>NW_024543060.1:18792500-28792500 GCF_018167655.1 Microtus oregoni
TCTCTCTCTCTCTCTCTTTGTGTGTGTGTGTGTGTGTTTGTGTGTGTGTTTATGTCAGGAATGTGTGAGTGTGTAGTGTTTAGTGGTGAGGGGTGCTGAGGAGGTACATATATAATATATGATATCACCGTGAATATATTTAGAGACCTTTCATATAAACTATAATTACATTATCTCTACTTCCTGTGTAGTGTTATTGTTCATTTGATAAAATAATCACTGCCAATTATACTAAGCAAGTGATTTAATTTCTCTTTTAAAAGAAAAATCTGCCTCTCCTTGAAATGGTCCAAAATGTTATAAAATGCCTGAAACAGTCATAACCCAGACAATCTTTACCACAATTACACCTGTCTAGCTGGAAAACAAGGTATGTTCTCTTTACACCTTCTGTCTGAGTGCGGTGGCAGAGAGACCAGAGGGCGTTTGCATGTGAAGCTTTCACTAAAGGCTCGGGTTTGTGCATCTAACCAGCAATGCTTTCCCCGCACTATTCTCTCCTGGTTTCAGTGTGCGGACTAAAGCCTGCGGACTTTCCCATGAGTTAGCAAGAACAGAGATGAGATGGGCAGCCTCCAGCCTCACAGATAACGGTGCTGCGAGAGGACATGATGCCACAGGCTACCCCTGCTCTCCTGTCTGTGTGGATCTGGAACTAAGTTCTCTGACACAGGGAAATGGCAGAGTATTTGAAAAGCCGGGCTGTGCCAGGGTTGAATTGTAGCTATGCCGTTTATTGTATGACCCCAGGCATGCTTCTTTACTTCTCGTGCAGAAATATAAAGAATAGCATTACCTTCCTTCCAGCATTGTTGTGAAGGAAGGGGAAGGGAAAGCACTTAGCGCAGCGTTTACTCGGGGAGTGTTTATGCAATGTTGGCTATTATTTTAAAAATGTGCTTAATGAATGTGCGGCGAATGGATGAAGAATATTTGTTCTGATGACAAGATGCTCGGGGCAGCCTTTTCCATTTTAAGTTATATCAGCAAGCAAGCCTAATGAAGTGCCGTTCTCTCCCAGGGACCTTGTAACTTCTGATTGTCAGCAGCTAGGATGCCTGCTTGTCTTCCATTTTAGCTGAGTGTCTGCATTCTGCAAAGCCAGCACTCGAGGCCTCTTGTGGGAGTGGAATAGGAAATGGAACTAGGACTGGGTGGAGGCGGCTGGAAGGCCCTTTATAGCTGTATATAGCTAGCTAACATTCGTGGAATTCTTCCCTGCACTTCATGCTTAGTACGACCCCACCTGTAGGCCCAATTATGATAGTTCTCACTTTCCAGATGTCACACCAAGTATACAGAGGTTGTCCAGGATGCTTCCAGAAATCCCCTTGCTGTTTTCTTATAGAATTGGATTAAGACCCCAGTGTAACAGGTAGGCTCCTGCATTCCCCTCTTGACCACTGTGTTCTGTCATATGAGTCTGAAGTTGCCCTAAATATGATGTGTACTGAGTCAGGACACAGATGGGAACAGGGCATAGGTTCTCTGCTTGACAGGAAACACAGTTCAGAACTGGGTGTGGTGGTGCAATCCTGTGGTCCCAGCGCTCGGGAGCCAGAGGGACGAGAAGCATGAGTGTGAAGGTAGGCTGGGCTACACAGTAAGAGTCTGAGAGGAAAGGAAGGAAAGAAGGAAGGAAGGAAAGAAGGAAGGAAAAGGAGGGAGAGATGGAAAGAGGGAGGGAGGAAGAAAGGAGAAAGAAAAACCCTGTTGCTTAGATAATATGCCCTGAGTGAGCTATCCAACTAGCCTCTAGCAAGAAGCACACACGCACACACACACACACACACACACACACACACACACACACACCCCTATCTTTGGATCTTCTTAGGTCTTTCACGGGATTAGATAGGCAGGAGACAAATTGCCCTTGCAGGAGAACACTGAGCGGCTAAACTAAGGAACTTTGAAGACAAGCGAGGAAATGGAGCTCCAAATACTCGGTGCTCGCTGGGAGGGCTTCCACAGATTCATCTTATTTCCATTTACCCTTAAACATTTTCTCAGTCTTGCCTGCGTGGGCTGAAGATAGAGTCCCAGTTCTCCCTAGTATTTCTGCTTCCCTTGGGAGACCACTCTGTGCTTTGGGCAAGGAGAGCTGACAGTCGCAGAGATGGGAATGGACAGCCAGATGACTCTAGGTTGTTGCCGTGGGTGTACATGCGACTACTTCCCTCTCCAGGGACTACCGGACTATGTAGATCAGATGTGTGCAGGGTCTGACAGTTAAGGGAACTGACATCCGGGGGACTGCTTTATTTTCTGTAGTCTCCAATTCCGTTTGAGCTGTAAACCTCTATATTCGATAAAGTTCTCCACCCAGACGTTCCATTCACGAGACAGCTAAGAGCGGAGATGACCTGTGGAAACCAGCGTGTGTCTTAGCTCGTAACTCCTCTCTCACAGTGAGATCCAAGGAGTGTAGAAAAGGGGTTGACCCTCGCCGGTGAGCATCCCTCTTAGCCGGCCCCCGTTTGTCTCTTTGGAGAACAACTGGTCCATTTGTCTTTCCTCTCTCCTTTGGCAACGGGGGTAGTTGACACACAGGCAGGATCTGTAGGTGCTTCTAAACGCCTGAACTAAACATTCTCACGACTCCCATTTCTCTCAGAGGTAGAGTCCTGAGAGTGGCGGAGAGAGGCAGGAAAGCTCAGCAGTTTGCTAGGATGGATTTGATAGTCAGACTTCTTAGGTTCAAAGCGATGGGTTCCTACCGGTAGGCTGTGGGATGCCAGGGGGCTTTCTTCTCCTCCTAAACCTCACTTTTCCATTTGTACAATGGGAATTAGGTGAAAACAAACTTTTCACTGAGTGGCTTTGAAACTTTGGTGAGCACACGTGGTGCATCTTTAGGGTAGGGTTCTTGGCGCATTATATGCAATCGGAACCAGCCACAGAGTATGATCTATGGTGTTCAGAAAACAAAGGGACCTCAGGCGACTCTGAAGTAACGCATAGGTGAGTCTCTCAATGGTGGAGTTCAAAGCTGGCTCTTTTGTCTTGTCTCTCTCCCAAAAGTGAATTCCAGAGAACCCTACGGTATGAGTGACAGCCTTCCTGGCAAGTGTCCTTTTCTTTGGGGCAAAGAAGAACAGAGTGACATTAGGAGGAAATTTAGCAAAGGGCTTAATGGAGACAGAGATATATTAAAAGAGATTGGACCACAACATCTCTTCTGCCTCTGGGTCCTTAGCCCTGGAAAGATTTGGGCTGTATCTCACATCAGCTCAAAGGGACAAAAAAATTGTCTTGAAGTTTATATAACAGTTTTGCTTTATGAACCGGCACTACCTCATCCCAACCATTTTATAGTAAGTCGTTTCCTTTCTTTTTCTTTTGGAGATGGGCTCCCTTTTATTATGGGAAATGCTGAGATATTTTGGGCTTGTAGCTGTGCTCCAGGTGCTGGGCTGGCAAAGCATCATGTCCTGGCCAGGAGACATCCTGAGGTGTTGAAAAAGGCTGCAGGGCAGAAATGCCAGGTTACTCTATAAATCTAGCCTGCTAAATATAGCAGGTGATTATATAGCTATTTCGTTGGTTTTTTTCCCCCCTAATCATAGTTTACTAGAGGCCTTAACCTTTAGAATGCTTAACAGCAGGAGGTTTGAAAAAAAAATTCTGGCGTTCTGTGATAAACATCTTTGAAGAGTAATTATGACAAGGTATTGATATCTTGGTTACACAGAACCAGCCCCAGAGTATGACCTACGGTGTTCAGAAAACAAAGGGACCTCAGGTGACTCTGAAGTAACGCATGGGTGAGCCTCTCAACGGCGGAGTCCAAGGCTGGGTGTGTCATTGCTATAAGGAGCTAGGCCAGATGGTACCAATCATTAAGTTTTCAATTTCTGAAAAGCTGGGAGCATTGTTTCCAGGTTCTGGCTGTTACAAATAATGCTGCTATAAACATAGTTGAGCGCATGTCCTTGTGGCATGATTGAGCATCCTTTGGGTATATACCCAAAAGTGGTATTGCTGGGTCTTGAGGTAGATTGTTTCCTAATTTTCTGAGAAATCACCATACTGACTTCCAAAGCAGCTGTACCAATTTGCACTCCTACCAGCAAGGCAGAAATGTTCCCTTTACTCTCTCCAGCATAAGCGGTCATCAGTGTTTTTGATCTTGGCCATTCTGACAGGTGTAAGATGGAATCTGAGAGTTGTTTTGATTTGCACTTCTCTGATGGCTATGGATGTTGAGCATTTCCTGGAAACAATGCCCCTAGACTTAAGAATGGCTAAAGAAAATGTAGTACATTTACACACTGGAGTATGACACAGCAGAAAAAAATGACATTTTGAAATTTTCAGGCAAATGGGTGGATCTAGAAAACATCACATTGAGTGAGGTAACCCAGACCCAGAAAGACAAATATAATAGGTACTCACTCATAAGTGGTTTTTAGACCTAAAGCAAAGAAAAACCAGCCTACAGTTCACAACCCCAGAGAACCTAGACAAGAAAGAGGACCCCAAGAAAGACATACATAGATCTAATCTACATGGAAGGTAGAAAAAGACAAGATCTCCTGAGTAAAGTGGGAGCATGGGGATCATGGGAGAGGGCAGAAGGGGAGGGGAAAGGGAGGGAGGAGAGCGGAGAAAAATGTATAGCTCAAAAAAAAAAACAAGAAAAAATAAACACAAAAAAGTCAATTATTTAATGCTGGGGATCAGATCCAAGTCTCATGCGTGCTAGCTTTGTCATGTGGGCTATGCCCTCCAGCGTTATAGAAGTGAAGCCTCAAGGAAGCCACAGAGGAACCAAAGGAAAGAAGAGATGTTGGATGTCTGCAGATGTGAAGGTTGTTTAGAGAAACACCCTGCTCACCCACTTCCTCCCCACAGCTGAGGTCAACGGATGAAGAGGAGAGTTGGGAAGAACCCTAAGATTCTCCAAAATTCTAGTTTGTAATGATGTTTTTCTAACTGGGATTTCATTCTGTACCGTAGGCTGACCTCCAACTCCCACTTTTCTCACTTTAGCCTCCCTCTCAAGTGCCAGGATTACAGAAGTGCACCACCTTGCCTCGCTACATCTTTTTTTTTTTTAAATCGATAAATGTTTGTTGTAGAGGTTCTAAGGCATTCTTTTTAGCTCAAAGGTTGGGGGCTAGTTGAACCAAAACAAGGAATTCTCTAACCATAGATGAACCATTACGTAAGCAACGTAGGGGGTGCGTGCACGAATAATGCTAGGTAGCAGTGGGGAAGCGAACACACTTTAAAACGCTCGAGTCCTGAAGATGAAGCCCCGCTGTAAATGCTACAGTGGGATACAGGACACACGTTGGTGTGCCTATTCACTTCTCAGGACAGGGAACCGGTGGATGGAGGTGCCACTGTTAAACCTCACTTCTTGTTTTCAGTGTGGAAAATTCCACCTGGGTCTGGGGGGGCTCTAAATTTTGAACAACTTACTGTATTTTTTAATACAGTGCCTACAAAAAAAACCCCCAAGCATGTCAGCATCTTTATTCTTGTTCCTTTGGGGGACGAGAGCTAGCAAAGAGCAGAAGGGCACTCAGAAGCCCAACTGCCCATTTAGCCCCCTCAGCATTCGTTCTTGGAAAAAGGCAGCCAGCCCAGATAATTAAAGTAAGAATCCTGACGGAGGTACTTTGTTCAAAGTTCAGCCACATTTTGGGATGGAGAACTCTGCGTGCCCACTTCCCTTGTTAATAGCTTTGCTGACCTTCTCCAGAGAAAAAGTCATTAGAATGTTGAGTTATGATCTGTTTCTTGTAAAAGCGTGCCAGTCCCCCATTTATAGCCCTGTATTTCAACCCATTCTAATTACTTCTTAGAATATACTTCTCAGCTCTTGGAGAATATTTTAAACCCCGATCTAAGCCATCAAGCATATTTCTTGGTTGGAAAACTGTGCCCTGATATTCACGGGTCTCTGTGAATGCCCCAACTTCCCAAACAGCCATATAATCCTTATCTGCTTCTGAGTTATGCAGATGTCATTTCCTAACCTAACTTTGGGAGTCGACCTTTCATACTAGATGTTTAGTGTCGGGAAACCGAGGAGGTTACAAAAGTATTCCCATCTTTTAACACGGTCATCTGCATCTTCCCGGAAAATGTGTCCTTTTTCCTCCCACTACGAAGTATCTTTCCTTCTACTTCTGAGAGGGGTGGTCAGCTCAGAGTCTCTTGCCTAATGGAGTTCTTGCAATGCTTTTATATCCACACAAAATACTCATAGGATTTAAAGTAATCAGTTCTTTTAGCTTATGACATTAAGAGGCCTTCAGTTCATGTTGAATTTGGATATGCCTACACCACTTACTCACTTACCCTATCTATCTATCTATCTATCTATCTATCTATCTATCTATCTATCTATGTGTTTGGGTGTGGGTGTGTACACACATATACATATATATATATACACACCTACACACATATATATTATATATTAGCATCTACCATTTCAGATAATTCACATGGCTCAAAGACTTCTGGAGGTCTCTGCTTCCTTTTTGCTTTGAATGGGACTAAAATCACCAGCACTACTGAGTGGAAACATTTTTATAGACTTTCTAAATCTTTCCACTGCTAAGAAAGATTGAAAAAAAAGGGAAGCATTTCTCTTGTCTCTTTATTTCTAATCATTCCTTCCTTCTAACGGGACTGAGGCGCCATGAGAAATGGTGCTCTTTTACGGCAAGGACTCATTTGCCCATAACGAACACTGAGCACAAAAGCAAATTAAACAAAACCAACCCTATGCTTAGAGAGACCATTAGGAACGATTTGACATTTATTGAACAACAGATGGCGATTAAAAGCATAAAAGCTAGATTGCCTTGCTAGAAACAAAGGGTTGTTCTACGGAGAAAGCCTAACGTTTCAATTAAAATACCTCTCAATGTCAATTAAATCATATGAAGATAAGACTGAAACTGGTTTCCAGCTGCACTCTAATCAATAGTGCAGTTAAAATCCTCAGCAAGAAGCACCCAAGTTTTTAGTTTGACAGTTTGCTGAAAGATTACCCAGAGCTTCAGGAAACCATTTCCTTCAGCATAGAGTTCAAAAGGTAAACATTTAACCAGGAGTGCCTCATATGTATTAAACAGATTTATTTCGGCGATGAGGAGGAAGCCTCATTGCTTTTGCTGTGTTTCAAATCTCATCCACTTTTTAGTATGGATTAGGCATTAGTGAGGGGTGGAAAAATAACCCCATCATTTCCCCACAGCTCGGATTTCATTTTAATGAGCTTTATATTTTTGGGGGGAGGCAGCAAGTTGGCAAAGAGAGAGAGGAAGAGAGGGAGGGGAAGAGAGACACACACACACACAGAGTTGATTTTTGTACTGAGGCCGACTTTACTTTGAACCACACTGTGGTCACTTTGAATGAATGCCTTGTGCAATCAAAGATTGCTGCCACATTTGTAAAACTGCCACCTTGTCACAGTCCCTTGACTGTTGGTACATCCTATGAACTCAGCAAATTCAGCCCTTAGTCAGATCTCCTGTTGCCTAGGCAGATCTCTCCGATGCTCGGTTCTGGAGGTAGGCTACCAGTTCTGCTACGTTCCATGGTTATCTTAAGACTGACTTACTTTCCTCTCAAGTTCCCACTGAAGTCCACCCTCAGTTTCTTAATTATTCATCTGGAAGTAGAATTGTTGTGGGTGTAATTAGTTAATTACTAGGGCAGGGTGGGTCTATCACTCAACATGGTTGATGTCCTTATGACAAGGGAGGCTGTGGAAATAGCATATTCTAAACATGGAGGGTGCATATGAGCATCGAGGTGGAGAGAAGGCCAGTTCTACAAGGCAAGGAGTGTCCAAGACTGCTAGTCAACGACCAGAAACTAAGGAAGAAGTACAGGACAGCTGTCCTCACAGACATCTAAGATTTCCTGACATCTTTGATTTTGGATTTGCAGCTTGCAGAGCTAGGGACTGTGTTCTAGCAGCACTAACGATCACACATGCTATGCTAACCATCCTGAGTAAAAATTGACACTGCCTGCCACGTTGGACCAGTCATAGGACACTTTGCAAAATTTAAGTCTTTTAGAAAACTTGCTACTAAGGAACTGTCTCCGTATTTAATCCAGGGTTTCCCAAGCATTTGACTATGAAAAGTTTCTTCTCCCCTGCATAAACACCTATGCTCTTACTTTAGGAAAGAATGCTTGGCAATGTTTTGTCTTTAACTCCGCCTCCTAACTTCTGTCATCTCAGTTCCCAGGCCCAGAGGCTGGCTTTCCCTCAGGCTCCAGCTCCTTCATCTAGCACTACCAGCCTCTGAACCCTGTTCTCAGCCTCACTCCAGAGCCTCCCATTCACTCTACCTGCAGGCAAATTTTGGAAGCTCTTACCTGGCTCTCCATTTCTTCTCTCTTGCTGCAGAAAGTAATGAAACCGAGTTAACATCTATGGTGGTGAATTGGGGTGCTGTTGGAGCCGAGCCTCCACTGGTGCGGCTGCCCATCAACCTCTATCTATCTCTCTGGGGTGCTTTTCCACCATGGCATTCATTCCTTCCCCATGCATTCCCATGCATCCCCTGGGCTCCTCGTGTCTGGAACATTGTGGGCTTAGCACAGCAAGTGAATAGGCATAGGGAATGAGGAATTTTCCTTGACTGTTGATGCCTAGCAGAGGGCAGAAAGTGATACTGTGAGAGAAAAGCAGGGATGTGTGTGCTTACATGTTTGATCTGAAAGGGGATAAAGAGCAAGTGAGAGCTCTCAACCCATAAGGAAGCAGGGGAATATATTACTAGTAGGAGGATCAGAGGGATATTCAAGTTCTGTTCAGTTGGGAGGTTACTATGGGAGAGAACCAATGTCCAGCTAGATAAGAGACAAGATTATAAGCACTCTGTGTTAAGTCACCCACAACGCTACCTCTCTTGTTAAAATGCACACCAGAGCCTCTGGGGCTTATTATTAGAAGGGGGGTCTATCAGGTAGAGAGGGCCATCAGACTGAAATAAAGATCTATCAGGAATAAAAGTGTAAAATTGAGGGAACTTAATAGAATAAACAGGGATTTGTAACAGGTTGAGCATCAGGGAAGGATTCAATATAATTTCTAAATTTTTAACCTTGGTGATCTAAAGGACCACGTTATTTTCTGGACAAAAGAGTGGACTGAGACTGGTAAAATATGCTTCTCAAACAAAAGTCATAGACACGATGAAGAAAACACTGCTACAAATGTGAACAATTCATACCTTGAAGCAAGAAAACCTATAGGCTAGGGGCGGAGCTTAGTGGTATAGCTCTTTGGTATAAAGTCCTAATTTCTACCCAAATGCAGTCAAAAATAAGAGGAGGAGGGATGGAGCTAGAGAGATAGCTCAGCAGTTAAGAACATTTACTGCTCTTATAGAGAACTCCAGTTGGGCTTTCAGTACCTACATGGTGGCTCATAACTCTCTATAAGCCCAGTTTCAGAGGATCCAATATCTTCTGCTGATCTCCATGGGTGTCAGGTATGCACACAGTGTAATACATACATGCAGGCAAGACACTCCATACACATAAAATCCAGGTAAGTGAATATTAAAAGAGAGAAGGGATACCTCAATGCTAGAAATCAAAATAGTAAATTTGTCACCTTTTCCAAGATGATCTGGAACAGAGGTGTTAGTACTTATGTGTTAATGTCATTATGGTGAGAGAAAGCCCATAAGTGTTGGCCTGGGAGTGATGAGAACAAGATTTTGACACTTTATTTGAAGATAAAAATGTTTTTCTTTAATGAGATGAAAAAGTCCCTTCTCACAAAAGAGGGTTTGTGTCTGAAGCTTACCTGCTGCCTCAGACAAGCTGCGGTCCAGAGTGAGGGGGCCACATCTCCTATAGGCTCGAGTTCTGTCATCTGTATGAAGCAAGGGATTCAGGAACACAACCTAACTCTAAATCTGTCCTGGCACTGACCACTTTCAGGATGCCCAGGCACAGCAGCTATAAAATTAACCAGCTGGGAGACTATGAAGTACAAAAGTAGTGATACATAGATGAATTCAACAAGCAGACATTTGATAGAGCAAGTGCAGAATAGCAAGAATAATGATAAACCTTAAAAACCAACGGAGGGGGGAATGAAAAAGATTAACTATGATCCCACAGCCATAAGACTGGCAACTCATTTCTTTACACAGCAATTATTAAGCTGTGGAATGTATTTCTAAGTCCTAAGGGCGAATAACTGGGTTCTTGAAATTCATAATGAGCCAACCTTTTAATTATACTTCTTGAAGATGTACATGTGCTTTTATACCTACTCAAGAAATTAAGCAGATGAGTGAAGTGCAGATAAAGGCATTTCAGGTCCACCAGGATCTCCATTAATAGATTGTTCTCGCTAAATGAGGATGGGATGCTAGACTCTGACTTGAGTCAGTGAAAAGGAAGAAGGTGGATGCAAGAAGCAGAGAGAACACTTAACTATGGTTGCAAGCTTAAAGGAATCCATGAAACAAAACTATATGATATGTGGTTATAACGAGATAGAACCAAAACAGCAACCAAACAAATTGTAAGAACACAGTATCGGTGGACTTGGGGAATTCAGAAGGGAGTTAAAGTACACAGTGATCTTTGTTAAAGGAAGGTGGGTATGTGAACTAGCTTGAGGATCTGACAGAAAAGTCTAAATTAGTCTCTCTATGTGTTTCCATATGTAAATCCTATACATGATAAATAAAAATTATAATTACTCAAAAAAAATGACATAGACGAACTTTAAGTAGGTGAAGGAAAATAAAGCAAATAATGGGTGGTTGACTAACAAACCAAGACAAGAAAAATTTAAAATATTAGAATGAATGAAGTCAGGACGTGGATAGAACAACAGATATGATTTCAGAACTAAATCCTAATAGTGGGGCATGGAGGTTAAATCTCTGTACCTCCCTTGGACTTTCTGCATATGGTCAGTGTAGGCCAAGTGTCCTGATGACTATAGAAAGATGAGGGTCCAAGATGAACTCAATACACCAATTTATCCTGTCTGGCTCAAGGGCAAATTCTCTGACTCCTTGAAGAAGCATGTAGCTCTTTCTTATTCTGGCAGCTTCTTTGCAGCTACAGGAGTACTAGGTTAGGAGGAAAGTAAATGGGACAAAGAAGGGAAAGTTCCCAGGACCTGAATGACATCGCTGGGCTAATAATCACATTGTGTCTTGAACCTGTCAACCTTTGGGCTTCCAGTCATGAAAGAGAATGGATGTCCTCACACTTAGAGATGGTATCATTTAGTACTTATCAAAAGGCAAGATCTTAGAAGGTAAAACAACAGCAAACCAATGTGTGAACTGTCATTTGCATGGAATGTCTCCAAAATAAATATAGGAACATGGGAATCTTTAAAATTAATAAAGGAAAAGGATGTGCCATGCAATAACTAACTAGAAAGAAGGCTAGCATGACAGTTTTAACATAGACAAAAGCAAATTTAAGATGAAAAATAACTTAGAGATTACATAGAGAAAATTGCTACTCTATGAATATAATTATATTAGTCAGCTTTGAACACTCATTGAAAAAAAAACAATTGAAAAAAATCAACTTAAAGAGAAATTTGTAATTTGGCTCAGGGTTGCAGAGGTGCTAGTCCATAGTCACTTGGTCCTATTGCTGTAGACTTGGGGCAAATCAGATTATTGTGTGGGAAGTGTGAAGGAGCTGTTCACTTCTTTGCCAGGAAGCAAAGAAGAAAGTGGAGGGAAACGGGAGAGAGAGAGAGAAAGAAATACACTATACCTTTCAAGGCATTCATGAAGCAAAGCAGAAAGGTTGGGGTGAGGGAGAGAACACAGTATACCCTCCCGGGTACAACCCCAGTGACCTACTTCCTCTCATTAGGCCTAATTTCCGTTACTTCTTTTAGTATTTTGTTCATGAGACAAGAGCCCTCTTGAGTAAGTCACCTCCCAAAGGCCCCACATCTGAGCACTGCTGGAACAGAAACCAAACTCTCAACACATAAGCTTTTGGAGAACATTCAAATTCTAAACCATAACCACAAATAATAGCCCATAAAGAATAAGAATCTAATTAGAGAAATGTAAATCAAGCCAGACACTGAGGGTTATGTTTGCGAAATAAAAATAATATAGAGCGAAATGCTATTTATGACATTAATAAAAACAGAACAACCCCAAGAGAGGAAAAACACTAAATATACAAGGCAAATGCTTAACATGTAAATATGGCAAAAAAATCTTAAGGCGTTACTGATGATTGCGAGGAAGATATCAATACATGTGGGCTAAAACATGCTCATGGATGAGAGAGTAAAGATACTTATTCCCAAATTTACTAAAGATTCAATGCCATTCCACTAAAAATCTCTACAGAATGTTGTTGTTGTCTTGTGGTGTGGTCTTAAAATTCATAGGAATAATAACAGGATGTTTTGTGAGCTAAGATAATTTTGAAAGGGAAGAACAATGGGGGTTATCACTTTGCAGACAGTTCCCACAAAGCTGTTGTATTGAAAACAACATGTGGTTGGTAGAGAATCTATAAGCAAATCATTGGAACAGCACAGTGACCCCAGAAACTGACTTAGATGTGGAACTTAGTTTGTTACCAAAATGACACTGTAATCACTTGGGGAAAATACTCTATAAAATGCATGGTGTTGCGACAAATTGCTTTCTGCCAGAAAAACAAATGGAAATTAGGTTATTAATTCCTGCCACACACAAACAAATTCCAGGCAGAAGGATGAAAACTGAAACCCTAAAACTATCAGGGAAAATGTGTTGCAAAAATATAAGAACAAACAACTTTAATCTGATGAGGAAGAAATTATTTCCAAAATAACCAAAAGCATATGCCACAGAGAAAATGGTAAGTGAATTTGATTGCATCAAGACCAAATACTAACTGAGGACAAGAGGATACTTTCTGCATATATGATAAAGAATCAGCATCAGGAATAAACCAAAGATCCCTACAAATGAATTCAAATAAGACTAATGGGGAATAGGAAAAAGTATATCAAAGGCTAGAGAAGGCAGAGCTAGAAATGAAGAATAGAACAGAAATGTGGTCCCACTGTGTAGCTCAATGGTGCGTACAACCCTGGGCTTGGGCACCAGCACTGTAAACACAATGGAACAACACACAGTCCCGAAAAGGTGTCCATTGCAGCAATTACAGGATGATGTGAAATAAAGCAAGAAGCAACGAGTTTTCTCTTTGTTGGAAGGTTAGACACATTCATGCTGTGGTAAGCATGTGGGAAAAATACATCAGAAGCCATCACAAGGAGAAGATGTCTAGCATTTCAACCGATATTTCAAATAATTATACTTTAAAAATTATTTATTTTACATCCCGGCTGCAGTTTCCCCTCCACCCTATCCTCCCAGTACCTCCCTCCAACCCTCTCTTTCCCCACCCCCATCCACTCCTCCTTTGTTTCTGTTTAGGAAAGGGCAGATCTCCCAGAAGCATCAACAAAACATGGCATATCGAGTTGTGGTAAGACTAAGCACCTTGCCTTGTATTAAGGCTGGAAAAAGTGACCCAGTATGAGGAGTAGGGTCCCAAAAGCCAGTAAAAGAATCAGAGAGAGCCCTGCTCCTACTGTTAGGTGTCCCACAAGAGGACCACCATACTCAACTGTCCACATACATGTAGAGTGCTTAGGTTGGTCTCATGAAGGCTACCTAGTTGGTGGTTCAATTTCTGTGAGTCCCTTGGAGCCCAGGTTAGTTGATTCTCTAAGTTTTCTTATGGTGCCCTTGACCTCTCTGGCTCCTACAATCCTTTCTCCCCATCTTCTGCAGGATTCTCTGAGCTCCATCTAATGCTTGACTGTGGGTCTACAGCCATTTCCATCAGTTGCTGGCGATGCCTCCCTAATGACAGTTGGACTAGGCACCATTCTATGTGTGTAGCAGAATATTGTGAGGCAACATCACATAGGCATTTTTCTTTCCTCCAGTTATCTCTGGATCACCCAGTCTGTGGGTCAAAGTGCTCAGGCAGTGTCAGCAGTAGGCTTTCTCACCTGGCATGGGTTGTAGGCTATACTGGTTATTGGTTGGCCACTCCCTCTATCTCTAGGCCACATCCTATAGGCTGACTGTATGTCAAGGCTTATGTGGCTGGGTTGATTTCCCACTACCTCTACTTGAAGTCTTGCCTGGTTATAGAAGGTGGATAGTTCAGGCTATGTTCATCCCCTCGTTAGGAATCTTAGCTGGGGTCATCTTTGTAGATACTTGGGAGCTTTCCTTGTGCCAGGATTTTACCTGACCTCAAAATACCTCCCCTTTCCCAATAGTCTCTTTCAGTCCTCTTCTTCTACCCCCAAGCCTGATCCCTCATGTTCTTATCCCCACTTCCCCCAGTCCACTAATTAAATCTTTTTTATTTTCCCTTCCCAGTGAGATCTGGGTATCTGCCCATAAACCCTATTTGTTACTTAGTCTCTCTAGGTCTGTGAACCGTAACATTGTTATCTTTTATTATACAGCTAATATTAACTTATGAGTGAGTACATAACATGTTTGTCTTTCTCAGTCTGGGCTACCTTGCATTCAGGATGTTTTTTTTTTCTAGTTTCATCCATTTGTCTTCAAGTCTCATGATGTCATTGTTTTTAACAGCTGAGTAATACTCCATTGTGCAAATGTAACACATTTTCTTTATCCATTTCTCTATTGAAGGACATGTAGGTTGTTTCCAGGTTCTGGCTATTGCAAATAAAGCTGTTACGAACATAGCTGAGCAAGTGTCCTTGTGATATGACTGAGCATCCTTTGGGTATATGCCCATGAGTGATATGGCTGGTTCTTAGGGTAGATTGATTTCCAGTTTTCTGAGAATCCGCTACACTGACTTTCAAAGTAGTTACACAAGTTTGTACTCCCATCAGCACTGGGGGAGTGTTGTCTTTGCTACACATCCTCTCCAGCATGAGCTGTCACTTGTGTTTTTGATCTTAACCATTCTGACAGGTGTAAGGTAGAATCTCAGAGTCATTTTGATTTGCATTTCCTTGGCGACTCAGAATGTTGAACATCTCCTTAAGTGTTTCTAGGCCATTTGAGATTCTTCTATTGAGAATTGTCTTTTTAGATATGTACCCCATTTTGAATTGGAATATTTGGTTGTTGATGTCTAGTTTCTTGAGTTCTTTACATATTTTGGAGATCAACCCTCTATCAGAGTTGGAGTTCATGAAGATCTGTTCCCATTCCATTGACTGCTGTTTTGTCTTATTGATGGTGTCCTTTGCTTTACAGAAACATTTCAGTTTCATTTAGTCCTATTTATTGATTGTCAATCTTTTTTTTTTTTTTTTGCTGCTCGTGTGTGATGGAGGAAGGCCATTGGCTAATAAAGGAACTGCCTTGGCCCATTTTATTGGTTAGAAGATAGGTGGGAGGAGTAAACAGAACAGAACGCTGGGAGGAAGAGGAAGTGAGCTCAGACTCGACAGCTCTGCTTGCTGGAGCAGAGACACCATGCCCCACTCCCGGGCAGATACACGCCATGAAGCTCCGACCCAGGATGGACTAGGCTAGAATCTTCCTAGTAAGACCGGTTCTCACAGATTATTAGAGGTGGGTTGATCGGGATATCAGAATTAGCCAGTAAGGGCTAGAGCTAAAGGGCCAAGCAGTGTTTAAATGAATACAGTTTGTGTGTTATTTCGGGCATAAGCCGAGCAGGTGGCCGGGGTGCTGGAAACGCAGCCCCGCCGCCCCTTATATTATTACTACAATTGGCGCCCACGTGGACAACTGAATCCACAGAAAGCCTGAAAAAGCTTGGGAAAGAGTAAAGCATGTTTTCTTGATAGTGACAATTTCTCGGATCTACTCTGCTTGCTAGAGGCAAGCAAGAGCCTCATTTAATAGAGGCTTCCTGACTCAGCTTTAGCTGCAAAACCCTGCAGCTCATTAAGAGGTCCTGCCACGAAACACTTAAATGGTGTTGACGAAAAGCTGAACGCATGCTTTTCAGTTTTGAGCCATAGCAGGAAAAAAGCTGCGCCGTTTAAAAATGCCAGCTTTCTGGGCTGTCCTGCCAGGGCAAACTCTGACTATTTGAGGCAGGAGGGCCGGCTACCGAGAGAGGACTTGAGTGTTGTCTGTTGTAGCTCGCTGGCTGGCAGAGACCTTGAAACGCCATAGAGTTGTGGCTATAAACATGGCTGCAGCCTGTATATCTGCCATGAGGCTGGAAAGCTAAGGTATGGACTGGATCTAGCTGGCAAAGCCACGGCTTTAGTCCTACTGAGATTGCTTGGTAAATTAAAGGCTCTTGTGGTCAGAAAAAGAGAGATATACAGTAAAGAGAGATTCAAAGACAAAGAAAAATTTTAAATGGTTTACAGTGTGTTAAAAATATATGCAGACTAAAAGTTGAAGTTCTTAAAGTAAAAAACAAAAAAAAAAAGGAAGAGAGTTGTTGTGTGTGGTAGTACACACCTTTAATCCCAACACTTGGAAGGCAGAGGGAGATTGACCTGTGTGACTTCAAGGTGTGGTAGCACATGCCTTTAATCCCAGTGCCTAGAAGGCAGAGACAAACAGATCTCTGTGAGTTCAAGGTGTAATAGTGTACACCTTTAATCCCGAATGCCTGGGAGGCAGAGACAGGCGGATCTCTGAGAGTTCAAAGACAGCCTGGTCTACAGAGTTACTTCAGGTCAAAGATACAGAGAACCTGTCTCAAAAAGCAAAGAGTTAAAAGTAAAAATAACGAAATAGAGGTTAAAACAAAGCTGCACAAAGATGGAAAATACACAGAGAATTTTGATACTGTATGCTATTATGCTCTCTTTAAATTATTTAAATGCTGAGGAAGGAGCAACAGATGCTAAAAGATATTTGTTTATAAATGCTGCTGAACTAATCCAACATAGATATTTTGAATTTGGATCTAAGGATATGATACTTTGGAAAGGAGTTTCTTATTTTGTTTTCACAGAGGGTGAGAGTCTGTGGGTTGCTTCCATCCCAATGTGGTATGATAGACCACGTCCTCCTGAATGGTTCCTGTGCACGCCTTCAAAAAATTACTTCGCTCAACTGCCAACTGAGATGAAACTAGCACACAGGTTATACCATGAAAGACCCAATTAACGATGCCCCCATTCAGCAGGAAGCAGTTTGGAGAGAAAAAACTGCACCCATGTTCCCAAATATGGTTTATAAACGTTCTTTTACATTTAAAGGAGGATATGATAGAGATATGAATAATTTACATTGATATGGATTTTGTTTTAGTGATTTAAATTTAAGGTCAATTTTGTTATATGTATATGTGTTTCTGATCTTGATTAAGGAACTGTGATTGTGTAGTTTATTTGAAAATGTAATGTATAATTAGAAATATAGATTGTTAATAGATAATCATAATAGTCAAGTTTGTAGTCATGTTAGTTAAGATTTTCTAGATGTACATAGATATATTTTAGATAGGCATTCTTCATATCTTTCAAAGATTATAGAATATGGCATTTTAAATGTTTTAATAACTTAGGACTTTTCATGACAATGAGACACTCTGCTCCTGGCAGCACCAATCTACTTCAAGAGGAAGATGGGCATTGAAGAGGCACCTTATGGAGTTTGATAGCCATTTGGGCAAGAAACTGCTCTTGTCTGGACTATTGCATAAACTGGACACAGAGAACCCACAGAGAGAGGACTACTGAACTTGCCTAAGGTGAGATGATCTTTCGGGGTTCCTGATTCATGAAAGAGTCTGCGAGACATTCTGCAGGACACAACAGATAGTGACTGAACTGACTTTGAATTTTCCTGCTTTATGGAAATGTCTGCTGGATACCATGGGCCTAAAGGCTGAAGATGGATGCCCCAACGGTACAGAGGAACTTTGGGTGACTGTCCAGGTAGCGAGATGTCTCTGTCAAACAAAAAACATTGCTTTTTTCTTGTTTGCTTAGGTAGTATTGTATCTTTCTGGAGTCTTTGATGGAGTTAAAAATAGTTAGTTATAGTTATAGTTTTCCTTAGTTATGATAAAGATTATTGTAACTTTTACTTGATAACTGTTTTGTTATATGTAATTTTGCTATGTTAAAGTTAAAGCCTTTTTTTTTTTTGTTTAAACAGAAAAAGGGGAAATGATGGAGGAAGGTCATTGGCTAATAAAGGAACTGCCTTGGCCCATTTTATTGGTTAGAAGATAGGTGGGAGGAGTAAACAGAACAGAACGCTGGGAGGAAGAGGAAGTGAGCTCAGACTCGACAGCTCTGCTTGCTGGAGCAGAGACACCATGCCCCGCTCCTGGGTAGACACACGCCATGAAGCTCCGACCCAGGATGGACTAGGCTAGAATCTTCCTAGTAAGACCGGTTCTCACAGATTATTAGAGATGGGTTGATCGGGATATCAGAATTAGCCAATAAGGGCTAGAGCTAAAGGGCCAAGCAGTGTTTAAATGAATACAGTTTGTGTGTTGTTATTTCGGGCATAAGCCAAGCAGGCGGCCGGGGTGCTGGAAACACAGCCCCGCCGCCCCTTATTACTACAAGTGTGCTTGCTACCCATTTTTTAAAATTGATTTTTATTGAGATCTACATTTTTCTTTGCTCCCCTCCCTGCCTATCCCCTTCCCTTCAACCCTCCCCCAAGGTCCCCATGCTCCCAATTTACTCAGGAGATCTTGTCCTTTTCTACTTGCCATGTAGATTAGATTTATCCATGTCTCTCTTAGTGTTCTCATTGTTGTCTAGGTTCTTTGGGATTGTGATTTGTGAGCTGGTTTTCTTTGCTTTATGTTTAAAAACACTTATGAGTGAGTACATGTGATAATTGTTATTCTGGGTCTGGGTTACCTCATGTATTACATTTACACAATGGAGTACTATTCAGCAGAAAAAAATAATGACATCTTGATTGTCAATCTTAGTGCCTCTGCAATTGGTGTTCTGTTCAGGAAGTTGTTTCCTGTGGCAGCAATGGCATTTACAACTTTCTCTTCTATCAGGTTCAGTTTAATTAGATTGATGTTGAGGTGTTTTATCCACTTAGACTTGAGTTTTGTGCAGAGTGATATATATGAATCTATTTCATTCTTCTACACGCCAACATCTAGTTATACCAGCAGCATTTATTGAAGATACTTTTTTCACATTGTAAAATTTTGGCTTCTTTATTAAAAATCAGATTTTATAGGTGTGCAGTTTTACTTCTGGGTCTCAATTCTACTGATATACCTATCTGTTTTTATGCCAACACCATTGATATACCTACCTATTTTATGCCAAAACATGTAAGCTATAGCTCTGTGGTAAAACTTAAAATCAGGAGAAGTGATAACCCTAGAAGTCTTTTATTGTACAGGATTGTTTTAACTATCCTGGGTTTTTTATTTTTTCATATGAAGTTGAGTACCGTTCTTTTAAGTTATGTAAAGAATTGTGTTGGGATTTTAATGGGAATGTATAGCTCTTAGTAAGATAGTCATTTTTACTATGTTAATTGTACTGATCCATGAACATGGGAGATCTTTCCAACTTTTGGTATCTTCTCCAAATTCTTTCTTCAAAGACTTGAAGTTCTTGTCATACATGTCTTTTACTTGCTTGGTTGGAGTTACATCAAGATATTTTATATTGCTTGTGATTACTTGTGAAGAGTGTTATTTCCCTGATTTCTTTCTCAGTCTGTTTTTTATTTGTATATAGGAGGGCTACTGATTTTCTCTTTGACTTTATCTTGAATCTGGTCACTTGACTAAAGGTGTTTACCAACTGTAGGAGTTCCCTGGTAGAATTTTTAGAGTCACTTATGTTTACTATCATATTTGTGAATAATGACACTTTGACTTCTTCCTTTCCAATTTGTATCCCCTGGTGATCTCCTTTAGTTCTCTTACTGCTTTAGCTAGAACTTCTAGTACTATATTGAATAGATATTGAGAAAGTGGATGGCCTTATCTTCTTCTTGATTTTAGTGGGAATGCTTTGAGTTTCTCTTCATTTAATTTGATGCTAGTTATTGGTTCGCTATATGTTGCTTTTATAATGTTTAGTTATGTTCCCTGTATCCCTAATCTCTCTTTTAACATTAAGGGGTATTGAATTTTGTCAAAGGCTTTTCAACACCTAATGAGATGATCATGTATTTTTTTTCCTGTGTCAGTTTGTGTATATGGTGGGTTATATTGATAGATTATCATATGTTGAACCATCTCTGCATCTTTGGAATGAAGCCCACTTGATCATTGTGGATGATTTTTTCTTGTATTCTTATATTCAGGTTTTGAGTACTTTATTGAGTACTTTTGCATCTGTGTTCATAAGGGAGAGTGGTCTGTAATTCTCTATTTATTTTTTGTTGAGTCTTTGTGTGGTTTTGGTATCAGGGTGATTTTAGCCTCATAAAATAAATTTAACCATGTTCCTTATGTTTCTATTTTGTGGGATAATTTATATTAGCTCTTCTTTGAAAGTCTGGTAGAATTCTAGAATTCTGTGCTGAAACCATCTGGCTTTGGGATTTTTTTTTGAGGAGGGTGTTGGGAGACATTAAGTAACTGCTTCTATTTCCTTGGGGGATTATTGACCTATTTTAATTGTTTATCTGATCTTGATTTAACTTTGGTAAGTGTTATCTATCAAGAAATTTGTCCATTTCTTATAGACTATCCAATTTTGAAGTATGATTTAATGATTCTTTAAATTTCCTCAGAGTCTGTTGTTATGTCCCCTTTTTATTTCTGATTTTGTTAATTTGGATATTCTCTCTCTGTGTTTTATTTAGTTTAGATAAGGGATTATTTATTTTGTTGATTTTCTCAAAGAACCAACTCTTTGTTTCACTGATTCTTTGTATTGATTTCAGCCAACAGTTTATTTCCTGCCTTCTATTCCTCTTGGATGTGTTTTGTTCTAGAGTTTTCAGATGTGCTGTTAAGTCGCTAGTGTGAGAATTCTGTAATGTCTTTATGCAGGCATTTAGTGCTATAAAGTTTCCTCTTAGTACCACTTCATTGTGTCCTATAAGTTTGGGTATGTTGTGAATTCATTTTAATTAAGTTCTAGGAAGTCTTTAATTTCTTTCTTTATTTCTTCCTTGACCCAGTGATAATACAGTAGAGAGTTGTTCAGTTTCCACGAGTTTGTAGACTTTCTGTTGTTAAAATCTAGTTTTAATTGATGGTGGACAGAGTTATTTAAAATTTTTGTATCTGTTGAGACTGGCTTTGTAGATGAGTTTTTGATCAATGTTGGAAAAGGTTCCATGAGATGCTGGGAAGGTGTATTCTTCTGTGTTTGGATGAAAGGTTCTATAGATATCTATTAGGTCCCTTTAGTGCCATTATTTTTGTTTAGTTTCTTTCTGGAAGACCTATTTGTTGGTGAGAATGGGATGCTAAAATCTCCCACTATTATTGTGTGGGGTTTGATGTGTGATTTAAGAATTAGTAATGTTCATTTTGCATATGTGGGTGTCCTTACATTTGAGGCATAGATGTTCAGAATTGAGACATAATCTTGGTGGTGTTTTTTTTTTTGATGAGTATGAAATGCCCTTCTTTATCTCTTCATTAATTTTGGTTGGAGGTATATTGTATTGGCTATTAGGATAGCTACATCAACTTGCTTCTTAGGTCCATGTGATTGGAAATCTTTTTTCAACCCTTTACTCTGGGTTGATGTCTGTCTTTGAGGTTGAGGTATGTTTCTTTTATGTATCAGAATGATGGATCCTGTTTGGTATCCATTCTGTTGGTCTGTGTCTTTTTATTGACAAATTGAGAGCATCAATATTGAGGAATATTAATGACCAATGATTGTTAATTCCTCTTACTTTGTTGTTGTTGGGCTTGTGTGTGTTTTTTCCATCTTTGGGTTTTGCAGGTGTAATATCGTCTATATCCCGTGTTTTTGTGAGTGTGTTTAACTTCCTTGGGTTGAAGTTTTTCTTCTATTACTTTCTATAGGGCTGGATTTGTGGATAAATAATGTTTAAATTTGACTTTGTCATGAAATATCTTGTTTTCTCCATTTATGGTGATTGACAGCTTTGTTGGGTGTAGTGGTCTGGGCTGCAACTGTGGTTTCTTAGAATCTTCAAGTCATAAGTTCAGGCCTTTCTGGATTTTAGGGTCTCTTCTGAGAAGTCGGGTGTGATTCTAATAGGTCTCCCTTTATGTGTTACCTGTCCTTTTTCTCTTGCTGCTTTTAATATTTTTACTTTGTTCTGTATGTTTATTATTTTCATTATTATGTGGTGAGGGGATTTTCTTTTCTGATCCAATCTATTTGGTGCTTCATAAGCTTCTTGTACCTATATAAGCATATCTTCTTCAGGTTGGGAAAATTTTCTTCTGTGATTTTATTAAATATATTCTCTTGGTATTTTGAGCTGGATTTCTTCTCCTTCTATTCCTATTATTATTATGTTCAGTCTTTCCATAGTGTCCCAGATCTCCTGGATGTTTTGTATTAGGAATTTTTTAGATTTTACATTTTCTTTAACCAATGAATCTATTTCTCTATCATGTCTTCAACACCTGAAATTCTCTCTTTCATCTTTTGTTTTCTGTTGGTGATACTTGCATCTGCAGCTCCAGTTTACTTACCCAGATTTTCTATTTTCAGGATTCCTTCTGTTTGTGTTTTCTTTATTGCTTCTATTTCCATTTTTAGGTCTTGAACAATTTCCCTCATCTGTTGGTTTTTGCTTGGATTTCTGTTAGGGATTTATTGAATTCATCTAATTTTTTGTTTGTCTTTTTCTCAATTTCTTTAAGGTTTTTTTTCATATCCTCTTTAAGGATCTCTATCGTCTTCATAAAGTCATTTTTAAGATTCATTTGTGCTTCAACTGTGTTAGATTGTTCAGGCCTTACTGATGTAGGATATCTGGCATCTGGTGATGTCATATTTCTCTTTCTGTTATTGATTGTGTTCTTACAGTGGCATTTAGGCAACTGGATTGGGGATGATTATAGGTCTAGGTATTGATTCCTGCATTTGTCTTTGTTGAACAGGTGTTTTCTTCCTTAATTTCTCTTTCCTTTCTGGTATTTTGGCACAAATTGCCAAAGGTTATGGTGACTGGTGTGTCTTCAGGTCCAGTAGTGTGTCCTCTTTGGGTGTTTTGGAATCTAGAGTCCCTATATCTGTCCTAGCCTCTGGGAAAGCCAAAGTGTTCTTCTGAAGTTGTAGAACAGAATATAGAGCCCAGGGGAAGAGTTGCAGTCTGGGGTCCCTGGATCTGGCCTGGCCTCTGGAATTTCTAGTACCAATCTGGCTTACAGTATAGATCTGGGGCTAGAACCTCCAGATCCAGCCTTTGCTATAGTAAAACTGAAGTCTGCTTCTGAAGTTATAGGCTAGTATGTGGATCCAAAGGGAGGAGACAGAGTCTTGTGTTCCTAGATTCTGTCTGACCACTGGTAAAGCTGAAGACTTCTTCCCAAGTAGTAGATGAAGATATGGAGGCCAGGGTTGGGGTACAGTGTGATGGTATTGGGCAGGCTTAAAGGAGTGTTAGAGGGCAGTGGGCATTATCTTATCTGGGGCCTCTAGGTCTAGCCTGGCCTCTGGTAAAGTGGAAGTCTTCTTTCAAAATTGTAGACCAGAATATCGAGCCAGGGGTGGGGTTGGGGACATTGTGAGTATTCTGGGTTTTTTGAAGAGGTTTTAAGTGGGTGGGGTCTTACCTGGGTTTCCTTGACCAACCTGGCCTCCTTTAAGGCTGCAGGGGCTATGGGCCCTAGGATGGAGTCTAAAGGAGGGGGTGCAGTCACCCACAAGTTGTCCATTTCTGCTTGTTTTGTTCACTGCTATGTGCAACTCCTCCTTAGGATGCAGTCCACAGACTGGGTAAATGACATGGTTTCTCGACAAGCAAATATCTCCCAGAGAAACTAAGAATCATTTTCCTTGATGTCCTATTTTATTTCCCTGTATCTTTTTATGACCTCTGAATTATTCGATTTGGTTTATGTGGCTGGATATCTTTTTGTTGGTCTCTATGTCCATTCTTCTCAATGGTAAAGACTTCTAAAGGGTAGAGTTACATTATATTTTAATTTCTTACAATTCATAGGATACTACCTTGGAAATAAAGTTATGAATAAATATTTGTTAAACCAAAATTTAATAAAGGCGAGGATCATATACTCTTCACTGGAATAATGTGCCTGCTAGGAACACTGTGACTTTCCAAAGAATCTTCCAGAAATTTAATGTATTAATTGCTAGAGAGTCATAGATTCAGAAGGTAGAATTACATCGCCTTCTGCTCGAAGATGCTTCCTCTGGGAGAGAAAAAGCAACCATTGGGTTTATTTATTTATTTTAGAAAAGTTGTACTTAGTGGAAGCAAGTGTTATGGCAATAGTCCAACACCCTGGAAATCCTCTCTGTTGGATTTTCTTCTTCAGACTGCGGTGGAGCTCTTGGCCTTTTGATTACTAAAGCCAACAGGCTTGAGGAATGACTTTCGGCTTTAATTGGGTCTTACAGTGAGCTTTACAAACTGACTCACACTGTGGGGGAGGGAGAGCATAAAGGGCAGTTTTGCTTTCTTCCCCCTGCCGATTTCTTCCCCCATATCTCCATCTAAATAGCATGCCTTCATTTCACCACCACCTTCCATCCTAACGTTCCACATGCCTCCAAGATGCTCATTCCTTACTTAGTATCATTCGTTGAAAAAACAAAAAGCAAAACCCCATTTTATGCCACTACTTCTCCTTTTCCTGATCTGTGTACAATTTATCTTTATTAAGGACGAGGGTATTCGGTATATAGAAGACACACATTCTGTCAAATGCCCTAGACAGAACTACTGAGATCCAGTGAATGTGCTCTGGGGGTTTAGAAAATAAAAGACTTACCTAGACAAGGGAAAAATTTAGCAACCCAGGATGCCTGGGCATCAGTGGGCAGAAATAATTGCTAATTAGCATCCCACTAGCTTGGGAGCATTAATTGGCTTTGGGGGCTCTGTTTCCTGGACCCAAAGTGTATTTTCATTTCAGTTGCTGCATAGGATGGAAGGAGAATGACAATTACCAAAGTAGTTTCATCTCAGTAATTCAGCCTAATGGAGACTTGTCGTGTGAATGATTATCCAGTAGCTGGTCTTTGTTTTTCTGCCAAGTTTTGAGAAAAACAAACTCACATATTCCTCAAGCCTTCAAAATAACTGAAAGAATTTGCTCATGGATCCAGGGATACTCACAAAAGAGCTGCCGTCTTCTAGACTATGAGCGAGAGGAAAGAGGGTACCATTTGTGACATTTAATTTTGCTTCAGAACGTCTCAAGCAATAATATTAAAGGAAGCGTTTCAAATTGATACCTTTAATTTTTCTCCTAGAGAGGAAATTTGTCAGCCATTTTGTGATTTATTGAGACTAAAGGAAGGCATATGTGAGAACACGTTTGATAATTAATTAAATGAAACTGCTTGAGCATTATACCCATGATGGTGTTGACTTTGAATTAAAACTCACTCAAATAAGATTGATGCCATTTTCCATCATCAGATTAATTAAACATTTTTGTTAATTACACATAAGTCAATGTGTTTGGATTTTTTTCAATCGATATTCTGAAGCAGCTTCCACTTGTGTTCCTCCAGAAGACCGTTTGGCTGCTGGTTTATTAGCGTCTGGATTTTGGAAGCCAGGATTCTTCCATTTTCTTCATGTCAGGGGTCTCAATATTTAGCTGTGCTACCTTTGGAGATAATTACTGCAATGGCTTTTGTTTTGGGCTTCGGGTTTTCTTTTTTTCTTTCTTTCTTTGTTTTCCTGTGAGCATCTTTCTTGGGTGATCCTGTCATGATTACTGTCAGGGCTGCATCTTGACTTTGCTACACTCAGATCTTTCTGTAAGAACAATGATGGAGCTGAAAGCATCCGCAGCTGTGAGCCTCAGCCCGACGCCTGTCTGAGTTGTCGTGGATGGCTCTGCTCCCGACTTGCAAGCAGGGGTGTGACTAAAAAGAAATCGTTGATTGTGTTTGACACCCTGAAGCATTGTTAGCTCTTTAGATAGCTTAGTCTTCTCTTGACAATTTACCCCAAGTCCCCATTTCCAAAGGTTTAATTCCTGGTGAATTCAAATTTGTCTTTGTCGGAGAAGGCTGAGGGAAGAGAATATTGCTTTTTGAAACAAAAACGCAGGGACAAGCCACTTTGTGTGTCTTGGTGCTCCTGTGGACCAGTGACAAGCTCATACACTGCTAACCCTTCATTGGGCTGCCTCTTTGCAGCCTGCTAAAGGCAAGCTGTACAGCTAGGCAATCGACCCTGGGTCTCTTCACCTACAATTTCTGCACGTTCGTTTTCTATATTTTTATTCCCTGGGCCAAATTCTCCATTCAGTCTGGCAAGAGTTTACATGCTACAAATAGCTCCCCTTGAATGAGGGGGAGTTTTCAAGGCTCTCATCAGAGAATGCAATTTGGGGCTGTCATTTAGTTTCTGTCAAAGCCGGCCTGAGACAATTGATATTTCAAAAATAGAGTTTATAGATGTGCAGTATCTCTCCTAGGTGCTAAACCACATCACCAGAAAACTTCCCAAAGTGGGGCTCATTAGCTTAGCCTCTCCCAGGGAACGCTCTTTGATGAACTACGTTTCAGTGCTAGGTCTTTATCTTTTCAAAAGCATTAATCTTAGAAATAGCGAAGTAGAGATTATTACTGGGGCTCCTGTAAGCACCGCTGAGACTGCCTGTGTGCTGTTCAGTGTTCTGTGCACGAATTCACATGATAGATTCTGTTTTGGGTTTACTAGGAGGGAAGAAGTAGAAGCTTGGCCTCCTTAAAGACAGTATCCTATGCGTCACTATTTCCTTTTATGTGTCGGCTGCTGGGAAGTTCTAAATGCAAACGCATGTGTGATGAGAAGAGACCCCGAGAAATCCCAGGCAGGTTCTAGAAGGAATATGGGAGTGAATGCTCCTTTGTCCTCCCATATCTACTCATCTATTGATTCAGCAGACATGGATCAAAAGATAACTGTGTCCTAAGTACCACCCGAAGTACAGGGGGAAAGAACACGAACCTTATTCTAGAGTGGATTATAATGTAAGAGGGGACAGAAATGGACAAGACCAGGAATAAGATGAATACTAAAAAAGAGGTACTCGATTGTTATGGGGAAAATAAGGACTTCAAGCATTCCTTATAGACACCAGGGAAGGTTTCCATGATGAACCCTGAAGGACAAGTACTGAATGGAGTCAGGACAGAGGGCGGAACTCTAAGGCACGCAAGGAGAAAGAATGGAGTAGACGTCACAGACTACAGGTAATGAATGAAGCTGGAGTAAGGGCAACTCCCAACCTCAACAGCCTTACCTAGAAATTTGTGGGTTTTCCTCAGGAGAGAATGGATTTGAAAACGTAGCAGGCAAGATGGCAGTATGCAAGCTTCCCGGAAACATTTCAGAAGACAATCAGGGGAGGAGGTCAGGTGAGAAGACAAGAGTTCATACAGCAAGTGTTTGGACAAATAAACAGGGAATGCAGAAGTAACTGAGCTAAGGCTGGGGTCAAGGGCAGAAAGTGAAACAAAGCAGCACAGGGATAGAATCAGCATCAACAAGACTTGATCAACATTGGGTATGAGGGGAAAGATGTAAAAGGAAGTCATCCAACTTTGCAGAGGAGACTGAGAATCATGACGAGTAAGAGAGGATGGCAAGACAATCCATCCCATTTTGGTTGTGTGGTGTCAAAGTATCCAAGGGACAGACAGTTTTAGAAGCAGTTAGGTATAAAGGTCTAGACCTTAAGAGAGAAAGAAATCTTAACTGAAGCCCATGAAATACTAATCTTTGAGCAAAGTAGCAAGTGTGACAGATTATTGATGGAGGGAACAGAGTTGACACACACACACTAAGAATGGGCAGAAACACAGGAGACCTCAAGGGATCTTCAGGAAGTATGGGCAAGAAGAGAAGGATTTATGTAACAGCAACGGTGGCCAATATATCCTTTATCTGGCTTTCTAGTTGATGGAGCTTTTAGAAAGTGATTGGTTTTAAGGACTCTGATTAATCCATGGAGTCACAATTTAATGTTATTACTAGGAGGTCATAGAAACAGAGGAGGGGCAGCTAGTTGGAGGAGATAGGTCACCGAGAGGCATGCCTTTGAAGCAGGTATCTTTTCCCAGGCCCTCCCTTCACACTCTCCATTGTTTCTTGGCATCCATGAGACAAATCCCTCTTTTTTATCATGCTGACTTTGCTGGGATATTCTTCCTCACCTCAGGCTCAGAGCCTACTATGGACTGAAGCCCCCAAGCCCGTGAATCAAAGCAAATCTTTCCTCATTCAGCCTGAATTCATCAATTACTTCGACATAGTGACAACAAAACAATACATGAGATCCCACTAGCGCAATTGTTCAACCTCTCATGGTCCACACATTCCCTATTCCGTTTACCCTGCGAAGTGGAAACTCGTTCACTTCACAAGCAGACTCCTAGGAGTTACCTTCAAGACTCCTAAAGACGTTACATGGAACTCCTAGCTTATTAATCACCCCAAATCCCTGCCATGTCCCAGTGCTTGCTTTAGTCAGGGGCTGCCACTTTTCACACAGGTGCTGTCAGAAATTCCCAATTGGTCCCTGACCCCTGTTTGCTGTTGGATCCAAATTTACTCACATATTTTCTATGCTAAAATATCATCCAGTCAGTTCTCTCTCTCTCTCTCTCTCTCTCTCTGTGTGTGTGTGTGTGTGTGTGTGTGCATGTGGGTGCAGTGTGTGTGTATGTGCTTGTGTGTGTAAAGGTTAAAAGTTGATGTCAAGGGTCTTCTTCAATCACTCTCCATTTTAGTTTTGGAGAGTGAGTCTTCCATTGAGCCTGGAGATCACTGATTGGTTATATTCTCTGGCTAGAAAGCCTCAAGGATCTCAGCCTAGTCATTAAATATCTATCTATCTATCTATCTATCTATCTATCTATCTATCTATCAATCATCTATTTTTTGGGTGTGTATTAGTGTCTGGCTTTATGTTGACTCTGTGGATATGAACTCGGTCCCTTATGGTTGGTTGTATGGCAAGTACTTTATTCACAGAGCCATCTCTCCATCCCAATTCTTAGAGCTCTGGTCTTGAAGTTTGCCATTTCAAACTTAAATAGGCATTTTGATGTCATTCTTTTCACAAAATGCAAAGGGAGAAGTGTCCCCTGCCTCTGTCCCCCAGCTCCATTTCCATTGCCAAGCTTGCTTCAATTCCTCCAGCTTAGTCTGATCCTAGACTAGAGATAACAAGAGACAATCCACCGACTCAAACTCAGAAGAAAGACAGACACTTTTTTTTTTTTTTATGGTACTCTGCATACCACCTCTGTCCTGTCTGGCAAATGGCCTGCTGCTGAACCATGGTATGTTTATCTTCCCCACTAGGCTTTGGTACATGCCTTTAACGAGTTCCCCTTCTTCAATGTTGATAGTTTTATATAAGAAATAATGTGCTTTTTTCCCGACATCTTAGGGAGGCTGCAGTGGTCGTCGCCACTCTCCGAACTTCATCATGCCGCCCAAGGATGACAAGAAGAAGAAAGATGCCGGAAAGTCGGCCAAAAAAGACAAAGACCCAGTAAATAAGTCTGGTGGCAAGGCCAAAAAGAA
The DNA here is from genome assembly GCF_018167655.1 of Microtus oregoni. Taxonomy (NCBI): domain Eukaryota; kingdom Metazoa; phylum Chordata; class Mammalia; order Rodentia; family Cricetidae; genus Microtus; species Microtus oregoni. The sequence goes on from NW_024543060.1 coordinate 18,822,119, forward strand.
GAAGTGGTCCAAAGGCAAAGTTCGGGACAAGCTCAACAATCTAGTCCTGTTTGACAAGGCTACATACGACAAACTCTGTAAGGAAGTGCCCAACTATAAACTTATTACTCCAGCCGTGGTCTCTGAGAGACTGAAGATTCGCGGTTCCTTGGCCAGGGCAGCTCTTCAGGAGCTCCTTAGTAAAGGGCTTATCAAGCTGGTTTCAAAGCACAGAGCCCAAGTAATTTACACCAGAAACACAAAGGGTGGAGATGCCCCAGCTGCTGGTGAAGATGCATGAACAGGTTCAATCAGCTGTACTTTTGGAAAAATAAAGCTTTATTAAATCAAAAAAAAAAAAGAAATAATGTAAAAGCCGTGTATTCTGAACAATAAAGGATACTCTTTTTTCAGGTTGTAGTTAATCTTAATCTTGTTTATAACTTTGCCCCTCTGGATAGATTTATAAAATCTTTTCATTGCCACATTGCAGTTCAAAAAGACAGATTAGGAGAAGAGTCACCTCGAACTGACTACACACAGCCACTATTTGTAGACAGAGGACATTTAGAGGCAACTAAATCACCTCAGAAATAAGCTTGACGACTTAAAGGTAAACTCTGAACAATTGCTGACCGAGATACTGACAACTCTCTTGAAGGCGTAAGTCATAAACAATCCCACACTGATTCGGAATTATGATTAATAGAATAGTTATTTATTTAAAGGGGAAAACTTACAGATCACCGTCCCAGATAACAGCCCTCTGTGCAATCAGGAAAGGAGCCTAGTCGCCGGAAGTGGAGCCAGAAGCAAGAGAGAAAGTGCCCCAATGGGCTGGTATCTCAGCGGCTATTGGCTAAAGGAGCGGAAGGAGCTCCCGCAACACTCTCTGGTCTTGGATTGAAAGCTCTCAAGTAAGGAAGTATCTGTGCTAGAGCGCAGAGATGTCAGACCCAAGTCTGTAAAGCAGAGAAGCGGATCAGCAAACCGTGCAGCCCCAGGGCAAAGGGAAAAGGCAAATTTCCACAGTATCTGTGGGGAGACAGTTTTTCCTGACAAGATCCGGCTGCAAGTTTTGCCCCTTCTGAGGTAAGCAGGTGTCTTAGTTAGGCATTTTATTGCTGTGATAAAGTGCTGTGATCAAAAGCAACTTGGGGACGAGAGGGTTTATTTCAGATTACAGCTCTTAGGTCATACCCCATCATTGTAGCAAGCCATGATAGGAACTCAGGCAGGAACCTGGAGGCGGGAGCTGATGGAGAGGCCATGGAAGAACCCTGCTTACTGCTTGCTCACTGTGGCTCACTCAGCCTGCTTTCTTATATACCCCATTGCCCAGGAATGGCACTGTTCCCAGTGAGTGGGGTCCTTCTGCATCAATCAATAATTAAGGAAATGCCGTACATACCTGCCTCCAGGCCAATCTTATGGAGGCATTTTCTCAACATGTCTAGGTGTGTGTCAAGTGAGCAGACACCAACGAGCACAGGAAATATCTGTGGTTATGTGTGTTTTCAATGCTCTAGCTAATGCCCAAATTAATCATCTAATAATCTATATGCCGTTGATTCCAAAGTGAGGATCGATTTAGCCATTCTCAGATGGGAAAACAAAAAATTTTAATTTAAAACCGTGGCTAAAATTAAGTACAACTCTAAGTCATAATGCTGTTTGATAAGCCAGTGGAGAATGAACTCTGTATGTCAAAGTGCTTTGAATTTTGAAAGTGCTCACTGATGAGATAAGGATATTTATATTCTGTGACCATAGCGACATAGCCAAGAGAGCATGCAGGAGAGGAAGGGCAGTATTTAAATTTAAATTTGCACAGGCTTTGTCTGTTATTACGGGTATTGGAAAAGAGCTTCAGTCCTCTGGACAGACTTAGGAACTGTAAATCTTTTTTTCTAAGCTATTCACTTAATGTTAACTATGAAATCACTGTTTAATATTCATAGACGCTGACTTTTCTTGGCCACACATACAAAAGATCCCATAATTTACTTAATCTATTTGTCTTGTAGAAAATGGAATTTGGCTACTTAATTTTTAAATAAAGAAACAGCTTTGTATTAATATTTGTAAAAATTATTCTTGCCTTAGTTGGAAAAATCCTTCCATTTTTTAACTATTTTTTTCTCTCTTTGCAGGTTGCAGGTAAATACATGCCTTGAGCAGATATAAAGCCAGTCATCACTGGTTTGTGTGACACACTAATTTTAATTTACTGAACATTTACTGTATGCCAGGTGCTGCATTGCAGACAACAACAACCATCTCCTGGTCTTCCTGATTGAGTCAGACAGGGTTCAGTCAGGGGAACAACGCCACTGCGCATAGTTCGGTCTATCCCTCATTCAGTGATACTCTGCCCCAGGTCCCCATGGCCTGCTGAGAGTACCCATCTGCCTCTTGTGCCAATGCTTCCTTATGTGACCTAACATGGGAAGCTTGGTGGTAAGAAGTTACACCAGGAGCCTAGCACATCAAGACGCCATGCTTTCCTGAAGGGTAGGCTTATTGCATGACTAGGGACAGAGCTGGGAAACTGAAAATCTGCAGTAGGGTGTCAGTGTGACTCTAGGTGGACAACTCAGAACTTCCAGAAAAGCCTGCGATGATGTGGGTATACAATTACCAAAGACGGATGGCAAAAAGGCTATCCTTAATGAAGTCGGTGGGAAGTGCAGTCTCTGTTGGCCATTGCATCTGAGGTCGTGGATACCCAAGGCCACTGCTGTTGGCAGAATCAACGTCTGGAAGAGAAGTGGAGCAAGGAGCAGATTGGAATCAGTGTCTCTTGGGCTCTGGCAGACATGGCTTTCTCCATCATCGCTGTCTGATAGCAGAGAAGGACCTCTGTGCTGCGTAACCCTCATGTCCCAGATTCAAAGCCACTTCTCTTTTGGTTGATCCTAAAGTTGAGCTACTCAGGATGTAAGTGTCTTGAGAACATTGACTCCGACTTACCTAAGCTGGCAGAGTGTGATCAAATACACTTCCCAACAGTGCAATGACATATGATTGTCCCCAGGTTTTAGAAGCGAACAAGACCTACTGAAGCACCTTGCTGGAGGTTATACAAACACATCAGTAGGTCTGGCAGATTTCAGAGTCTTTTGTTTTAAATACTGCAGTATGCAGAGTGTTTTGCTTTTAAAAAAAGTGGCAAAAGAATTCCATTTTGAAAATGCATGTGTACTTACTTTCTTGCTTAGTTCCACATAGCTGCCTGCCCTGGATAGTTGCTCACTGGAAGCCCTGGCCACTACTAGGGCCCGAATCCCTCAGCATGCTTCTTCTTTGTTGAAACAGGGCTCGGGCTGCCTGGCTTAGATCTGACTTGACTGAACTCACAGAGGAGGACTGGTGAGCCGTGCCTTGCCCGTTAGTTCTGACATCGGGGCAGATCTTGACACTGACCGTATATTTGACTTCTCCAGCAACTTCCAGGAAGGAATGGATACGATAACTCAGCAGTGTGAGGGGGAGGGGACGCTTTGTGGGGGTGACTTTTGACCAATGATAAATGGGAGTTGGAGGAATCTGACTGGTAAATCACTCCTGCCTGTCCAGCATAGACTGTTCTCAGGATTGTACTGCCAGTCTGGAAGGTGGGTTATGTGACCTGTTATTTTATCGGAAGATACACTTATCCTTGGAGTACACCTACTGTAAAGCCTTAGCCTCTAATATTTGACTAAGACTTAGAGCTCTAGGGAACCAGACAAAGGTAGTTACCTAAATGTAAGCCAATGCTAAGTAAATGCCAACAATAGCATGTGTTCAGTACCGTTGGGGAAGACGATAAAAATGTAAGTTTTCAATTTCTATTTTTGTACTGGTTTTATAGTTCACTATTCAAAGCTTAAGTGCTTTGTTCCCCAACCCATTAGCTAAATTCTTAAACTGATGCCTAAATAATTGCATACTACTGGATGTGACAATATGTTCTGACCACCAGCTAATACGCTTGCATTTAGAAAGAGATATCAGTAAGCCAAAGGGATGAGTGACACAAGGATTTTGTTTTGTGCATTAGGGAAAATGTGATGAAGAAGGGAAGAAATTAACTCACATGTGCCCTATTGACAGTAATCTAGTCCATCCCAATAAAACAAGGTCGTCTGTAAGACTTGCATAAAAGAAATGACTTCCTTAACACCTGTTAAAAACTATGCGGTGTATCAATTACAATTACAAAAATAAACAGTTGTCATTTGTTTTAATGGAGCAAGTAAATGCTTTCTTTAGAAAAAAACGTAACTATTATTATTTTCAGCTATTGAAAGCAAAGAAAGAAAGAAAGAAAGAAAGAAAGAAAGAAATCTTTTTAACTGGAGATCTGTGGTATATATAATTGTTAGGATTTGGATGTAGAGCATTTCCCCAGAAGACTCACACTGAGGACTTGGTCTACAGATGGTGGCATGATCTCAGGGATGTCTAAGAACTCTAAGAGCTGGGATGTGCCAGAGCAATCATCAAGCCTGAGTTCTTGAGTGTGTCTTGTACTGGGCACTGTCTTGTACCACACCCTCTCTCCATTCTGCTTTGTCCAAGCCTGTGGGGTCAAGAAAGCACACAGACTGAAATGTCTGATATTGAGCCGAGTCAAGTCTTTCTTCCATTCATCTTATCTCCTTAGGTATTTTGGTCTCAGAGATGGAATGCTATCTTTTTTTTTTTTTTCCCTCAGGAACATAGGGAAAGAAGGGATTGTTTTAGATCACAGGGTGAAGTGCGGTCCATCATAGCAGGGGAGTGGGGGCAGCAAGAGCTTGAGCAGCTGCTCGCATGGGAAGAATGCACACACACCAGTGCTCAGCTTGTTTTCTCTATTCATGAAATCCAGGATCCTTGGTAGGTAATGGCTCCACCCACAATCAAGATGAGTCTTCACACAAGTTAATCGAGATGACTCCTTTTGCCTAAGACTGCTCAGAGGTCCACCTCCCACCTGGTACTAGATTCTGCCAAGTTGACAGCACCAACCATCATGATATGAATAATTCAAAATTGGCTAGATTTAACTGTAGAGCACAATACAATGATATGGGGAGATATGAGGAGCATAGATGGATGTCAAATACATTAGGAATGTTAAAAAGCATGTTTCCAAACTCAAGGATAAGTATGTTTATACTTTGGAGTGAGTTTGTCTGCAGAATGGGTAAATCGGCTTCCTTTATTAAAAGAGAGAACTCTCCCAAATTAACTTCGGAGGCTAAATCCCAAACTGCAGATAATTGAAAATAGAGGTTAAAAATAAATGTGCTGAGGCAGCAGTCTCTTAAAACAGAATGCACCATGACTGCACAATTATAACTGGGTTTACCAAACGGAAGGCTGAAAAGGAAAGTGTCAGTTATAACGTCCTAGAAACAAATATTTTTAGCAGGACCTTGTGCACTAGAAGACAAAGGGGGTAATGCATCCCCCTAATTCCAGCATTTGGGAAGTAGAGGCAAGGGTCAGATGTGTGAGGTCTTCCTATACACTGAATCTGAGGTCAGTTGGAGCAACTTGGGATTCTGTTTAAAAAATTAAAATGGTGTACGTAGCCTAAGTCATCTCCTAATATTCACGATAGTTAATAAAGGCTGTATTTTCTATGAAGACTTTACCTTTCCTTTTCTTGTTAGAGGCAGAATCATCTCAATGGAAAATTAGCAGTCACAGGGTAATGTTCAATTTCACTAAATTATGGAACAATTCTGGTCCTCTGTGTTGGAAGGAGCCTTTAATGCCGTTGCTGCAGGACAATCAGAGGTTTTTCCAGCTCTTGGCACTTGAATTGCAAAGAAGAATATTAATAAGATAAAATCCTAGGGTGGAATAAAATCCTTCAACTCTGAAACTCTATGCCTGGAAGAATCATAAGATAGCATTTTCTCATCAAGTCCCTTTGCTTGAGAAGATCCACAATCCTGATTATTATTCAAACCTAATTTCAGCTGAGAAAACTTGAGTAAAGGACAATCTTCAAGTTCTGAGGATTATAAAAGATGACAGGATGTATGTACTTTTGATAAAAAAGGGGGGGGGAAGCACCAGGGGCAATAGCTGCCCACAAAAAGACAGCTCAGAGCAGCTGTCAATCAGAGTAACAGGGAGACAAGTCGCAGCAAATCACTGTGCCGGACTCCTGGGCAATAACGCTGTTACTCTTTAAATGACAGCCAGCTAGAAAACATTTCTGTACTATAAAAAGACATTATGACTTTCTCTGTTTATTATCACTCTATAGTTTTCATTTTAAGTTTATGTGCTTATAAGGGCAACCAAATTATACATTGTCCTTGTCAGGATTTGAAACATAGCCTTACATTCATTTTTATCTCTTCAACGATTATTTATTGAGTTTGCTATTTTCCAGGAACTATGCTAGATTGCAGGACTGTTTAAAAAATTGAGATTTGATCCCTGCTCTTCAGTAGCTTAAGGGGCAGTGGGGTATAAGCTTTGGATGTGTGATTAGAGACACCTATAGGGACTTCTGGGCTCCTTAAGGATGAGTGTCTTGCAGATAGTTGGATGAACCGATTTGAAGTCCAGAGCTTGCTATGCTAATTCATTTGTTTTATTAAAATATTTGGGTTATGTGTCTGCTCTGGGATGGTTACCTCCCTCCTCTCTTGAGAATAACTCTTTAGTGAAGAAGCTGAATCACAAAATGGTGAAGTAGCTACTAAACACAAGCAATGGCACCTAATTTTCAAGGAAGGGATTCAGGCGGTGTTGTAAACACTGCAGAACGGATAAAAGATCATTTAATATAATTGATTCCAAATTAATAATATTCATGTATGTGTTTTCCTCCCTTCTCACCCAGGGTTGGCATTAAATTTGTCCTGACTCTTCTGATTACTGAAGGGTATTGCTGGTCCTGGGATATCATCCTCTAGTGCTTAGGGTGTTGGCTGAGATAGTACACAGTCCCCATTCTTGATGCTTGTCATCAATCTCATCGAAATCTGCTGATACCAATCAACACGCACTGCCCAGTCTGGGCTTTCCTGGAGTCCTTGCTTGAAGACTCCCCACTGAGGCTCCAGATGCTTTCAGATTCACCCTTCATACACTTCCTCTTATCTCCAGAATAAAAATAGAAGTTTGAAATTTCTTATTAGAAGTTCATTCTTACATCTTTCCTTTCTCCAAATGTGTTGTTTAGGTAAGAAAAATATTGTGCTTCTAAATTTTCTAGGGCTTTGCATTTCACAGTCAAATGCTAGGACATTTAAGATTCCAATTCTCGCTCTTGTAAGACATTATCATATAGCTGATTCTTTAAAACTGCTTTGAATCTCAAAAATAAAATAAAATAAAAAACCACAGTTGGTACTTTTCTTCTTAGGGCAGCAATAAAGGAAGAAACAATATTAATTCTGTACATTTACACTCTCCTTTTTATTTCTGTGGGTCAGGGATTCAGATAGCATACACAGCAGATGAGTCTTGGCTTCTCTGTGCGTCCACGGCTTCTGCTGGAAATCATCTGAAGTGAAGGAGTGAAATAACACTTGCAGATGTGGTGTCTGGGGGTTGCTGTTGGCTTGGGGCCTTGCAGGGCAATCAACTGTGAGAGCCACACATGGCCACTCTATGCATGTGTTATGGGCCTTTTCACAATATGGTGGCAGCGTTCCCAGGGAAAGATGGGAGAGAGAAGGCGGGGGGGGGGGGGGGATGAGAGAGAGAAGAGAGAGAATTAGGCAGAAATTCTGTTGCCTTTCATGGCAAACCTTATACAAGGCATTGCATCCTTTAATAAGTTGAGGCAGTTTCAAAGGTTCATCCAGCACTGGTGTTGGAGGGGAGATGTGGCCAGCAGCCTTGACTGTACCTCTGCCTGGAAGGCCCCTCCATTTCACATTAAGAGTATGTGTAGTGGAATATGTATTGGTGTGTCCACATCGGGGAAATGCATTCTGCCACAGGGAGATTAGCAGAAAATGTGGGCAATGCAAAATGCCAGGGAATTGTCACCAAGCCATTTTGTCACATAAGTGACTGTAACCGGCCATCACTATTCATGTGTGCAGGTGTGAACAAGAAGAAGTAATGTGTGCAGTCAGAGAAAGTGGAATTCTGCACACTGGGGTACGGGACCAGGTCTTCTCTGGCACATTTATAAATACTCCAAATGTTGCTTTTTTTTTATTTGCTCCTTTCATTCATCGTCTGTGAGGGTTTATTTCATATGTCAACTAGACTGGACTAAGAGAGACCCTTAGAGCTGGTAAATTTTATTTCTGGGTGTATCTGTGGAGTTACTTCTGGAAGAACTTAGCATTTGATTCAGTACTGTGGGCTGTCTTTGGCTATGTTCATAGACATCACCCAATCTATTCAGGACTGCGATAGAAAAGAAAGAAAGAAGGCAGATTCTGTCTCTTTCGTGGGGAAGAGGCATCCATCACCTTCTACCCTTGGATGCTGACACTCTTGTTACTGGTCTTCTAGAGTTAGAGTGAATCATACCACTGAACTTCATGTTTCTCCAGCATGTAGCCGGCACATGGAGGAAATACTCCAGAACTTCGGGAGCTAATTCTTACACTGGATACCCTCTCTGATATGCAGATCTTTACACAACTATATGTGTCCTAGTCATTCTATTTCTCTGAAAATCCTTAGTAGCTTGCCATATTTTTTTTCTGTTTTCTCTAAGGACTGAATTTGCTTGTTCTAGATTCCATTTCCCATACACAATTCTATCATAGACTCTCTGTATTTTCTCCTCTCTCTTTTCGACATCAGAATTTAGAGTCCAGCCTTAAGGCTGGGGCATGAATTGAAACAACCGTGTTCTTGACTAATAAGAGCCATCTTTCCATGTACAGGGGAGGGCACTGGTCTGGGAAAGGAACACAGCTACTTCACTCTGTATCGTATTTTCTTCAAAACGAAATGATTTTATTCTGTCGCTCAAATTAGGCATGTCTGAATTCTTACCACCCAGATTTAACTACTGCACTCTTTTGGCAAGCATCCTTCTTTCTGACTGGCTGCCATCAGTTACAGTCGCACATAACTTCCTGGAATGGGGAGCACTACACCAAAGCCACGTATCTTCCTTTCTCATTCAATAGTAGGTGGTGTTTTTTTTTATTTCTGTGTCAATAAATATAGATCCACATCATCATTTTTATTGACTGCACAATATTCCTCTGTGAGACCTACTGCAATTTATTTAACTAATCTATTGAATAATAATTATGCCAATTGTAAATTTTTGATATTATAATCAATGCTTTAATGAACTTTCCTGTACACCCATTTTTATGTACTTATTCAAAATTCTCCTTGGGATAAACGCCTATAAAGGAGCATTGACGGAATTCTTTCTTTTAAAAAAGACAATAGGGGCTGTTGAGGAAAGACATATGGGTGTTCAGCCTAATTGCAGAGAATTCATGCAACAAAAAATACCTAGAAGCCTGTGTGGTGTCAGGAGACTAATCTAGACAGCTTGGGATGCAAAGATAAAACATGTACAAAAGAATCTCGCCTAGTGGGGAAGATAGACCAACACTTAAGCCAATAATTAACTACAGTGAGATGAAAGTCCCAACGGGTATATCAACAAAGTACCAGGAGGAGGATAAAAGAAGGCAATTAAACCTGGCTGGGAGAATTAACAGAGAAAGCAACAACCCAGTTGCTCATTCATCAACGAGGTAACTGTGTTCTTTGCTGGGACTGCCAAAATAAAGTCCACAGAGTGGATGGATTAAATTACTACACATTATCTTCTGTCTTCCTGGAGGCTGGAAGTCGGAGGGAGATGAAAATGTTGGCAGAAAGATCTCTCCCTGAGGGAGGACAGAGCCTGACCTCTTGTATTGACTTAGAGATGGTCCTAGTCTCCGTGTTTATGTATCTTTCTGTGTCCACAGCTTTTTTTTTTTCTGATGACTATCACAGTCATAAAGGATTATATTCCTCGCCCCCAGCTTTTTCTGTCAACATTATCTTAAAATTCAGACCCATTCTAAGATACTTAGGATGAAGGCATCAGCAGACACACTTTGAGGGGACACAGTTCAGTGAAGCAATGCACCAAGGGTTTCCACTGACCGAGAGACAGGATTAGGTGCTGTGGGGTAGGAAAGAAGCCAAAGAAACCTATGGATGTTGTAAGAAAGGTCTGGGGGCTGGGGATGAGAAGCTGTGGAGCAAGATGTGTGCTTATTAGCAGACAGGAAAGCGAACAAGGCCTGAGGAAGAGGTGCCTTACACTGCAGAGGTAGAACACCAGGGGCAATTTTAAGCAGAGGAGTTACGTGACCAGATTTGTCTTTCAGTTAGATGTTGCTGCCAGAATCCCAAATGTTTGTGAGGGAGTGGGGCACCTGGTGCAATCATGAGCAGCTGTTGGGAGTAAAAAATGCAACAACTCTATTGCAGAGGAATCTGACAGGTCCTTAAGAAGTGAGCCGTACACCTACCGTACGATCAAGGGCTCCTCTCCTAGGTATGTCTTCGCATGAAAGCATGTCCATTCTGCTCGTGTGGCTCAGGCATGCCAGGTAATGGTGAGTGCTATGACAGAAAGGCAGAGGGTAAGATAACAAGAGATGCATGGGCAGTGAGTGTGGAAACTTATGTATTAAGAGAGACACTTAGGAATATCTATTCTGAGTAGGTGACAATTGACCTTAGGTCAGTGGTTCTCAAACTTCCTAATGCTGCGAACTTTTGAGACATCTCCTAGTGTTGTGGTGGCCCTCAACCATAAAATACTCTCTATTGCTATTTCATGACTTTCTTTTTGTTACTGTTATGAATTGCAAATGCTTTGGGAGATAGAGGTTTTTCAAAGGGGTCAGGAGCTACAGGTTAAGAACATTTGCTTTAGATCTATGTTAAGCAGAAAAGGGAATCTGGTTGCGACCAGGGGCAGATATCCCATGTTGAAAGATCAGGAAGTGCAAAATTCCTGAGGGGATCTTGGAAGCAGCATGCTCTGGAGACGTTTGGGGTGGCTGGAAGAGGAACTACTGAAGAAAAGGGACATAAGTGGGTTCCTGTGGCTACCAACCTGGACCCAAGCAAACTTTTTGGAAGCATGTACTGTCCGTATCCTGTCAGAACAAAGTTTATGCTCAAAGCCTGAGGATGTTCAAAATTATAAAATATCACTTGGTTGATATAGCTTCACTTTCTTCTGGCCTTTATCTCTCACTCCTTTTATCTTCTTGCAAGATTGAGGTTGCAATGGGATTTGCTATGCATCTCATGAGGGAGCGAGGCATGAAAAGTCTTACAAAACTATTTTAATTTACTTTCTATCTCAGAGCTCACGCTGAGTCGAATGCTGAATCTGAAGTTAAAATGAATCTGGGGACTGAAGATGTGGGTCGGTTGGTAGAATGCTTGCCCAGCATACCCAAAGCCCTGGGTTTGATCTCCGACACCACATAAAGCTAAAGCGTATCAGTGTGTGTCTATACCCACAGCTTTAAGGGGGTGGAGGAAGAGAGGCAGAAATTCAAGATCTGGATTTAAATCTAGGGTGAGACCAGCTTGGGCTCCCTAAGACCTGGTCTGAATATGGACGCAAACAAAGAAGCAGACAAACAAATATGAGTAGCGAAGAGACAGCTAGCCGCAAATTAACGTCAGTGCTTTATCTCTACAAATTCTGTCTTTAAGATGCTGTATTTAACAGCGCTAGAGACATAAGTCAGTAGAAGAATGCAGAAAGATGTAGACAAATGTAGAAAACTCCAGTAGTAAGAGGAAGCAGCAGGCATTGTTGGCCACCTGCCGCGAGACAGGCATTTCTACATACCTTGATTAATTCTCCCAATAGTTCTAGTATTACCACCACTTTCCAGCAGAAGCAACTGAGGCTCGAGAAGCATTCAATAACTTGTCTCAGGTCACACTCTAAAGATAACGCAGTTAGGCCTTCCAGTCATGTCTGCTGCCTCTCGGCTTCGGCTCCTGTCATTTTGCCATGCCAGTCCTCAGCACTGTGCCCCGACATCCATAATGCCACCCTGTCAGGGACTGACTAGAGACAGTTCTCTTAAGCAAGCAAAGAACTTCCTTGAGAAAAGCCCCTAAGGCTTTCTCCTCCTGATTGTCAGACCTACTATCTGTCTGAACATTTTAAAGGAGCCGGCCCGACGTTCAGCACTCCCTCTGGCTGACAAGAATTCTCCAGAGGGACTGGTGGCAAAAGGAGGCTGAAGAAAGTGGCTGGGTCAGCCAGGCATGATTGAACAGTGTTCTTGTATCGAATACCTGATAAAACCGGAGGCCCCCGGGCACTTGATTGTTAGAGTAATCCTGTCAGTTTCCTAATAAAAGTAATAAATTAACCAAACAGCGGATTCGGTGGTATTTTATGTCCTGAGGGTATTGCTTTCACACTTCAACTTGATAGCATGATTTATCAAGAGATAAATTACAGCTGAGAAGGAATGGATTTACCGATGTCAGGGAGACGACAAGTATATTCCGCGGATGTTACCTATGATGGGCACGTACCTGACAAGCATGCTTGAAAATCCTCAAACAAAAAGCATCTCTTTGAAGGCTGGATAACTTTAATTTGCACTTTGGGTGTAGGTGATCGCAAGGACGGGAGGATTTTGATGGTCTGAATATTGCTCTCCCCAAGTCCCTGTGACCTGGAAGGGGTATGGAGCCACCACAAATGTTTCTGCAACCCACCAAGAGGATCAGTAAATAAAGGAGGGTGGGGTTTTTTTTTTTACCATTTTTTTTATTGAGAAAAGGGAAAAAAAAAGTTTTCCCCTCCTCTCAGCCTCCCATTTCCCTCCCCCTCCTCCCACCCTTCTCCCCCTCCCCCCACTCCTCTCCCCCTCCCTCTCCAGTCCAAAGAGCAGTCAGGGTTCCCTGCCCTGTGGAAAGTCCAAGGTCCTCCCCCCTCCGTCCATGTCTAGGAAGGTGAACATCCAAACTGGCTAGGCTCCCACAAAGCCAGAACACAACCTAGATGTCCTTCAATGGAAGAATGGATGAAGAAAGTGTGGAATATATACACAGTAGAGTACTACGCTGCGGTAAAAAACAATGACTTCTCGAATTTTGCATGCAAATGGATGGAAATAGAAAACACTATCCTGAGTGAGGTAACCCAGACCCAAAAAGATGAACATGGGATGTACTCACTCATAATTGGTTTCTAGCCATAAATAAGGGTCACGGAGTCTACAACTGGTGAACCTAAAGAAGCTAAATAAGAAGGTGAACCCAAGGAAAAACATATAGTTATCCTCTTGCCTATGGGAAGTAGACAAAATTGCTGGGGAGGAAAGCGGGATCTTGGGGGTGGGGTGGGTTGGGGGTAAGGGGAGATGGGGAGAGAAAAGTGAGAAGGGGAGGATGGGGGAACTTGGGGAAACAGGATGATTGGGATAAAGGAAGGCTGGATAGGGGAGCACGGAAGCACAATTCTTAGTTAAGGGAGCCACCTTAGGGCTGGCAAGAGACTTGAACCTAGAGTGGCTCCCAGGAACCCAAGGCGATGTCCCCAGTTAGTTCCTTGGGCAGCTGAGGATAGGGAACCTGAAACGACCCTATCCTATAGCAATACTGACGAATATCTTGCATATCACCATAGAACCTTCATCTGGTGATGGATGGAGATAGAGACAGAGACCCACACTGGAGCACTGGACTGAGCTCCCAAGGTCCCAATGAGGAGCGGAAGGAGGGAGAACATAAGCAAAGAAGTCAGGACCACGAGGGGTGCACCCACCCACTGAGACAGTGGGGCTGATCTATTGGGAGCTCACCAAGGCCAGCTGGACTATGACTGAAAAAGCATGGGATAAAACCAAACTCTCTGAACATGGCGAACAATGAGGGATGATGAGAAGCCAAGGACAATGGCACGGGTTTTTTTTTTTTTTTTTTTTTTTTTTTACACATCTCCAGATGCCTGAATGCGAGGCAGGCAGCAGAACTGAGAAAGGGCAGAAAGTAGAGGGTAGAGGCGATTGGACTCTTAGATTTAGGTGAACTTTTTCCTAAGATGTGTGGGAGGACACTGTTGTGCACTTGGGAGTAGAGAACACACCTTCCTTCACTCCTCCATATAAAACTGGTTCTTATGGTGTGTCTCTTGTTATGGCAGTGCATGCATATAGTCAGAATCAAAGCGAAGTTGCTTTGTGAAACCCTAGCCCCCTCAAAACACATACAGCCAGGAGGTTATGAAGGATTTAGGTTGACATGCATGTGACTAAGATGGAATTCGGTTGCTGGGCCTGCTCACTCACTGAGCAAGCCCTCTAGATCCCTGCATGTGAGGGCAGGCCATGGGGTTGAGGAAGAGCAGAGAGCAGCCGTCAGAGATGACTAGGGTGCTCGGGTTTAGCTTACCTGACATGCAGGAAGATGATGCTGTAGTTAGACCTGTGAGCTGAGAATGAGCCCAGCTCTGTGAACCTGTGAGCATGTGGCTTAAGAAATCACATTAGATAGAGCTCTGGTTGGGGAATGGCTTAGTGAATGTATTTTTAAGAATTTCAACATTTTTTTTACCAGAAAGTATTTATTAATATTGTTCGTTGTTGTATTGTTATTTAGACCAAAAAATACAGGAATGAGGAAAGTTGAGGGTAGGAATGGATGCTTATGGTTAGCCCTTCACAAGATCTTGAAGAAAAAAAATAACTCCAAACATTGAGTGTCCTAGTTAGTTTACCTTTCACTATCAACTTGATACAGACTAGAGACACTTCAACTGAGGGACGGACCAGATAAGACTGGCCTGGGAGTATCTGTTCCTCCTCTCTCTCTCCCCTGTGTGTGTGTGTGTGTGCCTGTGTGTGTTTTGACTGCTGATTGGTATAGGAGAGCCCAGCCCACTGTGGGTAGCATTGTTCCCAGCCTACTGTGGGCAGCACTGTTCCTAGGCAGGCTGGTCCTTGGAATTATAAGAAGGTTGGCTGAGGGCGTGATCCAATGAACAAGTCATCCAGCAGCATCCCTCCCTGGTTTCACCTGTACTTCTTTAGCACTGGGTTCTCTGGCTGGAGGTCATGCTGTGTGAAATAGCAGCAAGCAGTCCTGCCTTGACTTCCTGTGTTGACTTCTCTCAGCGGTGGACTGTATGGTAGAATAAATCCTTTCCTCATTTAAATGTTGCATTTGGCTAAAGTGTTTTATTATAGCACAGAAATAAAATACAAACATGGAACACCCTTTTCCCCACTTAGAAATATTGTATATATTCACTGTATAAGAAGACTTTCACACATATATGCATTGCAGCTTGAACACATCCCTCGAATACCCTCCCCCTTTCATCATACCTCCCACTAGTTTCCTTTGCTCCCCTAGACAGTCTTGTTAAAGTGTCTATCCCCTTTTTTTTAAAAAAAAGGCAAGTTAAGGATGTCTGGAACCTTAGACATTTAAAATATATTTTTAAAACAAACTCTAAGGTCCGGGAAGCATGCGATTAATAGGCCAACAATCAAATTGTGCTGAACAAATCAAAGAAAAAATATCATTAGAGAAAGTAGATGTAGAACTCAGATTTAGCTTCAGAAGCAACCAAGCAGATAAGCTCATTAGTGAACCGTCCACTCACGGAACAAATAGGATTTAGATGCTGCTAGCTTTCGGGTGCTTTAAAGCCAGCCGCGGCTAGACAACTATGTACACAGATGAAAAGAAAATGGTGCAAGGCAGTTCCTCGTGAAATCGCTTCGAAGTTTACCAATAGCCCGGAGCATCTGTCAAGGTCCCAAGGAGGCGCTACAAAGAGCTATTTTAAACCTCCAGATTCAGGGCACCGCAAGAAGAAAAGGTGCCCGTGTTTTTCCATCTTGCAGATATGCAGCCTTACCATATATAGATAGTCTGTGAAGTTGTCTGGGCTGGGGTACTTTTAAAACTATTTAAGTTACTCTCTATTTTTTTTTCTGATGCAATTCCAGATGTGTATCTTTAATAAAATATGATCTTGTGTGAGGTGGAATTCTGAGTTCAAGAAGGTGTGTGAAGAGAATCTGGTTTTCTGGTTAAACTTTGATGATAGAATCTCACTCACCATCTTGGGTATCTGACCTCCAGATTAATCCTCCCATATGTCCTAAGGTCACAGAAGTCATCTCGAACACACATTCTTTCCACTAAGATGAAATATGCCACAGGCTCCTGTGACAGGCAGAGCAGAACTGGATAGAAGCTTAACTCCTTTTGCCTGATAGAATCTGGAGTGTGGAAATGAACTCTAATGGATGTTAAAGGCAAGTATCATATGCCCTCCATCCTTATAGAGTCCCCCATGATCTGGGGGACTGCTGATAACACGGGTTCTGACTCCAGGGAGCCGAACAATGCAGGCCAACTGTGTGTTCAAAGACAGCCAGTCTGTACTTGGCTACCTGCCAGCCTGCTGTCTGAACCCTTTCTCACCTTTACTGGAAATTGGGAGTTCAAAGGAGAGGTTAGAGGTGAACTCTTCCCCGTGCCCCCTCCTGTTGTTTCGCCTTTCCATTTGGTCAAAAAGGTGGGAGGAATGGCTGATGTTTTTCATTTTGTCCTCTACCAAGTTACATGCTGGGACAAACTTCTGGGGTTTCAACCTCATTGACAAAACTCTTTTCTTCCCCTCTCCTTTTTCATTTGGCGTGTTTTCAAGCGAATGGTTATGGAAGGCCACTCCACTTTGTTTGTTGGTTTGTTTATTGAAACAACACCCATGTGCCAGAGCCTTTTACCTCCTTTTGCAAACAAATATATTCCATGTTTGAAAGTCACACTACAGGAATAAGTGGGAAGAAAGGACACCTTGTCAAGGGATTGCGGCACATGTCATGTTGAGAAAAGCATGCCCCTGATGGGTTTTTACTAACTGAACCTTCCCGTCTAAGCCTTACACAGGTAAAGACATAGAATATCGCAAGAACTTGAGATAGTGCTTCGTGCCTTCCTAATTTCAACCCTGACAAAGATAATCATTGTGTTGACATCTAACGCAGTAGAACAAGTTTTTAAATATCCACTTTGAGTAAGTGGGATCATACCGCGTGCTTCTATTTAAGGCTGACGTCTTTCATTCTGAAGGGTAAAGAGGGTGTGAGCTGACACATGGCCCCTGCTGCAGTGTGAATCCATTCCCTCCCATGGCTCTTCATCTGGTACCCTGGATCTGCCCTTTCTTTGGAGGATGAAGGTTGGGCTGCCTGGAGGTTTTGCCTCTTGGAAGCAGTGTTGTTATGTATGATCATGTATCTTTTGCTAAGTATATGTGCTACTACTGTTGGTTATATAGTTAGGAGTGAATTGATGGGCCAAAGAGTACACATATGTTCGGTGATTAGGAAATGCTAAACAGTTTCCCAATGCAGTTGCCTCACAGATACTCCTTTGACTTGAGAGTCTGGTTTGCTCTGTCTTCCCACCATTGCTTTTCACCGTTTAACTCTTTGGGTAGCTGCATGGAAAACAACATGTTCTTAAAAATATACATATTGTAGAACATACATGTTATGCTAAAAGCCATTAATTTAAAAGTAATTTGTGCCTTGCAGATTATATAAACCAAATCTGCTGAGAACCTTCCTTGGGATGGTTGGTGGCAGGCTACTCATGCCGGAGCAGCGTGCTGAAGTGTGGATGGTCTTGACTCTAGAGAAGGTTGCAGGGTTGCTTTAAGGTGCAGTAGTTTAGAATGTAAATAAAAACGGCGCATTTGCTACCCTATTTGATGTTTCATGGGCGTTTTAAAGAATTCAGATCAATACCTGATTGCAGGCAATTTGACCACTGCTTAATCTACATCAGCACAAAAAAGTGCTGTGCTAGGGAGTCCATTCACATGCTAATCCTCGGAAGCATCCCCCCCCCCCAGGAAATCTAAATTCTGCTATCATTTATTAATTTGACTTCCCTTATTTCTACAAGCCGAGGGTGGAAAGCTTGCAGATATGTGTTTCCTTTCTTATTACAGCTGTGAGATTCATTGCCATTCTTTGTTCTGAAATCACATCAGCATATTTATAGACAGCCTTCCTCTGTGCTGACCACCAGCAACTTTGGATGACAAACGCCACCTAGGAAAGCTTTGATGAGATGGCACACCGACCGACCGACCGACCTACCTACCAAGAGTAGCTCTGAGTGTGATCCTCACATAATGACATAATTTACCAGGAAGTAGAAGGCACTGTTGCAGCTGCACTGTGGTATCTTCAGGCATCTCCTGGTTCCATCATTCTGCTCTCTCATCCTCAGTGTGCCACACTTAATACTTGTGGTAGCCTGATGCTTGCAAGATGGCTTTTGCACTTCAGGCATCTTTGTGCATTCAAGGTATGCAAGGAGAAAAGAAGGATGAGTGTAGCCACGCCATTTCCACTGGGCATTGTCAAGAGCTGTAGAAGACTGTTGCCTGGATCTTTGCATTAGTTATCTATCCTGTGGGACAAAAACATTTCAAACACAAGTGATAAAACAGCAATACAGCAGGGGATAAAATTGATGAATAAAAACATAAACAATTATTTGGCAGTTTATAGATCAGGAATTCCACAGAGCCTTAGCTGGGGAGGTTCAGTTCAGGGCTTCTCATACTCATGTTTTTATGAGTATGCTAATTGTACAGATTGGTCTTATAGTGGCATTTTCATACAAGCATATAATACGCTTTAATCAGAGCCTCTGTCTTCCTATCTTATCTTTCCATAGCCTTTTGCTCTTGTAATGTTTTGGTTAAGTCGTTGGCAATGGTAGTAATCAATTCAAAGCAAGACTAGGCAAAATGTAGCCACCATTTTGCAAAACTTGGAAGTCCATGTTCATGATTGGTTGCATCTATGTTCTTACACCATTGGTTTGATTAGACTCAAATAAATGTTATCTTTTTTTGTTTTGAAAAAAAAAAAAAAACAACTGATGTGGGCTTCTCCTCTGTATGCTGTGAATACCATTGGTTAATAAAGAAACTGTCTTGGTCCTGAGCAGGGAATAGAGGTAGGCGGGAAAAACTAATCTGAATACTGGGAGGAAGAAGGGAGGAGTCAGAGAGAAGCCATGTAGCCCCGCCATGGAACTTTAGCCTGTAAATCACATCCAAACACAGATTACTAGAAATGGATTAAATTAAGATATAAGTGTTAGCCAATAAGAATGGCTAATGGGCCTAGCAGTGATTCAAATAATATGGTTTCTGTGTGATTATTTTGGAACTGCCAAGCAGCCAGGAACCAACAAGTGACCTTCTAACAACAACCAATCAACCATGATTAGGGCCAGAGGAAGTGTTCCTGATATGATCCCTCTCCACGGTGGCAGTTGTCAGGGGCCTGTCATAGACCACTTGGATCTTCCAAGGTCTCTGTGTTGTGTTTTCATGAGATGGCAGTTTGCTCAGGAAGTGACCTGAAGGACAGCAAGGCAGAAACTATCATTTTATGAGCCAGCTACCCAAGGCTAATACTGTAGTTTCAAGGGTCCTGTCCAAATTCCGGTGTTGCCCATGTGGTAGTACTAAGAGGTGACTAGCCCATGAGAGCTTCTCTTCTGAGGTTAGGGTCAGTGCGCTTAGAAAAGAGACTTAAATCATCATCAACTTGCAGCCTGCCCTTCCATCATTTGCTCCATAGCAATACACCAAGAACACGCAAATGCCAGTGTCTTGATCCTGGACTTCCAGACTCCGGAACTAGGAGATAACTGTTTGTTTTGTTTGTTTGTTGTTTGTTTATAATCACACAGTCTTAGGTATTTTCTCATGTGGCCCAAAATAGACTAAGGCAGTGACTCAGTTCTTCTAGAAGGAAGAAGACCAAAAATTTTTGTGAACATATTTTTATTTTATTTTAAATATGGGTGTATATGGTTTGTATGTATGTGTGTGTGTCTGTGCATATTTTGTATGTGTGTGTGTATGGTTTGTGTGTATGTGTATGTATGTGTGTATATGTATGGTTTGTGTGTGTATGTCTGTGCATGGTTTGTATGTGTGTGTGTGTGTCTATGTATGGTTTGTGTGTGTTTGTGTATGTGTGTGTGTCTGTATAGGTCAGAGGGCAATCTCAGGTATTAGTCTTATTCTTCCCTTTTGTGAGGAAGACCTCCCTTGTGGTTTGCCACTGTACTGCATACCTCAAGTAACTGCTCTCAAGCTCCTGGAAGATTCTCCTGTGTCCCATCTCATGATATGGACGCTGGGATTACAGACACATACTACCAAGTCTTGCTTTTACATTGATTCTTAGAATCCAAACGTAGTTTATCAGGCCTTTGTAGCAAGTGCTTTTACCCACTGGACCATCCTCACAGCCCTGAACATATTTCTCAATCACTGTAGTCTCCTTGACCAATCTGGATTTGCTTGTTCAGTGCAATTGCAATGAAGCTTGGGAAATGCATTGGCTGTTAGCAGCTGTGCTTACTCTTTCATTGAGCAAGGCAGGGACTATGCGAGCTGGGAGAAAGAAGAATTGCATACTGGAAAGCCAGTCAGTTCAGAGCAGTAGCAGAACTGTCGAATTATTCCAGAGTTTATCTGAAGGAAAAAATAATTTGGATATAGTTGGTGCTGTTGTTTAAATAAGGACTTTTCAAGATTAGTAAGGGGATGGCTGGAACTATTAGACTTTGAAACTTAAGATGAACTAACACAATCAAAGTGAATGATAAGCAATATATACAATATATACATAGATAGATTCTAATTAATAAGAAATTAATACTTAAAGGAATGCTTGTAAACGCTACTAGAAACCGTGCTTGAAAAAGATCCAGTGACCTTCTTGCTGTATAGCTGAGTAAATTCTAGATGAGTTAGAAGGCAAAGCATGAAAAGTGAAACCACGCTAAGAAATTGGGAGACATTTTAGGTAAATATTTACCTGATTCCAAACAGGAAAAATCTATATAGGCTTACAGACAACAAACTAAATAGCAAGGGAAAAGATTAATTTTAATATTTAAAATTAAACACTCTGTCAAAAACACCATAAAAATTTAAAAACAAATGAGGAGATTATGCATTATTGATATTTGATGGGCTATGTTTATTAACAAGAAAAATACTGTAGCTTTGCTTGAGGTCTATGGCTCTTTTCTATGGAGTAGATATTTCAGAAATTAAAATAAAACAGTGGGAAACATTAATATGTAATGAGTTAATATAACTGATAATAAAACTTCTATGTTCTCAATAAAGTAAGCAAAAACATAAACCTAAAATTCACAGAACAGAGAGAACACATGGCCAATAAGCCAGAATAAAAGCTCAATTTCATTAGTAATCATTCGGGTGGAAATAAAAACAGAAATAAAATTTAATGCTTCGCCTGTAAGATTAACTCGGACTGTTTTGTGTAAACATACTAGGACTGGCCAGGTTGTGTTATAAAGAAGTTTACACTGATTCTGGCCAGGGAAGCAGACAGGCTGAATGCAGATCTTCACCTCAGTTCCTCTAAAACCAGTCTCTCCGTCTTAGGCCCAGCTCTGTAACAGACCACGCGCTGCATCCCCCACTTCTCCTACCCCTATCTTCAGTGGATCCGCCAAGATGCCAAGGTTTTCCTTACCTAACTCTCCTGTTCCCACTCATTGCTCTATCCCACTCACCATCTCAGGGTGGCACTCTCTGGGAACTCACAGGTTACTCCAGCCAGGGAAGCAGGTGGACTAATTGCAGGTCTCAACCTCTCCCTCTCCTCCTCCAAAACAAATGTCCCAGTCTTGTCCCCAGCTCTATAGCAGACTACCTGTGCTGCAGACTACCCTCCTTCTCTGTCTCCATCGCCAATGGAGCACTTAGGTGTCTTCTCCTCAACCTTCTTTCCCCCACCTCATCCCTTTATCCCAGCTCCTACCTCAAGCAAGCATCCCCCCGGGGAACACTCCAGCCAAGCCTGCCAGAGAAGCAAATAGGCCAGCTTTTCGGGTACTCTAGCTTTAGGTCTTTGTTCTCCTTCTTCTCCAAATACAATCTTCCAGTCTCAGCCCCAGCTCTATAGTAGACTACCTGCTGTGGTCCTTTCTCTCTCTCTCTCTCTCTCTCTCTCTCTCTCTCTCTCTCTCTCTCCCCCTTTCTCCTCTCTTCCTATTCTTAGGAGACTAAGCAGATCCTGGTTGAATACCCTGTTCTTCTCCTTCCTGTAGGCTCCCTCGGATCTTAGCCCATTCCATTCCTAAATGTCAACTCCCAGTGCATAGAAATACATTTTGCTCAGAACCCTAAGTGGCTATACCTGGCAAGATCTCAGAAGCACTCCCTACCAGACAACACAGAGCCACAACATTCTCCTAAAGAGCAGATAGGGCAACAGAAATCAGGAAACAAAAACATTCACCCAACAAATACAAGATGGGGTATCTAGATTTACAATTTTCCCAATCCCAGATGCCTATATGAGAGTATAAAAACAAATTCAATAGTAACCAGGACAATGTATCTCAATTAGAGTCCAGCAACCTACCACAGTAGGCTCTGAGTATTGTAACATAGTTTAAGCATAATAAAAGACCTTAAAATAGACTTTATGGATATGATAGAGGTCCTTAAAGAGAAAATTAATAAATCCCTTGAAGAAATCTAAGAAAACATGAACAAACAGTGAAAGGAAAGGAATAAAATAATTCAAGACTTGAAAGTGGAGATAGAATCAATAAAGAAACCCAAACCAAGGTAAATCTGGAAATGAAAAATTTAAAATGAACAGGAGCCTCAGAGGCAAGCCTCACCAACTATCTATAAGAGATAGAAGATAAAATTCCAGGCATTGAAAACACTATAGAAGACATGGATATTTTAGTCAATGAAAATGTTAAATATGAAAGACCCCTCTCACAAAACATTCAGGAAATCTGAAACATTATGGAAAAAACAAAGTGACATATAAAGGTAGAACTATTAGAATAACTCCCGACTTCTCAAAGAAAACTTTAAAAGCTAGAAGGGCCTGAACAGTTGTTCTACAAACCCAAAGAGACCACTGATGTCAGCCCAGAATACTATACCTAGCAAATCACAGTAGATGGGGAAAATAGGACATTTCATGATAAAACCAAATTTAAGCAATGCTTATATACAAATCCAGCCCTACAAATGTACTAGAAGGGAAATTCTAACCTAATAAGTTTAACCAGACCCAAGAAAACAAGGAATAAATAATTCTGAGACCAGAATTCCAAAAGGGAGGAAACACACACACACACCAACGAAATAACAGGGGCCAGCAAACATCACTCACTGATATCTCTCAATATCAATGGTATCAATTACTCAATACAAACATAACAGAATGGATGTGAAAACAGGTTCTTTCCCTCTGTTGCACCTAAGAAACACACCTTACCGTCTAGGATAGACATCACTTTGAGGTAAAAAGATGGAAAGATATTCCAGGCAAGTGAACCTGAGATGCAAACTAGTGTAACTATTTTAATATTTAATGAGAGACTTGAAACCAAAAATAATCATAAGAGATAGGGAAGGCACTACATACTCACCAAAGAAAAAAAATCCACCAAGAAGACTTTACAATTCTTAACATCTATGCAACAAAATCAAGGGCACCCAAATGTGAAAAGAAACATGTCTACAACTTAAATCACATATTGACCCTTAAATACTGATAGTGGGGGACTTCAATACCTATCTCTCATCAATATATAGGTTATTCAAACAAAAACCAAACAAGAAATGCTGGGATTAACTGATTTTGTGGCTTAATAAATATACAGAACATTTCACCGAAACACAAAAGAATATACCTTCTTCTTAGTAGCTCATGGAACTTTCTCCAAAATTAACCACATATTTGAACACAAAGCAAGTCTTAAAAGATTCAAGAAAATTGAAATAACACCCTGCATTCTCTCTGGCCACCATGAATTAATGCTGAACATCAACAACAGAAGAAACAATAAAAAAGCTTATGAATTCATGGAATTAGAACAAATCACTGCTGAATTAAATATGGATCAGGATAAATTAAAGACTTTCTGCAACTGAATGAAAATGTATATACAGCATATCCAAACTTGTGGGGCACAACTAAGGTAGGTCTAAGAGTCAAGCTCATAGAACTAAATTTCTACATAAAAATTGAAGAAATCTCATAAAGATAACTTAACAGCAAAATGAAACCTCTATAAGAGCAGGAAGAAGTCACACCCAAAAAAAAGAGTATTGGCAAAAACACAGATCAGAAAATCAACTTAAACAGACTTACAATCCCTAGTGAAATAGAAATAATAACTAAAATTCTCCCAACCAAATAGTTCCAGGGCAAGATGGTTTTAGTACAAAATTCTGCCAGATATTCAAAGTAGAGCTAATTTCAATACTCTAAATTATTCCACAAAATAGAAACAGAAGGAACATGGTCCAATTCATTTTATGAGGCTACAGTCATCTTGATACCCAAATCACATAAAGATCCATCAAAGAAAGAGAATTACATACCAATTTCCTTTACAAACATGGATGCAAGAATACTCAATAAAATACTTGCGAACTGAGTCCAAGACATATCAAAATGGTCATTCACCATGATTAAGTAGACTTCATCCCAGAGATGTGGAGATGGTTCAACAAACATAAGTCTATAACTATAATCTACCATATAAACAAACTTTAAGACAAAAACCTCATGATCACCTCATTACTTGCAGAAAAGACTTTTGACAAAACCAATACATTTTCATGATAAAAGTCCTGAAGCTATTAGGGGAAAATGGGACATACCTCAACATAAGAAATAGTTTACAGCAAGAACATAACCATCTTCAACTTAAATGGAGAGAATCACAAAGCAATTCCACTGAAATGAGGAACAAGACAAGGCTTTCCACTCTCTCTATCTATTCAGTGCAGTACTTAAAGTCTTAGCTAAAGCAATAAGACAACTAAACAGATCAAGGGGATACAAATTGGAAAGAAAGAAGTCAAAGTATTATTATTTGTAGATGAAATGATAGTATTATAAAAAAAAGTAACCTTAAAATTTCCATCAGGAAACTCCTACAGCTGAGAAACACTTTCAGAAAAGTAACTCTGAACTCCTGTCTCCTCTCTCTTATATTCCTCTCTCTGCTCAGTCATATCACTCCTGTCTCCACATTCCTAGTGCTTGGATTAAAGGTGTGTGATCCCAAGTGCTAGAATCAAAAGTGCAGGCTCTCTTTCTCTTTTATTTATTTTTTTTAATTTATTTATTTATTAAGGATTTCTGCCTCGTCCCCACAACCGCTTCCCATTTCCCTCCCCATCCCCCAATCAAGTCCCCCCCCCCTCATCTGCTCGAAGAGAAATCAGGGTTCCCTGACCTGTGGGAAGCCCAAGGACTGCCCACCTCTATCCAGGTCTCGTAAGGTGAGCATTCAAACTGCCTAGGCTCCCACAAAGCCAGTACGTGCAGTAGGATCAAAAACCCACTGCAATTGTTCTTGAATTCTCAGTATTCCTCATTGTCCGCTATGTTCAGCTAGTCCGGATTTATCCCATGCTTTTTCAGACCTAGGCCAGCTGGCCTTGGTGAGATCCCAATAGAACATCCCCATTGTCTTAGTGTGTGGGTGCACCCCTCGTGGTCCTGAGTTCCTTGCTCGTACTCCGTCTCCTTCTGCTCCTGATTTGGACCTTGAGATTTCTGTCCGGTGCTCCCGTGTGGGTCTCTGTCTCTGTCTCCTTTCATTGCCTGATGAAGGTTAATATTCCTGAGAATGCCTATGTGTTTGTCTTTGGATTCACCTTATTTAGCTTCTCTAGGAACATGAATTATAGGCTCAATGTCCTTTATTTATGGCTAGAAACCAAATATGAGTGAGTACATCCCATGTTCCTCTTTTTGGGTCTGGCTTACCTCACTCAGGATAGTGTTTTCTATTTCCATCCATTTGTATGCAAAATTCAAGAAGTCCTTGTTTTTTACTGCTGAGTAATACTCTAATATGTATATATTCCATACTTTCTTCATCCATTCTTCCGTTGAAGGGCATCTAGGTTGTTTCCAGGTTCTGGCTATTACAAACAATGCTGCCATGAACATAGTTGAGCATATACTTTTGTTGTATGATAGGGCCTCTCTTGGGTATATTCCCAAGAGTGGTATTGCTGGATCCAGGGGTAGGTTGATCCAGAATTTCCTGAGAAACTGAAACACTGCTTTCCAGAGTGGTTGCACAAGTTTGCATTCCCACCAGCAATGGGTGAGTGTACCCCTTTCTCCACAACCTCTCCAGCAAAGGCTATCATTGGTGTTTTTTATTTTAGCCATTCTGACAGGTGTAAGGTGGTATCTTAAAGTTGTCTTGATTTGCATTTCCCTGATCGCTAAGGAAGTTGAGCATGACCTTAAGTGTCTTTTGGCCATTTGAAGTTCTTCTGTTGAGAATTCTCTGTTCAGATCAGTGCCCCATTTTATAATTGGGTTGATTAGCCTTTTACGGTCTAGTTTCTTGAGTTCTTTATATATTTTGGAGATCAAACCTTTGTCAGTTGCAGGGTTGGTGAAGATCTTCTCCCAGTCAGTGGGTTGTCTTTTTGTCTTAGTGACAGTGTCCTTTGCTTTACAGAAGCTTCTCAGCCTCAGGAAGTCCCATTTATTCAATGATGCCCTTAGTGTCTGTGCTGCTGGGGTTATACATAGGAAGTGGTCTCCTGTGCCCATGTGCTGTAGAGTACTTCCCACTTTCTCTTCTATCAGGTTCAGTGTGTTCGGACTGATATTGAGGTCTTTAATCCATTTGGATTTGAGTTTTGTGCATGGTGATAGATATGGATCTATTTTCATTCTTCTACAGATTGACATCCAGTTTTGCCAGCACCATTTGTTGAAGATGCTCTCTTTTTTCCATTGTATACTTTTAGCTCCTTTATCGAAGATCAGGTGTTCATAGGTTTGTGGGTTAATGTCAGGGTCTTCTATTCGATTCCATTGGTCGACTTCTCTGTTTTTATGCCAATACCAAGCTGTTTTCAATACTGTAGCTCTGTAATAGAGTTTGAAGTCAGGGATGGTAATGCCTCCAGACAAACCTTTATTGTATAAGATTGTTTTGGCTATCCTGGGTTTTTTGTTTTTCCATATAAAGTTGATTATTGTCTTCTCCAGATCTGTGAAGAATTTTGATGGGATTTTGATGGGGATTGCATTGAATCTATAGATTGCTTTTGGTAGAATTGCCATTTTTACTATGTTGGTCCTCCCAATCCAAGAGCAAGGGAGGTCTTTCCATTTTCTGGTGTCTTCTTCAATTTCTTTCTTCAAAGACTTATAGTTCTTGTCAAGTAGATCTTTCACTTCCTTGGTCAGGGTTACCCCAGGGTATTTTATGCTATTTGTGGCTATCGTGAAAGGTGATGCTTCTCTGATTTCCCTCTCTGCTTCCTTATCCTTGGTGTATAGGAAGGCAACTGATTTTTTGGAGTTGATCTTGTATCCTGCCACGTTACTAAAGCTGTTTATCAGCTGTAGGAGTTCTTTGGTAGAATTTTTGGGGTCGCTTATGTACACTATCATATCATCTGCAAATAATGAAAGCTTAACTTCTTCCTTTCCAATACGAATCCCCTTGATCTCCTTATGTTGTTTTATTGCTATTGCTAGAATTTCAAGCACTATATTGAAGAGGTATGGCGAGAGTGGACATCCTTGTCGTGTTCCTGATTTTAGTGGGATGGCTTTGAGTTTTTCTCCGTTTAATTTAATGTTAGCTGTTGGCTTGCTGTAAATAGCTTTTATTATATTTAGGTAGGACCCTTGTATCCCTATTCTCTCCAAGACCTTTATCATAAAGGGGTGTTGAATTTTGTCGAATGCTTTTTCTGCATCTAGTGAAATGATCATATGGTTTTTTTCTTTCAGTTTATTTATATGGTGGATTACATTGATAGATTTGCGTATGTTGAACCAGCCCTGCATCTCTGGGATGAAGCCTACTTGATCATAATGGATAATTTTTCTTATGTGTTCTTGGATTCGGTTTGCCAGTATTTTATTGAAGATTTTTGCGTCGATGTTCATGAGTGAGATCGTTCTGTAATTCTCTTTCTTGGTTGGGTCTTTTTGTGGTTTTGGTATCAGGGTAACTGTAGCTTCATAAAAGGAATTTGGCAATGACTCTTCTGATTCTATATTGTGAAATACCTTAAGGAGTATAGGTATTAATTCTTCTTGGAAGTTCTGGTAGAATTCTGCATTGAAACCATCTGGTCCTGGGCTTTTTTTCGAAGGGAGATTTTTGATAACCATTTCTAATTCTTCGCGAGAAACCGGTCTATTTAGATCATTCACCTGGTCTTGGTTTAGCTTTGGTATATGATACTTATTTAAAAAAATGTCCATTTCTTTTGTATTTTCCAGTTTTGTGGCATACAGGCTTTTGTAGTAAGATCTAATGATTCTCTGAATTTCCTCTGTGTCTGTGGTTATGTCCCCCTTTTCATTTCTGATCTTATTTATTTGCGTGTTCTCTCTCTGTCGTTTAATTAGTTTGGATAGGGGTTTGTCGATCTTGTTGATTTTCTCCAAGAACCAGCTTTTTGTTTCATTGATTCTTTGGACTGTTTTCTGTGTTTCTATTTTGTTGATTTCAGCCCTCAGTTTTATTATTTCCAGTCTTCTACTTCTCCTGGGCGCATCTGCTTCTTGTTTTTCTAGAGCTTCCAGGTGTGTTTTTAAGTCCCCAATGTATGCATTCTCCGTTTTCTTTAAGTGGGCACTTAGTGCTATGAACTTTCCTCTTAGCACTGCTTTCATTGTGTCCCATAGGTTTGAGTATGTTGTCCCTTTATTTTCATTAAATTCAAGGAAGACTTTAATTTCTTTCTTGATTTTTTCCTTGACCCAGGTGTGGTTCAGTAGTTGACTGTTCAGTTTCCATGAGTTTGTCGGTTTTTTGGGGGCAGCGTGGTTGTTGCCTTCTAACTTTAATCCGTGATGATCTGATAAGACACAGGTGGACACTGTTATTTTTTTGTATCTGTGGAGGTTTCCTTTGTTTCCGAGTATGTGGTCAATTTTTGAGAAGGTTCCATGAGCTGCAGAGAAGAAGGTATATTCTTTCCTATTTGGGTGGAATGTTCTATAGATGTCTGTTAAGTCCATTTGCTTCATTACCTCCAATAATTCTCTCAATTCTCTATTAGGTTTCTGTCTGATTGACCTGTCCCTTGGAGAGAGAGGTGTGTTGAAGTCTCCTACTACTAGTGTGTGTGGTTTGATGTCTGCCTTGAGTTCTAGTAATATTTCTTTTACATAAGTAGGTGCTTTTATATTGGGGGCGTATATATTCAGGATTGAGACGTCCTCCTGATGAATTGTTCCTGTTATGAGTATAAAGTGACCGTCTCGGTCTCTTCTGATTGATTTTAGTTTGAAGTCAGTTTTGTTAGAAATTAGTATGGCCACACCTGCTTTTTTCTTAGGACCATTTGCTTGAAACACCTTTTCCCAACCCTTTACTCTGAGTAGGTGCCTGTCTTTGTGGTTGAGATGTGTTTCTTGCAAACAGCAGAATGTTGGATCCTGTTTTCGTATCCAATCTTTTAGCCTGTGCCTTTTTATAGGTGAATTGAGCCCATTAATATTAAGTGATATTAATGACCAGTGGTTGTTTACTCCGGTTATTCTTATTGCTTTTGGTAGTAGAGATTGTGTGTCTCCTTTCTTTGAGATGTGCTCGTGAAGGGTCATTAGATGCCTGGGTTATTGTAGGCAGTGTTGGCAGTGTTGGATTCCTTGGGTTGTGATTTTCCTTCTATTACTTTCTGTAGGGCTGGATTTGTGGCTATGTATTGTTTAAATTTGTTCTTATCCTGGAATGTCTTGTTTTCTCCGTTGATAGTGAACGATAGCTTGGCTGGGTATAGTAGTTTGGGTTTGCATCCATGGTCTCTTAGCTTCTGCAGAACCTCTATCCAGGACCTTCTGGCTTTCATAGTTTCCATCGAGAAGTCAGGTGTAAGTCTGATCGGTTTACCTTTATAAGTTACTTGCCCTTTTTCTTTTGCAGCTCTTAATATTCTTTCTTTAACCTGTATATTTTGTGTTTTGATTATTATATGGCGAGGAGATGTTTTTCTTTGATCCAGTCTGTTTGGTGTTCTGTATGCTTCTTGAATATTTAAATGAATATCTTTCTTTAAGTTGGGAAAGTTTTCTTCCATAATTTTGTTGAAAATATTTTCTGAGCCTTTGAGCTGTGACTCTTCTCCTTCTTCTATTCCTATTATTCTTAGGTTTGGTTTTTTTATTGTGTCCCATAGTTCCTGAATGTTTTGTGTTGAGAATTTGTTGGCTTTGCTGTTTTCTTTGATCTGTTCGTTTATTTTCTCTATGGTGTCCTCAGCATCTGAGAGTCTTTCTTCTAGCTCTTGTATTCTATTGATTATGCTTGTTTCTGTAGACTCTGCTCGTTGGCCTAGATTTTCCATATCCAGCTGGTCCTCAGTTTGTATTTTCTTCTTTGCCTTCATTTCAGTTTTCAATTCTTGAACTGTTTCCATTACCTGTTTGATGGTTTTTTCTTGGTTTCCCAGGGTATCATGTACGTATTTACTCATTTCTTCAAACTTTTTGTTATACTTCTCATCCATTTCTATAAGGGCATTTTTTACATGTTGTTTAAGGGACTCTATTATCTTCATAAAGTCGATTTTTTCCACTTCTTCTGTGTTAGGTTGTTCAAATACTTCTGTTGTAAGATCATTGGGTTCTGATGTTTTCATGTTGTTTTTCGGATTATTGGGTGAGTTCTTGCCTTGGCGCCTGCCCATCTCCTCCTATTGATCCTATCCAATGGATCCTTTAGAAACCGGATCAGGTGTCCCTGCTGGCCAAGGGCTCCGCTTACAAAATGCCCTCACTCTCTTTCGTGGTTCCTGCTGCAGGCCAAGAACCCTCTCACCCCTCCGAAGGATCTTCAGGACAGGACCAGGCTCCCCTTGTGCCAGTGACCTGGCCAACCAAAGGCCTACCTCTTTGATTCAATTGTAGTAGGGCGATCTGCTCTCCTTATTGCACGCCTGTCCCAGCCGCTTGGGTCTGGCCGCTGCTCCGCCGCGTCTGGCGCCGCCGCCGCTGCGCCTCTGTGCGTCTGGCGCCGCCGCCGCTGCGCCTCTTGCTAACTCCTCAGCCAAAAAGAACCTCTCTTTCTCTTTTAGACTCATTCATTCTCATTGTAGTCCAGGGTGGCCTTGAACTCACAGAGATCTGTCCATCTGCTTCTGTCTCCCAAGTCTTGGGATTGAAAGTGTGCTGCTGCTGCTGTCTGGCTTCTATGACTGACTAGTGTGGCTAACTCTACACTCTGATCTTCAGGAAAGCTTTATTTGTTGCAGCATAAACAAAATATCACCACACTCTTCCAGTACTAGTGAAACTGAAAATTTGTAATGCCACTATGGAAACCAGTGTGGCAGTTCCTCAGGAGGTTGTGAAGCAGTCTACTATAAGCTCCGTCTATACCATGTGTGTGTGGTAGTTTGAATGTAATTGGCCCCATAATCTCATAGGGTTATTATTAGGAGGTATGGCTTTGTTGGAGTGGGGAATGGTCTTGTTGGAGGAAGTGCAACACTGTGGGGGGTGGGCTTTAAGGTTTCTTATGCCCAGGATACCGCCCAGTGTCTCAGTTGACTTTCTATTGCCTGCAGGATGTAGGACTCTCAGCTACTCTTCCAGCATCATGTCTGCATCCTTGCCACTATGCTCCCCACTGTGATGATAATGGACTGAACCCTTGAAACTATAAGCGAGCTCCCTCAATTAAATGTTTTCCTAATAAGAGTACTAATGGCCATGGAGTCTCTTCACAGCAATAGAAACCCTAACTAAGACACTCCTCTTGGGTATGTATACCCAAGGGGCACTTCATCATACCACAGAGATACTTGTTCAACCACGTTTATTTCTGCTCTCTTCATATTAGCCAGAAATTGCAAACAACCTAAATGTTCCTCAAGAGGAGAATAGATGAATAAAAGGTGGTACATTTACACAATAGAGCATTACTCAGCCATTAAAAAAAATCAAATTATGAAATTCACAGGTAAATGGATGCAACTAGAAAAAATCATCTTCAGTTAGGTATCTCAGATCCAGAATGAGAAATATGGTATGCAATTGCTTATATGTGGTTATTAGCTGTAATGTCAGTGATATCTGGAAGATATCCTAGGGCAATGGTGGCATAAATTTTGTGGGAATAGCCAACCCGTAGCTGATAAGACCACTCAATTGCTTGGGTGACCAAGAACCTGAGAGTAGATAACCAGGGACCTAGAGTAAAGCTAAAATGTCTGTCCTATAAAACAATAAAACAACAAATAAAAAAGTATCAATAAAATGCCTCCTAGCAACATTCTGCTACGTTATTAGATTAGTGCTTTGTTCATCTATTATCAGAGACGCGTCCTACTATAGTAGACGGGAACAAATACAGAGACCCATAGCCAAATCCTATGCAGAGAATGAGAGACCTTAGAATACTCATCCCTAAATGGGATGCCTCCTTCAAAGTCTTCCCCTCAGGGATCAGAGAACCCTATAGAGGAGGAGCCAGAGCAAGTCTGAGAGCCATAAGGGATGGAAGACACCAAAAAAAAGGCTCTCTAAATCAGCACGATCAAAGCTCATATGAACTCACAGAGACTGAGGCAACATGCACAGAGCCTGCCTGGATCTGCACCAAGTCTTGTTACAGCATCTAGGTTAGTGTTTCTATGGGATGCCTGACTGTGAACAAGTGAGTCTCTGTTTCTTGTGCCTTTTATTTGGTTCTTTTCATTTTGTTTATTTGTTTTGTCTCATTCCACCATGTAGTTGTTGGTTTATCTTCTTACATTTTGTTTTCTTGTTATTCCTTAGAAGCCTGTTTGTTTACAAATGAGAGACAGAAGGGCAGTGGACCTAGATGGGAGGTAAGGTGGGAGGGCCTGGGAGGAATAGCAGGAGGGGAAACCATAATCAGGATGGACTATGGGAGAAAAATATCTATTTCCAATAAAAGAAAAAATAAATATAAAGAAGTCTAGTCCTCCTCTCTTTCTCAGAGCAAACTGAATAATCTTCACTAAGAGCCCTCAAGATGTTTGCTCATTTCCATCCTATAATTTCATTATAGGGGTGCAATCTGAGTGAACAACAGAAATGTTTGTGTAAAATTGTAAACAGAGGCTGCATGCTTGTTTCTTGTCCACCTAGACCCAAATAACCACACAAAACTATATTAATTACAACACTGTTTGTCCAATGGCTTAGGCATATTCATAGCTAGTTCTTACATCTTAAATGAAGCCATTTATATTAATCTATGTATCACCACAATGCTGTGGCCTACCAGCAAGTTTCTGGCATCTTTCTTCTTTGGCAGCTACATGGCGTCTCTCTGACTTCACCTTATTTCTCCCTACATTCAGTTTAGTTTTCCCACCTAGCTCTATTTTGCCCTGCCATAGGCCAAAGCAGCTTCTTTATTAACCAATGGTAATAAAACATATTCATAGCATACAGAGGGGGATCCCACACCATAAAATTGTTATTTCAATATTATTTACAGAAACCAAAAGGAAACCACATAAACATCGCACAGTAAAGTCTTAGCTAAAATCAAACAATGGAAGGTCCATGTGATGGGATGTTAAGTTGCTGTTAAGCTCTTTTAAAGAGTTTCAGTGACTCTGAAAAAAGTTCATGATACATGTTTATTATAAAGCAACTTACATTTTATGAAATATATGGGGAAGCATTTAAAATACAGAATGTGTATTATAAAAGGTTAAAATTATAAGGAAGGTATAACAACATGTGCATAGTATTTCTTGAAAACTGTGTTTGAGTAAAGGGCTGGAAAGAATGTTTCTTTTGTGGCCATAAAGATAAACTGCAAATGGGGTACTTAATGTTATGATTGAGTCTGGATTACTGTTCTTAGAGAGTTGCAGTGTTTATGTGAAGTGTGTGCGTGAGTGGGTGTGGGGAGGGAAATCTGGTGTAGGGAACTTTATGTATAAAAATGCTAAAACTCATTTTGTCAGGAAGTGGTAGATTAAACCCTGCAATAATGCATTAACTCTTTCAGGTCACTGAGGGACCAATTAGTGCACCATGCTAAGGGGCACTAAATTGTATCCTACTAGCCTGGAGGAGAGCAGGCATGTCCCGAAGCACTAACTCATATTACCACTGGGAAGTGATTCAAATCTGGGAAGAAGCTGGCTCATTGAATATTAATTGAATGGGTGAATAAATGAAGGGAAGGCAAAGAAGAGAACTAACAAGCTAACATGTATTGATTATTTACTATGTACCAGAGGTTTCCCATTTATTATTTCATTTCATTCTCATGGCAACTCTATGAGATCCCTATTATTATTGTTACTTCTTTATAGGAAAGGAAACTGAATCCATATCAGAGGCTTGCATGACTTCCTGTCTGCCCTATAGGCACTGACCTTAAACACTCACCTATTTACTATAGTCAAGAGCGCAGCGTCCCTCTTGGCTCCAGATTCTTCTTTAGGGATAACTGATTCATAAAATTTCACAATTCAAGACATTGCCTCGTCCTTCTTTTCCTCCTCTACCTTCTTGTCTCTTTTCTCCCCCTCTTCTCCTTCCTCCTCCTCTTAAGACAAGGCCTTGCTGTGCAGTTTTGGTTGTTCTGGAACATGCAATAGAGTCCAGGATATCTTCAAACTCACAGAGATCTACCTGCTTTTGTCTTCTGAGTATTATGATGAAACGTATGTGCCACATGGCTAGACTTTCCATTTTAGTGTATGACTGAACATATTACAAAGGATGTAGTGTCATAAGAGAAGATAGACAGGAGAAGAGTCTGGGAAGAAAAAAAATCATTTGAGATCATTTCCATGGAAATAAACTGCTATTGCATTCTGGGAAACATTTTTTAGTTTTAAAAAAGGCAATGTACTAGAGGCAGCAGATGATCTTGGTACCAAAAAAGGGCAGAACAGAAAGCTATCATGGAAGAAAAGGGGCAGGAAGGGGTGATGATGTGCTCTACCCATTAACTATTGCTTTTCTTTACATGGGACACTTCTCCTGTTAACCTCATGGAGGACAAAGGAAGACATTTGCAGGATGATTGGTCTGGGCTTCACTGTACCTTGGAGCAAAGTAAATTTGTTAGAAGGAAACACATTTCTAACTTACTTAATTAAGTGGGAGCTCTAACCTAGTTAGTTGGCGTGTGAGTATGTGGGAAACTGATGGGAGAGAACACAACTTTGGTCTGTGTCTGCTTATTTATTTCTTACTTTAATGCATTATTTTACTTAATTTTTTTAAAAATATAATTTAAGAGATCATTTCTCTTTTTTTCTTTTCCTCTCTCTAATTATCCTATGTTTACCTCTTCTTGATCTCTTTAAAATTTGTGATATCTCTTTCTTTAATTGTTTTGACACACACACACACACACACATACACACACACACACATGTACACACACACACACACGACTCCTAGGGGGTGTAAGTATTTAAAATGGGCAGTAAGTATTCTCCATTTCTAATTGGTATTTCCCAGTAGTAGGAATATTGTGTAAATTTTTCATTTCCCATGTCTGTATTTTTTATTAACATTTATCACTTTTGCAGTAAAACCAAAAAACAAGCAAACAAACAAAGCCCACATTTAGTTTTGTAAATATTCAGAGGGGAGTTAGAACTGCACAGTCCACCTGTGTTTCCAACAATTCTGTGTCCTCTGTGAAAGTGTAAAGCACTGGTCGACCTGGCAATATAATATTTACATACTCAGAGATAGGCAGGCCCATAGGATTGGAGCCAACCTGCGGAAAAACTGTCACTCTAATGCTTAGGGCAAAAAAGCAACATCCCCATAAGCAGTCTCAGTCTCAGATCTGCTCTGCCGCCATTTCCCTCCTGCAATTTCTCAGCCTGTGAATTATTCTGGTGCTTGTATATTTATTTGTTAAACACACAACAGAGGAGTTATTCTCCAAGTCTCTATCAGCTGAAGTATTAACAGCTTCCAGCTGAGAAAATATCTTTTCACTTTGCTTAAGCCTAATCATTATTTTCTCCCTCCTACATGAGTTTCAGTATCATATAAAAGATCCCAATACAAAAGGCCATGTGGATGATTCTTTGTGAAGTTGCTGGTAGACTTACAGTGTATAATTTGAGTATAAATCTATTTAAAGATGTCAGTAGTTTGGATTTTCTTTCAAGAAAGAAAATTATTGCCCCCTCATTCTTTCAGATCTGAAATAAAAAATACACCCAAACGAAGAAGCACAAAATAATAAGAAAAGGCTTCTTTTTAGAATCTCCATATTATTTCTTGAAGACTGTCTTTTAAAAATGAAAATTATAGACATGGGAAACTGAATATTCAAAACTTTAAACTGTCTAAACACTCAAGCTGTCTAGCCTCCCATAGGAATTATTCAGAGCAACAACTCCTCCCAGTTCAGGATCCATCTAGGAAATGAACCCCTAGTCAAAATGCAGAGAACAACAAATCATGGAGTTCTCACCACATGGAACATCTACAACACAACTCCTGCATCTAATGGTCAGGAGACATGGTGGGAAAGGGACAGAATGATTGCAAGCCAGAGTACCCGGGAAGTTGTCTGTTGTGAGATGATGCCTTCCTGCTATGACAAGGAAGCTATATTCATGATATTTCAACAATATGGCTACTTAAATGAGACCTGAACAAGTACAACACCAATAGACATGCTAACATGGAAGAGGTATATCTTAGTCAATGCCCAGCTGCTGTGAAGAGATACCATGACCATAGCAACTCTTATAATAGAAAATATACAACTGGGGCTGGCTGATAGTATAGAGGTTCAGTCCACTATTGTCATGGTAAGAAGTATGATAGCATGTAAGCAGACATGGTACTAGAGAAGGAGCTAAGAGTTCTACATCCTGATTTGCGGGAGCAGGAAGAGAGACACTGGGCCTGGCTTGAGCATTTGAAACCTCAAAGTCCACTTCCAGCGACATTCTTTCTCCAACAAAACTACACTTCCTAATAGTGTGAATCCCTATGAGCCTATGGGAACAATTTTCATTCAAACCAACATAAGATTCATCTCACAGGGCCTCAGCTGAAGACAAAGAACTATAACCAACTAAAAAAATGCTGAGAATGGGTAAAAAAAGTGTTCCCCAAGTTTGAGTTATGTAATTGGTTATTTATACTTGACTGGGGGCCTGCCTCCAGTCAGTACCCCAGGGTATGCAAAGAAATCCACAAATATGGTGAATACTTAGGAAAAATTCTTACCTATCTGATGATTAGACTTTTTCTATCTGAGGGGAAAAATAAGGAAACATGCCTGCTCTCTGATGGTAACTTTCTCATTTACTTCATCTTAAAAATGTTCTCTGAGAAATTGTCTGTGTCCACACAGCTACATTTTTCACATACAACTACATATCTCTCTTTACATACATACATCTCTCTCCTACATGGCCATACATCTCTATACACAGTTATATCTCTTTTCACATGTTACACACCTTTCTTTTGCACTCATTTCTCTTCTACATATTTTTTGTACAACTTCATCTTCCTTGCCTCCACATAGTTATAAATCTCCACAAGTCACAACTACATGTCTCATTTACATAGATAGCTCTCCCACCATACAACACTTTACACAGTTTCTTTATATCCCTCACACAGGTCTTTACACAGTTCCTTCACACAGCTTTTCTACATAGCAGCATCTCCTTCACACAGTTCTCAGTTCTCTCTCTCTCTCTCTCTCTCTCTCTCTCTCTCTCACGCACACACACACACACACATACACACACTTAACTTCTTCTACATCACTCGTTCACTCTTATTCTCTCATTCACTCTCACACTTCTTCATCTCTCACTCATCACACACACACACTCACACACACACACACTCACACACACACACTCTCACACACTCACACTCACACACACACTCA
The DNA here is from genome assembly GCF_018167655.1 of Microtus oregoni. Lineage (NCBI taxonomy): Eukaryota > Metazoa > Chordata > Mammalia > Rodentia > Cricetidae > Microtus > Microtus oregoni. The sequence goes on from NW_024543060.1 coordinate 18,860,048, forward strand.
CAACACTTCACTCACATTCTGCACAGCTCTTTTTCCAGAAGTTCTCTACATAGCTCACCACAGCTTCCTTCTTGATGCTGCTGCTCCTCTCACAGCCAAAATATGGACAATTACTTGTTACATTTTCAAGACCAGACCAATTCTTATAACACAAGTTAAGTCACATGGCTTCTCCTAGACTAAGAATGTCACATTGACTGGCCAGTGAGTAACACTTGGCCATGCACATAGCTCTAAGTTGGTGAAGGTTCTCAGATAGAAAGTAAACATTTGGTTGAATCTTGAGCCTGTAACATAAACTGAACCTGAGACTACATGCAAAATGCCAACTGCTACAGGAAAGTTATTTCTACTAAAGCTGCTTCTAGCCTGACCTTGAATCAGCAACAAAAAATGCCTGAGAAAATGACCTCATGTATTTATCACTAGGGGCAACCAGTCTGTTCTAAATCTACTCTGAAGTTCAAAATTATCTGTCTTAGTGACTGAGAATACCATTACTTTCCTATGTCAGTCTGAATAATGAAAGATAGCTTAGTGTTATTTCTATTCATCAAAATTCTACAAATAAGCAGAAACCATCTTTCTGACCATCCACAGCTATATGCGTGCCCAATAGATGCAATGCTTTCATAAGATACACACAAGCAATGGGAAAACACCCATAGCAGTTCTTAGGGAAGAAATAAAGTGTTGCATGAGAGAAATTACAGGCAGGAGCAACCGGTTTCCACAGCCAGTGACCCCAAGGACTTTGCTCCCCAACAGAGAGTCATTCTTCCTGTAGGTCAACTTGCTGAATGATAGTTGTCACCTGATATATTCTTCCATGGTAGCTCTCATCAATCATTCAATACCAAGTAGTCAGCCTTGAAATAATCTATATAACAGCAACACCAAGGGAGGTGTGTGTGTGTGTGTGCGCGCATGCGCGCGCACGCATATGTGGCATGAATGCATGCACACCAGAGACTGACCTTGCTTGTTATTCTTTAGAAGCTGTGGTCATTTGATTAAGAATGCTGTCTCCCAGGCTCATGTATTTCAATACTTGTTCTTCAGTTGGTGATACTATTTGGGAAGGATTAGAAGGTGTGGCCTTGTCAGAGGAAGTGAAGGTGAGCTTTGAAGTTTCTTTTTCTTCTTTTTTTTTGTGATTTTATTTTATTTATTTATTTATTTATTAAAGATTTCTGTCTCTTCCCCGCCACCGCCTCCCATTTCCCTCCCCCTCCCCTGATCAAGTGCCTCTCCCTCCTCAGCCCGAAGAGCAATCAGGGTTCCCTGCCCTGTGGAAAGACCAAGGAACCCCCACCTCCATCCAGCAAAAGCTCACACCATTCTCAAATATCTCTCTTTGCCTAGTGGCTATATCTCAAGATCTAAGCTCCTAGATACCGCTCTAGCACCATGCTTTTCTACCTGATGCCATACTCCCCATCATGATGGTCATAAACTTACTTTCTGAAACTGTAAAACCACAATAAATTCTTTCTATTATAAGTTTTCTAGGCTATGGTGCTTTGTCACAGTAATAGAAAAGTAACTAACATGGAACAATTCATTGTTTTTGAGACAGGTTTTCTCATTGATTTAGAGTTTGTGGAGTAGGTTGTACTTACTGGCTGGTGATACCCTTGCATCTACCTGTTTTGCCTTCCCAGTGTTAGGATTACCAGTGTATACCAGAATGCCTGGCTTTGTATAGATAAAGATTGAACTCAGATAATCACATATGTGTGACAAACACCATAAGAACTTAGCTATCTTCACAGTTGTCTCTTTAGGTGAGTTAAATAATTAAATCCTAGATAATCAAGGTCTTGTTTCTCTTCGAGAGGAGTTAAAGGACTAAGAGATAAGCACACCTATTTGTACTTTTGGTTTAATAGTGTTGGGGGAGAGGAGAAAGAAGAAATTTGAGTCATACCATGAAAGGGCAGACTTGGATCATGCTTTCCTTGTTCAGATTCTTATAATAGTCCCTGAGATGAGCCAGTGCAGATGTTTACCTAGTAGCTGACCTCACCAACTTAGTGGAAGAGAGCTTTGTAGAAGTGTATTGACCATATACTCCCATGTGCAAATGCTGGGCTGAGTCTGCAGTCCTTGGGCTTATAAGTAGGACTATAGGTTTAGAATGGCTTCTCAGTTCTCTTTTGTCTTTTCTTGGGTCTCTGCTCCCATATGTGGAATGCATTTCTGTACACATGCCTAGTTACAGTGGTTACTGGAACACACACTTTAGCTGGCCAACATGAGTGGGCTTCAGAAGATAACACAGAAGTTCAGAGACAGCAATCCAAATGAATTCATGAGCTACCACACAAATTCAATATTTGCCAGTTTTGTTTTACCTTCTACCCTGGCACATTTGTTCCTTGCTTCTTCTATTCTTGCAGTTTTCTGATCCAAATCTCAACAATCCTGTGACTGCTTCAGTAGGAAGCTCTAAAAAGACACAAAATCCCTGCAATCATGTTACCATTCATATTAATTCCTTGATGTCACATAGTATTTATTTCTAATTCAAATCTTCTTGTCTAAAAAAATATGTTGTTTTTTCTCTATTAGAATTCAGTTAAGGCCTATACAAAATCTCTTTTCAAAATGCTTTTGCTTTAAAGTAACAGTTCTCTATTGTCATTCAATCAATCAATCAATCAATCAATCAATCAATCATCAACCAACCTGTTCTGTGATGCTGGGTGTTGGCCTGTGTACTGTGTGCCAGACAAGTATTTTATTGCATAGCTATATTCCTAGTCACTTTGTACGTGTTGTTTTGAGATAGCTTCTCTCACTAAATTTCTCAGTCTGGACTTGATCTCACATCCTCTTGCCTCCCAAGCATCTTGAATGACAGATCTGCCACCAGGCCTGACTTCATGCCATTTAGTGTTTTAAGAAACTGTTATTATTTCTCTTTGGGAATCCATACTGGTATTAGATGAGGCTTTTTTTTTTCAGTCCATAAGATTTTCTTTTTGGCTGTGGATCTCTGCATCTGCTTCCATCAGTTATTGGATGAAGGCTCTATGATGACACTTAGGGTGGTTACTAATCTGATTACAGGGGAAGGCCAGTTCGGGCACCCTCTCCACTATTGCTGGGAGTCTTAGCTGGGGTCATCCTTGTTGGTTCCTGGAAGTTTCCCTAGCACTAGGCTTCTCCCTAACCCCATAATGGCTCTCACTATCAAGATACCACTTTCATTGCTTTCTCCCTCCATTCCAGCTCAGCCATCTGTTTCCCTCATGTTTTCAGCATCTCCCCCATCTTCCACCCCTCTCCTACTCCACCCCCTGCCTCCAGTTTACCCAGGAGATCTCATCTATAGCTCTGGAAGTCCGGTCGAAGAGAGGGAGGAGGAAATAACATGAGCAAGGGTGTCAAGAGCAAGATGAGGAAATCTACAGAGAACTGAACCAAGCTCGCGGGAACTCATGAACCCTAGACCGACAGCTGTGGAGCCTGTATAAGATAGTTGTATAGCTTGGTTTGTTTGAGGGGCCCCTGGCAGGGATCAGGATCTATCCCTGGTGCATGAGCTAGCTCTGGAAAGATGCTTGAAAGAAATCCCACACTAGCTCAGAATTGAGAAAAAGATGGTTATTTTTTTAGGGGTAAACTCACAAATCAGAATCCTCTGCTTAAACGGAGAACAGAAACTGAATCCAGCAACCAGAAAGAGTGGCCAGAAAAGTGACCCTAACCCTAGCTCTACATCAGCATATATAGTATAAGAGGCCACGCCCCAGTGGGCGGGAAACCACTGGCTGTAAGACTTCCTACAGCAGCTAGCTTTTTGGAGCACATTCCCTACGGTGAGATACCTTGCTCAACCTTGATGCAGAGGGGAGCAACTTGGTCCCACCTCAACTGCATGTACCAGGCATTATAGACTCCCCATGGGAGGCCTTACCCTTTTGGAATGAATGGGATGGATGGATGGGGAGAGGTTGTGGGAAAGCAGAAGGAGGAATGGGAGGAGGAATTGTGACTGGTATGTAAAATGAATAAAAAACATTTAAGAATATTTCTTTTTTTTGTTTTGATAAGTTAGAGCCCATACAGAATAATATACTATCAACACATTTATGATGATATTAATATCATCATAGTAGTGTGATCCAAATGTCTGGGTGACTGATAGACAGGACAAGGAAGAATATCTTAATCATAGGTTATGGAAGATGGATTCATGGAAATTTGAATAAAAGTCTATCAGGACAGCTCTTCTATGAATGGCCTTACAAATTACATCTGGTTTTGTTTTTGTTTTCTTACAGAAACTCAAGATTAGTGTACAATCCCTGGGATCTGTAAGCCCCATCTTCTCTCTGTGTGATTACTGCAGCGTCTTCCCAGCATCGTGGCTGGCTGGGCTATGTTGATAACACACTGATTGTTTTTAATCTTATTCTAATACCCATTAAGACTCTGCTTGAAAATGGAGGTGTAGTGTTTCTACTGCAAAAGCCTCTGCTTTCTTCTCAATGTAAGATGGACTGTAAGGCTCTCAGAAACTGCTCAGCTGATACTGTATGTTTTGGATCCACAGGATCCTGGTGGGAACTGGGAAGGAAAAGCCACTTCCTTTTTGGCATGACCTCATGGTTAATCTGGATCCATCCTGTCAACCTTGGAACTCCAAATGGGTAGGAAAGCAGTGAAATGGGATCCCTCTATGGCCCGTGTCTACAGGGATGGCTCAGTACATCTGGAACATTCTTTTTGGTTTCCCAACTTCCATTTTTAGAAGTGTTCTTCGTAATCTTTGTCTCCCGGCATTTAAGGTTCAGTTAGATGACAATTTGTTTGTTGTGGTTTTTGTAAGTCTCCATCCAGGTCTATTTGCCTCTCCTCTGAACTGTCAAAGTGGTAACATTTAATGGACCTACCGGGACTAGAACTTCAGGAGAGATCAGAGTTATTACCATTTGTCTTTTTTTCCTCCTAAGCTCCTTTTAGGATTTTGGTCTTTTAGGATTTTAACAGTCAGAAAATCAACAAAAAGGGTCAGAAATGCGTATATACTGGTAAACATTTATGTCTTAAGTTCCACTAGGAAATTTTATTTTTTTCAGCATTTGATATGTGCAAAAGCAAGATATAAAGGATGATAATAGCTAAACATTTTATGATACTTGTGAGGAATCGAAAGGTGGTTTAAGCTCTTGACAGCTGTTATTCACTTAATCTTCGAGGCATGATAAGGTTGGCACCATTATTATCTCTGTTTAATTTGTGAAAGCATTGTGAGTTCAAGCAACCCGCCAAGGTTATACAAGCTCTAAGTGACAGGACTGGGACTTGAACAAAGTAGTGGGAATCAAAGAAAAATAAGACGTAATCTCTTAGCCTTCAAATATTTACTAACAGGAGGGGGGAGTAGAATACTATTTTAATCTATTCTAGATATATTCTATAGAAATGAGTGTAACCAGCAGCAGGAGACAACGAGTTTTGGCTTAACATATTCTTGGATGAGGTCACAACCGAGGCCGGTGGCGAGATGCTGGTTTCTCAGCATGCACCAAGAAGAGATGCAGTCCTCACCATGAGCTGAGCTGGGCCCTCTGTTTAACTGGGAGGACTCCTACAGAGGGGATTATTGGACACTGTTCATCAGAAATGACCGGGATATTTATTGTCTAGGGAGGATAGCTTCATCTTTACAGGTTCTTCTTTTATTCACTAGTAAAACTAATTGCATTGTGCTGATTTGTGGCATTGTCCCACTGCCTCCCAAGAAAGCACTCTGAGGAGACCCTGCCTTAAAAACAGCCATTTTGATAGTTCCTTAGAATTTCCATCCAAAGCAATAGTTCACGTGGCTCCTCAGAAACCACTGAACTGAAGCCACATGGGAGTGCAGCCAAATGTTAGGACGGCATTGCAGTCTCTGTGAGTATTTCCCTGGGGAATCAGAAATGTTTGGAGTAACCCTCCATCTTAAACGTTGTGGGTTTTTTTTTTTTTTCAGCCAAATAGGTTTTCTGAGAAAGAGGAGGTTTTAAGGGCTTCTCTGGAGATGTATGAGCATATAATCATCTGCTCCGGGGGGGAAACGGTTCCCGAGCTCTGGCATAAATCTGAGAGGTTGTTGCCTTAGAAACAAGAAATGTTTTGTAATTCTCTTCCCTGAACAACCATTTAGGGTCTCTAATTTGCTCTCTTCTACCCACAGTTTCTAAACCTTTAACCTCAGGTGAAAAATCTTGATCCTTTTTTCCCCAGTGAGGTTGATAACAAATATCCTTTCTCATTTTCACAGACATTAAGCACATGGTGGGGATTGACCCTCTTCTAAAGAGAGGTCCAATTGTGATGGTGGTGAGGAAGCAAGCCATGGCAGGACCCTTGAGTGTTCAATGACATTTGCCCTGTTTTTCCTGCTACTGCGAGGTTTCCTAGGAGGCAGGGCTGTCAGTGCTAAAGCCTGAGCAATCCTATTAGGGACATGAGCAATTCTCCAGGTGAGGACTCAGAGTCCTATGGTAGCTCTGAGTGCTGGATGATTCTGATTCCGCCCACTCCTAGAATTATCTGTGGAGGACAGCCCAGGGCACAGTTCCTGCTGGGCCTTCCAAGGCTTATTCTTTTAAAGAGTCCCCTATGGCAGACAACTACATTAGAGAAGTTGTTGGAAATATTACATAAGGCCAGATTCAGCCCAGCTCATTCAGTTTTGCTCAATTTATGAAGCTTTCAGGGAGTTTCTCTAAATGCACAACAGTGAACTGGAAAGTTGTTCACTGCAGATCTCAGTCTAATGGGAAACATGAAAGTGCAAAGGGGCACCTGTCAGCAGGAGGGATGCTGTAACCAAAATGACACACGGGGTAGGGAGGACCATTAATGTAACAGTTAGGTACCTGAGGTCAAGAAAGATCTCATGGATGAAATGATGCTTCAGTGGAGAGTGGAAGCTTGGGTGGGTGTTTTACAGTTGGAGGGAAGACCACTTCAGGCAGAGGGGATAATACAGAGAGGAAGAAGAGGTAAGCGGGGATCTGGTTGCATAGAAGTTCATGGATATCTAAAGAGAAGCAAATGTGGTTAGAACATGGGGTCAGAAGCGGTGGAAATGGCATTGAGATGAATAGAGGAACAGGGCATTTACAGTAGTCGCTGTTACCTACCCGTGGAACTGACAATTTTGCGCAAACACTTCTCTCTCTCTCTCTCTCTCTCTCTCTCTCTCTCTTTTGTTTTGTTTTGTTTTTTCGAGACAGGGTTTCTCTGTGGCTTTGGAGCCTGTCCTGGAACTAGCTCTGTAGACCAAGCTGGTCTCGAACTCACAGACATCCGCCTACCTCTGCCTCCCGAGTGCTGGGATTAAAGGCGTGCGCCACCACAGCCCGGCTAACACTTCTCTTTTACAAGTATTCGGATTTCCTTTATATTGTTTCTCTGGTCAGTGGCTTGCTTGCGAGCTGTACCATGTTAAAATTCTGGCTAAGGGCAGTTAGAATAGGGACATAGAGATCCGTACAAAAGAAGCTCCATTCTTTTGTTACACGTCTGCACAAGGCATAGCCATCTTGAGACAATGAGAACAGCAGGCTGGAGGACAAGCTGATTGACTGATGATAGTGAAGGAGAAAGATGGAAAGAGATCACCATCCAGCTTAGTTTGTTTTCTGTTCCCGTGATATTCTGTCCAAAACAACTTGGGGAAGAAAGAGCTTTTCTTGGCTTCAAAGTTGCAGTCTGTCCTTGAGGGAATCCAAGGCAGGAACCTAGAGGCAGGAACTGCCTTGGAGTTCCAAAGACCTTGGAGGAGTGCTCCTTCCTGGCTTGTTCCCCAAATTGCTCATATCCAGCTACCTTTTGTATACTTCCCAGGACTACATGCCCAGGGGTGGTGTTGTTCATAGTGGTCTGGTTCCTTCCACATCAATTATTAATTAAGAAAATGCCCCAAAGACTTTCTTCCAGTCCAGTATGATAAAGTTATTTACTCAGCTGATGGCCTATTCCTCAGATAACACCAGGTTGTGTCTAGTTGACAAAAAGTATAACTAGCTCACCATCTCCAGGGCATAGTATATCAAATAAATTGTCCTCATTTTTATAACTATTTTGAATAGAGGTTTGTTGGAGAAGTCCTGTCCCACAGTGGCTCTCAACAAAACACATTGAGACTCATATTAATTATAAACGTTTGGCTAATAGCTCAGGCTTATTACTAATTAGCTCTTACATTTTAAGTTAACCTATATCCTTTATTTACACTCTGCCATGTAGCAGTACCTTTATTAGCATGGCATGTTCATCTCCTGCTCCCTCTGTGTCTGGTTGGTGACTCCAAACTCTGCCCTTCTTCCTCCCAGCATTCTTTTAGTCTGCCTCTCCTGCCTAACCTTATGCTGTTCAGTTATTGGCCAGCCAACTTCTTTATTTAACCAGTCATGGTGACATATATTCATTCCCATAGTATACAGAAGGATTGTTCCACAGCAGAGGTTGTCATTATAGATAGGAGTATATAGGGTCATATACTACACTGCTGGATTTTAGGTGACAAAAGAAAAAGATGAGGGCCATGAGCATTGTTTTTAGCACATTATCCCCAATGTATTGTAGTCATATTTCTTGCATTTAAATCATAGTGCAAAACCTCACTCAGCCATCCAATCATGCTCCCGCCCCCAGAACTTATGTGTAAAGTAACATTATAATAACAAGGTAATGTGTTATAAAAGATCTAATATCTATGTTTTGGATGATTGCAATATCTTAGAAAAAACAGGTCAATCAATCAAGTTCATAGCTTGTTGTGGCAAGTGTTGGTAAATTAGTCTCCAGGCACTGAAATGGCCCTTTGGGGTCTCTAATGCTAGTCTAGTCAAACTGAGAACATTTACCCATGAAATGATACCTGCATCAAGCCAGTAGAAGTTCCTTGAAATAACTGGTCATCTGGATGACTCTATCTGGCAATATCATGTACATATCATTGTCACCACACTCTCTACTGTGGCCCATCTTACTGAGACCATTTCTGGATCTCAGAGACCTGTTCTTGTGCTTGCCTTGCCTCAGAACTCCTGGATTTAGTTTCTTGATCCCCATATTCTGAATTGACCTTATCCTAAGTTGTGTTTTTGTTGGTTCTTGGTACTAGCTTTCAGAGCAGTTCTGTATATATGTTGAGATTTCAAAGATTTTAGCTATTGATTTTAAAGATTTTTACTTTTGACACCTACTTTTAGAAATATTTTTTCTTAAGGAAGCTCATTTTAGCCTGTCTGGCTTCTACTTATTTTGCTTTCTGATGGCATGTGCTTGTGAACCTCATGTTAGTCTCCAGGGCACTAATAATGGCTGTAAGTCACATATATAGTCATTTGGAGACTGATTTATAAGTTCTGGTTATTTATCTTTTGCAAGGGTAAACACTAAATAAAAAATAATTGCCATCTTACTTTCTGGAAAGGGTAGGGGTGTGTCAGGGGTCTCAGAGCTTTTCAAACATACAGAAAAGCTGCATACATAGTAAAATGACCCCCCTTTGCCACAATTGTTAGCAACCTAAGTGATGACATTTAGTATTGGAAGAATATCACCTGCCTGTCAGCGTTATGAAAAGGACTTCCTCTAAGGGGAAAACCAAACAGCCATCTCTAACTCATGTAACTTTTACACAGCAGATTCATCAGTTCCTGGAGCAAGAAATGCAGGCAGGTTGATTTGTGTTTGTGTGTGTGTGTGTGTGTGTGTGTGTGTGTGTGTTTATGTGTGCGTGTGATGTCCCATAGATGAATTTTTAATTACATTTATTTATTTATTTTGGTGTGTGTGGTGCCTGGACATGAGCACATGATGTCATGTGTATGTTGATCAGAAGACAACTTGTATGAGTCTCTCCTTCTTCTGTGAGGGCTATAGAGATGGAATTCAGGTAATTAGACTTGGCTGCTAATGCCCTTACCCGCTGAGCCATCTCACCAGCCCTGTCCTGTAGATTTAAAATAGCTTAGTGTTTATGCTCTAGGGTCATTAAGCTTGGAAGTCAGTAGGCAGTATGCAGCAGGGATAAGTAGTGGTACGTGTCGTATTTTAACAGTAAGAGGTGCCAAATATTAAGCTTCATTCACACTTTCTATATATTTTCAAAAAGAACTGCAACTCTACTGAGTTTGTAAAAACAATACCACTTATAAATAGATCAAGCTACCAGGAAAAGTGCAAGGAAGACAGAGTCTAAATCCCGTCATATAATGTAACTGTTATTAACAACGTCATTAGCATTGTATTCATCTCTCTGCAGAAATACAGAGAAAAGTACAGGGAATGATAATTGGAATATTATAAAACACTATTTAACCTGTGAAGTATGTTAACTATACTTACTTAACTTTAAAAACATATAAAAGAGAAATGAAGAAAATGGTTGATTGACTAATAATGCATGCATGTGTTCATTTGTGTGTTTACCTATGTGTGCGTGGTTGTGGAGGTTAAAGATCCATGTCAGTGTGTTTGTCAACAATTCTCCATTTTACGTTTTTTAGATTGGCTTTCTCACTGAATCTGGAACTCACTGGTTAGGCCAGGCTAGCTGAATGGCACGCCCCAGCGATCCTCCTGCCTCCACATCTTCAGCATTAGGATTATAGGTGGGTACCATCGTGTCCAACTTTATACATGAGTGCTGGGATCCCAATTCAAATCTTGGTGCTTGTGTAGCAAGCATTTTATTGACTAACAGTCTCCCCAGCCCTCCGATCAATTTTAAGTAGGAGACAGATTCATTTATAAGACACTAAGTTGAGAAAATATATAAAATAATACTAAAACATTGAGGTTTCATTAAGTTTGGGACCTTGAGTATCAAACATGGACAGTACAGACTAAACACACACTTATATGCCTAAGCAGGTGATAGTGCTTACTGCAGACTTCCTGAATTTAACCCCCAGGATCCACATGATGGAAGGAGAGAGCTGACAAACCACAAGTTGTCTCCTAACATCTGCAGGCATGCCCACACACAACACAGACAAATAGATGTAAAAAGTTTAAACTATAAAGAAACGGTCTTATTGTTTTCTACCATTAACCTCTATGTGCTATGTACACCCTGAGTACAACAACTGTCAGTACAGGTCCTTCCTCTTAGTGTGTGGATGAGCTCTGTGCTCCCCGGCAGCCCGTGTCCGTGGATTCCCTGCTTTGTGATTCCCACGGATCTACCTCATAATAAATGAATTTCTTTAATAAGTAGTATTATCCCTCAGCCACAAAAAAACAGTGACAGAGTTGTGTGTTGTTGTTGTTGTTGTTGTAGTTTATGCCCTCCTAGAACTCCACAGATTGTACTCATGACTATAACTGACCGTGGCTGAGGCCAGTCTGTTTTTTATCCCTTTATAGATGTCTTTTTTTTTTTTTGGCTTGAATGGCCATTTTATGTTTCCCTTGTTGTTCAAAATGCAATAACTCACCACCATAAGTAATTTGTTTCTGAGCTAGGAGATTCTCTTTGGGTTTTTCTTTTCATATACAGTTTTGGGAAGAGGGCTGCATTTGTTCTGGTTTCTTCTTTCAGAAGAGCGTGTAGCCATGCGTTGCCTCTCCTGGGATTGCCTTTCATATTTATCATCGTCTCTTTATTTTATAGCTTTGTTATTGTCTATTTCATTTTATGTGAGTTAGTCTTATCTCCTTAGTTTCATTTTAAAAGTCACGATAATATTACATTTTTCTGCTTTGACTTTTAACCTGTAAATTTTATTTTCTAAGACTTATTGTTTCTTATGATGTATCTCCTATATATGTGAAATTTTTCCAGTGATATTTGCTTTGTATTGTCTGTATTCTTTTATTTTTTAGTTATCTACTCTAGACTTTTACAATTACTGATTAGCATTTATTTCAGGCAGGTCCTAGGTATCATTGGTAACTGATTTAGAACAAACATCAGTCAGTTATGGTGTGTGGGCAGGATGGGAGGATCCCCATTTGGCTCAGTGTTCTAGCAGCAGCTGACACTAGGTCCCACATGTCACAAATGCATCATGTTGAAATCTGACTCACTGCCTCCTTCTCCCCATCCATGACCACCCAGGTTTCCATCTGCTGCCTTATCTTGTCAGGGAGGATAAGAAGTCCTCCTTGTCTAGGCTCTACCTCCTATCATTCTGAAAGTTAATTTTGACCTCTGCAGGCTCCTCCATTATCATCTTAAGGACTGTCATGATTACAGACAAGTCTTGTAGAGTGGGTCGGCTCAGCGCCCCACTTAATAATTATCTTATTTTCTAATGCTGAATAAATTTACACTTATGGATTTCTGGATTGTCTTAAAATGTCAGATGATCTGATGATACTGGGTTCATTTTCTTATAATCATCTAGAATCACCCACCCTCTTCTGAAATGTTACAGTTCTTGTAGTCCTTGATTCTCCTTGGTTTAGCCTATGTCAGCACTTATGTGGTAAGCCTCAGCACCTGCGAATTTGAGTGGGTAATTACTTCATAATCAAAGGGCTGTTGAGCCAACCTTTTGGGTGACTATTTTTGGAATGTGCAGTAGGTATGTGGCATCATGTCAGATGCTAGAGATATATAGACAATGAGAGGTGTCTCCATTTCTAAGACGTTTCCAGCCAGGTGGAGAGGATAAAAACCCTGACAGATAGGAAAAGCACCTTATGATAATACGCTTCTGCTATCCATATGACATAACACTTATCAAGCGGCTTATGAGAAATGCATTGAGTCCTAGAGCATGTTTGGGAAGCAAACACTGATTATATTTAATGGTTGTCTTTGGGGTATTTGTGGTGGTTTTTAGTGAATATGCAGGCTTTTAATTGGCAGATGTGCGTGCAAACGGACTCTCCAAAAAGATAGGGCTACAAGCAAGCCAGAGAAGAGATATGGATGGGAAAGGAAGCCCATACTAAAGCCAATGCTGATGGAGACTCTGGCTTAATTCTTAGCAACTGGGAAACCTGCCTTAAGGTGAGATCTGCAATGCTAGGTCGAGGATGCATCCTTTGTCCAGAGAGAAGTTGCTTCAGGTTTCAACAGGGAGTGCTGGGATCAAAGTAAAAGTTTTTATTGGATTCTTTTTTTTAATCCTTGAGCTAGACAGATTAAAATGAGAGAAATGAAATGGCCCTGAGATTTATGGCTACCTTTTATATATGAATCTCTGTGAACTTGAAAAAATGTTAGAATATTTATGAGTTTTACCTGCTAAAACTTAGATTTGAAATTAGCAGATGCTTTAAGTCTTGATGTATGTCAATCTGTTTGTGATTCTGTAGCTGCTGAAACTTTTCTGGCTAAAGAGGCTTGAATTTTTTTTTAAAGATTTATTTATTTATTATGTATACCTCATTCTGCCTACATGTATGCCTGCACACTAGAAATGGGCACCAGATCTCATTACAGATGGCTGTGAGCCACCATGTGGTTGCTGGGAGTTGAACTCAGGACCTCTGGAAGAGCAGCCAGTGCTCTTAACCACTGAGCCATCCCTCCAGCCCCGCCCGAATCTTTTTGACTTTAGGAGCGATCACTTTATTTAGTTATTTGTGAAATACTCTAATCTCTCCTTTTAGAATTTAGTTATACATAAACACTAGACGCTCTGGATTGTTTGTGTTTCTTGATTTTTAGAATGATTTGCCATGTTTATCTCTTATGGTTCCAGGTGTGGGGGAGACTTCTAGAACCGGCACTGGAATTAAATCATTTAGGTTTTTGTGCACAATCTGCCACTGACTGGAATTGTTGCATTTTAAAACGCTCTGTCATTATTAATCACTAATAACCATTGTATGTTGTTAAAAATAGCCGTATAAACAGTTACAAAAGAACTTGTGTCAAGTACTCCTACGTCAGTCCTCAGGAATATGCCAACAATGCATCTGTTTCGTTTGTAGCTTAAGGCAAAGGAAACTGAGGCCTAACCGTTTATAAAACTTGCCTAATATTCCTACTGTAGCCTGGGGAGATACCTGCAATGGTTGCCCTCACTTTGTGGCTTCAAAGAAGGAAACTGCATCCCCTTTCTCATATCATGAGGAGGGAAGGAGCAGACATGTGGATACTCATAACCGAGGGCCTGGTCCCACAGGAGCCAAAAACCAAAAAAGAAAAAGCATGCATTTTGTTCATGCTCTCATCCCCACAGCTTCAACTTTATGAGGGGAGAAGAGTTTGATGGGCTTGGTGAAGGCACCACAGCTTATCACGTAATCCTAGGCTGATGTGCCAGGCTCTGGACCAGAGCACTTAGACAGAAATACTTCATTGGTAAACTTTTATGTCTTATTTCTTGTTAGTTAAATACATTCTTTAGTAGGAGCTGCAGGCCTGCTTTTCGTCCCGCCCGGCTCCCGCATGGCTAGCTTTATACCAGAAATAACAACACACAAATTGTATTCATTTAAACACTGCTTGGCCCACTAGCTCTAGCCTCTTACGGGCTAATTCTCATATTTTGCCTAACCCATTTCTATTAATGTGTGTAGTACCCCAAGTTGCACTTACTGGGAAGATTCTAGCCTACGTCCATCCTGGGTCGGAGTTTCATCGCGTCTGCCTGGGAGAGAGGAGCATGGCCTCTGTCTGAGGCTTCTTACCTCACTTCCTCTTCCTCCCAGCATTCTGTTCTGTTTTCTCCACCCACCTATGTTTTAACCTATCAGGGCCAAGCAGTTTCTTTATTACTTAACCAATGAAATCAACAGATTGATATATGACACTCCCACATCAACATTCCATCAAAATGTGAAGGAAGTGGGGGAGAGAGAGGGAGGTCATAACAGGGGAGCCAGAGAAATGAGGGTTCTGCTCCGGTGTGGTTGTACTGTGCATCCCATGCGGTCAGGTACTGGTAAAGAGCCGAAGGCTGTCTTTTGTGGACCTGCCATCTTTCTTCTCACGCTGCGGTGGAGATGAGAGCAACCATGCTCTGTTTTATTGTAGTCACTGTTGGAATAAGTTCAACTGTCTTAGCTCATTCTCAAATGTTTACCTCTCTGAACTCGGGCTAGCCCTTTCTCCTTTTCCCATGGTTGAAAAAGTCTAGAGATACAAATATTGATTTTGACAACTTAGAAATACTTTAAAACAGCCTCATAGTCATACAAAAAAATAATAGGAGAGTGAAAATTTTGAAAATCTAACTCAAAGGTACTGTGAGTGGATTTTAGAAAGAACTTGCTTTGATTTCTTGTGAATTCCATGCAGCTGGAGGGAAGAAAGGCCTCTGAGGTGGTGGTTCTCAACCCATAGATTGCAACAGCCTTTCCACAGGGTCACCTAAGACCATCAGAAAACATGGATATTTGCACTACAATTCATAGCAGTAGCAAAATTACTGTTATGAAGTAGCAAAGAAATAATTTTATGGCTGGAAATCATATGAGGAACTATATTAAAGGGTTGCAGTATCAGGAAGATTGATAACCACTGCTCTAAGGTTATTCAGACTAACAAACCAGATAGCTTACCCAGGACTTCCCTGGTTCCGGTTTTACATGGCCCTCCTGCCTCTTCATAGAATCTTAATCTGACCAGGATCTTATCAAATAGGTCCTACTGATTTGATGTTTGTGGAAAAGGAAAAGCCACAGCGGCAAGAGATGTGAGACAGTGTTGAAGACTTCCTCTCTCTGTGCTTGGCAGCACCTGCTTGGCTACAGAAAAAACAGTTGGTTAAGATTACGGTATCAGTGATCATCGAGCATTTATAAAAACAATAACAATGATAAAGCTCAATATGGATAACAGGTGGAGCTCTTGGTTTCCACTCTGAGTCAGCAGCACGACAAACTCTGAAACAGCCATGGGGGCGGTGCAGGACTCGGAGGTAGCATCTTCTGACTGCCTTGGGAATTGAGTTTTGTTTTGGAATGTTACAGTGTGGGGGAGCCAGGAGGAGATGAGAACGTGTTTAAAGGAGAGTGATGAAGACTGGAGAGGAAGCACTGGACTCTTGGCACGTTGACAATACACTCTTTACAGAAGAACCAGAAGCAGCTGTTACTCCAGGGATTAGACTCATCTTCATTCTTGGAAGAAAGGGCAAACGGCACCGGAAACATACTCTTTAAACCAGTAACTTCTTAAACTATGATGAACTGAGGTACTGTGAAGAGCACTATGAGAAAGATTGAAATAATATACCAGATGATCTCCTAAAGCAAAGATTACGTGGTTGTCTGGCTTAGTGGGGTCTTGCCGGTGACCTCTTTGAACAAGTACATACAAAGCTACCAGCTCTGGTTGACATCTAATCCATATTCTCAGCCTCTCTTCAATCCAGTGGGACCTGTTCAAGCCCCACCATGGAGACTGATTCCATCAGAGTTACTGATAGCTCTCATTTTCAAACTCCCATCTTCTCTGTCCCCATGACATTCTACTTTTCAGAGGCATCAAGCACAGTATGGCTTTCTGGAGCTTTCTGGAGCTTTCTGGAGCCAGAGTCTTCTCTTGACTACCATGGCATCCAACATACCCAGTCATTTTCTTCCTACCTCACTGACTTTTATTTGTCTTCTATCTCTTTTTACCATCTAAATGTTGGTATGCCTCAGGCCTCTGAGTCCCTTACCATTTCTACTTCGGTTAATTCTATTTGTTGGCTTTAAAGCAAATCTACAGATCCCTTGGCATTCTTCCCACTAGAGGTTGGGTCTAGGTTTCATTCCCTTGCGTTTGGACTGAACACAAGGATTTGTTAATAATCAATCGAGCATAACAAAAGAATTGATTTAACATTAAAGGGCAAGTTAGAAAATAAAAGACCACGAAGCGTCCATCTATTTCTCTTGGAGTTTTGGTCTTTGCTTGACATCTTGAGCAGGCAGCATAGGCAAGAACAGTTAGGAAGCCAGGTCTTTCGAGAGGCCATGTACAGTATTCTAGCTAAGGACACATGCATTGCAGCCCACAGATGAGCCTTTATCATTCTACTCGCCATTATTAATTTATTTTTTGTGGTGTTAGAGATCAAAGCTGGGGTCTTGTGCATCTGAGGAAAACACTGTTATATCCTAAGCATGTGGATTCTAGAAAAAATATTTCGGGCTGGTCTTGAACTGGTGATCTTCCTGACTCCCATTTTCTACTACTGGGGTTATAGAGGGTACCATGATGCTGGCTTGCTTGTCAGATTCTAAAGCCATGGATGGAATGCATGAGCATCATGAAATGTTTGCTTTCTGTCATTAGGTTCTGGGTGGTTTGTTATATACTAGTGTAACTAGTACTATCCCTAGGAGGCCTCATCTCGTCCTATGGCATTGAGTATCACTTATAAATGTTCACGGGTCCAAGTCTACTTTCCAACTCTGATCTCTTCCCCAAACTCCAGACTCTTAAATCCAATTACCTAAGTGTCAACACTAACTTTTCATGTATTTAAGAAGCGACATCTGAAATTCAATGTGACTCAGAAAGCTTGGCAGCAAGCCTTGACCCTCAACTCTGTTTCTTGCCTTTTCTTCGTCTCTGTATACATCCCATTTTTCAAGTCAAAATTCTACCACTTTTGTTTCTACCCTTTGTTCCCAAGGTGCATCAAAAGTCACAGCAAGTTTTCAAGGTTATATTAAAGTCTAACTGAATGAGCCTTCCTCTCTTCAAGTCATCTCTCAGGATCCCTCATCAGGGAATGCTCTCCAAATAGAAGCTTGCAAAATGAGACCTAAACTTGGAAAGTGGGTGGGGGAGATAGGGGGGGACACATGAGCATATGCACCTGGCTTTGTGACTTAAGTTTCAATACCATTGGCATTTTCTATAGGCTAGAAGCAAGTAACTAAGTCTGGGCCATACTAGTATACATGGCCAGACACACCAGAAAGTGGGATCTGTCTGAAGTTATCTACAACAGCGAGTCTTCACAATCATGTCATGGCATCCTAACCCTTTCCGAAAAGTTCCTAAAGAGCTGCTCTTTAGAATGGAATCCGGTAGCTTATTGCTTACAGAATCCTATATGTAAAGCCTCTGACTTCACTTCTCTGACCCAGTATTTATTATTAATTATTATTATTTCTCTACCTGCTCACTGCATTATTATATGCACACATTCTCTGGATTTTACTAAATATTTCACCCTGTACATCTCTTGCCCTTTGGTTTATCTTTCTGGGTCTTCTTCACTTCAAGGTCACATTCAGCCAGGCCTGATGACTCAGGTGGACAGAGATCTTCAAGCTGAGATCTTGAAAATTTATTTCAAGTTTTTTAGTGTTCTCTCCACTATATGTTTATTAATTTTTTTCTCTTTGCTCTTCTCTTCCACAAGCATAATTAGTTGATTGTTTGGTTCTAGTTCTTGCTCATTCAGTGTGTACCTCCAGCAGTAGCAGTCTCTAGTCTGAATACACTTTCCATCATTAAGTTGACAACAATAGCTAATGGTTATGTGGCATCCACAAGGTACAGACATTGTTTCAAGTGCTTTTTACATATCAGTTCATTTAGTGATGATGCCTGAATTCTAGGAAAAGGAAAGGGAGGCGCAGAGAAACTGCGTCACTCAAGATGGCACAGGTATTAAGTCGCAATTGTGACTGAACTGTGATCTGTTCTTAGAAAAACCTCCTCCCAATGATGAGTAGCAAATGTGCATAAATTCCCCCATCATTACTCAGCACAGGAGGCAGTTGCTTACCAGACTGTAGAATCCCCATCGGTAGCAAGCATTGCTTTCCAAAGTATACTCAACTCGTCACCTCCTAATTTGCTTACTGTCTTTATTAACTATATTTTTTACCATTTTAGTGACCACGTTCCAACTGTGTGTGAGGAAAGCATTGAAATGCAAAGGAAAAAAAGTCAGTCTCCAAGTTTACCTCGGAACAGATTATGTGCGTAAATATTTCTCAGAACTGTCCTGCCTGCGGTCCTGGGATCGCTTTCAGAGGTTGTCCTGGATTTTTGGCAGAAAGAGAACAACTCTGAGCTGGGTTATGATCTGAAAAATATTCCCTTGCTCCAAAGATATGATCGGCTCCACGATACGTTCTGTGTTACAATATCCAACACCCCCTTTGGCTGTAACAGAGCGGTGTTTACTGTGTAATTGCGCCAGTCACTGTCCGTGTGGAGCTATACCTACAGACTTGGCTCCTCTGTTTCATTGTCCACTTGCTGACTTGTTGTGACACACATTTTGCAGTTCAGCTGGTAATGGTCCGGTGAGGAGGTGCCTCCTGCCGGGATGGTGATCAAACAGCAGAGACGGGAGCCACATTAGTCACCGAGCGTGAAATAGATAAACATCATGGCTTCCTCTTCCTTCCCAACTGAGAAGAAAGAGCAGCAATGTCTTGAGAGTCAGGAAGAAAATGGTCACCAGATAGAAAAACATTATTGAGAAACATCTGGGGCTCCTCTGGGAGATCTGCCTTAAAGCAGTCTCCTGAGGAAGCCAGGCGTTTTGGCTGGCTGCGCAAAGAGGCCCTGCCCACGCCATTTTCTTTGGTGGATGCTACCTCTGGGTAGAAGAGAATGCTATTTTTTGTTTAATTCAAACATTCACCTAAACAAATAGCAGATGTTGATGAATATTAATTTGTGCTTAGATTAATTCTTCAAAGTGTCAATTTAATTTCTGTTTTACTTTTCAGCCCTTGATTGTAATGAGCTACTTCAGGATGTGGGGAGCATACACCTGGCTGGGGGCAGGGCTGGAAGCCTCCAGGGAGTCGATCTCGGTCCTTGGACTTTTGTTTCTCTGAAACAGGAGAATTTCAACAGTTCCAGGTGACCCTGAAAGTTACTCAGCTGTACGTAGTCCCAGTGGAGATATGATAAGTGAGGGTGGAAAGAGAGAGAGAGAGAGAGAGAGAGAGAGAGAGAGAGAGAGAGAGGCTTTTTTTTTTTTTTTTTTTTTTTTTTTTTTTTTTTGGAAAAGGCAGTAGCTAAGTGAGTTTCCAACCTGGATTCTATGATCCAAGGAGAAAAGAGCTATGGAGAATACTGAATGAAGTGATTGTGTCCTGTGTGTAGCAAGGGTCTGTCACCAAACACACTTCATACATGAAGTTTTTTCCCTCATCACTCCCAATAGATAAGCCCATTCTCAAACAAAAGAAGATGGAATTTGGATTTCTTACTGGATTTTCAAAAATCTCCCAATCATTATTCATATATGGTGTTCAATTTTCTAATTCTCTGCTGGCCTTAGTAACTTGGTAAGTAAATGTGACATTAATGCTTCCATTTTGAGTTTCTTACTGTAATAATAAATGCCATGATCTTTTTAAAGTATACTATAATGCCATATTCTACACTTGCCATTTTCCTTTGTTGACTTAGGCTTCTTTTCCTATCTTCCATGTAGAAAACTGCTCTTTGAGGCCTCAGTCTCCATCTTGCCTTGGGTTTGCCTTGTCATTTTGCACCCTCTTCCTGTCCCCACACACTATCCATGTAGCTCTCAGACCCTAGGCTCCCCACACACTCCAACGATAGCCAAGAATGCTCCAAGACATGCCAATATGAAGGGTGCAAGATCCGCTTGTGCCTTTGAAACTATTGATGGCAGGTCTCAGCAGGCTTTATGGATTTTTAAGTTTTCTAGATCTCCATTTGCTGTGTATCTGGTTGATTTAAAATAAATGAAATTCATTATCTTACAGTGGTGGAGAATAGACATCTAAAACTGAGGTGCTTTTTCTGAAGTTCGGAGGGAAGAGTCCTTTCTTATCTCTCCAGGTCCTCGTGCTGGCTGTCCACGCTTGGTGTTCCTGACACACGGCTATGTAACTTCAGTCCCTGCCTTGACTTCACAATGTATTGTCTCTGTGCACACCTGTGCATTAATCTCTCCCTTACATAAGGATTTTAATCATACTGGGTTATAGTTCATCCTAACAGCCTCATCTGAGGTTGGCTGACTTTACAAAGACCCTGTTTTTAGAGAAGGTTACTCCGTGAGACTCTAGAATGGAGATCTTTAGCACACTGCTTCCAACACATAAGTGATGCGAACAATATCTCATTTCTTCCTCCTTAGGATTCTGACCAGTTAGTTCTTTTGGCCTTGTCTGAATTCCAATGGTTTTTCATTCATTAAATTTCATTACTTAGCTCTTTCAGTGTGCTTGGCCTACTACTTTTATTTTTGTCATCTCACTGAACTTCCTAGTAGCCTAGAAAGGTACTGTTTCAGGCCCAGTTTACAAAGGAGAAGATAGAACTTAAGCTCGTTAAGGAGATGACTTGCCCATTCCTTTACAGAGAAAGCGCCAGAGGTTGTCTTTAACTTTCTTACTTAGAGTCTACAGGTCGGGTCAAAAGTGTATTGATTCACCAACAACTTTTATTTTCTCTTCCATTATTTCATCTCCACCCTTGACCCTGGGAACTCCTGTCTGCCCTCGATCTCTTCTTTCTCTTGGAGTTCTCTGGTCAATTCTGGCCTTCTCTCTGGCTGTTTTAGTGACATTGGCCCTTGCCTTCACCTCACATCAGCAATATAGGCTTCCACTGGGTACTTCCCTGTGCTGCTGTCTGTGGCCTTCCCATGACATCTCTCTTCCCCGCCCCTCTCCTTTTGCTGTCTCTCTCTTTGTTCTCATAAACCTTTAAACACGGCAGCATGCTGACCCTGATGTCATTCACCTGCTCCTGAATCTAGCCGCCACTTTCCACCCTTCGTCTTTAAGTGTTCTGGACACCAACGCAGTTCCTTAACATTTCTGCTTCTCGCATCTCATAGTTTCTAATCTGTCTCGAATAACCTTAAAATGCCTTTCGTAATTGGAACATAGCCCTGTTCTCTATGCTCCTTCCAAGCAAAAGACTGGCACTCTGGGGGATAGCACATGCCTGTTCCCAAGTATTCAGGGATGCCTTCTTGCTAAAATTACTGACTGTGCTTTTACAACAAAACTAAAGAGTCTAGATGCCCAATTGCTTTCTAAGGAGCCCAGAGACCTGCATGGGAGATCTAGTTGAACTCATTTACCAGGTCACTTGGCTGACAGTTCTGCTTAAAATAATGTCTATCCCAAGAAGGAAGAAGCGTAGCCTATATTTAACTTCAGGGGAAAAAAAAAAAGATGGACTTATTCCCTTTGTTGAATTAAAAAAATTCTTCACCTTCAACTTCCATATTTTCTTCTGCCTCCATTATTGTTGTTCATCTTCTCATCTTCTTTCTCTCCTTTTATGTGCTATTTATGTACTGGGGAATGTCAGATATAATTTCCTTGTCTCTATGCCTGGTCCAAGTTCCATATCGATATTTTTAGCTACCTGCTACCTACTTGAATGTTCCGCAGATACCTCTCATTTTGTCTCCCATCCCTCCCTGCCTCTTCCTTCTGTTTTCTAGTCTAGATTTTAGTTACTGATATCAGTTGCACTCCATCATCCGAATGAGGTACCGTTCGTTGTCTCTTCTATCCTTGATGAGTTAACATACCCTGATATTCCAACTTATAAATACTTACATCTTTCTTCTTATGATCCTTGTCCTCATAAACATTTCTCACTGAATATAGCATGTTTGGACAATATTTTTTCAAGTCTCTTTTCATTACAGTTTAAAGAGACTTATTAATAAAATTAAAGGTGATCATATCAATGTCTTGCCTTGAAATTACTGATGTCTTCACTGTCTCAGATAAATCTCCAAAATCCATATATTGAGGTTCTGGGCTTTCTCAGGTCTGGTTGTTACCTAACCCCCATTCTTCAAGCCTTTTCCTTCTTCCCACTGCCAAGCATACCAAAATCTTGCCAAGTAATGTTTCTCTTTGTGTCTTGGACACCACTCTTTTGTACCTTTGTATTTCTGCATGCTTTTGGTTTCTGTGTGGGATGTTTTTTCTTACCTTTTTGCCTAACAAATTCTTTCTCATCTTCATAATCTACAGCAATGTTAACTTCTTTGTGAAATTGCTAGTAATTCCCTTAGTTGGAGTTGGTGACTGTTAGCTTTCTGTTTTTAACATTTTTGTATTGGTTTCTTTCTTTATTATTAAGAATTTTTTAATACAATCTTTTCTCATTTTACCTGACTATACCCATTTCCACTACCTCCCCTCCTGCCCCTTCTTCCACCTTCCTCTACCCCACCTCCCAATCCACTCCTCAGAAAGGGTACGAATTCCCATGGGTAGTCAACAAAGTCTGACACTTCACTTCGAGGCAAGACCAACCCCCTCCCCATATTTAGGCTGAGCAAGGTATTCCTCCAAAAAGAATCTGCTCCCAGATGTCAGTTCAAGCACTAAGGAAAACTCCTGGTGGCCCCATAGACGGTCCAAGCCTCACAACTGTCCTCCACATTCTATGGGCCTAATTTTGCTTCTCTGCAGGTTCCCCTGCTATCAGTCCAGAGTCAGTGAGCTCTCACTAGTTAGCTATCTGTTTAATGACCAATTCCTGAAATATTTAACGTCTAAAAAGACAAAGTTAAATTTCCTTGGTTTAAAGTTTTGGTGATCCTAGTCTGTGACTTGTTGGTCCTACTGTTTTGTTTTGGTTTATTAATGTATTTATTTACTTTTGGTTTTGAAGTTATTTTTAGTCAAAGAAAAAAACAGGCTTTCCAAGGGTGACAAAGTGAACTGAAGGTCAGAAGGAAGCTGAGTATGGGTTTATCATATGCTCTTAGTCCAAAGCCTGGGAATGAGATCCAAGCTTTCCCAGGAACTGACTGGATCACCAGAGGCATTCCTTGTTGGGGTGGGCAGAGCTGCCCTTGATCGATGGCATGGTCTTCATGGCACTCAGGCAACCACTACATGCCCCCTGGCTTGACTAACACTATTATTCTGGGAGAATTAATTAAATTAAATTAAATTAAGGAATGGCATAGGAAGCTGAGATGGTGGCTTATTCAGTTGGATCCTGACTCACGACCAGGAAATAGTCTTTATCTGGTGCAACCATAATTTCGTTTTTCTTGGCGTGAATCCGGAGGAAGGTTAGGCCACTCTGGGTGTCAGTTTCATGCATAGTGCTCATGCCTTCAAGATGAAGTCGTACATGAGGTTGGCATATTGTATATTGTATAGTAGTGGGATTGTCCATGGTGATCTTGATGAAATGGCTCAGTGTTCACCATGATGATTCCCTGCACTCCTTTCTGGCTCTGAAGTCTCTCGAGTGTTTCCTCCACCTTATCTCGGACCAATCCAGCAGCTCCGAGTCATCAACACTCAGGGAGTTCCCCTGGTCGTACTGTTTTGAGACTGTAGTGAGACAACCATGACAAGAGTATGACATGGAAGAAAACTGTGCCCCTCTTGATGAGCCAAGAAACGAAGTATAAAGAGAGATGGAAACTCACAGACTGCAGAGACTTCAAAACATCCCACTAGTCTCTGCCTCTTCAAGTTTCCACTCGAATATACTTGAATATTCCACTCAGGATGTAACACATGACTCTATAGGGGGCCATTCTCAATCCCAACCACAGCAGTGGCCTCTATTGTAGTCCCTGGCACTTTGTTCGTAGTTATATGGCATGACTATGGTGATTTTCTGGTTTTCCCATTTGTTTCTTCTGCACTCTGTGACCTCTCTAGCAACTAGTGCAGTGTCCGGCAGAAAAGCCATGGATGCTTTCAAAAGTTGGTTCTTCAGAGCACCTTGCTTAGCTCCATTTGTGTTTTTTTTTCCTCATTACCTTCTTCACCATCTTCATTTTCTTTCAATCCAGTTGTCACAATGTTGATGGAACAGGGGGGTCACTATGTTAGTGAAATAAGGGAATAAAGGAAAAAATAAACCCCACAAAATTCCACTCATATATAGAAACTAGAAAATTATTTCATTCCATAGAGAGCAGAATAGTTGTTACTATAAGCCAGGAAGAGTTAGAAAGAAAGGAGAAAAGGAGATTCCTACCAAAACACACTTAGAGAAGAAGTTTTAGTATTCTACAGCACAGTGGACTATGATTTAAAATAGCATATTATATATATATATATTATAATAGCTAATTTTATAGATATCTTATAATATATAAGCTATATATCTTATATATAATATATATCATATATAATAGAAGATTGGAGATGTAGTTTAGTGGTAAGGTAAGGCACTTATTCTACAAAAATAAATGCAATATAATAGCAGCAATGACTAAAACATACCTAGGAATTCAAGGTTGCACAGCACAAAGAAATGTTAAATATTTAAAGAGATAGAATTGCTAGCTTGGCTTTTGATCTTTATGTGTGTGTGTATGTGTGTGTAGAATCATCATGATGTATCTCATAATATGTACAATTATTATGATCAACTAAAGATTTTTCTCAAAGGGTGTTGGGGTTATATTACGGGTGGGGCGAGGGAACAGTCTGCCTGCCTTGGATAGTGTAGGCGCTAGAGAATGACTATGGTGCATTTCTAGGTCCTAGGTAGCCCCCCATAAAGGCACAAGATCAGTCCATATTGTTATTAGTATTCACATAGCAACACAACTCACAGTCCTCAGAGCAGCTGTATCTACGTCCTGAGAGCCGAGGGAAGCATCTTACAAGGATGTTATATGACTGGGGAGCCCCTCTGTCCCCTCTCTTATAATAGCCAGCACATAGCAGGGTGATTCCTGGCTGCCTGTGAGAAGGAATGGCATATCTGTCCACTGTCTTCATGGAATAGTTTAATTAGAAAATAGACATGTGACATATTCTCCCGGCCTATATTGGATGGAGTGGGATAAATAAAACAGTGGAAAGGTGAGTCCCCATCTCAGACTCAAAGCCTTGGAAGATTCACACACTCACTCGTTCACCCATCAGGTAACACTTCTTAATTGAATATCTATTTTATGAGACTTCATACGGGATGCCCTTCCCATCGCCTATTGTCCTATAGCTCTGGTCCGAAGTTCAGCTGGAAATGATCTTACTGTCTATGAGTTCTTTCACTCCAAAGGCCAGAGGATGTATCTGCCTAAATTGCTTTGCACAGGTTCATCTCTCAAACTGGAGTTTTTTTTTTTTCCAGTGGCAGCTAATGGTTGTCATAGGGAGGAACAAAAAGGGCTCTTGGACATGCTTCTTTCTAAGCGTCCAGGGAACATTTTCTGGCTCTGCAAAGATTGCTTTACAGAGCAATTTTCACCATTATCTGCTGAGAATAAAACCTACTTTACGAAATTAAATTAGCCCGTCTTCCCTCCCAGATTCATTTTTCCTCCTTTCGTGTGAGAAACCCATCTCTATTTCGCAGGCCATGTAACCTCTCCTACTTCGTTGTTCAAATCATTTAGTAAAATAAAAAGGCTTTTAAAAAAAGGAGGCTGCAAATACAAACACGAGCGCAATTAAGATCTCAACTCCATTACATTAATATAAGTACTTTGCATGGAGTTCATTACGATGCGCATCAGGGTTTTAATGTGTTCTCCAGTTAGTGCCATCCTTAGTTAGAAGGAAATGGCGTGCTATAGGAAACAATTGCCTGTTGGGTTGGAAAATAGTTTGAATAGGATTCCATTGTGATTAATTAAACTCACACACGATAAAGTGGGAAGAACTAAACAGTTGTTCTTCAAATTGACGCCCCATTCGCAAAAAAAGAAAAAAAAAAGATTTATAACATCAAATTTAAATTTTTCCTGATATAATAATACATTATGAAAATTGCACATTTTCCTTCTTTCTGCTAGAAATGTGGTAAGCGTTCATATTTTTTTCTATGTGAAAAGTAGAGGCACAAACAAGAATGAAGAAAATGGAAGGAAGGGGGACTTAATGAGCAAGCAAAGGCATGATAATATGGATAAAAGCCTTTATTTTCTCTCCATTACCCTCAAATTATTTTCTTCAAACATTTTGTCAGACAAGTTGTTTTGGCAGTCAGTGTGTATGCCGCCTAGGGGAGGCGGGGCTGGCCATCTTCTCCTTCGGTAGCAGCCTTCTTGGAAATCATTGCCCATACTGCCAGGCTGTGCACCTCTCCTTTCAGTTCCTAGGCTAGACTAGCCCATTCTTCAGCTGCCCTCAGCAGGACAAACAGAAAATAACCCTTGTCAGCCTTGAGGATACGAGGCAAGCCACATCAGTGGCATCAGGACACGATCAGGTCTGCAAGGGGAATAATAAGCTCTCCTTTGAGAAATGTCATTTTCCACCTAGCCTTTCATCCTCTCTGCTCTATTCTGCCTTTGCCTTGTTGTCCTGCCTCTCTGTGTCAAGGCTTTGCATCTGGGATGCTCTGAGTATCCACGACCCTCCTCCGACAGTGCATCAAATCCTTCCTCCCAACCACTACCTGAGTCCCAGTCCCTTCTTCTGCTGGCTCTTCCCCTCCTCCACCCACCTGTCCTCTGAAATTCTAAGTCTCACAGTCGCAATCATGATCCTTGAAGCCATAAGGAGTGATGGAGCCTGACTCTGAAGAGTGTCTTATGTTAACTGGCAAGACGCAGGAACTGCTACTAATGAGTAAAGGCAGCTCCTGAGGTCAGCCTGTGTTACTAGGGCGGCACATTCAAATAGTCTTTGTCGTTGGGAAATTGGGCGGGGTGGGAGGAGGAGACTCAAGTGCTGGCGAAGAGACACTTGAAGGCTATAGTAGAGTCGGTGTGAGGCTTCTTTTGCTGTTGGCTTTTTCCTCTTCTGTCTGCAGTGAACCCCGACAGTTATCTCAGCTAGTGAGCAAGGCAGGCCTGAAGTAGATGGTGACAAGATTTAAACTTTCTTTATTATTATGAGAATCAAAGAAATGTTTCCCTTTAAAGGCCTCCATTTAAGGAGAAAGTGGCTTTCCCCAGCATTAAGACAGTTATAGCCACACTTGTCTTCTGGAGATGTGGACTTCAGAAACACAGTTGTCAACTCTTTCAAAGACAGAAAGTGACATAAAGGTAATGGACTTGGCCCCCTGATGTTCCTTTAACGGACACTTTGAGAATGCCTAGAAGCAGTGTCCACCAAATGCCAAGGGCCCCAGCACTATGCTGTGACTGCCCAACCTCATTGTGTGGCCACACACACCTTGCTTTTCAGACACTGGTCATCCAAGAACAGACGCAAAGGCTTGAGAATTCCCGGGAGTCAAGATACTAGGGACCTAGTAAAACGTAAGTGGTTCTTCTTCTGTAGTCTTTCAGACTTTGGGGCCAAATTGTAAACTTAGAGACACAATAAGTCAGAGGACTTTTCTCTTTGCTCTCATCCCTGACAGGCCGGGTGTTCAGTTGTTGGGAGACCATATAAAGTGCAGATCCAAGTGCATCAGAGTGGCTCAGAAATCGATGGGGTGGGGAGATGTTGGCAATCATTAGTCATGACACATCCGTGAGTAAGAATGTTTCTGGTCTGAACGTTCTGTTCTGAGAGTCTCTGATGCTCATCGTTAGCAGCCGTAAGTGAGCAATAGTTTTAGCTCTTCCTGCCAGCTGTGAAAGGAAGAGTTTGGTTACCTTCTGGTTCCATCTGAACATTTCGGAGCATGCTCCTCTGAATTAATACCCTTAGCATCCACAGACCTGGCAGAAGCATCATTTCCTCTCCAGCTGATACCACCCAGGGTCAGAGGGTCATGTGACTTGTGATGGGTCAGTGGGACTTGAGATGTAGTCACTTAGAGACTCTCAGGGACACAGGCCATCTAAACTTTTATTTTTAACTTCTTTTGTGTGTGTGCATATGTGCCCATGGCTGTGTTCAGGAGTACAAGCATACCTGTGACTTCCAGAGGTCCACATCTAGTGTGTTTCTTAACCACTAAGGGATTTGCCCAGACTGGCTGGCCAGTCAGCTCAGGGATCTTGTGCTTCTGTATCCTCTGCTCTGGGATTATAGGCATGTACCCATGCTTTTTACATGGGTGCTGCTAATGGTCTCAGTATAGGTCTGGCCTGAAACTCATGCAAAACCTCCATAACCTCCATATCTGTTGGTTAGTTGGCTTCATCCTTTCTGCTCAGCACACTGTCCACCCCTGATTAAACTCCTTATGGTTCTTTCATGATGCCCACTCTTTTCCTCTGGCTAGGTTGAGAGGTGGTGGCATGATTCTGTTGTTCTTAGGATGTGACTGCTGAGAGCAGCCCCTGTGTTTCACTCACAGGAAATTCATCTTTTACTTTCCTATTTGCTCTATGGGATTTGACAACCATTGTCCCCTGACCACCTTATGATATATCCCCAGAAAAAGCCAGGGTTCTAATAAGATGAGTCACTGTTTAGCTTACTCTGCCTTTCACAGTTAGAGGTGGACGAAGATGTGAGGTAATCTCTCTCTTCTCCACCATGTCCTGCTCCTCACACTGCCCCCATCCCACCCAATAGAATTCATAGTTAGCCTTGTATTCACCTAGGTAAACATGAAAAGAGGTGTATAGCTATGATGTACTTCTGCCTGCTAAAGAGACAACAAAGAAATTCCCATGCTGGATCCCACAGGGAGCTGGGAGATGCTATAAAGAACTTTCCTTGGTTAAGACACTAATGAGAAGGGTTACCTCTTCCCTAGAAATAAAGAAAACAAACAGAAAACATTCTTTAACAAGGCAGACATAAAGACACATTTTCACATTGAATTTTTAAAGTAATCTCACCTTCCCTGGACACTCAACTCAAGAGAAAGGACAGAGACAATGAAACAGGTTTGAGAGAGTATCTTAGTCATTGTTCTATTGCTGTGAAGAGACATTACAATCACAATGATTCTTATAAAAGAAAGCATTTAATTGGGGCTTGCTTACAGTTTTAGAGGTTTGGTCTACTATCAGCATGGCAGGAAGCAGAGTGGTATGCAGGAAGATATGATGCTGGAAAAGGAACAAAGAGTTCTACTTCCAGATCTGTAGGCAGCAGGGAGAGATAGTGGGACTAGCTTGAGCGTTTGAAATCCCAAAGCCCATTCCCAGTGACACTTCCTCCAACAAGGCCACACCCACTTCAACAACACCCTACCTCCTAATCCTTATCAAGTAGAGTACTCCCTAATGACCAGGCATTCAAATATATGAGCCTCTGGGGGCCATATAGATCTCTTCCTTAATTCTTGAGAAGGCTTCTATAATGCCCAAAGGCAGGATTCTGCATCACCTAGAAAACTCAACATACTGTGTCAATGTGTCTGGCGGTGCTCATTATACCTTAGGGCTGACTCAGAGGTAAGATGTTAAATTCAGGGTTCTATTCTTCTGTATAACCCTGGTACCTCTCCCAGAGACTTCAAAGGCATTCAAATATATATGCTAAATGAGTGGAGTAGGCAGCCTCTTTGCACATGGGCAGTCAATTCTCTGTGGAAAAGCCTGACACCTCTGAATGTCTCCTGGATGTTTTGTACACAGAATATGAGTGGAATATGTCGATTTTGAAGGTTAGCCTAAGTGTTGGTCTTTCTTCTTGTAGAGTTTCCCGAGCCCCTAGCAAAGCAAAGTCTTCAACAAATGACATTTCCCCTTTGGTTTCAAACAAAGAACCCTGCAAAAATGACATTTCACACTGCTCAACCAGAATTAGTCAGCAATCAGTTTGAAGAAATTTGCAGCTGAAGGATGTTGTAACAGGAAAATCATGGAGGGGATTAAATGAGTTAATATTTGAATAACACACAAGCAACACTACATAAGTACTTGCTAAATGAAGACACCAAGAAATACGGATGTTATTAGTCTTGTTAGATTCTAAGACAACATAAGACTATTTCCTAAGCCATTGAATTTCTGATATTTTAAAGAAAAAAAATTCTTTTACGTTCTGGAAGTTCCCAGAATATTGCATGAAAGTACTCTCAGATGGAGGTTTATTTTATTTAACACCTTTCAATAGGCCAACATCTGGATGTTATCACTGCTTGGCGAGATGAGATGCCGAAATGACGAATTCTGGAAATGCTGTGCATTAGGCCCTCTTGTCTTTGCCTGTAATTGCCTTAAAGATATAAAAGAGC
Organism: Microtus oregoni; assembly: GCF_018167655.1. Taxonomy (NCBI): domain Eukaryota; kingdom Metazoa; phylum Chordata; class Mammalia; order Rodentia; family Cricetidae; genus Microtus; species Microtus oregoni. Next base: position 18,890,922 of record NW_024543060.1, read on the forward strand.
CTGATTGTAATAACTCCCATAGTGTAACTATTCTTCATTTCTATTCCATGAGAGAAGAGAGCAGGAAGTGGTATCTCTCTAAGGGTATAAGTAAGTAGAGACAGAGCTAATCCTGCAATACGTGTGCCCTGCATCTCAAGGAAGCACTGAACAGGAGTGTGAAAGGATTACTGGTAATCACAGATACATATATATCCCTTTACCCATTAACTGGAATAATTGTTCCACTAAGATAAGAGGCCAATAAGTATTTCAGGCTAGGTGGCCCTAGGTCAGAACACATTTATTATTTATTTCCTAGCGTTCTGTTCTCTGGTGATAGGGATGGAAATTTTGGCAGACCAGGTCTTTTCTTGTCAAGCAAGTGAAATGGTTGTTTCATTTTTAATCGGGATCCTTTGCCCTGACAGATAACTCTGAGGACCACTGTTAGAAATGGGGAGAATTGGACTCCTGGTGGTGTTTGTGGAAAAGGAAGCAAGACATGGCAGACTGGGATCGCATTCCTTGCCACACCACCACAAGTGCTTGGAAGCAAAATATTTAGGGAGGGCAGTCCTGAGTCACCCTTGAAATCATATGGCCACATAATAGGACCACTGTAGTAGCTCTTCTTGTAGCTGTGACAAAATTACTGGCAAAAGCAACCCCAGGAAGGAAGGGCTTTTTGGCTCACAGTTGAAGGGTGTGGTCACTCATGGACAAGAAGGAAGGGAGGTGAGAGCGCCGGAAGCAGAGCGTCATAGCGCATTTCACAGTCAGGAAGCAGAAACAAAAGGATGTCGGTTGCTAGTTTCTCTCCTCTGTCTCATTCAGTGTGAGACCCAAAGATACTCTTGATAACACCCACAGTCAGGGTGATTCTTGGCTCCTCAGTTAAACCTTTCTGGAAGCATCCTCACAGACACTTGTTTCTATGGTGATTATAAATTACCATTTGGCAGTCAACATTAGACACCACAATTGCCAAGCAAAATATAATAACTTTTAAAGAATGATCTTAGTCTTTTGTTTTTACACATGTACCCAATGTATCCTGATCATAGTTAATTTTCACCCCTCCCAGAATCCCCTGACTCTGTGTAGTACTTTCTCCCTCCACCTTAAAGCCCTCTTAAAAAAATAATAACCCACTAAGTCCAACTAGAATTACTTGTCCATACCTGTATGTGGGGCCATTCACTGGAGTGTGTGCAACCTTCAGTGGCCGTATTCCCAAAGAAAAATGGCTGCTCCCCCTCCTGCAGCCAAGAGCTTTAATAACTCCTCAGCTGGGAGTGAAGCCGCATGAACCCTCTTCTATCCATGGTAGAATCTTGACCCGACTTCACTTGTACAAATAACAGTCACAAAAATCACTGCTGTGTTCTCATAAGTGTAGTGTCCATGTTGAGAAGACAATAGTTTTCAGTATATTCCTCATCTTTCAGCTTTTACATTCTTTCTATTACCTTTTCCATGATTTCCCTGAGCCTCACTGAAAGGAAAGGGCCCTGATAGTCACTTCTTCTTATCACTTATATCAACAGTTATGAGTCTTTTAATTGACTACTGCCTACAAAAATAAATCGTTGACCAAGATCAAGGTCTGCTACTTGGGGCTGGAGAGATGGATCAGAGCATTGGCTGCTCTCCTAGAGAAGCCAGGTTCAATTCCAGCATGCACATGGTAGCTTACAACTATGTGTAATCCTAGTTCTAGGGGATTCAACACCTTCTTCTGGCCTCCATTTGTACATAGACCTGCATGCATGGAAGATACTCATACACATTACAAAAATAAAGAGCTGGCAGCAGTAGCTTGTCAGGATAAACACAAATAATTTAGAAGGAGGTTTGATAACCTGTCCATTTAGCAAAACAGTGAGTTTCTTCCCTCAGGCCTATGATCTCCCCAATCATATAGTTCCTTTTGGCTTTTGACCAGGTTTATACTATGAGGCAAGAATTCCCTCCCATTGATCCAGCCTCAAATCCAACCATAAAGTGATTGGTCATCCCTACAATAGTCTGTCACAATTGTGTCAATAGGCGCACCTTCCTGGGAGACTGGTATTGTAGTACATAGTCCACTGCTGGGTGAATTTACTGATGACCTGCAGCCTGCATGGCATCCCCCAGCACTGTGACAGCTAGCCAGCTGAGTTTCCAGGTCAACTGTAGCTTTATTTCTCTGTGTCCTGAAACCAAGGCATGTTGTTTCATCATTTAGCTATGGTGGGAAACCAATGACAATAGTCTTGCTATTGGGGGAGGGGAGACTTTGGGGACTCAGACCAACAATCTATAGAGAGGTAATCCGTTCTTGGCAAGGGTTATTATTGTGTGTTTTGAGGAAAACATTTATCTACCCATGAAGATACCCCTATTCAAATGCCTTTGTAAAGATTTACATTTTTAATTAGCTTGAAAAGCCGTGGATTTCCATGATACTTTCCCATGCATCCTCAGTTTTGGCTTTTCTTATTTCTTCTTGAGGCTTGTGTATGAATGAAGTATTTTCCCTGATTTCTCTCCCAGTGCGTTTGACATTGGCATATAGGAAAGTTGCTGATCTTATGTGTTAATTTTGTAGCTTGTCATTTTGCTGAAAATGTTTATCAGTTCTCAGTGTTTTCTGGTGTCGTCTTTAGGGTCTCATGCATAGAATCAGAGCATCGACAAGTAGAGATACTTTGACTCTTGTCTAATTGCTTCCACCAAGATGTTCAGTACGTAAGAGGGGAAAAAGTAAAACTCCTGGCTTGATCCTGAATTTAGTGGAAATGCTTTGTGTTTTTCCCTTTTTAATAGAATGTTAGCTGTAGACTTTCTATATTTATCTTTTATTATGTTGAGATTTGTTCCTTTCATTCTGAGTTTTTTTTCAGCACTTTTTAATATGAAGAGATGTTAGATTTTTCTCAGAAGCTTTTTTGGTGGCTCTGATTTCTTAATGCAAGCATATGGAGCTATAAACTCTTCTCTTAAAACTGTTTTCATTATATCTCAAACATTTTGGTAGGTTGTGTTTTCATTTTCATTTGATTCTAGAAATTGGTTAATTTCCTTCTGTATTTATTCAAGGATCCCTTCATCATTCAATAGTATGTTGCTCAGTTTCCATGAATATGTGTATGTTATAGGTTTTCTCCTGATGTTGATTTACAGTCTTATTCCACGTGACTAGGCAGAATATAAGGAATTATTTCAATTTACCTGTATTTGCTGAGACCTGCTTTGTTTCCTAATATATGGTTTACTTTAGAGAAGGTTACATGGTCTACTGAGAAGAATATGTACTCTGCAGTTTTGTATGGTACATTTTGTAGATGTCTGTTAAATTCATTTAATCTAAAATGTCATTTAATTTGTTTATTTTATGTTTTTCTTTTGTTAGGAAGACATGTCAGTTGGATAAAGAAAGGTATTGAAGTCACCCACTGCCATTGTGCTGGGGTTAATCTGAGATGACTCGTTTAATAGCATTTGTTTGATGAAGTTGGGTGCACCTGGGTTTGGCATGTGTGTGTTCAGAATCACAATGTTCTCTTGAAGGATTGTTTCCTTAATTCATATGCAGTGACCATCTTTATTTTGTCTCACCAGGATTGGACTCAAGCATGTTTTTGTCAGATATTCAAACAGTGGCACCTGCTTGTTTTCTAAGTCCATTTGGTTAAAACACTTTTCCCCATCCTTTTTTGTCTAAAGTTGTACACATATTTTGTGGTGAGGCACATCTCTTGGAGGAAAAAAAAATGGTTGTTTTCTGGTTTTTTGACATGATTTACTCTGTATCTTTTGATTGGGGAATTGAGATCATTAATATTAGCAGTTATTACTAAAAGTTATGTATTGATTCTTGTCACTTTATAGTATTTGGATTTTTCCCCCTTCCTCTCTTGCTTAACTACTATCCTCCTGTTGTTGTTGATAGGTTTATTTTACTTTCCAGTCAGAAGGATTCCTTTAAGGATCTTCTGTAGAGCAGATTTAGTGTTCATCTTAATACAAAATGTTCTTTACTATACCTTTTGCCCATATCTTGTAGACTTCAGGTTTCTTTGCTGGATATAATGTTCTGGTTTGGGAGGTGCCTTTCTGAACTTGAAATTTATTATTCCAAGTCCTTCTGGCCTTTAAAGTTGCACTTGAGTAATCTGTCCTTATCATCTGCTGGGTTTGCCTTCGGATGCGAGTTGATGTTTATTTCCACTTCAATACACGTTCTTTGTTTGTGTATTTAGAGTATTATTTCTTTATTTAATGTGTGCGCATGCACATATACACATGACATGTGCAATCACATGTGTACAGACTTGCATGCCATATTGTGTGTGGAAGTAGAAGACTGCTTATTGGAGGTTCTTCTTTTCTATAGTTCCCTGAGATGGAAATGTCAGGCTGGTGGTAGCTCCCTTCCCTGTTGAACCATCTCACCAGAACTAGTATTTTAATCATAGTACTTATGGGAGCAGTTATTTTCTGGCTTTGTCTGTTTAGTGTTCTTGATGGCAGGTGTGGGAAGCAGGACCAGGAGAGAGAAGCTGATCTCTGTGACCTTTGTGTCCTGTGTGGTTCTGGCCTGTGAAGAAAGTGTTAAGTTCTTTCTTAGTAACCTCAGACCCCTGTCCTGCACTGTAACCCCTTTGGTCTAGTGGATCTAGGGTATGTGAGAAAAGCAGTTCCCTTGCAATTTCTACTGCTTCCATCAAGCCAAGAACTGTAATTCTTATTGAAGCCATCTAATTTATGAGGATGGCCAAACTTTGAGACTTGTTTTGGACTCAAAGATGGTTTAGATCTAATATTAGCAGTCATTGCAAGTTGGTAGCTGACATTGGCACAGTTTGATTTACATTTAGAAATACTAAAGGCAGTAAAACAGTAAAATGAAGGAACATGAGCGACAATAATAATTTGAAAAAGGGGAGATGTAATACTGTTTAAAAATTATGAACGAATTGAAAGGTATTTACCTCTTAGGAATATGAAGAGACCCTTAAGGATATAGGCATAAAGATGCAGAAGAAGATGCTACTGAGAGGGCTGCGGTGTGCAGAGAAGAACCCAGTCTGATGAAGCTATTGCCATGGGTAGCACTGTAATACACCCAACGGGCAGCTGAGTGCTTAACTGAGGCAATGCGGGCCTCACGGACTAGCAGGAAGAAACTTGGTAGGGTGAGGGTGATGTCACGGTAGGGTTTGTGTCACCAAGGCTCATGTACACTGAACTGCCTGCAGTCAAGGAAGCTACTCAATAAGAGGAAATAAGAGGAAAAGTCCTGAAATCAGGAGATATAGTCCCCATGACCTTTCTCTCCAGTGCCCTTTAATGCTAAGCCAAGCATCGTACTCACACAAGAGATTTGTTTTAGGGTGTTCAGCTGCAGGATTATCAAACAAAAATGAAAGGTATGTGTGAGGGTTAGTGAAAAAAATCAGCAACTAAAACATGTGATGATATAAAGGTTGTCTTGAGAAGAGGAACTTTCCTTCTTTTTTTTCTCTGTGCCCCATTTTTTAAAAATTATTTTCAAGTGTTTTTCTTTCATTAAAAAAAGATTTTTTTCTTGTGCAATATATTCTCACTGTGATTCCTACTCCACCTGCTTCTCCCAGTTTCTCTCCCATCTAGATCCACCACCCCATTGTCTCTCATTAGAAAACAAACAGGCATCTAAAGAATAATAATAAAATAAGATAAGATAAGATAAATTTAAAAGAAACTAATTGAAAGATGATCAAATAACCAAACAAGACAAAGAGCCTCCCCCCCACCCCCCAACCCCCACCCCCCCAAAAAAAAGAAAAAGAAAAAGAAAAAAGCACAAGAAACACATCCAGAGAGGCGGGCCTTCACACTACAGAGTGGTTTTTAGGCGCTCAAACAGATAAAGCAACAAGTAAGCAAAGCGCTGACCATGGTCCTGAAAAGGCTCACGTAGGGCTGAAGCAAGAGGAACCAGAGAAGCAAGGCTGAGGCAAACAAAAAGGAGACTGGTGTGAGCTTTCACATCCATTACAGTGAAGAAAAACTGCAGTCTTGGATCCTGAAGGACAGTAATACATTCTGTTTAGAAAGTTATGTCAAATCCATGCCCATGGATTATCCTGAAAAATTAAAATTTCCTGGATGAAGCCTGCAGATTAAAATGTATACTGGGGCTATGAATATCTAGAAAAACCCACATACCAAGAAAAAGAACTTAAAAAATACATTTTAAAGAGTTAAGGTTTTTTTCCATGTTCCCCCATTTATCTTTTTAATTGATTCTTTGTGGATTTCACATCCTTCATCTCCATCCCACTCAGCTCCCCATTTCTCGCCATCCGCCCTCTGTACTTGAAACCTTCCCCTCAGGGATAAAGCAAATTACAATGTAGAAGCAAAGAGAAGAAAAAAAAAGAAAGAAAAGAAAAATCTCACCATGGAAGCTGTGGTATGCACAACGAGCCACACTATATAGTCCATATAGCTTCACTTGTAAGTGTTCATTGCAATGAGTCATTGGTCTAGTGTGAGGCCTTTGGTTTTTGCTATACCACAGATGTGGGGCTCTCCCTGGGACTTCTCTTGCATATCCTGTTGTCCTGTGTTATGGAGATTCAGCAATTTTAGGTCTTCAGATCCTATTCCTTCACATGTTCCAGAAGATCATAGGCGGATGATGGCATGGGCCAACTCATAGCACTGGATCTGGGTCTGGGTGGTTGCTGGGTTGGTCAGCCCACCAGCTCTCCTTTATCCTCAACACCAGGGTGAACTCTTCAGCACCACCCCTACTAGCTCACCCTATGTAGTAAGAAGCAAAGGGTGGCACTGGCTCTCCTGTTCTCATGTCTTCAAGGCACTTATGCCCACACTTATACCACCAGAGCCAGTTCTAATTCCGCTGCCCAGGTGAGGTGTAGGGGCCATTCTGCAGGCTGGTGAGACTCAGGGTCTGGATCTCTCATTGTCATGACCTCAGGAATTGCTCTCCCACCTACTATAGTCCTTGAGGGGGTGTGTACTGGGTTGGGGGGAACTTCTCTCCTTTGCCCATGCAACCATATGGCAGATAAATGGTAGGGCTAGCTCCCCTGCACCCCCATCAACAGGGTCAGCTCCACTGTTGCCCAAGGAAGGTGCAGGGCCTTCTCTCCCAAGTACTGCAGCTGGTGTGGGGCAAGGTCAGTTCGCTTGCCAGCAGCAGATGAGAGTAAGGAGCAAGGGGTGAGGAAGGAGAGCATCTTTCCCTTGCCACCACATGGCAGACTGGGATGCAGGGACAGTTCTTCCACTCTCAGGGCCTCAGGGCCAACTTTCCCACCTCCAGGTGGTGAGAGGCAGGGGTGGGGTAGGGAGGGTATCTCCCCTTTGCTCTCACCACCTGTCTCTGTCTTACAAGGCAGACAGAGATTTGAGGCCCATTCTCCCACTCCCATGGCCTCAGGGCAGACTCACCTGCACCTTCTCCTGCTGGGTCAGCATTTCTGTGCTGCCCAGAGGAGGTATAGGGCTTGCTCTCGCAAGTGCTGCAGCTGGTGAGGGGCAGCTCCAGTTCTCCTGCTCTCATGAGCACAGGATCTTCTTCACCTTCATAAAAATCTAAGAGATAGTGAGGGATATGGCTCAGGGGAGAGTGGATGATTAGCAAACTTGAGGTCCTGGATTCAGTCCTCAGGAATCTAATATAAATGATGATGTTAAAAAAAAAAAAACCCAAAGCCTCCTGAAGCTTCATCTTAAAAAAATTAACTTAAATGGGGGCTCAGATGATAAACTGTCCACTGTGTATGCATGAGGACCCTTCAAACTCATGTAAAAACCCAAGGGTGGTACTGTGCTCCTGTAACCTTAGCTCTCCAATAAAGTGCACACATTGAGACAAATTTCTGAAGCTCATTGTCCAGCAAGTCAGGCCAAACTGATGAGTTTCAGGTGCAGAGAGACTTTGTTTCTTAAACATGGAGAGCAACTAAAGAAAAGTACATGACATCCAAGTCAGGCGTGTGTGCGCCCCCCCCCCACCCCCCCACTTAAATTAAATGAAAAGCCAGCATTAAATTTAGTTTATGCTGCACATTGTGACAGATGGAGTTTTCTATAGTCAACACACAAGGAAACATGGTATTTTACATATTGCAGCATGCTATTGAAGGCTAATTGGACAAACAGAAATGCAAGGGAAGATGGTACGGCTAATGGTTTGGAAATTCAGAAAAAAAAATAAACCAAAACCAATGTAAGAAAAACCAAAGACAAGGAAGAAAGAAACTGTTCCCCTGGGACTCATTTCTGAGTCACATGCAAGACACTTAATGTGCTAGTCAGACTTTACCACTGTGGCAAAGTGACTAGCATGAACAACTTTTAAACCAGAATTCTTCACTTTACTCTCATGGTTTGAGCCTTGACTCCATCAAACCCATGGGGAGACAGAACTTGCTAATGGGGTGTGTGTGTGTGTGTGTGTGTGGCAGAGGCTGTTCACTTCATGGCAAACAGGAGGCAGAGAGAACAAGAGACAGAGAGGGCCTGTGGCAAGATACAGATTCCAAGCACATGCCCAGTTACCTACTTCCTTCCTAAATTGCCTCCCCCATAATAGCTCACCAGTTTGGGACCTAGCCTTTACTAATGAGCCTGTAGAGTATTATTTCATATGCAGGTGAATTTTGTATTTTATATCTAGCTGCTTTCTGCATAAGACTATGATTTCTTCTGTGCCGATTTTCTAGAGGACAGAGCAGATAGACCATGTTCATAATTTAATAAAAATTTCTCAGTGAAGACCTTTTTATTTTTTTTTTCAAAAAATTCCTCTTAAGCATCCCGTGAATCAGCACAGGTTCAGGTGATGCCTGGAAATTTAGGAAAACACACACAGCTCTTATTCGTCAGGTGAGCATGTTCCTAAATCGAATAAAAATACAGGAAGATCCCACTTTAATCAAAGTTGGTTGGATGTTTACAGTAAGAATTCATTGTCTATGCAGACCCTCAGTTTGGAGTGACTCTTTGAACTAAATGCTATTTGTTTTTCTCATCAGCACTTGTGAGAGTTTATCTGTCCATGTGTGGGCTGATCAGAACTTCAGTTGTGTTTGAAGGCAAAACATAACACGAATGCTTCATGGAGTGTATGGAACTGTACTGAGGGGATGTCAGAAGCTTCTAATGCTTTATAAACTCAACAAGAATTTGGGGAGAATAGTAAGTTAGTCTTTCATAAAATGCTTTGAAGATAGAGATGCCAGCATAAGTGTTAATTGCTATTTTCGCCCCCATGACCTTTTCACTTTTCCCTTTACTGTTATACCGGTGATAAAATATCTTAACTTCAAGGGGCATTATTGTTCTTTATAGGAGAATTTAATAAAGTCAAATCTTAGTAAATGTGTGTAAGGGAAAATGACTTCTTTTAAGTTCCTTTTATCAACTCTGGAAGGCAGACATGTGTCATCATCTATTCTGTAAGGTATCTAACAAAAAAAAAAATACACATTTTGTCAGTTTTTTAAGTATGTTGGTAAGGGTTGGATTGTCTTTAGGAGACAAAAATGGATGCTTAAAATCATTAGTGGGACTCAGCAGGATTAAAAAGAAAAACAAGATAAAGCGAAGAAAAACATAATAGAACTAGTGGCCGAAAGAGACTGGCATTATAAAATGATCACTTCGGGAAATTTAGAATCTATTGTACCAGAAGTGCTGATATTATCTCAAATTATTCCCAATATTTTGGTTCTCTTAATTTGGAATTGCTTTCAGTAGCACTTGTGCATGACATATCAAAAGGTGGTGGCATTAGTTTATGTTACTTCCTACATAAAGAGACGAGTGTAAGGAAAAGTGAGAAGCATGGCCATGAGAGCAGTGTGTGTGAAGCTCAGAGGGTTGGAAACCATTGTGATAACACCAAGAAGCTCAGTCTAATGCTGTCACACCCACGTAACTTTGGAAACACTAAACTGTTTGGGAGAATTTTTAAATTTAGAATTTCTGTAATATTGTATTGCTTGGGAAAACCTAAAATATCGTGCTTGAAAGGCAATCACTGGAGTAAAGCAAACAAATTGGAAGAATAACAGCACACACACACACACACACACACACACACACACACACTACCCCTTTCTTTCTGTGCCTTGTTTTGGTAGCCTAATCAAATGATGAAAACAGATTCAACCTCCATCCACCCCCAACCAATTGTTTCTTTCTTCCCTTTTTCCACCACAGGCAACAGTAACCAGAAGTATTTGTTACTTTCCATTTTTTCTAATCGATGTGATTTGTTGCCAGCAATGAAGAGGAAGGAGAAATAGATAATGAGCAGCTGCAATACAGAACTGGCTCTATTCCCGCTACAGCCTCTGGACTCGCCCCTCTTCAGCCTTGTGTGTGTGTGTGTGTGTGTGTGTGTGTGTGTGTGTGTGTGTGTATAATTACATCACTTTTGTTTCTTCCATTCTGCCCCTCCCAAGTCCTTTCTCTCCAACTTCTTCTATAAGCCTCCCACCTGCTCTGAAATGGATAGCTTCTTTATCTTTTATTATTTCTTTGATTATTGCTACATCTACATGTATGTGTATGCACAAATATATAAATAAAACCAGGTGAGTCCATTTTTGTTGTTTATGTGCATATGGTTTCAGGGCTGATCACTTTGTATTGAACAAGCAATCAGGGGGCTTATCCCTGGGAGAGGCTGATTCTTCCTCTCTGCAGTCATTAGTTGCCTGTAGCTCTTTGTCTATGGGTGGGAAGCTGTGAGAGTTCCCTCCTTTCAAACTATTATGTCTATGCATATTGCCAATGTTTTTGGTTGGATTTGCAGCCGTTTCTAGGAGAGACTGTTTCACAGCTGGCCTGATATCTGCCCACTACAGTTTTTCTGGCTTCTCTTTTGGGATTTCTTGAGGCATGGATGCAGGAACTATGATGTAGATGTATCCACTGAGCCTGGGATCCCTGTGATCAACCAGTTGGTCTCTCCATTGCATCCTGCTCAACCTTCTTTTTAAACCAGTTATACAAATTATCAATATATTTGTCTAAGCCTCAGATATACCTTTCTTCTACCTGGCTTTCCTTCCTTTCTCTGGGTCATGTATCAATACAACTCCATTACTTTTCTAAGGCGTCTGTATCCATGCACTGCAACTTGAAGCTTAAGTAACATAAATGCATTATTTCATAATGTTTGAAGCCAAGAGTTTAAGGTCAAAGCTCCAGCAAGTTTGTGTTTCTGAGTTCTATTGCCTTGGTTTCATTCCTCTCCCTAGCTACTGGCGGCTCATTGGAAATCTTTGATATTCCTTGAATACAAAATAACACATTCCTTTCTCTCTGTGGGTTTGGTCCAAAACTTTCACTTTTATTTGGACACCAGTCTGTTGTAATATTAATAGTCCATTGTAATGATTTTATTTTAACCTGACGCTTTTGTAAATATTTATTCTAAATATTAATGTAAATATTATCTAAATATGTAAATATTTCTAAATAATGTCACATTTTGAGGTCATAAAGACAAGCCCTTTAACATAAATTTTGGGAGACATAGTTCAATACACAATGAACCTACAGGGATACTGCCCTGAGAAATAGAGGTGCAAGAAACAACCTAACAGCTGGGCATTTTGCCCTGTGGTGCAAGTGAATGGGAAGCCAATCTCACTGAGGGTCAGGTCTAAGAAACCGTCATATCTATCTCAGGTAGGTTTCTGTATCACCTTGCTTATACCTATACGATGACAGACATTTTCCCTTGCCTTACAGCTCCTTGTATACCTAATTTATCACTCATAAGACCATAAACTACTTGAAAGTCGTAACTCTTCCATCTTTGTCTACATTTCTTGGCCTAACGTACACCTTGTACAGAGTAAATATCCAATAATTTCCATCAACTCTCTGAAACCCATCCAGGCTTATTGTTACAGAGTTTAAAAAGCTTGTTGTTAATCATTATACCATACCAACCACAGGAAGGCAAGGCTGTGATGTAAGGACAAATAGATCCAAACTTTCAGAGACTTCATACAATGAGGCTCATTAGTTGAAGGATTTGCCATTACCTAAAGTGGCCATATACACTGTGTGAGAGCAAAGCATCCTGGGCAACTCCATCTCATCTCCATCTCATCATTAGATATCATGGGGTTTGCATGGGAAGGGAGAAGAGCAAGACGAAATTCCCCAGGTTTTCAATGCTTCACCTAATAAGTAATAGGGTCCATTTGCTCCTACTTTATTGGCCAGAAGCAGTCACATGTTCTCCTCAACTGCAAAGGAGGATCAGAAACATTATCTACGCCCCAGGAAGAGACTAAGGATGAGAAATCCTACTGGACTCCAGAGATGTCCATCTGAGGCAATTTTTAATTTTCATGTTAAAAGTATGAGTTGGCTTTAGCACTCACTAAGCACTTACTGTATGCCAGGCAGTGTTTCAGATTCCGGATACAGTCAGAAAAGATAGACCAGACACTACATTTACATGTGCAGCAGGAGTAATAACAGGGACCAGAAACACAGGATAGTTGTGCCCAGAATAAATGCAATAAAGAATGAACAAGGTCGTATGGTGAAAAGTAACTTCCCTGTGGATTCAGGGCCAATTTCTCTAAGAATTTTAATCTTGCACTGCAAAATTAGTGCTCACATTTTCTTTCTTGTATAATTAAAAAATGAAGCATTATTACTCTTATTTCATATAACCCAGAAATTAATTGAACAGAACATTAAAATAATTTGGAACTTCCGATGCACAATTTGGGGTTTCAAGGTCGTCAAGAAAAAATTAGTTCACATACTGTACTATCAAAATATAAGATAATTTAAAATGGAAACACATGTGCTTTTCTTCACTGTTTTATTATTTATAATAAATCACATCTAGCAAACATACACTACTGAGTCTATGATTCAAGCAGGGCTTGGTGTGAGGAATTCATCTGGGGCCCAAATTTATTTGACTAGAATAGCCAATGTGTCTCTTCTATTTATTGGACTGACTATGTGGCTAGATAGAATCACTGAGGTTCTTTATAAATCCTGAGAGTGGCTAGCTAAGCTTCTACACCCTAGGCCGTCTGGGTTTCAGGAAGATTCTCAGAAGATCAGCCACAGTATTAAGGTGCTTTGATGTAGGAGAGTCTTTTATCTATCTGTTGCTATCATTGGTTAATTAATAAAGAAAACTGCTTGGCCTGATAGGTCAGAACATAGGTAGGCAGGAAGACAGAAAAGAATGCTGGGAGGAAGAAGGCAGTAAGGCATACACCATGATTCCCCTTCCCAAGACGGACACTGGTTAGACTCATGCCGGTAAGCCATGACCTCATGGTGGCATACAGATTATTGGATATGGGTTAGTCAAGATGTAAGAGTTAGCCAATAAGAGGCTAGAACTAATGGGCCAGGCAGTATTTAAATGAATACGGTTTCTGTGTTATTATTTTGGGGGTAAGCCAGCTGGGATCCGGGCGGGAACGCATCCTGCTGCTCTTTCTACAGTGCTTATGGGCTCTTCGCTTGCAGGATGCATGCTAATATACCAGAGACCAAAGCTACTCATGTGGCCAATCTCTATGAGCATAAGATGATAGCCATGGCTTATTATGAGTTACTCGTCCTTTCTACTGCAACTGGGTTGACTCTAATAGTCCCTATAACTCCTACTGGGACAATTCACTCTGCCCTTGCTGAGATCTCACCCCCCCCCCAAAGACTGACTCTACAATATCAGCAGGCCCTGGGTATTAGAATGGTGTTTTGTGTATCAGGGCAAGTGGGAATAGAGTTCTTTCTTTGTGGCTATTTCAGCCTCAGCTCCTTGATCTGAAGCAACAGATTGTATGTCCCACTTTTCCATGATTACTGATAAAATGGCAGAACAGACAGCCCCCATTCAAAAAGGACCACTGGGGAATGACAGGGCTATCGCTGATGCTGCGGGTCATTCGCTGTCCTGGAATCTAGTTGGGTATGTATTGACAGTTACTTTACGAGTGAGGGCTGAGTTCTGATACCTGGAAGTGAGTCTTTATGGCTCTGGATTACAATGTAGTCACTTACTTTGTCTTGCCCGCGGGAGGTTGAGAGCATAGACAAGTCATTCCACTTGGAGAAGTCTTTGCCTATTTAATCTAGTTTGGAAATGCCCATGTTAACACAATTTTCTTTTAAAACTTTTTATAATTCTTGCAAGTCATAGAGATTTATTTCACTAACCAAATATCAAACCCTCAAAGTTCCATAGGGCTGACCCATTGCTAGTGTGTCCTGCAAGGCACGCACCATGGGTAATCCCCTTACATTTTTGAAGCTTCCGCCTTCTTCTGTCCTACTTCTGCCCACATTGAAAGTTTATGAGGAATGCCACAAAGAGTCACAGTTTTTTGCATGTCTGAGAGCTGTAAGACAGTGCTGTTATTTTTTCTTAGGTGTCGAAAACAATGTACTTTATTTGTCAATTTGTTCTTAGGTCCTGTTTTGCATGACAGTGTCCTGGATTTGATGTTTTCCCTCAGGCAGCTTCTTAGTCTGAAAATATGTTACAAAAGAACACTATGGATAAGAATGACATTTTACTTTTGACCCCCCCTCTCCCCCGAAGTGCTTTCTTTGCATTTTCTTAAATTTATCCTGGAAAACGGAAGTTAAGTTTTAGCTCATTTTACTGTCATAATATATCTTAGGCAGCTCAAGGATGCCAGGTGTTTCAGTAAACATTCTGCATGAATGTCTCTAGAGCTGAACCCACAAATTAATTAGCTAGCTTACTTTCTTCCATGCTAGTACAGGTGATAGTTTTGCAAATTGATCTGCTTATAAATGACTGTTTTTTTATTTTTATTTTTTATTTCTCCAGTTTCCAGGAGTCATTTCTGCACTAGGACTCTCTCTTCTGCTAAGGGTCTTGTTGGTGCTCATCAGGTCCAGCCTTTGCAGAATTTCAAGTTTACATATTTTAAATGTTTGTTATAGCTGACTTTGGAGTCTTAATTTCTAATTTCCCCATTGCCTCAAATGATAATTTTATCTGCTGCTTTCCTGATCTATAACTTAGGCCCTTTCTTCACTTTCTAACAGGTTATCCTGTTCTCATCAGCATCGATAAATACACTCTTGATTTAGTGTCTTATATCTTCTAGATCAAGGCTTATGAAACTTCCCCGACTTGTGATCCTTTCTGCCTGAGATATTTTTAATGTAACTCTTTGACTATCAGCATTTAGAATAGATGCACCAGCCAAACATTTCCTGGTAATACATCATAAAGATTTATTGTTTAGTATCTCTATAGTTTTATCATCTGTTAAAGATTAAACTTCATTTGTCCACTCACTAGATAAGTGTGCTAATTTATTTTACACAAAGAATTAAATTTTGGCTAAATATGTGATACCGTGGAGCATAGAAAACCTTTGATATTTTGATTTATAGTCACCAATGCTGAGAATGCCACATTGCATAAATGTATCGTGCAAAACAGAGAAGCATTTTGGGATCATTTCAGACATTATTAGATATTCTATACTAATCCTAGGCTAAAATTCATAGTTTTTTTTTATGTCACCAAAGGAGTAATAGAAATAAAAAAGATTTTAGTACAACACAGTAACAATTCATTAATTTGATATTTACATGGTAAAGAATGTTAGTAAGAAAAATATTCAGCATTTTTCTGCAAGTTAACCATTATGCTTGTATAAGAGCAGAAAACACATGATAAAAACTGGAACCTAAGCATCCCGAATGTGAGTTGAGATTTTTCAGGCAGGGTTTTTCCATGGTTAGCATTGCATGGTGCATGGTTGTCACAGCATGGGCCGGGGAAGTGTCCATGCTGTGCGCTCAGAGTCGAGGCTGCCAGGCATACTTCCTGATGTGACACGGAATGGGCGCTGCCAGAAGCACTTCAGGTTCATGTCATGTTGGATTTTGAATTCAGTTTTAGTCACTCCACGTGCAGAAACAAATCTCTGATTTTGCCAAGTTTTTCATTAGCCTGTGTGCGGTTATGGGACCTGATGATACACGGCTGAACCCTGCAGCCTGAGAAATCAGGCTCCACGCCACCATCGACAGCCCGACAAAACCTGGCGTGCACTCATCAAGAGGTCTCAACTGTCGAAGACTTGATTAAGCCTTTAGAAAATTGCAATCAGATTCCTTCCTTCCCTTCCTCCTTCCTTCCTGCCCTCCCTACACTATTTACTAACCTCTTCCTGTGATCCTGTTATACAGTTTAACACTAAGGTTTAGAAATATAAGTCTTTCCTTGTGCGAAGCTTACATTCTAATATGGGCTTATTCCTTTTCTATCCTATACTTCAAATGAACCATAAAATCTGCTTTGGTTATTTGTTAACTCAAGGGAAAACTTTAAAGTAAGCAAAATCTGCCTGTGGTTCTCCCACTCCTCCCATTTTTGAGGGTTTTTACTCTGAAACTCAGCATGCTTTCTTGGGACATCTTTGGTTTTTTTTCTTGAATTTCCCTGGAAAAGATTTCAGAATTTAACTATAGTTTATTCATTGTTCTTCACACTGACTTTTGTTTTCAATTTTTAAAAATGATTTGGATTTTTCATGACCTTGTTTCCCCCAACTTTCCTGACACATTTAGTAGTATACTATGGATGGCTGTTGCTTTCTGTGATAAAACAGTAAGTTTTACAGAGTATTCCAGGGTTGTCATATCCTTACATGAAGAGTGTCTAAAGCTATTGTCTGGTTTGTGATGAAAATCTGTAGTGGTTGCCTATTGTATGTTTTTAAGCTGCCATGTGTCTTCCATACACTTGAGATTCTCCACGAAACCTTGACCAGGGGCAACAGGAGTGCCTTCATGTGTAAGCTAAGCCAGTGCCTGTCCAGTAGTCCTTATGGCTGGGCTACATGTCTGACTTCATACTTTTCAGTTCGAGTATTGCTATCTTGAACTTGTGAACTCTGTGCCTTAGCCTTTGGGTGCACATGGCTAGAACGTTTTCCATGTCCATACATGGGAAATGATCATAAGAAAAGAGAACAATAGGGATCAAATGAAAATTTTCATATGGTACATGCAGGCTTCAAAACTGTGATCTTCCTGCTTTAGCTTCCTCGGTACTGGAATTATGGATATACATCGCCCCATTGGAATTATGGGTATGCATCGCCCCACCTGAAATGATAGTTTCTTCCCACATAAAATGCAGCTAATAACATATCCAGGAAGCTCTCACAGGATGAGCTATATCTATAGCTCTGGCTATCCTGGGGCTGTCAGTGTCCACAAACGTCCGAGTTTCTTCACTTCCAAACAAAACATGTTGCTTTTGGAAGGGGCAGGTCTAACTGGCTCTCTGACTCATAGGATCTCTTGGTGGCAGCCAGGAAGAGTTCTTCCCTGTGTTTCTCTGAGAGAAGTCAGCATTCAGAGACAGAAGGATGCTCCCTTTGTTTCTACTGCTACCTGGAAGACCTTTCTTTTCCTTTTAAAATTTAATTTCTTTGAAGGAACAAAAATAGAATTTTGAAGTGTTCTCTTTCTTTGGGAGTAGTTAGGTGTGAAACGACTTAAAGCCACCATCTAAATAGTTATGACAAAGCTACTTCTCTTTCCAGGGCAGGAGGGTATAATCCTATTATCTTTGTATGGTTATCAGCACCAGTTGAAATTCCAATTAGTGCGGCTAATCACCGTGGGCTCCTCTGGTACTTAGCTGGCAAACAGCGAAGTCTAATTAATACTTTGGAGTGGTGGGTAAATGACATTTCTTTAACTTCTGTAGACACATTTTCTAAGTAAAATTCTGACTTGAAGCTTGCTTCATTGTCAGTGGATGGCTTCTAAAAAAGAATGACAACAAAATGAACTGTGTATGAAACCAAGAAAATAATATCCTTGAGAGCTTTATCCGACTGCAAGGAACCTAGGGGCCCCAACAGTCAAAGACAAGATAACATTTCTCATCCAAGTTTTGTTTAAAACACAATCTATTAAGCAGGCATTATACTGTATGGCTAGTTTTGTGTGTCAACTGACGCAACCAGAGTCATCAGAGGAAGAAGAAAAGCCTCCATGAGATCCAGTTGTAAGTTATTTTCTCAACTAGCGATCAGTTTGGAAGAGCCTAGCCCATCTTGAATGGTGACAATGACAACCCTGGGCTTGTGGTCCTGCGTTTTTAAGAAAGCAAAGCAAGCCAGGAAAAGCATGCCAGCAAGTAGCACCCCTCCATGGCCTCTGCCTCAGTTCCTGCCTCCAGGATCCTGCCCTGTTTGAGTTCTGGTCCTGACTTCCTTCAGTGATGATCAGCAAAGTGGAAGTGTAAGCTGCATAAGCCACTTTCAGCTCAACTCGCTCTATAGTCATGGTGTTTCATCGCAGTGATAGAACCCTAACTAAGACCGGCATGCTTCACTTAAACTCTAGCTTATAAGGATGGAGATTCAGTAATATTTGACTCCTTACACTGGTTTATTTGGTTGGAAGTAAGGTAAATAACAAGTGGTTTTTGGCCTAGGGCTTTCTGGCGAGTGCACTACAATTACCTGTGTCAAGTCCTTGCAAATTAATATCCCCCCCCCCTTTCTTGTGTCCAGTAGGTTTTTAAATAGGAACTGGTGCTTGGCTTAGGGGCAACGCTTGTTTCTCCATGCAGAAATTCTCTATTAGTATGTCCCCAAGGTCCCAAACTCAGAAGAACATTGTCCTAGTGGAGGTACTGAAGGTTAGCCTGGGAAGGTGCAGTATTGACCTACGCACCAATGTTGGCCACCGTTCTAAGAAGGGACAGGTTTACAAGGTAATCAAACCCTGCAAGACTAAGAATCCATTCTGATGACTATATGATTGTCCATTTAATGTCTGGAGACAAGTGCCACCATCCTGGGATTAACCGGCTGCCAGAGTGAGGTGTTGACTTGCCCTGGTGGGACCCTGTGTTTCTTCTGGCAGAGGGATCTGTTTATAATTAAACAGTTACTTCATTCTTCTCCCTTGGAAAAAAACGTCCATATTTGCAGAGACTACCAGAGTTTCCAACCCCCCAAAAAAGCGACAGAGAAGGCTGATGAATCTCAAAGGGTTGCAAATTTCTTTGGTTTTCGAGTTGAAGCCTCTGACTGGGTCCTGGTCTGGGAAAAGAGGACGCTTATGTTAAAACAAGAATTCTGTATTTAATTTGGGGGTGGGGGTATGAAAGAGCTGAATGTTTGCTTGGGCAGAGATTTGAAACCTTTTGTAGGCTCTTTGAGTTGTGCAGATGAAGGGGTTCCACATGGTTGTTCTTAGGGAAAGTAGGCCTGCAAGCCCTCGCAGGGACCGAGAGCCTCTCCCCAACGTATAAGCATTATTCTGTATAATTATGGATATTTTCACTTCCAAAAATATTTTTTTTCTAGAAGCTGCTATTTCAAAGGCTTTCAATTCTTTGTGTCGTTATCAAATAATCTTTTTTGTACTCGGGTGTTTATTATTGGATCGCAACAACGATAAAGCTCCAGGGGTTTTGTCTTCTTTGGTATGCTAATTAGCCCGTTTCCTTTTGATCTTTTTTCTTACGGAGAAAAGTGAAAAGCTATCTCGGCAGGGAATCTTAGTGCTGCACATTCATCTCCTCATCTCCATAATCTGAGGATCTGGGGAAGACAACAATTTCATTGCTGAATGGGGGCTTCTGGGGGGGGGGGGCGGCGGCGCTGGTTAGAGCTGAGGCTGCCCAATAATCCCGCTGGCACCCCAAATTGGGCACCTCCTAGGAAGATTGCAGAGGGAGGAAAAAAAAAAAAAGCACAGAGTACTTAATGTGGCTGAGTGAGCCTAATTGTTTTTTATTTCTTTGCCAAGCATTCAATCAGTATAAATCTATGCCATTTTGCCCAATTGTTAACTTTTAGATTTCTTTCTCTTATTCATGTGTTTAGCGACGATGACTGAATGCTTGGTTTGAAGAAAATGGTGTGAAGAGTTAAAAAGGAAATGCAGCTGACAAAAATCTGCTCGACTATGAAACTGCCTTTCAAAAGACACAGTTAAACCCAATACAGGGTATCTGGGGAAATACCCAGGCACCTGTATGCTGGAGGGACAGGTTTCAGTAGTTTATGCTAGGGAACAGATAGGAGAAAATACACTAGGATTTTTGTTGGCTTGTTCTTTGGTCTCCTGGAGTTATGAATATTCATCTTTTTATTATTAAGATCTGGGGATTTTAGACATAGGCCAAGCAGTTGAATAAGAAAATTCTTTTATCATCTGCTCTTCCATGGAGAACACACACATGCACACACACACACACACACACACACACACACACGAACAGCCTCGTATTAAAGGATGAAGCAAGTTGGTGTTTAAATGTTGTAGTCATAAGAACTAACTTCAACCAGGGTAGGACACACAAACACATACAAGCTGAGTTGAACCACAGGAAATTATTGTTTTTTTTGCAACTGAAAAGCAATTTCATCTGACTCAGCCTATACAGTTTACCATTTGGGAGGTAGAATCAAAATGATCAAGTTCTGTTTTTTGCTTTTGCTTTATTAATGGTCTGCATAGATGGCTCAGCTGTCAAAGGCTTCGGTTCCCAACCAAAATTCATTCATTTTTCCCCAAAGAGTATAGGCTTCTTTAAATCATCCTAATAGAGGATTGATTTAAAAAAAAAAAATGTTGTGTGGCCTAGGGCATTTTTTTTTAATTTTTAAATTTTCTTTTTTTAAAAGAATAGTCCTGAATTTGAAGTTTTTATTCCATGACTGTCTGAAAATCAATCTTTATTTACCCTTCCAAAAGGAACTGGATCTTGGAAATAAAATAAAGTCATCAGAATTACTTCTTGTGATTAGAAATGATTTTCACTACATAAACCGACTTCAAGTGTTTCTTTTAAGGAAGCAGATTTGAACATACCGAGCTTTCCTTGGGCACCACATCTACCAGCAGAGCCCCCGGATTCTGCATCTAAAAGATACTTTGGGGATCGGCTGTTCTGTTGCCCCTAAGCTTCCAGGACAGAATTTAATAATTGAACCTTGGGCATCTTGCCACTGAAATTTTGATGTATTCGATTTATGAAGAGACCCAGAAGCCCACATTAAATTTCTTTGAAATCCACATTTAAATACATTTGTCAGGTAATTTTGAGGCAGAAATTGTTACCATGCTTGTAAGGGACACTTTTGTTTTAGAGCTGGGATCTGAAGTTCAATGTTATTCTGATAGACAGTAGTTGATGATAGACTGTACTTGGTCCGGACAGCAGAACCTAGCCAAAGACTCCTGGGGAAGCAGTTGGAAGTGCATGGGGTTTCCCAGGAGTGCATGGGATTTCCCAAGGGACTCTTTGGATTTAAAACACAGTCTATATTTATTGGCCTATAGATTGTAACCCATAGAGTTTCATTTGTAAAATGAAAGTTACACTGACCCAAAACTCACAGTTTTGTGTGCTATATAATATTTTAATGTTTTAAGCTCTTCTGCTTAATAAGCACGCACCACTCCATTTACACCCAAGGGTTTAAATTAGATTCCTTCGTAGTTACTGCTTTATCTATTCTTTCTCTTTTCATGGTCTTCCCCTTTTCTCTAATATCCCCTCTTTACAATTCTCTCCATGACTTCAGTCACATCTGGGGTCTTGGTGTGACCACCAGACGGAATGTCATTGTTGAAAGGTACTTCTCATTACAATAACTCTCTGCAATTCTCCCCCAGAGGTACAGCTGGGTCTTTTCACACTTTGTCTTTATGCCCAATTAACCCCTAACTACAGCCCTACTGAGTTGTTATTGTTGAAAAAGAAAAATTCTCAACTGTGAAACCAACATATCCAGACATTGGAGGACTCAGCATAGAAATTCCTTCTCTGTGCCAGCGGGTGCCAAGTGAGCAGAGCTGGCGATGGGAAGGGCAGCCTGCACAGCTGGTGGCAGCTGGACTTGCTCATGGGCTCTCCAAACCTAGCTTTGGAGCCAGAGGCGCTAATGATGGGACAGAGAAAAGAACAACAGCATGTGACATCCACGCGAGGTGCCAGCAAGGCACTTGTGTCTCTCCCCCATCTGTCCCCATCACCCTTGCGCTCTGCCATTTGCTCACAAATGGATGGGCAATGGGCGAGCAAATGCTGCCTGAGGTACCTGATGCCGTTAATTACTGTGACTGTGGAGAGCCAATTATCCCCACAAAACCCAAAACATCTTCTTGTGGCACTCAAATGGGTCCTGTCGCACCCCGGGTGGCGACAAACTGAACACTATGACTTATGTTAAACCGAAAAACAAAACAAAACAAAAGGACTTTGACATAGTTTTCAAACTCACTTCTTTTCATCTGTTTTATTGCTTTTCAAATGCTGTAATGACTTAAAGAACAGGAAACCAGATGTCGACGGTGGGGGACTTTGTAAAGATATATTTTTCTATCTCTTTTCAACTGAGTTGTATGCACACATATAAGATGTGTATCTGCATGCCTTGTTTCATATACATAGTATATAAATTGCGTGCCTGTTTGCTTTTGCAGATCAGTCTGGCCATGCTTCTCGTTTGCATCACCTGATAATGTCTCCACTTTCTCGTTCTAAATCCCCACTTGGTTTAAAGATGTCATCTCTGCTTTGTAACACCTCCACATAACACAATAGTACATGCATGTCTTCAGGTTGGTTTTTTTTTTTTTGAGAATCTATTTCAGGGCCTCATTTATTAAGCATAAATGATTGCATAAAAGCCTTCGAGGTAACTCTTATCTTCAGTATAAGTGAACTGATGCTTACATAAGACTAATGAGCTGTAAACCTGAAATAATTTTCTGATTTTTCCGGTCAAAACATTTCAACTGAGGGAAAAGGTAGAAAATGAATCATACACATTTTCTGCTCACTCTGATTTGTGTCATTGGACAACTGCTCAGCTCTTCTCTTTGTTCATGAGCACAAGCTGAGTCATCTCTCTCCTGTGTCATCAGTGGAAGAAAGATCAATTTGTATGGCAAGTCCGTGTGTGCGATGTAGCCTCTTCTGTGCGTGAAGGAGGCTTCCACAACGTTGTTAAGCACCTGGAGGAAATGGCTGCTGATAAAGGCATAATTAAGCTGTGAAAACACCTGGGAAAGGCTAACTATTTTCAGATCTGCTTCTAATTCCTCCTTGTTTCTCCACAGGAGGCTCCGTCTGCCCCGGCAGATGCCCATATTTGGACTCATCCAGGATGTACTGAAGGAGAACTTAAGAATTTTGTGCCGCCTAAGTCATCCTGACCTTCTCTGGAGTGCTAACCCCAGGCGTGTGGTGGTAAGCGGGTCACCAAAGAGCCTTAACTCTGGAGGGTTTTAAACTAAGGTGGAGGGTTTGGGAAAAGCAGTCTCCATCCACCAGAGCTTGAAAAGCAACATACCTAAGAAAAGTCATTGTAAAAACCCAAGTGTGTGATGTCAGCACACTCCCCTGAGAAATAGTATGGAGACCATTTTCTATAATGTTACGGCCCATCTGTAAGCCCTCTTTCGTATTTAGATGAAATTCGGACAAGTCAGTGATGTGCGAGAGTCTTCTGTTTTGTGTTGATTTCATTGGTTAATTAATAAAGAAACTGCTTGGCCTTTAATAGGACAGAAAATTAGGTAGGCAGAGTAGACAGACAGAATGCTGGGAGAAAGAAGCCAAGTCAGGCAGACGCCATTAATCTCCTCTCTGAGATGGATGCCTGTTAGACTCATCCCAGTAAGCCACACTCAAGTGGCAATACGGATGTTAGAAATGGGTTAGATCAATATGTAAGAGCTAGCCAATAAGAGCTTATAACTAATGGGCCAAGCAGTGTTTAAAAGAATACAGTTTCCGTGTAATTATTTTGGGTAAAGCTAGCTGTGCGGGCTGCCAGGCGCCAGGAATGCAGCCCGCCGCTCCTTCAACAAGTCAGACAAAACTTTGAGGATAGGAGTCGGGATGTTCCTGGTTATTTGTGACAGCTCGTAACTGATCTAAACCTAGTAGGTGTTGGTCCATCTGGTTCATTATTGAACTGTCAGCAGTGCCTATGCTACAAGTGATCATCCTTAACTGAACAACCTTCCCGTTTAGTGTGGTGTGTGTGTGTGTGTGTGTGTGTGTGTGTGTGTGTGTATGGTGTGTGTGGTGTGTATATGTGAGCTTCCATAGTACGCACAATATAGAGCATCATGTAGGCCTCTTCATAGAGAATCAAGAGACTCTTGTGGAAAAGGTTATTCAAATTATGCGGCATTTGAGTAATTCTATTAACCCAGTACATACCTAAATGTACGTTTGAAAATGAATTTACAGAAAAGAAATGGACTCTTTTCAGTGAGTTCCCGCTTCCTATCACACTGTGAAGTGACATTTGGACAGTGTCCATGGCAATCTGTGCAGCCATTCGTGCAGCCCTTGCTTTAAATTGGTTCCTTCTAAAGAACAGTGTTAAGTGGCTGCTCATAAACAGGACTGAGCAATTTCTGAGTGGGAGGAGACACCTCGGCTCCTTATCATGTGGTCTGTGAAACCGATGTGGGCGTACATCATTATGTACCACAGGGGACACTTCAGGATAAATATTTTCAGACTTTTTTTTTTAATGAAAAAACATGTCCATTGCTAAAGCCCCTTCGGAAAATGAGCCAAAAGGGTGGATGTTTTGTTTTGTTTTTTTTTTCAACTTCTTTTCTTCCAAATTCTCTCAATTGCCTCCACTCTAGTTTGACTTTGGGTTGCAGCCTGAAAGGCTAATTTCTGAACACCGGTATGTTTTTGTTTACCTGCCTAATTTCAGATTGGGCCCTAAATCTGGAGAGCAGAGTTCTGTTAGTTGTCTGTGGAGTTTGAGTGTCTGGGGGTCTGGATTTTTGATGTGAGTGGCTTGGACCGACTCAACAGATCGTCATTAAGCAAATTCTGTTATAACGACAAGATCTGGGGAGACAATGATGAAGATACTCCACCTAGTGCTCTTGGACTGGTGGGAGAGGCATTCTCTGAAGAACAAAAAAGAGGCCTGATGTAGATGGGACAGAGAGAGAGAGAGAGAGAGAGAGAGAGAGAGAGAGAGAGAGAATTCTTTATGTGGTGTTATGGAAACTTCTTACCACATAAAAGATGTATGAATGAGACCTCCATGCCAGGGAAGAATTTGTCATGTGACAGGGTAGTGAGGGGGAGTGTAAGGACATTCCAGTAAAGGGCCTGGGTTTATTAAAGCAAACCTGGCTGTCAGTTTTTATCCTCAGCATCATATTCTTGTTCTTCCCTGGCTGATCTTCCCAATACTGAAATGTAATTCTGGAGAAATACAGGATGCTCGGTTTAACATAGCTACTTTGTTCTGTGCTGCGTCTGTTACATTGATTTCTGTGTTTAAAACAAACCGATTCCTTGGTTTTTATATATTGAGGGGTGGCAGTTGGAAGGGTGGGTCGTTGCTTGGTTGGTAGAGTGCTCATGAGTATACGGGAAACCCTAGGCTTGATCTCCAGCTCTGCACATCTATAGGTGTGGTGGAGGAAGACCAGGAATTCAAGATATTCTTAGCTATGAGATGAGTTCAAGGTCAGGCGGGGTTATTTGAGAGTGGAAATATTGTTGAGAGGAAGGAAGGAAGGAAAGAAAAAAGGAAGGAAGGAAGGAAGGAAAGAAGGAAGGAAGAGGAAGAAGTGGTGGAAAGAATGTAAAATTCAGACTACCAGAAGTGCTGTGGAAGTCTCCTCTAAAAATGTCTGCATAAACAGGACCTGAACAATGACAATATCAATACAGAATACAGAAGGGGGAAATTCACATCCACCATGAGAAGAACTATAAAACAGTCACTAAAGACTACAGAGTGAGGGAGAATTAGTTCTTCCAGGGCTGAGACCTCTAATTGGTTATCCAATACAAAGTTGTCAGTCCTGAAATGGCATACACACAAAGAGCAGAAATGGAGTCATTCAACAGGTTGCATTTACATATTTATGTGCACTCTGCGTGTGTGAGATTGTGGTGTGTGTGTGTGTGTGTATGTGTGACAGCAATAAAGAAAAAAGAGGCTACCAGTTTGAGCGGGGTGAATGAAAGGAGTTGGGAGGAAGAAAAGGAAGGGGAAAAGTGATGTAATTGTATTTTAAATGAAATGCATTAAAAAGAAAGAAACATACAGGCATGCAGATAGATGATAGACTGATAGACAGACACATGCACATATACATGCACACACACACAGAGAGAGAGAGAGAGAGAGAGAGAGAGAGAGAGAGAGAGAGAGAGAGAGAGAGAAGCTCTCTTAGTAGGAGAGGGTTTGAGGCCAAAGCCAGTTTCTACATTCCATAGAGCTGCCCTGGTTCTGCATAGGGTCAGGCCTCACCCCTCCACTACTGTGAAAGTCAGAACACGCACATCCAGCCAGGGCTAGTTTAAAATTGGTCTCTACCTGGCTTTAAATTTCACTTTATGTTTTAGATTGTGAGGCATCAGAGTTTAAGTGTTCTTTACATACATCAGGATGGAAAAACTAATAAAAATGAGAAAAACAAACACAGCACAGAACCCGAAAGGGCTGTGTCTGATATTGCAACAGACTTAGACATTTTGTGTACAGGAATGGAAGGCAAAAGTGCCCTGTTCGTAAACACTGAGTGAAGATTTATTGGCGCTAGGCAATGACTGCATCAACAAGAGACCAAAACAAACATTCTTCTGAAAATACATCTGACATTCTGATCCACTTCCTGCTAGGTGGGAATGTAAATCTGCAAAGGTCAGGCACGGCTTCCTTCCCTTCAGGCCCTGAGGACTGTTTTGAGATGGAGTGCACACCAGTCTCAGTCACAAAGGTACCCAGCAAAGGTGAACGAAGCCAACCTGTGATGTAATTCCTGCACATATGCTTTTGATTTGTGTGGATTAATGTAGTACTGAAAATTGAGTTTATGAGCCCCGAGATGATCTGTTCTTGTACAAACACCTGTTTGGGCCTTTGATTTGCATAAATGATAATTTTTTCTTTTGTCCAGGAGATTATTTTCATGTGCAGAATTGTCTCCACCTTCTAGACTCATTTTCTTTAATTCCACAGCATGACAGGTAGCATAACATGGGACATGCGGTGTGGTAACCTGAGGTGCTTAGCAACATTTATTTAATACTTCTGGACAGCTGTCGGAGAAATGAAAACCATCAGCTTCCACTGGAGAAAGGCAATTAGAACCTCTGGTTTCTGCCTTCCATTGCCTTCTTGTCTTCTCTACATTTGATTTCTGTTTAAGGTTCTGCAATTAGGTGTTGTCTTAGTATTTTTTTTTATACTGCTATAAAGAAACATCATGACCAAGGCAGGTTACTAAAGAAAACATTTATTCTCATTGCTCCTCAGGGTTAGTCCATGGTCATCATGGTGAGGAGAACAGCAGTAAGCAAGCAGGCAGA
This sequence comes from Microtus oregoni, assembly GCF_018167655.1. Lineage (NCBI taxonomy): Eukaryota > Metazoa > Chordata > Mammalia > Rodentia > Cricetidae > Microtus > Microtus oregoni. The sequence continues at coordinate 18,918,319 of NW_024543060.1, forward strand.
CATAGCACTGGAAGAGTAGCTGAGAGTGTACACTTTGAGACAATTACAATGCACACACACACACACACACACACACACACACAGAGAGAGAGAGAGAGAGAGAGAGAGAGAGAGAGAGAGAGAGAGAGAGAGAGAGAAGAACTACTAACAGAGAATTGAATGGTCTTTTGAAACCTCAAAGTCCATACCCAGGACTCACCTCCTACAACAAGGTCACGTGTCCTAATCCTTCCCAAACAGTTCTGCCAGATGGGAACCAAGCATTTGAACCTATGAGACTATGGGGTTGCTTAAACCACTGCCGAGGTAGAATTTTTTGCCAGTTCTACAAGAATTTATCAAGTTCGTGTATATAGTCGTATGAGGGGCTTAAATGGAATTGGGAAAACCAAGGCAAAGATGTATCAGAATCAATCCTTATCTGGAAGGACACTACTATGTTGAAGGAGTTAGGTCAACTTGCAGAAAACAAGGCATGAAATGAGTTTGATAGTGGAAGCATACGCTCTACACTCTGGCAACTTAGAGAAAGGGAAAGCTTTAAAAAAGGCAATTTCTCCTGAGCTGTAAACATCCCTACAAACAGGAACTCATTATCTCTAGGTTGATATATTCGCAGAAGCTGTGATATGAATAGATCCAACCCCATTTCACATGTATATTTCAAAACTGCCTCTGGTTTTGGATTCTGCGAAAATATGTTTTATTGACTGTATAAGTCAAACGACAGGTAATACATAGTTAAACAAATATATATATATATATATATATACACATGTAAGAGAACCAACTACTTCAAGTCTCTTTTTCTGGGTAGTTTTGTTCAGCAGACTGTTCTGAGCATCAATGTTTTAAATCATGGCTCAGGGAATTTCCATCAAATCACCTCCTTTATTACAACTTGTATCTCTCTGACTTGGAGCTTTCTTAAAATGAGCTTCAGGGACTTGCTTCAGAGACCATGGGGAAGTGTACCAAGGAAGTTCTGGGTAATTTTGGTCTTGGAAGGAAATCCACTCTTTCCATCAGGTTCTCTAGGACATAAAATTACTATATATTCTCTCTTGATTTTATCCACTCTGCATTTCAATACTGTGTTAGTCAGCTTTCTGTCTATATGATAAAAATGCCTAAGATAATCATCAACAATATTGTTTTAGTTCATGGTTTAAGGGTTTCAGTCTGTGGTAGCTTAGCTCCTGGGCTTTCGGTCTGTGGCCAGGTAGGCTGTTATGGCAACAGGAACAGGGAAGAATAAAGCTGCTTGTCTTGGCGGCTGGAGGCAAGAGAGCAAGAGAAGGGACTGAGGTCCTAATATTCACTATGAAGGTATGCTGTCTCAGTAACCCCTTCATCTAACTCATTACCCCTTAAGTGTTCCACTGTCTGCCACCAATGCTATAATAGGGACAAACTTCTAGTGCCTGGTCTTTGGAAGGGAGGATATGAGTCCAAGCTGCGACATTTTGTCTGCATCCCATCCATTGATGTTCATCTCTTAACTCAAATGTTTGTCTTTTTTCTAGGAGTCACCAAAGTCTTAATAGTTCCAGCATTGGTCAATAGGCTATTTCTAAAGTCTCCTATGAGTCACAATGCAAATTCTTAGCTGTCAGACTCTATAAAAATCAAAAGAAAGTTATATACTTCCAAGATAAAATAAGAGCAGAATAATGTTTTTCTGAAAGAGAATGATAGGGAGACAGACACAGAAATCAAACAAAGCAATTCTGAAATCCAGTATGGTGAACATTACACACTATAACTCCATGTTTGGTGTCTGGGGCGTATGATGATATCCTGTGAGCTCCACAGGGATTTGTGTAGCATTGCTCTTATGCCCTTGCTGGATCTAGCCCAGTCACCCCCTGGATTGGTTCTTTTTCTATGGCTCCCCTCAGCAGGTGTTTCACGTTCCTGGTATTTTTATCCTGGGATGATCATTTTATCCATGGCTTCGTTATAATAGATACACATACCACTCACTTAGGATGATCTGTTATTGGCAGGAGTATGATCACAGACACCCCTAGCTCCTAGGCTTTCCTTTTAAATCGTGGTATAAGAGTCTGTGATGACACCGTTCTCATAGTCTGTATGTCTGCAGAACCAGCATCATGTGGATAATGCCCAGCTTCCCACTAGTTGGAGAAACAGCTGGGTCTGCTTTGACCATGATGTCAGCAGCCTCTTAGTGTCCTGGTAGCTGAAGTTAAGAAGATAAATTATAGGCAAGCAGTTTCCCCAGGCAACCCCACCTCAGGAGGATGGTCTGGGGTGCTCTTTGGAAAGCAGTTTTTGAAATAAGTGCATCCTTTTACACCCTTGAGTCTCCTGTGTCAGGAGTAGACTCTAGCCTATCCCCCGAGACAGTCAAAGTATCTTTCTTCTTCTCCTTGCTCAAAGCACTTGGCTTCTTTTTTAGTAACTACCTCTTCCTTGGCCAAAACCTTATGTGTAATTCTTTTCTGATCAAATTGCAAGTTTTTTTTTTTTTTTTAAATCTCTCTGTCCTTTGTCCCCAAATGCTTTCTCTAAATCTGGCTAAAAGCAACACCCATGTTACTGCCATGTGTGGTGCTGCCTTGAAATTTCCTCTGCCTGATAAAACCAGGGTATAAACAAGATGCAGACAGGTTCTTTGCCAGAGTGTGACACAGATGGCCTTTAGTCCAATTTCCAATGAAGTTTCCATTTCCATCCATTGTGTGGGCATAGTGTTTACTGCCCACTCTTTTGAGGTCCCACAAAATCATCATCAAAAAAGCAACCTAAGACTTCTTGAGAACAGTTTTGTAAACCTTTCCAAATTTGCCCCAGAAACAAACCCTCAAGTATTCTGACCCCTGTAGTCAAGTATAGTTAGAGGGACACCCCTCGTTTCCTATGTTGATTTTCCTTGTTAGTACATTCATTATTGCTATGACAAAATGACTGAGAGAATAAATTTTATGGAGGGGAAGGATTTTGTTTTGGCTCATGATTTGAAAGGCTTTGGTTTATGATTGGTTGGTTCTGTTGATTTTGCATGTGTGGAGAGGTAAAAGGTAGAAGATGATGGCAGGGACTGTGAAGTAGAGCAGAGAGGGTCAGATTTTAGTGTCTGGATTTTTTATATAATTTTTTTGAGAATTTCAAACTCTATATTTGATCATATCATCCATACCCACTCAGCTTTGTGTTCTCATTTTTTTTAGCCTATCAAGTCCAGCTGGTTTAGATTTGTGACTATCAACTACCTACCTACCAGCAGTCCCATCCTTAAAGAAAACTAACTCCCCTTCTCTCAGAAGATATCATTTACCGATACTCTACATCTTGGGTCAGGCTTCATGCTTACCTCCTCTCTTTGTACTGGATATTTTCTGGCTTGAGTGTGTACGGCTCTTGTGAGTGTTGTCACCACTGCTGGGAGCTGTTGTGTGAACCCCCCTATTGTATCTGGAAAGACATTGGTTTGCTATAGTCACCCACCACTTCTGGCTCTTAAAATTTTTCTCTTCTCTTCCTTGAGTCTTGAGAAGAGGAGGTATGATACAGATGCCCCATTAGAGTTGATCCCTCTGTTGTCTCTTATTCTCTACACTTGAAGCAATTGTGTGACTCTTTGTTAATTGTCATTTACTGCAAACAAATAAACAAACTCAGAAACCCAATCAACAAAACAAACAAAACACTCCACCAATGAGGTTTCAGAGACGCACTAATCTTTGATGTAAAGATAAGCCCTTTAGAGTTGGTTTAAACTGGGCGGTGGTGGCACACGCTTTTAATCCCAGCAGTTGGGAGGCAGGTGGGTTTCTGTGCGTTCAAGGCCAACCCGGTCTACAGATCTACTTCCAGGAAAGCTAGGTCTGTTACATAGAGAAACCTCATCTCGAAAAACAAAACAAAAAACAAACAAATGAACAAGCAAATAAAAAGAGTTTATACTGTGGTGAACTATGCTTTTAACACATGGCCTGTGGGGGACATTCTGTTCTAAATGATAATAACACTAGCTATGTGATGATTACTTCAAAACCTGCACTTCTAATCTCTGCTCCTCTAAGTTGTATCCTTATATGTCTTGGTGTGTAACAATGAGTACTGTTCCTCTCTTCCAACAACATAGGCCAACTACTTCTAAGGCTAAGTTAATGATACTTCTTTCTAAATCTTGCTATACATTTCCCATTTTATTGGCAACACCAATATCTGTTTAATTACTCAGTATAGAAAACTGAAGATTGTTGGGATGATTCTTGCCTGATTTTTAGGAGAATGCAAACACTTCAGGAAGCACATGAATTGGTTTCTTTGGGGCTCTTAGAGAGCTCTACATATATCCATCCCTACTCAGCTATATATTAATGATGCCTTTATTTTTCTAGTTCTCCCATTAATCTATGAGGTCCTTGGGAGAAGTGACTATTTCTTATAAATCCTTTTTTGATTTGTAAGACAGTACTACTGGGAGGTCCATACTCAGTAAATGCCTTGAGATCGATCAATAAAGATGAGAAGCGAGGGCTGGAGATGTAGCTCTGGAACAGAAGCATTTGCTTAACATATGCAATTCTCAGCATAAAAAAAGATGGAGGAGGGGAAGAGAGAGATTGGGAAAGAAAGGAATATAAGGTGAAGGATGAGGATGGGAGGAGGAGAAAAAAGGAAAGAAAAATGAAAATGTACATTGTATATTATATTGTGAAATTCAGACATAAGATAGTGGCCCATGTTTGTGTACAGGGAAGACAGTTTAGTTCAAAATACCTACTAATATAAAAATACTTTTAAAATAAAATTTTAATGCTGATTTTCTGTCACTCAGTAGGAAGGGAATGCCAACTGTGTAAAATAGCCTGTTTTCCATGAGTCCTTTATAAACTTGAAAAATTTTACTCTCCAGAGGAAAAAAATATTCTACTAAGTTAAACATTTTGGTTTTAAAAAAATAATGTTTGGAATCAAATAATTAATAATTCACAGCATCTTGTGGCATTTCGTGCTAAAAACAAGTTCAAAATTCCTGAGTTCTGTGAAAGCATTAAGAACCAGTATAGTAATACTGTATCCATTATTTAAGACGAAAACATTTTAAAAATGGGGATTGTCAGAAAAAGAATCAGAAAACGCTCCTTAGTCCTTCACCTGTTGCTACAGTGTTTGCATTCTCTGAAGCTCACATTGGAGTTGAATGCCCACAGTTCTATAAATATCATTTGAAAGTTTAGTTAGGATTAGATCTGTAGTGAGGGTGGGCTCTCGTGATGATATCAGTGGCTTTCTAAGAAACAGACAAGTTAGAAAGCATTCACCGTCTCACAATGAATTCCTTGCTACCTCGAGAGGTTATAAAGAGTCCCCACCAGCAGAAGGGATCTTACCTCTTTCAGCCCTTTGATTTTGAATTTTGCATCCTTTGGAATCATGAGGAGAGTAGATCTTTATCTTTAACAAGTGACTCCTCATATAATGTTTAGTTAAGGAATGGAAAATAAAGATTCCATCCACTCTCTTTTGAGGATTATAGACAAATAAATTAGACTCTTATATCTCCTATTTTTTCATGGGTTAAGAACAAAGGAATGCTTCTCCTATTTTTTTTTTTGGTGTAAAAAGAGGATTTAAAAGAAAGTGTATGGCTTTAGTCTAATAAGAGTTTAATATCTCACTTTATTGGATGAGGTATAGAAGCTTGTTTGTCTCAGGGACATTATGGGAGCAGAATCCAGTCCGGAGAGTGGAAGGAGACCAACCTACCTTCTCTGAAGCAGAAAGTCAGAGATCAGGCTTTAGCTTAGAAAAGCCTAAAGACAGGAGGCTTGTGTGGTGTCCTAAAGACAGAACAGTGGAAGAAACTGTAGCCAGAAAGTCCTGTCCATCTAGAGTGTGGAAATGAAGAGGTGTAGCTTTCTTGTGAGCAAGCTGGGCAGTATAGCAGGCAGCAAGTTCAGAAGAGCCTTGAAAGGGCCTATATAAGACATATGCTGCCTGTTCATGGTAGCCTAGTACAATGGAATGGGTGTGGCATTAGATTAAGAAGGGGGAAAAGTACAAGGTGGATCAACAATTGGATAAATTCAAGAAAAAAGCCATGTAGTATATATAATAATGATGCTTCTACTTTGTGGAATTTAAATATCTACTATTCACAAGGTACTTGCATGTCACAATATTTAGTGGATGAATTAAATATAAACCCAATTTTAATGTTCTCTCATTATGCACTGGTAGAAGTAAAAAAAAATATACATGCTTTATTTTAGGGCTCTTAAAACAATAGAAGTTGGCATGGGTTCATTTGATAAGGACGTATGCTGCCAAGCATAGCAAACTGAATTTGACTCTGGGACTCACAAAGTGGAAGGAGAGAACCAACTTCCACTAGTTTTCTTTTGAAATGTGTGTGTACACACACAAACGTGTGCGCGCGCGCACACACACACACACACACACACAAACGTGCGCGCGCGCACACACACACACACACACACAAACGTGCGCGCGCACACACACACACACGCCACTCATAGTAAATAAATATGTGGGAAAAAGAACAATTTAAAATACATGTAAAAATATAAAAATTAGATAATATGGGGTAAAAGGAATAATATAAAATGCTTCATTAGAAAATAGTCAGGCAAGAAATAAGAGCAAACGGAGGATAAAACATGCAGAAAAAAGGGAAAATACCCAATAAGATAGTATGTTTGAACTCATAGCTATCAATAAGTGCACTAAATGAAAATATTATTCCAATCAAAAGACAAATAATTTCAAATTAGAATTTTATAAAAAGCTTTATATGGGACCAAGAAGATGGCTCAATGGGTAAAGAGTTCATTGCCTTAGCATGAGTTCTGGTCGCAAGCACCAATGTAAACACCAGGCACAGTATCACATATCTGTAACCGCAGGACTGGGTGGAGGCAGGCAGACCTCAGGAGTTCACTGTCTAGCCAGTGTAGTCAAACAGCAAGCTCCACATTCAGGGAGAGACCCTGTATCACAATACAAGATGAAGAGCAATAGAGGAAGAAACCCAGTGTCAGCTCTGGCCTCCATACATGCATGCAGCTACAGAGTGTGCCATATACGCATACACCATACTAGCACACTTAAAGGTTTTGTTACCCAAAGCAAACAACAACTTAAAAATGTGTAGGAATTGGCAAAGTTGGGAGTGGAATTCTTGCCTGACATTTCGAGGCCCTGGGCTTTAATCTCCAGCATTTGAAATGAAAGCAATGCAGAAAGTCAGAGAGTAAGAAGTTGCCAAAGGTATGCCTTCCTGCGATTAGCCAGAAGAAGTTATTTTGATAAGTTAATAAAGGATCATAAAATAAAGAATGTTCAGAGGGATATTTTGGAGTGATGAAACGATTATTTGGCTGAGAAGCAATGGCAACATATTTGCATAGATACAATATCACATCTCAAAATTTATAAAGTAAAAACTGATGGGATGAGAAAATACAAGGCTGTAATTGTTTTAGGTAAGTATAACACACACATGCATACACACCTACATAATTTATTTTTATTCATGTGTATGTGTGTATCTGTGTGATTATACAACACATGCAGATACCCACAGAGATTGGAAGAAGGCACTGGACTCCTGAGAGCGGAAGTTGCAAGTAGTTTGAGCTGCCTGACATGGGTGCTGGGAACTGAACTCGGTTCTTTAGAAAAACATTAGAGCCTCTCTACAGTTCCAGTGCATACATTTTATTAAATATGCAGAGAAAAAGTGCTTAAAGATAGAGAATTGGACAATATGTTTACTATACTTGACCTAACTAACATGCTTAGACCATTGCTCTCTTCAGCCGCAGTATAGCTAAAACAAATGCCAACCAACTTTAGATATTAAATTCGTACAGGGCATGCTCTTTGCACGAGATCATAATCAAAGACTGAAAAGTGATGGGGCATGCTCTCTGACCACAGTATAATGAATGTAAAAATTAATCACGAAAAGATAACTAGAAGCTTCCCAAGTGTTTGGAAAATAAGTAATCAGCATAATGAGGTAAACCACGGCTAATGATAGCATCACACTCGAAATTAGAATTCAGAAGGAGAAAAGATAGTGTTGCTGACATGATAACCACAGTTCAAAGGGAAGGAAGATGGGCTCTTTCTTTTCATTCTCTTTCTGTCAGTGTTTGAAGGAACATCTGCCAAGGTGACACCGAAATGCCGTGGTATGGCTTTTAAAGTTTAAAGGGTAGTGCATTGTTCTTAGTCAAATGACCGAGTTAGAGCGACTTTCTGGGGCAATTACAAACATTAAACACTGTGCTCAGGGGTTAGCCAGATGTTTCTGTCTCCCTAGATGGCCAAGTCTGTTCTTGTCATGGGAAGTCCTGTTCCTTTCCAGCAGGAGTTTGGGAGCCGTGGGAGGCACATTTCAACAGTATTTAACCACGTACAGTGTGTGAAGTAATTAGGAATCCCACTCCCTGTTCCTTTGAATATAGTGGAAAGAGAGAGATAAACAGAAGAGACCAACTAGATAATTTTTGTTCCAAATCAAAATAAAGATGAACTTTCAATGAAAACAATCTTTTCTCATATGCAGACTTTCAAGAGCTTGTTTCTTGGTAGGGAATATTACGTTATTAAATAATAACAATGATGTCGGTAAATCATGAGACCGAGAGTGGTGCTCTTTGGTTCTTCGTGCATCTCCCTGTGGAAGATGATGGGCTACCAATGCCAACAGCATTAAAAGCCTGTCACATTAGCGATCTTCAGGGGCCCATGAGGCCAGACGTTATGTTACAGCCTTAGCTACTGTACTCTGAGGCCAGCGTCTTCCACTGCAGGTTATCACAAACTGAGTTCCACAGCCTAAACACAAAAGCTAATTTTAGGGAATTAAGGAACTTGTTTATTCCTCCCATTGCTCATAGCTTTACCCTCTAAGGCAAACTCGAGACCATCCACTGAGATCTCTGCTGGTTCCACTGGAGAATGTGAAAGTCCCCCTGGATGTTCGGATGAAGGGGCTGAGTTTGTTATAGTGAGCCCATAAAACAAACTTCATTCTTCCTCAAGTAATTGGCTTCCTGCTGTCAGACTCTCTGAAGAGATGCCTGACAAGCGTTTGAATTGGTGTGTTAGTCCCTTGCTTCTATATCTCTCAGCAGCTCTGTTTATATTCCCCCCACCCCCACCCCCCCATTAGCACACTCTTCACTTGCTAAAGACGAATTTGGATTTTCGGTGTCTTTTTTTTGTACAGACTTATTAGTGATGTGTAGCTGTTTTGAGTTCTCATGCCTTCACAGGCACACAGCTCTTGGGTAGGTGAGGACTTGTGTGCTTGGGAGGCCTTGGTGTTCTGAGTGGCCCCAGGTGGCCTAGGGTTTTTGACCTTTTTCTGTTCTGCTATTTCTGTGTTTTCTCAGACAGACTCACGTGGCATTTATAAGAGGTAGAAAACAGTTTTATTTTCAGTATCTTGCCCTTTAGCCCACTTTAGAGCGCAATTGTAAAATTCTTTTCTCAGAGGATAGCTCAAACCTACCCTAAGAGATTACTTTGGGGAAAAAAAAAAATCCCAGATCTCAAAGTGCTGGAACTGAAGTGGTTCTGGGGCACAGATTAATGGGTAACTAAATCAGAATAGAAACGTTCCTGATGGTGACTGGCATGGAAAGCAATAATAGCGGTACTGAAATTCCTCAATATCAGGGCTTACCTGATGGGTCAGGCTCTGGAGGCCCTTGCTGAAGTAGTGAGTGAGGAGAATTCAGAAATATCACTTTGTGTCTGTCATTGACTCCTTCCTCATTGGAAACCATCCCTGCCAGGAAGGGAAACAGGATCCTATCAAGTGTTTGAAGAATAAGAAGTCAGAGTCATAAATTTATTTTGAATCCCATTGATGAATTGGGGAAGTTTCCATTTAAAATATGTGACCAGAATTCAGGTATTTTTATAGGGATGGGCTATAGGGTCTAGCCATGGAGCTCAGTCATGAACTTTGGGCATTCTCCCGCTTCAGTCTGAGATTACAGTTGTGTAACACCAGATCCTGACTGGAATGTGGATGTGAAAGATATAAATTAAAGCAATAACTTAGAAGACGGGGCAGGAAGACAGGACTGAACCGCATGACCAACGAGGATGTTTTATTAAAAGTATATTTCTCTAACTACTGATAGGTCTGGACACCAAACTTCCTTGTGCTGCCTCCTTGTCCTTTGGCTTAATTAAAGTAAGTGACCTGATCTCTGTGTTCTCATTTCTCTATGTGAGACCTGAAACGTTAGGGTAAATGTTAAAATTTTGTGAGTTATGCCTACTGAATTACCAGACTCGGGTTAGTGTATTCCACGTGGCTACTCTAAGGGTTGATATCATATCTGCCTACCAGCCCTATGAGAGGAGACACGGTATAAACAGCAACTATCGGAGCATTACAAGGTCAGCATCCTCTGCCCCCATGGGAAAGAAGCCCTAGACTTGCATTTCCAAAGCAGAAGATGTCATACGAGCATCAGCCCATCTTGCAGATGGTATAGGCTGTTGAATCCTCATTTATAAGCAACACAGAGTGATAGTGGAAAGATGCTGCAGGAACATGTATATAAGGCTTAGGTACACAACAAGATGCTTAAATAAATGCACTGGATTGTTTTTTTTATGGTGACAGCACTGATGGATCACATTTGTTAGTTGTCTCCCATGTTGACTCTGGCTGTGTGACTTGCTTTGGCAATGGGGCATTAGCAAGTGTGACATAAGCAGAGGCTTAACAAATGCTCACCCATCCATCTGTTTGTCCTGTCTCTTGTTCCTTTTGTAACCAGCCTTGGTGTAAAGAAGCCTGCTGGCCTGTTGGTGACATGTGGCTCAGCTGACAGCACTTTCTACCAAATCTGTGAGGGAAACTTGGTCAAATAAGTCCTGTTTGTGCTGCCGGAGGACTATAATCACATGGCAGATCCGAGATGAGATCAGAAACAGCCCAGTTGGGCTCAGCCCTGACTGTTTGCCTATAAAACCAGAGCAAGTGAGGCGATGGTTATTTAAGTTGCTAAGTGTTGGGGGCGTTAGTTAGATATGTGGCAAAATCTCTAGTTGGGAGCGCAGTTTCATGGAGGTAAGTAGATAAGAAAAGGCAGTAGCAATCTGAATTCTTTTGCTTGGGCATGGGACGAAACACTTGCGTCTAGTTTTTATACACACATTGCTTGCTTCCAAAGTGGTCCAGGAAACAATGAAATGTTCTGTCTATTTGTCTGTCTGTTTGTTTTCAAAAATAGAAACACAGCTAGTTTGTCCTCTTGACTGTACAGAGCATATGACTGGGCATTTCTGCCTGAGTTTTTCTTTCAGAATCCCACATGCAGCAGTTAATCTGTAGGGGGTTACTAGCAAGAAATGTTGAGGCATGTTAGGAGAATGAGAAAAGCTTGTGGGTTAAAGGTGAAAAGATTTAGAAGGACTAATCTTTTCGAAAGGCCCGTATATGAACTTCCACCATCCTGCTTTCAGTATAACTCCATGACAGTAAAAGAAGTTCACTTTATTGTCATCCTAAAGCTGGAGCCTTCCCTTTGGCTGCCACAAGTCAGAGTTAATACATAACACAGAGCCTGCGGACTTTCACTTTTTGTCATAAATGACTCTAAAACTGTGAGAGGCTATGAGGCTGCTGTTTTCTGGTATTAAACAAGAACAATCCTCAAGGGAAGAGGAAGTGGCTTCCAACATTTAGTTAAGTGTTGACCCAGTTTTCTGCTGTGGTACAGAAAGCTGGAAGACATGTACAGCATGGTGGCCTAGCTCAGCCAAGGAGGAGATAGAGTAGTCAACAGTTACTGTAAGGGTTGGAGACATCTCAAAAGGGATCACTGTTGTTTGTTTTAGTTTGCTTTGAGATGGGGTCTCACTCCATAGCCCTGGCTGTCCTATAACTCTACGTAGATACATGAGGCTGGCCTCAAATTCACAGGGACCCACCTACCTCTACCTCCAGTGATGGGATTAAAGTTAGGTACCACCACTACTACTACCACTGGCTTTGTGCTGTGCTCTGAGACAGGGAAAGAGAAGAATTTCTGTAAGATTAAGGCTGAAGTCTGGGTGTACATGTGTAGGGCCAAGAGCTACAATAGAGACATCAGAGACCAAACATTGCTGAAAGATGCTGGGGTCCTGACTCATTCTGACAAGAGCATCCTTGCTAATACCCCGGGCAGTCATCTGAGGACCCATAAAGCTCACACCATAGGAGACTTGGAGTGAGACCTAGTGTATACCAACACGGATGCAGTCAAGGAAATGAAGATTTGATAAGATTGCTAGGAGTGACAGGGTTTGGAGCTTTAGCCCTCCTCCCACCCCACCCCACCCCACCCCCGAGAGAGGTAAATTGTATGGAAGTATGCATTTCTGCATCTTAAAACCTTTGCTGACATGTTCATGTTTAATAGCTGGTCATCAAACTGCTGTCACAGACACAATGGAATAATTACTAATAACATCTTTCACTAGCACAAATTCCAAAACAACACATATTGAGCTAAGGAAGACCAGTTGTATCTTATTTAAGGTAGGAAATATATTATGAACAGATGTGGTTGATTCTATAGCTACAAGAATGACTTAACACCTATAAATCACACAATTTATCTCTCTGCCAAAGGAGAACATTCAGGTGATAATGCAAATAGATGTAGAGAAAAAATTGGCAATGTTTAATGCTTGCATATGATAAAATCTCTCAGAAAATTAGGAACAGAAAAGAAGTTTACAAATTAATAGTGTTTTATATATACTATATAACTATATTATATTATAACACACTTAATTGTAAAATACTAAATGTTTTTTTTTCTCTAGTATAGGGAGCATGAAAAAAAAAGTCTTATCACCACTTATACTGAATACTATACTAGAGGTACTAGCTAGTAAAATAAGGAAAGACAAAAAAGTTAATAATAAGTAAGATTGTCTTTATTTGAAAATAGCATATAGAAAAGCCCAGGAAGTCTATTAAATGCAAAAACAAAAGACTATGATTAATGTATAGATTTAATAATTTCTTTGTCTATGCCAATTAAAAATTACATTCCCACGGACTTGGAGTGACAGTTCAGCAGTTAAGGACATCTACTACTCTTCCAGAGGACCTGAATTTTTTTCTAGCACACCTGTAAGGCAGTGTAAACATATGTTTCTTGTCCTGACTGCCTGTTCCTGGATCCAGCAGCTCCTTCCAAATTATCACACAGAGACTTCGTATTATTTATAAATGCTTAGCCAATAGCTCAGGTTTATTACCAACTAGCTCTTACATTTTAAGTTAAACCATATTCCTTATTTATGCTCTGCTGTTTGGCAGTGCCTTTATTAGCATGACACAGTCATCTCCAGCTCCCTCTGCATCTGGTTAATGACTCCTGATTCTGCCCTTCGTCTTCCCAGCATTCTCTCTGTCTCAGACTGTCTCATCCAATCTCTTCCTGCCCAGTTATCAGCTTTTTATTAATTAAAAATGAGAACAGTGCATATTTATAGTATACAAAGATTATTCCACAGCAGGGCAGCTCACAACCACCTATAACCCAAGACCCAGGGGATCCAATGCCCTCTGCTGGCCTCGATGGCCAAACCCTGTCTTAACACACATACAGATAAAATATTGTCTTTCTGTATATGAGTGACAGACAACTATAAAACAGAAATCAGCAATATCTAACATAGTAACAGATCATAAAGTACTTTAAAATAAATATAATAAAATAAAAAGTCTTGTGTATTTAAAGCAATTATCATCCCTGGGAGAAAATTTCAAAATTGCAAATGAGTAAGAAAATGCAGTATGCTTGCAGACGGGCTGTCTCAGGATTGTTAAGTTGTTCGTTTTCCTCTAATTTGAAAGAGAGACTCAAGGCAATAGCAGCGCAAACCTCAGAAGTCATTTTTGTTGGAATTTAGAGGCGGATTCTAATGCTTATACAAAATTTAAAAACCAAATAAAAAACCCTCTTAAATTAGTGAGAATCACCTGGGAGAAAAGGTTAGAGGACATATGCAGGCTGGTTTCATATTTTATTTTAAATACAGTAGTCAGGACGGTATGGAATGGTCAGAGGGACAGACGGATCGGGGAACGGAACAGATTTGCAAGTACAGCTACACATACACAACCCATTTCAGCAAAGGTAACAGGAAAGTGAACATTGTTTTCAACAAATAGAACCACAACAGCTGGTTATCCATATGAGAAAAAGCAAACATTGACCCTTTGCTAATACCACACAAAAAGTAATTTAAAATGGATCACAGATATAAAGGTCAAAGCTCTTCCTATCAAATTTTGAGAAAATAAATTAGGAAGAAAAGTCTCTGTAACATCAGGATAAATAGGTGTTATCGAGATAGAATATATAAGCCATGAAATATCACCTTAAAGGCAATAATTTACATTTCATCAAAGTGAAGAACTTCATCAAAATACACTATCACCAAATGAAAAGTTAATCCGCAGAGTGGGATGGAAATTCACCCTGCATGGATATCTGCCAAAGACTTTACTATCAGAATATACAAAGGACACTTATGAGTCGGCAACCAGGGTATAAAGAAATTATTAAAAGAGGGAATAGGCTTAACATTTCAAAGAAGAAAATATGCAAAACCTTTACCCTTTAATAAGAAGATAAAGAAGTTATTAAAATGGAAAAAAGATTTGAACAAATATTACACACACACATATACACACATGGGGGACAGAGAGAGAGAGAGAGACAGAGATATCACCCATGAGGCCAAGAAAAAAATGCCCAATATTGTTTCTCACCAGGAAAATAAGCTATCATTTCACACCTGATAAGTGGGTAAGGATGTTAAGAAGTTGGGAGTCTTGCTCACAGTTGGTGGAATAGATGTATTACTTTAAAATAAATTGGTTTACTTTCCTTAGGGAACATAAAGAAGTGCTGATTTACCCGAGATAGAGAGGGCACTGATAAACCATAAAGAAGAGGTTCTGCCAAGTCCACTGTGGTGCACCAATGAGTTTATTGGTATTCATACTGAAGCATGAGTGATTCTGGGGCAGCTGCACAACCAGGAAGTCCCAACCCAGCAAGCGAGATTCATAAAGCATCACTGAGGAACCACATTTCAGTCAGTCATTCATCTCCTTTATACTCTAGCAACTCAAGACCTTGTGCAGCCCAGGCTGTGGAGAAGGGTGACGAGAATCTCAAGGGAAGGTTTTTGACTTTCCCCCTTTCTTCTGTGAGGAAGTTGTCAACAGTCTTATAGCTACCTTAGTCCTAGTTTTCAGTTGCATTGTTCCGTTTATTTCATTGTCAAAATATTATATCCATCACCACCCTGCTTTATGTTGGCAATCATCACAGCACCTCCAGAGGAAATAATACCACAATGAATGTAAATGCTCATCATTATGGGAAGCATTTGAACAGTTACCAAATGAAGCATGCATTTGCTCTTTATGCTAGCAATTGCAGTTGTAGGTGTTTGTGTCCCTTCTCTTTAAAATGAAAAGTATTCAAAAATGTGTATACTAATATTCATAACTACTTTATCTATAAGTAGCAAAATTGTAAACAACTCAAAGGTTATACAACTCTTCAACGTTCAGCATAGTCACACTGTCAAATATTGCTCAACAGTAACACAACCACCGAAGTGAAATACATGGATGCATCTAAAACATTATACAGCATAAAAGAGAGAAATAAAAGGCTCACTCTGTCATTTCTTTTAAGTGAAATTTGTAAGTAGTCCAAAACTAATGGGTAGCAAGAGAATTCAGGGCATGGGATCGCCGGGAGTGGATTTGAATCGAAGTGGCACAAGGGGACTTTGTAAGACAATGGACTCACTCTACATCTTGATTGAGATGGCAATTTCATGGGTGTATGAACTTTCTGGAACTGAGTTCCAAAGTTAAAATCTATGTGTGTGTTTTATTATGTATTAAAGTTGATTAAAAAACGAATATCCTTTATTAATAAAGATTACAAAACAATGACAAAACTGAAGCCCTGAGGAATGCTGAACCAAACGGTTCTTTTTATTGGAGAAAGGGGGTTTATTACTCATCTCTAGGCAGCTACGGAGAATATAAAATACTGAATAGCAATATCATAAAATTGAAGGAGAGTACAAGCTCCAATTCAAACATAACTGCGATTAAACCTTTGCCCATTAACAAATTTAAACTTCACAAAAGCAGCAGAGAGAGAGGCTTTAACTGCCTCATTTTTATATGAAGGAAAATGAGCCTCTGAGATGTTAAATGGACTGCTTAGAGTCATAGCAAAATGGAGGCTGGGATCCAAACCGAGTTACTATTTACTGAATCCAAGGCTGTTCCTCTCCCTTGCACACTTCCTAAAAATATTATCAACAACCACAGCAACAGTCCTTTCCAGAGTTACACCTCAAATTGTCTTTTTCTCTGATGCTATTAGATAGACAGCGAGGTCCTCAGGGGTCCGAAAGTTTTCTCCTGGAAATCTCAATCGCCAGCTTTTTGGAGGTGCAAGGATCTTTATCTTCCTGGCAGGAGGTACAGAATCTTTGAACAGTTAAATTAAAAATTGAATCTCACATTAGCATTTTTTTCTCTCCCCATCTGCATCCTGATGAGACTAGAAACTGGCACAATATTTGTGGAGAGAAATTTAGCAATGCATGTTAAAACTCTTAGAATTTGGCATATCCTTGGCCTGACCAATTTACCTTCTGGGAATTTATCCCAAAAAAATCACTGGGGATGTTTGTATAGATGTGTGTGCAACAGTGCTTATCACAGCATTATGAACAAGAACAAAACTGGGCAGCTAGCCACTGTCTGGGTTAGAGATTGCTGTTTTCTTATGTAGTCTTCTGCAGGAATAAGAATTCTCATTTGTATATGTATATGTGGTCCCCGAGTGAAAAGCATGACATACCCCAGACCTCTTTTTCTACTATGCTATGGCCAATACAAATGTATGTGATTTCTAAGAAATCTCATGAAAGAAGACCACTTTACCTGGACCTTTGACCTTTTCCCCTACTGGATTGTGGAACTGATGGTAGGGTATCGACCATGTACCTTTTTTTAACATGGGGCAACACTCTAAGGATGGTGGGTTGTGGGTTCTGGCATTGTGGGAATCACTGCATGAGCTTTGAGAATTATTATGCATGAACGGATACAAATTTCAATCCATGTTAAGTGATTGCATTTGAATTTTTCTGTCACAAATAACAAAATTACTCACAAATGCAATGTTCACTTGCAAAGGGATGGTTAAATTATGGAATGCTACGCTATATGCACATGTGCCTTATACGGTATAATCCTGAACAACTGTTCAAATGACAGCATACAAGCATACAGCGGAGTTATTAACATGCAAAAATTACTACATGGCAAGGAGGAAAAAGAATAGCTCATATTTAAAGGCATATCAAAAACTGCATTTGCAAAACTGATTTTTATTATATACATATAGATGTGAATTTGTTTCTGTTTCTCTATATATTTTTATACAGGCATACATGTATCTCTCTAATACATAATATGCATCTCCTTAACCTCCTTCTTTATCTCTTAACATATTTAACCAATATGTGGATAGCTGTTCTGTTTGAATAGTGAAAGTATATACATACTATATAACACACACGTATATGTATACACACACATATGGTACCTACTGCACTAGACATGTATACTTTGGAAAATTGATGAAACAATGTATGAAAACAGCGTAACTGTGAAGCACCACTCTCTAAAGACATCTACTATATGAGCAGATACGCAGAAAGAAGAGATTGAATGTTGATTTGTCGTCCTCTTGCTCTGTGCACTCCTGTAAGATACACTGCGGTCAAGCATTTTCTCCTATGGCATACACAGGTTTGGTTGCTCTTTAAAACTGCATGGACCAATTATGTAGTAGACGGTTAGTTGCTGTAGTGTCTGGTATGGGTCTGTTCTAGAAGGGCATCCCTGTATGCAGTGTAGGCTTATTCATGTAGTTTCTTCCAGACATGTATTGGACAACAGTCATGTTGAACATGATGCTGTTGTGAATTCTGAAATGGCAGTGCCCCTTCTTATGATATTAAAGCATATAGCTAAGATTGCCAGACTAATTGTGCCACAGCAAAATTTTACTTGAGAGCTTTGCTCTAAAATAAGGTTCATGGCTAAATGGGGTGCGTCTGATCAGAAGAGCAGGAGAGAGGGGTACATCCTGGCTTCTGAGGCAGGACATGCATACTTCTTTGAAGCTGTGGCCCTTGGATAGCTGCTAAGGTCCGTGTCCTGAGAGAGTGACTATTTAGGCAGAATGAAGCCACACCTGTCTGAAATGCAGAATCTCAGGACCCTTCTGATCCCAGAATTTGCATTTGGACCTTCCTGTGATTGACAGGCACAGTGCTTGAGAAGTATAGCTTTAAAGTGTATGTCTGTGTGACATTTCAAAACTCAGAGGGCAGAAACAGTAAGACGGTCACAGGAACAGCAAGAACAATGCAGATCCAGGGAAATACCGCAGCTGGTTGAGCTAGAACAAACTTAAGGACTGGACAGCAATGAAGTAGTGGAGAGACAGGGCTGCATTTATGAAAGGCCTGGGAGCCCTTTCTTATTCTGGAGCTCATGGGGTAAATAAAAGCTTACATGATGTAGTGATTGCTTTTAATCATTAGCTCTCTGCAATTCCTATGCCAGTTTCTAGGTAAATTTGGAACTTTATCTCGGGGTGAGATGCAACTCCACATATTTCTTATAGCCTTCACACTATCAAACAAATCCATCATTAATAGGTGTTCAGTTTATGGCAGTCATTAAAGAGACAGGGTGATACAGAGGGTGAGGGAGCATACCCCAAAAATCTTCACCTATTTCACTGATAGGAATTTAAGAGTTAAACTGATCTGGAATATTTAAAAGCTACAAATATAGTCCTATGTGAAAAGTCAGAACAAGCAAGAAAAGTGCTGGCTGCTCTATTTTGCATGGGTCTGGTTCTCTTTGGCTCCTGCAACCTGAGAAGTGTCCCCAGATCCCTTCCCCCTAAGCCCCTTGATGAAGAATCTGAGAGACAGAAGCTGTTTGTTAACTGTCTGCAGTCCTTGAATAAGGCAGCCAGGAAAAAGAGAAACAGCTGAAGGGCAGCTTATCAAGGATGAGTGGAGTCTTGTCTATCCTGGATTAAAAGGACAAGGGAAGAGGATTTGGACAGGGCAAGTGAGTCAACTCAATGGGATCTTCATCTGCAGGCTGAGAGCAGCGGTGCAGACTCAGGATGACTTAACAAAGACATCCAGTGACTGGCTGAGAGACAAAGATGGGATTACTACTACTGGACATAGGATTCTTCCTATCATGCAGGACACAAGATGCTTCGTATTAAGGGTGATTACATTTATCAAGAAGCATAAGACAGGGTAAGGGAAAAAGTAAAGGTTACAAATTTCTGCTTGTGTTCCCTGGGCCTTGCTGTTCCTTGTTCCATAGGCTATATAGGGTAATGATTTATTCGTTTGTCAAAAAAGTTCATTGCTAATCTCATAGTCAGGAGACCGAGGCAGGAGAATCATGAATTGACAGCCAGCCTGGGTTGCATAGTAAGATTTCAAAAAACAAGGGCCATTGATATAATTCAGTGATAGAATATTTGCCTAGCATGTGTAGGGCCCTGTGTTTAAACCCCAGCAATACACACACACACACACATACACACATACACATATACACATATACACACATACACACACCGACAGACAAAGAGAGGGAGAGGGAGGGAAAGAGAAGGGAAGAAGGGAGACATGGACACGGATACACACACACACACACACACACACACACACACACACACACACAGAGAGAGAGAGAGAGAGAGAGAGAGAGAGAGAGAGAGAGAGCATTTAGGGATGGATATAATTGCTACATCTCACAGCAAATTGGGCCTTTGGAAGATTTGCAGTGCTGCCAATCAAATATGGGCACAATTACTCATGATCTCTGCCCATGATCTGCCAGTTTGTGTCTCACATTTAGTTTTCTCCAGCACATGTGATAGCAGATTACTGCAATTAAAAAATAATTAGAAATCTTGCCTGGTAAAGGGAAAACTGCAGAGCATCATCCACAGCCCAGGAACATGTCCTGTGGCACAGAGAGGGAAGGACTCCTTCTTAGTGGTGGTGGCAGGGTGGGGGGGTGGGGAGGTGGAGATGGAGAAAGATCCCAGCAGCAGGCAGAGGAGTTCTCTTTATCTTCTAGGGACTAGTACTCAGGTGAAATGGGATCCTGGCTTGGACATAGTAAAGGATTTCAGGAAGAGCTAGTACAAAGCTGGGTCGGAGTTTATTAAAAGAAAGGGGAAGGTGTCAATGGAGGGAACAAGGCACATGGGAGAGCATGAATGCGGGCTTCTCAAAGAAGATCCAAAATTGTCCTAGCGGTGGGCATATTGGTGGCTGGCAAGCTTCTAAAAGCCTCTTTTATCCATTTTACTTTGTTGATTTTGTTCTTTGACAATTTTACACCCATATAGAGTGAATCTGATTATTTTCTCATCTCCACCTCCTTTATCTCCCTCCCATCCTTATCAACCACCCGCCTCATTTCTATCAGTACTTTTTATCAGATCCATGACCTTTTGTTTTGTTTTGCGACCCATTGAGTGTAGCCTTGGCCATCTGTGTGAGCATTGAGTAGGAGCTGTCCATCAGAGAATGGGCACACAATTTGTGGGTATGTATGGGAGTGGAAATAACACTTCCAGTCCCTCCAGCTATCAGTTACAAATAGTTCAGCAGTTGGAGGTAGGCCCCCTCAGCTCCTCCTCCAGCCATGTCTGATTGTTGGCTGGACCATTGCTGCACAGACCCAGTGTAGACATCCAAGCTTCTGTGAGATCTGAAATGACATTTTCTTTCTTTCTTTCTTTCTTTCTTTCTTTCTTTCTTCCTTCCTTCCTTCCTTCCTTTTTTCCTTCTTTCCTTCTTTTCTTTCTTAGTGATATTTTAAGGTCATTCTGAAGGTGTCTTGGACAGTACTGCAATCTGATAAAAAAAAAACCAGGAATTACTAGGGTTGCACAGGAAGGGATGACCATGTCTTTATTCCCGTGCTATAGCTAGCTTCAGGTATCAATTTGACATACCTTGAAAGAAAAATAGTTTAATTGAGGAATTGACCCCATCAGATTGCCTTAATAACATGTCTGTGGAGAGTTTTCTTGATTGCTAACTGATGTCAAAGGGTCAAGTGTGTGGTGGGCACTATGTTCCTGGACAGTATAGAAAAGATAACTGTTTGAGTCAGATGGAACAAGTCAGCAAGTGGTATCTTCAAGATTCCTGCCTCCGGTCCCTGCCTTGGCTTCCATCAATGATGGATCTATAAGCCAAATGAAACCCTTTCACTCCAACTTGTTTTAGATCATAGTCTTTAATCAAAGAAACCAAGCAACAAATTAATAGTTACTGTAAGGGGGATTTCTGGTGAGATTCCTAAAAAAGGACAACTTTGTAGCTGAAAGGGAGAAAGGCCCTAAGCAAATGTTTATTGTCTTGGAATTCTTGTTTCTCAACTGGTGAGAGGCTTTAGCCAGACTCTGTGGAAAGGGACTCATTTCCACTTTAACTTCCCCACTATTTTTCCTCTTTTTTTATCCTCCCTATCCTGACTTGACTAAAGTATGTCTTCCAAGACCAGTCAACGTATCCTCCCCAGAGTCTTATCACAGAGATTGTCTTTCTCAGTGTCCATCTTTTGTGACTACATCTGAGATGGGCAGGCAGACAGATAATCCAGTTGAAAATAAGAATTTTTAAAGGGAGGTTTGCCTGTATCAAACCAATCCCTTGATTCCTGGGTAAGACTATTATATTTGTGGTGGGATATTTATTTGTACACTGTGTAAAGACATATTGTTGTGATTGGTGTATCAAAAAGCCGAACAGCCAATAGCTAGGCAGGAGATAGAGGAGGGATTTCCAAGGAGAGAAAGGAAGAGGAGGAGGAATCTAGGTGTACAGGAGATCCCAGGAGACACTGAGAGAAAACAGAAGGTGCAAAATGGAAGAGAGGTAAACCATGTAATTGAACATAGATGAATACAATTGGATTAATTGAAGTTATAAGAGGTAGTTAGGAACAAGCCTAAGCTATAGGATGAGTTTTAATAATTAATAAGAAGTCTCTTTGTCATTATTTGGGAGCTGGTTGTTGGGAAAGAAAAAGACTCATTACATATGGCACTCAACATGGGGCACACACATAGAACCTGAAAGAGCTTCAAATAAAGTTCCAAACAGACACACATGGACCTAGACATGATTTCCTAGTCCCACAGTCTTTCAGGCAGGGGACAGCATATAAAAATGTGCCTCCCAGCCATTGCCTATGGAGTTGAGTCAGCCAGTGACATGTGCCAAGCCATGTGGTGGGTTTAAGACTTAGCTTACAAGATCAGAAAAGGCAGCAGGTGCACAGTAAAGTGTTCCAGACTGAGAAAATCTTTAAATAGATACAGTAAAAAAGGGGGTATAGATTGTCACGGAAAAAAAGACAGTTTTAAAACAATAGTACAGTCTTCAAAGAAAGAGTAAAGCAATATTTTTTAAAAGCCATATAAAGATTGGAAATACACAGGGAAATACCAATTTACTTCAGAAAAGAATGACAAATGTCAAAGAACCCTCATACGGAATTTGCTTTCAATGAGCAAAGATAGACATTTGGACAAGAAACTTCCCTTGCCTTGACTACTGACAGTATACTATCTAAACTAGACAAGCAGAACACAAGAGAAAATGATTGCTGAACCTTGCCAAGACAAGGTAGGCCAGTCTTTCAAAGTTCCTGCTTTATAGGATATTCTAGGTCTGTAGGCTGAAGATAGATGCCACATCATTGCTGAGGAACCTTGGGCTGACTGTCCAGGCAGTCAGTTATTTCTGCCATTTCTATAGTTTGGAAATTGTTTTCTCTGCACTTCTTGTTTACTCAGATAATTTTATGTATTTCTTGGGTCTTTAATGGGATTAAAGACTAAATAGTTAGTTTCACAGTTTTCCTTTTTATCAAATTCAGAAAAGAAAGTTACATAAGAGATGTGAAGTTTATAAAGTTGAGAAACATAAAATCTTAAGTTATTTATCTAAGAAAATGTTTTAAGATATTTTGTGGATGGTAATGCAAGTTATGATAAAAAGTGGTTTAGGTATACAACTTTGGACTCACTAAGACATAATAGATAATATAGTTCTTTCTCAAAATTTGCCAAATTCTTATCTAATAAATGTTCTTATTGTATATAGTTTTACTTCATTAATGCTAAAACCTTTCCTTTTTATTAAGACAAAAGGGGGATATGTTGTGAGACATTTGTACACTGTGTAGAGATATATCACTATAATTGGTTTAATAAAGAGTTGAATGGCCAATAGCCAGGAAGGATGTACACGTGGGGTTTCCAGGGAGAGGAAGGAAGGGGAGGAGGAACCTAGGTGTGCAGGAGATGCCAGGAAACACTGAGAGGAAATAGGAGGTGCAAAATCAAAGAGAGGTAAACCATATAATAGAACATAGATTAATGTAATTGGGTTATTTTAAATTATAAGAGCTAGTTAGAAACAAGCTTAAGGTATAGGTCGAGCTTTCATAGTTAATAAGAAGTCTCTGTGTCATTATTTTTGGGAGATGGCTGGCAGGACAGAAAAAGATTACATTTGTTTGTATTTGATCAGCTCCACCTTCAAAGCTCAAGACAGTACTTGCATTCTCTTCCAGCCTAGAGGTTTTATTCTGAGCATAGAACCAGATGATTCCTTCTTGACTCCCCTTGGCTTCCAGTCTAAATGGCTTCCATAAAGGTCTCCTCAGTACCATTCAGAATATTTGCTCCCAGATTGCATTTCAGCAGATTTCTTTGACTGTGGGATAATTATTACTTTCCCTCAAATCAGGTCTTTCTATTCTATATTTAAGGGAAGTTTGGGAGGACATGGATACTAGGTACAGAAACCTCTGTCAACAAAGGCCCAGTGGATAATCACTCATGTTGGGTTTTTTTTTTTGTTCTTTTTGTTTTGTTCTAACATTAATTTGATTTAGAAACTTTTTTCCATACTTGAGACATGCCAACTCTCATCTCTCTTGGAATATTGGCCTTATCCAGAAAGTGTCTATTTTAGCATTAACATATTTTTATCCTTTTCTGCTTTCAATTGGAGACTTACAATTATTGGTAATTTAGCGGGAGACTTTTCCCTGTAAGAGTTGCCAAGTCCTTTTAATCCTTGACCTCCCTGTCTCTGACTTTAAAAGATACATGATCTGAATCTAAAATATGAACGACTTTACCAGCAGCTGTGCAAACACATACCAAGAAAGCCAATCAGCCTTCCAACTTCTCCTGGATAGGCCCCCACAGACCCCTTTCCTGGATTCCCTCAGCAGATTACTTGTGTTAGGGCCTGTTTCTGATCATTCCCTTCCCAGTTTTGGGATACATTAGTATTTTTTTTTAGCGAGCTTGTGATAGAATAATTCTTTAAGTCTTTTGAATAATTTGTGTTTCATTTCCTCATGCATAGGGCTTATGTGTTGACATCCCCACTGATTTATCCATCGCAATGTTCCTCCCATTTCTACCTGACACACCTTGATACTCATTGTTCAAGTCATCAACATCTTATATATAGGTTGCAGGCATCTTGACTGGTTTTCCTTTTGATTCCAGTCTCTATTTAATTTGTTCTTGTAGGAAGTTTTGAGGCAGGAAGAAGTTTAGGCCATGCAAATATCACCTGCATAATTCACCTGATAAGATATCCATATCCAGACAGACTTTGCACTGGTTCTCGGCTTAGAACTTCAAATAGAGTATGGTCTTGATTTAGGATTTCATCAATGTTCAGAGAAAGCAATTACAGACATTATTTATCCAGATACATGGTAGTAACCCCTTCCTCCAGACCTCAGTGTTTTTCCAATGCTACCTTAGATCCACTGACATTTTATGTTTTTATTTTTTATTCATTTTACATACCCACCACAGTTTCCTCTCCCTCCCCTCCTTCCACTCCTCCCTACCATTTCCCACTCTCATCCCATTGATATTCTAAACTCACCATCAAGGTTTCTCTCCTCTGTACCCTTTGTTCTTGTCTAGTGCATTACTTCCCTTGAGCCATTCATTCCAGCCAACTGACCTATCCAGTCCTCCTACAAAGACTTTGTGGCTGTATCTTGTTCACCTCACATCTGGGTTAGTTCCACGCCTGGCCATTCTAGTTGACTATGATCTTATCTGCTCACTTCTCATTTGTGCCCAACACAACTATGCCATTTAGCTCTTGTGAACTCTCTGATATCTCTGAACTTTGGTGGTAAAGTTGATATTTTCTTCTCATGAGGCTATGTAATTTATTGTATCACCTGTGTAATTGAACAGCTGTGTATAAAGGGTCTGGAAGCATCCTTTGGTGTGGACATGTGCTTTTGTGTGAAGAAGAAATTGAGGGCTTGAGGAAGAGGAAGTGAATTAAAGTAAGCACAAGGGGACGTTCCTTCTCAGTCTTTGCTCTTTTATTTTCTCCTTGCTTTTCTGTGTTCTCATTGAAGGAAAGTCCTCTTCTCTGCCAACTGAACATATGAAGTTTGGTTCTTTAGGTAGCGAGGTTCAAATCCAAAGTAAGTTTACCTGTTTTGCTTGGATTTGAGGCATTGCTGAACCAAAACAGTAAAAAGGTTTTCACCGACTTAATTTCCTCCATGCAGGCATATTAATAAAGTCAGTAGTGTAAAATTGCCAGTTTTATGTAGCATTTGAAGATTACATGGTTTTGATAAAACCTTTATTAACCTGATGAGAAATGTTATTTTTATGTGAAAATTACATAATTTAAATGCTTATTTTCTGCTAAGAGTAGCTTGTGATTAGTGTTGATATTTCTTTAGTAGCTTTCTGTGATTTTTCTTAGGTTAAAGCAGTTAAGTGATTGGTAACATACCATTTATTTCTATACTGTGTGTGTAGATTTTTTTGGGGGGTGACTTTGGGATGAACTGTTTTCCCGAAGTGATTTTTTTCCCAAAACATCATCAACTTGTTTATAACTTTTCATATAAATGACTACAAACTCAAGATTTGATAATAAATTTTCTATGCATTGGGTTGCACCAATATGAGCTCATGGTAGTCCTTCGGAAGTAATGGAAGGCATTGCTCTATTTGGAAGGCTTTTTTTTTTTTTAATAAAGACTAATTTATTTTTCAAGGCATGATTTTCAAAAAGGTTTGTCATTTTCTTGAAAAGTTACTAGATTGATTTGTTTCTTTCAATCAGATTTAATAGTTTCAACTTTTAGAACTCACACCTCAAAGACAGCAATATTACATTTGATAATAATTTGCTCATTCGGCTCTGGAACATTCTGTTCAGGTGAGAAATGAAAATGTGTCTCAGGATAGGGCACCAAGTGCTTTGTTCTAAATGACATCGAACTGGTCCCTGGCTTAGACAAGTATTGGCATAGAGTCCTGTCAAAGCTGCTGCTTACTCTGACCCATGGGTAGGATACACCTGCTAATTTTTCACCCTTATGACTCTACTGTGTGTTACTTTTTCTGAATGTTTACTACCAAATTTATATGTAACAGGAAAGGAGAATTATGAAGTAGACCCAGATGCTGTTATGAATTAGAAAGCTAACTGTTTTCTACATGTTTCTGGTAAAAATTACTTTAGTGTACATACAATGTATTCTGTGTGTAATAGGACATGTTGGTATTTATGTGCTCAGTAAAATAAACATGTATTACTTAAATGATCAAATGGCAAATATGTGTTACAAATGTGACTTATTGACATGTTCGGGACTAATAGCACGCCCGGTGTCTCAGGTGTAGCAGTAAAGGTGCATTCTATAGCTTGTTCACCAAATTCTCCTTCTTTGAAGTCACACTGAGCAAGAGGAACAAACTGCTGCTTCATATCTATTTCTTCTTCCCATGGCTTTGTTACCACCTCTGACCCTGCTGTTTGTTTTGCTACATGTTTGACTTTAGCAGAAATTAAAATATATTTTATGGACCTATAGTTCGGCAGTATGCTGAAAAAGGGAACACAAGTGACCTAAAGCAAATTTCCGCCATAGTGCTTTCAATATTAAGAGAGATTTTCATCTAACAGCACCAACAGAATGGAACATGAGCATACCAGCAGCTCAGGGCTACACACACAGCTTCCTGACGACACATCCCTTGGGGGGATAGAGCATACCGTTTCTATATTATTCAGCTTGTCATTCCATTGGCATAGAACTGGTTTTTGCCTCAGAAAATGTCTCTTTCCCAACTCTCCAGCTGCCCTTCATTCATAAAGCAGCGTTTTAATAAGGTAGTTGTTTACTACAAAACAATGATAATACTAATAACGAATCCCTAACAGCAAAGCATATTCCTCCCCAGCAATGGCCTCCTTGATGCCAAACAGCTGGAGGAAAGATGGGTGAAAATGCAATCAGGCATTTAAACACCATTGCTGGATGTTTCCAAACATAAACATCCAGATGTATAGCATTGTGGAAGTAATAGGTTTGATTACTTGCTTTTTGCATACTTCATCTGGATCTTTTGATGCTGTGCGGATCTGAAGTCTTAGATTATTCTTCATTTTCTGTATCCTAAATGGCTTTTCTGAACATGAATGGTAACAGCAGTGCTGACGGTAGAGGCTGAGCCGGGCAAGGGCTGTGTGAAAGACGGAAGGGAAAGGATTCAGAATGTGGTTAAATGGGTCCCTCTCCTGGCTAATGCGCATGGAAGCAAGGACTTGAAAAGCAGCTGAAGCCATTTCAGTTTTCACTTAAAGGATATATGAGACTAAAGATGCTGAGTAGAAGGGCAAGATTACCCTCTCCTCGTCTGAAATTCCAGAGCCCAAATAGCCAGGAGCTTCCTGGGCTATTTAGTTGTAGGAAAGAAAGTTCTCTTGTATGCCATTGAAAATACTGGCTCCAAAAGAATCTGCAGTCACTAATGCTAAGGGACAGCTGTTTCCTTTGCAAGAGGCTGCCTCATTAGGCATGATTAAAAGTCGAGAAGAAATGAAATGACTCTTAAAAATAAAACTCATACTACTCCACCAAAACCAACACAAATTCTCCTTCTCTGACATTGGTGATGGGTAATTCACACGAAAGTCAACGCCAAACTGTGTCTCTAAGCTTAAATACCTGAAATGTAATGATCTCATCAGAGGTGGTTTGGTCTCAGAATTAGATGCACATGTCCTAGTGCTAAAATGAATGCCAATTCCTTTCCAAGAGTGAAGAGGAAAAAAAAATAGTCATTTACTGACATGTCCCCGCGGAAATCAATAATGCTCCAGATGACGGAGGAGCCAGGAAAAGCCTGTGCATATGAGTAACTTAGTCTGCTCACTGATTCAAGCTGGCTGGTTAAAGGAGAACTCTGCA
The DNA here is from genome assembly GCF_018167655.1 of Microtus oregoni. Taxonomy (NCBI): domain Eukaryota; kingdom Metazoa; phylum Chordata; class Mammalia; order Rodentia; family Cricetidae; genus Microtus; species Microtus oregoni. Next base: position 18,946,814 of record NW_024543060.1, read on the forward strand.
GTGGTGATGTCTCCTAGGCAGGAAGAACAATGTCATCATTAACATGTGGGATGGTTTAGCATTTAGGGCACTTCTTACATAAAGAAATTTAACACAAAGCTGTTTATTCTGCTTTAGACAGATGGTTTAATGTGTCTTTAGCCTTCAGCCAATCAGACCACCCGTGGTTTTCTTCAGCCAGGGGCTTTTAAAAAATAATTGGTAGACAGTCATTTTCTAACAAGACTGAGTGCAGTCTATTTTTCTAAATCTCTTTCTTACCCTTAACTATCCCTTACAGTAGTTCATGGCTGACAAACTTCTCTGGCACTGATTCCCCACATATAAGTAATTACTGACATAAAAGGAGATGAAGGTGCTTAGTTTTTTTTTTTAAATCATTAATGATTCCTTTGCAATAGAAAAGCTATTCAGAAATGATTGCTCAGGAAAAGAGTCCTCCTTTGATCAGACATTGCCTCACTCTGGAGAAGTAGTTATTCCAGAGCCCTCCAAGACAAGAAATGGCAATTCAATATGGATGGGTAACTGTGAGTTGAAGAGATCCATTGTAATGAGTTCATATGCTTATCTCAGGTGGTAAAGGCTGAGGGGAGGGAGCTGTGCCTCTAAGGAAGGGGGCTGCTCAGTAAGCAGTAAGCAAGCTGTGAATGCCATGGTCTTCCTACCAATGTGAGAAGTGCACATGCTTGAAAAGTGAGATATATTGGTATTCTATAAATTTATAAAGAGATCTTCATGACCTCCTGTGCACCCATGGGCACTATGCAGCTCTCCAGGCCTTCTTGTGGCTCCAAGTCCCAGAACTAACCCAAACACATAGTTACTGGTATGTTTTCCCACTCTATTCACTCGGTGGAGTCCTATTGAGGATGTGCTTACATCTGGGGTTGGGAAAATGTGATTACATCACAGAACATTTAATGAGGAAATGTGCTTACAGGCAAGCGTCTCTGGGTTTGAAAGGGCTAGATGTCTGAGCCCAGAGCCTGCAATTGGTCTTTTGAGGAACAAAGATCTGTCTGTTTTCCCCTGACCCTCAGATTTTCTGTTGATGTGGTAAAGAGTTGGACTGAGATTCGTGTTAGTTCTGTGCCTGGTGCTCTGGTAAGTGTTTTGCACCCAAACTGTCCATTTTCTCATCTGCAAGGAGGGAGATCCTGGCACAGCCAGAGGCGCTCTCACGTACCTTGTTGTTCTGTTTATTCTCAGCACGAAAGTCAAGCCAGGCTCACCCGGTGAGGCAATCCAACAGCTCTCTGCTGTTATAAAAGGACAAAGGGCAGGTGACTGGGACACAGACATAAACTTGGAGTGTCTATGCAGACAGACCCCACAATGCACACTGGTCTTCCATGTACCCCCTATGTGAGGAGGGGTACGGGATGCAAATGTCCTTTCTGTGATTTTCTCTGGGCTCAGATCCTGGCTTCAGAGAGAACTCTAGGCACAAGCACCCACCCTGGAGGTGCCTGTAATGAGGATGTTGGTGTTAATGAGTCCCCAGAATCTGTGTCAGACCAACCCTCATGGCACCTTCATCATGGAGCAGCAGAGGCACAAGGATGTACCCACTGTCCCAATCTGGTGAAGCTACATGAGCTGGACCTGGACAGCCATGCTGTCTACAGTCTGGAGTTGGTAGTCTAGGACAGAAGTTGCCAACCTCCTTCTGTTACCTGTGACTCCCGTTTGCTTGTTCCAATGATCATAGCCCAACCTTTTACAGGATACCTTGGTTGAAGTGGAATCTGCTGACCATTGCTGCTGCTAGACCTGAATGATGTCAGGTTCTGATGAGGGTCCCAAAGACAAAGTTGTGTCCACCTTTGTTGCTCACATTCCGCTTGAAGCCAGATTCATTTTCTGGCACTACCTGTGCTCTGGCAGCCTCACCGTCAGGCACCAGAACATCTATAAGCTGCTTTCAAACCTGGACACAGCCTGGATCGCCACCCACCAGGTCCTCATGAACATCTGGGCTTTCAATGCTCTCAAGTGCACCAGCTCTTTTTTGTTACCACTGCAATAGAGATGACTTTATTAGAATGGTCGACCTGGAAGGCCCAGCACTGGCCAACACGTTGAAGCTGTTCAGCACCTTGGACAGAGACCCGGGAGTCAATAGACTTGGGCGGAGCCCTCTACACTCGCGAGATCAGTCCAAGCTGCAGCCAGCCAGTGTCACCTAGTGGCAACACGGTGTCATTGGACAGTAAGTGCCTCACAGAGTAAGTGCCTGACATCAGTGGCCAAGGAGGTCCCATACTATGAGAGTAGAAAAAAAAGACTATGCTAATTGCATGAAGCCAAGACTTGCAGGGTCAGCGAGCAAGAACAACCCTCTTGACATCTCTCTGGCCACAATAATCACCTGGGACTTGAACCTGAGCTCCTGTGGTCATATCTCCTACTGGTGACTGAAAGCCCAGGCTGACTATGACAAGATCTTGTGTTCCCTTCCTGCACCCCCCTCCCCAGCAAGGCCATCATCTTGCTGGGTAGAGATCAGCCTACTTTGTTGTGAGGTGGCCATATTGCTACTCTGTTTTAAGTGCCAGAGGACTGGGCACCATCTGGTGGGAAAGTTGTGCTGGTCTCAGCATTGCAATAGCACCAAGGAGGGCTGGTGATAGGACCCAGTGATAAGAGTAGAGGGGCAGCTGGATTTCTTATTAGTGGGTTGATGCTTTCACCAATGGCCGAAGCCTTCTACTAGTGACCATTGTCAGTGTAAATTGCTCCTAGTACACAAAGGAAGGAGTGTTGCCCAAGCCAACAGCAAACCAGAGGTGCCCCAAGCCTCAGCAATTTTAGGAGCTTGATTCTGGGAGCCTCAATTCAAATTCTCATGAAATTGTGGCCACTTTTCATTTCATCAGAGTTCCTGGGTGTGCAACTACATGATGTTTTAGTACAGGGGCAGCGGGCAAGCTTTGTCTCTTTCTTTGGCAGAGACCCGGTTCCACCTCCCACAGGGAGCCTGCACAGCTCTCTTTTCGACCTCACTAACTCTAATCGATTTTCATGCCAGGGGGCCTTATGCAAATTCAGTGCACGATTATTTGGAGCTTGAAATGTCTAACTGGCAAGGGAGAGCTCCTCAGATGATGACGGGAGGCCTGTTAGGTATGTTCATGGGAGTTTGGGTCTGCCTTTGCTGTCCCTTGTCTACAGTAACTCCTCTGGGTCTAGTTTTAACACCAAACTCCCTCAGGGTCGGCTCCAGATGCTGCACTCCTGATGAGGGAAGCAGAGCCTATGCTGTCAGTCTCTTTATCTCAGGGTGAAATATTAGCGTCTGCTGTTGCACTCTTTCCAAACCGGGTTCAATCTCAGTTCTTTCCACTCCCATCCCCTTACAGAGCAGATAAATCTGCTACATGCACAAGGCAATTTCTGAGTATTTATCATTATAGCCGAGCAATGGGTTTGACATTCTGTACATATTTTATGGATAACGAAGTAAGTCTTTTTACTTTCAGGACACCTCTGAATCCAGATGAATTTAGTGTGAAGGACAGTGGAGAAGGAGATGGTGTCCTGAGTGACGGCAGTTCTGATAGAGAGGGAGTCAAAACAGCAACTTATCAGATGGCCGTGAATAAGCTCAAACCCGCATCTTTGAACCCCTTCTTCTCAAAGTCATCTGCTATTCCAGGCAGAAAAAGAATTAGACACATTGTCCCAGAAACACAGCGAGTCTTTCCCAGTCATTTGAGAATGCTATAGGTGAGCAGGGTGCCCCCGGTGAGCAGCTTAAACAGCAAACATCTATTTCTCGTATATTTTGATAGATGGATTTTATAGAGGGCCAGATTTTATTTGCGAAGAACATGTGTACGTGGCTTTGCTTGACTTAACTTTGTTTAAAGACTGTTGTACACAGACAGCCTCATACCCGTAAACCCACCTGCTGTGCTTTTCTGAGGTTTTGTCTCCTGCCAACACATTTTCTGATAGTTGAATTCTTTGTCATGGTGTGTGCTTCTGAGGTGGAGTCCCTCTGGGAAAAAGCATAATGAGCTATGAGGAGGTTGTGTATTAATTTACATGAACGTGAGGCTGGGCCTTACCTCTATGAGAGATGGAGCTTTACTCAAAGATGGTATAAATAGGAGGTCTTTGTGGTCCAAATGCATCCTCACTATGAAGAATACATTCGCAAATGATGTGTTTAAAGCCTTCCACTCTTGAAAATTGGCATGGTATCTAAAAACATGTACACTCTCACTACCTTCTTCAGAATATGTTCTGGATTGTGGACATCTTTCCCAAAATGTGACATTTGGAGTTAAACCTTCACAGAGCCAGTTTCTTTTTGGGGTTCCAAAGTCATATGCTAAAATGGTCTCAACATCTCAATCTGAGTGACAATGGACATGCTACATGTTTGAAATTGAATTCATTGATCTAATCTGCATGGGAAGTAGAAAAAGACAAGATCTCATGAGTAAATTGGGAGCATGGGGACCTTGGGAGAGGATTGAAAGGGAGGGGAGAGGCAGGGAGAGGAACAGAGAAAAATGTACAGCTCAATAAAAATCAATTGAAAAAGAAATGGCAGGGAGAGCTGCAGCAGATCTTAAGCTTTAGGGGGACTCTCTTCTGTGACCTGCAGATGGGTGATCATCATTGCAACACTGGGTAGATGCTCAGGCAGGAGGATTGCAGATTTAAGGCAGATTTGAGTATGATGGTTTGAATGAAAATGGCCCCCAGAAGCTCATAGGGAGTGGCACTATTTGATGTGACCTTGTTGGAGGAAGCGTGTTAGGGGGTGTGGGTTTTGAGGTTTCAAAGAGATACTCCAGCCAAGTCTAGTAGCACTTTCTCTTCTTGCTGCCTGCCCATCATGATGTAGAACTGTCAACTCCTTCCCCAGCACCATGTCTGCCCATGTGCCTTCGTGATACCTGCTGTGACAATAATGGACTAAGCTTCTGAAACTGTAAGCCAGCTCCAATTAAATTTTTTCCTTTATAAAAAAAAAGAAATTGAATACTTGCTTTTTATTCTTCAAATCTATTTGTCTGTATCTCAGTAGAGAATGCCTCTGGTTACTTTTGTTTGCTCTAGTGAAACTCTTTGGTACTATCCACACACACATAACATCCATTACAGCAGCAAATCCTGTTAAAAATAAATTTCTGGATGATTCTCATTTATTTTGCTTCTTACCACTTTCAGTGATGCTACTCTATCCCAGGCACCATCAACACCTCCTGCTTGGGTGACTGCAATAGCCCCAACTGGCCTCTCTGCTTCTCCACTTGCCCATCTGCTCACTAGTCTTTGTGTAAGAACCTGCTTTGTCTCTCTCACTTAACTTACCCAATCTTGTATATCAACTCGTAACAAGCTTTCTCTTTAAAAATGAAATCCTCGGATCCCATTGTGGTGTCAGCATGCCTACCTCTGTGTAACAACATAGTCCAGAACATTGTGGCTTAAATGATGGTCTTTTTCTTTGTGCATGGAGTCTATAGGTCAGTCTGATCAAGATACCACCGAGATAGCTTGACTCTACTCCAACGTCTTTGAGGACTTAGCTGGGGGAATCTGATGCCTTGACTTTTAAATTACCTATGGACTTCTTTTGTTAGGTGTGTGGTGTGAGCTCCATTGACTCGAGCTTTTGGAGAGCTGACGGGTGAAAGGAAGTCAGGCTTCAAGCTCACTTTACATGTTTCTTTGCTTCCTATGACATTGTAGTCTCAGGAATCTCACATGACAGTTGCACACATGAACAATGCAGCCAGACAAAAGTTAGACAATTTTCCTTCATGACCCGCATCAGAAATGTTATCAGTTTATTCCATACCTTATTGTTCTAAGCAGCCTTAAGCCCACCCACATCTGAAGGGAAGGGACAAAGATCCAACCCCTGCACTGAAATATAATTCAAAGACTTTTGGTGTCATAATTATAAATCTCCCACACATGGTTTTTACATTTTATATTTTTATATTATCTGGCCCCCGAAACTTCCCTCATCTGATGTCTTACAACTCTTCTTCCCTAGATAATTTAGATAGCCTCAATGATTTTCTTGCTTGTTGAATATATCAAACAGGTCTTTATCACAGTCCTGAGAGTCCCACTTCTCACTTTCTTGGGAGCTTATCCATCTTGTTTACTTCCCGACTTGCCTCTGGCTTTGACTTAAATGTTCCTCTACTTCCAAATATTGGCTTGCCTCTCCTCCCTGTCACTCTTGATTCCCTTTACTCTCCATTACTGTCCTTCACAGCATCTACTGAAGTCTGGCATCATATATCTGTATGCTTGCTATTTGTTCCCTATTTCACACTGAATCTTCAGTATCAAACATATACAAGATAAAGTGGGGTAAATAATAATCATCATAATCATAATAAAATAATAACAGCTTTATTGAGTGGATGAATGAAAGAAACTTGGGCATAATACCCAATTTCTTAAAATGTGGGTTGTGACCCCATCTGATTGGAGTTGTGAACAATTTGATAACAATAAAAGGTGTCTCCATATGCAACCAAAAATTTATTATAAATCATAGGTGATTAATCCCGGTGTGTCTGGAAGTGTGCGACTGTGGTTGCGTGTGATGACATCACTGCAGATTTGCTTCTGAACACAGACATGCCACTTCATATTGCACATGCCATCAGGTCATGTAGCACGAACAAAGCCTGCCTGAAACACCTCAGCTCAGATGAAGTCTGTTGTATGTTAAAAGCTACAGAGTTTTGGCTGTTCACACAGTTTTTCTCTTCTTATAGAAAATAATCAGTAAATAAAACCAGAGATTTTTTTCATATTTCTCTACCATCATTCCTCATCATATACATATCCAGATCAAATCTACATTGAGTTCTTAGAATGTGTGCTTTAAAAAAATTGCTGTTTGAGTTGCAGACTTGAGTTTCATAGAAAATGAAATAGTTAAATAAAATTTAATTTAGGATTAGCACAGGATTTCCAACATTTCTGGAAATGGCCCTATGGATGCTTCTGAACTCTTGTAGTACTTATTTCCATGAAATAAAGTTCTGAGCATTGACAATCATAACATCAGAATATTGATCAAGTTTGAAAAGTGTTGAAGATGCCTTATCAGGTGTGTGCCTGCAGGCTTCAAGCATGACACTGTAGTTTTAAATATGTTGGGTCATCTTCATAGTCATCTAGGGATGCTTGAAGCCTGCAGACTTTAAGTCTTTTTCATAAAATCAAACAAGCACATGCATCTCTTTAGTATGCAGTTTTGATCTCCTCTTTAGTAAATGGTAAAATTTGGTATGTATCAAAAACTTTTAGAATCAGACATTTATTTATTTTTGTTTTTTTGAGAATTGGTCACATGCAAATGGTATTTATCACATTTCCACCCTTTCCTCTCTGCCTCAATGATATACACGACAATTGTCCATAATAGTGCTACACGTTATGTATGTAAAAATAATAAAACCACACGCACACATACAATACACACATAGCACATCCACACCCAAACTCATATTCTGCTGAGTCCGTGTAGTGTTGCTCGTGTGTATATGTGATTGGATAATGTATTGGCGGCTGTCTCATAGAGAATCCCGATTGAGAAGTCTTTCAACAGTCATTAATTATCTGCAGTTCTTGTGTGGGTGGGGATCTGGGAGATTTCCTCCATCCACATTGGTGTTTCCACTGTTGTCATTGCTCAGGCCTTGTTTAGGATAGGGTTTCTCTGTAGCTTTGGAGCTTGTCCTGGAACTAGCTCTTGTAGACCAGGCTGGCCTCAAACTCACAGAGATCTGCCTGCCTCTGCCTCCCAAGTGCTGCGCTTAAAGGTGTGTGCCACCACTGCTTGGCATGGGGGACAATATTTGTGGACAACAAATTCATGGGTGCTGCTTCCCTTTAATATATGTGAAACACTACCTTGAAGCAGACATTCTTGGCTTCTGGGTCTTATATTCTTTCTGACTCCTCTTTCAAGATTGTGCTTATTAGGATTTTTTTTTCAACTTTATATAAGTTAGAGTCATCTGGGAAGAGGAATTACCAGTTGAGAAGATACCTTTGTTAGACTGGTCTATCAGCAAGTTTGTGGGTCATCTTCTTGATTAATGATTGACGTCAGCGGTGCTACACTTAGCTAGTTGGCCCTGCAAGGTGTAGGAAAACAAACTGAGCAAGCCATGGGGACCAGTCCAGCAAGCAGCACACCTTCATGGTCTCTGCTTCAGTTCTTGCCTCCAGGTTCTTGCCTTGAGTTCCCTCAATGACAGCTTGTGATCAGAACATACAAGCTGCTATAGGCCCTTTGCTCTTCAACGTTGCTTTGGGTCATGATGCTTGTTTATACCAATAGAAAACAAACTAAGGCAGCAATGTTCCCAAGCCTTAACTGAAAGGGCTGCATTATAAATGCATCAGCAGAGGTTGGGTCCTCCATGGCCTATTGTTCTCTGCATTTTGGATCAGTAATGGATTTCTACAATGGTCCTCAACAGCAAAAAGAATACCCCCCCCCCTTTTAAAATGAAGGTGAGACCTATACCTATCTGTGGTATAAGGATTCGTTTTTAGAATGGAGCTACAAATCATACTGGTTTAGGAATGTGACAGTAGTAAGTTTCTCCTCTAGGGTCCATGACATCACCAGCCACAGTTTAGGCTGAGACTATGCCATCAGGCATGAATTCCTTTCCGCTGATCACGTCTTAAGTCCAATTAGACAGCTGCTGCTTTCTCCCAAGATGCTGTATCCCCATCTTATGTGCCTACATAGGCAAAATCACGCAAAATGTTCCTGAGGGACAGGGCTGTGGACGGAAGATGTTTAAGAAGCCCTGCTCTAAGAACCATGCCAGGCACTTTGCACGCCTGCTGCTCCTGACTCCAGCTGCAGTTTAGTGTTGGGTGAAGTGAGGCTAAGAGTTTGTGGACGTCTCACTGCATGCACTATCTTTCTGGAAACTTCAGCGCTTTCTTAGTGCTTGAGGATTTTACAGTGATTTGATCCTTTCGGATCATTTATGATAGATAAATGTGAGTGGCAGGCTTAGCTCCAGCCCACGAAATCTGTCCACACTCTTACTTCTCTGCTGGAGCATAGCTGCAGTAATGTAAAAACTTGTGTTTTATGAGTACTTTTAAAGGCTTAAGACCAATTTGCATTCCCGGGGATGTTGCTATTTTTTGAGTTTGCATGCAATGTTCTTATTTATAGTTCATTTTATACTCAAACTCTCTGCTGCCTTTCTTATAAAACGTTTAGTGGTGCTATTGAAAGTATGACTTACAGGTGACAGCACAGCTCTTGAATTAAAATCTGGGAGCTACATGACATGAGGACCAGCGAAGGGATTTTAAAAATATTGTGTTTCTTAATATATAACACCAAAAGATTATCAAACATTCTAATAATCTTCTGAAGTTGTTTCTGTATATGCTGGGGGAGAGAATGTAGGGCCTTGTTAAAAATTTTAGTTTTGATTGTAATTCTGCTCATTTCCCCAATCAAAGCTGTGTTTAAAACCAGAGGCAATAATATGATTGACTTGCTTGAATTTCATTTCTACTTCATTTCCTCAGTCTACCAGCAGGTGGGGCTACAAGTCATTGGCAGAAAGGCGTAAAAAGGAAAAAGGGAACAGCTAGGAAGGTTGTTTACGCTTTAAGGCATATTGTTATGGAGCGTTTTGACTTTTCCTCTTTTGGGGATTTAGACTATTTTGTTTTGTTTCCAAATAATTTCTGATTATTCATAGAGAAAACACCCTACGGTCCTGAAAGAGTAAACCAGGAGACCCAAGCCAGCAAATCACCAATTCCCAGTCCTTCGTCACATGATGGAAATACTTACAGGGCTGAACTTTCTTCAACGACCCTTTACCCTCACATTTCCAAGCTGAGAAATACGAATCTCCAGCCAGGGCACTCAGAAATCAAGCAATGTTATTTTCAAGTCTGTGCTTCTCAAAGTGAAGGGCTGCCAAGAGAATATGACATAGTTTACAGCTGCGGGGCAGCAGGGCCACCTCCCCCTTCCTGGATGTAATGATGAATTGAATCACCCTTCCCTGTGCAGATCACCTTGACATCCTGCAGAAGCAGCCACTTTGGCCTGAGATGCTGCAGCTCGTGGAGTCGGTTACGTTTGGGGAATATGTGCATTCACGTTTCTGTCAAGTGTTTTGCAAGCCCATTTATGTCCATGAGACTCCCGATTTCGACATACCTCTCCTTAAATTATTCCAAGTCTGTGACAGAGTGAGTGATAACTTTATATAATCCTGGATGTTTTGTGAGTCTTAAAAATGGTCTTTATTGCCGTGAATGTAGATGAACATTTATTTTATATTCTAGGACCCTTTGTGGATGTACATAAAACATCCCATTTATCTGATCATTTACTTTTGCATGTCATTTTATTTCAGGACAGCTTCAGGCTGAATTATGCTGAAAACCCTTATCAGAATCACAAAGCTAGCGTGTGGGGTAAGGCTGTGGACAGGTTGCTCCGAGATGTGTCCTTACCTAAACCACCTCCCTAGGCTGTCATCTGAGGGGTGCTGAGCACTTAACCAATGGGTAGACAACAGGTAGACTTTAACTGAGGTGAGAATGTAATGGAGGTGCCTAGCAATGCATTCCTGGGGACTACCCCTGCTGTGCACAGCTCTTGCGGGGGCCAGGGTCACAGAGAATGAGGGATTCAAGAACGCAAAAGGTTCTGATGGAACTGCCATCTCTGTTAGACTTTCTATCAAGATTCCTCTAATTGGAGCCAAAGAGGAGCTGGTGTGGAAGAGCAAGGGCAAAAGGAGGATGAAACGCAGTGATGTGGGGGTTGTGTGTCTCATCTGCATCTCACTAGATCTGTGAGTGACAGCCTGCAGCCAAGGATGTGCAGAATAGCAGCCCCTGCCTAGTATCCTTCCTGTAGGGCTGGCTCAGACCTTGGGAAGAAGTGAGCCTAGAGGTGCACAAGACTGATATCATTGGCTGGAAGGGTCTAGGGGTGTGGATGTCTGATAGGCAAGAGCTGTGCCGCCCTTACACAGTGCCTGCCATCCCCACGTTTGACATTTAAGAAACTATTTGAGGTCAACTAAAATTCGATGAAAAGTTTGTTTGCTTAGGAGCCACACGGCTGAGTAGACCCGGCAGGGATGAACCTTCTCCAACATCATAAATGTTCTCATGGAAAGCAGTGCTCAGGAAGAAACAGGCTGGGGGGGGCACCTCCATGAACTGAGGTACGAGGGTAGCTGCTGCCCCATTTACCTCACCTCATATCTGCATATGGAGAACCGAACCGTGTGCTCTCCACGGTGAGGATTGATTTTGTCAGCTTGGCTGCATTGAGAAATGCCCACGTGACTCATAAAGCACACTTGAGTGAGACTGTGAAGTTGTTTTTGGAGATCACCAATAAGGGACAGCAACCAAGGGAAAGAACTAATTTTTGTGTGTAGGTGGTACCGTCCAACCAGCTGGGCTCCTGCATGAAGTGGGAAAAAATTAGAGCCTGCTAAGGTTTCTGGCTCCATTTCTCCTGTGCTAGAATGTCTGCCTCCTGCTGCTGTGCCCATGGACATCTGACTCTGGTTTCTTTAGTCTTCAAGCGTTGACTCATACCAGCAACTCTCCAGGGAGCTTCCAGGTCTCCTGCCTTGAATCTCAACTGCAAAATTGGTTCCTCTTATTCTGAGGCTTCTGGCTTCTTGGCTTGAGCAGCTACTGGGTTCTATGGCTTTTCCAAGTGCAGATGACCATCGTTGGGTCCTGCCACTTCCAATCATGCATGTCTCCTTCATAACCATACATAAATATGCGCATGTAAATATATTTCCTATTGGTTCTGTTCCTCTAGAGAATGCGGACTAATACTCCCACACTTCCCTGGCCTGTTATATCCTGTTATGAGCTCATGTATTTCAAAATAGATTGAAATTTCTATCATTTGCCATAAAATCTTTGAAAAATTTATAATGAGAATTTTCAGTGGTGAAATTTTCTTTCCAGGCTGGAGAATTTCCAAAGGCTGCTTCCCTGTGCCAGCTAGAACTTTAACTTTATAATTCCCGTAATCAGTGCGATAACCCTGCAGACTGTGTAGCGCTAGTCACGGCAAAGCATGTCTATTCTCATTCCCACAGTCTTCCAAACAATAATCCAGAAGTTGCAAGACGGTGAGTCATCTTTTAGCTGTGTTCAGGCAAGAAACCAGTAAAAACTTAAAAATCCTTTTGTCTCTAGATTCACAGAGAAAATGACTGCTCTCTAAGCGGATGTCTGGGTCCTATGCTGTCTTCAGAAATCAGTGTGCTGTGTCTCCCGTTATCTTTCCAGATAGAGTGGTTTCAGCCCCGGATTAGTGGCAAATGTGCATATACTCTAAATCATGTCTTTTGGGTCATATCTCATATTTGAAGACCACTAGAATGTACTGGCCACAGGCTGGCTCTGTAGCTCGGTAGTAGCATGTTTGCTTAGCATGTTTGGGCCTCTGGATTCCCCAACATTGTAAAAATGTGTATATTCATTCATTGATGTCTAGGGATTGGTTCCAGAGTGTTCTATGGGTACTGAAATCTACAGATACTCAGATTCTGGGAAGAAAATAGTATGTGTTTGCATAAATTGCTGCACATATTCTCATACATTTAAGACTTCTCAACACAACTTACAATATCTAATACAGTGTACATGATATATAGCAGTTATGAAAATATTTTGTTTTAGAGTCTAACAGTAAGTATAAAAAGTCTACCTGTTCAGTTTAGAGTACTTTTTTCCTTCCCAAATACTTTTTACCTCTAGCTGGTTGAATGCATGGATGCAGAACCCACATGTACAAAGCTGGCTGTGGTTGTTACATAAGTGAATTCGGAAGTAAACACTCTTTAGAAGTCAAGAACCTAATACTGCTCCCTAACTCATAAATATAGGAAAACAGCCATTGTGGAAAATTATGTGGTGTTTCTCAAATAGTTAAAAATAGATACGGTCACCAATCCAACTACTCTGTTGCTTCTTATCCATCCAAAAGAAATAAAATCAATATTTTAGGGAGATAGACATTCCTATTTAATTTTAGTCCTATTCGCAAAAACCAAGATAGGGCATCAATTACACACATGCGCACACACCAGGCACACGTGCATATGCACATGCATGCACACTTGTCAGTACTGTAAGAAAAGATACACACTCTGGTATGTGGACATTATTCAGCCTCAGAACAAAAGGAAATCTTACTGTTTACAATATGGATAGAACGAGATGACAATGTACTAATAATTCAGACACAGAAAGAAAAACACCACATGATTTCATTCATAATGTGTAATAAACAAATTCAAAGAAGCAGAGACTAGGATGGTGGTTCCAGAGATGATGTGTAGAAGAAACGGGATGTTGGTCAAGATGTATGGAGCTTCACTTATATACGGCATGTTCTAGAGATCTAATAGGCAGCATGGAGATTGGAGGAGATAATGCAGTTCTGAGTACTACAAACTTGCCAATAGTGTATTGCTGAAGTTGTCTCACTACCAGACAAAGACACTGATGCGGCCTTGACTCATCTCTCTTCATTGTCTCTATATATGTACATTTCAAAACATCATTTTGTGTTCCTTAACCATACAACACTGAGGTTCAAACCATTTTCCTGGGTAAACGTGGTTCAAGTATCTCCCCACCTTGTTACTTATTCTTTTCTAAACTTGAAGTTCATATAGATAATATCACACAGAGATTCTGCATATTGAAACTGGTTCAAAATTATGCCATGCATCATATACAATGTCAGTAGCTTGTCTTTCTCATTTCTGTGTAATACTTTACTAAATTAATTTGTCACAATTTATTTATGCATACCATAGTTGATGATGGCCAGGGTATTTTCCAGTTTCTGTATTTTGTGAACGATATATTAAGCGACACATATTTTGGTAGATAGAAACACTGATTTTTTTTTGATCATATGCTCAGGTTCAGAGTTGTTGAGTCAGGGAGTAATGGATTCTGAGTCCTGAATTTTCTGCTTCCACTCTATGAACTGTGCAGTAACTACTATACGGCTCTCTCTGAGTGCTCCAAGCAGGCCCTTGATTTAATCAGGAACTTTCTATTAGCTTAATTGGTAACAGAAGAGGAAGTTTTATATTTGTTCAACAAATAAGAAAGTCTTATTATGTCATAGCTGACACACCACAACGTATGTAGGACATTTGACAGCCTCTCTTCAGAAAAACCGTAATAGCCCCCATCTTCGACAGACTTGTTTTTACTCACTGAAATGTATACAGTAAGAGAGAGGTGAACAATTGATTCTCCATTTACTTGTACACTGTAATTAGCTAAGAAGGAAACAAATCAATTTAAAACCAATCTCCATAGTCTACCCATGCACAGAAATTGATTGCAGACTTGAATCTGCTGAACGAAAAGTGAAGCTAGCTAATCTCAATTTGTATTTCATCGAGTAAATGTCAGCTATTGATCCCGAAAGCTTACTTCTGGAGAAGCAACACACGTCATTCCTTAAGGTGGCAGAATACAGGCACCTCACCGTGAGGTTGAATTAGGTGAGGGCTAGGCGTATCGCTGGCTGGAGGAAGATGAAATATTTGGCAATAGTGGAAGGAGAAACCTCTGCCAGCCGCCCCTTCTTTCAGACTCTTAACTCATCTTAATTTAATGCTCATTGATTCTCATTGGTGGAGATTGTGTAGAGCAGCCCTTTTGTAACGGGATGTGAGAAGATTGGGCTGAAACTCACTTTCCAGGCCAACTCAATTCTCTCGAGCTTTCTGAACTCTTGACAGCGCAACATTACATTTGAAGAGAATGGTTTGACCTGTGTGTTACAGAACAGGTTTCCACAGCACGCCTGGCGCCTGGTTTTTCTCAATGAGTGATCCGTGTTGCCGTTGTCGCAGGCTCTGTAAGCTGTTTGATAACCTGCCATGCCTTCTGTCCTGGCACAACACAGAATGTGCAACATTGTGCTTTGCCTGAACACCAGTATATATGTAAAGAAGTGACCTGAAGTGATAGAGAAAATAATTTCTTTCTCAAAAGAAATGCCACAACTCTGCCCCCAACCTCCATCTCCTTACCTTTGAAGTGGAATAATAGTCCTTACTTCATTGGGATTTTGTGATGGGTAACTGAAGTCGTCCGTATAAATATCTAGAACAATGCCTTGCTGTTAGTGACTGCACAAAGTATTTCTCCTTGCTTAAATATAGTTTCCTATTACAAATATTACTTTATTTTTACTTCTGCCTTTTTCCTCAGTACATTTAATTTTACATTTCTTTGTTGGCTACTATTATATTTTTAAAAATTAAATTTATTTATTACTTTTGTTTACTCATTTAAGAAACTGTCTTACAAGTGTGTTTATGTTAAGCATATTTGCCTCTGTCCCTTTCCTACGTTCTTCCTTTTTTGCTTGTTCCTTCTCCTGATAATTCCCTTTGTTCCCATAGACAATTTTCCTTCTACCTTTATTCATATGCTCATCATTCATTCTTCTTATGGCTGAAAACATTCTCATTGAGTATATACACTGAATTTTACCTATTCATTCCCCTGTTGTTGGACCTCTGGGTTGTTTGCCTGACTTAAATCCTGGGCAGGGCACTGCAGTAAACACTGATCCACAGGTGTCTCTGATGTACTTATCTGGAGTCATTCAGGTAAATAGGAAAATGTAGGATAGCTAATCTATTTTCATTCTTAGAACTAACCTTTCAAATGGATGAGTAATAATGAATTGAAATCCTGAGGGACACAAAGTATTTGGGGGAGACGAGGTCTTTCTCTATAGTCTTGACTGACCTGGAACTTGCAATGTGGTCCAGGATAGCCTTAGATGTCATCTGCCCTCAGTTTCTGGAGTGCTAGGCTTAAAACACAGTAACAGTCCTGAGAAAAACACATTTCACAGTGTTTTTCTTATAGTTACAGTTGGTTGCACTCTCTGTGTTTATTTTTCAAGTCAGCAGGGATTTTTACAGACATATGAAGGTGTTTGTGTGGAAAGATAAGTATTCAGTACTAATAAATATTAGGTTTTTGTTCAAAATCATAAATAATCTCACAAAACATGTCATCTCATCCTTACTTGCATTGGCATGTGTTTATATGCTATTTAAATATCCCCATAGATCACCCAAATCATCTCAGATACTCCCATGATAAATTTGTGGCAGCCCCTTTAGGAAACATGAAATCACTAGCAAAAGGGATCTACTGCACACCCAGGTTTGCGGCTGGAGACAGGATGGATAGGGAAGTGTATGGAATTAATAGGGATGTCTTCTGGGAACGACTCTATTGTCAGGCCAGGAAATATATAGCAATTCCCATCTGCACTAGTCAGGTTTCTCTGAAGTAACAAAACTTATAGAATGGATCTCTCTATGCGTGTAGAAAGGGGATTTATTAGAATGGTTTACAGGCTGTGATCCAGATAATCTAACAATGGCTGTGGATGGGAAGTCCAAGAGTCCAACAGTTGCTCAGTCCACGAGTTCATTGTGTGCTGGAATCCCAAAGAGGTAGGCTCCAATGCCAGTGAAGGAGTGAACTTGTTAGCAAAGCAAGGGCTAGCAGGCAAAGAGCAAAAGCTTTCTTCTTCCACGTTCTTCTATAGACTTTCATCAGAAGCTGTGGTCCAGATTAAAGGTGTGCCTTCCTGCCTCAATATCCAGGTTAGAAGTGCATCTTCCTACTTCAAATCAAGCAAAAATCCTTCACACACGTGCCCTCCATTTTTGGATTTTAGTTACTTCCGAACGTAGTCACACCTGCCTACTTAAGACCCAGTAGATATACAGATATTTACAAATATTTGGTAGACAATTTCCCCATTCTTCATGGTTGTATTTTCTGCACCAGTCTTACTGGTCTACATCCTCTACAGTAGAGATAGAACAGTCAATGTAGGCAGACAGTTCAAGCTCTCATTTCAAGAGCTAGGACCACCTCCCAGAGGGCCCCAAGGCCAAAATATGCCCCAGGAAACTCAGAGAGACAGGTCTCTGGAGTGAGCTGGTTATCTGCTCTCCAGAGTGTATGTCCCCAAACACTCTTATTCCTTTTCTCTATCATTTCATTTCCCACACAGGCTTTTCCCCAGGGAGTGGACTGGTATGCATGTGTTTTCACCATCAATGAATTGTGATTTTCATTTCATGCATCAACACCAGGGGGTTTGATTGATTGGTTGTTTTGATTCTGTTTCTCAGAGAAGGAGCCATTTCTTCTGGTGGACAATCAGGGCCCCGAGTCTGCATTCCTCAGAGCTGGGAATTATATATATATATATATATATATATATATATATATATATATATATAAAATATAGTAATTGACACAGATAATAAGTGCACATCCCTGAGGCATCTTATAGATTTCTGGTCACTTCTCAGTCAATATTTCACTCTGATCCCTGCACTGGACCAGCCAAAGCACGGGATGTCCTTTTTTAATTAAACCTTTATACCAGACATGCGATAGAGTAATAGCTAATGTGGTATGGATTTGCATGTATACAGCCATACCAAGTGGCAGGAGCCACTATTATGTTTCCTCTGCTCATGAGAAAACTGCAGTAAATTTACTACTACAGGTCATTAGACCCGGAGGGAGGTAGAGCTTCAGTGCAGGGTGCACCTTTGGGCTCAGCACCCAGTCTCACCTGCATGGTTTTCTTTCCTTCAGCTTGTTAGTTCTTCACCTGATTAGGACTAGAGGTTGATAAATCCGAGCACTTAAATTTCCATTTAGGAGTTTCTTTGTTTAGATTGCCAGGGACGAGTAAACAGCTGGAAGGGATGCTCACCTACTGGGACCTGTGACTGTGGAACCTGTTTCTGGTTGAGCATCCTTCATCCAACACAGTAGCTTCTGATAGACAGGTAGGTCCTGATCAGGGGAACACCTCTCACTCTTTCAGTGTCCCTTCTTTTGAGGCACGCTATTGTTTAGGGACCTGTTGAAATTCTGATTTAAAAAAGACAGATATTGTGCAATTTCTCTTAATGTTTATTTTTTTTTGTCTTCTGTAGAAAAATGTGGGTTCTTGCAACTTTTTCAAGGGAATTTAATTTCCCATGACTGCTGGCAAATTCAATTTTGAGTTTTACATAAAACACTAGAAAATAGAAGTCTGGCCAGAGGTTATACTTTTAATTCATTGAATTTTTGACGCAACTTTGCTCATTTGCAACCTACTCTTTATTGTAATCTTTAAGCCACTAACTTTCCAAAATAAGACTACATTTTAAAATATATAATGTCTAAAATGGTTGACTTTCTTTTGTCTTTCTCCTCCTGATTATGGTGATGCTGTTTGACTTGTTTTTATTATATTTGCTAAAGGGGAAAACATCCGCTGAAGTCAAGACTAGATGAAAATTTGTTTTGAAAAATGCTCAGTGCACAATAACTAATGTTAAGGCAACATATTATACACCCAAATAACTCTGTAATGTCTTCAATGATACTGTGCCCTGGTGTGTGTGTGTATGTGTGTGTGTGTGTATGCTTAGATCTTAGTGTTCTAGTTTTATATAGATCATTACATATGTAACTTATGTTAATTAATTCTAAGCTATTGTAGATTGTCAGACTATTCTTTCTGTCTCTTGTCTTCCCATTTCTTATTCTTCACCTTTTACATTTTGCTAATAGTCCCTACTCATTAATGCTTCTCCAGTGTTATAACTAGGTAAGAAGATGGACAAAGTCAAAGGCATAGTTTTGATTTTTTTTTTTTTGTGATTTGCCCCGTGAAATGTGTTAGCACAGTGGCCAGTTAAACAAACAACTAAGTCCAAGTATAGAACCCCAGTTTCCACCATTTTCCCAGATACCTAAAATAATCTGGGCTGGGTGTTAGATCTAAGTATGGCATTTCTGCCATTGATATGAACATCTTCCTCCTGAAAAGCCTATCATTCTATTCCTAACAGTCGACACAACCAATCATCCACATTCCTTCAGAGAGGTAAAATTGGGTAGTGATTGGTCTACATGTCCAAGACAGTAGGTGTAAAATGCTTCAGAGTTGTTGACTACAAAAGTCAGAGTTATAGACTCCATTTACCCGAAGAAAGACAGAAAATGGAAAGATTCAAGCTCCATGGTATGAAATCTTTTCAAATAACTATTTCATCTGGAACTGAGTAAATGAAGACAGGAGTTTATTTAAAAAATGCTTTATAGTCTGAGGGTTAGTAAGTTTATTTTCTTGGATTTTTTTTTTTTTATTGTGAGAGAAAGGTCATAAAAGGCATGTTCTACCAGCCCTAAAACGTGTCTTTGGCCTTGCAGATCCTCTTTTCGGAGATTTCCTCCTTGTTAAGCACCTGTTCTTCCCAGAAGGGAAGGAGACATCCCAGCCTGGGGACAGATGGCAGCCCAGCTGTGCGGCAAGCAGCATCTTTTCTGTAACCATCTGCTCTCTGCTTGGTGAGTACCCATAAAATGACAGTCCACAGCAGGTCGTAAAGAGATGGATTTTCACTCTCGATGATGGGGCAGAGTTTTGGTGGTTTGGGATTTGAAAGGTTATACCATGACTTTATTTCACATGCTTCTCTTCATACTCAAAATGGGATAGAGTTAAGGCATGCCCAAAGTACAGAGAAGTGTCTTTGGACATGCCCCAACTCTATGCCATTGTTAAGTGGAAAGAAGAAAACAGACACCCGAACAAGCATGTGCACATGTCTCTGATCCCTCTGACACACTGGATGACTCACTTTAATCTTTCCATTTCTACCTTCAGGGGATTAGCTGATCAGCATGGAGACCATTCATTCTTTTCTATATACTAGGCGGTATCTGTATGCCAAGTTAACATGTCATGGACTTGTATACCTGGAATGAATTGTCCTCGCAAACACCTGGCCCTCAGTCCTCAGAGCAGCATATGTGAACTAATGAGACGTAGGGAATTCTCATTTGGCTGATACTAGGGAGTGTCTTACCCATCTCTCTTGTTTGTGCATTTGGCTTTGGTCTTATGTATTTAGAGACTGTGTTATGTATATTCAGACTCAGTATTTGTTTTATTTTTCTGACAGTTTTATCTCTCTAGGAGATTGGCTCTTTTAACATAATGTCTCTAGTTGTATCATTTTTTTTCAGGACAGAGTTAGTATGTATCTTTGGAGCCTGTCCTGGAACTAACTCTTGTAGACCAGGCTGGCCTCGAACTCACAGAGATCTGCCTGCCAATGCCTCCCATGTGCTGGGATTAAAGCATGCGCCACCACCACCTGGCTAGTTATATCTTCTAATGCTTATTTGAAACTTTAAATAATTAATTATAAAAACGCATAGCATGAACATTTGTGTTAAAAATTATTATTGTTGTTGTTATGGTTATGCTGTTATTGTTAAAAATGTGTGTGTGTGTCTGTGTGTATGTATGTGTATAACATGTATGTGCCAGGATAGTGTGTGTGTAGGTCAGAGAACAACTTTTGGAGTAGGCTCTCTCCTTCAACTGTTGGTTTTGGGTTCAAATTCAGGTCATCAAGCTTGCAGAACGCATGTTTTTTTTTCTTAACCATTTTTAAGTGGACAGCTCACTAGTATGAAATGTATTCACATAGGCATGTTCCAGCAAAGCTTACTTACTAAAATCTTCATATATGTATGTATAGTAGTATACTTTGTATATATATACTTATATATTTTTAGTAGATGTATTTTTATATACTTTAAAGTATATGCTTTGTTTTTTTTTTTGAGACAGGGTCTCACTGTATATTGGCTGTCTTGGAACTCAAGACTGGCTGTATATGTATATACACACACATTAATATACTTTTTTAGTATGCATAAATTAGTTTTAAAATCCATTAAAATATAAGCTTAATGATATTCATTTGTGTTTATGTAATTGTTATTTAATATGTTAATATTTTATTTCTTTGTCTAGTCACATTTTTTATTTATTGTTATTTCATTTTCTCTTTTATTTGCCTTTGGTTGCAGATTATTTTACTTTCATTATTCTTTTTAATTGTTAGCTTAGAGACAGCTATATGTACTAGACATATGAGAATCCACATATATGCTAAAACTTTTTACTGCTTTCTGGAACATGTGAAAATATAGAAGAGCTTGAATAAACTACTTACATATCTTTGTGTTTTTGTCAATCATTTAAAAATTAATTACATATTTTATCCCTTTTCATTTCTCCATCCAACTCTTCTCATCTTACTCCCACCTCCATTTTCTCTCAAATTCATGGTCTCTTTCACTTTAATTGTGTGTGTATACACACACACACACACACACACACACACACACAGAGTCTGCTCAGTCTATATAGTTTGTATGTATAGGACCTTAGGACTGACCACTTGGTACTGTAAAACCAATTGGCGGCTGTTATATGAAGAACACCGTCTTCTCCCACTCCCAATATTCCTTAGTTTCTGTAGTTCTTTGTCTATGGTTGGGGCTATACGAGCGTTTCCCTTGTCATGACAGCATGCCTGCTGTGTTGTCCTTCTTCTTCATGTCTTGTTATTTTAATTGTACATATGCTCTAAATTAATGACGCATATTCTTACCATTTTTATTGAATCTATATTTATTTAGTTTGGTCCTCTTATTTGTCTTCTGTCACTTGCAGTGTTTTTCTACATTTTCATATAATGCCCGAAGAAGTTGCATTACTGAATTCTTTTACTCTAGGTTTTCTGGCTAGCAATTTCCTATATTGATTTTTTCTGAAAACATCTCGTTTTAAAAGAAGATCATTTAGGAATGGATTTTTGCAACTGTAGAGATGGCTTATTGGTAAAGAGTACTTGCTGCTTTTGCAGAGGACACAGGCTTGGTTCCCAGAATCCATATGGCCCCTCATAATTGCCTGCAATTCCAGTCCCAGAAGATCTGACACATGCTTCTGCCCTCCATGGTGACCAGACACACATGTGATGATGTACTTACATGTAGGTAAATACAAAATAAAAAAATTAACAAATCTGTAAAAAGTGAAATTTCATCAGTGTATAAGGACACTTTAGATGAACACATAATAATTATTAGGCTTCAAAAATATACCCAAACCGAAAAAATAAACCATGAAATTGGCAGCCAGCTCAAGAAAGAGAACTTGACAAGTATTCCAACCGCTCCCCTAAACCCCCAGGCCCTTTCTAAATGCCATCCCACCAAAGGGTATTCACTCTTGCCATGATAACATCATCAACTACATTGGCCTGTTTTGTATTGTGTATGGAGGGAATCTGTTACCTGCTCTTTTTTTATTTTTTATTTATTTTTTTAAATTTATTTATTTATTAAAGATTTCTGCCTCCTCCCCACCACCGCCTCTCATTTCCCTCCCCCTTCCCCGATCAAGTCCCCCTCCCTCGTCAGCCCAAACTTTTATGACTGATGTCCCTTATCAGTTATACTTATGAGATACACTGATGTTATATGTAGTGACAGAGTTATGTTTATCTGTACAATAGTCTATTGTGTGACTATATAGTTATAACCACTTTGCTATATGGTTGATAAATTTGGTTGATCATATATAGAAATGGACACAGATATTTTCATATGTCCTTCACACATAGCATATATTCAGATTCTTCTCACCTTCTCCAAAGTCAGCTAATTTGGGCACCAATCCCATGTTCAAAGTTTAGCTATGTATTTGAGAAACCAGAACAACGATGTACTTCCAATATATTACAGTAGAATTGACAGCAGACGGACATTTCCTTTTCAAAAGTGGGAAATTGCCTAAAAAACAGAGTGTTGGATCCTAATCAAATCTTAAACCCATCTGGAAAATTTCATTAAGTCCATACGGCTACAGAATAATCCTATTTGGCTTGGCACTTTGCCTTACAGGCCTGTTGGGATGGCACTATCATGTCTATCATTCCAAGTCACAGCCCCATACCAGATTATAAGGAGTGTCTTTCACCTCTAAGCATTTAATGGTAGCTGCCTAACCAGTAAAACTAGGGAGGCTATATCCTTGCCCCTGAGGAATGTGTGCTTTGGGCCTAAATTGCCTTCAGTGGACATCCTTAATTTTTCCTGAGGGATATTTTTCTAGCTGAATAACTGTATTTCTTCATTGGATTGAATCCATTCTGTGGCAGCCTTCCTGCAGTTTGTTCCATCTCTTTCTAGGATGGCAATGCTTCTGTTGATGTAATTCCATCTCCATTTCTATTTCCTGCCAAAATAGTCCCTAAAATACATGGTTAATCTCTTTTTGGAGTAACTTTTCATCACACTTGGGCATTTTCTATAAAACATATTTTTTTTTGTGTGGTATGGACAGATAATAAATTTTCTAAAACTCTCAGGTCCTGGTTGTTTTTTTTTCTCAGCAATTTATTTCATGTATCTATCTCCTCCTTCATTTTACTATATGCATAAGGAGAAATCAGATTCTACCTTCAGCACTACTTTTAAAAGTTTTTTTTTTCAGATAATTATGCAATTTTGTTGCTCAGCAAATTCTACCTTCTATAAAACTCTGAACAATGGTTCAGCCACAGCCTTTGCCACTTTAACACGGGCCACCTTTCTCTCTCTCTCTCACAAGGAGCCCTTTCCTCTGAGACCTCATTAGAATCATGTTTGATGCTCCTATTCTTAACCAAAATGCTCCAGCCTCTACTCATTACCTGGGATCAGAGATGTTTACACGATTTTAGGTATTCATTTGATAAGCAATTCTTGTAGGGTTAAGCCAGCCCCTTTAGGGGGCGGGTTTGCCTCGGGCGAATGCGTATGCATAAATTGGGCGCAAGGGAGGCGGCTCGTCCCTTTTCCTGCCTCCTGTGAAAACGGCTGCGTGGGAACCTCGGTTCTGTAAGTTTATTTAAACATTAAAGCTGTATATATTCTTTAATATCTGCCTTGCATTTATTTACATCGATACATTTGGTGCCCAACGTGGGGCTTTGCAGATACCCGCCCCAAAATCAGAGGCTCCTGAGAGCGATCACTCCCAGTGGCACCTGCCCCCAGAGGTCTCCCTGGGCGAGCGGCACCTTGCCGGTCCGACTACGGCTGCAGACACAGCTGAGATTCTGAGTGACTCGATCTTTCCTGGTGCCTGCTAAAAAGTCAAATGGGACGAGAGTATTGGCACTCCCCGGCCCCGCCCTGCCTGACAGTGGCACAAGCGCCTCTGTAACAGCGTGATCAGTCTCTGTTCCCCTCCCACCTCCGCCGGCCAGCGCTCAGGTCACGTGACAGCGGCCCTGCGAGCTGGCTCAAACACACCGGCATCCCTTTGATTTGTTCACTTTGGCGGCTTTTCTCTCTGTTCCCTTTCTGGCCCAATTGCTATTTATCAGCCTGGTGTCTGCTCCAAATTTTGTTTTTGAGTCATTCATTTCAGACTTAGGCCACGTGGACTCAAGTGGACTCTTTCACCACCACTGGCAGGAACCGGTCATTGCAGGTAGAAGAATTTTTTCTTTTATAAATAAAATGTCTGAGAACGTGACTGTTTTAGATTTTCACAGCTTTTTTGAGTGTACCATGTAGGAGATTTTACAAGAGGTGTCTATCACCCCACATCTATGGATATTTCTGGGATTCGTAATTTTCCTTAGCACTATATGGTTTGATAATAGGAAAATGATGAAGTCTCTTAAGACAGAGGTTGAACGTTTAAAAACTATTGAGAGTGACAACAATCTTCTCAAGAATCAGTTTAAAGTTCTCCAGGAAGAAAACAGATCTTTGTTTAACATGACTCAGTTAACAGCAAAATTTAGAAAAGGTACAAGCTGATGTTAAGGAGAAATTCATTACTATGGAAGAAGGAACAGCTGAATTGGATCGTAAGTTCCAGCAGTCCCTTTCTGTAGGAACTGAAACATTAACTGAGAGAATCAAAACTGCTGAATGTGACAATCAAATTTTGTCTAAAGCTTATGACAGATTGGCGAAAAGATTGCCAATACAAGAAGGCACGGTTTATGCCAAAAAATTATGACCAAAGATGACAAGTTATCTCTAATGGACAAATTTCATACTTTAGAATCCTCAATAAAGGCTTTGGAACATAATTCTAGACAGGAGATTCAGACATTGCAAAAAGCAATGATGAATAGAATTGAAAAGATTGAGGAATTTCTAAATTCTGATAAAGAAGAGCAAAGGGTAGAAAGGCAAATTTTAACTACATCTGTGGATAAATCCCACCGGGACAATTTCCACAAAGCTCTACCTACAGCTCTACATGCCTTTCCAGTAATAACAACAAAAAAGATGATTGGTTCCAGAAACCCTAGGGTCATCAAGGAAGATACATGGAAGCCTGTCTGTATGAATGATCTCAAAGAAATTAAACAGGCTGTCATGACTTTTGGGATGCATGCCTCTTTTGTTAAAGAGATGCTAAAATTTTGGGCCACAACAAGCAGGGCAACCCCCTCAGACTGGCTCCAGCTGAGCTCTGCGGTCCTTGAGAGTGGATGCAATTGAAATGGAAATGCTTATTCAGACAAGAGGCTAGACTTTTAGAACAGCAGGAAAAGGCAAAGGGAATTGACATTTCCTTAGATAAAATTCTAGGTGAAGGGCTCTTTTCTGACCCTCAGGAACAAGCTAATTTGGATGAAAACACACTCTCCATATGTACTACAGCACCCTTAAGGGCTTGGGACAGAGTACAAGACCCAGGACAGAGAATGGAATCATTTGTCAGAGTTAAACAGGGTCAGAGAGAACCCTTTAGTGACTTTTTACAAAGACTAACTAAGGCTATAAAAATAGGGATATCTGACCCTATTTTATTTATAGACGTATAATGATTGAGTCTTTAGTCTTTGGCTTACAAAAATGCAAATATGGAATGCAAAAAGATCTTGGGGCCTTTAAAGTTCAGATCAGCACCCTTGGAAGAATGGGTCTTGCATACACTGAATGTTGACACATTTGACTATGGCACTGAAGCATGGGTAGAAGAAGCAATTTCCAATGGTAAAAGGAGATACCAGAATACCAAATGTTTTAATTATGACAAAATGGGTCATATGAAAAGAAATTGTAAACAACGGACTTTCAGAAATAATAATAATGCATCTTCTAGAAATAACAGAAATATAAGGACTCAGCCTTCAGGTTTATGTAGAAGATATGGAAAAGGCAGACATTAGACGAATGCAGGTCTACAAGAGATAGACAAGGCAACCTGATACAGACGGGAAACATGAGAGGGGGGCCTCAAAGGCCCCCATGGCAAACATGGTTCAGTCATTTCTAGTTTCTGCAGAGAACATGCCTCATCAGGAAAATTAGGAAGCCACATGCCTACTGTTACAAGCAATAATGATCAGAAAGATGAGTTACGTGTGTTTTGGCAAACTTCTATAAATGATCAAAGACCTAAGCTGAGAATGTATGTAAATGGCATTTTTATTACTGGCCTGCTGGACACAGGTGCTGATGTAAGTATCATTACCCCAGAATCTTGGCATTCATATTGGACTCTTCAGAATGTAAATGTTCAGCTCCTGGGTATTGGAACCCTATCTCGAATAAGGCAGAGCACGGGATGGGTTAAATATATAGGGCCAGAGGGACAAATAGGAAAATTAAGGCCATATGTAGCCAATATTGGAATGAATTTATGGGGTCATGACCTATTACAACAATAGAATACCCAAATTAACATTCCTGCTACTTCTAGAGCCTATAATTCTGAGAATAATATTAAAAGATATTACAAACAGAGAAAACCGGCCATTAGGGCTGTGCAAGAACAAGCAACTTATGTCCCTTCAGAGATACCAACAGCCTTGCCTCTAAAATGGTTGACTGCGAAACCAATATGGACAAAGCAATGGCCTTTAGCTGAGGAAAAGTTACAGGCTTTAGAACAGCTGGTACAAGAACAACTAGATGCTGGACATATAGAAGAATCTACCAGCCCTTGGAATTCTCCTGTATTTGTGGTTAAGAAAAAATCAGGTAAATGAAAAATGATGACAGATCTCAGGGCCATCAACAAGGTTATTCAACCTATGGGCCCTCTGCAATCTGGAATTCCTTTGCCCTCTTTATTACCAAAAGGATGGTCTCTCATAGTTATTGATTTAAAGGATTGTTTTTTCACTATACCTTTGCAAAAAGAAGATAGAGAAAAATTTGCCTTCACAATGCCTACTTATAACAATTCTCAACATTCGAGGAGGTACCATTGGGCCGTTCTCCCCCAGGGTATGTTAAATAGCTCCTCCCTGTGCCAATATTTTGTGAACCAACCATTGCAAATAATACGCAAGAAATTTCCCAAATCTATAGTATGCCATTATATGGACGACATTTTGTTATCTGATTCAAACATAGATACCTTGAACGGACTGTTTGAAGAAATACAGATACTTTTACCCAAATGGGGATTGCAAATTGCTCCTAAAAAGATTCAAAAGGGAGATTCTGTTAATTATTTAGGTTATAGAATAGGTTTGCAAAAAATTAAAACACAAAAGGCACAAATTCGGAGAGATCGCTTACGGACTCTTAATGACTTTCAAAGACTGTTAGGAGACATTTCCAGTCTACGACCAGCTATTGGGATAACACCTGATCTAATAATTCATTTAAAAAAAACCTTGGATGATGATAAAGATTTAAACAGTCCCAGAGAATTAACAGCTAAAGCAGAAAAGGAACTGACAATGATTGAGGAGAAATTACAACAGACACATATGGACAGAGTAAATCCAGAGCTCGATTGTATTCTCGTCATATTACCATCAAAAATTTCTCCTACAGAAATTTTAATACAGAGAGATTATATTATCTTGGAATGGATCTTTTTACCACATAAACCAAATAAGAAACTAAAAACTTATGTGGAAAAAATCTCTGAGTTAATTATAAAAGGCAAGCTGAGACTTCGTCAACTAGCAGGCATAAACCCAGCAGAAATTATAAGCCAGGAGATGTGCTGCGTTGGGGAAGGGGTTTTGCTCTTATCTCCACAGATGAGGAAAAATTATGGATACTGTCAAAATTAATAAAGGTTCGGTTTGAAGAAGGGAAGTCACTTGGAAAAGATAAATAACAATTCATTCACAAGGATGGCGAACATACTGAGGGTAAGAAATACAGATAGGTTTGGGGCAGGGTTCTTTTCTTATCTCCACAGGAAAATACTCATCTTCAAAGAATTTAAGGGACCCTGAATATTTAATTACTGATAGATGGAAAATAGTTACGACCCACTAAGTATCAACAATAAAATTCTATACATACTGTAAATATTGATTTTTTATATATATTTATATGTTTTATTGAACACTTCTTTATAAATATGTAGAGCTGGTTTTGGAGTTGGACTATGGCTCAGTCCCTCTTCAATTCCAAGCCTGTTGATAAGAGATATTTCAGAGTTTCTGTCTCAGGTCAGGAGCCATGAAATGGGACAGAATAAGAATAATTTTATACTTGATAAACTTTCTTTGCCTTTGCTCATATCTGTGTCTTTCTTTATATGTCAGTATATGTCCTTGTTGTTAATGTTTAAATTTCCCATAATAAGCAACATATCTTCCTACAGTAATCTTTGAAGTTTCCAGGATGAAGATGGGGCCCCACAACATCAACTCAATTTGGTTTTATGACGTCATGAAGTTTTTTTTAAGTGCTAATATTAGACCTGTTTTTTGGTACCAACTGCAGGAGACAATTTCGAATGATGCACATTTTTGACAACACTCTGGCCGGACCTTCTCAAAACACTCAGAGACTAGTTATAATTTTCTTAGGTCATAGGTTAATTTGGGAATTTTACCATCATTTGCTTTTACAGGGGCCCCTAAGAAAAACGTCACCCCCATGTCAGCTAGAAGCAATCTAAGAGGACGATGTCCCCTCTCCCAACAGAGTTTGCCCAAAGGGTTAGGGACATCTTTTAATGGTTGGTTTAGGGTTGAGGGGATGGGGAAATATTGTATGGAATTAGGGGTATATTCAAAAAAAAGGGTGGGATTAACTGGTTTGATGGGATGATTGGTATTTGTGATTTACTGTTTTTAGAAAATTATATTGGTACTGTTTCTTGTATATTGATATATTGAATATTGAATGTGAGTGTTCCTACCTCTATTTTTGTACAAGAGTATGCTTATATTGTATGGATACATCTATCATATCACAATGTAAATTTCTACCTCTGATACTATTTATGTAATAACATTGTTTACATTTGATATGTAATGACATTGTTTACAGGTGAAGATCATTGTCTTCATATATTGCACAGTTGTTTATTCTCTTAGTTTTCAAATTAGATAGGTATTGAGAATTATATGTTTGTCATATTTATTTTTAGGTTAATCAGGTCTTTTAGATACATAGAGATTATATTTAGTATAGATAGTATAATCTTCAGCTTCTTTGAAGAGCTGTAGAAAATGGCCTTTAATCTAACCTAGAATTCTGTACCAACGAGACACAATTACTCCTGGCAACACCACTCTACTCCCGAGAGAACGTTGAGCACCAAAGACACTCCACTGGGAGCTTGTCTTCTTGGCAGTACTGGCCTTTGGGTTAAGAAAAGCCCATACCTCAACTACTGACTAAGATATGAAACAGGATTGTCTTATCTTGCCAAGACAGGGTAGGATAATTCTAAGAAAGTTCCTTGCATTTGATAATGGTATGTCAGTTATGTTTGGCCTTAGCCAAAGTTGGTTGACTCAACATTGCAAACGAGACTTTGGGTGATTGCCCAGGTAGTCAGTTGTCTCTGTCATTTGTTGCCCATTTTGGATATCTCTCATTTGTTAAGTAATATTTATTCCCTTCTCAGATCTTTGATGGAGTTGAAGATTATTTAATTGTAGTTACTCTCTACATTATTTAGACTCCTTGAGATAGAATGTCTAGCAAAAGTTTTGTTCTCAATATTGTTTGTTATATTTATCATTTGTTATTATTGTTTATAGTTATATTTGGTTTTGTTCTGTCTTATTTAGACAAAAGGGGGAGATGTAGGGTTAAGCCAGCCCCTTTAGGGGGCGGGTTTGCCTTGGGCGAATGCGTATGGATAAATCAGGCGCGCGGGAGGCGGCTCATCCCTTTTCCTGCCTCCTGTGAAAACGGCTGCTAGGGAACCTTGGTTCTGTAAGTTTATTTAAACATTAAAGCTGTATATATTCTTTAATATCTGCCTTGCATTTATTTACGCTGATACAAATTCTTTTTTCAGTACACGAGTTCCCTATTACTGGAGTATCATGGGCCTGGAACCTAAACAGAAGAAACCATGGATCCACAGTTGTGACCAAGTTACTTGGGCTGCTGTCCCATTTTTCCTGTTCTTGGTTTGCAGAAGGCCATCTTCCCACTGTTCCTTCTTAGAGCCCTTGTTCTGTGTTTCTCCATCTCTGCTGCAAACCTTTTTGCAGAAGGAAATTAGTCTTGCTGGGTTAGGGTACCACTCTTAAAGCCACTTTTATTCTTAATTTACATTTTTCCCTTTTTCTTGAGACAAGATCTTGCATAGCTCAGGCTGGCCTTGAACTCTCTATGTAGCTAAGGAGACTCCGAATTTCTTACCTTCTTCCCTCCACTCCAGAGAGCTGGAATCACAGATATGTGCCTTTTTAACCTGTTTATATGGTGCTGGGGATTGAACCCAGGACTTTGTACATGCTAGAAAAAGACTCTACCAATTGTGCTATATCCCCAGTCCTTTAATTGCATCCTTCAATGCATTATTTCCAAATGCAGTAACTTGGGGTCTAAGATTTTGCCATATGAATATTCAATATACAGTGGGGCTCAACTTATACTTTCCCCACCATGTGAACACTTTAATAGACCTCTTATAATTTATTGAAAAGACAAAGCTTTGTCCACTTGAACTTTAGTGTTCATGTGTGTGAGTCTGTGTGTATATGTGTGTATATCTGTGTGTGTGTGTATTCCTGGGGCCTCTATTCTGCTACTTAAATTAGTTTTTATATTACAGCAACATTACTATACTGACTCAGTAATAACTAGTACTATGACAGACTAAGATACCAACTTTGTTCTTTTTGATGAGTTGTTTATTGCAGTGCTGGGGATTGAATCCAGGGCCTAGTGAAAACTAGGCAAGTACTCTGTTAAATATTTACATATCTAGCCCCCATCTACTTATTTTTGACTTTTCGTTTTCATAGGAATATCCAGTGAGTTTTGTAAGCATGTTAGCATATTAATTTCAATATCATTGTATTTATGGGTTTTGATCAATGCTAAATATTGCTCTCCTATGTAGAGGTCTTGAACATCTTTTTAAGGATGAATTCCAGGAATTCAATCAATTAATTAACTAACCAATTAATTAATTAATTTGGTGTTGTTGCAAAGCATCTTTCTACATTTTCATTCCCTGTAAGCTGTTTCTTTCAGGTATAGATTTTTTTGGTTGGGAGGTTTTTCTTTTGCCATTTAACGATGTCATTCCTTCATCTTCTGATTGTTGTTGCTTTGTTTTTGAAAAGATGGCCTCAGTCCTATTGTTCCTTCCAGGGTACTATGCTACATTTTCCTTAGCTACTTTTCAGAGTGTTCTGTCTTTTCAGTAGTTTTACTATGCTAGTTTCCAAAGATTTCCATCTCATGACTTATGTTTCTTAATGTTTGTGCCCTTTTTAGTCTCTCTCCTGCAGTCTAGTGTAGTCACATGTTTCACTTCTGAGCAATAAAGTCTACCAGCTTGGATACTGAGTAACTTTTGAGGCTGGTACACTAGAAACCTCAATGCTTTCCTGGCCTCCTGACTCGTTCACACTTAACAAACTTCCCCGGAAGTCAACTATGATAAAGAACAACTTCTCTGAGACTACTATGTCAGAAGAGAACCAAGCCGTGTGGAACAGGCCTGGAAGATCTTAGGAAAGAGAGAGAGAGAGAGAGAGAGAGAGAGAGAGAGAGAGAGAGAGAGAAATAGAAGAAGGAATGGATAGAGAAAGAAATGCCCTTTCAAGGTTTGTCATCCCCCAGTGGCCCACCCCTCAAACTAGGCCCCATCCACTAACATCCCATTCAAGTAGAGAAGCTGATAAGGTTTATAACTTATCTACTGATAATGTTAATAGTTTCATAATCTAATTGTCTTTCAATAGCACTACGGGCTTGTGGGGGGAGTCACACCTTCAACACATAAGAGAAACAGGAGAAAACTTCCCAAACTTACAGCAGATGTTAGAAAACGGGAAGAATCAAAGCTTCCCAAGAGGAAGAATAAACTACTAGCCATCTCCAGACTTAACACACTGAAAAAAGCTGTTGGTATAACACCCAAGTTCAGAGCAAAGATGATTTGATTACAGGGTACTACTGGAAGACATATCATTAACATCTGATAAAAATTTAAGGGTGTGACTTACAGACATTTTTATGGATTAAGACTTTTTTATTCTTTCAGACCTAGGCCAGCTGGCCTTGGTGAGTTTCAAATAGAAAGCATGGGATAAATCCGGACTAACTGAACATAGCGGACAATGAGGAATACTGAGAATTCAAGAACAATCGCAATGGGTTTTTGATCCTACTGCACGTACTGGCTATCTGGGAGCCTAGGCAGTTTGGATGCTCACCTTACGAGACCTGGATAGAGGTGGGCAGTCCTTGGGCTTCCCACAGGTCAGGGAACCCTGATTGCTCTTGGAGCAGATGAGGGACTGGGACTTGATCGGGGGAGGGGGAGGGAAATGGGAAGCGGTTGTGGGGACGAGGCAGAAATCCTTAATAAATAAATAAATTAAAAAAATACTTTTTTTATTGAAAATAAAGTTATTTAACAGCTGAATAATACTCAATTGTGTAAATATACCACATTTTCTTTATCTATTCTTCAGATGAGACATCTAGGTTGTTTTCAGTTTCTGAACATTATGAATAAAGCCTTATTGAACATGGTTGAGCAAGTGTCCTTGTGATAGGATGGAGAATCCTTTGGGTATATGCCCAGAAGTGGTATAGTTGGGTCTTGAGGTAGATAGCTTTCCAATTTTCTGGCTGTTCTTGTGGGACTCCCAATAATGAGAGAGTGTGTGTGTGTGTGGGGGGGGTAGAGACACACTTTTGCCTGTGATTAGGACACTTTTCCTTCTATTGGGTTGTTTTATTTAGCCTTGATGTGAAGGTTTATGCCTAGTTTTATTGCAACTTGTTAGACCTTGCTTGGTGCATATTTCTGGGAGGCCTTCTCTTTTCTGGAGAGAAATGGAGGAAAAGTAGTTCTGGGGGAAAGGGGACATAAGTGAGTAACTGAGAGGATTGGAGTAGTGTGGGACAATTCTGCATTCTGTCAATTATGTTTTAAATAAATGCTGATTGGCCAGTAGCCAAGCAGGAAATATAGGCAGGACAGCCAGACAGGAAGTAGAGGTGGGTCAAAGAGAACAGGAGAATTCTGGGAAGTAAGAAGCCCATTCCTCCCCAGTCCTTTCCAGATACAGAAGAAGGAAGATGTGACTGCCCTGCTGAAAAAGGTACTGAGCCGTGTGGCTATCCTATACTAGAATAATGGGCTAATATAAGTTATATTTAATAAGAAGCCTGAACTAATGGGCCAATCCATTTATAACTTATGAAGACCTCTGTGTGATTTTCTTTGGGACCTAATGACTGTGAGAACCGGGCAGGACAGAAACCCCAACAAGCAGGCCCTCAAGTTACAGTGGAGGGAAGGGAAAATGTAATCTATGAGAGAAGAATCAAATAATAGAATCATAAAAAAGAAAATAAAGTTATTCATATTCTGATCACACTCCCATGACAAATTAGAAACTGTTTCAAAAAATTTATGAGTAAAGGTTTTATCTGATGGCATGAGCCTACTATTATTTTTAAGAAATCTACACACTCTTTGAGAGAATTATATCATCAGAACACCATAAGCTTGGACTGTGTGAGACCAGGGTGACTATACAGGAAGAGGCCGCTACATCTCTGATCATTTATGGGCAAGAATCAGACTGGGACTTCTTAGCTGTGTACTGGACAGATATTTCTTGTGGTAAATGAAATTTTAAGTCAAGTTCCAGGAGAGTGAGAGTAGAAATAAAAGCTGACGAAAATTGATTCCAGAACTGAGCTGAAAGTCAACAGACAATTTGATTCCAAAACTGCTTTTATCAATGACTACCTCATGAATCCTGTCTTTATGTGCCCCTCTCAGATTCAAATCTCATCCACTCGAATAACAATATCTATTGCACTTGAAATATGTTGGTGCTACCACTGTATTTGAATGGGGGTGTGTCTTAGGGTTTCTATTGCTATGAAGAGAGACCATGACCATGGCAACTCTTATAAAGGAAAACACTTAAATGGGTGACTTACAATTTCACAGGTTTAGTCAATTATCATCATGGTGGGACATAATGATGTACAGGCAGACATGATGCTTGAGAAGGAGCTGAGAGTCTAGAAGGAGCTACATCTTGATTCTCAGGCAAAGGAAGTGAACTATATCCACACTGGGCACAGCTTGAGAATAGAAGACCTCAAAGCCTGTCCCTATAGTGATACACTTCCTACAACAGAGCCACACGACCAAGTAATGCCACTCTTTAAGAGCTTATGGGGGCTAATTTCATTCAAACTGCCACAGGGTGTGTGCATAATTATTTGTCTTTCTGGTTCACAGTTCAAACTGGAGAGAATTATAACTCCAGGGGATGGATCTGAGAAATTGTAGTAACATTTGCTTCCCCTTTCCTCCAACCTCTCTTATATTGTACCTGTCCCCACACTCATGGCCTCTTTATATATAAAGGATATATACTGTAGTAGTACCAAAGAGCTCCACAACAGCCCAAAAGAGATAAGGTTTATATATTTGGGGATAAATTTACAGTAAGGCTAGAGATTTTCACTTCTCTGCATGCAGTGGGAACTGATACCAAATCCAGAAAGGTCTGTACACACTTTTCATCTGTACTTACAATACATGAGAACATGCCCATAGTGGGCTGGTATCTGAAAAAGCTGGCTGAAGGAGTTTCCACAACACCTTCCCCTTCTGTCTAAATAAGATCAGTGCTGCTAGGAGCAATCATGTCTCAATTGAACAGAATCCTAAGTTAGTTATTTAAATGCCATATTCTACAGTTCTTTGAAGTGTCTGAAGATTACTTATCTATGTAGAATATAATCTCTATGCATCTAAAGAACCTGACTAGTTTAACTGTAAGTATGACAAACATGGATGACTATTGGCCTGTAATTTTTAATACCTATATAGCTTAACGACTAAGGCTTTACATAAAAAAATACACAATCTTTAAACAACTTTGCAAGAAATGAGGACAATGACTTCAAAATGTAAACAATATATATATAATTACCTTGATTAGAGGTATATTGCTGGTTCCTAACATCTTCCTTGGGGGAGGGGGTGAAAAAGGCATGACTTCAATGGACACAGATCCTGAGATTCAGGTAGAAGGCTTTCCGAAGACTCATTTATTTAACAGCAAGAAAAAAAAAACTTACATACCCTACCAGCACTCAGGCATTCTGATGCATTGGCAATTGACATTTCAGGCTCCTCTCATTGGCTAGGCACAATCAGGACCTCTGACAGCTTCTGTTGCTAGGCACTCAGGAAACTTGGTCACTCCTTATTGGCTAGGCATAGACAGGACCTTTGACAGCTTCAGACAGTCTCCAGGTTGG
This sequence comes from Microtus oregoni, assembly GCF_018167655.1. Taxonomy (NCBI): domain Eukaryota; kingdom Metazoa; phylum Chordata; class Mammalia; order Rodentia; family Cricetidae; genus Microtus; species Microtus oregoni. The sequence goes on from NW_024543060.1 coordinate 18,982,520, forward strand.
CTCCCTTTGGCCTGGTAGGCCTTAACTTCCTATAGAGGTAGAAATGTATAGTACAATATGACAAATATATCCTAAAATTGCATCAATATACAAAATATTTTAAGCAGAGGTAGAAACATGCATGCATATAATATGATGAAATAATTTTGCATAGGTATACAAATATTGTAAACAGAAATAAAAACATATTTAATATAACAAATATAATTTGAATTTGTATCAATATACAAAAATCTATATCAATGTAAATTATCTATAAATAATAGCTCACAAATAGATACACTATTCTACCTATCAACCCATCACATCCATTCCTTTTTTTTTTTAAAGAAATTCCCCAAGGCTACTTCATTTCCACCCCCAACCCTATAGGACTTATAACTAACCCCTAGCAGATGTCAATTGTCTCTAACCCAGAGGACAAACTATCGGGAGAGGGGATATTGCTTTTTAGAATTACTTTTAGCTGTCATGGGGACAACGTTAATTCTATGGGATCATGTAAAAACTAAATGATGGTTAAATTTTAAGATTACTGTCTGGTACAATTGTAGATAGTCTCTGAGTAGTCATTAGGGGTCTTTGGTGTTCTTATTTGACATTCTGACTGGAATATTGTAGGTTTCACCATCTCAGTTAGCCAAGCTGGAATCATCTTGAGCAGTTTGTAACCCAAAACCGATCTTAAAGTGGTGCTCTCAGCATAATGACATCATCTCAACCAGGTAGAATCGCTATTGTGGGGCCCCCTCTTCTTCCTGGAAGACTTTAAAGATTACTGCAGGAAAATGTATTGTTCATTGTGGAAAACTTAAACATTATTTATACTAAAATGGAAAGTTTGAATTTATAAAATAAATATGTAACATAAATATAATATAGATAATACATAAAAACAACCTGCTAGTTCCATCTAGTGTTGCTCATATGTATATGTTTTTAGGATTGACCATACGGCATTGGATAAACGAGTAGGGTAAACCTGGGGAATACTACCAATTCTCCCTCCTTCAGTAATCATTCAGTTTCTAATGCTCTTTATTTAGGAACAGGGTCTTTCCCCCATACCCTTCAGGATGCCTTCTGATGGTATTATTGTTGAGTTCTTGTTTAGACAACAATATCATTGAAGTTTCATCTAAAAAATCATTTTAAAATAAACTTATAGCTGGATGTAATGGTACACAGCTATCATTTGGGCAATTAAAAGGATAAGGCAAGAAAATAGTTAGTTCAAGATCAGGCTGAACATCCGCATTCCATGCCTTGTCTGGGCTGCACCAAAGACATCATTTCAGCAAAACAAAATTTGATTTCTGTAATTCATATGTGGCACGTGTAAACAGTGTAAACACAATAGTAATTACCATGGTTCCCACCATGTGTGATGAATATGATCCAACCACCAATACCATGGTCTCTCTCATCTTTGTCCTTTGTTTCCTTTTTCATTTTCTTTGTTTCCTGTTTCATTTTTCATTGCAAATAAGCTATAGACTTCCTATTTAGTAATAGGAAGGACAAAATAATAAGATATTTAATGACTGTGTGGCTTGGGTGCCAATCAACTAGAACAACCGTCTGATCATTTAGAACAGTATCTGATCCATCAGAAAGTCTGCTCAGCCAATCATCAGAGGAGCAGCAGACTGGGATGCTCCTAAATGCAGAAGATGAACGCCAACTCTGCTCGTTGCCATCCGTTTTATTATATCATTTCTCACTTCCCTTTCTTCCCTTCAAGCCCTCCCATATACCTCTCCCTGCTTTCCTTCAAATTCATAGCCTCTTTTACATTAGCTGTTATCGCATACATACAATATATTGTATATTCTAAATGTATATGTATTATATACACATATACATATACACATACACACACATACACATATATATACATGCATATTCTAAAATATATCCAGCTCAGTCTATATACTCTTACTTGTAGGTATGCTTTCAGGACTAACATTTGGTACTGGACAACCAATTGGTGTGTTCTTCCCTGGGGAAAACAACCTCTCCTGCCCCTGCTTTCCTCAGTTGCCTATAGTTCTTTGTGTATGGTTGCGGTATCATGGGTGTTTCCCCATCCACTTTGGCATGTCCGTTAGTGTCATCTTTTATCAGATTACCTTCGGGCCATCATGTTGGTGAAACTTCATGGGCATAGCTTCTGTATCACTGACAACAAGCTATAAACATTTGTCCTTATACCCACAGACAAGTGTAGTCATAACCCTCATCAAGGAAGCTTCTCTGCCACAGATGGGGTCTCCCCTAGAAAACCAACCATAACCTTCTAAAATGCAGAGCTTTGGTGCCTAGCCCCAATGGATATATATTTTTTTCTTTAAAGAGGAAAAAGGTAAGAAATTCAGACTCAACTCTTCTCCTCCCATCTTCTGTCAGCCACTAGATGCTATCACTAAGAAATAGACTGCTCTTATTCTTTTCTAGAGACTTTTAGTTTTAATGTTTTTTCTTCCTGTTGCAAGATGTTCAATACAGAAGCTGCCATAAGTGAAAGGCTGTCTCTGTGCAATTTATTTCCTTTCAAGCTTAAAGAAAATTTAGGAAGAACACACTTCACCTTATCACGCTCTTTAGTTTTCTTGAAGGAAGTTTCCAGAGTAATGAAATGTTTGGTGACTGTTGAATAAGGGGGACAGAAAAAGGAGATAATTTTGTGTTTTTCTTTACCATTTAAATTGAAGCAAAATATATAGTTGTATTCACAGAGTGTATGTGTTAGATTTAAAAAAATATAGCCTTCATAATGCAGAAAATCCCATTTAATGATATAATTTACTTGAAAATTTCAAATATCAAAAGAGGGAAAGGTATATGAAATTGTATTGTACATGATAATGAGGGGTGGGTAGGTGGTGAGACTGGAGTGGAAACACTACAATTCAGCATAAAATCGTGACTTTATGGTTTGGAAGAGACCTATATGTCATCGAATTCCGCCCCTCTCATTTAACAGGGAAAACAGAGGTTAAGTGGCGCGGATCATGATACAGTCTAGTTAATTACTGAGAAAAAGAGAAGAAAATGCTCTTCTTGAATCAATTGTCTTAAAAGAAAAAGAAAATCATATTGAACACACGGTGCCAAAATAACTGATTCTTAATTAGGAAAATAAAACACGTTGGGCAACATGGAAGTCCTCTTCCCTGAGGACTCCTTTTTAGCTTCCTCCCACAAACCTCCCACAGAAGCACACTTGCTTTTTGGCTAAGCCTTTCGGCTCATCTAGTACTGTTACCAAACCCCAGTTCCCAGGGACACAGGTCATCCACAGGAGACTGAGGATAGAGTAGAGAAGGAGATGATCCTGTCATGAGACCATTCCAGGTCTTCCTTACTGGCGAGTTTTATGGGGCTATGTAACAGTTAGTCTCTTCATTCAGAACCATCTGGAAAAGAATGGAGGTGGTGTCTTCACTCGTAATAGGCTCTCGTAGGCAGTAGACCATGGTAGGACTTGGGGTTTCCAATTCTTACTTCTTTGCCTTTTCCTTGGCAATGGCTGGAGCTTCAGAGTTAGGTTTTATTCCTGAACTCTCTTTTTTCGGTGATTGATAGACCAGCTTTTAGCTTTAACCTTTTCTTATAACTACTCTTCAGCATGTGTTTCAGTAGTGTCAAGTACATTTTTGTAACCACTGTTAGAACTCTTCATCTGACAAAGCTGAGACTGAGCCTTCTATACAAGTCCCTAGTCTTCGTCCTTCAGTTTGTCCCTGTGAGGAGGACTGTCCTAGACATGTCCTATATATGAAGTCACCCAGTATGCCTTTCATGACTGGTTTGATTCAATTGGCCAAATGTGTTCAACATTCACCCACATGTATCATGTGCTAGAATTTCATTTGTATTTAATATGAAATAACATTCCATTATATATATATATACATATATGTATATATTGCATTTTAATTACCTATTTACTGTTGATTTTTCACTTGTGTTGTCCCAGTCTCTTCCCTTTTTAATTAAAAATTTTGATGTGTACAAAACATCCAAAATAAAAGATTGCAACCATCAGCATACACAGCAAAGTAAGCCTACAGAGTATAAAAGTCAAGAGCAGAGGGACCAAACTAGTCTGTCTTTAGGAGGAGGATAGAAAGAAAATCACAAAGATCGGGTGCTCAAGCTTCACTTTGCCCTATCTGCAGGTAACAAAACCTATCCAGTGCCTTTCAACTCAGTGGAGAATACACACACACACACACACACACACACACACAAAGTACAATCAGAAATTGTAATATATTTGCCACATGCCACAGGTGCAACAAGGAGAACAGCTGTTTGGGACCAGACAGCATTTGGAAGTGTAAAGGTTGGAATGGGAAAAGGCTTAATGGAAGAGCTAATAGTGGAAATAGGTCTTGTAGATTGTTGAGGATCACATACCCACCCAGAGAAGGAATGAAGAGGGACAAGACCCAAGAATCTGCAAGCAAAGGGCTCCAGAGACCTGGAATACAGGTTATTATTTGCAATAGAATATAGAAATGAGGTTAGCAAGAAACTTTCCCAGGCCTTAAGCATTAGCGAGTGTAAAGGGGTCCTGCCAGTAGACTGTGTTCCACATTATCCAGCCCTTCACAGAATGCCGTGTCTAAGTCTCCTGTAGGACTATCTGGAGCTCAACTTTCTCTGCAGCTGTATGTCTTAACTAGACTCAGGATATGTTGCTCCTGATTGTCTCCTCTGGTATTTTCACTGAGATTCTCGGAGCTTGTTAATGCTGACTCTGCATTCCATAAGAACATCCACGGCCTGTGCCAGGAAATTTGGCTCTTAAAATGCCAAGACTGTCTTATTCATGGTCTGTGGTTGGGAATGAAACAATATGGTCAGGTTAGGTTTTCCTGTGTGTGTGTGTGTGTGTGTGTGTGTGTGTGTGTGTGTGTGTGTGTTTACAGAGGGAGAAGAGATAGGGAGATGTCAGAGAGATAGAGACAGAGTAATACATACCCAGAGAGAAATTGAACTTCTTACATCAGAATCTTGCAGACTTTTCTGGATACCCTTCAACTTGTTGGCCAAACTCCTGCTCCACTAGGCTTGGAGTTATCCATCTCCCTACACTGTTTCCTCTTAATTTATTTCCTCCTCTATTGCAGAGGTACCGATAGCAATGCACTATTTTCTTCCTTTTGCTTTTGTCAATCAAACAAAAAACTAAATGCTCAGAAAGAAATAGACAGTTGACCAGAGGTTCTCTGTCTCATACTTTTTACATGTGATTATTTGGTCGAGTTGGTGTGTTCTGAAAGTTTCTTATTGTCAAACCGAGGAATTTTTGGCATCTGAAAAATTGTTACTGAACTTGATTGACTTCTCCCAGAGACAGGGAAGCCCCTGGGCTGGTAATTTGAATTGTCAAGTCTGAGTCTAGGAGAAGCCTGTAGATTCTGAATGCTGAGAGTTATGGAGGAAAGACCGAGTATAGAGCTGTAACTGGCATTAGTATGAGGGATAAAATATGAAGGATGGCAGAGGAGGATGCTGGGAAAGAGTTCATTAGGGAGGAAGAGATGGGAATAGAACTGAAAATGTGTGGGGTCAAGAGAAACCGAGACTGTTCAGATGTGGTTGTTGGAAAGTACAAAAGAGATGGGGGAGTGAGATGTGTCTTGGTAGAGTTGGGTAATGGATGGAAAGATGGACATGAACAGTTCCAGTGCCCATGGGTGTTAACTGGTTTGACTGTGGTGAGTGAATGTATTGATGGCAGAATTCTGAACCTTTGTGTTAGAAATACACAGCAGAATAGTTTCTACTTCATTACCTCATGGCCTTTTCCTATTATATAAAAACTTCATATAGAATATACTCAGATAATTTTCTAAAAAATGTCATTAAAACTAAGAAGGTACTTAAAAGGACATATGAGAAGCCACATTCAACAAGTACAGAAATAAATTAGAGATGAGAAAATATTAAAATATCTGACCTGCGTGGGTATCTGCATAATATTTAAAATGATCTCATCCATTAAATTCTGGTGTTTGGTGTCTTTGTCTGAAATATAAAAAATATTCTCCGAGTGAGGTAGGTGAACTGAAGGAGGATTCTTAATATACGGTGAAATATAAATTAATAAGCTTTCTAAAGCTATTAGTAAAAGTACTGAAATACATTAGGAGGTGCCTGGGTTCAGTATTTTTTGAAATCGGATTTATCATCGAAGTTAATCCAAAAGGCATCAAATCTGTGCTGGGTTCAGGGGTGACAACTGGGAAGACTTCACCAAAGTCCCAAATTGTACGGGGACCAGAATTTATACTAATCTTCTGTGAGAGGGAACCCAAGCACATAGAAGATAAATTTATGTTTCAGAGCAGGGTTGAAAAGAAACCTGGGCCGTTGCTGTTGGAAAGAGGAGTGTCATTATTAGCTGGATTGACTTAGTTATGAACAACTTCAAGTCGGCTATAGGAGCCACGAAGATAGATTTCTCTGACTTTCAAGTCAGCGGGGCTTCTGTATTTCAAAAGCCTGCTCAAAACCTGCTCTTGCAGTGATTACATGCAGCATTTTCCTTCCCATCTAGCCGGCATACCTGCACACACTTGACCTTTTCTTCCTTACTCCAGAGGCTTCCCTCTCTTCAATCAGAGCTTCTTGGAAATGCTGTGATTCAGACATGCCAATCTTTACTCTTCAGTGGCTTCTCTTCGGGCTCCTTTGTTATGTTATGGCTCCTTTCATTCACCTGGACATCTATTATGAAAGGGAGAATAAAGAGAAGGGGTGTGGATTGCATTGCAATGATCCAAATGTGGCTTTCCCTCCAAATATTCATTGTATTATTTTTTTGTATTCAAAAGAATACAACCCTCAGCTAATTCACAGGCAACTTGTTGTATTCTAAATGATGTTTGTAGAGCCACGATCTTACTTGTTATTAAAGTCAATGGTCTAGATGCTGTATTTGGTTTTTAGTTTCAGCTTCTCTGTCTTCTTGAATTCATAATCTTTATGAATCGACATTTATTCTCATTTTAGGAATTTATGCTAGCTATTGCTGGTTCCTCAAACAAGCCTCTCCAAGAATATGCATGTTGATATTTTTGCATGGATAATCCCCTCTTCCAAAAGGCTTTCTTTTTAACTTTTGGAGTTATATAATTGAGTACACTTGCCAGAATGTGGGTGGTAAGCCACTGCTTACCACATCTCTGTATCATAACTTTTCATTTGCTTTTCTGCTTCTTCATTACAAAATGTAAGCTTTGTAATAGGAATTGTTTATAATTTTTATCACATTTCAGTTAGTGTACAGAATAGAGGGTTTTATCATGGCATTTTTATACAAGTACACGATATATTCAGTTTCTATTACCCTTCCTAATCTCCATTCTTGCTGGTTCCCATCCTTTTGCTTTCATGTCATGTATGTACACACACACACACACACACACACACACACACACACACACCCCTTAACTTCATATATGAAATAAAACATATAACACAATAATGTCATAGTCAGTTCCGAGACAAGAGGCAGTTATAGAGTAAGAACAATATTTATTAGTTGGGAAAACAATTATTCTTAACTTTCAAGTTCTATATGATAATGGTTGACTATGCTAGCATTTGCCTAAGGGATGTTTGAGTAGTTTTCAGTTGCTCTTAAGTTAGTCCATTGTGGCCACTGATGTGTGAAGTCCTTCTGTATATATGTTACTTTTATTGGCTAATGAATAAAGCTGTTTCAGCCAATAGCTTAGCAGATTAAAGTCAGGGGGGAAATCTGAACAGAGATATCAATAAAATGTAGGCAGAGTCAGAGAGACACCATGTAGCTGCCAAAGGAGAAGGACCCAGAACCTTTCCAGTAAGCCACAGCCTATGGCAATATACAAATTAATAGAAATGGGTTGATTCTAGATGTAAGAGCTTGCTAGAAATATGCCTGAGTCATTGGCCAAAACAGTTTTATTTATTAGCCAATAAAAGCAACACATATACTGGATGATTTCCCACATTAGGCCATAGGGTACTTTGATCATCCTTTAATAAGGACTTGACCTTCAGCTGCTATTGGACCAGTTTCCAGTATTGATGCCAACAGAATCCACCTCAACTTGGAAAAATGGGACCACTTCTTAGATGGCCATCAAATGAGGGAGGTTTTGACAAAGACTAGTCACTGTCAACAGGAAATATCCTTCTAACAGGAAATCTCTGCTCTGGCTTGCCTGGGGGCCAAGGTGTGTTGCTACTATATCACGGTCTATGCTGGTTTCTCCCCAGTTCTCTTCCTCTCTGCTTTCCTGTCTCAAGGTTCAGGTGTGCACTATAGCAGAAAGCTTTGCTTGCCCTATTTTTTTTTTTATTTTGATCTTCCATGAGTTCAAGCTCACAGTACAAAATTCCTTGCAAATTTACTCTGTCTTGCTGTTGACTTCCTTGGGGACTAAAGCTTTTGTTGGAATTACCACTAAATTTTAATGAGATCACTTTGCAATTATTATTAACATTATTTATTATACCAGATAGCAAACCTAGGGCCTTGTTTTTTGAAGCATAAGATATGCCAGTGGTTTAAACCTTAACTCCTGAAACTTAAGTGAAAGAAGTTATTGTAGCACAATTAATAAAAACTCAGAGACAGAAATTGGAGTTCAACCTGAAGGTCAGAAAAGAAAAACAGCCAACCACTGGCTCTTACCTCTACCTCAGTTTGAAATGGTGATTCTGCCCCCCAGGAATCTCAGAATGAGACTGTGTGAGAGCTGCCTCATTCTGTCTTATATTCCTCTCTAGAGATGAGATTAAAGGCATGCACTACTACCGCCTGGTTTCCATGGCAAACTAGGTGTGTACTAGGATTAAGGGTGTGTGTCACCTGCCTGGTCTGTAAGGCTGGTCAGTGTAGCTGTTTTACTCTCTGAACTTCAGACAAGCCTTATTTATTAAAACACAAATGAGCTATCACTGCAGATTATTTGTAATCTTCTATTGTCTAAAGACTGTAAACTCCCTAAATGTGTTCACCTTAGACCACAGGGTTGTTTTTCACCTAGGAACATGGTCACCTGGTTTACTTGAGGTATCATTTTCCAGGAATGCTGGCTATTAGGATGATTTATGTGAAGTCACAAAAATTCTATACAACTATTTAAGAATCCTCATTAATGAATAAAAGCAACAGTGGAGACAAACAACCGATTATGGAGCATTTTCTCTTTCCAATAGTTTCTAAACAACCGACACAGTCCCACTCAGCAATCACCATGGCCTGGCATCAATCACAGTCCTTCCACTTCAACAGAAGAGGAAATCCAGATCCCAGACAGCTTTCTAAGTTCTGAAGCTACAACTCAGATTGTGGACTTTTCTGACTCCAAAGTCTCTTTCTTGTCACCATCAGGCCATCATCTGGAAGGACATTACCAATTAAGAACCTTATAGTGGGGCTGGAGAGGTGGTGCCGCAGTTAAGAGTCCCGGCAGCTCTTCTGGAAGATGGGGGTTCAATTTCCAGTACCCACATGACAGGTCATAATGGGTGGCAAATCCAGTTCCAGGGGATCTGACACCAATGCACATAAAATAAAGTTAAATAAATTATTCAGGAAGTCTTATAATGGTTAAAAAAAGGACCAGAAGAAAATTAAGTAGCTTACATTCTATAGAAAAAAGTAGTTTACAATTGAAATTTGAACAATAACAAGTTGGATGCCATCACTAACATGACCCTGTCTTAATTCTCACCTCTTGTCACTGGTCCACTTGCTGACCAGTTCAGTCTTTATATAAATGTGACTATGGGAGCCGTAGTTAGTCTGCTTTGCTTCCTCATTTTGTTTTATTTCAGATAAAGAATCTAAAGATTAGCTTGTTTTGTGTCCACTTGATCTTCTCTTCTAGACCTGTCTTTTTGTCCTAAAGAAAATGTCATTGCTATAATAATCACATTTCCCAGACTTCTTTGCAGCTGGGGCTCTTTCCACAGCAAAGTGCTACTAATCAAGAGCACACATGTGCAGCTATCATCTGGGACTCGTCCCTTTTGCTGTCACAGCTGTGACGAGGTCTACAGGGTTCAGAACAATTGTTATGGCAGCCGCTTTCTCTGTGACCCAGTTCTGGGCTGAGATTTCTCGAGACTAACTTCTGAAAGCTCATGGCAGAATAATTGGTTTATGTTTGACTGCTTTCCCTATGATCCTGTGGTATATACACATGTTTAGATATACTGCATTCTGCGCTATTACATGTATTACAATTTAAACTCACAAGGTTACATAGCTTATGTTGAGGACTTGGAACTACAAAATCCACAGTGTGGCCTGGCTTGAGAGGAACGAGGAGTCCCCTGAACAAGAAAGGGCTAATTTACACATGCAGAAGAACCTTAGGTTATCGGTTGGTAGCTCTGCACAGTCTACACTGAAGCATGAGTTTCCATGGACCATCCTACTATAACTCTTACCACTTTACCCAGTGTTACGAGCAGCCAGATTTTAGGCCATCACTTTGCACACTACAAAATTTAGTTGCACATATTTATTGACAAAAAAATACTACAAAATTTAGTTGCACATATTTATTGACAAAAAAATACTTCTAGATTCTGTTTTCTTTTTTTAAAAACTGCCAGCCTGCTTAGCCTCTGAACAGAAAGGCTGTATTATTTTGGATCAGGCAGTAGTTCTTAGACACTTCCTGCTCCCCCAGCCCTGTGGAGAAGTTACACGGTGGTAGCATTTTTCATGTTCTCTCTTCAATACCATTCCTTGGCCTCTCAGAATCTTTCTCCCTTGTTTCCATGATAACCACTTTGGTTGCAATGCAATCAATTCTGATTCATCTTATTTGGGCTACCAAATGCATGTCACTGTAAATCACAGGGCATACTGCTCTGAGCTTACACTGTCAAACACCGTAAGATAACCTGCATGCAGAGAAAGATAAACTACAAGGAGTTGTGAAAATCTCGGTTTTTATTGCTGGCTTACTTCCTGGTGGAAGTGGAGCCACAGATTGCAGTTACACCTATAACATAACTTCTGCACCTCAGGGTCACAGGTTTTTGCAGAAGATGGGGTGTTAAGATAATAAGAGTCAGAGGAATAGGGAAGTTGCTGTGTAGTTGCATTCCCTAGAGATGTCAGAAGCTAAACTCATAAAGTTTCACTGACTTGACTGCTTGAACATGAGCTGAACAAGGATGACAACAATGGACATGCTAACATGGACGGGAAAGCTCAGGAGACATCAATACTACACAAAGAACTATAGGCAACTAGCAATACTGAGATCAGGAGAATTGGTTTTCCCAGGAAGAGCAGTGTTTCAATCGGTTGTCCAATACCAAATGGTCAGCCCTGAAAATATACACATGCACAATACACAGACCTGTATTTATGTGTTTATACATGTTTGTATAAATAATTAATGATAAAAGACCATGAATTTGAAAGAGAGGGAAGGGCATGGGATGGTTTGGAGGCATGAAAGGAAGCGTGGAAAGATGTGATTATATTATGATCTCAAAAAATAATTTTAAAAAGCAAAGAAAAGATGGTCTGGCCAGTTGTTTTTTAATAAATAGTTTTGTGGAGACCTAAGACTTTACAAGGATTCCTCGGAGCCTCATAGATAGATCTGAGCTGCCCACGTCTCTTCACCTTGTGTAGCTCTGCTATTGCTTTTTTATGCTGTGCTGCTGAGAGCAGTTTGAAAATCACGGATCTCATGAACTCTTCAGCCCATGCATTAATCCCCTTTACAATGACTCTCACAGCCGGTTATCTGGAATCTCTTGATTCTATCCAGTGATAGGGGCTCATTACTTCACATGGTAGCACATTCTATTTTAAGAGGTGTTCCTCTAGATCACAAGACCCTGCAGTTGAAGATTAAGAAGTCTCCTCCCTGCTGCTAGCTTTCATGAGGCCTGGAGGAGTTAAGCAAAGTTCTGATAGGGAACTTATCAATGATAAGTTATCAACCCAGTCTGGGATTTCAAGAGTTACAATTATGGCATGTCTGGCCCCCTGGTAAGATAGTAGGAGGATTATTATGGGGGAAGTAACTAACCTCTTCATGATTAGATTTGAGGCTTGTTTCACAAGTAGGAAATCATGTCTTGTAATGTAAACCTAGTCAGGAGCCTATGCCTGGAAAGGTCAAAGGCCTAGGGGAGAATCTATTACTGCTGTTTTGCTACAAGAACATGTGTCAACCTGTCTTCTAAACACTTCTGTTTATACCCATAAATTGTGCTGCTCTAAGCCTTCATCTTTTTTGGCAGTGGGCAATGTTTAATATAGAGCGTCATGACTGGTAAAAGTGTGGAGTTCAAGTGACTGGGAGGCTTTAACCATGACAGGGACACCTGTGTCATGCTTTTAAAGACTCAGAGGACAGATGGCAAAAGGAAAAAAAAAGAACATGATAGCCAGAGATTGTGAAGCAATATTTTCTGGATATGACACAGTGTTGTGCTCATGAGATCACTGCAGCTATGATAACATGCATAAGACCTGTGCAAGACTGGTGCCATCAGCATTTCATCTGGCTTTGGGTAGGGGCTCATGAAGGCCCACCATCACTGATGGGCTGGGGAAGTTAATGGCTGGCACTAATAAGATGCTTCTGTTCTGGTAAATAATTCCCCAACTCGTATTCATGCAAGAAGTCAAAGTTAAACTCAGGGAGTTAAAAAAAAAAACATAAAATAGGAAGGAGAATTGTTGAGAACAGTTTTGGGGGAGGGGAATAGATGAGAAAGGTCATGAGAGAACATCCACAAAGACCACAAGTTCATCATATGTGTATGAAATTGTCCAAGAATGGAAACACAAGAACTATATTTTTGGCTCATAACTTTCAAGACTGACAGAGAGTAATTTTTAGCTCAATGATTCCATCACTCAATTCTGGTTAATTTAGGTTTTCTTTATAAATCATTTTTGTTCACAAACAAGAAAACTTAACATTTTGGTAATATGAGACCTTGCTTGGTATCCTTTCTGGGTAGTAATGGTCAAAGAAATATTGCCCTAATTTCTTTATTTATGTATTGTGGTAATAAAATATGAAACTGCCAGAAGAATAATACCAAATTGATATAAGCAGTTCACCAGATATTGCATGGCTCATGAGATGTGTAATTGAGGTGGGTGGGCAGGGCAAGGAAGAGGTTCCACTTTCTACTAAGTCTGTCATATAGTTTTCCATATTCAGTTCTGAAATCAAGCATTTGGAGGCAGGAAAATCTTAAGTCCCAGAGACGATGAGAAAATGGTATGAGCATTCACAGCTAATAAATGATGAAGCTGGGTTTTTAACTTAGGCCTTTATAATTCTAAAATCTGAATTCTGCTATTCCAGTAGGAGATTTCCAGTTCTTCTCGGTCCTCTATTATGCTGTTATAATAATATGAAAGACCTGGCAATCCTTAATGCCTACTTCGTAATTTCCTTTATCTGCCTTGGTTGGTTATCTGCACAATGGACATAACAATCACAGGTACTTTTCAAGGTTGCTCTGAAGAAAAGGGTGATGACAAGCTGTGCATTCTATCTTTCAGCTGATGTTGGGTTATGTTAATGGTGTGTTGTTTGTCATTCCGTCCATGTGTTTCAGTAAGCAAATTAAAAAAGCACAAGGTTCCCTCTTGTAGTGAGCCCATGCTTGATATTGTGGCCATGGCTTAAAACAAGAGGCTAGATAACCCATAGCCAGAGACCTAAGATAGAACCAAACGGAACTGGAAAAAACAAAACAAATAAGCAAAAAAGCCAGTGAAATGATTCCTAATGATATTCTGCTATACGTAAATAATGGTGCTTAGCCCATTGTCATCAGTGAGGCTTCATCCAGAAACTGATGGAAGCAGATACAGAGACCCACAGGCAAACATTAGGCTAGTTTGGGAAACCCCATGTTAGAAGAGAAAGAAGGAATGTAGGAGCAGGTGGAGCTTAGGATACCACAAAAATGTAGTCTACAGAATCAACTAGAGAAGGATCATAGGAGCTCACAGAAACTTAAGTGACAACCACAGAGCCTGTATGAGTCTGAGCTAGGCCCTATGTTATTGTTATGTAGCGTGATATTCTTATGGGACTCCTAATAGTGCTATGGGGGTGTCTTTGACTCTTTTGCCTGCTCTTGGAACCTTTTCTTCCTACTGGTTTGCCTCATCCAGTCTTTATCTGAGGGTGTGTGCCTAGTATTATTGTAACTTGTTATGCTGTGTTTGGTTGATATCCCTAGGAGGGCTTCTCTGTTCTGAAGCAAGACAGAGGAAAGATGGCTCTGGGGGAGAAGGGAGGCAGGAAGCAGGTGGGAGAGGCTGGAGGAGTGTAGGGAGGGGAAACTGTGGTCAGAATTGGAGAAGAATTAAAAAAAAAATAAAAATCACAAAGCCATTTGTATTTATGTAGCTAAATAAAAACTAAACGCAAAGATGTATTTGTTAAAACCCTTAAGTCTTTTTTATGTCCAGGGGCTTTGATGGTTTGGATCACGATGCTAAAGTCTACTAGTGGGCATGGAGGAAGGAGGTAATGAAGAATGTAGAGAGAAAACTAGCTGTATCTGGGCTAAGGACCATGGAGGAATTTCATATCCTATTGTATTGTATTTGGGGACACCACACACACACACACACACACACACACACACACACACACACACAGAGGAAGACAGCCCACTCAATAGGCAGGCACATCAGGTCAGTTCAGAGGCATCACCGTGGTACTGTTTTTAGCCCCTTTGTATTCGTGACCATCTGATTCAGGAAACAAATCCATTAAACCAAATAGGATTAAGCTAGAGAACCCAGCTGGGGATGTGGCTGTCAGACAGCCACCTCCCTGCTGGTGTTAATGGGTTATGGTGCAGAATCCTAACCCCAGGCTATCCCACTACCCAGGCAAGTGCCGGGCTGAGGACCTCAGAACATCACACACTTCTCTAATGTGTCACAATTACAGAAACAACTGTGCTAAGTAACTTTCCACCGATCTGCTCTGAAAACTTGTGGTGTGTTCAATAGCCCTCAAAATTTTTCATTTGGGACCTGTGGAGAGACGGTATGGTGGTGGTTACACTGAGCAGTAGCAGAATAAATAGTATTTTCAAGAGATTTTTCTTCACTTTCCTTTTGAAGTGTATCGCTTGTAAAAAGAATTTGAATCCGTTTTAGCTGCATTTGTATCTCAATTTAGCACATTGAAAGAGAAGGAAGCAAGGTTGCAAAGATAGCACAGGTGCTAGTGGCTGCAAAATTGGATCACACACTTGGCTAAGAAACAAGCTTCCGTTTTATTGCTGGGAACAATACTTTACCTTTACAAAGAAGCAGCCAGCTCAGACTTTCCAAGAGGGCAGCATATGGGAGCAGGCGAGCCCCGTAACGCTGTCCATGGTGCTGGCAGAAGTGCCCCGTGTCTTGGACGCTACTCTTTCCAGGCTTCTCCTTGGTAGGACAGAACTACTCTTTATTGTCTCTGGTGAGTGAAGCTTTGGAACATAGGTCACTGGAGAGATGCACTAATTATTTATCCATAGTACAATCCAGAGGCCAAATCAGATCTGTAAAATGCCTCTTGCTTTTATCAGGCATACCGGCTTTCAGACCCTAACTTCATACTTCAGAAATAGGTGCAAAGGTAGATGAGACAGAGGTGGCAGCTCTCTAGGCACACCCACATTGGTTCCATGGTTTTGTGACTCATAGAATCACAGGACAATGTACATCAGCGCTTCTCCTTTCAGGTGACAGGGAAGAGCTATTCATGATAGCCTGGTTCTGAGACCCACCCTCCAGTTAATAAGGTATCCCTAGGAAAAACTCAATAGAGAAGGCTGTGCATGAAGGTGGACCAATTGCTAATAGGCAGATATCCTGGAATAGGCTGGTTTCTTTTCTCTAATTTCCTCCTCCAACAGCAAAGTTCTTTCCTTTTAACAAAGGACCAGAAGTGATTTCTTCAGTCATGGGGCTACATTGTCCTTTGGAAAGCTTTCTGACTAGTTTCTTCCAGTAAGTAATGGGAAATTTACTAGTGAGTTGGTATGGTCCTAAGTAGCTCTATGTCCTCTCTCTCTCTCTCTCTCTCTCTCTCTCTCTCTCTCCATTTAATATTCTTAAGGCAAATTGAGAAAGGTTGATTACAGTTAAGAATCCATTTTAATGTGAATGATCAAGACAGTAATGGAAAATTATTCAGCTCTATTCTAGGTCTGGAGGTCAAGATACCCCAGGTAAGTTTGCTTTTGTTAGACTGTTAGCTTGTGCAGAACCCCCTCCAGATAACCCAGAATTCCCCTCAGGTAACTGCTTATCTTAGGTTATTTTAAACTGTTTAATTATGTAAAACCTCCCCCCTTCCACTGCCAAGTGAGACACTAGGATGTGGCTTCTGCCTTCAAAATCCTGAGATTCTAAATACCAGGCTCTACCTTTGGATCCTGAATACCTAAATATAGTCTCTGTCATCCTGGAACAAAAGTTTAAATTGTTTATAAACTGTATCTGAGTGGTCTTCTGCTATGGGATAATGCTCTTGTACACTGTAAAGATTTGTTACTCATATTGGTTTAATAAAAATTCTGATTGGCTAGTAGTGAGGCAGGAAGTATAGGTGAGACAACTAGACCAGGAAAATTCTGAGAAGGGGAAAGACAGAGATGCAATTGCAAGCCAGATGCAGAGGAAGCAATATGAGAATGCCTTACTAAAAAAAGGTACCAAGCCACATGGCTAAATATAGATCAGGATTATGGGTTAATTTAAGTTGTAAGAGGTAGTTAGTAATAAGCCCGAGAAATAGGCCAAACAGTTTATAATTATTATATGTCTCTGTGTGTTTCTTTGGGACTGAATGTCTGTGGGACAAGGTGGGACAGGAACTTCCATCTACAGTCTTCTGTCATGGTTTTCCTGTAACACCGACATCCTCTGGAGCTGACCTACAATAGCCAGAGAACTACCATGGCTAACTACCTTCTGAATCATCTTTCTTTAAGTTTTGTGATTAATTTTAAAATAATGTATCCCCTATATCCCAGGCTTTGGCTGAAGATGACCTTGATTTTCTCTTCCCTTTACCTCCCAGGTGCTTGGATTATAGGCATGTTCTACCCTATCTAGTCTATGCACTGGTGGGATCAAATCTAGGGCTTGGTAGGCACTCTACCAATTAATGTATTCCCAGTCCCTCACTTTACCTTTTGATGTGTCCTCCATTCACGGACCAGTACTCACTTTCTCCCCACAGAGGCTGCTCAAGAGACCCTCCTTCCATATTTTCTCATGTTTATTGCCTTTGCCTGTGCAGTTCTTTCTGCAGGAAGCGATACTTGTCCCTTCTTTGTTGTTTGTTTGCTTTCTTGTGTTTAGAGATAAGGTCTCTCTGCATGGCCGTGGCTTTCCTGGGAACTCTCTATGAAGACAAGCCTGGCCTTGAACTAACACAGATCCACCTGCCTCTCTCTGCCTGTCAGGTTCAAGGATTAAACCTGTGTGCCGCCACACTAGGCATGTCTCTTTAATTGAGATATATCCTATCTTTATTTGTCAGCTTCTTGTCTGCTAATGGGAATCAAGCTGGAGTGTGGTACAGACCTATCTTAGGGGACCTTATGCAAATGTCCGTTTTAATGGCCTCCAAACCTAAAGATATGTCTGTGCTCATGACTGGGAACGAGCCAAGCTGTGTCAGCCCACTTGAGGCAGAGATAATCAAATGCACAGCTTCTCTGACAGGCACTGATTACAGATGCTATTAAAAAGGAAATGGTCATAATACAGGTGACAAAACCTGAAGCAGCTTTCTGCTTGGTAAGTTATTCCCATGAGGAGGATGACAAAGCCACTAAGGCCTTGCCCAAGAGCAAGGGCCTTTGTCTCTCTTTGCTGTCGGTGGTGGCTGAGGAAAAGGACGGCTTATGTAGACAATAATTTGCATTTTATTAAAAATAATTGGAAAAGTTTACAGACATATCTTGCAAATATGCAACTGTCAGGCATGGATGGAAAAGAAACATTGTTTTCCCTCCCAATTGTGGGAAATTCTAATGTCATGGCGAAAAATGAGGAGTTTGATGATTAAATGTGGAGGGCTGTCATCTCGGCATTATATTAAAAAACTCGCCTCCAGCGAGTGCGCAGTATTTCTTCCTTTAAATCTGTCATTTCTCGGGAGGCCACAGCTCTGGCTGGTCGAGCTGGTGACTTTGTAGCCACAGAGGCTTAGCAGCAACAGGGACCCTCAGAGGGTTTCCGAGGGTGGGTGTAGGTAGTAGATGGGGGGGAGATGATTAACCCCTGAATGCCTGCAGCAAACCCGTTGCACATCTGTTTTGCTGGGACTTTGAAGGGGCTCTCTGGAATCTGAGACGTGAAGTAGAAGGCTTGCAGATAAATTGCTTTCAGCAGCGCTCCTCAGACCACGATGTCAAGCTGCGGGCAGAATGAACCGCATTTGTTTATGAAATCTGTTGCTTAATGGGACAATCAGTGTCTTGTTGCAGCCTCTAGTCATGATATTTTTTAATGATGGCCACACGGTGCTGCTTTTACATGCAAACCGTGGAGAGCTGAACATTGGAGGAAAAGCTTAGATCGGTGAAAGAGAGGAAAGGGATTACTGGGTCAGGGATTGCATCTCCTGCACAACTGAATTCAACAGCTGTGCCTCTGCACGTCTCTCTCTCTCCTTTTTTTGAAAAGGCCATTTAACCTCCTTTCCTAGTGGAATGTTCCCTGTGGCTCTGGGGCAGCCCCTCCTGTTTCTTGGCTTCCCTGATTGGTGCTCAATGGCACAGTAAAGAGACTGTTCTTTCTTTGCTTCTGCTTGGGTCATAATCTTTTGGCTTTTGAAAGCGTATCCACATCTCATTCCACTGTGCTCCTAATCAAAGAGGCAGAGAGGACATCATAGCAGGGCTATTTTCTCTTTGCTCAGCCCATCATTGTATGTAAAATCCACTTACCGCATTGTAAAGCTTGGTGTGTGTGTGTGTATGTGTGTGTGTGTGTGTGCCTACAAATGTGTATGTGTACATGTAGAAGCCAGAGACAGGGACTCTCTGTGGCCTGGAACTCTTGATATAGGCCAAACCAGCTGATTAATATACTTCAGGTATCCTCCTGTCTATTGCTCTTGTCTATTGCCTCACCATACCTGGGTGTTTTCAGGATTTGTGGATGTGCATGCGTGTGTTTGTATGTCAATGTCGCGTCCTGTGCCACAGTACATTTGTAGAGGCCAGAAGACAAGGTAGGGTTTTAGTCTTTGCCTTCTGCCTTGCTGGCTTCTGTATATGTGAGGCTAGCCGACCATGCAGAGACTCTCCTTTCTCCAGCTCTGTCTTGCCAAGTGAGCCCTGGGACTAGAGCCATGCACCACCTGTCTGGATTTTATGTGGATTCCGGGGATTTGGGTCGTGGTTCTCATGCTAACACCGCAAATATTTTATCTACTGGAGCTCTCTCCAGAGCTCCCTTCTTTTTGTGTTTTAAAAAATGTGAGTTCTGGGGATCAAACTCCGGTCCTTGGGTTTTCAAGGTCAGCAGTTTTACTGAGCTCACTCCCAAGTTCCTGGAATTTGGTTTTCACTCTTACAATGGTTCTGAACACGACACAGTGAGCAAAGCAAAGAAAAGAAAAGCAGAGAAACCATGCCACAGCAAATAGCTCAGAATGCACGTTTTCAGGCTCAAAGCGTTTCTAGTTGCAGGACACTGTGCCAGCTACTTAACCCTTGAGAACTCCAGTTTCTTCTGCAACGGTGTCCCATAGAGGCTTTGTAAGCATTAAGTACCACACATACACTAGTGCACTTTGTACTGAAGGTGTTTAATAACAGGCGGCTATTATTCGTGGCATCATTGCAGTAATAAAGAGGGGTAGTCCTGACTGAGGGCACCACCACGTGCCTGGTCACGGGGCAGCTGAGTCTCGGGCGAGTCCCCTGCCCTTGCCATCTTCTCTACCGCCTAAGGGCTATGCATATTTTCCACCTTTCAGCAAATCCGCATGCTGCCTAGGAGGATATAAAAAGCAAGTGAAGAGCCTGCAGAAATGCAGGTGCGGTTGGGGTTCCTTAGCCAAAAGATACAGCATTTCTTCAAAAGCCCTTAGATGTCACCTCTCCTTCCTCTGCTTGGCTGGAACCGCCCCCAGCATTGCCTCCTCAGAGTGACACTGCCTGAGCCAGGAAGTCTGGAAGAGGATGTCACCATGACCTTCTTTCTTCCCAGAAGGAGAGACAACAAAAAAACCCAAAGCCATCAAAAGCATCACAGTCCTTCCCTCTCGGCGAATCTCAAAAGCCTCGCTCTGACCCCATCGATCAGCCATAAAACATAAAATCAACAGACCTGTTTTCTATCTCATGCTCAAAAACCAACACTGGCCACCGGCCTTGTCAGTCATGCTCACAGAAATAGATAGTAAAAGTGGGGGTGTCCAAAGCCTGATCCCTTGTATCCAATCAAAGCTGGGTTTTTGTTTTGGTCCTAGTCCCAGATGACAGCTGTGGGGCAGAGCAAAATCCTGCTGTTAAGTACTGAGTAAGGGAAGCACTTCTCATTGTCCCCGCACAGAGGGTGCCTCCAGCAAGCCACTGACTGACAGTCTGAATAAGTAGTTATTTCTCCAAGCTCAGGTGCAAGGGGCACAGGCAACCCAGTACCTGACCTTTGCAGCTGAGCTTGGCACTCGGGGGCCAGTTTGCTACTACCATTACCTGCTAAGGTTAAAATGTTGTCGGGCTAATTGATGAGGAAGCTCTATTCATGCTAGCTTCCCGCTGAAATAATTGTTGAATGTGCTCCAACACCTACGGGATCCGGTCCAATTTCCTTCCTCTGGCATTCTTCCCTTGTTATGATCTGACTCCAGTCTATTTCCCCAGAACGACAGTCCTGTGATAGAGACATGCCGAAGCACTCTCTTGGCCATGCGTTCTTGTTTTTGAGTCACCACTGTCGTTTCTACCCTTGGAGTTCCCTTTCCCTGACTCTTCGTCTCTAAATGCCATCTGCTCTCCGAGTTGCATTTAAAACACAGCTTCCTCCATGATATGGTTCCTGTGTCCCACAGCAACAGATGCAGCTTTGTGTTATCCGTTCTATATTGTTTTATCTGAATTTCACATTCTTTGCTAGACTCTGAGCTCTGCGTGGGCAATGCCACATCATTTCATTCTAAGAACCTAGTATTTCTTCCTAGGATATCTGATGTTCATAAAACATCCTTAGTAAGAATTGGTTTTGAATGCAGCAGGAGATGCTCCCTTTCAGAGGAACATCACGAGAATCAAGGAATGGATGTGTTTGTTATGCTCATGATAAACACACTGGTACTGTAAGAGTCTACTCGGATAGTTTCAAATATAGTATTTTAAATATCATCCCGAGTTAAAAAATTTACTCACTATAATTTTCTATGGTGTTGAAGAGGGAAGAAGCTGTATCTCAGACTCCCACATCAACAATGATGCCTCAAGCTGTTCTATCTGGTGGTCTATCTATCTATCTATCTATCTATCCATCCATCCATCCATCTATCTATCGTCTGTCTGTCTGTCTGTCTGTCTACCTACCTACCTACCTACCTACCTATCTCTTTATCTGTCTGTCTGTCTAACCATCTCTATCTCTTTATCTCCCTCTCTCTTTCCCTTCTTTCCTCCCTCACACTTGGTTAAACTACCTTTAAAATAGCCCGTATTTATCTCCTTGTTACCACTCTTGCTCTTAGGAGATGAATACATAAGTAGCATTTGAAGGTGTGATTAATATACTATGTTATCTGCTCTTTATGTTACCTCCTAAAGGTACATTGAGATACAACATTATTTCTTCTTCTGTGGTCAGAAAGATAAGAAAAAAGACATGTGGTCTCTATTTGAGAAACTGATTGCAATTTTCTTAAGAACCGGCTTCTCAGAAGACACACACGTGGTAGCTAATTATTGCCACTGTCACCCCTAGAAACAAGAGCAGGTGTATATTATCAAAGTGGATTTCAATTATTGGGTCTGTTTGCAGCATCCTTTATATGTTCTCTTGGCTTGGAGGTTTGTAGTGCCTTGCATAGCCTCTAATTTCTACTGCCGATACAACATCACCCCACCTTGTCATTTATTTAGTGGGAAATGAGTCACTAAAATACAAGTTCTCGTGGCAACCCGTAACCATAGCTTTGTTTCAAGAGAATGAGCTCAACGTGGCCAAGAAAGTTATTATTTATTCCGGGCCAGACTACTTAATGATTGCAGGAGGGGAAAGATGTCTCCCCAGGCACATGAACCAGTATGTATTTCTGCAGCCTTGCTGGAACATCACCAGCGTGGAGGAGTGACCGGTAAGCTGCACTGACCATTGGTACCCTTGTCTCAAGAAGTGCCTAGACCGTGAGAGTAGAGGGGCGCATGCACTGAAGGGCTGCCAGGCTTAGGCTCTGGTTTTCACTTCTTAAGCACCAGGCACCAGGCTCAGAAAAGAACCCATGCCTCTATCCAGCCACTGCCCCTGCAGCAGGAAGGGGAGATCAATGAGAGATCACCTCCTAAGCAATGGCATTAGAATGTCCACGCTCCTCCTTCTTGCCCCAGAGCGGTGCCTTTTATTTTCATTTCTATGCTAACAAGGTACACCTGTCCTGGCGTGTGTTCTGAAGAGGTTCTTTCATGCTCAGGGCCTGGGGAGCTTTAACATAGTTAGATGTACTCTAACAGCGGGTTGCCATCAAAAAATTCTATAATAGGATTAAAATAAAAGAGAAACGTACTCGCGGTGGAATGGCAATGATTATTTAACACGTTTCAAGAGCTTGGTGGGAAGGGTGCAGGACAAACACGGCAGACAGGCCTGCTGTGTGGGTGTGCTGCCTTCCTAACAATCAGGGCTTTGTGTTGCCGATCGTGGGGCTTTGCAGCTCAGCCTCACAGAGTCCAAAAGCTGAACAAGGAGGCACTTGGAAAAGGGCCTTCTCATTACTGGAGATGATCTTGTCTAGTTACATCTGCATCTATGAGTGTGGCTCGTGACTCTCACCTAGAATGTGAGCTCCGGTGGGGGGCGGGCAGGCTATTTGTCTGCCTTGTTCACGTCTCCATTCCTAGCACCTGTAACAACTCTGCCTGGTACAAGACTCGGTGATAATGTGTTGTCTGAGGGTTCAAAGCATGGGGTCCCGAGTCCGATGAAAGCGCACCCCTCCTTAATAATCCTAAGCGTCAGTTTCTCGCTTCTAAAATAGGGACGGGAAGTTAGCAACTTTCTGGTATTCTTGTGAGACCATCTCGCCAAAGCAACTGAGGCTGCGCACATAGCCAGCAGGCTGCGTTTCCCGATCTGGAGCAAAGGTGCTGGAAAAGCTTAGCTTCAAGACTTCAGGGTGCTGAGAACACTGTTGGGGGTCACCGGTGCTTGCTTGTTCACTACAAAGATCCTGCATTGGTGGCTTCTGGACGAAAGACAGACCATCAGTGTAGACAGAGGATGACCCTGGAGCAAAGCCAGTTGAACTAAGTCTCAGAAATTACGGCATTGATGTCATCCTAGAAGACAGGAGGAGAATCTCAAAACAACCCCAGCTTTGGGCATCCAGAAAAGGGGCGTTCAGAGTGCCTCAACTTATTTTTTTTCCTGGTCATGAAGACACCGACTCATGCTATAGTAACTACCTCTACTCATCTGAGGACCCACAGCACTCTCTATCCTTCCTGTCTTTGCTGTTTCTTTATTTATTTGTGTGTGGGGTGTGTGTGTATGTGTGCTGGTAGTTATCAGTTTACCCCATCATGCCAGCACCTCTCATCCCCTTTCTTTGTCCTCTGTCCTACTGCGACTCAGGAGACTGACCCCCAGTGCTCTATCGACCCACGTAAGTCGTCTTGCCATTAGCCTCATCTTGAACCCGAGTCTTTCAATTCTGCTTCAGACCTTTCTGTCTCCCCTCTCTGTATCTAATTCTCTGTCTCAAGTGGAGGATCTCATTGTTGTTCACTTGAACACCGAAATGGCCCTTTTCCTGGTTTTCAAGTCTCTACCTCTTTCATCGGCGCTGGGACAGCTGCTCATCACTGCTGCCAAAGCTAGTCTCTAAAATACCTCATTGCTAGAAGAATTCTGTCAGCTGCTTCTTCTGACACTGCTTGCTAGGACATCTTGTGTCCAGTTGGGAGGGACTGCCTGATATCTGCCGATCCCACACCCAGCTTCACTCAGGAGGTCTGCCTGAGAGTCTTGATCCTACACAAGAGCTCTGCTATCACCCTTTCTGCCCAGGCCACTGGATTTTTCTGGATTCTTATCTTGTCCCTGCCCCTCTTTTTTTTTTATTATTTAAACCTTCTGGTATCTTCTCGGTGTGGATTTTCTCTGACCCTTCCTGAAAAACTTTGCCTTTCCATCCTCACTTTGTTCTTCTTCCTACCACGGTGTTCCACAGTTCCGTGTGTCAACTGTCTTTTGCCATCTAGCCTGAGAGCTCCTTGAATCCAGGAAATGGTTTTGGTTCTTGATGTTTAACACTAATGTGGAAGACCTATCAGTGCATGTTTGTGTGCAGCACTTCCTAGTGTTCCATGTAGGTAAAGTCTAAGATGTCCAGTCGATACCTGGAATTGTGGATCATAACAAACACTATATGTACAAATTTCCTATATAAGCACACCATGATAAAGTTTAATTTATAAACCATGCAAAATGAAGGATTAACAAAAATGATAAAGCAGAACTATTCTAACATTATACTGTAAGTTAAATGAATGTGGTCCCTCCTCACTTTTATCTCAAAATACCTTATATTGCACCATGCCTACCCTGATTCTAGGCATTGTGACATGGTATTAGGTTACTAGGTAAGGGTTATTTGAAAAATAAGTGCTTTGATACCATGATAGTTGAGCTGATAACCCACATAGCTACTCAGTGATTAGTGGGAAGGTACATATACATCATGGATATACTGGGCCAAGGGATAATTTACTGTCTAATTAGAGCATGCTAAATCGTGGTTGTTTTTAAGAAGGAAACCAAGGACTACTTATTTATGCCATTTTCCATTGAGTAGACATGGACCCAGTTAATCATGAGTAACTGAAATAATACAAAATGAACCTATGTATACCGGTGTGTGATTATGATACACAAGAAATTCTTGACCCTCTCCATTATGCATATTCTCAGAAAAAGCATCCTCTAGGTCTTTAAATCTGTTCCTGCCAGCAGCCTGCACATTGTACATGGCTGGTACTGTAACAACCTGTCTACAGAATGTACTCATTGCTCCCTAGTCCCCAGTATCCCTTGCAACAGCCAATTTAACCAGTAGCTGGTGGCTAGAGTAGGTCTACATTTAGCAAAGTGAGAGAATGTTCCATTCCTGTTTTGCTTTTCCATCTGGAGGAGAGGAGAGAAAGGGGGATTTGTGAGGAGGATTTACTTGGAGGATTTCCAACCCCAAGCCTTGGGGGTTGGAAATCAGAGCCTCTTGGGGAGAACCCAAGTAGAAGCATGCTACAAACCTCATTTGGTGGCCCCATCAAAAGGTCACCAAAGCCCTGGGGCTGCTGGTCTAGACACAGTGCTCTTCCTCATGCCCTGATGCTCCTATTCCCCTTCAAGCCTCATCCTGGAATGGCAGCTCACCTGTGGAGCACGCTGAGAAAGGAGAACAGAGCTGGGGTAGTAGTCCCAGCTCTCTGATCAATATCAGCTCGCAGAGGGTTTGACTAATCATATCCCAGGCAGCAGCATTGCTGAAATCCTTTGTTAGATCCCAA
The DNA here is from genome assembly GCF_018167655.1 of Microtus oregoni. NCBI lineage: Eukaryota > Metazoa > Chordata > Mammalia > Rodentia > Cricetidae > Microtus > Microtus oregoni. The sequence goes on from NW_024543060.1 coordinate 19,008,317, forward strand.
ATGAATTGCATGTTGAGCCAGATCAAGGCCCTGTCATTCTGAGTTTTAAAATCCTTCGGAGCTTGAGTCTAGCTTCAGATGCAGTGTTTCTTACAACGGGGTGGTCAGACCAATTTAATAGTTTTTCATGTAACTCCAATCCCTCTACCCACAAAACCAAAACAAAACACATGAATAAGCATGGTATTAAACAATAAAAGATGAGATAGCATCAAAAGCAAGGATTTTGTCTCCAGTACAGCTGATATGGTGTCGACAGTGACCCAAGGCTACCTTAACGCCTCCAAGGGTGAGTCACTGTGTGCCAGCCTCACATGATCACAGAGAAGAACAAAGGTGGTAAGTGTGCATGGTTTCAGCTTGCATGCTGAGGTGAGACAGCTGCCCTGAATGAATGAGACAGAAAAACGGAAGGATGAGGGCGCTGTGCCTGCCTCTCCTTTTTCTCCGTCAGTAAAAGCTTTAAACTGATTTTGATCTTCTGAAACAAAATTTGGTACCAGATTGGAGATATGCAATGCATGCTTTGCTGTGTTTCGGGCACAAAGCAGATTTACAGCAGCTGAGATAGTTTGTCAAATTCCTGACAACCTCGGATCTCCAGCAAATTGCTGTGAGTGTCTCTGACGCTGGGGAGGTAGGGGCTATGGGAAAGATACCCCAAGCCCCTTCATCTCCTTACAGAAAAGTGATAGGGAGATTTCAAAATGTCCACAAGAAGCAAGCACCGAAACGACATCCTGCAAAGATCAGCAGGGGCCACTGTGCTCTCCATGCAGCAGCTGGATGCCTGCAGTCGACCAGGCAAGGACCATGAGGACAGCTCACTTCACTGCGCTCCTCAAAATGGATTCTCCTCAGACACAGAAAAGATCCTAGGACGAGTTAGAGTGCAGAGCCCAGAAATCCTATAAGTGTAAATGTATCGGTCATATTTTCATTGCACCGTTAAGACTAGCTGACAACCAATATTTAGCCTATTCCTCAGACCAAGAAGATAAAACGCGGATAAGCAGCTCCAAGTCTCATATTCTTTTATGTGGAGGATGAAATTTTCGTGGTGCTAATGTGGGCATTGTCCCAGTTTTATTGCCTTTGGAAGTAAGAACACATCCCTCTCCCCACAGGAGGTTGCATCCATGTGAACATAAATATCCCCTTAAGTTCTTCTATTTCACAAATGGTAACTCTTGGAATAAACTAGAATACACTTTCTGAATATTTATTTTTAATTTTTTCTCTTTTAATTTGAGTAAACTGCTTTAAACCAGTATATGCTCGTCTTTGGAGAAGCCTGTTTTCTTTCCTGTTTCATGGAATTGTTAGTCTAGGAAAGAGCCACTAGATGGCAGTGTCACTACGTAGCTGAAGGCTATCCAGCCTTTGCCTCAGAAAGGTACGCCAAAGGTACGCCAACTCATCCTAACTTCTGCTGCAAATCCAGAAGGTGGCAGATTTTAGCTATCTATGAAAAGACAAGGCTGGCAAACAATATCTTTTTTTTAATGTATTTTTATTTATTTTTTCCAGGAGATTATGAGTTGAATCAAATTATCTCTGATATTTAAAATATTTGAAAATGTATCACATTTTTTAAGAGCATGTAATACAAGGTGAAGGGCTAGCAAAACTAACCGTGACACAAAATCAAGGTGAAATTGACCAATAAATTGAGAACTCCATTACAGGAACAATTTCCCCGAGACTGAGTCACAGCGTTTGAGTGATAACCTAAACCCGTCTAAACTTTGTGAAATGTTCAAGGCGAAGATAGAAGGAGATAGCAAGGGACGAGGAGGAGGCAGAGGGGCAGCGTGGGCAGTGATATTTATATTTTTTTCCACCAACTTTCCTAGTCTCTCAGAGGACTTTCTGCAGACCTGTGCTGGAGAGTTCAGTTCTTTCCAAGGTTACTGATTACCTGAAGGGATCCTAGTTTAAAAAATGAAAAATGACGGCTTGAACACAATAGTCCAATTTAGAGGGATCACGTACCCTGTATAGCTTCTCTGGCTGGTGCATTTGCAACCAAGATGAAGCCACGTTTGTTTTGTGGGAGATGCTGTTGTAGCTCCAATTCTTCACCTCCAACCCCGGGTTAGTTTCTGAAAGTTTATTCAGAAAGAGTACCTGCTTTTCAGCTGGTTTTGGCCTGAGGCAGGAGAGATGGGCTTGCTATCTCAACTCCTGCAGGGACTACACGTTCATGGTAGGGTGCCAGGGTGGCAGGATGGCAGGACAGCAGGATGGCAGCTTGGAATCATTCTTCGGGGTGACAGCTCTACGTGACACTCTGCACTCCAATATGTCAGGGAGCCGGTGTTCTCACCGGCATCATTTATCTCATTTAAATATTCCAGGAGCGTCTGTTCTGAACTCGAGCTAGATTCATTGTTTTCCAGTCTGTAAATGGCCTGGCAGCCTCTCTGGAATGAATGAGGGAGTAAGACGGGAAGAAAAGAGAAGGAAAAATGGTGAGGAACTGCAGCAAGTGAGTGATAAATACGGCGAGTCCAGAATTGAATATCCAGGACGAGGGCACACACGTCTCAGACCCTAGATATATAGCTCCGAGTTGAAGGAGAAATGGGCAGGAAGAGAGATAATCTTTATCTCTGCTCCCAAGCCTTTGGGAAGAGCTCAGGATAAATCACTCTTCGAAGAAAGCAGGGAATGAAGCCTGCCTGTACCAGGTCACCCATGAGAGAGATCCAGGGCACAGGCCACTGGCTGGGTGTCTTCCTTCCATCCTTCCTTTCCTGAGTCCAAAGCCATTCTACATAAAGCAACTTCAATAAGCAGTGCTTAGGTCTGGATTGAGCTGCAGGATTTGGGTTTTATTTAAGAAGTGTTGCTGGATTTTCCTTGGATTTAGTATCTGAAATCTTTGCAAAAGGCAAGAGAGGCAGTAGGGATGGATTGTGGTGTCTGCCACAGCACAGTTTGTTTCTGGGAAGAGTGTATTAGAGACTCATTTTCTTTCCTAACATGTCAAATGTCCATCCATGTATGTGAGGTTTACTTATTCATTCAACCACACAACCTTACCTTCGGGTTCCTTACCTCCCTCTCTCTCTCTCCCTTTCTTCCTCCCTCCATTTCATTCGTTCTTTCTTATAAGTCATCATGCAACTGGATTTTGAGTGGAGCAATAACTTTGGATTGCGATTGTGCTGTGGTTTTTGAAAGGTATTGGCTCATCCTATAATATAAGGCATTCTGTATTCAGTTTTTTCTGATCCCTCCCTTATAGCATTTGAACTGAGTTACCTCCAAATACATTTTCTGATCAAGGAGGTAAAAACAGACTCAGAAAGTACTTTGGTAGCCCCTAACTAGTGAGGCATGAGTCTCACTATCTGCAGTGGTCCTAAAAGTTACATAAGCCCACCAGAGCCAAACAAGTATATTGAAATTGAGACACATTGAGTTTGCTTGAGCTGTCTGGAAAATCTTTCAGCTTTCCAATCAGTTGATTTAAGTAAGCCTGTGGCATTTTCTAGCAACATGCTACTTGAATGACTTCTCTTGGTGTGATTTAGTTGCCTCTGCACGGGTTCCTGTTCCAAACTTTCAGGTGTTAGAAGACAGGAAAACTCCAGTGAATTATGTTCTGAGTTAGGAATCTACCAAAAAAAAATCATCTTTTCTATGTGTTTTCCTCCCCGGAGATCTCAGAACTCACCCAGTGGTGCTATACAACTTCTTCTCATTAGCTGATTTTGAGCTGGCAGCATGGTGTTCCCAGTGTCCAGGTGGAGAGAACACGATGATCATTTAACTCTGATGATGCTGGGGACCCAGGATCAAGGACATTCCTGGTCTCTGCAAGAGTTTGTCCTATCTGGGATAATTGTGAGAGGATGTTGCTGGGGACTCAGGAGCTAGGATGTTCCTGGTCTCTGTTGGCGATTTCCTCCTCTAGGTAACTGTGCAAAAGATGACTAAATCATCAAAGGCCTTGGAGTTTCCTTATCCTTCACCTAACATTAGGGAAGCACCCCTCAGTTCCATCTCTTTTCACTTCCCTTGTCAATGGAGAAGGTGGGGAGTTACATTAGTCCCTGAAGGCAACTCTCAGATGATGGAGTTTGTCAGAGTATTTTGACAAGAACAGTTTGCCATACTGAAGTAAAGGGGTGCTAGTTCATGTGCTAGCCCTAGGAAAGAAGGGATTTTGATATAAATAGTGTGGTTCCTGGTATATACCTGGTTCTTTTCTAAAACTGGAAGTGGTCCTCTCTTGCTCTTTGGAACTCGGGTGTTGCTGTGTAATTTGCTTTGTTTGGAGAAACACAAGTGTGTGCAAGTCCATGTCACTTGCAGGCAGAAGCCTAGGAACCTGATCTGAACACTGTATGGAGAACGACCTATGGGAACAGGGTGCACATACATAGGGTAAAACTTAATGTGCTTGGGGATAATACGTCTTCATGAAACCGTATCCCATATTGCCGATCTCTCCTCAAACATTCTTGCCTTGCCCTGCTTGTAATAATAATTATAATAATAATAATAACCATTAAAAACAAAAGGCCTAATATTTAAAGATCATTCCTTACATTTCAGGGACTTGGCAATAGACTTTATAAACATAATTTGCTTGTGAGAGTTTTGACATGAAGTTTGTACTAGTGCTTTCTGGGTAGGAGGAGCAGAGTACCACCAGCCTGGCAAAACAGTCTGCCAGTACCACACAGCTAGGAAGACAGATGTGGGGTTTGAAACTAGATCTTTGGATTCCCTCCATATACCTTTCTCCCTTTCCCTCATCCTCATGATATAAACACGGTGATTCTGTGACTTGGGGACCCATCTTAATAATGAGAATGACTATGCTGACTGGAGACCCTCCCTTGACTTTTCTTCACTTCACACTGAGCAGAAGATCAGTGGCTCTGCTTGTTTTATTTTTGCTTTTTATGAGATAGGGATCTTGTTATACAGCCATGGGTAACTTGGAACATTTTATATAGACCAGGTTGACCTCAAAGTTGCAGCGACCCTCCTACTTTAGCTTCCCTAGTGAGGGCTGGAGATTATGGGTATAGGCTGCCTGCCTGGCTATTTGGTCTACTTCTGAATCCAGTATCAGGTATTACTTACATCTGCAAAGTCACCCCTGTCTGCAGATTCTTACTCTCAGCATCTTCTTGGGAGATTTTGCAATGAATATGATGTTTTAGCTGGCACAGAGGAAACAAAGGGACTTCTGTTTCTTGACATTATCATTCTGGGGTACTCAGATAAAACAAGACAAAGCAAGACTTGCCAGGAAGGTCATTATAAATTTTAAATTGCTGTTTGTGGAAAAATATTGCTTAGGTCTAGTTGAGACAGGTTGAATCCCTATTGTGCATATAGCTAAGGTGAATGCACAGTTCTATGACCCTTTTACCTGTGTGGATGTTGCAAACTTTAGAGGTAGGTGTCAGGCAGTATGTAGAAATAGAATATTGTTATTGGATTCATTAACAGAGACCTGATTTTTTAAGCCTATTTTAACAAGAGCCTTGGAAAAAAAACAAGAGAAATGTTAGGATATCTGATTAATTTAGATTGAGCAATTAATGATGTGGCATAGTTAACAGTGCTGTTAGCATCACTCATTAGGTAGGCTGTGTGGGAGGCAGCCTTCGTCTTGGGGAGAAGGCTGCTAGAACAAGTGCACCACGTATCTGGAAGTCAGCCCCAGTAATCAGGCTCCTGTCTTTGAGGCTTACAGAGGTTGAGAAATCAGATTTTGATGGTGTGTGGTGCTTTGCTGGGGATTTATTTGAGCAGAGGATGAAATGGCTAAGGAAACAGTTGTTTTAAAAGTCTATGTTTTCTGTAGAGTCGGAGCTGTGCTGTGGCTGGGGCTGCTTGTATTCTTACGTCCTGCAAGGGGTTGGAATAAGCTCTCTGGTTATTCCTACATTGCCAGCCTTGATGTAGAGTCCTGTGTCTTGAGACCTCCTCAGCCAAGTGTTCTTTGTTGGCCTCATGGTGTGCTTATACAGTGGCAGCAATCATTATAGTAAAATCACTAATAACTTGGGTACTACATGATATGTCCCTAAATACCTGCAGGATTACTTAGCATTCAACTGGAGTGATCAGGTGGAAAGATCAGGTTTTATAGGCATTTGAGTGACTCTCGTTAAGAATAAGGGATTTGATGAATAATAGGCTACTTCAAGAGGGGAAACGCTATTTCCCTTCTATGTCATTGTGGGAGGTAGGGAAAAGATAGCCCCAATGGTGATTGGGGAGCCAAAGCCAATTCAGATGAGGATTGTCATACGTTATTAGAAAAGCTTCAAAGTCAAGTGTGTGGTGGAATGGGAAATCCCTCCTGCCAATTGTGAGCTGGCCTTGGGAGAGAAATCTTTTTCTTTCTTTGGTAATTATTTAGTACTATTTAAAGAGAGCTGGTAGAATGTCCAAGGACCGTGTCTGATATCGCACAGCCTTTGGTGGATCTGGGCTGTTTCAGCCGTTGAGTCAGAACCATTAAGTTCAAGGATTTGATACGTATGAGATAGGTAACAGCCTCAGAAGATCTGCTCATAGAGACATCAGGCAAAAAGCTTACGTTTCTGGGAAAGATGACTCCAAAAGCTAAAACGGATGTCTTGTTTCGGCATCATGTCACCATACTTAGCATGCATTCCCAGAGGTAGGTTGGGGAGTTGATGTAGAAATTATTTTTAATGGAGTGAAGTGATGAGGATGTCCTGTTTTATAGGTGGAACCAATGTGAGAAGGAATTAGGGACCAGTGTTACTTAGACCTTATAGGCTCATTTTGGGTTCCCTATATCCTCCAACTATTGCACGGAAGAGAAGTTTCTTGGCATGGCAATACACGAGTCCAGGAATGGTGAGATTCTACAGATCTCAGGTCTTGAAGTATGCCTCATTTTGAAGTGGTTAAGAGCTGATGTTACACCGGTCATAGCTTGACCTCTCAGCCTAACAAGTAAAGGACAGGGGCAGGGAACCTGAGCCAGAGGGTAGTCTTTAGAAGCTCTTGTGATCTGGGTCAGAGAAACGTGGACAGACAGGAGAAATACTGCCTAGTTACAAGGGACAGTCCTTTCATATCTCACAAGGGATGTAATTTTCAGTGGTCAGGGCCTTCACATTCTTTGACATATCCAAAAAATAGCCTTCAAATGGAGATGCTGAAAGCAATGTCTTACTTCATTTCATCACACTGATATCTACAGATAATGTAACATAGCTTAAGCCTCCAGACTTTGAACACACATGGTTTATACAAAGGTTACCAAATACACATTCCAATTTTAGGAATAAACTCTGGGATGCTGGATGCATCCCATTTTCAAGTCTCTTTTCTGGTGTGGTCTTTAGTTTCGTAGCGCTGCTTGGAATTTGAGCTTTGACTCTTGCTAATGACAGTAGAGTGTAGTTTCTTTTAACACCACATGTCTTGCCAATAAAATGGGAATAGTAAGAAAGTCCTTGTTGGGAAGCTTGTATATATGTATGTAAAATGCCTGGCACAGAGTGACTTTAATAAATGGAAATAACATTTGTGTAACTCTATAATCTTAGTACAGAGCATTGTACAAACCCATAGTGGGTGGGGGAATCAATGGTTAAATTATTTGACTCATTTTGGACATTTGGTATTGATTTAAGACAAATAAAATCATTTGTGAGGTCTGGCATTTATTTGTGAATATATTACATATTTCATGCATTAGTGATCACTGACCATATTCAGTGGTGGCCACAGATGTAAGAGACAGATGCGTGTTCATGGCTGAATGGTACAGTGATGGAATGAGAGGTTGCGAATTGCTGACCTCTTACACTGTTTGGAAACACTAACACTTATCACATCTCCATTTATTTTCATTTTAATAAAATCTTTTAGTAAATTGAATTTTGCTTCCGATTTTGTCAATATAAAAGCCAGAAGGACACATCGAGGTAACATTAACTGGATTCAGTGGATATATATTAAGTTAGGATGGAAGTATTTTGGGGAAGGACATAGGAAGAGTTGAAGGAAGGAAATGAAGGGTAGGTATGTTTGTATGTTGTATACATGTATGAAATTATCCAAAACAAATATTAAAATGGGAAACAATCCATAAAGAGACTGTCAAGAATCTATGGACTGTCTCTTATGCCCAATAGTGTTTAGACTAACATAGATCCTCTTCTAGTTAGTGAAGACTCCTTGGAGAAGTTAGGTGATAATATTTGAGGTTCTTAGACAGTAGAGAAATACTGGGCTATTAAACCACTTCGGATTACTTCATCCTCCTTACTAAAGAAAGCTCATGTTTTATGGGGCAAGAAGAAAATGTAAGCTCACCTTAGGAGACAAATTCAGAGAGCCAGGGAGGGGAGAAAGAAGAAGAGGGAAATTCAGGAGAAGAGCAGTTGGTGTTGAGGCAGTGGTCTTAGGTCTAGAGGCACCTATTTGGAACCCGAAGGACTAAGTCTTTCCAGACAACCATGAGTCCCGTTCTTCTTCCGCCTGGCTCTAAGGACTGAGGGTCGTAGGGGAAGTAGGAAAGGGAGAAGGGATCTGATAGAGTTCACCTGGGGTAAGCCCCCTCCCCCCCCCCACATGGTGCTGAGCAGAACACTAATGAAGCGTCTATTACAGATGATCAAGCCTCGCTAGACTTATGAAGGGCTTGAAGTTCAATGTAATTCTGTAGGAAACTGAAGATTTCTTCATTGAATTGGCATTAATTACTTTTTAAATGTAAATTTTCAGCTGCAAGCCTTTTTTAATATTTAAAAAAAACACCCTTTCTAAGCACATCACGGTAAATCAGAGACTAATTGGTCACCAAATTATAGGGTTTGAAGCTCAGTCTCTCTCTCCTCTCCTCTTTTTTTTCTACCATAAGTGAGTAAAAATAATTAGCAAATAGGAATATGTTTTTATTTCATTAACAATGAATTCCCAGTGTTAGTCCATTTTTAGGAAAGTAAACATTTGAGTTTTGGGCAGAGGATGTGAAGATAATATGGGGCACTTTTTATTGCCACAGCATGAGTTTGTTTGGATGCTTAGGGTGTGGTCCCTAGAGGACCATTAGAATGGATACGGTGTGATGGTGTTAAGTTTTGTCAACGGGTTTAAGCAAACTCTGTACAAACACAAGAAGAAAGGTAAGCTGGTCGGAGGGTGGGCTGGTCAGAGTTCCATAGAAGATCTGAGCCAGAACCTGGTCCCGGAATCCAACTGGATGCTATTTTCCCTGCTCGATAGCTGTTTCAGCTCACTTCCTATCAGCTATGGCTATTTATATGCAGAAGCAGATTCTACAGCTGTAAAGAAAGTGCCTTTGAAATCAGTTTCTTCTCCTTCTTGCTTAAGGAAGATTTATGCAGTTGTTTTTCAGGATAGTCATGGAGAAGGGGGCAGAGTTGTTTCTACAGGGGAGGTTCCACCATGTCCTCTTCTTTTCAGATAAAATTAAAAGTCACACATGCTTTGAATACAGACTATATGCTGAGAAAGTAATTGTTGCCCGTTGATTTCACAGTCGGGTTAACGTCACAGCCTGGACTTAGCAGACCCAAGTGATGCAGCTTCTGTCACTCATCGTGGTGTCTTGGTGCAGTCAAGAGCTGTGGTGAGCCCTAGCTGTATGAAGGCACTGTCTGTGTAGCATGAAAACTGCTTTATAGCAGACATTTGCTTTAATAACTGGGAATACTCCAAGACGATGATAAATCCCAGTGTAGTAAGCACACAAACCTGTAACATGGTTCTTTGTCATCATTACCAAGCACTTTGCACTGTATATAATCATATGTGCCATACTCTTGCGTGAATAGGAGGCAGTACAATTATTTGTGTCTACCACTGCAAACATGTTAGCTACGCTCTGTGATGTGAACTTACAGCCGCTATGGCATCAGGGGGCTTTTCATTGCTATTAGAATCTTGTGAAAACGGTGTCATATAGATCAAAGTATCATCGTGGCCCATGATTATATTTCTTCTGCATTCATCCCTACACTCAGTAACAGCATGTGATATAATTCATTTCTTGAGAATAAGACAGAAAGGTGTTAGGCTGCTGGCTATGTCTGCAAAGATTCTACAAGTCCTCAAGATCATTCTGTAAGCCACGCTTCTACCTCTGGTCCATAGAGGAGAACTCAGGGATGTAAAACCAGGAAGTACTTGCTGTTTGGAAGGTATGCACTTACACAAACCCAAACAATTGGTTTGTGTGTGTGTGTGGTGGGAGGTTGTTTGTTTGTTTGAAGTGGGGGAATTGTAACATGGTACAAAACCATTCATCGGCCTGAAGAGAGCTAGAATCTCGGCTAGGCTCTGAGGTACAGAAGGCACACAGAAAGTCAGTGCACCTTTTGAGCCTCAGTCTGGTGACAGTACCCTTTAGTCCTCTGGGATCCCTTCAGCCATGAAATTCTGTAATTGCTCCTGGAATAATTTTCCCTTTTCCTGTGACATGATAAGAGCTCTGGAGTTGGAAAGTGATCCAGCAGTATTGTGGCATGAATGGAAATATATATTTCTACGAGTTTTGCTAAGTGTAGTCCAGATTCTATCCTAACAGAATGGCCCCTCCAAGCAAACAGGGGTGTGGTAAAAGTGAAGAATAATACCACCACTTAGTATTTCTACCTTTCATGATTAAAACAGTAGTTTAAGCATCATAAAAATGTACTAGTTTGATATATGGCATATTTAAAACCCGATTTAACAAAAGTTTTTTACCTTTGTAATTTAAAAACTGTCACTTGAACTAAAAATATAGGCTAGCAAGTTGGCCTTTCATATTTAATGTTTTCTTTCCTCCTTTTTATTTGCAATTCATTCTGTTAAACTGTGATTAAAGAGGCGACAGCGGAGGAGCTGAGAGTGGTCAGGCCTCTCCTCATTCATTATTTGGAAGACGGTGGCTATGACGCTCCCCACCAGTTCATGTTTGAAATGTTTCAACCCCAGACCCTGTTAGTTTGAGCACATTACCCCTTTATCTTCCTTTATATGTTCACAGAGAGTCGCACAAGAATGTTGGGCTTAAGGAGAGCAAAGGCAACTGGAGGATTATTTTTTCCTGCTAATCATAATCCCCAAATTTCACATGCTGATGAAATATAAGACTCTTACAGCCCTAGATTAATTAATAGTAATTATATCAAGTCAGAAAGAACGTGGAGCCAACACGATAATTTTGGGCACCTGGGAGTGTGAACCGTAAAGACTTCTCAGGATTAACAGAATATTCCAAGGGATGTTGTCTCCTCAGGTGAGAGATTGCGGAGAGGCTTGGTCAATTCTTTATATTTTTTTGACCTTAGTGATTTGTTTTGTAAAGTTAAAGAAGTGAAACAGACGAAAGCAAACTTGTCTCTGTGTTCTAGAATCTAACACATGGTCATTTCCTTCTTCTGCAGGGCTTGATAATGAAGAAGGTTTTTTAATTGTTGGATTCAAATGAGCCACATCTTGATCAGAGAGGCAGCAGAGCACAGAAGGGACAGCCTTCAGGTAGCCTGCTGTGGGCAAATCACAATCTCTGATCGTGAAGGAGGATTAGCAATCTCACTCCTCAGGGTCTTTTGAGCTCTGAGGAGACAACAGAACTAAAACTCTCAAACAACTTAGAAGACCATCTAAGTAAAGGGAATAGCATTAAACAGTACAAAGAAATGTGCAAACACAAAAACCTTTCTAAAGAATATGATAGAAATTTTTATTCATATATACGCTTCATTATCAAACTGTTTTTCATGTTATTGGTTGTTATTGCTCCTGATTCCAAACTTTGGACAAGAGCACAATGGATGTGTTCATGGAAGTGGCTTTTATGCCATCAATGACTGACTATGGGTTCCCTTGATGAGTGCATCTCAGAATCATCAAAGCCTTTTTTCTGAGGGGCATCATGGCTTATCTGGACCATCCTTCTCAGAGGCCAATTGAACCTGGAATCTTGGAGAACATCTCAATGTCCAAGCCTATTTTGCACATTCTATTGAAAGAGCACCAGATCCTTCAGCTCATTAAATGTTATCGCCATACCTATGAGTTAGAGCATATTATACCTACTTTAAAGTTGAAGATATTAGCTCTTTAAATGAAGAGACCTAGATATTAAATGACAGAGTTAGGATAAAAAACATGCCTGTGTATATGCTTAGGGGTTCACTCTCCCTGCCATGAACACATCTTTCCAAGGCTCTAATTATCAATCAAATAAACTATTACCCAAACTAGTTTATCTATCTTGGTGTTTTCTGTGGTTTTTTGTTTGTTTGGAATTTTCCCCTTTTCTGTGCTGGCTGAATCAAATCTTGAATTTCACTGCAATGTCAGATAATCTGTGTGGATTTTATAGTCTAAGGACTACCCTCTAAAGAGACCAGCACAGGTCAAACTCTTGTGGTGGCTTTCTTAAGGTCTCTTCTAGCTATATCTGAATTTTTCTTCCAATCAACTTCACTGTGGGAGACATCGCCACTTCTCATCTTGCAAAGTTCTCTGAGTCATGAAATCTCTGAAGCTTCCTTGACTAATTGGGGAGAGTGGATCAACTCTCATATCCCCCAGATATACATGTCATAACCTTTCCTGTATCCGACATTGTGAAGAATCCCTGGGTATTTGTGATTTTCTGAATTGGGAGTCGCACTCTGTATAATTGTCTGCTAACCAGCCCATCAATCAAAAGTTAGGTGGAGGAATTTAGATTTTATGGACTTGACTTTTAAGCAGCAGGATTACATACAGAATAACTTGAAAGGGAGAGACTCACCTTGTGTTCTGCAGTGTGGCTAAAGACAGTGAGAGAAAGAAGGCTCTGAGAGCCATCACAGATTCCAGACAACAAGGTTTGTAGAAGTTTCCATTGGTTATCATTTGATATATTGACTCATGGTTTCTATGTGATGTAAATTGACTCCTAATTTGAACTAATTCGTCAAAATTAATTACTCATATGAGAGTTGTTATGAATAGACCCATAAACATTAGCAATTCATTGTATAATTAAATTGGAACACAGTCCTTGCTTTGGTCATATATATGATATCTGCCATATAGTTATAACAACAGCGGTGTCGTTATTAATATGCTAATCACCAATGCCAATTTTGGGGATGGGCATAAATTTAGTTTGACATTTTACATGCAACTATAATAGTTCAAGTGAGGGCCTTCGCTCTTCGAAATGATGACTAAGGCCTAAAAGATACTCTTTATGCCAGGGAGTTGCCAAGTCCCCTTCCTGGAAAATTACATCCGGCTACCCAAATCAAAGGCAGAAGGGAGCAACAGCAGGCCATTCCAGGTGCAAAGATTTCTGTCGGAATATACTGCTGGTTGGTAGAGGTGGCATCCTCCCCATGGCCTGGCAGCTTGGCAGCTTAGAACTCCGTCCTTCTAGCAAATCTCGCAAAGCTTCCTGTTTTGTACCTACCCTTATCTGGAGAAAGTCCCAGAGCCTGGAGAACTGACTTTATCTAAAAGCTGTCTCTAAACCGGATGTCTGATTTATCTTTAGCTCAACCCTTGGAACAGATCCCTGCTGACAAGACTTGTGCTAAGGGCTCTGCTATAGGACCCTACTGCCACATACTAAGCCTTGTGATAGAAACGTGCCATTTAATGCAAATTAGGGTTTGTCCCCAGGCTTCACAATCCTATATATTCCTTATACTCTGGAATAAAGTTGAGCTGATTCACTGAAATCTGTCTCCCGGAGGGCTGTCTCCATTAGTGTTCAAGAGCCATGTTGCCCCTTCTCCCTCTTTTCCCCCTCAACCTGGTGGCCCACAGGCTGAGAGGGGGAGAGAGGACTCCCACAGACAGAATCCTCTCATCCTAGGATCTGCTTTTCTCTTTTCCTGATTCATAATCTGGTCTATGGTTGCTTCCTTTGTCTCTTGACAACTCATCTCAGGTGATCAGGGATTGTTCTATGGCTTTACCTTTTAGTCCACTACTCCAGTGGGATTCTCTTCCATGGCAGACTAAATCCAATAAATGATTCAAAATTCCATACTTCATAGAAACAATAGTAAGAGAATAAGGGAAAGGGATTTTGAAAAAAAACATAGTTTTGGTTATTGATTTTAATCAAATTTATAGAGATCTAATGTTTTCCAGAAACAAACACTGAAATCCAGATAATTAAAAAAAAAAGCCAATGCAAGTAATGTCTACAAAAAGCCACGTGGTAATCAAGTCCACTCTGGTAACTTTGTGTCACATTTTTTTTCCCTCCCCAACATGAATTGACATGATCAGCCTCTTCTATGTCTACCACATGCATATCTAGAGTGGCCTCTCAGAGAAGGCCAGCAGCTGCCTACAAGCCCCAGAGAGTCTCTTACGTTGCTTACATCGCTTACTCAGACATGGAGGTCCCCTGACTCTTTACTTTGGGAGCATATTTTATGATAAGAAGGGAAACGATTACAAAGATAATACTTGTAAGTATGGTTCATATAGATAATATGCAATAGAAGCTTGAGATAGTAAGAGGGATGAATTCAAAAGAAATAAAGAATTTTAATCTTGTCTCCAGTCTTCAGATCAGTTGGAACAAATCTCTGGAGTGACTTCTAGTCAATTCTAGGAGTTAATGGCTGTGGGGCTTAGTCTTGCCACACCCTGTGGTGAACTCCTGGCTCTCACCTTTATGGCACATGTTATTTTCTTTCTTGATATAATTGTAGGCAAAATAAAATCACACTTTACATTTTTTGGCAGTGTTGGCAATGCAATCTAGGGCCTTATGCATGCTAGGCAAGTGCTCTCCTATTGAACAATACTCCAGGCCCTTATGTTTATAGTTAGGCCATTACTCCTCACTTGCTAGAGTCTTAAAAATGAAGGGGCATGTTGATCTGGTAGGGACAGAAAATATTCCTGCAACAGAGGTCAGTTTTAGAGTTACCAGCTTGGAGAAACAACTCTCTTTCCCTAGAACATTAGTACAAGTTATGTTTGGGTGGCTCATTCTTATTCATGACTGGACAGATGTCATGCTGGTTGAGAGAGTATCCATTGTCTCTCACACAATGAATTCTTTATTGTTTATTCTGGCTTGGATTGTGAGTTTTGCTTTGGAAAGTGTAAAAGTAGGTGAAAGAATCAATTCATATAATACTGAAGTGGGGAAAATTGGTCTGCTACTTTTATTCCTCCTGTGTTGCAGTAAAGAAAGAGCAAATGAGGAGGGTTTTGTTGCTCTCTATGTGGAAAGAAACAGGGCCCTGTCAAGACTGTGACAGCCGTTGGGTGGAATCTATGAGAAAGGACTCTCTCAAGCGCCACAAGCAGTCATTTGTGCAGATAATGGCAAGAGAGTTCATAGAGAAGCTTTTATTTCCTGATTCACAAACATTCATGAACATTCCTCGAATGTTCATGGTAGGACAGGCTCTGGCTAAGATTGGGAAAGAGGTATTGTGCTATGAAATGAGTACTGGGGTCTCGGCGTCCCGTCAAGCCATCTTTGCTCTAGAACTTTCTAGAGTGGTAACCTCAAATAGCCTGATACACCTCACTTAAAACACAAGCTTTTGCTTTCAGCTGTAAAACTAGGATGATTGCTCCTTTCAGGATTTAATGAAGTCAGTTTATGTGCATTTCCTAATACATAACAAGTTTTAAGTATTGTTAGTTTTGTTTCATTTTCTTTTTTTAAGTCCTACGTCTCCTTCAGGGGGGCTATTGAGAGAAGATGTATCTGCGATCTTAAGGGAACTGCATCCCACTGGGACAATAGACATACCCACAGCCAACTATGATATAGGATACAACAAAAATCACTGTGCTAATAAGAGATAGATACACAAGATTACAGAAAAAATGCCACCATGAACTCTACTGGGGAGCAAACTGAAAGGGGGTTTTTGGGGCAGGGTGCATTAGCAGTGGTCCTGAAGGATTCAAGGCAGTGTTTCTTATCTTGTTGATGAGAGATATCCAGAAATATGCAGTGAGAGCTAGCTTCGTGAAAGGGGTTATTAGAATATGGAGGAACTAAGCAATTTTTTAAAATATAGAGAGACCCAGGGAAGAAAAGCAAGAAAACTATGTCAGGTTAACTCTCAAGTGTAGGGCAAAGTCTAATTACCTAAATTGAAATCTGGCCTCTATAACAAGCCCATGCCGTCTCTTGAACCCATAAAGACCTGGTGTAGAAGCAGAGGCATGCCTGCAATAATTAGCTTTGTATTTCAGCTCCTGTTTGGGGATTCTTGGTTTGTATCAGCCTTTTCCTCTGATGCTGAAGAAGTATTTTGAGAATGGTTAGAAAATTGCCTGGATGGTGGCAGAACTGGAAAATGCAAAATCAATAAATAATCAGTGTGAATTTTAATTGAATATATTTCTAAGGCCACGCTGACATGCGCACTTCAAGAACACTCACTAGGGAATGCCAGTGCATACCTCGGTAGATTCTCTGGTTTCTGGAGACAGGCCAGAGATGGGCCTTTGCATCCTTTTCTTAGTGTTCTTTCCCTTCCTGTCGTAATTAAACTGCATTCCGACTTTCCTCTTTTCTTCATGAATATTTGTTTTGTAAAATCTTAGTTTTAACACTTTATATAGAAAGTAGGAACAGGGAGGAAGGTAGATTCCTTTGATGTTATATCAATGCATCCTTCTGGGCTGAGATGTAGTTACTCTCAAGGGAAGATATTGGGCCCAGTAAGTTCCTTGTGGTCATTGTGTATTGTGAAGTCTCGGAGCCCATGGATAATGAGATACGAATCCTAGAGATGGATCTGTGTTGGTTTTACTTGTATTTTCTCTAAATATTACTTGTAGTTCTGTATAACATTTCAGAATTTTTGCTAGACTTTTTTGAGAGATCTTCAAGTCCATGCTCTGACTTAGGAAGGAAAATATTCCCATGCCCCATGTAGGTGGAAGGAATCAAAGCAAGAAAGCCTGGGGGAATTTCTTTGAGTCTTTTCTCACAGGTCTCCCACTTTGCACTTGGGTCTATAGCTCTGCACCTGTGTTGGGGTGGCTTCCTTAACCTTTGCATAGACGGTGGTGCTCGGTTGAGGAAAACGGTTATACCTGAACGATGTTGTTTCTACCTGGGTTTAATTAGTCACTTTCCAGGTGCCCACTTCTGTGTGTGATGCTTCCAAGAATATATAGAAGATTTATGAGGAACAGCCTTTGATTTTGGAGAGTGCCCTAGTGCTGCAGGAAGCTGGTAAGGAAACTTTATTGTGTATGAGTCTCCTGCAGAGACTGTCAAACAGGAGCCCCTCCAGGAGATGCTGCTTCTGCCTTGCTGGATGAGGCCCACGAACCTACGTTTTAAAAGATAAACCAGGTAGCTCTAATTCAGGCTGCTTATGCCTCAGGCGTAAGAAGTTAGAAGTTTTATGAGCCAGCAAGATTCACTGTTCAAACATTCTGCTACTAGATAATTTGAAAGATATTTGCAATTTTCAATTTTTTTCATTGATCTATAAATTTACAACCATGTGCTAGGATGGGTAGAAGCTATCACCATTTCTAAAAGCTTCTAGAAAAACACATTTTCTTAGCATTCTCTTCAGTGACCTAGTTGTGAAGATAACACAGACAACTTGAGCTTTAAAGTCGGGTATTATTTGCCAAAATGAGAAAGATGTTTAAAAATCTTCCACACACCTGTTTCTTTGTATAGCCTAAATTGCTTTGTTAATTTTCTCTTTGTTTATGTTTTTAACTGAAGGCTTTGGCACCATGCAATGGCTTCTTCAACCCAGAAACTCTGAGGTGTTACCTCATATCATAAAAGTTGTATAATCTTTGGAGGAGAAGATAGAGTCTGGATTTGGGGTTCAAGTGTGTTACATAGAAGGTGGGAAAGAAAAGCTACTCTCGAAGCTTTGGCTAAGGTTTCCTGGAAAGGTGAAGAATGATCCTAAAGAAGTTAATATAGGGAAAAGCTAAGGGGATAAACTCCACTTTGAGGAACAGGCAGGGGCACAGCCCATTGATGAGAAACTTCACATCTAGAGGCCCGTTTCCTTGGCATGTATCTGGTTAGAGCATAAGGTCTGTCTCTTGGTTTACATCAGTCCATAGTCATGCTGGTATATTACTTGAGATAAACCTATTGGCTATCAGAGCTAAGAATTGCCTCAGGGATCAATCTACATAAAGCTACCATTATCTAAAGGAGAGTTTAAAATCTGGGTGGAAAGTGCTGGGGCCACAAGGGGGACAGAACAGAGATGGCTAAGGTGACAAGGCTACTGGAGACTTGAAGAAGCATCAGGATTATGCTAATGGATTTTAATAATCTTGGAATCAGTAGAAATTGAAAAATGGGTGGGAGTGGGTAGTGCCATTGGATAGAAATACATGCTTTGGGGTCCTAACCCTGAAAAGACTGTGAGTAAAGTTTTAGACCAACAGTCATGACTGAAGCCATGACACTCAACAATGCTGAATGACTTTTGGATATTCACTCCAACTCTTGATTCTAACTTCTATTCTTTCCAAACCTCAATTACCACCACCACCCTCTGCCATGGAGAAGCAAATAAGCCTTTGGTTTATGTGAATGTTGCTGAGTTCCTTTCAGAGAGAGCTCTCAGTAAAATCCAGAGAGGAATATTTCTCCCTTATGGTCTTACTTGGGAGCATTACAGAGTGTTACAAGAGGGAGGGGCCTTGAAGAATTATCTAATTCCATCACCTTATTTTTTTTTATTTTATTTTATTTTTTATGAAAAAGAAGCCGACCCAGAAAAACTGTATAACCTTTTCAAAGTCACGCAGCTGCTCAGTCACAGAGCTGTGTCTGGAGCCCCAGCCTCTCCTGTCCCTCATTTTCAAAGTCACGCAGCTGCTCAGTCACAGAACTGTGTCTGGAACCCCAGCCTCTCCTGTCCCTCATTTTCTCAGGCTGTGCTTTCTTGTGATGACTGAATACTTGCTTGAATTTCCATTTGTCTCCCTGGGAGTCTGGATTGATGTGTGTGCTCAGGCTGGGCAGCCCACTCTGCTCAGCACATCAAACAGAACAGAGTCCCTTTGCATTTGCTCTTCGAGAATGCTAACCACGGAGCATGGAGATAGAGCTGACACTCACTGCTCATACCGATGACAATTTCATTAACTGAGTTGTTGGGCTTTGGCAATGCACTCGTCTCATAATTGTGTTAAGCTCATGCTGGTGAAAAGTACATGACAATATTTGAGAAGTTCATAATAATGAAGTTATTGTTAAAGTTTCAGCAAAATTTGCATTATATGTACACGGATGTTTTAAAACAGAGCAGAAGCCTATGCCAGGGTCCTAGCCATTGTCCTTCTGTATCTACAAACTTACCTTTAAGGGGCCATCTGAGGCCGTCATTTGTTTAGTCCTATCATTGAAACAGCTTGGCTATAAAAGACAAGCATCCACCCTTTGCAAGCTGCTGTCGTGAAATGTACGACAGAGGTAGTCAGTGCCTCTGTCTACCACATACCTACTGGCAAGGTGGCATTTACAGGAGGAAAGGGACAAGGACAGTTCCTCTTTGGTCTTCTCTGCCTTTCCCTATTCCACAATGACTATTTTTAGGTCTACTTTGAAGCTTGGGGTATAAAGGGACCTTTAACAGCACCAACATGTTTTCATTCTGTAACGTTAAAAGTGTATGATGTTTTGATGCCATAAAGGGATGAATCTAGGATGTCTTTGTTTGGATGGGGACCTAGTGCATATGGCAGATCTCTGTACCATTTAGTCTGTGTTATGTCTCGCCCAAAGCTTAGCCATTTGTGCGAATAAAGCTATTTTCCTTTTTTATTTAGTTTTATCAGACTCGGAGAGAGGGGTATCCAGATAGCATCTCATGCTTAATAGATCAAACATCCTTGATATATATATATGGTAATTCCTTCCTCTCTATCCTGAGTGCTCACTCCTCTTGTAGTGTTAATTGATCTGCCAATAGTCAGTCAGATCTTCCACTTGTAAAAATATATGAAATGAAGGCTCTTACTTAAGATGGATCTTTTATTTCTGATTCTCCTTTGAGTCTGTTTCCCAGCTTCACTGTAAAGGAAAACAACAATAATATATTTGTATCGGTGGCTATTTCTAACTTGTTCAAAGAGCACTGGTACTTGTCAGAATCTAAGTGGCTTCGACCAATGAGGTTTGCCTCTTGCTGACACTGCAAAGGCTGGCTGGTTTACTTGCACCGCCGTTCTTACAAAGAGCCATTCTTCATAGCATGGCCAGTACCCGTTGAAGAGTAAAGAAGAAGTTGTACACCCATACCCTAGCTTCTACAGCTTTCCTTTGAGGGAACTAACATCTTATTAAAGACACATAGGCACATGCGGTATTGGAAGTAGCAGAAAATAGAATCTGATCATGTGCTCAGCAAAAAATAGGCAACATCTGTTGAGCAGCAATAATGACTACCGAAATTTTCCTAAGCCATCTCATTCATTTCTGAATGTTTACTGTAGATGTTTTCTGACCACTGAAGTGGAATTAGACATCTATTCTGTCCTCAAGGATTCTAGATTTTCTAGATTTTACATCTTTTTGTTCCTCTGCGGGTAGGTGGGAGTTTGATTTGTACACCACTCCCTTATTTATAAAGAAAATCAATAAGTTCTAATATTCTGAAGTTTTAGCACCTGTAGAAAGCAACATATAAGCTCCCAACAAGGGTCTGATCTCCAGATTCATGCAGTTTTGTGCACAGCTTCCAATACTGTTCTTGGTGCTTCTGTAGCTAACGTCCTGGTAACTTTAGTAGTGAGAATTTCTATGCCAAGAGTTACAATTTCAAACTGATAAGGCATATGACTCATATCAGTCATACAGAGAAGGAACTGGAACAGAAAATGGAAGATGGAAGCATAAGTTAGTAAGTAAAGTTATATTAATGATACGAATGAAATATAGGTTGCTAGATTAAGAGAGAAAAACGAATTCTCTCTGAAAGCTGGTTTGAGAAGGATATACTGAGCAGGTCAAGCTAGACTCTAGAAGAAAAAATGGGATAAACATTAAGTTGAGAAAAGAAAAGGGAGTTTTGGTTAAAAGCCTGGATCTTGGGACTTTTCAAAACTGTGAGTGGAAAAGACAAGTTGGAAAGTAATGGGGAATTGAGAAGTTGGGCCTATACACAGCACATGCTTCCTATGAAAGTATGCTGGCCCCCAAGTGCTTAGATACATCACTTCGTACTTCAATGCTTGTGAACATTTGGGCCTTCCTGGTCTGTGGACATTGCCTTTTAGAATCTGTATGGAGAAAATAGGTTGGGGATTAGAGAAATCTTCTTGGGTCATCCCACATGGAGTGTGCTTATTCTAGGAGGGAAGGAGACTCTATAAAGATAAATGCTTTCACTGTGGGTCAGAGTGCTGTTCAGTCAGTGTAAAAGCACAGGGAAGGGAGAAATGGAAGATTCATTTGTGGTTTCTGTCTTCAGGTCCAGAAATGTTGACATTATCATGTATCAGGAAAACAATGATAGGGTATCTACCCATCATTATCTGTGTCATCTGCATAGAGAAAAAAAAAGGAATATATCAGAGTACATAGAATCATCCAACTTTTGGGGGCCCATTCTTTTTCCAAAAGAGTATCAGGCAGTGAGGTCCTATGATGAGAGAGCCTCCCCCAGCACCTGATGATCTGCATCTTTTTTTTTTTTTTTTTTTTTTTTTTTTTTTTTTTTACAGAGACCATCCTTACAGTCGTTGGAAGAGATTGACTTGAACATTAGAACAAGCTCATCAAAATCCAGGTCAAGGAAGGAACAATTTAATTCTGGGAAATGTATGTCGAGTTAGTCAAAATATCCTTTTGAGACAATAGCCCATGTAACTTGTAGAAATAATGCATTTTCTACAAAAGGCTATTATATAGATATGCAGATTTAAAGCTAGGAGCATTTATTACAGAACGTGTAGAGAAAGCAGGTGTGGACACAGCTCTGCCTTAAAAAACCCACAGTAACATTTTGCCCTTTATTTAGTCTGGATTTTATCAGGCCTTGTGCCAAGTCACCATGGTGACCCAGGCTCTCTAGCACATGGGAGAACTTGCATATGCAGGTAAACCAGGCTTTGCAAATATGCCAGGGGTGGGCCAGTCAGAATGCTGAACTCTGCCCTGGCTCTGTTTTACCATGGGACCTCTTCTTTCTCACCTATAAAATCACAGATTCTGATTGTATGACCCCCAAATGTTCGGGTTCTATTACTTAATTAGTTTGTTGCTCTCAAATTTGAGATTTTAAATGGCCTTTGGCAAAACTATATGAACTTAAAGAATCTTCAAGTCATCTTCAACTTTGTGCCAATTCTCAATCCTTTTAGAATAGCCTCTAACTTTCCCGTTTTTTTCCATTACTTCTCTCTGTCTGTCTCTCTTTGTCTCTGTCTGTCTCTCTTTCTGTATAAATAAAACTTATTTGTAAATTAAACCTCCATGCTGCCGTCTGATTCATTCAGTGACATTGCAACCCACAGCTTGAGAGGTGACATTTCTTCTCATTTTGATGAAATTGTGATGTCACATAACTTGATGCATACAACTAAATTAAGCAGAAGGAACAAGATAATTACAAATGAGAGTGTTTCTGTCTGTATACACGTGTCTAGGAAATCAACATTGATGGGAAAGGAAACACAGGCAAGATAGTCTATATGAATCTGCTCTTGGCGGCTATGATTTTAGTCATAACACTGGTTTAAAGATCCTAGTGAGCACTCAGATTTGCCCTGCAGGGTATACAATAACTAACTAAATCTTATATTAGGCCTGTGGTCCTTAACTCCAATTTGTTAACCTCAGAGGTCCCATTCTTCCTTCCCTTTATAGTCACCTTTGTTTGTAAGTCCTATTCCCCAAATCCTTAAAATTATGTCTGGAGAGTTATTTTCCAGTTGATGGATAGAAACCTTATGACTCAGGAAGGAAAAGAGCCGATTTCCTCTCAAGGGCTCCTCTACCCCAAACAAACAAACAAACAAACAAAAAGATACATTAACATTCTGAACTCATACTGTTCTAAGTTTGTTTCAGAAGATGTTAATAGTGTTGCAGCTTTATAGGAAAGACCGCAAAGTGACGTGGGCATTTGCTGTCTTTTGCTTTGGACACGGTTTGTTTGATCACGGTGCTGAAATCCGATGTTCAGTGTGGCCATCTCCAAGTTAAGCCCTGAGTGAACTGATGTGATAAAGAATGTCTCTTCAGTTTTCACCCTAACAGAAATGAGTGGTTGCCCCTTCAGTGCATTGCTTGATGTGAAAATTTCCGGGGAGATTTAGACAGGACAAGCAACCCAAAGTAAAGATGTGAAACTTAAATTATATAGGACTTTGCAACCCTTGCCACAGGTGAGGCACAGAAGCTTTTATTATTGACAACCCAAACTAGTGGTACCTACCCCTCACACTTAACCGTTCCGAGCGCATGTCTACTGTTTCCCAGATTCAATTATACATCTTAACTTTGCAATAGGAAATCATCTCACTCTGCATTTGAGGAATGAAATATTGAGTTAATATTTAATACCGCCTCTTTTGCTGTTTTATTCTTTACCAGTATCTTTTTTTTTTTAATTTTCATTTCAAGGTAGGGTCTTTTTAGGGCAGTTCAGGCTGATCTGGAACTCCTAGGTAGCCCACTCTGACCTTGGGCTTACCACAATTCTTCCTTTTCCTCCTGAGTACAGGAGCCACCATTTCTACTTTTCCTTATTGCTCTGATCATTTGACAGTCCCTGGCAGGCTTGCCTGTCAAGATTACATTTGTGGGCTGGAGAGATGACTCAGAGGTTGAGAGCACTGACTGTTCTTTCAGAGGTCCTGAGTTCAATTCCCAGCAACCACATGGTGGCTCCCAACCATCTGTAATGGGGTCTGGTGCCCTCTTCTAGCCTGCAGGGATACACAGAGACTGAATATTGTATACATAATAAATAAATAAATCTTTAAAAAAAGATTACATTTGTACCTGTTCTTTCTACCTCTATAACCAGCATTCAGGATTACATAACACACACTAATTACAGACAGACTGATTGCAACCCCTGCAGTTGTCTTCTTGCCTGTAGAACTTTGCCAATCTTCGTTTGGCTCATTACTAAGAGATCAGTACTGTTAGAGACTACTTTATGATATTATTCGGCCTAATATCAATGATATTTGGTTTTCTACCCAGTGATGTTTCAAACCATGGAGCCAGCAGTGGAAGATCTCTATAGTTGTTGGCCTCAAGCTCTCAATAGTTATCATAGCAGCCCTAGACTCTGGCCCATTTTGAAACTAGAAAGTAGATGCTTCCAAAGCCCATATTAGTTTCTCATTCCATGGCCTCTCTCCTCCACCGTTTTAATATCTTAGATCTACAAAACCATAAGGAAAACAAAGGGACTTTGTTTTCATATAGGATGGTATTATCAGTAGGTAGGAACTTGGGGAAATGATTAGTCAGGATCACAGAGTCTTCATCTTGTGTCATGAAGAGACAAGATGGATAGCCCTTTACTCTGCACCATGTTGATCTTAAAGTGAATTACAAATCAGCAACCATGACCTGACCTTTATATTCCAAAATTGCGAGAAACACATTTGTGCTATTTAAATCTCCATTCTATGGGATTTTGCTGTTGTTGTTATAGCAGCCTGAAATGACTAAGACATATGAAATCCTACAACAGAAAAATGACTCAAGATAAAAGTAAAGAAATCTAAAGTGATAAAAACAATGTGACAGAATTAGGTCATTAGTTGGCAACTATGCCATAGTACTGTAAGGTGTTAATTCGTGCTGAGCAGGAAGGTCTGAATCTGGATGCTGTTGGTACAATCCTTACAAGTTTTCTATAAGTTAGGAACTATTCTAAAATAAAAATTAACACAATAGGTTAAGTAAAGGACGAGGAGATAAACTCTGTGACTATCACATCTCAGAAAAATATCAAGAATTTCTTTAACATTACTTATTTTAGTAATTGATCTGCAGCGTGATTGTGGAACAGGCTGAGTTGACTGATTTCTCTGAGAGGGTTGAATGTAGTCCTGGTGCATGCAGATTTCAGCACTGACAATGGGCACAGTACTTTAATGGACTTAGGGTGTGGGAGGCACACTTCACAAGAGTCCATGGTGGCCCTGTCGTCAGTGAGTCCTGTGTCACTGAGTCTGTATGTTGTCATTGGAGAAGATCCTTACTGAATGCTACTGTTTGTGGGCTATGGAGTTTACTTGCTATTGGTGACCAAGACAACCTTAAATTTCCCTTCACTTTAACTAATCTGCAGATTCTTCTTTCTCCCATGTCTTAAACTCTAGAAAGTGATTTTAGAGGCCTCCTCTTTTCCATTGGAATGTAAACTGTTTGAGAAACTTGGTGTTAGAGTCATTCCTTTGAAATGTAACTAGGAAGGACAGAGACCCCTTTCTGCTACTCTCTAGGATAAAGCAGGACCCCAACTTTCATTAGCAATTCAATAACATCATTCACCCAATCCACAGGATGCCCCATCTGCTAGGGGCTTCCACTACCTCTGAGGGTTTATCCCAGTGTACTGTGGGATAATGCTCTTGTGCACTGTAAAGATTTGTCACTAGTATTAGTGTAATAAAACACTGATTGGCCAGTAACCAGGCAGGAAGGCTAGGCAGGGGGACCAGACTAAGAGAATTCAGAGTAGAGGAAAGGCAGAGAGTCATTCACCAGCCAGATGCAGAGGAAGCACGATGGGAATGTCTCACTGAGAAAAGGTACCAAACTGTGGCTAAACATAGACAAGAATTATGGGTTAATTTAAGTTGTAAGAGCTATTTAATAAAAAGCCAGAGAGCCGGGCGGTGGTGGCGCACGCCTTTAATCCCAGCACTCGGGAGGCAGAGGCAGGCGGATCTCTGTGAGTTCGAGACCAGCCTGGTCTACAAGAGCTAGTTCCAGGACAGGCTCCAAAACCAAAGAGAAACCCTGTCTCGAAAAAACCAAAAAAAAAAAAAAAAAAGCCAGAGATAATAGGCCAAACAGTTTATAATTATTATATGCCTCTGTGTGTTTCTTTGGGACTAAACAGCTGTGGGACTGGGTGGGGCAGAAACTTCCATTTATACCAGTGCTTAAAAATTCGTCAGCCCTTTGCTTTAGGGCAGCTGAGCTCCTCATCTACCACAGTTTTGACACCACTTCTTACAGCTCTTCTGTGTTTATAACAGTTACCCTGTGAGGTTTTGCTGGGTTCAAATGCTTGCTTCTGATGACCTTTTACCTCCTGTTTGTGTCTCTTCCTGCTTGACTCTCATTAGTATTTCCTGCCCCCTCCTATAGTATAGTTTCACCTCAGAGATCCTGAGATCCATTGCCCTACTGCTTGGGAGACTCCTATATTCCCCCAAAGTTTTTTTTTTCCCCCTCTGGGGTCCTTGTTTAGCTGTCAGTTTCCCAGAAAGGACTTCCGGGGCTTCTTACTGAAATTAGGGTCATTTATCACATTGTAGCCCCACACTCTGCCTTGTTTCTCCTCACAGTGCCTGTCATTATTTTTCTTCACATTTATTTATCATTGTTTGCTTTTGCTCTAGAATTCTAAGTACCACCAGAATAAAATATCATCTATTTTAATCACTGCTGTATTCCTAACACTCAGAACTGACTGGCACATGGCAGGTATTCAATAGAAATGTTTTCACTAAATAAGAGGACAGAAGGGTTTGCATATTAACTTGTATTAAAAAAAATCACAACGCTGGAAAACAATTTAGAAGACAAGACCAGAGAACTTTGTGTTTTTCCATTTCGTGCTTCTGCACCTACTTAAATTTCTCTTGTCTTCCCTAAACTCCTTTTTGCTAGTTCTCCTTCATTGGCCCCTGGGTTCCTTTCATCAACTTTCTCTTACCAGCTTTCCATCTAATTTCCAATCTCATCTGAAATCTCATTGTTTCCCACTCGCTTCTTAATCTCCGAAGCCTCTCAGTACTCTGTAACTGTATCACCCAGAGCACATCCATGCATCACAGGACTGAGCAGCTCTGGAGGAGGAGATGGCAACACAATTAAGCAATAGATAAAAGATTTAAGAAGTCGCGGAGTCTTATGAGCTATAACTTATTTAGAAACTATCAAATACACCCAAACAACATGAATTTCGTAATGGCTTTGAAAAGCAGGCGCTGGCAAACACTAGAAAACACTGTACATAAATTGAGAGGAGGCTCCCTTTGGATAATTCTTCCAAATCATTTCTGACATATATATTAAGACAAAGAGGGGAAGAAACTCCTTGTGGAAAAAGATCCACAACCTCTAATGTTCTGATTTTCCAAGATTCTCCATCTCTCTTCCTACCACTTTTTTGGAGAATTTAGGGCATTTAGTTTTCATTGCCCAGAACCTAGCTTCAGGACAACTTTGGTCCTTCTAACTTTCTTATTTGCATCTTAAATTATGACATTCAAAATTCTTTTCAAAGGAATTCAGAGAACTATAGAACCATCACAACAGTACTAAGACATTACAAAGGAAGAAAGAACAAAGATGGGACAGAGTCAGGGAGATGCTTTCTTTTCACCTAATAAAAGAGTATATTAAAATTATAATTTCTGAGATATGGGGGTGGGAGCCAGAGGGTACAAATGGAATGTCTGAGGATTAAGGAATTTATGGAGGAGAGAGAATCCAGAACACGAGTTTGGTCCATAGATGATGTATGGTTTATTTTGAGGATAGCTAAGTAGCATACCTGTAATTGTCCTCTGTCATCAGAAGTGAGTCTGCCTGGGAATCTGCCAAGAACACAGCTCCACTCTTCTGTAGGTCTTTGTGGTAGAGGATGATGAAATTCTATGTCATTGGAATAGATGGATGAGGCGTTTATAACACCTAGTACAAGGAATGTTGGGAGAGCAATTAGAATAAGACCAAGCTTAGAAATAGTAGAAAATATTATTGCTATAACCCAGGAGCCCTACGAGCATACCAAGACTGGAAGAGATGTCCCATTGTCCTTTGACCACACAGGTAAGTAGTCTCTACTAGAAAAACTTCAGAAACAAGCTAGGAACCATTCATATAATATAACCACCACTCCCTCTCCAGCAGAGTTGCTGCTTTGTTTTTATTGCTGGGGCTCACTCAACATTCCCAGTTTGTGTTGGAAAAATGAGGAAAGGCTGTGGTATTTGCAGACACAGTCAGATGTTAGGCACACAAACACCATCACTTCAATCTGTCCTTGAATGAGTGTACATTGTCTATTCACATTTGACCTCTGACACAGGGGCCAACTTGAAGACCCTAGGTAACAGTTACAGTTCATTAAACCACTCTGCCACATCCTTTGCAATTCCCATTATTCTTTCCCAATTGTAAGAGATAGTACTTAAGATCTTAATTATTATTTGCTCAAATCTATATAGATGTCAAGGTATAGTCTAAGATGTGAACTTGGTTGAATCTACTTGATTATAAACCCTCAACCTTTAACCTTTCTCCAGTGCAGACCCTTTGAATACCTGTAAACAAAAGTGCTCAGTGGAAGTTTTAGACCACGCAGTCCCTCAAAATGTTTAGGGAGTTATAGTTTTACTATGTAAATAAGACTGTTTCACATACTGAGGACCTTAAGGGCATATTTTCCTCAGCCTACTAGAGGCAATCCCACAGTGAAACTAGGAAAATGTTTTTGGCCAAACATACATTGCTGTGGTCTGCATTCATTTCCTGGAATTAAAAACAGATATCCCCCAGGTCAGGAGCTCTAGAAAGCAGAGACATTGACAAAGTAGCAGTATGGGAACCAAGTTTGAATTTAGTCAAGTTAAACGACCAAAATCAAAAGACACCCCCCCCCCCCAATACATCTGTGTAAGCTAGCCACCAAAATTTCTCCTGGCCCTCTTCCATGCCATTTTGTCTTGTTACCCCGTAAACACTTCAGGAGCTTGGGCCTCTCTCTTCACCCAGCTTTCTGTTCTGCATCCATCTTGCGTGGTCTTTGACTGTCAGAGGGAGAAGGCAAGCCCCAGTTCTTCTACTTGAATCCTTTGGGTTGAGCTTTTGTTATCAGTCATCTCCTCTTCAATTAAAAACCACTAAAGCTTACACACAACTTGCTTGGTTTTTCAACTCTGAATCCCTTTAGTCCTCGTTCCACAGTATGAGAAACTGTTAAATTGCAAGGAACCTTGTTTTACCCCCACCTCTCAGGGCCCCTCTGAAGTCAATTAGAGCTGCAAGGCAATTACATCTAATGTTAGATCTTCTTTGAGTCCTTGAGTCTGTTGGGACTGAGGCAGGGATGTCGGGGGTAGGGGTTCGTACTTAGGTAGAGCTGGATGCTGAATCAGCTTCTGTCCTTTTTGCAGTCCCCTGTTCTCTCTGGAAGATTGGTTTGAGTAAGCAAGAAGGGATTATTACATTCTCTCCCTCCAGGCAGGGCTAGTAAATCTCCAGCCCCTCCGATTTTGATTCCCTAGGTATACTCAGAGCAATTATGAGTAAAGGGAACACCCAGTGCTCCTGCAGTAATAAATTACACCGTGCTCACCTAATTAATAAGGGACAGTGCCCTGCCCAATTATAATCATAAGGTATCAACCATTTAAACTGTCTGTTCTTAAGCATTAGCGAGTGGCACTGAGCTCCAGGTACACAGTAGGAAAGCATACCACAAAGCTGAAGGCAGGCACATTTAATCCCGACAGGGGTGATAGAGGACCTGGGCTGTTGTTTCCATAAGTGGCCTCTGCATCAATGACTCTGAGCCTTTCCCAGGATCACAGTGTTCTGGATGATCTTGAGCAAACCACTTAGGCATGCTAAGTCTGGAAGAACCAATTTTATCTCTTCTGAAAGAGTCCTACTAAACTTTGAGAATTTGCTTTTATGGGGAGGGTGGTGGTTACTATCATGATGCATTAGGTAAAAGGCTTAAAAATAATTAAGAGAAACGTGGCTCTTAAAATGATTGCCATAACAAGTCCTGGTGATTTCAAAAAGCAACACAAGGCAATACTGCTCCAGGCTGCTGTGATGCATTGGAAATAGCAGCAAGATTATAGCTTTCTTTTTTCACCAAAAGGCAGGCTGTGAATATTGTTATAATGGCATGGAGGTGGCTTACGGAGGTGTTAACTTTCAGTCCACTTGAGAAGCTTTGAAAGTCATTAGCCAAGCCGGGTAGTGGTGGCGCACGCCTTTAATCAAAGCACTTGGGAGGCAGAGGCAGGCAGATCTCTGTGAATTCGAGACCAGCCTGGTCTACAAGAGCTAGTTCCAGGACAGGCTCCAAAACCACAGAGAAACCCTGTCTCAAAAAAACAAAAAAAAAAACAAAAAAAAAAAAAGAAAGTCATTAGCCAAACATTCATCTGTTCAGAAGCTCAAATTCCATTTTAGGTCTCTGCAAATGAAGGAAGAATGAGGTCTCACTATTCTCAAGAAGCATATAATTACTAGATGAGTACTGTAAGGGGAGTGGTGGTAAACACACAGGTGTTCTTTCCTTTTAGGTCTTTTTCTTTTGTACTTTACCTCCCTCCTTTACCCCACTCTCATGGTGTGGTCCACATTTAAGTCTAATAGTTAGTCTTGTATCCATATATCAACTTATGCATTATTCTTTGTAGCTGGTGTTGGATCTTAAGGATCCCCTCAATATACTGGACCTGTAGCTAGATTTCGCATGGATAAGTCTGTCAGATATTCTGTATTCACATGTAAGCCCATGCATGATGTAGGATGCCAGGCTCCATCCCATTCCATAGAGGGACAATGTACAACAAACTTGGTGTTTGCTAGCTCTTGGAATCCCAGCACTTTCTACAAGTTATAAACCTCTACCTGGGTTTCAAAGAAGATTGTCACTCTGGAGTTTTTAGGTGTTAGGCTGAATCGCTCAGAGTCACAGAGACTCTGTTTCTTCTGGTATTAGTAGGTCTAGACACCAGTTCTTAATCTGAGAGTTATGACCCCTTTAAGGTTAGAAAGACTTTCATAGGGGTCACTTAAGACCATTAGAAAACATAGATATTTACATTACAATAGTAGCAAAATTACAATTTTGAAGTAGCAACAGAAATAATTTTATGGTTAGGGGTCACCACAACGTTAGGAATTGTATTAGTGGGTTACAACATTTGGAAGGGTGAGAACCACTGGTTTAGAGTAAGGTAGGAAACAGTTATTTCTTAGTTCTTACAGCTAAAGGGCAGGTCCTATAGAAAGCACATTAAGGAGAATCAGAGGCCTGGTAAGGATATTGTCATCAAAACTACTCTTGGGCTTAAATTGTGTCTGCTAAAAATGACATATTAAATTGTAACCCAAGTCTACAATTTTGGGTTTATTTGGAAATAGGACTGCTGTGGTTGTAATTAATTAAGTGCGGGTCATTCAAGGAGACTCTGGTCCAACATGACTAATGTCCTTACAAAAAGAAGAAACTTGGATTCAGACAGTGGTGCCAAGTGAAAATAGGGGCAGGAATTCAGGTGATGTATTTACAATTCAAGGAGCGTCAAAGACTGCCAGCAAAGCCCTAGAAGCTTGAGCAAAGCACTGAACAGATTCTCAAACCTCCGAGCTCTGAGAAGAAAGCAGTCTCAACGTATCTTGATCTCAGACTTCTAGGGTCCACAAGTGAAACAGGAAATGTTTGTTGTCAACTCCCCCAGCTTGGGGCACTTCGTTATGGCAGCCCTAGAAAATGAAGATGGTACCCATGCCGTTCCTTCGCTGTCTGGGACAATGACGACTCTTAGCCCAGAGACTTCAAGGGATAAAGTTGATTACTTGGTAATAGTTCCTAACAAACATTTGAAGCTTAATACATTTTGGCTATTGTGACTTCATAATTATTATGCCTATCATTATATCTGTTCGAAGACGCTCTTATTCCCTTTTCTGCGATTCTCAACACAGCTAGATTATTAAGTTCTAGAGCTGCTTGATAGCTGACTCCCTCAACTGTGCAGAATGATGCATGGGTTTATAAACCTAAATTTTAATTTCAGTGCTGAGTTAAGGAGATCCGAGCCTGCCTTTGTGCCAGTGCAGAATGGCAGGGATGTAATGCAATGTAATACACATCCACTGGGAGATGGCAGAAGAGTTGCCTCCCATAACTTAATCTTTAAAGCTACTTATGGAAGGCTTTTGTTGAAACAGACAGGGCTTCCACAATTAAATTACCATATGTTAAAGGGTTTCATTATGGTGTGATTCTGTTATTAAAATCAGTAGCAAATAAGCATTGTGGGCTGTCTGGCATTGAGCTGGCATTACCCAGACTGACATTCTCTTTAATAGGCACAAGAATGTGAAACCTCAGGAAACTCTAAAATAGCATGTACTCAAAACCGTGTAGTTGGTAAGCTGTTCTCAGTTTCTCATTTGAAGTGAAGTGCATCCACTAGGAAGCATGATCTTGCTAGTTTATACAGCAAGCAGCTGGCCACTGGAGATACTGCAGCTGGGGAGATGAGAAGACATAAACCCGATAGTTCAGGGCTTTGGGATCAGTAAGGCTCTGATGTCCAGAATGATGGCATGCCCAGATCTGCCTTCCCTGTCAGCCTCACCGAAAGCCAGCATCTTACATGAAACATTTATCTTCCCAAAGATGTCTTGGGCGCCAGGGAAAGCTAGTGGTCCTGAACAAATGGAGTCCCTTTTCAGGAGTCTGTCATAATCTCAGCATGCCACCTCTCACGATTGCCAGGGGCTGCTTTTGTGGACTTGGAGCTTCCATCTAAGATGGACTCAGAGATGCTCAGATATTGACCCAATTCTGAAATACGATTTTCTGCAATCAGCGGCCTTGCTTGACCAAATGGTTTCCCTTATGCATTCCTATTTTGAGGCTTTTTTTTTTCTCTCCCTACTGGAAGAAACCTTTCCATAACTTTTCAAATCTGGTTGCTTTTTCACTTGCTATTTGAAAAAGTAGCTGCTGGGAATAATAACTGAAATAAAATTATATCAGACAAATGGTTGTTCCCAACTAATGTGCCAGAGGAAATAATCAATAGCTGTAGCGTTGGAAAATCAAGTATGTTGACATTAATATTACTATGTTTTCTTCTTCCCACTAACATTTTAGATTGTGCCTCTAAAGCATTTATTGTTCAAGGCTAGCAGTCTTATTTCAAATATGTCTTAGTAATTCAGCGTTTAGTTTTTACAGGCTGTTAATTGTTATCTCTTGCATGTGGTATATAATTTCATTAGAGTTTATGTTTATTTGCATACAGATGCATTTTTTCTTCTTAGTAATAGGAGCTCAGTATATTTTAATCTATTACCTGTTTCCATTTGCATATGTATATTTTTCTCTGCTTCCTTATAGGCTGCCATGGCATGTTTTATAGATTTGTGCTATTTATGGTGATGTTTGCTATTAGGTAAAACACACATTTTATTATCTAAGTATAATTTATTTTATGCATTTAGCAATGCAAATTATTAATGAAATGGCAAAAATGTTCTAGCAAATCTCTGGATGAACTCTTTATGATATCAGTACATAGCCATTGGCTATTCTCGTCTCCCCTGTGAGAGACTTGCCTTATTGTGACTTAGTTCTAATTATTGCTGTCCTGGGGCTTGGTATTTTTTTAATTATAGCAATATTGACACATATTATTTTAACTATGCTTTATGCGACTGTATTCTGTGATGTGTTCACTTATTTGGAAAGACTCATAAACTCAGATACTTTTGATCCAGTGGTAAGAGATTTTTATTGTAAATTGAAAGTATGTCTTATAGTCAGGAATATAACTGAATAAAGTTTATTTTAAACTTTATAAAAAGTCTTTCAAAAAAGTCTTCATGCAAAAATCACACAACTTCTCTTGTGCTCCTTCTCAATGCTCTCACCCATAGACCAAGTTCTGTTCCCCAGGACAGAATGTCTCATGATTTCCTCACAGCTTAGGGTAGAGACACTAATTTTAATGTGTTGGTTCCTGGGCAGAGCCGATCTCAGAAGAGCATGACAAAGTCAAGGCCCGAGGACAGTACACCAGCATCATCTGGCCCTATGGAAAATTCCTGCTTTTGTTTCTAGTTGTTCTGATGTCTTTCTATAGCCTCGTATACTATGTTTTATACTTCAAGTCTCAGAATTATTGATTTTAGACTGGTGTTTATTACACCCATCATGAAGGATATGGACTGTAGTATGCTGAACACCGCCCTGTGGCTTTCTCCCTCTTCAGTCCTGTAACTTAGCCTTTCTGCATGGTTTCAAATAACAACTTCATCATCTATGCCTTGATATGTCAACTGTAAGCAGTGTCTCCTGACTCCATATGAAGTTATATAAGATTTATATTTTTCTGTCAAATTCTGTCAGATAAACCATTGTTTTTACATTGTGTAGTTAAAAATTTCAACTTCATAGGTCATATTTAAGTGTAGTTTTTAAAAACTAAAGTTCAGTAGATTTTTCAATGAGTACTTTTATTTTAGCATTGGAAAACATTTTATTTTTATTTTCTAAAAATTGTTTTCTGTCTTCCATCTTTCCTAGCTTTTTTTTGGGAACTTGAATTCTCAGGTTGGGGCTTTAATCTCTGTCATTTCCCCTATGTGTGGGGAGATTCCTCACTCGTACCTTCTATGTACATCTTCCACAGTAGTTTTTATTCTGAGGATCAGTGTTTTGCGTGATCTGTGATTTTAACATATGTATACCTGCATATATATGTGTGTGTGCATGTACACATACATGTATGTATATATTCATGTAAGCATATGTATATGTATGCATGTATACGTGTATGTATATGTGTCTGAATATGTGTATGTATGCATGTATATGTATGGGTATATGTATGTCTGTAAATATATGTGTGTATATGTCTATGCATGGGTGTATATGTATGTCTGTATATATGTGTGTGTATATGTCTATGCAAGTTTATATGTATATATGTGTGATATGTATGTTTATGTATTGTGCACGTGTGTGTATAAACACATGTATTCAAATGTATGTGTGTATGGGTATGTATATGTGTGTATATCATCATGTTCTGGCTAATTTCCCCCCCAAATCTCTTTCCATGTACTATTAATATCTCAAAGATACTCTTTATTTCTTAAATTATTTTTATATCCTTTGGAATGATGTCTCCACTTGTTTGCCTTTATCCTGCTCTAAATGTGAACATCTCAGAAGCCTCTTCCTTGCTAATATCTTCTGATCTAGATAGCGTCATAGACTTTCTGTGCTTTGTGTCAGTTTGCTTCTCCTAAAACGTTGCTATTTCAGAAAATGACTATAGATCTGGTGTCTGTGGCCATGTGTGTCTGCCCCAGTCCTTCCCAAATGCAGTGTTCGGCTTCTTCAGAGAGTGTCCGCCTGGAGGCCACACCATTCCTCAGCATATGAGAGTGCTGTACCAGTTTCTAATCACTCACCATAGTGCTCTCCTCTATCTCTAGGGAAAGATCAGAGCTGCGGCCTCCCCAAGGCTCAGCATGGGAAGAGAGTGGCTCCTGCCCCCACTGAGAATCCTCTGAGCCTTTGCTCAGGTTGGGCCTCAGTATGACTCTGCTGATTTCTGTTTTTCAGAACTTCAGCAGCTTCTGATTCATGAAAGCAGGTCCCATTGTTAGTGATGTCCTCTTGGGTTGGCTTTCCTTTGTGTAACTTCTTGTTATTTCATCAGGATCCTTTTTGAGAATGTAGGAGGTAAAGCTGTGTACTCCCCTGTCTACAGAAGTTCCCGCTGAGTGTAGACACATTCATGACTGTCTCAGGGAACAACAACTCTAAGAATGCTGGATTTCCCACATGATTTTCCTTCTTGTTTCAGATCAGAGTACCACCATAGCACAGGACAACCCTGGAGGGAATACATTTTCAAGGAAAAGTGAACTGTTTTGTTTTAGGAACCTGAGCATTTACAAAGTCAATGAAATAATATGATGAATGCCACTATGACTGCCACCTTGTTTCAACACACATCTCCAGCACCATCTGTTTCCTCTTCTCTTGTGCTTAGACAGTTCTTTTACTGAATTACTCTGAAGAAAATCTGAGCATTATGTTGAAAGGAAAGATTGCGCCATGGGGATAGATTTTTTTTTTTAAAGCTGGATTATTAGGCACTTTTTGCCTCTCTTGTCTCCTGTGAGGTTCCTTCCATGGGCTAGGTAGGTACCAACAATAGTGCAGACAGCTAAGAGTAGATTCTACCCCTCCCCCAATTCTGATTTATGGTTTTACTGTAGGGATAAACCAATCAATATAATTAATAATAAGAAGCAGTTAGTAGAATATATTGTCTTAAAGATATAAGCTGCTCCTTATACTCTCGCCACTTGACTGTTATTTGATGTTCTTATTTTTCTTCTAAAGGCTTCTGGTATTGGTTGCAGGAGTGAGTAGAAAGAGGCTGGAGTCTATGTGCCCAGAGGTGGCTAGCAACTCCTTAAGCAAAATATCTAGGAATTCCTATGAAATACAAGTGTAGCTCTTATAAAATTTTTATGAAGGTAACTGGCATCCAATACCCTTCTTTTTAGGTCAAGAGGGAAAAAAAGACATCTACACACACACACACACACACACACGAGCACACACACACACACACACACATGAGCACACACACACATACACACACACACTAAGGCATGCATGCCTACATGTGATTCCAATGTTGTATACCCTGTGACCCATGTCTTAGTGTTGTCAGATTTTATACAGCTTCAGCTATTATGTTTGTTGTAGCTATTCTTATATAGCATTCTTTACAGCTCACATTCAATATTCCAGTTATAGACTTTTAATTAGCTATAGAATCATCCACAATATATAGTCTAGAACACACCCTCAGATGTTGATTTTTATGGGTTATTAGACATGTTTAAGAAGTGTGCTGGATAATTTTATGTCAACTTGACACAAGCAAAAGTCATCTGAAGGGAGAAAAACAAATTTAAAAGTGTTTCTCAAAGATTAGGCTGTAGGCAAGGCTGTAGGGTATTTTCTTAATTGGTCATTGATGGGGGGGGAGTCCAACCAATTGTGGGTGGTGCCATCCCTGGGCTGGTGTTCTTGGATTCTGTAGGAAAGCAGACTGAGCAAGCAATGGGGAGCAAACCAGTAAGTAGCACCCCTCCATGGCCTCTGCATCATCTCCTGCTTCCAGGTTCCTGTCCTGTTTGAGTTTCTGTCCTGATTTTCTTTGATGATGAACGGTGCTGGAGAAGTATAAGCCAAATAGACCCGATTCTTCCCTAACTTCCTTTTTGGCAATGCTGTATCATCACAGCAATGGAAACCCTAACAAAGACAAGTAGATATGTCAGAATTGAGAATTTGCTCCTGTGGATAAGGTCGTCACTATCAATGATACAGAGAGCTAAAAGTAGATTCTGCCTCCATTGCCCAGTTCTCACCTATGTTTTCTATGCAGGGGTGAACCATTCAAGTAGCATCACCACCTGCTCCTGGCTGCACAGGTCACTGGTGGGGTTGTTGAGGTTGGCCATGAACTTCCCTCATCATATACCATGTGCTTACTTCCTTTACCCCTTCACTCATGTCTATTTTAACATTTGCACCTACTACTACAGCTCTTCTTCCATGTAAGTAGGACTAATGTACGTGAGACCTCCCTGTGTCGTTCCTTTGCTTGTTTTCTCTTCAGCTCTGTCTCTGCAACTAAATTTCTCAAAGCTCCGCTTTGACAGTCACAGTTCTGACCACGACACCCCCTTCTCCCGCCCCCAATGATTCCTTGTCATAAATGAAAGGAGTCTGGATGCCTTTGTCTGGCACTTCAGCCTCCCCACAGTGTACCATCACTCTCTCTCGGTCACATCTCACTTTGCCTCATTGGTTTTTATTTGTCATGTATCATTTCCCTTGAGAATAAACCGCATCATTTCTGATACACCAACTATTGAATGCATTTTTTCCCCTGCTACCTCAGTTTGACTACCTTTTCTCTTTTGCCTCTTTGGAACAGCTCCACCCTTAGCTTATTCTTCAAGATATTCTCTCTCTCTCTCTCTCTCTCTCTCTCTCTCTCTCTTTCTCAAAATCTTTATTTGGCTTCCGAGTTTTCCTGATTTTGACCTTTGGGGGTCTCTGGGCTTCATTCATACATGCCCGGAGTATTTATTTTATTCTGCCTTATATCATAGTTATTGAGGCATTGCCTTGGCTTTCTGTCAGAAGATGTAAAATCTTGACGAAAGGGAAGCAAGCTCTCCCATTTTTGGAGGCAGTATTCTTACATTTTTGTATCTTCCCCAATGTGATACCCACTAAGGATGGTTGAATCACTCACACTCGGTGTTCGCTTGTAAATGAGAAGTTGAGATCTATAAATATTTCACTCCTTTCTCCTGCACCTACTCTCCAAGTCCCAGGTATGTGCTTTATAATGCCAATCATTGGCCAGCCATCGCGTTTCCCTCTTCTTTCTGCACATGATGTATTTATGATGTGTGAGGCTCATGACTAGCCCTGAGACTTACTGACCCAACACGATGTGTTTTTACACTCAAATTCCTATAATTGACCCTTGGGTTTCTGTTCACTCATTATTAATCTGGATAGATACATTGTGTGAAAATCTAGCTTTGGCTATAAGACATATACTACAATTTCTTTGCTTAATTCGGAATCGTATTTGTTTTTTTTTGCATTGTAAAATTAAGGAGTTACTCTGCACATTGCTGGCATGCTAAAAAAAAATCTCTTAACCTCTCTCTCTCTCTGACTCTTGCTTTCCTCATCTACGAAGTGGGGTTATTTTTGAATATTTTATAATTATTAGATAATTGTCTAATTTACAGGTTTGGTGTGAGTGTTAAATGACTTACTATAAATAAATTAATGAAAACGGTATGGATATGCTGGATGCAAGCTGACCATCAATGTTCACTAAGTACTGCCAAAGGGAAGCCAGGGGAATAGAGCTTATTTGGGACTTATTCAGCCCTGAGCAAGGACTCAATACTCCATGGTAAGCTAGGGCAGAAACTACCGTGATCATAGTAGTTGGAGCCTTTCAGCCTTTTAAAGTTTCAAATTGTAATATGTGCTAGGGGATTCTTGGAACTGGGCCTGTATTTTTATTTCTGGCCCCTGTGCTGCATTCCTGTTACTTTTAAAGGTTTTACTTTCTCTTCAGGCTTTCATGCCTGTTCTTCTACATACAACATTTATCCAACGTTTTATTTTTTCTTGACTATCTTTCATGATAGCCACTTATTTTTAATTTTTTAAATTAAATTATTTTTTATAAAATTGATTTTAATAATATTCTCATTTAAAATTTTTTTAAATTAAATTACTTTTCATAAGACATTTTTTGATAATATTCTTTTCCTCCTCCCAACTCTTCTCAGATTCCCCACACTTTCCTACCAAATTCTCACCACCATGTATATTTTGTTGGTTTTGTTCTTATTCTGACTGGGGTAAAATGAAATCTCAAACTAATTTTAACTGTGTTTTACCTGATGGCAAAGGATGTTGAACATTTTAGAAGTGTTTTGTAGCCATTTTTGTTCCAGCTTTTGTGAATTCTCTGTTCAGTGCTACATCAAATTTTAAAAGTTAGTTATTTATTTTTCTGATGTTCAAGGTTTTCTTTTTTGTTTTTTATTTATTCTAGTTACTAGTCTTTATCAAATGAGTAATTGGTGAGTGTATTTTTCTTTATTATTATTATTATTATTTATTTATTTATTTATTTTGGTTTTTTGAGACAGGGTTTCTCTGTGGTTTTGGAGCCTGTCCTGGAACTAGCTCTTGTAGACCAGGCTGGTCTCGAACTCACAGAGATCCGCCTGCCTCTGCCTCCCGAGTGCTGGGATTAAAGGCGTGCGCCACCATTGCCCCACTTGTGAGTGTATTTTTCTAATTCTGTAGTCTGACCCTTTGCTTGAATTATGGTATCCTTTCCTGTACTGAAGCCTTTTAGCTTTCTGAAGTCCCATTATTAATTGTTTGTCCTGATGCTTGTGCCTAGTTCAGGAACTCCTTTCCTGTGTTAATGAGTTTCTATTTTCTCTTCTGTCAGCTTCAGGGTATAATATGGTCTTTGACCCCTTTGGAGTTGAATTTTATACAGAGTGATGGATATGGATCTGTTTTCAGTCTTCTACGTGCAGGTATCTACTTTTTATCAACATTTATTTGAAGATGATGTCTTTTCTAGAGATTTTATTTTTGGCTTCTTTGTAAAAATATCAGGTGTCTGTAGATGTGTTACATTATGTCTGGATCTTCTATTCTAGTCCATTGATAAGCATATCTGTTTTTATGCAATACATGCTGTCTTTGTTACTAGGCTCTGTAATACAAGTTGAAATCTGGGATGGTGATACCTCTATTACTTCTTTTATTGTTTAGGATTGTTTTAGCTATCCTGTTTTTTTATGTTTTCATATGAAGTTACAGATAGTTTTTCAATTTCTGTAAGGAATTGGGTTGGAAATTTGATGAGGATTATGTTGAATCTGACATTTGTTTTTGGCAGGATAGCCTTTTTCATACCATCAGTACTACTAATCGATAAGCATGGGAGATATTTCCATCTTCTTGTATCTTCTGCAATTTCTTTATTCAATGTCTTCAAGTCTTACCATAGGCTTTCTGTTGCTTAATTAAAGTTATCCCAAGATGTATTTTTGAGAGTATTGTGAAGGATATTGTTTCTCTGATTTCTTTCTCATTATGGTTTTCACTTACATACTGGAGAACTACTACTAATTTTTTTGTGTTAATTTTGTATTTTGCTACTTTCCTGAAGGTGTTTATTACCTAAAAAGTTTCCTGATAGAGTCCTTAGGGTCTTTTATGCATAAAATTATATCATATGCACATAAGAATACGTTGACTTCTTCCTTTCCTATTTGAACGCCCTTGATTTTCTTAAGTTGTCTTATTGCTCTAGCTAAGAATGCAAATACTATATTGAATATATATGAGAGTGGACATCCTTGTCTTATTCCTGATTTTAGGTGAAACGCTTTGGGTTTTCTTAGGATACTATTGACTGTGGACTTGCTGTAAATTAGCTTTATTATGTGTCTACCTGATCTAAGACTTCGGTCACGAAAGGATGTTGGATTTTTTCAAAGGCCTTTTCTGCATCTAAAGAGATGATCATGTGGTTTTTGTGTTTCAGTCTGTTTACTGATGGATAAATAGATGCACGTATCTATTTATGTATCTTGAACTTTTCCTGGGATAAAGCTTAATTGATGATCACAGTGGATAATCTTTTTTATCTGTTATTTTTTTAAATTTGGTTTGCAACCATTTATTGAGAATTTTTTGCAACTGTAGTCATAAGGGTTATTGGTCTTCAATTTTCTTTGTCTGTTATGTCTTTGTGTGGTTTAGCTACCAAGATAATAATGACTCCATAAAAATAATTAGAAAAATGTCCCTTCAATTTCTGTTCTGTAGAATAAATTTTAGAAATATTGAGATGAGTCTCTGGTGGAATTTTATGCTGAATTCATATGATCCTAGACTTTTCTTGAGGGGGTAGCTTTTTCATTACTGCATATATTTTACTAGAGGATATGATGTCTATCTAAATTGTGTGTTTCATCTTCATTTAACTTCTGATAGGTGGTACATATAAAGAAATCAATGATTTTTTAAACAAATGTTTTCCAGTTTAGTGGACTACAGATTTCTAAAGTATGTCACTATGATCCTTTGAATGTGATGGAGGAAGGTCATTGGTTAAATAAAAAGAAACTGCTTGGCCCTCATTGGTTAGAAGATAGGTGGGAGGAGTAAACAGAACAGAACGCTGGGAGCAAGAGGAAGTGAGCTCAGACTCCACAGCTCTCCTTTCGGGAGCAGATGCCTCAGAGAGATGCCATGCTCCGCTCTCCCTGGCAGACGCACACAATGAAGCAAGCCGCCAGGTTAGACATGCTGAACCTTTCCCGGTAAGACCGGTGCTCACAGATTATTAGAGATGGGTTGATCGGGATGTGAGAATTAGCCTGTAAGGGCTAGAGCTAAAGGGCCAAGCAGTGTTTAAATGAATACAGTTTGTGTGTTGTTATTTCGGAGCATAAGTTAGCCATGTGGGCAGCCGGAGTGCTGGGGGACGCAGCCCCGCCGCTCATAATACTACATGAATGTCCTTGTTGTTTGTTGTAATCTCTTCCTTCTCGTCTCCAATTTTATTAACTTGGACCTTTCTCTGTCTTTCTTTTTTTTAATTGTTTTTATTTTTATTTTTTATTTTTTTTAAATTTATTTATTTATTAAGGATTTCTGCCTCCTCCCCGCAACCGCTTCCCATTTCCCTCCCCCTCCCCCGATCAAGTCCCCCTCCCTCATCTGCTCGAAGAGCAATCAGGGTTCCCTGACCTGTGGGAAGCCCAAGGACTTCCCACCTCTATCCAGGTCTCGTAAGGTGAGCATCCAAACTGCCTAGGCTCCTACAAAGCCAGTACGTGCAGTAGGATCAAAAACCCACTGTGATTGTTCTTGAGTTCTCAGTATTCCTCATTGTCCGCTATGTTCAGGTAGTCCGGATTTATCCCATGCTTTTTCAGACCTAGGCCAGCTGGCCTTGGTGAGTTCCCGATAGAACATCCCCATTGTCTTAGTGTGTGGTGCACCCCTCGTGGTCCTGAGTTCCTTGCTCGTGCTCCTTCTCCTTCTGCTCCTGATTTGGACCTTGAGATTTCTGTCCGGTGCTCCCATGTGGGTCTCTGTCTCCTTTCATCGCCTGATGAAGGTTAATATTCATGAGGATGCCTATGTGTTTGTCTTTGGATTCACCTTCTTATTTAGCTTCTCTAGGAACATGAATTATAAGCTCAATGTCCTTTATGTATGGCTAGAAACCAAATATGAGTGAGTACATCCCATGTTCCTCTTTTTGGGTCTGGCTTACCTCACTCAGGATAGTGTTTTCTATTTCCATCCATTTGCATGCAAAATTCAAGAAGTCCTTGTTTTTTACTGCTGAGTAATACTCTAATATGTATATATTCCATACTTTCTTCATCCATTCTTCCGTTGAAGGGCATCTAGGTTGTTTCCAGGTTCTGGCTATTACAAACAATGCTGCCATGAACATAGTTGAGCATATACTTTTGTTGTATGATAGGGCCTCTCTTGGGTATATTCCCAAGAGTGGTATTGCTGGATCCAGGGGTAGGTTGATCCCGAATTTCCTGAGAAACCGAAACACTGCTTTCCAGAGTGGTTGCACAAGTTTGCATTCCCACCAGCAATGGGTGAGTG
Organism: Microtus oregoni; assembly: GCF_018167655.1. Lineage (NCBI taxonomy): Eukaryota > Metazoa > Chordata > Mammalia > Rodentia > Cricetidae > Microtus > Microtus oregoni. The sequence continues at coordinate 19,051,558 of NW_024543060.1, forward strand.
TACCCCTTTCTCCACAACCTCTCCAGCAAAGGCTATCATTGGTGTTTTTTATTTTAGCCATTCTGATAGGTGTAAGATGGTATCTTAAAGTTGTCTTGATTTGCATTTCCCTGATCGCTAAGGAAGTTGAGCATGACCTTAAGTGTCTTTTGGCCATTTCAAGTTCTTCTGTTGAGAATTCTCTATTCAGCTCAGTGCCCCATTTTATAATTGGGTTGATTAGCCTTTTGCAGTCTAGTTTCTTGAGTTCTTTATATATTTTGGAGATCAGACCTTTGTCAGTTGCAGGGTTGGTGAAGATCTTCTCCCAGTCAGTGGGTTGCCTTTTTGTCTTAGTGACAGTGTCCTTTGCTTTACAGAAGCTTCTCAGCCTCAGGAGGTCCCATTTATTCAATGATGCCCTTAGTGTCTGTGCTGCTGGGGTTATACGTAGGAAGTGGTCTCCTGTGCCCATGTGCTGTAGAGTACTTCCCACTTTCTCTTCTATCAGGTTCAGTGTGTTCGGACTGATATTGAGGTCTTTAATCCATTTGGACTTGAGTTTTGTGCATGGTGATAGATATGGATCTATTTTCATTCTTCTACAGATTGACATCCAGTTTTGCCAGCACAATTTGTTGAAGATGCTCTCTTTTTTCCATTGTATACTTTTAGCTCCTTTATCAAAAATCACGTGTTCATAGGTTTGTGGGTTAAAGTCAGGGTCTTCTATTCGATTCCATTGGTCGACTTCTCTGTTTTTATGCCAATACCAAGCTGTTTTCAATACTGTAGCTCTGTAATAGAGTTTGAAGTCAGGGATGGTAATGCCTCCAGACAATCCTTTATTGTATAAGATTGTTTTGGAAGCAGAGAGGGAAATCAGAGAAGCATCACCTTTCATGATAGCCACAAATAGCATAAAATATCTTGGGGTAACTCTGACCAAGGAAGTGAAAGTTCTATTTGACAAGAACTATAAGTCTTTGAAGAAAGAAATTGAAGAAGACACCAGAAAATGGAAGGACCTCCCTTGCTCTTGGATTGGGAGGATCAACATAGTAAAAATGGCAATTCAACCAAAAGCAATCTATAGATTCAATGCAATCCCCATCAAAATCCCATCAAAATTCTTCACAGATCTGGAGAAGACAATAATCAACTTTATATGGAAAAACAAAAAACCCAGGATAGCCAAAACAATCTTCTCTGTCTTTCTTTAATTTGGCTAAAGGCTTATCAATCTTGTTGATTTATCAAAGAACCAAGTCTTAATTTTTTGATTCTTTGTAATTTTTTGTTTTGTTTGTTTTTATTTCATTGATTTTAACCCTAAGTTTGATATTTCTTCTTGGATACTTCTTATCCAAGAGTATTTTTTTTTCTAGTGCTATCAATTTTATTTTTGTGTTATTAATATGAGATTTCTCTGTGTTTTTTCTTTTAATATAGGCACTTAGTGCTGTGTGCCCGCCTCTTAGAACTGCATTTTCATTGGCATTAAATTATAAAAAGTTCTTAATTTTCTTCTTAATTTCTGTCATGGTCTAATTTTCAACCATGAGTGAGTTGTTCAGCTTTCATGAGTTTGTATACATTTACCATTTTTATTGTTGTTGATTTCCATGACAGTCAGATAGGATGCAGGGTGTTATTTCATTTAAAAAACTTTTTGAGAATTGCTTTGTGCCCCAATATGTGGCCAATTTTGGAAAATGGTCTGCGTGCTGCTGAGAATAAAGTATGTTTTTAGTGTTTGGATGCAGTATCCTGTAGCTGTCTGTTAGCTCCATTTGATTTATGATTTATGATATGATTTAACTCCAGCCAGTCTTTGTTTAGTGTTCGTATTTGGTGACTAAGCATTTAGAATTATAATAAGCACTTGATTTTTTTTTATAGAAATACATTCTATAATAGGCCTAATTTGACTTAATTTCATATACTTAACCCTAATTATGTTTTCTGGCTTCTTAAGTTGTTTTTTTTTTTTTTTTTTTTTTTTTTTTTGAGCTATGTACTTTTCTCCACTCCCTTCCTCTCCTCCCACTTCTACCCTCTCTCATGGTCCCCTTACTCTCAATTTACTCAGGAGATCTTGCCTTTTTCTACTTCCCATGTAGATTAGATCTATGTTTGTCTCTCTTAGGGTCCTCATTGTTTTCTGTGTTCTCTGGTATTGTGAATTGTAGGCTTGTTTATCTTTGCTTTATGTCTAAAAGCCACTTATGAGTGAGAACATATGATATTTGTCTTTCTGGGTCTGTGTTATTCACTCAATATGATATTTTTTTTAGATTCATCCATTAGCCTGCAAATTTCAAGATGTCACTATTTTTCTGCGGTGTAGTACTCCATTGTGTAAATATACCACATTTTCCTTATCTATTCTTCTGTTGAGGGGCATTTAGATTGTTTCAAGGTTCTGGCCATGATAAAGAATGCTGCTATGAACATAGTTGAGCACATGTCCTTGTGGTACGATTGACAATCCTTTGGGTGTATACCCAAAAGTGGTATTGCTGAGTCTTGAGGTAGGTTGTTCCCTAATTTTCTGAGAAATCACCACACTGATATCCAAAGGGTCTGAACTGGTTTGCACTCCCATCAACAATGCAGGAGTGTTCCCTTTACCCCACATTCTCTCCAGTATAAGTTGTCATCAGTGTTTTTGACCTTGGTCATTCTTATAGGTGTAAGATGGAATCTCAGAGTTCATTTGATTTGCATTTCTTTAATGGTTAAGTATTTTGAGCATTTCCTTAAGTGACTTTCAGCCATTTTAGATTCCTCTGTTGAGAGTTCTCTGTTTAGGTCTGTACCACAATCTTTTTATTGGATTATTTGTTCTTTTGATGACCTTTTTTTTTTGAGTTATTTGTATATTTTGGAGATCAGTCCTCTGTCCAATGTGGGGTTGGAGAAGATCTTTTCTCATTCTGTAGGCTGCCATTTGTCTTGTTGACTGTGTCCTTTGCTTTACAGAATTTTCTCAGTTTCAAGAGGTCCCATTTATTAATTGTTTCTCTCAGTGTCGGTGCTACTGGGGTTATATTTAGGAAGTGGTCTTCTGTGCCAATGGGCTCAAGTATACTTCCCACTTTCTCTTCTATGAAACTCAGTGTGGTTGACTTTATACTGAGGTCTTTGATCCATTTAGATTTGAGCTTTGTGCGTAGTGATAGATATGGATCTATTTTCAATCTTCTACATGTTGATATCCAGTTATGCCAACATCATTCATTGAATTTGCTTTTTTTTCCATTTGATATTTTTTTTTTTTGCTTCTTTGTCAAAAATCAGGTGTTCGTAGATGCGTGGATTGATACCTTCGTCTTCAGTTTGGTTCTATTGGTCCTCCTGTCTGTTTTTATGCTAATACCAGGCTGTTTTCAGTACTATAGTTCTGCAGTAGAGTTTGAAGTCAGGGATTATTATGCCTTTAGAAGTTTCTTTATTGTAGAGGATTGTTTTGGCTATCCTGGGTTTTTTTTTTGCTATTCCATATGAAATTGAGAATTGTTCTTTCGAGGTCTGTGAAGAATTTTGCTGGGCTTTTTGATGAGAATTGCTTTGAATCTGTAGATTGCTTTTGGTAAGAGTGCCATTTTTACTATGTTAATTCTACCTACCCAAGGTCATGGAAGATCTTTCCATTTTTTAGCATCTTCTTCAGTTTCTTTCTGCAAAGATCCAAAGTTCTTGTTATTTGGGAGGTCTTGGTTCATAAAACATTTGTCTTCAAGGAGTCCACAAGTTCTCATTTTCTGTGGAAATAAAAGAAGAACCTCTTTTCCAAAGCAATATATTCTTAGACCCAAATTTTGAAGACAAGATACATTTAAAGTATATATGTTGTTTACTTAGTTCCTTCACAGTCAAAAATTCAAAGAAAACACAATAATATACATAATCCAGACTGTATATTTTCCATCTTTCCATGGCTTACTTTTCTTACTCTATTACTTTTTCTACAAGTTTACTCTGTCTCTTTAAAGACTTTGTTTTATTTTTAAAAAATCATTTACTTCTTTTTATGACTATACTCTTTCTTCTCACTCACAAGCTTATGTACATTTATCCAAAATTGTGACCCTTTTAGAGGATTTTTCCATCCGGTTTTGTCTTTATTGCATATCTGTAATTCCTTTTTGATCAGAACCACTTATTTTAAAGCTAAGCAGGCATGGCTAGGGCCAAACTGGCCTCTGCCTGCTTGTTTCACCAAGTCCAGCATGGTGGAGGCATGTTCAATGCCTCCATGCACACTGCCCCAGTTCCAACTATGCAGAGGGTCTATGTTGAGCCATTAAGCAGTTTGTAACATACTGCTCACAGACCCCATTTAAATGCTTGTTCTCCTGAAAGAGCCAGAGTTTGTGCTGGCAGCACGGCTCTAATCACACATCATGTGGAGATGTTTTGTTTGTGCTCTAACAAATAAAACTTGCCTGAAGATCGGAAGGCAGAGCTGGCCACTAGTTAACCATAGAGGTCTGGAGGTTTGTACAGTTAGACAGGAAGCCACATGGCTGGGCTGAGAGAGGAATATGAGGCAGAAGGAGACAGGATCTTAGCCTTTTTCAGCTGAGCTGTTAGCAAGGTAAGAGTTGGTTGTGGCTTGTTCCTTTGTCTCTCTGATCTTTCAGCATTTACCACAACAAAAGGCTCCTGGTTTTTATTATTAAGATCAATTAGAACTTATATAACAGTGGTTCTCAACCTTCCTCATGCTGTGACCCTTTAATAAATTCTTCATGTTGTGGTGTCCCCTGATTATAAAATTATTTCATTGCTATTTTACAACTCTAATTTTGCCTCTTTTATGGATTTTATGGTAAATATCTGTTATGCAGGATATCTGATGTGTGACCCATATGGGGGGTCATTACCCATTGGTTGAAAACCACTTTTCAATTTGCTTTCTGTAGACGTATATTGATAGAAACTGCTTAAATGTGTTTTTATTGTGAAATGTTTATCTTTTCCATTGATTATTATTAATAGTTTTGTTGAATATAGTAATCCAATTTGGAGTCTGTGGTCTCTGTGATCTTGCAGAATATTTGTCTGGCCCTATTACTTTTAGAGTATCTATTATAAAGTCATGTGTTATTCTTTTTTTTTTTTTTTTTTGGTTTTTTGAGACAGGGTTTCTCTGTGGTTTTTGGAGCCTGTCCTGGAACTAGCTCTTGTAGACCAGGCTGGTCTCGAACTCACAGAGATCCACCTGCCTCTGCCTCCCGAGTGCTGGGATTAAAGGCGTGCGCCACCACCGCCCGGCTCATGTGTTATTCTTATGGAACTACCTTTATAGGTATTTTTCTCTTGCAGAATTTAATATCCTTTCTTTGTTCTGTTCATTTAGTGTTTATGATGTGTTATGGGGAGTTTATTTTCGGTTCCTTTCTATTTGGCTTTCTGTATTCTATTTACATTTTCTTTTACATGTAGCTTGGCAGGCATTTCTTTCTTTGGGTTGGGGAGATTTTCTTCCATGCTTTTGTTAACACTATTTTCTCTGACTTTGACCTGGGTTTTTTTTTTTTTCTTCTCCCTCTTCTATACATATAGAGGTTTAATTGGTTTAGTCTTTTCATAGTGTTCCAGATTTCCTGGATGTTTTATGCCTTTTTTAAAATTTATCATTGTCTTTGGCTAAGCTTCCTTTTCTTCTACTTTGTCTTCAAGACTTGAAATTCTCTCTTTCATGTCTTTTAATCCATTGCTGAGGATTACCTCTGAGAATTTTTGTTTAACATCGAACTTTTTCATTTCCAATTTTATTTCAGTTTGGGTTTTCTTTAGCGAGTCTTTTTCTTTCTTAAATTCTAATTTCTTGAATTGTTTTTATTCAACTGTTTGTGTTCTCATTGTCTTCATCAAAACATTTATTCATATCCTCTCTAGGGTCTTTGAACATATGCCTAATTGATATTTTGAAAGTCTTGTCTTATACTTATGCTAAATTGCATATCTCAGGGTCAATAGGGTTGCCAGTTTCTGGAGGAAACACATTATTTTAGTTGCTATATTTAAGTTTTTGCATTGGGAAATAGGAACTGGAGTTATGATGCTTGTAGAACTTTTTAGAGTAGATATCTGAACTTGTCATTGTTGGTTGTGTGTTCCATTCTTTGGTTGCTTTTCCCCAATCTAGGTCCGAGACAAGTGAGTGGCTGTGGTGTCCTTGAATCCTAGTCCAGTGTATTGCAAGTGGGGTCGCTGACAGAGAGTTGTTCTGCCTGTTGCCAGAGAGTCATAAAGAAATGAAAGGCCAGAATGCAAGGGTTAGCAGAGGAGAAGAGCTAGGGGACCCTGCGTCTGCACTAAGAGGTCTTATCCCCAGGGGATGGAGGTGAGCTGGGAGGAGGAGCCCCTGTGCATACTTTCAGCAGTATGGAGGATAAATCCAGAGGACCTGAAGAACAGGAAGGACAGGAAGGACCTGAAGACCTGAAGGACAGGAAGAAGGATGAATGCCCCTGTCTGAGTCCCAGCCTACTTTGGCAGCCTTGGGTCCCTAGTAGATAAAGGTTCTGTAAGTCAGTGGAGTCACAAAGGACTGGAAGTGGATTAGAAGGGAATGCTGAAAGGGGCCACCAGGAAGAGCTAGGGTGACCCTGGGTTCACACCAAGTGGCCAAGTTCCTAGGGTATTGGGATGGGCTCTGGTAGAAACGTCTTTATTCTTCTAATTATATGTCCTTTCTATAAATTGCTGTACTCAAGAAAGATTAAAAAGCATATAATAGTAAAGCATGAGGATCAGGCCTAGGATCTTACAACAGTTACAGCAGTGACATCTGGGGATCTGTGGTCTTTTTCCTCTACTTTCTTGGCTATGATAAACTCTTCCAGGTCCACCCAGAGAGGGCAAGGGTGCTAGGTAAATATGGAGTGGTCCCTTGGAAGTCAGAGCAGTAGCTACTTAAAAGGTAGTCTGGGCTTAATGTATTAACAGTTTGGCTCTATGGCACTGTTTATTCTTCAAAGATCTGTCTGGATTATGATTCTTCATGCTGTCATTAGCAAAGCACCTATAATTCTGGTGGTCTATTTCCTTACATGTATTTCCTGCTGAACTTCAAGTCCCTAACAATACGTTTGGTTCCCCCATGCCCTTAAGATGTCTCTGGAACCTCTCTGGGCTTATTTTTCGTCTTGTCTTTCTACCTATGCAGTACTCTCCTGCTCTGTCTAAATAGTGCTCCCTCAACTCAAATCTTCTCCCTTCCTTTCCTTTCCCATACCTCTCTATTCTCCACCCATCCGGCCTCGTGCATTTCAAACTACCATCACAATCAAAATTGATGAAGATGCGTATATTATGAGGACATTGAGCCTTCATTCAAATAATAACGCCACACTTGAAATTGTCAGGCTAGGTCGCTTTTGTTGGAAGGGAAATTTGGAGGACAAAGTGGCTATTTTGTTACTTCTCTGGTGACACTTGTAAAACCTTTCTACAGCATTGACTCCGCTTCCGTGGTAATGTCAAACAATCTGTGGCCTACTGTGATTAGATGGGGAAGACAAAAACTTCCATCATCATTATCAGTTCTCATACCTCTGACTGCAGTAAGAGAGTGACCTTTTCAGGTGTTAAAATGGGACATTAGCCAAAGTAAGAAGAGAAGAGGAGAGAAAAGGTCAGCTGAAACCAACAACATTTTACTTAGAAGTTCCCTAGATAAGTGGAGATAGTCTCCGTAAGGGTGCACCCGCCTCCAGCCTACCACTGGCTCTGAATTTTAGCAGGTTGTGGTGAAAGAACAAATACCTGTTGATATTATTACTGACTCTAGCTACAGACAGTGCTATATTTGCTATATTCACTCATATGAATGAATGGAAACAAATAATGTTTCCTTTGTTTTTAATGGATGCTAGCTGAAACAGGCCAACCCAGTTGATCTATTGTGTAACACTGAATTAAAAACCACTGTGAAGAGTGAAGGGCAGACAAAAACCCGTTTCCTTTGCATTTAGGTTCTGATGAACACACTATACCTTAAGGTTCCATTTTACCAGGCACAATTATATCCAAGGAATTTGGTTGGGGCTTTTAAACAGTAGTGTCAAACACAAAGTCAAAGGAATTTATTTTCTTTTGTTTTCTAGAATTCTTCCATTTTGAGAATTTCTAATTAATCCTTTTTTTCCTCCCTAACTGAGGGACTGAGGGCACATTTCTCAAAACCATGATTTATAGTTTTGTAATTTAACATTTCTTAGGAGGAACAAAGCTTTAGGCAAAACACTACCAACTCTTAAGAAATCTTTATTTGCTTTTATATTAGGAAACAGGATTAGAATCTAAAGACTGTAGAATCTGACACGTTATTATGTACATAGTAGTTACCTATAATATATGATTTACTAATCCAAAAAAAAGGACTATTGTAGTCAGGCTACTTGAAATTCATATAACTCCTATGGACTTTGGCTAGATGCTACATCTAGGGTGGGATCGGCTATCTATTAACCATGAGAATTTATTTTAAAAAAGCCCAAGACAAGCAGGTGTTGCACCTGTTCCTTCTTTTAATGAGCTTCTACATTTTCTGGGCTATGCAGGCAGATATTCCCAGAAGACAAGGACCAAGGAGCCACCATTCTTTCCTTCCTAACCTTGTGGCATCCTCTTGACAGTTCCAACCATCAAGTCCTGTGCTGTTCACCCTGAGCTTTCCTTACCCCTTCCTCTCAAGAGAAGGACGTGGCTTTGTTCTTTGGTGATTAATTCAGAAGATTTTCTTCTGAAAGCAATTAAACTTGGGGAAAATGTATTGAAACATGTTGGAAACAAAGTGGCCCTTTCCAACCTGCTTTCCCCAACACTAGCATCTTTGTTACTTTTGCGTGATGGTGACAGAGTGCCTGGTAAAAACACCCCAAGGGAGGAAGGATCAGTTCTGGCTCACGTGGGTGGCTAGCTCTATTACTTTGGGCCTGAGGTGAGGCTGAATGTCATGGGGGTGGAAGTCTATTCTATACACTGTACAGAGCAGGAGGTTGTTCACCCCAGGACAAGCAGGAAACAAACAGAAATGACATTTGCCCAAGAACCCTTCTCTAGTGACTTACTTCCCCCAGCTTGCTTCAACCTCCTAATTATTCCAGAACTGCCCATGGCATCACCAGCGTGGACTAAGTCCCCAGAGCATGAACCTTTTGGAAAGATACCCCCCTTATCAACTAGACTCATCATACTGTTTGGCAATCAGAGATTGTCATCGGTATGATTTTTAAATGCTGTATTCAGTGCGATTTTGTGTGTCCCATGCACTGGTATCCACAAACTGTTCCCTGCCCCTTAATGTGATATGTGGAAAAGTGAAATAAAATCAGAGTCTTTCGAGAAACAATTTGTTACAATTTTACGTTTGTTAAACCTAATAGTAAAAATGAAGTTTTATATTGTATACGCATTTGATGTTTTTATTTTGCTTTTCACAGTAAATCAATGTTATTACATTTTATTAGAATGCTATTCTTTTGTGAATTGGGGAGAAAAATCCAGAAGTATCCTTTATCATTGAGAAATATTGATGGGTATGATTATTATCTAGACAATTACAATACATGATATGTAATAAGCTAGATTCTGAGAAGCCAGACAGTGAAGATACACCTTTAACTAGAATTTGCCAGTATGCACTGCAAGATTTACTATCTTCCAGTTCTTTTCTTATTGTTGCAAGAGAGGTCATTTTATGTTTTAAAATTTTTTTCATTAGTATTTTTGCTTTTATTTAGGTCTTAATATCTCATGCAACTGATGCTTTATCAAATATATTTTTAGGAAACATTGAACTGTGTGGAGCAAATTTGATAAAATATATTTTTTAAAAGAACAGTAATTTTTTTGTGTGTTTAAAAACCTATTCAAAATAAAGGGTTTGGTGATCGAGCTTGTGCCTAGCATGTAAGACACCCTGGGTAGAACCTCCAGTTTCACAAACAAAATATGCCTCAGACAAAAGAATAAAACCAATCAAGCAAGCATCTCCCTCCTTACAAACCCCCAAAGATTTGTGAATGCTTACCCCACATATGCGTCCTACTATATTGTATGTTCAGAAATGTATGCTTTCATTATTTAACTGTGATGTAAACAGTAGAAACATAAACTCATCGAGACACTCTAGAGAGCTGGCCGAGAGACAGAGGAGACCACCTGAGGCCAGATGAAGGAACAAGAAATAAAAGTGAGAAGGGAAGGAAGATTTCAACTTGAGTGTGCGTGCGTGTGTGTTGCTGTTGCTGTTATTTCCATACAAAAAGCAGGACCCTGTGTAGGAGCCATTGATCTTGTTGTGAATTCCCATCATGTTCAGGACTGTTTTCGGCTGTCCACAATTGAGTGCTATTTGAAAGACTTCAAAACAGGCTCTGGAGGATTGCTTTGCACACACAGGAGGCCCGGCCCGCTGATTCCCTGAATTAAATGCACACAGGAAATCCAAATTCTTGGGCTCCTAGTGATACTTGGGCTGCACTTTCTTCCTTGAATGACAAAATATTTGAACATTCTTAAACTGAAACGACAACAAAGAAACCGGCAGAAGGTAGTTAATTTCCCCAGGCCCTGAATTTAAAAGGAAAGCTGCGCTGAAGTGGTACTGTGCACAGCCACTTCCTCGGGGCCATGGGGTATCATTCCTCGGGAAAGTTTTAGGGTTCTGGGTTTCCATATCTCTCTCTCTCTGTGTGTGTGTGTGTGTGTGTGTGTGTGCACTTTTGTGCACATGTTGTGCACGTTCATGTGTGTGCAGAAGTGTGGAGGCCACAGGTAAGTATTGGGTGTCATTCTTCCTCAGGTACCTACTACCTTGTATTGCAATGTGGGAGCCCACATGTGACTCAGTTTCCATCTGGAGTCATTACTGATTTAAAGAAGTCATTTGAGTTCAAGATTGCCTGCTCTCCTTGCTTCTTGAGGGCTGTGAGAAAGTTCTCATTAAGCCCATGGGAAGGAGCATTTTTGCTTAGATGAAAGAACACATTATCTATTAAGATTTGGGCTGGTGTATGCCAGCTGGAGGCACTCCTCCTTAGTGATTGGTTGCTGCTTGCTACCAGCTGAATTCTTGTATTGAGATAATGCACCTGTTTGAGCTTCCTCCCAAGGACAGTGCAGGGATGAGGCTGAGGGTACTGTCCCTTGATCTGCCATTTGCCTATAATTAGTATATATGCTGGCTAAGAAAAACTCAGGGGTGTTTGGCATTTACCTTCAGTCCTCCTGGTCTATCCTATGTATCTGTCTTCATTTCTACTAATCTGGTATTTCCTATAACCTCGCCGTACTCTAGGTACCCATTGCTGATTCCTGTCCGAGTGAGCTCTGACACTGAGACAGGAGCCTTCATGGCCCAGGAACTCTTCTGTTATGCTAAGCTTCTAACCAGGAGTCTTTTTGTCTCTACTTCTCCAGTCCTGAGATTACAGGTGTGTGATAGCATGCCCAGATTTTTATTACTAGTGACCAACCTCCTTTGCTTGCAAAGCAAATATTTGTCATACAAGTCTATCTGCAAACCCTCATGTAGGCTGTGATTATTGAACACTCGATCTTATTAGTGCTACATAAATATGTTTTATACCAACCCCAACAGTCCCCGTGACTAAAATCAGACTAGTGAGGGCACAGCTGGTTTCCTAGGGTCAAACTTTGGACTCTCCGCTACTGCTATGACTTTGACTAAATAACCTGGCTGTCTCCATCCTGTTGGTGGGAGTGGAGGAGATAATACAGTGCTTACAGAGGTGTGGTATAGAGTGGGGAACTAATGGTCAGCTTTTGTAATTTACGTCGATAGACACAATGGCAGGTAGACTATGTTTTCCAATTGACTTGATGATTTTGTGTTGCCCTGTGGGCAAGGTTCACAGGAAGCCAAATTATTAGGTTTTGGAAGAGTCACTTCTTTATTTATGCATTCTAGCACTAGGCTATGGCCACATGATGTCTTTTGTGAGATCCGAGCTTGCAGCTGGCTAACAGCTTCCTGTAGCTCGTGGGCCAGAGTTGTTGGCCCGAGAGAGAGTCTGCCTCTTCATGGTGACTGACTGCTAATGAAAGGTAATGTAGGACTGTGTGCTCTGATTTAAGAGTGTCATCTTAATGCCTTGGTCACAGAGATCATCTCGCTGCTGTGGCACTCATTGCATATATCCTCAGACGCAGGTTTACAAATGGAGCAGCAATGTCCGAGACTCCTATTGGCAACCAGTCTTCACTTAAAGGAATAGGGTACTCAAGGTATACATTGGCAGAAATAAAACCACAATTTCAGAAATGACATAGATCTTACTGAGTACTCTTAAAATTCTCCAGTGGTCTGTTGAATTGAAACCTTAATATTTATCCAAATTATCAAGTGTCTTCATCAATTTGATCAACTTTCTGAGCTAGGAACTAAAAAAAAAAAAAAAAGATCACAAGGGCATAGGATGCACGGCAGAAGGCTAAGTCCTTCTGTCAGCCCTCAGGAAAAAAGTATCAGAATAATCACAAAAAGCTTGATTCTCTTTCTACTGTCGTTCTCATCCATGTCTCGGGCTGTTAATAACAGTCCTTTAATGGTTCTTCTAACCACTGTTGAAAGGCAGCTATCAAGTCCTTTATTGTTAATGAATAACAAAGAACTAGCAGTTTTGGGATTACTTTTGTTTTGCTGTTATAAGTCAATGTTCACAATTGGTTGCAAGGTAGCATCAAAAAGCTGAGAGATTCGTTTGTGTCTGGGTGAAGGTAGAAGCAATTATTAAGAAGGGTGGGTGTTCCAGCTCTTTATTATCCGCACTTCATACAGCAGAGCAATTTTGTGCATCATTCATTTCCCCTGAATTTTAAGATCAGAGTATATAAAAATAAACTTTTAATTAGCAATCTAGCGAAGAAAATAGACTCATGTTTAGATATGACATTATAATTTTTCTCACTTCTGGGGCCTCTTAAAAATAATCTCCATCATTTCAACTTGGCAGTGAACCTCCAGCCTCACACTCAAAATTAACTTATAGTTTTCATTAAGTGAAGTCTAGACTGTTGGAGTCGTTCGTCCCCTAGTGTCAGAGCATAAGTAATGTCACTTGCTCTGTATCCAAAACTTGTTCCTAAAGACAAGAAGTGGGAGTTACATACAATTGCTTTCAGACCTTCCACAGCCTAAGTACAGTGTTCAATAACTTCATCAAATAAGGTATAAATTTTATGGTGCAAATGCCAGGCTTCACAGGTCGGTGAGCTTTTTCAAATGGTACACAGGCTGCCTATATCAAATTTGTACAAAAGAATTGATTTTGGTGGTTGGAATAAGGCCATTCCAGTCTTGCTGCAAGCTTTCCAGAAATAATGGTGCTATATTAGGAGATAAATTATATATAGATTACTGTTTTTAAGTATTATTCAGAATGTTAACAACTAATATAATAGGCTTTCTATTGCAATCCTAAATAGCAAGTGTCAACCTGATTTTTACAGTCCTCCAGCGCCTCTCAGCAGTTGTGTGGCTTCTAGGGAAAGCTGTGCTGTCTGGCCCGCAGAAACATCATGTTTTATTCTTGTTCTTTGTCTTCATCCTTTTAGGTCTGCTGTGCCTCTGTTACTGGCAAGACCTTTGAAACCCGGCAAGTTGCATTGCCGAGAGGCAGGGGGAGACATGTGTGCCAAAGGGAGGTCCATTCTGTTCTCTGCTTTCATGGGAGCTGTTACCCGGCAGGAAGAATGGCCACTACGTGATGCCCGTGCACTTAGCCTTCTGTCATGTGTCTTATGCCCTCGTGATCTCTTGTCCGTGGATCGTGACTCAGAAAGGGAGATTTTCCTAATTTTTTCGGTTTCGTCCTTCCAAGAGGTCACAAAGATTTTGTGTGGTACACACAGACAAGTCTTTTATTGTTAATATTATTATTATCCATATTCTTTAGTAATTTCATGCTTGTGTACAGTGCATTCTGGTTGCCCTCACAACCCAACAGCCTTTCTCTTCCCTTACCCCATCAATTTCTCCTCCTCTGTACAAGACCCAGATTTTTGCTGTGTTTGTGGACCATTGAGTTTATCCAGAGCCATCTGTGTTACCATGGGTTCGGAATTATGCAACTGAGGCTGGTGAACTCGCCAGTGGGTGAACAACTGAACACAATGATCCTAGCCCTCCAGAGTGTGTCGGTAGCCAATTCAGTGGGGAGAAGTGGGACCTCTTTAGTTCCTTCCCCATCCATGACTTGTTTTACCTTTGTCACTTTAAACTACTAGTGGCCACTAAGGCCATAACTTGGGGGAATTCTCTCCCCCCAGACAATGGCTCTGTGCTATCACTAAAGGCAGTTCTAACTAAATCTCTATTGCTTTAATAAAACTTGAGATTCAAAGGCTAGGGTTAAAACCTGTGAGCTCAGAGAGAATATCAACTGACTAACTTTTTCTCTGGGCATCCTGGATGCCACTCCCTTCCACACTGCCCCAGCTAAAAAACAAACAACAAACCAACAAAACCATGCTAAGCTCCTCCCTGCCACTTCCTGTCAACCTCTTGCTAACCCCATCTCTCCAAGCCCAGGTTAATTTTATTTAATTAATGCAAATGCCACACATCTTGGCGTAATCAACACATGTCGCATGACCAAATGCAACACTTCTTCGCCTGGTTAAACAAACATCCCACAACAATCCCCGACTCTGGTCATACAAGCTTTGTGAGGGCCTAGTGCCAGCAGTCATAGCTGTGAATTGTTGATTGCAGTGGCCTTGCCATGCCTGACGACAGCATTTCACAGCCTCTCTCCTCTCTTCTGGCTCTCACATTATTTCTGTGCCCTCTTCTGTGTTATTTTCTGAGCCTTACCGGGGGTAGAACAAGGGTTTTGTTCAGGGCTGAGCCCTCAATGGACCCTTATTCTCAGCACTTAAACAGGCAGGAGTCTGCATTCACTGCCGTTGTTTGAAAAGAGAAGCTCTCTGTGTAAGACGAAGAGCAACACTCGTGTCTGAGTATAAGCATACATATTCAAAAGCCATTTTGACCCCGTGGCAATTTAGCTAACCCACAGTAATAAGTACTCCCTTAGGGCCTGTGTCCTTCCCAGCCATAGATTTTTGTCTGAGTTCACAGTACTAGGTATGGATTCCCTCTTGTGGAGTGGGTCTCAAAGCTAAGCAGAGAGAGACTGGTTTCTTCCGTAGCATCTGTGTTTCTATTGTAGCAGTGGGGACATCTAAGCAAAAAACTGCTTTAAAAGCCCTTGCAAAGCCAAGAGCAGTGGTCTATTCTCTCGTCCATCATGGGATGGACAAAGAAAGAGCATCAAGGATTTAGGGCAGCTACCCTGTCTCAAAATACAGAGACATGTACATACAGACACAGATAACAGACACAGGTACACACACACACACACAGATACACACACAGAGACAGACAGACAGACAGACAGATACACACACAGACACACATATACATGCACACACACACACATACACGCAAACGCCCTCTTTCCATATACAAATATACCTCTCTAGCTCCTGGGTTCACTTACTTCTTTGTGTCCCTCAGTACTTCTCTCCTGATTCAAGCATCTGTGTCTTGGAGAAGGTAGGAATTCCTGCTGTCTCTGTTTTTATTCATCTTCATATGATAGAAAGATGTCTATTTGTCAAGTAACTGTTACCCAATCTCGGAATCAAAGACTAAATTATGACTAACTCTTAAATAGAGAATATTTGTTAGTATGAATGTGCATCTTAGAAGCGACTCCATATGATATGTGAACATAAAGGAATTAAGAATAGAATGCAAAGAGAAACTTGGCTGGAAGCTCCACGGAAAGATGTGCCTGTGCGGAGTCGGAGACGCCCACTGTTGATTTCCTACTGCAGAGAGGTGGAAGCTGTATAGATCTCAATAATCCTGTCTTGTTTAGAAGGCTGCGCATCCTTGGCACAAAGTATTCATTCTTTCTGCTTCGTTCCTTATACTTTAAGATCTTATATTCTTCCTCTGCCTCTTCTGTAGGATTCCCTGGGCTCCACCTAATGTTTGGCTGTGGGGTATCTATATCTGCTCCTATCGGTTGCTCGATGAAGCCTCGCTAATGACGATTATGCTAGGCTCCATTCTATTAGTATAGCAGAATATCATTAGAAGTCATTTCCTTTACTATTTTCTGTTTTTGGCCAGTTGTGCTAGGTTTTATCCTAGGTCTCTGGGCTATCCAGCCTTTGGTCCCTGGTCCTTCACTCGGTGTCAGGCATGGGCACAGGTCTCAAATTGGCCCAGTCATGGGTTTGCCTCTCCTACAATCCCACGCCATTTTTACCTGAGCACATCTTGCAGACAGGGCAAACTGTGGGTGAAAGGTTTTGTGGCTGGGTTGATGTCCCAGCCTCTTCACTGGAAACCTTACCTCACACAAAAACATGACTCACAGAATCAGCTAAGCAGACTCATAATGGCTCACAGAGACTGAACCAGGGAGCCTGCATGGGTCTGACAGGTCTTCTGCATGTATGTTATGTATGATTGTGGAACTCGGTCTTCTTGTGGAACTCATAACAGTGGGAATAGAGACTCTCTGACTCTTTTGCCTTGATTGGCTTTGGGCCTAGTATTATTGTGATTTGTTACTCCGTGTCCAGCTGATATCCTTGGGACGTCTGCTCTTTTCTGAAGGGAAATGGAGGAAGAGTGGAGCTGGGGGAGAAGGGAGGGGGATAGAGATGAGGAGGAGAGGAGGAAGAGGAATCTGTGTTCAGTATAAAATATATGAGAGAAGAATAAAAACAATCTTAAATTCTTGTTGCTTTTCTAAAATTTATAATTACTTAATTATTTTTAGAAGGAACAGAAACATCAGTTCAATCTAGAAAGGCTTTCCTAACCATCCAACTTGGACCTTTATTTCAACTAGGACACTACTAAATAATAACGATAATAAAAACAACACAAAATAACTTTCACTCATTTGGGGGTTTTAGTGACCAAGTGATAGCTGCATCTGGCATATCAAGTTATGTAGTTCATGTAATTTTTATATCTGCCAGATATATTTTAGAATGTAAATGAAGAAGGCTAATTAATTTTAGTACAATCATCTCAAATTAACTTCCCTCCCACGATTGAAATGACCTCTCTAGATTTATCCTGCTCTATTTCCCTGTTAAGCGAAAACACATTTTTTTTCTCTCTCTGGGCTGTTCATGCCTACTCAAGCAGTGTTTAACAGAGCTCTTGTCAAGGACAGCATAACCAGTCAGGTTGGTCCGAATTTAATCAACACTCAAGTCCAGTGCTTATTTTATCACTTAGAATAATAGCAGTCCTCAGAGAGTTCATGTATTTTTTTTTTCAGTGCCAAAGTGTTCAGGGTCACTCTAGACACGGCAGTCCCTTATGAACAAAAGTGGATTTGATTCTCTCTTCTGGCAGCCACACATCAAGGGTCTCCTTTCTCTTGCTCATCCTTTCATGTTGGACTTCTGGTCCTTGGTCCTCCTCCCTGGGGACTTGCGTCTTCCTCTGTATGTTTTTTTTTTTTTTTTAATCGGGAAAACTCTGAGCTTCGAAGGGTCTCAAAGGTCGTTTGTACATTCCATAGAAGAGAAGCCCAGGGCTACAGAGGTCATGAGACCTGACAGATGTCACACTACTAATTAGGGGAGGGTTGAAGCTGGACTCCAGGTCTTTTGACCTTTGCTCCAGGGTCTTTACTATCGTAGGAGGGAAGGCACAGCAGCAGTACAGGCCTTAGAGATTCCATGTGCATTTTAGAATAGTAAGCTTTAGTTAACCCGTTTCTCTTTTGTTTTACAAAGTCTTAAATTTTTCCCTCCAGTTCTCCCATCTTATATGGAAGATGAATCTGACACAGTGCACAGAGAATTGATTCCTTCTCACAAAAAAAGAGTGGGAAACAAGCAACACGAGTATTTAGGGATGTTCAAGGGTGCTTAGTGCTCCATGATTCCCTGACAACTCAGTAAGCGTGGCTGCTCAGATTGTCCTGAGAGAGGCAGAGGCAGGAGGAAGCTGTCTTGAAAGCACCAGGGACTAGAGGAGGTGCAGCGTTGCAGTGAGTGAGTGGGTACTGTTCTTGGTATTGGGACATCGCTCTGCCTCCCATACAGGAAAAGAAAAGAGAGAGGGGAGAGAAAGCAAAGCGTAACCACTGTCTACAAAGCTCGGAAAGCCTGGAAGCCAATGAGAATCAGTCTAAGGCTCCAAGTGAAATGCCAGAAGAAACTGTATGTCACAGTTGAGATCCCAGAAGATCACCTGCATATCTTTTGATGCCACATGCAGATCTACTGGGAGTGTCCTCTCAGCCTCAGGGAGGGCTATCCCGACCCTGTGAATCTGCATTTGTGGCAGGAGGAGTGAGGTGCCAAGGTCCTGGAGCACTTCATCTTCTACGTGTCTGGATGTAGACACCTGGTGCAGGAAATTTTAAAAAACACTGGAGCAGACATGTCAAAGGTCTCCAGTATCTTTGGACTTTAACCAAACCTCTGTCCTCTCCAGACCTTCATGTCTGCTATGGTTCTGATGCCCAGAGCCTAACAAATCCCTGAACCACAAAGTGTGCAGGAATGTCTTTCGAGAGCAAAGCGGTAATTTGAGGGACCGAGTTGTACCAATGGGTGACTGACATTTGAATTTGGCGTTTTGGGCAGCTCTAACTGAAAGTTGCTACCGGATCAGGATGGCAGGGTATCAACTCCTCTCATCTCACCCTAGACATTTCTACCCTTGTTTCTCTTCCCCTCAGAACTTCAGGTTAGCAGAGGCTTCCAGATGTGTGTTGACCAAAGAAGCTGTCCATTACTATTTGAGCCATTTAAATTATTTCCTTCTTCCCTCCCTCCCTCCCTCCCTCCCTCCCTCCCTCCTTCTCTCATTTCTTTCCTGTTGAAAATAGAGTCTTTCTCATACAATACATTTGGATCACAGTTTCCCCTCCCGCTATCCCTCCTGGTGTCTATCAACCTCCACTCCTCCCCAGATTCACTCCCCCTCCATTTGCCTTTAGAATGGAGCAGACCATCAAGAGACAACAACCAAATACAATACACAAGATACAATAAGACATGACAATACAATAGGTTGAGGCTGGACAAGGCAACCCAGTAGGAGGAAAAGAGTCTCAGGAGCAGGCAAAGGAGTCAGAGACACACTTGGTCCCACTTTTAGGAGTCTCCCTAAAACACCAAACTAACAGCTATAATATGTATGTAGAAGACCTGGTACAGATCTATAGAAGTCCCTTTCTGCCAGTTTAGTCTCTGGGTGCCCATATGAGCCCTACTTAGTTGATTCAATGGGTCCTGTTTTTCTGGTATCTATTAACTCTAACTCTTGAAATCTTTTCTCTCCCCTATCCTTGGGGTTCCCTGAGCTCTTAGGGGAGGGACCTGATGGACACCTCTGATTTAGACTCTCTCCACATACTCTCTGGCTGTGGGTCTCTGTACCCATTCCCATCTGCTGCCAGAGGAAGCCTTTCTGATGATAACTGGACAAGATACTGATCTCTGAGTATAGAAGAATATCAATCAGAACCATTTCATCAGTTTTATTTATTTGCCAGTTTGGTCCTGCCCTAGGTATCTGGGCTATCCAGTCTCCTGTTTCTGGCCATTTAGTAAGTGTAGGGCATGGGCTTCCTCTTGTGTAATGGGCTTCAAGTTAAAACCAAACATTGGTTGGCCACTTCCACAGGTTCTGTATCACCATTGCCTTAGCATGTCTTCTAGGCAGGACAGATTGCAGGTCTAAGGTTTTGTAGCTATGTTGGTGTCCAGGTTTCTCTTTTAGTAGCTTACAGAGCACCTTCCCACACTAAGGAAGCTAGAACATGGGGCTGAAGGCTCCATGCAGACATCAGATAGCAAGAGATTTTCTTTTGTCAGAAGCAGTAATGATCATAAATAAAATGTCCCTATCTTTGACTTCTAGAACAAGTATGAAGATGACATGTCTCAGATATTAAATTGTGTTGTGATGACGCTGAATTGAAAAGAGAGGAGGATGTGATGTTATATTTGGGCATAGAGAAGATTTCAATTGTGCTCAGAAAATTTCAAGTTTCAGGACACTGACTGCCCTACTGCCCAGGCGGTCCTAACACCTTTGAGGGCTGCCTCATGTTAGAACTCATTTCAAACCAACTGATGACAAATTTGGGCCCATGGAATCGTTCAGGTTTGATGATTTTTGTAGCTCAAGTCTGAGAAATTATGATAATATTATACTTACAATTATGGCTTTATTATAGCAAAAGAACCCAGATCAGTGGTAGAGAAAGAGTCTCAGAATAGAATCTGAGACTGTCATAGATAACATGACGACACAGGGTTTGCTGACCCAGGAAGGGTATCCCAGTTTTAATATATGGTGACTTCATTAAAGCTCTATTTGATAGGCATGATCAGTTGAGCTTTTGCTGGCCCTTCCCCTCTCCCCAGAGGTCAGCTACTCTCTATATGGCCCAAACCTCTAATTCTCTAATCACACAGCTTAGCTTTGCTCTCTGGAATAGCTAGTTCCTGTCACAAGTATCCCCTTGTGATGGGTCCCATCCTCCATCATCTTTTTAGCTGGGTCTTTAGCTGGTCTTTTTAGATGGGTCTGAGAGTCCATCATGAAAAACTGACACTTTTGTGATTGGAAAGCTGGAAGACTTTAAAGACTTCTTCTGAGAAGCTAAGGCAGAGCTCACACCTCGGATTTGGTGTGGTGAATTCCACAGAGAGCACATTGGAAGGATGGTTGACTCAAATCTCTTGTAAGGTGAAGTCAGGTTGTGACACTCTTCCAGTTAGCCTCAGCTGCCAACTAGACAGCGCAGAGTAATCAGTTGAATGTCGGAGGGTATCTCAGTTGGGGCCTTCATCACAGGGGTTCATGGGCATATCTGTGGGGACATTATTTTTTAAAATTGCCATTCATGATAGGAAGGTTCAGGCCATTGCAGGCAGTGCCACCCTGGTTCTGGGTTGTATTAAAAAAAAAAAAGAACCTTGTTGGGCACTAGCCAGAGAGAACAAACCAGGAAGAAGTGTTCGCCTTGGTTTGACGTCTGTTGATAATGATGGCCTGTGAAATGCAAGATGAAATGAAACATTTTTCTCTTCATGTTGCTTGAAACCGGGGTGTTTATTGAAGTTGAACAGGCCCAGAGGAGGGAGTAGATGGCGAAAGACTCAGGGCCACTTGACATGGTTCATGGCCACTGGATGTGGTGCAGACCTGTATGCACCTGGGCTTTTCTCAGCACAACCTGGGCAAGGGACGTTACCTGCAGAGGAGTAAAGTGATGTTCGGTCAGTCTGTACATTCCAGGGTTCCAAGTGGCTATGAATCCGTGGGGTACAGTTCCAGTCCCATTCCACCAAAACCGGAAATGATGTTGTCAAGGTAATAGACATGGCTGAGGGACTCTCAGTCGTTCACAATACAGTTGTGAATGTATGTGAGAGAGGGAAAGGGGAAGAAAAAAGAGGAGAGAAAGGAGAGAAGTCAGAAAAGAAATTGTTAGGCTATCTGTAAATAATCAGCATTTGCATTCATGTTTTAACGTTCTCCCAGGCTTGAGTCCCTCACTAAGACACCCTGACTTAGAGAGAGTCTGCAATCCTGCTCTGCTCTTCCTTACAAGCGAGTGCCGGCGGTTAGTCTTTGAGGGAAAAGCACAGCAACAGTCTAAGCTGATTCGTGTTTTCTCAGATTCTCCAGGTGGTGGGGACTGGGTAGTTTATTGGACTTCAAAGGCCTCCTCTTTACGAGAAGGCAGCGTGGGGAGGTAAGGAGTTACCCAGAATAGTCAGAGACCGAGGGGGATGCTTCTTTGAGATCACCTGGAGCCGCTGCAGGAAGCAGATGAGTAGCTCTGTGGATAATGGGGTAGAGGCAGCCGAGGTTAATTCTGGCCATTTTGTATTCCTCTCTCACTCCTCGGCTCTTTGAATCAGAGAGACTATAATGTTAGACTACTCGTCCTTTGCTCCAAGAAAACTGCTTTTAAACTACTTCCAGCGTGGGTGAGTGCAAAGATCATTATGCACAGATGCAGAAGAGGAAGGCTTGCGTGAGCCGGCCCCGCTCACTAGCTGTGCTAGCCTCAGTCAGTCCGCTAGCCTCGCTACCTTGATTTTCTCATTTATATAGAAGGAAGGGAAGGGAATATCCATTTTAAAGGATTATTATCAGAGTTAATGAAATAATGCACATAAAACTGTGTAGAGCCCTGCCTTTAACATAATGTTCCGTTCGCTTGTCCTTGCCTTGACTGATTCTCTTCGCCACACCACTACGTGATTTAAAACCACTCGCTACTCAAAGGCTTTCAAGCAGTGACTTTGACACAGAATTCTGCATTGTCTCTAAAAGTCTCATTCTCCAGCAAACCCGAGTTCTGCTTAATTGCTTCCTTCCTCCCATTGCTCTCTGTATAACTCAGTTTGAAATTTAACCCTGTTTGCCCCTTGTCAAGGGGACTGTGCCTAGGGGGGGTTAGCTGTTTCTGAGGAATCGTGCAATTTAGGAAAATTAAGTTTCAGACCAGCCATGTGGCTCTGACAGCTTCTACTGCTCAGTACTTAGCAATAATGGAGAAAATGCCAGTAAAAATGACAAAACGGCAGAGCCTTGACCCACCAGGTAATTGTATATTGAATATGTCTTGGCTCAAACCAGGGATGATTTTACTTCAATGAACCAAGGGCAAAACTGCTTGTTATAAGTCATATAAAACAAGACCAGTGCCCAGGGTAATTAAAGATGCAAACTAACTGCAAAAGAGTTGTGAAAATGGAAAATGAATATTGCTGGCTTTTGAGGGGCCAGGAGAAGAGGGAAGACAGAAGGGTTCTGCTTAATGCTTGATGTTGGGCTTATTCATCAAGCCCAGGAAAAGACAGGCAGCCATTCAAACTCAGCTCTTTAATATATATTGGAAAAGATTAGAGATATTGGTTGTCTGGTGCTCATAACAGCTCTTATCCTGCAAATGCACTGAGAGGGGCGGAGAAAGTGAGGAATTTGAAGGAGATAAGTACGAAAGCACAGAGTGAATTTTGCGCAGGAATGAGGATTAAAGCCGTTAAGTGGTTTAGGCACTTGATCCTACTAATCTTTGTTCTCTAATGTGAGAAATTCAGGGGCTTTACGAGGAGAATACTGTGGGTTCTTACCTGAGACCAGAGCTGACTGTCATTGTGTAATCCACCCTTATTTGAACCCTATCTCTGCAGTCATCAGAGGCAGGCAGCTAGGGAAGGCAGGCTGAAAGATTAGCTCTCCATTTCCCAGCACATTGTGTTTTGGGGGTTGCAGCATCTTTAATTACTGAAAAGTAATTCACTGAATAGCACCCTGGTGGCTTGAAAGAGTTAATGCACTTTCCAGAAGTGCCTAACCTTCTCCTGGGGAGTAGCTTAAGTGCAGAGAAAATCTGGCTCAATAAATACTAAACAACAAGAATCAACTGATAAGGGTCAAACTCCACAAAACAAAATTGAACCAATGGTCCATTTAATCCAGTGCCTTCTCGATAAATCCTTTTCACCGTAAAGCACTATTTACCTGGTCATTTCCATGAATTGATGGCCATTCTTCCTCCATCCTTTGAGGTCAGGTCAATAGCCATTTATATCCTACTCATTTCGCCTACCATTCATCCATCCATTCAGCCATCTGTCTCACTCAACACCTACTGTGCAGGGTTCTGTGATAAATAAGAAACAGTTTTTGCTGTAGAGAACTGACTGGAAAAGGGGTGTAGGATGAGGTGAACGTGCATAACCACTCTGGGAGAGGCCTGTAGAAAACCTGCCCCAGAAGCCCTTGAGAGTCAGTGTCTGCCCATGCACTGCATAAGTGCTCCCTGCATAAGTGCTCCTTCTTGACAGTACATTTCCTTGATCACATTAGACTTGATTTTCTCTCTCCTTTTCTCTCCTTCTCTCTCTCTTTCTGTCTCTCTTTTTCCCTCTCCCTTCCCCCTCTCTTTTTGTATTGTTTTTCTTTTCCTCTGTGCTGTAGACTCCTGGAGAGCAAGGTCTCTTTCTGATTCATTCATCTTTTGTTGTTGTTGTTGTTACCAGTGTCTAAACCAGCCACTGGCATGGAGAAGTTACTGATAAATGTTTACTGATAGGTAAATGAATGAAGCCAGGGAACATAGCTACATAAGACATAGTGTTGGTCTGTGCATGTATACCTGCATATTATCAGATAGACTGAAGAGGAATATCTGAAGATGGTCATAGAATGAATCACAAAAAAATTGAAATTTATGTGTATGGTACACAGATCTTTCAGATTGAGAATTATAAACTCATCATACTTGTATATACACATGACATACATAATTTTCATTGTGTTCCTAGATTCCTTATTTACCTCATAAACTATATTTAATTCATTTACATGCTCTTTTTATTTTACCATCTTTACTCCTTAAATCTGTGTTTCTCTTTTCATCCCCTCTCGCACTGTTTAAGTACATGTCACCATCGTCTCCTACCTACTTCACAGCTACCTATCCAGCCCTGGTAGATTCCAGTCTTATACACTCCTCTTCCTAGTTTGGCCTTCTTATTGAAGCTGGAGTTTCTCCTCTAAAGCCTTTGTGTATGCCTTTTGTCTTGCTTAGACACCTTTGATTGCCACCAGCTACAGATAGGATAAAATCTTAACTCTTTATGACAAGCAATGCTACTATGAACATAGTTGAGTCCATGTCCTTATAATACAATTGAGCATCCTTTGGATATATACCCAAAAGTGGTATTACTGAATTTTGAGGAAGGTTGTTTCCTAATTTTCTGAGAAATCCACCATACAGATATATATGCACTAGCTCGCTGTCCCACCAGCAATGCAGGAGTGTTCCCTTTACCCCACAACCTCTCCAACATAAGTTATCATCAGTGTTTTTGATCTTAACCAGAACCTGGAAACAACTTTAATGTCCCTCTATTGAAGAACGGATAAGGAAAATGTGGTACAGTTACACAATGGAATACTACACAGCAGAGAAAAACAATGACATCGTGAAATTTTTAGGCAAATGGATGGAGCTAGAAAACATCATCTTGAGTGAGGTAACCCAGACCCAGAAAGACAATTATCATATGTACTCACTCATAAGTGGTTTTTAAACATAAAACAAAGAAAACCAGTGTACAAATCACAATCCCAGAGAACCTAGACAACAATGAGGACCCTAAGAGAGACATAAATGGATCTAAACCACAAGGGAAGTAGTAAAAGACAAGATCTCCTAAGTAAATTGGGAGCATGGGGACCATGGGAGAGGAGAGGCAGGGAGGGGAGCATAAAAAAAAATGTATAGCTCAATGAAATCAATAGAACAGAACAAAAGAAAAAATAACAACAACAAAATATTAACTTGTTAAGATGAGGAACCAAGTCCATCATTCTTTTCTGGCTAGCATCATCTCCTGAGGATTCTCTGACCCTCCTATCCCTTGTGGCTCCTGTTGCTAGCTGGGAATATTCTGTTCAGGTCTAGCCCAAGTCTCTTCCCTTTCTCTCTATGTGTGTTCCACTTAGTTCCATCAGGTAAAGCTTCTTTCAAAAGGTTTTTCTGTCCATTTCTTTCTCTTCCCTTCCAAAATATCTATGGGCAACAGGCAGGCCATTCCTTGTCTTTCTTTGTCTTTTGCACATTGAAATATAGATTTCCCATTGTTGCACAGTTGTTGATCTTTTAAATTGTTTCATGGCAATCTCTCAGTCTCTGTCTGTCTGTTTTTCTATCTCGTAGTTTTTTGGAGGCAGAGTATTATTATGTAGCCCTGGTTGTCCTGGATCTTACAATGTAAACCAGGCTGGCCTCAGACTCACTGAGTTCTGTCTGTCTCTGCCCCTTGAAGACTAAGATTAAAGGTGTGTGCTACCATGCCCTATTTTGCTCACTGAACAACAACAGAAAAGGTTTTATTTTAAATTTCTTTGTGTGTCCATGTGTTTACAGGTACCTTGAGAGGCCAGAAGAGAGGATTTTAGATGACCCAGAACTTTAGTTATGGCTGTCTGTGGGCTCCCCAAAATGGCTACTGAGATTCAAACTCTAGTCTTCTAAGGAGCAGTGATCTCTTAACATCTGAGCCATCTCTTTAGTCTGGTAAGCCTGGCTTTCTTAATAACATTCTCTGGTATTGTCTCTTATCACACAGCACAAAAGATCCAACACTTAGGACAAATCAATAACAAAATAATATAATGCGATGCTTCAATAAAGGGATGACTTAGTTTTTCCCTCATAATGGAACTGCTCTATGTATGTTCAAGGACTGTTCAGCTCCTTGATGCATTTTTATTAGTAAGAGTGTTTCGTCTCAAGGACTAAATCCTTGTTTTGAAGAAATATACCTAATGTTTTAAAACATGAGGTGCCCTGCTTTATCTGGAAATGTCCTGACTTAAAACACTTAAAACCTTGCACCACAGGACAGCCTGATTTTAGTCCTGAAAGTCTCACATGCTGGGAAGTCCCGCAGTCCTGGGTAATTGGGCGAATCAGAACAACTGGGCCCTTCTGTTCTTGGTATTTCTAGTCTGCTTGCTCCAGTGAGGTACAGTGGGATGAATCACGAAAGAGACATGGGCAGAAACTCCCCGAGACCACACTAGTTTTGAGTAAGATGAGAAGGTAGAACTTCATACAGTAGTCCCAGGAAGCACGCTGCGGAACAGACACTCAAGCTCACGCAGGGGACAGCCCTCTCTTGGCAGTCACAACCATGGAAGGAACACTACATGCGGAGTTGGGAAACGAGAATCTGGGCAGAGATTTCCCAAAGCCAGCTGACCTCAGGGCAGCTGGAAACTTCCTGAGCCCCAGTGTCTCCATCAGTAAATAAGAATATGCTTACCCTACATGGGCCCCAAGGTTGTCAGACATTAAGATGGTGTGTGAGAGGGTAATTTTCTATGCAAATGTAAAGAGCTGTTATAATCCCTCAACAATGTTATATGAAAACAAGCTAAGGATGTCCCATGGCAAGTTATTATTGTCAGGATGGTTTTAGAAGGTGCGATTTCAAGAATTTAAGCAGACCTGTGCAGAAACATGAAGCAAATCTGTCAGCACATGATACATAGCAGCGGATGCCTGAGGATCCTGGCTGGGATACAGAACTGGCTGGCCTTGAAAAGCTATGCCTTTGTAAGGCTTAGTCTGAAGGCCCTGTCTTTTGTAGGATTAATTTATACAAATTACATGCCAGTCCTTGGACTGTGTGACCATTATTTTTTGTGACGTTTGCCAAAGTTGAGTTCATTTGACATACGGGATGAGTTAGAATTTGAAAAATAAATCGAACCTGCTCCCTCATTTCTTTAATCTTATTTTTGTTGTTGTGGGTTTTTTTGTTGTGAGACATAACATTACGGTGCTATTTTATTTTCTTTCTCTAAAATCACAGGACACCTTTCCACTCAATGCCCTGTTCTTCTTATAGCCCTTTAGAATATAAATAATTTCTAGATGGAAAACACTACACAATCTATTACAGAGAATCTATGTCATCCCTCCTCAGCGGCTTACTCCCACAACAAACACTCAGTTACACCGTAATGTGTTTGCACCAGAGAAAATTACTGACCTCATGATCTGAACAGCACAATGTTCTCAAAATATATTGCCTCATCTGTTAGGTTTGATTAAACCATTTATCAGCAAAAAATAAAAATGGCCTTTCTTTGCTTAGCATGTCTAGAGATTTGAGAGTGCCTTGTGGGCCTGTGCTATCTCAGCATGTGTAGTGGTGCCTTGCACAACCATTGGAGCAGGATAATGAGGAGGTGTGCTACATTAGGAAGACAGGTGCCTTCTTTCTTTCATGTGCACTCCTGTTGCATGTGTATTTATTACACTACACTGTTGGGTAGATTAAACTATTTAGAAACACACACACACGCACGAGTCCACTTAGAGAGTCATACCATCACTCCTCCATCCATGATATATATGCATTGAATTTTTGTCCACCCATGGAGATGGATTTATGGTGTGTGCTTTCTCACTTTAGTGCAATATCGGGCTGAAATTAGGAATGTGGCCAGACATTAAACAGTAGAGTTTTCCCTCATGTAATGCTCATTGATCCCTAGGGCCACTGAATTGCTATCTTCATCTTTTATCTCCACTCCCTACTCAGCGGAGTCAGTGACTCCAATGAATGTGAATTAGATAGATGCACAGCTTGATCCCCTATGATTCCGAGGGGTTAGGTGACTTCACAGATGTGGTCAATTTTGATAAGTTTCTAGATGAAGTTGCTTTTGGCCTGGGATGATTTGAGTAAATTGTTATTCAGATCTCGTTATAGACAGTGCTGGAAAAAAATGTATGAGATCAGTACCATATTTATGTGGCTTCAAAATTGAAAAAGAGTTGCTTCTTTTTGAAGTTGCTGGAGAGGTTTTGTAAAAGAGAGTGGTAGCATCTATTGATTGCTTGCAATATTCCCTGAGTTGCTATCAGGTGCTGGGCACAACTTGGAAACAGGACCAAGACTATAGTTCCTTAAGGAGGTATTTAGAGAATGATTAGGAATTCAAAACAATGAAGAGGAGAAAATGGGAAAAATGCACTTCCAAAGGAGAAAAACTGTATCAAGGTCTGGATGGGGAAAATGATTATTTAATATTACTGGAAATACACATGGAAGAAATTCACATGGATAAAGTGATGGCATGGACTGAGTATGATAGGCAGATGGGCCAGTCAGATTGGAACACCTTGGGTGCTGAAAAAGAGAATGCCTTAGACTTTATAGGAGATGTTTATCATGATAAGAATCATAAGAAATGGCAGCTGGAGGGGTGCAATTATACATCTTCAATAGCCTGCACAAAAGTTCTCCTCTAAGCCGGTACAAAAGTTCGGAGTGCCATAGGGAACATCACAGACTTGACTGGGAAGGCTCTGAGCTTGCTGCTTAGATGGTTGTGAACTGCTGAACACACCTGCTGAGGTACGCTGTGTCAGATGCACAAGTTCATTTTAGTAATGAGGACAGAGACTCAGAGAGGTTAAGTTGCTTCTCCCTCCAGAACAAACACCCACTGATGCTTGAGGCTGACTCGATGTTCTGGTGCCAATGTCATCGGACTGAAGGAAAGGCTGCAGGGGCTCTAAAAGGAACAGGGAAGAGAAAGATTTATTGTACGGTCATGGTGTACCGTACGATACACATAGCTGAGCACCGGGTGGCTGCCTTAGATAGAAAAGAAGCAGTGGGGCAGATGCTGAGGAGGAAATAAAGGACCTTTAAAATAGTAGAAAGAATAGTCAGACTAGACTCTGCTAGGAATGCTAAGATTTCTAGTTAAAGAGAGGTTGTTGCCCAAGGGGTAGTAATTTCTAGAGAGTTACAGTGGAATTCAAAAGAAGAGGTGATAGGAAACTGGCATTAAACATTAATGGCATTCATGATGATTTTCTTCTTAATTGACGGTTTCAAATTTGATGTGAATGACTTAGTTGTGATAACGGAGAGCACCCATCACTGTACCAGACTTCTCAATCACTGCTCCCATTGACTGGTATAGTTAATTTTATGAAAAGCAGAAGTGCAGGGCACCTGTTGTTAAGAATGGCTCTACTTTGTGAAGATGTTGCAGTCCACTGGTTTCATTCCCACAATGCATCATCCTTTCCTTGAAAATACTTGAAAATACTCAGATACTGTGAACATCAAGGGGAAACATCTGCATACAAGACCAAGCGTCTGGGAAGGGATCACACTGCCCAGCGGGCATTATTTCAGGCTTTCATTTCTGAGCTTCACATAGTTGTCCATGAAAATTTGAGAACTTATTCTTCATTAGGTTAATGCTTTGGCAAATCTCAACATTTGTCGTGGCGCTCACCATGTCCTTGGCCATCACATCAGTTTGGAACATTTGGAAAGCACTGCTTTCTGTTCCTCAGTGATTTGGAGGCTTCCAGGAAGAGCAAGTACGAACAGGCACCTTGGTAACATACCACTCCATATGCCCCAAATAGGAAAACATTTTCTGCTAAAGCTGGCATAGCCCTTTTCAGTGCTTCGGATGGCCACAGTACAGGCCCTAAAGTGTGCTGATGGTTCAAGATTGTGCTTATTTTGGTATGTGTACCAATACTTTCCTTCCTTGGATATATTCCTTCATGTAGACATCACCCGAGGGAATAAATAATTCCACATTTTCCTTGACTTTTTGGAGATTGCTAACAGACAAGCATCAAATTCATTAAACTTCTTGGAGTCCCTTGAGCTGACCCCGGGATAAATGAAACACGTAAGTGGAGATGGCGGCCCTTCTGCCTGCTGTGTGCTGGGGACTGATTGGCATGCTTTATCACACACAACAGAGAAAAAAACTCAAACAAATAAAAACCCGTGTGAAACCCGAGTTCCTCAAAATTCACCCCTATCGTCAATATTGGTTTTTCGGATTTTGAAAGTGAAAAAGCAAGTTGCATCTTGCCTTTTCAAAAGAGAATCTCTTTCTCTCCCTGTACTTGTGGGAAGACAGTCTGGCTGTTGCGTGCTGATTGGAAGGGAGGCGCACTGCAGTACGTGGGGTTGAGATGCTGGAGCAGAAGAGAATGCTTGCAGCCACACTCTTAACATTGTATTTCAGTGCTGTCCAGAAAACCATAAAACTAGGTAAAGGTGAATAATAGATCTGACAGCTACGCATTAAAATGGACCTTATTAGTGAGATATGAATTATAGCTAGGCATTTCTATAACACCCCATGAAGTTAATGATAAGCAGTCAAGGAGATTTATATACGCTTAACATTTTTATAATGAGTCTGTTGCTTAAATGACAGCTTACTGTCAAACATTACGCTTAAAAACTATAGTATTTGATTCAAATAAATAGTTTAGTTTCACATGGTCTGTTTTGATTGTCCATTTTCATGAGGTACAGACCCTCACTTTTCTCTCTCTTTGCATTTCCTTCTTCTGTAGACTAAGCCGTTAAACTTACACCCTACACTAGAAATGAAGGTTTGAAGTGGGTACTCATTGACCAGCAGGGAAAAAAGCTATGCTGTTCAAAGAGAATGGATTCCCTACAATCTTAAGTGTGAGTTCTCTGAAGAGGAGGCGTGGCTTGCCAAAGGTGTCAAAATGTACAGTGTCTTCTGACAGTGGCTGCAGGGATGGTGTGATATAAGAGTATGAAGTCCCGCAGGAAGAGGGCCTTTAGCGGTGAGAAGGGGCGTCCCTCACACACCCTGTGGAGGAGATCGTGTCCAGTCCTTTCTGGGAAGAGTCCCATATGGATTATTGTAACTGCCTGTAGTCCCGAGGACAGCTCTTCTTTAGCCAAGTGCCCTATAAATGGTGCTGCCAGATTGACCGTAACTGGAGAGGGCCCACGGAGGTGATTCTGAGGGACACTTGACAGAGCCCTGCTGCCCCCACAGGTTCATTTGGCTGCACAGGTCAAGTGCACACAGCTGCTGTCTCTCTGCCGCAGGGGAGTCTTACTTCGGGAAGCAGATGTCTGCTTTTGGTTTTCAGGAAAAAGCACCGTTGCTCAGAAAACGTGGTCTGTCAGGTTAGAGAAACTTCAAAGGTAGGTGTTTTCCCAAGGGGTAGTTTTAGAGCGGTGTTTATGTCACAGTTTGAAGTATTTCTAACGGACTGACAAGATTCTGCTCCTTGCTCTCTGCTCTGTGTGATTGCATATGGGTTTTTACCTGCCCCGCCTAACCTAGAATGTGTCTGCTGGCTCCAAGGGTGAGCTTGAAATAAGCACCTGCATTTGAAGTTTGGAAAGATTGCCACTTGCTCCCCGCCAGTTCTAGTTAGTTTTCGATTGCTAAAAGTAAACACTGTGACCAAAAGCAACTTGGGAAGGAAAGAATGTTTGGCTGAGATTGACTTAGTTAGGGTTTCTGTTGCTGTGAGGAGACACCACAACCGTGGCAACTCTTATAAAGAGGAACATTTAATTGTGGTTCCTTGGTTACACTTCAGAGATTTAGTCCATTATCGTCACAGTGGGAAGCAAGACAGCATGAAGGCAGACAAGGTGCTAGAGGTGAGAGTTCTTACATTTTGTCCCAAAGGCAGCAGGAAGTGAATTGTCTCACTGTGCATAACTTGAGCGTTTATAAGGCCTTACAGCCCACGTCCACAGTGACATACTTCCTCCAGCAAGGTGATACCTTTTAATAGTGCTACTCTTTTGGGGGGCCATTTTCTTTCAAACCACCACAGAGGTTATAGTATATCATCAAATGAAGCCAAGGCAGGAACACTCAAAGCAGGAACTGAAGCAAAACCCACCCGGAAACACTGCTGACTGTCTTTCTTTCTGTGAGTTGCTTAGCTACCTTTCATAGATAGCGTAGGCCTACCTGCATAGGAATGGCATTGCCTATAGTGGCCTGGAACCTCTTACATGAATTAGCAATCAAGCAAAGGCCAGCAGACGTGTCCATGGGCCAATCTGATCTAGGCAATTCTTCAACTGAGGTTCCCTCTTCTATGGTTTATCAAGTTAACAACCCTAATAATATTTTCTTCTTTGAATTCATCATGGGCCATCATCTTGTTTGTTTGTTTTGTTTTTTGAATCTTTTGTTTCACCAAAGAATACTGTTAGTTTGTCCCTAGGTTTCCCTCATGCATTATCACTTGTCCATGACTGCTCACTGGTGCTGAAGTCAGAGCCCTAGCAAGGGTATATGTAGACACTGAGATGGAGACTTTGAAACAATGATTTCTGCTATGGCAAGGACAGCACAATCATCTGGACTAAAATGAGTGTCGTTTTCTGTGCTGGATTTACATGACTTTCTAGTACTTCTTTAGTCCTGAGAGGCATCCTTAATATCCCCATTTTATTCATCTATGTTTCAGAGCTTGACTTCAAAACCCAAACTTAAGGTTCTTTTAAGAATAGTAGACCCCCTGGGTGGTGGTGGTGTACACCTTTAATCCCAGCACTTGTGAGGCAGAGGCAGCCAGATCTCTGGGAGTTTGAGGCCAGCCTGGTCTACAGAGTGAATTCCAGAACAGCCAGGGCTACAA
Organism: Microtus oregoni; assembly: GCF_018167655.1. Taxonomy (NCBI): domain Eukaryota; kingdom Metazoa; phylum Chordata; class Mammalia; order Rodentia; family Cricetidae; genus Microtus; species Microtus oregoni. The sequence goes on from NW_024543060.1 coordinate 19,084,620, forward strand.
AGAGAAAAAACAAAACAAAAAACAGAAAGAAAGAAAAGAATAGTTGAACCACACGTGAGAACTAAAGTGGCCTAGAAAAAAAGGGGCGTTGATTTTTCATGCCATCTCACTGTCTTGTTTGGTAGTCTCAGCTGACAAATTTATCTTCCTATTTCATGAGGATACTATTTCATGTGATCACGCTTGCCTCCAAGCTGACTGATGACAAGTGTTAAATTTAAATAATGCCGCAGTTAGGAAAGAAGTAGAAAGACACCTTCGAAAATCTCTAATGCCCGAGTCAAGGTTTGGCATGGACCGGGTCCAAGTCCTAAGAAGATTATCCACAGAGACTTAGTAGTTTTGGTGTGTTTGCAGGAAAAATATCAGTGTTGCTGCTATTAGGGGAAAAAAAGATACAGTGGAGATTTCTAGTATGCACTGTGGTAAAAGCTGGCTTCCAGGGAAACTGGTTGTTAGGGAGAATTATGAAGGCAAGCAGTGACACAATAACAACTTGGCAGACATAAAAAGGTTGTCAAAGGGTCATGGACAGAAGGTAACACTTCTCCAGGGTGCCCCAGATGTCATCACTTAAAGGCACACAGCCCAGAGTCTGAGCAGGATGTCTCAACAGAGGTCTCAGGACCTTCAAATGAGAGATGCAGACTCTGCCATCAGGAGTTTAGATGCGGGAGAGACCTGTGATCAAGTGGTTATTGCTTAGACTGGGGTAGAAAATCCTTTCTAGCCAAGGACCAATATTCCTTTAATATAGCACAATATGCACTTGAGGTTGTTTGTCGGTATTTGGGGCTTTTGAAATACAATATTATCAAAGCCACTGCCTTCTGATCCATAGAAGATGAAAAGTGACGCATTGTTATCAAATGCCTTTTCATAAACATATTCATGTATTTCGCATAGCTTTTCCCTGAGGTGTAAAACAACAACTTGTCCTTAGAAACCAGAAGAGGGCATGTGGAATGATTCCAAATGAAGATATTAATATTCACATTATAGCTAAACCTTGCTAATTTGCACTAATGACTGGGAAACCCATTGCAAATTACCAAATTAGTGAGTAAGCCAGCAACCAGAGTTTCTAAAAACCCAAAGACAGCACCAGAAAATGAGCCTCTTCCTATAATTTCATCAATGCAATTGAATTTTTAACCATTAAGAGTAATTTGTAACCTGTATTTTGCCTAGTTTGCAAACCTAGGTACATTTTAAAGAACAGTCGTGAGGGTATGAAAATAAAGTGTATTTTTAATACACAGTTGTGATTAAGGAATGTATGTAAAAGAAAAGAAATCCTTGGGAAAAAGACACTGAAGATTTGTGCGATGGTTTTTATTTTTGTTATATCTTTGTTCTAATGCCAGATATAACTGTGTTCATTTTCTCTTTCAGTCATCCTCCAGACTGTGCAAATGTTTAATGAAATATTACACCAAAGACTCATAAGCGTCAGTGAAATCTCCCAACTAACTAGGCGCCTTATTAGTGAAAGAGGTAATTTTCTGAAGCTCAATTACATGAAAATGGAAAGGAGATGAGAGCAAGGGCTGGAATCACAGCCTTGTTGGTAGTGATAGTCCAGATCTATAGCCAGTAACGACAGAAAGAAGGGCCTAGTAAGTCTTCGGGACCAGCCCTGACTACCTACTAAAGCATTGTGTTTTTTTATAATTAGCAATTTTTTTCTTTCCAAGTACCCCATTTTATGTTTGCCATTTATGACTGTATGTGTGAATTCTTGACTTGCTTTTTTTTTTTTTGGTAAACTTTTGAGGACTTCATGCACCAGCATTGCATCTACGTCCTTTCTGCCTCCTCTTCCTCCTCAAATTCTTCCCCTGTCCTCCCTCCCAAACCCATGATGTTTTCATTAGTATTGTGATGTGTATATGTAGCAATGGACGGGACAGTTGGAAGCTCGTGCCTGGATAAAACTGATTCTCCATTTCTCAGTAGCCATTGATCATTTATAGCTTGTCACCTAGGGTTAGGATCATGTGGAATCTCTTTGTCTGCCAATCGGTGATATCTTTAAGCCAGTTTCATTCAGGCAACCTTATTTTTGAGAGTTCATGGGCATGCTTTCCCTGTCATGTCTAGGGAAACTATTTCACGGCAGTCATTCCAAGCCTCTGGCTCTTACGGTAATCCTTCCATCTCTTCTGTGATTTTCCATGAGCCTTAGATATAAGGATTGAAATGTAGATGCATCAGTTGGGCTTGGGCACCATGCAACCACTTACCTTCTACACTTTGAACAGTTATGGGTCTCTATAATATTCTTCATCTGCTACAAAAAGAAGTTTTGTATATGAAGGGGGAGAGATGTACTTTTCTATGGGTATAAGGACAAATATTTAGAAAACAATTAGATATTACATTGGTTTAGGAACATGACAATAGTTTGTTCTTCTCTTTATGGTCTGTGACCTCCTCGGCCACCACAGGTTTACAGGCAGGTTTATAATGAATACCAAGCATGAATTTCTTTCTTTCTTTTTCTTTCTTTCTTTCTTTCTTTTTTTTTTGAGCAGGCCTTGGTCCAATTTGACAATTTTACATCTGTTGGGTATTCTCTAGAAAGAAAAGATCACTGTTTCACCATTGTGGACATCTTACTTCTCCAGTCATTGTTGTGGTTCATAGGCTTTGCAGGTAGAAACCTCTGATTTCTCCTCATCCCTGGCAACTTGATTGGTACCTTCCTATATTAGGAGAGTCATTTCTTAGATAAGTAGTGTCCAGGTCCGTCCTAACTCAATTCCTCCAACTCCTGTGTCTGAAATGCGGTGTCTTTAGAATAGGGCCTTTCCTTCAAGATGTAGGCAGCACCCAAAAGCAATGGCAGTGGCTTATTTTGTTTTGGTGAATCTTTTGAGCTCCCCTGAACATGCCTGCTACCAAGGGTTCTCTGCTCTTATAGAATTTGAGACAAAGGTCTGGATTTCTTTTCTGGAGAGTAAGAGGGTAAGAAAGTAAAGGCTGAGTGTATAAATTAAAATGTGTGGATGTCAGAGAAGGTGAGGTACAGGCTCAGAGTTCCAGAGACCCCACTGGTCTCTTTCTTATTTTCTCTAGGCTGGGCTTTCCCCATCTTCTATGAGCAAAGAGAACCTCTGCCTTCCTTGCCTCACACGGGAGGTCAGAGCTTCTGCTGCAAATGTGGAGATAAACGGCAAGGTAGGGAATTATTATGAATGAATTCTCAGGGCTACCCGTCAGCTAGGGGTTGACAATTGTTCCTGACCTTACTTATCTCTGGGGTCCTGAGCTCTGTTAGTGGTAGCTGAACTTGATTTACTCATCTCACATGGAAAGTTACATGAGGAAGTGCAAACCAGGTGCAGTTGCTAACTGTGACAAGACTGGAAATTGTCAGCTCCCCTAAGCCCCAAGGGCAAAGTGGGAGACATTGGAAATGCCCAGTTCTAAAGGGGGCAGCCTTCCACTGCTGTGAGTCTCCTAACATCCTCTTCTTAACCACAGCGTGCATTAAAGGAACTCATTCTTTCCACAGAAATGATAAAGCAGAAACCGTTCTCTCTCACACTGAGTTAGACCCAGGACTAGATGGATAGGGAAAAAAAATTAAATCAAATGGAATGAAAACAAACTATATACAACCACCCTAGACTCCTTCGCCTTATACTAATCTTACCACCATGAGAGCACACAGAGTTTGAAGACAGCCCTGAATGAAAAGAAAAACACCCTACCCACATAAGGAGATGGAGTCTAGGGTTGTTGCCATCATAGAGAACAGGTTTCTGAAAAGTATCCCGCAGAAGTATGACTTATGGCACATTTTGGGAGACCAAAATCGAAATGTGAAAGAGATAAAAATAATAATTGCTTTTAAAGATGTTAAAATAGGAGGAAACATTCTATAGCTACAGCTAATTTAAACTTGAGTTTAACTTTGAATCGGTGGATTCTGATAGTCTTATTGACCTTGCACACGTTGAAGAAGAAAGGCATTTAAATAATATTTTCAAGGAAAGTAGGGCTGTTGTTGGCATTAAAACTTTAAAATCTTCCACGACAAAAAGTTTTTTTTCCCCACAATCGTTTAAGCAGAATTGTATGAATTATTTGTTTATTTGTGTTGGAGCTTCAAGTGCTCTGGAGTGTTACGCTTGCTGGAAGTGCCTTATGCTTTTCCTCCTCTTCTTGCTCAGTTTTGATGACTTTCATGAGTTGTTTCCCTGGAGACACGATGGTAATGGTCATAACAGGTACACTTAGTCTCCACCACTCTCTGACAAGGATACAGTTGATGTGACTGGGTACAAACTTCTTGTAATGAAATCCCAATCCAATTACTGAAGTGGGGAAGTAAAGTATCAGCAGAATACATTGAGAACACTTCAGCATCTTTCTTTTTCTTTCTGCCCAGCTCAGATATTATTACTTCTTAAACTCTCGTCTGCAGGAATCCATCAATGTCCCTTTTCAAATTCTCTAAAAACATGCCCCAAAGAGGATTCGAAGATAGGCAATTTCCTCTTATCTGAGTTTTCATGGGATTCTAGCCCGAGTTTTACTGTATTTTTAAGAGCCCTCTAGATGCTCGTGAGTGGTAGCCAAGTCGAGTTAAAACACACATGTTGCAGTGCACTCATAATCACAGAATATCTTCAAGGAAGAAAAATCAGGAAAAACATTGCGTTATTCAGAAGAGAGCCTGATCAGTTCTTCTGAACACTTTCAAATGTTTGAAACTCCAATGCCTTTACCTGGTGACAAGACATTTTTACAAAAGTTGTTGGAAGTGTTTGTCATAAGGGCTAACAAACAGACATGGCAGAGCCACCTGGGACAACAAGAGTTTGCGTATTATCTAAGTCTGCTAAGACAAAAGGCTTTATTCCTCTTACTGAATTCGAAGTCCGTTTTATACTCAGTCACTTGGGGTAGTAAGAGAATGCCTGCTGTCACACTGTGCTGCACGAGAGGATGGTGAGCTTAGTTTGGGTGAGTCTTCCAGCCCACACTAGATGAATCCAGTATGAATCGTCTGTGGCATCTATGAGGCAAAGGGATAAGTAAGGAGGAGTTGGAGAAACACTGCTCTTCAGAAAGAAATGTTTCACAGTCAAAAACAAGCACTCAGTCTCGAGGTCACATAGATGCTGGTAACATTATAAGACAGCATTTGCATATTTCAGAGCACACACATACACATACATAAAAATACACATATGCATTAGGAATAGAGCATTTTATATAGGTTGCTGAATAATCTGGTATGTGGTAAATGACCCTTATTATCATACCACCAGAAGCAATTTCTTTGATGTGCTTATCTTCCTGTTATTTACAGGGAGTTTATTTTTATGATGAAAGTGAATGCACCAACCACACCACTCTTCGCTTTCTTACAATTCTATATGATATATTGTCATAAGTCAGGAATACAATCCACAATTAACCCACAGTCAAGGTGGCTGATGGAAAGCAACAGGCCTTTTGTTTTTGTGAGTGGACTCTCTGAGCAGGCATTACAAACTAATTTTTTTCCCAGTCCAAGGCCAAGAACACATATTGATACACTGCTAAAGCTTGTTGTTTAAAAAGAATTATATTGATTTTTTATTGTTTTCAAGTGTGTGTGTGTGTGTGTGTGTGTGTGTGTATGTGTGTAGGTACAGGTGTGCATAGGTGTGTATGAGTGTCGGTGCCCAATGAATCCACAAGAGTTTAATCGTCTTAGAACTTGAGTTACAGGTGGTTGTGAGACACCCCATGGGCATACTAGGACTGAGACCTGGGCCCTCTGGAGGAACAAAATACACTCTCAACATCTGGGTCATCCTTTAGCTCCTTAAGAGAATTTTGAACTCACAGCTAGAAGAACCACATCTATGAACATTTCTCATGATGCGCTGCTAAGGAAAAGTATTTAAAGTCATCTGTCTGGTGCCTTACTAAGGATGTCACAAAAAAAAAATGCCTTTTTCTGAGAAATAACTCACTGTGAGATCCTGATAACTGGCCTGTGTTTTAGAGGATGGTAACGTCTAGTATCAGGTTGGTTGTCTTGATGCCCTTCACTAGGCTGCCGTAGTATCTTACTTATTCTTCCCTCTTCTTTGCCTTCCAACGTATGAGAGGATAATTCATATCCTTGCTAACCTTTGCAAATGATTTCCCCAAAGGTTTTCTTTCATCAATATCTGTGAAAACGAACCCATTGTCATCATCTGTTAAAAAGTAATTAGCCATGAGTAACTGCTCTGTGCTGGCATCCTTCTAGCTGAATTGATTTTCTCTTTCTTTTATTTGATGGTAGATCTATTAATTGTGACCGCATTAGAAAGCCATCGCCCTTTTATTCTCTGATTTCTCTCTCTGCTTTGCTGAGAAGGTTCCGGCTTACACCAGGCTTGGAGGTTTTAATGCCAGGAGGACGTTACCCTTGTCTTATTATACATTCTATTCCAAAGCAGAAGAATGGATTTTTCTATCCAGCTTTATTAGATTCGATTTTGGAATATTTTACTTAATGGGTTATTTTCATGGCAGTCTCTGAGCAACATTTATATGGGAAATATGTGCTCCTTTATTAAAAATATCCCTTGCGAGTTACCACTCCATTTTTGAGATTACCATTTGATATGTAAGAGAAAAAAAGCCCTTTTATTTTTACATGGTCACTGTATACCAATCTTGAAACACTCAAATACAATAACTGGGGGAGTGCCATGAGAAAGGATAGAGAGAAAAAATAAAAATGCCCCATGCTTGTATAGTGTCTGTTTCTAATGCTCAGACAGGATTTCATCTCCAGACTATACGAGAAAGCCACCTTGGAAGCGTGTTCTGAAGCTTTGGCTGCTGCAGTCTTGCAGAGTTGGCTGTCCCTGTCCTTAGTGGTCTCCGTTAGTCACTTTTTGCTTCAGGGCACAATTAGAGGGATTAATTCTTATCTACAAATCTTTTTGAGGTTGGTTCCCCATTATCTTGGCGATAGTGTTTTCACCCACTCAAAGGCAATTCGGATGCATAAGGGAAACTCCTTGATAGAATTATATATGATCAGCAGCCAGCACTGTGTGTTTAAATAGGTAACCTTAATGTTGTGTGACTAGAATTTGGCAGTAAACAGGTATTTTATGTTCTGCCAAGATTTTATTATCAGATATACTCTCCCGTTAGCTATTTAATGAGACAAGGTCTTTTTTTTTTCTTCCTGTTTTGCTATACTGCAGCATGGCTTAGATTTATGTCTGATTCAAAAGCAGCTGTTCCCAGTTGCTTCCAGGTACTTAAAGTCTGAACTATGTCTGGTGTTAGTGCTTTGAAGAGCCGTGATAGCTTGGGTACTGATCTTCTATGGTACTGGTGGCTTGGTGAATATTCACATAAGCAAACAGAAATGAAAACGATACACAGTTCATTAGTAGAGTGTTGAAGCCTGGGATACAGCCTGAATTTGAAATGGACTCAGCCATAAAACCACTCTTTCTTGGAAAAGGTAATCTTTCTCGGCTTCAATTTGCTGATTTAGAATATGAGGATTATACAGTTTTCTAAATCCTGACTTCTGTAGAGAATGATAAAAATTAATCATCAGGAGTGAGATTGCAGAAAAGAAATTGCTCCAGAATGTGGAAGCGGGCGCTAAAGCTGTGACTGCCTGCGTGTGTGTATACGAAGAAAGCTTGTCCTTCAACAATCCGAAAATCTCCTCACTAACAAAAATGTAGCTCAATTTGGCCTTTTGCTCTTTACTTATATGACTAAATATTTTGCTCTATTGTTGTGCTAAAAACGTAAAGAAATTACTAAAAAATATGGGCGTGGCAAAATATCACAAGAAAAGATCAGTTAGTAACTATGCACATCATTTGGCAGTTGGACAATGCCTCTTAACTCTGTTCCTCCTTAGAAACAGTCTCAAGAAGACAGTGAAGAAGGAAGGAGAAATGAAGATGAGGCCCATAGCTTCTAGATCTGCATGAGATCTGGGGTGTTCTAAGATGCCTGCATGTCTTTATTGTGGATCTGTGCACGCTAGAGCAGACCCTGGGCCATAGCCACAAGACTGACGGGTTTTCTCCTCTCCTGGATCTTGCATTCCTCATGGCAAAGAAAAGAAGTAGAAGGCAGAAAACAGAAAAAGGCAGCAGTAATAAATTGCTGAGATCTGGAAAAGGGATAAAGTTGGCTGCTTCGTGGATGAGAGCGTGGTGCTGGCTTCCATGGGGTAGTGCAGGAAGTCTGCTCTGTGGACGATTAAACCATGAAGATAAAGTGTAAGTCGCCAGAAGAGTGCTTTAGGCAGAGGCTCAGCAGATGAAGAACATCTGAGGACAGTGTGAGGAGACCAAAGGGTCCCAGTTGATAAAGGCCATTCTAGAGGCCATCGTAGGGTGCTGGGGAGCCTCTGAAGGAAGCAAGATGGGGATTCCTGTGGTTCTATTCACTTTCCATGTGTTGTCTTCTGAACAAGATTTGAACTTGAATATGGTTCTCTCCCTTTCTCTGTCTCTCTGCCTCTGTCTCTGTCTGTCTGTTTGTCTGTCTCTCTCTCTCTCTCTCTCTCTCTCTCTCTCTCTCTCTCTCTCTCTCTCTGTATCTCTCTCCCCTTGGTCCCAGCCACTGTCAGGTACCTCCTAACCTTATTTCAGAGTCCTCTTGACCTGACCTTTTATATCCATCCTTCATCTTTCCAGTCAGTTTTCTTCACCACAGATACTGTGATCTTGAAGAATGTAAAATAGATGAGTTCTATACCGTAGATGCTTACGGTTGCTTTTTGGTTGCCGTAAGGATAATGGATGTCCGCCTCTGTGTTACTTGTCATCACTAAGACCACGATACCTGACATAAACAATGTTCAAAAGGAATTATTTATTTTGGTTCCCACTATAGAGTATTTAGCCCACCATGGTCGTGAGACCAGATCATTTTCCAACATTAGAGATGAGAACCATAAAGAGAAATATCGGTAGACTCCAGGGCAAGATATTCCCAAAGACCGGTCCCTAAATATCTATTTCTCCCAGTTAGACCCTGTCACTTAACTTTTCACCAACCATTCATTATAGCATGAGTCCATCAGGTGATGAAAACAACCATTTGACTAGTCTACACCATTGAATCCTCTCCTGAGATGTCTTCACATCACTCCTTTAGGTCTGCTTCCCTCATCTCCTAGCCGTGTCTTTATCCAGTGAAGTTCTTCCCTGTAAACCATAGTCTATTCTAGTTTGATGCTCCCCCCCCACCCCAATTCCCCTTCAGGATCAGCAAAGATGGCTTTTCCTGCTTCCCTGACTCAGAAGAAACCTTTCCCTGCCTCAGTGGTACTGTGCGCTCTTTTCCCACCCTGAAGATCTGTTGTCCCATTCTCGCTCCTGCTCCGTCTACAGCACTCACATTTAATGTGTTCCCAGTCCGGCTTTCCCATCTACAAAGTGAGAAAACGATGCCTATTTCTTTGTTATTGTTACAGTGATGTGGGTTAATCCTTGAAAAGTAGGAATGAAGAAAAAAAACGTGTTCCTTATAGTTGGTATAGAGAGTTCTGGTTTTATGGTCAGGCAGTGACAATGACCAGAATATGATCCTGGACATGTCAGCACTAAGTAGAAATACGGTCGCATGGCCTGACCTACAGAAATCAGGATGTTAGTGATGTCTGTGATGACTCTCTCTAGCGCCATCAGTGACCTCTTCATAGAAGGAGGACACTCAGCACTCCTTTCTCACACAGCTGTGAGCAGGCAAAAATGAACACCTGGAAGTTCACAGAATGGTACCTAGCAGTACTTAGAGATGTCTGCTCTTGTGTGTACTATTACTTTTATTTATTTTTGAATATGTTAATCACAGAATTGATAAAACTGCAAAGAACTGACTTAATTTAATCAGTAGAGTAGAGAATGGAGAGGTTGGGGATTCTCTAGCAGGACAAAAAGTCCTACAGAGATAATAGGTGACTGAGGTCAGACCTACTTATCTGGTTGGTCTGTACCATATATTGCCCAGATCCCAAGGTCAAAATCTGGGACCAGGTCTTCCTTTGGCACTGTCTGCCTTTGGGGGAGGGCCCACACTTTTGGAGAGGCTACCTGCTGGTGGGTCATCTTTTTTTTTTTTTTTTGCTTCTGTAGCTATAGACACAGTTTTGCCTGTGTTGCAAATGAACATAGCCAATTCCAGATTTGCTTTTGATTTTTCTTTTCCTTAGAGACCTAGTCTAGCTGTCATCAGTGCCAGATCTTCTTTTGTATGCTCCTTTAAGGCCCAGAGAAAGACAAACAAGAGAATGCTAGCAGAGAGGAGCAAGCCCGGCTAAAAGCAACGAAGGCTTTATCATCTGGGCGTCTATCTAGCACACAGAGCACTCTGTATTGCTCGTAATCGAGAAGGAAGCTCTGCCCTATGAGATAGAGGAGCTGCTCTTTGATTGACAGGCGCATTGAGACAGACATTTAGAATGCTTACTATTCACATTCTGTCTGAAAGCCCAGCATCTTGGTCTGGCCTGCTTACTGACAATTCAGAAAAGTGAAGGGAGATGCTGAAGACACAGAATTCTCATTTGACTTTTCTTCTTGCCATCCAGGGTGTAAGTCAACTGTTCATTCTCTGGCTAGAGCAGTTCACACACAACATACGCACACCACTTACATAGAATGCCTTGAGAAAAACTTGATACAAGAAAAGAAGATTGACTTGAGAGAATTCACACCTAAAGTGCACCCATAAATTCTGCCTTCAAGTTTTTTAAATAGTAAATTCAAGTCTAAAGAATATTCATATGTAAAGATAGATTGTCTTTCTGGAGAATTATTTTCTAGATCTGATAGACTGGCTTTCCTGCCCCTGAAATACATGAATCATATAATTAAGCGAATATTTCCAACACTCCTTTCTTTACGTCCTCCATGGCTGATACAGTCACACTGTGCCAGGATCTGTGTTTTTGCTTATTGGGACTAGTACACAGGCAGACTCCTTAAAATACAGTACATGGTAGAATGGTAGAATTTCTATTTAGAAGTATACGCTTAGGAAATATAATTGTAGTTGTGTGTGTATATGTGTGTGTTTGTGTGTGTTACTCTTGGGAGACCCACCACCCAATTCCCAAATAATAATACAGAGACTTATAATTACTTATGAATGCTTGGCCTTGACTTGTTTCTAGTCAGCTTCTCTAATTCAAACTGTCCTGTTTCTCTTTAACTACATCTCTGGGCATTTTACCTTTCTTTATTCTATATATCTTTCTTTCTTTCTTACTCCATGGCTGGCTGTATAACTAGGTGTCAGGGCCCTGTCATCCCCCTTTCCTTCTTTTCTCACTCCTGGCTCTCCTCTCTCTTCCCTAGATTTCTCCTCCTATTGATTCACTCTGCCTGCCACCTCAAACTATTTCTCTTACCTGTCTAGCTATTATCCACTCAGCCCTTTATTAGACCAATCAGGTGCTTTAGGCAGGCAAACTAACACAGCTTTGCAGAGTTAAACAAATGCAACAGTAAAGAATGCAACACATTTTTGTACCATTAAACAAATATTCCACAGCATAAACAAATATAACACATCTTAAAATAATATTCCACAACATACAATCCATATCTTGACATTTTCAGTCAAAATTTTGGCTTTGAGATATTTCTAATGTGCGAGAAAAGATGAGCCTACTCATTCCATTTAAACATTTTAATTAATGATGTATACAAATACAGTGTACATTTTTCCTCATGTATGTCCTAGTGATGTTTCATTTTCTACTTTTAATTCTATTGTGTGTTATTAAGTTATATTTTGAAATACACATCTTGGTATATATATATATATCCTTTTTGATTTCCCACCTGGAATTATTCTTCTAAGCCATTGGCCCAAACAGCTGTATTCATTAATCAATAAAAGCAACACATATACAGAAGGATATCCCATATCATTATAATAGACAGATAAATACAGATGTAGGTTTATTTAATCTTGGAAGGAAGTGTCTTTGTAGGGAAACAATCTTCAGGCTATAAAACATCTGACAGAAGAAAGTAGGGGTGGATTTTTTTTTTTGCAGATATTATCAACATTTGTACATGGACCAGAGGAAAGCTTTGCCATCCCTCTTAGCCTGGAGCCAAGGAAGGCCTTACTATGCCCATGGCTGAGGCATTGGTGTCCATGACAGACCCTTGGCTATGTCAAACAGTATGCATTCACTTAGGAGTTCACTCAGTTCCTACAGTATTCATATCAAAATGCCTGGTCAGTCTTTGGTCGAGTTCTTAATGAGACCAAAATGTTATTAATATTATTCAAATCTCCAATATGGTGAAAATTTATAATAAAAGTATGTTCTATATAACCTTTGAGGATTGTAAATGTTAAGGGTGGGTTATAATCACAAGGATCCAGGGCTGGGAAGACCTTAGATGCAATCCAGCACACAAGAGAAGAGTTGATGTTAAAGACTGCAGAGATATTCAGTGAGCATTATTGATAAATTTGTAGACTAGTCAGTAATAAACATAGCACACTAACAAAGAGTGTTTTCTTTGTGACTTTATTCCCTCAGTGTAGCTTGATAATGAAGTTAGACTCAGGAAGTATCTATGGTCAAAAAAAATATCATTTTTAAGTGAGAGAATCTCCCTCAATATTCTAGCAGGGTGGGGTCTCCAGTGATATCCTCCTCTACCACATCCTAGCAAAGTGAGAACCCACTTCTCTCCCTTTATCACTGTGCATTGATTAGTGCATAAGTGAGAAAAGCAAAGGGGAAGATGGATATTTGTGATGTATCTTCAGGAGCAAGGTATTTTGTAGTAAGCCACACAATGGGGTGACATCAATTGGGATCCTGCCTGAACGAGTTTGTGTGTTCCAGGACAGGGGTGTGTGGATTAGAAATGTTAGACATAATAGGCAGAGATGCAGAAGAAATACAGAGACATAGGTTAGTGCCAGGAATGCTGACTACTGAATTCCCCAGCATTTATTTTCCATATGCTTATACACCCCAATCCAAAGCGAGAGAAGAAAGTAAAAGACAGCTTTTACGTGACACCAAGGAAAGCCAGTACAGTGACTTGCTTTAATACTTGAGACATCAAGCCACTATTTACTGAGTTAAGCATTCTAATGTTTTGGGCAGGATATGTAGCAAATACACTGTAAACCAAGTATTCTGTAGGCAGCCTCTCCCTATGTCATACCTCCTGTTTTAAAATGAAGGGGCAGGTATAGGCTTGAATTCTCTGACCTTTGGTCAGGGTTGAGGTGCCATCTTAATCTCCTAAACACCAAGTAATCACACCCCAGGTCAGGTCATCTTGTTTGTAGCCACACACAAAGTCAACAACTTTGAAAGCTTGAACTCTCTGACCTTTAGTTAAGGTAGAACAGGACTCACATCTGTGGACCCTCACAATTTTTCTTCTGTGGTTCATTTATTTACTTTGTGACTGATGGCTCCAGCTTTTCTCTGTATGGAATACTGACCATTTTATGAAGTTATAACCTCAGTAGTGGAACTAGATCTTCTCTGTGGACATGTAGACTGTGGAATAAAAGATGACGCTATTAAATTTGAATTTTTTCATGGGATTGTAATTTGACCATTTACATATCGGGAGTTTAGAGTTATTGGGATTCTCCATCCATGCATCTGTGGGTTATCTACCTTTTTAGGCAGGTGGAGATTGTGCTGCTCTGTCCTCCACTGGAAAACAGGCATTGCCATGTTCATTACTTTTGCTGTGAATTCTGAACACTGAATAGAAGTGATGTGTGTGACTTCCCTGGTTTAGCATTGGAAGAATAAATTGAGATAATGTCTCTTCTTCATTTGGGTTTTAACTGAATACATTGGGTAACCTCCCAGTTGCTTTAAGTTAGGCATTAACAGAATCAAAGAACAGATATTATTGTTACCACTTACTTTGGTATCACAATTAGTTTTAGTTTTCAACTTGATACAACTCTGAGTTTCTGGATTCCAAGGCCTGGAAAGAAGGAATCTCAATTGAGGAATTGCACAGATCAGTTTGATGTGCATTCATGTCTGTGAGGCATTTTTTTCAATTGCTTATAGTGGAGGAGGACCCAGGCCACTGTGAGTAGTGCCATGCATAGGCAGGTGGGAGGGGTGTCCAGGCAAGCCAGAGAAAGCAAGACAAAGCTCCAGAGGGGAGCAATGACTCTTTAGGGACTATTTTGTGATATTTTGAATTAAGCATCTGTAGAATTGAAGCCTTTGATTTACTAGGACAATGTGATGATTAAGAGTAGGGGCTGAAAAAACAAAATGTGCTTAATAGGAGAACATCATGATTGAAGCAAAATCTTTTGAGACATATTCCCTTAGGGTAGGCACACGGAATCCGTGGTCAGTGTGGGTAAGGCTGCATCTTCACCTGGCACCTGAAATTGGTTATGTTTAGTAAGTCTCCCTTGTAGTACTGCTTTTGGCAGCTTGAAAGCGGGAAGATTGAAGGGGTCATGAAAAGAAGCTGAGGCTTGATACTATGTGGCAGAATGGGAGTCTCTGGAGAGGGGAGGCAGGGGAGGCCATTGGTGAAGGTACAGTCTCAGTTTTGTGAATATTCCAGGGGATTGGAAGTGCCAGGATTATTGAATGACCCCAAAGACAGCAGCAGGGTAGAATGGAGCTGGCTTGAGCCTACCAGATCAACTGTACATTGCAGATGGCAAAGCCAAAGAAATAGCACTTAGTATATGAACAAAAAGCAATGAATTTAGTCTGCTGGTAGGTATGTGACGTATAGACTCACCTCTACAGATGGAAATCTTCTCTTCCAATCTTAAATTCCAAAAATTAAGCTTAGGTTCTATTTGATTGTAATGATAGGGTCTAAAACAGAAAGAACAAAGGACAGAAAGAGCTGTCACTTTTCTGACAATTTTATTTCTTATCCCTGATAACTTATTATTGCTTCATTAAACAGCCTATAAAGCTGTTAGTTAAGAGCTCATTTAAGCACTAATTATTTGTTAGAATAAAGTTTTAAAGTTATAATGAGAGTGATAACTACGACTATGCCACTAATAAATATTGGAATTGCATTGCATGGGGGTTCAAGTGGTGAAGTTTGAGAGCAGGTGACACAGGCTGATTAAAAAGAAATCTGGGACTACTGCAGCGGAATATGCGATTTGTTATCTTGTTTTGACAAGTCCAGTTGAGCTTTAATTGTACGTGATAACAATCTGTAAGGGGAGCAGAGATGTACTGGGATTCGCTTTGCAAGGTGATCCAAAACACCTCGAGACTGCACACTGTTCTTAAGTCTGCTGAGAAATGAGGCGTGACATTGTCAAGTTTCCGTGCAAAAATGATTATGTTTGTAGATTGAGAGAGAATGAACCTAAATTATTCCATTGTATATTCTGGTTGACTGACACACAGATTTACCTAATCAAGGATGTGTGCTGCCAATAATTGAGTGCCTATTTTTTCAATTTTCAGAAGACTGTTTGATAATTCAGATTTTTTCCCCCCCAGCAAGAGTCACTCTTGTGCCCTGTGTTCATTTGTATTCCTCGGCTATGGTTTGGTTGGAATCCAGGGTTTTCTCGCTGATTAGCTATGCACGGCTTGTTTCAAACCAGTGCAAACTCCATCATTCCCTTGGTCTCCTTTCTGTTACATGTGCAGTTTCGTGAGGCTTCCTAACTTTTCCTCGAAATGTGACTATTATTGCATAAAAAGTTTACTTGGCTTTAAAAAAAATCAAAATACCACCTCATAACAAATCTACCATTAAAAGCCAGAAAGATTATCTCTTTCATTTGGCTCTGAAAAGAAACAGAAACCTTTGAATATAAAATAGTGAAAGCTGAATTTGCATCAAGTGTTTGATATCACCAACGATCTAAATATCTCTGATAGTGTTAGTTAACTTCAAAGCTTATTTTCTGCTTTATATACATATATTATATGTGTGTATATATATAATTACTCCAATAGACACTAGCATAATTATAAAAACCAAATTTTCATATAAATTATATGTTAGAAGAAGGGTTCCCCCAGAAAGCAATTGTATATGTATAAAAAGGAAAGTAGTTTCCTTTTTATTTTATTACTTTAAATTCTGGTGATACAATCTCCCTTTAAACTTCCCCAGGATTACTTTGCATTGTGCCTTATTTGTTCCCTAAGAAGTGTCCACAGATGAAAGGTTATTTACTATAGCCCGTGCACTAGCTAAAACTTAATAGGAAAAATGCTTGTAAGCGGCACAGTGGTATCTGTCAGAGAGGCAATAATTTGGTTTCAAAACCTGTCTGATTCTTTTCCCTTTCCTTAGACTCTGCCACCTGATATGAAATCGTGTATTGGTGACTTAAGTAGACTAAAAGCAAACACTTTAAGAGCCAGCGCCTCTGAGGTTCTCAGCTTCCGTTTAGGTGGGGATGTCTCTCGGTGTTGGAGGTTATACACAGTGGAACTCTGGGAATGGGAGCTGTGGTAATAACACAGGAAGACAGTGTTCTGAATGCCTTGTCTCTTGGCTGCAGCCTTATAGTGAGAAGGTCCTATTTCTCTTTGAAATATCATTGCTTAGGTGGAAAAAAATTGTTTCAATAGTGAGTGTTGGGTAGAAAAGATAATTTCTTGAGTTTATTTAAACTCAACTCTTTTAGGCACACTAAGTATTTTAGTAAAATTACTGAGTTAAAATTGCTTATTCTCAGCAGTTATATTTGTTATTGAGGATATAAACTAAGATCACAGTAAGACTGTTATGAAGGGACTATTTCCTCTCCAGCCTAAGGAACTTCCAAGCCATCTCGGTCACTCACAGAAAATAAGTACTGAAAAGCCCCCTTCAGGAGTCTTAACAGGACGTGAGTAACTTTGGATAGCTCATAGATACTCTCTGTACTTGGTCTCTGTTGCTTATAAATCTGCTGCTTGGGCTTTCTTTGGGTTTTGAGTTTACTAAAGCAGAAACAAGTTTGTCCACAAGAATTTTTCAGTTTATTTTTTTTCCTTAGTTTCTGAATTATTTATAGCCACACTTTCTGAAACCCATTCCTTCCAACTGGCCGCATCATTCAAGGTTTTCAGTGTTACACATCAACATAGTAACTTCCTTTCTCAGCCCCACGTACCCCAGCTTCTTGATATGCATATTAGATTCTGGGTAAAGATGCACCAACTTAAATTCTGCTCTTGTATTGTATCCAGGCCTTTGTCTATGTGTGGGTTGTATCTGAAATGTGCTTTCGGCTACTACTGAGTCTTTATATATTGGCAAATATTAATATATTCATGACATTCCGAAACTTTCTCACTACATCTCCAGTGGGAAGCCTCATCTGAGCTATCACCTATCCTGGGTGACCACAGACACCAGTCCCTCCCTTGTCTCCTAGTGTTCACTGTGAGGTTCCTGAGACACTCTCTTCTCATATCTACCCTGATATTTTAATATAAATCAAGTTGTACCAACTCGCTGTTAGCAATCACCCCGCAGAGGCTTCCGGTAGCTTGAAGGTTTGTGGTTTCTGGAATTTTCTGGTTCTGTAACTTAGCATCATAATTGGATTCTTGGACCTTCCCTTCACAGACTGTCTTTTAGCAGACCTGGGAAATTGGAACACGTACTCAGGAATTTTAGGTTGGTTGTTACTTGAGTAGAACTTAAGCAGCTCCAAATCTCTGCTTCTTGCAATTCAGAACTAAGCTCAGAATGTTATTCTTTGGAGAATTGGGCTCTCCTAGGGAACAGTTCAGAAGAGGGCATGGAAAGAATGTAAGAACTGGAGGATGGGCACATGTGCAGCATAAAGGAGTCTTCAGGACATGGCTCCATTGTTGGGTTTATGGACTTGTTGCAGCTGCGATCACCTGCATTAAATTATTTAGCATTTGTTTCTTTTTTGGTTTTTCTCTACAGAATGAAGGATATTAGCATTTTATTTTGTTAAGCACTCAGTGGGTCACAGCTTGATGTTCAAGACCAGCATATACATTCTGATTGTCTAAGTGGAGTCCAGATGGTGCCCCTTCAGGGATGTACACACCTCGGATTTTCTTATAACATGGAACCAAGATTTGTGCACTTGCTTTTGCTGGGTTTTCAAGGATATTCCCAATGTTTTATACCATGGAAGATTTTTTTTTTCTTTTTTTGGATGAAGCAAGTATTTGCTGAATTCGTTTATGTTTTTTTCTTTTTTTTTTACGTTTTAAAATATGTTTATTGTATATTTGCATGCTTAACCTAACAGAACCTAATTACTTTTTTTTTTGCGAAAAGAAGAAAAAAAAAACATAAACAAAAAACAAGTTTCCACCTCCTCCCAGCCTCCCATTTCCCTTCCCCTCCTCCCACCCTTCTCCCCCTCCTCCCACCCTTCTCCCCCTCCTCCCACCCTTCTCCCCCTCCCCCCACTCCTCTCCCCCTCCCTCTCCAGTCCACAGAGCAGTCCGGGTTCCCTGCCCTGTGTTAAGTCCTAGGTCCTCTCCGTCCATATCTAGGAAGGTGAACATCCAAACTGGCTAGGCTCCCACAAAGCCAGCACATTAAGTAGGATCAAAACCCCCTGCCATTGTCCTTGGTGTCTCATCAGCCCTCATTGTTCGCCATGTTCAGAGAGTCCGGTTTTATCCCATGCTTTTTCGGTCACAGTCCAGCTGGCCTTGGTGAGCTCCCCGTAGATCAGCTCCTCTGTCTCAGTGGGTGGATGCACGCCTCGTGGTCCCGAATTCTTTGCTCATGTTTTTTTCTTAGAGGAAATCTAATGACACAATTTTGGTAGCACACTAAGCATTCAAGGGTGTTGCAAATGATATGCAAAAACTTGAAACAACAATGGCAGGGCACACTATGACCTTTAATGCAAAATAACTCTTACATATGCTACAGCTGTGGACTTCTCTACTCAAGCACTCATTCTATAGGAACTGCTAACTAGTGCTTCACAAGGAAATGAATGGAGATTGGTACAAAGTTAGTAAAAAAAATTATGTCCTCAAAGTTTCAGTTAGTGTTCACTGTATTTCAGGAATGATTAGGAACAGTCATAGGCTGGAGAATCCAGGAAGCAAGATGACCTAGAGGCAGGTAGCAGAAGGGCATGGTAGGAAGCTGACTGACTGAAGTGCTAACTTTAGCCTTCCAGTAAGTTGGACTTACTGAAAGATTTTTTTGACTGACTTTCTGTCTTGGTATCAGTTATATACTGTTCTTTATAGCAGAAAAGAAAAGACACTCTCAACCCTCTGTAATGTGTAAATTGCTTTTAGTCACTCTCTCCAGGAAAGCAAGCCAGTGTCAGTTTGGAAGCTGTTAGGCTGCCAATCCTATTGTCAAGTAACCAGGACATTTGAATTCACATGTGCTGAAATTCCATTTGTGGGTTTTCCCTGCTACAAATCCCAAACATGTAGAGAGAAGAACTCTGGCTAGAAAGCAAGGGAGCTTCACACATCAAATCTCTTTTCAAATATATTTTAAACAGCTCTGCTCAGAGAAGTCTAGCAACAAGTTCCGCACTGAGGTGTTTGAGAGGGAGAGCAGGCAATTGTGTCCAAAGGAAAAGCAGTCCTCTACTTTCACAGTGGTCTTTGATATTTATCCAGCCAGCAAATATTGGTGGAGCTTTCCAGTGCTTAACATTATATACTTGGGGTCAGAGACTTGGTTCAAACCTTGGTTGGTTACTTACTGTGATGGGTCAAGTTGTCTAGGTGAAATCCTTCAATGAAATGCTAGTATGTTTTGTGAAGATGTTTAGTGGATGTACTTACCATCCATAGTCAGTTTACTTTTAGCAAATTATTATTAACAGTCTGGAGAGTTCATCTCACCATCTGAAAGGCGGAAAGAGCAAAAGTAAGACTTCCTGAAAGAAGATGTTGTTTCTCCTGCAAACTACAGAGCAGCCAGAGTCTTGCAGCCTGCTCCTAGTCTGCGCTAGAGATTGCTAAGCCTCTCAATTGCACAGTAGATTCTCCTGAGCAAATTTCGTTTTAATTCTCTGATAGAATACTAGCAGATAACTAAATAGCCAGCCAGTCTTACTTTGGGAAACATCTTCCCCTGACTGTGCTTGGTCTCCTTATCTATGAAATCAGAATATTGATGGCATCCATTGTTGTCGTCTTACAAACTGTAGTGAGGGTTAAGTGGACTGCTAAATGTTAGGTCCTTAGACTAAGGACTGGGATACAGGAAGCACTCTTCTTAGTTTTTAAGCACCCATTGTTTGCTTATTGTTCTACAGAGGTTAAATAAGAACCAGTGAGAGATGGCTGGCATTTAAGAGGCAGGCCATTGTCCAGAAAGCTAAACAACTTCATCACAAATGACTTCATTCAGAACGTGATTCCAGTTCAGCTTCTCAAGCAAGGAAATGCAGGCCTACAATGCTCATAATACTAATGAGAATAAATAGTATTTTATTGTGAAAACTTGAGTATGGTTCAAGCAATTGTATTAATTTCTTACATTAGCTCTTTACATTAATTTGTTCATTTGTCATTGCACATTTCCATGGACTGCCTATTGTATAGTAAACAGTCCAAGATGCCAAGAGTACAATAGAAACACAGAGAAAAAGCTTCCTTGCCACCTTGTAATATGTAAGTCCACAAACTACGCAAATAAATAACTGTATACTATATCATCAGGTAGGGATCCATTCAGTGGGGAAAGATAAAGTGACCAAGGACAGGCAGTGACACTTAAGCTGAGACCTGAATCACAAGAAGCAGTCATTTTGCAAATAATGGGTTGGGTGGGGTGGGCTTGGGATTTCAGGTAGGGTGAATAGCCCTTGTGTTAGCATAAGCTTGACATATAGGGGAAGGGGTAAGACCACTATGGCTGTTAGCAGAGCGAACAATGGGAGGAGTGGTTAGGTTTGGAAACAAATTTGGAATGGGATGGGATTGGAGAGCACATCTTGTAGGATCCCATGAGCTTTGTGAGGAATTTGGTTGTGCTTTAAATGTGATAGGGACATAGCCATCCCCTGGTGTTTGCTGTGGATTGGTTTGAGTACCCTCTTTGATGCCAAAATCTGAGAGCATAAATAGCCTAGGAGTTGCATAATACACATTATCTCACATACATTTAGATGTCTTTATGGTACTTATAATGCCTAATACAATATAAATGCAGTGTACTTATAATATCTAGCCAATTCTCAGAACACCTAATATAATGTGACTGTTATACTGTACTTGTTAAGGAGAAGGGGTTGTGCATATTTAGTGTAGATATATTTTTTTTTCACTACAGCTGGCTGAATCTGTGGAGGGCAGGGCAAATGTATACTGATGATTTGATAAAGACATGCAAATGTTTATTGAAGATGTTGGGTAAAGTATGTGCTGCGATGGAGATGGGGTGTGGACAGAAGCTGGAAAGGGGGAAACGGCATAGGACATGGTTAGAGTAGAATGGGTATGCTGATAACTGGTACTTAGTTAGCAAAGGTGGAGCAGGTGAGTTAGATGAGGTTCAGCATAGGGATGGGGAAGAGCTTTGGGGTAAGGCCTATTCATATGCCAAAGGCCTGGCTGTCAGTGGTTCTGCTGTATCTAGGTATCTTCCCTCACTGTTAGTGGCAGCTCCCACACTGCTAGTCTCTGCTTCAGCTGACCTGCTGCCCGCCAATATGTTCTCAATTCTGTAGGTTCGGTTTGTTTTAGTCTGTAAAATTATTCAAACAAGTCACCGTCTCCCCCCCCCCCCCCGCAAAGCCAGGGGTCACTGCGCCCTCTGCACAGCTCCTTCTCCATGGCCCTCAGCTGCTCACTAAGGACTGCAGTACAGCTCCTCAGTGACTCTGAATGGTGAGCATTATACATCTCTCCTTGGCTGCACATAGCTATGACTGATAAACTGCTACTGATGTGCAGTAGCTGGTGCAGTGAGCCTGGCCATTTTACATTACTTGATACAAGGAAAACCTCTCTTCCCAATAGAGTGAGTGGGAAGTAGGGGTTATGGGCGAAACAATTGGTGTCAATCAAAAAGAGCAAAGACAGTGGCTCAACAACAACCAGACACTTCCAGACAGGCTTTGTTTCTTGTGGAGCCACACTCTATAACCCAGGGTGGCCTTGAACTCCTGGCAATCCTGCCTTGGGCTTCTGAGTGATGGGATTAGAGGTGTGAGCCATCTAGTCACTTTTAGTTAACTGCTCTTTGCCGACTTGCTTTTGATAGGGCCAGAAGGTCTGTATTATGACTGATTAGGTAGAGACAGAAAGTGAAAGCTGAGACATTCTGTAGCTTGAAAGCAAATTATGCAGAGGGAGTATATAGAAAGGTTTCCAGCAGCAATTACTCTAACGGAGAGGCATGGCTGGGGCAGAGAATGGTTTTTATTCTGGAGTCTCTGCCATGCAGGTCAGAGCTGCTTGCTGTACCCCTCAATTGCCTCTGGATGATCTGGCCACAAAATAGAGTCTAATCCTAAGGGTTACAAAAAGCCCCATATTGAGTGATGTAATCCACACCCAGAAAGACAAATATCATATGTACTCACTCATAAGTGGCTTTCAGACATAAAGCAAAGAAAACCAGCCTACAATTCACCATCCCAGAGAACCTAGACAATAATGAGAACCATAAGAGAGATCATGGATCTAATATACATGGAAAGTAGAAAAAGACAAGTTCTAGTAAATTGGGAGCATGGAGACCATGGGAAAGGGTTGAAGGGGAGGGGAGAGAAGCAGAGAAAAATGTATATCTCAATAAAATCAATAAAAAAACCCCAAATAACAAGCCACTCACAATGTCATAATGAGACAGGGGTTAATTCAACTTGGCCTAAACTAAGAGCCCTCAAATTCTATACCTAGTGCTCTGAGAGTCCCCAATACTGGCAAAGCTCACAAGGCTCCTTGGAGGAGCAACAGTGCTCTGTTTTTAAAACTGTAAATCTGAGTAGCTGATAGTGTCATTTGTTGGGAAGAGGAAAAGTAGAGAAGGTATAACTTTGAGGGTCAAAATTTAGGAAGGAATTTAGAATACTGCATTGCTAAGCATGTTGAGAAAAAATGGTATGAGAGAAATTGATGTGGGATTCCCCTTTGTATGCTGTGAATACAATTGGTTAATAAATAAAACTGGCTTGGCCTGATAGGGCAGAACGAGCTAGGTGGGCAAAACTAAACCGAATGCTGGGAGAAAGGAGGCAGAGTGAGAGAAAAGCCATGTAGGCCTGCAGGAGCCAGATGGAACTTTAGCTGGTGAGCCACAGCCACATGGCAATACACAAATTACAAGAAATAGGTTGAATTAAGATGTAAGAATCATCCAGTAAGAAGCTAGAGCTAATGGGCCAAGCAGTGATTTAATTAATACAGTTTTTGTGTGATTATTTCTGGGCTGAGCAGGTGGGAATCAATAAGTGGCCCTGCTTCCCTGCAAAAAGAAATGACTTCAGTTGAGGGAACGAAGATTGGTTAACACGAAGGTAGGCATCTCAAGTTTTTTGAGCACTGAGAAGATCTTCACATGTAGTAGTTTAGAGATTATATGGCTTAACTGAAGAGAATGTGATAAACCAAACAACAAGGTGGAGAAGCCCAGATTAACAAGCCCAGATTTGGCTCAGCTGATGAGAAGTAGAAAGTGAGGTCATAAATATGATCCAGGATCTTCCTAATAAAGACCTTGGACACTGACTAGGTTCATGTAGAGAGATCAAATTTCCTCAGAGCAGTGTTAGAGTATTGAGGTTTACAAGAAGCCATTGAGATTTTGTGATTAAAGAACTGGCCTGCAAGCCAAGGAATGTCCATCTCTGAAAGGAGTTTGGTAGAACTTCCGACTATTCCCTGTTGGAAATGATGAGTGTCTTCTAAAATGGAGCAAAGTATGAGAGACATTGCAGGTAAAGGCCACTTGAGTGAGTTTTTTTGTTTTTTTTTGTTCTTGTTTTTTTTTTTTTTTGTTTTCCAAAGCAGGGTTTCTCTGTAGCTTTGGAGCCTGTCCTGGAACTAGCTCTTGTAGACCAGGCTGGCCTCAAACTCACAAATATCTGTCTGCCTCTGCTTCCTGAGTGAGTCTTAATGAGTAAACAAGAAAAAGAAACTGCCAATGGTTTAAGGACAACAAGAAGACCATGTATTCACCAGCCAGCATGAGGGCATCAGGAGTAAGTCAGAGTCAAAAGAAAGATAACTTGGACATGTTGAGTTTGAAGCACTGTTGGGGATTTCACAATGAGAAATGGAAAAGAAGAATGATCAGGTTTCCAGCGACCCGTTGCATGCAAGGAATCTAATGATGGCTGAGGTAGCCTGGAGGAGCAGGCTGAGGATGCTCTCCTGACATCATTTCCCCTATTCTACTCCAGCCTTCTTGCTCCTTGGAATTCCAGGGAGCCATTGAACATGTTTTGATGTCGCTTGCTCTTCCCATTGCTAAACTTCCTTCCTCTAAAATCTGTACCACTTACTCTCTTTCTCATTTCATCATGCTCTCTGCTCCCATGCTCTCTCCTCCCGGGGCTTTGCAAATCATTATGTGTATATTGCAGAACAATCCTGTTTCTTTCCTCTGCCATTCTTATCTCCAAACGCACATTGGCTTCAGCTTTTAGCAGCTGTGATTGTGTGTTGTGGGGTCACTTGCTCTGATGGAGTATAAGCTCCGAGAAGAAGGAATCTGGGAGTTGCCTATGGCTCACTTTATGTGTCTGGTACATAACACACTCAGCGTCTCTGTGGAAAGAGGATTGATGGGAGTGGCATTGGAGGCATGGGCATGCCCAATATTGTTTCTGCTCTGAAGCAGTTCTCTCACTTAGCTAGATACCCCTCTTCTGCAAGTTGCACACCATGGCACACCACATTCTCAGCTGTGAACACATAGGTGCCTATGAACTTGGTCTCAGTGGTGTGTAGCATGTGATTGGTATATGACTAGAGTGTCATGTTCAAGATGATTTTCCTAAAGATCCACAGTTCGACCTACTATATCCATAGACGTCAGGCTTCTTGGCCACTGGGTCTGAATGCTACTTTACAAAAGTAGGTGAGCAACTTGGACAAGTTGTCTCACTTCTCTGTGTCTTGGCTTAATGACAAATTGTAAAGACTGAAGGAGCTAACACAGAGATAGTTCTTAGACCAATGTCTGTCACCACGTAAAAAGATGTCACTTATTATATGGTGAGGAAAGTGATATGTTGTGTTCAGTGGAATTTGAAACAGCAAAATCATAGCCTTGGAGCTGCTAGGGGCCATCTTGATATGATGTAGTACTTGAGACTATAGCCACTTGGATAAGGGAACTGAAAGACAGAGAACAGGCTCCCAGTGATGCCTCTTTATTTGCTTAAGTAAGTTTGAGTGAGATTATCAGCTAAGTTGTAATGAAAGATTCATATCAGGGCGACTTCCAGCAATGTATCCCTTCAATTTGATGTGTCTGCTTTGTTTCCTTGCTTCAGGTGATCCTGTGACTTGTCTAATTTTCTTCTGTCAATGTCTCACAATTCCTGAAAGCAGCAACCAATTAACCTGGTTCTTTTCTGCTTTTCTGTTGGTAATTGTTCAAGTTGGTCTCTGGGCCTTTTCTTACCCACTCCTCTGCTGTTCTTGGTAGGAAACACTTTAGGGCTTCCAATTTTCCTCACTCTCAAGCCCAGAGCAAGGTCACCCAATGCCTCCTGTCTTTCCCTGATCCTTGTCCTTTTCTACTTGCTACGTTTCCTACAGACACCCCTACTTCTCCTCCTGCATTATTTTCCTGTCTTCTCACTCCCCTGTCAAATGCTGCTTTAGGATTAGTAAGAAGGAAAATGGAGAAGGAAGAAGCAAATCCCCAGCCTTGCCTTCTCCAAATTCTGTTTCACCATCTCTTCACTTTCTGAGATATTCTTCTACACCCCTTCCTCATCTCAGACCACAAAGTCCTGGTGGATGGGAAAGAACAAGTGCACGCGCCCATGAGAGAGAGAGAGAGAGAGAGAGAGAGAGAGAGAGAGAGAGAGGAGGCGGCACTATCCAAGGTTGTTTTTATTAGCTTTATTGTTGAAGTTCTTTCATCATCATGTCTGCTTTCCTCCTAGCAGCTTTCTCATACCAACCATTCTTCTCCTACTGGGATGAGGAGTGAGGTGCCTAATGAATACATAAAATATTTTGGGCTATTCTTCAGGGAACCACTTCAATAAAGAAGTAAGGTGGAGGTCAAAGAATGGATACAGCCCTCAGGAGTAGAGAATGACACAAGTTTTTAGGCAGAGATCATAAAAGGATGAACCAATAGAAGGACTTCTGGTCCTGCAGTGAAACCACCCTCTCAACAAAGCTAGTTTTGTTGGGTGCCCCAGCGTCTTATGGGGTGATTTCCCACTCATTATCCACATCTAGCCAGGTTGAGTATTTTATATCAAGCTCTGTCCTATCTCTCACCTTCACTGATGCTTTTCTCGGTATCCAGGAAACTCAGACTTCAGATGCTGCTCCTCTGAGACTCCTTTACCTTAACTCCTCTTACCACTTGTGTCTGAAGATCCCTATCCCTTCTTAGCATGGGATCAATATTAATTATGTCATGGTCTTTCTCTACTTTTTGATCATGGCTCCAGAAGGATAGAGAAGAAAGTAGTTACTTTACATCAATCCTTAGTGTAACTCCAGGCCTTAGTGTATTTTCTGACTGTGTTAGATACTCAATAAATGTTGGTTGGGTGAACCTAAAGATAGTCGTGGAACACAAAATAATAATTGAAAACTCTTTTTTTCTCAATGAAATTGTAGCTGTTTAATCTATGACCTATTTTTTATCACGCCATAAAGCTAGAAGAATCATGAAGTCTATTATAGTTTTATGCATACACATCTGAGCAAGATTAATTAAGATAGAATTACGCAAAGATAAAACTGCATACTGATTCTTGCTTTGTGAAATAAAAAGAGTAGGAATCCTGCCGAAACAAATATTTTTCTCTAACAATTTTTCCTCTAAATGAAAATGACTTTATTCAGAAAATGGTTTCGACCTTGATTTCTCATTAGGAACAGGTGTGAAGGCTCTTCTGATGACCTGAGGGATGATCACACCCTGTCACCTATTCTTGATATACCTGGTTTCAGCAACCCATTTTCTGTTGTAACAGATCATGTGTTCAATGTGTTCACTCTCTCTGGCCTCTGTTACTTGCTGGAGCGAGAGATGGGGCAGAAAAGAAAGATGAGGGAAGTAACAGAGAACGGGGGACGAGAGGCCCTTTACTATGGTAAGTTGGACTGCTTAAAACTGATTTGTGTGTGCAGGGTAGCATTCTTTGTTGTCCCATGTGACATGTGAGTGTTTACTTCATCATAGTTAGTCACCCACCTTAGTCAAAGATAGGAAATGGAGCAGAGAGTATACATAAGTGACAGAGTTTCTGAGTTCGACAGGTAGAGGCAACTAAGAGTAACGTGTCTGATATTTGCATAACTGTTTTCCCTGATGAAATTTGGAGTTTATGGCCTTTTAATTAATGAGATATTTGACGAGAGGAACAATAGTGTTCAAATAAGTTCAACCAAGACTCTAAATACATTTCTAACTTTTATTTTGTTTTTATCTGTCTTCCAAGGCAGATTAAGAGAAACCCTCTCTTGATGGCAGTGACTATGACAACAACAACAACCTTAGTTCATTTTCCAACTTTTATGCATTGACAGACAGCACTCAAGAACACTGAATATCTTTTATCTATGTGTCAAGAAGACACTGAAGATTGCCTTCCACTCCTGCAATGATTTGAACCCATAATAAGTCAAGCCTTGGACTGAAGGCCAACACTGTAGGTAGACACAGGACACATTAATCAATTCAGACATTAAGATTAAACACGTTGTCTTAATCTTAGACACTAATATACTTTTTTTATGAGCTTAAGAGCTTAGATAACTCTGAGAGAAATTACGATTTTATGAGAGTGAATTCCAAAAGAAGCAAAAGATAGAGAGACTCTAAATCCACAGATTTGGTGGTGTCCATCTCGTGGGGGTCACGGCTTATGGAGGGAAACAAGGAGCAGAAGGAAATTCCTCCCCTCTGCAGGCTGCACCCACAGCACCAGTGCCTGGCGACTGCTCTTAAGGCAGTTCTGTGCTCTTATTTGCTGTCTTCCAGTTAATGCAGTCTATAGACCACAAGATCAGCATGGGAGTCATGGAGAAGTCAGTTTAAATGATCCCCTTTTGTGAGCCTACGCCTCTTCCCCTGCAAGGGACAAGAGGTGAACTGCTTTTATACTACAGAAGCTAGAGGATTTTTGTGGCATTCTCATTATCACATTGATAGTTGACATTCAGGGCAATATATGGGACATGCTGCCTATTCAACAACAGTCCAGTGACATACATCCAGTTTTTCTTTTTCAGTTAGAATTCTTTTTTTTATTCTTTTGTTCTTTTTTCATACATTACATCCTTATTGCAATATATTCAGAAGTGAGGAGTGGTTCCAACTTGTAATCCCAGCACTCAGGAAGCTGAAACATGAGATCAAGAGTTTTAGGCCAACTTGGTCCACACAGCGAGCCTTTGCTTAAGAAAAAAAATCACTACCTTTATAAATATGCAAGGCTGTACACACTGAGCAATGATGAAAGTGTCTCAGAGCTTTGGTTACACCCTTTAGGTGTGACAACCGAAGGATGGGAGGGCACACGTCCTGTCTGATTTTTACACAGTAGACACCTTGGTGCCCAGTAATCTTTCAGGAGAGCAGGGAGTCCAATGCTACGCTATCAGATAGGCTAAAAAAGAGACAGGCACCGAGGGAACGCTGCTTCGGTGCAAGGTCACTGTTCATTAATACTCGTTCAGATAGCTTATTAACCACTCGGAAAATTCACTGCAAGTTTTCAAGCTACCTAATGCTTCAGAGCACTACCTGAATATAGATTAGGAGACACAGGCTGGCTGCGGGGAGTGAAGGCACTGTTGTAAACCTCACGCTTCATTGGTTCTCAAAGTGGAGATTATCCCATCTATGACTTAGCCCTCCCTACCCACCCCCTCAACACCCCATATATTTCTCTTTCTAGTCTATTCTTGAAAGCTTTCTAAGGAGCCAGCACTCTAAAATGCAGCATTAGAAGGACGGGCTGGATGAAGGAAAAAGAATATTGCTTTCTGTAGTGGGGACTTTTGTCTTAGGTCCAGAAAACAGTGGGATTGTGGGAATCCATCCTTTCACTTTCTTGTCATTTTTCAATCCCATGGGGGGCCTCCTGCATCATTCCTCCATATGGCAGACAACACCACACTGATGACTGTATCGAAAGCCAATGGTTCTTCTCTGTGTCTTTATTTCTTATTTTTTTCTAACTTTTTCCCTTTCTTTCTATCCCCTCCCCATTTCTCTTGTGTTTTCTTTCAGCCCGATAAAGCATCTTCTATATCCTACTTTCTTTATTCCATCTGAAGTTCCTTACTTAGCTGCAGAAATGACAAAAGGGCTGTAGGGAAGAAATTTGACTGACTATCTATGAGGTAGATAAGCATAGGGAATTGCTTAGCAGCAGGGACTCACTTGGTTTGGGCTATGCACACACCCCTCTTCTTAACAATGTACTTGACAACCTAGGAAATCCGTGCACTATCTACATAAACTCCTCTCTGAACAATAGCAATCTTTTGGCAACCTGGGAGATATGTGCTTTGGATTATGTGGTGGTTTGAAAGAAAATGTTCCCCAAAGGGAGTGGCACTATTAGGAGGTGTGGCCTTGTGTAGTAGGTGTCATCTGGTTGGAGGAAGTGTGGCACTGTGGAGGCAGGCTTTGAGGTCTCATATCTCAAGTAACCATCCAGTGTTTAAGACCATTTCCTGTTGCCTGTGAGTCAAGATGTGAGAACTCCCTATAGTCAAACTGTTCATTTGTTCCCAGTTGCACAGACTAGAAATAATCACTCAGAAACTATATTAATTAAATCACTACTTGGGCAATCACTTAAGTGTATTGCTAGCTAGCTCTTATATCTTAAACTTACCCATTTCCCTCATTTATATTTTACCAGAAGGCTTGTGGTTTACCAGCAAGGTTTTGGCATGTCTGTCTGCAGTGGTAGCTACATGGTTTCTCACAGACTCTGTCTTCTTTCTCCCAGCATTTAGTTTAGTTTTCCTGCCTAGCTCTATTCTTCCCTATCACAAGCCAAAGTAGCTTCTTTAGTCATTAACCAATAAAAGCAACACATATACAGAAGTACTTTCCACACCAACTCCCAGTTTCCTCTCCAGAATCATGTCTGCCTGCTTGTTGCTATGTCTCACCATGATGATAAGGGACTGAACCTCTAAACTGTAAGCCAAAATCAAATGTTTTCCTTTATAAGAGTTGCCATGATCATTGGTGTCTTTTAACATCAATAGAAACCTTAACTAAGACAAATTACAAGCACACCCCATTCCAAAAAGTTGAATGAGCCTCTTCTTCTTTTAACAGCCATCAAACATAGACAGATTTTACTCAATTGTATTCAGTTTGTTTCTGGCTATGGGGTAGGGGAATAGGACAGTCTGCTCTGAATGAGTTTTGGGTGCATGCACAATTAGGCAAAACTATATCCCAAGTAAACTTTTAGGTATAATACCCTATTTACTATCTTATACATAATTGAGCATGCTTATGATTAAAATTAGATGTGTTATGGGGAGAGATGTTTGCAATTAGCAAAGGCTTACATAATCCAAATCTATTAATCAAACTAGAGAGCTGCTCATGCTATGCTACTCTGAAACCAAACTCCTTTTCTTGAACCCTATAAAAGAGAGCCCCAAACAATCAGGGCAGCTGTGTATCTTCCCGTGTTACTCATTGCTCTCTTGCTGTGCTGTCTGACCTGGTTTATCGCTTTGCTTTAGATACAGTTTTCTTGCTACTTTACTATCTTTGTGGGCTTTTATTTCATTCTTGAATAAGAGGTCAAGAACCTGAAAGCACCTGGCCTTGACCCCCACCATCTGTAACAATAGTGTTCGTTTACTAACGCTGCTGCTACGACAATGTTCAGTGGTTAAGTTAGTGATGTTAGTGATACAGTCCAGGACTGCAGACAACACTGCATGCCCTAAGTTTTTGGGTTTTTCTTTTTTGTTTTGTTTTTCTAAATATTCTGCATCATTGTCACGTAGAACACAGTTACTCTGTCTTGTTAAGCTTCTTTTCCTGATGCCTCCTTTGGATCACTACCCTTGTGCCTTGTAAATTATCGCTAAGTAAAATACGGGTTGATAAAGTGAGCACAACTCTTGCCTGATGGGTGGGTAGTGTATCAAGCATGGCCACGCTGGGCAAAGGGCTGAGCCAGGTTCTTGGTAGAGTGAAGCAGAATGTGCAAGACTGTGTCACACGGCTCAAAACAGCCTGCGATATAAAACTTATAGGCTATTTATGTCTGAAAATGTCCATTTAACGGTTTGAGCTTATGGTTGCTGCTAACGATCGAGACTACGAAAAGAGAAACTGCAAACAGAGGATAACTGTTGTACCTCAGGCAGAGTGACTTACATAGCAGAAACTTCTCCCAGCCTCCTAGCTTTTGGAAATTTGATGTTCTGGTGTTGATTGGGTTGCTTATTTCTGAGGGTGATGGCGGGGGCGGGGGGAGACTTTGTTTTAAGTCACCAGCAAGCTCTTGTATGTGACCTCTTTATGTTGGTTTCCTTCTGCACAACTGCGATTAGATGTCTTTTTGTTATGAAAAGTAGGTCAAAATGAGTTAGAGTCCACTTTAATGACCTAATTTTTAACATGATTTCCTCTAAAAAGGTTACATTCTGAAAGAATTATGAATTTTACTTTAACATATTGATTTTTTTAGGGGAGACACGCAATTCAATAAATCCAACAGTATCACCGAAGTGAAAAAAAATGCACCATCAAGCATGTGCAAATATTCACTTATCTCACCTGGCATGTCTCTTGTATAGTCAGATGGAGTGGGAAGGCTATCAGTACTCTACAGATGATTGTCTTGGGTGGTTTTAAATGAAATTTGAAGTTTTCATCACTTCCTTATGCTGTCTCAAAGGCTGCAGCAAAGGCAGGAGATCCACTGGCAAAGCTTTGCAAGACGGTGTGATTAGAAGTGGCCGGTCCCAGGCTATGTGAGATTCCTGATCCACTAAATGGTGAAAAAAGGAACAAGATATGAAGTTGATGTAGCAGTTTCCTGCGGGTGGCGGGGGGGGGGGGGGGAGTGTCATTGGGCATCATAAAATTCTGCTGTGTTTTACTATGAGACTTGAAAGGAGACTGAACCAAAGAGTAGGCGGGTGTGAGAAGGGATCACTGTGGAGATTTGGGCAAGTAATTTGGTTTGTGGGAGTCTGACGGTGATGATAATGAGAATGGCTGCTCCATTTACTGAGCAATCATGTGGCAGACAATTCAAGTCTTCATTCATTTGCAGTTCTGCAGACACAGTGCTTTGTACTGGCTAGGGACACGCACTGAGGGCCCCGCCGCTGGTCCTGCCCAACCCTGAATCCTGGTTAGGACGTTTATTGACTGGATTATTTGGGGCCATTTATGTAATATCTATTACAGTTTCATATGCAAAAGGGAGTGTTTAATAGCAGTTTATATCTTCTGGGGGCTATTGTAGTTATGAAATGATCTCGCATTTGTAAAGAATTAGGAGAAAGGATGCAAGATAAGCACCCTGCCTGGACCGTCTACTAGTATTTACAGCGTGAGAAGGCATCAAAGGCAACTCAGAGATAACCTCTGCTCTGAGGGAATCAACAACTCATGAGAGGAAATAACTGATCACACAATTGCCACTGTCACACAGAGCACACTGCATAGGACGCTATGGGGTTTTATGAAGGCATTTGCCTTACCCAGTGCTTTGGACCTCAGCACAATAGGAAACAGTGTGGAATTTGATTTAAGATAATCACTCAGAATCATCTACATAAGTGTTTCCCGAAGTGTAGCATGCATCGGAATCAGTTAGCCATGTATTAAATACATGTTCCTGGGCTCCTGAAATTCTGATTTGTCTATGGTAAATGGGGTGCGAAATGACATTTCTAATGAGCTACTGTAGTAGACTGCTTTAAATCTACACAAAACAACATTGAATTAGGTAATAAAAGCGAGATGGGGCATTCTGGAGTGGAAACATTGCTACTATGCATGTTGAGAGTGAAGGGAAAACTTTTAGGAGCAAAAGCACAAGGAAGCTTGGGGGACTGGTTTGTGTTTGAGGAGCTAGGTGTTGTAGTCAAGAGAGGGCCATTGGTGACAGTTAGAGAGTGAGAAACAAGGTCAGACTTTTCCAACCTAGAAATTGCCTGGGTAAGTATTTATTATCAAGTTGACACTACTTTGAATCACCTGGGGATAGTAGTTGAAGAAATTGCCTCGATCAGATTGGCCTGTGCTTGCATCTGTGAAAGACTGCCTTGATGGATAATTGATGTGGGATCCCCTAGCCCACTGTGGGAGACACCAGCCCTAGGCAGATGGGCCTGAACTATCTGAGAAGGCTAGCGTAGCATGAGCCAGAGAGAGACCCTCCCAGGGAGCAAGTAGTGAGCAGTGTTTCTCTGTGGTCCCCGCTTCAATTCCTGCCTTGAGTTCCTGTCCAGACTTTCTTGAGTGACAGGGCTAAACTGAAATAAGGTCTTTCCTCTCTAGGTTGCATGTTGTCACAACAATGAGAAAAAAATAGAACAAATGCGCTACCAGTGATGGGAGAGAATGGGTTTGAAGGAAAAAAAAAACCCAGGAAGTAGGAAGAACAGTCATTTGTACTCATCCTCAGGAATGAAGACTGTTCGATGACGGGTGTTTATAAGAAGACTTTTATTTGGCTCATAGTTTTGGAGGTGGGAAGTCTAAGATTCTGTGGCTCTATCTGCTCATACTTTGGCGAGAATCTCTCCGGCTATGTAGGCCATGATAGCGAAGAACAAAGTGACACAGCTACCCGTGGAAGGGGTTGAGCACATGGGACATCCTGGGTTCATCACAGTCTCATTTCTTGAGTACTAACTCTTGGCAAGACTAATACTAATGCTTGCCTAGGGCCAACCCTCCATGACTTTCCATTAGTTTCTTCCTTTAAAGGTCTCGTCACCTTGACACCACTACCACCACAACCAAACTTCCAGGAAGATGGAACAAGGCAAGGTCTTCTGATTATGGAAAGATTCAGAAGTAGGAGAAAATAATTAGGGGGTAGGATTTTGGTGACATTTATAATTTCAATAATCTATGAATGCAGGGGAAAAGGGATATTTGGCACTGATGTCTATGATTTTGATGTCAGCAACAGGAATGAAGAATAGGAAAGAAATCCACATTTCAGATATGCTGGGTTTGACATGCTCAAAGTTATTGAAGAGGTGTTTTATAGGGTCATCCATTAATCATTATAAGTAGTGTGTTAGTTTTCAGCTGATAATGTAAGTAGTCATTATGTCCTTCCTTTGACAGATAACATCGGAAATTTTCTGAGGCTATCTAGCATACTTATTTTTCTACTATGTGTCTTTAAATTTTTTTATTTTTTCCAACATAATACTTTTATTGATTCTTTGGGAATTTCACATAATACATCCTGATTACAATTGCTTCTGTTTCCTTCCATGTTGGCCTCCTCACCCTTGTGACCTCATCCCCTCATCCCCAAGAAACAAGTCCAATTGGTGTTATCTATATATTCACTAGTACCTGTCAAACTCTCAATGTCCTGCCTTTTAAATAGAACAGAGAGCTTCCCCTCCTGCCTCACTGCTGGAAGCCATCTAATGTGGGGAGTGGTATTTCATGATCCTATCATAGTTTTTTTTAATTAATTAATTTATTTAAGGATTTCTGCCTCTTCCCCGCCACCGCCTTCCATTTCCCTCCCCCTCCCCCGATCAAGTCCCCCTCCCTCATCAGCCTGAAGAACAATCAGGGTTCCCTGACCTGTGGGAAGCCCAAGGACCGCCCACCTCTATCCAGGTTTAGTAAGGTAAGCATCCAAACTGCCTAGGCTCCCCCAAAGTCAGTACGTGCAGTAGAATCAAAAACCCAGTGCCATTGTTCTTGAGTTCTCAGTAGTCCTCATTGTCCGCTATATTCAGCTAGTCCGGTTTTATCCCATGCTTTTTCAGACCCAGGCCAGCTGGCCTTGGTGAGTTCCCGTTAGAACATCCCCATTGTCTCAGTGTGTGGGTGCACCCCTCGCGGTCCTGAGTTCCTTGCTCGTGCTCCCTCTCCTTCTGCTCCTGATTTAGACCTTGAGATTTCTGTCCGGTGCTCCAATGTGGGTCTCTGTCTCTGTCTCATTTCATTGCCTGATAAAGGTTAATATTCAGGAGGATGACTATATGTTTGTCTTTGGATTCACCTTCTTATTTAGCTTTTCTAGGAACGTGAATTATAAGCTCAATGTCTTTTATTTATGGCTAGAAACCAAATGTGAGTGAGTACATCCCATGTTCCTCTTTTTGGGTCTGGTTTACCTCACTCAGGCCTATCACAGTTTTTAAGAGTTCTCTTGGATGGCTTCCTGTTTAGGCTGCTACCTTTTTCTGGAAGGGGCCTTGAGGTGGGAGTAAGGGTTGTCACAGGAGTCTTCCATGTCCTTCTTTCTCAACCGTACATCTACTGTCATCAGTATCACTGCTAGAGTAACTTATTTGCTCTTAACAATCAGCAACCGCATAGATCATAGGCTTCCAAGTGGTTTCTGACAACAGCACAGGCCAAGAACAGAGTCCGAGTTGCAGTAGGTTCACAGACACAGACAAGGCCTTTGGATGCAGCAGCGACCACAGACATAAACATGGCTTCTGGAGGCAGCACAGACCATGGGCATCTGCGAGGCCCTTGGTGTTAATATGGGCCATGGTCATGAACACAGACCCCAGCTGTAGTAGCACCACAGACCCCAACATGGCCCTTGGTGGCAGAGCAAATATAGACATCAGCATGGCCCCAGGTGGCAGCACTGGCTATTCAGATCAGCATAACCCCTAGCAGCTCAATGCCCCAAAGATATCAACATGTCTTCAGGCTGCAGCTCATACCTCAGGCCTTCAGTGGTAGCACAAACCACAGACATCAACACAGACCTGGTTGCAATAAGACCACAGGCCCAGACTTGGCCCTCAGTGGCAGGAGGGTTTACCTTTTATCTCAGTCACAGAGGTTCAGTTTTTTAGGGTCAATATTTGTGGTTATATAACTAAAAAATCCAAGGATCCTAAAAGGTTGTTGTTAATTTCTTACAAATTGAAAGCTGAAGGGGTTCAGAGAACACTGTCCTCCCAGGACACAGTCTCTGTTTTCATCCTAGATCTGGCCTATATCATACTCTTAGCAGCAGCCCATAGTGCTAATATTTGAAACAACACTAACGCCTTGGGTTGCTACTTGCTAGTCCTCTGTTAGGACTCACTATCTGTTATGGTCTTAAACATGTTTAAATGGCCTCAGAGCCTAGGTGAAAATTCATACACATCTCAGAGAATCGCTTGCTTCAAGGGTTTACAAATGACCTTAGACAGAGGCAGGAGGATTGCTACAAGTTTATGGCCAGGTTGGTCTAGATAGTGAGTTCAGACTGCCTAGGTATTTAGTAAGACCTCAAGAAAACAACAGCAATAAAATGTCCAGATTTTCCAAATTTCTTTTTCATTGTTTTTTGCATGTGGATACAGTAATTTCTATGTTCTGTGTTAAAGATATAAAATAAATTTGGCTTTTTAAGTTATGATATATAGAAAGAACTCTCATGACCCCTAACTCAAGCATAGTTTCGATAGATAATTTGCATGTTGGGTGGTAAAAAGCCACATGACTTCATCTTTTGATGTTTTAAGAGGAGAGAAAAGAGGGAGAAATCTATAGGCTTCTAACTCCAACAGTTTCGAGCTATGACAAAAATTTCAAGGGCCATTAGTTCCTAATAGAAATTAGTGTCGTAGCAATTTTTTATATGTGCATAAGTGCACTAAACTGGTAAGATATTGATATTTAAACAGCAGCACAGCTATATCCAGTCAGCATGGAGGATTGCCTGTAATGAATGATTTGATACAGGTTCCAAAAGAGTGCTGAAAGTCGTCGGATGTTCGTTGATGAAATCCGTGCTTATTGCTCTCCAAGGGAGGAGAGAAAATATGGATAACAAGTGTCTATAGATTTTACCAAAGCATTATGAGATATGTATTGAGATTTGAATGTTTCTTTTTGACAAGAAACCTAAAAGTAGTTGGGTTAAAAATAAACTGTTGAAGCATTTTCTGCTTGCAGAAGTGAGACAGTAGAATGCCTCTTCTGTAGACACAGATATTCGTGGGTGAATGTAAAAGGCAGAAACATGAAGAGCTGAAATGCCATCTTATTCATGGTGTTAAGTGAGAAAAATTATGAATAGAGGTTGTTTTCTTCCAGTTTAATAAGAATTCTCTGTGTATATGTGTATGCGTTGCGGTACTGGGAACTAAATGTACATACTTGCACATGTTAGGCAAGGGAACACTGAAAAACATCCCCAGCCCTACAATGCAGGTTTCCAATTTTCCTACTGCTTTACTTGTACATATTTATGGGATATGTATGGTATAGTAATCTGATATTTTGATATGAGCTAAAGAAAAACTTTGTATTTTGAACAACTACTTTAAATTTTACCAATGAATGTATTTGTAATCTTGAACACTTCTTCATTTTAATGTGTTTGAAGTTAAACCCAACCTCAGAACCTTGTGTATGCTAGGCAAGTGTTCTGTCTCTGAGCTTCATACCCACCATCTTAGTTTGTGTTTCTGTTGCTGTGAAGGGAAACCATGACCACAGCAACTCTTATAAAAGGAAAATATTTAATTGGGTGGTTTACAGTTGCAGAGGTTTAGTCCATTATCATTGTGGTGGGACATGGTAACATGCAGGCAAACTTGGTGCTGGAGAAAAAGCTGAGAGTTCTACATCTTGATCTATGGGCAGCAGAAGCAATTCTGTGTCTACACTAGAGATACTTTGAGAAGAGCAGACCTCAAAGTCCTCTCCCACAGTGGCATACTTCCTCCAGCAAGGCCACATCTACTCCAACAAAGCCACATCTCCTAATAGTGACACCCACTATGGGGACCATTTTGTTTCAAACCACTACACTCCCTTAAGCACATGAGAAAAAATTCTATGATTGACTCATTTCAACTTGTAAGAGTAAAATAATACTGTATATGGAAGTTTCTGTCCCTCCCAGTCCCACAGCTGTTCAGTCCAAAGAAACATGCAGAGGCTTATATTAACTGTAAACTGTTTGGCCTGTTATCTCAGGCTTCTTACTAATTACCTCTTATAACATAAATTAACCCATAATTCTTATCTACATTTAGTCATGTGGCTTGGTACCTTTTCTCAGTTAGACATGCTCGTCTTTTTTTCCTCTGCTTCTGGATGATGTCTGCATCTCTGTCTTTCGTCTTCCCAGAATTCTCTTAGTCTGGTTGTCCCACCAATTCTTCCTGCCTGGCTAGTGACCAATTGGTGTTTAATCAAACTAATACAAGTAACAAATTTGTACAGTGTACAAGAGCAATATCTTACAACGTAATACTTATGTCTATTTCTGAGTGTTGTTATGTTATACACATAACATGTGTATAAAGTACTTAGCTTAATATTTGGTCATGACACACAGTCAACATAAGTGTTTAGTGCCATGTTTATATCCTGGCAAGAATAATGTAGTAAAATTAAGCTGGCATGTCTTTCTAAGATTTCTTTGTTCCTTTTGCCATAACTTCGAGTAGAAAAATCACTGGTAGCTCCTAAGCTCTTGTACAGCTAGGCATCTCTCCTCATAAATATTGTAAAAGCAAAATTAGAGTATTATGGGTTGAGAGAATCAGAGAGTAGACAAGCAGTGGAGCTGGAGGAATTTTCATCTGTACGTGGGTTCTCCTCCCATGTGCACAGCAGAGATGACTTGTTTGTTCGTGCTCTCTTCTTCTGAATTACCAGGCTTCTTCTCATTTAATCATATTAGTTCATTTTATTTTCCATATCCTTTTCACTCTATCTTCAATCGGCCAACATGACAATGAACCCAGCCCAGCTGTGCCTTTGATCCCTTGGCACTACTTTCTTTGAACTGGTTCCATGAATCTCTGTAAAGAAGGAGTTTGGACAGAAGTAATATGCCACAGATCTTTACTGCACAGAGTGTACTCTAATACTGCTTTCTCTGTACTTTGGCTGAGGCGTTCTTGCTTCTCCTATTCTTGTAAATTATCTTTTGAGTTCTTGTCCTTACACATACTTCTGTTTTCTAGGCATTCAGTACCTTTGTTTTGTTGGATTCCTTTATAACTTTCTTATCAGCTCTGCTTCATTAACTGGCTTCTCAATTTTGATGCTTATTTTGCATTTTACCTTTAAGGGTAAATCTGCTCAATTCTGCACTAAAAGTTGTAGAAAAACATATAATATCTTCAGAATGCATGCAACGACATGGTATGTTACCCACCCATCTCTCCCGTGAAGGTTCTGGATACCAATGAGTTCTTCCCTTCTGTAGGGACCGAACCTTTCTATGAAAAATCCTAGAGCATATGCAATATTTAGGATTTCTTTAAGAAGTTTAAGACAAAGGATATGAAATCATCCAAATGACAACAATTTACAATTTTAAAAACTTGACCCAAATCACAATCGACCATTTAGAGAAATGACACCTCAGCTCTCCAATGAGTCTTTGATTATGTTTTAATCCACATTGCTAGTTTTGATCCATATTGGCCCACTGAAGGAAACTAGCATTGTAATTCTCTCTACATATTGAGAGAGAGAGAGAGAGAGAGAGAGAGAGAGAGAGAGAGAATACAGTTTATCTTTTTTATTTGCACAATTGATGGATATTCATATCTTTCCATTGAGAGTTTAGAAATTTTTCTTTCTATTACACATTCTTTTTATTGACAGTGCTGTGGGAAAGGCACATTACAATACATAAAACATGTGGATCCCCTCAAAGACACCTTTATTGTTTATAGCACTATTATAAGCTTGTTCTTTACAAACACACACTTATTGATAAATTCTATTTTGCACAATTCCCTGCCAAAGGAAAACAAATAAATACAAGGTGCCTTAGAATGGCCTTGTCTGCATAAGATAGACTACTGCTGCAAAGAAAAAATTGTATTGTAACAACGAATGAAGCACATTCCTTCCATATAATTTTATGTGTTTGATGCATTGAAGAATTTCCCTGAAACTCGTCTGGTCCTATATATTTAAATCTTTGTTTCTTCTACTAACAAAGTTTTTTTCACGCTAGACACCATAGGCCACTTTCATAAGGCAATGTTACCATTGATAAACATGCATGGCACATTATTAACATGCACGGCACATTATTAACATGTATGGCACATTATTAAAAACAGCTGTTGAGCAGGCACAACCTGTTCTGGGAATTTTTCTAGAAGGCATTTCTATGTTAGGAGACAAAAAAATGACAACTCTGTATGTAAATGGTTGCTCATTACATAAATGAACTCTCTCACCTCTGAATCCACTAAAACTGAAACTTCATTTAAACTTAGGTTGATCCAAAATTACTCAAACTCCCTGTATCTGGGGTCAACATGTCAATAGGAGAGACAGACAAAAAATACAGACAGACATCTTAAGCAACTACAGCTAAAATAGCCTTTGAAGATTTTTAAAATTGCAAAAGAAAGTATTTCTGAGTACCCATTTTTTTAGACATATCATCTATATCTCTTTATGGTGTTTATTATGGTAAATACATATATTTTATTATACATTAACATATTAAATATATTAAGTAAATAATACTTAAGATAGAAATATACTAAAAATATATATTAAAAATTTCATTCATTTGAAATTTAATAATTCTTGTTTTCTAATCAGTTTGAATTCTACCATAATCATTTTTACGAATAGTTATTTTAGTGTGTTCTCATTTAAAAAACTTTCTTCTCTAACATATTATATCCTGATCACTGTTTCCCTCTGACCTCCCATCTCACCAAGTTCCACAACTCCAATTTCCTTCAGGAAAAAATAGGCCACATATGTAAGGGTGATCTGGCTGCAGTCTCTGTCACCCATTGATTGCCAAGGGTGATTCTGCTGATGTGGCTGGCTGGGCAGGTATCCCCTTTCTCCCTCACCACTCCATGTGCATTCCTCCTGAAGCCACATGCTTGATCGAAGAAGACGACCTTCCTTGAGTAGATGAGGACCCATCTTTGATCAAGGGTGTACAAGTAGCTGGGCTTCCCTCCTACAATTGCCAAACAAACTCTCAAAGAAAAGAATAGGCCTCTCAGTGATATCAACCAAATATAGCAAAAAAAGATCCATAACAACTAGCCACATACACTCTTATCAAGACTGACCAACTCAACTCAGGAAGAAGAAAAGGGTCCCAGGAGCAGACAAAGAGTCAGAGATAACCCTTCTTCCACTGTTGAGAATCCCACAAGAAGACCAAGCTACATAAACATAACATATATTAAGATCATACAGGTTCCATGATTGTTGCTTCAGTATCTGTGAGTCCCTATGAACCCCACTTAGTTGATTCTGTGGCCCTCTTAATACCACGAGAAAGCCAAAACTTTTGAGGAAACCTATATTTTGTTAATCTTGTGGTAAATTCACCTTTGCATGTTGGCTGTTCACTTGTTTTTCTCTCTTCCTGCACTAGCTCTTCCTTCATTTTTTGCTGCCCCCTTCCTTTTTTCCATTGCAGAATGATTAAATCAATGTTTAGGAGTATTTGCTTCTATCAGTATCTCAGCTGCGCAATTTATCACCTGTTTGTCTTTGTGTTCCTTAACCTCTCTGAACTTGAATTTTTTCACACATTAAATGAGAATAATTATAGCATTAGCATCATAGATTTGTTGTAATAATTAAGAAAATGTGTAAATTATTTAACTGACACATTTTGAGTTCTTGATAAATGTTAACTGACATTCTAAAATATATACATGTATATATTATGCTATGTAGATACGAAAGAGAAGAGTGTCAAACTCTGTGAAAGTGAGAGACAAACATGAGTGGAAAATTTTATCTAATATTTATAATTAGTAAATGTTCTTACAACCGGTGGTAAGTGTTTCAGCAAGATAAAGCTGTGTGGTATGTTCAATAAGTGATTGGGCTTTGAAATCATTGGAAAAGGGTATTCATGAGATCACAGGGTTTTGAACCAAACCTTAAACGATAGGATCAGGATAAAAAAGAGGGGATGAAAGATCTATATGTACTGGAGACTGACTCAAAAACAAACAATCAGGAGGCACAGATGGTGGAAAGTGTACGACACTGATACCAAAGCAAGAACTTTCAAACTCTCCTTCCTGAGAATGTGAGAAACCTGCACCACCGATTAGCCACCACAATTACCAAGAGGCTGTTTGAACCATTGCCTTTGTCTTATCTGAGTAAGTTAGAGGATTACATTGTCTTTAGGTTGTTATCTAAATAAAAACCAAGGGCTAGATTCCATGGCTTGTTAATAATATCAAGTTAAATGGCTGCCATTATTTAACAAATGAATGTTTAGCAGAAAACTGAGCAAGAAGGTGGGGCAGCCACTGTTGAGTGACACCGGTGTCGTGGTTTCTGTTTTGGTTGTAGATAGGAAACAATGAGATGATGTTCATCCTGGGAGCCTCCATGGAGACGCTTGCAAGTAGAATTCTGCCAGAGATTTTCTTCCATCTTGTTCCATCTGATAGGGCTATCCAGGCTTTAATAATATACTTTTTCCCTTCACAACATCTTGCCTGAGCATGTGTTTCCCAAAGCTGGAGCTATGTTTGTCTGACCGAGAAGGAAAGGCAGAGACAACCTCAACAACATTAGCCTAACACATTGTTGTCTTTTCTAGGCATGCGGCAACTTCAGCACACACCAAAACAGTGTCAGCAGCCACAGGGGAAGGATGGGACACACCTATCTCATTACTTGCTACCAGTAATAGTTGCCAAATAAAATTTTGAATCAGGTAACTCTTCATACTACTTAAAAGTTTTTGTTTAGATCCTGAAGAGGATGTTAGGGACTTTGAGTCTTTTATCCAAATTATCTATGTGACCTTGACTCAGTTACGTAACCTCCGTTTCCTCATTTATAAGAAAGTCCATTATGCCAGCCTATCTTCTAGGGACATCGTGAGTTCTAGTAAATAAGTTTGAAGTGCTTCATAAATGCTTAATGATGATAATGATCACGCAAGCAGAACCACTTTTGTAAGACACAGAAATCTGCTCCGAAAAGAAAGCAAAACAAAACATCAACAGGACATAGTATTTCTTACAGAGAGAGAGAGGATTCATGTTCCTAAAGAAAGGAGATCAT
Source organism: Microtus oregoni (assembly GCF_018167655.1). NCBI lineage: Eukaryota > Metazoa > Chordata > Mammalia > Rodentia > Cricetidae > Microtus > Microtus oregoni. Next base: position 19,127,975 of record NW_024543060.1, read on the forward strand.
TTAGACTCTGCATCTATAATTGAGGACTAAATGGGGAAGATGGTGGCGTCATGATTGGGTTTATTCAGAACATAATTGAAGATTCAGTCCTTGAAGACTAGACTCATTTTATTCTCTTCTCAAATTGTATAGCACAGGAAGTCATGACCAGCTCTATAAAACAGCTCACCTTTTAGCCTCTTTATTCAAATTTTGCTTACATTTTTTTTTGATAGGGGAAAAATTGAGATGTAAGTCGTTAGAGACAGGATGAGTGCATGAAAAACCCTTTAATTTCAGAAAGCATTAAAATTATGATCCACGTCGGCTTTAAAAAGTAATCACGCTTGGTGAGAGAGCCCGTTTTGTTTTTTGGTCTAAATCCTGAGGAATGGGAGTGTGAATTATCCTGTAGGGTTTGACATGTAAACACACCTGAACACTATGTTCCCCTCCAGTGACCAACCCTGGATGGATTTAGGTAAAAACCATGAAGTTCTCTATTCTTCCCTTGCCATGTGTATATTTGTGTGTGTGTTTGTGTGTTGTTATTGTTGTTGCTATTATCTCTCTGTTTTCTTGCTTCTCTACATAGTCAGTAATGTTTAAGTTAAAGGTGTATATTTATATGAACGCTCAGAATTATTCTATCCGTTCTACATACACTTCTATGTCCTTTTGGGCTGGATAGTCAGTTCAGTTGAAAGGACATGTACCTAATGAAGTATATGGTTTCGATCACAGTTAATGAACTAGCTAGATTTTCAGAGAAAAATGCCCCTCATTAGGCAAAAGCTATGGCTTCAATCTGCTAATATGGTCTGTAGATTCCCAAGCGTGAGAGAGTGTGCCCCCAGTTTATAGAGAGCTCCAGGCAAGTAGTCTTCAGGAGGAAGCAGGGGGTTAACATTTCAATATCACACTTAAAAGGAAAGGCACAAGCAACAGATAATACCGTGGTACATTTAATAAGGCCCCAGAGCCCTGGTGGAGTTTCTCTTCACTTTTACTTGTTAGGCAAGCTGGAATGATCTGGATTTACAGTTCTCTGTGATAAAATGTAGCAATGGCTCTGAAAAGAAAAAAAAACATGCTTTGTTGTGAGTTGGTACTTGCAGAGAAGTTACCTTCTGGTGCCCATTTTCTTGGTCTTTCTTTTGTTTCTGTTTAAGCCCAGGTACTGTTCGAAGAGATTTACTTGTCTAGTCCTTTGGATTTCATTTATTTCAACTGATTATCACAACCTTTTCCCTTTGCTTTGAATAAGGATGCTTTCCTTTTCCTTTACTTTTAATTTATTATTAGTGTGTGTGTGTGTACGTGTGTGTGTGCACGCACACGTGTTTGTGAGCTCGTGCACACGTATGTCTGTGTGTACAGAAGTGGATGATGCAATTGCAAATATCAGAAAACAACTTTGTGTTGTTAGTGCTCTTCTTTCACCTTTCTGTGGGTTCTGGGTATGGGAATGAGGTCATCAGGCTTGTGTCGTGACTGCTTTGACCTCTGAACCATCTCCCTGGCCCCTTATTTTCTTTAATTGACAATTGATGACTATCCTTGAGTATTAGCAATCAGTGTCTTTCTGAACCCCCAGGGTCTAGACTAGCTGGGAATGAATAGAGGGATTCTTCATGGCTACAAGCATTTCTTCTGCATGTTTTGCTTTATATAGTATGAGGAATTGTTTTCTAAAGACAAATGACAACTTTTGTACCTCTAATGTTAAAATGCTATCATCAAAAGTGGCAATATTTTCTACGTAAAGCATTGATTTGTCAAATTCTTTCTGTTGCACGGCAAGTTCTTTAGGTATATGAGATGGGTTTTCTCCATCAGCATTTCTCTTTTCTTTCCTAAAACACAAAGGGACAGACATGTACACCCCACACCCATGCACACACCCACTCCTTTCTTCTAACATACAAGTATTCATTTAGGGTAATTTATTCCATGTAATAGAGAGGTAAATTAGAACATTATGGGATATATACATATTTGCATTTTAATTAAAAGAGTTTTCCCACTGATTTCTCAAAATAAGGGTAACACAGTTAATACATTTCATGGTGCCCACTCAGTGCTTCTTAAAGTAACTATGTACTGCAAATTCTTGAAACTTACTTACTCTTAATGAGCTTCTTATTCTAATGGATCTGATTTTTGTAACCCATTAGACATCTCAAATGACATATTTAGTACTTATCCTTTCAAAAGTCATTGGCACGATCTGCGAGTGTAAGTATTGAAGGTCTATCCTAACCTATTAGACAAAAAGAAAAAGGAGGAAGAATGACTACGGCAGTTATTACAAAAAGAAGAGCCGATAATGCCCCTTTGTAAGAAACACTCTTAAAAGATAATGAACATGAAAAATTAATTAGATTTCAAGTTGGAAGCATCGCTTGCTGCTTGATGAATCTGATAGTGTTGCTATTGCTACCTTGATATGCAAGAGGGAAAAATGTCAAAATTAATAAGATAGTCAAGAATAAGGGGTGTGGGATGGTTATCTTTGAGGGGCCTCTCTGCGCACTCTGAATAATAGCTAATTGGTATAAAACTTAGAACAGAATTAAGCAGCATTGTTTTAGAAATCTTTGATTGGCATGGTTTGTAAAAACCTTCTATCATGCAGATATTTAAATGCATTGTAATAGATATTGGATATCTCTGGACTGAAAAATTAGTGTTTATGTCTGTCTACTAACTTGTAAACACATCATGGAGAATTTTTTTCTTCCTTGCTAGAGTATGAGCCAGACATAGAACTCTCATCCTTTTGATATTCCAATTTGTTCTTTCAGAAAATTAAAAAAAAATTGGAGTTCAAAACAGATTTTTCAGGAGCAGATGTGTGACGGGAACTAAATGAGAGGTTTTATTTTAACCTCCCACGTCCCTCTCCTCAGTGATTATTTGAAAACCGTTTATCTCTGTGGTGATAAGTAAAATTTGAAAACTTGTCATCTTGCGGCTTAATTAAAAAGTTTAAGAAAAATATTTGATACCTTAACTCAGAAGAGCCTGGGCCAAATAGCCTGTTAGGGATTTTGCAAGCTTTTCGATGCTTTTTGTTTGTTTGTTTGTTTTTTCCCAGTAAATTCTTAGCTTCTAAGATTAATATCCCATGATCCAAATGATGCCTCTGGTTCTCAGAGCTGGATTTGCTGATACTGAGATACAGTCTCTTATTATATGTCAAAAAAAACCGAATGGGTGGTATACTGGCCATGTTTCCTGGATTTAAATAAGGAGTAAAATTAATCCATGCACAAAGGGCTCTGTGTCAAAACCGATTTTAGAAAGTCTATAAAACTGAGTTTAGAGAGGGCAGCTTGGACTAGTTCTGACTGATGTTTCTGGAACCAAAAGAAAGATCTCACTGGAAAACAAGGGCAATGAGACCAAAGACCAACTTCCTTGTGAAGTCAGAGGATGCATAGTCTTTTATATAGTATGAAATACTTTCAGCAAGACTTCCTCTGAAATCTAATGGAGCAAAGTGGGTGTGGCGACTTGAAGGAGGCCGGCCCTTACAGACGCCTATGTTAGAATACTTGCCCCTGCTTGGCGAAACTGTTTGGGAAGGACTAGGAGATGTGGCTTCACTGGGAAAAGTTCTCCTTGCAGCTGGGCTTTGAGTTTCAGAAGATGCATTATTTCCAATGTCTTCGTTCCTTTTATTGTGCTTTTGGATCAAGGTGGAGCTCTCAGCTGCTCCTGCCACCAAGCCTTTGCCCTACCATTGCAGACTCTAACCTCAGAAACTATTAGCCCAGTGAAATACTTCCTTTTGTATACTGCCTTGGTTGTGGTGTTTGATTATAGTACTAGAAACCCTAACCACGATAAGTTTCAATGGTGAAATACATTCAGACAGGTCAGTGATCTTCCTACCCTGGGAAGTTCACCCATTCTTTCTGTGTGGCCAGCCACGAGGTGGCGCTGTTCTACATATTCATTCATACATGTGACCCAACACTTCAGCAACACATAATATAGGTTTTCTAAGTTGTTCTGGTCAGCAGGTAGAAAGTAGAAAGAACTGTGTGAAGGGTCACACAGAGTTGAGTGAACATTACCACTTCAGCTCACCTTCTGATGAAGACCACTTCATGGACTCCTTACACATAACCTAAGAAAAAGGTTAGGAAACAAGATGTAACCCCCAGGGAAGCCATAAGTGTAAGAACAAAGAGGGTTTGTGAACAACCAGGAAGCTCATACAGTGTTTTTCAAGAGCCACGATTAAGTACAAAAGAGGTAGTGAAAGAATCATCCTAAATTTGATCCCCTGAAAATAATATAAAGCTCATCATTCTGTAGATCTTAGAATTATACAGAGCTAATGGGCAGATGGCAGGATGGATAAGTTAAAAATACAGAAACAATGTAATCATACTAAGCCTGCAAAAACTCTGAATTTTGAGTTTAACTTTATTTAGATTCATCTAAATTTTATGAGAAAAAGAAGCAGAAATGAAATGTAAGGTATTATCAATGATTGTTCATCAACAAGAGAAAGAAATTTCATATCGACCAATTAATGGGATAAAGACTTCTGCAGGGCTCTAGTCATTGGACATGAGGAATGGCTCAGTGACTGGTGTTACTTTCCCAGCACCCATGTTGAGTGGCTTACAACTGCCTGTAACTCCAGCTGCAAGGGATCCAACACCCTCTTCTGGCCTCTGCAGGCCTTGCACAGATGAGCACATGCATACACTCATACACACACACACACACACACACACACACACACACACATAAAAATAAAAAACTTTTTAAAAAGCTGGTTGCCATACAGTATTTAATTACACTTTTCAACCTGAATAAATCAAGAGGGAATCTGCTCTGCAAGCTGAGATGATGAGCATACAGCTTTCCCCTTTCTTCTCTGCTCTGTATACCATGGTTTGGGGTTTGAATTGTTTTCTTTGCTAACACTGTAGCATTGCATTTGATTCTGTGGACATAATTCCCTCTGTTGATCATTATAAGTTCTCTGCTTAAATGAATGCATTGCACAGTGCTGTTCCTTTACTATGACTTTTCCATTACTGAGTTTATTTTTCAATTTAGCACTTAGTTGGATCTTATTGTAATGCATTTTAAATTTTTTATTTATTTCCTCAGTAAAAGGATGAGAACTTTCTTTTCCTCCATGTCATTCATACTAGAGGAAGCCGGCATGTTGTCTATATACTTGCGACACTCAGCTGGGCAGGTGGATTGTCCCTGGTTACCCAAGATGTCTCTTACTATGTTGCAGAGAGTGTTCTGTTGGCTTTGAGAGTGAGAGTGTCTGGTGGAAGAGCACAAAGCTTCTCCATGTGGATTATTTTTTTCAATCAAGATACCTAAATGAACTTTATTTCTTTTTTTTTGCCTTCGAAATTTGATAACCTAATGTGGCTATGTCCTGCTAGTAATCACGGCAATAGACAATTAATATGCCTAGGCTTAAGCACTTTATGCATATGGACATATTGAGCTCATAATACTATTTTATTGCAATATAGCAGCAGGATAAAAGATAAGAAAAATTCCTGAAGGATATGAGTGAAAACCTGGGGGGAGCCCATTGTTTCAGTCCAGTTTGTCATGCGTCAATGAGAAAGCCACAGAATTACCCACAGAATCAGTGTTTGTTTCCTAAAGACATCTTGTCAAAGACAATGAAGAGTGTCAGACATCATGGCTCACATCTTTAATCCTAGCATTTCAAAGGCAGAGACAGGAGGCTGTGAGTTTAAGGCCAGCCTGGTCTACATAGTTATTTCCAGGTTAACCAGATACGCATAGTGAGACACTTGTCTCAGGCAAATAAGATAATAGAGTGTACTTAATTAGTGCCATAATTATATACAACCTTGAGTTCTTAGCACTCCTCTCTCATTCCCAAATCTAAATCATGCCCCCACATACATTTATCTGGTAACTTTCTTTATGGAATGGGGTTTTTTTTTTCTGCTTTTAAACTTTCTGGAAGCTACTCTATTTGAACAAGGCTAGAGGGTCTTCCTTAGCAACCTTTAGCTATATAACTTGAGAATCACCCAAATCCTATATATACCCATTCTAAAGACTGGTAAGTAGAACTCATTCACTCTAGAGTACATTTCGTTTTACATCTCTGTTAACCCTGTGCTGAAGATCTATTCATTGGTTTAATAAATAGGCATCTCTGCTTCATACTGATTTAAGCCAGGAATCCATGTTTCACTTGAATAGAGGTCCCTCGTGAGAAAGGGTAATTCTTTAGGTCACTGGTGAGGCTCAGGGTTAGAGTTGGAGTGGGGCTGAGCCTATGTTCTAATGCTGGAAAAGTAGAGGCAGAATATAATTTGTATGTGTCAGAGCAATAGAGTGATTCACATCAAAGTGAAGGACCTTGATAATAAATTATGATCCCGAGACTTATAATTGCGAGATGTTCACATTAGCTATGTTTTCCTATATTTGATCTTCTTGTCCCTCCAAGTTCTATAGACTGGATTCAGATTATTTATGGTGACCTGTATTCTGTTTTCATACTAAAATTCAGTTCTTTACGTATTCCCATAAAAATGTCTTGCATTTTTGTGTCTCCTTCCTGCATGCTCATTTCTCTGCACTATGGGCTGGGAAACTACAGCCCGTGGTTCACATCCAGGCTGTTCCAACTTTTCTAAGTAACATTGGTTAGACACGGTGATGCTAATTTCCTTGCGCTTGTGGTGGTTGCATTTTGTTGCATGAGCAAAAAAGATCCTGCAGTTTGTGATGCTTAAACTATTTTCCATCAGTCTATTCAATATCTAATTGCATGCAAGTTTTTTTCCCTGTTTCTAATTTATTAAATCTGTCTCCTTTCCTTCATTTTGTTGCTGCTATTTGCCACTTTTATCTGAGCACTTCTCTTATAGACTCAGGCTTTTACCAACTTTTGGATAATGAAAGTTTTAAATGTTACTAGTTCCGGCACTATGTTTTCTGCATCCTGCCTGATTGGGGTCTTTTTGGCTTTGAGTCCTTGAGCACCATTATGTCCTGTCTTCTTTCCTTTCTTCTTTTCCTTTTGATTACAGCCATGTTTGTAAGGTTCTTTTGTCTCTCTTTCCGACTTGCTCATTTTTTTATTCTAGTGGCTCTCCTCTCTGCTCACATTTTTTATTTATCCATGATTTTCCAGGAGCTGCTACAGTTTAGTGACTGCTGCTTTACACACACACACACACACACACACACACACACACACACACACTCACACACATCTGAGCTCACAAATGGAGCTCTCTAATAGGACTGAGTAAGCACTATCGTTATTGTTAGATTTCATAAGTCTGACCATCTCCAGAGCAAGGGTGTAACCCATACCATGGGCAATGTTCAGCTGTTCTAGAAAATTCTCCTATCTATTGCTGAATCCTGTAGTGATGTGTGACAGCTTTCTCTGATGTGTCCTCTCCATTAGGAGGCGTTTCAACAACCCTGGGGACATTAACTCGACTCTTCTGAATCTTGCCCACTTACCTTTTGTTTTGAATTTCTTTTTATTTTTTAAGAACTTCTTGGAGAAGAGAGATTAAATGTCCATTATCTAATTTTTCAGGCAAAGTACCACAAACAGGGCTTTAATGATCAAGCGGTGCTCTGAATCCGAACCATGAATTTTCATTATAACTGCAAGCAAATGACTCTGACCCATAATTTTGAATTCTCTCTTCAGTTTGCAAACAATGTCCTCTAGAGCACATAGTTTCCCACTTCACAGACAACTTGGGTACAAACGTGGGCCTCAGAAAGACGAAGCAAAACAAAAAAAAAAAGTCTTTGAAATGTATATTTTAGTCAGCCTTTAAGATGAGGGCTTTACCCTATTTCAACCCCGAGGCTTCAGAAGGAAATGGAGGAATGGCTGCCTGTCAGAAAATAACAAACATGGAGAAGTTTTGACAAGTTCACTGCAATTATCATGGCTGTTAGCTTCATTAAAAGTAAAATTTCTGTGAAGTTGTAATTACGAAGTATCTGTTTTAGGAGCGACAGCCTTTATTTCATTGCTCTTTCTCTGTCTCAGCTCTGTCCTGAGAAGTCTCATATACGACATCAATTCCACCATCATCTCCCCGACTTGGGAACTAATGTCGTCCTATCTGCTAAAATCTATAAGGAAACTGCAGTGAAATATGATGGGTGTGGTCCTCTTGCTGCTTGAAATTAGTCGTTTTGTGGCTGGAACAATGAAAGTGTTTCTTTAGGAAGCAAACTTCCAGTATTCAGTACAGAGGGATCTGTCTGGCCTGTTGATTGGTGTTTAGAAACGATGGACTTGTGACATGTCAGTCATTGCTCCATCTCTGCGTCTCTTATCGGTCCTGAATCCTTTTGCTCATCCATCTCAAATACAAACCCAGCTTTGGTATTTCTTCCTCGGTACTCCAGGGTGCTTCTCTTCTAGTGTATCAGTAGAAACTGACCTACTCTTCATTATTATTATTTAATCTCGTTATGACATGGCTTTGATAGGTAGCCTGGACTGGCCTAGAATTTTTGGTCCTCCTGCCTCTACCTTAAGGAAACTATGATTACAGACATGGGCATTTCATGCCCAGCACCTTGGTTAGAAATCTCTGATAAATTAAAAAGAAATTATAATAGATGAAGTTAACATTAACATCATTTCTTTCCCATCCTTAAAGCCTTGTCGAATCCTAGAATGGCAACTGTTCATCACAAGGACAAATTTTGATTGCTTCAGAGAAACGTGTGGGAAGCAGGATGAATATTCAGCTATTTATTCGTGCCTTCATTAACTTCACAAACACACTTTAGTGTCTGTGGAGCAGTGAGCCGTGGGACTGATTCTAGACATACATAATCCCTGATTTTGAAGGTTCTCAATCAGGAGAGGGAGCTGTTCTATGCTTATGAGAATGTGGACCGTAGGAAACACTGGTGAGCCATCAGTTGTATCCAGGAGGAATGGAATAGAGGAGTCAGTCATATGGTTCATGGGTCCAAGGAGCTGGACCCTGAAGTGAGTCCCAGGGTTATCATTTGAACATGGCTTAAATAAAATGTGTTTACCTCTTGCTTTTTTAAAAATTCTACTATTTAAAATTCACCATCAAAATTCATTGCAAGGCAGCCATTGAAGATAATTATCTTTTGGGATTTGCTATAGATATAAAACCTCACTCAGAGTCCTTCAGAAAACCTGCATGGCTGGCTTCTATGTTTCCGTCTCACTGAGCAAAGCCCAGAAGCAAGGACCTCTTCTGTGGACTTCTTTATCAATTTTCCTGTGGTTTGACCATAGAAGTGAAGAGATGCCAGATCGCTTCAGGGTCTTTCAAAACCTCACAACTTCTAATACGAAATAAGCTTCATAGTATTATGTTTACATTATTATACTTTAATATTTAATTAAATATTCCTTTGCTTTTGCCAAGGCAGACAAGCAAGAAAGATCTTTAGGTTCTGGTTTGGGATATGAATGACTTTGAACGACACCAGTGCTGCCTGGTTTTAATCTCTTTGCATACCATCCCACTGTGACTAGTGCACACAGTTGGAACTTTCCGCTACAAAGGAGGCACAGACTCACAGAATGGGGAGAGAGCATGGAAGTCCTTAGACCTGGCTCACTACTGAATGCTGTAGAGAGATAACTCCATACTTGAACATATTTTTACGAAACCCTGACTCCAATTACCTTTGGTTATAATTCACAGGTTGTTATGGTGGAGAATTTCAGAAGAACAAAATGTCTCTGGTGAAAATGTGATGCTTTTATACATTAATAATAAAAAAATCCCACCACCACCATTACACCCCTCCCTGAGCATGTTAATTACTTCAGCAATGACATATCAAGTGTGTTTTGGAACATGACCATGCTGTGACTACCCAATGGAAGGGCAGACATTTGCCTACAAGGAATTACCTATGGTAATTGTATCCCAAGTGAAAACCGGCTTGATGAAGCCTAGTGGAATAATTCCCGAAGCTCGTGAAAGCATATTAACATCAAGATATCAACTCAGAATAATTCACAGGCAGAAGCAGACACCCGCCTGTCTGGGTGTCTATGGGCCTTCTGTGTTTCAACCATGTTGGTTTCAGCCATGCACAGATGTTTTCCAAATGAGCAGGTGCCCGGAACCAACACATCATATAGGATATGTTATGTTTTACATTCTTGTGATTCTCAAAGTACACATGCACATCTGTATTGGCTTCAAAATTTTAAGCCGACTCTGTAGATTTTAAAGACTGGCGCTGACAAACATTTGACAACAAACACTGAATTCAGATTCTCCATATAATGTTGGTTACTAAAGAATCTATCGGTATAAGCTGACAGCAGGGTCCCATTACTGAGGAAAACACTCACAGAACTCATTGAACATGGAGAAGTCAGGCTGTGCCTACGTGAAGCCTTCACCTCATGTTAAAGTCTTGTTGGTGTGGGAAGGTACTCTACAAGCTACCAAAAGAGAAATATAAATATCAACCTAGTCATAAAACCCCTGACCTACAATCTGTCCTGCTTGCAAAATATGCTAGGGCAATGGTGGCACAGAAATTATGGGAGTAGCTAAGTGATGTCTGACTTCTTCTAAGTAAGACCCTTTCCATGAGAAGGAACCCATACCCGACACTGCTGGGATAACCTGGATAGCCAGAGATCAAGGGTAATGCCAGATGCTACTGGTCAAAATAGATAGATAATCAATAAAATTACTCCTACAGATAGTCTACTAACTTCATAGATGAATGCTTTATCCTGTCATCATCAGAGAAACTTCCAGCAGCACATGGGAACAGATTCAGAGATCCACAGCCAGACACTATGGAGAGAGAGAGAGAGAGAGAGAGAGAGAGAGAGAGAGAGAGAATCCTCCAGGAATCCAGTGGAGATTGTGAGAGCCAAAGGGAAGGGAGAACACCAGGACAAGGCTTCTGGATCTACTAAGTAAGGCAAATATGAGCTTACAGAGATTGAAGCCTATGTAGATCTGCACCAGGTTCTCTATTGTACATTAGAGTTTTTAGTTTAGTATTTTATGGGATTCAAGACTGTGAGAAAGAATGGGTCTCTACTCTCATGCCTTCTCTTGGGACTCTTTTCCTCCTGTTGGGTTGCCATGTCCAACTTTGATACGATACTTTTTGCTTCATCATATTATATTTTATTTTGTGATGTTTGGTTGTTATCCCATCAAAGCCTGTTCGTGTCTCGTGAGAAACAGAAAGGAAGCAGATCAGAGGGGAGGGGAAGAGGGGAGGAACTGGAAGAAGGAAAGGGAGGGGAAACTACAATCAGGATATAATATATATTGGAAATATACTGTTTCCAATAAAAGGGTGGACAAGTTTACACATATATGCCTTATTAAAGATCAAGGGAGGCCTGTCAACTGCATCTGCGCATCCTTCCCTCATCTGCCTCAGGTGCTACTGTTCCTAACAACTGAGCGTCAGGGGCAGGGTTGAAACTTCTCAAACTTCTCTGCTGAGGCTTGCTGTTCATTTGTTCTGCTGCTTTCCCAGTCTAGAAATGAATTTCTAGAAAATTCTTAAATATTATTGACTACCCCATTCACTGCTGCTTTTGTAACAATTAATGAACCCCCACCTCCCCTCATATATTTAGAGTTCAAGAGGAGATTATTATTGACCAAGGGATTTACAAAGGGGATACGTTTGCTTCAAGAATTTATTATTTAGAATTTATTTTCTTCAGCTCCAAGAGGCCAAAATGAAGTTTTTGTTTGTTTGTTTTTTTTGTTTGTTTTTAAAAAGTCTGTATATTCTAGGGGGTTCCACTGCTGATGAGTGACATTTCAATTTCAAGACTTAGAGAAATGTTTAAACCGATGCCTCAACAGAAGAATCTGCAGGGAGTCTCTGCTAATGCCTGCCACAGATAAATTCATAGTTTCTTTGCAAATTCCTAGGGAACTTAAGTCTGATTGTGTTTCTGCTTCTGATATCTGAAAAGAAAATGAGCATTGGTTAATTAGAATTCCACAGATAACCCCCAAAGAGACCACGATGACAGTATTGTCTGCCTTTGGTTTCAGCCCAGTGGCTGATGGTCAAATAAAGTTTCTTCTGCCAAGTTTGTCCTGTGTCCTGGATGGCTGGATCCCTTGCCATTTTTTTTCTCCTGTAGAATATAACTCTGGAGGACCATGAATAGACATTAAAATACCTGAGACGAATCTCGTGGGATTACTGCATCTAAGAGAGGGGAAAGAGCATATATGTATTTACAAAAGAGCCATTTTCCTTTTAGCTGAGGATATACAATGAGCTGATTTAGTTTTAATGAGTTTTAATCTGTCATTGTCGACTCTCGCACTTCTGTTTTCTAAATCAGCAGCCTATTGTCTGTGTACAAGACTAGGATGCTGTCTCTGAACTTTCTGCACAGTATTTTTCTGAAGGCTTCTTTTGTTTTGGAAACACTTCCTCCCCTCCCCTTCACACACACGCATTTTAGGAGTCTCAAAGCAGCCAACAGTTTAACACCAGCAGTTTCTAATCAGGAAACTTGGAGACTCAAATTATGGCTTTCTGTTTGGACTGAGTTTATGTAGCAGCTTTAGGAATTATAACTTTTGATGTGTTGAGCTTGGTTTTTTTATACATGTTATTCTTTTAAAATGCAGTATTATCTATAAATTCAAAATTCAAGCTTTTAATTTTTAAATATTAGCTTATTCCCTTCTAATTTTATACAGGTTTGCAATATAGTGCTACCATTTTATACAGGTATGTTTCTCCCATTCCACCACCTTCCCATTGCCTCCTTCCATCGAAATCCCCCTGCACCTAGCAAGCCTTTCTCTCGCTTGTCATATCCTTCTGTTTTGTTTTTGTAAAAATCTTAATTTTAAAATTCTTTAAATTTTGTGGTGTCCTGTGTTCTGAAATTTGTAGAAAAGTGGTGTCGTAATATTTTCCTTGCCCTTTTATTCACATTTTTAGCCATAGAGTTTATAAAATGTGTTTTCCCATATACTATATATAAAGTAGATTATGTCTGAAGGGACTCTAGCCAGCCCTATTCTGGCAAACATGGCATTGACCCTTTTCTCCTATTCCCTCTGCTTTGCTAAATGTCGTTAGATTACATCCCTAAAGCTAGGTCTTTCATAGAGGAACTCTATGTAAACATCTGTGTGTGTTCAAGACCAAGACCAAGACATGTGTAGATACTAACTATAGAGACATTGAAAGAAACCCCTCCCACACACAGCAGGGTTCTCTCTCAGGCCCCAGATCCCCAAACACCTGTTTTCACAGAGAGATCCTTTATTAAGCAAAGAAGAAAAACTAAAATTTACTGCTTTCTGACTCAGGGAGAAAAACAGTAGCAAACGACCTTGTGGGTATCATTTTTAAGAGGAGAAAAAGGGGAGGTCTGTGTTAGAACGGTCTGGGATGTGGTGGTATGTTTTGATTGGTTGTGTTAACTGGGTGAACCCAAGGTGGTTTTTTGATTGCTGGTCTTCAATACTTTAATAGCTTGACCTTGGTAGTTAGCGTCAGGAGGATGAAGTGGTAAATAAGGGAACAGACAATGTTAGAGTTAGCGACAGATGACAACAGATCACCCTTGTTAGTTCTTGTCAAATTGACACATACTGGAGTCATCTTGGGAAAAAGGAAATACCTCCAACAGGTTGCCTATAGGCAAGTCTGTGTGGTGTTTTCTTGATTAATGATTGATGTGAGGGGGCCTAGTCCACTGTGGTAAGTAATACAACCATGAGTATGTAGTCCTGGGTTGTGTAAGAAAGCAGGCTGAGGAGGCCATGAGCAGGCTCCTGCCCTGTTTCCCTAAGTGATGGACTATGACACCTGAGTTGTAAGATGAAATAAACACTTTCTTCCCTTCACTTGCTTTTGGTCTTGGTGTTTCACCATCACAAGAGGACACAAACTATAGACCAAGAAGGCTTCCTTTAGGAATCTGAATGGCCCAAATGAAGCCCTTTGTTCATAGATTTTAAAGCAGTGTTTCTGCTTTTAAGGAACAATTGTAAAGGAACAAAGGAAAACAAAACAAAAAATCCAAGGTTGGCAGACAGTCTGATTATGGGTCTTGGTTGATTTAGGTGTCTGCAGATTCCCTGCACGTTTGCTCAAGATGGAAGGCGAAGTCTGACAAATCATGAGTGCACGAGAGCGGTGTGCTTAACGAGGAATACGGTCCATACTCCACTCTTAACTCCTGTTGGCACCTGGGCAGGAGCCCCGTGACCTTTAAAGCAACGCAATTTTAGAAGCAAAGAAATGAAAAGACAGTTTTCGTCAGGTTGTTTTATACACTGTTTCCTTACCCAGCATCCCTCTGGCTATATGTTTCTTCTCAATGGAGCACTGGATAGCTATTGAGAGGAGTACAGTGAGTCAAGACTAAGCCTGTTTTCTGTTGAGTTCCAATATTTACAACACCTGTTCCTAGTCTTGAGTAGTAAGGCTGGCTTTGCCCAAAAGCCTAATAGATACAAATGGTTTTCCTAAGGTTTGAAGAAGCACTTGAATATTTCATGAGGACTTCAGACTTCTCAGATGAATTAAATATTGTCTAATTAAGTACCCCCTCTACCAGGCACACTTTGCCTGCTCTTGTTTTCATGGCCCACAAGGAGTGTTTAAGACCCTGAGACTTGTCTGTTTGATATCCAGATTGGCTTTGGTCTGAACACAAACCAAACTAACAAAACATGATTTCATAGGGTACAAAGAGAATGTGATTACAGAGGGAGAGATGTTGATTCTTACTACATTTGAGAAAAAAAAATCCTGATTTACTTTTGAAAGTAAAATATATATATATATATGCCTTATGTAATCTTGAATTTTATATATCATATCATATATTTATATGTTACATCATATATATTTTATATATTATATCATATATCTATGAAAAAGGCCTTATGTGACAACTTCTTTTTTGGGAGGCTATTAATTAATTATTTTTAAAAACACTATTTTGTCTCATTTCATATACCAATCCCTTCCACTCCCTCCCCTTGTTTACTCCCTCCACCTTCTCCCCATTTTTACCCCCCATCCACTCCTCAGAGAGGCTAAGGCTTCCCATGGGGAGTCAATAAAGTCTAGGACATTGCTTTGAAGCAGGACCAAGACCCTCCTCACTATATCTAGGCTGAGCAAGGTATCCCTCCAAAGAGAAACGCTTCCAAAAAGCCAGTGCAAGCAGTAGGGATAAATCCTGGTCTCACTGTCAGTGGCCCTACAATCTGCCCTAACCATACAACTGTTTTCCACATTCATAGGGCCTAGTTTGGTCCTATGCTGGTTCCCTAGCTGTCAGGCCGGAGATAGTGAGGTAAGCTGTTTTGGTGGGTATCCCCATCATGATCTTGACCTCTTTGCTTGTATTCTCACGCCTCCCTCTCTTTGACTGGACTTGGGGATCTCAGCCCAGTGTTCTGCTGAGGATCCCTGCCTCTGCTTCCATCAGTTGCTGGATGAAGGGGAAGGACAGAGGCAGAGACCAAGGACAGTAACATCTTGATTGAGGGAGTCATTATGGGGATAGCAAGAAACCAGAATTAGAGAATTTCCCAGGAATCCACAAGGATGACCCCAGCTCAGTTAGCTATTATTGTACTCTGAACACATTCCTCCTGTAGCCCCCCACCCTCCTTTTCTGCACCCTCCCATTTGTCTCCGGAGAGTTTTGCTTCTATTTTCATGTTATCTGTACACATGTGATTTTCTGTATTTGTAAAGTCTCAGTCCCACAAATGTGTGAACACCCAACTTAGTTATTGGAAAAAGGGCTACTTAAAACTAACAGATGTGTGGCAGAGAAGACATATAACAGTGGTGGCTGAACAAGGGAGTAAAGAAGTTCAAACATTTCAAACTGCTTCTTTGTAGATATAAGGAAATCATCTCTGGCCCCAAGGACGCTTCTCGACACTTGGTTGAACAGTTGTAATGTCTTTAAAAGCAAAGATCATTTTAGGTTTGTGCTAAAGAGCGACTTAAACAATGTTGCTACCAGAACTTAACTAATACAAGATAAGGAAACTCTTTGAGGTTGAAATTTAGTCTCCACCACAAAAGTGTCCTTACTGAGAAGACACGCTTTCTCTGTTTTATAGAATTGGAATTAAATGACACAAAAATCTTTAATCTCTTCTTCCTATTAACGAGCAGCCTCCTCATCAAGAACGACTGCAGTTCCCAGCAGAGAGCACGGCTCAGAAAACACTTGCCGAATTCATTGTATGCAGATTAGGAAGCTGTCACTCCGGGGATATGAATAATAGCAGCCAAGTTCAAATTTGTTCCTGTGTTGCACCTGCTCCTCCCTGAGCAGGGACCTGGGACCACAGGAGGAATTCTTCTGGGATCAGAAGTGGAGTGAGAATTTGATGGCTGCAAGGAAAAAAAAAATCTTAATGAGCCTTATCAAACTTCCTTACAATGAGCGCAAGCTGTGCATCCCGAGGAACTCGTGAACTCCGCGTTGACTTAAGATGCTTTTGTTAAGAGAAGTACACGCAGGAGTGTATCGGAGCAGATTTGTATTTCCAGGAAGGGTAGTTTGAGATGGCTCATGGCCATGTGAAGAGACTCTTCGGAGCATATCTGGAAACAGAGTAACTAGAGGCAGGGGGATACCCTAGTTCTAAGCGCTGCCTTCGTCGGCTTAGAAATTGTCTTCATCCGTTACTGAGCTTCTTAGCTTCAGATTGTGGATGTTTCCGTCGTCTTCAGTTTTCTCCCTCATTGTCAGATACACCAACAAGTCGGCAGGTTCTCAGGTGTCTAGCTTTAGTGAACCCAGGGATGCCATGCACCATATAATAAGCACACACCGTAACACCAGAGCAGGCACAGTGGCGAGTCTGAGAGGGAACCCTCAGGAGGAGATAAGTGTCACAGCCCCAATTGTTAAATTTGGTGTAATTCTCCTACATTTCCCTCTGTTATTGAAAATTGTCTTGATATATCTAGGTATTTTTTTAATCACTTCTTTGTTTTTCTTTGATCATTAAAATCTGAAAAAGTGCAACAGAGGAGAAAGATTATTACAGCAGCTTCCCACATCTTTTGCCTGTATTAATCTTTCAAAATTAATCCATTTTAAGGTGTATTTATTTACCTTTATTTATATGCAAATAGGTTGGATTTTTAATAAATTAGTTGGACATAAATTGCAGGCATTAAGATGCTTCCCTCACTGAGAGTCAGCACTGATTTTCTGATAATGAAGATGCTTTCTTATTAAGGATTAGCATTAATCACATAAAGTTATTATCATCGATATAAAGCACCTACCTTTGAAACTCCAAGTTAAAAATTTGAATTTTTCTCTAGAGACTCAAAAGTCTTCAGGAGCCATGCTTTCTCTTGTTTTCTTTTGTCTGAGACTTTTTATAGAATATGGGTCAGATAACCCAACCCATATTCCTTATTTTGGGTTTGTCTAACGAATTCCTTGTGACCATAATTAAAATTTATCTGAATTTTGTAGTAATAGTCTAACAGTGGCTCGCATATAATTTTCTTTTCTGTGTTGTTCTTCCTTTTTTTCCCCTCTAATCTACTGTTAGAGGAGTAGGCTTCCTGCCTGGACTCTGGCGTCACCGCATCCCTTCCTTCGGTGGCTGGGCAGTCAGCACGTATGCCAGGTGCTGTTGCCACCAGGAAGACAGTCCGGGATCTTGGGAAACTGAGTGATATATAGACCCATCCTGAAATAAGCACAGCTTGCAACCAGCCTTGCTGAGGTCAGCAGAACGCCCCAGTCGCGTTGCAGATGTGTAAGCAGAAAGTTAAATGTTTGTCTAATGGAGGCCACAGACTCTTTGGTTTAATGTTAGGCAACGAGTGTTAAGGAGACAGCAGCAGCCTTTCCCCTTTCTCTTTTAGTATGGTAACCACCAACAACAAAGCATATGTTTCTCTTTAAGTTTACAAGAAGTGTTATTGATATGTATAGCACTATCTAGCAGATTTCTAGAATTTCCAGTCTTATGTGACTGATGATTTCTTAAACTTCACCTTTCCCCTTTCTCAAAGCTCTAAGCCATCATTTGATTTTCTCCTGTGAAGTAGGCTACATCATATTTGTAAGATACATGCAATGCTTATGCTACCCAGCCCAGTGTCCTTCAGCTCCAGCCATGTCACAGAAGATAACAGCATTGCCTTCATGTTCAGGACTTGTATGTGAGTCCATATTTTATCCTCGGTAGGCACTTAGGCCTCTGGATAGCCACAAGCAATCTGCAACACACAGAGGACATTGGGTCCTGTTTCAATTCTTTAGGGAAAATACCCAGAACTGGGAATGGGTACTTTATTTTTTTAGCCTTTTTTTCCCCTCTGGTTGCTCCAGCTAGCACATGCCATACTGCACCATGATGCAGGAAAATGGTGAATATGAGCATCTTTACCTTGCCTTTGACTTTAGAGAGAAAGGGCTCAGTTTGTTATCACTGAGGGTTGTGTTAATTGTGGGCTTTATGTCTATGTTGAAGTCATTTCTTCCTATTTTTTTTTAAATTCTCTCAGTTAGTTCTCCTAAAATGGTGGGATGTCTGATGAATGTTACAACTGCTTGTGTGTCAAGGAGAAGCCTGACCTCCAGTGTTCCCTCCCCAGCCAGCAGCAACCTTAGTTCATACTATACTGAGCATGGACCATGTGAGCGATGCTGATGTGAACTGGTGATTTTGTTCACAGTAGTCTCAAAGTGGGTGTTCTTTCTTAATCAGTCGTGAAGTTCAGATGAGTCAGATACCAGTTCCTCTACCAGCCACAACACTTATCTGAATCCAGAGTGTTTACATCAGTCTTCTCTTCCCACAGCGGGGTAAACGGGACGGGGCATCTTCAAGCTGAGTTCAGGGAGAGGCAGTTAATACTTCGGGACATGCAGTTTCTTCTTGGCTTCAGTACGGTTAGTTTCTGGGCTTTGTGTGAGGTTCAGGAGCCTCCTGATCTCTGGAAGTCTTACAAAAGGATCGGTCTGTGTCTTGAGGAATTGGTGTGTTCCCACCAGCGGAAGGAAGGGTGGCGGCTTCTTGTTCTGCCTTGCTGGTGTCGCTTCTCTTATGGACTTCTTTGGTAGTATGATGTCAGGTTTGTCACTGGTGCCAGAGCTAGTTTTCTGACACAGGCGGTGACTAGCATGTCTCCATTATGAAGAATCCACACGCTATCCACCGTGTCATGTGGTATGCATTGCAGAGGTGCATTTGGAGGCTGCGTGACTGTGCCCTTTGTTAGCAGCTGCTCGTTTGGCTGATATTCTTCATCGGTGCTGCTCTCATTAGAACGGATGCCCATCTTATGCTGCAAGTTGTTCTTCTAATTGGCCTCAGGAAAACAGAGTGGGTCACAGCTACAGATAGGCAAATCCTCAGTGGGGAACAGAAGGTGCCACTTTTTGGAAAACAAAATTTCAAGCGTAGTTTTCTTGGGATTGGAATCTTCATTCAATTCCTTGTCATAGAATGGCGAAGGGGACTCAGGAGCTAAGGTAACTTTTCAGAAATAATCCAGACTTTTCACTGCAGTACAGGCTTACAAATATATTCTATTTAATGAAAGACAATACACTCCTTTTAAATAGCATTGAAAATTCAAAGATTGAGTATGACTTAAATTATGGCACATCCATAGGCTGGAATATTATGTAGCTATTAAAGAGAATCTTGTGAATAAACATTAAACATTAATAATATAGATGTCCATATTACATTGAACTAGTAGACTAATTAATAATATACAACATATAAAATTTTATGTGTATATGCAATGAAATATATGATGTATTTACATTAGAAAAGATTGTTATCTGCTAATCAAAGGAGCACATATAGTTAAAATTATTTTTATGATTACTGTAATTAAAGCATCACTTATGAAATACATATGATTTTATGTATAAAGAAGCTACTCAATCATTCTTATATTCTTAAATTAGAGAACTATGATTAAAGAAAAGAGCTAAAGGAAAGACCTAGCTGCCGATTTTGGGAGAGTGACCCGTTCTGCCTGGAAAGTAGTGAGCAGTTACATAGCGATCAGGAGGAGAGTCCTGGATCAAGATTGATAAATGGCTCCTACTCACGCTGCACTACTGTTTCTGCTTTAATATTCCTACGCCTTTAAACATTAATTCAATTAAACCGAGCAGCTTGTTGTTATGAGACTTTCATGAAGTAGGGAGATTTATCTTTGGGAAGGCAATAAATAAGTAAGCACTAAAATCTACGCACAAGTTAAATATGCGAAAGTGTATGAATGATTCAATTCCTAGTATATTGGTGTGTTTACAGGTCTGCATTAAATCTTATGAAGAAATATAACAAAATTACTAGTAATTATTATCCCTTATTAAGGAATCGTGGGCTTTGTATCATGGTATGTGCTTTGTAGGTGTTTAATAATATTAACAGTTTTTCTACATCAAATATTTACTACTATGAAAATTATCTTGTGGTATATTTAAAAATCAAGAATCTCCCACTCCCCAGCTCCCATCTTCTTTGTTCTTTTTCTCTTCTTTTCTCAGGTCTGAGTAACCTCAGCGTGTGGGATAAAGACAAATTCTCTGCTATCCGGTCCCAAGAAGAAGGTTCATAGGTTAGAATTTTGAAGGCTGGTTGCCTTGAATAAGGTCTTATCCTAAATGCAACCTCCGTGTGTGGTCTTCCTGGATGGTGCCCTCATATGTGGCTATACTTGCAGAAAACGGGGTGGGGAGTGCAGAAGGAACACATTGGTCTTTATTAATTAAACAGGGTTAAATTAAATGTTATTTATCCCTGAAACAAATGTACCCATCTACAAGATGATAGTTGCTTGTGTCTCCTAATTGGATATGTATTAATATCTTTACTGATGCTGAGTGGAACATTGGGCATTTAAAGCTGAGTACCCCTAAAGATCAGTATTATATGTCAGGATTCCCAAAGTAGCTTTTAACCGGTGGATGCTACAAAAGACCCCCGTCTCTGGTTGAACCAGTTTGGGTTGTTTTTTCACATTAAAGACCTCTTTTTCTACACCTAATTTTACAATCAAAGCTATTATTGTGTACACATGAATACAACAGATTAATACATTAATACTTTAGGAAACAATATTAAGAGCTCTACTGGTAAATGATAAATAAATAAGTAATTTAGACTCAATTAGAACATGAGTTGGATTGTGAGTGCTGGTCAGAGCAATTTATAACGATTGCTAGACATCATCATTTGCCATATTAGGTAAGCTCTTTACATTACGCAACATCATCCTCTTAATCCCTGTGAGAGACTCCTCTTCTTAGTACTTTTATCAATGAGGAGCCTGAGGTTTATCTAGTACCCTGGCTTGTTCTGTATGCTGTAGCAAAGTACCCAAGGCTGAGTAATTACTTCCCCCCTCAATGCTTTCTAGTCATTATTTTTTATTTTACTTCTTTTGCCTACGTGTATGTCTGTGTGCCATGTGCAAACCTGGTACCTACAGAGACCAGACAAAGACATCTGAGCCTTTGGAACTGGAGTTGCAGAAGGCTGTGAGCTGACATGTAAGCTCTGGGAATTGAATCCTCATCTTCGACAGAGTCAGAGCTCTTAATCTCTGAGCCGTCTGTCCTGGCCTAGGATGGGGAGTTCTTGAACAACATAATTATTGCTCATAATTCTGGAGTATGTTCTAGATTAAGGTGCTGCCTGGAACCTCCGGAGTCTGTTGAGGGATGACCCTCTGCTTCACGGATGGCATTCTCTCATTTTGTTCCTGTGCAACAGAAAGGAAATTGGGGCATTGATCTCATCCAAGAGGTCAGAGCCCCCGTAGCTCTGAGACACTAAAGCTCCCCACTAGAGTGATGGGGCTTTAATTCCAATAGAAACTGGCAGGGTAGTACCAACATTCAGACTAGAGTGGAGGGCAAAGACTTGGTCAAGATTATTAAGCTAATAAATAGTTAGGCCTGAGTTCTAAAGTCACAGTCTTTCCTTTTATTCCCAAGACAAAAACTTCAAGGAGGCCCCAGACCATGGTATTTGGAGAGCCATTTTAATGACGAAATCAAACAACTTGAAGGGAGACAGTGTTGTAATATGAGCGGCTGGGCTGCGTCCCCAGCACCCCGGCCACCTGCTAGCTTATGCCTCGAAATAATTATACGAACACTGTATTCTTTTAAAAACCTCTTGGCCCATTAACTCTAGCCCTTACAGGATAATTCTCATATCCCGATCAACCCATCTCTAATAATCTGTGTAGCATCAGTCTTACCAGGAAAGATTCTAGCCTCTTCCATCCTGGGTCTGAGCTTCATGTGTCTGCCTCAGAGAGCAGAGCTATCGCGTCTGCCCGGGAGAGGGGAACATGGCGTCTCTGAGCTCACTTCCTCTTCCTCCCAGCATTCTGTTCTGTTTACTCCACCCACCTATGTTCTAACCTATCAGGGCAAGCAGTTTCTTTATTTAATTAACCAATGACCTTCCTCCATCAAGACAGTAACTATGAAATCAAAATACATCCCCCCTCCCCACCCCACCGACCACCGGCCACCAAGATGGCTGCTGTTTAGAAAGGGCTTAGAAAAATGAAGTTAAAGAAATAGTAGGATATACTAGGTTGTTGAAAGCTGGTGGGCAGGACAGAGTGTGAATGACAGGTCAGAAAACATTTAAGAAGCAGGAACAGGGGCAGTCACATAGAGCTACTTAAAACCTACACTGGTGCTTATGAGGGGATTTATAGATAGAAGTAAAATCCGGAATTGCACGCTTAATGCCAATCTAGTTTACAGTCTTGATAATATAAATGAAGGGCGGCCAATGGCGAACAGATGGCAAGAAGCAAGGTTTACAGGCAGCAATCACCAGCATCTGGGGAATGGACATCCTGTAGGAACAACACTCACAGCTGTGGCCTTCAGAATCCTCTTCTCCTGACTTCCATGTGACAGTCACGGGCAGTCAGCACTGACTAACAATGTGTCCTCTGGTGTGCTGTGCTGTGCTGATTAGGGGATGCACAATAACCTCCTGATGGGAGCATCAGCTCAGCGACTTGGCAAACAGACGTCCTGTGAGAGCTAGTGGCAAACCTCCTTCCTCAGTTTTCTCTCCAAATGTTTGCTTTTGCTTTGGAAAATTGGAAGTGTTTGGATAAGCGCTGTGATGTACACGCAGCATTTGGTTCCCATGTCAGAACAATAGCGGGAAAACCACTTGGGGGAGATTCTTCCTTCACCTACTATATCCAGCGAAATGTTAAGGCAAGATTTGTTTATTCTGCGAGGTTAAAGGATGGCTTTAGTGGTGGGACACAGCCCAATGGCACTTGAGGAGATAAGAAACTGGCAAGATCACCAGTGCTCCAGATGTTGGCACAGCAGCCACAGAAGTTGTTTCTCCAGACAAGGTAGTATCAAGAGGGGGATGTATATGGTAGATAGGGTAAGTGGAGAGACAGGTTCTAAGGGCTTGCTAGAAGTTGGGTAATTTGAATAATTCCTAGCACTTTAGTGTAACTATTGTTTCTAGGTGTTTGGTGTCTGGCCCTGGGGAGGTGTAGGTATGTGCCTACAGCCCTGGAGATGGGTATCAGAAGAGTGGTTTAGAATTAGCTAATGACTTACAGGCAATGGGGAGTTTCAGCTCTGACTTCTGAACTGATCAAGACAGTCTGTAAAGGTCATGTGATCCTCCTGTCTCTGCCTCCTTCAGCAAATCCTAAGGCGTGTGCCACCACAATGATCTCCAAAATTTCCTTTTGAAAATGCTTTTTCCTCATCCTTAATTTTTACATTCCTGTCTTACTAAATATTAAATGTTTTTTTTTGGTAATCCTGGGGTTCAAGTGTTTTGGGGACAAAAGTGAAATGAATCTCTTATTGCACCATAATGTTTGTTTTCAACTCATAGACCAAATGTGCCTTAATAATTTGTTTTCATTTGTATTTAAAATAGCTGATAGGCTTGCCATTTTTAATATACATCATCGGAGTTCTGCTTATTTGCAAATAGCCTATTGTAAATTTGAACAAATAAACCAGTGGACAGTATTTTTCTTTTATAAAAAAAGAAAATAAAGACGTCGCACAATGCTGTTAGGACAGCTGGAGCTTGAGTTCGCAGGAGCAGCAATTTTTCTCATGGCCTTCCTGCCTTTAAATTCTCTGTGTGCAGAGGCATTGTGACCCTTTATGAGACAATGAAGGCATTCGTAGCTTCTTCTCTTTGTGAATTCCCAATTTATCTCTGCTGTATTGTCTCTATCAGCAATTCCTTGTTCTTCCAGCATCACCTTTGGGTTATTTTCCAGCCCCTTTCCTTGTCTTTCTTGCCTCACCTTCCCTCATTAGCAATGTCCTTCCATTCTGAGAGCTGTCGTTTTCTGCACTTACCATCTTAGGTCTCCCCCTCCATCTTCTAGTACCGGGATGAGCAAATTATGGCCCATATCACAAACCTAGGCTCTTGTCTGTTTCAATAAATGTATTTTTGCTAAAAATGTGACTCACCCATTTGCTGTTTTGCATGTGGCTGCTATTAAGTGGACAGAATGAGAACTTGCAACAGAGTCTGTGGCCTGTAAAACCTGAAATACTTAACTGTCTTTATAGGAAAGGTTGATCAGTGAGTATAAAGCTACTAAATAACCACCGCAAATTCTGAAATGTTAATCTAGCAGCGAATCGGGGAGATAAGCGATGTGTATTGATTGCAGACCCATTGCTAACTCTACTGGGCTGACTCTTCAGAGGAGGAAACAGTCCTGCCCCGCACCCACAGAACTCTTGCTGCCTTGTTGTTTTTCTGCAGAGCCCATAGGATTTGTCTTTCTTTTCAGCATTTCCATTTTTCTAAGATGGACAGGAAATGAGATATGTCTCTCAACCTGGGTTGTCACATAAAAGCCGTGGAAGGCCACGGGATGCTTTTATTTCATCTTGGAAATGGAATGATGGAGATGGAGAGAGACCCTACAAGGCCTTCCTGTCCCAGACTCAGACCTCACCTATTTCTTAACAGGGTTCTTGTTGCCCTCTCAAGAAATGCAGTAATTATTTTTTAGGGGCATCTCCAATTCTCTGATTCTATCTAGTGGTTCTAGAGCTTAACTGGCCATATGTCCCTATAGAAGGCTCCATTCTTCCCTACCCACTACTGATGGCAGCAGCTAATAAAATTTGTTCTCTCTCTCTCTCTCTCTCTCTCTCTCTCCCTCTCCTCTCTCTCTCTCTCTTTCTCTCTCTCTCTCTCTCTCTCTCTCTTTCTCTCTCTCTCTTCTCTTTCTCTCCCCTCATGGTCTGTATGTTTTTATTTAGTCAAGAATCAAAGCCTTAGAGGTGGGAAAAAAAGGCAGTGTTCTTCCATTCATCATGCATCTTTTCTGCTCAATGGTAGACATGCATGACGTCATCCCATTCCTTGCTGCAGTTTAGGATCCTGAAGATTAAGCTCCAAGAATGAACTCCTGTGACTCTTCTCTTGTCTCATGTCTTCCTTGAAGTAAAGGGGATCTAGTAGACCAGATTTTACAAGCACAGGGAGAACATGGGCAAGCAATTCCACAACAATGTTCTCTTCAAGCCCCACCCTTCGCCGGAATGTCAGTTGGTCCTTACAGTAGCATTGACAGAAAAATATCTGCTTCATTGTATAGAGGAGGTGATAGACCCAGCTGAGTCAAGTGGTGGAGTAAAACCACACTTGAGTTCAGATCTGAGAGTCTCTAAATGAGAGCACTTTCTCAGCCCCAAAGCCTGGTCCTTGTTTATCTTCTTTGTTTAGCATCCAATCAGTAAGTAGTTTTTTCTCTTCCTATGTCCTTTAGCTGTAATGGTTTTATAGTTGACTGATCTTTTTGTTATGAAACCAAAAGCTGTAAACCTGATGTCAACAACTCCACACTTTTATATGTTCATTTAATGGCAGGGCAAATGTCCATTGGCCCACCAAGTGCTAATAGGTTGGCAAATAGATGGACATGGTAAGCTATGGGACAGATGGAGAGATGCAGTAGCATCTGGGCCACAAACACAGATCAGCACCAAACATGAGGAGAAATTCACATCATGCCAGGGAATGTGAACATTGTCCTCAGGTGGAAGGAAACCACTGATGACTTCTCAAGGGGAAGAGTGACATTGTCCAATTAAAATCAACACAGTTGGCAACTCTTGTATGATGTGTGCAGAGGAAAGGAAGTGCACTACTTTGTTAAAATTCACCTTAGTTGTTTGCATTCTCACGTGTATTGTCCACACAATCCATGTTTTTGATTAATATGGATTAAATTGACCTGAGGTGTAAGATGGTGACAGAACAGAGATTCTGACTTTGAGAATGTTTAGATACCCCCAAAGATGCCGTACTATTAGTGCAGAGGTATGCGTGCTTCAATTCCTTCATCAGCATCTTATTTCCTTGTCATTGGGTAACAATGATTATATCAAAGCTGATGTTAGAACTGCTTGAGAAATGCTCATGTCCCATACATATGGTGGCATAATCTTTGAGATACTACACAGCATGGTATATAGGGGAAGTTTACCATGGTTACCAAGGTATGTCCTGATTATATATCTTTTTATTTTTCATGTACAGGATGGAATACAACCTGACTGATCCTCATTTTCTCTTTTGGGCAAGGCTTTTCAGATCCTTCTGCCAGGAATGGTTGTGCTGGATCATAGTTAGTAAATGATCAATCTCCTGCCATTTTAGAAGCAATGGAAAAAGGAAAAGAAGATTAAATGTGGGTTGAGGTGATGCCTTTGTGGGTAAAGTGTTTGTAGAGAGAGGCCTTGACCTACCTAGTCAAAGACTCTTGTCCAAAATCACTTTATTTTAAAAGCAAACTTGAACTGTGCATTACAGAAATAGTTAATAAATAAAAATTATTTTCTATATCTAACTGTAAGAAGATCATGTTAAATGTGATGTGGAATAGAAGAATATTTTAAGTAGGCACATTACAATTGATTTAAAATTACACAGCTATTGTGTGCAAGTCACACTGGTAGAAACAAAATAAGTTTAATATAAACTTTAATAGGCTAGGAGACAGGGAACATTCTACTTGATTGATCAGGGAATGTGCCACGGAAGAGTTGGTGGGAATTGGTTTGTGCAGCAGATAGGCCATCCACTAGGTTTGACCAGGTACAAACAATATCTATGTATTGGGATTATTATTTCAGTCAAGGTCTGAGATGGTTAAAATAAATGAAATGTTTTTTAAATGTATATAGTTATATCCAAATCAGTTGGATATTTCCCAATATCTTCTAATAGAGGTGAGAGAATTTGTTATTGGCGAACTTGGTCCATTAATTGTTCCTTCTGCCTGAAGACCTCCAGGGGTGCCATGGCCCCACAACATGGGCCCAGGGTATTAGACTTTGCAGATCTTTTCATACATCTGCTGAAGATGAGTGAAATTGGGTGATTCCCTGTTGACTATGGATCTGAGGCAGCTACTGTGTTATTTCCCTAGAGAGCACAAATTCTATGACATTCTGCTTTTAGTAAAATGATCCTCTTTCTCCACAAAGATATTCATGTGCAAGCAGATTAGATAAACTTGAGGAGTCCATAGTGACAGACTCCTGGGAATAGGTAAGCATCCTTATTTTGCTCTAAAGATCATTTTAAAATATGAAATAGTTTGAACATGGGAAAAGCATAGAAGATAATAAAGACCACCAACTCCATGCCCAATTTAATAGATAAGGACATTACTATATATCCATTTGCTTCCAGTCTTCCCATTTCTCCTTAAAAGAGACAGGATAATTACCAATCTTGATAAAACTTCCGCACAGCATCGCTCCCTTCCCGCATCACCAAAAGAAGCTCCGTGCTGAAGCTGGATGTTCTGTATCGCTTCTATGAATACTTAGTTTTTACTTCTGTGTGGAAATTAAGACCCACAAGTGTTATAATTCATGGCTGCTGATTCTGCAGAAGTGGTATCAGAGCTTGTACGCTGGCATCTCTACACCGCTTCCTGCAGTCAGCATAGTTGCTGAGGCTCAAGCGTTTTCATGCATGTTAATCTAATGAGCTCACTTTCACTGTTCTATTTCGTTGTCTGAGTCAATCACATTTTACTGAAGCTCCTTCCTTTCTTTGGCCACCACTGAGGCAAGCATGCATGCCTTTTTTAAACAGCACATATTAAAGTGGAGTTGTGCTATTGTTTAGGGTAGGCTACCCTGGACAGTCAGAAGCTACATAGGATGGCACAGACAAGTTCATTTCTTCCTCACCGAGCAGGTGCTTCCACTAACAGATGCATGAGAGTTAGTTGTATGTATTGACTTGACTGGCTCACAGATGCTCACAGAGCTGGCTAAACTTTATTTCTAGGAGTGTCTGTGAGGGTGTTATGAAAGATAGCAACATTTGAACTGGGGAGAGACACAACCAGCTCTTGTAGGTGGGACCCTTACTGAAGCTTGCACAGATGAAGTGTTGTGGGGTGGGTTGCTAGCTCTTTGCCTGAATGCTTGACCTGGGAATATGTTCTCTCTCAACCTTAGTGTTTTCAACTCTCAGCCCTTCAAAGTGGGATTGGAATCTGGATCTCTGGCTTAAGACCTTCCAAGCGGGTATGGGGGTCTGCATCCTTGGCTTTCTTAACTCCTGGACATTCAAACTATAGCATTATCATGGGTGTAAAGCTTACAGGTGGCAGGCCGTAAGCCTTGGCAACTTTCTCACGATCAAATCAGGCTAGTACTTCTCCTAAAATACTTTCCTTATCTTTACTGTTTCTCTGGAGAATCATGAACAATACAGGGTGTTTCTCCTCAGGAATGTGAGGAGATCCAGTTTCTGGTCAACTTGTACTGGATTGCTAGGTGACAAGATTGCCTGTGCTTTTCCTTATGGGTCAGTGTAGAATCTGTAGCTACAAATATATTATGCTGTACTTGTAGTAATATTGCACATTAAATAAAGAGTCCTTCTTGAACATAAGGAAAAAATACTCTTCTTTAAGGTCAACCCTGATGGAATTTTATGGAATTTGTTCAGTGACTTGGGTCTGTAATAAATATGAGGAAGTATGGCTAAGGTCTCCCTTGCAGGGTGGCCTCATTCTCCCACCTAGAATGCTGTTCACAAGAGGTTTAACTAATTGTTACATGAAATGAATTGTTAGATTTGATTCAACCTCAGTCGGGTAATATTTATCACAGTGACAAATAAGATTGTCTGTTTATAAAAAAGTTCCAGAAGCAAAGAAAACAGAAGTGGTGGGGATACTGTCAGTAGACCTTCCCTTTACATTCCTGCATGACTTGTAAGAAGAGGTGATTTGGGGCTGTGTCAATCAAGACCGTCTTTCTTGATACGTGTGACCATCTTTCTAGAGCAAAGAACAGTTTTGATAAGATTCCGCTCATAAAGAACCAGATCTCCTAAGTTCAGGGGTCTCTCTTCTTACCCAGCTAGCTGTGTGTGTTCTCACACCTGTCCTCTTCAAGTCCTTAAATGAAATGATGGCCTGTGAGGCACCGACAAGAAAACGGTGATGTCGTGGCCACTGAATGTTTATACCGTGGCTGCTGGCTATTGCTATGGGTAACCAAGATCTTTGCCATGGATCAAGGAATTTTAAGTTTCTTTGTGCATTCATAATAATGTGACAGGCTACCGTATGTTAGCTAGCATGCAGGATAAAATGTCAGATCTTTCAAGGGTCTCACCAGGGAGAAAATAATGATAATACAACTCAGGTCATCTTTTGTAAATACCTAACAACTTCTGTTATCTTAAGTATTTCAGAAGCACAAGGTTTGGCTCCAGACTGCATTGTTGCTAAGTTATCTGTGAGTCTGAAGATCCATGGTTCTGTGAGTTACTCAGTTACTCAGTTTTATTAAAATCAATCAATCAAGCAAACAACCCTGGTTGAATGTCAGTGGCCAAGGGTAACTGTCAGCAATTCACCATTTATGCTTTGTTGTGGCATCTTATTTCTTCGTTTCTAAAACAGCAAGGCAAGAGGAAATGGACACCCGTGAAAGCATCATTATCTAAAGGACAGTCGCCTATTGTACTCCAGACCTGAAGACAGAGAAGGCACATTAGCACAGAGTCTGGCTGGTCGGTTTAAGGAAAATCTTCATTTGGTGTGGCCTCAATCTCTTCAGACAGCTTTGACAAGACAGTCCTGCTGATGCAGCCTGTCTGGCTGGCAGGGGTGCAAAATGAGTCCGTATTTCACTGCTTTCTCAAGAGTGAAATAGATCTGAAGCTGAGCCCAGGGCCTGACTTAAGGCACTCAGCTTGGGATCCGTGTTTGTCCTCAACATTAGATGAGTTGTCTTTTCAATGTGGTGTCATTGGAAGAAAACCTGGTTGTTGATGCTCTTTTTCTGTTTGGGACTCTGTAAGAGATGACTGGAGGGCGGAGGGCAGAGGGCAGGGAGTTCCCAGAGGACAACGGGTCAAGAGAGATCTTCTCTGCCCAGGGGCTGGGGTGCACAGTTATGACGGGGGCCTTTACTCTTTGCTCCTCAGACAGTTATTGCAAGTGATGTTCCTTATATACATGACAGGAGGTGAGGGGTCAAATGTTGGGGAGTCTTGATTGACAGGGCAGAAGCCCAAGCCTGCAGGGAAGAGGAGGAGGGCTGTGGAAGAGACTGCAGAGGGAAGCTGTTGTGCAGGCAGGGTGGCCGGGGCTAAGGGAGCTGGCTCTTCTATATCTCCACGTGCAAGCCCTTGTCTCAGGCCTGTGGCCCTGCAACTTGCACATCTAGTGTCCCTTTTCTGGAGCACTGAGAAGCACCGACTTCATTGAATTCACAGAGACCTCTTCTACCTCTAAGGACAAGGTGGGGGCAGTGCCGCCCTTGCTCGTCACCCAGATAGAGGGAGTCACGAGGGTATGTTCCACCTTCTTTCAAGCCAGAGCACCACATGGATATGTTTTTAAATCTTTTTTTTTAACGAAAATGTTTCAATTAAAATATAATTATATGACTTCTCTCCTTTCTTCCCCCCCTCCATTCCCTTTCATAAGCTCTTCCTCCTACTCCTCTTATACCCCAATTTCCTCTCAAGTTGATAGCTTCTTTTTCTTTATTTGATTATTATTGTTGCATTATTATCTAAGTACACACACATATGTGTGTATATACATATGACCTGACGAATCTGTATATTTCAATTCTATAAAAAGCCGCACGAACATCATAGACTTTGAGACTCTTCAAAATTCCTGAAATCCTGCTGCAACCTTTCCACACGCCCCTCTGATGAAGAGCGTCTTCTTCTTCATTTTCAGGCCTATATTTCATGAACACCTTTTTTCAAAGTAAGTTCCACTATCAAGGGACTATGCTTTTTTTCTCATTAAGACCATGAGCCACAGGGGTGTCTGATTAAATTAACCACCAGTTCCAGAGCACAAGCAACTCTGTTTAATCTCCAGTTCTCTCATCCTCTCCAGAGTGTTGGGACCCCTTCTTCCTATCACACTGGGTTCCCATGGTAAGGGACGCTTTCTTGTTGCCGGCTCCGAAGGACCTGCCTCTCGTCAGCAGCAGTCAGGGAGTCAGGTAGATCAGTGCTGTATATCATAAGGACATTTGTTCCCTATAAAAAAAGCTATGAGAGGGAGGAGCAATATATCTTAGGGAGAAGAAAATATTTCATATTTTCGCTATCGCATTTCTGAGAAATAGAGGACAGCTACAGTACGTGGAAAGGGAGCGTGGTGCCTGCTTTGCCCTGTTGCCCCCACCTGCCCGTGTTTCCCCTTACCTAGTTTATCTTTTCATTTCGCTTCTGCACTTCACCTTGTCCTCTCCTTTTATCCGCTTCCTCGGAATTTATTAATCAGGCCATCCGTCTTTACTGTGCAGGCAGTGCCGTCACCACAAATCCTGCAGCATCTCACGAGGACTGTAAAGCAAAGCTCTTTCAGGGACCTCGGAATGGTGACTGGGTGCATAAAGTAGATTACGCCTGTCTGGAGTTCCCTGGAAATTGTTGTATTCCACTTATTACCTGTCTTTGGAATGAAAATATCAAGATAGTTTATCTTTGAAATGCTCCTCTCTAGACCATGATGCTGAAAACTTAATAGTATCACGAATTCAGTTTAAAACAACAATCTATTTATTCAAGATACTCTCTCTTCAATGCTACGCCTTGGAAATGCTCTCAGCAAAACTGTGCCTTTTAGTATTGTTTTCATTCTACTCATTTATGGAGAACCAAAGTAATCTATTGGGTCAAAAGGATACATGGCTCTGGAAGGGTGATGAGGGAAAGAGAGAGGGAGAGAATGTAAGAAGGGAGGGAGAGAAGTGAGAGAGTGACTTTTTAATGAGGTTATCTTCTTGAAGTCAGCATGAAGATGAACGCTCTTCTGAGATGTGATTTCCTCTTTGTCATTGTCTTTGTCTTTCTCAAATATGAAGCTCCTGAGAGAGGAGATCACCTGCTTTTCTGGATGATTCCACTTTGCACCCGGTAACGCTAAGGCTTAAAGACAGATAGATTTGATGCTTCCCACTTATTTCCTTCCCAGACGCGTGGTCAGAACTGCAAGCCGACACTGACTCCACGCTTTTTCCCAACTGCTGCCCCTATAATTGGAGAAGTCATTTCCATCCAGCTGATTCACCCCCCCCACACACACACACACTCTCCCCAAGAGCTACTCGGGAGTGTCTGGAGATAGCTTTGGTTGTCACAGCAGCATGCAGGATTCATCATCAGTATCTTACGGGGAGAGGATGAAGATGTTATTGTTTTATAGTGCCATTGTAGTCCCCTCAACAATGAAATTTCTGGATCCAAGTTGGTAGCGCCGAGGAGGTTAAGAAATGCTGATTTACACTAACCACAGCAAGAAGCAAATGGAAAAGGCAGGGGGAGGAGACAAGAAGGAAATAGAAAGAGACTTGGAAATTGCTGCAGCCTTGCTGTATTAACCCATGCAAGTCATTTCTTCCATCAAATCCTCTGTTACAAAATTATCAGGAAGTATACTAATGTTATTAGATCCTTCTCTCTTGTCTTTCCTTCAGTCGAAAGGGGATCGAAGACCAGGAGGTGTTAAATGACGTACTGTAAGTTTTTTATTTCTGGCAAGTGTAGTTCTAAAGTTCCCTTGCCTTTATTTCCCTTCCTCAGGAGCAGAAAGATGGTGATTTTTATTAGTGTTTCATAGGGAAGATAGTGGAAGCTGGCTGGTGTGTTTTTTCCATACATTTGTCCTGTGGGATGCCAACATTTAATATGATGTCATTAAGTGACTGTGAATTCCTGGGATAAAGTACAAACTTGCAAGACTTAATTTGTATCCTAATGTTTTCTTGGGAAAATGTCCCTATTATCCTATCTGTAAAAAAAAAAATGGATTATACATAAAATAAAAGAAATGTCACCAGCCTTAGAGATGTTGGGCATACTGTGATACCTAGCATCTGATGTTTAAGTAGAATCCAATGCCTTTGCTTTTGATTGAAGGACATAGCTTACACTGTTCTACACAGAGGCATAACCAGAAAACAATGAGTTCCAGAACTGAAATTACTGAACACAGATTGCCTTATCAAAAAATAAACAAAGAAACATCATTAACAACAACAATAAATCACAACTAGACCATTTTCTGCTCTGGCTATCTTGAAGAAAGTTTGATTATTTTTTTTTTTCATCCACTGGAACAAATTAAATGATGAATTTCTAAGAAACTTAGTTTTTTGTTTGTTTTTGTCTTCCATGAGACAAGAATTTTTGACTGACCAGAAAAATACATAGTGAGAATATTTCTGTCAAAGTTCAATCACTTTGGGCATTCTCAGGTATGAATGATAAATAATGGCGGGAACAGTCATGCCTTCCCTTTGACACCTGGTTTTCTCGATTCAGAGTTCTTCATGGCACATTTGCTTTTCTTGTGAGTTCTACAAGAGAATTCATGTCCATCAGCACAACAGGTTGGATGTAGTTCTGTTTAGTAGTAACTTGCTATTGATGGTGGTTACCTTGGTGACGGCCCATCCCATCTTCTTTGGGTCAACCTGATTTCCAGCCCATATCTACATCTTCAAGGATTTTAAAATGGTTGTTTTCCCAATTGTTATAAGTAGATATTACTGATATGGCTGCAAGTAACCTTTAAAAGTATAAGACCATGGATACAGAAAAATAGTACAAATCATTGTAATAGAGTTTTAGAACTTTGGGAGGTCAAGTGCTCAGACTCTTAACTTCTTACTGGAAAATAAAGATTAGAAAGTAGCCTTTGCTGGAGAGGTTGTGGAGAAAGGGGTACACTCACCCATTGCTGGTGGGAATGCAAACTTGTGCAACCACTCTGGAAAGCAGTGTTTCGGTTTCTCAGGAAATTCGGGATCAACCTACCCCTAGATCCAGCAATACCACTCTTGGGAATATACCCAAGAGAGGCCCTATCATACAACAAAAGTATATGCTCAACTATGTTCATGGCAGCATTGTTTGTAATAGCCAGAACCTGGAAACAACCTAGATGCCCTTCAATGGAAGAATGGATGAAGAAAGTATGGAATATATACATATTAGAGTATTACTCAGCAGTAAAAAACAAGGACTTCTTGAATTTTGCATACAAATGGATGGAAATAGAAAACACTATCCTGAGTGAGGTAAGCCAGACCCAAAAAGAGGAACATGGGATGTACTCACTCATATTTGGTTTCTAGCCATAAATAAAGGACATTGAGCTTATAATTCATGTTCCTAGAGAAGCTAAATAAGAAGGTGAATCCAAAGACAAACACATAGGCATCCTCAGGAATATTAACCTTCATCAGGCGATGAAAGGAGACAGAGACAGAGACCCACACGGGAGCACCGGACAGAAATCTCAAGGTCCAAATCAGGAGCAGAAGGAGACGGAGCACGAGCAAGGAACTCAGGACCACGAGGGGTGCACCCACACACTAAGACAATGGGGATGTTCTATTGGGATCTCACCAAGGCCAGCTGGCCTAGGTCTGAAAAAACATGGGATAAATCCGGACTAGCTGAACATAGCGGACAATGAGGAATACTGAGAATTCAAGAACAATTGCAGTGGGTTTTTGATCCTACTGCACGTACTGGCTTTGTGGGAGCCTAGGCAGTTTGGATGCTCACCTTACGAGACCTGGATAGAGGTGGGCAGTCCTTGGGCTTCCCACAGGTCAGGGAACCCTGATTGCTCTTCGAGCAGATGAGGGAGGGGGAATTGATCGGGGGAGGGGGAGGGAAATGGGAAGCGGTTGTGGGGACGAGGCAGAAATCCTTAATAAATAAATAAATTAAAAAAAAAAAAAAAAAAAAAAAAAAAAAGAAAGTACTTAGCCCCCCAAAAGTATATCAGACATTTTGTTATATTTTTCATTATTTGGTACTGTTTTAATTTGTTTATAAAGTGTTTCCCAAAGGGTTATATACTGTCAGTACTATTTGGGTAGAATCTAAAATGTCAGGATGGGGGTCACTGAGGTCTTTGTGGACATGCTTTGTTCTTTACTTCCTGTCTAGCATGAGGTGAAAAAGTTCTCTTTACCCAATGTCCCTATCACCAAGATGTTCTGATGTTCTATCTTCACTCTGAGGCCCACAGACTATGAACTGGCCCCTTCTGAAACCATGAGCCAAGATATGTTGCTTCAGAAATGAGAATTTTAACAAATATAGGCACATTTTTATACTCTCTGATTTTGTATCCTGTCTTGGACTCAGTCTTCAGTTTGAGAGACTCATTCTTAATCTATAAGTTGGAGACAAAACTCCCCACTTGAGGCATGAATCTAAATTACAGAGTCCCCAAGGGCTTACCGGACCCATGAATGTCATCGTTTAGCAAATTTATTTTACTTTATTTGAAAAAAGAGAAGAGTTTCTAATACTTAAAATTCCAGTGATTTCCCATAAAACCTTGGAATTCTGATTTATGCGGATTTGACAAACGCCCAAGGCAGCATCAGTTTCAGCTTCATAACTGTCAGATATCATAGCCTTGTAAAGTTTGTACCATACCCTATGACCAGAATCTCACTGAGGGGATCGTGAAATATACATTCTAGGCCATCACTCTGGGCTTATGGAATCAGAAACTCTGCCCCTATGACCTAGCAAACTGGCTTCTCAAGTTTTCTGTGAGATTTTGGTTCACATTAAATACAGTATTGCCATCCAGTGGTCCATTGCCTTTTCTGAGCTTGCCTGGGGTCAGGAACTCAGTCTTGTGTCTAATTGCTGCAGACTTCTTCCTTTTATTGAGGTGGACTTTATTTCCCTCTTCTTTTCGCCATTGCCCCCCTCCCCTCTTTTTGCACTCAATATAACTTAGTAAAGCAATAGCCGTGAGGGTCTTAGCATTTTTGCCCAACAACAGCAGTTTGGGAAAATGAACTCATTGCCCCTGGGCTGTTATATCTCCTGCTGTTCTTTGAGGCCATCATGATCTTACGCTCCTGTTTTGAACAGATCTCTAGAAAACTTTAATTTCTCTTTTTCCAAATCTAAGCAATTGTAGGCAGCCTGGGAAAGAATGCAAATTTGTGCTCTTATTTTGACATTTCTTCCAACATTGATTAGGCAATTCTGATCTGTTTATTGTTTTGTGCTAGAGTGCGAACATTTTGTAAAGACTACTCTCTGTTGGTATTTTCTTGTTGCAGGGAAATTCATAGCCTAAGAACTAAGTGTTACACCATGAAACCAAGATTCTTGTGAGGTTTGTAAATTAATTTCCTTTCCAACTTTTGTTTAATATATTCAGTGTCACCTTGTGAGGCAACTGAGATAATTTTGTGTACCCTATCAATTTATTTCCTGTTTGACATCTGTGTTTGTTTATATAGCTTTCAGAAGTAG
Organism: Microtus oregoni; assembly: GCF_018167655.1. Lineage (NCBI taxonomy): Eukaryota > Metazoa > Chordata > Mammalia > Rodentia > Cricetidae > Microtus > Microtus oregoni. The sequence continues at coordinate 19,164,856 of NW_024543060.1, forward strand.
AGAATTCTGTCACCAATTAATGTTGATGGTTTTGAGTTACAGAGAGGAGAGCTTTCTTGCAAATGAAAGTGTTCATTTCTGAGTTGTGTTTTGCTGTAGCTGAGTGTTTTCCAAGTCAATATTCCCTGGCTTTAGTGAGTACTTCTACTGGATAATGAAATCGCAAGCTTTCAGAGCAGGGGTTTGAATATTATTTATTTGGAAGAAACTTTTGTTTAGTGGTGAGGCAATTGAATGTGTGTGTGTGTGTGTGTGTGTGTGTGTGTGTGTGTGATGGGTACATTGTGAAGGTCAACTGTTCAGTGAAGGGAACTGGCCAAACAATAGTAACATGATGATTTTTTTTTTGTTGGATTTCTTTTGCTTTCTGAGAGAAGTTTATTTTAAATTCATAGGTGGAAACTGTAAAGAGATGGGGGAGGGGAAGAGAGGTTAGAGTAAATGGCCAAAGTTCCTGCCTATCAGGAGGGTTCCTGGGAAATAAAGTTCCATCCAGCTGGAGCCATTTGAAAGAACTAATGGCAGAAACTGGCTGAGGTATGGGGAGAGGGATGAGATGGCCGTCCTGTCGGCCCCCACAGTCATGTCCTCTTGGTTCTGTCTTGTAGTCACATCCAGCCTTTAGGTGGAGGCACTCATCAAGTAGGTAAGAAAGAATAGGAATAACTGGTTTCTGAAGCTTCAGGGTTTTTGATGAATCACCTAGAGAACACAGTCAGATATCACTTAAGTGGCTTTGTGTCTGTGCTGGGTCTACACATTTTACACACCTTTGGTAGCTTTTAATGTGTAACTGGGATTGGGAAACTCTATGTATTCTCCATCACTCTTGGTGTCCTCTGTAAAGATACAGAATTTCTCAGAACCGGGGGATGAAAAATGTTATGTTTTCCCAAAGCATATGCTATATTTTGATTTTGTAGGTATTATAGATCCATAACTGGTTTTCTCTCGTGATTTCAGAGACAATTTTGAGCCACCTTAGTTTCTGCTTAAGATGGAATTTCTAGAATATATTTTTCAGTTTTTTTTTTCTGAAGTGCTTGTTTCCAATATTTATTGGGGGAGGTGATGAGGGAAGGGAAGGGGAACTGTGGTTGGTTTGTAAAATAAATAAAATAAAATACACAAAATAATTGTATTTACATATACATATGCATATATGTAACAATAATGATTAAAGAGCCCATGAAGTTGGGGGAAGTGGGAGTACATGGGTAGCAGTTGAGGAGAAGGGTTAAAATATCTCAATACAGCACTCATGTATGATAGTCTCAAGTTTTTTCCCTAAAGGCTGCTGTAAATAAGGATGACTCAGTGGGCAAGAGTGCTTGCTGTGCAAGCATAAGGACCTGAGTTCAAATCTGGAGCATCCATGTAAAAATCCAGACATGGCTGCACAAGACAGAAGGACAACTGGGGCCTGGGATGCTAGCCTAGCTTCAAGTTCAGTGAGAGACTCTGCCTCAAGGGGGAAAGGTAGAACAGGATAAAGTCAGAAACTCCGTTTCCTCTGGCTTTAGCATGTGCTCATGCTTCTCTATGAGGGCATGCACCAGACACATCAACTCCATGAGTACACACACACACACACACACACACACATGCACACACACACATACACACACAAACACACACACACACACACAGAGAGAGAGAAAGAAAGAGAGAGAGAGAGAGAGAGAGAGAGAGAAAGAGAGAGAGAGAATAGTGTAAATGAATAAACAATTGTACCCAGCATCTTTATGATAGTTGGCTAAGAAAAGAGAATTGTGTTATAGAATGTATGAAATTACTCCCTAGTGACATACTTCCTCTATAAAGGTCATAATACTCCAACAAGGCCACACTTCCCAATAATGCCCCTTTCTATGGACCAAACATGTAAACACATGAATCTATGGAGCCATTCCTATTCAAACTACCACAGGGAAATATGATGTTACATTCCCTTCTGTATGTTATAAATTTGGTAATTGTGAGAAAATAGAACTAACATTTCTTTCCCTCCCCACTCTCGCACCCCAGTGATCCTTGAGCTCTACTGTGCTAGCCCTAACTCTCAGGCTCACACCATGATCCCTCATGATCATCTATCAAGATCTCCTCAGTCATGAGGAGCTGACATCTACAAGATCCAGGAGTTAATGTATGAAAGCACTCAAAGGCAAATTTGAAGAGTAGAAACAGAAAGTTCTTTATTGTAGGCAGAGACTGCTCTTTCGTTTCCCAATTGCTCAGACCCAAATAATCACACAGAAACTATATTGGCTACAACACTGTTTGGCCAATAGCTTATGCATATTTCTAGCTAACTTTTACACCTTAAATTAACTCATTTCTATTATTCTCTGAATCATTATGAGGCTGTGGCCTACTGGTAAGGTTCTGGATGGAGGCTAATATCTTTATCTTTCGGCAGTTCCATGGCATCTCCTTGACTCTGCCTACTTTCTTTCTATTTGGATTTCACACCTATCTTTCCTCTACTAAGCTATTGGCCAAAACAGCTTTTTTAATAACCAATGGTAATAAAATGTATTTATAGCATACAGAAGGGAATGTAACATCATCTCCCCTTTCTAAATAAAACAGGAGGTTTTAACTTTAACATAATAAAATTACACATACAAAACAGGTATCAAGCAAGAATTACAGTTATAACATTTATATCTACTTTATCTTTGATCATAACTAAGGAAAACTATAACTATCTATTCTTCAAATCCATTAAAGACCCCAGAAGGATATAATATTACTTAAATAAATAGGAAGTGCATTGTAAGCAACTTCTAAAATTCTAGAATTGACAGAAGTATCTCACTGCCTGGACAGTCACTCAAAGTTCTTCTGTAACATTGAAGCATACATCTTCAGCCTACATATCCATAATATCCAGCAGACTTTTTCATGAAGCAGAGAACTGAAAGATTGTTTTGCCTCTATTGACAGTTTGTCAGTCACTTTCTTTTGTATCCTGCAGAATGTCTGGCTGATTCTTTCATGAAGCAGGAACCCTGAAGGACTATTTCACCTTTAGCCAAGGTCAGCAGTCATTTTTCTGTAGGTACTGCATGTCCAGTTCTTCGGCAGCACATATACTAAAATTGGAATGATACAACATACCATAAAACAGTCCAGGCAAGAGTACTTTCAGGCCCAACTGGATAGAAAATTCCATAAGGAGCCTCTTTGATGCCCATCATCCTCTTGAAGTAGATTGGTGTGCTAGGAGATGGATCTCATTGTCATGAAAAATCCTAAGTTCTTAAAACATTTTAAATGCCATATTCTGTTAGTCTTTGAAAGATTTAAAAAAATACTTATCCATCTGAAATAAATCTATGTACATATCTATGTACATATAGAAAACCTAACAAACGTGACTGTTATAGATGACTATCTATTAACCTGTATTTCTTAATTATACATTACATTTTCAAATGAGCTTCAAAGACAATATCTTAATCAATAGTAGAAATAAACATATAACAAACAGAGGTCATCCAAGAAGATGCTGCTACCATAAAGCTGTGCTTGACTCTGTTCTTTTGTGTATAGAATCCCTTCCCAAACTCTCTCAGGTTTTATATGGATATAGTCAGTCCATGTTGGTACACCATGTTGTCGGCAGACATTGCTCTTTCATTTCATGATTGCTTAGACCAAAATAATCACACAAAAACTATATTGATTACAACACTATTTGACCAATAGCTTATGCATATTTTTAGCCAACTCTTACATATTAAGTTTATTAATCTGTGAATCATCATGACGGTGTGGCCTATTGGTAATATTCTTGCTGGCGGCTAGTATTTTTCTCCTTTGGCAGCTGCATGGCATCTCCTTGACACAACCTACTTTCTCTCTATATATCTGTTTGGATTTTCTGCCTGGCTTTACTCTACTAAGCCATTGTCTGAAACAGCTTCTTTAGTAACCAGTGGTAATAAAGCACATTCATAGCATACAGAGTAGAATCCCACATCATTATGACTATGACTGAAGATCTAATCAAGCATATCATTGCTACTTTCAATAATTGCCAGTTTTGTCTTGGTGAAAACATGGTTATGAATTGCATGTTTTATTTATTTATTTATTTTTGAGGATGGCATTTAAGGATAGAATTTTGTTTTGATTTGTTTTCTGTTTTTTTTTTTGGTGGGATGGGCATTTTTCTCTGTGTATCTCTGACTGTCCTGGAAGTTGCTCTGTAAACCAAGCTGGCATCAAACTGAGAGAGCTACCTATCTCTGCTTTCAGAGTGCTGGAAATAAAGGTGTGAGCCACAACCCCAGGAAGGGTTTTCTTTAAGGATGATTTAGAAATGGAAAAAAATGTTACACATAAAGTATAAACTGTAGATCTATCACTTGTCATAATAGCTGTCTGCTGGTTGTCATCCCTACAACACCAGGACTTAAGACAAATGAGACTGATGTCATATTGAACTCTTCTTTTATTTTGGATATGTGGAAGTGTTGTTATTCAAGAAATATCATCTAGATTATCTGAAAATTTTGGATATGTGGAAGTGTTGTTATTCAAGAAATATCATCTAGATTATCTGAAAATAAAGTTCATTTGAGGATCCCAAACTAAAAGTGTAGAACTGCTAATCATGTTAAATAAAGTAAGCAAAACTCTGGAAGACAAATACAGACATGACATGTTTTTCATTCATATTCTTAATGGAGTATGGTGCTTTGAATAAAATGGTCCGCAAAGACTCATATATTTGAATGCTTAGTCCACAATTGGTGGCACTCCTTGGGCAAAATTAAGAAGTGTGGCCTTATTAGAGGAAGTGTGTCACTGTGGGTGTACTTTGAAGTTTCAAAAGCTCATGTCATTCCCATTTATCTCTGCATATATGTGTTTTCCTTTCTTTGCTGTGCTTATGGTATATCAAATGTGAGTCCTTACTAATTGTTCTAGTATTATCCTAGCCTACTTGCTGCCATGATGGTCACGGAATCTAATTCCCTGGAACTGTAAGACACCATAAACTATTTATCTACAAGTTCCTTTGGGCATGATATCTCTTAGCAGCAATAAAAAAGTAACTAGGATACCTATATTTAAAGTTATGTGTGTATTTTTACATATATATTCATGTGTGTGTGTGTGTGTGTGTTTAAATCATTAAACTAGAGGGTCATGGAATTAGAAGAGATCTTAAAGCAAGGATAAAAGGAAAGATAATGGGACATATACAATATAAAAGTGGAAGGCAGAGCTACTTCAGGGAAGGAAAGAATATCCAGAGAGGTTACAAAGGGCACAGAAGGGGGCAGTAGGTTTGGAGGATGAGTTATAACAATATATAATTCAAATCAGTATAGAAATGTCATTGTGAAACTCATTGCTTAGAGAAAAAAAATAATTTCTAGCACAAATCCTATCTATTTTGTTCCTGTATAGAAAAGTAAAATAATTCATTGAGAAAGATTTTCTAAGAAATCTAAGCTACCCTAGTATCCTACCATTAGACATTGTACTAATGCTTTATTCTTGCTGATACAAAGATTTCCTGTTCTTCTAGCTCTAAAAATTACGTAATGGCAGAAAGATGAAAGTGAAAAATCCAGTTTATGGGTTGATGGAGAGTTTGTGCTGGGCAGAAGAGCATGATGGTGTCAGGAGAGGGGTCTTGCGGTGTGATGTTATTTCATCACCATCTGTTGTAAATACAGGGAATGTGATAAGGTCAGTGCCATAGAGAGCAACGGTCTAGGAATTGGAACTAATTTCAAAGGGTCATATTAAAAAATGTTAACTGAGTGCTCTTGACAGCTTCCGGGCATTGTGGTGTGCTTGCTCTATCTCAGCTCATTTAATCTTCATAATGTGTCTTTCAGATAGTAATATCATCCCTAATTTATTGGAAACCAAGGCCTGGAAAGGTTAAGTAACTTTCTTAAGGCCACAGATAGTAAGTGATGGAAATATAATTCAGAAGCAGGATACAGCTTTGACTCTAACTCCCTACTCTTGCTGTCCTTACATCCTTTCTTTGCAGATCCCATGTATCAAGATTGTGACTATTGGTCATGATGACCTAAATTATAGTTCATTTAACAGTATTTATTAACATTTCGATATTATTTGTAATTATAGGAGCGAAGACATACCTTTTTGTTAAGGATCCAATGTGGATCACCTTAGACTTTCTGTGTGTCCGGTGGACTAAAATGTCACCTTATGCTTAATGGGAATTCACTAGGTAAACCAAGTACATTCCACTGCTCTCAGTCATGAGAACAAGGAATGAGCTGTGTATCACATTAGCTCTCAAATCAATGGGAGAACCAATTATTTGGACTTGGCCAACCAAAGAGCAAACAAGAAACATAATCTTCTTGAGACCCAGAGAGAAACACTGGAGAGGGTTCAGCAGTTGACTGGCAGCTGCAGTGGGCTGTGGCTTGGTTTCTTATATTCAGTGCGATGCCATGATGTCACTTTTTTTCTACACTGTTTTCAGTTTTCTCTAATAACAATTATTAGTAATTTAAGCTTGAGCCATATATAACTTTTTTTCTGGTCAGGACTAGCCTGTTCTCTGCCACACCCCTAACTGAGCTCTGACAGGTGAATTCCTTACTTCTCCAAAGCCTAACTTTATCAGCCACAAAATAAGGCGTAGGATTAGCAAACCTTTAAGAGACTTGCCAAATGAGATAGTGCATGACTTCAGGAGAAGGCAACACAAATCCTTCTCTTTGATTATCTTGCACTGACCGGCAGGTAGCTGGCTATATATGGTTGGCAGGACATAATCCAGCAACAGAGAGATAAGCAGCCTTGGGTCACTGATGCTGAGCAAGAGCTGATATGAGGGTAAACTGCTAAGTAGAACTTGGGCTCCAATCCAAGAACTCAAGGTAAGAAAAAGTGAGGAAATGATTGGGCTTAGTATCTTATTTATTTTTTGCTTGTGGTCCTGGGGACTGATCTAGGGTTTTTCTGTGCTAGATAAACGTTCCATCATTGAGATATACCTAAGTTCCATTTAAAAATATCTTAATTAATATATAATTCTCACAATATACCTATGTTTCTTATGTTCCTAATTTATCCCAACCTATGATCTTCTAATTATAATTTTTATTTATTGGTTTTCTAGTAATTACTTAAAACAACCCATGTTATATTTATATCTTTTTCTATATAATGCATCCCACATGTCAAGGAAGACATTTCATCACTTGACTTCAATGTTTGAACACTGAGTCTATTCCCCACGTGTCAGTAAAGTACACCCGGGCTTATGTTTTATGGTGTTCACAGTGTGATTACAGTTGTTGTAAATGTCTTTCACCATGTGGCAAGGTTGCCAGGTGATAGCATCAGGCTTTCCAAAGATGAGCAGGTGCCAATCAGTGAGCTTAAAAAAAAATCAGCATCCTGGTTCATACACAGGTTTACAAAACAAAGGAAAAGTCAGAGTAGATGCAGAGGTCTAGTGTGGTACAGTCAGGCCACAACCTTTTAGAAAAAGCAGGTTTCTGGGATCAGAATCAGAATGGCAAATGGCTTCTAGCCCTACAAAGGAAATACAAGGCAAACAAAGAAAAGGCAGCACTTGATTATCCTCCCTTTCTTAGACCTACACACTGGTCTCCCTCCTATTTTCTTTACCTAGTAATTGTACTCACAAATTACCACACAGAGAGAATATACCTGAAAATCATCTTGCCTACAGAAATCAAAGCTGGGAAGTGGAGTCTGGTTCCTAATCAAGTAATGTGAGAACATAGAATTTATTAATTTTTAATGGTAAGACGTGATGTGGTTTTGGACATGTAGATTTTCTGCTTTGTTTAGGGGAGAGGTAGCTGTGCTTCTTCCATTCATATTAAGAAATGATTGACTTGTGCATGTAGTGGCGATTACAAGGCTAAAGCTGGGCAACTCTTCTCATCCGAACCAGCTCTTACAAAGGTGTGTGGGTGGAAAACTCTCAGAACTGATTCAAAATAGAGTGTGCATGTGACAGAAAGATGGAAAGTAGGTTGACAGAGAGAGAGGGGGGGGGGGGAGGAGAGCGAGCTTTGAATTCCCCAAGGAACGTGCATATTATTCCACAGAAAATGAAGGACATGGAACATTTTAATTCATGGCAGTGAGATGAACACACTCTGGATTCGGAAGAGTTTCTGGGGACAGGAAACAGGATGGGTTAGAAAGTGAGTTAAGGTGTTTAGTACAGCGGAGAGTGCCATCCAGTGATCTCCATGCTTACAGCAGAGTAGCACAGGCAGGGCAGGGTGGGGAGACAAAAATTCTGAGGCCTTGAGCTCTTCCGCTTATTATTGAAATGTCACATGCTCAATACACGGATTTTCAAGGTAGATGAGATAATAAACAGAGGAATTCTATTGGTTTATTATTAGATAGAAAGCAAGAGAATATGTTTTTCTGATAGGCCAAGGTTGTGCTAAAATCAGTTAATATTGAATTTGTAGAAGAGAAGGCATTCCCAATCAGTTCCTAGCATACAAATCATGATTTGCCCATGTGAAAACTAACTGGTCACTCTCAGGATAATTCTCTTTCTAGTAAACTAATAGATTTATTGAAAGAAACCAGTCTTTCTTATGAACCAGCATCAGTGGTGCAGTGCATTATCTTAGCACAGGTTATCTGCAACCTACAGGGTCCTGAGGAGCAGGGTCTAGGGCCCAATGGCTATTATTTAAGTCATCAGAGTAATTTCCAGCTAGATGGCTCAGCGGGAAAATGTGTTTTCCTTAAACTCTAACATGTGAGTTTACCTGCAGAGTCCTTATCGTGAAGAGGGAGTGCCAACGCCAGGAAGCTGTCCTCTGTCCTCTCACCTCTGTGTGCTTACGATGGTATCCCTAGGCAAAATCAGCTTTCAAAATGTAATACAAATTTTTCAAAAAATAGTTCCAGCAGGATCTTTGCCCCCCTTCTTTTTCTGTTTTCCTGTGTAATGCTCCTCAGTTGTTCCATTCTCTTGGTCCATACTCATATCCTTTTTCTCCCCTGCCAACACATACTGTCTCTGTCTTATCTACTGATCCATTATCTGTAACTTCTTGGTAAAGTGTTTCTGGGGATCCCTAACTTGCCAGTGGCTCTTTGAAGTTATTTGCTTGTTTGTCTGGTTGACTCACAGATAAATTAAATGGAAATATCAGCACTGTCTGTGAAGTGGGACCAAATATTTTGAAGAGAAACTGAACTTTGCCTTTATAATGAAGCTGAGAAGGTGGTACTGCCCATTCACCTCTGATCGTGCTGACCGCCATGATTAGAGTTAGGACATCCATGGGTGGAACACATCTGACCAAGAGCTGAAGGTATCAGAAACTATTAAGTGTAGAAGTGTTCCAGGTCACAAGCAAAACCCAAAAAGTAAAGATTGGAATTGTAAGCCGGGGAATTGGAGAAGGGGATGATATTTCAGCCATCATGTAATTCAACTTTCTTATTTCAAAGAGAATGAAATAGGGGTCTAAGAGAACACAAGTCTACCATGTAAGGAGGCAATTATCAAAAAAAATGTGTTTTATCATTTGAGGATATTTTAATATTTTCTTCAGCAGTAAATGTTTTTGATAGAACATGCTGCACAATAATTCTTTTTTTTGAATGATTTGACTGAGTTACTGTTTTGTGCATTTAAGTTATAATCATGCTTTTGGTTTATAAAAACTAGGCTCTTCATACAAACTGTTCATACATATTTATTTGTTTTGAGGGTCAGGTTGAAGAAAAAGGGTTTCTGCACCAAGAGCCACACACACAATAAGGCTTTCCTCCCAGTTGCCAATCTGACCTTTCAGGAGAAGGCCATGTGCAATTTCTGTACTCAGTAGTGAGTGAATACACCTCCTTCCTTCCATGCCTGCTTACAGTGGGTGTAGTCACCACAACCAGCATAGAAATAAAGTCTTTTAATACACAGTGTTGAAATAGGAGCAGCGGGGCTGCGTCCCCGGCCGCCCACATGGCTAGCTTATGCCCCGAAATAATTACACGGAAACTGTATTCTTTTAAACACTGCCTGGCCCATTAGTTCCAGCCTCTTATTGGCTAGCTCTTACATATAGATCTAACCCATTTCTAATATCCCTGTAACACCACGAGGTGTCTTACCAGGGAAGATCTTAACCTGCGTCTGTATCCGGTAGGAGAATCATGGTGACTCCTTGACTCAGCTTCTTTCTCCCAGCATTCTGATCTGTTTACTCTGCCTACCTAATTTTATGTTTTATTAAAGGGCCAAGTCAATCTCTTTATTTAACCAATGAAATTAACACAAAACAGAAGACTCCCCCATCATATCCCCCTTTTCTGTTTAAACAAAAAAGAAAGGCTTTCACTTTAACATAGTAAGATTACATATAACAAAACAAGTTATAAAGCAAGAATTACAGTTACAATATTTCTATTTTATCTTTATCATAACAATGGAAAACTGTAACTATCTATCCATTCTTCAACTCCATCAAAGACTCCAAAAGGATATAATATTACCTAAGCAAATAAGAAATCACAAACTCTAGAAAGGACAGAAACATTTCGCAGCCTGGACAGTCACCCAAAGTTCCTCTTTACCATTGGAGCATCCATCTTCGGCCTTCAGGCCCATAGTTTCCAGCAGACTTTTCCATGAAGCAGGAAATTTCAAAGACAGTTCAGTCACTATCTGCTGTGTCTTGCAGAATGTCTTGTAGACTCTTTCATGAATCAGGAACCCCGAAAGATCATCTCACCTTAGGCAAGTTCAGCAGTCCTCTCTCTGAGGGTTCCCTGTGTCCAGTTTATGCATCAGTCCAGGCAAGAGCAGTTTCTTGCCCAAATGGTTATCAAACTCCATAAGGATCCTCTTTGATACCCATCTTCCTCTCAAAGTAGATTGGTGCCGCCAGGAGCAGACATGTCTCACTGTCATGAAAAGTCCTAAGTTATTAAAATATTTTAAATGCCATATTCTGCAGCCTTTGAGAGATATGAAGAATGCCTATATGAAATATATCTCTATATATCAAAAAATCTAACTAACATGACTACAAACTTTACTATTATCGATGATTATCCATTAACAACCTATATTTCCTAATTATACACTACATTTTTAAATGAACTACACAATCACGATACCTTAATCAAGATCAAGAAATACATATACATATAACAAAATTGACATTAAAATCCATACCAAGACAAATTATTCATACCTATATCATTTCCCCCTTTAAATGTAAAAGAACATTTATAAACAATATTTTGGGAACATGGGCACAGTTTTTTCTCTCCAAACTGCTTCCTGCTGAATGGGAGCACTGTTAATCAGATCATTTAGGGTGTAACCTGTGTGCCAGGTTTATCTCAGTTGGCAGTTGAGTGAAGTAATTTTTTGAGGGTGTTCACAGCAACTTTTCGGGAGGTCATGGTCTATCATACCATATCAGGATAGAATCAATCCACAGGGTCTGATCCTCTGTGAAAACAAAAGAAGACCCTCTCCAAAGCATCATATCCTTAGACCCAAATTTTGAAATCGTAATACCCTTATATCCATTCTGGTTTAGCTTGGCAGCCCATGTAATGAAATGTCTCTCTGTACTTAGCTCCTTCACAGTCAAAAATTTTAAAGAAAACACAATGTACATAATCCAGACTCTCTGTGAATTTTCCAGTTTTACGTGGCTTATTTTTCTTTATTTCTTTTAATCTCTTAACTATCTGTACTCTGTCTCTTTAAAGACTTTACCATTTTTTTAAGACATTAACTTTATTCTTTATATTCTTTTTCTTCTCTCTCCCAAGTCTACGTACATTTATCCAACACTGTCTGAATCTGTTTTATTGTGAATCTGTAATTTTTTTTCTTTTACTATCCAGGAGCACTTTGTTTTGCGCCTTTAAATCACTAAGCACTTAAGAATCTAAGCTGTGACAATTCCTAGGTCAAAAACAGGTACTGCCTACTTGCCTGGCCCAGTCCAACATGGCGGAGCCGCTCGTGCCTCTGATCCTTTCACATTGCACCAGTAGCATGGTGGAGCTGCTTGTGCCTCTGAGCCACAGCACACAATGACTTCCTTTTAGGCACACAGTGAGTCTAGTTGCCATCAAACAAATCGTAGCACTTTACTCCAAATGCTCCATTCAAAAGCTCTGTCTCCCACAGGAGCCAGACAGAGATCGCAATGGCGGCACAGCCCAGAAAGCCGGCATTTTAAAACAGCCAGTTTTTTCCTGCTGCTGAGTCAGGAAAATTTCGAAATGGAGGATGTACCATTTTGTGCTAGCTCTGAGGCCGCCAGGTAGGAGCGGCACTCAGCACTTTAATTCTGAGACTGAGCGTGAAGCACAGAAATTCCAAGTTATAGCCAAATCTGACAGGCAGAGCACTGCGCAGTCTGAAAACACATCTCTGTATGGTGGCAGGAATCCGCCATGCTCTTCCGCATGCCTAAGCCTGATTCTGCAGTCTGCCCAGGTGCAGGCGGGGAGCGCTGAGCCATCAGCACGGTCTCAGAGCACTCTCCTTCTGATCCCAAGCGGGAACACAAACATCCAGTCCCATAAAATCCATTGAAATGCTTTAAAGCCAGAGTTCACGCTGGCAGCACAGCCCCAGGAAGCCTGCGCTTTAAAATGACACAGGGTTCTTTCTGCTGCTGATGCTGAATCAGGAAATCTCTCTACAGCACGCTACCAACTAACAGCCAAAAGCTGTGTTAAACTCTGTTTTTTTCTCTGATTAAAATGAAGCTATCTCAGGTTTTATGTGGAGTTCATTACCATGCTGGGCGCCACTCTGTTGTGTTAGGAGTGGAGGGCTACTTTCCCCGGCACCTGGCCGCCCGCACGACTAGCTTTACCCGAAATAATTACACGGAAACTGTATTCTTTTAAACACTGCCTGGCCCATTAGTTTCAGTTTCTTATTGGCTAGTTCTTACATATCGATCTAACCCATTTCTAATATCCCTGTAACACCACGAGGTGTCTTACCAAAGAAGATCTTAACCTGCATCTGTATCCGGTAGGAGAATCATGGCAACTCCTTGACTCAGCTTCTTTCTCCCAGCATTCTGTTCTGTTTTCTCCGCCTACCTAATTTTATGTCCTATTAAAGGGCCAAGGCAGTCTCTTTATTTAACCAATGAAATTAACACAAAACAGAAGACTCTCCCCCATTAACACAGTATTCTATTTATTAGCAAAATTGAGCATTTCTTTTTCGTTTTTATTGTATTTTTTCTGTGTTTTAATGTGCTTTTCCTATTTTGTAATTGAAATTTACATTTTATTGAGTCTCAGAAAGCTTTTTAAAAAGAAATTAAATAGCATGCACAAATTAACCTTCAGTGAAAGGTGGTGTCCTTGTTTATTTCCTGTAGCTACAATAAAACCCTGGCTAAAGGCAGATTCCAGGAGGAGTTTACTCAACTTACAGTCCTTCAAGTGAAGTCAAGGCAGGAACGGAGGAAGCAGAGGTCAATGAGGAGTGATGCTTACTGGCTTGTTCTGTCCGGCTTGCTCAGCCTGCCTTTTTAATACATCCCTGGACTCCCCGCCTAGGGGTGGCACTGAACTTTCTAAATTCATCACTAATCTAAAATATGTCCCACAGACTTGCCTAAGGGGGACAGTCTCTCATTTGAGGCTCCCTTTCCCTGGACGACTCTAGCTTGTGGCAAGTTGACAAAAAGCAAACCCATAGAGCGTGTATTCATACGGTTGTCCACATTGCTGTTATTTGTTTCATTGTGGTTTTGATATCACGGTGTTTGTTGCGAGGTGCAGCCCGTTACTTGGGGAAAAACTGCTTATGTTGGCACTGCCTGGGGCCCATCAGCTTATGACAGGATGATCAGAGGGAAAAACTGTATCTGAATGTCTTTGGTAAAACCATTCCAAGGGGTATCTCAATTAAGGTGTTGATTTTCAAATCTTTCATCTGCATCCTTTAGCCAGGCTTTATTCTCCTCGGAATAAAATAATGCAGTTTATGCTTCAGGCAAACATTTAATGGCCTACCAACCATTCCATCTCTGTAGTTCTTCCTCTATGTGGGCACTGGCATTCATTCTTTCCTTGGAAGTTATGGGCATTGACCTCTGAGAATACATAAATTACAAAGTGCTTCCTCTTTTATATAAAATTTTGCATTATTCTTGTGTATAGAAACTGTGAAATTCCACGCCTTAAAATGGAATCCTTGCGGCCTTTTTTTTTATCTTTTAAAATATTTAGCAGTGCAGAGTGTTTACTTTTTCTATTTTATTCTTAAATATTGTGTTTTATAGAAGACCATCAGAGAGCTATATTTTTCATTTTTAGAGTAGACCTCAAAAATCTCGTGGGCTCCTGTTCATTCATTTGCCTGCTGCTCTGGACTCTCCCCTGAGGGCAGGAACAGCACTTAGGATTGGTTGCTATGTCATGTGGCTTTTAGCGTGGGAGCTGGTAGATGACTCAGGCATATGGAGCAGTCTGCTGCAAGTGACAGCTGTAAATGCATGTGTTAGAATCTTTTACATGCTTGGTTAGGGTAAGTTTACCTCTTCCAGTGAGTGCATCCATGCAGCTTCTGTAGGATGGCTTGCTCCGGTCATGTGATGCAATGATGTCAGCTGCCTTCTCTAGTTTGAGTTCTCTAGAGAAACTGAATGCATAGAATTTTTTTTTTGCATGCACATATGAGACATTCAAGATTCATTTTAAGAATGGGATCGAATAATCATGGAGGGTATGGTTTGAAATATGCAGTCAAGCTGACAGGCTAGGGACACTGATAAATTCCAGTCATCCGTGTTGTGGTCCTGAGTCTGCAATCTAGAGGGAAGGCTTCCAGCTGGAAACTCAAGGCAGAATTTTATGTTCCAGTCCCCTTGACAGTTTTGTTTTCTTCTGAGAAACATTGTGCTATGTGTTCAAGACCTTAACCTGGTTAGATGAAGACCTTATTACGGGTCACAGCCCCCTTTCAGAAGTCAGCTGATGACAGAGTTTAATCGCATCTTCGAGACATTTTTACAGCAACTCTCAGCCAAATAATGGATCAGAGCTGACAAGCAACACCCTGACAAGCCAGTTCATTAAATTAGCCTCCACTCTTTCCTTATATACCCTTTCCGACTTACTTGCAAAAGAGTGCAGTGTCTTGTCAGGAGCCCCCCCCCCTCCCCTTCTCACTCCCAGCATCCCAGTTTAGTGACTGCTCTGAGTTTTCTAAAAGTAACAGAGCACGGAGAGATGTAGGATCAGGACATGGTACAGTTTCAAAGGTTTTGTGATGGTTTGGGAAGCTAGGAATTGACTTTGTCAGACTTCCCACTGTGGAGAATGGTGGTGGGCTGATAAGGAGAGGAATGGGGATGGGTTTCCTCAGTGTGTTTCCTGCCACAAATCAGGAGTGAGGTCCATAGAACAAGAGTGTTGTAAGAAGGTCACTTGTTCATTCTGGCTGCTTGGCAGCTCAGACTCAAAATAATCACACAGAAACTATATTATTTAAAACACTGCTTGGCCCATTAGCTCTAGCTTCTTATTGGCTAACTCTTGCATCTTAATTTAACTCATTTCTAGTAGTCTGTGGCTTACTGGGTAAAGTTCCTGCATCCCTCCCCAGGGCAGGGCTACATGGCTTCTCCCTTACTTTGCCTCCTTTCTCCCAGCATTCAGTTTACTTTCCCCCACCCAGCTCTGCTCTACCATATCAACAGGCCAAGGCACTACTTTATTACTAATGGTATTCATAGCATACAGAGGGGGATCCCACATCACAAGAGTTGAACTGTCACTCATCTCTGGGTATATCTTCCATGTGTCCTAGAAACTGTTTTGATCCTTACTGCATAAAACAGAATAGTTCCTCTTGCATCAGGTTTGAGAAACTCACTGTAGAGTCTCAGGAGCAGAAGGAGAAAACACTTGAATGAAGCTTAAGAGTTTCTTCTGTGTTGGTGGTAAAGTTGCTTAACCTTGCAGCTACTTTAAGTATTTAGACATGTAGGAGGATAATAATATCAACCCCCAACCTATTAAGCAGGGCAAATGAGTTAAAACTATGATAAACTTCTAAATCCATGTCAATCAGCAGATTCAAAGCTCAGTTCTATAATTAGACACTCAGATTACCTGCAGAATGTCCTTGTGGGCAAAATTCACACATACGAAAAAATGTTAGCATTTATTTTTATCTTAGATGTGGCCTGGTTTAAATGAGTTCATTCCTTCATTTAGAACATTATGGGCTTCATATACATAGAGTAAACTTCTTTTAGTGATATTATTATCTCCTATTTCAGAGTTGTGGTGGTTTGAGAAAAAAAAATGGCTCCCCAAAGGGAGTGGCACTATTGAAAGGTGTGGCTCTGTTGGAGTAGGTGTGTCACCATAGAGACAGGTTTTGAGGTCTCATATATGCTCAAGTCGTGCCCAGTGGGACCATTCAGTTCTGTTGCCTGTGGATCAAGATGTAGAACTCTCAGCTCCTTCTCCAGCACCATGTCTTCCTGCATGCCGCCATGTTCTGAAGTGATGATAATGAACTAAACCTCTGAAATTGTAAGCAAGACTCAAATAAATATTTTTCTTTATGAGAGTTGCCATGATCATCGTGTCTCTTCACAGCAACAGAAACTCTAATGAGACAGAAGTTTGTACCAGGAGTAGAGTATGGTCAGGATAAGACCTGACCATGCTTTGGCTTGGAGGAATATGGGTTTTGAGACCATGAATTAAAAAAGCAGTTGAATGTTTTAAGTGGGGCTTAATAAGCCATCCTATTGAAGACAGTGGTGCTAAGGGTGATTTGAACTGTGGAAACCTGGCTCAAGAGCTTTCAGAGGAGAAGAATTTTAGTATGTTGCCTCGAGATTATTCTTATAATATTTTGGTGAAGAATATGGAATATGCTGCCTTGTGCCCATATCCAAAGAGTCTGCCTGAAGCTAAAGTGAAGAGATTTGCATAAACCTATTGGCAGAGGAAGTCTCAAAACAGCCATAATGATAATGGGCTAAACCTTTGAAGTTGTAATCCAGTCCAAATGAAATATTTTCCTTTGTAAGAGTTGCTGTGGTTCTGGTGTCTCTTTACAGTAGTAGAAACCCTAATTAAGTCAACAGACTTGCTATCTATCTGTGTTAAGTCATAGTCAATAATTTAAATTCTAAAACTCAACTGAGCAATTAGGGACATCTCCAAGGGCCACCTTGGCGATGGAGACAATGAAAAACTGGTCTTCTAGGGAACTGATGTGACTACTGGCTTTATTAGTTTGTATCGCTTTAATTGACATTTTGAAAGGCCTATTAGTTTTGTGTGGTCAGGTTCAGTGTTTTAAGCCAGATAAGTAGAAACACATCCCACAGCTGATTGTTCTAGAAGGGTTCTGGCAGGAGTTTATTTGAATATATAATGTATCTTCTAATATACTTCTTCTTAAAGTTTATTCATCTCGAGCAATGCAAAATATATACATAATTCTCCTCCTTTTCTCCTTTTTTTTTTCATTTGAAACAGGGTCTCAGGTAGCCCAGGCTAGGCTATAACTTACTATGTATTTGAAGATAACCTTGAATTTCTGATCCTTCTGCCTCTACATCCTGACTGCTGTGGATAGGGAGCTGTACCTAGTTTTATGCAGTACTGGGGTTCATACTCAGATGCTCCTACATGCTAGGTGAATATTCTCCCAACCAAGCTATGTTTCATGCAGGTCCTGTTCTGATTTTGAGAGATTTTTATCTCTCTCTGTCATGTGTGTGTGTGTGTGTGTGTGTGTGTGTGTGTGTGTGTGTGTTATATCTTTCTGGCTGTCACCAGAGGCCAGAAGAAAGTGTCAGATTCTTTGGACCTAGAGTTACAAATGGTTGTGAGTCTTTAGATGTGGGTGCTGGAAACCGAAACTAGGTCCTCTGGAAGAACAATACTTGCTCTTGACAGTTGAGCCATCTCTCGAGCCTCCTCCCCTATTTTCTGAAGGATGATTTCTCCCATTTCAGACTAAGATGAGTTGGGCTTCCCAAGCAATGTTAGAAAAGACTTACATGGAGACTGTTTTTTACTTGTGAGACAGTGCAGTAACAATGAAGTTATTAAATTTGGAAGCTAGAAAGTTCAGTTGTAATTTATCTCTGGAAGATAACATAATACATCTTTGGATTGTTAGCTGATATTTGGTATTGTTAATGATTATGTTCGCTTATTTGTTTTATAAAGATTTATTTTAAAAATTTACTTTTTAATCTTTTATTAATACTGTGAGAATTTCATTAAATATTTTTTATCATTCCTACTTCTCTGTCAACTCCTTTAAGATCCATTCTTCCCACTTTGATAACCTGTCTACTCCAGTTGGTGCCACTTATATACTTTTGATTTGAGACCATTGGCTGGAGTTCAACTGACTTACCAGGAACCATACCATTAAAGAAACTACACTCTTTCCTTAGTTATGGGTAAAAGTTCATGAACCCCTTCTTGTTCCATGCTACAGTATTGACTAGGTTGATCTGTGCACAGGAAACATGAACAGCAGCATTGCCATAGTCAAAACAAACTTACTGTTTCACTCTGGTTCTGGGATTTATTTAATGCCGTTTTCTGCTCCCCGCCCTCACAGAAAACCATCAGGAAACCCTCCCATCACTAGCCCTATGACCTCCAGCAGGCAGCTGAGAGAATGTGATGCACTACTTGATGTACTGTAGGTTATGTCTTGGGCAGTAGTCCAATTTTTTCCTAGTCTTTATTCACTAGGGAGTGAAATTATTGCCTCATAAAACTAGAGAAATGCCCAGTTATTTCTTAAGTAGGACCCCATTAACTTTATCACGGCCACCAGTTTTGTTCACAACATTAAAATCTTTCCAGCTTGCGGTGAGGAGGATGCTACATTCCCAGCTGGGTTTAGTGATCCAAAGACAATTATTTTGAAAACATATATTTCCTTGAAAGACCCAATTTTGAAAGAACCAATTCTTAGAATGATGTTCAAATGAATCACTGGATTCAGAATGGCATTTTTCTTTGAAAACCTTTTGCCTATGTCAAAGCTATCAGGGAGGAAATGAAGAAGTGAGCCTTAATGTTAAGGGGAATTTATAATTGAGACAGTTTTATTATCAAAATGCCTTACATTGTTTCACCATAAAATTATTGAATTAAAGATTAATCTATTTGGAAAATCTGGATTGACAGCTCCAATTTTTATCTAAAAGTTGACTTTGTACAGAATATTTCTTTAGATCATAATGAAAGTTATAGTTTCCTCCCTCCTGACCATAAGACTGCTCCGAGGTATTGTTAACAGGAAGGTTTTTATTGTAGATATGAGGAGAAAAAAGACCAGATGGAATCTGGAAGAGTCCAGAACAGGGAGAGGAAATTAAAGACTAAACACGGCCAGCAGACTGGGTTTGGCCATGAGAAGAGAGAGAAAGAGGACGAGCAAGGGATGAAGAGAAAGACAGGGCAAGAGAGGATAAAAGAGAGAGACCAAGAGAGAGCATAACCTACATAGCAGAGTTATAAGGAGAAATGAGTAGTTGGTGAAGGAAGCCCATGAACTTGAGAAGTTTAGGGAAAGGGCAGGGTGAGAAGATCCAGAGTTCTATAGACTTTGATGTGCAGGATGTACTTGTGGTCTGAGGGAGTCTACAGGCCAGCATTTGGTTTGTTACACTAGTAGGATCCACAGATTGGCAATTGTCTCTTCTGCCAGTGTGAAAGAAATGGCTCCTTTGGTAGAGAGAAATCTGCTTTGCAATTTCTTGAGGAATGTTGGCTCTTGCCTAACCACCAAAATTTGAGCCTGACCCATTTTAGGCATAAGGAAATACAATTCTTACCCACAAAGTCTGGTGAGAGTGAATTGATTTCAACAGAGGTAATGCAATGCTTAGGAAAGCGTAAAGATGGATTCGACTTCTCTCTATTCTGCTTTAGTTATAGTGTTAAGATTTGCCAAGACTTTAGTAAGACTTTACAGTAGATTTTAGGAAGCATGGTGCCATTCTCTCAAATATGTGAGCATGTCCTCAGTTCTTAGGTTGAATCAAACCATTTAGATTCATTTCTTCATTTTTCTCTTTATTGAAAATAATTTCTCCATACTATATATTCTGATTGTGATGTGGTACTCCCTCTTATGTCCTTTCAGATCCTCCCTACTTTCCCACCCATCCAAATGCAGGACATTTCTCTCTCTCTCTTTAGAAAAAAAAGAGAAAAAAAGGCAAAAAAAGAATAAAAGAAAAAGGAAAAACACTAGAAACACCCACACACAAATAGAGAGAGAGAGAGAGAGAGAGAGAGAGAGAGAGAGAGAGGAGAGAAGAGAGAAAGAGGGGGGAGGGAGAGAGAACACCATGAAACACAAAACCAGAGACCCTAATATACAAACAAAAAACCAGAAAGATAATAATGCTCAAACAAAGCAATATGAGACAAATAAAACAAAACAAAAATATTCAAAAAATACCATTGAGTTCTTTTTGTGATGGCTATCTAGTACTCTGCATTGGGCCTAACTGTAGGTGTAAAAAATTTTTTTTTTTCATTTGTAAGCTATTGTCAATTGGAGATAGGTTTTTGCTTAGCAGTGGGAGCTTGTGTCTGTAGTAATAAGGGCAGCGGGGCTGCGTCCCCAGCACCCCGGCTGTAGTAATATGGGGCGGCAGGGCTGCGTCCCCCACACCCGGCCGCCCACATGGCTAGCTTATGCCCCGAAATAATTACACGGACTCTGTATTCTTTTAATCACTGCTTGGCCCATTCTCTTCTAGGCTAATTCTCACATATTAATTTAACCCATTTCTAATCATCTGTGTGAACCGGTCTTACCGGGGAGATTCTAGCCTAGTCCATCCTGGGTCGGAGCTTCATGCCGGGAGCGGGGCATGGCGTCTCTGCTGAGGCGTCTGCTCCCGAGAGAGCAGAGCTGTGGAGTCTCTGACCTCACTTCCTCTTCCTCCCAGTGTTCTGTCCTGTTTTCTCCTCCCACCTATCCTCTAACCAATAAAATGGGCCAGGGCAGTGCCTTTATTAGCCAATGACCTTCCTCCATCATGTGTCCATTTCCTCTTCTCAGTACTCGTACCCTGTCTGGTGTGGACATTTGTAAGCTGTGGGGGCCCACATAAGTGAGTCTGTTCCACTTTGACTGGAGAACAGAGAGTTCAGGCCTATTCTTTCTCCTTCAAGGCTATTGACAAGAAGTGTCTCTGTATCTCTTTTCCTTCTAGCTATATTTCCAATCTACATGCCGTGTACCCTGAAATGTGTGAACTCCAATGAGGCTAGACCCTGGCAGACACTGTCCCAACAGGGGACCACAGTATCAGGCCCTGTGCATGCTGACAGTTTCTGTAAGTTCATATATGTATCAGTCCTCTTTTATCTAGAATACACTGTTTTCTTGGGGTCCCCCATCCTCTCTTTCAAATTCTTTCTGCTTTTTCCTTACACCCTGAGGTGAGGGATTTGATGGAGACATCCCACTTAGGACTGAGTGTTCCAAAGCCTCTCACTCTCTGCACTTTGCCCAATTGTTGGTCTTTACACACATTGCCAGAAGAAGCTTCCCTGGTGATGACTGGGTGAGACATTGATCTATGCATATGGTGGAGTTGGTCCTGGAATTTATATAACCATGCCTGAACTAATCTTTATACAGATGTACTGACAGAAAAAGTGAATCAGAGAGAAGAGAAAAGCCAATAAAGCATTATCAAAATCATAAGTAGTCTTTTGTATAATAGTAAGGGGGCAGAGTGAGGGGCTGACACAGCTTGGTCCAATGAAGAACTCAATGAAACCAAGGTAATGGTCTGAGAACCGTCTCCTGTAAAGGTATGAGTTATTCTTCACTAGTGGAACGCTTCCCACAAAGGTGCTAACAGTCCCATAATATTGAGGAGTTTTTTTTTATATGAGAAGCCTTACTTGGAAAACAGACAGATGTAGCAAGAAGCTGTCCCTGAGTATAGAATATGAGGAAGTTTGCTTGTGTGTGCCTGGACTTTATCCCCTTGCCCCCACAATCCTCTCCAGGTATAAATAAGCACCTGTTTTGAGGCCAGGAAATGGAAAAGAAATATTTCTTTCATTATTTGCCAGAAGTTCTTTTATGGAATTAATTTTTCATTTCTTGGGAGCAATACAGATAATTCACATAATGTTAAGAGGCAACCAAGCATGAGATTGTGTGTCAATGAATGGCCACAATGTGAAAATAAATGGATCCTTTGGTAATAATCTATTTAAGATATTCCTTTGTGGGTAAGAGAAAAGTTCAGAATATAAGTCCTCAGCCCCCAAATTTAGGAAATTCCAAAAATTGGATTTGATTTCAGGAAGAAATGCAGTCGTTGTAAACAAACCAGAGCCAAAAAGAGGACAATGGGATTTTAATTGTTCTATTTGGTAGGGTCAGCCTGTGATGAATATTCATTGATAATTATCAATGAACTATTTTCTCTTAAGTAGAGTTGAAATGAAAACTGGAAGAAAAGCACATTTTGAAGTCTCCAGAATAATAACTCATGGCAATATCATCAGCTGACTCCCTTTCAAAAGCCATGTACTTCATTGTAGGAGAATAGGAGAATATTTTCATAAACTTTCCTTTGAGGATTCCCCCAACTCTATCACCAATATTTGGGGTCTTCAAAAGCAAACCAAAGTAGACACTTGAGGCTCTTATTTGAAACAATAGAAGAAGCAATCACATTCTTGCTCTAAAATTTATGGGGCAAAATTATATTCCATTATTGGCGTGTTGCTAGACATTGGATTGACTGAAAGTTTCACGGAGAGAGTTGGATACAGATCCTTGACAAACATATTCTTTCACCACTGCAAAAACATGGCATGTAGAATTTGATATTTGTTTTGTGTTAAACTGAGTTCCTTACATTTGTTTCAATTAACTCCCTTGTACATTCACTTATATGTGAGGCAATTAATGATTTTCAGCAGAGGGATTTGAAAACAAGGGAGAGGAATGCACCAGAGTTTGTTCCTTTGGTTTTGGAAGCAGGTCCAAGGGGACCCAAATACTTTATGTTTTCTTCTCTGATCCTGAACTTGGTCCTGAGGAAAAGGCTATGCAGGTAACTGTTGACTCTGTGATTGCTTGAAAACACGTGGCATGGGGATAAAAACTCCATGTCTCTCCCTTGTGCTATACCTTTGGTTGCAGTGATCCCCTTTCTTGTATAAGCAATCAGCGGATTCCTGCGACTGAGCAGAGATTTTTGAGACAGTCACTAACACTGAGCAAAGATGAGCAGCACTTGGTTGATGGGCTGCTGGCTGACTGCCGCAGTCTACTGAACTTCAGGAACTAGGTAACCTGAGACATCTCTTAAATGGTAATGAATGTATTTCCTGTAAATTAATGATTATCGTGTGCAGAATACATCGCTATTCATATGTGTGTGAGTGCTCTTGCTGTTTTAAAATTAATTTTATATGAGTTTGGAGAAAATCGGTCTGATGACAACCTTCCACTGAAGAGTATTGTCAGGTCTGTGCTGTCCTGAATGTTAGGATGCCTGTATGTTAGACAGGAGAGGGTCAATGCATAGACTTTTATGTACCTACTTTGAAAGTGAGTGTGGATAAGTTATGATCACCTAGAACTGGAATTTCCATGGCATTTCCGAGACTATGTTTTGCTTTTATTTCTTCCTGTAATTTCCTTTGCCTTTTGTACTGACTATGAGACTTGTGCTCCCAAATTATTCATTATGTTCTACTGTTGGGAGTTGTAGGACAACTGATTGTTTGTTTCTGAAAACAAAGGGCCATTTGCATCTGTAGAATGGGGGCCTAATGAAATCCCTAGGACCTAGTCTCAGTGCATTTTATTACATGTCTGGATGGGTCTGAATATTTAACTCTTTGTAAGGTCCTTGTCACTGCTCAGAGGCTTTAAACTTCTGAAATCAAAATAGGAGATAACAGGGGTTTGGCTTGACACAGTGCTATAAGAAATTTAAGCAATGCTTCCTTGTTGAAAGTGGCATCTTTTTTTTTGTCATTTTCATTACCATTTATTCCGCATACAAAACTTTAAATTAAAGGACTTGAGTTTTGATTGGCTTTTTCAAACAAAGGAAGTGTGATTTTTTTTTATATTTATTTTGAAGATTTCCAACTTGTGATTTTTTTCTTTTTTTAATTTATTTTATATTCCAATCACAGTTTTCCCTTCCAACCTTTCTTCTGTCCCTCCCATAGCCTTCCCCCAAAGACAGTGTCCCATTCCCTTCTCCCAATGGTAAAGGGCATGGGGAGTCACCGAAGTATGGCACATTAAGTTACAACAGGACCAAGTCCCTCCCCCCTGTGTTAAGATTGAGCATGGCTTCCCACCACAGGGAGGGCTCCAACAAGCTAGCTCATACCCCAGGTATAAATCATGATCCTTCTGCCAGGGGTCCCCAGGTAGTCCAAATTTCACCATTGTCTCCCACATATGGCAGGACTACTTCTGAAGTTCCACCACTGTCGAGGTCTAGAGTTCATGACTTCCCATAAGCTTGGTTCAGCTATCTCTGCAGATTTTTGTTTTGTTTTGTCTAATTCTGGTATGTTAGTTTTTATTTTCTCGTACTATTTTATTTTACTGTTATCTTTTAGGAACCTGCTAGTTTTTTAAGGAAAGACAGAAAGGACATGGGTCTGGATGGAAGGGAGGTGGAGGAACTGGGAGTGATGGAAGAAAGGTCATTGGTTAAAAAATAAAGAAACTGCTTGGCCCTCATATTAGAACATAGGTGGGTGGAGTAAATAGAACAGAATGCTGGAAGGAAGAGGAAGTGAGCTCAGAGGCCATGCTCCCCTCTCCTGGGCAGACACAATGAAGCAAGCCGCCAGGTCAGACATGCTGAATCTTTCCCGGTAAGACTGGTGCTACACAGTTTATTAGAGATGGGTTGATCGGGATATCAGAATTAGCCAGTAAGGGCTAGAGCTAATGGGCCAAGCAGTGTTTAAAAGAATACAGTGTCCATATAATAATTTCAGGGCATAAGCTAGCAGGTGGCCAAGGTGCTGGGCATGCAGCCCCGCCACTCTTATTACAACATGAGAGGAGCAAGGAAAGGGTAATCATAGCCAGGCTATATTGTATGCAAAAATCTATTTTTAATAAAAGGAAAAAAGTAAAGCTATTCAGATATTTGGAAAGGTAGAATCCACAATAATACAGAGAACTAAGATTCACATTTTTTTAAAACCCTGGTGAAAATTCTACTAATGGCCAAAGCAGCACAACTCTGTGGGCTGAGCTTTTCAGTACTTTGGACAGATCAGTTCAAAACCTGGATTCCTTGTATGCTGTGGAACTTTGCCATTGCACTTGACTTTTTGAAGGTGTCTCTGTCTGTTTCCTTATAAAGTGATGTCACAACAAACTCACAGGATGCTGTGAAATTTCAGTGGATTAATACACTCATTGGCGGTCTCTGAACAATGAATACTTGGAATACTGCAAGCTCCCAACAAGTTAACTGTTACTATTTAGTGGTCCTATTACACTATGCCTGCTTGGTTGAAAATGCTCTTTGCCCCTTTTAATCTCTGGGCTCTAGTTCAGTTGATCAGAGCACAAGCAGCTGTTTGGTGGAACACTGTCATTGTGAAGCAGTCATTGTGCTACTCCCACTTCCAAATGTAGACGGCTCATACTTGGTACAAGGCAGAACACAATTCTCTTGAGTGCACTGACGACTATTATTCTCCTATTGGCTTATGCCCACTGGGTTCTTATGGATGTTTCAATTCTTAATTTTCACTACACAGGCATGTTTTATAATGTCATAACCAAGCTGTAGTAAAGTCTTTTTGGTCACCTAACAGGAACTAACGTTCTGAGGTAAGAAGTGAGTTAAGTGTCAAAATGAGAAAGACTCTTTGACTTGGATCCCAGACATCTGTGTGGTGTTGTGTGGTGTGGGAACCCTCAAGGTAGGCCTAAGTCTACTGTTCTCCTCTATGACTTTCATAGCTTCCAATGCAGCCATGTTGGATATTTTCTAAAGTAGTCGGTAACAGATCCACTAGGCCGGTCATCTCTAGCATTTCTCTGTACTATCATTCTACCTTGTAAAGGGATGTGACAAGGGGAAACTTGCCATACTTATGTAGAGATAAGTTATTAAAAGAAGAGACAACTCATTAAGAAATTTAAATTGTAGTTCAATGTTTTGACTGCTTTCATCTTGATTTGTGTCTACAATGAGTCCAATCACCTGTACTCTAATTTGTATATTCTGACATTAATACGTGTATATCTTATTTATTCCTGTGACATAAAGTCCATGCTGTCAACAGACATAGGTTAGTTAAAAAACGTTAAAACTACGGTATTGCATATTCCGATTCGGACTATAGATAAATGTTTATTGCTGTCTTTTATTGTTAATTTTACCTTATTTGTTATGCAGGTGAATCTCTAATTGATTGGTGTTTTTCTTTCTTCTTGAACTACATCTTCAGCAGAATAATGTGTTCCTGACAATAGATTTGTTAGTCCTGTGACTATGAGCCAGAAGCAATCTCAAGAAGACCATGTTACAGCTAGTGTGTAGAAGATGAGATCAACTAAGGCGCAGCAGAGGACAAGTATTGTATTGGATATCTGTGGCTGGCCAGTTGTCCATTTAGTGCTGTTCCTGTTCATTTTCTGGGCTCTGCTCTGCTTTGCAGATGTTGAAAACCTGTGAACTGTATGTTCTCAGAATCACTTATCCATAGGGTTCTAGGTTACATTTTATATAAAAGGCACAGATGCAAGACTTCAAAAACGGGAGAGGAAAGCAGGAGATAGCCTGTTCTTCATGAGTAGGAAAGAACAGCAAACAGGATGCAGAAAATGCCTCTGGCACTGCTCTGAATTTCTTTCCCTATTGCCTAGGCAGTGTTATTCTGGCCTGCCAGCAGTTTCTCTATGTTCCAGCAATTTCCTGACTCAAACCTAGTAACAAGTCTGAGGATTGTGAGCAGCTGTGCACATCGTACTCTTTTATCCTTCTCATCACTAACTCCCCTATATTGAATCCCTGCTGGCTTCCAAATCCTAGATTACTTTTGTCTTTGTTGAACAGACTCTTGCCATTATACTTACATTATCTAAGATTAATTCATCATGAACCTTATCAAGATACCTTGCCTTTTTGCCTTCTCACTCTTAAAAGGAAAAGCAGGGTTACCTTTCTGGAATTCTGATTCCAGCCTAGATGACCTTCAGGAAGATGTACCCCTGGAAGAGTCAAGGGATGGGTTTGCTGTAGCAAACGTTAATCACGTAAGAATTTGAGGTGGTCAGTTTCTGCATCTTAAAATATTGATACTATATTTAAATACTGATTTTATATAAAAAGCACGAGCTTGAACAATCTATAAAAGTCAGAAGAGATTGAAAACACCAGGCTTGTATCCCTCCATACAAGCCGTTGGCTGGGGAAAGATGCAGCTGGTCCATCCAGCGTCTCATCATCCAATGGCCTCCCAAGGTTTTGTCAATTGTCATGTACACCTCTTCCCTTGCAGTAGACAGCTATTATCCTAAACTTATGCTTCCGTCAAAAGAAGTAAAAGCACTGATAGATAAAGAGAAGCCAATGAAGTTTTTGAAAATCAGGAATGCATTGTACTTCTATAACTTTACTCCAAGCCCCTCACATGCTTATTTCATGTTAAATTCCCACACATGTTTTCATTTGTGAGAGCTGATGCAATTTCTAGTGCTAGATTTTTCCCCCTACTGTACTTGAGTCACCAAGAAATATATTTAAAATTACTTACTGGTTGTTTCCTCGGGGGAAAAATTTGCAAGGACACAAATATCCACTCTTCTGATCGCAAGTTTCTTTGAAGTCTGTGTGCAGACGGGTGAGTAGGATCCTTTGCCCTAGACCTGCATGTACTTACTGCAAAAGGGCAGGTTCAGATTCAACAGACCTGGCAGGTACCCAGTATTCTGCATTTCTGACACCCAGGTGATGTCAAGAATATTGTTATCAGGGCTCTGCTATTGTAGCAAAGTTCCAGGGCTCTTTAAATACTTTGAATATTACAGCCCCCTAGATAAAACCTTAAAGAGAAAGGCCTATGCCTGGTCAGCGGTATTCTTAAGCAGCTTCCCTCTAATGGGGGTGACAGCATCTGCTCTTTGTCAATGGACATTTATTGAAATAAGCAGAGGCAGGTGGAGAGGGCTGTTGGAGGTGCCTGGGCATCAGGTGCATGTTGAAATAGAGAGTGGTGGTGCCAACTAAGGAGGCAGGATATTGCCAATGACAAGCAATTTTGTTTTTCTAAGAGTAGCAATTCTCCTTATGTGTGGTAACAAGAATAACGGTAAGCTAATGCCTCAGAGAAGTTCCCTAATGGCCAGTTGTCTTTGAAACCACACGGATTGCTTTGCAGATGCTACCAGAGATGAGCCTATCTACCGGTCAGATCTGCAGGCTACTATGGATTGGAGAAAATGAAAAAAGGAAAATCAGTAGAAATGAATTTTCTTTCCACTGCTTATCATTTCCATGCAGTATTCCCCTCCCCTTATCAAGTAGTCCTGTCTCCAGCAACTAAAGTCACGGAGGTTGCTGTGGTAGAAATTGTGTCCATTGCTAGCATTGGCTAGATACTATATTGGTTTGGTAGTCCATTACAATGTAGCAAGAACATGACTGCAACACAAAAGAGATGTGTTCCTGACATTGCTTGATCTGGGCTTCAAAGAAAGAACCAAAGTTTGAAAACTTCTATGGTGTCAGATCAGTGGAAGGAAGTTCTCACAAATGATACCACACTCAGGGTCATTCACGATCCTCTCTTTTCACCTTACATCTGCAACCTCTGTGGGCATGCCCTTTGTGAGTACAGTTTGAACAGAGGAGGTTTCTGATGCCAAATGTGTAGGAAATTTCCAAAGCAGCATTTCCATTTTAAAGAGATCCTAAAACACTACCTGAGTAAGCGTCCCCTTTAAAAATTCTATTCCTGCAGGGGAAAAGTAATTATATGCATTTAGATATGGTTGACTTTTTTTCAAAAAAAAATCCTTAGTTGACACTGCCTAATCACAAGGAATTATTTCATAATTATGAAATAATAATAGCCCTAAAACTAAAGTTCAAAGAAACCCTTCAGTAAAAATTAGCTCCTAGTGCTTATATGTACTTACTAAATGGTGTCTTAAAATAAAATTTGCAGTAATTTCTTTCTGTTAATTTTACAATTAAACTTTTCTATCATGTACCATCTAGTCATTAGTCAGCCATCAACTTTTGTTCTTTGACTTATGAACATCTGGTAGAATTATGCATAAATGGACATGACATTTATAATACATGTCACAAAACTTTTGGATTATCGCTTCCCTGGCTGACTCACTTTACAGAGGAGGAAGAAGGGGACGTAGTCCTTCAGAACGCTAACAAATTAGATATCTGGGTGACAAGAAGTGCAGTCTTGAGTAGCCAGCAGCTGCCAACGACCCCTTTCTGTATGAGGTCGTCAGCTCTAAGACACCTTTTTTTTTTTCATATAATAGACATGTGTATCTGCCATTCAGCTGGTAGTGCCAAAGAAAAGACTTTTTCTGCTTCCATTGGCTCTATTTCCTCACGATTTTTCTCTATTAGTCTGCCCCAGAGAACAGGTGTTCTGTATCTATAAAGGTTGGTTTTACATTGTTTTGTTTTCAAGGGGTGTTTAAAACATTCCTGCTGATGATGTAGCATTAATTGTTCCTGTAATTAGCGTGGTTAATGAACTCCCCACCTATCTTTTAGTAGGTAATTATGGGACTGGTGTATATTATTAGCTGGCTGTGTGTAACGAAGAGCGAAGGATTGGTGATTATGGATTCTGTCCTCATGTCTCTCAGACCAAATCCCAAACGGTTTAATCATCATCACTGTCAACCTTTGCCATATCTTCATTCTACATGCCATATATTATAATGCTGCATTTACATTCCATCTTGACTTTGATATTTGCTCCTGCAGAATAGAGGTGTCCCGATTAGACAAGGCAACCGGCAGTTGAAAGAAGTGCTTTTAAAATATGCCGGCACCATTACCAATTTCCCACTAGCAGCTCTTTTGATTTTTATGTTTATTGAATTCACCAAAGGCTTTGCGTTGGTGTTTTCTGAATATTGGGTTTGTCTCGATATGAATGGGTCTACTGCATAAGTGACAGTTGTCAACAACTTCTGCTTGTATGAGGTACAGTCAAGGGCCAAGAAAGAAGGGGAGCTTGCCATGCAGAAAGTGAGGTTACTGAGCATCCTAGTGTATTCTCACTGTGTGCACTAATTTATAGTTCACAT
Source organism: Microtus oregoni (assembly GCF_018167655.1). NCBI lineage: Eukaryota > Metazoa > Chordata > Mammalia > Rodentia > Cricetidae > Microtus > Microtus oregoni. The sequence continues at coordinate 19,195,217 of NW_024543060.1, forward strand.
AGTACTGCTATATGGTTTGCATATCCTACCTACAATTATTTCTGTCCTCTTTTTGTATTTTTTCTCTTGCCATTTCATCTCAGATATTGCTTTAATAATATTGGTAGTCATAAATGTCAGGAACCACTGTGTTATCAATCAACTGTTAACTTTCAAACATCTATTAGTTATCCATGGGCATATAAATGTAATAACTGGCTACAGAATAAATGAGAGTTTCGATGTATGAAGGAATAGAAATCATTGCCAAGATTCAAAGCAGGAGACATGATTTTTCCATAAAATTTACAAAAGAGTAAGTACCGTTTTTAAAGACTCAACCAATTTATCTAATATTATGATTGGTAGGAAATACAAAGAAATTAGTACCAAATCTTTGCTTTCTAGTTCACTATAATTCTAATTAGAGAAATTGGATGATAGTTTATAAAAAAAGATGTAAGAAGCATATTTGAGGATTTATTTAATATATAATACTAATCAAATTATAGTCTTAAGACATTGGGTGATTGCTTGTCCAATGATGCGTTATGTATTTAGTATTATGGATTCCAGAGAGGAAGCACTGGCTGCATGCTGGAGCTCTCCTGGACAAAATTACAACTAGTCCTGTAATTTAACCTTATATTAACTCTGCTATATAATGATCAAGATCAGAAAATTAATGTGTCCACTCCAGGTCAGTGCTTTGAATATAAGATGCAATTTTCTCCCTGATTTTCAGGGAAGGGTACATTAGGTTTTTAGAACTTCCTCAAATGTCAAACTCAATTATTACAAGAGGCTGAGAGAATTGGAAAAAAAAAACATTGCTATTAAAGCTATCAAGTTTTGGTGTGGCCCACGGGGCTCTTGTTTGAAAACATAGGAATGGATATTGATTAACTTAGAAAGAATTTTTTTGTGTTTTTTTCAGGGGGAGGGTCCCTTAGAAAAGAGAATGAAGCCTTTTTTATTTTATTGAGCTCTACATTTTTCTCTGCTTCCCTCCCTGCCTCTCCCCTCTTCTTCCCATGGTCCCCATGCTCCCAATTTACTCAGGAGATTTTGTCTTTTACTACTTCCCGTGTAGATTAGATCCATGTATGTCTCTCTTAGGGTCCTCATTGTTTTGTAGGTTTTCTGTGATTGTGATTTATAGGCTGGTTTTCTTTGCTTTATGTTTATTTATGAGTGAGTACATGTGATATATGTCATTCTGGGTCTGGGTTACTTCACTCAATATGATGTTTTTTAGCTCCATCTGTTTGCCTGCAAATTTCAAGATGTCATTATTTTTTTCTGCTGTGTAGTACTCCATTGTGTAAATGGACCACATTTTCCTTATTCATTCTTTTGTCAAGGGGCATTAAGGTTGTTTCCAGGTTCTGGCTATGATAAACAATGCTCCTATGAACATAGTTGAACACATGTCCTTGTGGCACAATTGAGCATCCATTGAATATATACCCAAAAGTGGTATTGCTGGGTCTTGAGGAAGGTTGTTTCATGATTTTCTGAGAAATCTCCATACGGATATCCAAATGACCTGTACCAGCTTACACTCCCACCAGCAATGCAGGAGTGTTCCCTTTACCCCATATCCTTTCTAGCATAAGCTGTCATCAGTGTTATTGATCTTGGCCATTCTTACAGATGTAAGATGGAATCTCAGAGTTGTTTTAATTTGCATTTCTCTGATGACTCAGGATGTTGAGCATTTCCATAAGTGTCTTTCAACCATTTTAGATTCCTCAGCTGAGAATTTTCTGTTTAGGTCTGTACTCCATTTTTTATTGGATTATTTGTTCTTTTGATGACCAATTTTTTGAGTTCTTGTATATTTTCAAGATTAGACCTCTGTCTGATGTGGGGTTGTTGAAGATCTTTTTACATTCTGTAGGCTGTCATTTTGTCTTGTTGACCATGTCCTTTGTTTTACAGAAGCTTTTCTGTGGGAGGTCCCCTTTATTAATTGTTTCTCTCAGTACATGTGCTACTGGGGTTATATTTAGGAAGTGGTCTCCTGTGCCAATGCATTCAAGTATACTTTCCACTTCTATGATGTTCAGTGTGGCTGGCTTTATGTTGAGATCTTTGATCCATTTGGACTTGAGTTTTGAGTAGGGTGACAGATACGGATCTATTTTCATTTTTCTACATGTTGATACCCAGTTATGCCAGCACCATTTGTTAAATATGCTTTATTTTTCCATTTTGTATTTTTTGCTTCTTTGTCAAAAATCAGGTATTTGTAGGTGTGTGGATTAATATCCAGGTCTTTGATTTGGTTCCATTGGTCCTCCTGTCTGTTTTTATACCAATATCAGACTATTTTCAGTACTGTAACTCTGTAGTAGAATTTGAGAATGCAATCTTTAGGAGAACACCTGGTTGCAAACAGATTGCTCTACTTGGAGTTTTTCTTGCTAGACACTCATCTACTGGATACTTGATCCCTTCACCATTGCTTTGAGAACTAAGAGAGCCTCTTTTTGTTTTGTATTGCAGAGAAGCGGAGAAGTTACAGTTTGCCTAATTCTGTGTTGTGGGCATGCATCCTCTTTGCCAGAGAGTGGGGAGAGGGAAACGAGGCCCTTTCTGCTTCTTTGATATATTATGATGAAAGACTTTTATTGAAATAGTGATTATATATTGGCCAGGGGAGGATGGTAATAATGAGAGGCAATGGATGTAGGGATTCTCACAAACTCTAAGAGGATATGGTAATTTATAGTGTATTATATATGTAAAGTGTCTACTGGCTGCATTATGCTTCACATAGTTGGAGAGCTGTAGTTTTCTACCCAGGCATGCATCAAAGTGCATTCCTCTTGCTCAGGAATGGTGTATGACTGCTGTTGCTCAAAGAGCTTGTTTCACATGGGCTCCAGCTGCACGATTCATGGAAAGGCTCTCACACTTTTTTTGAGATTTGTTCTCTTCTTTAGAATGTATAGTTCATGAAGACTAAGTGAGATGATAAGCATAAAAACTGCAAGCTGCAGTGTGCTCTGAAATCTCAAAATAGCGATGAATGTGGAGAAATATCTCTTTAATTGTTTGGAGTACTATAAACTTAATCCACAAGGTCTGAAAATGATGTATCCAACTGACCGTTTCAGAATCTTGTACACTCTCTGAATATGAGATAAAAGAACATATCTTGTGGATGTGCATGTCTATTTCATATGTGTGTGAGAGAGAGGAGAGGGAGATAACTTACTCAATGGAAAGCATTTGGAGAAGTGTTACCACCTCTTCAATGATGAGGCAAAGTCAATGCATACAATTGTGTTTAGGATGGAAATAGGAGGAGGATGCCTACCTGCTTCAGACGCTGATGCAGAAGGCTTTGCAGGAGATTCCTCAGCGTACTTCCCTCAGTGTGATTCTGAGACAACACTAAAATAATCTTCACAATAGTCCTTCAGATCACATTCATTCCCAATTTCACATTCTTTCCTTGCTGAGACTGTAGGAAGGAGACAGGAATTCATTGTGTCCCCACTGGTATTTTTTCTTTGGAATGACATAGTTGTTTCATTTACAACATGTTCATATTATCTACCAGAGGGGTCTTTTTATGAAGATGACACCCTATTCAAGGTTTTGCCGGAGCAGATGTGTCTTAAATGACAGGTTTGGAATGGCCTTTTTAGTGTCAAAATGCTTGACACAAAGCTGACTGTCAAATGACATAGCTATATCCATCAGCTTTCTGGGGATGAAATGAGCTGCCTTCCGTCCACTAACGCCTTATTCACAGTGTCTCCTTATGGCAGCCAGATGATTGTTCCCATTGTAGAAAGCCACACATAGTGAAATGTCACTTACTACTCAGTCTAAGGCCGACAATGCTTCTCCAGTGAGCTTGTCCCTAATAAAACAATGAAGAGACAGTGAGCTCCCCCTTTGTAGAGACCTGAAAAGTTCTGGGAACTGGCAGGTACCCAATTTTGGTTTTTATTCTAATTACATACTGAAAACAATTCACAGAATTTAGTGTCTAATTTAAGATATTTTAATCTTAGTTTCATCCATTAATTTGTCAAGACCATGTTGAGAGAGAGACTTGAAAGTACGTTCTCCTTGTCAGGAAAACCCTTTCAAAGCCTCAAAGAAAAATCTGTCTTAATCACATATTCAGTTTTTCCCAAATGTCTGCACAAAGGGACCCGTAACTTAGGCATTCTGAGCAATAATTCTTGCTTTGGATCCCAACAAGTCAAAGAGGATATGCCCTTAATTCCTGTGTATAAAGAAAACTTTCTCGTCCCTCAACCATTACTTGTATAGTGTTGAGAAATCCTATTCCCACAGATTGTTTCAAATTCATTAAAGTTTCCTTTGTATTTCCCTAATTTAGAAAAACATTTTAAAGACAGTAATTAGATCAAAAAACCAACTCTATCATTATCATTAACTCATGAGTAGAGTGAAATACATTCTCTTGTGAAAATAAACTGTACTAATGTCCAACCACATCAGAAAAACAAACCAAAACATCCCACCTCCCCTTTGGCTTTTAGGTGTTTGAATAGCTTGTCTGTGCTTTCCCAGACCTCTCCCACACTGCACATATGCGACCTTAGTGTCACTAATATCCAACACAAATGTTTGTCTAATATGATGTGTGTCTACAGCAGGTGAATTAAATGAGGAGTGAACATTCAACCCATGCAGTTCCTTGTTAGCAGATGGTCTTTGATAGAGTCTAATGAGAGCTAACTGAGCAATGCAGGTCTTGTGATGGCAAAGCATGGTCAGCTTGATCAAATATGTCCTCTTATTCATGCAAATCCATGGCAACATTACAGCATAGTACTCTATGATTAGCACGGTTCTTCACCAGCACCGTCAAAGATCATGTTTTCGGACGAGAAAGACACAAATTGTGTAAACTTACTGGCTCATCTTTATCATTTCAGCTGCTCTCCCACACCTGAGAAGCCTATATAAGTGTGCTTTGGCTTTTCAGAACAGCAGCTTGTAGTTTGCTATGGGACCTGAGGTGTGAGAGAAAGGCTGTATTAGTGATCAGTGTGGGTTCATGTATATAAAATGGGGACGTGATTGTTAAGGAAGTCTTGTTGTTCTGGAATCTAAGCAGAATTGGAGGGCAAAGAATTAAAACAGACACCGCTGTTGTTTTTCTTTCCCTCTTGTCATTGTGGGAAAGTTCTTCTATCACTTGGATCATGCCTCTTCATGGAGCTGTTTGAGCAAACCTCCAGTGCCAGACAGGCCCACTGAATTCCACCTAATAGCATCATATTGATGTGGCTAGACGGGTGATCAGCTGGCTTCACTGCCAAGAGAGCAACTCCTAGCTAGTTCTGAAAGGGATGTTATTACCTAACAGGCTTTATCAAATCTGTGAAACCAAGTGTGATTTACAGCCAGAGTTGGGGCAAAGACATATCCAACAGTCAGAGTTTAAAATCAGAAGCTTCCTCCCCAAAGAGGTGGAGGGAATTTGAGTCAGAAGCCAACAAATAAGAGTAATTTCAGCTTATCTTGAAAATTTCCAGACTTATTCATAAATTTGACAGGAGTGCTATCAGAGAGAAGCAGGTTGAAATGATAAAAAGTAAACACTCCACATGAGACCCAGAGATGCGACTATCTTTCAGACGACTGGGCTGGTGCAGAGAGCCATGGCAACAATAGAATAAGATGCTGTAGCCTTCTTCTTTGTGTTCTCTGGAACTAGTGAGTAATGGGAATTATTTAGTCAAGATGTACTTTGAATTTTCAAATTAGAGCTAGGCTATAATAAGGAAAGATGGCCTAGGAAGTGATGAGACACATTCCTTTTTTTCTCACTTAGGAAAACATCAGACAAAAAAAAATTGACATAGTTCTATTTTGATTATTTCCCTGACTAGCAAATGATAAGGAAATAAAGATCTCTTTTTTCTTTGGTGGCTGATGCTAAGGTGGTGTCACTTACTCTAATAATAAAATTAAGTGGGGATAGGCAGACGACAAGTGGGACTTTGCATGATTTGCATATTTGGTAGCTTGACAGCATTACAAAGAACTTGTTTAATTCACCCTAGGATGGATTGTTAAGTCTTCAGAGAAAATGATAGATTTATCTTAATTTTTAAGGATCATAAAACAAGAAGGCCAATTGTTTAAAAAGTCCTCAACCCTATAACATGAAGTAGGGGCAACCGTAAAACACTGAACTGGGAGAAATGCTCCTCCCTAGGGAAGACACACACACACACAGAACATATGTGTGTATATGTATGTAAGTGTGTATATATGTGTATATATATGTGAGTGTGTGAGTGTGTGAGTGTGTGAGTGTATGTGTGTGTATGTGTGTGTGCTATTGCAAGTGTGTGCGTATGAGTGTGGCTGTGTGTATGTGAATGTGCGTGTACGTGAGTGTATGTGTGTTTGATTTGCTGGAGCCAGGAAGGGCCAGGAGAGGTCACACTCGGTCTGGCAGCCAGCACATCTTCAAATCTGGCTTTTATCCCATAATATTGCTCTGAGGGTGAGATGGCAAAGTTTTTTTGTTCTCCTTGACATTTTAATTTTCACTTCTCCCAAGGAATGGTGCCATATTTTTAAGTAGGTGCTATGCATGGTACTTAATTTATGCATTTAAGTAAGCAGTTCTGACAAAACAATAAAAGCCGTATAAGGTTTACATGGGGAAAATTGCCACTGCTTGAACTTTGGAATCTACATGCGCAGTGAGTTTGGTGTTTGCTAATTAATGCTATGCACGTGCCCAAAAAGAGTCTCCAGAATATTGCTCCTTGTCACTGAGATTGTGTTTACATTATCAACACTAAATGAACCTTCAAATGATATGTCCAGGTCAAGAAATACTGCGTACGATATTTTTTAGATTCTTAGTTGAACCCGTTTTCAAAATTAACCACCCCCCAAAAATTATCTGAGAACAATCTCTATGGGTGGTTGTCAGCTGAACAGGCTAACAGAAACAATACTTGCTTTAATCCGTACAACCATCGTTGGGGAATTCTGTTTACAGATGAAACATTAGATATTTGGTCTATTGAGCACAAATGGAATCACAGGACCTTGGCACAGGAAGTATTGTATGTATGCAGAAGCTACTGAAACAATACGAGCAGTTATTGGGTCTCACTTACGGCAGATTTGTTCATTCTCAGGCAACAATCCAAAAGCAAACAGCTCAGGATGGTAGAGAAGACATTGTTTGAACAGGCACTCAGGAACTCAGGTTTCTTGAGTATTTTAAAGGCGTGTCTATGTGTACTTAGTTAAAACTGGGTCATTGTCAAGTAGATGCCATCCAGAGGGAAGAGAAAAGAGAAGATGTAAGGACAAGAAGTTTCACCTTGAAGGCGGTAATACAAGTGTTGGCCACCGTATTGGCGCTCACATTGCATTTATCAGAGCTCTGTCACTTGGTGAGAGGTAACACAGATGTGGTTCGGCAGACTTCCAGGAATTTCAAGATCGGATTCTAGCTCTCACGTTGACTAGCTGGAACTTCTATGTGAATGAGCAAGAACATGCTGGTTATTGTGCAGAAACTCTGTACACTTTTGTTTCTTTTAATTTCTTTGGTTTTAATGAAGGATTGAAAAATAAAGGCAAGTCATTCAAAACATTGAAACAGCTTTTTCTTTATCTGTGAACTATGTGAATTAATGGGACATTCACTTACCTTGTAGTTCATGAGTCTGTTATAGTGTCGATTTATTCTTTAATTTACTTTTTAAAAGATAGAAGGAATCCACTACACGATTTGTCCTTGGAACTAAGGAGCCTGAATCATCATTATGACTGTGAAAGCAGTTAAATTGATTATCTCAGTGAATACCACGTGCTGTACACTTCCTGAGAACCCATTATTGTCATAAGGAAAAGGAAAGGAACAAAGTTGAGTGATCATGAAGGTCTCAGATCACTCAACTTCCAGCTTCCTGAATGTAGGTATTCTCATGCATACAGTTTGGATGTGAAGGACTTCCCACTCTGATCTCTGGATCACTTTGTGTTTTATGGGAATGAAAGGTTACTAGCTAAAGACTCCAATTACTTCATTCATTGACTGAAGGCGAAGGTGTAAGTCACAACAATCCCACACCAGTTTGGAATTATGATTAATCGAATGGTTATTTATTTAAAGGGGAAAAAACTTACAGATCACTGTCCCAGACAACAGCCCTCTGTACAATCAGGAAGGGAGTCTAGTCCTCAGAAGCGGAGCAGGAAGTAGGAGAGAGAGGAAAGGGAAGTGGCCACATTTTTAAAGGGAGAGAGACCATGCCCCAATGGGCTGGTATCTCAGCGGCTATTGGCTGAAGGAGCGGGAGGAGCTCCCGCAACAATTGACTGCTTGGATATGAGCCTCCATGTGTCTGGTTCCTATGTAAGAGTGTGATGGAAGAGTGGTGAGGATATTCTCTGTCTTCCTAACACTTGAATTCTATATCAGTGATTCTTAATCACCAAGTCCAGGACCACTTGGGCTTACTAGAGTTTTTTCTTGTTCATTACACTAATGCTTATGAATGTGGAGGCCTCGGAGCTATTTGGCATTAAATTAGGGATCTCATATTCAACCCCTGTGTAATATGCTGACTCAACTTGAAAGAGCCAGCAGAGACTAGAGCTGTGGGAGATAGTATGGTTCTGCCTATGGTTCTGATCCAGAGGTTATGATGTGGATCAGAAGAAATAACTTCCTGAGTCTCCCTCATGTGTTTTTAGAGCAGTTAGCCTGGGGAATTACGTTTTCAACATAATCTGATTCTGGCCCAGCACGTTAAAAAAAACTTTTATCTTGCTATGCCATGCTCAGTGGTCTGTCTAGTATGTTTCATTGATCAGATCTTAAGGACTGACTGGGTGTTTTGTGACTGGTGATCTGCTAATGGTTTTCTTCAGTGACCCTCATTCTGACACTATCTTTCAGTTGAACTATTGAGTAAATTTGGTATTAGGATGGATTTTCTTCACATGATGTGGATGGAAACCTTTGCTGTCTGTCATTTTATTCCATGGTTTTGAATTATACTTAAAATCACATGCCACTCCACGTAAAAGCACAGTTTGTAGTGAATAAGTTTATACACTTATTTTTAAAAATAAGATTAGAGGTGACACTGATTTTTTAATTTAACTTTATTAATATTTTTAAATGTTTCTCACATGTTTATATTATATGTTGGGCATATTGCCTCCATTTTTCTTTCCTCCATTCCCCTTTTGTCTTTTACACATTTTCACTTCAATTTAAGCCATATGCTCATAGGTTTTATGTGACTATATGAAATCCAGGGACTGCTGATGAGAGAGGCATACTGTATTTGTCTGAGACTGACACAGTTATCTTCATATGATTGCCTCTAGTTGCACCTATGTTCCTGCAAATGACACAACTTCATTATTATTCTTGGGGCTAAAAAAATCTGCTGTGTATGTATATCACAGTTTCCTTATAATCTTTTAAGAAGGAACTCAAATTAACCTCACCACCATGGTTCAACTTACATCTGCGAGAAAATGCATGATACACTCATCCATTATTCGAAACCCTTACTCCGGACAGAGAGCTGATCAATTTAAGGACATTCTCTTGTTTCTTGACGCATGGGGAGTATGAACTTTTCATTGCATTTTAATTCATGCTTTTCCCCTTTTATTGTCACATTACCTGTCAGACATGAACTTTGTATCCAAAGGTTCTTTTTCCTTTTATAACTATGTGGATGTTTTGTTAGCTACCTAGCTCCCCTCTCCATCCCCCATTGTTTTAAAAATGGCATTTTGACTTCCTCTGTTTGTTTTATAACAGATATGAAATTTTGCTAAGAGAAAATGTGAATCTACTTTACTGGAGCCAGTTTTAGAGACCACTGATACACAGAATGCATTTGTTCGGTTTTCAACCACCAAGATTGGATCATCTCTCTGTAGTGAAATTGTCCCCCAGGACTGATGACATTTGATCTGCATGACACCAGCAGTGCTCTGCTGAGGTTGTTCTTTCTACGTGGTTTCAAAGTTGGAAGCTCAGAAGATCCATTAAAGCAGGAGTTAGAGCAGAAATAAAGGTGATGGCATAGCCATTTAGGGTGAGAAAGGTGAGCTTCCTCAGAGGGTGGCAAGAACATGCATAATGAAGACAGTTTTGGAGCTAGGTCTCCCTGGGACTCCCAACTGCCTCCCTCAGATCCTCAGAGCAGCCCAGGGAGTAAATACAGTATGACCTGATTAAATCCTTACCATGCTCCCACTGACCCTCCTCCGTCTCACATACAAATATCTCCTTTCTAATTCTGCCCTCATTTTGTGGGTCTGATTGAACCCGGCTAATTTAAGGACGAACTTTCTCAGTGCCGAGCCAAGAGGACGCTGAGAAGCAGCTTATTGCTCTTCCTCTGGAGAGCACCACAGAACAACGAAAGGCATTCCTCCCTCTCTCCACAAAATGGAGATGGATTGCAGCTACTTTTGACACCGCTGCAAAAGTTACCTCTTAACTTCTATTAGGGCCCATTAAGAAATGTCTTTTCCCTGACGTGTCTCCCAGCCTCCTTGACAGCTTTGGCAGAGCAAGATCTCCAGCCAGCCCCAGCAACCTCCAAGCTCCACCAGGCACAGCATTTGGAATGAAAAGTCTTGTTTTGTTTCCTATTTCATACAACCAGTATCATCAGTCTCTGGGAGTTACTGTTGATAGTCTTGTCGCTCAGATTCAGCAAAATGTATGGAGGCTCCTTTGATTATCTCTGTTCCTTAACAGGGGCTGCGCTGTTACCTCATTTACCTGTTAAAAACCCACAGAGGTTCCTGTCTTATTAAATGTAATTCTGTTGCAATTACTGTCAAATGTTGAATTAAAAGTGGTTAGCTCATTAACAACTCCCCCAACAATCGATTAAAAAGTTTTTTCATACAAAGATGGCTGGCATTTACATACATTTCTCATCTCTGGAATAGTATCATAACCTGAACTGCTAATTTTTTTACTCAGTCCTTGAGTTCCTGGGACACAGAAGGAATGTGCCATGGGAACAGCTATCTGTAACATGAAGCTACTTCCCTTGCAGAGGCTGTGTATGGAAGGGGGAAGGTATTGAGGTTCAACATCGTATGCAGGAGTTATCTCAGAATGGAAGAGCACGCGATTTCCTAGTGGCAACTTCCTGAGGTAGTGGGCATTCCTTTGTCCAAGAGAACACAGTGGCATTTGCAAAAAAAAAAAAAAAAAAAAAAAAGCAAGCAGGCGGTGACATAGACAAAGCATACTCAGAAGAGCAATGCTGGGCCTGTGGGAACATGGCCAGATTACAGCAGGATTGCCTTGGAAGAAAGGAAAAGTAAGATAGACAGAAGCTTCACAGGTCAAAATATCAAGAGTCCATTCTTATTATGATACCTAGAAGGATCCTTTAAAAACATGAAGAGGGGCACACTACTATGTTTATACTTTTCAGTGGCTTCTTAATCTCAGAAATGCAAAGGGTTACTAATGATCTTGGCCGAGAGTGAGCTCTCATTTGGTGACCTGGGATGAAATATGAGGTCCTACTTGTATAGCAAGTTTCTAGAATATATATATATATATATATATATATATATATATATATATATATATATAATATCTGGTCCATATATATATGGACCAGATTTAAATACCATGAATTTAGAGTATAATCAGAATGATGTGGTCTCAGCCCACCTTTGTATGCCCAGTCATCTCTTCCCATCTCATAGACCATGTGATTTCTATTCAGTGTTCATGCACAGTCTTCTGGATCCTTCTTTTATCTCAGATTGAACATCATCTCTGAAGACTGGCTTTCCTAAACATGATAGCTCTTTTTTTCCTAATTCTTTTCTTTTCCTTCCTCTCTCCCAGCACTAGGAATGAACTCTGGTGACACTTCAGCTAGTCAAGTGCTCTGCTGCTGAACTACATCCCAAACCCTCTTTTTACTTTTACTTTTTTTTTTTTTTTTAAGACAGGAGGAGGATCATTATGTTACCTAGGCTAGCCTTAAACTCACATTTTGGTTCAGGCTGACTTGGAACTTGTGATCTTCCTGCCTAACCCTCCTGAGTAGCAAGGATTATAGGCCCACACCACTGGGCCCGTTGTCATTCGTGATTATTTCTTATGAATGTAATCTCTACTTCCACCTTTTATCACATAGTACTTACTCAGTAAATATCCATTTATTTACTCATATTTTTAAAATATATGTCCACATTTAGATATAAACTTCCAGGAAGACAGGAACCAGTATTGATATATTTCCTGCTGTGCCATTATTAAATTCTGTCTACTGCAAACTATACTGCAGGATTTACATTGACTTCATTCATTCCCAGCATCCATCCTGCACGTTAGAACAACAAAAGACATCCTTTATAAACCCCAGAAACTGTGGTGGCTAATCTTCATTGTCATCATGACTGTATAGACTCACCTAATAACTTCTGGTTAGTCTTTCCAGGGACTTTCCAAGAGGTTTAACCAAGGAGAAAATTCCCAGTTAAATGTGAAGCACGTCATACCCTGGGTCCTGAGTCCAAACTGAATAAAAGTGCCAGGAAGGGCATCGCCTGAGCTGTACCATACTCATGCCTTTTGGTTTATCTCGATGAGCGTGCTGTGTACCAACAGGCCTTTCCTGTCATGATGTACCAACTGTAAATAGAACTAAATTTTTCCCCTCTAAGCAGCTTTCTGTCAGCCATTTCAGCACAGCACTGTGGAAAGTAACGTAGTACACACACTCCCGGAATCTGAGAAGAGAGGACAAGAGAAATGGCCACTCCATGTGCCCTAGTTCTCAGCCACTTTATTTTTCCTTACTCTCCTGTGTGGAGATAGTCAACTAAGAATCGCCATGCCCGTCTCCTCAAGTCCCCCATTTGTATACTTGGAGGAGACTTCCATTTCTTTTTTTGCACAGAAAAAAAAAAAAAACCTGAAGCTGAGCTGAAGACAATTCATAAATACTGGAGCAAAAGAGAAAGAAATTCAAGATCAATCTTCATTAAATACTGCCAACATTTGTGCCAGCCGATGCATGCTGTTCTCTATCCATGGGCTCCATAGTTTAATAATACCAGTCCAATGACTGGGCATGGGTACTGCCAACCTGGGATGAGCATGTTCTCCACTGATTTGCCTCTGTCACCAGTAGCCAGGGGAAGAAATCCCTGGGCCAACTTCTTTCGCTGTCTGTAAACATAAATCCTGGTAAGAGTTCGTTTTGACAGTACTTGGCATCCGGAGGTCCGTGTATAGCTATTCCATTTGAGACAAGGCATTTGTAGCTTTCACTTTGAAGTCACGGAGGGCATGACAGGGCTGAGAATGAAGCACAAAATTTCCAGTGCCCTGGACGATCTTGATCGGGGGCACATGAGGTCACTTCTATAATTCGGTGTACAAGTAAACATTTCATTTCTTATTGTGGACGGAAGAAAGGAGAAGGCGGAACACTGGGTTCTGACTCTGGAGCCTCTTCAAATGCTGCCTTAGCTGCTGACCCTCTGAGAAGGCAGAGGAGCACTGGGGGCCTGCCATGTGCTTGTTATTTTTGATGGATTGCAGTCTAGCTACAGGGCAGAGAGCTCAAGCCCCCCAGGGCCACACTCTTGTAGCTTGGAAAGATGTTGAGGCTTGAAACATTTCGGTGCAGCTAGACCCGATGAGAGTTTCAGGTGCTCTCTTCAGTCTCCCTGCCTCTTCCATCTTTGTGTTCCCCCTAGACTTAGGAGAATCCCACCCGATTGCACGCCTCTCCCCACACCCTTCCTCTGATACATTCAGGCTGAATATGAAAATTGGTCTCTAATTGTTGGATATAAGCTTGACTAGTTTTGAATTAACAGCTAAAGCTGTATTCATTAATCTGAACAGAGCCAAGCAGGCAGACTGTCACAACATGGCTCAGTTCAGTAGTCAAGCAGAGCACGTGAGGGAAAGGCAGGTACTTTGAAAGTGCTGCTGCCTATCTCCATCAGCCCCATCAGCCAGTGATGGAAAGGGGAAGGCAGCCAGTCACCATACAACCAGGAGATGGGAGATGGATGGCATACCTCAACAGCCACGGTCCCAGGGGCATCCGAGGAGTGATCAATGGTTAGCCACAGTAATTAAACTTGAGAGCTTTTAAATGTCGCTCTCGGATGGAATGCCAGCTCATAAATATGTTGTTTAATGCTTATCAAGCAAGGGGATAAGGTACGCTTCAGAGGCTGTGGAGTCATTCTTTGTGGAAATAAGGACAAAGGTTAAACACTGTTCAGCTGGAGAGGAAAACCATCTGGATACAATTTTGTGCCCTCCTAGTATGTTCTCTTGTAAATGGAATCAAGCTGGAGCAGAGCATTGTGTGGACTGTCTGTGGTGGTTCTGAAATGGAGATGGTGTGTGATGTGGCAAGAAGATGGTGAAGAAAGAGCAGGGGAGCCATTTTAAGCCTCCTCTTCTTTGCTGAAGATCAGGGTCATAGTAGAAATTATAACTTAAAATGTCGAGTGATGATCTTGTAGCGTGTCAGCAGCTAAAAACCTTAAAACCACATGATAGTGTGGTGCTCACTAGTAGACTGCGATTCAGTATGCTTAGAGCAGGGCTGGACACACATCATACAGTGTTGTGAAGTTTCCCCAGGCGATTGGCTAGCATCAAGGGACAATGATACAGTGTTCGATGCTTATCCTGACTCTATTTACATTTGTTCATTTATTTAATCATAGATTGTCTCTTGACAACTCTTGTCTTTATTAGAATAGTTCAGTGATGACGGGGAACCTGGAGCATCATCTGGATATTGATGGAGGAGGGTCATCTGTCTATCTGATACTTTCATTGGTTAATTAATAAAGAAAGCTGCTTGGCCTGATAGGGCAGAATTTAGATAGGTGGAGTAGACCGAACAGAATGCTGGAAAGAAGGGAAGTGAACCGGTCACCATAGCTCTCCTCTCCAGGATGGATGCAGGTTAAGATCTTACCCGTAAGCCACTACCTTGTGGTGCTACACAGATTATTAGAAATGGGTTAAGCAAGATGTGAGAATTAGCCAATAAGAGGCTAGAGCTAATGGGCCAAACAGTGTTTAAAAGAATACAATTTGTGTGTTGTTATTTCGGGTATAAAGCTAGCTGTGCTGGAGCTGGGGCTGCAGCCCACCACTCCCACCATCAACAGGATATGTTTTCAGAAACAGTAGTTGGAGTACATTCCTTAGGGTATAATGATATTGCTGAAAAGTTGCCAGTCCTCCATTCAAGATCTTCCATATAACATGTGGGCAGTTTCTTTGGTTGGCTTCTCTGTTCGGATTAGTTAGGTGGTTGCTTTGATTTTTCAGGTATGAACAGTGAGTTTTCCATCTCGTTTCCATGTATTTCCTTCCTCTCTTTCACTCCTGCATTTAAACAGAAAATTTGTTCTGCAATTTTCACTTTGGGGGAAGGATGGATAAAGCCAACAAACCTAAATACAAGTTTTGGTCCCTCAAATATGGGTCCTTTAAATGAGATGGAAGGAAAGGAAAAGAAATTAGGGGAAGGTGAAAACAGCAAATTCAGAGGGCCCAGGGGCAAGACCTCGGCTTTTTTGGCTGGAAGCATGATTATCAGGGATTGTAAAGTGAAAGTGACTTGTTAGGCCTGAAGGAAAGAGGGATTAAGCCCATTTTCTAAGTAGAGACCTCGCTATGGAAAAGGCCAGTGAGGGAAAGGCTGTATGTCTCAGAAGCGATTCTAAAGAAAGTTCATTGGTCTTTCTATGAGTCCAAGCAATGCAAGACTCATGAAAGCAAAGGAGCATTGGAACAGCCATCTTGGTCACATGAGACCATGACAGAAACCAGATCATATGAAGGTGAGTGACAGAGCAAGAGCCCAGCCCCATCTTTGCTCTGACACCTTAGCGAACACACAAATTGGAACTGGGTGGCAGAATAGAGGCCTCAACTATGCACGAAATCCTTTAAAAATGTTTGAGGGAAGAAAGCTACATACCATCGTATCCTTTTGATGGAGTAAGGGATGGAAAGTGAATCCTTCAGTACAGTTTGACAAGTCTGTGAATGTTCTGGCAGTGGGAATCTACGAGAAAACAGAAGGCTTTCCGGTTAGAGTCAAGTTTTCACTCTGCTCAGAGTTCTGCTGATTTACATGAAAGCAGGAAGAAAAGCAGACTAGAGGGTAGCATCTGCGAGAGCAGGGCTCTATTCCATTTGCATTCCAAAGTTAGAGTACTCTTCAGTTTATCCACGGCTCCATTAATCTAATTTCAAAAGAAAAGAGCCGGACTAAAAACAGGTTATTCCCATTTCAAACAAACTCCTCAGTGAACAGAGCACTCAAAGGTTAGACTTTGTTGCTTCTTTTCCAGTTTGAGACAAGTACAATGAAGGTCGTGATATGTAATTTCACATACAAATAGATGCATATAGCTGGGGTTGAATAGAATGAGTTCTTTTGAAGAAATGGGAAGTTAACAGATATTTCGTGTGTCTGGGACAAGCCTAGAGCTTGGGACTGCAGAGCAGGTCAACGGTATCTGTTTGCATCTTGCTGGATGTTACAGAGTGGATGACTGCATGAGAAATGCCATAGTAAACCACAAGGCAGAGCCAATCACAAATCCCAAACACCAGTCTACAACAGGACTGAGCAGCTTTCAAGAGCTGGAAGTACTTCCGCCCCAGGAATTTCCAGGACATCTGGTAAGTCAACAACGTTTATACAAACATTACAGCCACGGATGTGTGTTTTTGCAACAATGTACTTGTTTTCCAAATGTTCCAGCTGAGAAAGCCACATAGACCGTTCCCTCCGTCCAGCAGATGGCTAATGGGAAAGCCAATATTTTCTGTGGAAACTGGTTGCTTTTAACAATGGACATTTTCAGCAGAGCAAACAAATCAGCATTTGTTTTTTTAATCTCATTTTCTTATACTCAGTAAGAGAATGTATTATAGGTTATTAAGTCTAAAATGTATATTAAAAAACCAACAACCTGTTCTTCCTTTTGAGATGGTAGAAGCAAGATTGTTAAATCCAGAAATGTTTAATGGTGATGAGAATGGTTGCTGCTCTCTTATCTGACAGGAGATGAAAAGCTTGGGAAAGTTTTTGATCCTTAATTTATGATATTATTTTCATTTTATTACTGACATGGGGTGGAGTACACCATTAAAGTTTGGTCAGAAATATTATTTCTATTGTGTGTAACCATTCACAGCCCATGGAGACATAAAGTCACGATTGTTGTACACAATGAAACAAAAGGAGCAACATTCCATTACTACATTCATTTGGGGAAGAGCAGTGAGATTTTGGAAATAGGGTCATTGCATAAGCAGCTGCTCAAGTTTGAGAATGGTTGGGTGGGTCCTTTATCTAATATACCCACTGCCTTTATGAAAATAGGAAAGGAAGACATGAATACTCACAAGAGGAACACATAAATGAAGTCAAAGGTAAGGGGCCTACTCATTCAAACTAAGTAGTAATCTAGTCATCAGAAGGCTGGGGAGAGGCATGAATAATCCCTCCAAATGGCTCTCACTGGAAACCAGCCCTGGAAACAACTATTATCTTGAAGTGTAAGACTCCAGAATTATGATGTAATATGCTTTTTAAAGCTGTCTTTGTGCTACTTTGCCACAGCTACCTTCAGAATCTAGTGTATGAGGTGATTTGGATACATTGATATGGTCTTTGAATTCTACTCTGTTCACTTATCTCTCTTAACACTGTGGTTAGAGGCTGCTTGTTTGTTCCCAGTTGTCCAGACCTGAAATAATCACCCAGAAACCATATTATATGCAATACTGTTTGGCCAATAGCTTACACGTATTTTTTGGCTATTTTTATATCTTAAATTAACCCATTTATATTAATCTGTATATTGCCACTTAGCTGGGGCTTACCAGCAAAGTTCCATCCAGTGTCTCTCTCTGGCAGGGTTACATGGCTTCTCGAAGCTTTCTTATTCATTAGCCAATAAAAGCAACACATATACAGAAGGAATTCCAACACCATTTCCTCATTTTCTGTTTAAAATAAAAAGGAAGGTTTTAATTTTAGCATAATAAAATTACACATAACAAACAGGTATCAAACAAGAATTACAGTTATAATTTATACCTACTTCATCATTTATCATAACTAAAGAAAACTATAATAACTATTCTTGAACTCCATCAAAGACCAGCAGAAGGATATAATATTACCTGAGTTAAGAGAAAGTGCATTGTAAACAACTTCCAAAACTCTAGAATTGACAGAGACTTCTTGCTGCCTGGACAGTCATCCACAATTCTTCTGTACCGTTGGGGCATCTATCTTCAGTCCATAGTTTCTGACAAACTTTTCTATGAAGCAGGAAGTTTCAAAGACAGTTTCAGTTCTACTGGCAGTTTGTCAGTCACTTTCTTCTGTGTCCTGCAGAATGTGTGGCAAACTCTTTCATGAAGCAGGAACCCTGAAGAACAGTCCCACCTATTTTAGACAACTTCAGAAGTCATTTTTCTGGGAGTCCTGTAAGTCCAGTTCATACAGCTTAACATCAAGCAGTCCAGGAAGAGCACTTTAATGCCCAAATGGCTAACAAAATCCATAAGGAGCCTCTTCGATGCCCATCTTCTCCTTGAAGTAGATTGGTGCTGCCAGGAGCATTTATGTCTCATTTTCATGAAAGTCCTAAGTTCTTAAAACACTTTCAATTCCATATTCTGTAGTCTTTGAAAGGTTTGAAAAAATGCCTATCCATCTGAAATACACCTCTATACAACTAGAAAACCTAACTAACATTACTGCAAAGCTTGACTATTATAGATGACTATCTATTAACCTGTATTTATTAATTATTCATTACATTATTAAATGACCTGCACAAACACAATACCTTAATTAAGAGCAGAAATACATATACACAATATAACAAAATTGACCCTAAATTTGTATTAATAGGCCAAGATCCATACCAATGCAAAGTATTCATATCTATAGCATATCCCCCTTTAAATGTAAACAAACATTTATAAACAATATTTGGGAATTTAGGCATAGTTTTCTTCAAACTGCTTCTTACTTTTCATTGGATGAAGCATTTTTGGGGGTCTTCATGTCAAAATTTTGGAGGGTCTTGGTCCACCAGACCACATTAGTCTAGCATTAATCCACAGGTTCTCATCTTCTGTGGAAATAAAGGTAGAACCTCTTTTCCAAAGTAACCAATCCTTAGACCCAAATTTTGGCATAAAGGTACCTTTAAAATATATAAGTTGGTTTAGCTTAGCAGTCTTATATCTTTGGTTAACCCATCACTATTAATCTGTGTATAGCCTATGGCTGTGGCTTATTGGCAAAGTTCTGGCTCATCTGTCTCAGGTGGCGGCTTCATGGCTTCTCACTGACTGACTCTACTTTCTTTCTCCCAGCATTCAGTTAGTTTTCCAGCCTAGCTCTATTCTGCCCTATCTATAGGCCCAAAGAGGCTTCTTTATTAACCAATGGTATTCACAGCATACAGAGGGGAATCCCACGTAATGTGTGTGTGTGTGTGTATATATACATATATATGTATATATACATATATATATATTCCTATCAAATCAGAAATGTATAATATATATATTTGATAGGATTATGTTGGATTTTACACATAAATTCCTTAATATAAATTTTTATAAATAGTCATAGTTTAATGCTCTTCTTCCCCACTTTCTATTCTTTTTATTAAAATGATGCAAATATGTATTGCATTCTTTCATGTTGCATTTGTTTTACTCTGTGAAACTGTGTTATTTTGTCTGTCTAAAACACCTGATTCGTCTAATGAAGAACTGAACTTTCAATAGCGAGGCAGAAGAAAAGATAGGAGGGTCTGGCAGGCAGAATAAATAGGAGAAGAAAATTGGGGAGAAGATCAAAGAGCAAGAGAAGGAGAGGATACCAGGGATCAGCTACCCAGCTACACAGTCAGCCACTGAGTTTGAATGAAAGCAAAATATACAAAAGAAGAAAAAGAAAAAGCCCAGAGGCAAAAGGTAGGTGGGATAATTTAAATTAAGAAAAGCTGGCTAGAAACAAGCCAAGCTAAGGCCGGGAGTTTATAAGTAATAATAAGTCTCTCATGTGTGATTTATTTAGGAGCTGGGTGGTGAAGTCCTCAAAGAGCTTAAGAGCAACAATAACAACAACAACAGCAACAAAAAAAAAAAAAAACAACTAGAGGCTTGTCTCCAGCCAGCTCTTCCTGCTCAGCTACAGGACAGTATTTTATTAACCAATGAGAGTAATACATATTTACAGTGTATAGAAGGATTATTCCACAGCAAAAATTAGTAGGCACAGACCTCAATAATGGATGTCTACTATTTGCCAGGCATTTTGCTAAGCAGCTTACCTGTATGATTCCATTTAATTCTCAGGGCAGCCCATGGAGTTGGTAGCATATTCTTGCTCAGTTTCCAAGGTGAGAAATGGGTTGTGAGTGAAAGCTCTTGTATTGATTACTTTGTTGCTGTGATAATCCACCAGTGTGAGGAGTGAAAGAAATCCCAAGTGTGTGAAATCCTGAGTGTGTCATTGACATGAGTTGGCTGTGTCAAGGACCAGAACTTCAGATCCGTGGATAACTGGCAAAGCCTCTTTCCCATGCGAGGCTCAGAGGAATGGAAAAGCCTTAGAACAGATGTTGACAATGTGTACAGAAAATGTTCTGCATACCTTTTCCCCTACAGACATATACTTCCTGAAGATTGTTCCCTACAGAGACTGCTCCTACAAGCATGAGCTAAACCTGCCTTCTTGTTTATTTGTATGCAATAGCTCTGCTTACTATTCATCTGTTTAAAATAATCCTGCCTCCCTATTCAATTGTATATAAGCATAGTGAGCTTTTGGAGTACTGCAACGTCTCCATCAGATAGCTCAATCCACCATATCCCAGGTTTCTGTTTCCCTTGATGCCCCAGGAAGTATAGTACCTGGAGCTATGCAGGATATGGTGCACCATGGCCAAGGCAAGTCACAAGAGAAAGAGTGTATTTGGGCTTATGGTTCCTGGGGGTTAGGGGCCGTGATGTCAGAGCAAAAGCATTGCAGCAGGAGCTGGAGGTGGAGGGCTCTCCTATTGTACTGAAAGCACAAATTAGAGAAAGTCAGAGGGGAAGAGTGTGAAGTTTTGAAACCTCAAAGTCTCCCCCAGGGATACAGTTCATCCAGTAAGCTCATGTCCTCTAGAAATCCCCAAATGGTGCCACTAACTGGAAACCGAATGTTCAAATGCTAAAGTTTAGGGAGGAACGTTTTCATTCAAACCAGCACAACTGCAGAGCAGATGAAGTTTTTTTGTGGCAAAACCTACACAAAAGACCAGAAAGTCCAACTCCAACACTTTATTGCCTTTAAAAATTACATTTTCTTCTGTGTGCACACATTGAAGTACTTCAAGTATTTGTTTGAAATTGAAAGAATACTTGTAAAACTATACTGAACAAATACTGTGTTCTCAAGGTACAGGAGGCTCACGGTATTCTAGAGATATCTGTGCACCCCTGCTCTCATCACGGTCTTCAAACACCACCTTCTTCCCACAGGCAGCACCTTCTCAGAAGCACGGTGGATATTTTCTGGATCGCCTGCAGTTCTGTCATCCATGTTTATAGCTTCCCACAATGCTTTCTCTTCTGTTTCTCTCTTTCCCCCTTCTCTGTCTCCTCCACGCTCCTCACCTCTCTGTTCTCTCTATCCTTTCATTCTCCTCTCTTCTTCCTTCCCCCCATTCTTTATATCTATTTCTTTCACCTTTCTCTCCCCTTTCCCATGTCTTCTCCCATCCTTTATCCTTTCTCTCCCTTACCTTTCCTTTTTCTGTTCCCCTAACTCTTCCAGCATTCACAGTCTTTTGTACTAGTGAGTGTGTTATCATTTTCCAATACTTTCTTTTTTCAACCTTCTCTCTTGTCTCATAATATTTGGCTGATATATGTCACTCCCAATATACATTGCTTCTTACTTCATATTTTTCCCAGCAAATTCCTTTCCTCTGGTTTTGTTTACCAACCACCCTTTCTTTATAGCTTACTACCTAGCAGTGCTGTACTGATATGTTTCCCATCATTGTATTGTTTCTTTCTCCCCTGGACTGTGTTAGTCCCTAATATAATTTGTCCTCTCCATCATATGATTTCCTTACCTCATTGTGAAATCCATTTCTTCATACTTAAGGATCTTAAAGAGTTTCCAACTGCTATGACTATTTCATTTATTCACCCATTCAACACACAACTATTAAACACACATTGTGTCAGATATAGGTTCTGCATGCCTCGAGCTCTTTCTATTCATAGGCTCAATTCCCTGCAAATTTAAATACCATTCAAAAAAATAATCCTATAATGACTTTGTACATAGTTTTTCTTGTCATTCCATAGATATTGCAGTGTAACATCTATTTATATGCCATTTTACATTGTCTTGTGTATATGCTGTCAGTAATCTTCAGGCTATTTAAAGTATACTGGGTCATGAACACGCACAGGTTAAATGCAAAAACAGTGGTATTTTATATAAAGAATTTGCAGATCTAAAGATTGTGTTGTGCACATGGGCCTTGCAAGCAAATTCTACAGATACTGAGACATGACTGAATATAGCAGTAACAAAATTTCTCAAAGTCCCTGTCATTGTGATCCTTATATTCTACAGTAGAGAAATTGGGTCGTGTCAGATTACAATAAACATCATGAAGGAATTAAGATATAGGTGAGGGTGGTGAAAAAGGGATGTTTCCTGTGAGTTCAGAAGGTTTTTATCAGAGAGGTGAGATGGCTCAGTGGATAATGATGAGAACCAACAAAATTGTCTTCTGACTTACATACGTGCATACATACATACATATGACAGACAGACTCACCACACTGGAGCGCGCACATGTGTGTGTGTGTATGTATGTATGTATGTATGTATATATTCCAATTTCTGAAATCCACATTGGTATCTAAATTTCCACTAAGAAATGACAGGTAGTTTGAGAGCCTGCGGCAGAATAAAAGCTTGGTATAGAGGAAGTGAGGAATGAGGAAGGGGGTAAGAGGATGGGGTTAGTATTGAATTACACACAAGACTGTATAGACCTTGCTAATGAACTTTGATTTTTTTTTCCTCATAGACTCAACTGAATACAACTGTAAAGTTACAGAATGGAAGGGATCTGTATTTACTTATTTATTAGCTCTTCCCTATATTGTCTTTGAACTTTTAAGGAATATGCCTATCCCCTAATTAGACTGTTAGTTTGCCTCTCTGTTGTTGCTGCTACCATGGCTGGAAACCCTGCTGGATGCCATTTCAAGGCTGTAATTACACTAACACTTTATGTTAGTTTTTAGCCGTGTTAAACTTCTCTGAGAGCAGTGAGTATACTTGAAAACCCATCAATTCTGTAAAGTTTCAATTGGACATCTGAAGTACCTTTGTGTGGTTATTACATCGTCAACAAACACAACCTGCCTCACGAGCAGCCGAGAGAAGTGCCAAAACACTCGTTAGCTGTTCAAAATCTAAAGAGCGTCTTCTTTACGATTAGGGGTGACATGATGAGAGTTGAATTCCCACTGACCCTTCCGGCTCTTCTCAAAGCAAAGCTCGCAGAGCCCAAAGAAGAGCTGAGGGTTCTGATGAAAACTGACAGAAGGAGCCATTGTCTCTCCAACTAACTTCCTAGGGACCCTGCACATCATCTCCATGCAGTACATGCTTCTGAAACTCTTTAAATAAGAGAAACAACTGTCAAGAGGTGAAAATGAACCCCGACCGAACTTACCAGTGTATAGAAAATCAGGCATGAGTGGGTGAGGTGGGGAGAGGGTTCTGTTAATAATGAGGATTTTTTTGTTGGTTGTGTTTTCTCTTCCTGTTTCTTTCTTTCTTTTTTTGACAGCTGACAGCATGCTTTATGTGGTTGATATTTAGATTGTTCTTTATTATCCAAATAAGCAACAAAGTACTCAGTCAGTTGAATGAATGGTGGGTGGCTTTGTGAAATCAGCAGACTGGGAGAAAGGCCTTCAGGGCTGCTCTAGGGCAGCATGTCTTTGTGTCTAAACGGTATGTGGTCTCTCTCTCTCTCTCTCTCTCTCTCTCTCTCTCTCTCTCTCTCTCTCTGTGTGTGTGTGTGTGTATGCCTGTGTCTGGCTATGTATGTGTATATATATATATATATATATGTGTGTGTGTGTGTGTGTGTGTGTGTGCATATGTGTCTGTGTATCTGTATGTCTATGTATATATTTATGGCTCTATGTAACTATCTATCTAAACTACATCTAAATTTATTTATCTATTATCTATTTGCCTATCTATCTACTATCTATCTATCTATCTATCTATCTATCTATCTATCTATCATATATCTACGTGTGTGTGCCTGAATATGACCAGGTTGGGATGGGGAGACTGATACTAGCACCTGGGGATTCCTTACTTCACAAGGCTCCAAATCTTCACTGCCTTGGGGAAGGTCACTGATACTCTGATCACACCCCATTAGTCCTCAATACTGCTAATGAGCCGGATTTCCAAAAGGGAGTGCTCCTTTTAAGTGTACAACTTATGCTCATCAAAATGACTTACAAATGGATTGTACTTAAATGGCTCAACCAACCACATAACTGCTCACTTGACCCTTCTAGAGATGCCAGTGACTCATTGCTCCAAGAGTCATCTGAAAACACGTGAATCAGAGGATACTTGCAAAAATAATTTAAAAAATGTTCCCTTAGAGATGGGATTTTGGAGGATATAGTAATGTTCCAATAGCCTGGAAAGCTACTCTTCAATGTGTTCCTGCCATTGTGCTAGTTACTAGGGATACAGTGGTGAACAAGTCAGGAAGGGCAATATCTTCATGGAATATTCTAAGGTGAGTCTCTCTCTCTCTCTCTCTCTCTCTCTCTCTCTCTCTCTCTCACACACACACACACACACACACACACACACACACACAGAGAAATAAATGCACAGCATTTTCATATTTAAGCATTATGAAGGAAACCAGAATGAGGATGGGTAATAAAATAAGAAACATAATAATCAAAGACAAGACAGCAATTGGCCAAATTTAGGTAACATAAAATGTTTCTGAAAAAGAAACATTTGTTTTGTTGAGACTTGACATGAAAAGAGTTAGTTGTAAAAATGTAGAACTTGTGAAGAAAGAGCCTTCCAAAC
Organism: Microtus oregoni; assembly: GCF_018167655.1. NCBI lineage: Eukaryota > Metazoa > Chordata > Mammalia > Rodentia > Cricetidae > Microtus > Microtus oregoni. The sequence goes on from NW_024543060.1 coordinate 19,220,443, forward strand.
CAAGGGGACAGCAGAACTGGTGGTGAGAATGACCAGGTATGGTGTTTTACCACTAAAAATGTTTTACATTTCTCTCATCTATCTATCTATCTATCTATCTATCTATCTATCTATCTATCTATACATCCATGGTGTGTACCTGTGAGTTCTGAGAATCAAACTCAGGTCATCAGGCTTAGTGGAAAGCTTATTCTGTTACTGAGACATTTTGTTGGCCCTAGATATGATCTTTGTGCATTGAAAATATTCTCAGGTGTATGGGGTTCATAAGAGAAGGGAGAGTGATATATGTTGAGGATGAGGTCTTATTTATAGGGACTTCTTAGTCCTAGGAAGATATATAGATTTATGTTAACTGCTACGGTTAGCCACTGGAAGGCTTTGAGTAGGGGTGATATACTCACACTAGTAATTTGGAAAATATTAATGTGTTTCCTATCATTCCTAAATATGCCAGTCATATTGGTATAACTTAGACTTTTGAAAAAGACCAATGCTATTCTGGTATTTCAAATTTTTTCTCTCTTCCACTATTCATTCTTCTGAGTGTTCACTCCTCATCAAGCAAAGCCCAAAAGTGATAAAAGTCTTCATACTTACAGTCCATGCCTCCTTAGCTTGAAGTTCAAAGAGAAGCAAGTCCTTGACCTTGAGGTGGTTAAATCGTCTTTAAAGAGATTTCTCTGTAATTTCTTCCTCCAGAATTCTAGGTTAGTCAGTGTATTTTATAATATGACAGTGTTTAAGTTGAATAGTGACAAAAGGCATATATAGTCATTCAGATCTCTCTCTGTCTTCCTTGCTCCCCCCCCCCCCCCGTATGTCTGTGAATATAAAACAAGTGGTATAGACAATGGTGTTTAAGAACAATCTTGGCATTGCAGTTTGATCAAAATGTGGTTTTTTTTCTTCATTTAATATTTACTTCACTTCTATTCAGAAACACTGTCACTGAAAGGATCATGGTGGGTAGTGGGGAGAGACAGGTGATCCAGTGTTGCAAATTGCAGATCATTATGGAGTCAAAGTGGTGACAGATCACAAGCAGGATATGGAGGATCACAGGTCTCGCTCTGGATTTTTCTTGTGTTTGATGATGTGAAATCTCCTTCCATTCCAACACCTTGAAACTGGTTTTCTCAGACACTAACAGATGAGCTTCCTACTACCTTAATCATATGTGCCCTGGGTGTAAAGACTCATTTCACCTTCATTCTTATCTTGGCCACACAGTCTGCCATCCTATCACCTTTTGTCCAGCGCTGGCTTAGTGTAGCTGTGGTTGGTGCTAAAGCCTGGAAGTAAGAGGCCACAGGCATAAACTGTTATCTCCGTTCTATGAAAAATTGCCTGATTTCTGTTGATAAAACCAGGCATGGGCTTAGAGACATTCCTTAAAAACACAACTTCAGATGCTGAAGTCCTCAGTTCTCTTTCTTTATCACTCGTCAGAGCCTTTGAGACTTGAAGAGGAAGAAGGCAGCTCCTTGTAATGAAAAGCACTTAAAGAGAGGGAAGTGTTAGATTTCATTTTGGAGGCACAGCTGATAGAAGCATTATCTCTAGAGGACATATTCAATCAAGAGTCAGAGATGCTGAAGCAAGCACAGATTAACAGAGGAGAAAAGAGTTTCTTCAAGGAACTGAAGTGCCTTGTGCCAGCAAGGCCTCCACTTCCCCTAGTTCCTCTGTGCTCTGGGTGTCCTAGAGCATACACACCCAAGTGGACATTATGCGTCCTTTAGGCCTGACGTGATTACTGCCTGAGTATCTTTAAAGGGCGGTCCTAGCATCTCAGAAAGAAATTTTGTTTTCTGTGCCCATCCCTGAGCCATTTTCACAGCCTTGGTCCTCATATGCCGCATAGCCCATGCCATAGCTCCCTAAATTCTCCATTGCTCTGAAGAGCCCTGTGCACTTGCTTTATTTCAAGCCTTAGCTCTCTCTGGGTATTCTTATCATGTTTTATGACCTAGTTCACATTTCATCGTTTCCACCATACTATGAAGATTACTGATACTAGGAACTGAAATTCCAAGAAAATAGCTACAAGTGTATTAAATATTCAATGAAGCTGATTGGTTGATCATGGAGAGCTGAAGTGTTATAGGTTGGGAACCAAAATTAGCCTGGACAAATTTATGTTTTGTCTCCCTCCTTACTAGCCATTCATTGTCCAGCTTTCTTTATGGCCTGTCATTCTAAACAGACCTTCATTTTTCATCAATCTAAAAGCTACAAATGTCATGAGATAGCATGTGAGGCCTCTAGCTGAGGTTCCCTTGCTCTGCTATGACCTGCTTACCTGATATTTATACTAAAATATTTTAAAAACTTCATTTATGACTTTGCTTGAGTTCATATAAAAACTGCATAAAGGTGTTTCTGAACTGGAACATGGTGTTTGTAATAACTTGAATCTGTTTTCTTGGTACATGGTCACTCATATTTAAATCCAGAATAGACTCTAATTCCCTTTGAGATGAAATATATGGGTTTTGTTATGGTTTTGCATCATTACTATTCTGTTCTCAGAGCATTTTGTTACCCTCTTCTGGTTTCTGCATCTTCTATTTTTCCCTACACGCAGGTTCCATTTCTACGCCTCTTCCTTTTCAGAAGGCAAGTCTCTGGCAACAGTGAAATATTGTCATTGCTGTCTCTTTTTAGAAATAAGAATATCTAAAACATTTATTAAGCATTTTCTAGAGGATGTCAGGGAAAGAGAGGGAGGAGGCAGAATGATGTTTGTTCTGTTGTAATGTATACCCTAGTGTAGTGTATTATTGCTATATAGAAAGCATAAAATAATGATGAACTTTAACACTGTAAAGCAAAAAAAAATGGGCTGGTTGGTAAGAGTCTTTGGGGAAGAGTATCTTTCTTAAGATAGGCTGTAGCAACAAGCTTTCTTGTAGTGGTAGACAGGGGGATGAGCAGTATTAATGGTGCTGGCCCAATAGAGCATCCTGGAGAGTAAGACCATTATATACCTAAGATGGGACAATGCTTACCATACAGGAAGTATCTAAGGAAAAAAGTAGGAATCAGAACTGAGCCTGTAAACAGGTGTCATATCATTGAGAAAAAAAGAAGTCTTATATGCAATGGGAGAACTTGAACAGATGGCAGAAATGAGATAAGATATGATTTATATATCGTAATATAATTGAAAATATGATATTTGTATCATAAGATAATATGATAATTTATATCACAAGTATTTATTGAATTAAACTATCTTTTCAGAAGACCAAAGCTTATTACTGTAGTTGTATCTAATGGTCACATAATTTCTTTATATAAAACATTTGCAGAGCCTTCTAGGAATTGTTGGGAAAAACTAGGAAAATGCTAACAGTTTTATGATTCAAAAGTTTTCATATTCATTGTTGTGGCCAGTTAGTTTTAATTGTCTCATCTCTTCTAATTTACGAAAAGATTTTGCTAAGCAATCTTATACTGTAAATAGAACACTGGGGAATGGGGTGATGTTTTTATTGTTTGAATGTATACCCCTTTTATGTAATTCACAAAATATATTTTACAACACAATAGTAAGATAATTTATCCTTGTAATTGAAATCTCCTCCTTTTACTATATTCCTTGATTCATCTGGGAGTTACCTCTCATAAATGCAAAAAATATTTTATTGTTCTAAGCAGAAGTCTGCTTATATCTATGAGTAATTAATTTAACTTTTTAGATATTTTTGTATTGCAGGGGACCTTTGCTGGTCTTTCTTCCAATACAATAAAGACCTGAAATGGTGCAGGATTTCTACACAGCTGTTCAAAAGACTGAAGAAGAAAGGTGACAGGAATAACAACTTTTAGATCCAAATAAGCAAGATATTTTGTATTTGATGAAATTCAAATAGATTGTTTTTGGAAAAACTTCTCTGGTAATACTTCAGTTTGGAATAGTAAGAGAAGTTCTGTTAGTACTGTTATGCGGCTGCAAAGTTTGGAAAGAATTCACGCAATAAAAACAGCTACAAGGCAAGCTGAATTATCCAAATGTTAATGAGAGATTCAATGACTTATTAAAAACAGGAAGGAATATGCAAGGGTGGATGTCCTTCTCATCTCAAACTCTGTGCTGTCTGGTTACTACGTGTCCTGATTAGAGTAGATATAGAATAAATGTTACAATCAAACTGAATGTCTATTTACTCCAGGGTAAATTTCTAGGTTCAAGATTGTCTAGAAGAAAATAAAGTTTTGCAAGTGTGATGCATGGTAAATTTTATTATGCAGTTAGCCTGCTGGAATGTTGAAAACATTTGAAAATAATTTTTGTAATGACAATCACTGAAAACTGTAAACTATTAGATGCATATTAATAGCTTGCAAGCATTTTATGAAGTAATCCAGTAAAACTGAGTTCTACCAAATCCTCGCTACACTTGTTTTACTGGCAACATTTCATCTGTGGGTTGTTGTTGAGACATTTTTACTGTTGACCAGATGGGGTAAGATTTTTACATAACTTAAAACATCTGCTCTCAACGCAGTCCAATATGACCATCTATTTATATCTTTGAATTATATTATTCATTTTCCTTTAAATGATCATGAAAATGCCTTCAGAAGGATGAGTTTTCATGATGTTTGCCAAAGACATTTAAATTTTCTGTTTTTTTGTTCTTATTTATCTGGTATTCAGATAAGCCATATTGCAAGTTAGGAACACAGTGAAATATTTAGATAGATATCTTTTGAGATATTTGATTTCATAAATCAATTGTTGCTGAAGTCTCTGCTTTCATATCTATACCTGCTCAAAGTTATTTCACCACAAATTTAAAGCACACAAAATTACTTATACTGTGAGAAGAGTGTGCTAGAGAGGGAAAAGGGTTAAAAAGCACTATGGGGATAAAGTTGGCCCCAAAAGAATAGAAGAAGACGGAGAAGAAGGAAAAGAGAAGAGAAGAGAAGAGAAGAGAAGAAGAAGGAGAAGAAGAAGAAGAAGAAGAAGAAGAAGAAGAAGAAGAAGAAGAAAATCATATTTTCAGTAGTTGCACCTTGACTCTCTTGTGTAAAGCCCTAGACTTTTTCTCCCTCCATGAAGTACCACAAATAAACAGAAGTTTACTTTTTGAAACTTCTATGGGTCATAGGTACAAAACTAAAGTCAAAACCTACTCAGTGAAACTCTCAGAGAATAGACTATGCTAAGTATCCTCATTTTTATTATTTTTATGAACAGGATTCACTGTCCCTGGGCATGTGTTTTTCTAAGTTCAGTCTCCATTGTCATCTTTATGTGACATGTGTGTTTTTTGCCATCTTTGTAGGGAAGGAGGCCACATGTTCATTTCCTGGCCATCCAGACTATCAAAATAATCACATAGAAACCATATTATTTAAATAATCACTTGGCCCATTAGCTCTAGCTTCTTATTTGCTAATTCTTACATCTTAATTTAACCCATTTCTGTTAATCTGTGTATCGCCATGAGGTTGCAGCTTACCAGCAAAGTTTTAGCATGTCTGCTTATGGCAGTGGCTCCATGGCTTCTCTCTAACCCCACCTGATTTTATCCCAGAATTCAGTTTAGTTTTCCCCACCTAGCTCTACTCTACCCTATCAGGCCAAGCCAGTTTCTTTATTCATTAACCAATAAAAGCAACACAAAGATAGAAGGACCTCCCACACCATTTGATTTTTTTTAATAAGAAAGGGGGAAATAGAATTATCAACTAGGAGTTCAAGCTAACTAGTAATAGGCATTTCCATTGTCTAAGTTCCAAAGTGCCTGTAATCATCAAAATTTGATATCTCATGTTACAGAGAGAAACTAAGGTTTAATGGCATCCAGCCATCTACTAAAGCTCAAAGCCTCCGGGGTTCAGAGCTCAGTTTCTGTCTTTAAGAGATTCTCTCATTCTACCATGTCAAGTCTGAATTCCTGGAAAACCCAAGTGGCAGCATACTTTATGTCTATACTTCTCAGAAGTAAGCATCACATTCTTCTTTTGTTCACAGTTGAAATGGGGTCTGCAGGGCTGTTTCTCCTGCCGCCATTAACCACATACAAATGGGCATTAAGCTCAAAGTGTGTCCTGTCCCAACTCTGCCCCCATGAATGTGACTCTAAACTATTGCAAATATAAGCAAGGATATCTGGATGAGGATATTCCAGATTTAATCTTGGTTTGTAAACATAAACTGAATATTCTTAAAACCAACACCAAAGAATGCAAAGAACATAGATGTCACAAAAAGATGTGGATGGAGACTGGGGTTAGGAAGGTACATACTCAGGGACAGCAAAAACTGCTCTCAAAATCCTCCATATGGAAACTGTAGGCATGGGTGCATAGCATCTACAAGAAATTTATAAAGTGTTCTTTTTGAAGATGCCCAAGAGTGTCATAGCTAGATCTTGAGGTAGATTATTCCCATCTTTCTGTGGAACCACCCCGCTGATTTTCACAGTGGTTGTGCAAGTTTGTACTTCCACCAGCAATGGATGAGTGTTCCCCCTATTCTATATCCTAACCAGCAGGTATTGTCATTTGTTTTATTTATCTTAGCCTTTCTGATGGGTGTAAGATGAAATGTTAGAGTGGTTTTTATGTGCATTTCCCTGACAGCTAAGGTTATTTAACATTTCTTTAAGTGTTTCTTATCCACTGTACTTTCCTTTTCTGAGAATTCTCTGTTTATATATACACTCCATTTTAAATTGTGTTATTTGTTTACTTGAGCTTCTGCACAGAAAAGGACACTGTCATTCAAACAAAATGGCAGACTACAGAATGAGAAAAAAATTTTGCCAACTACACATCTGATAGAGGGCTAAATCCAAAATACAGAAATATATTTTGTTTTCTTGTTTTGAGGTTTGTTGCCTCAGCAGAAAATGACTGATAGAACTTAGGTTATGGCTTTCTTTCTAGTTGCATATAAAGTCACCTTCCTAATTATTTTCAATGAGTAATTGTCATTATGTTTTCTTTAAGGGTTATTCAGTTGATTAAATGGAATAATGTATATAAACCAGTTTTTTTGCAAATAATGGTTTCTCAACAATGCTCTTTTTTTTGTCATTAAACTTGCACATATGTTTCAATTTTTAGAAGGAGTTTATCATTATGTTTACTCAAGTTTAACTAATTTCAAATCACTGACAATTGAAAGTCAATCTCATTGGAAATATTTCCAGTTAAAGTTTTTCATCCTTGATCATTTTTTTTTGGTTCATTTTTATATCACCAATGGACAAAGGGCCGTGAGTTGTAGTCCTTTTCATTTATAAGAAAGTAGGTTGGATGTGTACACTTTTTCAGAGCATGCATTTAACAAATCTCATCTCATTCATATTTCAATTTGAAAATCTCTGGACTAATACTCTAACTTCATCTTCTTAGAAATCATTACCTGACATTGGCAAATCCAAACAATAGCTATTTCTAACAAAATTTTAGAAGGGATTTTTTTTTTAACATGTAACAAGTTTGGGTAAGTTCATTTTTTTTCATTTTAAACATACTGTATCACAGCCTCATAGGCTTCATATAAGCATGTTCTATCATTGTTTGTAAATGCCATATCAGGGAAAACTAAGTACTCCTGATTTGAGATATGAAGATGCTCTATTAAAAAGAAGGAGATTATTTTTGCCTCCCCTGCAGCATGCCTTAGGTGCCTGCCATTCTTTGTGCAGGCTGAGGTTGTCTGGGCTTCTCCACATTTGTGTTAGCATCTGTATTCCTGTCCATATTCAACTCAATTTTAGACAGTTACATTGGTGAAGCATTGTAACAGAAATAGTCTTCCCTACATAAGATCACACCAACTGGTTATTCAATGCCAAATATTCAGCTCTGAAATACAAATAAGTGTGTGTGTGTGTGTGTGTGTGTGTGTAAAAACAATGAAAAATAGACTAAGAACTAGAAAGAACCAAGAGCGTGTATATGGGAGGGTTCAGAGGAAGGCAAGGGAAGGGGGAATGATATGGTTATATTATAATCTCAATATAAAAGAAATGGTCAGCATACATCCAACTACACATTAGATTGTAGTGTAAATCATGACCTATAGGCTACAAACACTGAAGCTACTACTACTTCCCAAAATGTCACAACAAAAAGGGACACTGTCAGAAGTCAAGGTCAAATGGGAGACATAGAGTTAATGCAACAATTTAATAGGATGGCCATACTATAAAACTTTACTGTCCCCAATTCCTACTTCTATATTTCCAAAGTAATGTACCTGACTCAAATGTAGTGAAATAAAAATATGAAATAATTAAATCCCTAGTCCACAGTGAAAATCAAAACCATTGAAGAGGGAGCTTTCAGAGCTAAAAAAATCATTGAAAATATGAATAAATAATAACTCGTTTTTTTCTGTTAATTAATCATTCCATTCAAAGACCTCTCTTGGGTAGAAACAGTAGATGTTTAAGATTCACAAAAACTTCTTGAAAGTTCAGAAGGGTCAGACTCTTATTCTTATCTCATTATAATCCTCATCTCTGTCATTCTACTGAAAATTATGTTCAAAACACCTACTTTGTTAAACATGAATTAAATGGAAATGTAAGATCTGTTTTCCTAGTAGAGGTCACTCAACCATTGCTGCAAAGGACCAGATGGTAAATACGTTAGATTTGAGGATTATGCGGTGTCTGTCAACTGTTTACCTCTTCTTTGGTAACTTCAAACAGCAATGAATATATGTGAATCAATATGTGTTCTACATTGTTCTCAAACAGGTAATGGGATTTAGTCAGCTAATTTTGATTTATTGACCTCCTTTCTACATCTAATTTAGAAGTTTGAAGGTAGGGCAAGAGTCTAGAAAAAATTTGAATTTTCTTTTATTTTAATGAAATATAGAAACCATCTTGGAGATGGAGAGATACCTGAGTAAGTAACGTGTCTGCTTAGCAAGCTGAGTACATGAATTGGGGTTCCTAACAGCCACCTAAAAAGTCAGGCCCAGGGGTGTGCATATAATCCCAACTTGGAGGTTGCAGAGAAATCAGGTTTCCCTGGGGCTTGCTGGACAGCTTATTGAACTCCAGACTCACCAAGAGACCCTGTCAGGAAAAACAGGAAGACACTGATTGAAGATGTTGTCTTCTAGCTTCAGTGCACATGTGTGAGAGTTAACAGGTATACATACACCACCACCACCATGCACAAGAATGGACAGGCAAATATTTGTATGTAAATAATAGAGATATCACCTTGCCATTCATTCACGTGTGTATTTTTTATTATATGTATAAATATATTTGTTCATATATATAAACAGTTCACTTACTCTGTAATGCAAGTCTAGACATCTATTTATTCTTATATAGCAAAGAAACAAGTTCTAGTTCTCTTCAAGGGTCAGTCTGCTCTGTAGGGGAATAGAAGCAATTGCAATTGGAAAAGCAAATATTCTTTCTTACCCAAGTTTTAAAATAGAAAGTGGAGAAATAAAAACTTCATTAACAGCCAAAACTGAGCCTTTGGATGCTCATTGATTTTGAAGGCACCAAATAGGTGGGAAAAAATGAATGCATCAATCTTTCAGAATCAATGCATCGCTCTGCAAATGAAGCTAACTTTCAATTTCACCCCCTTTTCCTCTTCATCCACGACAGAGACACAAGAAATCAGCCTCCCCTGAGTTACACCGCATTAGGGTGCAAGGATCCTTGGTATATAGATTCCTTAGCAAGATGACAACTACACTGTGAGCTTTAGAAAATATAGCATATGAACCACAAAGAAGACTACTAAATAGACGAGAAGCAAACAGCTGGGAGCTGTCTTTTTCAGCACCTGACCTCCTGAGATGCTTAATAAAATAACCTGCAAAGCATTACTCTCTCATCAGTGCCAACAGGCATTTGTGGAGTGATAAATAAATCCATTTTCCAAAATGGGAAATATTCTGCTGTGCCTGTATTGAAATGACAGTTTCTTTATGGGAGAAAAGATGGACAGGAACATACTAGCCAGGTAGCTGCCCCTGTGCCTACTGCCTCTTGGAAAGTCTATAATGAGATTCCAAATTAGATTGCTGAACCTCAAAGACAAGGTGCTTCACATCGGTGAGATGTTCAGCTTGACTCTATAATGAGTTCACTGAGCAGAATGAACCACACTTGAAATCAAATACTTTGCATGCAGGATGAAATAAGTGGGGATCAATCATAGTCAGGGAGATCGCAATTGCTCAGAATGTAATGATGCACTGAGCTACGGGGAGAAAAGGTAGCATGGAAAAGTAGTGCATGAAAGAGCCAGATCATGGCTAACACAAATGGACTTGTGTGTGTGTGTGTGTGTGTGTGTGTGTGTGTGTGTGTGTGTGTGTGTAGACAGAGCTGCATCTGTTAACTTGGGGAGATGACACCTTACAAGGGTAGGATGGTAAGAAGGATAAAAGGCTCCCACTGTCTACCAAAACAAATCAAGCGGGAAGCAGTCATAAACACTGCTATCCTAAGAAGTATTTTCTGGTTTTAGTTTCTTTCCAGTCTTTAGTTGGTGACTACCTTGGGGGATCAAAATAAAAAGATACACCTTAGTAACAAAGTTGTTTTGTTTAGCATGCACTTTTAGATTCTACATGAAGACTACTTACAACATGGCTGAGTGCTAGCAAATGCCTGGGACAAAGTCTTTAGGGAACTTTCTTCCCTGCTAGTGGCCAGAGCACTACAAAAGCATGCAGAGGCTCTCAGGACCTAATACCTGACTCCATAAGCAGTCACTCTAAGAAGCCCTGACAAGCTGGTGTGGTCACCACTACAATAATCCAACACCTTTCATCCCAGCCACACGGGCATGATTAGTGTTCCTGCCAGGGCCAGGGTCCTCTTGAGGTAGGGATCAGGTGATGGAAATAATCAGGGATGCTCCAGGTGTGACCCTGTCTAGGAACCAATATCGTTACCTGCATCACTGTCTAGTGGGGAAATGTCACTGGAGGCCTCATTAACTGCAGACAGTAGGGAGAGTCACAGTGTAACTTCTGGCCTTTCCTCGGGATTTGAAGCTCATATTAGAGAAGGAAGAAAAAGACAGATGTCATGACTTGTCTGTTTCTCTTTCATCCTGCAGCTGTCACTCACAGAGATCCAAACAGAATAAAAAGCGAAAAGGAGGCCCGGTGAGGTGGCCTGGCCTGAGAGGTCAGGCTGGTTTGTTGAAGCCATTGTTTTTTACTGAAAAGTACAGTGACCTGGTGTCTTTCTCCCCATCTTCTTTTTGAAGATTCCCTTTGACATGATGCGGTTATTAGGTTGGGAAGCCTCATCCGGAACCCCACAGGCATCCTCCTGTGTCAGCGCTGGGTATGGCCTTACTGCTGGCCTCAGGCTTCCTCGTGGAACCCTCTAGAATACTTTCTGGGAAGTCATAGGGGAACAAAGGAGTATGTTTCATGCCCTCTGTTCCTAGCTTTATTTGTTAATGATAGTGTTCGGCTTTGAGGGGAGAGAGAGGCCACCCCTCTGGTGCTCCTTTTCTCCCTGGTGAGGTTAAAGGTTTCGAGGAGAGTGCCATTTGGACATCAGTCTTCAGATAACCTCATTGCAGAGTAGGTGGCCAGCTAGAGAGTAGACTCAACTAGGAGTGATAAGAAGGATGGTTTGGGATTAAACTCAGTGGAACACAAGTGTTTAACTCAGTGGAACACATGTGTATCCCAGCAAAGTAACGACAAGGCATGGGAAGGACCTCCAGGAAAGTGTGCATTCAAAACTACCTCATCAAAGAACTTGTTTGAACATTTCCTAAAGCTGGCACTCTGGAGATCGTTAAGAGAAAGATAGTTGGTGTTTGTTATGTGTGTTTGTAGAGGTAACACACCACACACACACACACACACACACAGAGAGAGAGAGAGAGAGAGAGAGAGAGAGAGAGAGAGAGAGAGAGAAAGAGAGAGAGAGAAAGAGAGCACAGGGACAGACAGACAGACAGATACACTCGCACACCCACACAATGCGTTCTTGTACCTTTGTTCCTCAGAGGATCAGAGTGTTAAGGACTCTCATTAGGACAAGTGCAAAATGATTCAGTGTTCAAGGACAAGCCATTTCAAAAGGGACAATTGTTCTGTTCGCCCCCCACTCCTTTGCTTTTAAATTTACTCCTCTCCATTTTGTTGAAATTTTCCTTATTCTTCAACTCTCTTAGGAAAAATTCTGTGCCCTTTTCTAAGTTGAATCTCATTTTGCTATTCCAGCCCATGTTCTGATTCCTCAGGGAAAGACATGGCTAGAATTTTTGTGTGTATGCCTGATAAAGCCTTTAGAAAAGGAAGTAATGAGCCAGAGACCAACAGAGACTCCAAGAATCTCCAGCATAGACTTAACACAACGGCTCTGTCATCTCAAAGGAAGCATTGCCATTAATATGCTGAGGATGAGAATCCTTGTCTGATGGTCAGGCAGGTGGCAGCATTTACTGAGTACCTGCAGGGCTACAGACAACTGTCCCAAACACAGTGGGTAATTTCAAGGAAACAAGCACTCTAATAAAAATGGACATGCAGTACTGGAAATACATAGAAAAATACTTATATTTGGAGACATTTGTAAACCAGTGCAATGTTATGTGCCCGTTAAGGATGTTGTTGTAGCGACAGAATCCACCAGAATCCACCAGGAATTGTCTCACAAGATCTTATTGAGTAGGAAGCCTTTGAATACCCAAATGAACTTGCACATAGCAGAAAAAGAAATTGAAGAAAGATGTGCAGTATGCTAGAGCAGCATGGGAGTGGGACAGAAGATGTCCTCATTGTGCTCAGTGGTTCTCATTCAGTTGCTCCTGTAATGCAGCCTTCTTCTTTGCATATTCTATCTCAGCTTGATACAGACTTTCTTAGCAGGGCAAAGAAGCCTATATTTTTGTCTGGAAATTGAAGTTGCTTTCTTAAAAACACAAGTGTCTCATCATATCCTTAAAAGCACAAGTGTCTCATCATATCTTCTGTCTTATTTATACAAAGTATTCTATTTCCATCTGTGAACATATATTCAATGTAAGCAAATTTTTCTGACACCATGTTGTCTTGCCCTTTCAACTTTTATAGGTTGTTCACAAACCTCATGGTGTCTGAGAAACAAAAGCCGTAGATACTGGGAGCTTTAATAATAATTGTCTTGGATGTTCTTCCCTGATGGTGCTGTCTCATCCTCATGATAATCTTGCTGGCTATAATCCTATTGTAATCTATGCTTATGGCCCTTGCATCTTTCGTAAATCTTTAGAGTCCTTTATGGTATGAGATAATTGTTCAACTGTAGCTTCAGTGTTCCTCTTTTCAGTATATCAGGAAAGGCAAAAGACTATCTGGATACTTTTTTCCCCCTTCACAGTATTTCTCCATTTAGCTCCTTTCCTCCACGCATGCCTTCTCACCACATCCCTCAATATCACCAAGGAAGGTGTATTAGAAAGATTTGTGTTGCTATGGGTGTAATGGTCTGTCCTGTCACCTGGATAGCCTGTCCCTTTAAGAGAAAAGCCCCACCCACTCCCCCCTTCTGCTGGGGCAAGTGGATTTTCCTGCAGCCTGCATGATCTTACCTGTTAAGTTAAGAGCCAGTACAATCAGGCTTGGACCCAGCTCTCCAGGCAGATTCGATAATGTAGTTAAAACTCATCTATACCCTGTAAACAGCCCTCAACTCCTCAGAGATCTAGGAAATGTGGCATTTAAATGTTTAATTATTAAAAGACTTTTCATAACAAAAGCAGCACCACTCCCTCCAAAGAAGACAGAAGACATATGGGCACAAAATAACATCCATCTGCAATTCGCTTCATCAACTACCAAATGCTGACCACTGAGAAAAACTGCTTTCATCTAAACTAAAGATCTCCAGACAGTGGACAGAATCACTGGAATCGACAGCCTAACTGCTCAGGTCAAGGTAGGCCTGACTGAGAGATTTCTTAGCCCACAGGACCTTCTGGAGCCTGCCAGGTCCTATGCTAAATAGCAAAAGGCAAATATGACCCTCAGTGACCATGGAGGACCCTGAGGAATAGCTCTAGGTGCCAACCAAGGAAGTTCTCTGTCATTTTTTAATCAATAACACAAGTAAAATGTTATCCTTCTCAAAGATCTCTGATGCAGTTTGACAACTGAGAGGTTTTGTCAGTTTAAAAGGACAGCCTCATCAAATAAATTTCAGTAAAATACTAATACAAGTTATTAAGGTGTGTACCTGCATGTTATAAAGATGTGAGGACAAAATTCTCTCTCATGCTGCCTTTCATAGTCTTAAAGATACTTTTCATTATGCAAAAATGTCTGTAACAGTAATTCTGGTATAAATATGCTGCTGTTTAAAACTTATGTTTTCATAAACCCTGAAAATTCTTGTGAATTACAGATAGTTGAATTGTAGGATCCACAATAAGCAGGTCAGATACACCCCTCATAATTCCCTGGTCCTAATTTTTTTTTCTTCCTAAACTTAACTTTGTCCTCTGTTTACCAATACCTTAAATAGGTCTAAGAGACACTGAACATTTCCATACCAGAAGCCCTGGACAGGAGTAAAAAGAGCAGCTACCCCAGGATGTGACTAGCACTCAGCCGTCTCAGGAGCCCCCCAAGGCGATGCCCACAAATATGCAGGAAGCAGTCTTGAAATCCACTGTACCAGTACCTTTAACCTGTTGTGCCAAACTTCCTGCCATTCTCTTATAAGAAAGAGATGGGAATGTAATAGTCTATCCTGTCACCTGGGTATCCCCGACCCTTTAAGAGACAAGCCTCATTCACTTCCTTCCACGGGGGAAAGGGGATCTTTCTCTAGCCTGCATGCTCTTTCTCTCAGTTCCTCTTCTGAAGAGGGGGCTGCTGTCTTTCTTTCCCCTCTTTCTTCTCCCCCCTCCCTCTCTGTTTCTTTCTCTCTCCCTCTTCCCCTTTCCTTCCATAACCCACCAAATAAACTATAACCAAACTCTTTCTGCATGGTGGCATGTCTATCTGTCTCCTTGCTGCAGCCCCTTGTGGGGACGCCCCCGCCCCTGCAGTGGCCAGCCATGGTCTCCCATCCACCACTGCCCTACTTGGACCACCTGTCATTTTTAAACCATAACAATGGCAAATTACTAGAAAAAAATAAATTTAAATGGAGGAAAGGTTCATTTGGACTTATGGTTTCATAAGTTTTTTATCTATGTTCAATTGACTCTATTTTTAACTTTGTAGGATAAGGGTACCATGATTGTCTATGTTTATTGTATTGAAGAGAAAGAGTGAAAGAGACCAATGTCTTAATATACCCTTAAAGGGGACCCAACTCTTCCCACCCTTCCCCCTTCACTAGGTAATATCTCCTACAGTTCCACCACTTCTCAAATATGCCACAGGCTTATGGGACAGTCTTTAACCTATGTAATCTTTCAGGCACTTAAGATGCAAGCTATAACAGAATCCTGTGACTTTTGTTTCTGTGATTAATATTCTCACACTGTTTGAGGAAGGGATACTGCCAAAATAATTTCCCAGAAGTGATGAAGTAATTTTTGCAATGTTAAATTACTGATAGACTACAAGGGGACACACCTAGGGCCTTTCATTCCCTTTTAATTACTCCAATGGTCCTTACGGGGAATGATTTACAGATATGATAACATATCAAGGTCCTGCAGTTGTCAGAAGTCTGGAATGTCCCCAAGTATCCTTCACTACAGAGGATTTATCAAACCTCAAATGTGAATCTTTCATTGGATGAGACCCTGACTCACTTTAAGTGTGACTCATTTTTGAGTAATTTGGTTCATATGGAAGGATAAATTTTCTATAGTTCAATAAATGGATATAAGTTTTTAAGAACAGATTTTTAATTTTGGCTCCTCCTAATCAGTTTTCAAGGTATTGTCCTTATCAAGATCAGCAAACTGCAGTGTGAAGTCATAAACATTTCAGGCTCTTGATGCTGCTTAGGCAAAATTGAGGGTTCCTAATGAGGACAGATAAACTCTCTTTGTTTCCTACTAGGTTTGTACAGAATGTGAATTCCACGCTGTAGGTGTTTTCCGTAAATAGCTCTAGAGAAATAAAGACTTGTCAAGGGCAGAGCTTGTAGAGATGTGACACAGGCCTTAATGTTCCACTACACTGATGATGGAGAAGACCTCAATACTCCAGTGGCCATGACTACAGCCTGCTGGAGAGGCGCTGAGCTGACTCACCAGGCAGAACACCAGTGGGCGCCTGACTCTCTCCCCATATGCCTTACAAGCTTAACAGGCTTCAGAGTAACAGGAATCTGTTCCTGGGCTGTAGTTTGTCATCCCCTGATCATTACCAGCTTGGATCTTATATTTCACTACCTTCCTCTTTGTGTTATGTCAGCTTCCTTTTCCTTGGAGAGGATTATTTAATCTCAATTCAAGGAAATTTCTTGATGTTGTTATAGGTGTTTAGCGGCAGCGAGATATAACTTAAATATGACAGAAATTATATTTAAGTGTTACTTTCTAAGTGGAATCAGCCTGTTTGGATTCCCCATGTAAACAAAGCTTTGCATTTTTAGCCCTTGAGGTTTAGTTTGATTTACTGATAGATGTCTGCATTCACATGGAGTACTACTTTACCTGAGAAATAACAAAGCAAAACAAACAAACAAAAAACTTTTACCCCCCCCCAAAAAAAACCACACACATTCCTTTACACTCCTTAAACCAGTGAATTTACAGTGAAAATATTTATTAGCAGAATGATTATGCATGCCTTGTAAACTAAGCCCTTTATATGTTTTATATAAAAAGAAGTAATTAGAAAGACATGAAAGGTTCATTTTCAGTTCCAGTGTTAGTTATCTTCCCCCATTTTTTTTTTTTTTTGATGAAAAATATCTGACAAGAAGCAACTTAAAGGAAAAAGGGTTAATTTGGGCCAAGAAGGCATAGAGTCCATCAAGGTGGGGAGCATCACCTTTTCTGTGTTCCCTCAGAAAACCGGGCTTCCTTCTTTACATATTTCTCTATTCAGTCTTCTCTTTCCTCTTGAATCAGAGGTCAGCTTTATGCTTAGTTTCCTTGGAAGTAATGCTTTTCTCCCTATGATGGCTTTTTGCCCTGGAAGCACCAGGTGAAAGTTGTAGCCACATTCTCGTTCTTCTGTATCTGGAGCAGCACACTTATCCTTGCTGTCACCAGTGCGCTGGAGCATTGTAGAGGATGTCCTAGACAGTGTACTGAAGTAATAAGGGCAGCGGGGCTGCGTTCTCAGCACCCCCGGCCGCCTGCCCGGCTAGCTTATGCCCAAAATAATTACACGGACACTGTATTCTTTTAATCACTGCTTGGCCCTTTAGCCCTAGCCCTTACTGGCTAATTCTCACATCCCGATCAACCCATCTCTAATAATCTGTGAGAACCGGTCTTACCGGGAAGATTCTAGCCTAGTCCATCCTGGGTCGGAGCTTCATCCCGGGAGCAGGGCATGGCATCTCTCTCTGAGGCGTCTGCTCCCGAGCAGAGAGCAGTTGAGTCTCTGACCTCACTTCCTCTTCCTCCCAGCATTTTGTTCTGTTTACTCCACCCACAGGGCCAAGCAGTTTCTTTATTGGCCAATGACCTTCCTCCATCATTTCCCCTTTTTCGGTTTAAACAAAAAAAAAGGCTTTAACTTTAACATAGCAAAATTACATATAACAAAACAGTTATCAAGTAAAAGTTACAATAATCTTTATCATAACTAAGGAAAACTATAACTATAACTAACTATTCTTAACTCCATCAAAGATTCCAGAAAGATATAATATTACCTAAGTAAACAAGAACTAAGAAACTTCAAACTCTAGAAATGACAGAGACATCTCGCTGCCTGGACAGTCACCCAAAGTTCCTCTGTACTGTTGGGGCATCCATCTTCAGCCTTCAGGCCCATGGTATCCAGCAGACATTTCCATAAAGCAGGAAAATTTAAAGTCAGTTCAGTCACTATCTGTTTTGTCCTGCAGAATGTCTCACAGACTCTTTCAAAATGAATCAGGAACCCCGAAAGATCATCTCACCTTAGGCAAGTTCAGTAGTCCTCTCTCTGCAGGTTCTCTGTGTCCAGTTTATGCAATAGTCCAGGCAAGAGCAGTTTCTTGCCCAAATGGCTATCAAACTCCATAAGGTGCCTCTTCGATGCCCATCTTCCTCTTGAAGTACATTGGTGCTGCCAGGAGCAGAGTGTCTCATTGTCATGAAAAGTTCTCAGTTATTAAAACATTAAATGTCCTATTCTGTAATCTTTGAAAGACATGAAGAATGTCTATCTAAAATATATCTCTATATATCTAGAAAATCTAACTAACATGACTACAAGCTTTACTATTATCAATGATTATCCATTAACAACCTATATTTCTTAATTATACAGTACATATTTAAATGAACTACACAATCACAATACCTTAATCAAAATCAGAAACACTTATACATATAACAAAATTGACCTTAAATCTCTATCAATAAAGCAAAATCTATACTAATGCAAATTATTCATACCTATATCATATCCCCCTTTAAATGTAAAAGAACATTTATAAACATTTTTTGGGAATATGGGCGCAGTTATTTCTCTCCAAACTGCTTCCTGCTGAATGGGGGCGTCGTTAATTAGGTCTTTCATGGTATAACCTGTGTGCTAGTTCCATCTCAGTTGGCAGTTGAGCGAAGCAATTTTTTGAAGGCGTTCACACCAACCCTTCAGGAGGGCGTGGTCCATCATACCAAATCGGAATAGAAGAAATGAACAGTGTCTCATCCTCTGTGAAAACAAAATAAGAAACTCCTTTCCAAAGTATCATATCCTTAGATCCAAATTGAAAATATCTATGTTGGATTAGTTCAGCAGTATTTATAAATAAATATCTTTTAGCAGCTGTTGCTCCTTCCTCAGCATTCAAATAATTCAAAGAGAGCATAATAGCATACAGTATCAAGATTCTCTGTGTATTTTCCATCTTTGTTCGTTTTATTTTAACCTCTATTTTATTTTTACTTTTAACTCTTTGCTTTTTGAGACAGGTTCTCTGTATCTTTGACCTGGAGTAACTCTGTAGACCAGGCTGTCTTTGAACTCTCAGAGATCCGCCTGTCTCTGCTTCCCAGGCATTTGGGATTAAAGGTGTACACTACTACACCTTGAACTCACAGAGATCTGTTTGTCTCTGCCTTCTAGGCAGTGGGATTAAAGGCGTGTGCTACCACACACAACAACTCTCTTCCTTTTTTTTTTGTTACTTTAAGAACTTTAAATTTTAGTCTGCATATATTTTTAACACACTTCAAACCATTCAGAAATTTTCTCTGTCTTTGAATCTCTCTTTACTGTATATCTTTCTTTTTCTGACCACATGAGCCTTTAAATTACTGAGCAATATGGGTAGGATTAAAGGCGTGGCTTTGCCAGGTAGATCCAGTCCATTCCTTAGCTTTCCAGCCACATGGCTGAGGTACTGGCTGTAGCCACGTTTACTGTGACAACTCTATGGCATTTCAAGGTCCCTGCCAGCAAGCGAGCTTCAGCAGACAACACTCAAGTCCTCTCTCGGTAGCTGGCCCTCCTGCCTCAAACAGTCAGAGTTTGCCCTGGCAGGATGGCCCAGAAAGCCGGCATTTTTAAACGGCGCAGCTTTTTTCCTGCTACGGCTGAAAACCGAAAAGCATGCGTTCAGCTTTTCGTCAACACCTTTTAAGTGTTTCGTGGCAGGACCTCTTAATGAGCTGCAGGCTTTGCAGCTAAAGCTGAGTCAGGAAGCCTCTCTTAGATGAGGTGCTTTCTTGCCTCTAGCAGGCAAAGTAGAACCGAGAAATTGCTGCTACCAAGAAACCAGGCACAATGCTTTCATTTTGTTCTAGAATTATTTCCCAAGCTGTCTCAGGCTTTATGTGGAAGCAGTTGTCCACGTGGGCACCATATGAAGTAATAAGGGCGGCGGGGCTGCGTTCTCAGCACCCCCAGGCCTGCCCGGCTAGCTTATGTCCCGAAATAACAACACACAAACTGCACTCCTTTATGCCCGGCTAGCTCAGTCGGTAGAGCATGAGACTCTTAATCTCAGGGTCGTGGGTTCGTGCCCCACGTTGGGCGCCATATGAAGTAATAAGGGCAGCGGGGCTGCGTTCTCAGCACCCCCGGCCGCCTGCCCGGCTAGCTTATGCCCAAAATAATTACACGGACACTGTATTCTTTTAATCACTGCTTGGCCCTTTAGCCCTAGCCCTTACTGGCTAATTCTCACATCCCGATCAACCCATCTCTAATAATCTGTGAGAACCGGTCTTACCGGGAAGATTCTAGCCTAGTCCATCCTGGGTCGGAGCTTCATCCCGGGAGCAGGGCATGGCATCTCTCTCTGAGGCGTCTGCTCCCGAGCAGAGAGCAGTTGAGTCTCTGACCTCACTTCCTCTTCCTCCCAGCATTTTGTTCTGTTTACTCCACCCACAGGGCCAAGCAGTTTCTTTATTGGCCAATGACCTTCCTCCATCAGTGTACCAAGGTAAGAAAAACGTGTACTTCCTTGCTGATTTTCTGTTCGCCCCTGAATCAGGGTATTGTCCAGACTTATATCCTCACATAGTTTACTTTTTTCATTCCATATTCTAGAGTGAATTGACATATTGAACACTTTTACAAGGACATATAGTAAGTGCAATGCCGAGTGTGTTGGCGTGAGATGAACACGAGGCATGCAGTCAATGGGGCTTTTTTAGCAGGAATCTATGATGGAAGTCTGCATTGCCTTATATAGAATGGACTACAAAGATACAGATAGAACCCTCTGCTGGACTTTCTGATTGTTTCTTTGAAACTCACACTTTTAAAATGGCTTGGCGGTTAAGAGCACTGATTGCTCTTCCAGAGCACCTGGGCTCAATTCCCAGCACCCACATGGCAGCTCACAACTGTCAGTAAACCAGTTCCAGGGGATCTAACACCTTCGCACCAATGCACATAAAGTTAAAATAAAGTTAATATTCATTGTTTACATTTGGAGGTAATTGTCCTCATTTATTGCACAGTTGTTTATTCTCTTAGTCTTTAGGCTAGATAGGTATTAAGAATTGTAGATCAATTGTCATCTATGTCTGTCATATTTATAGCTAGACTAATTAGGTTCTTTAGATACATAGAGATTATATTTTGTATAATAGTCTTCAACCTCTTTGAAGAGCTGCAGAAAATGGCATTTAATTTAATCTTAGAGTTCTGTGGTAGTGAGACACAATCACTCCTGGCAACACTGACCTATTCCCAAGAGATTGTTGAGCACCAAAGACACTCCACTCCGAGCTTGTCTTCTTCTTGACAAAACCACCCTCTCGGCAAGGAACTGCTCATACCTCAACTACTGACAAAACACACAGTATCCGGAAATGGATAACCAGAACTGTCAAATCTTGCCAAGACAGGTAAGACGGTTTTGAAAAATCTCTTGCCTGTTAAAAATAATCTGTCAGTTATTCTAGGCCTTAGTCAAAGGTGGTTGCTTCAACCCTGAAAACATGAGTTTGAGTGATTGCCCAGGTAGCCAGTTGTCTCTGTGATTTGTTGCATGTTTTGGAAGTTGTTTGATTGCACTTCCTAATTACTCAGATAACATTATTTCCCTTCTCGGATCTTCTATGGGGTTGAAAACTAGGTAAATGTAGCAACTTTCCTCTCATGACTTGTCCAAGTTATTTATAATGCAAGACTTGGGCTAGTTAGGATATGATATTTGTTTTTATTGTATATAATTTTGTAGTAGGTTTAGAATGCTCTTACTTAAACAAAAGGGGAAGGTGCTGCCGGAGGACCAATAGCCGCTAAAGTATGAGCCTACTGTGCTGCGGGAGTGCCTTAGGCTCCTTCAGCCAATAGCTGCTGAAATACCAGACCACTGGGGAGTGGTCTATTTATCTTTAAAAAAGAGCGGCAAGCACTCTCTTGGTTCAGGTGCTTGGTTCCGGCTCCTGCTCTGGTGACTAGGCTCCTTTCCTGATGGTTGGTACTTTGTGAGTTTTACCCCCCAAAATAAATACTCCTTTAAATCCTAACTGGTGTGGGACTGTTTTGTGCATTAAAATAAATTATAAAAAGGCTATTAAAACATATTTTTTATTTTTATATGCATTGGTGTTTTTTCTCTGTATATGACTGTCTAAAGATGTCAGATTCCCTGAAACTGTAGTAACAGACAGTTGTGAGCCACCGTGTGGGTACTGGGAATTGAACCCAGGTCCTTTGGAAGAGCAGTCACTGCTCCTAATGACTGGGCCATCTCTCCAGCCCCCAGAATCTCACACTTCTTAACATCTATGTCTTTATTTAGAAAGCCCCTGCTGTATATCCAGTAAGCATCTCCTAGCCAATATATCCAGTACACCCAACACTGAATTCATTATCTTTTCCTATAAACACATTCTTCCTATATTTACAGGGGTTATTTGGGCCAACTTGTCAATTATGTTGGACTGAGAAACATCTGTGCTTTCTGTGCCAACATCCACTCACTCTGCAATCCTAATGCCTGGTAGTTGTTCCAAACTCTACATTCAATATAAAACTTTATCATGATTATTTCCTCACTATCTTATTGTTTCTATCCCTAGTTTCTTTTCACTGTTAATGTCTTGTATTAGCTTTAATAATATTTTAAACTATTGCAATAATGTATCAGTTGACTTTTCTGTCAAAAGTATTAAACTCCTTCATAACAGTATAGCTGGAATGACCTGTTAAAATTAAAATATCAGTATAATGTGTAGATTTCTATTCTCTGGTCCCATAATAGAATCAGTCAATACTAATTTATCTCTTAGAGTTATCAACTTGTTTAATTAGCAATCTGTACTAGGTTCATGCATTTATGTAATCACAAAACATCTCTAAAATCAATGTACTACTTGTATTACCATTTATAGTTGAGGAAATGGGTACATAACCTTTAGGAATTTATCCATGATCGCACAGTTAAGAAGGTATGTATTTAGAACACAAACTCAGATGGCTTGATTCCAGAGTGGTAAATCCTCTTTACATTTGCTTCCCATTGGGAGGAGAGAAAAAATGCTACCGAGTATATTTTTTCTTTCTCTCCATGCTTGGAACACAGTTGCCCCAAATTGGCATAACATTTGTTTTATGAGATATGTTAAATACTGTCATGAAGGAGTAATTTGTTGGTGTTAATAATTCAATAGATATTCCAAAATGCCATTCCAAACACAAATTAAGAATTTAACAGTAATCTAAACCTAAACTAATTCACATCTGTTTTATTTATTTTCCTGCTTCTCTGAACTAACCATTATTTTGAATCTAATTTTAGGAACAGTTTTGTTGACTCCCAGGGAACCATCCAAACATGCTGGCCATGGAAGTAGATCTATGTCTTGCTCAACCATCATCAAAGAAGCTTCCTCTTGCAGTAAATGGGAACAAATACAGAGATCCACAGCCAGCTAAGATGCAGAAGGTAAGAGACCTTGCAACATTCTCTCTGAAAACCTTGTGCTCAGCTTCAAATTTGGGACTGGTGGAAAATTTGCAATTTTTTTGTTCTGTTTTACATACCTTATTTCTAGATGGGCATCACCCAGTGTACACAGAATTAAGAAGGGATCGTTAAATGACGAACATAATGAACAGGGCTTTTGATATAATTCAGCATTCAGCAAATGGTTTTGAAGTAGTAATGGATGCTGCTTATCACTCCGATATGGATAGGAAGGGAGGGGAGGGGAGAAGGCAAAGGATTTTTTTTTTTTTTTGCGGCTTATCTATTAAGGGATACTTGAAGAGCAAGGCATGCTTTCTCTAAAATATTGATTTTTCATTTTAAGTTGAAGCCAGATATCAATATAGGTGAAATTGGTAGTTCCCAGAACTGATGAGAATTCATAGACCTTAACAAAATGAATGCATGGCTTGATCTTATTTCAACATATTTACAAGGAAAAGGGGGTATCGATCAACTCACTTTAGGACACTGTCTGAAAATTACTATTGTCTGAAATAGCCTTATCACTAAGAAGCATGTGCATACTATATTTTGTTCATTGTGAGGGAATTCAACTTTGTATTATTTTGTTCATTGTGAAGAAATTCTCGAAAACTTTCCAGATTTTGAGAAACGGCTTAATATTAGGCGTGTCAAGCAGATATGTTTAAATATGTAATATGTGAGGGCTAAGTTCCTGTTCAGTTATGGAATCATACTTTCATCTATGAATTAGTACACTATCTCTGCCTCAGTTTCACTCCTGGGGATATTAAAAACATGATGCATTGTTCATTTTTAATCACAAAGAAGATGCCTAAATAAAAATACATCTCATTGTTATACTTTATTTACTAAAAGATAAAACCCAACCTCCCAGAATGTAGGACAGTTTCTGTGGTGTCTTTACATTGTTCTACTTTTCAGTTATGGATAAGTCAGTCTTTATTACTTTGAATCATAATTTATTAAAAAATTCTGTAGCTACAACAGAGACTAAAACCAGCCATGCTTTAATTGCTTCACATACAACATTTAGTAATTACTAAGTTGACACACTTCATTTATCTAAATTTACCCAGCTATAAAGATAGCTGCCCACATAATATTGTATTGTGAATGACTGATAGTCACCCAGCCCACTTGTTTTAGAATGGTCCCTAAAGAAGTTGCAGAATGAGCTTCTACACACCTTAAAATTGAAGACCACAGGGGTGCTCTTGCATTTATTTGGAGGCACCGAAGATTGAAGAAAATAGAATTGTCTTATTAGGTTAAATTCCAGAGGAAAGAATTAGCAGCAAATCTATAATAATGGTTATAAATGGGCAGCTTCTAAGGATATTTTGCTTTCTATTGAGTTGCTTTTGCAGAAATGTTGAATTGAGACAGTAAATACCAAGTATCTAAACGCTGTAAAAAAAGATTTAAGATTTAAAGAAATTGCAAAGCAGAGTCTGATACCCCATACTGTTTTTCAGATAGGTAGAATGCAATTCAGAGGGAACAATTCATATTTAACTCAGGTTCAAGAGCTGCTAGTGATACATTCCACAGACTTGTATAATTAGTAAGACAAGTGCCAAGTTAAAGATTCAAACAGATAGTCACTGAGAGTTTTGTGGATAGAAA
The DNA here is from genome assembly GCF_018167655.1 of Microtus oregoni. NCBI lineage: Eukaryota > Metazoa > Chordata > Mammalia > Rodentia > Cricetidae > Microtus > Microtus oregoni. The sequence continues at coordinate 19,245,558 of NW_024543060.1, forward strand.
GATTGGAGAAACTGTGAAGATGGGGTACTTCTGTTATACAGCTATAAATGGATGAATCAGATACTGATTAATAGACAAGTCTGAGGATTGACATTCTCAGTGGGTGAAATGAAGGAACAAAGACCTCATGGTGGGAGTTAGTAGGATGCATTCTCATAGCTGTGAAAAATAGGACTGTCGTCTAAGGGGCTTTCGGGATTGGAGTGATTAATTTCGCTGGCATGTGGTAGATCATAAACTTGCTCCACTAGCCCATAGAGGAAAATTCCACGTGTTTCATAGTCAAAGTAATATTTGGGAAGAAGAAGCTAAATGTTTTCCATGATGGGACAGTGAGAAGTGTCATTAGTTTATCAGGCCACAGGAGGTTTTTAACTTACCTTTGATGTTAGCTAGGCTACTTGAACATGTTACACATAACACATTGCCTGGAAGACGCACCAGATGACCAATAAATGCATATTCAATTCGATTGAGTCTGTATTGGTCACATGTCTGTCCAAATTCATCTTAAATTTGTTTGGATTGTATATGATTATCATATGATCAACAGGAGAGCCAGAAGACTCTATGACAAGGTTCAAATAAATTTTAATATGAAAATTAATTCACTCATATGTATATTCATTTCTTCATTGACTTAACATAAAATTAATTCTTCCACACATCCTTGTTCATCTGCGTTTGTATTCATTCGTTTCTAATGTGATAGTTTAAATGACGTTGACCCCCATAATCTCATAAGGAGTGGCACTATTAAGAAGTGTGGCTTTGTTGGAGTGGATATGTCCTTATTGGACAAAGTGTGTCACCATGTAGATGGGCTTTTAGTTTTTCTGTGCTCAGTATACTGTTCAGTGTCTTAGTCTACTTTCTGATGCCTACAAGACATAAGACTCACAGCTACCACTCTAGCACCATATTTGCCTGCACTGCATGCTGCCACGCTCCCATCATGATAGTAATGGACTGTACTTCTGAAACTGTAAGCAAGCCACCCCAATTATATGTTTCCTTTATAAGAATTACCATGGCCATGATGTCTCTTCACAGCAATAGAAATTTAACTAACAAACCTATTTAGCATCTTCCTTATATTCAGGATGGCTTCAAGTTTTATTTTTTGTATGTCTTAGTTTTTTTTGTATGTCTAAGTTTCTCAGGTATAAATGTGGGTGGATTTCAGGATTCCAGATTGTTGAAAACTTTGTTAAGTATATCTTTGAAGGTATTTCTAGTAGAAACAATCTACCTCAAGATCCAGTAATACCCAAAGGATGCTCAATCATACCACAAGGACCTATGCTCAACTATGTTCATAACAACATTATTCATAGTAGTTAGAACCTGGATGTTGTCCCTCAATCAAAGAATGGATAAAGAAATTGTGGTACATTTACATAATGGAGTACTACTCAGTGGTAAAAAATAATGATATTTTGAAATTTGCAGGCAAATTGATGGATCTGGAAAAAAAAAACATATTGGGTGAGGTAACAAAGATCCAGAAAGACAAATATAGCATGTACTCACTCATAAGTGGGTTTCAGACATAAAACAAAGAAAAACCAGCCTACAATTCACAATGTCAGAGAACCTAGACAACAAAGAGAACCCTAAAGGAAACATACATAAATCTAATCTACATGGGAAATAGAAAAAGACAAGATCTCCTGAGTAAATTGGGAACATGGGAATCATGGGAGAGGGCTGAAGGGGAGGGGAGACAAGAGAAGAGAGTAGGGAAAAACGTATAGTGCAATAAAAACAAAAAAAAAAACAAACAAAAAAGAGATTTATATTTGAATTGGGAGACCAAGTAAGGCAGGTTTCCCCCATTCATGGTGATTAACACACCATTTGTTGAGAACCTCCACAGAACAGAAGGAAGAAGGGTGGATTTTCTACACCCTCTCCTCTCTGTTTTGGAAATAAGATATTCTATACATCCTGCCCATCAGAACATGAGTGTTCTCTGATCTTCATCAAAGGTTCAGAGACATCCTGGTTTCTCAGACCACTTTCCTCAAATGAATACTTTTCTCTAGTAATTTTTCTAGTTCTCAGGCTGAGTCATACTTTGGGTACATTTAGTTTTCTAGGTTTGTAGATGACCTATCTAGATATTTGACTGCTGCTTCTGTGGCTTGAGCTAACACTCTTCTTGTTTATCTGTATATACATGTCCTGCTGGTTCTGTTTGTCTGAAGAACTTTGAGTAACAGAATATTGTTGTTTTTCGTATTTCCCTGTCACTTGAATTATGCAAACCAAACAGAACACCCCCCCGCCCCAAGGTAATTAATGGGTAGAATGATAAATCTTTCTCCAGGAACATTATGCTTCTTATTGACAGGTAAAGTCAATTCCATAAGGGACAAAACTAAGGAATTTTGTAGAAAAGAGAATGACACAGAAATTTCTTAATGATTTAATTATTTTTTCATTTGATGTGTATCCGTTTTGCCTGCATGTGTTCACTATGTGAGTGTCTGTTGCCTACAGAGGCCGGAAGAAGCCTTGAAATCCTCTGAGAGTAGAGTTATATGCATTTGAGAGCCACGAAGTGAGTGCTGGGAATGGGATTTGGGAGTTCACAAGGACAAGTTCTCTCAAGTCCCTGAGAATCTCCCAAACTCCTGGAATATTTTTCAGTACTAGAAACCATGGTATCAACTGGGGTTAAGAACTGAGACACTTGCAAGTGAGTGACTCCTAAGACAGAAACTTTTTCCTTTTTTTTTCTTTATTTCTTTTGTTTCTGCAACTGTCCTTCAATAAGCATTTGCGTATCAATGGGTCATACCTGTGATTATTCATTATGTGTTTGACACTGAGGAGGATTTTCAGTCTCAGGGGCTGAGGAAACTCTTTTTGACCTTTGTCATGAATGGCTCATTTTCGAAGAAGTTAAAAAGCTCCTTCAGTGTTGTTTGCTATTTCTTTTAAAAGACATCTCCACTCTCCTTTGAACAGAACACTTTCTAAAATATCTTGATGATACATTTCTCCAGTCTCTTAATCCTTTGCTGCTGAGGTAAGGAACTTGAAAACCAATTTTTTTTTTATAGTAGAATTTTACTCAACCTACATAGAAAAGCAAATTTACTACTTTTCTTTAGAAATAAACACAGAAGCAAATGAGATGCGCTAATATGACCCCAATTAACACATTCATTAAGAATTATTTTGAATTCAGTAATGAACTTTTTGCTTCTGATTGAAGATGGAACTCACAATGATAAATTAGTTAGTAATCTGTCAAAAGATTCCAAATTACAGGGCCGAATGAATGCCACTAATAAAAATCACTCACCACCCACATGAAAATGAAATGAATTCAAAATACCTGAAAATTGTCCTTCACATAAATATCATCTTAGGGGAAATTCCAAGTGAAAGTAAATTTTGAACACTAACATGGCTCTTTGGCTTTAATTTATTAGTACGAGAGTTTGAGTTTGAGGCATTAGGAGGCCTGTGTTCAGATAATGGTGACTATTAAAGCCAGAGTCAAGGGAGAGAATCTCTTGTTTTGAGTTTACTGGCTGCTGTGAAGACTGGAGGGAGTTTGAAACTTAAGGGTTGTTAGTTAACTGCTAAGGACGTGAACTGGTTAGAAAAGAAGCCTCCACACATGCTGATAAACACCTGTGAAAATGTCATAGTGAAATCCATTGTTTTGTAAGCTAAGTTAAAGAAGTTAATCAAAATAGGCAAAAGCAGAGGCACTGAAGAGCATACAGGATGAGGAACATCAAGATCTGCTACTGTTACAGTCAGCTCTGACAGTGGTCCAAGTACACGAGGATGGTATTGAAGCTGGTGATGAAGATGTTGATGATGTTGATGACAATGGTCATTATGAATCATTTCTGTTTTTTGAGTTCTCCCTTAGCCAGTCAATAGAGATATAGTTTTACATTCCTAAGAGGAAATTGTTACTATATATTTGTTTAGAGAAGGAATAGGAAACACTGATCATTTTCTTATGGAATGTGGAATTCTTGTCTACATTTAGACCCTTTCTGTATTTTCTCCCAAATTCTCTTTACCTGGAGAACCATCTCCAACAATCATTTTCAAACATTAATAGTTTTTATTTTTATTTCTATACTGTAGTTCTTGGACTAAAGGTATCTTAAACAATTCTTTATTAGATGCACAATCTGGTCTTTTAGTTTGTCATCATGAAGTTTTCAACAGGACAAAATATTTGTTCTTAATGACCGCTAAAAACACATTTCCATCACTTTTTATTTTATTGAGAATTGAGAATCATTGTCTGTGTCTAGTGCCTGACTTGGATAGCTGACAAATTTCACCATAGTTCTGAATTTTTGATGGTTTATAGTTGTGTTTTCTACCTTTCTGCTCTAAGGTCGTCAAAGTTAGAGAATGAATTCTGTTTCTTTTGAATTCTCCACAGACTCTCTAGTAAAGCTCTCTACTTAGAATAGAAATCCAATAAATGCTGTTGTTCAGGGAATGAGAATCCTTCATGTTTTTAATACTACTGAAAATCGAGATTCCTTTGCCTCCCTTGGTATCACATCCCAGGGTCTATTAGTGTCAGGCACGTCACCCTTGGGTCTTATCTGCACACCTCATGCCATTTGCTCTCTGCGGAGCAGAGAAGCTTTCTGCCTCTGATAACTCTTTATACGTAAGAAATTTTCACATTTTCCTTCAGCAGCTTTTCAAGACAAAATAATGGGCCTTTGCACCATCGTTATAGCTTTTAAAAAAAGTTCTTTGTTTAACGTTCAAAGAAATTAATAGAGGAAACAAGCAAACAAAATCAACACTGAAGGGTTATTCCTGCTCCCTGGGTTTTCATGTTAAACTCCCAACATACAAATATTCTCCAAAATTGCTACAATGATTACTTTTGAAGGTAGTAACTTGGTTGCAAGGTTCTGTAAGCTTGGGTTTTCCATAAGTTATACATGTTAATATTCCTTTCTTTACTGTAGAAATTTAGTGTTGTTTCAACAGCTTTGGATTAAAGAAGTATAATGGGAAAGTCTAAATTCCAAAAATGCCAGATTGCTTCAGTCAGAAGTGTTGAAATCTGTATTCCATTTCTGGTGTGTTTGTCCCTGTGAATACAGAAGTTAGTTCTACAAAGCTCGATCTTAATGTGGCAGTATATTGTGGCATCTGTACTAATCATGGGTGTGTTTATTTCAGTGTTTCCCTTGAGCAGACCCAGCCCCTAATCCCGGTTTTAAAAATCTTCCTTTTTGTGTCACATTGTGAGATTAATCTTCCCATTTGCTGCACACCACACAGTTTAAAACCACTTGACTCCACGTGAAGTGCCATGACAAGAGCTCTAAATAAAGGCTGGATAGGGCTAAGTCGTGGGCATATTGTATTTAGGATTAAGAAACTAAATTCGACAGGTAATGGAGCCGGATTTAACTGTTCTATGATGCTAACCTGAGAGGTGTCACGTCAATCATCTGTCCAGGAAATAGAAGCTGTGAAAGGAAAGGGAGATCTATTTCAGATGTCTAATTTCACAAGCAAGGGGTTAGTCCTTCAAGGAAGAGGAGAATGCAACTGCTACTCTCCATCTCTCTGTAGGGGACTCTAGGAGTTAAGGCCGTCTATACAAATAGACTTATTTGACTGAGGATTAGCTAGGTTTCCTTGGAGACAGGATAAAGAATCCTGTGCTATAAATGGCCAATTCCTCATATTAAATAAGGAGAAGACAAAACTTGAAGGCAGTGAGAGAAGGAGCGCTGATGCTTAAGAGTGTGTTTCTGGTGTATTTAATAGGGGAAAGCTAGGAAGTATAGCAGAGAAATAGACTTCAAAGTGCTCACAAGAAAAACTACCAATATCATTAGAACACTTATTCTAATCCTGGATGACCAGGAAGTTGTCAACTCATTTTTATATTCAAATGTAGTAGCTATATCAGTCTAATTCTTTGATAAGTTTTATTCTTCATACTGAATATTAATATTTTGCCATCTACTTTAGCTGTACTATTTTTCAAACCATAACTCTTTGAAGGAGGTAAGATGTAATTAATAAATGACAAATAAGACATCCTCTACAAATAGAGATTATCTCTCTATCCATCTATCTAGTCTGAAGGATGACACCAAGAGTGCTTGGCACAGAATTGCTTGAGTGTTATGATTATACATTTTGTCCACAGTCTCAACTTGATGTGCAATGCTTTTACCGTGCAATTCCCATTCATGCTGATTGTCTAATTTAGTACTTCATTAATGAGCCATAGACCACTTGTAAATTTCAGAATTACAGAATCAACCACATTGAAAGTTTTATTCTCCAAGAAATATCTTCACCTGACAAGCTGACAAGAAACTACCTTCTTTCATCCACGTAACCCTTTTGCCATGTCACAGTTGGAGTTCTCTTTCCTTAAACATATCTAATGCTAAAAGCAAGACAAATTCTATAAGAAAACATGCATGTAATGGTCACTGAACACTGAAGTGAGTTTTTGTCACTGTAAGATGGTTTATGATCCTGTTGCCAGTACTCTTCATATATGACTTGATTTAATCCGTATGACTCTGTGATGCTAGTACACTTCATATCCTCATTTAATTGGTGGAATAGTGGAGAATGTAGGTTAATTTCCCAGGGTTATAAATATGGCAAGATTAGGGTCTGGAATTTGAAATGGGAAATTCTGGCTTCAGAAGTTGCATTTTAAGATCCAATCATATAGACAGACTATATATTCAGGCTCAAAAAGTAAGCAAGGGTTTGCAAAGAAATTAATGGGCTACTTACAAGGTCCAATGCAGCTGCATAATAGGTAAATTTTGCATGAAATTATTTTTTTTTGCTTTCTTATTAAGAATATTTAGTGGCTGTCTATTTGTAGTCATTTCATTAATCTAGGGCTATATCTGTATTATTTTTCTTGAATTCATAAAACTTATGCTATAAAATGAACACTGGCACATTTAAAAATAAATAATTGGATTTTTAAAACAAATCACTGAACATTGCATTATGGTCAGCATGCTCTAAAAACAATAGGTAATGGATATGCAAACATCAAGTATCTGCAGTAGCTTGTAGATCCCTTAGGTACACAGAATGAAAAAGAATATATAAACATTGCTAACACATCTCAGAACTTGACTTTTATAAGTGAGAAAGATGCTGAATCATTTTTCAGTCTGAAGCATATATATATATATATATGTATATATATATATATAGGTATATATATATGGAATATACCTATGTCCAGTTCAACCAGTCAAAATTATGTTCTTTAAATTCCTTTTCTTCAGAGAGGTTTTCCCTACTGCTCAGGTCTCCCACTGCACTATTTTGTTTCTTTGACATTTCTCTGAAACACTGATTGCTTAATAGCATTTTTTATTGCATGTTATTTTGTAAATTTTCTGTGGGTAAGATGCCCATCCTCTCCAACTTTGTTTGTCTGCAATCAACGGGCCTTTAAGGATTGATGGAGAGTCTTTGAGTTGTACCCACTGGTTTCTTGATTCTCAGTTGAGTCATTGATACATTGGGAAATGATCTGTAAATCATACTCCTTACATGGGTTGTAAAGTGTAGGTATACCCCAATACTGCCAGGGAAAGTCAAACTGAAAAAGCAGTTACATATGGACAGCTTGAGAGAGGAGTACCTTCACCTTCCAAGTCAAGCTGAGTGAACATGTTCTCAGCAGAGCATCAGAAGGCCTTTTTGCTGATGAATGAAATGTTTTATTTATAAAACCAGAAAGCTAGTAACTAAAATGTCATTGGTTTCACCATAATTTCAATCCTGGACACATTTTTTAATGGCCTGAGAAAAGAAGGACTGCAACTTACTGATAGATTAAGGCAGTTGTCTAAATAGTAGACAATGTGCGGTGGACAGGAGAGTGAGTATTATCAACACTCACCCTTATTCAAAAGGAAAAGAAACATTATAATGATACATTTAAAACCACCAAAGAGTGATTTTTTTTTCAAAACTTTAAATATAATAGGAAATTTTATGTTTTTTCTCTCTCTCTTTCTCTGTCTGTCTGTCTATCTGTCTCTCTTTCTCTTTCACACGCACTGAAAAAGCACACTTTCTGTATTACTATCCAACCCATTTTATTTTAGTCATGAAGTTTAACAAAGCATTTTTGTATTACTGATTTACATTTTCACATTTTTAGATGCCGCTGTTGTGGATGTCTGAATGCTAGAATCAATTGTTTCAATTTGTACTGTAGATTTATCTCTAATTGATCAATGCCCTTTAGGTGATTATCCTAATCACTAATTGCCTTCAGATGGTTAATGTGAATTAGGCGATAATTCTAGTGCCATAGACCATCTTCTTGACTATAGTTTATAACCCAGAACATGAGCACAAGCATCCTCACGAATCTCTTCTGCACCTTGTACCTCTTTGTCCAGGTGGTAATAGTCACTCTCCTTTGGGAGAAGTAGTTTCCAGGCACCACCATTATGTCTGAGTGTCACCATTTGTCCCTAGAAGTACTGTTACATCTGAATGCATTGTTTGGGTATTCTGAAGAAATTCCAAGAACATAATTTGGATTTTATTCAATGGGAAATATTACTTTATCTGTCATTTCTATTTGTTCTAAAACCTTACCACATTGTGCCATAGAAAATGAAACTTTTTCCCCCCAGGAGAGTAAGCAAGCTCAATGAGCAATTATAAACCTAAGTAAGAGTGTGTTTTCTAAGTAAAAACATGCATAACATAGGTTCATATTTTTGCCTCTTTTTTATCCTTTTTAGTCACTACAGTTAATAAAATGTGACTTTTAATATAAGAAGAATATCCATCCCTATGAATTCTCAGTTGCATTTGGTCGTTAAGAGGCTAGGACATAAAAAATGCCTCTTAGAAACGCAGAACCAATATGAACAACTTCCTGACCTATCGTCAAAGATGGAAGGAATCGTGAAGAATCATTTGAATAGACCTGAGAAAGCATGTCTTTCACAATGTGTGAAGAGTGAGGTTCTAAAAAGGTTATAATCTCCGTGTATATATATTTTTATATTGTGGGACAATAACAAAAGGCACAACACTGAAGCTATTGAAGTTTAGATTGTTTTATGCAATTTGCACAGAAAACGTGCTTGTTTTGGAGTTGAAAATCTTGTGGGAATAAGTCTGATGCCAGAGAGGATGCGTAGCTTAGAAACTGAAATGTACATTTCCTCCCTCGGGTGGTAGGATGCAGACAGAAATTGTTTTCTAAAGAGCCTTTTGCATTTACATCCATAGGAAATGGGAGAGAAAAAAATCATCATCGCTCCAATTTTCTTGTCTGTTTCATTAATCATATTAGCAATGTTCAGGAAAAACATAGACAGAATAAAACCCAGTTCCAACTGGCACAGTGCAGTATGTAGAGCTTCTAGGATACTCTTAAGACTCCAGAAATATACTATGCTTTGCAAGTAATAAATCATACAGCATCCACCAAACTCAGTGTTTCAAGGCTCCGAGGTCATCTGAAGGTATATCAACTACTGTATTAATATGCTGACACAGTACAATTTGAATGTTTTTATAAATATACGTACAACAGAGCACTATCAGTTAGATAGACTTCCTTAAGGAAAATATGCATTTCATTTGTGCTAAGGACAATTATTGTTTATCCAAACTAGGGATTTGGATATCTGTTATCACACGTGGCTCACAACCATGCCTGTATTTGGAAATGCTGTTCTTTCCAGCGTGGCTTTCTCTTCTAACTATTGTTCCTGCATCTTTTCATTACTATTCCCCCATCTGAGTTTCTTAATTTTTGATACCTTAGTGCTGGAAGGTTCTCTACATCTGGCCTTAGAGCCCTTTGATGAATTATTCTCAGCTTCTTGTCACACATCAGTCCTTTCACTTCTTAACTGAAAACTACTCTTTCCTCTATTTCTTTCTTCTCCAACTACTACTTCTAGGTGATTATGGATACTTCTAAACCCATGTTCCCGAACAATTTCTTTCCTACGTCTTTCTACTCTCCTGCCACACAGTTCAATTAAATTTTACTAATGCATTATTGCCACGCACAATTTCCTGTCCTGAAAAGCATTTGGAAGTTTTAACTTGCCATTGCATTTAATGCCAATTGTTTCTTTATAGTCTGCAAAAGCCTTCAGAGATGACCCTATTAATTTCTACCCAGAAGGAAATACGTACTAATGGAATAAAAAGTTTACCAAGTCTTCCCAAGACACTTGGAGAGTGGTGGCATTACAGAATATGAGCCCCATTTGCAAGGGAGTAAGTCTAATTCAGGAAATCTCAAATTTATATGCCAAAGAAATGTATGGTCCATGTGAAAGACTTAGTGATAACTATTTACACATTATGGTTTTAATGTAGATACCTTGTCAAATTATATTTCTTATTCAAAACAGGCTCTGTCTTTTCTCTATACATTTGTTTATTGCTTTTTGTTGTGTATTTCATATATAGTCAATTTAAAACTTAGTAACATAAGATCTTTGACATCAAGGATATATATTAAACATTGGTAAATATATTCTGAATGGGATTAAAAGGCAGAACTATTAATTTAAATGAATAATGCCAATAATTATAATAATATATTACAGTAATACTCACTAAATAAATTTCTGTAAGCTTTCACTGGAGTGAGACATAATCCAGACAGTAATTCAATAATGATGAATTATAGTAGCATAATAAACAAAAACATAGACTGTGTACTGAGTTTCTGAAGAGTGTATATTTACTTTATCAGATTCTATATTGAGGTATTTGATGAAGAATAAGTGACTGGGGAAGAGTTTGAGAAAAAGTTGCAAGTTTGTGATTAAGAGTGTGGACTTGGGGGCTGGAGAGATAAATAGCACTGTGGTTAAGAGCACCTTCTCAACACCCACATGGCAGTTCAAAACAATCTGTAATTTCTTTTACAGGAAATTCCATACCCTCTCTGGCATTCTATGGGCACCAAGCACATATATTTTGCATATATATATATATATATATATATATATATATATACAAAACAATCATGTAAAGAAATTAAATAAAATAAAGAATATGAACTTTGGGGCCAGCGAGATAACTTAACAGGTAGGACCCTTGCCAAGCCTGATGGTGTGAATTTGATCCCTGGGTCCCTGATTGTGGATGGAGAGAACCAGTCCTACACATTGTCCTATGACCTCTACATGTACGCTGTGGCCTACCATGTACACAGAAGACTATAACATACATACATACACACACATGCACAAATAAATAAACAAGTGTAATAAGATATTTTTAAAAATGAATATGGACTTTAGAGTTATAACCATCCAGATACCATATTTTGTTCTAGACTTCAGTTTTTCAATGTTTAAATAATAATGTATATTATTAACATGTTTTCAATGTATACAAAGCATAATTTATCATTATATTTCTTTAGAGAACCTCAACAATGTATATTAATGTAAAAGATAACTAGTTAAAAGAAAAACAATTGAAAACAGGTGATTATATATGCTGTTATAATTTTCTTCTGTGGTCACTAAGCATTAAAAATACAACAAAGAACAAAATCAGTTGTGATGATGTTTTAAAATTTTTTAGATAGTATTATTTAAGATGCTCTAGTTGGTAAACCTTGCCTTTCCGTTCCTTGTTTATTCCCACATGTTTAGGGGTGCTTTTGTAAAATATTCTGAACAAAGTTTGTATTCGGGGAACTTGTAGCTTGGTACATTGTGATTTTATAACAGTTTGAACTAATGAGTGAGAAGTGCTTGGTACTTTAAAAATGTACCTATAGGGCACCTCTGAGTATAAGGGGAAATTAAGTGACAGGAAGGATATAGGAAGCAACTATTCATAAAGAGAGATGTTTGTTGCCAGGCGGTGGAGGATCATGCCTTTAATCCCAGCATTTAGGAAGTAGAGGAAGGCAGTTCTCTGTGAGTTCGAGGCCAGCCTGGTCTACAAGAGTTAGTTCCAAGACAACCAGAGCGGTTATACAGAGAAGCCCTGTTTCAGAAAAAACAAAAACAAAACAAACAAAAATAAGAGAGAGATGCGTATATATGAACAACCAAAGAGAACAATGACTGCTTGCTATCTATGCAGTGCGGCCGGAGAGAACAGGGGAAGTGATACAAGGCAGGTTGGTGACCAAACTGGGCCATTTGCTCAATGCCTCATCCATGTCACTGGTGAACACTGGACTTTGCTCTAAGGATCAGAAGACTCTGAAAGAGCCTATCAAGTTCTTGTTTCAGTTTAGTGTTTAGTGAGTAGAAACATACTGTTACCTTGGACAGCCATATAAATATAAGTCCTCTTATTCTAAGGATAGAGATGATAATTAGAGTTTCAAGAAGAGATGAGAAGAGAAGAGAAGAGAAGAGAAGAGAAGAGAAGAGAAGAGAAGAGGGGAAGGGAAGAGAGAGAGGAGAAGAAAGGAGAGAGGGGTCAGATTTATAAAACCTGGTCTCTAAATGCTAGTCCATGACCTTCTGGGACTTAGTGCTCATTATAAATAACATTGGCGTGGTGTAACAGGGCTTTTGAGGCTAGGTGGGAAGAAGAGTATGAAAAGTTGTGAATGACAGACAAACATTCATGAGTTAAATTATCCCAGGTTTGGCCTGGCCATGGTGGTGCATGCCTTTAATCCAAGTACTCAGGAGGCACAGGCAGGCGGAGGTCTGGCTACACTGGTTTACAAGAGCTTGTTCCAGGGCAGGCTCCAAAGCTATAGAGAAACCTTGTTTTGAAGAACAAAACAAAATAAAACAAAGCAACAAAAAAATTATTCTTGATTTGGAAGGTGAGATTGGAAATACTTTTGTCTTACTTTTTGAGAAACTTTTAGATTTCTCAGATAATTTCAGTCACAGAATCAGAATTAACACTCTGTTAAGAAGATGCATATTTTCATTTTTATATTTTTATTTGGGAGGGCATAGATGTTACTTAGTCTATAAAATGACACTGCAACGTGACAATAACTGGGTTATGAAGAACCCCCTTTAAAAAAAGTTCTTTCTATAGCATTAACATTAAATCAGAAACCCATGCAACCACGAGGAAGGGCAATGAACGCATATTTACTACGTGCCTCTGGCCGGCAGTCAAGATAGAACCTAATTGTCTGGGTCAGTTGAGACTCCTTGTCTGGTTATTAAGGATCCCCTTAGCCAAACTGGTCTTATTGACAAGCTTTCCAGATAAACTCCCAGGCAGAAGAAGCACCAAGTCACACTTGAGAGTAATTTCAGAGCAGTCCTTACTGTAGAGAGGCAAGAAAGTCCCCAAGAGAACAATGTCAAAGGCCATGCTGATTCATTGACTTATCCTGAAACACTATAAGGGATTTGGCTGTAATAATTCCAGATGTATTTATCCAGCACCCATTAGTCAACTGGCCCTGTTCCAAGTAAACCTTCCAGGTAGCTAAAGGCTGGTAGTTTTCTGCAGAGATGGAAATTGAATTCTTACCTGGGGTCAGCTTTATAGGAAGAAGACTGTTTGTTTTATTAATGGCTTGAATTCAGCTCCCTGCTGCCATAATTCAAATTCTGGAGGTACAGCCCTCCTTCCTGTTTAGATATTGACTGCAAAGGGAGTCCTGTTAGAACTGGACCCTGCTGCTAGTTGCAGGAGGTTTGGATTTATGCTAATTAGTGGGGCGCAGGCTTTCAGGGATTTGCTTTCAGTGTGAGAGTCCAGAGACTCTTTCCAAGGCCCTTGGCTGGGCTTTACAATAAGAGTAGAAGTCTATATGCACCATGCTGAAGGCTAATTATTAGGCTCAAAGCAGAACTAAATAAAGAAAACTTAATGGAAAAGTTTAGTTCCTTAATATACAATCCTCTGTCTGAGTAAACAAAGCCTAAGGAGGAATGCTCAGCACCCTCAGCCAGCACAGCCAGGAGCTGAGAAAGTTTCTCTCCCGACAGAAGATCCAACTTAACCTCAACTAAAAGGGAGCTCCTGTAACTTTTAAAATAATTAGCAGTTGCATTACCTGTTGGAGTCGCTTTAAGGAAGTGAATCCGGAAGAATTTTGATATTTTTCTAAAGAAAGGAGCCTTCTTGTGTCTTTTCCTTAATCATTAAATTCCTGAGGCTTACATGCATTCTTTACTGACAGCAGGAAGGGTCTGCACAAATCAATTCTCAGTGAGGAAGGACACTTTGCTGAATGACAATAAGGTTCTGGGCAAATCCATTTGGAAATAAATTGTGGGACTCTGAGAGAAATCACAAAACCAGGTAACAAAGTGGTCACATGTTAAATGAACCATTAAATCCTTCAGAAGTGAAAATAAAGTTTTATTGCAGTACAAAAAAACAAAAACCTAAAATAAAACCAGATCAAAAAAAAAAAAAAGAAAACAGAACAAAATAAAACAAAAAAATACCATCTTGTTTTGAAGACATATATTATTAAATTTGAAATATTTGAATTCATTTATAATAATGCCAAAAATATCAGAAACATTCATCAGTCTGGTCATTCCCTGTTAAAACCTTACTTTTCTGTTTTCCTGCAGACAGAATTTCAGTCTTCTCAATTTTAAAATCCTTTCTTTCTTCTGTGTAAGTGTAAGTCAACCTTCAAGTTTATTAACACATCTTTCAAAATATATGCAAAAATTTCAGTTTCCTAAGTTTTGATATAACCATCAATAGATTTAATTTACCTTGTTATTTTTAGGAATTCTTATGAAAATCATGATATCACTTATTATTCTAATTTTAGTCTAGTCTATGTAACTTGATGCTACAAATTATAGTATCTCTATATAGCGTAGGTTGGGCTTAAGTTTAAGCTATCTATTCTTCTGCCCTCGTCCCCCAAATATGAGATTACAAGGTTGAGCCACAGATCTAGACTTACTCTTTGTTTGTAAGCCTATTCATCAGTTTTGGAAATAAACTTGATGAACTGAGTCATTTTGGGGGCTGGTACATTAGGACCTTTGGATTAGTCAATACTCTCAGCATTGTTAAAGGCAGCAGAAGGCCTTAAATCACACACTAGTGTTGCCCCCGAAGCAGGCTGTTTTATCTAAAGGTTTCTTTAAGAGTGTCTTAAAAAGCTTGCAAGTTTACAGACTAGAGTTGCAGGCTGCTCATTGAGTATGCAGCTGCGGACTGCCTGCTGCATTGATTCCTCACACATTTCTGTGTAAATAGACATTACCTGTGTCCAAGGAATTTAAACTCATCAAGTCGGAAAAGACACACTTTGCTATATCCTAATGTGATCAGATAATTTGAGGAGTCCTAGGGAAGCCTCCATATGTTTCCAGGGAAATCAGGGTCTCCTCTTAGTCTCCTTAATAAAAGAATTTTGGAACGGACCCAAAAAGAAGCTCGAGGCTGATTTTATTAGAGTTTAAAAGAAAAACCCCAGGGTAGGCAAGTTGTCAATTTTGACAGCTGCCTAAAGACGGGAACTAAAGAAGAGGAAGAAAGATAGGCATGGTGCTGGTGAGAAGCCATATGGTTAAAGGCTGCAGGAATAAGGTGGGTGATGAATAGCTTCAGAGAAAATGAGTAAAAATGGCCTATGTACCAGAAAAAGCAGGCCTGGGCTTTTGGGAGCACCCAGAAGGCAGAGACGGAAAAGAAGAGAATTGAGAAGTTATACATTTCTTTATTTTATTTTATTTTATTTTATTTTATTATTTAATTTATTTATTTATTTAGGATTTCTGTCTCTTCCCTGCCACCGCCTCCTATTTCCCTCCCCCTCCCCCAATCAAGTCCCCCTCCCTCGTCAGCTCAAAGAGCAATTAGAGTTCCCTGCCCTGTGGGAAGTCCAAGGACCACCCACCTCCATCCAGGTCTAGTAAGGTGAGCATCCAAACTGCCTAGGATCCCACAAAGCCAGTACGTGCAGTACTGACTCAGACAGTTTGGCTGACCTTAAGAGCCTCCAGGTTGCCCCATAAAGACTCCACAGAGAGCAGTTCTGTGGAGAAAAGGTACTTCATTTCGTTAAGGGGATAATTATTCTGCCTACCTCTTTTGCAGAGCTTCAGGTAGATTTGCCTCCTTGAGCGGCGATACCTAGTTGAGTGGCTGATCAGTCCATCTGAAATGCTAGGTAGAGATTCCACGTTGTGCTCGCCTAAACTGAAAACTATGAGTCTTTGCTCTTGAATCATTTTTGCTGCTTCAGGTTTATCAAGAATGCAGATGAAAACGTAGCTCCTAGTTTGAGATTTGCCTTTGTCACAGTTTCTCTTCAGCTGTGAAGAGTGTAACAACTTCCTTGCTTTAAGTGTGACAGTGTCGCTGCAGAACACAGAACTACAAGAAAATGCCTGTTGTAGTTGTTTGGAAAGGTCTTAATCAAATGCACTGCCTCTCCATGGCGTGTGATCTTGAATTTGTATTATCATATTTACCACACTGATTTTACAAGTTGGACTTTGACCGTCTATTTGGAATGTAGTTTCTAGTTTCCTCCAGTCTGTTTCTATTTATTTCACTAGGCAGTAGTAGCACGCTGTCTTCTTTGGTTGCGTGAATGAACCTTCAAAATGAACAAGCTCATTGCTCAACTCCATGGGTCTACAGTTTTTCTAAGCTCCATAAAGTTAAAGAAAATTTTCATCTCCCTCTCAGCTTTATTAAGTTATATTTGGCATGGAAAAATTATGTGCTTTTGCAATGTACATCATGACATTATGATACGTGAAATCTTTGCGAAATAATTAAATCGAGTAAATTATCAAATCTACCATCTCATGTATTTATCTTTGTGGTGATAACATTTACGATCTGATCTCTTAGCAATTGTCAAGTATATATTATGAGTAGCTAGAATTACCATCCAGTACAGTGGAAGTCTACTGTATTTATACAGTTTAAGTGAAATCAGGTTCTCTTTCAAACCACATCTGTCCATGACCCTTTTCACCTCCTCTGCCCTGGTGGCCACCATTTGCATTTCCGTTTCAATGAGCTTGCCTTTTTTAAACTTTAGGGACAGGTGAGATCATGTAGTCAATTTTTATCTAAGCCTGACTTACTTTTTTCTAACAGTTTCCTACAGGTTTATCCATCTTGTGGTGATTAATGGGTTGTCATTCTTTTTCAGTCTGAGTAACATCCTATTTTCTCTATTTTATTATTTATATTGTTTTAGTTAACTCAGTTTTATTATATATCATAACATGATAAGTATGTAATGCAAAAGTTTCTTTACTGCATCATAGACTGCCGGATTCAAGTTCTGATTATTTGAGGTATCCCCATGATTTTTTTCCATAATGCCTGTACAAAGTTTAATCCAGATTAGAAATATCATTTTCCAGCCATTGCTTACTCTCTGAGACCTAAAAGTAGTGATGGTGATTATCGAACAGAACGCTGAGTTAGCTGTCTCTAACAAAGAGTCTAAATCTCTCTAACAGAGACTAGAATACTCTAAGATGGTAGTTGTGAATGATGCTTGTCATGTGTGGAATGATAATTGGATGTGTCATAATACGTGTATAAGAAAGAAGAATATATACATCAAAGTGTAACACCATAGCATAGATTCCATTAACTTGCAGCCCTTTCTGGCCAGCTGTAATAACGTAACTAGTACTTGACAGTCATACCTTGAACGGTCTTGGCCACTGATCTGCTCTGCTCTTGACATCTGTGTATTTTGGTTTTTATTGGCTCACAGTGGCAGCTTCCTATGGAGGAATGTCCTAACAAGACAAGAACTGCTGTTCCTGAACTTGTGGAGCTTGAGATACTGGGGAACTGACATGCTCCTTTGATGTGTCCCTAACAAATTTTTGTTACAGGAGTCCTGAGACCCAGATGCCTGTCTCAGAATACAGACAAACTTTGGAGTAGAATTTACACAGCAAAGTCCCTAGATGAGGATGGAGAGTAGAATTTTATTCATGACTGGGTTGGTTGTCCTACTCCGTTCTCCCCTTCCGTTTCTTTAAGGAGCCTTCCCTTACTTAGCCATTTGCATCCACCCCTGGTCTCTGAGATGGATGACTCCTGGAAGCTTCACAACCAAACTATTTCTTCCTGGTCCTTCTCCCTTGATTTTCCTACTCCTCTTCATTCTCTCCCTTCTTTTTCTTCACTTCCTTCCTCACTCAGACTCCACAGTCTCCATTGATGTTTTCTGGGTCACACAACGTACAAGACCGATCCCATCTGGGGATGAAATCGTCTTAGGGGACCTTAGCAGCAGGAACGGTTTCCCTGCTGCTGTTTCTTTGGCAGGAAGAGTGCAACCTCTCTGCTGAGTTCAAGCTGAAAAGTGCTTCCCTACTGGGTAGAAGCATGAGTTGTATAACACTCCCTGCTTGGTGCTATTAAATATCTGCTCGGGCTGCAGAGCATATTGGTCTCAACAAAGTTTCCCAAAGTATACATATTTTTAATTAAATCTTTTTATTAAGGAAATTTGTTCTTTGAAACTTCCATGGTAGTACAATACACCCTGATTGCTCTCCCACCTGTGCGCATCCTCCCTTCGCCCTAAGCTCTTCCTCACATTCATCTTTATTTGTTTTGTCTACATTTCTTTGGGTTTGACCTCGGCTGTCTGCATGACCTTGGGGTTAGAACTGTCCCTTGGAGCTTGATGGGCACATCATTAGGTTTACTATCAAAGACAGTAGCATTTGCTTTCCCTCAGCCCATTAGTAGCAGCTCATAGCTCATCTGAAATGGGCAGCGTCCCACGAACACCTTCTCCATGCATACCTGACTGTTGGGAGGGCTTATCTTGCACAGTACGATTTCAATTACTAGGAAATGTAATTGTAGCTATGGTGAGTTTGGGGTTATATTGTCTGTCGTGCTGCTGCCTTTCACCCCATCTTCCAGCACTTGCATTTTTCCTCTCTCATCTTTGCAATATTCCCTCAGACTAGAGGCAGTAATATAAATGACTTGTTGCAGGCTGACTCTTCATCTGTCAATTAGTCTCAGCCTCTTGAGCAATCATGAGTTTTACGTTCATCATTATTTACTGTAAATAGAATCAGTTCTGACTACTGTTGAGAGTCGACTTTGTCGAAAAGGCATAAATATAGATAGATATTTAGGAGGTAGCTTGATGCAATGTCTATTTAGCTAAATATCAGTATTAATTTCCCTTATAAGGCCTATGACCTCTTGAGGTATGTGTAAACAGACTTACAGCATCAGACATGGGAAGCCTTCTGTGGAACAGGCCTCAGATAAAAGCAGAGAGATGTTGGTTGGCTGTCCCTGTAATAGTTACATTATTGCACATATGGCTGTGTCTTGTCTGGCAGGGTAGTGGTGTAGTTTGT
The DNA here is from genome assembly GCF_018167655.1 of Microtus oregoni. Classification (NCBI taxonomy): domain Eukaryota; kingdom Metazoa; phylum Chordata; class Mammalia; order Rodentia; family Cricetidae; genus Microtus; species Microtus oregoni. The sequence goes on from NW_024543060.1 coordinate 19,264,871, forward strand.
AGAGTTCAGTGCTAGGTAAGAAGGACATTGTTGCATTTTCCCACCAGCCGCCTGTGTAGGTCCTTGAAAGTTAGCTAGCAAAGTGGTTTCAGACTCATTTCCACCTTGATCCCTCTGAGTTTCACAACCATAGCGAGAGCTATAGTAGGGTCTCACCAGAGCGTTCTTTGTGGAAACAAAACAGAAATGTAAAAGTTTGTATTGTTTTGGGGAACCTGGGTGCCTCTCTAACCAATAACTCCTAAGGAGATATCTCACACTTAACCTTGGGATCCGTGTTAATATGTCACTGACTATGTAACTGTATCTCTAGCCACACAGGGACTGCCCTTCCAAATTCTCATTTTTATATTATTAGTAGGGTTAGAAAATAGTAGGTTCTCAAAGCCTTCCTTAGTTTTAGTTAACCCCCTCCCACCCCCATTGCCTGACTTTTCCTGAGAGCCAGTGCTCAAATTGCCTGATTGTGCCACTGACCAATCAGCTTGCACCTTTGGGAAAAAAGTTGTTGATGTACATTTTATTACTGACCTCAGGAAAAGGGAAAACTCTGAAATTCTTTTTGAGTTGTAATTTAATACACTTAGATTTACTCTTGTAACTTGTGTACATAATTTTTCTACATACAATGAAGCACTCTTCATTGTTTTTCGCTCCTGGTTTGTCTCGGTATGAAATATTGGCTGTAAGTAAACTCGCTTATTAATATTCTCCTATATAGAGAAGTGTTTTGCTTTTGTATTTCATCTTGGGAAGTGCTATTGTTTGTTCTTGACTAGCTAATGCAAGAATGGGGTAAATAATTAAAAAGGTATAAAACAAATAAAGTAAAACGTCATTCTTTCTCTCCCTGCTATTCCATAGGGTCTGCTTTGTATTCAGGACTCACATTCTTGATTATTACGTTTGGAGCATCCCACTGGAAAATACCAATACATGCTCAATTTAAAAAAAAAAAAACTTAATGCAAATTTTCATAGGCAAATACATTGTTCATTACCTTGCTCTATTTTTTCCTTTTGAAATAAAGTTTGCATTTATTTACTCTCTCTCTTTCTCATGTGTGTGCCTGTGTGAGCATGCGTGCAAAATGCACATACACACACGTGTGCACACCCATCCACACGGACCTTTGTGAAAGACAGAAGACATTCTACATGAGTCAGTTCTCTTTTTCACTATGTTTCTGGGCCTGAACTCAGGTCCTTGGGTTTAGTGGTAGATGCTTTTGTGCATGGAACCATCAGCTGACCCTTTCTTTATATATATATATGTGTGTGTGTGTGTGTGTGTTTGGAGAAAGCTCTATATGGCATACAGTTGTGTTTATCTTTATATGTGTATACATACAGGTACATGTTAACACAATACATTGCCGTTTACTATTCAATTATTTCTATATCCAAACGTGTTTAAGTAGCTTTAATTGCATGTTTAGATTTTCCTAATATATTTTTAGAAGCTCTCATAATCAGTGCTCCTTAATGTACATTTTTGAGAACACACAAAAGTACATTTGTAACTAAATGCCTCTATGGTATCTTGTTGATTCAAATATCATCTGTATTTAGTACATCTTTCACTCTTATGGAGTTCTTAGCTAGCTTCTCATAATTAAGTTGCTTGGTAAATTTGCTGAAATTCTGAGTATGAACTTTATATGAATTTTTTTAAAATATTAAAATTTAGTGAATCACACATAAATGGTATTTTGGACCAACTTAAAAATACTATAGGAAAGTGGAAGGAATGGGATACATTCATTGACATATATAGGATTGCCAAAAAAGTAATTATTTTGTATATTTCCTTTTTTTAACACAATCATCTCCTATTGTAGTATATTTTAAGTTGAAATTAATTGTGTATGTTAGTCACATCCAACAAGGTACCCCTGATACCTTCTGATTTGTTCTCTAACCACACAATATTTCCCAGGTCTGGTTCCATATAACTGCAACTATTCAATTCTGACCCAAATAAAGTTTTATTAGGTAGGAATTGGAGAAAATAATTAGTTAGCGATTGGAAACATGCCTGAAGAGAAAATGGCCCAGCAGATCTGTATACCTCACCCAAAAATTGGGGACAATTTATTTCCACGCTCTGTGGTAGACAGAAATCCAATCAAGAAATGCGCCCTTGTTTGGAACCCTCTGATAGACTTTAGCTTTCAATTGCACAAGAGCCTGCAGACAAATGACTGCCTGCCTCTTTTTATGGTGTTAAAATGCTTTGGTTCTCTAGCTAGCAGAGACTTGTCCTAGGAAAGAGAGTAGAAAGGGGGTGGACTCTGTGTAGCCCAGCACTTACTGCTGGCATTTCTCTATGGCAGGGAATTCCTTCTCTCCTCTTGAATGGGAAGGAGAATCTCTATTGTCTTTCTGCTTTCAGTCTTTTCGTGTCTCTTGTTATTGTTTTTGTTCACAGTTTTTAAGCTCTCATATATTAGCAAATACTATATTTTGTCACTGTGCTCTTTGTCAAAATCATTACCACTTGAGGAACATATGTCAAAATGATGAAGAGAGAAGACAGTTGCTGTCCTTAGGAAAAAACCTTCTAAAAAAGAGTAATAGAACACAAGGCAAGTGATCCAATATAATATAGTACTATAGGAAGAGAGCAATGGTAGAAGAATTTAATAGTGACATAAGATTAAGTGGAGACTGACAGTGGACCAGAAGGGAAATCTCATTAGTGAAATTAAGAGTTATATGAAAAACCCATTCTAAAAAATCCTAGCCCTCATGACCCTGGCCTCATGCAAAGGCTTGTACATCTCGGGGTTTTCTAACAGCTACTATTTTGTTTCTCTTTAGAGTATTACTGAGCCTAAAACACCAGTGACCATAGTGGACAGATTGGCCACTGTCCTCTCTTCTCTGAGTCCATGTTCCTTGCTATATGGCTTAGTAGCTCCTCTTATCAAGAGATGGACTCTTTTCTGCTTTTTGAGTTAGACCTAAATTTGTGTCTTTATTTAGTCATGTATTTTGGAAGAATATAACTCTGTCCCCAAATCATCATTCTTTGTCTCTTAATTTTTGAAACCCTACCTGCTCTTCAAGATTAAATCCATATTAGAGAATAGGAGGCCAGATAAACAAAGCTAAGTTACCAAGGTTATCATGGTCAAGTTCCCAGACAAGTCATCAAGACCCAAATGAGATCAGCTAATCTGGAATAATTTGGCTGTAGACCCATATGAAATAACAAACTAGCTTTATAAAAGACACTGAACATTTAAATTACTTAATGCACAACCACAGCTAACATCAGACCATAGATATACAGATAAATATAATAAGGCACCTGAGTTTTTCCATCCAGTGTCTACCATACAAGAAGTGGAAATTGCTATTTCATGTTTCTTCAATTGCACTTGAGTTTATAGGTACCCTTTTGTAACTACACATATATTCCAGTTCTTCTTTATTTTTCAGAACTGTGATGGTCTAGCAGTTTCCTACAGTCCTTACTTGGTGCAGGACAATTCTGTATTCTGTCAATTATGTTTCAAATAAACGCTGATTGGTCACTAGACAGGCAGGAAGTATAGGTGCAACAACCAGACAGGAAGTAGAGGTGGGACAAGGAAAACATAAGTATTCTGGAAAGAAGGAAGCTCTCTCCCCAGTACTGTCCAGACACCGAAGAAGCAGGATGTGACCTGCCCTGATGAAAAAGGTATTGAGTCATGTGGCTAACATAGATAAGAATAATGGGTTAATATAAGTTATATGAGTTAATAAGAAGCTTAAGCTAATAGGACAATTAGTTTATAACTTATGTAGACCTCTGTAATTTTCTTTGGGATTTACTGGCTGTGGGATCTTGGCAGAACAGAAACCCCAACAAGCAGGCCCTCATTTACACTTACTATTTATATATAATGTCTATATTTATACATACATGCATATTTTTCAGTACCAGTAGCATTTATAATGTTTCTCTTTGAGTTCCACTTCATGTTTTGGTGGTTAAATGACAAACATGTTTAAGTTAAATCTGAACTTAAGGTCTAGGAGTTAGTTTTCCTCTCTTGACTTGACTATATAAAAACTATTTGTGAAATATACTTGCTGGAAGTTCACTAATCTGAGTTCCATGATGAAAACCCTTGGATAACAACCTTCACAGCCCAGGACTGCAATAATCACTCCGTTTTTCTCAGTATTCTTATTACCAGGGTTTTCTAGCATTACCAATCTTCCCTCTCCAGGTTGGACTTGAACTTGCCTTGGGATTTTCTGTGGAAATACACTTTTAAGAAGTTTAAAAGTTCATTTACTCTCACAGCATCCACCTACTTGATCAGCCACGCATAGATCCAGTGCTCACAAGCATGCATGTCATCTCTACTATTCAGACATCCATATTATCACAGTGGCTTATGATGGGCTGAAAGGAGGAGAAGCCAGTTTCCACCCAATCTAGGAGTTAAGCTGCCACCTGGGGGAGAACTGTCTTCTTGGTTTTGAAGTCCCCGAATCCTTTCAGTATGACTTTCAGATGGCCTTTTCTTTAATTCTCAACACCTTTTATTTAACCCATTGAGCAAACCCTCTTATGCCAGGGAAACAGGAATGAATCCATCTTGTTTCAAGTTTGGAGCTGGATGAGTCTTTAAAAATCTATTTGGAAATGGAACTGCCTTTACCATTTTTTAGAGATGTTAATTCTGAGTCAAGGTTTCACTGTACATTATTAATTTAATAATTATTGCAAGATTATTATATGACAAATGTATAATATATTGCTTTGGGTTTTCCTTGGAGCTAGTCTGGAGATGAAGATTTGAAGGTAAATAGCCCCTTTCATTGGAATGGGTGGAGCTTCTTTCTATGGCAAAATCTGGAAAACAAACAGAACTGATACCTTTGAGTTACATGTATAAAGGGCCAAGATGTTGTAGTTTATGCAATAACTGGGCAGATTTATAGCCTGATAGATGCTAGTGGTGGGTATCAGAGGTTAATTTTAACTGGGCCAAGTGATTTCTTAATGGTTTTGGAGAAAAGATTAGGTTAGATGGCTTCTTCCTGTCCTTCCAAAACTCTAGAACTGACATAGACATCTTGCTGCCTGGACAATCACCCAAAGTTTTTGTGTAATGTTGGGGCATCTATCTTTAGCCTACAGGACCATAGTGTTTGGCAGACTTTTTTATGATGCAGGAAATTTTTAGACAATTTTATCTATATTGGCAGTTTGTCAGTCACTTTGTTATGTGTCCCGCAGAATGTCTGGCAGATTCTTTTATGAAGCAGGAACCCCGAAAGACTGTCTTATCTTTAGGCAAGTTTAGCAGTCATTTTTTTGAGGGTTCTTCATGCCCAGTTCATACCATAAAGCAGTCCAGGCAATAGCAGTTTCTTGCCAAAATGGCTAGCAAACTCCATAAGGAGACTCTTTGATGCCTATCTTCCTCTTGAAGTAATTGGTGCTGTCAGGAGCAGATGTGTCTCATTGTCATGAAAAGTCCTAAGTTCTTAAAGCATTTTAAATGCCATATTTTGAAGGTCTCTGAAAGATTTAAATAATATCAATATAATTGAAATATATCCCTGTACATCTAGAAAAGTTAATATGACTACAAGCTTGGCTATTTAGGACACTCTATTAACCTATATTTCTTAATTATTTATTACATTTTTAATAGAGCTGCACAAACACAATAATTTAATTAAGAGTAGAAATATACATACATGTATAATAAAGTTGAGCTTACATTTCTATCAATCTTATTATTTTATATTTTTGCCACTAGATTTGTGGACTACAAGCAATGTTTCAACTGGCAGCTTGCATCTTTCCCCTCTGGCAGCTACATGGCATCCCCTTGTCTCCACCTACTCTCTCTCTCTATCTCTTCCAGCCTGGCTATATTCTGTTAAGCCGAAAGCAGCTCTTTTATTCATTAACGAATAAAAGCAACACATACACAAAAGGACTTCCCATACCATATGCACAAAATACAAATACTGATGGTTAAAAATCTGTTAAGAGACAATGGCTTTTGTGAGCTATACTGGAAAAGAACTGATGTGAAATATGCTAGTGGGGGGGGGGATTATTGTATCCTCTATAACTTAGCTCTTCATAAATAAAATCTCACTGGATTCTACCAGGAGGGATTAATAGCTATGTTTTCATAACGACAAAAACAAAGTTTAGATTAGTTGTGCAACTAAGCTAAGGTATATAATAATTGGAGAAATATTTGCAATGTAGATCCTGGATATTGACAATCTATTGACACAGAAAGATCGGTGTTTTGCATAATATCTGACAGCTTGACATGCAGCTGAGTGACTTACTTGGATCTTTCTAATCATACTTAATTCTTGCCATAGTAGTCTGACCTTTTGCATTTGATTCTTATGTATCCTTCAAAACTTTGAATGCTCCTTCTTTGTCTGGACTCTCTGGACAGCACCAAGAAAGAGACTGAAATTCCTCTTTCAACTTCTGAGCGACCTTTGTAAGATCAGTGTTCCTCTTCGACCCTTCAGTCTCCATCAGGTCTGTTGTCTTGGCAATTACTGTATTATCTTCAACACTCCTGTCTTTTACATGCTGTAGTTTCCTGTCCCCAAATACTCATCTTCCTGCTTGTACCTAGATGTCTTTATTCCTCTGTCTTATCATTTCATTTCTTTCCGAATGCCTACCCTAGACCTTCTGATTATATAAAATTGAAGCACCATGTAGCTCTCCAATAGAGCACTAGTAGAGTTTCAATTTAATTTTCATTTCTCCAAGAATTTCATTAAAGTCTAAGGACTTGATCAGAATGGAATTTATTCCTGTTTTTGTTTACCACTATGTCCATCTCACTTAAAGCATAGAAGGTGATCCATGAATACTGGAGAAGCAAAGGATGAATAAACTAATAGATTTCAGTCACAAGGCACGCTAAATAGATTTTTGTTTTGTCACTAGTTTCCTAGCTTCTGGTCTCATTTCAATACAGATTTAAGACTGTGAAAGTATCTTTGTAACACACACATACACAGATCACAGGCAGCTTCTCCCCATCTCCCAAAGTGCCACAGTTTGCTGACCTTATCAGCACACCTCTATTACACAATTGCTCCTGGGAATGCATGATACACTGGAAATTGGATCCAGCATCCCCCTCTTAGGCAAAACTACTCATCTCTCACAGGAAATGTTCATGTAATTTTTATATATGACCTTTGTAAAGAACAATAAATTATCACCACATAACTAATAATGCGTATTACAATGTAACTGCTATGCAAATTCTTGTTATTTGTTCAGAGAATAATGATAAAAAGAGCAAGTTGGTACATGTTCAGTATAGATGCAGCATTTTATTCTGAATGTTTTCCATCTATGTATAGCAGACTCTGTCATGCAATTATACTCCATTTAATTCTGGAACACATTAAATCTGGACCTATGCAATCAGCTGATTTAAGCTGATTTATTCATAATAAGAGTTGCATTATTCCATTATCATCATCATTTATGTCCTAGCAATGTGTAAGCATGCATGGGCAACCTGTATATGGAGGTTCCCCAGTTGTTCCTATCCTGGACAGTCCTAAATACTTATGCTATTGTCATACCCAAGGTTCCACAATCTTCCTTTATGTTGTCTATCCAGTGTTTTTTGGGGGAAAGACTTCCTCTTTGCCTTGCCCTATGTACTCCTCCAGGCATGCTATCTTTGAGTATCTACCATCATTCATTCACATAAAATGACTGAAACTTTTTCAATATAAAACTTTGGCCAAAACTAATTGTATACTCACAAGAAAAGAGCATTATCATACTGTACAGACCAATTAGCATCAAAATGGCTAAACTTCTGCTAGGCTTCTAGTTTGAATGTTGCCCTCTAGTATGCATGCACACACCTGAACCTACTAGATGAAATGTAATTTTGCACGTGGAAAGAGTTGTTTTTTTCTTAACCAAGCCAATTTATGTTCATTTCACTTGCTATATAACACTTGTTTTTTTGTAATTTGTCATTAGATATAGCCTATAAGTATGAGCTAAAAAAGAAAGAGCTGTGTTTCCATAAATACTGAGTTGAATTTTTGAAAAGACTTACTACCTTTAAAGGCAATATTACTGAATTACTTATAAACAAGGTAATTATAAAAGATAGAATTATATCTGGTCATCACACATCTCTTTAGGAGCAGACACAGGGGTGAGGTAGTAGTGCATTTTGGTATATCTTGTGCAAAGATCATGAGACAAACTCCACTTTAACTATTTCTTGTTTTTCATATGTAAACTAGGAATGGAAAACCCTGCAGAGAGTTTGATGTTCAGCTATGTAATGCTTATGAAATTTCTTACCCAGTGCTTGATTCATAGCAAATAGCATGTCTATTTGGCCTCCTGTCCATGTGGAAACACTTTGTAAATGCCAGTGTATAGATATCAGTTACTTTTCTAAAGGCATTGGGAGGAAGTTGCCAGAAAGGCAACTGGCTTTGGAAGCAGAGTTACATCAAAGACCCTTGTCTTTGATGAAGAGTTCCTGGCTAAAATTTTCTACAGTCAGAACGAAATCTACATGGAAGAATAAGCTCTGTGAGGCTGGACTAGCAAAATTATGCTTTTACCATTTAATTTGGGGGCTGAATTTAGAATTGAGAAGATGATGGAAGATGGATTGGATCAGGTTCACCAGAAGGAGCAAATGCTTTGGGTCCTGCTCAGCAGGTTCTCAGCAAAGACGATAACTATTGCAGTCTTTATTTGGAAGACAAAATGCAACACACAGCCCCCAAGTAAAAAAGCAAGAAAAATGTCTAGTGGTGGATCAAATGAAACAGCTCTCTGAAATCACCAGAGAAAAACCTTTTTTAAAAAAAATGAAGAGTCTGAAAATACGCAAGGACATTTAGCAAATTCCTTTGGGTCAAGGGCTCACTCCTAAACACAGCTAGCTGACTGGAGAGGTTTCACTTCTGCAAACTACCCATTTTTCTAGTCTCAGTGGGAACAGATCTTTCGCTCTCCTCCTGCTAAGAGCATTTAAGTGCTCCACAGAAGCAGAATGTTCTGGCAGGAACTTCCTCAAGTGTAACCTCTGGAGGAAGGCAAGCTGGCACTGCTGGGGACAGGGCATCTTTGGCACGGTGCATGCTGTGCAACTCAACCATTCTAAACTGTCCACAGTGCTGTCTCTCAGGACAGTGTGGGATGTGGGAAGAGCAGTAGCTCCATTAGCTCTGTGATGGTTATGCCTGACCTGCTAATTCTCTAGTAAGGTCAGCTGACTCTCTGTCTACTCAACACAAGGAGAGATGTATGGGTGAAATGTAATGATGTTGAATTAAAATTAATGACTTGACTTGAAAATAACTTTAAGAAATTCCTTTTCGATCTGATTGACTTAGATATATTTTTCAGGGTATTTTAAATGAAATCAGGATTACAGTGGAAAGCAATGGGGAGGAAACCAGATAAACCTTTAGAGTGAAAACGTACACAGCTGAATTCTTGCTCACCTGTTCTTCAGCATCATTTGCCCTTTCCTGATCTGACAATGGGTGCATCTGCTACAGCTGAGCCTTTTTGTAGTACTTACCAGGTTCAGGTAGCCAGTCTCCACCCACATACCTAGCACACACTGAGTCACAAAAGAAAAAGATATGAGGAGCAGGGATTTAAACTCAAAATAGTCTTGAGAAAGGAAAAACGCTTAATTAGTACAAAAGTCATGTGAAAAAGCCATGTGTGAGTCAGTTCCTTAGAGTTCATGCCAATCTAGAAAGCAATGCTTTGCTGATTACATGTATTGAGACTTTCTTCTCCAAGTATGTGTCTTCTCTTCGAACACTATAGCTATATATACATATGGGACAACACACACACATATGGGAACACTATATGGGAGAAGTGTTGGTGTCAGTCAAGTTGGTTATCTGTCGGCTCCTAATCCATCTCTAATCTTTATAGTATACAAGGATATGGGGCTTTGCTTAGAAGTAAGTTCCTCATACTTACTTCTATGTAATGAAGTAATGATCAAGATCTCTGCTATTTAGTATATATAGCTATAGTGTTCTAAGAGAAGACACATACTTGGAGAAGATAGTCTCAAAATATATTTACTAATATATTTTATAACATATAAATATGTTAGTATATATAATATAATTGTATATTAATATATTAGATACTAAGCCAATATATATATAAGCCAATTCACACACACACACATGCTAAGAGGTGATAGTGTGTGTACATATATGTGTGTGTGTAAATGGAGACTGCTCATTCATTTCCCAGATGCCCAGACCCAAATCATCACACAGAAATTACATTAACTGCAATGCTGTTTGGCCAATGACTTAGGTGTATACCTAGCTAGCTCTTACATCTTAAAATAACCCTTTTCTATTAATCTGTGTAAGCCTAGGTTGTGGCTTACCAGTAAGATTATAGCATCCTTCTCCTTTGGCATCTACAATGCATCTCCTTGACTCCACCTATTCTCTCTCTCTCTCTCTTTCTCTCTCTCTCTCTCTCTCTCTCTCTCTCTCTCTGTGTGTGTGTGTTTAGATTTCCCTCCGGGCTTTTCTTTGCTAAGTCATTGGCTGAAACATTTTTATTAATTATCCAATAAAAACAACACATATACAGAAGGGTATCCCACATCGTGTGTGTGTGTATAATTGTATAAATGCATATTGATTTATATAAGCTGATAGTATGAGGAAATTAGGAACAACTGAAATGAGTAGTGCAAGTGGAGAGCAGAAAAGTTACAACTGGGCCAAAGCCTCCCCAGCTCTACTGAGGATGTTTCACATAACTCTTTCCCTTGAGTATGTGCAATGTCACAGGGAAAACAGGGTTTTGTGTACTTTTAAAAACTATTGCATAGGGATATTGTTAAATATTTATGAAACCAATTTTATATGCAACCAGAGCCCATCTTCAGAATATATGTGCTAGGTGGTATAAATTTTAATACATAATTTTCATATCTCTAAGAGTAAACTGAACTATAGAATTTAATAGTTTTGGCACTTATTAAGATTTTTAACACTGGAATTTGCCTTCTACCACTATTGGCTTATGGTCTAACTGGAAATCATGAAAGGAGGAAATTAGTTATGAATCAGTGTGACAATAATGTATGGGAAGTAGCATCACGAAGAATGCCTGGAAGAGTTAGGCTTAAATAATTCCTTAATACGCCATTGATTTTAAGGTTTCCAATTCCAATATTGGAATTTAACAGCATCAAGTATCTTATATTATGCACACCCAATATCCTCATTCTAACATCCACTTTGAAATGAAGTTCATGGTTGCACTGCAGTGCTAAACATAAATACTACAGATTTCCTATTTGGAGTTGACCAACCTTTTCAAAGTTCCCTGCAATTTGTAATGCTGTTGCAATCAGCTATTGAACTTCTCCATATTCTAAACCCAGACTTGTGTTTCTGTAATTAAGTAACCAAACAACACCCAAAAGATTTGAAAATAACCTACTGGCCACCGATGTTTCCTGCTGAAAAATATTGCTAATGTTTCTTATTCAACAGTGAGAATCAAGATGATTCCTCTGGGCAGACTGTATGTTAGCTCATCAACAGAAGAACCTGATGTCTTTGCCAAAGCAATATGCAAATACATGTTTGATTAAATAAGATGGAAACTTTATTGCTGAGATATGCTTTTCGTTCCAATCATTTCATGCTCAGTGAACCAAGCCTAACTCTGTGACAGCCAACAGGAGAGTAACCCTCTGCTTCTTAAAGACGTCTTCTAATTCTATTTTTCTTGATGCCCTGGATGGGTCAGTCTTCATTCCCTCTTCTGGTATGTGGGTGGCCATGGAGGTTGGGTGTGTTTGAGTGGGGATTCTTCATGGTCAACAAGAAAAATCCTCCTGTTGCAATGGCACGTGTCTCTGCTCTGTTACCATGATTACACCGAGGTTTTACTTTCAAGTGTCCTGGATTTTAAATTGAAAGTCAAATATAATTTGCCACAAGAAGCGTGAAGCATGAGAGCTGCTAGCCAGGCCTAGCACAGCTATTCAGGGTTTCTATGCTGATGAGTGTTGGCAGGGAACAGGTCATCAGGCTCCAGCTGCATGCAAGAGCTGATAGGATAACTGCGATAATGGGAGGTCTCATGTTCTAGACAAGTCCACATGGTGTGATGGCTAAAACCAGGCAAGCACCATTGGGTAGTGGTGAGTTGTAGAAGCACTATTTTAATTCTTAGACATGTATGAAAATTATGGACAAATAATCTAAAGTCAAATGGTGCAGCTGAGGAGAAACAGGGTCTGCAGTGGAAGATAATGGTTTAAGGATAGGATTTATTACTGTGGCCAAGTTTGTGTTGAGGACTACTAACGACACTTTACATGTATATTTTTAGCTAATACTTCCAACAGCTTTTATTATTTATATTGCTCATTCGAGGGAACTGGAGTGACAAATAAGACATGACTACTAGATTGTCAACACTAAAGAGCAAGGCCAGGAGAATGGTTCTGATGGAGCGTCCTCTCTGTAGCACTTTGTTGTTTTCTGTGCCTAGGACAAATATTGGTTATTTTAGTTCCATTTTTAGCAGTACACATGGAAGTCGGTGTTAGAATATTTTACAGAGGGAGCCACTGAGTCTTAGAGATGGTAAAGAAACTCATGCAAGGTGAGAGAATCCAGTCAGGGGTAGAATGAGGCTTTCATCTCCAATTGCCAAAGTCACTGTGCTTCTCCCACCTCTGTTACTGGAGCTCCTTCCACTCCTTCAGCCAATAGCTGCTGAGATACCAGCCCATTGGGGCGTGGTGTCTCTCTCTTTAAAAATGCTGCCACTGCCCTCCCCTCAGCTCTCTGGTTTCCTGTAGGGCTTCCTGCTGGCTTCCAGCGGGACTAGGACTAGGCTCCCCTTCTGGCGACTAGGCTCCCTTCCTGATTGTGCAGAGGGTGTTGTCTGGGACGGTGATCTGTAAGTTTTTCCCACTTAAATAAATAACCATTCTATTAATCATAATTCCAAACTGGTGTGGGATTGTTTGTGACTTAAGCCTTCACAAGTCCGAGTTAATGGGTGAATAAACTGCAAGCTGAACTGACTTCCTGAGGGAATGAACTATACCTCCGAGGCTGGTTTTAGAATATCTGTCATCCCTTGGTAAGGGTTCCTTTCCACTGCTTCCTTAGAAGCATTTCCCTGTTGCCCGATGCTTTGAGATCAAGCTGAACTTGGTTCTAACACGCATAGTAAGTGCTATGCTAAGCCTTGGCTAAGTTTATTCCCTCTGCAACCCATAACTAAGACAGCATGAACATACACCATTAGCCCACTTGAGGTTTAAAAAGTATCCCAGTTCTATGAGCAATGCTGAAGATATGGGTGATTTAGTCTCAGATCTAAGTAAGTCATTTGGAAGGCTCAGTTTTCTGTCAGTATGTCTGAGTGCCTTCCATTTGCTGTGTGCCTTGCAGGAGCCCATGTGGGAAAACAACACATCAACCCAAATCCCTTCTAATTTGGCGAGCATCTTACTGAGATTTGTTCTGTATTGAGAGCTACAGCTTTTTACCTCACTTGTGGCTGCTGCTAATTCATCAGTTTTTTCCAAGGAGTTAAAAAAATATGCATCTGATCATAGATGCAGAGCTCCAGTAGGAAAAGTAACACGAGAGAGGAACTTTGTCGTCTTCCGTCTGCTTGTTATGTTTTTGACCAGATGTCAGCCCCTGTTGTAGCATGGGACACAGAAAGCTACATGTATTTGATCGGAGAGTTTTGGGTTCAGCTTGGACTATAATATCTGCATAGCTGAATGTGAATAACATAACTGTCTAGAAATGGTGTTCCTTCGTTCTATCTCAAAGGTTAAGAATTAACATGACAATCCAATGTGGACACAACTAACAAATGACTTAACACATATTAAAGAGATGGTGAGAGTGTCTCTTGTTTGAACAAACTCTCCTTTGTTAGCTGTGTGACCTTAGGTATTTAACTTTTCGAGTTTCAGATTCTTCTTCTCTCAAACAGTGAAAATAATGCTTACTTTATAGGGCACTTTTAGGGATTATATGGCATATAATAAAGGTCTCTGTTGACACTACATTGCTGGTTCTATTGTTACAAAACCTGTCCATATTTCAATGGCAGTAACTCACACACTGTTAAGGTAGTCATGCATTCCTAGATGCCCCAGTCAGAACCTGCAAAATCACTTCTAGCACATTCTTCACCCCCAAGACATTCTGAGTGAATTCTCTAGCTGCTGTGAATAAAACTAGCATGTAGACTGGAAGCCGGCCTGTTGCAAAGGAGAGAGCATGAATAATGTTCATCTATATATTCTGGTAGAAAAGTTTGCTATTGCTAGTTCGATATTATTGGGATATTGCTTATTCTTATTGAGCAGATCACCATTTGCAAATCAGAAATCACACAGAAAATAAACAGCCCAAGCTTCTGGTGAGGTTGTTTCTTCTTTGTTTAGTTATTCCTCAGCTGTTAGCATGTTTTAAAGTGCTCAGAGCTTTTCTGCTGTCTCTGGCTGTCTCCAACCTCTTCCTGTGTTAGATCTGTGACCACATTGAGTGCCCTGATCATAATGAGGGTCTTAAAAAACTGGGATCGGCTTTCCCAACACACACAGTCTTTCTTGATTTTGCCACTGAATCTTTCTGCAGTAATAGACAAGTTTTGGTAGAAAAAGCAAAGGGGGCTAATTTAGAGTGCATGCATTTTACTGGCTCACTTTGGGCACATATCACATGTAAAGCAATGTCAATCTCCTGTTTCAAGATAGGGGTGACCCGGAGGAGAAGTATCTTCTGAAATCTCTTTTTGGCCCTCTGTTATGCCCTAACTGTCCTTTGTCTAATCCATCTCATCCAGTGTCGTATCTGCTCATATACTGAGGAACAAACAAGAAAAAAACAAACATACTGGTGTCCTTCCTTGTTTTGGGGAGCTAACACATTTTGAGTCACATCTGAAAGAGAAGCCCAGGAAAGTCAGAAGAATCATACGGACTGTGTATTTTCTTTCAGTTTTCCACAATCCCCTTTCCCTTCCTTCTCAGCACATTTTAAATTTCCTTACCAGGAGAGTGGAGAGAAATTGGTCATTATAGAGTCAACTTTTATTTCCAGTGACTAATGTGTGCAGCCTTTGGTCCAGTCCATTTCAATGTAGGTCATTTTTCTAAGCATGTGTTGAACTGGTAGAGGAAGGAAAAGTTCTCCCACTACTTCCTGTGATTTCCCTGAGTGAATGATCACACTCACATCATTATACCCCCCCCCGACATCCTTCACTTTATGCCAGCAGAGACTGTATAAAATAAGAGAGAAGGGACTGTAAGTCAGAAAATAACAACTTTTAAATAAAATGCTTCAGATAATGATCATTTTAGACATAGCAGTCCACATACAGTTACTTCTTTGTGTAGCCCTTATGCCTTATCCTCTCTTAATACACCTTTTAAAATGTATGAAAATGGGACTGGGAAGATGGGACAGTAGGTGAACTGGTTGCTTTAGTCTGATCCTGAGAACCTACCTAATAACATCTCCAAATCGCAGCTCTGAGGAAGCAACACAAGAGGGTGGCTCTGTCTTTGCTGGCAAAGCAGTCAAGCTGGTAGCTGAACTCCAGGTTCAGTGAGAGAGACTATCTCAAAAAAAGGACCGTGGAGAGCTACCGAGGAAGAAGCTGAAGAAGTTTGTCATTGAACTATAGTGGGCACACACAAATGTGCATACAGAAACATATTCTTTGCTTGTAGAACACAAACTTACCACTCAGATTTGACACATGGGGTTAAGCTTTCTGAACCCTTGGAGTACATAAAAGTTAGTCATAGAAAAACAACACAGAAGCGAATTGAGACCAATTATGGTGAAACTCATCATTATGTTTTTGTCACAGACCTTTTCTTCCCTGTAATCAATGCTTTCTATTGTGAGTGTTCCACGTCCTTGTTTTGCTTTACAATTTCACCTTTTATGTGCTGGTAGCCCGTGCTACAGAGTGATTTTCAATGTATGACCTTCCATGGTACCCACACATCACAAGTCCTCTTCAGTTTTCCTCATGGTAGATATACAGATAGTTTGAAGCCTTTGTTGTTACAGAGGATGCCATACTGAATATTTTTATAAATATTCTCGTGCTATAACTTCAATGGCTGCTTTTGTAATGCTTGATAAAGCCAGAATAGATGTGTGACAAAGAACATGATGTCAAAGTTAGATGTGATCTTTTACAGAGTTCTCAAATTCAAGACGTAGTTGACCCAGCTACATAGAGGTAGCTCTTGCTTATCAATTATTTCATCTGGTCCTAGATTTTGTAAAATTTCCATGGTTGTCTTTATAAGGCTGAACTCACTGGAAATTCATGCATCCTTTTCATCATCGGTCTGTAGATAGCCCACCCCCCTCTCAGGCCAATAACCAGCTTCTAAATCTTCCTGGTGTATCCCAGGATATGCCTCTTCCCCAGGCAATGGGTATGAGAATAGGTACTTTTTTCTAGAAGAAGTCCATTCTTTTATTACAGAGTGTAGGTGAGTACAGGCAATCTATTAGCAGAGCAATTAAAGCAGGTTTTAAGAAATATTATAATTGTCCAATTTTAGGGGCCATAATTTTTGGCCTGAACCATCATGGGACATGAAGATACCTAGTGTTAAAGCTTAGAATGAGTTGAGTTGTGAATGAGCTGGATTGAACTTTCTGTAGTCTTTTCTAGAGTATGAAATGGAAAAGCCATAATCATCTCCTTTCATTGTTAGTTTCGGTCTTCTTCTCCATTGTTCCTTATTGCTTTGTTTCAGCTTTATGTGATTTAACATTAAATAAAACAAATGCCTACTACTGCCTTCTTTTTCAATGTTTATTTTAAACTGTAGTGCCACCTGCTTTTAAAGCATGCTTTAAGATATTGTTTTGTTTTCAAAACACTTCACATTTCATTGAAGATGTACCTTTACTATAATCTTGTAATTTATGTTTTTTGCCCTGGTCATTTTATTCCACATATTGGATCTTTTACCTGATGACAAGTCTGTGCTAGGACCATAGGCAGTTCTGTAGGTATCAGTCTGAGAGACAAGATTATACTGCTAAAAATGCCTTACAGGAAGCCATCAGTACTTGGAGTTCAACTTTGATAAACTTCTAACCTTCTATTTTACTCAAACCAGAGAGGCAGGTTCCTGAAATCTATATTTTTTCCAATACATTTCACCTTAAATGGTTTGAAAAGAAATCATTTTTGACATCTAGATTCCTTCAAATACATATAAGTACAATAAAAGTATGGTAAATCAATGTAAAAATGTTATAATTCTAATATTGAACTCTGTCCAAAATAGGCTTTGCTCTTTTTAGAGGACAAAATAAATATTATTTAGTTTTTCTTTGGTCAAAATTAATGTCACCATATCTCATGTTGCTTTGTTCCTTTGACATTTCCTGCTTAAGAAGTCAGAAGAGTGTGTGAATCTTTGAGACTCAAACTTGAAATATCACAGTTATACTTAGAAAAACCTTTTGTGTAAGCACTGCAAAGAAGGGTCCTGGTTATCACCCATGCTCATTCTCAGCTTTTATACAATTTTTATCAATAAAATAGATATTTCCACCACAGAAGGGAAGTCAATCCTACATAAAAATGAACTAAGAAAAGATTTTGTGAAGGACATACTATATTATGTTTACTTCTCAAGGATGACATTTTTTTTGTATTCATATTTAAACATGTCTTTTGGATTCGGATTTCTTCTTACCTAACATTAACTTCAATTCAAACACTAGCCATACCTTAGAAACCACAGAATGGGCCAATATTTGATATTATAGCAACTACATATGAAATTTCTTCTATTGCAGAAGCTTATTAACATTTAAAAGGAATGAGATCCATTTATACTTTGACTATGTAGTCAATGCCTGCTGAGCAGAACTCACTGTCTGTCATTCCCAACCTTTTCCCCTCTTTTACATTTACTGAAGTCCTTAAATATCAGCAGCATACTAAAAATTCTCAAATAAACGCAGCAAATGAAATCCCATCTTTAGCATCAGCCCTCCCAACCCATTTCACCAATGTTCAAATAGCACAGAGAGGCTAATTTTTAGTAAGTTGTCAAAAGGAAAGGTGACAGTCCATTTAGCAGTCAGCCAGTTGCTAATTAGTATCCAACTAACATGCATCAAAATTTGAGCACTCCAATTGAACACTTTGAAAGATAAACATTCTACTAATTTAACTTTGCTCTAGGTTGAGCCCGGTTGAATTCTTTTTCAGCAATATGATCTGTGTTCCAGTAATTTCCAACACTGTGACTTAACCCAGAGCTAAAATGTTTATTCAAGAATCCCATTTTTCATCTCTGATTGACTGCTGTGAGACTGTAAGACAGTAGGTCATCACATTCTGACACTGGAATTAAGAGACTGTCTCATGCCATTTTGAAACTCTGCAATTTATAAAAGCATGATAGGAAGATAGAGGATGTTATATGTATAAGAAATATGTGACTATTCAAGAAGGGCATTCTGAATGTGGCAGCTTGTCATCAGGCCCTGAACTTGTACATTCAGTGAGGAATGGACCTGTCATTGAACATAGCTCACCATGATGTCTGCATAATCATGCATCCAGTGATACTGTTTTATTCTGAGTATTGAATTAATTCATTCTCCACAAACCTGTTCATTCAAAATAAATAAATAATGGAAGAGGGATATGGAGAGCTAACTGGATAATCTATATAGAGGTAAGAGAATGATAGGTAGATAGACATGTTTAAATATTTTAAAGGACATACTACTAGCTACTTTATATACACTATATATACCAATAATCTTTACCCACATGTGACTTATATACCTGCAGCCCAGGTTACTGCAATATATTTTGCTCCCAAATTGCATAACTTTCCTACCATCATGTACCAAACCATCTAATTCTTAGAAGAAACTCAAAAGTACTCATGAAGTCTTGGGAGAAAATAGAGTTGTCCTATTTTTTTTAAAGATAGATAAAATAGGTCAAAGTATCTTCTAAAAGCATTGACTTGGAACTGTTCAAAAGTTTTTGAGAAAGACATAAAAAGGTACAGACTGAACGAACTCTAATGAGGTCAAAATAACTCTGTAACTACTCTAGCTTGCCAACAACATTGTGCTTTCTCTGGACAAAGTGCATCATTCTTTTGCAGTCCAGGTCTTTCGTGGCACTGTAACTGTAGCAACATGGAAGACAAGGCTGAGAATGCAGGGTTTTCTGGAGCCTTAAAAATAGTGGCTATTTTCAAAGAATTAAATTGAATTTCTTGATCCCCTGTGGGTGCTAGGATAAGCACAGGGAAAGGGAGGATGTAGAACATGGTAAAGGCAAAAGCATGTAGGCTGAGAAAAGCAAACGTTGCATTATCAGTCAGTTCCTTTTCGATGAATTCAGCTTCTGCATTGCTTTGAAGGGAAGGATATAGGTCCTTGTTTCCTTCAGCAAAGATTCCTGATTGAGCTGAATTCTACTATACTCTGGAGACACTGAATAATGACCTCTTTCTTTCTTTCTTTCTTTCTTTCTTTCTTTCTTTCTTTTTTCACTCTGGGCTTGTGCCTTGGGTCTACTTAATAAATGGTTCTCAATGCATTATCTCTGCTTAGTTCTAAATGGACACAATTCTGCTATCATTATTTCTTATCAGAACTTTCTTTTTCACAGAGGAAGACAGGGCAACAGACCAGCATGGCTGCCTTGCATAGCAGATACTCAGTGAAAACCAACCCCTTGCAGTGAATGAATGACAACCTTCATGGGACTTTAATTACCTTATTTATAGGCTTATTTATAAGCTTAGTACAGTTCATTATAAGACAGATTCCAAAGAAGTGTTCATTGATTTCTGATTCTATTTTTTTAATTATTTTTTGAGATTATAACATAATTACATTATTCTCTCCTTCTCTTTCCTTCCTCCAAATACTCCTATTAACTCCCCACTCTCTTTAAAATTCATTCATCTTTTAATTGTTTTTAAATAGACATTATTTAAATATATATATGTATATATATATGTATATGCATATTTAGGAATACATGCATTCCTAAATACAAAACTATACTCTCCTCAGTCCATAAATGTTACTTGCATGTCCATGTTTCAGGGCTGACCATTTGGTAAGAATAACCAATTGGTGTGCTCTTCTCTATCTGCCACACAGCATTCTTCAGTTACTCACAGGTTTTTTTTTTTCTTTCTATAGGTTTGAGAACTCAGCTTTTCCCTCCCCACATTATCATGTCTATTGGTGTCATCATCCTTGTTCAAGTCATGTTTAGGCAACCACATTTGGTGGGGGAAAATTCTGTATTCTGTGGTACAGGCCTTTAATCCCAACACTTGGGAGACAGAGGTAGACTGACCTCTGTGACTTCAAGGAGTGGTAGCACACACCTTTAATCCCAATGCCTGGGAGGCAGGGATGGACAGATTTCTGTGAGTTCAAGGTGTGGTAGCACACACCTTTAATCCCAGCACAGGGGAGGCAGAGACTGGTGAATCTCTGTTAGTTCAAGGACAGCCTGGTCTACAGAGTTATTATGGGACAAAGATACATAGAAACCCTGTCTCAAAAACTAAAAATAAAAGAAATAGAGGTTAAAATAAAGCCACGTAAAGGTGAAAAATACACATGGTGCGGGAGAATTATCTGTATTCTGTCAATTATGTTTTAAATAAACACTGATTGGCCGGTAGCCAGACAAGAAGTATAGGCAGGAAACCAGACAGGAAGTAGTGGTGGGGCAATGAGAACAGGAGAATTCAGGGAAGGAGGAAACCTATTCCTCCCAAGTCCTGCCCAGACACACAAATAGGAAGATGTGACCTGCCCTGCTGAAAAAGGTACTGAGCGATGTGGCACATGGCTAACATAGATAAGAATAATAAACTACAAGAGCTAATACGAAGCCTGAGCTAATTGGCCATTCAGTTTATAACTTATGGAGACCTCTGTGAGATTTTCTTTGGGACTTGCCAGCTGTGGGAACAGGGCAGAACAGAAACCCCAAAAAGCAGCCCCTCATCTTTCACACGTTGGTGAGATTTCATGGATAAAGCTTCTCCATTTCTAGTAGATATAGTTTCACAGAAAACTTCTGGTTCCTCTGGCTTTTATAGTTTTTCTGTTTCCCTCTTCTGCCATGATCCCTGAGCCTTTGGTGTCAGGTATGTAGTAGAAGTAATTGGCTTGGACTGGGCTTCACAGCTTTGCATTTTGATAAGTTATAGAGTGGTTTTTTTTTTGACACTTCATACTGTTACACAGAGAAGTCTTCTGTGTGAGGGGTGAAAGCTACAGTTATTTGTAGGTGGAATTTTCTGTCCCATTAGCAGCTCTTGAATTATAACATGGAGATTTATTATTAATTATGAAAGCTCAGGCCATAACTTATGCTTGTCTCAGTAGCTCTTATAACTTAAATTAGCCCATTTCTATTCATCTATATGATGTCACGTGACTTGTGGCAATTACCTGTCATCCTGCATGTCTTGCTATCTCTCTGTCTGACTGGAGACTTCATCCTTCTTCTTCCAAGTGCTACTTCTGCCCTAAAAATCCTTCCATGCTATTGACCAATTGACATTTTATTAAACCAATCAAAGTGACACATATTCACAGTATACAAAAAGATTGTCCCACATCATTATCCCCTTTTGTTTAAATAAAAAGAAAATGTTTTTAACTCCAACATAGTAAAACTATGTACAATAAGAACAATTATCAGGTATTTTCTAAACCAAAAGGAAAGGTGTTGACTTTAACAAATGAAACTATACACAATAAGAACAATCATAGAGAAAGAATCATTTCACAGTGTCTAATTCATCAGTAATTTGCCTATTTGGAGAAATTATTACATTATGAATCTATCTTGATAAATGGAAAGTTTTGTACGTAATTTACTTTTTATTATGACTAAGAAAAACTATGGCTATCTAGTCTTCAACTTTATTAAAGACCCCAGAAGGATATACTTGAGTAAACAGGATATGCAGTTGAAGCTACTTCCAAACTTACAGAAATAACAGAGACATCTGGCTGCCTGGACATTCATCCAAATTTCTCTGCAACATTGGGGCACCCAATCTTTGACCTATAGACCTAGAATACCTGTAGAATTTTCTATTAAGCAGGAATTTTGAAGGATTGTTTTTCCTTTTTTGGCAAAGTTTAACAGTCTTTTTTCTTTGTGTCATGCTTATTTAGTTTGTACAGGATACTGTCTTCACTCAAGATAAGAGCAGTTCTTTGTCCAAATGGCTAATATTGCCATATTGAAAGCAAATTCTATATGGAGTTTCTTCAGTTTCCATCTTCTTCTCTGAAGTAAATTGGTACTACCAAGAACAGACCTGTCTCATTGCCATAAAAATTTCCATATTAACAAAATATTTTAAATGCCATATTCTATAGGTCTCTGAAGTATTGGAAGAACATTAATTTATCTAAAACATATCTGTTTAATCTTGAAAACATATGTAATGTAACTACAAGTTTTATTGTTATAGATGACCAAATACTAAACTACATTTTTTATTGATTTTTATTGAGCTCTACATTTTTCTGTCTGCTCCCATCCCTGCCTCTCCACTTCCCTCTTCTACCCTCCACCAAGGTCCCCATGTTCCCCATTTACTCAGGAGATCTTGTCTTTTTCTACTTCCCATGTAGATTAGATCTATGTAAGTCTCTCTTAGTGTCCTCATTGGTGTCTAAGTTCTCTGTTAAAATTGTGCTTTGTTGGCTGGTTTACTTTGCTTTATGTTTAAAAACCACCTATGAACAATTACATGTGATAATTGTCTTTCTGTGTCTGGGTTACCTCACTCAAAATAATATGTTCTAGCTCTATCCATTTTCCTGCAAAATTCAAGTTGTCATTATTTTTTTTCTGCTGTGTAGTACTCCTTTGTGTAAATGTATTCTTTTATATGTTCTTTTGGTGACCAATTTTTTGAGTTCTTTGTATATTTTGGAGATCAGACCTCTGTCTGATGTGGAGTTAGTGAGGATCTTTTCCCATTCTGTAGGTTGCCGTTTTGTCTTGTTGACCTTGTCCTTTGATTTATAGAATCTTTTCAGTTTCAGGAGGTCCCACTTATTAATTGTTTCTCTCAGTGTCTGTGCTGCTAGGATTATATTTAGGAAGTGGTATCCTGTGCAAATATGTTCAAGTTTATTTCCCACTTTCTCTTCAATAAGGTTCAGTGTGGCTGGCTTTATGTTGAGGTCTTTGATCCATTTGGACTTGAGTTTTGTGCATAGTGATGGATATGGGTATATTTTTATTCTTCTACATGTTGATATCCAGTTATGCCAGCACCATTTGTTAAATATGCTTTCTTTGCTCTATTTGATATTTTTAACTTCATTGTCAAAAATCAGGTATTCAAAGGTGTGTGGATTAATATCTGGGTCTTTTATTCAGTTCCATTGGTCCTATTGTCTGTGCTTATGCCAATACCAGGCTGTTTTTAGTACTGAAGGTCTGTAGTAGAGTTTGAAGTCAGGGATTATAATGCCTCCAGAAGTTCTTTTATTGTACAGGATTGTTTTGGCTATCCTGGGTTTTTCGCTTTTCCATATGAAGTTGAGTACCGTCCTTTTGAGGTCTGTGAAGAATTTTTCTGGGCATTGCATTGAATCTGTAGATTGCTTTTGGTAAGATTACCATTTTTACTGTGCTAATTCTGCCTACCCAAGAGCATGGGAGACCTTTCCTGTTTCTGGTGTCTTCTTTAATTTCTTTCTTCAAAGATTTAAAGTTCTTGTCATACAAGTCTTCCACTTGTTTGGTTAGAGTTACTCTGAGATATTTTATGTTATTTGTGGTTATTGTGAAGGGTGTTATTTATCTGATTTCTTCCCCATTCTTTTTTATCATTTGTGTATAAGAGGGCTACTGATTTATTTGAGTTAATCTTGTATCCTGCTACATCACTTAAAATGTTTATGAGTTGTAGAAGTCCTTGGTAGAATTTTTGGGATTGCTTATGTAAACTATCATATCATCAGAAAACAGTGAGAGTTTGACTTCTTCTTTTTCAATTTGCATCCCCTTGATCTCCTTTTGGTATCTTATTGCTCTAGCTAGGTCCTCAAGAACTATATTAAATAGATATGGAGAGAGTGGACAACCTTGTCTTATATAAACAAGTTTTCAGTGGAATTGCTGGGAGTTTCTCTCCATTTAGTTTGATGTTGGCTGTTGGATTGCTGTGTATTGCCTTTATAATGTTTAGGTATGTTCCTTGTATCCCTGCCCTCTCCAAGACCTTTATCATGAAGGGACGTATTTTGTAGAAAGCTTTTATGGCATCTAATGAGATGATCATGTGGTTTTTATTTTCCAGTTTGTTTATATGGTGAATTATGTTGCCAGATTTTTGTATGTTGAGCCATCACTGCATCTGTGGGATTTAGTTAACTTGATCATGGTGGATGATGGTTCTGATGTGTTCTTGGATTTGATTTGGCAGCATTTTATTTAGTATTTTTGCATCAATGTTCATGAGTGAGATTGGTCTGGAATTCTCTTTCTTAGTAGTAATGTCTTTCTGTGGTTTGGGTATCAGGAGTATTAGCTTCTTTGGAAAAAACATGAAAAAATTAATATAATGGTCAAGTCCTGGCTAGAATAGTTTGTGACACTGGACCATCTCAGTCAGGACCACACATTTTCATTAGTGTCTGTTCCCCTTGCTCTGAAAACAAACTTTTTTTAATTTTTTATTTTGTTTTTTTATTGAGAAAAAGAAAAAAATAGTTTCTGCCTCCTCCCAGCCTCCCATTTCCCTCCCCCTCCTCCCACCCTTCTCCCCCTCCCCTCACTCCTCTCCCCCTCCCTCTCCAGTCCAAAGAGCAGTCAGGGTTCCCTGCCCTGTGGAAAGTCCATGGTCCTCCCCCCTCCGTCCATGTCTAGGAAAGTGAACATCCAAACTGGCTAGGCTCCCACAAATCCAGAACATGAAGTAGGATCAAAACCCCGTGCCATTGTCCTTGGCTGCTCATCAGCCCTCATTGTTCACCATGTTCAGAGAGTCCGGTTTTATCCCATGCTTTTTCAGTCTGGGGGGAACTTGGGGAAAAGGGATGATTGGGATAAAGGAAGGTTGGATAGGGGAGCAGGGAAGCACAAATCTTAGTTAAGGGAGCCACCTTAGGGTTGGCAAGAGACTTGAACCTAGAGTGGCTCCCAGGAGCCCATGGCGATGTCCCCAGTTAGTTCCTTGGGCAGCTGAGGATAGGGAACCTGAAATGACCCTATCCTATAGCAATACTGACGAATATCTTGCATATCATCATAGAACCTTCATCTGGTGATGGATGGAGATAGAGACAGAGACCCACACTGGAGCACCGGACTGAGCTCCCAAGGTCCCAATGAGGAGCAGAAGGAGGGAGAACATGAGCAAGGAAGTCGGGACCACGACGGGTGCACCCACCCACTGAGACAGTGGGGCTGATCTATTGGGAGCTCACCAAGGCCAGCTGAAAACAAACTTTTTAAGGTAACATACATATCTGCATTAACACAAGTATGGTCTATGCATTGTACACAAGTCAGCCAAAGATGATATATTTTTTTTTTTTTTGTTTTATGTCTGAGCAGGTAAACTATATGTCACCGATCTTATCATTTTTCTAGATCTATTTCTTTATGCCTGTAATCAGGATTTTCAGGAGATATTTCTGATCCTCTTTAATCTTAAATGAAGCCACAGCCTTTTGTTTTCTGTGGAAACAAAAGCATAACCTCTTCTCAAATGCCACCAATTTTTTACTTTCATTTGGAAGTTAAAACATTTCTAAAATATACAGGATGGTTTAATTTAGCATATTCCATATCCCAATGTCTCTCAACAACTATCATTTGTTCACCAGAAACAAAAAAATCTCAAAGACAACACACTAACATATAGGATCCAGATTCCCTGTGTTATTTCCCAACTCTCATGGTTTATTCTTTTTATTACTTTATTCTTTCTTTATAACTTTAAACTATTTATTTATTTTTATGACTGTCTATAACCTTTTCTTTTTTCTTTCCTTAAGTCTATGCACATTGTTAAATACAATGTAACCTGTTTAGAGGTTTTTTTTATTTTTTACTTCTGTACCTTCTTTATATCTGTAATTTTTTCTCTCTGCATGAGCACATTGTTAAATTACTGTGTGGCTTAGTTCATGACACGCTGGTAGGTGGCTCTGTCCACCCCCCCCCACACACACACCTGGTTCCCTGAGAACCTAGCCTTGTGGCACTGGTACTAGTGAGAGCCACTTTCACTGTTCCAACTCTGGGAAGTTTCTGGGTCCATGCTGCAGTAGGCATTTCTGCCTTGACTCATGTCACTGAGTAGCATGCCATCCAGCCATCCATTGCTGATTAACCTCACTGAAGTGCTTGGTGGCAGGGCCTCTTAAAAGAACCATGCTTCTGTATGTTACTAGCACTAACCCTACCTGAGAGACCACCATCATCAGGAAGCCATGTTTGACTCCATGTTTCTAATCTTTTTTTTTTAAAGATTTCCCAGACCTTATGTAAATATATATGACTGGATATTGGGTACCATTTGTAGGCAGATTTTTCTGCCCTGTTAGCCAACTCCAAAATTATAGCACAGAGACTTATTATTAATTATAAAAGCTTGGCTAATAGTTTAGACTTGTCTCACTAGCCCTTATAACTTAAAATAACCAATTTCTGTTCATCTACTTTGTCTCATGACTTATAGCATTTACCTGTCCTGTATGTCTTGCTCCCTCTCTGTCAGGCTGGCAACTCAACCCTTTCTGCCCTGAAATTCAGCCTAGTTTTTGGCTGTTCAGCTTTTTATTGAACCTATCAAAGTGACACATATTCTACAGTGTACAAAAAGATTATTCCACCCCACTTATCTGTGGGTTTATGGATAAATATTTAGAATATAGTTAGGAATTATGCAATTTTTTCCTAACGTAGCTGTTGTAGGATCTCCTCCAAGATCCATGACTTTATTAGCCCTGGGGAGTTGGTTATGTTTCTAGTACTCAACATGACTTCCTCTTGTTGAGCAGTTATCAGTAATTTATTCTAATTAGAGAACTGTTGCTACCACCAAGGTATGTGTCTGCTACTGCATTGTTATGGTTACCATGCCATGCTGGTCATTGTTGTGGTTCATATGTGTCATAGCTTGGTAGAATTATTGGCTGCTTCTCTCCTTGTATGACATCTTCTGGTATCAAAAGAGCTAGTCTTCAAGGAGGAGCATTTCATGTTAGATATATCTCAGTCCTCTGGGCCATGCATCAGAAGTTATGACTCTAAATAATTTGTGTTTAAGGTTTATAAATTCTATGGTATTGATCCCATAATGAATTTACCCATGTATATGAGCTTAACCATGTAGGCCCCTAGCCAATCATACCCTCCAAGCTTACCAACAAGTATAAAAGCCATGACTATTTAGTTGCCCCAAAGATATATCTAAGAATGTTCATATATTGTTAATAGTTCTAAATCTCATCAAGAGTATATGGATATATATTAAGATAGTAACATAATAAAGTCTGAAGGCAGTGAAATGAACACACTACAATTTCAGGCAATAAAAATAGCCCAAGATTATTGTTACTAGGTTAGAGACTGCAGAGACAAGAGAATTTGTGGTCCCTGACCACATGTGCAAGATAGCAGAGGCAAGTGAAACTGTGACTCCCATGGACTGTCTACATGACAAAATGAGAAAGGAGTAGCCAGAAGTGCTTCTAATGTCCATGAGAAGGGGAGGTTTTTGAGAGGATCATAAAATCCTTCTGGGGTCTAGCAAGATTGTTTTATTGACCTGTGCAGAGTTAGAGAGGAGTGTGCCAACCCCAGATTGTCATAAAGTATTATTTTAAGATGTGTTACATTTGTTCTAAGTTTTTTAAAAATTATTTATTTATTCTATGTATGTGAGTGCCTTTATGCCAGAAGAGGGCATCAAATCCCACTAGAGATGGTTGTGAGTCACCATGTAGTTATTGGGAATTGAACTCTGGTCTTTTGGAAGAACAGCCAGTGTTCTTAACCTCTGAGTCATCTCCCTAGCCACAAGGTGTGTTACATTTGTGTATGCTCTGGAACACTTGTTTAATGATGTAAAAATGTGTTGCTTTTGTTCATGCTGTGTTTGTTTAACTCTGTGAAGGTTTGCTTATTTGCCTGCCTAAAACAACTGATGGTCTAATAAGGAGCTGAATGGCTAATAGCAAGACAGGAGAAAGAATAGGTGGGGCTGGCTGGCAGAGAGCATAAAGAAAAATCTTGAAGAGAAAAGGAATGAGAGAACAAGGAGAGGAGGATATCAGGGGCCAATCACCCAGCCAGTCCTGGAGTAAGAGTGAAAATAAGATATATAGGAAGTAAGAAAGGAAAAAGCCTAGAGGCAAAGGGTAAATGGGATAAAATAAGAAAAGCTGGCTAGCAACAAGTCAGGCTAAGAGTGGACATTTCCAGGTAATGAAACAATTCTCTGTGGCTCATGTGGGAGCTGGGTGGCAGGCCTTTCAGAAGAGAAAGGAGGAAAGATCCAAAAGAGGAAGAGTAAAAAGCAGCAATAGCACTAGATCTTTTTTTAAAAAGACGAGGGAGGGGGACTTGATTGGGGGAGGGGGAGGGAAATGGGAGGCGGTGGTGGGAAAGAGACAGAAATCTTTAATAAATAAATAAATAAATAAATAAATAAATAAATAAATCTATTATTCTTCCCTCCTACATTACATCCAGACCAATTTCCCCTTCCTGTACTCCTCCCAACCCCTCCCCACCCTATCCCAGATAAACTTCTCCTGTTTCCCTTGAAAAAAAACAGCAGTCCTCCCAGAGATATCCACTGAAGCATCATGGCCTAACAAGACACAGTAAGACTGGGCACAAACCCTCATATCATAGCTGAATATGACAACTCAGTGGGAGATAAAGGGTCCCAAGTCCAGGCAAAAGAGTCAAAGACACCCCCACTCCCATTGTTGGAAGTTTCATAAGACCACCAAGCTCTACAACTATAAGGTATAATACAGAGGTTCTAGTTCAGACCCATAGAGGGTCTGTGTTTGTTGCTTCAGTTTCTGTGAATCCCTATGAATCCAGCTTAGCTGATTCTGTGGGCCCTGTAGGGATAAGTCCCGCCCCTTGGGGGGTGTGTTCGCCTCGGGCTAATGTTTGCCTATAAATTTGGTGAGCATGCTCCCAGCCGTCCCTTCTGCTTTCCTGGTCTCCACGGCAAAGGTGGTTCTGTAAGTCTATTTCGCCATTAAAGCTCTACCTACAGCTCTACCTGCCTTTCCAGTAATAACAACAGAGAAGGTGATTGGTTCCAAAAACCCTAGGGTCATCAAGGAGGATACATAGGAGCCTGTCCGTATGAATGATCTCAAGGAAATAAAACAGGCTGTCATGACTTTTGGGATGCAAGCCTCTTTTGTTAAAGAGATGCTAAGAACTTGGGCCATGACAAGCAGAGCAACCCCCTCAGACTAGCTCCAGCTGAGCTCTGCAGCACTTGAGAGTGGATAGCAATTGAAATGGAAATGCTTATTCAGGCAAGAGGCTAGACTCTTAGAACAGCAGGAAAAAGCAAAGGGAATTGACATTTCCCTAGATAAAATTCTAGGAGAAGGGCTCTTTTCCGACCCTCAGGAACAAGCTAATTTGGATGAAAACACACTCTCCATGTGTACTACAGCAGCCTTAAGGGCTTGGGACAGGGTACAAGACCCAGGACAGAGAATGGAATCATTTGTCAGAGTTAAACAGGGTCAGAGAGAACCCTTTAGTGACTTTTTACAAAGATTAACAAAGGCTGTACAAATAGGGATATCTGACCCAGAAGCAAGACGTATAATGATTGAGTCTTTGGCTTATGAAAATGCAAATGTGGATCCTCAGGAATATTAACCTTCATCAGGCGATGAAAGGAGACAGAGACAGAGACCCACACGGGAGCACCGGACAGAAATCTCAAGGTCCAAATCAGGAGCAGAAGGAGACGGAGCACGAGCAAGGAACTCAGGACCACGAGGGGTGCACCCACACACTGAGACAATGGGGATGTTCTATTGGGATCTCACCAAGGCCAGCTGGCCTAGGTCTGAAAAAACATGGGATAAATCCGGACTAGCTGAACATAGCGGACAATGAGGAATACTGAGAATTCAAGAACAATTGCAGTGGGTTTTTGATCCTACTGCACGTACTGGCTTTGTGGGAGCCTAGGCAGTTTGAATGCTCACCTTACGAGACCTGGATAGAGGTGGGCACTCCTTGGGCTTCCCACAGGTCAGGGAACCCTGATTGCTCTTCGAGCAGATGAGGGAGGGGGAATTGATCGGGGGAGGGGGAGGGAAATGGGAAGCGGTTGTGGGGACGAGGCAGAAATCCTTAATAAATAAATAAATTTAAAAAAAAAAAAAAAGAAAATGCAAATGTGGAATGCAAAAGGATTTTGGGGCCTTTAAAGCTTAGATCAGTGCCCTTGGAAGAATGGGTCTTGCATACACTCAATGTTGATACATTTGATTATGGCACTGAAGCATGGGTAGAAAAAGCAATTTCCAATGGTAAAAGGAAACACCAGAATACCAAATGTTTTAATTGTGGCAAAATGGGTCATATGAAAAGGAATTGTAGACAACGGAATTTCAGAAATAATAATAATAATAATAATAATGCATCTTTCAGAAATAATAATAATAATAATGCATCTTCTAGAAATAACAGGAATAGGAGGACTCAGCCTTCAGGTTTATGTAGAAGATATGGAAAAGGCAGACATTGGATGAATGAATGCAGGTCGACAAGAGATAGAAAAGGCAACCTGATACAGATGGGAAACATGAGAGGGGTGGCCTCACAGGGCCGCATGGCAAACATGGTTCAGTCATTTCCAGTTTCTGCAGAGAACGTGCCTCGTCAGGACAATTAGGAAGCCCCATGCCTACTGTTACAAGCAATAATGATCAGAAAGATAAGTTACGTGTGTTTTGGCAAACTTCTATAAATGATCAAAGACCTAAACTGAGAGTGTGTGTAAATGGCATTTTTATTACTAGCCTGCTGGACACAGGTGCTGATGTAAGTATCATTACCCCAGAATCTTGGCATCCGTATTGGCCTCTTCAGAATGTAAATGTTCAGCTCCTGGGAATTGGGAATATCTCGAGTAAGGCAGAGCATGAGATGGGTTGAATGTATAGGGCCAGAGGGACAAATAGGAAAATTAAGGCCATATGTAGCCAATATCACAATGAATTTATGGGGTCGTGACCTATTACAACAATGGAATACCATAATCAACATTCCTGCTACTTCTAGAGCCTATATTTCTGAGAATAATATTAAAAGATATTACAAACGGAGAAAACTGGCCTTTCGGGCTGTACAAGAACAAACAATTGATGTTCCTTCAGAGATACCAACAGCCTTGCCTCTAAAATGGTTGACTGAGAAACGAATATGGACAAAGCAATGGCCTTTAGCTGAGGAAAAGTTACAGGCTTTAGAACAGCTGGTACAGGATCAATTAGATGCTGGACATATAGAAGAATCTACCAGCCCTTGGAATTCTCCTGTATTTGTGGTTAAGAAAAAAATCAGGTAAATGGAGAATGGTAACAGATCTCAGGGCCATCAACAAGGTTATTCAACCTATGGGCCCTCTGAAATCTGGAATTCCTTTGCCCTCTTTATTACCAAAAGGATGGCCTCTCATAGTTATTGATTTAAAGGATTGTTTTATCACTATACCTTTGCAAAAAGAAGATAGAGAAAAATTTGCCTTCACAGTGCCTACTTATAACAATTCTCAACCTTCGAGGAGGTACCACTGGACCGTCCTCCCCCAGGGTATGTTAAATAGCCCCTCCCTGTGCCAATATTTTGTGAACCAACCATTGCAAATAATACGCAAGAAATTTCCCAAATCTATAGTATACCATTACATGGATGACATTTTGTTATCCGATTCAAACATCGATACCTTGAACAGACTTGTTTGAAGAAATAAAGATACTTTTACCTAAATGGGGATTGCAAATCGCTCCTGAAAAGATTCAGAAGGGAGATTCTGTTAATTATTTAGGTTATAAAATATGTTTGCAAAAAATTAAGACACAAAAAGCGCAAATTAGTAGGCGATCGCCTACGGACTCTTAATGACTTTCAAAGACTGTTAGGAGACATTTCCAGTCTATGACCAGCTATTGGAATAACACCTGATCTAATAATTCATTTGACCAAAACCTTGGATGGTGATAAAGATTTAAACAGTCCCAGAGAATTAACAGCTGAAGCAGAAAAGGAACTGACAATGATTGAGGAAAAATTGCGACAGGCACATGTGGACAGGGTGAATCCAGAGCTCGATTGTATTCTCATCATACTACCATCAAGAATTTCTCCTACAGGAATTTTAATGCAGAGAGATGATATTATTTTGGGATGGATCTTTTTACCACATAAACCAAGTAAGAAACTGAAAACTTATGTGGAAAAAGTCTCTGAGTTAATTATAAAACGCAAGCTGAGATTTCGTCAACTAGCAGGCATAGACCCAGTAGAAATTATAGTGGCTTTCACTGCTGATGAACTAAAGAAATTATGGGAAGATAATGAACCATGGCAAAGAGCTTGTGCTAATTTTTTGGGAGACATTAATAACAACTATCCAAAAAGCAAGAGGCTTAACTTCATAAAGAGAACTTCTTGGATTCTTCCTCGAATCATCCGTGATGCTCCAATAACTGGAGCCCGTACATTTTATACTGATGCCAATAAATCAGGGAAGGCAGGCTACAAATCAGAAGACTTGGGTAAGGTGGAACAAAGTCCTTATAATTCTGTCCAGAAGGAGGAATTATATCCCATTCTTATGGTGCTAAGGGATTTTAAAGAACCTATTAATATAGTCACTGATTCACAATATGCAGAAAGAGTTATTTTACATATAGAAACTGCTGAATTTATACCTGATGATACAGAACTAACCTCATTGTTTCTCCAGGTTCAAGATTTGATCAGGAACAGGCTTTGCCCTATGTACATAACACACATCCAATCCCATACGGGTCTGCCAGATTCTCTAGCACAAGGTAATGCAGAAATTGATCAATTATTGATTGGTAGTGTGCTACAAGCCTCTGAATTTCATAAAAAACATCATGTTAATAGCAAAGGTTTGAAGAAAGAGTTTTCAATTACATGACAACAAGCTAAGGAGATTGTAAAGAAATGCCCTATTTGCTCTTTCTATAACCAAACGCCACTGCCTGCATGGGCTAATCCAAAGGGCACCCAAAGGAATGAAATCTGGCAGATGGATGTGTTCCACTTTGCAGAATTTGGCAAATTAAAATATGTTCATCACACCATTGACACTTATTCAGGCTTTCAGTGGGCAACTGCTTTAAGTTCAGAAAAAGCTGATTCAGTAATCACTCATTTATTAGAAGTCGTGGCTATCATGGGTATACCTATACAAATAAAGACGGATAATGGTCCTGCTTATGTTTCTAGGAAAATGAAACGGTTTTTTGATTATTACAATATCAAGCATGTTACAGGTATACCATACAATCCTACAGGTCAAGCAGTCATAGAAAGATCAAATCGAACTATAAAGGATATGTTGAACAAACAGAAAGGGGTGGAAAACACCCCCAGAAATAGGTTACATAATGCTTTGTTAACCTTGAATTTTCTCAACGCTAATGAGAAGGGAACAACTGCTGCAGAAAGACATTGGATAATTGAAAAGTCTACTGAACTAAATCAACCAGTTTATTTCAAGGATGTGCTGACCTCACAATGGAAGCCAGGAGATGTGCTGCTTTGGGGAAGGGGTTTTGCTCTTATCTCCACAGGTGAGGAAAAATTGTGGATACCGTCAAAATTAATAAAGGTTCGGTTTGAAGAAGAGAAGCTACTTGAAAAGATAAATAACAATTCATTCACAAGGATGGTGAGCATACTGATGGTAAGAAATACAGATAGGGTTGAGGCAAGGTTCTTTTCTTATCTCCACAGGAAAATACTCATCTTCAAAGAAATTAAGGGACCCTGAATATTTAATTACTGATGGATGGACACATTTTGTAAGTATTAATATATATATATATATATATATATGTCTTATTAAACATTTCTTTATAAATATGTAGAGCTGGTTTTGAAGTTGGACTCTGGCTCAGTCCCTCTCCAATTCCAAGCCTGTTAGTAAGAGAAAAACCCAGAGTTTCTGGAGTTTCTGTCTCATGTCAAGAGCCATGATATGAGACAGAAAGAAATATGAGTTTAGAAAACATCTTTGCTTTTCTCCATATCTATCATACTTTTCATTGAATATATCTATCATGCCTTTCATTGAATATATATATGTATGTCTATATATGTCTATATGATTAATGTTTAAGTTTTTCACAATGAACAATGAGTTTTTCCTGAAGTGACATTTGAAGTTTCCAGGAAGAAGATTGGGCCCCACAACAACAACTCTACCTGGTTGATATGACGTCATGATACTGATAGCGCTACTACAAGACCTGTTTTGGATACCAGCTTCACAAGACGATCCCAACTTGGTTAGCTGAAATGGTGCACATCTTGTACAACATTCTGGCCAGACCTCCACAAAATACTCAGAGACTATTAGCAATTTTATAAGACATTGATCTTGAAATTTAACCATCATTTTACTTTCACAGGATCCCCCAGAAAGAACGTCGCCCCCATGACAGCTGGAAGTAATTCTAGAGGACGACGTCCCCTCTCCCAGTAAAGTTTATCCCTGGGTTTAGGGACATCATTTAGGGGTTGGGAGGTCGGGGGAGGAATTTTATAAGCTCAGGGATCATTTTGAAAAAAAAAAGAGGGAATGATGGGATAATAGATTTATAATTGTGAGTTACTGCTTTTAGACAAATATATTGGTATCCATTCTTGTAAATTGATACAAAGTTAAATTATATTGACTATTGTATGCATGCATGTTTCTATCTCTGTTTAAAACATTTTTTATGTATTGACATATATTGTATTGATAAATATATATTGTATATATTTACCATATTGCAGTGTACATTTCTACCTCTGATTAAGATACTTATATAATGTTTGTGTATTGATATATATTTACCATATTGCAGTGTATATTTGTACAGTGTTTATACTTGGAGGTCATTATCCTCATTTGTTACACAGCTGTTTATTGTCTTAGTCTTTAAGTTAGATAGATATTGAGAATTATATAGATAAATAGTCATCTAAGTTTGTCATTTATAATTAGACTAATCAGGTTCTCTAGATATATAGAGATTATACTCAGTATAGATAGATAATCTTCGACCTCTTCAAAGAGCTGTAGAAAATGGCCTTTAATCTAACTCAGAGTTTCGTGATAGTGAGACACAATTGCTCCTGGCAACACCGCTCTATTCCCGAGAGAATGTTGAGCACCAAAGACACTCCACCTGGAGCCTTTCTATTTGGCAGAACTGGCCTTTGGGCAAAGAAATGCCCATACCTCAACCACTGACAGAGATACAGAGCGTGCATCAATGGATAAAACAGGACTGTCATATCCTGCCAAGACAGGGTAAGATAGTTTTGAAAAGTTCCTTTCCTTTAATATTGGTATGTCAGTTATGTTAGGCCTTAGCCAAAATTGGTTGACTCAACATTGCAAACGAGATTTTGGGTGATTGCCCAGGTACTCAGTTGTCTCTGTCAATTGTTGCACATTTTGGATATATCTCGTTTGTTGAGTAGTGTTTATTCCCTTCTCAGATCTTTGACGGAGTTGAAGATTATATCATTGTAGTTACTCTCTACATTATTTGGACTCCTTGAGATAGAATGTTTAGCAAAGCTTTTGTTCTCAATATTGTTTGTTATATTTATTATTTGTTATTATTGTATATAGTTGTATTTGGTTTGGTTCTGTCTTATTTAGACAAAAAGGGGAGATGTAGGGATAAGTCCCGCCCCTTGGGGGGCGTGTTCACCTCGGGCTAATGTTTGCCTATAAATTTGGCGAGCATGCTCCCAGCCATCCCTTCTGCTTTCCTGGTCTCTGCGGGAACGGTGGTTCTGTAAGTCTATTTCGCCATTAAAGCTGTATATATATTTTTACAATCTGTCTGCATTTCCTTACGCTGTTACAGGGCCCCTTTCTCATGCTGTTGTTGTCTTCTTTGACTCCTACAACCTGTTACCTCTCTCCTGCAGGGTTCCCCTCCTTGACTAGTGTTTGGCTATAGATCCCTGTATCTGTTCCCACTCAGGGCAGATTGTAGATTGAAGGTTTTGTGGCTGGGTCGACGTTACAGTCCCACTCCTGGGAGCCTTGCATAGTTATAGAAGATGCCCAGTGCAGGCTCTGGAGCCCCCTTCACTAGGAGGCTTCTCCTGGGCATGCTCATAGATTCTAGGTTTCCTCTGCACTAGGTTTCTATGTTGACCCCTAAATGCTCCCCAGTTCCAGTCATCTCTCCCAGTACTTTGTCCCTCTTTCTCTCCCATCTTCTGCAAGATCCCTCCTATTCCCATTCCAACCCACTGCCCAGGCACAAAATCTATTTCCCTTTCCCAGGAAGATTCCTGAGAACCATATGTAGAACCTCAGGCTTCTTAGTAACTGCTACAGGAATGTAGATACCTAACAATCATCACAACCCACTCTTCTTCCCCTGATTAGCTCTACCTACTCAAAAAAGGGGGGGCAATGAATAATCTTAGCTTGAATGCCCAAGTCAAACATTCCTAGAGGAAAAGCTGCCTTGAGCATTAGCAGATTGCCCAGGCATAGGGTGTCCATTCCTGCCTCATCTGCTTGCCTCTCATACTGGCACAAGAGTTATCACATGGTGACTGTCTCAGAGCCAGTGAGCACTCTGATGCTTCCTAATTACAGAAACACATGTGCTAAGTCACTTTTTGCTAAGCCAGGATGAGAATTCTCAGTGCTCAATCGCCCTCAAAATTTCTCATCTCTCCCCTGGGGTGAGGCGCTTTGGTTTAGCGGCTACACACAGGGATTGCATTTAAATCATTTAAAGTCTGGAGTTCAATATCTCCTAAAAGCAGCCTCTTTGGCATTTCCCATCAGGCACACCTGGATTTTTTTTTCCCCCTCCTTCAAAGCTAGGGCTATTCTCCTAAGGGAAGCAGTCTTTGGAAACGCATTAACTCTTTACATGCGCAGATGTACTTGATGACACCTTCTGCTTGCCTCTTCCCAGGTGGGTAATCACTCCCTGGCAGTCGCTCTATTAAGTCATTAGCAATCCGCAATCCCGATTCATATTTTACCCAGAGAAGCAACAATACAGCCGATCAGATGTGTGAGGAGCCAAAAGTGGTAGAAGTGGAGAGTATTCAAAAATGAAAACTACACTACAAGGCTGATTTTACCTATAGAAAATACCAGCTCGTAGGTAGCAAAGGCCCTCTTTAGGGACTCTCCAAGGTCCAAAGTAGCTTGTACAAGCAGCTAAGCTTTCCAGGAAAACTGTTGATTTATACTTTAAGATATCTATTTCCCCACAAGCCCATCACACTGATTAGCTGAGTTATGGGTGAGAGATGTCGGAGCCTTTCTCAAGGAAGGCCTGTTTTAACATAG
Organism: Microtus oregoni; assembly: GCF_018167655.1. NCBI lineage: Eukaryota > Metazoa > Chordata > Mammalia > Rodentia > Cricetidae > Microtus > Microtus oregoni. Next base: position 19,302,609 of record NW_024543060.1, read on the forward strand.
CTGAGAGAGGAGCCCATGGTTGAAGCAGAAAGAAATATTATGGCTGTCCAAATAAATTTTGCTATTTCATCACCTTACCAAAGTTTTACTTTGTTGTTAATTCTGGACCATTCCATCACCCTGACTCTGTTGCAGGAACAAAGCTCTATTTGGTTTGGCTGAAAATTAAAACAGGAATTCGGAACAAGGGAAGAGGGTTTAAAACAGTAGGAACTACTAGTACCGAATAAAGTTTAGCTTTCCCTGTTTTATGTATTTCCCCACTAGAAAATACTACACAGAAGTGAAGACACAGCTACAACAAACCAAATGAAAGCAAACAAAGACGCTATGATGTGGATTTGTCCGTGACAGAAGAGTACGACTGTGCAGCTTAATCTCTTTTGGCAAGTACCTCGCAGGCACCTACAGAGGACCAAGCTCAGGCTGTGATTTCGCGGGGACTTCTAGAACAGGTAGGTGACTCCGAGTTGCTGTTTGCGTCATCAATCACTGCGCCTCTAGTATCTGGGTGCGGTGAGAGTTTGTGCAGTAAGATACACCACAGCCTGTGGGAAGTTTGGATGGAGAATGTCAGAAAGCCTAGAGGAGCTTGGACTCTCCCCAAAGTGACTCTGCAGGCCTAGCTCCCAGGTTAGAGATCTCATCCATCTCGGGAGAAGCTACTGACGATATTTCCCAGTCACTAAGGCCCCCTACATTTTATTTTTTCCTCCATAGAACCATGTGCAACTGGTGAAAAATGACCTACTACAGCTGGTGAACAATTCCTACCTTTTTGCCTCTGACTTCACACAGCTGTGACAGACGGTGGCCCAGCAGGGTCTAAATGGCTCATCTGCCAAGGGTGAGAACCACCACCACCATGGATCTGACTTCAGATCTGGGCCTTTGATTCTGTTTGTTACATGGCTCACTCACCCCTAGCAACTGTATGTCTTTAGAACTCGGCAACAAAGGCTACTGATTAAAGAACTGGAAAATCTTTTATTGTGAATGTTAAAAGTGTAGGAGTGGTTTGAACAGAATTGTCCTTCTGGGTCAACCTTTGTAGTTTTAGTAGACAGAATCTAAAATGCATACACTCAACTATAAAATTAGGGCTGGGGCACAAGTCCCCTGCCAGGCCTATTTCCCATCTGTGACCGCTTCACTTTAATATTTAATATTAGTTCATGGTTAATACTTGCCTTCTTTGTAATAGGTTGAGGAAAACTTACTTACTTTAAAAAAGCAAAACATGCCTTAGTACTTTGGCCTTGTTTGATGCTCATGTTAGGTATTGTCATTGACCTTTAGTGTGATTAAGAATGTATAATGCTTCTTCATATAAATATAATGATATGTGTGAATGTTTCTACTACAGAATTTTACTTCAGAATGAGTCCAGAGTCCGTATGGATGCCAATATGCCTGATGTGGAAACTCGGTTTCTTCTTTGCCAGCTACAAGCTGCATTATCTTTACCTGTTTTTAGAGGAGTAAAAACATTTGTGATTTGGATGAGGTCCAATTTGTCACTATTCTCATGGTTTCTATGCAAGGAATCTCCAAAGCTACAAGGTTCACCTTGTATATTTTGTTTTAGAAGCTGAACGGTATCCGATCTGGCTAAGTGTTTAGGGCCCTTATCCTTTTGCAGTTATTAGTGTGGATGATGTGGAGTAAAGATTGAGGCTTCTTTTCCCCTAAAGCCAGCCAGGTACCCTAGTGCTTGAGAATTGGTTAGTTGTAAAGACATATTTATTTACTTTTTGATTCGCTGCTGTGGTAATGCCACACTTGTTAGCATCACTGTGACTATCTTAAATAAGCACCGTGACATTATTCTAGACTTCATATTTGTTTTCTACTATTTTTATTTATTTAATCATTTTTATATAAAATAGCCTACAAAATTTCCTCAACAAATCCTCTTGCATTTGCCTACAAAATTTCCTCAACAAATCCTCTTGCATTTACCTACAAAATTTCCTCAACAAATCCTCTTGCATTATTATTTACCTTGCCAGAAACCTGGTTAAATACTTGTGGAGAATTGATGTTTTACCAATATTAATCTTTTGCTCTAAGAACATCGTCCATCTCTGTTCATTAGCTATTCTGCAGTTTCCATCTGTATTTAATACTTTTCTGTGTTTGATCCTTTTGCATGCTTTGTCTAGTTTGTTATGGTGCATTTAAAATTGAAATAGCATTGGTCCTTTTTTTTAAAGTTTATTTCACAACTTATCATCTCTAGTGTATTAAAGTGCACTCTTGCTCTATTAACTTTATATCATAAGACATTACTTAGGTCATTCACTAGTTCTAGCCAACTTTCTATTGATTTCTTCAGTTTGCTATGACTATAACCATGTCCTCTATGTACAGTTTCATTATATTCTTTTCAAACCTCGTGATTTTTAAGTTAAGTGCCCTGGCCTCATTAACCTAGCCAGGGAACTTAGTGTATTGTTAATGAGAAGTTGGAGAATACGTATGCACACACACACACACACACACACACACACACACACACACACACACAGAGAGAGAGAGAGAGAGAGAGAGAGAGAGAGAGAGAGAGAGAGAGATCTTGCAGCTGACTGGCACTGGCTATGGGGATACATGGGTGCCCTGGAACAACATGCTTCCTTTTTCTATTTTCAGAGGGTTTAAAAAAGTCTTGACCTGGGAAATGTTTCCCTGTAACTTCTGAAAGAATACATTTTACTATTTGGATTCATCTTTTCCTAAAACACCAGGCTTTGTTTTATGTTATAGCAGTCCAATTTACATGTTCCACAGCCCTATAATAAAATGGCTTGAAACAGTTCTAAAAAGAAGGAAAAAGAGAAAACTTCCAGGTATTAAAACTCTCCTCCCTAGTAGAAATTTGGAAAAGAAAAATCACTTTTTCTAAGTGGGTAAATATATTCAGTATGTCTTTTTCTTATTACATTTGTAGTAAATGGAGTTAGAAAGAAAGCGTGACTTTTACAATTCCTGCCTCAAAAGAAGGTGACATTTTGGATTATTTAGGAATGTAAAAAATGACTATTGTTCCTGGAACACACAGAAAGTTGAGTTCACATATGCACCATGAAAACTAGGGGAAAATATCAGCTTTACACTCTCTCTCGTGACTCACATGCCCTTTGCTTTCAGTCTGTTCTACCTTACACTGCCTTGTGCTGGTCTCCTTTCTAAGGGTTTGGGCTCTACCCACACTTACTACTGTTATTCTTTATAAGACTATAATATGAATTATGGGTTAAGGCTGCTTTAAGAGGAAGAACTTGAGTTCTTCTCTTTCTAAGTTTGTGTCACCTCACTTACCGACAGCATACACTCATATTTCAGAGTAGATGTGGACTTAATGTTTGTATTCCTATGAAGTGTTTGTCCGAATTTGGGTAGAAGTCATTACACTTTCAAGACTGACATCTAAAGGGGTTTCGGAAGCCTTCTGTTCTATTAGACTCTGAAAGATTATACAAAGAATTGGTAGGATATTTTTCCTAAATGAATGATAGAAGTCCCTACTGGAGCAATTTACTCATAGAGTTTTCTCTGTAGGAAGGATTTTAAATTATAAATTCAGAGTTTGATTGACAAGGAGGATTCAGGTTTTGAAATTTTTCATGGGTTAAATTTGACACTTTTTGGTTGTAAGAAATTTGTTCATTTCATGTAGGATATTACATATAAAATAACCATCCCCTCCATGTCTTTGAGGAGCTAATTGTAAAATCTTTGGTCAAGCCTAAGGCCCTGGGTAGCACCAAAACCTGAATAACAAAAGATTTCTCTCATATATACTTGATCATTTTCACTTTATGAATTTTAGCTGCTAACAGATTATCAATTATCAATGAATCCACTGGTAAAGTAGAATAATCTAGAAAGTTCTGTAATAAAAGTTACTGAAAACTTATGATGTGTGTGCCCCTACCATTTCCATTTATTTTCAGACTGCCAGAGACCTTGAGTAATTGAATGCGCAGATAAAAGGCAACCACTACCTTGTCATGAAATTGCTGATGAGATCATACTATTAGCCTTTCATTGGATGTAGACTTTATAGTGATGTGCCTCTTTCAAATCTGATATTTTGATATGGGTTTCTCTATTTGCTTATTAATTTAACATATATTTGAGGTATCTCAAATTTGGTTTCATCGATCATTGTATATATGTTTTTTGCTTTGCATTTTCTGGATTCTTTCCTTAAATTTTGCGTTTTTAAAATTTGCCTTGCTTATTCTTTTTATAAAATGGAAGTGAAAATAATTAAATGTTAATTTTTATCAGAGGCATTGCTATATTGTAAAATTATCTCTAATAACCTATTTGGCTATATCTTTTACATTTGAACACACTTTTTGAAAGTTTCATTTAGTTCAAAATGTACTATAATTTCTTTTAGGTTATCTTATATGTTACTAGGAATTAGATTCTCCAGTTTCCACATATTAGTATTTTTCCTAGTTATAGTAATACTTCTTATTTCCACTTTAATGTCAAGGAAGGTAAGAGTGCATTAATTTCAGTATTTTAAATATATAGCATGTCATATTTTATATATAAGGGAAAGCATTTTAGGTATTGAAAAGATTAGCATTCTGTTAAATAAGATGCAATTATTTTCTTCAATCTTTTATCATATTCCTGCTCTCTTGTTATCATCTCTTTTTATGTATATCTATATCTATCTGTTTATATAAATATCTATCATCTATCTATCCATCCATCAAAGTTATATATTTTCTTCTATTTTATCATTTATGTACATATTTATCACCTAGATATGTATCTATTATGTATTTATATATGATTGTATGCATGTATACATGCATGCATGAGTTTCTCTGTCTGTCTTTCTATCTACCAGTTTTTTCTTTCATTTTTTTCTCTGTAGCTAACATGGAGACTGGTATTGTTCAGTTATTTATATTAACACTTATATGTTTCTACATTTGTTTCATCAAGTCAGGGAGGGTTCTTTAAATTTGTGTTATGATTGTGAAGTTTTCAACTTCTTTCTCAAATACTATATTTTTGCCTTATTTACTATGAATTTATATTTAACATGTATACAAACATATATAACTGGTATTTTGATGAGTTAAATGCTGTTCGTATAAATAATCTTTCATATTTCACTATACGTTAAAAATAGTTTATGGTAATTTACAAACAACAGTGTGCACATTTTTATAGTGTGCAGTGTAGAGCTTTAGTAGATTGAGAATTATGCATCCACTGGTCTCTAATTATTGTTGTACAATTTCATTTGTACATCTTGGCAGACAACTCTGATTACTTTATTCCAAGAACTTGGAAGCAACTTTTGGAATTCAATTGCTCTTGATTTGCCTGTTCTAGTCATTTCATATCAGTGTAATTATGAGATACATGGCCTTTGGTCTCTCACTATTTCCATTGAGAATGCTTATGTTCTTTAAAAATATTTTTAGCGGTATAGACAACCACTCCAATATTGTTACATTTGCTATCATGATTTCACGTTATGTCTTATATCTATTTACTTTAGTTCATTATATTCACTATAGCTTATGTATACCATATTATTTTATTTTTTTAAATTGATTCTTATAATGTATGCCTTTGAATTGCTTTTGTCCACTGAAGCTTCATGTAATTATCAGTGTATTTGGAGGTTGTATCTATTACTTGTAACTATTTTTCTATTATTTTTCTTCATATTTGGTTCTCAACTCATTGTTTTTGTTTGCTGTGTTTGGATTATCTAGTTTTTCTCAGATGTTTTATATTTAAACATTTACCTATATTTTCAACAATAATTTACATTTGAGGGTTAATATTTAGCTCAAGATGCCCATATTTTACTTACAACTTCCATTATTTCCTGTAATTTTTTTTGAAGTGCAAGACAATAGTGTATACAATCCCCACTATCATGTTTCAGGAAACTTTTGTATATTATGCACAGCTATGAGTCTCTGAAAATAACTTACCAGGCAAGAAGCACTGTATTTTAATGGAGAGTCTACTGTTAATTTTATGGATGAATAAAATATAATTGTATAAGTCCTTTGAAAAGGTTTTCTTAGCAGGAAGAAAGAAGAAAAATAGTTGATGAAGCAAATGACAGCCAGATAAAATTAATGGGAAAAGAAATGTAAGCAGCTTCTAGAAGTTAGGAGTGAGTCTTAGTTGACTGTCAACAAACACAACAAATGTTGATCCTCAGGCTTTAGAAAGAAAGAACTGAATTTTATCAACAAATAGTCCTAATCATCAACTCCCTAGAGACTTGAAAAGATATGCCACTGACATCTTGAGTTTTCCTAGGTGGGGCTGTTGTGGTATATGAGTTTAAGATGTGCAACATTTATTTATGTTGTGGAATATTTATTTAATGGTGCAAAGATGTGTTACATTCTTTTATGTTGCATTAGCATAGTTCTGTAAAGCAGTGTTACTTTGCCTTGCTAAAACACCTAATTGGTCCAATAAAGAGCTGAATGGCCAATTGGTAAGCAGGAGAAAGGATAGGTAGGTCTGGCATGCAGAGATAATAAGTAAATAGGAGGAACTTTCTAGGCTATGAAAGAAAAGAGGGAAGAGCTAGAAAAGGAGGAGTGGAGGATGCCAGGGACCAGCCACCCAATCATACAGCCAACCATGGAATGAGAAGGAAAGAAAATGCAGGGATGGTACAACATACAGAAATCTGTCAATGTAATCCACCATACAAAAAAAACGAAAGAAAAACTACATAATCAGCTCATTAGATGCTGAAAAAGCCATTGAAAAATCTAACACCCCCTTTATGATAAAGGTTTGGAGGGATCAGGGATACAAAGAACATACCTATACATAAAAAAGGCAATATAGAACAAGCTGACAGTCAACATCAAATTAAATGGAGAGAAACTCAAAAGTAATTACACTAAAATCAGAGACAAAATAAGGCTGTCCACTCTCTCCAAATCTACTCAATATAGTAAATGAGGTTCTGGCTAGAGAACCTAAAGCAACAAAATGAGATTAAGGGATATAAATTGGAAAGGAAGAACTTAAACTTTCACTATTTGCAGATGATATGATAATATATACAACTGACCCCAAAAATTCTACCAGGAAGCTCCTACGGCTGATAATTACCTTTGGTAATTTTGTATGATACAAGATTGACTAAAAAAAAACAATTCAGCAGTCCTCATATATACAAAAGATAAATGGGCTGAGAAAGGAATCAGAGAAACAACACCCTTTACAATAGCCACAAACAATATGAACTATCTTGGGGTAACTCTAACCAAACAGATGAAAGACGTATATGACAAGAATTTTAAGTCTTTGAGAAAAGAAATGGGGAAGAGATCAGAAAATGTAAAGATCTCCTGTGCTCATGGATCAGTAGTATCAACATAGTAAAATTAGCAATCATACCGAAAGCAATCTACTGATTCAATACAATCCCCATTAAGATCGCAACACAATTCCTCACAGACTTTGAAAGAACACTCCTCAACTTCATATGGAAAAGTAAAACCCAGGATAACTAAAACAAGTCTGTATAATATAGGAACTTCTGGAGATATCACCATCCCTGACTTCAAGCTCTACTATAAAGCCTTAGTAAGTAATAAAAACAGTTTGGTATTGAAATAAAAGCAGAAATGTGGGATCAATGGATCGAATTGAAGTCCCTGACATAAATCCACATAACTATGAACACCTGATTTTTGACAAAAAGTCAAAGAAGGAAAAAAAAAGTATCTTCAACAAATGGTGTTGGCATAACTGGATGATGGTCTGTGGAAGAATGCCAATAGATTCTTATCTTTCATAATGCACAAGACTCAAGTCCAAGTGAGTAAAGGCCTTGACGTGAATATAGCTACACTGAACCTGACAGAAGAGAAAGTGAGGAGTAGCTTTGAACGCATTGGTACAAGAGATTCCTTCCTGGATATAACACCAGTAGCACAGACATTGAGAGCAACAATAAATAAGTGGGATATCCTGAAACTGAAAGGTTTCTGTAAGACAAAGGACACTGTCTATAAGACAAAAAGACAGCCTACTGAATGGGAAAAGGTCTTCACCAACCCCATATCTGGCAGAGGACTGATATCCAAATATATAAAGAACTCAAGAAACTAGATATCAAAATACCAAATAATTCCTTTAAAAAATGGAGTACAGATACAGGGATTTCTCAGCAGAAGAATCTTGAATGGCCAAAATAGACTTAAAGAACTATTCAGTATCTTTAGCTATCAGGGAAATGCAAATCAAAACAACTCTGAGATACCATATTATACCTCTCAGAATGGCCAACATCAAAAATGCTGAAGACAACCTATGTTGGAGAGGATGTGGAGTAAGGGGAACACTCTTCCACTATTGATGGGAGTGCAAACTTGTGCAACCACTTTGGAAATCAATTTGGTTGTATCTTAGAAAATTGGGAATCAATCTACCTCAAGACCTAGCAATACAACCAATGGATGCTTAATCATGCCACAAGGACACTTGCTCAACTATGCTCATAGCAGCATTATTCATAATAGCCAGGACCTGGAATCAACCTAGATTCCACTCATCTGAAGAAGATAAGGAAAATGTTGTGTATCTACACAAAGGAACATTTCTCAGTGGTTAAAAAAAATGACACAATGGAATTTGTAGTTATTTCCTTTACCTCTGGCAAAAGGGACTATGACTATCCAATCATCAGGTATCTGTGGCCCCTATCAGCATACTAAGGTCCACATTAGCTTCTAGGTGCCCTCAGTACCTACACACAAGTACTTGTTATACATTTCAGTGTACTCCATGCCAGTCTCCTGACCCTTCCCTCCCTGAAGCTACTCCTCTTCTTGAAACCCAGCAGTTCTCACTATTATTGGCTCCTGCTATTCTCAGTATGCTCTCTCTATTCTCCATCCCTTGCTATTCTCCCCTCTCACACATGAGCCTGCCCTTGTAAGTCTGCTGGCCCTGTTCAGACTATTTCTTTCTTCCTTTATTCTGGTCTCTTCTAGATGCTTCTGGATTATTTCTCTCAATCAAACCTTAACCATATAGGCATAAGACCTAGGTCAGACTCATGCAAGGTTCCTGATGTTGGTTCAATCTCTGAGTGCCCAGGCTAGTTGATTCTTTGGATTTTCTTGTGATATCCTTGACCTCTCTGACTCCTACAATCCTTCTGTCCCTACTTCTGCAGGATTCCAGGAACTCTGTCTAATGTCCCTGAGCTCTGCCTCAAGTTTGGCTGTGGCTCTCTGCATTTGTTTCTATCATTTGCTGGTTGACACCTATCTGATGACGATTATGCTAGGAACCTGCATGGGTCTGTCCTAGGCTTGCTGCATCTATGTTACAGTTGTGTAGCTTGGTCTTCTTGTGGGAACAGGGGATGCCACTCACTCTTTTGTCTTCTTTTGGGACCCTTCTTTCTCCTACCAGCTTGCCTCATCTAGCCTTAATGTGAGGGCTTGTGCCTAGTCTTGTTGCAATTTGACATGCCATGTTTGGTTGATATCCCTTGGGAGGCCTGTCCTTTTCTGAAGAGAAAAGGAGGTAAGATGGGGTGAGGTGGAGAGTAGAGGTGTGTGTGTGTGTGTGTGTGTGTGTGTGTGTGTGTGTGTGTATGGGGGAATGGGAAGAGAAGAGGGAGGGGAAACTGCAGTCAGAATGTAATATATGAGAGAAGAATAAAGCAAAAACAATCAAGCAAAGAAATCTTAACCATATCATGGAGTGAGTGGTCATGTATGTTGGCAGTCTCCTTACTGCACCTCCTCATAAATATAAGGGAAGTAAATAAAAGAGAAGAAATAATTCTAAAGTTTAAGTAGATACATAACACTTTTTTATAAACTCTTTTCTACTCTGAGGATCTAAATTTTTATCTTAAATCATGTATCCTTAGCCTAAACAACTTCCCTTAGCACTTAATGCAAAACTACTGTTATTCTTTGAATATCCTTTCATTCAAAATGTCTTTATAGTTTTGTCATTCTTGATAAATGCTTGTACTGGTTAGAGAGTCCTTGGGTGAGATTTTGTTTGTTTGTCTCAGCTCAACAAGTGTTCCAATTTCTTTGTGGCCTCTGTGGGTTTGCATTAGAAGTTTGATATTAATGAAATAGTTATCCCTCTGCATGCAATGCTATTTTCTTTTACTGATTATAAGATCTGTCATTTATCCATGGATTTCAGCATGTCACAACAGGCTGTGGGAAAGGCTTCTCAGCTTTCATTCTGCTTAATGTTCACTAAGTATCTTGTAGGTGATTTTTGTCTCTTGTTTTTGTTTTGGTCTGGTGTTGAGGACTAAAACCAGGGTTTTTCACTTGTTAAGCAACTGCTCTACCACTGAGCAGAATTCTGAGCCCCAGACACAGTTTTTATCCTTTCAGATTGCATTCTGTAGGCCAGAGGAGAACATCTGATGGCCCACCCTGTTACTCTCTACTTTGCTCCGTTATAACAAGGTCTTTCATTGGACCTGGAGTTAGGTTGGTGGCTAGCAAGCCACTGAGCTTCTCCAGGCTCCAACTCCCACAGCCCTGGAATAACAGGTGCACCTTTTGCAGGACCAGGCTTTTAATGTAGATGCTTAGATACAAATGTAGGTCCTCCTGATTATGGAGAAACTGCTTTTACTCACTAAACCATCTCTCCATTCCTTTTAGTGATTCCATTCCTTTGGTCTATACATTCATTTGCTCTTTTTTCCTCTGGTAATTATTTGACAGTTCTGTACAGTCATTTTAAAAAATTTAATCGCTGAAAGTCTTAGTCTCAACTTTTCATTGGGTTCTTTGACTTTTTTTTTAAATTTATTTATTTATTAAAGATTTCTGTCTCTTCCCCGCCACCACCTTCCATTTCCCTCCCCCTCCCCCAATTAAGTCCCCCCCACAGCCCGAAAAGCAATCAGGGTTCCCTGTCCTGTGGGAAGTCCAAGGAACCCCCACCTCCATCCAGGTCTAGTAAGTTGAGCATCCAAACTGCCTAGGCTCCCACAAAGCCAGTGCATGCAGTAGGATCAGAAACCCATTGCCATTGTTCTTGAGTTCTCAGTAGTCCTCAATGTCCGCTATGTTCAGAGAGTCCGGTTTTATCCCAGGCTTTTCCAGACCCAGGCCAGCTGGTCTTGGTGAGTTCCCAGTAGAACATCCCCATTGTCTCAGTGTGTGGGTGCACCCCTCGCGGTCCTGAGTTCCTTGTTCGTGCTCTCTCTCCTTCTGCTCCTGATTTGGACCTTGAGATTTCAGTCCTGTGCTCCAATGTGGGTCTCTGTCTCTGTCTCCTTTCATCGCTTGCTGAAGGTTAATATTTAGGAGGATGCCTATATGTTTTTCTTTGGGTTCTCCTTATTTAGCTTCTCTAGGATCACTAATTATAGGCTAGAAACCAAAAGCAATCTATAGATTCAATGCAATCCCCATCAAAATCCCATCAAAATTCTTCACAGATCTGGAGAAGACAATAATCAACTTTATATGGAAAAACAAAAAACCCAGGATAACCAAAACAATCTTATACAACAAAGGAGCGTCTGGAGGCATTACCATCCCTGACTTCAAATTCTACTACAGAGCTACAGTATTGAAAACAGCTTGGTATTGGCATAAAAACAGAGAAGTCGACCAACGGAATCGAATAGAGGACCCTGACATTAACCCACAAACCTATGAACACCTGATTTTCGATAAAGGAGCTAAAAGTATACAATGGAAAAAAGAGAGCATCTTCAACAAATTGTGCTGGCAAAACTGGATGTCAACCTGTAGAAGAATGAAAATAGATCCATATCTATCACCATGCACAAAACTCAAGTCCAAATGGGTTCTTTGACTTTTGTATTCTTTTATATTTTAGTCTCTGTCTTTCTCTGTATGTCTGCATCTGTATACAATGACCATGGAGACCTCCCTCCCCTTCTCTCTCTCTCTCTCTCTCTCTCTCTCTCTCTCTCTCTCTCTCTCTCTGTGTGTGTGTGTGTGTGGTGTGTGTGTGTGTGTGTGTGTGTGTGTGTGTGTGTGTGTGTGTATGTATGTCTTTGTCTTCATGCAATGATCATGGAGGCCAGAGAGTGTATTGGGTATCCTGAAACTGGAACTGTGAGCTACCATGTTAGTGCTGGGAAATATATCTAAGTCTTCTGCAAGAACAACAAGTGCTCTCAACTTCTGAGTCATCTACCCAGTCTCCATTTGGTTCTTCTTGCATAATCTATTTCATTGTTGGGTCTTTATTATATATATATATATATACATATATATATATATATGAATATCCACAATAAAAATATATTAAAAGTATATTCTATTTAAAATAACTTAACAGCTGATTATACATTAACTATTGTTAATAATATTGTATTGGTATTGTTATGGTACTGAAATATAATAAAGTTATTAATAGTAAAATCTAATAACCACTCAATGGTAGCTCTAGCATCTTGTATTTTTAGAGATGAATGAATAGTTGATTTCCTTTTTTATGCCAAATATTATCCAAGTTTTGACTCTTCAATTATCAGACATCTCTGTATTGTCTATTTACTATTGTGAATGTAAAATTGTTGATATTCTTAATTATTTTTATCTTTAATTAGGGTTTTTTTCTTCTTTTTGAATCAACATTAAAAGTGAATGCCAAGCGTAACTTGTTTATTGGGCAATATTCTGCTATCATTTCAGATTTTGAGAGGGGATGCTTTATTTGAAGTGATTTGAACTTGTTCTATTTCATAGTTAATCATCAGACTGGAAAAGTGTGAAGGTAAAAATGTGGATCCTTTGTTTTTTTCTTATGTGACTTTGCTGTCCCCAGTAGCTAAACTTCATTTTGTTTCAATTGTTAGGATTCCCCGTTCAGAAAGACTAGATCTTCACCTAGCAACCCTGTCTGCCAATTAAAATTCCATAGGTTAAAAAATTAAAAATGTGAAGAAAGGGTACTCACCACCCTTTCTATGTATCCATTTTCAGTGCTTGTGTGCTCATGTGAGGATCTATTTGCTTTTGTTCTTCTTCCAGTATCTCTATGTAATTGCTTTTTGTGTTATTTCCAAGACTGATAGATTCCTTCATTGGAATCCCTGGCTTCTTGTGCTGTCATTTCTGTAAGCTGATTAGTCATTTTAATCTTATTAATAATTAATATTATAAATTTTTAGTAAAGGTTAGTATGATAACTAGAACTTGTTAATTTTTTTATGCCTCTACTCTTCTCTTCCTATGCTGGTAGGAGTCATGTATAAAATTGTGATTATTTCAGTATTGGCCCTTTTCCTCATGGAAATTAGAAGCTAGTGGAGAAGACAGTTATTCAAAACAATGAAAGTATAATATGTGTTGTCATAAAGTTAATTCTAGAGCGCCACAGAAATAAATAATGGGACACTTTAACCTAACTCCACAGAAAAACAAAATTGCTTTTCCCCAATGAGTTTTAAATTGAAACTCGAAGAAAGCATAGATGTTATAGTTTCATAAATATGTTTCAATTTGTCTATTTATAAAAAAAATGGAGGACAAGGAAAGAAATTGATTAAGGTAAATAGGACATTAGAGGGCCAGAGTGGAAATTAAATTCAAAATTTAAAAAAAAAATCAGGAGATAATTATGTCCTGAAAAATTTGGTGACAGTGAGGGTTGAAATTTAGATGCTTTTGAATTATACTTGGCAGTGAGAGATGAGGAAGATCTTATATGTCTAAAATTCAGGGGAAATAGTCAGAGACATAAAGAACAACTGGGTTTCTGGCATGAGCCTCTGAATTGGTGTGGGAACTTTTACTGAGAAGGAACACAATGGAGAAGGACTAAATTAAGATGCAAGTTGAAGTTGCTAATGTACTTTTGGATTCCAGGTACTTGTATTATATTCAAATTAGAATGTTCAACATGCAGTAAGGAGTGCGTAAGAATATTTTTAGCTGAAAATAGCATTCTTGGAGCTAAGTTTTAGAAGGAATACTTTTTCCTTGTTATCAGTTGATTTATAAAGAGAGGATGTCCATGCTGAAGAAGAAAAACATATATAAAGGAATCTTTTCAGGGCCTCTTCACTTCCTCCTAAACTCTGGAGCAGAATAACTGAGTTATATCACAAATAAACCTGGAGGCTTCTGAGCCTGCTTGGCAAAAGGCTTGCTGTTCTGTCTTGTCAGAGCTCCTACATCTCCGGGACACAAGTGTTCTCTTCACTCCTACTATTTTCTGGCAGTCACCATTTGAATGTTGACTTGGGAGTGGAGGAATAATGATGTCCGGATCGGAGACTCAAGACCTCAATCATGCCATAAATGTGAGCCATGGCCTCCAAATAGTGGTCAGTAAATTAGGGATTTTGATAGAGACCAATCATTTTCCTCTGCTTATTGCTTTGCTTTTCCTAAGTTTGAGAGTCAGAGTTATGATGGCACTCATTGTGTCTACAGAAAAGAAATAATAATAAATATTATAGTTTTTTGTGTAATGACTCGGTGTGAGGGCTATTTGATATTTACTCATGTTCATACTAGTAGTAAATGGTCTAATTTAGACTCACATCTACTTAGTTGTTTATTTAAAGGACATTTACTTTATTTTTATTTATGAATGTCTATGTATGTCGCTGTGAGAATATAGCACATGTGTACGTAGATTTCGAGTCCAGAATAGGACATTGGTTGCCCTGGATTTGGAGTCAGAGGCAACTGTGAGCTATCGTACGGGAACGTCGGGAACTTGAATGTGGGTTTCCTGGAATAATAGCAAGTGCTCTGAATCAACAAGAACCTTTTATAGTCCCAGTTTTTATTTTTATTTTTGAATTGTTTCTTTGAACTACTGTCTTACAGTACATCACAGTAGTGATTCTAAAGAGAGAGAGCTAGAAAACATCATTTTGAGTGAGGTAACCCAGACCCAGAAAGACAATTATCATATGTACTCACTCATAAGTGGTGTTTAAACATAAAGCAAAGAAAACCAGTCCGCAAATCACAATCCCAGAGAACTTAGACAACAATGAGGACCCTAAGAGAGACATACATAGATCTAATCTACATGGGAAGTAGAAAAAGACAAGATCTCCTGAGTAAATTGGGAGCATGGGGACCTTGGCAGAGGGTTGAAGGGGAGGGGAGAAGCAGGGAGGGGAGCAGAGAAAATTGTAGAGCTCAACGAAAATCAATAAAAGAAAAGAGTGGAAGTACTAAATTCTCTTTCCCGATAATATTTAGGTAAACTGATTAGCAGAATAGTTAATTTGGGTGTTTTGTTAGTGCATAAGCTAAGTATAAATTACATGAATTGAAAAAAATAACTTTAGATGTCTGTGCAATCACAGCAAACCTTGATTTTGAGGTGTGAGTGGCAGACTATGTGATGTTTGCCATGTCCCACTATCCATACCTCTAGCACAGGTCACTTTCTGTCCTGACCATCTCTGTAGAGCGATTTAACTTCAAGTAGCTGGTGGATCTCGGTATTCAGAATCACAAGATGTTGATAGTTAAAAAGAATTTCTCTGATGATTAAGCCTAAATCCTATAGAATTAAAGCTAAAAGCAATTGAACAGAGCAAGTTCTTTAAAATAGCTTTCATTAATACAAAGAATGTTGAAGTAGAAAAGAGCATATGTACTTTAGTCAAATACTTAGACTTCTTTAAACCTACATTGCCTTGAAAACCTTTTGTTGGTGGTGACACTGGGACTTGAACCCAGGTCCTCTAGAATGTTAGGAAAACATAGTATCTTCCAGTCACATTCTTAGCTGACTTTTAGCCTAGTTCACATGTTAGTCTGAATGCATCAGAGTTGCTCTCTTGGGCTGGAAATGAAAGTGTGATTTCGATACTCCCTGCTGCTGTAGTTGTTCCTGATCAGCTGTTCAGTGGAAGATCTCTAAGGGCAAAGCCACCAAGGTCCACTCAAGAGTGAATTGTGGACTTAGGAGGCAAAAAAAAAAAATGTGTGATTACATAGACAGTAGTGAATCATGGAGCCACTGAAGACTTGATTTTTTTAGTCCATATATCGCGGTCAGAGTAGGGTGTCTGGCAACGGTTGTGTGGGTGCCTTTGTGATTTAACTCTTTTTCTGGCCCTGCACAGTTCACCTGTTCTCTCTGTTCTACAGTTTGCTATTTTGTAAATTGAGAACTCTACTTGAAATTCTCTTCTCATGGTTGTGAATAGTAAGGAATCCTGTGGGGGCTAGTTATAATGGTGCAGGTCACATTGTAAAAATATACCTTTGTTAGAGATTACTATTACTGTCATGGTTACATTATAATTAATTACGTATTTTTTTTTACATTACTTTGAAATTTTCAAAGCTTGTTTTATTTTAACTAAATTAGGACCAGGAGAGAAAACAAAACAAAACTCAAGTGCTTTTATAGGAAGTGCTTTTATAGGATTCTGTTGGCAGGCAGGATTTAAAAACAATGAACAAAGGAGAAAAACATAATAGCAACATGAACAGACCTTTCCAGACAGGCGAGAAGGACAGCCAGACACAAACAGGATCAGAAACAGGATTGGTGATGGTTCTGGGATAATGAACATTGGCCAACAAATCTACTGTGACAAGAGACGCAAGGTCTTTCTTTGCCGTAGCTTTCACCATCCCCTGAAGTGAAGAATTGGGAAATAAACACAACCAAATACAGGAGCCTTCCTCCAACCCTAAGGAGTTCTGTAACATGAGGCCCAGGCTTGTTGGGGCCCAGTCCTGCACAGGCCACTTGGGCGTGGTCTCTTAAAGGCTTTTGGCTGAAGGAGCGGAAGTAGCTCCCTCAGCAGAGTTCCATTCCCCAGGCAGTGTCAAGTTCTCGGTTCTCACGCAATCTCAAGAGACTCAAGAGGAAATTGAAGTCAGCTTTGCTCATGGATGTGGCACCCAGAGCCCCAGCTGAGTCTTAACAGCTTAAGGGCCCTCACAGGAAAGGTATCCTAATGAGCTTCCAAGAGACTCAAATCCTCCGTGCCATTTGGAGGAGAGTCAGACACCTATACAGGAATTAATGAACAAAGACAAAATTCACTGTGACAGGCAAGTTCAGAGGCCAAGTAGCAGAAACTAGCTGTAGCGTTATGGGGCTGAATAAAAAACTATGATAATCACGGGAGAACCGAAGCTGAAACACTGAGAGTCCAATGTTAACTGGACCAAACTCAGCTGCTATCCAAACTGTGCTCACGTTGGTGGTTCATTGACTCAGGACTTAACTTGAAGATAGGGCACTCTTGAAAACGAATTGAGCTGGGCGGTAGTGGTGCATGCTTTTAATCCCAGCACTGGGAGGCAAAAGCAGGTGGCTTTTAATAAATAAAAAAGAAAAGAAAAGAAAGAAAGAAAAGAAAAAAAGAGAAAATGAATTGAAATTTATGCCCTAGCAATGCTTAAGGACGCATGGGCACCCCTATATGGCGGTCCTGTTGAACTGTCCATAGTGGGTTCCATGGTCTAAGTTGATGAGGACAAATGACCAGGTCTCTTCCTCAAGAGGGCACCAGATCTCATTACAGGTAGTTGTGAGCAGGGCAGTTCAACAGATCTGCCATATATGGGGTGCCCATGCATGCTTCAGCATTGCTAGGGCTTCAACTCATTTTCTTCGTTTTTTCCTTCCTTCCTTCTGGTTTCATTTCCTTTAGTTGTGATGCAAACACCCTAACAAAAGCAACTTAAAGGGTTCATTAGGCTTACAATTTCAGGTTATAGTCAATTATGGTGAGAAAGTCAAGCCCAGAACCTGAAGTATCTTGTCACATCCACAGGCTAGAGCGTAGACAGAAATGAATGCCTGCTAATAGTGCTCATCTTGCTTTTTCTACTGTTCTGTAACAATAGTACAGAATCCACACCAGGTGAATGCTTCTATCTACAGTGAGCTGGATATTTCCACAACTATTAACATAATTAAGACAAGACAGTTACAGACATTTTCACACGCTAACCCATTCTAGGTGGTTTCTCCTTTGAGACGCTCATCCCAGTTGATTCTAGATTGTATCAGGTTGGCAATTAAAATGAACCATTAGAAGAATGAGAGCTAAAGTCAGCCTCTGGCTGGTCTCTACACAAATACATACAGGTGTGAATACACCTCCATACATGCATTCACCACATACACACCAGCACAAACCCAACACGTATCTTATTTATCTCTATGAATCCCAGATTATTAGCTCACTCTGCTGTTCATGCAACAAATCATCCATTTCAACAGAGTCTCCTCTAAATAATCATAACTCAAGTATGGTATATCAGAACACGATTACTCTCTAAACCAACAAACAGCACAAACAGAAAGTCATTTCAAATGGAGTGTGGGAACCTGCATTTAAATAGGAAAAGTAAGAAGAATAAACAAAAAAAACTTCTATTTCCATTTCAAAAATAATTTCATATATCTGCAGAAATTTAAAAATTAGGTATTTCTGCAAGCAAGCATATTTAAAACCTTTGTTTATGTGGGCATGTCAGGAAGGACAATTTAATTTCAAGTTTTCTACTTTTTAATCCCTACACAGACTCTTGACATGTTCTTTATATTTCACAGGCTGCATTGTGGAATTTTGCAACTGGATAATCACACAAAAGATTTCTGAGTTACATGAAGCATACCTGTTTTCAAAAGTTAGACTCTTATGTGCTTAATTGGCATTTTAATTGATAATGGCATACATTTGTTGGCATTCAAAATCCTGTTTTGTGTTTCCTTAAGGCATGACTACACCTAATTGTGACTTTACAGTACACATCTGTTTCACAAATGATAGCATTTAGTTATTGTTCTTCACTTTGTTTTCTGGATATTTAATGCCTTAAAGAAGTAACAAGAGCAGACAAAGTATTCTTTTTCTTTACTTGTGTTTTTGAAACTAATTCTAAAATGATGTCAGGCTTAACTGTGACTGCACTGACTCTCATGTTTTCTAAATGGATAAATTGATATTATTCAGATTAATTGAACTGATTAGTAAGGAATGCATTTTCAGTTTAGTATCTGACAGACACCTGTTGAAAAGCTAGGTCAATGGTTGCCAATTTTGAGTCCAAATTTTTCCTGATGTTTAGTACAACCCAAGTAAATTAATTTATGTTCTTTATGTCCTTACCTAATTGAAAGTGCTTTAAATATTTCTTAAAGATTTTTCTTGTACGATTGTTGTGTCTTTTGGAGATAACTGTTTTAAAAGTCCCAGGAACATCTATGGACTCTCAGTACAGGGGCAAGAGCTCAGTGGTATGTTTTGAATGCTGTTTCAATTACTTTATGATAAAGTATTTTCTTTATCCACAAATGAGAGCTGCTGGCCTGGTTGAAGGTGGAGTTCAGCTGTTTATATACTAACATACAGCAATTATGATGAAACAGACTCATCCTAGAACTCCACTGTAACCATGGCAACCAGAATTAAAGAATTCTATTAGAAATACAAATAAACCACACCAGCAGGCTAGAGTAAATATTATCTCTTATTGATTTATGAAGGTTCCGGATGATGAGAAGTGGTTAATATATTTCTGTCATGAAACACTTTTGTTGGGGCTTTCTTCTCCATTTTGGTACAGTTGTTGTCTATTTAAAGAATCTTGCCCCGATATCATTAATTTTTGCATATTTTCAACCACTTTTACCTACATCACAAATGTGATCAGATTTTTATTATCTTCTGTATTTTAATTATGAGAACGCTTGACTTAGGGACTATTTCTGATTATGTTTGACTAAAACACAGCATGACCAAAGATGGTTAGGATAAATGGGCTGCACATTTGTTTCGAAGGAGAGTTTATTAATTTTGATATTTTCTTCACTTGTATTCAGACAAAAAGACAACTCACTTGATTTCAGGTTGTGGTACTTGGAGTGGGATTTGTGGGAATAAGAAAATTAAACTTTTAGCAATTTTCTCTTAAAGTAGACTAATTTAAAATTCCATTCAAGTAATAAGGCAAGGCTGAAATGGAACAGCATTATGTAGGAAGATTGGAGTTCTCATGTCCCAGGGGTTTGGGGCGTAGGTGTCTTTACAGCTCTCTGTGTAAAATCGCAACATGCACTGTACCTACTTATCCCTTCTCCTAAAATCAACTCTACATTTTGCATCTTGATTAAAATGTAAAGGTCACAGTACTTTTTTTCTCTGCAAAATATTGATAGCAGTCTTAAAAAAATGTAGTATCTACCAACCAGATGCCAATGATAAGCATAGGCTAGGCACTGGTTTGGGACCTTTTGGTCTCTGGGTTTCATTATTTACATAATTTCCCATAATTGTTTCTATTCACCTTACATCCCAGAGGAAATACTGTTATGTTAAGGGAAAAAAATGTTTTTCCCCCTAAGGTAAAAGTGTTAAGACACAGAAACTAAGACCCAATGTGTAAGGCAGATTGAAAACGTTAATATCTTTGATTTCTTTCACATGTGCCCTCAAATTACTAGGTATTTTAGGTTGTTAGATTGAATTTTGAGTATGTGATATATAGAAACAGTTGGTGTTTATTCAGTTTGTATACCTTAGTCTTGCAAAGTTTGTTCAAAATATCTAAATATAGAACAAACTACAATTGCTCAACATCTCTCCTGAAAAGAGAGAGAGAGAAAGAGAGGGGGAGAGAGAAAGAAAGAGAGTAGAGAGGGGAGAGGGGGGGGGGGAGAGAAGGGAGAGGAAGAGGGCGAGATGGAGGAGAGGAAGAGAGAGAGAAAAGAGGGGAGGGAGAGAGAGAGACAGAGAGAGAGAGAGAGAAAGAGAGAGAGAGAGAGAGAGAGAGAGAGAGACCCATAGGCTTTTCCTCCTCCCAGCTATATGTGACACTTCTCCAAAGTTCCGGGTTCTACCCAGGCTTTTGTCCACTCTGTCCATGGAGACTCATGATGTCATTATAGGCTGATCCCCAGGCCCGTGGAGCCCCAGGCTTTACAGGCAGTTTTATTACATTTCACAGTATTCCCACATCAGGTTGACATTCTGCTTCAAAGCACAACGTAGGAGAATTGAAAGAGATTACAGAGATCACCTGGTCTAAGCTGTTCATTTTTCAGATAAGAAATTGAGAATCAGAAGGGTGAAGTGAATTTCCCAGGGTCACACAGCTCATTAGCAGCACAGCTCGACTAAGACCCATGGCCTTCTAACTCAAATCCAGCACTCTCTTTGTTACAAGCAAGCTCATCTTTTGTACTGCAGAAGAAGACAGCTCCAGCTCTTGCTTGGTGTGTGAAGCCACAGACAGAAGACTGGATTATCTATTTCTGGCCCAGTGCTCTGCCCATCGCTACTCATTACACATCTTCTCAGTTCTAAAGGGGAAAAAATAGCTTGAGCATTCTGCTTTTATATTCATTATCCACTCTGTGCCGGTTAGTTGCTGCGTTTTTTTTTGGGGGGGGGGGGATAATGCTTTTACTGATTAACTTAGTCTCTGCAATATAAAATGGAGAAATGTATTATCCCAGGTAAATGCGATGTTATTAATGTGTTTTATTCTAGTTATGGGTCATTATTTCCAATAGATGTAATCGTCCCAGCACTGAGATCTAGCAGGTGGGCTCGCTAGAAGTTATAACAGTTTTCTTAATGGTCTGCTAAGAATGTTATTTTCAGGGCAGTAAGGGCAGGGAGAAATTGGTCTTAGAGATAGCTTGCTTTTCTACTCACTCTCAAGCTTGAACAAGCAAAAATAAATATGTATTTTCTTAGTGGTCAGCTGGATTTTTCCATGATTATTCATCTTCAGCAGAAGTGGTAAGGACATGTGTATCTTTATTTCCTGTGTACAGCCTTCTCCTCCATAAGTTATCTAATGATTCAATAGTGCTATACATTTTAATTATTAGAAGAACCTGTCCTATTTTCTTCAGAGCAGTGACATCCACTCAAGCAATCAGATATGATTAAACACAGAGATTGCTGGGACACAGAAATCAAGAAACAGATTTCTTACTAAAGGGTAGCTTACTATCAGCAGGATGGAAGACACAACAATTTCAATGTGCGTAACTTACTGCATGTAAGAGGCATGAGCACAGGAAATCACTACCTGGTTATGATGATCTGTATTGCATTGCCCATTCAAGAATTCCCTTGTAGCAGCCCATAATGCTAATTGAATGATTTTTTTTTTGAATTTCAAACTTCAGTAATTCGATAAAATAAGCAACCTAAACTGAGCAAAGTATCTCAATACTGTATTGCTTGGACACACTCCAGTTGAAGCTTGCTAGTTCTTACAACATGAAATAAGAGAAAGAGTGAGGTAAAAATAGAAATGACAGAGGGAGCAAGCAGAGGAGAAGGGGGAGGGATGAGAGAGAGAGAGACGGGGTTCGTGGATGTGTGGATTGGGATATTGTTAACTGCGGTTCTCGCATTTCATGAATTTAATACAAATGTGTCAGTCCCCTTCCCTACAGTTAGACCTTGTCTAATGGCAGAGCATCTTTTAGCTAACAGTCCTCCAGGGGGATTGCCATGGTCTCCATTACCTCTGAATACTTGAACGTTAACGCACAATGGAAGTGTGTATCCCTTTTACTTGTCAATCAATG
The DNA here is from genome assembly GCF_018167655.1 of Microtus oregoni. Classification (NCBI taxonomy): domain Eukaryota; kingdom Metazoa; phylum Chordata; class Mammalia; order Rodentia; family Cricetidae; genus Microtus; species Microtus oregoni. Next base: position 19,325,172 of record NW_024543060.1, read on the forward strand.
CATAGAGCCTGCTTCAGAAAGGAATAGGAGATCATTAGCCTGAAACCCTCTCAAGAAAGTTTGAAAAAAATGGGCACAAGTAGCTTAGCAGTATAGACTCGCTCAAGCAATGCTGTGAACACAGTCTTGACCCAGTGAGGCGGTCCGGAGAATGATTGCTGCATTCAAGGAAGTTTTGCATGCATATTAACCAATTTTTCCTGCTTACACTTTCTTTTAGAAGAAGGAAAAAGAGTGCTATATGAAAAAAAGCTATGTCTAAGTAAGTTTTAAAATACCTTTTCATGAAATTTTAAGTGAAAATCTCCAGACAGGAAATTGTGGTTAATCAGAAATGCTTTTCTTCTTTTATGGTATGTAACAATACCTCTTAAAGACAATGGTGTTACAGAGTCAGTGGAGTAGAACACCAGATCATCAGACCCAAGGACATCAAAAACCAAGGGAGATTTCATGAACGCTCCAGCCTCCCTGTTTTCTATTTGATGTAGTAAAGTTTAAAATACCTCTCCTGGCCACCTGTTCCTGCTCTTAGTTTCAAATGTGATCTACCAGATTCCTTCTCCTGCCACCATACCATTCCTTTCCTATTATGATGGGTTCTCTATCCCTCTGGAGCAGTGAGGCAAAGAAAATTCTTATTATCTTATGTTGCTTTTGATTATAAAAATGGAGAAATGGCTAATTAAACGTGTTTTAAAGCGGTGCTTCTCAACCTTTCTAATGCAGTGGTCCTTTAACCAGTTATTCATGTTGTGGCAACTCCCAACCATAAAATTATTATTATTTTTTTGCTATTTCACATCTGTAGTTTTGCTACTGTTATGAGTTGGAATGTAAATTATTTTAGAGATATAACTTTAGTGCAGGGGTTGCGACTCACAAGTTGAGAGCAAACACTATTTTAAGTAAAAGCATGCATGCAAATATATATACACATCCAGCAATATGATATATATTCAGTACATACTACATAATGTTGTATATTACATATTTTATTTTATATGTATATATCCTATTGTTGGGTGAGTAGTTCAACTTGGTTCAATAAAATCTCTAGGCCATGATGATTCTGGTGATTTTTGTTTGTCATTTTATTGTTATATTTTTAAATTTATTAGCTTTTCTGTTTGCTATTCTCTTAATTATGGAGAAGTTTTAGTAAGTTGAGATCATTGACTGTAGCACAGGCATCAGTGCTGTTTCCATTCCATTCTTTAATTTCATGTAAGATATTCAACCCTAAAAATAGAAAGGAACAAAACTAAGGAGCTTTAGCAGAAATACAAGAGGATTTGAAGAATATGGGCAAAGGAAGTCTCATTAATAATTATAAAGAATATTGGGTGTAAAGTAAAGGATAACTAGGATGCAATCCACAGTCTCAGAAAGGCTAGGTAACAAGGATGGCTCAACGTGGTACTCATGGATATCCCTGTTCCCCGCAAAGGGGTAATGGAAAAGATCTCCTGGATAAAATGAAGGGTGGGAGGGTTAGGAACATGAGGGTTAGGAATGAAGGATTGGGAGGGTTGGGGGCAGAATGAAGGGGCAGAGGGGAAGAATAATGAAAGATATATCTTGATACCTGTGGTGGACGCATTTAGGGGTTAAGTAGAAACCTGGTGCTAGGGAAACTCTCCGGAATCTACAAGGATAACCCCAGGTAAGATTCCTAGCAATAGTGTCAGAGAGGGTGTCTGAACTGGCCATCTCCTGTAATCAGATTGGTGACTACCCTAATTGTCATCACAGAACTTACATACAGTAACCAATGGAAGCAGATGCAGGGATCCACAGCCAAACTCCGGGCCAAGTTCTAGGAGTCCTCTCTGGTTGTACATGCCAGGGGTCAAGGTCATGATGAGGAAACCCACAGAGATAGATGACCTGACCTTCTTGGTGCTCATTGACTCTGGACCAACAGTTAGGGAGCCTGCATGGGACTGGCATAGGCCCTTTGCATGTGTGTGACACTTGTTAGCTTGGTTCTGTTTGTGGGGCTCCTAGCAGTGGAATCAGGACCTGTTCCTGGTTCTTGAGAACTTATTTTGGGGACATTATTACCCATGGTGGGTTTTCCTTGCTCAACTTTGATGCAGGGGGAGGAGCTTGAACCTTCCTCAACTTGATGAGCTATCCTTTGTTGATACCCATGGGAGCCTGTCCCTTCGAGGAGTAGATTTAAAGGAGAGTAGATGGGAGGTGGGAGAGGAAATGGGAGGAGAGTAGGAAGGAGAAACTGTGTTCTGTATGCAAAATAAATAAAACGTTAATTAGTAAAAAAGAATATCTATTTCTAAAATAAGTTTTATCCAAAGTAAAGATAAAGATGATCTCAGATAAATGATAGAGTGTGGAAATGACTGATTAAACTTTTCCAATGTTGTAAAATCAAACTTATGACACAAAACTCACATTTCAGTGTTAACAAGTAGATTGTCTAATTTTATGTATAATTAAGTATCTTTTCTTTGAAGAAACATTTTGGATAGATAAGATTCATTTTGTATTAAGAAATTATAGGGCATAGTAACATAAATTGTGCCATTTTGTGTCAGGTTATTAATTGTAATTTGTAAATAGTTTCTTGTATATGAATATGTGTTTGACTTCTAAATGTATATATGACCTCATGTGTAGGCACATGTGTGTATGTACAGATGTGTGTGAACTTATGTTTTCACACATGTGGATGCCCCAAGTTGACATTAAGGCTCTTCCTTAATTGCTATCTAGTTAACTTACTAAGACTGAATTTTTCAGTTACACTCAAAGTGCATTGATTTTTTATATTTTTAAATCCTGACTGAAGTTTCCTCTCCACCTTAAACTCCAAGTCCTTCCCCACCTCTCCCTTGCCTTCCCCTTCCACTTCACCTCATTTTTATTCAGAAAAGGATAGCCTCCCATGGGTGTCAATCGCATGTGACATATCAAGCTGCATTAAGACGAAGTACCTCCCTGCATATTATGACTGGCAATACAACCTTGTCTATGAGAAACAGGATCCCAAAAGCCAACAAAAGAGTCAGAGACAGCCTCTGCTTCCACTGTTAGGAGTCCCATAGGAAGATCAAGCTACACAACTATAACATATATGTGGAAGGCCAGATCAGACACATGCATGCTCCCCAGTTGTTGGTTCAGTCTCTGTGAGCTCCTATGAGCTCAAGTTAGTTGATTCTGTGGGGTTTCTTGTGAGATCCTTGACCTCTCTGACTCCTACAAAACACTTTATCCTCTGTTCTGCTGGATTCCCTGAGCTCTGCCTACTATTTGTGGGTCTCTGTGACTTTTCCTATCAGATTTTCAATATAGCAGCTGGTCTAGCTGAAAGTCAGCATGTAGAAGAATGCCAATCAATCCATACCTATCACCCTGCACAAAACTTAAGTCTAAATGAACCAAAGACCTCAACATAAATCCAGGTACAATGAACCTGATAGGAGAGAAAGTATGAAATAGCCTTGAATACATTGACACAGGAGACAACTTCCTGAACAGAACAGCAATAGTGCAGGCACTAAGACTGACAATTAATAAATAGGACCTCATGAAACTGAGAAGCTTTTGTAAGGCAAAGGACACCATCAATAGGACAAAACGACAGCCTACAGAATGGGAAAAGATTTATCAGCCCCACATCTGACAGAGAATTGATTTCCAAAATATTAAAAAAAAAACCTCAACAAACTAGACATTAATAGGCCAAATAATTTAATTAAAAATAAGGTATAAATCTCAACAGAGATTTCTCAACAGAAGAATCCCAAATGGCTGAGAAACAAAGAAAGGTTCAACATCTTTAGCCATCAGGGAAATGCAAATCAAAATGACTCTGAGATTCCATTTTACACTAGTCAGAATGGCTAAGATCAAAACATTAATGACAACTTACGCTGGAGAGGTTGTGGAGCAAGAAAAACACTCCTTGACTGCTGATGGGAGTGAAAACTCATACAGCCACTTTGGAAATCAGTTTAGTAGTTTCTCATAAAATTGGAAATTGATCTACTTCAAGATACAACCATACTATTCTAAGGTATATACCCAAAGTATGCTCAGTCATACCACCAGGACACTTGTTCATCTCTGTTCATAGCAGCTTTATTTGTAATAGCCAGAATCTGGAAACAACATAGATGTGTTCCTCACATAAAGAGTGAAGAAAGAAAATGTTGTACCTGTACACAATGGAGGATTCCTCAGCTGTTAAAAACAATTACATCAAGAAATTTAGAGGGGCATGGATGGAACTAGGAAAAAAAAAACAAACCAAACATCCTGAGTGAGGTAACCTAGACATAGAAACAAAAACTTGATACTAATGTTAAGTGGAAATGGGCTACAAAGTAAAGGATAACCACACTACAATCCATAGACCCAGAGAGTCTAGATAACAAGTGGGGAGGAGTGGTACTTGAATCTCCCTGGTAAGAGGAAATGGAGTAGATTTCATGGGTGGACTGGATGTGCCTGTGGATAGGAACATAAGGAATAAGATTGGGGAACAAAGGGGAAGAATCCTGAGAGGCAAATGGAAAAGGGGGCTACATTTGAGGTAGATAACTAGTGCAAGGGAGGCTCCCACAAATCTACAAAGATGACCCCAGCTGAGACTCCTCTAACAGGGAATATGTAGCCTGTGCTGGTCATGTCCTGTGACCAGGCAAGACTGCCAGTGGAAGAACTGGGACACCAACCCAGCCCCATAACCTACCTGCCTACGGGATGTTCTGGTATAAGGGTGGCATGGAAATTGTGAGTGTGCCCCACCAATGAATGACTGGTCCAGCTGAGGCTCCTACCAAAAGAGTGAGCCCACTCCTGACACTGCCTGGAGCATCAGGAACCAGAGATCTAGGATAGAACAAAACATGACTGGCAAAAGAAAAAAACAAGTCATCAATGTAATGATGCCTAAGGACATTCTGCTATACTCATAGATTGGTGCCTAGAATAGTTTCCACTGATTGTTTTAGTCTAAATTAATGACCTTGTCTGGTGTGGAGAATGGTCTGTATTCTGTCAATTATATTTTAAATAAACCCTGATTGGCCAGTAGCCAGGCAAGAAGTATAGGCGGGACAACCAGACAGGATGTATAGGAAAAGTTTTGTCTCACATAACACCATGTAAAAAGCTGAGCATGGTAGCATGTGTTGCCCACCCTGCAGGTGTATCTGTACACATAGAAGCACACATGCACACTCACACACACACACACACGCTCACACACCATTATACTGGTAGTCTAAAACATTCTCTGAGAGCATATAGAATGTTCATGATGGAGTCTGTTATGTGTGTTCCATAAATTATAATATAAAGATTGAAATATTTTACATATGGATAAATACATGTGTGTGTTTTTTCATGCTAGATGACTATTGGGGGTCTTCATTCTTCACATTGCTATCTGGAATAAAGGTCTTTCCCAGAGGCATCATCAGGTTGAATGCCTGAGAGATTACTTATCCAAACTCCAGTGTAGGCATTTGCCAATAGGAGCTGGGCTCTCTCTCCCCATTCACAGTCCCAGATGACTTCACGTGTGAACTATGGTTATTATGTTTCTGTCCTGAAGGTGAAAGACCCATAACTCAAAGCACCTCAGGCATGAGGGAGTTACTAAGATCTTTCATACAAGCGACAGAAATGTAATTATCACTCTTCAAAGGTGAGATTGCATTTATTTTATTTCTTTGCAAAAAAACAGTGAGTAAAGAGAGTGAAGTAATATGAGACACGAATTAACCTTGCCAACAAGAATGAAAGAATCAGCAGGCATGAATTGGGTGCTATTCTAAATTGAACTGTGATCTCTCTTCAGTATGTGCGGAAGTTTGCTTAACTTGTTTTCATTTTTAAACAACGAACTCTCAAGCTTCTAAGAACTTGGAAAGTTTAAATACAGAAAGATGATAGCTTTTATGTTGTAGATTATATCAGAAGGGGAAATGCTAACGGTTACAAGGAACATGATCTGTTGTCTTGTATATTTTAATCCTCACATTAAAATATATATATATAATTTTGATGTATTTTAATTTCTTTGTCCTTCTAATTTGACATTTTACTTGCTTCCTTTTTTTCATGACAATTCTCTCCTTCTTCTCTTCTGTGCAATTAACACTTGAGCAAAGCCATGGATTGTACTTGCTATATATATATATATATATATATATATATATATGAGGAAAATGAGAGTCTGTGCCAGCTCATTCAAGTTCTAAGACTTCACACTTGATTTTAATGTTTGAAGATCACCTTCCAGAAATTCTATTTTCTAAAGGTGACTCCAAGCAAATATCAAGTCTAGAATAGAATGTAAAATATACACTGTACAGGTAGGAAAGCAATTAAGCAAAGTTTTATGAACATTTACTTTAAGAACATATCAAAATATTTCATTTTGGAGAGTAAGTATTTCTTTAAAATGTCCTGTACTATGACAGAGGAACAAAATTTATACTGCATTTATCTATAATAGCATCAATTTAAATTTCTTATCTCTATCTCTATTTCATCTTATTTCTATCTTTATCTTTTGAAAATGTGCTGCTGCGTAAAGATCCTTGGTGTGAATTCAAATCAATTCAATGACTATAGTCACATTAACAAATACTTGATGATTGGGAATTTTAAATCTTTGCAACCTTACAAAGAGCTAAAGTTGAAGTCCAAACTGTAAGAATCGTGGAGAAATATGTACATGTTGTGGTGTGTATTATTGAATAATGCTTACTTAATCTAGTCAGGGCTATGGCTGTATTTTCTGTAATGTCTGATTGGCTTGCTACCATTGGTAAAAAAGATGAAAGGCTATATGCCAATGTGAATGTGCTTCCCTAATATCAGTACATTTCAAAGAAGATTATTCATGTCACAAGAGCTTCAAACTCCTGAAGACTTCAAAGCTTTATGTGAAACACAGGTACAGCTTATTAGGCTGAATTGTAGTTTTGTAAAGTCATGGTTGTTCCTTTGTATCTGCAGAGAGTGGTTGTCAGGGATCCATGGGTCAAACTCTGCAGATGCTCAAGTCCATTACATAAAAGGATTGTCTATGATCGAAGACCTCCCAGGTACTTTACATTATCTCTAAGTTTATTCATAACTGATAGAATGAATATTCTGTATAAATATCTGATAGAGTACATTTAAAGGATAATCAAAAAATGGCTGTACATAAAAGAACAGAAATTATATTTTTCCTAATTACATGCATTGTTGGCTGAATCTGTAGGTTCAAAATGAGTATATTTGAATGGATGATCAACTCTATATTTTTTTTGTTTGCTAATCTATGGTGTGTGTATATGTCTCTCTCTGTGTGTGTTGTGCTGTGTTTAATACATGCATATGTTTAATATACAGATTTACATGTATAAATCAACATTAATGAATTCTGTGAATCATTTCTCAGTATGCTATTTTTGGACATATCTGGCTCCTTCTCATCCCTTTACCAGCTTGTACTGGCTGTAATGCAAGTCAACTGCTTCTGTAACCCTTCTGCTCATACTTGGATTGTCATCAGTATTTCCTTTTCCAGACAAATAGGACTACTTGTCTGACAACAGAATCCTCTCCCCATTTCTGGCAACAGCTTCACTATAACTCAGGTTGGTGGGAGAAAGTGGGAGCATCTGTCCTTTCCCTTACACCCAGCAATATGGTGGAATGATCGAGAGGTGTTCCTGACGGACCGAATCTGTATCCAACAATGACCTCTTGAGGAAAGCAAAATTTCTGCTTATTTTTTTTTAATTTGGGAAAACAAAGAGTAATCTGATATATCTCAGAGCTCATCCAGAGGGAGTATAGGCAATAAGAACTGAAGCTCCCACTGATCCCTGAGAATTGAACAAAATAATGAGAGCAGACCCACAAAAGGATGTCAACTGGAAGCTAGGCTAAACTGGGGAACACCCCAGGAGTCCTCATGAATTTATGGCACCTCTCTTTTCGGACCAGATTGGAATTGGAATTAAGGAGCTTCTGATAAATCACCTTAAAATATTCATTTGTAAGTAGGAATAAAATTTGGACAAAGAAGTGCTAGAGGCAGGCAGCTGTTCCTTTGAGCAAGATTAGTAGAGATGGAATTTCCAAGGGGGATATTTCTTGTTTAAGCCTGAGGGGTCACCATATATCAACATAGTTTTTTGAGTTGTTAGCAATATGTTTTTAAACATGTTGTAGGAATATAATATTTTCCTCTTTCTAGGTATTAAAAGACACCCATGGTGCCAGTCTTGCTCTTTATGACATAATGTAAATACAAATACAATGGTTAAGCTTTCATACACTCTTATTTTGTTTTGAACTACATTATTAAGCTGTATGTAGGATACTACAACCCCATCTTTGTAATTAAAACCATACAAGTTTCATGACTAGATGCTAATAATTTTTTTTTATTTTAAAACAAATTACATTGAATTCAAAAGTAAAAGTACTCTAACAGACTGCAGAAAACAACACCAGACTTTCTGTAGCTAGAATCCAAGATAGAAGGTTGTTGCTTTGTAGCAAAATAGTACCAATATTATTTATGCTTCTGGTTGACTTTACTGTAAACATTTTTTAAATCTATTCTTTGTCTATTCCCTGTATCAGAAATGGAGGTACACAAGGTATAATAAATACTGGGCTGTGTACCCAGAGCCAGGAGGGATGCCTTGCTCTGTGATGGTCTCTTCCTCCATGAGCACATGGGTCTAGTTTGAAGTCTGGAGATGCACAACATTGGTGCAATGAGGTTTTGTTGATAACCCAGATGTGAGCTACTTGAGTTAACGCAAGTTGAAAGTTCAGAAAGACAGAGATAATTTATCCACATAACATCCTTTTCTCCAGTCTTTGAATTTCTTCTGACTGTTTTATTTTGTTGGCATTGGTGCTCGTCTATTCAAATAATTAGATTGTGCCTCAGTAGTGAGGACTTTAAGTTTGGCTTAACTTTTCCTTCTGCTAGTCTGGGAGTAAACAAAATCATTCCTTTCTGGTTCACTCCATATTCTTCTTCTCAGTGTTCAGTAGCCCTAGAATAACATAACTCATTGTAAAAAGGGTCTCCTCTTATTTCTGCCCATGTAGAGGCTTTGCTACACACAGCTCCAGGAGGTACACAGTTGGTGAAGGATATTCCTTTCACTGTAAGAGTCACCTGGTTCAGCGATCTTAGAATCTAAGATCAGCTGGTTTACCACAGAATAATGGTGCTTGAAGTGGGAGTCTGAGAAGTGCACAGGAACAACCCTTTTCCATACCAGACCCATGGTGGTTTCTGGGAAGATTTGTTCATGTGTACGCAGGCATTTCTCTCTCTCTCTCTGAGTCTGTGTGGATGCTGTTGGGAATATGTGGGCCACAGGATCACAACCAGTGTTGTTTCTTATGACCATCCACTTATTTTTGAGAACGCTTATTTCATAGGTGCGTCTGGAGCTCACCATGTAATGTGGGCTGGCTGGCCAGTGAGTCCCAGGGCGCACTTGTTTATACTTCTACAGTGCAATGATAACACGTGCTGCCACCGTGCCTGAATCCTTTTACTTGGGTCAGAGATTACATTTAGAACTCCATACTTGAGAGTAACTGCATTACCAACCGAACTCTCTCCAACTAGTCTGATAAATCTTGATTTTTTTCTTTATTCTTGAAACTTTCATACATAAATCCAATGAAATATGATTACATCTATCTTTTCTTTCTCCTCCAAACTTTCATATTCTGCTTAAATTGCTTCCTCCCAACTTCATGTACAATAATAATATAACTAATGTTATTATTATTGTTACTATTTTACCCACTAAGAGCAGCTAGTATTGCCCACAAGTACAAGGGTGTTGGAGCCATCCTCCAGAGGGTTTTCCTTTCTGCTGTCAAGTTCCAGCAACTCTTCAGTGAGGCTGGGCCTGGAGATCATCTAGCCGATTCATGGTGGGACTTGGGTTCCCCCAACAGTCCGCATAACACCTTCTGACATAGCAAAAGCTGGCCATATAGGGAGGGAGTCTTTACCTAAAATGAAGCTTGGATGAAGGGGTCATGCAGTAGCATTTGAATTTGACTGAGTCTACCCAAAATTTACATCTTATGTCCTTTATGGCATCATCGAGAGACATTGCCTATCTTCTTTTTAATCCCAGTACCAAAGAAGAGTCTTCTTTGTATACATGTATTTATTTTCAGTATTCATTTCTCACTCTGGAACTGAAGTAGAGTGGATCACTGGGAAGGTAAAATAAAGAGAAAGTTTAGTTATTCTATTTCAGAAACATTTTTTTTTCCAATTACTGGGAGTGGAAAAAAGGTGTGGACTCTTGTAAGTTTTTTTATGTGAAGAACCTAAAGATTTGCTGTAGTTGAAACAATTTCAGTTTACCAAGGAATTGTCATTTAGACTCTTTCTTGGTTGTAGCACAAAGATTTGTGACAATGACTAACCAGTATAATTATACATCATCTTGAATTTTGAAAAACATTCACACATTATAAAGAAATATTGTAAACATTTCTTCATGTTATACATGCTTATATTTAGATATACATGTAAAAAATTTATATGCATGACAATACCTCCTAGTGGGATATAACACATCTATGAAGTGTAATATGTTAAGAATCCTAGAAATTACAGCACTTTCAGGGAAGTTGCTAGAATGACTAGTATAATCCATCTCAGATGCCAAGTGGTTCTCTAACTAATTCCTATTTCTTAGTATGTTGGTTTCAGCTATGAACAAGAATTTGGAGTGAAAATTTTAGTGAAAGGAAGTACGCATATTGATTAAAAAAAATACTCCAGCCTTAGGGATCTGGAAGTCCATGTTGAAGGCTCTGATATTATAGAAAGTAGAAATTACATGCTATTTGTACTTAATGTTCCCTTTGGAATGTCAAATAGGGTAGAGGCAAAACAATTTTTGGACTCAATGAGAATCTTTTTTTTTTTTTTTTTTTTTTTTTTTTTTTTTTTTTTTTACAGTCAATTGAAAGTCTTTATTCTGTCTGGGACTACACTCAAGTATTTGGGACCAAAGTGTAGCTCTGAGTATTTAGACCAAGGGACTTTTTTTTAATTTATTTATTTATTAAGGATTTCTGCCTCGTCCCCACAACCGCTTCCCATTTCCCTCCCCCTCCCCCGATCAAGTCCCCCCCCCCCTCATCTGCTCGAAGAGCAATCAGGGTTCCCTGACCTGTGGGAAGCCCAAGGACTGCCCACCTCTATCCAGGTCTCGTAAGGTGAGCATTCAAACTGCCTAGGCTCCCACAAAGCCAGTACGTGCAGTAGGATCAAAAACCCACTGCAATTGTTCTTGAATTCTCAGTATTCCTCATTGTCCGCTATGTTCAGCTAGTCCGGATTTATCCCATGCTTTTTCAGACCTAGGCCAGCTGGCCTTGGTGAGATCCCAATAGAATATCCCCATTGTCTTAGTGTGTGTGTGCATCCTGAGTTCCTTGCTCGTGCTCCGTCTCCTGCTCCTGATTTGGACCTTGAGATTTCTGTCCGGTGCTCCCGTGTGGGTCTCTGTCTCTGTCTCCTTTCATCGCCTGATGAAGGTTAATATTCCTGAGGATGCCTATGTGTTTGTCTTTGGATTCACCTTATTTAGCTTCTCTAGGAACATGAATTATAGGCTCAATGTCCTTTATTTATGGCTAGAAACCAAATATGAGTGAGTACATCCCATGTTCCTCTTTTTGGGTCTGGCTTACCTCACTCAGGATAGTGTTTTCTATTTCCATCCATTTGTATGCAAAATTCAAGAAGTCCTTGTTTTTTACTGCTGAGTAATACTCTAATATGTATATATTCCATACTTTCTTCATCCATTCTTCCGTTGAAGGGCATCTAGGTTGTTTCCAGGTTCTGGCTATTACAAACAATGCTGCCATGAACATAGTTGAGCATATACTTTTGTTGTATGATAGGGCCTCTCTTGGGTATATTCCCAAGAGTGGTATTGCTGGATCCAGGGGTAGGTTGATCCCGAATTTCCTGAGAAACCGAAACACTGCTTTCCAGAGTGGTTGCACAAGTTTGCATTCCCACCAGCAATGGGTGAGTGTACCCCTTTCTCCACAACCTCTCCAGCAAAGGCTATCATTGGTGTTTTTTATTTTAGCCATTCTGACAGGTGTAAGGTGGTATCTTAAAGTTGTCTTGATTTGCATTTCCCTGATCGAATCTTAATAAAAGTCACAATAATAATAAATTGGAAACTGTTGAATTATTGTTTCCTGATGCACAATACTTTGTGCCTTCTTTGCAAACTTCCTAGCACTTAGCTTTGATTTCTATTTTATCTTCATCTGCTGATGTTATTTACATATGGAATTGTGATGTGTTTGCCTCATTATTAAAATAGAACTGGATTTTAATTAAATACCATTTCAGGATCACAGCTTCAAACTCCTTGCCAACACTGATGCTGATCAATAGAAGTTGTTGAACAAAGAAGATAAATAGATTTTTCTGAGTACTCAAATATTTTTTCATTTCCCTCTCTTCTTCCTTCTCTGGTTTCTTGTCTGTTCTACTCTCTGTAGACTTGTTTGTTCATTCCCTTTCTCAGTTCATCCACGTGCTTAATTTTTCATGTGTTGCATAAATTTAATTTCCTGTGGATGTTTTCTATAGTGTACATTCAAGCTCTGGAAATCAGAGATTTTGACTGCCAGGACATCATGTTTGCTAATTCACAAACTTTGAGTTGCCAGTTCCTTTGGATTAAGCACCATTGAAATGGCTTCTATTATATGCTTGTTTCAGAATTATAAAATGTTATTTGCTTGATTGTGTATTTATCTTGCAGCAATTAATTCACCCTGAGCTTTTATTTGGAAAATCTACCTCCTGTAAGCAGTAAACAGTTCTAAATGTTGTAGAATTTTACAACTAATTATGTCTTTATGCTTATAAAGGTACACCATTCCTTCTCAAATTTAACATTTTATTTGATTGAACTCTTTGTAAAAATTTTGCTTAGAAAAAATTCAAGTTTGTGGATTTGAAAGAACTGTACTGATTTTCACATGAGAGTCATGGGATATTTGCTGCTATACCTTATAAAAATAATTTTCCATTTATTTTATACTTATAACTGTTCTACTTGCATCCATTCCATCCAACACCTGTGGAAGCAAGAAGGGGCTATAAGCTCTTTTAGAACTATAGTTATAGATAGCTGCGATCTACAATGTGGGTACTAAGAATTGAACCTGGGTGTCCTGGAAGAATACCCACAGCTCTTAACTGCTGAGCTATCTCTCCAACAGACACACACACACACACACACACACACACACACACACACACACACATATATATATCACTATCCCACATCCCACACCACACAAAGGGCTAGTCTGTTATTCTATCAAGTTATGAATCTGAGGTCACTTAAAGCCTGAATACCCAATGAGCTACAACAAAGACCAGGGTGGCTCTTTCTTTTATCTCTATCCACAGGTTTTGCAACTTTTCCATGTAGCTGCAGGGTGTTCTATGCAGCAGAAAATAAAGTGTGCAGAATGAGGCCCACATAAGCATGAATAGATACTTCTCAAAAGTTTCTTGGGCAATACATGAGCATCATTTTTCTATTGGTGAATACAGGTGTGATATGTTTTTAACAGTTTATGGATTGAATAAAAGTATGAATGAATATGTATGAGTAATTATGAAATATATAATTGATGTATCAAATGTGTCTCTTTAATAGCCAGTGACTATGTTTAACAAAAAAAAGTGGCAAGGTTAAAAATTGGAAAATTGAGGGGTCAAGTATGAACAGAAGAAAAGCATGGTGGATTAGACCACAAAGAATAGAAGATGTAGGAAAAGAGACTGGTTAACTGGACATTAAAAATCATGTTTGAAGAAGACATAGGTAGTTTCGAAGTCTAGAAGCTATTTTTTTCCTGCTACTATAACCTTAGATATCACAACTGAATTACATGTAACATTTACACACACACACACACACACACACACACACACACACACACACACACATATATATATATATATATATATATATATATATATATATATATACAAAGCCAGTTGGAAAATTGACAGATTGTCAGATGGAATTTTGCATGAGAAATGAAACAGAGCTTTCAAACAATAAAAATGAAGCCATTGGTTGTATAAAGCAGCAGTCTAATTGCAACCTAGAGGAGGTTTGAAAAAATAGTTACTTTAACAAGTCTATTCCTTTTTTCCTTTTGTTTTGGTCACTGATGACTTGAGAATCTGGTCATTTGTGTTGTCATTTTAGCTACTCATCAGATGAGTTTCTAGTCATATGGCTCCTCCATACGTTTCCGTGGATGTCACAATAGAATGACTCAACTCAGAATTCCCTAGAAGTAAATATAACAATAGTTGGAAGGTTGGGCAATTGCTCAAATAAAACTAGATATCCTCTAATTATATTTTTGCATGCAGTAAGCATTATCAATCAAAGTGGAACAAAACTGCCAAAACATTAAGAGAGAAATTCTGCTGGTACATTAATTCACATAAACATATTTACATCTTTCAATATTCCTTTGCTACAGGAGTTCTTGAATATGTTGATGGCTGTCAGTGCTTATTGTAGGATAGAATCTCATAAGCAAAACATGATTGTTTCTGTGTCACTAGAATGTTTTTTTAAAAAAAATGGTAATAAATGTAATAAAATGAGTCAATAGTAGAAGGTCAATATTGCCACTGAGAGAAGACAGTATGTAACTTTTAAATATGTATAATTACCCTACATATCTGCACTTCACAAATTCTCTCTCCCTCCTTTCTCATTTTTGGATAGTTAGGAAGTTGGTAGCATTCTTCTAAACATCAAAACATACACTCCTACAAAAATACTAATTTTTATTAGCTGTTTTTAAAGGTGTTTAGATGATATAATAAAGTATTTCATTTGAGAGGTTGTCTTAGGATTTCTATTGCTGTGAAGAGACACCATGACCATGGCAAATCTTATAAAGAAAACATTTAATTGAGGGTGACTCACTTACAGTTTCAGAGGTTCAGTCCATTATGATCATGAAGGCAAGCAATGTAGTGTGCAGGCAGACATGGTGCTGGAGCTGAGAGTGCTACATCTTGCAGGCAACAGGAAGTTGACTGACTGTCACACTGAGGGAAATTTGAGAATAAGAGACATCAAAGCCTACCTCCACAGGAACATATTTCCTCCAACAAGGGCATGCTTCTTAATAGTGCCACTCCTTTTGGTGGTCATTTCTCTCAAACTACCTAACTAATTGGGTCATTTAACCTGCTTATAAAATTAACTGTGCTCCTCCTTCTTCTCTTCTTCTTTCCTTCTCCCTTTTCTCTTCATCTTTCTCCTCCTCCTTCTTTTCTGCCTTCTCTCTTCATTCTTTTCTACATGAGATCATTTATCTCCACTTCTCTGAAGTTCAGGACTTAAGTGAAGTTAATATCTAGATGAAGTATCCATTCTTATATATGAATAATAAGAAATAGATAAATCACAGAACAATGAAACTCTAGAGGCCAGGCATGAAAACTATAGGCAGGCTTGATATCAAAATCTTTCTCAAAGAATTCTTTACTATGAGGTTCATGAAAGGTTGTATTAGTTACATTTTTCTTTACCGTGACCACATACCAGATAAGGAGCAACTGAAGAAAAGAAGGGTGTATTTTCACTGAGAAGTCCACAGTGATGTAGTCTATCATGGTTGGGAGGGCATGGTGGCAGGAACAGAAGGCCTGCCTAGTCATTACATTGCTTTGGAAGTCCGATAGCAGAAGGGAAAAGGAAGTGAGAACAGATGACAAAACCTTAAAGCCCACCCCAATGACTCATTTGCCTCTGGCAAGGCTCCATTGGTGAAGTTTCCATAATCTTTAAAAACACCACTGCCAGCCAGAGATTAAGTGTTCAAATACAAAGCTATGAGGAATTTTTCACATTCAAACCACATTCGAGGTGAAAGAGTCCTATTCTAACAGTTCAGCTGATTTGTGGGAGGGAAGTAGGGACAGGGAAGAGAGAGAAGGAGGACAGAGAATATGAATAGTTAATTTGTGAAAATTTTAAATGATTTTTTAACTTTTCATAATTGAAATATTCTCTCCAAGGAAGAATAATTGTCATACTTTATTCAGAGCAAAATGAAGCAAAAGGTTGATGCATTAATATTCCAGATGTATATTGCAGATAAATTGGCATGTCAAACCTTCCCAAGGTTAGAATTATCCTTCTTACCAGTGTGGAATAATGTAACGCAAAATATATAGGTTTATATTTCAGGGAAAATACTCTGCTATAAACCATACAGGCTCACTCAGAGTGAGGTATTTGTCTCTAAATAAACATGTTTATGCCTCACATTAGAGGTGAAATAGCAGTTCTGTGAGTAAGCTATTCTTGGGGTAATCCTCCCTGAATAATTAATTGTCCTTGTAAGTTTGCCTTCACACTTGGAATGCTCATTGGAGCAGTCACTTTTCTCATGTGTGAAAACTCTAGAAGGTTCTTTCATAAGTGCATATATGGGTGGAGAATGGAGTCATTAATTTTTTGTGCTTTCATGGAGAACGCGGTACCAAGGGATTGAAGTGCCACCTGGATACCAGAGAACATTTTTGCTAAGCAAGCTGATGGGCAGCAAACTTTCATTCGTTTCTTCACACAACCCCAGGGTTTATTGTTATGAGATGACATTGTGATCTTGTCTAAGATCACACAGCCATTGAGTATGATTTTTTTTCTTATTTTTGTGCAATGAGTGCTAAGTTTTATGTTAATATGGCTCAAATCACAACTTTGCTTAGTTCAAATTTCTTGTTATTATGCTAGTATCCTCCAGAGAATGCTTACCCATCTAAGAGGGGTACACATAATTCAGTCTAAGCAATATCTGGAGCTGCACTCAAATCTTCCAAAGTGCCTCTCCTCATGATCCTTTCTCTTTTTAGAACAGGAGGGGGTGGAGTTGAGATAGAGGGGTAACTGGGAGGAAAGAATCATCTGTGCCTACATCTTCATGTGAGGTGCATAGCATTCATCAGACAGTAATACAGAACAGGAACTCACTGGTCCTAAGGCTAGGGTGCCACAATTTCCTCAAGGCCATGTGTTTCTGGAGGGGCTATTTACCCTAACAGGAGTGGTTTCCAGAGAAAGCCTATGTAATAACAATTTTCACATTCATGGCTATGGCAGTCTTTTGATAATTTGTGTTAAAAATGAATTTGAGTTACTCAAAAAGAGAAGGCTGAGGGGATGACTTAATTACTATCTTCAAATATGTGAGAGATTGTTACAGCATTTGGAAGATGACAGCCAGCTGTTCCGTCTCTAAAGAGGAAAACAAGAGAAAATGAATTTGCAAAATGGCAGGACTTAGAGGGAACATGATTATTATGTGTTGTCTTAACTGTGGGGATGTTAAATACTAAGAGACAGAACTTGTGGGGTAGGGGAGGTGGGGACTTTTGAAACAATGTGATGTTTAGGGTAAATGCCAGCTGGTCTACTCCCTTCATGCTGCATAAATATGTACAATATTGAGAACAAAATCAACAGGATCCCATTCGAGCGGGGCTTGATAACCACCTGGCTACTATAGTTTCTATCAGTGTCCTTTAATACAGATTTGCTTGGGAAATTAATTTCAGGTAGAAATTTGATTTTTCTTGCTCATGATTATGACACTGGAAACAGACATGAATATTTACCTTTTCCTTCACCAAGGCTCAACTTTGAATATTCACTATACAAAGAATGCCATAGATGTCTTAATTAGTGAACCTCTGGATGTGTCTATCTTGACAGCTTGGAGCCACTGACACAGAGGTAATGTGTGGATAAAGTAAGTTTTTTGCACATAAGGGTCTTTTTTCCTGGGTTATCAGAGTTTTTTTTTTAACAATTATTGGCAAGATTATCTTTGCAAATTGAAGTTCAGAGCTATAACTCTTCCTCATAGAGTGGAAAATACCCCGGAAGACGTCATCCCATGTGTAGGTGTGAGTGTTATTAGGCTCTAGCTTTTACAAGGAGAAGGGTGACTCCCCCCACCCCCCACCCCCACCCCAGAGACTCTGCAGGGGAGATGATGAGTCAGTGTCCTATTCTAGTCCAAGTAACAAGCATGGACCAGTTTTACAGAAGTAAGAACTTAAAACCATACGGGAGGAAAACAATCATTATTTTTAATCCACATTGTCTAGCCAGATACAAAATGTGCTTTTACTTTCTCTGTGCTAATATATATAATATGAAGATATATATTTAATGATTCAATGTAGTGGATGGTTAATATAGGCCAACATTCCTGATTACTTTTGATTTAAAGACAACTTGCTATGTTTTAAAACTTTGGAACTGAATTCTGTTGCATTTTATGTTTACAGAATGGGAGTTGAACCTTTTTTAAGAGTTTCATTTTCAGTGTGACTTAAGATGTATGCTATCAGCGTCCACCATTGCGAATGGCCATTCTGATATTGCAATGAATGTAAAGAGGGAAGGGGCAGTGGACTTTTTGTGACTACTCCAAGAGTCTGTTTTCCCACCCATGAAAGCCTGCATTTTATTTGATGTGATAAAATGGCCCTCCATGCACCTTCTGATGTCAATATGAGTTGTTTACCTGGCTGTGAGTAGCAATTAGGTCTCTTGTTAATGATCACTGTGTAATTGAATGCTGCTAGCTAGTCATTAAAACCCAAGGGATCAGAAGAAACAACTTCTCGGGCTCATGGCACCTTGCTATCGAGGTTTAAAAATAACTCCACATGTACATATTTTTCCTCCTCTCAAATTGCTTCGGGAGCAGAAGGGTGCTCAGTTCACAACACACAGTTCATTAAAACAAGCCTTTCCCTTTAGAATTTCCATTTCAAGATTATATGCAAAAAGAGACACTGAGACCGGATGGCTTGTAATGAAAACAAGGAGGACCCTGTGTGTTGTGAAATTTAACTATAAACTTCTACACTAAAGACATGTTCGAATGGGAGCTCAGCAAGGCTTTCTAAATTAGTCTTTCTTCCTCTATTTCTAACAAATTATTCCCTCTCACCTCATGGCATAGGTAATGAGGAAGAACAGAGTCATTTTTTCCTTTTCACTCAAGTTGAATAGTAAAACACAAAAGACCAGGGAGGGTTTGTCTTTCCTGTGGTCCCTGGAAAGATTCCTGGGAACCCAGTATTCTCATTTTGCAGAAGCAGCAAGTCTTTGTTGTTTCCTATTTTACTGGACAATATAGAAAATATTTGTTATTTGAGTGAGTGGGACATACCAACAGCTCTTTTTAGCAGCTATTCCCTGGCTTTGCAAACACCTGGATTTCAAAAACACTTTGCTATTAAATAAAGTTCACAACTGATATATACAACAGGATGCATACTATTACTTTTATTGAATATTACTAGATACATGGTATGGACAAGTAAATGCAAAATTCATATATATAAATGATCTCTAAGGTCATTTCAGAAACCGATAAGAAAATTCCCTCATCTGATCCAGTCAATAAAGCAATGAGTTTTCCTGAGCTTTCTCAAAGACTGATTGCTTGGCAGAATAAATTGTTTAAAACTTTTCTGCCCTTTAACTTTATTAAATGCCTGACATTTAGCAGCATTAGCTGATGGCAGAAGATGAGCCGGCTCTGTGCGCTGTATCCTGGAACATGATGCAAGGCATAAAAAAGAAATCTGGACGGAAATGTTGCCGTTAGTTTGGAAGTCACTGTTGAAGCTGAGTTATTCCGGGAGGAAAATGACTCATGGAATCTAAGTGTTCCCAGGGATTGTGATGTTGTGGGAGGCTGGACTGACTCTTCATTAATCTTGTTTCAATTAGAATGCCGCTCTTGTGAGGGATCCACACTGTACATGTATGGGTGACTATTTTCTAATGAAGAAAAACAGGCCACTTGGCATTTTCAAGGCAGATTTCTATTTTGGGTAATTCAGTAGATGTGCATGCTCTTCCCACGCTCTCTGAACTCCTTGAATGGCCCCTATAGCTAGTAAAATGTTTTCAATAAATTTTAATCATGTCAAACATAACTCTTGAACATCTTCTAGAATGTGTCTCTACAGTTAAGGGGCACCCCCATAAAATTGGATATTTGGATCTTATTTAGAGCAGTGATCTGCAAACGTTTTCTTATGGAGCAAGATAGTAAATATTTAGACTTGAAGCAACCCTGGTCTTTGCTTTTGGCCATGAACAGCGCTAACTGTTTTTCTTATCCCTCCCAGACTGCCTTGTCTTTTGTTTTCTCTCTTTGTGTGATTGACAAACGTCCAACTAATGGCTTCCTCTGGCAAATCCTCTTTGTAAACCTGATTTAAGAGGCATATGCTGTTTAAAAGCAATAAGGGGAATATGATATACCATGAAACAGTAGAATCAACATTGGACTGAGGTTAATAAAGCTTTATAAACACACTAAATTGATGCTAATACTAACATAAATCTGGCTAAAGGCAAGAAGGAATGTTAGAGATAGAATATGAATTCCAAAGTGAGGTAGATCTGGAGAAGTATTCAGATTTCAAAGTCATTTACTGTGTCTCCCCAGGCAAATTATCTGCCCTCTGAGTGTCTGTTTCTTTATTCATAAACAGAGATGCTTAATAACTGTTCTCACTGGGCTGCTTTTCAGTTTAAGTAGCTACATAATAATGATACGACAGCAAAATGACAGTAGCAGGATGAAGCCAATGCCACATCTTGCACCCAGTTGGGCCTATGTCAAGAGGCAGAAGTGAGAGGGTAACTTCACTTGACTTGTTTTACTGTGAAGAGGAGCTCTCTAGAGCATCTCACTAGGTCACCTATGAGCCAATCATTGAAAAGAGGAATCAGGTAGACTTTGAGGGGACTGGACTTCAACTGAGGATCCCTTTGGTAAGTGGTTCTATGAGAAAGGGTTGGGGACTAATAGAACATTCTTAGAAGAAAGAAGAATCACAGAACCAATAACATTCCCATTCCACATTTTGTAGGCTTCAGTATTGTGTGAGGGAATAATATGATTCTGTCCATACATTTTTTTCCTGCTCCTTTATTCTTAGTTTTATATTGGTGATTGCTATGCAGGCCTTACATTTGCAAGGCAAACCCTACCACTAAGACAGACTCCCATCATTTCTCGTTAATTTTTGAAAGCTTGAAACTGTCTCACTAAGCTGTCCAGGCTTACCATAGCTTGCTATGGAGACTAGGCTGTCTTCACACTTGCATTCTCTGCCTCAGCCTCCTGAGGAGCTGGGATACTGATGTGCCCACCAGATCTGCTTTCTTTGTTTTAAGCTCATCCTTCCATTTTTCATGAATGATGCTTGATTTTTATTTTGTCTTTGGTTATTTTGAAGGCGTGTACCTTTCCCTCTTCCTTCCCCTTTCCTTTCTCTCCATCCTCCTTCTGCTTTGTCTCCATGTTCCTTCTTCTCCTCTTCTCCTGTTCTTTTTATTCATTCACAAAAATCTTTCAGAACTTGTATTTAATCATAAATTGTGAAATTCTTATTTTATATACCCAGTGTAAAATGAGAAGCTCTTCTCCTTTTCTCTTCATCTACTGCCTTATTGATTGTAGACTAGTAATTTTTGGTAGGTAAATTAGTATGATTTTCCTGGGTGATGAGCTTTTGTGATTTTACTTTCTTATCACTGTAATCAGTTTTTTCAAACATAGAACTATAAACGAGTCTTCTATCTTGAATTGTTCTAGGAAAGATATGGTTTTTTATTTGTATTTTTTGGAAAAGTATGTTTTACGTTTCCACTCAGTTCTGACTTTTACTGATAATTTTCTTTTCTTTTGTCATTGACATGTGTATGACTTCTTGCTTTTATTTTGAAATTATTTGAAAACAGTCAGTGCTCTGCCATCTGAGATGTTTTTCATTCAAATAAGTGTTAAAATGCTTCTTCTTACCAGATCTTTTGAGATTTATTCTAGATTTAGATTCTTGTTCTTTGATGTGCTTATGTATACATGCACGCATATACAGGCATATGTGGGTGAGTGTGTAAGTGATAGGCAGTGTAGACAGGGCCCTGCTCCTTATTTAAACATTAGTGGTTTTTTTTTCCCACTTACATGATTGGTGTAAGGTACCTGGCACTACAATATCACTCAGTAAGCATCTTAGATGATCACTCAGTGTGTACTTACCTACTAATATTGTTGAATAATATTGCTTGCTTTTTAACACTCTCAGATTATTATCAAATCTCACAAACATCAACTTAATTTAGGAAAAAGAGATTTAACTGCAAGAGAGAGTTCCAAAATCCCTCAGTTACAGTTTTCCGGCTATGCACATTTGTTTCTTGGTGGTCAGCACTTCAGCTCTGGCTATGAATCATCTTGCATGAATATTAAAACTCTTATGTTCATTCTCACATTAACTGCTGTGCTGTCAGAGGTTTTATAATCTCAATAGGGTTACTTGGGGGTAGAGTGTGTTCTTTCTCTCATGTAATAGCAGAACAGGGTGTTCTTGAGATGTGAGGTGACTAACCTAAGCTGTACATCAGAGGAACAAGGCGTTCTATGTAGAGTTCAGCTGTTCTGACAGCCGCAGCTTATAATTCATGCTGCATCTTAATGCAGCCTTTAAATATGTATGATAGCATTCTTCTTCACTGACCACACTGTGTTGATTGTCTAGAGTTTCCAGTCTCAACTTACGTGTGTCTGATGCTCTACCAGCCTTCCCTAAGTTTCAGCTGAAAATTATATGGAAAATGGCTTCATATATTGGACAAACTACATGATCAGGATAGATACTTGCTAACGGAAGGAAGCAAGCATCCTTCTTTTCACATTGGGCAGTTGCAGTACCATTTTGGGCTGCTTAGTTTTCAGGACACTGGATCACTCACTAGCTTGTTTCGATGATTCGCTCCTACATTTATTAGGTACTTAGCAGCAAAAGACGTCAAAGAAATTATGGATTTGTGTTTTTAGAATTTTAATAGGTAAGTTATATTTCACCACATCGTAAATATTTTTTATTTTGTAAATCAATACGTTTAGCGTTAATTACAATAAATGGAGACACTCATAGGAATGGGTGATAGCTAAAAGGTTGAAGTGTTTATCCCACAAGTATAAGGACTGGAATTCTGATACCTAGAGACCAAATAATTATCCTGCAATTTCGGCCTCAGAAGGTAGAGAGGGGTTTCCCTGAGCAAGCTGGCTAGGAGATTTGCCACATTGTTAGGTATGCACTTGCTTGGCAGACCAGGACTTGGTGAATAAAGTAGATGAATAATAAAGGAGGCTTCCTAACATCAGTCCAAGGTCTCCTTGTGCTACAGGTACACACATACATGCACATGAAATACACATACATGAAAACTTCAAAAGAAAAGAATGTTACTCTAGAACACAATTTTAATGTTCCAGAAAAATTTACATTTCCCCCACACATTTTGGGTACAATTTATACATATAGCCATATTCCAGATTTCAGTAACAGATAACACTCTGCCTCATGTTATTGATTAGCAGTAATATATTTAAGAAAATACCTTTTTAATAAAATAATTTAAAAATTTTCTAAATCATAGACATCTATCTGAAGCATCATTGAAAATAAGAATGTCAACAACAACAACAACAAAAGACTTTTAAGGAGCCTTTTAGACCTAAAACTTAGTGGTAAATTATACTGATTGTGGGAATTTCAGCAAAATGCAACAATGACAATACTAGACATAATTAAAAATTAACCAACAGCTGTATGATACTCGATTTTATTATTGTGGGAGTAGCTAACTCAAAAACCAGAATTATGCGATGGCTGAAAGAATGACCTGGATGTTATACACAACACCACGCTCATTTCTGAATATATAGATTGAGGAAACAAAATGGAGAACTGGAATTAGAAAAATACATCTTTCACTACCTGCAATGACAGGCAGGTAAAACGCAGTTTATATAACTAAGGTCACAACCAAAACAACATCCTTTTCTTTTTCTTCTTCTTCTTCCTTTTTTTTCCTATACAAGGTTTCTCTGTAGCTTTGGAACCTGTCCTGGTACTAGCTCTTGAGACCAGGCTGGCCTCAGACTCACAGAGACCCACCTGCCTCTGCCTCCTGAGTGCTGGGATTAAAGGCATGTACTACCACTGCCTGACCTAAACAACATTCTTTATATGTGTCAAAGATGATAGTGTGCCAATGGCTGTGATTACAATGAACTGAAATCTCATCAGCAGAATTAATTATATTACAATGGTCCATTTTGGATAGACTCCCGAACTGAGTCAGAAACCCTTACTCTATTTTCTGTTCTGCCATTTTTCTATGTGACTGGCTAGCAGATTAAGACCAAACTAGCTTAACTTTTGAATTTGAATTTCCTCCCTGAAAGTCAGGTTTTGGATAGTATACCCCATACATCTTCAGATTTCAATAAAACGTGTTAATTTGTTTATGTGCACAGAAAATGGCATACATAGATATGGTTACCAAGATTTTTAGTGAAAGCAATATCGGTAAATGGTTCTTTCTGTTTCTGTTCAGGGTTAGGCTAAGTGCCTCCCTGTTTGCATATTTCAGGACTCCTGATAATGGATATCTTAACTGCCTGTATCTTGGTAATCTCGTAGCAGCTGCTAAACACACATGCTGAGTGACTATTCCCAAAGATTAGGCCCTTACAGCCCTAAGCACTGGGATGACCCAGAATCTGGTGTGTACCTATAAGAGTTGTTCATTATGGCCAATAGGCTGTTTGGATAGATTGTCTTTTGGCTGTACTCCTGACTTCCTCATCTCTGACGTCAGCTTCCGGCTTCCTCTTCTTACCTGTTTGGCTTATCGTCTGGTTATTGACTTTGTCTAGCTCTAGTTTGGATGGAATGCATCTTAGACACATTTAGTGATGATTGTTAACAGTTGCTAGTACTTAAAAGCTTCGAATCCAGGGTCCTAACAGCTCTGCCCTGAGATCCTGTTGCCAACACTGCACACGTCCTTGCTTCAGTTGGGCTCTGACACTTGCCTTTGCTAACACTGGGAAATCTTGGATTCACTAACTTATACCAAGCCACTCACATTTGGTATACTCCTCTAACACAATATGTTCACTTTTCAACCTTCTTGGTAGGAGGACCTTTTGTTGAATTTCAGTCACTGACATCTAAATGAGACTTCTCTAGATGAAGTTTCTAGGATTTGTGGCAAATTACAATTTTACAAAGATTTGAGTGTTTATGACAGTCTTACATAAAGGGAAGTCTAGAGGACTTTTTTTTTTCCTTCTTGCATTTTTTAAAAATAT
This sequence comes from Microtus oregoni, assembly GCF_018167655.1. Taxonomy (NCBI): domain Eukaryota; kingdom Metazoa; phylum Chordata; class Mammalia; order Rodentia; family Cricetidae; genus Microtus; species Microtus oregoni. The sequence goes on from NW_024543060.1 coordinate 19,350,516, forward strand.
ATGTGAAAACCTATCTTCAGGTTTCATGAGAATATAAGAAAAACTTCTGATTTTACTTAGTGGGAGACTGATTTAGCCTAGATAATCTATTAGAAACAGAATTTTAAGTACACACTTACAAAAAAGAGTGGAACAGGGGAGATAGGTAAATGGGCATAAAAATTTGAAATAGAAACCCCAGATGTCTACATTAGAGGTTAAGTATAAAGCAGAAAACAAACATTCTCTTTGATGTCACAGCAAACTGGATTCTAGTTCTAGTGAAGAGTCCTGAGACCCTAACCGAGGTTCTAACCCAGGGACAATTAGTAAGAGCAAGCTGTAACTAATTCATGTGTAACCGTGAACCCCAGAAGTACTGCCTACATGGAAAGTTCTAAGCTGTAGCTAAAGCTTTGGAGATCAGAGGAGTGTCCCACAAGCAGTCAAAATTACAAGTTATAATGTGTTGGAGTCTAGGACTGAATTTATATCATGACCTGGTGTAGATACTCTGTAGCCAAGAAACTATGAAATGAGCCTCAGGGCACTCTGCATTCTTCCAAAATCTGCCTTCCCAAAGTTAGAAAAAGTTCCTTCATTGTTTCTCTTCATGAGTAGCACATTCTCTTGACCATTTCAAATCAAATAATAAGTTGATAACTAGATTTGAGATGTTTCTGAGCTTCAATTTTAGTTTATCATAGTAGGAAATAAATAAATAACAAAAACAACAGCATGAGAAAACTAGTTTCTCTTATAGAGTAGGCCGGGAATCTCTCAGAAACAGGAAATAATGTGCTGGGGGACAGAGTGTTTGCTCTTCTCTGTAATTAGTTTTCCATCAATACCGGCATAATTAAAACCTTTCATGGTCGATATTTCAGCCTTTTCATGATTGTTTGTTAGTCTTATGAAAAGTTACTTTTCTTAATTTTCCTACAGGTTGTGTTCAGCTAGATAGTGCATTTCACAGACAAAGATTTCTAATTTTTGAATTAGGGGGTTAGGCAAAGGGAGGGAGGAGGAAGAGAAAAGAACACCCCCAACTCACACATTGGGGTGGATAACACAGACATTTCTCAAATCACAGCATTTTTCAAAGTAAATATTAAAGCAGACTAGGTTATTCTTAATGCATTTGTATCATGTTACAAAAACATTCCAGTTCTTGTGGACACTCATGGATCTGCTCAGGATTTGGACAGTAAAACTAACCTGAAGATAGTGAATCCATTTCAAGTCTTTGGGCACCAAACCTCAGGGCTGGAGAGGTGGCTGAGCAGTTGGGATTGCCCACAGCTTTTGCAGAGGACCCAGTCCCAGCCCCTGAGTCAATCAGCTCCCAACAACATGTTTCTCCTCCAGGGGATTTGATGCCTGTGACCTCCAAGAACACCTGCATTCATATGCACACAACATCCTTTCTAATACAAACTCACAAAAATCATTTTTTAAAGATCATTATCCTCGAGTTAAATCAAGAGAAACTATTAATAGGGAAAGCATTATATTATGTTATATTATATAGTATATATAATATAGAGTATATTATATTATACTCTATAATTTTGCCTATAAGATATCAAACAATACATTTGATAGAAGTTTGCATATTTTTTTCTGGTGTTTAAAGGAGGTATTCATTAAATTCTGGGCTTCCTCTTTGTGGTTCATTGTTTGTTTTTTTTTTTTTAACTTATATCAGGGAATGCAAATTCATGGCCTGAAGATGTTTTCAGAAATTAACACAATAATATTTAAACATATGATTTTTTTCTCAACAATTAAAAATTGAGGAAATTGTAAAAGAAAGATTCTGGATTTATTTATTTTCTTGAACATGCCCATGATCCATTGATAGTGGGTCTGATTTCACAGGCGAGCAGTCTAGTGGAGTAAAAGCTGCCCTGCTTGCCTGGGGTTTTCCTCTTCACTTAGTTACATGTACTTTCTGCTACCTGTTGTCAGTTCCCATTCCTGCCATTTACCCAGAGGTTACAGATTCCTAAAGCCTTACATGAATGCGTCAGTCAGATGAAGAACTTTAAAAGTTTGAGAACACAGGTGTTCTTAACACTAGATTCACCTACATAGAATAGGATTTAGGGTCTGATCATTGGCATATACAGAGCTATGCCAAAATCAAGAGAGCAGGTCGTTTTGTATAACTTGGAAGAGAGCCATTGCTGGGATGTTTGCAGTTCTGTCTGCTGACTTTCCATTTCAGTGGTTAAACTATTAAACAATATCTACCCTCAAAAGAATGGATGCAGATTTATATATCTCACCCTTTACAAAAATCAATTCAAAATGGATCAAAGACCCTTACTGAAAACCTGAAATGCTGAGACTGCTGAGAGAAAACATGGGGGACACATTGGAATTTATAGATATAGGCACGGACTTTCTGGACAAGCACAGGCAACACTCCCAAGAAATCAACAAATGGGACTATATAAACCAAGAAATCTCCGTACAGCAGGGAAACTACCAGCAAAGTGAACAGTCAGCCGGCAAAATGGAAAGCATAGTCTTTGCCAGCTATACCTCACACAGGGGCTGATAGCAAGAATATTAAAGGAATAGGGACATCAAATAACAAACCAAAATCCTGTTAATCAGCAAATGGACAGGCGATATGAACAGATAGCTCTCAAAGGAAAAAAATATAAAATACCAATTATTATTTTAAAATTTTCAAGATCCATAGGAGTCAGGGAAACTTCTTGGAGATTCCATTTCAATCCAATAAGAATGGTTATAATCAAGGAAACAAGTATCGGTGAGGACATGGAAAAGGAGAACCCTTCTTCGTTGCTAGTGGGAGTATAAGCTAATATAGCCACTGTGGAAATTACTCTCAGTGGTTTCTCAAAAAGGAGAACTACCATGTGACCCACCTATACCTCTCCTTGTCATATATCCAGATGATTCAATATCCCACCACAGAGCTATATGAACAACTGTGTCTATTGTGAATTATTCACAACAGCAAAGAAATGGAACCAACCTAATATCCAGCAAATGGAAATGCAGTATACGAACAATGAAAGGAAATTTACAGGAAAATGGATGGAGCTGGGAAGGATTGTATTAAGTGAGGTGGCTTAGCCTCAAAAAGGCAAGAATCACAAGTTATATTTCATATTTTGATACTAACTTTTAATGTTTCAGTGTATTTAATGTATTAATGTTTCAGTGCATCATGGTTTGACAAAGTACCCGAGAAAGCCAGGTAAAAGGAAGAAAAGTTTTCTGGGTCCAACATTTCCATCCAAGATGCACTCACTCCATCACTCTGGGGCTGAGATAAGGAAAGCATCATGGTCCTAGCAGCACGTGACTGAAGATGCTGCTGCTTGGCAGGCAGCAAGAAGGAGTTGGAGAGGCAGAAGGAAGTCAAACCTACACCCTCCCCTAGTGATAGTTCCTCCAACCAGGCCCTACTTCCTCTTCAAACATTCGATTAAAGATCATCACTGGATTAATCCCTTATCTTCCAGACCTTGAACCTCTTCTCAGTCTTGATCACTTCATAGTCTCTGGTAATACCATAGCCAGCAGGGGATCATGCCTTCAAAGTGCAAGCCATTTTAGTAAACATTTTATATACAAACTCGAGCAGTAAGCAAAGCCTGAAACAGGAGATGCAGAAGGTGACGGGTGCATTTGTTCCATGCTTCATAAACACATGGAAGGATCCTCCTCAAAATAAACAAATAATGAATAAATTAACAAAAAAAAACAAATAAGGCATTGGGAGAGTGGGCATAGATTATGAAACCAGTAGACCATGAGAGAGGAACAATAGGTATTGCAAAAGGAAGAAGGGAAGGCAAAATATCATGTTTGTGCTGTGTAAGTGGAAATGAGGTTCCTGGGTGTGAGAGGGCCCAAAGAAAGGAGAAGGGATGGGAAATGAGGGGTTAAAAAAAAACAAACAAAAAGCATTATGATGGTTGCTTTATTTCAGCTTGTCACCATCTAGAATTACTACCTGAGATGAGCTTCTCAGTGGAGGATTGTTTCCATCAGGTTGGCCTGCGGGCATATATGTAGGAGATTATCTTAGTACGTTAATTTATCTGGGAAGACCCAGCCCCTCATAGGTGGCACATGTCCATAGGTAGAGAATCCTGAAGTCTGTAAGAATGGAGAAACTGATAAGCTCAAGCAAGCAGGAAAGTCGACAGACATGCGTTTGTTCTCTCTCTGTTTCGGACTGTGGATGTGATATAGCCTGCTATCTCAAATTCCTGCTTTGGTGATGTCTATGCAGTGATGAATGGTAACTCTGAATTGCAAGCTTTGTTCCCTAAATTGCTTTATGTCAGAGTATTTTGGCACAGCCACCAAAAGAAAACTAGAACCAACATTGTATTGGAAACATTAAAAAACATTCCTCTTTCTTTTTTTTTTTTGTCCTTAAAATTCAAGATTGTACCCTTAGATCTGCACCATATATGATATAGCCTAGTGTTAGGAGAGATTGAGGAAAACATCTCTCCTTCCTGATGTAGAAACTGGACACAGCCTGGATATCTAGAGCCTTGTTAAGTCTTTTGTGTACATTGATGACTGGACTTGAGGATGACATTTCTGGTTCAACAAATTACTAGGTAGCAGGGGTATTTATGAGCTTGTAGTACGAAGTTGATGATGAAAAGAGAATTCAGAGGTAGAAAAGAATGCTTATATCTGAAGGTAGGAAAACCCTGTCCCCAGGATGGCAAACCCCAATGGACACCAAGTTCTAATTAAAAGGTTCTGCTAGTAGCAGAATAGCTAAGAACAATAAGATCATGACAAGAAACATCGAGTTACCTGATTAACATTTCTCAGAAATTCCTAGACAACCTTCTCACTGCAACCAGAATCAAGGTTCTACTTGCCTGCTTGGACTAGGTCCTCTAAACCTCCCCAGGTTTGTATTTGCACAGGTTTACTATTACAGACCTCCCCCCTTTCACATTTCATCAATTAGGGGCACAGTTTTACTAATTTAATTTCAGATATAAAATCTGTCTTTAAATCCTATGGGTATCTCGGCATAAGTATCTCTGCCTACATGCACCTAGAGAAAAGTTTTGCCGTTTCAAATGATTCCTTGCAAACAGATTAGAAAAATAGGATATAGTTTGCTTTAAAAAAAAAAAAACCTCAGTGGAATGAAATTTTTCTTTTTGAAGTCAGTGGCTAGATGTAAACACCCGTACTACTTTGAGAATTTTCAAACAAGGCAACACCGAATGGCCACGCTGGGAAGATTCAGACTTGAAATAGTCATTCCACCTGAGACAGCGGACTACAGCCGTGAAGCTCTGTTGATCAAGAGTGCTGACAAACAATGAGAGGCAAGCAGTAGGTTCTCCTATTGCAAAACAAACTGATTTCTAACAACTGGAGAGAATTCTTAGAAAAAGTAGTTTTGTTACTGGTTCAGCTGACTCTCCCTGGGCAGGCTTTCTGATTTTCCCTATCACTTTATGCGGAATGTCTAGGGTATGTACAAGCAAATGGCCCTAGATGAAAACAGGCAGTGGCTGGGGACGGAACAAAGATCTCACAGTTCTCTCTGCATGCTGCATTTATTGGAGTTGTGGATGCTGTCTCATCCCCAAAGCCCCAACTAGTGAATCTCAGAGATTCCCTTAAAGTTTCCTTTACAGTGACCATAATGGTACAATAGACTCGCATGGGTTTTATTAGTTCTCATCTATAAGTTTGCTTTTGTGTGAGTTATTTGCCCATAGTTTGTTCCTTTCATGCAGTGTTGCTCTGCGTGTGATGACTGATGCATTCCATCACGGGTAAGCATCTCTTCTAAAGCCTTCTGTTTGCCTTGGTTTCCTAAGGCTGTTAATTCCTTCTTCCTAAGGACTCTTAAAATGTCATAAGCACATTCTAGAGAGCTTTTATTTTCTGTTTACCTATTAAGCTAAGAAGAACCTAACACTTAAAAATATTCTGTATTTTATATAGAGCAGGCGAATAACATTTATTATGGAGATTTAACTGCTGTTTTTGTTAGGAATTGCCTACTCACAGGATCTCTCTCTTTTTTTTGTTGTTGTTTTTGTTCTTTTAATACAGGGTTTTTCTATGTAGCCCTGGCTGTTCTGAAACTCACTATGTAGACCAGGCTAGCCTATAACTTGGAGCTCTCTCTTCCTCTGCCTCCCAAGTACTGGGATTAAAGGCATATGACACCACAGCCAGACATCATCCTTTCTCTTATAATACAGAATTCCAACATTTCTGTCTCTTTTGTTTCACCCCTGTAAAATTCGTTTCATTTTAAGCAGACACGTTTTATGAACTAGTTTTTAGTCCTTTGCACTGACCATTGCATCCTTCTAGAAAATGTCCATAATTTGTTTCTACTATAAGGTTTTGCTTTGTCTATGATGACTGATAGATTTTATCACTGATATATAATCACACAGTATCATCTTCTAAAGCCTTCTGTTTACCTTGGATTCCTAAAGTTGTTAATTTTTTTTCTAAGTATCACCCTCAAAACAAAGGGCTTATAACTTTTAAAATGGAGAAAGCTAACATTTATGTAATGAGTGTCATGCAGTGGCTGACAAATTATGCATTTCAGATACTTCACTTAACAGGTGTAGTTGTGTGTTTCAGCTATTAATAAATCCATTTGTTAGATTAGGGCAAGAAACTTTAGGTATGCTAAGAGTATGCAGGCTTGAACCTGACTTTAGTAATCCCACTGCATGTGCTGAAATGCTCCACTATTTCTGCAAGTATTTCTATAAATATATTTTTCAAAATGACTGTAATATAACATTCTATAGACATAAATACTTCTGTCTTTATATATTGTTTATATAATTGATGATCTCCTGACTTTACTTAGCATGCTCAGTATCTATAATTACTATTAGATAGCTATTCAAATACCTCCTTTAACATCGTATTATTTATAACTGCTGTTTTCCTACTTGGCATCTCTTAGTGAACATTTGTTTTTTATGTACTTGTCTTTCATAGCCAATAAAGAAAATGTTTTAATAATCGTCCATAGGCATTTCTCATTCAGTTCCCTGTGACCCCAATAGCTTTCCTGGTAGTTATGTTCTTTAAATATATATGTATAAAATTTTATTTTATGTGTTTGTGTGTGTGACTGAGTGGTCTATATGTGGACCATGCATGTGCATTGGACTGTGAACTTCACAAGAGGACATTGGACCTCTGAAACTAGATTAATGTGGTTGGGAACTGTCGTGTGCTGGGAACTGACCTGAGATCCTCTCCAAAAGCAGTCACTGCTCTCCACTGCTGAGGCATCTCTCTGGCTTCTAAAGTTATGCATTTTTAGATGCATGTAAGAGAATACTATTATAAATAATACATTTAGATCTCATGTAGGTGGTCCAAATTCTGCTTAGACTACACTATTCTCAGGTAATGATGCACGTTGCTGACTTGTAGCTAATTTGTATGACGTGTTGAGAGGCTAGTCTTCAAGAGGCAGGAATGATGATAACACTATCAACCTACACCACCAAGACCATTATCTTTTATTGAGTATAGAACTCAGCATTCAAGTCCTATCGACACTTTAGGAACATCATGTATCTTAAGTAACTTGGCATGTGTGAGAACCCACTGGTGCCTGGTAATAAACTTACATAAATATTTTGCTTTAACGATTGTCATCGCCATTACTCCATTATCTCAATTTAAAGTATGGAAGGAATAAAGAGAGTCGTTTTATTAGCCTTAAGTTACAGCAAAGAGAACAGGCTCCTAGAGGCTAAGTTACTTGCCTGGTTAGTGAATGATGGATTCATGAAGAAAGGATTCAGTTACCTTAATATTTAATTCATAGGGCCAGTTTTCCTATTTAAATATGCCGCACCCCATGGGCAGGGCTGTCACAGGGGAACTTCCACTCTTTCTCTGACCTTCACCAGGTGTGAGCTCCTCCCTACCCTGCCCAGAGACTGTGTCAATATGGAAAGAATGATCCAGAAACTATGACTGCTGCTTTCACTGCAACTAGTCCTGTCTGGAGTGTTTGTGGCCTGAAGAAGTGGTAGCTGCGTTCCTAGGGAGTACTCTGAATGTCTAAGATGTTTTGATCACTTGCTTATCCCAGGAAAGATACCTGCTAACGCCTTTCCTCCCTGGGGCTTTCTGATTTTCCGCACTGGGATGGACTCTGTTTCTCTATGTGCTCATCTTGTCTTGTCCTTTGTCCCTTGTCATCACTTCTACTGAACCTGACACAAGCTGTGTGCCACCTATTAACCTGTCATAGTCACTGATCTCCCTGAGAGATCAAACTGTCTCTGCAATTCCCTTGCCTAATCTTTGCTAGCCAGAGTGCACTGACAAAACTGTCTCCTAGCAAACATAAAGTACAGTGCATTCTTTTTAGCCCTCATATACCCTTTGTTGACAGTCAATAGACGATTTTGTGTATATTTTAAAGTTGGGGCCTCATTGAAAATGAAAAAAAAATCATTTCAGGTAAGTCTGAGCTGATCTCCTAAGACTGCACAGAAGTGCAAAGAAAGTAAACACACAGATTAAGAAAGCTTATGAACTTGTAAAATCTTTCCATTGGCATTTTCATTTTCAACAGGAAAAAGCATGGTGTACTTTGCATCTCATAATATTTAAATTCAAACTGATTACTAATTTTATCTTCTCTTATTTGTTAGAGAGTGACGATAGAGGATGAGAAAATCTCCAGGGTAGCTTAATTCGTTTATAATGAAACTCTGGTTATTCTTTTAAAATTTAAGAATATTAGCAGAGTCTTCATTCTTTCAATGGGCCTGTTTTTAAGCCCTCCGGATGTTACATGAACATATGGTTTTCTTACCAAAACCAAGCCTAAACTTTAGAAAAATGTTTATTTGTTGTTTTATCTGCTTATCTCAAAAGACTCTCGTTATTTGTGCTAATACCATGTTAGAAGTTTGTTTTCACCAAAATATTTGCAAGATTGCATAGGCATCTCAAGTAACATAGATTTCCTTCTGGTACATTTGTTAAGAATGTATTAGAAGTCTCAATTGCAACAAAGGGAAAAAACAAAACAAAATAATAATAACAACAACAACAAAACAAAAAAATAGTTGATCAAATCAGGAGCGGCCATATCCTGGGACAGAAAAATGGAACCCAGTGTGCAGTGGCCACTCTTCAGGCCATTTGTGCCTTCCACTCATCCAGGTATCTCAATGTTTCTGAAGAGTAGGGAGCCAGGAGCCTCTTGTTTCAGTGCTGGTGCTGTAACTATTTCAAGGTTTCTGGGAAGTCATGTTTCCTATGGTGGAGAGTCGCCTTCTTCCCCTTTTTGTCAATGCTCAGTCCTTACTTGGCTAATTTTTTTTTATTGTTAAAAATATTATTTCGGGTTGTAAGGATGCTTTAGTTGGTAAATGTGCTTGCTGCTTGACCCATGGGACCTGAGTTTGATTCCGGGAACACACAGAAAATGAGTAGAGATGGACGGACACCATGTAGTTATCCTATGACATCTACATGCACAGCATGGGATGCATACTTCACCACATCACACAAATTAATAATGAATACATGATTTTTGTTTCCCTTTTTAATATTGTTCTTTGACACATAACTAGCCACCATCACCCCCGCCCTCTCATCTCCTCACGACTTGTGTCTACCTCCATATTTCCCTACAACTTTCTCTTTCATTTTGTGTCTATTCCTTTTGTTTTATAACCTATTGTGCTTAGCAAAGTATAAGTTGTGTGACCAAGGGTTTTGAGCTAGTTCTTGAAACTGACAACAGTTGTTCTGCCTCTTCCCGAATGTGTCAGGGGTCAGTACTTTGGCACTATGTGGTTGGTCCCCATAAGTTCCTCCCGATTGTTAACAGAGCCAGTCTTTTCTGGGCTCAGCATAGGATCTGCAGTGATTGATTGCAATGTGATTTGTGGACTCATGTGTGATTCATTAAATCACTAAGCATGTGATTACAATGTTTGTAACACGGTAAAAGAATCCCATTTCCTATCCTTTCACTCTATTTTCTGGCTTTTACATCTAATTATCACCTTTAAAATGTTCCTTGAACTTTAGAGAGGGTGGTGTTAATCAATGTCTTGTTTAGGGCAAAGTCCACGAGTGTCACATATTGTCAGTAACATTGATATCCATGAAGTCTCTGAGTTTACCACCATTCACTGTCGAGCGTCGCCTCTCATCAAGGGCGGCAGGAGATTTTGTTTGTATCTTTTCATTCTCAAGATCACTCAAGAAGAATGCATTACATATGAAAATTTTTTTTGATTTTAATGGCTTCATTTATTTAATAATATTTAATAGTATAACATTGCTATACAGAAACATTCAAGATTATCATGTGTTTCTTTGTTCCTTTTGCTAAATTTTTATATTACATGTATCATGGTATAAATTTTAGGCTATATGTTTGTGTAAGTCTATGCTATTAGTTAAGGGTCTTCTCAAGGCTATGTCTTTGTTTTTTACCCCCCACCTAGTGCAGAACCCATTAATTCCTGACTACTTCTCAGACTTGTTTGTATCAACTGATTTGAAAGAGATAAAGGCACAAACAATGGCCTATGTAAAATAGTCCCTGCTCTGATAGATTCGTAGCTGAAGCTGCATTCTGGAGCTGCAGGTGAGACATTGGTGTCTTGGAAGACTAGGCTGACATGATGTAATTTAGCGTGTCTGAGCAGGAAGAAGTTAGAGAGAGGCTTACAGAGTGCACCGCCATGTCAGTAGTAGACAATAGGAGCTGAGAGTATTGCCTGACTTTTCAGGAACTCCTGTTCTTTTCTCATTTGGGACATGGGAGTGTTATTTTGTCTTACCTTATTGTGGAGGTGGGAGTTTTTTGAGATTAAAAATTCCCCTTGTTAGATCTTTTGAGTATCTGGCTGACAGGCTGGCTGAGGTTTTATAATCAATTATTTCTAATCATGAAATGTTCTAATTATAAGAAGCAATGTAGTCAGGTATGATAAATTATGTTTCCATTCACTTTGCCAAGTACCTTTCCAAACCCCTGTGCTCTGGCATCCTACTTCTTCATTTCTGTTTTTAACAATGTAGAAAACTAAGAAGAGTTTAACTTCAGAAATGGCATTACTTAGAACACAGATAACGTTAGAAACACAAGCGTCTAAGGGAAACTTCACAAACAGTGTGGCTTAGAACACATTATACATGCAAGGGCCTAAGTTAACTCAAAATGCTGGACTATGCCTCCCAATTTAAAATCTTAAGGTTTTTTTTTTTTCTAGAAATCTCTCTTAAATATCAGAACCAGATTCTTATGTGGCTAAAAAAGAAATGACATACCAGCAATTCTTTCTGGCATGAGAAGCAGGGTTTCTGTGCTTTCACACACAAAGCCTCATGCTCCAGACTGTGGCAAATAAGATCTAGGCCAGTGGATTTTAAACTAGCTCCTGAAGACTGCAGCTGATACTCAAAGGTTGCCCAAGGTGAGGAAGAGAGACAGCAAAGGTGAGCCCCATTATTCCATCCCACTCATATTCCACCCGAACGGATTACTATTTCTCAGAAAGTTCACTTGATTTTAAAACTATTTCTTCATCCTATTTGAAAAGGAACTCAAGTGCTGTAAATATTGCAGTAAATGCTGATACATTATACCTAAATATTCGGTGGATATACAGTTGCTGGAATGGCCATGTAAAGGAAATATTGTAGATCTGAATGCCAACAGTTTTGTTATTTTATTTTGTCTTTCCTGTTAGCTGGGAAGCTTGCTTAACCTCTCTGAGCCTCAGTCCTCTCATCATGAATGCTGTGAAAGTGGAAGGTAGCAGAGCTCTGGAAAGTCAGCAAACTGCAAACAAACATGATTTCCTGTTGTTGTTGTTGTCCATAAAATAAGTCAGCAAATTAGTGAAGTTCTAAAGGAAAAACCCAGATACATCATTACTGATAAACTCTTTGAATGCCTATTGTGTTTGTGAATTTCATATGTCAGTTTGATTGGATACTATGGTCCCTAATAATTAGTCAAACATTCTCTAAAGGTGTCTTGGCATGAGCTAAACATTAAAATCAATAAAATAAAAAAAATGCTTCTGGTTTTACATAATGTGGGTGAGATTGCTCTCCTCATAATTAGGGGTCAGCAGGAGGTAATTCTCCTGCCTGGCAGTGGCTGTCTGAGCATGCCAGCAGCTCCTCATGTTTCTACAGAACTTTCTATACTGGTGATTTAAGATGGAATGTCAATGATTCAGAGTATGGATTCATTAGCATTCCTGATCATATGAGTAATATTGTAATACGTTTATTTGTAGGTTTATTATATATACACATATACATATATATGTATATATATATATATATATATATATATATATCAATACTAGGCATGTATTATATCTGTCCATCCATCCGACCAACCAACCATCCATCCATCCACCTACCCACCTATCCACTCATCCAACCCCATCTATCTATCCATCTCTCTATCTCTCTCTCATATATATATTCATATTCTAGCTATCTCTTATTTGCTCTGTTTTTCTGGGAAACATAATTGATACAACTTCTAAAGTGGTGTTGATATATTTTCACCAGTTCTTTCTCAAAAAAATGGAAGCCTAGGTCTCCTCTCCCTTGAATGAGGCCTGGATGTAGAGTATAGTTAAAATAGCAGTTTGTGGCAAGATCATAAAAAAGGCATGGCGGCTTTCTTTCTAATTCTGCTTTTAGTTTACTTTCTCTATGGAAAGCCAGTTCTGCAGTCATGTAAGGAAAATGTACAGTTCTTAAGAAATAACCATATTGGATGCAGATTCCTAGCTCCTCTATAAGCTTCAAGGCTCTTGGTAATACCTTAACTATATTTTGTAGAAAGATTCTGGTCCAGGAGTATCCAGGTAAGCTGATCTTACACATTGAAATATTATGAGACGATTGATATTTACTATTTTAGCTACTGTGTTTTCACATTAATTTTTGGCAGCAATATAAAATTAATGCTTTTATTGGGATACTGTATTTTTGCACTCAAGATAATTAATATTTCCTGCACACAAAAGAAAGCCAGCAAGGCCCAATTTCATTACGTTTTCCACTCCCATTAGATATGGGAGGGTGGCCAGCATTCAGAAATTTGAAATGTCCTGGTTGATCTGGGTAAAAAGTCAATCCAACCCAAATGAGGGTCAATGAGGGCAAGGATAAAGTAGTAGGTTTAGAAGGGATAAGCAAACCCTTCATCAGCACAATGAAGAATAATTGGCTATGTAAAAACAAAGGTCAAAATCCCTGCATACTTATAATAGTTGTTCAATACATGTGCATTGATTGATGTCAGTTGATTTATTTTGAGTACTAGACAGATTGTGAGTCATCAATGTTGCAAGGCAGCTAAAAATAAAGGTGCACTAAGCCTGGGAGAGTCAATATAATGAGTGAAAATAAAGGAGGAAGTTTGGTGATCTCTCCTCCTTGACATGAACCTCTGATTCCTGGAAGGGAAGTGGATTCTCAGTTGGTTAAGTAGTGGGAAATGAAGGAGAACATGCAATAGAAATGACATTGGTGATATAGGAAGTCCTTCTGTATATGTGTTGCCTTTACAGGCTAATGAATAAAGATGTTTTGGCCAATAATTTAGCAGAACAAAGCCAGGCAAGAAGTTGTAACAGAGATATATAGAGAAAGTTGAAAGAGTCAAAAAGATGCTGAAGGAAAAATATCCTCTGCAGGAACCTTACCGGTAGGTCACAGCCTTATGGTGATACACAGACTAATAGAAATGGGTTAACTTAAGATATAAGAGTTAGCCAGGGATATGCTTGAGACATTGAACAAATGGTGCTGTAATTAATATAGTTTCTGTGTGGTTATTCATGTCTGGGTAGTTGGGAAACAAACTAGGAGTCTTTTTTAGACATTGACACTAGAGCCTGATTAATTGCTTTAGTTAGGACTTCTCTAAGGTTAGGAGAACTTCTGTGGTTTAATGGAGAGGGAGGTCAGGATTCTGTAGTTTAATGAAGAGAGGCAACTTTAGGCTGATGTTAGAAAATAGACATAGTATAGAGACTGTAGTGGTAGACCATGCATATGGCTAGAACATAATTTTGGCTTTGTTCATTGTTTTGATGAAACATTTACCATGTTTGATATTTACTGGAATAAAAGAAATTGTAGATTGTATGCTATATCATGGTAGACTGATGTGGGATTCCCCTCTGTATGCTGTGAATACCATTGGTTATTCAAGAAACTGGCTTGGCCTGATAGAGTAGAACAGAACTAGTCAGGGAAAACTAAACTGAATGCTGGGAAGAAGGAGGCAGAGTCAGTAGAAGCCATGTAGCCCTGCAGCAGACAAATGCCAGAACCTTGCCAGGAGGTCACAAACCTCGTGGTAGTATATAAAATACTGGAAATGGTTTAGTACTAGATATAAGATCCAGGTAGCAATACACTTAAGTGATTGGTCAAGCAGTGACTTAAATAATATAGTTTCTGTGTGATTATTTTGGGTTGAGCAGCTGGGAACTAACAATCGGCCTCCTTATGACAGTAGACTGTTTGTCTCTTTTGAAGACTGGAACTTATTAGAAGTAGCAATGAGCACGTTGTTATGAAAATATTTTTACATCCTTATTTTCCTAGGAGAATCCCTGTTTACATATGCTGTCTTAGTGTAACTAGTATAGTGCCACTTTAATTCAAAGAATTCCATCTCATACAATGAGTAGGTAATACAGTTAGTGGCAGAAGCTTTGAACATTTTTTTTTGTTGTTTTTTTGAGACATGGTTTCTCTGTGGCTTTGGAGCCTGTCCTGGAACTAGATCTGTAGACCAGGCTGGTCTCGAACTCACAGAGATCCACCTGCCTCTGCCTCCCAAGTGCTGGGATTAAAGGCATGAGACACCATCGCCCAGCAAGTGGCAGAAGCTTTGGAGAAGCAATAGGGCAGAATATTTAGAAATTCTGACTTCACAAAAGATCCCTGTTGCATCGGTTAAGAGTCATGAGATTTTGAACGATGTTTATCGTATCTTTCCATGGTGGTCTCTTGAATCTAGGAGTTATATTAGATATTCATATATGTTAAGTGAAGATTATGAGTAATGATTATAAACCTCTTCACAGAGTACTTAACAGGTAAAATCACTATGAAGGCCTGCGTTTAAGAAAT
This sequence comes from Microtus oregoni, assembly GCF_018167655.1. Taxonomy (NCBI): domain Eukaryota; kingdom Metazoa; phylum Chordata; class Mammalia; order Rodentia; family Cricetidae; genus Microtus; species Microtus oregoni. The sequence goes on from NW_024543060.1 coordinate 19,365,684, forward strand.
GTTCATGGATAAATGTTCATATAATAAAGGTGCATTGTTGCCCCTCTACAATTGAGGACAGTAAAATATTAACAGATTAAATTTATTCTAAAGGCAAATTATTTAGAAGACAGTAGAAACAAGATTTTGTCTTGACCTGGAATTTAAAGCTGACTTTTGTTTAGATATTCCAGAAGGTCAGTTGGATTCACAACCTCACTTGCCTCTTGTAATTTGTATCTTGAGTGTCGTTAGGCTGCTGCTTTGGAGCATGGTAAGTAAAACCTTTAGGAGGTCTTGAGTGTCGTTAGGCTGCTGCTTTGGAGCATGGTAAGTAAAACCTTTAGGAGGTAGATATAATAAGTAGTCCTTCCTTTATCAAGGGCATGATCTGAAAGATGATTGTAGTATCCAGGCCCCCTTCTGTCTTTTGTTTTGCTTCCTGGCTCATAACATAAATGCTGCGGCATTCCTTTCTTGTCTTGACCATCGAGTGTGCTCTCCAGCCTTCCACAAAATGTGCACACTCAATCTTGTACTAGAATTGCTAAAAATATGCACCAAAATAATAGTTTTGCTTCTTTAATAAGTTATGTTATATTTTTCTCAGAGATTTCTGTACAGTAATTCAAATCCACCTTCTTTATATTTTCGAGTAAGCTTGTATGCGGTACTACGCATGCATTCTCATTCCAATTCAATTTTCTACTAGCTCAGAGAACTAAGAGACCATAGCTGTGCCGGCCAGGAGTTTAAAGCATGTTTCTATGTATCTTTATGGTCAGAGACTGAAGGGAATGCTCTTGCGTGTGAGTCAATGACAACTTGGATATGTGAAGACTGCACAAGCGTAGGGTGCAGGGCTTTTTCACCTCAACTCTTAAATTGCACTTTGCACAGTAGACAGAAACTTAACAACAGTGGAATGCAGTATTTTTCCACATTTTAAGTAAAGATTCAGGTCAGATTTGGAACAGAAACCTCCAATGCTTACACTTACCGAAGTGCGTGGGTTTGTAGATTTCCATATAAATGCTTGACACTCTGAGGTTAGGGGTTCGCGTCCTGCAGTAGTTGTACCCTCTGTTCCTTCCAGTGTGGTTTTCTCTCTGAAGTTTAATTGCTCAAGTCGAACTTCTGAAAAGCTCTGTTTTCACTCTTTTCCCCCACTTGTGTCATGAGAATAAACATAGATATCAAAATAATTGTGAAGTTGAGAAATGCTTTACCTCATGCGTTTATCTGGCTATGTCTCAGACACCATTGCCTGAATACTACTATTATAATCACAGCTGATGGAAGTGACAGTAAAGACAATAGTAATGGCTAGCTTAGTCCTAATAATATGACCAGTTGAAAATGCTGGGTTGCTAGATTTACTACATCAAGTTTTCTGCTATTCTCATTACATTATCAAGATTACCGAGGTTAATATCTCTTCCGGGATGGATTGTTTTCTCCACAGTGCTGTTTTTCTGCCCTTATGCAAGAGCCTTGTTCTTCCCTGAGAGGGTGTGTTTTTCTTGTATAGACAAGCATGCTGAGAAGATTTTTACTTTCCAAAAGAGCACATTTACATACCTATCAAGGAAATGAAAGCTTTTCAAGAAAATCCCTGTGAAAAGTCTAAAATTATTAAAAGAATAACTGTTGAAGGAAAAGAAACAAAGCATTTAACCTTTTTCCTGTAAAAGTCAGAGACTGTTCTTCTCACAAAAGCCTCTGCAACCTCCAATTTTATTCAGGAGCTAGAGAAATGAGCTGTCCTCAAGGCTCCAAGATTTAAGCTATATTGCCTAGAATGGTGCTTCCAAAGAAGTCCCTCAGTCTTCATCCTCACTGTCTTGCTCCCCTCCTGCATACTGTGGTGTAAACATCTAAGATAAACACAAACATTCGTCTATGAAGCCTTTTATGACAAGCCAAATTCTCAAGAGATGTCAATCATCCACGGTGACTATGGTAAGTCACCTGGACACCATTTACCTCCTGTTAAGACACAGAGAGCCTTGTAATCTTCCTATTCTCAGAAGATGGAGGACTTTGCTTCAAGGTAATAGGTCAAATGAGAGGATACTTATGGGGCACATTTCTTGTTTTTCAAGATTCATTTTTCATAAATAAATCACTTAGTAATATCAGTGTTGTTTGTCCCTTCTTGGTTTGAAGTCTGACAATCCCATGGAGGAAATAACCACATTTGTTTCATTGTTGGGCAATAATCCTAGGAGGTACTTCAGTGAGTACATGGAGGCATACTTTCAGTTTGCTTCCTATTGAAAACAGCTTTTGTTTTGTGTTTGTTGTTGTTGCTTTCCCTTTATCCCTCCCTTTTTCTTTCCTGTCCTCTCTTTCAGCCTTGTTTTCTTTCTTCCTTGAACAGTGATTCATGTTTCCCAGGCTGATTGTGGATTGGCTTTACACCCAAAGCTAGTCTTGATTCTCCCACCTCCACCTACAACAGCTTCTAGATTCTAGGTTTTGCTACTTTCATTCTTGGCATCCTAGACATATCTTGAGCTGAAAAATAACTTCCTACTGATAACTGGACCATTTGTGTGTCTACATTTTTGAATTGTTTCTTTGTTAGCAGAAGTTTTGAGTGCTTTCATAAAGCAAAACAAATGTCAGCTCAGATAGTGTCATGTTCTTAGAATAGGGAATTGGTTTGTTTGCAGAAGGATGAGGATTGCATTGCACATCCTCACTGATTCTGATTCAGTCTATGTGTGTGTGTTGATTTCCTGTGTTAGCACTTGAACACTTCAAGGATAAAAAATGAGCCATCCCAGACTGGCTTTTGCAACAAAGCATGTGACTGTCTGTTTACCCCATTTCTGTTTCTTGCTGTTCCTAACACTGGAAGTCATTCTGGTTCAGAAATGTGTAGAAGGCAGGACAGTGCCTCTTTTATGAGAGATTGTGAGAACACGGATAGATAAAGCAAATCTTTACAGCTCTTCCTTCCCCTGGGCAATTAGCACTCTCTTTAAATTAATCTGTGTCTGAGGATTTTTTTTTTCTCCCTTTGGATTGGCTCCAAATTTCCTCAGGTATTCCAGGCAGAGGGGCTCAGGGGAGTTCAAGATGTACCTGCAGAGTACTGAAAGGAACTTGGGCTATCTTCTTTATAGCAAGTTTGCTGCATCCTAAAGGATCTGGGAAGGTTTTGAAGTCAAAGTTATTTCAAACTTCTATGGGGAAATATTTCTTAAAGATGTTCTTTTCAAGTTCATTTTAAACATATAGATATTATATAATATTAACAGCTAACCAACACATTTGTAACTCTAGCTTTAGGTTCAATACTCCTTGGTGAATAAATTTCAAATAGGAAAGCAGGTGAATTATGTGTTCAGAAATGGCTGGGACCCATGCTACAACCTGGAGATTGTTACACAGTTTTCCATTACTCTGACAAATTATCCAAAGAAAAGACGCAAGTTAAGGAAGAAGAACTTAGGTTGGGTCAGTTTCAGATGTTTTAGTTGAAGATCATCTGGATCCTTTGCTTTGAACCTGAGGAGAAGCACTATACCATGGCAATAGGAGACTGTAGCTCAGGGGACACTTCACTTCACAGCACCCATTGAAGGATGGAGAAGAACACAAAATTACATCCTTTAAAGCAACTCCTCTCATGACTTTCTTATCCCAGCTACCTCTATTGCATGTTATTTCACAATCCCTAATTGAACCACAAGCTAGGGAACCACACCTCCAGCACAGGTGCCTCGGGAGGACACTCAATATCCAAATTATGAGAATCTGGGATTCTATTTTTCTTGCTAGCTGACAGGTTCGCTTGCACGTCTTATGAGTGGAAGTAGAAGATAGGAGACTCCTGGGTTAGAGGCAAAAGTCCTTATTAGTCATGTCACAATAGGCAACATTAGCATTATGATCCCACTGTTTCATATGCTACCCAGATCCCACAGGCATCACAGATGGATATAGATGAAGGTTGTACAGGCATTGTGTTTGTGTCTCAGCTGAAAACCCTCAAGCTTACAAAATGCCAATCTTTAACAAGGCACAGGCAAGCTGCTTAAATTTTGCCCCAGTGGGACGCATTATCTTTATTATACTGGACAGTAAACAAAACTACCTTCTGCTCTGTAATAAGACATTTCTCAATGTCCCCTGGCTGTTTGCTATACAAATATCCTTGAAAAGAGACTCCTGTACAAAGCTCATCAGTGCATCTGCTTGCAAGATGTGCAAAAATCCAAGGGACCCTTTAGAGTATTTTCTCCCAGTGTTATGAAAGCCTGAGGAATCATTTGGCTGTGAACTAATACTGAAAAGAGGATTTGAACTTTTCTCTACCCAACCAACTTACTTAGTATTCTATCTCGCTTTTTCTCTTTTAGTTAATATCTTGATTTTTTTTTCCTGGAAAAGAATCTCTGCCAGCAGTCCTTCTGAAGCAAACTGAAGCCATGAGACGCCAATTAGCATTCCGTCTCTGAGACTAGTCAATTCTTTATTTGTTTCTTGAGCCAAGTTTGTGCATTTGAACTTTAAAGATTTTGTTTCATGGTCTATAGCACAGGGGAAAAATGACAAACCCAGCTAAATCCTCTCAAAGCAACAGGGAAAGGAAAGCAAAGTCTTGCTGCTGAACCAATTGATCTCCTCTTTCTTGTTTCCCTAGCCCTGCTTAGTTATAGTGGTTGTAGAAATGTGCAAAACCGAGACTGAAGGTAGGTCTAAAAACCTGAGATGATACCAATGGGTTAACATGGAAGTGAATTGTGTCAATGCAAAATCTATTTAAAAAGAACTTTCCTGAGTCAAGTTGAGAAAAGGTCAGGCTGTGATATTTCTAAGAAGCCAGAGAGAGTCACTGATGTGTCTTTATTACATTTCTGATGGTGAAGCATTCCTCACTACTTTTTAATTATTGTTTTTCATTTAGAAACTTGGTTTTTATTATTTCAGCAAACTTTATATTGTACTTCTCTTTCAATGAGAAATATATTTATCTTAAAGTTAGAACTTGGGACATAAGAGCATATTTCAAATGAGAAATATATTCATTTTAAATTGCAGGCTTTAGCACAAAAGCTCATTATATTTGAGCCATGTCAAATGTTAACCTGAAATGGAGGAAGAAAAATTCTTGGGATGACCAGTTCAATTTAAATAACCATTTTCCTTTTGGATTTAATAATCTTTAAGATAACATGTAAGACTCTATAAACTTATAGAGATAAATATACTAAAATGAATAGCTATCTTGTCAAAACATTAGAAATCATTAAAAATTATTTCCCAGCTGATATTTTAACTTTTACCAATTGAGATATATGCTTTACATGGATATTACATGAATGTTCAGAAATGAGACAATATTTAACCACAAGACCTCAGTAATTCCAATTTAAGCCCCAGATGTATCCTATTTAAGTGTAAATAAAATAATTCTATTTAGTAACCATCATGGCAATACACAGTGAGCTCTCAGACTGCAGGAGGCTTTCATGTACAAGTCACACATCACATCCTTCATACATATAGGGCAGAAGTTGTTCTTTGTGCTTTTCTTTTTTTTAAATTTATTTATTTATTAAGGATTTCTGCCTCTTCCCTGCCAACGCCTCCCATTTCCTCTCCCTCCCCCGATCAAGTCCCCCTCCCTCATCTGCTCGAAGAGCAATCAGGGTTCCCTGACCTGTGGGAAGTCCAATGACCCCCCACCTCCATCCAGGTCTAGTAAGTTGAGCATCCAAACTGCCTAGGCTCCCACAAAGCCAGTACGTGCAGTAGGATCAAAAACCCATTGCCATTGTTCTTGAGTTCTCAGTAGTCCTCATTGTCCGCTATGTTCAGCAAGTCCGGTTTTATCCCAGGCTTTTTCAGACCCAGGCCAGCTGGCCTTGGTGAGTTACCGATAGAACATCCCCATTGTCTCAGTGTATGGGTGCACCCCTTGCGGTCCTGAGTTCTTTGCTCGTGCTCTCTCTCCTTCTGCTACTGATTTGGACCTTGAGATTTCTGTCCGGTGCTCCTATATGAGTCTCTGTCTCTGTCTCCTTTCATCGCCTAATGAAGGTTAATATTCAGGAGGATGCCTATATGTTTTTCTTTGGGTTCTCCTTCTTATTTAGCTTCTCTAGGATCACGAATTATAGGCTCAATGTCCTTTGTTTATGGCTAGAAACCAAATATGAGTGAGTACATCCCATGTTCCTCTTTTTGGATCTGGCTTACCTCACTCAGGATAGTGTTTTCTATTTCCATCCATTTGCATGCAAAATTTAAGAAGTCCTTGTTTTTTTATTGCTGAGTAGTACTCTAATATATATATATATATATATATATATATATATATATATATTCCATACTTTCTTCATCCATTCTTCCATTGAAGGGGGCATCTAGGTTGTTTCCAGGTCCTGGCTATTACAAACAATGCTGCTATGAACATAGTAGAGCATATACTTTTGTTGTATGATAGGGCCTCTCTTGGGTATATTCCCAAGAGTGGTATTGCTGGATCCAGGGGTAGGTTGATCCCGAATTTCCTGAGTAACCAAAACACTGCTTTCCAGAGTGGTTGCACAAGTTTGCATTTCCACCAGCAATGGGTGAGTGTTCCCCTTTCTCCACAACCTCTCCAGCAAAGGCTATCATTGGTGTTTTTTATTTTAGCCATTCTGACAGGTGTAAGATGATATCTTAAAGTTGTCTTGATTTGCATTTCCCTGATCGCTAAGGAAGTTGATGTGCTTTTCTTTCTCATGTTAAGCAGAGTTAAATATATTGTTCCCGATATCAATATTTTCTTAACTCCTTCTGCTTTTAAACTTGCATGGCTCCAAACAATCAGCAGAAAATGAGTAAGATATCTACATTCTTTATTTTGTTATGTTCTTGTAATAGTGTGTGCAGATAGTGCATTAATCATTAAATTGTTACTTTGACCTTTAATTTAGAGTGTATGCTTTAAAAAGTTTGTTGCTATAGATAGCTTAAGCAACACATATTGAGTAGAAAAATCTAAAGGTTTTAATTTTTTTTTTAAATCAAAGCTTGTCTACAGTGTAATGATTATGCAGCAGGCGAACGTGGCAGGAAAAGTGAACATGTACTGGGTGGGAGCCCAATGGTGTGTGAGGGTCAGACAAATATACCATACAGAGCTTAGGTGAGGAGTTTGAGAGAAGGGTAAAAGGAAAGGAGAGAGAGAGAGAGAGAGAGAGAGAGAGAGAGAGAGAGAGGAAGAGACCTGCTTACCTCTTTAGAAGAACAGCAGAACGAGAGGGAGAATGAGCAGCACTGTCTCTTAAAGAGACCTTTTGCACCTATGTACAGACTTCATACAGACTACATAATGATATAGCAGTTGTAGGACTGTAGAATGGCCAGGGTACTGCCTGAGCACATCCTGCCAAGTGACAGGAGCCAGCAGAATGCCTGAATCCTAAGATACAGAATATATCAATAATTTTCACATAGTATTTTAAGGAGCTAGGGCAGCGTTGCTTTAAAAATGAAAGCATCTTCTAAAATTACAGTGCAAATTTTGCTCATCTATAAAAAAAAAAAACATTTGGGTGTAAACGGTAAATATGTTTTACAAAGCATGTACCTGAAAACTATGGCTTTGAAGTAAACCAAAACCAAAACAAAAGCATAACTCCCAGATTAAGGCAGGCTGGGAAGGAAGGGACAATTTACTAGAAAAGAAGTAGCATTGTTAATGTCATCTAATGGACAAATGGGACTTTGATGGATTTGTAAATGCTTTGTAAGGGAAAGAAAGAGATCACGTTCTTGGAAACATGCAGGGTCTCCTAAGAAATAAAAAATATTCAAGGGTTAAAATCTCTAATTGAACGGTAATGTTGTCAGAGATTTTTACATCTTGTATAACAGATTAGAAATCTCAAAACTTACTCTTAACAGCCTGGAAAGATTTCAGTGTAGAAAGAATTCTAGGATTTTAAAAACATAAATATGTATTTGAGACACTTAGAAAAAGCATTGCAAAAGGAACTGTTCCAGTAGGGTTCTCGGATGTTGCATTCTTTCCAAACTTGGATGGGGCCACAGTGATGTGGGTTCCTCAATCACTTTTGAGTACAAAGAAGATAGACAATGACAGAAATCATAGTTAGGTAGTAGTTTTTCTGGTGATCATCTTAGTGCCATTTCTAGACAGTAGGATGAATGACATGAATCATGTATTAACACACAGCACTCTATACACTGTATATTCTCATGCATGCAGATAAGTATGTGTACATACATTCATATACATATTCTCAATAAAACTCCACTACCATGAACAATTATTTTATAAAGTATGCTTTTGGACTATGCTTTGCTATTCATTGTCTTCAAATATCTTCACTGTCTTCATAGTATTCAAAGTTCTAGCTTGAGGAATAAAAGAACAAAAGGAAATCAAGGGGATACAAAATGGAAAGGAAGAGTCGAACTTCTGCTATTTGCAGAGATATGATAATATACATAAGTGACCCCAGAAATTCTACCGAGGAACCCCTGCAGCTGATAAACACCTTCATTAATGTGGTCAACTAAATACATGATCAACTAAAAAAGAACCAGTAGCCCTCCTATATACAAATAATAAGGGCTGACCACGAGGCGTGCACCCACCCTCTGAGACAGTGGAGCTGATCTACTGGGAGCTCACCAAGGCCAGCTGGACTGTGACCGAAAAAGCATGGGATAAAACCGGACTCTCTGAACATGGCGAACAATGAGGGCTGATGAGACACCAAGGACAATGGCACGGGGTTTTGATCCTACTTAATGTGCTGGCTTTGTGGAAGCCTAGCCAGTTTGGATGTTCACCTTCCTAGATATGGACGGAGTGGGGAGGACCTAGGACTTACCACAGGGCAGGGAACCGGGACTGCTCTGTGGACTGGAGAGGGAGGGGGAGAGGAGTGGGGGGAGGGGGAGAAGGGTGGGAGGAGGGGGAGAAGGGTGGGAGGAGGGGGAGGGAAATGGGAGGCTGGGAGGAGGTGGAAACTTGTTTTTTGTTTATGTTTTTTTTTCTTCTTTTCTTAATAAAAAATACATTATACGCAAAAAAATAATAAAAGGGCTGAGAAAGAAATAAGAGAAACATCACCCTTTACAATAGCCACAAGTAACATAAAGAGTGAAAGACCTGAATGACAAGAACTTTAAGTCTTTGAAGGAAGAAATTGAAGAAGATGTCAGAAAATGGAAAGTTCTCCCATGCTCTTGCACAGGTAGGATCAGCATAGTAAAAATGGCAATCTTCCCAAAAGCAATCTAAAGATTCAGTGCAAACCCCATCAAAATTTCAGAAAAATTCTTCACAAACTCCAAAGAACAATACTCAGCTTCATATGGAAAAGCATAAAAAAAAACAGCATAGCCAAACAATCCTGTAGAAGACAGGAACCTCCAGTGGCATCACCATCCCAGACTTAAGGCTCTGCTATAGAGTTATAGGAATGAAAACAGCTTGGTAATGGCATAAAATAGACAGGTGGACCAATGGAATGGATTGAAAACTCTGATATTAATTCACACACCTATGAGCACCTGATTTTTGACAAAGAAGCTAAAATTATATAGTGGAGCAAAGAAAGTACTTTCAACAAAAAAATACTGGCATAGCTGGATGTCGACATGTAGAAGAACGCAAATAGATTCATATCTATCCCCATGGATAAAAGTCAAGTCCAAATGGACCAAAGATCTCAACATAAATCCAGCCACACTGAACCAATAGTGAAAAGTAGCCTTGAATGCATGGACATAAGAGACTACTTGCTAAATATATCACCAATAGCAAAGACACTGAAAGAAACAATTAGTAGGTGGAACTTCCTGAAACTGAGAAGCTTCTGTAAGACAAAGGACACAGTTAATAAGACAAAACAACAGCCTCGAGAATAGAAAAGATCTTAACTAACTCCACACCAGACAGAAGACTGATCTCCAAAATATATTTTTTAAAAAAAAAAAAAACCTCAAGAAACTAGACATCAAATTACCAACTAATCCAATCAAAAAATGGGGTACAGATCTAAACCAAAAATTCTCAACAGAAAAATTCCAAAATGACTAAAAGACACTTAAGGAATTTCTTAACATCCTTAGCCATCAAAAAATGCCAATCAAAATAACTCTGAGATACCACCTTACACCCCTCAGAATGGCTAAGAACAACAATACCAATAATAGATTGCATATGAAGAGGATGAAGAGTATGGGGCATACTCCTCCACTGCTGGTAGGAGTGAAAACTTGTACAGTCACTTTGGGAATCAGTAAGGCAGTTTCTCAGAAAACTGGAAATCAATCTACCTCAAGACCCAACAATATCACTCTTGGGAATAAACTCAAAAGATGGTCAATCATACCCAAAGGACATTTGCTCAACTCTTTCATAGCAGCATTATTTGTAACAGCCAGAACCTGGAAACACCTAGATGCCCCTCAGATTTACTCAATGGAGTATTTACTCAGGGTAAAAATGCTATCTTGTAATTTGCATCCAAATGGATGGAACTAGAAAAAACATCCTGAGTGAGGTAACCCAGACTGAGAAAGACAAAAATGGTATGTAATCACTCATAGGTGGATATTAGATGTAAAACAAAGGATAACCAGCCTATGGTTCATGACTCCAGAGAAGCTAGGTAATAAGGAGAACCCTAAGAGAGGCATCCATGGATCCCTCTGGGAAGGGGAAATTGGGAGTGATGGAGGAGAAGGAAGGGCATAATGAGAGTGGGAGGGGAAGGGGAGGGAGAAAGAGAACACAAAGATACGAGAAGGAGAGAGAGGAAGAGCAAGGAAAGAGATACCTTGATATCTTGAATGTTTATAATTATTGGATTCTCTCCATTAATCTCCAATGTATTTATCCAAAAGAAATGTTAGACAATGTTCCTATAAAGAAATGTCTGCAAATGTTCATAATAGAATTCATTATAATGCCTAAAACTTGGAAGTAACTCAACTACAGAATAGTTGGCAGATGAACTATAAAACTTTTATATGAATTTAATGAAATACTACTCAGGTGCGAAATGAACTACTGACATATGACATAATAATAAACATAAAGTTAATATTATAATGCTACATAAGAAAATCTACACCCCAAAGTATTTTGTGTATTAATTCATGTATAAAAAATTATTCTAAGTGTAAACCAATCAATCCTAAGCAAAGTCAGAAAAATAAGAAGGAAAAAGAATAGCTTATGCCCGTCAGAAATTTATAGTTCATATGGAATATCCAATATACTATGAAGATTTTAGAAAAAATTTCTAAAATTCCCACTGGTTTAGTCAGAGATAGATAATTCAGGGTGGATCAAGTCCAGTACCTGAGGATATGCAGGGTTTTTTTTTTTAAATTTATTTATTTATTAAAGATTTCTGTCTCTTCCCCGCCACCACCTCCCATTTCCTCCCTCCCTCCCTTAATCAAGTCCCCCTCCCTCATCAGCCCAAAGAACTATCAGGGTTCCCTGACCTGTGGGAAGTCCAAGGACCACCCACCTCCATCCAGGTCTAGTAAGGTGAGCATCCAAACTGCCTAGGCTCCCACAAAGCCAGTACGTGCAGTAGGATCAAAAACCCATTGCCATTGTTCTTGAGTTCTCAGTAGTCCTCATTGACTGCTATGTTCAGCAAGTCCGGTTTTATCCCATGCCTTTTCAGACCCAGGCCAGCTGGCCATGGTGAGTTCCCAATAGAACATCCCCATTGTCTCAGTGTGTGGGTGTACCCCTCGCGGTTCTGAGTTCCTTGCTTGTGCTCCCTCTCCTTCTACTCCTGATTTGGACCTTGAGATTTCTGTCAGGTGCTCCTATGTGGGTCTCTGTCTCTGTCTGCTTTCATCGCCTAATGAAGGTTAATATTCAGGAGGATGCCTATATGTTTTTCTTTGGGTTCTCCTTCTTATTTAGCTTCTCTAGGATCACGAATTATAGGCTCAATGTCCTTTGTTTATGGCTAGAAACCAAATATGAGTGAGTACATCCCATGTTCCTCTTTTTGAATCTGGCTTACCTCCCTCAGGATAGTGTTTTCTATTTCCATCCATTTGTATGCAAAATTCAAGAAGTCCTTGCTTTTTTACTGCTGAGTAGTACTCTAATATGTGTATATTCCATACTTTCTTCATCCATTCTTCCATTGAAGGGCATCTAGGTTGTTTCCAGGTTCTGGCTATTACAATCAATGCTGCTATGAACATAGTAGAGCATATACTTTTGTTGTATGATAGGGCCTCTCTTGGGTATATTCCCAAGAGTGGTATTGCTGGGTCCAGGGGTAGGTTGATCCCGAATTTCCTGAGAAACTGCCACACTGCTTTCCAAAGTGGTTGCACAAGTTTGCATTCCCACCAGCAATGGATGAGTGTACCCCTTTCTCCACAACCTCTCTAGCAAAGGCTACTAGGCTCACAACCAAAAAAGATATGCAAGTTTTAACAGTAACCAACTGAGGTACAGGTTTCTGCAGAGAATTCTTGGTGAGAGGTTTTCTCTTCAAGCTGACTTGCTTTCTAACCTCTAGGATATCAACTCTTGGCTTAGCACTGCACACCGAGTAACCTGTTGTAACCTTGGGAACAATTAAAAAAAAACACTCTCAGGAAGCACCATATAGCTACTATGTTCCTTTCATGCCTCTGTATACATCTTTTATATATAAGGAGGATCCAGTACGGCCCCTGTTTTCTTGAGATAAAGTATTTATTTACATGTGAAATAGTAAATTACCAGTAATAACAAATTCCACTAATACTAGCCAGTTTCTTTTTTTTTAATAAACTGCAAACCATGAGTTTAGCTTTGTATTAATAATATGATAATAAACTAATATTTCAATAGTTCAACTAATATTTATTGAACAATTTTGTATATACCAACCACTCCTCATGTATTTATTATTTTCTAGGTGAGGCTATAGGTACATTATAATGAGTTGTTTTATTCGTTTTGGGCTATTTTCTATCTTTACTTCTGCAGTGTTTTCATGACATTTCCTTCCAAAACTTAATGGCAGATGTACCTTTCACCCACAGAGAGAACAAAAGAATTACCATTTGTATGAAAGTTTATTGTGATACAACACTGAATTCTTGCGCTCTAGAGGGGCAGATTTGAACTCCTAGTGGCTCAGACTGCTAAATAAGTGGCTTGTTTATGCTTATATGTCACCATGTGCCAGATTACCCTGTATAAAATATGTAAAATATATTTACAATAAAAACTATCATATCCCTAGTAAAGAGTTTCAAAACGCATGAGTTCATCCAGCAATAAATTTTGTTCTGGGTAGGGATGAGCCGTATGGAAATGCCCATTAACTGCTTTTTTCCTTAGGAAGCCCTCCTGCGTGTGCTATATATGCTTGTTAGCATAGTAAATCTATTTCTGTGGTTCAAAGTAACTCAACAAGAAAGACAACATGCTTTACTCTGAAGTTTAGGAAACATGTGGGTATGATGCTGGGTTTTGATGATCCATTCAACCTGGAATTTAGCCTACGCATGATTCACTAAATCTTAGATTGAAAGAAACAAAATAAACTTCATCCTCCACAGACTCCTGTTAAGTTTTGCTTTTGAAACAGATGGCAAAGTAGAAAAGCTGGCTGGAAATTGATTGAATTTGAAAAGTCAGATGTGGAAAAATCAAGTAATTCTACCAGTCCAATAGATTGTTTTGTGGTTTCAGGATTGTTCTTCATAACATCCCCTCAAGAGTATTTTGTACTATCTCATCAGGAACAACAGGTGATTATAATGACTTTTTCTATCCTTTTCCTTGGAGAATCTTTATTGCTCAGTCAAAAAGACTTTACTATCAAAAGTACTTTCAGAAACAAGACATGCCTCAACTTTATGCCATGAATTATGCTATCAATTCTTGCTTCTTACTGTGCGTGATTGCTTACATTTTAGACACTTAACCTATTAGCAGAGCCTAAATCACACACACACACACTCACAAATACACACACACACACACACACACACATTAGAGAGGAGGGTTCATAAATAAGGCATGAAACCTTTTAGTGTAATTCTTTTTCTTCTTTATTGTCTTATTTTTAAATTTCATGTTTTGTGAGCATTTACCTCTTTTGAGATTCAAGTGCCTATCCATCTTTCAATCAATAGACTAACATCCAATCTTAAGATAAGAGAGGCTCAGAAGGAAGCCAAAGAACATAATTTGGAAAAATGTCAAATTAATTGAAAAGTTAAAATAAAAGAATACTATATTGATACTGATGCCAATCACAAATCAGGGATAATATAGGCTCATGAGTGGCCAGGATGACATATTAAAAGCAATCAATGTTGTTGCTTTTGTCAACTGTGTGGATTAAGGTGCTAAGGTATACCGGTACATTGCTATACCAGCCTGCATCCAGCTTATGTCAACTTCAGTCTCTGAGGAGTAGAAAGGAAGGATTATTATAATCCTTGAAGGACGTGTCTCCAAAATAGGGCTGTCACTCCTCATGACAAGTTCCCCAACTAAAGCGTCTGAGAGGAGAGCTCAAAGAATGGCCTCCAAAGCACAAGTGTTGTACCGAGAGCATGCACAAAGCTTTCCATTGGAGGAGCAGTGAGGGAGTAGTTATCCGGAGCTTCTGCATGCTTTTATCACATAGAAACTATCTTAAAAAGGTTTTGACATACTTATACCATCCCAAACTGATTTGTCAAACATGACTTGCATTAAAGACTCTGGATGTCCCTAGAAAAGTGGAAACTCCAAATGAAGAGGCTTACAGTAAACTGGCATAGTGAAATGCGTCATTTATTCTCAGGTTTTCTCATGGAAGTTTAAATTTCTAACAAAATTAGTCTAAATAAAATGAGCATTGAAGAGTGTTCTAATAATGCATGGGGGAGGTTCTTAAAGATGACAGAGGTGGCTCCCCCATTGCCAGTGTGAGCTCTTCCTGAACACGGAGTTATTGGATAGATGATCCAACTGGAGAGTTCCTTGAGAACTTAGCATGCAGATGAGGTCAGATCCAAGATACCAAGTTTTCGAGATTTTCTTTTTATTAAGAATGTCAACTTGAGCTTGATACTGTAATGAAAACGGCTGAAGTCAGACATGGAGAAAAATCAGCCACATACTAAAGTTGTTCCTATTCAGCACATATGACACAGAAAATATATTTTTTGAGATTTTTTTTGCCTTATTTGGTGAGAGAGAGCGAGAGAGTGAGAGCAAGCAAGAGAAAGAGAGAGAGAGAGGAGAGAGAGATGAGAGAGAGAGAGAGAGAGAGAGAGAGCGAGAGAGAGAGAGCGAGAGAGAAAGTGTGTGTGTGGCACATATGATGGTATTCCTATAGATGTCAGAGGATAACTTGAAGGAACGTGTTTTCTCTGCTTCTACCGTGTGAGTTCTGGGACTTTGTGTAAAGTACCTAAACATACAGAGCCATATTTTCAGCCCTGATAGTCAAATAAAACAAATATTAGAGAAAATTGACAATCCATGAGGTTTGTCATGACATTAGATGAAGAAACAGATGTTTTTAGCATGCCTGAGCTTATGGTATTTTGAAATCTCTGCTTTAGTAGTTAAACATAAAAGTAATTTTTTGTGCTACTTGTTTGAAAAAAACCCAATGTATTGGCCATGCAACTTGTTTGATTCAAACATTGCATAGATAAACTTATACAGTGGCAACTAGGCAAAAAATTTATAAGAATGATGGAGAGCAAGGATGCAGAGTTAGCATCAAACTTGAAATATTTTTATTGGGTGATAATTTTTGGCATTACAGTTTGGTTGTAGGGGAAGTTTACAAAATGATACAGTCTGTCCCTGAATGTGTAAACACAATGACAGCTGCATCAGTACCAGTACTACTGTGAGCACTTACACCTACAGAATCCTCTACACACTGCTGCCCCATGGGGTGTGGCTCTGTTATCATGCTTCTTCTTTGTAGCTGGGGCTCAGAGAAGTTAACCAACCATTCCACAGATCACACTGTCAGGCTATGGGCTAGCCAGAAGTAACTATCAGTTTGTCTTTCATGTCACACACTAAACTTTGCTTCCTGTGATTGGTCAATCTTTGTGAGGTGATAATGGCCATTAGTGCAAAGTATCACAGAAAATAGAATTCTGGAATATGCTTTTGAATCACTACACGTTTAATCACATATTCTCCTTAAAATATTATCAACATTTGTATCAAAGAAAGTAGATTCTTAGTCATAATTAAATACAGCATTAAGAAAAATCTGTGTTTTCTTCATCTGCAGGATATTTTTTTAGTTAATTAATTGTTTCATTTCTCACTATGTATGTATCATGACAGTACTTGTAGATTGAATGCATATGTGTGTGTAATTTTATGCAGGTTATGATATGAACAGATTAAATTGATGGGATAAATAAAAGGAAAGTATTGGCATGCCATTAAAATCACTAGAAAAAGGGAGAAAGTGGAGAGTGAATTACAAACAATCATTATTGGGAGCAGCTAGGGACAAGCAGAAATGTGAGGTAAATGTGGATGAACTAGAGAACACAGGAAAAGAGACATGATGGAAGTTGAGGCTGGAAAGCATGCTTTGGAGGACAGCCTAGAGAAACTGCCTCAAGGTGGTGGCCTCTATGGAGACCGGGCTAGGTAGATGACATAGGAAGGGAGAAACTGCATGGAGAAAAAAAAATATATCGATATTATTCTTCTATGTGTGTAACTGTTTGTTTGTCTGTTATCAAGCTACTTGAAAAGTATAGCCAAGGTTACAAAAAGAGTCACAAGTCAGTGTTTCCGCTGAATAAGTTGCAGTTTTATTCCTAAGTAAGTTTTTAACATTCTAGAAAATTTCAAGAGAAAAATAAAATTGAATATGTAAATGTCATTCAATTATTATAATTTCAAATGTTCCCTGTAATTTCTGTTACTTAATCAACAGTGACTTGAAGCACTTCAGCACTTAGATTCTCATTATATAAAGTTCTTAGTAATTTTTGTGAATTGTTTTCTTAATAGAATGAGATACCCTTTGGAGCCCTGAGAAATTCTGCCTTCTAAATTATGGGTTTCTAAGAGTTGGAAAGTGTCCCTTTTAATCATGTGAAGACTGTCCGTGTGTCTCTTGACCCAGCTCAAGGGACTGACACAGCACATGCAAAATCACTCATTTTCTATCTGAAATCTTTTCCATTTTATCACTATGAGAAGATTTTTTTTCTTTTTTACTTGGATTTGGATCTTAATCACTATCCCTACTGCTGCTCAGAAATAAAGGGGAAAGTTAGATTTTCTCAAGGGGAGAAGGCACCAGAGCTATCTGGTGCTGCTGGAGGATCACTGCAATGCTGTTTTCTGATTGGCATTAAATGCTGATGGGTGGCTTTGAGTCTCCTGACCCTGAGACGGGAAGTGAGCCTGGAGACTTATTCCTGAGGGCTTTTGTTGTTATTGCTTATACATGTGCTGAGAACATTATGGAATATTATTGTATTAGCTTCTTTCATGTTGTTCTGATCAAATATTCAGTAAGATACAAGTCATGGGAAGAAGGGCTTATCTTGACTCATACTTTAATGATAGTCTTTTATGAGAGGGAAAGCATGGTAGAAGCATGGCTTTTGATTGTGGCAAAAGAAGCAGGAGGCTGTTCGTCACATCTGGATGGAACTAGACCAAGGTGAGTTCCAGCACTTGGCTGGCTTTCTCCTTTCTCAATTTTCTTTAGCCGGGAACTCAGCCATATTCGGGAGGATCTTCCCACTTTTCCAGTAATCTTCTTTATAAAGACAAATGCACCAAAAGGTACGCTTCCCCAATGCCATATGTTTTGCTTATCTGAACAAGTTTACAATATTAACCATAAGAACTGCCAGCTTCACTTATAAAAACTCTTGTGACTGCATATCTGTGGTGACATTTAGACCAACTGTCAATACAGAGTTACCAGTTTTAAAAAAGTGTAGAAAAAATAAGATAGGAAATAATGAAGGAAATTTTTATGAGATTTGCAATAGAAGAAAACAAACCTAGACTTCATAGTAACCGAGATTTAATTAACTTGAGGTTTAAAACAGCCAGGATTTTGTAAATTTTGAGAGCATTGACTTGTGTGTTTTCTCCTTCAGACTTCTTTCTTTACTCAATATTAGGCTTTGTAGAAAATAATTTTTGAAGATATCTTAGGAAATGTTGAGAATATAGGCGTGTTCTACAGAAGCAGAGGTCTCCGATCCATTAGTTCCAATCTGAAAGATTCCTTTGAGCCGATGTGCTAATATGTAACCCATTAGAATTAACAGCTACTTCCCCAGATCTGACAGATTTGGGCATTAATAGCCCTCAGACCACTTTGGTCCAGCTAATAGGACAACACAGAACTAGAGCAAAAGAGTTTGAGTGAAAAGATGTGAGGGTCATCATTTTATTCAGGGAATCTGCAGCATAATGCAGAGAGCTAATTAAGGCAAGATTTTTTTCAAGTTAAATATTAGCCATTTTAAGTGTCTACTGTGCTTTTACCATTATGAGTAGGTATGTTCATATTCAACTCTTATTAAGGGCCTGACAAAGGAAACAAAATGCAATTATTACCTTGAGCACAAAATTTTGGTTCATCTCTTATTTCAGCTTATTCCATTTTAAGTTTCTCCCCTCACACTAAGGCCCATCATTAATGATTCATGAATGAAGATATTTTTTAGTGTAATACACACTTCCAATACCCAAATTAGATGGTTTGGCAAACTAGCGTAAAGTCAAGGGGAAAGCCTTCATTTAGTCAAGGAACAGTAGAGGTTACTTAGGTCATTACAAAGTCAATATTTGTTACAGTACTCTAACAACACCAGATAATTTATTTCCTGTGCTTGAATCATTGTCATATCTAGGACTGGATAGCACACATTTAGTACATATGAAAAATGGGTGAAAATGCTGTATGTCTATCCTCCACCCTCTCTTGGGGAGAGCAATCATTGTGAATAACCTTCCAGTTTGTTTCTGATTCCTTAACACCAACGTGATCAATAGTTGAATGTTGGCATAGAAGTTGAACACATCTTCTACTTCTTCTTTCTCAAGGGAAGGATTATATTGTAAAACATGTGTGCATAAGAGAAAATATAGAAAATTTCATGGACGGCACATGTTACTGGGCAAGCTCATGCATGGAGCATGTTGTCAGGGCTGTGGAATAGCAGGAATTTTTATATTTGTTAAGCCAGGAATCCTTCCGACCCACCTCCTTCC
Source organism: Microtus oregoni (assembly GCF_018167655.1). Lineage (NCBI taxonomy): Eukaryota > Metazoa > Chordata > Mammalia > Rodentia > Cricetidae > Microtus > Microtus oregoni. The sequence continues at coordinate 19,384,918 of NW_024543060.1, forward strand.
CTCTTTTCATCTGCCATTGAACCTTGATCAATAGCAAAGAAAGGCAGAAGAAGAAAACTTTTTTTAAAATCTCATTAAAATGTGTTACATGTATTTATTGATTTGGCAGGCAGATATGGCATATGCCATGTGCCCAGGCATAGCATTATAGGTCAACTTGTAGGTGCTATTTTTCTCCTACTGTGTGGGACCTGGTGATTGAAATTGTGTTGTCATGTTTGGTGGTGAGGGCTTTTTTCCATTGACCTGTCTCACGGTCCTAATAATTGTTTAAAAGACCCCAGGAAGATCTTTCGAGGAAAAAGATTCTAGCCAGCAGATCACTACTCCTATTGTTTGTGTTATATGACTTTTTAAATTCAGCTTTTAAAAGTTTTCACTTATCTACTGTTTTGAATATTCACTATTATTTTTTCCCTTAAACTTGTCCTGTGATATTAAAATATCACTTAAGAAAATGATTCTAGGTGATTAAAAAAATGGAAATCTTTGCCAAATTGTGTTAAAAATACTGAGATTGTTTAAGAGAGGCAATAAAAAACAAATAGATCATTAGCGTTTGCTTGTAAATTTCCTTAATTAAGACAATAACATGATAAACTTGTTACTGCTGGGATTGAAGTCATATCAAGGTCATTGCTTAAAAAATTATAATGTAAGGGAATTCAGGCAGATTCAGAAAACACATAGCCGGTTAAAACCCAGAAATGATTGTAATCACAGTCATTCTGGATTCCCGAGGGAATTCCCACCTCTGGATCTGCCAGAGGAGTCCATTACCATGTCTCCATTATGAAAGCAAGACAAGGAAATTCCCTTTTCTTACATTTTTGTCCTGGCTCTCAAGCTCCCTGTGATTGCCTCTCAGAAGAGCTCTGATTATGATTTTAGCTAGGTGTTACCTGTACATAAAAATTTCACTTGGTATTTCCCACTTGGGATACAAAATTAATTTTTATAGGATGGAAAATTCAAAATTTAGGACGGCATGTTTGTGTTGCTACTTATGTCAACTCCAAACACATCGGCTTAAAATAATACTTACTTTATCAATATTTATGCCTTTCAGATATCTAGCTATTTTCTGAAGTGTCTGATTACAGGGTTTAGTGGGAAGTGCTAGTGGGCTAATGTCATCATCAGGCACACCAGGACAAAGATCTGCTTCTGTATTGACTCAAGTGTCTAAGGACAGGCTGTAGATCCTCTGTGGCCGCTGACTATTCTCTGCCATTTCTGTCTCTTCATAATGCAGCCTATGGCATGATATCTGGCTTTGTCTACAGCAAGGCTGCAAGAGACTGGGGCACAGCAAATGAGACAAAAACAGACATTGCAAAACCATATTCAGAGACGTCATTCTGTTGCTTTTGGTTTAATCTGTATAGCACAAGTAAGTCTTTGGATTCAGTTTACACAAGAACGGTAAAAGGATGAGGATGGGTCAACAGGAACATTTTAGATTGTGTCTACCACAGCTCTGGAGTACGTATGCGCTTTATAAAGTCATGTATTTACCACTGTCTTTCAGATAAATGTTTTCTGTTGACAGAAGTTTAAGCATCATGATCAGAAAATTTATATTCCGAATATTGGGGAGCATCAAAGTCAAACCATTAAAGAAAAACCGTTTCTTCCTAGTCAAAGGAACAGAGCTTACCTTTATGTGGGGACTTGCCATTTTCAGAGCTTACCTTTATGTGGGGACTTGCCATTTTCTGTTTCTTTAAAAGTTAATTCTGTAATGACTTCCTCAATCAAGATATCTCTTTCCTTTCTTTGAAACTCTAATAAAATTGTCTCCACACTTCCATTTGAGCCTGTTCTTCAAGGTCTTTATTAATAACAGTAAGAACCCCAAGAGGGGATCCCAATTTCCCTAGATTCACTCAGTCATTATCAAAGCTAATTGATGCCTTTGGGCAATTGATTGTCTAATTCAATGATTAATTTTGGATGTGTGAATTGGGCATGGTAGTACATCTTAGTAAAATGAGCGGTTGCGTGTAAACAGAATTCAAGGCTACCCTAGGCTATGCAGCAGCTTCCAGAAGTACAGACTATATAGAAAAATTTTGATTCGAGAAAGTATTACTGCATATCTGGTAGACATATTTCAAATGTAATCAGGAGAAGATTTTGCTATTAAAATAAGATTGTGGTAGTAGTAAAAATCAAGTTTTCTGTTTCTTGAACTTTTACTCAAGATAGAACACATGTATCTTAGGATCTGGGTATCTGAAAAGACACTAAGTTTAACCATAAGGTTAAACTTTGCCAAACAACGCTCTTCTCTTGTTTTCTTCCTAATAGTTCTTTCTGTTTAGTCACCTACTCTTTATTTTTAAACAATCTATCAATTTCTAATAAAATAAAATAACAACAATAAACTTTGGAACTTTTGTAATTCTGAAAGCATTCTGGACAGTTATGAATACTTGTTTTAGCCCTAAAGATCCTGTGTTTTGAAGATGAGGTTGCTTTCAAAAGAGAACTCTCCACAACAGTTAATGTTGATAATATTTATGCCATGCCCAAACATGACTTGCATTGTCAGCTACTGTTTAGCAAGATATATAACACAGGTCTACAGTCCTATTTTAACTTTAAAAAAATTGAAAGATTTTTAACATTTTAAAAATTTTCTAAATGGTTTATTCACATCATTTTCTCTTCTTCATCACCATTACATTCCTTCCATGTCCCTGTAGTCCCAAAAATTCGTGACCCCTTTTTCTTTCTATATTATTAGTATGCACACTTACCCACTCCACACCACACACACACAAACATACAAACACAGACTTCTGAGTCCATTTAGCATTGCTTGTATGTATATGCTTTACAGACTTACTGCCATGAAAATTGTGTTTAATCTACCAGATTTTTGAGATTTCATGAATGCAATGTTCCTATTATATAAAAGATACCATTTCATAAAAAAAAATTCCTGGTCCTCTAGCATTTACATTCTTGCTGCCCCCACATCTGTGCTGGTCCCTGAACCACAGGTGTGGCCTTTATGCTGTTGAAGTATCAATTAAGGTTAAATATACTTTTTATCAAATTTCCTGTAACTAAACACTATCAGAGTCCTCAAAACTATTGCTTCTACACTTCTATGTTTTCTAGCTAGAATCTTGAAAATGTACCTGACCAAAGAGATTAATAGGTTGGAAAGAGACAGAGTATGCTAACACACACACAGTAAACATGTTCACATTGTTAAGGTGATGAGTAACGTGAAGGAGAAGTGGGAACTTGAACTTCCAGGTTATCTCAATGAATGACACCAAATGAAGGGGAAACCACAAGGCTTTAGGCTTTCCATGGTGGGAAACTGAAGGGATGTGTCGCTCTGGCAGGCGCAACGGAAGATACCAGGTCCTTCATCAGTGTTTTCTTGTATATATTTGTGTAGGACCATCTCAGGTCATTGTCTCTCCGGGTATAAAAGGCTGCCGTTCCTTCTAGGTAGGAAAAAAAAGTCAGAAAACACCCTCGGAAAAGGAATGTGTGTTCTGATTTCAAGCAAATGAGGGATGGATCAGATTCTCAGTAACTTTCAGCTCAAAATAGCTCATGCTAGAGTGGTGTGTTTAGGTGTGGCATGCTGAATCACTTCTAAAATTTTAATATCAGATATAGTGTTTTATGCCCCATTCAAGTGCAACCCATTTGATAATTTCAAGCAATTACCTCCTGAGGTCTTTTTCCCCCTTGCATACCCCTTTATTTTGGCTTTTATACATGAGTTTTGTTTACATATTCTGAAAAATTATGAATTTATTTTTATTTTTTCAATTTGTTTTTTAAGTTTCTCCCTCATTCTCAAATTTGAACTAGTTGTATTTGGAGACTATTGCCTCCAAAATAGGGAAATCATTTCCTAATAGTTTTCTCTTTCCAAAGCCTGGATTTTAATTATTTAGAACTGTCTTTATTGATAATAAGCTTCTGCCCTTCTCAGATATGCTATTATTTGTTTGAATTATTTGCTTGAAATTGAGTGTTTAAAAAAAAATCAAAGCTCCAGTCTATTCAGAGATCCGCTTTTCTCTCTCTTTTCCCTCTCTCAACATGTTTGCATATATGTTTCAGAGTTGATTGTGTGAAAACAAAATATAATTAATATTCTCCCATAACGTTCTATCTAGAAACTAGCTCTTTTGATGCATGTTAATCAGGAAAATGAATGTCAAATTTAGACTGCCAAAACTGGTACAGAAAGTCCTTAATGGTTCACCTTATAATTTTTACATTTACAATGGATTAGAAGCTGGAAATAGTTCTTTGAATTTAAGTGTTCCTAGGGACAACGGTATGCAGAATTATGTATTCTCTTACAATGTAGTGAGCAGCAGCTTCCAGTCAACCTCAATACCAAAATGACATGGGTAAATAATCAATGCTTTTTAGCATACTGCAAGGCTGAGCTCTGGGAGGCAGCAGTGTAGTTGATGCATTAAAGGTGCTTTAAGCCTGTGTTCCTCTCATGTATAATGGTTTTATTTGGACATGGCCCCACTGTAAGCTGAGGAGCATCTTTATTTGCTTTAGATGCAAAATAATTATGAATCCAAAGACCATTCAAATGACTAACTTTAACATTAATTGGTAAAAATCCTAATTTTTCTGGTTGTAAAACAAAATCTAGTTCTTTATTACTTTTAGCAAAACATGTATTTCCATACAAGTGAAACTTCTAGTGAAAACTGTGATTCAGCAGTTTCTCATGTCTAGAATTGCTATAAAATGTATTACCACACCTAAAATGATGTTTCTCTTACTTCAAACATTGTGTATCAAAAGGGGAGATGAGCGTATTCAACAGCATGTTCACACAGAGAGAATCACGATTTCTTAGGATCCATGTTTCTTTGTCTAGGGTAGGGCTCTACTGGAGCCTGTGGGAGTGATTGTCAGCCACTAAGTGAGGAGGAGAAGATAGCATTTAAGGATAACTATCCTGAGCTTCTGTATGGAGCAGTGGCATACTTAATAGACCCAGTTCCTCTCTGTCTGACTTTCAAGTCCAGAAGAAAGCCATGGGGGCTAAACTGCCTCAGAAATGCTTTTGTGTGCTTTTATGCAACTTCATAAATTTCCAAATGGGTTATGCTCAAAGCTCAAACCAAACAGAATATATATCTAATTTACAGGGCTGCTCGGTGGGATGGTGGCCAGTTCTCAGAGCAAATAAAATGGTACATCAAGATTTGTAGGTTGTTCTCATTGTGAACACAGTGCACTGGGACAGGCATAAATGATACCATTAAAGATTCATTCCACAACCCTCACTGGGGTTCTACACAGCGACACGGCATCACTTTTAATATAGATTTAGAATATATTTTTCTTCCCTTTCATTTTACAGCTTAAATATCTGTGGTTTGTTTGGTTTAGTACCTGCTTATATGATAATCTTTCAAGATGGAATACCTCCCATTAAGGTCTCTCCTTAGCTATTTCTCCAGGCCCTCATTAAGAGAAATGCTTGTATTTCCTTAGGAGTCAGTGCATCTCATAGGCTGTTCACACAGCCTCATCTGAGACCAGGATGAAATAGCAGACTGTGCTGAGTTGATTCTTCAAACATTCCTTGAGTAAGTCAATTCATTTTACGTTCATAGTTAGAGAGAGAGTTTTCAAAGTAGGTAGTCAGGAGTCCTGTGTTGAATAAAAGAAACCTACAACATTAATGAATTACCATTCATCAAAAATAATAGATTCAGAAGCTTCCTAAAATATATAATTGCATGAAGGCAATCTAAACAAAATCAAATAATGAGGAAGGAGCTCTAGTTGAACATCCCTTGACACCAAATGAAACTTCTAGTGCTAGAAATGGGTTACACCTAATTGAATTGTTGGTTAAAGGAGGCCCATGGAAACCACCAAATAACCCAGACTATCTACAGGGCTGTTGGCTGCTCTCCATAACCTGACAGTAAGACCCTACCGCAGAAGATAACACCTCCACAACTCATTGAAGATGGAGAAGTCGAGCTGGTCCCTACATAGAGCCTTCGCCCCTACTGTCTAGTATTCATGGTACTGCAAGGTACTCTTCATGATATACCAAAGGAGAAAGGTACACAACAACCCAACTACAAACCCTTTGATCTACAATGGTGTCCTTCTTATAAGATGTGCTAGTGTGCTCAACTTTTGGGATTGATCAATCAATACCTGATTGGACTTAATGTCCACTCCATGAGATGGAATCCATACCCTATATAACTGGGGTGGCCAAGAATCTGAGACTAGATATATTAGGGTCCCAGGCGAAAGCCAAATACCACTGTTCTGCTAAAGGAACACATCAATAAAAAATATTCTGACTAGCAGTTTGCTATACTCATGGATCAGTGCCTTACTCTGTCACCATTAGATAAACTTCCTTCTACATCAGATGGGAACAAATAGAGAGGCCTACAGCCAGAACATGCAGTGAGTGATGGGCCTTGGAACACTCAGTCTAAAAAGGGTGTCTCCATCAAAGCCCTTCCCTCAGAGCTCAAGGAACCCCACAGAAGAGAAGGCAGAAATAGTGTAAGAGCCAGAGGGGACAGAGGACATCAAAGGCATTCTAAACACGGTGTGACCAACGTGTATATGAATTCAGAGAGATTATAACAACACACACAGGGGCTGCAGAAGTCCATGCCAGACAGGCTCCCAGTGCTAACAGGAGAAATGGACAAGAGCCTTCGTACCTAACCCAGAAGCTATCTCTAATTGATAACGACTCAAAAATGAAAAATTAGTTTTCTCCGAAGGATTTTCACTAGGTAAACAAATGACTCGTAAAGTCCAGGCACAATGCCCAGCAGTGGATATTCAACACAAAGCAAATTCATTTAAATCTTTGTTGTTTGGTTGTTTATTTTTTTTTTAATTTTACAGATCCTTTGTATATATCATTACCTTCAGTTTTGTGGGATTTTTATGTGTTTTTATGGGATTCCAGTGTGTGAGAACATTTGTGTCTCTGTATCTATATGTGGCTTTTTTCTGCTGTTTCTTTGGCTCTTCATTTGTTTTGTCCTATTTCTTTTTATTTGCTTTTGTTTTGTCTCATCTTTATGTATTATTACTCTTAGATGTCTGTTTGTTTTCTAAGAAGAGACAGAAAGGTTGTGGATGGAGATTGGAGAAAAGGGAGAGGAGTTGAGAAGACACATTATAAAAAGAATATATTCCATGAAAAAAATATTTTTTCAATACAAGAAAAACAGAAGAATAAGAGACTGCCTAAAAGGTTTGTGTAACTTGCTTAGTACTTCATGTGCTTGTAAATACTCCAGAAATCTTTATTTGTTCTAGGACAGAATCTTCCCAGAGTTAACTGGGGGCCTGTCCAAATCTATACAAAGCTATAGAATTAAGCAACATTGATGCTTTTGTTTATTAAAATATAAACATGTTTATACTAGTAGAAAATACCCTTTAATTTCCCTCTAGATTTTTCTAGCTGAAGGTTTTATTGATCATTGTGGTGTTATAGATTTCTGTGATTAAAGGATAAATCCATTCATTCAACCATTTTAAGTGATGTCTTTTCTTCACAATAATGAATTTTGCTTGGACACAATTGAATGTACACAATAACTGGTAACAATTTCCAATATTTTTTTGGCCTTGTGCTGAGTATTCAGATCTTTCTCAGAGTAAGAAAATCCACTGTATTTCTTTCCTAATTGTGAAAATATACTATAAAATGATCCACACACAGATCAAAGAAGCCCCACAAAGTACAATGATGTCTCTGCATCTGGATATCCTGGGTCTCTGTAGGTAATATGTGCCTTACTCTTTGAATGCACACCATTCTGAGAGACACCTGGTTTCTCCTCTCTTCTTTCCTAGTTCAATCCCCGTGTCTTCTTTAACAGGCCCCTTCCATTCTCCAATCTGCTATAGGGTTTCCATTCTAATAAGGTGTCTCTTGCTCATGTAGCCACACAACTTCCTCATGTGGGCTGTAATGGGACCTTTAAAGCCTTCACCATATTTATTTCTCAGGATAGGAATGCTAAGATATGGAAAAAATGAAGAAGGAAGTATCTGTAGGTTATCACAACTTTTATTCTACCATTTTTAGATAATTTTTAGGCATCCCATTGACATCTGTTTGCCTCAGTTTTTCCTGAATATATTGATGGGATCTTCCTTTACTGTTCTTAACCAAGAAGACAAGTTTTGAAAATGAAAAATTACTACACATTCTCTTGGCAGTTCAACATATGCCTCCAAATCTAAATTTCAAAACAAAACTTGTCTTCTCTGAAAAAAAATTCTCCGCTACGTTTTGTTTGTTTTAATCACAGATCATATGTAAATTCAATTATACAATGCAAAATCTCAGTGTCAGCCTGTCTCGAGCTTGTTGAGTTTCTCTAGTCAATGACCACCTCTTTTAGATCCCGTGCCTTACTTATCTCTGCTTTCCTGTGTTTCCCCATTTCAGATATACTGTGAAGCAGATCTGATGAGCTTGGGGGAAGAGAGGAGAGAAAAAGTTCTCCATAATGCTATTATACACATATCAGATATATATGTATAATATATTTACATTTCATATATTCTATATTCTATATATTATATATTGCACTATTATTACAGCTTTTACAATGCTGTAATTTTGAGGCAAAATTTCTTTTCTATACAAACAGATGTTTCTCCTATAGATTTAGCCAACTAGATGAGGCCCATTTTGTTATTTTGAGTAATGAATTGCTTCCGTTAAAATCAATTGGTTTTAGATGTTCATCACATCTGAGAAATAACTTTACAGCAACACCTAATGTTTGAGTGAATAAGCAGGGACTATCATCTAGTCCAAATTGAGACATAAAACTAAATTACAAATGAAACTATATCTTAGTCTCAAAAGCAGTTTTAGAACCAATCTTGAGTGGATGATGTAATTCTGGTTTCATTTCCAATAAATCCCCATTAGTTGTGCTGAGGGGCAAAGGGAGAGGAGACAATCCTTCATTTGGGGGTACAATGGTCATGTTCTTCTGCAATATGGTTAATGGACTCATGTGAAATTACTTGTTCCTGCATGAGTTACTCTCCGTCCCATAAGTTTTAAAGTAGGAGATGAGTGAACAGCATTCTGGGAAGACCACAGACACAAGGATGGAGCATGTTAATAGAACAACCTGGACTCATCCTGTGCCCACACGGGTGGCTAAGGCAGTAGGGAAAACTCATCTCTTTGGTCCTTTCGGAGTTGATAGCAACAACTCAGTGGCTTTGGGAGAGTGAAGGAAGGGCCGAACATTATAGCGGATAATGATACAGCCATTAAAACCCAGAAGTAAGTGAACAACGGGTCACCAGCAAGCTGCAAGCAAAGATGGAAGTAGTTGAAAATAAAGATTCAATCAAAGAAGTGTGCAGCTTGAAGGGTGTGGTGATGATTGTTTTCAGTCCATGATGGCTTCTTTCTTTTTTTTTTTTTTTTGTCAATTTGTTTGACTTTTCTTTTGTCCCCTTGGCAGTTGAATTGTCTGCCTTTTTCCCTTGAAGCTGTTAAGGCTAGAGAAAGAAAACAACGGAGGCATTTTAATTAACTTAGATACGGTGCTCGATTGAAAAGTAGTCACTCTGAAATAATGCGGCTTCCTCTGCCTTGGCAGCAGCAGTTTCAAAGGGTCCGCTGGAATAATACAGGACGCTTACCCTTAAACTAAAAGCAACATGATAGTTACAAGCTCCGTATTCATGCTGTGTTCAAAAGCTCCCTCTATTTCAGTTTCTCTTCGTTTTCAAATAAGCAGAGGAAGAAGAGAATAAATACGATCATGTCGATGGTTTCTTCCTGCGGGACCCCATCTTTCTGCAGCGAGCGACCACACATCCATTACTCGGAGGACGTAAATGCGGACCTCCAGGGGAATCTTAAAGAAAAAGATTACTGGAGAGGTGGCACTTGTGGAAACATTGTCGCGGTGCTTTCTCATTTGCCTTGGCTGCTGCAGAGCTATTGGTCTGGCAGACTCTGTCTTCAAATGCTATGCTTCTAAATAGGGCATGGGGAAACGAGGGGAAAACGCTTCACTCAGAAATAATCCGTATTCTCTTGCTCTACGACCCTTATTAAGAACAAGGCCAGAAAGCAGAGACCTAATTTATCTGACTTTCCCAGTGTTTTTTGGTTCTTCTTTCTGCTCCCTTTCTGTTGCTTTCTGTGGTAGGGCCTCTCATACAGTCTTCAATGGTCCTGTTCCTGGTATAGACAGCTTTGGGAGACTTTTTTTCTTAGGTGTGGTGAGTTAGACTTCGTATTTTTTTCTACTGTAAAGAATGTGACAAATTGTGGATTGTCACTGCAAAAAGGCCAGGTGGTCCACCTTGAAAGTTCTCCAATTTTACAGGTTCCCATTGCGGGGAGCCAGCTACTATGTTATGAGCTATTGTCCTGCAGAGTCGTTGACAGTCCAAGACAATCTGGAAGAGTCAGCAAAGATAGCCATTAATAGTCTCATGATTGAAACTGAAATTTTCCCTTATCCTATAAAGAATCAATATGTCTACAACCCAGCCATACAGATGACTACCTTGTGAGCAATCCTCAACAGGACACAGCTAAGCAGTTCCCTGGTTCCTAGCCAACAGACATTATGAACCAGTTAAGTCTATGATTTCAAGTGGTGAGATTGGGGAGTAAGTTTTACTCAGCAGTAAGATCAATTGATGTGGGATTCCCCTCTGTATGCTGTGAATACCACTGGTTAGTAAAGGGCTACTTTGGACCTATAGCAGGGCGGTACTTAGATACATGGGGAAAACTAAACCGAATGCTGGAAGAAGGAGGCAGAGTCAGAGAGAAGCCATGTAGCCCTGCCAAAGAGGGAGTCCAGAACTTTAGCCGGTAAGCCACAGCCATGTGGCGATACACAGGTTAATAAAAATGGGTTAACTAAAGGTGTAAGAGTTAGCCAATAGGAAGTTAGAGCTAATGGCCAAGCAGTGTTTTAAATAATATAGTTTCTGTGTGATTATTTTGGGTCTCAATTGCCAAGCAGCCAGGAAATGAAGCGGCCTTCCTACTACAATCAATCATGGATGTATATAATATAACAGTATTAATGTAACACTTTCCTAAGACATGCATTGTTTGCTTCTATCTGCTACAAAAAACAGAAGAGAAATTGGCAGATATTTACATAATCACGTGACTCCACTACTATGACTAAGATTATTTAGCTTCCCAGACAATGTCTCCTTTACTTGTGTTAGAATCCCTATGGCTATACCAGATATTTGTCAGGAATATCTTAAGTGAGGAAGGGTTTATCTGGGCTCATGGGTGTCAGGTACCATGACAGAAACTCCTGCTGTGGTGGCCAGGAAGCAGGGAGTTGAATAGTTGTACAAGCTGTCGTTGCCCTCACAGTCCTTCAGTTAAGCTGGGCTCTCAAGCTTCCAGGTAGTGCTGTCTACGTTTTGGATGGATCCTATCCCTAGTTAATCGTCTCCTAAACACTCTTACAGACACAGTGAAAGTATGTTTTAGAAACCTATTAGATGCTTCTCAATACAATCTTTTTGACAGTCAATATCAACCATCAAGTATTAATCATTTCTGCTATCTTCAATAAGGTACCCAAATTCCTTGATTCTGCGTCTCCGGTCTGGGTAAAGATGCTTTACCCTTAAACATTTTTCCCTTGAATTATAGTGTGTGTGTGTGTGTGTGTGTGTGTGTGTGTGTGTGTGTAAGAGAGAGAGAGAGAGAGAGAGAGAGAGAGAGAGAGAGAGAGAACTCTACTGCACATGAGCAGGTGTGTATGTGTGTGCACAGGCATGTGTTGGTCCAGGAGACAGGCTTGTGTATTAGTCTTTAGGAGATTTTCACCTTGTTTTCTGACTCAGGATTTCTCACTGGACTAGAAGTCACAGATAGGATCGAATGGCTGATCAGTTCTTCCTCAGGGAACTGTCGTTACCACTTCTCCAACCCTGCTATTAAAAGCATATACCAGTATGTCTGGCTGCTTTACTTGAGTGCTAAGTGACAACCTCAAATCCTCATGTTTGTGGGCAAGCACTTTTACTGACTCAAATCTCTCTCCAGCCTCATTTTGCTTGCTTAGCTTTTAAAAAGTTGAAGTTGACTGTAACCCTGACAAAGACTATTTAAAAGTGAGTTGAAAGAGAATGTCATTAACTATTTTAATAAAAGTACTTGCATTTTAAAACACACAATAAAAATTAGTTCACAGTTAAAGAGTGCAGGGCCCAAGACAATCATTAACATATGCAGGTATTAATTATCAGAACTACTACACATAAACCTTCAAGGGAGAAGACAGAAGAACTAGAAGATGATTAGAAACTCTTCTGTGCTGAAGTGCACAAGCGGTACAGTCTGGTGGTGAAGTTAGAGCTATATTTACAGTTCATAATGATGGATGTTGTTCCAACATGAATGACATCCTAATTTTGGTCTGTGCAATAACATTTTGAGATATGTAACTTTATCATTGTGAGATACTAAAGGGTCAGGGAAGCTGACATGACTGGCCTACAATCAGCCAGTCAGAAGCAGATTAAGGATTCATACCCATTTTTCCTACTATCTTAGGAAATGCTTAAAGTTAGAGCACCAGTAGGTTGGATTCATAGTAACTGAGTTGTCTGCAGTTGTTTCCAGGTTGTCCTGTAGTCGTCCTGCCATCCCCACATCCACCCATTCCTAATCTCACATATTCTAGGTAAGGTAAGTGTGTTAAATGTGGTTATGTTGGCAGCTGATATCTCTAAGTCTGAAAAAAGATGATGTACTTTTTTCCTGGGAAGAACAATGGGCTCTGAGAGAAGGTAGGATAGGGCATGGGAAACTCCCATCAGCTTTGTAGTGATGAACAACTTAAAACCAACCTATCCCTTTAAATAGAATTATGTACCCCTTTAAGAACAAAAACAGCAAAGTTACTCCCACAGGTTCTTGAGTTCAGAGGACATTGGCTTCTCATTTCTTTGAGTTCATTATCCTAGTAAAAATAAAAATGTGCTCAAATTTAAACTTCCTTAGTAAAGGCATCACGTTTATTATGAACTACCTGGATTTAAAGCCAAAAATACAGTTCAATTTCATCACCCTGAATGCTGCCGTATGTTTTTAGGTAAGTTACATAGCCTCTTTTATGTACAATAAAGATCATATGTATGATCCAATGACCACTGTAAGGCCAAAATATAATAAAAAAGATCAATGCTGCTTGTAAAACCATGCTGTGCTAGAAACAAATTATTCTTTTTATAACTTTATAAATATGGTTATTGATTCTCTAAAATGCTTAACAATTTCCCAAATAGTTCTGGAATTGGAACATTTAAGCAAAAGTTTTATTCTGTGTAACTCTACAATCTGAATGCAAATATAAGTAATTAATTTAGTGCATGTGTATATATATATGTATTGTGTGAATATGTGGTGTGTGTGTGTGTGTGTGTGTGTGTATGTGCACCCTTATTCTGATAGAAATGTTCTTATCTGTCACTTTTGCCTCATTCCATGGAACCACAGTTATTTTTTCACTGAACCTGGAACTAGACTCACAGGTAGCAAACCCCAGTGACCATCTTGTCTCCTACCCCCACAGGGCTGGAGTTAAGGTACCCATGGTAGGTTTTTTTTTGTTATATGAGTTCTGAGGCTTTGGATTCAGTTATTCAGGCTTGCTTAGTATGGACTCTTACTGTCTATGGCATCTCACCAGCCCTAGAGAAATACCATTTTATAACATATTTATTTTTTCTTGAAAAATTTCACAGTTGCTTACTCTTGCTATTTTGAATAGCTATGAGTCTCTACACTAACTATTATCTATTCCAAATAGTAAGTCTTATGACCGTGGCTGGAACAGAGCAAAACTAGGAATATAAGTTTAAGTATTTAGAAAGCAGTTTGATAACATGATCATTTAGCAAAGCAACCATAACTAAAACACAACAGAAACAGCAATAGGTTTCTCCTTAAGGCTTATGATCGCCCTTCCTCACCATAGTTTACAGTATCAGACGTATATTCTCTCTTGAAGATCAGACCTTCGATCCAACAAGGACAGAAGGTTATTCCTATAACCAATCTTGTCCCTATTTCACCAATAGGTAAATTTTTTTTTCTGGCAGATTGTTATTGAATCATATATGGTAATACCTGGGTAAGGGCATTGGTGTCTTTTCTCTCTTATCAGATTTCTTAGCACCTTCTGGCACTATGAAAACTAGTGGAGAGGGAGAAAATTTCTTGGAAAAATCAAGACTGTTTCTCTTTGTGCTGAAACCAAAGCATTTAGTGTTTTCAACAATGGAGTCTTACCATCAGGGATTATTTTTAAAATAATTTAACAAACTTTATTTATTAAAATAAAAATAGAAATATCTAAAACTGGCTGCCTTTATCCAAAGGCAGCAAGTCTTGGGTAAATGTGTAGAAAATGCAGCAAGATGGTGCTTTAATCTAGTAGTGTTTTAATGGAGGTGATTTTACCCTATAGGATACTTGTCTATATCCAGAGATAGTTTTGATGTTCAGTACTACTAAGTAGATGGCATTTATATCTAGTGGTGGAGGCAGAAATGATGAATAACCTACAATTGACAGTGTAATGATATAGTAGGGTTTTTTTGTCTATGTGTACTTTCATTGGTTAATAAAGAAATTGCCTTGGCCTTTTAGTAGGCCAGCCTTTATGTAGGTGGAGTAGACAGAACAGAATTCTGGGAGGAAGAAAGCAGAGTCAGGCAGATGCCATGATTCTCTGACCTGAGATGGACGTAGGTTAAAATCTTTCCCGGTAAGCCACCACCTCATAGTGCTACACAGATTATTAAAAATGGGTTAATCAGGATGTGAGAGTTACCCAATAAGAGGATAGAACTAATGGGCCAGGCAGTGTTTAAATGAATACAGTTTCCATGTAATTATTTCAGATAAAGCTATCCTAAAGGCGGGCGCAGCCCACTCGCCTCATCACTACAATTGGCGCCAACGTGGCAACTAACTCCACTTAAAAACACCTACAACAAAGAAGTGCCAGTCAAATATCCCAGCCACTGAGCAATTTTAGGCGACATGTACTTTTAGATTACATAGCTATCTCCATATCGGATCCCATCCTGAGACTGTAGTAATGACTACAGGTACCTGATTCTTCGTACTTTCCTCCCTTTTCCATCTAACTTAAGGGCCTTATCTTCTTCATCCCAGAAGACTACTTATCCATTTATGTCTTAAGTCAAAATTTATGTGGAACCACCGTGGCAGCTCATAAGATACCCTGGACTGCAGAGGCATTAATATGCTCCTGACAGCAGTTGTAACTCTTCATCTCATCTGCTGCTGACAATGCTATTGCACATATTTCAAAAAGCCTAGAAGAAGTAGCCTCCTGAGTCCCAAACAGCTGTCTAAGCATCAATGGAGGTGCTGTGGAAGCAGCGTTGTCCTTCGGAGCAGGTGTCTGACAGCACCTCTACTGCCCAGTGCACCCCACCTGAGGTTTGTATTGTCCTTCTTCTTCCCAGATGCCCTGTACTTTTTCTCCCTCTCAAAGTTTGCCACCAGAATGATCATCTTGTTCGGCTCTGAAGGTAACTCTGTAGTAATGTATTGCTGCTACTTCACTGGTGGATTTTTGTGTGACTCTTCTCCCCAAATTGCATCAGTCATGATCATGCCAAGAATTTTAACTAGTGATATGTTGGGCAAGCCTGGAGCTTTCAGGCAAAACCCTAATGGCCTGCAAGTCCATAAGTCCTAAGGTGTGCTGCAGGTAGGCACTGTTTTGTGGGAGAGCATTTGTGGCTGCAGAGCAACATGGAAGGAAACCACCCTAATTGCACCCTTTGTAGTTTAATAATAAAAACACACTGGCTTGCAAAAGAGAACTGAATACTTGGAACAAAGCAGTTTAGTATTAGGGAATTAAACAGACTATTATATGCCTAATTGAAGTTAACAATAAACAAGTGCCTTTGTCTGCATATGGAAAATCTAATATTGTGATTCAATTTCTGTATCTCCCCGGGTTTCATAGAATGTTCTAGAGGGGAGCAACCGGTGATGATTTTTCTTGTTCTTCTGACAAAGCTGTTCTGTAAAACCTTCATTCAACTACTTGACCCAATGAAGGGTAGTTCTCTGAATGTCAAAGAGATCTGAGGGGAAAGGATTAATGGTTTATAAAAGAATGCTTTAATCGCATTAAATGAGAAAGAGACATTTTGGCAACTGTATGTTCTTCTAAAATTTACATTTAAAGGGTTTACTATGTAATCAGAATTCTAACAGGAAGTCAACATCATTCTTTCGGGAAAAAAAATGACTTTCAAAAATTTGTTTGCTGAAGCTGAGAAGCCCTGAAAGAAGATGAAAGGAGAGCAATAAATTCAGTGTCTGACTGAGAGGCTCAGCAAACATAGGATATCACTATACTAACAAATCTTAATGAAAGGCTAAACCTACCTGCGAACAGAGGGAATTGATTGGGAATAAATTTACTTCATAAAGACGAATATCAAGTGATCATAGAGTACAGTTTTGTCAAGTTTGAAAAAGCTTTCTCATTAAAAAGAATTGAAGTCCCTTGTACTTTATCTTCTCTGTTACATTAGGGTTCTGGAAAGATTTGGTTACCAGTCGCGTGACCCATGTTAGCAACAAGGAGAAAGGCAGGAGTAATTGAGACTCCTAGCTGAGCTGAGCTCACCTCTGTGTAAAAGCTGGAGGTTTGAGTGAAAATGGTCCCACGAGCTTTCCTTCTTTGCTTTGTCCCCAAAGAATTAATTACAGTGTGTGCCTTAGGGATGTCTTTGGGAAGGAAGAGTGTATCCTTTAAACCTGTGTGGTCTCGGAAACATATTTGTGGTTTAAATGGCACAGAGAAAGCTTTTGACTGCTCAATTTCAGGAAAATGTGTGCACTGGTGTACAAAGCAGCTTTAAACAAATAATTTAGCATTTTCACTAGGCTAAAGAGAAAATTCTCAATCCAAAGGTGGATGCTAAATCATCTGGCTCCCCAGCTTGTGTGTACTTTAAGATTAAAAATATCATGAAATTTAATGTCTTTTATTTGTTTAATAAATAGCATTATCATTATTGTAGGGACTTGGAAGGAGTAAAGACGGATAAAACTATGTATTTGCTGAGCCAGATTTTAGAAAGTGCCAAGTGAGTTTTCTAACAGCCATCAGAAAATAGGCATATCCTAGCCCTCACTTCCACACAGCTGGATGAAAGGCCAAGACATGAAGGGCTTGTTTGCCAAATAATGAAATATAGCAGTGAATTCAGTAGGATCTATGCAGATATTGCTTCCAGATTCACCAATTTGAAAGGCACTTCACTAGGAAAAGTATCAGGTCAAATGACCAATAGAGAGCCTAAAAGTGTTAAATTTGGGAGCCGAACCAAAATCAAATGGGATTCCTTTTCAAACCCACTGCTTGAGTTATTTTATGTCAAAATATGTTTGTGTGTGTAATAATTTCCTCTTATAAGACAGAATAGTATCATGGGATGGCTAGTACTTTTTAGTCTCATCTTTGGTATGTTTTGAGTTCTAACCTAAATTTAAATTAACTTTTTCCCAGAAATTTGGCATGAAAGATATAGGATTATAGTTAATGCACAGTTAAACTATAAAATCAAAAAGACAGAGCATAGTAGAAAAAAATTGTCATTAGTGGACTTAATCCTGATGTACTGAATATTTCAATATATGTAAAGAAAAAGATAGCTCTTCCAAAACCACAGAGAAACCCTGTCTCAAAAAAAACCAAAAAAGAAAAAAATAAAGATAGCTCTAAGAGTAAAGTGTTCATTTAAGGCAATTTGGAGAAGAAGAAGGAGAAGGTCAGAGGGAGAGGGAGAGTACATGCACTTTGCTGGGATCATCAGCCCATCTCACAGAAGAGAAAACCTTAGTCAGGAGACTGAGAAACTGGGGAAACTTCTATTAATTCAGTCCCTTCATTTCTCTGATTTCTGTTGTTCTGATCCTTTGCTTTAGGTGACTTTGAATGAATGTCGCTGCCTAGGCAAGTCTGCACAGGGCACAGATGTCGTGTTCCAGAAACTCCCCATTTTTCCGTTCCTGTGAAAATAATTCCTCCACAGCATCATTATCCTCTACTGTACATACAGCATTAATCATAGGACGAAATGATGAAGCTAATGCCAGGATTCTGATCTATGTGATACTTAAAATTTCCCACGAAATTAGTAAATTATCACTCAAGCTTCATAGATCACATTTTATGAGCCTAGCTGAGGTGACTCTATCTCTTGGAAGTATATCCACTCATTATTATGCTGGCAATATAAAATTTCTGTGCATACTATGCCGAAAAAGTGGCTGTAAAGTGGGTCACATGATTACAGCAGAGATTAGGTGATGGAAAAATGAGATATAAAAGAGCATATTATATGCTGATTTCAGGAATATGGTTGGATAATTGCATGGGCAACATTCCATGGAATTTACTAAAACTTCTAAAACATTCACCAAATGTTGCTGCAACAAATTAGAGGAACATAAGGAAACATGATCTGGTCATGCAAATTAGTGGAACATAAGGACATCAATTAAAAATTCAGAGACCTAGAGATCATTCCCTAGTGTCTCAGAACTATTGGGGAGGATAAACAGACAAGATCTCTCTATTAATGGAAATTTAATAAGTGGCGGCATTTTCTACAGAGTCATTTTTTAAGAAGATATGAATTTATTTCAGGATAGTTCTTAGAAAAGAATGCTTCTATCAACCTAAAAACTAAAAAAAGTAACAAGGAAAAATTGCAATTGGAATGATATGGGGTTGTAGCATATAAGAGAGATAGAATAAGAAAGAGATAAAATAAAAGGAAACAAAATGATAATAGGCATTCCTTGAGAACCCACAGGCCAGCCAGGTAGACTAAATGCAGAGCTTCCTCTTTCCCTCCACCCATCCAAAGGAAACCCCTTAGTCTCATTCCCAGCTCTGCAGCAGACCACCTGCAGCAGCCTGCCTTCTTGCCCTGCCCCCATCAGTGGATGCACAGACCTTTCCCTCCTATTCACACCCCCATACATGAATTGATTTGTCTCAGCTCCCAGCTCCAGCAGGAAGTTGCTGAGAATCCACAGGGAACTCTGGTCAGAGAAGTAGGTAGTCTAACTGCAGATCTTCACCCTCTATTCCTTTAAATCCAATCCCCCAGTACCATCCACAGCTCTACTACAGAGTTTCTCTGTAGCGTTTTCTCACTCCCTGTACCTACTCTCAGGAGACTAAGCAGATCCTGGTTGAACACCTTGATTTCCTCCCTCCTTTGGACCCCCTCAAATTCCCCTTTTAGCCCATTCCCGTTCCTAAGTTTTAGTTCCCAATACCTAGAAACACATTATAAAGGAACCACCAATGACCAAGCCTATCAAAAATTCAGAAGAATTTTCTGCCAGGCAGCACACAGCCACCATATTAAGTTAAGAACCATAGATGGCACCAGAAACCAATAACACAAACAAACAAAATAAAACAAAACAAAACCCAATCACCCAACATAGTCAGGACCAGATATCGCACCTAGTATTACATTCTTCCCAAACTTAGAAGCCTGGACCCCAGGACAAAAACAGAATTAATAACATCCAGGATAACATATCTTCACTATTACCCAACAATCTTGGGTAATACCACAGCAGGCCCTGAGAACTGCAACATAATCGCAGCACAGAACAAAGACATTAAAAGAATGTTTATGGATGTGATAGAAATCTTTAAAGAGGAAATCAATAAATCCCTTACAAAAATCTATGAAAACACAAACAGTGAAAGGAAAATAAAACAGCTGAAGACCTGAAAGTGAAAATAGAATCAATAAAAAAAAATAGAGGGAAATCTAGAAATTAAGAATTTAGAAACTCAGCCAGAAATCTCAAAGGCAAGCCTCATCTACAGAGTATGAGAAACAGAAGAAAGAATCTCAGGTATTGAAGACATGGTAGGAGAAAATTCTTCAATAAAACATTAGCACAAATAATTCAAGTACACATCAAAAAGAAGATCCATTATAATCTGGCAAGCCTCCCCAGAGAAGCAGTAATAGCCCATTCAATAAGAAAGGGAAATAGAATAAATATTTATGGATGAATAGATGCTATGGAACAGGAGGATCAAGTAGGGATGGGAAGGCGGAGAGGTGAATGGGAGGGAATATGGGGCGAGACAAACAAAAATAAGGGGCACTTGAGGGATAATATGTAAACCTCATATAGTAAAACCTCATAAAATAGATACATATATGAAGTCTATCTAATTATTTAATCACCAAATAATTTGGGCAACAGAGCTCCAACTGGCCATCTCTTGTTACCAAATGAAGTTTCCTGCATTGGCTTTCAATTATATCTAACAGAATGTTGGCCAAAACTGTCCCATGGGAATTTCCAAACAATTTGCCAAGAGACTATAGGTGGTTTCCCAGAAACAGACATCAAGGCCCCATTGCTGGAGACTAAACCTATACAACTCATTGAGTGGGAGGATGTCAAGCTGGTACCTACAGAGAGCCTTTATTCCTAAGTTTCAGTGTCTTTGTTACAGAAAGGAACTCTTCACTGTCCAAAGAGAAGCATTAACATCAGGACAATCACAAACCTTTTACAATGGTGTCCTGCCCACAAAATTATACTAGGGCAATGGTAGCACAAAGCTTGGGGGAGTAAACAACAAATAACTGCTCTGACTTAAAGCTTACTCCATGAGATACAACCCATACCTGACACGGCTTATTGTGATCAAGAACCTGAGACTAGATAGTCCAGAGACTTAGGGCAAATCCATATAATACTGATTTTAAAAAGTGGTGATTAAATGAATATTAATGGTATTGTGCTGTACTCCTAGATCACTTACTCATTCAGCCGTCATCAGAGAAGCTTCCTCCTGCATAGGTGAGAGTATTTGAAACACTCAGGCCTAACCTTTATGTCTCCATCAAATCCTTCCCTCTAAGACTCAGTGATCCCTGAAGAAGAAGAAGCAGAAAGAACATAAGAGTCAGAGGGGATCAAGGACCCCAAGAAAACAAGGCTCTCTAAATTTACATGATTTAAACACATATTAAGTCACAACAGAGGCAACATGCAAAGGTTCTGCATATGTCTGCACCGTAGCTTTTGGTTTTATATATTATGGCTTCCAGTGTAGTGTTTTATGGGATTACTGAGTGTGCAAACAAATATGTATTTATTAATCGTGCCTTCTCTTGGGATCTTGTCCTTGTTTGTTTTGTACAATTGTGGTATGTTAGCTTTTTGTTTTATCTTTTATTTTATTGTGCTATTAACCCTTAGAAGCATGTTTGTTTTATAATGAGAGGCAGAAAGGGAATGGATGTGAGAGGAAGTGGAAGGGAACTGAGAGGAAGAGAGGGAGGAGAAACAGTAATCAGGATATAATATGTGAAAAAAAAAGTCTACTTCAACAAAGGGGAAGCAAGAAAACGATAATAAAGTTGTTTTGTTTTGGCAACTCAGTCTACAGATGGAGAGCTGTAGAGTAGATACAAGTTTTGTGTAGCTGTGGCTGTCCTGGAACTCTCTATAGAGCAGGATGACTTTGAACTCACAGAGATTCAAGTTGCCTCTGCCTTTCGAGGACTGGTATTATAGGTGTGCTCCACCATTGCTTCCTGGTATATAAAAGTTATATTAATCATTGATAATCTCTATGTTTTTTGAAATTGTATATGAAAGGCACAGTATTATTCTGAGCCATATAGATGTATAAACAATGCTATTTATACACACACGTGTGTGAAACACACACAAGCACATACACACATATCTTTAGAATTTTCTGAGTTTTGTGTTAGTTGTTCCTTTTTACAGAGAAGGAAGTAAAGGCTCATGAAAGACATTATTCGACCAAAGCAGGATTTCTAATACATTGATCTTTTATTTTGATCTACTACTCCACTCAATAGCTTAAGAGCTTAATGTTACATTTTAGTATGAAATAAAGGAATAAAATACACAGGAAAATATGCCAGTTATTTGTGTTTTGTGAGCATAAATCCATTTTTATGCAAGAAAGTTGACTTATAAGACAGACTGGATAACTGGATTTTAAGCAATGGCTTGAAAGATAGAAGCTATGCAATTTAGCAGATAAAGGAGCAGAGTATTTTCTTTGTTTTGCAAAGTACAGGCAATTTATCAGAGTCTTTTCAAGGAAAAGCAAAATTTGGGGAATAAATTGCACTAGATAATTTAAAGTGTTCTGTTTGTCCTTGAAAGGTATGCATAGAAGGTCGCCAAGGAATACATCTGAATAAACAGTCAAGGAATATATATACAAGCAAAAGTTGATTGTGCATTTTTATACTTCATCCTGTGGTGCTTTATAAGTTTTAATGCAGTTTAATATATTTTTCTGGGAGGATTCTGCCAAAGTAGGTAGCCTGTAGGTATCAGTCTCATCAAATGAAGAGAACAGTGAAACTTAGAAAGATGACATCACCTAGACCTTCAGGCACACACACAGGGGACTCACAGATCAGTCCTGTATTACTGAACTATATCTTGAGATGATAAATCCTCATTTTGTGTAGGAAAGATGATCAGACTCAAATATGAACTCAGTCGGACAAAAATCGTCATTTCTGAGAATATTAAGTATATAATTGAGAAGTCTTGAAGAAAGGCAGATTATTCCTTAGTGACTAGAACTGGACACTGGATTCAGCTCCTAGTTGCTGCTCACTTTGGTTATATTTTTGAAGACAGCCTACTGTCTACACTAGAGCACAGGTCTATAGACAAAGTGATTTAGGACCCAGCAACACTCTACTTTTCTCCAGTCACCTTTAAGCTATAGTATTATTACACTGTTGAATTAAGAGGACTGGCTTACTGAATCACAGCTACCACAGAGTGGCCCTGAGAAAGTAACATATCCTCCTTAAGCCTTACTTTCCTTTTAAGTAATACAAGTGTAAAATACTAACACTTGCAATGAGAACTGCTGGCCCGACAATAACAATAAATTTTAACATACCTCCATAAAAGGTATGTTACTTGCTAGCGCCTTACCAGAACATTATTGTAGTTCACAGAACTCAGTGATGTTTCCCTGTGGCATATCAGAGTGACATTGACTTGTAGGAGCTCCAGGATATATCGGTTCATAGATCCGTCTTCAATGTACTTCAAGTTCAACATTTCCAACAAAAACTCATTTTCCCCTTCTGTAATTAAATGAGTAGCACCCATGCTCTACCTGTTTGTGCAAATGAAGTGCCTCCAACAAAACATCCTTCCATTCCTTTGCTATCAGTGGCTGGCTATCGATCTCTTAAAGTTGCTGGAATTAAGGTTCCCCATCCTCCCCATTTAGTACAGCACTAAACACTGCTAGTATGAACTGCAGCAGTGTTCTCTTCAGGGTCATGTTGCAACTATTCTTACTTTCCTTGAAACTACTCTCCATGAAACCTTGGTAAAAGTTTTTTTTTTTTTTAATGTAAAAGGTGAAAGTTTCATTCTCTTCCCCTTAAATTGCCCCTTATAGCCAACCAGATACATTTCAGACTTCCATAGGCAAGTCTACAGCTTTCCAGTTGTTTGCTGCCTTCACATCTTCAATGTTATCTCTCTTTGTGGTCATCTTTCTCCAGCATTGCATTATTCTTTGCATAAGCCTTTGTAAGTTCACCCTGTTCCCAGTGTTCATCTCCCTGAATATCAAAGGCTATCTCAAGTATCTGATCCTCTTAGAAACCTGGTCCAGCTGTCTTCAATAGTCCCCCTCTCTTAGTTCCCACAGGAGTCTTGCATAGTTAGATACAGTGCAATGTCTACAGCTTTCACCTTCTAGAAGACAGCGGATGACTGAAGAGGACAGATTCATTCCATTGTGGATCCAAATTAGTAGCCGACAAGTCCTGATGGTTGACTTTAAATGTCAAAAACTTGACACAATTGAGACTTTCTTAGGAAGTGTCTCCATGAAGAACTGTTTAGATTAGGTTTGCCAGTGGGCATGTATGTCAAGAATTGCTTTGCTTCTATTAATTGATATGGAAAGGCTGATAGTTTGTTTCCTATTGCTGAGATAAAATACTGATAAAAACCAATTTGGGGGTGGCTAGTTAGTTTACATGTTCCTCATAATTGAGAAATTATGCTTTTTATTTATTTTCTATTGAAAGTAGATTCTTCTTTCATACAATACATCTTGCCCGCAGTTTCCTCTCCCTCCATATACCTCCTGCCTCCCGTCTCCCCCAGATCTTCTCTTCCTCTGTTTCCTCTTAAAACAAGATATGATATGACAAGGCAAAAGCCCTCTTATTGAAGCTGGACAAGGCAACTCAATAGGAGGAAAAGAATCCCAAAAGAAGGCAAAAGAATCAGAGATGCTTCCACATCCGCGGCTCTTAGTTCTATAAAATACCAAGCTAACAGGTATAACATATGAAGATGACCTGGTGCAGACCCATGCAGGCCCTGTCCTTGCTGCTACAGTCTCTGTGAGCCCACGTGGACCCTGCTTAGTTGATTTGGTAGGCCAAGTTCTCCTGGTATCTGCTATCCCCTCTGACTCCTACAGTCTTTCCTCACCTCTTTCTTGAGGTTCCTCAATCTCCTAGGAGAGGGACACAATGGAGACTTTTAATTTAGACCCTCTCTCTGCATAATGTCTTAATATCTGGATGTGGGTCTCTGAATCAACTCTCATCTGCTCCTGGAGGAAGCCTCTCTGGTGATGACTGGACTACACATTGATGCATAAGTATAATAGACTGTCATCAGGAATCATTTCACTGATTTTTTTGCCAGTCCTATTTGGTTTTACTCTAGGTCTTGGGGCTATCCATTCTCCCATTTCTGGCCAGCTTGACAGTATAGGCGATGGGGTTCTTCTCATAGCGTGGATCTCAAGTGAAACCAAACATTCAAAGGCTACTCCCACAAATTCTGTGCTACCATTGCCTCAACACATCTTCAGGCAGGGCAGACTGTAAGTCAAGGATTTTGTGGCTAGGTTAGTGTCCAGATTTCTCATTTTTATAGCCTGCAGAGTCACTTTTTGCCAATGAGACAAGAACAAATATAGTGGTGAAGACTTCATGCAGGCACCAGCTCTGCCTTTCTACTTTCAATGAGCTGTGTGGGTTTTGTACTCGGCAATGAGGCCCTGCTTTCAATTTTCAGAGAATGACCTTTTGTCCTAACATCAGTTTGGATGGTTTAGAGATATCTGTGGGACCCCTTTGGCTAACAACACAACTGAAAGCAACCCAGTTTTACCACTGGTTCTTTGTCTGACTACAAAAGACAGCTAGTTCAGGCTCTGTATTCTCTATTTCTAGGAGTCCTCACTAGGATCATCCTCAGAAAATTACAGGAACTTTCCATTGCATTAAATTTCAAGCCCACAATACCCCCCCAAATTCAAGCTGTCTCTACCTGCATTACCCTATCACCTTTCCCCTCCTACTTCCATTCCCATCTGCTCCTAGTCCACCTATAAAATCTATTCTATTTTCTTTTCACTAGAGCCCTCTTCTTTACCTAATGTTTCTAGGTCTGTGGATTATAGCATGATTATCATTAACATAGCTAATGTTCACTTACAAATAAGTTCATAAAATATGTGTCTTTTAGAGTCTGGGTTACCTCACTTAGGATTAATTTTTTTCTAGTTCCATCCATTTGCCTGAAAATTTCATGATGTTGTGTATCTCCTTTCTCCTCATGGATGTTGGCCACTGGTCCATGAGGGCTGAGGGAGCAGAAGTAGGGATCAGGGTTCAGATGGCTGTGAATATGGTGGAAATAGCCTACTGGGGATCAGCTTCAGTGGACAGCTCAGATCTATTCCAGAATAAGGGGAATGTATAGGATAGAGACTGATGGAGGAAGGTCATTGGCTAATAAAGGCACTGCCCTGGCCCATTTTATTGGTTAGAGGATAGGTGGGAGGAGTAAACAGAACAAAATGCTGGGAGGAAGAGGAAGTGAGCTCAGAGTCTCGACATCTCTCCTCTCCGGAGCAGACGCCTGAGAGAGATGCCATGCCCCGCTCCCGGGATGAGCCATGCCCCGCTCCCGGGCAGACACACAGCATGAAGCTCCAACCCAGGATGGACTAGGCTAGAATCTTCTCGGTAAGACCGGTTCTCACAGATTATTAGAGATGGGTTGATCAGGATGTGAGAATTAGCCTGTAAGTGCTAGAGCTAAAGGGCCAAGCAGTGCTTAAAAGAATACAGTGTCTGTGTAATTATTTTGGGGCATAAGCTAGCCATGTGGGCGGCCGGGTGTGGGGGACGCAGCCCTGCCGCCCCATATTACTACAAGAGACAGTGACTAGGACATTACCTAATGCCTTTGGCAGCAATGTCCTACAATACAGCTGGAGCACAAAACCCACTTACAATATAGTTAGCAGTGGAGAACACTTGCAAGGAACTGTGTCTAAGGTCACTCATAAGTCAGACATATACTCTTAGGGATAGATTTCAAATAAGGTCAGGCAGAGAACACGAAGCTCTGCTGGGGGAAGGGAGTCCAACGACTGTGCTGAGCAAAGAGATCTGTCTGGCCATGGTGGACTGAAACCTTAAGCATCAGAGCCATCCTATAGGTATCATTTTATAAACAGCTGAGTAATACTCCATCGTGTAAATGTACACTTCCTTTATCTATTCTTTGAGAGACATTTAGGTTGTTTCCAATTTCTCACTATTACTAATGAAGCCACAATGAACATAGCTGAACAAGTGTCTTAGTGTTAGAATGGGGTATCCTTTCAGTATATGCCAGAGAGTGGTATATAAGTCTTGATGTAGATAGATTCCCAATTTTCTGACAAACTGCCATATTGCTTTTCATAGTCACTGTATACATTTTCATGTCTACCACTGTTGTAGGAGGAGGCCACTTGTCTGTCCAAAATAATGACACAGAAACTGTGTTAATTAAATCACTGCTTTGTAGTAATAGGGGCGGCGGGGCTGCGTTCCCAGCACCCCGGCCGCCTGCACGGCTAGCTTATGCCCGAAATAACAACACACAAACTGTATTCATTTAAACACTTCTTGGCCCTTTAGCCCTAGCCCTTACTGGCTAATTCTGTTATCCCGATCAACCCATCTCTAATAATCAGTGAGTACCGGTCTTACCGGGAAAGGTTCAGCATGTCTAACCTGGCGGCTTGCTTCATGGCTTGTGTCTGCCCGAGAGCTGGGCATGGCGTCTCTCTCAGGCGTCTGCTCCCGAGAGGAGAGCTGTGGAGTCTGACCTCACTTCCTCTTCCTCCCAGCATTTTGTTCTGTTTACTCCACCCACAGGGCCAAGCAGTTTCTTTATTGCTTAACCAATGAAATCAACAGATTGATATATGACACTCCCACATCACTTCCCCTTTTTCTGTTTAAACAAAAAAGAAGGCTTTAACTTTAACATAGCAAAATTACATATAACAAAACAGTTATCAAGTAAAAGTTACAATAATCTTTATCATAACTAAGGAAAACTATAACTATAACTAACTATTCTTAACTCCATCAAAGACTCCAGAAAGATATAATATTACCTAAGTAAACAAGAACTAAGAAACTTCAAACTCTAGAAATGACAAAGACATCTCGCTGCCTGGACAGTCACCCAAAGTTCTTTTGTAACCGTTGGGGCATCCATCTTCAGCCTTCAGGCCCATAGTATCCAGCAGACATTTTCATCAAGCAGGCAATTCCAAAGGCAGTCACTATCTGCTTGTCCTGAAGAATGTCTTGCAGACTCTCTTATGAATCAGGAACCCCGAAAGATCATCTCACCTTTAGGCAAGTTCAGTAGTCCTCTCTCTGCGGGTTTTCTGTTTCCAGTTTATGCAATAGTCCAGGCAAGAGCAGTTTCTTGCCCAAATGGCTATCAAACTCCATAACGAGCCTCTTCGATGCCCATCTTCCTCTTGAAGTAGATTGGTGCTGCCAGGAGCAGAGTGTCTCATTGTCATGAAAAGTCCTAAGTTATTAAAATATTTTAAATGCCATATTCTGCAGACTTTAAGAGATATGAAGAATGCCTATCTGAAATATATCTCTGTATGTCTAGAAAATCTAACTAGCATGACTACAAGCTTTACTATTATCGATGATTATCCATTAGTAACCTATATTTCCTATTATACATTACATTTTAAATGAACTACACAATCACAATACCTTAATCAAGATCAGAAATACATATACATAAAACAAAATTGACCTTAAATCTCTATCAATAAAGCAAAATCTATACTAATGCAAATTATTCATATCTATATCACTGCTTGGCCCATTAGCTCTAGCTTCTTATTGGCTAACTCTTACATCTTAATTTAACCCATTTGCATTAATCTATGTATCGCCACATGGCTGTGGCTTACTGGGTAATGTATCAGTTTTAGGTGGGCTACATGGCTTCTCTCTGACTCTGCCTCCTTTCTCCCTGCATGTCATTTAATTTTCCCCACCTACCTAGGTTCTGCCCTATCCACAGGCCAAGGCAGTTTTCTTACTCATTAATGGTAATCACAGCATACAGAGAAATATCCCACATCATACCAGAAATGGAAGAGTGTTTCCCTTACTCCACATCCTTGCCAGCATGAGTTGTTACTTCTGTTATTAATCTTAGCCATTATCACGTTTGTAAGGTGCAATCTCAAAATAGTTTTGATTTTAAATTGAAATCTGTCCTCTTTGCTATTGTTACCATTAGGTTATTGCTTTGGCAAGGGTGGCAAAATGTTGCCGAGAACTCTCACAGCTTCTCCCTTACTTGTTTGGTGAGTTGCTCTACCTTGTAACAAGTCATAGTTTCCAGCTCTGTGCACTAGCAGTATTCTCTTCTTGTTTCTCTGAATGCTCATTTTTCAGCTGTTCAGGTGGTCACAAATACTCTAACAAGTACTCTCCTGAATCCTTGAGGGATGCTCAGCAGATCAGAGGAGCTTCTTCTCTGGGCAGTTCCCTCCTCTCTAATATTGCTTTGGAGACTCCTATGTGTCTTGTCCATAGCCCCACTTGCAGTTCAACAAACCCTGTATGATCCACCATGCTTTTCCTGGGCTCTCATCTGGATTGTGCCCCAGATACCGTTCAGCTAGTAGTTGCATCAATTGTCATGTGAGTCCTTTCTCTCAGATATTATTGCTTTTAATTCCTGATGTCTGAGATCTGGAGACCTGTTCTGTGTGTTTCTTTTCATCATTCAAGGAAAGAAGTAAAAGTATTCCCTCTGATTCTACCATTGCTAGAAACAGAAAATCCCCATAGTAAAAACTTTATTTTGTAGTACAAGGAGACAGCGTTATAACTATTCCATTAACAACTTCAGTGAACCAATAGTGTTCTGTTCAGTAGAGGTGAATATTGTCTGGCTGGTTTCCAGAACTCCTACTTGAATACCCAATGAACAGCAGGTCTCCACTTTCTCTTGATTGTCAATTACCATTTGACCTCCTGCTTCATAGACTTTAACTCATATAATTTGGATTCCTTGTATAAATGCCAACATGGAGTATTGTTCTTTGGTGATCAATTTCTTTTTTATTGTGTGTGTAGGTCAGAGGGCAACCCCCAGGAGGAGATTTTTCTCCTTCCGCTATGCTACATGAGTTCCCAGGCTTGAGCTCAGGGAATCACACTTGGTGGCAAGCATCTTTGTGCTCTGTGACACCTCACTAGGTGTGTGTAAGTTTTTTAAATTAGAGTTGATTAAACAAATCAGAGCTAGTATGACTCACACACATTTATTGTAGTGTAACACAATATGCACTGAAAAATAAAATAAAAATATAAAAATGTAATCTAAATAAAATCAGTGTAATCTAACCCATCTGAGAACAACTGCTTAAGGGTTCATTTTAAAGCTATTTTGCTTATATGTAAACATTATTTTATAATTTTTTCCTCATAAAATATTATAATAATTAATCTTGGAATATAATGAGTATTTATATGCGATTCAGTAATTTCCTCAAGCCTGATATTTAATAATTCCAAGGTAGTATTATTCTGGAGTATGCCAATATATTATGTTTTCAAATTATGCATTTTTATGTGCCATAATTTATTGAGCCAATCACCTTATTAGTCAGCACCTATATTTTATTCAATTTTTTAATATTATAAATAGTGCTGTGTGATCTTTCTGGTTGCTAAATAATTTTTGCTATTCATCATAATTTTCTATAGAAATTCCAAAGAGTGGAAGTCCTTACTGAAAGGATATAGACATCTGTTAAACTTCGCGTGTCTCTGAAAAATATTCTGCAAGTGTAAAGTCAGAGCACTCTGTTCCCTTTTCTGTATATCCAGGATATATGCAGTGCTGTTTAAAGCTGCCTTAACCAATAACATTTTAATTTTTACTTTTAATTAATATTCTTGAACTTTGTATCAAGTCAACCTTTCATCTGACTTACAGATGACAATTTTTTTATTTCATTTTTCCAAGACAGTTTTTATGACAGGGTTTAGAAAGCTATGATAAGACCACTACCCAAAACAACTTTATTTGCCTTATATGTTCTGATCACAGTCCATTACTGAGAATAGTAGACAAGAGCTCAAATAGGGCAGGGTCCTAGAGGAAGAAACTGAAGCAGAGACCACAGAGCAGTGTTGCCAACTGGCTTCCTTTCTGTGGCTTGCTCCAACTGATTTTTATATGTATATAAAACATATTTATATTTTTATATTTCCACTTGACCATGGAAAGCACCACACACAGTTGGCTTGGCCTTCCTACGTCAATCATTAATCAGAAATTTCCCTACAGACTTGCCTACTGGCCAATCTGATGGAGACACTTTCTCTATTGAGGTCCCTCTTCTCAGGTAATTCTGGATTGTGTCAGGTTGACAAAAGGCTGACCAGAGCATAGACATTATTTCTCATCAGCTTTCAAATTCAAGTCAGATATTATTGGACATTATAGCATCATTTCCTTTTCAAATACTCCACAAAGAGTAAGATAAAATAATGCTAGTCTTCTAAAAAAAAAAAAATCAAAGCAAAATTATATTTAACTTTCAAAGTTCTCAGAAAAACTATACAATGTCAACTTAATAAATATTAAAAGAAGTCATTTAGATTATATAATCACATTGAGAAAATTTTATTTTTTTTAGATTATTTTCCCTTTGAAATTTAGTCTATGATGATGGTTGATGTCCTCTGGATTTTGTTGTTTATTTTTGATGCCATCTTTTAATGTTCTGCCCCTAAAGCTCTCATGCCAGTCTTTGTTCTTCCTGTTTTCTTACTATCTGTATACACTGGTAAGAAAGGCCAGTGTGCCTTTCTAACAGACTTATTGAAGTTTCTCACCATGCATGTGAGAATATTCAATTTCCTTACCCTCTAGCTATCATTTAAGACACATCAGTCTCCATTCTTAGCTGCCTGAAGACAATTTAAATTCCCACTGTAAAACTGATCAGCATTCCCCTCCAAAGGTTTCTTGGAATGCATGTGACTTTCTTAATCTCAATATCTGAACCACATTCTGAGTTTGAGGGGTTCTACTGTTATTCTACAAAGTACACATAACTATTGGATTTCTTTTTTAGCTTAATATAATTTTACCTGTGAAGTTACCCTGTCTCTTAAAGTACCATTAGAGGAGACCCGTAAGCTGCAACTTAGTATTTGAAAAAGAAAATTTAAAGACAGCAAATAAACCACAGCTAATAGAGTTGCAAAGTCTTTACTTTAGGACCTATCTGAGTTTAGAGCTAACATTTTATTTAAATCACTGTCATCTACTAAGTGATGATTAGGCATTGTGGACAAAAGGAACATTCAAATGGGCAACCAGAGGCAAAGTAACAGCATGCACCTTGATTTTCAGAGTAGGGAAAGTAGGCTGGGATTCCTTGATTTTCAGATGTAGGGAAAGTAGGCTGGGATTCCGCTGGAAACTTCCTCCCCTTCTGCTCTAATTCAAGCAGCCTCTCAGAGCTCAGTAGGCTACCAGGAGAGAGAAGACATCATTGCTTTTGTTCAACAATGACATGATTTTGCATTGGACAACCTTAACAATAAAGAGGTTTGTTTTTGTTAATGATAAGGCCAAGAGGCAAGCCATAAAACTTGAATATCAGCAAACAAATCCAGTGTTTACATCTTGGTTTATTTTTAAAGCAATGCCCTTTCTTTTCTTATTGCTGAAACTGTAACGATTAAAAATTCATTATCACCTGTAGTTGTAATAAAAGACAAATCAGTTCAAGAAAGGGCATTTACTTCTGCTTTATGTTTTCTTTCTTCCTTTCTTGTTTTTAATGTGAGAGACATTAGTTCTTGACCCCAACTTCTGTGTTAATCACAACTTCTTTGTTGGGGTATAAACAAAAGTGTCATTAAACAAACAAACAAAAAATGTTTCCTAGGAACTCAGTTGTATAATCACACATTTTGTTTTGAAAATATACGTATATGCATACAGTAACATAGTGAAAATGGAAAGGATAGAGACCATGAATTTGAAGGAGAGCAAAGATGGGATTGTGGGAGGGTTTGAAGGAAGGGAAGGGAGAAATGTAATCATACTATATTCTCAGGAAATAATTAATTCTGTTTGAAAACTACCTATATTAAGTAAAAGATTTTAAAAGGTCATTTGTTTGGTTAACCATTTTTTCTTTTATTTCATCTGTATGTATGTTTGGTTTGTATGTATGTGTGTTTTCATGTGGGTGGGCACAGTGTGTATGTGGATGCAGGTTCCCATGTGCATCTGTGTGTGGACCTGAGACTAGCATCAAAAGTCTTCCTTAATCAATGTCCACCTTACTCACTGAGACAGGGTCTTATCTGAATAGCCATCATGGTACGGGGAGCTCCCTGTCTCTGTTTTCATGTGCTGTGATCACAATCTAGTTGCCGTGTCTACCTTCCATGTTCCTTACTTTCCATCATTGTAAGAATCCAATTCATATTACTACAAAATTTGAAAATAATTAGATGTTCCATTTAATAAGAGTATATTTATAATTTTATAGTTCAACAATGACAATTTCTCTCTTTCCCTATGGGGGTAAGGTAAGCATAAAGTATGCATATTTTCCTCTGAAATCAATTTTATGTAACTCTGTTCTTTATTCAAAACACTAGATGACTTTGAGAAACACTAATTATTAGTTTTGTTGTTGTTTGGTTGACAGCCATTGAATTTAAGGTCAATAAGATTGCAATATAGTAAAGAAGATATGAACATCACTTTCAAATTTTGGAAATGAAATATGTAAGGGTTAAGGAAGGGGCTTATAAAATTATGTGTAGATTATTCTGAGAATGCCTACTTACCATTTCTATACTGTTAAAAAAAGCTGGGGAATGCTAAATAAAATAAAGGCAGCATCACTGGAATTAATAAAAAGAAAGTACATTTTTTCATGGAAGATTCTGTAATTAACCTACAAGACTCTATGTGATTATAAATCATGGCAGTAAATTACTGAGAATGGCTCAAAAATAAGACTCACAGACTAGTATTTGAGCAGTTCCTGAATTAAAGGAAAGATGATCTATAATAAGATGACCAGTGGAGGTCAGGAATGAGGCTTCCTGCCTTCCTTTTTTGTATGTTATAATATTATGCAATTAGGGCCCCAGTCTTTTTTTGAAGCTCAAGCTATTATGAAGATGAAAAACCACAGAAAGACATTTGTCAATTTTTAACATACACATAAAAGAAACCATTAGTTTTAAGAAAATTACCAACAGGAGAGATTTTTCCAATCCAGCAAGATAATGCAGAAATGCATTCTCAGGCTTAGAATTATTTTCCCCTAATGAGCAGCATATGTGTGAAAGGGACCATGCAGTACTGCAAAGTGGCACAGCACCAGAGATGACACTGTCTCTTCTTTAATGTTTATCAGGCTTTGGTAGCTGTCATCTTGATGAATGACAAGAAAGGGGGCATAATTGAAAGTCTACAAGTTAAAGAATATGTGGCTTTTACCTCCAACAGAAGTTCATTTGGCAGAGTGTGTGGTTATTATTAAAATGAGATATTTTGCCACTAGGTCTTTATATTTATCATCCAATGCCTGATTTGGTATTTAGTTTATGCATTTTTTGTGTACATGCAAGTGTACACGTGTGTGTGTGTGTGTGTAGAAACTCCTGTGTGTCAAATTTTGTGGCCCATTTTGTAAATACAGTACTCAGTAAGTTATAAGACTTCATTCCTTCCTTTCAGAAGCACAAATAGGAATAAAAACGAGGAGGTGATGGTTCAAATGAAATATTCCCCATTGATTCAGGTATTTGAACACTTGGTTCCAAGTCAGTTGCACATTTGGTGAGGTTTAGGAGATGTGGCCTTGCTGTAGGGCATTCATCAGTCGGGACTAGCTTTGAGACTATGTAGCCTTTGCCTATTTAAAATGTGCTTTCTGGGATGTGATCTCTCAGCTGAACTTCTGCCATCATGCCTGCCTGCTGCCATGCCTTCTCGCATAATGGACTCCTTACCCCCTGGAATCACAGTCATAATAAACTATTTTTCCATGAGTTGCCTTCATCACAGTATTTCACCATAGCAACAGAAAAGTAACAAATATAGAGAGAAAAGTAAAACATATACTGTTGTGTGATATGATATGATATCATATGGCAGAGGCCCCTTTCTGAATATTGTGGGACCTCTTTTTCAAGCCTATGTACATTTTCTAACATTGTGACCTATTTAGAGGTAATTTTTATTTGGATTTGTGTTTATTGTATGTGTATCTGTAATTATTTTTTGACCAGAAGTACCTTTTTTTTTTTTAAATGTTAAGTGGTCATGACTAGAACCATCTCCACAGTCCTGCCTGTTGGCTCCTTCGAGTCCAACATGACAGAGGTATGTTTATTGCCTCTGAGACCGTCGGGTGGGAGGCATGCTTACCACCTCAACTTTGGTATCCAATTGACACATGCTGCCATCTAGTAACTTGCAGAATGCTTCCCATAAACCCCATTTAAGTGCCAGCCTCCTAAAAGAGCCAGAGTTTATGTTGGCAGCATGGACCAGGAAGCTGCCATTTTGAAACCACACTTTTTTTGTTACTGCTGAATCAGCAAGACCTCTCTTAAAGGAGTCATGGCATGTCACCAGCAAACAGAGTCCATATGAAAAGAAATGTGGCTAAACTTTGTTTGTGTGTCTGTAATTTTTTTTCTAAAGATTGCTCAGGTTTTATTTGAATTTAGCTGGTCCGATTTTGGATGCCGATCTGTTGCCAGAGGCTGCTCATTCATTCCTGGCTGCCCAGAACTGAAATAACCAAACAGAAACTATATTATTTGCAATACTATTTATCCAAAAGCTTAAGTATATTTTTAACTAGCTCTCATATCCTAAACTAACCCATCTACATTAATCTGTGCATCACTACGATGTCATAGCCTGCTGGCAAAGCTTCAGTGGACACTGGTGGAGACATCTGTCTCTTTTGATGGCTACACGGTTTCTCTCTGACTCTGCCTACTCTCTATCTATATCTGTCCTAGCCTGGCTATACTTTGTTAAGCCATTTTTTATTAACCAATAAAAGCAATCCGTATAAAAAGGACTTTCCATACCAATATATAATTTGATAAAATATTCAAGGAATACCAGGGTCAAAAGAGACGTTATTTTAAAGGAAAAAGGCCTAACTACAAAGAATATGTTCCCCCATACCATGAACTACTATGAAAATATATTAATAAACAGCAATTTATCCACTTAAAATTGATAATACTTTTATTAATTGAACTTGTTCTTAGATAATCTTACACATGGTTGTCATGGATACTGACTAGTATGACCTCCCCTACCATATCCCATCTCTCTAGCATGCCTACCCATCCCTTCCAGCTCACTAGTCTTCCCTATCTTTATGAATATTTTGTTTTGTGCCATCTTGAGCTTAATAAACAAGGTCATCATCCATGTGAATGTGGATTTGGAACTATCTGCTAGAGCCTGGTTCACTTATGTCACAAAACTGGAGATAATGATCCCCACTTCCAAATATCCATCAGTAGCTTATGTTTCAGCAGTAAAGAATAGGGCCCCTTACAATACTCCCAGTCCAGTGACTGATTGCTCACAGGTCAGGCTTTGCTGTGCTCAGTAAATATAACCACAGTTGTGAGTCAGTGATTGCAAAGGTTGTATAAGTCTGCAGGATGCTGTATAGGATACAATACAATACCTTATATATGATAGTATTGCAGTATTGTATTGGGCTGTCATGTCTCAAACATACCTTCATTGTATCCTGACTGTGCAAACACAATAAAACTATTAGATCTCTCTCTTCATCTCTTCACTTCTCTACATAAAGGAGATAAAGGGGAATATTTCAAGGTTCTTCTTATTATAATACTATGCACATATTTTCATGGACCATCAAAATAATTATTTTGTCTGTATGCAAACATATGCAAGAAATATGGCATAGAAGGAGTAAAATGCATCTATTAGCCATGATTTTTATTCATGATGTTTTTATTTAATTTTTATTTTATTCATGTTTTTTATTTAACACATAAAGTACATATAAACAAAAGATGTGATATTCTTATAAATACAGGACTCTTCTGCCACATCAGTTTAGTTCAGACACATACTTTAATCTGTTTCTTAATGTCATCAGTCTAGTTTAACAGCTTACTTTTCTTGTTAAGCATTTTTAGAGGCTCATCTTGGAATATCAAATGCATTTTTATTAAAGTCATGTATGAAGCTATAATTTATAGCATCACCCTTTGCCAATTAGTATTTTACTCATGTTTCTAAGTCACATAGTAATGCTAAATAAATACATGTATTGTTAGTTATAGATGGTATTATAACTTTTATCAAAAATCAATATAATCTATAAAAAATTCAAATACATAAAAACTGCTGATGAGATCGAAGATTGCAAATCAAGATTCAAAAATCAATAGAGATTTTAGATGCAAGTTACATTTGCTAGAAGTTGTCACTTAGTATAGTTTAGATAATACTGCAGAAAAATCATACAAAGTATTTTAGTGGGTTTTTTTTTTTTTTTTGCTGGATATTTACCTAAACCTCTCACACAGATTTCACTCTGCCAAGATCTATGCTTCAGCAGTATTCAACACATTTAATGGCAGAGAGGTCAACAGGTTGAGAGATATACTGTGTTCGCTTGTGGTTTTAGTACATCAACACATCTAGTATCGTCAGCTATAGAAGTGAAATTCTGTTAAAAATCCTCATTTAGCATAAAGGCTGACATGAGTGAACAAGAGAGCATTTGTGTTTCTGAACTATGCTGAAGATGGAAATGAAACAATACTGAAGCTTCCTGGTTATAATAATAATCCCGTGATGAAGATAGTGTTACATCTGTGGATATAGACACTCTCAGCAATTAAGAAAATGTTACATCTACATATAATCACACTCCCATGTATGCATATATACAAACTGTTTGGGTATGTACCAATAGAAATGAACAAAAAGTCCTAATGAAAAACAAATGGGTTTGTGGAAAATCATTATGTGAAACAGGTCATATATACAGGTAATATAGTACGTGTGGAAGGAAGTTGAGAAATCATCCTACCATTAGGAAGAAATAATAAATTCATATAACTCTCTGTATTTCTCCATGTTCTTTATGTAAAACATTTTAAAAATGTGAAAGCTAATCTCTACGGCAAAAGATATTACATCGTGATCAGTGTTACCTATGATAAGAAAGCGTGTATGCTCCATCTATAATGCCAAAGATTGATGCAAAGACTACATAATCACTATAAATCAAATAAAAAATGATCCCGAAAAAGATGAACAATGAATATGACAGACCAACTCATAGGAAAGGAAATATAAAAGTCAATAAACCATTGTAAAATGTCTAGCCACAGTAATAATCAAAACAATGTAAATTAAAATAAATGTATGCCATTTCATATTCATCTTATTGGCAGAAACTTAAAACAAACAAAAAAATTTTCCCTGACTTCTAAAGCTTTTATTTGCGCATAAAGATCTGTTCACTCTGTTGAGGGAAATGGCTTTCTTGGCTACTACTGGTCACTACATGATTTTGCTGTGTATTTTACACAATGCCCAATACAAGTGCCCACACACTCTGTAAGTACTTAGTGCTGACTGATTGGATCATTGAAGCAACAATGCCCACAGAAGTTGAGATCAATGTTTCAGGCAAATGTTGGTGCTTCTTGCTAGGATATTCATAAGTGACTTCAAATTGTGAGCTTATATCTCCTGGAAATGTAGAATCTGACTGACTGACTGACTGACACAACCCTTTCACATATAAAATATACAGAGCCAGTTCCTGGAGCTTTGCAAGGTCCTAGTGAAAATCAGAGAGAGAGCTAGACATCAGAGTGTGGTGACTCCAGCCCATGCTACAGCCCGGCCCTGAAAAGGACCTCACAGTCTTGTGCTGATGACTGCTCAGGAAATCTCTGGGTAGGTTTCTCTAAGCCACACTTCAGTATATGCATATGATTATAAGTATTACAAGTAATTAATTTCCCATTTAACATACAAACACCAGGAGAAAAAAAGGTACTTAACCCCCCCCCAAAAAACACAAAATACAAACAAACAACAACAACAAAACCCACATACCTTAATTATTCCTCTTTCCTGCCTTTCCAGTATGTGTTCTGTACTGACAGTCAACAGAATGATCTATTTTTAAAAGTTTTCAAGTTTTCTGAACCCACGCAGAGGGATTCATTCTTTTCAGTGGACTTTCCATATTGTAAAGATGCTAGAAGTTTTCCAAATAGCCAGTTTTCAACAGGGCATCAAATAGAGGCAGTTTATCAGGGCAGCTGATGTAGTGGTGAACATAATGCACTTTGGAGAAGAACAGCCTGTTGGTTAATTTAACCAAATACCATATATGTGGTTCAAAGATTTATTAAAGAAATGACTGAGAAATAGGTTTCCTTGAAAGCATAATTTTCTGTACATTAGGGCAACACTGTAGGGAACAGCACTAATGACAATATTAGGTAGTAACCAGCACAGAGTATACTGCCAATGAAAATCAAGGGAACATAGTATTTATAAAAAACTTGATGACAGCAATGTTGCAGGTACCGAAACTGCCCTGAGATAATGAAGCAAGCAGATTATCAGGCATGAAATAATGAATGCCTTGTTTCCAATCAGCCTTTATAAACAAACAATGATGGATCCATCATCCAAGATTAGCAAAAGCATCAGAATGCATGGATGAGTTAATTAAAATAGGCAGGGTATATAAATGCAGCAAAATGAGCGCTCAACATAAGCTAATATGCTAACAAAATGATTTGAAATAAAAATCTTGAAGAAGAATTATATATATTCAAAGCAGAATATATAAATTCAAAACTAATTTTCAGCTAATAAATTAAAAGCA
Source organism: Microtus oregoni (assembly GCF_018167655.1). Taxonomy (NCBI): domain Eukaryota; kingdom Metazoa; phylum Chordata; class Mammalia; order Rodentia; family Cricetidae; genus Microtus; species Microtus oregoni. The sequence continues at coordinate 19,424,397 of NW_024543060.1, forward strand.
AGGTGTTGTTTCATTTATTACCATTGCAGATTTCAGATTTAAGTTCAAATGAAAATGCTAATTTTTGTAAGAAAAATGTGAACTTTGCTGAGCATCAGCAATGATGTGCAGCAAACTATAGTTTTTGGAGAGGTTTGTCATATATTTTATGGACTTTTCAAAGTAAGTACTCATCAACTCAGACTTTCAGTTTCATGGTACTACAGACAAACTATGAAGATTATACTGAAAAATAACAATATTATTAGGTCATTATGTGCTCCTTTTTATACAGAATATAACTTATTATTGGGATATACCTTTATAATTCTAAATATTGAGAATTTTAATGTTCAACACTCTTTATAACACTTTGCAATTATTATTTATTTCAGTTTTAGTTCCTTTTTTTGGAACTGTATCTTTGATCCAAAAGCTCTAGAATACAATTCATATCTCCATTGTTTGTAATATTTTGCAAGTTATATGAACTATAAAAACATTTGTTGTTTTAGTATTTAGTTTTTGGTAAAACCTCATATTATAGAAGTTTGGAACTAGATATGTTAAACTCTATTTCATATGGAGAATGATCTTTGGGAACTGGCTTTTAAATGAGTGAGTCTGAGAAATATGTAGTGAGCAAAAGTGAAGGAACAGATACAATGCGAGAAAGAAAGTCAGTAGAGAATCAGCAAAGTGTCATCAACCTGTGCGCTTGTAATATCCCCCAGGAATGACTGGGGAAGACTGGGGACACTGCTGCAGTTCCTGATCGAGAAATTCCAGGGACAGCAGAGCTTTCCCCCTTTGGATAAGCATCTGGCTTCCCATTCCTAGCGCAGGAACTTTTATACCATGGGATAAACTATAGTTACCTCTATTGGAAATGGTTTACTTTTCAGCTCTTGTTGAGGGTGCAATGTTTCGAATACCTTTAGCTGGTTGCTGTCTTTCTTTTTCCTGATGGCAAAGGCTGACAAAGGTCAAAGAATTTTGGAGGACCAGTAAAATAAAAGTGCTTGAGTCCCTGTCAAGGTTCTCTCATCACTCCCAGAGTCCACTTTCAACAAGCACAAACAGTAGATGGTCCATTCATAATATCATTTATATTACAGATTTCTACAAGGTTCCAGCATCAGGTCATGAGGTGTTCATAGAATTCTTCCATGCTGCATTTCGTAATAATTTGTAAGTAGCCTAGACTATTACAGTCTTTCTCAATACAGATGTTTTATTTTGAATCCTTTATTATTGACTATGGATAATCTTAAATATACAATCACAAATAATTTAGAGTTAAAACATGGTGTTATTCAGGTACTTTTAGTAGGGAACATGCGTGGAATTTTCATAACAGCCATTGTTATATGTAAATGATCTGACATTTTCGTGTATGAAAGCTTTCATTCTTGGTCCTTTCTGTGATGTTTGTTAATGTTTGGCATGCTCTGTTTTGAACACCCGTAAACAGAGGATACAGGGAAGTACCTTTGCTTCACACGATGCCAGCAGCCTTTCTGTTAGTGTCTGTGAACTGCTTGTTCTTAATAGGAAGGACTCTTGTCTTTGAAGAGGGTGCGGGTGTTCAGGGGCATGGAAAGGGTGAAATCTAGTTCAGGAACTACATGATAAATGAACATCTAAAGGGGATGGCTTTTATTAAGTTGGTGTACATGAAAGAAGATAGAGTGTCTGTGCTTTGAAAGCATTACATTTCAAAGGGATGAGGAATACATAGATAAGAAGACCCAAAGAGCACAGTTTGCCTAGAGTCCTGGATAGCACAGAGTCAGTTTCTACTTCCAATTCAGATGGTGATGGTTTTCTTTCCACGTCCTCTGCTCTTGTGAACTGTGGGCGCCTCTTTACTGCCTCTCTGAATCTCAGCTAGCATAGCCAACAGGTCTGAAATTCTGGCTCTGTCATTTTCTAAAGTTCATTCTTTATGTTTTATTTATTTACATATGATTTATGTGTTAGTTACCAAAGCTAGCATTTAGAGATGTTAACAGTTTTTCTCAGTTTAACAATATTTAAGGTATCAATCTTTCAGAGAAGTTTTATTATCAAATGTAACAAACAATGACTCCCAATTTTTACTTCTGTGCTTTTTTTCCTTCTCTCTCAGATTTTTAATAGCTTCTAGATTTGAACCTTTGTTTTGATATCATTTCGTTATACATGTTTCTTTCTACTATAGTGTTTTATCTGAAAAATCTGTCTAATATGAGAATGGCCATAACCCTTCCCCATGATTTCATACCTTTGGATATTTCAGTGAGTTATGCCCTTTTTGACTATGCCACATTTTCAGGGATGCAGGAAATGCAAATGTATTTTATTTATCATCACCAAAGGAGAACAGAGTGCAGATAGTCTTGGGTTCTTATAGTTTATTGAAAATATTTGTAGATATTTTCACTATTTTGGGGCCTTTTATACCATGTCAGAAGAGTCTGCAATCAGCTACTTTTGTTTTTTATAGTTTATTTGATTTCCCCTCTACAGAGTTCGATATTTTGTTTAACAAGTCAAATTTTGCTCAGATTATATAAATTTCATTCTCCTAATTTTGTCTAAAAACATTGTTGTAGCAATATATTTACTCTCATATTTTATTCTATTATTAATACAAGTAAAATAATTCAAAATAATATATATATATTAAAAAGTAAAATAAAAACAAAACAAAAATATAAAAATTATTAAAAATATAAATAACTAGAAAATAAACATTTCTAGACAATTTTACATGTTGTGAATGTCATATTTGCTTCTTCTCTCTCTATACACACTCCCACACCCATATATATCATGCTAAAAATGACAAAGGGTATATATATATATATATATATATATATATATATGTGTGTGTGTGTGTGTGTGTGTGTGTATACACACACATGTGTGGAATCATATACATTTATAATGGGTTGATCAAACTATGCCTGTTTGCATATGTGTTCATTTCTTACACTTTCTTGGACACATTAGATTTAAGCAGTTGAAAGTTAAGCAACTCGGCATTTAAAGCATCTGTTTTTGGATATTCTTTGAGAAAAGGGCATATGCCCATGTAAACAGAATACTTAAACCACCAGAGTTTATAAAATTAATATTTATTAAACATGTACTACTTCATATTTCCCTTTTGACTTTTGCATCTTTCATAATCTTGTAACTTTAAATATTCTTCTGCTTTACCTTTTGGTTATACATGTCTCTGCACATATGTCCAAAATGTCTTGTTTCCACTGTATTCAAGGTAACTTCTTCTCTTTGACTCCAATAGACAAATTTTTTTTAGGCTTTTTTTTTATTGAGAAAAGGAAAAAATGAAAACAAGTTTCTGCCTCCTCCCAGCCTCCCATTTCCCTCCCCCTCCTCCCACCCTTCTCCAGCTCCTCCCACCCTTCTCCCCCTCTCCCCCCCTCCTCTCCCCCTCCCTCTCCAGTCCAAAGAGCAGTCAGGGTTCCTTGCCCTGTGGTAAGTCCAAGGTCCTCCCCCTCTGTCCATATCTAGGAAGGTGAACATCCAAACTGGCTAGGCTCCCACAAAGTCAGCACATTAATAGGATCAAAACCCCGTGCCATTGTCCTTGGCTTCTCATCAGCCCTCATTGTTCGCCATGTTCAGAGAGTCCGGTTTTATCCCATGCTTTTTCAGTCACAGTCCAGCTTGCCTTGGTGAGCTCCCAATAGATCAGCTCCACTGTCTCAGTGGGTGGGTGCAACCTTCATGGTCCTGACTTCTTTGCTCATGTTCTCCCTCCTTCTGCTCCTCATTGGGACCTTGGGAGCTCAGTCCAGTGCTCCAGTGTGGGTCTCTGTCTCTATTTCCATCCATCACCGGATGAAGGTTCTATGGTGATATGCAAGATATTCGTCAGTATTGCTATAGGATACTGTCATTTATAATGAGTGAGGTAACCCAGACCCAAAAAGATGAACATGGGATGTACTAACTCATAATTGGTTTCTAGCCATAAATAAGGGTCACGGAGTCTACAATTGGTGGACCTAAAGAAGCTAAGTAAGAAGGTGAACCCAAGGAAAAACATATAGTTATCCTCTTGGCTATGGGAAGTAGACAAAATGGCCGAGGAGAAAATTGGGATCTTGGGGGTGGGGTGGGATGGGGGTAAGGAGAGATGGGGAGAGTAAAGGGAGAAGGGGAGGATGGGGGGAACTTGTGGAAAAAGGATGATTGGGATAAAGGAAGGTTGGATAGGGGAGCACGGAAGCACAATTCTTAGTTAAGGGAGCCACCTTAGGGTTGGCAAGAGACTTGAACCTAGAGTGGCTCCCAGGAGCCCAAGGCGATGTCCCCAGTTAGTTCCTGGGGCAGCTGAGGATAAGGAACCTGAAATGATCCAATGGACAATTTAATGTACTATTTGTATTTTTTTATTTGCACATTACCCAGAATTCCCAATTAATCTTAGTATTTGTTCTTCTTTACATCGTTACTTATAATTTCTTGCTCTTTTACTTTCATATCCATGCTTAATTACACTATGTTAGTAGAATTATAAGCTTCCCATGTCAGTATTTAATAATTATTTCCATATGTATTTTCTATTCTAAATATTCAAGATGCTGTTTTCTTTTACTTATGCTGTATCTATTGCTTTAACAATTAAAGAATCTTATTTACATTCAACACTGAGTTTGTAGGCTTCTCTTGATCTTTGCATTTTTATCTGTTTTCTTAACAAATGATTTTGTAGGGGATTTTTTTTTGTAGAAAACAGATCACAGTCTATGCTTTTATTCCATTTTTTGAAATCTGGAAATAATTTTTCGGCTTTTTATATTGCACTGAATTGGAAAAAAATGGCAATATATTGCCTAGTTCTCTGTCATTAAAACCTGGCATAGTAAATGAAAACAAGTTTCTCAAACACTTCTGTCAAGCATCTTCCACTAGAATTTAGCTCAAGGTATTTTATCTCCCAAAATTTAGTGCACATCAGATCCCAGTGTCTACCTGTACCGTGTCTTCCCGTATTCTGCTCATTGCCTTCTGGTGATGTGTAAAGAAACAGAGAGGCAAGATTATTATTTTAAACCCTTCATTTCATGTTATATAATTCAGTTTGATAGGATGCAACTTACACACCACTGTGCACGTGATATAGAGTGACAGAAATGCAATACCCATGAAGCTGAGGATGGACATTTAGTTTCTGATTGGCAGCCACTGCTAGTCTCTGAATCTTAGAGACAGAAGCAGATGGGAAGAAGTACCTTTGTTGAAATAGGAGCGGCAGGCTGCGTCCCCTGCACCAGGCTGCCCACACTGCTAGCTTTACTGGAAATAATTACAAGGAAACTGTATTCTTTTAAACACTGCCTGACCCATTAGTTTCAGTTTCTTATTGGCTAGCTCTTACATATTGATCTAACCCATTTCTATTAATCTGTGTAGCCCATGAGCTGGCTTACCAGGAAAGATCTTAACCTGCATCTGTCCGGAGTGGGAGAACCATGGCGACTCCTTGACTCAGCTTCTTTCTCCCAGCATTCTGTTCTGTTTACTCCGCCTACCTAAGGGTTGGCCTATCAAATGGGTCTAGGCAGTTTCTTTATTAATAAGAAATCACTCCCACATCATACCTTCCCTTTTTTCATTAGAAATACATGAGGAAAATTCTCATTGTGCATAATTTTTAATGACATTGCTAAGCAGACCATTTTCGTTTCTTTACTCACTTTAATATATGCTGGGTCTCCTTCTGCTGGGGGAAACTGGGAAAAGAGGTTCAACGGGAGCAGCTTTTGATTCAAGCAGTCTCACTACAAAGCTTGGGCAATCAGCATCTCCCTATAGACTCTTACTAGAGGAACTATTTTAGAGACATGTCATATCTCACAATAAAATTATGTCACAGTCTTTATTACATTTTTTGTTTTTGTTTATTATTAAACTTTGTCTGACAAAGTAGGTGTTATCATTCTCCACCATAAAAAATCCACACCTGACTATATATATATATATATATATATATATATATATATATATATATATATATAATTAAGATTTTTGCCCTTTCTGTAAGGATACTCCAAATAAGATTTTATTTCTTATTACAAATATTCGAGGATTCAATATATAAGTACTTTATTTACACCACGTCATATTCTTGTGTGTGTGTGTGTGTGTGTGTGTGTGTGTGTGTGTGAACATGTAAAAGCTTATAAATATAATCTTCTGAGACCACTTAGTTTTGCTCACCTGTGTTTAGTGCTGACCTCTTCGGACTGGCTGACCTGTTAGTGGGCTCATTCCTGGAGAAGACTGGTTCTCCCTCTCTCAGGAGCCACAAATGGCCTGTAGCTCTTCATTTAGTGGTGAAGTCTTGTGAGAATCCCCCTATACATGTTAGCGTGTTTGTTGGCATTGTCATTTAGGTCTTATATAGGTAATCGTCTTATTGAAATTTTCTGCATACATTTGCTGTCTTCTATAAAAGACACCATTTCCCAGTGGATATCTTGTCCTGATCTTTTTGCTCTTCCACTCATTTCATCCCTTAGTCCATGGTGTTCTCTGAGCCTGAGAGGTCATTCTGGTCATCGCTGTTCATAGGCATTACACCTGATTAGGACTACTGATTACTTTACCCCCTTACAGATTGCTTTGCTTCTTTTGGTACTCTGAGAGCTAGACCTAGGGGAAAAGGCTTCTAGATCAGTGCTGTATGGGTTCCCCTGAGGCCTCTGTTATGGTGTATTATATTTTTAGTGTTAGGGTCTAAACTCCAATTTATGTTATGGGGGTTTCTTGGATTGCCCTGAGTAACCACTCAAAAGGAGGGTCATTATGTCTGGCAATGGGGTATTGGTAACCTTAGAAAAACCTTGTTACCCCAAAGGGTTTATCTTTGCTTAAAAATCTCTCTCTCTCTCTTCCCCCTTCTCCCTCCCACCTTCTCTGTACACACACACACACACACACACACACACACACACTTAGATGTATATGATTTTAAGTAACATAAAATAATATTTTTCTCTAATGAATACCAATATTGAATGTAATGAAATCATTGTAAGAGCGGATAAAATTGAAGAAATTAGTACTACTAGTTTCCTGGACATAACAACGTGAAGAAACTAAAAATTATTTCAGAGACTGAAAATTCTTGAAGAATCCTATAAACTGGACATAAGAAAATTATAAACTACTTATATAGTTGTATGCAAATTGAATTACAGCATTGACAAATATAATTTCTTTTGAGATATCAATACTCTTGCAGTTTCTTTAAATATTACTTCCTGATAAAATCATTAGTCCAAATGTAATAAATTCATGAATCTTCTCCTAAAAATTCATTAGTAATAATCCTAGGGGGCTGTCCAAATCTCAAATGATTATTCTTAAATTGAGTCATTGAAATGAAAGGGAAATTATGTGACATTTGATATAAAATTTGATCCAATGGAATATCTATGTAGAAAATAACTTTTGTTTTCTATCTCATATCACACACACAAACATACACATACACTTTCAAATAGACAGAACATCTAAAAACAAAAGATAAAGCAATCAATAAAATTTTTAGCAGAATATCTTAATCAACTTAAGACAGATGAAATTTAATTTTACCCCTAAAAAACCACCACAAAGAAACTATTTAAAATCAGACGTTTCTCCTGGGAGTCAATCTACTTAAAAATCTTGATATCTCTTCTTCCTTCAAGATAGATTGATTTCCAAAACACAGAGATACCTCTCTTGGGCATGTATCAAAAGGATGTTCAATCATACCACCAGGACACTTGTTCAACTACTTTCAAAGCAACTTTATTTGTAATAGTCAAAACCTGGAAACAACCTAGATGCCCCTCAGCTGAAAATTGGATAATGAACATGTGGTATATTTGCACAATGGAATATTACTTCGCTACTAAGAGCAATACCATCAGGAAATTTGAAGGCAAATGGATGGAATTAGAAAATAATCATCCTGAGTGATGTAACCCAGACCCAGAAAAACAAACATTGTATATATCACTCATAAGTGTATATTAGCTGTTATAGGGTAAACACACTACAAACTACAGACCCAGAGAGGCTAGGTAACAAGGAGGGCCAAGGTAGGGACTCATGGATCTCCTGGGGAAGAGGAAATAGAGATTTCTCGATTGAACTGGGGGCAAGTGGCCATGGAAACTTGAGGGATCAGTTTAGGGGTGGGTGGAGGGAACACATGCTGAGAGAGATAACTGGAAAAGGGGACTTTATGGAGTCAGGTAGAAGCCTAATGCAAGGCATAGCTTCCATGAATCTACAAAGATTGTCCCAGCAAAAACTTGCAGCAACAGTAGATGCAGAGCTTGAACTGCACATCCCCTGAGATTGGATTGGTGACTACCCCGGTTGTCATTAGAGAGCCTTCATCCAGTGACTGATGGAGGCAGATTCAGAAACCCTCAGCCAAACCCTGGGCCACCTGCTGAGGAGAGGGAGGAGGGATTGCAGGAAACATGGGAGTCTGGAGTATCATAGGAAAACCCCTAGAAACCAATAGCCTGGTGAATGGGAACTCACAATCTGATCCAATAAACCTGCATAGAACCGACCTAAGCCCTTTGCATATATGTGATAGTTGTGTAGTTTGTTCTATTTGTGGGACTCCTGGCAATGGGAGCAGGGGCTTTCCGTGGCACTTTGACTGGCTTTTGGAAACTGATTCATCACACTGAATTGCCTTATTCAGTCTGAATACAGGAGGCCGTGCTTGGTATTATAGCAGTTTGATATACCATGCTTTGCTGATGCCCATGGGAAGCTGTCAATTTACTGAGAGATTATGGAGAAGGAGTTAATTGGGCATAGATTGGGGGAGGGAGTGAGAGGAGAGGAGGGAGGGCAGGCAGTGGTAGAGATGTAAAATAAATTAGTTAAAAATTCAGATGTTGTATTACACATTCTTAAAATAAATTAGTTAAAAATTCAGATGTTGTATTACACATTCTTAAGGTAGAAGACAATGTATTAATGGACTCAAATATTTGCAATATAGTCACCTGACAGCTGGCCATTATCTAGTATGTTTATGTATGTGTGTGCATGTATGTATATGCGCTCACAGCTGGCCCTGCTAAAATGCTGTAGGTCACAAAGTAAAGGAATATTATCAATAAGGAAAAGAAACTTGTATAGAGGGTAGAAGAATAGTAGGTTGATGAAAGAGGGCTGGGCGTTCCAGTAATCAGAATGCTCAATATAAATTCTTAATATTGTCAAAGACAATATTCAGTAAAACTTATTTAAAAATTCTTTTGTACTTCACAGTTTATAATTTTTATTTTTGAAAATGTCAAGTACATAGTGATAATTTCAATCTCTAACCCCCAATTTTTCTTTTTTACCCCCCATAAACCCTTTATTTTCATGCAAGAAACCATCCTGCTTCATGTCTTTTTCTGGCCTGTATATTTACTTAGGGTGGTTTGCATGAGCACAATGGATTGGAGATTATTTAATGGAGCATTGGCATCTTACATGTAGCAACCTCACCATTTCTCCCTCTCCAGCAATCAATAACTGCCAACAACAAAGGCTGTGTCCTATCCAGATGACAACACTTCATAGCATTGCTCATGGTGCTGTGGCTCCTCCATTCATCCCAAACACTTCTCTGTGATGGTCCTTGAGCCTTTGGTGGGGGTGTGAAATAGTTGTCTTGTTTGTGGCGGAACATGCAACAATGATTTTTCTCAGTAATTTCACTAGTTATTAGTCTTTGCATTAATCATCACCCACTGCAAGGAGACTATGATGAAGTCTGAGATCAGTACTAATCTATAGGCCCAGACACATCTATTTAGAAAGCAGTATGGTAACATGTCCATTTATAAGAGTAGCAGGTTTCTCAACAGGCCCTATGGCATTCCTCAGCTATAGGCTTTATAGTCAAATAGCTTTATGTTTACAAATACTACAGTAATTTTTGATGATCTCTTTGATAATGACTTTAGTATATGGTGGGAGATAAGAATATATTTCATTCCTCTAAGCTGGGAAGGATAAAGAGAAAATGAAATACTTACATACTTCTGTGGGGAATGTTAGTTAGCCTAGTCACTACAAAAATTGGGGTAATGTTCTTCAAGAATATAAGCATTGGTTTACCCTATAGTCCACCTATATCACTCTGGGATCTTATACCTGAAGGACTATATAAGTCAATGTGTTACAGAGATGAACACATTTATTCTTATTGCTTCACTATTCAAAATACCTAAATTTATGGGTATACCTATGTATTAATTGACAGAAAAGTAGAGAAAATGTGAGATAAAATTATCTTATTTTCAGGAAAACGTGACTATAATTGGGAATTATCATCATATTTGCTATACTTAATTGCACAAATTCATCATTATAATTTTCTATATTCATGGGCTCTAGATTTTATATAGGTGCATAAATCATAAACATATGTGTATATGACATGAGAGTAGAAGCAACTGCCTAGAGGAATGAATAAGGACTAATAAAAGTTATCAGAGGAGAAAAGGAGGAGGTGAGGTGGGTATCTGAAAAATATCAAAACGCATGACATAATTTTATGAAAATACTGTCTATGTAATGAATATGCCCCCAATAAAAACTAATATAAAATTCCTGTAAACAAATAAATGTACTGATGAACCATGCCCAAATTAGTAAGGATCATCAAGAAAACCTTAAAAAATAAGCCCTCAATGTCATCAGTCAGGGACACAAAGGTGTGAATCTACACTCTGATGACAAAATACTCACGGTCAACATGGCATGAAGAATGTAGGAAGGTGAATAGATACAATCACATGGAAGTATACTATTTGGCTATGTATCAAAACTAAATGCATACATTTTTTGGCTCAGCTTTCAAGCTCCTAAGTGTATATACTAATGAATTTCATAGCCATCAAAAGCTGTACATTGTAATGTTCATTAATTCTATGAATAAAAGCCTAAAAGTAGTAATTACCAAAAGAAAAATAGAAATTAAGAAAAACCGGAGGCAAGTTTAAATGCAATTATGCATTTACAAACAAAATAGAGAGAAATGAGAATGAATGTGTATGGAAATACATATGCAAATTATATGGTTCGTATCTCGAATACAATATAGGACAAAACTCCAAGAAATAAAGTAATTTATACTGTGTGGTTCCATTTGTCCCAACTTAATAAAAGAAAAATGAGTGAAAATCAAAACTCGGAATTTAGAATTCACAAAAGTACTTCTTAATTGGGAATGGGTATTAGTGACCGTACAGAATCAAGGTCAACTTCTGCATAGTATTTTGTATTTGGCACTGAAAATAAAGTTTTCACCATTTGGGACAATCCATCAGTGAATACATTTGTAATATGGTAATATTTTTCTTATACTTCAGTAAAACCTCAAAATTGAACCTTCACTCAGAATGTTGACTAACAGCTAAAAAGCAGAAAGGCCAATAATAAAGCCTTTGGGATGTTTCATATCTACTAATTATATATTGTGATATGGATTATCACATTTGATAACGAGTTTAGAATATTATCAGAGAATACTAAATCTGAAAGTTAGTAAAATCCTATATTTCAGACTAAAGGTTTTGAAGCAAGTAGCTGATTTTTTTGTCACTGTAAAGAGATACTGATTTAACAGAGAGAGAGCTCAGAGTTGTCAGACCCAAGGGAATCTGATGACTGGCATCCCCTATGCGCCCCACTTCACAGGATGATCAATATGATATAGGGTACTCCTGCATTCATTGTTGAAGCTTTATTCTAACTTTGTCCCAGCAATGTGTAGTTCCACTGAGGGACTGGCTCCCGAAAGTATTAGAGGTCTTTCCAGCATTCACGACATCCTGAATAGAGACAGGATGACCTAAGCAATAGCTGTACTTCCTGCCATGTCATCTTAGCACTAACAATATGGAAGCATGTTGGTTTGAGAATCTTGCCAGGAGTTATTTTCATTATCGGGTAAATGTGTGTTGGAAGATAGGTAGAGATATTGACGCTGCTCACTTGTAGTTGTGTGACCTAGTGAGAACTGTCAGAACAACTAAGAGAAAGAACAAAACCACAATAATAGCTATCATGGCCCAGGACTCTGCATTAGAGAACAGTTTAACCACTAGTGTGGTCCTCATGCCTGCTAATATGTCTCAGGTCTGTGAGTCCATATTTCATACAAAATATTTACAGACAGGCTCTCTGGCCATGCTTAATTTCCAAGGCAGCTGCAATCCTGCCAAACAAGCTAGCCCACCTGACAAAGAATGTATGGCTCCTTCTCCTTTGTTAAAATGTAGATCGCCTAAGGAGAGGTGTTGTTTCCAAGGCTGGTGACTTAAATTGTAGGTGTTTCAAGAGCCCCACATACCCCGGAAAGTGAATATTAATGCATCTTTGTTTACCTGGGGGGATAAAAGGTGTTTTGTGTAATAAAGGCGGGTAGATCTGCAGGAATGGATGAAGCCTGAGATGCCCTTCTGAGATGGCTGTGTAAACTGTGTCTCATTATTTCTCACACCTCTGCACCGGTCCAGTTAGGAAAAAATAGTTTCTATGTTGGGGCATATGGGCTCTGACACAAGTCATAATTTTCCAAGCTGATAAAACAAAAGGGTGAAAATTTGATGATCAATTAATTTTCCTCCCAACTTTGAGATTATGTATTTCTCACGGTGTCACCTGTTTTCTGCATAACACACACATTTCATCTTGATTTTCCAAAACGTTGTGCCTTCCCCCCTTACATTTCTTTAAATATATTTGAACTAACTACTTATTTTTGCTGAAACCTAAACTTTAGCTAAATTCAAGTTTATCCATTTAATGTTAAATGCAGGAAATAGAAATAGAAAATTAATAATCCTGCGACTAATTTAAGTAACTCTAAAGATCAGCAATTATCAAAAATAAAAGAGTGTGAGGAATACTTTATAAGACTGGTTAATTAACAAACTCTTGCCTTGTACTTTAAAAGCTGAGTAGAAAATAGACATTTAAAGATTATCTCACAATTGCTACAATAAGAATATTTATACAAATGTCATTTCTGCTCCAGATAATGTCAAGAATATGTGAATCACCTTGACACACACCAGAATTTGAATAGTAGAATAGTCAATCAAGAATTTATTATGTATGCACTACAAAAAATTATGTATGGCTAACATTTATATTAGTTTTGAAAATCATTTTGCTTTACAATAATTGTCTGGACATTTGGCTCAGTAGGTTTTTAAGTTGTGTTAAATAGATTATTTAATTATCTCGCTGGCATTCCATATTATTCTTCATTTATAATACGTACACTTGACTAAGCGATTCAGTCTTGTGATATAACTTTAGAAATTAGTCAAGCATACACATATGAAAGAAAAGAACAGAAGTATTTGAGGAAAGTAAAAATGAAATGATTTAAATCTTTAACCTTTAAGGTTTGGAGCATTTGAAGAAACTAGTGGAAAAGTCACTGGTGGTTAACAGATGGCATTGGTGTTAGATGCTCAACAGAAGTAAGTTGCATGGAGAGCACCCATGTTCACTTTGAAATTGGAAAATAAAAGCAGAATGCTGCTAATAGAAAGCTTATAGAAGTATAGTCCATAACTATATTTAAAATTATGAGACATTCATAAGGAAAATAAGAGATGTAATTGAATAACACCACAAACATAATTTTTAGAGTGAACTAATCGTTATAAAGCCATTTTTATACAGGAGAACTTTTTGATTTTTTCTGTAATATTGCTCAAAAGTATAAGGTTATAGAACACCAAAAGATATGAATCTAGTGTTGAGAACACTTGCCAAAGAACTTTCCATAGCATCTACTCTGCTGGGGAAGAACGAGTGACCAAGTCGAAAATTTGTACATCTCTAAAGAACAACTTCATATTGATAAACACTCACAAAGATGAGCTGGGGATGTTGGAACTGGAAACCAGAACCAGGGATTCCATACAAGAACATTAAATTAAACATAAGAAAACCCAGATCCAAATGAACAAGGACGCTACACAGGAAGATTTCAAAACACAATCATCTAATGAAGTTGCCACATGAAGTGTGTTCTTATGGAATATATGGTGGTAGTGTTTAATGGCTAGTTTCGTTTTCTTAAATTAATTGGATAATTTCCAAAAAATCTTAAACATGACTATGAACTTAATGAACTCTACTTACTAATTTGATTGTTGTGTTCTTCTAGCTTATGAGTCAAAATAACTGAAGTAAATCCTGAGAATAGGTCATTGAGTATTGAGAATTTAAGACTTCATTATGGAGGAAGGTCATTGGTTAATTAATAAAGAAACTGCTTGACCCTCATAGGTTAGAACATAGGTGGGTGGAGTAAACAGAACAGAATGCTGGGAGGAAGAGGAAGTGAGCTCAGATGCCAGGCCGCTGCTCTCTGAGGCAGACGCGAGGAAGCTCCAACCCAGGATGAACGTAGGCTAGAACCTTCCTGGTAAGTTCACCTAACGGTGCTACACATATTAATAGAAATGGGTCAAGCAGTGTTTATATGAATACAACTTGTGTGTTGTTATTTCAGGTAAAGCTAGCTGGTGGCGGGAGCTGGGTGGCGGAATGCAACCCGCAGCTCCTACAACTTCAAATGTTCAAACTTGGTATTTGTGTTGTATTTTCAGGTGAAGCAATCAAAGTAGATTTTTATCAGTAACCTCACTTGTCTATTGAAATCTTAGACATTTCAAATAAGAATTAGACAAACTTTATTATTCATTGTATTTGATTCATCAACACATTGCTTTTTAAGAGTTCTTTGATATTTAAGAAATCCTGTGTGTCTTTTGGATAAGACTTTGTAATCCCTTTTCCCTCAAGCCAGAATGTTATACTTCAGTAACTGTAAAGAAATATCGAAGGACTAAAATTTCTTTTTGAACAGAGAACTAAGGACGGTCCAAAGGTTTGCCAGCATACATATCCCTTATCCACAAACCAAATAGAAGTCAGGGATCAAATGCTTGACAACTGATCAGTGTATTGGAAAATAATCACCAGCAGAGAGAAAAGCTAGCTACTGTGTTGTAGGGGCTAGGGGCAAAACAGAATGAAAAATTCTGCTTCAAAAATAGGACTGATGACAGTGAAAAAAACCTATGAAGAAATTGTATTCTTAATAAGATGTGCCCAGCATCAAATAAGCCAAAATACAAAATAGAAAAAGTTGCCCTTTTCTGGATTTAAATTTATTCTTTACAAAAGTAATGGGAAAATGAGAAAAACTGAAGTTGAGCTCTGGGTATTAACATTTCAGAAATAATTTGAAAGAAACAAGCAATATGTTTTCGATATATAACCGCTGATTATAGTACATATTAACAAGAGTCATCACTAACTAGATCAGTTCTATTGGGAATAACATTTCCTTTCAGTTAAAGGACAGCACTGTATATATATATATATATATATATATATATATATATATACAGTGTATATATTATTAGAGTATATATATATACTCTAATAATTAGAGTATATATATATAATCTAATAATCTCTTACTCAGTTTTGTATGTGATGAGATATAAAAGATTTTATTTATTTTATATTTCATAAAACAAGTCAATTGTGTACTGTGAAGATGATATATGGATGTTGGGACATTACAAGAAGTCAGTGGGTTTATGTAAAAAATTTATAGCTGTACACACTAATTCTGTTTAATAATTTCCATTTTGTGTTTCATTAGGAAGAGAAATCCAATTTTACTAATAGAGACAGTGAATTGTGAAGTGCGAAATCACTTATTCCTTAGAAGTTCTTTGAGATCAAGAATCATTGAGGCATCTTGAATTAAAAACCAGTGGAGACAGAAAAGATGATTTTACTAAAAATAACGCCACGTTCTGAATGAAATTAGGGAAGGAACATTATATTTTTTGAAAACCATTATTTCTCTTTGAATAAAGTCATCAATAAATTAACAATTGCTATGAGAAAAACACTGTCTGCTAATGAGCTTTGAAAGTTGAGTAAAAATACAAAAGTAAGTGAATAAAACAGAGGTATCTGAGCAGACAAAGGGCATCTACAGCAACTAGAATGCTGAGGGAAGCATTATATAGACAAAGAGAAACATTTCATTCTTAAATTGTATGAGCTAAAATTGCAGTGAGATGTGGCTTGAAGTTTTCCATTTACTCACTCATGGCATTGAAAAAAAATAAACAAACAGATAAACAGACAAACAAACAAAAAACAACAACAACAAAAAAACCCAGAAATGTAAAGCACCAAATAGAGGCATTAAGAAAGCCAGGATGTGGAGGAATGAGACTCTGAAGAAAAAAGGGTAACCAAGAACTCATCATCTGTCATATTTTCTTTAGGATTCACACTTTCTTAAAGTGCCCTGGGTTATAGGTAATAAGAAGGAAGAAACCACATATTGAATGACTGAGAAAGTAAATGAGGACCAGTGAAACGACAGAGGGTAAAGGCTCTGCTGTCAAGGCTGATGACTTGAGTTTTATCCTCAGCACCAACATGAAGAAAGGTGGGAACTTGTAGCCAAAGGTTGTCTTCTGATTGCCACACTTGACAAGAGCTTGTCCACATACATGCATTCATGTAGAAATAAATGAATGAGTGAAAATCGCATCTTTTTAGCTGTTGTTTTTCTTTTTGTTTGTTTCTTTGTTTGTTTTAAACAAAAGAAAGCAAACCATTGGGAAATTTAAAAGTAAAAAACAAAAAATGTCAAACAGGAATCCTTTAATGACGAGAAACAGTACAAAATATTCAAAAGATTTAATCAAATCAGTGAAGTTTTAAAGGCTGTACATAGAATCAAATTTACACTAAATATATACAAATGAAGATTAGTTTAAAATTTTATTCAAAAAATGACTGGACCGAGGTGGTGGTATTCCTGCCTCTAGTCATTGCCTAGAGGGAAAAAAAATCACACTGCCTTTGGGGAAATACGTTACATTGAATGTTAGCATGTGTGCTTGTAGATCATCTTCCATAAATCAGCACACTTGACATAAGAAAGTGCGAAGTTGAGAGAAAAAAAATCTACTAAAACCATACTTGAGAAACAGATCCATGGATCAGTTTATTGGAGTTACTAAAAACGGCATTTTACGGGCTGGGGAAACATTAAGAACACTTGCTACTCTTGCAGAGAAACCATTTATTTTCCAGTATCTGTGATAGGCAGTTGACAACCATAGTAACTCCATCTCCAGGAGAGTCTAGCACCTTCTTGTGGCTTCTCCTGGAAACTACACTTGCTTGCACACACAGACAACACGCACATACTATAAATACACATAAAAAATAAAACCTTAAAAAAGGACATTACAGGTTTTTTTTTAGAATGTTTCCCAAAGTCCATGACACCCTGTTAGATTTTTATGAAGAATAAGTATTTGTAAAAACATAACAAGAAATTTCGATATAAACATACTATCACATCATTTAAATTAAAAATTTATCATGTAAGGAGTGGAACAGTGGAGAAGAAAATTAGAAGTATAAGAAAGAAATGAAGTTGTTGATGTATTTCATTTGAGAAAGCAGTAGACTGAAGAAATAAACAAGATGAAAATATACTAAATGAACAGAAAGTGTGAAAAATAGAATCTGTCTTCTTTTTCATATAGATTTATTGAGTATAATTTCTTCTTATTAAATGATGCATACATTTTATTATGAAAATTAAAAATTGTTTTTATTCTTTCATGTGCTTTGCAAACACAGTGAAATTTTATTCAAACTCTATAGTCTTCTTTTATTGTTAGCCTTGTTAAAATGATGACAACCCCATATTCAATGTGTAATTGGTTATGTGTACAATTTACAAATATTTTCTTTGAGCCTACTTTGACTTTCATATTCTTAATAACACTTCATATAGCTTTGTAAGAAAAAGATGCTTTAATTTTGATAAAGCACAGTCATAAATTTTAATAGACTACTTAATGGGCTATATGTTAGGAAAGTCTAAAAAGTTTTTGTTTAGCCCAGAGTTATATTACTATTTTTCTCTTAAATTTTTTATAGTTTTAGCTGTTATATTTATATTTTCATTATTTATAAGCTTTCCTTAGTTTTGTATTTGTTTCTAAATGATCACATAAACATTGTTTTAATCTATAAGAAGTGCTTTATACATAATTTTATATAGTTTGGATTGGTTTTATCCCAATCAATTAAAATCCAAATGACAATCTGTGCTAATTTATTAATATTGTCTGATACTATGTAATTTTAAAGCTATATTGATGTAATTTACTCCATGTTTGAGCAAGTATCTTCAAATTATACCTTTAAAGAATGTCCGTTCTGGTGGATGGTAAGTCTCTGCTTGATTCACTGGTTTGCCAGCAGAACAGTGTTATGTTCTCAATGCTTCAGTAGGCACTGACAGCTGTGTTCCTGTTGAAATGAAACAGGTGATTCTGTTTTATTACACCTCTCCGTGAGTGTCTGTGAGAATATTTCTTGAATATACTGGCAGTGTAGATGGCAGGTCGAGAGTGGAAGATGGGTCCTCTACATGCGTGGGAGCCATACAACCAACTCAGGGCAGAAATGGAACTCATGGCTCATGATTACAAACTGAGATTCCTACCTTCTGTGCTTGAACATAGCAAAGCCAGACTCTCAAAACTATGCATGTTAGGGATGATTCCATTAGTCTATGGCTAACTGAGCCTCTAGCCTTGGAAGAAGAACATGCCATCCATTTATTTGTACAGGCCATTGAATGAACCGAATCAAGGCAATGACTTTCCTGGGTTCTTTGGCAACTTCCCAGTTACCATAATGATGCCTTACTTACTCTTGTTTTGTTTTCTGAAGTTTATTATCTGTGATTAATGAAGACCTAACCATACTAAATAAAAGAGTCTGTAAATAAACAATTGAAATATTTAATTTTCTGCTGTCTGCCCTTCCCAAAATATGATTACAAGTGTGCTCATGTTGATGGATTACTTGCCCATCACATTGTAGGTTTCAGATCAACTGTTGTGGTATTGAAGGGACACTGGCTGGCTCAAGCATTTTGAGCATGATTCTGGCTGGCCTTACCCTTCCCTCTAACCTCTCTTTCTTGCTATAAACACTAAAATACATTACTAAAGATAGCCTCCAATTTCTACTCCTTTATTTGACCACTTCCTCCTGAAGTTAACTACTAAGGTCCAGTTATCAAAGTATTGATGTCAAGCAATCAAAAGCCCCCTTTGGCTTATTTAATTAACACGACCAATTAAAATTAAATACCTCATTCTAACACAGGGTTTTCCCCTTTACCTTTATAAACCATTTTCCTATGTGCCATGTCTATCTTCTTTCTATCCAGAGGCAGTCCTTTGTCTTTCTGGGAGAAATATATCTGTCCCCTCTTCTTGCTCCCTTCCTCTTCTCCCTTGTCCTCCATGTCCTGTCTTTGTCTCTTATTTCTTGCCCTTTGTCCCTCTGGGGCAAATAATTCTCCTCTGAGCAGAGAACTTGGCCATAATAAGAAAGCCAACACAGACTAAAGTAATAATTATACTACAGTTCAAAGTAGTAAACCAATTAGTAACTGTCCTTACTAATGGGAGTATCAATTTGGGGTTAGTTACAGGAGCAAGGTCCACACAACATGAGTGATGACTGTCAACTCTCGACAACTACAACCCTGAAATCCTGTACACAACATGTACACAGCTGAAGCCTGCTTCAGCGACAACTTGGCAACCCTGCTGCTGTTGCTTTTACCTTTATTTATGTCCTGTCTACTCCATCTCTCTAATAAATCCTCAGGAGTTAGAGGCAAGGAAATCAAAACAACAGGAGCATCCTCTAACGTAGTTTCTGGGAGACCAGTTTGATCTACATGAGACCACGCGTTAAACCACAAACCTTACTTCCGTAAGTGTGTAAAGTTCCTAATAAATCCACCCTCCAGCTAACACTGATTAGTAATTGTCTTACATTTCATAACTAATTATTTTATCTTACTTCACAAGGTTATGGTGAGCCTTGGTGGTGACCCAACTTGATGATTTAAGAAGTTTCTTTTCTTTCCATCATTATACACCAAAGGACACATTGAAAAGATGACCATAACGAGTAGGCATTTTGTTGCTACTCAGCTTCCTCTGTTGGTTTAAGAAACTTCTGTTATTGATACAATTCCTTTTGTTTATATGCATGACTTCTTTGTTACCATGGAGATCCTTGGCACATAAACTTATTAAGCTTACTTCATTTCAGCCAAACTCACTTTGAACAAAGCAAATCTCTTCAGTCTTTTAACACACAGGCACTGGGTGACTCACCAGAAATAGTTTTAAAAGTGCTACCGAGTTTGTAAATTTTGTTCTTCTGTATTTTTAACATGAGTGTATATCCAGGCAGTAGATTAAACATAGGCAGATGCAGTAAACGTCTGTTGGCCAAAGCAGTAGAAAAAAAAAAAACCTGTGAATCGTTTAATATTTCCTGGCAATTAGTAAAGAAGTATATTGTTCAGCTGTCCATGAAATTGTTAGAGATGACTTTTATTTTCAGAATTATTCAAAGAGAAACAAACTCTAATGAAGAGTTTAAAGAACCAATCTATAGAAAAGTTTTTAAATTATCCATTCAAAAATGGAAAACAAAGAGTAGAACAAGCTTTAGTGGACTCCAAAATGTTTCTACTAACAAAACATCTAATATTTCCACGTCTGATATGAGATTGCTCACCACATTACCCTGTATGTATTAGACAATTTTACATCCTTAGTACCACACAGGGTTTATATGTAAAGATGAACATAAGGAGTTTTCATTGGTAATATTACTTGTGCAAGGTATTTATACCATGTTCCTGGTTAACAAATTAACTACCACTCCACGCCAGAATCCAAGAGTCTATCAATACGTTCTTAGGGAGCAGCCCAAAGCCATTTCTTTTTGTAATCTTCCTTTAAAATTTTATTCCCCTGCAGTAAACACATAAGACTCTTTAAGATCCTGTTGGCAATTTGATCAACCCTCTGCCGGAGCATTTATCTCTTTGCTCTCCAGTTACTTGTTTGATTAGATTGTGGGTTCTTCTAGCGCTGAGATGGGCTTTTCTTTCTTCCCTGCAGTTCTCAGCACAGTGATTGAAGCGTGCGAGATGGTAATGATATTTCCAGGGAATTCAGTGCTCTTAAAGTCTGCATCTTCTATTATTATGTGAATATAAAATTCCATTGTTTATTAGCAATAATACCAAAGATATTAAAACTAGTTCAGAGAGCATCTGTGAGGCCAGATGCACACGTGTGTGTGTGTGTGTCTGTGTGTATATATTCTTGTGTCTGAGTGTACATTTGTGTGTATGTATATGTTTGTGTGTGTATGTTTGGTTGAGTCTATATATTCTTTGTGTATGTTTGGTTGTATGTATGTTTGTGTGTCCGTTTGTGACTGTGTGTATCTGTGTGTGTATGTTTGTTTGTGTGTATGTTTGTGTGTCTAAGTGCATTTGTGTAAGTTTGTGTGGTTTTTATGTAGATGTTTATGTGTCTCTGTGTGTATATGTTTGTGCTTGTACCTGTGTGTATGTGCGTGTATGCACGTGTGTGTGTGTGTGTGTGTGTGTGTGTGTGTGTGTCTGTAATCCTATAGCAGGAATTGGAAAAGCTTTCTAGATTAGACTCAGATCTTACATGATACTAAACCATCATCTCTGGAGTTTCTAGGAACTAACTTCTTTTCTGGAATAAACTCCATATAGTTAACATATGACTTAGCCTGAGGTCTTAGATTGAAAATAGCAATTTGATTTGAGCAAATCCCCATAGATAGCCTTCACATTCTGTTCCTGAAAATTATTGAAAATCTTTATTATAATTTTTAATTTTTATGAATTTAAAACTCGTTTGAAATAAAATATAATGACGTAGTGTTCCTCCTTCCCCTCTCCAAGTGTCTCCATTTATCCTTCATTGCTTTCTCTCAAATTTATGGCTTCTATTTCTTTCATTATGTGTGTGTGTGTGTGTGTGTGTGTGTGTGTGTGTATGTGGTCCTGTGTGTATGTGGTGTATTTACATATACACTTATATATGACCAAATATATAAATACAATCTGCTCAGTACTTAGAATATTATTATAATCTTACTAGTATGTGTATGATTTTAGGACTGAACACTTGGTATTGGGAAAAACGCAGAAAACAAGTGACCAAGTGGTCTTGTGTATCCTGTCCCAGTTAATAAATCACAACCCCAGCACCTAAGGCTCAGAGATCATAGTGAAAATGGGGGCAGAATAATTGTAAAAGCCAGAAGAAAGGAAGTTTGCTATTAGACCGCATCTATTAGAAATGCCAACGAAACTGTACCCATGAAACCTCAAAAATATGACTGCCTATATAAGACCTGAAAAAGGATGATAAGACATGGTAATATGGAAGAAGAAAATCTCAGGCAATTAAGGAATGGTGAGAGCTAGAGAAAATGTCTGCAGCAGGCTGTCTCTACCCTTTCTAACTTATTCAGTTATATGCAGGGAGGAGGAAACGTGAATGCCATACCACTGAAGTAAGAATCAGAGTAAGGAATGGGAGGTGTCAGTTCTTTCCTTGTACCTATTGGGGATTGGCCTCAGGTCACCAGGCTTGCCAAAAAAAATGCCTTTACCTATGGCGCCAACATACTAGCGCTTGTTTCTTACTTTAAAATATTCCCAAACCAAAATCAATATTTCTAAACTAAAACAAATGCCAAAACAAGTGAAAGCCTTTTGGAGATCCCACGTACTTTGGACCCCTGATATGGAGCTGACCTGATGAGCTCCTTTCTGAGGCTTTGCTTTCATGGTAAAACAAGTCTCCAGGAAAGCTTCCAAATGAGGGAAACAGCCCATTGTCTTCCCTAGATATGATTCCTATGAGCCTCCAAAAAGACCAGTATAGCATGATTACTCTGCCATCTGCAAAGGTGCATAAATGTTAAAGAAAATGACTTCTATTTAGATTCAAAGGGCAAAGTCAAAAGTCTTTTAGGTTCTTTAATGATTGGTTATATAGACCTTAGGAGGAGGAAAAACATTTTCAAATGGCTGGTAATTTTATGCTGAGCTGCTTCAAGATAACAGTTCTGTAGCTCACTTTAAAGGAACAGGTTCAAACAGAGTACCTCAGTGAGCCTTAGTGGAATCACACAGTGATTGTTCTGATGCAGATCTGAGGAGGAATGAGCACCGGGGATCCTTAGCTAGTAAATTCATATTCTCTTCAAATGACACGGAGAATGGGAAAAGGGGTTGAGGGATGAGAATAAATGGGAAAAGGTCAGGGCCGGGTTATGGCAATGGCACAAGTGGACATTGATTCCACTTCTGGCATTTTGGGTGCTGGATTCTTTCACAGCCACCACTGCTCTTGGTGCAATGCTCTGCTTTCATAATCTGCATAATCTCTGCATCATCTTTACATAGACGCATCCCTGAGTAGCTCCAGTTTTGTCTCCATGGGGAGCATCCATTAGCTAAGAACCTGTGTGTAAATTTTTTCCAAGCTCACATAATGGGTTGCCTGTCCAAAGCTGGAAGGGCCTTTGAAAACTGCTTGGACAGAAAAGGCTAAAGCAGTCCACTCTACAGCCGAATGGTGCAGCATCTCTGGTCGATCTTTGAAATCTTCATGCTCTTACTTGAATATAAACACACCCACACCCACTTTATATGCTGTCATAGAAATGACCTTTAATCTTGAGAAACCGACTTGAAGAAGTAAACAGTGGGAGAGTTACATATCTTGTTATAAGTAATATGATTAGGGTTATCTGAAACTGCGAGCAGAGCTGTAGTGACAGATGTAGTTGTTCGGTGAAGAGAGGTAGCTGGTGGAAACTTCAAGAGCATGTTCGTTCACACTTTGTAGCTCTGCTCAGTCTGGAGTCACCTCTGCGTCTCTGAATGAAGTCACACAGAAACAAAAGCAAAATTCACATTATGTCGGAAGAGTTGGAATAAATATACACATTTAAACATAATGCATTGTTGTGTGATTCCAACACAATTTTGAGTAATAAGACTGTGAGGATTTTAGAGTTCCCCTAACAATTCCATGTGCTCCTCCTGGCATCTTCTATGAGGCAGATCTGTTCGTTTCAGATTCTCTTTCATTTGCTGAGGAGAGATACGGGAAGGAGAACAGTTTCTCTATTTCTCTCCTGCATAATTTTTTGGTCCAAAGCTGATTGATGTGCCTTCTCTATAGACTTAAACAGAATTGCAGCTCTCAGTTCTTATTCACTTCCATTCAAAAGGACACAGCTCTCCGGTCTCAGTGAGTGCTGGATCTTAGTTGTTTTTATGTTACAACTAGATACATTCTGTAATTTTTACCTTATTCGGGTTGAATTACTTTACACCTTGATCTCTTAGGTCCCACCCCATTTTAAATCTTTACCCTCTTTCCCCCTAAGCCACCCCCAATGTCCTCATCAGCCCTTGTCTTTTCCTTTTTTAATTTTTTTATTGTGTATTTCTGCTCCCTATTAGTCAGTCTAGGTCTAGTTTGTGACTTTTATTCCTAGATTCCCCAGGGAGAATCCAATCATGCATATGTGGTCTATAGTTTTAACAATGGTATTTTATATTTGATATTTCTCTTTGTCATTTTGAAAGCTCTTTATATGACCATCGGAGCCCAAACTTGACCACCATATTTTCTTTCTTTAGCAAATGTAAATAAGAAGAGAATGCTGGAATTCAAAATCGGCCGGCAATGCTGCAGCCTTACATTTTCTTCAAATGAAAAACTTTATAAATGGCCTTTTAATACAAAGCCTTTTCTTCTGTAGTTTAGCCCTGGCTGCGGATTTTTTTTTTTTTAACTTTTCATTCTGTTGGATAGATTAAAGACAGAGGATCATTACGAGCCTTCTAAGAAGCCAAAGGATTGCAGTTAGATTAAAAGCTATTTATTCTGCACTTTGTTTTCTTTTTGGTCCTTATTTTCCTATTGAACATAAGGTATCTGCAGCACAGATTGCTTTCAGAAAGATGTATTTGACTAAAAATCATACTCTGCATTCATTTAATAAACATTTGTTTTTGAATGCCTCACATAGCTCAGAGACTTTGATAGTGCAGGGCACATACAAATGAATGAGGAAAAGGTTTTGTCTAAGAGAGCTGTAGTGGGTTCCTTGATGTTCTGCCTGTGTTCCATATCCCGAGACTGAAGACAACATTACTGCTGTTGCTGCTGGCATTCACTGTTGACAGCTCCTAGCTGATTGCTCTCTGGATTGGCACATAGCTTCAGGAAGACATCTGTCCAAGGTCATGCTCACTTTTCAAGGGTATGGAAATGTATTTGTCTTATCCTAACCTGGAAATCTCTGAAAGGCCATCTAAACTTCCGCACTGCCCATAAAAATGCTGGGAATTTTATTGTAATTGGATTGATCCATAGCCCAGATTCTTTCCCTGTTTGTCCTGCCTGGTTCACTCTCCATCACTTCATCTGCAATTGTTGATCCTAAAGTCATATTACTTCCAGTAAGTTTCCTGAATACACATCAGCACTTTAGAGGCTGATTAAGGTGAAAGATACCTAAAGAGTGAATTCACAATCTATTTCGCATGACTGACAATTGGTGACCACTCGAGTATTTTGAAAACTAGTCTACTTTAGTAAGGAGGAGAGTATCACAGATTGAACCTAGATTACAGTATCAGAAAGAGTTAGGGCAGCACTGTGTAGAGAGAAAAGGATGTTATACTGCTCCATGGACCAGTAATAAAGTCTGTACAAAGCAAGAGACTTATAGGAGAGCTTGGAGCATTTCAGGAAGCTTTTGATGGGCCAGGTGGAGTTGAATCTCAGAGAAAGAAAAAAAAAGGTGGAAAGAACTAACCATGAAGAGATAGGCAAAAGCCAGGACGTGAGGTTTTCTGCATGTTGAAGAATTTGCTTTCACTCTAAGAAGAATCAAGCTGCTTATGCTTTTACCAGAAGAACTAGCTTTCATTGGCATCACTTTCCACATTGTTTGTAATAAGGTGAGTACATGTTTTGGAAACTTCAGTAGAGGAAGGTGGGTTTATGAAGACAACTAAGGAATTCAAGTGGCCATTGGACACGAGGGATAAAGATGAGAAGGCATATGGACTGAACTGTTAGGGAGCACAAGCGCAAGAATGTGGGACAGATCTAAGCTAATGTATAGTGGATATGTACCCATGAGAGAAAAGGGTGGAAAGAAAATATTTTTTTATTGTCTTAAAAGATGATTTGAGTGAAGACCTAAGGAGAGTTCAAATTAATTTAACTCTGAATATAGTTAACTTCTAAATATAGCTGAATATAATTTCAGTCATCATATCTTCATGATCTCAATTACACTGATATTATTCGTAAATTTTTCCATACACATTTTTGCCTTCTCAAACATTTTCATGCCCTCTTCTGACCTAAAATAACTTTCTTCGAAAACTAATGTGAAAACTAATCCTGTGCCCAATCTTTGTGTTATAGTAAGTCAAAGCATGTTAACAAATGTATAACAAAGGCTATATAATTTCACGAGATGGCATATTACTTCATTAAATATCAAATATTTCTTTTTAATCCAGTATTGTTCTTTTTAAAAATACTTTTAGTTCACGAACTGCCCAGCGCTTATAGATATATCTACAATACAACCCTTGCATTTAAGGCTCAGGAGAAAATACGGGAGAGATGTCAAAATAATTTAAGTGCCAGAGTACAGGAAATCTTCTGAAAGATTTTATCTCTTATAGTTGACAGGGAAACTACATCAGAGTACCATAGCAGTATGGTTGTCTAAACAGGAATTTCACAAGACAAGACCAATAGACACACTAATGTCATTTTTTTTTTTTGGTTTTTCGAGACAGGGTTTCTCTGCGGTTTTGGAGCCTGTCCTGGAACTAGCTCTTGTAGACCAGGCTGGTCTCGAACTCACAGAGATCCGCCTGCCTCTGCCTCCCGAGTGCTGGGATTAAAGGCGTGCGCCACCACCGCCCGGCTTAGACACACTAATGTGGAAGGGGAAAATCTCAACGGTCTTAGCTCCTAGACAGAGAACTATAAGCAACTAGCAACTGCTGAGAGAGGAACAATTAGTCTTCCCCAGAGTTGGGTCGCCTCATTTGCCATCTCATATGAAGTAGTCAGCCATGAAATAATACACATTATAAATAACATGGATTAGACTTGGCAGGTTATATCTATAGATATGTGTGTATGGGGGGAGGAGTAAAAATAATAATAAAGAAAAACTAAACCATAAATTTGAGAAGAAGTAAGTGGAAAAGACAGGGAAGGAGTTGGAGGGAGGAAAGGGAAGGAGTAATATGATGCAACTATATTATAATTAAATAAATAAAATACAAATTAAGTCTATTTTAAGAAATATAACAGCAATCTGTTTTAAACCTATTGCTAAAAAATACCTTTATTCTCAGAAAAACTTAAAATCACAATTCCTAGCATCTCTAACCTATACACTGTACATATTTCTTAATTTCTAATAAACATATATATTTAAATAAATGGTTACAAAATTTTTAATTATATATATATATATGTGTGTGTGTGTGTGTGTGTGTGTGTTTCATCTGTATGTAGATGTCTGTAAAGACCAGAAAGAGACATCAGATTCCCTGGAACTGGAGATAAAGGGTATTGTGCCTCACCAGCTATGGGTGCCTGGAATCAAACTCAGGTCCTGTGGAAGAGAAGCAAATACTCTTAACTACTGAGTAAATCAATTCTCCAGCCCCAGCGAATATTTTTTTTATTTCAGATGTATCTATTACCATACATATTTCAAAAAAGCTACAACATTGAAATTTTTGTCTTTGTTCCCCTCTCTTTTGCCTTTTTATGTGGGAAAGATGACATGTATTTAAATAAATATAGATTGTAAGGCATAGTATTGACTATCAAATGTTATGACTTTTGGCAGGCAATTAAAAAGAGAAAATATTCTAATTGCATTTTAAAATACATTCTTCCAATTATTAGACACAGATACAACAGCCATATTCTGAAATGTAAAAGAGTAGAATTCTCACAAACATCTTCATCACAGTCATTGTTATTGATGATCTATCTGAGTTTCATTTCCTGGCTGAGAAACCTTGTCGGTCAATTTATTTCAACATAACACCATTTGGTTGGGTGGTTATTAATTCTGTAATTGTTCATGGCATGCCAGGAATAATTCAGTTAATTATGACAATATGTCTCACTTTGCCCTGCTCCTGTATGTCAAAATGTGCTTTGCATGTATTGGGAGGGAAAAATCAAGCGTTGATTTCAATTCTAGATACAAAACGGATTTTTATCTAAAGACACAAAAACGTATAAAATATATTTAAAAGCAAGGCTTTTTTGTTTCCCCTACATAAGTTGTCTGCTTACCTAAGGGCGATTTGATAAATTATAACCGCCTCATTTTAATTGATCTGTCATATCTAGTTTTTTTAGAAGCGCCAAAGGAAGAGTGATGTTTATTTAGTATTCATTTCAATTAAGTGCCATAGTATAACAAACCCATCTCCAATCATATTAAAAAGGGAATTTCATTTTCCCCATCTAATATACGTAAATAAAGCCAATGTCTACCACTCCCTTATAGTCATGAGATTACATGTTGTAAAGTTAGGTTAAATGTTTTGATGATATAAATAATAACTTGTGATCATAGAACTAAATTTGATTAAAGAATTAAGGGCTGGATATGCCTGAATGAATTCTAGAAAATGAAACCCTACCAATAAAAATTTGTGATATATGGATTATTACATTCTTACACACAGAATAATTTGCTTTGGATCACTATAGAAATAGAAACTGCAATACTTGTTATACAGCATTGTACTGGTACTACTTAAACTTCAGTAGAATCGTTCCCTAAAAAAGAATTAGAAGGCTGCTTTATAGTTTGTTTCTTTAGCTAGTTTCTAGTTTAACAATTAACAAATAGTCAAGTTCTCATTATCCAAATCAACACTCTTTGCTCTGATCAAAGAAACAGTAATATGTATTGATTGGTTATGGTCCAAAGGATTACTTAGAATTGCATAATAGTTTAAATGCATATTTTCAGTAAGTTTATGAGTTCATTAATTCCATTTTCCATTATTTTTCTGAAATAGTCATAGATTAATATATCTCATGCTTATAGTATTAAACTGAATGCATCTTATTAAATGTGTATGTTCTCACTCACAGATGACTAACACACAAACTTAATTCAATACACAAAAAAGACATACAGAATGTTTAGAAAAAGCAAACAACAGGCCGTCTAAAATGCCACATAAACTTATTAAAGTAGTGTGGCTAAAAATCTATTGCAGATACTTGCTAATGCTAGTACAAAAACAAAATAGGTGGTTGGGGGATTGCGTGTTACAACATTCTAGAGAAATCCAAAGTCGAAAGGAAGTTCAAATGCTTAGGAGATGTTTCCTTTGAATCACACCTGGTCCTCCCCACCTCTGGTATAGTGTGCCCCAGGTGGATGGAGTGGCCCAGATCACATGTTCTCTTTTAGGATGAAAAGAGAAGACTGAGGTAGATGCCCAGTGATACAGCATTTTGGCTGGTTCCATTGATGGTTGTTTTCTATCCTGTCTAACCTGTGCTGTCGATGGGCAACTGGCACACATTCACTGTGGAAGGGTTGCTAGGAGCAGAAACAGCTCATTGCAGTTCCAGAAAACGTGTACTGCCACAGAGAGAAACAGTCAATGCTCAGTATGACTCCTGCCTGATGCTCTTTCCTCGGGAGAAAATGAGAAGAGAAGAATGAACCTCCATCCTCTGGGGTTTTGAGAGCTGTTTACTGGAGTCTCCTTTGCTTGATCTAGAGCAATGATGGAGCCAGAACTTTCAGGGTGCCTGGAAACTTCAGAAAATCAAACAGTCCAATGGTTTGTATCAATGAAGCCTAGAATATCACAGACAGACATCTAGGAATGGAGAGATTGAAACTGTTGAAAAGGGAAATGAATTTCTCATGGATGGATGTAAAACAAGTCAAGAGAAAGATAATTCCTAGAAGATGCTTGTCCCAACTAGAGACTACAGGGGGTCTAACAGGAGAAGGGATTCCTCCATAAGGAATTATCATAAAAAGACTGGGAGAATGATATTTTTAAAAATTAGACAAATTATGAAAAATAAGCTATACAAAGAAACAAGAAGACATAACCCTTACACTGGACAGAGCATCTTCAAATCTAAATTAAAAACTCCCTACAATTAAAATCATACCATTTATATGACTTCAACACATTACTGGAAATCATATCTAAAGTTGTAACTCAAAAAAATAATAAGTACAACATTAGCCATCAATTTTATTTCTCCATCCTATGAGAGGATAATTTGAAAAGAACAGTAATAAAATAGTTCCATTTGTAATAACAGCAAAAGTGGTAATCAGAAAGAAGGATCTTAATCAATGGTGTACAAGACCTGTGTGATGAGAGGTGCAAAACATACTGAAAGACCCCCGTGGTAGGCAGTCTTTCAGACTGGGGAGACCCTCCCAAGGAACAGCGAGACCAGTCTCCGGATGCAAACAGCACGAAGGGTGTAAACGGTTCCCCTTGCTCAGTTTCCCCTTTTCTAGTTGGTTCCTCATAACAGGGGCTAGGTAGCGGACCGCAGATATCCTGCCTGGCCCTCCACCCTTGTCTTGTGGTTGAGCTTCCCTGTCCTAGTTTAACTTAAGAATTTTAAGTTCAAGCCTTGCAAAAATTGCGTTACTGCTGCTTAGCTTTTGGGTGGGGGTCTTTCAATACCTAAAACTAAAGAAAACACAAAAATGGAAAAACACCTTTTATTGAAAAATTTAACATCGGTTATATGCTCATATACACGCATAATGTCTAAGTTTTGAATGCTGTTTTAACTTTTCTTGGTTGTCAATTTGACTATACTTGGAATGAACTACCATCCAGGGCACACTTGTATTCAGATCTTGAGGCTGGAAGACACAGAATTTGATCTGGACCTTGAAGCAAGATGATAGATGCTTCAAATCCAGATTTTGAGGCTATAAGGCACGCCTTTAATCTGTGCCACACCTTCTGCAGGAGCCTATATAAGGGCAATGGAAGAAAGAAGGGTCTTTCATTCATTCTTGCCTGATGGCCTCACCTCGTCTGCACATCCATTCCTTCACTGGCATTGGAGCCTACTTCTTTGTGATTTCAGCACATACAGAAGACCAGCTGAGACGCCCAGCCTAGTGGGACTGAGCAACTCTAGATTCTTGGACTTTCAATTCACAGCTAGCCATTGCTGGACTACAGCCTGAAGTCATTCCAACAACACCCCCCACACAAAACACACACATATATGTACATGCACAAATATACCCTCATTCACACCCACACTCACATATATAGATTCATTCCCTAAGTTCTGCGACTAATATAAATGCTTTTCATTTGTTTGTTTTGTTTTGCTCGAGTGTGTGTGTGCTTGTGTGTGTGTATAATAAAATAATCAATAATAGGTAAGAGAAATGTGATTTATTGGTTCTATCATTTCAGAAGTCAAAGAACATGGTACTTGTTTGCACTGACCTCTGGTTACAGAGATGCATGCCACAGTATGGCAGATGGCACCATGGCAGGGATGCATAAGAGAAGAAAGGACCAAGTGTTCCTGCAGAAAACCTGAGGGCAGGCAGAGTCCAGTTATCTCTTTGCAATGACTGTCATGAGAACACATGTTTTTAGATTTGCATTAGTATTTTTAAGGATGGTACTCCCATGGCTTAGTGACCAAATTATTATTCACTATTCGGGTTCTTCAAAGTTTGCTTCCTCGTACCTCAATCTCAGGGACCAGGCTTTCATTCAGAACAGCAATACAGTCAATTCTTTTCAAAACTATAGCCTCACCCAAAACAGTCTACAGATCTATGAAATTCTCGTCATAATTCCAAAGACCTGTATTACAAAAATGAGGTGAAATATTTCAAAATTCATGTGGATATTCACAGAACTCCAAATAATCAAATCAATCTAAACAATACAAGCCAAAACCTTTATGCCTCACTAGCCCTGACTTCAGAGCATATTAGAAAGCTGCAGTACTAAGAAAGGTCTGGCACTGGCATAGGCTAGCTATATAGACTAATGGCACAGAATACAGAGTCCACAATAAAAGCATCATGCACATGATTTTGAATAGAGAGTCAAGGCTACACAGCACGGAAAGGAAAGAGGCTTTCAAAAATAGTTTTGAAGTCAGCAAGATGACTCAGAAGATAAAGGCTCTTGCCCCTGAACATGGTGATAATTTTGATCATTGGTACCTATATAATGAAAAGAAAGAGAGAGAAAAAAAAAACAACTCACACCTGTCATCATCTGATATCCATTCATGTACTGTAGAATTACACATGTACTTTCACACACACATACACACACACACAAACACAATGTGATTTAAAAAAAATAAACTCATCATTGGGAAACCATATATTCTCTATTCAAAAAAAATTATACTATCTGGAAAGATCAATTCAAAGTAACCCTTTGAATTTAAGATCCCAAACTCTAAGTTTTATGATATTGGATTTTATGCTAAAAGCATAGATAAGGCAAAAATAGGCAAGACTAACATACTCAAAAACTTATCTGACAGACGAAATAAAATAGTCAAAAATAAGTAAACCGTAGAAAGGAGAGGATATATGTAAGTCTATTGTTTGATAAGGGGTTAATTCTCTGACTAAGTCAAGGCCTTAAATTCTTAAATTCTATCATCTCTATCATCACTAACACAACAACTTAATTACAAACAGGCAAAATGGTGGCATGGATCTTTATCCATAGAAAGTATATTAATATCCAATGAGCATAAGGAAGATATTCAAATCCACCAATCATTAGTGAAACAGAAACAAGTATTACAATTGTATACCACTTTATACATGCTAGTATTTGGGGGTGAATTTCATTACTTAAATGGATCTTATAAAAAAATTCAAGTCTTGATAATGATGTTGATGACATTGCTGGACATCAATTGTTTGTAAAATGTATTTCTATTGAGAAATGATACAAATAATCATAAAAGCATAGGAAAATATAAAATGCAGAATCTGTATCTAATCAAGTAATCTTATTTTTGTGTACAGTTACAAAAAGAGCAGCTTAAAGATATTGTTATACACCAAGGATCATTGCCATATTTTTCACAAGAGTCAAGAGGCAGAAGCATCCCAAATGCCTATTGGCAGCTAAATGGACAAAGAAAACATTTTATGTACATACAGTAGTGTATTATTAAGCCATAAAAAAGAAACCTTGTCAAATGCAAAGGCACAGATGCATCTGAAGGGGAGTAAAGTGGAAATAAAGTAGTCACAAACAGAAAAATATTATATAATTCAATTTATATGTGGCCTTTAAAGCAGTAAAACTCCTAAATAAAGAAAGTAGGGCATGGTTGCTGGAAGTTCGAATTTGGGCTAAAGGTAGCTGCAGTCTTCATATAGAGTTTTAGTTTTCAAAGGGCATAAATTTCTGGTGATAGTTTTTACAATAATATATAAATTGTTATCCCTATAACATTATAACATTAGGAAGGTGAATTTCTAACTAAGAAGGAAAAGAAAAGAAAAGATCAAAGGTATAATTGAAGGGATAAAACAGAAAAGAACTAGAACCTAAAATAATAAACTAGAACTAAATGGTAAACTTCATATGGAAGTTAAACAACTCAAGACATTTGTTGGAATTCAAAATGGAAGATATGTTAAATAGAAAGAATATTGTGGGAGCTGGAGAGTGAATTAGTGAACTAGAAAATTGATTGTAGAAATCACTAAGAATACAGATGAATGAAATATCTAGCAAAAATCTAACCTCAGTTCTTGAAGGAGGAACAAGCAGAGAGAGAAGGATGCAAGGTTTGAAGATGCAATTTGTAAAAAATTGCCGAGAGACTTTATTACTCAGATTCAGGAATTACAAAGAATCCCAAGTAAATTAGATACAAGCAAAATTAACACTGACATCAATTCTTGAAATGCTAGAAACCTGGAGTCAAACAAGCCTTTCAAACAAAGGATAATTGTATCTTAAAAGTAAACAAAAACCTGCTAAAAATAACATAAACTTAGGTCATATACTAAAACAAAAATTAGAAGCCCTGGAAATGAAATATCTTCAAAAGATTGAGTTGCTGTTTTTCTTTAAATCGATGCCAAATAAGTTATTAAAATTAAACAAGATGAGTTTTAAAGTAATTTTTGTTTTCCTTGAAAATTACTCTTGAGTAAACAAAAAGGGTAACCCAAAAGGCAAACCATAGACCAATACATGTACATAGTAGATAAGTGATCTGCATGCATTATACATGAGGAATTTCAACAACTGTAGAAATGAAAACCAGGAGGATGTTTTCAATAGACATTTAACCAGGGCAAAGTGAACTGTCGCTTAGTATATGAAAATGTGATTATTAAGATAAATCAATTCGAATCCCTTTGATCCTCATATGTTGTCTTATTGCTATTGCTAGAACTTCAAGCACTATATTGAAGAGGTATGGAGACAGTGGACAGCCTTGTCGTGTTCCTGATTTTAATGGGATGGCTTTGAGTTTCTCTCCATTTAATTTGATGTTAGCTGTCGGCTTGGTACAAATAGCTTTTATTATAGTTAGGTATGACCCTTGTATCCCTAATCTCTCTAAGACCCTTATCATAAAGGGATGTTGAATTTTGTCAAATGCTTTTTCAGCATCTAATGAAATGATCATAAGGTTTTTTTCTTTCAGTTTATTTATATGATGGATTACATTGATAGATTTTTGTATGTTGAACCAGCCCTGCATCCCTAGGATGAAGCCTACTTGATCATAATGGATAATTTTTCTAATGTGTTCTTGGATTCAGTTTGCCAGTATTTTATTGAGGATTTTCGCATCGATGTTCATGAGTGAGATTGGCCTGTAATTCTCTTTCTTGGTTGAGTCTTTGTGTGGTTTTGGTATCAGGGTAACTAAAGCTTGATAAAAGGAATTTGGCAATGACTTTTCTGTTTCTATATTGTGAAATACATTAAGGAGTATAGGTATTAGGTCTTCTTGGAAGTTCTGGTAGAATTCTGCATTGAAAACGTCTGGACCTGGGCTTTTTTTGGTAGGGAGGATTTTTTATAACAACTTCTAATTCTTCGCGATTAACAGGTCTATTTAGATTGTTCACCTGGTCCTGGTGTAACTTTGGTATATGCTACTTATCTAAAAAAGTGTCCATTTCTTTAACATTTTCCAATTTTTTGGCATACAGGCTTTTGTAGTAAGATCTAATGATTTTCTGAATTTCCTCTGTGTCTGTGGTTATGTCTACCTTTTCATTTCTGATCTTGTTAATTTGTGTATTCTCTCGCTGCTGTTTGATTAGTTTGGATAGGGGTTTATCAATTTTGTTGATTTTCTCCAAGAACCAGCTTTTTGTTTCATTGATTCTTTAGATTGTTTTCTGTGTTTCTATTTTGTTGATTTTAGCCCTTAGTTTGATTATTTCCAGTCTTAGGACCTTCATCTGGCGATGGATTGAGGTAGAGACAGAGACCCAAATTGGAGCACCGGACTGAGCTCTTAAGATCCAAATGAGAAGCAGAAGGAGGGAGAACATGAGCAAGGAAGTCAGGACCACGATGGGTGCACCCACTGATCTATTGGGAGTTCACCAAGGCCAGCGGGATTGCGACTGAAAAAGCATGGGATGAAACTGGACTTTCTGAACGTGGCGGACAATGAAGGCTGATGAGAAGCCAAGGACAATGGCACTAGGTTTCCATCCTAATACATGAACTGGCTTTGTGGGAGCCTAGCCTGTTTGGATGCTCACCTTCCTGGTCCTGGATAGAAGTGGGAGGACCTTGGAATTCCCGCAGGGCAGGGAATCTGTACTGCTCTTCATTCTCAAGAGGGACAGGGAATGGAGTGGTGTAGAGGGGGAGAGGGGTAAGGGAGTTGGGGGAGGGGATCATGTGTGCTAGGAGGGGGAGGGAAATGGGAAACGGGGAGGAGGCAGAAAAAAATTTTTTTTTTGCAACAACTAAAAAAAAAATAAAATAAAATAAAATAAATCAACAATTTAAACCAAGTAAATAAAAATAGGTAAACAGTGACAACTGTGGGAAAATCTTTTGGTCTGCTTGAGCTCTCCTTAAGTCCTAAGGCTTAGGAGGAAGAGAAGTACATTCCGATGGAAATCAAAACGTGGTGTAAGGTCCTCCCTTAGATTCTAGCCCGTCAGCCATTTTACAATAATTTTATCTACATATGGTACCCCTTTTCAGCTATTAGAGTCTACCTCTCTTTGCTTACAGCGATTTTCAATTCTTGTAAATACAGGTTTTG
The DNA here is from genome assembly GCF_018167655.1 of Microtus oregoni. Lineage (NCBI taxonomy): Eukaryota > Metazoa > Chordata > Mammalia > Rodentia > Cricetidae > Microtus > Microtus oregoni. The sequence goes on from NW_024543060.1 coordinate 19,460,795, forward strand.
CCGGGCGATGGTGGCGCACGCCTTTAATCCCAGCACTCAGGAGGCAGAGGTAGGCGGATCTCTGTGAGTTCGAGACCAGCCTGGTCTAGAGAGCTAGTTCCAGGACAGGCTCCAAAGCCACAGAGAAACCCTGTCTCGGAAAACAAAAAAGAAAAATAAATAAATAAATAAAATAAAGAAATAAATACAGGTTTTGTTTTTTAAAATTTTTTAAAAATTTTATTTATCTTTTAATTTGACTAAAATATCTGCTTGGCTCTCTATTTAATGGATTAAACAGAGTCTACAGCATATATCTATTATTATCTAATATGAGTCATAAAATTTCACCCAATTCTGAATATTATTTTATTCTGAAACACTGCAAGTATGTAACTTATGACGGTTTTTAAAGAATTTTTTGGAAGTTTCTATATAAGCTGATAAAATAGCATCTTGTATATTTTTCTTTACATAATATGTAAACATGCTCTTCACACTAGAGAAAATGTTCACAGAATGATTGCCTTTGGTACCCTGTGGCCAGGCAGAACCCGCATCTCAAGAACAACATAAGGCAGTAAGAAACTGTGTTATAATAATAACAAAAGTATGATTAGATATTTTAAAGCACATAAAATATGAAAACTCTTTATTGACATGAAAGGATGTGACAATTACGGCATTGTCTAGATGAACCCCAAACCAATGATTGTGTACATATTTCAATTCTTAGTAGCTACAAAGATGGACAGAACTAATCTATAGTGGAGTGTTATGGAGCCTTGGAATATTACTGTTCTCTTTTCTTATTTTTTAATTGTTTTTATTGTGCTATACATTTTTTCTCTGCTCCCCTCTTTTCCTCCCCTCTGACCCCCAGGCTCCCAATATACTGTTATATTGGGCAAGCGCTGAAACATCTGGAAAAGAATCTAAGGGACTACTCCAGGTCACATGCATGTTTTGTTATCTGCTTTGGGTTATATGTAATTTTAATTAAGTGTCTATCAAGAATTATACGTGTACATTTGTTACTCAATTTCTACTAATAAAATAGTCAATGCATTTGTGCATAACACACATATCTGCTTTGAAAAAAATAAAACAAAGCTACTTTTAGAAAAGTAGAATGTTTAACATGTAGACTTTTGCTTAAAAGTATACAGATATCTCAACCAGAACAAAATTGAACTTAAAATGAATAAAATGTAAGAAAAATAGTGAGAAAATTTTTCACATGCAGGATAAATCATCAATGTATTGGGAAACTGTGTTTGAACTATAGACTGTATAAAAGTAATACATAGAGGAGTAAAATCATTTAGAACGGGAGAAAGTGGTGAAAATTAAAAGTGTCCTTCGGTTCATTTGTAGACTTGACCTTCTAACAATGAATCCTCATTAATATAATAGTTTAAATATTGATATTTTATTTACATATGTCTATGATATTTTTTAAAATAGCTGAGAGGACAATGAGTAATTTTTGGAGAAAAAAATCTCTATTCTTTATGGTATGATTTCAACTGAGAGAGAACTCAACTGGACAAGAAAATGATAAAATGCCCCTAAGGTCTTGTAGTTGGACATTGGTAGATACAGAAACCATGGAGCATCCTCTTCCAGGCTGAATCCAAAGCCCAGAGAAGAGTGTTGAACCAGAAGTCAGTAACTATCTGTGTTCATTCACACAAAAATGCGTGCATTTCTGTGACCAGTGAATATGGAATGTGAAAACAGAACTGTTACTGCCCTAGCTTGCGTTCTGTTGCTGTAATGAACCACTCTGACTCAAAGCAAAATGAGGAGGAAAGAGTTTATTTGGCTTATCCCTTTAAGTCATAATCCATTACTGAGGGAAGTCAGGGCAGAAATGCCAGCAGGGACTAAAGAATAAACTGTGTAGGAGCACTTCTTACTGATTTGTTCACTGGCATGCTCAGTCAGCTCATTCTGCTCAGGCCCCCCAGCCTAGGGATGGTGCTACCCACAATGGACAGGACCAACCTCCCACATCAATCAAGACAGTCTCTCACAAACATGTCCACAAAGCCAACCTGATTGAGATATTTCTTCTACTGAGGTTCCCTCTTCTCAGGTGACTCTAAATTGTGTCAAATTGACAATAAACTTATCAATTGAGTACATTTAATGACCAAGGTATCTGATTTCAAAATATCACGATACTGAACATTTGCTATTAAATATCTTCTAGTATTCCAGAAATATTAACAGACCACAGTGTATACAGAACCCAGGTTCTAAGGTTGCTGTTGTTTATATGCTGTAGAAATTCCTCTGGGTATCCTTTTATATCCTATATGGAAAGTCTTTCTTAAAATGAAATTTTAAATCATGGCTCTAAAATGAGATGAAGTTTGATTCTTTCTCTTTGTTCAGTAGTGAGGGTTAGTCCCTTTTCTCAGAGTGATTGTCTATGAAGAAGACAAAGAAACCTAGTTTTTTTCCTGTGTGTGTGTGTGTGTGTGTGTGTGTGTGTTTGTGTCTCTGTGTGTGATATGTATGTAAATGGAGGTATAGACAGAGACCTTTTGAGGGTGTAAAAGTCCCACTCTATCTTTCTCTACTTTATAATCCCGAGACAGGACTTCTCTCTGAACCTAGTGTTAGGCTGGTGACAGCATAACCCAGTGACCCTATCTCCACAGGCTACTGTGCTTGGGTAACAGGTACCTGTGCCTCCCTCACTACTATATATGTATGTTGAGGATTTGCGCTCAGTATCTCAAGCTTGCACAGCAAGTGCTAGTACGTCTTGTCTGCTAAGTAAGTCAGCACCCCAGTCAAGTGTTCTCTTTTTATCTTCTCCAAATTCCTGGGAATAAGCATCCCTAACATCCTCTACTCTTAGGAGAATAAGACCTCAGCTGTATTTGGAGCTCACAAGCACCCGTATAGCTAGCTAAACTTGTGAGCCTCCTCTATTAAAATACGTAAGCACGATAGATGTAGCTTTCCTACATTAGAGATAGACAGGAAATGAGAAGTCTTTCCTTATTCTAGACACCCAGAGTTGATATTAAGCGCACATTTATGTGCAATTATGAGTAATGTTTCTATTTTCACATTTTCAAACATGAATAGTGTATAATTATAAATTTAAATATAAATGCTCAGTTTCATATGAAATCATTAAACAGTGGAAAAATACAAATGGATGCTTGGTGGAATAAAGGCAATAATCCACAGATCATATGTGTCTTGAAAACAGCACACTAACATTACGGAACATATTAAAATAATGTTCAGAGGAAAAAATTAAGTCTCATATACTGAGAATGCATATCTTATAAAATCACTTAATGAAGTGATCCAGTAAGAGGTTAAAGAATTATCTAAAGTTCCAGAGCTTTTCAATATGAACCTCATGGGATAAAAAATATTTCAGTCATCTCAGAGGACCATTTGAATTCTTTGTTAACAAAAATAGTTTAAAATTTTATTTGTAATTTTTTTTTTAAAAGCAAAAGTTTCTTTCAGATTTTAGAAATGCTTTTAGTGCCAAGGTATATGTATGCTAATCTTAGAGCTAGCTTGATGGGAGAAGGGACACCTGAGGCCACTGGAGGAGGATTGTGTTGACACTGTCTAAACTTTTAGAATCAGAAGGCTGTAGGTGTCTGCCAGTTCATTTGTCCTACAAACGGAGAGCATATGTTCACATACGGGTGTCTTATAAACCTGAAGGCATCAACTGCAATTGTCACTAACTCCAACCCAATATTTGTTTTCAATCATTTCTAACCCGAGAGGCCTGGATGATACAAACCCAATTTAAAGGCTAACAAAATTGTCTTCTCTTCTCTGTATTGCGGTGCATGATCCATCCTGTAGAAAGGAGACCTTCGCTGTTTCTCTGAGATGAAACCTTCGCTTTGCTTCAGCTTTTCAATACAATCCTAAAGACAGGGAGGGCACAGCCTCAGATGCCTTTGTGGTGCCTGATTACTTCAATTGGTCTGGGATTCCCTTGTTGCTGCTCTGTACTCAAGTCTGTTTTCTTGGATGCAAAAGAAATGACAAGCTCTTTGCTCAGCACAGAGTTCGCAGGTCTACCCTGCCTATAGGACTGAAGCCATGAGCCTTTGTGAAAAAGAGAACCATTTTCCTCCTCTCTACAATGACATGATGATCTGCCTCCAGGTGTTTTCCATAAGGATTAAAACAAGGAATAAATACTTTGACGAATCACATCACATATACAAACTTCCTTCATCCATAGATAATGATTTGACTAGCCTCCCTTAGACAAACCTCAGCACGAAGCTTTCCCTTTTGGGATGGGGAACAAGTAGATCATCTAGTATTTCAGTTACCCAAGTTTTGATGTTTGCCAAAATAAATTACAGGGACAGTTTGGCTCTTTCTTAAAAGAAGTGACACTAGGACATTTGGTTTGTCTCTGTTATCTTCCCCTCAGATTCCTCTCATCTGTCACAACACAGTAGTTATGAAAAATGAAACCATAAATTCAATTTAGAGGGCAATTTGCAGCTAATCTTTGGAGTAATTCCAGTGTGAATAATACACTAATTCAAATGCATGGTCAGTCAATTCAGCCTTGATTTATTAGTATTTAAGAAATCTTTTCTTCATCAGTGATAATTACTAAACAAGAGAAAATAATTTTCTGAAATTGTCAGGCTTTCAGTTCTGAAATGAAGTCACGTTGTTTATTAAAATCATAATGATAAAGAAAAGGTTTTGCTTTGTTACTTAAAGACTTAGAGACACCAGATGTCTTAAGATTACAAGCAATAACGCTTTCCCGGTCATGTAGGAACTGTTCAGATTTAGGTTATAGCTGCCGGTTTTTCTTCCCATGATATGACTCCCGTTAGCATTAACATTTTAATATCTAGCATAAGGGCCCTGGGATTTGATATTGATTTCCAGCACCATGTATACCTTAAAGGATGTATTAAAATCTAGATGCAAAGAAAATGACATTTTTTGTTGATGCCCCAACGTCAGATTTATTTGAGATTTTTTTCTACTTATTAACACTCCACATTGTGACACATCCAATACATTGTATGCCATGTATTGGCATATAAACATACGCCCTGTTTAAGCAGAGAGCAGCATCACATTATAACCTGTGAAGAACAGTGCTCTGAAACAGTTCGCATTCATTCTCCTTTCTGTATTTTATTGCATGCTCTTTAAATGTTGTGTTTTAACTACAGAAACAGCTACTTAAAACACAAAGCAACACAAAGAACCAAAAACTAATGCTGTTTCTTATTTTCTTTTGCTTTATGCAAAAAAAAAAAAAAACACGCACACACAATAAAACCACCTGTTTCTATTTATCCTGCTCTCAGTGTTCCAGCCATCTCAAAGTCAGGGCCATGAATCCTCCAGACTTTGTATTATTCCATTAAGTAGGCACAGTACTTTCAGTCCTAGGCATATAAAACCCCTTTCAGTTCTGGCATTCATTAGAATGAAGTAAATAAACAAAGGGTGAGTGATGGCCCTAAGGTGTAGCTGTGAGGCAAGCCATTATAGGCGCTATATAATGCAAGGACAGGGGGGCACAGCCTCCAAAGATATTATTCACCATGTTCTGTCAATTGCTTTATGAATCTGGTGATATTCTAATAGATATAATATCAATGACAATGCAAACTGGTCAGTATTGTCATCGAACTGGTATCTTGTGAATATAGTATGTATCCGGAAATGATAAATATAAAATCTAAATAGCGGAGAGCTTGCTACCAAAGAATATGCTACTTGATACTAAGTGGCATCGGTTTAAAGTGCTAAATTCATAGGAAGCCAAGAACACGCTAATTCTAGGTCACCCAAGCCACCTGCAAGCTCCTTTCCAGCGAGTGAGCCGGTTTCCTCCCTTACAGAGCAGGGACGGAGAGCTCTCCAGCTGGAGATGCAGAACGCCTTAACCTTGGGTTTCCGCTCATCTGCTCGCTTGCTCTACTCCTTCAATTTTTTTTTTTCTGGTTGCTCTCTCCTGGCTTTCTAAAAGAAGATCAGGGTTAAGATTAAAGCCAGAACATGGAGGGGAAAAAGATAGGATTGTAATGCGAAGACATACTTGGGCTTCAGTTCCAGCCATGGCTCGCCTGCCACGAGTTAAAGGTCATTTCTTTAACGGTTGACACAGGGAAGATGGAGCAGCAGCCTTATTTCCCATCCAAATAGGAATGCTTTTGAAAACTCTGCCACGTGCATTCGTGGTCTTTCTTCGTTTCAGTTTTTCTATTATAAAAATGACATTCAATTCTTTGATTTTTTTTAAACATTTGGTAAAATTTTCTAATTATTTTCTCTGTGTTTCAAACCTTAATTTATAAACTTTGAAGTTAGGCATGTTTATTAATTTTATTTTATTATCTGTTGTCCATATATACACAAAAAGACCAATAGCAGACATAGGTATTTAGACTCTTCTTGTTTTAGAAGAAAATTTTTCATATTTCCATTGATATAGATCTCTTATCAGGCCAGGCAGAAAAGACCTGGCCAATTGGAGGGTTGTGCTCAATCTGTTCAGCTGGCCTTTCCCTTCTGGAAGCCCAAGACAACTGATAACTTGCTTTACTTTTTGTGGTATTTGCATGTACTATTTAGGGTTCTATGTCATTTCCTAGAGTATTGTTTACCCTCCCTGAATTTCAGGGCACCCTCTTTATTTGTTTTTTATAGTGGATGATATCATGTCATTTTGTTTGGTTAACTAAGTTCAGGTCCTTTATCTATGAAAGCGATTGCTTGTTTAGTCTGTTGGAAGCATCCACTTGTTTATTTGCCTCTTTGAACTCCCGTGTGTACTCAAGGAGGTTCATCGTGTTCACACTTCACTTTAGGTTCAACCTCCCCACCTCTTTGAAATAGTTCATATCTCCATTTCCTTTAGGAAAGCCCTGTCCTCTGCTGCTCAGAATCCTCTTTTCAGCAAACTGGATCATGGTTAGTGTTTCCTCACCCTCCTCTGTTATGTTTTCATCATGTACATACACTTTTAATTGTCTATTTTTTTCTATAAGCCTAATAACACTTGTAGATAACATCTAACTCATTGGGGACACAGTCTGCTTTTATAATGTATGGTACACAGAAGACAATCAATGGGCTAATATAATATGGCTTTTTTTAACATAATGCATTGTTGAAGAACAATTGATAAATTGTATATTTTCAAAGTGCATAATGTTTGTGTACTTCATGTTTGTGTACATTATCAAACCATCATCACAAACAATTTAACAAATTAATCCCTCACAGTTGACTTTCTTGAAAAAGGGACCTGAGAATAGGAATATATAGAATGTTGGTTTCACCTCGAGTCAGCATGAACAAATTTGTACACTTAAGTTACATTTTGGCACATCTGGCTGTTCTCACGTGGTTTTCACTCTAGTCATTTTATTCCACTATCACCTGCGAGCTTCTTACCACTGCGGAATAACAAGCCTCTCCCTAGATACATTGAATCAGAACGTGCCTTTCCCAAAGATTCCCGGGACTAGGTGATTGTCATAAATTAAAGTTTGTACCTTGATAAACTAGGATAAATAACATTAATGCAATCTTTAGGTCAGTGGATCGCAGACCACTACCATTAACATTATCTGAAAAGCTTTTGCAAAGCTCAATTTTGTGTCTAGTCTTGGCTGTACTGTGGAGAGTGAAGAGTAACAGGGGTGTCAATTCTCCCTCCCCTGCAGCCAGGGGATTCTAATACATGTTAATGCTTGAGAGCCAGCTATCCTGTTTCCCAATCACTCTTGGGAAAACGAAGTCAAATGACACAGTGTGTGCACTAGGATTAATGAAAAGTAGATTATGGTATGAAATAGGTGATTGACTCAAATGTTTCTTCACCAATTACAAAGATCTAGCAAATATGTACATTGCAATAGACTTGAGTGTAAATGGTTCTATGCATCAATGACATTTTAAAAGTCATTTATTGTGATTCAGAAATAATCTGTTTGAGTCAGGTTAGTTCAAACCAATAGCAGGGTAAAATTATTTGTCCCCGATAACACCTAGGCCAGTGTTTGCCCCTCTCCATTATTAGTTTATCATTTATAGACATTTTCTATAAATGGGTTGGAGCCGTCAGGTCCATAGAAACACCCTAAACTGAGGGGACTTTGTATGGAATAGCACTGTCATCATTCTCTTACATCTGAAGAAAATGAAATGTTGGGAAATGCAGATTCGTTCTTATTACTGTATGGTTAGCATTTTCTGAACAAGGCAGGGAATAAATGAGATATTTTGGAGGGAATAAAGGGAGGTAGAAAATGATGTAACTATAAGATATTCTCAAAAATAAATTTTTTTTAAACTCCATTAATATTTAAGGCAGTGGATCAATGGACCATGTTGAACATATTTAAACAACTCAAGTTTTACTTTTTAGAATTCAGATTTTCTTCATTTGTGTCTTCCCATATAGTTGGTTTAGGTTGACCCCATCTTTGATCACTTCCTTTTACATTTCTGTGTCCATCATTTCTGCTTGGATCCTTCTTCCCCCAAGGTATGCTTTATTCTATTATGTCACACATTTTCTACTATGTCCTCCCTCAACCTGTCTCCCTTAAAGCCTCTTTTTTCCCCTTTTCCCTTCACAGGCCTCTTTGTAGTTTCTTAGCATCCGCTCACACCACCTTTCACACAGGTAGCAAACACAAATACAACACACCCACATACACACATACACTATCAGCATGTGAGAATAAATGTGCTTTGTCTCCTTGAGCCTTAATAACCTCCAATTTAATATATTTTCCAGTTTCATTCTTTGTTCTACAAACTGTGTATTTTATTTTTCTTTGCATGAATATTTGATCATTATATGTACCACATTTTCATTATTTTTTCATCTGCTCAAGAGCCTCTAGGCGTATCCCATTTCTTTGGTATTGTGAAATTGGGGAGCAAAGAACGAGAACGTGCAAGGATCTTGGTATCTCGGTAGTAGTGATAGAATGTCTTTGGGATGAATGCCCCAAGTGGGATAGCTGGGTCATATAATATTTTGATTTTTAACCTTTTGAGAAAGCTCCTCAAAACTGTCATAATGGCTGCACCGATTTGCAGTCTCTTTCCCCTCGCACTCACCAGCATTTGTTGTCATTTGGTCATTTACAAGCATCTTCACCAGGGTAACTTGGAATCTCAAACTAGTTCTAATTTCTACTTCTCTTTGGGCTAGTGAAATTAAACACTGTTTAAAATGTTCTTAGCCATTTCTGTTTCTCCTTTTGCAAACTGATTAGCTCGATAGAGTTTCCCACCCACACTTTTTTATTCATTACATTCTTGGTTTGATCCTGACTAATCCTCTGATTGATGTATGGCTGGGAAAAGTTACCTTCCATTCCTCAGATTGTCACGGTTAGTAATTTGCTTTGGCAAATGGATGCTTTGAATTTCATGCTTCCTCATTTGTCAATAGTTGGTTTTCTTAGTAATAGGATCCTATTTAGAAAGTCCTTATTTTTCCCTTTTATGATTATTTCTTTTATCTTTGTGATTTTAATGTAATTGCATAATCCCGCTCTCTCTTCCTTCCTTTAACCCCCCATCACATACCCTCTTGTTCTCTTTAAAATTTTTATAAATTGTCATACACACACAAACACACATACATCTCACACACACGAGTATAGATTCCTAAATATATTCCCAGTCTTATAATATTGTGTGTATGTATTTTGGTGCATGGTGTGTGTGCTTGTTTGTGTGTGTGTGTGTGTGTGTGTGTGTGTGTGTGTGTGTGTGTATGTGTGTGTTTGGTATTCACTTACAGTTGAATGAAAAGACAAGGGTTTTCTGTTCTTTTGGTTTGACATTTCTTATACAGGGAGTGCTTGCCTAGCATCCAGGAAAGTTTTCAGAGATATTTTTTCACTCAGTGAAGAGGTGGGAACTTGCTAAACCCATGATGATGCCACCCAAAAGAACATCTTTATATATTTTAGTAATTACTCATCTAATTGTTCACCCACAACTAATTTAACAGCACCACTCCCCCCCCCCCCCCCCCCCCCCGGCACACCTGTCTGGTGATTTTCCTAAGCATCCCTAATAGTTCTCAGGAAACGGGAATTTTCTATACTGGTGTTTCATCAGCTTGTCTCTTATTTAATTGCAAATTAAAACATGAGAAACTTCTATGAATAGTTCCGAGAACAAAGGAAGCTGACTCAGCACCAAGTTTCCTAGGAAGTTCACAGAGTCTTCCGTCCTAAGAGGTGAGGAGGAGATGAGAAACATTTATTACACTTAGGTTTTAGAGACTGAACAGAAAATCACAGGAATCTAAAAACAAATTTTCACAAAGTGGATTTACCATGCCACGGTCTAAATATGTTAAGTGCAGAGTCCTCATCTTTGATTTTATGTCCATTAGCTTTGCCCACTCACTGGCAGCCTAATAAGGAATACAACAAATTCCAGCTTTTTTTTTTTTTTATCAATACCACAAATTTTTTTCGAAGACAGTAGCTTTAAAATTTGGCTTTGAACCCTATCTGTTGAGTGTTAGTCTTGAAGCACATCCAGAGCTCTTTAGTTCCTAAGGAGACTTATGGAGATGACCCGTGTCAAGGTCTATACTGACAAATTCATATGTTCACTACCAAATCCATGTATCAAGACCTTTTCACTGTTGGTGAATTAAATCTTCCTCAAAATAGCCCCTGCAAGGATCTATTGACTTAAAATACCGTTTCTTCAGCTTTAAATGAAGTAATTACAGGGATAATATCCACTTTGCAGTAGAATTTAGATGATTAGTCTTTGATTTCTGAGCTTCACAGATTGTTGAAAGCTCAGTTACAAAAATTATTCCTTTTAATTGTTTTCACCTTTCACCTTTTAAAGACGAATAGGAGATACTCTTTTATATTTAGTATCTTAGTAATTCAGAAAACATTAGCAAACTCATTCTAAACTATGGGAAAACGTATAGACATTATGAACAACCATGATTTTAGAGACTGTGATCGGTTATTTATAAGTGAGCTATAAACAGTAATCCTGGTGTGAGGTTTGTCATCACTTGTTTGGAGTGACCTGTGAATTATAGACAGAAACAGTATTTCAAGTCAGTTCCACCTTGCCTAAGGAAATAAAAGAAAGCCTAGTTCAAACTTGGACTATGTAAATGGGGACTGCAGTAGGGAATAGTATGAATAGGCACACAGTACAACCGCATTAAAGCGAACCTGACATAATACAGTCCATGGAGCAGGTGAGCCAGAGAAGTCTGACGAAGGTCCTGGAGTCTAAAGTGGTTCTTGACACAGGTAAAGCAATGGTGACAGGCCTTGGAGGCTAAAGAGCTATGAATTGCAGGTGGAGTCTTATGAATTTTGGCAACTTATGACACATATTTTTGGAGAAATGTGAAGGCATTGGTTCTTTGCAGAGAGACAGTGTTGCTATGTGTGGGCAGTGTGAAAGAAAATGCCTTCCAAAGGGAGTGGCACTATTAGGAGGTATGGTCTTGTTGGAGGAAATGTGTCACTATGGGAGCAGCCTTTGTGATCTCTGTGACCGAAATTTCCCTCAGTGTGACAAGGAGCGCACTTCCTGATGTCTTCTGATCAAGATGTAGCCAGCACCACGAGTGCCTGCCTGCTGCCATGCTTCCTGCCACAATGATGATGGCCTGAACCTCTGACCTGGAAGCCACCATTTCAGTTTAATGTTTTTCTTTGTTAGAGTTGCAGTAGTCATTGTGTCTCTTCGAAATAAGAGAAACCCTAATTAAAATACCAGGAAAAAAGGAAGAGACATCCTGGAATGTTTTCTTAGATGGGCACTACATTCACTTTAGACAGTGGCCAGGGGAGTCCAGCATCATTTCGATCCCGTTGGATCAGAATGAGGGTAGGGGAATTCACTTAACAGCAAGGTTTGTTGGTTTGTGTTTTGGTTTTTGGAGACAAGAAACATTATGTAGCTCAGTCTAGCCTGAGCTCTGAATGCAGACCTTGCTTGCCTTAGATCCTCCTGTCTCTGCCTTCCTAGGACTGAAATTATAGCCATATCCACCATGCTTAGTTATGAACATATAGGTTTTAATGGATGACCTCTTTTGAGTGTGTCTCTTGGCTTCTCTTTGAATGGCCCGGGATAAAACTGATGTTTGCATTATCTGCAGGTGTTCCTCACTCCATGCATCACTGTTCCCATTCAAGGAGTACAGCCCTGGGAAGGATTGACATCTGTCTTCTCCATTTTTAATTCTGAACAATACAGGACAAAATACTGACTTCTGCTTTCTCCTTTGGTCACAGATATCCACTTCAAGAAGGCGAATCCTTTCCCATTTAAAACTTAAAAATTGGAGTAAGTCATTTGCAAGTGCAGATCATTCTTTCAACTTCATTTTGAGCACCCAGGTAAGCCATGGCTTATAAATGTCACCATTTCATTGATTTCGCCAAATGGTTCTGTTTGTATACTTGCTATTTTCTACTGTGATTAGAAGCAAGTCCCTTTGACAGAGATTTGAAGGAAGGTTTGCATAGAAAGAGCAAACAAAAGACTCTACATAAGATCTTGTTCTCTCATTATGTTAAATCCACACTTCATTTTTTCTTCTCTTGGAAAGTGCAGAGACCTATTGATCTAGAGAAGTAGTCTGCCACTGTTATAGAAGGCAGTCTTTTGTTTAAAGCTGGAGAAGGATGCAAAACATTCTGAGACTGAGCACTAATCTACAATGTTCAAGATCCATTCAGAGACACTATTAATGACTTCAATATAGTGTTCATTTCTTTAAAGGAATTTTCTGTGAAATAATGAACTTAGAGAAACGCACCCACACACTAAAATGATCCATGCTTTTCTGGTCTCTGAAAAGCTGCAAGCATTTATGGTCAAATAGTGTTGGAGGGGGGGCGAGGCTAGATTGCCTATTGTGTGTAATAGCTAAGGCTGTGCCAAGAAAATAACACATCCATATGGATTTCAGTAATAATTCAGAGTTAGAGTCCTTAGGAAATCCGTACCATTGTTCTTGCTAGTTTATTTTCGGTGGTCTACATTCAGTATACTTTTTTCATCAAAAGAGAATTTTATTTAGGAAACCACACATTTTGTCATAATCATGAGGCTTGTTTGTGTCTGAACCCAGTTATGTTTTCTTGGCATAACTTTATTTCAGACTATATTTTACATTACCCCCCCTCCTTCTTTTTATCAACAGAACTGTTTTCACAATATATCTGTTACCTACAACAGTCATGACTCCTTTATTAAATGGAGAATAGTACTCTCTACTAGGGTTCTAGAAACATTCATGAGACATGAATCATTTTAAACACTTTTATTTGAAAAATCCATGTGTAACAATGTGATTTTTGTGCTTAGAATTATAATTTTGTCTGTGAGCTGATAAGTGTTTATTGATGATATTGTCACTGACATAGTCATCAGAATGACAAATGAAAGAGTCCAGACCATCCTTATGACAGCAGGATGGATAATAAGTTTCCGGTTTTTACTGAATTACATATGCACCAACACAGCACATATATTTATATGATCAGAAAAACAATTTTCCATGTTTGGGCTGGTTAAAACATGATTTCCTTCATAATGGAGACATGGTCATTGCTTTCTGTAGGACAAACCCTGCTTTTTTTTATAGTCTTAAAGGAATGCTATTGAATGTGTGGTGCTACATTATTTTCTTTTCTTTTCTTTTTATTGCACTTACTTCAGTTTCATTTGCATTTCTGAAGTGATTCTGCATTTCAAGAGCTCAAATCATTCACAGAGGTAGCCTACCAAGCCTTCCACTCTAGGAATATTGTTCTGTGACATGGTTTTCCCTTTCTCCACATCAGTCGTAGATGAACATTTTTATCAACAACCCGCGGTGAATACTAACAGGATGATGGGTGAACGTGATATTTCATGCTTATTTTTTGCATGAAAGAAGTATAACATTTTGTTCCTATTGCTCTGCTTAGGCAATTGTTAAGCTTAAGGTAAGAGGCATTTGTTAGCAGCATTCAAGGTTTATGAGTTTATCTGTTAAACAGATTTGGAACCAGTAATGAGTAGTGAACTGTTACTTGTGTACCCTTCCTACCCTGTTGAGTTTTGAGATAAATCCTTTCCATTTTCTTATTTTATGATTATGTAAAAATATGATTTACCAAAATAAGCAAAAATATAAAAATAAAATAAAATTTTCTTATAGTGTTCTTTCTATACATCAGTGAAATCTTTACATCCTAATTGTGGCTTTTCAACTTCTTCTACAGCAGATTTTAGAGAAATTAGCCTGAAGAATCATGTTTAAGATTGTGTGGTATTGTGGTGTGAAACACTGCAAGGCAAAAGATGCCAAGTCCCATGCTTACTATTTTTATTCCTAATACCTAGCAAATACTGACAAGATGCATGCTCAATAAAGTTATAATGGAAGAAGAATGTTCTGGCATACTGGCTCTATAGGAAAAGGCATTTGTTCCGTTTACAGCCTTAGAATTTCTTTTCATTTCCAGTTTAGGATATGTGATCGTTTTTCAAGATAAATCAGATTAGTTCAAAATTTAAACCCCTCTTCTGTATTAGAGAATAGGATATACCCCACATGATTTCTTTAATTTTTCAGTTCTTTGAGGTCAATTTTATCCCACCTATAAGATGAGCAAAATGAAAGAACGTCATATATAAGGAATCCTTTGACACAGCAGTTCTCTCTATTTGAGGTAGTATAAATGTGTCTTTACTTGAAGCTAGGTGAAAATATGTTCTCGTTCATATTGGTCTCACGAACCCAAAGAGTTCAATGCTGATTTAGAAATCTGACTTGTTAACTTGCATTTTCAAATAAATAACACAGAACAAATCCAAGTACATTATTTTATCAATTAATTAATGGTACGAAATGATTTTTCTCATAATGAAGATGGCTCAAGTTTATCACTTTAAAACATCAGTATAAGTGAAACATAAGCCAGCAAATCGAAAGCTGAGGACCACTGTATTATCTGCTAATGGAGTTTTGCAGTAACTGGAACTATGGAATATCTCTCTGCAAAAATAGCATTACTGGTTAATCTTTTATTACAAAGGAAATAGTGAACATTAATAGTTTATGCTATTTGGTTAAAATAGAAATTGCCCCAAATCTTTGGAGATTGTTACCAATTCTTTGTGTACAGATGCATGAAACTAGAACATGTTTTTGAATATAAATAAAAATAGTGCATTTTTTCTTTTTAGGCATTACATCACTGACTGGAAAGCTTTTAACCTTTGAAAAAGGTTAGTCAAAAAGAGTCACCACACAAAAAATGCTTGTGGATGCCTCTAATCATCCACTTGTCACACCCAGGAAAAGACTGGAAAGGCATGAGATGGGAGCAACAGGAGGACAGGGAAAAGGAAACAGCTTTCCCAAAGATCAAAACCAGGCACCATATCTCACTGTGTAAAGTGCATGACTTGAAAGCATGAGGGTTTGGGATTCATCCCCAGCACCCATGCATAGGTGCCACTCATGATGGTACATATTGGTGATCCCAGAACTGGGGAGGTAGTAACAAGGGGATTCCTAGGGCTTTCTGACAAGTCACTCTGGCCTAATTGGTAAGCTCCAGGTCAATGACACACACACACACACACACACACACACACACACACACACACACACAGAGAGAGAGAGAGAGAGAGAGAGAGAGAGAGAGAGAGAGAGAGAAGCAGTGCAATAGCACAAGCAAGTGCATACAAACTCACAATGAGTAAGCAAAATTGGCCCAGACAACCTGTCATCAGACCAAAAGCATGGTAACTAATGACAAGTGCACCTAACTAATCACAACATGCCAGCGGTGACTGCCAGTTTCCAAAGGACCAACCCCAAAAGTTCCTGTGACAGCTTAATTTCCCTAACCCCATAAAATCCCCGGACCTTTTACAATAAAGAGCCTTTACATTGGAATCTTTTGGAGTCGGTGTTTGGCTCCACATCTTCTCACCTCCTGCCCTCCCCACTCCCCCCCAAAACAGGGACCACACAGCAGGCAGCAGCAACAAGCCTGCATCAAGAGAGACCCTGCTCAATGGAGGTAGGTAACATTCCTAAAGATAATCCATGAGAGAGTCCTCTACCCTCTGCATACGTGAATGAACCTGTGCATGCCAGCACACACACATGCAAACATAGACACCTAAAATAAAAGTGGGCAAGAGTTTGAAACCTAGAGATCACACTTTCCTTCATCCCATAAAGATGTATTTTATGCAATCCATGTATTGTAGAGACAAGGAGAACAGAGTCCAGTAGCACAAATGCATCAACTGTTGGCTATTGTGTGAGGTGATATGTCTTTGTGTCACCAATATCACTTAATCCAATGCACCCTGGAAAGTATAGGAGTATGTTTCCCCATAGCAGGTCTTCATTCTCATAAGTCCCAAATAGTACTGTATAAAGCTTCATAGTGAGCTACATTTACAAACATATGCTTCCTTGTCAGCTCTAGGTATATGTCATCTAATATTTATCAGTTGACGAATGAATCTGGCAACAGCCTGGGTGATAGAAGCCTTTAATCAATTTAAAGCAAATACAAAAATAAGCCTACAAGAGTATTAGAGGCATTCAATGCCATGGGTTTTCTAAGTGTAGGTCTATACTGTGTTGTATATGTAATGAATTCCTCATCAGAAAGTCTATGTACAAAGTGGAGTTTGTGCATAGTATGTCTTTGGGTTGATCTTGTCACAAAACTATATTGGAGGTACCTTTCCTACTTTAAACAGTTCTTCCCACAATAAGAAAGAGGAAGTTAGCCAGGCATAGTGAGACCGTACTCAGGAAGCAAATAGGAGAGTATCATGAGTCAAAGGTTAGCTGTTCCTACACAGTGAGATCCTGTCTCAAAAATAAATAAATAAATAGCAGAACAAAGGTAGAGACCAAAAGTGTAATGGGTTTTGAATATTCTTGCACAGCTAATTTCTGTAGCAGTCACTCCTAATGCTGTAAGAATTACCTTGAGTTACCATTATTTTATTTCCTCCCTCAAGTCCTTTATTTTCTTCTGTCTACTATTGTCTTCTGATTGTCAGTGGGCACTGCAAAAAGTTTACTGAGTGGTATATTATATATTATGTACCATATAAATAAATTGATGTTTGTTTGGTATAGTTGCTCCTCACCCCCATTTCAAACCCAAAAATGTTTGTCCCTAGTTGTCTTCAAGGAAACCTTTTTTTTTTGTTTTGTTTTTTGTTTTTAATGATGGACAGTCCCCTTACAATTTGACAAGGAGGGAGGGGAAATAACAAAACAGGCCAAGAGTAAAAATACCACTGTGCCCTTGGGAACAGAAGAATGAATTATTTGAGTGAAAACACTGTGTCCTTGAAGAGCTGGAAGGTAAATCATTCCCAGCATTTTCTGGGATTTTCTCAAAACGAAGACTCAGCTACATTTTATCCAATTATATAAAAATGTCCATGGTGGAAATAGATCATTGGAAGTCTCAACTGAGGAGAAGGCATTTTTGTCAGAGACTTTCTTTGTCTATTGCCAGCTCAGCTGACCTTCTAGTATTAGTTGCTAGAGAATTCAAGTACATTATCTTCTGATACTGCACTATTCATTTGATGCTTGCTGTTTTGTTCTTTAACTTTTGCTCACTGTACGCATAATGACCTTCACTCATTTTGAAAACAAAGGTGTTGTAATTGGGGGTTATTCTCTGTATAACATTCTACTTGGCGGGGTCCTAGAAATGCCAATGCTACTTTGAAGGAGAAGATGCTCCAAGTTCTCTGGAGAAATCCCTGCCTGGAAAGATCCCAGATCTCCCACTCTATGTTGATTCAGGAATGAGCAGAGAGGGATGACCTTATACAGAGTGGTCAAGTTAGGTAAAAGGTTTGGGGCGGCACCATATAGTTCAGGCACTGCAAAGGTTACTGTGAGAATTGATGGATTTTTTTTTTTTGTCTTGGTGAAGCTGTTGTTTAATGTCCAATGACTTGAAATCTATTGAAAACTGAGGTTGGGTAAGACGAAAGAAGTTCTATTGGAATATGAATCAGAGGACTTATAGATTCACCAGGCCATGTTACAGGGCCAGGTTGTCTTCTCAATGAACCAGTGCATACTTAACAAAATGTAGTTGAGAAAGCTGCAGTCTGTAGCTCATTATAATTATAGGAAAAGGAAGCAGGATGACATTGCGAAGAAAGTTCATGGGGAAAATTGCTGTTGAGGGCCCAAAATGGGACCCTGGTAGCTAGGATGGTATTATATGGAATGGTGCTGAACATGGTGAGGGTGGAGTGATAAACAGGAGTCTTATCCTATTAATCCCATCTTTGGGTGCAGACAGCTAGAGCAACGAGTCTCCGCCCCTGGATGATGCTTTCCTTGTGTTCCCGGCTGCTCCAACAGCTCCAACAAGCCCTTCTTTGTTTACTGACTTGCATTCATAAAGGGAGAAGCAAGTTCCAGAAACTAAAGTGAAATGTGAAGATTTTATGATCAATGTTAAAATGGTAAACTGTTGGAAAAGTGGGTCATCAATGCTCACCTGAACTATGGATACTGAAGCAAAGGGCAGTTTAATCAGACATCGTTTAAGCAAAAATCATGATGTTATAGAAGATGCTATTGACAGATTTCCTTTTCTGGGAACAGAGGCAGAGGCAGTCTATTCTACAGCATGGGAAAGGTCATATTCAATGGGGAAAATTACCAGGATAAATCTGGCAGATTGACATATGGTGGGTTCTTTGACTCAATATATAAATTATCATTACATGTGTGTGTCAGTGAATATTTACTCTGAGTATTTGATTGCATTTTCACATGTCCATACTACCCCAAAAAATGCCATTCAAAATTTTGAAATTATAGTTCTATATTATGTCAATTCCTTACAAATAAGTGATAAAGAAACTCACTTCAAAGGTAAATGCAGGTATTTGCTAGGACTAGAGAATAGATTTATCATACTCAATCATCTGCAAGCCAAGATCTCAGTAGAAGGAATGAATGATATGTAAAATATCAATTGAAATGATTAATACAAGGTTGATTTTGAATATGGAAAGATAATTTAATGGAAGATATGCGTTCTAAGATTAATAAGCCAATAAGACAAAAATGACTTTCCTCTGCCCTGATGCTGGAGTTGTACTCCCCATGGAATATCTGCTAGGGTGTATTCAACAATGTGATATATCAGTGTACAACTCTATTAATCATTTGACTGATCTTAGGAAGATAACATCTGGCCATTCAGAGCCAAGCTTCTAGAAGAGATTGTAATATTGTATACACTTTTGCCTTTGATATATTTTTTTTCCCTGAGATTGTTTGTAGCTGCCTTTTCTTCCCTTTTAGTATTTGGACATTTTTTATTTATTTTAATTTTATGCTGTCTCAAAATTTCATGCACTGGTATAATGAATTCCAATCATTTCCCCCCTCATTATCCATTACTTGAAACTTCTTCTCCAAAAGTCCATATCCTAATTTCTTATTTTCTTTTTGTATGTGGTCCATTGAGAGCTTTAGTGTGGGTAGAGGTTATTTATTAGAACAAGCATAACTAATAACTATCTACACAACTGAAGAAAATGACATCCCCTCCCTGAATAACGGTTGATAGTCAACAATCCCCCAAGGAAAGAATACAGTCTCATGGACTCCTCCTCTGTCCATGATGACATAATAACACCCATTCTCATGCAAGTCTCATAGTAATTACCACAGCTGCCGTGAGCTCATGAATGCAAAAGCTAAGGCATATCCAGAAGACATAGTTTAATAGCACATCTACTAAACGGCTCCTTAAAATAACATCTGTGTGCATGTACGTGTGCATGTAATGTGGGCACACATAGAGGCCAGATTATAACATTGGATTTCTTAGAGTTGGAGCTACAGGCGATAGTGAGCTTCCTAAAGTGGGCATTGGTTGTCTGCAAGAGTACCAATTACTCTTAGTCCCCGAGCCTTCTCTCCATCCCAATCCCCATCCTCTGGCCATTATGTTCTTCCCAGTTCCTCTTCTGTGATTTTACCCCCAATCATGAAAGGGGTAAGATACTGGTCCCACATAATACAGAACACTCCACCATCACTTATTCCTGGCATTTTTGTCAGTTACGGATTTCTGCATTAGCCACTGTCTGCTGCAGCTGGAAGCTTCTCTGATAAAGGCTAGACACAGCACTAATCCATGGATATAAACATGAGACTTAAAAGGCAGTTCGCCATGATGGCTTAGCAAAATAGCAGTGGTAGGTTTGCCTCTAGGACCTCTGATGTCCCCAGTCATAAGTTCTTGATCAGGTTCACAGAAATAGGCATGAATTCACTCCTGTGGAGTAAACCTCCAATCCAATCACAAAGCAATGGATTATCCCAGAACATTCATGCCAACTGAACCTGGAGGTGTATCTTACCTGTCAAGTTATTATTGTAGCCCACAGAATTGACAGCCAAATAAGATTGGGAATTAATTTCCCCCTCACAGCTGGTGTAGGCACTTCTGGTTGCTTCAGGTTGATTTCGTTATGTCCTGTGACTTAAGTGTGCAGTGTTTTCAGCAATAGGCTCTTACTATCAAGGCCCTGTAGGCGAATATAAAAGACAACAGCCTGAATGTTTCAGGTGCCCTGAAACCCTACCTGGATAACAATGGGTTTGCAAATATCTCGCATTCTGTACTGGGATCTTCATTTATTAACCCATGACTTCTGTGAGTAACATTATCTGTTTATGGAGTGTACATCTTTTCAGAGAGTTTTTATTGCATTTTTAAATAAATTTATAAAATAGTAAGTTTCCACATGACCTTTTCATATATCATTAGCTCATTAGCTTTGTTCACCCCTTCCTCTTTTCCTATGAACTCACCCCCTCCACACTTAGGCCATTTTATCATCAGTATCTCCTCTTCCACTTCAATGTCTGTTGTATTTTTTACCATCCCTGTTCTTTCTAAAGACCCTGCTCTATCTTTCTGATCTTAACAGCATTCTAAAAATTCATAGGTAGAATCAACATGTAAGGGATAACATGTGTCATTTGTCTTTCTGGGTTTGGGATCCCTCCTTCAATATAATACTTTCCAGATATTACTGTCATATTTTCTATCTTTACGACTAAATGCATTTTTATTGGGTAAATGTACTACATTTCCATTCATCAGTTGATGGATGCCTGGGCATATTCTATTAACTTGCTGTTGTGACCCGAGTCTTAATGAGCAAGCAAAAGCAGGTAGGTCTGTGGTAGGAGGAGGCAATGTTCTTTGGACACAAGCCCAGGAATGGTAGAGCTCTATCAAATGGTGCTCTACTTTTAGTTTTTTGAGGAACCTCCATAGTGGCTATACCAGTTTACTGCCCTCCTCATATAAGCAACAAATAAGGGTCCCCTTTACACAAATCCTCACCAGTGTTTGTCATCATTTGTTCTTTTGTTAATAGCCATTCTGACCGGAATACATTGAAATCTCAAAGTAGTTTTCCTACATTTCCCTGAAGTGAAACACCCTTTCTTTACTAGTCATCTGTGCTTCTTCTTTTGGGAATTCTGTTCAGTTTATAGCCAATATTTTTTGAGGAGGCTGTTTATTTTCTTTAAGTACATATTTCAAGCTTTTTATATATTCTAGACAATAATTCTCTGTCAGATGTGTAATTGGAAAAGATTTTCTCCCCTTCTGTAGGCTCCATTAACAGTTTCTGGTGCAGTGTATAACACTTTTAATTTCATGAGTTTCCACTTGTTGGCCTTGTTTATTTCTCAGTTATAGTCCTATTTAAAATCCTTTATTGTGTCAATATCTTGAAATGTACTTCTTCCCATTTCATCTTTGAGTGCTTTCAGTGTTTCAGGTCCAACATTGAAGTCTGATGCATTTGGAATTGATTTCTAGGTTGATGCAGAGATAAGAATGGCCTCATTCTACTGTGTGTACATGAATGTTTTCCCCAGTGTCATTTCCTGAAGAGGATGTCTTTTCTCTAATGTACATTTTTGGCTGACTTTTGACAAAGAAAATAAAGTGTTTCCTATATATTTAATCCTTGAAACAACAAAACAGGATGGTCAAGTTGAAACGTGTGTGTAATTTTTTTTGACAGAAGCTATTTTAAGAACTAAATGGCAACTCTGTACTTACATTCTTGTTTTTCTTGTCTATGCATTGTCATTGCATGTTTTTGTTGGTAAATTCTCTCTAGATATTTATCACTAAGCTTTAAAAACAGTTTCAGGGCTGTATTTTTTACCTGTTGTGTATATCCCCTCCTCTCTATTTTTTTTTTTCATTTTGATCCTTACTTGCCAGTTTTCTCTATTTTCGTACATCGTCTCACTCAGTTCAAACAATATATTACCCAGCATTGCTCTGCGGGACTTAATTTCAGCACAGATGTTTAATTCTTGACATGTCTGTTTACACAGAGCTCTTTCTTTATTTCCTTGAGTGAGACTTTGTTGAGTTTCCAATGTGTTCATTTCCAGCTCACCCTTTTTCCAGTATGCTTTGTTTGCTCTCTGTGACCAGCTTTCTGACAATTCAATTGAGTGTTATTACTCCCATTGGTTAAACCTCGGAATTATCTCATGGTGGACCATGCGCCTAATTTCTTGAACTTCATAAGCAGGCCCAAAGGGACCTATTTATTTATTTTATTCATTTGATTTTTTTTCAAGACCACTTTGTTCCATTTTATTTATTGATCATTATAACACTTGTTCTCAGCATCATCCCCATGTCTGGAATTCCTCTTTTCCATTGGATCTGTTTAGTCCAGCACTTCCAACCTAGTAGGATACTTCCCTGGACTTGTTTTCAGATGGTTCTACCAAGGAGAAAGAATCTCACTGTTTGCCTAGACAACCTCCTCTTCAGCCGGATATTTATGTAGCCAGTGAATTCATGTACAACTGCGTCATTTCCAGCTGCCTTGTAGGTCAATACCCATCACAACAACAAGCAGGATTGATCAGGGAGCTATCGCCATCTGTCATTAAGACAACCAGAGTGACTCCATCATTCAGGAGCACTCACCATCCTGTCTCTGTGACAGTGAGGACAGCTCCTGTCACAACGCTGCTGTCTTCTTCAGCATTTGCATGCCGCCACCGTTCTAAATGAGGGGACGATGAGGAGAAATGTAACCATCCCTGCTCTGCTTCAAATGTTATGTTTTCAGTGATGTCACATACGCTGTGGGGGCATAATTAGAAGTCACAAGATTTTATTGACATAGGACATAACTTTACAGTTTTAAAAATGACGAATTTATTTCTGGTGACTGAATCAAAGGCAATTTAAAGTTCCAGGATGTTTACATTTTATTAGTAACAAATTGATAGCATATGGGTTTCTTTCTGCTCCAGAGTCAGCAGTCGTACTATTTTGTTCTATTATCAGAGGAGTTTTTTGATACATGTATAAGCAAATATTTTCTTAGAGTGCAGCAGAAATAAGATGCTCAAATGTTTTAACAAATCAGGTTTTCTAGTTAATTTGGGTTTATTCAAGCTCAGGATATTGAATGTCTTTGATTACTCAGGGGTATTTCTAGAGCTGTAGCATCCTAAGATTGTATTTCAGCACGTTTATCTGCTTATTATGAAGTTTTCATAAATATAACTTTTTTGAGTTTTACAGAACCACTAGTCTCAATTTTAATGGGCAAACTTGCCTCTCACTGCTTTTTATTATAAAGTCTTTTAAATAATAAGGAAGTAGACTAGTAAGTGATGTTTATTAAATCCCTAGTTTATGATGACTTTTATCCTAAGCACACTATAAAGTTGTAATGTCAGTGATTCAAGAACACCCAGTTGTACTTGCAGATCACATAATATGTTTTAAAGTTTTATATAGTTTCTGAATATGTCTTTGGAAACATATGTGCCACTGCATGCATGGCAGATGTATGGCACATGCAGAGATCAAAGGATAACTAATTGAAGTCAGTTATCCTCTATGACTGGGAGTCCTGGGTACTGAACTCAGGTCTTGTGGCTTGGCAGCTGTTGCTTTACCTGCTGGGTCATCTAGCTTGCTGTGATAATATTTTTATTATAATTATATTTTAATATTTGAGGTGTATCTACACCATAATAGTCAGTGTTCATCGGAACCATAGGTATAGTTGGTCATTCTGTAATTCCTCATGTCTGACTCTATTTATTCTGTCTGAACATTCAGGTAACAGTTATAATTAACACTGCCAATGGAAGACTGAGCATTGTTAATTTAAAGAAGGTCCATTGAGGTCATTGAGCTGATAAATGTCAGACATTTCACAGCCTGGGTTTGTCTGACTTTGAAAGAGGGACATTTCTTCTCCTTATCATCTTACTGTTCATTTTTTTTTAATCTTACTGTATTCTAAGTTGAATTTCGTATGTGAATTTAGACACTTGAAACTTTTTGTCACATGATCATTATGAACACATGTACACTCCATCTTCATCTCATTGCCTATTTCCTTGAATCATCACTAACACATTACAATTTTGAAAATATATTACTAGTATAAGACATGTGGGATACTGTATTTTTGTCTATTGTTCCTTGGGTGTTATTTTAATTTCTAGCGAAGAAAGATCCCGTTTCATGAGTGTTTGAATCCTTCTCCCAGGTTCCAAGCTTTTCATGATTAATGTCTGGGCAGCTTACTGGTGTGGTAATTTAGCATCTTTAATCACAAGATGTTGTATATATCAGAATCACCTGGGGGAACTTGTTATAATAAAGAATACTGGTCTCCTGTGTAAAGGGTTTCTTACTCAGGATGTGTTGGGTGAAGCCATGTGATTTCCATTTCTAATAACTCCCCAAGTGATTTTGTGCTGTAGATATTTGGAGCATCCTCTTAGCACCATTGCTTACTGAGGATCAAAGGCAAGGCTTACGGTCCTAATAACATGGATTAATTTTGTCACTCCCTCTTGACCACACGGGCCATTGCTCCCTGAGTTATAGCTCATTTCAAGACAGAGGAACTGAATTGATATATAACACAAAACAATGATCAGAATTTAAATATACTTTTTAAAGAGCCTTTTCAATATACATGCCATTAATAATATACGTATCAATTACATAGGCTGTGAATAGAATTTAAATTTCTGCGACACAAAAATTAAAAAAATATTCTGAATCCTTTAATAATATTATGCACCTTTTATTAGCTCACAACAACTTTCAGTATAGTATAGTGTCACATTTCTTACTGATTTGTAATGAGTATTATGGAGATGTTGACTTCTAGAAACTCCAGAGTTTGAAAATTCTGCTCCCTTAACTTCTCTGAAGAAAGAAGCTTGGCTGTCTTTAACTTCTTCTTCTTTTTTTTTTTCTTGCATAGCATTTAGGTTTTTTTTTTTTTATTTTTATTGAGCTCTACATTTTTCTCTGCTCCCCTCCCTGCCTCTTTCCTGTCTTTAACTTCTATTTGTAGCACCAGCACAGTGCTCATCTGATATTATGGCCCAGTGAATAGCTAATAAGTTAGTATTAGAGAGACCTAATCTTCCTCCAGATTAAATGAATGGTGTTCACTCATCGCATAAGAAATCTTGGTGTTAGGAATTGATAGAAATTAAGTTCTCACAGGCATGGCACCTGACCTTGGGAACAAACAAACATGGTCCTGAAATTATCTGAGTGACAAATGGAGCTCTCATCTCTCTTTCTCTCTCTGTCTCTGTCTCTCTTTCTCCTCCCCCTGCCCCCCACACAAAGACTTGATATCATTGTAGAATTATATGAAGTAAAAGTATACTGCTTATGATATAGGGGCCCAAGATAAAAATCATCTTTTAATCAGAGTTGAAAAAACAGCATGTCTCTAAGGAACGAAACAATGGTGTTTTATTGACTGTTAGCTACATTTTTTTCTCACATTTGTTCTACATTTATAAGTCAAACATTGATTTACAATTGATTTCTTTTCTTGGAATTAATATACTTACAGCCTGTTTTCCACATTTACATGCTCTTCCTTATTCTTTACTATTA
Organism: Microtus oregoni; assembly: GCF_018167655.1. Lineage (NCBI taxonomy): Eukaryota > Metazoa > Chordata > Mammalia > Rodentia > Cricetidae > Microtus > Microtus oregoni. The sequence continues at coordinate 19,486,837 of NW_024543060.1, forward strand.
AATTTTGAAGTATCTTTGCTTGGGCTGCCTTGACTTTCACATTCGCCAAGTCAGGGTTCAACCGAGCACCATGCCATTTGTTCTTTATAACCAGTACTCACTTTTATCAACACTGATCACTTGTTGTCCTTGTATCAAACGTAAAATATGCTTTGTAGTTTACTTACACCACTAGCCCTGAAGTGTACTAATCCAAAACAGAGTTGCCAGCATCATAATGGACTAGACACTCCAAATTCAGAAAACTTATAAAAGTTCTTTGCAACGAAGTGGAGTGACTATAGAAGTGCTTGTCGCTAGTAGAGCTAAAAATCCAGCCTTGCTTTCAAAAGTTTGGTAGGGAAAAGCCGATTGTAGGTACAGCTTCTGATTCTGAAAAGAATCGGAGAATGACATTTATTGTAATTGCAGTGGTATGTTTTGAAGGGCTATGACTGCATTGTGCCCGTTTAAAGACAAGCTTTTTTAGTTACAGAAAGAGTGCTAATACGATCTCAGTGAAAAAGCTCCTTTCTAAAGGAAGCTGAGACATCTTTAGTGCTCAAGAAGACATGGAGTTAAGTTCCAGATGAGCAACCAGGAACCCCATTCACATCATACATCAGAGCTCTCTAGAGGAAACTGCTGGAATCATCGCCACATGGTCTTCGCACAGGTCACTCAGAGTGATGTCTGCTGAATCCTCCGTGACTGCTGCTACTGAGAACTGACACCCTCTGCTCTTTTCTGCCCACACATGGTGCTGCACTCTACACATCAGTCCCCGACTAAAAGAAGTCACAGCCGAACTTTCATATCATTACCCCTGCCTCAGAGAGGGTGGCAAACTGGGTTGAGAGTGGGGATCAGTGAGTGGAAAGCTACCTGATAGAGGACCTTGTAGAGGGCTCATGGACAACGTCCATGATGCTAAGACTTCCTTTGGGAGCTGGGGGTGATGAACCAGGAGAAAGGAATTGCTTCTGAGGTTCCTGGTGCTCCAGGCACTGTCAGGGATACGTTTATTTTTCTGGCATGGGTTTTAGATTAGATCGATCATTAGTTGGTCACTTCATCTATCTCTAGGCCACCCTTACCCCAGCCCATCCCATAGGCAGGTGAATTATAGGTGGAAGGTTATGAGGCCAGGTTGGTTTTCTAATCCCTCCACTTTAAGTCTTGCCTGCTCACAGGAGATGGCCAGTTCAGGCTATGTATCCACTATTGCTAGAAGTCTTATCTGGGGTCATCTTTGCCATATCACATTCCTGAGAGATTCTGTTGTGCCAGGATTTTACCCACCTAACCCTGAAATGGGCCCCATCTTTTCCAGTAGTCTCTTCGAGTACTCTCCAGCTCTGTCTCCCACTCCTATTCCAACTCATCCTCAGTCCATTCATGAGATCTCTTCTATTTCTCCTTCCCAGGGAGATCCAGATGTGCCCCTCCTACCCTGTGAAGAACTCTCCTTGTTACAAAATCTCTCTGGGTCTGTGGATTATTCTAAGATGCCTCTAATGGCCAGGAAGTTGGTTCATCAGGCATGTCTGCTTACCTCTAAGCCCAAGGGCTTGATTTCAATCGCCAGCTCCCACATAGTAGACAGGGAGAACTGACTCCTGCAAGTTGCCCTGCGATCTATGCATATACCCTGTAGGAAGCACTCATTGAATTTTCTGTCCATTCGATATATCTTGTCTTCTGGAAAATCCAATGTGGATTTTTTTTTATAGTTTGGAGCACATTTTAATAATCCGAATCATGCACACATATATGACTTAGAGACTCCAACTGGAACCTGTTTGAAGGATGGGATGCTTCTTTTTTTTATTTTTATTTAAATTTATTTATTTATTAAGGATTTCTGCCTCGTCCCCGCAACCGCTTCCCATTTCCCTCCCCCTCCCCCGATTTTACCCTTCACCATCTCTCAGCAGTCATGGGATGTCTATGTAAAAGAGAAAGTCAGAGAGCTGAGCTTGGGAATGCACACCTTTATTCCCAGCACTTGGGGCAGAGGCAGGTAGATTTCTGTGAATTTGTTGCTGGCCTACTCTATATAGAGCTTCACGACAGCAGGGGAGGGGGATTGATTGGCAATTTCCCTAAACCCTGTCTACAAATCAGAGCAAAACAAACAAAACAAAACAAAACAAACAACAACAACACAAGAAAATTAGAAAGTGAAGAAATCTCAGGAGATTTGGCTTTAACTTAGCTTTCCTTGGGTCCTTTGACTGGTGAGGGAAACCCTCAGTATTCGGTTTTGAAGACTGTCTCTAAATAACACATCATTTTTCTGGTTATTTCTTTTCTCTTTATGAAGTCAAATTTGTGATATGTCAGTACTAAAATTACATGACCAAGGGTTAGAGAGAAGGCTCACTAGTGAAGAGAACATAGTGCTCTCACAGAGGACTTGATAATACCCATATCAGCAAGCTCACAACCACCTGTGATTCTGGCTCCAAAGAGAACCTCCTCCCTCTTCTGGCCTTAATAGGTCACGACACTGAAGTAGATATACCCACGCTGCAACATGCACAATCACATATAATTACACAGAATTAAAAATAAGAAAATAAATTTCTGCCTGTGCCTTGCAAATGGTGGGATTATAGGTGGGTACCACTACAGATGACTATCTTTTAGGTTTAATTAAATGTATTTTATTTATTAATGTAACGGAAAGATTGTTGTAAAATAAATCAATGCATTTGATTGTCAAAATGTATTTTGGATGATTAGGGTGATCTGTGAAATCAGTATTAGTATGTCTGAATATGTTGTCCACGTTAATGTTCTGTATTAATCTGGAGAATGTAGACACATGCCTACACGTCCATAGCTCTACAGATGAACAGAATCACTGTGTTTTTTTGAAGTGATGTTATAATTTCCATCTTGAAAGGCGTCACACAAATTCTAATTGGTCTTAATAATAAAATCCAGAATCAGATATTAGAGGGTGAAAGCTGAAAGATCAGAGAAATAGAGCAGCCAGGCACTGGTTCTTACTTCTATAAAATTCTCCGACTGAATGGAGATATCCTGCATCTACAAGTCCTCAGACTGGATGCCCTGAGCTCCTATCTCCTCCTGCCTTATATTCTTCTCACACCCAGCCATATCACTTCCTGTCTCCACCTCCCTAGTGTTAGGATTAAAGGTGTGAGCCACCACTGCCCGGCTCTGTTTCTCTTTTAGACTGGATCAATTTCAGGTAGTCCAGGGTTGCCCTGAACTCACAGAGATCTGTCTGTCTCTGTATTCTACGTGCTGGGATTAAAGGTGTGTACCTCCACTGCATGGCCTGTGTGGCTAATGAGTATGACTAGCTCCTCACGCCGATCTTCAGGCAAGCCTTATTTGGTAAATCAAAAGCAAAACAGCACCACAGAAGGGAATTACCAGTGTTGTCATAACTTTTAGATTTCCTTTTTAGTGTAAGTGTCCTGGGGATAGAAGAGAAACTGAGATCTAGCTATTTTTTCTGGAAATGAACACTTTTAAGATTTGATAACGAGCAGAGGGACTCATAGCTGTTACATTTTAGGAAATGTGAGTTCATTTCAAAATGACTATAAATTGGGAGAAAAATAGAGACTCATTTATAGCTATTAAAATGGTATTAATAAGGTATATATTATTCAAGGAATATGGGAACTTGGGGACTATTATAGAGAAAATTGTTTTAAGTAGAGACTTAATGATTATATTTGTGATTTATGCTAAGTGGGCTGCAGGTGGAGAAGATGGATAACTTTGAAATCATGAACATATAAATTTTTAAAATTTTCATAGCTATTTTATTATGTGTATGTAATCCTACATCCTGTATGTCTTCAATATCCAAAATAAAATGTGCTTTTAAAAATATAACCTTCATTTTAATAAATAATTTTAGCTTTACTAGAGATCCTGTGAGGAGGGTTTTCATTAAAACCCAACTTTACAATTTCTTTTTCCCTTTGAATAGCAAATAAAATTAGAGAATAGAATGTTAGTATTTATTCTTTACCGAGATAATTGTAACATAGTTTGAAGCCTTAAAAAGAAATAAAAAGCATGCCTACACAAGGTACTTTGAAACATCATTTAACATGATAGAAGGCATTTGTCTTTGAGAACAAAATGCTGTATTTTGTTTGATTATTTTAGAAAGAACATTTTATTTGGAGTCTTAAAAGTTGATAATTTGATAGTAAGAGTTGTTTGAAATATTGTATTGTGTTTATTTAAGTTTAAATTTTTATTACATTTACTTTTTTATTTATTTGTTTTTTATGGTTAGTGCATGCATTGTAGAGGTATGGTGGTCATAGTACAACTTTTAGTATTTGGATCTCTCTTCCACCCTGTGGGTTCTAAGGATGAAACTAAGGCCACACGGCTTAGCAATTAGTTCTGTTACTCACTGAGCCATCTTTTTGAGCCTTGCTTTTACTTTTATGTCCCTAGAGAGCATATATTTTACTAATATTTTATTATGGGTTATATTCTATTAACTATGGGAAAAATAAAATCACATGTTGAGCTTTTGGAAACCCTTAACTTCTGTGATAGCTAATCTTGGCTGTCAACTTGACAACATCTGGAATCGACGAAAATACAAATAGCTAGGAATGCCCATAAGGGTTAGAGGTGAAAACACTCATCCATATCTGGGCTATAACTTTTAGTGGCAGTCAAAATAAAAGAGCACAGAAAGAGAGAGCTTTGATTTCTGCCTCTTTGATCACACATTCATTGGCAAGCTCATCCATCCTATTGCCAAGGCATTCCTTTGCTGGTGTTAGACCCTACTCCTTTGAGATTCCACTATAGACAGAAGGCCAGCAGCTCTCTAGAAATCCTCTGGAACTCCAGTCACAGACTGAGATCTCTGAAGCACCTAGCCTCATGGACTGAACAAGTACCAGGTTAATAGTTTTTCCTTGATTAACATTAATTGTTGAATACCCAGCTCATAGTCTGTAAGCTGATAAGGCCCTGTAATAACACACACACACACACACACACACACACACACACACACACACCAGAGCCATTCTATCATTTCTGTCCCTTTAGAAAGAAACAGAACTGTAACAATGGCTTTTTAAAATTTCTGAAACTGGCTTTGTGATTTGGAGAAACCTACAGTTCCTGAAGTCAAAACTTTGGATAATTTGTGGAAAAATAAAGAAAATGAGGGTGTTGGATGGTTGCTCCAAGAAGCTCCAGATAAACTGACAAAGGAAGAGTATGAGCTCAATGAAAAAAGAGGTGCATAAACAATCAAAAGGGTTCTAAGTGTGCTGTGGGGTAGACTTTGCTCTCTAGCTGCCCATGAAGTCCAACCTGTAGAAAAATCAAACCCAAACTCTCATTACAAGGTTGGCTGATCTACAGTAAAAATTCAAGTCCCAGTCTCAGAAGGGTTGGAAGTAAAAGAAAAGGCATTGATTCATAAGGAAGGAGGTACTGTAACGTGTCATGGAGAGATGTGGGCGGACACTAATGAGATGGAAGCCTTTAAATACTCACATTCTGAAGGGTCTATCTCACTTGAAGAAGTAGTCTCTCTACCCTTTGTAGAAGATGCATCTGTACCCGCCCCACTCCCCGTAATATTGTCCTTTTCATATTTGCCTGAAGGATTTAATTCCTAAGTGTCTCCCAAATTGGCAGTGACTTTCCCAGGAAGAGAGGCCAGTCAAGACTATAACGATGTCCCCCAGAGCCCATCCATAGTTGCCTCTGGAACTCTAACAGTATTCAAAGCTAAACAGGCTTCTAGAGGAGAAAGTATTACCCTTGGTGCACAACTAAGGCGTGTAGCGAGTTTGTGAATGGGAACACATATGGGAATGGACTTAAACGGAGTGGAGTAACTGTGAAAGAGACAGAAAGCTGGAGCAGTCTGAGTTTAGTGAGGAGGGCCACAGAGCGGAGATTCTGTATATAATATGGGAGCTCCCACAGTTATAAAGGGTGCCAAAAGTTTGTTAGTTTGATGAGCCGAAGTACTTTTCAATATACGGCCTGCTGAAAAGGAGCTGGAGACTCCTGACATCCCTTGGCTTAGTGTTCCTGACTGAAAGCAAGGCTCACAGAAACTGTAATGTTAGAGTGTGCACTAATATCTACAATGGGAAGGACCAGAGGACACAGCCTTCACTAATGCTAGAGTGTGTACTAATATCTACAAGGGGAAGGACCAGAGGACACAGCCTTCACTATTGCTAGAGTGTGTACTAATATCTACAAGGGGAAGGACCAGAGGACACAGCCTTCACTAATGCTAGAGTGTGCACTAATATCTACAGTGGGAAGGACCAGAGGACACAGCCTTCACTATTGCTAGAGTGTGCACTAATATCTACAAAGGGAAGGACCAGAGGACACAGCCTTCACTAATGCTAGAGTGTGCACTAATATCTACAGTGGGAAGGACCAGAGGACACAGCCTTCACTAATGCTAGAGTGTGCACTAATATCTACAATGGGAAGGATGAGAGGACACAGCCTTCACTAATGCTAGAGTGTGCACTAATATCTACAATGGGAAGGATGAGAGGACACAGCCTTCACTAATGCTAGAGTGTGCACTAATATCTACAATGGGAAGGATGAGAGGACACAGCCTTCTCTAATGCCAGAGTGTGCACTAATATCTACAGTGGGAAGGACCAGAGGACACAGCCTTCACTAATGCTAGAGTGTGCAATAATATCTACAGTGGGAAGGATCAGAGGACACAGCCTTCACTAATGCTAGAGTGTGCACTAATATCTACTGTGGGAAGGACCAGAGGACACAGCCTTCACTAATGCTAGAGTGTGCAATAATATCTACAGTGGGAAGGACCAGAGGACACAGCCTTCTCTAATGCTAGAGTGTGCACTAATATCTGCAGTGGGAAGGACCAGAGGACACAGCCTTCTCTAATGCTAGAGTGTGCACTAATATCTGCAGTGGGAAGGACCAGAGGACACAGCCTTCACTAATGCTAGAGTGTGCACTAATATCTACAATGGGAAGGACCAGAGGAAACAGCCTTCACTAATGCTAGAGTGTGCACTAATATCTACAAGGGGAAGGACCAGAGGACACAGCCTTCTCTAATGCTAGAGTGTGCACTAATATCTACAAGGGGAAGGACCAGAGGACACAGCCTTCACTAATGCTAGAGTGTGCACTAATATCTACAAGGGGAAGGACCAGAGGACACAGCCTTCACTAATGCTAGAGTGTGCACTAATATCTACAGTGGGAAGGATGAGAGGACACAGCCTTCACTAATGCTAGAGTGTGCACTAATATCTACAGTGGGAAGGACCAGAGGACACAGCCTTCACTAATGCTAGAAAATGAAAACTGCTAAAAGCGGCAGCAGCACATTTGAAGAGCTTTTCCATTGTTCTTTTTATTGCGCCAGACCTTCGGGTTGGAGGTGCTTCTGCTCAACTGGATGAATTTGTAGAGACAGGTTTAGTTGGGTCATTAGAACTAAATGACCAAAGGCAAAATGAGTATAGTTATTATAATGGGCACCACAGGAAATGCAATGTCTATAATGGTTTAACTTACAATAGTCAGCATAAACAAAGCAATGCCTATGTGTCCTGACCACAATGAGAACCATAGGTAAAGTGTTTTTTATGATGGCATGACTTGTAGGAATCTTTGGCACTGGCTACATAATCATCGTCTTTTTAGGAATGAAGTAGATAAGAAGACCACTATGTTTTTTTCTGATCTAAATAAACAGAAAATTTTTGAACAAGTGAAAGAAAGGCTACATTGGATCATAGCTATAGGGAAATGTGTCTTTGTCTTGGAACAATTCCTGACTTGAGCCAGTTTGCAGACTCGGGATCTCCTGGTAAAGGGAAGACAAGTTCTCAAGGAAGGACCTTGCTACCATCCTAAGAGTTTTACTGTTAGTTGTTTCCCCGTATTTCCTCAGAGACACCTAACGCCCTTTGTAAGAGTATTGTATACAGAAGAAAAGAGATAAAACAAAATACGTTTTCTGAGGTTTGTTAAATAGAGGTTTTAAATTGATGATGAATATGGAAATCCCTCCCCCCAAATCATTTTGGCTTTCTAGTTAAATTTAAGGCTTATGAATTTCATGTGATCACTGATGTTTTAGCTGAAGTCAGTCTCACAGTAGGTGCTTGGACTTATTCTGTGGTTATTTCTCCAGTTCCAGAATCTATAATTGGGATAGATAGAAACTTCTAGAATTCCACACCACCTTCCTGTTACCACTGTAATGGGTTTCTTTTTTCTTTTTTCATTTTCCTCTGATATCTTTTGTTAACAAAGGGAAACCAACTTGTCTACCTGCGGCTACAACACATTATCTTTCTAGGAGTCAAAAAGGCAGAGCTGTGTGAGATGTGTAATTTGCTATGCATGGATTTAGGTCTGTCTCCTCTCCATCAAATATTTTTATTATAATATTTACTACTTTTGTATTTAAAATTATTTAAAACTATTAAGGAAAATCCAATAATATTGAAGAAAATACAGCATCTATATTCAAGTGATATATAAAACCAAGGGATAGGCAATAAAACACATTCATAGCTAAAATGATGGTTTCTAATATTTGTGCTTCTGATGACTGCTTTCGTTCCGAGGAATATTCAACCTTTGATTACTTATTGGTTCTGTTTTTAAAAAGATGAAGGTTTAGGTTACCAGTAATAACCTTCAGATCTCTATCTCTTTTCCAAATACAAGTTTTTTTTAAAGTGTTTCTTTTATCTTCTACTTACTAATTATACTTAGATAACAGACATACACTTGCACATACTGTACCAGTCAATCTTGTCATCTTGCTTTACTCCTTTTTAATATCATTGACAATATTAATATCCTGTCCCTTACATTAATTTTCAGAAATCAATCTGTGATAGCTCTACCTTTACATTGTCAAATTGAATCTTGTGTAATTGTTTTTTTTCTCTTTTTCTTATAAAAATTCTAAAAATTGAAAACTATTATTTCTCTTTTGATTATGGAAGTCATGTGCTGCAAACCTGTGTGATGTTATGATTATGTAATTCTCCCTCATCCTTATTTGTGATACCTTAGAAAATCAAACAGAATTATTTTCAACATCAAATTCAGATAGATCAACTTTTCTTATAGTCCATCAATTGATTGAAATTGTGCTGTGGTTTTAGCAAGGTTGATATTAGGTAAAAATTTCTTATTTTCTCATCTTGTAGAAATTTGTTCAGCGGGAAATGCATCATACCTTCCCCTGAGGATATTTTTGCTCATAGATCATTGACTTCCCGTTCTAATTTGAACCAACATCTTTTTAGGCCAGCTGTGCAGGCATCTTTTGGAGAATTTTTATCACCCAGTTTCTTATATATTTCATTTCTTTTTATGAGAGGATATGAGTAAATAGTATATGCTTATATGCTGAAACCTTTGTTGTGATATTGTTGATATTTGATTATTAATACATAGATAATATAATTACATCATAATACTTTCAGAAATTTTTGTCCTTAAGTTTAAAATTTATTTATTGATTTGCACAAGACATTTTTAGAACAATGCAAATGTTAAAGTTATTTGTTTTTTTACTTCTGAGAGATTAGGTTTAAAATTTATTTTTTCTTTTATTAGATGATTTTAATTTGAAGAACTGTATTTTCACTGCTGAAAAATACTTTTGCAAAAAAATTGTAGTTCATCATTCTGTGCCTTCTCGTCACTCTGAAGCAACTATTATTTGTTCACTGGGCATGGGTTAATCCTTTGTGTTATTTCTTCTGCTTCCCTTAATTTATGAAAGCTTTTTCTCACCTATGAAAGCTTCTGCAAGCATTTTACTAAATATGTCCCTAAGTACTGCAATAAGGCATAATTGTTGCTTCAGTTCTTTGGTCTTATTCCAAGAGTTGTTTGTTTTTCCAGTTATGGTCCTTCATCTGTATTGTTTTGCTGTTAGATCAATCAAATTCCTGTTGCTTTCTATCCCCATATGTTTGTTAACTAGAAATGTCTATTGGTACTATGTAAAGGTATAATTACATATACGAGTCTTAGCCACAGTCTGGCTTTCATCTTCTGCGTGGACATTTGATGATGTGATAGGCCTTGTCCTACACACAGGCTCACTAAGCCTCTGAAGGGATGGAATCTGCTTTAGGTTTTAGGCAGAAAATTGCTTAAGAACTGTTCTCCCCACAACAAAACTTTTCTACTTATGAGTCTCTCTTATTGTTTTCTCCATACATTAGGTACTTCTCAACTTAGACTCACTATGAAGTATGTGAAGTAAATTCTGGAAACCTTGCTCTTTGTTCCTGAGGAAGGCTACTACGTTTTAGTAATTGTTTTACTGAACTAAAATAGTTTGGTAATGTAGAAAAGACTGAGAAATATCATTTGCCACTCTTTATCAACTCTTCAGTTAAACTATTTCTTGAGTGACGGCTTAGAATACAAGTTTTCTTCATTTTGGAGCCATTGTTCTGAGTGATGTGTTACCCCTACTGTGAGGAGTAAAACAGACAGCATAGCTCAGTCACAATTCAGTTCAGTCTGGTCACTGACCTTGTAAAAAAGTTTCAGCAGTATCTAAAATTCATTAATTTTCTGTCTGAAGATCAATTCCTCATGTATTAAACTATCAATCATCTGTCTATCATCTATCTATGTATCATCTATCTATCTATCTATCTATCTATCTATCTATCTATCTACCATCTATCTAAAATTCAGAAAACCAAGGTAATCAGACCTTTGTACAGATTGTAATTTTTACACTTTCAGCTACAGCAGAAAGTATTACTCTCTGCGTGTAGATACTGCTATGATTTTTATTTCTGAGTTGAAAATTAGAGATACGCATTTGAAATTGGGTGATATGGAATATCTGAAACTGGTAGTTGTATTCTCAGAGATGCCCCTCTTTAAACAGAGCAACTTCTGGAAAAAGAAAGCTCAGACAGAACCCAAGACTTCTCCTGGCCAGAAACTGAAGCATGAGCAGATTTTTTTTCAATTCTGAGAGTCTTTTCTAAATTATTGTTGATTATATTAATGATATAAAAATGAATAAATTAAACTCTTTTTCTTTGTATGTGTTTTAAATTTGTTCTTTGCTAGTTTCATTATTTTTTGCAAACGTCGTAACTGGCTACATTTTGGATCTATTGAGATGTATAGTATAGTGTCTTGTAGGGCCCAAGGGTCTCCTCCCACATTATTCGCCAATAGTGGAAATTTCTAACAGTTTCAGCATCTTCGGAACTCTACCACTAGAGTGTATTTATAAGTAAGTTAGTTATAATTTTTAGAGACCTATGTAAGAATTCCAGACTACTTTTTTTCATTTCAGATTATTCCAATTAATTTTTTTCTATATCAGGTTCAGCTCAGTTTTCAATGATTGATGATGTCCTTGGATAACAGAAGCACTAATTATCACATCTCTACCAGTTCTCAAATGCTTGTGTGAATAGTGTGCTAAAGCGTGCAGGTCCCAGTTCCATCTGCGGATTGGAATCCTAGAAATAAGTGTTTTTGAAATCCTCTCTAGATAATTCTGATCGTAACCACATTTTATAAAGAAAATAATAAGACAGTTTGCATCAGCACTCACATTTAGATTGCTGGCTATGGCTTTATATTTCATTTTTACTTTCACATTGATTTTATGTTGATTATCTAATTTATTTGCATCACTTGATTACAAGGTATATCATCCCTTACATTGATTTTTCTCTACTGTGCCATATAAGTAGAAGATTAATTTAGTTTTGTGAGCAATCATAAAATCCAACTCATCAGGACTCAATATATATCTATAGTTACAAGCAATGTGTTCTTTCACAACCCATAACCAGTGATCAGCATTTGCTATTTTTATTTCCCTAGTAAAATACTTTTATTATTTAAGAAACTGAAATGGGATGTAGATAAGTGCAGCTGAACCAGATGGAGCAAGATATTTAGACCTACGAACATAAAAAAAAAATACCACATGCTTCAGATCAAAGGTGTGTCCTAATTTTCCATCCTGCCAGGGGCATGAGCCAAGAGGCTGCATGATTCAGTGGGGATTCTTCCTTAAATGGGCCTCTTACCTTACCAGATAAATGCTGATCCCTCCTCTTTGTTAAATACTTCCTGCAGATTAATTTTGCTCATACATTTCTCAGATTTCTCTTTTAAGTTTCTTTTTCCTAGCTCTTCCCTCCAGCAGTCCTAATCAATTCCATGCTTTTATTGTCTACTCTATAAAACAATAGGACTTCATTTTCCACCTTCATTTGTTTCCTATAGCTTCAAGGATTGTTTGCTCGTATAAACATCTTGGATAATTGGGCAAGTTTGTGTTCACTGTGGTTTCTCCTTATAAACAATGATGTAGGCTTCTTGTACATTTTAAAGATATTTTTTTAAAGAAGTCCTCTGAATCTCTTTGGCTTTAAGCTTTCTCTTCTGTGGATCTTTCCAAATCCCCTGTTTCATTATTAATGCGCTCAAGTGGACTGAGTTTTTGTATTAAAGATGGTACATTTGACCTTATTTTCTATATCTCAATGCTGATCACTGTCAGTCAGTGCAAAGATTTTTATACTTTTAGTCAATTTACTGAGCTGACTGTGACTGTTCCTTTAACTACTCTCAGTAGAGGACTAGGAGGAAAAAAGCTCACCTTCCTCATGGAGCTTACACTGACCATGCATAGAGATGCCAAAGGGAGGGAAGTTGGCAAGCAAGTAATCTGTTTAAGAAGTATGGGTGCTCACTGAGCAGAAATAACAAAGTTGATATGGGGATGCTAACTCTAAGAAGATGACAGTGAAGGCATCAGGGGAAAATGGTGCTTGAATAATGCTTGAAAGAAATGAATTGGATATTTGGATAAAGAATATTTTAGGCACAGAGAAGAGATTGTGCTGTACCCTGATGTGGAGGCATCTTGGACTTACTTTCACATTACTGAAAGGGTGGTGTAATAGGAGCAGAGAATCAGACAGAGTGATGGAGGTGAGGTTTAGAGTTTATAGCAGACCATTATAGTAATCTCCCTAGGTAACTGAAAAAAATGTTTTTTAGAATATTAAGAGAGATCATAAGAGAATTGTGAACAAAATGTAGCCTAGCTTATATTTTAATAATGTTAATCTATCTGTCCTATATAAGACAAGATTTTAAGGAGGCAGGGTTGGTAGCCAATAAGAAGTGCCCAATCCTTTGGTTTATGTGAGAGATAATTGTCTTGGGCAAGCAGAAAGAGTGAAACAGGAAAGATGATTAGCATCTGGGTATATTGTGAACATAGTATTAAGTGAAATAAATGAATAAGGGAGAGAAGTTTCTAAAGGATTTGCCTTTTGGTCAGACAGCTGGAGATAAATTGTATTCACTGAAATGGAGGAGGCTTCAGGATCTCCTGGTGTTAAAGGATTTCTAGTATTACTTTGTTCAAACTGTAGCACAATTCCAATTTGGTGGGCAGTTAAAATCCAGAATCCTAAATTGCTTACAGGTTATTTTGCAAAACTCAATCAGAAATAAAGAAGGAATGGCTTCTGGCTTCTAAGGGTTTACAGTTCCATGTTTGTTTAGTCCTGTGTGTATGTATCAGATTGTCACAAGAGTGAAAACATGAATAGGAGGAAGTTGTTCACTCTCTGCTTGGAAAGGGACACAGAGGTTGAGGGAATACAGGAATGGGCCAGGTCAAGATACAGCCTCCAAGAACACAGTACAGCGATCTAGACACCAGCTCCAAAACTTTCACAAAATCCTGAAATAGTCCCACAGCTAAGGATCCAGCTCAACTCAGGATCCTGTGTAGAGAATTTCACAAGGACACCACACAAATCCATTTCTATGGGTGTTCGTTGGGCTGCAGCTCCCGAAGTATCTAAATGTTGTAAGGGGTCGTTTGTTTGTCTTCCTGAGTACCTGGCAGCTCAGACTCAAAATAATGACACAGAAACTTTTTAAAACACTGCTTGGCCGATTAGCTCTATCTTCTTATAGGCTAAGACTTACATCTTAATTTAACCCACTTCATTAATCTGTGTATCACCACATGGCTGTGGTTTACACGTAAAGTTCCCAGTGTCTGTCTCTGGCCGGGCTACATGACTTCTTTTTAACTCCTCCTTCTTTCAAAGGAGAATTTGATTTAGTTTTCCTACCTACCTCTATTCCTTGTGCATGCCCAAGACAGTTTCTTTATTAATCAATGGTTTCACAGCATACAGAGGGAAATCCCGCATCATCTATTAAATAGTACACAGATTTTTTTTGGATATGGTCTGGTGATGCCTGAAGAAGCTTCCTTTTATGTCTTCTACATTCTCCAACCACATCACCAGGTGAGGAGTCTTTCCTGTCAAGGTACAGCTGCCTGGGAGTGGGTCTGAGTTTTTTAATGCATTTTCAGAAGGGGCTCCGAGTCCACTGCCATGATACTGTGCTTTGCTAGATTTGGGAAAAGCCTGTTTTCCAGTGCTATAGGTTTGGCTTCCTTTGAAAAGGTTCTAATGAAATTACTGTTGCTAACACCTGCCACAGAAGGCAGCATTCTCAAGACTAAGTTGACTGACATTAGCTTATAACCAAAGAAAATAATCAGTAAGCTGTTCTGTCAGGTGGCATTTTGGGTCAAACCTGCATACATCATTTCATTTTCTCAAAAGAACAGATTTTATTTTTCTTTATCTTTTTCTGTAATACGTGACTGCTTTGTTTTTTTTTTTTTTTTTTTTTTTTTTTTTTTTTTGTTTTTCGAGACAGGGTTTCTCTGTGGCTTTGGAGCCTGTCCTGGAACTAGCTCTCTAGACCAGGCTGGTCTCGAACTCACAGAGATCCGCCTACCTCTGCCTCCCGAGTGCTGGGATTAAAGGCGTGCGCCACCATCGCCCGGCTAACGGTAACGCAGGTGTCCTAAGGCGAGCTCAGGGAGGACAGAAACCTCCCGTGGAGCAGAAGGGCAAAAGCTCGCTTGATCTTGATTTTCAGTACGTGACTGCTTTGTTTGTGTGTGTGTTTTCTGCAAAAACATTAACTGGCTGTGGGTATAAAAAAGGGGGAATCTATGTGCATAGGTATTTCAGAGAGTTGGAGAGAAACCAAATACTAAGAATATGGCTCGATATGGAAGGGGTTAACTGCCTCAGTAGTACTGCCAGTGACATTTGCTGTGACATAAAGCAGAGTCTGTATGGAGCCATTACTGGAATGAATGAATTTCAGTTTCTTAAAGCTTGCTTCTTTCAGAGTACAAATCTCAGGAAAAATCACCTCACCCATGCATCAGATAGATGTGTCAGTCTAAGTACTGGGCACATGATTGACACTTGCATCCTAATATAAATTAAATTATAATATTACAAAAAGAAAAATAAAAAAGGAAAAAAATCATTCTTCCAAACTTCTATTGCAAACAATGCTTTAAATAAGATAGAAAGAACATGATCAAGAATCATTAGAAAAAACTATCTAGTAAATCAAAAATCTACTTCTTGTCAATATTGATTACACAGAAAAAAGAATTATGTATAGCACTAACTTTTAAAAGCAATGTTAAAAATTCAATATGAAATTTAAAAAATCCCATATAGAAATAGAACTAGTAAGTTTTATATTTATAAAACTAATGAGAACTTGCTTTGCCAAAATGTGGCAAGAATAATCAGAACGTTTATTATGCTGGTGGGAAGTTCACGTTACATTTAACAAAGAGTTAATGTGTGTTCTCTTAGCTTGTAGAAATAAGTATGAAAAGGTGACTATCTCCATGGAAATATGAGTGAAGAGCTTTAACTGACATTTTACAAAAGAGGAGATGTAAATGGCCAAAGAGCATATGGAAAAGCATTGATTCTCTCTCGCATTTGAAGAAATAAAATGAAAACCACAATGAGATGCCATTTTAGCCTCTGGATTTTCAGTGACATTAATGACCATTATGTACCTTGTTTCGGGGAGTCTGGTGAAATGAGGGATTTTTGATAAGTGGATGGGGTTTTCTGAGCTGGGAGT
Source organism: Microtus oregoni (assembly GCF_018167655.1). Taxonomy (NCBI): domain Eukaryota; kingdom Metazoa; phylum Chordata; class Mammalia; order Rodentia; family Cricetidae; genus Microtus; species Microtus oregoni. Next base: position 19,502,848 of record NW_024543060.1, read on the forward strand.
CAGCACAGGCCTTTTTGACACTGCAGCTTTAATTGTAAAGATTTTGTAAGTTTTGTAGTTGTCATTGTAACTGCTTTTTGTGGTTACTGAAAATGAAAGAAGCCCATTTGCTATACTTAAAGAATGTTGGAATAAAAGTCTGTTGTCTTGGGATGAAAGAGGATGCTGACTGCTCAGGCAGTTGTAGAAATCCAGGAAGCCTTCAAGGTCGCAGCAGTTGAAGAAATCCATGTAGCTATGGACACTTGTTCAGCAAGAGTCTGGGCTAGAAACTGTCTTTTTCTAAAACAATATCACTGTTACTCTGCCCAGCTTGGGCAAAGAATTTAACAGAACCACTAGGAAGCCATTTGAAATATTTTCTCTCTTTCCTTTCCTCCCTCCCAATCCTCCGTGTATTTTCTCCACATTTTCTACCTTTTCAAATTCAATGCCTCTTTTTACTTAATTGTAGTTACATGCATATCTGTGTATGGGTATATATATATATATATATATATATATATCCATACCCATATATATACCCATATATATATCCATACCCATATATACCCATATATATACCCATATATATGCATATATATATGTATATATATATATATATGTATATATATATTCTGAATTATATAAATACAACCAATCTGTTCAGTCCATAAAATGCTACTTTTATGTTTTTGTTTTCAGGACTGACACTTTGGCATTATGCAAATTAAACAGTGATTGAAAGAAAATAGGGAATGAAAAGAAATCTAGTAAAAATGTTTGCTGTTAACAAACAGTATTAAAGGTTATGTCTGGGAAATGCCAGGTGTTGGGTGTTTGCTATGTGTAGGAATTAGGCACTGAAAATACAGATATCCCACTTTACACTGTGTTTAACGGTTCCTCTTTCTATAATTGCACCTGATTTCTTACTTGTTCTGTTATTACTTATCTTCATGATGTGCTTTTGCTGTGATTTTGTAAGATTTTACAATTTATTTATAGATAATATCTTATATATGCATTATATTCTACAGACTTGTAGATATTTCAAACATTTTTGCATGTAATTTTATTTTTGCTTTACATGAAGTCAGAAAATTGTCAGTTCAGAGAGGAAACTGAAATTCTCATTTAAGCAATAATATTTGGTCAATGTATCTTGACAATCAGCTTTGGTACTTATTGTGATATATGTATCTAGTAAATCTATGTTTTAAAATATTTCACATTCAAAATATTAAAAAGACTTTCTTATGAAAAAATTTAAGGAGATGTAGTAGATTAACGTTAGCAAATAGAAATAATGCAACAGTCTCTATATGGACATGAGATAGTATAATTTGGATCAGGAAAATTTTCCAAAGGTAAATTTTCAAAGGTATAATCTGGTTTCTGACTGAATTAGCTTTCAGCATGGGTAGCATTTATGATGACAATTGTGGAATTTATGAAGTCTTGCTTACTTAGAGGCAGCTGCTGACTCTTCCAAAATTACCCCAAAAAAGACATGGAAGTCCAAATTGGAACAGGAAGATGAAGCTCTTCTTAAGTAGTGAGATTGTGAACTTGAAAGTAATGAATTGAATAGATGATGTGTTAGAAACAGATGATGGAAAATATGAAAGTCCTATATGAGACCAGCTGTTCTGATGAACATGTGTGTGATAGCATTCTCCTAGTGGGAAAAAAAAACATAATGAGAAAGTAGAATCAAGGTCATCACACATGAATAAATTTCTGATAGCTAAGGAATTGATTACTTTTCTACTTAGATGTTCTATTTTAAGAAAAATAGAAAACAACAAACAGGTGGTAGGAAAAGTTAGCTGCAAATATTAAAGTAACTTAAGTTGAAGAAATTTGTATAATCATATGATAGGCTTTGGGCCACTTATCAATTATGCATTTAAACTACTGGAGCAGAAGGATTGCAGGTGACATGTGTTTATGTCCCCAAAGCACAGAGCACAGTGATTTGCATATAGTAGATATTCAGCAAATATTTGTTGAAAAATTCTTTATGGAATGCAAAGGAGGTATGAGATATGGGGCCCTGAATTTGTATAAGGTGCACTTTTCAGGAAGAAATAAAACTAAAAGAAATGAACTGAACAACATTTATAACATATAAAAGAGATGAAAATTTAAATAATAAGGCATAAAAATATTTTCTGATTTTGTAGAATCAGTAGCTGAGTAGAATTTAAAATAAAGATCAGTGTGGTCTTGACCTTGCTTATTAGCACTGACTTTTGGCTTCTAAGAATGGAGAAATTTTTAAAAAGATCATCAGAAAACACAATAGGATAAATGAAATGTTTAAAAATCATCATCTGAGAGGTAAATTGCAAGACTAATTGTTAATGTTCATGGTGTTGGACTGGACACAACTAACACAAATGAGTGATTATAATATAGAATATTATATTCTGAACTTCCTTTATCAATTCCACATGAAGCATATATATTAATATATTGTACTTTATCCTTGCATGATGGAACTAGTAACTGTCACTCTGCTAGATCTATTAGAAGGAAATATGTCTTTTGGTTCAGTTAATTCAATTCCACAACTATTTATTAAGTACTTATCTGAGAAAAGCACTATAGAATCATCCATGTATAAGCAATTAAAATTTAACTGGCTCAGAGAATATTTGCTGGATCATCTCTTTTTAAAAAGAGTTAACTGTTAATGTATCCTCCATCCATCTTCTTATAGAAGTTCCTTAATTTAGCATCTTGAGATTAGAATGAAGATGATGTCACCAAAGCAGGGTATCTAAAATTTCTCATTCAAGCTGGGTTTAAAGAAATGGCAGATTTTTTTTCTTTTATTTTTGGAGTGTTTACCATTTAGCTATACTTTAGCACTGATTAAGTTCCTGCTTCCTCAGGGACACTATTTAGTTGACTGGACTAGATAGAATTTTTATTTTGCTTCTCAGGAAACTGAGGGAGGGATATTTAAATTATTCTTCAAGTGTTCGTTGGTAGATTGTTTAGAAATGAAACCCTGAACTCAATAAATTCTTTAAAAAATCACATTCAATTATAAAACCATATAGCAGAAGTGGTAACATGGTCTTGTTTAGTTGCCTTATTGTTTCCTATTTTTCCATTATTTCCCACTAGACTGATGAATAATTCTTAATATTTCTTATCACATATATAATATATGACATATATAATATATATGTTATATATATATATATATATGATAAGAAATATTTATGTCTAGAAAGTGTCAGGAATCTCACTACAGAGACCTAACAAGGTGAGACAAATAAAGGGAAAATAATATAAAATTTAAAAGGATTTGATCTGCAAAACTTAGTGGTTTAGATTTTGGTATCACTCTCACTCCCTTGGGTGGGTACTGAAAATGTCTGTAGAGATTTTTTGTTACAGCAAGTAGAAAGATGGATATCTTAGGCTTAAGGGTCATGGGAACTGTGAAGCAGGCTACTAGTTGCATGACATTCCCCTTTGTCCCAGATGTCCACAGCAGAGAAGAATCTGACTCCCTTATCAGTGGCCTGTGTTTGAAAGAAAAACTGCTTGAATCGATCAAGAGAATCAAAGCAAAACGAGTTGATATTCTAAAAAATACTTTGAGTTTTGTTACTCTTTCAGTGGGTACATCACCTACACACGTGCCTCAGTGTACCCCAGGTTTAGTTCAGAAGATTTCTTAAAATTTGGGAGTTCTGTAATTTATTCTTTCTTTTTCATGTATTTTCATTAGCATTTTAAGGAATAAATGAAGTCATTTGTCTATGTGATCTCTCCCCTCTCATTACCATTATTACTTTAAACAATAGATAATACTGCAAGCTGGATTTCAAGACCCTTTTTTTTTCAGATAAGAGATAAATTCAATGAAATGATTTTTGATTAAATAAGGGCAATCTATGAGATAAGTGAGCAAAAGAAAGAAATATAACACAGACATGTCTTTGTCAACTTGTTATTCCTTATTGAGATTTCTTGCTGAAATATCTGAGAGACTAATTGATTTGTTCAGGTACCTCTGGTCATAGAACATGAATATGCCCACTAGTATTGGGTAATTTGGGATTCATAAACCACGTGATACTCATTCTTAGTAATTTAATATTGATACGTATAAATTCTGAGAGCAAATAAATCATGAGACTAAAAATGAAGGCGAGACCCATTTCCCAGAGACCCTGTGTAACATTAAAAATATATAAATGTAGTAGGAGAGGGGAGAAGATATGACTTGAGTTCAGTCTACAGTGTCTGATGTGGTCAACTATTTTAAGACAAGTAAAATTGATGGCTATGAATAAAATAAAAGAAGTTTATAATTCAGCTAAAAACTGGAAAATTCTTGTCATAGACTTTTAAACACCAAGCTCAGAGGAGAATATAGATTCTAGAATTGAAAATAGTGTAAAGTGGAAAAGCCAGAAAGTTTCCAGGATGATGCTGAGCTGCATGGAGGACCTTGATAATGAACGAGATAAAGGAATAGAGGGTGATTTGGGTTTGGGAAGTTTCTAGTGTATTGGTTTCTTGGGGAAGGGGTCCTGAGAAATCTAAACCATCTCTATCAGTGGCATTGTTTTGGAAGTGTCAAGCCTAAAGTACAATGTATCTACTGTGATTTTGACTAAGATTCTCTAGTTGAAGGGTAGTATTAGAGATTTTACCCCAGTGACAATGTGCAAAGGAATCAGGTATTGGAGAAATACTTGGATTGGACAAGAGAAATCATTTTAATTCTTTAATCTGCCTTTGCTATATAATGTACATGCTCAACATCTTGCTATCTCTTGTTAACTGTTCCATTCCCAATACCTACAAGACTACTAAGGTTGCTATTGTGCCAATATGTGTCTGTGGAATGAATGTATTAAATGATCAAATTGTGTATGATAAGCTTTTCATAACAAAATATTTTTTTCCTGTAAGCAATAAATACTATTGAACAACACACCTTGTGAGAGTCTGCATGTGAAGCTTGGATTTATTGACCTGGAAATCAATAAACTGGAAAGGAAACATTTTCCCCCACATTTCTGATGCACAGTGGTAAGCCAGGAACCTAGTCATCAATCATCATTCCTATTCAAAAGGTGGAAACAATGGAAATCTCTCAATAGTTGCTGATCAATAGGAGCTCTGAAATCCCACCAGGAAGATATTTTTGAGACCCTTTATTCTAAGCGTAGGAAACAGTCTGAGCAGGCAACAAGTTTGGTCAATATCAGCTCTCCAGTTATCTACTCTAGAAGACTTTGTATCCTCTGCAGTTCTTCTTGTTCTGTGATCCACCTTCATAGCATCTGAGGGAGGCATTGAAGCAACTGCTGCCAATGGAAGCTGAGTGATACTGTCTAATCCTTGTCCTTAGAAAGTGAGGTGCCAGTCAGCCATTGTTTTAACAGTCACAGTCTCCTTAAATCCGGTTTTAGAACAGCCCTGGCAATTCAGTTGCCTGTCAAACATAATTTTAAATATATTTAATTTTGCTTGCTTCCTTGTCCCAGTATATATGTAGTTTGAAATAGTTAAAAGTCTGCAGACTGTTCCTAATCTATATCACAGAATTATTTCATTGAAAATAGAAATTATTGACATTTTTATTAAAATACTTATTCTTTTCTTTACAAAAAGATAAAAATCCCCTAATGATATTTGATAGCAGCCAGGGATCCCAGCATAGAGGGTGCTGGCACTGCCTTAACCTGACCTTTCTTCATGCTGCTTTCACAGTGTGACAATTCCGTGGAGACTGAATCAACTGTTTCTTTAACTTAGACATCCAGGGATGTGTGCAGTTCCTTTATTTCTTTGCTATCCTCCCTTTTTATGGATAGGCATCTGTTTCCTGAGCTTCTTTCATATAGTATTTATCAGCTGTGCTAACATCAAACAGCCCTTCCTTGTTCATAACATTCAATCTCAACATCTCCTTGCTCAAAGGTATAGAATTACTATGTAAGCTTCCTGCCTTCGGCGCTACCAGAGGTAGAGATTTTACAAAACTGGAGTAGAGGATGCTGTTGTTTAGGAAACTTCCGAGTGTAATGCCACCCTGAGGAAAGAGCCAGCAGGAACTTGATGTATTTTGGTCAGTGACGATGCTGTGGAACAGTCAAGTCTTAGGCAGAATGAAGTAAAAGTGCTTCATTCAGTTTCTCTGTTTTCAGAATATGATCAGAGTGGAAAAAAAAACTTTAAAACTATAGTAAGTGCATTAAAATAATAGTTTTGCAATATATAAAATTATTATGTCACGAAGGGAAATTGATGCTGGGATGATAGAAATCTTAAGAGTAAAAGGAAGTTTTCCACAGGTTGGGAATGGAGAGCTGTGGTGAGAAGATGAAGAAGTATTACGTAGTTATCACATCCCTTTCCTGCTCTGTAATGAGTTTCAGTGTCCCGAAGTAAACACATTTCAAACATTTACTTCATTAGTAAGTACTTTCTTTGTATTTTTTTTTGTATCAACTGTGGCTACAATGATGCTATGAACCCAGAATATTCAAGCCTCAGTAGACTACAGTGACATATATTGAATCTTTATTCAGGAGAGTCACTGAACTTGAGTGTGGGTCTGTGTTAGACTCATGTCATCTCAACCAAGAAACAAAAAAAAAAAAATAAGCAGCTCTAATTGGGGCATACTGATGGAAGAGGTCGGAAGGCCCATCCAAATGGCAACAATCTCACAAGACCATACTCAAAGGAGGTGTTTTCTTGCATTTCCCCATCCACTCATCCCATTCATTCAAACCAGCAGAGGATGCATGTTCTTTCCATAGCAGAAGGCAACAGAGAGTAGAAGTTGAGATTTTTAATATAATTTCCAATATCAAAACCTTTTTATTTATATTGGTAACTATGTGATCCACAGGAATCAGTGTTTACATGGAATTATAAACGTTTATAAATATTTGAGAATCAAAATGAGATTTCCTTTCCTAGAGTTTCATAAATACTACAAAAAGAAAAGAATAGCTCACTCTATTCTTTATTTTTTTTTATTATTTTTTTTTGGATTTCTCCGTAGCTTTTTTGGTTCCTGTCCTGGAACTAGCTCTTGTAGACCAGGCTGGCCTCGAACTCACAGAGATCTGCCTGCCTCTGCCTCCCAAGTGCTGGGATTAAAGGCATGCGCCACCACCGCCCGGCCTCTCACCCTATTCTTTAGTTATAATCTTAAGACTGTGACTTGGTAAGAATGTATCTCTCCTATACCAACTCATTGAAAATATATTTATTTTCCATCAACTCATTACCAATATTCCACATAGTTTTGCATTTTCAATGGCATTTGAGTCCATGTGAAACTGAGAAGTTTATTGTTTTATATCCTGGCTTAATATTTATTCTAAATTTAACTAGATTGGTTACTTTTCAAAGAAGTTTTTAAAAAGGACATTAGTTATGAAGTATAATAATATTTATCCTAAATTTAACTAGATTGATTACTTTTCAAAGAAGTTTTTTAAAAGAACATTTGTTATGGACTATGCCATTATGAAACCAAGAACATTATACATAAAACAACTTTAATGTACCAAAGAAATATAAATATTCAGGTTAATTTTAACCCATCACTTAAGAGAAAAAAGTACAGTATCAAAGAACAAATATAACATGAAAAAGAAAGTGAGTCTGTTATAAAACATTAAAATAATCTTGCAATATTCAGAAGAGAAATCACTTTATATGTTAGAATAAAAATGATTAAAACTTTATTAAGTGTATTAAATTGCATCAGTTAAAATTATATTGCCAGGAGGGAAAATTCCTTTGATGGTAGAATGATAGAAATCTTAAGCATAAAAGAAAAATTCCAACAGGTTAGGAAATGAGAGGTGTGGAGAGAGAGTGACTTATATTGGTAATATTGTGTTAGCCACCACTTACTAAAAAGCAGAACCTGCAAAAGCGAGAGACTGAGCTTCTAATTGATCGTAATGGAAAGAATGATTCTCTGGAGCTCACAGCTTCAGAAAATGTTCAAGTTTCAAACTTAGGACTTGGGTGCATAAACAGGGATCTGTGCCAAGGGCCCAGTGGTGTTTAGTGGAACATTTGGACTGAATATGTCTGATTCCTGACCTACTTTTCTGTTCACCTGTTAATGAGTTGTTTATCATGGTGCTTTTCTTACTTCTTGCACATGACCTCTGTGTCCAAGCTACTGCATCCATGCTCCTCTAGGAGTTCTAAATGTTTTAGGATAAATACAAAGAAAAAAGGAAAGAAAATGGCATTCAGTTGCTAACATAGATTATGATATTTTAATTGTACAATAACTTTGGAACTTACTCATTTAGAGAGAAAATATTTTCTAACTTTCATCAGCTACCCTTATAGCTTAATCAAAAATCTAATCATAATATATTTAAAAAGTTGAAACGAGGAACATCTCAAATATAGGAATCTTGGTTCATGTTTGTGGGGATCAATGATATATTGACTTTTGTAGAATCGAATACACTCAGCTGCCCAAGAACCCCACTGGTAAGTACCATCTGTGTAGAAGCTGTTGAGGAGTATATCCTTCTACAATGTACAGATAGTAAGTGTCTTAGTTTCAGTTTCTATTGTTGTGAAGAGACACCATGATAAGTAAATTCTTACTAAGGAAAGAATTTCGTTGGAGTGGTTTGCTTACAGTTCAGAAATTAAGCTTTTTATCATCATTGTGGGACATGTTCAACTGCAAGCAGACATAGTGCTGGAGATGTAGCTGTGAGACCTACATCTTGCAGGCAAAAGAAAGTGTTTTCAGACACTGGGTGGTGTCTTGAACACAGCCCCATCAAAGCCTGCCACACAGTGACACACTTCCTACAACAAGGCCATACTGACTCCAGCAAAGCCATACCTCCTAATACTGCCAATCCCTATGAGCTTATGGGGGCCAATTACATTCAGATTACCCCAATGAGATAAGGTTTCCCCAACTGTTCTGTATGTCAGATCATACTTTTCTTAGTTACTCTGAGTACCAGATAACTGATGACAGTTTGAAGTTTAAACTATAAAACAGCAGAACAAGGCAAATTGCACCTACAGATATAGTCTGTTTGGCCTTCACAGGATTAAAATGTTGAGTCAAAAAATAAATACAAGGTTCACATAAATTATTGAATTTATCAATGTTTCTACAAAGTCTTTAGAAATGATAAGAATACATACCGTGTTTGTTTTTTTGAGTCTGGGTTGCCTCAATGAGGATGGTTTTTTCTAGTTCCCTCCATTTGCCTACAAACTGCAAGATGTCATTGTTTTGTTTTTTTTTTAACCATTGAGTAATACTCCATTGTGTAAATATACCACAATTTAATTCATTCTTTTATTGATGGACATCTAGGTTGTTTCATTTTTATTAGATATAAAGCAAAGGGTAACAAAGCCATAATCCCAGAGAACCTAGGTAAAAGGGGGAACCCTAAGAGGGACTCTCATGGCAGATCCCAGGAAGGAAAATAACTAAGATCTCCTGGGTAAAGTGGGAAGGGGTAGAAGGGATATGAGTGATCAATAAGACCGAGTTGGGTGAGGCATAGACGGGAAGAGTAATGAAAGGCATATCTTAATGTAGGGAGCCATCATGGGATTTGGGAGAAACCTGGTGTTAGAGAAATTCTCATGAATCCCCAAGGATTACCCCAGCTAAGACTCATAGCAATAGTGGAGAGAGAGTGTCTGAACTGTCCTTCCCCTTAATCAGGTTAGTTTCTGAGTGATTATTTAGGGTCTGTACAGCTGGGAATGAACAAACAGTTTCTGTTTACAATTACCCTAATTGTAACATAGAACCTACATCCAGTAACTAATGGAAGCAAATGCAGTGACCCATAGTCAAGTACTGAGCTCCTGATTCTGCTGAAGAGAGAGACGAGAGATCATATGAACTAGAGGGATCAAAAGCACGATGAGGAAAACCACAGAGACAGCTGACCTGAACTAGTGGGAGCTCACAAACTATGGACTGACAGATAAACAATCTGCATGAGGCCAAACTATGGGTGACAGTTATGCAGTCTGATCACTTGAAAAGCCCTGGAAGTCACACCAGGACCTATCCCAGGTGCATTAACTGGCTTTTTGGAGCCCATTTCCTATGGGCTTAGTTAGCCTTGATGTTGGGGTTTGGAGAAGGTCTTGGTCCTGTCTCATGTTGGTATGCCAGACTTTGTTGACTACCCAAGAAAAGCCTTACACCTGCTGAACAGTGGGTGGGGGTGGGAAGTGGGGGTCAGGAGAGGGGGAGGGACAAGTAACTGGGTTTCACATGTGAAATGAAAAGTAATTTTTAAAATAAAATTATGGAAAAAAGGAAATGATAAGATCCATCTTGTTGTGAAAGAAAGAACTCCTCTATTATCTGCCATCAAAATTATTATTTATCATTATGTTTTTACAAATCCATGCTAGGTTATTGATTTTTATTATTTGTTTTCTTCCTTGGTTTCCAAAGGTCCATGGTATTCTGATACCACTGAATTTTACTTCAGGCTTATATTTCTACTTTGTAGAACTTTTTGCTGGAAATAGAACAGTTTGTTTCAATTACTTGCTGTGTGATCTATATAATTAATCCAGTTTCACTCTTCATGACACATCCACTCAAATTTTATTTATTCCCTGTGAGACACTGAATCTGGAATTTAGCATATACTAAGTAGTGTTGATACCATGTTAGGGTATAATTCTGACTTCTACAATACAGAGTTTCGATAAAGGACAAGTACTTATCCTTATATGTGCAATAAAATGTTGTTCATTTCCTAAACAAATTATTGGTATAATTACATTGCAACTTTACACCTCAAGGAACTTTGTGACAGAGAGTTCAGAAAGGTTGTGGGAGCCAGAGGAACAGGCTATCATCTGCAACATAGTATGTTCTAGATGTGATGGGAAGGAAACATCCATGATACTGCAACATTCTGATTGCATAAGCAATACTAACATAATAACCACATTAATTGATATGTGGATGAGGAAATTTCACAAGGTTCCACCCCAACGTGAGGTACTATGTGTAATCAATGGTTGCTGAGACAGGGACATCAGTTTTTCCTCTGATAGATTATCTGATCCCAAGAGTTCAGCCCTATATACATGTACATATGAGCCTGAAACTCATTTGCTAATTGCATTTTCCAAGACATTAGGTTGAGGTGTCAGGAGTGCATTACAAGTAGGATAATACGCCCTGAGAGATTCAAATACCCATGAACGCTGTCTCTAAGTATATCAGTTTAAAATGAGCATGCTGTACGAGTTTCTACTTCAAAAATCCGTGTATGTATTTAATATATGTTTATGTACATATATGTGAGCATGTATGTAACAAAAATAAAGAAGAGCCAATAACAGCAAAAAATGTATCTGTGTGGACAGAAACCTGCCTATCTTGAGCAATCTATGCACAATTAGCAGTAACACATTTCAATAAATTCCTATAGTTAGTTCCTATGTCAAAAAAAAAAAAGAAGAGATCATGAACTCAAAAAAGAGTAGGGGAGAAGTGTTAGAGGAGTTGGAGGGTAGTGGAGGAGTGAAATTATATAAGTATAAAATTCTCAAATTTCAAATAAAAATAAGAGTTATAAAATAACGTAAGTGATAGAACCCAATGTTGAATGAACCAAGGAACATTTTGCTAATGCCAAAAGATACCACCTTGGAGATGAATGAGAGAGAAAAACCACTGCTCTGGGGACTGAGCATTAGATTTTGTCTGTTTGTACCCAGCCCTTATCCCTCCTTTTTATACTTTATGTGGCCATTCCTACATATAGTTATACATGTAGCTGCAAATAGTGCCATTGAAGATTATCAAGTTATTCTCCATGTGGTTTCAAAAGAAAGGGGCTGAGTTTATATAAACTATGCACTTCTAAAACTGATTGCGAACAGATTGTTGGATATTCTCTAAATATAGTAGTTCCTTCTAGAGCTGTATAGAAGACTGTTAGTTACCAAGAGAAAAGAAGAACTCTAAGCAGGAAATATCAGAGAGGGCCCTGACACAAATCAAAGCAGGATTATTTAGTTTTTTTTTTTTATTTTTAAGGAAAGTCAACGAATGACCTTCATATCTTTTATGTTTTATAATCTCATTTACTTTTGCTTTTGAGGAAATTTAAATTTCCCAGAGATCCTTGACTTGTATAATAAGGATGACAAAACTTTGATTCATAGAATTTTTTGTAGGTGAAAAAATGGATTTTAAATATCTAGCAAAATGCTGCAGCCAATATTACTGGTTAATTTCCTTACTATTCTAAATTACTAACATAGACTTTGATATGCGAAGTATTGGCATCTGTAAGGAGTCTTGTTACTTGTTTTCTCCTAACTGTTCAATGTCCTGCTCCCTTTAGAGAAGAGGCATTGGTGAGAAAGGACTGCTCAAGAATAAATTACATGACAAAGTGGGGTCTGGAGTCCTAGTTAGCACTCCTCCACTAAAATACTATGTAATTTAGTTTGTTCAGTACTTAAGAGGTCACATGCATTGTCCCAAGAAGTTGGCAGTTTTCCATGTGAACAAATAGACAGAAATCTCCACATAATGAAAGTCACAGTCTAGGGAAAAAGATTAAACAATGCACCAAAGAATTAAGTAAATTATATAACATAGCATAAAGTGGCAAGTCTGTCAAAAATAGAGCTGTGTTTGAAAATACGGAGTTAAAGAAGTTGGACACAAAACTTATCAAATAAGATAGTAATCATCGACATCATTGAGAATATGGTATTGGAGGCAGGCGTTAAAGTAGGCCAAGGAGTTGTACTTGTAGGTGTGTTGAGAAAGGTATTTCAGGCTTAAGGAACAACTCTACCAACTGGGTAGGAAGGTGGGGTGTCAGACACTGTGTTTAAAAAATATAAAGATGACATTGTAAGTGGATAGGTAAGGGATCATTGAAGATAAGGTAGCAAACATAAATGACTGCAAGCCATTCTGAACTTATAATTTCCTATCTGAATGAAATAGGGATCCCTTTGCAAAAATTTAATTTGAAAACTATTGGAAACTGAAATGCAGTTTGGCCGGGCGGTGGTGGCGCACGCCTTTAATCCCAGCACTCGGGAGGCAGAAGCAGGCGGATCTCTGTGAGTTCGAGGCCAGCCTGGTCTACAAGAGCTAGTTCCAGGACAGGAACCAAAAGCTACGGAGAAACCCTGTCTCGAAAAATAAAAAAAAAAAAATGAAATGCAGTTTGAAAAGAATTTTTGCCACACTGGTTACAAATAGATTCTACAAGAGAGAAAAGGAAAAGGGAGCAGCAATTAGGAGACTAACTCAGAGATAATGGTGGGTTGGACCAGGTGTTTTCAGTGAAGTGGAGAGAAATGTTTTTTTAAATGTATTTTGAAAATAGAACCATTGAGTTTTCCTGATGAAAATTTTCCTAGTTTGCTTGCTATGACTGTAATAAACACCAGCCAAAAGCAGCTTAAGGAGAGGATCTATTTGGTTTGGACTTGCATGTCATTGTTCATCATTAAAGGAAGTCAGGGAAGGAACAAAAGTAGGAGCAAAAAAAGGAATCGTGGAGGAAAGCTGCTCAGATAGGTTCCTTAGCCTGATCTTTTATAAAATCCAGGACCACACGCCTAAGGCTGTGACTACCCACAGTGACCTGGGCTGTAACATGTCACTCACTAATCAAGAAGATGCCCAAGGTCAACATGATGGAGATATTTTCTCAACTGAGATTTCTTCATCCCATATGACCTTAGGGTATGCCAATTTGATAAAAAACTAACCAGCACGAACAGTGTGCGAAATATCAGAAGAGCATATGAACATATGGGCATATGGAGTCAGGATGGTGTGTTGAGGACTGTGACTCAACTGCTTATGGGATGACGATGTATGAACTAAAAGAGAAATAAGAATGTTTGGGGAGGGCAATCATGTTCTGTCTGTGTGTTAGATTTGAATGTCTAGACTATGGGTAGTGAAGAGGACAAAGGGTATTCTTAGCATATGCGAACATTACAAGATAAGGGAGTAAAGACAACATAGCAAGCAAGATATCAAGGGTGAATGGTTGGTAACATAGGTATTGAAACAAGTATATGGGGATCCTGAAGATCAAGTACAGAGTTGATAATAAGGAAGAAGTGGCAACTGTGTTGACTGCCTCTGCTAGGTTTAGTAATAGAAATAACAACTGATCATCAAATTTGTCCACATTCAGACTATGATTCTTCTTGGAAGAAGAATGCTGTTCATGGAACACTGATTATAGGTTAATGGAATAAGGGAGTAAACAAGAATTGGAGGGAGTCATTCAGAGAACTCTTCGTGGACGTTCTTTCTTGGAAGTGGATTCTACGGAGAAGAATGCTTATGTGAGCTGAAGGAACAATTCTTCATAGAAAAAAACCCTCACATATCTGCAGGTGAAAGTTGTTGGGGACTTGCCTTTAGTTAATAAGAAGAGAAGCACAAAATGTTCATGGGATGAATGGAACATAGAGCTTAGAACTATCTCTGCTTGATTGACGTAACTGAGATGAATGAGTACCAATTCTGAAGGGTAGGCTCAATATAACTTCTTTATTTGCTTTTATTTTTTTCTGTCAAAGATAAAATAATGTCATGCTAAAATAAATATAAAAACCACATTTATAAGAAGAAAAAAGAATAGATAGAACATGAAGAGTGTGAGCATTGATACAAAAAAACCCCATCTGTCTATTTTAGTAATCAGAAGTAGTGCATGAGCCTTGTAAGATCTTTAGCTTCTTGAGTCTTGTCAGCCTCTTCCCCAACCACCCCTCAGAAAAAGGTTTCAGCTTGGAGAAAATGCTATATTACACTTGTATTCAATATTGAATCTGTGCTGTGCCTCTGCCTTTATATTGTCTTCTTGTGTGTCTCTTTTCTGAAGACAGGGCTTTTGATTGTGGAGATTTAAGCTCAAAATATCAAAGATAATTTACATCTACAGTGGCCCCAATAAGGTCTATGGTCATATCACTGTCAAGAAATTTAGTTTGGATATAGTTGCTCCTGAACTGGTATATTGTATACCTACTTTTTTCTCTTAAGTGATGGGTTAAAATTAACATATATAAAGATTGAAAAGCCTACATTGAAGGGGAGTGAGCACTGTGAGAATTACATTGAGATGAGAAATGGAATGTCTAGGTGAGGGTGAGCTTTTGTAATAAATAAAAGTGTTGATTACAGTGATAATGATAGGAAAGTGGTATGTATAAAGTCAAGAAATGCCTTAAAGATAAACGAGAAAGCATCTTTTATATAAGGAGTCAATAAAAACTCCCTAGTATTGACAATGATTTATAAGACTGATCCCAGGCAGTGTGAAGGTTCTGACTTTCTAATTGTTGACCCAGCTATGGATCTTAGCAAGTGTGCCCAGGAAGCACTAATTGCTTTAGCCTTCATGAGCAAAGTTTAGATTGGCTCCAGAATGCAGTAGTCAGCACCTTCACCTGCCTCTCCAAGAATTCTCTCAATGACCTTTTCTTTAGGTATGTAATAATTACCATCTCAACTAGGTGTTGACGTTCTAGAATTATTTTCTTATGCCTGTATCTACCATGATCTTGACAGAAAACAGTTTCAGTTTGTAAATAGAATCTGTAGGGTCTTTAAGAGATAAATATATAATCTTTAACACTACTATGCTTTCTCACTTTTAACTCTCTTATGTGGAAAGGACTGAAGGTCGATGAATATGTATTTGTAAATCGAATGTAACACGTCTCTCATATTAAAGTTTTACTTTACATAGAAAACAACAATTTGTGGCTTCTGTTGTTCCCTTAATTACCTTTTCCAATGGAGCAGTGGGCAAACTGATTTTGTAAAATCCATGTCAGACCTCAAACACACAAATTGATATATTTCCAGGAATGTAAAGAACAAAATACAGTGAAAACCACGTGTCTCACAAAGCCACAGAGTTTATTGTTTGATTCTTAGCAGAAGCAGTTTGCTGATTCCTATTCTGTAGAAACACACGTTGAGTTGATAGCAGCAACATGAAACTCCGGCAGACTTGTAGTGGACAATGTGATGAGCATATTTGGTCAGCATGCCTCCATCTTACAATAAAACGTCTGTCTTTCCCACCTGTGAGGTACCCACCACCATGACTGCATCTCACCGGGGAAGGCCGGATGCCTCACCTGATTTGTTTTTCATACCAATTTTGCTCTTCATAAAGATTTATTCAGACACGACTTTGTGGACCCCACTTAGTCAAGTACAATCTAGACCTAGGTTTTGTTTTGTTTTTTTTTTATCAGAATTGCAGATGGAAAAATTCTAGGACCTTTGCTAAAATTATTAGAAAAAAACTTCTTGCCGGGCGGTGGTGGCGCACATCTTTAATCCCAGCACTCGGGAGGCAGAGGTAGGCGGATCTCTGTGAGTTCGAGACCAGCCTGGTCTACAGAGCTAGTTCCAGGACAGGCTCCAAAGCCACAGAGAAACCCTGTCTCGAAAAAACCAAAAAAAAAAACAAAAACAAAAAAACTTCTTTCTTTCTCTCTGTATTTCTTTCTTTGGTTATAAGGTGAGTGGTGATGGAAGAGACTGGTCAGAGCCTCTGTTTATGAGAGGAGTATCAGGTACACACTGTTTGAGGAAGCAATAGCAGCTATGAACAAAAAAGATCGATAGCCAAGGAAACTGAGACTTATGTCCAATTTTATCCGGAAATCTTGTTTTTTGGCTGATTAATATAGTTAATTTTGTGACAGAATGAAATAATTTTAAGCTAATTTAAGTTTCTGTTGTACTAACATAAAGAATTTTTGCTGAAAGCAAGTTAAAAAAGGTAATGAATAGTAAGAAAAACCTGTCACATAAATGTGCTTGATTTTTTTATTGCCATAAAGTCAGAAGTCAGTCTGATTTAAGGCATATGTATATTTAGAATGTGTGTTAAACTAATTCAACTCAACCTTTTTGTTTTGCTGACATAGAACCAAAGGACTCAAAAAAATTTAAGACATGTTGAAAATTTCAATATGCCAAACCACAGTGATCTTTGGTAATTACTAAGGAACATATTTCATTTTTAATAGCAGCAACTATGAGACTCATCTAACAATTCCTTGTGGTAACTGCAGGCCTAACAATGGACAGAACAGTCTAACTGGGTGTAAAGTAGAGTCTTAATAGCTAACAGAGATTGAGGCAGTTTGAATGTCCTCCCAAAAGGAAAGCAGCTCTTTCAGTAAGTCATGTAGAAGTCTGGGTGCAAAGGAGAAAACCTCCCGAGAGAAGATAAGAGTTGGAGGATTAAGAATGGAGTGGAACAGAATCTACTGAAGGTAATCAGTATACTGCAGTCAAGGCTGTGAACCCAGAACAAGTTGCAGATTATTACACAATTGTGTTTTAGAAAGGGAACAGACTTATGTAGACTATCATATCATCTGCAAATAACAAAAGTTCAACTTCTTCCTTTCCAATTTGATTCCCCTTGATCTCCTTATGTTGTGTTATTGTTATTGCTAAAACTTCAAGAACTATGTTGAAGAGATATGGACAGAGTGGATAACATTGTCTTGTTCCTGATTTTAGTGGAATTGCTTTGAGTTTTTCTCCATTAAGTTTGATATTAGTTGTAGGCTTGCTGTATATGGCTTTTATATTTAGATATGATCCTTGTATCCCTAATCTTTCCAAGACCTTTATGATGAAGGGGTATTGAATTTTGTCAAATGCTTTTGTCTAATTTGCTTTTGTGAAAGCATCTAATGCTTTTCAGCATCTAATGAAATGATCATATAGTTTCTTTGCTTTCAGTTTATTTATATGATGGATTGCATTGATAGATTTTTGTGTGTTGAACCAGCCTTGCATCTCTGGGATGAAGCCTACTTGACTATGATGGATGATTTTTTTGATGTGTTTTTGGATTCAGTTTGCGACCCCAAAAACTCTATCAGAGAACTACTACAGCTGATAAATACCTTCAATGATGTAGCAGAATACAAGATCAACTAAAAAAAATCAGTAGCCCTCCTATACACAAAGGATAAAGAAGCTGAGAGGGAAATCAGAGAAACATCACCTTTCACAATAGCCACAAATAACATAAAATATCTTGGAGTAACACTAACCAAAGAAGTGAAAGACCTATTTGACAAGACTTTTAAGTCTTTGAAGAAAGAAACTGAAGAAGCTACCAGAAAATGGAAAGATCTCTCATGCTCTTAGATAGGAAGGAACAACATAGTAAAAATGGCAATCCTACCAAAAGCAATTTATAGATTCATGCAATCTCCATCAAAATCCCAACACAATTCTTCACAGATCTTGAAAGAACCATAATCAACCATAATCAACTTCATATGTAAAAACAATAATCCAGGATAGCCAAAACAATCCTATGAAATAAAGGAACTTCCAGAGGCATTACTATCCCTGACTTCAAGCTCCCTTACAGAGCTACAGTAATGAAAACAGCTTGGCATTGGCACAAAAACAGAGATGTTTACCAATGGAATCGAACTGAAGATCCGGATATTAATCCACACACCTATGAACACCAGATTTTTGAGAAAGAAGCTAAAATTATACAATGGAAAAAAGAAAGCATCTTCAACAAATGGTGCTGGCATAACTGGATGTCAACATGTAGAAGAATAAATATAGATCCATATCTATCGCCATGCATAAAATTCAAGTCCAAATGGATTAAAGATCTCAATATAAATCTGACCACTCTGAACCTGATAGAAGAAAAATTGGGATGTAGCCTTTTATGTATGGGCACAGGAGACCACTTCCTAAATATAACCCCAGTAGCACAGACAATAAGAGCAACAATAAATAAATGGAACCTTCTGAAACTGAGAAGCTTCTCTAAAGCATATGACACAGTCAATAAGACAAAAAGGCAGCCTATTGAATGGGAAAAGATCTTCACCAACCCCACATCAGACAAACCACTGATCTCTAAAATATATAAAGAACTCAAGAAATGAGACATTAAAATTCTAAATAGCCCAATTAAAAAGTAAAGTACCGAACTAAACAGAGTTCTCAACAGAAGAATTTCAAATGGCCAAAAGATACTTAGGACATGTTCAACTTCCTTCGATATCAGAGAAATGCAAATCAAAACAACCCTGAGATATCATCAGAATAGCAGAATGGCAAAGATCAAAAACACTAATGATAGCTTATGCTGGAGAGGATGTGGAGTAAGGGGAACATGCATCCATTGCTGGTGAGAATGCAAACTTCTGCAACCACTTTGGAAATCAGTATAGAGGTTTCTCAGAAAATTTGGAATCATGGTGCTTTGCCCTCTCTTAGGATTGGAGGTGGGTGGGGTGGGAAGGTGTGTGGAGGAAATGGGAGGAGGGAAGGGAGTGAGAATTTTGATTGGTAGTTTTTAAAAGTAATTTTGAAAAAAGGGAGAAAAAAAGAAAGAGAATAGACTGCATCTGTTGTGTTATTAATCCAGGAAAGCAATGCCAAGAAATTCTTAGGTAAAGTTATTCTGGGGGGGGGGGGGATGGAGGAAGGTCAGAAGCAGAGATGTAGATATCTGAGCCCTAGGCAGGCAAGGTTTAGTGACCGAATCAATGTGTGACGTGTAATGGGGTTGCAGAGTGGAATAAAGGTTGCTTACTTGGACAAGAGCTGGCATAACTCTCTGATAATACAGTACAAGGAAGAGACTATTGGCATAATTTTTCTTTTCTAATCTTTCTAGTGGGAGAGTGAGAAAAAAATAGTTTTTTTTATGTGTTTCTTTCAGGGAAAGTGGTGGAGTGAGATAGGGCCTCATACTATGTAAAACAGGTTGGCCTTGAACAAAAAAGGAACTTATAACCTCTGTGAGCCACTCAACTCCTCTGAGATCCACTTAGTGTCTTACATTTGAACCATCAGGATATGTCTGATCTTTAAATGGTGAGCTCTGCTTCAGAAGAATGATTTAGGTTTGTGAAGCCTGTGTCCTCGGTGGAAGAAGAGGACCAAGAGCCTCCAATGCCTGCATACTGATGGTGGTGGGGTGGACACTAGAGCAAAAAAGAGTAGCCACTGATCCTGAAAGCATTATGTGTATATGCACAGTTTCTGGGGAAATGTAATTTTGCTATACATTCCTATTATATGTTACTAGGTGCAGTGACATCAGAGCAAAAATGAGACTTTTGGAAGAAAACCATTTGATTCTTCACACCAGGAAGGGAAGCCACCAGGAACTTAGCTGGTACACACTCTGCTGGTCCCGAGTTTGTGTTCAGATTCCATAAACTCCTCTTAGTTTACTCCGCCTGAATGAAACTGTGGAATTAGATTCCAGCTGCAGCCCCTTTGGCTCCACCAGTGCTGTTTGATGGTCTGTGTGTTGATTGGGCATATAAAACCAATAAGAGTATGTTAGGCTTCAACCTCAGGCAGCTGAAACTGGAAGTCAAATACATGGAGCTTGAGAAGGCAGTCCAAGTATGAATACAGATTTACAAATGCACTCAGGTGCTGAAACAAAGTCAGTCATGACTTGTTTTTACCCCAAATCAACAAATTTTAGGAATGCTAGTGTAGGCTTGACAACTCAGCATGGGCAGTATGGAACTGTATTCCAAGATTCAAGCCATTACCAACAAAATTCTCTGTAATTTGTCTGCATGGGAGTACAAACCATGAGATTTAAGGGAAAACAAAAAACTTAAGAAATTATGCCATCACCTGTTTTCAAATTTGTGCCCTTCCTCTGGTTTTGTATTATATATACTATATATATATATATATATATATATATATATATATATATACATACATATGTGAAATATACATATCAATTTCCATTAAAAAACTGCCTAGGTATCTTCAGTACTTACACGGTCTAAAAACTCTAAGAATTTACGGATCTGAGAAATCTATGCTCACTGTCTTCCTAGGTACAATTACTGACATTAAGAGCTATAAAAAGCAAACCCAGTTACTCCTATTTTGTAATTTTCCAGTCAAATTAAATATATGTAAAAATGAATGAAAATTGTAGATGACTCAGAGGTAATCAAGCTGCAGTGCATGGTGTTTAAGCATGTTCCTCTCACGGCCTTTACCTCTCATCTTTAAGATTAAGAATAGATGTGGCCCGAATGATTAGAATCAACACTTGTTTCATGTTCTCATAACCAGTGGCTCACACAGGGCTGTGTCCTGGACTAACAGTGTTTTGAGCTTGCAATGTTATATTGTTACAGAAGTTCATAGTTGTGGAAATGTTCTTGCATGCTGTAAAGATTTGTTTCTTTTAATGATTTAATAAAACACTGATTGGCTTATTAGCTAAGGCTTATTATTTTTAACTATCTCTTACAACTTAAATTAACCCATAATTCTTATCTATGTTTAACCACATGACTTGCTTCCTTACTCAGCGAGGCATTCTCATCTTGCTTCCCCTGTGTCTGGCTGGTGACTGCAGACTGAGTTTTTTCTCTTCCCATAATTCTCTAGTCTGGTTGCTCCACCTCTACTTCCTGCCTGGCTATTGGCCAAAGCAGCTTCTTTATTAACCTATGGTAGTAAAACATACTCACATCATACAAAGGGAAATGTAAATCCCACATCAGTTCACTGAGATGATTGTTAGAAATTATTCAATATTCTGAATACTCATATCTATGCCTTTTGTATTAATGTTTTTCAATTTATCCAAAACACTTCACATTGAATCATGAAAACCATCCAGAAATTAGATCATTGAGTGTACAGAGAATATTAACCAAAAAATTAACCATATAAAACAAAATAATTCAATTAAAAATATATTTTTGTTGTAAAAACTGTCAATATAATGGATAGAAATTGTGTAAAGAATGAACATGTTATCAAATAAAGATTGCCTTTTGAGATGTCATGGAACCTGAAAAATATAGAACAGATAGAATGTGACACTCAGCTTTGAAAATAATAGGCAACTGAATTTAGTTTGAATATTGTCCAATTTTCTAATTAATACATGATAAAATGTCAACATAGGAAATAATCATTTGTAAACTCTCAAGACATCTGAGTGTGAGCAACAGATACTTAGATCATAGAATATGTTTGTTTCAATGCCTTGGTTAATTTACAGATAAGTAGGATTGGTAATATGTACTGATTTTACTAAGGTTTATAACGAGCTGTTTCATAAAATCTTACTTTGAAACAATTCAACATGGTTAGGATGCATTGAAATGATCTAAACAGTGGTTCTCAACTTGTGGGTCATGACCCCATTTGGCATTTCACATCAGATACTTACATTAGGATTCATAGCAATAGAAAATTGCAGTATGAAGAAAAATTAAACAATTTTATGGTAAGGAATCAAAACACGCTAAACGTTGAGAACTACTGATGAAAATGATCACAAGGGAAGGGTAGTGGGAATGGATAGCTCCACAGAAAAGGATGTCTGAGGGAACTGTAGCTTCATTGTTATGAAGAAAAGAGAAAGAGGAACAATGTCTGGTTGATGTCTCAGGAAACAAGTGAAAATTGGATGACTGTTATTTTAATGGTCATAACAAAACTAGTGCAAACCAGTAGAGAGCCCTGATCTTTTTTTTTTTTATGGTATTATGTGTTTATTCTTTTTTTTTTAACTTTTTTTTTATTGAGAAAAGAGAAAAAAAAAATTTCCTCCTCCTCCCAGCCTCCCATTTCTCTCCCCCTCCTCCCACCCTTCTCCCCCTCCCCCCACTCCTCTCCCCCTCCCTCTCCAGCCCAAAGAGCAGTCAGATTTCCCTGCCCTGTGGTAAGTCCTAGGTCCTCCCCCCTCCGTGCATTTCTAGGAAGGTGAACATCCAAACTGGCTAGGCTCCCACAAAGCCAGCACATTACGTAGGTTCAAAACCCCGTGCCATTGTCCTTGGGTTCTCATCAGCCCTCATTGTTGGCCATGCTCAGAGAGTCCGGTTTTATCCCATGCTTTTTTAGTCACAGTCCAGCTGGCCTTGGTGAGCTCCCAATAGATCAGCTCCACTGTCTCAGTGGGTGGGTGCTCCCCTCGTGGTCCCGACTTCTTTGCTCATGTTCTCCCTCCTTCTGCTCCTCATCGGGACCTTGGGAGCTCAGTCCAGTGCTCCAGTGTGGGTCTCTGTGTCTGTCTCCATCCATCACCAGATGAAGGTTCTATGATGATATGCAAGATATTCGTCAGTATTGCTCTAGGATAGGGTCATTTCAGGTTCCCCATCCTCAGCTGCCCAAGGAACTAACTGGGGACCTCGGCTTGGGTATCTGGGAGCCACTTTAGGTTCAAGTCTCTTGCCAACCCTAAGGTGGCTCCCTTAACTAAGAACCGTGCTTCCGTGCTCCCCCATCCAACCTTCCTTCATCCCAATCCTCCCCCTTTCCCAAGCTCCCCCCCATTCTCCCCCTCTCACCCCTCTCTCCCCATCTCCCCTTACTCCCATCCCACCCAACCCCCAAGATCTCAATTTTCTCCCCGGCACTTTTGTCTACTTCCCATAGCCAAGAGGACAACTATATGCTTTTCCTTTGGTTCACCTTCTTACTTAGCTTCTTTGGGATCACCAAGTGTAGACTCCGTGACCCTTGTTTATGGCTAGAAACCAATTATGAGTGAGTACATCCCATGTTCATCTTTTTGGCTCTGGGATACCTCACTCAGGATAGTGTTTTCTATTTCCATCCATTTGCATGCAAAATTCCAGAAGTCATTGTTTTTTACCGCAGCATAGTACTCTAATGTGTAGATATTCCACACTTTCTTCATCTATTCTTCCATTGAAGGGCATCTAGGTTGTTTCCAGGTTCTGGCTATTACAAATAATACTGCTATGAACATAGTTGCACAAATGCTCTTGTCATGTGATAGGGCATCTCTTGGGTATATTCCCAGGAGTGGTATTGCTGGGTCCAGGGGTAAGTTGATCCCGAATTTCCTGAGAAACCGAAACACCGATTTCCAAAGTGGTTGCACAAGATTGCATTCCCACCAGCAATGGATGAGTGTTCCCCTTCCTCCACAGCCTCTCCAGCAAAGGCTATCATTGGAGTTTTTTATTTTAGCCATTCTGACAGGTGTAAGATGATATCTCAAAGTTGTTTTGATTTGCATTTCCCTGATCGCTAAGGAGGTTGAGCATGACCTTAAGTGTCTTTTGGCCATTTGAACTTCCTCTGCTGAGAATTCTCTGTTCAGTTCAGTGCCCCATTTTTTAATTGGGTTAATTAGCATTTTAAAGTCTAGTTTCCTGAGTTCTCTATATATTTTGGAGATCAGACCTTTGTCTGTTGCGGGGTTGGTGAAGATCTTCTCCCAGTCAGTAGGTTGCCTATTTGTCTTGGTGACAGTGTCCTTTGCTTTACAGAAGCTTCTCAGTTTTAGTAGGTCCCATTTATTCAATGTTGCCCTTAAAGTCTGTGCTGTTGGGGTTACATATAGGAAGCAATCTCCTGTGCCCATCTCCTGTAGGGTACTTCCCACTTTCTCTTCTATCAGGTTCAGTGTGTTCTGACTGATAGTGAGGTCTTTAATCCATTTGGACTTGAGTTTTGTGCATGGTGATAGATATGGGTCTATTTTCATTCTTCTACAGGTTGACATCCAGTTATGCCAGCACCATTTGTTAAAAATGCTTTCTTTCTTCCATTGTATACTTTTGGCTCCTTTATCAAAAATGAGGTGTTCATAGGTTTGTGGGTTAAAATTCGGGTCTTCTATATGATTCCATTGGTCAACTTCTCTGTTTTTATGCCAGTACCACACTGTTTTCATCACTGTAGCTCTGTAATAGAGTTTGAAGTCAGGGATGGTAATGCCTCCAGAAGATCCTTTATTGTATAGGATTGTTTTGGCTATCCTGGGTTTTTTGTTTTTCCATATAAAGTTGATTATTGTCCTCTCAAGATCTGTGAAGAATTTTGATGTGACCCTGATGGGGATTGCATTGAATCTATAAATTGCCTTTGGTAGAATTGCTATTTTTACTATGTTGATCCTCCCAATCCAAGAGCAAGGAAGGTCCTTCCATTTTCTGGTATACTCCTCAATTTCTTTCTTCAATGCCTTAAAGTTCTTGTCATATAGATCTTTCACTTCCTTGGTTAGAGTTACCCCAAGATATTTTATGCTGTTTGTGGCTATTGTGAAAGGTGAAGCTTCTCTGATTTCCCTCTCTGCTTCCATATCCTTTGTGTATAAGAGGGCGACTGATATTTTGGAGTTGATCTTGTATCCTGCCACATTACTAAAGGTGTTTATCAGCTGTAAAAGTTCTTTGGTGGAGTTTTTGGGGTCGCTTATGTACACTATCATATCATCTGCAAATAACGAAAATTTAACTTCTTCCTTTCCAATTCGAATCCCCTTGATCCCCTTATGTTGTCTTATTGCTATTGCTAGAACTTCAAGTACTATATTGAAGAGGTATGGCGAGAGTGGACAGCCTTGTCGTGTTCCTGAGTTTAGTGGGATGGCTTTAAGTTTCTCTCCATTTAATTTAATGTTAGCTGTCGGCTTGCTGTATATAGCTTTTATTATATTTAGGTATGACCCTTGTATCCCTAATCTCTCCAATACTTTTATCATAAAGGGGTGTTGAATTTTGTTAAATACTTTTTCAGCATCTAATGAAATGATCATATGGTTTTTTCTTTCAGTTTATTTATATGCTGGATTACATTGATAGATTTTCGTATGTTGAGAGCCCTGATCTTATATATCTACTTCCTGCCCTCCTTTTCCTTTATGCTACCATAAATCAGATAGTGATGAGATTAAGCTAAAGGGAAAGGTTTGTTTGTTCATATCATTAGGTCACTGCTTGTGGATTCCTGTTGATTTTCTCATAATATTGTGCTGTGGTTGCCTTCTGTTTTTCCCCTTCACCCAAGTACTCATTAATTCCATTGGTTTTTCATAACACTATTCTGTAGCATCTGTAGCTTTTCTTGACTTGAATTTTCAAGTATTTTATTTATTTGAGTATTTTTTAAGTCAAAACCAAATCCTGCTAAAATACAACACTGAACAAGTTTGCAAATGCACAATGAAAGGATGGATAAGGAATCAATTTCAAGGTGCCACAAACATAATATTTTATAAATCTTTTTTTTACAAAAATGTTTAAATAATTATTTTGTAAAATCCTGAACCCAGTATGTATTGTCCCCTTCTTTGTTTTGGCATCTCTGAAAATAGTTCTGCAAATCATTTCAGCAACACAAGCTCTGGTAATATGATCCATGAGAAAAAAATATCATTGGCAGAATGTAAACAATAGCATATGGAGGAAAAGAACTTCTTATTATATCAACATACAGAGTTTTAGAATTAGTGATATTGTGTTCCTTGTGCTATATATTTCCTGAACTTTTTTACATAGAATATTTACAGCTCTTTTAAATTTGTGATTTCTATGTTTCCTTCAAATATATCACTCTCCTTCCATTTGAGGTATCGTCAGGGTGAGTAAGTTCATAAGGTATTGAGTTAATTAATATTTTTGAGGTCTGAAATTAATAAATAATTATTATTATAATTATTGCCAGAGAGATAATCTTTAAAAATAAGTTGTTTTCATCAGTGGTTACTTTAACATGAAGTTTATCCTAAAATATGAGTTTTGCCATTTTCATGCTGTATCAATTTAAATTCTCATGAGGTTATTGCAATACTTTTTCTATATTGAAAATTAATGCTTTTTCTAGTTCTTGATTCCCTTTGAAGGGAAGCTTAACTGGTTAGTTAATTTACACTGTTTTATTCTCTGAAAAATCCTAGATGATCCTCAGAATGATAGGACTATAAGTACAGCCTAACACACAAGAAACAGACTTTGCCACCTTTGAAACAGACTTTGCTTATTCTCAGCCTGCAGTGGGTCACATGCTCCAGTAACACACAGTGCTGACACTGGATGAGAGATAGCACCGGTGTGCCATGAAAACATTGCTTTCTTTTGCTTTATAGCACCATATTTTATGTGTAAGAGATTAAATACAATATTTAAAAAACACAGTGAGATAAACCATGAAACCACTAACCTTCCTTTATCACTTTTTTTCATTGTGTGTTTCTATGCATGAGATGCAGCATCTGAGGCTGTAGATTCTCAAAGAAACACTTGAGAAGACTACTAAATAATGCAACAATAGTAGATTGTCCTGATTGAATGTTTATTACTAACAAAGTTTTGGGAAATTTGAATGAAAATTGCATAAGTTGCTAAATCCATGCAGAACGATTTCCAAATTCAATAGAAATATTTTAGTTGTGTTAAAAAATTGTGTCAGGCAAAGAAGACACAGAAATCATGTGTGTGTGTGTGTGTGTGTGAGAGAGAGAGAGAGAGAGAGAGAGAGAGAGAGAGAGAGACAGAGAGAGACAGAGATAGAGACAGAGACAGAGAGACAGACAGAGAGAGACAGAAAGAGAGAGACAGAAAGAGAGAGAGGTGAGGGAGGGAGTATCAATGAGAAGGAATGACATCTAAAGAGAAATAATCAGTGCTGGTTAGGATATTATTTGAACAGATACCAGGCATGTGTTAAATATTTCCCACTTAGAGAATGCTGTTGCTGCTCTAGTATCAGAAGCATGCAAACACAAGGTTTTGTTCTAATGAAATATACTCTCTGGTGAAAAGAAAGAAAGCTACTCCTTAACAAAGTCAATGTTATATCATCGAATGTGAACATAAGGAGCAATAAGCTCAGAAAGAGATTTCCTATAACATTTGGAGGCAGAACTAAAGATGTATTTATCTCTATATACATATATGTATATATACATATGTATATATATTATCATGATAATATAACTGATCATCCTCTAGTATTCAAAATGGAAAGAAAACTCACATTTCACTTCACTACAATTTTGTGAAATGAGTGTCATGTATCCTAGATACATACATCTCAAACTTGCTATATACCTGAGAATGATGTTGAACTTCTGTTCTACCTTCCTCTACCTTCTGCATGCCAAACATTATTGTTTCGTCATATTTATAATGCTATATACTACACAGAGTCTAAAACAATGGTGACTTAAAACACATACAAGTAAATATGAAATGTACTAAATACAAGAATAAATGTCTATGACCCCACTGCAACTAGCATCTGTGTTGTTGCCTGTGGCTTCTGTTGTTATTGAGGGCCATGCTCATTCTAGTGGTTTGTACTGACCCCTGAGGCCATGTTGGTGTCCCTGGGCCATGCTGGTGCCAGACCATCCTAATCTGAGTGACTGGGTCTTCCACCTGGATCCAGGATGTTGACCGAGCTAAGCTTCTGCCTGGGGCCCTCTCTGGGCCCATAGTCTAGCTTCAGCTGGAGTCTGTGTTAAAGTCTGTAGCCCAGATTAACACTAGGGCCCACATGGAGGCTAGAACCTGGGCTGAAGCCTGTGGCTTTGGTGGAGTCTTCGGGCCATGCTGCAGCAGTGGACATACAGATTAGGGTGTCAAATGCTGCCACCCAGGGCCATGGTGTCATCAGAACATGGATTGTTGCTGAGGGTTGTGTTTGGGTCTGTGGTCCAATGCAGGCAGGGTCTAGATTGACATATGTGGTTCCTGTTGCCAGCAATAGCTTTGAAGATCCACAGGGTCAGGCCCAGCTACCTGAGTTCAGGTTGGTGTCCAAGGGCCATGATGTGTCTGGGGACCATGCAAATTTGAGTGGCCTGCATTGCTACCCAATGACATGGTAACATCTGGGCCAGAACTGCAGCTGAGAGCCAGAGCTGCAGCTGAAGGCCTTGTTTTGGTCGTGGTCCTATGGCAGTCAGGGTCTATATTGTTTTCTAGCTTTCCTGTTTCCATCCACGGCCATAAAGACCCTGAGGTCCGGAGTTATATTGATGTCTCAGGACCACACATCCGTTGTGGTTTTTGTCAATTTGAGTGGTTTGCAGTGCACCTGGGGCAATGTTGACATCCAAACACGGCTGCTGCTGAGGACCATGTCTTGGTCCATGGTCTTACAGAGGCAGTGTTCTATGCTGAAGTCCAAGTCATATTGCCACAAAATTGTATTATAAGCTCAGGGTTTGGGCCACAATCCGATGCCTTGGTTGTGCTGGGGGCCATGCTGCAGCCAGAACTATCCAGACTTGAGGTGGCCAGCATGTCATCAAAACCCAAGTTGCTTCCGAGGGCCATGTCTGGGTCTGTGGTCCAGATACAGCTGGGGTCTGTGACCCGTGTAATCTCAGAGGCCGATTGGAACCATGTGTGATGAAATCAGAGGGCCCTCCTGTCCTTTGCTGGCCCTGGAATAACTGGCCTTGCCTCTAGTTGCACATTTCAGCAAGAGACTGGCCCTGACCCTACAGGGGAGCTGGCTCTTGCATTCATGAAAGATGGTTCTACCCCTTCCCACAGGAGACAGTAAACCAACTCTGAGAGCATTAGTGAGGGGTAGCTGACTCCACTCTCTCACCCGAGGTGGGTGGCCCCAGTGGCTGAGGCTGACCAGCTCATCTGGGTCTTGGATTGATCCACCCTTGCATCTACACCATCTAGGACCTGTTGGAGCTGGTGAAAGGACTGGTCCTCTGGAGCGATACTTGCAGTGCCTCCAAGACTCAGGGCAGCCACGGGGTATTGCAAAGGAGTTCTGATGAAGATCCAGTGATGAGGCTGTACCAGAAACCAGAGGCCTTGCACCAGATCAGTGACGCATTGCAATGAACATGTGTTCAAAAGCTGACTGAACAAAAGAGTATACTATGTGATGCCCTGTAGCTGCCAATGCCATCAGGAAGAAGTGAAGAGGGTTTTTGCTTTGTTTTTGTTTGCTTTTTTTCTTGCTTGTTTTGTTGTGATTTGTTTCTTTTATTAATTTTTTTTTTGTGGAGGTGAACTGCAGCAGTGATAGGAAGATAAGGAGGTATCCAGAGGTGAGTAGAATTGGGGTGTCTGAAACTCCTAAAGAATCAGTAAATACAAAGAAAAATAAAAAATAATTTCTACAAAGTCAGTGCACCATTGCCTGATTCATAATCACATATTGAAGCAGTAGCCTGCTTTGCAAACAATTTTTAAAGCACAAAAAAGCAGGTAGAGATGATGCTTCAAGACTCTTTTGTTTTGTGTGATTTTCTCAGTTTTTAAAGATGGGGAAATGCATTCTACTTCAAGATGTTACACTGTGGTTGCACTTCGTTCATTCGGTAAACACAGAAAGATATTAACAAACCTAAAAATGGCATAAGGACAGTGTGTTTGACTACCACCCTTGTCTTTAATCATTTCCATGGATATTGGTTTCACTGGATCTTACATTAATCATTTCTAAGCAAAAAGAGATGAGAAATTGTAACCCGTTATTTTGTAACCAGGAAGGAGGATATAGGAAGGTTCAGAGGTTTGCTTTGGGCAATTCCAGCTGTAGGGCTCTGTTAAAGTCTGTGGAAGAAGCTATTTGTCTTCAATGACAGTTTTGAGTTTTAACAGCTAGGATCCAGTGTAAACTAAGTCTAACACACCGTGTTTGAAATAGAGAGATAACAAGATTGGGGGCCAAGATTTCAATGCTCTTTGCATTTGCACCACTAATGAGATCTGTGACTTTTAGGATTGTTTTTAAGTCAAACGGCAATTAGAAACGGTCATTTATCAAAAATCATTTAATGAGAGGCCTATCTATACCCGATGTGGTATGAGCTACTTGTAAGCTGACATTTCATACTTTCAATGAGGTCTTCTTCTAGTGGAGCAAATTCATAAATAAAAAGAAGACAGGTCTGTTTAAGAGGTGTCTATGGTACGATGTGGGAGGAGGGCACACAACCAGAGCAGAAGTTACAATAAGAGGATTCGGAACCTGATTACAGGTATCTGTTTACAGAATATCCAACTAAGTAAATACTGGTTAAGCAGATTATAGTCATTATAGACCAAAGGAATGATCTGCAAAGGCTCAGGGCCAAGCTGTATTATCTAAGGTAGGTGATCATTTTAACAGAGAAAGAGAAAACAAATGTTCCAAAAAGTTTAGTTTTGAAGCATGAGTCATGTAGATAATACCAATCATACACACACACACACACACACACACACACACACACACACACACAGTTTGCTTTAAATATGAATGGAGAAAGACATTTTTATAAATATTTTAAGCATAAACTGGACATATAGTATATGAACCTTGCAAAACCACATAAAAGCAAAATATAGACTTTATTTGTAATATAATAAATAAATGAATCTGTGATGAGAGAAAGCAGTGAGAACCTGATTTAAAACAGTGAATGTGACACAGTGGGTATGAATGGCTGATTCTGGAAATACTTATAAAGCAAAATCAATGGATTCCAAACAATTCCTTTGGCTGGGGAATGGATATAGAATAATTTTGAGTTTATTAACCTTATCTATTGAAGAGAAGAGATTCTTGGGCCAGCTGATACATTTCAACTGTGTGTCAGTTGAGATGGATAAATAATTACAATATATTTGATGAAAGGACTCTAAGATTCTGAGTTTATTTTGTACGAAGGTCAGAGGTTTAGCGGTAATTGGCCTTCAAGTCCAATGTCATCCCATACCAAAATTCCAGCAGTCTATCACGATCCTAAATACAACTTTATTAAGAGGCAGACTAAGCCTAGAAGTGTTGAGAGACCTTGATGGTCAGAGTTTGCTTTCTATCATGGCCTGACAGCTCTCTCCAAAACTTGGCAACATGAGGGAATCTCTCTCCAGTGAGACTTCCTGCTTTCTACCTGCTCTTGTCTGGAGAATGCCTCTTGACCTAGAGAAGTGACTTTATTTGAAAGCTATCCCTAACCTTGGATACCTGATTTATCTATAGTGTGACTGGTGGAATAATTTCTTGCTAGAAGCTTTCCCCTTGCTGTACATATGGTTACTAAGACTTTTACTAGGATCTTTGCAATAGGAATCTACTACCACAAATGAAAACTTATGACAGGAGTGTGCCACTAAATGCAAATTAGGGATTGTCTCCAGGCTCCCAAATCCTATATATTTCCTATACTCTAGAAATAAAACTGAACTGATTCATCAAAGTCATCTCCCATAGGGCTATCTCTATCATATCCACAGACACCCCTCCCCCTCTCAGACTGGACAAAGACCCCCAGGAAGAAGGAGAAATCACATAGAAAAACTTCAACAGTCACATCTAAATGACAGAAATGAAGTTTGTATCTCCCCAGCATGCAGTCTAAGAGCTCCAAAGCCTTTGTTACTTGCTTCTCCCCAGTCCCTGCCATGCATTTCTCAGCATCTCTCCTATTCTGCTGGTGTGACTATGGTCTCATGGCCCCTTTCAATTAATGAAGATAATCAGATGACGTTATTTGTCAAATTTGGATTTCTGCAAGATCTGGGACGGATCAATCTTCCCTGAGTCATGTGAGCAGGTAGAATGTATTTTAAAAACAGCAGTGAGTTCTCCATAAAAGGAGAGGACAATTACATGTGCCCCACATTCCTGTCTCTGACACGGGGGTAACAATACACCCTTGGGAAGTGTAGGAACAGAAAGAGCCAAGAACGATTTACTGAATAGAATAGGGCAAGATTAGATGTGGTACCCATAGGGTGGGATTCAGAGAGACAAAAGGAGAGGCACACTTGAGAAATTTCCGTAAAAGAAAAATTTAAAGTACATTTTTCTATACTATTGAATGAGAAACCTTTGTGGAATCCATTTCTTTCTTTCTGTCATTGAACATTTTAAGTATATATCTCTGGCACTTTGCTTTTCCAGGATCACTGATTTTCAGCTTCATCTTTTCTCTTCCTTTGTCACTTTCTTTATTATATCCTGCAGCAGAAGGATATAAACCATGTTTCTGGTTTTTATTCTAAGTAGCATGAAAAGATTTTGAAGTGTGAAGTAGATCCAAGGGGAAAATAACTCTCTTGGCATAGATGCTATTGCTATTAAATTACCACCTTAAGTAGATGTACATAGAGGAGACACAGTTAATTTCACAGGAAGATGGGAAGGGCCACTAAGGTAATGAACTTTATTGAGAGTGCTTTTAATTCCATTATGCAGGTTTAAGAAGCTTTCTGAGCAAGTCAGACCACTGAATTGATAAAAGAAGCATTTAGTTAGCAAATGCCTTTGTGCTTCCCGGCTAACTGGTGTGTTTGCTTTAGAAACGAGTGTTTTTCACCTGAGAGAGGCAAGTACACTTCTCTAACCCAGTAGTCGTCTCAGAAATAGATGAGCATGCATGTGTGCGTGTACGTGTCTCTGTGTGTATGTGTCTGTGTGTGTTTTAGTGGGACAGTCATCATCATGAAGTAGCTAAGGGATATATTAAGTAACTTTTCATGGATATGTGGACTGCATAATTTAAAACTGTCCCGGGGCGCCCATAAATATGCATAGGTTTTGTTTCCTTATTGTACAGTTTTAGAAGAAAGAAAGAAAAATTTGTTTCGACAATTTCTACCCCTTTAGCCTTAGTTAGACCTCCGTGTTGAATGGTGAGCATTCATGAGGAAACATGCCATCTGCTCTGCAGAGTATTTCCTAAGATCTTCTCAGAGTGCTCATTCCTTCTCACGTAATTTTGTCTTTAGAAGGCACATCAACTGCCGATTTCAATAGAGGAATCCATTAGACTCTGTGTCAAAACAATAAGACTGGAGTTTGGGATGTTATTTGATAATTTGTTAATTTATCTTGCTATAGTTAATGGCACCATTTAACACATTCTGTATATAGTATATAGTGGTTGTGCTGTGATCATGTGTGAGTTCCTTGGATCTTGATTTTTTTTTAAATATTTTTCTGTTGTTTTTCTGTTTTCTGTGGCCATGCATTATCTGCTACTACACAAGCTGTATTTGTTTGAAAGATAATCTCCATCCTGTAAGGACACCATAAGCCTTTCTTCGACTTTGAAATGGCAGCCCAGTAAGCAACAGGTAGTCTTAAAAAGCCCTGAGAATTTTGGGAAGAAATTCCACACAATGATTTTATTTGCTTGGGTCACTGCTTGATAAATCAACATTTGGGAGTGCTGTAATTAGTGATCAGCACGGGGCATTGTGTTCAGCTGCTTAGTGTTTAAAGATCGGGAATCTTTAAATCATTACTTCTAGGTCTCTTTTAATTACTACACTCGGGGACATGGGGTATATGTTTTAATTGTTTGTTTTTAGACTGTAGCCAAAGTTTAACAAGTTGCTATTCCAGGCCCTGTAGACATATGTACATTCCCCAGCGATGGCCTCTCTTGTTTGACCGCTAGGTGGCAGACGAGCTTTGCAGTTCCTGTTTGTGCACGTTGGTTGCTTGAGCACTGTCTCAGTGTCTTCCTCCAGTCGCTGAATCCGATATAAATGTATGAAGGAGCAGATGCTATATGTGACATCCAACGCCATTAATAAAGCACAATGCAACAACTTTGAGCCAAGCTCTTAACTTTAAAAGGTCCGGTGAAGCCACTGCTTTGTTAATGGGTTGAGAGCAAAGAATCCTGAAATGAAGACTGTTTTTTCTGACGTTCCCTCTGCCCCAGGTTACATTTGTGTGTGATTTTGAACCAGGGGACAGGACTAGTGCATAAAAGAGAGACAATTGGCAGCCCACGCATACACTGCTTCTTGGAAAGACCCTGGGCGCTCCACCTAGCTTTGCTCCTGGGATGTTCCCCTGCCTGCTGCAGAGGGGTTATTGTGGCAACAAAAGCAAAGGGAGGGAGAAACAGCACACAAAACTAAATCGGCTGGGTTGAAAATTCGTGCGGTTTTGAGGATTTGGAACAGTGAGAGGATAATTATAGTGAGTTAAAACGGGAGAAGAATCTGGTTGGAAAACAAAAATTGTTAAAGGGATTTGCTAACTGCATCTCCACGACGTGGTTTGGGAGCTAGGACCTCCTGCAACTTGGGGAACTGGAATGGTGAAGTCAGAAAAGTGCTTGTATCAAACAGACACTCACATTTGTAGAATATGTGTTACTGTGTTGTGGAGGAAATCTGGGAATGTATTGTTAACGAGGCCTTTGTATTCCAAAATAAATATAACTCTCCTCTTGGGAGAGAATAGGGCTTATGAAGGATGAGAAGAATGGAAAGGGGGTTCCTATCGACCCGAACAGGGAGGTTTGCAGCAATGCATTTTTCTGAGAAGACAATAATCAGTATGATCTATTCTAAACTGATCCGCCTACGTCTGCCGCCACAGCCAGCACCCGATGCAGGGTGAATGGCACACAGCAGCCCCCCAAATGTCACGGTCTAGCCAGTGTTCACCAATTAAAACTAATAAACATGCCTCCCCTCACCGTGGATGTGTCTCCAGTCCTACAGGCAGCAGGGCAGGCTACAGCAGGGCATAATAACAGCAGTAGTTGCAGGAGCAGCCAGAGCCCTGGGCTGCAGGTGCACTTGGCTGGAGACAGAGAAGGGCGCAGTGTGGCGCTGGCATTGCCTGCTCACAAATGCAGGCAGAACTGTGTTGTTTACAAATTGATAGCAGAGGGGATTTGGTAAGGGAGTCTTGCGCACTGCATTCAGTGTTCTGCACAGCCCAAGTGGTGTCTGCACTGTCTGATGGGGTTCCAGTCACCCTAGAAAAGGAATTTCTTTTATTATCACCGCAGTGTATCTTAGCAGTTTGCACAGGCCCAGGTCTATAAGGTACATAAATCTCCCTGGTGGGAACACCAAGCTTTGATGTTGAGGGCAGAAGACTCTCTGTCTGAATCAATCTCTTCTAGGTCTTACGAGTTTTCAAGATACAAAGAAACTCACTGGGGACGTAGCCTGAGAACAGGAATCAAGAAATGATACAGAACCAAAATGGGATTTTAAAGGAGAGGAATTGAGCCTCCAAGAAGGAAGGAGATGCCTGAAAGACAATTAGCAGTGAATACTTGAGGCTTTAGTGTCACCAAACCAGGCTTGTGAGCTCACTAAACGAAGTGGGCAATCTCGAGCATTTGCTTGCCTGCTGAGTGCAGTCTGGGGCATGGGCCCACTAAATGAAGTGGGCAATCTCGAGCATTTGCTTGCCTGCTGAGTGCAGTCTGGGGCATGGGCCCATCAGCCTTTATGTCTGCTGTCTGTTCGAATGGAAGGAGCAAGGCTGAGGGTGTGGCCAGGAGATGACCTCACATCCACCAGTGAGACATCAGGGGTGAGTTTTCTGCTACAGCACTGTGTCTAATAGAGGGAGGACGGATGTGCCCTTTGTCCATCTGGCTGGCAGTGCAGCAACCTGTGCCCGTCTTTGTTTTCACCTCTGCTCACTGTGATCGTCCTGTCTGGCTGTGTCGTTGCTGTCAATTTAAGACCATGATTCTCCTGGCAAGTGCTTTTATGATAGAAGACACATGAAGGTGTCGTTTTCCTGGGCTTAATTAACCTTGAGACCAGGAGCACAGCCCCTTAATTACGTTTGTGCATAACCCTGCAAGCACACAGCAGTAAGGGGCCACTAACATGGCTGTCACCGCCTTGTCCCACCTGTCGGATCCATAATCTGGGGTATTGTTAGGCAATGATTTTCATCCTGTACATGGGTGGCTCTGCATTCTGAGTTCACATGACAAAGTTCTGAGCATTGGGAGGGCTCTTCTTATGCAAACACATAGAGCTGAATTCCTTTTAACTTAAAAACAAAACAAGCAAGCAAACCAAAAAATCAAAGCAAACCAACTTCCTTTCCCTCCCCTACTATAGCTTCTTGACCCAGAACTAAGAAAGCGAACACAATGATGATCATGACTGTGATAGTGGGAACCAGCAGAATATATTTCTTCTGCTACTGTTTCCACAGCATATAAATTGAATCTCGTCTCAAACTGAGTCTGTTCTCTCTTTCTTTTTTTAATATAAAGCGAACTGAGCCGAAGGTATTTCACAGATTAAATAAGGTACTAGAAAACTTTTGACTGTCGTATGCTGGGTCTGATCAGACAGGGCTGAAGTGGTTTGAGGCAGGGGATTGGAGTGGTAAAGGTTTGTGCTCGGTTAGGAATAGTGGTGAGGTGGAAGCAGTGGATGCGAAGTTGCAGATGGTGTGAAGAGTCAAAACTTCCAAAGATAAGTGGGAGACACAAGTCTAACAACACAGAGAAACAGATGCAGACAAAGGATTTGGAACCGGCAGTGTCAGAACTGTGAGGGATAAGTATCCATCCTCTCTGCAGTTGGATCGGATCTGTGTAAGAGAAATTAGTCACGTGTAAACGTGAAAAGTCAATGGAGGCTGATATTGTCAAGTGTATGGTCCCACTGTGCCCTTACCTATCATACTGAGAGAAGGTGCAGCATCTGTCCAATATTCTAAGAATTCCATGATTGCTAGTTTTCCAAGGGATGCTAGGACAAGTGGAAAAAAAGCCTGACATATCCCTCCCCCTACCCCGATCAAGTCCCCCTCCCTGTGGACACCCAACTACAAACAATTTCCAACACTTTACAATCATCGACAATTTCTAACCAGTGGCCCTATTGCCTTATGTTATGCTAGGTAATCTCAGAGTTTCTGCACACAAAGTTTTGCTTCGAACCTAGAACCATAAGGGCAAGCCTATCACACCATCATGTGTAACTGAAACACAGGCTTGGCGCCCATCATTTACTCAATAAGTACCTCATGAATAACAGGCCTGCCCTATACTGTAGAAGCATGCGGTTCATTCATCGCAGGTAACAGAGCTTACACAATCTGAAGTTTTGTTCTGGAGATAGACATCTATCTGTCATGGGATGCAGGATTGTCAACAACCACAGGGGACAAATGCAGTCTGGAGTGCAAGAACACCTGAAGCTGAGATTCTGCCGAAAAATCCCAGCACATGGAAGGCGAGTAGGAGATTAGGAAAGATGATGGGAGGGAGGGATAAGTGACTTTGCTCCCATAGGAGAGATGAACGCTTGTTTCTCAATTACTTTTCTACAGGGAAAAGCACCAAGATATTACCAAGGACTAAATACCAACTCTGCTTCCTTCGACTTCTGAAATATACCCGCAGAATTGAGGACCACAGACAGCTTGCTGTCTGAAATACACTTAGGTTTAAGAGCTATTGCATTAGTTCTGCTCAAAGTGATGCCTATAACGGAGGCAGAAAGCCTTTGGGGATGCTGGTATGATTTGTTTGTTTTTGACTTTGGTAAGATGGACTCAAGATGGAAGAATAGGAAAGTCATAGACTTCTGTATTCACTTTTAGAATAGGAGACCTTCTTGAATATCTTTGTTTCCTGCTGAAGTTAAGAAATTACACACGATATAGTCTAAATAAATATTTGTCTTAAGTATGGCTGTTAACAAATTATATTTCCAAAGTTGGTGTTATCACGCCTCCTGCATGAACTGAATTGGCTCTCCTCAAAATTGTAGTTTTCACAATATGAATTATTACCATGCAACGGATTCTGCTAGCATGCGGTTTTGATTTAACCTTCAAATCTACCCCTCTCTGTGTTGTAAATGGATCATGTAGAGATAGTTATGCTGGTTAATTTAAAGAGTATAAGATGTTAAGCTGCCCATGGTTTATCTATTCCAAGAAAATTTAGAAGGAGGCTACAAATCACCATGGTGACATAGCACATCATGGTCCTTAGGGGATAAGATACTACAAACCTTTTCTAATGATTTACAAATCTCCCAAATGAATTGTCATATTGACACTGCTCAGGCTAGAGTGGGGAAGAATTGTTCTCCACTGTTCCACAGGCTGTAGCAGAGGGGGATGTCACGGTAGTACTATGCCCGGTAGCAAGCAGTGACTCTCGCCGTACTTACTGTACTGTCAGTTCTTCACTTGCTTGATATTTTTAAAAGTGAGATACTCCTTGTATTCCTCAAGAGCCTTACTAAAATAAGATTTACTTTTCGACAGAAATGAGACAGAGAGTATTTCTGAATAATCCTGATTTGTCCCTTTATAACTCTAAGACACAGTGCTCAGATTCTTAGGCACTCTCAGTGTATCGTTTGGAAGCAAGTATCTGAATCCTATGAGCATCCAGTTGCTGTAGCTCTCTTTCAGAGGCCAGAGCGAGGGCTCCTGTCTCCAGAAAATGCAACACCGCAACTTCAACTTCTCTCACTCAATAATCTCAGAACCTTGTCGTGACAGCAAGACTCTGAATGTTGTAGGCTGAAACCGTAGCCATGACAATGGGAAACTTTCAGCTTTTAAAAATTCAAGACCCACAAAGTCTACCACTGATTTATTAGATCATAGTTAAGATCGAACTTCTTAAATTTATTTTTGTTAATTATTAAAATTAAATAATTCTGTACCAGATTCTGAAGGCTCCCATTATCAGCGAAGTTCTTTCTCTGGATAATGTTACAGACTTGTAAAGACGGTCCTGTATGTTTGTATTAAAGAGAAGAGGTGAATAAATGATTATCTCATGTTTCAACCCTGCAGCCCCCTGTGGCTCACAGATGCAGTTTCTCTTGTGGCTGATGTACAGCAATTTTGTGCCATCTCTTGGAATTATCCGTACCTTTTTAATAATGCAAGGTACTCTTGGGACCTAATTTCTCCCTTAAATAATTCATAATGCATGCTTTGTATTAAATGAACAATTTTAATGAGAAACCATATCTATTTGACTGGGGAATAATTGTTGATTCAATTTGAATGTTATTTTGAATGAAGTTGCCTTGGATTAACAAGGTTCTGCTATATTGTTTTCTTGTTTGTATCCCAACCTTATTTTTGGTAATAATTGTCTTACATCATTGCAAGTTGAGTAGGTGACAGGGAATGGGGAGAATAAACTCTAGATAAAGTAATGGAAAATGGACAGGGAAAACAAATTGTATACAAACACTAACTTGCTTGAGTATCTTTCAATTCTTGGCAAACTAGAGAGTTTATGAATAATAGTTGTATCAGGTTTGTTCTTCAGTATAGAAAAGAAATGAGATTCTTATGATACTGATCCATTATTTTGGCAATTACTTATCGGTCAAACTTTTACGTGTATCTGTGATCATTGGAAAATGATACTAAGCAATATAATACAAAATGTGATACAATAAAAATCATGTTTAATGCATTAGTAAATATTGAATAATTATAAAATCCCATTGTGCAGAGCTGTGCTGATGTGTGCCTTTCTCTTGAGACAATGCTTATGGCATAATCAATACCAAATATTTGTTGAATAGATAGTGGTTAAAATCACAGGATCAACAGAGGAGTCAATGATGATGAAGCTATAATTAATAAACCCTACCACACATAGAGGGATTATGAGAACATCAGGTCAAAAAAATTCACATACGCTAATTTTTATATTTTATTGCTTTATTAAGGCAAACATGCTGATATTATATATTATTTTATATCATGTTATTTTTGTTATGTATGTGATCATTATAAATACCTAAACTAACATTTTAATTGGCTCCTTTATTTATCTTCAAACCAAGCATGTTTAAGGTTTATTTATTTAGATATTTTCAAGAATGTACTTTAATACTATTAATTACTTGCACAGTGATTTATAATAAATCTAAAGAGCATTTTTATTCTCTGTAAAGTTTTTTTTACCCTTTGGCCATGTTTTCTGATGTCTCACTCTCCAATCATTCTCTGGCAACCAACATTATACTCTCAGCTACTATGAGTACAACTTTTATTAGATTCTGCAAGCAAGGAAGATCACATGGTATTTGCTCTTCTTTGCCTGGCATACTCATAAACACGAAATGCTTCACATTTTTCCATATTTGCAAATAAGAGGGTTTCACTATGTAAGGACACATAGTACTATATAATTTATATGTATCACTCCGCACTTATAAATCTGTCAGCATTTATTTAGGATGATTTTTATATATTGTCTATTGTAATGAACATGAGAAAGCAAACATCTGTTTAGAAATTGATTGTGTCTCCTTTAAATATATACTCAGAGGTGGGATTGCTGTATCATATTGTAGCTTCTAATTTTTTAAAAGAAACCTCTGTACCCTGTCCCAAGGGGCTGTATTAATTTAAATCCCCACTGACTGGTGAACAAAACTTCTCTTTTCTTCTCCATCTAGATGATACTGATCTTTTTTTCTAATAACCATTCTAATAGGTGCAATATATATATATATATATGGCATAATCAATACCAAATATTTGTTGAATAGATAGTGGTTAAAATCACAGGATCAACAGAGGAGTCAATGATGATGAAGCTATAATTAATAAACCCTACCACACATAGAGGGATTATGAGAACATCAGGTCATATATATATCACCTCATGGTGTTTTTGATTTATGTTTCCCTGATTATTAGCATGAATTAATTAACAAGTAACTTAAATACTTACCAAACATACCCAACAAGAATATTGGTATTGTTACAGTTTCGTAAGTGCAGAGACTGATGCCTAGGTAGCTACACTGAATTACTTAAGCTCACCAAAGAACATTTGAATGTGAACCTAGAATTCTCTGACTTTCGGAAGCAAACATACAACCATCTCCCCCTTAAAGGCTGGTCAACTTGATGGTTATGCCATGCCTTCCATACGTTACATAAGGATAAAAGCTGGTGGGGCCCTTCCTGTAGACACTGTTCTTGTTTTGGTTGCTACAAATGCAAGCATTGTTTCTAATTAAGGAGGGAACACTATTGAAACAATAGCTTTCTTTGTCTTGATCTTTGGGTTTAAAATGTGAGACGATGGAAACAATTAATATGCTGCTGCGAAATTCATTTAGATTCCTATCTCAATATTTACCACAGATTTTATTTTTGAAAGACCATAAAAATGGTTGTGAGGCTGGAGAGATGGTTTCTATAAAGGGTTGCGTAAAGTTTCATGTAAAGGACTCAGTTCATTTCCCACACAACTACAAGGAAGCCCACAGGCCTAGGCATCTCCAGTTTTGAGAGATCTGTCACCAACTCCTGGCCTTAGAAGGCTTAAGGCATGCATGTGGCATACTCACATGTATGCATACAAGTACACATGCACATAAAAAATATCTTAAAATATGATTAACAAATAAGAAATATTCACATATGAAATAAGGTAGAAGTGTGGAGAGATTTTGAAACATTTACAAAGTGTCTTATAGATTATCATCAGGGCTCATTTTATATGAAATTTTAAATTAAGGTATATTTGAAAAGTTCATCATTTAAATATAGAAAGTAGAAATTAAATGTTTCTGTAGAATACTAAATATATCTTTAGAGATTCCCAAAATAAATCAAAATCTTGATTATTTGATTTTATTTGTGATATGGGTGTATGTTTTAGTCAATGTTCTATTGCTGTGGAGAGACAATGTGACCACGGCAACTCTTGGGAAAGAGAGCATCTAAATGGGGCTTGGTTACGGGTCCAGAGGTTTAGTCCATTAACATCTTGGTTGGGAACATGGTAGCAAACATGGCAACATGAAGGCAAGCATGGTATTTGCGAATTATCTATATCTGGATTCACAGGCAGCAGGAAGAGAGAGAAACCCTGGGCCTGGCTTAGCCTTTTGAAATCTCAAAACACAGCCCCATGGTACACTTCCTCCAACAAGGAGGAACTTTAAATCCTTCTCAAGTAGTGGAACTCCCTGATGACTGAGCCTTCAACTATGTGAGCCTATGATGACCCCTTTATTCAAATCACCACAGTATATGCTTCCATATAGTATTCAAATAAAGTATTCCATAAAGTATTCAAATACCTTGCATTATAAAGTCTTCTTTCAATTCATCTGACTATTTCTACTATAAAATAGATTACAGAATAAAATAAAAATATTGTGAGGCTATGGTTGGAGCCTCAGAGTTCCTGTCCCAATGTCCTGGTATTCTTTTAATCAAAAGCAAAATGTAATATTTTTAGCACGAATAAAATTTTATTTATAGTTTATATTTGCACATATGTACATATTCATAAACCTGCATGCCATTTTCTGTGATTATTAATAGTCAAGAATACAAGCAATTGTTGGTATCATTTCCAGATTTTGATTGAAGTAGCAGGTTTGCAGTTTATTGTCTGTTCTTTTCTAGTCTCGGGATACAACAAAAGGAAAAAACATCTCCTGTATGTCATTTTTCCTTTCAGAAGGATGCAGGAAAATAAAAATGGAAAAGAGTTTCCTGTAGTGTTTCTGACAGCAAATTTCTCAGAATGCAGAAATCCCTCTTTCCTCTGTGATACGTTGCTGCAGATATGCAGGAGCCCGTGGAATGGATGACCTTCCCTGTTTGCATGAGTGATAATTCGTGAATACATAGCTCTCCATTAAAACCAAACTGCAACTTCAACTGCATGTTTCCTTAGCTATGCCTTTTTTCTTCCCTGACAAAATATGAGAAGAATCAAAGAAAGTTAGGCTCTAATATTCTAGAAATGAAATTAATGTGATTTGTCTGGCCATGGGGAAGGACTGGGGTCTACGGGAGTGGGCTGGCCCTTCAGGATGGTAAGAGTTTTCCAAATTTACTTTTCAAACGCATATTTCTACATCATATTCAAAACATTTTAGAAAAAAAATGTCTTTAACTATTTGCTAAAGCCCTTGCACATGTTCATTTAAGGATGTTGCCAAAGTAACAACCATTTGCTTCTGATGAAGTAGCTAAAGACAGAATTCTCAGAAACACTGAAGTAAACAGTCTGATGTAAACAGGAAACTGACTTTGTTCTTACAAATCTTTTGAAGCTCACATTGATGATTGTACTATTATTAGACTTGTAAAGCTAAAGCCCAAACATGATGAATTAATCAACAAGACGCCTTGACTAGGGTCAGAACTGAGTTCGAAATGGAGATGAAGAGAACAGAATGCTGAACATTGTGCCACCTCTACAGATGCTATTTTATTGAGCATCCCAATACTCTTATCAGTCAATATTGTTTCTTAGGGAGAATCTAAGGTCTACAGAAGTGCAATCGTGAAGTCCCAAAGACATTAAATGATACTAAGGTCCATTCAGCTTCATAAAGAAGAGTATTTCATGCCATAAGGCTGCTTACCAGATCCGGCAGTTCTATACTTAATGTCCACACTTGAGAATAGAGTATGTTGTAAGAGCTATACAAAATCAAGTGGAATGTCTACTGTAGTTTGTAAATGTTTCTCAAAGTTTATGTACTGAAAACTTAATCCAGAGACAGCAGTCCTAAGCGACAATTAGGAAGGATTACATCATGTTTTCTTCACCTTCATAAAGGACTGATGTTATTATGGCCAGTGTCAGTTCTTATTTTAAAAAGTCAAACTCAGAAAGGGGCAGGCTTCCCATGGAGGCAGAGAGGAGGTAGGGGAAACTGTGTTTAGGATATAAAATAAAATTAATTTAATGATACAAAGGAAGCCAAGCTCAACCAGCCCTTTCTTTTGATAATATAATCAAATTTTACATCTTTTCTAACAATTCATAAATAAATATAAATCAATGTTTGGAAAAATACTATACCTTTATTCTGCATGACTACATAGAACAGAGTATCAAAAATAACTAATGCAATATTTGTATAATATGTGCATGGTTTATAAAGTATTGCCAATACATTTGTTCTAAAATAAAATGTACTATAAGCTTATGGTATTTGTTCTTTTATTTACATCTCTTTAGTA
This sequence comes from Microtus oregoni, assembly GCF_018167655.1. NCBI lineage: Eukaryota > Metazoa > Chordata > Mammalia > Rodentia > Cricetidae > Microtus > Microtus oregoni. The sequence continues at coordinate 19,547,414 of NW_024543060.1, forward strand.
TCTCCATTTTGTAAGTCCTTTTAATTCATTCACTTATCTAAAAGCCATAGACTATAACTGCAAACTGTGAGCAGTCATAGGTACTAATAATAGTGATACCAAGTAAACAAACCAAACTCCCTTCTTCTGTAGAGTTATACCCTAGAAAATGGAGGCGATAATAACCAAATGAAATAGATCGTGTCAGACATAGATGCAATGACTAGAAAAAGTCAGTAATGGAGAGCCACTTAGAATGAGTTTGCAGCTCATGATTGGTCTTCAAGGAAGATGATTTTAAGCAGAACTACATGAATGGAAGAACTTACATTGTGTGATTCTAGGAATGCTGGAAACTACTAGGGGAAAAGTGATTTAAAGTGTAAAGAGAAGACAGGGAGGAAAAGTCATTTTGCTCTGGCAAGGCACTAAATTGAACTGTAGACTAAGAAAGAGACCAAATGGGGAAAGGTTAAGACAATATGATAGCATGTGGCTTTTAATGATAATGCTAGACATTGTGGGGAATTGGGGTGGTGGCAATAAATGAAGAGGGCAGACTGTACCAATCCAGGCCAGAAATGGCAGTGGAGACAGAAGATATGAGCACTAGTGAAAGAGTGAATTGGAATTTATTTGGAGGTACATTGGAAAGAATTTTAAGAAATTAATAGGTGATGAAGAATTAAGACTTTTCCCTTTCAACTTTTAACTTATTGTCTAGAAAAAAAATATAACACTTACTTTCTATCTTGATTATATAGTAAGAATATTTATCAGAAGACAAATTTAAGATTCTTTGATCATTCACACCTTTTTCTAAAAAAAAAAAACACTTTGTTCCATGTATGGCAGATAATTGATTAGCAAATGATTTATTTTATCATGATTAATTATTTTAGATATTTTTGTCATACTATGGGTGCCTCATCTCTGGTTAGAAGGACTTTCTTTAACTTTCTAGATACAATGAGAGTCAAGGACATTAGATCATGAATTCATAAGGACTCACAAAACACATGTACAAGCAGCTCTGAGAAGTAGAAAGTCATCCAGAACAAAGCCCTGTGCACTGCAGCTGCCACTCTCTGAAGGACAGCTCTCTTAGCCTGCTGTTCACATCGGCTATGGACAGTTCCTCAAGGCTATTTAATTGTAGCGTCAGTGTCCCCGTTACTTGACTGTCCTACTCAAAATTTCTCATGGACCCTTGACTCTTTGCCTTTTCAACTCGGCTTTACATTATGGATCTTTGTGAAAATCTGTCTAGCCTTTCAGATGAAATTGTCAGGATGGAGAAGACAGAGGTCAGCCAATGAGCTGATTCCACCATTAAAGAAGCTTAAGAAAAGCAAAACATACAACCAAGAAGAGGAAACTGATGCTCGTGCTCAAAAATTGTGTTTTTTTTTTCTCTGTGTCTTAGGTGTACAAATTTGTTAGAACGCCCCCAGCTGTTGCCATTCCTACTGCTAAGCTCGTGTTTCACGCACACATGCGAGCTGCCTTTCATCAGTACACACTGTGCTGAAGACTCTGATGGAGAACACTCTTTTGTCACTACTTGTTACTGTATTCCAGGGTCCGCCTGAACACATCGTGGGCTCCTGGTTGTCTCTGAGGGCTTATCATAGCCACCTTTTGCCACTTGTAAGATATGGTCGTTCTGTGTAAAACTAACATGTAGGATTCCAGTGTACTGAACTAAGCAAGGTGGAAAGACAGGGCTGTGTGTATTATGCACCAATGATGGATTGAAAAAAAAAAGGAGAACAATTTCTGAGAAAGGAGGTTAAGAAATGACGAACATGTGAGAAATGTTGATGTATCCCTGAGTATTGGGATTGATATTGATGATAATCAAGATATAGGGCTTGAAAGTCAAATCAACATGATGAGATATGGCATTTTAAGTGAAGATGTTATGCTGTGGGACAATGGTCTGTATTCCATCATGGCCAGTAGCCAAGCAGGAAGTGTAGGCGGGACAACCAGACAGGAATTAGAGGCAAGTCAGGGAGAACAGGAGAATTTTGGGAAGAAGGAAGCCCACTTCTCTGCAGTTCTGGCCCAGCCACAGGAGAAGCAGAATAAGGTACTGAGCCACATGGCTAACCTAGACAAGAATAATGGACTAATATAAGTTATAAGAGTTAATAAGAAGCCTGAGCTAATGGGCCAATCAGTTTATAGTTAATTAGACCTCTATGTGATTTCTTTGGGACTTGACAATTACGGGAACTGGGCAGGACAGAAAACTCAGTCAACAATGTTTGAAGTTATTTGTTTACTTACTTACTTGTTCACTATATTTCCAGTTCTGTCACTAACTCTCTGACTACGGTAAATTCATATCAATTCTTAGCTTCAATTTTTCAATAAAAATATTGAGTTAGTTATATTCACTGGAGTTGGGCTCTTTATGAGTGGATGATCTTGGAATTGTGTTTAGTTGTGGGTTTTTGTGTGTGTGATGGTCTCCATTTTTTTTAAAGTTGAGCTTTTTCGAATGAGGTGAGATGAGGTAGTTATACTTATCTTTAGGTATAATGATAATATTTAAAATATAATAGGGAATTATGTTGGCCTAGCAAGGTGATGATAGCAGATTCTTTTTTAAGGCTCATACCTTAGTAGTCCTGAAAAGCTGGCTAAGTTTCCCTTATGAGGTATGATTCTTCTCCTGTTGAGTGAGTCTTAAGTCCATTTAGACTGTAGTTGTTTGTCACTGATAGGTGACAACTTCTAGGTCTAAAACCCAAAGAACATTTCAGACAAGGGAGCAGAAAAATACAGAATACCAGTAAGTCTGTTGTAAAAATACCTCTCCTAGAAATGGCTACATACAGAAGACTAAAACAATAGCAATAGGTGTGTTAATAGAGGAAGGGGAAATTTTCATGGGGTCCAGCCCTAGATAAATAACAGTAGGCAACTATTGATCAAGAGTTAGCCACTTGCAGGGATGAAGCCATTTTGGGCTGCCCATGTTTGTACACATGGTTGACCCACCAGAAGTCACATGTTTAAAGTGCCCACCTTGAACAGAAGATTGCTCAATGCTTTTTATTTGCATTTTCTTTAAAAATTTTAATCTAAATTATTTTATAAAATATATTATTGTTATTATTATTATTATTACATTCTTCCTTTCAAACAGAAATAGTCATGCATATGAGAAAAGATGCTGTCCTTATTCCATTTGAGAGTTGAGGTGAAATACACAATACTTCAGGCTAAATTACTGTCTTGTCCCTAGCACTGAGAGAATAAAAGTATTTCTAATAAAATCATAAGAAGGTTGCTATAATCTTCAATGCAGTTCAACTGCAGACAGAACAATTTCATAAGTATTAATTCTCAAAATGCCACATGAGAGGGGAGAGAAACTTTTATACTTAAGGACCATTAGTATTTTCTCCTTGTCATTGACGTTTTCTAGACAGCAACACCACTCTTAGATGCATAATTCGTCAGAGATTAGTATTTTTATTATTTTATGCTTTGAATCATTCTGACTTGTCACCTCATGTTCATTCTTGGTTCCCTCAGGAACAAGAGCTCATAATTCTTCCATTTCTCATGCACACTTTGTCTACAACTTGATTTATCATGGCCAGGACATGGAGATTGACATCTTCCCTAAATGGCCACATATGGTACAAGACAGGCATGATGATTAATATGTATTGTCAGCTTTACCAAGCCTCAAATCACTTAGGAACTGGGCTTCCTGGCATACCTGAGAGGGATTTTCTTGATTAGGATGACCGAAGTCGAAGACAGCCCCAGTGGAGAAAGTACCATTCCTTGGACTTGGGTACTGTTTTTAAAGGATAAAGCAAGCTGAAGTTAAACTCTTTGCTTCCTGAATGAACACAGTGTGACCAACTACCTCAAGTTTCTGCTTCCGGGACTGCCCTGCCATGATAGCCTACACCTTTGTAATGTGAGCCAAATTACAGCATTCTTTCCTTAGGCTGCTCTTGCCTGATATCTTGTCACAGCAAAGGAAGAGTAATTAGAATAGCAGAAAAGGAAAATCTTTTATAATTTTGTTTATATCTTTGCATCCTTTTGTAGTTTATGCAACATTTGGTATATTATCTATTGTGTCAAAAATGATTACTGGGCCTGGAATTATTTATATCTCGGTGACAGAGTGCCTACATATACTGCATGTGGTCCAACGTTCAATCCCCAGCAGTAAAAAAAAAAATGACTGGGTTAGATATAAAATATTATAAGTTTTGTTTGTTAAAATATGACAATTAGTTGAATTGAAGAGGTGACTTAGTAGGCAATGTACTTGCTGCACAAACATGTGTACCTGAGTTGGGATTCCCTACTTCCACTAACAGCCCAACAAAGCAGTGCATATATAGCCACAGTGCTGGGGGAGGAGCAAACACAGATGCCTCCCTGAAGCCAAATAGGCCACTCAGCTTAAGCAAATTTTTGGGCTCCAGGTTCCGTGATAGTGCCTGTCTCCAAATGGACTACTACTGATAAATGCACAGAATAGCAAACCCCATCTTTCCCATATACAAACACAAATAAGCAAGTATACATGCATATCTATAAGACACCATAAACATACATACACACAAACACATAAACAAATAGCACAGCTAATTTAATTTTATTGTGTGGCCATGGTTACTGTGTTATTCTACCAGTCAATGCAAAGGTGGCACAGTTTATTCATCTGGAGATCTTGTCACCGGTTTATAAAAAATAAATGAAATATGCACCCTTCACCTTTCCTCTCTAAATGTTTTATTTTGCTTTACAAAAATTATTCTTAAAAGAGAATCTGAAACAGACACTTGAACATTTCATTATAGAGAAGTGTGGGTTTTTTTTATTAGGAAATATTAGAGGCAGTGGATGAGTAAATGAATTGAAATGCAAAACACATGGTATCACATTAATAGAGATCTGCTCATTATTGGCAGTAGACTCTGAAAAGTGAAATAGACTTTATAAATTACAAAGTAGTAAATTAGTTGTCTATTGATATATAATAAAACATCACTAATGCCTAATAACTATTAATAATCTATTATTTTCTCTCCGTGTCTCTAGGGATTGGGAATTCAAAAGCTGCTTGGTCCGATGGTTTGGGATTAGGGTTTCATATCAGAGACCTTTTATGAGCAGGTTCAAGCACTTCTCATGGTGTGCCTCATGTAGTCAAAAGTTGACATAGCTAAAGGAGAGAGCCAATAGGCAGTTGTAACACCTTTCATGAAATGACCTTAAAATCCTATGATAATTACTGTCCCATACTTTGTGTTGAAGGCATGAACTCCTGTACAGATTCAAGGGGAGGCTAAGTAGATTCCCGTCTCATTAGAAGAAAGATTCCAAAAGGGCATGGAAGTCCAGAAATATTGCTGTGACATTTTTGTAAAACGCTGTCTGCCAGGGGCAGGTGTCAGCCTTGCCACTTTAAAGATGAGCAGGCATATCTTTAGTGAGCTTCAAAGCCTCTGTCTCTTTCTAGAGACACTTGGTGTAAGGCAGTAATACTAACCTGGGAGTGGCATGCTTCATCTCAATGAACAGTGCTGTGGCCTTGGCTCTATGGATCACTGAAGTCGCATTCCTAGTAAAATCAGAATAAATAGCTCAGAAAGTCTTAAGTTAACCTCACCAAATGGCACATTTGGAATATCCACACAGCCTTGTTTCCTGGCATGTTTCTGTGTCAGTGAGATTGCTTTGTCATCTTCTTGCTGTTAAGGCCGATGAAAACACAGCCATACTGTTTTCCTAAAAAAAAAAAAAAAAAGAAAAAAAAAAGTTTAGATGCTTGTTTTTCCCCCAAGTTTGTGTTTGGCATTATGTACAGTAAATTCATATAGAGAATTGGCTCTCAACTTTCTAAATGATGAGACCCTTTAACACAGTTCCTCATGTTGTGGTGAGCCCCCAACCATAAAATTATTTTTACTTCACTATTACAATTTCTCTTCTGTAAGGAATAGTAATGTATTCGTGGCTTCCAGTGGTCTTCAGCAGCTCCCATGAAATGGTCGTTTGACTCCCATGGGTTTGTGACACACAGGTTGAAAACTGCTAATATAGAGAGACTATTTTAAATGTCTCCTTGGCTTACTACATGCTGCCAACTGTGCCTCATGGAACTGAAGTTTACAATAGGCTGTAGAAATAAATGTGAGATTCTAATAAGGGATAAAGATAAGTTAATTTTAGGGAAAGCCAAATTCTACCTTAAACTATTTTCATTTCTGAAAGAAATAGAAAAATATAATACTTTCTAAAAATATATCCTTTAACAGAAAATATTCTTGTGAAATATGTCAGATTATTTGGTTTTATTTTCAAAGCTTTTGTATCTTTCAAAACTAAACAAAATGCTTCAAAGACTGTGGACACTTTAAAGGATGACTTTAAATAGATAAGAATAATAAAAATCAAAAATTGAATAAGGTGAATAGATATTGAATCCAGATCATGTTCAAATGTTATTTTAATCTGCGACTTTCTGAGACACAAATCATCACACTGTAAGATACATATTTCTTGCTTATATCTTCCGTAAAGTTGAGTTTTTCTTCCAAAGTCAGTGGAATACTTTGATGTCAGTAAAGTGGTAGAAACATTCTGTTCCTCTTTTTAAAAAAGCTCCAACAGGCTTAGAATACACTTAAGAACTGTGGAGATGTCATATTAATTTATAGTTGTTGGTTTCTTATTCTGTGACAAAGAATAATGAAAGGTCCTGAAAAGCATAGGTTATTTGTTAAGTATTCATAGTGTGTGGAGTATTGAAATTGCCAGTGTTGAAGAAAAAGCATGATACTTAAGAAATAGCTAACATGATCTTTCTCAAAATGCCTACCACTGTTGAACTGAGACATCAGATTAGATGAAATTAGTTTTCCATCTCAGAACTCAGGGATATGTACAACTGCCCACATCATAGTTCTCCATCTCTACAGAGAAGTTGCCCAAGCTCCTGTCTAAAGCCAGTCTATCACCTTTGAGTCACACAGTCAAGATCTAGAACACAGTTGAAGAAAATCTCTTAGAATATGTGTATCCATGGTGCTATATGAATTCATATTTTACAAACTGTGTTCACTTCAAATAGATATACACTGAGATGGTATTATGATGGTCTGTTAATTTTAAGGTGGTCAGTATTACTTTTAAGACTAATGTGACATTCCCATGGATTAATTTTTAGTTGGATATTTAATTTTGTTTTATTAGCAGTAATTCATCAGAAAGAAACTCATGATTTGTTCTCATGTTACTTTTTACATGACTCTTTTAGGAGAAAGGATCATTTTACAAACTGCATGTTTTAATATTTTGCTACTTTCCTTCAGTTTTGCAGGACTAGGTCGACTGGATGTGTCATGGTCTCCAGACATAGATTAGAGAACATATCTTGATAGTGGCATATATTTGTACATGTTTTCACTCACTATAGAGAGGAAGTTGTACATAAGAGAAAACCAAGGAAACATCAGGAAGAAAGCAAAATTTTCTCAATTTAGAAATAAAAAGAGATGGCATTTATCTTGGACTGTAGGGAGAATGGTAAAGCATTAGTAGAAAGAATGGGTTGAAGGCGTATAGGAGACAAAGAAAAGTAGAAAGAATAACTATGTATGAGAGGAAGACTTATCTCACATGTCTCTCTGTCTTCTTAAAATATAATCACAAGTTACTTATGAGAACCTCTACTTCCTCGGATCTATTAGATGAAACTCAATTTGCTCTTGGGGGTTAGAAAATAAAGTAAGATCCAACCTATACTCAGTTAAACACAGCCTCAGGACCTCGCTTCTCTCCTGGGCAGAGTTTGGAACCCGTAGAAATGAACATGTGATCCTGAGACTCATACTAAAAAGAAGGCCTGCCTGACTGGTGCTGGGAGTGTAGAGAAGCATGAGGGCTGAAGACATGAGCTCCTTGTCTCTGGAAATAGAAACAGTGCTGAAAATTTCACCAGAATCTTAGGTTTTTGTATCAAAGTGCATTACAAAATGTATTGTGGAAATAAAATAAAACTTTTAGCACATGCACAGTTCTTATATCCACACCCTTTACATGCTCAGGGAGAAGATGGAGGTTTGTCTGTTTCATTTATGTGCTCTCATTTGATGTGGGAGTGTCATATATCAATCTGTTGATTTCATTGGTTAAGCAATAAAGAAACTGCTTGGTCCTCATAGGTTAAAACATAGGTGGGAGGAGTAAACAGAACAGAAGGCTGGGAGAAAGAAGCTGAGTCAGGAGTCGCCATGGTTCTCCCACTGCAGACAGATACAGGTTAAGATCATTCCTGGTAAGCCAGCTCATGGGCTACATACATTATTAGAAATGGGCTAGTCCAGGTGAGAGAGTTAGCCCAGAAAAGGCTAGATATAATGGGCCAAGCGGTGTTTAAAAGAATACAGTTTCCGTGTAATTATTTTGGGTAAAGCTAGCAGTGGGGGCGGCCGGGTGTCGGCTCCTTATTTCAACACTCATTGACATCCAGGATGGAAAGTTCCTGCTCAAAGACAGTATGTAGTAAATATTCATACCTTATTATAATATGATGATATTCAGTTATACAAATACTCAATTCCCAAATAGGGATAGATTTGGGTAAGGATTTTGCTGATGAGTGTTTTGAATTTTAGTTGTTTTTTTTTTAAGAGGAGGAAGGATTTATTTGATGTATAGACTTCAGGTTATAATTCATCATGCTAGGAAGATCAAGGCAGAAAATCAAAGTAGCTAATAACATCACACCTCAGCGAGATTCTTTATCTTCACACAATCCATGGCCCCAAACTAGGGAAGGATTATGTTCACTTTCTGGATGTGTCTCCCACATCAGTTAAGGCAGTCAAGACAGTTCCTTCACAAGCAGGCTCACAGGCCAACACAATCTAGACAACCCTTCACTGAGACTGCCTCCCCAGTTGAGTATAGGTTCTGCTAAATTGATAAGTCAAACTGATTATCATATTAGGGAAATATGTTATAGTGTGAGTACCCCTAGTATACATAAATGCAAGTCTTATAAGATTTTAAAATAAGGTAAGATAAATGTTGTTATGTTCAGTGGGTATATAGTTTAAGTTTTGAACAAAATATAAATTGAATACCCCGAAAAAAGAAAAATTAAATGTTTAAAAGTAATAAATTCTGTAAAGAGAGAATGAAGTAATATAGAAAGAAAAAGCCACATAAAGATGGGAAATACAACGTCTAATTCTTCGCAACTAACAGGTCTATTTAGATTGTTCACCTGGTCCTGGTCTAACTTTGGTATATGGTACTTATCTAAAAAAGTGTCCATTTCTTTAAAATTTTCCAATTTTGTGGCATATAAGCTTTTGTAGTAAGATCTAATGATTGTCTGAATTTCCTCTGTGTCTGTGGTTATGTCTCCCTTTTCATTTCTGATCTTGTTAATTTGTGTGTTCTCTCTCCGCCGTTTGATTAGATTGGATAGGGGTTTATCAATCTTGTTGATTTTCTCCAAGAACCAGCTTTTTGTTTCATTGATTCTTTGGATTGTTTTCTGTGTTTCTATTTTGCAATTCCATCACTAGCATAAAATACTTAAAGCATCCCTGACAATGGAATAATGGGCAGTTATGAACAGTCACCGTAAGGCTGTCTACTCTTTATCAGGCAAATCTAAAGGGGTAACTATATGTTTGGATTATTTACTGACTTTTAATTAAATTCGCATAAGAATTCCTGCTCACCATAAAAACTACATGCTTCAAAACCCTCACCATGCAAAGGTTAGAACCAATAACTGTAGAAAGTTTTGCATGATTGGAAGGACCAAGCTCAAAATTGCTGGGCTGCTCTGATAAGACTCTCCACGGACTTGTGATCTTTTCCGAGTTTCCTTCCCTTCTGAGTGGGTAACACTGTTCTTTGGTTGAAGTAACACAGAAAGCAGAAAGACAGTGGCTATGGATGGAGATTATTTCTGAAGCTGGTAGAATGTGTTATAAAAAATGGTATTTCAAATAGAAGTAGCTAGTGACATAAAGTTTAAATGTTGAAAATGGCCTGTCTTCTGAACTCTGATTTTTATTTGTGTTTCTTTCTTCTTCTTCTTCTTTTTTTTGTGTGTGAAGAGTACACAGGGCTGGGTGAGTGCAGCAAATTCATCTCTTGTCATCATGTCAGAGAGGCTCCAGAGCACAGGGCCCTGTGCTTGCACCGAGCAATGCAAATGCCTCTCGGAGCTATAGCCCTTAGAGCAGGGTGTGATTACAGGTTCAACTGACTGTGAAAAGAGAGTGCACAAAGGGTTAGGAGACAGTGAAGAATCAGGGCTGTGAACCAAAGACATCCAGACACCAGTTTTTAGACTACCTGTATTGTCCTTTCAGAGAATACGTAGGTGGTATAATGAAAATTATAAATCAATTAAGTATACTTTTATAAAAGATTTATTGACACTGAAAAAAGTCATCATTCAATTTTATTACCTATTAGGAGGTCTTTATTAATCAAGGTATGATTTTGTAGCTACTGATATTTTTACATAAAAGTATTAAAATAAATAGAATGCATTTGTTCAGCATTCGTGCTGCCATGCAAAGCAGTAATGTATGTTTATTGTTTGTTCCATACAATTTTCTTACATGTCACAATAAAAAGGGCCCTTTTTAAAAAAATCTATAACTGACCCTTTATGATCACTCTACTGAAGTAGTTCTTTTCAAATCTTTTGTATGGCGCACATTATCTTTGGCTGTGTCTATTCAGAGGCGATGAAAGTACCTTTCACGTTTCCTTCGTTCTCTGTCTGTGAAAGCATTTCATTATTGAGAAGAACATTTGCATTCATTAGTAATTACAGGTCCAGAGAAGAGTCCAGTCAGTGCTGGCTTCTACATTCCAGATACTCTCCCATTTACATTTAAGCTGGAATTCTTCTTGGCTTTAAAATGTCTAATTATATCACTGCCTCTCTCGTACAGATCATTTTGAATGGAAACTCTTGACTTTTTTTATATACAGCCTTCATAATTATCCCAGTTTCATAACTGCTGTCACGTCGTTTTCCTCCTAGCCTCTTTCTTGCTGTAGTAACATCCCTAGTAACTTGAAGGAAGCAGTGAGGCAGCCATTCAAAGCGTGTGAGCATGGGGAACTTCATTGTCCCACTATTTTAGTTTCACTGAATTATGTTCTTATTGTGTTGGGGAGTGTTACTCAGGCTAAGGAATACAGTAATAATAAATTTTCTTCCTTTTCCAGTGCAAAACATCATTTAGATGTTTAATTGCCTGAAAAAGTCATCTGCTGCCTTATATATATCTTTCCTAGGTACATAATCCTTTAATTATTAATCACTTCATAATTCTGGACTTAAATGTGGCTTTGTGTTTGACTACACCAAATGTTATGGAGTATCTATTTCAAGTAATTATGAATAAACTTCTGTTGATTCTTTAAATAATTTTTGATATCTTTGTAGATTAATTAGTCATGAGGTTATTCTTTTAACATATTGCTGAATTTGTTTTTGAGATGATGTAATCTAAAATTATCCAAATTCATAGAAAAACATAGGTTGCTTGTTCTATATTGACTACATTTTCACTGGGTATAGGGTCAAATTAAGAGTATTTTGTTTCCTTGTGGTCTGGGGAATAAATACAGAAATAGGAAAACAACTCAGCAAGCTGATGATCTAAACACTGCATTATTAGCAACAAAAGTAAATGGTGGATTGGAGGACCTTAGCATGAGAACTTCTGAGCTCCTGTTCACACCAACCCTTTGGCCTCTGTGCCAGCCACATGTGCTCCTTCTAAAGACTGTCTGAGAAAACAACAAAAACTCAGGTCAGAACGTTGTGTTCAGCCATTTAGAAAGGAACACAATTATTAGCTATTTTTAAAGAACCTGGACAGAGTAACATCTGAAGAGAAATGTTTACCAATATTTACTACCTTTAGCCCATGAGACCCTCACACAATCTGCTCAGCAGGAGGAAGACACAGGATTGAAGCTAGTACTTGAGAAATACTGCATTCCAATGAAACTGAAGTGTTTTTAAGCAAAGCGTTTCCTGACTAAGGTTTGAGTAAGGCCCTCCCTAAAGCGTGTGTTAGGACCTTAATCTCCAGTGCCAAAGAATTAGGAAATAAAATTCTTCATGCCTTTTGTACATGAAGTGAAAGAGAGACAGTCACAGAGATAGACACAGTAAGATATATGGAAAGAAACAAGAAGACAGAGTCAGGAATAGACAAAAAAAGGAGGAAGTGATGGAGGGAAATAGTGAGGAAGGAAAGAGGAAAGGAGAGGAGAGGGGAGGGGAGGGGAGGGGCGGGGAGGGGAGGAGAGGAGAGGAGAGGAGAGGGAGGAGAGGAGAGGAGAGGAGAGAAGAGAAGAGAAGAACACAAAATAACTAGGAATGTCCTCGACCTTTGAAATCTTAAAACCCACCTAGTGATATACTTCATTTTTAAGCCCACACTACCAACACTTCCAAAGTGTTCCACTGAGGGCCATGCATTCAAATATATGGACCTATGCAGTCATTTTCACTTAAACTACCATATATACTTGTATTCTGTATTAAATATAATTGTTACATCTATACATATACATTGCACACACATATAGGCTACAATAATAATCCCAAAGAGACCATCATTTTGAGAGAGAGTGACAAGAAGGCATGGGAGGGGTTGGATGGATGGGACAAGAGAGGCGATGCAGGGAGTACAAGTAAGGGGAGGAGTGACGTAACCATGTTTTATTTAAAAAAAATAACAAAAAAGAAATTTAAGAAATAAAAATATGTTTTTTTTAACAATTTCCCCATACATGTGCATGTACTCAGATTAATCAGAGAAAAAACAATTTTGGGATATACACTGAACTCCTCTTTTTCAGATACCATAAAATAATTTCAACTGTTTTAATGCAATGTATAAATATAAATCTATAAATGTGTCCTGTGAGTCCGGTGTTAATTGTCTATGGAATAGCTCTATTTGGGATAAGAAGAAATCCATGTTCTGAAGGTATTGACTGACACAGCAGGTGTAAGCTTACATCTGATTTTATGCCTGTGTAGCACGGATAATTTATTTGAATTTTGAAAACACATCTTAATATGTAGTTTTACACAGATTTTCCATTGACAGAATAATTGATTCATTGCAATTCCTGTTTAAAAATATATGCTAGCCGTGGCTTTCTGTAATGATCTCCTTCTACAAAATGAACTATTTTTAGTTATCCATTGTGGAGTGGTCACTCGAAAATTATACATATACAGGCACCACTGAAAAGAATAAGAACATTTGATTGATAATGCTGATTTGTTTGCATGTATAGGTAACAACAATGACTAAAGAAGTGGAGACCATAGATTTGTGGATAGGTTCAAACATGGGAGGTGTAGAAGGGAGGAGAAACCATGTAATTATATTTCAAATAAAATACTTTAAAAGGTTACATGCTAACACATATCCACATAGATAACTTAGAATTGCTCTTAGGTGCCTTACTCTAGGTTCTAGGTATGTCCATCACTGTGTTAATATGTCAGATCTTTAGATGAATTTAATATTCAATCTTAATCTGTTTTAAAGAGGATTAATAAATGAATAAAGTACTGTATTATTCTTTTATCTAGACATCACACTGTGTTCTAGTCATAATACATTGCTTCTTAGACAAATTGATTTTAATTTTCTTACCTTTGTATTTCATTTATTTATTGAGTACCTTTTTGATTCAATTAAACCTAATTCCCTTCCTTGCTGTTAGTTATCAAACCTTTCCAAAACAGCATCATTTGTCTAATAAACATGATTTTCTAAGAATATGATTAGATAAGGCGACCTTTAATATATTTCTAAAGCTAGCTACCTTCTAAAGAAAATAATGAAATTTGAGCCAGTCATTTTGTCCATTTAGAGATACTGTCTAGAATTACTTTAGAAAATTGCTCTAACACTTAACTGTTAATTCATTGCCTTCGTTTCTTTCCCTGCGAAAGAAAATAGATGGACAGAGGCAGTTGTCTTCTGGACATTAGAAACAGCAAGTTTAAATTTACCTGGTGCTTGTTGAAGGTAGGGAATCAGAATCACCTGAATCAGGAATAAGAAAGAATGCCACGGCTGCATTGGCAAGTGTTTCTCCTAACAACCATGCTTGGCCCATCTGTGCCCCTTTCTCTGCCTCAAATTGACATTTTTCATAGTACATAATAAAGCAAGGTATCTTGGTGGGAGAGGGATTCAAGATGGACACTGGAGAAGCTTTGGTTTCAGCCCCAGGAAAAGGATGAATAGGATAGTGATTGCCTTCTCGGCTAATTTCGCAAGCTGTTGCTCCTCCAGAGAGGAATGGGAGTTAATTTTCCTTTTTTCTGTTGTAAACGTCTCAGAGTAACTTACTTAAAACACTGACGTACAATGCGCTGCCGTGCATCCATGTATGAGTGCGTATGCTCCTCTTGTCTGTTCCTCCTGCAGTGTAAAAAGAGATTTTCCTGCAGTGTAAAAAGAGATGGTGTTTGTCAAAACAAACAGCATGGGACTGAAAACATTCCTCTATTCCAGATATTGTCTGAAGCTGGGTGTCTGTAACTGCTGCAGCATTTTGGCTGGCTGAATATTTCCCTAGAAACTATGCTTAGGAGGCATTAATGACTTCCATGTGGGCCTCATCATATGAACAAAACCCACAAAACACTTTAACATTTACAAACTAAAATTGAATATCCATGCAAACTAAAATTTTGTTAACTGTTAGTATCAATGTCCTCACTGGAGTTCAGCTTCAATTCCATAGCGCAGACTCTACCTATGGTGATCATACAATGTGTGAACTTATGCTGCGGAAGGGAGGTATGATGCTGTATTTATTATTATGACCATTATTATTAGTGGTAAATAGCTTGATAAAATATTTCTGAAAGCATTAAGATTATTGAATGGGGATAAGCTGGTGTTTCTATATGAAAGGCAGACAAAAAAAGAGGGGTTATCCGTTTGATGGCCAAATTTTCATTTTAGGTCACTATTAGGCTACTGGGCTTTGGTGGTAATTTGTTCATCATTGCTTCATTAAAATGTAATTACTTCTGATATCTCTGGCTTTATCCTTTTGGCTGGTTCTTCTATTAATTAAGCCCCGGGATCCTTTAGGACATGAATGAATCTCCACAGGACAATGTTAAGTTGAAGTCAAGAGGTTATAAAAGAAAATTAAGAGTAGACTGAGATATTTAAAATGGCTTAAAATATAGAAACGAGAAAAGGCATCTTTCTCCATTATTCTTTCAACACTATGCTCATAATTTCTAATTTAATTTGTCCATGAAGATGTATACAATCTCCAACAAGTGCTTTGTTTGTACATGTGTGGATGTATACTTATCCATGTAAACTTTATGCAGATTCTTTAGCAGTGATATTAATTGGCTAATATATTCACTCGAGACAGGTATGTCCCAATTATTTCTGAAAATTTCAGTAGTCAGAACAGAATGTATATGTAGCTCCCCTGCCAGGCTTATGAACTAAGTATTCATGTTCTCCAGTAACAAATACTGATTTAATTGGCAATGTGTAATGGCAGGTTTTTCTCATTGCCACTACGTTGGAGACATTTAATATTGGAATCAAAAGGCTGGTAGTAATGAAACAAGAATCATTTTATCTATATTCATGTTTGTAATTTATTTAGTTTTATGAAATTACAAGCCTTGAAAAATTCTGAGTATTATGTTACATTCAACTCTTACTTTAGAAGAATGGAAAAATATCAACAATGAACACTGAGTGGCTTACCTAAGCTATTAGGACCTGAAATGGCACAATTAATCAGAATAAAAACACTTTAAATTTATGCTAAAAGTTAACAATATATTTCAACTTTTGAGTAAATGATTCCATCCTGCCTTTTGGAAGGAAGAGATAATAAACAGTTAATTTACAAGAGTTTATGTAAGATTTTTCTATATAGGGGAATTCTTGACTCAAAATGTCTTCTGTAAATTATTAAATATAAAAGATATTAAGAACATAAAAATCTTGTCCTTAGTGAATCAAGACTTAGATCCGAGCATGTTTTCTTATGATGTCAGTCATAGTTCCATTGCTGTGACAAAATTTCTGTGAATATCATCTCTCATAGATTCAGAGGTTACTGTTTCTGGTCAGTTGGCTGGATTGTCTTTGGGTCTCTCTGGTAAGGTCAGACAGATCATTATGGTGGGAGACATAGGTAGAGCAAACCTGCTTACTTTATGTTTGAAGCAAAGAGGGGGAGAATGAATGGGGCTGCTCTCCTAATCCCGTATCTCCTGAGAGAGTACACTGCAAATACTCCAATTTCCTTCCATTTGGTCTTCTCTCCTAAAGTACAATGGCCGAGTTGGACATGACAACTAGGAGGTTCTTGGTGATCTCAGTCTCAGTATCTGTTCGAACTGAGCTCCAGAGGAGAAGCTACGCTGCTGCAGATTCAGAGCAGTGCAACTCTGGAGAAGCATGGAGAAAGCAGCGGCAAGCATGACACTGTAGTCCACCCAGGTGATGCTAGCAGGAAGCTGGAGCAACCGTGGCCAAGGGAGTCAGTCAATTTAGGTTGCTGAGAGAATGCTAAAGCAGGGTAATGAGAATGTTTTCTTCACGTTTCTTAGACATGGCTAGAGGATTAATCCCCTTACATCTTGCTACTTGTAAGGCCAAGATATAAATACAAAATTATAACAGGCCGGACTTATATTTTACGTCGCTGAGTTATTCATAGGTAAGGGAAATCTGAGGTTCTTTCTCATACATGCTTAAGTCTTCTAACCTCTTATGTATGTCTGTAGATATAGTCTTGTTATTTTTGTTATTTATTTTATTAATAATTTTCTTTAACAATTTTATACTTGTATATGATGAATTCTGGTCATGGTCCTCCATACATTTTTATTCTCCCTCTGCTAATGGTCCTTTTCCTCAGATATATCTTCATAGTGTTGATGACTTTTCATTTTATTTTGATTCATGGTCCATTCTTCTGGCTCTTATATTCTTTCTGTAACTTCTTTTGCAATGTTGAAAAAGAATTAAGAGCTGGATTTACTTATCTACTGTAAAACGATACTTATATGTTAAGGCTGATAATAGTAGAATATGTTCTTAAATATTTAGAAGGCATACATATATATAGCTGACTTAGCTAAGTCGATGTAGTAGATTTTCCCTAGTGCTTAAGAAAAAGGATTTAGAGCAATTTTATAGGGGTAGGCTTGGCTTCCCTCTTGTGGAACCTCTCAAACGAGGAAGGGCTGCTTACCCTATAACTATTATGCCATTATTGCACCAACCAGGCCCAGAATCTCTTGCAGTTTCCTCCTTTACTTCAGTGATTTCATATCTGGGTAAGACCACAGATGCCATAGCTTACTTCCCAGCTTACATTAACACTCTACAGCAGTGTGAATCCCAGTCCAAAGGCAGGAAACTCCAGCTCAGTTTCAGCTTGATTTCTCTATATTTTGCATATTAGGGATGGTGCCTTCAGAAATAGGGTCTTATCAGTTATTTTTGTGTGCAACCAATAGTATTCATGAAGATCCTGTATTGCTTTGGGGCCCTCTATGGTCTTCTCAACCAAGATCTCCTATGAAGGCATCCCATACCTGGTACGGTTTAGTGATTATTGGGCTATTACTTATAGTTTAGTTTTGCAAGGTATCTTTCTTCAAAATTTCTTTTATATTTTTAATTGGACTATTAGATAAGTTCTGAGTGCCTTTCTCATACTTCATTTTGATGTAATCTTTTGATCATACCCTTGCCTAATCTCCCACTCTTGCCTGCTTTGAAACTTTATCTCAGTATTTCCTCTTTATACCCTCATTTTTATCTATGTGCTACTTCTCTGTAAGGCTACAACCTTCCATTCACATCTTTTGAGGTTGCTAGCTTTTTCCAGGTGCGTCCATGCAAAAATGCAGAATCAAATCTAGAACCTGCAAATGAAAGAAGACACAAGGAACTCATCTCTCTGAACTTGGATTATATCTTTACTGAGTATAATTTGTCCAATTTCATTTATTATCTGTAAATTTCATTATTTTTTAATAGCTGTAGAAAATTCCAGTGTCTACCACATTTCCATTATATAGTCATTGATCGGTGGACATGCAGGCTGATTTCATGTCCTAGCTATTGTTACTAGAGCAGCAATGAACATGGTTGTCCAAGTGTCTGTGTAGTAGGATGTAAATTTCTTTAGGTGTAGTCTCAAGAGTGATGTGGTTGGATCACGTGATAACTCTAATTTCTTGTTTTCTGAGAAACTCCAAACTGATTTCCATAGTGTCTGTACTAATTCACATATGATTTTCATACTTTATTTAATCAAAGTACTTTCATAAAATCAAATTACCTTCATAAAATAAATCTTGCAACTAACCTGTTACATAAATAGCCAAATATATTTTCACTTTCATTCCTTTGGCATAAAACCATTAGGAATTCTGATTCTTCACTTGGAGGATTTAGTAAGGCAAAATTATAATCAGAGCCTGATAGATCACATTAGATGTCTAAATCCTGCACTTTCATTTATATATATATATATATATGTTTATTTATATTTTTACATAGAATCATATATTGATATCTCTCCTTGAATTGATATGTAGCCACATATGATCCTGACTATCTGATCCTCCTATTTTACCCATCGAGTGCTGGGGTTGCAGGTATTTGCCACTGCGCCTAGGTTTATGCAGTGTTGAGGATTGAGCCAGCTTTTGGATCACGATAGGCATGTGGTCTACAAATTGAGTTGTATTTCTAACCCAACGCTTAAACCTCTCTTGAGGTAGTCTGTCTACTGCCATGACAAAACAAATGCAAGGAGCCATTTTTCTCTCCAGATCAGCAGTAGGAGTGCTAGATCTGAATGGATCATTGACAAAAAAGCTAAATTACAAAATGTACCAAGGAACATCATAAAAACTAAAGTGTGTACAGAACTGGAGATGATTCTGCTCCAGATTATGTTCATCGAGTGCCCTCTTTTCCTCATCTCTGTTTAGGGAGTTGTGAGGAAATAGTCTGTACTTTTGGAGGATACCATTGATAAATACCTGTGGCCATCATCAGCAGAAAGTTCTTGTATGTTTAAATTAGCAAAATTCCTGGTTCATCTTTCTTTTCTGTGTTTATTAGTTGAAGAAAGAAAGTAATTTTGATGGCAAGACCATGGACAGTGACCACTAGCAAAGTATATTCACTTTGTTTATTAAGACTGTTTAGGGAATACAGTCCCTAAACAGTGGGTCAAACTTTATTCATAACATGGAGATAAGTGAAAATAAACACTAGATATTTATAAATAAAAGAAGAAAGTGCATATGCACTGCTAAATCATTTCCACAAAGATGACTTTGGCAAAAAATAGATATTTTTATGGTTTAGAAAACAAATGAAACATAATTGTGCCACTAAGACAAGAAAAATATATTTATTTTTTTCCTTGAGTTATTTTGAGCTATTTTTATTTCCTTGGGTATATTTTCATGCAACACTGAACATTTTTCTTAAGACTTTGTGTGTGGACCAAAATCTCTTTTGAAAACCTTCTTACTTATAGTTCATGGAGAAGAGGATAACCCTGAATGAATGAATGGCTGGTATTTTGATATTGACTTTATGGACACACAGTACTTTTACTCTTTAAATTTTTATCCCAGACTGCTAACATTCTGTGAACTTATCAAGTCATTGATGGTCCCTGGGGAAGCTCCTGAGAGCTTGCTGTAGTTGGTATTTCTCACCATCCCTTCCTGCTAGCTGTTAGTGAGTAGGCCTTTGATAAAACTCAGAAGCTAAGAATTCAGGAAGTATATATATGGATAGAGTCAACCATGACACTGGTAATACCTGTATTATGTGCAAAGTATCAGAGATTATAATCTTATGCAGAAAACAAATTAGTGAACTAATTGCCATGCCGAACGATACTACAGGAGAGATGATTTAAGGGGGAAAATAGCAACATTCTAAAACACCCAAGTCCTCATTACTGTATGGTATCTATGCCTCCTTAGGAATTCCAAGAAATAAACTTTGGGATTATACTTGTAAACCATACTACTTAAAGAAAATAAAGCAGAAAATGTTAGTTATTTTAAACATAACACTTATTATCACTGAAAATATTGTAACCTAATAGACTGAGCTAGTCCATGCAATGAGTTTCCTAAAGATCTTCAATACAGATTTCTATCTTCTACTCAAATTGGCATTCTTTTCTATTGATGAGTGTGGCTGCAAAGTTTATTTAAGTTGCTTCATTACCCTGACTATCTCAGATAATTGCTATTAAATGTAGTAATCTCTTTTCTATAATATGACAGAGAGAATAGAAATGTAATCATTTCTTCAATTATTAATCAATTTCAGTGTTCATTTCCTAATAGAGAGTGCTTAATAGGACGGTGCTTGCCGTTCCTTGACATCACCTCCTTCTGCAGCACTGACGAATGGGAATCAAGCTGCAAACCTGTTCTGATTAGCTGAAAATGTCTAATCATGTCGTTCTGGAGTGAGGGTAATTTCTGCAATGGGATAATTTCTTCATAGCAGAGTGAATATTAAACCAGGATTGGGTGTGGAGCTGGAAAAAAATAAAAGAGAGACAAGAGAGGGGATCAAGGTTTTATTTTTTACTTAATTTTTTGGTGCTATTAACATTTGGGAGAAACTCTTAGATGTTTATATCAAGGGTGAAGATTTCTGAAAGTTTTAAGATTTAAGTTCAGAATGTTAAGGTGGAGATGGAGTGGGCGACATTGCAGAAAGGTTATAGTCATATCTGCTTTTGTTTTTTGTATGTTTTGCCTCCCAAATGGGAAGAATGTAATGGAGATAAGAACAGGGACCACTCTACCACAGTTCCCTCTGTCTCTGTCAGGTGTTCCCGAGTGTTGTACCAACAAGTAGACCACAAATCAATCAGTCATTCTTATACTCTATTAGAATATGCATTCTCCAAACATAAAGAAAAATGAAATTTGCATGTGAACAACTACTTATAAATCTTACCAAAATGCAGAATACCTTAGTTTTACTTTCATAACAAAAATCAGTTTAGCTCTTTTTGATAGAAAGATTGATGAGCCACTTTGGTGAGATTATAGGGAAGTGGGCTATTGCTAAGTCTACTTATTAGATGTTGGTTTTACAACCTATGCGCTTGTCACTAAAGCTAGCGGATATGACTGTGAACATGTGCCAGGTCTCATTCTAGGTGACAGGTAGATCTGGAGGTAGTAAAATACGAACCTGAAAATATTTCTTAAATATCACTTTGTATTCATTTAATAAATTAATTTAGAAAGTAAGGAAGTTTCTATATGGAGTGTTTATGCACCTTTCCCTTGGATGATCATCCCCTTCTCTCACTTGCCTATCCTTTTCCTCATGAATGCTTTGTCTGTTCTTTCCCATTCCTTCCACTTTGATCTACTGTCTTTCCCATCCTCTCCCTTAAGGCCTTTTCCCCCAGTCACAAAGGACACATTCTAGATTCTAGGTCTTTACCCATAATTCCTCCTACCTATATCCACACATTAAAGAGTTAGAAAGGATATGATCTACAAATTAAAGATGATATTCAGTATTTGTATTTCTGAACCTGGGTTAGCTCACTTAAAAATACATTTTCTAATTCCACTGATTTTTCTACAAATTTCATAGTTTTATTTTCCTTATGGTTAAATAAAATTCCTCTGTGAAGATGAACCACCTCTTTTTGTAAACATCTGTTAAAAGTCTAAAAGTAAATAGGGATAAGTAATAGTTGAGAAAAACCTCCCTTATCCTTTCCTAAACAGTGTGCTTTATTCAATGACTTACTTTGCTTTCTAATAAAGTCTGTTTCAAAGTTTGCACTATCTTTAGTAGAAAAAAATATGTACAAGTATTCTCAAAGTGATGTGAGATCAATGTAAGATGGCAGTGGAAAATGGGTGTTGTTCTCGGCCGTGTTTCCATTCCACTGGGGGAAATGATTTTATGTTCAAGTACGTTTTAATAACCAAGGCAGGAAATTTTTCATATTTCAGAAATATTTTTTATGAGAAAGGTTTTTCAAAAATGTACCTCATCACTAATGTATCCAGTCGGCTGTCTGTGAACACTTTTGGGTGAGCACTTATTGGTTTTTATTTTCACTTAGCGGTAACATCACTCCCCTGTGGTGATTTAGGGACAAGTTGCTCCTCAAATCACCCAGCCCAGCAGTTTTTCAGGCAATGATGGCTTAGCTTGGCATTTTAAATA
Source organism: Microtus oregoni (assembly GCF_018167655.1). NCBI lineage: Eukaryota > Metazoa > Chordata > Mammalia > Rodentia > Cricetidae > Microtus > Microtus oregoni. The sequence continues at coordinate 19,569,730 of NW_024543060.1, forward strand.
TGTCCTTGAACTGTCTAAGGAGCTAAGGTATTTAAGGATGTGCTCTGGTACCAGGACCAGTAGCTAAACAAAAATGATTTTTTTCTTCTCAAAATCATTTAAGCAGCCTTTCTTATTAAACTTCAAGGAAATCAGAGGGAGTGATATGAATTTATCATCTACCTATGATATTTAGTGAGAACCCCATGTTATGTTAAATGTGGTTAATGAAAAATTTTCTTTTTTGAACTGATGTGCCCTTTCGATTTTCAGCGTAGACATGTTGTCACATAACTTATTACTCAAGCCAGGGTATTCCCAGAATACAGGAGAGTCCTTTCACAATGATGGGAGGCTAGAGAGCTTAGACAGGAGACTGTTAGAATCAGACCTCTAGCCTACCCTATGTTTTGTCGACAAAGAACTTGTCAAGTGACTTAATAATTATTGCACCAGAGAAAATACGCAGATTGGCTATAATATTAAAACCAATTCCCCCACCTTCTTGTTTTATCAGAAGATTATTTATCATCTCAGATGCAAGTTAGTTTGGGCAAGGATTTATTTTGTTTGTGCCTAAGAGATGCTTTGAACTTGATCTCGTCACTCTAAAGTGAACATTGTTATTTCTAAATTCTGAGGCAAATAGCTCTGTGGGAAACTCTAACTTCATGAGTGATTTTTGTCCATAAACAAAGGAGATAGACCTTCACCTTAAAAAAAAAAAAAGTATTGGGTAGAAATCCCCCAGCAGATGGAAGAGAAGCTCACATCTAAGTCTTTGCAAAGCAAAAAGCAATCATTTGTTAAAGTCTTTCTCTTCACATTTTGTATTCACTGTTTTGTTCCAATCCCCCTTTGTTTTATTTGGCTACTGGAGCCAGAGCGCCTTGCCTTTGGCAATAAAAGCTTATGAACAAACATTCTCTGTGCTTTGGAAAGCAAAAGCGTCACCCCAGTGTGCACACCCAACTGTGCCCCTCTCCCAAGTACTGATCCTGTTCTTAAATTGGAAGCAGAGTAGCTTGCCAACCTTGCAGGCTGCCAGGAGGACCGGCCCATATTGATTTGCTTTGGTTCCCCTGTTTTTTGTCAGTTAGCGATCCTGTCACAAGCTTTGATTCCTCATTATCTCAATTGCAAATTCCATGAAAACATCGCCATGCTGGTAGCACACCCAGTATTTGAAACCAACGATTCCGGATCAATGTCTCAGGGGCACAGGCCTGCATTTCAATAATATAATTAAATTCCTTGAATGCAAGATTTATCCAGATTGTCGACTCTACATTTTCTTCACGTTCGGTCTGTGAGACTATCCCCACACATATCCCCCCTACACAGTGTTGCTGTCAATGCGTAACGAAGGAGAGAGACTTGATCGTGAACCTGGGGGAAAGATAATCAAATGTTGAACCTGCTGAGGCTGTTAGATGAAACTGTTAACAAGGCTTGCTCAAGTCACCAGGGAAATGCTGCTGGGATGGAGATCGGGGTTCAGTTCGGAACTGTGCAAGCAGGGTGAGACTGGATGAGGAGGTCCCTGTGCTTGTTGTGGAAGCTGTGCAGCAAGCTTAACCAAGGATTTGTGTTTTCCCTCAGGAGTCCCTTTGGCAGGAGATTCACTTGAAGCAGTGAAGCTCAACTCCGAGAAACAGGCTGACAGAGAGGATGTCATAAAAGAATAGCACATTTTAATTCTCATTTTCCCAAACACAAAGTAAAGTTACCAAGTGAAAAATTGCTTTTTGTTTTGGTCTTGTAGTTTATAAGGACAGTCTATGACGGTGGCATATTAACTCTAAACAGTTCCTTATATGATCTTGACCACACCAGAATGTGCATGGCCCAAGTGACTCAAAGTCTTCCTTGCCATAGACTTGACTTGCAGCATACTTCATACTTAAGACAGAAAGGACTTTGTAAACCACCTCCTTCCAAGACTGACACACACAGTCTCTATTCACCATGCTTTTACTTCCTTACCCATCCCTCCTCGGGCATCTCCCTCTCGATCTGTGTCCTCATGGACTGATTGGACAGAATGCAGTCAACTTCCTGCATCTGCTATGAGGTGACTTGCCCTCTGGCACTGATGAATCCCTGGCAGTCCTGGGGTCATTACCAACTTTATTTGAGGAACGGTGGCACTGAAACCAGAGCACATGTGAATGTTCCTTTACCTCATAATTGCTTACTCCAAGAAGGCAATCTTTGGATATTAAAATTGACAAACAATGTCATCTGAAAATATACATTTATTATAATAAAATAGAAAAGGATGTCTCCATTATGGAAACCTATTAAAAATTCATTATCAGCTGTGGGCTGTCATTACTATTGAGAGCACTGATTGACTTAACATATACATGTTCATAAAAAACATTTTAAATGTGTAACTTTTAAATCAGACAATCACATAGAAACATCTTTTTTATTATGCTTTATTCTGTTTGATGCACATCTAGAATCATTAGGGAGTGCAAGTCTGGTTTGTAGGTAATGTTAATTATTTTTTTAAAATGTATACATATTTAGGTTTTCTGTGGGAATATATATTAAACATGTGGTTTAGGCTGAGGTTATATGTAGATGAAGTTGGTGGTAGCATTCACACAATGATTAGACAATTACCTTTTATGAGTTTTGTATATATATTTATCTATATATTTGAATGTTAGAAACATTTTTTAAACAACTGCCTTGACTTACCTATCATATATATATATAGGTTGATCTGGGTTTAAAAGTTACTTTATGTGCTCTGGGATTTTTTTTCTTTTCTTTTATCTAAAAAATAAATAGCTGAAAGTATGTGTGAATATTTGTAATTGGGGTTATTAGAATTTAGACAAAGAGAAAGCTAATTGGATCATTATTTAAGACATGAAGATCAGAATTTAACAATATAAAATATTCTATGATTGTTGTTTCTCCTTCTTATCTGCCTGTGTCAGGACAGCCCAGTCTTAGTACTACTACTTCTTCGGGCTGTGGGAAGCTGCTATTCTGAGCATTTCAGATATTTAACAACAATTCTTGCCTCTTTCCATTAGCTTTCCCAAATCAAAGATGTCTCCAGTTTCCCTGGAGGGCAAACTCTCTTCCAGATAAGATCACAGGACAATATTTTTGGTTGGTTAAGGGTACTGACTCTTGTTCCAGAGGACTAGAGTTCTAGTTACAGGACCCACTTTAGGAAATTCACAGCCATTTATAACTCCAATACTTGAGATCCAGTACTGTCTTCTGTCCTCCATGGGCACTGGCACATTAGGTAGAAGACACACATGAAAAATAAGTATTATAGTAGTTTATATGCAATAAAACAATGTAAGGAAAGGCAAAATATGCTAACAGAAGGATTACATTGTAACAGTTAATTAATTGATGAAATCTTTGATGATTTAACAACACAACTCAGGAGAATAAAATGACCTTCTTCAAAGCAGAATGGCTAAGTTCCTATGGTGACCCTACCCATCCTTTTAAGGATGGGTGTTTTAATTTGAGTTTCTATTGCTGTGAAAAAAACACCATGACCAAAACTTGTTCAGGAAAGGCGGTTACACTGAAGCATCACTATTCATCATCAGGGAAGTCAGGACAGGAGTTCAGACAGAACAGAAACCTGGAGGCAAAGCTGACCCAAAGGCCATGGAAGGGTGCTGCTTACTGGTGCTCCCCTGGCTTACTTAGCCTGTTTTCTTTTTCTTTTTTTTCTTTTTTGTTTGTTTTTTAACTTTTTTTTTATTGAGAAAAGGCGAAAAAAAAACAAGTTTACACCTCCTTCCAGCCTCCCATTTCCCTCCCCCTCCTCCCACCCTTCTCCCCCTCCTCCCATCCTTCTCCCCCTCCCCCCACTCCTCTCCCCCTCCCTCTCCAGTCCAAAGAGCAGTCAGGGTTCCCTGCCCTGTGGAAAGTCCTAGGTCCTCTCCCCTCTGTCCATATCTAGGAAGGTGAACATCCAAACTGGCTAGGCTCCCACAAAGCCAGCACATTAAGTAGGATCAAAACCCCGTGCCATTGTCCTTGGCTTCTCATCAGCCCTCATTGTTCGCCATGTTCAGAGAGTCCGGTTTTATCCCATGCTTTTTCAGTCACAGTCCAGCTGGCCTTGGTGAGCTCCCAAAAGGTCAGCTCCACTGTGTCAGTGGGTGGGTGCACCCCTCGTGGTCCCGACTTCTTTGCTCATGTTCTCCCTCCTTCTGCTCCTCATCGGGACCTTGGGAGCTCAGTCCAGTGCTCCAGTGTGGGTCTCTGTCTCTATCTCCATCCATCACCAGATGAAGGTTCTATGATGATATGCAAGATATTTGTCAGTATTGCTCTAGGATAGGGTCATTTCAGGTTCCCTATCCTCAGCTGCCCAAGGAACTAACTGGGGACCTCGGCTTGGGCACCTGGGAGCCACTCTAGGTTCAAGTCTCTTGCCAACCCTAAGATGGCTCCCTTAACTAAGAATTGTGGTTCCGTGCTCCCCTATCCAACCTTCCTTTATCCCAATCCTCCTTTTCCCCCAAGTTCCCCCCATCCTCCCTTTCTCAGACAGCCCCTTTAGGGGGCGGGGTTTGCCTCGGGCGAATGCCTACAGATAAATGGGCACGCAGGAGGCGGCTCCGGCCCTTTTCCTTCCTACCTCCTGTGCCACGCGGGAACTTCGGTTCTGTAAGTTTATTATTAAAGTGTGAATATTCTTTTGTATCTGCATTGCATTTATTTACGCCGATACATTTAGCACCCTACCCTGGGACTTTGCCGAGACCCGGCCCAAATCGGAGCCACTGCTCCTAGCAGTGGTCTCCCTGGGCGTGCGGAAACAGCTGAGATTCTGAGTGACCCGATTTTCCCTGCTGCTTGCTAGAGAATCAAGCAGTACGGGAGAGCTAGCACTCCAGGCATTTTGAAATCAGCAGCACCTCTGTAACAGCTTAATTAGTCTCTCTTTCCCGCCCACCTCAGCCTGCGCTCGGGTCACGTGACAGCAGCCCTGTGAGCCCTGGCACACCAGCATCCCTCTGATTTGTTCACTTTGGAGGCTTTTCTCTCTGTTGCCATTCTGGCCCAATTGCTACTTATCAGTCTGGTGACTGTTTCAATTTTGTTTTTGAGTCATTCATTTCAGACTTAGGCCACGTGGACTCAAGTGGACTCTTTCGCCACCACTGGCAGAAACCAGTCATTAAGGTAAAAGAATTTTTTCTTTTATACATAAAATGTCTGAGAACGTAACAGTTTCAGATTTCAACAGCTTTTTTTGAGTGTACCATTTTGGAGATTTTCAAGAGGTGTCTATCACCCCACATCTATGGATATTTTTGGGATTCTTAATTTTCCTTAGCACTATTTGGTTTGATAATAGGAAAATGATCAAATCTCTTAAGGCAGAGGTTGAACGTTTAAAAACTATTGAGAATGACAACAAGCTTCTCAAAAATCAGTTTGAAGTTCTCCAGGAAGAAAACAGATCTTTGTTTAACATGACTCGGTTAACTGAGCAAAATCTAGAAAAGGTACAGGCTGATGTTAAGGAGAAATTCATTACTATGGAAGAAGGAACAGCTGAATTAGATCGTAAGTTCCAGCAGTCCCTTTCTGTAGGAACTGAAACATTAACTGAGAGAATCAAAACTGCTGAATGTGACAATCGAATTTTGTCTAAAGCTTATGACAGATTGGCGGAAAGATTATCAATACAAGAGGCACGGTTTATGCCATAAAATTATGTCCAAAGATGACAAGTTATCTCTAATGGACAAATTTCATACTTTAGAATCCTCAATGAAGGCTTTGGAACATAATTCTGGACAGGAGATTCAGACATTACAAAAAGCAATGGTGAATAGAATTGAAAAGATTGAGGAATTTCTAAATTCTGATGAAGAAGAGCAAAGGGTAGAAAGTCAATTTTAACTACATCTGTGGATAAATCCCTTAGGGACAATTTCCACAAAGCTCTACCTACAGCTCTACATGCCTTTCCAATAATAACAACAGAAAAGGTGATTGGTTCCAGAAACCCTAGGGTCATCAAGGAAGAAACATGGGAGCCTGTCCATATGAATGATCTCAAAGAAATTAAACAGGCCGTCATGACTTTTGGGATGCACGCCTCTTTTGTCAAAGAGATGCTAAAATCTTGGGCCACAACAAGCCGAGCAACCCCCTCGGACTGGCTCCAGCTGAGCTCCGCGGTCCTTGAGAGTGGACTGCAATTAAAATGGAAATGCTTATTCAGGCAAGAGGCTAGACTTTTAGAGCAGCAGGAAAAGGTGAAGGGAATTGACATTTCCCTAGATAAAATTCTAGGTGAAGGGCTCTTTTCTGACCCTCAGGAACAAGCTAATTTGGATGAAAACATACTCTCCATGTGTACTACAGCAGCCTTAAGGGCTTGGGACAGAGTACAAGACCCAGGACAGAGAATGGAATCATTTGTCGCAGTTAAACAGGGTCAGAGAGAACCCTTTAGTGACTTTTTACAAAGATTAACTAAGGCTGTACAAATAGGGATATCTGACCCAGAAGCAAGACGTATAATAATTGAGTCTTTGGCTTACGAAAATGCTAATGTGGAATGCAAAAAGATCTTGGGGCCTTTAAAGTTCAGATCAGCGTCCTTGGAAGAATGGGTCTTGCGTACACTAAATGTTGACACATTTGACTATGGCACTGAAGCATGGGTAGAAGAAGCAATTTCCAATGGTAAAAGGAGACACCAGAATACCAAATGTTTTAATTGTGGCAAAATGGGTCATATGAAAAGGAATTGTAAACAACGGGTTTTCAGAAATAATAATAATGCATCTTCTAGAAATAACAGGAATAGAAGGACTCAGCCTTCAGGTTTATGTAGAAGATGTGAAAAGGGCAGACACTGGACGAATGAATGCAGGTCTACAAGAGATAGACAAGGCAACCTGATACAGACGGGAAACGTGAGAGGGGGGCCTCTCAGGCCCCCATGGCAAACATGGTTCAGTCATTTCCAGTTTCTGCAGAGAACATGCCTCATCAGGACAATTAGAAAGCCACATGCCTACTGTTACAAGCAATAGTAATCAGAAAGATGAGTTACGTGTGTTTTGGCAAACTTCTATAAATGATCAAAGACCTAGGCTGAGAGTGTGTGTAAATGGCATTTTTATTACTGGCCTGCTGGACACAGGTGCTGATGTAAGTATCATTACCCCAGAATCTTGGCATCCATATTGGCCTCTTCAGAATGTAAATGTTTAGCTCCTGGGAATTGGAACCCTCTCTCGAGTAAGGCAGAGTACGAGATGGGTTGAATGTATAGGGCCTGAGGGACAAATAGGAAAATTAAGGCAATATGTAGCCAATATTGCAATGAATTTATGGGGTCTGACCTATTACAACAATGAAATACCCAAATTAACATTCCTGCTACTTCTAGAGCCCATATTTCTGAAAATAATATTAAAAGTCATTACAAACGGAGAAAACCGGCCATTAGGGCTGTGCAAGAACAAGCAATTGATGTCCCTTCAGAAATGCCAACAGCCTTGTCTCTAAAATGGTTGACTGAGAAACCAATATGGATAAAGCAATGGCCTTTAGCTGAGGAAAAGTTACAGGCTTTAGAACAGCTGGTACAAGAACAACTAGATGCTGGACATATAGAAGAATCTACCAGCCCTTGGAATTCTCCTGTATTTGTGGTTAAGAAAAAATCAGGTAAATGGAAAATGGTGACAGATCTCAGGGCCATCAACAAGGTTATTCAACCTATGGGCCCTCTGCAATCTGGAATTCCTTTGCCCTCTTTATTACCAAAAGGATGGCTTCTCATAGTTTTTGATTTAAAGGATTGTTTTTTCACTATACCTTTGCAAAAAGAAGATAGAGAAAAATTTGCCTTCACAGTGCCTACTTATAACAATTCTCAACCTTCAAGGAGGTACCACTGGACCGTCCTCCCCCAGGGTATGTTAAATAGCCCCTCCCTGTGCCAATATTTTGTGAACAAACAATTACAAATAATACGCAAGAAATTTCCCAAATCTATAGTATACCATTACATGGACGACATATTGTTATCTGATTCAAACATAGATACCTTGAACAGACTGTTTGAAGAAATACAGATACTGTTACCTAAATGGGGATTGCAAATTGCTCCTGAAAATATTCAGAAGGGAGATTCTGTTAATTATTTAGGTTATAAAATACGTTTGCAAAAAATTAAGACACAGAAGGCACAAATTCGGAGAGATTGCCTACGGACTCTTAATGACTTTCAAAGACTGTTAGGAGATATTTCCAGTTTACGACCAGCTATTGGGATAACACCTGATCTAATAATTCATTTGAACAAGTCCTTGAATGGTGATAAAGATTTGAACAGTCCCAGAGAATTAACAGCTGAAGCAGAAAAGGAACTGACAATGATTGAGGAGAAATTACAACAGGCACAAGTGGACAGAGTGAATCGAGAGCTCGATTGTATTCTTGTCATATTACCATCAAAAATTTCTCCTACAGGAATTTTAATGCAGAGAGATGATATTATCTTGGAATGGATCTTTTTACCACATAAACCAAGTAAGAAACTGAAAACTTATGTGGAAAAAGTCTCTGAGTTAATTATAAAAGGCAAGCTGAGACTTCGTCAACTAGCAGGCATAGACCCATCAGAAATTATAGTGCCTTTCACTGCTGATGAACTAAAGAAATTATGGGAAGATAATGAACCCTGGCAAAGAGCTTTTGCTAATTTTTTGGGAGACATTAATAACAACTATCCAAAAATCAAGCGTCTTAACTTCATAAAGAGAACTTCTTGGATCCTTCCTCGAATCGTCCGTGATGCTCCAATAACTGGAGCCTGTACATTCTATACTGATGCCAATAAATCGGGGAAGGCAGGTTACAAATCAGAAGACTTGGGTAAGGTGGAACAAAGTCCTTATGATTCTGTCCAAAAGGCAGAATTATATGCCATTCTTATGGTACTAAGAGATTTTAAAGAACCTATTAATATAGTTACTGATTCACAATACGCAGAAAGAGTTATTTTACATATTGAAACTGCTGAATTTATACCTGATGATACAGAACTAACTTCATTGTTTATCCAGGTTCAAGATTTGATCAGGAACAGGCTTTGCCCTATGTACATAACACACATCCGATCCCATACGGGTCTGCCAGGTCCTCTAGCACAAGGTAATGCAGAAATTGATCAATTATTGATTGGTAGTGTGCTACAAGCCTCTGAATTCCATAAAAAACATCATGTTAATAGCAAAGGTTTGAAGAAAGAGTTTTCTATTACATGGCAACAAGCTAAGGAGATTGTAAAGAAATGCCCTACTTGCTCTTTCTATAACCAAATGCCACTGCCAGCAGGGGCTAATCCAAAGGGCACCCATAGGAATGAAATCTGGCAGATGGATGTGTTCCACTTTGCAGAATTTGGCAAATTGAAGTATGTTCTTCACACCATTGACACTTATTCAGGCTTTCAGTGGGCAACTGCTTTAAGTTCAGAAAAAGCTGATTCAGTAATCACTCATTTATTAGAAGTCGTGGCTATCATGGGTATACCTACACAAATAAAGACAGATAATGGTCCTGCTTATGTCTCTAGGAAAATGAAACAGTTTTTTGATTATTACAATATCAAGCATGTTACAGGTATACCATACAATCCTACAGGTCAAGCAGTCATAGAAAGATCAAATCGAACTATAAAGGATATGTTGAACAAACAGAAAGGGGTGGAAAACACCCCCAGAAATAGGTTACATAATGCTTTGTTAACCTTGAATTTTCTCAACGCTAATGAGAAGGGAATGACAGCTGCAGAAAGACATTGGATCATGGAAAAGTCTGCTGAACTAAATCAACCAGTTTATTTCAAGGATGTGCTGACCTCACAATGGAAGCCAGGAGATGTGCTGCGTTGGGGAAGGGGTTTTGCTCTTATCTCCACAGGTGAGGAAAATTTATGGATACCGTCAAAATTAATAAAGATTCGGTTTGAGGAAGAGAAGTCACTTGGAAAAGATAAATAACAATTCATTCACAAGGATGACCGGCATTCAGATGGTAAGGATTACAGATAGGATGGGGCCAGGGTTCTTTTCTTATCTCTACAGGAAAATATTCATCTCCAAAGAATTTAAGGGACTCTGAATATTTAATTACTGATGGATGGAAAATAGTTACGACCCACTAAACATCAACAATAAAATTCTATACATATTGTAAGTATTGATTTTTTATATATATTTGTATGTTTTATTGAACACTTCTTTATAAATGTGTAGAGCTGGTTTTGGAGTTGGACTATGGCTCAGTTCCTCTTCAATTCCAAGCCTGTTGATAAGAGATATTTCAGAGTTTCTGTCTCAGGTCAGGAGCCATGAAATGGGACAGAATAAGAATAATTTTATATTTGATAAACTTTCTTTGCCTTTCCTCATATCTGTGTCTTTCTTTATATGTCAGTATATGTCCTTGTTGTTAATGTTTACATTTCCCATAACAAGCAACATATTTTTCTACAGTAATCTTTGAAGTTTCCAGGATGAAGATGGGGCCCCACAACATCAATTCAATCTGGCTTTTATGACGTCATGAATTTTTCTTTTTTTTTTTTTTAAGCGCTAATATTAGACCTGTTTTTTGGTACCAACTGCAAGAGACAATTTCGAATGATGCACATTTTTGACAACACTCTGGCCGGACCTTCTCAAAACGCTCAGAGACTAGTTATAATTTTCTTAAGTCAAAGGTTAATTTGGGAATTTTACCATCATTTGCTTTCACAGGGGCCCCTAAGAAGAACGTCGCCCCCATGTCAGCTAGAAGCAATCTAAGAGGATGACGTCCCCTCTCCCAACAGAGTTTGCCCACAGGGTTAGGGACATCTTTTAGTGGTTGGTTTAGGGTTGAGGGGATGGTGAGATATTGTATGGAATTAGGGGTATATATACAAAAAAGGGGGGGATTAACTGGTTTGATGGGATGATTGGTATTTGTGACTTACTGTTTTTAGAAAATTATATTGGTACTGTTTCTTGTATATTGATATATTGAATATTGAATGTGAGTGTTCCTACCTATATTTTTGTATAAGTGTATGCTTATATTGTATGGATACATCTATCATATCACAATGTACATTTCTACCTCTGGTACTATTTATGTAATAACATTGTTTACATTTTGATATGTAATGACATTGTTTAGAGGTGAAGATCATTGTCTTCATATATTGCTCAGTTGTTTATTCTCTTAGTTTTCAAATTAGATAGTTATTGAGAATTATATGTTTGTCATATTTATTTTTAGGTTAATCAGGTCTTTTAGATACATAGAGTGTAGTAATAAGAGCGGTGGGGCTGCGTCCCCAGCACCCCGGCTGCCTGCTTGGCTAGCTTATGCCCCGAAATAATTACATGGACACTGTATTCTTTTAAACACTGCTTGGCCCTTTAGCTCTAGCACTTACAGGCTAATTCTCACATCCCAATCAACCCATCTCTAATAATCTATGAGAACCGGTCTTACCGGGAAGATTCTAGCCTAGTCCATCCTGGGTCGGAGCTTCATGGCATGTGTCTGCCCAGGAGCGGGGCATGTCGTCTCTCTCTCTGAGGCGTCTGCTCCTGAGAGGAGAGCTGTGGAGTCTGAGCTCACTTCCTCTTTCTCCCAGCATTCTGTTATGTTTACTCCTCCCACCTATCTCTAACAAATGAGAGCCAAGCAGTTTCTTTTTATTTAACCAATGACCTTCCTCCATCATTAGAGATTATTTTTATTATAGATAGTATAATCTTCAGCCTCTTTGAAGAGCTGTAGAAAATGGCCTTTAATCTAACCTAGAATTCTGTGCCATCGAGACACAATTATTCCTGGCAACACCACTCTACTCCCAAGAGAACGTTGAGCACCAAAGACACTCCACTGGGAGCTTGTCTTCTTGGCAGAACTGGCCTTTGGGTTAAGAAAAACCCATACCTCAACTACTGACTAAGATATGAAACAGGATTGTCTTATCTTGCCAAGACAGGGTAGGATAATTCTAAGAAAGTTCCTTGCATTTGATAATGGTATGTCAGTTATGTTAGGCCTTAGTCAAAGTTGGTTGACTCAACATTGCAAACGAGACTTTGGGTGATTGCCCAGGTAGTCAGTTGTCTCTGTCATTTCTTGCACATTTTGGATATCTCTCATTTGTTAAGTAATATTTATTCCCTTCTCAGATCTTTGATAGAGTTGAATATTATTTAATAGTAGTTACTCTCTACATTATTTAGACTCCTTGAGATAGAATGCCTAGCAAAACTTTTGTTCTCAATATTGTTTGTTATATTTATCATTGGTTATTATTGTTTATAGTTATATTTCATTTAGTTCTGTCTTATTTAGACATAACGGGGAGATGTAGGGTTAAGACAGCCCCTTTAGGGGGCAGGGTTTGCCTCGGGCGAATGCCTACAGATAAATGGGTGCATGGGAGGCGGCTCCAGCCCTTTTCCTTCCTACCTCCTGTGCCACGCGGGAACTTCGGTTCTGTAAGTTTATCATTAAAGTGTGAATATTCTTTAGTATCTGCATTGCATTTATTTACGCCTATACAAAGGTGGCTTCCTTAACTAAGAATTGTGCTTCCGTGCTCCCCTATCCAAACTTCCTTTATCCCAATCCTCCTTTTTCCCCAAGTTCCCCCTTTCTCCCCTTCTCACTTTTCTCTCCTCATCTCCCCTTATCCCAATCCCACCCACCCCCAAGATCCCAATTTTCTCCCCGGCAATTTTGTCTACTTTCCATAGCCAAGAGGACAACTATATGTTTTTCCTTTGGTTCACCTTCTTACTTAGCTTCTTTAGGATCACCAATTGTAGACTCTGTGACCCTTATTTATGGCTAGAAACCAATTATGAGTGAGTACATCGGATATTCATCTTTTTGGGTCTGGGTCTGGGTTACCTCACTCAGGATAGTGTTTTCTATTTCCATCCATTTGCATGCAAAATTCGAGAAGTCATTGTTTTTTACCACAGCATAGTACTCTAATGTGTATATATTCCACACTTTCTTCATCCATTCTTCCATTGAAGGGCATCTAGGTTGTTTCCAGGTTCTGGCTATTACAAATAATACTGCTATGAACATAGTTGAACAAATGCTCTTGTCATATGATAGGGCATCTCTTGGGTATATTCCCAGGAGTGGTATTGCTGGGTCCAGGGGTAGGTTGATCCTGAATTTCCTGAGAAACCGAAACACAGATTTACAAAGTGGTTGCACAAGATTGCATTCCCATCAGCAATGGATGAGGGTACCCCTTCCTCCACAGCCTCTCCAGCAAAGGCTATCATTGGAGTTTTTTATTTTAGCCATTCTGACAGGTGTAAGATGATATCTCAAAGTTGTTTTGATTTGCATTTCCCTGATCGCTAAGGAGGTTGAGCATGACCTTAAGTGTCTTTTGGCCATTTGAACTTCCTCTGCTGAGAATTCTCTGTTCAGTTCAGTGCCCCATTTTTTAATTGGGTTAATTAGCATTTTAAAGTCTACTTTCTTGAGTTCTCTATATATTTTGGAGATCAGACCTTTGTCTGTTGCGGGGTTGGTGAAGATCTTCTCCCAGTCAGTAGGTTGCCTTTTTGTCTTAATGACAGTGTCCTTTGCTTTACAGAAGCTTCTCAGTTTTAGTAGGTCCCATTTATTCAATGTTGCCCTTAATGTCTGGGCTGTTGGGGTTACACATAGGAAGCGATCTCCTGTGCCCATCTGCTGTAGGGTACTTCCCACTTTCTCTTCTATCAGGTTGAATGTGTTATGACTAATAGTGAGGTCTTTAATCCATTTGGACATGAGTTTTGTGCATGGTGATATATATGGGTCTATTTTCATTCTTCTACAGGTTGACATTCAGTTATGCCAGCACCATTTGTTGAAGATGCTTTCTTTCTTCCATTGTATACTTTTAGCTCCTTTATCAAAAATGAGGTGTTCATAGGTTTGTGGGTTAAAATTCGGGTCTTCTATACAATTCCATTGGTCGACTTCTCTGTTTTTATGCCAGTACCACACTGTTTTCATCACTTTAGCTCTGTAATAGAGTTTGAAGTCAGGGATGGTAATGCCTCCAGCAGATCCTTTATTGTATAGGATTGTTTTGGCTATCCTGGGTTTTTATTTTTCTATATAAAGTTGATTATTGTCCTCTCAAGATCTGTGAAGAATTTTGATGGGACCTTGATGGGGATTGCATTGAATCTATAAATTGCCTTTGGTAGAATTGCCATTTTTACTATGTTGATCCTCCCAATCCAAGAGCAAGGGAGGTCCTTCCATTTTCTGGTATACTCCTCAGTTTCTTTCTTCAGTGCCTTAAAGTTCTTGTCAAATAGATCTTTCACTTCCTTGGTTAGAGTTACCCACTTAAAGAAAACAGAGAAAGCTCACATTGGAGACTTAACAGCCCACCTGAAAGCTCTAGAAAAAAAAGAAACAGACTCACCTAGGAGGAATAGAAGACTGGAAATAATCAAACTAGGACTGAAATCAACAAAATAGAAACACAGAAAACAATACAAAGAATCAATGAAACAAAAAGCTGGTTCCTGGAGAAAATAAATGAGATTGACAAACCCCTATCCAAACTAATCAAACGGCAGAGAGAGAACACGCAAATTAATAAGATCAGAATGAAAAGGGGGACATAACCACAGACACAGAGGAAATTCAGAGAATCATTAGATCTTACTACAAAAGCCTATATGCCACAAAACTGGAAAATGTAAAGGAAATGGACACTTTTTTTAGATAAATACCATATACCAAAGTTAAACCAGGACCAGATGAACAATCTAAATAGACCTGTTAGTCGCAAAGAATTAGAAGAGGTTATCAAAAACCTCCCTACCAAAAAAAGCCTAGGACCAGATGGTTTCAATGCGGAATTCTACCAGAACTTCCAAGAAGACCTAATACCTATACTCCTTAATGTATTTCACAATATAGAAACAGAAGAGGCATTGCCAAATTCCTTTTATAAAGCTACAGTTACTCTGATACCAAAACCGCACAAAGACTCAACCAAGAAAGAGAATTATAGACCAATCTCACTCATGAACATCGATGCAAAAATCCTCAACAAAATACTGGCAAACCGAATCCAAGAACACATTAGAAAAATTATCCATTATGATCAAGTAGGCTTCATCCCAGGGATGCAGGGCTGGTTCAACATATGAAAATCTATCAATGTAATCCATCATATAAATAAACTGAAAGAAAAAAACCATATGATCATTTCATTAGATGCTGAAAAAGCATTTGACAAAATTCAACATCCCTTTATGATAAAAGTATTGGAGAGATTAGGGATACAAGGGTCATACCTAAATATAATAAAAGCTATATACAGCAAGCCGACAGCTAACATCAAATTAAATGGAGAGAAACTCAAAGCCATCCCACTAAACTCAGGAACACGACAAGGCTTTCCACTCTCGCCATACCTCTTCAATATAGTGCTTGAAGTTCTAGCAATAGCAATAAGACAACATAAGGGGATCAAGGGGATTCGAATTGGAAAGGAAGAAGTTAAACTTTCGTTATTTGCAGATGATATGATAGTGTACATAAGCGACCCCCAAAACTCCACCAAAGAACTTTTACAGCTGATAAACAGCTTTAGTAATGTGGCAGGATACAAGATCAACTCCAAAAAATCAGTTGCCCTCTTATACACAAAGGATATGGAAGCAGAGAGGGAAATCAGAGAAGCTTCACCTTTCACGATAGCCACAAACAGCATAAAATATCTTGGGGTAACTTAGCCTGTTTTCTTACAGAACCTATGACCACCAGCCAGGGATGGCTACACCCACAGTCACAATTAAGAAAATGATCTATTGGTTTCCATGCAATTAGTTCTTAAAAAGTCATTTTCTTAACTCTTCTCAGAATATTCTAGTTTATGTCAAGTTGACATAAAACTATCCAGTGCAGGTATGTAATCCCTTTTTCGAAATCCAGTACTACAGATGTATGTCTGACTTTGAATCAGGACTGGATATTAGTAGTTAACAATTCAGACAGCAGTCCTGAAAACATCACCTTCATATACCATGAAAAACTGGGTTGGTGTTTTATAATTGACCAATAATAACAAAATATTTTTAGAAAACATTTGTCTTTCTAATCAAAATGAGAAACAGCTCTTGAGAGAAGGTTTAATGTTTATTAAACTCTGTCTTCTTACAAGGTTCCTATGCATAATGCCTGATAGTTATCACAACGGAAGGATGATAATAAATACATTGTAAAAACACTAGCAACATATTTATTGAAGCAACTCATTTTTAAAAGAATGTGTTCCTGTTTGATATCAAATCCTTTTGAATGTCAGGATTAAAAAACAGACATGAATCTTTGGGCAGAGCACACAGTACAAGACATGATGGCATGAACTCTCCTTTAATTGGCCTACTATGTGACTACATTCTAAGGTCATTTTATTATCACAGAAAAAAAAGTTTTCTCTTGATTCTCACTGTTCAGATATTGCTCATTATATCAAGAAGAATTATATTGCAAATTATCATGATCAGAATGGCTTTTGTCTGTGACTGAGGATGTAGCCATCCAATTAATATATGGTGTTCAGGGAAAATAGCTCATTTTAAGCCAGGGTCTTAGGAAAAGGAAAGGACAGCCTTTTATTAACTTTGTCCCTTGTCTCTAGACATATTTATTGCATTCCTCTGGAGCAAACATAATCGAAGCACAGGCATAAGAGCACGTGAACCTCCTGGGCTGCTGTGAATGTAAATGACTCTAACACATGATAGAAAGCACTATGATTTAAAAATCTAAAAATGATATAATATTTATAAATTGTTCTTATGAAATATGAGTGTTCAGTGATTAAAAAGATGATTATGCATCAATAAGATCAATATATATGTTTTATATCTACGTAAACAGCTGTGCATTTCAATTTGAGTTATGTACCTTTTGTTCCTGTGGTCAGTGTTTATTAATTTAACTTGTTAATAAATGGAGCATATACTACTATGCTATAAATAAATAAAATTTTGGAAATTTTGCTATCCAAACATTTCTCTAATTTTGTGCTAGGATGTTTGTCATGCATGGTTTATAAAATAGTTGTTTATCCACTACAGTTTGCTGTGATTTTTTTTTATATCATTTGCTATCTTAACTTTTTCCATCTGTATCACAATTTTCAGAGCTACTCAATATGAGATTCTTGGGGAAAATTGTAAAGAATGATTTTGGTTTATGCCAAGAATACTTCAGTAAGAGATAGAACACTATTAACATATTTCACGTACATGAAGCCCAAGAAAAATGTAATTTGGGCACAAACACCCAAGCCAAAAGTTCAGGATTGAAAGGAAGTCGAGTAGAAATCATCTTGTAGGAAATAACTTAAATTCTCAGCAGATAGTTTGGCAAATTGTGTCTTAGATCTGAATAAATTTGGAATGGTTTTATAAGACAGATCATTGTTCTACTAAGAAACAGGCATCGTGGATCTGACATATCTGGTCAGAAAGGAGTAACATGTCCACCATCTATGAATCTAAACAGCTGATGAAAAGGCTTTATCTTACTGAATGATGAATATGGGGCTCCATGTTGTGCAAACACTATTTTATTAAAGTCACTGATCCTTAGCAATGATCAGAAACAAAAACCATGAACTTGGGAACAGAGGAAATAATTCATCTTATACCTATTTGTCATAAAATTAAGAAGGAAACCTCAGAGACCTTTAGTTTGCTATGTCCTTATTTCTATTTTAGTAAAACTTTCATCATTAACCCTGGAATGAGGTCTCTGTAACTATAAATAATTTTCAAATTTGTTTGAGTATGACAATTTCCAGAAACACTATAAATGTCTGGCAAGGCTTAGTTATAGAACATGAAGTAAGAGGGATATTATATTTTTACTTTTCAGACTTCTATTCTCTGAATTTGGTAATAATCTTAATAGTTTCATAATGGAGCATGAGGAAATGGGATAAAAAGGAACGGGGTGAATCGGGTCTTATGGTTCACTGACTACATTGAAAAATGAGCAAGACTTGTAAAATGTATTTTTGATTTGCAATTTGTGAATTACTTCTTTTATCTTTAAGCATAGGAGATTGCGGCAGTGTTGATAAGGACATTGTCATACATGTGCAAAGAGCTCATTCAATTTGTTTCCCTTTTCTGTTAAAAGTCATTATTGTGGGGGTGGCATGTGCATAGCCAGTATTTGGAGGCTGAGGCATAAATGTGTGGAGCCAGTTCTCTCTTTATGTCCTTATGTAGGTTCTGGGGACTGAACTCAGGTCGCTATGCTTCTGTAACAAAGCACTTTCCCCCCTCAGTCAGCTTGCCAGACCTGGAACTATTTTGTGATGGGGTTACATATCATGAGTTTGGTAGTGTTTTTTTTTTTTTCTTATAATATTCTGGCATTGAAGGAGTACCGATGATTGTTGTTTTGGTGAAACTGAAAAGAAATTATAGTAACATGAAACAAAACATTACAAGAATAAATTGAAGACAGCATAGAATCTCCTGAAACAAATGGAGGTACAGACATTTGTGAGCTGTCATATAACTCACTGAAATCATCATTCTAGCCCCACTATACATCTTTTTATTATCAATGTTGTTGCTAGGCTGTATTAGAAATTATACAAATCCCATTTCCTAAAACCAAAAAGTCATTAATTCATTTTTCCTCCTTAATCAAGTAAATGATTTTAAAACAACACTTAGAACACAGTTCGATTCATCAAATCACTATTAGTTTTTAAATAAGTAATTCAAGATATACTACAACAAAACAAATAAGCAGAGAGCTTGATGATATTCAGGGATTTGTAGAAACTGGTTTGCCTCTTGGATTTGTATGCAGTGAAATATTAACTTATCAGGGGCTGAACTGTAAAAATAAGAATAGTATGAATTTATATGTAATTTATCAATTACAATCATCATTGTACTTCAAAATATTATGGGAAATTTTAAAGAGTAAATATTTGGTTTACTAATTGTTTTACTATTTCAAAGTTATGTTTGATGAATTCATTAGTTTTATCTGATTCCTTAGTACGGATGACATGAGTATAATGAGGTAATTAACTTTCTGATGGGATTTATGGTGTTCTACACATGAGGGGATTGCATGCCTGGTACTGTAATTCCAGTCAAAAGCCCATACTGAGGATGTCAATGGCCCTGTAGTAGAACCTGTGGTTGTTAACCTGCTACATAGTTATATTGTCATAAGATCTCCTAAACATCTATGCTCATATCCAAAGACCTGAACTTCTCTCATCCTAAGTCAAAAAAGATTCCTTTGCAGTGATCAAAAGTTACTGGAGAGATGCATAACTGGTCAAGGTGTTGAGATTAAGAGAGTGTGTTTCAGTCCTAAATAGAACATCTTTCTCAACCCCCTACCACCGTAGTTCAGAGAACATTGTGGAAGAAGAGATATATAAAACCTAAGAGCAGGGGATAGGAAATAGTGATAACATGTTGTCCTCTTGATATGGCTAATTCAATCAATGATGAACTCATAGCTACTGTAGTAACTCATATAAGACCTATATAAGATCAAGTCAGCTAAAATTCTGGCATAAATGGGACAAAGAACCTTCTAGCCCCATCCCTTACTAGTGTCAGTTGAGAGTTGCCAGGGGAGGGAGAATCACTCCCTTTTGTTGATGTGTCTACTGTTAGATTTGATTGAACGATTGGTTCCGTATCCATTTAGACTGGGTAAGTGATTTTAGTGGATTATCAAAAAAAAACCCAAAAGAGCACAAATAAAGTGAGAGACATATTTGGGGAAGTATGGGAGGCGTTAAAGAGAAGAAATTAGGGTAGATATGATGGTATTTCATATATACATATGGAATTCTCAAAAGTCATTAAAAATTAAGAACTAATTGTAATATTTCTTCCATTTAGTTATGTAGCTGCATATCTAGAAACTAGCCATGTGTTTTTTCACATTAAGAATTTAAGAATCAGAGTGAAAACAGAGTTCTCTTGAGGGGGCTATTTGAACAATCATGTTCCATATAAAGAACAAAACCACATACAAGACAATGTATAAGAATATAGAAATATGCTTTACCTTTGATTTCCAGGATCTTGAACCTTTCACCAAAATAAATGGTCTTTATTATGGTGAAATATATTAGCAACTGTGAGCTTCAGAATAAATAAATTTATTCATAATACACAACATATTACATATTAATTTTAACATTTTCTCATAGTCTTTAAATATATTTGCTTTATTAGACTTTGTTTCTTCCCGGACAGTTACTGCCAGTTAATTGACACACTTGCAACTAATTCATGACCATGTGTAGCAGTTTTCTGCCATAAAATTATTCCATTGCTACCATATTTTAATTTGGTGCTTCATGAAGCACTTTGGAATATAAATTCTAGAAATCACTAATCACAAAACTATTTAATGAAGAAATATGCACTTGGATGACTTATGCAGTCTGCTTTAATAGTAGCCTATTGTTATGCTCAAAATAGCTTACGGTGTCTTGTTTCATCTTTGTTTATATGCATTATATTTTATAAATTTTTATGGAATTATTAGTCACTTGGGTAGATTATCTCTGGTAATGCCTTTATTTTAAATTTTCTTTGGTTTCTTGTCATTTTATAGACAGTATACTGGGACTATTTAGTCTTCTAGTGGTAAACATAGCTTCATAAAGATAGCCAACTTTAGATTTTCCTTGCAATATATCTAACATAATTTTCAGGGTTCATGAGAGAAAGGGGAAATAGTATAATACTTTATATCTAGAGTTTTCCAGTTGTCACTGTGAATGACATGATTTTTAAAATAGATTGGCTCTCAACATTTACCACCTGTATGATATCAGTTTGTGCTCTAATGCACCCCAGACAATTTATGAACAACTGTGTGTTGTTAGCTGTATTCTGACTATGGTCAGAAAAGAGAAATGCTATAGCACAACTACTAATATGCTCTGAAGAAAGATGAAGATACTGTTCATGATTTGACTATAAATGAAGGTAACCTGATGCTGCCTTAGGTGTGAGGTCCTCCAGGTGACAAGGACTCTTCTATTTCAAAGGAACACGTGTAGTGATATATTGAGTGCCAAAGCTTGACCATTTTGGTATATTATATGTCTTCCTGGATTACTCATAGCCTTTCTGGAAATAGGGTAATGATTCAGCAAGTGATGTTTAGCTGCGGAGTAAAACAAGAAGAAAATTTTAGCACCTATAGTACAAGAAAAATACAAGAAAACCGAGAATTACATGTTTTGATTAAAATGTGTTTATGACCTATATCTACAAGGCATTAAGGGATTTTTAAGTTTCATGTCAAACATATATGTATATATCTTCATTCACTTATTTTGAGACATGGAAAAAATATAAGAAGCTGGAGATTCTAACTCAGATCCACATGCTTGTGGGACAATAGTTCTTACTCTCTGAGTTACCTCCAGACTATCCAGGAGACAGATAACTTCTTCCTTATTCTCAACTGGCTTGTAAGAGATGTGATTGTTTTACTTAGGTGAAGAATTGAAGTTGCTTTTCTTGATTATCGTCCAGTAATATCAACTGAGTGTTCTTGTTGTATCATGGTTATTAAGTGCCCATTTGAGAGATGGTGTTTATGGAGAACTTCTTATAGTCTGTGCAGCATATTCTTCTCATGATATGACTATTACCTTTGGGTCAAGTTTGATCATCAATGTTCTATGTAGCTTGTGGATCTGTATTATTTTGACCCCTCTTATACTTATTTTCCTGAACTATGCTTTAGCATTAGGTCACGGACCCGCATTGAAAGACTTTATTTGAAGCAGTGATGCCAGTGTGTTATGGGCAATGCAATGAGGTACAGGAAAACATTGAACTCTCTATCACCCAGAGCTCTTCTTACAAGAAACCAACAAAGAAATTTCCCCTAGGTTTTCCAATAGAGAACAGCTCTGCTTCTACTGAAAAAGTGATTTGATTTTCTATTATGGTCCCTGTGATTCTGACCATGGATCATGCGTTGGTCACTAGGAAATGTATTTGAAAATTCTCATTCTCTGCTACTCTGTAATACAATGCAGCATGTGTCTTTATTGTGCTTATTCACCCCCTGAGTTTATTATTTCCCCTTTGAAATGACTCCCTTAACTTCCCATTTTATCTTCTTTTAGTGAAATAATTTTGTAGGGTGCTTCAGTACTTTTGTGAAGTAAGAATGTTGGTTTTATAGAAAGTTAGTATTTCAACCTTAAATATCTTCTGATATTCTAGATTATATTTAGATTTGAAAATTATGTATTATATGTGACATATAATAGCTTATTAAAAATCCATCATATATCTATAACACACTTATCTTCATGTGGTTCCTAGTCAGGACTCATGCTAGAAAAAATATATGAAATATTCATTTTTTTGTCTTTCATTTTTTATTGTAGCAATTATCATTAGCCAATAAATGAAAAACATTCTACATATTAATATATATATATAATTTATTATGTTACCTCACACAATATATTCAAGCATATTGTTTTCTGTTCTGAATATCCTAATATTATTTTCTTGATGGAGGTTTATGTCCTGCCTGTTCCCACAGCCATTCAGTCTGAAGAAAATACAGAGAGGTCTTCATTAATTATAAACTGGTGTACCTACCAGCTCAGGCATTTTTATTAACTAACTCCTACATCTTGAGATACACAGGAGTGCTGCTAAAGGCAAGCCAGGTCAAGTTAAATCTACATATATGTCTGTCTGTCTCTGTCTCTCTGTCTATCTATCTGTCTATCCATTTGTCTGCCCATCAGTCTGTTCATCTGCCCATCCTTCTGCCCATTCATACATGCCTCTATCTATCTATCTATCTATCTATCTATCTATCTATCTATCTATCATCTATCTATCTATCTATTATCTATCTATCTATCTATCTATCTATCTATCTATCTATCTCATCTATTTTTGGCCTGGAAGCATGAGAATACTGCCAGAAGGTTTCTCTAGTAGGTAGGCAAGTTGTCTTAGGCATATCAGATATTTGAAGAATAACGATTCATAAACTAGATACCCCTAAAAGCCCAATAACCATACATTTCACTCATGATATGTTCAACGTTGTTTTCTCCATAAGGTTTTCCACTCATAGAATTTATCAGAAAAAGAAAGACTTCTCCGGCTGTATGTTTTCCCATTCACTTATTTTTTTCAAGTATTTTTATGATGAATACTTTAGAGAGCAGGAGTTTAATGGTTAAGTCTGTCACAGATGAGAAGAACAACCTGTGACAACTAGCCTACTCCTGAGTTTGCCATCAGACAAGTGACTGATGGAGAGAGCAATTCAGGAAAGCTGAGGGGAAGGCTTGTCTGTAGTGAGTTTTGCTATACAAAACGTATAGTGCTATAGTGTGACTAACTCTAGATTTCTTATCATGAATATTTCACACATTGAGTTTAATTCTTATTAATTTCTACCTTAACAAAGAACAGTATATTTTTCTCTACATAATTTCAAAGAGCAACATGCCATTTTTCTCTCAAAACTGTTTAAAGATATCAGAAAGAGTCAAGAACATCGCTTTCATCTTAATATTCTTATGTTCAATTTTTAACTTTCTGTTGTGATATTATAATTAATGATAAAAATCATTGTAAAATATCCAGTTAGTTTTGAATCTATTGCATGCTTTTATTATACAAACTCATGTACAAAAATATTCATGTGGAGGAAAATTCAAGCCTTAAATCCCAAACTCAAAACAGTCTTGGTCTTATGAGTTACTAAACCATCCTCTACCTGGCATAGTTTATATTTAACTGTATATAAATATATTTGCATAAATATTGATATATAAATTGGATTTGTGAAAACATAATTACTATGTACATTTACTCTCATCTCTATCTTTCGCATCTTAGAAGTTATAAAGTCTACCAATATCACATAAGATTTTTATTGTATAATAACTTCCACCAGAGCCATTCTCCAGCAAAAAGGATTTGACCTGATTCACAATTTTGCAAAATGATCATAACAAACTTTAAGTTTCCTACAATCATCAAAATCCCAATAGTGAAAAGAAAAAGGAATACTGTAGTCTATAGGAAATCTATATATCTATATATAGGGAATCTATAGGGAAACACTCAGAAACATTCAGAGAAGCCAGAGGGATTAGCGCTATGCTTTGGGGGGGTATCTTTACAAAAGGAGTTTGGAAAGATTCTGTACCAAGACCAGATTATTATCTATTGGTTCAGTTCTACCCTGACTCGTCTTCCACCGTGTTCATTTTCCTTGAAGTTGGCTACCATTTATTACTTATTGCCTTGTTCAAGAAGTCAAAAAGGTGCCTTTAGGAGCTTGCATCTATTTTCCTTTATGGAACATTTCATTACAACCGTTCCTTCATTAAATTATCATTATTACTGTTAGACAGATTAGATTAGAGAGAAAAATTGGGAGGGACTTCTTGGCAGTTTTCTCCATGTGACTTTTTCAATATTCCTACTGAAGTTGCCCCTTTCCCACTGAACTGTTGTTCTCTTCATAGACAGTAAGGTCTTTCCTTCTGACTTCCAGTCAGGGATAAACTGTGATTTAATTGAGAGGAAAAAAGCAAACATATATCATATATAAATCTTGGTTATGTACACAGATGCCTAAAAATGCTTTGCCATTGTCTCCCATGGTCATGGGTACACAGAACACTTCTACAAAGCCCAGTGCCAAGACTGGCCTTCATTTCCCTGCATGCAGTATATCACTGCTAATGACTTTGTCTGACCTGTAGTTTTCACACTGTTCACTGCTCCTTGATCTTCTAGGACAAACAAACAAGCTTCTGAAAATACCTCTCTCAGTTTGAAGGACAATTAATGAGACTCTACCAGAAAGGTTATTATGCCTCTTTTCTGGCCACAATCCTTTGAATCACCCAAAGGGAAACTAAGTATTATTTTGACATTCATTGCTTTCTGAGCACTGACTATGTGTTTCTGAAGATAAGACTGGCAAACTGCTTCCACAGCCGGATCTGCTCAGCATGACAAGGGTTTGTGAAAGGGACTCATCTGCTCTGAGTTCTCTTGCCCTTACACCATGCAGAGTTTCGCTGGAAATTGAAGCTGGAGTAGTATTTCTCTCCAAAGGCAATTAACTGTCCAGGAAAGCTCAAAGTTATTATGAGTTACAGTAATCCATTTCTGAGCCATTGACTAATAATATGCCCAATGGTGGGGTAACCCAGTAAGAAAAAGCAGTTGTTAATCCACTTGATAAATTGAAATTTACATTTATTAAAGGGTGATAAATAGTCAATTACCAGGTCAATGGAATAAAATTAAAAAAAAAAAACACCTATGTTTGAGAGCGAAGTAAGGAAGAAAAGTTAGCAATTTATTTCACAGTACTTAGGTTCTTTTCTCTATACCGTGCTTACTTTTCCTTGTTGGTGTATTTTGAAGTGAGTGAGCTTTGGTTTTCTAAACTTGTTCAGTGCATTTCCTATGTTCTTATTTCTGCTGCTTTCACTCCCCTGGTAAGTTCTGTGCTCCCTGGTGCTGCCTTTGAACTACTGAGAGTAAGTTCTAGCAGTCAGCAGTTTGCCATGCTTCCTTACCTTATGTGTCCGTTTTGTAGACCCTGATAGCCTGCCCCAAACAGTACAAAAAACAGGTGCAACAATTGCAGCTCCCCTCCCATTCCACTGCCTGTCTCCATCATTTTCTCTCCATTTGTTCCTTAAGCTCGGCTCCGTAATGCTGTTTTTACAGAGGCTGTTCAAACTTTAATGAGGACAATCAGTGCTTGCTCTCCCTTTTCAAACAATGTATTAGAACTCAGAAAATACAATTTCCAACAATGCTGATCGAGTAAACACAATTATATTAAAACTGAGAATTAAAAGCAGTTATCCTACAAAATTAATACCCGAAGTTTACAGACAATCAAAAACCAACTGTCTCTGTTTGACCATTATAAATCCTGAATTGTTATTCAGCTGTGAGGACCTTGCTTTAGAAAGTAGAATTCAAACTCATTTGCTCATTTTCCACTATAAAGAGACCAACTATAGTTTACCTTCTATAACAGTGATCAAAATGAAGGTAGTTTATCATGGGTGTATAATTATAATCCCTTTGAAACCTTATCATTTGTGTTTGAATCATATTTAAATACAAACATCTGTGTGATGGAGCTAAGTTCTCATGCTGTATTTGTTTAACAGAAGGCACAAGATGAAAGTTTGGGACACTGATATTTGAGCATAACCAGGAACCACATTAATTAAGGTTCCTCAATGATACTTTTTACTTGTTTTTATTCCTTTATTTGATGATCTGGTAACAAAACCAGCTCAAATAATGGAGTTTAAAATTAATGTAAAATTATGGACACAGTGTGTCTTTTTCTAGAGTTAAATTGAGCATAATTATTTTAAAAAATCAGTATATTGAATGTAAGGATAGTCCCTTGCCTACAGTGAATACTTTTGCTTTACAAGCTCTCATTCACATAGAGTGATCTCCCCTTTTTCTTCGTAAATTGAAGAAATTCCTGGAACATGAATAAATCAACTTTGTTTTCTATGTCAATAATGCTACGTTCTGATTCTAGTGTGGTCATTGGGCAGCAGTTTCTTGTACATTGTAAGGATTAATATAAAACAAGACCCAAAACAGGTCAGAAAATTTTTATTTCCTCTGACATAATTATGACTCATCAGCACGGTATAAATCCTTTCCCAAAGCATGACTTCGTAAAAATTTCACTTAGCAGGCAAAAGTGCTACTATCTGCTGCATTATTGAAAGCTATGTGATAGGCCAGACTGAAATTGGGAGAACATTTCTTGCATGGATATTCCTCTACTCCTTCTGTCTTAGACTGGCTCTTTTATTGCCCCATGATTTTTTATACTGCTTAAACAAGGCTGCTGCTTCTCTGTAAACCTTCACGTATGTTAGTAGAAATGGAAGGCCTTTAAGCCTGGGGTGACAGCAAAGAGATTATGGAATATTCCCTCTTGGTCTCCAATTTGTTAGGTAAGGTAACTTTCTTCTCCATTCAAGGACAAGATTGTTTTTCAGGTTTCAGTTTCCTCGTCTTTTACAAACAGTAGCCGATTTCTAACTTTGATGATTGTTTTCCTCTTATCTAAAAGGCACGTCTTTCTTCCAGCCTGTTCCAGTCCCTCATACAGAGTCCTATCTGTACCCACACCCTCAAGTCTTCATTGCGTGTACCACCATCTACTTCCCTCACTGTTTTCCTCTGCTTGGCACTTTTTGCCTTCACATATTCTTGGTAGATTTCTTAGAGTCCTGCCAGAGCCTCAGTTCCCTTCCCTAGCTCTCACTGCAGGTGATGGAGTTAATAGAGTTGCTCCTGCCTTCACATCCTTCCACACTCCTCACATTTGCAGTTCCTTACCTCATGACTCATAACTTGCTTCATGTCATTCTTTTTTTGGGGGGGGGGATTTTTCGAGACAGGGTTTCTCTGTGGCTTTGGAGCCTGTCCTGGAACTCACTCTGTAGACCAGGCTGGTCTCGAACTCACAGAGATCCGCCTGCCTCTGCCTCCCGAGTGCTGGGATTAAAGGCGTGCGCCACCACCGCCAGGCTGCTTCATGTCATTCTTGCTATAATTTAATTTTCAAATATAGTCTACAATTTTGTTATCAATGATCTTGCATCTCTAGAAGCTGACAGCATTTAAATGGGCTTAGACTGTAGCCCATTTAGACCCGTTGTAGGCAGGCTGCTTGGCTCAGAGCTCTATGCTGGAAATGGTGATAGGTTGACCATGTAGGTTATCTCAGATGTTTATCGGTTTTCTCTGGCTGTCACAGAAGAAATAAAATAAGCAACTTGAAAGGAGTCAAATATTTGTTTGGCTTCCTAGCATCAAGAACTCAGATCCTAGTTGTTTGAACTTAGTTTTGTCTGTGGCAGCACAGTTTATTAGGGCAGGGAATAGGAGGCCGTGACATGAGATGGTGAAAAACAAGACGGAGGATCCAGGGACTGAACATTCCCATCAAGGGCGTACCCCCAGTGACCTAACTCCCTTCTGTTCTCACTGCTAAAGCTTCTCCCATCTTTCCATAGCACTATGGACTGAGAACCAAGCCTTTAGCATACCCTAAATTATAGATACAGCCATAGAAAAGTTCAAACCCAAATATTACTCAGCCTTAGATATGCCTCTCATGCTCTTTCCCTCTTTGAGGTTTCTCTTCCTCAGTATCCTATAAGTTATCTATTCAATGGAGTTAGCAAAACTGTGTTTTGTTTATTTTTCTTCTTTTCTTTATAAAAGTAAACTAAAAACATAACATCAAAAGTCATTGCAAAAATGGCCATTCCCTCCAAAAATTGTGATGTATTTTATGTGTGCCCCACCCCCAGGATGTTGGTAGCAACATTTATTCTAATATGAGTCTATCATATGATAAGATTTTGGATGGAAACCTTTATCTTTTTATGTGTTTTTTTTTTTGAATGAGTGCAATGTACTACCATTGTACCTGGCATTTGAATGCTTGGGCAACAGTAGATGTCTGTTTGGGGAGGGTTAAGAGGACAGCCTAACTGGAGGAAGTATGTTATGGGGAAAAGTTTTGAAATCCTAAATATTTCCAACATCTTGAATTGGCTCTCTCTGGTTCCTGCATGTCCTTCCAGAGATCAGTACTCAGCTGTTCCTGCCACCATACACAGTGGCTGCTGATGTACTTTCTTGCTATGTTTGGTCCTGAGATTCTACCATTCTGGACCTATAATCCCCAAATAAACCTTTCGTTCTATGAGGTGTCATGGTTAGGGCTTTTTATTAGAGCAATAGAAAAGTAACTAAACACATTTTCCATGAACATAGTTGTGTTTTTTTTTTATTTTGTATTTTAACTTTTTATATTTTTATAATAATTATTTGCCCAACAATTTCTTTTGTCACCATTAAAATAACGTAATTTCCATATATGCCACTTGGGCTAAAATACATTTTTCTGGTTTTGTTTGACCCAATACTTTGGGAGCTACAAGTTATACTATATGATGTTGAAAGTGATGCATCAGCTATCCAAAATCCATATTATAAACACTCACAAGGATTTGGAGCTTTTGAGTCACTAAAATTTTGAGTATGTTACTACTCATAAAAGAGCTGGTGGAATAAACGGTAACTCAGACATACAGAATGGAGGAGAGGTTAAAAAAAAGTCACACAGCATAGCAGAACATAGATTAATAAAAATCAGTTATTATAAGAGTTAGCTGGAGACAAGCCTAGGCTAAAAGCCAAGCTTTCATAATTAATAAGAAATCTCCATGTTGTTATTTGTGAGCTGGTTGCCCCAAAAGAAAGTCAAACAACACTCAACATGGTTTAATAGTCCATAGTTCAAAGTCTCTGATACACATGGCAATTTATAATCACCTATAAAATCAAAATGTAAAAGCAGATCACATACTTTCAACATACAATGGCACAGGATAAACATTACTATTCCAAGTGAAAGGAAAGAGCAGAGTGAGGAAATACTGGATCAAAACAAGAACAAAAACTAGCTGGGTAAACTCTGAAGTCTGCATTTTCTTGTCTTTTGTCAAAATGCTCTTCAGATTTCCAACTCTTTTCAGCCTTGTTGACTGCAACATATTTCTTTCTCATGGGCTGGTTCCACTCCCTTTTAGCCACTTTCCTTGGCAGTTGTCCCATAACATCTTATGGCATCTCCAACATTTTAGGGTCTCCTAATCAATCTAGGCTTCACCTTCACAGCTCCATGCAAAGGCCTTTTGGGCCTCCAAACAGGAACACCCCTGCCAGACACCTGGCCACAGCACCTTTTCTTAGGATGGCCTTGAATTAAAATATCTGCATGCCTCTGCCTTTAGAATGCTAGGATTACAGGGCTTCTCTACCATGATCAGCCTTAAGCTGTTTCTTTAATTCTTTTGAATTAGTTGGAAGCTCAGCTGGGTGGGGTATTGCCCGTACATCGCTACTGCCTTTATTCCATTTATTTTGGGACTTTTTACATTAGGTTTAACTGCTTGAGCACAGGACTTGTTTCCATTATCCTTCCTGATGTCCCTTTTCTCCTCAAAGTGTACATTTTGTATTTTTCTTTGTATAGATTGTTCCTTTACACTGTAGATCTGGATAAGACTAAATAAGTCTGGTGGCTAGTAACAACACAACACAGTCAAAACTAGGCTGCTTTGAAATATCCTGTGGCAATGCTGTTAATACAAAACACATCAATTTGACCTCAGGCAGATTTTTGTGGGCAAGAGCATCCATCAGCCAAATTCTTTGCTAAAATATCACAAGAATAACCCATAGGCTACTTACTAATATTCCTCTACGCTAAAACCTCTTCAGCAAGGCCGTCATAATCTACATTACTCTTAGCAACACTGTCTTTCATGTTTCTACTAGTCTGGGCCATTAAGTCCTTTCTTAATCCAAAGTCCCAAAGTCCCCTTCCTCTAAACAAAAGATACATGATCAGGCCTGCCATAGTAATACCCCAGTCCCTGGTACCAACTTCTGTCTTACTTAGTGTGTTTTATTGCTGTAAAGACACACCATGGCCATGGTAACTCTTATAAAAGAAATTATTTAATTGGGAATGATTTACAGGTTTTAGAAGTTAAGTCCATTTTCATTATGGTGGTAAGCATGGATGCATGCAGGCAGACATGGTGCTGAATAAGGAATTAAGAGTTCTATAGCTGGATCACAGGCAGCAGGAAGAGACAGTGAGCCACTGGGCCTGGCTTGAACTTCAAAACCTCAATGTCCTCTCCCACTGACATACTTCTTCCAACAAAGCTATACCTACTCTAACGAGTCCACACCCCTAATAGCAGCACTCTTTATGACCATAAAGGGGCCATTTCAAATCTCCATACCATCTCTTCCATGATGTGCGCTGAGCCTTAGAAGATGTGTGGCATAGATGTTCTATTTGTGGATGAAGAAATCCACAGTAACTTATTTTCTAAACTTCAATTAGTTGTATGTCTCAGCATTTTAACCACAGCTCACTGCCAAAAGAAACTTCTCTGATAGAGACTGAGAGCTGCAGCATTCGTGAATTTGTATGGACATAGTATTACAAAAGCTATTTGACATGTTCTAGTAAATAACTTTCTACTTACGTTCATGAATAAAAGTACAATTAAACTCAATGGGTTAAAAAACAATATAAAAGGACATCAAAGTAGGGGTGGCTCTTGATAGGGAGAA
The DNA here is from genome assembly GCF_018167655.1 of Microtus oregoni. Lineage (NCBI taxonomy): Eukaryota > Metazoa > Chordata > Mammalia > Rodentia > Cricetidae > Microtus > Microtus oregoni. Next base: position 19,601,058 of record NW_024543060.1, read on the forward strand.
TTGTTTCAGCAGAAGAGAGGAAGATAAGAGACGGAAACAGTGACTGTGTAAAATGCCTAAAATTCAATATGCATATGTATGGAATATCAAAGAATAAAACAAAGAAATGCTAAAATAGACAGGTACAAATCTAAAACATTATTAAATAAAGTAAAACAATAGAAACAAAATAAGAATGTGTTGATGAATTTATTTTTATTTTTGCTTTTAATTTAAAATTAGTAGACTTTATATATTTTGTGTGGATAACATTGGGATCATTAGATTTTCTAGTATTTTTTGGAATTTAAACGTTTTGAAAAGTACATATTGATACTCTCATTTGAAAGTGACAAGGTATTATTACAATTTAATAAATAATTTCTCTGTGAAGAGAAACCTCTGGCAGTAGAATTTCGTTGACCAAATTGCATCCACAGATTATGCTTAATGATTAACCAAGCCTCTAAATCTATGTGCTAATGAATTCAATATGTGTGAAGAGGGAATAGGTAAACCCATAAAACCTCAAAGCTTCAGCAGCTGTGAGCCTCTTTGGTACAAATCATCATATGGATGGCATGCTGGCTTCCTTGGAGTAAACAAGACATCTTATCTACTCATCTTTAGCACTGCAAAAAAACGAACTCTCGACTTTACAAAATTTAAATTATAGCTAAATAGTAACGAAACATATCAGTGTAGGTGGTGTTCATGCAGAGTAGAATCCTGCAATGAGAACTGGACCTCGGAGAAATTTTCTGTCACTTGAAAGGAACAATGGCCTAGTGTGCAAAGTTAAGTACTGGCAGTTCCAATGTTGGTTCTCAAATAACCATATCATAAATTATGTTAATATGGATCTGTCCAGTGCTACCTTGGGCTGGGACTTGGAGGGCTTAAATGTGGACATAGGGTTCCTGGCCTTGCTATTGGTTGTTCAAATCAATGTATCTCATTTCTGTAAAAACTGAGAAGTTGAAAGGTGATTATTAAACACTGAACTTGAAATATTGAAACTAATTAATGGCACTTGCAGTTTTAATAGTAACACTGTGACTACGCTGTTGCCCATGAGTTTGATACAAATGATTGTGCAAAGTTCCTAAAGTTCTGTGAGCCTTATTATTTTTAGGAAGATGATATTGCTGAGACTATCACATGCAATAACATGTATAAAACAAGTTTAAATATTTATGTGCACCATTTTATTTTACCCTTAGCCTGAAAGTGACCATCAAATATATTAAGTACATTCAAACTGCATGGAAGTCATAGTACACTCCTCCCTCTCACATGCTTTTCAGTCTCCTTCATCTTTGTTTATCCATTTTTAACTGTTCATATTTTTTATACCATAATGCATCCCAAATTATTTCTAATGTATTTATCTCTAAAGTCTATTCAATTGAAAAGTCTTGTTATTAATGGAAGCATTCTTAAGAAAACAGCAAAAAAAAACCAACTGTAGGCAATGCTAACACTTTATTTTTATGTATTTATTTATTTATTTAGTCTGAAGACAAAAACTGTATAAACCTTGGGAAACACCATTTTCTTGGTTTAGGGATAAAACTCAGAGTACTTACTTAGCATATACAAAGCTTTGGGTTTGATTTCCAGGTCCATAAAAATAAGAATTCCAAATTAGTTTCTTAACTGATTTTTTTCTCAAGGCTGATTGTGTATTTGTGTGTTTTGTGTGCTGTAAGACTGTTCACTAACAACAAAAAATGTCATTCATCAAAGAAATTCTTAATAAATGTGATCCTTCCTGAAAACAAGTTAGACAAAAGTGTCCACATCCTTTTACATTCACAATATTTAAAATGTTTTTTTCTTAAATAATAACAATACCAAAAATAATAAGCAAACCAATACAATGAGTAATAAAGAGATTCTGACTGCCACGTATTTTAATAAATTATGAAGAGAAAATAATATAATTTATTAACCTATTTCTTCCAGATAAAAGGTCTATTTCAAAGTATTTGTTCTGAATAATTTTTGGTCATTACAAATGGAAACAAACATATTCTAGTTTAATAATCAGTTTTGAAATGATGAGATATCATCACAAACCTTTATTTGTATCTGCTAGGCTCAACAGAATAAGGTTAAGTTGAATAAATGTTACTGATAAGCAAAGCTACTGTATATTTAGGATAGTTAGTAGTCTTGTGAAACAGCTTTCAAGTTTCAAGGTTAGAATTTCCTCCTACATCACTAGTTAAATGATTATTAAATATCCATGACTTAAAAACATGGGTATCTTTATATATTGGATTAGAGCTTTCTATTAAATTGGTTAATTAAGCACTAGGAAAATGTTAACAACTTATATTGGATAACCATGGATTTCAGTAGTTGATAACTCCTGCAGGATAAACTGGAGTGGGAAAAAAAGTTTTCTTTTTTGGGGAGAGATGAAGCAGCCAGACCTCCGATATCAGCTTAGATAGCCACTTTCCAGAAGGGTGTAGAAGAAATGTATTCTCTGTTTTCTGGACTACATTCACCATTGCAAAGCTCAATTATTGTTATTATCTATTTTAATTCTTCAAGTGTTTTATGAGGAAAGAACCCGAGCTTTCCCTGGGTAGACAGATATTAGTTGTGCTTTGGATCTAAATTGCTACTCTGACTCAGGTTTTCAAGCTTATCTCTTGTCTGCTGCTGGTGGTTTTTTGGAAGGATTACTGTGAATGCTTTAGGGGCAAGGGCTTGACTGGCCAAAAGTTTAGGTCCACAGGTGATGAGCTGATGTGGGATTCCCCTCTCTATGCTGTGAATATCTAAAGATGGTCCTTTAGAATTTCTGCTTCACAGAAGAAAACTGCCAGACAATCTGTAGAACACAGAAGAAAGCAACTGATGAACTTTGCCAGTACAAGGGAAAACAGTTCTTCACATGAAAAGTCTGCCAGACTCTAAGTCTGAAGACGGACGCTCCAATGTTACAGAAGTACTTTGGGAAAAATTCCAGCACATAGATTAAGGAAGAGTAACATGGCAACTGCTGATGATAATCCAACGAGTATGGTAGATATAATGACACCATTGATAACCTTGACAATAGAAAAGTTACTTGAAAACCTGGTTGAAGTGAATTTAGAAGTGATCAAGAGACACAAAGATGAACAAATGTCTCAAAAAATTTTGTTATGTCAATACATATAGATGTAAATACAGACATACATAGAGATGCACGTACACACATATACATATATTTCTATATAAGCATGCATATAGATATAAAGACATGCATACAGGTGTACATACACACATATGCATGCATGTGTACATATGAATGTATATAAGTAATTTTCTTTTAAACTAGATGAAAAAACTTCATGTATGTATGGTGATGGAAATCATTGATGAGAGAAAAATAATTTGTAAGATCATTCCATCCCACTAAATGGAGTCAATGGGATAATTATGTAAACAAACAAAGGTTCTTCTCTTAGTATATATATGAATAATGGTTTTTAAATGTGTTTTTGAACTTAAATATAATTAAATCATTTTCCTCTTTTCTTTCTTCCTTCCTTCCAACTTTTCCCACATACACCCTAGCTCACTCTAAAATTAATTAACATTATTTCTTTAATTTTTGCCCCACAATGCATTCACACTCACATGTGTCTATCTGTATAGAAACAGATAGATAGATAAATAGATATATTCCTAAACATATAAATACAACTTGCTCATTCTGTATGTTGCTTGTATTTATATGGTTGCAGGGCTAACTAATTCATATTGGATAATCAATTTGGTGCCTCTTACCTTTGGAAGCTCCCCCCCCCCTTCTCACCATTCAAGTTGGCTAGTGTTTTCTGTAAAACTGAGATGGCACTTTACCCTATTGGTGTTAATCCTTGTTCAGGTCTTCTTTTGATGACCATATTGTTGAGACTTCACAGATGTAGTTTTTTAGCCATTCTAAGGAAACAAAAATATCAGCAAACTTCTGCTTCTAGTTCCTTTGTCTATTATGCTCATTATGCCTTCCACCATCCATTTTGATCCCTGAATCTTAGGTACTGGAGTTTTGTTGTAGATGTATTAGTTGGAGCTGGACACAATATAGTCATCTGGTCTCTTCAGTTTGATTAGTTGTGGTTTTTATAATGGTCCCTTTGTGTTGTATGGACACATTTCATTGATAAGTGATGAGACTTATACATACCTGTGGGTATTGAAAATACATATTTAGAATGTAGTTAGGCATTATGCTGGTTTGGTAAAGGGTAGTTGTATGTTTTCTTCCAAGATCCATGACTTTATTACCTCCAAGTTTAAAGTATATATGTATATTTTAAAACATACATACATACTTTAAACAGGTTTTTCATCTGGGTTAATAATGCTTTCCTAAAGAACCATGCAACCAAAACTCTAACACCAGGCTTTTTTTGGTTTTTCGAGACAGGGTTTCTCTGTGGCTTTGGAGCCTGTCCTGGAACTAGCTCTGTAGATCAGGCTGGTCTCGAACTCACAGAGATCCGCCAGCCTCTGCCTCCCGAGTGCTGGGATTAAAGGCGTGTGCCACCATCGCCCGGTGGTCATGGTTTTCTTAAAGGTTCCCAAAACATAGGCTATTGCTGTTCCTCTTGATTGCCTACCAAAAATTGAAGGTCACTCCCTATGGCTGAAGGCATCATGCAATTTAGAATGAGGACTCAGAATTCAAGCTTGTTCTGATCTGAACACTTCCTTTCTAAGGACTATCATTCATGGTATCAGAAGGCACAAAACAGTTTTCCGTAGAAGGAAAGAAACCATCAGTCATAATTAGCTATGAATTCTATGAACCACAACAACCACCATCATGGCACAATAACTCTAAGGGTGCTATAATAGCACTCATATTTGGCAGGAGGCAACAATTCTGTAATTGGATTTAAGGCTTGCTCAACAAGAGAGAAATTATGTCTGTTAATGGGCAACACATTTTAAGAAGAGAAATTAACTCTCTGAATTACTAATCTCTTCCTTTACATAAGAAGAACAACTTACTTTTCAACAGATCACTTAGAGATCGATACTGTTTTTTTTTTTTAACTTTTGAGAAAAGTTAATTCAAACATATTTTCTTATTCTGAAACATTTTGAGAGAAAGCACCTCCATTTAGGTCAACAACTTTTTCACTTTTAAACATTAAGATTTTAACCCTGGTAACACTTGATAATTAGTAAAACATTGGATGGATTTCTTTTAATTACTGTAATTCTAATACAGCCCCATGGTGCTTAGATGGCCAGATGTTCAACTTAGATTTTACAGTAACTGTGTAACTGAATCGCTATAGAAGCTTCATGCTATGTTTTCCTGGACAGGCAATCTTTACATGGGGAAACGTAAGATGTTAAGTGGAAACCACTCTTTCCTACCTTGAACGCGGTTCCATTTTTCCACAATTATGTTTAGTTGTATTCATTTCAAACCATACCGCTTGTTGTTTATTTTAAGTACACAAAGTACTTTTTAATAGTGAAGAAATAAAGGTAAAATTAAAGGTCAAGGAAATACAGGTTCTGATTGTACCTAATGCCTATCATGAGCTCATATGTATGTTCTAATTATGAATAAAACAAAGCAGAAATTAACATCATTTTTCTGTTAGCATGTTAATTTCCACTTTAAAGCATAACTTTTCACCTGAGATACAATAGTTGACACGGATCCCCTAAGTTTCATTACCTTTTTTCTTGTCCTTTTTTAAAAAACAGCTTTGCACATCTCCAGCATTGCATAAAATACCCATTTGTAATTATGCTTAACCTTTGCAAAGCCTCTGGGTACGCTCTGCTCATTAATCTTTAACTTGACAAGCCTTGGGGGTTGTGAAACTGGTACCTTTATGTATTAGAGACACAGAGACCATAGACTAGAGGTACAAAAGGGGTAATTAAGAGGAGGTAAGAAGAGAAATAGAACAAAACTAGAGGGACGTGATTATATTAGGCTAAGTGTCAGCTAACTGCAAGAACAATAGAATGCAAATCATTACAGACAGAGTTCAGGAAATAAATGAAGCTGTGCATTTCTGAAACCAGACAAATTTAATCATACCTGTCCCATACAAAGGAGACTAATTTAGAGGAAACTGATCGAAAATAAAGATGAGCAACCATATAAAATACAGATTTTCTGTGTTCTCACAAAACATACCCATATACAGCTTCCTATGTTGTGTGAAAGTGTAACAAAAAAAGTATTTTATGTAAAATTATCTTTCTTCCTTAACGTGACTCACTTGTAATAAAGAAACTATGGTGTGCAGATGTCTTGTGTTGGTCTTTGGTGAGAAACAATGTAAGTGCATGTACTTTATATGAATTCCATTTTGTTCCTTCATCATGAGTTTATTGGTATTTTAGCTAACAGTTCAACTGCTACAATAAAGAGACCATAAAATAAATTAGGGTATTTACTTTCTTATATCACCCTTCAAAGGGCATTTGTTAAAATGGCATAAACTCTCCACTAGTTCTGTTTACATGCTTCATCACAAATGCAGGGATGACATGGTTGATGGGATGTACAAGAAATAAGAATATAGTTTGCAGATGTCCAATTAGAACCAGTAAAACCAATTTACAAAAGAGCAGAGAATACCTATTCACTTTTTAGTCTAAATAATTTTAGAATATGACAAGGTTAAAGGAAACAAATGTACAAATGATTGCCTCCCTGAAAGACTCAGTTAAATAGACAACTGTATAAAATACACTTTATGCTTTTCTCCCTACATTTGCAAGTATTATAATGTAGCATTCGCAGAAAATTTTTGAAGAAATAGTAGGTGTTAGTTTTAAATTTTTGATTTATTTTTTAAATAAGTGTATATATTGTGAATACACTCAGCCGTTACCTCATTTTAACTCCCCTTCTTCCATTGACGCCCTTCTTTCCAAATAGCTCCTTTCTGCCTGTCACACTGTGTGCATGTGTGTGTGTGTGTGTGTGTGTGTGTGTGTGTCTGTGTGTGTGCTCACATGTGTATGTGTTAGCACACATCTTCTGCAGAGAGCCATAGCCACTAGATGATCTGTTGTGTGTTCATGACTATATCACCTTGGTATATCCAGAAAAGTGTTTCCCGAAGCACCTTTCTATCCCCCAGTTCTTATATCTTTCTCTTCCCTTTCTATGGTACCCACTGGGTCTTAAGGCAAGTAATACAGATGTCACACTTAAGGCTGAGCACTCCTCATTAACCTAGAACAGTTTCACCGAGTATAAGTCTCTGGATTAACCCCTGGCCACTGCAGAAAGACTCTTCTGTGGCCAATGTGTCCAGAAGAGCTATCTAAGGCATACACACAAATAATTAGAAAACAGTTTGCCTACATACTTCTTCAGTAACATCACTAAAAACATCTGCCCTCGGGCCTGGGACTCCCAGCTAAAAGTTTTGTCCAAGGTTTATACTATCAGGTACTTATTTCTTCCTATGAAATAGTCCTCAGTTCAAATCAGAAAGTGGTCTGTTAACCACCATCACCGCCCCCAAATCTCTTCAATTATTATGTCAGCAGAACCAGCTTGCATGGCAGATCCGTGTTTCCCTAGTTGAAATCCATGACTGGGGAAGCCAGTGGCACCCTTTGGTCCCCACTAGCCTCAGTAGTGTTTTTGTTTTCATACACTAGGAATGCTAACCAGCGTGTGTGTGTGTGTGTGTGTGTGTGTGTGCAGGGTTCAGTTTAGTCTCTACTTGATTTATGCATGGGTGCCTCCCAAGCGTGTGGAATGGTGCCGTGAGAGCAACACACTGAAGGAAATATATATTTAGGCATGTCAATTTTTCAGTAAAGGTTAGTATTTAAGACACAGCGAATAAGCCAGTGCAAATACCATAAGGCTAGTTTCGCCTGTCCTATGTGAGGTCATTTGAGCAGCCCCTGTGACCAGAGCAGATTAAGTGAGACAGTTGGAGATGAGGACAATGATGTAGTGAAGCAGCAGGCCTTTGTAAAGACTTAGTCTTTCCGACAAATAAAACGGGACATTATGGTGGAGTTTGCAACAACACTGTGAAACTCACTTATCTTTAAGGGAAACTGTCTGCTGTTGTTTTGAGAATGCAAGTAATTACAGACCTGGAAAGGAGAAAGAGACATTCCAGCTGTCTGCTGAGTGCTATTGTTTTCCAAATGCTTTTCCGTTGTTTTTGAACTCCCTACTTGAATACATTCTTCATGATCCTTTATAGTTAAGGTGGACATCCTATGGGGCAGAGAATAACATATATCCTTAGTGCTGATCTGTAAAATACTGCCAATTGACCACTTTTTTTCTCGTCTATAGAGGGAAAGTGGCTGTGGGGATAACGAATTTCGGTTTCTTTTTTCTTTTCCTTTTCATATTTTTATTTAAATTAAAATAATTGTACCATCTATCCTTTCCTTTCTTTCTTATAACACCTTCTTTGTTCTTTCTCTTCAACTGTTTCCAGGTCCACATGTCCACTGCCACATTCCCTCTTAAATTCAAGGCCTTTTTCCTTTGTGATTATTATTGCTACATAAAAACCTATGTTCTTCTTCTCCCTGGTTCATTGCATTTAGTGTGACTACAAAAACACCAGTGTTCTCAGATATATATAATTAATCATAACACACACACATATACATATACATGACAAAAAAGCAGAGAATACCTATTTACTTTTTAGTCTAAATATTTTTAGAATATGACAAAGTTAAAGGAAACAAATGTACAAATGATTGCCTGCCTGAAAGACTCAGTTAAGTAGACAGCTGTATATCTGTATGTGTTATGATTAATTATCTTTTAAAAATGTTGTCTGAAGGATACACTCAGGCAGGAATGGAGTGGTTTCAGGCAGACATCAGAATAGGGGATACAGGTCATATTAATAAGAAAGGTCTGACATCTATGCTTAGCTGTTGCCCTGGACTTATTTTAGAAATTGGATTAGAGAAATAGGAGAGAATAATGGGGCTGGATATTTGGAAATATAGAATTGAAGTAGGTGTGAAAACGATTTTTAAGACTGAAAATTGCATGGTTGACAACAAAGAACTGAGAAGGAATTAAGCTAATGCCTCCTTTTGTTTTATTTATTTATTTTTTAGTTTGTTCAGGTACCAAATAGTCAAAGACACAGGACTCTAGACTCGAGGAGGGATCATCCAAATGCTCACAGTAAGAGAATACTAAACTATTCTAATCCTTTAGCCTCTAAAATATGTGAAACAAATTAAGCGTGAATATATTGATAACCTCTGCCATATTCAAAGCTTCTTAGGTAAGATAGTCACCTGTCATATAGCAGCGTAATAATACTGTGGGAAGCGAATTTTTTTTAAAAAAATGAAGAATGATTGACACCATTACACTTATTCATTCTCTTTTATCTCATTCTATTGCTACCTACTACAATTCACATAAGATCATTTGAGTAGATTTATAGATTGTATTATTTTATTTCAGTGAAGTCACCTAACAAAATGAGCAAGTGGCTTCAAACATTTCTCATAAGAAAATTTAAAATTGAAATGACAATGAGGAATAAAGAGGATGTGGTAGTACTCAGGATTCCTTTATCCCTAGTATAAATTAATTGTGATGTTACAAAGCAAAACACAATACATTTTTTTAATTTTCAGAGCTATCTCTTGACAAAAATTCAAAATGCAAGGTTATAAAGTATGATTTTGAGGATATGAATTGTGAGCACTGTCACTGCATGGTAGCTCCTAACTAAGTTAACAGGATTAGTGTATGGATATAATTGTTAGTAAATCTGCCATTCTTTTATAAAATCAGTGGCAAAAGACAAAACTACTTAGAGATCATGGCTCTAGATTTATAGAGAGTGTTTGTGTCCTATTTTTCATAGGTTTTTGTTCAGTTTGTGGAACTATCAGCTATATGTTTAATAGTGACAATTTCATTAAAAAAGAAATATCCAAAACCATTTACTTTATAATCATTAAATAGACATTTGTACATAGCTGCAAAAGTTCCAACAAATGCTGCTAAAAATGAATGCAATGAAAACAAACCCCAAAGTAAATACTGGCTCAAATAGTTTGTAATGAGGAAAATGAAATAAAATAGTCTATTTCTCGGTTATTTTAATGATAGAATCTTTGAGGACTATTGACTGGTGGAAATGGTGGCTTGTTGAACAATGGTTTCTATGCCTGTTTCTAAAATTCTTTCCATGGACACTAAAAAGGGGATATCCTGGCTAGTGGACATTGGAGAATTATGTGACCCAAACCTCAGGCAGCAACATAATATTCTGTTTATATTCCACTGGTGAGAACTTAATTCTCTGGCCATATAATTATTAGAATTCAAATCCATAGGCCACACTCATTTGCTAAGATCCTGGGGAATACAGTCTACATGGGTGTCAAAGAAAAACAATGGATTTTAGTTACTAGTTTATTTCTTAACCATAAACACCTACCCATAGTTTATGTTTAGATGAATATTAAGGAAACTGTTTAAACACGTAGTATAGAAAGCTCAGCTTGTTGTTAAGTGTCTCCTGTGCATATAAGCAGCAGTTTTCATACCTTCACCAAAAGAGAGGCTGTGAGGGGCTCAACTCACAAAGATATAATGTCCCCATTACAAGTCCTTTGAGAGACTCGAGAAAGGTGGAGGTTTTGAATTTATCTATAGATTTCTGCCTTTATTTATCGTTAGAGGTAACTTTCTCCCATTTAGTTAGGTGTTAATGGCAAGGATTTGTCCTCTTTATTTATAGCCGTATCACTCAGCCTGAATTACCGTGTGTAGGTACAGAGAAATCAGTGTGTCTTTGTATTGCATATATAGGACCTAAGATGTAAAACAACCTCTGATAACTATTGGGACTCACCAAGAGAGACATTGTATAGACATTGCAAATGCTTTAAGCAACGTACTTAATTTTATGTAAAGCAATAGACAATCCAAATTACCTTTGTCAAGGCTGACCATTTTAGGTAAAATCAGACTTAAATGTTTTAAAATTGTTGCATTATTCACTCTCATAGGAATAAAGGTTCATCTATGTCAGAAGAAAAAGGAAGTGTCAAGTGGAATGTTCAAGTGTTTATGTTGACGTCTGCTTATCCTGCCACTTGGAACGCCTAGCTCCCGGTATCTGAATGTGCTCACATAGGTTGACAACATCAAGGTTAATCTTTTTGTCAACATTCTAACATCATATTCGTACAATAATAATGAATTCATGCATTGTGAGATAAAAGTGATTGCTTAAAGAAAGGAACTCAGAAAAGAAATATAACAAGCATTTAGATAGCCTTGCTGTTTAATCACTGCAAAGCTAACTACAACCAGTTTACATTGTAGTTTCATGGAGCTAGAGAGAGGGCTCAGTGTGCAAGAGCACTTTCCAAGGACGTAGTTCAATTCCCAACAACCACATCAGTTGCAGGGGCTCAAATACTCTCTTCATGCAGACCCAAACAGGCAATGCTTGTATGTGGTGTGCAGTATATAGAGATAAGCAGACAAACACATACATACAACTTTTAAAAATAATGAATTAATAATAATCAATGTATGAGTGATTATAACTTAATTATATTTTTCCTTCCCTTTTCTCCCCCAACCCCTCCAAAACACCCCTCCCTTCTCTCTGTAAATATATAGAAAGGGTTATATTTAGAAATCCTTACGTGTGTCTGCACACAGTACAATTTTTTAAAAAAGAATTTCTTCATTCTCTTACAATAGTAAGAATAGTCCTAATTGCTTATTTAAATTTGGGCTTATAAAGATATGTATATGTATATATACAACCATATCTAGATGAAGGGGCTCTTAAATCTTTTCTGTTTTATATTTTAAAAATCACTTGAAAATATAACTTACATGTCTATTATAGAGCAAAGAAATTTAAGAAAGAATAACTGTATGAAACCGATACAAGTCTATTTCTATAAAGAGCTCTATAGAGCAGGACACTCTATCGAAATCCTTGATTTTCTACGCTTCTCCTTATTTATTTGCATTTCTCATTTTCTTTTCAAATAACACCCTAAAAAGTTAGACTTGTTTTATAAGAATTAACATTCTTTAGTTTTTGAATTATAAAATTATTTTTAAATTATAGATAAATTACTTTAGTTAATCACAGGGTGCTTTGTGATAGTACTAGCATATTTTGTTTGTGTTTATTGGTTCATTTCTGATTTTTTTTATTGTTTTATTTTTGTTTGTTTATTTGCTTTGTTTTCTAGACAGTATTTCTCTGTGTAGCTTTGGCTGTCTTGGAACTCACTTTGTAGACCAGGCTGGCCCTGGACTCACAGAAATCTGCCTGCTTCTGCCTCCTGAGTGCTGGGGTTAAGATCATGTATCACTACCACCAGGCTTTGGTTCATTTCTTGAAAAGCAGATATGCTCACTGCCATATTGCCACACACAATTTCTGTTTTGGGGTTATTGTTTTGAGCTTGAATTTGCTTTGCATCCCAGACTGACTTTGAATTCATGATGTAGTTCAGTCTGTGTTGACATTTGCATCAGCCACTTGTCACACTTTCCTGGATGCTGGGATTCTAAATATGTGCGACATTCAATCCAAACTGCGATGCCTACTACTGTTGACACTAACTGGAATACATAGTTCACCATAGTCGTTCCTTTTCATGTGTCAATTGGGTTAATGACATTAAACATATCACATAGTAATGTTTATCATTTGGGAAATTAATTCATTTATTAGTGGATTACACACTACACAATCAGTCACTAGAGCAGCAGAAATGGTGCATTTCCATAGTTCTACAGAATAAGAAATCTAAGACCAAGGTGCCGTCATGGTTTGTTTTTGCTGATTCTGCTTTCCTTGGTTTGACAATGGATACCCTTTGTTTTATTCTGATCAGAATTTTCTCTTGTGAAAAGTAGTCCTGTGAACCTTGTCTGCTAGGTCTTAAACCTTCACCTTTATAGTGTTAATCTCAATTGCTTTATAAATTGTATTTTCTATTTACACACTAGAGGCTAAGGGTTAAACATTTGAATGCTGTGTCAATAAAATTCAACCCCAAACCAGAAATATTAGGGATTATTATCACTTATTTTGTAAAATATATGCTGAGTGTTTGGGTAGTTTTGTTTTAATACAACTAGTTTTTTTTTTCATGTTGTTAATCAAACTTAAATATTTCTATAGCAATTTCTTTTAGATTACAAAAGTTTGAAGCCTGGTATGGATTAAAGTGGGTAGTAAGGCCAAAACCCACATAAATTGTTTGGTGATATCTGGCTTTGTCAGGTGTGCTTACATTGGAGAAATCCTTAATAGGTCATTGTCAGCCATCAGTAAACAGACGTTTGTTTGAATAGCTCCCAGAACTCAAAAGGTAGTGTTCTAAACAAAATGGTTGCTTGCTGTTTAGCATTTACAAATGGAAATACCTTTAGCCCTGAAACCAAACACATGTTTGCTTAGTAAGAAAAATTCTGATAGGTAAGTCCCAAGACCAGCTGTTATGCATAATATAGTTTTAAGCTTTTGTTTCACATTATGGCCCCTTCAAAGACTTCGAGAAGGCCTTATAGGAATGGTTAAAAGTGAGGAGCATGGTTATTAGTCCCGTGGATCAAAGATGTAATGTATTAGGTCTTAAAGATAAATCCCACATGTCAGTTCATGGAAAACTGCGAACACACCAATAATATCTGCAAATTCTAATGTGTGCTATATGGAACAGGTGCAGCAGTTTTAATTTTGCTTTGCAGTGCATTCAGCCCGGCACTTCTTGCAGTTAGATATTTGAGAGATGGCTGGAAGATGATCATGATGATTATCTGTTAAAAAAAAATTGCCACTAATGCATGAGACCACTACATAAGCTTTTTGTGAATATCTACCTCTTCCAGAAAGTCAGAAAATTTTCTATTAAAAATCCAAAATGACTATTGTTCTTTTTATATAGGTTTTTAACACCATCTTTAATTTCCTTGCTGTGAACACATACATACCCATCTGATGAGCACGTCTTATTTCATTTCAGACAGCTGTTTCTATTTCATCCCACTGGGCTATCTTTATCAACTCCTACAGTCAGAATTAGTGTGGATCATCATTAAATACAAAATATCCAAATGCTATCTTGTAGAATCTTAAAACTTGTAAATTTCTAATTTCAGCTGACTACGTAAATTAAGCAGTAGCTGGATATTTATATAAAAAAAAATTTGCTATGTGTGAACAGACATTACTTGTCCTAATCTACCTTCCTTACAACTTACAATATGTATTATCATCTCACGGCATTTCTCACAGATGTAATCAGAAAACTATTTATCCTTAATTTAAAGTCATTCTTCTCCCCTAGATTACATGATCCATGAAGGAAGGAACTTTACTTTTAAGTTGCGAATCCTGACACATCTATTATTTCTCAAGTACAACTTGCTCAGTAAGTATTTACCAAATAGAAGAATGGGTTGTTAATGAAATATGCTCGTTGCGGATTTGTTAACTCATATTGAGAATCCAGCACTTATCATCACTGTCAGGCAGCTCTCTGCTAAACACTCAAATTTTCCACTTCTCTTAGCTACGAGAACCAAAACTTTTAACTTAAATTCTCACATTTATCTATTGTTCTGGATCAAATATGTGTGGATTTAAGTCATTTTTAATTAGACTTTATATTTGTAATTAAAGGAACTTGGCTTCATCCTAATGACAGTCAACTAATTTTTTATATTTATTTCATCTCTCTATGTGTTATATTTAGTGAATATTTGCCTAGATACTACTCCTAGTTATTATGTAAATATTGATATATGCATAGGTTTATATTAGAATCAGAAAATGTAGTTTAATTTCTGATGCCTAGGAGAGTCAGCTTGGTAATTTTTAAGAAATAGTATTTGCAAACCTCCCCAGAGGTTGTGTGTGTGTGTGTGTGTGTGTGTGTTTGTGTGTTTGTGTGTTTGTGTGTGTGTGTGTGTGTGTGTGTGCGTGAGTTTAGAGTAGGTAGGATTTGCTCTTTTAATTGTAAAGAGATATATAGCAAACAAATATGGCTGAAACTGAAAGCAAGTTAGATTTAGATAGTGTTGGTTTCAACATCTCTACACTAGAGGATCACCTCAGCATATTTATATTATACACTCCTGCGTGGCTCTTGCCAAGGGCTGATTTGTTCCTTTGAAATTCATGCAGAATCCCTGCAGCCAGTCTTCCCTCTCTGTGCACTCCAGGTGTTTTGTGCTTCGATGTGACATTTTCCCATCCAAATAGATCAGTTGTTTATGGAGGGAAAATTACCTGTGTCTGAGATTTCTGGTTCAGTTAATAAGCATTTCAATGCCGCCTATCCCGCTGTATCTTTAAAATCCAGACATCACATTAATTTCTGAGCAGAAAGGGAAGTTGTTTGGGTCTCTTTTCATCTTACCCGCACATGTGTACTGACTGATTTCTATCAGGAAATATATTTGCAATCTCCTAGAAGTTGAAGCATCACAATTTTCGGAGTAAAACTCTAACATTTCCCTAAATAGAATTTACAAATGTGTCATAAATATTTATACTTATAAGTTAGCATCCTGAATGTCTATGTGTAAAATACCATAGTATGCACATATTCATAAACAAGAATATATACATACGTACAGACACACGTGTATATATATATACATGCATATATATGTCATTGATTAGCAATATGTTGTTTAAAACTTAATTCTGTGCTTTGCAACAAATCATATAGGAAAGATTGGTTCTAAATCAATTGTTTTCTTTGAGTATTGTTTTCTGAGATTTTCATGACAACACTCCTTGATTTACATATCTCTGCATTTCCCTCAACTTCCTTTCCCTTCTCTCTTTGTTAATTAATAGGGAAAGTTACCAAGTCTGCAGGGCTTGGAACTAATCAGGGAATTTCATTTATTGGTTTAGGTAAAAGCTTTCAGCATGTCAATGTCTCTCCCGAGGTGAGCCTGGGAGCATATTTTTTGGCAGAAAATACTTCCAAAGAGACTAGCCTGGAAAGAACACTTAGCTGAAGCTTGGAATTTACCTCTCCAGGCAGCTTCTACCCTCTCTTGTCTTTCTCTATTAAATTATTCATTGATGTTATATATTTATATTTTGTAAAGTGGGTACTATGGAGTAAGACCAGATTTTTAAATTTTTATTTACCTTAGGATGCTCAGGCATTTATTTTCCTCTCCTTTAGTCCTTCTTGCATCCTCTGAGAATTAATCATAAACCTTTTGCTACGTTTTACATAACCTTTCCCTTTTGAAACTGTCATTTGGCAAAGCATTGCATTCTGGACAGAAATTCTGATGCCCTTTTCAGTCCAAGACCTTTACCTTGGCGGGTTTTTCTCAAGCCTAAATATTTGCTCATCATCTCTCTAAATCGTCCAACATATTTCTGAGCAAATTAAAAATAATTTTCTCAGCAGTGGTATTAGTATTGCCTTCTTTGAATCATTTTGTAAAGGATTATCACAGCTCTCCTTAACTAAGGCACCAAAGATGTGACAGATTATAAACTCAGTCTGTGGCACATTTTCTTCCAAGTTTATGGTACATGGTTTCTACGAAGAGAGAGCGGGCTTAGTTTGATTCAGAAATGCTGCCACTCACTAAGTTGTAGAAAAACTGTAGTTATTTGTTTTTTGTTTTTTTGTTTTGTGTGTGTGTGCGCGTGCGCGCTCGCGTGTGTGCAAGTGTTGTGTGTGTTGTCAGTGTGGGGGGGTTGTAAGGTATGGTATGGTATATGTGGCTATGTTTGTGCAGTATGTGTGTTTGTGGACAGTGTGTGTGTGTGGTGTGTGACTAGTGTGTTGTTGTGTATTGTGTGTATTTGTAGTGGTTTTGTGTATTAAACTATGCTACAGGCAGGGGAACACCACATGCCTTGCATTATGAAAAGCTTATGGGCTGCTCCACTTTACTTCTTGTTTTTGCATTTATATGTTAAAAATCCTGAGCATCACAGTTTACAATGATACCATGTCTGCTTGGATGCCCCTCACTACCTACAACCCATCCAGTTTCCTTATTAATGAAAACACAAATCAGGAGACAAGCATTTATACCTGAGCCCTTCAAACATACCTATTTCGGAGACTTCAGTGAATTAAATGTTTTTAAAGGATTTTCTGCCCAACAACTGTTAATCATTTTGTCCCAAAAGTGTGAGAGTAAACGCAGATAACACGGTGTTTGTAGATTTTGAGAACAAGATAAATTCGGTTCTTGACTTCACAGAAGATATCCGTTTAAGTAAGATATTATGGATGAGACATAGCAAAGAACTATGATTTTTAGAATTTTTTCCTGAGCAGAGATAGACAGAGCTATCAGAAAAGACATAGGAGCATCAAGCTATGTGGGAGATTGCTGGGCAACATTGTAGTTGTCTCTAAGTGTTCCCAAGTGTGGCAGCATAGGCATGGCCTTAAGGGCTTTGGTCCTCTGTGTACTCCAATGTGGCATATTTTACAAGGAGGAATGAATACAAACTCTAATTATAAGATAGTAATATCCATTGTTTCTAATGCCTGGGAAACCCACCAAGGAAATTACAGGTAAATACCACAGCTCAGTATGGGTGTGGTGGACACTTGATCCAAAAATCTTTCAATCCACATTCTACTGTTTCTCTTAGTAAATATACAACAAACTAACCTGTGCTACAGATTTGTCCAAATGAAGCTGATTCATTCAGTGCTCAGTAAAATGTCAATCATGACACTATTTAGAATATTAATATTTGCCAAATTGTTGTTAACCTACATTTTGCACCTCATCATTCAAGATATGAATATATTTTTATTTGTAGAGTTATCTGAGAGTTGCAGTTTTATCAGACATCTTTATTGCTGGAGGTCACTGACAACCCAAGTTTGACTGCATGGTCATTTTTTATTTTTAAATAATGGAGTCTATATCTGCTTTGGAGAGCATAGGGATTATTTAAATATTAAATTTAAAATATCCGAAGTTAATGTTAAAAACCTTAGCTACAAACCTTTTGTTTCTCAGCTACGAACCAATTGTGAATATTTAATACTATATGTGATTCTGGCTGCCAGTTTGTGTGTACATGGAATGTTCACTCCTCCACAGAAGAATCTTTCAGACAGCATAGGTTTCAGTTAACTGGTCTGACACGTATTTCAAGCATGTTTATTAATGAAATACACAAACAAAATCTCTTGTGTTTTTATATATAAAGTACTCAAACTAGATGGCTTCAGAATTAGTTTGATTTGATCACATGGTAACATTACTAAAATTTTGCCTATCTTTTAATTTAGATTTATTTCAGCTTTAGTCAAAGATCTGTCTCTTAAAATGGTCACACATAATTCTGAGTACAAAATAGTAAAATAATTATCTATTCACAGAAAACGAAGTATTGTTTCTTTAAATGTACACACAAGCTTTTCATAAAATTAATCAGCCTTTATTTCCTCGCTTTGTACAACTTAAAAATAAAAGAGAAAAAAAATACATCCGAGGAAAGGGTTCTTACTTTGTGTTTTATCTTAGGTACCACAGTGGTACATGCATGAACGAACATCAGGATCATTGACGTGGTAGGTAGAAAGATGACCAGGTATATGGGGCTCCCAGGGTACCTCTCGATCTGGGTTCTTCTGTTCTACAGACAACTGTTGGCAATACTTTCATACATACATATACAAAGTCTTTATCATCTTAACCCTCCCCCCCTTTTAACCTCTCTCAAACCCCCATGGATTCTTTGGAGTCCATTTTATCATTTCGACAAAAACCTTGTGTGTGTGTGTGTGTGTGTGTGTGTGTGTGTGTGTGTGTGTGTACTGAATTTAATTAGGTTTTCATTCATGAGCATGGGAGGTAGTTCATTACTGATCATTTGCAATTTATTAGTGCCTACACCATTGAAGAAAGCGACCTCCCCTCCCCAACCAATATTAGTTGCTATTTGTCCTTGAGGGAGTATAGAGCCTCATGAACCCCTTTACTTACCTTGATGAAATGTTTACAGGCTTACATATGTGTGGATATTGTGTGGGTAACCATAACTTCAATGAGTTCATGAAGGTCCCCAAGACTTTTTTTCTGCAGCATCTGATAGTTAATTTTGATTAGCAAGTTGACTGTGTCTGTTATCAACTGAAAAGCCATTGGGAACTTTTCTGAGTGATTTCCTTGGTCAAAATGTGTGAAATGGGAAGACCTGCCCTAAATGTGGGTGGCACCTTGTAGTGGTAGCCCAGAGAAAAGGGAGGTGGAGGGAGCTAAGTTTTCTCTTTGTTTGCTTGCCTTCACCCTGTCTGGCAAGTTCATTTGCCCCATTACAGCTACTGCTGCGTTCCTTATTGACATCAGATCCAACTGCTTTAGCCTCCCAGTTGACTGAAGAACAGTGGCACTCCAGGAAAGTTCCAGGTCTTCAGCATCAGATTGGGACTGGGAAGCATTCAACTTTATGGACTGAGCAATTACAGGGCTCCCAGCTTTTCCCATGTCAGATGAATACCTGTCAAACAGAAGTCATATGTGACCAGTCAGGGAAAGACACAGCCTCTTTCTGAGGACCTATGAGAAAATAGGGTCTTTATTTTAATTACTTGGATTCTTATTGTAATATATCTCCAAGTCAGTCTATAACTAATGAACTGATTTCCATCTAACTGCTACAGAGTTGAGAAAGTAGTTGTGTGGTTTTACAAAGAGAAACACGAACACACTGATTAGAGACAGTGGTTTGCTTCTAAGCAGACAAGTGACAGATGTCACCTTCAGTGCTGCTGAATTACATTAAAAGTAACTGTAGCCACGATGCAATAATCTACAACTTTGTCTGACTTCAGTCATTCCTAGAAGCATAACTGTAGGGATGAGAAAGTGCTCAGCTAAGATCAAATGGGAACATACGTTTGAGCAGAAAGCTGATTTTCTGCGGTTGCCTTGCAATTGGATGTTTTTGTCATTTCTACCTAATGTGCCATGTCATCAAACAGAGAAAAATGTATGGGATGTTTTCACTTTCCAACCTGAAAATTTCATATTCTTTTTTATCTAGCTCTACAGCCTTGGATACATCAATAAGTGTCTGAGCAATACAGTTTGTTGCTTTAGGAAATGACATAATAACAGTGCCCAGTTTCTAGACTGACTCTCAAAATTGAATAATTATGAAGTAAGTCTTGATTTTAAAAAGTAATTCCTTATTTTAAGTGTTTAATCATAATCAATATAATTATAATAAATTATATACTTAATATTTCAATTTCTAATGATATATTCATTTATCATCATAAGAATTAACTAGAAATGCTTTGTTTTTAATTCTGCTTTAATTCTACCTGTTGATATCTGTAAAGCTATATTTACTTTATGTCTGGTTATTCTATCTCAAAATCTTGCTCCTCATGTCTCTTATTTAATTAAGTCCTCTTTCCTGAAAAACAAATGTTAGAGCCATCCCTTCGAAGATAGGAGCATATGATTATGTAGAATATTTTCTATTGCTTCACAAAGTCATGCATTTTTTCTGAAAGAAGAAAAACATCATTCATACTCTCATTAAATCTAAAGATGTAAATGCATACCGAATAGAAGCTATTGTTTTGTTTTCCTTTTGACACGTGAACAAGCAGAAAAAAAACTAATAGAATTTGATTTGAAGAGTTAGACATATTTTTCTATTTAATTTCTTCAGGATTAAAAAAAATGTTTACTTTGGCACTGGAGTAAGTCATGTTTGGAGGTAGTTCAGCTACAGAGAAACCCTGTCTCGAAAAACCAAAAACAAAAAAAAAAAAAAAAAAAAGGAAATGGAATTAATGTACCATTAGGCACCCATCCATCTCAGATACATATTAATTCTAAATTAGTTTAATCAGTAATAATAAAATTAATGTCTAATAAAATTAATAATACTAATTAGTAAGTATTGACATTTTGGAGGTAGTAATTAATATTGAATTGCATGAAGGTTTTAAAGTTTGATCTGCATCTTGCATATGATAATTGGACAAACTAAGATTGAAATTGTGTCACTTTGCCATCAATTTATGTTTGTTTGTTTGTTTATTCATTTTTATTGTTTTCTCTCTGACTGCCCAAGATGCTCAGCCATGTGTAGAACTATGACTCATCGTGTTACAATCTCAAATGGTTATTTGTATTTTTGTTTCTATGGTCAGCTCCTATTTTGTTACAAGGAAAACAGGTTCTCCCTGTTTTCCAAAATCCACACCTCTTCTTTTAGAGAGCTATTTTCCTGTAGTTATAGCAGGGGTGGCATCACTTTCTCTACTTATGCTCTTTATTTATCATATATTCTTCATTTCTTTTGATTCTAATTGTGCTTCTCTTAAACATCTCAATACTTTTTTAGATGGTGTGCTAGAAAACTTCTCCTTCAGTCTAGAGCACCTTAATCCTCTAAGTCATGAGTGAGCAAATGCACGTGCAAAATGGTGTGTCCTGCACTGCTGCAGGGACTATGCACTTCCACATCTACCGTCATCTGGAATTCACAGTTATACACTTTAGTATTGTTTGACTTTCATTTTATGATTTCAAGCTATAGTCTATTTTGATTTTTATTGTAAACTATAATATATTTTGATATAAGTATGTGTTATCTCAAAGGACAGAGCCCATTAATAGACTAAAAATTTATCACTATAACTCTCTAACCAAACAAAATTTAGCCTTACAAAACATAAGAGCATTTTTTGTATTTTTCCTTTTTTATTGAAAAATGATTCTTTTCATACAACATATCCTAATTAGACTTGCCTCTCCGTGTACACTCTCAATTCCTCCCCATTTCCACTCCCTTCCGAAGCAATTCCCTTTTTGCCTATCATTAGCAAAACAGGATTCCGTGAGATGACATAACAAAATAAAATATAATAATATAAAACAAAAATCATCATATCAAAGTTGATCAAAGCAAACCAAAAGACAGAAAGATTCCTAAGTGAAGACACAAGAATCAGAGACTGATTTATATATGCAGGAGTTCATAAAACATTTTATTGAAAGCTGTAATATATACTTAGGGGACCTGGTGTAGACCTGTGCTGGCCTTGCGCTCACTGCTTTGGTTTCTGTGAGTTCATATGAACCTTGCTCAGTTGATTCAGAGAGCCTTGTTCTCCTAGTGTCCTCTGTTCCCTCGGGCTCTTTCTTTGCTTCCTCTTCCACAAGGTCCCTGAGCTCTGAGGGGAGGAACTTGATGGAAACATCCCATTTACAGTTGTCTTTTCCAAGATCTCTTTCTCTTTTCTATGACTTTGAAGATGTATTCAGGGATCTTTATGTGTATTCTAAACCCTTTCATTTGTATGGTAAAAGAAGTTTTCTAACTTTTTCTGGTTATGACTTTTGAATGCAGAAGAAGTGAAATTAAACAGAGACTGTTAATAATTAGTCCAGGCTGGAAAAAGGAGTGCAGTGCACGTCTCTTAAACCGATAAAGCTTTGTAGTAAAGGACAACAGGTAAAGTCAGTGGGTCAAGAGACATAGGATACAATATTATTTATGGCCAAGCTTCATAAACTTTAGGGCTTCACACATGTTTTACCTGCCATTATTTAAACAAGTCACAAATTCAAGTCCCGTTTTGAGGAGAGAGAGACTGGATTTCACTTCCTCTGGTGGGAGTAGCTAGCCATCAGCAGGCAGCTTTTAGTTAGCATACATTTTTAATATTGTATATAAAGAACTGAACACTACAGAACTAATTTTTTCAGTAACATTTTTCTACCCTTGAAAACAATCATTATACTTGTTGAAACAGGGATAATCTATAATAACAGAGGTAAATATGTAAAATGCCTTAGTGCTTATAGTGCATATCTGAAAACTGCCTGTGATGTGGCCACAGACCAATGACGGATGGTCATATATTAAATCAGCTGGAAGTGTGTTATTCTGCAGTGGATGGAGGGCAAGCATTGGAGTTTACACTTCAGAGAATAAAGTTGCTTATAGAATCTATTTTCCCAGTAGTTTGCAATCTCAGCTCTGTTAGTGATCTAATTTGCACATCCACACGTCTGTGCCAAGTAACAAGTCAGTGGGCAGAACAGCCATTTTCAGGGATGCAACTTGTTTTGGGAAGAGACGCATAGCTGTATATAATGAAGAGTTCTTATCAGCTGATAAACTTTGACCTTAAGGCATATTTTCCCAGGTTGCCCAAATTGAATTATTTTATTCTCATCACTTTAATGAGCTTACTGAAGGGTGAACATCTTGAGTTTTTCCTCCAGATGCCATGGTTCCTGCTCATAAATTCTTTGCATTTCCTCTATCTACTGTTTTCACTAAAATGGTACCTACTGCAAAAATTAAACCCAACTGACAGGAACCAAAATGAGATGAGTTTTCTCAGCTCTTTTCTAGTAAAACATTTGTTGGATTTTTCCAGAAGGTTAAAAAGCATTTGAAAATGAAATGGAGATAGCCCAACCTGTTTTGATAATGACTGTAGAGCGTATATGATTGTATTTAAATTTACATAGCCTACATTCAAATCCATTAAGCTAGCATAGACAAATTTTAAAGCTGAAGACAATTGAAATAAAGCTAGGATACATTTAATTATCTAAATTACTATTCATGTCTGTCACTTCAATGTACCTATAGTAGTAGTTATATGATAAGCCTCTAAACACTTAGCCAAATATTACAGCTCCATACATTGCTACAACCCTCAATGGAGGTTTTGAGGTTACACACGCTTTCCCCAATTTAAAGAGGGATTTTCAGAGTGGAATGCACCAAGGAGAGAATATTTAAATAAAAAACAAACTGCTTTGCCTGTAATTGAATTTCCCTTGCTGTTATTGCTAATTATTGATAATATTTGTGTTTGACTAAGCAGCTTCTGCATTCAGAGACAAATTATTTTTCTCCTTGTCTTAGAAGACAGTGACTGTCTCTTAGATATCACAGTCTGTTACCATGGAAATGATTGTGATTTGAGAAATGTATCTGCAGAAGCAAAAAAAAAAAATGCTCTGCATTGAGAATTCCCTTTCCTTCAGGGCTCTGGGCATTGTATAGTCTTGCATAGTAAGTACATGGTAATGGCTTCTCACATTTTTATAATATGCCTTTGTTTTACAAAGTCTTACATAATAGAGCATGATATAAGTAAGTATAAAAGAATAAGCAGACAAGTAAACCGAAAGCAATAAAATGACATTACTCTACATTTTGAGAAAAAAATTCCAATTAAATTGGAGTGTAAATCATGCTGTCTAACTTTAAAAAAATTGTGACTGTATTTGTAAATAGTAGTGATCTCAATAAGAAAATACCTAACTAATGTTTTAAGACATGATTCTTACCTCTAAATCTGTTACTCAATTAGCAGATATTTGTTCACATGTATGTTACGGTTTCCTGTGAACGCAGGCAGACGGCTAGTTCAGTTCTCTGATAGGACACATGGCTTTTGCCTGTAGAGCATTAGAGTAAATTTCTATACCTCCTTTGTGGTTAATTTAAAGGATAATTCTAGAAGAATATATGCCACAGAGGATATGGTGAAAGATGTTCTCGTTAGCAACTTAATGATTATGTATCTGAGCAGTAAAGAAGGAAATGGAGAAAATGCACAAAATTTCATACAATATCTGAGAGAAGCAGAGATAAAACCGGCACAGGAGATTTGGTTTCTGATGTCAGCTGCACCTATTCCAGTCATCACCTTTCCTCAGCTCAAACTCTGAAGGACTTGAGATGGCCTGGTTCTCGAAGTTCTTGTGTCCTCAACCTTTTTAAGTTTTTCTTTTTCTCCATTCTCTTTTTGCTCTAAATTACCAACTATTAGTAAAGGAGTAACTAGTCCCCAACAGACAAAGAAAATGTAGAGTTAAGTGTGAAATGGTAGTGGGAAACTGATAAGAATTCTCTTCGGTCTGGAATCTAAGTGCAGATGTTTGTGATCTGCCAAGGCACATATATCTCCTAAAACTCACACTGCCTTATCTGGGTAGGGCAATCCAACTCCATCCTCATGATACAAGGCTATGAACAAATACAGATGATAGCAATCACATATATACTCTCCGTGGATGTCTTTGATCAAATTCTGCATCTGACTTTTCGGCACATCATATGTCTTGAATGCAAGATATTCACTTTTGGGGGAAGAAAGTTGGGCATTCTTACTGGAATGTAAGTATTTGAAAGAAAGATGCTATTAAACCTACTTAAGACATCTCAGATATTCTTTCTATGAGCAGCCCTCATTCTAAAAAATCAGGAAAAGAACACTTCAGTAAAAGGTCATGCCAGGCTAAGTTGTGTTTTACAATTCAGGGTCATTTTCCAAAGTGAAGTTTGGAATAAAATTCTTTGTTATGAGTCTTCATAATATTTCACAATGGTAAGAGTAGCACTAAAAATTGTATGATACTTTGCAGGTGCAAGATATCAAGTTTTCTGCAGCTGTAGTATTCTGGAAAACATAGTGTATGGAAATCTAGCTGGGAGGGGTTTGCTTTAGCAGAACAAGGTAAACACTACTAGAAATCAGTAGGGACAGATTAACAAATGGATTAGGAATATGGGTATTTGATAGTTGGAAACTCTTCCAAAGCAAACAACAGCAAAGGAAAGTTTAATTTCAAACATCTGCAGTTGAAGGGTAAAGAGCATGGGCACAGTGTGTAAGTAGTGATCCAAGTTCCAGGTTAAACCTAATGAAAATATGTTTCATAAAAGACACAGACTCACCATTATCATTGTAGAAAATAACTGTTATCTTAGGAGGGATAAGAGACAGATCATTGTGGAACCAAATATGAGTTTCATCTGGGAATGTAGTCTTAGATTACCCCACGTTCCATGTTCCAGCCTCATGAACGTTTGATGAAGTTTTCATAGTAGCATTACAAGGAAGGTCATACTTAACACACTTTTCAAATATTTGGGTGCAAATATTCAATAGGAGTTACATTTAAAATAAAAGTAAAAGCAGGGAGGAAAGAGGAAATACTTGATTATTCGAAGGTCAAGTTGCCCAGAAACATGTACGGTTTCTTGCTTTTCTTATATTTGTTATGGTATACAACTAAGTAGAATAAAAGAGAGGCCTGATAGCTGGAAATGTCACAGTAGAAACTGGGAAATGGGGAAGTTATTGTTAGATATTATCAGGAGGAAATATTTGGTCGTATTTCTTCCCCTCTCCACAGGAGATTGCCGAATATTCTAGGCAGATGAGGAACAAACTGGAGCTTATATCAAGACTGCCGCAATGGAAATCAAAGGGAGAGGTTAGATGTTTCCACAGCTGTACACAGAGCGAGAGTGAAAACTTTTAATTTTAATAACTATTGGCTATAGTTTTTATTTTAAATCATACGTCGGTATAGGAGACTGTTTGGGACTACTTGTAAGGGAGTGAAGGTACACACAGAAGCCAGCCAGAAAAAAAGGAATTAGATGTCTGGAACTGTAGTTACAGGCCACCCTACTAGAGCCTTAAAGTCTTAAGCAGGAACTCTAATGGGCTGAACCATCTCTACAGCACTACAATAATTTTTATATACTCGGGATGAAACAGAATTTAGCTAATATAATGTGTTATTGACACGGTTAATTGCCAATCAATCAAAGTTATAAGGCAGAGGAGGAAGAAATAACTAAGAACTTGCCTAGCCAATGAAGAAAGCTTGCTGCCTTATCAAAGATACAAATTCAGTTCCCTGTACTATATCTGGTGCATTACAAGCACATGGAATTCCAACTGCATGAGATTTTACACTGTCCTCAGTGGGCTTCCGAGCAGGCTTGTGCACTCCAACATACAGATATATTCAAATAAATACTTTTTTTAAAATTATAAAGCCCCAAATTTGTATCTAGAAAATGTTCCAATAGAAACTCTCAGAAATTTGTTTCATCAAGATTTCAAGTATCTTCTATTTATGCCTTCAATAAATTTTCTATATTCCTAGTGAAGGTGTAGACTCAAGAACAAATAGAAAATAAATATATATTCTTTATAATGGGGATTAAAAGCAGAAATTTGGTAGGCATAAAAATAATCATATCAATATGGATTTGGAGTACATACATGCAAATTAAGGATAGAATAGCTAGAGTGAATATACTAATATCAAAACTGATATCTTTTACATTTCCTCATTTCTAAGAGTGCTTCAAATAGATGAGGCAAAAACTGACAGAGCTCAGAGAAAGAGACAAATGGAAAATCATCTTTTGAGACTTCACTATCTCGCGCTCAGTATTTGACAGACCAATTTAGTAGCATCTTAGCAGACATTTAGAAAGAATGACATCCAACCACTGTACTCAGTACACCAATGGTTTTATAATGAGCAGTAGTTTCAAATCACGTGAAACACTTGACAAGATACGCAATAACGTTTTTCCATCAGGCAAATCTCAGTGAGTATGAAAAACAGTAAATTCTTGGTTACTTTTCTCATTACTGACAAATAACCCATGAAGAAAGAACATATAGCAAAATAATTTACTTATAAGGAGACAAACAGTCTGTACTGATAAAGAAGGCATGGAGTAGAAGTGCATGGTCTTTGATCATGACCTGGAAGAGAGAAAGGGTGGTGCTCATCTGGCTGTCTCCTTTGTCTTTGTTATTCATCCTGGCTCCCATACATATAGGATCGATCCTATCACAATCAGGGTGGGTCTTTCCTTCCCAATTTATACCTCTCTGGAGAGAGAGACTCAATCCAATTAAGCAGAATACTTTACACTTAGACAATATATTCTCTAACTACAGAGTAATCATAAATTAGAAGGGAGAAAATGAAGTGGCTTGAGAAAACAGGAAAACAGACAAAGGCTTAGATGGGCAGAGAGCGCATGTGCCTAGATGTGCGGCCAATTAGAACAATTATCCTTTTGTACACGGGATGCAAAGCTGGAAATAGAAAATGGAAATCCTAATTCATGCAAATATTGGTGATGGATATAAATTTCATGATACAAGGTGGGCATATGAATTTCAAGTCTCCTAGAAAATTATTGTATAATACATGTTTCATGTAAATCTGAGCATTTAGACAATTATCTTGTTAATTCCCAGCATTGTCTTAGGCAGAAGAGAGATTTTTAATTTGATCACTTTGTTTATCTTCTTTGAATTGTCTTTTCTCTTCACCACCTGTGTGTTTTGAATAACACAAGGACAGGAACTTTTCAGAGCCTGGTAAAGATTTAGTATTCTGTTTTGTTGTTATTTCTTTTATGCAGCAAGTGCTAACATGGTTTATGAAGATGAAATGTAAAGGTATAAAGAATTCTAAGGTTAGAAAATTTTTATTAGATTTGTGTTTGGAGAACAGAAAGCAACGTTTCTGTTTTTATCAAGAGTATAAGGAACAATTGACTTTAATAGTACAAACTGCACATTAAGAGGCAAGAGACAATTAGGTGTTCCATCTTATTTTTATGCAAAGCAATTTCTAAGGTTCCTCTTAAACTGTTTTGTGTGTGCTGTTGCATATTTCAAATTTGCCTTTATTCAATTTCATTCACTTTTAGTGGCTAAGTATAACATTAATGTAAAAGAAAGGAAATGAAAACAGAACCTATAAACCTCTAAATAAAACCTTAATGTGTGTTCTCTTTGAAGCAGTGGTCATCAGAAGAGAAAGAAAATCATTCAATATGGAGATTTTATCTGGGCACTTTCTTACTTTATGAAATGACAGATTTCTGTTTGTGCCTTCACTTTAGCTTTATTCGCTAAAATAAGTCATTTTGTAAATATATTTATAGATAAGTAGAATATTGAAAGTAGTCTTAAGTTATCCTTAGCTCCTCAACCCAAATAAAACTGGGAATACAAATACTTATGAAAGGTGAGAAAATCTGTGTCATGCTTTAATCTCCTTTTGAAGTATTTGTAGCAACCTGAAATCTCAATTCTAGGCTAAAAACAATATCTCTCCATGTAGAAATGACTTTATTTCACATGGTCCTATAGATTTATTCAAACTGAGTAGAAGAACTTATCATTACCAATTTCACTATGCTAAGCACTCAAGCACCTCATTTATTTTGCAAATGAAGCTTATTTGTCAGCTTATTCTAGGTATGCATTTTGTAGAGCACAGGGTTAGGATTTATTTATTTATTTTTGACCACACTCTGAGAATCTGTACTTTTAGTGTGGCTTCTAAAATTAATTTGGGGCTATTAGGAAAATGGATATGCTTTGTCTGTGTTTGATTTGTGCCTTTTTGGTTTCTGTCATTTCCTTTTATCTTATTTCATTTCATCTATTGGTTTGAAGCATGAATATTCATTTATTTTTTATGAGTGGTTGTCTCCAAGTATTTGCGGGGGGGGGATAGCTATTCTTTTATGGCTATTGATTTCAAATTTTGCACATGTATCATTTTTTATTTTTTTTCTAATTGATATTTATTCCTAGAGTGTTACTATGTAATTATTGTTGAAATTATATACTTAATTTAGAGTTTCTATATAGTCTTCAATATTTTTAAACCAAAATTATATTTTAGCAATACAAGTACTATTTAAAGTATTAGTTTGTTGTTCATCTTCATGATCTTATAATTCTTTTTAATTAATAAACAATTAATTATCTGTCAAGGTTGTTATTGAATTGTTATATGAATATGCTTTTTAGCCTTCCTTTAAATTATTTTCTTTGGGTTCTCCTTATTTAGCTTCTCTAGGATCACTAATTATAGGCTCAATGTCCTTGGTTTATGGCTAGAAACCAAATATGAGTGAGTACATCCCATGTTCCTCTTTTTGGGTCTGGCTTACCTCACTCAGGATAGTGTTTTCTATTTCCATCCATTTGTATGCAAAATTCAAGAAGTCCTTGTTTCTTACTGCTGAGTAATACTCTAATATGTATATATTACATACTTTCTTCATCCATTCTTCCATTGAAGGGCATCTAGGTTGTTTCCAGGTTCTGGCTGTGACAAACAATGCTGCTATGAACAAATTATTTTCTTAAATTGCAAATTGCTAAATTATGGTTTTGTATTAATGAGCTACAAAGTAATGACATGGCCCGAACTGATTCTGGCCAGCTTCTCTGGTACCTAAGCGTGTGCCTCTACCTCAAAGAAGACCCAAGGGACAGAGACATGAATCTTCTGAGGACTCTAACTTTCTTTTCTATTGTAAACAAAAAGCCAACAAAGATGGTTACTTTAAGGCTGACATGAATGACAGGGAGCAACAGTTATTGTTATGAATGATTAGGTCAGAGAATGGGGCAAAAAAAATTGATTGCCTATCGTTTAGGCAGAAACTATGAACTACCAAGGAAATCAAGTAAAAGTAAAATGAACAACTCCAAAAAGTGGTGTTTTTGTTGTTGTTGTTGTTGTTTAGCTTTTTTTTTTCAACTAACGTTAATAGTTTTCCTTGGGGGGCAAGCTTTGAAATTAGTCTTCAAAAATCTCATCATTTTCTTTAGTGTGTTTCAGGGCTTAGTAGATTACACCTAGTATCTGATGTGAGATTCCTTTCTGTATGTCATGAATATGCTTTATTATGGTTGGTTAATAAAGAAGCTTCCTTGACCTATGGCAGGGTAGAATATAGCCAGACTGGAAGAATAGAGAGAGAGTGTAGACAGAGTCAAAACTACACCATGTAGCTGCCAAAGAAGAAAGATAGAACAGAACCTTACCCAGTAAGCCAGAGTCTCGTGGTGACACACAGATTAATAAAAATGGGTTAATTTAGAATATAAGAGTTAGTTAATAAGAAGCTTGAGCTAACAGGCCAAACAGCGTTGTAATTAATATAGTTTTTTTGTGATTATATGGGTCTGTGTGGCCGGGAAACAAATGAGCAGTCTCCTTCTCAAAGTACCTGTGGAGGAAATTACAGAGTCAGAAGATGAAGAGGTAAATCTGAAGCTCCTAGGCATGTCTAGAAAGTAATCAGGGTCTCCTTGTGAATTTTGTACCAGTTTGATTGGGCTCTTCATTGTCATCCTATATAGAATTATAGTTTTTTTTCCTTGATAGCATTCCCTATTCCCTCTAACATATATGTGGATTGTAACACTTGCTTTCAGTCCCATGGTCCTTCTTTTCTCTTGTTGCTCTTTATGGAGTGCAGGAACTTATCCTTTTATTTTAATTCAGTTTGCCTACTTTCACTATCACCTTTAATCCTAAAAGAGAACAGTCATTGTTATGAAGTCCTTGAGCAAAGAAAACTGTCAGTTTTCAGTTCCCTTTACCTTTTAGATATTATAACCATCTTTTTACATGCGTAGAAACATAGAAGATAAACACATCATATTTGAAATTTTGATCTATTTTGAAATTTATCTTCTGTTGAAGAAAGAGGAAGAAAAGAAGTAAGACAAAATGGAGAGGGAGGGAATGTTTGGGAGATACATGGGGGAGATGGAGGAGGAGAATGGGGATTGATATGACCACTTATCACTGTATTAGTATATGAAAGTTTCAACAAAAAGTATAATATAATTTTTTGAACAAACAGACCATGCCACTTGATGTCTTTCTTTAGTTTGTGACATCTCCCTGACAGAAAATATTAAAACACGAATGCCTGGGCTTCACTCTTTCCTTCAATTTAAGTAGCCACCATGGTAACTTTATTGAGTTTCTTGTTGGTCTACAAGCTCTTTCATGAAGTAAATTAGCTGTTTTATTTGTCTTAAATTCTCTCTCTATTTAATCTGACAGCACATTCTGAAGTTGTATGAAATGTGGAGATTAGATAAGTACCCATGTGTCCATTACTGATAAATGGTCTCACTCATTTCTGGATCTCATTGGTTAACCTTTTGGGTTTTGGGACAAGTTTACAGTGAGAGAAAGAAAAGTTGCTGGTCCTCAGACAGCCTGCCTTAAGATCAAAGTCCTTCTTATTCCTTCAAGGCTGTGTCACACATAAAAAAAACAAAGGTCTCTTTATGAGACTATGAGATATTCTTGAAAGATCTGTCCCTCTACATACTCAGGAACAAGTCAAAACAAAGTCAAATTAAAAAGGTCAATAAAATTTAATGGGCTTGAGGGGTTGGCCATAGATCAGATTGTAAGCCGCTTCCCACGATACACTCAGGCAATTATGTGGCATATACCTCTGCCTGACACAGAGACTTATATTGATGAACAAAGGATGATTGTAGAACGGGGATAAAAGAATGAGATGTCAGGACCTCTCTCTCTTAGAAAAGCTAGCACGTGCTAACTTAGAGCCACTATGGTTTCATTTCGCTAAAGAACAAAAGAATACCAGGATTAGATATATAGACAAATTCTATAAAGACATACATGTGAACATTATATTATGCCTGAATTTGAGTAATAACTGCAGCAGTTTTGGTGTGAGGAAATTTCTTGGGCACTCTGACCCTTAAGAGTTAATAACACACGGCTTTGGGCATGGCAAACTGCCCAGACTAGCTTGGAGATTTTGTTTTCATCTAGTGTCCTTGTAAGCACAAAAGCTACCAGTCTGAGAAAAAAGGCTGTCATATGCCTCTAGATTCTTAAAAAATTGGGTTAATGAGTAACAATGATAACTCTGTTTATCCATGATGTTAAAACTTGAGGGAAAATGATGAGAAATGATAACTCTGTTCTGTCATAGTTTATTAATGATGAATAGAAGGTGAGAAAGAGTAAGTGAAACACATGTACAAAAACAAAATTGATATGGACGATGTTTTGGAACAACAGAGATGTATCCCTATTTACTAAGCTCTGTATATAAAGAAGCACTCTGGCTGTTAGTCAGTCAGGCTGGAAGATTCTCCTGACCATCACGGTCTGGCTCACTTCCTTCCTTTGCCAACTCCTTATGTCCTCTTCTGGGAGCTTCCCACTGCCAGGGATGGCTTCCGGCACACCATTATCTCAGAAGCACAAGTCATTGCATATCAAGGAAAACTAAAATTAATAGGTCACAGCATTTCTAGTTTGCTAATACCCAGGCATGTAGTTCTTGCTTGATTTAATTTTGTAAATGTCAAAGGTTTTGATCAATTTAGTAAGAGCCTTCCTATTTGTTGATAACATGGTAAAGCCTTTGTAAGTCAAGTCAAAAGGAAACCATGGAATATGCCCAGACAAATACACTACAGGCCCTTTCTCTCATTGGGATTTATTTTCTGTCTTCTGTGTAACAGCCTTGGAAGACAAGCCCTGCAATCACAGACTAGTGATTAGCTCTTTGCGTTGGGAGGCTGAGGAAAGTGCCCCTCATTCAGCCTTGCTTTCCCTAATTAAAAGGAGTTAATAACTCTTTTATTGAAACTAGATTAAATTCTTATTTGGGAAACTTAATTTAAAGTATGACCTGTCAGCTATGTGGCACTTCTATCCCAGTCTCATCTTTACACAAATCGAAGGAGAGTGAACTGAGTTTTAATATACTTGGAAAGAAAGGTGGAAACGGCAGAATTACAAAGTATGGGATCAAACAAAGGGGTAGGTCGCTTTCACATGGTTTGCAGAGAAATCACACAGGATGAACTTAGTGCAGATCGGTGGTACTTTACGGTGGCTCTGCTGTTCTAAAAATGTTGCTGTGGAGCCCCTAGGCCAATAACTTTTCATTCTAAAGTGCTGAACAGGCACCTCCTCCTGCACACCTGCTCTTAGCAGCACCCATCTGGCTTTAATCCTTCCCTCCAGACTCAATAAAGGGATGCTTGGTGCTCAGAGGATCTGGCCCTGATTCAAAACTCTTGTTCTTCCAGAATACTTTTAGCTCAGCTTCTAAAGGGATCATACAAACTGCAGCAATGGTGTCTCATAAACTCTCTGATAGCCTGCGTCTCCCTTGTAAAAACCAGTTCATATAGGGTAACATTTTCTGTGTTAAGAAGGTAGGTTGGGGCTCTTAGGCATTGGTCTCAGGCTGTCAGGAAGGGATGAGTAGGGATGACTGTGATCTTAGAGACCCTGAGACAAACCAGAAAAAAAATGTTGCCCCCAATTTTGTCTATATAGAATTCCCATAAAGAATATGAGCAAACTGCATCTTCATGTGAAGAAATAAAAGGGGTGAACAAAATCTGCCCAAGTCATTGTCTTACCTGCTTAGTAAAATAGAACAATCCTAAGAACTATTGCTTTTATTGTTTTGAAAGTTTAGTTCTCTGTGGATTTGATGCTAACCCACATTAAGAGTTTCACCTTTTCAGACTGTTCACAGAAATCATTTTTATTCTTATCTTTTTCAAAAATATAGTCATGTAATGTCTATGCCGTGCATGGGTGTGTGAGCAGGTGCGTGTGCACATGTGTACACGTGTGTGGAGAGGGAGGCTGGCAAGAAGGAATCTTCCTTTATCACTCTGTAATTTTTATTTTCAAAATGAGGTCTCTCACTGAATTCAGAGCTCGCTGATTCGTTGATCAGGAAGCCCCCCTGACTTTATCTGTCGTCACTCCCTACCTCTCGAACCCCTACGCTCATCCATGTGATCTTTTGATTTAGGAACTGGAGTTCTGAACTCAGCCTCATGCCCTCAAGGCAAGACCTTCACCGACTGAGATATTTCTCAGCCCCTGTTCACAGAAAGCATAATGAACGGATCTTACATTCTTATGAGCACATGTTCTGAAAATGATTAAAAGCTTTATTAAAGATATGAATAGATAAAGTAAAATTTTACCCTTATACACGTTCCCTTCTCAGAGTTATTCAGCATCGTTTTTATTGTCATGAGCCTAATGTCAAACAGTCTTTCTGGGAATTCCCCATTTTTAAAAATTTGTTATTATAAATACCTTACTCTATCACTTTTGCTTCTGTTGTTCTTTTGCTGAGAATGCCTTTTTCTTTCCCAATATTGAGTATTCCAAATGTTCCTAATTTTGTTTCCATATTTTTCTAATATATGTTAACATTAATTATCAATCAAGATTAATTACCTGGGTAGTTTTACTGTCCAATTAACTTGATTTTTTTATGTTTACAGTGAATAAACTTTCATCTATATTTGCTGACTTAAAAATCAGGATTTTTGTTGAGCCTACACATTATTTCATGAGATCATTTGTTATATTCAAACAAATGCCTGGATAATTTACTTAATGATGACACTGTTTTCTAACTTACGTGCTTCTTTGTCAAGCATTTGCTACTGCAGTAATCAAGCAAGTTGGCATGACTAATTATCCATGAAGCAAATCCTGCATGTAAAACTTAAACGTTTTTATTTTGTAAATTCCCCTGGTATATTTTTTTAAATATCTAAACATGTCCATTAGTGTTTTATTAAAAAATTTTAATAAATTAATTGTTGAGAAATTAGTTGTTGATGATAATTTTCTCCATCCTTCCATTATTGCTTTTGTTGCAACTAAGGCATCTCATAATTTATAATCGTTTTCTAATTTATACTCATAGCTCAATATTTGTTACTGTCAAACTGATCATGATTACGAGACCCAATAATGGTAATTTTCATTGCTTGCCTTCCTGTCCTTGATGCATGTTTTTCTTGGTGGCATTTGGTGGTCAGTGCTTGGAATTGTCGTAGGTGTCAGTAGATGGAGGTTTCATTCTATATTTAGGTCACTGGCAGATGAAATCCACTACTTCAAAGCAATTGATACTTCAAAAGGAGACTCAAAAATGACAACAAATAGATGAAAATTGTCCATTATTATTAATCAGGCAAAAGAAATCATGACGAGACATCATCCCATTTCTATAAGAGAAAGTCAGCCAGCTTTGATGATGTGTTCAGTAAAGGGAATTGTGTTGCTACCGAAGGAATGGAAATCAACGTAGCTATAGAATACACTGTGGTTGATGTTCATTTCTGGGTATGCATCTAAAATAACTTACATCAGTATGGCAAACATTTATCTACAATTTCATGTTGACCAAATCATCATTTACAATTCACAAAAAAATTAGAAACAATTTAGTTCATGGAATCCAATAAAGGAAATGTGACATAGGAGCAACAAAATGCATTCAGTTCTTAAGAAGGACTGAGGTGTTTATTGTCATTTTAAAGATGTTGGTGAATTTGGGGACACTATATTGAGTAAATATGCTAGGTACAGAAAATCCAATAGTAAACAATCTCTCTAAATCAAATTTAGAAATGATGAACTAATAAAAATGAAGAATAGGACCATGACTACCAGGTGGTGGAATGCGGGAGACTTGGAAAAAGAAATGAGGGTAAAAGCAAAGTTTTAGACATTAGAAATGTTTCATGATTTTGCATTTTTAAATAAAATGTGATGATTATAACAAACAATAATGCTTTGTATATTTCAAATTATAAATGAATATATTTAAGATTATCTTTTTATTGAAAGTAAATCTTTTACTACATAAATGAATGTCAGGTTATAGATTTGTTCTATACCATGGGTTAATAATTTCTACATTATAAAATAAATTGGATCACATAAATCTGCACAATTATTGTTTGTCAATAGTTAAAAAATTAAGAATAAATCAATGAGAATTTGAAGTCTGGCTTATGGAATATAAATGACCTGAGAAAAATGGTCATTAAGCTCACAGAAAACCCTCCACAAAACATCATAATCATAATCTTAATCAAAGCACTTTTTGTAAGAAGAATGCAAAAAATAATTTCCATATAGTGTACCTATATATTCAGCTTATATTATAATTCCATTTATAGCAGAATCATGGCATTATAAAAATAATTTGCAACAATGTGCAATGGTTGGTTACATATTTAGGATGGCTTACTTTCTGTGGGTCATTCAGACCCCAAGCCTCCTTTGACCTGGGCTGAGTCAGCCAAGTCTCTCGTGACTACCATTGACCTTCTTCTGGCCACGTTAGCTGTTGAATTAATAAAGAGAGCGAGAGCAGCACAGAACAGTAAGGGAAACACAGCAATTGATAAATCTTCAGCCGTGTAGCACTGTTTCTATCCTAAAATGAATCTCTCAACCTCTGCTGTGCCGTCAGTAGCACCTGGACCTTGACCTGACTTTTCAGTGAGTAGTGATGGATTTGCACTGCTCCGTCAAACTCTCTTGCAGTTTCCTCTGTAACTGACAGCACATGCTTCACAGCTACTGATTTGGGTTAGGGGTGAAGCCCATGGCCTTGGAGCACGGCCAAAGTAAATGGTCCACTCAGGACTACGCAGCAGGCCTCATTATCGCTCTGTTTTTGATAAACTGAGCTGCCAAGACACCGAAGCACTGATGTCTACTGAAGTGCTGCCGAGGCTCTTTGATTTACTTTTTCATGGCATTTGAGAGTTTTGAGTAAGTGGAGTAGACTCCTTTAATTCTGTTACCTTATTTTTTTTTCTCCACTCGGGGCTGTCTTTTACTTTATGTTGCACCTTTGAATCACACAGAACTTTTCAAATTTAATACAGACTGATTCAGATGGGATCAGTGGAGAGTTCTATTTAGCTATAGAACTGTGCTGGTTCCAGAGGCAGAGCGTAGCTCTGAGCTTGATTCTTGATTGTCATGGCTTCCATTTGAGATATATGTGGGGTTGTCAGAGGTAAGCAGTTACATTTAAGTAAGTGAGACTTACTGTAGGACAGTAATGGAATCTAGCCTGCTGCTTTTCCTAGAAACCCAGTTTGGGGTGGGGTGGGGCAGTGTTTGCAAGGCACATAAGAAGAAATTGATAAATTCATCAACAAGGCAAATTTTCTGTAGGGACAAGTCATAGTTCAATGGAGTCTTCCAATCAGAACCCCTTTATCTGTAAGGAATCAGTATGCATGAATTTGCAATTTGTCAGGACAAAACAAATCAAATAAGAAACAGCCGTGGAAATAGTCACGGAAACAGAACCTGTCATCCTCTGGTACTCAGCTCTTTGCTTGCGGAGTATCTGCTAAGTTTGCCAGAGTGTCATGGCACGAGACAGTGTCAAAGGCTGCCATTAAAATTTGTTTCATACCTTTATTCTGGAACTTTGGATAGTCACTTGCCTGTAATGTTCTTTAATGCAACACTAACAAATCTAAACCAGCTATGATTTTTGGATAATTTTAATTAATCAGTTAATATGCCATTTGTTACATTTGGGATAACAGGTTTTTAGGAATATTTTTATTATATCTGGAATGTTTATATTGTCATGACACTGGAGCTGAGTAATATGGTCTGGTCCCAAGGCTTGCGTTTTAGAGTAAAGGCAGGAAAGTAAATGCGGGCTATCTGTGGTTGTGTTGTTTATCTTGAGAAAAAATTATGCAATTCTGCCTGGCTTCCAACTTACTCTCTATAACTCAGGCTGGTATCAAACTCATGGTCTTCCAGCCTCTGCCTGTCAAGGGCTTCAGTTACAAGTATGTGTCACTACAGCCAACCTTTCTTTATTTCTTTTTTTTAATTAAAAGTTTTGATACAATATATCTAAATTGTACTTTTCTCTTCACTAACTTCTCCAAGATCCTCCCCACTGCCATACTCCCCCAGCTCCAGGACATTAATTTCCTTCAGTCTATAGGAAATAAACAGGAAAATACACACATACACACACACATACACAAACACACAAACACACACAAGAAAGACAGCCAATTCATAAAAATACAAAATCAGAAACCATAATATACAAATAAAAGGCCAATAACACATACACAAAAATGATTTAAGTAATGGGAAGTAGTGGCACATCCTTTAATCATAGGGCTAGGGAGATGAAGACTGATGGGTTTCTGAGAGTTTGAGGCCAGCCTAGTCTACAGAAGTAGTTCCAGAACAGCCAATTCTACACAGAGAAACCTTATCTCAAAACAAAAATAAA
This sequence comes from Microtus oregoni, assembly GCF_018167655.1. NCBI lineage: Eukaryota > Metazoa > Chordata > Mammalia > Rodentia > Cricetidae > Microtus > Microtus oregoni. Next base: position 19,639,823 of record NW_024543060.1, read on the forward strand.
CAAACAAACAAAACCCCACAAAGAAACCATAAATACATAAATAAATATTCAAATATTTAAAAGGCTCAGGTAAAGTAACAGGGGATAAAAGTTTACAAAAATATTATTGGCCATCTACTATTGGACAATTGGACATAGTCTTAAGGGCACTAGTACACCCATTAAGATACCGTTGGCAAAACTAACTTTTAAAGTACAAGACAGTATAAAAAGTCAGGTGGAGTTATCTCTGTACTCTGTGAAACAGGCAATAGTAACAATATATCTAATATGTGTGAGAAATATCTGTTTGTAAGAACCCAGTTGACTGTAGTGTTATATCCCGTGGCGGAATAAATTATAAAACAAATTCATTGAAGGGGAAAGAAAGTGAAAACAATGCCTGCAGTTTACTTAAAATAGTAAAACACGCAAGGTATTGTGTATTTAATATAACAATACCAAAACCCTTGGTTATAGAAGGTACTTAATCTTTTATATTATAGAGTGTTATTTAATTCCAAAGAGAGTACTTATTAATGGAACATGTAATCTGATTTGCATTGTAGGAGCACTGTTCTGTATGCTATGGAGACTGCAGCCATTTGACAAACACCGCCTAGCAGATAATAATCACTAAGTATCGGTTTAATGTAGAGATAGAAAACTAAGGCAAGGGAAGAAGAAATACAGGGTGTATATGAGTAAAGTCTTGCTTCACTAAATTCTTGATCCAAGTAGTACCTAGCATGCAGTCATTGTTCAGTATGCTTTTCTTTGCTTGATTTTTTTGTAATATGAAGTATTATTGCCCTTTAATCTTCCCCCATGTAAGGTATACTCGCCCCAGTATCATTTACAGTCATGTTCCCGGTGACCTGCAGCTTCCTTGCTGTCATATATTATTTTCTTCCATGGCTAGTTCACTTCTCACTTCATTTCTCTGATTCAATTCTGTTCCCTACATATTTCATCTATTTTATTATGGAAGAAAAAATGTTTTATATGTTATCTTTCACGTTTCAACACAGTATGACTTCTAAAGTTCTCTTTCAGTTTTGGCCCACTCTAGTTTTAACCTTTTGTATTTTTTTGTATTCCATCTTTGAAATTTTACTGAAATATTTACTAGTCAGTACTTACTGAAACAATTTACTACAATTCAAAACTTTGTGTATACATATTCACGGTCTTTGTCATCCTGATATATTTTGTTGATTTCTTCACTGAAGCCAATATTCCAGACATCTTTTCCATTGATAAAATAAGTCTTTAGCTGTGTATGTGATCTTTAAGTAAGTGTTCACTGCTTCCGGATCAAGAGTTAGAATCACTGTTAGGTTACTTCTAAAATAAAAACTTTTGATATGACCTCTTATTGGGGCTTCCTGGGGACCCTTAAAATTTAGCTATAGTTTTTTTTCTGGAGTGTATAGCAAAGTGGGGGACTCACCTGAACTTTTTGATCTTCTGGCTCAAGTGACACATAATCATTTCTTGCAGTCCAGAACTGATCAAATATGGAAGGAGATTGCAAAGGGGCACTTGCATCAAGAGAAAGCAATATTTAGAGTACTTTTCCAAAGCTAAAACAAGTTCAAATATTGTGCTGCATCTGTTAATTTAATTTTCTGGGAGGTACCATGAACTCAGAAAGCATGTGGTGTTTCTCTCTGAACTCTTTTTATCATGTCAAGATTACCATCTTTTACTGCTCTTCAATAGTTCAACTTGTGGCAACTATCCATCACCTATCCAGGCTCTTAGGTCAGAAATGCAGTGTGTATATTGTCTTTCATTGCACTCTTTGGCTACACTGACATACATAAAATTTGTTAACATTTTATGAATTAATTTAATTTAATTACCAAATTTAAATCTTTAGTTTCCCTTGTTAAGAATATCATCATCTCCTCTACAATATTGGTATCTTTACTCTTTTATCTTGTCCTTTTGTATCCTTCCTCCATTTTTCTGCTTCCTTCTTTATCCTGCTCCTCACCCCTTCTTTTCCTCCTCATTTTCCTTCTTCTACCTTCTCTCTTCTACATTTTAATAACAGTAACAACCATGAAACTGAAAAAAAAACATTTTATTTCATTTCACAAATAAAGGATCAAATTTGTGTCTCTATACCAAATCGAAAGCATGGTAATTTAAATAATTGAATAGGGAATAAAATGAAATTGACACAAGTTGGAACAAGATTTCCAATGGTTTTGAAAGACTTCCACCATATTAACTAGTCCAGTATTGATTCTTATGTTAGATCAGATCCTCAAGAATTCTTTTCTCTCATTTAGTATCCATTCCTCCTAGTCTTCCTTTATCAAACTTATGCTTATTAAATCCAAGCATTCTAGTGGATATAGCAATATTTTGTTTGTAATCTAACAAATAAAACTTGCCTGGAGATGACAGTGCAGAGCTAAGAGACTGCAACCCTTGGAGGCCAGTCAGCAGTGGCATACACCTTTAATCCCGATACTCGGAAGACAGAGGCAAATGGATCTCTGTGAGTTCAAGGGCCCCCTTGGGTACATGAGATTGATTCTGTCTAAAAAAGAAACAGAGCTAACACAAAGATGATCCTACCATTTGGGATCACATGCCTTTAATCCAGCACTAGAAAGGTGGAGACAAGTAATATGACTGGGTGGAGAGAGGAATGCGTGATTCCCCTCTGTATTCTGTGAATTTGTTTTATTACCATTGGTTAATAAAGAAGCTTCCTTGGCCTATGGCAGGGCAGAATAAAGACAAGCAGTAAATCCAAACAAAGATATATAGAGTACGCAGAGTTGTGGAGAGTCTAAGTAGCTGCTGAAAGAGAAAGACTCTGGAATCTTACTGGTAGGCCACAACCTTCCATGGTAATACATAGACTAATATAAATGGGTTAATTGAATATATAAGAGTAGTGTGAGAGGTCCTTCTGTCTATATATTGATTTTATTGGTTAATGAATAAAGAAAACTGGCTTGGCCTATAGCATGAGAGAAGGAAGATGGAGTTAGAGAGATGCCATAAAACTGCTGCTGGAGATAGATGTGCTGAAACTTTGCTGGTAGGCCAAGACCTTGTGTTGATGCACAGATTAATGGAGATAATATTAAATTAAGATTTAAGAGTTAGCCAATATGAAGCTAGAGCTAATGGGCCAAGCAGTCATTTAATTAATACAATTTCTGTGGGATTATTCGGGTCTGGGCATCTAGAAAACCAACATGCAACCTCCATTTACAGGAATATAAGGCAGGAGGAGACAGATACAGACTGAGGATTCAGTCTGAGCATTCAGTCTCAGAATACACAGGGACAGTATCATTTCTTCGGTCTGACCATTGGTAGAGGTAAGAAGTTTCTAGTGGTTGATTGATCTGCTTCTCTGATCTTTCAGTATTAACCCCTATATCTAACTCTGTTTTTTTTAAATAAGACTAATTATAATTCATTCTATATCTGGTGCCTAATGTGGGGCTCAAACACACAACCATGAGGTTAAGAATCTCACGCTCTACTCTGAAAAGGAAAAAGGAAAAATATGCATGATAAGATAAAAAAGATAGATTATTGAATCCACTTTTAAAAATTAACTTCTAGTTTAAATATTTTACATCAGGTGTAAACATGGAGTTTACTTTCTTTGTGGCAAAAGTAAGCCACTGGGTAAGAAAATGCCCTTGCATTGACTGCTGACAGTATACTGTCCTAATTATACAGGTAGGACATAAAAGAGAATGACTGTCAAATCTCATCAAGACAAGGCAGGATGGTCCTTCAAAAATCCTGCTTTATAAAAAAGTCTGTCAAATATTCTAGGCCTTTAGGATGAAGATGGATGCTGAACATTGCAGAGGAATCTTGGGTGACTGTCCAGATGGCCAGCTAGTTTTTATTATGAAGAGCAATTAGAATTTGTTACAAGTGGCCATATAATTTCTTTCAAAATGAAGATGTCACACTCCCTTTCAATTCCTATTGAATAGCTGGCTTTGTCCTGCACTCACGGACATGTAGTAGATTGTAACAACTACTTTATCTGACTTCAGTGAGTTGCTTTAACAAATCTCAGGTATTCTTCCACAGCTTGACTCTTGGCACTGCTTATGACATTACTTGGCACTCTTCACACGACAAGTCCTGCTTCCTGTGAGGACATCTATTTGTCTGGGTCAATATTATTCTTACTTTCTCTGTGCCTTTTCAGCCCTCCTCATAGGTAACTGTGAAGATTGAAGACCACCTCATCTTAGATCAGACAATCATCAGTTTCACCACCCCTCAGAGGTGAGAGACATCAATATACAGATGATTTTTCATGATTAATAAATGGGGATAAATAATACATTGATCTCTGTCATTGTGCAAAGAGTGTGTTTAATAAAAACTTCATGTCTCTATTGCTGTGATGAAACACCATCACCCAAAGCAACTTTTGGAAGCAAGGGCTTAACTTATAACTCTCAGGTAATACTCCATCACTGAGGGAAATCATAGCAGGAACTCTAGGCAGGAACCTGGATGCAGGAGTGAAGTGGAGGCTATAGGGAATTACTGCTTACTGGCCAGCTTTCTGTGACTTGCTCAGACTGCTTTATCTTTCATTTCTTTCCTCTATATTTGACAATTATTTGTTTCTTATTTAATATTTTCCCCCTACCCTTCCCTCTCTCCAAACCCATATATATATTTTTTATTGATATTTATTGAGCTCTACATTTTTCTCTGCTCACCTCCTTGCCTCTCCCCTCCCCTTCAGCTCTCTTCCATGGTCCGCATGCTCCCAGTTTACTCAGGAGATCTTGTCTTTTTCTACTTCCCATGTAGATTAGATCTATGTATGTCTCTCTTAGGGTCTTCATTATTGTCTGGCTTCTGTAGGACCATGACTTTTGGGTTTGTTTTCTTTGTCTGATACATTTTCTTAATAAATGTTCCTTTTCCAAAATATTTTTTCTACTTAATAGTTTATTTATAGTCAATAAAGATAACGAGGAAATTGATAGCATCATGTATTAGATCTAGAAAGGAAACAAGTGACAAGATATTGGTTTGAGAATACTTACAAGGATATTTGAGAAGCTTTTGGATTTCTGGTATTTGGGACAGGGTTCCTGGCACTTGAAATATATTTAAAGGTCATTAGGTTTTTAGCTTATTTGCATGAATGATGAAGCAAATTATGTCTTTATAAAGTCCTGAGTATTAAACCTGGGAAATAACTTTGTGGAAATCAGAAAATAATCGAGAACCGAACATGTAAGGAGCCAGGGAAATATGAAAAAAGCAGAGGTTATTTTTGTCATAGGATCCTTCAGTATGATCGGGTCTACTGTAAGAGTTTTTACCTGCCATTTCCTCATGCATTACAATGGCTTTTCTCGGCATGGACTTTTAATAATTTGTCACGCATTCTGCAGCCTATATTTTTGCTGGGCTTCTCCTTCCCTGTGTTAATCTCTACTTGTTAAGATCAGTTTATATCTTTGTATATATGTTTTATATCTACAATTGAAGGCTACATTTTAGCTTTTATCTTGCTTCCTCCCTTACATAATGATTTATGATCTTAATCCTTTACCTGGTTTGAAGTTCTTGACAACCCCAATAATATCTTTATTGTTATACATCTGTTGGTGGTAGTCCCCGGTCAGTAAAAATGAAAAACCATAATGCTTTATTCATGGCAGGATCAGCTATTCTTCCTAAACTAACATTTATGTGTCACTTTTCTATTTTCCCAGCCTGACTCCTAGCAGGACAAATCTTTGAAATGTTACTGTATTATGCTCTTCCCAGGAACAGTTAGAGTTACAAAAAGAAATAAAAGGCCTTTTTTTTATGTTGTTTGACAGTATTATCAGAGAGGTGATATTTTGTTTTCTTATATACATTTAGTTGCTAAAAGGTTTTGACAAGAGACGGAAAAATGTGCCTTGCTCCTTTTAAGCCTTACCTGATACCAAAGTTTATCATCGAGTCTTTTATTGCAGACCTGAAACATATGCTAAAATAATAATGAAACAGCATTTTTGAACAAACTCAAATTTTACTTTGTGCATAATCAAAGTTTGGAATTATTATGCTAATTTAGAATGAACTATTTATGCTCTGCATATTGAAATATTTTGAAGAGCTTTACTGGTTTCTTTTTATTTTACTTGCTAGGGGTCAAACCTGCTCCACTTCTACCATCTGTAGACTGAAACATAAGACAATAATTAATTCTTACTTGGTTGTTGTTTTTATTGTGTATGCATTTGTGACAGAGATGGGCACTAAGGGAATGGGAGCTGGATGAGTTAATTAGACTTTATCAGTAAACTGCCCTGTAAGGAAATACAGAAGAAACTAGTATACACACTTTTTTCTTTCCTGTCCTGGCGTATTTCCTAGTATCTGGCTGTGCTACCTACCTGTTATTTTTGATAGTTTGGCTCAATATAGCCTGTCTTTGACTGATTCTTCCCATTGTTTCTTTCTGCTGTTAGCATTCTGGTCAGGTGAGATAATCTGAGCTGTGTCTTCCTATTGCTTCATCCACTTTTGCTCCAAATGTGTGAAGTCCACCATGAGGTGAACCAGCCCATGTTTAAATTTTAGACTGTTTTTCATTTAAACAGCCATTCCAGTCTGTTTTATAACCTTTCCTCTCTCCAGTTGAAACTTCTCCAACATCACACAATTAGTGGTGTTTCTTTTTCTTGCGATTTTAATTTCAGAAGCCCAAAAGTAATTTTCCAAGTATTTGTATCCAATGCCATCATTAGACACGAGTGCATAAGTAATGCCCTTCAAGCCACAAAAACATATTGGCATGAATATGATTTCTGTTTCAGAAATCGAAAGCTATGTGAATGCCTCAGCTCAGAGGCTCAGTCCCCGTCATTCCTTTCTTACACACATTCTCGCATGCATCTTGGCACCATCTCTGTGTGCTCGCAACTGTGAAATCCCAGTTGTCACTCTCCTCATGAGTAGATTAGGTTTGGTACTTGGCAGGCAGTGCTTGAGTGTTTTAAAGTTCACTGTGACATATCTTGATGCATTTTAATTATACCCTTCATATATAAGGAAGAATTGTTTCATTTTTTATGAGAAATAGTATATTGTCTGACCTTAGGTCAGATACAATAGAATGAAAATCAGCCATCAGAGTACTGGTAAACAATATTTTATGGATCTAGAGAAAATATTTTATTTTACGAGTAAGAGGTAAGTGAGTGAAATGTGCTCTAAGTAGTTCACTAACTCAGTTAGGTATGAGGTTCACTATTTAATGTTCCAAGCTTTATCTGTGGTCTTAACTAACAAAAATAGTTTGAGATGCCATATGTTTATATGATCCAGTTGAAGCATAGCGAACATCACAGGCAGAGGTGACCCTGAGCTGGATGGAAATGGAGAATCGGGGCTTCTTTCTTCCTTCCGCTGTAATGAAATCCACAGGATAGCATTCCTCATGCCAATAACATAACCTTGCTTCCTTCCTAAGACCTTGGAAAGCATTGAAGACTCGGCCCAAGGGAATTTGGTTAAAAGCAGAAAGAAAATCTTTCTTTTGTTTTCTTTTCCTCTTCTATTTTTGAGATCCCTTTGGTCATGTTTTGTTTCACCCTATTCATTTTCTGCTTCTGCCATCTTTTTGATGCTTCCGTGGAACTGCAGGGATTCAGTACAATGGACTAAGTGGCCTGAAAATCCCTGCGGTCAATTGTGCCATTTTATTAATTCAAGTCTGGAGAAGGAGAAAATAGTTCTAATCTTATTTCTATACAGACTTGGTGGTGCTGGTCTGTTTCAAACATTTAATGGTTAGAAAAAAGCACATTTGATAAATGCCCAGGTGTCAAAGAGCTCAAATAAGAGACATTGGTTCAGAGACATTTGTAGAAAATAACGGGTTTTACCCTAGCCTTTGACAAGCGCTCCTGCTTTAGCATTGGTATTAGTGGGACTGACATTCCAAAAAATAGATTAATAATGACACAACTTGAGGGCTTTCAAAAATGTTTTCTGAATTAGTAGAACTTAACATATAATATAAACAAACACAAGCATGCTTGATTCTATACAACTTAGTGTTTCTGAGGGGAGTGATGCCGGGCAAGTGTGCAGTGAAGTACAAGGTCGTTTCTTCTTCAATTAAAACATTCTCTCTCACACGCATTTGTCTACAGGTAGGGAGAATTTAGGTAGAAAGATTATTCAAGGATGAGCATCATATTATTTGTACACTATCTCTTTGGTTTATATGTTTGCAAGTGTGGTGCATGCATGTGTGTGCATGTGCGTATGGATCAGTGTACTCTGGCCAGGAGACCAGAGGTTAACTTCCAATATTCTCCTTTATATTCTCCTCCATATTTTTTTAGGGTGGCCTCTCATTGTACCTGAAACACACCAGTTTGCTAGAGTCCCTGATAAGTGAGATCTAAAGATCTACCTATCTGTGCTCCCCTCCTCCAGTTCTGGGGTTACAAAGATTTGTTGCCTTGTCTGGCTTGCATGTGGAAGGTGGGGATACAAACTCAGTACTCATGCTTGTTTAGCAAGTATGTTACTCACTGAGCCATCTCTCTGGATCCACGATACTTTAATAAACTTTGTTATTCAGTCTTCATTATTCTTTGGAAATCTTCCCCACAAAGGTTTAGTGCCCTTGCTGTTCAGGCACTATCTTTCCTTTCTTGGACTCCATGGTTGATTCCACATCCATGCAAGTTATTTCCTAAGCAGTCTGTGATGAGATTGTGATTAGACGTCACTAACACCAGCATGAAACAGCACGGTTGTTTTCTGTGCTTTGAAAGTACAACCCTGGCTTTCAAGCCTACTTCCCCTGACTCAACATTTTCCAGTACAGACTGTGGTTCCCAGATAGGAGAAGAGATGTATAATGGAGGCTGGGAAAAGATCCTCAGCTGGACATTTTTAGTTCTGTTTTTGCAGTTAGTGATTTTGGTGAGATAGGAGCAAGAGAAGGTATTTAAGAAACTTGGACTGGGCAAAGTGGGCTATGGGCTAGGGCTATGTATCTGAAATTTGCTGGATCTCTCAGCTGTTGCTCAAAGGGATTCACAAATTACTAAAAATTACTCCAAGAATAAAAACTTCTCAGAGTGAGTATTCTAAAAAAAATAGCAATTTCATAAAACTGAAGTGTGAATTAATTGGAAGTCGCACCAGATTTTTGGACATAGTTGTTATTAATTAAAAATTTTATTGGTTACTTTTCCCTACATTAATGGAAACTGGAAGAGGAATTTTCACATTGTCAGGAATTAAAGGTGGTCATTACTGCAACCATACTTGCAGATGATAAGACCCATTTATTTATTCACTCGGGAAATATTTATTGAGCCCTCACCATGTGTCAGGCTCCTTACCAGACTCCAAGGAACCAAAGGCGCTCTTTATTGCCTCTGAATTGTCTTGAAGCCTTGTTATATATTGAAGTCAGTTGCTAGTGAAGACAAGAATGTTAAATATAAAGGAAAGTTTAGGTGATATCCAGAAATAGCATTGCCACAGTCGGCAAAATCTACTGACGTGGAATTCTCATTTAAGTACATGAATATTGGGAATCTGGGGCATACATAAATAAAGAACTCACCTGCTATATTTCAGAATCTGCCTTCTGAACTATTTAATTAACAACCTATGAAAAATATACTCTTGAGACCTAAGTGGATAATAGATGTCACCTTTGTTCTATAAAAAATTCTCCGCTACCAGGAAAACTTAATTTTAAAATGAGCAGTCAGCACTTGTGTAAGCTGTCTCCTGAAAAGTCCCTTCTACCCCATTTTGACACGAATAATGAAGAAGGACAACATTTACCCTCAGTGCTATGGTGGGGAACTTTATTTATCATTAGATTTCTAAGGTGTAGTGCTGTCTCCTGAGATGTAGATTGGCAGGGCAGATGGTCTTTATTGTTCCTAAAGGTCTCTTTAGTAAATGACACACTAATTCTTTACCTACCCTCCCCATGAAATTATGTTTGGTGACATATCTTTATGGTCACTCAATGGGCATAAATTAGCATTAATTAGGGCTATTGTAAGGTAATTCCCTAACCAAAAAAGTGGCTTGCAGATGGGGGAGCAGCTAAGCTCCTAAGGAAGTTCTCAAAATCACCTCTACTTCATCTTGTGGCAAAGAGCTTATGTTTTTGTCTCTGTAAGTGAGGTTTGCAGGGAGTAAAATGGATGAATTTTATTACTACTGTTTTCAAATACTCAGCCCCTAAACCTAGACACATACATCTTTAGTAAAGAACACAGGCTCTTTGGATTAATTAATTCATCAGTGAATCAATAGGAGCCATGCCTTCTAGGCTTATGTTCCAGAGGCCAGTATCTCAGGATTCTTATCCTGAGTATAATGGCTTCAATAAGCCATTAGGTGGAAACCACAATGAGACATTCAGAAAGGCTTTTGCAATTAGATGAGAGGCTAGCTGTCATCCTTAGCTAACTCCTTCCTCCCAATATCACTGGGATCAATTTAAATTACTGCTCTCACAAGGGCCTCTGAATTCTTTTTGTCTTTCTGCATTTGTGTGGACTTATGAAATGAAAATGAACTGACCTTGCAGATGCTCATCCATGCATCGGTACCTGCAAATGGGAAATGATATTAAGTCAGAACTTTATATTCCACACACACGAGCCCTGCGGTGGGACGAGGAACCCATTTAGGTGGAGAAGATATAGAAGGCAAAATCTGTGTTTTAGCACCCACCCTGCTTCCCTAAGACACTGTTTCCTTAAAAATGAAGTGCCATAGTAGCCAGTCACCCCACTTCTGCATAAAGCATGGCATTCTATGCTGCATTCATTAATTTTGTTAACTGAACCTCTCGAGTGCCTGGTGCTGTTTGGGGTGCCCTCCTCAGAGCAGTTGCACATGGAAGAGAGCTGCCGTGTGTCTTAACAGTGAAGCTCCTCTCCCTGTCGTCTGTTGCTGTACCAGTGCTCAACATGTCTGCCTTCCTCAAGAAGGTTAGTGCTCAGTACATTTGAAAGGCTTTTCTTGAAAATACTCTCCTTCAAAGCCACAGAGACTGTCAGTATTGAGTGAGTGGACCGTAGAAATGAGTGAAATGATAATGTATGGATCACAGAGGATGTATAAATTGTTTGCTTCAAATTCACTCTACGGTTTCCTCCCTCCATCTCAGCATAGTGTATTTATTTATTTATTTTTTACTCCAGTGAGTAAGGGAGGGATTAAATACTTTTTTCTTGTTTTACTCTTTCCGTGTTTGAAACGAAGTAAATGCTTTTTATGAAACAGTGGATTTGAAATATTTGTGTGTTCTTTAGAAGTCCAACACTTTGTTAAAGAAAAAAACGTTTTCATTTTCAAGAATCTTATGTAAAAGTTAAAATCTGATTTCAAGGTGTGTTCCTCACATCGAAGTTCTTCTACAATGAAAGGACTCATGTGCTTTTAAATGCTTCATTCTGTTCCGTTTTCCAATGATCTGGTTTGTGACTCTTTGATATGTTTTTCATCACTGGTAACCTTTACGAGTTTGGAAACGCGCGTTGATGCCAAGTTCTTACCTCGTCAACAAGAGACAGCAGCACAAGTTTCGGCTGACGAATATTTCATATTAAAATTCACAATATTTAATGTTTCTTTAGGAAAGGAATTGGCACAACATCTCTCTGGTGCATCTGCTGGGTACGACTGTCAGTTATTCTAATAGGGCTTCTAATGAATGGCACGGGGAAGCCTTGACTTTCAAATCCCTCATGCAGAGTGTCACTCACTTGCTTTCTGCCTGTTCAAATGAGCCTCCTTCCAAAAGCACCTTTAAGGTACGCGTGCCTGACTTTTCATCAGAAGCTCTCCCCATCCTCCTTTTATCTTGCAGAAAGTACCCAAGTCGTGAAAATGTGAGAAGACAAAAATGACCAATTTTAAATAATGATGAAACATTTTAGCAGTATACTCAGAATGTGTGGACATCTATCTGTTCAGAGAAGGATTGTGTTTGTCATCTGCTCTCCACCCTGTCTTTCTCAATACTCTATAAATGTCTGTCAGCTGTTGGTTCTTGTGTTAATTCTTTTGTTCAATGCACAATCGGCACTGAAATCTAGTATGGAAGTCAGCAGGGGCCAGTGGCACGTTTTGCCAGGCTAGGCATTACTATAGTTGGCAAGGTTTATGGTTCTTTTGCATTAATTGAGTAACTTTGAGCATTTCTCATTTCAAATCATTAAGAAATATGCTTATTGCCTTGAAATTGCCTTATTTTTAAGAATCTTTCATCACATTATGCATTAAAACACCTTAAGATTGTTTTTAAAAAATATTTTATATGATCTCTGTGTGTTTTAGACAAACCATTTCAAAATTCAGGATGTCTCCTCCCTTTTTTCGTTTTTAAGAAAATTACCTCGGTGCTTATTATTTGCCCTGTGCCAGAACAGCACAGTCTCGCCTCTCTATTGTGCCAGAAATATTTATTTCAAAAGCTTGGATGTTGGATTTTCAACATTCTTAATAGTTTTGCTTTATCTCTGTCTTTCTTGTGGGTGAGTTAAAAGTGGTGAATCCAACTGTGACGTAAAAATAAAACAGTCTCCCTAGTAACAGAGGAAACAGCCATTCCCTGCAAATGTACGTCTCTTCCTACTGCCCCAAAGACGCACACATCTGGGAGCCCAAGAAGTCTGCTTTAAGTCTCTAATCTATTTAATTTGTTTGCTCTCTAGGCAGTGAAAGTGTCAGCCTCATTACCTTTTTATTGTCTATTCTCCACAAGTGCTGGATGATAAGCAAGAAAATAAAATGGAACAATCTATTCTATGATTATTAAAATTAGTGTGTTTAACCTTTCAATCTAATTTAGTTCATATTTCTGATATATCTCACTTTAGGTTAGATCCACAAGCCAAACTCCCATAGCAAACTGTCTGTTACTTGCAGACCCTAATAAAGCATTGAAAAGGAAGGTTTCAGACCAATTTGCGGCCCAAGAGATTTAAACACAATCTATAACATTGTTTCTGCCTTTGTCTAAACCTCATGAGGTTTGGCTTTTACTAATGTTTATTCATTTTCCTTGGTAGCAGACAAGGAAATACTCTCTCAGGAAGCACCAAGTATGTTTTCAGAGTATATTAAGACAGAAGCTTTTGATTGACAGGTATTCTAGAGCACACAGGAGAACAAGAGAAGAGAGAGAGAAACAAAAGGAATTTGGCTGTTTTTGCTAAGATTTCACGGCTTAAAGCTTATGAAAGAATGACAAACAGATACACCCAAACAGACAGAAAGAGAAAGAGAGAGATAAAAGAAAAAATGTAAACAGTAAAGAATAGTCAGGCAGATGGAGATTGTCGTTTATGGTAAGTTCAAAATTCTTTTTCCGTCTCAAAGATATTCCCTAGAAATGAACATAAAACTCTCATATTAAATGAGATAAGGTAACTTAATTATATAAATCAACAGAAGATTGATCCTGTCTTGTATTTTTAATAATATGCTAATTTCAGGTAAGGAAATTAGACTTTAATGGTAAGATTTTCTTTGAGTGTGTTGAAAATCATAAAACCAACTTTGTTTTACAGTGACAGCTCTGGAATTCATATTCATTTTGTCAGATGAAAATCCTGCCCTCATTTTGGTAAGTGCTCTAATGATTAGGTATTGGCTTTATAGTTTTGTTAAGTCCACCTTTTAAAATGATGTCTAAAATAAATCCCAGAGGTCCATCTGCTTGTTCACAGGAATGGAGAATGTGACGACAATAGCTTAAGTGTGGGAGCCAATGACTTCTCTCTTCAGAACCAGTAAGGAGCAAACTTCCACAGTGCAGTCAGATCGGCATTCAGGAAAGGGGGTCACGGAGCAGGTGGCTTTTGTTATATAAGAGATCCTTGGAACTTTGAAGAAGTTTTACAGGGTACAGAGTTCCCCTCATTCCCATTTCTTAAAAAAATGTAATTTTATTTCTACTTACTCTTCTTTACCTCAAGAATCTTCAAGAACAGATCAAATTACTCTCAGCTAGAAGAACATCTTGACTTCTCTAATAACAAGAAGTTTTCTTTCTCTTTCTGTAAATTTTGACAGAATGTGAAGGGGGAATATAAACAAACCTGGATGACAATGGGCAAATTTTTCAGGAGATTATATAGAATAGAAAAAAAAAGAGCGGGGAGGATTTTGTTCTACTAAGTTATTTCCAACTCACCATACTGATTGTTATAAATATGAGTATGCTGTTTTGAGACTAAACAGGGCTAAGCCCTAAGCTAGGTGGTTTTCGTAAGCAATCATTCATTCTTCTTAAATATCCACCGAGATGGGCTCAGTGGTAGGACGTAATATTAAACAATGTTCTCATGAGTAGAATTACAAAGGAGAAACCAGTCAGGTGGTTACTTTAGTCAATTCTTAATAATTATGGTTTGACAGAAAACATAGACCATTAGAGTATCATGGACATAGAATGTAGATAGTGTAGGTGTGCTGCTTTCTGGCTCGTTCCTCATGACTTGCTCAACCTGCTTTCTTATAGTTCCCAGGCCATACCTAGTGGTGGTTCTTCACACAGTGAACTGGGGCCTCCCAAATCAATCATAAATCAAAGAACTGCACCACAGCCTTGCTAATAGGTCATTCTAGTAGAAGATTTTTCTATATTGTGGTTCTGTATACCGACTCTAGCTTGTGTCAAGTTGACAAAAAAAAAAAAAAACTAGGCAGTACAGTAGAAGAGATACTCCAGTTTGTGGAAACAGCAAGGTAAAATTTTGTTAAAGGTAGCATAACAACAGCCTTCAGAAACAGGAAAATCCTACATGGCAAAAATACACATTTTCAAAAATGAGCAACAAAAGACCAACGAATTCAGAAAGACAATAGTTGTAAATTAAACATGGACTCATAATGATGTGATACGTGCCTAAAAACTTCTAGGTATAATAAAAGTTGTATTTATATTTCAGACCCCATGAAGTATTTATCTTGCTATTACCTTTCCTGTACTTTTGCAAGAGCCCTGACATGATGAGTTCTGTTTTTCACGAATGTGAGTATTTAACCTAGCTCTACCATGTAGTTATATTACTGTACAACATTCCTAGATCATATTCATTTGTTTGACTGAAACTTCACACTCTTGGATGAGTACTTCCTGTTGTTGGTCTTTTCTGTGTAACTCTTTACTCTTTTGGCTCCTTGCTTTTTGGAGGAGTGGTACCCAGCTCCCAAAAAATACACACATAGAGACTTATTCTTGCTTCTAAATGCCTGGCCTTAGCTCGGCTTGTTTCTAGCCAGCTTTTTTAAACTTAGATTATCCCATCTACCTCTTGTCTCTGGGCTTTTATCTTTCTCTATTTTTGTATACCTGTTCTTTCCTTCTTATTCCATGTTTGGCTGTGTAACTGGGCAGAAGACCCCTTCTTTTCTCCCTCTCTATCTCCTCTTCTCAGTTTTCTCCTATTTATTCCCTCTTGTCTGCCAACCCTACCAATCCTTTTTCTTGACTCACTATTGCTCGTTCAGATTTTTATTAAAGCAATCATATTTTTGAAATGCAAACTAACACAACTTTACAGAGTTAAACAAATCAATCATAAAAGAATGCAACATATCTTTGCATCAATAAACAAACAAATGTTCTACAGCATAAACAAATGTAACACACCTTAAAATAATATTCCACCATATTTTCCCTTTTTGTCTAAATGAAAAATATGTTTTTTAACTTTAAGATATCAAAATTATATAAGAACAATTGTCAAGTAAGGATTCCATATACAGTATTCATTCTATTTGTATTTAGAAAATTCAGAGTAAATACTACATTGTCTATCTTATCTTAGTGATTCCAAAGTTCTATAATAATTTATTTTTTATCATAACTAAGGAAAGCCATAATTCTTAACTATTTAGCTTTTAACTCCATCAAAGATGCCAGAAAGATGTAATATTACCTACCAACAAAGACATCTGGGTGCCTCAACAGCCACCCAAAGTTTCTCAGCAGTGTTGGGACATGCATCTTTAACCTACAGACCTAGAGTGTCTGACTGACTTTTCAGTGAATCAGGAAATTTGAAGGACTCTCCTGCCTTGCTTTGGCAAAAAAAAAAAAAAAAAAAAATCAAGAGTCATTTTCCTGTGGGCCCTTCAAGCCCACTTTATATAGCATACTGTCAGCAATCAAGGCAAAGCAGGTTTTTTTTTTCCCCCAAATGACTAGCCTGGCCACAGTGAAAGCAAACTCTAGATAGAGTTTTTTTGATGTCCATCATCCTTTTATGAAGTAAATTGGTACTTCTAGGAGCAGATGTGTCTCATTGTCA
This sequence comes from Microtus oregoni, assembly GCF_018167655.1. Lineage (NCBI taxonomy): Eukaryota > Metazoa > Chordata > Mammalia > Rodentia > Cricetidae > Microtus > Microtus oregoni. Next base: position 19,656,148 of record NW_024543060.1, read on the forward strand.
TGAAAATCCTTAGGGTATTAAGCATTTAAAATGCCATACTCTGTAGGTCTTTGATGTGTTTTAAAATTGTCTGTCTGTCTAAAATGTATCCATTTAACTTTGAAAACATCCCTAATACGAGTACAAATTTGGTTATTGTAGATTAACTACTAACTTAATTTCTTATTTACATACTGCACTTTTAAATGAGCTCAATTAAGTACAATACCCCAAACAAGAGTAGAAACATATATACAGTGTATTTAAAATTAACTTTAATTTGGTGTATTGTGTCAATATACCAAAATCCCTGCCCATGCAAAATATCTAAAATTAATAGTTGTTCTTTATCCTAAGTTCTCCTAAATTATAACAAATATCCATGATCCACCAGATAACCAAAATCCTTCCACATACCAACTCTTGGAAATGTGTTGTTATTTTCTCTAGACTGCCTCCTGATGTCTGTGGGCAGAGGCATATTTAAGGATCCCTCAGAAAATCTGAGATAATGAACAAGTCCTAGGAAGACAAGCTATAAACTTTGTTGATAGATATCACCTGTCAGGTTTCAGGACTTCTCCCTTTATCAAACCTTATCCTTGTTAACCTGGAAGGAATCCACGATCTCTTATTTCCTATGGAAACAAAAGTAAAACCTCTTTTCCAAAGCATTTTTGACTTCCATTTGACAAATACTTTTTTTTAACTTCTTTTTTTCAAGGTAAGATTGCCCTAAAGTTTCTAGGTTGGTTCAGTTGTGCAGTCCTGCTCTCAATGCCATGTCTGTCAGCAGCTGCCATTTCCTCATCAGCATTTAAAGATTCATTATCAGCACATGACAATACAAGATCTGGACTCCCTCATTCTGTGATTTTTTTCTTTTATATTATTTTTACTTTCTTTTAAAACTTTATTGTTTTTAAAACTATTCCTTTCTTTCTATGGCTGTCCATATCCCCTTTCCTTACTTTCTTGATCTTATGCACATTGTAAAACACACTGGAACCTGTTTAGAGTCTTTTCCCAGCTGAACCTCTTTTACCGCCCATCTTTTAGTCTTTTTTGACTGTGCAAGCAAACTTTAAATGGCTAAGTAGCACAAGGTCCTCCTTGCAGCTCTATTGACTGGCTCTGCCTGCTTCTCAGCCTGTTAGAGCTAAGCCTAAAGCTGGAAGCCCTGTTGAAGGCACCTTTAACCAAGAACTGCAATCAACCACCCAGTTATGGAAGGACTGTGTCCTGCCATGCACGGTGGCAGGTGTTTTCTACTTGGCTTTTTGTTTGTGTTATTATTATTATTATTGTTGTTGTTGTTGTTGTTGTTGTTGTTGTATTGACTGCTCAAGGGCTTGCTGTAAGGCAGAAACTCATAAAGGAACCATATCTTTTTTTTTTTTTTTAAACTTTTCTGGCCCTTGGGATGTTCAAGAACCTCACCTTAGAATGCCAAAATGTTGTTATTGCTTTTACTTTTTGACTCTTTGGGGTTTTCCGGTTTCCTGCCACCCACCTCCTGAATAAATACACACACACACACACACACACACACACACACACACACACACACTTATTACTTATTAATGCCTGGTTTTAGCTTGGCTTATTTCTAGCCATATTTTTTCAGCTGAACTTATCTTGTCTAACTTTTGCCTCTGGGCTTTTATCTTTATCCTTTATACTTTTTTTTTTTTATTTGTAACTCCATGTCTTATTTTGTAGCTGGGTGGCCAGTGTCTGGAGTCCTCCTCCCCGTCTTCCTCCTAGATCTATCTTCCCAGATATTTTCTCCTTTTTATTCTTTCTGCCTGCCAGCCTGGCCTATCCTTTCTCCTGCCTCACTATTGGCCATTCAGCCCTTTATTAGTCCAATCAGGAGGATTAGACAGGCAGTGTAACAGAGCTTCACAGAGTTAAACAAATGCAACATAAAAGAATACAACACATTTTTAAATCATGAAATAAATGTTCCACGGCATAAACAAATCTTGCACATCTTAAAATACCATTTCACAACAACTTCCTGTTTGTTGTCCTTCTGGCATTGAAAAACTTCGTTTCAGTATGCGAATTTGTGTTATCCTATGAACTTAACTACTTCTGATCATCTATTAAAATGGATACATACAGTACTATCTCCTTCTACTGACTTGTTTTAATTACCTTAATTTCCTTAAAGTTCACCCATATTTTCACATATTGATGGATTTTTATCTCATGGTCAAATAATATTCCCTTATATGTCTATATTGTCTTGTTTTATACACTTGTCTATATATAGTAATTTCTGTTGTTTTTTTTTCCTCAGGTATAGTTAAAAAAAGGGATTTTCAGATAATATTTGAATAATACCCCTGGAGTTTATTATAATTTCTAATATCTTTTGAAATATAAAGACTAGGAGTCTCTCAAATTTTAAATCCAATACTCCCCACAGTCCTCAATTTTCGAAGATGATAAGGAGACTGTGATTCTCTTTCAAAGATATTTTTTATTCCGTTTTTCTTATGCTTTTAGAACATCTCTGGCATCTTTCTCTGGGAACCGTGAGAGCTGGGTTGGTGTGCACTCTGTGAATTCCATGAGTACAAAACAACACCTCCCTTTCAGAACTCCCGCTTGTTTGCCAGGAGTTCAGGAAACAGCTGTGCTTTCTACATGTGTGGTAATTGCCGATCATGGAAGATTAACTTCTTATACTTGACAGCACTGGAGAGGGAAGTTACCAACCCCAATTTACAGATGAACAAAGTGAGATGGACAGCTACGTAATTCACTTCCTATTGTACAGCTCAGAATTTTACAACCATTCCAACTACTGTAACTGTTGCTTAAATATGTTAAAAAACCAAGACAAAACTGATCGTGTATTTCTCACATAAATTATTTAATATAAAATATTAATATGTATACTGTTAATAGTGACATTAAATATATCATTGGTTGAAGAAATGCCCTTCTGTTTGCTTGCAAGTCAAATACTTTACCTACTATCTTAGTCCTTTACCTACTATTTTATTTCTGTGAATAGACTCCATGACTGAGGCACTCTTATTAAAGAAAGCATTTGATAGAGGGCTTGCTTACAGTTTTAGAGGTAAGTTACTTTTCATCATGGTGAGGAGCACAGGATTAGGCAGGCAAGCAGGCTTGGGCTGTAGAAATAACTGAAAGCTTTGCAATCTGATCCACAGGAAGGTGGAAGACAGACAGACAGACAGACAGAGAATGAGAGAGAGACAGGCAGATGACAGAGAGGCAGAGACAGAGAAACAACCAGATAGAGACATGAGGGAGACTAGGTCTGGCATTGGCTTTTGAAACCTCAAAGTCCACTCCTAGTGACAGCACACTTATCAGCAATGTCTGAGTGTCCCCCACGTGTTCCACATTCTCACCAGCATGAGCTGTTATTTGTTTTATTGATCTTAACCATTCTGATGGCTGTAAAAGGAATCTCTCTGATGACTAAGAATGTTGAACATTTCTTAAAATATTTCTCAGGTATCTGAGTTTTCTCTTTTGAGAATTTTCCATTTAGATCTGTACCCCATTTAAAAAATATGATTAGGTGTTTTCTTTGCATGTAGTGGGTATTTTTTTGAACTCTGTATTTTGGACATTGTCCCTCTATCATGTGTAGTTGGTAAAAATCTCTTTCCATTCCGTAGGCTGCCATTTTGATTGAATGACAAGTGTCCTTTGCTGTACAGAAGCTTTTCAGTTTTGTGTGATTACATTTATTAATTGTTCATCTTAGTGCCTGTGCTACTATTTTTCTGTTCAGAAAGTCATTTGTTATGCTGATACATCCAAGACTATTCCCCACTCTTTCTTCTATCAGGGTCAATATATCTGGTTTTGGGTTGAAGCCTTTGATCTGCTTCAAGATGAGTTATGTGAAGGGTGATAAATATGAACCTATTAATATTCTTCCACAGTATCACACTACTTTTTTTCAAAGTGTTTAGCAGCTGTAGATGTTTCCTGGTCAAGGTTTTGGGCTCACTTATGTATACTATCATATCATCTGCAAATAATGATACTTTGACTTCTTTCTTTCTAATTTGTATCTACTTGATTTCCTTTAGCCATTGTATTGCTGTAGCTAAGAGTTCATGTACTATATTGAATTGGTATGGAGAGAGGAGAACCTTGTCTCATTCCCAATTTTATTGGGGTTGCTTAGAGTTATTCTGCTTTTAATTTGATTTCAGCTATAGGATTGCTGTAACTACGTTTATTAAACTTGTCTTTCCATTGTAAATTTCTTTTATTTTTGTTGAAAATAGATTATTTTCATAGAATATATTCTGATTATGATTTCTTCTCCCTGAACTACGCCAAGATCCTCTGCACCTCCCCACAACACTCAAATTCACTCTCTTTCTCTTTCCTATTATGAAAATAGGCATCTAAAATAATAGTAAAAACAAAATAAGATAAAATAAAAGCAAATCGTTGTTTAATTATATGACTATTTTTTCATTTATTTTTTAAATTATGCCCTTAATTATTATGAAGACTAAAGCAAATTATTTTCTATTTCTTGCATAAGTAACATAGTCATGCAAAATAAAGAAATAGCAAGCTAAACTCTGCTGTAGTTATGTTGGTATTGTTGTTGAAACATTCCCAATCCAAGTCTCATCATACATATGGCCATATTGTATGAGATATGGGGGCTTTGTACTGGCTGAAGCTGTTTAATTAAAATTAAATCATAAGTATTCTCGAGATTTCCACTTTATAGGAATCGTAGATCTCTTTGTTTGTATATACACTGCTTTATATATGTATACATACATATATATGTATATATATGATATGAATATAAATACAGATAATAGAAAGAAGAGAGAATTTGACAGAAATACATTTTGGATGCTAGATATGCTAGGTAAGTTGGAGCAGGATGGGGTACAGGGCTTTGGGAAGCATGCTTGTTTACACAGTAGAATGCAGGGAAGAAGTATCTAAAGCATCAGTGTTGTATAAAATATGGAGCACAGAGCATTGGAAGGAGAGTTATTTGAAAATCACTATAGAAAGTATATATGGTACCACACACTTTCTATAGTGATTTAATATATAATATAGTGATATATATATATATCTATATATATATATATCTGTGGTATAGAAAATCGTTCTATGTAATAATGAAAAAATTATATACCAAGAAAAGCAAGCATCATAAGAACAGAATAACCATATGTATTCATATTGATGTTCCAAACACTTAACTCCATTAATGGTTAAGGAAAAGGGATCTGTATTTGAGGAAGAGTAGTTAGAAAAACGACAAAACCCATGGCTTCCAGAGAAAGTTCATCAGATACTAATTAAAGAAAAGACAAGAAATATCCCAATAATTGTGTTATTTAGAAAGATAAAGTCCTTATCAGTACAAAGTTCAGCTCAAGGATACTAAGAATGGGAGTACCTGTAATTATTGTACGACATATTCATAATATTTGTTGTTTCTGAACAATGTAAGTGTAAATTATGAGAAAATAAAACCATTGTGTTACAAAAGATAAAGAATCATCTTGCAAAGTAGTAATGAAATCTTTACAACCAGGTTAAAAGAAGGGTTGGTCTGTAACCAAATTAAATGAGTAAAAGATACAATGAATAAAAATTTAATAGCAAGGTACACTGGAGTATGCAGATAGACCACAAAGAAATAGGCAATCTGGGCTAAATAAAGGTTTTACTCTATTTCTTCTTCCTGCTTTTATGCTTAAAGTATCTTTAACACAGTGTCAGCCCCTGACAAGAAGCCATGCTGGTACTGGAAAATGCAATAAAGCAGTCCAGTTCAATGAGTCTGGTCATATATCACATAAATCCCTTGGCATGTTGAGCTGGTCACAGCTTGTACAGTTGCTACTCTCTGTAAAATTATGGCAGTGATATATGTAGATGTATTTCCAAGTGTGCCCAAGGGTAAAATTTTTATTGTTCTACAGGACAGATAGTATATCATATAATCAGTGATTTGAAAGAGATGTTATAGGGTTTCCTTTCTTAGTATTTTCTTGATTATGAAATTTCTTTTACAATGACCCTATTTAATGGAGAATGTCTCCATATACTATCAGCATTTCTTCTCAGTAACTGTATAGGGGCATCCTAGAACAAATTGCTGAGAGTTGAATTATATGAATGTGGTGAATGGTTACTTATAGGTACCACCATGATGCTTTTTGGAAGGTCATTTGGTGGTGAGTATGAATGGAAAGACACCAAAGCATGCCCAGGTATCCAGAAAATAGACATTTTGATATTCTGGTGTTCTAACTCTTACCCTAAGAAAGTGTTGATCCAACTAGCTTTCAGGGATATCATAGCATTTCAGGATTGTAAGTTTGAGAATGGTAACATGTAGCCTGAATTCTAATTGGTTTTAATAATAAAAAACCTAGAGGCAGATGTAGATAGAAATTTCTTCCCTGCCTAGTTCCACAGTCATTCAGTCCCAAGAAAACACACAGAGGCTTGTATTAATTATAATCTGTTTGACCTTTGTTTAGGCTTATTACTTACTACCTCTACCACTTAAATTAAACCATAATTGTTATCTATGATTAGCCACATGGCTTGGTACCTTTTCTCAGTATGACACTCTCATCTTACTGGTGACTTACTCTGCCTTTCCTTTTCCCATAATTATCATAGTCTGGTCACCCCACCTATACTTCTTTCCTGGCTACTGACAAATCAGTGTTTTATTAAACTAACATGAGTGACAAACCTTTACAGTGCTCAAGAACATTTCACAACATTTTCTTATTTCTGTTTTCAAAAACCTGAATCTAACCTTCTTTTGTTTAGTCTTTTTCCTGACTATTAACCATAACAACTTATAATTGACACTCTAAACAAAGACAAACATCCATAATTTATTTTTTGGGAATGTGGATGCAATTTTTAAAGTTATCTCTTGCTGATTGGCAGTAGTGATAATCCTATGGGAACACAAAGAAAATTAAAGATTATGGTCATGTCCTCATTGGAGTATTCAATGAGATTTGATCATTTCAGCCCAAAAGCCTTAAAGCAGTTCTGCATGCAAAACTCAGAGGAAACTGCAACATAGGTTCTTTGAAACGTTGGATCATCTGCCATTTCCACTGGAGATTTTTGTGGAAGTCCATTCTGTATGCTGTGATTACCATTAATGAATAAAAAATGCCTTGGCCTGTTGATAGGGCAGAACTTAGGTAGGCAGGGTAAAATAAATGGCATTCTGGGAGAAAGGAGACAAAGTCAGAGAGAAGCTGTGGAGCTACTGGAGATAGACATGCTGAATTTTTCTGGTAGGCCACAACCTCATGGTGATTCACAGATTAAAAGAAATGGCTTAAATTAATATGTAAGAGTTAGCCAATAAGAAGCTAGAGTTAATGGGCCAAGCCAGTGATTTAATTAAGACAATTTCTGCATGATTATTTTAGGTCTAAGCTAGCCAGGTGGCTGGGAACCAACAAGTCCCACTACATTTGGCATGCCAATGTGGTGAACTAATTCCACTTCAAAACCTGAGAGGGCTTGCAAAGGAATTCTACACACTAAAAGACAAAGTTTAGCTGCATTTGGGTCTAAGGATATGTTACTTAGGAAAAGAAGTTCTTCTCTTCTTTCCACAGAAGAAAAGAACCTGTGAATTGTTTACAGACCAATATGGTTTGATGGACCAAGAACCCCTGAATGGTTTCTCTGAACCCCCCGCCCAAATACTTTGCCTAATAAACAGCAGGAAGCAGTTTTGAGAAACTATGCTCATATTCCCAAATATTTTTTATAAATGTTTCTTTACATTTAAATGGGGATATGCTATAGAGATTAATACTTTGCATTGGTATAGATCTTGGTTTATTGATACAAATTTAAGGCCAATTTTGTTATACGTATATTTCTGCTCTTGATTAAGGTATTGTGATTGTGTAATTCATTTAAAAATGTACTGTATAATTAAGAAATATAGGTTAATAGATAATCATCTCTAATAGTCAAACTTGTAGTCATGTTAAAATTTTTTTTAGGTGGACAGAGATGTATTTCAGATAGGTAGTTATTCTCCAAACCTTTCAAAGACTCCAAAATATGACATTTAAAATGTTAATAGCTTAGGACTTTTCATGACAATGAGACACACCTGCTCCTGGCAACACATAGCTACTTCAAGAGGAAGATGGGCATTGAAGAAGGTCCTTATGGAATTTTGCTAGTGATTTGGGCAAAAAAACTTCTCCTGCCTGGACTTCTTAACAAGTGGGACAAGTAGGACCCATAGAGAAATGACTGACAAACGTGCCTAAAGGTGTCACAATACTTTCGGGTTCCTGCTTCATGAAAGAGTCTGCTATACATTCTGTAGGACACAGATAATGTTACTAAAAACCTGCCGATATAGGCAGAACTGTCTTTGAAATTTCCTGCTTCATGGAAAAGTCTGCTGGATACTATGACCTTTAGGCTGAAGATGGATACCCCAATGATACAAAAGAACATTGGGTTACTGTCCAAGCAGTGAGATGTCTCTGTCAATTCTTGAGATTTGTAAGTTGTTTATAATGCACTTCCTGTTTACTTAGGTAATATTATAACCGTCTGGAGTTTTTGATGGAGTTGAAGAATTGATGGCTATAGTTTTCCTTAGGTATGATAATAGATAAAGTAGATATAAATATTGTAACTGTAATTCTAACTTGGTACCTGTTTTGTTATATGTAATTTTACTATGTTGAATATAAAGTCTTCTTTTTTATTTAAACAGAAAATGGGAGGTGATGTGGGAGTCCCCTCTGTATGATGTGATTACCATTAATGAATAAAAGAAACTGCCTTGGCTTGTTGATAGGGCAATACTTAGATAGGCAAGGAAAACTAAATATCATGCTGAGAGAAAGGAGGCAAATTCAGAGAGAAGCCATGGAGCTGCCAGAGACAGACATGCTGAAACTTTGTTGGTAGGCCACAACCTCATGGTAATGCACAGATTAATAGAAATGGCTTAAATTAATATGTAAGTGTTATCCAATAAAAAGCTAGAGTTAATGAGTCAAGGAGTTATTTAATTAATACAGTTTTTGTGTTACTATTTCAGGTCCAAGCTAGCTGGGTGGTCAGGAACCAATAAGCAGGCCCTCTCACTACAAATATTTCAGGCTTTCTTTCTCTATCACACCTGATTTTTCTTAACCATGAATGACTCCAGAGCCTCTCATTTCTTGTGGAAATAAAAGAAAAATCTCTTTTCCAAATTAACATACTTTTTGGCTTAATTTTTGAAGTAAGGCATTTTCAAAATATATAGGTTAGAGTAATCCAGTAACATTCATAATCAAATGTATTTTTGCAGTTGCTGCTCTTTTCTCAGCAGTTAAACAATTCAAAGACAACAACATAACATACAGTATCCATATTCTCTGTATTTTCTATTGTTATGTAACTTTTTTCTATTTTTTATTTTTTAATTTTCTTTTTTGAGACAGGGTTTTTTTGGGTATCTTTGGCTGTTTTGGAACTCACTATGTAGACCACACATACCTCAAACAAACAGAGATCTGCCTGCCTCTGACTTCCAAGTGGTGGGGTAAAAGGTGTGTGCTACCAAGCCCTGTTACTCTACTTCTTCTTTAAAGGACGTTCTCTATCCTTTTTCTTTTCTCCTCCAAGCCTATGTATATTTTTTAAAATACTGTAAGTCATTTAGAGTTTTTTTTTTACCCATCTGGATCTATTTTTACTGTATATATCTATCTATTTCTATCACACGAATCTTTAATTTGCTAAGTTTCATGCCTAGATTAAAGCTGTGGCTTTGGTGGCTGGCTCTGCCCCATTCCGTACTTTTCCAAGAGTCTAGCTTCATGACAGAGGTACTGGTGGAACCTGCATTTATTGCCAAATTGCTGTGGAGTTTCTAGGTCCATGCCTCCATCATGAAGCATGCTATTAGCTATTCATAAACACCATTTAAGTGTTTGGTTGCAGGGCCTTTTAAAAGAGCTGTAAGTCTCTTGCCACTAACATTGAGTTAGTTAAGGAGGCCTCTCTTTAAGGAGTCAAACCTGTGCTTGCTCTCAGCAATCAGAGCCTACCAAAGAAAAGACAGTAACGTACTTCTGTTTTTGTCTTTTAAGAATCATTTTTATTAAACTTTCTCAGGCTTTATGTAGAAATCCTTGCCATACTTTTGGGGATCATTTGTTGAGAGAAGTTTTTATCCCACATGGTCTCACAGCCATTCAGTCCCAAATAAACAAATAGAGGCTTACATTAAGTATAAACTGTTTGGCATATTGTTTAGGCTTATTACTAACTGCCTCTTACAACTTAAATTAACCCATAATTCTTACCTATGATTAACCATACAGGTTGGTACCTTTTCTCAGTAAGGTATTCTCATCTTGCTTCCTCTGCCTCTAGATTACAACTCCATCTCTACCTTTCCTCTCCTCAGAATTATCTTATTCTGGTTGCTCCTCCTATACTTCCTGCCTGGCTACTAGCCAATCACTTTTATGGAACTAATACTTGTGACAAATCTTTACAGATTTGTTCAAGAGCATTATTCCACCATAGTCAGATACCAAATAAATTTTGAAAGATTAGAGAAACAAAGGAGCAAGCCAAATCCACCTCTTACCTCCCCAACCTCTCAATCATAAAGGGGCCAATCTCCTATCTCCTCCCTGCCTTATCACTTCCTTTCTCTGCCCAGCCAAATCATTTTATGTTTTCTCCTCCTCCCATGTGCTTGGATTAAAAGTGTGTGCTTCTATGGTCAGTTAGTAACTAGCTCTGCGCTCTAATCTTCAGACAAGTTTTATTTGTTAGAGCACAAAGAAAATATCACCACAATAACAAGTATGAACATTAGTTAGATTTCCTGTGGTCTCTCATGTAGTTCTCCAAGTCTATTCAAGTAAATACATGGACTCCATTCTTAAATTGCTAGATGGTAAGAGAACACCCTACAGTAGGACACTGGAGTAGTATGTAGAGTTACTTGAAAGGCAATATCATCTTTGCCAAGACATTATCTAATTTCTTTTTAATGGTATTTTTATTCATTTCTTAATAATTTTAGGCAATGCATTTTGTTCATATTTACCATTCTCCACCAATGTGACCAATTCCACTCCCACCAATATATGACCCAACAAAGTGACATATGACTTTGGCTCTATTACTTAACTTTGATATTTCCCCACTTATAGAATCAAAACTCAGAGCACACATATCTTTAAGCTGTAAACTGATTCTAAAGTGGAAAATATATGCACATTGCTTTAAACATTTGTTTACATTTGTGAATGGAGTCTAAATTACATTGAGAAGAGCAATCCCCAGAATATTTATCCACTGCCATGTGGCTTTGAAAAATTGTGTCTTTCACAACCCTATCTTCATTTGTTCTATTCAGCCCTTCTGTAAATTACCTTTATTCTGCATGTTATGGAAAGTTCAGCCACCTGATTTCTCATTAATCAATAATATTGGCATTTATAGAAGTCTGTTTATTGTAATATTTGAATTTTAACTCTATGTATTATCTTCATGGACAGTATAAACTTATGAGATGATAATTTATTAATCTCATGTTGCTGACACCATTTAAAATCATTATTTGTTGAGTTGTGTGTTTTCTTAATATAAAGGAGAAATTAACATTGTAAAACAACTGATTTAGTAAGTAAATAAGTCTATATTATGTGCTATATTTTAACATTAAAGATTTATTTGTAATCATTTGGTCCTCTTACACTAGCCTTGTATGTGTAACCCTTTTGTTTTTATGTTCTTAATGCAACAGTTCTTGCTTCTTTTTGTAGACTTGGGAGATATTCTCTGAAGAATTTGTGTAATATTTGCACTTTACATATTTATTATTTTTGTTGATTTTCCATAGAAGTGTTAGTACTCTGAGTTGATGTGACCTTTTAGTTTATAACATTTGACTCAAATGTTCTGTTATCATGAAACATGTAACTGTTAAATGAATGATACACTTTGTACAGTTTAATATCGTGAAACAAACTGATAGCATATTTATAAATTTATTTTAGAGGATGCTTAATAATACATCCAGAATAATATAGAGATCATTTTGCAGTGTTTAAAGCAGTGCTTTTGATTAATAAATGCTATGTGAGGTTATGAAAAAGTCCTGTTTCTTTTCTGGTTGTTCTACACATTCACTATTCATCTACCCATTTATCCATCCATCCATCTCCATCCACCTACTCATACACACACACAATCACACACACACACACACACACACACACACACACACACATACACCTCGGTCAATATCATTATCCCTCTATCTATCCCAAGTTCCTTCTCCCTCTTCTTTTCTCCCTGCCCCCCTTCTATCTAAACATCTAATATATTTATGTTTGATGTTTGTATAATTTAATAAAACATCCACAGTGAATACTGATTCCCTTCTTGTAAGACACCAAGTGACCATACAATGTTGGAAGTGAGTAAACTTTTTCTTTATTCTTTGATGCATAATACAAATTATTAAGATTGGCTTAACAAAGGATGTGGTTAACAAGCAAAGCAGCAGCTTACAGAATGGGAAACGATCTTCACCAAACCCACATCAAACAGAGGGCTGATCTGCAAAATATATTAATAACTAAAGAAATTGGTCACCAAAAGAACAAATCATCCAATAAAAAAATGGAGTATGCACCTAAACAGAGAGCTCTCAACAGAGGAATCTAAAATGGCTGAAAGACAGTTAAGGAAATGCTCAACATCCTTAGTCATTAGAGAAATGCAAATCAAAACAACTCTTTGATTTCATCTTACACTTGTAAGAATGACCACCAAGGTCAAAACCAGCTTATGCTGAAGAGGATGTGAAGTTACAGAACACTCCTCTATTGCTCGTGGAAAAGCAAACTGGTACAGCCTTGTTGGATATCAGTATGATGATTTTCCAAAAAATTAGGAAACAACCTTCCTCAAGACCCAGCAATACTACCTTTTAGTATATACCCAAAGGATGCTCAATTATACCACAAAGACATGTACTCAACTATGTTTATAGCAGCATTGTCTGTCATAGCCAGAACCTGGAAACAACCTAAACAATTCTATTGAAGAATGGATAAGAAAAATGTGGTACATTTACACAGTGGAGTATGACACAGCAGAAAAAAAAATGACATCTTGAAATTTGCAGGCAAATTGATTATAAAACATCAAGAGTGAGGTAATCCAGACCCAGAAAGAGAAATATGATCATGTACTCACTCATAAGTGGGTTAGACATAAAGCAAAAATAAAATAAAATAAACCAGCGTAGAATTAACAATCACAGAGAACCTAGACAACAAAGAGAATCCTAAGAGAGACATACATAGATCTAATGTACATGGAAATACAATAATCTCCTGAGTAAATTGGGAACATGGGGACCATAAGAGAGGGCAGGAGAAGAGGGGAGTGGAGAAAAATAATTAGCTTAATAAAAACAATTAAAAAAACAGAAAGAGAAAGATTGACTTGAACTACTTGTATTGAAAATATTTTAAAAGCACTATGAAAAAAGTACTGTCAAACAATTTCTAGGACCAATGCTTTCTTTATAAAAATTAACATTATAAATAACAATTATAGGGCATATTTTATTTTGAGACAAATTTTATTTTGGAGCCTACCTAGTGATTTTTATTTTCTATTTATTTTGCCTATCTTGATAATTTTTAATTTTAAAATTTTATAAGGAAAACTTCTGTTTGGTCATTTGATTCATTGGCTTAATCAGATTAAAAGTTTATCATATAAAACTAAAACTCTTTTCTACTTTATCAAATGCTCTTTTTGTACTCTGTGATTACTTGCATTGTTTTCTCCTGTGCTCTTGCGTGTGTGTGCTCTGCTATCACCCGGCATTGTCTGATATCCTATGAAGAGAGTTTCATTGTGGTTTTAGTTCTTCTTTCTTTACTTATTATGCTGCTTGTTCTTGTTAAGACTTTTTTTTAAGTTTTTACTTCTGTTTTTAATGATTTAGCTATTTTGATTTTATTTTGATTGATGTTTTGCCTGCATATATGTTTGTGTGAGGATGTCAGATTCTTTAGATCTAGAGGTACAAACAATTATGCTGTGCCACGTGGGTGCAAGGAATTGAACCTGGGTCCCCTGGAAGAGCATCCAGAATGCCTAATTATTGAGCCAGCTCTCTAGTCACATGTTTAGAAATTTAAAGAATCTATTCATTTTATATAACATCCTTACCAAATTTTTACAAAGATGTCCTTAAAAATGCCATTCTCTGTAGAAACAAATGCCACTACCTCCAGAATACTTGTATATTTTACTCACACACGCATGCACGCAGGCACACACACACACACACACACACACACACACACACAAACCAACATACACACTCACAAAGTTATAATTTAAATTTATTTATTTTTTTCTCTCTGTGTGTCCATGGGTGCACACATATGATGGCATGCACATGGAGGTCAGAGGACATCTTGCATCATTGTGCTATCTTTATCAGCACCTGACTCTTGTAGATCTAATGAAGCTCCTCAGTTTCAGCAGTAAGACCATACATAAAATATTTCTAAAGTTCAGTATAAATTTTATGTTCAATTCAGCAGTTATATTTAGAGATCTATCATTTATAATCTATCTCTGTCTGTCTTTTATCTGTCTTATCTATATTGACTTATATCTATCTTTGTCATGTATGTATGAATGTATGTATGTATCTATCATCTATCTCTATCTGTCTATTATCTATCTATCTATCTATCTATCATCTATCTACCTATCTATCTATCATCTATCTTTCCATATACGTGCATTATATACATGTAATGCTTTCCCAGTGCTAAAATTGAACCCAACATTTTGCATATGCTTGGCATTTACTTAGACACTGAGCCATTTCTCCAGAAACATATCAATATTTTAAGTTGTATCTCTTTCTCTCACCTCTTTATGTTTATTCTTGAATATTATCTTTCCTAAGAATTAATGTTTGCTTAGTAGCTAGCTGCTAGCACTTCCCATACATTTACTTAAACTTGTGTTTCCTGCAGTGAGCAGTTGTAGCCTAGGCAGGCTCTATCCCTTTTGTGTTCATAGAGCAGAACATGAAAGACTATAGTTCCCAGAACCCAGTGTGCATAATGTTCTTTGTACTTCTTTCATTTCCTAAGTAGCTTCTTGTTCAAGCTATTCTCAAACAAAGGCAAAATGCCTTATTATTCTCTTCTGTGAACTGACCATTACTTCTTATACTCTTAGCACTCATTACAACATTATATTTTATAAGTTGTTATGCAGATTCTGTTTGGACTTAGTTTTGTGAGAATGTATAATCAAAGGGGAAAACATATTTTTAACTCACACACCATGAATGGGTAATTCAACTCAATGGACTGTATGTACCCTATAAGAATATCATGCAATAATCACATCTTATCCTTGTGCTTTGCTCTTTTTCTGAACTATATTTGACAGAATGAAAAATAAATGCTACTAGAAAGCAAAATATAATAGAGAAATTACAAACAAAGAATATAACAATGAAACTTTATATTTATTTGTGTACATTCTTTGCAATCTTATGGATGAATAAAAGTCCATTCTATATACAACAATATTTTTTGTTTGTTGATTGACACTGTTCCAGTTAGTTTTATCATTGCTGTGATTATACACCCTAAAAAACAGCCTTGGGGAGAAAAGATTTATTTTGGCAAAAAACTTGAGGTTAAAGTCCATCAGGGTAGTAAGCAAGTCCCAATAACAGGGGTACTTGATCACATTTCATGGATAGCCACAAAGGAGACAATGGGAGAATCTTGTGTTTCACTTACAATTTCTGTTTTATTCAGTCCGTTAGAAGACCCATTGGAATGAGGCTTCCTACTTTTAGAATGGGTTTTCTCATCTCAACTAATCTAATCAACATAATTTCCCATAAGCATGCCAGCTGTCACCTGTTTTTCTGGTTATTCTAGATACCATTAAGCTGAAAATTTCTTTTCATTCTTTCTTTTTTTTTGGATAAATTTATTTTTTGTATGTATGAGAAGAAAGACACTAAAAAAAAAGTCACACACTCGCCCAGAATTGAGCATAATAAAGGGTTATTTATTTAGTAAACTCACTGATTGCAATCCTCTGCAGGAATGGGAACAGGAACCAAATCACACCACCAGAAGAGAGGCTGGACACACACTTTACATAAGCATTTATGGTATAAGAAACCACACACAAGTGGGTGGGTAACTTAAAGGCTACTGGTTGTAGGAATTCCTATAGCACTCCCCCTTTTGTTTAAATAGGAAAGTTCTAAGCCTAATACAAAATTATATACAATAAGAACAAATATCAGGTATAAAAATTAGAATTACAACCTGCATAAACAATATCAAGCAAGAAACATGTGATAAATGTTTCAATAATTATCTTATCCTAAGGAGTTTAAGTCTTGTATTATAAATAATTTGGCCAAGTCATGAGAGGAAAGTAACTACAACTTTCTAGTTCTTAAACCCATCGAAATCTTGAGAAGGGAATAATATTACTTGAGTAAGCAGGAAGTGCAATCAAGCAACTCCTAAAATGTGCAACAAATGACAGGGAAAAACTGGCTATTTGGGTAATCAAACAAAGTCTCATTTGCAGCATTGGAGCAACCAAATTTGGCTAAGGCCTAGTGTAACTATAGACCATTTTCAGAGGCAGGAAATTTTTAAAACCTGTTTTACCATGTCTTGGCAAGATTTGATAGGCTTTTTTCTTGTATCCTACTTGTCCTGTCCAGACATAGTGCATTTTGTCAGTGGTCTATGCATGGACTGTTCCTTGCCCAAAGTTCAGTTTTATGAAGAAGAAAACAAGCTTGAAGTGTAGTGTCTTCTGTGCTCAACATTCTCTTGGGAATAGATTAGTGCCAACAGGAGCAATTGTGTCTCATGTCAAACAGAAACCTAAGTAATTTAAATGCCATATTCTACAGCTCTTTGAAGTGGTTGAATATTACAAATGTATATGCAGAATACAATTTCTATGTATCTAAAGAACCTGATATAATTGCAAATAGTTTTTTGAGTATTTAGTAGGGTTTTTCTGAGTATCTTATTGGGAGTTCTGGCAAGAACATTGTAAAAAAGTTCACCATTTCAGCTAACAATGTTGCAACCATATTGAGCAGCTGGTACCCAAAACAGGTCTTATAGTAGCATTATCAACCTCATAACATCATATCAACCTGGTAAAGTTGTTGTGGGGCCCCATCTTCTTCCTGGAAACTTCAAATATTACTTCACGAAAATTCATTGTTCATTGTGTAAAACTTAAACTTTATTTATACAGTAATATATTCAATAAAAGGTACAATAAAGACAAAAATAGGTATGAAAAAAAGTAAATTGTGTTTCTAAATTCTTTATTCTTTTTGTCCCCTACCATGGGTCCTGACATGGGACAGAAACTGCGAATTTTCATTTTAACAACATGCTTGGATTTGAAGAAGGACAGAGTCATTGTCCAACCCCAAAACCAGCTCTATATATTCATATATATATATATATATATATATATATATATATATATATATATATATATATTAGAGAAGGGGCCCGCTTGCTAGTTCCTGGCTGCTCAGCCCAAAAATAATTACAGAGAATCTGTATTAATTAAATCATTGCTTGGCCCATTAGCTCTAACTTCTTATTGACTAACTCTTACATCTTAATTTATCCCATTTCTATTAAACTATATATCACCATGTGGCAGTGGCTTGCCAGCTAAAATTTCCGGTGTCTGTCTCCAGTGGCTCAATGGCATCTCTCCTGACTCCACCTTCTTTCTCCCTGCATTCATTCCAGTTCTCCCCACCTACCTAAGTTCTATCCTATCAGGCCAAGACAGTTTCTTTATGGGGGTGTTCACAGCAACCTTTCAGGGGTTCTTGTTTCATCAAACCATATTGGTCTGGAAGCAATCCACAGGTTCTTATCTTCTGTGGAAACAAAAGAAGAACCTTTTTTTCCAAAGTAACATATCCTTAGACTCAAATTTGGAAGTCATGATATGTTTATAATATACATGCTGGTTTCGCTTAGAATTCAATATAATAAAATGTCTGTTTGTACTTATCTCCTTCAAATTCAAAAACTTCAAAAAAACCACTATAATATACATAATCCAGACTCAATCTTTACATGGCTTATTTTTTTAATTTATTATTATATTATTATTTATTATTATATTACTATTACTCTGTCCTTTAAAGACATTACCCATTTTTAAAAGCATTAACTTTATGACTCTCTGTACCTCTTTATATAAGCCTTGCAGAATACAATCCATAGTATTAGAAAAAAAGTTACTAAAACTCTCTATTGTAATATTGTCTGCCATTATATAACTTTCAAGTTTATTGATTTATTAACTAATAAAATATTTACCTGGTATGAGGTCTGGTAAATTGTTTTAGGTGTAATAATCTTTATTGTCCAACAGGTGTCGCGATTGCAGAGTCACAACTAGCAGCACAAACTGGTGCGATAGACAGTCCTGATTCACTTTGGTTTCCCCGCCTTGGTGCTGGTTAAATACTGAGAAATGTGGTTCACTTGACAAATTAAAAGCAATTAAATCAATTCCGTACAGGGAGCACGAAGGCCAGAACTCAGAGGCAGAAATCACAAACTGGAATCTGTGCAAGTTGACACTTGGCAGGGAATGGGGCAGTGGGGGGACGGGATGTGCCGTGAGCTTGGGAAATTTCCAAGTCGCCACACACAGATAGCTCTGCTGTGGCAAGGTTTTCACCAAAAACCGCATCGGTAAAAGCAAGCCAAGCAGGCAGGGGTGTGAGACTTTCTGGGTTGTGGACCAGTTAGGTCTTTAATGCAGTTCACCCAGTAGGTGTGGCGTCCCAGTCCATAAGTATGCCAGATGAAGAAGGACACTACAAAGAAATCCCACACTAGCTCAAAACTGAGTATAATAGGTTATTTATTTAGGGGTAGACTCACAGATCACAATTCTCTGCATGAACAGGGAACAGGAACCAAATCACGCTACCAGAAGAGACGTTGGATGCATGCTTTACATTTATAGTATAAGAGGCTGCCAAAGTGGGTGGGTAACTTCAAGGCTACTGGCTATAGGAATTCCTACAGAATGTATGTATGTATGTACGTATGTACGTATGCATGTACGCATATATGTATTTTACAGTCTGGACACAGTTTCTGCTCACAGTTTTACCACATCCCCCACTTTGTTCTCACACTCCAAGCCACTCCTCATCCATTTCTGTTTAGGAAAGAGCAGGTATCCCATGAGTATCAAAAAAACACAACACATTAAGTTGACAGTTTCTTTGGCTATTTTGGATGAGGCTTCAGTAAGTATGGATAAGCAAGAATTTCTGTGGTGTGTTGACATAGATTCCTTAGTTACCTATCCAGAAGTAGTTTAGCTGGGTCAGGTGGCAGTTCTATTTTTAATGTAATTAATAGTGCAGGCAAGTAGCTTGGCATATAGATGAAGCAGCATTGACTCTCTGGATATTTGTTCAAGTGGGGTGAAAGTTTTTTTTTATTGACTATAATTTTCTGTATGATTAAAGTTACCTTAAACAGTTTGTGTTAAATTAAGAAATAAGATTTTCAAATTACTGAGAAAACAGCACTTATGTTTAAATTGAAACACCTCGTTTCTCTTTTTGTGGCAGATGGTTGTTCTTTTAAAGAATGGCACATATCACAAATACTATATTTACTTTTACAAATATATTTTACATTTGCTTTCCAGGAACCAAACTCCCTACTCCCTGGGCTTTTGAGTTCTGATATGTGTGTGTGCGTGTGTGTGTGTGTGTGTGTGTGTGTGTGTGTGCATATATATATGCACACACACATATAAAATCTCTAATTTCTGAAAAACAATATAGAAAAATGTACTGGTAGTATAGGAGGGCATTAGATGAAGTCAAATTTATGGGAATGATGTATCCTTGGAGACAGCCAGCTAATGTGTCTAGACAGATGTGGTTCTAAACATACTACCTGTTTTAGTCCATTCTATCCTTGAAAGGTTATGATGATGGATGCCTGTGATGTTTTAACTACATGCATATGCAATGTTATTGATAGACAAAACATTTTAAGAGGTTTTTGAAAACTATTACAATTTTGTTACCAAATTTTGAATAGAAACAATCTAATACTGCTGCTTTCTAATGGTTGACTTTGTCTTCTCTGTGAAATATACAAAATTACAATCTATGAATATATCTAGACTAATCCCCAATACCTCTCATACATATACTTCTAAAAGGACACAGGTTTTGATCCCTGCCCACTTCCATTGATTTTAGGAATATGCCTTTTCAGAGAGAGAGTATTGTGTTTATGCATTTGAGAATTAAGTGAAACAGCAAGCAAAGATTATTATAGGATGGCAATAATAATTAAAGTAAACCATCATATGTGTTGGAATTGTTGATAGTTTATTTCTTCAAATAGGTAGAGCTGTCATGGGAAATGAAGACAAAGGGGAGAGAAATGAGAATTGTTCATATCTGTTGACTAGCTGATGCATGCATAAGCTGTTATTTGAGATTATTGAAGTACATCTGTCTAATTTTTATGTGTGTGTTTTCACTACAGCATCATTCTAATATCAGTTAGGCTTATGGCTTCTTAAGTTTTCCATATGTAGCTTCATTGACTTTTGAACTTGTTAAATAGAACCATGGAATCTTTAATAAGGCAGCACACGAACAAGACCTTAATTTCTTTCAACTTTCCATTAAATCAACTCACATTCTGTCTTTTGAGTCACTATATATTGTAGGCTTTTTAAAAAAAATAAATGAAGAGCAAAGAAAAAATAGAATATAAAGCCCTCTCTTGCTTCTTTGCTCTGTGTCTCCCTCCCCCCTCTTTCCCTCTCTCTCTTCTCTACTACATGCAAACATGCTTGTGAAACAGGGAAATCTTGCCACCTAAATAGTGTTCATGAAAGATCACTAATATACAGAACTAAATCAGTCTCTTGCATATATCCAATAGATTATTGTGCACAAGGTTTCTACAATTATCTTTGAAATTGTTGTGATGAAATTAACATTTGAAGACTACATAAACATGTTAAATAACAGAGGACTCTGTGGTATGGGACAATTGTCTATTTTCTGTCAATTATGTTTTAAATAAATGCTGGTTGGCCAGTAGCCAGGCAGGAAGTATAGACGAGATAACCAGACAGAAAATAGAGGCAGGTCAATGAGAACAGGAAAATTCTGGGAAGAGAGAAGCTCCCTCTTCATTTCCATCCAGACACAGAAGAAGTAAGATGTGACTATGCTGCTGAAAAAGGTACATGTGGCTAACACAGATAAAAATAATGGGCTAATGTAAGTTATAAGAGTTAATAAGAAGCCTGAGCTAATGGGCCTATCAGTTTTTAACTAATGTAGACTTCTGTGTGATTTCTTTGGGACTTAACGACTTTGGGAACTGGGCAGAACAAGGACTGGGAAGGACAGAAACTCAGACAAGAACTCTGCAATCACATTAGTGGTTTAGAGACAGCAGACAAGAGAATATCCATGACTGAGTAAACCAACTAACAGTTCTACCATGGTTAATGAAAGAAGAATTTTCATAAGTAGAAGAGAAAACATTTGATAGTTTCTAAGAAACTGAACCAGGTCAGATTTTTAACCTATGTGAATGATGTTTAGTAATATTCTTCATCTAAAATCCTTTCCACGGACTGGAACAGCTTCTCCAACTGTAGTCACTTGTCTCTTAGCTCAGACTGTCCACTATGAAGTTTCAGACAATGGTTATATCCTTAAGTAGGCAGCTTGAATTTGCTCTTACAGCACAATCTGTCTTCTCTCACAATCACATTGATCACACATTACTACAGTGATAACGTTTTGCTATTTATTTATTTTTAAAATGATTTGTTTTACTTTTAACTGTGTGTGGAATATATATATATATATACACATATATGCTTATGTATTTATATGTTTATGCATTTGAGAATTAAGTAAAACAGCAGGCAAAGATTATTATAGGATGGCAATTCTCCATGGATCTTATGTCTTTGAATTTCTTATGAGTAATGCATTGATACTTTTGCTCTGAAATCATCTTTGAAAGACTATTTAGATAATAATTAGCCTGATGGTTATGAAGTATTCTTTAGAATCAAGGGTTGGATGGTTCTTCGGGTCAAGTACAATAAAGAGAATGTCTCTAGCTATAGCAAAGAAGACGTATATTTTAAAAAATTCAGTTCACTAGGTTCATTGTTTTATTTTCCTGGTGATTCTATCCACTGACTTTGTGTCTGGGCTTCTCTATTTTGTTTTTCAAGTTGGGAAATCGACTTAGTTTAACATTCTCACTATTGTTGCTTCTCTAATAAAATATTCTTTATCTCTGATCCAGATATTTGCGTCTTTCACTAGCATCTTTGACTCCAGTGACTAACTTCTCATCTAATAATTAAAGTAAACCATCATATGTGTTTATTTTATATGGGAGTGTGGGTGCCTTGGAGCTAGAGTTCTGAGCTGCCTGACATGAGTATGGGGAACCAAACTCAGATCTTCAATGAGAAGTACCCACTATTTGGCTTAATAGCCAAAACATCCCTTCAGCCCTGATAACTTTTGTCTCTTTTGTCACAGTATCTTTGAAGTTAGAGAATATTTTCCCCATTCTTTAGGTACAGAATATAATTTTGAATTAATAAGTGATTCTCTGATTCAAAAATAAAATGTTTATCATTCTCTGCTGTTAAAGACTGAATATGAGTGGCAGAAGGGCATTCAAGGAAAACTGATGATATCTGAAAGGTCTGCAGTTTACTTGCTGTAGTTGTTGTGGGGTTGTTGTTGCTGCCGGTTGTGCAATCCCCATTTCCCGGGGGTGGAGGGTGGGGAGGCAGGTCACATGAAGGTGATGACATTGACTCCAAATGAATCCAACATAAAAGATCTTTGTTGTAAAAGGGTCAGTTTTTTCTTTTAATATGGTTAGGAAAATTAAGTTGCCATAGTAAAGTTTTTGGTTGGTCCTTTTGAAATTGGTGGTCACTGCTGGCATGTTATGGTTGGCTAGGATTACGTTTCATTAGTCACCATGCTTTGGATCTGCTGACAGGTTGTTTTGGACAATTTTGCTTATTCATTGTGGGTTTGCAAGTGCTTGATTTTGCTTGTATGTGTTATTGCCCTGCCTAGGCTTGGTATTAATATATCAATATTAGTGTATTTATTTTGACAAACATAACATGGAAGACGCTTCCATTCCAAAACGCATGTTAGGATCAAGATGTATAGTATAGAAGCTCTTTACTGCCATTGAGTCTACTGTATATGTAGAATTATTAGGAATTACAATGTTCATTTGAAAATCATTTTATTGTTATTATACTGGCAGATAATAAGGTCAAGCATGACATCAGAATGCCCACGTGTGCCCCTGCTCCAGATGGCACACAGGCAGTGCAGTACAGAAAGGAGCTCTCCTTGCCCACTTCCCCTTCTTCTTCCCTCCCCCTTCTTGCTTTTCTGCTCTCCCCTCTTCCCTCTCATCTCACGCTGATGTCATGCCACCATAAAATTATTCTATCTACTTGAACTTTGGCCCTTTCTTCTCCACAGGATGTGGGACCTTGCCCTCTAGTCTACCAATGACCTCATATTATTCTTTTCATTTATTTCAATTCCGGTTGCTCAACCATTACACACACACACACACACAAATAGCCTTTAGCTTACCTGGGAAAGCCCATGGTTTTTACTTTGTCCACTCAGCTGGATACCTCTGGTGTGGGCTAACTTACAGACCCGAAGTTAATAGGAAAGCCATAAGAAACCCTAAATTTAGACCTGATGGTGACCTGGCCTTCAGAATGGGCCAGACACTTGGTTATCCTAGCAGGGAAAATTAATGGCCAGTGGCAACCATGTAATGCATTGGCTATCTGCTTGTCCATACTGTCAGAGGGCAAAAGACCTCCGGGTCCATATTTAGGAACTCTATTCAAAGAGAAATTTTGTTGACAAGATGTTGTTTACAGTTACTCCAGACATTTTAAAGAGTTCCTAAAAACCAGTTTCTTCTCTCTCTCTCTCAAACGGGGATCAATAGATGTAGTTTGGGCTGTATAGTCAGAGAGCTTGAAATAGCTCTGAGGTGAGTATGGGTCATTTTCCACTTTGGGGCATTTAACTTGTCATGTCACGATTCTGTCACACTTTCTGCTGGGCACCGGGAGCCTTTCAGGTTCTCTCTCTATCAACTCCCATGCATTTGCTGCTGCCATTGCTAGTGGTGCCTGAGACAATGTGGGTGATAGGCAGAGCAAATAGTCTTGGTGAAACTGGGTATCTCAGTGGACACACCACTGGATCATACAAAGAACTATGCATCATAAGTCTATCTATGCATGACTCCATACTTTAGAAGATAACTTTTCCTCTTACCTCATCCTGCTTCTCTTCATTCTTGGATAACTATCATATTGATTTATACTTACAGGTAGCACCATTCACAGTAACTCCAGAGTGATTAATGAATACAGTTTAGTCCTCAAGCTTCTTCCAATTGCTCTTTGTTTCTTTCCTGTACCCAAAAAAATGAGGTTGCTTTATTCCACTTTCATATATTTTAATTGGACACTTTTTGGTGACAAATGAAATATAAAGCCTGAAGTCATAAACAGAAACAGAAAGACAAGGGTGATTGCCACTTAAGGGATGAGGACCTGGAGATTGGAGCATACACAAGAAAAACAAAAGAAGAAGATGCCTGTAGAGAAATTAACATCGTTTGTCAACACCTAATTGATTGTTTGTGCTTAATAAATGTCAAGCAATAGTTCATAACAAAGTGACAGTTTAATAAACTAGAAACTTTATAGAACAGCAAGGAAAAAAAAGAAAGGAAAGGAAGATCACCTCCAACAGTTTTACAGAATCTTGAATAAAGCATCTGAGCCTGCTTACTGAGCAAGTTTTTAAGGCTATAAATGAAATAGAGGAAATAATAGATTTTCTTCTCTGCTAAAAATTTAAAAAGTCATTTAAACTAAAATTAAATTAGAACTCTGTGTTAAGAAAAATCTATTTATTTTCACTCATAATTATGTTCTTATCTTGAAATTTTACTTTTAACCACAGTCTTTTGGTTATTTTAATCATTCAGTGTGTTTATGCAATAAGAGTTCCGCTAAAATTTTCTCATGTTTTGCCAAAGGCAGAGGCATTTTCATTGTGTTTTGCATACCTGACTGAATATCAGAACCATCAGGAGACTTTGCAATTTTGTTTTGTTTTAATGCAAATTTCTATAGCTGCACAAACTGTCTAAATTATATCTGATACAGAGACAAAAGAACCTCCATTTTTCACAATATTCCCAGACATATATGATTTATCAATAGTCCCTTTGAAAAATCATTATCCTTTATGGTTATGTAAAAAAAATGTGTTCATGAATAAAGTTCCCATAGATACTAACAATTTTAAGGTCTACTAGGAAAATTAAGCCTAATGTTAAATATATATTTTAAAAAGCAAGTCTCTACTTTCCCATTCTTGCGTAGAAAAGCCTCTACTTTCTTTATAAATGGAGACTGCCTTTTGTCTATTGACTCTACTATTTTTCTAATATCTTCTAAACTAATCATTTCCTTTTAGCTTTACCCTTCTACTGCCCTAAGTCAGATGATCATTATGGTCTTGCTTGCTTTAAATCCTTAGTTGATTTCCCATTACAAATGAAAAAATCCATATGCCTTAGCTTGCTAAAATGTCCTTAGTAATTTGGCCCCAGTGTTTCTCATTAGCTGTGCTACCCAGTAATCATGTCCTCAACTTGTTTCCTGGATTTCCTTGTGTTTTTCACATTGGTTTTGTTTGCTTACTTTTTACATAGTTTTTGCATGAAGGTTAGTACCAAATACATTCCTGAAAATCATTCTGAAGCACGTAATTAAAAATTATTTGAACTGAATTTTATGGAAAAGCAGAATTTTCCTCTAACAAAGGAAGAGATGCAGAGTGAAGTGTTTCTATGTGTAGATTCTGAAACCTTTCATCTCTCCTCATTTATCTAAGCCACTCCCATAATGAGAGCAGTGTTCAACAATAATACTTTCTCTTATACATTCTGCATGATGACATGGGCTGTATGAAATTCCTGAGATGATGCCAACAGCAGAAGATATGACATTTGATACACAGAAATCGGTGGAGATTCATCATTGACTGTGCCGTTAGATATGGAAGCTTCTCCTACACAGGAGAATTTGTTATATTTCTACCTGTTATCTTAAATGCCTGACTTATTTCCTGATTCTGACCATTTCCTATCTCTAAATAGTGTCCTGGTCTCTTTGTTGTGTCAGAAATTGAATTTTACTCTTACCAAAGCTGAGAGTATGTCAAGCCATGTATTCAGTACTCAGTAGCTACTGAACAAAAACTCCTGTCACCGTAACACCCTCCATTATAGACAAGGAGTGCAGGACTGAGACTGAATTGTGACTGGTAATGCATTTCTTACATTTCAGATGTTCTCTATTTTGCGTAAGGTATACATACTTCCATGCCCTGGGGTTTGGTCTGTAGTGCTGTGGGAGGTCCTTCTGTCAATGTGTTGCACTTATTGGTTAATGAATAAAGAAACTGCCTTGGCCTGTTGATAGGGCAGAACTTAGGTAGGAAGGGAAAACTGGACTGAATGCTGGGAGGAAGAATGCAGAGTCAGAGAGATGACACCTTGGAGCCACCAGAGTCAGATATGCCAAATCTTTGCCAGTAAGGCACTGCCACGTGGAAAAATACAGATTAATAGAAATGGGTTATATTAATAGAAGAGTTAGCCAATAAGAAGCTAGAGCTAATGGGCCAAGTAGTGTTTTAATTAATATAGTTTTTGTGTGGTTATTTTGGTTCTGAGCAGCCTGGATGAACAAGCGGCCTCCTGCTACACTGTAGCCAGATGATTATTTTCCTTTTAATACTTCTGGCCCTCTTTTTGTGTATAGAGCATTCTTTCAGATTTTTGACTTTGGCGCTTTCAGACAGATATTGATACTGCTCTCATATTTCATCGTGGAAGTAAAGTACAAATATTTATCTGGCTGTTGCCTGCTAAGTACTAATCTGTGACTCTCATCCTGTCAGTTTCGCGTGTAGAAAGTACAGTCATTCCACTTGTTTAGTAATGAGGTTTTGCCTAGGATCATCCTATAAAACCAGAAATGTCACGCTCTTCCTTCCGTCTCAGTAAGACTGATGGTATATGGTCAGTTCTTGAGAAAGGAGCTGGTTTTGTACACTGCCCTTGGCCTTTCCTTCCCATGTTTTTTCACAATGCAGCCTGCATCAGAGCCTCTAAGAACTTGTTACTCAGCTTCCAAATCACTTGATAAAACTTGTCTTTCCATAGACTCTCCAGACATGGGAGTAAGCCTCAGTTTTGTGTCAGATTGCAAGGCCAGTTTACCCCAAACGGCTCAGAAGTTCAAGGAATAAAGATTGGTTGAATAAAGGAAAAGTGCCTATGTGAAGAAAAAGTAGTATTCCTTGTTCCATAGTTTCTAGTATCCAGGAAATGGTGGTTAGCACATGATGTGGATACATGGTGTTCCAGGCACTGTTTGACTTGAATTTAAAAATGCCCCTGACATCTGAATAGCATCATCATATCATGATGGAGACAACTGGAACATATGGCTGGATATTCAAGATCATAGTGTCTGCAATAGCAAGCATACTGAGAAAAGACAGCCTCAAAGTTTTCGCCACAGACCTTGTCTATCAATAAATGTGTTCAGCAGGTGAGAATGCTTCCAGAAATCCAGGAGAGTTTATTTTATGATATTCTTGTTATGCCTGCAATTAAACACACCAGAAAAGGAGTATTCACATTAAATAGATTACAAATAACTATAAGCAGTTTAAGATCAGATGAGATTTTGTCACTAAATACGTTTTGAGATAAAAATATATGCAATTATGTATGTATATACATACATATACATTTTAGAAACATTTATTTTATCTAATTTTATCTAATACATTATTATCTGTAACTCTATATAAAAAATCTCAGGGGACATGTGCAGTATCAGTGCCCAAGGCTCCTATCACATATTTCTTGCTGGTTCACTTTGACCAACTGTCACGTTCATTAGACATTTTATGTCTCAGTATTTTAGTATTTCCATGCCTGTGTCTTCTGAATTTAGAAAAAAAAATAGGTCATTTGTTATTGAAGTACATCAGCAATATAGTAAAAAGTATTTTTAAATAGACAATACACTCCTCTATAAATATTAAATGAAATAGAAAATAACATTTTTGGTTTGGGATAGATGTACCCAAGAGGTTTTACATATTTCAATATCATCTTCATCAATAATTATTCAGGCTGACAGCTGTGACATATTCAGCTCTGTGCCAAGTAATGAACTGTATACTCTACTACTAATGGCTTCTTTGCTTTATGAGTTCATATTTTCGACATATGTATTTATTAACATTAGCTTTATCTTAAGAATGCCTTCAGAGTTTCATTGCATTCCTTGGGAAAACTTAGTGCTCCCTGGAGTCATGGTGAACAGCCTCATAAACACAGTGGTGACTGTTACACAGTTCAGCATGTGGGCACGGTTTGCTCTTTGAAAGCCCTTGGTGCATATTTTGTTTAAATTGTTCTCATATCCAGCTCTACCTCAACTACTGCAGACTCTGTCTTTCCATCAATCATATTTATTAAGATTTCCTACCCTTAAAATATTCTCCAGTTGCTCTAAAATTGCTTTAATTTTAATCTTGACTTTTTGTACCATTTCAGGGAGAAATTAATACATCTTGATTAAGTAGTCATTAAAGTAAAATGAGAAAACAAGCCTTGGGAGAACAAGGCAGGATTACTGTCTGATGGTTGGTTATTTCCCGGGTTTATTCCTCTGTCCTTATGCCCCAGTCCTTAAAGAAGGGTCTTCGTTTGCTGCTGATACAAGTTATATTATAGGCAAAGTATGTTGGAGTTAAAATTTTCAAACTCTTATTAATTATAGTTTTGCCTAATAGGTACAAGTGAGTTTTTACTTAGCAAATATTCTGGCTGATGTTATTTATTAGGTCTTAGTTATATGATTTTTTTTTCATTGCTGTCATCTAGTATATTATGTTCATGACTCTGTTCATTTGACCATATTTTTCTTGTTATAATTCTATGTATATAATATATATACATATATTTGTCACTATAAACTCCCTTTTTATAATTTAAGAAAATATAAAAAAAGCATTTAGTCATCCAGTTGGTTTTAAACATCCTGATGTTTGGCCCCTTTGCAGGAAAGCAGCCTAATTAAAATTCTTCTTCACTGGGATGTTTGTCATTGTTTTGACAAAACTGTGGTAGAAAGAAACTGTTGGCAATGTCATGAGATTTGCAAATCCTTGTTAGTTACTAAACAAACTGCATGACTCTGGGCCCATGGAGTGGAATCTGGAGTTATGGGGAGGATTACAGAACAGACATGGTCCTGTGAGGGAAAGAATAACAGACCTGAAGGACTTCTTTAAGATGTGTTGCTTCTATAAAGAAGGTATAATAATTCCAGACTGAGGAATTATTTTGGAAGTTGAAACTAATCATATATGTAAAAATTCTCAATGTAAAATGTATAATGACTTCCTAACAGCTGTGTATTGAACAGAAGCTTAGGTTTAGTTTAATCAGCTGTAAAGTTAGGCTAATCACTCACTACACGTGCTAAGACACACTCTTATTAGCATATCTGTTTTCTTTTTCCGTTTCTAGCACTTGTTTGGAAACACATTAACTAGATATAATTTGCAAATGTATCAAATGGAGACCTTAAAATTTTATCTAACTGAAAAAATAATATTTCATTATTTAAAAGTGTTGTTAATCAATTTCTGCCATTCTCTTTGTTTTCCAAATTTAAAATGTTTTAAGTGGAGATTGTTGAATGCTATCATGTGTGATTTAATGGATTCCAGATACCTCATTTTTAGTAAAAATAATTTTCTTAATTACAAAACAAATGCTTACTTCAATAAAGCAATAAAATGTCAGGGTACAAAAATTTATGCTGTGAATAAGAAATATTAAATTTTTGAATTTGTACTCATATTCCCATTCATAAAACTTTAAGAGCATTGGATCTTTTCTAGATTTTAGATCCTACTAGAACACTTCTCCTTAAAAAAAAATTCACGCAATAAATTTTGTTCATGTATTTTCTCTCCCTGAATTTCCCCCAAATCTGCCCTAGCTTATAGCTGATGTCTGTACTTACCTGTTTTGTTACTTTCCTTGTGGTGGAGGAAAAAGTGAACTATCTGAATCTCTTTCACTTTTGGTGAAAATCACTAAAGTGTCCACTAATCACTACAGTTAGTGCTGAGGCAATATTAAGTTGGAATTAAATATGTGCTGTGTACATTGAAGTAGGATGTGCAAGAGTGATTGGTGAAAACAAACTGCTAAGGTGAGATTCCCATGCTTTTTGTCTTTTCTGTTGACCTTGCAAGGCGACCTTGAACACCTCTTATTAAAATTGGTTAAATGATCATTAAACATTTTCCCTGGATGACTCTTGACTGAGGCCTATTCTCCTTAATTTGATTAAACTTTAGACAGAACTCTTCTTGGCTTTAAGCCCCTGACCGCCCTTCTAATATGGTGTTTACTTTAGAAAACTGTAATTATGAATTATTTTCCTGCCCTCTTGGGTTGTTAATCTTTTTAGAATATATTACCAGTTTTACATTAAAAAATAGCTCCGATAGAAGCCAGGTCCACAGGCTGACCCCAGTTTCTTTGGGATGGTTGACGTCTACAGTCTAACCTCTCAGACAAATTCCTGACTGACTGCCTCCAAGCTGTAAACCTACTTCTTGTCATAAATATAAGGGGAAGTTTACTTGTCCTTTGAGGACAAAATAGTTGGCCTTTGAGCTGCTCACCACTAAGATTTCAGAATATTGCTCATTTCAAAAGAGTTCAGTGCAAAAAGAGATGTTTTGCCCTTAGTGCTTCCCTGGACTGTTGAATGAGAAAGAGATTTCCAATGCATAAACACTGATATTTAGGAATACATAGAAACTTGATCTCAATAAGCCATAACTATTAGAATTATACTGGGAACTTAAATAATGTTTCAGTACTTTTTAAAATTTGAAAACATTAAGTGCCTTAGATTAGTGGTCATATATTGAGCAGTAAAGAAGTGTGTGTGTGTGTGTGTGTGTGTGTGTGTGTGTGCGTGTATGATGCATGTGTGTCTCTGTGAGTGAGCATGTGTCTCTGTGTCTGTGTGTGTATGCATGTATATATGTAGAAGTGACAATAAAGATTTCTTTCATGCCCAAATCTCAGGCAATCCTGAGTTAGCCGTAATGAGAATAACTGAAAGAACACGAGAGAGAACGATAAAATGTGAAATAAAGTAGGATCCAGTCAAGAATCGTTCCAGTTGCCAACATGGGGTCATTACCTTGATCACCTCAGGAGTCTGAGAGTACTACTGTCAATAATGAAATGTTCTTATTTCCTTTTCTAAAATGGCAACATTTAAAACTCTATGCTTCACCATTTGTGTCACGTATGTTTAACATTGAGGAAATCAAATAATTAGATCCTTTTTAGTCCTTAGACCATGAAGGACCATGAGCAGATCCAATAAGGGAAGATTTGGAGTCATCCAGAGCTTTTACACGGACTGGACTTTGATTTATCTCTTCAGTCAAGGACAAGCTAAGAATTTTCTACTTGAGAAGAGTTGTCCATAGGATGTGGAGGCTGAAAGGACTGCCATTGCAAGAACCATAGAAAATCCACAGAGATATAACTTCCCTTAGGCGTGTATACACTGCTCTATGTGAAA
The DNA here is from genome assembly GCF_018167655.1 of Microtus oregoni. Taxonomy (NCBI): domain Eukaryota; kingdom Metazoa; phylum Chordata; class Mammalia; order Rodentia; family Cricetidae; genus Microtus; species Microtus oregoni. Next base: position 19,688,125 of record NW_024543060.1, read on the forward strand.
GGTAATGAACTTCACAGTAGAAAAGAGCTACCTTCACCTCCAAATTACCCTTACATGATTATCAATGAGGTTTTTTTTTATTGCCTGCATTGATTGCATTTCTTATTGATTCCTAAGTTTGCTGAAAAAAAAAAACAAAACAGGATTTGAATATTGTAGAGCTATCATGAGCGTATTTCCACAACACTAACTTCTGGCCCTACTGTTACATGCTACAGAACTAAGAAAGGAATTGCGAGGTGGAACTCCAACATTTAGACTGCACCCTTCTCAGAGTTCTCATTAATCACCGTACCAATAATGAGCTTTACTTCTATTCACAGAATGATTTCTATAGACAGTAACTTAATTTTTTTCTCTATACTGAAAACATTTGACTCACATTTTCCTAATTCCCATAGCAAGCCTAAGAGATAAAGATATCTATTTATACCATGAATACACTGAGACTAAAAGGGGTTTCACTGCAGAAGCGGAATATAGAAGGCACAGAAGTGAATTCATAACTCAGAACCCATAGTGTTATATCTCAATGCTGGTGGGCTGGTTCGGGGTGAAGGGAATCAAACTGAATGTGAAAAATCTTTTTCTTACTGTTCTTGCAAAAGTATCGATGCCACTGGCATCGTATTCCTTTGTAATGTGCCTCTTGCTTTCACTAATGACATTTTTCTGTATTTTTTCACTCTTTTGTTATCTATTAGGATGACATGTAAATTTTAACTCATTAAGAAAATTTGTATTTGCTAGTTCTGTAATCACAGGGAAAGGTTATTGAGAGTGAGTCTTATCTGTAACGAGAGCTGCTTTTTTTTTTTTTTTTTTTTTTGTCCACCAGTGATCCTATCTGGAAGCAGTGCTACTTCTACATAGAAATCTATGGTGGCCAAATGGCCAGCCAGTCATCAAAGGAAAAATGGTTAACAAAGGTAAAATCCAGTTCATGCAATTTTCCACTGTGACTATTTAAGAGATGCTGGGATGAAAGAGCACACGAGGTGTCATTCTTTGTGTGTGAGAGGCATCTGTTGGCCGGAGGCCGTGTCTACTCAAGCATGGTCCTAGTGTGCTCTTCAGTCAAAGGTTGTGATTAGACCTCATTGAAATCTCACCCTATGGATTTGACTTTTCAGGAATAGTTCCATTTTAACTCCCAAGGCTCCATTTTAATTAAAGCTAACCTTCCTTTCTCCCAGTACTCCTCTGCTCTTCATCTTGAATTCACCATTTTATGGAAACCATTTAATTGTATTCTGCGCTTTGCTTACTCTGTTTGAATTCTTTTTGAATGATTTCAGAGGCAAAGTTCATAACCAGACATTTTAAAACCTTTCACATTCAGACAGATGATTTTTTAAGTGCCAAACAGCTAAAAAATGGGCTAACTACAGTTAGATTTATCTTGATTTATAGTATGCAGGTATTTTATTTGTAAAATAAAGAATTTAAAAATACTGTCCAAGTGAGCTACTCCTATGTTTGCAGGCTTCTGGAAATCATCAAACACAATATATTGTCTTTTAGTGAACAAAGATACTAATTTTTAAAGGAGGCATAAAATAGGTTAATTATGTATAAAAACATGCAAATCCTTGGAACAGCATTCTAAAAGTGTCTTAGAATCTGTAAATATCACTATTCCTAGTCTTTCATTGCCAAATACAAATCAGTATGCTTCCCATACTATTTTATTACACAAAAACACAATATAATAGCAAAGAGACTTGTGATTTCAACTTGTAATAATAAGGACCAGTTCAAGCTAGTTAATGCTTTCACAGTGGCTTATGAAAGACTGAAAAGTCTATGGGTTTCTTGGGCTTATAAGAGTCCTCACTTTAAACGCTTTAGATTTTTTTCAGTGAATTTCATCTTTGCACAGGCTCTCTGTGATGTCTTCAAGCAACAGCCATAGCCTCTCATTTCCTTAGCCACTTGGGGATAAATACAAAGCGGTATCAACATATCTAGATACAACGATAGGCTTCATAAAGATACCACTCTCCCTAAATACTTATTTGCAGTGACCAGAGATGTCATCTATTTGTTGACTTATGTTATAGTATCAATCACTGTGGCCAAGTCGCAGTGATCACCAGTTTTGGTTTAGAGCAATGTTCTGCACCACTGGGCCCCAGAGAAGGTGTGGCTGTTGCATCTTGGGTGAAGAACTGATAGAAAGAAACTATCACAAAATTCTAATAGTTTTCTGGGCGTTAAGTTTCAGGACTGGAATATAAAGCCAACTCCAAAGACTACACTATTAATCAACTCATTTTTAATTCAATTTTATCAGACTTTCTTCATTAGAAAAATAAAAGAAGACATTAAATATAATGTAGTTTTTAAAAATTATCTCACTTTATGTTTCCCTGTATTTTTGTGATACTTTGAAAAGTAAAATATATCTGGGTCAATATTACGTGGATATGGTGTTAAGTACTTAATCATGGGTGTTAGAATTCCTTTTTAATGATAAATTATTTTAGAATTTTTGTGTAGTGGGGTTTTCTGGTTGCATGTTGCTTTAAAAACCGATAACAAGAGTCGTAGAAGTAATGCCAAAGTCATTCATATAATTCAGTGTTTGTTAGGTGTTGCTTGTGATACCTTGCACACACTAGCACATTTTCTCTCATCATAATGCCATAGTACTTCTTATGGTACAAACACACACTAAAGGACTAAAAGAAGGAACACAAAATTATAATGCCTTAGAGAACATAGATAATTATTTTCCTCATGTTTGGTAGTTTGTGCAGGGATATGATCTCCTCTCTGTGTTAACCACCCAGGCCCCCGGACATGCATGGGCTCCATCACCCTCAGTGGGCAGTTTCTACCTCTGCATCCAAGGAGGCTGCTTCAGTGTTTGCTAAAACTGAGCAATGATTGATAAATGAAGAAACAAACAACCTGCATTGCACAGGAGAACTAGAAATAATTCTCACATAGATCTCATATGCTGTTGATCTGAATTTCCCCGCCTAGCACCTGGTTATTAAGATTAGGAATTTAATTCTAACGGATAATCCATGAAGCCTGTTACAATGCACAGGCTTCAATACTAAAAGGAACAAGGAAAAAAAACATAGCTCCTGAAGGAGAGTTTATCACATTTTACAGGTGAAGAAATTATCCCATTTCCATCTCCAACAATGCAAGGGTCACCCCAGGTCTTCTCAGGATCAGTGACCCTAATTGCCATGCGGTGTTGACTATCCTGAAGGTGGAGTGCATTCTATAAGTAGGCAAAAAATCACTCTGAATCTCTTTCTCTAAAAGTTCTGGTTGCTTCAGTTTGTGAAAGTTTTCCTGTAATTTTAAGAAACTTCTTGTAAATGTTTATTATTTTGAAAGTCTTAAGCTTTAAAAGAAGGTTATGGTAACATTATTTTATTTTTAAATGCTCAATTAGCATTCTTTCATGTATTATAGAATTTCAAAAATTTATTCTGGACTGATAAATATGACTGCTCAAAATTTATTGTAAAAAACTCAATAGTGTTGACTGAGTTTAATCTATACAAACTATATTGTACAATCTCATCTTCACAAAATATAGTTAATTAATTTTGACTTCAGTTAGCTATAATAAAACACTCCCTAACTCTCCGCCATCCAGTTCTAAGCCTTCTTTCGCTTTTTCTTCCGAAAACAAATTGGAAAGAAAAAGTAAACAACAACAAAGGAAAATTATGAGAAATACATACAAACACAGGCACAGATGAACCAAAGTCAGATAATCAGAAACCATAATTTACAGTCAAAACACCAGTAAAAAAATTTTAAAGGTCACTACAAAGAAATATGGTGCATAAAAAAAAAAGCACAACGAAATTACTATTGAGTTTATTTAGTGTTGACTATTTACTGCTGGATATAGGGAATGTTCTTAAGTTGGTTAAGTATTGACTTGCAATTCCACTGGAGGAAAATAGAATTTCTTTTGCAAGCAATTGTCGATTGGAGATAGCGTCTAGACTAGGGATGCATGCTTATGTGCACATCCTTCAGTCACAAAGGAATCCTGTCTGAGTTGGAACTGTGCTGGTCCTGTGTATACCATCACAATCTCTGTGAGTTCATATGTTCATCAGTTCTGTTGTGTCTCAAAGATCATTTCCTCTATTTTCTTAAGTTATTCAATGCAAAAGAAATACCTCAAATTTCTTCCTCCTTTCAGATGCTTTAGTTTTCAAATTGAATTGGTAGATGATATTGCAGTAGATATTAGAGAATTAAAAGAATGGAATATTTCTGCATTATGTCTCTTCATGGCTAAACAGCTATCTCATGAATTGCTTAGTCTACAAATAGAAAAATTACCTCATGTAACAAAAATTCTCCACCTTTTCACCCTAAAGCTAAACTACTAATGACCAGGGAAACATTATGATTAAAAACTCTAGCCATATGATTGCTCTCATGGAGCTTGATGATGAGGTCAACACATATTTGTGTAACAAAAATAATCAGAGAGGTCCTGAACTAATAATAGCTAATTCTGTGACATTAATCTCTAGATGATAGTGCATGTTTAAGATAAATGTTTGAGCATGAAGACCAAAGCAGTTCCTAAATATAATTATCATAAAATTCAGTTTCTTGAATAGATTGTAAGAGTCCTGAAATCTCACTTTATATGAATTCTGGTGATGCTGTGTGCCAAAGAAGAAACTTTAGGGAGGAGGTTTGTGGGCATTAAATGAAAATTCCTAACAAGAACAGCATAATAGTAGGAGAGAGAAATTTCTGTTAGTAAGTGTAGTGATATTTTATTATAATCTAACAAATAAAGCTTGCCTGAGGATCAGAGCTCAGAGCTAGCCACACAGCATTAATCGTGGTTCCCATCTGAACAAGAGAGGCTGTGGCTGCTGCCTCTCCAGTCACTTCAAGCAGGATGGCTGTGGTAATTGCTAGAGTCCTTCTAAAATCTCTTTTTAATCTAGTGGTTCTCATAAGTTCTACTTTGTGGAAATGTGTAACGTTCTTAAGAGGTACCCATATGAATGCAGGAATAGGTACCAAAATTGCACAAGGGGCCTTACCGGAACTCCAACAGGCACTCAACAAGCAAAGGCTTGAGGTGCAATTTAAGCTTACCGTAGTAGCATTGGTTAATAGAAAAAAAGGGAGGGAGGTTGACACAAACTGGATATCCTTGGTGGAGCCAGACGGGACGTGCTTTTCAATGGCAGTGGTAACTCGAGTCAAAAAAAAAATCAGCAAAAGTTTCTACAGCCTGGTGGGATAAGGTTGCAGAAATAGTCCACACTGTCCTGGGGCATACATAATTTGAGGGCATTGAAGGCTAGGTCAGACACTTGTTGGTAATAGGCATGCAGGCCAAACATATTTTGTCGTATATAATCATTGTATTGTCCACGGCCAGTAAGCATGTCTAGAATAATATTAAGTCCAAATTGCAAATTTGTATGCGCTTGGGTCTCCACTTCATCATCATAAGCTGATTTTCACTAGAGGAAAACTGGGGGATCAAGGACAGTCTTTAAAATAGAGTACCAATCGTAATGGGTTTGAAGCTGCGGTGGCCTATTGTCTGAGTACCTGCTCAAAATAAGGGGAATCAGGACCGGACTCATTAGCTGCTTTTCTAATTAGGGTCAAACCTCTAAGTGGAGTAGGGACACAATATTGAGCTATGGCATTGGAGCCCATGTTGACAGGAAAGGTGGAAGGATTGATGTGTGTGTGTGGGGGGGAGGGGATGGCGGGTAGGCGGCTGCATGTCATGCTGAGGGGGAGATTTAGGGACAGGTGACACTGCTGTGGGCCTGGTTCCAGCTTCCATAGGGGCATAGGGCTGAACATCTTCCCACGGATATGCGCTGGGCAAATTTGGAGTGAAAATGAGGGGAGGCTTAGGCAGAGGCTCCACCGTGTCCTCAGATGAAGATCCAGGATATACCAAGGGGCCTCCAATGCATCTCTTGCTCAAGGCAGTGTTTGATAAAGGCCTTAAGCACTTGTCCATGATGTCAGATTTAATGGAAGCAATGATACCCAAGAGTATGGGCACAAAGGATGCAGGGGGAATTTACCTTCTTGGACTTCCCTATTCCCAGCAAGGACAAGGATTCTTATCCACATAGAAGAATCCCAGATGTTTTCAGGTGAGATTCTGGGGACAAGGTTAGTGGCCTCTTCCCAAAAATTCCTCAAGTTGAGTACGTTTAACCTTAATGCTCCTATTTAACAGGAGGCATTGCAGAGCAGCAAATTGGGGCTTTTTAGTTACTGTGTTTTTGCTTTTCTGACAGATTATTTAGGCCAATTTTGCTTATTCATTGTGAGTTTGCTTTTTTCTGTTCTGCCTCAATATATCACAGTTATTTTTCTATTGCTACACCATGACTAGTATAGAAGATAGTCTTTAATTGGGGTATTTCTTAGAGTTCAAGAGGTTGTGTATATATATGTATATGTATATGTGTATGTATATGTATAGTTACAGGAATCTTGGCATAAAATAGACTGGCATGGTCCTTGAGCAGTATCTGAAAGCTAGCATTCCATCCACAGGCATTACACACACACACACACACACACACACACACACACACAGAAGTGGGGGGATACAGAGAGAGACCTGATCCTTTGAAACCTTAAAGCTCACATTCTGTACACAAAGTCATGACACCTAATCCTTCCAAACCAGTTCCACCAACTAGGAACTAAGTATTAAAATATATGAACATTTTGTGGGTGAGTGGGGTCTCACTCAAACCAGCACAGTATTTATCATAGTGTGGAGTTTCTGTCATATATATGCTACTATGTTTAATGTTTAGTTTTCCAGTATATATACTTTGTCTTAAAATCTTACCATGCATGCAATAGAGTTCCCCAAACTGTTCAATTATATTGTTCCCATTTAAATAATTCTCAAAGGTTTTTGCCAAGACCATATTCTCCTTAAAGCTTTTACTATGACGAATCTTCTATTTAATATGTGTGTATATATACATATGTACACATATATAGACATATATATATATATAATCTGTCAATGATAAATATTTTATTATTCAGAGTACTAACAATTATATTTAAAATATAAGGTTGCCCTCTTTCCTTCTCTCTTCTGAAGAGGTAACTACTGCCTCTCTCCACCCCATCTCTCTGTTTCTCTTTTTCTTTTCCCCTCATCTTCCCTTCCCCCTTTCTCCTTCCTTTTCCCTTCCATTACCCACTAAATAAACTCTATACCTTAACTCTAAAAGAAATAAAATAAAAAATAAGGTCCTCGATAGCAATGCCTGTGTATGGACATTTCTATCATTTTTTCACATCCATAACTTTATGGTCCTTACATTTCACCTGTTAAGTAAAGGCATGAGCCAGATTCTATGATGTTCCACAAAAGAAATGAAAAAGATATATATTTCAATCTTTGAGGTGACCTGTGTTCTCATAAGTGAAACAGAATTTTTAAAACTGAAGCTAATACTTATAAATAAAATAGCTTAAAATATCTTTATTTAAAATCCCCCATTCCTGCTTCATGCAATATGATCTCTGATGGGATAGACTGTGTTTCTGGAATTTGAAGGTTTAATACATGAATAGGAGTAATATACATTTTTTAAAAGGAGAGACTGTTAAATTAGAAAATAAAAAATGAAAAATATTTGGAAAACTAGAATAATACAAAGTTTACATATGAACTCAGAATATCTAACAAACTTACTAAGTTATTTAATTAAAATGCTTTAAAATATTTCATAATTTCTCATTAGTGGCAAAATTTTATCTTTTCCAGCAATATTTTCAGTTATAATCATAAGTTCAAGCTTATATTTTAGAATTTAGAGCCAGATGTTGTAAACAATTTGTTAAAATATTTACCCAGCAAACAATTATAGGAAGCTCCCAGATCTAATGTACCAATATTGAAAACCTTGTTGAATGACTAACGACTTGTATTCACACATATGAAATGTGTGACTGTGGACAGATTTTACACATTTTTTTCCCTGTGTAATTCAATTAAAGAGCCAAATCAGCCGCTTGGATACATACTTGATGTGTGAATTTTCCCCACAGCCAACACACTGATATGTAAAAACAGGAGGTTTTGAGTCAACAACTATAATTTGGAATAAAAGACCAGCCACACCCTGTTAAGTGGTGGTCAGAGAAGCCAGAGATGCCCTGTACCACAAAGGCAGCTGGGAGAGTGAGTGCCTGGGCAGCAGTCTGCATTATCTGGACCCTGGAAATCTGGACACAGAAACAAAAGCAGGCATTGGTTATTGCCGAAGCCATCACTACTGTGGTTGCTAAGCTTCCCATCTGGGCTCTGTACTTTTCCGTTCCAACCTGAACAAATAGGAGGCAGAAGCAAGCGCTCACCCCTTGGAAGGACAACATCTATTGCTATCATCTAAGGTTGTACTTCATTGTCAAGTGATGGTTTATATTTACTTGCAGTAGTTTTTAAACTTTTGGTGTTCACTCTTTCATTACCTATATAAGAAGCTTTAAAAACACTGCATTTCATGTAGTAAGAAGATTTAGCCTGGATCATGACATAATTAAGCACACAGTCCATTATTACACAGTATTACAGAGTGTAAGTATACTAATGTGTAGCAAATCTTTTGAAACTACATAACTATTGATTAGTAACTGCTAGTTTCTTCAATACACACACACACACACACACACACACACACCACACTTACCAGTGCCAGGCAAACTATATCCTGCTTTGTGAATTTGGCTCTCGTTAATACCTCATATAAGCAGACTCACATAGCATTGTCTTTATGGGATTAGCTCATTTTCTAAGCACAATATCTTTAAGTTTTATATATATTCTTTCATAATTTCTTCTTTAATGTTTGATGGTATTCCACTGCATGTACATAGCACAAGTGGAAGAATATACACTCTCCCACCTGGGTATTATAAATATTGCTACAAATAAATGAATAAGATGTTTGAGAGCGTTCAAGTTTAAAATATCATTTATTACTTCTGAATGTGTGTGTGCATGCATACACATGATGTGGAAGTGTCATATATCAATCTGTTGATTTCATTGGTTAATAAACAAACTGCTTGGCCTCATAGCTTAGAACATAGGTGGGTGGAGTAAACAGAACAGAATGCTGGGAGGAAGAGGAAGTGAGCTCAGAGACTCGACAGTTCTCCTCTTGGGAGCAGACGCCTCAGCAGAGACACCATGCCCTGCTCCTGGGCAGACACACACGATGAAGCTCCGACCCAGGATGGACGTAGGCTAGAATCTTCCCGGTAAGCGCACCTAGCTGTGCTACATAGAATATTAGAAATGGGCTAGTCCAGGTGCGAGAGTTAGCCTAGAAGAGGCTAGATAGAAATGGGCCAAGCAGTGTTTAAAAGAATACAGTTACCATGTAATTATTTCAGGTAAAGCTAGCCGTGGGGGTGGCCGGGTGCCGGGGACGCAGCCCCGCAGCTCCTATTTCAACATACACATGTTCATGTATTTGCATGTGTGTTTTTGCATGTGTATTGTTTGAGTGTGTGTGTGTGTGTGTGTGTGTGTGTGTGTGTGTGTGTGACGTGTACATGGGAATATATTCCAACAAATAGGTAATAAGAATATACCTTTATAAAGAGTCGGCTGTCTCTTTCCACTTTTGCATAAGTCCACAAATCCGACTCAGGTCTTTAGGCTTGTACACCAAGCATCTTTACTCACTGAACCATATTATTGAATCACATACAACAAAGCAAAAATAAAATACAGAACCCAGAAGAGACTAGCAAGACAAATCAGCAGGGATGTTGCCAAACCTGATGACCTGAGTTCATACCAGGAACCATACAGTGTAGGAAGGAAGACAGCACCTGAAAGTTGTCCTTTGATATCAACAGATATGCCTTGATATACACTTTCCTGCCCCACAGTTTAAAAATATATATAAAATAAAGGAAATAAATAGAAGACATTTTTAATAGGGCCTAGAGAGGTGGCTCAGTTGTTAGCAGGACCTAACTTTAGTTCCTAGTACCCATCAGGCAGCTCACAACATCTGCAACTCCAACTCAAGGGGATTCAATGCCTTTGGCTTCTGTAGACTCTCCATCAGGTGCCCAAGTCCCGTATGTAAATACACACACCTACATGTTGTGGAATAGTTCTGTAACTAAGCAAAGATGCGTTACATTTGTTTAGGCTGAATTTGTTTAACTATGTAAAGATGCATTGTATTCATGGGGGTTCAGAGAGGTGGGGTTAGCAACTAGTTGACAGGAAGTAGCATATAGCTCACTTAAGTGGGTTTGTGAGTTGGCTGTATGGAAGGAGAGAGGCTTCAGGATGCCAGCAATGAGAAAGTTAGCCAGTTGCGACTCCAAGTGTCTGAGCTTGCAGGATTCCATCCAAGCCTTTGAATCTGTAGTTTTAATAGAACAATAGAGATTTTTGTTTGTTACATTTGTTATTTTTATTTCATTTATTTTCATACTGACCAGTTTCCTCTACTTCCTTTCCTCCTCATCTCACCTTTCCCCACACACACCCCTATCTCCATTTAAAAAGGGGCAAGCCTCCCATGGGCTTGAACAAAGCTTGGAGAAAAATAGAGATTTAGTTGAAGCTACTTTTAGTGGCAGCAACAGAGCCATTATCTGGAGAAACTAAATTCCACCCCCCCACCCCAGGCTAAGGCCTGAATAACAGACCAGGAGGACTGCGAAGCAGCACAGCCTCATTGCGGATGGTAAAACAACTACAGATAATAATATATAAAGAAAGGAAAGTTTAAGAAACTGAAAAAGAATAATAATATAATTCTGTGATGTTCTAAAGTCAATGATTTGCCATGTCAGTTTTGAGAGACAGAGAGAAAAAAAGAATAAAGAGGCCTCTAATTTCTTAATTCCAAAATTTATTTAATAATTTTAAGAATGAAAAACTCCAGCACAGATGCAGATCAATTCAAATGGATTAACAACTTAAAATGTAATACCCAAAGTTATTAAATGTTTAAAAGAACATAAGAGGGGAGTCTCTTCGTGACATTAATCTTAGCCCATGACATTAATCATGGATGGCACTAAAACGTAGGTGAAAAAACAAAACCAGTATGAGTGATTCAAATTTTAAAAAGTAAATGAATTGAATAGACATTTAAGAGACGACAAGGAGTGATGGGTGCTTCAGTAATCACCAGTTAATGCTAATGAGGAACACATATTTATTAGGATGACTCTCATCAAATAGACAATTGTACAAGGGTTTCTGTGGATGAAAAGAACATGTGGAGCCATACTCCATGCTGCTGGGAACACAGAATAATAGACCATGGTCAAAAGTATTCAGTATCTCAAAAATTAAACTTAAACTTACTGTATAATCTAGTGCTTCAGCTTCTCAGCATCTAATTGCACAGAAATGAATGCTGGATCTCCAATTTCTCTTAACGTTTCTTCCCTGCAAGTTTGAAGCATTGCAGAACTTTTGGGGGCATTTTCTATCTTAATGTGATTTCTGCTCATGGATTCTCCTTGTGCTTAGGTGAAATATGAGTGCCATGAAATACCTTTGTAAATACATGAACTGAAATTAAGTGCTTTACAATTTATTAATGTTAATAAATTTACAATTTATTTACATTAATCATACATTTCGCCTTTAAACACAAAGCAAACTTAGGCTTTAGGGTTATTTGTAAATAATGAAAGATATTGATGATTTTGGTAAATTATAAAAATATGTCTTTTCTGAACTTCTGTATAGAAAGACCAGAGAATCTGAGGTACTATATATCTGAGTTAAAGACCTTCAGATGTTTGTGACATTTGTTATATACTTTTTCTTTGCTTGGAACCTGCTATCTTTGCACAAAGATGAGATTGTGAAGTACTTGAGAAAATTGTTTGCTACTTTTAAAAAATGAAATTACCAAGATTAAGCTTAGAGCTCTGAAACAACCTTGCAGATAGAGGGGGAGATTCAAGGAGCTGACATATTTAAGCCTCACATTTCAAACCGTTTCAGTGATAAATCCCAAAGAATGACTTATCAATCCTAGTCTTCATTTTCAATATCTGAAGCAAATATGTGTTATGGTGATCTTATTTAATAATTGGATTTATTTCAGAACGAATGGCTTTGAATCCATGTTAATTAATTTTAATATTATTTTTTAGAAGATATTGATAAACTTAAACTCTAGGGTTTTGAACAAAGAATGTAGTGCCTTATCTGGATAAAACTTGCGTAGATTAAAGTAAGCTGCCGCAATGCTTGCATTTAAAGGTAGAAAATAAGAGCAATTTACAGGAATCCAACTCTCAGCCAATAAGTGAAAAAAATATGGTGACTATAGGCTTTTAGGAAAAAATACCAAAGAGAAAATAACTTATTTCTTCAACATTTGTACTTAGTACCAATTTCCATTTTGGCCAATAATTGAGAGATGCTGATGACAATATTTATAGTGTTATTGTGTACTGTTTCTAATTTTGTGACTTTTCTAAAGCAAAGAAATGAGTATAGCACCAGGTCATTACAGTTCTCTATGTATCTCCTTGGTTGTATTTGATGCTACTGACATAATGATTCTAGATGCACATGAAAAGTTATTTCTATTTTAGTTAAGAATGTTTATGCACACAGAGATAAAGGAGGAAATGGGCCTTAAAAGAAAAGAAAATGGAGCATAATTCATATCTTAACATACAGGTGGATGTAAAAATGAAACATTCACCTCTCTTATGACAGATTCAACCATTAATAGGTTGGAACAAGTATTAGCTGATCGTGTAGTACTTTTCTTTGGTGTCTTGATGAAGGTTGACATTTTTGACATTAAGGGTTAATTAGTTGCCACTCAGAATGAGGTCACAAATGGCTAATTGCACCTTCAGCTAGGTAATTACTGTCATGTATCAAATTCTCATTCCATGTAATTATACAGGAATCAGGTGCTCTGACTGCTCACCTAGGGATGCGTTTGCCTTCCAAGTTCTCTCTGTGGGAATTCCAAAGTTTTACATGGGAGGTAAATTCACTTGCAATTTGGCTTGATGACTGATTGGATGTGCAGAAGATCCCATGCCATCCTTTCAAACCTTGATCCTAAGGATGTCATCCAGTGCCCCTTTAACGTTTCTGGCTTCTCTGGTTTCTGTAATTTTGCTGCTGTCAGCTCCCATATTCCTACTAGAAGTTTAGATATTCATTAAATTCATCTGGCCTATTCCAAACCTTCATCTTCTTTACCCAAAATAACTGCCGAGGCTTAGCTTATCATCGACACTTACACAAAACGTCTGGGGCCTCTGAAATGAAGGAATCTGAGGCTAGTTCCAGGTATATGAAATAAAGATTTCTTCAGTTGGGGCTCTATAAGCATTGGAGCTGACCAATGCCTTAGTTTTGCATCAGTGCCCAGATAAAAATGACGTAGCTCAGGCATTTTACCAGGAGGAAGATATGACTTCTTAATTTATGCTTCTCCCCACAACCCTAGAATATACTCTTGGGATAGTCTGGTAAGTATGCATTCTTGCTGCTCAGAGGAAATGGTATAGGTGATTAATTTAGCTGTTTTTATATTCTCTAATCTGAGGCAGCAGTCAATATTATTAGTTAGAAGCATTAGGTTCTGTGCTAATAGGTGTTATTCCTTCATTAACCAAGGAGTTTAAATATTGCATAGGGAATCGAAATCTAAAGTTTGTGGTTATGCCAATAAGCACTCTATCTGTGACTTGAAATTAAAATATATTGCCTCAATTCCTTTTGGATAGAAATATCTGTTTACAAACTGAATAGAACAGTCATGTATGCATGTATACATATATTGTAGTGTTTCATATATAACTTCATTTGTATTTTGAAAACAAAATATTTAACTTTATATTAGTGAAGATGTATAAAATGGAAGGTCAAGCACACTTCATATGATGTGCACATTAGACTTTGAAAGATAGTTTCTTCCAATTCTAATAACGTATATTTTTTAAATTTCGTTCATTCGATACATTAAGAATCGTTTGAAATTCTTCTATGGTCTTGATATTGACAGAACTCTGTAGAATATATTGACAATTTAATAAATGTGTTCCAAGGCTAAGTACATTGCAGACCTAAATTAGAATCAATCAATTTCTATCTCTTTTTCTCTGATTCACATATTTAGTGATGAACATGCATGTATTATTCTAGAGTTTTTAAAGAAAATATAAATATGTTTTTCCATTTAATTCCTAGTTACTAATGCATGATAACCCATATGTGATATGATACATATGGAAGATAACATTAAACTGCCAAATTTCTAGTCCAAACCCATGATTTAAAAACAACAACAAATAATGAGGGTGATGATGATGATGATGATGATGATGATGATGATGATGATAAAATCAGTGCATGTAGTCAGTGTGGAATATTTTGAAAATTGTTGAACTAATTTCAACTGTATTTTCAGTTTTTTCTCTTATTTTTCTTAACTAATGAATTAATTTTTCCTAGACTGATCACAGTTTCTCCCCCCTCCTCTCCTCCTAGTGCCTGACCCCAACCTCCCCTCAACCTCCCTCCTCTCCTCGTCCCTATCCATTTCTCTTCCTTTCTCTTCAGGGAACTACAGCCCCATCAGTCAGCCTTGGTATATCAAGTTGCAGTAAGACTAAGCACCTCCTCTGCTATGGAGACAACTGAGTAGGAGGGAAGTGTCCCAAATGTAGGTAACAGTAGCAGAGACAACCCCTACTCCCACTGTTAGGATTCCCATAGGAAGACCAAGCTATACAACTTTAACATATGTGCACAGGGCCTAAGTCAGTCCCATGCAAGCCACCATGTTGGTGGTTCTGTTTCGGTGAGCCTCCTAAGAGTCCAGGTTAGCTTATTCTGTGAGTTTTCTTCATATAGCAAAAGTATCAGCTTTGGTATATGTTTACATAGGCTCTATTTTCAATATTAATTTAGGTTATGTTCTTTGTCTTCTTAAATCCACAAGATACCTATTCATAGCCCAGGTGCCATGCCCCTGGATTTAAACAGAAACACAAGAAGGATGCCCCTGAACTCAAGATATTGAGGACAAAAGCTTTCTAACTAATCTCCACTTTGAAGTAAAACCTCTCATCAACTTCTTTCCAGGCAACAGCGCCTCTAAATTACACAGAAAGGGAGACGTGGAAGTTGTTCTTAAGATCCCTGAAGCGCACATTTTAGCAGGAGAAACAGACATTACACAATAAATTATTCAATTAATTATTTAAGCACACTTGAAATAGCACTCCAGAGGAAAGACAAGTGGTAATAGGAGATCACAGAGCAGCGACAGGAGATTAGCCTAGGAAAATGTCACCGAGAAAGTAACACCTCACCTGAGAGCTGAAGGACAACTGGAGGAAGGTGGTATGATCAAAGAGGGGATGGAGCTTCCTCCTGCAGAAGAGCAGGGATGGCGGCACAGTCAAGTGTTGAGTGGTCACAGATGAAGGTAAAGGCACATAATCTCGGCAGATTCGCCTTAAATCATTTCTAGAATTTTGGTTTTTTCCGGAAAACTTGGTTGAAAGAACTTGGCTCATGTTAACAGAAAGAAATAACAATATCCATGATTCTTAATGATGATAATAATGTTGGAGAGATGTCTCAGTGGGTAAAAGCTGTTGCTAAGCAGGTATGAGGACCTGGTTTTAAGTATTTCAGAGTCTTTCTAGTGATCTGTGCATGGACATGCATACCTGTAATTCCATGGTGAGAGTCAAGAGGATCACTTGGGATTGCTGGATGCCTGCCTGTTCCTGCTAGAGAACCTCTTTAAAAGAGAAAAGTTATAGATCAGGACAACAAAAATCCTCCTTTTGTCTCTGTATGCAAGAATTCATACCTGAACAAATTTACACACACACACACACACGCTACATATACACACATATGCATATAGCACACATACAAAATAATAAATAAGTAATACATGAATCCAATTACATTGTGGAAAACAGATAGCATGAGACTTTCTTTCTGGGTCACTACTTTAATCCAGATACAAGACAATAGGGAACTGAACAAAGAACATGACCAATGGGGGCATGTAGGAGTGCTGTGTGAAAAGTGCATTTTCTAGGATATAGTGATTGGTTGGACAGAGAGAAGTGAAGGTATGACACCATCCTATGAGGTCTCACAAAGTCTTCACTGTGCAGCTACCTTGATCATGGAACAATGGAAGGGTTGTGGAGGAACCATCCCACCTTGATAGAATTGGAAAGGAGGATGCTCATGTTATGGTGCACAAAAGTCAAAGTGAATAAACAGGTGCACATGCAGAAATGGCATTCAATGCTATGGCTATTATAATAATTCTGTTATTGGCTGGTAATGATAACATTCCTAAGATAATAGCAGAAAAAAAAAGTCAAGACTTGTGGAAAATAAGATGTTTAAAATCCTATGTTAGGCCTAAAAAGGAATTCAATTGAAAATTATAGTGAGAATAAATTAGTCTCATATTTTTTTTAAGTTAACATTCTATTTTGTAAGATCTTTTATCCAAGACAGTAAGAAATCTTCAATCCTTTAAAATACAAGAATTGATCAAATAAATGAAAAATTGAAAGGAAATGAACAAGCCAGGGTTAAAAAATACTATTAGATCTGCCATTGAGTTTATCTGATGTAGTTTATTAAATCTGCCATTGAGCTTATCTGATGTAGTTTTGTTTTTGTCAGTTTGTTTTCAGTTCTTGAGATTCCATTAGATTTTCTATTTTAATTTCTATATCTTTATTAAAATTCCATCATCATTGTAGTAATCAAATTCTTAATATTTCATTTTAACATCATTTCTTTTTATTCTTTAACCATATTTATTGACCACCTTTTGAAATTTTTAATTGCTAAATCAAATATTACATTTCAGACAATCTTCCTTCATTGATGGTATTTGTCTTTTAGAGAATGTATCACAATTTTCTTATGTTTGCCTTCACCTTCCTGTATATATTTTTAAATTGACAAAGAGAACTTTTTCTCTGGACTGATTTTATTCTTCTATTTTTTAATGTTAAATACTTGGTTTGTTATTTGGACAAAGTGGCAACCTACAGAATGGGAAAAGGTTTTTTCTGATTTTACATTTTCATAAAAAGCTAATATCCAAAAATTTATAAAAAACTAAAAGTAAAAACTACATATCAATAAAACAAATAATCCAATTAAAAATATTGGCACAAATCTAAACAGAATTCTCAACAGAGGAAAGTCAAATGGCTGAGAAACACTTGACGTTAATATGTCAATGTTTGACATCCACAACCATCATGGGGATGTAAGAGTTCATCTTACACCTGTTAAAATGGCTATGATTAATGAAACCAATAACAGCTCATGTTGTAAAGATGTGGAATAAAGGGAGCACTCATTTATTGCTGGAAAAAGGGCAAAGTTGTGCAGCCATGATGAGAATCAGTGTGGCAGTCCTCAGTAAGGTGAGAATCAATTTAGCTCAAGACATATATATATATATATATATATATATATATATATATATAAACCTAGACTAATCAACTTTTCATATACCAATGTATATGCACATTTACTCAATGGAGTATTACTCAGTCACTGAAAAATTATGAAATCATGACATTGCAGGTTAATTGATGGAACTAGAAGAAAAAATTATCCTGAGTGAAATAACTCAAATAAAAAAATTAGTTGTTAGTTTTAGTCCGTAATAGTTCTGTAACATGTCCTGATGTGGTCCTGAACTTTTGATCTGACCCATAAACAGGATGCCTGCTGGTGAGAGACAAAAGGCCTACACGGCCATAGTTTAAACTTCCAGGCATCTATATAAAGTCAGGAGAGTGAGAAAGAAGCCCATACTCTTTGAGAAATCACCATCTTTATTAGCTAATCATGTTTCCTCTGCTTATCTGTCTGCATACCAGGGAGATTATCTAACTCTAATGTCTAAATATCTCTTATGTTTTAACAAATATGATACATAAATACCAAAAATGTTTATTAAAAATTATAATTCAAATTAATATAAAGTTTCAAACTTATAAAATTTGAAAGCTTAAAAGTTTGAGCATATGTCCTACTTTCAGCTGATTGAAATCTGGAAATTAATTTTACATTATTTACTCTGTATCTATTCATCCAATTTTAGGTCTCTGATTTTTATAAGATTTCAGAATCTTACAACAGTAAATATATCTATTATTAGTTTTATTTTGTTCCATGTATTATGAGTTATTTGCTTTTTGTCTTTGTTTCACAAACTAAATATCCTTGTTAGACACTGGTCTCACTTTCCATCTGGGAAATAAATACAAATCCATCTCAACATTGTAGAATGTTTCATTTCAGCCCTTGAAGAAAAATAGGGCTTAAGGGAAATTTTCACTCAAGTGTTCTAGCAGCTAAAGAGGAATGACTGAATATAAATTACGTTATAAATTTCCTTCGGATATTTTCTACTTTCTACACTGTGATATCATAAAAACAATCATTGTTCTTTGCAACTCCACTTCCTCTTTCATGCAATGAAAATAATGTTCATATTCCTGTTAGTGAGTTTTAGAATAGAAAGGGAAATTAGTGACAGTCAAAATGTTTCATTCTCGGTCTCAAAATTGTCCAATGTGTATCTATGTAAACACATGTGTGCGTTTATTAAAAATATCAATTTTACTATATGCAATGCTGATAAGAATAAATTCAAAAAGGACAGAAAAGAGAGACATGAAAACTAAAGACCACATCTGCAAATTTGCTTTCTCAGTTTCAGACTTACAGGAAATTAAAAAAAATGGTTATAGATATTTAGTAATACAATAACACACTTCTTCCACATGAGAATGAAGTAAAACTACCATTTTCTTTGTGTGTATATTTTATAGATACCTTGAAGATTAGTGGTATTGATATCATAGTTCTCAAAGATGGGCAACATTCTCAAACCTAAAATAGAGTCTCACAATTAGCATGATTTTAAGCTGTATTCTAAACACAGTATTGAATTAGTAAGTTAGAATAAACATGTGCTGTTAACTCTCCAAATTATTCCTCCATTTTCTCCATTTATTTCTGCATTATTATATTGTGGAATTTTGAGGAATTTGGTCTTATAGATATCAAGATATTCTCAAAACAGCGGCTAGATCCACTGCTGTGATTTGTGTATGTCTTCCAACACTTTTATCCTGGTAAAGTATTGTGTGTAACAACAGTGTTGAGAAATGTATTGTTCAAAGGAAACTAGTTTCTATGAATGGACTCTTCAGTAATATTACTATTATCACAACTGTGGTAATTTTACAGAGGACAGTTTGAGTCCTTCATTCACCCTCTCGCATGAAGCTTTCATGTGGTGTAGTATGAAGGTTGTCACTAAATGTGGCCCTTTAACCTTGACCTAGAAAGCCTCCAGACCTATGAGCCTATAAACTTTTATTATTTATTATTTACCCATTTGTGATACTGTAACTGCAAAAAGTGAATTAAATCAGCTATACCTATACTAATAGCACTTTGTATAACATCTACAAAAACTAGGTAAATTTCAAGTTTTCCTTAGTTAGTGATGGCCCTGAGCAAATTCAGCAAACATGAAGAAGTTACTGTATCTGGAGGGAACCATGTTACAGAAAGCCAAGGGAGGTGTAGACTCAGTACAAAGTGTGCAGCTTTTCATCAACCTTCATCAGTGAGGTCCAGGTGGCTACAATAGTGGAGCAGCTAATTAGCGTCAGGGGAGAGAGTACTAGTCAGTTCTCAGGACAAAAAATGACTTTTGATTCTGCTGAGACGGTCCCACTGAGGATGCAGATTCTATTATATAATTCTGACAGTTTGGGGGTCTGGTAATAGATCTCCAGATTAGCATTTCCTGGTTTCATTTATTTTGCAGATGCGGTAAACTTGTGTGGGGAGCAGAGGCCATGGTGGCTCAGTGAGTCAAGTCTGGTGTTTACCACTCAAGATGGATGCAGTACCGTCCTTCTTAATGCCAATGGTTCCTCCAAGAATTGACAGTCGTTTCTAGTTAGGATTAGATTGGCCACTATTCAGACATTCTTGACAAACTTTTAAACTTTTGTTGGCTGGCAGAGATTGCCATATGGCTCTAGGCAATCTCTAAACATGAATTCAGCTGTGGTAAAAATTAACTAAGCCTGATTTTTTTCTCTCAATCTTTTGTTAGTGTTAGGAAAACAAAAACATGCTAAAAAGGAAAAAAAAAAAACAACCCTCATTTCTAAGTACCTGCTGGTCATATAAGGCCGGAAACAACAATGTAGGATATTACATTTATGCACCTTGCTCTTGTTAGTCTAAGCCGTTGCCATAGTGATTCAGATGAAGGAAAACTTTGGCATTTCTGGTATACGTTTCTCATTCAAAAGGGTTTTTGATCCTACTGCACGTACTGGCTTTGTGGGAGCCTAGGCAGTTTGGATGCTCACCTTACTAGACCTAAATGGAGGTGGGTGGTCCTTGGACTTCCCACAGGGCAGGGAACCCTGATTGCTCTTTGGACTGACGAGGGAGGGGGACTTGGTTGGGGGAGGCGGAGGGAAATGGGAGGCGGTGACGGGGAAGAGACAGAAATCTTAAATAAATAAATAAATAAAAAAACTGTTACCTACAACAATGGGTTCAAAGCTGTTATCATATTTTGCTATTTCATGAGCATTTGCAGTTTTAATACAGTCACAGGGAATCAAAAGTCTTGGTCATTTTTATATAGTTCTTTACCTTTTTTTATATGGATTATGGAGCCTTTGTTTATTTACGTGGGCTTAGAAGCAGTTTGGTTGTGGAGTGTTTACCTACCTTTATTCTATCCCCAAGACTCAGGATTTTAACATTCTAGAAATATGCAGCAGATTTCACTTACCTCTAGACTAATTTCTTATTTTTAGATTTAGTGGGCAAATTAATAAGTATTTACTAGCCCCACGCAGTTACAATCTGAATTCGCATTTAAATGCTGTGTTAAGATTCTCCTCTGTAGTGTATGAGTTTTCCAGGAGCACGCACAGATATAAAATTTCATGCATTAAAATAAACAAGAGAACAAAAATCTATTATTGCTTGTACCATTCTGACTATTGTTTAGGTAATTTGATTTTGCTCTTTTAGCATATTGAGCAATTATTTTCTGGAATAGCAAACTGTACTGCAAAGCTTCTGGGCCCAGGAGATGGGTATCCTGAATTAGAAAACCAGTATTTTAGCAATATCTGCCACGGAGACAGCATATTTCTTCTTTACTGCACTATTATCTTGGGATTAAATGGGAAGACATAATAGTTCAGGGGAATGGCTCGAGTTCCATTCAGATTTTGTAAATTCTGTTACACAATACTCAACAAAGTCAGTTCTTAACAACCCCTGACTCCCCGAGGTCACTTGGGGGCAACCATAACAACCTACCACCTCTTTAAGTTTCAGGGAATGAGGACTTGGGATCAAAATAACCTATAAGGTAGGTAGAAATTAAGTAATTGTCCTGTAAAATAATCTCTAGTAGTGACGCAGAAAAGCATATGAGGTAGCTTAGATTGGGACCATGTTTGGTTTGGGTTATGCATACCCTCTTTCCTGTAATACCCTTGACAGCTCATTTCCTACATCTGTATAGTCTATGCAGAAGCATCCTTTTCCAAACAATGCCCTTAGTAACTTCACAACTCCCTAAGACTTCACCTACATTGTTACATTGACTCCATTCTTTGAGCAATAGTGTAGATTTTGCTACCCCTAGAAACGATATAGCTTAGTTTCTATTAAAGTATCTTCTCAGTGCAACTAAGTTTAAAAAATAAAAGGACCATCTGACCTGAGCTGGTTTTATGATGCATGGATAGCAATGTAAACCCTGTTTTTTTAGGTGAACTTTTAGGGATGAACCCCTATTTCCCATCATATACCTGTGTATATGTGCCTGCATCTAATTAAAGTAAGATTCATTATGGTAAGGGTAACATAGTAGGCAAAAATTAAAAAACGATCTAATCTATCAATCAAAATAAAGAACCACTCTAAGTAAAATCAGCAACCAGATTTTCCTCTCCATTAGGTTCCATAAAATTAGACCATAGGCTCCAAGCCGTGGAGTGTTCTGACTCCTAGTTTCCATCCTAACAGTTTATTCCTCCACAGTCTGTGCTATCGCTTTGTTCTGAATATAGTGTTTGCCACTCTTTACAATTCTGTGAGCCTTCAATTTTAGTTCTCAAGTCTGAGGCTAAGAACACGGAAGTACTAGACTTGACCTATCAGTAGTTACACTAGTAAAAGAAAGTATAAAAAGCTTTGTCAGCATTTCTAGCTGAGGAAGGAACACAAGGGAATATATTTGTATTTTCTGAGATGGGGTTTCTTTGTATAGAACTGGCTGTCCTGGAACTCTCTGTAGACAAGGCTGACTTCGAACTCACAGAGATCCTCCTGTACATGTCTCTTAAGTGCTGGGATTAAAGATTTAAAGGCATATGCCTCCATGCCTGGCAACATGTTTTTTCTTTCTTCTTTGTTTTATTATTTTTTTATTTTTTTAAGAAGAGGAGCAGCCTTTTCATCCAGTATCTGTGTTTGCAGTTACATAATCTGCTATGAGTCTGCTAAGGTGCCACTACTTACTTGTTTCTCACTGTTATTTTGGAAAGGATTTTCACTAATGAGACTGTTTGATTTAATTTTAACTTCTTATTTATACAAGTAGCACAAAGCGTTATACATAGCAAAGGAAACTTGAATTCAGTTTATATTTCAGTTTGTTTTTAATAAAGACTATATTCACTTCAGCAAGAACCAACAAGACAGTAAGTTATGCTATATAGTTTTGCACGAAGGGGCAAGTACAAACAATGCAAATACAACCAAACAACCATCACACACGGACACAGGCAGATAAGAATTTCTCCCAGCTAGACATAGAGAAGCAACACAGTGACTTCCGGATGCAGCAGCAGCATCAGGTAAGTGCTATTGGACCTAATGGTTTTTGTTGGTGGTTGTTTTCGTGTGTGTGTGTGTGTGTGTGTCTTTTAATGTGTATGGTATGTATGTACATGTTATTGTATACATATAGAAGTCAGGGCTAACTTTATGGAGTCAGATTTTCTGCTCCAGCTTTAAGTAGGTTCTGGGAAATTAACTTACTGTTTCAGGATTGTTGCACGTCCCTTTACCTACCGAGGTATCTGGCCAACCTGACAATTGAGTTTTATGGAAAGGCTAACTTGTTCTTACTGGCTAAATTAAGAACACAGTAAAGAGATGATTTTAGGAAGATTCCCACACTGGTATTTACTAAAGGCTAAATTCAGATAAAAGCTTGTTCACGCTTTGCTTAGACAGTATTGGTAGGATTCACTGGATCCTTCTCAGTTGGACAATCTGAAGAACAAAATTCTCAGCATTATTGTACTCTATAGTGAAAGTCTCTCATCACCCTCTCCCACTAATACTGTGTCTCGGCTTTTCACTCACGTTCTGGACAAGCCCTTTGACACCAGACCTCTATCCTAAAAGTTAAGTCTACCTCTAAAATCCCTACTTGACCATTTCACTAATTACCTGGCTCCAGGTGATGGTCATTTACAAATTCACCTCTGCAGGGCAGGTTTTATTTGGCACCTTGGACTGAATCTAAATTGTACCCTTGAGACCTCCATGCCTCAGACTATGTCAACTTCCAAGAGTATTTCAAAGTAGTCTTTGTCCCCACTGATCCTTGTCTTTTTTCTCAGAGCAGAGTAATAAAGTATTTCTTATATTGAAGCCTCATGCTTAATGTCTTCTACTGCAAACACCTGTTTTGGGTCTGCTCCACTAACTGGAACAGTTTTCATAAAAAGACTCCCTAAACAAGCCCTCCGCTCACTCCATGATTTCCATCATGGGACACCAGTTATTACTAAGTAGTGTAGGCTTAGCTAAACACACACAGAGGCACACACTAAAGAACCATAATTATGTAAAGTATTGCATAAGAGATGTAAATGTTAGGATCAATGTAAAACTTGAATTTTCTATGTTTATTAGAAATCACTGTGTAGAGTGCTTGTTCCCCTGGGGATACTATTAGGTGATGCTGTGAATATCCAAGAGGAGATGTTTTTTAGATAGTTCTTAGTGTTTGCGGATTGTGGACCCTGTCTTCGCTTCTGATTTCTGACTGTGCTTTGAACACTTTGCTCTGTTATATGCTCTGTGTAATTGCCATCTGGCATGCTCAGTCTACTTGCTTGATCTATACTGCTCTCCACAGCTATGAGAGATAATAACCCGTTTTCTTAATAAGCTAGGTGTTGCATGTGTTTCATACTAGTAACTGAAAGCTAACTACCAGTTATGTCATGTTCTGTTCTTTCGTTTACATATTTTTGATAAATGGTTGGAGGTTTCAAAACAGACAAACAAAAGAATACCATGACCTTTAATGGAAAGGTGGAACACCAATCGACTCTGTGTACTTCATAGAGAAAGAACTAATTTTCTTTTTCTTTGTTTTAGACACAATGAGTTATATGTTAATTAGATCGAGTATACCAAATTCCTTGTTTAAAAAGTTGAAAAGCACACGAAGATCGCAGTGATGAAATTATGGCTAGAGATGTGTATTTGGCAATCTTTTGCATGAAAGAAAAGTGACAGTTGAAATGCTAAATGCAGTTGAAATTGGCAAGAAAGAAAACAGAGGAGAATGAACTTCAGATTTAGGAAAAGTCCCTCAGAAGGGGTGAGAGTTTGAAGGGAAGCCAGGAAAGTGGAGCATGTGGGGGGCGCAGGGAAGATAGAATTAAACTAGGTTTTATTAAAAAGGTGACTGTTAACTTCAAGGGACGCAATTTCCTAATATGTCCATGTTAAGCCTGAGTTTTAATATCACTTCCTCTAAGTGGCAATACAAGGTGGGAGGTTAACTAGTCTCATGGGGCAGTTACTTTGGAACCATTAAACCTTCAGGCATTTTCACATTGATTAGACATAGGTAGCATTGGAGCTATTTTCCCTGGAGACTTAGTATTATGTTTGTTCATTTGAGATATATTAGAATTATAAATTATAATCCATGAAAGGCCTTAGACATTTATTTGCAACATTTTTATGAAATTAATTGGACTTTATAAAACCGTGTATGAAATAAGGATCATGGAGACTGGTAGTTAGAAGTATCTAAAAAGGAATGGATTTAAATTGGAAAAGAGCAAAGCTAGAAAAAGAGAAAAGTCAGTGTCATAAAACAGATGCTAACAGCAATTATCCCACATAGAAAAATTTTCTGAAGACCAATAAATATATTCAAGACCTTGTATGGGATGAAGATGTTACGTTTAAAGAGTAGACATGGATAACTTTGGAAAGAAGCAAGGTGAGTATTTACAAATATTAAACATTTAATATATGAGAAGATAGGAAGAATGAGTATTTTAAAGTCATTTCTCAGTTATAGAGACACTTGAACTCACACACACAAAAATATCAACTCTACTTCTTCTACTAGTATTGTAGTACATTAACTTTATTTTGTTTGGTAATATCTTCAATAAATCTAGCAGTTACCTTTAAAAAATATTATCTTACTCGATACTTTCTAGAATTCTTTTTTTAAAACCTCTCTTAGAAAATTGTTTTCCTTTTGAAATATTTTCCATACATCCTATCTTTATACTATTCTCTATCTTGTCAAGCCTTTGATACTATACTTTGTCATTTTACTTCACTAATCTCGCTAACTATTTCTGATCTACCACATACCTATAGGGTAAAGACAGGCAAGACACTTAAGCCAATAACCTACAATGTTTGACATTACATACAATTTATTATTACCTTGCTTAATTTCTTTGTTGAATTTTTTTAAACATAAAATTTAAGTGTCTGAAGTTAATAAATACAAGCCTCCTACTTAATTTTTAACTAAAAATTCATTGCAAAGAACTTGAAGGTAAAATTTTTGATACTTTTCTCATATCAAATGTTATATGTTTATCTTTTACACTGTTTTAGTTTCCTGATTTTGTGTTCTACAACCTATACTATATGCTACATATCTTATTTCACACATATGTATACATACATATATGATATTCATACATATATGATATTTATGGACATACGAAATTGTTCTCTGCTATTCATTATCCCTTTTTATCTTTCATTGAAAGTATAACTCTAAGCTAGAGCAGAACTATTGAGCTATGGGAAGAATATTTCAATTTCTCTGTCATTTAGGTGCAGCCATATAACGGAGTATGTTTCAGTTCATGGCATACAATAAAGAATAAAATATATTTTAAAGTTAACTTATACATGCTAACTTATAGTTATTACCCAGTTTGAGGTTGAATATGAATACCAATGCCTTAGAAAATGATTAAAAAAGGTTTATAAGACTTTAACTATGAGTTACCATGTGAACCAAAGGGACCTGCAAACGGAAGAACTCACATGTCACAAGAGAAAAAAACTTTTTCACCATTTTTCATGTATTTCCTGTAGTAATAGGAGCGGCAGGGCTGCGTCCCCAACACCCCAGCCGCCTGCCCAGCTAGCTTATGCCCCCAAATAATTACACGGACACTGTATTCTTTTAAACACTGCTTGGCCCATTCTCTTCTAGGCTAATTCTCACATATTAATTTAGCCCATTTCTAATCATCTGTGTGTAGCACCCCAAGGTGCGCTTACCGGGGAGATTCTAGCCTATGTCCATCCTGGGTCGGAGCTTCATGCTGGGAGCAGGGCATGGCGTCTCTCTCAGGTGTCTGCTCCAGAGAGGAGAGCTGTGGAGACTCTGAGCTCACTTCCTCTTCCTCCCAGCGTTCTGTTCTGTTTACTCCTCCCACCTATCCTCTAACCAATAAAATGGGCCAAGGCAGTCCCTTTATTAGCCAATGACATTCCTCCATCAATTTCCCATCTCTTAAAAATAGTATATTCACTATTACCACACAAAAATATACTTTTTAAAACCTGAATGTGAGAACCATGTTGTATCTAAAATATGTAGCAGAGACATAAAGGGCAAATGATAGATAAAAAGAGAAATATTACACTTGAGAGCCAGAAATTTTTGTTCTACTATCCAAATAATTCACAACTCACCGGTGCCTCTGGTAATTTGGAAGGTAGACAGAATATATACACAGTGTAGAGAATGCCTGCATACAGTACTAAAGGGGAAGATTTAGAAAGAGCTAGCTTTTCCACAGTGTGTTGCAATTGTATCTTACTATTCTTACAAGTTTTATGCAGCATAAATATGTTCATTAAAATTCAAGGGGTTATAAGTAGAAATTGAAAGAAAAAGATCAGAAATCCTTGGTTTCTTTTAGCCCAGAAGGTATGACCATTTATGAGCTAACATTAGGCACAAAATTTAGACTCTTTCTCAGAATCCCTCTTTAAGGCCTTCTAACCTGAGTGAAGGAATTACCCTGCTGGAAAGTCTGATTCAGGGGATTGCTTTCCAAACAGATTACTTTATAGAACCAGAAAATCGATAACCACCACTATAATGACAAAAAATGTGGCTAAGATAAGTAAAGGCAGCATGAGACATCAACATTTAAGAGAGTTCCATAGCCAATAAAGTAGCAAGTTAGGAGGACCAAGGCCATTTAAGATTTCTCTTTCTGGAGGAAATCTCAGCCCCTAGTGTGGGGTAGAGTAGGAAAGTGTCTCCTGGAACCAGAACATGACAGGTAAAGTAATTATTGTCAGCTCCGAGTGAGATCAGAGGCTGAGATTGTAAGTCAACATATGGCAGAATTGTTTAGCTGGAGTAGACCACTTTGGAATTTAAAGCACTTCATTTTTAGATTATCTTTGTGATAGAAACTTAAACTTTAGTTTCACAAGTATACTAAGTTTGAAATTCTATAGCTTGTTAAATCTGCGCACTTCCTTAGCACGTTATTTTCTGAAATGATTTTGTCATTTGTCTCTAAACTTTTTCTTTCTAAAGATTCTTGAGGAAATTTTAAAGTACTTTGATTTTTTAGTATCCTGCCTACTCAACAATTTTGTGTTGGATGGATTTCTACACTATGATCAAAAACAAGATAATCAAAAAGTGAAAAGATTTATTTTGACTCCCGGCCTCCTTTGGCATTATCTAGAGCAGTTTTCCTGCCTCCTTTGAATCTGTGCAGGAGGGTTTGGTTGAGATGGCTATTCACATCATGGTTGTGAGAAAATTAAGAGAGAGCACATGGGGAGCTGATTCTAATATCTTCTTCATGAGAATCTTGGCTTATTCCCTCTAACTATATCCACCCTCCTGAACTTTCATCCATCCTGTATTATTATGCCCTCCACTAGAAAGCAAGCCTTGTGGAACAGTCCAGATCCAGGTCTCAATCTCTCCATCACCCTCTTTCTTTCTGTATCTCTGTCTGTCTCTGTCTTCTTCCCCACTCTCTGTACATGTGTGTGTGTGTGTGTGTATGTGTATGTCTGTCTGTCTGTCTGTCTGTCTCTCTCTCTCTCTCTCTCCCTCTCTCTCTCTGTGTGTGTGTGTGTGTGTGTGAGAGAGAGAGAGAGAGAGAGAGAGAGAGAGAGAGAGAAAGGAGAAAGTGCTTAGATTTACAGATGTGCACTAAAGCACTTGTCTTTTCAATGACTTCATTTTATTGTTCAGAGTCACTTTCCTTACACAACTAACTTTGAATATAATGTGGATATACTAATATTTTGTAAACGGGGCTAGAGAACTTGCCTAACGTGAGTTATGCTGAATGTACACCCATCAGTTACAATAGAACAAACTCATCCCAAAGATAACTATTATATGTAGACAGATGTGTCATTCCTGTGAGATGAAGAACTGTACTTCTTACCTACATTTTGTCTGTATATTTATTTTTTATTTTCTCCTAGAACATAGTAAACTTTTTCTTTGTCATCAAATATTTTATCTTGCTCTTGAAGTATTTGTGGGGTAAATTTCCCCATATAAACAATCCAACTTCCTGTGCAGAAGCTGGTATAAAAACATGAAATAAAAGAGAAAAGAATTCAGAATTATTATAGATAACCCAAAACTTTGAAAAAATAAACCATAAAATACTAGAGAGGGAGGAGGAGAAGATGATGATGCTAAACTACTCTATTTGCCAAAAAAGTACAAAGAAGTCCAGTAGCATAAGTAAGAGATGAGTTCAAAAGCAGAGTCAATAGAAGAAAAGCCACGTTTCCTATGGTGTGGTGAAACCTTAATCTACTAAAGTTAATTGTAAGAACACAGAGAGGTAAATTACAATGGAGAGATGAGAACAAAATGCCGTCAGGACTAAAGGGTGCAATAAGTAGCTAGAAAGAATAACTTTCCAGTGCTGCTTTACTATGAAGTTATTGAGCAACGACCATGACTCAAAGGTGAAAGAAATAAGCCCCAAAGACATCAGAATCCTCAGCATTTCTCTAGCACAGATTTCAGCAGAAAGAACAGCTATACCATACACTTCATAAAAGTGGAACGACATGGATGGGCTTCACTCATATAAAAATCAATAAAGCACACTGTCACATGCAGCCAAATTGTGTAATCTTAGCCCCCACAAAACTTTTTAATAGTACCATCATTAAAATATAATAGGTATGTAAAATCAAATATTTGGAGTAATTAAAAAACCTTTTATGGGTTTTATTTTGGAAAGAACAGGTAATGATTGGTTCATAATTGCAGAAATTAGAAAAATCAATTCTCTACTTCATTGCAAACTGCCATATAAGAAAAGAAATAAAAATACAAAACATCTCTTTATCTACCTCTGAAAGCTCTCCTGTATCCACATGCTCTCTCTACTTGCTTCATCATGGGATATTGGTTCCTTTGATTCCTCTCTGTCTTGCAACCTGCATTGTCTATGATTTTAATATCAGAGGCATAAAAGACAATTCTACCCACTATTCACCATATTGTGAGTATAAAGATGTGAGTGAAAATCTTTGTTACAGGGCTTATAGGCCTTGAGCTACAGTCTGGGTTACTATGCTTGACACAAATTAGGTTATTTTATAAGACAGGTATGGATGTCTATCTCTCCATTTCTAAGACTCTTTAATATCACATGACAGTTGTCATTGAGAGCTCAAATCTTCTTCTTTCATTTTAAAACCTATCACTGAAGGAGACTAGAGCTTTTGACTTTCAGACCTTAAAATGTAATGCCAAAAGCCTACGATTTGTCTCTGTGAACATACTAGACAGGGAAGTCATATCCTTTTATTGAAAATGCTGTGTTTTATCTGAAGTATGACTTCTACAATGTCGAACAGTTAATACGCTTTGGTAAGAGCTAATTCAACACAATGAAATTCCTTTGAGACTGTGACTGTGTTTCTAAGAGCATGAAAAAATCAAATTAGGTCATAAAATTTGACTCCCTCAATATATATTCAAACAGAAAAATGTGCTAAGCAAGATTTTCAGTTGCATGTTTTATTGTGTTGAAACTTTAAAATTTTGGAGAGTTTTATATTGGAAAGGTTCTTAAAGGATATTTCCTGGAAAATTATTAAACACATGTGTTTAATAATTTAATCAATTCCGAGAAAATAAAATTAATCAAAGCAAACAAAAGAAGGGCAAACGTTGTTTCTAAAGGATGTTCAGTTATGAAGATACCATATCACTTTCTAATTTGTGAGGAAACCATTTGATGATGATTTTTCAAAAGACAAAGACAATACTCATCTTTACCACATGGTAATATCAATACATTTTTGAAAACCGATTGTTTAGTCTATGTTCTCCTGGGAAAATATATTTATTTGAAAGCTTCTAAGCACTTTACATTATTACACCTATATTAGGCAGGTGAATTAATTTGTGAAGGCTGGATCTAGTTAGAAGGTGATTTGCCTTTGGGCACTAACAAAAGTCTGGTAAGACTGTTCAAGTTTCAGCTATAATCCTTAAACCATATAACAGAAAACTTTAACTACTGAATTTTGGAATATTTTCGTGGACTCCTTTGTTAAGCATGCTCTTCTCCTCACCCGTATTCTGGAATATTCCCGCCGACAAATATATGTATTAAATAAAAATCCTAAAGGCGAAGCCATGTCTATTAGATTATATAGGTGTTTAAATACAAAATGCAATTCTTCTGTAGCACAGTTAGTATCTCAAAAGAGAGTTTTTAATTTGCTAAGATGTAAATAAGGAATTACATGTAGGGAGTAGAACTGAAAGTTTTTCTCACAGAACTAGTAGGACATTTTACCAGCATTGTAATTATAGCATCATAAAAGAACAAAACTAAGTGGACTATGATATTAAAAATTATAAGCACTTAATTTATATATTTATTTAAGATAATATTTCTACATATATATCAAACTACCCCTGGCCATCATGACTATCAGATTGTAAGACATTACATGAAAGACATTGTTTTTTTTTTCTCTCTCCGCTGTTCAATAGTTATAATAGTGAACATGACACAATTTACAATCACCTGGGAATGACATCGCAGTAAAAATAATATCGGGATTGGGTTGACTTAATTGAAGTAGGAAGACCAACTTCGAATGTGAGTAGGAACCGTGCTGTGGGCAAGGCCGTGAACTTAATAAATAGAAGGGCAAGCTGTGCACTGTGGATATATAGTCATCCTAAGTCCTTTCACGTACTAAGAGTTTTTTCTTATTCCCGTTGCCTTGACTTCCCCAAAATACATTGTCAACTAAAATCATTAGCTAAAAGTAATCCTTTCTCTCTGACGTCTTCTGTCAAGGTACTTATCACTATATCAGCAAGCAAAGGTAAAACATGTTTCTCAGAATGTAATAATCACACCCACAATCATTTTAATCAGATAATAGGGTAGTTAATTGAGAAAAACTTTCACAATGTAACATTTTGTCTTTAATTAGGCTTAGTCATCATATTAATCAATATGATAAATATATTGTTTTAATATTTGATTTATTGAAATAATCTCATGATTTACAGAGACTGAGGCAGCATGCACAGATCTGTACAAGATTGGCAGAAAGGAAAAGAAGGAACTGAAAGGAGAGTAATGTCCAATTGATAGCACTTGCAAATAAAAGTTTAGTTTCCTCCAAAAAAATAAACTCAGTAATAAAATAAACTTCTCTTGTGGATGACATACCCATCTGTAGATGGCCAACAGAAAACAAACTCAATGACATCAATGGAAGCTCCTTATCTTATAATGTTTTGTCAGTGATTTATCTTATTTTTTATTTATTTTATTTATATACAGTTTTTTGTCTCTACCTACAGATCTTTTGCATTTATATCATGGATTCTATTTCAGTGTTTGTATGGGACTCCTGATTGGGAAAATGGGTAGATCTCTGCATCTCTAGTTCTTTCACGAGATTTTTCTTGGGTCTTTCTTTTCTGTGAGATTTGTCTTATGGAAATATTTTAGACTTTGTTTCATCTTATTGCATTTATTTTATTGGTTTTTTTTTTGTTTGTTTGTTTTTTGTTTTTCGAGACAGGGTTTCTCTGTGGTTTTGGAGCCTGTCCTGGAACTAGCTCTTGTAGACCAGGCTGGTCTGGAGCTCACAGAGATCCGCCTGCCTCTGCCTCCCAAGTGCTGGGATTAAAGGCGTGCGCCACCACTGCCCGGCCATTTATTTTATTGTTATCCCTTAAAGACCTGTTTGTTTTCTAATGAGAGACAGAAAGAGGTGTATCTAGATTGGAGTGGAGGTGTGGGGAAATGCGGAGGAACCAAAGAAGTGGAAACTGTCGTCAGTATGTATCACACGAGGGCTATTTTAAATAAAAAAGAAAAGTCTTATAAGATTTACAGAGATAAACTTTAGAGTTTGACACAAAGAAAGATGTAAATTAGAGAAAAAACTAAATTTACCAAACATGAATAAATCAGGGAGAAAAATTCCTTATTAGCATTTCCTTATATTTTTAGAGGCAACATTGGATTTGGTTTCTAATGCCTGGCAAATAAGAAAATGTGGGATTAAGGAAAATATGTGAAACAATGCCACAGACTTCTGCAAAGTAAGATGTAATGGACAATAAGTTGAAGGAAAGAATTTAGGGTTCTTAATTTAAAATCTACTGTCCAGTAACCCAAATATGTTTCAAGAAAGCTATTCAGCATTCACAATTGTCATGAGGCAGGAGCACGTTAGCATGCTTTCTTTTGTCTAGTTTTATATTGTCTAGAACTATATTGTCTAGTTCTCCTTAGACTTGTGATGTAATTTGTAACAGCCCGGGTGAACAATAATATCTCATTATAAAACAAATCAATGAAAATATCATTTCAATTATCAATTATTTTAATCAAAAAGGGTCGTCTTCTTATTGTCTATCCAGCTGCAGTTATACTCATCTTAGAAACAGTCTCCTATTAAATCAAGAGTGCTTCAAATTAAAGAATAGTTATGAATCCCCATCTTAAAGCCACTCCGAGCACCTAGGCTGGCAAGTATGAAGTCCTGGGTGGGAAGCTGCACACTGTTACCTGATGGTTCTTTTCCCAAATGATTGCTATTCCTCTCAGCACCCTTGCTCCCATCTCGTTTGACTTGAATGGTGATGTCTCCTTCTAGCATTCGTGTTGAAACTGAACTCCTAGTGCACAGATATGAAGAGATGAGGGCTTTGGGAGGTGAGTAAATAAGAACAAAGGCTTGAAAACTTATTAAGTTGATGGGAACCCTCACCTGCCTTCTTTCCTTCCTGCCATAGAACAACAAAGTTCTCATGTGCAGAAGCTCTCAGATGGGCAGAGCAGGCCTCACCAGTCACCAATGCCCCTGCAGTTTCAACTTTGAACTTTCCACCCTTCAGAACCTTAAGAGATAAGTGCCAGTCATCAGTCTTAGGCAGTCTGAGGAATTTTGTGAGAGGAGTGCAAACGGAATAATATGTTGTAACTTAGCTGTGATTTTTCTTTCTCTAGTATTTTTTTTTAAATCACCTTTGCTGTTTGATGTCCTCAAAGCCTCATAGAAAACTCTAAGGAAATAAGCAGGAAGTGGTGTTGACATAGCCTTTATGGTCTTCACTCCATTTGGTAGATAGAATGAAAAATGAGATACTATAAGTCGGGACTTTTATTTCTGTGTTGGTAAGCGATTTTTAACTAAAAAGATATTTTATATCTTGATTTAATTAAACCACTATAAAAGGTAGAAATAAGTATATCATTATTCCATATCTCTTTGTTAAAATAAAAACAACCATGAATTAATTGGGTATAAACATTATTCATCTTGAAAGAAAAGATGGGTCTATGAATAGAAGTGTTTATTGGCAAGATTGATGCCCTGAGTTTGATCCAAGGTCCCACATAGTGCCAAGAGAGATGGACTGACTCGAACACAATTTTCTCCAGCCTCCACATGATGGCTCTAGCACTCATTCACACATATACACCAATAAATAAATGTAACTTAATATATTATATTTCTTCAGTGTCGCTATTTCATGAATCTGTGTAATTCTATTAATTCCAAAACACGTATCTTGGAAAGGCTTTGTACCTTGAACAACAGATTAGGCTTTTATGTGCCTTTTATGCAGTTACAAAATTGATGATGAGATGAAATTTTCATTTGCATAAATCGTATGTATTTGGAAGAAAATAAGTCTCTAAAAGTGCCCATTAATTAAAAATGAATGTTTTAATTCTGGTGTTTGCTAATAGGATTAGCTGTATAGCAAGAGGCCCAGGTTTTAAATAAGCTGATGTTAAGTGGCGAGAACATACTGGATTATTTAAGTAGACCCAATAATTTCACTGTCTTTAAAAGCAAATTTGCAGAAATAAACAAATAATACTACATAAAATTTACACTACTATTATTGACATTGACCATGGAGGAAGGAACTACAAACCAAGGGATGTACATAAACCCCAGAATTTACAAATGGGAAAGAAAGACACTCTTCATAGAGTCTGCAGAGAGGATTATAGTCATGGTGGTACCTTAGTTGATTTGTAATGAGGCCCTTTTTGACTTTCTCAGAAATGTAAGATCTATTTCTAACACTTAAATTATTGGTATTTTTTTTATGTCAGAGGCATATATGTAGTGTAGTGTGCTTTATACAACATAACGTCATACTTGTGTGCAATGTTTATATTTGTCTACATCAGGAAGCTCTTCCTGAATTACAGAGCATGCTCTCTGCACAAAAAAATATGGCATGTAGGCAAACTGCATAGGCCTTATCATTTTAAGCTGAATTATCACTTTTGTCTCTTCTGCCTCATATGTCTTAAGGCAGTTGGTCCCCCCAGTTAGTCTTCAAGTACCTGTCAAAGCAAATCAAAAGCTTATTGAACAATCTATAACTTGATATAAATAATTACTTTTGAATTAAAATACACAAAATTATGTTACTTTTTAAGTAAAAGGCTTACTATACACAGTTTATTCTAGAGAGCTTTGATTCTAATATTTGCAATGGGAAATTTGAGTTTTACACGTTTTTTTCTTTCTTTTCCCCAACAGGGTCTCTCTCTGAGTAACAGTCCTAGCTGTCTGGAAACTAGCTCTTGTAGACCAGGCTGGCCTTGAACTCACAGAGATGTGCCTGCCTCTGCCTTCTGAGTGCTGGGATTAAAGGCATGCACTGCCACAATCAGGCAAGTTTTACAGTTTATTTTCTCTTTCTTTCTTTCTTTTTCTTTTTTTTCAAGACAGGGTTTTTCTGTGTTGCTTTGGAACCTGTCCTGGAACTAGCTCTTGTAGACCAGGCTGGACTCGAACTCACAGAGATCCTCCTGCCTCTGACTCTTGAGTGCTGGGATTAAAGGTGTGTGCCACCACCGCCCAGCAAGTTTTACAGTTTTTAAATGATTGTGATTGATATTTAAACAATACAAATACTGTTTTCAGAGGCATATGAAGAAAATAAACAAACTATAGAACGATTAAAACTCTCAATTCACTGTGGAAAATTTTTGTATATTATATTGTGACTATTTTGATCAAAACTCTGCTACTAGTTACCTCTGGGGTATTAAAGCTTGTTCCTGGAGAATTTGTTTAACCTGAAAAGATAATTCAACTCTTTCAAAGTATTTCAAACCTGTCTATAAAATGGAATGATTTAGCATAAACAATATGTCATTATGTAGTAAAAATACTGAGGCTATAAAGAAACTTTTCTTATCAGCTTGTGCCATTATTAATCTAGAAATTTGCATGATAAAGAAAATTGTAATTAAATCAATAGAGGATATCTCCCTCTTGCCTGATGATTACCATAAGAAAGCAACGGAGAGAACATAAGACTGATAAACACAGAGTATTAATATTAAGGGTACACTGAGTGTGGGAGATAATTATCCATTCATGGACAGATATCTAAAATAAAGAAAACAGATGAAAAAACTGTCCAACACAGCCCAAGGATATGGTCTGCCACCATGGGGATGCATCACCATAGATCCCCCAAGTAAAGACTTGTTTTGATCTGTAAAGTATTTTTTTCCTTACAGAAAAAAACCTTAGGAGAAAAATCTGCCTTTAAAATTTATAGCTTGGCCGGGCGGTGGTGGCGCACGCCTTTAATCCCAGCACTCGGGAGGCAGAGGCAGGCGGATCTCTGTGAGTTCGAGACCAGCCTGGTCTACAAGAGCTAGTGCCAGGACAGGCTCCAAAGCCACAGAGAAACCCTGTCTCGAAAAACCAAAAAAAAAAAAAAAAAAAAAAAAAAATTTATAGCTTGGAACAAAAGGGACAAAAGGGGCTGCATTGCTGAAGCGTTTTCATCACCAAACTTAGAAAATTTACTCTTGACTTAAATAAATATGAATATGGATTTCTATTCAACTATTACAGAGAACAAAGACATGATAGCATATCACTCTTACAGTATATCAGAATTTATACCTCAAGTGCAGCAATTTTAATCAGGAAAAAAATAAATTTCAGAAATACACATCCCCAAATGGCTCCTTTGAAAGCCAGTTATACTCTATTATAAATAAAAATTTATTCATGAGATAAGGAATCACATTCTGTTAGGAGGTATCTTAGTTACTGTTCTATTGCTGGGCAGAGACACCATGACTAAGCCAACTCTTATAGAAAAAAAAAACATTTAACTGGGTACTTACTTATAGTCTCAGGTGTTAGCCTATGATCATCATCATCATGGTGGGGAGCACAGCAGCACATACGGCTCTAAAATAATAGAGCATTAGATGCTGGTCCATATGTAGTAGGCAGAGATGGAGAAACTGGGTCTGGCAAGGACATTTAAAATCTCAAAGCCCACCCCCAGTGACACACTCTCTCCAACAAGGTCATACCTCTTCAAAGGAGTCCACACCTCTTTATCATTTTCCGATAGTTCCACTAACTAGGAAGCAAGTATTCACACCTATGTATGGGAACCATTCTCACAGAAACCTCTGTAAATGGAAAATTGAAATCTTTTCCCCATCTAAGAAAAAAATGGAGCAGAGCATTACTTATTGTGGGCATTTTTGTTCCTGTAGACTTGATCTTTTGAGCCCCACGCACTCTGCAGTGGTAGCTATGTCATCCCTTTCTGCTCTGTAATTAACAGGGGCAACTTCCTGAATGAGCTTCCTGCCTTGTCTTGTGCCCCTACAACTTAATTTTCACACCAAATGAAGAATAAATGGTTAACTGATGACTATGAATCCTGTCATTTCCTCTTTGAGATCCAACTACAGCGACCACTGTTGATATGACTTCCACTCCGAATAGGTAGTAAGAATCATTCACAGTCCAGGAACTTCATTATTTCCCAGGTAATTTCTGCATTAAGGAAATTTCTGCACAGAGGAAATTATATTCTTGCATTACCTTACTATTCACCATCTGAATTAATTCAATAGACACTGATGGGATACAATGTTTATTAACTCCATTTCTTTACTATGGTCTTCGTTTTGAAACATGTACTGGTTTTAATCTTACTCTTTCAGTCTGAGCTCAAGTGTTTCTACCTAGTGATGAGTTCATACTCATCCCTTCTTCAAAGCAAAGTTTCTGAGAGTTTGTGATAACATTTACATTTTTGGGTAAACTGAAAGAGAAAGCCTTGATTCCATCACTACTCATCATACACACACATCCCTCTTTGCCTAGTCTGAAAATCAGATAACCAAGACAGCTGCTGCAACTTGGCAACCATATACGATTGGACCTTGTTCTCAATTTCCTGAATTTAACTGAATGAGGGCAGGAGAATCTGTTGTGGAATAATAATTTTGTATAACTCTGAAGATTTGTCATTTAGGTTGCTTTAATAAGAAGCTGAACATCCAATAGCTAGGCAGGATTATTGGGGCAGAGACAATGCTGGAAAGAAGGGTAGTGAAACCAGGCAGATAAAGAATAATTCAGACACTCAAAATGGGATAGAGATAAAAGACACATGGTAGGATGTAGATTAATAAATATAAGGGTATATTTAAGTTATAAGAGCTAGTTAAGCAAAAGTATAAGATATTGACTGATTTTTTTTATTAATAAGAAGTTCATCTGTTATATTTGGGAACTAGCAGATGGGACAGAAAAATTCTCCTACAAATGGCATTCCAACATGGGACCTGAATTTCCACAGAGGTTCTGAAAAGACAAGGCAAAAAAAAAAAAAAAGGTTTCTTTAAGAGACTCTGCCATACAGTGAGTATCTGAGGCTGGTACCTAAGTAGAAACAGCAAACTAAGTACACAGGCACTGGTATCCCAGAGCTGGGGGATTGAACGTAGTTTCTGGTTAAAAACCCAGCGTTCAGTGTGGACTTTGAGGTATATGTAGTCCTTGTCTCTCACAAACCTATATAATTTAAAGATGTCTTAACTTCAAAATAAATATAAAAATCTGTTGCACTGGAGAAGAGTTCGTTCTTTTGTTTCCATAGGAAAGAAAAACTGTGGATCTTTTCAAAGTTAAAGAGAATCAGGTTTGATGAGGAAGACCCCTTGAAAATTCTGGCTACAGACATAAAATAAATAAACCTAGAAAAGCTATAAAAGAGGTGACATATATTTTGTCTGTTCAAACATAAAACAAACAAACAAAAAATCATCTTTGGCTGTCTTGTGTACAACTCACAGTCCATACTGTGTTAATATAGAAAATGATGTTACCTTTGAAAGCTTATGTTTTTTCAGGGCAAGGGGACCAGACACCAATGAAAACAAATGGCCCAGTTGGTCTAGCCTCTCGGAGTGCCCTTGTTTCCACAGAGTTCTGCAATCAGAACAACTCCAAGGATGCTAATTGAAGTGGTTCAACATCACAGACTATTCTAGTCGGGACTTGATCATTATCCTTATTTTCTCAGGGTCCCCCGAACATTTCAGCACACCCAGACAACAGGAAGCACTCTAGAAATCACAATGCCAACTTTCTTAGGAGTTGGGGTGGGTGGTTTTTGGTCTTTCTGTGGGTTGTGGATGTTTGTCATCATTTAGGGAGAATATATAAACATAGGGTAAAAATGATAGCTATTAACCTCAAATATTATACATTTGTATGGACTTTACCATACTGATACAGTTTAAGGTTATTTTTGTTATACTGAAAGTATGCTTCTACTCTTGTTTGAGGCATTGTGCTTATGTGGCTCATTTAAAAATGTAATGTATCAGACAGATGATGGTGTCACACACTTTTAATCCCAGACCTTGGGAGGCAGGGGTAGGCAGATGCCTGTGAGTTCAAGGACAACCTGGGTTACACAGTGAGTTCCAGGACAGGCTCCAATGCTACACAGAGAGATAGTGTCTTAAAAAACAAAACAAAAGAAATAAACAAAAATGTATTGTATAATTAAGATATGCAGGTTAGTAGCTAATAATTTATAATAATCAAACTTTAGTCATATTAAATATTTTTTCAAGGTTAAACATACATTTTAAATAGATGGTCTTCAAACACTCCAAAGACATAGAACATGGCATTTAAAATGTTCAAATAGCATAAGACTTTTCATTTCAATGATATATCTCTATTCCTAGCAGTACCAATTTTCTTTAAAAAAGGAATATTGAGCATCAAAAAAACCTCCATATGTAGTTTACTTTCTTTATGGCAAAAGCTGGATATTTGGGCAAGAAATTGCCCTTGCTGTGGCTGTTCCCAGTGTGCTGTTCAAATTGGACAAGCAGGACACAAAAGAAAGTGACTGCTGAACTTTGCCAATACAAGGTTAGACAGTCCTTCAAAATTTCTGATTAACAGAAAAGTCTATTAAATATTCAACACTTTTTGACCAAAGATAGATGCCCCAACACTGTAGAGGAAACTTGGGTGACTAGCTAGACATTCATGTGCTTCTGTTATTTCTATAGTTTTTGAAATTGTTTGCTCTCTACTTTCTATTTACTCAGATGATATTATACACTTTTCAGGTCTTTGATGGAGTTGAAGACTGCAGTTATAGTTTTCCTTAGTCATGATACAAGGTAAATTAGGTACAGAGCTTTGGGATCATCAAGATAGAATAACACTGGAGAATTTTCCCCAAATGTTCTGCATACAAACTGTCTGGACATTGTTTCTACTGGACTACTGGGTCTTACCAGTTGAATGGGAAAAAAAAACACACTTCCATATACAATAATTCTTCCCATCTGCAATCTACCTCATAATCCTCAGTTGCCCATCAACAAAATAGTGCTTTTCTGCTCCTATCTGAAGATGACACACTGTTTAGCCCAGCTGCACATTTTGGTAAGGGGTTTTCTGGGTATTATTAATCCTTGTAACTGAATCCACATTCTTTTAATTCACATAAAATCTAAGTGATATAGGACATACATCTAGATTAAAGGAATACACTTCTCAGTCTCTTCATCTGTGAAAAAAAAAGTGGGCTGAGTTCTGTGATGGCCAGGCTCCTTTTAGTTCCAATTTATATAAGCTGAAAGGCATTGCAAAACACAGATGGCTTAAATTGAGTCTTGACAGTAGGCCTACAATCAGCCTGTATAATGCCTGTCAAGAAAATAAAGAAAAAGTCACACATATGTCGGGCAAATACAACATAAATATAAACAGTTATTTTTTTGTATGATGAATTTATATATAATATTAAATGTAATTTCTTGTATTTACCAATATTATCAACAAAAAATAAATTACTTCAAAATGCGAGATGCTAAAACAAATGTAGTGAAAAACTAGGAAGATATTTTAAAGGGTGTAGCTTCAACACATGAAACAGGTCTCATTTCTGAAACACAGAAAAATGGCTTTGGGCATAAATAAATAAAAGATCATTTCAGAGGACAGACCAAGTCAGGAAGTTCAATGATGATTTTAGTGTGGAGTTAGGCATTCAGATAGAGAGACTAACTTGAGGACTGCAGAGGAGAAAGACATCCAGTAGGAAGAGACTGGAGTGTGGAAACCACATGGGAAGATTTGTTAGTGAAGGGTCTAGGAGGAAAAGATCTACTGGGAGACTAATGAATTGACTTTGGAAAGCATGTATTTTCAAAACTGAGAGAATGAGTAAGGTATCAACAACAACAAAAACATCTTTGATTAGATAGTTGCTCTATCTAACAACACAAGCCCTACTCTTGTATTTCCAGTTGGTCACCTATAACACCTACGCTGGAAACTGACTCAATAATGTTGCATACTATTAGTAAACGAACGGCTTATGCAAAGTGAGTGTTTATGAATTCCATCTTGCTAGTTCACACTGGTCACCTTGCACTAAGAGCAATGACGATGATGATAATGTCTTAATGCTGCATCACACTGTGGGAGTTCTGGGCAGCTACCCATAAAGAACATTACTTGACTTCAGAAGACACAGGCCCTGTCATTTCTGTTTTGAAAACTTTCACATTCATTGGTGGTGGCCTCATGGTCTGCAATAATTTAAATCCTGCACATCCCATTTATGTGACAAACTCCTACTGTTTTAGGAGAATCACAAGCACAGTTGTGACAGGTGGCAGTGTAATTCAAACAAGCTGTGATAGTTTTCATGTCAAACAATGCAGATTAAACTTTCTTAGTGTTTCCTTTGACACAGATGTTGTCTTCTTCTTTTATTACCTAAGTCACACCTGAAATATCTATTTTTATTTATTATGTACAAGTATACCTTGAGGCATTAGTAATGCTGTGAATTAAATGTTTGCTTTATATTGCCCACAATTATAGTCAATAAAAGATTCAGTTTTTATTTACATTTTATTATTTTTCTTGAAGTGATATTCAAACGAGCCATTATCTCTTTTTCCACAAGTCTAGAATTTGGCATAGTCAACAGAGACTATCAATACTTTGTTGACCAGTCTGTACTGTAGTGCTAGTATGGGGAGTGATTAGAATGTACTGTTGAACTTAGCTGCATTAGCTTCTTCTGTGTTACCACGGCTGTATTCCTGACAGAAACAACTTATAGGAGGAGACACTTATGGCTCAGACTATGGTGGGGGGAGCATATGGCAGCAGTTATTTACATGGTGGTAGAGGATGATGGAAACCATGTCTGAAACCAGAGGCAGGTATAACCTAAAGGTTATTCCTATTAGCCTATATTGATGATGCAGGCCCTATCTCATAATGGTTCCACCGAAAACAGAAAGAGAATGACAAGCCAGGCAATAGACTTTAAAACATTTGAGACATAAAGACACATCGAAGTCAGACCATAACACTGTCTTTTCAATGCTTACAAACACTTTTATCTGTATTATTTGTGTGTGTGTGTGGTCTACATGTACTTGAGGCATGTAGAGATTTGTGTGCGTATGTTGGGTACTGTGCACTGCTGCACATATTTATGGTGACCAGGGAAGGTGTCATGTGTCTTTATCATTCTCTGCCTTAACCCTTTGAACAAGATCTCTTTCTGAACTATGTACCTTGGATTTTTTTGTAAACTGGAAGCCAGCAATCCTCAGTAATACTTGTTTCTACAGTTCCTACAGGCTGAGGTTACAGGTCTGTCCAAGAACATATTATGTGGATGCAGAGATTTGAATTCATGTCTTTTTGGTAGAGCATCAATTTCCTTTAACAAATTAATTGCCTCACTCTCCAATTCTTTTCGTAATTTTGCTTTTGGAGACCATGCAGAATTTGAAATGGTTGGGAATAACAATGCTAGTTAAATAGTATAATTAGCAGAAGGAAAATATTTTACTTATATCAGTTGGCTTGCTAATTTTTCTTATAAATAAACTAGTAGCAAGGAAGGGAAGCTACCTCCGAAGAAAAAAGTAGGATATCCTGTTTAACCAGGACTACCTACCTGTTAGCCCATTTGAAAAAAAAAAAAAAAAAAAAAAGCAAAAAGCTTTAAGTCCTAGATAAACTAAAGTGATCGACCACACTCTCTCCCTTTCCCTGATTTGATTTTACTCAACTCTTTACAGTCCAACCAAAGCAAACTCTGTTTTAATGCCCCAATGGACATTTAGTCGTATTGGATTCTGATTTGGAGATCTCCACTGATCATGGATTGAGCATGTCCTATGACACCCATTTGCTGAGACCCTTTGAAGCATCAGTTCAAAGAGACACTGGCCTTTCTCAGGCATAATGTGGAAGCTATTTTTTTTCACCCTGAGAAACTCAATCTGCAAATGAGTGACCTAGAGGAAAAACTAATAGGTCTGAGAGACGGTAACTGCCAAATTGCTCGACAGCATGCTCGAAGGCTGCTTAACAAGAAAATACTGTGAGTCCTAGCTGAGCCAACTTATCAGGACTTTAAATAATGAAAGTGCCTAAAGACAGCTTTCCGGGGCTGATCCAGCAAAGCATCCTCAGCAGGCGCTGTGTGTGTTATTTTTC
This sequence comes from Microtus oregoni, assembly GCF_018167655.1. Classification (NCBI taxonomy): domain Eukaryota; kingdom Metazoa; phylum Chordata; class Mammalia; order Rodentia; family Cricetidae; genus Microtus; species Microtus oregoni. The sequence goes on from NW_024543060.1 coordinate 19,731,917, forward strand.
AATGCCAGGCTTGAGGAAGGGGACTCAATATAGCGAGAAAAAAATCACTGTGTGTCAGTGGGCTATGGCATGTAGCTCCTTACCTCTTACCTCCAGGTTGAAGTCGACAGGAAAATCTGTGGGAAAGTTCCTGTTTGATCCAAGGGGCTGCAGCAATTCTGGAGAATGTGAAAGTTTTCTGCATTAATTTTGGCACAGCAGCTGTCAGAGGCAGCTAACCGAGCAGGGGTCTGTAAGTTCAGCGCTTTGTACTATCTTGGATGCTAGAAAATCATGAGGGGAGCATGTAAAGACATTCTTCTTGGGTGACTAATTTAGATAACACCTTTTTTTTTTTTTAAATTCCCAATGTCGAAAGAGAATAACCCCATTCTATGGGGGGGGGGGGTAAAAATTAGTTTCACTCAACAAACTTGAAAGTATCTATTCCAGACTCCCCTGTCACAGTGCATAGAAGTATGACATCTCGGAAGATGAATAAGCCACAAGAACGCATCAGGAAAACACTTTCGCACGTGTAAAGAAAACATTTCCATGAAAACAAATATGTAGATGTAAACTTCACTCCAATACACTTAGAGTAAATACTTTATTAAAAAGGGAAAGTACAAGAGCAGATGGTGTATTTACTCAGGATTCTTTTCCATGGTCTTGAAAGATTTGATTAAAACTTGTGGGCTCCACATAAGAAGCTATCTTATTAGGCCAAGAGTATGACAAATACACCCTACAAAGGGATTAGTAAATGCTCTCCAGTCTTGTTAAGACTTACCTTAAAGAGTTTCTACAAAATTAATTCTCAAAAGAACTGTTCTTATAGTCACTGGGCCATGAATGCAGTAACAACTCCCAGTAAGATAATGTACTGAGTTTCCTTTCCACATCATCAGAAGGAATCAACAAACTTCAGAAGAAGTTCCTCACTCCAGGGGTTGCTTTCGATATTCTGAATCACCCAGTTTAGTTTGTTTTGTGACATTGTGGTTCTGATCATTAAAAATACATTGAAGAGAGAGTATTAATTCTATCCAGTTTCTACAATAAAAGGATTGAGAAAATTCTGAATTTTTATTGTAAAATTACTTAAGAGCAAAATTGAGAGATATTGTGATTTTGTGTAGGTAAATTTTCCCTTTATTTTTTAATGTGTTTTTTTTACATTGGCATCTTTTGTATTTTTCTTGTATAGAAATTTACACTTCATAGGAAATATATATTACAGTTTGTGATTGTCAGAGGGTACTGCTGTAAGCTGTATCAGAAGTCCAAGGAAAAATACTGTATCTTAAAAACAGATAAAATTATAACAACTTCAAGTGTAACCTTCATGATTTATAAACACTGGCAGGGACATCCGCAGATGTGAGGGTGAATTAAAAGGCAGCACTCAGAAGCTTTAAACATTCTTCCATAAGAGCTTCATGACTGTTGTGCAGTCTCTAACCTTAAGGAGTTGCCTGCTTTCTAATGCATCCTGTAAACTGCATGACTAAGGCATTAGCCTTCTGTCTATTAGGGAGATTGTAGAGCACAGTGAAAGTTTGAGCTTTCCTGTCATTTGTTTATATACTACTCTGTGCGAGCAAGCTGATAGCACGGTTCCCAACAATTCTGTGGCTGTGACAGGTGAAACATAAACAAACTCCCAATTTTTAGAGAAAGGTTAGTGTTATGAACATAATTTTTTTTTGTTGCTGTCTTTCATGTTGTTTCAAGGCATATCTCTCAGGCTAGCCTTCGGAGAAGGCTAGGGTCACAGGTGCATGACACCGTGCTCATTTTGTGTAGCGCTTAGATGAAACTCAAGGATTCCTGCATGCTGGACAAGTCTCCACCTACTGAACTTTTAGTTCCAGCATACACAATAATAAATAGCAAAACGTTTGCACACATATGTGTACATGCTTAGTTAAATAACTTTCTAACTGATGAAAGAATAAATATAAATGACTATTACAAGGTGGTTTCAATTTTATTATAAAAATTATTTTTTTATAAAAAGAATTTGCATATACCGTGGAAGGTTAGTGGCCGAAGAATACATCAAAATCAGCTTCTGGCCTCTGTACAATTATGCTTGCTCATACAAGACACACATACACACACACACACACACACACACACACACACTTGTTTAAAAAAATCGGTATAATTTAAAATTACCTAGGAGGACACAAAATATTTAAACAAGGCTTTTTACCTAAAAACATTTATTAAGCTGTCAAAATTACTGTAAATTTCACTCTACTCATGAAAATCAGACTATTTTATAGTCTTACTTATGAAAATCTTCTAAAAGCCAGTAGTTCTTCTTATTCGAGTATTTTAGAACTTAAATTTTTTATAAAAGGAATTTCCTTTGCCAGATTGCCCTAAGTTTGAGCTAAACACAACAAAATTGAGATTCAAAATATAAGCAATTTCTACAGAAAATGGCACTTGAAAGAGACTGTGAAAGATCAAAGTGCCGAATTTTGTGAATTGATGTAAGTGTATTTGAAACTCTAAGCAAAATATCAAAATGTGAGTTTGTGTTTGCTATCGGTGCTGTCAGAGTGAACGCATGTGCTATGGTGTCTCCACATGATGGGAAAAGAAAACAGAAACAAATTGCAAAACTGACACAGACTGTTATTGATAATTGAAAATGAGATGTGCTTTTATACCAACAAACACACACGCACAGAGAGAGAGAGAGAGAGAGAGAGAGAGAGAGAGAGAGAGACAGAGAGACAGAGAGAGACAGAGAGAGAGAGAAAGTGAAATAATTTACTTGTGTACACAAAAAATATATAAACAGTCAGAGACAAATATAACTAATAATGACTATATAAAAGTGAATTTATCTTCATTTTCTTTATATTAAATTCCTCACTTTTTGAATCAAGTCTTCTGGAGAGCCTCTGTGTTCAGATTCAGATACTAGCTGCTCCTCCTCTGCTCTGTAAGAGACTCCCTTGTTGTGACTATGATCAGGTGTGCCCTCCCAGAGGAAAGCAATACCTTTGATTGGATCTTGGCTTCTATATTGCTTCCGTACATTAACAGTATGACTACCTTGTTACAACTACTTGTTGTGACTACCTTGTTATAAAAACCTTGGAATCATGTCTCTTTCAGGAGTCCATTATCACCAACTTATGTTCTCCTTCTGTAACCCCCATCTACTTTTCCCACCACATTCCCCATTTTGAACCCCTCTACCCCAAGCTATAAAAACATTGTCTTCCTCATATATAATTTCCAATTTTGACTTCTTAAAGTCAGCTTTAAAGGGAAGTAGCATGTATATGCACACACAAAAATCTTGCTTTAATTAATTTGGCCATGATGATTTGGATTGGCAGCCTTTTGTAGGAGGAGGGCCCACTTATTCATCAAGGCTGGCCAGCTAGCTTAGCCCTGAAATAACCACACAGAAACTGTATTAATTAAATCTCTGTTTCGTCCATTAGCTCTTGTTACTCATTGGCTAACTCTTATATTAATTTAACCCATTTCTATTAATCTGTGTATCACCCTGTGGCTTACCAGGTAAAATTCCCAGCATCTGGCTCCGGTGGTTCCATGGCATCTTCTACTCAGCCCTGCTTCATTCCAGCATACTAGCTTTTCCCTGCCTAGTTCTGTTCTTCCCTGCCATAGGCTCAACACAATTCTTTATTAACCAGTGAAAGCCACAACATAGACAGAAGGACCTCCCACACCATTCTTTCTCTTTGTATCTTTGGGATTAACAATATAAACAATTCCTACCTTTAAATGAGTGTGGGATAACTACCAATGACTGAGAAAAATATCACCAGTCTTCTGGAGTAACAACGAGAGCCACAAGTCATGATAGGAATTCATTGAATGTCCTCTAAATTTATGAAAAGTTAAACCTTAATATTTACTGATGAAATTATTTCAGCAACAAGAAAATTTTTCAGTTAGTGAGAGGTAACCAAACAACCAAAGTTGAAAATCATATGGAATGAGATATTCATCTACTGCTGTAAGAAGTCTAATTTTATAATTTTTATCAGAACACATGGAAATATGTACCAAAATTCCTATAATACTCATAGCATCTAGATGATTAATCAAAACTCCTTGGGAGTTATGAAAATGAGTAAAATTGCAAAAGCTTATAAAAACGTGTTCATAATTATGTTCATCAAGCTACTTTTGGCAAGAACCACATACTGCAAATTTCTAACAGTTGTACAAGAAAGTTTACATAAATGACACATAGATACATGAAATTAAAATTAAAATCTTTGCTCTACATGCATAATTATATACATAAAAATAATGGCATTGATGTTTTAATAAAAATTTAGGTGTCTAGCATAATGTATGTACATAGTCATTCACATATTACAAAATTAAATATTTTATGTTTATAAATTCTTCCTCTAAGATGATAACTATTTGAGATAGCTTGTAAATTAAAGAAAATATTTTAATCAAATTATCTAGCTGAATCATGTAAAGATTACTCTTATTAATGAATTATCTGTTAAACATGATTAGGTATGTAATTAGTAATAATTATAGAGGAGATGTTTTAGAGTATTTGAGAATTTTATGGATATGATAGATAATTATATCTGTTAAATTTTTCTCTAAATTTACTTAATCAAAAATGTAGGAGTTAAATTTTTTGCATTCATTAACACCATGTGAATTAAGTGTTTTTATGTTTCTTCTTTAGAGAAAATTCTTTAAATACTAATTATGTACATATATTAAGATATAAGAATTTTTCTCTATGTGTGTTCATGCATACACATATACAAGCATCAAATATTGTGTGCCTTTATTTTTATTTGCGTGCTAAGGCTGCTTCTCTTATTATCCAATACTGTGGCTGAAGTTAATTGTTATGAATTTATTCTTTACTACCCATCTTCCCCTTGAAATATGCAAGGTATGTCATCTGGCTAAGCGAAATCATGATAACCTAATATAACAGGCTTGAACATCAAAAATCCGCTAAAATCCTTTTATGTGACAATTGGCTCACAAATGTCTGCTGGGCAGATGGTGTTGGTTTTAAAAGAAAGACATAGTTTGCCTGGAGAATTTCAGAGAAATCTAGGCATCATTCTGAGAATCTGGCAAAGGAGAAAGGTGTCATTTCCTTGACAGCCCCAGCGGTTTCTCTGTTACTGTTTGCATGACAGATGCCATGAACAGATTGACGTGTAAAGAGAGGTGAGGTACAAGAAAATCATGCATTAGAACTCATTAGCTGGAGTTAGACAAGCTCTGCAGGGAGCCTCTCAGAAGCATTTTGATGTATAGGGAGTATTTAATGTTCTTAATAAATGTGCTTTTTAATGTGCTGCAGTTAGATTTACCTATGTAGCACTTGTCTAAGTGGGAAAGGAAAATACCATAGCTCGCTGTTAAGCAAACTTCCATGAATGCTTAGCAGAAATTAGTCAACTCCGCATGCAATTTTCCACACCCAATGTGCTTTGTTGTTTTCTTTATTCTCTCTTCTTTTGGAGAGAAAACACAACCCAACAAATCCTCCAACTACACATTATTATTAACAGACAAAATAAAAACATTAAACAGATAACATTATAAAAATTTAAACCACTTTTTTTCTGTTTAAATCAGATTTTATTTTTGCATCATTTTCAGCACAATGTGAAATCTAAGGATTTCTGATGAGATTGGGAAAGCAAAATAACTCATTTTGCAAAGGATATTGTATAACTTACCTAGGTTATTTGCAAAAACATTTTGTTACTTAAGGAAGCCATAGGGACTGTTTTTTAACTAGTAATCCAGAGACAGTTTTCCCTATCTGAGATTTATAGATTTTTTTGGTTCCCAAGCAGGATATTCTATGTATTTTATTTGCTATTTCAGACAAGTTCCTTATGGTCTAGTGATAGTCCACTGTCAATCATAATAAACACTGTTTTAAGATGGAATGCAAACCTAAAAGAAAATTTGATATTCTCTATTACAGGTATTATGTTATATAAAAGGGCCATGAAACAGTGGTCTCTGTGTACTACTAAGGAACAGCTATTAGAAGAGGCTAGCTGCACTGCCTAAAAGCAAAATGACAAGGCTACTGTGCCTGAATGACAATCAAAATGCCCTTCCCACACACACAATAGAAGAAGCTTTCATAAAGACTTTCTACAAATGATTCATAAAGACATTCTACAAATTGTTTGTGGAAATAGATTAGCTGTAATCTTGGCTTGTCTAAGATAAATTTTAACGCACAGTAATAGAGCATAAAATGATTTTCATCTTCAATGTTCTTTTTAACTACCTTCCATTCTGAATTTTATCCTTCACAATGGAGAAAATGGAAGCTAAATAGAGCATGTTTATTTGTGCTTCTTTGTCACCCCTAAAATCATACGGTTCTCTCCAGGTAATGGATGCATCAGTCCTTAGTAAGCATGTTGAGATGTAGCCTTCAACCCAAACCTGACTTCTCCTAAGTATGTCCTCACTTAATTCTACTTGGCCAAGGTTGTTTATAACCCAGAAACTTGTGTTCACACTTTCCATAACTGTGCATGGCACTTCTTGATTTCCACTCCTAAAAAACTACATTTATATCTGAGGCTCATTTCACTTAGATGAAACACGTAAAAATACTCATTACGATTACTTACCAAATGCCTGTTCCATTGTTCTCTTTGGAGCTGTGATCTTTGCTAATTTCTTCTGAGTGTCCAAGTGTCTTATCCAAGGACCCAAAGTTGTTTTCTCAACACAACTATGTGTTGATTAACATTAATCATTAAACAATTTTAATCATATCCTCACGAACTGAATTACCCCTTATTAATTGGGTGTGATCTGAATGAGTAAATATAAATATTTGACCATGATCCAGTTTCCTTGTGTTGCCTTACTCTCAGAAGCACATATTGAAGTCATTCCAATAAATTGTTTTCTGAGTTTTCCTTTGTGTTTTTATTGATCATTTCCTTTAGAGCTTCATATCCTATTGGGACTTCAGTTATGGCCCTATTGTTTGCCAATGTTCTTCTAAAACGATCCTAAAATCTGAATAAATCACCACTGTTGGTCTTATGTTTTTAAACCTTTTGTCTGTGGAGTCAATGAGCAAGAGTTCTGGTGCCACTATAAATAAAAATAATAATTCTAATTGCCTTTGTCCTACAATATTGATCAACTGTTAGTAGCCAACTCACTTATTTTTAACCTTGTACTCCTTTATTCTCTGACAGGGAGTTATATATCCTTGGTTGGTACAGGATTCACTTTGTAGGGCAACCTAAATTTTTGCTCATAAAGATCCAGCTGCCTCTAGGATAAAAGCTAAGTGCCACCAAGCCCAACACATAGTATCTCTTCTAACCTGTCAGCCAGTGCTTTTAAATCAGATGGTAAAGACATAAGGTTATCTAATGACTCGTGAAATTTAGAAGTTTGGGCAGTGATTCTCAACATTTAGCATACATGAAGATCTCCCACAGGTATCATTAAAATGAAAATTGTTGGGCTCCCTTCCAGAGTTTCTTAAGCAATAGATGTGTGATAAGGATTAAGAATTTGATTTTATGACAAATTCACATTTGGTAGTATTTACACTTTAATAATAACTGGTTTAGGAATAAAAGTTTCTTCAAAATGTTATCTCAAGGACTCAATTACGTCAAAGGAGAACAATCACATTTTCTCTTTCCCTTTCTTCTTGTAAGATTAATTTTTCATGGAATATCTAATCTTGACTGAAATGAATGGTACAATTTCTGGATTTGATACTCTTTTAAAGTTCTTAAGGATGAAGAATAACATTTCCCATGCTTCTTACTGTACCTTTGGAAAACACATGGAAAAGCAGTAAGCAAGATAAGGATTGATATATTACTTAGAATAGGAAAAAAAATGATTCACAAAGAAAGACTTTAGTTAGATCTTGTCATTGCTGTGTGTTTTACAACTCTTTACCATACTCTTAGCATACCCAAACAAAGCTATTTGATGTTCTCCTTTGAAACCATAAGCAGGGCATCATTTGCTTCACTGACCCCAAAATATATTTAAAATCATGCATTTATAGTCTCTGAATTATGTATGATGAAAACAAAAGAGCAGTCTGTAGAAGGAGACTGCTCGTTCTTCCCCCAACCACCCAGACCCGAATAATCACACAAAACAATATTAGTTACAACACTGTTTTTAGCACAGGCTTCTTATTAACGAACTCTTTTTTTTTTTTTTTTTTTTTTTTTTTTTTTGGTTTTTCGAGACAGGGTTTCTCTGTGGCTTTGGAGCCTGTCCTGGAACTAGCTCTGTAGACCAGGCTGGTCTCGAACTCACAGAGATCCGCCTGCCTCTGCCTCCCGAGTGCTGGGATTAAAGGCGTGCGCCACCACCGCCCGGCTCTCTTTTTTTTTTTTTTAATTGAGAAAAGGAGGAAAAAAAAAAAAAAACAAGTTTCCACCTCCTCCCAGCCTCCCATTTCCCACCCCCTCCTCCCACCCTTCTCCCCCTCCTCCCACCCTTCTCCCCCTCCCCCCACTCCTTTCCCCCTCCCTCTCCGGTCCAAAGAGCCACCAGGGTTTTCTGCCCTGTGGTAAGTCCTAGGTCCTCCCCCCTCCGTCCATATCTAGTGAGGTGAACATCCAAACTGGCTATGGTCCCACAAAGCCAGCACATTAAGCAGGATCAAAACCCTGTGCCATTGTCCTTTGCGTCCCCTCAGCCCTCATTGTTCGCCATGTTCAGAGAATCCAGTTTTGTCCCATGGTTTTTCAGTCACAGTCCAGCTGGCCTTGGTGAGCTCCCACTAGGTCAGCTCCACTGTCTCAGTGGGTGGGTGCACCCCTCGTGGTCCCAACTTCTTTGCTCATATTCTCCCTCCTTCCACTCCTCATTGGGACCTTGGGAGCTCAGTCCAGTGCTCCAGTGTGGGTCTCTGTCTCTATCTCCATCCATCACCAGATGAAGGTTCTATGATGATATGCAAGATATTCGTCAGTATTGCTATAGGATAGGGTCATTTCAGGTTCCCTATCCTCAGCTGCCCAAGGAACTAACTGGGGACCTCGACTTGGGCACCTGGGAGCCACTCTAGGGTCAGGTCTCTTGCCAACCCTAAAGTGGCTCCCTTAACTAAGAATTGTGGTTCTGTGTTCCCCTGTCCAACCTTCCTTTATCCCAATCCTCCTGTTTCCCCAAGGCCCCCCTCCTTCCCTTCTCACTTTTCTCTCCCCATCTCCCCTTACCCCCATCCCACCCCACCCCCAAGATCCCAATTTTCTCCCCGGCAATTTTGTCTACTTCCATTAGCCAAAAGGATAATTATATGTTTTTCCTTGGGTTCACCTTCTTACTTAGCTTCTTTGGGATCACCAGTTGTAGACTCCGTGACCCTTATTTATGGCTAGAAACCAATTATGAGTGAGTACATCCCATATTCATCTTTTTGGGTCTGGGTTACCTCACTCAGGAATTTATTTTTTATGTAAACAGCATTTTGCCTGCATGTATGCCTGCACACCAAAAGAGGGCAACCGATTTTATCATAGATGGTTGTGATCCACAATGTGGTTGCTGGGAATTGAACTCAGGACCGCTGGAAGAGCAGACAGTGCTCTTAACCTCTGAGACATCTCTCCAGCCCCTATTAACTAACTCTTATATATTAAGTTAACCCAATTCTGTTTATCTGTATAGCACCACAAGGCTGTGGCTTACCTGGTAAGGTTCTAGCTCTGACATCTCTCTCCTTGGCAGCTACACAATATCTCCTTGACTCCACTCTCTCTCTCTCTATCTCTGTTCAGATTTTCAACTGGCTTCACTCTGCCAACCCACTGCCCAAAACAGCTTTATTCATCAACCAATAAAGCAACACATATACAGAAGAACATCCCACATCAACAACCAAATTTACTCATGAGAAAAACAATAATAATGATTTTCTTCAGAGTGAGGAAACTGTTAGATCACAATGTTGATCATTGCCTCTCTTATTTTAATTAATGAAAAATATACCATTTTCTTAATGGTAAAATTATGAATAAAATTTTTCCTTTAAAGAAGGAAATTTGCCAATCAATTTTCCTCATATTTTTCTATTTGTAACCTTCATCTCTCACTTTAGCAACTTTAAATATGACTATGAACTTAGTCAAATCTATCTAATTTACCATATATAATTTCATGTTTATGAGTTCAATCAAAAATTAGGTTTTGCAGTGCCTGATCTTTTAAAAACTAAATGCCAGGTAGATGTTTACAGAGTAATTCATATTCATCTATTTCCTCATTTAAAAGGCTGAATGTCATCTCACTCTATAAGTTAGCCCATAAATGATGTTAGCATTTCAAAATTGTTGAATAATTTGGTGATATCTAGGATTGTGTCACTATAAAAAATACCCCTAATGACATTGTAATTTAGCTATGTTCATATGTATTTCTTCAGTTATAGACCATGTAATTCCAGATGGAATTACTGAGTCAAGTCATATATACCTTGAAAAATCCACCCTCCAGAATGTTTGTTCTGCATCAAGTTAGCTACTATATCTCTGTCCTTATCAAATGCTGAAGTTAACTGCAGAACCTTATTCTGTTCTCCAGAAAAGCAATGCAGTTCAGTAATTTATGGTTTCTAGTACAAGCATTCATATTTGCCACTGTATAAATTACCCATGGGTCTGCATTATCCAATAGTCAATACTAACACACATCCCTAATTAGACCAATATGCCTTTTACCACAGGTCTGTAATCTGCTATGTACACAGATTTTCATATTATTCACTCTCTTGTGACACGGTTGTTTATTCTTTTTTACTACTGTATCATTCCATGTCTAAAAGAATTATTTAATAATTTGTTTTATTACTTAAAATATACTTAAATATTGATTTTGAAAAATCACTGTCTTATTCATTCTATACCTTGTATTCCTAGAAAAATGCTTATACATATTATTACTTTATATAAATAAAGCAATGCAAGCATTTTAATATTATTCATATTCATTTTTGTTTTGAAGTTATAATATAGTTACATCATTTATTCTTCCCACTTTTCCCTTCCAAACCCTTATACATACACTTCTTTTTTCTTTGACAAATTCATGACTTCTTTCTGAATTAGCTGTTGTAATACACATATACACATACACATTCATAAATTATATACATATATACGTATATAAAGGTGTAAAAATTTATGTGTGTGTGTGTGTGTGTGTGTGTGTGTGTATTCTTAAACACATAAATACATCTTTCTCAATCTACAGTTACTTGTGTATATGTTTTCATGACTGGCCTTAGCCTGTTGGTATTTTTTTTCCCTGGGAAAGACTTTCTCTCTACTTTTTCTTTTTTATCTTTAGTTCTTTGTGTAGAGCAGGGGCCTCCTTGGCTTCCTCGTCCCTCTTCTGCCTATCCCCTTTAACATGTTTATTGTGTTTGTCCATGTGGTGCTCATGTTATACAATCATTTTGTAAGAGTGGGGATAGTTTCTGACATCTATGAGACATGATCTCAGAGCAAACTCCCTGATCCCCTGCCTCTGAAAATTTTTGTGCCCACACTTTAGCAATGAACACTGATCCTTAGGTGTGAAAAGACTTTTGTAGCTACATTCTTTAGGGCTGGACTTCCTAAAGCTGTATTTTGATTGTTTGACGTTTTCTAAACCGTCTCCACCTGTTGCAAAGAGAAGTTTCCTTGATGAGGGGTGAGGACGACGCTTACCTGTGTGTATAAGGACAACTATGTAGAGTGTAGTTAGGGATTGTGCCGGCTTGGTAAAGTGACAGCTGTAGGTTGTCCTCTAAGACACATGTCTTCATTAGTTCTTTGGATTATTGTGCCATCCTGGTCTTTACTGTGATTCGTACATAGGTGCTAGAGCCGAGTTGGACTGTTGGTTGCTTCCCTCATCTGTAGCATGGCACGGTGCCTTCTGGTATCCTGAAATTTAGTCCTCAAGAAAGACACTGGTGATTTCTAAGAGCTCAGTGTCCTTAGAAACCTGCATCTGAAGTGCATGGTGTGTACAGCAGTACGGGCTTTACTTCCATCTCTAGGTGACAACCCAGGGCAACAGCAATAGACTGCAATGTTTTGGGAGTCTACTTATTTACTATGTGGTCTGCCCACAGAGGATCAAAAGACATATAAATTCATTACTTTAAAGTAGACCGGCTCTTTAACTTGAGCAAAATTAATATTTTTAAGATTCACACTTCACATAGCTTTTTAAGGTTTACACTTCAAGTACCTTTCTACATTTAAAAATATTTTTAAAACATCTAGTTATAGCATTCAAATAGCAAGGAAACCCAAAATAAAAGAAACCCCTGAAAATTAATTAGTAACACCAACATCAGTAACAGAAATCTGGTTAATTATCAAGTCATCTTATTTGGCTTTGTATTTGTTTCAGTACATACTTGCAGTAATTTAGTATTTTTAAATATCTAACATTTAAACATTTTCATTATCTAAAGTGTAATAGCAAGAACACTTATTTGTCCATTATCAATTTTCTTTAAAGTGTCTTCTCAGAGAAAAAGGCAATTTCACAGAGTTTATGGAAATAATTGATTCATCTATTTACCTTGGTTACTTATAATCTTAAAAGCTCTTTAAAAAGATAAACTAAAATGAATTGTTTTCATAACATTGTAGAGACATTAAATTATTGAGCTATGTATACATAATTTAGATAACTGCTTTTAGAAGATATCCTGTTTGATGGAAGTATGTAAAAGGGAGATTAAGTGCTGCTTATTGTTATACAATTATATTTTCATAAATTTGTGGCATGTTGTGATAGTTCTCACATATCTGTCAATGGTAAGTCAAATTAACACCACCATCATGAAAAATCTATGAGATGTTTATGAAAATGGAACCATTTACATTTTGTATTTTAGGATAGATTCAATTACAGCTAGTCAATTTGAACATTAAAAGATAGTATATTCAATTTTACTTTCCAATATAAGCCACAGTAAGGTCTTAGTTCCATCCCACATGGCATCAAACCACTTAGTCAAAGCAGGAAATGAATGGAGAAAGAAAAAGAAATGGGAAGCTAGCCCAAAGGAAGGCATTCACCAACATCCTGGAATGCTGCAGGTATTATCACTACATGAAACCATTTTAAGTTGCTATGCATAATACAAAAGTAATCAATCTGTCAAGACAAACTGAATATCTCTAGATTTCCCAGCGCCTGGAAATAAAACAGTTGGAGTAAGAAGCATCTTTGGAAACTTTTAGACCTAACAAAGTAGCATAGTATCTACAGCACCTCAGTGCAGTCAGAGACAGAATTCTATAAGTAATACTACTTATTATTATCATATTGGTTCTCTCTAGTACCATGGAATAGAGTTTGAGTTCAATTTTCCAGCAAATGAATTCTGGTGAAGTTGGATCATGCTACCAAATGAGAGTTAAAGATAAATTAAATACTAAAACATACCAAATCAAAACAAAACAAGCTTCACCTTCCCCCAGAGTTTCAATTTTTAAAATTGTAAATGCTATATTGTAATACCAAACTGTGTGGTTGATTGTCTGTAGTCAGATTTATACCTACATTCTTTGTGGGTAGAAAAGATTCATATACCTGAAATAAAATAGAGTCCATGTCAATAGAACTGCAATTTATATTTTGTAGTTCTAGTGGTTTGAAAACAAAGGCCAACTCTGAAATATGTATAAAGACCAAGAGCATTTAAAGGAACAACATGTGTAAAAGATAACAGCATATCATTCTAGGAAAAATTCAGAGTGCTCCCTGCATCCATTCACAAAAGGTTCTTACTCTAATTGTGCATATAGTAAAAATATAAATGAAATAGACAAAAAATATTTCTGTTACCTTTCTTGTCAATATCCACCTGAAGGCCTATTGATGAGACTGGAAGAAGAGAAACATCCTGTGTGACAACAGCCATACTAGTAACATATGTCTGCTGTTGTGGCATCTGAAGAAATAACATTTTCATTCGCCTGAGGACTTGGAGTAGTCTTTCTGAGGAGTTCACACCTGAGTTGAGGCATGAGGAATGAGTTTTCTTCCAGTTGGATACCTAAGAACTATCCAGATGCTTCTGTAAATGGGGAAGTGATGTGGGATTCCCCTCTGTATGTTATGAATATGCTTTATTACCATTTGTTAATAAAGATGCTGCTTTGGCCTATAGCAGGGTAGAATAGAGCTAGGTTGGAAAACTAAACTGAATGTAAAGAGAAAGAAGAAAAAGTAAGACAGACGCCATGTGGCTGTCAAAGTATCCTCGTGATGATAAACAGATAAACAGAAATGGGTTAATTTAAGATGTAAAAGCTATCTAGAAATACACCTGAACCATTGGTCAAATAGTGTTATAATTAATTTAATTTCTGCGTGACTCTTCTGGTTAGGACAACCGGAAACAAAAGAGCAGCCTCGATTGACAAGGAAGGAAGCAGCAGCTCTATCCACGATAATGCTAGTTTTGAATACTGACTACTCACCGTCTGGAACTGCATCTGTAACTGAAGGAGAATGGACAGAGCTATGTGGAAGTCACATCACTGGGTAAGCTGCTTAACTGATTGTTTCTGCTCCCTCCTAGTGTATTAACACTGTTGTCATTCTTAAGATGCTCTCATTTGTCTCCGTCTGCATGTCTTTTTCCTCTGCAGTAGAGACGGGCATGAAATCGGACTTCCAATCTTTGGAAATTATTTGAGAGGAAAGTTTTGCTAATTTGTCACTTCATAAACTAATGAGCACATAAGTCACATTGGATAGTTCTGTGGCAAATGTTTTCATTTGTTGCCTTTCAAGATGCAACTCGACTAAAAGACTTCATAAGCCTTATTGTTGGTCAGCAGTAGATGGTGCAACAACTCAGGCAGCATAACGCAAACTAGGCCATGGTTGAAGTTACAATAGTTGTTGAGTCTAATGCAAACAACATAGTAATAGAAACAATCATGTCTAGAGGCTGGCAGACAATACACCAGCTGAGTGAAGACAATACAGACATTTTATTTTCCAAACAATCAAAAGAATTGGGGACTTGCTCATTCACTGGTTTAAAATGAAAGATCTGTCTGGGAAAGAAATGAAAGGCATAGTGGCTTCGAGCTGATAGACTGAACAAAGTTACTATCAAAGCCCCAAAATAAATCCCAAAATTTCTAAGTCAAAGAAAGAGGAGGCAGAAAAAGTTAAAGATGACTAAATCTTCAAAATGGTTGGACATTTTGCATAGCAGTTTGTTTGGTTGGTTTCTCTAACAATAGTCCTACCCTAACATTCCCTACATTGGAATGTTTCCCTAGTAGTTGGTAGAATTAAAAAAAAAAAAGGACTTGGCATTTTCCACAGATAATTTCATTGTTGTTTCTTAAATCAGCAACTGCCTAACTGGTCTCACGTCCTAAAGAGATATATGAGTCTTCATTCAGCCTATGCTCACAGAGCACACAACAACATGATCATGTGATGAAATTTAGTGAGCTGATGTTTAATATGAAAGTGGGAAAAGATTTTAAAAATGTTGGTTGACTTTATAAAAAGTTCTTCAAACATTTAAGTAATCATGACTCCAGGAGATAGGAAAATGTTGTAGACCCTCTCCTTCCCTTGTCCACATCCTTGTCGTTCCCCTCCTCTCCAGAAATGAAGCACGATTGTGACTTTGTCTAGTCAATAAGACTCAAATTCTTAGTTGTATTTGATTAAGGGACATTATAACAACAGGAACTAGCTTTAGATGTATTACATTCATTTAACATAAATATTATGTTTTCTAACTTCAGTTTTCAAAATACAATTTTTCCTAAAAAGTCAAAATAGGCCACAGTTGGAAGTACAATAGTTGTTAAGTCTAATACATACAAAATAGTAATAGAAACAATCGTGTCTAGAGGCTGGCAGACAATACACCAGCTGAGTGAGACAATACAGACATTTTATTTTTCCAAACAATCAAAAGAATTAATAAATAAATTAATTAATTAGCATTCTCTACAGTTGTAAATTTTATGTTTTTCTTTATACTGTATTTCACTTACTTTCTTGTTTGTTTTTAAAGATATTTATTTATTATTTATATAAACTAATCAAAAATATTTTTTCCTATGTAATATATTTTGTTTCATTTTGTCTTACTTAAATTGGTTTGTATATGGTTTTTCCCATAATGTATTCATTAAAAAATTTTCTAGTTATGCATGGAGAGAGACTCATGGGAACCCACCTTGCTCAGGAGGAGAGAATGGCAGTTCGGATCTGTTTTGGAAGAAAAACTCATTGTCTTCAGTGATGAAGCCACTGGTTCCTGTACATTCTCCAGTAAACAGTCTCACACCCATGCCTGTTTGAGCATATGAAATTTTACAAGAATACTTTAATAAGAAAAAAAAATGTTGTGATTTCTCTAAATTGAAAAAAAGCTTTTATTTTTAGAGCAAACACAGATAAATGAGGTTGTTTTTTGGGCCTTAATGTTTTCTACCGTTCCAAATGAGTGCTGAGTGCTCTGAGTAAACGTCCCAGAGGCAGAGCAGATCAAAGACACTAACACCAAATTCTTCCAAATATGAAAAGAGAAGAGAGAGTGGAGTTCAGCAAAAGCTTCATCATCTAAGAATAGTTCTTCCCCCTGAAATTGTGTATAAATAAAGAAATGAAAACTTTCATTATGAGTAGATCCCCGCTCAGATCACAGAGGCCGCACTTAAGATAGAGCTATCAGAACACAGAGTTTCCAGGTGCTGCTCCAAGCACAGGACTGGACCACCCAGTCCTACCCACTCTGCTACCTGGAGTCCAAAGGAGGTTAAGTGAAGCCTTCATGCAAAGGCTCTGTAACCCTGATGCACAGCCGGTTATTCCTTACCACAGAGCATATGCCCATCAACTTATCCTCTTTTCTTGAGGAACAGGACCTCCCTACCCTGGAAAACCATTAAGAAAACATACCTTATTTCTCCTTTTGGATCTGCAAGTGTCTGATTCCCATTGTGTGGCTAGCATTATTATAGGTCTAGTGTATGAAAAAGATAAATTGCTCATTTGTCAAGTTTCTGTCTAATTTCTTCTCCTTCCCTCCCATGAAAAACAACTTAACAGAAGATAAGTAGAAACATCCCTGAAATCATATACAATTCTCCCAGTACACAATTAGGAGAGACTTGGATTAGGTAAATAAAAGGCAAATCACATTGAGGAACATCTCCCATTGCCTAGGTCATCAGTATCTTTGTATTTCAAGGTGTCTTAGTTCATTTTCCTGCTATTGTGATGAGATATTTTGAGAAAGCAAGTTAAGGGAGAAATGTTTTTTTTGAATCTTTAAACACAGGCGTCAACATGCACTACCTCGGCAGAGAAATTAAGAAAGTAGAAACCTGAAACCATGGCTCCCATTGCATTCACAATTTGATGTGGGAGTGTCATATATCAATCTGTTGATTTCCTTGGTTAAGCAATAAAGAAACTGCTTGGCTGGCCCTTATAGGTTAGAACATAGGTGGGAGGAGTAAACAGAACAGAATGCTGGGAGAAAGAAACTGAGTCAGGAGTCGCCATGATTCTCCCACTGCTGGCAGATGCAGGTTAAGATCATTCCTGGTAAGCCAGCTCGTGGGCTACAGCAGATTATTAGAAATGGGCTAGTCCAGGTGCGAGAGCTAGCCTAGAAGAGGCTAGATAGAAATGGGCCAAGCGGTGTTTAAAAGAATACAGTTTCCGTGTAATTATTTCGGGTAAAGCTAGCCGTGGGGGCGGCCGGGTCCAGGGGACACAGCCCGCCGCTCCAACTACAATAATAATTGGCAAATAGAGAGGGATGATTGAATGCTATCTTACTTTCTCTATTTAATACAGTCTAGGGTCCTCTACCCCAAAACGTGCTCCACCCACATTAGTTATGGTATTCAGGATGATCCCCACAGGCATGCCTCGCAGCCCATCTTCCAAATGATTCTAGATGGGAAGTTGAA
The DNA here is from genome assembly GCF_018167655.1 of Microtus oregoni. Classification (NCBI taxonomy): domain Eukaryota; kingdom Metazoa; phylum Chordata; class Mammalia; order Rodentia; family Cricetidae; genus Microtus; species Microtus oregoni. The sequence goes on from NW_024543060.1 coordinate 19,749,901, forward strand.
TATTGACATCACCTGGTGTCAGGAGTGACACAATACTTCCACAATAGCCTGTTTCATTCTTGGTACCAAGCAGGTCCTTATCCATGGTCAAGTATATCCCACTTAGGAGTAGAATATAAACTTGATTAAGTTTCTAATCTTTCAGTATTTTTAACCACATTATTAAGAAGTCTGAGTCTAGGTTCTCAAAATCAAGGAAAAGCATTAAAAAGGAAGTCTGTACACAGACAGTGTTTAAGATACCTGATTATAGACCTCAAAAATGATAATATAGATGCCAAAGCATAAATTACGAGGAAAATAACTTGTGTGTATATGTATCTTTATGCACAATGAGACTAAAAAGTCAAAGAAAATAAAATAATCTTATTGCTTCTCTATATACAAGTAGAAGGGAAGGGAAATATTGCCTTAAAAAGTGTGAACAGATCTCTTCCCCTTTATACTCCTCTTTCCAACCAGCCATATCATTCCTGTTGCCACCTTCCTAATGTTGGGATTAAAAGTGTGTGACTTCCAAACACTGGGATTAAAGGTGTGAGTCACCACCAAAAAAATAGTGCGAACAGAGTATAGAAATATAAATTAAGAAAAATAAGTAAGTATAATGCAGCCACTGATGGAGGAAGATCATTGGTTAAATAAAAAGAAACTGCTTGGCCCTCATTGGTTAGAAGATAGGTGGGAAGAGTAAACAGAACAGAACGCTGGGAGAAAGAGGAAGTGAGCTCAGACTCCACAGCTCTCCTCTCGGGAGCAGACGCCTCAGCAGAGACGCCATGCTCCCAGCTCCTGGGCAAACACACGCGATGAAGCACGCGATGAAGCTCCGACCCAGGATGGACATAGGCTAAAATCTTCCCGGTAAGACCGGTGCTCACAGATTATTAGAGATGGGTTGATCCAGATATCAGAATTAGCCAGTAAGGGCTAGAGCTAAAGGGCCAAGCAGTGTTTAAAAGAATACAGTTTTCGTGTAATTATTTCGGGTATAAAGCTAGCCGGGTGGCGGGACGCAGCCCCGCTGCCCTTATTACTACAAGCCATGAAATAAAACATACATACGGTTTATGAAGTTAGGAAAATAGTTTAATAAAAAAGTACTCTGAAACATTTCCAGCCCTCAGTTTGATAGTCAACACTGTATAGACAGAGTTTTATAGAAAATGGCTTGGGAATTTGTATATGAGGTATATATACATAGCAGAAATATGAAGAAATAATTTGTCTATATACACACAGCATATCATATACAGATTATGAGTTTAGTTTTTAATTTTCTTTCATAGCAAGGCTTTGATCATCTAAAGTTAATAACTCATTATATAAAATACACTAGAAGAACACAAGGTCTTATCACATGACCTATCTTGGAGGAAGCCCTTGTATCCATAAACAATACTTTTGATCCTTTTGTAAAATCAATTTGCAGGTAATTTTATGGTAAGATTGAGATTAATGGATATCTAAAATGTGTAGGAAGGGTGGAAAGATGATATTGCAGAGAAGTAAATCAGCTGAACTCAATTTTAGTATCATGGTTCCCTCTTTAAAGGAGGGAAGTCACATGGACTTTGTTTAAAGAGACTGGCAGACCTATCAATAGGACACGTGACCATTCTCATAAGTTTCAAATCCAATGGAAGATCTTAATGTGTGGGTCTCTCTTTCCTGGGGAGTCGCTGGTAACTGGTCCATAAGAGTGAAGAGGATAGAAGCAGAGAAGCAGCAAGCTGAGTTCAGAAGTACGTGAGTGTGATGGAAAGAACAATCTGGAGTCAACCTCAGAGAGTCAGCCCCTTTTATGGTTCCATGGGTTAAGTAGACAAGGGTTCCTAGAGTTACAGGCAGGAAGGGCTGATTGGTCACAACACTGTGCCTATTTGTGTCTTGTATATGCTACTTCACTCAGCGTGTTTGTCAGGTCGAACTTTAGAGCCTTTAAAATACAGGCTCATGTCATCTGCGAATAGAGATGATTTATCTATTTGCTGTGGGAAGCACTCTTGTACACTGTAAAGATTTATCACTCATATTGGTTTAATAAAACACTGATCGGCCAGTAGCCAGGCAGGAAGCATGGGGGGGAAGGCAGCCAGCCTAAGAGAATTCTAGGAAGAGGAAAGGCAAAGACACAGTCACCACCCAGACACAGAAGAAGCAAGATGAGAAGGCTGCACTGAGGAAAGGTATTAAGCCACATGGCTAAACATAGATAATAATTGTGGGTTAATTTAAGTTGTAAAATCTAGTTAATAATAAGCCTGATCCAATATGCTAATTAGTTTATAATTAATATAAGCTTCTGTGTGTTTTGTTGGGACCAAATGGCTGCGGGAGCAGGACAGAAACTTCTGCCTACATCGACTGTATTTAAATTTGCATTTAAATTATTATTTCTATCTTGGCAATTTCTTTTTCCAAGACTTTGAGTTAGTGTATCAGACAAGAGTGGAGATAACAAGCAGTATTTTCTTTTCTTTGATTTTGCAGGAAACATTTTCAAATTTCCCCATTTAGTATAATGCTAGTTATAAGTTTGTAAATTTTGTCTTTTTTATATAGAGGTACACTCTTTCTAGTCTTAGTCTTTTCAGGATTTTTATCATGAAAATATATTAAACTTTAAGGACGGCCATTTTTGTTTCTACTGAAATGAATCTCTGGGAGTTCTAGAGCAAAAAAAAAAAAATGGCAAAGCATTTCAAGACATAAGCCAGAGCAAAACCTTTCTGGAAAAGATTTCAGTAGCTCAGATAATAATCCCATGAATCATAAAATGGCATGAAATTAAAGAAACAAAGGCAACAATAAAGAGACAAACTCCAAAAATAAGGAAATCTTTGTCAATTTTATATGATAGAGTATTAGTATCTGGAATCCATAGCAAACTCCAAAAAATAATATGAAATTCCTGATATCTAACCACCAAGTTCATAAAAAATTGAACAAACAGATCTAAAAATAGCCTATATACTTTTCAGTATCTTTTATTGTTATGAAAATAGAAATTAAAAGTACATTGAGATTTCATATCATCATAGTGAAATGTCTATCATTAAGAACATGAAAGAAAACACATCTGTTAAGAAATGCTGGTCAGAACGGTGCAGTCATCAGCAGAACATAGAACAATGCATGTATGATCAGGGTCTGTATCACTCTTGATCACAAACCTGAAGGGATTTAAATTATATTATATATATTTAAATTTAAATTATATATATATATATATATATATATATATATATATATATATATATATATACTCTCACAATACCAAGATAAGGAACCAGTCTACAAGGAACATGTGGTATATAGACACAATGGAATTTTATTCAGCCATAAAGAAGATATGATGTCATTTTTGGAGAAGTGAATATATCTTGAGATCACCATGGTCAGCAACATGAGCCAAACTCAAATATAAAGATAGTTCTTGTTCTCTTATATGCAGAATCTAGAGTTAAAGCATTAGTTTTATTATTTGTTAATTATGTACCTGTGTGTAAAACATATGGGCAGTGTGTGCAGGAGCTTGAAGTGTACAGAACTGTCAGATCCCCTTGGAGCTTGAGTTATGGGTTGCTGCGAGCTGCCTCATGTGAGTTCAGGGATCTGGTTGCAGCCTATCTGCTAAATGCTAAGACATTTCTCCAGACCTAGGACCTACACACTCAGAGACACACAGAGACACACATACAAGGCATGTATTTATGCATGCGCATTTTTGTATGGAGAAAGGAACTATGGCGGGAGAGAAAGAGGTATAAAGGGAGAAAATAGGTATAACAAAAGGTGACAATTGGCAATGGAAATACAGGAGCAGGATATATATTTTGTATACTTAATCTCTGTGTGTGTGTTTGTGTTTGCGTGTGTGTGTGTGTGTGTGTGTGTGAGAGAGAGAGAGAGAGAGAGAGAGAGAGAGAGAGAGAGAGAGAGAAAGAGAGAGAGAGAGAGAGAGAGAGAGAGAGAGAGAGAGAGAGAGAGAAAGACTCTCAGGTCATCTTGATAGAATACCCAGCTGTTACCAACTCATAAATAGACATAGGCAGTTGTGATGACCAGCCTGTAAAGTGTCTTAGAAGTAGGTCTAAGAGTGGACCAAATGTTTATTTCTAAATGGTTGAAAATACTGGCACATATGTTAATCAACCTGAAGCCATATTCGTGGTTTAAGTCTAGGAAGCTCAGCAATTGCTATTTAACTCATCAACCCACTTAACTCCAGATAGCATTAAATACATCCAGTATACAAATCTCATTTACCCTATTTTCCTTCTTGCTCAGCATTCTGCTCTCTACTCACTGACAGACTCTATCCACAGTCATTTTTGTAATTTTTGTAAAGCGTGTTTTCTAGAATTAATCTTTCATTGTAATCCTATGACATAAACCCTAAGCCTAGGCACACATTGTTTCTCTGAACATATCTGACATTATTTTATGTTTCCTTTCAGACTTAGCACATTAAGATCCCTGACAGTTCTTCTTACAGGAACATGATACTCTTTCAACCTCTTCTGCAACAGAGAACTTTGCGACCTAAGATGGCTTTGGCATCCTCCTGACTGACTCTCTCCAATTCCTAATAGTTCTTCTCTGACTTTCATATAAGCCCTTCCCTCCTAAGGTTTGTGGCATCAAACTTCAAACATCTTCAGCAGCTATGCTCAACCTCTATCGTTATCATCCCTTATGTGTAATGGACATTGCTGTATAACTCATATTGTTCTGTTTCAGGAACTTCAATCAGAAGAAATGTAAAAAAGGTCCAATACACAACACTGAAAGTCTTTACTGGGAACCAATCAATCTAAACCTTTCATTTACAAATCCTTGGTGAAGTCTTGGACTTTTTCAACATCTTAGACTATTGGGCCACTGTTGATTAAACTCTTAACACATAATCATTGTTCACAGCTTCCTTTATCTTAGTTTCTTTCTATTCTTATGCTAGGGAAATCTCTTTGATGTTACTGAAGGCGTGAGTATCTCTAATCTGACAGGCCACACTGCAACTCAACAGGTGCCTTTTGTCTTCCTCTCTACCCTATTTGTCATAAACTTTCACCTTGGATCAATTTACTCACTGACTACTTCTCATCTAACAACTAAAGTGAAAATCACTGCTGGAGAAGGTCCCACAGTAGGCACATCAGAGCCACTGCAGATTCAATGGATAGCCTTGAGTAGCGCTTACTATTTATAGTATCACTGTCCGGTAGTCAGACTCCTCTTTTGCATTTCAGAGTTAGTTTCTAAAACTATTGCTTTCAGTTCCTGGTCATTATTTCCCACATAACCCTGAAGATCTGTTGTTTTTCCTGTGCTTGTGTTGAGACAAATAGAGTCAATAATAATCTAGACAGTTTTAAGGATTTCTGGGGATCAAACCACAAAGCCTGAGTAATCCTGAATTATCCTGTATATTTTGAAAGTATCAATTAGAAAAATTACCAGTTTAAGATTAAATTGTTATATTTAAGGTACAAAGACTAGGAATGTTGAGATGGCTCAGTGGGCGAGATGGCTTTGTAAACATGAGAATCCGAGAACCTGAGTTCAAATTCTATTTGCATCTCCTTTACTTTCCCTTTGATTTTCCATAAGGCCTTCACCATTTGTTTAGAACAGTTATTCAGATGTTTAAAACATATTCAAATGTTTGTAACATAGGAAGAGTTAGCATAAAGGACTAGCCTTGTATTCATATGTTCCTGTCATACAGCTTTATCCTCCCATTATAATATGATAATCCCATTGCTGTCTTAGAGTAAAGATAACCCTATCCTGGTAGCAATAAAATAAGCAGAGCAGTAAACATCAGATAAATATCTACACATTTTTCTTTTAACCAATGGTACATCCAAATATCATAATACAAATAATATTAGGCATTACTCCCCTGTCTTCCATCTAGAGCTACAAGTATCATTGGAAGGTGTTAAAGTAGACAGAAAATGGAAGGGTAACTGAAATGGGACGCTAATGCAGCTTTTATAACTTGGACATCCATTATAAAATGAAACATGGAAATGATGAATTGTCTTAGGGTTATCCACAATCTTATATATAGCCACTCACTCATATTTCTATAAATGTCTGTACGACAGTTATTACTAAATGAGCACACATTGCTGCCACTTTTTGCTCCTAGCTTCAGTACTACAGTGGATAAAACTTGAATATTCTATGGAAATATGTCAAGAATGTTACTTCAATTATTATAATGTGTCTCATAGAAAAATGGCCAAGAGCTCATACTAGGTAAAAAAGAATTTTCTATATGTAATTTTTTGTTGTAGAATTATAAGTATAGTTTCCTTATACATTACATTTAATTGTAATGCATATGTACTTGTTTTGATCTTCTGGGCTGCTAAGGTGCTGGGCACCTCCACTCCTCTGGTTATACCATGCATAGCACACACAATCTAAAAGGATCAGGCTAGCTCCACTCCACACCTACCCCTCTTTGTGGTGGTTTTCTGACAGCTCATACATCTCACATGTTGGAGTCTCCATTGCCACTAAGGCTTCACCTTCACCAATGGCCCCTCTAGGTGGCAAGACTCTGTTGCTCCATATGATCCCCTAATGCTTTGCATATCAATACTTCTTAGTAGACACCTACACTTATCAAGTTTGGCTTCCAGCACAAGGTAAAGCTTTGACTACCTTTGGATCATAGTTTCAGTTCCCAGATTATTTTGCCTCAATGGTGACTGTTCTCTTTTTAATTACAGCTTATCAGTCAGCTCCAAATATACACTATTGATTATCCTAGTATAAAGCAAAGATTTCTCTTTAGTGATCTGATTTCTTGTTAATCACAGAAAATCCCTTGGCTCCAGCTGACCAGCGCCAAAGTCTTAATACAAAAAAACACACAACTGCTTCTGATAATACTTTTCCTTACCTCTGAAACTTCACAAGCCAGGCCTCCAGCATCTTCACTGTTCTTAGCACTATGTTCTCAGTTTCCACAATAGCTCATTATGCTCTTACCTATCAATGGCTTATTTAGTTCAAAATTCAAAACTTCTTCCACTATCCCCTCAAAGATATGGTCAATTCTGTTACAGATGTTCCCCTAAACCTGGTTTAAATTTCTGTCTTATTTAGCATTTCTGTTACTGTGATAAAATATTATGACCAAATGTTGCTTGTGGAGCAAAGGATTTATTTCAGCATACAACTCTTATGCCATACTGCATCACAGAGGGAAATCAGAGTATGAACTCAAGGCAGAAACCTGGATGTATGAAGTAAAGCAGAGGCTATAGAGGATCAATGATTTATTTCCCAATCCCCCCCAGTATACCACAGTTTTCTATCTTATATATGCCATCACCATATCATCAGCAATGTCAATAGCCACATTGAGCTATACCCTCCTGCCCTAATCATTAATTAAGACAATATGTTAATCCCACAGATCAAGGGAAAAGACCACAGACCCAATTTATCATGGCCAAATTAGTTAAAGCAATCTTTTTTTTTAAAAAAAAAATTCTGTCTTTGCCTAAAAGCAGAGTTCAAGAAATAAGTGGTGGACATAGGGAAGATATGGATTTTTTTAGTTCAGTGGTAGTGAGCATCTTAATGGGGGATTTAACAGGTAGGGTTACATAAACAGAATATAAGCGTAACAAGTTGGTCATAGCAACCTTCTATGACAAAAAGTTGAAAACAGAAAAAAAGCTGTAGTTAGAAGATAGTCTGAATAAGGTGGTCATAACAACTTTTTCTTTTTGTTTATTCTTCTCTTATATAATATATCTTAATGGCAACCTCCTCTCCCTCCACTCCTCCCTGTGCTCCCCTACCTGCCCTCTTCCCCAGATCATTTCTTTTCCAATTTCCTTTAGAAAAGAGTAGACTCCTAGGCATATCACCTTATTATGCTATAAAAAGATGCAGTAAGACTAGGCACAAACCCATATATCAAAGCAGAAGGAGGCAGATCAATAGGAGGAAAAGAAACCCAAGAACAGGCAAAAGAGTGAGCTATTTGAAACAAAGGCATGGTTGACATTTCCTGAACAGGTGGTAAAGAACCATTTGTAGTATAATGCTATAGGTAGGATATAACTCAATACTTGAGAAATAGATTTAGTCACAATCAGAAATGAACAGGATTTGACTTTTCTATAAGATGGCTTTCAAGCCTAAGATGGAGGAAGGCTGGTTTATCATATACCTTGTCACAGAATAACTACAGGCCAGTCTGAGAGGGGCATGTTCTAATTTAAGACTCCTCCTTCACCAGATATGTCTAGGTTTATGTCAAATTGACAAAATCTAACCAGAACCCTCACTTCCTCATCTAATATAACTTTCTTCACAAAAAAAACAAAAAACAAACAAAAAAAAAAAACCCAAAACGGTTGTGTGTGTGTGTGTGTGTGTGTGTGTGTGTGAAAGAGAAAGAGAGAGTTAGAATTAGCCAACCTCCAGGAGACAAGGATGGATTTTATTATAAATGGTGATGGTACCAAAAACTTGTTAATTAGTTATTTGAATAACTATGTAGACTATTTACCCCAGGATACCAGATATAGTCAATCTATATTCTAGCCACATGAACTTGACAGTCACTATTGCTCACTCTCACATAGAACTGTCATTCTTCTTGTTCCAAAGGAGGTGATAGTGACAGAAGAGCTGCTTGGAGCAGAAAGCTGCACTGATGGCTTTTGTGAACAAGGCTTATCATTGATAAAAACACACGGCCATTAAATCACACTCTAAAGGATTATCATGAAATAAATGATTCCAAACAAAACTCATTTCAGAAATACTAAATTTACTTTGGATAAAATAATAGAACTTTAATAAAAATTATAATTAGAAGAACTGTTGACACCTTCAGTCATATAGATGAGGCTTAGAGGCATTTTGCTAATTTCAGAGACCAGACTCAAATGACTGTGTGGTGCATGATTTCATTTTGAAATTATTCCAAAATGTCAAATAATAGAATATCCACAGTTGTCAAGAGTTATAAGTAGGGTATTGACCAGGAAGGATCAGAAGAGGTGAATAAAGAAAGTTCTGAATGAGTGATGTTCTTTGTCAATGTGTGGCCATGCCAGAGATGCCAGAAACTTAGACCCGTTAAGAAATTGAAAAGCCTTCAACCTAGCGGCTAGGCTGAGAAGGGGCGTCTTTCCTTCTGCCACACATGTTACTATTGATAGTGTGTGCAAAAAATGTTTATTATAGTTTTCTTCTCAGATGGTTACAGGATAAAGATTTCTCCCCTTACAGAGATTTTGTATCAACATTATCTAAACATGTCCCCTCAGTCTAGCTATATTCCACAAATCTCACCTACTTGTTTATCTGTATTTAATAAATCTACCAGCCATTGTGTTCAACTGTATACAATAACCTCCCTTTGTGTTCAACTTTTTATATTAACCCCATGCAGCTTCTGAAGCGTTGAGATTTATCTGTCTGAGATCCCAGACAACCTCGTCTCAGTTTCTGTCTGTGTATCTGTCTGCATTTGTCTCTTCTTCATTTTCTTGCTATCCTAGTCATATCCAGGTCCCTGATGCCATGCTGATCTGTCAGGGATGGAACCATTTTATATCCTGATTATAGCCGTGGTTGGAAAGATCTATCATCTTTCATAACACAGAACTATAAACTGCAAGGTAAATTTATATGTGAACTACTATTTTTAATTTTGAAATTAGCATTCTCATAAAGATGAGAAAATATGTATATTCCTATAAACAACAATCTTCTAGGACAAAGAATCTCAAAGCTAAAACAACATGTAAGGTGCTCAAAATATTAGTACTGAGTTTGAAGAAAATCTCTCGCTCCTCTCTCCTTTTCCTCTTTTCTCATTATATTTTCATGTGCCTATTTATGTGCAAGAAGTCAAATAAATTAGCACAAGGATTGTGCAGAAAAGTAAAAGTCAAGAATAGTGATTGTAGACAAAAATTTGAAAGTTTGAGTGCAAATAAATCTATGAGTAATGTAAGCCAGAGTGTACAAAGCCATCCAAAATAAATTAAAAGAACAAAGAAGAAAAGAACTCGGCAGAAAAAGTAATTCACTAATTTAAACCTAACCAAATTGCGCAATTTTCTAATTGAAGTTTCAATTAAGTGCTGAGCAGGGGAAAAGGGAACCCTACAAGTGAATTCACATCTCTATGAAGACTGACCCCACTCCCTGCCTGCTATTTGTTTCTGAAGAAAAGGCTAACTCAGAGGTGGTTTCACTTGCTTTGAATTTGAGAAAAAGCATCAATTCCTTTGGTGTAAGCACCATGACTAGCAATCAGTAGAGTTTTACTTTTCAAGGTGAAAACTTTTTTTTTTTTTTAAAAAAAAAACAACCTGTTTTTTTTTTTTTTAGAAAATCCAATCATGTGAGCAGTCCTATTTTGTGAAGCTCATTAAAAAGTAAGATTGAAAAATGTCCATTTCCTATATAAATTCAGTTCTAATTTCTATTTAGGACACATACATTTTTTCCCAGTGTGATGTCCTATGATGGGTAGTTTGGAAGGTTTAGTCTGTCATTGAAACTGAACATTGTGTGTGTGTGTCATTGTTAGCCGATCTTGTCATATAAGCAGCACTATGTTTTGGTGTAATTTTTTTGAGAAACATCATAATCAATTGGAATGATGATAATTAGACTTTTAGAAAGCTGGTTTTCCCTAACAAACAGATTCTAGGCCAAGCCTTTGGTAGAAGCTGCCATTATTAGCAGGTGCACTGGCCTTTCTACTTGTCACTGGGTTATAATACTAGGCATCAGTTTGGTAATAATGCTTGTTTCCAGGAACATTTTCTATGATAGCAAATTATGCAGCACAGAACTATCTGGTTTGTTTAACTCAGACCTCGAAAACATCAAATTGCACCAGCTCTTCCCTTCCTATAACCACAAATGGCATGGAGAATGTTCTCAAAAAAACAAAGAAAACAAAAGCGACTTTAGTTACTAACAGAGCAACTAAGTAATTTATGTCTATCATTTTGAATATTAACTGTGTTTGTTCATTCTCTAGTACAATGCTACCCTGAAAATTGTGACATGTGTGTGTGCACATATGCATATGTGTTGCCTGGACATGTGTCGGGTGGAGGCCAGTAGAGAACACCAAAGATCTTTTTCCATCACTCTTTTCTCTTTATCTTAGTGACTTAAGGCAAGAACATTCACTGAACTGATGCTTGTCAGTTTCACCAAGGTTGGCCACTCAGTGAGTTCTTGGGATCTGCCTGTCTCTGTAACCTGAGTTGCTGCTATTGCAAGCATGAAGCTGGTCTGCTTTCTGTGTGCATACTGAAGGTTAAAAGCTCAGGTCTTCATGCTTGCAGAAGAATCATTTTAAGCCACTGAGCCATCGTTTTCAGACCCTTTGGAAGTTTCTAAATCATGAATGATATGATAATTATGTGCTGTACACTTCCAATTAAGATAGTGTAGCATGATAGCTATGATAAAAAAATCAGTAGCACACAATCTCAAAACACAGTGCTTATTATGAAAAATTCTGGGTATATTGGTCAATAAAACTAAATTTTCAATATTTGAAAAATAGGATATTTTACATATTTGCTATTAATTTTTACAAAATTCAAAATTTGGAAAATTGAGCCTGCTTTGTCTAATAACCTGTGAGTAATAAGTAGCTGGCTGCAGCTATTAAAGGCAACATTCTTACTAATTCTCCACAATCCACCCATCACAGTCTCTCCAGCATCTAACATTCTTAGGTTTAGGTCTGACAGCAATTGATTATATAAGTTCTGGTAGGTCAGCTCAGATGTAAAGAAACAAAGGTGCATATAAAAAGTGATCCTTAAACCCTGACATAGTGCTCTAGACCAGATGTGAAAACAATCTATATATTGAGGCCTTTCCACTTACATTTCTGCCATCTCTCATTCTTTATTTACAAAACAAATGCTGTGTTATTTATATTCATATTTAGATATATCTATTTATGTTTAGTCTTGACGTTACTGCAAATAGCAGTTTATGATAGTGTAGTGCAAAGAGACATACAAAAGTAAATATTGGCAAGAAATTAATATGTGGTATGTTTGAGAACTTTGCTATATAAAAACTAACAAAGGCAATCAATTGTTTTCTTGGATGTTACGTAGGCTCTTTATTAACTAATGCTCACCATTGTTCTGCTTTTCTCAGTCTCTATTAACTATGAGGAGTAAGGAAATCACCTCCTGAATCTGTCTTCCTCTATCTCTTGTTTTTTCCAGGCTAATCTCACAAAAAGTAAGACTTAACATTTCTTCCTTTTTTTATCTTTCACATTTTTCTTTGGAATAAAATGAAAAAAATTATTTATTACTTATGAACTAGTACTATCAACACAAATTTCCTCAGACATAGGTTTAAAATTCAGTTAAGTTTTAAAAATACACAAATAATAAATTAGAAATCAATTGTTAAATAAGAAGATGGTTGGGCAAAGATACATCATTAAGGTCATAACTAACTTGTTTTGAATTAATAGTAATAACAATAAAAAAGGCCATAAATTTGAAACAAAGCAAAGAGAGGTATTTGGAGATTTTTGAGGGAGGTAAGGGAATGTAGAAATATTATAATTATATTATTATTATCTCAGAAACTAAAAAATACTTATTAAAAAGACAAATGATATATACATTTAACAAAGTGAAAATAATGTTTATTTCCCCAGAATTTCAAATGACATATTTCCACACCTGAATCCAATTTTAATTCCTTATTATGTAACCCTGAAAAAGTTAGACAGATCTTTTTTAGTTCTATATTTCAATCAATATTATCTCACTCAGTCATCACTACAGAAGTTTCTTGCCATAGTAGAATGCTAACACAGAAGCCTACAACTGAACAGTGTGCCAGGAGTGAGAGACACCCGAGTACTCAGTCCTAAATGATGTCTTTATCAAAGCCCTCCCTCAAGGCTCTGGGATCTGTGCATTCAGACAATCTGTAAGAGCCAGATGGATTATTCCAAAGAAACAGTGTCTAACAGGCACAACTGGATTGATAGGCCTATGAACTCACAGAGACTGTGGTGGCATACACAAGGCCTCCACTAGTTCAAGTCAGAATGAATCATAGCACTAAGATGGGGAGCAAGACGTGGGCCCTCACTCCTAGTGAAGAAATTCTCTACAATTGATAACTCTGGCAAAGGAAAATTAGTTCTCTACAATGGAATCTAATTGGGTATATTAACCACATTTCAGGTTACGGCCTATGCCCAGGAATAGTTGCCCTACACAAAACAAAGTCAATGGTAAATTTTTGTTTTATTTTGCTTTGTTTAAGAATTTTTTCTTATTGCTTTTTGCTTATATAGTTTAGTTTCTGTATTTGTAGGGTATTTGTGTTTCTTGTTTTTTGTGTATTTGTTTTTATTTGTTTTTTAAAGTGAGCAAGGGAAGAACTAAAATTTGAGTATGTAGGCAGATGGGAAAGGATTGGAAGGAATTGGGGAAGGGGAAAACATAATCAAAATTTATAATTTTTGTCAATAAAAAGAAAAAATAATACAATTTTTGTCGTTTTATTTTATTTTGTATTTTTCAAGACAAAGTTTCTCTGTGTTGGCATTCCTGTCATGAAACTTGTTCTGTAGACCAAACTGGACTCAAAGACACAGAGATCCACCTGGCTCTGTCTCGTTACTGCTGGCATTAAAGGCATGTGTAAACAATGTTAAGTCAAGGTACAAAGTATTTTCAAAATATAAAAATTTGTTTACTTCCCCAATATCACAAGACATATTTTCATACTCTTTCATCTTTCTCTAAAGAAGTTTGACAGATTTTTCTGTAGTTCTATGCTTGAATTCATAAATAAATTGTGAATATATTTGATCAGAGAACCTAATATATTTAGATTGAAAGCATATATTTGATTATAGTGTCTAGTATCATAGAGTTGTGGCCTAAAGGAGGGCATGTAGAGGAGCAGGCAAGACAAAATTAAAATTTAGTTGTCATTTAAAATGATCCCATGACTGTCTAGTATCCTTCCACAGAGAGTCAGACATATCGAATGGTAACAGTGGAAGCAATATTATTTGGTAAAAAGTTTTCCATGTGTTTTCAATATCTGGTCTATAAAACCTTTCATGATGAGTGTGGAAAAATTCTGTGAGCAGGACAATGTTGTCCTGAAACTAATCAAAATCCTTTTCCAAGATAAGGTGAAGAGAGGATTAGCCTGTTTGGTCAACATATTGTGAATATGAAGTGATAATATTAAATGCACACATTTTTGTGTACATAGTTGGACTAAAGCTTTTTCAAAAAATGTCTTCCCTTTGTAGCTGCACACACACACACAACATACCATTTATGCTGCTGAGAAAATTTCTCACATCTGGGTTTGGAACTGTGTATCTTTCTGTAACTTAACATTTTACATTCCGATGGTTTAATTATGTTAGGAAATAAAAATGTCAGAAAGTGAACTAGTTCCATAAACTCTAATGAGATAGATAAATTTAGTAATCAACCTGACACACTTGGGAAGAGGAACCTTATATTGAAAATATGCCTCCATTGGGTTTTCCTGTAAGCATGTCTATGGGGCATCTTCTTGATGGTTACAGACTACACTACTGTGGGTGGTACCATCCTTGGTAAAGTGGGTTTGGACAGTTCAAGGAAAGTTGCTGAATGTGATACAAAAAGCCAGAAATATTTGTGTCTTTATGCCTTAAGCTACCTCCTTGGCATCCCTCCATGATAGATTGTATTCTACAAAATGGAATAAAGACTTTCCTCCCTGTGATGCTTTTGTGCTTGGTGCATATCACAGCAATAGAAGGCAAACTAGATTATCTAAAAACCAGAAAAGAAATTACATGCTTTAGGAAACAGTTCTTATTTCCAAAACATAAAATCTGTGGAACTCCATTCTAGTGAAAGCAACATAGAGAGCAGATAAAATTTATATGAAGTCTGTGGTTCTTTGTGAAGCAGTCTTCATGAGTTTATTAACTCTGAGATCTTAGTCTTGGAATAAAATAGCTCAATTGAGCAGAAAAACTTCCTCAATCCAAATCATACATTATTATTACTTTCTGATCGATGAAAATAGTTATGAGACCTAGAGCTATTACCACAAACAAACTCTTGTGATCCCTGTCCTGAAGTTCTCAGTGGATAAATAATTGAAGACTACAATGTTAAGTAAGCTAGAATATATTGCCAGATTTATTTAATTTTAAATTTCTAATAATTAGTATGATATGAGGTTAATTAGAGGGGAAATTTTAAAATGTTAATCAAACTCGCTAATAAATTGTACTCATTGAAGTGCATGTGCTGAAAACTATTTCATATTCATTATTTATTTTCATAATAATCACATTAGATAAGTCAGAAGGTGGAACATTCATTATTAGATTAGTAAAATGACAACTTAGTGGAAATAATCAGTGTGCCCAAGTTTATATAAAATTAAATATGAAAATTGAGATGAATATATTTTCTAATTTTATGGACACTGTAGATTTTCATTTTTTCTATGCAATGTTCTGAGAAGGAAAGCTTTTATTATCACCCCTATCATATTATTACAGTGGAATTTATATACTAAAAAAAATTAGTAGCTCTCCTTTACACAGATGATATATGGGCTGAGAAGGAAGTCAGAGAAACATCACCCTTCACAATAGCCACAAATAGCATACAATATTTCAGAGTAACTCTAATCAAATAAGTAGAAGACTTGTGTGACAAGAACTTTAAATCTCTGAAGAAGAAGGTGAACCCAAAGGAAAAAAAATTGAAATAAATAAATAAATACATAAATAAATAAATAAATCTCTGAAGAAAGAAATTGAAGTAGACACCAGAAAGTGGAAAGATCTTCCATGCTCTTGGGTAGGTAAAATTAACATAGTAAAAATGGCAATCTTACCAAAAGCAATCTACAGATTCAATGCAATGCTAATTAAAAACCCAGGAAAATTCTTCACAGACCTTGAAAGAATGGTACTCAAGTTCATATGGAAAGGCAAAAAACCCTGGGTAGCCAAAAAAATCCTGTACAATAAAAGAACTCCTGGAGGCATCACAATCCCTGACTTCAAACTCTGTTGCAGAGCTACAGTACTGAAAACAGACTGGTATTGGCATAAAAACAGACAGGAGGATAATGGAACTTAATCAAAGACCCAGATATTAATCCACACACCAATGAACAACTGATTTTTGACAAAGAAGCAAAAAATATGAAATGGAAAAAAGAAAGCATATTTAACAAATGGTGCTGGCATAACTAGACATCAACATGTAGAAGAATGAAAATACATCCATATCTATCACCATGCACAAAACGCAAGTCCAAATGGATCAAAGACCTCAACATAAAGCCAGCCACTCTGAATCTCAGAGAAGAGAAAGCTGGAAGTACACTTGAATGCTTTGGGGACAGGAGATCACTTCTTAATTATAATCACAGTAGCAAGACACCATGAAAAAATTAATAAATGGAACCTCCTAAAATTGAAAACCTTCTGGAAAGCAAAGAACATGGTCAACAAGACAAAATGATATCTTACAGAATGGGACTTATTCACTTTTCTTGATGAAGAACCTCATTAGCTGAAGGTGTGAGGTAACCCAGACCCAAAAATATGAACATGGGATGTACTCACTCATAATTGGTTTCTAGCCATAAATAAGGGTCACGGAGTCTACAATTGGTGAACCTAAAGAAGCTAAATAAGAAGGTGAACCCAAGGAAAAACATATAGTTATCCTCTTGGCTATGGGAAGTAGACAAAATCGCCGGGGAGAAAATTGAGATCTTGGGGGTGGGGTGGGATGGGGGTAAGGGGAGATGGGGAGAGAAAAGTGAGAAGGGGAGGGTGGGGGGAACTTGGGGAAACAGGATGATTGGGATATAGGAAGGTTGGAGAGGGGAGCACGGAAGCACAATTCTTAGTTAAGGGAGCCACCTTAGGGTTGGCAAGAGACTTGAACCTAGAGTGGCTCCCAGGAGCCCAAGGCGATGTCCCCAGTTAGTTCCTTGGGCAGCTGAGGAGAGGGAGCCTGAACTGGCCCTATCCTATAGCAATACTGACGAATATCTTGCATATCACCATAGCACCTTCATCTGGTGATGGATGGAGATAGAGACAGAGACCCACACTGGAGCACTGGACTGAGCTCCCAAGGTCCCAATGAGGAGCAGAAGGAGGGAGAACATGAGCAAGGAAGTCAGGACCACGAGGGGTGCACCCACCCACTGAGACAGTGGGGCTGATCTATTGGGAGCTCACCAAGGCCAGCTGGACTGTGACTGAAAAAGCATTGGATAAAACCGGACTCTCTGAACATGGCGATCAAGGAGGGCTGATGAGAAGCCAAGGACAATGGCACGAGGTTTTGATCCTACTTCATGTTCTGGCTTTGTGGGAGCCTAGCCAGTTTGGATGCTCACCTTCCTAGACATGGACGGAGGGGGGAGGACCTTGGACTTTCCACAGGGCAGGGAACCCTGACTGCTCTTTGGACTGGAGAGGGAGGGGGAGAGGAGTGGGGGGAGGGAAAGAAGGGTGAGAGGAGGGGGAGGAAAATGGGAGGCTGGGAGGAGGCTGAAACTTTTTTTCCCTTTTCTCAACAACAACAACAACAACAACAACAACAAAAAAGAACCTCATTAAAGGACATGCAAAATCGCCTCTTTAGAACAAGGCAGGCTCTCTACACACTTATTTGCTTAATAGAATAAAATATAATTATGTCTCAAACATCAATACGTTTCTTTTAGTGATACCTGTACACTAGTTTTTCAAGACAGTTAAATATAAGATGTAAATATGTATATTGATAATCAAAGGGAAAAAATAAGTCAACACATTCCATTCATTCCTTATTGGATTGTCACCAATCCATTATTTATTCTCCAACAATTCTTTTTTGTTTGTTTGTTTTGTTTATTTTATTTTTTTTAGTTGTTGCAAAAAAAATTTCTGCCTCCTCCCCGTTTCCCATTATCCTTCCCCTCCTTGCACACATCGCCCCTTCCCCCCACTCTCCTGCCTCTCTCCCCCTCCCCCCCACTCCATTCCCCCTCCCTCTCGAGAATGAAGAGCAGTCCAGATTCCCTGCCCTGCGTGAAGTCCAAGGTCCTCCCACTTCTATCCAGGACCAGGAAGGTGAGTATCTAAACAGGCTAGTCTCCCACAAAGCCAGATCATGTATTAGGATCGAAACCTAATGACATTGTCCTTGGCTTCTCATCAGCCCTCATTGTCTGACACGTTCAGAAAGTCCGGTTTCATCCCATGTTTACTGAGTCCCAGTCCAGCTGGCCTTGGTGAGCTCCCAATAGATCAGTTCCACTTTCACAGTGGGTGGGTGCACCCCTCGTGGTCCCGACTTCTTTGCTCATGTTCTCCCTCCTTCTGCTCCTCATTTGGATCTTAAGAGCTCTGTCCGGTGCTCCAATTTGCGTCTGTCTCTATCTCGATCCATCGCCAGATGAAGGTTCTAAGGTGATATGCAAGATATTCATCAGTATGGCTATAGGATAGGGTCTTTTCAGGTTCCCTCTCCTCAGTTGCTCAAGGTACTAGCTGGGGACATCTCCCTGGACACCTGCGAGCACCTCTAGAGTCAAGTCTCTTGCCAACCCTAAGATGGCTCCCTTAATTAGGATATATATTTCTCTGCTCCTGTGTTCACCCTTTCTTTATCGCAACCATCCCATTCCCCCATACTCCCCCCATTCTCCCCTTCTCACATTTCTCACCCCATTTTTCCTTAGCCCCATGCCACCTCACCCCCAAGTTCCAGGTTTTGCCCTGCAATCTTGTCTACTTCCCATATCCATGCGATGACTATATGTTTTTCTTTGAATTCACCTTCTTATTTAGCTTCTCTAGGATCACAAATTATATGCTCAATGTCCTTTATTTATGGCTAGAAAACAATTCTTGACTTACTACTCCAAATTGCAAGGAGATTGCTACTAAGCCCTTCCATTTTTATTAAGGATGGAAAATAACTCATATTAAGAAAGTCATATTATTGCTTCTAACAATCTTATTCCCAAACCTGAATTTTCAGATCTAATTTGCAAACAAGTCTGTCCATTTTCCTTGCCTGAATCATATAGAAACCTATTTCTATTTTGTTATCAAGTAAGGAAAATTGAGACAGGTACCCAGAATTACAGTACTTTATTTTGGGAAATGCTTTACATAATTTAGTTTATGCTGAATTTAAACAAGGTAGGATTTCAGTAATCATTTGATTTTGAATTTAGTGTGGGGAAGAGTATTAAGAAAAATTTCAGCTTTTAATTTTACTTAATATACTCCATCAATTAAACTATGTGGTAATTTATTACGTAAGACATTAGGGAAACACTTTATTAAATATTTACATTTTAATAGAGGATCTTAGGCTATTCGTCAAGTAAATTTTAAATAAAAATTAATTTTATTCACTTATGATTCATAGAAACAGAAGTTTATAATAGAGACGAAGGGGAATGTGCCAAAAGAGGGAAACACTAAAAAAGTAATCCCACACTAAATCCAAATAGAATATAATAAGGGGTTCTTTATTAAAGGAGAGTTCACAGATCACAAGGTGGAACAGGAATTGAATAAAACACTAAAACATCTAAGTGTGGTGTCAGTGCGGAGAGAGAGAGAAAGAAAAGGAGAGAGATAGAGAGAGAGAGAGAGAGAGAGAGAGAGAGAGAGAGAGAGAGAAAGATATATGCATGACTTTTGGTACCCAAGGCCACACCCAACCTGGTCTAGCCTCTCAAAGGCCATTCCCATCACCTCCTCCTTTTGTCTAAAATAATAGAGCTTCAAACCCCAAACAAAACTATATACAATAAGAAGAGATGTCAAGTACAAAATTAGAATTACTACCAGCATAAATAATATTAAGCAAGAAACATATGCTAAAAGTTTTAATAGTTATTATATCTTAAGGAGTTTGAGCCTAGTATCAGAAATGGCTTGGCTAACTCATAAGAAGAAAGTAACTATGAGTATCTAGTTTTCAACCTCATTGAAGGCCTGAGAAAGGAGGTAATATTACTAGTAGGCAGTAAGTACAATCCAGCAGCTTCTGAGATGTGCAGTAGATGACAGAGACACCTGGCTACCCGGGCAATCACCCAAAGTCTCATTAGAAACATTGGAGCAACCAACTTTGGCTAAGGCCTAGAGTAACAGAAAAGCATTACAATTTAAAGATAATATCATAATAGAAATATGTAAGTGACATTTAGTGGTCCAGACCTCAAGAATAAAAAAAAAAGATAACTCCTATAGGTACAAAAACAAACTTCTTCTTTCAACGTCTCATAGTAAATAAATGAATTTCTTAAGCTTTATATACACTATACCCAGCTAAGTCTCACAGAGTGTTTTATTCATGTAGTTTAAATATTTTACTTTGAATAAAATAAAATATTAAATATTTTCATGTAGTTTATAGACACATCATGTAAAACTTCCAGAATTTTGCTGAGTAGATCGGCAGGTCTGATGAAGAGGTTTAATTATTACAAATGGGGGCTCTTTCTGAAATTATTGGGTAGCAAGTTTTATTTTGTCTAGGGTATTCTTTTTTAATTGTTTTGATTTGTTTCCAGTTCACTTGTAGTTCTCCATAAAGTACACTTAATGGCCCAGCAAGGGTTCTAGACAGTCAAATTAGTGAACTTGAAGCAAATGAACCAGAATCCCATAAATCATTCTTTTTTAAATAACAGTGGTCATTTTGGATATTTTGTTTGCTGTCCACTTGTGGTCAAAGAATTTATCGATTTCATTGGTATATATAATTTGCATTAAAACTCTTTTGCTTCTGTCTAGAGCATAGTTAGTACTATAGACTCTGCATAGTATACTTGTGGGAATGGTTTTCCTGAGAAATGTTGTTTAAAGCTTGTCTTTACAAACCAAATTTTCACTCAAGTCATAACCAAGTAAATAGTGGGGTTTGAGATCATTTACAACTATGTACCTGTTCTACATAGATACTGTACGTTCAACATGTTTAGAATTAATGACCTCTAATAAAAGCATATTATGCAAACGTTATACAAATTGAAATTTTTTTCTTTGTAACTTTTGTGTGCCCCTTACTCAGAAGGATGTGTGTGTGTGTATGAGAGAGAGAGAGAGAGAAAGAGAAAGAAAGAGAGAGAGAGAGAAAGAGAGAAAGAAAGAGATGTCATGACCTGATCTAAGTCCATTCTGAAGCAGCGAGGCATTTAAAGCAATGTACTCCCCAACCTCTCTCTCTCTCTCTGTCTCTCTCTGTCTCTCTGTCTCTATCTCTGTCTCTGTGTCTGTGTCTCTCTCTGTCTCTCTCTGTCTCTCTCTCTGTCTCTCTCTCCCTCTCTCTCTCCCTCTCTCTCTCTCTATATATATATATATGAAGCAACAAGTCAACAAGTGGGTATAGAGAGATAATTTGTAATTGTGGCTTTGTGTACTGTTTAGAGCCAGTGGGGCCAGAAAAACAATTTTCTTCCTTATGAGATTCCTGTAAAGATTGATTAAGATAAAACCTTCCTTATTCCTTTTTGTTACTGCATTTGCTTTGCTCTTCAATATAGAAAGAAGGCACCCTTTGTTCAGGATTACTGCTCTTCATTTTAGTCTCTGGTTAGAGTAATCTTTTAGATTAGATGACTCTCTTTGAACTAAGATATCTATTAGATTACAACAGGGAATAATAAAACTCCTAAATAAATAAGGTCTCCTCTTGGGTAAATGATGCCAGGTGATAGTATTTCTTCTCTTATGTGGTATCATCACAAAGCTGAGCTAAGAAAATGAAACAGCTGTTCAAATACTTGTTTGTTGAGCACGAGAACTTGAGGGTGATACATAGCAATAGCATACAAAGGAAGGTGTAATGGCATAGAATTATAATTCCTATGCTAGACGATGAGGCAAGTATATTCTCTAAGTTCATTGCTATCCAGTCTGACCATACTGATGAGCATCAAATACAGTGGAAAATTATTTGTCTATGTAATAAAAGCGTGAAGTGATACAGTAAAGACATATGATGTATGGCCTTCATTTGCACATGTACCCACACATTCATAAGCATATGTTTGTATGTTCATGTACACATATATGGACACACGGCATTACTCACATACAACATAAGTAAAGAGAGTTCACAGAGGCAAAATATCTCTGCTCTGTGCATTTGAAAGTAATTTCTGGTTGAGAAGGAAAAAGAAAGTGAAACAGGAATCTTACTGGATGCCAGGGAGCAAATAGAATTGCTGTGGAATATTTAACTATGTAACGATGTGTTGCATTTTTTTTTAATAACATAAAGATGTGCTGCTCTTTTAGCTTGTCTGCCTAAGGCACCTGACTGGTCTAATAAAAAGCTGAGTGGCCAGTAGTGAGGGAGGAGGTTTAGATGAGATTTCTGGGAAGGAAGAACAGGTAGGAGGAGGTATTTAGGCTTGGGAAGAAAGTAAAATAGACTTCAGAAAGATGACAGGGTTGAGCAGGCCAACCACAGGGGAAGCAGGATATACAGAATGAAAGAATAAAAAGCCCGAGACATGATTTAGATGAACAGAAACAGGCTAAATTGAGTTAAAGGAGCTAGTGGGACACATTCAAGCTAAGATCAGTTACAATTAATAATAAATATCCATGTCTTTATGTGGAAGCTGATGGGTGGCCTGAGAAAATGCCAACTATAGAGTATTCTCCCAGGCATGTGATGATGACAACAATAAGGTACGCACATGACTGACAAAATTCCTGCCACACCGAAGTCTTGTGATTAAAAAATGTTTACTGAAATTTAAGTGTATCTCCACTCATTTTCATGGTTTTAACGATTGAGAGGAATTTGTAATTGTTGCAGTTATTTATACTTTGTCTATGATCTATGTCTATCATTTATCTATCAATCTATCTATTCACATACATATATTTATTAAGCAATTCAGGCTAGTAACACCAGAATTGCAATGAACCTGCACATGTGAAAACATATCAGTTTAGTCAGCCTGTACCAGAGAGATTCCACTTTAAAATATTCACATTCACTTTTAACCTTTCACTGAGTATGAACTCTGAAGCTAGAAGACTCATGGGGTTTTCTTTCATGCTATGTTGTGATTAAATTATTTTCTTAAATCTAAGTGGTTCATTTCAAGTGAAAAGATAATAGAATGGGAGAGTTAAAGGACCTCTGTGACTGTTTTCAAATCTCTGTACCTCTTCAAGTCTCTTCACTTAGAAAGCAGAAATAATAATATCTATAACAAATTACTGTTACTCTGAAATGTAATGCTGACTATCAAAGCTGTTGTAACTACAGAGTTGGCTTGTAAATTGCTTTTATAATTTCTCTGTAGAGACGTTTACTAGAAATCAGTGAGGAAATGTTCTACATTTTCTACACAAAATATGTTATTGCTTTCTAGGCACTTATATATCATATTTACTCTCAGTTACTTTATTAGAATATAAGAATATAAATATGAAAGTTCTACAATCCATTGCCTTCAATGGTATCAAATCACTAAGTGGAAAGGTCCATATTTAATTAACAAGAGTGGATTAAGTACCATTTTAACTTTGATAAATGGTGCTATGAGAATAAATGCATGGGAAATTAAGATAAAGTATTGGGTAAATTTTGCTTGTGCTTGTGTTTTAAAGCTATGTTTTATAAAATAAGCTGAGTTTGTAGAATTGGGCTGAAATCCAGCAGTTGAAGCAGAAAGATCACATGAAGAAGAGACAAAACTTCACTCTGCGGTGAGGATAGCAATGTAAATGAAATTGGTCTTTATCTGCTGTACAAGGATGAGATGTGTGAACTTCAGAGTCTACATAATGAGCACCAGTGAAATGGTTGTAAACTTATACATGGAAATTTGCTTCCATAGTTATTATTCTTTTAATGTATCAAAATGGATGTTAAAAAGAAACTTTGGTTGAAATATTATCAGCATATTTAAAAATAAAAACGAATTATAGTGCAATGAATTTTGTTTCATCTCTTCTGGGGCCTGTGCAATTTACTATAAAGGAAATAAAGGAACATATTTTGTGGTATAAACAATGTATATATTTTAATTTTATTTAGATTTTGCATTTTAAAAATCCATGCAAACAGGCATGTGTTAATGCAAATGATATTTGGTAGTATTGTGAGAAGCAAGGATAAGCAGCAAATTAGGGACAAGGCAATGTGATTTACAGTATAACTATTGTTGTGTGAGCAGACAGTTGGAAACATGTTTGATTATTGTTTTTAGGAACAATTTAGCAGATAAAGTTTAAAAATCTTAAGAAAATTAACAAATTTAGAAAAATAATCAACCAGATTCTTTCTTTGTATAAGATGATCAAACACAATAGAAATGCAATTTGGAGGAAAAAAAGATACTAGGATAACTACAAATTTATGGTAACATCTTTTATTTACATGCAGTTTAGAGATTTAGACTGAGTTGATTGACTTGTAGTGAGAATTAATAGTGTTTCAGTTATAATGAAGTATTTTCTTATCATTAAATTATCAGTGAGCTATTACATGTTGCTTAAACCAATAAGTACTTATATTTAAAAGGTCATCTAGAAATTTTTTCTCACCTAATATCAATGTCTGATTAACGATTAGGTTAGAATTAGAAGATTCTAGAAGGTTCTCTGAAATCTGCTTTCCAACTATTCCGTGAGATTTCCTATTTGGTTACACACGAGTATCATCATTCAGTAAGCTATCCTGTACTTTTTCTTATAGTAGCTGAGCAGAGTTCAGAGAAATTAGCAAGTTTATGGAAGTTTTGAACTGAAAAAAATGTATCATCAATAAGTTATTGAATAAAACATGTCATAATTCTGGCTATGATATAAAAGATGAGACTGGCAGCAATGGCAATGGTCTTAACAGTTTTGGAAAAGAAGCATGAAGACAGTGAGTTCAAGACTTGCCAAGACTACAAAGTATTATGCCAGCTGGAGAGCTTAGTGATTAAATATCCCATAAGAACAATACAAAACAGGTCTGTGGGTGGTTCTCAGCGGTAGAATGCTTACCTGTGACTCACATGGCAAGGGCTCAATCTACAGGACTCTCCAAAAATAAGGAAAATAAGAAAGACGAGAGAGAGCATGGAATCTCGTTGCTGGAGAGAATATCAAAACCACATTTCAATGTGTATAGTATGTATGGCAAAGACAGAGAAATGAGCACAACTGAATAATTGTGATTATCTATATAAGCAAAGTACCACTATTAGAAATTCATATTTAACTGTATAGTTACTTGTTAGTATGGTGGTCTGGTAAGTAACCCTTCCCTTCAAGAAAAAAATTCTTTTTTTTTTTTTTTTTTTTGATTTTTCGAGACAGGGTTTCTCCGTAGCTTTTGGTTCCTGTCCTGGAACTAGCTCTTGTAGACCAGGCTGGCCTCGAACTCACAGAGATCGGCCTGCCTCTGCCTCCCAAGTGCTGGGATTAAAGGCGTGCGCCACCAACGCCCGGCAAGAAAAAAATTCTTAACCAACTAATCATGTATTTGAAATTTTCAGGGCACAGAAAGATTGTACAAAAGACCCTTGTAATTATTTGATGAGAGCCATGTAATAAAGTACCTTTTCAATAATACATTAAGTATGAATATGAAAACATGATTTATGTTTATTTTTAAAATGAGAATTGATACTTAGAAAAACTTCCAGAAAGGTAAGGTTTAGCATTACCATACTCAATGTCACAGTTTGTCTTCAATTTTAAGTTGTATAAATGATAAGAGATATAGAGTTTCAAGTGTGACCACAGAAGATAAATAATTAGCATGCAGCCAAACTAATTCATCAAAGCTTGTCACCTCCATATTTGATTAGAAGGATAAGCTGAAAAGGGCAAAGGAGTATGCTAAACAAGTGTATGGTTACAAAAGTCATAAACTACCAAAAATGAAAAACAGAACAATATTTCAAAATTATTAAAAGTATTACAAAGATTATACATATGTCCTAAAAGAATGACACACTTAAAGAAGTGAATGTAGATATAATAATCAAGGAATGAACAGGATTTGACTACCAATGTGATATCAGAAAATGGGACATTTCACCTGTTCTAGTAACAGATAATTGCAGCACAAATAATAGAAACCCAGAGACAGATATTGGGGTTGAAGCTGAAGAGCAGTAACACAAAGCAGTGAAACCGCTAGAGTTCTTACCTCTACCAAGGCTCAGACAAAAGGCGGGTCCTTTTCTCGATGTGACTATAAGCTTCAAAGCTCTCCACCAAACCTCAGACTGCAATGAGCTCTTGTCTCCTATTGCCTTATATACCTCTCTCTGCTTATTCATATAACTCCTGTCTCGACCTCCATGGTACTGGTATTAAAGACATGTGACTCCTGATTGCTGGGAGCACCTTAGAGTGAGTTCTATTTGTTTTTTTAGACTGATTCAATCTCAGGTAGCGCAGGGTAGCCTTGAGTCTTGGAATTAAAGGTGTGTGTCATCACTCGTGGCTTCTATTGGCTTAGCTCTGCATTGTCCTGGCAAGCTTTATTTATTAAAACATAAATGAAATAAAATATCACTATAGATAATCATTGAGCAAAAGTTAATTGAAATGAAGGGAAACTGGTATAATTTGGTTCATTTCTTTATTTGGATCCACCTGGTCAGTATTACAAGTCTTTAGTTTTATGTAAGTAATTTATCTGTTTATTTTCTTGGTCCTGTATTACTTCTTTAATGTGGGTCAAACAGGAGATTATATTCTTTTAGGTCTAAGTAAAGACCAAACACTCAATATGCTTGAAAGAAAATACTCTTTAGTTGGGTTAATATAGAAACCTGGACCTTATTTCAAATAAGAAAGAATGAAGAATATCACATTAATTGTTCTCTGTGGTAGGACCATGCCACCAAAATAAGTAAGATTCCATAGGATCCTCCTCCTTTCTTGATTAAGAAAGCACACAGCTGTGAAATTTAGTTTTTCAGAGAGCATTGTGTTCTAGATGCTGATACTCAACAAACATCCCAAATAAACCTTACCTATGCTAAATGAATGTGGAATTACAGAGATTCAAAGTCTGAGGTGTTGATCTCCCTTTGACTTTTCACATACAGACCATTTGTACTGTTCAGAGTGCTGTCATCTGTGTTTTTTCTCCTTTGTTTCTTTAAAGTTGGAAGTACAAGATGGGTGAGATGCTGAAATCTGTAATCACAGTGCTCCTCGTCGTGAAAAAGGGGGCCCATCATGACTGTGAGTCCAGCCTGAAATACAAACGGGATTCCAAGTTATCCTGTGCCACAGAATATCCTGTTCCAAAAAGGAAAGTATTATCATGTTTCTCTTGCTCCTCCTGAGACATGAAACTTGCACTCAAAATATTTACATGCTCAATCACAAAATAGGCTTTCAATGCAAAGACCCATTATTTCTTTCACTATTGAGTCTTCTCTGTAAGCTACAAGTCAACCACATAGTTTGAGGTTTTAATATATAGTATTACATTTTAGTTGTCCAATTTCATGGGAAAGATATTGGAAATTATTTTCAGTGCTGATCCAATATTAGGCCTCTACTCGAAAGCAACTGGGACTACAGAAAGAATACCAAATAATAAATAATCCAGTAAATAAATAAATATTTTTAAAATGTAAAATAGTTTGAGGAGAAGAGGCAACTAAAATGACCTGCCATAATTTCTAGAACACTTTTATGTAGTAAGCAAATCTATCAGTATATCTGGAAATTATTAATATTTGACAGGATCCTACAGCTAGTTTTGGCACAGCATTTTAGTGAGAGAAAAAAATAGTATGTTAAAAAATGTTGGAAGACAAATGATTAAATAATGAAGAAAAGTGAAAGCTAGGCTTTAAAAAAGTTAGGAGATTAAGCTTAAAATAGAAACAGGGGTTGTTAACAATATACATTTTATATTTTTTATCATAAGTATTAAAAACTAAAGAAGAAATTCTATTAATCATGTGCACCTAATTCACCAATAACCAAATCTGTCACTCTCAAATACTATAAAAAATAGCATTTGTCAGAAGGTCCATTTAGAAGAGAAGTGAATGTATACTGATTAATACACAAGAACAAATAAAATGCCCATCGGTATGCCCATCGGTATTTTACAGAGGGAAAAAAAAGAAACAGGGGTTATGGATAGACTCAGCAGATATATTTATTCTTCTATATGTATATGTGGCAACAATGGTTAAAAAGGAGGGTGGGTCTGCACTGGGGGTGGGATGTGATAGGGTTGGAAGGGAAAAGATAAATATAAAATGATATAATTATATGTTAATTTAAAAAGAAAAGACTGCATTCAAATATTCAGAGAGGCAATAGGCTTGTGAATAACAGGAAGAGTTTTTTGCTACTCTAAAGGTAGATGAGTAGATGTTGTAGGCTATTAGGGTTTTCATCACCAAAAGTGCCTAATTTATACCAGTGTATCAATTACTAATAGAGTATGCCTTATCCCAATCAGATGAATTTGTAACTTTCTGTTAAGAGTGTCATAAACACTTTGTGTGTAAGAATTTCATTTGCTTATTCTTTAAATTACATTCCATTATTAAAGGTTGAACATATTTCCCTGTTGTAGGTCATGATTAGGTATCCATATCTAGGGTGTGAAATTGGATTCTATTTGTTTTTAAATTAAAAACCATTAAGAAAATATGCCAGCAAGATAAAGTACAAGGGTATTAATAACTGTTTATATCTTTCCCATACCTTTATCAGAGAAGTTCAATTATATCACTATGGTTTCCCAAGGGATTCAACTATTTTATTTATTGGAAAATATTACTAGATTTAACACTTAGATGGGATAGCAAAATAGAATTGGGCTCGAATATAAAAGCAA
The DNA here is from genome assembly GCF_018167655.1 of Microtus oregoni. NCBI lineage: Eukaryota > Metazoa > Chordata > Mammalia > Rodentia > Cricetidae > Microtus > Microtus oregoni. The sequence goes on from NW_024543060.1 coordinate 19,778,826, forward strand.
ATAAATTCAGATAATAGGATTTGCAAGGTAGCACTAGAAGCTGTGTGTGTTAAGCAGATCTAAATATCTGCTGTGCATAAATATGAATTGTTGATCCTGATTTCAGTGAGACAGTAGAAAGTTGTTCATAATTAATCAATGATTCATCAAGAGATGAATTATTTCTTAGCAAATTTCAGTTATATTTAAAACATTTAACAAAATTTGGGTTGACATTAACTTTTGAATGATATGAAAGAGGTAAGGTAAGATGCAATTAATTTGAAAGTAAGTGGGCATTTTCTGTACCCACACACAGACACACACACACATACACACACACACACACACAGAGAGAGAGAGAGAGAGAGAGAGAGAGACAGAGAGACAGAGAGACAGAGAGACACAGAGAGAGAGAGAGATCCTGTGTTTAGATGCTTTGAGCCATTCTGCAATCTTGATTGCTCCTTTTTCCATTACATTTAAGAAGACTTATTGATACATATCTATCTTTTGTTTCTTGATCTCCTAACTTGCCTATTGCTCCCCAACCTCAATCTCTCTTTCTTCCTTATCACTTCATAGGAGGTAATTTTTTTTAGATCATGGATAAATCCTCATGCTGTCTTCAAGTCTAAAGGTTATCTTTCATTCTTCTATTTCTCTGAAGTTTTCCTTCATGATCAAGCATTTTCTTCCATTTTAAAATCTTTACTTAACAAGTTGTACAGATTCAGATCTCTGAAATCACTGAATACCCAATATTAAATTTCCTGACATTTTGAATCTTTCCTCATGTGAATCTTTCTGGAAATCTCATAAGCAGATTATTCCTTTGAAGTTGTTTTTTAAATACTACCACAATTATATGGCCCATCACCAACATGCATATCTAATACCTTGCCTATTATCACTGTCTCTTAAAGTAATTTGAATTATGCATTAAATGTTTTAATGGATGTTTTTCCACTTCATTTCCTTTCAAACACACACACACACACACACACACACACACACACACACACAGAGAGAGAGAGAGAGAGAGAGAGAGAGAGAGATGAGAATTTGAATGTCTTCTCAATAGATTTTTCAATCTATCTTCCATTTTCAAAGATTTGATACTTTCTATTTGCACTTTTCATTGTAGAGATCTTACAGTATGGATGTTGAAAATGTTATGAATTTTACTGTATCAATACAGAATGTCTGTTTAGGTGTGGAAAAAGCTTTAAAGCAGTCAAAAACGGACCTTTGTAGACGTGAGTGGAGTTGTACTGTTCCTAGGAAGCAAACAATTAAATTCAACCTTGAAAACAGATAGAATAAAGAGTTTGAAAGAGAGAAAACGTGAACCCACAGCTGGCTGAACATCACAATCAAAGACACTCTAATTACATTAAAATATTTGTATTGTTTTTTATTTTTTATTTTTCCATTCAATTATTTACACTTCCTTCCCTCCTCCCAATCCCCTTCCGCTTCTCCATACCCCCTCCTCCCTCTCTCACCCTGCTTGAGAGAGGACAGGGTTCCCTGCCCTGTGGGAAGTCCAAGGCCCTCTCCTCTACATCCAGGCCTAGGGAGCATCCATATAGATTAGGGCTCCCAAAAGCCAGAACATGAACTAATGGAAGGTTTTATTTTTCTTTCCTTCACTTTCATTTTTTTTAAAGATAGGTTTTTCTGCAGGTAGCCACACTGCTATGTATTCATAAGTATAGTGGTGATGTCATATTCAGAAGACAAGGTTTATAAAACTCAACCACATCTTCTAACTAATACAACTTTCACAATCCCTCCTCTGTGATGACCCATGGGCCTCAGATTGAGTGATTATAGATGCCCTTTTTGAGACTGAGCACTCAGCTCTCACTTATTTTGACATGAGAGTCTCTTACTTGACCATAGCTACTGTCTTAATAGGACTTCTGGACTAGCTGCATGATGCATTTGCATATAAGTAAAATCATAAATATTTAGAAGGCAGAAGTTTAACCACATATCCATGTAGCAAAATATCTACTGTATACCAATGAGTAGTAATTTAGGACAGGGTCTCACATTGTATCTCAAGCTTTCCCAGCTACAATCTGAGGCAACTAACGTCGGCCTCAAAGTCTTATGGATTCTCTTCCCTCATGCTCTTGTGTGATGAGATTTTAGTATTCACTAACATGCACGATTTGTGAAGAAAAACATCAATAGTGTCTCATTAAAATCAGATAATAAGAAATGAACTACACTGTGAGAAGACCTTGGAACCTCTATCTTAGGAAATGTTAGTTTGGGGAGTCTACTAAGATGTTTGATTCCCAGAAAAACATTCAGTCTGACGACATTAGAACTAATACCTAAAGCAATAATAACTAGTTTAGTCTCTTTTCATGTAAAATAAACAACGCATATGATGGCCTCCAAAACATATTTTCTTGATAAAAAGAAAAACTCCCAAGACAGGAAAGGTTTTCTTTTATCTTCCCCCGCAATATTGTGCATCCCTTTTCTTTTATTTTTAAGAAAATGAGAAAATGGGTTCGAGAAGAACTTTGGGTGTTTCGTCAAAGACGAACTTAGGAGTTCAGCTTTGACAACCCCATTAAGTCCACAGGTAAAATACAAGAAAAGTCACATTCTGGTCTTGTGACTTTAACCATTACTTATCATCAAAAACACTGTGAAAAAATTATTTCATGATCAAAGCAAAACGTAGCAACTTCAAAGACAAAAAGCTCAGTACTGGGAAGCAAAATCCTCACATCCTGCCACCATTAGAAGTGTGTACCAAATCAGGTAAATGAGATCTAGATCTGAAACCGACCAAGAACCTGTGGCAATCCATGAAGCCCAAAAATAGTTATGTAACTTTGAGTTACTTCAAAATCGCTTTTTTCTAATCCATAGAAGAAATTCAGTGTACTCCTGAGCAAAACAAGCCATCTATTTACCTATATTGAAAAATAAGAACACTATATATTTTATCACTAAACCTTGGGATTATATAAGGTCCACAGAGTACTATAGATAATTTTATACTTAAATAATGTCTCCATGATACACCTGGGGTAAATAGGAATGTATGGTCAGCCAACACATTCTATAACATTGCTCAATTAAAGTAAAATATTGTTCCCTTGGCTCTACACTCACATTTCCTTCTTCTGAAAATTTATCTATCATCAGTTATTTCATCTACTGTGTAGCCCTAAACTAAACTCACGAAGCACTAATGTGAGTTGCTAGGTGACTTTATTTTATAAAAATACTTCATATCAATATCAAGTCACTAATTCATTCAATAACAGTGCTGACAAACACAGAAAAAGTAGTTTCTAGATATTAACAGTGACTATGACAAAATTTCCTAATGATAGACTGTTATAGTTTTATTCATAAATAATATTTTTCTGAGGGTGATATTGAATTTTCCAAAATATTAAGTCGAATTATCATCATTGAATAAATTTGCAGTGGAAAATACTAAGTAACCACAAAATTGGCTAAAATAAAAGTTTTTAACATAACATTATTTCAGCATCATCAATAATATTGAAAGTAGAAAATAAAATTAAAATTTAAACCATGGCTGTCATTTAGGCTTCGTTTTATTTTTCTTTCTATTCATCTTTCTAAATGAGTTTGTATTTTATAGTTCATCTACACTTTTATTTTTCTATACCAACATGTATAATTTTCTCTAGTTAGAATTAACTTCTATGTTGTTACACAATCTAAGTCATTATAGTTCAAGAATAGAAGTTAAAGATTATGTCCTCAAGATCTCCTGAGTATATTGGGAGCATGGGGACCTTGGGAGAAGCAGGGACAGGAGCAGAGAAAAATGTAGAGCTCAATAAAAATCAATAAAAAAGATTATGTCCTCATTAACTTATTTATAACCCCATTCTTGGATAGTTTGGATAAATCATATTTCAGTGTTATACTGAAATAAATATTTTAAAACATGTAGCTATTCTATTCCATGATATTTTAAATTATATACTCAATGCAAGATAACAAAGCAAAATGATGAATCTGAAAAAGACAAAAATAATCACCACTGAAGAAATATTTAGAAAGAATCTCTAAGTAGGTTTGTTTTCTTAAGTGACTTGACCTAATATAGTTACTGGGTCTTTGTGTTATAATTGGCCTTGCTAGGATAACGATGAATATGTCACTTTCATATTTTTTATGCTTTAAGGTCTCAATTGTCTATATAAAATTGAATGGCTATATAACAAAGGTAGAAGTAAAACATTAATTAACAACAGAAAAGTGCCAGTAATTTATGAGTATCAAATATATAACACAGTTCAACCAAAGTTCAACATTAAAAAAGGCAAAAGGTTTACTTCAGGTAAAACTGTAATCTTAGGCGGCGGCGGCCAGACGCGGCGGAGCGGCGGCGGCCAGACGCGGCGGAGCGGCGGCGGCCAGACGCGGCGGAGCGGCGGCGGCCAGACGCGGCGGAGCGGCGGCGGCCAGACGCGGCGGAGCAACACCGCATACAGGAAGAGGCTTTCGGGGACCGGCGCAGAGGCAGACCCAAGCGGCGGGAACAGGCGTGCAATAAGGAGAGCAGATCGCCCTACTACAATCGAATCAAAGAGGTAGGCCTTTGGTTGGCCAGGTCACTGGCACAAGGGGAGCCTGGTCCTGTCCTGAAGATCCTTCAGAGGGGTGAGAGGGTTCTTGGCCTGCAGCAGGAACCACGAAAGAGAGTGAGGGCATTTTGTAAGCGGAGCCCTTGGCCAGCAGGGAAACCTGATCCGGTTTTTAAAGGACCCATTGGATAGGATCAATAGGAGGAGATGGGCAGGCGCCAAGGCAAGAATTCTCCCAATAATCCGAAAAACAACATGAAAACATCAGAACCCAATGATCTTACAACAGAAGTATGTGAACAACCTAACACAGAAGAAATGGAAAAAATCGACTTTATGAAGATAATAGAGTCCCTTAAACAACATGTAAAAAATGCCCTTATAGAAATGGATGAGAAGTATAACAAAAAGTTTGAAGAAATGAGTAAATACGTACATGATACCCTGGGAAACCAAGAAAAAACCATCAAACAGGTAATGGAAACAGTTCAAGAATTGAAAACTGAAATGAAGGCAAAGAAGAAAATACAAACTGAGGACCAGCTGGATATGGAAAATCTAGGCCAACGAGCAGAGTCTACAGAAACAAGCATAATCAATAGAATACAAGAGCTAGAAGAAAGACTCTCAGATGCTGAGGACACCATAGAGAAAATAAACGAACAGATCAAAGAAAACAGCAAAGCCAACAAATTCTCAACACAAAACATTCAGGAACTATGGGACACAATAAAAAAACCAAACCTAAGAATAATAGGAATAGAAGAAGGAGAAGAGTCACAGCTCAAAGGCCCAGAAAATATTTTCAACAAAATTATGGAAGAAAACTTTCCCAACTTAAAGAAAGATATTCACTTAAATATTCAAGAAGCATACAGAACACCAAACAGACTGGATCAAAGAAAAACATCTCCTCGCCATATAATAATCAAAACACAAAATATACAGGTTAAAGAAAAAATATTAAGAGCTGCAAAAGAAAAAGGGCAAGTAACTTATAAAGGTAAACCGATCAGACTTACACCTGACTTCTCGATGGAAACTATGAAAGCCAGAAGGTCCTGGATAGAGGTTCTGCAGAAGCTAAGAGACCATGGATGCAAACCCAAACTACTATACCCAGCCAAGCTATCATTCATTATCAATGGAGAAAACAAAACATTCCAGGATAAGAACAAATTTAAACAATACGTAGCCACAAATCCAGCCCTACAGAAAGTAATAGAAGGAAAATCGCAACCCAAGGAATCCAACACTGCCAACACTGCATACAATAACCCAGGCATCTAATGACCCTTCACGAGCACATCTCAAAGAACGGAGACAATCTCTACTACCAAAAGCAATAAGAATAACCGGAGTAAACAACCACTGGTCATTAATATCACTTAATATTAATGGGCTCAATTCACCTATAAAAAGGCACAGGCTAAAAGATTGGATACGAAAACAGGATCCAACATTCTGCTGTTTGCAAGAAACACATCTCAACCACAAAGACAGGCACCTACTCAGAGTAAAGGGTTGGGAAAAGGTGTTTCAAGCAAATGGTCCTAAGAAAAAAGCAGGTGTGGCCATACTAATTTCTAACAAAACTGACTTCAAACTAAAATCAATCAGAAGAGACCGAGACGGTCACTTTATACTCATAACAGGAACAATTCATCAGGAGGAGGTCTCAATCCTGAATATATACGCCCCCAATATAAAAGCACCTACTTATGTAAAAGAAATATTACTAGAACTCAAGGCAGACATCAAACCACACACACTAGTAGTAGGAGACTTCAACACACCTCTCTCTCCAAGGGACAGGTCAATCAGACAGAAACCTAATAGAGAATTAAGAGAATTATTGGAGGTAATGAAGCAAATGGACTTAACAGACATCTATAGAACATTCCACCCAAATAGGAAAGAATATACCTTCTTCTCTGCAGCTCATGGAACCTTCTCAAAAATTGACCACATACTCGGAAACAAAGGAAACCTCCACAGATACAAAAAAATATCAGTGTCCACCTGTGTCTTATCAGATCATCACGGATTAAAATTAGAAGGCATCAACCACGCTGCCCCCAAAAAACCGACAAACTCATGGAAACTGAACAGTCAACTACTGAACCACACCTGGGTCAAGGAAGAAATCAAGAAAGAAATTAAAGTCTTCCTTGAATTTAATGAAAATAAAGGGACAACATACTCAAACCTATGGGACACAATGAAAGCAGTGCTAAGAGGAAAGTTCATAGCACTAAGTGCCCACTTAAAGAAAACGGAGAATGCATACATTGGGGACTTAACAACACACCTGAAAGCTCTAGAAAAAAAAGAAGCAGACGCGCCCAGGAGAAGTAGAAGACTGGAAATAATAAAACTGAGGGCTGAAATCAACAAAATAGAAACACAGGAAACAGTCCAAAGAATCAATGAAACAAAAAGCTGGTTCTTGGAGAAAATCAACAAGATCGACAAACCCCTATCCAAACTAATTAAACGACAGAGAGAGAACACGCAAATAAATAAGATCAGAAATGAAAAGGGGGACATAACCACAGACACAGAGGAAATTCAGAGAATCATTAGATCTTACTACAAAAGCCTGTAAGCCACAAAACTGGAAAATACAAAAGAAATGGACATTTTTTTAAATAAGTACCACATACCAAAGCTAAACCAAGACCAGGTGAATGATCTAAATAGACCGGTTTCTCGCGAAGAATTAGAAATGGTTATCAAAAATCTCCCTTCGAAAAAAAGCCCAGGACCAGATGGTTTCAATGCAGAATTTTACCAGAACTTCCAAGAAGAACTAATACCTATACTCCTTAATGTATTTCACAATATAGAATCAGAAGAGTCATTGCCAAATTCCTTTTATGAAGCTACAGTTACCCTGATACCAAAACCACAAAAAGACCCAACCAAGAAAGAGAATTACAGACCGATCTCACTCATGAACATCGACGCAAAAATTTTCAATAAAATACTGGCAAACCGAATCCAAGAACACATAAGAAAAATTATCCATTATGATCAAGTAGGCTTCATCCCAGAGATGCAGGGCTGGTTCAACATACGCAAATCTATCAATGTAATCCACCATATAAATAAACTGAAAGAAAAAAACCATATGATCATTTCACTAGATGCTGAAAAAGCATTCGACAAAATTCAACACCCCTTTATGATAAAGGTCTTGGAGAGAATAGGGATACAAGGGTCCTACCTAAATATAATAAAAGCTATTTACAGCAAGCCAACAGCTAACATTAAATTAAACGGAGAAAAACTCAAAGCCATCCCACTCAAATCAGGAACACGACAAGGATGTCCACTCTCTCCATACCTCTTCAATATAGTGCTTGAAATTCTAGCAATAGCAATAAGACAACATAAGGAGATCAAGGGGATTCGTATTGGAAAGGAAGAAGTTAAGCTTTCGTTATTTGCAGATGATATGATAGTGTACATAAGCGACCCCAAAAATTCTACCAAAGAACTCCTACAGCTGATAAACAGCTTTAGTAATGTGGCAGGATACAAGATCAACTCCAAAAAATCAGTTGCCTTCCTATACACTAAGGATAAGGAAGCAGAGAGGGAAATCAGAGAAGCATCACCTTTCACGATAGCCACAAATAGCATAAAATACCTTGGGGTAACCCTGACCAAGGAAGTGAAAGATCTACTTGACAAGAACTATAAGTCTTTGAAGAAAGAAATTGAAGAAGACACCAGAAAATGGAAAGATCTCCCTTGCTCTTGGATTGGGAGGATCAACATAGTAAAAATGGCAATTCTACCAAAAGCAATCTATAGATTCAATGCAATCCCCATCAAAATCCCATCAAAATTCTTCACAGATCTGGAGAAGACAATAATCAACTTTATATGGAAAAACAAAAAACCCAGGATAGCCAAAACAATCTTATACAATAAAGGTTTGTCTGGAGGCATTACCATCCCTGACTTCAAACTCTATTACAGAGCTACAGTATTGAAAACAGCTTGGTATTGGCATAAAAACAGAGAAGTCGACCAATGGAATCGAATAGAAGACCCTGACATTAACCCACAAACCTATGAACACCTGATCTTCGATAAAGGAGCTAAAAGTATACAATGGAAAAAAGAGAGCATCTTCAACAAATGGTGCTGGCAAAACTGGATGTCAATCTGTAGAAGAATGAAAATAGATCCATATCTATCACCATGCACAAAACTCAAATCCAAATGGATTAAAGACCTCAATATCAGTCCGAACACACTGAACCTGATAGAAGAGAAAGTGGGAAGTACTCTACAGCACATGGGCACAGGAGACCACTTCCTATGTATAACCCCAGCAGCACAGACACTAAGGGCATCATTGAATAAATGGGACTCCCTGAGGCTGAGAAGCTTCTGTAAAGCAAAGGACACTGTCACTAAGACAAAAAGACAACCCACTGACTGGGAGAAGATCTTCACCAACCCTGCTACTGACAAAGGTTTGATCTCCAAAATATATAAAGAACTCAAGAAACTAGACCGTAAAAGGCTAATCAACCCAATTATAAAGTGGGGCACTGATCTGAACAGAGAATTCTCAACAGAAGAACTTCAAATGGCCAAAAGACACTTAAGGTCATGCTCAACTTCCTTAGCGATCAGGGAAATGCAAATCAAGACAACTTTAAGATACCACCTTACACCTGTCAGAATGGCGAAAATAAAAAACACCAATGATAGCCTTTGCTGGAGAGGTTGTGGAGAAAGGGGTACACTCACCCATTGCTGGTGGGAATGCAAACTTGTGCAACCACTCTGGAAAGCAGTGTTTCGGTTTCTCAGGAAATTCGGGATCAACCTACCCCTGGATCCAGCAATACCACTCTTGGGAATATACCCAAGAGAGGCCCTATCATACAACAAAAGTATATGCTCAACTATGTTCATGGCAGCATTGTTTGTAATAGCCAGAACCTGGAAACAACCTAGATGCCCTTCAACGGAAGAATGGATGAAGAAAGTATGGAATATATACATATTAGAGTATTACTCAGCAGTAAAAAACAAGGACTTCTTGAATTTTGCATACAAATGGATGGAAATAGAAAACACTATCCTGAGTGAGGTAAGCCAGACCCAAAAAGAGGAACATGGGATGTACTCACTCATATTTGGTTTCTAGCCATAAATAAAGGACATTGAGCTTATAATTCATGTTCCTAGAGAAGCTAAATAAGAAGGTGAATCCAAAGACAAACACATAGGCATCCTCAGGAATATTAACCTTCATCAGGCGACGAAAGGAGACAGAGACAGAGACCCACACGGGAGCACCGGACAGAAATCTCAAGGTCCAAATCAGGAGCAGAAGGAGACGGAGCACGAGCAAGGAACTCAGGACCACGAGGGGTGCACCCACACACTAAGACAATGGGGATGTTCTATTGGGATCTCACCAAGGCCAGCTGGCCTAGGTCTGAAAAAACATGGGATAAATCCGGACTAGCTGAACATAGCGGACAATGAGGAATACTGAGAATTCAAGAACAATTGCAGTGGGTTTTTGATCCTACTGCACGTACTGGCTTTGTGGGAGCCTAGGCAGTTTGGATGCTCACCTTACGAGACCTGGATAGAGGTGGGCAGTCCTTGGGCTTCCCACAGGTCAGGGAACCCTGATTGCTCTTCGAGCAGATGAGGGAGGGGGAATTGATCGGGGGAGGGGGAGGGAAAGGGGAAGCGGTTTTGGGGACGAGGCAGAAATCCTTAATAAATAAATAAATTTAAAAAAAAAAAAAAAAAAACTGTAATCTTAAAATCACCAAGATGTCACTTGTTTCTCATTCATATGCAAATAATATTCTTGCAGTAGTTGAATTGAAACGTATTTGCCACTATTATATTTAAATTAGGTCTTTATAGTTTGGTGGTGTCAGATCTTAGAGAGAGTTTTATATAAACATAAATATATCTATGTAGCTTTTTGTTGTTTGTGTGATATTGGGGATTAAATCAAGAGCTCCCATTTGCTAAACAAGTACTTTTACATTGAATTTTATCAATAGCTCTTTTGTCATTTCTTACCTCACAGTGTATCTCTTTCTTCCCAACTTGTCCTGAAGTCTGTTTATTATATCTTCATCTCAGAGAGGTATATAGAATGTTGCAGAAAGAAGAGGTAGTCTAATTTAGATAGTTGAATAACACCCCTCAATGTTCTGAAAAAAAACTTTTTGACCCAATGAACAAATAGACAAATGTAAACATCAGAAAACAAAAATAGACTTTTTCCTAATGAGTTTTATAACTTCTTCACATATAAAATTGACAAAGCCACATTTCTCTGTTGCTAGTGTATATATTCATATTTTATTTACCGAGAGAAACAAAAGACAGAAACAGTATATGACACATTGAGGTAGAAACAATCATGTTGAAGGGAATGGAACATTGAAAAGTAATTTGTAGCTATCTCTATTAAAATTTATGAAAGAATTAAGCAACACGAAGCAGACAAATATTGAGGAAACAGTTTAGCTGCTTCACTTTATGTAGGAAAGTATTCAGAAGAAAAAGGCATGTTCTACAAATAAAGACCATTATGAACACTGACTTCACAGGACAATCCCAGGGTCATCTTCAGCCATTAAAGGGTGCCTTCTGTTTTGTTTGTTTGGTTGGTTGGTTGGTTTTTGGTTTTTTCTTTTTTTTTTTTTTAACTTTTTTTTTCATTGAGAAAAGAGAAAAAAAATAAAACAAATTTCCTCCTCCTCCCAGCCTCCCATTTCCCTCCCCCTCCTCCCACCCTTCTCCCCCTCCCTCTCCAGCCCAAAGAGCAGTCAGATTTCCCTGCCCTGTGGTAAGTCCTAGGTCCTCCCCCCTCCGTGCATTTCTAGGAAGGTGAACATCCAAACTGGCTAGGCTCCCACAAAGCCAGCACATTACGTAGGTTCAAAACCCCGTGCCATTGTCCTTGGGTTCTCATCAGCCCTCATTGTTCGCCATGCTCAGAGAGTCCAGTTTTATCCCATGCTTTTTCAGTCACAGTCCAGCTGGCCTTGGTGAGCTCCCAATAGATCAGCTCCACTGTCTCAGTGGGTGGATGCTCCCCTCGTGGTCCCGACTTCTTTGCTCATGTTCTCCCTCCTTCTGCTCCTCATCGGGACCTTGGGAGCTCAGTCCAGTGCTCCACTGTGGGTCTCTGTCTCTGTCTCCAACAATCACCAGATGAAGGTTCTATGATGATATGCAAGATATTCGTCAGTATTGCCTAGGATAGGGTCATTTCAGGTTCCCCATCCTCAGCTGCCCAAGGAACTAACTGGGGACCTCGGCTTGGGTATCTGGGAGCCACTCTAGGTTCAAGTCTCTTGCCAACCCTAAGGTGGCTCCCTTAACTAAGAACCGTGCTTCCGTGCTCCCCCATCCAACCTTCCTTCATCCCAATCCTCCCCCTTTCCCAAGCTCCCCCCCATTCTCCCACTCTCCCCCCTCTCTCCCCATCTCCCCTTACCCCCATCCCACCCCACCCCCAAGATCTCAGTTTTCTTCCCGGCAATTTTGTCTACTTCCCATAGCCAAGAGGACAACTATATGCTTTTCCTTTGGTTCACCTTCTTACTTAGCTTCTTTGGGATCACCAAGTGTAGACTCTGTGACCCTTGTTTATGGCTAGAAACCAATTATGAGTGAGTACATCCCATGTTCATCTTTTTGGCTCTGGGATACCTCACTCAGGATAGTGTTTTCTATTTCCATCCATTTGCATGCAAAATTTGAGAAGTCATTGTTTTTTAACGCAGCATTGTACTCTAATGTGTAGATATTCCACACTTTCTTCATCCATTCTTCCATTGAAGGGCATCTAGGTTGTTTCCAGGTTCTGGCTATTACAAATAATACTGCTATGAACATAGTTGAACAAATGCTCTTGTCATGTGATAGGGCATCTCTTGGGTATATTCCCAAGAGTGGTATTGCTGGGTCCAGGGGTAAGTTGATCCCGAATTTCCTGAGAAACCGAAACACCGATTTCCAAAGTGGTTGCACAAGATTGCATTCCCACCAGGAATGGGTGAGTGTACCCCTTTCTCCACAACCTCTCCAGCAAAGGAATTCTACCTAAGGCAATTTATAGATTCAATGCAATCCCCATCAGGGTCCCATCAAAATTCTTCACAGATCTTGAGAGGACAATAATCAACTTTATATGGAAAAACAAAAAACCCAGGACAGCCAAAACAATCCTATACAATAAAGGATTGTCTGGAGGCATTACCATCCCTGACTTCAAACTCTATTACAGAGCTACAGTGATGAAAACAGTGTGGTACTGGCATAAAAACAGAGAAGTTGACCAATGGAATCGTATAGAAGACCCGGTTTTTGGTTTTTTCAAAACAGGGTTTCTCTGTGGTTTTGGTGCCTGTCCTGGAACTAGCTCTTGTAGGCCAGGCTGGCCTGAAACTCATAGAGATCCACCTCCCTCTCCCTCCAGAGTGCTGGAATTAAAGGCTTGTGTACCAATGCCGGTCATGTTCTGATGGCTTCTAAGACTATATTCACTGACCAAGACCATATTCACAAGTCTCAATTGTTCTCAAATGTCTTCCCATTTGATCCTTTTTTGTTTATGAGTTTCTCATAATCTACAAAAGAAACTAAAACACAATTATAATATGATATCTTTATTTCACACTACATTTTTCTCACCGTCTTACTCAGGAGAAAACAATTATCCACCTATGCTGGCATTGTTTAAATTATATCAAGTAACAACAATTTTAAGGAAATGTGGCAATTCAAAGAAGATGAATCTATTACCGAATATTAAATTTAAATCCTACAAGTTATAAATAAAGAGAATGATCACAATTAATAAAATACTTTTAAAGAAATATAAAATTCAAGTTTTATGCTAGTCCCTTTAATACATGGTGAATGCATATCTTCCAAAACATCCCACTGCCAGACATGATATTCTACATACAGTATTTTTTATATTTAATACATATGTTTGCATTTTTTCATTATAATTTAAGAATTTAAAATGTAAATACAGTATAAGATTTCCTCCATCACATTATGGATATAATTTTTTGATACATCATGAGAAACAAAAATTAACACCTTTTAAAAAATATTGTCTAATTTTCAGCATTAATTTGTGAAATATAAAAGCAAAGAATTCAGATTCCTCAATGCAATAATAGAAACAGAGCCAATGATATGGCTCCATTCTGTAAAATTCATCAAGTAATATAATACAAATAGTACAAAAGGAAGAATTTGTCAAAATAGCATATAAACATACTTTTATAAAATTATCAGTAAATTAGAGACTTAAATCACCTGTTTCACATATATAATTCTGTACTTTAGAAAAGAATAAGCCAATTTTGGGTCATAGCTTTTGTTGTTTTGTTTTCTCTTTTGAGATAGGGTCTCATGTAATGCGTGCTGAACTTGAAGTCAATAAAAAGCAGAAAGATGATCTTAAACCTGTGTCCAACAGGTAAAAACACAGGCTTGCAACATCAGGTCAGTTTGTTGGAAGTTGTTAATTTTGTATGAGTTGAATAGAGTCTTCGGTGGCAAAAGGGACGTAGAGTCAGGGGCATAAGAGATGATATGCAGGCTTTTAACATGGGACATCACCATTATATATTTGCATATTAGCTTCTTAGATTTGTAAAGATTCAGAAGGCATCATGTTTTGCACCAACCTTCCATTTTATGAGTGACTTGTCTTTCTTGGAATGCACAGAAGCCTGCAGAAATTTGCAGATAATTTTCAGAGTTTTTGCCCAGAAGAGGATTCATCTGAGAAATGGCCTTATATTGGCCATGGGAGAGTCAGGCACATGAATAATCAGAAACAATATATTTTTATTTTCCATGGAACTGTTTCTTCATGGAAATTGCACTCACTTAGGAGAATTACACATTTGACTTGTATATAATTATGATTTGAAAAAAAGTAACATTTAAAAAAACTAACTTCAAAGAAATATATTATATTTTATATATTATATATTAATATATAATATATATAATATATTACATATGATATATTATATATTAATATAATATATTATATTAATATATGATATTTTAATAGCACAATAATTTTAAAAAGAAAATCCACACAATGTATTTAATAAATTTGACAGATAGATTCATTGCACATTGGTGCCTGGAGGCACCTCTGCTTATTCATCAAGTACTCTGATGCTAAGAAACTTTCAAAAGTGAGGTGAGTCTCGACAGCTCTCCTCTCGGGAGCAGACGCCTGAGAGAGATGCCATGCCCAGCTCCCGGAATGAAGCTCCGACCCAGGATGGACATAGGCTAGAATCTTCCCGGTAAGCACACCTTGGGGTGCTACACACAGATGATTAGAAATGTGCTAAATTAATATGTGAGAATTAGCCTAGAAGAGAATGGGCCAAGCAGTGATTAAATGAAAAAACAAAACAAAACAAAACAAAAAAACAAACAAACAAAATCCTTCATTTCATATGTTTATTGCAAAAACTCTTTTTTTTTTTTTTTTTTTGGTTTTTCGAGACAGGGTTTCTCTGTAGCTTTGGTGCCTGTCCTGGAACTAGCTCTTGTAGACCAGGCTGGCCTCAAACTCCCAGAGATCTGCCTGCCTCTGCCTCCCAAGTGCTGAGATTAAAGGCGTGTGCCACCACCGCCCGGCTATTGCAAAAACTTTTAAGTTTTTTTTTTTAATAGGAAAATGGGTCCCATTGCATTCTTAGCATTCCCTTTGCAGTTCTGCTGATATTAAGGAGCCATGTCCATGTACTAATGAAACTGAATCTCAGCTATGCTTTTGTATTTTAAATTAAAAGTGACTGCATAAATATGCTTATGATTAGTGAATTTAGAATACTCATACCATAAAAGTAAATGCATGTCATGAGGGTTGCAAAGTTTGCTTGGATGTTGGTAGACTTAATGTATAGATTCTCTTCAATTCAACTAACCCACCTTACATTTGAATTTCTACTGATAATCAATTTCTCTGCCCTTAAATTTCTCTAAATTTGTAACACCCTTTAGCAACTGTCTGGAATACACAGAGATCCTGCAGTATGATGACATTTTAATGAATAGAGTACACATCTAAGGCCATTTGGCTACAACTTTGGGCATTAATTTGTTTTTATTAAGAGTATGTTGATAACACCACTGGGAAAATCTTACAGTACTTATTATACAAAATCTTTAATCATTCATAACAAAGATGCATGGCCCACTTCTCATTTGGTTTACATTTTTTCAGCGACCCTTATCAAATTCTTAGACGAGCACAGCACTTCTATACTTGTTTAATCCAGACTACCTAGAGTCAGAAGAGAGAACTGCTGTATAAATGAAAAAAACATGGGTTCAAAGAAATTCAAGGAACCACAAAGTTTTCAAGTATATTCAGTATAGATTTGCATTCATTACACAGCACAGAGTCTACTATTGCAAAGAACCCTAAGGATTACCTAAGCAAAGTAGCTAAAATGTAAAATTATTTAATTCTACCTTTTCATGTTCCTGCACCTAACTTTATTATAGTGGGTTGTGTTTTATAGTTTGGCTTCTGCATCAGGTGTCACTTTCAGTTTTGGGAAAGTAACATTGTCCAACTAATAATATAGGAAGGCTGCTATTAATAGTTCATTTTCATTTAACTATTAAACTTAGACTCAAATAATCAGCACACAGTTATATCTAGTCAAAAATGTCAGTGGTAAGAAACAACTGTGGCCACTTCAGTTACTTCACCAGCTGTGGCCCCTCTACCCTGCCTTTAGTTGAAGGAGTCCTAGACATGAGATGTCTGCATATACACAGTATATTGATTACTTTGTTGGAATTTACAGACTTTTTTGCCCAGCAGTGGGTCATTTTATGGTGTGATCTAATTAAATTAGAGACATCTCTAAATGTTCTGAAGTGTAGATATTCTACAAAAATTTAGTCTAGTGGATTAACATCTAGTTTCTAGGTTTCCTCTTTAAACATCAAAATATAATGAAAGGCAGAATAGTGAAATTATTATGCATAAATGCTACTTTGGTTCAGTCCCTTGGACAGCTACTTTTACTTTTTGCTTTGCAAACCTGGACATGTTACTTCATTTC
Organism: Microtus oregoni; assembly: GCF_018167655.1. Lineage (NCBI taxonomy): Eukaryota > Metazoa > Chordata > Mammalia > Rodentia > Cricetidae > Microtus > Microtus oregoni. Next base: position 19,795,549 of record NW_024543060.1, read on the forward strand.
TTTGTACTATAAGAATTATTTGTCCATAACATGGATATCAGAGATAAGTAGCTAATATTTACAAAATACTGTGTGCCATATCAGTAATTTTACTGAGTCTTTTGATTTTACCTTAAAAAGCCAGTTGTTTTTAACATGAAAATATAAAACACAAGAAACCTGTAAGAAACAAAAAGCATGACTGCCCAGCATCTTTTATGTTGCTTTGAGGGAGTCTAAGTAATGTGTCTTAATGGATCTATTACTATTGTGGTGCATGAGTGAATTAGTCTGCTCTACAGTCAATAATATTTGAGACTGTATCGCCTTTCTCAAGAATGCGTTGCACTAGCTTGTCTGCCTTTGACGGTTCCTGTACTGGATGCTCCTGAAGTTATCTATTTGGGGCCTTCCCAGAAGATTCATTAAACTGTATCGAATGTGTCTGTTAGCCTCACAGGTGATGCACAGCATACCAAACACAAAACACCTGTGCTTTCAAGTGAGCATCAGTTCCCCCTTTTTTTTGATCCAATTGAACATTTGGTTTATTATTTATAACACTCTGAATGTGTTGGGACCTAATTATTTCTGAAGGTACTTCGTCCCCCCACTCCATGCCATATCAGTTGCAGCTGACTGGAATCCTATCTATTCTTAGATACAAATTTGAAGCATCAAATTCTCAGTGGAGAGCCCTTGCCTCCTGAACATGTTCCCCTTAGTAATCTATCAAAGTGTAACTGCGAGAGGGTTTAGGTCATGATTTATGATGCCCTCAAGATTTGATTAATTTGACCATTGTTTTCTAGGACAGGAAACAATAGTGTGTTTAATATTACTAAATTATAGGAAGCAATGTTACCATTGAATATACTAATCATTTATTATGAAGCATGTGATAAAATAGCATTACATAAAACAGCATGATAAATTGCTGTTTATAGGTTCATGAAGATTATGTCTACTCGGTAATGTTTTAAACCAGTTCAAGATTTTCTCAGAAGTTTTCTCTTGTTAGCGTTGTGGTGGTGGTTGTTTTGTTTTTAAATGCTCAAAGGATAACCCAGTTTCAGAAATGCTCTGAGCTTTTGCAAAATACACAGCCGAACTGCAGACCAGTTGATTCAAAATTTCACAGAGATAAGTCCTGGCAGCTAAATTTTTAAAAACAAACATCATAAGGAATTGCAATGGTCATGCATGTTTTAGACTTTCAGGTACTGACATGGTTATTTATTTATTTAAATTATTTCAGGTAGCTCTTGCGTAAGACAATTGTAACCGGTATACCAGACTGAACTGATTCTTTCCACATGAGTGTATTAGCACATTTTCCAGAGGACCTTCATGGCACACTGTAGCCTTATGCTGGAACCTGACAGTACTGAAAAAAAAATGGAAACTTTACTTTGAGTTTCACCCTTAAACTTGAGAAGGTTATAAGAGGAACAGATATCTCAAGGATCCTTTTGACACCTAGAAAACCGGACCCTTGAGAATTCTGCTGGTTTGTATGCAATATGGAAATTACAAACATCTCATTTTCATCTCTTCCCAGGTTTCACTGGGATGAGTAGATTTAGCTGCCACACCTACACCTTGGAAAACTAATGACCCATTTCCTGCCAGTAAAACTGCCCATCTGCTGAGAAAGAGTAATTGGTACAGCTTTGCCTTCTCATTTGGCTTCGTGTTTTTTCCCTGCCTTTCTGAGCAGTTGTTTTTAGAAATCCTGTTCCTAGATTCTTTTTTCCTCTCTCCCTGCCAAGAAAACGCAATCCCTCCTCTTTAGCTCCAATGGCATTGTCTCAAGACTTAAATCCTCCTTACACTGTTGTCCACAAGTTACATCCAGGCCTAATGGTCACCTCACGTTCTGAAAGCTCATAAAGGATAAATCGGTGTACCTCAAATATACATGCTCTGAAATTTGACCTCTGTCTTCCTGCTTAACAGTTTATACTTGTTTAACAGCTTTGACTTCTTGAATACCAAGGCAATTAATGATGTGCTTTCTTGTTTTTTATAGTATACATCCATTACAGAAATATCAGAAATTTTGGAACCATTTGGATGGAGAAAGGATTCTACTCTGAAGGAGGATCATACTACAGCTGGTAAGAAATCCTCTGAAACGAAGCAAATTGGGGTCCTCCAACATTCAATTGTTGCAAAATATAGACATGCTATTTAGCCTCTCTAGTGTTGCTTTTACTATATTAACTCATTTAATACTGTTTAGAAACTCAGTGTACATCAGTGTACTAGAATCTTAGTACTATTCTAGAATGGACAAAATTCGCTTCAGTCCTTCTTGGAGAATACAGTTATATGCTTTATTATAATGACAAATAAGGTTATACTTTTAAAATACTTGACACAAAGTGTATTGCAAATATCACTTCTGTTTCCTCTAGAGCCTGTTTACTGGTACTTAGCTAACATCCCATATTTTAGTGAAATGCTTTTCATTTCCTTATTAAAGATTCCATTAATGGCTTCTTGGACCTTGACCATGAATTGTGGTGCAAAGAGATACAGTTAACTCTGGTTCATGGATTTTGCTTTTCTTCCTTAGCTCTTTCAATTTTATTTCTCCTGCAAACCCAATTTAAAAAAAATCGTCTTGAATCAAGCAAAATAGGCAGATTCAAGAAATATTCTTTTTAAATTCATAAGAATCAAGTAAGTATGAATGAGCTTGGAAGGGGTTAGGCCATAGTGAGCCTTGAACACCAACAAGGAAATCTGTATTTCAGACATTCCAGTGACACATCACAAGGGAGTTTTATGTGATGTGGTGACATGCTAACGAAAGATGCTTTGCTTCTTTGAGTACATGGAAAATCATTCAGAAAGAAGCCAGAATGTCACCCTAAGGCCATTCGGAGGTTCTAACACTCATTGTCAAGGGATGACCTATGGCAAACTCGCTAATTGTTGTAGTGGTGTTTTATGTAAAGGAACTAAACCTGTGACAAATTACTTAACAGGAAAGTGGTTGAGCTGGCATAAAATCGCAGATTCCTGATATTTATATCAGTGACTTTAATGAAGTATGGATTACCTCACAATCTTTAAACATTGCTCATTCCGTACGTTCTAATAGTTCATGTCTGTCTTTCCACACCACCAAATCTTGCTTTACCAGAGTATTTGCAGAAAATTTCAAGCACAATTGAGGAGGGAAAACTTTCAGAAAATAAAAAATTTAAACTTCAGCAACTCAGCTAATTGTTAGGCAAAATATTTTCAAAATGGTTCCGGAAATACCAACAATTTAATTCAACCATCTATAGATTAGAGAATGTCCTAAATCATGTAGATATTGAGAGATAGATAGTGACCATTTGCTGGGGCTTTTCAGTTCAGAACTTAATAAACCAAACCTTAATTTCATTGGCATTATAAGTCAGGGCCATCCATTGGGAGATAAACAGCATGAATATTGTTTTTAAAAACCATATACATCCAGTTATATATTGAGTGCCTCTTAGACTTTAGAAATTTAAAAATAGTTAACCTGGCAGAAGAGATACCATGATCATAAAGGTGGTTTGCCCAGGGCAAGGCTTATCTATTGCACTCAGGAAGTGCTGACACTTGGGACTTCTGCAAATGCAGAAACCCAACTGCATAATTTGCGGTGGTGGGGGAGTGGGTTTGCGCTCTCCCCCCCCCAAAACAAAAGAAAGAAATTTAAAATACAGTTATTTCTCCAGAAACTACTATAAAAATTCTTATAAATTAAAAACATCTTATAAATTAAAAACAATCAGCCACATCGTTACTAAATACTTTGCTGGGGGTTCACAAAACTTGAAAAGAGCTTGTCTAGGACTTGACTCAGAAGCCTGTGTTAGATCAATCCTTCCGTAAATAAAATACTGCAACGTAATACTAAAAGGCAGAGTTCTTCCTGTTTCAATTTAAAGCTTAAAATTACTATTTGAGGATTTGGTTTTATTTACGTGCATATATATATATATATATATATATATATATATATATATATATATATATATCTGTGGGTATGTGCTGCAGGTGTCCAGGTGCCCACACAAGCCGGAAGAGAAGACAGTGACTCCTTTAGAACTGGAGTCGTGGGTGATTAAGAGTTACCTCTCAGGGCTATTGAAACCAAACGTAAGAGGACAACAAGCACTCTTAACTGCCCATCTCCCTCCACCTAAAAGAGCTAACTTTTACAAATTTATTATCCCATGAACATGTATGTAAGATGTGCACATGGCCTCAGCACATGTGTGGATGTCAGAGGACAGCTATTTTTTCTTTCCTGTTTCTATAGGTCCCAAGAATTGAACTCTTGAGTGCCAGACTTGTGAGGCAAGTGCTTTGATCCGCTTTAAAAATTATTTCTGCCAAATTTAGAAATTTGTAGCTCTTTTTATTTTAGTTTCATGGCAGACACAATCATCTAATATTCATGTATCTCTATATTTCTAAGGTTCAGGAATGAGTATAAGCTGAGGACATTGGACACTCCTTTTAACTTCAGTTAAACTACAGTTGAGACTCCTGTGACACTGCCCAGTTTTATGTATTAAATAATCCCTTCTCTAAAATATGTCTGTTTGTGTTCACATTGTCTACAGTTTCTTATTGATTTCCTTTATCATATTGTTGACCCAATTTATGGTCAATTTTGTGAGATAGTCAGTGGAACAACTGTCTGGTTTAGCATAACAGAATAAAGGCAGCCTTTTAATAAAACTATCCTAGTGAGAAAAATTACTATAATACATTATATTTCAAAACCACATAGAGATCTTTAATCCTTAAAGGCATACTATTTAAGTATTAGGTATAATTTTACTTATATGTTCATTTGTATAATTAATTAATCAACATAAAACCCTGAAAATGAAACTCTGGGGGAAATTAAACTCAATTGTTTTCTTTATTACTAGATCTTTATGGTTATCCTAAAATGTATATGATACATATTTGAGATATTGCTTTGCAATTTTTTTAAACTTATTCTATTTTTATTAATCCATATATTTCAAATCATCAGCTTTGAATGTATCAAAGAAGAGTAAGAAGATTGTTTATGTTTTTTAACTTATCTATAGTTAACTTGAAAAAATTCATTTTAATAGAGGAACTAACTTCCAACATTTAATGAGTGTTTCCACTAGACCACAGATTTACATATACTAACTTACTGACACTCTGTAATCATGACTAACTCATCACATAATGAGAAAAAGCACTGAGGTAAATTTCCTAAGATTAGTTTGTTGGTTTTTGCTAAATTAAGACCTCTTACTAGTCTCTTACCTGAGCCATGTATTTGAATTGTACTGCACTGAAACCCAAAAGTTTTGGCCAAGTATCTTCTGGAAACTAAGCAAAAACAATACTCATGTATGACTTTGTCAAAAAGAGAAGTAACATTATTTGATGATTTGTAGGGCCATCTTTTATTCAGCTTGAGCCTTTTAAATCACAAGGGTACCACGCTCATCAAAGATCAGATATTTCATGATGTAATCACCTCCCAAAAGCCACTGGCACTGAGCATTCAATTTCAACACGAATTTTAAAAGACAAGACACCTTCATTCAAACATCAGAATATATCAATCTTTTTCTTTTTCCTTCCTTCCTTGCTTTTATTATTAATATGCATTTATGTTTGACTGTGTGAGTTTATGTGCCCTAAGGGCATGTGACACAAACACAATCCTAATTAGTCTTATTAAATAAAACCCATAGTCAGATATTAGGGTAAATGCTGAAAGATCAGAGAAGTAAAGGTGGTAGCCACTAGAGAGACCTTTGACCTCTACTGAATCCTAAAACCAAAGTGGACAAGATCCTGTCTCCACAAATCCTCAGACTAAATGTGATAAGCTCATGTTTCTTCCTACTTTATATTCCTCTCTCTGCCCAGCCATATACCTTTCTGTCTCCGCTCTCTCAAGTACTGTGATTAAAGGTGTGAGCCACTTCTGTCTGGCTTTGTTTCTCTTTTAAGTCTGGATCTACCTAGTGTAGCCCATGGTGGCCTTGAACTCACAGAAATCCATCTGCCACTCCCTCTTGTGTGCTGGAGCTCTGGGATTAAAGGTGTGTGCTACCAGTGCCTGGCCTCTATGACAACGAAGTGGCTTATTTCTGCACTCTGATCTTCAGGCCAGCTTTATTTACTAGATCACAAACAAAATATCATCACAAGAACACACAGTACAATTACTTAGGATTCAGAAGTTACTAAACTCAAGTGAAATCAAAAGACTATTTGTCTTAAAGGTAACTCCTATCCATACAAATGATTTAGAAGAATCTTGATACCAACTTCCCTTCTTTTTTTTAAATATTTATTTATTTATTTATTATGTATACAATAATCTGTCTGTGTGTATGCCTGCAGACCAGAAGAGGGCTCCAGACCTCATTACAGATAGTTGTGAGCCACCATGTGGTTGCTGGGAATTGAACTCAGGACCTTTGGAAGAGCAGGCAATGCTCTTAACCGCTGAGCCATCTCTCCAGCCCCCCAACTTCCATTCTTAAGTCAATGATAAGATATTTCCTGTAAAGAGAAATACTGCAATTAGCAGCTTGTTTTTTTTTAAATACCACAACTAAATGGTATTTTATTTAAACATCCAGCCAACTAAAAATACAAATTTAAGTATAATATTATAACAAGAAAACTTAAACAATGCATGGTATCAGCATTGACATAACTCCTACATGGTAGTAAAGACCCTCTGGCCACAGAGAACATTTATAACTGTTCAACAACAGACCGTCTAAAACATTCTAGTCACTTGAGAATCATGAAATAGTACAGCATGCACACACTGAATCTATTTATCTACAAGCTGCTAACAGGACGGTCTAGCAAGTCATTTTTAAAACTGGAGTCCATGGGTGCTGGCTGTGATTTTTATGAGCAACATACAAATGCCTTATAGAATCATTTTCTTCTCTTTATTCTTTTCTCTTCCATTCTTTTCTTTATGCCTTCTTCCATTTGCCTGTATTGTTAATCTGTATGATAAACACAAAATGAAGTTTTGATAAAGACATTCAGATTACCATGTGGCATTAAGTATTCCAGGTTAGACACTTTTTATAAATCCATAGCTGTAAATACATATATATATTTGCTTAAGGCATGCAGATGACATATTAATTTTAATTGGCTTATAGTTAGAACACAATTTATTCTTAAGTAATTATATATAAAAGGAGTGAATTAGATTATAAAAAAAACAGAAAAAATATCTAATGTTCTGTTAATAACACTCTTCAGTAATACCTTTCTGGCCATGACACTCTAAATTTGAACTTGCAATTAAGCAGTTTAATACATTATATTAAAATTTATACTATTTTTGAGCCCACTTAACCATTCTAATTTTCCTATAATTATCTTTTTCTTTCAATATCCATTATCTTTGTATGCTTAAGGTTTATAATTTAAAAATCAATCTATGGTCATAAAAATAGAAATGATTTTTAGTAACCATTCCCATTGTTCCAAGAATATTTTTGGATTTAAAATACTTCACAAATTCAGGTCTTTTCCCAGTATTCAATGTCTTGAATTTCCTACTATTACATGAGAAGAATTTTGTGTTGCTTTTCTAATTAAGGTGCAGAAAGCTAATAGCTTTGGACATCTCTGCAAAATGAGTAAATGTGTACTCCAGCCTTGACATTTCCTCCAGCATTGATCTGAAAACACTAAATGTATTTTATTTTGTGGCTCTAGAGCACAAAATCCACCTAGTAATTGTTTTCCATTGATATTTCCTCCATGAGTTTGCATTTGTTGTATAAGAATTGGCATTTATAATTTACAGCCAGTCAAATTATAGAATTTGTGGGTTGAAGCTCTTTATTTTTATTAGCCTAACCTTTCAAAGTGAGGGGATGGTTTTTTACAACCTATTCATTTATCTCTCATTTCAAAATTGATTAAACAACATCTTTGCCTATAGAAGAGAAGAGGAGTCTTTCCCTCAACAGTTTTTTCTAAAAATGTCATTTGTTAGAAAACTTATTTTGACACTTTTAGACCAATGCACTGGTAAGAAATTGACTTTTCATTAAATATTTTAACAGGATAGATTAAATGCAGCAGCACAAGTCTGGAAAGCTGGAGGGCTTCCTTGTGACCTCAGGAACTTTCACCTTTGCATAGGTGTTAGAAAGTGACTAATGCCCTTAATATTGATTATATGTCGTGAGCAAAAAAGTCATGGCAATCATGTTCACACATGGCTATGAGATGAATCTCAGGCAAAGGTCAAATTGTAGATAAACGAAATATAAGCTCAGCAGTCACGCTCTATACCTGTCAGAAGTGCATGGTGCAGGTCAACGCTAAGGGATGTTGAAATCAGAAAATTCACACTTCACGTATTTCTCAACATTTTCTGTGAAATATAAGTAACCTGGTTCAAATAAACATGTATGCTAGTCACATTTTAATAAAATACAAGTTAAAGAAAGCCAAGCCAAAATGGCTTTGTAAGTTGGCAAAGAAAAACTCCATAAATGACTCGTGATTGAGATTTTTAGTGTATGTTGACTGAGACATGTTCCTTCTCCTTTTCCTTGTAGAGATGAAATAGGCAAGTTGTCAGATGCGATGGTTGAACATGAGATAAATAGAATGGAATATTCTAAAGTGAGAAGGCATGAACTCATCTCAATTGACAACATGCAGCATAGTTGAAACTGTGCATCTTTATCCTGCAACTGTATATTCTCACAAAACAATACACATACATTTCAAAAGCAAATTCATTATTCTCCTTCTGTTTATTCCTTGGGTCTCTACCTGTTATTGCTATTATCATCTACTTGTTTCCCCGAGGCAGGGGAGTGTCTTTCCTTAGCTGTTATCATTCACAACCACAGGGACACTGCCTTGTCATACAAATCCCCAACTTATTTTTCTCTTTCTTGATTGTTACAACTATCCCCATGTTCTCACCATTTTAATTGCAAACCTCTGTAGTTGGCTCGAAACCTAGGAAGGCCAAAGGAACCCGTAAGAAGGAGAAGGAGACTGTTTTACTCATAAAAATAACACTTTAGAAGAGTAGACTTCCCCTCACAGTAGAGAGAAGGTAGAAGGCAGGAGTTTAACTAGTAACTGTTATTACATATGAAACTATCCCTTGCATAATTTTGCACTCTCTAAGGTCAATAAATTGAAAAGAATATGAATTGGTTTTCCCAATTAATTTGATTAAATCATTACAATCATTTTTAGAAGTCTTCTGACTTCAACTTAATGGTATTTATGAAAGAAAATATTTCAGATTCTGGCCACTATCTGTACCAATATTTCTTAAAAGCCATACAACTGTTGCACATCCTGTGTGCTTACATAGAGCCTATAGAGTCCTGTATGTCTATTAATTTATAGTAATATGATAATTGTTATTATCAAAGTTATCCAGTGAGGGCAGCATGTGTCAAAATGGTAGACTAATTTTCAATGATTGCTGAAGTTTAATTCCCAGTAACATTAGTGACGTAGAGTCCTGTCTATATCACCATAAATAGATATTGTGACCCCTTGAGCCTGAATATATTTTTAGTGTATTCAAGATTCTACAGAAAATAAAAATATGTTTCATAAGCTGTCATAAAGACAGATGACAAACTCATTAATCAGAGTTCTCTCCAGTATAATAGATAAATGCTTACTCAATCACTCTTTCATATTAGTTCTGGTTTGGGTATGTGATGTGCACTCTCAGTTTCTGAATTCAAATTCTACTGAATTCAAAAGACACAATAATGCTGTTATTGCAGATGTGTCACAATAATTTTGAGAGAGGAATGTCTTAATTAGAACAAACAAATGATTTAACAAGATAAACTACAAATTGATCTAATTAATGCATTTTCTCATTCTTTCTTCCCATGGTGTTGGGCTATGACATGGTAGAGAATTTAACAGCCCAATCTAGGAAAAAAAATACAAATTCTGTTATCTCTGCGCATTGATTTTTACAAAGATTTTAATATATCTGTAGACATTCATACTCAAAGTGTCACATTTACAGGACTGGACTCTGTAAATGGGTGCAAATGCTTTGGAAGACCTTCATATTCTTCCTCTGTTCACTTGGTATGAAATTCAGACCCACCATCCATGATTTTCCTCATCAGAAAATGGTTATTGCTTAGAAAATTCTTCACCACATTCATTAATTCTTGAATTTTGGACATAAATGTCACTTTTTCTAGTTTAAATCTTTTAAAGCTCTAACTCCATGCTTAATTTTCTTTGAGATATTGAACATTAATTTTAAAAGTGTAATTATTTCGCTAATATCTGTTCCTGTAGTAGTTGGTGAGTTCTACACAAATGTAATAGAAATATCGTTGTGCTGCATCTGTACTAGGTTTTCTATTTGTAGATTAAAATAAATTTAAGCACACCTAAATCAACTTCATTCTAAATACAATGAAGACATTTTAAAGTATATTAACTCATTACATTCTTCTATTTCTACCTATAACTATGAACAATCCTTAGATAAAACTATGCTGATAAAATCCTTAGGTAAAAATATGCCTGGCAAAGTGGGGCACACTTTTAATCCCAGATTCTGGAGGAAGAAACAGGCACATTTCTCTGAGTTTGGGGCCAGCCTAATCTCCAAACTGAGTTCCAAGACAACTACAACTTTTACATAGGCAAACCCTATCTCAAAAACCCAAAATAAAAGAAAGAAAGAAAGAAAGAAAGAAAGAAAGAAAGAAAGAGCTGAGAGTGTGTCAGGGTTACCCCACTTTTCGTTTCCTTTAGAAAAAGTGTGTATCAGTTTAGCTTAATGTTATCTTAATTATTTTTCACAATGTATGATTTAATAAATATAACTATTATTACGAACCCTATCACTATGAGGAGAGTCAAAATTTCTACAAATTATCATATAATGTAAAGGCAATATATTTGAGTATATCCTTATATTCTGGAATTAATATTTTGAAAATTAACAACTTGACTCAGCTTCAAAATATTTTAAAATGTGGACCGAAATAACTTTAACAATTTTATTTAATTGTTTCTGATACAAAATGATGACCTAGTCTTGACATAGGACATAAAGAACTAGTTTGACAAATGTTAAAATTTTTATCAAATTATAAAGAGAACTATTTTATGAGAGCCATCACAAGTACACAATTCTTTTTCTTTTACATTCAGTGGTAATTGTAATATTTTAGAGATGTCATAGACCTCCCAGGGCTTAGTTTTTGTGTACCCTTCTTCAGGTATGTTGGATGCTACGGAGTAGGGGTGAAAAGAGAAAGAGGATTTTCTTTATTTTTCGTTTTTTTTATTAAATATTTTTAATTTTTTTTTATTGAGAAAAGGAGAAAAAAAGTTTCCGCCTCCTCCCAGCCTCCCATTTCCCTCCCCCTCCTCCCACCCTTCTCCTCCTCCCCCCACTCCTCTCCCCCTCCCTCTCCAGTCCAAAGAGCAGTCAGGGTTCCCTGCCCTGTGGAAAGTCCAAGGTCCTCCCCCCTCCGTCCAAATCTAGGAAGGTGAACATCCAAACTGGCTAGGCTCCCACAAAACCAGAACATGAAGTAGGATCAAGACCCAGTGCCATTGTCCTTGGCTTCTCATCAGCCCTCATTGTTCGCCATGTTCAAAGAGTCCGGTTTTATCCCATGCTTTTTCAGTCACAGTCCAGCTGGCCTTGGTGAGCTCCCAATAGATCAGCCCCACTGTCTCAGTGGGTGGGTGCACCCCTCGTGGTCCTGACTTCCTTGCTCATGTTCTCCCTCCTTCTGCTCCTCATTGGGACTTTGGGAGCTCAGTCCAATGCTCCAGTGTGAGTCTCTGTCTCTATCTCCATCCTTCACCAGATGAAGTTTCTATGGTGATATGCAAGATATTCGTCAGTATTGCTATAGGATAGGGTCATTTCAGGTTCCCTCTCCTCAGCTGCCCAAGGAACTAACTGGGGACATCGCCTTGGGCTTCTGGGAGCCACTCTAGGTTCAAGTCTCTTGCCAACCCTAAAGTGGCTCCCTTAACTAAGAATTATGCTTCCGTGCTCCCCTCTCCAACCTTCCTATATCCCAATCATCCTATTTCCCCAAGTTCCCCCCATCCTCCCTTCTCACTTTTCTCTCCCCATCTCCCCTTACCCCCATCCCACCCCACCCCCAAGATCCCAATTTTCTCCCCAGCAATTTTGTCTACTTCGTTTAAAAAATAGCTTTTTAAAACTTTTCAAAAAATGTTTCATAAAGTAATTCATATCTCAATGGAATAGTCCATATTGCATTTTTTATATTTCTGGTTGAAGGCATTACTTTAGTCAAATATTTAATGAGTTATTTAATATGCATGAGTGCTTTAGCTGCACATGTGCATGTGTGTTCACCTATATTCCTAGTGTCTATGGAGGGCAACAGAGAGCAGTAGGACCCTGGAACCAGAGTTACAGATGGTTTTGAGCCACCACATGTGTGCTAAGAAGTGGGCTTCACTCTTTTGGAAAAATACCAAATGCTGAGACAACTTTCCTAGCCCTCTTACTGAGTTTCTTTCTTGGAACAATTTATTTTAAGAATATCAGAACATTCTCCTTTTCTTTCCTCACTGAGAGTGAAAGAGAGGAGATGGTGATTACAGAGGGACTTGATGACATTAGAGAAAATGAACAGTGCAAGAGGGAGTGAGGAGCAATGATAAAGATCATAGGGGAGGGCTTCTCTTAAGAAGGAAGTCTTTGTTACATTAAGGAAAATATTACTTGGAAAAATAAATACCCCCCATCATTTATCTATATATTTCTTGACTTAGTTATGTAATGACTGTAACTTATTTCTTATTGGGCAAGAAAAATTACATTAATGATCAACACACAGAAGTGTGTGTGTGTGTATTTGTGTTCTCGTCTTCCCTCAACTATCTGTCTTCTTTGGTAGCAGAAGACATTGTGTAAAACTGATCACCGTGTTAATCTAGAATGACGTCTGACCAGAAATCTAATTCAGACCTATATTAGCATGTTCTCTTCCACTGAGAATTTTATTCTGAGATGTGAAAGTTCTTGATAAAATAACTCCAAATTCTATATATCTCTAATTTGCCTTCATTCATTTCTTCTTTGCAAATCACCTCAGTGGTGCTGTAGTATAATTGTATTTCTCCACAATAATATCCATGTTATAATTTTGGTTGGCTGTAGTTAAATAATCCCAAGTCAATTCAGAAAAAGTGCAAATAACCATCAATATTTCTCCTTTATGTTTCTAGACTTTCATTTGAAACAGAAACCTACACCTCTAACCACAATCGAGGTATATGACACTAACTCTAACCATGTTTCAATACACATACATAAAAATCAAGCCATTCTGTACACGTCCTAATCATACAACCTATTTTCCCTATTAATTGACAACTTATTGTTGCAAGATAGATGATCACACTGTGAAGTCTGAGTTTGTGTTTGCATTAGTTAAATAAAAATCAACCTTCAGTCAGGATGCGGAGTCAGCAATTTGTTGACAGAAATTAATCACAGAGAGTCAGAGGGATTTCAAAAAAAAATAGTGATGCACAGGAAGTAGAAAGGAGGGGCTTTGAGTGTGGTGGTCAATCCCCTTTGATGGAAGAGACACTCTCTTTCTAAGCTGCTGGCAAAGATGCAAAGTCAACTAGTTGCTGGCTCAGTCTCCTGACCCAAGGTTGATTTTCTTTAATACAAATGAAAACTCGGGGTTCATAGTATGATCCTATATCCCGCAACAACTTAGATTCCCTAATTAGCTCATAACTAAACTCAGAAATATAAAAGTTAATTTGAGTTTTATTCTTCTGCCTTAGATCTATCATGTTACCCTCCTAGAATATATTCACTATTAGAGCTAAAATATGCACTTACTTGCCTTCAATATTCACTTTTATTACTTTTGAATTCTAAAGGGCTTCTATCTTCCCTCAGAAAGCGACAATTTCTGTTTGTTCACTGTTTTACCGAATACACTATCTAAAAGACAACATCTAATCAGTACTTGCTGACTGAGTCAATAATTATGGTCAGAACCCCAAAATCAAGGAATGTACTGAATAAATGAACAAATAAATGAATAGCTATGATAAGCAGAAATGTCCATTTGAACCTTTAAATTACTGAATTAATTTTTATTTTATTGATGCAAGCAAAAGTTAGGCTTCAGAAGCTCTCTAAATAAACATTCAAATGACACATTAATGGTTTATAATTTGAATTGTGGCATAGAAAGCACTTTTCTCAAACATTTTTAGTGGCTTCTGCTCTGCTGCAGGTATTTCTATTCCCTCATGTCGTTGTCGTCTCTCCCATTTCCATACACAAAGTAACTAACCAGTGCAAGCGACCACATTTCCAATCTCACAGAATCCTAGGCGGTCTTATTGCAATTCCTTTTTCTACCTCAGACGTTGTGAAAGGCATTAGTTGTAAGGTATTGTTGAGTTGACAAGTCTGGAGTTGCTGCTGACACCGTAGAAAAAGACTTCCCCAAAGGCTAAAACCTACATTTTATCAAAGAAAGCAGCAATGAAAGATTTAAACTATTGTGTCTTGAATTATGGCTGGCTGAGATACTCTACTGAATCACTTAATCCTTTTAATACCTGCCTATTTTAGCTTTTGTATAAGCATCTGTTCATACAAAGCCTGCATCAACCCCCAAATCCAGGAGCTATTAGAACTGCTTGAAGGAGTGAGAGATTGTACTGTGAGCTATGAAAAGACCGAAAAAATGAGAAAACTGGTACCACTGCAGTCCGGGAGGCACAGCATTTAGACACCTGTATGTTTTTCCTTCCTGTTTCTAACCTATTGAATTCCTGAAGCCAGATTGTTTCCAGCGTCTACTAACAAAATGGTGTCAGGAAAGCTGATATGTCTGTGTAATTATTTTTGTTAAGCTGCTAAGTCTATTGATTGAGACTATCATAGGAAAAATACTATAGAGACTGTGATGCCACAAGACTTTGAAATCAATTACAGTTGAGTTTGTGTCTCATGTGACAAATCTAATGGAAAAGATTGATCTGTTTTGTGCAAGGTAAGTGGTTAGTATTAGGATGTGATTCTGTTATTCTCCGAATGGGATAAACTTGAGAAAGGATCACGAGGCAAATCATCCCAGGGGATGCTGCTTTCCTAAACTCCCAAGCCTTGGGCAATGGTGAAGTTATCCAAATATCCCCATAAAAAAAAAAAGAAGAAAAGTAGAAAGTAGAATAATGGCAAGAATCTAATTATTGAAACAAGAAAATTTCTGCCAATGGAATAGAAATTTAAAATTATTCTAACGACAATGCAAAAATAACCATCAATGCACATATAAAATGTAGAATTTTAATCATATATCAAATACAATGCTGCATATTTTGTACACTCTCAGATTGTACTTGTTTATTGTATTTAACGAAGATGGAAAGCCTCATTACAAAAATACATTATTTAGTTCAAATTTTGGTTCTAAATATGCACATGTTAAATTAAAATTACCACTATACGGTATTTAGGTAGAACCTAGGAAATTAACATCTTTGGGAAAGACGTTGAGGAGATTCCATTAGAGTTACTACTTCATGATACTGAATTATATAGTTGTTCATACATTTAAATCTGGAAATATGACAATTCAGCATATGTGAAGTCAATATTCCATTTGAATGTGTACTGTTATTTATTTTATATTTAAAAGGTTATGTCATGGCATAAAAATATTCATCTCAGATTGTGTAGATATATGTTCATTGAAAATAATATTTGGCTAATAGCCAAAATATGTAAATAATACAGTGGTCTTTGACATATTATAATCTAAATGCATTGTTTTTCCTTATTGTCATTTAAATAAGTGGTTCTCAACCTTCCTAATGTTGCTACATTTTAATACAGTTTCTCATGTTGTGGTGATTCCCAACCATAGAATTATTTTCATTGCTACTTCATAACTGTAATTCTGCTACAATTATGAAACATAATGTAAATGTCTACGTTTCTAATAGTCTTGGATATCCCCTGTGAAAAGGTTGATCAACCTCTAAATGAGTTGTGTCACACAGGTTGAGAACTGCTGACTTAAATTACTGCAACCCCACTCTATTCTTTTAGTTCATTCTAAAATGTCCTGTGTAACAAGAAATGTTGGCACTGTGTTTGCTTATTTTAGAGACCCATGTTGCTCTACTGAAAGTTTCTACATTCTATTTTTTGGTAAATGCATTTTATATTATGTGTGAATCACCAGTATTTGTAGTCTACCATACTTTCTTTTTTGCTTATACAGCAACAAATATCTTAATAAAAGAGACTTGTAATCTCGACAATAAGGAAGCAGATCCAGGAAGATAAGACTACGCATTTAAGTCCAGCCTGGGATAGATAGCAAGACTCTAAGGAGAAAAGAGGAAAAGAATAAAGAGGAAGAAGGAAGTGGAAGAAGGAAGAATGATACAGAAAAGGCAGAGTAGAAACAGCAGTCAAATAGAAAATATCAAGTACAAATGCTTACAGGCACCTTCGCCGTTCTTTCCTTCATGAATAAACCAAGAAGACATTTTCTGCTGATATATAATAAGTAAGGCACCAAGCTGCAGACATAAAATAAAAATCTTGCTTTTTGAGAAAATACTGTATGCTGGGGAGTACAAAAACAATTTGGATGTTCATTACTAATCCATGAGCTGTAAAAAGTCAAATAGCCACAAGTGATTCATTCTAAAATGCAAGTAGACGTTATTCTATAAGAAAAAAATATGTTAACATTAGGTGAAAGTGAGCGGGGGTAAGCAGTTAACCTGGGATGAAGACAGGCTTACCTGCCAATGAAGCAAGGCACTATTAACGCTTTTCTCTGGAGTTTTTGGGTAGATAAAAATTAAAGAATCTTTATTTAACTTGAGTTAGCTCCTTACAGTGGACTGTTTTTCTAGAAGTGCTCCTGGGGCTTGTTTTTCTCAAGATCAGAAATATCAAACTTGATGACTATTAGAGCATGAATGTGAATGATATGGAAGAAACACTAAGTGAAAAAAGTTTTTTCTTAAGTTTAAAGTCTTATCATCGATATATATTTTAAATAAACAAATGTTCTTTCTTTTATAGCAGTACCCCCCAAAAGACAAACAACAATGTAACCTTACCTAAAACTAAAATAGAACTGGAGACTAATCAATCAGTCTAGTGCATAGCAGGTACCTCGTATTTGTAATTCAAAACATGTTCATTTGTGCTATTATCGTGTTATAGAAGGAAATAAAATCAAATATTTTCCTAATAGATAAAACATATGCAATCCTATATTAATTAAGCAATTTATCCTACCTACAACAAAATAATTTTAGTACTTAAGAATAATTTCTGTTTATCTTTGTATATGAGTACGTTAGATAGCAAGAAAGAAGAGAAGGGAAAAGACACAAGGGAAACAAGACACTAGGAACCAGACATGGGCAGAGATAATATGGTATTTAAAGAGCTTGTCTTTGAAGATGTCTAGAAAGATTGTGTGCTCTGACACATTGATGTATCTGGAACTTCCCAAGACATAGTTTAGACTAAAGAGCAGACGAAAGTCATCTCAGCATTCCTAGGATAGACTGACCTCTCTAATTTTATAAATCCCCTTGCACAAATGGAGACATGGGTTTTACTTGGATTTGAATTTTAATGAACTTCAAAAGGAGTGATTCTGCTGTAGTCAAATGTCACTACTCTCTGTAAAAATTGTGCAAGAGGATTGTAGAACAACCAGAATAGACTTTGCCATGCATTTGGAAAAATGCATTGTGGCTAGGAAGGAAGGATTCCTCTAGTTTCCTTTCCTCCATCCCTGGAGGATCT
Source organism: Microtus oregoni (assembly GCF_018167655.1). Classification (NCBI taxonomy): domain Eukaryota; kingdom Metazoa; phylum Chordata; class Mammalia; order Rodentia; family Cricetidae; genus Microtus; species Microtus oregoni. The sequence continues at coordinate 19,813,412 of NW_024543060.1, forward strand.
TACACAGGCTAGGTGTCATCCAATTGGAGTAGCTGAGATATCACTTCTTTCATGTGTAAGAAATGGCCTACAGTTCAAGCTGTACACCAAAGACCTTTTAAAGAAGCCCAGTTTGTAGTTATAATGCTCAAGTCTTGTACTGCCTGGTATTTACAGTTTCCAGAATGCTTCCCGAAGAAGAAAATGTCCTGTGATAACTGCAGAATTTCTTCACTAACTTTTACCAGCAGCATCTAAGGGAACAACTCTCACAAACTGACAACTTCAATGTTTTCCTCTTCCCAGTGCCTAAAGTATTCAAAGGCCTCTAGCACCTTAACTTTCTCGCCATTTCCATGATCATTACTTTGTTTGGTTTCGAATATCTTCTACAGAGTTTGATTGAACTATTGCTCTTGCAAAAACTCCCCTTTCCATAGGAGTGACATGCAGTCATGACAGTCAGTATCTAACAGGTCATTTGGTTTTCAGCATTCCCCTACATGCAGCATGACCCCAACCACCTGGAAAGTTCATTTGCTTTTCTGTGACTACCCATGCTTCTCAAATTGTTTCACATAATAGAAACAGAAGGAACATTGCCAAGCACTTTTTATGAGATTACAGTTACCCTGATATCAAAATCACACAAACACTCAACCAAGAAAGAAAATTACGAACCCATTGCAAACATGAAAACTGATGCAAAATATAATCAATAAAATACTGGCTAACTGAATCCAAGAACAAATCAAAAAGTCATCCACTATGATCAAGTTGGCTTCATCTCAGAGATGCAGAGATGGTTCAACATACAAAAATCTATCAATGTAATCCACCATGTAAATAAACTGAAAAAAAAAGCCATATGATCTTTCCATTAGATGCTGAAAAAGCATTTGACAAAATTCAACATTCCTTCATGATAAAGTTCTTGGAGAGATCAGGGATACAGGAAACGTATCTAAACATAAAAAAAAATATACAGCAAGCTGATAGCCAACATCAAATTAAATGGAGAGAAACTCAAATCAATTCCACTAAAATCAGGAACAAGATAAGGCTGTCCACTCTCTCCGTATCTATTCAACATAGTTCTTGAAGTTCTAGATAAAGCAATAAAACAACAAGAGGAGATAAAAGGATACAAATTGGAAAGGAAGAAGTCAAACTTTTGCTATTTGCAGATAGTATGATAGTATACGTAAGTGATCCCAAAAACTCTACCAGGGAACTTCTTCAACTGATAAATACCTTCAGTAATATGGAACGATACTAGATCAACTCAAAAAAATCAGTAGCCCTTCTATAGACAAACTATAGAAAAAAATATCACCCTTCACAATAGCCAGAAATAACATAAAAAATATTGGGGTAACATGCACCAAAAAAGTGAAAGACCTGTTCAACGTGAACTTTATGTTTTTGAAGAAAAAAAAAATCAAGAAGATACCAGGAAGTGGAAAGATCTCCTATGCTCTTGGATACATAATTCAACATAATAAAAATGGCCAGTCCTACCAAAAGCAATCTATAGATTCAATATAACCCCCATCAAAATCCCAGCACAATTCTTCACAGATTCTGAAAGAACAATACTCAGCTTCATATGGAAAAACAAACAAAGCCCAAGATAACCAAAACTATTTTATACAATAAAGGAACTCCCAGAGGCATCACCATCCCTGACATCAAACTCTTTTATAGAGCTACAGTTATGAAAACAGCTTGGTGTTGGCACAAAAACAGACAGGTTGACCAATGGAAAAGAATCAAAGACCTGGATATTAATCCACACAACTATGAACACCTGACATTTGACAAAGAACTAAAATTATATAATGTAAAAAGAAAAGCATGTTCAACAAATAGTGCTGGCAAAACTGGATGTCAACATGTAGAAGAATGAAAATTGATCCAAATTTATCACCATGCCCAAAACTCAAGTCCAAATGGTTCAAAGACCTCAAGATAAATCCAACTACATCGAACCTGATAAAAGAGAAATTGGGAAGCAGCAGTCAATGCATGGTCACAGGAGACCAATTCCTAAATATAACTCCAGTAGCACAGACACTGAGAGCAATAATAACCAAATAAATGGGACCTCTTGAAACTTAGAAGTTTTTGTAAAACAAATGACATGGTCAAGACAAAAAGGCAGCCTACTGAATAGGAAAAGATCTTCACCAATCCCAAATCAGACAGAGGACTTATCTTCAAAATATGTAAAGAACTCAAAAAATTAGACATCAAAATTCCAAATAATTCAATTAAAAATGGGGTACAGATCTAAACAGAGAAGTCTCAGCAGAAGAATATCAAATGGCCAAACATTAAGGAAATGTTCAACATTCTTTGAAATCAGGGAAATGCAAATCAAAATGACTCTGAGACACCATCTTACTCCAGACAGAATGTCTAAGATAAAAAACATCAATGATAGCTTATGTTGGAGAGAATGAGGAATAAGGAGAATAGTCATCCATTGCTGGTGGGATTGCAAACTTGTACAACCACTCTGGAAATCAGTATAGCAGTTTCTGAGAAAATTAGGAATCAACCTACCTCAGGACCACTCTTGGGCATATACCCAAAGAATGCTCAATCATACTACAAGGACATTTGTTCAACTATGTTCATAGCAACATTATTTGTATTATCCAGAACTTGGATACAACTGAGATGCCCCTCATCTGAAGAATGGATTAAGAGAATATGGTACATTTACACAATGGAGTACTTACTCTGCAGTAAAAAGCAAGGACAACTTGAAATTTTCAGGGAAATAAATGGAAGTAGAAAAACCACCCTGGGTGAGTTAACTCAGATCCAAAAAGATGAGCATGGTATGTACTCACTCATAAGTGGATATCAGCTGTAAAGCAAAGTGTAACAAGCTTATAGTCCGTGACCGCAGAAAAGCTAATTAACAAGGAAAGCCTAAAGAGAAACATAGATCCTGCAGGAAGGGGAAATACACAAGATCTCCTGAGAATGTTGGGAACATGTGGTTTTGAGAGAATGGAGGACAGAAGGGGAACAGGAAAGGAGACGGGGAGAAGGAAGGAGAAGTTGAGGGAACAGGATAGTTAAGTTTGGGGAAAGAGAGAAGGGAGCAAGGAAAGAGATATCTCAATTGAGGGAGCCATTAGGGAGCTAGCAAGAAACCTGGCACTAGAGAAATTCTGAAGGATTCCATAAGGATGACCCCAGCTAAGACCCTAAGCAACATGGAGAGGGTGTCTGAACTGGCCTTGCCCGGTTGTCAGATTGATGACTTTTTTAAATGGTACCATAGAACCTTCATCCAATAATTGATGGAAGCAGAGGCAGAGACCAGCAGTCGAGCATTGTGCTGAGCTCTCAAAGTCTATTTGAAGAGTGGGAGGAGCAAAGAGTTCTAGATACTTACTGCAACAGTTTAACTGAACTAATGGAAGATGACTAACTCCTGCTGGACTGGGAAGGAACCAGCATAAATCTAAACTAGTCCCTCTGAATGTGGGTGATGATTGTATGACTAGGGCAGACTGCCGGGCCACTGGCGGTGACACTAGGATTTATCCCTACTGTGTATACTGGCTTTTTTTTTTAACCCATTCTCTTTGGAGGGATACCTTGCTCAGCCTAGATTTAGTAGGGAGAGTCTTGGTCCTTCCTCAAAGCAATGTGCCTTACCCTCTCTGAGGAGTGGATGGGGGGAAATGTGGGGGCAGGTGGAGGAACTGGGAGGAGGGGAGTGGGGACTGGGATTGTTATGTAAAATTTAAAATGATAGGTTTTTTAATATAATAAAAAAGAAATAAAAAATTATATTGAACTCTGTGAAATAAATTCTGACATTCTGTTGAATCACAGGGAAGCTTTAGGTAAAGTTGAAGAATATTTACAGAAGGGAAAGGAAAGAGCTTGAAAACATTTTTACTAAAGAAAAGTGACCGACTTTTGAGGAGAATAATACATTTACCACTTTAGTGTTTCTCTGTCTCTGTCAGTCTCTCTCTCTCTCTCTCTCTCTCTCTCTCTCTCTCTATATATATATATATATATATATATATATATGTGTGTGTGTGTGTGTGTGTATTTATATATATATCTATAAACATATTTATCCTTTTTCTGACTGAGTACTATCCTACTTGTGTGTCAAAGTGTTTGTGTATTTCTTTATTAATTTGTCAGTCAATGAATCATTGATTTCTTGACTATTGAAAAGTTGAATTGAAATAAATATTTGCATGTACATATATCTTCTTGGCATATTGATTTAATTTCTTTTATATATGCCTTTGTAATGAGATTATAAATCCATAGTAATAAAATGGAATATATACATATATTCATATATACAGTGAAAAGTACCCCATTAAGTTGTGAATATTGTGTGTGATTACAACAATATTTCTCTAATTATAAAATATTAATAAAAAGTACACAATAGAGCAGTGGGGAAAATTATGAAAAATGAAAACCTTTCATATTTGCTGCTAGTGCACCAGCAATGACCCCATGGTCACAGTATGTATAATTAGAGTTTTATTGTGCTTCTGTAGTTATTAGGTGCTGGTTTCATTTTGAATTACACATCGAGGTTCTTTTTATTATTCAGGTTCTATAAGGTCTTAACCTTTTCCTAGTTAGAACTGCAGTGTATGTTTCCAGAGCAGGGCTTTGGGGTCAGTGAGGCAGTGAGTGATGTCTAGCTAATTAAACCACTCTAGCAAAGGTCAGGAGTGAGTCGGATGGTTATCTGAGCTGAAAATGGAGGTTTAGAGAGAATGGATTTGAGAATTTCAGGGAGAGGGCCCATCAGTTTCTGCAAGAGTTTGTGAAGACTACACCAATGTTTAGGACAGTGAAGAGAGGAGAACTTTCTAACTAGTGAGCTTGACACAGTTTTATGGCTCTTTGTGAAAGACCAGAGACGTCTATATCAGAGAAAACGGTTTTCATTACTTCCAGTAGGAGTAACAGCCAGAGTACTAATTCATTCTTACACCACTGTTCTGAGTTCCCAGGGTGACAGGAAGCTGGTAAAGATCATCTGACCACACAGTGAGGTAAGCTATTAGAATGACATTTCAAACATAGGCACCCAAGCACTGTGTAAGGGCATTAAGTCCACTTGAGCATCATCAGTCTTGAGGGGACAGCATCCCTGACTTCTACGGCTGTTCACCACATCGAAATGGGCAAAGATTGCCCGTGACTTGGCCCACAAAGATAAAGAAACACAAAATTTATGAAAAACAGTTTTGCAGTCATCAGCTAAGTCAACCCTTCATTTTTCTGTTTAGGAGATTGAGGCTTCATTAAGTTATGAGGCACTTCAGAAAGACAAAATAAGGAAGAGGTGGGACTGGATCTCAATGCTCAGATCTGAAAAACAAAATCCACTATGTAGCATTCTAAAAAAATATTTATTTGGGTGAATATTCTGTCTATATTTTCTCTCTGTCTTTCTCTGTATATGAATTTACATATATTACATTTTATACATGCATGCATACATATATAAGAGATATAAATAATTAATTTTCATCATTGTCCTTGCATTGAAATGCTGTCATCAAGAACATTTTTTTTTGTAAGTGTTCAGAGTAGATTACATTCCCCCCCAACAGATACAAAGACATATGGACGTTCCCTTGTGCAAATGCAGTTAATAATATAGAAATTGTCATTTGTGCAGTAATTTCAGGGACATTTCTTAGTGAGATGATATTACTCAGGAGGATACCTCAAAGGCAGAGTTCTGGACATCAGTGACAATGGAAAAGCACCTGACAGGTGTTAGAACTGATTCCTTGGAGTCATACAAAGAATATTTGGGGGATGAATGTTCCAATGTCAATGATTTACTTGAAAAGGGAGATGCTTCCCAAAACATGCCAAAGTAAGAATTAAATATAATAAATATGACAAGGAAGTGTTTACAAAAAATGCACCTGTGATTGCAATGTGCTAAAATACGTCATAGAACTGTCATCAGTGGCCAGCACAAAATAAAGAAATAAGACCCATATGACAAATGTGACATTCTGTTTCCCAAGAGCTGCCACTTCTCTTGGTGGTAAGGTCAAAAAGAAAGAAAAACAAAACCAAACAGTCTGAACCAAAAATAAATAAATAAATAAATACACTAAATGAAAACACTAAAAATTATGTATTTTATAAGGGATTAATAACATGAAAAATTAAGTAGCTTTAAAAACCATTAGCTTAGATTAATTTCTGTGGAAGACAGGATATATTTTACTAGGATTTTAGTTATCTACAATTTTTAACACATTAATAACTGAAATATTAGGGCTTCTGAGTGTTTGGAAAGCTATATCCTATTTGAAGTTCCTTACTTCATCTGGCATCAATAACACCGAAACAAAATGCCCATTGATTTGTTTTATTGTTGTTGAGTAGAAAACCCAAGGTCTCAAATATGACAGCAAATTGCTACTAAATTCACTGCTATTCCTGGTGTTGTCCTCATCTGTGTTCTCTTGCCCATTACACAGGTTAGTCAGGTGCTACCCTACATTCCAAGCAGGTCCTAATCAAACATCAAAACCTGATTCCTAGTCATTTCCAAAGAAATTGATGTGTGTAAACATGAAGTCTCAATATATCTTTGCAATTATTATCTCCTCTCTTCTGTAATATGTCTATGTGGTTTTTGAAAGCTGACAACTTGACATTACCTGTGCTTTCCCATCTCTGAGATGGTATTCTTTTCACAGGAAATGCTCCTCCATTTCATATCGATCTGTCAAAACTCTGCCAGTGCTTTAGGATCAGCACACAGTGTGATTTGAATATTCAATTATCTTCTCTCATTCCCTTGGACCTTCCAAATACTTGTGTATCTCTTTTCAATAAATAACTTCTAATTTTAATTGCACTTACACGTGCTCTTGTTATTTTCTATTATCCAGTGACTCAAAAACAAAGTTGCAGCCCTGATTATCTTTGTGTTCTTTTGATTCATGCTGTGCATGATGCTTTTGTAAGAAGTATCTTCATTAACTTTCAAGCAACATTTCCTTCCTGTCAAATTAGTTCTTCCAAGTCCTATGTTTCATTTCCCCTCTAACCTTTCTTTGTGTATTGGTATATACAATTTCAGTGTGTATATGGCACACTGAAAAAGGAGTAAGCTCAGCTCAGCAAATCATTCTAGTAGTACAGATTATTTACTTTGAATACATACTTACAAGGAAAAAAAAACCGAAATACCACAGTCAATTAAGTAACACATTTCACATGGAATCTGGATAGCAAATAACACATTAAACTTAGTCAAAACAAAACAAAACAAAAATGACTAACTGTAAACAAGAAATAAGTCACCATGAGTGTGAGTCACAGGAGTTCTATAGGTTTTTATTAGCTAAACAAGCGCAGCAGGTACAAAATGCACATAGCTGTTAACGTGCTCATACCACTCTGTGCTTCAAGTCATGCTGCAGTGTGCAACAATTTATAGCGAACTGTGTGTGAGAATAATGTTCTCACATCCTTGATCTATACCCAACCTGCTACACTCATGTGTCGTTCATTCAGCTTTGATTTGTAAGAGCTGCTTCCATGCCTGTTTTGTCAAAAAAAAAAAAAAAAACTACAAAAATATCTGAAATCATTATTTTCCCTCAATGAATTATTTGTGCATGTGTCTGCAGGTTGATTAAAATTTCTATATCCGGACATGTGTTGAAAAGACATTGCATTCAGTATATTACCCTGGAAAACCCCATTTGTTGCCTAAAGCCCTTTTCACCATAGTTTGAATGGTTTATTTCTGAAATAGAACATTGAGGGAATACATCTTCAGAGCATCTTGGTCTTTGGCCATTTGTTCCATCATTATAATTTGGGAGCAAATAGCATTAGCTATGTGTGAATCTGTGTGTTAACACAGACTTAAGCCCCATATCAACATGAGTATGATTCTTTTTTTTTTTTTTGTAATTGTTCGAATCAGTTTTGCCTTAGATGGAAAGTAATGAGAATATAAGATCACAGAAACGTCAGTAAGTAAGTACTGCTTGATCACTGGGATGCATGCTGTCATTTTAAGCATGCTGGAAAGAGACGTGAAAAGTGCAGATGTGCTCAGTATGGGAAACTGAGTCACAAATGGCTCCACATCTGTCCTTGTGGTATTTTCTCTTACTCTGTTAACTACTCCATGGCTATAAATTTTCTCAACTTTTGAAACATTTTTGATTATAATTCCTCTATTCAATTAGTTCATGATATAATTTACTGCCCTTTTCTCTATTCATTTTGCTTGTAAGATTTTCTACATGAAGTTTCTGACAGCCTGCAGAGTAAGAATTAAGAAATGAAGGGTTTTTTTTTAACCAATCCTCCTTAATTACTGATATTACTTAACTATGTGCTTCCTCAAATATGCTTGTAGGAGTTGTTAAACATAACCTCTGCATTAAATACATTTTCACATTTCAACTAAGTCTTGGCATCTATGTCATTCATGATGTTTTTCTCAATGTTTATACCATTTAATCTGTCATAGAAGAAGGAGTGGGTGGTTAATAGCTTATTTACTTAGAAAGTTAGGCAAATAAGAATTAATGGAATATGCTTAGCTGACAGTGGCAAGGAGAACCTGCCAAAACTCAGCCACTCAAACAGTCTTACTATTAACCAACTTCCCCCAAATGCTACAGATGATGAGTTAATAAATATAATTTTATATGCATTTTCTTCAATGTTTTAAAACTTCCTAGCGAAAACTTTATGTAAGCAATTAGAGACTATACTCCCCTTTTCATTACTTATTTTTGCGATACTATCTTGTGCAATAAAATAAATGTCTTCAGTATCAATTGGCTACAAACCAGCATATAACTCTTTACCTACTTCATGATACTATTGGGAGTGTGAGGAGGTACCATTAATATTATGCTTTGATTGTTAGTAAAAAACAACCAAACTGCCCCAGAACACCCACAATGCATGCACAGAGTAACTGTGTGCCAACTACTCTGAGTTGGGTTGCTCCCTCTGTAATATCTTCTTGATCATCTCCTATTCTTTATAATTTCTTACAGTGGAACCTAACAATAACCAAACATTGAAAGAAAATCATTAGATTGAAATCTCATTGTCTTAACTGTAAGTGTGAAAAAAAATGCCTTTACATAACTTTAAAATTCAGTTTCTCTCCTGTGCTAGGAATATTTAAATGCAGAATAGGTTCATGCAAACTGATGGCTACTCTACTCTACAGTGTGTTGAGGATTATGAGGACCAAATTCTATGTTGTGGTCAGACTGGAAATCTCATAGGAAACAGGATATAGTAAGGATGGCATTGACAGATATGTTCTCATTGCAGCACTCCGGAAAAAGAAGCTAACCAGTTGTTGCTTGTTTACAACTACTCCCCTGTGGCATGTAGTTCTACTTCTCCCGGTATGTTCTTCCCAGGCTCATGGAACCATTTCCTTTCTTTCCCTCACTGTTTGCATTGCTTTATTCTTCTTCTGCCCCTTGCATTGTCATGCTTCCCTACTCTGTGACATGTTCACTACATTGTCACTGTCTCAAATGTTCTTCCCTTAATACTACATTAAGTACTACACAAAGAGTGCAAACTACTGATGCGTTCTCCTAAAGATAGCTCAACTCTTACTTCCTAAGGGACTTTCCCTTATAGTCTCTACTAGAGTAAGTGTTCATAACAACTCTAATTTCTCTTCACAGAGAATTAAAATATATTTATGTGCTTTCTAATTTAATATGCCTCAAGTAAGCTTAGGGAAAACTGAAACATGGTTTCATTATTAGAATATCAAAACCCAACTCTAATAGACTAATAGTAACAAATGAGTAATTGTTTAAACATATTTACTTGAATCTCTACCTTTTTGAATTTTTTGGATTAGGCAATTCTGGAGGGAAGGAATTTCCCTTGTGTTTGAGTAGGTTCTACCAACATGACTATTAAAGGCGATTGCATTTGATATAAACATAATTGATCAGAACTCTGGGTCCACCTAGAGAAGGCCCTGGGAAGTTTTCATTTTCTTATGTTGTTTCTATTTTATTTGAACTAGGAGTGATTAGCAGAAGAATTACTAATGGAAACACGAAGTGTAAACATGTGCTTGTACTTACTGGGATGATCACTTACTGACTCACTACGTACTGCTAGGAGGATATTGTGAAGTGTCCATCTCAGAGGTTAAACCAAACTCTGGTGCTAGAGAAACAAGTCCTGCTGGGATTATTTGATCTGCTACCAAAGCAATCGTTTCTTTCTTCTCCCTCAGGGCTTCTGTCAAAACAATATTTTCATATCTCTGACATCTTTGACTTTAAAGTTAATTTTTTAAAGAAATTTTCAATTAAATTTAAATGATGAATGGTTTAAGTCTCACCATTGTATGTTTTATTTACAAAAGTCTTTGAACATATTTTTAGGAAGATAGCAATAATCAGATTAATGATTCATCATTTTTTTTACGTCAAATACTCCTGGCTCTGAGACTCTACTCGTTAAATGGTTAGATTTGAACAAGGAATTCAAAGAACAAGACAATCTCTTTGTACAAAGGTAGTTTTTCATATCACTTTCACAATAAAGAACATATCTAATGATAAATATTAAGACTGACATATCTTAATAAGTGACTTCAACTTAACTGCAATTGAACTGCTAAGGGTTTCTATTGGCCTTGATGCATCACATTCTATATGCTTTTTAACACTCACTAATAATCAAATTTGTCACTCAGAATTTAATGTGTAGAATATCTAAAGGAATGAATATTAGTGAGATTTTTGCTATTGCAAATCAATTTCCTCCTTGCCTTTGTTTCTTATTATGTCGTGTTACCATTTCTTTATTAATACTTTGGGGGTTTATGTCTATCCATAAGGAAATCTCTTCATTGTTCCTTCTCTCTTTTGTGTCAGTAGCAATTAGTGTCACCTTAAGAGTGGTGGTCCAATAAGATGTGTGATCATGTTAATATCAATTGTTGATGTTTATTGAGACCTTGTAGCCTCTAAGCCTCATTAACAAACTCAAATGTAAATGGAAAACTTTTTGAAAAAGTTCAAATGTATAGTGTTGCCTATTATTATCATTATTTTCCTAGTTTCATTAAAATAACAACCTTGTTATAATACAAGATCCAGAGTTTCAGGGACACACAGTACATGCTGCTGAGAATATATTTTTTAAGGAGTGTTGGGTCATCTCCAATAGATTAAAGACCTCTGCATCAGAGAATATTTGTTTGTTAAAATAAGGACACTGAAAATGAAAAAAATGTAAATATATAAATTGATAAAATCCCCTTACTTAAGTAATTTTCTTGGGTAACTACCCTAAATTGGGTTAAACATTTCTGATTCTATGAATCAATTCTTTTTTTTTTTTTTTTTGATTTTTCGAGACAGGGTTTCTCGGTAGCTTTTTTGGTTCCTGTCCTGGAACTAGCTCTTGTAGACCAGGCTGGCCTCGAACTCCCAGAGATCCGCCTGCCTCTGCCTCCCGAGCGCTGGGATTAAAGGCGTGTGCCACCACCGCCTGGCTGAATCAATTCTTAAAGTGATAATTTTGAACTTACCAAATGATTTTTGAATAAAGCTGGTTTGGTCATCCATGGCATAAAATACCAACCAAAAATAATTCTTCCATGCCTAAAATAATACAGGACTACAAAATTTTCTCACACCATCCTCCAATAGTTAACCTTTCAGTTTTCCCATTATTAGCATGAGAAACCTCTATAATTAAATGGAGCCCCCGAATTTACAAATAAATAGTAAGGACAAGTAGTCCAATAGCATTCATTGTCTTCTATATTCTTCTTAAATGCTACATTTTTAAAGTCATTGATCTTAGGGGGCAACATAGTCTATGTTTGCCTTCTTTATATTTTTCTTATGGGAGGGAAACACAAAATGAGTTTCATTAGTAAAACCTTTCCTACTTAAATCCCACAAACTCAGTCTTTCTAATTCATCTTCCTCTCTAGATTCATCCTTGACTATTTGTCTTTTTCACAGGTGCCTGAGGACACACTTCTGAATTCTTAACTTCTGATCCCAAGCAAACAATATTGTTCTCTGTGTTTCCCAGAGCCTCTCACCTCTCTCTCTGTTTATGCTTTTGGAAGAGCTCTTTTGTTTTAGATAGACTGTTTCTTCCCTTTTTCCTACTCTCATCATTTGTCAATGTCTGTATGCAACCAGTTGGCATAAAAACATGTGTTTGCAGAATACCACAGAATATATTAAGCATTATGCTCTTTTTCACTTTGGCCCACTTTGGCCAATCTCTCCTCTCCCCTCTCTCTCTCTCTCTGGCTCTACTCATCCAATCTGATGCTTAAGGGCTCTCAAGATTCATAAAGACATCATATGCTTGGAAGTTATATTATTCATAGAACGCCTTCAGCATGTCCACAGCAAACAGGCAAACAGCTCACTCCTGAAGCCCTTCTCATAATTTAAATTCACCTTTATGGTCCTCTGTCTATACTCACTAGGGGTCTACTTTATTTTTTTCAATCTGGCTTTTCTCTAAATGAAATGTGTTGCATTTTGTAACTAAAACAGATCCAGATGTAAAAATTCAATACCACTTTTTACGTGAAAAGGCTTTTTTGTTTGTTTGTTTTTTGTTTATAAATGCTGTCTTTCTTAGTTACTGGCCTGTTGCCGTCAAGAGTCATCAAGACTAAATCAACTGATGAGAGAAAGAATCTGAGAGCCTACTTATAGTTCAAGAGGGTTATTCCACTATCATGATGGCAGGGAGTATGATGGCAGGCAGGCATGGTGTTGGAGAAGTAGCTGAGGTCTCACATTATATCACAAATTTTAGAGAGAAAGAAAGAGACTTGGCCTCGCATGAATTTTCGAAATTCCAAGTTCACGCCAGTGACACACCTCATCAAACAAGGCCACATCTTGATTATTTCCAAAAAGTTCCACTAACAGGACCAAGAATCCAAGCATATGATTTTATGGGGACCATTCTCATTGAAACTACCAGACCATCTGATTTTATTTTCACAGCAAATCATAAGCCATTCTGTTTTTTTTTAAATACCTATAACTTATGGTGACTCTAAACATATAAATATTGATATTCATGAAAAATTTATTTATTATTTTAATTGTTTTAAATGGTTTGAATTGAGCACAGCATTCCATTTGTTTTCTGACAACAGTTATAAAAATCGGTTTTGTGTTTAGGGGAAAAAAAAGAGTACTTTGTTGTTGATAATGTAGCTAGAAAGCTGTGTAGCAAAGTATGGTCAACTATGTCGTGACTCCCTACTACAAAGGACCATTCATAAAAAAAGAAGAAAAGGTGTCCCACTGATACATGAGGTGCTTGCACTATATGTTTTATACTTTACAAGAACAATGAAATACAATTTGGGTAAGATAGGTATATTTAAAGTATATATGACAGCGACTTCAGTTCATCCTTGTGCTTATGCTCCTAAGGAGGCCCTGGTGGTTAGACAGTAATATGATACTTCTGGGATTTGAAATCAAAATAAGATTCCTCTAAGGATCAACAAACAAGGGAGTAATGTTTCAGGATTAGATCTATGTATGTCTCTTTTAGGGTTCTCATTGTTGTCTGGGTTCTCTGGGATTATGATTTCTGGGCTGGTTTTCTTTGCTTTATGTTTAAAACCCATTTATGAGTGAGCCCATGTGATAATTGTCTTCCTGTCAGGAACTGTGTGTGATGCCTCCAGAAGTTTTTATTATTATTATTGTTATTGTACAGGATTGTCTTGGCTATTCTGGGTTTTTTTGCTTTTCCATATGAAGTTGAGTACCAATCTTTAGAGGTCTGTGAATAATTTTCCTGGGATTTTGATGGACATTGCATTGAATCTGTAGATTGATTTTGATAAGATTGCCATATTTACTATGTTGATTCTACCTATCCAAGAACATAGGAGATCTTTCCACTTTCTGGTAGCTACTTCAATTTCTTTCTTAAGACATTTAAAGTTCTTGTCATACAAGTCTTCCACTTGTTTGGTTAGAGTTACTCTGAGATATTTTATGCTATTTGTGGCTATTGTGAAGGGTGATGTTTCTCTGATTTCTTTCTCAGCCTTTTTATCATCTGTGTACAGGAGGGATACTGACTTTTTTTTAGTTAATCTCTTATTCTGCTACAATACTGAAAGTATTTATGAGTTGTAGAAGTTACTTGCTAGGATTTTTGGGATCGCTATGTACACTGTTATATCATCAGCTCCTTTCAGATATATTACTACTATTATTGACTTTCAGGTTGGGACAAGAAGGATTTGAAAATTTACAGCATCAAATTATTCTCTTTAGATCACGAAAAATCTATACCTTTGTGCTGGGTGTGGTAAATAAATGTCTGCTTTTCTTGTCCAATGTCCTGACACCAAAGGAAGTTTGTGCTATTCCATGGATGTAGAAAATTTTGAAGTAAGAGATAATGAAAAGAACATCAGGAAGAGAACTGCTGTGATAGAGCTGTATGCATCTGTTGCTGATTTTCATTAATCCAGCGTTGTGTGTTTTCATATACCTGGTGAGTCAGGCATACACAGGAGTAGTTTAGTAGCCTAGGACTCCAAGTTCTTTGGGCAATAAACACAATCTTTCCTTAATAATGTACCTGGCAACCTGTTGGCAACCAGGACTCTCACAAGCATCAAATTGCAAGTATGTGTGCCTTAATCAGTTGAAATAGGTTACTCTCCTTAGCAACTTCTTGATAGTGTTTGGTTTCTATGCAAACACACTCCTGAATATGTTTTGTTTTGGGATACAGGGTCTAGTCTGATGTGGACGGCTTTGATGCATGCACAGTAAGGCAAACTCTTCTTTGAATGAAATTTTAGAACTAATCTATTTACCATCATTAAGTCATATTTTATTTAAATAAACTGTTTTACTTAATCTACTTAAATATTTTTGTTTAATGTGTTTGTGCTATTGTCTGCATGTATGTATGCATGCTACATATTGTAAGGGGGCTGCTGGTTTGTCCTGACTGCCCAGAACCAAAATAATCAAACAGAATTCATATTATTTAAATCACTGCTTGGCCCATTAGCTCCTTATTGGCTAACTCTTACAAATTAATTTAACCCATTTCTATAAATCTGTGTATCAGCACATGGCTGTGGCTTACCTGCTAAAGTTCCAGCATCCGTCTCTGGTGGAGCTACGTGGTTTCTCTCTGGCCCCACCCTTCTTTCTCCCAGCATTCAGTTCTGTCGTGTCTGCCTACCTAAGTTCTGCCCTGCTATAACTCCAAAACAGTTTCTTTATTCATTGATGATAATCACAGCATACAGATGGAAATCAGCTACTTACATGCCTGGTACCCACAGAAGCCTCTATGTAGTCTGCTCAGGAGTCCTGTTGCCTTCTCTTGGGCATATATCCAAAACTTGTATGTACGTTTTACTCTTTAAATAAAAGTTCTTGGTGCTTCACTTTTTAACATTTGCCTTTTTTTCTAATTCTTCGAAAAAGCTAACAGGGACGCTGAAACTCTCAGACAGAGAGTACTGGAAACACTGGTACTTTTAGGCCCTTCTGTACCATCATTTTCACTGGCAACTTTCTGTCTCCTCTAGATTTTCATCACATCTGGCACGACCATTAGAGCCTTGAACCTCCTGCTATTGTCTTCAACCTGGTTTCTACCTGGTTAAAAGCTTTCTGTGAATCTCAGCGTCCCCCTTCCATCCTACACTATCTACTGCTACATCCGAATGCACAGTTCGAATTGTTTTCTTGAGCACTATGTATTTTCCCAGAACCATGCCGAGGAAACAGGAGTAATGCCTTGTTAAAAGTTCTCTTAAACTTGTTCATAATTTTGTGGCACTTTACGTTTTAAAACGTTAGTACCGCAAGATGCCACAATTTCTGCTAGATAAAACAAAGAATCAATTAATTACAATTAAATGAATGAATTATGTTTTGTATTGCAAAACAGGTGCTGAAAACAGTTTTCAAATTATACGTTTGTTACATTACATAACCCTTTAAAAACTGGGATGACTTCCACATTTACAAATGAAAAAGCCTTTTCTCATTTGAAGTGCTTGCTTATTTTCACTTGCCTTCTGAGGAATAGCACTCTAGAAGAATCCTGTTTACTTATGGAAACCTCTCAGTTTCTTTGCTGGATATTTTATGTCCATTAAAATGTTACATTATGCTCTCCACGATGCAGTTCTGAAGGGTTTTCGCCATTAAACTGTTAACCTGATTTCATTTGGTACCATGTTTTTGGAACGCTCTTATACAAATAACTCACCAATTTCAAATTTTAAAACTGCCTTGCCTACAATGCTTCAATTTTCATTTACACATTTATTATTTCACTGTCTCATATACAAGTATTTGGTTTGCTTGTTAATTGTTTCCAGACAGTGCTCTCTAGATTCTATAATAGTGAGCAAATGGCATCTTTACGTTTATGGAATTTCTAGTCTGGAAAACTAAGGTATAACTAAAGCCTGAAATCTTGGTTATTCATGCATACCCCTACATCTATATACATCCACAGTCATGTCCACACACACACATTTGCAAACACATGTGTACCTCCCTAGTTTAAAGACCTGTGTCTGGTTACGTATCCACTGCACTGAATTACTCAGATGAGAATATTATTTTTTGTCTTCTTTTCCACACCCCATTGAATTTAAACTTAAAATGTGCTCTGCATCTCAGGACTTTTCATGCTTTTGTCTTTGCTGGAGTCACTCATTAATGGCCTCCAGTGTAGACAGAGTCTACTTACTCTCCCTCCTATCCCCCTGCATTCATTATCTTTGTACAGTAGCTGCAATAATCTTTCTGACCACAACACACATGGTTTCCTCCACCTGATATATGCCAATCCAAAGAGCACAGAAAAGGGCATCAAATTCCCTGGAATTACAGGCAGTTGTGAGCTGACCAATGCAAGTGCTAGACACTCTATCTGGGTCCTCTGCATGAGTAGGAAACCCTTTAACTTGTGAGCCATCTCTCAAGCCCTATTAAGAGTTTCTTTGCTGAATCAGACATGAAACCTCCCCATGCCTACATCAGTCCCTGTGCTGTACCCACATGGTCGCTCGGGGCTGGAACCTTTTAAGGTGCATGTGCCACCTTCTCAGTTTCTTCCAAGTGCTCCTGGCATGGCTTTTTGTTGATGATGGAAACAAACTCTAACCCCAGACACGTGCCCAGATCAAATGTCTTTTTACCAAGGACCACTGCAGATGTTACCGCCAGAGAGATGACCTTATTTGAAGCACCTTCATCTCCCCAAACTTCTCTACATATAACCTCGCCTCGCATAATATTACAATACTTTGTTCCTAAAGTATTGTCACTATTATAACTCTTTAGTTTTTGCTCTGATTTCCCTATATGGAGGATTTGTAGTGTTCAGCTATTTCTACCAAATTCTTGAAATATGCGTGTAAACAGTACCTATATGGGCCAGTAAGTGATTCAATGAAAGGATTAAGACAATTATAACTTTGGCTTCAGAGGACCCTACACAAAATTGTTTCTGATATGAAATAGAATGTCCAACCGTAAAACGGACAGATGGATAAGTAATATCTAAAATTACAAGCACTATTTTTCTTGACTTAAAGGATAAAAGAGGAATATTTTTCTAAGAATAAAATAAAATTTTAGAAAACGACCCAAAGTGAAGGAAGCAGAGTGGATCTGTGAGACCTTTGGGGGAAGAATAGGTAGAAAAATATGATCAAATACATTGCAAAATTCCACAAAATTATTGACTTAAATATTTTATTTTTAAAAGTTGTATATTGTAGAAAATATATAAGGTTACAATCCAATAATATACTTTAATAATATTATTCATCCATTTTTAACTTTCTCCAAAATTTTGCTTAACTAACAGCAGAATACATATCGCATGCAAAATTTTCTCGGCACTAAAATTCTGTTTCTTTTTTTCCTATCCTTCCTCAATATCTTTCATGAGAGATGCCACAATATGCTGCACAATCCCCACTATCTTGAGTGATAACTGCTAGATAATGAAGAATATTTTGAAAGAAATCATATCATGAACTCCAAGGCCATGGGATTGATATGAAGGAATAGCATGTGGGTACCACTTAATCAAGTGAAGAGCGGGGACAGTACGGCTTTAATCCTAAAAGGCACTTAATATTCTATGCCCTAAGGCAAATGACATGATAGTAGGTACTCTATGTAGTCTTGAATGAATTTCTGTATTAACCACAGTTTTTTTTTTCTGCTTCCAGATGCAGGGATACATCCCATATATTTTTGTCTTTTTTTCTTATTAGTCTCTCATTGATTCTCATCAAATTTTCCCATCACCTTTCAGTTTCTGCAGGCCTGACATGACAAGCTCAGCTGCTTTGGTGCAGGTGGGCTGATGGTGGTTAGGTGGAACACGTGCCAATAGACTCTTTATTTGCAAGCTGTTTAGATTTATCTAAAACAGGAACATCTGTTCCTCCCCCTCCCCTCCACTTAACTGCCGACACCTCTGGAAGACGCAGTAGGGAATAATAAAAAATTATTTTCTTCTTTTCATCTTGAACAGCGAGATTTTATAGCAAGCTAACTGAAGCCCACCTTCTCCCGTACCATCTGGAAAGACAAAATTGATGAAATCAGTGGGGTATTTTAATTACGTAAGAGTTGCAAATTTTAGTCAGGATTTTCTCCTCTTTTCAGGATCAATGGGAACAAAGCCAATTTTTAGTTCCACCAGCAATGGAACAGTAACAGCAATGGCAACAGTGAAACCTAAAGAGATGGCACGCAAAAGCAGAGCAGGGTGAGATCCAGCGAAACGTCCTATTCTTCAGCCATCATGAGGGCAGATACTATAGACACTGTAGCCTTTGTGTCGCTCCGTTTATGATTGGAGGCCCACAGTGACAACCGCAACTAGAACTCTGTTAGGGAAAACTACAAAGATTTTTAAGGCTGAATTTTTAATCTTCAAAGTGTCCCGATCCTAACCCGCTTTCATTAACCGATATGCGATCAAGACCACCTGAAATAAATTACTTGATCTAGGTTTGTCGGCCCGAAAGAAGAGTTCTTTGCAAAAGATGATGTTGATGGTTATTATTGTACTTTCCATGAATAGGATGCTGTTGATAAAGACTAGCTGAAGAAAGAATGGCCTCACCCCTGGCTCAGACTCCTGTAGGACCTTAAAATCTGTTTGCTCATCTGCAGATTTCCTGCCATGAGGTCACTCTTATCTCTCATCTTGATAACTTCTGGAGTTCTGTGACTGGTGACTACATTCAATTATGAGTGAATACCTTTGCTGAATTAAAGTTGATTTTCTATACTGAAAGCATGATTCAATGTACTGAAAGCATTGAATAATTGAAGAAGACAATTTCACACGCCTAGTGTGTCTTTATCTCTTTTGTTTTAAGGTCTAGATTTCAGTTTTGTGCTGAATTGTTTACAATAGCCAATGTGATGTAGCCTGGTGGAATTTCTGCTGTTATCTCTTCTCTTCCCGATCACTGAGAAGTCTCAATACACACATTTTAAAATATATTATATAATATATTTCATATGTATATAATATTTTGTCATCCTAATATTATGACAAACCTCATAGCCCATGATAAAATTAAGGTGAATTTCTTTATATATTGGAAAACAAAATAAAAATAATACATTTTATTTTATATTAACCTATATTTTAAAAGCAGCAGTATTTTAATGTCCTTTAATATAACAAGATTATGTCTTCTGACATAAATATGACCATTGATCTTCTGGAGGAATGTATCTTAGGTTTCCTTGTCCCTACTCCATAGAAAATACATTATTCTTGATATGACATTTTCCAGAAAAAGTATATAGAAGATCAATATATATTTGTGTCTCCAAAGTTTGATATAATTGATTTTATTTAATGGTTAAGAGATGAGTAAATTACTAGCCAAATCCAACAGCTTCAATGCTGAAGTAGCTTCTGTAAAGATGAAAAGTGTGTCACGTGTCCTTCATTTGAAACTCCTCTTGTGCAAATAATTGCGTATTTTGGCCAGAATACTAGTGAATCATGCATGGTAAATAAAAGTCAGCTATGTGCTTGAATGTTGTTTATATATTGTTTTTACTTTGCATATTTTATTGTTTTGATATTTCTCAGTTTTTATGGAAGGCAGGGGAATTTTTCAGCAGAACACCTTTGTTATGCCCTTCCTTTTCTAAATGAATCCCAGTGGAAGATTTACCTTGGTATGCTGCTTAACTTTTGTGTATATGTGACCAAATACACAGAAAAGCAACTTGTATGAGTTAGCATTTATTTTGGTATATAGTTTCAGACCATCTTAGTTTGTTCCCATATGCCTTGACTTCAGAAACTTATAGAAAATTGAGAACAATGTACAGGAAGCACTTTGTTCCCAAGACATGCCACTAGTCAGCTACTTCATGCAACTAAACCAAGTGTCCAATGTTTTGACACTTTCCTATCATACTACCTTGTTTTTAACCCATTGAAGCATCCATATATGCTTCTTAACCCACAAGCCGGCAGTCAATTTTAACCATCACACTTATCTTTATCTTACTCCTGGTTTCTACCTCCTTATCATCCCTTATCATGCATGTATGTGTATATTTGTGATTGTTTGTAATTGTGCTGAACCTGCATTTGAATGTAGGCTATTGAGGATGCTAAGCAAGTACTCTATTACTGAGCTATAGAACCAACCCCTTGTCATTTTCTTTATTGTTTTTGTCCGTGGTGTGTGTGCTCGTGTGTGTGTATGTTTTTCTAACCTATTTATTACATTAATTTTATGACTTTTTTTGTTTATTTTATTTTTTTTAGTTGTTGCAAAAAAAAAAAAGATTCTGCCTCAGCCCCGTTTCCCATTTCCCTCCCCCTCCTCGCACACATCGCCCCCTCCCCCTACTCCCCTCCCCCTCCCCCCCACTCCATTCCCCCTCCCTCTCAAGAATGAAGAGCAGTCCAGATTCCCTGCCCTGCGGGAAGTCCAAGGTCCTCCCACATCTATCCAGGACCAGGAAGGTGAGCATCCAAATAGGCTAGGCTCCCACAAAGCCAGTTCATTATGACAATTTTTATATGATTAAGACTACACTGAATACATATTATTGTATGACACATTTTATTTAAGTTAATATTATCTAATTTTAAGGAGAATTCTCAGCTCCCATATTTCAATTTTTAAAATGTTATTCTAGCTTTTAAGCTTATGAAAATTCACATGAATTGCACCTTTAGCTGCACTCCCATTGAGGGTTGAGGTTTAGTCGTCTTCGGTTAATTTGTTTTAAATTTGAAGATCCTCCTGAACTACTTAAAGAAAATAAACACATAAGCACCCACGCTTCCGGTGTTATCAGCACTCTTTGAAACACTGGAATTACAGCTATGTAGAAAAGCAACAAAGCCGTTGTCTTAAAACAACGTAATTACTAATAGTAAATAGGGGTGACATTATAGATGGAAGAGGAACAGAACCTTTAAGCTATTCATAAATAAACAATCATTTTGCCTTCTTTGAAATTTGCTTAGCAGACATTTCTCTGACCTCTTGCCTGCATGTAGGAACAGAGCAGAAATTTTCTGTTGCCGTGGTACAGGTTCTATGAATGGTGCTCAGTTCTATCTCCCAAGGACTTCAGCACAAACCCATTTGCAAAGGTGGTGAGTGGGCCTCCTCACCAATTTGTGTTATCAAACCTAGACACTTAACACTGGAATTTAGGATAATGATAACTGTTTTAATTGATACTCTCCTTGTTTTACAACGCGGTGTCTAGAGAATCCATTCAGATTGCCTTAACAAAGGTGAGTTTTAGTCATTATTTGAAGAATAACTGGCTATAATCTTACAATGGCAACTATCAACTGCTACTATTCCCTATAGAAACAGAAGCTAGATGAGGCACAACCACATTCCACTTCAGGCTTCTGTTTGAGCTGTAGTTACATTGGAATATAGGCTCTTTCCAACTCTTATTCCAATTACCGGATTTGCTTCCTATAGATAACATATATTACTGTGGAAAGCAAAGTTGTGATATGTAGTAATACGGGCGGCGGGGCTGCGTCCCCAGCACCCTGGCTGCCTGGCTAGCTTATGCCCGAAATAACAACACACAAACTGTATTCATTTAATCACTGCTTGGCCCATTTCTATCTAGCCTCTTCAAGGCTAATTCTCACATATTAATTTAGCCCATTTCTAAACATCTGTGTAGCACCCCTAGGTGAGCTTACCGGGAAGATTCTAGCAGCCTATGTCCATCCTGGGTCAGAGCTTCATCGCGAATGTCTGCCTGGGAGCTGGGAGCATGGCGTCTCTCCGAGGCGTCTGCTCCCGAGAGGAGAGCTGTGGAGTCTGAGCTCACTTCCTCTTCCTCCCAGCGTTCTGTTCTGTTTACTCCTCCCACCTATCTTCTAACCAATGAGGGCCAAGCAGTTTCTTTTTATTTAACCAATGACCTTCCTCCATCAGTGATATACAAATAATTGTTATAAATGTGATAGATGCTTGGAAATTTGCAGGTGAAGGAGTAAAATCCATCTCCGGATATCTATGTGAAGCAAACAGTATAGAGACTAGGAAGCTAGGTTCATACATTTTCCAGGTCTTCTTGCGGGTAGAGGGGCTACTAGAGCTCACTGTTGTCCTGGTAGGTGTGTAATCAAACTTTTTCGTTGCAGGTATAGGTTTTCTTTGTGATTTGGGAAGACTTCTACCAGAAGCTTCCCAGCATTCCAATGACCTAATCTATTCACTGGGGTGGAACTTAACTGAAGCAATGCGGGTATAAAGCAATCTGTGTGTTACGAACAAGGAGAAGGGATAAAATGAAAAATAGTTTTCACAGAGACAATGTAGATTTTGCAACTAGATTTTTAACACAAATATGACTATTGTTTTCCAGAGAAATACTCACTTCTCTCTCACTAATATTTTCATCTCAGTCACATAGTGCTTAATTTTCAGCTATACTTAATTTATCCCATTATATTATTATGCATTAGATGTCTATTTTTCTTTTCTAAAATGTAAACTGCTCAAAGAAAAACCAGAAATAATGAGTACAAGGCAAACTTGGGAACAATGTTAAGTATAGTTCTTCCTGAACTCTTGCTGAGTAAGAGATTCTATCACAAACTCAAATAGTTCCATAAATGCTTGAATTAGTGAAGAAATTAACTACTTAGCATATTTTCATCTAGTTTTGGGGGAAATTATTATATTAAAGAAAATATGATCGATATTATAATAGTGAGACACATCAAATATATAGAAATTCAGAGTAAACTTTTTTTGTTTCATTGTCAATCAGTAATGACAGAATGCAGGAAGTCCTTAGTCATCTGTAATTATTAGGAAAATCCAAACTAAGCTAAGACAAGATACTATCGCATTCACTGGAATAGCCATATAAGGAAAGAATTGACATTACCATTGTTATAAGGATGTGAAGCAAACATATTCTCATATACTGCCAGTAGGAGTGTAAAATTTTATTATCATTGAGAATCAAGCTGGCATTTTCTTATTAATATATGCATATACCTTTACTTTGAAATAGTGATTAAACCTCTATGTTCTTGCCCAAGAAAAATGAAATAATAAAACATGGTTTTCAGCTCCACACTCTGTATGAGGTCCTCTAACTGGAAATGATTTGGAAGCCATCAAAAAGAGAGTATCCAGTGAACTACTCTAAGCGACAAGAGGAGAAAAACCCTTCAATATTATTAACACACTGAAAGCATCTCCAAATCAGTAAGTGAATGATTGAAGCTGTAGAAGAGAGTTTATATAATACATGTTTATGAAATTCTTGAATCAAATATTTACTTAATAATATCTGTTCAAACAATATTTTTCAAATTAATGCTGAAAATATTAACATAATAACTTAAATAATTGTGTTAGATGACAAGTCCCTTTTGTTTTCACACACATAGCTAACTTATTGAGGGTGAGCCAGATCATATGTCCTCCCAGTATTTAAAATGTTTAGTCAATTTGTATAACGCATTACTATGTAAACTCTTTAAGTAATAGTTTTAAGAAATATAAAAGTTTATATTTACAAATGAATATCTCTGCTCTTGTAAAAATTACAGAAGCTATGTCAATTTTTTGAGGAAGACATCCCAAGGCAGAAATAAAGGTAGACTATTCTCATTGCATTTTTCAAAATTTAAAATGTTTAAAATTATTGTGAATAAACTTCCTAAAGCATAAAGTTTAGATACTCTCATAGTTCTCTAAAAGACTGTTGTATTTGGTGCCACATGTATTTATACTGAACTGTGCACATTCTGACTATTAGCTGAAGTGCCAGTTGTTAAAATCCCCTCATAATTTATCTGGTTCAAGTGGCAGTGGAATTGTGGCAGATGATGAATAAATATCAAACACTTCCTTTGTTAGCAGCTGTGTCCTTCCTTTCTGAATTTCAAGCTGTGTTGAAGAAAAAGAGACAATTGCAGTATGACACCCATGAGTACTTATTACATGACTCTCAATGTTGAACTAATGACAATCAGAAGAATTTCATTTTTATCAAGCACCCAGGGTGCGCAATAAAATATTCATTTAACTCACACTGCATATAAAGCTGTTTCCTCCAACATTTCATTTCTTGTATAGGATTGCTATAATGTGGTCCCAGTACATTAAGCACCAATTCAATTATTACCTTCCTTGTATACAGCCATCTAAATTAAACACCATTAAGCGAAATGCTATAATAAATACTATATCTCTTTATAGCACTATTATCTATATTTTCTGAAAATAATGTGCTTAATTGATCCAGTGGAATTGGGATTTGTTCTTACAATAATGTGCAGAGAGGAAGAGACTCTGATGATCCCAATTCATTGGAACATGTAGGAGGTTTTTGACACCACACTCTGACAATTATCCCTCTACACTTGCCTCGCTTTTCTATAGGCACTTTTTTTTACTTTTTGTTTTCGAGAACCCTTCTTGAATATGATCCTTCATAAGAGATATACCCTTCAAAGACTCATATTTTCTCTGAGGTACATATGCCCAAGCAAGATGGTCCAAGTTCAGAAAATGTGGTAAAGTTACACACCACTGATGTATCATGTATTATGATCCAAAAACTCCTATGAATATGAACAGTCCCCCCCAAAAAAGCAATCAGTAAGAAGAAGTTAGGAAGGAAACTATACAATTCAGTAAGAACAAACTGGGGTAAAAGTTTAGCGTTTATTTCATGACCTGTGTATTATTTCATGAGATCAAAGAAGTATTCCAGAACATACCCAATCTTTGCACACCATAAAGACTCATCTTCTGTGGCTGGAAGCATAGCTCTGTGATAGAGGACTTCCTAGCATGTCACTGGAATCAGTGCTCATCATCACCAAGAAATATTAATAAAGAAGTGAGTCACTGGGTATATTGGCTCACACCTGTAATCCAGGCATTTTAGAGACTAGGGTCAGATGATTTTCGTGACTTCTGGGCCATTATGAGTTCCTAGTTCATAAAGTGAGACCGTAACTCAAAAAATCAAAACACAGAAAAAAAATGATCAAAGAGATACATTTTATTACTGATATCAAATAGATTTTTTAATATGATTAAGTCATTGTACTGAGCAAAGGCACATATTAACACTGCATGTTTTATATTCAAAAGATAATCCAATTTTGTTCTTAAAATTGGACACATTTGTAGATAATTTGATGTAGAGCCAAATCTTATCTAGTCATTCCATTCAAGAGAAACATTTCCAGGGTTCCACTGAATTGGTTGTAGCTGTCATTCTCACTAGAAACTTTTCTCTTTTTTTGGTTTCCTATATGTAATTTATTATAATTTAATATAATATAAATTATTATATGTATTAATATATCTTAGTTATTATATTGATTTTTGTCTGGAAACAACCAAAATTTTTTAAAATGAGTAAATTATTTACTTATATTTCTGAACCTTAATTAGTGAAGAACCAACGTAAGGCTTGATGCTGTAACATGAAAATCAAAGAATGGAAAGGAGAGTAAGACAAAGAGAATTTTTATATGAAATTCTCAAAGAATAAATGAAAACATCATTTAGAAATGAACCAAAATTGACATGGACAAAAAGGAATATGGCAGTGTTGTTCAGAGAGAGATATAACGAAACTGTTACCAGTTTTTAACCTAACTTGTTCTGTATTTTAGGTTGAAAGCAAACAACAGGCAACTAGAGCCATCCTCAGGTGCTTACCAGAGTGAGGCCAAGTCAGAAGCAATTACTTGGTTGAGAGTTTTCTAGCACCAAACTGAGCTTAGATCAGATAGATTTGCAAATGCCTCAGTTGGATACACATCAACCCATGGTCTCAAAAGAGCCATTAGAAGCAACAAATAAACCTTACCGATTTACAGAATTATTGAAACTGTTTTTGAATAGAGAAGAAATTAAAAGAGAATGAAATCATAGACTCTGTTGATTTGAGTGTCTTGTGATGGTCCTCATTTCAAACTTTCAAAACTTTCAGGGGATCCAAAGGTTGTGGCCCATTGTTCTCATTTCAACACTTGAAAGGATATGAAAATCTAGGCCAGACTGAAGACATGGGAAGGACTTAGCTCAATAACCCAACAAAGCAAGCAGTCCATCAACTAACCACCTTTCACAAATCAAAGATTATATGTGATAATTCAATTATATGTATATATAATTCTAGTCATCTTACCTTTAAGCAGGAAGTAGTCAACATATTTGTACTCCATAGCTAAGAACATAGTGCACGTACTTCTATTCGCATATTTTAAATATCTTAAAATTTACTTGCCAATAATTTGAAGATATTTTATAATTAGGACACATCTTGATCTCAGGTATGTCAACAACAAAATAAACCTAACAAAAGAAACCACCACTGGGCTTTCGCTGGGTGTTCCATTTCTCCTGCAGTGTGTAGTTAGAGCTGAGTCACCACAGCATCTGAAATCCTAGTTGTGACCCTTGCCCTGGCATACCTTGCTTCTCTGGTACCTGGAGTAAATAATTCCTGGAATATTTAATAATGATGATATGTAGATAAATAAGGTTAAGGTTCAAACAGTGCTGTCTTTGATTCCCAGAATGCTAAATGATACCACACTCAGCTTTCCACTTATGGAGTACCAGGAATGATGCAGCACCTGGTTGTTGGGATGGAGGGGGGTAAAAAGTTGGTAGTAAGTGACAGTGAATATCTACAAAGAACTAACTCCAATGTTTTCAGAGTTGGTTTTTGATTGGATTTGTAGTTTCCAGAATTTGAAAATTTTCATTGCAGAAATGTATTCCCAAAGACATTGTTATTCCCAAACTTTGAATAAACGTGCAGCTCTAAAGTAAGCTAGCAAATGAGAAAAACTGACAAAATTAGGTATTACCTCGATGTATTTTGTCAGGGTGAGTCTAAAATTGCTTTTGCATCCAACATTCCATGACATTTATACTTGATCTCCCCTTGTCCTCTTATGACTTCAGTCTGACTGTGATAGGCAGCACCATGCGAGTTCAAACATATCTTGTACAGATGGCATCTTACTTCAAGCATAGTATTGAGGTCTGTTCATCCATCCCTGTGTTCTTTGACTCTGGTCCTAGACTATGTAAGCATTCAGTCTGAATGTGAAGCTATTGCTCTTGAGGGGAATCTTTAGGCTTATGGACCAGTGGATAAATATTCTAAAGTTGGATCCTGTAAAAGATAGGAAGACAAATATTCATGAGACTTTCTGTTTAGTGGTACTATAGTTTTAAAGTTCCTAAAAGCAGTGAAAGCTTGTGCATGCACACCATCTCTCTCTCTCTCTCTCTCTCTCTCTCTCTCTCTCTCTCTCTCTCTCTCACACACACACACACACACACACAGAATATATCCATGAATCTGTATTTAGGTGACAAGTGCATTTTGTTAACCTGAAAATTAGTAGCAAGCTATATTTTACTGGAAATAATGGTGCCAAGAGATAAAGTTGATGGATATAACTTCCTTATTCAGTTTAGTGAACAGCAGGCAAAGTGATATCTTTTTTCCCCTCTTTTTTTTTTATGGAGACAGAAATAGCAACCCACAGGCAGGAAAGCATCAAGCATATGGAATGAAAGGCCAAAGAAAGGATATGGGAAGAGCGCTAACACATAAACCATGCTTGACAATTATATTGGGAATGACATAGAAACATGCGAGATAATGTAGGCAAAAATAAATCGGGGATAGCTCTACATTTTAGATTTCAATTAGACAGTTTAGGATGAGAATTTCTCCACTCCTTCACCCTCCAAGGTGGAAGCCTGACTCTGTTTCACTTTTTTTACTAGGTTGTTCTTGCATCCCACAGCGTGCTTTGCGTGCCCCTCAACAAATGTATGCTGAATAATGAATAAAGTGTCTTCAAAGACCAGGAGTGAGATGTGCAGTTAATTGGCTAGAGGAGTTGGCCTAAATATTTCCCAGATATGTGGCTTAATGACTTTCTTTCCTAAGCAAATGAAGTTACATGGTTTTTCTCTTTAGTTTTATCTCCCTGACAACTGAATTCAAATGAAATATTATTTCTTCAGGGGTCCAGGAACAAAATATTTCTAATACAGTTTCTAGAAGTATTTGTTGAATGAAAACAAGCACCTCTCTTTCTAAATATGCATCTTCATTTAAAAGTTTAGGCAGCCTTAGGTTAAACAGAGCCAAGCCATTGATCACAGAATCAAGTACAATTTATAGGACTAACTATGACATGTAACATACTGCCCAAAATGTGAGCCTTATATTCTATTTAATAATAAATAAATTTGCATATTATTTCTGTTTTGCTTCTATCCATGTTCCTTACTATATTTTGTCAAAGAAAATTTTTACAATGTGTTTGAAAATTCTAATTGCTGCGACACAAAGATGAATGAGATGATCTATGTCCTATATTGTTGAATATGATTCTATAGTACCTATCTCCATTGTGTGTTCAGAATATTTTACAACATGCATCTTATTGACTATAACATATGACATTATTGATAGTGGACATGTTAATTCAAAGTTTTATCACACTTTCTCTGGTTTCTTGAAACAGAGACTGGAAACATGTTCTAGTTTTGGCTGGACTGTCAGGCACTGGAGCTGGCGTTGATGCAGATTCTGATCTCATGCCAATATGACCAATGTTCTTTCTTCCTGGTGACAGAAGCAGCAATGAATTCTGTAGAATCTACCCCATCAGGCATCAGAGTCAACTGAGGCAGTTACATTTCTAAGTCATTGGTACTCAAGGAGAGCATCCTTACCAGATGAATTCTGTACACAATTTATATAGTTGAATACAATTCCTTGGGTATCATGGCATTTCTTCATAGTTCTACCAATGATTTATCTAGCTGTAAAATGGCGGTGTGAAAAAAAATGTCTTTTTTGCTTATATTTACTAAAGTTCAGTTTTATATATATATACATATATATATATATGTTTTATAACAGTAAAACTTAAACAAGAGCTGAGATCATCTTGTGATACATAATTAATATTCAATAAGTAGGTTCTACTTATAACTTATTTTATTTTTAGATTTATTTTATATGTGTTAATGTTTTGCTAACAAGTATGATGTTGTATCATGTGTGTAACTGGTGTTTTTGAGGTCAAAAGGAGGCATTGGATCCCCTGAAACTGGAGTTGTTGGTTGTGAGCCACCATGTCGGTGATGGGAATTGAACCTGGTTCCTCTAAAGTGCAACCAGTGCACTGAACCACTGAGAAACCTACCCAGGTCTTCTATTTATATGTAAACTTTTAGTAAAATGGTTTTTTATGTGTATTTGTTCAGTGACTCAATCTTTTAATTCTCTAAATACTAGATGGTATAAGTACTAGATCAAAGCATTGACATTCCTATGTTTCATTTTTTTCTACATGTGCTTCCATCCGTGACTTTCATATTTCCATAAGTATAGACACAGTGTAATGAAGAGCACAATAACACTCTTAGCTTAAAGTGATCATTCTTAAGCTTTTTATTACCAAAGAAGGGCACATGCACAGTTAGGGAGAGCTATGACTTCATAATTTTTTTCTAGGAGATACAATTCAATTTATATATTTTGGAGTTAAATCTTTGAACCACAAGATGTTCAAACGTACTTCCCTGACTGCCCTTACTCCTACTTCATGCCCTATATATTTCCTGTCTTCTTTTATGTCACAATTCTCCTCCCCACTCCTTTGGTATCTGGTTTTCCCATCCTGTGTCTCACTCTAGAAAGAGACTGCAGTCAATGGGTGAAAGCATTGACTTTAGAGATGCAGAACCCTTCTTGTGTGAGGTATTTCTTTACCAATTATAAGCTGTATTGCCTTAAAACTAATACACTTACTGTCTGCCTTTGTTTCATCAAACACAAAATGGAACCATTAAAAATGCCAACCTGTAGGTGAAGTAGTAAATATATGATTTAAGTTAGCAAGTTATTAAGCCAATAAGTTTATTTTCCAATGTTGGATTTTTTTTAGAAGTCTAGTTCCTTTCTTAGAATCAATAATTAGATCACTGTGTGTATCTCTGTGTATGTGTGTGTCTTAAAAATAGAATACAAGGCCGGGCGGTGGTGGCGCACACCTTTAATCCCAGCACTTGGGAGGCAGAGGCAGGTGGATCTCTGTGAGTTCGAGACCAGCCTGGTCTACTACAAGACCTAGTTCCAGGACAGGCTCCAAAACCACAGAGAAACCCTGTCTCGAAAAACCAAAAAAAAAAAAAAAAAAAAAAAAAACAAAAAAAACACAAAACTAGAATACAAGCCTGGTGGGGGTGGTACACTCCTTTAATCCCAACACTCAGAGGCAGAGGCATATGGATCTCTATGAATTCAAGGCCAGCCTGGTCTACAAGAGGAAGTTCCAGCACAGGCTCCAAAGCTACAAAGAAAGCACACCTCAAATAAAAATAGAAAATAATGAAAGTCTAAAATTTCTATAATAACAAATTAAAAATAAAATTATATATTGAAAATAAGATAAAACTAATACCTTTTCATTAATATAAGCATAGTAATTGTGATTAAATGTTTTGTTTCAAGTGTATGATTTCCATGTGCATGAAATAAATCATGTTATTGAAACTTCAGAGAAAAATCACCCAGAAAATGAAGGAAGATTTAGACCACGAGAGATGTTTTCTGAATTTATATGGTAAGAGGTTTCTATAAATGTTATAATTAATTTTGTGTGTCTGACATCCTATGTTCAAAATGTGTGAAATACCAGCAAGATTCTTGTGGTCTTAAAGAGTAAATATAGTGAGAATTGTAATATAACCCACAGAAAATGACTCACTTCTTGCAAATAGTGTGTCACCTGAACATCTGGACCACACAGCGGTGGTATGTTCCAAAAACAAATGCAAGTTTCCCATTTATTTTTTAAATAAAAATCTTAAATTATAGAGTCATGATAATTTTGTAGAGGAATACTTCTTGCGTTTAACTTTAAATACCTAACTTTAAAATCATAACTTGCAGTGTTATTGCTAAGGAACTGTTTAGTAGACAGGGGCTGTTGTTCTGAAGTATATCAGCAAGACGGACCCAGAATAATGAAAAGCAGCTCATTCTAAGGCAGGTGAGATCATGGCCTGGAGCCTGATTGAACAGCCTAGGGTTTCTTGCTTGCCAGGTTAATTGTAGTCATGCCTGTGGTTGTATCATGTTGCTTTATGAAGCTATTACTTAGCGAATACAAATCTTTGTTCATATATATACAAATTAGAACAGAGTTGCAATTATATCAATATACCTGGTAAATTCAAAAAACTGTTGAAATAAAGACTTTCAGTACATTAATAATTATAACTTGTTATTTATACAAACAGTAGTATCTCCTGCTAAAAATTTTAAACTCTTTGATAAAAATGTTTCTGTCTCCAGGTGTAAATATTTTGAGTATTTGATATATATGTTTTCTATCATATTACATGAATGTGTTTCATGGCTATTTATTCTGTAAAATAATTTTCAAGATACAAACTTCACTTGTTTCCTTAATAAACAAAATAATAAAGCATAGTCACTTTTAATAACAGCAATGTCTCTAAATCTTAAAAAGCATACTTTATTGATGACATTATAAAAAACTTTTATAATCATAAACTCCTAAAAACAGTTTACCGAAGTATCCATGTGTGTGGCAGACAGGATTATTTCACTGAGCTCTTCTTTCCAATCATAAAAACAAAGAAATGAATTACTTTTGCATTAAAGAGGCTGAGTATTGTCAAAAGACTATCAATGGCCCACCATAGTGTGTCCTTGTTTTATCATAAACCGACACTAAAAATTTTAAAAATCATATTCATATATGGATTCCTGTGTTGTGAGTACATGTTCATGTGTGATCACATCTGTTCAGGTTTTCTTGATTGTAGAGTCCAGAGGTTGACATTGGTTTTCATTGTGTATCATGTATTATCTCCAATTTTCTCTCTCTCTGTTTCTCTCTGTCTCTCTCTCTCTCTTTTACTGGAAACAAGGACTCTCACTGAATCTGAAACTTATCTATTCAGCTAGATTGTCTGGCCAATGAACTTCAAGGTTTTACCTGGCTGTCCACATCTTTCTCTAGCACTGGAGTTTCTGATGAGCTTCTCTTGGCCTTTGTGTGGGTGCTGGGAATCCAAATTTGGGTCCTGATGTCTACATGACAAAGACTTTTACATGGAGCCATCTCTCCAGGCTGTTGTTTTTAATTGGGAGATCTCGTTCAGTACTCTGATTTTTTCACACATAAGACTGAGCTGGCTTGAATGAGAATTGCACCCCAAATGCTCATATATTTGGTCCCCAATTGACGGTAGCATTTTGGAAAGCATAGGCAGTGTGAATTTGTTGGAGAAGTTCGGTCATTGAGGGCAGCATATGAGAATTATATTGAAATCCTATGCCAGTTCTCAGTTATGTCCCTTCTCTTCCCTGTATTTGTGCATCAGATAAAAACTCTTTGCTACCGCTCCAGGACCATGCCTTCTGTCTGCAGTCGTGTTCCCCTCTATGATGATCATGTACTAAAGCACAATAATAAAAACTCAGGGTCAGAAATTGGGGTTCAACCTGAAGATCTGAAAAGTCAAGTAGCCAGCCACTGGCTCTTACCTCGACCTCAGTCTGAAATGGCGATTCTGCCTCAGAATCTCAGAATGATACTGCATGTTAAGAGCTGCTTCCTCCCATTTTCTAATCCTCTCTAGGGATGGTGTTAAAGGCAGGCATACACTGCCAGGTTTCTATGCCAACTAGTGTGTCTACTGGGATGAAAGGCGTGTGTCATTATGGCTACTGGGATTAGAGGTGTGTATTGCCATAACCTGGTCTATAAGGTTGATCAGTGTGACTGTTTTACTCTCAGATCTTCAGGCAGTCTTTTTTTTATTATTATTTAAATATGATTGAAATGCCACTACAATGCACTCTTATGCTCTGAGTCCATGAGCCTCAATGCATATTTTATTTTATAACTCACTTCGGTCATGATGTCTGTTCACAGCAATAGAAAAGTAACTAAATCAGAGACCTTAATTACTTTGAATAACTATGTTACAAATAAATATTCTGTGCAGTTTGTGATTAATGTACTTTGTCTTATAAAATGCTGGGTTGTTAACTTTTATAGAAGAATAACTTCATATGTTCTTTTGGCCTTAAATGACACTTTTTATACTTTTACCCAGATTGTTTACATTATAATTTGTTGGCAACAACAAGAACATTGTTCAATACAGAAGAAAACACAGTTGTACACACTCCCATAATCCTCCTACCATACGATAATTGCTGGTTAGTTAATAAGCCTAAGTACCAGTGATGACTGTGATGAATTTAAGTTTATGTATGGCATATTGATGATAATATTTGAGTAGAATAAGCTGCCAAATGAGAGGCAAATGAAAAAGAAATATTGCAGTCAAAATTGCATTCCAAATAACTATTTTTTTCTCCGTGCAATCAAAATTGTATAGTGTGTAGTTATTTTCATAAACACCTATTGGTGCTGTAGAATGAAAATAATAACTTCATGTGATTCACAGCAGATCCTGATAACATAAATCTACACACCTGGGATAAACAGGCCTGAGTAATATCTTTA
Source organism: Microtus oregoni (assembly GCF_018167655.1). Classification (NCBI taxonomy): domain Eukaryota; kingdom Metazoa; phylum Chordata; class Mammalia; order Rodentia; family Cricetidae; genus Microtus; species Microtus oregoni. The sequence continues at coordinate 19,847,606 of NW_024543060.1, forward strand.
TGATAAAAGAAATACATGTTCAGGTTTCCACTATTGCTACAGGTTGTTTATCTGTTCTGATATACTTGTAATTAATCATCAAAGCCCGACTTCTTTGGTGCCAGGTAGATGGAATATTCTGGGAAGAAAGCTGGGTTGAGGAGAGAGTGGGCTGTAACAAAAACAAAACACATGGAAGGTGTTTCTAATCTTTCTGTGTTTTCCAACAACCTGGAAGGTAAATGAGATGCCGTGGGAGTGTCTGAGTCAGCAGGGACAGGAGAGTCTTGCTTAGTTCCAGCTAAATGCTAAAGTTTACTTTTTCTTTCTGTTTTTTTTTTTCACCAGTGTAAAGTTTTAATAGATCTACTTTGCTATTGTCAGTGAAAGCAGAAAATGGGTTTTGCTAATTTAAGTGGCTAAAGTATGCATACTTTAAATGGTAACAAGATGATAAAGTAAAGCAATCATTGTGACAGGCTGCTTAAGGACATGATCAAACTGCAGGAACTAGAGTCCACTAAGCAAACTAAAGCTCTCAGCTGACTCTAGTAAAACCCTCTAAACAGACATTATGCAGCTGGAAGTGCATGTAAAGGACCCTCTTCGTGCTGGTGATATCAACATAGAAGGAGGCAGAAGTATTAAAGTGGAAGCATTGTAGGTAGCACACTGCTAGGAATAAAAATGAAGATGCACTTTAGAGAGAACTGACGAAGGATAAAGGATTTTTACCCCCATAGTGTTGTCCCAGAGCTAGTTTGTAAATTGTCCTCAGTGTTTTACCCTCCCTGTATATAATCTTCACTTCAGTTGCTTGTTTAGTTTGCATCAATATTTTAATAATTTACAGGTAGATTGTTTTAAGGACCAGTGATGGGTTCAGTCCATCCGAGATTCACATCGATGTCATCATTTTTTGACAAGAAAAATTGCTGGTTGGTAGAAAAAATAAGCACTCAGCCAGTTTCTTATCATAGTCTAAGGCATGAGATTGCAAGTTTTAAGCAGCGTTTTATTCATTAAGGTTTTGTTGTTTTTTTTTGTTTTGTTTTGTTTTTTTTTTTTTTTTTTTTTTTTTTTGCCTTGCTTTTTTGAGACAGGGTTTCTCTGTGGCTTTGGAGCCTGTCCTGGAACTAGCTCTTGTAGACCAGGCTGGTCTCGGACTCACAGAGATCCGCCTGCCTCTGCCTTCCAAGTGCTGGGATTAAAGGCATGCACCACCACCGCCCGGCTTTCATTAAGTTTTAGAAAGCTGGTTTTCATATACTTAACTAGCCCTGGGATAATATTAATTTATTCCAACAATGCGTATCTTTGAGTCTAGTAAGTAAACAATATACTTAGAAGACAAAAAAGAAAACCAATGAAACTAAATAAAGGCATATAAAAGCAGCTACTTCCTTTGGAAGGTTGTGTTCTTAAGCCGTGCGGACATCAGTAAGGCAGAATTAAGAGAGATATAGCAGATCATGATAGGAAATCCAAGTGCATCGAGGGAAATCAAAATAACAATGGGTGAAACTTTTCTGTTTTTGCTATGCATTGTTTTTGATCCTCATTAGCATGATGGACCTTAGCTTTATGGACACGAAAATCAACCAGAAAAACATATTTGTCAAGCAGTCAGGATATTCAACCTCCCACACTTATTATGTTTTATATTTAGAAAGGAGCAAAATAATAATCAAAATATTCTCTGACAAACAATACTGTTCAACATCTATTTTCTTTTCCAAGGAGGTGACGGAAAGGTTACAATGGCTGTCTTAACAAGCAGCACACAATTCATATTGAATATCCCAAAATGCTACATTAGGGGCTTGAAAAGTTGGAGGTTCTGGATGTGAGTGTAAGTACCTCTCATGTGATGAATCTTTCTGTTTGTTCGAAAAGGATTCAAAAGTTACTATTTCATGCATTTTCTGCCTAGAATTTTTGACTTGCCCTGTCAGACACAGAGTGTGCCTTCAGCTCTCCAATCCTCCAATTATCCTTTTGACTTTGAAATTACATCAGAGACAATAGATGGGGAAGAAACCCAAGTTGTGTTTCAAAACTAAGTAATGAGGCAGTTTATTCAGTAAAGCCATCCACGATGCTTTTGTTTTCCCTCAATGTGTTCGTAATCTCTACTGGCTCTTGCTGGCATGGAGTTTTATCTCTCTGGTTCAATAATTGAAGATTCTGAAAATGTATTTTTTTTTTGCAACAAATCAACAGTTTTAAATGTGTGTGGTTTGTACTTAGATTCTTTGTACAAAAAGTTAATGGGTGTATTTTTTTTACTCTGATAACCACTAAACCCCACTTGAGATACAAAAATAACAGCGCAGGTGAGATGACCCTCCCAGGTAAGAGTCAGGGTTGTTGCCAGGGGTTTTAGCACAAGCTAACTCTTGCACATCCAGTTTTAGAGGTTTACCTGTTATGCCATACAAAATGTATGAAGTATTCTGTTTTATTAGTGTGGAGGGATGTGAGAGATTATCTTCTCTGGGTAGTTAATTATTGATTTATATATTCATCAAACTAAGAAAATATCATAGCAATACATTATTCCCTATGTACCAGAATTTTACCAATGAACAAGTCAGAGAAATTAAGGGAAGCTAAACTCAAAAAAAAAAAAAAACAGGTATCAACAGCAAAAACATGTGTTGTTTCAAAGTGAATATTGAATCACATTCGAGTTACTTAGAATTGATCTCAATTCTCTAGGAAGCCCTTTCTAACATTGGCTGTTGTCAAGGAGCAGCAAAATTGAAGAGTGTTGAGAGGCATAAGCCACTGAAGAAAAATTACTCCAAACACCAAATAATATAATATAAATACAGTATTTACAGTGCTTGCAACAATAAATAGGCAATTAATTTTTGATACAATAGTAGATTTTATTATTTTTACTATTTGTATTGTTTATCCCTAAATTATTTATTACTTAATGTTTCTAATTAAAGTTGAACCACATCAATTTCTCTCTCCCTTTAGTGCCTCCCATTTATCTTCCCTCAAAATGTAATGTTTCCTTATTTACTTTTTCTCTGATTATTATTGTTACATATGTTTAGGAACAGCTACATAAATACAACCTTGCCAAGACCAATTTTGTTGTTTGGTATCTGTGTGGTTTAAAGGCTTACCATTCTGCATTGGATAGCCATTTAGCAACTGAATTAGCTTAACTTGGAGAAAGCAGATCAGAATCAGAATGTAGGTTTTGGTCCACCCAACTTTGCAATTATGTTTGAACTTGGGAATTGTTCAAATATCTGACTGTCATGATGTTCAATAATGTCTAAGACTTGCTGTGATTGGTGAATACTTGTTCCCTGGATTTTGAAATTTTAAATGATATAATTTTCTTACTGATTACTGAGATTAAGTCATCATGCTTAACCATTAAGGGAATATAGAAATTGACATTATATATACAATCACTCTGAAGAAAAAAACAACAGAGTCACTATAATTTGTCCCAAGGAATGGTATTCCTGCTAGGTACAATGTGTTATTTGTTAATATGTTATTATGGAGCAAAGGTGAATTTAGACCATATATTAATATGCACAGATAGTTACATTTACATCTAGTTTTCTTTTTTTGTTCTCAGGTGGTACACACTGTCTAATGCAGACAATATGTAGCATAGTTTGGCTTATAACTTATGGTAATCCTCATGCCTCAGCTCCTTAAGTACTGAAATGTCGTTACTGTCTAAAGTCCTAAAGAAAAATAGGAAAAATATTGAGAATTATTCAGTTGGGTTTCTAAGTTTTCAAAGGATCTACAAATCAAAGCTTATGCGATCCCACTTCATGGTGGAAGCAAGGAATGCTTCAATCATCTATTCACGAAGGCAAAGTCATTCTGATCCCACAGTATGCTATTACATGAAAACTCACTTTCAACACGGTGTTTTCACAGGGAGTATGTTCTCTAATGCTCATAACATGTCTTCGTAGGCAGCTGCATACCCATTAGTCAATATTAATAGTATCTCAAGGCTAACAGTCAGTTTGGTTGTCTCAGATACGAAAACCGGGATTTACATAGTTTATGTTTTGGTTTTCACGTGTGTTTTTTTTTTGTTGTTGTTTTTCTTTGTTCTTTTTTATCCAAACTACTTAATACTTCTCTTTTGGAAGATTTTTATCATCATCAATCATCATCACCACTACCATCACCAATTATTTACTACTGTGTGCTTTGTGTGAATGAAGAAAAAAGATAGTACCCACTGGAATAAAATATTTACTATCTCAAACACTGTTCTTCCTCAAGTAATTGGGATCATTCACTTCTGACTCACATTCCAGGACACTGTTCTCAGATAAAAGAATATATTTACACGATGGAGTATTACACAACAGAAAAAAATAACGACATCTTGAATTTTGCAGGCAAATGGATAAAGCTAGAAAACATCATTTTGAGTGAGGTAACTCAGACCCAGAATGACAAGTATCACATGTACTCACTCATAAGTTACTTTTAAGCATAAAGCAAAGAAAACCAGCCCATAAATCACAATCCCAGAGAACCTAGACAACAATGAGGACCCTAAAAGAGACATTCATAGATCTAATCTACATAGGTAGTAGAAAAAGACAAGATTTCCTGAGTAAATTGGGAGCATGGGAACCGTGGGAGACTGTTGAGGGGGAGGGGAGAGGCAGAGAGGGGAGCACAGAAAAATGTAGAGCTCAATAAAAATAGGTTAAAAAAGAATGCAACTTTCAATACCACAAATATGGTATTACATAAATAAATTCACATTGGAGAGAGGTTCCTTTGTATTCACTCATATAAAGGCATAATTATGAATGTCTTCTCTATTGCACAAGCTCTATATTTATATTCATACAAATCCCTCACATAAATGCCAAAAGTTTTGTACCACCTAAATCTGATGCGGAAGTCCCCTCTGTGTGCTGTGACTACCATTAATGAATAAAGAAACTGCTCTGGACCTATAGCAAGGCAGAACTTAGCTAGGCAGGGAAAACTAGGCTGAATGCTGGGAGAAAGAAGGGTAGAGTCAGAGAGATGCCATGGAGCCTCTGTCAGAGATAGATATGCTGAAAATTTGCTGATAGGCCACAACCTCATAATGATGCACAGATTACTAAAAATTGGTTAAATTAATAAGTAAGAGTTAGCCACTTAGCCAATTAAAAGCTAGAGCTAATGGGCCAAGCTGTGATTTAATTATTACAATTTCTGTGTGTCTAAGATAGCCAGGTGGCCTGAAACCAACGAGCACTCTCCCACTACACAAATCAGCTAAGAGAGTTAATTGTCTCCAGTCCATTGTTAAACCGTAGGTCCTCCTCTCTTCCAGCATTTTGGCAATGTTCAAATGCTGATATCTCCCTTTGTCTCCAAATACTTCATCATCATAGCAGATTGAATAGAAGAATTTTTGATTGCCAACACCCATTCTTTGTTTTAACATAAAACATAGGTCATGCAGATTCTACTAGACTGAACAAATGGCATTTGGCACAACTACTTGAGTTGAAGATTTGGAGTATACATAAACATATACATATGTACTAATATATATCACATACATATATGATGAACTAAAGGCAATTCCAGTTTGTTTCATCCATCAACTCCCCAGAGTTGCTGCATCTTTTCTGTTTATATATCTTTTTTAGTAAATTTTAAGATTAAATAATAAGTCTGTTTTATTAAAAATTGGCAAAATATTTAACTATACACCAAACAGAAAATAATTAATGGCAAAAAACTGTAAAATATCCATATTGTGAGTTATTAGGAAAGAACAAGGATGAAAGCTGTAACAGAACTCCAGGAGTTTAGCTCAGTTCTTGGTTGTGGATCACTGCATTTGCTTCCATCTGTTACTGAATATAGTTTCTATAATGACAGTTAGGATAGGCACTAATCTGACTATTGGGGCCGGACATTTCAGCCACTCTCTCCACCATTGCTGAGAGTCTTAACTGAAATAATCTTTGTAGATTCCTAAGAATTTCTCTAGCACCAGGTTCATTCCTAACCCCATAATGGCTCCCTCTATCAAGATATAACTTTGATTGCTCTTCCTCTTTGTTCCTCCCTCAATCTGGCTGTCTTGTTCCCTCATGTTCCCATCCCATTCCATTTCCTTCTACAGTTTGCCAGTTTATCCAGGAGATATTAACTACTTCCCCTTCCTTTTAACCTAGTTTCTCTGGGGTTGTGGATTGTAGCCTAGTTACCCTTTGTTTTGCTTCTAATATCCACTTATGAGTGAGTACAGACCTTGTTTGTTTTTCTGTGTTGAAGGCAAGAGAAATAGGAAGGATCAAATGAACAAGGAAGGTCAAGATCATGAAGGGGAAAACTACAGAGAGAGTTGACTCAAGCTAGTGGGAGTTCACAGACACTGGATTGACAACCAGAAAACCTACTCAGGACCAAATTAGGGTAAGTTAGGGTCCCATGCTTAATGAAGAGAAAGACTTGCTTAGAAATTAATCTTGTTGATTACCTTATTTAACAACTCAATAACTGCAACTATGATCTTGAAAACAGTTTGGCCCATTCTATATTCCTTTCTTGTCCTATAAAATCTTTGGGAGTTCTGTATTAATGATGTTAGAAGTCAGGATGTAGGAAACACTAATGAGTAAGGGATGGTCAACATTTTGAGAACAGTGCAATCGTGTTTCCTCAGTGTGCTTAATTTTGGTTGCTAGGGAGTGGTGTAGAAAATGGAAAATGCAGATACATGAGACTATAGAAAATTAACCCTCTTGATATATAATTTTGAGCATCAAATACAGGTATAGTTCTTAAAGGCAACTGTACTTGGAAAGTGAGTTTTGAGTCTAAGTCAAGTTGGATATAATTTTTCCCTAAGAGTATGAATTCTTTGATGCCTTAGCAGTAGCATTGACATGAAAAAAGACCACTTTACTGATTTTTAACCAATTTGTAAATTTCTACATTTTGAAATTACAAGAAATCAACTCAGTTATGTCTGGAACAGGTTGACAGAAAGAAACAGATATAGTGTGACAAGATGTCATATATTAAAAAATTAAAGAAAATTACTTACTTCATTTTTCAATTTTACTTTAGTTTAGTTTGAGAAATGTGAGTTTGTACAAACCTGGCAGTACTGTCTGTGTAAGTCCTTCTTCTAAGGAAAATCACTATCTCTTTCCTTCCACATCGTCCTTCTAAGAAAACAAAAAGACTGAGCAGGTTTGGGGCAGCTTCTTAGATTAGTCAGGTTTCTCTGAACATTTATTTTCACCAATATTCAAACATGTAACTAGAAGAAGTTAATGTTTTAGAAAACAGTTTGCCTTTATTCTTTTATAGAACATACATTTTTATAACAATCTGTTTCAAAACCAAGCATAGTTTATCCAGAAATGGTATGTTTTAAAGAATAAGGTATTGGTCAATCATAGTGCGTTATGTTCCATCAGGCAAATATTATATAGCTAAAAATTCCTTTAAAAAACTTGTGCACTACCTTAAACAAAGTTCTATGTATTTTTTATTAAATTAAAAAAGAAAATTTTACTGAATTTTAAAAAATCAAATGTATTATATCTTTGCATTTTAATTCAAATTTATAGGTATGGTCTGTAACTGATGTCATTTCTGTAATAACTGAATATTTAACTTACATTGCTGAATGCATATATGGATTTACTTAATGCTATTCTTTTTCTGTGGGTCCTATTTGTTTATCAAAACCACAAGCACTTTAGATGAAAATCATATGTTTTTATTATTAAGTTTTCTGACTAAAATTGTTCATCAAAGACATATTAAATATTCAACAAAAACTTTGTAAAGTTAGTCATAGAGATGTAGCAAAATTGCAAGCACTTTCTACTTAACATTCAAATAGGATCCGTGTTCGCATTATTCTAAATAAAACAAAAAAGGAAAAACTGATAGAACTCAGCTTCCCTTAGAATAGGAAGGTATTGATTTTATCATTGTCACATGAGCCTTATTAAATATAAGTAGTATTCAAAGTATTACATTTAAGAGTGTAGGGAGCCAGTCAAAGAAACCCTCCCTAGTCCTGAAACCAGAAAAAAAAGAAATATACTCTGGCCCTGAAACCAGAGCCAGACAAAGAAACACATGGTGGGTCTGTAACCAGAGCCAAAGAAACACACTTTAACCCTATAACCAGAGTCAGTGACAGAAATACACTGTGTTCCCATGATTAAAACCAAAAAGCTAAAGGTCAGTGAAAGAAAAACAGTTTGTTCCTAAAACCAGAGCCAGCTCTGCCCCCTGACCAATGAACATGAAACCAATCAATCCCTGGCATGAAATCTAGCACCTTGACCCTAAACCCAGAGCCAGTGAAAGAAACACATTCTAGATATAGAACCTGAGCCAGTGGAAGAACCATTTTAGCTCAGAAACCAGAACCAAAGAAATGGATCCTAACTCAAACCAGAGCCAAAGAAATCCATTTTGGCTCTAGAACCATAGCCATAAAACAAAACACAGTTTATCCCTGAAACCAAAGCCATCTCTGCCCCTTCCAACTAAACCAACCAATCCCTGAGCAGGAAAACTAACAAACCACTGAGTAAAAAACTCTCTGGAATCCCATCAGGATGGGTGAGTGTGTGCTATCCAGGGGCGGACTGTCCCGGAAGAGAGCACAAACCCCCCTCCCCCAGCTCCTTATGCAGGGCTGTCTTTCTTTTGCACAACCCAACAACCCCAGCACCCCTCCCCAACCCTCCCCTGCTGTATGCTAGGACCAGTGCTCAAGTACAGTCTTAAGCTCCTAAACTAAGGCGACCCACCCAGAGCGGTGAGTGCCTGCCTACCGGGCAGGCCTCAGGGTCCCCTGTAAGGGAGCCCGGGCACCTTCAGCTCCAGTGCCAGGCTTCCTGCGCGCTCCTGGATATCACCCCCCCCCCCTTGCTCCATTCATCCTGTTGGCCCTGGATCATTGGGCTACTGGCGGCCCTGTTTAGTTGCTGAGGAATCCCATCGGGACGGGAACGGTTCCTGCTTCTACACTGAAGAGAGATATACCGAGAGAGTCAATCACAGAAAAGACTGGACCAAGAGACCAGGCCTCTCCTGGCTCCATTTGAAGGAAGAGATGGGAAGGCGCCAATGCAAGAATTCCTCCAACAACCTGAAAGGCAACATGACACCACCAGAACCAAAGGATCCCGAAATAAGAAGAATTGTACACCCTACTCCTGAAGAAATAGAAGAAATTGACTCAAAAGTGAACTATATGAAAATAATAGAGGACCTTAAACAGGAGGTGAAAAACTGCCATAAACAATTAGAGATTACAAACAAAAAGGTAGAGGAAATGAATAAATCGCTCAACGACACACAAGAAAACCAAGAGAAACAAGAAAAAGCAATCAAACAGGTTAGGGAAGCGGTTCAAGACATGAAGAATGAAATGGAAGCAATGAAGAAAGCACAAACCGAGGGAAGAATGGAGATGGAAAATCTGGGTAAACGAACAGGAACGACAGAGACAAGTACTAACAACAGATTACAAGAGATAGAAGAGAGAATATCAGACACTGAAGATACCATAGAGAAAATAAACACACTGATCAAAGAAAACAGCAAAACCAACAAATTCTCATCACAAAACATTCAGGAAATATGGGACACAATAAAAAGACCAAACCTAAGAATAATAGGAGTAGAAGAAGGAGAAGAAGGGCAGCTCAATGGTCCAGAAAATATATTTAACAAAATTATAGAAGAAAACTTTCCCAACTTAAAGAAAGATATTCCTATGAAGGTGCAAGAAGCATACAGAACACCGAATAGGCTGGATCAAAAAAAAACATCCCCTCGCCATATAATTATCAAAACACAAAGCATACAGAATAAGGAAAGAATATTAAGAGCTGCAAAGGAAAAAGGCCAAGTTACTTATAAAGGTAAACCTATCAGACTTACACCTGACTTCTCTATGGAAACCATGAAAGCCAGAAGGTCCTGGATAGATGTACTGCAAAAACTAAGAGATCATGGATGCAAGCCCAGACTACTATATCCAGCCAAGCTTTCGTTCACTATAAATGGAGAAAACAAAATTTTCCAGGATAAAAACAAATTTAAACAATACGTAGCCACAAATCCAGCCTTACAGAAAATTATAGAAGGAAAATCACTAACCAAGGAGTCCAACAATGCCCACAAACTCAGTCATCTAGAGACCTTTCACCAGCGCAACTCAAAGAAGGGAAACACACAAACCCTACTACTAAAAAAGTGACCGGAGTTAACAACCACTGGTCATTAATATCACTTAATGTCAATGGGCTCAACTCACCTATAAAAAGGCACAGGCTAAGAGATTGGATACGAAAACAGGATCCAACATTCTGCTGTCTACAAGAAACACACCTCAACCACAAAGACAGACACCTACTCAGAGTAAAGGGCTGGGAAAAGGCTTATCAAGCAAATGGACCTAAGAAACAAGCAGGTGTGGCCATACTAATTTCTAACAAAGTTGACTTCAAACTTAAATCAATCAGAAGAGATGGAGAGGGACATTTTATACTCATAACAGGAACAATTCATCAGGATGAAGTCTCAATCCTGTATATCTACGCCCCTAATATAAAAGCGCCCACGTATGTAAAAGAAACATTACTAAAACTCAAGGCAGCCATCAAACCACACACACTAATAGTAGGAGACTACAACACTCCTCTCTCACCAATGGACAGGTCAATCAGACAGAAACCTAACAGAGAAATTAGAGAATTAATGGAGGTAAAGAAGCAAATGGACTTAACAGACATCTATAGATTATTCCACCCAAAGAGGAAAGAATATACCTTCTTCTCTGCAGCTCATGGAACCTTCTCGAAAACTGACCACATACTCGGTAGCAAAGCTAACTTACACAGTTACAAAAAAATATTAGTAACCACCTGCGTCTTATCAGATCACCATGGATTAAATTTAGAATTCAACAACAATGCTACCCCCATAAAGCCTACAAACTCATGGAAACTGAACAGTCAACTACTGAACCATACCTGGATTAAGGAAGAAATAAAGAAAGAAATTAAAGTCTTCCTTGAATTCAATGAAAATAAAGAAACAACATAGTCGAACTTATGGGACACTATGAAAGCAGTGCTAAGAGGAAAGTTCATCGCACTAAGTGCCCACTTAAAGAAAACAGAGAAAGCTCACATTAGAGACTTAACAGCCCACCTGAAAGCTCTAGAAAAAAAAGAAGCAGACTCACCTACGAGGAGTAGAAGTTTGGAAATAATCAAACTGAGTGCTGAAATCAACAAAATAGAAACACAGAAAACAATCCAAAGAATTAATGAAACAAAAAGCTGGTTCCTGGAGAAAATCAACAAGATTGATAAACCCCTATCCAAACTAATCAAACGGCAGAGAGAGAATACGCAAATTAATAAGATCAGAAATGAAAAGGGGGACATAACCACAGACACAGAGGAAATTCAGAGAATCATCAGATCTTATCACAAAAGCCTGTATAACACAAAACTGGAAAATGTAAAAGAAATGGACACTTTTTTAGATAAATACCATATAGCAAAGTTAAACCAGGACCAGGTGAACAATCTAAACAGACCTGTTGGTCGCGAAGAATTAGAAGCTGTTATCAAAAACCTCCCTATCAAAAAAAGCCCAGGACCAGATGGTTTCAATGCAGAATTCTACCAGAACTTCCAAGAAGAGCTAATACCTATACTCCTTAATGTATTCCACAATATAGAAACAGAAGGGTCATTACCTAATTCCTTTTATGAAGCTACAGTTACTCTGATACCAAAACCACACAAAGACTCAACCAGGAAAGAGAATTACAGGCCAATCTCACTCATGAACATCGACGCAAAAATCCTCAACAAAATACTGGCAAACCGAATCCAAGAACATATCCGAAATATTATCCATTATGATCAAGTAGGCTTCATTCCTGAGATGCAGGGCTGGTTCAACATACGAAAATCTATCAATGTAATCCAGCATATAAATAAACTGAAAGAAAATAACCATATGATCATCTCATTAGATGCTGAAAAAGCATTCGACAAAATTCAACATCCATTTATGTTAAAAGTCTTGGAGAGATTAGGGATACAAGGGTCATACCTAAATATAATAAAAGCTATATACAGCAAGCCGACAGCTAACATCAAATTAAACGGAGAGAAACTCAAAGCCATCCCGCTTAACTCAGGAAGATGACAAGGCTGTCCACTCTCGCCATACCTCTTCAATATAGTGCTTGAAGTTCTAGCAATAGCAATAAGACAACATAATGGGATAAAGGGGATTCGAATTGGAAAGGAAGAAGTTAAACTTTCGTTATTCGCAGATGATATGGTGGTGTACTTAAGCGACCCCCAAAACTCCACCAAAGAACTTTTACAGCTGATAAACAGCTTTAGTAATGTGGCAGGATACAAGATCAACTCCAAAAAATCAGTCGCCCTCTTATACACAAAGGATATGGAAGCAGAGATGGAAATCAGAGAAGCTTCACCATTCACGATAGCCACAAACAGCATAAAATATCTTGGGGTAAATCTAACCAAGGAAGCAAAAGATCTATTTGACAAGAACTATAAGGCATTGAAGAAAGAAATTGAAGAGGATACCAAAAAATGGATGGATCTCCTTTGCTCTTGGATTGGGAGGATCAACATAGTAAAAATGGCAATTCTACCTAAGGCAATTTATAGATTCAATGCAATCCCCATCAGGGTCCCATCAAAATTCTTCACAGATCTGGAGAGGACAATAATCAACTTTATATGGAAAAAGAAAAAAACCCAGGATAGCCAAAACAATCCTATACAATAAAGGATCTTCTGGAGGCATTACCATCCCTGACTTCAAACTCTATTACAGAGCTACAGTAATGAAAACAGTGTGGTACTGGCATAAAAACAGAGTAGTCGACCAATGGAATCGTATAGAAGACCCGGATTTTAACCCACAAACCTATGAACACCTCATTTTTGATAAAGGAGCTAAAAGTATACAATGGAAGAAAGAAAGCATCTTCAACAAATGGTGCTGGCACAACTGGATGTCAACCTGTAGAAGAATGAAAATAGACCCACATCTTTCACCATGCACAAAACTCAAGTCCAAATGGATTAAAGACCTCAATATCAGCCCGAACACACTGAACTTGATAGAAGAGAAAGTGGGAAATACCCTACAACAGATGGGCACAGGAGATCGCTTCCTATGTATAACCCCAGAAGCACAGACATTAAGGGCAACATTGAATAAATGGGACCTACTAAAACTGAGAAGATTCTGTAAAGCAAAGGACACTATCACTAAGACAAAAAGGCAGCCTACTGACTGGGATAAGATCTTCACCAACCCCGCAACAGACAAAGGTCTGATCTCCAAAATATATAGAGAACTCAAGAAACTAGACTTTAAATTGCTAATTAACCCAATTAAAAAATGGGGCACTGATCTGAACAGAGAATTCTCAACAGAAGAAGTTCAAATGACCAAAAGACACTTAAGGTCATGCTCAATTTCCTTAGCAATCAGGGAAATGCAAATCAAAACATCTTTGAGATATCATCTTACACCTGTCAGAATGGCTAAAGTCAAAAACACCAACGATAACCTTTGCTGGAGAGGCTGTGGAGGAAGGGGTACCCTCATCCATTGCTGGTGGGAATGCAATCTTGTGCAACCACTATGGAAGTCAGTGTTTCGGTTTCTCAGGAAATTCGGGATCAACCTACCTCTGGACCCAGCAATACCACTCTTGGAAATATACCCAAGAGATGCCCTATCATATGACAAAAGCATTTGTTCAACTATGTTCATAGCAGTATTATTTGTAATAGCCAGAACCTGGAAACAACCTAGATGCCCTTCAATGGAAGAATGGATGAAGAAAGTATGGAACATATACACATTAGAGTACTACGCTGTGGTAAAAAACAATGACTTCTCGAATTTTGCATGCAAATGGATGGAAATAGAAAACACTATCCTGAGTGAGGTATCCCAGACCCAAAAAGATGAACATGGGATGTACTCACTCATAATTGGTTTCTAGCCATAAATAAGGGTCATGGAGTCTACAATAGGCGAATCTAAAGAAGCTAAGTAAGAAGGGGAACCCAAGGAAAAACATATAATTATCCTCTTGACTAAGGGAAGTAGACAAAATTGCCGGGGAGATAATTGGGATCGTGGGGGTGGGGTGGGATGGGGGTAAGGGGAGATGGGGAGAGAAAAGTTAGAATGGAAGGAGGTTGGGCCTTGGGAAAACAGGAGGATTGGGATAAAGGAAGGTTGGACAGGGAGCACGGAACCACAATTCTTAGTTAAGGGAACCACTTTAGGGTTGGCAAGAGACCTGACCCTAGAGGGGCTCCCAGGTGCCCAAGCCGAGGTCCCCAGTTAGTTCCTTGGGCAGTTGAGGATAGGGAACCTGAAATGACCCTATCCTATAGCAATACTGACGAATATCTTGCATATCATCATAGAACCTTCATCTGGTGATGGATGGAGATAGAGACAGAGACCCACACTGGAGCACTGCACTGAGCTCCCAAGGTCCCAATGAGGAGCAGAAGGAGGGAGAACATGAGCAAAGAAGTCGGGACCACGAGGGATGCACCCACCCACTGAGACAGTGGAGCTGATCTATTGAGAGCTCACCAAGACCAGCTGGACTGTGACTGAAAAAGCATGGGATAAAACTGGACCCTCTGAACATGACGAACAATGAGGGCTGATGAGACGCAAAGGACAATGGCATGGGGTTTTGATCCTATGTAATGTGATGGCTTTGTGGCAGCCTAGCCAGTTTGGATGTTCACCTTCTTAGATATGGACGGAGGGGGGAGGTCCTTGGTCTTACCACAGGGCAGAAAACCCTGACTGCTCTTTGGACTGGAGAGGGAGGGGGAAAGGATTGGGGGGAGGGGGAGAAGGGTGGGAGGAGGGGGCGTAAGGTGGGAGGAGGGGGATGGAAATGGGAGGCTGGGAGGAGGTGGAAACTTGTTTTTTTTTCCTCCTTTCTCAATTAAATAAATAAATAAATAAATAAATAAATAAATAAATAAATAAAAAGTTATTCACACTCAAAAAAAAAAAAAAACTCTCTGAGAAAACTCTACCACGAAGTAGCCCTTTCTAACAGCCCCTCTACCTGCTCTGTTACTGGCTGGCCTTTACCACCCTGGCAGAAGCAGCCACTCTCCTGGACGAGGTAATAAATTTGTCTTTTTCTGTTTTGCTTTTTGTTGTTGATGTAATTTTGTTTTGCTTCTTTTTGTTTGTTTGTTTTGATTGGTTTGGTGTTTTCTTTGAGACATGATTTCTCTGTGTAGCCCTGGCTGTCCTGGATCTAGCTTCGTAGACTGGGAAGGCCTTTAAATCAGAGATCTGCCTACTTCTGCCTCCGGAGTGCTGGTATTAAAGGCGTGTGCCACCACAGTAAATATCTTTCTTAAAAGATTTTTGGTGAAGATCTTCTTTTGCCAGTGCAGAGCAGAAGAACCTTTGCAGACACGTTTTCTTAGACAGAAAAAACAAAAACAGAAGAAGAAGTTGAATCCACTGAGAAACCCCTTTAGGAGGGGGGCAGAAAAGCTTTACACCAGATCCAAAGGAGATTGAAACATTTCTGCAGGGGCTTGCCCTTTGGCGGAGTAAAGCAGAAGTAACATCTTGACCTGAGCAAAACAGAAGAAAAAAAATTGGATAAATCTGCTTGGACATTCCCATAGGGAAACAGAAGAGAGCTCAGCTGTACAGAGAGGAGAAGGATTGCTACATCCTGTGGGGAGATCTTCTTCCACTCCACCCCAGCTTCAGGTATCACCTGACTTCCTAACCAGTAAGGATACCTTACCTAGTCTCCAGAGCTGTCCTATTGCAGCTCCTGGTATAGCCTGACTCCCTACAGGTCAGGATACCTTTCCTTCCAGAGCTGTCTCTTGGTAGCTTCAGGTAACACCTGAATTCAGAATGAATCAAAATACCTTCCCTGTGAAGCTGTAATGCTTACTTGTGAAGTTGCTGTGAATTATATTTATAGGTTGATTTTGAAAGCATGATAACCACAAAGGCCTTCACTTTCCCAACAGTTTATACACCTAGGTTTTTACACCTTTAAGGGAACTGTGATGGAAATGAACATATATCTTAAATGTCTTTTCATCCTGAGCCCTATTAGGTCAGTATTACTGTAATATTTTCAAGTTTGATTTGCTCCTTTCATCTATTGTTATCACAGACAGTGGAATACTTTCTTAAGACTCATAGTCTTTCAAAGAATTCTGTAGTTTGCTTCTTCAAACTTTCACCTGCTTCCACATTTTCCCTACACAAAAGCCTTTCCAATGCAGTTAGTCCACACAAACTCTATGACTTTTCTTATTCATTTCGCAGATCTCCACTTAGAAACTATTTTATCTTTGAGCTATTGCCCTGTGTTTCACAGGGAGGACATTTTCTCTTTGTTGTTTGGTAAGCACACATTATTTACTTTCTGGGTTATTATGAGAATTGACGTAGGAAAGTTTAGTGATATTGCATTAAAAAATGTTATAATAGTCTAAAAAGGCAATATACTGAATATACTGTAATACTCAGTCATTTTTAAACAGAAAGGTGTTTTGCTTTGGCTTCAAATCTCTCCAAAGAAAGGGACATTCTCTACTTCCCAGAGAAATATAGTCAGCCATCCACCAGTGATGTTGCTTTGTTTCTACAGCTAATATCAAATAACTGTAGAAACTACTACTTAAGAAATCTATATGCAGATCTCATAAAATTCAAGGATAACCGTAAGCACTAACTTAATACTGACTAGAAGCAGGATTGCGTACAGGGTCTGTACTTTCCTCTTATCAAATAATTTTTAGTATTAGAATAACTTAGAAGCAGGGATAATGTATTCTTAGGGAGAAGTCTGCAAGCATGTCACAGCTAAGACTTTACAATGCTTAAAATGAGATACTTGAATCTTGTACTCCACTCCCATTGATAACGTAGCAGAAAGATAAGGTTATCTAGAAAATGAGTCACACTGAGTCTTTACAAACCTTTCACTATTCTCCATAGCATTATTATAAGACATATATATATATATATATATATATATATATATATATATTATACATATATTAGATCAATATTTTAAAATGGAATTTTACATGTTAATCATTTACAAAGGTAATATTGATGAAATTTTGACCATTATATCCAATTTTTAATAACAGTATTAAAATAATAAAAACAACCATGATGTATAACTGCTTAGTATGCAGACCTAAAGAATATATGAGGTTCAAAAAATTAGATATCAAAGAAAACATACTTCATAATTTATGACTGCAGACTGCAAGTGGTGTATAGGTTTAAGACCCTGGGTACTGGCGTCTACATGCAAAGATTTTAATTTCTAGCTATACTGATGATATCTAGCTTTCCAGTAGAGAGAGAGACTTATTGCCTGCCTTGAATCTCAATTTCTTCTCCTGTCAGATGAAACATGAGCAGTTCTTTTTTTCCAAAAGAAGAAGAAGAAGAAGAAGAAGAAGAAGAAGAAGAAGAAGAAGAAGAAGAAGAAAAAGATTTAAAAGATGCTACATTGGTTTTGGCAATATGAATGTACTAGTTCATAACCTGATGACATCTCTGAAAGAAAATATTGTTAATAAATACATACATGTAATAAGAATGCAAAATGATGCAAGTCCTTGACTGGCTCATATACTATTTTGATAACAAATATGAATCTTCAAGAGTTGTTTTGATTTCTCTAGCTGAATTTCAAGTTAGTTAATGACTGCTATGTTCCTAAAAAGTGTGGACCACATTCCCACATGCAATATGTGATCAAACAAGGTATGGATTCTGGAACAAAATGATTTGTAACTCTTGAAGAAGATAAAATAGGAACTGTTGATTCTCTATACTAATGCGAAGCAGTCTTTACTCTTGGTTTTCCTTCCAAGGTGATAAGAATATAAAAGAGAAATGAAAGACAGTCTCTTGAAATAAAATACTTTGATTTGAATTCTTGCTCAGGGACTTATTGCCGATGAGATTTTGATGTCAGTTTGCACGTATGTTGAGTAAGGATAAAATATAACTTCTGGGTCATAAATACATTACAGGGATTAAAGAGAAAATGTTTTTGACCACATGATGCAGTGTCTGCTATATGACTGATACCAAAGTATTAACTGACATGTTACCTAAGACTTCTGATTTTATGTCTGAGCTGAGCTTCATGAGCAATTGAAAGTGTGTTTCTAATGTCTACTAGGCTGGATTAAATATAGATCCAGATTGTATCAATAGCCAGACCATATAAGAGTATCAATAAGCATTTGAAAGATGCTTTTATTTGGATATATGTGAGCAGAAAGCCTCAAATTTAGGAGTATAACTGAGCATCTTCTGGGACATTAAGAGGATTTTCTACACACTCGAAAATACTAGGAAATGGATTTTTTTATGCCTGTTGGTAGTAGTATCTTCTATTTGCACTACTGAGCCACCTTGTGAGTGTGCCAGGCAACTAAAACCATTTTTGGAAATGCACAAGGCTCTTGGTATGGGATTGATGCTCTGAGTATTCTTTTAAATTCATATATTCCATAAAAACCAAATGAACAAAGAGTTGTTCATCACCCAATACCATTTTCAAAACACAGGGTAAAGATTAAAGATAGCATAAATTATTCTTTAGAGGATTGTCTGATTTATGAAAAGAGCAATGGTCTTCAAGACCAACGATCATTGACTGGGGATGCTCTTGCCTTTGCTTGCCAATCCTGTTGAGCAGTGGTTCTTGGACTGTGTATTGCAACTCCTTGGGGGTCAAATGACCATTTCACAGGGCTCATAAATCAGATATTCTCCACATCAGATATTTACATTACAATCAATAACAGGAGAATAAATTTATATTTGGGGGGTCACCACAACATGAGAAAGTATATTAAGGGGTCACAGCATTCAGAAGGCTGAGAATCACTGGTCTGGAAAATACTAAATGTAAATATAATTTTAAGAATTTTCAGTGATTCTTTTTAAATCTGTCTGCTCTTAAGATAGCATATCTTTGTCCTCATTAAATTGTTTTCTCCAATGTACAAAACATTGTATTTGAAAAAAATATCCAAATGAATAATTTCATAATTTGATAAAGAGTTCTAAGCTTTTTTAAAAACAAATTATGATCAATATTACATACCTTAAGAATTCAAATGTAAAGAATCCACTGTCATATCCATAGTTATATGTCCCTTAGTATGATGAGCTTTCAATGCTTTCCAGTTTCACTTTGAAAATACACATATAGATATAAATAATGTGCATATTTAATAGAATGTGTGTTTTTTTCTAAGTCACAGGATTTTATGAAGCATTAAAGTGGGTTTGGTATCAACACATTAAAGGATCTCACACTAAATGGTACCAAGCTATCAACTGTCATGACTCTGTCACTGAATTCACTTCTAAAAATATCTTACACAGAAGTGAAGGAGACATTTGCAGGCAGTTTTGTCATTGAGACATCATCTCATGATACATAATAGATCCTTGGCGCTGTGCTCATTATAAAATGATCTCTTGGATGTAGCAAAGCTAGAATTCCCCATCTAAACACAAGACATCTGTGGCTTCATTGCTTTCAGTGTACTTTGACCTCTTGTGTGTAGCTTCGGGGTCTGGTTGTTTTGCTTTTACGTTTCTGCTTTTAAATGTTTGCTTAGCCCTTTAGCTTTCCATTGCTTACCAGCAACAAAAACAGCTTAGTGCAAAATGTGTAAAACGTAACTCACTACACCGTAGCTGTATAAACATAATCAATGCAGCCGTAAGTTCAACCTTGACTTATGCTCAACAAAAAGCAAAGCACATAATGATGCTATATGTAGCAATTGCTTCCTCTTGGCAACAGGTGAGAATGTGCTGGATGAAAATGAACTGATAAGTGTCCTTCGCTCTTTTTAATTTTTCTTAGGTATTTCTCCTGTCATTTCAAGAGGTTAGAAAGCAAAGGGAGCCACCACCTTTTGCTATTATCTTCACATTCTATCTTTGATGTCTTCTCTCTTCCTTTTCCAGTCCCACAGCCTACCCTTTTGAGTTCACAGTACTTTACATTTCTAAATACGACAGTATAATAAATAAGCCACTACTGCCTACTGATTTTGAGTTCCTTTACCTGAAAAAAGTGAGATTAATAAAAAGAAATTTACCATTCTTTTGTAGATCTTGTTTGTTATGGGAGAAGTGAGAATCAGTTACAGTTTGTGTCAATAATAAACATTTGAAAGAATTTTGGGAATTTTTGAAAAATAAATTTTAAGATCAATATTTTATATGAAAACATATTCACGCAGTTAGCAGTGGTGGCACACACCTTTAATCCCAGTACTTCAGAGGCAGAGGCAGGCAGATCTCTGAGTTCTTGGCCAGTCTGATCTACAGAGCAAATTCCAGGACAATCAAGGCTACACAGAGAAATCTTATCTCAAAAACCCAATATAGACACACACACACACACACACACACACACACACACACACACACAGAGAGAGAGAGAGAGAGAGAGAGAGAGAGAGAGAGAGAGAGAAATTTAGTAATTTAACACTCTTTCTTAAGAACATGTCAAAGCATTTTATAAAAATATAGGCTACCAGTGAATTTCAGAGGTATTAGGTACTTGAAGCACTCAGGTTAATGTACCACAGTCACAAAGCAATCTGAGAAAGACTAAGGGATTTGAACCCAAAGTAGTCACTGTGCTTTGGACTTACACACAGATCTGTATCACTCATTAAATTAGCTTTACTGTATTGCCTTAGTTAAGATTTCTATTGCTGAGATTAAAGGCATATCCACCACACCTGACTATAAGTTTTTATTTAATTCCTTCTCATAAATTGAAAATTTGATATCTTGGGTGGTATCTTGTCCTGAGGTCACCACTCCCTTTGTTCCACTTCTTAGTCTACTCATCTCGAACTGAGGACTTAGCTCTATTCCACTTCCTGTTGCCCCTTTACTAAATCTTTATTTTTTGTATTTTTATTTGCTCACTTTTCTATTTTTCATTATAAATCTTCATCAGAATCAACACTAATAACCACCTGACAATATCTATATTAGACTGTTTTGAGATTTTCTCTGCCAATGGCATTAATCCAAAACTCTTCACTTTAGCCTCAGGAAGACTCTTCAGATAAGGACAAGAGGCAGCTACATTCTTCACAAAAATATCACAAGAACAATCTCTAGACACATACTAATATTCTTCTCATCTGAAACCTTGGGAGGAAGGGCTCCACAATTCATCAAATCTCATTTATCCCCACTGTCGTCTATACTCTTCCTAGTATGGTCCATTATACAGCACTTAAATGTTCATCTGTTTTTCTAAACCATGGCTCCAAGGTCAATATTCCTCCAAACAAAAGCATGATCAGGCCTACCACAGCAATACCCATTCTCTGCCTTAGTTAAGATTTATATTGCTGTGAAGAGACACAATAACCACTGCAACTCTTATAAAAGAAAAACATTTAATTGGGGTAGCTCACTGTACTGGCTGGTTTTGTCCTAACTTGATGCTAGTTAGAGTCATCAGAGCAAGGAGCTTTGGTTGAGAAAATGTCTGAATGAGATTCAATTGTAAGACATTTTCTCAATTAGTGATCAATGGAGGAGAGCCCAGCCCATTATGGGTGGTACGATCCCTGGACTGTTGTTCCTAGGTTCTTTTTTTTTTAATTAATTAATTTATTTTTTTTGTTTATTTTTTTTAGTTGTTGAAAAAAAAAATTCCGCCTCCTCCCCGTTTCCCATTTCTCTCCCCCTCCTCCCACACATTGCCCCCTCCTCCACTCCACTCCCCCTCTCCCCCTCCCTCCCACTCCACTCCCCCTCCCTCTCGAGAATGAATTGCAGTCCAGATTCCCTGCCCTGCGGGAAGTCTTGTTCCTAGGTTCTATAAGAAGGTAGGCTGAGCAAACCATGGGAAGCAAGCTAGTAAGCATCTCTCCTCCATGGCCTTTACATCATCTCTTGCCTCTGAGATTGTGTCTGGTTGAGTTCTTGTCCCAACTTTCTTCAGTGATGAACAGCAATTCCAACGTATAAGTCTAATAATAGTGAAAATCCTGACCATGTTTTTGGGAGGATTGTGGAAGGACTTTAGAACTTTGGTCTAGAAAAGCCATTGGGTATTGAGATCTCAATGGAATGTTCTGTGGGAACATGGAAGATAAGAATATTAAGAGCACCAGTGTGGGTCTCTGTCTCTATCTCCATCCATCACCAGATGAAGGTTTTATGATGATATGCAAGATATTCATCAGTATTGATCTAGGATAGGGTCATTTCAGGTTCCCTATCCTCAACTGCCCAAGGAACTAACTGGGGACCTCGGCTTGGGCACCTGGGAGCCCTTCTAGGGCCAGGTCTCTTGCCAACCCTAAAGTGGCTCCCTTAACTAAGAATTGTGGTTCCGTGCTCCCAAGGTCCCAATGAGGAGCAGGAGGGAGAACATGAGCAAAGAAGTCGGGACCACGAGGGATGCACCCACCCACTGAGACAGTGGAGCTGATCTATTGGGAGCTCACCAAGACCAGCTGGACTGTGACTGAAAAAGCATGGGATAAAACTGGACTCTCTGAACATGGCGAACAATGAGGGCTGATGAGACGCAAAGGACAATGGCACGGGGTTTCGATCCTACGTAATGTGCTGGCTTTTTGGCAGCCTAGCCAGTTTGGATGTTCACCTTCCTAGATATGGACGGAGGGGGGAGGTCCTAGGTCTTACCACAGGGCAGAAAACCCTGACTGCTCTTTGGACTGGAGAGGGAGGGGGAAAGGAGTGGGGGGAGGGGGAGAAGGGTGGGAGGAGGGGGCGTAGGGTGGGAGGAGGGGGAGGGAAATGGGAGGCTGGGAGGAGGTGGAAACTTGTTTTTTTCTTCTTTTCTCAATAAAAAAAAGAAAAAAAAAGAATTAAACTAGAAGAATAAGAGCTTTGTTTGCCCACCCAGGGCTATCATAAAAAGTGGTATTATTTGGCAAATTGCTGCCAGCAAAGTTGTTATTCTTTGTGAGTTTATAATTACTCAATACATTTTGACTTTGTAAAGAGAAAAAAAAGAATATTAAGAGCAGTGCAGAAGATGGATGCTTGGCTTACAAAGTTTCAGATCAGGGCCACTTGGTTTTTTTGAATTAAGATCTTGTGATCCTGATTATCTGATGCTTAAAAATCAGCTACCCTTAACAAGAGATACCAGAAATCCTGAAGTGAAACCTTGCTTTATTGGGACAATTGATGCTCATCATCCTGAGCTACAAAATTAGTGGATTAAGAAGAAACCAACATCACTGGTGAAATATTCTGGGAAGTGTTTCTTGAGAGCACAGAGAAACTATGTTCCAGAGATTACTAAGTTTGTACCTCATGCTGGCAGCCAGATTTGGTGCTGTATGAGAGACACCCAGGTGATACTTTTTTGATATGGAATGTCCTTCTGTATATGTGTTGCTTTTATTGGTTAAGGAAAAAGCTGTTTTGGTTAACAACTCAGTCATATTTCTAGCTAACTCTTCCATCTTGAATTAACCCATTTCTATAAATCTATATATTGCCGTGAGGCTATGGCCTACCAGTGAAAGTTTTAGGTATCTTTTTCCTTCGGCAGCTACATGGAGTCTCTCTTAAATTAATCCATTTCTATTAACCTGTGTATTGCTGCTGGGCTGTGGCTTACCAGTGCCAGAATGTTATTCCTTTGGTAATACATGTTGTCTTCTTGACTCTGTCTATTCTCTCTATATATCTCTGTTCAGCTTTTCCACATAGCTTTGCTCTGCTAAACCATTGGCTGAAACAGCTTTATTCATTTACATACAGAGGGGAATCTCACGTCAGGAGGCATGAAGGAGTCCTGGGAAGCAATTGAAGCTTGGCACTATGAGAGATCAGGAAAGGCCATTGGTGATAGTATAGCCTCAGTAGCAATTGAAAGTCAACAACTGAAGTGGTAATGCAAAGAAGTTGAGACATGGCACCACGAAGAGAGCCTATGAGAGGCTACTGGTGGAAGTGCAGCCCAGTTCCAGAAGAATATCTCAGTGTTTTGGAGATGCCAGCACCATGGGATGATCAACAAGAACAGCAGCAGCAGTGAAGTAGTGCCAACCAGAGCCTAGAAGATGAGTTATGTGTGCTGCAGAGGGCAAAGCCAGAGAAGTGACCCAGAACCTTTGGAGGAGTCTAGAAGATCAGGAGGGGATCCCAGATATTTGATGGTTGCAATTTTGTTTTATTTGATTTGATTGTGATGATGCCATGATTCTCCCCTCTTGAAGTAAGAACATATTTTACTGGAGCCCAGAGTAAGAGACTTTGAATTTTAAAAGATTTTTCATTTTTAAATTTTAATGTGTTTGAATTTGTAAATACTGTTGGGCTTTTAACATTATTTAAGATCTTAGGAATGAAAGAAAGAAAGGAAGGGTTGTAGCTTAATAGTGATGTGTTTGTGTGTCTAGTTGTCAAGGTGTCAGTTGTACTGGCTGTTTTTGTGTGTGTTTGTGTGTGTCAACTTGGTTAGTGGTACTATCCCTGGACTGTTGGTCCTGGGTGTTATAAGAAGGTAGTCTGAGCAAGCCATGGGGATCAAGGCAGTAAGCAGCTTCCCTCCGATGTCTGTATCTGCTCTTGCCTCTGGGATCCTGCCCTGTTTAAGTTCCTGTCATGACTTCCTTCAGCGAAACAGCAATGCTGAGAATAAACCCTTTCCTCCCCAATTTGCTTTTGCGTCTTAGTGTTTTGTCACAGTAATAATAACCTCAACTATGACACTCACAGTTCAGGGGTTAAGTCCTTTTTCCTCATGGTGAGACATGGTGGCATCCAAGCAGACATGGTGTTGGAGAAGGAGCTGAGAGTCCTACATCTTGCAGGCAACAGGAAGTGTACTGAGTCACTGCAAAGTTTCTTGAGCATATGAGACCTCAAAGTTCATGTCTACAATGACCCAATACCATCAACAAAGCCACACTTATGTCAACAAGGCTACACTGCCTAATAGTGCCACTCTCAATGATCTTATGGTGGTCAATTACATTCAAACTACCGCGTATATCTATCTCATTATAATCAGAATTTTGAATTCTTATTATGTGCTTAAACAGTTCTCTATTGATTTATTTAGTTTTATTTTGACTTATACTAGCTAGGCTGGGACTTGCTCAGGATTCAAGATTATTCCTCTCCCATACAATAGATAGTTTGTGCAGATTTTGTTTTGAGAGGAAGAAATGTTATTATATACTTATTAATCTTTTAAATGTGAATTCACTGATAAAGAGGTTATCAGTAGCTTTTAATGTATTTCTTAAAATTAAAGAGCCGATTTTTTTCCATGTAGATAATTACAATAAAGAAAACAATGAGGGCTGATGAGACGCCAAGGACAATGGCACAGGGTTTTGATCCTACTTAATTTGCTGGCTTTGTGGGAGCCTAGCCAGTTTGGATGTTCACCTTCCTAGATATGGACGGAGGGGGGAGGACCTAGGACTTACCACAGGGCAGGGAACCCGGACTGCTCTGTGGACTGGAGAGGGAGGGGGAGAGGAGTGGAGGGAGGGAGAGAAGGGTGGGAGGAGGGGGAGGGAAATGGGAGGCTGGGAGGAGGTGGAAACTTGTTTTTTGTTTATGTTTTTTTTCTTCTTTTCTCAATAAAAAAAAATTTAAAAAAAATAAATAAAACATCCAGTATATTAAGTATGAAAATATTATTTACAGATTGATTTACTGAGGAATATTTATTTTCTATAAGAAATACATAGAATCTTCCTTCCTATATAATATGTTTAAAATATTTATTGTTTGTAGACATATTAATGTCCTAAGGGTTAGAAGTTCAAGTATTATGGACTTAAATTATAAATTTTAACTAATGAAAATAAAAATTCAATTACTAAAAAAGTTAATTAAAGGTGAATCTTTAATAGGTATATGTGTTGGTACAAATTGTTTTGCTGTATAGTAATGTAAAATTGGTGAACTAAATGTGAGCAAGCATTTGGGAGTTTGTCTAGACTTTGTTCTTATTGAGACATTTTAAATGTAAACAGAGGTGATTTTTCCTTAAGCAATTATTAGAATTAGGACTTTTCAAAATCATCTCATTTTGAAAGCATCTTCATACATTGTAAGAAACACTAGCAAAAGCCTTCTTTGTGTTTCAGTGCAAAGATATTTGAAAATGTAACTCAGTAACTCAGATGTACTGCAAGGGTAAAGTGCTTCTTGGGAATTCAATCACCATTTGATTTAATGTTGACTATTTAATCATATTATAAACTTCACCAACAGGCCTGCATAATTGCCTCCCTTGCAGAAAAGAGTAAACAGCTTAGTTTGCAAGTCAGGTGCCTTAAGAAGCCTATTACATTCTGAGGATATCAAAGACTTGTCCGCATTTTCATTATCAACCTCCATATTCTGGAGTTGATAGCACCCCTCAAAATTTTGCTCAGGGTTTAAAATTGACATTTAACATTTTTTTTCCAAAAAAATAAGCCCAGTCATGTCCTAGAAGGGAACATAGGTTTCTTTGAATATATGATTCAAATTAGTAAAAGTGCTATTTCTAGAATAGAGCAACCTATTCCAGTAATTACCAGCATACATTTGGCACATAATTTTGCAAATTATAAAATATGTATCACACTTCTTGGACACTTAACCAAAGAAGCTGGCATGGTACTCTGTTTACTGGTGAGGAAAGTAATACTCAAGAGAATGAAGACATTTTCCAAACTCATGTAGTCATCATGAAATTAAACTCAAATACAAGTTCATAATACCATGGACTTCACAGTGAAGATGGGCAGGGAGAGAGAGAGAGAGAGAGAGAGAGAGAGAGAGAGAGAGAGGTTGAAAAGTTGGAGAGCTAGCAATGAAGAACAGGATCTTCACCATTTAACTGCCAACTGACTTACCCTCATTTGCCAGAGGCAACATCTCATTCCACAGCCAATTATAGCGTCCATGGTTATATTTTTTTTTGCTGTGAATCTTGAAGGGAAAAATTACACTAATAAATCAGGATTAGAAAAAAGACATTTCACTCATTTGACAGCCTGCCTTGTTTCTGTAACAAACAATGATTTGACTAGAGCAAATGAAATTTTGAAATAATAACTCCAATAAAAATCACGAACTAATTGGTGTAGGTGTTTTTATTAAAACAAAGTTCACAATAGTTGCAATTCACCAACATAAATAACAATCATCTCCCACATATTTTCTGTATGACTTTTTGAGCAAAGACTCTGTAGATACTGCTCGCAGAGAAACTTTCGGCACCTGACATCTAGACTAATATGACAGATCACATCGCTCAGCATGTTGGAAATTCATTTCAACTTCAGATCTATCTTTGCTAGTTCTGTAAGTGCTGAATGGTGTTGATGGCTGTGCTAATTCTGTGGCATCTTGACTTCGGGCATGAAAGCAAATTATAGAGCAAAGAAAAAATATCTATCTTTTTTTTAAATGTAATGTCACCTTATTTCTTTTTATTAGTTCATGAATAATTAGACTTCTGTGAGGCATTTTTCAAATAAAACTTTCTGTAGTTTTTCTGGGCTTCTTCTTCTGCATTGCATCTCATTCTCTTTCCTGCCCACTCTCAATTGCCTACCTTACACTTCCATGTCACATGCTACTTTTTGATTCTACTCACCTTTCTCAATAACTCTTGTGTCTTTTCAATGTCCTCTTGTACCATAGTATTCAGCAGAGTTTTCCATGAAGCAGAAAATTTCAGAGACAATTCAGCCTATTTTGGCAATTTGTCAGTCATTTTCTTCTGTGTCCTGCAGAATGTCTAGCAGACATTTTCATAAAGCAGGAACCCTGAAGGATCTTCTCAGCTCCAAGCAAGTTCAGTGGTCATTCTCTGTGGGTTATGCATGTCAGTTCATCAAGCAGTCCAGGCAAGAACAGTTTCTAGCCCAAATGGCTAACCAACCCCATAAGGAGCATCTCTGATGTCCATCTTCCTCTTGAAGTAGATTAGAGCTAACAGGAGCAGATGTGTCTCACTGTCATGCAAAGTCTTAAGTTCTTAAAAGATTTTAAATGCCATATTCTGAAGGTCTCTGAAAGATTTGAAGAATACCAATCTAACTTAAATATATCTCTATATACCTCGAAAACCTAACTAACATGACTACAAGTTTGACTATTTTAGCTATTGATGACTCCCTATTTACCTATATTTCTTAATTATACATTACATTTTTAAAAGAACTACACAAACACAATACTTTAATCAAGAGCAGAAATATACATATAACAAAACTGACCATAAGTTTGTTTTAATAGAGCAAGATATATAACAATTCAAATTTCTGTAGCATATGCCCCTTTAAATGTAAAGAAACATTTATAAACATTATTTGCGAATATGGTCATAGTTATTCTCCAAACTGCTTCCTACTGTTTATTGGGCAAAGTAATTTTTGGGGGGTTGTTCAAGACAACCTTTCAGGAGGTCTTGCTCCATCAAACCACATTTGTCTGTAATTAATCTAGAAGTTCACATCCCCTGTGGAAACAAAAGAAGAACCACTTTTTTAAAGGAACATATTCTTAGACCCAAATTCTGAAGTGAAGATACCTTTATAGTATATGTGCTTACAACAAAATTAGTGCCCATGTGGCCAACTAAAATCCACTTAAAACCTCAGAGAGATTGGGAAGGAATCTTAGACACAATAGAACAGAGTTAAGCATGGTTTAGTAGCAGCATTTTCTTAGCTGGGCTCTCTGTTTGTTAAAAGCAAACAGAGGATTGGCTCCTTTAGAGAGATTTTCTGATTCAGCGGTAGCAGAAAAAAGCCATGCTGTTTTGAAATGCTGGCTTTCTGGGCCGTGCTGTAAATGCAATCTCTGGCTCTTTCAGTGTTGGGAGCAGTGAGACCCCAGATCCTGAATTTCTTGTAATCCCTTGATCTGAGTGCCTACAGCTGCTCCGAGCATGAGACCTTCAGGAGTTCCTGATGGCAGGAGAGTGGTTTCTGGTGGGTTTGTTTGGGGCATGGCTATCTCTATATAATCTGCCCCTGAACACAGTAAAGGGGGCATTTTGGGGGCTTTGGTATCAGTGTAAGAAGGTCTGTGTGTGTCGGTCTGACTCTGCGTCTGTGTTCTCAACCTCCAGCCCCTTGCCCAAAGCTTGCGAACTGGGTTTTAGCACACAGAGTGCAGACACAGGGGCGCGATGTGCGGACTTTCAGGAGGCTGAGCATTGAAGTGGGGTTTGTAAATAGAGTGCTACAACTTGCTTAATGGCAACATAGACTAGCTGTGTACCTAAAAATGGTGAACATAGCTCTCAGAGGCAGCAAACAGCTCCACCATGCTGGACTGGGCAGGGCAAGCAGACAGTGCTATATTTCCCCTAGAAATGGTGCTGCCTAAGTTCATAAGAAGGGTTTAGCATTTTAAGATGCGTTTCTAGCCAGAAAAGATTACAGATAGGCAATAAAGACAAATTCATATGGAAAAGACCTCTAAATGAGACACAGTGTGTTAAAAAATGTATGTAGGCTTGGGAGAGAGAAGAAAAAAGTATATACAGATTATTAAAAGAAGTAAATAGAACCACACCAGGGCACTAAATATTCAAATTTATGAATCTTAGGATTTTGTACATTTAATACATAACAAGTCCTGAATCTACTATTTGACACCCTGTCAAACAACATAAAGGCACACATTTCTAAAAGAAAAAGTTATTTCTAAAAAAGATTTTATTTTCTCACAGCAAAGTTCCTTTGGTAAAATAATACTGTATTTAGAACTTATTGGTTATTTGCTGCTTTTTGTTTGTTTTCCTAAGACAGGCTCTTACAATGGTGCCATGAATGACAGTGAATTTATCAGGCAGAGTATACTCTCAGTGAATTTGTAGTAATCCTCCTGCCTCTGCCTCCTAGTTTTGAGTGCCATGCCAGGATTCTAGATATGAGCTGACACACTCAGCTGTTCTCTTGCTGTTTTTCATCTAATAAATTTACACATTCTGTTCACATAATGTATCATTCATACTTAAAAAATAAAAAAGGAGAAAGACAGTGAAGACAAAATTCAGAGAACTTACTGCTATAGCCAGTGCTTCTCTCTCCATTACTCTCATATCAGCTTATCAATTCTAGGTTTCCAAATCCCAATGACTAATTATTTGAGAAACCTACTCACTTCTCTCCACTCTAACTCCCTTCCTCGGAGCCATTATCCTTCTCCAAAGGTAATTGCCCTTTAACTGATATCCCTGTCTTTCGCTCCTTTCCAAATAATTGTTTACTCTGACACCAGATCTTTATAAAATGCATTTTCTTCTCTCAACTCCCTGATTACATTTTCAATGTTTTAGGACTACTTTGTGGAGAATAACCTTACTTAACATTGTTTACAAGATCCTGTGTAGTCAGCTAATGGCTTATCTTACCAGTCTTACCTTGCAGGCAAAACACCTAACATTCAGGATCTTTTATAACCTCCATCCCGACCCTTAGGTCAACATCTCTGTCTGATTGTCCTTTGCTTAAACTTCTTTCCCATTCCTTGCACATCAACTCATTCCCCATGAAGTCTCAAGAAGTTGTGGGAAGTCTCCAGCTTTAACTGTTTTTCTTTAAAGTCCCTCAAGATCTGTATCTACTTATAGTATCAGTGCTATGCTACCCTTGTCTCTTTCCTTATAATAAATACAACTGAGTTCTCTAACACTGTAAATACAGTGTGACTTTCTGGTGGTCTACTTGAGTAACAGCATGGGCATAGAATCACAGAAAATGCTAACACAGATGCATACAAGTAACATTATTATACAGACAGAGCACATTATATTTATGTACTTAGGAGTGTGTGTGTGACACACACACACACACACACACACAGAGAGAGAGAGAGAGAGAGAGAGAGAGAGAGAGAGAGAGAGAAAGAAACAATTGCTAAAAAATGAGGTGATGGATTTGAAAACGAGCAAGAAAGAGTATAGGGTAAGGCTTAGAGGAAAAGGAAGGGATGAATGGTGTAATTACATTATAATCTAAAATAACTAAAAAGAATTAAAATAACATTTGCTTTAGAAATTTTCTGCCTATAAGACATAAGAAAGATTGTTAGGAACCATAGTATTAGTTGTAAAAATATGTCTATTTAGAAAGAATTTTCAACTCTTGACCCAGAGAATGAAGCCTGGGAGTGAAAGTATATATGAAAGAACACTTTATGGGTACACAAAAAATTACTGAATATTGAATGATCATAAAGATCAACCATAAAATATTAAAGAAGATGTGTAATTACGATTGATATCAAGCAAATTAACAATAGAAAGTCTTGCTTAGCATGTATAAAGCACTAGATTCCATCTGTAGCATTACCAACAAAAAACAAACAAACAAAAACAAGATAAGAAGCAGATAATTTAATTAATTAAAAACTTAAAACTCCTCAGCTAACAACTCAAATGGATGTAACTCAGGCCCACCATAAGAAGTCTTGCCTGGCTACTACAATGTCCAGTTGATACTCCACACCCTCCATTACTACAAGTCCTCACTATGGTCACCCTCTTAGATTCCTGGAATTTTCCACTGCAATAGGTTTTCATATAGCTCCCCAAATGCATGCCAATTTCAGCTTTCTTTCTCTGCACTCTTTCCTTCCATCTGTCCTGGTCCCATTCCAACCTGTCCATAGTCCACCCACAGACTCTATTCTGTTTTCCCTTCCCAGGGAGACCTATGCTTTCTTAATATACACCTCCTCTTTATTTAACAATTTCTGGGTCTGTGGACTGTAGCTTGATTATTATTTACTTAACAGATAATATTGGCTTATAAGTGAATGAATATAATATTTGTCTTTCTGAGTCTCATTATCTCACTAAGTGCAAAGAGAGGTGGAGTTTTTCATTGGTCCTGACCACCAGGGCCCAAATAATCACACAGATGCTAATATTAATTGCAAAATGCTCAGCTTATAGCTCAGAATTATTACACTCATACCTTATGTTAACCAATTTCTATTAATCTGCATTTTCTCACAAGGCTTGTGACTTTACCTGCCCTCTAGCATCTTGCTTCCCCAGAGGCTGGCTCATATCTCTCTTGACTCTGCCCTTCTTCCTCCCTGTATTTTCAGTTTGACTTTCTCACCTAGACTTATTATGCCCTGTTATAGGCCAAATCAGCTTTGTTAGAAACCAATGAGAGTAATACATGTTCACAGCACACAGAAGAATTATCTGACACTATCAAAATGATAGATTAGGGATACAATAGACATAACAAGTTAGAATAAAGACAGTATACAGCAAGCCTATATGCAACATTGAACTTTTTTTGTTATAGCCAAATGAAGTGAAGTCAAATGCAATTCCAATGAATTTGAATTAGTTATGCTGTGAAGAATTCTAAAAAGTGTCCAAGCTATATGATTTAAAATGTAGCAGCCATAGTAGGACTTTTTCTGTGTACTACAGACCCAATTAGTATTTCAAAGAAATTTCCCTTACACCAGTATATATTCAGCCAAAAAAATTTCACTTAACATGCATCACCCTTCTTGTAGGAAGTTAGTAGCAAAGGACTAGACATAACATTAAAATAGAAAAAGTTATTAAATGAACATTTAGTAATGAATTATCCATGCATATGGAATTTAAGTGACCTTTTGGCAAACTAAGCTTATATTCAATATATTTATGAAGAAAAAAATAAGAAATGACATAACCTGATTCTGTAGGCTGTTAACAGCCAGCAGAGTGTTTATCAGCTTTAGCTAAGTGATTTATTTTTCCTTTCATTGTTATGACAAAGTAGAAGCCATGTGAAAATATTTGAGTGATGATAGGAAAACATATAATTATCTACTTTAAACTCAGAAAAATACATTAGAACAATTATTCTTCCATCAATGATAAAGTGGTCTATGTTCCTGCTGCAAATTTCAAGATGTCCCTTCCGTGTCACAAAAAAAGAAAACATATTTAATGTCAGAAACATTTCAACAAATATGCTTGTCTGTTTCCAAAAAAAAATGACAGAACTTCAAAAAAAATAAATTGGTAATTATTTTAAGATATGTATCTAAGATAAACCTGTATTTGAATTACAAATATTGCTTTTTTGAATTTTATATGGGATTATGAAGATCCAGCAAAAATAATAAATAATATCACAGCTGGTAGAAAAAAATAATAGCCTCACTTATTTCACTGTTCCCTCTTCTTTCTCTCCCTTTCATTTTCCCACTTTGTCCACTTTATCTGCTCAAAAAACTAAGCTGAGAGCTTACATGTACAAAGAAAAGATAAAATGTCACCTCGAGAGCTTTTGTCAAAGGCAGACTCAAGCTAAATATTCCAACAAAAGACGTGTGAACAAAAAGCTAAAATGTGGTAACAAATCTGTAATGAGCTACAAGAGAAATAAATCAATAATTGCTATCCAGATCTCTGGATATTATCCTGTCCCTGATCCAACCAGGGCATGATTTTGCTGGAGTATTTTGTGTGTTTTGTGAACAGAGCTCTCCTGTGGGAACAGACTGCAGAGGACATTTTAGGGGGAGGAAGAGAGCAACAGGAAGAGGAGTTTGATTCATGTTCAGCATCTCAAGTGGAGGGTAGAGTGCAAGCATTGAATAATGAAACAAAGAAGAGATATTCAGCATGCCAGGAAGG
Source organism: Microtus oregoni (assembly GCF_018167655.1). Classification (NCBI taxonomy): domain Eukaryota; kingdom Metazoa; phylum Chordata; class Mammalia; order Rodentia; family Cricetidae; genus Microtus; species Microtus oregoni. The sequence continues at coordinate 19,881,396 of NW_024543060.1, forward strand.
TTATGGCTAGAGAGCGGTTAGAATTATTTAAAAAGGTTAGGCTATGAATAAACATGCTTCATCAAGGTCTCTTACACATGCAAAGAGAGATGTTAATGAATAATAAAAGAGTAATGGGGACTGGTGAAGAAATTAATGTTAATCTTATCCAAAGCAGATACAAATTAATATTGGAGCAACATTTTTGTAATCACTTCTCAAGGCAAAAATTCAATTAATGTGACTATATCAATATTTCAAATCTCAGTCCCTTGAAAGTGTACTTGTCTCTCTTCCTATAAGCTTGCATCCCTCTGTGGATGTCTTTGGCCTCCTTCTTGCAGTACTTGCAGAGATTCCTAAATTGTGTGGATGGGAGAAATTGGGAGCCTTTCTATAAACCACAGTGTTATGATTTAGAATTGCCTTAGGGCATGTTTCAGTTAGGAAGTTCAGCTAAGAGAAGAATAATTACTCTAAAGAAAATAGATATATAAGCCCAGAACAGTGTGCCTTTCTTCATTATTTTATTTGCTATTTCACACACACACACACACACACACACACACACACACACACACACGCACGAGAAAGGTACAAAGAGCAAATACACATTCTCTTATTCATGTTTTCAGTCAAATTATACTTATATACATATGCAGCATTAAATAGAATCACATCAAATAGAACAGCTCACAAAACAGCCTAACAGCACCAATACCATAAGGAAGGAATTAAGTAAAATCAAAGTAGAGAGAGACTTTTGAGTTTGAGCTAAATTTGATCCTTTGTTGTGCTTTGCTTTGATGACAGGCACAGAATGTGGATGTTTTCCTGGGGATTATTAATATATCTGATTTTTCCCCACTAGAGATTTATTTTATCTTGTAGTCCTGTCTTTTGTTGGTAGTCACACAGTGAGTGACTCTTCTTATTTGGCATATAATATAAATGCCTGCCATAGATTTTTTTAAGGTGTCAGAGACTTAGAAAAAGTTTATGAAACTAAATGGACTGCTCGAATAAGTGTTTTGCAGCTGTGCAGAATGTGTTGTTTATATTGTAATGCCCTGACAAGTCTGTATAATAAGAGGTTCTAACTCCACCAGACAATGATAGAATGGGCTTGCTTGATGCATGGTTCTGTAGAAAAAAAAAAGCTTGTGTGCTATTGTCTGCCCAAACCAAAAGATAATTCAAAGCAAGTCACTCTATTAAAATAACTGTCTAGACAATCTTGCTTCTGTACTTTTAATCCACAATATATCATTCCTTTAATGAAAGAAACATGAAATGTTTTCCATACAGAATGAAATCCCCGAGGTTCTGGGATTTGCCTCATTATATAGTTTTCCTGTCACCCTCAGGATGCCTTTTCTCATCTTTGCTTCTCACCCGAGTGGCGCATTTTCTGTCAACAGCTTTAGCCTGCATAACCCAGCATATCACAGAAGAGGGATATACTAGAGATAAGATTACTTTTTTCCATTTATGTAGAAAATTATAGCCAGTATTCCTGCCGAAAAAAAGGATTATTCTGCAATATGGGCAGCATTCTGCACACTCATTAAATAGGCAGGCTACAATTTTACTTTATTTTATTTTTAAAGAAGTTGGATATGGCAGGAGAGACTATCTGAGATCTCATACTGTTAAATTCACCAGGGGGAAAATTACCACTTGTGTATTCTCCTCAGATACCTTTGATAACTAGAGTCCAATGCTGCACTGATAGCTTCCCATGGCCAGGAATCCTATCACCTGCCTTAATAATTTTGACTGAAGGAAGGTTAATATGATGGAAAAAAAGTGAACTTTGTCAAGTTCATTGAAGTTCAGTTATGAACTGACAAGCACAGGAATTTTCTGAGAAAGGATATTATCGTGGTTTGTGATTCTCCATTAATTTCTGCTACTTCTCTGTGCTCTGATTGATGTGTTATCCTTGGGATTGCTATAATCTTATAGAAGCCTTTTCTTCTAGTCTTATAATATGCCTTTATTCAAGCATCATCACAGTAACTATTATCCTCATCATCAGTTGCTAGACACTTTGATGTATGTGAACCAATAAACTTCCTTTCCACAAGCAATTTTATATATTTTTACTCTTTATTTTACTTGTAGGCACACACACACACACACACACACACACACACACACACACACAAAACACTAATATGACTCAAACAGAAGCACTAATTTTTTGAATGTTTGATCCCCAATTGGTGGAACTGTTTGGGAAAGATCAGAAGGTGTGGTCAGGTTAAAGGAGGAATGTCATTAGGGTAGGATTTGGGGTATCCAAAGACTACACCATTTCCAGGTATCTCTGTCTCTGCCACGAGGTTGTGTATCTGAAGTCAGCTCTCACCTACTGCTCTGGTGCCATGTTTGCCTGCCTGTTGACGTGTTCTTATCTCAATAGTCATGACTCTAATGTAGGTGTTTTACTGTTTTTATTTTTTGGGGGGCCCATTACCCAGCTTCTAAATAGCTCACACATGGTGGCTTATTCTTAGTTATGAATGCCAAACCTCAGCTTGGCTTTCTTCTTGCCAGCTTTTCTTAATTTAAATTATCCTGACTACGTTTTGCCTCTGAACTTTTATCTTTCTCTATTTCTGTATACCTTTCTTTACTTTTTTTTCTATGGCTTTCTGTGTATAGCTAGGTGGCTGGCCTCTGATGTCCAACTCTCCTTGTTTTCTTCCTTTTCTTCATTTCTCTTTCTGTTTATACTCTCTGCCTAAAACCCAACCTATCTTTGTTCTTGCTTTGATGTTGGCCATTAAACTCTTTATTAGGACAATCAGATGTTTTAAACAGGCACAGTAATAGTTTCACAGATTTAAACAAATGCAACATAAACAAAAATCACACACCTGAAAATAATATTTCCCAAGACTTTAACACTGTGGATCCATGAGCCCCCAAATTCAATGTTGCCTTTAATAAGTTTTTTTGTTCATGTTATTTTATCATGGAAATAGGCAGGTAACTAAGCCACCATATTTGTGTGGAAAATTCAGGCTCATGATCACAGTGTAATACTCCCATCCAAATGCTGTTTTATAATATTGTACTCCAGGTATTCTTCCACAAATTTATTCACTGATTTTTTTTTCTGGCTATACTTCATGGATTTTATGGAACTTCCTTGAGAAGTACTATTTAATAAAGCACCATTAGGATATCAAAGTTAAGAAATAATGGGCTTTAAATGCTTTGCAGTACAAGGAAAAGCTTAGTATTGGTGGGGTTTTGTAGTTTTGTTGTGGTGGTTTGTTTCTGACAAGTTTGATGGTTTAAATTCAAAGCTTAAAGAGCTATCCTAGTGGGAGCAGCAGTGATGAGAGTAGGGTGGACTGTAGAGTCCTGCTCATGAGGTTTCAGCAGGGAACAAGGACTCTTCTGGGTTAGCGGGTATTTGTGTAAGTTTGATTGACTTCTTTGAGGAAATTTTAAGCCATTACCTTGGTTTGTGGCATGGTTGATACTGATAGCACTTCTGCAAGTCTACAGTTGAAAACAGCCAATGAGACAAAGGTATTCACAGATGTTGGGGAAAATGCACTAGGAGGTTTTTTTTTTTTTTTTTTTTTTTTGCAACAATCAAGGGGTGAGTTGGAATAGGGGATGGAATCACTGAAGAGATTAGCATCATTTATGAAAGGCTTCCTGCTTTACATTGAAACATAGGAAAGGCGACCTAAGGGAACCATCTGACTGAGATAAGCTTTCAACCCATAGAGGGAGAAGGCCTGAAGTGTCTTTTCTTCCTAGACAAAATGAGTACACAGAAGCTACTGCCCATGTGGTCAATGTGAGGTAAGGACACATCTCAAGGTAGCAACCAAACTTGCCAGAGCTGTCTACATGGCACTAAATTTAGAGACATGAAGATTTAAGAGTCATTGGGAATGGATTCTTCTACTGCTGTTTTAAGGAATCTCCGAGAATAGGTAATACAGGGGCAGGGGAGACCCTGAGGGAGGGCTTTGAAAGCTTACAATTTGAAACAGGGAAAGAGAAGCCTGCATAGTCAAGGATCCCCCAAGATGGTGGAGATAGCAGAAACATGAGACATTTGTAAAGGAGAGGCTACATGAAGTGGAAGGAAATGATCTGAGATTGAGTTATTTGTTGGAAGTATCAAAGCTGGAGGGAATGAGTCATTTAAGCCATTTGAAACTGTAGTTTCAAACATTGTACAGGACTTGGTATTTGCTTACTTGGTGTCAGTCTTGCTTTGGTTCAGAATTTCTTCATTATATACCCATTCTTCCATTTATAAAATAGAATGTGAAATTCTATGCTATTGTATGTTAGATGTGAGTACTTTACTTTTTTATTTTATAGTAGTTAACAGTTAAAACATTACTTTGCATCTTTGGGAGAGATTTTGGACTTTGGATCTTTCAACAGTTTTCAGTTTAAATTGTTAAAGTTTGTGGGAACTTTTAAAGTTGGAATGAACACAGTTTATACTATGAGATGGCCATGATCCTATATGAGCTAGGGATTTAAAGATGTTTGTTTGAATGATAAATGACTCCCATAGACTCCAGAATCTCCATACCCATTGCCCAGTTGACACTGTTTTGGAAGGTTATAGACTTTAGGAGGTGGGGCCTTGTTAGAGGCAGAATGTCACAGAAAGAGGGTGTTTTAAAAGTCTATAGACTCAACCCATTTCAGTTTGACCCCTCAGGCTCCTGTATAACAAGTTGCCACCTCTCACCTTTCTGTTTGCATCATGCTGTTCTTCTCACTGTAATTAACTCCACTCTAACCATAAAACAAAGTAAACTGTCTTCCATAAGTCATTGCTAGTCATGGTGTGTCATCATAGCTACAAAATATAACTAACAGTAGTCACCAACTAGCTTATCTATATTTAATATTCCTTCTCACACGTTTATTCCAGATATGTCTTTAAACACAGATAGCAGTGAAATATGCCTGCTTCTTTGTCATTATAAATGCAAATGTATTACTTTTCACATATTAAAATTTTTTTAGTATTTGATAAATATGAAAATTCAAATGATGATAGAAGAGTTTTAAATATTGATAATCATATTGGTTTAAATACAGTAATTGTAGTACACTGACAAATGTGAGAGAAATGAAATCAAAGTCTCTTAATAACATAATTGTCTAGTAGAATTCCTTATTGAGTAACCACCAGCAGCCAATCAAATACCAACACTCATAGGTGAAAAGCAGTAGGTATTGACATGATGTGGAGATGTATACCATCAAGGAAGAGAGATGCCTTTTCAATGCACTATGAATCTATTCATGGTGCTTTCTATAGAATATGATTTTCTGGATCAAGCCTAAAGCAACGTAATATGTTTCACTGAATCAGTATTGTAATTAAAATTATAATTAACTGTATTAAAATTATACAGTTTCCCACTTTCAAGCAGCAGATATTTTCACGTCATTTTATGAATATTTTCACATTTGTGTTTTACAAGTATCCACCCTCTTTTAGGGACTGATATATTCTTCATGTCATGCAGTGATAATTTCAGGATAATTTAAGGTATTTATAAGTGCTCACCATGAAATGGGTGAGCTTTTCCTTTCATAAATCCTTTCTCTCAAAACCATAGTAATACAAAGGAATATGCAATTAAATGCTAGAGACTTAATTTTTCATATGTAGTATAAAATAATTATTTCATTTTAATCTGACTATGAAAACCAGATAAGTGAAAAGATTGTACTTTAATGAATTTCCATAATTTCTACATATCTGCAAGGTGTTTCTATTTGTAACAAAACCTTACATCCTTCAAATTAATTTACTCTTTTCAGTATGGACATTTCTGTTGTTTCCATCTAAAAAGAGTAAGTGGCTAAATTTCCCAAATCCAAAGTACAAATAGACATGTTTTATTAATAACTTATTAAATGTATTTTCACACTCAAACCATAACATGGATTTAAGGTAAAAAGTGATCAGTTTGATCTCATTTATTGAAGATAGCTTATCTTTCCATTTAATCCTCAGATCTCCATGCCTACTACTTTATTCATTCTTGTTAATCTTCCCTTGATCTCATTTAATACCTAAGGACTTTTACACAGAGAAAGCCTGTCTCAAAATAAATAAATAAATAATTAAGTAAAACAAAAAGCAAAAACAAAACAGAAAACCAGAAAACAACAACAAAAGGCTACTTAAAACATAAAGGTAAACCTAACAAATCTTTCTTTATCTGTCACCTTGAGGTTATAAATATAAGATTCCTGATTGCTATATTTAAACAACTCTGTGCTGAATAACTAGCCCAACTCCCAGGTTACTTCTCAAAAATATATAGGCCAAGAATGCTCTTTAGAATGGTTATCAGATAAGAAGAGGGAGTTTTGAGAGGAACATTTCAAACTTCCTGCTTCAAGACAGTTAAGACACTGATTAAGCAGACATTACAGAACAAATCTCCTTGGAAGAGATTAACATGTATTTCATATTAAAATAGTCTTAGAAATATTTCACATCACTCTTTCTCTTTCTGGCTCTTTCTCTCACAGTCATATTTATATACCCAAATTATAAATGGACAGAAGCTAATAGAGAGTGTGTGAAATTCTGAGCTAGTTAGAATTCTCTAAGAACACCAGTTAAACATTTTTCTAAAAGTCTTTACAAGTAAATGTTCTGGTTTTATCATGCAGTATAAATTTTATAATAAAGTTGTAATTAAGTGTCTGATATCATGTGTTGAACCCTTCAACAAATCCAATTTGGATAAAAACATTTACCTAGTTAAAGTTCACAACTTTTGTTTTTGTTATTAAAGAGGTGCATATTTTATTTCTAAGACATAAGCATGCAATAAGGTCTTTTACTAAAAATGAAAACACTGACCATCTCTAAGCTTGCTCTCTTGTTAGATTTCTGATCATAGCCTTTGATGCAAAGCAGCATTCCTTACCATCTACTCCAGAAGATGCTACAAATACTGCTTTTTCACATGGGTAACAAAGGTGTCCTAAATTCAGTGTGACCACTGTTATTAGATATCTTCCACCTAAAATATCAGAGAGTGTAATTTCTCAAAGATAAAGATACTCTTCTCTAGTAAGCCGCAATTTGCCGGACTGAGTTAGACCTGCACAGGTTTGGTTCCCAAAGAATAATAAGGGTCGCTCTGGGAAATCATCTGGACTAAAGATTCCATTTTAGTAGAAATGGTGTGCACTCAAGATCCAGTGTTTCCCACAAGTCCTTAAGTAATGCTGAATGGTGAAGCTTGTGGGTTTTTTAAAATAATATTTTCATGAATTCAACAGGGATATTATAGATGATAATGGAATTAGTCTAGAACTCAACTTAGCAGTGGGACTTCTTTTTTTGGTTACATTTTAGAGCTTATTACTATAGTCTAAACTAGGATATGAAATAGAAATATTTGATATTTTGTTTACATTGTTTTGTAATACATGTAAGGAGTCAGTGTTTTGAATAGATTCCTATGACAAGCATTCTTGAAGTGAGGGATGCTGATTTCTTGATATGTACTATTGGATAGTAAATATACATATAAGGACATGACAAATAAAGAAATAGATGACTAAACAAATTTATAGTAACAATTATGAAATGACTTATGTAATTAAACATGTAATGTTATTGATTTGCCTAGCACAATAATCTTATTTCAAGAATTTGTCTTCTCATGTGTACATTATTGATTATATTAACTTTATGCAAGATAGGATCACAGATTCAAGCATTAGCTTAAACAGATAAAGACACTAAAACTCAAGGAAACTAAATAGTTTTTAGAAGTTTACATAACCAGTAAAAGGAAAAACAAAAATGTCTCCCTGCCTTTACTTGACATATTATAACTGTTTAATCCACACAATAATTGAATGACATAAGCATCTTTAAGTTGAGGTGGTTGGAGGGCACCTAAGGCCCACCTGGTGCCTCTAGGTGCCATTTCAATGAGCAAATATATTGTGGAGAAATGGGACAGAAAGAGAAGCAGAGTGGGTTGTATGTTGTGGAGAGAAGCAGAACAGAAGATGTGAAGGCAGTGAGGAACAGGCTGGCATGGGTGGCCTGCACTGCTACCCAGGGACTTGGCAACATCTGGACCCAGGCTGTTGCCGAGGGCCGCGTCTGGGTCCACTGCACTACCACAACCAGGGTCTGTGTGGATATCTGTGACTCTTGTTATCACTGAGGGCTTTGAGTATACCTGGAGTCTGGGCCACCACCTGAGACTATGTTGGTGTCTGAGAGACATTCTATCACCAGAGCCATACAGATATGAGGGGCCTGTGGTGCCAGCTACATTTGAGGACCATGTCTGGGTCTGTGTTCCTACTGTAGCTAGGGTCTGTTTTAGGGTCTGTGGCTCGTGTTAAGACCATGCAAATAATGCAAGCTGAAATCTAACAGGGCAGGGCTCAACTGGCCCCAGTCTTTGCTGCCCTGAGAGATCTGACCCTGATCCTTGGGGGTCACAATAGTGGGAGAGCTGTGCCCACCCCCTCTTCCCTGCACTCACATTTGGGAGAACTTGCCAAATGCCCTCACCATGAAAATGAGAGAGCTGATCCAAACTCTGTGGGCTCAGGAGAGCCGGTTTTACTCCTCATCTCAGTCATGTGGTCCCAACAGAGGATAGGGCTGACCAAGTCAGCTACCTCCAAGGCCCACATTCAGTGTTTTGAGTTGGCGCACTCCAACAACTATCCCATCTGTGGCTTACTAGAATGTGTGAAGCTACTAGTCCTATGTAACCAGAGCTGCAGGATCTCTAAGACTCAGGATGACAGCAGGATGTCTGAGAGAGAGTTTTAGTGAAGGTCCCGTATTGATGATATACCAGAAGTTACAGACCTTAAGAAAGACCAGCAACTCATTACAATGAACATTTGCAAAGCCGTTTGGACAAAACGGTATTCTGCAATGCATACTGCAATTCCCTATGCCATTAAAACAAATGAAGAGAAGACCAAGATGCAAGAAAGATAAAGGAGTGAAATGCTGTTTTTTTAAATTATTTTTTTTTAATTTCTTTTAGGGAGGGAACTGCAAGGATAAAGGGCAATAGGGAGGGGCTGAGAAACTAGTGGGATTGGGTGCATGATGTGAATTTCCCAAAGAAGAAATAAAAATATTTATTAAAAAACTACTGTTAAACCGCCTGGTGGCACACACCCTTAAACCCAGAACTTGTGTGGCAGAGGCACCCAAGGAAACAGGCCAAGCAAGATGAAGTCAAAGCTCATTAAGTTGTATATGTTAAAAGATTTTAGCATCTTGGCTACTATAGCAATGAAAACCCCTGCATGATTTCACTTGCATAAGACAAGGTACAGAGTTTAACTGAAGTTGAAGATGTACTTTCAATTGTCACTTCAATGCCTACAAGCATGCTCACCCATTTGGTTTAATGGTATACTTAACTTTCACATTAACTATTTGTTATAGTTAATAAAATATTCACCTCTAATCCAGTCTTCATCAATCTGTGATGATGGCATTACAGATCCCAATTAAATTTCTCTTTGTTAATTTGGCTCTCCAGTAAGTTCTGTCAATCGGGAGTTCTAGAGAATGAAGTAATTGCTAAAGTGTGGTGGAAATAGCTTATTCTCCTATGTATCCTACTTGTATTTTATAGACAATGTTTCTTTACTTTGGCATTAGTAATTATTTCTATTTAATAGCACACTCAAGTGTTGTCAGCATTTGTTGAACCAGTCACATTGCAGCCTCCTCAAAGATGTCACTGTAGGGCAACCCCTCCACCTCAAAGCTCCGTGGATCTCTTTTCTGAAATGAGATATAACCATGAGACAGGCAGTACCCTTTACTTAGCACTTTAAACTTCAGCTTTGTAGAATTCTTCTAGGAAGCGTCCAAGTTATAATAATTCTAACCTCTTCTCTGCCCCCTGAGTAGAAGCTTCACCCTACAGCTACCACCTCTTCAAAAAATACTTTTTTTCATTCTTCATGTTTTCAATACCTAAATGATAAAGCTTAACTGGGTGACCTCCCAGATTCAAATTTTTCTAAGGGACACTCAAAAAAATGCAACAAGGAAGAAGGAATGACTGGAATCTTCCCTCCTCAATGAGATGAAGGGACTTATTAATGAAAGAAGTTTCAAGTAACATTGAACTCTCTCACCCTTCTGCTGTCAGCAGTATGAGGACAGTGTTAAATTCTCATTGCTCTCACAAGATACATGACATAAAATAAATAGATACATAGATAGATGAGAGAGAGACAGAGACACACAGAGAGAGACACACAGAGAGAGATGGAGACAGAGAGACAGAGAGAGACAGAGAGGAGAGAAGTAAGGCAAGGTTTGTTTATTTCAGTTTCAGAGGTTTCAGTCTATGATCTGACATTTCTTTTGGTCCATGGGACAGCAGAAGCGTCATGATGGCAGTCACTGGCAGAAGACACCACTAAGCACACTATTCCAGCTGAATACTGGAACCCAATGTCTCTTCTGAGATGGAAGGCAATCCGGTAGTAATCAGAAAATATTAAGAAAGAGTAGACACAAGTTAAATTTTTAGCACATAAATAAGCATCCTCATTTCCATTCTGGAACAGAAGAATAGCAAGGAGATATGGGATCAAAGAAATCTGGAATAAATAGAACAAACAAGTATATTCATATCTGTCCACTGTGACACATGATTGCAAAGTAAGAGCTCAAAAGAGCTTTGACAGCCATATCCCTATGACCATCCTGGCTGAAACACAGACTCAGATTGTTATAGGCTAGCTTGACTCATTGACTAGGGATTGTCTTGCCAATTGTTCCACATCCCTCCCATTCATTTTGTAGGATATCTCCTCATGCTTCATCTTCATTCTCTTTTATGTGCCAAGCATGTTTTTCGACTTCTCAAAGGTTCAACATAAGATTATAACTCTACCACACACTTCACAACTTCCCAAGATACCTTTTGAATTCAAGCTAGAATTTTATGTCACCCCACAACTTTTACAGTTTGCAAGCCGTCAAAAGAAGGAACACATACAGCACTAGGCCAAGAAAACAATTCAACTGGAAATGAGAAGTTAGAGCTTGGATTCAGTTGACTACCAATGCTTGAACACTGAAGCACAGCTGGAAGAATTCTAGAGAAACAGTTGTCTTTGATCATGTATGTATGTGTTTATATGTGTGCAATTGTGGGTAGCCATAGGTGTGTTTAAGTATGTTAGCACTCATCTTCATGTCATGTATACATGTTCACATCAGAGGTTAGTGTCAAGTATCGCCTTCACTAGCTCCTCAAACTTAGTTTTCAAAACAGTTTCTTTCCCTGAACCTAGTGCTCACCAGTTTAGTACACTGCCTGGGCAGCTAGGCCCAGGAATCTTCCTGTCTTGGCTTCTACAGGATTGGGATTATAGACATGCCTAGGTATGTTTGAATTTTTATGTGGGTACAAACTCAGCTATGCATGTTTGCATAGGAAACTCATTGTGGACTGAGCCAACTCTCAAGTCTGTAAAAAATCACTGGTCTTATGTGACAAATATACCCTGATGTTGTCTTCTCCAACAAATGTCTTTCAAAATAAATTACATGTGAGCCTGCAATGGGTGGGGTGCACTTAATTTTTGATGTCCTTGCAAGTCAACTTTCCCGTTGTTCCATTTGGAAGCTCTTTGGTTGCTTTTTTGTCCCTCGTGCTAATTTAATCTGCAATCCCAACACCCTTCTCTGTACTTGTGATGTGTTCCTTTCAAAGACAGACTTGTAGTCTTCAATTTGTCCCAATCTGCTCTTGCTCAAAATTCTCACTGTAATTATGGCTAAAAGCAGAATATTTGCCCAGCCTAAATGTTTTGCTGCATTAAAGTTTTCTCCATAGTTAAATGAATTGTTGGCTTTTAAACTTAGATTCACAGAAAGCTGTGGGCAAAATGCAGACATCAGTGACCTCTAGTAACATTCTGATAGAACTGCCCTTTCCATGTGAAAACCATCAGCACAGTTTGATTATCCTTTGTCACTCTTGTGCTCTTCTGAGTTCTCATCATAATTATCTATGTAGCTATGTTTGCAACATTCTGAGGCATTTCTAGAAAACTTTCCAAACCTTTCTAAAGTTCTGATGCAAACCATTTCCAAATTCTCTGTACTACATTGTCAGGTACAGTCACAGAAATGACTTCACTTCTTGATAATAATTACTCATTCAAGTTTTTTTTCTTTCTTCTTTTTTCTGTTATTGTGAAAAATACCATAATAAAATTATTTAAGAGGAGGAAAAAGTTCATGTTGGCTAATGATTTCAGGGATTTTAGTCCGTGGTCAGCTGGCTCCAAAGCTTTTGGTATTCAGCAAGGCAGAAACATCACGGTATAAAAGAAAAACTGAAGGATGCTGAACCTCGCAATTAGGAAGAGTACTGAATTACAGAATCATAGGTAAAAATGTGATCTTTAAAAGCTTAAGTCCCATAGTAACTTATTCCCTCCTGACTCTCCTTTCTTGCATCTCTACTACTCCCCCAAAGGTCATCAGGTAGGAACCACACCTTCAGTACATGAGCATTTGGGGGATACTCTACAGATAAATTTTACAACAGAAAATTGTGTTTCTCCTTTTGAGTATCCAACCTTCACCATATTAGAGACAGCTGATACGGACATAAAAGAAAAAAATTATTCTTTAAACATTACTCTCTTTAGTAATTCTAACATGGTATACCATACCTAAAACATTAGTTAATAACTAACAAATAACAAATATAACAAATACACATGTGCGTGCATGTTTAAAATATTTTTCTACTGTCTATTTTAGAATAAAACTTGATTCATAAGACGGATGCATGTTCAGTCCCTGATACTTCACTTAACTGTTATAGAAAAGAAAGACTTTTTATTTCACAAAATTGTCTTTCCTTTGTCAACTCTATTACTCCACATATGGCTGTCAGAAATCTTTCCATGCGCTATGTGGCCAGTGCTAAGTTGGGCAAGATTTAACACCTGCACATTTCACTTGATTTTCACTAACTTATCAAAGAGTAAGTGAACGGACTCCTAATGGACCCTTAATGGACTAATCGCTAGCTAATGGACCTCTCTAAAGTCACTAAACATCCTTTCGTCACAGTAAATCACATTGAAATCAAACAGGACAAACACCCAGTGAGAGTGCCAAGGGAAGAACCTGTGATGGAGTCTGATAAAGGGACACTCACGTCTTAACCTGAAGCACTGAAACTAATGCAAGGAAAGCAATGTGGATATTGCTGCTATTATTTCTTGACAGAGACTTGAACTTGATATCTTTGGTATGTGTTTTATTTCCTCAGTGATACCAGGGTAGCTCTGTTGCATCTTTTTATTTGCCTCCCTTGACCATGGCTCTATAAGATTTTGCAGTAACTTGTTCATTACATCAAAATGGAAATCTAGAGCAATTCAAACAAGCTCTTGTCAATCACGCTCCACAGCTTTTTCTTTCAGTCATTATTTTTAACAATCTTATGGTCTAATGAAGCAATTAGAGCAAGAAGAAATTGATGTCACTAATGAGACCAAAGGACAAACTATTAACAGAAAGATACAAAACAAAAATATACATAGCTTCTGGATCTTAATATAACTTTTCTGTGATTTTTGCATTTGAACATTAGACAACTAACATTTAATTAGCTACTATATTTTTGTCATTTTTAAATATCCCAATTGCAAATTTTAAACCAGCAATGATCACTGAGTAATATTCGCAGCTCTTCATCCTAACAGCAAATAAACTATGTCTATGTGAGAATTTGCTAATATTATATTCAGTTTTATTTATGTGCACTTATATCTTCTATATCTATTACAAAGAAAAGAGACCATTCCAGGTGATAGTATGTATATTAATATTAGTGAGATTATGTCTGGCGGGCAAAATTAATACTTCTAATTATCCATAGGTTGGGTATTGTGAAAAATCTGTCTAAATAGAAAGACGTAGTTATAAAAAGAACACTAATGAGCCCCACAACAGGCCATGTTGTTTAAATCCTCGGTTCCTTTGTGGCTGCCCAGTGCTGCGCAGTCAAGCTGCCACGGCATTGAAGAGGATGAACAAATGGGCATTTCTGAACCTCTCAGCGCTCAGTCTGGAAATTCACGAGCTTAGAGGACCAAAGCTACGTGCCTATCAATCAGAAAGTTACCAAGGTTAACAGGAGGGCATTTATGAAGTTCTCTGGGCTCCTAAGGGAAACATGCTGCACACACATGGGTTATTACTATTATTATACAATCGCAAATGGTCCTAGGCCTGTGGCTAGACTACTAAGAATCTCAATGTAAAAGAGCATTCAGGTTAAAAAGAAAAGAGGGGGGGGGGAGACTAAAGAATACCAACAAAAGGGAAAAGAATATGCTGGTATAAGACAAAGTGAAAGACAAAAGTCAAAAGACAGACATTTTTAGGTGACTGACGGGACACTGAACTTCCTCCTTTGAGCTCTTCTGGTTCCTGTGCAAATGGGCTGGAAATGTAATGAAGGCCATCTTTCTTGTGACACACATAAAGCATCCCACCCTGAGTCGTGGCCAAAAATACTACAAGAAAGACTGGCCCTTCTTATACTATCCCAGCTTTCCTTTCCAGAAAGATGGCACAATACAAATATTCTTCCAATTATTTCAGGGCCTTGAAAGAGGAAGAGAGAAGACACCGCAGAAGTTCAGGACTGAAAAGGCGTGGAGGTGTCACAGGAGCTATTTTTGAACAGGTTGGTCATACGCAGAAAAGATTCTTTCAAGAAAACTTTTCTGTACTATTAAAGAAAAGGAGGGAAGGTACAAGCTTGCCCTCTAATACCGTGTTCCCGCGGAAGAGCTATCTTGTGGTGCTTTGTAAAGGCACTCTGAGTCTGGGATACTCAGAAAAAAGTCAAAGTAAACTGGTGATGAAATTTGTAATACCAAACTACTCCACGGAATTTTTTTCTTTTTTCAGAAGGCTTGTTTTTTGGCAGAATTTTGATTTGGGTTTGTTTCATTTCGCTTTGGATGGAACTCAATGCTTAACGTATACCAGACAAGTCCTCTCTGAAGAGGCAACAGCCTCCAATTTACACAAGGTTGAGTCTACACTCTGAGATGTTCTGCCTTTGCATTTAGATAAATTCTGTTCTTCATAATCTCCTCTTATTAAGTTCTAGTCTAGATAATATAGTATTATTGTCTAGGGCTAAAGGTGAGCTTTTAGAATATATCCCATAATTCAAATGTTTATTCTTATCAGTCCAGTTCTTGTTTTGTTTTAATTTGGGAAACTGTGAAGGGCTTTCATCACTGTGCAACAACAACAACAACAACAAAAAAATCCCTGAGAGGCATATGATAAGATTCAATTTTATTTCTCTTAAGAAAGAGTAATATGTTTATTTGGGGTTTTGTTACTTTATTTATTTATTAAGGATTTCTGCCTCCTCCCCGCAACCGCTTCCCATTTCCCTCCCCCTCCCCCGATCAAGTCCCCCTCCCTCATCTCTAAGAGCAATCAGGGTTCCCTGACCTGTGGGAAGCCCAAGGACTGCCCACCTCTATCCAGGTCTCCTAAGGTGAGCATCCAAACTGCCTAGGCTCCCACAATGCCAGTACGTGCAGTAGGATCAAAAACCCCTGCGATTGTTCTTGAGTTCTCAGTATTCCTCATTGTCCGCTATGTTCAGCTAGTCCGGATTAAGCTGGGATTTTTTTGCTAAAGAGGGTTAAGGAGAATATAAATTTGGGTGGCAAGGTAGATGGTGAGGACCTGGGCGAAGGTGGGGAGGGGAAGACATGATTAAAATATGTCAAATAAAATTGTTTAAACAAAGAAAGAGAAGGGGAATGTGGTAACAATTACATGGTAAGAAAACATATTTTCCACAGTTTGATAATAAATGAAAATGATAATAAAAGAAAAAATTCCTGGGAATTTCTCTAGTGCGAGGTTTCTTGTTAGTCCCATAATGACTCCATCAAAACATCTTTTTCCTTGCTCTCATCTCTGTCCTTCTTCCATCTTGACTATCTGAAAATTTTCTTCAAGTTATCTCTACAGTTTTTCCTCCTCCTTCCCCTTCTCCCCTCGTCTTGCTCTTCCACCCTCCTTACTCCCTCCACCCACCCACGCTCCCAATTTTGTCAGGCTATCTTGTCTATTTCCCCTTTCCAGGTGGATCTATGTATGTTTTTCTTAGGGTTCACCTTGTTATTTAGTTTCTCTAGGATCATAAACTACAGGCTCAATATCCTTTGCTTTACAGCTACTATACACTTATGAGTGAGTACATACCATGTCCATTTTTCTGGGTCTGGGTTATCTCATTCTGGATGATCCCAGTTAAGATCCTAAGCAATAGAGGAGATTGTGCCTGAACTGGCCTTGCCCTGCAGTCAGACTGATGAATATCTTAAATATCACCATAGAACACCTTCATCCAGCAACTGACAAAAACAGAGGCAGAGACTTGGAACACTGGACTGTGCTCCCAAAGTCCAGTTGAAGAGTGGGTGGAGTGAGACTATGAGGAAAGAGGTCAAGACCATGATGGGTTCATCCACTGAAACAGCTTACCTGAGCTAATGGGAGCTCACCAACTCCAGTCAGAGAGGGAAGGCAACGGCATAGGTCCACACTAGTTCCTCTGAATGTAGGGCAGACTGTGTATGACTGGGGCAGACTGTGGAGCTACTGGCAGTGGCACCAGGATTTATCACTACTGTTTGTACTGGCTTTTTTGGAACCTATTTTCTTTGAATGGATACCTTGCTCAGTCTAGATATAGTAGGAAATCCTTGAACATTCCCCAAAGCAATGTGCTATCTGATGAGTGGGGGTTGGAGTGGAGGGTAGGTGGAGGAAATGGGAGAAGGAGAGAAAGTGGGAACTGGGATTAGTATGTAAAATGAAAAAAAGATAGTTTTTTTTCTTTTTAAAAAACCAAAAATGAAAAATAAATATAAGAGAAAGTAAATAAAAATGACGCTAAAGCAGCTTACAGAGTATGATTTTAAAAATAAACCATTCTTGAATTATGAAAATATTGATTCTTCCCATAATTGGTTTAATATTCATACAAGGCAATTCTATTGTGTTGTCTCTACAGATACAGATAAAGAAGATCCTGCTGTCATTCATGTGTGTGATACAGAGAATAAGAATATATTGGACAATTTAATTTACCTGATGATCCATCTGAACCAAATTCAGTAGTCCTGAATTTTCAAATCCATTATATACTATGTTATTATCACTGCTCAAAACACTAAATCTCATTTGTTAGAAAGCCTTTTAGACTCCTTTAGTCTAGAAAAAGAAGCTAATATGAAATTCCTTTAAACATGAGGAGCTAAGTTCTAAGAGACACATGACTTTGAAAGGAGTATTCTATTTACCATTTTTTTTTCAAATGCACAACTATTTGTTATTAACCCAGCCCTGGTTGAGTGTTTATGACCCTTCCTGTTACTTAGTATTTGTACAGCACTTCCATTTTAATGTAAGTATGCTATTGTCATTTTAATTGGTTATTCATTAGAGCTACCTGGTGAAGCTGAAGAGCATTTATGTGCTTTTTTTTTTATAAAGGACAGGCTCTAACAGGGCTTGAAATATTTTTTTAATTATTTATATATTGGAATTAGAGGTTGTGACTTCAAGGCTCATTGTTTTACAAAGTGATATAATAAAAAGTGTTTTAAAAAATAAATAGGGGCCTCAAAGTCACTTTTTGCTTTACACATTTAAGATTTATGTAGATCTGAAGCTCCATCCCCCAAAATGTGATAGGTAAAAAAGCTTAGGAGAAAGCTTATGAAATGCTTTTTATAAATCCAAATATTCAACTGAGAAGGCAGCGTTTATGAGAAAGTGCCTGGAAAGGACAGTACTGTTCTGGAGACTGTGACTTCTCCTGTTATTTTAAGAGCTCTCTAGATGAGGAGACAATCACCTTCTTTTCCACATTGTTCATGTGTTTTATGTCACATTTGTTTTTTTGTTTTTTTTTTCTCTTCGGAACTCAGTAAAGTTCCTAGAACTAAAGAGTCTCATTCAATTTAGCTTATCAAAAATAGTTATCTTGGCATCATCCACCAGTGAAGGCTGTCTATTCCACTACACCGTCCAACATCCACTTGTTAGTGCTGTAGCAGTTGGAAGAACAGTCAGATCATTGGCTCCTAAAACTGTCAACTTCAATTTTTCAAGTAGTCACTTTTACACAGTGCTTGATAAACATCCATTATGATGCAAGAGGGATTTTATAGACATATGGGATCAAAAATCAATGTGGCAAGTCTTAGGGAGAGCTCTATCAGGTGACTTATACAATGATCAGTTCTCCAGATAGCCAGTTGGTTCACTTAAAAACACATAAACATAGTTTTATATGTTTTTGAATGATCTGATACTTAAGCAATATGAAGCTTATTACTGAAGCATAACTTTATTCCTACAAAAATGGTTTTCTCACTTTAGACTTCATGGTTATCACCATTATGACACCATCACCTCTGTGAGGGGTAGGAAGTTGTTTTTTTGGTTTTCTCATGATTCCTTTGTTATTTCTTTTATTTATTCTCCATTGTCCCTGGATGTAAGAGAACCAGGAACACTAGGGATTACTTGGGCGGTAGTATGGTTATAGTTATCATTTTTTCATGTGAACTAATCTCTCTCAGAAAAAAGAAAGGCATTTTCACAGTCTACGAACAGACACTATTGACTTAAATTCTAATTCCACATATCTCAGGTGACCTCACCATGGCTTGCTGCCAAAGAAGGGGTACCTGGCAGCTTTTCATCTCTCCTGGGGCAGTGGTAGCACTTAAAAGTAGCTTGCCAGTGACTCCTTTCTCCCAGATCCCCTCAAACACTTATCAAATCTAAATTTAGCAAAGTTCAAACAAACAACATGGAAAATTTTATTCACTATAGCAGAGAGGATGGAGGAAGTCGAACCTGAACTATATTAAAGCAGAAGTGGGAGGATTTTTCAGTTCCTAGAAGGCTGGTGAAACACTTTGGCTGTTAGAAGGTCGATAATAAATGGGTTATGTTGAAGACATTGACTTATTCATACATTTGCACATATTTATCTTAGTAATTATTAATAAAAAGAATCTCTATGAGTACCATCATAAGTTAGGCTCAAACATTTGACACCAGTTAAACAAGGATTATCATGCCTTTTGAATTCTTTTTTAAAAATTGAGATGGTTCCCTCGTCCTTGAGAAAAACATTTCCTGAGTTATGAGCAAAAGACTAGGAAAAAACTTGGCATTTAAGAGAAACATTTTTTCCTATAATTTACGTCTTTGAATGAAGTTGGGGCTTTTTGATGTTTCTCTCGTGTATAGGTTAGTAGTATACATACATATGTAAATGCATTTCATATGTGGTCGGCACATGTGTCTGCTGATGCCTGTGTATGTGTATGCCTGTTCACGGAGTGCTCCTCCACCTAACTCTTTGCCAAAAGAATCAGCCCTCTGTAGGTCAGAGAGACTGGACGGGAGATGTGGAATGGGCAACTGTTAAACAGAGAGACAGACACATGGTTCCTTATCTGAGGAGCAAAGCTTAATTCTTCCTTTTATTTTTCTCTTCCTGCTCCTTCTCTACTCTTTCTCTGCTCTGTTCTTCTGCATGGTTGTTTTGCTTTCCCTCTCCTCATCCCCCTCCCTCTTCTCCTTCTTCTTCCTTGATTTTCTTCTTTTCCTCTTACTTTTCTCTTGTCCTTATATAACTCAAAGACAAAAAATTGTACACAAGAAAGATTACCTCACAACTACAAGTTACATATTCTCTAAAAACAAATTAAAACCTTTGCAGAGGAAGAAATCACATTATGATCACAAGTTGCATGTTCTTAGAAGCCCAGAAAGAGACATTTTTCTTTGTATTATTTTTTCCACCAAAACATCTTCACTCAAAAATGATGATTCCTTTATAATCGATTAGCAGAGTTCTATGTGAGCTAACTCTATTTTGGCCAGTTCCTTTTGTACTGTCAGGCAGCTGCTTGTGGTTTCAGTGTAGCAGATTCCAATTTATATATTGTTACACACAATAGGGTTATTTAATGTCTTTTCACAATTTTATTTTTTTCACGTTGTGTAATGAAACCTTTGATTAATTCTGTAAGCTACAAGACCAAGGACCTCAGGCCTAACCTTGGGGGTTGGAACATAACTGCTATCTTTGATCATCACCCTGTTTATCCACATTCAGAATTCCCGGGTCTGTAATACATAAAACTTCCTTGTTATTATTTTCTATCCTCTGCAAAACTTAAATCTAACTAAGTGAAAGGTAACAACAACTAGCCTTTTTTGCCATTTTTTATCTCTCATAGGAGCAATGGGCAGAATAATTTAAACCATTTCCCTAGTCACAAACTGTTTTAGCCATCTGTATCTTTTAAGCTGACTCAGAAAGTTCAATTAAATCATTGATTCAACTAAGCGTCATTGCTCTTATAAAAATGATCTTCAGTAAGCTATGCACGTAAATTGCCCATTCAGGAGTGGGAATTTCCCATGGAGCAAATGCTATACTATATACAGTAGGATCCTTCCACATAATAATCATACTATATCAATACAGCATGAATATGGCAGCAGCAGACAGGAGCAAGCAAAGTTGAAACAAGGGCCATTCTGAAAACAATACCTGCCTGGTATTGCCACCTGCCCCCCAAGAGCCCATTATAGCTTTGCTATCCAGTGGCTTGGTTAAGTAGTTTCTTTGCTGAC
Source organism: Microtus oregoni (assembly GCF_018167655.1). Classification (NCBI taxonomy): domain Eukaryota; kingdom Metazoa; phylum Chordata; class Mammalia; order Rodentia; family Cricetidae; genus Microtus; species Microtus oregoni. The sequence goes on from NW_024543060.1 coordinate 19,902,166, forward strand.
TGAAGCTTTTCTGACACTCTTTGAGCGTGGGGTCTCCCAATTACACCCACTTCTCACCAATCAGATTAGTCATTATAGCTGTAACCTGAGGATCCTTGTCTCTGCTTTCCTAAGACGGAATTGCAGGTGGTTGCCATGCTCACTAGCGTTTATATAGTTCCCAGGATCTATTTATGTTTTCTATCATTATTAATTCTACCTCAATGCATTGTTGATTTAAAATTTTAAGAAAACAATGTATGGGATGAGATACACATACCGTGGTATAATGATTTTAATGATGTTTTTAATTAATGATTTATATTTCTTACTTTGCAGTCCTGATCGCTATAGAAGCTGTGTATTAGACACTGGAGAGCAGAGAAGAGAAAATGATTACAGAATAAAATTGACATCATTCCTCAAAAAGATATAATAAAATAAAAGCCTAATGTTCCTTCACGCTATCACTGGAAAAAACATTTTTTTCATAACAAATGAATCCTTTTACCACACTGGAGCACTGGACTGAGCTCCCAAGGTCCCAATGAGGAGCAGAAGGAGGGAGAACATGAGCAAAGAAGTCGGGACCACGAGGGGTGCACCCACCCACTGAGACAGTGGAGCTGATCTATTGGGAGCTCACCAAGGCCAGCTGGACTGTGACTGAAAAAGCATGGGATAAAACTGGACTCTCTGAGCATGGCGAACAATGAGGGCTGATGAGAAGCCAAGGACAATGGCCCGGGGTTTTGATCCTGCTTAATGTGCTGGCTTTGTGGGAGCCTAGCCAGTTTGGATGTTCACCTTCCTAGGAATGGACAGAGAGGGGAGGACCTAGGACTTACCACAGGGCAGGGAACCCTGACTGCTCTTTGGAATGGAGAGGGAGGGGGAGAGGAGTGGGAGGAGAGGGAGAAGGGTGGGAGGAGGGGGAGGGAAATGGGAGGCTGGGAGGAGGTGGAAACTTGTTTTTGTTTTTTTTCTTTCTCCTTTTCTCAATAAAAAAAAATGGAAAAAAAAAAGAACTCAGGATCAGGATACAAGTTAGCTACTTAGGTTTTTCAGCTTGCCTTCAATGCCAGTGTGACTAATGCTGACTGTCCTAAGGAACAGCTAAGTAACGTGTCACCCCGGAATGTTAGGTTGCAACCTTTGGCTGACATTAAAAATTTAACGCTCAGCACAATATGACTTGCATGAAATTATTCAGATTATGTTTGGATTTGATTAATTATTACAGAATAAGAGGATAAATACTTCAGAAGTGCTATCTATGTCTCCAAAATCTTTTCCAAAAGTACCGGCACTAACTTCAGAATAGCTATCCTAGCTGGATGAAAATTCTTGGACGTGTATAGATTTTGAATCTGGCAGGTTTTGATTTGTCATGTTTTCTATTTACAAGTTACTTATACCAAAATTTCAATAAATTAGTTTTTAATATTACTGTATATTGGCCGTAGAAAGGCTCAGTGGATAACAGGACTTACTGCTCTTGCAGAGGACCGAGATTTGATTCCCAACATTTATATCACATGGCTCATAATCACTTGTAAGTCCACTTGTAGGGTCTCTTCTGAGCTCTGAGCACACCTGCGCATATTTGGTGCATACTTATTCACTCAGGAGCACATGTCAAATCAATAAAATAAGCAAGTTTTTTTTAAAGTATTCACATAATCTCTCCAAATAGGAAGATTGCTGTAACAGACCCTAACTTTATAATTAAGGAGATGTTTCTCTCATATAAACACGAGATGGTAAGAATCATGCGTATGCAAAGTGGTGGTAGTTTCTACCCATTAGGAAGGTGGACATACCAGAAAAAGGAGGTACCATGTGTCAGACCAAATGAGAGAAAATTTGAGGGGAGCATTGTTTCTCCTCCTCGATGTAAAAGGGAAGTATAGTGATTGATGTTTACCTGAGAATCAGATCTTTATTTGATATTCCAGATAATGAACCTTTATATCAGGAGGGTTTGAAACCTGTGGGTAATGACCCCCTTCAGTGTCACATATCAGAAATTTGCATTATGATTCCTAACAGCAGCAAGGTTATAATTTTAAGGTTGGGGGCTGCCACCACCACATGGGGAACTGTGTTCAATGGTCACAGCAATAGGAAAGTTGAGAAATACATTTTTTTTCTTTTCAAAATTGGTTTTTTTTTTTTTTTTTTGCTATATAGTCCTGGAATTTGCTCAGTAGACCAGGCTGGCCTCAAACTCACAGAGATCCGCCTGCCTCTGCCTCTGGAGTGCTTGGATTAAAGGCATGCATCACCAATGCCTGGTGAGAACCACTGCATTAAATGGAAGATCTTAATATTGAGCCATAAGAAAATATTCAATTTCTTCTTTTTAAAAACCTTCAGCAAAAGTCATTAAAGAATACTTTAAACCTAAGTTGATATGCGACATAAAATAATATCTTATTTGCAAACACTGCTTAGCTGAACAATAGCCAGTAGAAAGGAATAATTTACAATGAAGTATCACCACATTCCATATTTATATATTTAACAATTAAAGACACAGAGACTATGAATTTAAAAGGGGACCAAGTAGGTGTGTCCATAGGACGGTTGGACAGAGGGAAGGGAAGCAGAGAAATAAACTCATGTGTTGATTCAAAAAAGCATTAAAAGTTAAAAAAAGAGACACAATTTTTATCTTGATTCACACTCCACCTATGGAAATGCTAAACTCCTATTCTACATAATCACACACAAAAGCCAATGCCTGCTCTGTAAAGCTCTTTCGAATTCAATGATGAGCTTACACAGTGACATAGGTCCGATAAATATCAAGTACCAAGATGGAAAGGACAATCTGAGAGTAGAAAAATCTGGAAATTATTTCTTTAAAGATTCATAAAATATGCCACAGGTAGCAAGCCAGTGTAGAAGAGGCTCCAACAAGAAGAAATATGTTTAGGAAGCTTGTCATGAACAAGAAGCCTGCAGCCAGGAGGCTCGCAAAGCAGAATTACAATAATGTAGGCTTCTGGCAATTTAGCATAGCCAGAACCACTGAAAATATATACAGGCTATTAAAATGCTGATGCCTTGTTCTCGTGTCAGAAATGACAATGATGAGGAAAAACTAAGACTCCATTGTCATTACAAAAACCACAGGATCACACAACATGGCCGAGCATTGTCATCGGAATGAAGACAGTGTGAGCTTATCTGCTTGAAATGTTTTCTTCACACTCTAGCTAAAATTAGCTGGAAATGTGATTCTGCTATATTTAAAAGAGTACATTTTCCCGGAGTTTTATTTAGAGAAAAATCATGTCTTTATAAGTAAAGATACTCCTTACAGAATCCCGTACAGCCCCATGAAGCTGTGATTGCAGCAATCCCAGCAATTAGATTCATGGTCAACTCTACAGTTCACAGAGATTTGTTCCATTACCTCTATTGATCTGACTTGCATACAGTTTTCGCTGTGTTTACTTGCTCATATCCCACATATGGTTCAGGATTCAGACAGGTCCTAATTACAAGGCCTTTTGCAGCAAGGCTTCCATTTGATTCTAAGAAAAATTCATACACAGGGAAAACAAACCATAAAGGTCTAAATGCTATTGTTAAGTCAGTCTGTACGTGAATACAAAGCAGAACATAAAGTTGTCCTTGGTAGGATTTACATACTTCAGATTGATGTGTGATGCTACTATTTCTGTTATTTATGTTGCTGGTATATAGAAATTTATAATTATTACATTTTTTCTCATGAACTAATGTCATCATAAAATCACTTATTTGGGGATATCTCTCCAAATAGACTCTGAAATTGTAATAACATTTAAAACTGTTGAAGTTTAACATGGAGGCTGTTTTCAACTTTTCACATATATGAAATACAGACATTTTCTACGGTAAATTTTTGAATCTATGTCAACGCATTTAAATAGAGGGTTCTGACAATTATGGTTTTATAATTAAATGATAAGCCATAGAGTCAAAAGAGCGAAGAAGTTGTTTACATGCATACAGGGACTTGAGATGTGTTATTTGTTATTTGATAGGATAGCAGGCAGTATGCGCATCAACTTATCAAAAAGAAAGATGCATACATGGGTCTGAGGGGTGCATCAGAAGATGAGATTGTTTTTCTTGTTTTCAGAGCAACTTAATGGACTTGGAAACAGATGAAAGGGAAATTTTAAGTGTATTGTCATGTGATGGTAATATTAGGCAAGAAAGGTTAGTAGAACATTTCTGAATTGTTCCAACTCTGGATTTCAGTCTTTTGACCAACTAACTCTATTCTTAGGGAAGATCTAGCTCCAATAATTGTTTGCAAAAGGAGAATAATTCTGTATAAATGAGGCTTTGATCCATTCTATATTTATGCTCAATCCTTGATTTGTGGTGTCTGTTTTCATCAGGGCTGCAGAGGAGGGTGGAGTATTGGGGATGTAAAAGACAAAGATGACAGAGTGGGTTTGAGAGTGGTGGGTAGGGAGATGAAGAGAATAAAGTATTGTAGAATATTATTTTGTGGTGTTTTAGTTTCGTTAATGCTCTATAATATTTGTTTAATGATACAAAGACTTTTTTGATTAAATACAATTCACCTGAGGTCAGGAGTTTGCGTCAGCAACAAGCTGACAGGAAGTGGTAGGGAGGAACCAGATTGAGAAATATTTTTAAGGAAGAGCAAGGAGAAGCATGAGGTTTTTTTGGAGGGCTGCAAGAAGGAGAGGAGGTGAGCTACTTGCTATTCAGCCTTTCTGAAGGAGGGAGGTGTTTACAGTTGCTGATTTGGGCAGCCGTGGATTTAAAGGCTGCAACAATTTAAGAAAGAGGACAACAATATAGTCTAATAATCTAATCACTGCATGCCTTCAAGACCAACAAAGCACCAACAGAAAGTAGTGCTTGAACTTCTGTACTTGGTAATGTTTTATCCATAAGTATGTTTGCTGGAAGAACGCAATGTCAGCATACCTCTATGTTCCTCAGTTAAAAGTGGGGACCACTGGTAGTTTTTACTTGACTTCTTGTTCATTTTTCCCCCAATCTGTCTTTGCTTTTTCCGTATTATGCCTTAATCACAAATCTACTCCAAGTGCCTGAGTTATGCCAATGTGGCAACTGTTATACTTAACTATGTTAGTAATGAAGCCTCATATTCTCGAATATTTTCTCCAAACAAAATTTTGAAAATTAAATTGTTCTATTGTCATTAAATCTATCAGTTTCAGAGGAAAATGGTTACTGAACAACTCTACGAATCAAATTTTATGAAAGATGTAAGATATTCTAGGAGAAAAGAATAAAGGAATGAAAGTAATACTGTGAAATTATATCATCCAAATGCAGGTTATTAATGTAATTAGTTTTCTGTGTGGCATAGGCACTGGTGCTGAAAAATGAGAAAGGATACTAGTTATTTTATGAACATGGTCCTTCTACTGAATATCAGTTGTCTGCTATTAGTGCTATGTGTTACCACCTTTTCTCTAAACACTGAAACGCGACCATCTGTTTTGATTTCACACGAAACAAAACGAGGGCTCAGAGTGACCAATCTAAACTCATGCATCCAACAACGTTGAAAACATGGATCATGGCCCAGAATATTCTTCTGACACACATATATAAACACATAAACATACAGACCAAAATGAATATGTATAGATTCATATAGTGTTGCTATGATATAGAAACAATATCACCATTTAGCAGTATGTGAGTAGATTACTATTTGAAACTATAAGTTTACCAATTAGGAAATTTTGAGGCTTGGAGACAGTAGACATCGGATAAGTCAGAATTGAAATTTGAAAGAATTTGATTGATTTTGATGGTATGAATTCATTTCATTGTCTTACAAAACCCACAAATCTAGAATAACTGAACAAATAAGATTTTATGGTACAGACACTTATAGGATGCAAAAATAAAATGCTATCAAAAATGCATATGCAGATTAGATTTCCAATGATGATGTGATATTAATTTTGAATTATACAGTAATTAAAAAGGAAGGAATATTGCTACAGTTGTAGGCTTTCTGTTTTTTTAAAAAGGAACACTGTCTAATACCTTATAAAATTAAACATATTCTGTATTTAAAGAAAGCAAAAGAGTCATAGAATAACACAGTATGAGGCGCTCAAGCACTTGTCAAACAAATTTGCATTTCTGTCCCTGAAGTATCTTCTTGTTTTTTATCTGTGTGGCTCTGTTTGTCATAAGGAATCAGAAAAACAGTGGAAAGTTGTCAAATTGAACTCAAAGAAAAGTCTATACACGGCACCATCATAGTTATTAACTTAGGTATTAATTTTCAAGCAATTTCTTCAAAACTCTTAGATGGAGACTAAATGGAGCTGTGTTCAGTGACCCCATCATTGCATTGTTATTGAAAAGTCCAATAGAAACTTAGATTACTAATTAAATTAAACACATTAAAAGCTTATCTGAAACTCCAAATTATAGCCTTTGAAGCCTTAAAAAGTCAGAAACACAAAGACAGCTATATTTAACTGATTTAAAAGAAAAAAACAACACAGCTGGAGACTTATCATAAGACCCGGTGTTCATAATGGAAAGTTGCATGTAACTTCCATCGACATCTAGCCGAGCATTCTAAGAAATTTCCATTTAAAGATAACGAGCATTTTGGTTAGGATATCACACTTCTGAACACAGGAGGATGTTTGTTTTTACTTAAGAAGAATAAAGGAGTTTAAAAATCTTCCTATACATTATGAACAATAAGCAAATCTGATCCCTAAATCTGTGTTAGAAGGAATGGTTCTGATGAGAAGCTTAATGAAGCATACAATTAAGATTGTCAGACAGGAAGACAATCAGGAACATAACTCTCTTAGCCAGAGCTCAAGTTTGTCTGGAAAGTAATCCATGAATTCAGGATCACAGACTAAGAAAAGAAGTTGTACAGTTTGCATAGCAGATTGGGAATAAGATGGTATGCACACTGAAAGAGGACCATTAGCTGCTTGTCTTAGAAGCCGAGGATGATCATCACATGTAATCTGTCGTAATTTTTTAAATTTTTATTGTTTTGTTTTTATTAAGCTGTATATTTTTCTCTACTCTCCTTCCTTCCTTCCTTGCCCTCCTGTTCTACCCTCTTCCATGACCTCCATGCTCTCAATTTACTCAGAAAATCTTGTCTTTTTCTGTTTCCTATGTAGATCCATGTATGTCTCTCCTAGGGTTCTCTTTCGGTTCTCTGGGGTTATATATTGTAGGCTGTTTTTTCTTTGTTTTATGTCTAAAAGCCACTTATGAGTGAATACATACTGTATTTGTCTTTCTGGGTATGAGTTACCTCACTCAATAATGATGTTTTCTAGCTCCATAAATTTGCCTGCAAATTTCAAGATGTCATTATTCTTTTCCACTGCTTAGTACTCCATTGTGTAAATGTACAAAATCTTCTTTATCCATTTTTTGATTGAGGGGCATTTAGGTTCTGGCTATGACAAACAATCCTGCTATGAACATAGTTGAGCACATATTTTTGTGGTATGATTTAGTATCCTTTGGGAATATACCCAAAAGAGGTATTGCTAGATCTTCTGGTAGGTTGTTTCTTAATTTTCTGAGAAATTGCCATACTGATTTCTAAAGAACTTGTACTTTACCAGTTTTCACTCCCACCAGCAATGGAGGAGTGTTCCCTTTACTCAGCATCCTCTCCAACATAAGATCTCTTCAGTGTTTTTGATATTGGCCATTTTTACAGGAGTAAGATGGTATCTTAGAGTTGTTTTGATTTGTATTTCTCTAATGGCTAAGGATAGTGACCATTTCCTTAAGTGTCTTTTAGCCATTTTAGATTCATCTCTTGAGTGTTTTCTGTTTAGGTCTATACCCCACTTTTTTACTGGATTATTTGTTCTTTTGATGATCAATTTGTTGAGTTCATTTTTTTTTTGAGTGAGATATTTCTTTTTTTTATTTATTAAAAATTTCTACCTCTTCCCATCCTTCCATTTCCCTCCCCCTTCCCCCACTCCCTATTCGCCTCGGTCTCCAGTCCTAAGAGAAGTCAGGGTGCCCTGCTCTGTGGGAAGTCCAAGCCCTCCCCCTCCATCCAGGTCTAGGAAGGTGTATATCCAAACAGACTAGGCTCCCAAAAAGCCAGTACATGCAGTAGAATCAAAATCCTATGTCATTATCATTGGCTTCTCATTCTGCCCTCATTGTCAGCCACATTCAGAGAGTCAGATTTGATCACATGCTCGTTCAGTTCCAGTCCAGCTGGCCTTTGTGAGCTCCCATTAGATCAGTCCCACCATCTCTGTGGGTTAATGCATCCCTCGCGGTCCTGAATTCCTTATTCATGTTCTCCCTCGTTCTGCTCTTCATCTGGGCCTTGGGAGCTCAGTCCAGTGCTCCAGTGTGGGTCTCTGTCTCTATCTCCATCCATCACCAGATGAAAGATCAGCCCTCTCTCCATTGTGAGGTTGGTAAAGACCTTTTCCCATTCTGCAGCCTGTTGTTTTGTCTTGTTGACCATATCTTTTGCTTTCATAAGAGATTTAGTAGACAAACTATTCTCAGAGCTTACAATTTCTCAATTTTGAAATTATGCAATCCTAGAAGTCAAATAAAACTTGATTATTTCTATTCAAGATAAGAGAGTGCATTATTCACTAGGTGTGTGAAACTTATTGTAGCATTTGTAAAAGTTTTTCAAGGAAATAAGAAAATGAATATTTTGCATATCACCATAGAACCTTCATCTGGCGATGGATGGAGATAGAGACAGAGACCCACACTGGAGTACTGGACTGAGCTCCCAAAGTCCCAATGAGGAACAGAAGGAGGGAGAAGACGAGCAAGGAAGTCAGGACCAAGAGGGGTGCACCCACCCACGGAGACAGTGGGGCTGATCTATTGGGAGCTCACCAAGGCCAGCTGGACTGTGACTGAAAAAGCAGGGGATAAAACCGGACTCTCTGAATATGGCGGACAATGAGGGCTGCTGAGAAGCCAAGGACAATGGCACGGGGTTTTGATCCTACTTAATGTTCTGGCTGTGTGGGAGCCTAGCCAGTTTGGATGTTCACCTTCCTAGACCAGGATGGTGGGGGAGGACTTTGGACTTTCCACAGGGCAAGGAACCCTGACTGCTCTTCAGACTTGAGAGGGAGGGGAAGAGGAGTGGGGGGAGAGGGAGAGGAGTGCGGGGAAGGAATGGGAGGCTGGGAGGAGGCAGAACTTGTTTTTTTCTCAATAAAACAAAAAGAAAGTAAAAAAAAAAAGAAAAATTCAATGTGAAGAACTTTAAAAAATATCTTTGTAATATCAGAAGCTACATTCACAAAGTCTAACCAACCAACCTGACTTCCCAAACCTGAGGTGGACAAGGACAATACTAATGAATATCCCAAAGTAGGTGGAGGAATGCCCATGAGGCATTGACTCTGCACAAAGACTGTAAGCAACTGAAAAGGCTGAGAGGGGCCGGCTCTAGGGAAGAGCATACCTGTTTGCTGTTCAGTGCCAAATGGTCAGTCCTGAGAGCATACAATAGAGTAACAGCATATAAGGACTAATCATGCTGTTTAGGAATATAAATGTGTGTCTATATACACATATGCATGCAAAAATAATTACTGAAATAAGAGGCTATAAATTTGAAAAAGAGTGGGAGGGGTATATTAGAGGGCTTGGAGGGAAGAAAAGGAAGGGAAATTTTTCATATTATAATTGCAAAAGTAAAGTGTCAAAAACAAAAATAGTTGTATAGGTTATATAAAAATTCTAAAATTATTACTTGTTTTTACAACTTTCATCTGTTTCCAAGCTTCCAAGTTTAAATGGTCGATGGAATAACTTGAAATAATTTAAATGTACATTTTTTTAGTCACCTTGAAATAAAATGTATGTGATGATATTAAAAAAACACTTCTGAAACAAACAAAAGTAAACCAAATTCACATTCACCTAAGAGCATACACTAAAGGCTACAGTGAACTTATACTGACAGTCCCATGTGTAGTTTAGACAAATAATTTCTAGTTGATTAATCTTATTGCTTGTTTCCTTTAATTAGTTTCTGTTTGGTTGGTTGGTTTTGTTTTCTTATTTTGTTTTTGTTTGTTTGTTTGTTTTTGAGAGAAGGGTTTGAATGTGTAGTCTTGACTGGCTTAGAAGTAACTAAGTAACTAAGCACTCTGAATACGTTTCAGTCACATGATAATTCTCCTTCTTGAAGCACCCAATCAATTAAATGGTTAAGTTTAGATTATATGTATAGTGTGTTTGTGTGTGTGTGTGTGTGTGTGTGTGTGTGTGGTGTATTTGCGTCTCTTTCTGTGTGTGGAACATGTGTGTGTGGTTTTTGTGACTCTGTGTGGTATGTGGTGTGTCTGTTTTGTATTTAGTGAGTGTGTGTGTGTGTGTGTGTGTGTGTACATGTCTTCTTTTTTGTCACTTTCCATCTAATTTTTTGAGGCACATCTCTCACTGAACCTGGCCTCACCAATTCTGCTAGAATGCCTTGTCCTGAAATTCCTCCTACCTCTGTCTTCCCAGTTCCGGTTTTACAGATGTGCCCTCTGTACATGGCTCTTAATTTGGACTCTGGGAAGCTGAACTAAGATGACAATCACATTGCTGACTAAGGTAACACCACACCACTTTATTTATAACTTAATAAGAAATGGTATTTTATTGTACTGAAGCATAGAACATTAATCATTGTATATACAGAACCTTATCTAAAGGAATGTTATTCCTCCAGTTTTGCGTAATAGTTTTCAAAGTATAAAGAGATAACTAGAAAGATCGTAATTGGTAGGCTTATTCTATAATATTGGTGGGGTCTACCAATTGGTATTTAAGAATTCTGTATTACAGAATGCAGACTTAAAAGTGTTATGTATTATATATATATATATATATATATATATATATATATATATATATGCTTGAGTAAGGATGAATCTGTGCTATAGCATGTATGTGAAGGGCACAGGGAAACTTTCAACAGTCAATGCTATCTTACCATTCTGAAATCTAGGTATCAAAAGGCCATCACATTTTCATGCCAAGCACTTTTACCCACTAACTTGTCTTTCCTGCTCAAATGTTTGTGTTTTAAAAGTCATATAAAAGAGAAAATGACACATAAAATAGCTGAGTCAGATATCTAAATAGCTGAGCTAATATTTTAATCTCAAGTGCTTGTCCTTGTACTTAACAAGAACAGATATTTAAACTATAAATGTATTCCCTTTTCCCTCTGAGAAAGCACACATGAACAGAATCTAAAATCCCCTTTACAGTCACGGTGAGCACTAAAGTCCTCCAAGTCTGGTCACTACTTTGTGTATTTTGTGGAAGCTGATATCATATCACCATGCAAAAAGCAATGTGACTCATCATGTATCCTTAGGAAACAGTTTTGAAGGCAGCATAATCTTGGGACACTTGATGTTATTTATATATTTGATTAGCCAATAAACTTAATCCTTACACAGCAATGTCAGTGAGTCAATTGCTGGTCAATCTATTACCAATCTCAAATATCTGTAATCTCTGACATCAAGAAGCTTACTTTGTGTTGGAGTGTGATGAGACGTCTATGCTTGTCGACCCTGAGCAGCCAAGCTCGACAATTCTACAAGTAAGATATTAAATTCACTTACCCACAGATAGTCGATAGGGTTGAAGTGTTAACTAACGTGACTTTCACCAAAAAGATTGACTAGAAGAAACATGTTCAAACTCTGTCCTTACAAACTTTTTGGCCCACGCAAAGTATTTCTGAGTGTTGTACACATAGCTGATTCTCAGTCATCAGGAATAAGGGGAGCCAAATTCTACCCTCTTTGTAAAGATATCTGCTTAACCTGGTACTTAACTTTCCAAAGCTGTCACTGATATCACTTATGTTGATATCACTGTGATCTAATTAGAGACAGGTGGGACTAGAAAGACAGGTTGTTATGTCCAGATTGTTCTTGTGTTTGCCCTAGACTCAGGTGGTTTAGGTTTTCTACACATTTCTTCACTGCATCCTAACAATGTAACAGAAGCATGATATCAAATTAAAAAGAAAATACTTTGACAATTATTCAAATTACACCCAACCTTTAAATGACTTTTTTTCATGTACTGAGGATATAGTTACATGAGCATATATATCAAAAAAGGAAGATGATACCACCAAACACTATTCCTTTTAAATATTCTTATTATATCTTGGAGTATTTTATGTGCTTCGATAATATTTCCTCTTCCTTTTTCCACTCTTTCCAGATCCCTCTTTTCCCACCCACCCAAGTTTGTGCTCTCTGAGAAAGTATTTTAAGACCTTCAAGATCAATTTATACTGCCTAAATATTTTTGTACATGTGTTTTACATTGGAGCTTGGTTGAGTAGCCATGGGCTATATACTCATAGAGAAAAATCTACTTTCTATACCCCTGCAGCTATCAGTTGCCAATTGTTCTTTCACTAGCCATGAGACTTCATGCCCAACTCCAGTCTGCAAGTTGGGATTTGGTATTGTTTTGGCTTGCACAGGTTTTGTTCATTCTGTCCCAATTGCTAAAGGGTTAGTATGTTAATCTATCCAAATGACAATACTGATTTGTAGTCACTCATTGTCCCTGGCTCTTATACTCTTTCTACTCTGTGTTTCTCAATGATCCCTGACACTGAGAGGAAATACAGCCGATGTGTTTCAAGCTTTGAAAGAAAATCGTCCTCAAAGGGAATGGCACTATTAGGAGGTGTGGCCTTGTTGGAGTAGGTTTGGCCTTGCTCAAGGAAGTATATCACTATCGGGGTGGACTTTGAGGTCCTTTTTGCTCAAGGTACACTCAGTCTGGTATAAACAGAACACTTCCTGCTGCCTGTAGATCAAAATGTAGAACTTTCAGCTCTTTGACCATCACTCTGCCTGCCTGCATGCCACTATGTTTCCTCCCATGATGATAATGGACTAACCCTCTGAAACTGTAAGCTATCCCAATTGAATGTTTTCCTTTATAAGAGTTACCATGGTCATGCTGTCACTTCACAGCAATAGAAACCGTAACCGAGACATTACATTTAGGATAGCAACCTGTAGTCTGTTATTCTCTGTGCATCGGTAAGTTGTGTGTTTCTGTGTTAATCACCATATATTGCAACTAAAAGTTCCTCTGATGTGGTCTGGAGATGTGTATGTATAATGTTAAGTCATTAGTAATAGGTATAATGTTAGCACGCAGTAGTGGCATATCACCTTTGTTCTGTCCGTGAAGCACTATGGCTCTATGAATTGTCCCTGTGGTAGGCCATCTAGGACTTTTTCTGTATTTAGCTAAAAACAATGTGCTGCTACAAAATGAACTGAAATTTTAAAAAATTTGGGAATCACTTTGGCATATGGTCACTTAAGAGTCAATTAACCTTAGAAAATTCCTATTTATCTATAAAATAGGAAAAGAAAATTTTAACTCTGGCTTTCTTTCTTTAATTAAAATAGTATATCCTAATGCTGGTAATATATGTAGTTATTTTAAGCTTCTAAAACTCTGTATTCAAATAAAATATAATTTTTGATGACTATTATCTTATACCTTGAAAACAAAAATTATTCCTTCCACTTGACATACTACATTGAAATAAAATTCAAACATATTCAGCCAAGATATAGGTTTGACTATTATCATTAAGTTAATCTATAATTGGAAAATGTTTTTCCTAATAGGCACTCTGACTCCTCACTTTGGCCCACAAAAGGTAGATAGGCAATTAAAAGCAGGGTAAACTTGGTATCACTGCCTTTAAAAAAATTAAAAAAAAAAGCAAAGAACAAAAACTTTGGATTAAATTCAGCTAGGCAAATACACATGCTAATTGATCAAGGAGTGTCTGTGTAAAAGCTGGTACCATTTAACCTGCTTCACCCCCATCAAGGCTGAAGACACAATGATAAGGATAGCTGGGAGTGTCTCCTGTCAAGCTTTTTATAAAACCCTAATTGTGAAATGGCATCCTGAATTCTTCGGTCAATAGCCTCAGTTTGAAGCCACTTTACATTCTACAAACAGTGACACCTCGCGGACTTGATAAGTTGCCCAACATGAGAGCTCTTACTTCATGACAGAAAATGAGACCTCCCCCACCCCATCCAGTGCAGCAGAAAGAAGAATCTCACAGGAAAATAGTTACAGGTTTGTATCAGTTTGACACCAACTGCTCAATTATACATTCCTCTCACCACCTGCTCCAGTGTTTCTTCTATTTAAACCGAAATGTCACCTCAGTACCCAAGGCCCCCGTTCACATGCTTGATCACTGTCAGTCCCTGAAAATCCTTCCTTGACCTTTCGTTATTAGTTCCATCTGCTTTGTTCAGAGACAGTGGATACAACTAATCTGTTAGGACATCGCCAGTACTGGGCCTATGTTTCAGACCTCACATAAAACCTCTTTTAGTTATCAAGTATTAATCCAAAGAATCTCAATCATTTTTAGTAATTAGAAAATGGAAAGAAAATCAACTTTAAGATTGTATATTAACCTAATCTGAATGTCTGAAATTAGGAGAACAAGTGACTTTTAACTATTGGGGCTGATGGGTGGAAAATTGAACCTTCATTTACTCCTGATGGCATTGGAAACTGGTCTGGCAATCAATACGGAGAATCCTCAAAAAAGCAAAAATACAAAATCCACTATATGCATCTATACTACATCTTGGTATGTGACCAAAGGACTCAGCACCTTATGACCCAAAACTTAGCCAATCTTGTTCCTTATATTATATTCACAATAGCTAAGAAATGGAAACCCAAAATGTCCTTTAACCAATGAATGGAAATTGAAAATATGATAAATATGTAACACTATTCAGCATTAAAAATAAAAATCAGCAAAACTTTCTAATATAACATGCCCAAATCTCTCATATACTTGGAAGAGTGCTATTTTATGCTATATTCCCTAATTTTGATACATTTTAAACAATATTATGTTTTTATTAATTCTTTGACAATTTCATAGCCCTACTCCTCTCTCTCTCTCTCTCTCTCTCTCTCTATATATATATATATATATATATATATATATATATTCTCCATAGCCAATCTCTTTTTCAGACTCTCTCACCCACTTTATATTCTGTATAGTATTTTATTTGTTTTTAGAAGAAACTATCTCACTGTTGTCTGAGTTTCTGTCCTACCTGGTTTCTGTCCTCCCACAAGGTTCCACAGCCATTTAGCCCCAAAGAAATCACACAGAGGTCTATATTAATGAAAAACTGATTGACCCATTAACTCAGGCTTCTAATTAACTCTTATAACTTATATT
This sequence comes from Microtus oregoni, assembly GCF_018167655.1. Classification (NCBI taxonomy): domain Eukaryota; kingdom Metazoa; phylum Chordata; class Mammalia; order Rodentia; family Cricetidae; genus Microtus; species Microtus oregoni. Next base: position 19,917,461 of record NW_024543060.1, read on the forward strand.
GACCCATTATTCTTATCTATATTAGCCACCTGGCTCGGTACCTTTTACAGTGGGGCAATCATATCTTCCTTCTTCTGTGGTTGGGACAGGACTGGGGAGTAATGTGCTTTCTCCTTCCCAGAATTCTCCTGTTCTCATTGACCTGCCTCTACTTCCTGTCTGGTTGTCCCACTTATACTTCCTGCCTGGCTACTGGACAATCAGCGTTTATTTGAAACATAATTGACAGAATATACACAATTGTCCCGCACCACTTCTCACAGCAGATATTCTTGTTCACTGGATCTCAAATCTCTCTGTGCCCCCATTCTAGATATTGCCTCAGCCTTATGAGTATGGGTTGTGTTATGAATTTATCAGTTGATCTCAAACATTCCACGGCCAGCTGATGTCTGCATTTTGACCAATTTGGCTTTCTGTAATGGTTTCCATCTGCTTCCAAAAGAAGATTCTTTGTTCCGTATGAGTGATTTGGGGGTCCAGCAGCCAATCAATACTAGGGTATGTAAAAAAAAAAGAAAGAAATCCACAAATGTTGCATGGGCTAGACTTTTTCTATCTGAGGTAAAAAAAAAATAAGGCAAGCAAAGAAAAAAGGAACAAGCACAAAAGCACAAACTTTCTTGATGGTAACCTTCTCTTTTACTTCAATTTCAACAACCTCTCTGTATTGACAATCTCTTTACACAGGTACATCTCTTTACATAGAGCTACATATCTATTTATATACATATATCTCTCTGCTGTACAGCTAGCTCTCTATATTCATTTACAACATCTCTTTACATATTGATACATATTTCTATCTACATACATACCCATTGTCTCACATACATTCTTCTTCTACATCATTCACTCACTCTTTCACCCACTCACGCCCTCTCATACTCATTCACTCTCTCACACTTCTTGCATGATTCTTTCTCATCTCTCACACTTCTCTCTCTCCACAGGTGCCTTCTTTCTTCTTACCACTGCTCCCCTCCAAGCCAAACTCTGCACAATTTTATGTTACATTTTCAGGGCTTGACCCATTTATATAACACATGATAAGACACGTAGGCTGGGTATGTCACATTGACTGGTCAGTGACTAAAACTTGGATTGCATGTAACACTAAGTTGGTGAAAGTTCTCAGGCAGTAAGAAAACAGTTGGCTGAACCTTGAGCCTGCAACATAAACTGTCTGAGACTATGTGCAAAAGGTCAGCTGCTACAGGAATCCTATGTCTACTAAGGTTTCTTCTATCCTGATGTTGAATCAGTAAAACACCATGGAAAATGACCTTGAATATATGTCTCTAGGGGCAACAAGTTCTCCATCACCAGGGGCAGCCATCCTGCTTTAAATTTATTCTGAAGTCTTAAATTAGCTAAGTAAAAGGTTGTCTTTGTAACTGAGAATCTTATGTCAGTCTGAGTAAAACATCCTAGTATTATTTCTATTCATCAGAATTATGGGATTAAGCAGAAATCATCTTCCTGATCATCCATAGATAAATATGTGCCTATGAGATAAACATACAAGCAGTGAGAAAACACCCATAGCAATTCTTAAGGGAGAATGCAGTTCTTTGCAGATAAATGAAGTTGTTCATGAAAGAAATTATAGACAGAGACAAGCAGCCTTGTCAGGTGGGGCTCTCCAACAGGAAGTATACATCTGGTGGGTTGGCCTCCTGAACACTAGTTGTCACCTGCTGTATATCTCTCACAGTCCTCTGCAGTTTGGGGGTTAAAGACAAACTTATCTGTGCATGCAAAGAATATTTCATGATTTTAAGAATCCATTTATTTCAGGGCTGAAGAGATGACTCAGAAGTTAAGAATGCTTAGTGTTTTCCCAGAACCAAATTCTGTGTCCACAAAGCAGGCAAAATGGCTCACTACAGTTTGTAACTCCAGCTCTAGGGGATCTGATGCACTCTTTTTACCTCTGTAGGCACCTGTACTCACATGACAGGTATACACTCTGATACACACATAAAAAGTACATATATCTAATTTTTTTCTCCAGTATACATATATAAAATAATATCTGATAAAATATTCATCTTTGTAATTTTAGCTTTCCCTCAGTTTTATTTTCTTTGTTGGTATATCATCTACATCTGTGTATACTCAGAATAACACATACATACATGAATGCTTTGTATGTATCTTAATATATACATACATGTATGTGAAAATTTAAATAGGACATAATATTCCTTTTTACAATATTATTTATATGAATATGATTAATTTTTTAACCTATTCTCTTAATAACTGCTTCTCACAAACTGAGAACATTAATATCATAAACCTATTAGTGAGAGGTTTGGGTGTTGTGCTAAAATATAATGGATGTTTGGGAGAGCCAAGTAATGTACTTCTATCACTCTTTGACATGCAGACTACTATACAATCTTGTTTCAAAAACATATTTTCTCCAAGCTCTGCATTGTTTGTAATATGCTATCTACATATTTAATTTTTACTGTTGTTATATTTTATATTTTAAATATTACACTATTTAAACATCTTTGTATATCTTATATTTGCATATATTTTCACATTTTATGTTTATAAATATAATTTAAGGTATTGATAGGATGCTTTAAAGTTAATTTTGTCTGTGCTAATGTTATCTATTTGCATTTCATTTTGATCAGGGTACATATTTGTACTTCCATCTGTAGAATGTTATAGATTGTTAATATGTCTGGTAAAATGATGGCTAACTGTTAATATATCATATCATCATTCGTTTTAGAGCACAGAGTTTTATACAATATTAAGCAGTATTTTATAAAATATTTTGCTTATTACAGATTGGGATGCTTTTTATATCAGTGTTCCAAATAGGTACCTTTCAAAAATACTCCCCATTTACAAACAATAAGAAAACATCTAAAACAGAATAAATTCATAAAAATAAATAAAAAAGAATAAATTCATTTTATTCTTAATATGTATTGCTTCAAAATGTATCACAGTTCAACTAAATGTTTTATTCCTCAGTGACTTTAGAATTTTTCTGCAGACTTAAATCTATTTAAGATAAATTTACAGTCAAAATTATAAAAGACATGACGTTTGTACATGAACAATACAATATATATTGTATTCATATATATATATATATATATATATATATATATATATATATATATATTCCAGTATGTGCTTGAAATCTGACAGAAGAATGACAAATACATCAGATCACTAAAACACTATGTTCTGGACCTAGACCTCCATTTTCAACATCGGCTCAAGAGCTTGATTATCTCTAGACAGCTTAGAGTACCACGTTAAGCCATTCAGCAGTGAATATCAAACACTGGCAATGCTTTCATCATGTTTTCATGTAGGGCATTTCTTTGATTCCATTGGACATTCAGGTCCAAACTTCTTCTAGCCTGGTCTATTTTCTGTTCAGAAGTCACCACAAGACACTACAAACATCGCCAGACATTTTCATGACACAGCAAATTCTTTTATTAATTCATTCATACAATAATTGTTTGCAGTTACCTCAGGGGGATACATGGTCTGGACCCCACAAAATCTTTGTCCTTTTATATGTCTATCATCACTTACACCTTCCTCAGTCTTCCTGGAGAACTAAGCATATTTCTACCTTAAAATCCTTTCATCAAATATTCTCTTTGGTTGCATTAGTCAGGTTCCTGTATTAATGTGAGTGGCTCTCACTCCTTGCTATTGTCATCTTCTCATTGAAATATAGCCACACCCTCTCTTCTAGACTATTCTTTTTTACCCTGCAATCTTTACTCTCCATTGTTGGCTTTGATTTTGCCCATAACATTTGTTGTAACCAAACATACTATACACCTAGCAATTTTGCTATGATTTTATTGTGATGTATTTACCAGAATAAGATTCTTTAATGTAAGATTTTGTACCTATTTTGTATATTCATTGTAATACTGCTTACAGCAAGAACAAGAAATTCATAATAGTTTCTCAAGTGATATAAATTTTACTGAGCAAATGAACTAATTCAGTAAGCAATGCATTTATAAACTGAAAGGTTTCTCTTATATTTCATATGAGACATAAAGGAAGGCCAGGTATATACAGCCATATGATGAATAAAATAATGGACACTAAAACCTGGGTTCCCTGACCATTTGTCCTGTGATCTTATTTTTATGCCATGATCTTTCTACAGTTGTCCCATATTGTTGTGGGAGGAAAGAAATGAGGTAGCTGAGTTTCCTGAAGTTCAATCAACCAGTCTCATTTAGTGCTGGCACCATCTAACCAAATACACTGAAAACACAAAGTTTCTTGGTTCACTTCTCTAAGTTCTCTATAAGGCCTCTCACAAAAGAGATCTTGTGACATTTGGAGAGGAAATAGAAATAACTGTGTGTAACTGTGTGGCAATTTCTCAGAATTAGGAAACAACCTTCCTCAAGTCCCAGTAATACCACATTTGGGTATATATCCAAATGATGCTCAATTGTGCCACAAGGACATGTGTTCAACTATGTACATAGCAGCATTGTTTGTCATAGCCAGAACCAGGAAACAATTTAAAAGCCCCTTGACTGAAGAATAAATATGGAAAATGTGGTACATTTACACAATGGAGTACCGCACAGCAGAAAAAAAAAAAACAATATCTTGAATTTTGCAGGCAAATGGATGGAGCTAGAAAACATCATTTTGAAGGAGGTAACCCAGACCCAGAAAGACAATTATCATATGTACTAGCTCATAAGTGATTTTTAAACATTTTTAAAGCAAAGACAACCAGCCCACAAATCACAATCCCAGAGAATCTAGACAGTATTGAGGATCCTAAGAGAGACATACAAAGATCTAATCTACATAGGTGTAGAAAAAGACAAGATCTCCTGAGTAAATTGGGAGCATGGGGACCTTGGGATAGGGTTGAAGGGGAGGGGAGAGGTAGGGAGGGGAACAGAGAAAAATGTAGAGCTCAATAAAAATTAATTTAAAAAAATAGATGGAAAATAAAGAGAAAATACAGAACTTTTCTCTCTGAAGCAAAACTATATACCCCTTTAGTAGGACAGAATTAATAGAGTTAGTGAAGCAGGTTTACTTTTCTGGGTGTCAATTAATGCATTGCTCAACTTTTTCCTCATTTAAAATATAAGAATCTTAGTATAGGGGCTGGAGAGATGGCTCAGTGATTAAGAGCACCGCCTGCTCTTCCAAAGGTCCTGAGTTCAATTCCCAGCAACCACATGGTGGCTCACAACCATCTGTAATGAGATCTGTGCCCTCTTCTGGCCTGCAGGCAGAGTACTGAGAATACTGTATACATAATAAATAAATACATCTTTTAAAAAAACGAATGTTAGTATAGTGCTTGTCAAAGTATTTTGCATGTTAAGCATTCAAATACCATTACCTAAAACAATCATCCAGTTGACTGTAGAGTAAATTGGATTATGAGACAATAATTTTATGAATCTATCTATGAATCATTATTCCTTATAGACAAAAAATTAAAGAAAATAATCCAAAGTTTCTGTTTCAGTTTCATATCTCACTTTATTTTTCTATAATTATTCCCTTGTACATAATGCATTAAGATTCCCCACTTACATACATCCTTTATTATCTTATCACACTCCTATTAATGCTACTCCTACCTTCCAGTCTGTTTCCCAGAATCATGAGTCTGGGCAACAGTTTCATAATATATTCATATTTAACTTTGCATTTTACCTGACTTTTCCCTCAATTGGTTATCAAGTTCAAGTCATTATCACAACAGAAGACATAGTTCTATGGAAATGTACAATTCTTGACTGCTAAATTAAGGAATTAGTACACAGGTTTTACTAGCTGTGGCAAAGCAGTAATACTTATAATTTCCAGTGGAAAGTAAATGTTAAGTAAGTATGGTTAAACATAATTCTATTTAGTATTGCAGAGATGCATTGTCTGCTAAGTAAATTCATTCACCACCATCCATGCCAAGGCACTTTAGTGTACAGAATTTATGTATTATTTACACACATGTTTCCTCTGTGCCAGGGACAGACTTGTCAGCAGTCAGACTTGGCCTCTACTGAGTGAAGGCAGTGAAGGGTAGGCTTGCCACAGCTCTCCATGAAGTTTCTTGAAAACCCGATCCCGTGTCACCCAAGAGCCCATGAAACATGAGCAGTAAGAAGGGTCAGTGATAATGAAGTCCTGGCAGGCAGCCAAGCTCACTGCAGCAATGCCCTGCTCACTTTAATGCAGCTCCACTGGGCTGGATACATGTGGAGGATGGATGGCGACAGGATGCTGGAGCAGCTGCTAGGTGTGAATACCATGACATTGGCTAAAGAGTTACTGAGCATTGCCGAGGGACATTCCCATACTGTGCAGTCATACATTAATACAGTCTAAAAGTATCAGACCGTTTATTGCAGTCTATAACTTTCAATTCAAAAAGGGATTTTCCATAAAAAAGGTAGGAAGAAAAAAAATAAATTCCTTTCTTAGAACACTAAACTGATTTATTTTTATGTATACTGCCTTAAACCTCAACAGACAGACAGGTGTCTAAATGTTTTGATTCTTTTCGTCTATAAAATCCACAGCACGTACATTTCTGTTCTTCAGAATAAGTTTTTAACTTCTTTGTAAGATAACGTATATCGGTGTGAGAAAAATCATGGCAGCAACTCCGCAAGGCAGCGGAAGAGAAGAACAACTACAAATGGAAATTCCTTTACCCTGCCTAATAATTAAGTCTCCACGTTAGGTATCGTACATGTTTGAATAGTAAATTAGTCTTCCGTTGCTAGTCAGTCCTGATGTTTTTGTTTGACAGCCTAATCACTATGCTAGTAGAAATACACAGAAGAACGTTCACTGTTGAGAGGAAAATCAGTGTTACTAAATGTTCATTGTTTAATACTGTTAACATAAAGTATCACAGGTCACAGACTCATTTAAGAATGGTGTAGAACTAAAACAGAGACCAAGGAAGAATATGTACAGGGTGAGAGATTAGAGAATGCTCATTTGGGAATGTCTTTACCAAACTCCTCCTTTCAGTATTCAGGGAGCTTAAAGAAGAGGAGGAAGGAAACTTATAGGAGATAGAGGTGATAGATGACTGCCAAGGTGGTTGCTTCTAGACACAAAAGAACTGATACATTCATGAACTCACTTAGACTGAAGCAGCATAGACAGCACCGGCACAGGTCCAATCTAGATGGGGTACCAGTGTTGAGAGTGGAAATAGACACAAGCTTCCATCTTTAACCAAGAGGCTATCAAGAATTTACATCTGATTGCAAAGGGAAAGTTAGTTTTTTTTCCACTGGATTCCCAATGAGTATAATAAGACACGTAAGGGTAGCCTCATGTCTACCAGTAGATGCATACATTGCTCAGCCTAGATGTAGTAGAGAAGGCCTTAAGCCTTCCCCAAAGCATGTGCCTTACCCTCTCTAAGGAGTGGATGAGGGTGGGGTGCAGCAGAATGTGGAGGGAACAGGAGGAGGGGAGGGAGTGGGAACTGGGATTGATATATAAATTGAAAAAATGATAGTTTGTTTTCTTTTTAAAAAAACAAAAAAACACCAATAATTTAATAATGTTATAGCTGAATAATACTACCTTTAAAGACAGTACATAGGGAGAGACAAACAGACACAGAAAGAGTCACAGACAAAGACAAAGGCAGAGAGACACAGAGACACAGAGAGATAGAGACAAAGAACAAAATTAATGACTGTTTTTAATCTGAATATAAGTAAATTTTTACAATATTTTGCATAGTCTCCGTAATTATTAAGTAATAATTTATGTTAGGTTATAGGTATCTCCTACTATAGTATAAGATCATATAATATTGTCAGTGCAATCTGCTGTGGTTTGGATGTTAGCAGCCCTCAAAAACCCATGTCCTCCAAGCTTGGTCACCAGGTTGGTAAAATTAGCAGATGATTGAGAGTTTGCAGGTGGACAAGGGAGGTCTCATTTAGATCATGGCATGGCTGAGGGATTGTCTCTTTGTTTGCCTTCCTTTTGCTTTATAGCCATGAAGTTTGGAGGCTTGTGTATTTTCTACATGCCTCTATCAAAAAGTAATGACCTCTCAAAGGTTGAGGCCTCAACGACTGGAAACTCTGAGACGGTCATCCAGTCCGAGACTTCTTTTCTTTATAAGTTGATTATCTCAGGTATTAGTTATAGTGACAGAAATGTGTCTAACGTATTTTTGCTTTAAGCTCAATATCAATTAAGTAGCAAACCACAACTAATTTATTTTAGAATCATGATCGTATTTGAGATAAATATGCTCACATGTCTTCTAGTTCATGCTTGATGCTTAGGTAGGTTTAATTAGATAAGATACTTTTAAACAAATGTCACAATTTGTAGCCTTTTATGCACTCATGCTTTTTAAATGCCATTCCATCTGCCTGGCACTTTACCGTTTACTCGACATATACACTGCTAATTTAGCTTCCTTCTGCTGAGCTCTATGTCATCCTACAGAGCTTTCCTTCAGCCCCATGGAGGGATGAAAGAAAGCACCCTTATATGCATTGTACTGTATGTATCCTTGTCACAACTATTTTCAATTGTCTATGTTTTTATTTCCTTTAGATCTTTAGGACACAAAAGGTTTTTCTTTTTTTGGCTTGGTAGTCACTACCAGTTCTTCTATTCACCAGACATCAGATACATAGTTAGAGGAATAAATGAATACAGTGTGTAATATACCACGGGACTTCATGATAAGCATGTCTATAAAGGTAATCATCGATTGTCTTGATCCTATGTTACTGATGGATAATATACTATGCCTCTGTGCATCAAGCCTCATGTAGTTTATTCATGTTTGTTATGTAGCACACAACTGGAAATATGTTGACAGCAAAAGCACCATTATATCCATTATATACACTGGTAGAAAGCTGTGTGTGATGGCATGTGCCTGTTTTATTAGCACTAGGGAAGGGAGGAAGCCAATGGGGTTAGTAGTTTGAGGTGGGCCTGGTATACTTGAAAACAATCTCAAAAAGTAAATCAACTGACCAACCTCACACATGCACACACAGGTAGTATCTGTGATCTCAAACACAGATAATGGAGTCCACTACAATTACCATCTTTTAAGGCTATTTGGATAAGCCTCTCCACCATGGTTAGCTTTGCTTCTAACTATTAGTAAGAAGATAAATTATTTCCTACATGGTGACACTGAAAATAGAAAAGATCATATTGTAATGGCTTCTAAATCACATCATGAAGAATCAATCATCATCATTATTTCATTTCCCTTCATGCTCCAGGTTAAGTATCTCCAGATAAAGACACTGCAAAAAATCTCTAGACATAAAACTAACCTTGGGGTCAATAAGGAATACTACTTTACACAATTAACTTTTGGCCTTGCATCCTACCTTTTGTACTGACAATTAGATGTGCTACAACAATTACAAGTATTTCAAAAGCATTGTTTATTTCTGCCTTTGCTTCTGAACTGTTAATGTAAATGGAGAAGTAAAGCATAAAATTTTAATTTTCTAGCTGAACAGAATTAGGAAATCAACCAAGTTACTTTGGTTTGTAGTGAGGAATATGGATCTGTAGACAAGAGATATGTTAAATGATTGGTTTTCATGGAATGTATTTACCAGGAATTGCATATTCACAGCAAGGTTCCTTTCTAGTTATTCACTTGTTTGAAAGAATAATGATTCTGTATTTTTATACATGATGGGAATTTGCATCTGCCTCTAGCAGGTACATGTTATTTGGCTCTGTATATCCATGGTCTGTGAAAGGACAAGCTACAGAATATTAGCTCACGTTTGCAGTGTTTCCCATGACGATGTGAGTCTTTAGACACTAAAGTTTGGAGGATCATTCCCACCTTCACCTCGTTCTTTTAATAACATAGAGGAATGGGAGCAGAGGAAAGTTAAAATTGTTCTTTAGTTTAGAAGGAAAACAACACATCTTTAAAAAGCAAATGGCTTAAGTTGAGGGAGTAACTGCCCCAGATCACTCTAAGATCTAACCAGAAGGTGTTAGATCCTTTTGAAAGTGTGTATTTTTTTTTCAATTACCTGTCTCAACATTTGACTCACAATACCTGGGAAGGAGATAGCTGAGTATAAATTTCAAACAGTGATGCCAGATCTGAGTGGAACAGATTTTCCTTGGCTCAGTAGACCAGTGATGTGGTCACAACTTAATCTTGAACAGATGCAGTGAAGACTTTACATCCTTTCGCCACAGGTGTATCTTCACACTTTTCATATTTTACAAACTGCGGAGAAATGGAACTGAAAAAGCCGTGGAAATGGAAAAGGTAGATCATATGGATTCTTAACAGAGAAAGAAACAAGAAGTTTGAAGTATTTTGGGTGTGATTATCATCAACTTGAAAGGCCCCTGGATTCTTGGGTCAGTCTTGGGTGTGTGTGAACTCCATGGAGCAGGCAGAAGAACAACAATTTTGGACAAATTTTCAAGCTCCTAGAACAACCTCCTAACTGGAACTACTATATATGCCTTGATGAATTTACTAACAGAGCAGCTTCTCACTCATTATAAATGTTCTATTATTGGAAATGTGAATACTATAAACCAGGTATTTTAATAAAACTAATTTGGTCACTAGGTCTAGGGGAGCATCAACTTTCAAAAATCTTTCTTGGGATGGACTTAAAAAATGACAGTTGAGTTGTGAAAAATTAATAGGGGAAAGCAGTGCAAGATGTCTATGTAAGATACTTGAGGCTGAATATTGTTTGTATCTAGTGTATGATAAGGAAAAGGGCGGGGTTGGGGAGGCATGAATCTATTCCCAAAGTGTCTATAACTTAATAACCTGATGATTAAAATTCTCATCATAGCAGAAGATAAACCTGAAATTTGTGAAGCTATCAACGTGTTTGTGATGGTTAGTGCTAATTATCAATGCAAGCACACAACTTTATATTCTGAGGAGATGTCTTTGATTCATATTTTTGTTGAAGTCTGTTCAGTCAGTTATTATTTTTTTTAAAAAAACAATATGGCATCCCATTTTAGTCCTGTTTCACACTTCTCTCTCCTGCATCACCCTATGCCCTTCTATCAAGAGAAGAGGAAGAAGCAAGAGAGAGAATAGTTGCAATTGCTCCTCCTCACTGCCTTTGTGTCATAATTCCCTGGTCTCTAGCTTTTTGTGCCTTTCAAGCTTCATCTTGTAAGCTGTCTCTGAATGTCAAGCACCACATTGGTGGATTCTTCCTGAACAGCATGTGAACATTTCTTGAGGCCTACTGCCTACACTACTGATCTAGAATCCTGATTGCTAAGCAAGTTCTCCCCTCCCTCCACTTCTACATGCCAAAGCATCAGTATATAGGCTTTAGGAAAGCCAGGCAGCCATCACTCTATGAGATTTGATTCTTCCATTCTAAGAAAAACTAAGGAATAGAGATCAAGTTTAGCACCTGGAGACTCAACAAAGTAATCAAATTCTCCCTACAGTAGCCCTTTCCATAATTACCTTGCAGTTTCTCTATCATTTCTCAGGAGAGATCCATGTATCTCCCAGTGTATTTATAGCCATGTACATATGGCCAGTGAAGCCCTTTGGGATTTTCCTTGGAATTCTTGTACTACATTTGAGAGTGACATGGGGAAGGATTATATAAAAACAACCAGTTAATAGAGCATGGTAAATTTAGCATTACTCATTCTTGTTAAATGATAGGTACACTCTAGTGCATAATAGTTATGCCTTAGAATAACTAATGTGTATTTGAATTCTGGCCACTGAAGTTGCTGTCTTCTTCATTATAGGTCAAATTTCTTCAGTACTTTCATAGCTATATATGCGAAAATGGTGAAAATAATAAAACTACCGTATAGCATTAGTTTGAAAAGTAGATAAATAAATCTATCCAAAACATTCATAAGACTGGTAACATTCCGTGAGTCTTGATTATTACCAAAAACCATGATGCATTACTATTATGACCTCATCCCCAGTGACCTTTTCTTACTGCAGGTATCAAATGAAATGAATATTAGATGAGGAGAGTAGAGGAGGGCAGAAGTAGAAATACCATAAAGACAATGAAGCAGGCCAAATGAGAACTTCCAGAGGCTGAGAATAGCAAGATGCAGGGAAATATGAAAAGCTAGGTTCATTTTCTTTGAGAATGTTGAGTTCATTGAGGAGCTCAAGGGAAAGCTAGATGAGTTAAGATGCCTTTGACATTTTGGTCTGATAATCTTAAAAATATTATTTGTATGTGAGGTTATGGGACTATAAGAGATAAAAATGAAAGAAAATAAAGTTATAGATATTTGAAGAAATGAAACTGTGTATTCCATGTGCACAGATAAAATAATATTCTCCATATTAAACAATCCTCCTGGGTTTCATGTCCATTACATGATTTTGGTTTAAAATTTTGCATTTAAAATGTAGTGTTTCATGTAGGTAGAATAATGGACCCTCCAAAAAATAAACCATACTTTAACTTTTTAAATAATAAATATTTTACTTTACATGACAGAGGAGATTTTTGAAAATGAATAACAGGCTATGAATCTGTAAAGGATGCGGCCAGTTCCAAGAATGCAACCTAACAACGTGGGCCTTTAAAGTCAGAAAACAATACTGGCTGAAACAGATGACATGTAACATCAGGAATAGAGATAGAAAGTTTATGTGGAGATTATATTCCCTTTCCAACTTTGGAACTGGTGCTGGCAAAGGCAAATAGAATTCTATGGGCAATGTGAAACAAACATTGTCGTCCAGTTATGCCCCCTTCTGGGAAATAGGAAATGTAATCTCTCCTGAAACCACAATGGAAGGAAGGAGCACAGATGTCAGCACCTTCACCTTAGCCCAGATGTTTTACCTACTAGAGTATAAAATTGTTTTATTTGTGTTATAGAGTATACAACGTGTTTTATTTGTGTTGTTTGAATCCATTTGTTTTTTTTGACAAATTATTATAGCCGAAAGATAAATTTAGTAGACACAATATAAAACTGAGTCTAAGTATGCATTTTTACTTTGAGTAAATTTGTACACTATACCCACCATATTACAGTTTAAATTCCCATATCACAAAGTATACTACATTGGTCAACGGCTATACTTAACTCCAGCTCCTAGCTCAGCCAATCACACTGCCTGTTTTCCAACTACTGGTTCTTTCTAGACACTTCATATATCTGCCAGTGGCATGTTTTGTTTCTCTCTGTCTCTGTATCTCAGTCTCTCTGTCTCTCTTTCCCTGCCGCTGTCCCTGTCTCTGTCCCTCCTTTCCTTCTCTCCTCCCCTCTTTCTCTATTAATTTGTGTGTAATTATAAAAGTCTTCTTTGACCCATGTTTTACTGTAGACTAGTGTACATAGGATGAAGATGGTAGGAAATAAGATAAGCTTAACACATAAAAAGTAGTCTGTTGTTCGATTGTATGATGATGCTCAAAACATTCTAGCTGGATCCTTGCTGTCAATTTGCCTATACCATTGATTGTTTTATCTTTTTAATTATAGTTATTCTGCAGGGCTTAAATGGGTATTGCTGGTGGTTTTAATTTGCATTTTTCTATTGATTGTTAACAATGAGTTCTATACATGTGCCCAATAGTCATCCACATAACTTTTTTGGTAAAATATATGTTCTATTCATTTGCTTAGTTTTGACTTGTGTTATTTTCTTATTAAATTTTAAGAGTCTTTAAATATTTTGAATATGAGATCTGTACTTCACAATATTTTCTCGACTCTGTGGCTTGTTTTTTTACTTTTAAAAATCTGACTTTTTAAACCAAAGGTTCTTTGTAAATGAAATCAAATTTACATAGTTTCAATGTACTATTTCTTAGTTGTTGCATCTAAATAAGGTTCACTGAGTATTTCTTTTTCTGTGTTAATTTACAAGGTTATGATTTTGTTCTGTCATCCTATTCTGGTTAATTATCTGCATATTTGGAGGTTTGAGGGAGAAGTGTTGCCTATGGGCTCATGCATTTGAATACTTGGTCCCTGGCTGGTTGCCTTGTTTGGGTAGCTTATAGAGACTATAGGAAGTGGTGGCTTCCTGGAGGAAGTATTTTAGTGGGGATGGGTTTTGAGAGTTCATAGACACCCCAATTCCAGTTCACTCTCTACTTCCCTTTTGTGGTTAAAGATGTGATTTCTCAGCCTTCTGCTCTGTCTGTCTGCTACAATGCCTTCCCTATAGTTTCGAACTGTCCCTTTGGAACCACAAGCCCAAGTAAATTTTCTTCAATAAGTTGTCTCGGTCATAGTGCTTTATCACAGGAAGAGAACAATAACTTATATTTACATGATAGACCCTCATCAGAGCAACACACTGAGCTCCCAAGGTCCAGTTGAAGGGCAGAAGGAGAGAGAAGATGAGCAAGGAAGTCAGGACTGCGAGGGGTTGGTCCACCAACTGAGGCAGTCTGCCTGTTCTAATGGGAACTCACCAAATCCAGCTGAACTGAGACTGAACGAGCATGTGATCAAACCAGACTCTCTGTAGCTGACAATGGGGGCTGACTGAGAAGCCATTGATAAAGGCACTGGGACTTGTTTTTATGGCATGTTCTGGCTTTTTGGGACCCTAGTCTATATGGAGTCACAGCTTCCTAGGCCTGGATGTGGGGGGGGGGGAGCCTTGGACTTCCCACAGGACAGGATTCCCTGACCTCTCTCAGGCAGGGAGGGGGAGGGAGGAGGGTAAGTGGGGGAGGAACGGGGAAGGGATTGGGAGAAGGGGAGGAAGTGTAAATTTTTGAAGGGAAAAAAGTGTGCAAGCAATTAATTTTATTAAAATACCCAGTTTTGTTATTGCTATTTGTTTTTCTGCCTTAGCACCATTGTTGCAAACCAGTTTATATATATATATAGAGAGAGGGAGATATAGATAGATAGATAGATAGATAGATAGCTATAGATAGAGATAGAGATAGAGATAGAGATATGATGGTTTCTTTGTGAACTTTTGATTTTTGTGACTGGTGTGTTTCATGAATCATGGGCAAATGAAGGGAATATAGGATTTTATGTTGAGTCTCTTTTTATTTACTTCGAAAGATGATTCAAAATTGGTTCAAAATCATTTTTCTTTATATTCTGATCACTGTTACAGAAATTACCTATAATATAATGAAGAGAAAGTTAAAGAGCAATAAGAAGATGGGCAAGGAGGTATTTCCCAAAGCTAAATAAGGCTATGAGTCAGGTCTCTGCATCTGCTCCCATGAGTTGCTTAGTGAAGACTCTCTGATGACAGTTATCAGAGGCTCCAGTCTATGTGTCTAGCAGAATATTCTTAGGAATCATTTCATTAATTTTTTCTGATTGTGTTTGGTTTTATCCTAGATATTTGGGCTATCTGGACTCTGCTCCCTGGTCCACTAGGCTGTGTCAAGTGTAGGCTCCCTCTTCTGGAATGCTTCTCAAGTTTCACTAATCATTGGTTGGCTATTCCCCAAAGTTCCAAACCATCTTTATCATAGCATATCTTTCAGGCAGGATAAATTGTAGCTTGAAGGTTTGTAGTTAGGTGAGTGTGTCAATCCTCCACTGGAAACTTTGGCTGGTATGGAGGATGACTCTTTCAGGCTCTGTATCCCTCATTGCTAGGAGTGTCTGCTAGTGTCTCCTTCTTGCCACCCGGTGAGTTTCCATCACACTAGGAATGCCAGAATCAACTAACAAGGGATCATAGGTCTTCACAGAGACTTAACCAACAATAAAGGTGCCTGTATAAATCTGACCTAGGCTCTCTACGTATGTGCTGTGGTTCTGTAGCTTGATGTTCCTATACAACTTCCAAAAGTTGGAGGGGGACTATCTCTGACTCTTTTTCTTACTTTTGGGATTCATTACCTTGTACTGGGTTGCCTCATCCAGTCTTAGTAAGGGGGAATGTGCTTACTATTACTATAACTTCATATGTCATGTTTGATTAATATCCCTGAGATGCCTGCCCATTTCTGAAGGGAAAGGAAGAGGAAGTGATCTGGGGAAAAGGGGAGTTGAGAAGGGAGGTTCTTGGAGGAGAATGGTGAGGAGAAACTATGGTAGGAAAGCAATATATGAAAGAAGAATAAAACAATTGATAACCAAGAAACCTAAACAAAGGAGAAAGACTGGCCAAGCAGAGTTGAGATGGTCCATTTGTGATGAGACAAAGGGTTGCAGAGAAGTGTGAGTATAGTCACTCAACTAAGCAAAGTGAACTAAAGTCAGAATTCTGTTTATAGATATGAGAGGAAGCAATAATTAATTTTAAAGCATACTTATTTATTTAAATTTGCAGAATACTGTCCAAATACATAAAGCTGTATAAAGTATTAAAGTAAAATCTGGCACATGATGACAGTTGGCAAAAAAAAAAAATGCTTCTTAGTTTTTGTTTCCTTCCCATTATCATCCACATTCAGTACATACTGAAGGTAAAATTATGTTTGACATTTAGTAAAGATGTCTTTTGTAAAGTATTTTTTAATGAAGTCAAAATGAAGATTAAAAAGGACCAAGAGAAAATTCACGACACAGCACACATCTCATAAGAAGGACAAGAAAATGAGCCTGCAATTAGATAAAACTGCATCCTTTCAAAGACATGCATTATTAAATATTCAAGATTATGTGCATTAGTGAGGACATAAACCCGGAGTCACACCTTCTGCAGGGTCTCTGACAGTAACCATTACAGAGGCGTTAAGTGAAATTCTGAAAAGACAAGACAATTCAAAAATGGACCAATTTGAACAACTGAATGGCACTACTTTAATGGCACATTTATGGAACAAAAGACAAAAGAGAATCAAATAGAAAAAAATCATTTAGAGACAAAGTGGCCACTGCCCATTGATTGAGAGTTTATACTTTAAATCATCTTGACAGCTGCAGAAAAGAATAGATGTGTTCTCAGAAGGCGCTTTTTTAAATTTTGTTTTCAAAAATATGTAAAAATAAAAAAGATACAAAAACCTACCTAAAAATGACTAGGAAAAGTAGCTGCAAATAATATGTAGAACTAGAGGCAGATAGAGAGCATTATAAACTGGATTCGGAACAAAAGTCACAAGTCATTATATAGTGTTTTTGTCACTCTCTTAGAATCTATTTCACCTACTGGAAATATTCTGTCTACATTCAACTTAAGGATAATCTTTTTTTTTTTGCCTTTACTTTTCACGATTATGTAGATTGATAACTTGTTTTTTCCTTATCAGCAACATTTATTTATATTGTGCTCATTCCAAAACCCTTGGTTTAGGTTGCAAAGAGAATGCAATGTTACTAGTCTTTCCTCCTCGTTTTATAAATTCTAAAGTTGCAAGTATTCCCTACCAAATTGTTGTATACACTACAAAATTCATCAAAAGCAAATGAGCAAAATGAAACCTAGTTTGTTTTTCATTTCCAATATTGTGATCAGAGGGCATCATTATGCATGCTGCAGTTGACTTTATTTTGAAATGTTCTAAGATCTCACCTACTGTATCCATGCCACAATTGTACACACAAAGAAACCTGGAGAAACACTGAGACTGTCTGGATGATTTTAATGAAAGGCCAGTTTTCATCAGAATTGAAATAAGAATATCAGAAGACATGCCTTAATGATTAGACCCTTGAGTACCAAGTACAATGTAGCTGAACATTAATTCAGTTCCTTGGCTTTTTAAATGGACCTATTCATTTATTATTTAAACTAAATTTAATTAATATAATACTGATAAATCATGTGAAAATCAAATATTAATTTTTCTTTTTGATTATATTTTTATTATTTAAAATACTTCTTTATTTTATTGAACTATACATTTTTCTCTGGTCCCTTCCCTTCCTCTTTCCTCCCCTTCTACCCTCTCCCATGTTCTCCATGCTCCCAATTTACTCAGGTCTTGTCTTTTTCTACTTCCCATGTAGATGATATCCATGTATATCTCTCTTCTGGGATTGTGAATTGTAGGCTTGTTTTCTTTGCTTTATGTCTAAAAGCCAGTTATGAGTGAGAACTTATGAAAACTGTCTTTACAGGTCTGGGTTACCTTACTCAATATTATGTTTTTGAGATCTATCCATTTGCCTGCAAATTTCAAAATGTCATTTTTTTTTCTGCTCTGAGTTTAAATATATCTTGATCTTATTTTACCCTCCCCAAAGATCTTCCATATTATCTCTCCCTCCATAACTACTCAGTTCTAAGTTCTATCTAAAAAAATAAACAAAACCCAATACAACTAAGTGCTAAAAAACCAAAAGAACAAAATATACACCTTCACCTAACTAAACCAACACCAAACTGTAACTAAGTAAAAGCATCCCCAAAACTGTTGAGTCCATTATATGTTGGTAACTACTCTTTAATGTGAGACCTGCTCTAGAATCATTGATAGACTCATTGTCACTTCTTGGGAGAAAACTTTTTTCTCTCTTTCAGCAGGTATAAATGGCAATTCAGTTATTAACCTTTATACTAGTGACTTGGTTTTTATTTATTCATTCATTCATTTATTCATTCACTTATTCATTCATTATCTATTTAGTCATTCAATTTTTAAAAAATTAACAAAATAAAAAAATAGCAAGATAAAATAAAAACTATCTCATTGAAGGTGAATAAGACAGAACAATGTACGAAAAATAACCCAAGCGAAGACATAATAATCAGAAACCCACTCGTTTGCACACTTAGGATTCCTATAAGAATACTAAATTGAAAGTCATTATGTAAGCACAGAGGACCGGTGCAGACCCGTGCAGGCCCTGTGCATGCTGCTTCAGTCAACAAGATGACTTCATGTACAGTTTGCATCAAAGATCTAGAAGGTAGGAGTCATTGGTGAAAATAAGTGAAAGGGTAGTAACACCTACTGTGTTATAAATGCTCATTATCATAGTAGAATAAGGAATACTAGTCACAAAAATCATGCTATCAAATTTTCCCTTGAATTATCAAGACTAAATTCTTCAACTCTAATTCTCAAAGCAGAAAGTCTAATAAAGGATATCCTTTATGAGATGAAGAACACAATGAAAACACCTTATAACAAAATGTAAATTTACTAAGTTCTTAACCTAGAGCCAAGACTTTCCATATACTTATCCATAAAACAAAAATCTTCCAAGCAAGGAATGCTAAGGGAAATCTAGTTATTAGTAGCTAATATATTTGTAACCAGCTTGGTTTTATATATCTGAGTCACATTCAGAGCTGTAGTGTTTTTAGATAGGATAAGGACTTCAAAATATCTATTTCATGTTTATTATAAGACTTGGCTGTTTCTCCTAAGTCTATCTGAATTTAATGCCATGCAGATTCCTAAGCATAGGTATTAGGAGTTTGGTCTCCTTCATATCTAGTTTGTATAAATGTTTGAATGTTTTACCCATGCTCAAATTTCTAGACATCAACTGCTCTTGGAAGTTGGGAGTAGAGTTTGAGAGTTGATGTGCTGAGTTTATGTGACATAGCAATCTGATCAGGAGAAGGGACTCTGAAGCATGAAACATATAGAAAAGATTATTAGTTACCAAAAAGTTAACTACCACAGCATGTTTTCAGAGGACCTCAATAACTGTCACACAAAATTTCATCTCAGACAATAATTTAAATCATGCATAAATATGGAAAATCTGAGTCTCTGTCACTGAGACACTCTATTTGCTAACTGTCCTTTGCTGTCATTCTGTCTTCCTAGATAACATTTTTATAATGAATTCACGTTAAGTATAAAATAAATCCAATATGGCTCCCAAAGTCAAAACAGACATCATCTTGATGTGCTTGATAACTGGTTAACCTTCACTTCAAAGTACAGGTATTTTTTAATTGCCTTTTTATCAAATTCTCATTGACCTGATGTATTTTATTAAATATACCCAAATCTATTGATTTAGAACTTTTTGCTAGTGTTCTTTTTTTTCTATCTATAAGTTTTGCGTTTATGACCTTCTCAGCCACTCTCCTTACTGGTCCTTCTCAAGCACCTGGTCAACGTTGACCTTCCATTTTCTACTCTTTGGTAGTGCTCACATTCACAACATGGCACTATTATGAGTTTCTTGACAACAGTAAATCACAAATAGATGTTATTTAAGATGCTTTAGAGTTCAGGAAAATGTTCAAAGACACATAAATGGAAATTCTTCTTTCAAAGGGTTATTAGTCAGCACTCATAATCATGGACATTTGTAAATGTGAATCTCACGTTTTGTTTGTCTTCTTTCATTCATCAAGCCATTAACTTCTTTAGCTATCTTTTGGCTAATCTTTGAAAAATGAACCACCATAAAATTGTTCTTTTTGATGTCATGCTGAAGTTTCATAACAGAGTAACACAGGAATAATGTCTATGTTCATTTCTGAGACAAATGAAGTAAACAAAGTGTGCCTTATATAATTGTTCTAGATGTTAGTGGTTGCAACTTATTAACCTATTTAACAGCTAAGATGAGTTCTTACTGTAATTATCTGTGCCTTTAACAGATCATTCTTTATTGTTGCTACTGAGTGAGTTAGAGAGTAATTAATCCATTTGTTTTATGAATCTGTATTGTATCTTACAGACTCATATAACCATTATTCTGTGACCAGTCCGAAGCCTACCTTAAAATGAATTTATTCTATTTTGTAAGTAGGTAAGAACTTATCATTTGCTTATGCAAAGGTTCTATTTTTTAAAAAGTTAATGTTATCATAAGCCTAAATAGATGAAGTAATGGTAAAGAAAACTGCAACACAAATATGAAACTTAATAACGGCCTTCCAACAGCTTGCCTTTCAAATTGTTAAGAATTCATTAAACAATGCTTGAGCAGCACTGACAATTAAATTACTCTCACATGAGGTACCTAGTCATATTATGAATATTGCATACTACAGAGCTCACATTTCTAAAGGGATGCAGACAACAAATTGAATTTCAGATAATTAGCACGAGGCTTGAATTCTGTCTCCAGAAACCTCCCACTCTGTTTCTCAGCAAAAATAATTGGAATGTAACAGCTTAAAGAGTATGTCTATTAAAAATATTAAGGAAAGGGGAGTTTAGAGTTTCGGGCTGCATTAGATGAAGTTTCCAACTCTATAGGGTAGTGTCAGGTAATGATATTGACTGGCCTTATAGAGTAGTAAATATTGGTTTTACCAATTAAGCATCTTAAAACAAAAAATCTATAAGGAGCCACTTTTTATTTTCCCCTAGATGTTTTAGCAATTGCTAAACATCATGTTGATATATGCTGTAACTGAGATTAAAAACCACAGAATCAAGAATTATAGTATCCATGGAACAGATTTGTTTCCGTAAAAACACAGGAATCATTATCCAATTATATAGCCTTCATTTTTATTAGACAATCTTTTTAAATTTAAAGAAAAATTATCACTTTTCATTTCTTAGAAAAGATTGTAAATTTCTTTATTAAGTCTCTAAGTTCCAATATCTAGCTTTTACTAAAGGTAACTACTTCTGGGCCTAAAGTATTAAATCAATTATATAGGGATTTAAAGAATTCATTTCACGTTATCTCAAGTCAACCATCATTTTGCTCAAAAGAACCACTCAGTTTGAATGACAGAACTGTATGAAGCCACCTTTGATTACACTGGACATAAAGACTACCTTTGATTTTGCTGTAGAAAAGAGACAATGTGTTTGTGATGAATTCGCTACAATCCTTTGATAATATATTTCTACTCTTTTACTGAATATGTACATATACTAAAGGAAATTTTGATAATAACATTTATATCATCCAACATATCAACATCGCTGCTTCATAACAACTTTATGATTTCTTAGCCACAGGTGTATTTTCTACGTTGTTTATCTATCTGCTATTCTTCTAAGATGTTCTGTGCCTATGTGGGATAGTAAGTTTTGGTTTCCAAAATGGTTGGACAGGAAGTTCCTAAAAGTTTAGTAAATTGCACTTGTGTTTTTGGTGGTGTTTCCACAGACAAGGATATCTTGAGGGCTCTGGTCTAATGAATAAACCAGTCTGTTACATGGTTAGTGACAGAATGGTGTTTCACTTCTCTCTGCTTGCTATCTGCCACAATATAAAATGAACTCCTCTGCTCTACCACATGTTTTTCCTCAGATGGAATAAATATATAATTCTCGAAACTACATACAGAGTATGTAGTATGAAAGCAAATTACAACTCAACTGGATAACCAATCTGCACAAGTATGCATTCTGAGAAGTATCTCAGTGTGTACATATGCAAATATTCACACACACAAACATACACATTTACATGTGGAGAGGCACACAATAACTGAGTATTCCATAGACTCTGATTGTAGAAGGAAAAAAAAATAATATGCACTCTGGAACATGACAATTATGTGCAGGAACAGTGATTTGTTTGCCACCGTTTTGTAATTTGAATGAATATTAGATAAATCAAATATTGATGATGGTAGATGCATTAAATGACAGACTGCTGACATAACATGACTTTGGATAGAAATTGTATTCACAGGTCATTTTTATTTATTAAATTAGCAATGTACCTCTAAAATTAAATATCAATAATTTAATTATTAATATTTATAATATTAATAATTAATAATTAAATTAATTAAATTTAAAGTATAATTACCAAAGAAAATATCCAGGTGTATAGATTTTAAATCACATGAGGATGTAATCCTAGAGATTCCAATTTATGCACATTTGGGAATGCCACAGTAAAATCCATTATTGTCTTCCAATAAAATTATTTAGTAATTATAATAACAAGTGACATAAAAAACTTTGACATCTGAAAAAGTGAAAAAAACAAAAGGAAGGGAGGAAGGAATTATGTGGTTACAGCCCAGTTTCGTGATATTAGAGACCATTAGAAGTTAATGAAATATAGCTGGGCATTGTGACACATGCCTTTAATTCCAGCCCTCAAGAGCAAAGACAAGGCGATCTCTGTGATTCAAGGCAGCAGGGTCTACAAAGTGAGTTTCAGGATAGCCAGGGCTGTTACACAGAGAAACCCACAAAAAAAAAAATCACAGTTAGATACACAAATGCTTAATATGGCATTAAAGTCTTCAAATATATATATATATATGTGTGTGTGTGTGTGTGTGTGTGTGTGTGTGTGTGATTTTTCTTCTAATGACCTTCAAAGTGATATTTCAACCCATAGAAAGTGTGAAACAATCAAGTCTTCCTTCTTTTATTTAACCTCCCTCACTATAAAAATTAGTGAACTATATTCAGAACAGCTTTAATCTGTAACTTCTATGTTTGAGAACTCCAGTTCTAGTCACTTGGCCGTGGTTGGCAGAATTTACTGTACTTTTTAAAAATTAATTAAAGAATTAACTAAATTGATTAAGGAAGAGGGGGTCCAAGAGAAAGCTCCCAAGTAAGAAGTGACACACAGGTGCCTTGGCCATTGCATGCTTGTGACGGTCAAAAAACACCTTTGTGGAATCTTTTCTCTCATATGCTTGCATAGGTTCAAGGGTTCAAACTCATTTGCCAGACTTACCCCTCAAGTGCCCTTACCTGCTCAACCATCTAATTGACCACAATTTCACTCTTTTAATAGAAAAAATAATGTCCTAATATATTTACCTGCTACATCATATTAATTTGTCATCTATTTATGGGTACCATCATGACTCATGGCGAAAAAGGGCAGGTCCTCGAACATAGCTAGATTTTATATGCTGGAAAGGGAATCAAACACAGTGCTCTCAGAAATACATTCCTGTCAGCTGTTGAGGTTTCTTTGCTGAAACCTATGCAAACTGATTACCCCAATTGGAAGACAACACTGTACCGTTTTGATTATAAATATAAATAAACAGTTTATTGAATAAATTTCCATCACCACCAACAAAACCAAATATATATAACATTTGAAAATGCAATTTTATAAACGCCATGTCTTGAGACACTGCCAAAAAATCTGCAATGGAAGGATAGAATCCGAAAGAACACTTAGGGCCTTGAGAAACACTGCAATGAGATCATCGGTCCTAAGAATATTCTCCCAAACATAACAGAC
The DNA here is from genome assembly GCF_018167655.1 of Microtus oregoni. NCBI lineage: Eukaryota > Metazoa > Chordata > Mammalia > Rodentia > Cricetidae > Microtus > Microtus oregoni. Next base: position 19,941,485 of record NW_024543060.1, read on the forward strand.
ATGCCTGTTTACAAATACACTGTGAATCTCAGCTTTAATAAATGACTGCACAGATCTTATGTGTCCTGAATTAACTCCATAAAAAAAGGAGTGGGGAAGAAGAATTTAGAAGAGGGAAGAGAATTTGAGAAAAAGACAAGTAGAGGGGAAATGGGAGTTTTGTTCAAGGAACTGAAATAAGTCCGCATCTTAATGATAGAAAAGTAAGAGGGTGATTTTAGCAAAACTTCTATGGGATTTTGACAACAAATTCTATAAAGCTCTTTTGATAAGGCACATTGGATTATAGATAGTCTTTATTGTTCATGCTCTAGAAACCCCTGGATTAAATTAGTAAAGGATCTGGAAATATTTGCAATTTTAAATATCTAAAAAAGCATCACAATGAGTAGAAAACAGCTCATTTGTAGATTAATCCACCAATAATGCATTCAGGCCAATGTAAATAACAGCATCTTGTAGAGATTTTGTTTTGTTGCTACAATAGGGTCAGACACACAGCTCTTGTCATCCCCAGAACTGTCAGTGGCCTGAAGAGTTCCCTTCCCTCTTGGAGACGACCTCTATTCAGACAAAAAGGACATATAGCTTCAAGAAAAAATGAATTTCCGTGAGGATTTCAGATGTTGTCAATATGAAAGAAAACTGAATTTATTAGAAGAAGAGTGAAAGGCACTGCAAGAAAAGAAAACAAGCCTGGTGGCAGGAGTGTGGTCTTCTTGTGGGACAGTCACACTTATGAGTCTTTATAATGGACACATAGACTCTTTGCTTTTATCTCTAAAAGCTTCTAAGTCCAGCCTCCTACTCCTAGCTTTAAACATCACTCTGGGATGAAGTTTACGAGGTTAAAATTAAAGATGATTTTCTTCTCTAAACAAAATCATGAGGTGGTTTTGTGAGCCTTATTGTTTAGATTAAGAGTGTCCTAGAAACCTGAAGGTTATCCATCATCTTTGGCTTTGAACAAACATGATTTATTTACTATCTTTGACAAGATGTCTTTAGAAAAACCCATTGTTCTATTAACAATTTTGCTCTTTTCCCTGGTGCCAGAAATTTTCTGACTGACAACAGATCATCCAGAGTGCATCACCATGTTTTCTCTCTTACATCCATGTAATTGCCTGTCTCTCAGTCTTCCCATATCTAGGTTATGGAGCACAGGGTAAACCTTTACTGGCCTGGCAAAGACAGAATGCAACAGACAGAAAAGAGATGACAAGCCTAGCTGATGAAGGAAGTATTTCAGTGATGAGTGGAAGGAGATGGCTAGGGAGGATAATATTAAAGCCTGAATTGAACTTTTATTTTAAGCCAAGAAATATTACATCAGAATGTTCCTGGAGGTCTAGTGTGTGGGGGTACAGTGAATAGTGGTTAAACAATCTCCTTTTCCTTTCAGTTCCTGAAATTCTCTGTGCCTTTCATTTCTTTCATTGTCCTTATGGCAAGCTCTTCTCCCAAGACATTCTTCACCTTTAACCAGTGGCTTCTTGCCATTTTTACACAATGATGTCTAAGCTTCCACTCTGAATTGAGTTCCCTCCAGAAGGTCTTGAATTTTAAATGAGCATAATTGTGTGATCTGTGCCTTCTCTTAAGGCATTTCCCTCTGAGTTACCTTCACCAGTTTCCTGTGATTTTTTTTTTCATACATAACAGCTGTGATATAAAGAACTGTGGACTGTTTTTATTAACTCCTTACAATTGGTATGATGGATAAACAAAAGGCTCAGCTGTACAAAAAATGATTCCTTATGTTATTTACAGAATCAGAAGAGAAATACTTGTTTGTCAAAGACAGGTTTGATTCCCGGCACCAACTAACAAAATGGTTTCCTTGGAGCAATACATTACTTAGGTGTCCTTCACGGTCATTTGAATTAATTGATTCAAAAGTCACTCAGCATTATTTTTTTGATTATCTACACCAAATGCCAACTTCAGGATTGGGTTTTCAGTGGCACTTTGAATAAATATGGCTTCTCTACTGCCTTGGCCTCTTAGAAATTATCTACGAAGAATAGTTCCCCTAATTTGATGAAATGGTTACATTTAGAGAGGTAAACAATGAAATGGTTTGATTCAGTAAACACTCCAGGGCTAGCTTCTGTGACTTACGCTGTGGCTGAAGAAAAATAAATAACACTAAGCTCCTGTCTAAAGAACTCACAATCTATCAGGAAGTATTGACCACAGACCTTGAGTGGGTGAACTCTAGCTTGGTTCCTTTACTGGATATATGAAGAGGACAGAGAACTGAGTGATGTTGTCTATCTGAAGTCTCACTAGAATGGATGAGGTGAACTGTGTTAGCTGAGCCTTAGACCCAGGATTACATTGCAGTGATCTTTCCCAGAATATTCCAGAAAAGAAAGCATGGACAAAAAAACACAGTTGGAAAATTTCAGTTACCTATCAGGATTTTAAACAAGCCTCATTATTCATGAAATTGCTATCTAAGAAATAGTACAATATCAGTGATAAATGAACAAATAAGTTAACAAATAAAGTGACTTGTAGTGTTTTCGTGGGAATATTCATCCCACAGTTTTAAGTGAATTTTTTTTCTCTAGTTTAAGCTTTTATACATGGAATAGGAGTTACAGTGGTCATCAGACAAGTTGTACATATTTATTTCTATAAATTAATAAAGCACATAAAATTTTATGTTAAATATCTTCAAGGCAACCACTCCTTCCATTAATTGTCATGAATCTCTTTACCAAATATCAATTCGCTGGAAGCTGTAATTGCTTTTATTACATTTTATTAAAAAACAAACTTAACTCTTTGAGCCCTTTTCTGCTTCAGTTAAAGTTGCTGTTTTAGAATAGGACACTGATCATATTTACTTTCTCAGTGCAAAGAGGAAATTGCATGCAAAATGTGTTGATTTAATCAACCTTTATTTTTCCTCAAAGTGCATGAACTTTCACTAGATTCTCAAAGGAGTTCATGGCCCATAATATCTCTGAAGATCAGAAATTCATTCCTTGTATGTTTGCCAGTTCCCAACATCCTTTAAAAGGCTTTGGTCAGTTGTTATCATCAAAGTATTAGAATTAATTTTAAAATAATTTTCTTATATAAAAGAGGAAAAAAAAAGAAATTTAACTTCCCCGTGTAAGATGGTTCTGCATTTTAAATATAAATTAATGTAGACCATCAAATCAACAAACTAAAACAGCAAAATCATATTATCATATCAATATACACAGAAAAGAGCTTTGACAAAATTCAACAGCTATTTATTATATATTAAAAACAACCTCAGCAAACTAGGAATGGAGTTGAATTTCAATTCGCTAATGCATATTTACAAATGTATTACACATAACATCAGACTGTATGCTACTAAACTTGAGCTTTTATGTTAACACAGGAAGAACAAATTTCCTCCTTCTTCTCCTTCTGTTATTTTGAGTGTATATAGCTGTTGTGCCTATCTGCACCTGGAACTTTAGTTATAAATTTGAGCTGTTAATGAAATCACATCAGGTCTTCTGACAGCTTAGCCAAAACCTTTAACCATCATCCAGCTCCCAGGCTCTGAAGATTTCTTACTATCAACAATTACTTACTTTTCAGTATCAATAGTAATAAAGTAGGCAAAGATATATAGAATGAAAAATTAAAAAATAAGGCTTTGGCAGTGCCATGCTCATCTAGATTGTATTTCTAAATATACAAAGAACCCTTACAGCTTAACAAGAAACATATATAATCTAATTAAAAAATAATCTAAAAATTCTATGCAAGTACTTCAAACAAAATTAAAGATAACACATTAATATATGAAAATATGCAGCATATTATATGGGAATGTTAATTGCAAAAACTATTGGAATAATGAATGTCTGGAGTCTAACATACAATAAAAACCTTCATAACCAACTTCTGGTGAAAAGACAACATGCCACTGCTACATCATAGAATTTGGATGTTTTTCACACAACAAAACATAGTCTTAGAGTTAAAATAAATAATCAAGTTCGTTATAATATACATCATAAAATTTTAGATCTATCTTTGGATAAAATTATCTCTTGAAATATTTGTTCCCACAAACATTCTTCACCATAGCCAAAGCTTGCAAAAAATCAGTATGTCAATCCACAGGTAAATGGATAAATATATAGTGTAGCATTAAAACCTAGAATACTATTCAACACACACACACACAAATGGCATTGATAGAAGTTAAAAAGAACTGCAAGAAATTTAAGTGCATATAGCAAATAAAAGAATCCAATAAAATGCTAAAGGATATTTATTTTAACATATGTTGCACTTTGAAAGATTAAACTATAGAGATAGTGCTCATGTTTGAAAAGGTTTAGGGGCAAGTAGAAATAAGTAAACAGCACACGGAAGCTTATGCTTGGGACAATACTTTGTGTGAAACTTTAATGATAAAACTACAAACTAAAATGAAATCTTAAGGCAAACTCTGCACTTCAGGTGATTATGATAATCAATGTATGTTACTCAGTTATAACAGATGTGTTATATCCCTCTCTTGAGGGATGCTGAAGATAGAGAAAGCACTGTTCAAATAGAGACATGGGGGTGGAAGACATCTATCGGCATTTTCCTTTTCTCATAATCAAAATTACCCTCCAAAGAGAAAATCAAAATCAAAACAAACCCCACAAGAATAGCAAAAAAAGAAAAAACAAAGAAGAAAAAGTTAATTGTATTATACTATGGACATCTACCAGGATCAATTATTATCAATATTAATTTAATTACCTTTGATTATCAACAGTAAAATCTGAAATGTATTATTAATTATTGCATCTTTTCTACCATCTTCCACAACAGAAGCTCTATTTGGGGGCTTCAAAACATGTGGGAAATTTGAATAAGTGAATATAACGTTCTTTCAAAGTTTAGTGATACTGTGTCAATAAGCAAAGCACATGATCAGAAAGAACATGTTCATTCTGTGACTTATCTTGTCACAGAATATCACAGCCCTTTTTGATAAATATAAATGTATAATAGACTTTTATTAGCAAAACATTAATGTGTACAACTGTTTTGTTCACATAAAAGCAAAATAATGAACATATTTCACTCTGAAGTGATTTTTTATTCTATTTTTATTATTCATAACTCCTTCTTTGTTCTTTAATAATGTTAATTTAGTGTCTCTGAGCTGAACTGCCTGTCACGTGGGGGCAGGACTACATTTGAATGAAATCAGCAGAATAGAATCTCTGTGTATTTCCATCATAATTTAAGGCTGAGTTGGAGTATGATAAATCATGCTTGTCCTTTGTCATTATGTTACCTGAGCGGTGATATGTAACTCCTGTCTTCCCATTGTACTTTTGTAACTGCCGTGGAGGTAGCAAATCTTCAATAAATACACTACTCTATTAAATGTATATTCTAGAAAAATTCAAAGTGTTAGAAATTCGGGAGCAGAAAATTTAAATGAAGCTGAGATCACAAGAGCAAAGAGACTTACTGACAACCCGTTGCTGCATTCTTCATTGTGTGGTTTAGAAGCAATCGTGTATAGTGACATTCCTCAAAGATATAACCAGTTATGGGTGGTTATATGATTTGATTATAGTTTATTCATATTTATTCCACCATCACTTCTTAAGTATAATGCTCTAGATATTGCACTGAATGCATAGTGAATCCTTACTACTCTGAAGAATGATACATTTGATGAGAAAGATTGACAGATTTTAATTACAATTACAGTGTGGGGGAAATGAGATGACATTCTAGGCAAAGTTGCATGCGATGTTCAATAATGACAAAGAGGCTATGCATTTCAGGCATTTATGTGGGGGTACAAACAGCCTTGCAATGGTTGTAGCATGAAAGGATAATAGATATACTATAAAACAGCATATGAAGAAAAGGTTGATGAAATTGTACTCTGGCCTTAAAGAAGCTAGTGTGTTTGACCAGGGCATATAAACTTGAAACCAGAGGAGACTCATTAATGTTCTTAAAGCAAGAAGTACCATAGCAACTCAGTAACCCAATAATATTTTCTCTTCTTAGAACACTGTTTCTCATTGTTTGCTGACTCTAGGTATTAGATGAAGACAGGGAAAGCCTGACAAAAGAGCAATCATTTGATGAGTATAGATACCTTTGATGGGAAGTTGGAAAGACAAACTAAACAAATATAGCATGGTAAACAATAGGTGTACAAATAAAGCCTAGAATATGGAAAGCATAGTGAAAGGAATGAGCGTGCTTACTCCCTGGTGAAAAGAGCAAGGTTACTTTATGCAGAACTTCTGAGCTTTGCAAGCTCAATCGTGCTGGTGATTCACTACCTGGGCATGTACAACCTTATCCTTGAGCAAGGGCAAAAGACAAGCTTCAGGGTAGATCGGATATTTCTGATTAATATACACCTATAGATTAAAATAATTAAATATTATTACATGCTATTATAATCCTTAATGGACATAAAATACAATGTCTATATTTAACACAAAGATCATTTAACTATTGAAATTTCCTTGCCAATTTTAATTAGAAGAAGAAAGAATTACTCAATATTAAAAATTAACTTAACTAATCCTACTTGTTAAAAAAAATTACTTATAGTATGTTTGTTCCTGTTTTGATACTATTTGCAGCTTTGAGAAAAGTCATGAATATGCTATTTTTTGTTTTCTTTCTATTTTTGTTTTGTTTTACTTTTGTCTTGTTGAAAACATAGTCTACAGAACTACAGTAAAAATAAAAAGACCTATGCTAAAGAATTATATTCTTAAGACTATAATTTCAGGGATCATTTCTACAGTTCTTAACTAGAGAAGTTTCTCCGACTGAATAGAGAAGCCGAAACCGTGAGGAGGTGATGTATGTAGTGTTCCTTCCTGAGCATGAAGTTGGCTCTAGGTGCTGCTTCCCTGCAGCTACTTCCTATCATTGATGATAGTTCTTCTCACACTTAAGGAGAATAAGAGGGAGGGAATAAATTTTGAAATTTACATTTGGCATATATATATATATATATATATATATATATATATTAGTATTTGTTGTTACTTTCAGTCCATTTGATATGATAGCCATTTTCTATCTCTAGACAGAATTTATAGGTCTTAAAATACTTTGTTTTTTAAACTTAATCTACTTCTATTTCTCAGATTCTTTTTAAAAATTCTATCCAGGTGTAACAAGTAAATGTATGGAACTAGAAATGGACATATTGAGTAAGGTATCCCAGGCTCACGAAGATAAATATCATAAGTTTTCTTTTATTTTAGGTTTTGAGTTTCAACTCTTTGGAAAATTGAAGTGAACTCTAATTAGGAAAGTGAAGGGAGATAAATAGAGCAGAAGGAAAAATCAAATTAAATAACAGTAACTGTTTCTGAAAAAGTCATAAGGAATCATACTATAAACTATCTACCTTAAATAAAGTATGTATAAATACGCATATGTAGTTTAAATGACTTTTTTATCTATAGTTTTATCTGGACTGACAAAATTATCACCAACAGTGGACAATTATTTGATGAAATTTCAAACATCAGGAATCAAATTCCACCTTTGAGGTGTTCTCAGGCTTGTCTAAGAGACTCTGACAACATTACATTCGATTACTAATACTTTTGCTTGTACCCCAGAGATGTAAGGTAAGACCCCATAGTTGAAGACACCATAAGCTTCAAATATAGGATTTAGAGGCTCTTGAGCTGAATGAAGCTGATCTGAAAGCCTCCTCCGTGAGGACAAGCTTTTGTGGATGACATTGGTGCATATACCCAAGATAAGTTATTTTTTCAGTTTTACTTTCAATATAACATGAAACATTTCTGAAAAGGGGAGCTGAGGTGAGTTTTGCATGATCAGGCAGTCATAAATCTGTGACCTAATATCACTGAAGAGCATAAAATTCTCACCTGATACAAATATCAGGTACATTTATTGGGCTTGTTGTAGTCATTAATTATTAAATTACAAGAACATGAATAGAAAATTATAATGAGAAGGTAGTATAATATCTGCATTATCCAAATATGCTACTAAATGGAATGTGAAATTAATAAAAATGAGATACATTTCCCACTTTAGCATAGTACTAATAGGAGAGCAACAGCATGTGTGCCTAGGAGCCTAAATATTTTGAACCTGATTTCATATGGGTGAATTCTAAGCAGGGTTAGTTATGGGGAAATAGAACTTAGAAGAATAAAGTAAACATTGTGACCTGAGATAGATAATAAAAGATGTGAAGAGTACTTAATAAAATATGGAGAGTTTCAGTTACAAACAAATATAAATATTTACTTTTATCCACAGACATAAAATAACAGAAAATTAATTTGAAGAATATCAAGAGAATTAGAGCCTCTTTAAAGCATTTAAAATCAAGTTCTTTAAGTTGTTAGACAAGGCTATTTGAACAAATTGCAAAAACAGTAATTTGATGGTTATAAGATTTGAAGTCATTTGATTTGTCCATTAGAGCCTACTCGTCAAGATTCCAGCATATAAAGAAGACCAGCTGGGACACCCAGCCTTGTGGTACTGAGTAACTACTAAATTCTTCAGTTTTCTATTCACAGCTAGCCATTGTTGGATTAGTTGGACTGCAGCCTGTAAATCATAACAATAAGTTATTTAGAAGGGAGAGACTCATTTTATTTGTTCTGTGACTCTAGAAAATCCTCATTAATACTGTGAGTTTGATTTGATCTATCAAGGCTGAAAATTACCTACATTAAAAAAATATGAGTCCATAACTTGGCAATTTCTCAAATAAGAAAAAGACAGAGGTTTTGATCCTACTGCGTGTACTGGCTTTGTGGGAGCCTAACAAGTCTGGATGCTCACCTTCCTAGACCTGGATGGAGAGGGGAGGACCTTGGACTTCCCACAGGGCAGGGAACCCTGATAGCTTTTTGGACTGGAGAGGGAGGGGGAGAGGAGTGGGGGTAGGGGGCGGAAAATTGGAGGCTGGGAGGAGGCGGAAATTTTTTTCAATAAAAAAAATTTTTAAAAGAGAAAAGGATTCTCCTTCTTATTTAGCCTCCCTAGGATCACTAATTATAGGCTCAATGCCCTATATTTATGGCTAGAAACCAAATATGAGTGAGTACATCCCATGTTCCTCTTTTTTGGGTTTGGCTTACCTCACTTGGGATAGTGTCTTCTATTTCCATCCATTTGCATGCAAAATTCAAGAAGTCCTCGTTTTTTACTGCTGAGTAGTACTCTAATATGTATATATTCCATACTTTCTTCATCCATTCTTCCATTGAAGGAAATTTAGGTTGTTTCCAGGTTCTGGCTATTACAAACAATACTGCTATGAGAAAAGGAAATGGAAAAAAAAAAGAAAAAGACAGAATTTTTAAAAAGAAACGTATAGGTTGATGGGGAAGCCTTGTTAACCAATTATCTTTAAGAGGTGGGATCAAGTTAAGTGTGGCTATATGAGACCCAGAGAAAAATGGGCACATGGCTCAGGTGTTCTCTCTCTCTGTGGTTTCCTTGCCACACAGCTGAGCTTAGACTTCTTGTTCCAGTTTTATGAGTTTTCCCCTTATAATAAATAAAAATATAATTATTTAACTTTTAGCTAGCTTGGTTATTTCCCGAATAGAGTTAACTTCTACAGTTGTGCTTGATTTGTGGGGCTTGGGTCTCCAGTGGCTCTAATCAGCTGCCATCAGACTCCATGTCATTATTTGGGTATCCAATTCCCGCACAGCTGCCCTGAGTAGCTAGCTGCTAGATGCAGTCTTTCATATTTTCTCATTAAACGTCTCAGCTGGCTTCCGGTTCTATTTTTTTTCAGTGCTCAAGGATGCTCAGGAGGGACACAGGCTTCCTCTGTTGTCTTGTTCAGAATTTGTGCTCGTGCAGCGACTGACCCATTAGGGACCTCCGTGGAGCACACAGTCTGTGATTTACACTAAATAACAGGTTTTAATCTGAGCATATCTTTCAGCTATTAACGCCAAAATTCAGATTCAAATTGGCCATGAGGCTGCAAGTGTGAGACAACTCCTGGCAGGTAACAGTTATTATACCTACTCCAGCTCAAACTCAACCACAGGGAAGATTTCAAATTTAAAAGGCAAGATTATGGACCATTTAACCATCTAGGAGTTCAATAACCTTTATACATATACCATGTATGATGTTATGCAAGGTTTATATGATTTCCATCCTGCATCCCTCTGTTTGAATCTGGAGATTAGCTTTGTACTTCATATTTTCTCCTTAAAAACATGGTTTGATAATCGTACCAAGAATGAGGCACTTTTAGAAACGATACAGTCTTTACATACTGATAATGACCAACTAAAAGGGAAATTGAGCACTCTGAAGAAGGATACAACCTATTTGACAAACAAAACCCTGTCAAATGAGGCACTTTTAGAAATGATACAGTCTTTACGGACAGATAATGATCAACTAAAAGAGAAATTAAGCACTCTGGGGCAGGATACAGTCAATTTGACAAACAAAACCCAGTCAACGACTAGGGTTCTAGGAAATTTTCTGAGAGAATTTTGTATTGTTGCATGTATTAACCAGATTCTGTCAAAGGGTTATGATAGATTGAAAGATGGACTATCTCTCCAGGAAGGTAATAATCATGCTATAAAAAGAGTATCTGGCACCAAATACCCTAAGGTTGTCAAAGAATATACAGGGGAGCCCATGTGTAAGATTGATCTAAAAGAAATTAAACAATCAATTGTAGCTTATGGAATACATTTGTCCTTTGTTGGGGAAATGGTGAAAATGTGAGTTTCAAGTAACAAAGCAACTCCCCAGAACTGAATTTAGTTAATTTCAGCAGTCCTAGATTATGAACAACAGTTGCTTTGGAAATTTTACTAGAGAGAAGTGAAATTTTTAGAGTAACAGTGAAATGCAAATGGACTTGAGATTTCTCAAGATCAAATTCTAGGTGAGGGACATTACTCTAATCCTCAGGATAAGGCTCTTTATGAACACAGTGTGTCCCTATATAACACAACAGCTTTAAATGTTTGAGAAAGGACTCAGGAACCAAGAAATAGAATTGAATCATATATTAGGGTTAGACAGGATGATGGAGAACCCTTTAGTGACTTTTTACAAAGATTAACTAAGACAGTATAAATAGGGATAACAAACCCAGAAACTAGGCTCTTGTTTCCGTGGGAGAAGAAAAACTATGAATACCATCAAAATTGATAAAGATTCACTTTGAAAAAGAGAAACCTCTCGATAAAGAGAAATGTCAGCTCATCCACAATGGTGACAATCATACAGGTAGCAAGAAAACCACATAGGATTGGGGCATGGTTTTTCTCTTGTCTTTACGGGAAAATTCACATCTTCAAAAATTCAGAAGACCCTGGATTTTTGGATGCTCACAGAAAAATATGTATCCAATAAGATAAAAGAAAGGAATATGACCTATGAGGACAGGTGATCAAAACATATACATTTACATATACATATACATTTATGAATATATAGAGGTGGATTTGGAGTTGGACAGTGGCTCTGTACTTCTCTAAATCTAAGTGTGTTGTTAAAAGGAACATTCAGAGTTTCTGTCTCATGTCAGGAGCCATCTGGTATGGGACAGAAGGAAGACTTTAGGAAAAGTTTTACTTTCTCCATGTCTATTTTGTCTATATCATATTCTTCATTGAATGTATAGCTATATGAATAATGCTTAAGTTTTCCATGATGAACAATGGAATATCTTACAGATTCTTTTCCAGAAGTAATCTTTGATGTTTCCAGGAAGAAGATGGGGCCCCACAGCATCAACTTCTAATGATTAAGATGACATCATGATGCTGATAGCACAGTTATAAAACTGGTTTGGGGTTATCAGCTGCTGATATGGCATACCTTCTCGTGACTTTCTGGCCAGAACTCCAAATAAGAATTTTGGAAAAAACCCTATCGACTGCTCAGAAATTGTTTGCAATTAGGCTAGACAGCAATCTTGAAACTTAACCATCATTTTACTTTTGCAGGATCCCATTAAAAAAAAAAAACATTGCCCTTATGACAGTGGGAAACAATTCTAGAGGACAATGTCCCCTCTCCCACAAAGTTTGTCCTCGGGGTTAGGAACACCATTTAGGTGTTGTTGATTATTACTTGTATCAGGTAGAATTTTGTGGTAGAAACTATGTAGGTTCAGAAATGAAAAAAAAAAGGGATTATAATAATGGGAAATAGTGACTACTTGTGAGCTATTATTTATGGGTAATTTACATTGGTATAGTTTTTTTTATATTGATACAGGTTCACATTATACTTGTTATTTCTGTTTACAATATTTGTAAGTCTATGCAAAGTTATTCTGTTAGATCTTATGCATGTATGTTTCTAACTCTGTTTAAGGCATTTGAATATTGATACAACATTTGGGGTATATTTTTATTGCATTATATATTATTCTTACCTCTGATCAAGATACTGGTACATTGTTTACATTTTGAGCTTATTTTCCTCATTTTCTGCACATTTGTTTACAGATTATTTAATATTCTGACATGAAGTCTTAGTCTTTAAGTTATATAGGTGTTAAATATTATAGGCCAATAGTTGTTCATGTTTGTTATACATATAGCCAGATTAATTAAGTTCATTAGTTACATAGAGGTTCTATTTTGCCTAGATAGGTAATCTTTAACCACTTCAAGGATCTGTAAAACATGGCATTTAAATAACTTAGGATTCTATTGACATGAGACATGATTGCCCCAGACAGTACCAATCTATTCCAGAGAGAATGTTGAGCACTGAAGACAGTCCATTTGGAGTTTATTTTCTTCTTGGCTCAATTGGCCTTTGTTCAAGGAACTGTCCATGCCTCAACCACTGACAAAGTATAAGATATCCAGACTGGATAAACAGGACACAAGAAAAGGACTGCCAAACCTTGCCAAGACAGCGTAAGACACTTCTGAAAAATTTCCTGTGTCTGAAAATGGTCTGTCAGTTATGCTAGGCCTTAGCCAAAGTTAGTTGCTTCTTCAATGTTGCAAATGAGTCTTTGGGTGATTGCTCAGGTATCCTATTGTCTTCGTCATATGCTGCTTACTTTGGAAGCTGCTTGATTTCACTTCCTGCCTACTCACATAATATTATCTCCCTTCTCAGTCCTTCAATGGGGTTGAAGATTAGATAGTTGTAGGTACCTTCCTCTTATGATTTAGCCAAGCTTATTTCTGATGCAAGACTTAGAGTCTTTGGAATAGAATGTCTGTTTAAACATTTGTCATGTGTTTCTTGCTTAATATTGTTTATGTTGTTTGTAATTTTATACATGATATCTGTTCCTATTGTATGTAGTTTGTTTTTGGGCTTGGATCACTCTTGTTTAGACAAAAGGGGGAGGTGATGGGGAAACCTTGTTAACTAATTATGTTTAAGAGGTGGCACCAGTTTAGGGTGTGGCTTTATGAGACAAATGGACACTCGGCCCAGGTTCTCTCTCTCTCTCTCTCTCTCTCTCTCTCTCTCTCTGTGTGTGTGTGTGTGTGTGTGTGTGTGTGTGTGGAGGAGCTCCCTTGCCACACAGCTGAACTTGGACTTCTTGTTCCAGTTTCGTGAGATTTCCCCTTATAACAAATAAAATTATAATTGTTTATATTTTAGCTACCCTGGATATTTCCTGAATCGAGTTAACATCTACAATAGGTACTCTCTGTACTATGTCTCTTTATCTTTTCTTGGGAATGTGTTACCTTGGTCAATGTTCCAAGATGTGGCCATCCTGACAATGAATGTCTAGAAACAGAGAATGAAACACAAAAAGAAAGATGGAACTTGGAGAAGAAACAAATGAATCCTCTGTACTGTTATACTTGAATACTTCAGCAGGCCTCTTCAAAGCTGAACACATCTAGAGTAGATAAAATTATAACTAATCTCCATTACCAAGATTAATTCACTACCCACAGTGAACAACCATAGCATAATTCATTGAATTATAGAAGAATACCCATTCTCAAGCTTATATAAAACATTTGATAATATAAATCTGAGCCCTAATATAAAGAACCATTGGATGAAATAAAATTATATAGCATCCGTTCTTATGTTACAATGAAATTAATATAGAGATCACTGATGAGAAATGTATGAACAGTCCCTAAACATTTTATGATTAAAAGGCATGTTTGCTATTAACATTCTGGTAATGGAAGAATATTCCATTCAACATTATCACACAAACATGGTCATGTAATAACAATAGCCTAGTTTTCTCTGATTCTTTAGTCTGATCTGTTTTGATAGTTTCAGCAAGCAAAAGTCTTGAAGAAGCCCCAGATTTGTTTTAAAATTTGTTTTGCATTAGAATATGTGACAGAAAACTCATTGCTTCAGCAATGCGAATTGTCCTGTTTACACCTACCTTTGTTCTCCATACCGTTCCTCTGGACTGGCTAGTTTTCACTCATTAGAACAATATTTTTTTAATGAGATTGCTTTATAATCACTTCAGAATGAAAAGAAAATAATTTATTATCTTCTTCCTGAGTTTGTTATTAAAAACATAATACAAGGTCATGATAAATGAAAACAATGACTAATATCTTGCTATTGTTCTCTGATCTTTCCTGAATAAATCCACAAAAGTGATAATCACAATTTTAGATTTAAGGCTGAACATAATTTTAAGAGTTCATGCTGTCGCCTTTCTTGGTTTAATGGTAGGTAAACTACATACCTGTTTCATTATGAATTACACTGGAATTAGTTATGGCTTGAATTAGACCTTTAAATATAAAGAGAATTCATGCTACTCCTAATGAATTAGGTCCTTAGAGTTTATCTTTCCCAGTGTTATCATTCCCATTTAGTTATAAGCATGGTCCACATAGTCATAGATTCAAATGCGACAACTCCCAATAAGAATTCTTCTGCTTTGATGCTTTCAAAGGACCGGTTTAGTTCCTAAATACTCATGTCACGTTAAAAAAAGATCATCCAAATCATTTGTCTACTTGGAGTAGCTTTTTAAAAATAGATTTTTATTGATGCACTCTGTGTTATTGCATTATACTGAAACAATAAAGCTTAGTCAAGGCAATAATAATTAAGCAGTTTTTCATTCATGTATCTTTTAGCTTAAGTGTTTTTCATTTTACATTGAAGTTAAATTACTTTAACTCTTTTCTTCTGAGTATGTATTTACAATATTCATTGAAAAAACCTAAATAAGGAAGATAAACTAACTTGGAATGTACAATATAGCAGCAGACACTGATTTTAATATTCTAAAACCAGTATGTAATTTAATATATTTTCCTAATCCTTTTCTCATTTCACCAATAACTCATATACCTCATCTATTTGCTTAGAATTGCTTATTCAGAAACTATTGCATGCAATGTTGGGAGGTTTATTTACAGATAATCATAAAAGATAAAATTAATTTTATAACATGCTTTGGAGAAAACATTCACCAAATAATAAAATTGTCAATTGTCCTAAAAATTTTTAAATATTTTAAAAAATTATCTATATGTAGAAATGTATCATATCATCTAAATTATTATTATTATGCTTTTCTTTTAATTTTTATTTTATTTATTTATTTATTATTACTTTATAAATAATACCATTCAAAATTTCCACTTCCTCCCCTCCTCCCACTTTCATCCCTCTTCCTCCTTTTCCTCCCCCTCCCCATCCAGTCCTAAGAGAGGGCAGTGTACCCTGCCCTGTGGGAAGTCCAAGGCTCTCCACCATCCATCCAGGCTTAGGAAGGTATGCATCCAAATAGACTAGGATCCCAAAAAGCCAATACATGCAGTAGAGACAAATCCCAGTGCCATTATCATTGGCTTCTCAGTCTGCCCCAATTGTCAACCACATTCAGAGGGTCCTGTTTGATCCCATGCTCATTCAGTCCCAGACCAGCTGGCTTTGGTGAGCTCCCTTTAGCTCAGGCACACTGTCTCAGTGGGTGGACCAACCCCTCGAGATCTTGACTCCTTGCTCATTTTCTCCCTCCTTCTGCTCTTCAACTGGACTTTGAGAGCTCAGTCCAGTGCTTCGATGTGGGTCTCTGTCTCTATCTCCGTCTGCCTTACCGGACTAAAGCTCTATGGTGATATTCAAGATAGTCATCAGTCTGACTACTGGATAAGGCCAGTTCATTCACTTTCTCCTCTACTGTCCAGGGTCCTAGCTAGGGACATCGCATTGACACCTGGGAACTCCTCTTGAGCCAAGTCTCTTGCCAACCCCAAAATGGCTCTCTTAATTAAGATATCTTTCTTTCTGCTCCTGGAGAAGTGAGTGAGTAAGTGACCACACAGCGGATGGTCCCAGGGAACTGAGTCCAAGGCCCCCTCAAATTCCATAAGCTTTTCTGGCTGTCCAGCAGAGTGTGTTCCTGGCAGCTAGCTTTCTTTACCCCAAGCATTCCTTTTCATCTGTGAGGTCCTTGGATTCCCCAACTCAGCCTGCCTTGGGGCTGAGAGGTCCAGGAGTCAGAGGGGAGTGTTCCTGCCACTGCGGCTTCTTTGTACAATCCCACCCAGTCTCCCAAGCCTGCCTTTTTGTCTGCGAGGTCCATGGAACACGGCAAGAAACCCAGCTCCCATGCTGGAAGGACCTGGAGAGGTGAGTGGGTGACCACAGGGTTGGAAAGACCCGCGGAGCAGAATCCAGGCCCCCTCCAGTTCCCTGGGCTTTTCTGGTCATCCAATGGGTTGTGTTCCTGGCTGCTGGCTTTCTTTACCCCATTCCACCCTGCTCCCAAGCACTCCTTTTCTTTGTTCTTAAAAAAAAATCTCTTTGTGTATTTTAAATATAATTTCATTAGTTATTTGTGATTATATTTCATTTATTCATATTAATCCACTTCCAAAAATCCTGTCAGATCCTGCCCTTCTCTTTACTCAAATGTTATGTTCTCTCTCTCTTTCACTGAATCTGATTTTGTCAGACAACAGATGTGGATTAACGCTCTCTAAGGGGTCCATATACTAAGTGTACATTATGTTCAAAGCTGACTTTCTATCTGCCTGCAAGAATCAAATGCCATGGTCTCATGATCTTAGATTGGGACTTCATATCCACCTTCCTTACTCCATGATGAAATTTTTCTAGTTTGAGATTACTCAGGTCTTATGTATGCTGTCAAATCAATCTCAGTACATATATACATCTGTCTTATTGGGTCTGGAAGTACAGTTCCTTTGAAATACCCACAATATTATTTTCTAATCTTCCATTGAGAGATGTCAGATAACCAGGGTGATTAGAGTTCCCATTTAGAGCTAATCACTCCAAAGTCTCTTGACCAGTTCTTGTCTGTGTTAATTAATTCATGTGTGCTGCAAGTAGAATACTTTCTGATGAAAGTAGAAGTATATACTGATATATAGGTATAATAGTAAGTCATTAATACCCATTTTGTTAATATAAGTCTCTGTGTATTTCCTTAGGACTTAATGGTTGTGGGACTGGGTGGTACAGAAACTTTCATCAACAAATGGTACCCAAACATTTGGCAAAAATTTCCACATAAAGCCTGAGAAAGCTTTTTAAAAAGGATTCTAGTCAGACAAGTACAGGGTCAAGCACAGTTTCTTAGATTTTTACTCTGGTTAGGCTTTGTTTGCTGGCAGCAAACAGAGGCATGGCTCCTTTTAGAAAGGCTTTCACAACATCATTAGCTGAAAAAACAACAACAACAACAACAACAACAAAAACATGGTGGCTCTTTTAAGAGGCCCTGCCACCAAATGCTTAAAGGGTGTTTGTTATAGGTCAGAGGCATGCCTCTTGGTGGTGGCGTGTAACTAGAAACTTCAGAAAGCTATGACAACAAGAATGGTTCCCACCTGTATCTTTGCTGTGAAGCAAGAATCTCAGGAAGTTAAGGAATGGAACAGAACCAGTTGCCAAACCTGTATCTTTAATCTTAGCCATATAATTTAGCAGATTAAAGACTCATGTGATCAGAAAATGGCAGATATATACAGTAAACATAGATTCAGATGAAAAAAACTAAATGGCTTGTAGTGTGTCTAAAAATAAATGTAGGCTTTGAAGAGAAAAGAAAAAAAGATAGAGACAGTCCTTAAAAAAGAAATAAAGTGCAGTAGGATTAAAAACCCATTGCCATTGTTCTTGAGTTCTCAGTAGTCCTCATTGTCCCCTATGTTCAGCAAGTCCGGTTTTATCCCAGGCTTTTTCAGACCCAGGCCAGCTGGCCTTGGTGAGTTCGCGATAGAACACCCCCATTGTTTCAGTGTGTGGGTGCACCCCTCGCAGTCCTGAGTTCCTTGCTCATGCTCCGTCTCCTTCTGCTCCTGATTTGGACCTTGAGATTTCAGTCCTGTGCTCCAATGTGGGTCTCTGTCTCTGTCTCCTTTGGATTTGTGGGAGCCTAGGCAGTTTGGATGCTCACCTTACTAGACCTGGAAGGAGGTGGGTGGTCCTTGGACTTACCACAGGGCAGGGAACCCTGATCGCTCTTTGGGCTGATGAGGGAGGGGGACTTGATTGGGGGAGGGAGAGGGAAATGGGAGGCGGTGGTGGGGAAGAGACAGAAATCTTTAATAAATAAATAAATTTAAAAAAAAAGAAATAAAGTAAGAAAAAAGCCACATGAAAACAGAAAATACACAGAGAGAAATAACACATACTGTATGTTATTGTGTTGTCTTTGAATTGTTTGACTGCTCAGGAAAGAGCAACAACTGACTGGTAAAAGGCACTTGGTTATAAATGCTGCTGGTTTAATCCAGCTGTGATTATTTCGAGTCTGGGCAGCTAGAAATGAATGAGGAACTTCTGCCAACACCCATAAGACTACCAGCGTCCCCAATTAGCAGTAATAAACCTAGAAAACTATGCCCACATTCCCCTCAAATAATGGATAATGAAAGTTTGTCTTTATTTACAATGTTGGTTACAAGTTGTTATGGAAAATGGTCAAAAAAGCTAAAAAAAGAGACAGGATTCATGGTTATTGTTTTGTAAATAGAAAAAAAGGGCAAATGCTCTTGTACACTGTAAAGATTTGTCACTCATATTGGTATAATTAATGTTGATTGGACAGTAGTTAGGCAAGAATTATAGGCAGAGTGACCAGATTAGGAAGATTCAGGGTAAAAGAAAGGCAGAAATACAGTCACAAACCAGATGCAGAGGAAGCATTATGAGAATGTTTCAATGAGAAGTACCAAGCCATGTGGCTAAGCATAGAAAAGAATTATGGGCTAATTTAAGTTGTAAGAGCTAGCTAATAATAAGCCTGAAATACTAGGCCAAATAATTTATAAATTAATATAAACCCCTTTGAGTTTCTTTGAGACTGAATGGCTGTCAGGTGGAACAGAAACTTTCCTCTACACTGCCACACCCTGGCAACTTTATCTTAGCTCAGCAATATGGAGACTAGGTCCCTTCCTGACAAAGTTTTCTACTCTTTGCCCAGCCTGATCTGTAAGATGTCTCTAGGTCCAGGATATCTGACTTATCTCAAGAGTGACCCTTGACACAGTGTCTTATTCTGAAAACAGTCATTAAGCACTGACCATTCTGTACCACCACCACTATAAACATAAAGTTTTAAGTTATATTAAGTACATATGATTAGTGATTAAAGTGGCTTAGATAAAACTGATACCATACTTTTATAGGTGTATAAGAGTTCTGAAGATATCTCCTTTATATTCTCATAAAATATAATTATTGGGTTTTCATTACAATTGCCTAAATAATATGCCTTTAATTTTATCTTAATGTTATAATGTATAATATTTGAATTCATTCTATTTTATTATGGTCCATTTTACCTTTCTTTAAAAAATGTTCTATAAAAACCTAATGATCTTATTTCACAATTTGTGATCTTTTATAGTGTCTTAATTTTATTTGATAATCTATGTTTCCAGATAATTTCAATAGTCAAACTGTGCTGATACAAAATGGTAGGCAAGTTGTTGAATATGAGGGAAAGGATTATACATTCAAAGTATTATAAATTCTGAGTTAGCTTTAGCCAAGAATCATGCCATACACCCATAATGCTAGCACTAAGGAGAATAAAGCAGGGGCATTTCCATTAGTTGAAATCTTTACTATTTAATAGAGCAAACATCAGGCCAACTTAGACTATACAACACATTGTTTGAAATAAAACAGAACAAGCAAAATATGAGGTCTAGAGGATGATCCTTGTCACAGTAGAAATCAATTTTCACATGGGATCTTAGACTAGTCTTATATCAATAATTAGTCTGTGTGAGGGCTCACGGAGTTGTGATTCTGTTCTACTATGATTAGATGGCAGAGAGTTTGATCTTATTTTGCTCTCTCAAATTTGCTGACAACAGGTGTGGCTCCAAAGAAAAGAAAAGATTCACATAGGATGTGGTTTATTAGCATTTTGGGTATAAATGTGGATCCGCCAAAGCTGGACCAAAGGTTGGGGAATTCAAGTCT
Source organism: Microtus oregoni (assembly GCF_018167655.1). Taxonomy (NCBI): domain Eukaryota; kingdom Metazoa; phylum Chordata; class Mammalia; order Rodentia; family Cricetidae; genus Microtus; species Microtus oregoni. The sequence goes on from NW_024543060.1 coordinate 19,961,930, forward strand.
ATTCTTTCTATCATGTCTATGAATTCTGTTGCCTACACCCTCTCCCTTTGGAGTGAAATATATAAGCATGCGGAAAATAAATGAGGGGGATTCAATACTCAATGAATGTTCCTCTCAATGCTGTTCGGTGTTTCTATCTCTTATTTCTCTTACATCTCTGTTCTTTTTGCTTAATAATTCTAATCATCACGTTCCTATCCTGGAACCTGTGAGTTTTGTCAAATCTGGTCTTTGACAGATTGCATGAATTTCTCTTTTTAATACCCTCTACAAACCTTGGAAAATGCCCTGGGCTAGTGAAACAGAAGAAAGAATATCACTATAAAAGCAGGATATTACTGTCAAAATTAGAGTGTGTTGTTACCATATGAAGACTAACTGAGGGTACTATACAGCTTTCAGTAGAAAGGGTGACAATGAGAGTGCAAAATGGCTGTGAGCATTCTTAGAACCCAAGGATTTAAGGAATAGAGAACATCAGGGAAAGTACTGCATTTTTATTATGTTCACATATAAACAGAAATGGCCAATTTTGCTTATCAAGTCACTGTATCAGACATTGAAATTTATTTGCAAGTAAGAAAGATCATGCCATGATATCATACTTTAGATCATCTTAATAATAAAATAGTGTTTCTTAGTGCATTGAGAATATATACCCAGCTCTCAAAATAAATTAATGAGAGGTGTTATAAATTTCAGGCAATACTTTGCATATCCATTTCCTCTATTTTTATCTGATTTCCTTTCTCATATGCTGATTTAATAACTTTGTTTCATTTTACCCAAGGAACCTACAGTGGTATCTAAATATGTTAAGGAGCTTTGTAGCTTCTTTAATGATCGTTGACATTGAGTGAAACACCCCCCAAATTGATAGTTATGTACTCTACTTCTATATTAATAATGATTTTATTTATGCAGATTTGATAAATCATCATAGGGTGGAATTGATGGTTTCAGAGATACAGGAAATTATTCTTTATCTATTTCACTGTATTCTGAGGAATGATGCTAATGATGAGCATGTCCAAGTCTCGGTTGTATTTCTGCAGTCTCTTTCTTCACGCAATAATCCTTTCTCTTATAATGATCCAGAATCTGCTTACTGTTCTGTTTTTGTGGCCTCTGACCTGAGCTAATTAGTTTTCATTGCTAGCATAGCACTACAATAACTATTATTTCAACTATTTCCCTTTAGAGTGAAGCCAGGATAATGAGAAGTCCCTTGAATTGTATTTGAGCAGTGGAACTTGATAAAATGTGAAACCTTGAGAAGCAAGTCAAATCTATATTATGCATGTGATGTAATACATCTCATGTGTCTCTCATTTTTAAGCTCCTCATATCTTCATAGGATAACATATTCAACCTCAAAAGTGATATTTTGATGAGAGCAGACATTTCAGAGTCTAAATTTAAAGTTGGAAGATTATCTCCAGGGCTGATCTATTGGAATTACTTATCTGAGCTGAAGTAATTCAAGTAATTCAGGTGTAGTGAAAACCCTTCTAATAAATTCAGAAGCACCGAGGAGTAGTGAGATTGGAGGCTGTGGTGCTTAGTTGATTCCCTTCTTATAATTCTTGACTTTTAAAGCCTACATGTTTAAAAATCTGTTTCAGAAATCCATGTGCTTATGAGCATTTGATTCACTAATTTTGAAAGACTGATAAAGGTCTTTCAGTGGTAAATTCAAGATACCAAAAAAAGCCCTAAGTATGAGCACACACAAGTAAAATAAAGGACTTAGTAAAATGTCACTGTGAAGTATAGAGGGCAGACCAAATCTTGAATACACTGGAATTATATTCAAAAAGAAAAGTTATAAAATGCTTTTTGCTAAAAAAAAAAGGAAGGAAGGAAGAATGGAAGAAAGAAATATAAACAGTCGGTTTTTGAATTTGAAGGTAGATAAAGAGGAAAACTGTCCTATCAGCTTGTATTACAGATATGATGTATATTGAATGTTTAGTATTTAGCCAGTGTTTTGAAAGGAAAAGGAAAATATGTAAAACACACACACACACACACACACGCACACACACACACACACACGTACGTGTGTGTGTTAAAATTACCAAACTTAAGGTCATGGCTAGGAAAAAGTTAACTTCTAAAGATACTATCTTGATTTCTCCTTCCTCTTCTCTCTTTAGTCTTCCCTTCTCTCTATATCCCTTTTCCCTTGCCTAGTTGTCTTCCTGTAATGTAGTGCTCTTCCACCTCTCCCTACCCACTATTCTATGATTTAAACAGAATTTAACCAAATAGGGATGACATTTATAACATCATTAAAAGGCTCAATTTCCAACCCATATTCCTTAATTCCTTATTGCAACATGAAGTTTTATGTGTGTGTGTGACTATTCTAATATATAATAATATGCAAAGGTATCCTTTTTATGACAATAGGAATAATACTAAGCAAATGCTGTTGCAACTTAAGTAATGGTGCATTTTCATTAATATCACAAAATAATTGAGCAAAGCAAATATAATCACCAAGTTTTATAAATTAACCATAGAAAAAGGCTTCAGATGAGTGTGCCCAAGACTTTGGCTTTACTGTTTCCACATTTGCCATTTATTTCACAGTGCTTGGAGCGTAGGTTGGACCACTTTAGAGTCATTCCTTAGCCACTAATCAAGAACTTCCCTAGCAATCACTATTGGCACATAAAGAAAGTTGTAGTAGGAAGATGCAGGCCTGCTTTTCGTCCCAGCCGCCCGGCTCCTGGCAACACGGCTAGCTTAACCCCGGACATAATCACCCAGAAATTGTATTAATTAAATTACTGCCTGGCCCATTATATCTAGCCTCTTCTTGGCCAACTCTCACATCTTCATTTAACCCATTTTTAAAAATATCTGTGTATCACCACATGACTGTGGCTTACCAGCAAGATTCTAACCTATGTCTGTCTCAGGCCAGAGATTTGTGGCATCTGCCATACTTTCCTTCTTCCCAGCATTCTGTTCTGACTACTCTGCCCACCTAAGGGTTGTCATATCAAAAGGCCAAGGCAGTTTCTTTATTCAACCAATGAAAGCAATGCAAATACAGAAGGACCTCCTATACCAGAAAGTGTGATGCTCTTTGGAATAGTTTATTAGATATATGTATAAGAGGTAGGATCCACATTATTTTAACAAAGAGATACAGAAATAATTTATTTAATTAGTTATATTTTCCTTAATGGAGAATTTTTTAATATGTAATAGCAGATTTCCAACCTATAATTGTTTTTTTTTATACTGACCTTTCTCATATTACAAAGTATTGTCCCTGCTTTAGAATCAATGGCCTCCATCCTAGATCCCTTAACTAATACTTGTTGCATGAGAATTTAGGGCACTGACAAAGGAAACATTTTTTTTTTCTAGTGAGCACATTGCATGAAGGGGTGTTATCCTAATGAATGCATCATTAGAATACTCAGTTATCCTTTAATCATCTTAGAGTGTGTTTGTAACTTGATAGAATGGTGTTGGTGATAGAATATTCTAAATTGCTGTCATAAATGAAGACCCTCCAAAGCACTATAACATGGTCCTTGATCATATTTAGTTTAGTTTAACTCAGAACTCTAGAAAAACACCAAACACATTACCCAAGATACAATATCCAAAGGCTATACAAATGCGTGCACACATACAATATATGCATTCACAGAATCTGAAGACAAGAGCTGACCTAACCTCACTGCTTACTGTTTATGCTTTATACTAAACTATAGTGAAACATGGCTAACCATACTCCAGGAGTGTACCCATGTGTGAGTCTGCATTTATTGTCATGTTACTGTCTCAGTCTTATTCTTTGTTCATTTGTAATAGACTAGTGGCCACACAGAAAATTGCTTTTAAAGACTTGTTAAATTAAATTGCTCTTGATTTTTCCCTCTGGCTGTGCATAACTTACAGGCTTGTCATAGAAAACTATACAGGAAAGAGATTTCTCTCCATAACTTCTCACAGGTGGTGGAAATCAAGTAGCATTATGTTTTATATCATTCTCCAAGATACTTATAATAATTAAGGAAAATTAAATCATATCCCCGTTTTCCTACATTGGTCCACATTTATGCATTTCTACCTTATGAACCCTTCCTCACTTGCAAAAATTTCGTTCTCCTTTCATTTGGTCTCCTGTATGACCATAGTTTAGACTGCCTGGTCTTTTCAGTAGGGATTAATATTTTCATGCTGTAACTGTCCACAACATGTGTTGATGCTAGCATCTCTTACAACTTTCAAATACATCTTAATTTGGATGGGATGCACTTCCTTATTTGATATCAATATTTTCAGTGGCAAATTTTTTTTCTTCAATGTCTAGATATATTAAATGTCCAGCTATGTTTTTTTAACATGACTGATCAGATTAATGATCAAGAAGGCTACATGAGGTAAGTCTTGTATCTACAGACGTTTCTTTCCATCAGTTTCTCTGTCTCTCTCTGTCTCTCTCTCTCTGTCTCTCTCTCTCTGTCTCTCTCTGTCTCTGTCTCTCTCTCTGTCTCTCTCTCTCTGTGTCTCTCTCTCTGTCTCTCTCTCTCTCTGTGTGTCTCTCTCTCTGTCTCTGTCTCTCTCTCTCTCTCTCTCTCTCTCTCTCTCTCTCTCTGTCTCTAATACTCTTGTCTGAATCATTTTGTGCTGACTGATACAAAAAGGAATGGCTATAAATCTTTTAAAAAATCACCATTTTAATTCTGATTTGATTCCAGTCAACAGTTTTGAGAGTCTCAGTTGATATTGTTCCATGTGTAAAGGTAAGGAAAACATAATAGTTATACAAGAAATTTAATTATGTCTTTGGGATGCATTAATATTCTAGCTAAGCAAGTAATTCTGCCTTCGTTTTAATTATTCTTTCTGGAGTATAAAGAGAGTTAAAATACATCATAATTCCTACAAGTCTATAAAGTTAATGAAGAATTAGGAATGGGCTATACGATTTTATGACAAGAGTGAAAAGTGGGAAAGAAAGGACATGGTGTGTTTTTCAAAGTCCTAGAACTACCATACCAAATTTTCTTAGTCTATTATTGGGCATAAAATAAAATGAGTGAGTAACTGAAGTTCAATGAAGCTCAGCCAAGTATTGCAAAGGACTCTGGAAAAAAAGGGATCAATTTTTAGATTTTTTTATAGAAAATAAAAAGACAGGAGTGATGATTCTTTTTTTTTTAAATATTTATTTATTATGTATACAATATTCTGTCCGTGTGTATGCCTGCAGGCCAGAAGAGGGCACCAGATCCCATTACAGATGGTTGTGAGCCACCATGTGGTTGCCGGGAATTGAACTCAGGACCTTTGGAAGAGCAGGCAATGCTCCCAACCACTGAGCCATCTCTCCAGCCCCCAGGAGTGATGATTCTTATACTATTACAAGCTAATATTGTGAGGTCAATAGATGACTCTAACAAACATTTTGCCATATTACCTAAATGCTGAAGACAGCATGATAATCACTATAGATAAAAATAGACTAAATTCCCTCAGAAAAATGCTATATATGACTTATCTCCTCACTCAGTTTAGATTGGAACTCTATTAAATGCCTGCATAATATTTAACTACTGATCTTTCACAACACTGGAAACACTAATATTAAGAATTAAATTAATTTTGTGCTTAATTTTAGATTCCTTAATTTTGTTAAAAGATCTCTGTTAATTTTTATGTTGAAGTGTTAACTAATAACTGTTAACAAATATAACAGATAAAATGTTATACAGTCAAGTCCCTTGGCCTCACCAAGTATATTATGTGATCATGAAGCCAAATAAATAGATTTTAATATGTCTTCCCTAACCCCAAAGGAATGAAGAAGAAAGCAGAAATACTGATCTTGTTATTATCAGTTAGCCTCAATATTGTATGTATTTATATCCTTTATATCCAAGTAAATTTTATTGAATTACAAGAAATATTTTAAAAAATTCAAATCTTGTATTAAAAAAATGTTAAAAAAAAAAAGAAGGTAGTTCCTTTGTCTCCTTAGCCTGCCTGCAGCAAGCAGGGTGGGGCCCTTTGTGTGCGAGCTACCCAAGCAGCACGGAGTTTCGATCTGGGCACCGGGAGAGCCATCATTGCGAACCTTCATCTGGTGATGGATGGAAATAGAGACAGAGACCCACACTGGAGCACTGGACTGAGCTCCCAAGGTCCCAATGAGGAACAGAAGGAGGGAGAAGATGAGCAAGGAAGTCAGGACCAAGAGGGGTGCACCCACCCACTGAGACAATGGGGCTGATCTAATGGGATCTCACCAAGGCCAGCTGGACTGTGACTGAAAAAGCATGGGATAAAACCGGACTCTCTGAACATGGTGAACAATGAGGGCTGATGAGAACCCAAGGACCATGGCACGGGGTTTTGATCCTACTTCATGTACTGGCTTTGTGGGAGCCTAGCCAGTTTGGATGTTCACCTTCCTAGACATGGACGGAGGGGGGCGGACCTTGGACTTTCCACAGGGCAGGGAACCCTGACTGCACTTTGGACTGGAGAGGGAGGGGGAGAGGAGTTTGGGGGGAGGGGGAGAAGGGTGGGAGGAGGGGGAGGGAAATGGGAGGCTGGGAGGAGGCAGATACTTTTTTTTTTCCTTTTCTCAATAAAAAAAATGTCAAAATACAACTAAAACAATATTTAACATCTAAACCACTTCTGATCGCACAGTTCAACATCATTAACTATATTCATAACGTCCAAGTGTCACTGCTATCCGTCTGCCCCTATGAATGACTCTTCAGATTCCCTCTAGTTTTTGGAAGACTCCTGTCCTCTTCCTGTCCCTGTGTTTTCACTGCTCCACAGGCTTACTTTTCCTATAGAAGTCAGACTGTCCAGTGCCTTGGTAAAAGAAGCATGTTCAGTGGTGGTGGTTAACCCTGAGACGCATAACTGGTCAGAGTTAAGAATAAGACACTGTTGGATGCTCATCCCGCAGGACATTTATATCACTTCCTCCAGTGCCCAAGGAACATCAAAGAAGAGGGAAAGGAAAGACTGTAAAATCCAGAGGATGGGAAGGACCACTGTTAAATGCTGAAATCTGGATACGACATGACCAATATAATCGTGAACTCACAGAAGCTGTGGCTCCGTGCAAGACACAAAAGTTGGAGGGGACTAATTGGAAAAAAGGAGGGTCTAGAAGGCTCTGGGAAGGTAAAAGAGGAGGTGGATATGTTCAAAATACATTGTATACATATATGTAGTTTTCAAATATTAAATAAAAATAAGATAATGCCACTGTAAAAAGTAGTTCAGAGTCTAACTATGGTGACCTTGTCAACCTCATACTCACTATATAACTCAGGCAGGCCTTGAACTTGAACTCCTGCCTACCACACCTGGTGGTTTTTCTGCTTTTGTGACTGGATTATCTCATTTTGCAGATTGTCTTCTAGGTTTACTGGCTTGTGTACAAGCTCCTTTCTTCTTAAGGAGGAATAACATGTATACATACTACATCCAGATTTATCTGCTCATCCACCAATGGACCCTTGGGTTGTTTCTAATTTTAACTGTTATGAGCAAATGCTGGTTTTTAAATTTTGTTTTGGTGATGCTGAGATTGAAACCAGGCCTAGAACAGTCTACAAAAGTGCTTATCACTGAGCTACACCCCACAGTCCCAAGACACAAGGTCTTTAGCTCAGCATGACTATTTGTGATGTTTATCAATAGTTAACTCTGGCTGAGTCCATCGTCCAAACCCACTGTAGTTTGTTTATCCTTTGTTCTATAGAGGGACACCTGGACTTTTCTCTCTTTTGTTATTGCTGTGGTGATGGTATTGGTGTCTTGGTTTGATTGCTATGAATAAAGTTTTTGAAAATGTTAAAAAAAATATTGTAACTCTAAAAAAAAAAAGAAAATGCAGGCTGTCATTGCCAATGATCAGAAAGGAAGCCGTGAACTCTTATGCATATTACTCCTAAATTGGCTCTGAAATATGCACAAACTCACATGACATTCTGGTAAATTAATTTCTTCAAAAATATGCCATGAATTTTAGAAAGAATATTATTTGGCAATTACTAAAGAAATAATTCATTCTCCTGTATAAAAAATAAATGGTTGCATTAAGTCCTTGTGAACTGTCAGAATGTGATGTATTGTTGCTTTCAGCAACAGCAGTATATGCACTCAACTCATTCAGCTTAGTAATAGATTTTCAATAACACATGAATTAGGTCACAAATTTGTGTGAAAACCTAGAAATAACTCTCTCATTTTCCCACCTCTCCTATCTATATAATCTTTCCCCCTTTCTATCTCTCTAGCTAAATTTTCTCTATATATCTTCATCTTTCTCCTTTACAAGGGTTAGTAGTCATCTCTTGAGATCATGATACTTTGTAGAAATAAACAGAAAAAGAACCAAACAGTATTGTGCTCAGCAAAATAAATAGTTCCTCCTTAAGAGGGAAAGAATATTTATGATCTGTAATGCTCAAGAAAACATTACTTTTGTTATTTATAATTCTTTTATATGTCTTATCTTATAATATTTTCATAAAATTCTCTGGGGATCAATGATATTATTTTGAATATTTACCAATCTGTTCCTGGAAGACATGTGATTGATCAATTCACATATGAAACAGTGGTGAGTAAAATATTTAGAGACTGGTTTTATTGACTTCAGTTCCATATTCTTTCTACAGAACAAATAACTGAATAATATTGCCATTTAATCATGTCAAGTTCATAGCTTTTTTATTTGTGCTTTGAATTTTCTTTCTTGCTCCTGTGTTATGCAAAAATATAACTATTAACAAGTCCATTCCTGACTTAGATTCAAAGATGAAGGTTTGATTTTCATGATCAGGGGCTGAACTGGAACTTATAATGAATGCAGAGATGCTAGTAGAATATAGAACAACTGAAAATCAACATTGAGAAGATGAAAAATAAAAAAAAAAGGAAAACTCTGGAAACAAACACTATTTTCCTTTAAATAGCATGGCAAGACAGAACAAAACATACTCAGGTCTTGAAATGGCACAAATACACATTGTAAATTTTTGTTTTCTTTTTGATGTGATAATATATTTACATCATTTCTCTCCCTCTAGTCCTCCCCCCAAAACTCCTAAATATGCCTCCTTGCTTGCTTTTAAATATATAACCACTTTGTTCATAAATTATTGTTATAGGCATATCTGTACATAAATATTTGTGTATATATTTCTAAATGCAAGCTACTACGTCTGTAGTTTTACTTGTGTGTATGTTCTCAGGACTGATAATTTTGTTTTGGATAATCAGTTGGTGTAGTCTTCCTTAGAGTCGACTTTTCTCCCACTTTCAGTATTCCATACTTTAGTTCTTTGTGTACAGCTTAGGTCTCCTGGGCTATCCCATGTCTAATTTAGCATGTTTATTGCTGCTGTCCTTATTGAGCTCATGTTTGGACAGTCATGTTGGTGAGTTTAAGAGATTACCTTCTGACATTACTAGGAGACACAATCTCCCAGAAAAATCCCTGATCCTCTGACTTACATTCTTTCTGATCCTGTGTTGGCAGGGGGCCCTTATCTTTAAGTGCACAAGGGTTTCATAGTTGCATTCATTGAAACTGTGCTCCATAAGTCTGAATTTTGATTGGCTATGTTTCTCTATGATGGTCCCCATCTGTTGAATGCAGAAATTTCCTTGATGGAGGGTAAGTACTATATTTATATATGAGTATAAGGATATATGATGAGTACTGCTAAAATTTTTCTAAGCAAGTGATGAAATATAAATATCCATATGTGAAAATGGTGTACATTTTCTGGTAAGAATCCTGCTATAGGCTGTACTTTAAAGTAAGCTTTAAAATTTCCTTAGTGTAAACTTACTTTGGATGAGTACTGAAAATATATTCATTTTTATGTGTTAGTTAGTCTCAAAGAAATGAATACATCATTTGGAGAAGGAGACAGTATTTGAAAGAGGTATAGATCTTTATTGTTCATTATCTGTTCCTAATGACTGTGCTTCAATACAGGTAGACCTTGGTAAATTCTGTCAAGTCCTGTCTCATGCCTGGGTTTGATATTCATCAGCTCTAATCAACTCCACTGTGCCCTTGTCTTTCCTTTCATTCCTGGGGATGTAGAAACTTTCCCAATGTAATTATTTCCAGTCTTCTGTCCTTGTTAGATCTCCTTAAAACATCTAACAACTTTGTAAATCATCTCTTTACTAAACCATCTTCAAGGGTCTCTTTTCAATATACCATCTGTTCTCTGACTGGGACAGTGATCAAGCAATTATTATTATGATCATCATTATAATCATTAAAGGGTCTCATTGAATTTGATGCCAAGTGTGGTTATGAAGGGGATTCATAGCTACTGTCTTGAGACTATGTGAGCCATCAAGTGGCACAAGCATATGGAGAACTGTCAATCTTGTGAGTAATTATCTAATGTGTCAGATATTATAAAGGGGGATTAAAACTGTTTATATTTGTTGAGAACGAGAACTATTTCACCCAATGTTTATCTTTACTGAGGCATCATAAAGGATTTCTCAAATATCACATGCCAGTTGAGTTTTGTAAATAATTATAAATGTGAAAATTAAAGCCAAAGATCTTATCTTTTATTAACTTTTGATATTCCAAAGACATGTATGATTATATCTTCCTGGGAGTGACAAGGAAAAGGGGATTGAGAAAGAGAGACTCCCTGCCAGGAAGACAGCTGCAAGTCAGTATTGAGCATGCTTATCTTGACCTTGCCAGGACTCCTTACTTCATCAGTGGATACACTGAACAGGGAAGAAGGCTTTATAATCAGCCATAAGTAAATCCATCAGCAGTAAGCAGTTGGAGGGGGAAATAAAAGATACTGAGTTTTAGACACTGAGAACTGAATGAAGAAATTTGGTACTAGGTGTGAACTCTTTGAATTATTTCTTTTCTAAGGGTACTATATATATTTTACGATGCTATGAACCACATCTGTTCAATAATTTAAGTAGTCTTAGTTTAAGTAGCACATAATCTGATTTTATTTGTTGGTGATTTGCTCTGAAGCAGTTTAACGTGGTTCAAAGATAACTAGCTGATTTCTCTTATAAAGTTATAGCAAAATGAATTAGGATGAGGAATCTTTTTCTCAAACATAGTGAGAAGGCAAATATTCATTTTCTCAGTGTTTGTTGTCAATGGGGTTTGCCATATTCCACAGAGCCTGGCAAAGACCTTCTCTTCTTCCTTATTTGTTTGACCTGGGCATCAGAATTGATTGTTACTGGCTTACTGTAGCTACCACAAAGGACTCATAGATTGTTTTACAATCAATCCTGACTTGAAATGTCTATTAAAGTTCACCACAGGAACTGGAATGTCAACGTACCTGTGACAAATGGTTCTCTCCAAGTCAACTGTTAAAACACTCCAACCAAGATAAAATACCTTATATTCAAAGTACAGAAACTAATAAAACAAGTAAAAATGTTCTTAAATATCAGATAAGTAAACTCTATTATCTATGGTTAGCTCAAAGCTCAGTAATACATCAAACTTTTTATTCCTACCTATCTATAATATAGTACCGACTGGCAAATTTTATTTGATGCAGTAGGCTTTAAAAGTGTATGGAGTGTAAACATATATGCTTATGTGAATTTATTTAGAGATAAAACATATTCATTTATATTTATTTGTATTATGATGCATCTGGAGTTTAGAAATAAAATTCAATTGTTTCCCCTCCTTCTACATCTTCCCTATTTTTTCCAGTGGCTAATAGCTAAAATCCAACTGTTTTTTTGGAAACCTATTTTTAAAAAAAACCTTTCTCAATGTCTCTTGTTGATATGATGGAACATATACAAAAATCCACCCTCCTACTTTCTCAGGATTTATAATCTCATTTAAGAAAGACTGTAACTTTTAAGGACTTGAAAGTTTTTTTTTGTTTTTATTTTTTTTTGTTAAAGTAAGCTATCTTTGCAATCAACCAGTCAATAGTATTCTGTTTTTCAAGAACAAAAGAAAACTAACGAATACAAATATTTTTAGACAGTGGGGGCCTATGTGAAGCTGAATTTATATCTTAATTTTCAAATTTTAGAAATTATAAAAAGACAATCCCAATTTAGTACCATTTTTCATATATAACATGTGCTATATATTTGAAGTCTTATTTACAGGCTGAACGAATGAGTTACAATATTAAAGCACAATCAAAAATTTAAAAATGAGTTAAGACTGATCTTTTTGAGCTCTAATTTAGACCTTTTTTTTTTCTTTTGAAGATATGAATCTGACTTGTGAAAACTTACCATCATTGGAAGGGCAGTTTAGGCAGAGAGAAAGAAAAAAAGAAAGAATGAATGAAAGAGAGAGAGAGAAAGAAAGAAAGAAAGAAAGAAAGAAAGAAAAAGAAAGAATCCCACTGAGAGACAGGAGATTATCTCCATGTCTGAACCTTTCAAGAAAATAGTCTTCTGTAGGTAAAGATGACAAAAACAAAAACAAACAAACAAACAAAAAACAGTAAAACACTTTATCTGTCAGGTAACCAAAGGCAGATATATGCAGTAACTGCAAAATATGACTATGTTTCATAGAAATTATAAAATTATTATATTGTGGAGAACTTGATCAATTTTGAAATGTGGAAATATGAAAAAGGATTTCAAATGTTGGAAACATTTAGGGAAGTTTTGTGGAGTAATGCGTACAGGACATTAGAGAACTCCTCTGTGATCTCTCACTCCTTCCCACAGAGCACCTTTGTTTTGAAGCAGTGGGATATTGCAATGATGCTACAGTGCAGATTAGTAGGATCCCCATTTAGATTACAAGGACAAAAGACATTTTAAGAATCCTGAAAGCTCAAGTGCCAACTGTACTGGGAGTGAATTGTTATTTATCTCATTCACGTCATTGAAGAATCTCAGGGCATTTAAACACATTTCACATTGACTTTCACAGAATAAAGTATCCATGTTATAACTGAAATCCCACAACTCAAACTGACAAGCACAGTTTCCTAACTTTATTAAAAAACTACAAAACAGAAGAAAAGTGGGTAATGACTTTCTCTTGGTGAATTATTAACAAGCAGGCACTTGCGTGGCAAAGATAAGCGGGAAGCACGGCACTTCACAAACACTGTGTGGCAGGATCATTTATGGGAAAATTCATTTGTGTTTTCTTTTCTCCACTGAGGAGTGATCAGAAAGAATGTGAGTTCAATGTGTTTTGTGCTCTGCATTTTTTCCTTCTGTTCTTAGAAGCCTTTTGTGTTTCTTTGCCTTAGGGGCCTTTCAGGGCCTAAAGCAGAAGGTACTTGAAAATAACCTTCTTCTGGCTTTTGTAAAAGTATAAACTAGGGGTCACAAATTCAAATACTGACAGATGCAGGAAGATACCTAAAGGAACAAAGCAACATGGGTTTGACTTTCCCACCAGGTTCAACTTGTTTGCATATGTATGTGTGCGAGAATAGCCTTTGTTTACACCAAAGGATATACTGTCTTCTATTTCTTCATAAAATATTAAGAACTCTAGTCCATTTCCCCCTTAGTTTGAAAGTGTCGAAGTAAAGCTGCTCTGGACAGACTGAAGGAGGTGAAGCATTATTCTAAAGACACGTGAGACTTAGGGCCAGGCTATTGACATAGAGGTGAAAAATGAATTTCAATTTTGTAGAAGCAAAAAAATATGTGTTGGGGGGGTTAGGATAGAGTAAAATAATGAAAACAATAATGGGGGGATTAGGAAGAAGCTGATCTTTCTGACTAGCTATTTGTTAGCCAATTGCAAACATTATAATCAGGTTTTTACCTACCCAAATGCTAAGAAACAGGGACACTATCTCCCTAGACCTTGAGTATTGAAGGAGAAATAGCACCCAGGTCCTTGAGAAAGACATTTCTGGATGCACCACTATTAAAACCCAGTAGAAAGACATAAGAACTCAAAGACAAGAATTTAAGTTTTCCAAAGTAAATGCTATAAAAAAGCAAGCAAAACAAAAATTAATCAGCAGATGAAATATTTTCAGTTATGAAAATACCATGCAATTGTGACTGACTTGAAACAAAACTAAGGACATTATCAGAAAGATGACTTCACTGCTGCGAAAGAAACTTTCGGCTTGTGTACCCAAGAATATTGGTCTCTTGTAAGATGATGATGGTACTGATTGGAGAGTGCAGCCCTTCAGTCTATTGTGTGAGGGATATCTGCTGTTCTGACTAGATGCTGTTAATAAGAGGGACTAAAAGTTATGTTAGATATGTATTGAAATCCAATTTCTTTTACTAGGCAATTAGTTTTCTGCACAACAAAATACTACTAACAAATGTAATTAACTAATATCCTAACAGAAAGCCAAAATAAAAAAAAGTATATCAAATATACTTACAAACTGTGAGGAAAGAGAATTATCCCTTTTGGTCAAGGGCAAAGGATGAGAGAATGGGAAGAGGTGTTGGTTGAAAAGGAGCATCAATAATTGAGTATATGTGTATTCAACCATGAAGAAACTTAATTTCATGCCTTTCTTCAACTGAAACTATTGGAAATTCAGGGCTTGGTGTCAACATTGGCTTTATTTAAAGTAAAATAAATATTTTTAATTTTTTAAATAAAAATTAAATAATAAAATCAAATATTTAATAATAATAAATTTAATGATTATATTTATAATTTAAATAGTAAATAATATTTAATAAATATTTTTATTTTATTATCTTCACAGAAAAATGCATTGAATAAAGGATGGATCAAATTATAAGGAAAATGTAACATTAATTGCGGTAGCCCACATGTGACTCAGTTTCCATTTGGAGTCAATTCTGACTTAAAGAAGTCGTTTGAGTTCAAGCTTGCCTGCTCTGTCTGCGTCCTTGAGGGCTATAAGAAAGTTCTGATTAAGCCCATAAGTGTTTGAAAGTGTTAAAGACAGAGAGCTATAGTTATAATTTTCCTTTGATAAAAGATAAAAATAAAACTTTAGACTCACAAAGAAATATTGTAATTGTAATTCTTGCTTGATAACTGTTTTATTACATGTAATTAGTTACACTATGTTAATGTTAAAACCTTCCCTTTTAATTAGATAGAAAAGGGTAAATGATGTGGGATTCCCCTCTCTATGCTATAAATACGTTTTATTACTTTTGCTTAAGAGAAAAAAATCTACTTTGGCCTATAGCAGGGCAGAATATAGTTGGGTGGGAACACTAAACTGCATGTATGGAGGAAGAACGCAGAGTCAGGTAGAGGCCATGAAGCCACCCAAGACACAACAGGTAACAAACCACGAGTCTTGTGGTAAAATATAAAACAATAGAAATGGGTTAATTTAAAATGTAAGAGTCAGTTATTAAGTAGCCTGAGCTAATAAACCAAAGAGTATGTGATTAATGTTAAGTGTCAGAGTGATTATTTCACAAGTGTCTTTGGGAACAGGTGGGCAGAGAATATCCAGTAATGGGGGACCAGTTGGGAGAAGAATATTTGCATCTGCACCCATTTTCCAAACACCAGGAAAAAAATTAACAATGCCATTGAATATTATACATGAATATGAAGTTAGGTAGTTGCTTCAATCATATGATTAAGTCAAAATTATCAAGTATATCTATTGAAACTATGTTTCTGTTAGGTTCTAGTGGTCACTATTTCAATTATAGCTCTTTTGAAATATTTTTATCACTGAAACCACACATAATATATGTGACAACTCAGCACAAAGAAATCATATTTTTTTTTTTGTATTTGTAGTGAAACAAGTTGAGTTGGTCACAGGCCTTCATTCTGGTCTTTGCTAGTTAAATTTATTGTTTCTTTGATACTTCATTGTTTCTTTTTTTCTCATCATCTATTACCAGCTTTTATATGTGTCCTAATTAATTGTGTATGATGTATTGATTGTGTATTTTAAAGCACATAAATTGGTTATGTCATCAATTTCATAGTTCATCTCTGGTTCCCCCATACACTCCATTGTTAAATTATGTAAATGTGTTCATTTGTAGATATTCTCCAATTTCAGTTTTTGTTTGATTATGCCTTGCTTTGCTATTTTAAAAATAATAGACAGTTTGATGGACAATATTTTCTTACAACCATGACATTGTTGTACAGAATAGCTGATTTTTTTCCATTGTAAATCTGCATACAGATGATCTCAAATGATGTGTGGGATATAGTTTGTATTACTTGTTCAGTTTTGCAAACAAGTATCAGCTTTCTTTCTCATAAGTATGGAGCGGACATTATCTACCCTACAATCTCATGAACAGTTTTAAGAATCTGTCTTTTTGATAGTAGTTATCATGATTAAATGTAACAATATTAAACCATTTAAGTATTAAAATAATTATAATATACCTTTTAGCTTTGTGCATTTCCATTTTTTATCCATTTTATTTCTAAAATGGTTAATAAATAAATAAAAATAAAAAGATTTATTTTTGCTGTATGAAAATGATTATGGGTTATTTCATTCATCCATGAGGATTATTTCCAAGATCCCTCCCCAAGGATGTATGTATATATGTGTATGTATATATATATATATATATATATATATATATATATATATATATTCCCCAAGTACACACATATATAGCATACATATATACACGTATATATTTATAATATACATTACCTTCTTTATATGTGTATACATGCATCATGCATCTTAATGCATGAATTAGGAATAAGAAGATATTAACAAAATATTAAGTAATAAAACATATCAAGCAGCAAACTACCATAATAAAAGTTATCTGAATGTTACTTTTCTAGTAAGTTTTCCAGTTTGGAGTATGACAGAATATTTTCTCTCCTCACAGCTTCACAGAGGAACGATTCACATATTACAGTTCTGAAATACCCTCAGAATATATATTTTTTCTTATGAATATACATGAATATATATATAATATATATTATATATATATATTATATATATGAAATTATATATATATAATTTCATTCATAAGAAAATTAACCTGCACTTTATCATTAAGAGGGAATTGCAGTATATACTTTCATCAGTTGAACTGCCACCATGGTCACTCTAAGGCTTCAAGGCCATTACCAAGTAAAATTAGGGTTAATTCTTCGCAATTACAACCTTATAGTAACATGTAGTTTTATACTGGGATAACTCAGTGACCTTCAGGTGGGCAGTATATTCAGCACAGGAATGGGAAAGGAAGGAATAGCTTACTTCTGGCGGATGATGGAGAATGGTTCCAGTTTACATCAGATTATTGTACAATTTACTTTTGAAATTTTATATTTAATATTTTGAGATTGGGGCTGGTGATTGGGAAATGAAAATAATCAACATAGTAGAAAATAAAGCATATTGTGAATTTTATATACCTTTTGTTTAAACACAAATTTTAATATTTAACTTGATTTACATTTTGCTTTGGCATTTTTATTGTCAGTAGTTTTGGCCTTTTCAATGTAATAATGATCTCAGCAGAAAAATCTCAAATTAATTTTACATTTTACCATTCATTTTAATAGTATTTAATTTGTGGAAATAATTTCCCTGTAGTCTTTTCAAGTAGGAGAATAGAAAGACAAAAAGATTCATAATAAAAAAAAATAAAAGGTACATAACTCCTTGAAATACGAGAATACATGTCATGGGGTCTTTGCTCTGAAAGGATGAATAGTGAGTGATCTTATGACGTGTGTCCTATCCTGCTAACCTTCATATTTTGAAGCACTAAACCCCAGGTCCTCTGTATTTGTGAATTGTTTGGAGACACTTAGGTATAGATGAGTCCCTTAGGGAAGTCACCAGTTATATCAGAATAGTCCTCACAAACTGATATCATGATAAAAAAAAAAAATAAAAGCACTAGGCTACTACCTGACTAGACTTTGAGTACTTTACATGAGGAAGTATATTTCTTGTTTTTAACCCACTCAGATTACTGTAGCCTGTTATGCCAACTCTATTAAATAAATATAAGTAGATTACTATATACTATAGTTCTCAGAAACTATACCTGATAGTAAGTATTATCAGAATTACAAAACTGATTTTTCAGATAAATAAATGCAGTCATATTCCCTACTAATGCTTATAACCACTGAAATATGAATACTTAATATACCACACCATGCCTAGTGCTTACATAGATAAGCATATATCATCAGCTTATTTCTCATACTACATTTCATATTCTATTAACTATAATTCATAGTTTCTTTGGCTATATGTTTCTAAAAAGACATACAAAAGAAAGTATAAGGAAAAGCCCAGTACATATGTCTCTGAGAAATTAAAGCTATTACTTTACAATCCCTTTACACAACCATTTTAGAAAAGTGTTTGTTTTTCTACTGAGACAGGTGTTTCTTCTTTGAAAAGAAATGGCGTAGTGACTTCTATTTCTGAGCTTTTTTGTATGACCGTTCCCATCTAATTAAAGGGCCCCTCATTGGAATGAGAGTGTGTACTTTTCTGATTTAAGTATAAGTGAGGTATATTCCCACTTATATTAATTCTTTGACAGCAGAGGACTAACTTCAAAAATAATGTTTTTCCTTAAACAGACTTTGCTTGTAATATTTAGAACCATGCTGGCCTAAGATAGGTTCCTAAATTCTTCACTGCCTTGATGATAACCAGAGCAACGGTTATGTGCAACTTTCCCCAAATACATATGGGGAATAAAAGCATCACAAAATGACTCATAATAAAGTAGATTGGCAGCAACTGCCTGTGTACCTTCATTCAACTGTCTCCTTTTATTTACCCGGGTAGGTGGCTTTTATTTTTTTTCCTTTCCTCTCAAGGATCAGGTTACATAAAATAAAGGGATGGCAATGAGTTTTGTCTTCTATGATTTAAAGAGTGCACAGGCCTCCTAGCCTTAACCAGACTGACATTTACCCAAGTAATTCTTATATACGTAAATGATGGCACCACCTTGCAGTAGTGATAAAGCACCAGCTCTCCATCGCTAAACCAGGAAGGCATGGAGGGCGGCCGCTTTTTCTCATCACATTTCTGGTGATAAGGTTATACATCACTGGGACAATGGCATGTCTAATTCAAATATGAAATGCCCTTTTGATTTTTCACATGCAAAGAGAAAAACTTTTTCCCAAAGTTTTCCATACATTTACCGTTAAGCACGATTCTAGCCTGCCAGAAGATTGCATTGCACAAATGTTTGAAACAGATTATATTTGGCTTTGAAAATGTTATAATCATATATGTATTTTCATGAGATAAAGTCAATAGTTGTTTGTAAATATTACTTAAAGAATTACTTAAGGAAGTCTAAAGATAATCTTTCTACTTCCCTTTCTCATTTTCTTCTCTACCTTTCTTTTCACTTTTACTCTGTTATAGTCAAAAGACTGTTAACAAGTTTATCTTGACTAAGATTTAAATTATAATTTTGTCATTTGATATATGAGTAGATACTCTATAAGTGCTTAACTTTGCTGAACTTTAATATCTTCCACTGTAAAATAAAGCCTGTATCCTCATTGTTTAGTTGTAGGGATGAATTAAATGCTTCTGTTACTCACAGGTTTGACAAAGGATCTGACAAATAGTTGTTACTTAAAATTCATGTATTCAATCTCCAAGTCTAGTTTGGATTTTGATACACAAAAGTTATTTTCAGCTTCTGGTTTGGGTCTGACATTCAAGAAGCTACAAAATCTCCTTTTATCCTAACAAGTAAAAGAGGGAAAAGTTGAAAATACAACAGCTCTTCAAGGCAAGAGAGGTTAGGTCAGAGGGTAAGTAAACCACTGCCTTTCTTCAAGGGGAGACACTAACAGGCAGGAACTAAAAACAAGCTTTTCTACAGCAGAGCTCCGTAGCAGGAATTTCCATAAAATGACTTGTCAATAGAGAGAAATCAGGACCACAACTGTTACCCTGATAGATGTTAATAGTAGAAAATTAAGAGAACTTGAGTTTTGAGGAATGTTCCGCAAGAAGAGCTTCCCTAGCCCTCAGCAAGGGATTTTGTCTTCTGGAACACTTGACATGTTTTATAGTGACTGAGAAATACCATCTTGTACTCTGAGAAAGGATAGAGGTAAGTGATGCTTCTAAAATATATCAAAACATTCCCTTCTTTTTACTGAGATATTATTCATGCTTATAATGTGTTTGATCAAATCCACTTTCTATTGTCCCTTCTATAATTTCCCCTATATTGACCCTATCATATTTATGTCAAGCAATGTGTTCTCTCTTTTTCTCTCTTCTCTACACACACACACACACACACACACACACACACACACACACACACGTGCGCATGCCTGGACAAGTCTACTTAGTGCCAAATGATGAAAGTAGGACCATATATTTTCTGGAACATGGGTAGTACATCAAGGGCTGATCCTTGAGCAAAACTCATTCTGAGTTTTCTATCAGCTATAAATTTCCACTAGTTTCCAAATTAAGAATAAGGCCTCATGAGCCCCTCTTCATTCCATGCTGGAATTTTGGCTTGCTTGATGTGTTGTAGATGTAGAACATGAAGGTGTACCTTCTGTAATTTCACATGCAAAACAGACCTGTCATGTACAAAAAACACTGTTACTATGTAGACATTTATTTCTCCTTGTTTTTACTATTTTTGGTCACCCTTTCTTATATACGGTTTTGAGATCCCAGTGAGAATTGAGCACACCACAGTCTATTTTTCTCTGCATTTAACCAGTGGTGGGTCTCTTCATTAATTGCCGTGTTCTAGAGGGAGAAGTTTCTCTGATCAAAGTTGAGAGATGCTGATCTATGAACATAATATTAAGTACTCAGGGGGAAGCTAAATATTAGGTCAATCAGCAGAAAATTAACATTAAGTTCTCCCTAGTGCTCATTGATAGAGCTGGAAATATTTATTCTGAGTGAGGTAACCCAGACTCAGTGCCACATGTTTTTCCTCATAGGTGAAAGGTAAATTCAAGACTGTGGATATGTGTGTTTATGCTGGAGTACCTAAAGAAATCAGAAAATTAGTAAGGGTTTGAGGTTGGAGGGTGGGGCTCAAGGGAAGAGAGCTTAAGTTATATGAAGGGGAGAAAGGGAATAATGGAACAGAAAGGGTGAAATAGATGAGTGAAGGGAAAGAAACGTAGAAAAAGACATATAGGGAGGGATAACCAATACTAAAGACCCTTGATAAAAACGTATTGAAACCTACTGCTGTAGAAGTTCTATATAATATTTACATATATAATGTTAATGGTATTATATTGCTAATAAATACATAAAACAGCACTAAAAGAATTATTGTATAATAACTCTTTCAGACATCATAGACTATCAAAGGAGAAGCCCAGTACAGCTTACATCTTTTTTAGTTGTTGGTCAGTTGGGTGCCATACCACTTTTCCCCAAATAAAAATGTTAAAGTCCATTGCTCTTGCTTAACCTCCAGACCCTGGTGATAAAACACTGTTCCTAAAGACACCACATACTTACATCACAGAACATAGGGAGATGTAGCTGTCACTAGCCTGAAAGGATCATCCTCAAGATAACCTTCACAAGCCCAGAGGATTCTATTTCTGCTACCAGAGAGAGAAAAGAAAGAAAGAGTTGTGGACCCTGTGAGTTACTGATGTGACCAGCATATCAAGTTTCATCCACTGGTACAATAGTGATGTGAATATTATAGGAAGAACTAAATTAATTCTGATTAAATTTAAAGTGTTCCACAAGTTGGAACTCATGTCTGATAATTTTTTAATGGAGCATTCAGGGCCCCTAGAACTACAGGTACAGATAGTTGTGAGTCAGCACGTGGGTGCTGAGGAACAAACATTGGTCCTTTGCAAGAGTAGTAAGTCCACTCATGCTGCTCTCCGGACCGGGAACACTGTCTTAGGAAAGAGCTGTGCCTTCAAGAGGAGCTAGTGAAGCAGAGCAAATTTTCTAGGCCTTTATCAGAGGATAATTGATCTCTGGGAAGAGAAATATCTAAACCCATTCCACTCTGGCCAGCCTTACTCACTAAAAGTTATGGGATTCTCTGAGAAGCTGGTTTGAGGCACACAGTCCAAAGCAAATTCTCACTATAAGACTGAAACTTGATAGTAGGATTATTATAGGATGATTCTTCTCCCCAGAATCCTACACCTTCATTTGGAGGCCAGTATGCAGCAAATCCATCAACTCCGAAGAAAAAATAACACTGAACATTAAAAGCCCAAAAGCACAGTTTGTGGACACAAAGAAAGCATCTGAACCTGACTCTGAAAAAGCAGGGTTGTTAAAACGATCAGATGGGGATTTAAACCACCTGTGATTAATATGCTAAGGGTTCTGATGGTCAAAGAAGACAGCATGCAAGCACAGATGGGCAGTGTAAGCAAACAGATGGAAGTGCTAAGGACCAAAAATAAATATCTGAAATAAAATCACAACAGAAATGAAGAATGCCATGGTTGGGGCTATTAGAGCTGACTCCATTGAGGAGATGATCTCTTTTCTTGACTCCATCTCAACCGAAACTCCCCAAACTTAAAGTCAAACAGAAAAAGATAACACATAATAGAATACCCAGAATCTTAAAGACAGTTATCATCTGTACAAATACACAAATGGGAGGAGGAGGGGAGAGAATAAAATATATGTGAAGTCATAAGAAAAAAATTTCTCCTAATGTAAGGTTAAACACCACACCACAGTCTACCAGAAGATCCGGATTAATGTAGCAAATCTGACACCTCCAAATTTCAGAAAATCAAAGGAAAGAAAAGTGTTGAAAGAACTGGAAAGAAGCTTGTGCTGATGACCAATAGCAGGGAGCATCCTGACTGTTCCCCAGAGGTCAGGCAAGCTCGATAGGAGTATGTCAAGAATTTAAATGTTGACAGAAACAAAAATAAAGCATCAGTCTTCACTTTGTGGAATTGACCTTTACAAATAGTAGAGAAATGAGGGGTTTCCCAGACAAAGAAACTAAAAAAATTTGCTCCAGGAAGACTTGTTTTGCAAAAGTGTTGAAGAAGTTTGTTAGAGTAAAACCAGTAGGAGTCAGACAATCAGATATAAGCAAAGATGGGACAGCGAGTCCAGGAGATATTGGTAGAAGGTAGACTTTTACATTTCTCGTTTTAATGTGTTGTTCTAAGTGTCTTTGCTGAATGGTCAAATTACGTGACAGCGAATTTTGTTGTTTCCCTCTTATTTTATATATGTATACAAAGACATTGAAAGAAATAAAGCTTTAGATCATTAGACAGAGGAAAGCTAATTATCCCCCAGTGTGGGTGGAGTTTTTTGATCTGGGTGGCCTGCAAACTAAGCTCTCAGCTCTCCTGGGTCCTTAGCTTGCTGACTTGCCTGCAAATCTTGGGATTAGGCCACGTCACTGCTATAATAAGACCATGCAATGCCTTGTAATATACATAATTAATTTTCTGTATACACACATATATACAGAAGAGAAGAAACACACCAAAGCATACTGCTAGTCTAAGCATTCAGCAAGAATGCTTTGAACAATAAGTGCATACTTCAGCTACACTAGTCCATCAGTTAGGTTCATAGACAATCCCTAGGCATAGAAACTCTCTCCTCATTCTCTTTTTAAATGAAATCCTAATACACATTCTATGTTTTGCTCCTGCAAACATTAATAAAGAAAGACATATACAGAAGACAATAATCCATTTAAACATATTTAAAATTTCTGAATAAATAAATGGATATAATGCTATTCCTTCAAAAAAATTGCAATAGTTTTCTGGCTGCTTTTGGCCTTACATTACGGTGAATGATTGTAAAGCAATGCCTAGATACACAAAGGATTACAATCAAGTAATACTTGTCTATGAATCTAACCTGTTAGTAGTACACACGTACATACACACCTATTAAAATAACATTCTCTTTTCAAGTAGTTAAGGAAGGGTGAAGATAAGAATTAATCAAACCAGCATATATTCTTTACAAAATTAATCATACTTTCTAAGTTATATTAGACATGTGTACTGAATATCAGTAGATCAAGTCCCAAGTCTGGTGTTTTTATAAAATTTATTAATAGCATTTAACTTAATATACAATGCTGTGGATGTCAAGCAGTGTAAGGAGGGTCTTTTAATATAGAAAACTTAGAACTGGGAAGATGAGGGAAGACGAATCACTGTGTGGGGCAAAGTTGAAGTCATCAGTACAATCTATTTACAAGCATGATCTCGATATGAAAAGCATCCCATTTGAGGTGAGTGAATGCAATCCCAGCAAGCATCATCTGATCCAGTCTTAGAAATAAGCTTCACAAGGAACTAGGAATAAACATCCCTCTCAAAAAAGGCTGTCTTTTGGTTGAACAATGTTCACATCACTGTTCTATTTCACTAATTAAGTCATATAACCGTATTACCTTAAAAGATATATAACATGACTTGTCATTCAGATTTTGATTACGTTTTGCCATATAGAAATTTTCAATTTTCCTCTTCTATTTTCCAAACTACAGACTATCACAATGTCCCCACTTCTCTCTGTTCTTTTATTATCTTTGCATTGATTGATGCATACAGATGGACAGGGATAGAATAACTGATTTGCAAAGGAGATGCTTACAATAAATAGTGCCTTGTCTCATGATTCCACCAGTTCAGAGTACCACAAAGGCACTAGTTAGTTTAAGACTAGTAAATCAATACAATGCTCCTCTGCTAGGCTTGTTCTAACCAATTTATGTCCTGTAACAGGAGGTCAATATAGAATAATATCCATTATCTACAGTCATCTACATATCTGTGGCTGCTTTAATACTGGGAATTGATTTTGGACAAAAATCTTTGTGCCTGCATCCATACCACTTTGTCATAGCTTTATATGCTGGAGCCAAGTGGTATTAAGAATGATTTTGCACTGAGGGAGAATACAATGATATATTTTAAGGGTAATATCCTAAATTTAAGGAGGGATTGTTTTTTCATGTCATGAATGCAAGTATGAGAGAGCGATTAGCTCACACATCATTGCTATTTTTCCCACTTATTTTTGTACTGGAATTTTTTATTATCAGGAACAGAGTGATGTGCTTTTAAATCATGTTTTTTCTTGTTTGATGAAACTACCAGAAACATCTCAAAAAAAAAAAACATGATAGTAAAACAGAGAAAACAGGAATGACCTTAAAAGTCTCACCTGTATAATATTGACATTGATTGTGATGATCACACAGCAGACAGGCTTCGTGAGATTTATGTATTGACACAGGTGGAGGATATGTCACAGCTGCATCTCCTTACCTCAACTGGTCCAAAAAGCAGATGATAATAAAACACTTTCAAGAGTAATAATAAACTATAAAGCTTCGAGGCGATCTATGAAAAATGATACTTCCTTTAATAGCTTTGTAGCTCCAAATTCTCACCAGCATCTGAAAGGAAAGAGAAAAATCTGTGGAGAACTGACTTATTTCATTCAGTTGCTGCTGCATTCTTACAACCAGATAGCAGGATCACACCCCCTTTCACTGTTCAACATGGCAGTGGCTGGCTTCCGACGCTACCTGATGAAAATGATTTTCATCTATTTGTGTTCACAGTCAACTCACTTCCCAAGGCAACACACTCATGATGAATTGCAAATCCATGGAAAGTGTCCTTGCATGTCCTGTGATATGTGAGTTGAAACAGTTAGCCTTAGAATACAATTTGCAGACATAATGAGGTAACAAACTTATTTGAATTGTTCAGAAAAATTATTTGGATTTTGAGGACATCTTAACAGTGCCCAGCATATTCATACACAAATCACTGGGAAATATTTATTAAACATTCTTTTGTAAATGAATGGTTTCCTGATGTAAAGATAAGAAAATTGTTTTTACCTGATGGAATATGTAGGGGCATCTGCATGGAAATTTTCCTACATGAGTTGACTATTTTTGAATTGATTTTTATTGAACTCTACATTTTTCTCTGCTCCCCTCCCTGCCTCTGCCCTCCCCTTCAACCCTCTCCCAAGGTCCTCACGCCCCATTTACTTAAGAGATCTTGCTGTTTTCTACTTCCCATGTACTTTAAATCTATGTTTGTCTCTCTTAGGGTCCTCATTGTTGTCTAGGTACTCTGGGATTGGGATTTGTGGGCTAGTTTTCTTTCTTTTATGTTTAAAAACCACTTGTGAGTGAGCACATGTGATAATTGTCTTTCTGGGTCTGGGTTACTTCACACAAAATGATGTTTTCTCGCTCCATCCATTTGCCTGCAAAATTCAAGATATTGTTATTTTTTTTGATGTGTAGTACTCCATTGTGTAAATGTACCACATTTCCCTTATCCATTCTTTGGTTTAGGGCATTTAGGTTGTTTCCAACTCCTGGCTATGACAAGCAATGCTGCTATAAACATAGGTGAGCACATGTCCTTGTGGCACTATTGAGCATCCTTTGCTTATATACCCAAAAGTGGTATTACTGGGTCTTGAGGAAGGCTGTTTTCTAATTTTCTGAGAAATCACCAATTTAATTGATGGTACACCAAATTCTGCTATTTGTATAATTTTCTTACCCAATCAGAAGTTTATATTTGTAAAAATAAACCATGGTAACAACAACAACAAAAACCAAATAATTTTCCAACAGAAAAGCATTTCTCTATTGAGTAAATAGGCATAAGTTTGACTTACCTTTCTCCTTAATTAATCCTTTAGAGATTGTGACATTGGCTCTATATTTTGTGTATTATAATATGTAGCATATTTGGCATTAATACATTTCTGCTACTTCCTTATTGAAAAATTGTTGCCTTGTAAGTGAAACTCACAATATTTGAATTTAATTTACAAAAGTGTAAATACATCACACACACAATCATATATTCCACCAATAGGTGTTTTGCCAGTGAGTTAATTTTAAAAAGCATGCCAGAAACAATTTCCAGCTTATACAACCACTATTTATGAAGAATAAAAATTATATAATATATGGTACATAAGCATGTATAAATATTTAGATTTACACAGTCTATTCTCAGAATTATATTTAGTACAATAAGGAAACTGTATCTTATGTATTTAATTTATCTTTCTGAATTCTATTGTTCTGATCTCCCTTTATACTGTTAGGAATAATATTCGTTGTTATAAAGAATGAAGCACAGGAATGTAAGGTCAGGAATATCATAGCTTTGCTTTAGTCTTATATATTTAAATCATATTGGTTCATGTATAATCTCATCTGTTATAAATTTTTTAATGTTCTTGAAAATGTTAGAAGAACAAAATTGCATCTATTTTCAAATTATATTCAACCCAAGGGATAGCTTTGATTAGAAATCATGTCCACAGGAATGTCAAAAATTAGTCATTTCTGTTGTACATAATTAGTTAAAATAACTGATTGGTGAAGTTTTAGAAACAGTGTTTTTCCTTTAGGGCCATGCATTCATCCCTTGGATCTCGACTGGAAAGCAGGGCTCTGTATAATTGACAAATGATTCTTATTCATGAAGAAATGACTCTGTTGACCTTCAGGCTTTTGCCTACAGAACATGGTGCAAATTTCCTCTGCTTTTTTTTTTTGTATAACTTTTTAACCTATTTCAAAGTATTTCACTATTTCTCTCATCTGTCATAACATATCAATGTCACTTTCAGAAACTTTGATCCATATACCACGGTTCCACCTTTCCTCCTATGCTGTATAAATATCCATTACTGTTGACATTTAACATTCATGGACAATTGTAGCAGATTTTTCTTATGCATGATTGGCTAGGATTTTTCTCTATTTGGCTTTATCCGTAAAGTTTTTTTAAAGATCTTCATATCACTGATTGACATGTTAAATGAATTATGGTGTTTTCTGTAAAACAAACTTTATTAATTAACTATATTTACAGTCTTTTACATGAACTTACAGATGCAAATTCAGGTTTCCTTGTCAATTAAACAAGATCCTGTCAATTAAACACAAATCTTATTTTGTACGATATATTATTTCATAAGTGTATACATAGATTACAGAGAGATCTTGTTTCTCTATGTATCAACTACTGTAGAGCTGATGATAAAAACATCATCAGAGTGCCGAAGTGATGGCTCAGTATTGAGAGTACTGTTTTCTTTGCAGAGGTCCCAGGTCTGGCTACCAGCATCCAAATGTGGATTCATCAGTGTCTGGTACTTGAGTTTCAGGTACTTGGCACCTGCTTCTCACCTTTACAGATATCAGACACTCATGTGTTACACATACATACCTACAGGCTCTTACATGTACACATAAAACAAAAATAATTAATCTTAAAAACATGAGCACAAGCCTGGTTTGGTCCTCAGCATCCACAAAGTAAAAGAAGGTAAATTATGACTCCAAAGAACTTTACATATAAATTTCTAAAATTTTTATATAGTCTGTGCACTCATTCTCTTTTAATCACTCTGTATTTTGGAGTTTCTGTTCTTTGCAATGCTGGAGATGGAGTACACTTTTATAGATTAGACCACATTTGCTTTGGGAATTTTGGCAAAAGTGGCCATCAATCCATGTAGATGGAAGGCTGGGGTTTTGAAGTTGTTCTAATTAGATACCTATAGCTTATTTCTACAGAATATTTAGGTAGAATCTTTCTTAATATCCATATTATATTTCATTTTAAACATGAAATTTTCTCTCTATTATTGAAAGATTGTCTTTTAGAGGGAAACATTTCAATAGAAACATGTTAATCACACATAAGTGTATGTCTACATATTATATTGTTTTGTAGCCTTTGATTAATTTTTGTTTCAGGGGTAACTCATGTTATTGTACAAAATACATAACTAGATAGCATGATTTCTACAAACATCATTTTTGAGAAAAATACTCATACATATACAAACAGAGACAGCTCTTCTATACATATGCATGTATACATACACACATGTTTATACAATATACTAATTCTCAGCAATAGAAATGCATATAGTAAACATTATGCATAATTCAACATATTAAACCAATGTGATTGTATATACATTTAATCCTGGCACTGGGAAGAGGCAGAAACAGAGGCAAGTTGAGCTCCATGAGTTTGAGGTCATCCTGATCCACATAACAAGTTCCAAGTCAAGGATACATGTCAAGATACAAAAAAAAGTAAAAGTAAAAGAAACCAAAAATTTTTATTTTATCTATCAAATAGCATCGTAGTTTCAAATTATTGCCATTGTCACTTCAAGTGTTACAGTGATAAGGATGACAAGTAATTGTATGATCCAATCCAGTTTAATCCAGAAGGCAGTAGAACTACCAAAGTGGAATCCAGTAGGCAGCATCTTTACTTATTCAGAATAATTTCAGAGTGATTTGCATAATTATCAACCCTAAACAAACCAAGACTCTTAATTTCAACCACGGCTATTGTTGATTTTCTGGAGAGTCAGATTATTCTAAAAGAAATTATGTATACAAACACATATGTATTTATACATTATTTTACAGACTAGTTGAGAAATCTTTGTACTTTTTGAGTTGATAATTGCTATCATATTCTCACTGTAAAGCAAGAACTAAATAAGTATATGGGCTATTTAGATGCTGTGTCACAAAGCTCCTGCTCTGGGGAGATAAAGTAGAATATGTATCCTTCTTTCTAGGAGATGAGATGGGGGACGCCATCCCTCTCCATTTCCATGTGCAAACCAGAGGGAGCTGAGGAAGGGAGTGAATTCTGGCCTCACCAGCAGGCTCCCAGCCAGGAATATTTCTACAGACCACCATCAGCACACCCTTTCTGTCAGCTGGAGTGAGAGACCTGCCCTTAGACTCATTACTGATGCTATAATAACTTGTAATGGCTTAAGCTAACTTAATTTTCTGAGACCCCCTGCTGTAATTCTTCAAATAAACGCTCTACGTTGTTTTGAAATTTTGCCAAAATCAAAAAAGGCTCATTTCTTGTTAGAAAGTTCCTTAATAGTTATTGGGTTTCTTTTCTGATAGAATGATAGCAAATTACAGAATGCTAATCAAAATAAAAAAAATTAAAAGCATATTTTTAAGTATCCTTTTTGGATTTTTTCACAATAGAGGTTAGCAAAAAGGTTTGCAACAGTTAAGTTTATGATTCACCATGTAGCAATTCCTTCAAAGGTGGGGAAGGGGGTTCATTTTCTTCTGTAGGTATCCAAGAGAAGGATGTGCTTGAAAGTAGCAAAAGTCTATTACATTTCCTCCTTCTGAACCACTGAAAAGAAGTCTGGTATTTTATAAAACAAACATTCAAATAAAGCAAGCAAACAACAGCGTCCTGATTATGAACACGGTTAGAAGAAAATGCCATCATTTGCTAATAAAAAGGGCATGAATAAAGCATTTACTGGACATGAACAATAGAGGCCGCTGACTGATTTTAATTCCAAAGTGTGAATGAGTGGTGAAGGGGACTCCCACGCAGGGGATAGTCCCTCCCAGACTGTGGATTAGGCACAAACCACAAGCAAACACCTGGTTACACAAAGAGATCCTTTATTAAGCAGTGAAGAAAAGTTAAAGTGGCTGCTTGCTGACTCTGGCAGAAAAACAGCAGCAAATATCCTTGCAGGTCTAATTGGTAAGAGGCCGAAATGGGGAAGTCTGTGATAGAATGAGCTAGGATGCAGTGGTAAAGAAGATAGGGGTTGAGGGAGAAGGGGAAGACAACAAGAGAAAGGGAGAAAAGACATTTACCCTGGAAGCACAAAGACTGTTTCTGGAAACAGAGGAGACATTCGCATATAGGGAAATGACAGAATATAAAGGTAAAATGAGAAACCCCTTCCTAGAGTGAGATGAGCTGTTTCATTTTAATTGGGGATATTAATTAGGTAAACCAAAGGGGACTACTGATTGCTGGACTTCAATGCTTTAGTAACTAGAACTTGGTGGTCATCTTCAGACCTTGATGGTTAGCTTTAAGAATATACACTAATGGTTTTGAGCAAGGCAGAGGGAATAGAAGAGAAGGGCAAGGCCTGCCAGAGCCATTCTTGCCACTCTTAAGCTGTTCACAGTCCCTTCTAGCCGTGACTTTATGATGTCTATAGATTTTCCCTTAGTAAACCCAGTAGCTTCCTCAATGCTATCCAAAGCATTCATTTTCAATTGCTTTTTTGAGCACCAATCTGCCTTCAAACCCTGCATCTGGCATCATGTAGTAGGGATTTGACTCTTCTGTAATCCAAAAAGCACATGATTTAACAATGGAATCTATAGATGAAATGAAACCCATAATTTCAAGACCTACAGATTATTTATGGAATCAAATAGTTTGTTTCCTGAAGATGTTCTTGCTTGTTGTTTGATTTTTGTTCATGAGTCTATGTGTGTGTCTGTGTGTGCACACATGTGTATAAACTCAGGACCCTGAACATGTTAAATCTTTGCTTTTCATGGTTGATATAAAAAATATAACTATGAAAGAAAGCCCTAATTGTGTTTATTTACTTATTATTTGTTCAATTTTAATTTTCAATTTGATATTTAAACAAACAAAAATTAGTGGTGGTTTTATCAGCATATGTGTTAGAATTGGAAAATAACAAAGAAATAATTGTTAAGCCAGACACAAATAATCTATACCATCTGAAGTAAAATTTACTATAGAAATATCCAAACTAATAAACTATTTTCATGAAGGAGTGGGAGATATGATTCAGTGTGTACAGGTATTGGCTGCTTTTCTAGACCTGGGTTCAGTTCCCAGTAGCTACTTGGCAGTTCATTACAGTCTGTAACTAAAATCCCATGTCTTATTCCCTGCTTCTGGCATCCACAGGTACCAGCATATAAGTGGTGCACAGATATCCATGAAGTTAAAACAACTATACACATAACATAAACTAAAAGTAATGAAATCAAAGCTCCTTTTAGATTTTGTGACGTATGTGTCTACAAATAGTAAATGTAGCCCTGTAAACCAGGAAGGCTGATTTAGATTATAATCACTCCGTGAAAAGTGCTTGTGTAAAAGCAACAACTGTGGTCAAGAAATAAATACTACCTAGAAATTAAGGCAAATGCATTTGATTAAAAAAGTATTCTTTTTTAGCAGTGAAACTCCTAGGACGTACAGCCAGAAAACCAATAACAGCAGAAAATTAGCAGTCATTAAATATCTATCTATACACTATTCCTCATTGTCTATGTGGACAGATACCTCCTACCTATCAAGTTGTCAATTAGAAAGGCACCTATGATGTTGTATAGAGGCAATCAGTAAAGAAACCACTTGTATGACTTATGCAAAATTAGAAAGCTTTGTGTGTTTAAAAATCCTGTACTTGGTAGTTGGGAAATACAAAGGAGTAGAGTCCTGTTAAGTCTGCAGCAGTCACACCAATAACAGGAGACATAGTACATTATGACAAATATGTGAGTCTTTATTTATTAAAGAAGAAGTGAAAAATATCCCTTCTGTATGTATGTCCTTTCAAGAACAATAATTAGTTCATTGTGCAGTTTGAATATCTTAAGTCAAGTTTACATTTCACAGTGAATTTCAATATTGCTTTAATGATGATTGTAATGAAATCATTAAATCTGAAAGCCAATATTAATTTATCTGAAAACTCAGTAAATTACATTGGAAGATGAGACAGAATAGTTTAATATTATCTATTTGATTATTCCATAACCCATGTTCTGTTTCTTCTAGCTAAATTCTTATTTTAGTGATAATCACTTGATACTGTAGTGTACGGTAGTATAGCGAGTCCTCAGTGGGGAAACACTGTCATTATGTATGGTTTACTTTGTTACATTTACAGCACAGAATAATTTGCATGTAAAGTTTTGTGTATGGAGAAACAAAAATCAATTTTTTTTTTCGAGACAGGGTTTCTCTGTGGCTTTGGAGCCTGTCCTGGAACTAACTCTGTAGACCAGGCTGTTCTCGAACTCACAGAGATCCGCCTGCCTCTGCCTCCCGAGTGCTGGGATTAAAGGACTGCGCCACCATCGCTGGGCAAAAATCAAATTTTTTAACAGGTTCAGATAGTGGTTTCATTGCAGTGTACTTTTAGAAGATATTTAAGGTCAAGGGTTATCGGCAATGAATCGTACTCAATGTACATACATACCTTGTTGAAAAAATATAGCTGATCAATTTCCCTATTTATAATTGATTAATTTTAAATTAATCCTTTTCATGTGCTGATCCATTAACATGCACACACATGCATATACATATCTATACACACATACACATGAACACATACACACACATACACCTCACACTAAGTACATATATATATATATATATATATATATATATAAAATGTAGAGTGATTCATCATGATGACTGCTGTCGTTCTGATGCTGTTTACTATAAAAAATATAGTGTATTTACTTTGAAAACAATAGAAAATAAATGCAACAATGTATACAATTATATTTATTTTGTATTTTGCCTTACTAACAAGCTGAATGAATTTTGCTTCCTTCTATAATATTGAAACAAAGAATTTTTTTTAAATTAAGAAAGAGACTCTAGGATTTATACCTTCGCTTTCCAGAATTTTTATTTAAAGGCAAATGATATAAATATTAATGACTGAAGACAGTTTATAATTTTGAATTAAACTGTTTTGCAAGTTCAATTAATTTTAAACAAGGAAAAGGCAAATTCCTGGAAGGCATTTGGAGTGCTCCGGGCTTAGACTTAGTGATTAAAGCCTGACTGATCTCCATGGTCTCATTTTAGAAGACTTGTTTTGTTTGAACACTTGCCTTGTTTTTAGGATTTTGAAGTTGAAGGTTGTTAACACATATGGTATATTATGTGATCTCTGGCAAATTGATAGTAGCCAAATAAGTAAATGCATAGATTTGTTGACATAGCAAAAGTAATTTCTATTTAAACATAAGTAAAAATCAACCCTTATGGAAGTTGAGAAGCAGACAAGATAATCGGTGAAAGAACATTGCTCTGGAACACAGTAATATTGGAGCCATGGCAATAAGTCTTGTGTTATGAAAAAAACAATTGACTGGTAAGGAGCGTCTAGAAAGGGCAAGTGAGACATTCAGAAACCTCGTTGTTTCTGACAGGTTGGGACCAGGTAAAATCAAGATGGAGAGAGTGGTGTGCTGCTGACAGTATCCAAGGGCAAGAGAAATCTGAGTCATCGCAGGTGAAGTTCCCATTGGGTAGTCACTGATTATACACTATAATGCTAAGAAAGAGAGTCATTTTTATGTTGTTAGTATTAATACTTCTGGAGGCATTAAAATCACTGACTTCAAACTCTACTACAGAGCTACTACTGAAAACAGCCTGGTATTAGCATAAGAACAGACGGTTTGACCAATGGAACCGAATCCAAGACCCAGATATTAATTCACACACCTTCGAACACCTGATTTTTGACAGAGAAGTAAAAAATATCAAATGGAAAAAAAAGCATATTTAACAAACGGTGCTGGCATAACTGGATATCAACATGTAGAAGAATTAAAATATACCCATATCTAACACAAAACTCAAGTCCAAATGGATCAAAGACCTCAACAAAAAGCCAACCACAAAAGCCTTATAGAGAAGAAAGTGGGAAGTACACTTGAATGCATTGGAAAAGGAGACCACTTCATAATATAACCCCAGTAGCATAGACACTTAGAGAAACAACTAATAAATGGGACCTCCTGAAACTGAAAAGCTTCTGTAAAGCAAAGGACGCAGTCAACAAGACAAAACGATAGCCTACAGAATGGGAAAAGTTCTTCATTAATCCGACATCAGACAGAGGTCTGATCTTCAAAATATATAAAAAAACTCAAGAAATTGGTCATCAAAAGAACAAATAATCCAATAAAAAATGGAGTACAGACCTAAACAGAGAACTCTCAACAGAGGAATCTCAAATTACTGATAGACACTTAAGAAAATGTTCAACATCCTTAGTCACCAGAGAAATGCAAATCAAAACAACTCTGATAATCCATCTTACAGCTATAAGAATGGCCAAGATCAAAAATACTCATGACAACTTATGTTGTAAGGGTTGTGGTGTAAAGGGAACACTTCTGCATTTGCTGGTGGGAATGTAGACTGATGAATATCTTAAATATCATCATCAAATCTTCATCCAACAACTGATGGAAGCAAAGGCAGAGACCCACAGCGGAACACTGAACTGGGAGTTGAGCCGGGCAGTGGTGGCGCACGCCTTTAATCCCAGCACTCGGGAGGCAGAGGCAGGCGGATCTCTGTGAGTTCGAGACCAGCCTGGTCTACAGAGCTAGTTCCAGGACAGACTCCAAAACCACAGAGAAACCCTGTCTCGAAAAACAAAAACAAAAAAAAAAAACAAAAACAAACAAACAAACAAAGTCTAGTTGAAGAGTGGAAGGAATGAGGATATGAGCAAAGAGGTAAAGAGCATGATGGGTTCACCCACTGAAACACTTTACCTGAGCTAATAGGAGCTCACCAACTCCACCTGAATTGGGAAGGATCAAGCATAGGACCAAATAGTTCCTCTGAATGTGGTTGACAGTAGAGTTGCTGGGGCAGAATGAGGGGCCACTGGAAGTGGCACTAGGAATTATCCCTACTGCATGCACTGGCTTTTTGAGATCCTATCCTATTTTTTTTCCATGTATGCCTGGCTCAGTCTAGATATAGTAGGGAGGGCCTTAGATCTTCCTTAAAGAAATGTGCCTTACCCTCTCTGAGAATTATATAGGGGTGGAATAGGAGGTTATGTGTAGGGAATGGGAGGAAAGGAGGGAGTGGGAACATGGATTGGTATTTTTAAAAATCAAATAAAAGAAAGAGAACAAAGTTAAAGAAAAAAGTTTAAACAACACATCAAACCCCACACACTAATAGTGGGAGAGTGGAACACTGCACCCTCACCACTGGACAGGAGTTCCAGACAGAAACTTAACAGGAAATAATGGAAATAACAGAAGTTATTACTGAAATGGGTTCATCAGACATGTATAGAACATTCCACCCAAGCACAATAGAATATACCTTCTTCTCAGTACCTCAGGGAGCCTTCTCAAAAATTGAATACATGCTCAGTAACAAAGCAAACCTCAACAGATACAAAAAATTGTAATTACACTCTATATCTTATTGGATCACCATGCTTAAAGTTAGAATTCAACAGTAACACTAATTGAAGAAAGCTCATAAATCCATGAAATTAAACAATGCTCAAATGAATCAAGGAAGAAAAAAATTAAAGACTTCCTCGTATTCAATGAAATTGAATACACAATATACCCAAACTTATGGAACACTTTGAAAGCAGTCAGTGCTAAGAGAAAAGTTCACAGCACTAAGTGCCTGTATAAAGAAAGTGGAGGTATCTCACAGTAGCGACTTAACAGCACACCTGAAAGCTCTAGAACAAAAGGAATCAGATGCACCTAGAAGGAGTAGATGCCAGGAAATAATCAAATTGAGTGCTGAATTCAATAAAATAGAAACAAAGAAAGCAACACAAATGATCAATGAGAAAAAGAGTTGGTTCTTTGAGAAAATCAATAAGAGAGAGAAATTTTTATCCAAACTAACCAAAATGCAGGGAGAGAATATGAAATTAACAAAATCAGAAATGAAAAGGGGACATAAAAGACACAGAGGAAATTCAGATAATCATCAGATCATACTTCAAAAACCTGTACTCTACAAAATTGAAGAATTTAAAGGAAGTGGACAATTTTCTTGATAGGTACCATATACCAAAATTAAATCAAGAACAGATAAATAATTGATATAGACCTATAACTCCTAAGGAAATAGAAGAAGTCATCAAAAATCTCCCAACCAAAAGATTCCGGGGCCAAATGGTTTCAGCACAGAATTCTACCAGAATTTTAAAGAAGAGCTAATACCAATTCTCCTCAAGTTGTTCCACACAATAGAAACAGAACAGATATTGCCAAACTCTTCTTATGAGACAATCGTTACCTTAATACCTAGATCACACAAACATGTAACTAAGAAAGAGAATTATAAACCAATCTACCTCATGAATATTGATGCAAAAATATATTCAATAAAATACTGACAAACTGAATCTAAGAACACATCAGAAAAATCATCCAGCATGGGAGGGTTCAACATACAAAAATAGATCAATGTAATCCACCATATAAACAAACTGAAAGAAAAACCACCACATGATCATTTCATTAGATGTGGAAAAATCCTTTGACAAACCCAGGTGATTTGTAACATGAAACAATGCTGAGAACTATGGGACACAACAAATCCTTCCAAATTTATTATTGCCCTTAGTTGTGTTTGAAATGAATTTGAAAATTTGGTTGCTCTTGAGAAATTCTAGGAACATTGTCTACTTTTTTGTTTACATGTAGAACATAGTTTAAGTTGGAAAAACTCAATAGTAAGCGAACCTCTGCAAAGGACTCTGAGAGCTTCTGTTACTTTTCCTAGTTCCTGCACCTTTCTATGACATGGCCAGAACCACTCTGGTGATAATTTTAAAGCTGTCCTAGAGAAATAGTACATTTTTTTTCAAATTATCTTTTTTTCTACATTTGAAATAAAAAGAAGAAAAGAAGCTATTATGTTTATATTTTAAGAAAAATATTTCATGATTTTAATATATATTTATATAATTAATTATTGTAATTATTGATATTATCATTAAATTCAAGGTATTTAAAATGTTAAATTCCTTGCTTGTTTTGAATTGAAGAAAACATGTATATTTTTCTCTTTTTTTTGCTGTTTAGAAAACCACTATGATTATAGAATCTGTAGATATAACTATAGCTCTCATCTAGAGATGGGGAGTTCATGATTTATTCAGATCTCTAAAGATAAAGAATCATCAGTCTATGAGGAAAATTCAGATTATCAGTTATTCTAAGGGTACAGGGGACTTTCTATGTATTTAGCTGTTCATCTCAATGACATTCCTGGAGGGAGCCCTTTGATAGATGATTATTATTTGAAGTGGCAGGAGGCAGGCAACTTCAAAAGAAACAGCTTCTTCAATCTGAACTAATAGTTTCAGGAAGAAGCTTCCTTAATCAAACTACTCCTAAATCTGGTGACTATGAACACATTAGTTTGTGACATAATATGGAAGGATACATATTATGAAAGAAAGGACTAAAGTAATAATATCTGTATAGCAATACACAGAAAGAATACCAACTGAAATAAAAATAGATGTTACTAAAACATAAAATAGTTTCATGAGACAGGGGAGTCTTATACTGAAAAGACTCAGTACAGTTCCTTTTGAAAATATAAAATAGCCATTCTTCCCAATGAGGGTTCCGCAAAGTAGAGGGACACCAACTGACACCAACGCAGACAAATTACTCCTGCTGCTAATGAAACCCTTCAGTTTTTATTTCCACACAGAAAAACATTCTAAATCAGAGGAATCTGTGAAACAGACTTCAGGAATGCCAACAAACTGACAATGGTAACGTGTTTGAGCTTGCAAACAACACAAATTAATTCACAGTCAAACACAGCGAATCTGAAGTGTTCGGTGTCCCCATCCAAGCTGTTTCAGGTGCCTTCCCCCCAGCCTTGGTCACGCATTCAGCATGCACGCTACGCTGCTCTGCTCACGCAGTCATTCCACATGGGGCCCACCAGCTCTGTCTGAAGCACCTGGTCTCAGAGCTAAGACTACTCTGCTCTGAAGTCCTGTTTTACAGTCAACATTTTATGCTCTTATGTAAAACCAGAGTTTATGAAACAAGACATTTAATGTTTTCCTCAGCAGGGAAGCATCACATTCATATGCATTTTTATTATACTTTTGATATATTGCTTTATTGATTAAAATATGTGCCATTTGCATTGATGACTTGAATTTTGTAAAAATCTATTAACTGCATTTTGGCATGGGGCTAGGACAGAGTTTTCACAAATTTCTGAAAAGGTCCTAAGCATCCTGCCATTACCATGTATTCATATTACCATAAAGTAACATGCTCAGTATATTAAATCAGAAGATCCAAAAGCAGTTTGAAAAACACAGAAGATATTTTATGTCCTCTTGTGTCAAATATCCAAAAATATGTTAATTCTATTTATTAGTATGCAACTTTACTCTCAACAAAAATAAATGATGAAATTATACATATAGTAATAAATATTTTAAAATAAAGCTCTCATAATTTATCACCAATAAGTATTATATTTGTATACCTACTTTATATAACTGTGTGTCTGAATTCTAAAAACTTGTCTTGGTATAAAAATAGTCAAACCTAGAAAATATTTAGAAAGTCTTGTTTTAGATTCTCTAATATTATAGACTATTTTACTACTGAAAAACTTTAACCACAACATACAATAAAGTTGTAAAATCTGGACTTCCTGGCCATCCTACAGGGGCTATACGGCCCAAACCGCCTCTCTCTTACTATCCCATTCAGCTTACATCCAGATCCCCACACCCCCTGTCTCCCTCCCTCCCTCCCTCCCTCCTTTGGGGCATAGCGCCTCCCTGCCCAGCCTGCTAGGGTGCTGGGACTGAATCCGAACCGGGAGGACAAAGGGGTGGCCAGTAGCTCCTTTGTTCTTATAGCCTGCCCGCAGCGAGCAGGGTGGGCCCTTTGTTCGCCAGCTAACCAAGCAGCGCAGAGTTTCGATCTGGGCACCCAGTGAAACATCATTGTGGTGAGTGAGTGCTGCGGCAGCTGGGATCATACCTCAGCCGGCCCACACTTCCTGGCCATCCTACAGGTGCTATACTGCCCAAACCGCCTCTCTCTTACTATCCCATTC
This sequence comes from Microtus oregoni, assembly GCF_018167655.1. Classification (NCBI taxonomy): domain Eukaryota; kingdom Metazoa; phylum Chordata; class Mammalia; order Rodentia; family Cricetidae; genus Microtus; species Microtus oregoni. Next base: position 20,001,648 of record NW_024543060.1, read on the forward strand.
AGCTTACATCCAGATCCCCACACCCCCTGTCTCCCTCCCTCCCTCCCTCCTTTGGGGCATAGCGCCTCCCTGCCCAGCCTGCTAGGGCGCTGGGACCGAATCCGAACCGGGAGGACAAAGGGGTGGCCGGTAGTTCCTTTGTTCCCATAGCCTGCCCACAGCGAGCAGGGTGGGCCCTTTGTTCGCGAGCTAACCAAGCTGTGCGGAGTTTCAATCTGGGCACCGAGTGAAACCTCATTGTGGAGAAACATCTCTGGGGAGTGACATCACTGCGAAGGTACATCAGTGGGCAAGAAGACCTGATCCTATAAAAGCAGATCCAAAGGGGAGTATTGGGAGGAAGAGATGGGCAGACGCCAATGCAGGAATTCTCCCAACAATCTGAAAAACAACACGAAACCACCAGAAGCCAGTGACCCCACAACAGGAGGACATGAACACCTTAATCAAGAAGAAGTAGAAAAAACTGACTTCATGAAAGTGATTGACACCCTTAAACAGCATATAAAAAACGCCCTTATAGAAATGGATGAGAAGTATAATAGAAAGTTCGAGGAATTGAGTAAATCAGTGAATGATACCCTAGGAAACCAAGGAAAAACAATCAAGCAAATAAAGGAAACAGTTCATGACTTGAAAACTGAAATGGAGGCAAAGAAGAAAACACAAACAGAGGGCCGACTGGACATGGAAAATCTAGGTAAACGAATAGAGACTACAGAATCAAGTATAACCAGCAGAATACAAGAGATAGAAGAAAGAATCTCAGATTCTGAGGATAACATAGAGAAAATAAACACTCTGATCAAAGAAAACAGCAAGTCCAACAAACTCTCATCACAAAACATTCAGGAAATATGGGACACAATAAAAAGACCAAACCTAAGAATAATTGGAGTAGAAGAAGGAGAAGAAGTGCAGCTCAACGGTACAGAAAATATACTTAATAAAATTATAGAAGAAAACTTTCCTAACCTGAAGACAGATGTACCTATGAAGGTGAAAGAAGCATACAGAACACCAAATAGGCTGGATCAAAAGAAAACATCCCCTCGCCATATAATAATCAAAACACAAAATATACAGAATAAAGAAAGAATATTAAGAGCCGCAAAGGAAAAAGGCCAAGTTACTTATAAAGGTAAACCTATCAGACTTACACCTGACTTCTCTATGGAAACCATGAAAGCCAGAAGGTCCTGGATAGATGTTCTCCAAAAACTAAGAGACCACGGATGCAAGCCCAGACTACTATATCCAGCCAAACTTTCATTCACTATAAATAGAGAAAACAAAATTTTCCAGGATAAAAACAAATTTAAACGATACGTAGCCACAGATCCAGCCTTACAGAAAATATTAGAGGGAAAATCACTAACCAAGGAGTCCAACAATGACCACAATAACTCAGACATCTAGAGACTCTTCACCAGCGCAAATCAAAGAAGGAAAACACACAAACACTACTACTTAAAAAGTGACCGGAGTTAACAACCACTGGTCATTAATATCACTTAATATCAATGGGCTCAACTCACCTATAAAAAGGCACAGGCTAAGAGATTGGATAAGAAAACAGGATCCAACATTCTGCTGTCTACAGGAAACACACCTCAACCACAAAGACAGGCACCTACTCAGAGTAAAGGGCTGGGAAAAGGCTTATCAAGCAAATGGACCTAAGAAACAAGCAGGTGTGGCCATACTAATTTCTAACAAAGTTGACTTCAAACTTAAATCAATCAGAAGAGATGGAGAGGGACATTTTATACTCATAACAGGAACAATTCATCAGGAAGAAGTCTCAATCCTGAATATCGATGCCCCTAATATAAAAGCACCCACGTACGTAAAGGAAACATTACTAAAACTCACGGCAGCCATCAAACCGCACACACTAATAGTAGGAGACTTCAACACTCCTCTCTCACCAATGGACAGGTCAATCAGACAGAAACCTAACAGAGAAATTAGAGAATTAATGGAGGTAATGAAGCAAATGGACTTAACAGACATCTATAGATTATTCCACCCAAAGAGGAAAGAATATACCTTCTTCTCTGCAGCTCATGGAACCTTCTCGAAAATTGACCACATACTTGGTAACAAAGTGAACTTACACAGTTACAAAAAAATATTAGTAACCACCTGTGTCTTGTCAGATCACCATGGATTAAAGTTAGAATTCAACAACAATGCTACCCCCAGAAAGCCTACAAACTCATGGAAACTGAACAGTCAACTACTGAACCATACCTGGATTAAGGAAGAAATAAAGAAAGAAATTAAAGTCTTCCTTGAATTCAATGAAAATAAAGAAACAACATAGTCGAACTTATGGGACACTATGAAAGCAGTCCTGAGAGGAAAGTTCATAGCACTAAGTGCCCACCTAAATAAAACAGAGAAAGCACATATTGGAGACTTAACAGCCCACTTGAAAGCTCTAGAAAAAAAAGAAGCAGACTCACCTAGGAGGAGTAGAAGACTGGAAATAGTCAAATTGAGGGCTGAAATCAACAAAATAGAAACACAGAAAACAATCCAAAGAATCAATGAAACAAAAAGCTGGTTCCTGGAGAAAATCAACAAGATTGATAAACCCCTATCCAAACTAATCAAACGAAAGAGAGAGAACACGCAAATTAATAAGATCAGAAATGAAAAGGGGGACATAACCACAGACACAGAGGAAATTCAGAGAGACATTAGATCTTACTACAAAAGCCTGTATGCCACAAAACTGGAAAATGTAAAAGAAATGGACGCTTTTTTAGATAAATACCATTTACCAAAACTAAACCAGGACCAGGTGAACAATCTAAACAGACCTGTAAGTCGCGAAGAATTAGAAGCTGTTATCAAAAACCTCCCTACCAAAAAAAGCCCAGGACCAGATGGTTTCAATGCAGAATTCTACCAGAACGTCCAAGAAGACCTAATACCTACACTCCTTAATGTATTTCACAATATGGAAACAGAAGGGTCATTACCAAATTCCTTTTATGAAGCCACAATTACTCTGATACCAAAACCACTCAAAGACTCAACCAGGAAAGAGAACTACAGGCCAATCTCACTCATGAATATCGACGCAAAAATCCTCAACAAAATACTGGCAAATCGAATCCAAGAACACATCCGAAAAATTATCCATTATGATCAAGTAGGCTTCATTCCTCAGATGCAGGGCTGGTTCAACATACGAAAATCTATCAATGTAATCCAGCATATAAATAAACTGAAAGAAAAAAACCATATGATCATTTCATTAGATGCTGAAAAAGCATTTGACAAAATTCAACATCCATTTATGTTAAAAGTCTTGGAGAGATTAGGGATACAAGGGTCATACCTAAAAATAATAAAAGCTATATACAGCAAGCCGACAGCTAACATCAAATTAAACGGAGAGAAACTCAAAGCCATCCCAATTAACTCAGGAACACGGCAAGGCTGTCCACTCTCGCCATACCTCTTCAATATAGTGCTTGAATTTCTAGCAATAGCAATAAGAAAACATAATGGGATCAAGGGGATTCGAATTGGAAAGGAAGAAGTTAAACTTTTGTTATTTGCAGATGATATGATAGTGTGCATAAGCGACCCCAAAAACTCCACCAAAGAACTTATACAGCTGATAAACAGCTTTAGTAATGTGGCAGGATACAAGATCAACTCCAAAAAATCAGTCGCCCTCTTATACACAAAGGATATGGAAGCAGAGAGGGAAATCAGAGAAGCTTCACCATTCACGATAGCCACAAACAGCATAAAATATCTTGGGGTAAATCTAACCAAGGAAGTGAAAGATCTATTTGACACGAACTTTAAGGCATTGAAGAAAGAAATTGAAGAGGATACCAAAAAATGGATGGACCTCCCTTGCTCTTGGATTGGGAGGATCAACATAGTAAAAATGGCAATTCTACCAAAGGCAATTTATAGATTCAATGCAATCCCCATCAAGATCCCATCAAAATTCTTCACAGATCTGGAGAAGACAATAATCAACTTTATATAGAAAAACCAAAAACCCAGGATAGCCAAAACAATCCTATACAATAAAGGATCTTCTGGAGGCATTACCATCCCTGACTTCAAACTCTATTACAGAGCTACAGTAATGAAAACAGTGTGGTACTGGCATAAAAACAGAGAAGTCGACCAATGGAATCGTATAGAAGACCCGGATTTTATCCCACAAACCTATGAACACCTCATTTTCGATAAAGGAGCTAAAAGTATACAATGGAAGAAAGAAAGCATCTTCAACAAATGGTGCTGGCACAACTGGATGTCAACCTGTAGAAGAATGAAAATAGACCCATATCTCTCACCGTGCACAAAACTCAAGTCCAAATGGATTAAAGACCTCAATATCAGTCCGAACACACTGAACCTGATAGAAGAGAAAGTGGGAAATACCCTACAACAGATGGGCACAGGAGATCGCTTCCTATGTATAACCCCAGAAGCACAGACATTAAGGGCAACCTTGAATAAATGGGACCTACTTAAACTGAGAAGCTTCTGTAAAGCAAAGGACATGGTCACTAAGACACAAAGGCAACCTACTGACTGGGAGAAGATCTTCACCAACCCCACAACAGACAAAGGTCTGATCTCCAAAATATATAAAGAACTCAAGAAACTAGACTTTAAAATGCTAATTAACCCAATTAAAAAATGGGGCACTGAACTGAACAGAGAATTCTCAACAGAAGAAGTTCAAATGGCCAAAAGACACTTAAGGTCGTGCTCAACTTCCTTAGCAATCAGGGAAATGCAAATCAAAACAACTTTGAGATATCATCTTACACCTGTCAGAATGGCTAAAGTCAAAAACACCAAGGATAACCTTTGCTGGAGAGGCTGTGGAAGAACGGGTACCCTCATCCATTGCTGGTGGGAATGCAATCTTGTGCAACCACTGTGGAAGTCAGTGTTTCGGTTTCTCAGGAAATTCGGGATCAACTTACCCCTGGACCCAGCAATACCACTCTTGGGAATATACCCAAGAGATGCTCTATCAAATGACAAAAGCATTTGTTCAACTATGTTCATAGCAGTATTATTTGTAATAGCCAGAACCTGGAAACAACCTAGATGCCCTTCAATGGAAGAATGGATGAAGAAAGTATGGAATATATACACGCTAGAGTACTACGCTGCGGTAAAAAACAATGACTTCTTGAATTTTGCATGCAAATGGATGGAAATAGAAAACACTATCCTGAGTGAGGTGTCCCAGACCCAAAAAGATGAATATGGGATGTACTCACTCATAATTGGTTTCTAGCCATAAATAAGGACCACGGAGTCTATAATAGGTGAACCTAAAGAAGCTAAGGAAGAAGGTGAACCCAAGGAAAAACATATAGTTGTCCTCTTGGCTAAGGGAAGTAGACCAAATTTCTGGGGAGAAAATGGGACCTGGGGGGGGGAGGGTGGGATGGGGGTAAGGGGAGATGGGGAGAGAAAAGGTAGAAGGGAAGGAGGGGTGACCTGGGAAACATGAGAATTGGGATAAAGGAAAGGTGGATAGGGGAGCACGGAACCACAATTCTTAGTTAAGGGAGCCACTTTAGGGTGGGCAAGAGACTTGACCCTAGAGGGGCTCCCTAGTGCCCAAGATGAGGTTCCCAGTTAGTTCCTTGGACAGCTGAGGATTGGGAACCTGAAATGACCCTATCCTAGAGCAATACTGACAAATATCTTGCATATCATCATAGAATCTTCATCTGGTGATGGATAGAGATAGAGACAGAGACCCACACAGGAGCACTGGACTTAGCTCCCAAGGTCCCAAGGAAGAGCAGAAGGAGGGAGAACATGAGCAAAGAATTCGGGACCACGAGGCGTGCATCCACCCACTGAGACAGTGGAGCTGATCTACGGGGAGCTCACCAAGGCCAGCTGGACTGTGACCGAAAAAGCATGGGATAAAACCGGACTCTCTGAACATGGCGAACAATGAGGGCTGATGAGACACCAAGGACAATGGCAGGGGGTTTTGATCCTACTTAATGTGCTGGCTTTGTGGGAGCCTAGCCAGTTTGGATGTTCACCTTCCTAGATATGGACGGAGGGGGGAGGACCTAGGACTTAACACAGGGCAGGGAACCAGGACTGCTCTGTGGACTGGAGAGGGAGGGGGAGAGGAGTGGGGGAAGGGGGAGAAGGGTGGGAGGAGTGGGAGAAGGGTGGGAGGAGGGGAAGGGAAATGGGAGGCTGGGAGGAGGTGTAAACTTGTTTTTTGTTTATGTTTTTTTTTCTTCTTTTCGCAATAAAAAAAAAAGAAAGAAAACACTATCCTGAGTGAGGTATCCCAGACCCAAAAAGATGAACATGGGATGTACTCACTCATAATTGGTTTCTAGCCATAAACAAGGGTCACGGAGTCTACACTTGGTGATCCCAAAGAAGCTAAGTAAGAAGGTGAACCAAAGGAAAAGCATATAGTTGCTCTCTTGGCTATGGGAAGTAGACAAAATTGCCGGGGAGAAAATTGAGATCTTGGGGGTGGGGTGGGATGGGGGTAAGGGGAGATGGGGAGAGAGGGGGGAGAGGGGGAGAATGGGGGGAGCTTGGGGAAGGGGGAGGATTGGGATGAAGGAAGGTTGGATGGGGGAGCACGGAAGCACGGTTCTTAGTTAAGGGAGCCACCTTAGGGTTGGCAAGAGACTTGAACCTAGAGTGGCTCCCAGATACCCAAGCCGAGGTCCCCAGTTAGTTCCTTGGGCAGCTGAGGATGGGGAACCTGAAATGACCCTATCCTAGAGCAATACTGACGAATATCTTGCATATCATCATAGAACCTTCATCTGGTGATGGATGGAGACAGAGACAGAGACCCACACTGGAGCACTGGACTGAGCTCCCAAGGTCCCGATGAGGAGCAGAAGGAGGGAGAACATGAGCAAAGAAGTCGGGACCACGAGGGGAGCACCCACCCACTGAGACAGTGGAGCTGATCTATTGGGAGCTCACCAAGGCCAGCTGAACTGTGACTGAAAAAGCATGGGATAAAACTGGACTCTCTGAGCATGGTGAACAATGAGGGCTGATGAGAACCCAAGGACAATGGCACGGGGTTTTGAACCTATGTAATGTGCTGGCTTTGTGGGAGCCTAGCCAGTTTGGATGTTCACCTTCCTAGAAATGCACGGAGGGGGGAGGACCTAGGACTTAACACAGGGCAGGGAAATCTGACTGCTCTTTGGGCTGGAGAGGGAGGGGGAGAGGAGTGGGGGAGGGGGAGAAGGGTGGGAGGAGGGGGAGGGAAATGGGAGGCTGGGAGGAGGAGGAAATTTGTAAAAAAATAAAAAAAAGAAGAAAAAAAAGTTGTAAAATCTGCTAATGAGAAGTGTTCAGTTGTGGTCACCAGCATGTGTACTGGAATCATTTAAATAAAAGTTATCAGGTTACACTTTGGTTGTTCACATGAAATAAATATGTACCTATATACCACAAGCCTTTCTCTTCATCTTATGTCTATGATTCATGCCTATTCCAAATACTAAATTTTTCAGGAAGACAAATATATGAGGCCTAGAGTTGAATGCAAAACTACCAACCATTTAACTTCATGAACATTGCTAGGAATTGCAGCTATATCAGAGGCACGTTTTAGTCATTGACATTAGGAAATAAAACAAGTAGTAATTGCAAAATATTTCTATTGGCCACAGATGAAATGAACACTAATGTTTTAAATCTTATATCCAGAAAGAAGTTGTTACATGAGCATTCACATAGCTGTGAAATATTTTCATGACTGTACCTGAGACCTGAGCATACATCTGTTTACCAAACCCTTGTATTCTAATGACCTGCTCTTTATACCGTTTGAACAGCTGAGAATGCACTAAGTACTATGAAAGGAATCAGAAAGGTGGGAACTACTTGGAGCCATGACATCTCTGAGCTCTATCTATAGAAGAACCATTAAAAGATAAGAAATGACCAATTAAGAGATAAAAATTGAATATGCTCCTTGAATTTTAGCTATAAAATTCCTCTGTGCTTCTGTGTATTCTGTCACATTTGTTTAGTAAGTATTCCTTGAGGATATAATGAATAATAATTTGTTGCTTGCTCTTTCTTGTTCTACTATTCTTTAGTAATTTCATCATATTCAACATTCTACCTTGCAAATATCTCTTATATAATCATTTAGAATCTGCTATCACAAGGTAAATTGTGCTTTAGATTCAAGGCTTTTATTATTTATTTTTTAATTCTACTTTTTAAAAAAGGAGACAATATTTTTCATTTTACATACCAATCCCAATTCCCATACCCTTCCCTCTTCCCATTCCCTCCACCTTCCCACCCTCACCCCATGTTCCACGCACACCTCAGAGAAGGTAAGGCACATTGCTTTGAAGAAGGACCAAGACTCTCCCTACTATATCTAGACAGAGCAAAATATCCATCTAAATAGAATGAGTTCCCAAAAGCCAGTATTAACAGTAGGGATAAATCCTGGTCTCATTGCCAATGGCCCTGAAGTCTTCCCCAGCCATACAACTGTCAACCACCATTCAAAAAGACTAGTTTAGATCTATACTAGTTCCTTCCCTGTCCAGATGGCATCAGTGACCTTCCATTAACTCAGGTCAACTGCTTCAGTGGATGTCCCCATCATGTCTTGACCTCTTTGCTCATATTTTCACTTCTTCCACTCTTCAATTGGACTTTGGGAGCTCAGACTAGAACTTCACTGTGGGTCTCCACCTCTGTTTCCATCAGTTGCTGGATGAAGGTTTTATGGTGACATTTAAGGTAGTCATAAATCTGACTACAGGGCAAGGCAAGTTCATGTACCCTCTTCACTATCACTTAGAGTCTTAGCTGAGTTCATCCTTGTGGATTCCTGGAATTTCTGTAGTTTCAGATTTCTTGCTATCCCCATAATGGTTCCCTCAATCAAAATATCTCTTTCCTTGCTCTCATCTCTGTTCTTCCTCTATCTCAACTATTCTGTTCCCTCAAGTTCTCCTCCTCCCTTCCTTGTTATCTCCACCTCCCCTTCCACCTTCCAGTCTCCCCACACTGCCATTTTCCTAATTTTGTCAGGAGATCTTATATATTTCCTGTTCCCAGGGGGGATCTATACATCTCTTGTATTCTTTTGGTTATGCTTGCCTCTGTAGTTCCTAATCATTTATTTAGATTTTCAATTTCCAGAAATCCCTCAGTTTGTGTTTTTTTTTATTGTCTATATTTCAGTCTTCAAGTTTTGAGCTGTTGTAACTGTTTGTGCCACCTGCTTGATTACTTTTTCTTGGTATTCTTGGGTTCCTTTGCGAGACGTATTGATGTCTTCCAATTTTTTGTTTGTCTTTTTCTCCATTTCCTTAAGTAAATTTGTCATTTCCTCTTTAATGGCCTCCATCATCCTCCTAAAGTTATATTTAAAATCATTTTATTCTGCTTCTTCTGGATTAGGATGATCAAATCTTCCAGTTGTTCTGGTGTTGCCATATTGCATTTTAGGGTGTTGAATGAATTCTCGCATTGACACCTACCCATTTCTTCTTCCAGCTTGTGCCAGCAGTGTCTGCCTCTTGGTCCAGGCCTTGAAGGGCTGTCTGTGTCTTTGGGAATGGTTCTTACTCTGCTCTGTACTGTCACTGTCTGTGTCTCAGGGAGCCACTTAGGTCTCTCTTTGTCTGCTCTCTTGGTTTATTCTCTTGGTCCACTCTGTGCAGGCACAGTTGATGTTTCAGTGTAAAAGGAGGGCCTGCTTATTCATCCCAGCAGCCCAAAACAAAAATGATCACACAGAAAACTGTGTTAATTAAATTACTCCTTGGCTCTGATTTCTTCCTCTCAGGATTCAGTACCATCTTCTCTGCCTACCTAAGTTCTGCCCTATCAACAGGTCCAAATCAGTTTCTTTGTTTAACCAATGAAAGCAATACATAGATAGAAAGAACTCCTACACCATTTCATATTTCCTTTCTTGGTCCTCTCTGTGTAGTCACAGTCTGTGCTTCAGAGTTCCTCTGAGATTGCAGGAGATAGGAGGGTTTAGGGGCAGGTTGGGACTTGTAGTTTACATGTTCTGAAAGATGGGATGGAGGTGTTAGAACAGTCTACTTGCAGGAAATTTTTTTGCTGACTGGCAAAAGAAGCTGAGGCAGGTAGCGGAGGGGCCTGGAGTTCTGCCCTGTATGGAGGGCCTAGAAAGTGGTGTGCCCCACCTGGTGGGTAGTCACTCACCTCTTGATCCTCTTTGTGTAGTTGCAGCCTGTGTTTCAGAGTTTCTCTGAGGTTGCTGAGGATAGTCAAAGGCAGTGCTTTATAATATATACTGTAATATTATTTGGTTGGTTTATTCTACCTCATTTTTAAGAGCATCTGAGTTGATTATATTTTTTAATTTATTTATTTATTAATGATTTCTGTCTCTTCCCCGCCACCGCCTCCCATTTCCCTCCCCCTCCCCCAATTAAGTCCCCCTCCCTTGTCAGCCCAAAGAGCAATCAGGGTTCCCTGCCCTGTGGGAAGTCCAGGGAACCCATGGGTTTTTGATCCTCCTGCACGTACTGGCTTTGTGGGAGCCTAGGCAGTTTGGATGCTCACCTTACTAGACCTGGATGGAGCTGGCCATATTTTATATATCATTGTGTGTCTCATCAAATTTATCCATAATTTCAAGCATTAGTCAATACAGGATGAAGCTTAATATGTTGTTGCAAAAGTACATGAAACTATTAATTGTAGTTTCTATGTTTCAATAGCTCTTAGTCCTTTACAGATACTGTTTTATTTTTTCTTTCTTTTTTCTATTTTTCAAAACTCAAATCACTGTCATTCTGAAGATCAAGAGCTGGGGGCCTTCTGTTTTGGGAATTTCCCCCACTTCCTTCAATGTATTAGATACGTATGTATACATACACCAACTTAAGCATTTGTTTGATAAACATTATTTCTATATGAATGATTCAATAAACTACTTTTAGAAAATACCTTAAGGTAACAAAAGTGTTTTAATCCAATAAAGCAAGGTAGTTTATATGGTCTTTAAGGTTTTATTACAGATGAGATGTTAAATTTGTCCTAATAAATTAATATTGTTAGAGATTATAGACTAAATAAAAATGGTAACATTAAACAAAATAGTGAGAGAAACAATTGATGAAAATTTTGTCTAAAATTGCCATATTCAGATATAATTATTTGTATGCTAATAAAATTTTAAAGTATGGTAACTACTCTAAGCATATGAAAATCCATAAATTTTCATATCTTAAAATGTCATATAAAATTAACTTACTCTAGAAGATTTGAAGAAGATATTGAATAACACTGACCCAGATCCTCTTATTTAGCATATAATTTTAATATGGTTTTACAATAATGATGTATTAGGTGGAAAAGTCTGAACCATATCATAAAATCAATAGCTATGAACTCTTTGAATACTATCTACCAGTCTCTGTTTATTTTCTGTAAGTCCATTCTATATTTACAGAAGGGAAGCTTTCTTTCTGACAACACAATCAATCATCATAAAAACTATTCTACATCATAAATACCACTTCACCATTTAGAATACTTTAATTACACAATCCCCTCAAACTTTATTCTGTTTTTATTAAGTAGATCTAAGTGTGTAATTATCTCCAGTTATGTCTGCTCTAACCTCTGTCATGAGCATTCGACATTGTTCACTATACTTAATATTTAATATATACACATGCTTAAATATAAATTAAATCCTATAATTTAAACACAAAATAATATAGGTTAATGCAAGGATGACAGAAATTATGTCTTAATTAACTATATGCTAAAATAATATATTGTTTTCATTGAAGGATATACAATATTGAAATAATCTTTACCTGTGTTTCATTGGTTTTAGTGTTGCTCTTCAGTGCCTCATAATTGGGATCTGAATTCTCTATTTATTGGATGGTTCTATTATATACAATTAGGAAAAATATTCCTTTTATCAAATGTGCCTTGATTTTCTAAGGCAAGTGAATTCTTCTTTTTCTTCACACTAAAAAAAAAAAAAACAAAAAATAACAAAAATAAATCTTTTACTTTTGCATCTCAGAGTCATTCATGTTTGGCCAACAGGAAATGAAGAAAAGTACAGATTATTTTAGTGTAAGTTGTAATGGGACGTTGAACCCTTCAGACAAAATGAGAACTCAGAGGAAAAGGTAGGTGGGTCAATTCTTCAGTAGGTTTATTAGAGCAGAGTCTTCAGGAAATAGGACCTGACCCCAGGTGAAATGTGCTAAAGACAAATGGCTTGTTGGTCTAGGTTCTTTGCTGTTTTTCTGAGTGTTCCTATCTTCTCGGTACAGAGAATGTTGCTTTACAAAAGGTTGTGAGCAATCTGCGAACCATGTATTCCTAGCTCAGTATTACAGCTCTGGCTTAAGCATGGTTTAGGGACTGATTTGCATTTCTTTTGTTTCCTATGTCCAGACTGTAGCCAGTGCAACCTGAACTAGATAATTTATAATATAAAGAAATGGAAAAGAAAGAAAAAAGACTCAAAAACAAAAGCAGAAAAAGACATGGAAACAACCATGATTTGGATATCAATTCATTACCCCAAAATGTTTGAGAAACTCAAAAATCCATCCTCAATTAATGTATCATGAATTTGTTAACTTTTAATGCATGTGATCTCTGTCCCTAAAACATCTTTAAAAAGCCACCTACAATCTTGATGTCATATATATATCTAATGGAAATGAATTATACATTACATAAAAAGTCATATTGGCCACAAACAATAATCATAATCCTTAAATAAATGTGAGCCAATAAATTATGCTATAAGTGCTAATTTGTTTATTATTTTATTTTATTTTTTTGGTTTTTCAAGACAGGGTTTCTCTGTAGCTTTGGAGCCTGTCCTGGAACTCCCTGGCCTTGAACTCACAGAGGTCCGCCTGTTTCTGCCTCCCAAGTGCTGGGATTACAGGAGTGCGCCACCACCGCCTGGCTATAAGTGCTAATTTGTGTAGCTAACAGATCTCACAGTTTTTGGAACTAGATAACAACAAACTCTCCCCTCCCTTGACCTTAGAAAAGGCAGTACTTCCCTGACTTCACTTTGGTTTGGAACACTGTGGTCTTAACTCTGAATGGGAGTAGTACTAGATTTCTTAGTCATTTTTTTTATTACATAGATGATGAGAGAACTTTTGCAAGAATTATGTTTCCATTTTGTTATATGTGTTCCAGGAAGATATTTCTATCTTTAAAATAACTTGAACCATGTCCCTAATGCTTCACAAATAGTTGAAATACTCTTCAATCATGGGGACAAAACTTACTCTTACTTAGAGTATCTTCTCCTGTTTTCTACCTACCTGGTTCTTCTATCTGTTTCCACTTTCATCTTCCTCTTTCTAGTTTTGTTTTCCTTCTTCAGTCCTTTTTCTCTCTCTAGTGCCGTGCAAACCTGAATTTGATACCCTAAATTCTTACATAGAGAGAAGACTTTTAAAGGTTGTCCTCTTACATTAACAGATGTACTGTGGCATGCACAAACACACACACATGCTCACAAACACACTCACACACCATACACACACACACACACACACACACACACACACACACAAACAGTTGCTATTTAGTGAACCTAACAAAAGTCTGTTTCTGTCAGAATTGTGGACATTCATTTTATTCAGACTTTGCAGAACCTGTCTTCCAGTAAACAACACACACACAAACCTCCACTCTATATCACTTGAACCTGTACGAGACATTAAAGCTAGACAGAGGAAAAGGGTAGAAGCAGAGTCATTTGAAAAGCTGGCAGCTCCAAAGCATTTGAGAATATGATGCTATAGGGACCAATTTGCATTGCATTTAGAGGAAGGACGGCTATGTTAGTGTCCTATTATTTTTATTTGCTGAGTTAGAAGTTGAATGACATTCAGAAAATGGGGTGCTGCTTTCTTCAAAATAAAAGCCACAGAAATGTTCCGATGACCTAAACGATTTTAGTCAGCATCCCTTTCAAATGCCTGCCACTCCAGTCCCAATCTCTGCCAGAAACCTGGAGAGCAGCTCTGTTACAGACACTGCAAGTTGTTTAAGTGTTCCTTGGAGAATCCCTCATAATTTTGAATATACTGTTAGAGTAGTTTAAAACAGATATAACTTTGTGTGTGTGTGTGTGTGTGTGTGTGTGTGTGTGTGTGTGTGTGTGAGAGAGAGAGAGAGAAAGAGAGAGAGGGAGGGGAACGGAGAGGAAGGAGGGGGAGAGAGAGAGAGAGACTTGTTGCTAAAAACAGGGTCTTCTGTATCCAGGACTTGCCTGAAAGTTGTTATGTAAAAAGATTGACCTTGAACTTTTAATTCTTCTGACTCTGCCTCCTAGATGTCAGAATCGCTTAGCAAGATCATCTTCCTAGTCCTGGATGGAGGGGGAGGACCTTGGACTTCCCACAGGGCAGGGAACCCAGACTGTTCTTTTGACTGGAGAGAGAGGGGAAGGGGATAGGGGAGCTGGAGGGAAATGGGAGGAGGGGAGGAGGGGGAAATTTTTTAATTATATAATAAAAATAAATAAAAAAAATAAAATAAAATAAGATACTGTGTCTGGTTCATATACATTTGCAACTGCTTTAGAAAGTCATACTTTTTCAATGGCCCGTGTCACAGTGACATTGCCAAATCATTTTTTTTTTCATATAGACAAGATTTAAGGTCAGTTTTTCAGTGTCTGACCCTTCACTCTGCCTGTATTCAGCAGGTACAAATGCTCTTTTCCTTAAGAGCTTTGTAATAAAGTCATAGTTTACTTCTAGCTATCTCTTAAAATATATTCCTTTTATTATTATACTACTTGTTCATTTGTGCATATGTCTAGTTGTATGTGTGGAGGTCAAAAGATACCTCGCAGGAGCTGTTTCTCTTCTTCCATGTAGGTCACAGAGAATGACGTCATATTGTCACCCCTGGACAGCAAGTACATCACGCTGATAAGTTGTCTTGTTAGATCTTAATTGTCTTTACAATATTTATTTTACTAAATTTCACATACAACAAGATGAACTACATTGACATGTTCATTTGATGTTGTTTTTATATTTACAACGTTTACTACTTAGCCCTATTTCCCCATTTCTAAAATTATTTTGTTGCTCTATAAAAGTAACTCAGAATTAATTTTTGCCTATGTAACTGAGTCAGACTTCTTCATGTTGTAAGAGAAAGCATGCTATTTACAATATATGGAAGGAAATATTTATTTTTATTCAGCCTTTCAGATTTTTCAGTCCACCCAAGCAGAGTAGACAAGTCAGAGGGAACAATTCGTGTCTTTGGGGCCAAATAACAGAGAAAAAGGAAGCTAGGAGGGCCAGTTGTACCATTGAAAGTATAACTCCAGTAAATTAACATTTCAATCTAATCTCCAGTGCCAAAAGTTTCATCATATCCAATAATAGTCCCACCCCTGAATGACTCAGCACATTTTCCTGGAGGATATGCTTCATGTTCAAACCATAACATCCCCAGGTTCCCATTACACTGTAACCTCTAAGCTACCTTATTTCTATATAAACTAATTTTTTCTATGCATGTCATATTTTGCTTCTCTGGTTTGGAGTGTAAGCCTTTAAAGTGTATCTCTTTGATAGATCAGTATAGAACAGAACTGAAAAATAATACAAAAGAATCAGAAGTTTGAAATATTTTCTTTAAATTTTTTTCTTTTTACATATATATTATGAAAACAGTTTTTTTCACACAATATATTCTGTCACTGTTTCTTCCCTCTCAACTGAAAATCCTTCCAACTTGACATGCTTATTTCTCTTTTTTTAGAAAACATAAAACACTCACAAAACAAATGAATAAAAAAAAGCAAGAAACAAGTAAAAATACAAAGACAGTGCAAAAAACTTATGAAGATGTGTTTTTAGAGAAAATAATATACCAATAAAAGACCAATCAGATGAGTATAAAAAAAGAAAGAGAGAATCAGGAAGGAAGATTTTTGTTGGTTGGTTTGTTTGGTTTGGGTTTTGGTTTTTCGAGACGGGGTTTCTCTGTGGTTTTGGAGATTGTCCTGGAACTAGCTCTTGTAGACCAGGCTGGTCTCAAACTCACAGAGATCCACCTGCCTCTGCCTTCCAAGTGCTGGGATTAAAGGCATGCACCATCACCGCCCGGCAGGAAGGAAGATTTTAATGCGTTTAATTTAATGTCCATAAAGAATGAATCCTGGTCAGGTTTAGCACACTATGCAACATAGAAATTTTGTATGTTACCTCAAGACTGATGACAAGAGATATAATCCAAATGCTTTGAGTGAACTAGAGAGTAAAATATTAAAGGAAAATATAGAATGGTAAGTGTGACTGAGATTGGTTTAGAGTTGACATTAATGTCAGATATTTACTGATGGGAAAATGTTTTGTTCTCCAAAGCAGCAGACTGGAAATTCTTTTACTTAAAAAACATGAATGAGTGAATCTATCATCTATCTATCTATCTATCTATCTATCTATCTATCTATCTATCTATCCATCTATCTATATCTATATCTATCTATATCTTTGCATCTATGTATCTATCTATCATTCATCTGTTTGTCTCTATCTTTATCTACAGTTCATGCATATTTATATGTCCTTATTATTTATTTTATGGTTAAATATAAACCTCATTTTACTAATTATGGTACCAAACATTGTTTCCTCCATGTTATTATTTGTAAATGTTGTTTAAATACACGTGAAAAAATTTTAATGAAAGTTAGGCTATGGCCCTTGAACAAATAGGTAGGTAAAAATATAAGACTATGGAGATAAGAAAGTAAAAGAAACTATGAAGTCATTGAAAGGAAGCTTGTACTTCTACAAAGAAAAAATAGTGGTGATGCATTAGTTTCGTATTTCATTGTTGTGATACAATACCTGAGAGAAACCAACGTAAGGGAAGAAGAATTTATTTGAGCTGATAGTTTGAGAGGGTGCAATCCACCATGGTAAGGAGGGCCTGCTGGCAGTAGTATGAGGCTCTTTGCTTTCATCTGGATGAACAAAGAAGTTAGAGATAAATGATGATCCTCATCTAGTTTTCTCCTTCTTTTCCCTTTTTATTCAATCCAGTTCCTACATTCAAGATAAATCTAGATTTCTTAGTTAAACCTACCTCTGGAAATGACTCACAGACACACTGAAAGGTGTGTCTTCTTCGTGTTCTAAATCTCCTCAAGTTGATAATGAAGGTTAAGCTTCTGATGCAGTTGTTAGGTGATGATGTATCTACATTAATTCTGTTTGCCTTTTGATACAGTTCAGGTGAGCTTTTGTGGGATTCTGAGAATATGCTTTTTTTATCATTGGTTAATAAAGAGGCAGCTTTTGCCTATGGCAAGGGAGAACACAGCAAGGTGGGAAATCCAAGTAGAGATAAAGTAGGAAAGAAGGTGGAGTCAGGAGGGTGCCATGTAGCCCCTCCACCCCTGCTGCAAGAAGCAAGATGGAAGGGATCAAACCATGAGACTTGTGGTAAAATATAAAATAATAAAAATGGGTTAATTTAAGATGTATGAACTAGTTTGAGCCATTGGCCAGACAGTATTATAATTACTATAGTTTCCATGTGATTATTTGTGTCTGGGTGGTTGGGAAACAAAAATGGTCTCGGTTTACAGCGAGCCTCAAAGAGAACTGAACAGTTCAAGAGACCACCAAGAAAACTGCACAAATCTACAGCCTCCATTTTATACCTACATCATAAACATGTGATATTATAGAGATAACAATTTAGATAACATTAACAGAGTATATAATTAATAGAGAATTAATATTTAAATTTATATTGATATAGAAGAGGAATTTCAATAGCTCTTGTGTATCTTCCTATGTTCAGCTAAAGTACATAGTAGTAATGAACAAATATCTATGTCATCAAATAAGTTTCATATAAGAATTGCTTGATTATAAGTCTAAATATATATCTCAAAAACATTAGTTTTCAAGATAAGTATTTTCAAATTTATCACATTTTTTCACCACCTTCCAAAACTGTACAAATTTCAAGGTTAGAACATAACAATAAGTGTATAGTTCTACCCTTAAATGAAACTCAAATGCAATAGAAGAAACCAAAGATGTAAACAAAAAGATATATTATAAATTATCCTATTAGAAGTACTTGACCTCCAGCGAGTCCAAATGATTACAAGCATTACTAAGACATACAACAGTGAAACAAAGCAATTATTTAAACTAACAAATGGGGCTTAAGTACATAAAAAAAAAAAACTTCCCAAATTGAATTAAAAACTGTGCCTTTTCAACAATTGGTATTCATTTTTTTTATTTCTTATGCATACTTTCTTTAATTTTAAATCATGCAGACCAGTAAGTAGCATTCCCCTGAGAGGTAAGGCTCAGCTCCCTTAGCAGGTATCCTCAGAGAAACACTTCTGCCATACAGATGGCCTCCTGGTTTGGACAGCTTGAGAAAAGTGTCTGTGCTCCTCATTAGCAATTGAACAACTGTCCAGAGTGCTCTGATTCATTCAAAACCTTCTGTTCTCAGACTTTTGATGAGCTGTTCATTGAGAAGCAAATACCTGCCTGCTTTATTGGTCCCTCCATGATACTCCTACAGGGCAGATACTTAGTGAGTCTGGTAAGAACTTCTCTACCCCAGGGAAGGTCATCAGGAAACAGGAAGAATTAGCCACACTCGGGTAATGTGCTTTAGACCTCATTGACAAGAGGATAAAGGGTATGAGTGAAGAATACAGATATTTCCTGCGGTAATTCAATAGACGTAGAGCTCACAGATCAGCAATGAACTACTACATCAATTCCTTCTTTAATTCTTTGAGTTCCAAAGTCTGTAACAGTGTTTACAGAAGCAAGGTTTCCAGAAACTTCCTCAACTCTTACAATGATTAGGGGTAATTTAGCTACTGGTATAAAGTCTAAATTGCAACATCAAATGGTAATAGAATAATGATTATTAAAATGTATGCTAGATTATATTTAATATTCAAAATGAAAGCTATGCTAATGAAGCCCAAAGCCCCGGACCACCTTTTTGCATATAACTGTATTAAATGTAATGGGAGGGGCAGGAGTTATTAGCTTCTAAAAATTTTCTTTGATTAAATATAATGTAGATCATCTTGAGGCCATGTAATAGAATAGCCATTACTTTGATTTATAAATGCATTAAATTAAGAAAATGACATTTTCAAATATGAAAATTATATATCCTTAGGTTTACATTCAGAATGCTCTTTGCACGTTAGTCTGCAAGATATGCAGCCTTGAACTGAAAGCTACTTGGAAACAGAAAAAAAAAAGGGATGTTGATGAGAAACTCTAAAATAAACTGGAAAACTAATACGTTTTTCTCTTTTAAAAACAAAGAATGCTTCAAACAAAAAAATCTCAATTTTAGTGCTGCTAAATTTGGGTGTAATGTTTCTTATTATTGAGGTCTCTCCTGTGCATTCTAAAAGGGTTATCAATATTCTGGAATTCGTTTCTTAGATTCCAGCTTTAGTTCTTCAGGTTATGATATCAGAAAAACCACAAGGCTATTGCGACCAGCTATAACTGCATGTAATATTGCAATAAATAGGGAGCCATTTGTTTAGAGACAAAGGTCAGTAAATCTAGCCAAGGAATGACAGGGCTGTTTCTGCCTGTCTTTTCCACTACAGCTGTAATTCTCTGAAATCTTTAGACAATTCAAATAGAAAAGACAATAATCCATAGGGTCAGGGACTGGAGAAAGAATAAAGCAGAAAGGATCATACGAAATTTGGGCCAATAGAAGAATAGGTCTCTATCTCAGGCTTCCTGATGGACCAGGTAAGCACATTCCTTGCCAAGATCTGAAGTCCTTTTAACAATATGAGGTAGCCCTACAAAACCACCAAGGGAAGTCATTGATCCAAACACCATCTAGACAGAGAGAAACTGACAGAGGCCAGAGAAAGACTTTGTATTTTGCAAAGACACAGGGGCTTTGCCGATATCAATCCCAGACACCACTGAGCCAGGGGTCCAACCACCAGCTATGAATGTTCTAACATTGAAAGTGTCCCTTAAATGTTAGAAATGATAGACCATAGAGTCTAGGAACTAAAGGATTGATAGAATTTCCTAACCTGGACAAAGAAGAAGATGACAGACTAAAATCTAGGAAGAACATATTCTCCTGAACTCTCAGAACAGTAACTAGACAGAGAAGTATTTGATGTTACTGAAATCTTGGATAAATATTCACTTATTTCATAGGTGCAAAGCAATGTCTAGCAGAGTAGATTCAGAGGGTTATATTCCAAGGCAAATTATAAGAAAATTTCTGAAAATTAAATAAAAATAATCATAAAAGAACTGAGACAATAACATAACTTCTAAGGTGGACAGATATTCACTTATGAAGAGTTTTCCCACCTGAAAGCAAAAAGAACCTAAGTAATGAAATGTTTTATAGATGCTGGAATGCTGACAATAATTGATATGTTACCTTAGAAACTATTTTTTTTCAAAAAATGATTTTACTTATTGTTTATGATTTTCACATGCTACATTTTTATCATACACTTCTCTCCTACCATTCCTTCCAGACCTTGCCATATCTCTCTATCTACCCAACTTTACATGTTCTCCTTTTTTTCTCTTAACTGAAAAGGAAAAGAGATGCATGGGAGTCATTTTGTGTTAATTGATTACTGTTGGGCTACAGATGTGTCCTGACAGAGTATGGTCGGTGTAACAAGTGTCATCTTGTTAAAGGGAATTGAAGGCATCAAAATTCACCAAGCAGCAATCAAATTTCAATAGCTCTGTAGATAGGAGAGCTATCTTTAAGACATGAATGGAAAATAATCCTGTACTAAAAAGAAAGAAAGCTGAAGATATTTTCAGCAGCATATCTAGTCTTCTTTCTGTACTGAGCCGAAAAGAATTTCTTAAAACAGAGAGAATAAATGTTAAATAACAATACAGTCTTGAAACATAAGACATGCCGAAAGAAGAAATATGGGTAAACATAAATTTGAGAAAATGTGTTTTTTTTTCCTATGGAAAAAGGGAAGCTTATTTTTAAAACATAAGGTAGTAAAACTTTAGGAAAACCGGTGAGATCAGAAGTAAATATGTCACTTCGTAGCTGCTGTGAGAAGTATTCTAATGTCTTCAGAAAACAAAAACTTATCCCTGTAACTATACCACTAAGAAAAAATGAGATCAGATTGCTTACTTGCAGGAAGACCTGAATGAGCTAGAGTCTAGCCAGTCCACACAGCAAAACACTGGTTATTACTTCTTGAGAGGCTTGAAGGGCAGACATCTGCAACCAATGCTCTTCGCAGAAAGCACAAGAATATTACCTAACTGATGTCAAAAATAACATAATAATAAGGGTAAATGGTGGTGTTTTGTTTTCTATTTTTTTAGCTCTGAGACTTATAAATATTATCTTTATTTCTAGATGAGACAATCCTATTTATTAGTCAACCCTAGACATCTGTGGCACTCTTTCAGCTTCATTTTTTTTAAACATTTTATTTATTTATTTTGAAGATTTTTTTTTATTTATTATGTATACAACATTCTGCCTCCATGTATGCCCACATGCCAGAAAGGGCACCAGATCTCATTACAGATGGTTGTGAGCCACCATGTTGTTGCTGGGAATTGAACTCAGGACCTCTGGAAGAGCAGCCAGTGCTCTTAACCACTGAGCCATCTCTCCAGCCCCTTTCAGCTTCATTTTGACATCAGAAGTTTTTGTGTCAGAAGATTGTCTTGGGCTCAGTTCAACTTATGGAGCCAGTGGATGGGAACTGATGGGGTGAATAGGGAGGAGGAAACTAGGTTAATACCCCATTTCTCTCTGCCTGATGAGTTATATCCTATAAGTTATATACTTGCATCTCCTCTTGGCAGTGGCTCCCTGCGATTTATATCATGCTGACTGCTTGCTAGGGTTTGTCTTGGGATCCGGACTCTCTTTTCTGTTTTGGGGTGTGTAGTTGCCATGCTTTTGCCATATTATGGGTTAACAATATTCCCATGTACAACTTTTGTATAATCTTTGAATCATAAGACTATTCTCTCAATTAAATTATTCATGTGTTTTATTTATTTTCTTCCTATTTATACCTTGTCACATGTACCTTAAAATTGTGAATAGTTAGATTATAAAATCATTATCTAGCTCAATTCAACTTCATTTTTTTGTAAAAATCCTGCTTATTTTTTTGAAGTATCTTTAAAAATCAAAAAGAAGCATGTATCTTAGACTAAGAAAAAGTAAAGAACATGATATGCTATTTGTTTATGCCTGGATATTATGAGATTCCAGTATTTAAATGCTTTGGCTGAATGACACAATTCCATGCCAGGGTTTAGGTAGTCTATCACCTGATATTTTCTCTAAGGGTTTGGAGATTCTTTAATTACTCCAAACCCTTCTCATACTCAGCTGTTAATAGTATGCCTCCTACATGAACAACAGATTTATTCTATGATTATGAAAGAACTGATGAATGGCCAACGTGGTCAATGAGTACATTTATATTTTACATTATGGTATCAATTTACTAACTGGATGGATTCAAACATTAGGGTTTTGAAATATTACTAAAAGAAGCTTCTAGAGGACTATGAAAACATCCCCAAACTATACAAGGGAGTGGAGAGCACGTAAAAGCTCAAAACACCATGATCCACACCGGGGGTATCTCTGTGCACCACAGGGTATCTAGACAAATTGCTAATGAGAACTATTCCCAGGCATTAACATAAAATCAGTAGAACTGGTAAACCTTAGTAAACAGGTATTGGACAAATGCAATACATCTAGAAATTAAGCAAAATAATATATGACAAACTGCATGAATGTTTTTAAGGCTGGCATTTTTAATGTTTCCATGATTGTCTTGAGTATCACATATAGTCATCCTTTTATAAAAATACTAAATTCAATTTAATTGTTGTCTTGGAAAATTATTTGAGAGAGAAATAAATTATAAGTCCATGGTCGTTACAGCTTCGTTTGGGTACCATAGAATATTGACATGAGCAAAGTGATAAAATATTGTCTTCATTTTGTGAATGGGGGAGAGAAATACATAAAAATGAGGTATCCTAAACAATAAATATAATTAGGAGAGTTAAATATAAACATTGCAGGTAGATAAAAAATACATGTGAAATAAAGTTTATGAGATAAAAAAAAATCTTTTTATTATATATTTGAATAACAAAAATACTCTTTAAAAATAGTAGACCGAAAACTGCAAACAATATATAAAAGCATCAGGTATACTTTTAAAACATAATGAGCATTTGGTTAAAAAAAATGGTAAGTTAATCTATTGACTCATTTACTATTTAAACGTTTTCTTCATAAAAGAAATATAATTAAGCTTAAAGGAACTCAAAGATAAGAGATATTTCATTTCTCTCAGATACATTTCTTTCGTTGAATTAGTTTTGAGCACTTTTTACATCAATCTATTTTCAAGTATAAGCTATAACAAAGTTAAAATCCAAGGCTCTCTTTATCTCATTACATAACCATTTCCATTTCAGTGCAGCGAATGACCTCCCCCTTTCATCTAGCGATTTCCTGGAGTGCAGTCTTTCCTACCAGGAAGGAGGTATTGATAGTACCAACTACCAGGGGAGAAGAAAATTCATAGAAAAATAACTGTCTGATTGCAATCTCTCTAATTCTTTCCATGAATCGGGAGGCTCACTAAGAAGAGCAATCTCTAACTGTGACACTGAGAGGAACCCTACAATTGCATAGCCTTTCAGGTGCTTACAAGCAGTGCCCAAACCAACCCTGCAAGCTCATGCTAAAAGAGAACATAGCTCAGTTCCCAGAAAATCAGCAACGCCTTCACTTTTGAACATCAGGTTATGACTCTTAACTGGTGCCACCACCTTTGTAGAAAAACTACCAAACCGTGTGGTGGATTTGGATTTACATCTTCTGTATACTTTAGACATTCCCTGATATCTATATGTACAACTTATACTTTGTATCTCCTCTAAGTCCTCAGCTACTTTTGGAAATTAAGGAATGATGCTATGGAAGCCTCAATTGACTAATGGTCCTTGAACTTCAACTATATCGTTTTCTCAACATTACTCTATATCCTGGATCATCCTTTTTAAGAGAAATCATATGCTAGAAGATGAACTACGGGAATATTCTTACTTTTCTTCTAATACATTAAACTGTACACTCACTGTTAAGGAATAACGTTATTTTTATATGCCCTATATAAATACAGGGCAATTATTTAATTTTTATAGTTTTTAATTCTATAAAAAGATAATAGGGTTAAGTATTTCAAATAATGCTAAGTGTAAATAATGTAATTATAACTCTACAAGCTTTAAATATTGTCTGACAAATATATATATATTTTTTTTACAAAATAATGATTTATTTTTTGGATGTTTGTGAACCTCCAGCATAAAGAAATTTACATATTCAAAATCCACTATGAAAGAATTTTCTTTCCCATGAATAGGAATTTTTATTTTTCATTAAATACAAGCTGGAATTTCAACACGTTCCTGAACTGGTTTATTCCTATCCATCAACTCATTCAGCCTTAGTACGTCTTTTGTCAGCAGCAGTCTTCCAAGAAGTACACTTGTCACCGGAAACTCCATGAATTTTGATAACGCAAAGGGTAACTTTTTCCAAATTTCACTTTTCGAACAAAAACGCTTTGAAGGGGATAAATGGTGAGCGTTTCTCCATGCTTTCCCAACGCAGACTGGATCAATTTATCAAGGACTCCTTTCTATTTAATAGTGTGCACTTATCTATCCAGGATCTCCGTCATCTTTTCCAGATCTGAAAGACCCATGAGTGCTTCACATAAGGTCTTCTCCTTGTATTTGCTTATTTTTTAGTAAAATCGACACAGAAAAGAAAAAGAAATAACTGTAGGTTGTCTTAACATTGACATGTGCTTAAACCATGGTCTGCCATTTTTTGACCATGACCACACAGTACAACTTGTTCCAGGTAAGATCCAAGTTATGCATTTTAACCAGTAGGTTTTTATCATGGAATCCTTAGTAATTAGATTGAATTTTTAAACACAACTTTGTCATTTGTTGATCAATAAGGCTCACTACAAATACATCAGATGCAATTTTTGGTTATTTGAGGTTTTGTGAAGGTCTTTCTTCAATGTTTGTAATATTGAATATAGTTGGAGTTTTCAGATCAATCACATGTTTCTTGGCTACCTTCCTGCCATTTTTCTCAGGGGTTTGTTCATACCAATTGTCACGGTGCCTTCAGAGAATTAAAAGGTATATAAAGGAAATATTGATCCTATCCATCTACTTTGCTTAATGGAAACTTGAGTACATGGTGGAAGCCTTGCTCCTTTCCTTCCTTCCTTCCTTCCTTCCTTCCTTCCTTCCTTCCATTTTTCTCTATTTTTCTATTTTCTCTGTGAAGCCCTGGCTATCCTGGATCTCACATTTGTACACCAGGATGAGTCAAGTTCAGAGAATCCAACTGTCTCTGCTTCCTGAGTGCAGGGATTCTTTAATGGTACACACCATCACAGCACACCACAGCTTTTTTTTTTTTTTTTTTTTTTTTTTTTTTTTTTTTTTTTTTTTTTTTTTACATTACAATCTTGACCCTATTTGACTGGAACCCTTGTTTTTAGTATGTAAAGTTGTAATATTCAGGAAAATCCCTTTCTCCTAGGAAATAGGGGCAATTAGCGACATTATACCTACCACCACATCACCTTTTGAAAGATCTATTGTCCTTATTTCGTCCAACCATAGTGTATTAACATTCATTTAGATTAAAAGATAACTACCAGATATATTGCTAGCTAATTTAGAAACGAAGTACCCAAAACTAACACCAGGTAAATGTATAGTGCTATATTTATAATGATTCTTGATATATACAAATTGCTTTGTTACTCTCTTCCTCCAATTAATGTCTGAGTGATTCTCTACTGAATAATGATCAGCCCCTTTATCCTCCTGAATTATTATATGGTAATAACTACTTCGAAAATACTAACATAATGGATGGTGCTGTAGCTCAGTGGTAGAGTTCTTGCCTAGCATGTTAAGAACCTATGTTTAATCACTAGTATCACAAAACAACCAATAAAATAAAATATAGAAACACAGTCTTAGTATTGAATTCTTCTCCTATTGGATAATGAAACTGAACTTGGACCTAAATTCATATTAACAGTGCTGCTGTGGTTTTTAGCAGATAATCTTGGTGTCTGAAACTCTGAAATTATGACAGAATGTGCAAGCCAGATTCTTAAACTCAATCACCAAGTATAAAGAGTGTGTGTTTTCCTTGTAATGTTCATTATTTAAGTCCAATTCCTTCTCGGTGCTACTTGCTTTACTCTTTCCAATGGTGAGTTCATACTTGTAAGAAATCAATAATAACCAATATTTGTGGGGTACTCATTACATGCTAACATCTGTGATAAGTACTTGATGTTGATTGCCTCATTCAGTGTTCAACTAGACTCTACAGGAAGAACCCACAGTGTTTTCAAGTACAAGAATGAAATTGAGATTTAAATTAGATAACTTATCCAGAATCTTGTGATTTGAAAGCTTTGAAAAGGATACTTAAATTTAGGTTCTTCAGTCTCCTAACTCTATCCCTAGCAGAGGCAAGATGTAATTAGAGATTTCATGTTTTTTTTTTTTCAGATTTAAGCATTCTTTGTATCCAATACTTATACCATCTTTTATTTTATTAATCTGTAAAAGTACTCACTTGATAAGATGCTTGAATTTAATTTGAAAAAGTGCTTAAATTTAAGTATATATTTTTTGCATAAATATTTATTTGATTCAAAAATTCTTCATTAACTTTTTCTTAAACCTTTGTCTTTTGAATCATGACTAGGTTAATGCATGACTGCATTTCATGGAGTTTAAGTGTGATTATGCCTATTTGTGTTTTCATTTATGAAGATAAAAGTACCTATACAAGTATATGTGAGAGCATCTGTAATTTATGTAAACAAAAATTCCTCAAACGTAAAATAAATTGAGGCATAGTAACATAATGAATTATAGACTAAGTAAACATCAACATTTAGAAGGGATTGTTTGGGTTTATAGTTTCCTGTTTTTAGTTTCATGGAAGTCATAGCAGCAGGATCTGGGAGCAGCTGGACACATGGCATGGGCAGTCAAAAAGAAGAGGGTGTTGTGTGCAAGTTCTCCTTTACATTCTCCTTTTGATCCAGCCCAGGGTCTAATCCATTCAGTTGTACAACCATGGTAAGGGTATGTCTTTATATTTCAGTTTACCTAATCTGTATGATCCCTCACAGGCCTTACCAGTGGCAAGTTTAAGCTAGATAATCTCTCCCAGCTGTGTTAGATGTTTGTCTTCCAGGTAACTCTAGCTGTTGTCCATTAAATAATCAGCATTAACCATCACATCAAACCACTAACAGAGAAAACACAAAACATAATGGGGAGGGGGTGAAGGTGGATCTGGGAGAAGTTAGAAGGACAAGGGAGGATAGCTTAAATATGATCAAAATATATTTTATACATATGACATCCTCAAAACTTGAGAAAATATTATTTATTTACAAGGACAGAAAATAACAAGTAGGCAGAAATAACAAAAGCAACACAAAATAAAATGTATCTTTGGGGAAATGGCTCAGTAGATAAACTACTTGTGTATACAAGCAAGAAGACACGAGACAGGATTCCACAAGGGTGGCCAAAACAACTGTAACTCTATACTGTAGGAGGCTTAGAGGGTGATAGAATGATTCGGGAGAAGATTGGGGCATCGAGTCTAAGTAAAATGGTGAGTTCTAGGTACAGTGAGAGACCCTGTCTCAACAAAGAAGGTAGAGAGTGATAGAGGAAGATCCTTGGGATAGATCCCGATGTTTATATGTGGAAGCATTGACAAGTACATCTGCAAACATATATACTCATGTGCATATAACCACATATATACATTCACACAATAACAAATTAACTAATTAATTAAACTTATATTTAGTATGTGTAGTAATAAGGGCAGCTGGGCGCCCTCTGTACTAATAAGAGCAGCTGGGCTTCACTCTGTTGAAATAAGGGCAGCGGGGCTGCGTCCCTGGCACCCGGCTGCCTGCATGGCTAGCTTTACCCGAAATAATTACACGGAAAACTGTATTCTTTTCAACGCCGCTTGGCCCATTATATCTAGCCTTTTCTCAGCTAACTCTCGCACCTGGACTAGCCCATTTCTTATAATCTGTGTAGCCCACGAGCTGGCTTACCAGGAATGATCTTAACCTGCGTCTGCCTGGAGTGGGAGAATCATGGCGACTCACTGACTCAGCTTCTTTCTCCCAGCCTTCCATTCTGTTTACTCCTCCCACCTATGTTTTAACCTATGAGGGCCAAGCAGTTTCTTTTTTGCTTAACCAATGAAATCAACAGATTGATATATGACACTCCCCATCAAGTATGCTGCTCATGGATAGATTATTCCTGTTGTATTTAATCCTCATGTATGATTTATTTCCTAAGAATAACATAATAAATTACTTAGCAGTGGTCCTAGGTGATTTAAAGCAATGTAATGTTTTAGCTAAGGAGAGAATTCCAAAATCAATGAGTTAGAATACTTATGTTTTTTTCCAGGAAGCTCTGAAGATGTTACCCCATGTCAATTTCTCAGCAGGTGACTACAGTACTTTTTCTTCTTTGGTTGGAGATGCATCAATACAATCCAGGCTTTCATCCTCATTTAACTTCCTTCATTGAATGCCTTAACATCTTCACACTTCTCAGCACTGTAAGTTCACCAGTCACTAGATTTAGAAACAGACCTCTTGTGGTCTGAGCTCATTTTAACGAATTGCAACTACAAGGAAGTATATCCAATTAAATTTATATTCTGTTGTTCCAAGGAGATATGAATTTGAAAAGAATGTTACTGAGCCCGGTACATTATGTTACGTGCTTTGATCAATAAAGTACTTACAGAAGTGCCTCATGTGATGGTAAGCTTCAGTTTTAAGAGCTAACACTGACTTTACCATCTTTTCATTTTTCTCCTGACTCCTCTAATGTGTTAAAATGCAATCACCATCAGCCTGGAAAGAACCCCTCTGGTAACATGTGATATAACACACCTCATCAGCAAGACAAAGACAGTCTCGTTTCAAGAAGATGAGATTTTCATTTTCACAGAATAACTGGGCCACTCATGACAGACACAAGTCTTAGTACTTAGATCAGGGTCTTTAACTGCTAATCTAAACATGTGACATTAGCCTATAGGACAGATATTCATTAGCAATGATTTTTTTTTTTTGTTAGAGACTGGAAAGATGTAAATGCTTAGGAAAAGTACTTTCTGTGCTAACTTTCAAAAGAGATTTCTGTACCTAAAAATCTAGGTTGGAGGTAAAAATAAAAACAAAGAACAGACCAAGCAGTAAGTGCATAATGTTTTCTATTTTCCTGTTGTGCCTGGATGGACAATGAGTTTAGAAACAAGAGGCTGTTTTTCAAGGTATCTGGGAAAAAAAGCAGAGGATTTAGAGTTTAATAGCTTTCTGGGTTGAGAGTTACAGGTACTGATATCTGCATACATAACACTGAAACTTATAAATGTTGAATTATTTGTAACACAGACCTCAAGATTAAAGCATGTCCTTATATGAGTCATTGTAAAACACTTTGATGAATACAATGTTGATCTACAAAATTCACTGGAATTTATAGCTCCTAGAGAAGAGAACTAAGACATTTCTTCCTGCTGGCTGAGATGAATGAAGGCTTGCTGACATTGTCAGTTTGGGTGTGCAATGTCACCTCCAGGCTACGGTGTGAAACACAATCTAGTTGGTAGAACTATTTTAGCAAGTGGCCTTAGAAATGGGACATACCTAAAGAACTGGATCATTGTGTGTGGGCCTAGGATAGTTATACCTGGTCCTGTGTCCCTTCTTAAAACTTTGCACTTCGTGAGATAAAGGATTTTTCTCTGCCTTATCCCCACTATGATGATGATGTCATCTACAGTGCATGAGACTAAACAGTCATGGATTGAACACTCTGAAGCTCTGAGCCAATATAAAGTTTTATTCAATTAGACTGCTTATTTCACACATTTTGTTCCAGTGATTAAAATACTCAACATATTATGCAGATTGAATGTAGGAAAGAGGCATATCTCAAAAAATCTTTGCTATATTTAATGATGTGAGTCTCTCTCTGACATCAAATTGATTACATATCAATTAATGTTTGAGACTGTGTAAGCCAATAAACATGTAACCAAACTAAAATCATTGTTAAACCGAAGATTGAGATTCCAATATTCTATGAATTCAAAGAAGATTGATAAAAACAAAATAATATACCTTATCAAAATTATCTTATTCTTCTTATTGACAAAATGAATTTGTCCTCTTCCTTCTTGTTAGTTATTTCTTTAATTTTTGTAACTGAAGATACACTAAATTAATTGCAAGCATAGATTTAGAATTCTTCAGAATTGTGTTCTTTTTATTTTTTACATTATTAATAAAGCATAAAGGTGTGGAGATGCTTAAAATATATTTCAAAATAAAAACAATATGGACAATACAAAATCTAAAACTTCTTTCAAAGTTTCAATACTGAAAAAAGAATTTCTTCTATTTTCTTGTTCTTTCCTACAAGATAGCATCATCTCTCTTCCAACCAACCTAATTTTAGCAGCAGGTACATTAGAGTATTTTAAGGAGAATGTTTACATAAATATGCCCACAATGCAAAGTTGAATATGTTGTTTCATGTTGCTAAGACTGACTGAATTGGTCTGTGAGCTCAACTCTTCTTCACAGCAGTAGATAAAATAAGAAAACAAAAGACAATAGGGGGGAACAAAACATAGGACTTAATACCACATTGTGTATAAAATCAACTAAATCTGACAATGCATTGTCGGCTATTTCAGTACAGGAAAGCAATTTTGTAAAGAAGTAGGGAGTGATGAGGGAGTAAACATCAAAGAAAAGAAAACTAAGAAAAGGGTTTTAATTTTAAATATAAAGATGCCTGTTCAGACAGCGTTCTGAAAGTTCTGAAAACAAGTAAACTAACTGTTAAGTGCGTGTTTTTACACCAAAGTAATGGGATGAAGCTCATCAGCATTAAATTGTACAATTTGTCATAGGTCTTTACTTCTTGAAAAACAGGAACTTAGAACAATACCTTTTGACATCATTTTAAAGCAAAATCTGTGGGTTTTGTTAAAATAATTATGAGCAATTTATCAAACAATGACTTAGTCAAACATAGCCATGAAAATAAATTTTAGAAGTACTGTCAAGAGTTCAAAATAAGCTTAAAAAGGACTCAGGGAATAAAATTAGTACAGGTAGCAAGAATCCATAAAGCTACAGTGTACTGAAAACTGTGGCAAAATTGTCTGTGCTTTAAAACATAATGCTTGTCATGTTTTGCCTATGAAGAAAAATACATTGCTTGTGATAAACTTCATGTGAGGTTAAATATGATACATACTAGTATCAGGTGTGCTGTCTTAATGTCTTCACCACTTTTAGATTTAATTTTTATCATATGGCAATAAAATTGTGACTGATGTATACAGGCAGATTTAAAAAATCTACTAGGCATTATCAGTTCCTATCACATTTTCAGTGTTACCCTAGGCAGATGGAGTAAGAGGGTAATGGAGTAGTATTCAGACCACTGGAGTGGTACACAGCAGGAGTTGCAAAAGACAAGTGAGTGGAGGGAAGGGCATGATGAATAATATTGGAAGAATATGATTAAATGTCTTAGGTCAGTTTTAACTACAGGGAATACATGTGAAGAGAAGCAAACTGCCTGAAGGTTCTGGGGTAAGTGGTATAAATACTCCCTATTGTTGATATAGTTGAAGATATAGGTGAATCCTTAGTTGCTGATCCTAGTGCAAATGATATCTTAGTCTGAGGATCTTCTAGGACTTCAGATTCTTAGTTTTTCTGGCAATCCAGCACTCTGGTGTACTTGGGCCAAGATGTAACTAGAACGTACGTGATCAGAAAGATTAGACCTTTGACAATGTGATGATCGAGACTGGTACATAAATGTACAGAAGCGTATTTACTTCAAAGGAGTGGAATGAGGACAGAATCAGATGTCCACACTAGCAGTAAAATTAAAGGAGTCAAGGTAAATAACGATATGTAAATTTTATCAAAAATAGATCGAGGAAATGCAAAATAAAGTAAAATAAAATGTCAAGAGTTGTAGTTAATTTAATAAAATGTATTTTGTTTTCAGAAATATTTCAATCATTTTAGCATCCATTATTTTTGCTTTCTGTTTGTTCAGAAAGTGGTCCAAAGACTGAAGAAGAAGGGAATTAAAAAAAGACTGCTTGAAAAGTCTCATCTATCTCAGGAAGTTATCCTGAGTCATATGAGCAGGCTGTGGGAATTTAAAGAAGCTTTTTATCCTCTGTCCTTTTCTTTTATTCTTTTTATTTTCAAATGTCTATTGAGCCTCTCCTCTCTGCTAGGCATTGCAGTGGGGACTGAAGATGAAATGGCCTAGAAGGGAAGCATATTGCTGTCTTTATGCAACTGTGGAAAAGAAAAGTCAGGAGGAATTTTCAATAAAATGTTATAACTAGACTGTTAAAGGATATTGAGTTGCCAAGGAAAAAAGGGCATCTGTCCTAAGTTAAACAGTATCCCTCACAAATTTATATCTCTCTGGAATTTCAGATTGAGGCTTTATTTGAAAATAAGATACAAAATATATTTTATTATTTCATTTTAATTTTGGTGTACTGAATTAGAACATTATGTAAGTGGGGCTGGCCACAAAATCCTATCTGCTTCTATCTCCTGAGATAGTGGATAGTACATATGTTCTGTTGGGATTGGGATTTTTGTAGATGCAAGTAACATCAGGAGTAGGGAAAGAGTCATGAAATGTTTTCTCCCCAGGGCTCTTAGTGGGAAAAAAAATGTTGGATTGCAGTGTAAGTTTGAATAATGGTCTGCAGATATGTGAAAGAACAGATCTTGAAGCAACTCTATTGTGCTGGTTTTATTGTGGCTCTAGAAAACTCAGGGGGACTAATTAGAACCCGAGGAAAATTGAAGTAGATGGCTGTGAAAGGGATAATATTGAACAAAGCATGTGAAAGTCCAGAATAGAAAGAATCATTTGGTTGAAAAACTAATTCTTATAAGAAGAAATGTTGAAATGGGTGGTGAAACAACTAAGCTCAGGAGAAATAAATGAAGTGAATATTTAAGGTATAAGTAAAGCTGTATTTTAAAGCCAATTGGGGACTCTTTTTTTTTTTGGTTTTGTTTAGTTTTATTTTGGAAAAGCAGTAAATCATGATGATAGTTTGCGAAAAACAATGGGAAAGTACTGTGTTTTTCTTAATCAAATGTGATTGGGGAACAAATCTCATGGAAGGAGTGTCAACAATGAAGTTGTCTCTCAACTCCATACAAAAGTAACCATTTACTCAATTAGGTGTCTGCCTGTGGGAACTAGAAGTCATGGATATATCTGAAGAGCAGGTATGAAAGAAAATTTTTACATCACTGTCTGCTGTGGTTTGAATAAATAAATGTTTCTGAGAGGACTCGTGTATTTGAATAGTTGGTTACCAACTAACGTATTTACATGGGTAGCATATGGTCTTTTAGATGTGGATTATTGCTGAATAAAGTACATCTGTGGGACTGGTGATACAACTTCCTTCTCTTTGTTCCATGCCTTCCTCATCATTGCACACTACTATCCCCTGAAACTGTAAGCCAAAATAAATTGTTTTGTAAGTTGCTTTTAATCATGATATTTTATAACAGCGTCAGAAATGCAACTAATACAGAATATTAGTTATTTGTCCTGTCTCTGTGATAAAATATCCTGACAAAACCAATTTAAAGGAGAGTGGACTTATTTTGATCCAGAGCACAGCTGCAGTCCAGCATAGAAGGGAAATCATGGCACCAGGAGCTTGAAGCAGCTGTTAACATCACACTCACAGTTAAGAAGCAAGAGGGACATGCTGGGGCTCAGCTTGCTTTTTATTTTTATGTAATCTAGCACTCAAGCCCAGGGATGGTGCTCCTCACATTCAGAGTGATCTTCTACTAAAATTAACCTAATGAAGATACTCTCTCCTAGACATAATCAGAGGCTAACCAAACAAAAATACCACCTCATTGAAGAGCCCAAAGGCATTTTGTTTTTACTCTAGATCCTGTGGAGTTGTCCATCAATAGTAATCAAATAGCAGAGATAATTATTAGAACGTAGAATGCAAAAGAAAATAAAGGATAAATATCTGTTTTCATAAGTGCATTAATAGATAATGGTGTGAGGAAGATGTGATTTTAAATTGGGATATTTAGAAGTGAAGTTTGGGGTATATGGATACTATAATGCATCAGTAAATGGGAGAATCTGAAGGCCAAAAGGAAGATATTTATGAAATGGTGTTGGAGTGAAAAGTTGGTGAGAGAAACATTCCAAAGATTATTGCAGTAATTATAATAACAAGTAGGAAGGAATAATAGCGATAAGGATTTAAATGGTAGGAGACATTATTGACATACTAATGTGTGAAATATACAGAACTTATTTCATATTGGTAGCAAGAAACTTGTCTATTAGAGGGAAGAAAGTTCTAGAAGACAAGTCCTGAAATTTTGTGTTTGATCTTGGGAAAACTCTGAGTATATGTGTGATAAGAGAAGAGACAAGAAAGGATGAAAAAATTAAAAGGAAATTTGACTAATAGGAGATTTAAGAATCATAAAATGGGGTTTTTCATAAGCTAATACTGATTTGTTGCTATAGCCCCAATAACAAAATGATATTTGGACTTTTTAGGGTTTACTAAATATAAAAATTATACAGGGTTTATTGAGAATATTTTTGTTTTGTACAAAGTCATATCTGTCCCATTTATCTCTTTATCAAGATCACTTCATAATAGTGAAGATAAAATTTAATGATAGATTGTATGGGACAAGGAGAATCATATATAGAGAGATACTTGCGCAAAGAACATGCTTATGGAAATACTTGTAGTGGATTTTCTCATAACTATGTTTGAACAGCATTTCACACAGTTAAAGGCACTAGAAAAAATAGCAAATTTACCAAATTTTCAATATTGTTGGTGTTTAGCTCTTTATCCTATAACTCTATATGCCACCAGATGTGAGCAGTAGAGGTACTTGTTCTAGTTTTCAGTCACTCATAAAAAGAGAGACATACAGAATATATAGGTGAAAATTGAGATGGATTTGAAGGTGTGGGATGTATGAATTAAAAAAAAAAAAGGTTTGGTCTGAGGGTGTTCACTTTCTTTTCAAGGTAAGGTTAATTGCTGAGAATTTGTACAGCAGAGAGTGCCTACAGGACTTGAAGAGGATGGCGAACTCTTTTAATAGCTCATTTTTCACAAAAAAAATGTCAATACATAGAAAATTGTAAAGAACTTTGGAAGACCTCATAGTAATCCCATAGCGGTGTGTCAGAACTAATAGGAGGTAGTAGTGACAAGGTATTGTGATTCATAGGAAGCTAAGGATTTAGGACTAATCCTCTGACTTAGTGAAGGAGTAAAGTTTGTTGTAGTCCCTAAAGCTACTTTGGCTCAGTTGCTTTTTTTTAGTAGAATATTGATTAAACCCAATGAACCCCCAGAGACGGTATGAAGTGATTCATGGAAACTTAAGTTTTTAAAGTACTAATTTTGCTTAATAATTTTTGAGTATTTTTTTTCTTACTTTCTTGTCCCTTCTTTTGTTTGCTGCTGCGATTTTAGTTTGGGTATTATAATATAATCATATCACTATTCCCTCCTTTTGGTTCCTCCAAAACATTGCATATACCCCTTTGGACTCACTTTCAGATTCACTTCCTTTTTGCTATTGTTATTGCATGTATATATGTATATGCACATAAACATACATTTTAAGTATAACTTGCTCTGTTTGTATAATGTTATTTGTATGCATATATTCAGTCTTATGGTTTGTTGTTGAATAACTAATTTGTGTACTCTCCCCTAGAGGAGATCATTTCTCCCACCCTCCACATTCCTTAGTTACATGTATTTCATTATGTTTGGCTTTCCTCCATCTTTGTTAACCTGTCTATTGCTCTTTTTATTGATCAGCGTTATGTTTAGAAAGTCTTGTTGTTGAGACTTTATGGGTATAGCTTTTGACATTTCTAGGAGGCACATTCTCACAGCAAGCTATTATTCATCTGGCCCTTAAAATCTTTCTGCCCCCTATTAGACAATGATCCTCTTAGTCATAGGAACTGTGTTGCAGATATATCCATTGGGATTACTCTCCACAATTGAGCACTTTGAGTGACTGTGGTTGTTCTTGCCCATAATGGTCTTCATCTGGTGCTAAGAAAAGTTTTCTTGATGAGCTGTAAAAACAACACTTATCTGTAGGTATATGGACAAGTATTTAAAAGACAGTTATGGATTATGGTTTTGTAAAGTAGTCATTGTATTTTCTCCTCCAAAATCCATGACTTAATTAAACCTGTATAGTTAGCTATGCTTCCAGTACTAGGCATGACTTATATCTCATTAAGTAGGTCCTCAATCTGAAACAAGTATGCCATCTTTATATTATATTCTTCCATAAATTTTTATGTTTATCATTAGTGACTGATTATCTAAGTCATTCAGAGAAGTACTGATGAAGAGACCAGAAAATAATATATAAAGAACATTAGGTGATGAGCTTGAGAAATACCTCAGGGGTTTTCAGCAGTCACGTAGACTCACGAATGTTTGTAACTCCAGATCCAGAAGATCTTATTTTCTCTTCTGAACTCTGCATGCGATAGTCTGACAGGTTATACATAGATGTAGATAGAGATACTCACACATACACATAAGATAACAAGAGATTAACAAAAATAACATTAAAAAGAACAATATATAAACATACTCACTACTGTGAGAGAGGATGTAAAGATAAATATAGTGTTTAACTGTTGGTCAAGATATCAAGATAGCTGCGGGCTGTCTGTGTGTGTTTTAACAAGACAAGGACAATAATCAGCAGTAGTTTTTAGCTGGACCAGTTCATAGTAAGTCAAGACTCCATGCCAAGAACAATATACATAGAGTGTTGTTACCCTTTTTCCTACATTTCAAATTTGCTGATAACTTTATTTTTGTACATATATGTACCTAATGTTTCTGCTGAAACTGATTTCAAGGTAAAATAGACTTGGTATTTAAAAAACGTCTATATTCCGGATCTGCCCCTCCATGGGAAAGCAGATGAGAGAATAAACAGGAGTAGAAGATATTTAAGCAAATCTGTATGGGCAGAAAAAGCCAAGGAATATGAAAAACTGTATGTCTCTAGCCTGATAATGGCTTTAAAACAAATCCCTGACCCTCTGTCCTACATTCTCCCCGTTAGAACAGATCCAGGCTAAGTAAACATCTTAAACTAATACCTTGTAATCAGAGGTTGTAAATCTTGACTCTGGGGATACACTCCATAGAGGGTGTAAGTCCTGACCCCAGAAATGTACTCTGCTTTAGCCATAAATGCCAACTTCAGAGATGCACTTCCTACTCCCGAAGGTCCTATTACTATAAAAAGACACTTGTGACCCCTCATCAGGGTCAAAGTGTCAAATGATTCTCTTTGGCCCTAACTAGTTAGAAGTTTTGGTACCCTGTGTTCTTTGGAATTAAGTTTGCTTCTGGTTATTCGATTTTGGTGGTATGGTCTCCATCATTTGCCCAACTCCAGAACCCAAGTCAGGAACTGGTGCTGTCATTGCTCTTGTCAGACCTCCATTTTCCTAAAGAGTGTGCCTTTGCATCCTTACTTGCTCTAATTAAAATTCGCTTACTATAGTGTTCTGTCTCAATTTCTTTAGGAACTCATAAAGAGAGACATCTGCTCCAGTCAATACTAGAGAAAACCAGAACT
Organism: Microtus oregoni; assembly: GCF_018167655.1. Taxonomy (NCBI): domain Eukaryota; kingdom Metazoa; phylum Chordata; class Mammalia; order Rodentia; family Cricetidae; genus Microtus; species Microtus oregoni. The sequence continues at coordinate 20,039,662 of NW_024543060.1, forward strand.
GACCCTCTCCCCACCATAGCAGATACTTCTTGGTCTGCATGTTTTATACTACCTGAGTATATTTCAGCAAAAATTCTGAGATAGAAAACTTTGTTCCTTATAATATATTGTAACTCATCTAAAAATGGCATTTTTCTTATATGAGTTTAATGTTTTTGTTTCTCTCCCCAGTACATTATTGGGTTAAAGCTCTAACCCTCAAGATAATTGTATATGGAGGTAAGAAAAACCTTTGGAAGGAAATAATATTTAAATTAATTCACGAGAGTGTGACCCTATAATGAAATTAATGATTTTATAAGAAGAGACAAACAGATCTATTTATTCCTACTGTCTGAATCTTTCTCTTGTTTCTCCTGGATCCCAAGGGAAGACCAAGAAAACTCAGAGAGCAGGAAGCTGTCTAGAAACCAAAACACAGAGCATGACCAGAAACATTTAAGTCTTAGAATTTCTAGACTCCCAAATTATAACACACACAAAAGGGGGAAGGCTATTCCTTAAGTCACCCAATCTACAGTATTTAGTATTTTGTTGAAGAATCTGAACAAAGATGTCATCTCTCTCAACATATTTTGACAATCTCAGTTTCTGCAAAGGTCACCTTTGGTATTGAAGGGATCTAGCCAACCAAAGCATGGCGAAGATGGCTAAGCAGACCTTGCCCTTCTGCATTGCATCTCCCTTGCTAAAAACAGATTATATTCCTAAAGGTAGCTCCCAGGGTCTATTTCCTTGTTTGGCCACTTTGTCCTCCCGAGGCTGACTACCAAGTTCCAGAAATCAAAAGGCCCTTTTGACTCACCTAACTAACATGTTTAATTAAAGTTGAACATCTCATCCTAACATGGGATTTCCCGTTTAACCTTTATAAAGCACTATTTTTACTATGTTCCATGTTTGTCTCCTCTCTATGCAAAGGCAATCCCTTTAAGTCCCCCACCGAAAAATATCCCTGCTCCTTGTTCACTTCCTGTTCTTCACTATCATCTATCTCTCTGTCCTTTGTCACTCCAGAACAAATAAATCTCTTTGTGCTGAGAACCCGGCCTTGGGGTATCCTGAGCTGATACAGATTCTTTCAGGTATTGTCTTGACGAACTGGTGGAGGTTGTATTTATATTTTTCCTGGTACATGTCCTATTTTGCATGCTATGTCTTACACCCTTGTTTTTTTTTTAACACAATCTGTAATTATTTTCTTGTTTCATTTCATATTGATTTAACTGAAAATCTCAATAAAAACAGTTTAATGAAGAAAAGATTGATGTGCCTGCACTTCCCGGATGAGACAAACTTGAACTAGCTAGTTGCACTGAGAGCTATGAATTAGTGTGCATATGCGCGTTCTCAGGCTGCTGTGCTTTTGTCATGCAGTCCATAACCAGCCCATAGGATGATGCTCCCACATCCGTGGACGGTCTTTTCAATTAACTCAGTTGAGAAAATCCATTATGGACATCCACAAGCCTATCTAATCTAAAACAGTCCTTATAGACATGCCCTTTCTGTTAGGCCCAAATCTGTGAAGTCCCCGCAAAAGCCAACAAGAAAACCGAGTCATATATGTAAAAGCAAAGAGCCTTTATTTTAATCAGGTTTGCAAACTTAGTCTCTCCACATGTCCCAAATATTGAAATAACCAGAAAGCCCTGAGCTCAATTAGAATTGGGATTTTATAGTTGTAAAGGTGGGGGTGAGGGGTTTCTGAGGTTTTAAGACTCATGATTGGCTGACATTTGTTTAGGGTGTCTTGGTGAATGTGTACTGGCAGGTATTCCTATCTACAGTGCTTGGAATGCCAGGCATTTCCTTTGAATGGTCTGTTCTTGTGTGGAGAGTAATCTCAGTTTGTGGTTTCTCCTGTAGCCAGGCATTGTCTCAGGGTAAATTACTGAGACTCTGGCCTCCATTTAAATTCACTGATGGCCAGAGTCCCAGATGATAATGTTTGGAAGTAAAAAACTTCCTTTGAGTGACCTTCCCAGACTTAGCTTTTCATGGTTGGCCCCCACACTTTCCAGATGATTTTATTTTACATCATGATGACAATCAAAATTAATCATCAATTTCATGTACAGGGAAAAATCGAACATCTAAGATTTCAAGAAGCTAAGTAGATTGACCCAAATCTAGTCTGATGCCAACTTCACTAAAACAAAGAAGTTGGAATTTTTTTTTTCAAATTTGGTGAGGAGATCCGAGCCTGATAATTGGTTTTATTTAAAGGACAATTAACTCTTCATGCTTTATAGCAGACAGTAGTTTTACAAGTGGGAGGAAGGCACCTGCTGGGATACAGAGATAGGAATTCTGTCTTTTTTGGTGATTAAATCTTAAGGAGATGATTTTCAGACTTCAAGAAAGAAATTTCTGGGCTATAAAAATGCTTATTCTCTTAATCAAAACAATTTAGTTCTTAAGAGAGCAGAGAAATAATTCACAATGACAATGTTTCTGAAGTAAGAACTCTAAGAAGAAAGGTCAAGAACCTAGGCCAGAGAGAATATAGTAAAAAGTATAATAGAGACAAGAGGCACATGAGGCCTCCCTCTTCAGTAGCCTCATTGCAGTACTTTGCTTATGTCTAATAATATTTTCAAACACATTGAAATATAGCATTCGGAGACTTGACTATTTTGATGTAGAATTTCAGATTGAATGCAGGTTTGTTCTAAACCAAGAGGACACTCTTTCTATTGCATTCTGGTGCTTGGAAGAAGTCAAATACTATTTTCAATCTGGACATTCTATATATACAAACTTGTTTCCTCCTCCATTTCTAATCATTTCCTCAAACATTACATACCCTCTGCAGTTTGCCTTTCCCTGACTACTCCTAGCTCATCCCACTTCCCCTTCCTGCCATATCCACTCTTTCTGTGTTTCCCTTCAGAAAAGAAGCATACCTTTCGGGGATATCAAATGAACGGGGAATAAGAATAGGTAGAATTGTACACTATATTTTTAAATGACCATCATAAACACAGCACCCTAAACAAGAGCAGAACTATGCATATATTATAGCAAAATTAACTTTAAATTTTTCTCAATATATGAAATCCATAGCAGTATAAAATATTTTGAGATTAATAGTTGGTTTTGGATTAAAGTAGATTCAATAATCTACCCTTAACCTCATCAATTCTTTATCATAGCTCCCTTTTTTGCTTTAGAAAGAGATTTTTGAATTTAGCTTTTTTTTCTGACAATGACCAATAACAACTTGTAACAAATCTACCTAAATGGTAACAAATATCCATAATCTACCTTATCAGAATGTGGCTTTTTTTTTTTTCCTAGACTGCTTCCTGTTGTCTTGGGGTGCTGGAATGTTGGGGGAAATTTTGAGAAAATTCAGAAAATTGTTAAATATTGGCTGGAATATTCTTGAAGCTGTTATGGATACTGAATTACCTGGTCCACCCATTTTTAATGGTTTTTGGTCTCCTTGCTCTGAAAATATATAAACATAGCATACTTCTGTATTAGTACAAGTATAGACTGCATTGTTCATAAATCAGCCAAAGATGATTTTGTGTGTGTGTGTGTGTGTGTGTGTGTGTGTGCGTTTGAACAGGTAAAAAGTACATAATGTGTTTTGCAGTTCTTCTAGGTTTTTTTTTTTTTTATGTTTGTAGTCAGGATTTTGAGGGGCTCTTCAAACCTGATCCATATCAAAGTAGAGGTCCTAATTTACATGAAAATATGTACTAATTAGTTTATAAAGAGTTCTTTTCCATAAATATAAAAGGGTAATGATAAGAAAAACTTAAATTGGAGGTTTATGACGTAAATAATTGGAGTTCTAGTGAGTTAAATCTGTCTAAATCTATCATGATGAGAAAAGTTGCTATTTGAAAATCAATAACTCCTTTGAAGATATAATTTGAAAACACAATTATGTTGAGCTCTTTTAAATAACAGTCTTTGGAATGCATAATGCATGGAAGACTCATTTTCTATGGTCCCAAAGCAGTACTTCGTATTCTTACTCACAGAATACTGGCTTGGGTTCTGTGACTGTTACTACTTCTTGACATATTGAATTTAAAATCCCCAAGGAGACAGTCTTCCAGGTATATTTATTGGGATGTTCCCAGAAAACTGGGGAATAAAGACTCACCCTGAGTTTAGATATCACTATGCCATGGGATTGAGCCCAGGACTATATAAAAAGGAGACAGAGGAGTACCAGCTTTCATCTCTCTGTTTAATGATTCAGGGTACATTAGGACCAGCTATCCCATGGTGTCTTAACCATGATAATTTTCTTTTCTTAAGTTGTTCTTTTTTTCAGCATTTTGCCACATCAATGATGAAAATAACTAATATAAGCCCCGTGGAACTCTCAGAAAGAAAGGTTTGTGATCAGATTTTCCATACTATTTCATCTGGTCTAAATTCTTTTTTTTTTGTTGTTGTTGTTCAGGGAATTGAACTCTTCAAGGGTCACTAATTATAATATTTGTCCCATTTAGTGTTAGATTTTAACTAGTTAATCTTTTTAACTCAATTGTGTTGTTTCTCCTCGACACGAACTCTCCATAAATAAACAGACATCCTCTTGTCTACCCTTCTGGTGTCCACTGTACTCTGAGGTATATGAATGTGTCTACCCCTCTGTTTTGTACTTTTGTCTCTGGAAGGGTTGACAGAGAAGACAAGCGCATCCCTGACAATGTGCCCAGTGAAAAGCTCTGCAGCACTATTTTCTGCTTTCTAGTAGGTGGATGCCTCACCTGTCGCACATTAGTGAAAGGCATCAGTTCTCATCAGAGGATCTTGACAACACGGAAGGAATGAGTCACCCGAAGGAAGCAGAGTGCATAGCATTTCAAAAGTGATCTCCAAAGACTGATTATTTCTCATCCTTGACATCCTGCCAAGGGCTAGATACAGTGAACATTTGGATGGAACCAGGCCTACAAATCACAAGTTGCCTAGAGCCCCCAACGGCCTGCAACAGGATAGCATGCTTAACTTTTGTTCGTTTTTTTATTGTAAGTTGTAAACTTTTGACTGTTCTGATATGCCTTGCTATTGATATACCAAGATTGAATTGTGACAGGATGTCCCACCTGATTGAAATCAAGAATGTTCTATTAAATCTTTTGGAAAATAATGAAAAAGCATCTATTATAGGATACCAGACAGTAGAATATATTTTCCTAATATTGTCATTGAGAAAATACAGAGACTCATTTTAGTAGATATAAATAGGATTTTTTTGGCCTCGTATTATTAATATAAAATCACACATAATAAAAAATTATGAAACTGTCAAGTCACAAGTTAAAATTTTTATTTTCGGAAGTGCTAACTTTGCGGGTGAAAATATGCCTGTTTAGTCCTCACTGCTATCTGGAACTTGACTGCTGTTTTTACTGCGGCTGCTGTAAATGGTTTCTTTAGTAAGCAAGAGAAATCACAACAGACTTGTTATCAAACCCAAGATAACCCTGCTTTTGTTATTCTAACATTCAAAGTGCTCACTTGATGATATTTTGAAAGTCCTTTATGAGTGCTGCATGAGATATAGTTTTGAACAATACGTTCTCTCTCCATAAGAACATTATCAATGATAAACTGGCTTACCCTGCAGAGATCAGATTGGGGATCAAACTGTTTCTTTCTTCTCAAAAGAAATTTTATGCTCATCAAAGGTAGCATACAGAAAGATAAGAGTCTTATTTTAGCCAGAGAGAATTCTAATCAAAGCAACTAAGTTCTGGCACAATGGGGAGCTCTAGAGACGGCTTCACGCTGATTGTGTCCTGTCTCGGGACAGTGTCCGTTCCCAGATTAAAAGATGTAGTTTCTATCTCCCCCACAAATTCGAGATTTTGAAGAAGTAAACAACCATATCTCTCTGTTCCACTGTCGGGGAGTTTTCTCCAGTCTCCTGCTGGTGTATGAAATGAAAGATTACATTCCAAGCTTACATTTAAGGGATCTTCTCAATTAAAGCAGGAAACCCTGTGGACATAAAATAGCATTGCTCTCAAAATGCAATTGTCTCTGGTTTCTCAGTCCTGCATAAGGAACCAAGAGTGAGTCCAGGGACATGTAAGATTATTAAACAATTCATACAATGTGGGAAACCACTAGCCCTGCATCTGGTCAACAAGGGGGACTTGCCTGCCATCCCAAATGCTCTGTCCTTCAGAATCATCTGAGTACACAAAACTCCAAAATATAAGCAGTTCCAGAAATTTTCCACGAAGTGATGAGTACATGAGTTTCCACTGATGATACAATAAACACAAATTTAAGGAAAATTTAGCAAAAACTCAATCTTCAAGTCAATAGAATGTATGGTCATGGGTCACGGATTTAATCAATTTTTAATAACATAATTTATTATAAAAAGTTAACGTAATTCAGTGTTCTTCAGTAAATAGTCTTCTTTTCAACACCTCTTGGCTGGTAAAAAGAACATACCAAATACATGTGGGTTTCACTCACAAGTTCACCAACATTGTTTCTGGCATATATATAGTTTTACTATATCAAATGCCCCTTCCTTTTTCTTGTGCTTTTGCATTTGGTTTTGTTTGTAGCTGCAGGTACATATGTGTAGGCATTTTTAAGTGTTTGGCATATGGTGCAGCGAGTGTATGTGTACATACTGTGAGTCTGGAGGACAGAGGGCAATCTCAGATATTCTTGCTCAGACTCTTCCCACCCTGGGTTTTTGAGACAGCGATTCTTACTTAACATCTGCTGTAATTTAATTTATTGTGATGTGATAAAACACCCTGACCAAAGGCAACTTTGGTGAGAAGGTGATTGTTTTAGCACACAAACGTAGGCTACAAATGTCTTCCTTACTATACCTAGATGGAACAAGGTATCCATCCAAAGAGAATAGGATCCAAAAAGTCAGTACAAACAGTTGATATAAATCCTGGTGGCCCCGCAGTCTGCCTGAGCCATACAACTATCACACCACATTCAGAGGGTCTAGTTAGGTTTGTTCCTTCCCAATCAAGTTGGAGTTGGTGAGCTTCCATTAGCTCACCTAATGAAAGGTAAACTCTTTCAGTGGTTGTTGGTTTTCTTTTCAATGACAGGGTTTTGTGATGTTTTAATAATATGTAGAGATATGGAGCTCCTTTTCTTCAGCTTCGGTGCCTTCACTACCTGTAAAACTAACGATTTAATATTCTTCTTCACTGTCCTGACTGGTTTTGTTGTCAATTTGACACAAAAGAGCTACTAGAGTCATCGTAGAGGCGGGAACCTCAATTGAGGTTGAACAAGTCTGTGAATTTCTTAATGAGTGAGTGATGTAGGGGGTCCTAGCCTGTTTTAGATAATATCACTTCTAGGCCATTTGTCTATGGTTCTATAAACAAAACAACAAGCAAACAAAACAAAACAAAACAAAATCCAGACTGAATTTTCCACATCCCCTGCATTAGCTCTTTTCTCCAGGGTGCTGCCCTGCTTGACTTCCTGCTGTAATTGCTTTGTAAAGTATTATATGAAAGTTTAAGCAAAATAAAAGTTTTCCTTTCTGAATTCCTTTTGGTGATGGTGTTTTATCATAGAAATAGTCACTCTATCTAAAATATTCACATCATTATAGAAATTATACCATGAAATATGTATTTTGTCTTTATTGTTTACTTATTTATTTATTTGATTGTTTGTGTTTGTGAGGGGTTCTGATTATGTGACTATGTAGCACTGGCTATCCTGGGACTTTCTAGGTAGATCAGGCTGGCCTTGAATATACACCTGCCTTCCAGGTGCTGGGATTAAAGGCAAGGATCACAGCCCCTGAAATCTTTTTTTTTTTTAAATTTATTTATTTATTAAGGATTTCTGTCTCCTCCCCTCCACCGCCTCCCATTTCCCTCCCCCTCCTCCATCAAGTCCCCCTCCCTCATCTGCTCGAAGAGCAATCAGGGTTCCCTGACCTGTGGGAAGTCCAAGGACCACCCACCTCCATCCAGGTCTAGTAAGGTGAGCATCCAAACAACCTAGGCTCCCCCAAAGCCAGTACGTGCAGTAGGATCAAAAACCCATTGCCATTGTTCTTGAGTTCTCAGTAGTCCTCACTGTCCGCTATGCCCCTGAAATCTTTTAATTGTTTTACATTTTCATTTATTCTCTTATTGTGCCATTCCACCTCGTCATGCCACTTCTGGTTAAACTTAACATTTATTCTCTTCTACGGGGAATTACCTTTGACCCATTGGAATGTCTATGAATAAATGAATAGTGGAATAATTATCTGTTTACAGGTCTCTCCTACATGCTGTTCACTTACTGGAGAAGGAAGCCCTGGCCTTCTCGGTGCACTTACTAATTTTATGTGTAAACTTGACAACTCAAGATGTGCCTACATTAAATCTTGCTTCAGGGAGTGTCTATGGGTGTTTCTGAACCAACAATGGAATGAATCAACAGTGTAGAGAGAAAGAATGTCTTCACTAATACAAGTAGGCATCACCTGACCCATTTAGTATCTGGCTAAAAAAGGGGGGGTTATGAGATTTTCACTACTGCTGATTTTACCAATTTTGTTGATCTGTTGTGTGTAATTAATGCACACTGTACCTATTTGCATATTGATGAATTTAGATTACTGTGTACACACCAATGTATGAATGAAATTTTATGCATGCTATATTACAATTGATATATATGTATATATACATATAAGTATATATCAATATATATATACATAATTTCCCTTCAAACCATTTCTTACATTATATTTCAATTTAATTCATGTGCTTTCTAAAATATTGTACATTATTACTAAATAATGTGTTTCTAGAGTATTTTAAGAGTTCTTCTAATCTTTTGATCATTTCTGCTTTCAACGTATTAAATGCTGTCTTTAAAATAAAGGATGATTCCCCTGAGTCTACATGGAAAGCTGAGTTTCTGAAATTGAAAGAGTGTGTATGATTTCTATCAAGAGCACTGCTGCATGTGAATCTCACAGGCATGAGGAAGATTAGCTGGAAACGCAGTGTGGGGCACAGGCATCTGAGGAGCAGTAAGAGCTGATACTTGACCTTTTGAGGTTCTTGGGGGGATTGAAGTTAAAGAAACTCCAGGTGGTCTTCAGAATCACTTGACATTTTCTGTAAGTGATGGACCAAACCAAAAAAAAAAAAAAAAGAGCCAGAAAAAGTCAGTAAAATAAAGTTTCCTTCCACCAGTTTATTGAATATATTTATTTCATATACCTCTTTGGCTCAACAATTCATGAAGCTATAAGGCCTCCTGATGTCCTCACAACAATTAACACAGCACTCATTTTTCTCAAAATTCACTCTAGTGTCTTTTGCTTCACATTACTCTCAGAGCTTTCTCAATCCCAAAGTCTTAATGATTATATCTGTGTGGATGACCTAAATCTATGATACCAACCCCAATATTTTTCCTATAGGTGTTTGTGTACTAGTGTGTGTGCACGTGTGTTTGTGTGTGTGTGTGCACACGTGTGTATGTGTGTGGGTTTGGATAGAAGGTACATTTCTGGAGGTGAGCTTTGACAACATTTTATGCAGCCCAGACGTGACTTGATTCTCCTGCTTCCACCTCTGAAAAATGATGAGCTATCAGGAATATGCAATGATGTTCAGCTCAAGGCCATATTTTACAGGTGTGCTTTTTAAATGCTTTTTTATATATCAATTTCAGTATTTGTGGGTACCCAAACTCTTCTTTCTCTTTCTTATCACTGTGTAGACTAGGTTGATCACCAGTTCACGATAAGCCCTCCTGAGCTCTAGAGTTGTAGAATATAAGCAATGAGTGGCTTAGGTTCTTCTAATATAAGTATATTAGTTTATGTCAACAAATTAAATCTGCAATTTAAGGGGCTCACTATTTTTCTGTTTTACTAAGAAAAATTATCTTTTCCTTGAGGAGTTTGCCAACAAAGTCTTCTATGAAAACAAGATAAAAAACAGATGCAACTTACAATAGAAGCTGATAAGCCATCCTTAATATATAGTGGCAGTAACCAGCAAACTGTCCCTATGTCTAGTTTTTATCACACAATAAGAACTACATATAACTAGTTATTGTATACAATATAGTCTTAGACTTCCTTTATACTTGTGGTTGACTAACAGCAAACTGTAGACCAGGTCTCTAGTAAGCAGTCTTAAAAACTAAATAGTATGTATGCCTAGTTTTTTATTAAGGGGGAATTAGTTAAGGATGGTGACTAAATATTTACTATTCATACAGTTGCTGTATTATTTATCTTAAGGCCTGAAGAATTATGTAACATCACCATTAGAAATGATTGTTTTGTGGGGCATTGTGCTTAAGCAGTGTCTTGGGAATATGGGCACAATTTTCTTAGACATTGGCTTTCTTGAATATTTTGTTGAGAATGATGCATCAAAATCATTCTTAAATTTTAGAATATTGTTTGGACAACAAAATTGAATAACTGAAAACATCTCACACAATATATATCAAAGTCTAATGCGAGCATGCTAAATTCTAAGAGATTTTCCTCTGAGATTTTATGTCTTCACTAGCCATTACACAATGATGAACTCCTCAAGGGAAATAAAAATCGCCAATGAATTTTGGTCTCTGCCCCAATTAAAGTCATTATATAGTTTCCTTTTAGACTTCGGCACTGATGGAATAGACAGTGTTATGATTACTTGCCTATTTGTCTTCTTCATCTATTGTAAAAACTTGATTTGCCCTTTCTTACTTTAAGGAAAGAGGTTTTTCCTGAATGTACTTCATAGAATTAAAAGTTAAGCTTAAGAATAATTAATTAATTTTCATTTAAAATTGTACTATAACACCGAAACCATTATTGAAATGTACCCTGTCCTGTTTTCTCCAGAGCAGTACCAAGATACTCTCTGGTAGTTTCCCTTTCTCAGTTATCAATTAGAAATAAATAATGACTGTGATTGGACTCAATATTCTCAGACAAGTGAAAAACCTCCTTCTTATATAGATATATGAAAACACTGTATAGCTTATATAAATATATTCTGTCTACTGATACCAATTGAAAAAAATTAGAAACAATCATATTGACAGGCTCATCTTCTTACTTCCAACTTTTTCCAGTATAATTTAAAAAAAGCTTCCAAAGTCCAACTTTCCCTCAATACTATTGGCATCCTGACTGTCAGAGCCTGAAACTACAGTTAAAAAGCCTGACAATATATGTTAAAATCTCGAGTGAAATCTATTCTCTCTCACTCTTCAGTGCTAAAGGAACAGTGTGGAACACAGAAAAGCATGTTGCACACACTACAGTAAATGTGTCCACATGAGAAATTTTATAAATCAACTTGAGCTAAGGAAGATGCATGTGTGCTCTGAATAGAAGCATGAGTCTGTTTTGTAGGGGTTGGGCCAGGATGAAGCAATTAAAAAATATACATCTCGTGTACTTTAACTAGACATCATACCTTCTTCGCAGATCATCATACCCATAATTTCCTCTACACTGTTTTTATATAATCATGTTTTTCCCCTCAATAAACAAATATGTGACATTTGACTATTGCTATGAATAGTGTTCAATCAAAGAAAATTCATTAGATGAAGACAATTGCATTGGGTTTTATATAATACTAAATAAAATGCAATTTTCAATGTAAATATTGTTGGGAGATATTCAGGTGGCAATGATGTAAAGATATTTTACCCCTGATCTCTTCATAAACACCCAGCAGGCTTCCTAACTCTTATACAAACGCTGAATGTTTTGAAGTAACACTTAACAGGTGTGTTAGGTTATGTCTACCTGCATCAATCCATTTCGGCTTCGGTAACATAATACCACACCCAGAATGGTTTAAATAGAACAGAAGCATATTTCTCACAATGATGAATGTACAGAAGCTCCAGGAAAGGCTCAGGATATTTGTCACCAGATAAAGGCTAACATTCAAGTTTATTTTTGTTATATCTTCATATTATGGAAGAGGAAGGGAACTCTATGGAGCCTCTTTTTGAAAGACACTAATTACCTTTACCCTATCCTCATGACCTAAACACCCCACCGAAATCCTATCTCATCTCGTGATTTTATATTATCACTGTATAGGATTTTGACATATTTATCTATTGGGTGGGTATAAGCATCCAGTCAACTAAATGGACTTAGAAGTACTTGGGATTGTAAGAGGATCAATAAAAGAAACTTCTGTTGCTACTGATAATCACTACTCTACTTCAACTGGTTATTATTTTCATGTCATGATTTTATTTGATTGAATTAATACATTTCGGTGTAGTTTCAATGTTTTCCTTTTTTTCCCACAAGTTAGGCCAAACATCCTGCAACTTTTCATCAGGGACTACAATTTAATAAGGAAGGAAATGTCATGTACTATTTTTCCTCCTCTTGCAAACTTATACAATCCTAGCCTTTTTCTCCTCTAAACCCTAGACCAACAACAACCTTGAATGAAACCTAGTTCTTCCAGATGATTTCTGGACTTCTGACTTGTAGGTAAGGTAAAGCTATAGTCTATAGTATGGAACTTCAAACACCTGCATTTACACTGGAAGTCTATACCAATCAAGAAGCTTTTTTCTTCTCTGGGAGTGAAGGGTGGGCCTTGTCCTTCAAAAGTTCTCTGTTCTGTCTGGGGTGAAATATTCTCATTCTTCCTGTATCATGGGATTTGAAGGAAAGTCTCTCCACTCCCATGAACTACCAATTATGCATACCTATGGCTATGCGGCTACATGTCTTCTTACGTTTTTCTACTTTGATTCTTAATTATGACTCCCTGTGGTGGTGCTGCTAGCTCTCTTAACAAAGCTCATCTGAGGATAATTTTGAGTCAGTCTCTTTCAATGATCCTGCTTGTTAAATCCTAACAAATAGCTGTGGTGTTTTGTTTTTTTGTTTTTTTCTTGGTGGATAGGGCATACATATTGGATGCCTCATTTGCTGACTATGACTCCTCATTGTTAAATTCAGGACCTGAGGCAGCCTTCCAATCACACCACCACTACCTCCCTCAGTTGTTACCACACAGGGAGGCAAGTGTTATTATATATATATATATATATATATATATATATATATATATATATATATGCACACATATTTATATATATGGGGAGGAGTAACACACTGAAGGTTAGAACATCAGAATGGTCCAGATTGGAATAACCTTTGCAGGTTTTCAGGCTACTGCGATTTTTTCAGATTTTTATGTAAACATTTTCTTATAGGTTATTTGAGAAAAGAAAACACCATTTAGTTTTTTACATTCAGTTAATATGGAAAGAGGTAAAATTCAGGTCAATCATTCATTTGGTGAGTATTTTCCTGCGTGGGGGAGGGGGCAGACAAACCAAACAGACACTTTAGTATCTCGGCGAGGACAGTGAAGTCATATTCTTGGGTTAAACAGAACTTCAAAGAATTCCTTTACAGAAATAAATATAAATGAGGGAGAGAGGGAGAGACAGGATATGAATAGAGAGACCTTTAGCATGCCATTTGAAATGATCACTGAGGTCAAAAACCTTCAAAAACTATGAAGGTAAATATTTGGCATGTTAGAAAATTTTCTATGCTTTATTTGTAAAATTGTTAAAATGAATAACAGTAAATATGTTTCAAGACTGACTTTGGGAATGCTAAATAATAAAGCAATCATTGAGGGACTATGGAACACTTTGACACCCAAACTGTTCTGTTCTAGCTCCTCTTGAAAATGAGGACATCTTACCCTGAACATTATGAAAGATTTATTCTGCTTAAAGGAAACAAAAAGGAACACTGTTGTTCCTTGCATGTCAAGAATCATCTAATTGAATATTAGAAAGCACATTAAACTCAAGCATTAAATCCTGGTTTTATGAGGAAGAACAGAAACGAAGATCATATTGTATTTTCTACATTTCCAGGAAAAAATATGAGGTAGGACTTTGTTAATATAAAGATCCTGAAGATTGAAAATTTTCAAATTAGAAGCATTTCTAAATTATTTGATGTTTTTTCTTAAAGAATCTTTATATCATTAAAATGAATGTTTCTGGGATGAATTACCTATAAAAGTGGTTTGTTTTGGTTCATGATTTTAGATGCTCCTGACGATGTTCCAGGGCATGACAGATTGGCCCCATTGCTATGTGTCTTTGGAAACGCAGTCCTTGGTGGAGGACATGTGATAGAGCAAACATCATACATCATGATACAGGGGGTTTCTGTTTTATCTGTGGTGTGGCAGCTTCACCTCAACCTGATGCTGTCTCTGTTGATGACTACGATTTCCCATTGCTGAGGTAAAAGTAAGGGGCAGCCTTTCAACCTCACCTCCGTCTCTTCTGCTGCCTCAGCTGTCACCACACAGGGAGGCAAATGCTGTTGTTGTTCTTTTTTCTAAGACTCTTTTTATTTTGTGAAAAAAGACTAAGGAGTCAGACGCCAGGCTGAAAGCCTACAAGCTCAGAGATACAGAGAAGGCAGCTGGCTGACTTTTCTCCTCTGATGTCATCTCAGGAAGAGGGCTCTCCTCTATGCCATCTAAAATAAAATTTCTCCAGATTTCCCTCCATACTTCTTTCTCTCTCTCTCTCTCTCTCTCTCTCTCTCTCTCTCTCTCTCTCTCTGACTTTCGACATTCCCTTACATTGTATGGTTACACTTCACTCACTCAACTGTTTGCTTGCTTTGTGGTTGATTTTATTTAAATAGTGCCATCTTGGGTTTCACAGAGTGATCAAATGTCCTGCCATACTTACCCCATTTTGTCTGAATAAAAAGGAAAAGGTTTTACCTGTAACAGAGTGAAACTTTTACAGCAATAAAGCTATTTTCCTAAGTTTTCTATAATGTCCAGCACGATTATTTTGGGCAGATTTAGAATTAAGTATTTCTGAGTTCAAAGTTCTGTAAAATGTTTCTGTCAGTCTCATATGAGCTCAGCAATGTGAATGTCCTGAGATGTTTGTAATCTGAAGCTGATCTTTGTGTAGTTATTAGCTTAGTGGTATTGTTAAGGAAAAAATAATCCTAAAATGAGTGACTCCACCAGCCCATAGAAATCCATTTAGTTCAGAACAAACTACATGAAAATGCCCATCGTTGTATTAAACACGGCGCTCTAGGGTGGCCCAGTGCGTGGTGGGGAGACAGGAAAGCAGGGATCACATGCAAACCTGCAACCACGTGTTCCTCTTCTGGGAGCCCACTTAAATACACTGTTTGAATGGTCCTGACCCCTGACCTGGCATGCTGGGATTTGTAATTCAGACCAATGCAACTCCCAGGCCAGGGGGCTGGGATGGATGCCAGGGGCTGGGATTACACTCCCAATTTAACAGGTACCACCCCCACAATTGAGGTAGATTGTCATTACATGGCCCCATCTTTCTGGAGATCTCAAAGGTGTTGGCTGCTTTTGCACAGAAATAACAGCAGAATGGGCTAGAGCTGGGCAATACCACTTGGCCAATTTACTCTTTTTCCTGGGACATTTTCTCTGTCCTTCTTCTTCAGATGTCTCACTTTTTCGGATGTCTCCATATTCCTTAGTTGGATGCCTTTCTTCTCCTGTAAGGCCAAAAATAAAACCTTCCCCCACCCCTAAATTTCATGAGTTCCTTTTTTGGTCCATTATGTATTTGCTAAAGTAAAACATTATTTTGACAGCCCCCCCCCAAAAAAAAATCTTTCAATTAATTTCTTTTGAAATTTTGAAACAAAATATACTTTAGTATGTATGGGTACTTTACCTATATTCTGCTTTTTCTCTAAAATACGAATCAATTTTAAGTGTATTTACTTTTAGAAAACAAAGAACATTCACGTTGAATTTCTGCCATCTTTCTAGTTACCCTGTAGAGGGTTTTGGATAATTTGTAAATATGTATCTGATTTCTTTAGTATTAAAAAATACCCATTAGGAGCTATCTGAATTTTGTTCATCGGTGATGGGGCAAAAACCCACCACTACCTTGTTCACAGAAATTCTAGAATTTAAAAACAACTCTCTTACAGAAATCTCTCCCTGCTGTGATTAGAGCCATAGGCTATCCCAGCTTTGCCTAAGAATTTTATCACAGCTTCAAATCACTGTGATATTTAAAGGTTTAGAAAACAAACTGTAGTAAGCCTTCAAATTTACTTTAACAATTTAAATATCTTAACCGTGTTATAGGGCCAAACAAAGATATAATTTTTATTTAAGATAAAACCTCAAAAGCTGATGTCCACAATATTATGGGCCGTGTGCTAATATACACTCTTGCATTCTAACATGGAATTAAGATCCATAGTTTAAGAAAACCCATTTTTCTTTCATATCAGTAGGACAAGTATGTCTTTGGTAAATTGTCACTCAAAAATATTATTAATTTAATTTTTTCATGCCTGATAAAAAGACATTTGTTACTTTTTATAATTGGCCCCCAAAATCAAAATTCTCTTTACTTCATCAAACATTTTTTAAGGCATCTTTGTCTGAATTAGCCAGTAAGATATTGTTATATTGATGAATTTTAGATTGAGGAAATTGTTTGCAAATTATTTTTAATGTCTGTTGTACAAAATAGCAACACACAGACTGAATCACCTTATATAGCCCTTAAATCTGTTACCATTCTCTATTAAATTCATGACTACTACTGTACTTTATGCCCTCAACCAATCTTGCTTTTTTTTTTCTTTTACCTGAGATAAAGTTCCAAGTCTGAGGAGCTGAAATATTAATCCCTTGAAGAGGACAATCTGGATGCTAAGATTTTGTTGAAATTGTAGTTACATCTGTTTCTATGTCTATAAAATTTTCAATTTCAATTAGCCTCAGCTTTGGTCTCTGATCATTTATAGCAAATATTTGTTTTCTGATCTTGCCAGAAGTCTTTGTTTTATCCATTGAAGCTCTTCTGCCCTTGATACATCCAGAGAAATAATGTTTTTAACAACAGGCAATAAATCTTTGTTCTGCGGATGAGTTTTTTGAGATAAAATGATTGAGTCAAATTTGATATTGAGGTTGTGGGAGGCCCCCTAAAGTAATTCTCAGTGGCAAAAGTTTACCTTGCCTGTCCATTATTGATCTCCACCCTTTAGTCCAATGTCTGCCTTTGCTACCCTTTCTGCATACTCCAGAAGACTAGGGTCTACTCTTTGATTTCTTTCTAAAATGCATTGCCTAGAATCCCTTTTCAAATAACCTTGCTTACCACAATTAAACAATTAGCCATTTAACATCTTTATTTTTCTCTAAACTATTAGAAATAACTTCTATTAGAGTAGTATCATAGCATAAAATTCAATATCAGCTATATTTCTAATCAGTTCATATATTGGTGAAGATCTTGCCTTTAAAGCCTAATCACTTTTTTGCACTTTCAAAAACCAGAAGTTTTTTATTTAACTTTTCAATGTCATAATATTTTATTTACAGTTAAAATCAATCTTTGCAGAAAAAAAATCAGTGAATGCTTCTTTTGGGCCTTGTATAATTCAGTAAATGATCCCGTTCCCTTTTCAGATCTTGGGAAATATTAATATAATTAATTAATATTAATATATTAATATATTAAGATTTGGGAGTGAGATGTTGGGGTGAATACCTATAAGCTCAGACAGGCAGAGAAAGCAGCCACCTGCCCTTCTCCTTTGACACCATTTCAGAAAAAGTGCTCTCTCCTATGCCACTTGAAACAAAACTGCTCCAACCAGATATCCCTTCCCTATCCTTCCTGTCCTCCCCCCCCCCTTTCTCTATGACCTCCTGACTTCCCCTCATTATCTATGGTTTCTCCCAAGGAGCTGGTTTCTTGCTCTACCACTTGACCTATTGTTGGTTTAATTTAAATAATACAATTTCTGGGCTCATAGTGTGAACAAATATCCTTCAACAGGGAATGAAGGCAGATATTTACACATGCCCTCTGATGGCAAGTTCAAAATATGATGACCTGCCATTCAGCTTCTTCTCCAAATAATGCCACCTTGGGGCCTAAAAGTTTAATATGAGATTGTGTAACGTGGGGTAGTGGTGGCACATGCCTTTAATCCCCACATTTGGGAGGCAGAGGCAAGTAGATCTTTGTGAGTTTAAGACCAGCCTGGTCTACAAGACCTAGTTCCAGAACAGGCTGAAAGCTACAGAGAAACCCTATCTTGTGAAAAAATAGAAGAAGAAAAAGAAAGAGATAGTGTAAGATACCTAACACTTAAACAACACTCTGTTCCAAGATATAAATTGTCTTGTTTTCCACGTTAAAACTATATTGCCTTTTAATTAATTTTGCCTTCATTTCTGTAATTTGACATCTTTGAAATCATAATAATATTGACTCAATAATCTAAGAAATTAACTTTTACCTTTAATCAATTTATAATTGAAGTTGAAATTATGTCAAAACTGCTGATTAGAGATATGAATATAACCTGGAAATGACAGCTAGTTCATGTCTTTGAAACCAGCAATTTGGGAGTAGAGGCTCAAAAGTATTGATGAGTCTAAAGCCAGACTAGATTGTAAGACATCTAAAAGCGTAATTTTAGCTCTGCCAGCAAAAGGCTCTAAAGATATGCTGCAAATGGGAAGGGCAGCACATTCTTGGTTAGGGTATGTGTTATTTAGCACATTCTTGTTTTTCTTTTTTTTCCTATTTCTAGTAAAGTACAAAATCAAAAACTAAAATAAGTGTGAATAGGATCTTTCCCATGTATTTAGGAGAGTCACACTTTGCTTAGCCATAGGTATAATTTTTCTACTTCATATTTATTATATGTCTGAAACAGTGACAATTTTTCTACATTGCATAGAAAAGAAAAATCGTCAGTGCTGATTCTTGCATCTAGAAATTTTCCAAAAGAGAGATTTTGGGGTAAAAGAAACACTCCTGCATTTCTGGTGGGAATGAAAACTGGCACAGCCCCTTTGGATGTCAGTGTGGCAATTTTTCAGAAAATTAGGAAACAACCTCCTTCAAAAGCCAGTAATACCACTTTTGGGTGTATATCCAAAAGATGCTCAATCATGCCACAAAAACACATGCTCAACTATGTTTATAGCAACATTTTTCATCATAGCCAGAACCTGGAAACAACCTAAATGCCCTTGGCTAAAGGATAGATCAGGAAAATGTGATACATTTATACAATGGAGTACTACACAGCAGAAAAAAAGATAATGACATCTTGAATTTTGCAGGAAAATGAATGGAGCGAGAAAACATCATTTTGAGTGAGGTAACCCAGATCCAGAAAGACAATTATCACATGTACTCACTTCTAAGTTGTTTTTAAACATAAATCAAAGAAAACCAGCCTACAAATCACAATCCCAGAGAATTTAGACAACAATGAGGACACTAAGAGCAACTTACATAGATCTAATCTACATGGCAAGTAGAAAAAGACAAGAACTTCTGAGTTAATTGGGAGCATGGGGACCTTGGGAGAAGGCTGAAGAGGAGGGGAGAGGCAGGGAGGGGAGCAGAGAAAAATGTAGAGCTAAAAAAAAAAAAAAACAACAAAAAAAAGAAATTTTCCAAATGATAGTAAATACTGAATAGTGAAAGACTTTGGTAACAGTAGGCTAAAAATGTCTTCTTTCATATATGCTTTGTCACTAAAGTTGAGAGCATAGCATGTAGGTCTTTGTGCATGCGGATTTTCAGAGAAACCAGGAATGTTAAGTACATAATATTGTGTTTCCTATGTGAAAGATGTAAAAACTGTTCTTCCACTAAGAAAGCTCTGTAATGGAATAGACTGGTGTTCTCCACTGACTCTTGGTCCAGTTCATATCAAACTTCTACAACCAGGATTTGAGATGTCTAGTAATGTAACTGACCCTTATAATTAGGGGTTCTCCCAGGTTGAAAAAGAGATGGCTAATAGCCCATATGAACTCTAGGCTATCTGTATGCCCAAGTCCAAGGCAGACCCTTAGACTCTAAAATAAAAATAGCTAACTTGTGTTTAGAACACATCTTCTTGGAGGAAATGATATGTACTCTGAGTTGAGTTTCAAAGTAATTATGTTTTCTTGTACAACAGAGGTTCATTATACTAGGATTTTTTTTATTTTTAAACTACACTGGGGTTAAAAACATTGTGAATAAACTACCTGTTATTAGACTTCCTGAAGTATGATCCAAGTTGATGAAGTCAATGTGCACAAGGTTTTCCTTCTTGTCTCCTTATGTGCTTCTGTTCTTCATAGGATGCGAGCATGGCCCCCTTAACTTCATGTTTCTGCGGGCCTGTAACTTTCTTCTGCCACCTGGAAAACATTCCTGACACTACTAGCCCTACCTTGATTCTTCCGGGTAACTTTTCAAAACTGAAATCATGTGTAATATCCTCTGACAATTTTTCCTAGGATATATGAAACAGTAGAGCTTTTATTTTTCATATTGCTCCATATCTTTTTACATAGTAGTTCAAATGGTTTTAAGTTCCATGGTAGCTGTTTATCTACTGAATCGGTGTTCACTCTAAATTAGAATGTGCTTTCTGTGGAAAGAACTGAGTTCAGCTTGCTCATTTCTAAACTCTCATTATGAATCAAAATGCCTTACCTAATAATAGTTGGAAGAATGAATCAATGAGCAAATCTGAAACTAAATGTAGAATTTGCTATTATTTTCTTCATACTACACATATTTACCCAATAGGTTAGGCTAATCATGTGAGCAACTTTTAGAAGAGAAACACTTAATTTATCTGCACATAAAGTGCACATTCTATTTCCAGAATGACTTTCAATTACTCCTGGGAGATTAAAGCATGAAGAAGCAAGTTTTGATCTTTAAATGCCATTATGTTAATGACTATCATAACTCTTTAGTACTCGGTGAGACCAAAGATACATTAAATTACCCATTGTACCGCCCTTAATGTAAGAAGAACAAGTTGTTGGTACTAAGCATTGCAGAACTCTCCCAGCAGGATATCATTCTCTTATTCAAAATGATTTCAGAAAATCAGTAGTGGATCAAACATTTACCAGTAATGTGTAGTTGTCTATGATTTTTGTTGTTGTTTAGTGCGTGTGTGTGTGTATGTGTGTGTGGTGTTTGTGTGCATGTATGTTTTTATGTTTTTCATCATATAAAATTTCCCATTCTCTAGCAGGGTTCTCATTGGCTATTGATAAAACATGAAATACATATCATTCACTGAATAAAATGATTACATACAATTTTAATACTTCAGGACAAAAAGTAGTTTATGGCATTAGGATTAGTTGACAGACTTGAATTTCCTATACGTTACATCATAAAATGGCATTTTTATGAGTGGGGTTTTGCTACTAACATGCATTTGAAGATTTCTAGAGACTAAAACAAAATACACAAATAATCTATTTATACATATAATAAATGTCAAACGTAAAGGTAGATATGTAGTCCATGTCAATTTCATCTGGTTTCTGTTGGGACAGAGAAACCTTTCTAGGGCAAAGATTAGATCATTTCGAATTTGGAGAGAGGAGTCATTAAAAAGTCTACGGACGACTAATTCTAGTCTTCTAATTCTCTTTTAAAGTTATCATATAATTTTTTGAAGTGCATGCTAGTTGTAAAAATATGGGATCAGTCTGTGCCACAACAGGGATTTTTTCACTACTTAGTGTGTGTATATAATATAGTAAGGTGATCAATCATATGATGAACACAACAATCATCAATATATTACTTCAAATTAAATTTGTTCTCCAGTGTGCATACTCTGGGCAAAAGAGCTTCAAGAATATCTTTTTTTTTTTTTTAAATAAGCGTAATTTTAGCTCTGCCAGCAAAAGGCTCTAAAGATATGCTGCAAATGGGAAGGGCAGCACATTCTTGGTTAGGGTATGTGTTATTTAGCACATTCTTGTTTTTCTTTTTTTTCCTATTTCTAGTAAAGTACAATTGCATGGGACATGTTTTCAGGCTTCTCTAGGAACCTAGAACACAAAGTATCACCTGCACTTTTTCTCTCTGGCAGCCTTCCTGCATACATAGGGATGCACACTATCTTGGTTTAGGTATAGGAATAGAAGGGTAGTACCACTGGAGATGTTATAGCTTTATTCACTTTTTATTTTTAACTGAAAATTATGTTTTCTTTATTGTGTTTAGCTATTGTTCCTGTATGTATGTCTGTGCAGGACATACTTGCTTGGTGCCTGGGGAGGTCAAGAGAGAGTATCAGATCCCCTGGAACTAGAGTTACAACTTGTTGTAACCCACCATATTGGTGGTGAGAACTGAACATGGGTCTCTGGAAGAATTTTCAGTGAGAACAAAAGAAAAATTCCCTAGTCCTACTTTATACTCTCTTATAAATGATATTTATTCTTCTCATAAATCTAAGGTGACGGAATGTATTAAGTCATATTTTAATATTTTATCTCCATTTTAGATACAATTCTCTGACAATGTGGAAATCTTTGTTTACATTAAAATATCTCTACGTAAATTATTACTTGTCTGTCTACTGATTTGCACCCAGACCAATATTTTGACCATATATAATATATGAACTACATTCTAAAAATTTGCACATTTATTTGTAAATTTGTAAATGATGACAGTAGCTGGCATACGTATTGTGTGATTGCTAAAACATCATTGGCCAGTAATTCAGCTTGAAATTATTAAACTTGTTATTTTTCCCCAAGAAGAAAACATCAAATTACTTAAGTTAATACTCTTTATGTTTTATAAAGTTAGTATGGAAGTAGTTGTGTTCTTTTTGCATTTATATATAAACAATGCTAATGATATTATTTAAGAGGAAGCATGAAAATAAACATTTTTTCTTGAATAATATATGATTCCTAAGTCAGAAATTTTGTAAATATGTGTGCATCAAAGATGGTTACTCACTTTGTGAGTCTGTGACATTCAGTTACTATTCTACAAAGACTGGAAATGATATATACAATATATTGGACTAAAATACATGGAGAGAAATTTGAAAAATAGTGGTACAACTGATTCAAGATGCATTCTTATTTGTTTATTCATTTGTTTATTTTGTGTGTATGCATGTGTTCATGTGAGTATGTGAATGGGTGCACAAGGATACGTATTGTGTGTGTGTGTGTGTGTGTGTGTGTGTGGTATAAAAGCTAGAAATTGTGTATTGACTCTTCCTAAAACATTCTCCTCCTTTATTACAGACATGGTCCCTCAGTGGACCTCCATCTCATCAATTCATTTAGACTTGTTATTGACACACTCTGTGGATCTACCAGTCTCTGTCTCTCCAACAGCTGGAATACAGATGTGAGCCACCACATTTGACTTTCATATGGGTTCTTGGGGAGGGGTCTGGCCACTCCTGTATCTTGAGGAGCATACATTACCCATTTTTCTGTTTACTATTGATAAACAATCAGTCTCTGACCAATGTTGACAGAAATCTCTAGTTTAATCATCAAGAAAGCAAGCATGGGGCCAGGTGTTTTAGAAGTTGATGGAGAAGTTATAGGGACAAGAATCTGGTTTTGACAGTCTTTTTATTCCAGTCTCCAGACCCACCGTGCATGTGGTCTGGATTCAATCATTTAAGTGCCGGTTTCATTAGGTATAAGTTTTCTGTACCTTTGATATCTTTACATAACAATACATGGAGAGTGAAAATATGAACATTTTTTCATTACCATTAATCACTTTCCTATACAGTCAGAACTTTCACTTACATGGCTTATTCATGTACTCACTCATAGGTGGTTTTTAAACATAAAACAAAAAAAAGCCAGCCTACAAACCACAATGCCAGAGAACTTAAACAATGAGGACACTAAGAGAGACTTGCATAGATCTAATTTACATGGGAAGAAGAAAACGACAAGATATCTGAGTAAATTGGGAGCATGGGGATCTTAGGTGAGGGTTAAAAGGGGGAGGGGAGAGGCACGGAGGGGAGCAGAAAAATGTAGAGTTCAATATAAATCAAAAAAAGAAAGAAAATTCTTTGATTAAAAAAAACTTTCTTTTACCTTCGGAATTCACCTAAGATTTTATATCCTCAGACACTTACACACTTTCTTAGACTCCTGGAACTCACTGATGGTTTCACAGTCTCAGACCTTCATTAACATTTATTAAGCTTTCATTGCAACTGGGTTGCATTTTTATCAATAGTCTGTCCTGGGCTCTCTTTAGAAACTTCAGTACTGCCTCACAGTGCCAAATCTCAATTTCTCTTTAAGACCCATTCATGTCATTCTAAAACTAATACTACCTTGGTGACTCCCATATTACAAAGTTCAGCTGCCCATATTAGGTAGAATCTTTTATGAATATACGGAGGTGCATGTTTAATGTAAACTTTGTTTATTTTATCTCATAATAATCCCTGTTTTATGATTTTTGTTTTCATGACAGGAATTACCATACCAAACAACAACAACAATAAAAAAAAAACAGGTATGGGAATGAGGCCTGGTGAAAGACAGACGGACAAAGGCATTATAGGAAACTGAATCAGCCGACAGCCTGATATGTAACAATTTCCCAACTCTATTAGGACAAGCACTTACTTAAAGGTGTGGTTCTCTTGAATACTAAACATCTATATGTAAGAGCTATCTTAGACAGATATTTTTAGGAAGAAATGGAAGAAGAGAGAGCACGTTTGGGCATAAAAGATTTTCAGATCATTGTGTGTGTGTGTGTGTGTGTGTGTGTGTGTGTGTGTGTGTGTTGCCACAAACTGAAAATTGAGCATCCCAATTTAGGCCACCAAAATTTACTTAGACCAAGCTATTTGTAGTGACAAAGTAAGGCTTTAGTAAAATCTGGATTCATGGAGAAGAGAAGACAGGGTCATAAAATGAAATCCGCTGGGGGCAGTTTCTCTAAGATGCAAGTGGGAGCAGACAGGCAAGAGAGAAGGCCAGGAGGACATAGTCGATCTGTAACATTCCCAGGATGGAGTTGGCCATTCCTAGGAAGGATAGAATTCATCCTTGGTGGTGTGGGAACTGTGAGTGACTAAATTAAATGTGTTTTATCTATGGTAATGACCTTATGTGTTGGAGTGATAGCTAATTCAAGATAAGGAACCTGATGAATTGACAGGTAGGCATTAGAGGATAATACCATATATCCCTGACTAGACACAAAGTTTAATAAGATTGAGTTATCAGCCTGGCTCATACACAGGGATGGGTTACAAGGAGAAGATCAGTTATAAGTTTGGATTTAGGAAGAGACAGAGAGAGTAAGTCAGAGCCTAGAGGTTGATCAAATTGAAGTGCAATGTCCCAGAACCCCTGCTGTATGTCAGTCCAGGAGTGTTGGTGAGATTATGACTATCCAGATCAGATACAGATAATACTATTTTGTGAATTAGGATTGAGAGGTATGGAAAAGGAGGCATCCTTGAGGTCTAGGACAGAGAAAAACCAAGAGTGTGACTGCCTCTGCTTGGGCAAGAAACAAAGGAAAACTCAGCAGAAGACATGGTTTACATAGCTTTTCTGAGGGTGGGTGGATCAGAATTTTTCAGGATGAAGCTTTCCAGAATGATGATTGGTGGAATTTCAAGTTCAGAGTTTGGACTTGTTACTCTGTAGTGCAGGGACTGAATTGAGCACTTAGAACTGTTAGAATGTTCTGTGGGTGGAATCTGGTAGCTGGTGGTCCTGGTGGGAGGGGTCTGGCCACTCATGTGGCTTGAAGGGCACATGTCTGTGTATGTATATAGACATACATATATGGGAGAGAAAGAGAGAGAGAGAGAGAGAGAGAGAGAGAGAGAGAGAGATTCATTCTACAAGTTCTTATGTTCTTATTCTGGAGAACTCTAACTAATACAGTACAGTCATAATATACATAACCCTTCCTTTACCCAGAAAGACTTTATGACATCTCTCAGAAGTTTATGTGTTTGTGTGTGTGTGTGTGTAGGTATGTATTTATTTTTGTCTTAGCCAGAGTTTTATTGCTGTGAAGAGACACTATGACCATGCCTTCTCTTATAAAGAGAACATTTAATTAGGACTTGAATATAGTTTCAGAATGCTAGTTTATTCTTATCATGACAGGGAGCATGGTGGTACACAAGCCAACATGAATATGTGAGTTCTACATTTGAATCTGTAGGCAGCAAAAAGAGATTCTGAAATTGGAATGAGTTTTTGTGAGAATTCAAGGCAACCCCCAAAAGACACTTTCTCAAACAAGAAAACACCTCATAATCCCTATATTGCCACTCATTATAAACCTATGGAGGTACTTTTTTGGTGAAACTACCACAATCTGTATATGAACACATAAATGAAATTTTCTTCATATACTTGTCAACCCCAGGTTCCTCAATATTTTACCTTCTGACATCATCCCACACCAAACCCATGCAAGTTTTCTCATGGTGGTATCTTAATTTCAGAAAATATATTATATGTGCAATTATACATACACTGGCTAGTTTAATGTCAACTACACACAAGTTATAGTCATCAGAGAGAAGGGAGCCTCAACTAAAAAAAAATAATGTCACTATAAGATGTGGCTGTTGGAAATCCTGTAGTGTGTTTTCTTAATATGTGATTGGTGTGGTTGAATCCAATCCATTGTTAGTGGGGCCATCCCTAGGATGGGCTTCTAGGCTTCTCAGCAAACCATGGCAAACAAGCCAGTAAGCAGCATCCCTCCATGCCTTCTACATCAGTTCCTGCCTTCTGGATCCTGCCCTGCTTGAATTCCTGTCCTTGCTGCTTTTGATGATGAACTGCTCCATGGAACTGTGAGTGAAGCTTTCCTCCTTTTATTAACTTTGGTTAGGTTGGTTTATCATAGCAGTAGTAACCTTATAAAAAACATTTCTGAAGCAATACTGAATTAAGAGTATATCATGATTTTGTTAATGATTGATTCACCAGCTCCAGGTAAGTATTTTTTTCATGTTCCTATGAATGGAGTATTTCAGAGGTCTCCATTATCAAACTGGTTTCAATCCACATGGGTGCCACTCACATGAAGCCTCTCTGAGAATGGCTAGAAGCTGGCCTCATCTGGAATCAACCATCTAGCATTCCTTCACAATCCATACTTATCATTTTTTCACAAAAAGAACGAAAACAATTTTTAGTTCTTGTTTGAATGTGTTAGGACAGATAGTTCCTAAAATGTGTCTGAAAAATCTCTTTCACAAATAATAAAGATTTAGAAAATTGTAAGCATCAAAAACTGCTGAATATTGAATACCTTGCAGTATTTAATGTCTCAAAAATTGGTTCCAAATGTAAACTTGGACCATTCAGATATTTATCCGAGAAACTTTTAGTAAATGCTTAAAAATATATAACCTCATATGTATATTTGAAGACACCATGGCTTATAACTTCTTGACAACTTGGTCAACTGATTAATATAAGAACTATCTGACAGGATTGTTTCTAAAACATAAATGCCATGGTATTACTTTTTTGTTAATAAACCTTCTGTGGACTTCTGCCTCAATATAGAGCTAATTCTCCATAGCTACAAATAAAGCTCCAGCGAATAACTAGCGCTCATCCTGATAATGAACTATTTTACCTATGCTTCCTGTACCCATCAGTTCTGAAACTGTGTAGAGAATTTGTGGAAATTTAAACACATTCAGTTGTATTCCCAGAGCATAACATATTTGTTTCCTTTTTTTAAAAAAATATTGTTTTATAATTACGTCCTGACTGCAGTTTCTCTTCCCACTTTTCCTCTCAATCCTTCCCCTACCTCTTCTCTCCCCTAGACCCACCTGTCATCTTTTTCCCTTCAGAAAAGGGTAGGTCTCCCAGGGATATCAACTAAACACGGCATATCAATTTACAAAAAGACTAGGCAACCTGAATCATATTAAGGCTGGAAAGGGGGGTAACCCAGTAGAAGGAAAAAGACCCCCCAAATAGGCAAAAGAGAGACAGCTCCCATTCACACTGTTTGAAGTCTCACAAGAACACCAACTCCACAAACTTAACATATGTAGGGGACCTTGGTCAGACCTGTGCAGGCTCCCTCATCTTGGCCCACCCCCATGAGTCCCAGACAGCTGTTTCTGCGGTGTCCTTGTTCCATCTATCCCCTATCATCCTTCCTCCCCTTCGTCCTCAGAATTCTCCAAACTCTACCTAGTGTTTAGCTGTGGATCTCTGCATCTGCTACTTGAGACATGGTTATAAGCTAAACCTTATATGCAAAATTGAAAACTAACATTATTAAAGTTGTATTTTCAATTATTCAGTTAGTAGAAAATACTAATGCCGTGGTTAAACATATCGAATTACTTAAGGTAAGTTTACCCAAATCAATAAATTATTTATTGATATGGCTTTATGTAATAGCTGAATTGGTAAATGTATGAAGATAAAAAACAGTCTTAGACATTTTGACTGCTAAATCCTTTTAGACACAGCTGAGGAAGATGAACTCCACAGAGAGTGAGATGCTTGTCTACGGTCTCTTAACTGGTTAATGGGGAGAGTCAAGGGTTCTTTCTGAGACCATCGTAGAAAAAGCTGACTGCACTCATGAGAGACATAAGCAGCTCAAACAACAGGATAACTCCCTGGCAGTTTGTGAGTTCGTTAATTTTCTTTAACTGCTCTTTTTTTTTTAAAAAGAAATCTGTTATATATAATTTTAAAACCATGTTTCTGAAGTTAAAAATATTCTAAAAATATTTCTAAAAACAATGAGATACTTCTAAATACAATATGGGCTCATTGTTTTATTTCTTAGAAAAATATTTAAAGAAGCTTAAGTGTCCTTATGAAAAGTTAACTTGAAGTTAGTTTGCTTTTTTAACTTATGTTTGGGATTATAGTCTAATCTAATATAATGAAATACATTATATTTCAATGTATGAATATAGTCATTTGAGAATGAGGCCTTCCAGTGGGAAAGTGTTCATAGTTGGTATGGAGTTTGAAATAAGAATTAGAATTACTATCTTATTCTAATATATCCAGCAATTATATATAATATCCATACCTCATATCTACTACAAATCCTGTTTGGGGAAATAAAAACCATCATCATATATGGTGTTCCATACTTTAACTGTATTCTTTAAACACAAATACAAGATAAAGTGATGTCTGTTTTAGAAGTTAAATGTACAGCTTTTCCAAAACTGAAACAATATAAACAAATGGAGGAAGTGTATGCTATAGTACAATGGAAGAGGGAGGTAAAGTCATATATTTCAGAACCAAACACTACATCTCAAGCCTGTGATTCTAGCCTAGGGTGGGTGAGGCAGAAGGAAAAAGACCTCACTTAAGGTTATACCTGGTTTGTATAATCCTTTTAAGGCCACCCTGGGCTGTATATTATGATTAAGTCTCATAAATCAAAGTGATAAAATCAATTCACTACAACAGAAATAACTATGTATCTGAAGAGGTTTGGATACATTTAACTTCCACTGTTCTAAAATGGTGCTAGATGCATCATTGTAAGTAGAGACTGCTCATTCATTTCCCAGTTGTTCAGACCCAGATAATCTTACAGACTACACCAATTACTTTTTTGTTTGGCCAATGGTTTAGGCTTCTTATTAACTGACTCTTACATCTTAAATTAACTCATTTCTCTTAATCTGTGCATCACCACGAGGCTGTGGCCTACCAGTAAGGTTCCAGCCAGTGTATCCTTCTTCAGCAGCTACATGGTAACTCTTTACTTTGGCAGATATGGGCGTCAGCTCAACTCTGCCTATTTTCTGTATCTTTGTTTGGGTTTCCCACCTGGCTTTACTCGGCTAAGCCATTGACCAAACCAGCTTCTTTATTAACCAATGGTAGGTAATAAAACATATTGATAGCATACAGAGGGGAATCCCACATCACATCATTTACTTTTCTAGCCCTCCTTTATCCTTTGTCTATGTACAAAACAGACTTCTAATAAGAATATTTGGGTGACAAAATTTGTCATATGAAATTGGAAAATATAGATTTAAGAATAATTATACTTCAATAGCAGCATCTCCTACAAAATTTCCAAACACACACACACACACACACACACACACACACACACACACACACGTATATATAAAAGTTAATGCCTGACTTTTATGAATCAACAGATTTAAATTGAGGACCTCACTTGCATTTATTTGTTTGCATCACTAATTTTTAATATTTCTTAGCAAGTGAAACTTTCTCTTCTGTAAGGAAAATAGTTTGGAGCTGAGAGGGTAGTGAACTAAATTTTTTAAATCTTGGTGAAATTGTCTATCTATCAACATGTGTATACTCAGGACATGCAATTCCATGTGAACATTGTTTCCATACTGTCACTAGTATTATGAATCCCCTGTCTAATAACATTTTCAGATGCTCATTGTGTTGTGTGCTTCTACATGCAATAGTTCTCTCTGATGCATACATTGTTTCTCTTAGTTCCCACATGCTTAAATATTATTTATATTTGAATGTATTCTCACATACTAAGAATTCCTTAACCATGAGGATATTTTATATATTTTTTTATTTGCGTTTGGTTGTTTTGCCTGCATATCTTTATGTGTATGCAGTGTCCATAGAGAGTAGGTATGGATACTTGATGCCTTTGAGTTGTAATTACAGAGAGTTGTGAGGCTGCGCATGAGCACTGGGAATCAAACCCAGATACTCTACAAGAGCAGCTAGTACTCTTCAACCTCTGATCCATCCGTCTAGCCTCTTGTGTACCTATTGTAAGTAAGTAAATTTAGCCAAATGGCAAGCAGATCCTCCATGCCAACTATTGTATTCAATTTTAATAGTTTGATACAATTTACAATCATTTCGTTGTGTTGTAAGAGTAGAATGTTCTTCCTCCTGAGACCAGACCCGCATAGTGCTGTTCTGTCATGTTTACCATTCAGAATATCAAGTATGTCATTCGTTTCACTTTAATAAAAATATCTCTACAATGACACTCTAAGTATCTTTGAGTCCCTATTATACCCTTCATAGACAAACAGACATTCATTATATTAAAATTCTTTACGTGTCAAGTGTAATTAATGTCTTTTCTTGTAGGGTTTGTATTAATGCCATGTTTGTTTTAGTTTGCTTCTCCATCAAAAGTGTTTTCAAATTATAAAGTTTTAATTTATCTTTTTAAGGTTGAAACCCATTATCTAGAAAAAAAAACTTGTCTTTTGCTCTCCTCATGTGTAATGTATTTCAGCATAGAGTTTGACTTTTTTGATATTGCTTTGCAAAGTGTGATATACATGAAATATTCTAAAATAAATGTTTGGTCCTAGAATATTGGATTTTTGGTAAATGTCAGATCATAGTGGGAAATAATATCGTAATTTGTGATTTATTCAGGACATGGGCTGAATAATTTTTCATTTCTATGCACAGATTTATAGAGACATGTCTTTTTAGTTATCTTTAAAAATTACTCAAATATCTTATTGCAAACACAACTGGATATTTATTATCTTTACCCAAAGCATATCACGAGAGCAGAAAAATTAGACACACTTATTGGGTTTTTGTAAAGTGCACCATATTCAAAGTGTTAGTTATAAGAAGTTGTCATATCAAAGTCAATATACGAAAAGAAATGATTCTATTCTCAAAAGATCAAGCTTTATATTTTTAGATAAGTACATTCTTCTATAAGTACCTTTCTCTAATAACATATGATGAATAGTTTTCCAAGTGGTATTTGTATGCATGCTATTTTCCATTAGAGTTATATATATTCAACTCTATACACACATTAATACCTTGAGATTTTTATATGAATTTTCTACAATACTGCACCACAAAATAGATGTAATATCATTTCCCTGTTGTAGCCTCACAATTCTATAATATTGATGCCATTACTGAGATGGCTCTATTTCTCATAACTATGAGTCACTCTAAAAATTTCTTTCTTTGCACGGTTATGATAAATGGATGGAAAACAATTTATCATAGATCTAGTAGATGGGTAAAATACTGTCATTTTCAAAGAAACTGTTTCTGAAATGTACAGAGTTGCTTTAGTATACTATTCACCATACCGTGATGATCATTATCTTCATCTGATTTTGCGTATGACTGTGATAAGAAACTAAAAGGGGGATGGTATCTAATTTTTTTAACTTCACTTTTTAAGTTGTAAAAGGCATTTTCCTCTTTGCTGCCAATTTATTCCTATAAATAAAATAGAAATTTGGAAATGTTAAAGGAATTTACTTCTGTTCAGTTAGTCAGACATGACAGTAACCCTGCTGAATTTTTATTTTCAATTAAATATATTGGTCTGGATAAGAAACTGGGTGTCTTCTAGAACTATAGCTTGTCAGATCATAATTTTATGGACTCATTTGAGTTCAATGAACTGACCTCATTTTTTTTTTTTTTTGCCTGTGTAAATTCTGTACATGCTCTGTGCTAGGAATACTCCGTGCTCATGGATATTTAAGTCTATTCTTTTTTTTAAATTTATTTATTTATTAAGGATTTCTGCCTCCTCCCCGCAACCGCTTCCCCTTTCCCTCCCCCTCCCCCGAACAAGTCCCCCTCCCTCATCTGCTAGAAGAGCAATCAGGGTTCCCTGACCTGTGGGAAGCCCAAGGACCACCCACCTCTATCCAGGTCTCATAAGGTGAGCATCCAAACTGCCTAGGCTTCCCACAATCCTCCCAGATCAACATTTTTTTTCATGTAACCTGTACATAATTTATAACATCACACATCTAAACCTTTTCTTGTTCTGAGGTCGCATAATTATAGTCTACAATAATAATTATTTTATGTTTCTTTATACTGCTGTACATCTTTGAGTAAGATACATTGAATTAGAGTTTTGATTACATTAGATCATTCTGGTTTTGATTCCTTTTATTTTATTTACACCCTGCATCTAAAGGTACATGATGGCCATGTAGCCAGCTTCAATTTAATTATCTTCTGAAGTCCATCATTTTTTATTCTGTTGAAATTTACTTGTTGGTCCACGTCTGAGTTCCTTGCTACCATGACCTTTGGTTTTACATTTATCATATATTTTTTCCAACTTATCCTCCTTTTCTGGGTCTTTCTCCTTCAAAAATGTGTAAGGATATCATCCCTTTGACTTAACATTAACTCTTATAGGCATTATAAGTATTGAGAAAAAAAGATGACAATAGAAAGACTTTAGACGTACATAATAATAGTTTTTATGATGTTTATCCTTGGACTCTATAGTTAATATTTATGATTTTGCTATTAATCATAGTCTTTTGGAGCTAAACTTAAATCTGAAGTAAAATGACATATTCAAATTTCTGTATTTTTATATAGAATAAATAAATAATATTTAAAAGTTAATTCTTTTTTCTTTCAGAATATTCTTTATGTCTGAAAAAATAAAAATAGAAATTATTAGAGATAATTACTCATTTAAATTGAATTTTCTTTATTAAAATAAACCTTTATTAGACAGAAAGGCTGTCATATTGAAAAAAGGCTCTGAATTTGTTCATGTCTAGACCCACTGACTCTTTCAGTAGCTAACTAAATTGGCTACCTGGATCACCTTTTAGAATTTTCTATAAACCCACTGTAAAATATTTTACATACCATTAAATATCTAAAAATTCCTTTTTTTCTTTAACTCTAAGGTACATATTAACTTTGGAAGAACAATGATAATAAATAATGAATAATAATAATAATAATAATAATAAAGAATAATGACATTAGGTGACACTGAATATTTGAGTCTCTATGTTTGAAGTATGCCTTTGTATTGTTACTTTCTTTCTATGGAGGTTTGTGTTTTAGTATATTCCTCCTTGACATTGTAAATTATATTTCATTCAGATTCATAGGATAAAACAAGGGAATATAATTTTCTCTAACTGCTGATGCCTACTTACAGTACATATTTATTAGCAAACTAAAAATACAGAGACAATATTTATGTCCATTTGTTTGCTTTCCTTACAGCAAGTTTAATTACACATAAAATTCTGTTTCCTGAAATCAATTCTGTTCCCAAATTTTCCACGAAGGGATACCATTGTTAAAACAATTTAGAGGAGGATATGGCAATTTTTTTTACTATTGTTTGAAGCTGAACTTCCCAATACAACTTATATATTTGAAGTAGCAGAAATTTCTTTAGTATTTCCCCACATCCTGGTTTAGAGCAAAATGTAGTTATCTTAACGACAGCAATAATTTAAATTTAAGAAAACTGAGAATTAGGGATAGTGAAGTAGGCAAAAAGAATCAGGAAGCTGATGAATCATGGGAGGCGACTCACTGAAAGCAACCTGATCCTGATTTCTTTTCCTCATGGAATTTCTTTTTCTTTTTTTTTTTTTTTTTTTTTTTTTTTTGGTTTTTCGAGACAGGGTTTCTCTGTAGCTTTGGAGCCTGTCCTGGAACTAGCTCTTGTAGACCAGGCTGGTCTTGAACTCACAGAGATCTGCCTGCCTCTGCCTCCCGAGTGCTGGGATTAAAGGCCTGCGCCACAACCGCCCGGCCCTCATGGAATTTCTGCTTAGCCATGTTGTTAGGATATGCAGTACCTATAACAATTCAGGGATTTCATTTGGACACACAGATAGAGTTGTGCAATTAGTTATTGTTTCTTCTCTTTTTGAATTACTTTGAATTTAGAAATTAATCAGACCTAAAATTTTGTAAATAGACCAGTAAGAGACCAGTGATCTGTTTTATTTTAAGTCCCATCTCTATTTGATTTTTGCAGAGAAAAAAGACCTCCGATAATGTGAAATTTATATGGGGATCTACTTTATTTTTCTTGTCCCTTGAGTGTGTGTCTGTGTGTTTGAGTGACTGTGTGTGAAGTTTGTTATTAAATATAATTTTATTTAAATAGTAAAAACGTTTTGTTATTTCATCTTCTATATTTTATAAAATATATTTATCAGTTTTGTAAAATTAATAGATATTGTAGAGCTTAAAATATTTAACTGCTACACTAAATTACTTCCTTTACATGTATTTGATACTGATGAAATAACATAACATTTTAAATTGAGAGTGGGAACTTGAAAAATAACTAAAATTGATATCTGCAGCATATGATATTTAAGATTCTCTAACAACACATATTTTGAAAACAGAAATATTTGAATGACTTTTACTTTATTTAAATGGCTAAAATGTTAAAATGTAGATACTATATTGTGATGTGGGATTCCCCTCTGTATGCTACGAAATGTTTTATTACCATTCGTTAATAAAAAAGCTGCTTTAGCCTACAACATTGCACAATATAGCCAGGGTCAAAGAGAGATATAGAGAGAGAGTACGTAGAGTCAGAGATATGCTATGTAGCTGCCTAAGGAGAAAGACATGAGTTGCCAGCCAGAATCTTGCTGGTAGGCCAGGACCTCTTGCTGATGCACAGATTAGTAGAGATGGGTTGCTTTAAGATGTAAGAGTTAGCTAGAAATATGCATAAGCTAATAGTCTATGCAGTGTTGTAATAAATATAGTTTCTGTGTGATTATTTTGGGTCTGGGTGGCCTGGAACGAACAAGCAGCCTCCACCTACAATTTGTTTTTAAAAAATTGTTTAAATAGTTTTATGGATTAATGATAAATTCAGGTAAAATCTACAAATGTCCATGAAAAGCCCAAAAGAGGTCTGGATTTAGAAGAAAGAAAAATAAACAACCAGTATTCTATAAACAGTTATTTTACTTGCTAAATAAAGTTTAATTCAGTGTGGTCCATGACCTTTCCATTTCACCTTTTTCTATTTATTATGTTCTGGTATGAGCAGCAAAGACCACACACTATTTTATTTTATAATTTTTGCTCTATTTGCACAATCAATAATTTACACACTAATTACAAAAACAATAAACAACCACGATAGATATTTACAATAGCAGAATTTTATCTTTGTGATTTTCCTATTTCTCATACAATGCAGTACTAATTTTGCTATGTATTTTTCTTCTTGAGAGTGATTTATATTTGTCTATTTGAAGCATAAATTAAAGAGCTCTATTTACAATTTATACATTTTCTATAATAAATTAGTCTTTTATTGATTCACTAGTAAGGGTACAATACGATTCCAACTAACCCATAATACTCTCAAATTTCTATAATCTGAAAGCAATTGCAAGTTTTAAATAAAGCAGATCATATTTTTAAATATTTTAAGAAGATAGATAATTCCATTTTTGATAATGAAACTTAATTACTCTAACTTTATAACTTGCATTTTGTATAATTAGTATATTATTAATTATAATTTACTTATATATAACTATATATAGTTAATACAATTTTTCAATGAAAACTTTCAATTAATTTCCTACTGTTGTCTTAAGTAAAACAGATGGCAGTTCTCTTGACATTGTGAAATTTTCTATAATTCTTTTAAAAAAGTATTCCATGTTTTTATAAGGAGTAGTACTATACTATACATGTAACCTCTCCTAAGAAAGCATATTTCATGATAAATGTCCTACTCAAAATATGAAATTTAAAAACTTACCTTCATGCAGACTTATAATTTTATATTTGTGATAAATATCCATATGCATAGAGGAACAACAGTGTATATATTTCACTTAATATATATTACATATTAGATAGATGATAGATAGATAGATAGATAGATAGATAGGACATATATTAAACATATCTCATACCTTTGGTTTAAATTATTAAAATAGAAGGCTCATGGACAATAAATAAGCCTAGCTTATTTTCTCTTACATTTGGGCTACAGAAGCTTAACGATTTTTGAATGACTCAGGATTATTCAATGATTAATTGCACTATTCACTTGTACTTCTATTACCATGTAAACATTAATTCTTTATTACTACTAATTAATTCTGTGCCCCATGTAAATCTCCAGTATTACCTAATTTTTATTTAATAGTGAAACTGAACATTAGGAAAGTAATTAAATGTGTGTACTTGAGAAGTTGAAGTTTTTCAGCTTAACTATATTATTTACATAGTATTTTATAAAAAAAAAATAAAGCAGCCCTCTTAGTGAAAAAGGCTAAAGCAGATAAAAGGTAAGGGGAAATAGCAGGACATATTTTATCTGCTGGGGAAAGGTAAAACGGGATTTTTAGGAAATGATAGAGGGAAAAATATTGGCTAAGGAATAAGCACTGTTACACAACAATAATTTTGGCTAGAAAAATCACAGGAAATCACATTACTATTAACTAAAAGTTAATGTACATAATTCCCTGCATGAATATACATAAATAGATTTAAGGAACTTGTATTACTTTGCCTGAGGTGCTCCTCTGAGAGCATGTAAACAGAAACCCAATACCAGCCATGAGAATTCTTTTTTTTTTTTTTTTTTTTTGATATTTGAGACAGGGTTTCTCCATAGCTTTTGGTTCCTGTCCTGGAACTAGCTCTTGTAGACCAGGCTGGCCTCGAACTCACAGAGATCCGCCTGCCTCTGCCTCCGGAGTGCTGGATTAAAGGCGTGCGCCACCACTGCCAGGCTTGAGAATTCTTCTTTTGAGTTTTTGACTAGGGCTGCCTGAGAGACTCCACAAATATACAGCCTTTTGCTATTGCTCTTGATTATCCCTTAGACATGATAGGTAGTTGTCTATTGCTGAAGATACTAGGTACTTCAAAAAGAGGGTATAGAGGACCTGGAGCTGGAACTGAACTGAATGCCCATTCATGAGAACCAGCTTTCATGACCTGGAAGTGCTATTCAAGCTTCCAAAGAAGAGAATCAATCAATATTCCCACTCAGTTATGATACCTGTGAACTACAGCAACTACCAGCACGGCATGAAACCCTAAGGTTGCATAATGTCACACATATTTTGTAGATAATGAACAGTTATTTATTTTACTCAATAACTGTTCCACAAGAGAAAAGTTATTCCTGTAATTGGATACATAGTTAACTAAGAGGGTCTGGTGAAATCCTGTTTCTTCAAAGAGAATGTACATCCAAAATTTTGCTAAACCAACATAATCATTAACAGTAATATATAAACTTTCATCTTCATACCCACAGGTAAGTATGATCTTCACCCCTCATCCTCTTCTCTTTGCAACAGACAAACACTGTTACAGAAAACCAAAGTCAGTCAGTATTCAGAGTTGGGAAATCAAGTCCCAACTGATAAATTTATAACACATTCTGAATATCTGACAAAAATCCTAGTGCTGGGCATGGGAATCTCCCTTTTTGTTATTCACAAGTGGGCATCCAAGAGACTCTGATAATTATAGAGGTTCTTTGCTGCGCACCGTGGCCCCCATCTGCGCTCTATGCGCTAGAACCCAGTTCGCGAGATTCGGGTAAGGGACTGGAGGTTGAGAATACACAAGCAGAGACAGACCCACACAGACCTTCCAACACTGGTACCAAAAAGCCCTCTTTAATAGCTCCATGGGGGCTTAAATACCCTGCAGTCAATCGCCAACAGGTGAAAATCCCATCCTCTGATCCTCTAGGCAAAGCACAGCTTTTAATAACTTCCATTAGAAGGCTCTAGACAGGGAAGAGCAGCTGAAGGCCAGGACTCAATTAGTCCTAACAGTTCTTGCTATTGTCCATGATTGCCTCCCAGAAAAGCAGGATAAGTCCACATTGCAAAAAGGATACTACATGATTTGGATGTGGAAACCTTCTCTCTGGGAATGGATTGTCATTGTGATGGGTGTTACCATTCACACTACCAAGGAAGAAAAATAATTAGGTGAAGTACTGTTTTAGCCAGTGTTTTATTGCTGGGAAGAGACACATTGGCCCTGGAAACTCTTATAATATCAAGCTTTTAATTGGGGCTTGTTTACACTTTCAAAGGTTTAGTCCATTGTCATGACAGCAGGGAGCATGGTGGATCAAAGGCACACACACACAAGCACTGGAGGAGTATATGAGGATTCTACATCCAGATATTGAGGCAGTAAAAAAGACAGAGTGATTCGGGGTCTGACGTGGT
Source organism: Microtus oregoni (assembly GCF_018167655.1). Taxonomy (NCBI): domain Eukaryota; kingdom Metazoa; phylum Chordata; class Mammalia; order Rodentia; family Cricetidae; genus Microtus; species Microtus oregoni. The sequence continues at coordinate 20,078,522 of NW_024543060.1, forward strand.
CCTGTGCTATGTCAGTTCCATTAACACTAGTGACACACTTCCTCTAACAAAGACACATCAACTCCAGAAAGGTGACATGGCACTACTTTCTCATGTAGTGCCATTCACTAATACCTAAGCATTCAAATATGTGAATCTATGGGCACATTCTTATTCAAAGCCCCTCAACCACCCAACTAATAAAGCCTGTTAGCCATGATGACCAGCACAAAGATGTGTTCACAAGGAGACAAGGACAGCAATAATATTCTGGAGACTGTCGACAGTTCGTATTGGATTTAAACCCTGTTCAATAGAACGAATTTCAAGTCTGTTACTGTAAACACCCATAGGTGGTGAGTATCTGGAACCTAGAAAAGAATACAGCACAGTCACCTTCATGAACCAGTAAATTTTCCCAAATTTTTGTCTTTATACCCACATATATGTGTAAATGTCATCCTTCTCAAGTTACCTAGTTTTGCTGCAAAGATAGAAAAAAAAAACCTACAACTGGTCAAAATGCAGGAAATTGGCAAGCATGCAATGCCAAAATCAATGGCTACATCTACAACACAAACCCTTTAAGTTGTGGAAGAGAGGGCGAGAACATTATAAGAGCAAGATGTCTGCTCTAAGACATTGTATACATGACAGGGCTACTGTACTTATGAGATCTCAACAATATAATCACCTAAATAAGACTCAGTTTCTATTCCATGGCTGTAAATAGACACTTTGACCAAGTCAAAGAATAGAAGAAAGCATTTAACTGGGGGATTGATTACCATTTCGGAAGGTTAAGCTATTATTTTCAGTGTGGAATGTATGATTACAGGCAGGCAAGCAGACTTGGGGTTGGAAAAGAGGCGAAGAATTACATCCTGGTGTGAAAGGTCCTTCTCTCTATGTGTTGCTTTTATTGATTAATAAATAAAGGAAACTGTCTTGGCCTATATTAGGTCAAAAGAATAGAGATAGGCAAAGACAACTAAAGTGAATGCTGGGAGAAAGAAGGGTGGAGAGAGAGAGAGATACCATGGAGCTGCCCCCATAGTAAGACATGCTGAAACTTTGCCAGTAAGCCACTGCTACATGGCAATACACAGATTAATGAAGATGGGTTAAATTAAGATCTAAGAGTTAGCCAATAAGAAGATAGGGCTAATGGGCCAAGCAGCAATTTAATCGACACAGTTCCTGTGTGATTATTTCAGGTCTAAGATAGCTGGGTGGTTGGGATGAATAAGTGGGACATTCTCCTACAAACTGGCACCCAAAGCAGGGCCAACCAAATCCATGTAAAACCTGAGAAGACTTGAAAAGAAATTCTAGACAAAAAAAAAAATACATAGTTTAACACAGCTTCTTGATGTTTGCTGGTGGTGTGCTGCAACTCCTTTAAGAGAGGCTTTTACGACACAGCTACAGCAGTAGAAAAAAATGCCACAGAGTCTTGAATTGCAGGCTTTCTGGTACTTGTTGCCAGCACGACCTCTGGCTCTTATGGGAGACCAAGTATTTGGATGGGGTTCATGAGTGGTGTGCTGCGTGCAGCTTGCTTGATGGCAATTTGGACTGGCTGTGTGCCTGGAAGTAGGATGGGGTGCATGGGTCAAAGGCACAAGTGATTCTGGGAAGGGCAAGTATGCAGTACCATTTTTGACCTAGTAATGCTGCTGCTTAAGTTTTAAGAAGGGCTTAGCATTTTAAAAAGTGTTCCTGGACAGTAAAGAATTACAGATATGTAATAAAGACAAATCCAGATGAGTCAGAGTGTTAGATAAATGTAGGCTTGGTAGAGAGAAGAAAAATGTTACAGAGAGTTATAAATAGAAGTAAATAGTTTTTTTAAAAAAGTTAAACATAGTCTTTAAAGAAAGAGACAGAGTACAGACAGTCATAGATTAAAAGAAGTAAAGAAAAATAAGCCACATGAAGAGCCTGGATTATATATTATAATATTGTGTATATTTGAATTTTTGACTGTGAAGTACCTAAGTACATAGAGATTTCATTGTTTGTGCTGCAAAGCTAAACCAGCATATATATTATAAAGGTTTCATGATTTCCAAATTTGGGTCCAAAGATATGTTGCTTTAGAAAAGAGGTTCTTCTCTTGTTGTTACAGAGGATGAGAACCTGTGGATTGCATCCAGATTGGTGGTTTTTGATGGAGCAAGAACCCCTGAAAGTTTGCTGTAAACACTCCCACGAAGAAAATACTTCATCCAATAAACAGCAGAAAACAGTTTGGAGAAACTATGCCCATATTTCTAAATATTGCCTATTAATATTTTTTACACTTAAAGGAGGATGTGACATAGATATGAACAATTTGCATTGGTATAGATCTTGATTTATTGATACAAATTTAAGGCCAATCTTGTTATATGTATCCTTCTACTCTTGATTAAGGTGCTATGATTGAGTAGTTCATTTAAAAATGTAATGTATAATTAATAAATATATGTTAATAAATAATTATAATAGTCAAGCTTGTAGTCATGTTAGTTAGATTTTCTAGATGTATAGAGATAAATTTCAGTTAGATAGTTTATTCTTCAAATCTTTCAGAGACCTTCAGAATATGGCATTTAAAATGTTTAAGAACTTAAAACTTGTCCTGTGGTAAGTCCTAGGTCCTCCCCTCTCCGTCTATATCTAGGAAGGTGAACATCCAAACTGTCTAGGCTCCCACAAAGCCAGAACATGAAGTAGGGTCAAAACCCCGTGCCATTGTCCTCGGCTTCTCATCAGCCCTCATTGTTCGCCATGCTCAGAGAGTCCGGTTTTATCCCATGCTTTTTCAGTCACAGTCCAGCTGGCCTTGGTGAGCTCCCAATAGATCAGCTCCACTGTCTACTCTTTGGACTAGAGAGGGAGGGGGAGAGGAGTGGGGAGAGGGGGAGAAGGGTGGGAGGAGGGGGAGAAGGGTGGGAGGAGGGGGAGGGAAATGGGAGGCTGGGAGGAGGTGGAAACTTATTTTTTTTCTCCTTTTCTCAATAAAAAAATGGAAAAAAAAAGAACTTAAAACTTTTCATGACAGTGAGACACATCTGCTCCTGTCACCACCAGTTACTTCAAGAGGAAGATGGGCATTGAAGAGGCTCCTTATGGTGTTTGCTAGCCATTTGGGTAAGAAACTGCTCTTGCCTGGACTGAAAAAGTGAACATGCAAGACCCACATAGATATGACTGCTGAACTTGCCTAAACATGAGACACAATCCTTCAGGGGTTCCTGCTTCATGAAAGAGCCTGCCAGACATACTGCAGGACACAGAATAAAGTGACTGACAAACTGCTGATATAGGTGGAACTTTCTTTGAAATTTCCTGCTTCATAGAAAAGTCTGCTGGATACTATGGGCCTGTAGGCTGAAGATGGCTGCCAAAATAGTACAGAAAAACTTTGGGTGACTGTCCAGGCAGTGAGATGTCTCTGTCAATTCTAGAGTTTTGAAAATTGTTTACAATGTACTTTCTGTTTACTTAGGTAACATCATATAGTTATAGTTTTCCTTACTATACAGTAGTGTAGGGATAAGTCCCGCCCCTTAGGGGGCGTGTTCGCCTCGCCCTAATGTCTGTCTATAAATTTGGCGAGCATGCTCTGAGCTGTCTCTTCTGCTTTCCTTGTCTCTGCGGGAACGGTGGTTCTGTAAGTCTATTTCTACATTAAAACTATATATATTTTTATAATCTGTCTTCATTCGTTTATGCCACTACATTTTGGCGTCCAACGTTGGGCTATTTTGCCCCCGACTCAAGCGGGTAGCCCGCTAGCTAACACAGCACCCTCCCGGGTGCTGTTTTTCAGTTTGTGACTCCAGCCCCAGTGCCCAGTCGGAGACATACTCGGCGACACAGGCCCATTCTGCCTGCCTTGGCTAAGTTTTGCAGCGGAACCCCACTGCCTGAATTAGCAGAAGCTCAAATACCTGCGGTTTTGCAACAAAAGCTGCCACAGCATCAGATTTGGTCTGATATAAAGTGACTTGGTCGGGCAGTGGTGGCACACGCTTTTGATACCAGCACTTGGGAGGCAAGGGCAGGCAGATCTCTGTGAGTTTGAGGCCGGCCAGGCAGTGGTAGCGAACGCCTTTAATCCCAGGACTTGGGAGGCAGAGACAGGCGAATCTCTGTGAGTTCGAGGCCAGCCTGGTCTACAAGAGCTAGTTCCAGGACAGGCTCCAAAAACACAGAAACCACCACTGGCAGGAACCGATCATTGCAGGAAAAAAAAATTTCTTTTATAAATAAAATGTCTGAACACATTACTGTTCAAGAATTTAACAGTTTTTTTAATTGTACCATGTGGGAGATTTTACAAGAGGTGTCTATCACCCCACATCTATGGATCCTTCTGGGGTTCATCGTTTTCATTGGCACCAAATGGTTTGATAATAGAAATATGATAAAGTCTTTACTAGACGAATCAAGGATTCTTAAGGCAGAGATTGAATGCTTAAAAACAATTGAGAATGATAACAATCTTCTCAAGAATCAGTTTGAAGTTCTCCAGGCTGATAACAATTTTCTCAAGAATCAGTTTGAAGTTCTCCAGACTGATAACAATCTTCTCGAGAATCAGTTTGAAGTTCTCCAGGCTGATGTTAAGGAGAAATTCATTACTATGGAAGAGGGAACAGCTGATCTGGATTGTAAGGTTCAGTCCCTTTCTGTAGGAACTGAAACATTAGTGGCTGATATTAAGGAGAAATTCATTACTATGGAAGAGGGAACAACTGATCTGGACCATAAGATTCAGTCCCTTTCTGTAGGAAATGAAACATTAACTGAGATAATCAAAACTGCTGAATGTGACAGTCGGATTTTGTCTAAACCTTATGACAGATTGACGGAAAGATTGTCAATACAAGAAGGCACGGTTTATGCCATAAAAATTATGTCCAAAGATGAGATGTTATCTCTAATGGACAAACTTCATACTTTAGAATCCTCAACGAAGGCTTTGGAACATAATTCTGGACAGGAGATTCAGACATTGCAGAAGGCAATGGTGAATAGAATTGAAAAGTTTGAGGAATTTCTAAATTCTGATGAAGAAGAGCAAAGGGTAGAAAGGCAAATTTTAACTACATCTGTGGGTAAGTCTCTCCGGGACAATTTCCACAAAGCTCTACCTACAGCTCTACCTGCCTTTCCAGTAATAACAACAGAGAAGGTGATTGGTTCCAAAAACCCTAGGGTCATCAAGGAGGATACATGGGAGCCTGTCCATATGAATGACCTCACGGAAATTAAACAGGCTGTTATGACTTTTGGGATGCAAGCCTCTTTTGTTAAAGAGATGCTAAGATCTTGGGCCACGACAAGCAGAGCAACCCCCTTGGACTGGCTCCAGCTGAGCTCTGCGGTACTCGAGAGTGGACCGCAATTGAAATGGAAATGCTTATTCAGGCAAGAGGCTAGACTCTTAGAACAGCAGGAAAAAGCGAAGGGAATTGACATTTCCCTAGATCAAATTCTAGGTGAAGGGCCCTTTTCCGATCCTCAGGAACAAGCTAATTTGGATGAAAACACACTCTCCATGTGTACTACAGCAGCCTTAAAGGCTTGGGACAGGGTACAAGACCCAGGGCAGAGAATGGAATCATTTGTCAGAGTTAAACAGGGTCAGAGAGAACCCTTTAGTGACTTTTTACAAAGATTAACTAAGGCTGTACCAATAGGGATATCTGACCCAGAAGCAAGACATATAATGATTGAGTCTTTGGCTTATGAAAATGCAAATGTGGAATGCAAAAGGATTTTGGGGCCTTTAAAGCTCAGATCAATGCCTTTGGAAGAATGGGTCTTGCATACACTCAATGTTGATACATTTGATTATGGCACTGAAGCATGGGTAGAAGAAGCAATTTCCAATGGTAAAAGGAGACACCAGAATACCAAATGTTTTAATTGTGGCAAAATGGGTCATATGAAAAGGAATTGTAGACAAAGGATTTTCAGAAATAATAATAATAATGCATCTTTCAGAAATAATAATAGTAATAATAATAATGCATCTTCTAGAAATAACAGAAATAGGAGGACTCAGCCTTCAGGTTTATGTAGAAGATGTGGAAAAGGCAGACATTGGACGAATGAATGCAAGTCTACAAGAGATAGACAAGGCAACCTGATACAGTCGGGAAAAGTGAGAGGGGGTCCTCACAGGCCCCCATGGCAAACATGGTTCAGTCATATCCAGTTTCTGCAGAGAACGTGCCTCATCAAGACAATTAGGAAGCCCCATGCCTACTGTTACAAGCAATAATGATCAGAAAGATAAGTTACGTGCGTTTTGGCAAACTTATATAAATGATCAAAGACCTAAACTGAGAGTGTGTGTAAATGGCATTTTTATTACTGGCCTGCTGGACACAGGTGCTGATGTAAGTATCATTACCCCAGAATCTTGGCATCCGTATTGGCCTCTTCAGAATGTAAATGTTCAGCTCCTGGGAATTGGAACCCTATCTCGAGTAAGGCAGAGCACGAGATGGGTTGAATGTATAGGGACAGAGGGACAAATAGGAAAATTAAAGCAATATGTAGACAATATCGCAATGAATTTATGGGGTCGTGACCTATTACAACAATGGAATATCCAAATTAACATTCCTGCTACTTCTAGAGCCTATATTTCTGAGAATAATATTAAAAGATATTACAAACGGAGAAAACCGGCCATTCGGGCTGTACAAGAACAAGCAATTGATGTCCCTTCAGAGATACCAACAGCCTTGCCTCTAAAATGGTTGACTTAGAAACCAATATGGACAAAGCAATGGCCTTTAGCTGAGGAAAAGTTACAGGCTTTAGAACAGCTGGTACAAGAAAAATTAGATGCTGGACATATAGAAGAATCTACCAGCCCTTGGAATTCTCCTGTATTTGTGGTTAAGAAAAAATCAGGTAAATGGAGAATGGTGACAGATCTCAGGGCCATCAACAAGGTTATTCAACCTATGGGCCCTCTGCAATCTGGAATTCCTTTGCCCTCTTTATTACCAAAAGGATGGCCTCTCATAGTTATTGATTTAAAGGATTGTTTTTTCACTATACCTTTGCAAAAAGAAGATAGAGAAAAATTTGCCTTCACAGTGCCTACTTATAACAATTCTCAACCTTCGAGGAGGTACCACTGGACCGTTCTCCCCCAGGGTATGTTAAATAGCCCCTCCCTGTGCCAATATTTTGTGAACCAACCATTGCAAATAATACGCAAGAAATTTCCCAGATCTATAGTATACCATTGCATGGACGACATCTTGTTATCCGATTCAAGCATGGATACCTTGAACAGACTGTTTGAAGAAATAAAGATACTTTTACCTAAATGGGGATTGCAAATCGCTCTTGAAAAGATTCAGAAGGGAGATTCTGTTAATTATTTAGGTTATAAGATAGGTTTGCAAAAAATTAAGACACAAAAAGCACAAGTTAGGAGAGATCGCCTACGGACTCTTAATGACTTTCAAAGACTGTTAGGAGACATTTCCAGTCTACGACCAGCTATTGGAATAACACCTGATCTAATAATTCATTTGAACAAAACCTTGGATGGTGATAAAGATTTAAACAGTCCCAGAGAATTAACAGCTGAAGCAGAAAAGGAACTGACAATGATTGAGGAAAAATTACAACAGGCACATGTGGACAGGGTGAATCCAGAGCTCGATTGTATTCTCGTCATATTACCATCAAAAATTTCTCCTACAGGAATTTTAATGCACAGAGATGATATTATTTTGGAATGGATCTTTTTACCACATAAACCAAGTAAGAAACTGAAAACTTATGTGGAAAAAGTCTCTGAGTTAATTATAAAAGGCAAGCTGAGACTTCGTCAACTAGCAGGCATAGACCCAGCAGAAATTATAGTGCCTTTCACTGCTGATGAACTAAAGAAATCATGGGAAGATAATGAACCATGGCAAGGAGCTTGTGCTAATTTTTTGGGAGACATTAATAACAACTATCCAAAAAGCAAGCGGCTTAACTTCATTAAGAGAACTTCTTGGATTCTTCCTTGAATCATCCGTGATGCTCCAATAACTGGAGCCTGTACATTCTATAGTGATGCCAATAAATCAGGGAAGGCAGGTTACAAATCAGAAGACTTGGATAAGGTGGAACAAAGTCCATATAATTCTGTCCAGAAGGCGGAATTATATGCCATTCTTATGGTGCTAAGGGATTTTAAAGAACCTATTAATATAGTTACAGATTCACAATACGCAGAAAGAGTTATTTTACATATTGAAACTGCTGAATTTAAACCTAATGATACTGAACTAACCTCATTGTTCCTCCAGGTTCAAGATTTGGTCAGGAACAGGCTTTGCCCTATGTACATAACACACATCCGATCCCATACGGGTTTGCCAGGTCCTCTAGCACAAGGTAATGCAGAAATTGATCAATTATTGATTGGTAGTGTGCTACAAGCCTCTGAATTTCATAAAAAACATCATGTTAATAGCAAAGGTTTGAAGAAAGAGTTTTCAATTACATGGCAACAAGTTAAGGAGATTGTAAAGAAATGCCCTACTTGCTCTTTCTATAACCAAACGCCACTGCCTGCAGGGGCTAATCCAAAGGGCACCCAAAGGAATGAAATCTGGCAGATGGATGTGTTCCAATTTGCAGAATTTGGCAAATTAAAATATGTTCATCACACCATTGACACTTATTCAGGCTTTCAGTGGGCAACTGCTTTAAGTTGAGAAAAAGCTGATTCAGTAATCACTCATTTATTAGAAGTCATGGCTATCATGGGTATACCTACACAAATGAAAACAGACATTGGTCCTGCTTATGTTTCTAGGAAAATGAAACGGTTTTTTGATTATTACAATATCAAGCATGTTACAGGTATACCATACAATCCTACAGGTCAAGCAGTCATAGAAAGATCAAATCAAACTATAAAAGATATGTTGAACAAACAGAAAGGGGTGGAAAACACCCCCAGAAATAGGGTACATAATGCTTTGTTAACCTTGAATTTTCTCAACGCTAATGAGAAGGGAACAACGGCTGCAGAAAGACATTGGATAATGGAAAAGTCTACTGAACTAAATCAAACAGTTTATTTCAAGGATGTGCTGACCTCACAATGGAGGCCTGGATATGTGCTACATTGGGGAAGGAGTTTTGCTCTTATCTCCACAGGTGAGGAAAAATTGTGGATACCATCAAAATTAATAAAGGTTCGGTTTGAAGAAGAGAAGCCACTTGGAAAAGATAAATAACAACTCTTTCATAAGGATGGCGAACATACTGATGGTAAGAAATACAGATAGGTTGGAGGCAGGGTTCTTTTCTTATCTCCACAGGAAAATACTCATCTTCAAAGAAATTGAGGGACCCTGAATATTTAATTACTGATGGATGGACACATTTTGTAAGTATTAATTTTTATTTATATGTCTTATTAAACATTTCTTTATAAATATATAGAGCTGGTTTTGAAGTTGGACTCTGGCTCAGTCCCTCTCCAATTCCAAGCCTGTTAGTAAGAGAAAAACCCAGAGTTTCTGGAGTTTCTGTCTCATGTCAAGAGCCATGATATGGGACAGAATGAAATATGAGTTTAGAAAACATCTTTGCTTTTCTTCATATCTATCATACTTTTCATTGAATATATCTATCATGCCTTTCGTTGAATATATATATGTATGTCTATATATGTCTATATGATTAATGTTTAAGTTTTTCACAATGAACAATGAGTTTTTCCTGAAGTGACATTTGAAGTTTCCAGGAAGAAGATGGGGCCCCACAACAACAACTCTACTTGGTTGATATGACGTCATGATACCTATAGCGCTACTACAAGACCTGTTTTGGATACCAGCTGCACAAGACGATCCCAACTTGGTTAGCTGAAATGGTGCACATCTTGTACAACATTCTTGCCAGACCTCCACAAAATACTCAGAGAATATTTGCAATTTTAAAAGACATTGATCTTGAAATTTAACCATCATTTTACTTTCACAGGATCCCCCAGAAAGAATGTTGCCCCCATGACAGCTGGAAGTAATTCTAGAGGATGACGTCCCCTCTCCCAGTAAAGTTTACCCCTGGGTTTAGGGACATCATTTAGGGGTTGGGAGGTTGGGGGAGGAATTTTATAAGCTCAGGGATCATTTTGAAAAAAAAAAGAGGGAATGATGGTATAATAGATTTATAATTGTGAGTTACTGCTTTTAGACAAATATATTGGTATCAATTCTTGTATATTGAAACAAAGTTAAATTATATTGACTATTGTATGCATGCATGTTTCTATATCTGTTTAAAACATTTTTATGTATTGACATATATTGTATTGATATATATATATATTGTATATATTTACCATATTGCAATGTACATTTCTACCCCTGATTAAGATACTTATATAATGTTTGTGTAATGATATATGTTTGCCATATTGCAATGTATATTTGTACAGTGTTTATTTTTGGAGGTCATTATCCTCATTTGTTACACAGTTGTTTATTGTCTTAGTCTTTAAGTTAGATAGATATTGAGAATTATATAGACAAATAGTCATCTAAGTTTGTCATTTATAATCAGACTAATCAGGTTCTTTAGATATATAGGGATTATACTTAGTATAGATAGATAATCTTCAACCTCTTCAAGGAGCTGAAGAAAATGGCCTTTAATCAAACTCAGAGTTTTGTGATAGTGAGACACAATTGCTCCTGGCAACACCGCTGTATTCCCGAGAGAATGTTGGGCACCAAAGACACTCCACCTGGAGCCTTTCTATTTGGCAGAACTGGCCTTTGGGCAAAGAAATGCCCATACCTCAACCACTGATACAGATACAGAGCGTGCATCAATGGATAAAACAGGACTGTCATATCCTGCCAAGACAGGGTAAGATAGTTTTGAAAAGTTGCTTGCCTTTAAAAATGGTATGTCAGTTATGTTAGGCCTTAGCCAATATTGGTTGACTCAACATTGCAAACGAGACTTTGGGTGATTGCCCAGGTAGTCAGTTGTCTCTGTCAATTGTTGCACATTTTGGATATATCTCGTTTGTTCAGTAGTGTTTATTCCCTTCTCAGATCTTTGACTGAGTTGAAGATTATATAATTGTAGTTACTCTTTACATTATTTGGACTCCTTGAGATAGAATGTTTAGCAAAGCTTTTGTTCTCAATATTGTTTGTTATATTTATTATTTGTTGTTATTGTATGTAGTTGTATTTGGTTTAGTTCTGTCTTATTTAGACAAAAAGGGGAGATGTAGGGATAAGTCCTGCCCCTTAGGGGGCGTGTTCGCTTCGTGCTAATGTCTGCCTATAAATTTGGCAAGCATGCTCCGAGCTGTCTCTTCTGCTTTCCTGGTCTCTGCGGGAACGGTGGTTCTGTAAGTCTATTTCTACATTAAAACTATATATATTTTTACAATCTGTCTGCATTTGTTTATGCCGCTACATAGTAGATATAAAGATTGTAACTGTAATTCTTGCTTGATAACTGTTTTGTTATATGTAATTTTACTATGTAAAGTTAAAGCCTTCCTTTCTGTTTAAACAGAAAAGGGGAAATGTTGTGGGAGTGCGTTTTGTCTATATGTTGCTTTTATTGGTTAATGAATAAAGAAAATTGACTTGTCTTGTGATAGGGCAAAAGAACAGCAGTAGACAGGGAAAATTAAAGTGAATTCTGGGAGAAATAAGGGCAGAGAGAGAGACTCCATGGAGCCACCTCCATGGTAAGATATGCTGAAACTTTGCCGGTCGCCACTGCTACATGGCAATACATGGATTAATGGAAATGGGTTAAATCAAGATGTTAGAGTTAGCCAATAAGAAGATATAGCTAATGGTCCAAGCAGTGATTTAATGAATACAGTTCTTTTGTGATTTTTTTCGGGTCTAAAATATCCAGGCAGCTAGGCTGAACAGGTGGGCCCTCCTCCTACAACAGCCTGATTTGCAGGGAAAAGGCAGAGAGAGAAACTGAGCATGGCTTTTGAAACCCAAATGCCACCACCAGTGACACACCTCCTCCAAGATCTCACCTATTCCTTCTAATCTTTCCTAAAGAATTTCACTAAATGAAGATCTAGAATTTAAATATATAAAGCTATGGTAGAAGTGGCATTTTTATTTAAACTATCACATAAGACATCAACATGGATAGAAGAAACTTCACAAGGTTCTACATCTACATGAAGAGTTAAAGTAAAATAATGGTGATTAAGAGAAGGAGAACCAGTTTCTCTAGGGACAAGTCTTTGATAGACTGTTTAATCACAGGTGATTCATCTTAAAAACACACACACATGCACACATATACATACACATGCACACAGACACATGAACAAAACTAACTATATGCATGTATCTGTAATAATAATAATTAAATAAAAAGAAGTTATGAATTTTAGAGGGAGTGAGTAGCATAAGAGACATTCGTGGCTGGTGAGGGGTTTAGGAGAATTATGTAAATATAGTATATGCATATATAATACTCAAAATTTAAATACCTTTAAATAAAAAGTAAGGCTACTAAGCATAGGTCTTAACCAATAAATATAGAGGCAGTGAGTCACGGGGACGATAAAATGGAGACTCCTGAGAAATTTTTGCATACTTTATCCTTTTTATGAATGATAAACTGTGTCTGTAGAAGCTTCTAAAGCAATTACAGGGCTTCTTGGACCAAAAAGAAGAGTCTTTTCATGTCTGTGTACAGGTGATAACTTGGTTAAGTTGGAGATGTGGAGAGTTTCCCAAGGAATGTAATGTAGCATAACCGTTGAGAAACATCTTAGGCTTAGGGTGGAAATACAGGCAAAGTTATAAAAGTACCTAAATATATGTTATGTTATAACATAGATACTTTTTGACACTTTTTATTCATTTTTTGTGACTTTTACATCATTCATCTTGATCCCATTTATCTCCCTGTCCCTATGTAGCCATTCTCTGCCTTTGTAACCTCCCCCTAAAATAAAATAAAATATATATTATAGTGATATAACATGAAATATGTTTTAATAACAGATTATATCTTCATCATATATACATATTATGTCATATTATATAGACATGAGCCACATGCCATACCAAAGCATATATCTATTTAAAGTGAAATGGGCTCCTGGTGATTTTGACATAGGCTTCATTCATCCTTGCAGTGCTTTTGCTGTCAACAGCGTGAATGGCCTGGCTGTGAGCCCAGGCTTCTCACACAATGATCAACCTGAGAACAGCATAGGACCATCTGGTAGTGTCTCAGGTATGGAATACATGAAAAATTCCTTCCAATGTATTCATTCAATCCAGAAATCTTAGTAGTAGAAGTCAGTACATAACAATTTCTGTGATGGAGCCATGGACATTCTTGCAAATAAATGAAACGGGTCATATTTGTTCTTGTTTGGTCAAAAAGTTCAAAAAACGAAAATAGAGAGAATAGATAATGAATAATTACTTTTTTCATAGAATCAGAATCTGAACTTAACCACCAATTTCCAATATGGTTAGGCTGTGGTTTAGTTACACAACTAAGAATAGTCAAGTAAAAGATAAACAAAAATTAATATTATTTGGCATTGTTTAAAAACAAAAGAATAAGAAAATAAGCTTCTAATTTTAAATTAAACTTTTTCCCCACTGAAACAGAAGAAATGTGCATATTCATGAGATGCTATGCTATATTGTAAAAAGTGTGTGTTGTACACAAGTTAAATCAGTTAAAAATTAAGTTAAAATGTGCAACTTGTCACTTCTCATAGTGAAAACTCTCAAATACTTCCCTTAGTCTTCTGTGTACATTTGTGTATTTGTGTATAAGTGTGTGTTTATGCATAACTGATTGTGTGCACATTCATGTGGTGGCCAGAAATATAATTCAGCCGCCTTCCACCATTTCTCTTCATCATGTTTTGAGACTGGGTGTGTTGCTGAACGTGGTCCTCACTGAATTGCTGTACTGCCTAGACACTGTGTTCTGTAGACACACCTATGCCCTTCCCACAAGAGATGGGATTACAAGTGGCATCCCTATGGCTAACATTTCATCCGTCCAAGAGGTCTGAACATGGGTCCTTAATCTTGCATAGCAAGGACTTTACAACTGGAGCCTTTTCCCAATACAATTGGAACTTTTTGAAATACAGAATACCAACATAATTTACATTCAGTTGACTGTGGTTTAGTAGAACAGGTCTTCTTATACCAATTCAGCTATAATCAAATATCCATTTGTCCTCCCATCTCTCCAATTTTGACTGCTGTGGCCAGCCCATGGGATAAGTATTTAATGAGATAAAGATTTTATACATACTCCATAAAGTGGCTTCTATGAAAATTTCTATTTTTTTTTATCCATCTTACCTGGCATAATTATTTACATGTTTTCAGAGGAATGAAGGGGAGTAGGAAAAACATATAACTCAATAAAAACATATATTGCCTTCATATTATTTTTGTAGGTATATTTTATTTGTATTGTAATAAATAAAGCTAGTCTGAAGATCAGAGAGTAAAGCAGCCCCACTGGTCAGCCTTACAGAGCAGGTAGTAGTAACACATAGCTTTAACCCAGTAGCCACACTAGTTTGCCATAGAAATAGGGCAGTAGGGTAGCAGACCTAGAGAGCAATATAAGACAGGAGAAGACAGCTCTCAGACATAGTCTCATTCTGAGATTCCTGGATGAAGGACTGCCATCTCACACTGAGGTAGTGGTAAGAACCAGTAGCTTTCTGTTTAGCCTTTCTGGCCTTCCCATTAAATCACAATATCTGTCTCTGGGATTTTATTAATTGTGCTGAATTATCTATTTATTTAAATAAGTATTTATCTACTTTTCTTGCTTGAACACAAGAGAATATCTGATCCGAATAATGATCTGTTCTTCTGTTTCACTGCATAACTATTATGTGTTCAATATTTCACTTTATTCCAAATATATATATTCCATTATTTCAAAACATTTAGGGAATGTCAGTCTCTTTTTCTGATTCTGTTGCTGTGAAGATACCATGACAAAATCAATTCTCATAAAATAAAACTTTTGTTTGAGGGCATGCTTACAGTTTCAGAGGCTTAGCCCATTGGCATTATGTCAGAAAGCAAGGTGGTAGGCAGTCAGGACTGGTTCTGGAGAATTAACTGACAGCTACATCCTGATCCACAAGCAGAGAGAGGGAGAGCTAGAAGGAGAGGGAGAGGAAGGAGAAGAGAGAGAGAGGAGGGAGGGAGGGAAAGAGAGAGAGAGGAGGGAGGGAGGGAAAGAGAGAGAGAGAGAGAGACAGAGAGAGACAGAGACAGAGAGACAGAGAGAGACAGAGAGAGAGATTGAGATTGAAATTCTGTGCTTGCATGGACTTTTAAAGCCTCAAAGGCCAACATTTGTGATATACTTCCTCCAACAAAGCCACATTTTCTTGATTCTAAAGCCAGGACAGTGTGGCTGAAGCTGCCAAGTTCTGCTGCTTTCTGGGGTTGGTACCTGGCCTCTTCCCTCAATTACATCTGGATTAGCTTTCTGTTGCTGACAGTTTCTTCCACTGCCTAAGCTTTATTTAATTCCTTTTCCCCCAGGCTATAGTTCCCTTTATTTGATTTAGCATCACTCTTTCATTGTATTTGGTTGGTGTTTCTTGGAAGCCCACTCCTTTCTTAATAGGAAATGGAAGGGGAGTGGATCTGGGGAAGGAAAGACCTGAGAGAAATAGGAGTAGAAAGTGTGGTTGGGATGTATTATATGACAGAAGAATCTATTTTCATTAAAAATAGAAGAATATTTTCATGAGACTCTTCATTAGTCTTTTTATTTTTAGTAATGTTTGTAGCAATTAAAAAACACCATGACCAGTTAAGGTATCAGTAAATGATTATCATTCATATGGTTCTATAGACAACAATTTAAAAAATATCTTCTTTTGTTTATGTCTGAACTTATTTGTACTTGTATAACATGGTCAGAACCATACTAGCTTGCTGTAGGTTAGAAAAAGTTGTTAATGAACTTTTTCTTGTATTTTTCTTATAAATCCCATTGGAGAAATTTTGAGATAGGAAGACCTCAAGCAAAAATTTTCCTTACTAAGTCATGTTATAGTAAATACAGGTCATTTAGAAATGAATTTTTCAGTTTACTGTTTCCTCTGTTTGCCAGGCTATAGAGTTTCTCCAAACCAGAAAACTATTTTCCCCAAATCTACTGTTATATCAATGTTTATAAAAGTTGAAGGTTAGCCAAATCTCTAGCCTTGGAGGAAATGATGCTGTTGGTACAGTTTTTTCCATTAAACTCATAGTATTTATCTCATAGTTTTCCAGAAGATTTGTGATGCTAGCTACTGCTTCCAACTGTTTGGAACGCTTTTCAGATACGTACACCACCTGGGGAAATCTACTTCTCTGTTTAATGCTGAAACTTTTAAAATTGTCTCTTCCATGGTCTATGCTTTCATGTAAAACACTAGAAAGTTTAAGCAATTTTTAACTTAATTGCGTCATTTAATTAAATAATATCAATAGATAGAAATAAAACAAAAGTAAACATTCTATATACTTTAGAAATAAATAAAGGACATTGAGCTTATAATTCATGCTACTAGAGAAGCTAAATAAGAAGGTGAATCCAAAGACAAACACATAGGCATCCTCATGAATATTAACCTTCATCAGGCGATGAAAGGAGACAGAGACAGAGACCCACATTGGAGCACCGGACAGAAATCTCAAGGTCCAAATCAGGAGCAGAAGGAGACGGAGCACGAGCAAGGAACTCAGGACCGCGAGGGGTGCACCCACACACTGAGACAATGGGGATGTTCTATTGGGATCTCATCAAGGCCAGCTGGCCTAGTTCTGAAAAAGCATGGGATAAATCCGGACTAGCTGAACATAGCGGACATTGAGGAATACTGAGAATTCAAGAACAATTGCAGTGGGTTTTTGATCCTACTGCACGTACTGGCTTTGTGGGAGCCTAGGCAGTTTGGATTCCCACCTTATGAGACCTGGATAGAGGTGGGCAGTCCTTGGGCTTCCTACAGGTCAGGGAACCCTGATTGCTCTTCGAGCAGATGAGGGAGGGGGACTTGATCGGGGGAGGGGGAGGGAAATGGGAAGCGGTTGTGGGGACGAGGCAGAAATACTTAATAAATAAATAAATTAAAAAATAAAAAAAAGAAATATATAATGACATTTTCATCCTAGAAAACACAAAAGTTTTGAAGATTAAAAAGAGATTGTAATTCCTATAAAAACATAGCTTTCACTTTAATGAGTTTGGTTTTGTGTTACATTATTAAGATGGTAAATTGTGTATTACTATCTTATAAAATTTAAATATCACCTATGTTTGCAACGTTTTGCATGGGTGGGCATCTCATCTGCAACCCATGTTAAGTTTGTCAAATTTTTGAGAAAATTCTGGTTCATCATCTGAGAAACTTTCCTTGCTTCTATTTAAAATTACTGCCCAAACTGATGGAAGTTGTCATGTTTAACTGAAAGGGTCTCAGAACTGTAATTAACATTGCAGATAGAAATGGTAAAAGACGCAGTTTCACTAAATCTATGAGGTTATCAAAATGTTTAAATAGAAATTATGGAAAACTTGTTTCTTAGTTGATGCTTAATTTCACTGTAAGAGAATGGCAATAGCACAAGGAAGAAAGTTATTGTTTTTTTTTTTTAATCTATAGATTAATTTTTATTTAGAGTAAAAAAACCTTTGAGGTGAAAAGTAACGGTTGTTTTTGTCTTTTTAGTGGTTTTATAAGTACTTCACCTTTTGGTAAATGATGATACTTTGGAATTTTACTAATTTAATAATATTTTGTGGATTATCCTTGAGGTTTTATACAGGTGAATGGAACATTAAGAACACAAGCAATTTCTATATGGAAGCAAACTCTACCCCTTCTTAATATGAAAAAGACTCATCCAGGAAAGGTCTGTATTCTAGTATCTGTAAATATACAAGGCAAATAACAAAGCAGTTCAGTTCAGATCTACATTTTATTGTTGTGTGGGTGCTTTCTATTATCCAAACAAATCACATGCTGGATGCCTCAGATATTTTAAACCAAATATTGCAGGTACACATCACTGTAAAATACTGTTTTCATTTGAAGCTCAACACTGATCTTGTATATGTTTTAGTGAAACACACAATATTTATAGAAAAATAAATTTTAAAGAAGCTTAGAATCCAATCCAATTACTGGTTAAAGGAAGTTATATCTGATGTTCATTATTATTATGGACACTAAAGAGTGCTTAGGGACCACAGAGCACAATTTTATATCCCATATCCAGTTTGCTGTGGAGTTTGGGCAATTTTCTAACTTTTAATTTATTTGTTTAGCTAAGCTAATAATAATTTAATGTTAGACAATAGGAAGAGAATAAAGAACTGTTTTAATTCTCTCTCAAGATTCTCAAAACAGAGATAAACCTGGCAAATTTACGTAGGTTTTCAGCTACTGTTAAGAAAAGGTAAATGTTTCTTTCCAAGTAAGCAAAAAAAAAATTTTTTTTTTTTAACATTATGGTCTTCCCCCTATACCTTTTTGGGTAATGTGTTAGTCCCACTCAGTTGGGTACCTTTCTACATTGTTACAACTCTGTAATTCATCTGCAGCATGCCAATTAGTCATTGATCTTACAAAATAAGATACATTAGGAAGTCATAGTGAAACAAGTGGATAATTACAATACTGGAAGACAGCAATTGTTTGTGTGGATTAACTCAGTACAATGAAAATGATAGGCATTATTAATTTTATTAATAAATTGAGCATACAGTAAACAAAACAAATAGGATAAACATTTTGAGTCCTATATAGAAAATATCTCTATTACTATCTAAAGAGATTAGATTTTGCTAGAAACTCCACAAACACAAACTGGAAAATAAGATTTGATGATTCTCTGGTGACATTATGCTGATCAATAGTAGGCACTTACTACAAGTTGTAATACTACAAAAGAAAAAAAAATGCCGGATTTTATCAATTGTTTTCAATTATCAAGATAAATAACTACTTCTCTAAGGATCCTTCACAAATTTAAGTGTGTGTATGTGTGTGTTTGTATCTTTGTGTGTGTCTTAGATTTGTTTATCTCATTAAAAGTTTGATTAAATAGTCACAATGTTAAAACACTAAGTAAAAATATTATATGTAGATATATGTTATGAACAGTTTTGTCAAAATTGATAAGCTAATAATGTAGTACAATATCAATGATTAAAAATAATTACCACTTACCATTTTTTCAATAATTTTAAGCAACTGCATTTATTATTGAGTCAGTAAATCTTCTGATTTCTGATAGGCTCATATCAGTAAGTCCAGATATGTAAGTCTATTTGCATATTCTACATGGTCATAATACTCAGATTCTTTAAAAAGTTGAGATTATGATTTCATTGACAAACTACAATCTTTGAAGATTATTTAAGATAGACTATGATATGGTTATCTGTGAATAAATGTTGCTCTCTCTACCTATTGAAAATATTTTTTGTAACTACCGCCTGACAATTCTATGAATGGCAAACCCACAGGAAAGTCAAAGGACTACTTATAACTTCTTAGACGCAGACAAAATCAATCACACAATAGATATGAGTGATAATAATATCTTTTGCTTTAAAAAGATTCATATAAATATATTTAGCTTTAGATTACGAGGATAAATATGAGTTTGAAGAAATTTATACATGCAGCAGATCTCTAGTATTGAAAGCCAAATGCAACAAAGGTGCCTCAATTACACTAAGGGGGAATGTGGCACAGGAAAATATTAATTACATCAATATATTTTGTATAAATTATGGGACTTGAGTCAAAATTTTGATTCTACAACCATATGACACTAAATAATTCATACCATTTTGAGCTAGATATTAGAGAACAGACTGGGCAGTGGTTGCGCACGCCTTTAAACTCAGCGCCCGGGAGGCAGAAGCAGGCAGATCTCTGTGAATTTGAGGCCAGCCCTGTCTACAAGAGCTAGTTCCAGTACTGGCTCTAAAACTACAGAGAAATGTTGGGAGCTGTGAACCCCAAGATCCTTAATTTCTTCTAAACAACATGTTATGCTTGCAGCTGCTCTGAGCACGAGACCCTCAGGAGTTTCTGATGGCAGGGGAGTGGTTTCTGGTAGGTTTGGCTGGGTTGTGGCTATCAGTTAAGGATCCATATATAAGCTGCCCCTGGACACAATAAAGGGGGCATTTCTGTTTTAAGGATGACCATATCGTGTCTCTGTCTGTGTGTCTTCGTGTGTTTAAATCTCCAGTCCCTTGCCCGGCTCACGAATGGTCCTGTAGTTCAGGCACCGCAATACAGGAGTAGTACCGTACTGTCACATAGTTCAGGTGGGCGGTATAGGGAAACTCTGTCTCACAAAACAAACACAAAAAAAGAAAGAAAAAAGAAAAACAAACAAACAAAAATTAGAGGACAGCCATTCTCTGACTTTGGATTTATATACTTCAAAGAAAATAACATTCAATATTTATAAAGTTTTTTATTTCAGTTTTAATGTTTAAAAGTGATTAACAAAAACGAGAGAAAATAATCTTTGCTTCATAAGCTCATGGCTTTTTTTTGTAGAGATTTCCAGCATTTTAATTTTTATGATTAAGAGGTCAAACTTGAGGCATGCATAGAAAAACAAATTCTCCATGCAGAAAAGTACTTACAGCACAGTATTTCAAAATGATTGTTAATGTTAAATTCACCTTTCAAGTTGTAAATAGTAGAAAAAATGTTTGTTGCTTTTGTCTCTTCTTTTCCTTGTATTGAAAATGGCTACTATTTCCTATACTATATAATGATTAAGGTTTTCCCTTTACCGGCCCTCCTAAGATCCTCTCCATCTCCCTTCACATCACCGTCCATTCACTGTCTTTCTGTGTCTCTTTGAAAAAAAAGAAAAAGGTTGCCCTTTTGTCTTATTGATTATGTTGTTTGCCTTATAGAAGCTTCTCCGTTTCAGGAGGTTCCATTTATAAATTGTTGCTTTCAATGTCTGTGCTACTTGTGTTATATTTAGGAAAGGGTCTCCTGTGACATGCATTCAAGACTGCTTGCCAATTTCTCTTGAATGAGTTTCAGTGTAACTGTACTTATGTTGAAGTCTGATAATCTTGGACTTGAATTGTGTGCATGGGGGTAGATATGAATCTATTTGCATTCTTCTACATGATGACATCCAATATGCCATCACCATTTGTTGAAGATGCTTTTTCCTCCCCACTGTGGAATTTTAGTTTCTTTGTCAAAAACCAGGTGTTCTTAGGTGTGTGGATTAATATCAGCATCTGCAATTCAATTCTATTGGTCCACCTGTCTGTTTTTTATGCCAAGACCAAGCTGTTTTCATTACTGTAGCTCTATAATAGAAGGTGATTTTAGGTTTGATGATGTCTCCAGAACTTTCTGAATCTAACACCACTAGGGAAAATGGTGAGATTGACAATTTATAAATGAGACCTCCTGAAACCAAGAAGCTTCTATAAGACAAAGGACACAGTCAACAAGACAAAACAGCAGCCTACAGAGTGGAAAAAGATTTTTTTCAACGCTACATCACACAGTGGACTGACCTCCAAATTATAACTGAGAGACTTCTATAAGGCAAACAACATAATCAATAAGACAAAAGGCCAATCTTTTTCGTTTTTTCTAAAGAGAGACAGAAAGACAGTGAATGGATAGTGATGTGAAGGGAGATGGCAGCCTGACTTCCTCATGTTCAATCAGTTGTGTAGTTATTGTAGTTATTGTCTTAGAAATAGGGCTTTACCATCAGTTTGTGGAAAGCAAACAATAGTATTGGTAATAGCTTTGATTGTTTGGAATTCCCCATCAGTCTCTTTATTCAGACAATAAATCAATAAAGTGTAATCCATTCCTGATACTGGAAGTATCAGTTGATATTAAGAGGTCTCTAATGGTGGCTCTGTCTCCCCCATTATTTGGCTATTTCATTTGGCTGACCTTCAAAAATATATATGTTACTGGAAGCCAATATTGTATTATGGTTTCATATGACCCATCAGGCGGCCTGTAGTTTCAGTTTTTACTCCCTCATGGTCCCCTCCCACTTCCCTTTTCAGTTGCTTCCCTACCCATGTCCAACCATAACAATCAATTCTATCTGTTTTTCCTAGTAAGATTCATTTCTCAATCCTACTTGCTTACTCTAAAACTAGTCATTGTGGCTATATACATTATAGCATTCTTGTGGAAGACATAATAGCTAATGACCATCTCTAAGAGAACACATGTCATATTTGTCTTCCTCAGTTTGGTTTATATCATTCATGAAGATTTTTTTTTATTTTCCTATCCATTTTTTAACAAATTTTATGATTTTACTTTTTCATGACTGAGCAAGAGTTAATTATGTAATTGTATCACATTTTTCTGATGAACATATATTCTGTTTTGAATTTCTGCCTATTTTGAATTGTGGAGCAAAATGCACATGACTGAACAAGTGTTTCTGTGGCAGGATGAAACATCCTTTGGATTTATGTCCCAATGATAAATATAAAGCAGTAAGTCACCTTCGAAACTAACATTGCTCACGACAAAGCATGTAGTTGCTGGACATGTGACCTAGCATATGCAAGGTTCTGGGTTCAGTTTTCAGTTTTTAGAAAAGAATGAAAAATGACACCATTAAAATAATATTTAAAACTGTATGTCGGAAGAAAAGGGAGATAGAAGGAAAGAGAAGGAGGAAGAATGAAAATTAGAATCTCAGCAACCTCCAACAGTAAACTCACACATTTGCATGATTTGCTATAGCTTTCACACAGCGCTGTATTTCACCACAGAGCACATCATGAGTTGCTTTCTATCTAAACTTAAGGAGCACCCTGAAAACATGTCAGCTTCCTTAATCTGGCACCATTTTATATAACTATAAATTCTCACAGCTTATTTTTGACATACTTCACAGCACAGAAGTCCATAGAATGCCAGTCTAGCTTATTATAAGCAATGATTAGAGTAATTGCTGCTAAGAATAAATTTTATAAACGAGTAAAAAAAAAGCCACATGTAATTCAACAGAGTTTTCGTGATACAATTTAATCAGGAAGCTCCATTAAAAAAAAACTTTACCAAAATACTTATAATCTAGAGTCCAAATGATTACATTGTGCTCAAAAATATGAAATTCAAATTCCATTAGAATACCACTAGCAGAATGGATTTGCTTTTCAACAGCTTTTTAACTATTTGCTTGGGGTTGATTTTCTTTAAGAAAAGGGGAAAACTCAACAACCCATTTTGTGCCAAAATTAATTCTAACAGTAATACATTTTGTGCTCCACTGACTTTCAATTTATTACCAGTGGAGCTTGGTTGATTGTTTTGATCTTCAGTTTATTAGCAATGAAGTAGGATTTACTGTGCCATCGCCTTTCAGTAACATAAATGTTACTTCACTGAGCTGGGGCCTCATTGTCAAGCACTACAAGAACATAATTTAATTGTCTGGCTTTGCTTAAACTCGTGATTCTTTTGAGTGAGGTAGAATGTTTGATGTCAGATTTGTCTTACTGAATATTTATTTCTGAATTTCAGCTATAAGCATGAGACAGCAGTCTAAAGATCTGCCTTTGCTGTTCAGGTATACTGACACCAGAGGGAGGTGAGTAAGTCCTAAGGTTGTAGATACTGAAACAGAGGAGCCTTTATATTCAAAAATCATTTATTTTTCAAAAGATATACTAGCTATTTGTTGGAAATTCATGTACTGTCTCAAATGCTTTAATTGATAGATACTTGCTTTCACAAACAAATTTAAAACTGAAGATTTCTGTAATAATTACAGATTTTCTTGATAATACATTTTTTTACAAAGATTTTCTTTTGAAAATGTAGTTTGAGAGGCCCAAAATAAATTTTAATGTTTTCTCTTTGTTTGAAATTTTGATTAATTTTCTATCATCACTCCACTTCTTCAGTATCAACACTATGGTAATTCTTCACTAAATTCAGACTTGGGCTTTACCTTATCCCTCTCAATTTTTAGTCATGATTTTCATCCAGTCTAGACACAAACTAATGTAGACAGTTTCACCTTTAGTTATCATAGGCTTCTTTCCAAAATTACTTTATCTGGAAGGTGTTTTCAAGTCAGGAATTGTCTGGAAGGCAGAAACATGGTTTTTTCACATATTCTAGCACAGAGCTGTTATGTCTCTAACAAGAATTCTAGAAAAAAAAATCTCTTAGGTAAAAATGGAACTGTGTTAGCAGTTCTACATGGAAAAACTGGGAGCCCGGATATGAACAACTCAAAAAGAGTAGATGCTTAGTAAGGGAATAATAAGGATTCCATAAAAATGTTAGGTAGACAGACACCTGGCTGAGGTTCTTAGTAACTCAGATAGAAATCTATGTAGAGGAATAGAATGTAAGTGTTGAAAGACAATAATAGAATATCTGTGATATTTGGTAGGTTCACTTTTTTTGTGATTTCCATTCGATGCTATAAAATAGTCGTTTTTTTTATTATTTTAAATGTTCTGCAAAGGTTCTTAATTAAGAGTAAAAAACTATTGGCCTGGAGAGATGGCTCAGTGGTTAAGAACACTAGCCACTCTTTCCAAGAACCTGATTCAATCCCCAGCACCCACATGGCAGTTCACACCTATCTGGTGCTCCAGTTCTGAGGGAGGTGGCATCTTTACACAAGCATATATACACACAAAATTCCAGTGCACATGATAAAGAATAAGAATTACAATTTAAAATAAGCCATTCATGAACATATAGGTAGAAATTGATCTTTGATTAAGATTGATAATAAACCACAGCTTTTCATGAACAGAAAATGGAAGGAAAGTAAATCAAAGAGATCAATTAGTAGTATCCTAGCACATGAAAATGGCAAAATTCTCATGTCCTAAAACCTATGGAAGAACAAAATTTTAGGCAGAGGAAGTAACTGTACCATTTTCTATGGAGTACTGATAATAAAAGGGAAAAATGTCATCTTTTAAGCTTATCAATAAATAATTCATCTGTTGCCTCAGTAAAACTTGTGTTTTTGAAGTGGCGAATATGAGGGTAATAGAAAACAAAAATACTGAAGTGAGAAAATTAATGGGAGGCTGATTGTTGTTTTATTTGTTTATCTTTGAGTACACTGCAGACCATACGAGAAAATCACGATTGCCTATGCAGAGGCACAAGCTGCTCAAGCCCCTCTTGTGTCGAATGTGGCTTGTGTGAGACTCATGTGCATTAATTTCACTTTTTGTATGTTGGAAATATTTCCTTACTTCTGATATTTTCATGAAAAAAATGGTTTGAATCTCTGCAAAGGTTCTGTACATAAAGGAAGTTACATATTTTTGGATAAATTTATTCATCATTTATGCATTTCATACTATCTACCAATATTTCTGTCCATTTCTGTGTCTACATCTTTGCTTTGATCTCTTTCACACACACACATGTATATGCAAATGCATATACATACATTTGTCCATATACACACAAATAAAACGACAAACACAAAGCTTTGCTTTAGTTACCCCAGATTATCTCTTACTCCATGTTCTATATCTCATCCCTGTCCCTGGAGCAGCCTATATTTTTATAATATTTCTTCAGAATGTAAAAACTAGGCAATTGGTACTTGAAAATTATAGGTAGAAATGAGATCTCATATTTACGTGGCATTATCTAAACCTTGGTAGAAAAGAGAAATTTTTATATGTAATGTTCTACATAGCCTCAAACTAATCTAAAATTCTGGAGCAGAAATGTGCACATTTAGTAAAAAATAAAATAAAATAAACCTGGTATTAAGGATGGGGGAAGTGCTGTTGATCCATCTCTGTATTTTGTCAGTTTAGGATTCTGCTGAGGTGCAGCTATAACTTACGTGTAATTTCTACACACACTGTGAGTTGGTCTTCACAAGTCCCTTAGTCATCCTATCCACATTCACTGCCTGCCACTGCTCCAGAGTCCAAAACACTGCTCCATTTACACATTCTATGATAGAGTCTGGTCCTCAGAGGGGGCCACAGAAAGGTGTTACCTTCACCTCTCTGAGTTGACATGTACTGTATATAACACATTTCAATAGCTGTGAATTCATGTTTAATTCGGTTATTCTTTAAGATGATTTAAAATAGATAAATGATTCCTTTTAACTTATAAATTCACAAAAAATGAAATCAATAATTTATGTATCTGTCTCTATCTATCTGTCATCTATATATCATCTATCTATATTCATGTATCATCTATCTATATCTATTTAACTATATCTGTCTATCTACTTACTTACATCGCTCTCTGCAAGCAATGTTATGTATTTATTGTTGGTTCTGTGTCAAGATCTAATACAATATAGCCTGCCTTCCAGGTCTCTGTTTAGGTGAGGTGATCAGAAAACTCTTGAACTTTCTCCCTCTGGTTTGTAAGCCCTAACATTATAGGTGTGTGACACCATGCCTGGATGCAGTAGCTTTTTAAATAGGAATCTGTGGTGGTTGGATACTTCAGTATATTGGGACATATGATTTCACCAACTTTTGAAAATCATCTATGAAATATCAGTTTGCCCCAAAAGGGAGAGTTTGTAGAACTTTTGGTGTGTGTGTAGCTGTGTGTGTGTGTGTGTGTGTGTGTGTGTGTGTGTGTGTGGCTTGTCAAGGTTAATTATTAGATGAATTCTAACTCTTAGTCTTGACCAAAATAAAGCTGTAAATTTGATAAAACACTTCTTACCTTATCCCAGTAATTTGGGGGCTGACACTGGAAACTTGAACAAATGATGCTGTCTCCCAGTGTTTCGTTTCTTTCCCTTTTCTCATTTCTTTCAGTTTGGAGGTAGTGGTTACCAGAGCTAAAAATGTAGTTCCCTTGGGATACCCTTTCAAACCACTCTGTGTCTTTCCTTACTTAAGAGGATATGAAAGAAATATAATTCCTTCAAGATAATTGATTATCCCCCTGCCTCTCTCTCTCTTACACACACACACACATATACACAGAGAGAGATAAACAGAGACAGAGATACATAGAGACGCATAGGCACAGAGAAAGGTAGACAGAGAGAGACAGAGAGGGGCAGAAAGAGAGAAATCAAGAGGGACAGACAGACACACACACACTTTTAAATGTTCAAGTGATTCCAAAAATCCTTTCTGAAATAATTTTTTTAATTTTTTGCTTCTTTTCATTTATTCTCTATATACTCACACAATTTTTTTTATTGCGAAAAGAAGAAAAAAAACATAAACAAAAAACAAGTTTCCACGTCCTCCCAGCCTCCCATTTCCCTTCCCCTGCTCCCACCCTTCTCCCCCTCCTCCCACCCTTCTCCCCCTCCTCCCACCCTTCTCCCCCTCCCCCCACTCCTCTCCCCCTCCCTGTCCAGTACACAGAGCAGTCAGGGTTCCCTGCCCTGTGTTAAGTCCTAGGTCCTCTCCGTCCATATCTAGGAAGGTGAACATCCAAACTGGCTAGGCTCCCACAAAGCCAGCACATTAAGTAGGATCAAAACCCCCTGCCATTGTCCTTGGTGTCTCATCAGCCCTCTTTGTTCGCCATGTTCAGAGAGTCCGGTTTTATCCCATGCTTTTTCGGTCACAGTCCAGCTGGCCTTGGTGAGCTCCCCGTAGATCAGGTCCTCTGTCTCAGTGGGTGGATGCACGCCTCGTGGTCCCGAATTCTTTGCTCATGTTCTCCCTCCTTCTGCTCCTCCTTGGGACCTTGGGAGCTCAGTCCAGTGCTCCTGTGTGGGTCACTGTCTCGATCTCTATCCATCCCCAGATGAAGATTCTATGATGATATGCAAGATATTCGTCAGTATTGCTCTAGGATAGGGTCATTTCAGGTTCCCAATCCTCAGCTGCCCAAGGAACTAACTGGGAACCTCATCTTGGGCACTAGGGAGCCCCTCTAGGGTCAAGTCGCTTGCCCACACTAAAGTGGCTCCCTTAACTAAGAATTGTGGTTCCGTGCTCCCCTATCCACCTTTCCTTTATCCCAATTCTCCCGTTTCCCAGGTCCCCCCTCCTTCCCTTCTACCTTTTCTCTCCCCATCTCCCCTTACCCCCATCCCACCCCCCCCAAGATCCCATTTTCTCCCCGGAAATTTGGTCTACTTCCCTTAGCGAAGAGGACAACTATATGTTTTTCCTTCGGTTCACCTTCTTCCTTAGCTTCTTTAGGTTCACCTATTGTAGACTCCGTGGTCCTTATTTATGGCTAGAAACCAATTATGAGTGAGTACATCCCATATTCATCTTTTTGGGTCTGGGACACCTCACTCAGGATAGTGTTTTCTATTTCCATCCATTTGCATGCAAAATTCGAGAAGTCATTGTTTTTTACCGCAGCATAGTACTCTAGCATGTATATATTCCATACTTTCTTCATCCATTCTTCCATTGAAGGGCATCTAGGTTGTTTCCAGGTTCTGGCTATTACAAATAATACTGCCATGAACATAGTTGAACAAATGCTTTTGTCATTTGATAGAGCATCTCTTGGGTATATTCCCAAGAGTGGTATTGCTGGGTCCAGGGGTAAGTTGATCCCGAATTTCCTGAGAAACCGAAACACTGACTTCCACAGTGGTTGCACAAGATTGCATTCCCACCAGCAATGGATGAGGGTACCCGTTCTTCCACAGCCTCTCCAGCAAAGGTTATCCTTGGTGTTTTTGAGTTTAGCCATTCTGACAGGACTCACACAAATTTTTAAGACCCTTGTCATTTCCCTTATTCACAAGAACAACCTTGTCATGCTAAACACTGGCAAATATGTTATTTTCATTTTCTCATAGAGCAAACGAAGCTCTCTCTCTCTCTCTCTCTCTCTCTCTCTCTCTCTCTCTCTCTGTATATATATATATATATATATATATATATAGTGATAAAACTGTGTGTCTATTTTCCTTTAATTTTTTGTGATATCCTTGATGAAGATTTTAGCCAGGGCTGATATGATTATTTTACTGCATGTAGAGCTGGAGAAGCCCACTGGGTATTTCCTAGAAGCACACAGAACAGCCCAGAACACCATGTCATTCTCAGTCCAATATTTTTACCTGGGAAGAGGCCTAAAAGATGGAGCTCGTTAGAATCACTAGTGGAGCAACTTTGAGCAGTTCTGTCTGCACAGAGAGATTTCTTACACCCAGGGTGAGAAATTCAAGAAAGGGTATCCCAAGGGTACTGCATTTTTAGCCATCTTCTGAGTTCAGAAACTTCCTAACTTCTGCGACATTTATCACAGATGCTGTTAAGGACTTTTGCACAACCTCAAGAGGAATGGAATTAATCTATCTGTTATGCCCAAATCTGCGAAATCCCCTCAAGACCAAGAAGTAAACCGAGTCCCACACGTAAAAGCAAAGAGCCTTTATTTTAATCAAGTTTACAAACTCTGTCTCTCTGCATGTCCAACATATTGGAATAACCAGAGAGCCCAATTAGAATTGGGTTTTTATAGCAGTAAAGGTGGGGGTGAGGGGTCTCTGAGGCTCAGAACCCCTGATTGGCTGACATTTGTCTAGTGGTGTTCTGGTAGGGTGTGCTGGCAGGTGTTTCTATTTATGAATGTCAGGCGTTTCCTTTGAATGGTCTGCTCTTGGGTGGGGGTCAGGTTATCTCAGCTTGTGGTTTTTTCCTGCTACCAGGTATTGCTTTAGGGTGAACTATAGATACTCAGGCCTCTTATTAGATTTATCGAGGGCTGAGTTCTACTCTGGCAGGTGATAATGATTAGAAATAAAGAATTTCCTTTGAGTGACCTGACAATACTTAGCTTATCATGCTGGTCCCACATCTACAGCATCCCTCTTTCCCTCTTTCCTCAAAATTATTTTGATGTTTATTTTCTTAAAAAAAACTTTCAGATGACTATGTTCTGGCTACTTCAACCCATCTTTTTTTTGCCTAAAAAATCTGTTTTTCAGAAAACTTAGTATCCTGAATTTATTTATTTTTATTTTTTTAAAGATTTATTTATTATGTATAAAATGTTCTATCTGCATGAATGTCTGCAGGTCAGGAGAGGGTGCCAGATCTTACTATAGTGGTTGTGAGCCACCATGTGTTGTTGGGAATTGAACTCAGTACCTCTGGATGAGCAAGCAGTGCTCTCAACCACTGAGCCATTTCTCCAGCCCCCTATTTAGTTTTATTTAACACTTATATGGAAACTATTCAAAATACTCCACATGTGCCAATCAAAGCTGTCTTAATTATTACTTCATCATAAAAATAAGGAAGTGTGGCATGTAGAGTTTACTTAACAATTCCCAAATTTTGGCTTAGGAAGTTGGAGAGTTGCATCTTAATCTATAGCATGTGGTCTCAATACATTTCCTCCTCAACTATCTTTAGCAGCTGAAAAGTGTCTTTCTAATGAATATAAATTCTAATCATTGACTTAGTCATGTCTGAAAGTTAAAGTTTTTGCAATGCCAGCCTTAGTATTACTTTCTTATAGAGTTGTCCTTTGAATATCTCGTGTACAGCTCCTTTAACCATGATCCTCTTCCTTTGTTTTATACTTTGCCTCTGTGTAGGCTAGAGAATAATAAATACAAACTTGCATTTTCATCCTTCAAATCTTAGAGTGATAGCAACCATGTGATTGACACCTATATAATTATGTAATGAGTGGATGACTAATGATATCTTAAATCAATTATCATTTTTCTATGGATTTTGAATGATAATGCTGAAGTATGGACATATTTTTACTGTTATAGTTATACTATACCATAATTTAAGAGTACTTATGAAGAGATGGGTAATTTCTCTGCTTTGGTTTGAATCATAGCATACACATTTTATAAGTCTTATACTATTTCTTCATGCTAGGAATACTAGAAATGTTCCATTTCGAAAGGAATATTTTATTTTAGGAGCTCTCACTTTGTGTAGAAAGATCATAAATGTCATAAGTGTCTAGCTGAGCTTTCACAGTGAGACACTGACTTTATAAAAATTCAATGGCATTGGAGAATACTAAGACTATTATTATAGTTAGTGTAGCTATCTAGAGAATGAGTTAAGTAGGAAAGAAAATCCATATTTAATTAAAACTAAAATAGCTAGCCATTTTATGTGCAAGAATGAATTGATATCCATGCATGGTATTCATTTAATGCTTAATGAGAACATCTGGTCAGATTTCTAGATTTTACATTTAGACTGCAGAATGGGAAATGGCCTTCTTTCCCAGAGGCTACACTATAAAGTCAAAGCTGAAATGATATAATGAATAGATTTATTCTATTCAATTGTAGTGTCTCTAAACCTTAACATAAAATTATACTGCGTAGGATGAAAGGTGCTCAAAGAAGATAGGAACCAATATTTATCTGGTAATCAAGGAACTGGGAGAATGAACAATGAATAACTAACAAAGAAAGACCTTCATCAGATCATTTCTTTTGGCTGGAAAGCCTTCATATAAAGGGAATAATTTCAAAAAATTTAGTAAAATATAAAGAGGAGAATGCTGAAGTATATTCAGTGATTTAATAGTGATTTAAATAATAGTGATTAAAAAAATAATTGAACTTACATGTTTGCAAAGTATATATTCATTTATACTCCAATAAGCTCAGGGGGATGTCTGCAAACACCAAATAAATTTTAGAAAGAAAAATTCATGTAATTACTGTTAATTTACATGTAGAATAAAAATGATGAAGCTGGGCGATGGTGGCGCACGCCTTTAAACCCAGCACTCGGGAGGTAAAGGCAGGCGGATCTCTGTGAGTTCGAGACCAGCCTGGTCTATAGAGCTAGTTCCAGGACAGGCTCCAAAGCCACAGAGAAACCCTGTCTCGAAAAACCAAAAAAAAAAAAAAAAAAAAAGAAGATGGTGGAACATACAAGATAATTTAATATGAGTTGACAAAATCTTATAATTTTTTCTCAAGTCATCTTATATTATTTCAAGCAAAGTGTTAATTTACAAAATAAATAAACATTCAATGATAACTTTTCTAATAAGTAATCTCTCTCAAAACAAAAAGGAAAGCAAAGAAGCAATCAGTAGCCTTCTTACATACCTATGATAAATATACTAGAAAAGTCATCATGAAAAGAATCTCATTTAGAACACCTTCAAAAAATCACCCAGACACAAATCTACATGAAAGCATGAAAGAACACTACAATGAAAATTTGAAGATACAAAGAAGGCTTGAGAAAAACTCTGGAAAAGTTTTTTACTCACTTTCATGCACCAAAAATAATCATCTGTAAAAATGACCATCCTACCAAAAGCAAATTACAGATTCATTACAATCACAGTAACAATTATAGATAATCTCTTCAGAGATGTAGAAAAACATCTCAAATTTGTGTGAATGTACCAAAAAGAGCCAATGCAATCATGAACAACAGCAACAACAAAAATGGAGCAGAGGGTATCAACCTATCACATTTCAAATTATAGTACAGAGCCATTGTAATAAAACCAACATGGTCCTGGCCAATAAAAAAGATATAGAAATAAGTTAATAGGAAAGAAAACTAAATATAATTATACACACACATAAACATGCATACTCTCTTTCATGCGCACACATATAAACACACACTCACACAATGGAGATAAGATAGAATCTTCAACCAATTGTTTTGCAAAATTGGGTTTGAAAACACAGGAAAACAAAATTCAATTCTTATGTCTCAACCTGCACTCAATCCATAACTGCAATCAGATCAAGGCTCTAAACCTTCAAACTATCACTGAAACTGCCAGAATGAAAATGAGAGACTATGATTCAGCTGATAGACGTGTAAGAACTTTCTTAATAAACTCCAACAGCACAGAAAATAAGACCAACAGTTGTCTGATAGAACTCAAAACTAAAAGTCTTTTGTAAAAGCTAAGGAAGCAATCGACATCAAAAGGCAGCATACAGAATGCAAAAGAGTCTTTAACAACAATCCATTCATGCAAGAGATAATTATTGTCTATATTATATATATATATTTCAAAACATTAAACACTAAGAAAAGAAACATTTACAATTGTGCTAGGTTGGAAAACTAGGAATGAGATGTGTGTTGAAGTGAGGTTGGCATAGAGTATAGGTAGTATGAAGAAGGGATGAGGGTAATGGTGAAAGGAGGGTTAAGTGGAGTGGGGACATGAGAATAGATTAAAGAGAGACTATCAGGATAGATGATGGAACCCACTACTGCATAAACCTACGACTGTTGTATCACTTTAGATCTGACAAATATCACAGGCTACTGTCATTGCTCTTGTCCACTCTTCAGAACTTGAAAGTAGAATTCTACTAGGAGATAACCCTCTCACCTGCTTCATTATAAGCTTTAGAAATCAAACTGGTACTGACTAAAAACTTTATTAATGGTTAGATATAATAGTACTGGAATCTCCTATGTAACCCCCCCCCCCCCGCGGGCAGAAAAAGAATCTATCTGACAAAATAATGAAGGTGGATGCCACACTAACATGACATTGACAAGATATGACTATTGGGAATATATTGGCAAATGCTCCTTAAGTAATCAACATTTTTTTGGAATGGATATAAGACCTGCTTCTCTAATTTAATTCATTCTTGGTACCATTAATAGGCCAAGATCTTATGACACAAGGTAGGTGCTAGATCTTAGGAAGAAGCTGTAACAAATATTCTGTTAGATGTGCATAACCTATAACTGATCCATAAATATTTATCATAATATCCTAATATCAATGTATCTCTTAATTCTCATCAGACAGGATTTAGTTTTTAGTAGATGATGATTAGCACACTGTCCCACACCTAGACAATGTGAAAAGAATAAAAGACTGTGAAATGCTCATCTTTAAATGCACCATTTCTCATATACCCATGTACAGGGATCACTGAAAACTAGGAAGCAGAAAGGTTATAAGAGCCATAGGCTGTCAGATAAATGTAGTGAAACAGTGTTTTGTCAGACACAACAGTATATATATATATATATATATATATATATATATATATATATATTCATGTATGAGATCATAGTGGTGGTGACATCATGAAGAAGACATAAGCAAGATCAAGATAGAAAAAAGATCACCATGGTGGGAAAAGTTGATTATATATTCTCATTCCTATCTAATACATTTTTTGGCAATTGATGATTTCTTTGAGATTGTAGACATAATTTTCTTAAAGAATTTAGCCACTGATAAGCAAGTCATGACACAGTGGATGCTCTAAATCCATACACATAGTGACAGCACTAAGTGAACTCAATGAGTTAAAAAGTCAAGACATATTAAATAGGGAAGGAATAGGGAAGGAATAGAAATGTTTTTGGAAGAGAGGCAGTGGGATTGTAAAATGAATAAAAATTGTACAAGCATGAAATTCTGAAGCAGTAAAAAGATAAAAGAACTTGGCTACGAACTGATCAGAAAATTCTTTAAAAAGGAAGAAATACAAATGGCTAGTAGAAGCTTTAAAAGGTGTTCAAAATCCTTAGCAACGAGGAAATTGCGTATTAAAACTAAGATGCCATCTCACTGTAGTAAAGAATACCAATCATCACGAATAAATAAATACTAGATTGGATGATGTGAATGCGAAATACTTATACACTGGTGGTGAGAGGAAGACTCTGGTAGCGACTTTGGGAAATTGTTTTGACTTTTCTCAAATACTAGAACAAGAACAAGTGGTGACTCATAAGTGCCATATATCCAATATTTAGATTCTACTATAGCAATGCTTGCCCCGGTGTTCATTTGTAGGTGAAGTTTTTGGCCAGGACTGCAGACTCCCCAAATAACCACACAGAGACTTATGATTAATTATAAATGATCTGCCCATAGCTTAGACTTGCTACTAATTAGATTTCACATTTTAAATTAAATCATATATTTATCTCTGGTCTACCATGTTGCAGTATCTTTTTCAGCATGGCATGCTCTTCTCCCTGTTTCCTCTGTCTCACTGGAGATTCTGCCCTCCTATTACCCAGAATTTTCACAGTTTGGCTCTTCCACCTAATCTCTTCCTACCTAGCTATTGCCCATTCAGCTATTCATTATCAATGAGAAAAACACATCTTTACAGTAGACAATATTATTATTCTACTGTGTTCATTGATGCTCAATCCACAATAGCTGGGAAATGGAATTGACATAGTCATTCGCAGATAAATGGATATGCAAATTGGGATACATATACACAACTGAACATTATTCAACTTAAAAAAACTTAAATAATGCAATTTGTAGGTTAATATAGGCACCTGGATTTTTTTTTTTTACTGAGCTAGGAAACTCACACTAGAAAGATAAATGCTTCATGTATTCTCTCATTTACAGATCTTAATTTTTTAAATGTTATCCTGAACAAATTAGAAGCCAGGAAATTAGACTATTGTTGTAGAAAATACATTAAAGGAAGTGGGATAGTAGATTGTGGGTGAAGTAAGAGAAGAGACATGGGGTAACAGGGTTGGAAATAAATAACCTTTAAGAGTCAAAGGAGGGTTTAATGTAAAGGAAGAGGTACTGAGAACTCAAGAACAATGGCAATGGGTTTTTGATCCTACTGCACGTACTGGCTTTGTGGGAGCCTAGGCAGTTTAGATGCTCACCTTACTACACCTGGATGGAGGTGGGTGGTCCTTGGACTTCCCACAGGGCAGGGAACCCTGATTGGTCTTTGAGCTGACAAGGGAGGGAGACTTGATTGGGGGAGGGGGAGGGAAATGGGAGGCGGTGGCAGAGAAGAGACAGAAATCTTTAATAAATAAATAAATTTAAAAAAAAAACAAACCTTTTTTTTTTAAAAAAAAAAGACCTCACAACCTCCTACAATCTCAAACTCAATAAAAATTCTCAGTAAAACTATAATTGGTGTTTGTAAACCATATGTGGAATGACACAGGGGATAAAGGTTTAAATTTAGTGAAAATGGGTGTAAGGACAGGGGAAAGAAGGAGGGAAGGAAATATATCCACACTAACATGCATGTATTTAAAGTTGATCTATTAAATTGTAAGCTATTCTCAATATATAATTTTGGCAAATCGAGTGTGAATAGAGGTATCTCACATTGGTACTCATAGTAGACTATTGTCTTTGCTCTTGATTCCCTACCATAACTAAATGATGCTCTCCTATCACCGAAGACACCACATATGCTGGCAACTGTCCATAAAAAAAAAAATAGTTTCAAACTGAGCTGGGAAGTTTTTGCCCTTCTGGCTAGATTTCAGAATATTCTTTGAGAAGAAAAACCTCAGTGGCCTTACCCAGCATTAGACCCTGCATACTCCAATACAGATAAACCAGGAAAGATTTTTCAAAACAATATAATAGTGGAAAGACTCATGAAGCAACCAACCATTTCCTAATTGGATTTGAAACCTGTTTCCTAGGAAAGAATTAATATCTGATTACATTCTTCACTAAAAATAAAATCTCTAAAAAAATCTCCATTAGTAAGATTTTGTCATTATTTTTCTCACTGTACCTACTAATTTCCTAGCCTAGAGGTTGGAATCTTGTCCAATAGATATTCTCCATGGAACTACTATCAAGACTGCTGTTTGTAACACTTATGAAGGGAAGACATACTACCCAGGTCTGGTATCATTGCAACCCCAGTTTTAGTGGCCACATAAGATGGGACATTTCTAATTTATTTCTCTGGCGCATAGGAATAGAAACTGGAAACTAAAACTGGCATTTTCATTATCTATATTAAAGTGAAACTCTATCTAACAGGGTGAGCAATTTCTCAAATGTAAGTACTCAGAAGCTGGCAGACAAATGATCTGCATTCCTTTATTGCCTGAACTTTACAGTCTTCTTTGCATCACTTTGACCCTACATCTTCATAGAAAGAAACCTAGTGGGAGTTTATTAGTTTCACGAAGCAGTACCAACTTTTGGTTGATTTACTTGAAACTGTGCTTCTGAGAGGCTATTGACAACCTATCAGATCAGTTACTAGTCCAACAACGATTGAAAGGCCTGGTAACAAATGAGTGAAGTGTTTTTAATAAGACTTCTTTTACTTATTGAGTGGCTGCCTGCATCATTTATTTTAAAGTGTCTTCCGGACTCTTTAGCTGCAGGGGTACTTTATATCGGAGGAAGAATAAAGAGGACGGAAGAGGGCTGTAATCTCAGAAAATGTGCTAATATCAGAATCCTATTGATGGAACCTGATCACATTATTTATATTTTATATACTCAGGCTTGTCTAGTCTTAAGACTTACCTTGGAAACTTGTCACGAAGACATCCACAGTGATTTCCAGGATCAACACAGGGCAAATGAAGCAGTTGCTCTGAAGAACTTGCTGTGTTTATTTTCTACATTTCAATATGTGCTCAAAATGACTTACACTTAGGTTAATTTAGCAAGTTCGGGATAGACAGAATATAGCTGTGAACATTAGATTTCTGATTGTAGGAAGTTGTCTGCTTCCGTATGTGGTTGTGTGTTACTTTTCTGGTAAGTAGATAGCTGTCATTGAACAGACTAAAAGTTGCCTCTTTGGTTAATACCTTAAGAAAGTTTTAGCTTAAACAACTTCTTTTAGTACCAAAATAATTCTCTGGGAGACATATTAACTATTTTGTCCGTTAAGATATATTACAAATTAACTTCTTCTGTAGGAGTTACAGCTTAAATTCCTTTCTCACTTATCAGCTTTTAAAACCCTTCAGCCATGAAAGCATGCTATATGCTATATATCTGATTAATAAGATTTTAGTTTTCTGACTGACTATTTGCCTCTATAACGCATATTAAAATGTCTTCCATCTATTGATCCACACACTGAGGCTAAAGATATACCTTAAAAATCATAAGGGTAAACATGTTATTAACAGTTTATAGCTATTTAATATTAAGATATACAAAATAACATATTCTACAAAAAAGAAACAATGAACTTTTTAATTGAAATGTTTGATTTGATTTTATAAACAATTCTCTTTTCCTGGAGAATTGGAAGGAACAGTATATCTGTATTTGTGACCCTTAATCATTTTTGAAATGACCAGCGTGTGCAACGTGGTATGATAGTTTTCTTTTTGTGTTGAGTGTGCAGTATATGCATATTTGAGTGATTCTGACTTCATTTGAACATGGTGTGTAAGTATGTGTGTTTGTGTGTGTAACACGTGTCTCTGTTTTTTCTCATATTTTTACACAAGATTTTACACAGTCTTTGCTTCCAGTACTCACAGGGGTTGACATGTTACATCTGGCACTCTTTCTGTTCTTAATAGATCCCCCAGGTGTTTGCAAAATGTTCACCTGTCTCCTTGGCACAGACAAGAATTTCTGATTTCTTTGTTTTCCTTTATTGTTCTTTATCTAGTTGATTTTTAAGAGCATAAATAAAAATTACTGGAAATTATATAAAGATCTTGAGGTATATTAAGTAAGTATCATTTGAAAAAGACCTGCAAAACTTTTGATAGCTTATTTGTAGCCAAAATCCATGCTTCAATTACTGGACACTTTTACATTTTGGCTCTAGTGAATCTGCCCATTGTTTCAGTTCTGCTGGAAAGTTTTTACTTGGTTCTGGCTGTGTCATTTTCATTTGGTGACACAGTGTTATCTTTGTCCTTGATAATATTTTGTGATATATAATCTACATAATGACTCCTCACCTAAATATATATTTTAATGCCAATAGTTTGACTATGTTTTTATGACCATTTTTTCCGAAGCAAAATAGCAAACATATTTCAAGAACATAGACTTCCTCAAGCCCTGCTTTGATTAAATTTTCCATGCCTAAATGTGAAGAGTTAAGCGTGAAGTATTCATCCAATGCCTAATGATGGGTCTCAGTTGTAAGCATGAATTATGCTTTCTTTTGATATATGTATGGATTAATTTGGCCTGGGTTCATTGAAAAGTATGTGTGACTTATAGAATTCTGATAAACTACCTTTTTCTCACAAAAAAAAATCCTTGGAGATGTAGTGTAGTTCAAATATACACCCTGTAAAATATAGGTTTATCCAGAATAAAAGGCACATCCTCATGAATTTTCAAGCATATTGATAATAGACTGAAATAAAAAATAAAAGAATATTATAACTATTTGTGTGAGGGCCAGGAAGTTTGTTACAAAATAGGGTCTTTTAGATGTGACAAGAAAGTTACACATTAAATTCCAGCAATATTGCTTTATAAATATAACCTGAACAAAGATAGCACCAGTTTACATGCCAATATGAATAAAGAAAGTCTCACAAATCTTTATCATCTGATGAAGAGCTATAAGCATTTAATAACTACTCAGACAAAGAGAATTAGGTTTCCCTGCCTAGGATGTGTCTTGTAAGTGGTTATACTATATATAAGTCTTACAAAGATCCTTAAAAGCAATACTGTATAGAATCAGCAGGTTGGGCTCACATATTATATGTATGAAATAAAAATTTTTAAAGAAAGATAGTCCATGAATTTGAGAGAGTCACCTGGAGAAAACAGACATGGGAGAGTTTGGAGGGAGGGGAAAAATAGAGAGATGATGGGTTTTTTTAGATTTAGAAATAAAAAAAGATAAAATACTTATTAAATCATAAGAGAAAAACCAGTAAACAAGAAAAACAGGCAAGTCAGGCTGGGAAATTAGCTCCAATGATAGTGTTTGCACAGCTCATGTGGAGCCCTGAGTTTGAACATCAGTACCAATATAAGCCAGGTGTGGAGGTACATTCCATTTATGTCAGTACTCTGGAGGGGCACAGGATGATCAGACACTCAAGGTTATTTCAGATATGAAGTTAGCTTTAGGCCAGCCTGCAATGTTTAAGACCTTGTCTGCAAACAGAAATTATAAGGAAGTAGTTGTGAAATTTAGTATCTAAAACCTCTAATGACAGAACCCAAAAAAGATTATCAAACTATACATTACTTTGAAGAGTACCTGGATAGTTCAAAGAAAATTAAAAGTAACAACTTGGGGTTTTTCACAAAGCTTAAAGGATTTGAAAAAGCACCAATATATTGATTGATTGATTTACTAATTAAAGGAATTTCAGATGAAAGGACTAGCAAGATTAAAGATATGACAGCTTAAATAGGTGGGGTATATTGTCTGTTAGGTGAAAAATTCATACTTTCCTTTTCTTTTTTAATTGAAAATTTTTCATGTATTATGTCAGGGCTTCTAATTTTTCATTTCTCCCAGATCTTTACCACTCCCCAGCCATTCAATTACATAATTTCTTTTTTAAATATCTTTAGGAAGCAAACATGTTGAGAAACAAATAGACAAAAAAGAAAACCAGATAAAAATAAAACAAAGAAGAAGAATAAAAAATGTATGGGCATGTCCACACATTCACAAACAAAACACCTAACAATAAAAACTTGAAATCGAATTTTTGTAACTTTTCTTTTGCTGTTGTAACATTTGATGGCTTTTTGCCAATTTTAACATTTGATGAAGCTCTCAACATGACACTGGCATTACTGTGGCATCCAGCATGGGGAAGTTTTAGACAAAGGCATATTTTTCCTGCATAGGAGTTATTATGAGGCCCCAGAGTACCTGAAGGATGTCTCTGGAATTCTCTTCTCTCTATATAAACAAAACAGGAAAACTGAGGACCAGATTGACTGAACTACACTGCCATGTCTTTTTAAAATTGTCAATAACTTTCATCAATAAGCAAAGTTAAAAATTAGAATTGGTCTCCTTGAGAAATGATAGTAAGTGAGTAGGGAAAAATACATAATTAATCCAAATTTATCTCTTCCCATTGTGTGTTTGATATAAGAATAATTAAAAATATATACTTACTAGGCCTGCTACATAAAAACTGAAAGAACTTGGAAAAAATTCTAGACACATAAAAACAGAGTTAAGCACAGCTTTCTGGTAGTCACATTTTTTTTTTTCAGATATACTCTGTTTGATGGCAGCAAGCATAGGCACTGCTCCTTAAAAAGAAAAAGAAGCCTTCCTGACTCAGTGTTAACTGCAAAATATTTAAGGCTTCTTTAAGATCCAGCTTCCTGGTTCATGCTGTTCAGATGTTCAGAAACAAGAGCAAGTTCTTGACTGAAGGAAGATATGACAGACCTTGTGAAGCCAAAAGTTAAATCTGTATCCAAAGAATGATAACAATACATTGAATATTAATTTGGTTTGATTAATATAGCTCGCAATGAAGAAAAAGGCTCACCATAAAATACAGGACAGGGAAATAATTTCCAGAGAAGTAGAGGAGTTTTAGCTATACTTAAAGGCAAAATTGAGGAGTCTTATTACTAGATTTGGGTTTATTTCTGGAAAAAAACTGCATTCTAAGAACTCGTATTCTTTTAAACATGTTTTGAAATGTAGTACAAATATGTACATAATAAATATTCATGTGTAACGCTTTGAAGGAAATCATATATGATAAAAATTCACATCAAACTTCCTGCATTTATTTTCTATATTGTCTAGAAAATTAAAAATAGTTTACTATTTGCACATGGCCCACCTAGTATTACACATTTTCTGTGACTGTGAAGTCTAATCTCATAGCCTTAAAGTTGCAATCGGGATGGCAAACAACACAAAAGCCTCATGTGGCTGCTCAAATAGGATACTTTGTGTACAATTTCATATAAGTTATTGATTAAATCTTTCTTTTCCAGATTTGATCATCATGACGTTCTCCTACAAAACTAATAATGACAACATAACTAGACATTGTACTAAAATGACTCTTGTGTAGCATTATAACTTAGAGTTGCAGAAGTAGTAAGAAGCATGTCCCAAGTATCCATCTACAGTTAGCAGTATCAAGGTTTGTTCAGGAGTGAATATACCAGGAGATCAGCTTCATGGGAGCACTTTAAAATCTGTCTGCCACATCAGCTAAATAAAATGGTTAATTTGTCTGTCTATGCTAATGAAAAGATGTAAATATAGGCTTACATAATAGCTGGTCAGGGAGAACTTTGTCCTTTCCAAAGATGACTGCAAGTTAGGTAAAAAAATCTAGATTAAAAAGATGTGCATGCAGATGAAAGATTATCTGAAATTCCAGTAATGGAAGATAGAGTAAGACAGATCCCTTGAGCTCAATAACTACTTGTTTGTATCTCATCAGTGAGCTCCAGGTTAAGTGAAATCTTTAAATCCAAAAATAATGTGAAGAAACTGAGAAGTGTCCCAAGTTCTTATCCACTTCAAATCACCTACAGAGGCCACCAACCACACACATACGCACACACACACACACACACACACACACACACACACATATATCTTACACATATACACATAAGCACCAAGTTATGTTCAAATTTTTCTTTTAGTTATGTTTAAATTCCATTGTTTTCATAAATAATGCCACTTAGTTCACTTAGTAGTCTGCTGTTGAAAAATACATAAGATTTGTAGCTCTCTTTGACCCATGGATGATAAACACATGGGATGGTTAGCACCAGAAAGAAATCAACACATTCTCAAGAACTGCCTAGCAATGTCCTTTCTCAGACCCACTGATTTCTTTCTCCATCTGAGTTCTGAGACTTACAATTTGATAAACCATGTCTTAATTTCAGACATAATGACTCCTTGACACTAGTTTACTGAAGAGCATTTTGGTACCAGGAGTTAGTCAGCATCACTAATGAGTCAGAATGAACTATTAAACTGTGTCTCTCTATACTCCAGGACACTGCTTCCAATGGAGCTTAGATTTTAAACAGATATTTAAAATTCATCTAATGGGAAATCATAAGCAATAGTGCCTAAGTGTAAAATGCTCTAAAAGATTTAGACCAAGATGTGACAAGGTCTCAGGGTCCTGAGAAAGAAAAATCTGTCTTTATGAAAAGAGATTCTGTGATGAAACATTCTAGCTTATAATCAACTCTATTCAAAAAGAAACTCGAGCATTCTGAAAATGCAGAAGAATAATGGAAAAAGAGATATCATAATCAATTTACTACGGTAAGGAAAAACATCCTAACAGAGAATGTGTACTGACCCTGGAGGGATACAAAATACAACCCTTCTGAAGGGGCTAAGATAGTTCAATGAGAAACTACTGAGCTTGGCAATGAAAGCTTATGGATAAGCTTATGGGAGTATTGTGGTTACCCCTTATGAAATCTCAGGGGAATTCTCAATAAAAAAGTGTAATTTGCGCAGGTGCTCCCTCATTTTAAGGTCCCACAGGTAAGCACAAATATTTACCAAATGTACCAAGTGCTGCAGGGCACTGGGACTAGAAACCTATTTCAGTTACTAGGAGTTTATTGATGAGAAGTTAATGGATGCAACCTATAAAGAAAGCTCACCTAAATGCTGGGATGGAACACCTCTGGAACATGAAGTACAAGTCTCCTGGAGAACCCTTTAGAAAACTGTTTTATAAGAGAAACTGAAGCCTGGCCCTTAATTTAACCCAGTCAAGGACAACACTTAATGTACATGAGCAAAGGTGTATTTCATTTGTGTAATTGTCAAACTATATTTGATCGATGTTAGCAAATTCTATTTTGCTACTTTTGAACAACAATGAAAAGAAATAGAAATGAAAATAAAAATACTTTCCTGTGATCACCATTTTCCATTTGTTGTAGCAAATGTGGATGAGTACGTGTATCGACCTAAGTTATTTGTAACACTTTTTAAACGTTAAGGATGAAAGCATCCTTGACAGGAAAAACCAGTATTTCATAATCAACAGGCGGCTCTAATAGAGATGTTAAATGTTTGCCATCTTTGGCCTCCAAACTATACAATGCAGAGTGGGTGCTCGTTGGCAGAACAATTGCATAAAATTGGGCAACTAAAGAACTGAGCTCTAGGGACCTTCAAAGTGAAAAAAGGAAAACAAACAAAAAGTTACAATAGTTTGACTCACAGTCAAGGTAGAAACTGTCATACATGGTCTTAAGGACCTTTCCAATCAGGCGCATGGCATTGGCTTTTTTGTGCTTCACAGCATTGTGAGAGGCAACAAAGCTGAAGTGGAGGGAGGATTGTTACACCCTGACATACTCTCATAGTCCCATTGAGATGGTCTTATTATTATAAGGGTAAAAACATTGACCTGTTGATCTGTTTATTTTCTTTGTCATTGGGAACAGCAAGTGAAATCTGGAAGCATTTTAAAAAGATATCCTTTACAGTATTATACAAATAGGGCAGAGACAAAATTGTATATAAGGTATAGAACCTAATTCTAAGAAATAAAAGATGTTCATGCATGTGACTATGCAATGAGGCTAACTACATCTATTAGACAAGATGGGTTATGCAGAAAAATAAAAGGGGTAGAGAAGAAAAATAGTAGCCAAGACGCACAATTCTCTGTAGTTGCCTGATTTGTCCTTGAAAAGCAGACTTGCATACACCTTAGAGATTTTCAGA
The DNA here is from genome assembly GCF_018167655.1 of Microtus oregoni. NCBI lineage: Eukaryota > Metazoa > Chordata > Mammalia > Rodentia > Cricetidae > Microtus > Microtus oregoni. The sequence goes on from NW_024543060.1 coordinate 20,122,927, forward strand.
TTCCTGGGTTTTAGTTAAATCATCTATTCAACTATCATAAAAATTAACTAGAAATAGAGACAAACAAAATCTTAAATTTGAACTATCTTTTGGATTTTAAGTCTCTGTTTCATTTTATATACAAGATTTAGTAGTCAGGATATATCTTAACAAAACATTTTGGGAATTTTGGAAGAAAAAAATTACCAAAAGCATACAGTGCATATGACCCTTGATCTCTAATAAAGCAAATAATTAAAACAAAATACTATTAAAGCATGCCATTTCTAAAGGTCATTAATAGTTTATTTTCTAAATTATCATTTTCAATTATTAGTCACCAGAGAAAACATAGCAATTAGAAAACACTTTATGTTTCAGGTTTATTATCTATAATAATTATTGGTATTTTACATTTCAAAAAAGTGCTAAGCTACATAGATATATAGAGGAGATTACAGTTGCTTAATGGTGAAATAATTAGAATAATTACAGCTGTATGTGTGTTTAATTGTACGTGAAGATGTTATTAGTGAACAAACATGGACACTCTTTATCAGTGTGTGGAGTTTCATTTCAGTTTAGCAAGATATTTTCATAAAGCTGCTTGCATTTTAAAGTATTTATCTGTTTTTTGTGTATGAATGAATATTTTGTGAGAATGTATGTATGTGCACTTCACGAATGTTTGGTAGTGAAGAACACCAGAATACAGTCCTAGAATTGGAGTTAGAGACAGCTATAAGGTATTATGTTACTGTTGGGAATCTGGGAATGAAACCTAAGTCCTCTGCAAGAGTAGTAGGGTTACTTAACTACTGAGACATCTCTCTAGCCCCAAGATGATGAACTTTTCTGATTAATAAAATAAATTAAGATGGTTAACTCTGGACACATGAACACATAAGCAATGATAAATGGACTCAATAGGTTGTATATATATTATTGTGTGCACTTATACACATGTAACAAAGAAGAAGAGATAATGAGTTTTGGAGGGAGAAGAAAAGAGGGAGGGATAAATGATGTAAATGTAGAACTCATACAAAAAATTCTCACCCCCACTTTTCTAATCTTAATAAAATAAGAACATCAACAGAAGGGGGCCCTCTAAGTTAGCTGAGCAAAGCACATATGAACTCATGGACAATAAAGTAGCAAGTACAGACCTACACATGTCTGTACCAACTTCTTTGCCTAGTATATATTATAGCTTTCAGTTTAGAATTATGGGATTCCTGGGTGTGTAAACAAGTGGGTCTCTGATTCTTGTACCTTCTCTTGAGGTTCTTTTCCTTCTGTTGGCTTGCCTTTTCCAATTTTGATGTGATAGATTTTGTTTTATCTTATTTTATTCTAAAAAAAACTACTGTTGAGACAAAAAATAGAAAAGCAACATGAGGACAGTAGAGCAATATTAATACTTGTTATAATTTGTAAAAGAAAACATGCCTACTTATATGTATATATGCATGTATAAATGTATATGTATATAAACATGTATACACAGAATGTTTTGTTTAAATTTCTAATCACTTGAGAATACCATTCTGAGTATATAATTTATATATTTACCTTGTAGACTGTGGAGCTAAATATAAAATTAGACCATCAGGCTAGTATATTCATCATATTCCCAGATGTCCACACATTTATGAACTTGTTAAGCAGTTCAAGCCAATTTTATGCTGAACTATTTGCAGTTTACATAGACTAATTTAAACTTGAAAAATTATACTCTAAACAACTTCAAAGGCCAAACCTTTAAAACTATCAGGCATTTTTTAGACTTTTTCAACCTGTTTCTATATATATGTGTGTCTTCACTGTTTTAGTCCTGTTATTTTAGAATTTGAATATCAGATCACATAATAGTTGATGGATTCGTTTAAGCAAATTTGTAGCCACACCAATATTCATTGATAATTTAATCTGCGCTATGATTGAAGAAAAGTTAGAGACATACAATGTTTCACTTTGCCATTTATGGCCCTGGTGCTTATATTTTGCTAACTTTGTTGAAATATAATTTCTGTGTCTTGGAATTCTCCCACTAATGTTTAGATGTAAATATTTTAGTGGATCCTTGGCCATGTATCTAGCTTCAGAATATTGTCCAGTTTCAGAATATACCCACAATTCCAAACTAAATTCCCTAACCTTTGGAAATAATCTTTATTCTCCTCTTATATAAAAGAAATAATAATGTTTTAAACATATTTTAAAGTGATGTAAGATAGCAAAATATTTTGTTTTAAATACTAGACAAATAGCCTATCCCATACAAGATATTTCCAAAATATTCTTAACAATGTGCAGTTATTTGTACTAGGTCACATGCATGTATAGATACACATTTCTTAAATACCTAATTTCTTGTGTCTCGTTTATGGGCTGTTAGTTATTATTTTTAAAGTATTGAAAGAAATCAAAACTTTTTTCTGAATTATGTTTTGTATTTTGTTGAGAAAGTTTAAATAAGAACCTACTTTATAATTTCAGGCAAACAACTCAGATAGTTAAGTTCTTTAATAAGAGTCTGAAATTTCACATTGTATTGAAAATTATAATGTTGACATTTAATATATTAGAAAATGTCATAGTTGCAAAGGTTTAATACCATATACATGTTTTTATCTGTTTGCAGATAACTACTATTATCTGTTAGGACTTACACTAACTCCATTTTTTCTTGTTTTTTATATTTTCACTATTGACTTTCTCATGATCTTTCCCTCTCTGTCAAGTTTCAGCCTCTATGAAGTTCTTTCAAGTTTACTGCATTCCTAACAACTGTTCTCTACTGTTTGAAATCTTTAAACCCAGATAGATAAGCCTTCCTTTTGCTCTTTATGTTATAAAGTACCATTTATAGCAGGCTTTGGAGAGGTGAAGGAAGTTCATAGTGCAGTCTCAGGAGCAACTCACAATTGGGTACTTGACTTACATTTAGCTTCTAAGCTAGTAAACCGTTTCTGTTTACTTGAGCTCTGTTATTCAATCCTTTCTATTTTTATTGCCTTTCTTTTCTTTTCCTTGTCTTTGCCCTTCAGCTCTCCCAAAACAAAAGGAGATGATGAAAACAATCTTCCCTATCATAGAGAAAAACCGCTCTTAAGATATAGGATTCTAAGCATTTGAACTTAACAAATCAAAACAAACTAGTATCTTAGTCCATGTTTGCTGGCCCCAGTTCTCAACCCTTCCACACTCTTTCTGTAAGGAAAATGGGACTAGGAAGAGAGTACAGGATTTCTTCTGCTTTTTTTTTTTTCTGTTCTGATTTCTCTGTATTTAATATTTTTAAAATTTCTTGTTTAAAACAATCTCTTCTGATTTTACATATTAATCCCAGTTCCCCAGCTCTCCTCTCCGCCCTATCCCCTCACCTGCCAACCACCCCACCACTCATCCACTCCTCAGAGAGGGTAAGGCTTCCATGAGGGGTCAACAAATTCTGTCACATCAATTTGAAGCAGGACCAATGTTCTCCCTGTTGTATCTAGGCAGAGCGAGGCGGTTGTAGCACTAGAGATAAATTCTGCTCCTATTTCTAGTGTCCCCACATACTGCCCCAGCCACACACTGCCATCCATAATTCAGAGGGCTTCGTAGTTTGTTCCAATGCAGGCTCGCCCGCTGTCAGTTCGAAGTCAGTGAGAACCCACTAGTTCAGGTCAGCTGTTTCTGTGGGTAATCTCATCATGGTCATGATACCTTTGCTCATATTATAACTCCTCCTTCTTTTTAACTGGACTCTGGGATCTTGGCCCAGTGCTTAGCTGTGGATCTCTGTATCTGTTTCCATCAATTTCTGGATGAAGGTTTTTTGATGAGAATTAAGGTAGTCATCAACCTGACTATAGGGAAAGGCTAGTTCTGGTAGCTTCATCAGTATTGCTTAGGGTTTTAGCTGGGGTCATCCTTGTGGATTCCTGGGAATTTCTCTAGTGCCAGGTTTCTTGCTAGCCATGCAATGGCTCCCTCAATAAAAATGCCTCTCACCTTGCTCTCCATCTCTGTCCTTCCTCCATCTTGACTACCCATTCTCTTCCCCTTTTCCCTTTTCCCCTCCTCCTCTCATTCCACATCCTTTATCCCCCCACCCACACGCTCCCAATTTTCTAGGAGATCTTGTCTATTTCCCCTTCACAGAAGGATCCATGTATGTCTCTCCCAGTTTCTCTGGTGTTGTGTACCATAGGCTGGTTATCCTTTTATTTATATCTAATATCCCCTTATGAGTGAGTATAAACCGTGTTTGTTTTTCTGTGTCTGGGCTACCTCACTCAGGATGGCTTTTTCTAGTTCCATCCTTCAAGATATCTTTTTTTTTTCCTGCTGAGTAGTACTCTATTGTGTAAATGTACCACATTTTCCTTTAGCCATTCTTCAGTCGAGGGGTATCTAGGCTGTTTCCAGGTTCCAACTATTACAAATAATGGTGGTACTAACACAGTGGAGCAAATGTCCTGGTGGTATGAGTGTATACCTTTGAGTTGAGTATATTTCCAAGAATAATATTTCTGGGTCTTGAGGTAGATTTATTCCCAATTTTCTGAAAAACCACCATACGGATTTTCAAAGTGGCTGTACAAGTGTACACTCCCATCAGCAATGAAGGAATGTTTCCCCTTACTACACATCCTCTCCAGCATAAACTATCATCAATATTTTTGATCTTAGCAACTCCAACTGGTGCAAGATGATGTCACAGTGACAATTTGCATTTCCCTGATGGCTAAGGACTTAGAAAAATTCCTTAAGTGTCTTTTGACTAGTTGAGATTCTTCTGTTGAGAATTCTCTGCTGAGATCTGTACCACATTTTTTAATTGAGTTATTTGGTATTTTGATGTCTAGTTTCTTGAGTTCCTTATATATTTTGGCTATCAATCCTCTGTCCCATGTGAGGTTGGCGAAGAACTTTTCCCATTCTGTAGGCTGCTGTTGTTTTGTTGACTGTGTCCTATGCCTTACAGAAGTTTCTCAGTTTCAGGAAGTTTCATTTATTAATTGTAGATCTCAATGTCTGTGCTACTAGTGTTATATTCAGAAAGTTCTGGAGACATCACCATCCATGTTATGATCTTCCATGATAGAGCTACAGTAATGAAAACATCTTGGTATTTACATAAAAACAAATAAGTGGACCAATGAAATCTAATTGAAGACCCTGGCCTTACCCACATACCTATGAACACCTAGTTTTTTGCAAAGAAGCTAAAATTATATAATGGAAAAAAAAGAAAGCATCATTAACAAATGGTGCTGGCATAACTGGTTGTCAACATGTAGGGAATGCAAATAGATGCATATCTATCTATTATATTGTATCTATCCCCATGCACAAAACTCAAGTCCAAGCGGATCAAAGACTTCAACATAAGTATGGATACACTGAAAGCTTTAAACACAGTAGCACTGGAGACCACTTCCTAAATATAACTCCAGTACCACAGACATTGAGAGCAACAATAAATAAATGAGACCTCCTAAAGCTGAGAAATTTTTATAATGTAAACGACACAATCAATAAGACAAAATGGCAGCCTTTCTTTTTTCTAAAGAGAGACAGAAAACGAGTTAATAGATACTGATGTGAAGGGAGGTGGAGAGGATCTCAGGGGGTTGGGAAAGGGAAAACCTTAATCATTATATACTGTATGAAATAGTAGCCATTTTCAGTAGAAGAAAAAGAAGTGATGAAAGCAACAAACGTCTTGAAGGGTGAATTTAAAATTAACAGTCATTTTTAAATACTGTGTTGTAGCTATTTTTCAGCATGGAGAATTTGCTTTCCTATGCATATCTCAAGTCTGACATCTTAATCATAAAAATTAAAATACAGGAATTGTCTACAAAAAAGAAGTCATGAGCTTCTCAAACAAAGATACTTTTCTTTCTTTCTTTTTGTTAACCACTTTTAAAACATTAAAACTGTAACAAAATGTTATAAATTATAAAAAAAGCATTGTTCTTTTCAGAAGTACATAAATCCAAAGTCAGAGAATGTTTAATATCTAACTAAAAATGACATGAATTACTCAAAATTATATGACGGTAGAATCAGAATTTTGACTCAGATCTTACAATTTACATGAGGCACCATTTATTTTTTGTTCAAGGCTACTTCTCACTTTCTCTTTAATGAGGGTCAGTGTGGCTGGATTAATGTCGAGGTCTTTGATCCATCTGGACTTTAGTTTTGTGCATGGGGATAGATATGCATCTATTTGCATTATCTACTCCTCCTGGGTTAGTGTGTTTCTTTCTGTTCTATAATTTCAGATGTGCTATTAAGTCGCTACTGTAAGATCTCTCTACTTTCCTTTGGTAGACACTTTAGTGCTATGAAATTTCCTCTTAGTACTGCTTTCATAGTGTCCCATAGGTTTGGGTATGCTATGTGTTCATTTTCATTGAATTCTATAAAGTCTTTAATTTCATCTTTTATTTCTTCCTTGACCTAGTGACCTAGTGTGGGTTCAATTGAACATCGTCCATCTGTTGCTATGATAAAGTATTCTGATTAAAAGCAACTATTCTGATTAAAAGAAGGTATATTCGACTTATACTTCCATGTTCAAATCCAACATGGAAGGAAGTTAGAAGAGGAAAACAAATAATAAATGGAACAGAAAGCCTAAAGGACTTCTCTTTACTGTCTTAATTTTTGACTTGGCCCAGATAACCTGAAATAGACCAAGACCCTGTGCATAGAGATGCACATGGTGGTTGATACCTCCTACACCCATTAGAAATCAATACAATAGCGCATACACATGCTCCCAGGCCAATCTGCACATCTGATCAAAGTGCTTCTTCAGTTGGAGTTTCTTCTTTCTAAGTTCGGTCAAGCTGTTAATAAAAACTAATAATGAAAGCGATCCAAATGCCATCACACTCACACAGGATTCACAATCTTAAGCAGAAATCAACTGCCAATTGCTCCTCAGTTAGGAGTGAATCTGCAAGATCATCTCAGTCCTTGCTGAAATGCAGGCAGATTTATTCTGTTAGTTTTACATAGGTAGCATAGTTGTGAGACCAAGATTGCAATGGCTATGGCATAACCAGGAGAGCACTTTAATAGCATCCTTCCCTCTCCTCTTGCTTTCGAATTGTTCCGCCACTCTTCTTCTATGATAAAGCTTTTCCATTAAGGAAAGGGCACTCAAATCTGTTTAATCTTAACCTTTGACCTTAAAATTAAATTTTGCTTTAAATTTATGATTATTTTCACTTGCACTTCACTTTAAATGGAAAAAATTTGCAATCAGATCCTTTTGCAGTCCTTTCTGCTTTTAAATTATATTTGTTTCATTATCTCTTTACCGTAGTAATCATACATTAATAAGGATGAGTATAAATTTCCATTCAAACATATGGTGTGCACAAAGAAAGAATTCCAACCCGCCCCTTTTCCATCTACTTACACCCACTCTTAAAATCAATATCTATTAATCACTACTTTACTTTCAGGTTGACATTATTTAGACTCTGTTTTAATTACTTTCCTTATCGCTGTAACAAAATACCAAACGATAGCCACCAAATCTGTCAGCAAACATGAGATATTTGTCTCTCTAGTTCTGCCTTACTCACCTGATCACAGATATCTTTCAAGTTCATCGGGTTTGTCTTATAAAACATCCTTCATGCTTATTTTTGGATGAATAATACTCCTTTGTCTACATAAGCCATTTTCGCCTTTATCCATTACTTTCTTGCACTCCCTAATGCTAATCACATATAAGGTCTTGTAAAGAGTGCTAAGATGAGAATCATCTTCAGAATGTTTCTTGATGGTATACTTTTCATTTGGGCATATAACTCAAAATTGGATTGCTAAGTCTTTAATATTTCTAACTATAGTTTTTGAGGACTTTTGAAATATTTCTCAATAATAGTCATACTTATTTAAATCTCTGATGGTGACATGAAAAAAGTTCCCTTTTCCTCCCTTCTTCACTAGGATGCATTACTTTCTTTGTTTTTTGTTAGAACAGATGGTCTACCTGAAAAAAAAAATAGTCTGCTGTTATAGATCTTAAATGCTTAACTGTGATCGTTCAAGAAATCAAGACCCATTTTAGTTCATAAGTTATTTTTATTCTTTTGTGAGGTGTCTTTCAAATCATCTATTTCTTTTGCCAGAATGCTTTTTCTCTTCTTAAGTATTATTGAGTATAATTATTGATCAATTCAGAAGTGTTCTATATTTACATCTGGATAATAGTTTACTTTTTACTTGATTCTATCCTAAGTTGAATTTCAAATGTTTTTATATTAAGAGATAGAAATACATTCCATGGCACCTACAATTTTGTGGAAATAATCTACGATGAGTGATAATACTGAAAACTGCTATGTGGCTTTGCTAATAAAGATGAACACTATCTTAAAACATCAAAGAGAAGATCCCGGAGATGACATGAAGAAAGAAGTTAGAGATGGCCCAACACAAAGATCAATATAGATCTATATAGTCCAAGCTAGCCTTAGACTCACAGAGATTCACCCACTTCTGCTTTTCAAGTACTAGAATTAAGGACTTGCCACTAGAACCTGCGAGTCTTTCCTCTCAAAACAGATAGGATGATTTCAACTCCATACACATCCAAAACAGGGATTTTCAATAGATTTAGCCTCTTCTGCCCTCTTTCTGAATGTGTATATAAGCCATGTTATGGTCCTTTTTCTTTTCTAAGACAGAAGCCTTTAACTTTGCCATTTTTCAGATTAGAGAATTGGGGTTGTAATGGCTCCAAAATGTTAAAAATATCAAGAAACACTATTTTGAAAGACTGTTTCTGGTTTTCAGAATACTACATGGAATGATTTTCTTTATGAGTACAACCCATTGAGAATAACAAGCAGAGAAAGTAAATTAAAATTTTCAGTTATTAGTCAAGTACATTGATTTTGTTTTCTGTTAGGATATATCTTAGTGACACCACAGATTGAGTTAGCTGGAATATGCAAATTTGTTTTAAATGATAGTTATTTATAAAATTAAAAAAATAAATGGCATCAATACAATCACGTACCAGTGAACAGTAATTAAAACCTGGTCACTGACACTGTTCAAACTGAAGACGTATGGACATCTGGGGGAATGGGTGGCACTTGATTTCAGTGACAGTGAATGATCTCCAAGGCCCACTTTAGTTTCATGATGATGATAACTCCCACAAAACTGTAAGAAGAATTGTAGCAAGAACTGTAGCAATTGCCTCATACAAAATATTCAATTTTCCATTAAAAGAGTCAATGTTCAAGGTAATTAACAGATAGGTAACTAGCAAAATAATAACCTGATCTTCTGTCATTTTAAACTTACACTGCCACACAAGGAGGACTGCAATGCTCTAAATGTTGTTATATATTTCTACACACTAAAAGGCAAATGTAATAAAGGCATAAATCCTCTTGACATCTAAATATTAAATACACACTGAACTTAGTCAGCCCTCTGCAACAGGCTCACTTACAAGGACAAGGAATTGTGCTTAGAAGCCCATCTCACTGTTTTCAGAACCTAAAATCAGCACTCTCAGTCCCCCTGCTTTGATCCAGCTATGTGGCCTCGGGTGCTCTTTCCAGAGACCACAATATAGAGTTTCCTGTACCAGGTCCCTCTGGGAGAAAGAAGGGTGGAGAGAGAGAGAGATGCTATGAATCCACAGGAGACAGATGCTAGGAATTTTACCCAGTAAGCCACTGCCACATGGCAATATAAAGATTAATAGAAATGGGTTAAATTAATATAAGAGTTAGCCAATAAGAAGCTAGAGCTAATGGGCCAAGCAGTGTTTTAATTAATACAGTTTCTGTGTGGTCATTTCAGGGCTAAGCTAGTTAGGCATCCGGGAAGTGCAAGCGGCCTGGCTCTCCTTGCAACAATTGGCACGGGCCCTCCACCTACATAATATGATACTACTTATTTCCCAGTGTGTGTGTGTGTGTGTGTGTGTGTGTGTGTGTGTATGTGTGTATGTGTATATAATATGTTTACTATATGCATTCATATGTTATAAATATTTGTAATATTAGGAGTACACACTATACACAACATGAGTTGAAAAGTATCATCTTATTTCAGCCTCTGATTTCCTCTTTTGTGATATATTGGTCATTCTCTGTTCTTAAACGTTCTTCAACATGATATTTTCTATCTTCTTTATTATTAGGTTTTAGAACCTAAAATAGCTATTTTCTCCACCTTCACTTATGTTGCTTATAACACTATTTCAATGTTCAGGCTACCTTGTTTCCAGGCAAAATTGTTCTTGGTCTTTGAGAAAAAAAATAATTTGATTCTTACATTGCTGTGATTATCTTCAGTTATGGCAAAGAGACTGAAATACTAGTCATTGGCACTTTGTATCCAAACACTCATTTTCTCAATCTCATTTTTCAAATAACATATTTGAGTGTCTAAAGTGTGTGCCTCACATTCTTACACTTCTGTAAAACACAAAGGAAAGCTTGGGTTGTTGTCCATGATGCTATGTCTAATAGGAATCCCTTCATTCTTTTCACATGAAAGTCTTTCAAAAATCCCTATGACTCAAAGTATTTTACCTCTTTAAACCCACTCAGCATGCTGGATTTTCCAGTTTGTCACTATTAAAACATATCCTATTCTGAAAAACCTCCACTCAAAGACCACTTCATCTTTAGCTCAAACACAATCAAGTCTGTCTGTACTGGTTTACCTGCTCACTCAAGCAGTAACTCTTTATTTGTTATAACCATTACTCCAGAAAACAAGTACTCTCTGTGACCAATGTTTGTTTGCTGTACAGATCCTTTTCATGTTTTCAAATTACCTAGACTCAGAGATTGTAAGAAATGTTGCAAAAATCCTTTATTTAAAATATCTGCAAATTCCTCAATACTATCAATTCCCTAATATTTTTCTCCACAATGATAAAACTTTGGAATCACTCCAGTTGCTCATCTTCATAGTCTGATGGACACTTTCATTTATCCTATGCCTTCACTTCATTGTATTTCATTATTAATCTAATTCTTCACATGTATGTTTTTTTCTCTTGTTCTATTCACTTAGTTAAACTACCAACCTGGATAAACTCAATTCCATTTTATTCTGTTTCTCCCATAATTATGATGTTTAGAAGACCACACATTTTTGGATGCTTTTTTAAATAATAAAAAATGTGTAACCATGAAGATTTTGTATTGCAAAACAAAAACTACATTTTCTTTTAGAATGTTTTGAAAATTCAGTGTACACATTCTTCCTTCTCTATAGAATCCTTAGCTCACAAGTGTGCAAGCTCAATTTCTCCTGTTCAATTAACTTCCTAACATAAATAAAATTGATGAGGAATCTGACTCTATGATGACAGTTTTCAGGGAATAGACATGTTATGGTTAACCTGGAAGATTAGAATTCATTAAAATTTATGTACTCATGATGTGTGATAAGCAACCATTGATTACATTATTATAGTATAGTTGAAAATGAATTTGTATCTAAAATACAATCTATAGGTTTTGAAGAAATTGAGATGCAGAAAAGTCAGTGGTATATAACTTACATATTGAGATAATACAGGAAAAGGTATTTACTTATTTTTATCTGATAAATACATATATTTAAAAAGAAAATAAATTATTTTGTGAATAAGATTTGTAGTAAATATTTTATGAGCATTCCTAATACTTGCTTCTACACAAAATATTTAAAGAATCAAAGAAAACAGAAATTTCAAATTTTACTTACACAAATAGTTTACATAAACAACTATTGAAACAAAATTGTGAAAACTTTTATATAAGTTATAATAAAACAGAAAAGTCATAGGCTTTTATAATAAAAATAATGGTAAAAAACTTATAAGACCAAATTAAAAATGAAACAATATGTGATAAATGTGCAGGTCAAAACATACATCAAATAACTTAAACATAAAAACAAAAATAACTAAAATATTAAAGCATAAAGTCATAGTACAAAACAATAAGTTTGAACGTATAATAAACTCTTAAATCTATTCTATTCCAACTATGAAGTAGTGATAGTTTCATTCATTTATTTAATGAGTGTTAGTCATTTTCCTGTCAACAGGGAAGCTAGGGAGACATTGTCATGAATGAATAATGAAAACTGCACACAAAAATAGACATCAAAAATGGTATTGCCATATAAAATCCTGTGCAAGCTTCTGATACAGAACTTAATTCGGAATCTAGAAATGCATTCAAGAACAATGCAGTCCAATAATGAGCATCTTCCATCTACGGGAGTTTTTCATTTTGGAAAGTTAGAGGAATTATTAGGAGACTATGAAGGAAAATATATAATCATTTTCCAAGAGGCTGCAAACCACCTTGTCAAATTTACAACCTATTTTTTTGGCTTTTCCTTTACACACCAGCATTATTCAAAGCTGTTGCTACATATATTTGTCTTTTTCTACATCTTTCATCACTTTGCAGCATTTTGGAACAGAGCAGATTGCCCTTTGAAACAGCTTGTGCAATGCAATAAGTGTAATTTCAGTGAAATCAGCTGGAATGTAACTAGATTAAACAGAATTTAGTGTGTATGCCTTCCAATCTTGGCATTTTTGGCTCCATAGCCTTTCAGTTTTACCCTCCAATGATGTCAGTGGTAGAATAATTTATTTGAGGATCTTTTTGTCATATTATTTTTATTGATTATTTGTGAATTTCAGTTCATAAACCCAATCACACTCACTTCTCAGTCCTCCAGGGTCTACCCCTCATTCTGGTTACCTAAATCCTTCCCCAAGGAGAAAGAGTCTAAAAATCTTTTTGATCATTTTACATGACAAATTCAAATTAAAACATAAATATAAAATATACTGTCCAATTCTATTTTGGAAGATGGTCTCAACAAAGGCCAGTACACATAAATGAGTCTATCAGAACTTTACATATATTGTCTATTACTTATACTTGAAATTGACAAAGACATGTCCATTTTTCTTTATGTTTAATTTGTAAGAGTTCCATCAGGAGCTTTCTGTGTTTCATTCTGTCTTCTGTGTAGTTATATAGCTATCAAAGCCTTATAAGCACTTGCACATGCTAATTATGCATTATCTCTATGTCATTGTTCTTTCTTGTAACATATATTATTTGATTTTTTTCTATATATTATCTACTAAGAGACTGATCTTTTTTTCATCATGACTCATGCAAATACAAAAGAGTATAAGTCAATTTATTACAAAAGTCTCTGACATTTTGTAATACCATAATAAAAGACACTGACTACCATTGTTTTAATTAATGTTGTGACGAGCTGGACTATGTTATAGTTTGTTTAACATATTTCTGGCTGTTTGACTCTTTAAGCTTGGTATTTTAAATGAGACAGCATCTTATCAGGACACTTATTGGTTTCAGGGAAATGTTAATTTATTTCTCAAAGAAAATACAATAATATTTCAGATATTCTTCTCCTAAATTTATCTGTAAATATTACAGATTTAAAATTTCTCAGTTAAAATTCAATTTTTTCTAAGCTTTAAAATGCATATTTATATTTTTCAAGGACATTTTGTCTCATATTTTTATTTGTATAAAATCTCACAAAAGTTTACCTTGTTATTATAAAGTTTAATATTTTAACTTATTACCATCGAATAGTTCAACTCTGCTAAAGACTCATGATTTATAGAATCTGGTGTTCCAGGATTAACATACTTTCCACATGCAAGCTGTTTTGTTTCAAAATACCTACATGTCCGGGCTGGTGTTTCATATGTTTAGAGCAGTTTCAGGTCTCTTATGCCATTCAGGTAGATGGCAACATTACAAATATTTCCCAAGAACTTCTGTGGGCTTCAGAGTTGCAGATGGCTCCCAGTGGAGGTTTTTCCTCTTCAAAGCACAAAATAAACTTCAAGAAGATGGGCAAAGTCTTACAGATAGAAGAATCAAGAGAAAGAAAATGCAATAAAATCTGAAGACAACATTCATTCAAGGTGTTTTGGGGCTCCCAGTTTCAGAGACTTATTTCCTCTCATTTGCCTAAGCCATATAACTTCAAAAGTTGTTGTAAACAAGATAAAGAAAGATAATAATCAAACACAATATGGCAACATTGTTTCCAGGAAATTGATTTCACAGAGTTTGAGGGGGACTGGAGAATTACCTGGTTAGTCGTCCAAATTCTCTCATGCAATTTATGAGAATATGGACAGATCCTTTCCATGAAGTCACCTTATGAAAGGGCAAACAACTGGTTTTAAGGCTCAGCATTGATTAACCTGAGCTCACTAAATTCCGTGAAGCCCTAGGTACTTTTAAAAGGGGAATAATTACTATGGTTTCATATGTTTGCCAGGACTATTGATTTAGGAAGTTTTGCCATTTATTTAGAATAAAGCCAACAAAGATTAATTGTTGAATAATGGCAATTATCATTTGAAAGCTTGAAGAGTTTGATTTTCATAAATATCAGACTCTTGCTCCATGCAGACATTCAGTTTATAACTTTTCCACAGCATCAGCCACCCTGGTTCCAGGATTAACTGGAGGAGGGTGATATCACCATTTCATGAGACTGTGCAATATATTCCTATTCTATTTTCAGCATTGTTCCTCAAAATTTGCCTGCCTGTCACACCTACTGCTTCTGTTTCTTTGGCATTGTCTCTGAAAGGCGTATAGAACATAGGCTAATTTGAGATGAGTTTGCATTGTTTGACAAATATATATTTATAAATGTCAATTTTATGTGTTGCTTTTAATTTTTTATTACCTAAATTAATAAAATTTAAATGAACACAAAACTCTGAGTCACCTTGACTTGTCACTGCCGTAATTTCAATGCAGAGGTGTTGAACCATACAATGTCACTCCGGATTGTCTAAGGTGGTTGTGAGCCCTGCAAAGACGATTGGAGGCTGATGTGGATCAGGTTCTTAGGCACCAGGCATTTTATTATGGAGATATAAGGAAAAGCAATGAATGCCAAGATCGTATAAAGGCTATGTCATTGCTCTAAGGAGCTTAAGGTGGGGGATGTCTTCAGAATCCCAGCAGCATCAATCCTGTAACCTCTTAGCCACCATTGACTCTTGACTTGGACAGTGCAAATAATAGTCATTGGACACTCTTGCTTCAAGGATTTGTTGAATGGTCAGAGTATAAAGAGCTACACCTGATACTGAATTATCACGTGCCTCATAGATAGAGAAAAAGCACTAGACTGTTTATTTTGTCATTCTTTGTAAGTGCAGGAGAAATACGTTTGCAGACCTTTAAAACCAGCCACTCAAGCAGAATGACAGCTTCTACATCTGTGATTTTGTTGCCTTTATCTCATCCTCTGTCTCTTGACCATATGCGATCTTTTATTTTTGCTTGTTTGTTATTAGAATAACTTGTTTGTTGGAAAAACTTGTTATTAGAATAACTGTTATTTCTTAATGCATACAGCCAGGTTTACTCAAAATGACCCACGCTTTCCTTAAACACAACATTTCCCCCAATTCTTTGTTTGTTTATTTGTTTTTCAAAACAGGGTTTCCCTTGTGGATTTTGAGCCTGTCCGGGAACTAGCTCTGTAGACAGGGCTGACCTGGAACTCACGGAGATCTATGTGCCTCTGCCCCGCAGGTGCTGGGATTAAAGCATGTGCCATCACTGGCAGTTCCTCCTGTGCCTCTGCCCCGCAGGTGCTGGGATTAAAGCATGTGCCATCACTGGCAGTTCCTCCTGTTTTATAAATCGATCGTGCCCCTACCTTCTCTCTTCCTTCCTTTCACATCAGATATGTCCTGGTTACCTTACTTGTATCACTTTGGTCTCATTGTTTCTCCAGCACACTGTGTACTCTATCATACATGCCAATGGCTTCAATAAACTTCCTTGATAAAACACGGAGCAGCTGTGATGGTTTTAGCAGATGCTGTCTTTTCTACCAAGTGGAGTTTCTAACAGTTGGGAGTTTTTATAATGCAAGTGTCTGCCTGTTTGATGGCTAGCACAGTACTTTGTAAACAAAGGGCTGCTATCATTTTTTTCTATTCTTCCACAACCATAGCCATTTTCAATGAGTCTGTAGTTTACACACACTGAAATCTTATTTGTTGAACAGGTGATATTGCCATTTTGGTCTTTATCTTTATAACATAGTAGTACAGAAATGAATTTTTGAAGTCTGAAGTTCAATCATATTTCTACCACTTTGTATGATTCTTGTAAACTTAGGTTCTTACACAAATAATTAATAGAGATATTAACAAGCAACAAGCACTCAACAGTAGTTTTAAAAAAACTGCTTTCTTTCATTAGAAAGCCTAAAATATAAACAGCATCTCCACAGATCTTTGTTTTACTATAATTGAAATGCATGTGTTTGATTTACTACTTTCATCATTTAGTGAGGTAAAAATACAATTATATTAGTTAATATAACAAATCTATCAAAAATATAGATAATTAAGAATTAGCAATTTTAGTTTTATTCCATCTGGGGTGCATCACATTTTTTATTTCTCATTTATTTATCACTTCTCATTTAAATAACTTGAAAATCTTTATTTGTTTTTATTTTATGCCAATTGATTTGCTTGCGTGGGAGTGTATGCACCATATACATTGCTGGTGCTCAAAGATTGTGTTGGATCCTCTGGAAATGAAGTTACAGTTGGTAATCCTCTACAGTGTATTGCTAGGGACTGGATATGGCTCCTGTGTAAGAGGACATAACCTTTGAAACATTCTTTGGTATAAAGTCATTTTTTTTAATTTGGGGATTACACACACACACAGACACACAATGTAGAATCACACACATATACACAATGTAAAAGGAAAATGAGCACTGAGATGAATTTTGACAAAAGAGAGTTGTGTTCATAACGTTTGGAAGTAAAACTTCATCATTATTCCAGAAGCTCCCCAACATTAACCATGTTTGGACTCTCTTTTATCTTATATTTGAGTTTGGTCTTCTGAACTAACTGTGACAGAGAACTCATTGCTCATGGTTAATTTTATTCAAAACAGTGATTGAGAAGTTGGTTAAAAATCCCATGTGGGAGTTATTCATTCCCACTTATTGTTTTGTTTGTTTTCTTGGGAGAAGTTGCAATGTATCTTTATTATCTCTTCTATTATTGATGCATATTTGTGGTATATGCCATTTGAATTCTTTTGACTATTCTGACACTCATGAGAAATACAAACTTTGTGTGTGTGTGTGTGTGTGTGTGTGTGTGTGTGTGAGAGAGAGAGAGAGAGAGAGAGAGAGAGAGAGAGAGTTTGTGTGCTATAATTACAGAAACAATCAGGTTTAATGGATACCATTAAATTCCTCAGAAGTGATTATATCATTTATTTTTCAACAGAGTATGAGAGCCTAATGTTCAAATGTTACTAATACTTGGCATATTTCATATGGTTTATAAATCTCTCCATTTGTGTGATATTTACAAGACTTTTTTTTTCCTTCTGGAACTTGTATTTGTACCTTTATAAAGGGGTTATTGATCATGTCCTGTTTTAGTTGTGTATAGTGTAGCTGTTGATTTTGTAGACATTGCTTAAACAAGTTCCATAAGGACCCACAATGTTACCATTTTTTCTCAGAATAGATTCTGACATCAACACTTCATATTCGATGCATATTTATTCATTACTTTAGAATAGACATTTGATTTTGAAAATTGCCATGTACAATAATTCAAGTCTCTGAAATTATAATTTCTAAATGTACAGAGACTAGTCAGCCTCACCTGAACTTGGAATGACAAGCACATTGGTAAATGAAACAATCCAGCTGCTGTTCTTCTTTATATGCAACACATTCACTGAGATATCAGGACGTGGAAAATATAATGTTCCTACCAACATCTCTTGTTGAATTAATGCCCAGGTGAGTTATTCTGCAATACTGCAGTTGTATCTTAGCGAAAACAAGAAGCGCTAAAGCATCATCCTTATTAGGATCCAATTTGCCACAGCAGCAGTCAAGTGGTTCAGTTTCTCCCAGTGGTGACTGGAAGGGAGGAGCAGGGCTGAAAAACTTTAAATTAAATTCATAGTGCAATGCACATGTGGAATTAAATATTGACAGCTCTAATTAGACCAGCCTTATTATCACAAGTTCATTAAGTGACAGTAAAGAATTAACAATTACCCTACATATTTACTTTTTTAAAAATATACTATTCTCTTAGTACGAGGTTTCATCATGCATTCTCCCATTATTTTAATCTTGATGGAGATGATTTGAGTTTTGAAAATGTGTATTTATTATTATTTTAATATATGCATAAACATATATACAAACCAAAAGAAAGGTATCCTATAGACAGATATGTGGTTAGAAAACTTTCACCATAAAATATTAGCTCAGATATCTGCCAATCTTTATTTGAATTTCCATGAATTACCCAGTGTAAAAAACAACCCATCAACTACACTGCAGATAAAATTATTCATTAAACAAAAATCACAGTTTTTTTCCAAACTGAAAGCATAACTGTTTTGCAGTAGGAAACATTACACTACTCCTGCATACAATTCATCAGGCTTAAATTAAATATCGATAACACTGTGGCTTAAGACTGCTTACCCTCTAAAAGTTCTTATCTAATATTAGGAACCTTATATATAATGCCATCTCAAAACAGCAAGGCAGATGCTACAAAGTTCGTCCAAATCGGGGGAAAGTGTGATCTATTAATTCAATCTCTGGATAGTAAAATATATTGAATATTTAATATTTGATGTCTATAAAATTCTGGCATTGGGATTCTTAGAGAATCATGACTAAAGTTTTCAAAACTCTAAAATTTTCCAGACCCCTGTACAATGTTTGGAGAGTGGATCCTCCTGGACTCGAGTCTATAATCTGTGCCATAATCTGTGCAGTTAAATAACTTAAAAATATTCACTTACTAGTTATTAGCATATGTTAATTGATTAAGAATCAGTTTTCTCATTGCCATGGTGTGAGATGGTGTATGAGAAGTGCTGAAAATCTCATAGTCCCTGCCTCCATAGAATTTGTGAGGAAGGCAGATGATCACATGTGTACTTTTAAATAATTTTAATTTCTATTGCATTAGTGGAAATAGCTTGAACACATATATGCAAGAGACCTAAAATGTAAGTACGGTGATCAGAGAATTTCAACGGGAAGATGAAACCTCTATCAGGCCTCAAGACTGAACAGGTGGGAGATAACCCATTGTAAGAGACTGTTAGAGAAAGAGAAAGGAGCATTTCATTTCAAAAAAGTACTTGAGCAGGGCGGTGGTGGCGCACGCCTTTAATCCCAGCACTCGGGAGGCAGAGGCAGGCGGATCTCTGTGAGTTGGAGGCCAGCCTTGTCTACAGAGCTAGTTCCAGGACCGGCTCCAAAGCCACAGAGAAACCCTGTCTTGAAAAACCAAAAAATAAAAAAAGTACTTGAGGTTAAATGAAAATACTGCACATTTGAGAAAATAAGCTCAGTAGAACTGTGCTTAGTCTCTGATATGAAGAGAGACAAGATTAATAGTTTGTAACAGTGAACAATCTAACCTGGCACAGCACTTTGAAGTGATGTCTCTAGAAAATGCTGGATGTCAGCAAAAGTTGAATACACTTGTTTTTAAAAGAAGTCATTACATACTATGTGGAAGAGGCACGCCTTTTGATGAACCTATAAAAATAAAACGGAGGAGTATCTTAGTGAGAAATGGCAGGCAAAACAAACAAACACACACCAACTAAACAGAACTGTGGTAAATAGCTTTACATTGTGTAAATATATATATATATATATATATATATATATATATCACTATCTGGTTTATTAAAGAAGCTGTCAGTCTAAGAGCTGGACAGGGTAAGACTAGGTGGATAAATCAGAATAAAGACACTGGCAAGAAAAAGGGTGGAGTGAGTGGAGTCTCCAGCCAGACATGGAAAGAAAACAGGAGATGCAAGATGGAAGAGAAGTAATGCCACATGCCAGAATGTAGATAAATATAAATGGGTTAAGTTGTAAGAGTTGTTTAGTAATAAGTCTGAGCTATTGGCTAAACACATTTATAATTAATATTAAGTCTCTTTGTAGGTTATTTGGGAACTGGTGGACAAAAAGAAAAGTCTATCTACATAGAACTTTATAATTTATTTTCAAATTTTAAGTGAATTGAAAAAATTCCCCAGAGATTTCAATATTGCCTTATCAAAAAATATATCAAACCATCAATCACTTTCAGCTACAACAGAAAGAAATCAAGGATGTGAATATTAAGGAATAAGTTTACATGCACAAATAACTCATTTTCCCTAATTCAATTTGAACTCAAATCTATCATATCATATCAATCTTTGTGGTTTGTTCTAAAGTGTTGCAATCAGGAACAATTTGTAGCAAAGAGGTCTTGATACTGAACACAATACATCAAAAGTAATTATAAAGTCATTCACTATCTGCTACTTACAAGGCAAGTGAAGCATCCTCCTTATAAAGAATCTGGAAAAATATGTCTAAATCTAGTTGTTATTCAATATTTATTTATTTATTGTGAAATTTTCCACATGTAGCTATGTTACTTTAATAATATTATTACATGCAATATATATTTAAATTTTTCTTCTATTGCTTAGAAATATTTTTCTTCTTAGGAAATTAACATACAACTAGTCATAGAGATCAAATCTGCCATGTTATATTTATTTAATAATTGGCAATTTGGGTTTTTTTTTTGACAGGTTCTCTCTGTAGTTTTGTGGACCAAGCTCATTTCAAACTCAGAGATTCGCCTGTCTCTGCTTTCTGAGTGCTGGGACTAAAGGCATGTGTCACCACTGCCATGGCCAAAATTACTGATACATAACCTTTCCACAATTGTATTAATCTTAGAATAAAATTAAAAATAAATAGTATCTAATAAATCACATTGTTTTTATTTTAAAATACAAATGACTCATTCACAGCAGCTACATAGAGTTAACATATCTACAGTTAAATTTACCAAAAGAGATAAAAAAAATTCTAAAATGATCAATATACAATGTCCTGGACTAAATTAAGAAATAAAAAAAAATACAGACCCATACATAAACATGCATATACACACAAACAATAACAAGTCATTGTATTTCTGTGTTTTAAAATATCACTGTTGTTAAAATACTTTCAGTACCCAAAGCATGGTATAAGTGAGGTTTCTATGAAACATCAATAAAAGACCTCAAAAAAATCAGCTTAAAATTTGCATGAAACCATGATAAAGCAGCCAAGCTCATTAAAGTAAATAAATAAAAGGGAAGGATTATATTATGTTGACTTCAAAATGTACTAAAAAAAGCTTAGTAAAAATTCCAAAACATTGGCATAATAACATATATAAAGCAAAGAAGAAACATCAGACCAGTAAAATATCTCAGGTTATTACCAAAGCTATCCGTCACCTTCCATATACTTATGGTAAGGCCTTATTGCTGAAGACAACACATACATTTCTCATTAAACATGAAGACGTCAAGCTGGTGCCCAACAAGAGCCTTAATAGTATTCACAGAGCTTGAAGGTATGCTCAATGCTACCAGAGAAAAAAGAAAAGTAGACATCAAACAAGCTACAAGCTCTTTGATCTACAATGGTGACATACCAGCACTATATATGGGTGCAATGGAGGCACAAATTCTGTGGGAGCAACTGGCCCATATGTGATTGGATATAAGGGCTACCATGAAATGGGACTCATGCATGACACTACTTGGTTGGACAAGAACCTGAGAAAAGGCCAAGGACCTAGGGAAAAACCAAATACTATTTGTGGCAACATTTCATACTAAATGGGATGTCTTCATCATATTCCTCCCCTCAAGGTTTATGTGTGTTAAAAGGATTAGACACCAAAGAAATAGTGTGTTTCAGACACAATGGAAGAGGTGGACATATGAACTCACAGATAATGTGGTAGTATGCACAAGACCTTCACAGGTAAGATGGGAAGTAGACACAGCCTGCCATTCCTATCCAAGAAGCTATCTCAAATTAGCAAACATTTGCAAAGAAAAAATCAATTTTCTTCAGTGGATTTTCATGAAGAATCCAAACCTTACTTAGGGGCAGGCAGCAAATCCATTAGTCAATAGTTAAGACAAAGTAAATTCAAAGACACTTTTGTAAATATAAACTGTGTTTTCATTTTTTTGGGCAATCCAGACCCAAATAATCACACAGAACTATATTAATTACAACACTGCTTGTCCAGTGGCTCGGGCATATTTCTAGCTAGCTTAAATCTTAAATTAACCCATTTCTATTCATCTGTATATCGCCCCAAGACTATGGCTTACTGGTAAATTTCTGGTGTCTTTTTCCTTTTGCAACTACATGGCATCTGTCTAACTCTGCCTTCTTTCCTGCTCTATCTCTGCTTTGATTTCCTGCCTTGCTATATACTACCCTGCCATAGGCCAAAGAAGATTCTTTATTAAACAACGATAATAAAACATATTCACTGCATGCAGAGGGGAATCCCACATCATACGTTTGGAGACTTTTTCCCTCAAATTTCTTTGCCTGTGTGTTTTAAAATTATTTTTATCTTCCTGGTATTTTACTTGGTTATTTTTTTCAGATTGCTGTTTTTATGTGTGTTCATGTGTATGAACTTGAGCTATATGAACATATCTATATGTGTTTCTTATACTTTTCTTGTTTATTCTGATTTACTTACCTGTTTGTTTTTATTTGCATTTTTTTAAAAAAGAGAAAGAAAAAGTGGATTTGAGTGGGTGGGGGGGATCTGAAAGGATATAAAAGAAAGGAAACCATAATCAGAACACATTTTATAAAAATATTTTCACTTAAAACCTCCCATATTCATAAGTCACATAGCCAACAAATTTTCCGAGATTAATCTCTGGAGAAAGAATAGACTTTAAAAGAGGATGTTGCAAAAATTGATATTTATTTTCAAGAAAATGAAACTAGCTTACTGGTTTAAAAAGATCAATTGAAAATAGAATGCACACTTATAGTAAGATGTAAAACAAAGAAACTACAAGAACACACGATTGAGTAAACATTTCAAGAAACTGGAGTGTGAAAACCATGGTATTTGGACAAGCTGCCCATACACAGGAATATAAGCACCAATAGATAAGATCCTACTGAAAAACTTCACATATCAATGGAACTAACCAAGTCGGTTTAGAAGTGACCTACAGAATGTAATGAAATATAAAAAAAATCAAACATTTGACACTGGGCTACTATTGAGAGTATAATAGTAACTCCTACGACTATGAAAGCATTATAGTTATCTTTAAAAGTATACATTATCATACTCATTATTATGAAAGTTTCACAAATAATAAAAACATTATGTGAAAAAAAAATGAATAAATGAGCAATAGGTTTGTTTTAGTTAGGATTTCTATTGCTGTGACTGATATCATAACCTGTTGGGACCATTTGGAGTCCTGGCCTCCAGCTGCTCTTCCCTGCTAGAGATCTTTACTTTTCTTCTGATTTGAGTTACTGAAAGCTGTGTCAAATTTGTTTACCAGCTCTGCTTCACGAGCACGTGTTGCCTTGGCTTTGAGGATCAGAGGATAAGTTTTTCACCTATTGGCGAACCTGACCATTGGGTATATAAGCTTCCTTGGTGCTACTGAATAAAGGTCTCCTTACCAGTGACTAGAGGTCCTTGTGTGTCTTTGTACGTTTCAACCTCCAGCCCCTTGCTTAAAGCTCACAAACTGTATTGATAGCACATAGAGAGCAGAAGGGCGCTGTGTGCTGCAATAACCAATAATATCATTAGTATAATGTCCAAACACAACTGAACAGGAAAAGGGTTTATTTCATGTCAGGTTACATTCCATCACTGAAGGAAGTTAGAACCTAAATTCATAGCAGGAACCTCAAAGCAGGAACTTAAGCAAAAGTAATAAAAGAACACTGCTTAGAGGTTTGCTCCCCATGGCTTTCTCATACAATCCAGAACTAGCCCCCAAGGTTGAAACTATGCAAATTAGCCCAAACTCACACAAATCAGTTACAAAGCAAGAAAAATGTCCTCTGAACTTGTCTACAAGTAACATGATCGAGGCATTTATTCAGTTGAAGTTCCTCTTCCCAGAGGCTTCTATCTTGTGTGAAGGTGACAAAAACTCAAAAGCACAAGATGCACAGGTATATTAAAACATTCTCAACATCAATAACACCAAAGAAATAAATCAAAAAGAGTGTGACAAGTTCTTTCACTAGTAGGAATAAACATCATTAAATAAACGAGATCAAGCACATGAACAGATGTAGCAAAAGTCTATATATTGTTGATGAAAATATACCTTATTATAGTCATTATTACAGCTTTCCAAATAATAGAAATGAGAAACTACTGTTAATTTTATGATAATTTTATATTTAGACTGAATAGTAATGCAACCAGAAAAACTATAGGCTAGCTTGGCATTAATTGAGCATGCCTTTAATCCCAGCACTCAGAGGCAGAGGCAGGCAGATCTCTGTGAGTTTGAGACCAGCCTGGTCTAGAACTAGTTCTTGTTCCAGGACAGCTAGGACTGTAACACAGAGAAACACTCTCTCAAATAAAAAAAAAAAGGAAAAGAAAAACTATATCCTAATTTCTCACAAAAACATGGAATGAAAACCTTCAACAAGTATTATGGAGTTTTCTATATATAAAGTACTCACATATGCTTAAACTAAATACCTCCTTCCCTCTGACCAAGTTTGCTCTCACTGCAGCAGCGTGGGATTGTGCATTGTGAGCAAATGTGTAAATTTAGCATGGTACAAATGGAATCAATAGCAGACATTGTTACACAATCGTCATGCAATTACCAAAAGTAATCTTGACAAATCCAGCCTGATAAATATCTTTAAAAAATAGGAATAAAAGGAAGTTTTTTTGGAGGGGGTCTTAAAGAATATTTACAACCTATAGCCAGTACTATACTTAATGTAGGGTATAAAAGCAAACTTTATTCTAAAACCAATAATAAAACACATAGGCTCAGTATCTATTGTCATTTAATATAGTTCTTAATTTCTTAGCCAGAGTACTAAGAAAAGATAAGTAAATAAAATAATTAAAGTAGGAAAGAAAGGAGTCAAATTGTTTGTTAATTTCATTTAATATAATCCTATATGTAAGAGACCCCAAATACTTCATCAGAAAATTCTTGTAATTGAAAAATACATTCACAATGTAGTGGTTACAGTATCAGTAGTGTTCCTAAATATGAAGAACAATCTGAAACATAATTCCGTGTAAATCATCCCATTTAAAAATATTTTAGAAACTTCAAAACCTAGAAATAACACTAATCATCAAGGTAAAAATATAAATATAAATATTAAAAAAACCTCTACAATTAAGTCTTTAAAATAACAAAGAGAGAAGATGAGGAAGAAATGAGAAGATGGAATACTGCTCATGTACATTGATCTGCAAAGTTACTATTGTGGATATGGCTATACGTCAAATGCAACTTAAAGAGTCAAATCAGACCCCTCCTCAATTTTAAATTTTGATTCCTTTCTTCACAGAAATTGGAAGAATTTCTAAAATTAATAAAAAGCAAAAAGCACAAACTTTGGAGGTATTCAAACCAAACTTGACTAAAATAAAATATAACAGAATGCAAAATGAAGTTATCAATATACCTGCCGTCAATTTATGCTACAGAGTCAGAGGAACAATAACAGCATGGTATTGGTTCAATCACACATAAGCACGTACACACATACTGAAGAGGGGGGAGAAAGAGAAAAGGGGAAAACAAAACTATATGCCTATTTACCTGATTCTTAAAAAAAAAAGGTGTCGAAGATATACATTAGGAAAGACAAACGCAAATGGTGTTTAGCAAACATTGATCTGAATGTGGAATAACAGAATGTCTCTAATTTTACCTTGTAGAAAAATCAACTTCAGAACAGAATAGAGAGCATAATGTACAGCATGAACAGTTGAATGTGGATGAAAACATAAGGAATATTTCAAATTGTAAGTATAGGTATGCAATGTGTGATGAGGGTTCCGTTTGCCAGGGAAATAATCACGAAGTCGATCCATGAGATTACATAGAATGAAATAATCATCAGGGTAAAGAAAAAGATGAAAGTTTTGCTCACCTCATTAGGCAGAGGATTAATGTCTAACAGAGATACAACAATGAAATATACATGATATATCACACATATGATAAATATCCAATATATGTATAAAACAAAATTACTGAGACTAAACAATCCAGTAAAGAAATGGAAATTTAATATGAAAAACAATCATTAAAATATGAAAGATATCTAGTGAAGATGAAGGGAAAAAGAATCCTGATAAACTGTTGTTGTGCATCCAAATTAATTCAGAAATGATGGAAATCAGAATGGAGTGTCCTGATGAAACTGAACAGTAGACCTTCACAACATACAGTGCATGTACTCTTGGACAAACTCAATTTAATTCATCAAAAGAGGAAGAGAGATGGTGATTCTTCTAATTCTATATTTTTCTCTGGCACTCTTTACAATAGCCAAGTTGTGAATTTAATCTAGGTTCTAGTAGTTAGATGAAAATGGAAGTCGAGATCAATATACTCAGTAAAATAAATGATTCTTCAAGAGAAATATCACATTTTTCAATCATGGCTGGTCCCTAAAGATCTCTCTCTCTCTCTCTGTCTGTCTCTGTCTCTGTCTCTCTCTCTCTCTTTCTCTCTCTCTTCTTCTCTCTCTCCCCCTCTCTCTCCCTCCGTGTCTCTCTCTCTCTGTCCCTCTTTCTACACACACACACACACACACACACACACGTGTGTGTATATAAAATCAGATATGTGACATAAAGTCATATGGAGACTATTGAAGAAAATGGAATACTTAGAGTGGAAACAGCCAATGTACATTATATACCAGAAAGAAAATGTCTTTATGAAGCTTATTATAAGGTGCAGTGAACATATGCTAATAAAAACTACAATATAATTACTCTCAGAGCTAGTAGATCATTTAGCTAGAGAAAGGAAAGCAATATGTATAAGATGTATTTGTATTCCCATGTTTGTTGTAGCACTTTCCCCAAAGCCAAGATGTCTACCATCAGAATATGAATGGAAAAAAAGTGTTTGCACAATGTAATAATATTTAGAGTTAAAAACAAACGAAATCCTGTCATTTCCCATATGATAGCAAATGAATGCATATTTGAAACTGAAAAAATATGTTTACAATTGTCCTCATTTTTCAGTTAACGACCCTAAGTCTGTGAGCTTGGAGGGTCCCAAAGTCACAAAGATCGTGAGGAACTTTTTGAGTAACACGATACGAGTTATCTCAGCTTCCTAACCTGCACCAACAAGATATAAGAAAAGAAAGTTATAAAACCCAAGTGTTTTTCAAATACTGTATATGAAAGAGCACTATGCTCATGATGAATAAATTAAAACAGAAAGCAGGAAGCAGGAAGATGAGGACATGTCTTTCCATGCTCACATCTTCTCTTCATGTGGAGCCAAATGAACACGCAACGAACTTCACGGGTTTTTTAGAGTGTTGCTGATTGGTTTTTTTTTTTAAAAAAATGCCTCTGAAGCTAATCAGACCAATTGGACCAATTTTGGTCATGATTTATGTCTTATTTGTTCTGTAATGATCATTGAATACTAACCAAAAATTTGGACAAATTGCTTAAATGAAATCAGAAATTAACTTAATGGTGAGATTGGATAATGGATCACCACTCATATTAACATAAAAAGCATGTATATGCCAATTTTTATTTTATTTTTGCATGGGGTCAGAGCATATTAGCCTTATATCAGGTTATATTTTAGAGAAATTATAGCTACCTATAGTAAAGCTGAAGTTTCTTATTCTTACTGTACTATGATGTAGAAACACCACTTTAAGATATTCATTTTTTTGATAGCATTTCTTCAAGGCACAATATTTTCAAAAGATTTAAGCTTAATGTAGTATTTCTACAAAAGATCAGAACTGCTAGCAAAAATGCATTCATCATTACTTATTGTGTGTCATTCTCATGAAATAAATTTTCAACAGACTTTGAATTTCAGGAGACACCTGTGAAGTCTGAACACAGGGGAAACAAGCTATCTGGGTCACCTCCCACCTCATTCAAAGCAGCACTTCATCTGCCAAGAAAGAGGTGGGCCCTCCTCTCCACTGCAAACAAAGCACATTCAGGATCACACAGAATGTGTAGTGCAATTGCAGCATCCTGTTTGCTCGGGTCACAGCTAAATGCACAATGTTTTGAAGCAACAGTTTTTGTTTTCTACCTATTTCTGCTTATTCTCCTGTAACTTTCCCCCAATAAGCTAAGAAATGTAATGCAGACAAAATTAAAACAGGCAAAACAATAGTTAATCCCATTTATTGTGCTAATTCATTGTAGGATGTTAGATCAATTTGCTATTTTCAATGGGACAATATATTACAAATGTACGCAGTGAAATGTGGTTAATATAAAAAGCTGTATGTAAACATAGATAATTGAAAACACCTAAGGTTAGTCCCTCCCCCCATGATAAAGACATGCCTGACACATAGCTCATGTAACAAAAAATGGTTTTAAATTCCATCATGGAAAATGAAAGAAAAACAGTTCTTTCTGTGAGGAGACAAAGGTGGGAAACACAAAATCTCAGAATGCCAGTGTTCTCTAAATTAAAAAAAAAAGTTTTATATTATGTTTAACTACCAATACAACAATACATTCAAAAGTATATTTTCCCTCAAAAATGTATCCATGACAATAAGATAATGGATAATTTAAGTATATTCTAATTTCACTGAGCACAAATAGAAGCATAAAGAACATTTTTGTTAATAAACTTGTATCTCTCTTCAGGATTTTATTAATCATCAAATGTATCACACATAAAAGTACATAAAAGTTAACGTAGCAGTAATGAATTAGAAAGTGAACTGCTACAGAATGAACCAACTCGCAAAACATTAAATTGAACAATGCCAACACACACACATACACACATACACACACACACACACACACACACACACGATTTCCAGTGAACACGCAGGTACACGTTTGAAGGTGTAAGTCACAAACAATCCCACACCAGTTTGGAATTATGATTAATAGAATGGTTATTTATTTAAAGGGGAAAACTTACAGATCACTGTTCCAGACAACAGCCCTCTGCACAATCAGGAAAGGAGCCTAGTGAGTGTGCACTGGAAATTGTGTGTGTGTGTGTGTGTGTGTGTGTGTGTGTGTGTGTGTATGTGTGTGTTGGCATAGTTCTATTTTTAATTATATTATTTGACATTTATGTATCAACCTGGTTGTGATTTTGAGAAAAAAAATTATTCTACCTACTGAACAATAGGTTATATAGATTTTATCCTGAATGAACTTTGAAGTAGGTGATTCCTAATTAGAAACTCTGTCATTTTCTATGTCTTTGTCCTTTAATTATATTGCTTTGATATTTTAATTTCTGACTTTTAGGTAATCAAGCTATTCATGATGCAATGAATAGGACTGAAAGATTTCTTTTTCAATAAATAGAAATTTGCCTATCTCATTGACAACATTAGGTAAGGGTATTCAATTCATAATTTTTAAAACTTGAATATGACCTAATGTGAGTCCCTGACTTTTGTAATAAGAAGATAAGTAGATCATCTCTTATTTATACAAAGAAATCAGATCTTCGACAGGCTAACATGATTGACCATCACAGTTCTTCTTCAATGATCCCCAAAAACAACTTAAAGCAAACAACTGAAAATAGATTGTCTTGGAGAAGAAGATATATTTGGGGAACTTACTGTCATCTTCATATATCTTGGCTATATAATATATGTAAACAAACTTTTGTATGATTTGAAAACAATGTGAAAATTATTCTAGTAATGCCTTTTTATCTGAAAAAAAGCAACATCTGAGTTTATTCCCTACTCCATTAAGTTCCTCATTTGTTTTAAAATTCACAATGAAATAGTTATAAATATAATTTTTTTCTTTAAAAGTAGAAATTTGAAACAGGATAGAACAAGAATAACCAAATACACAAAATGAAAGTGGGTAAGAATTATGTAAATGGTGAAAGTGCTATGACCATTACCAATGTTATCTTTAACTAGAGCTAAACATTGAGAGAGTAAAATACAATTTAAATATTGATTGGTTGGAACAAGCCGTGGTGGTATACATTTTTTATTACCTCTTGGGAGGCAGAGGCAGGCAGATGTCTGTGTATTCAAGGTCACTTTGGTCTACAGAGCAAGTTCCAGGAAAGGTTCCAAAACAATGAAAACAAAACAGACAAACAAGCACACACAAAAACAAACTGGTTGGCCAAGAAGAGATGCTACTACATTCTAACGGAGGTGGCCTCTGTGACAGGTTTTCTTTTTACACAGATTTTGAACTCATTTTCTTTAAAGTTGCCAAAATTAAGCATAATAATGTACCTTTTTCATAAAATACTATAAAACATTATTCTTAAATTTCATTTAGGTCTATTAATTCATGTTTTTCTAACTTAAACCTCATTTCTCAATCTGTCAAGTCAGGGTAATATCTGTTAAGGATATCACCTTTGTTACCAAGCTAATACTCATTAATAAGGTACTAAGGATCTTTGTGAACTGTTGCTAGCAACAGAGAACCAGTCAGTTATATGAAAAGCCTTCGTAGGATTTAACAAAACATTTCTGTCTCTGATACACAGAATACTGCTGTAGGAGGAGGAGTGGGCTGTGTCCCACTGTCTGGCTAGCTTATCCCCCAAAATAACCACACAGAAATTGTATTAATTAAATTACTGCTTGACCCATAAGCTCTAGCCTCTTATTGGCTACCTCTCACATCTTGATTCAACCCATTTCTAATAATCTGTATGTCACCACGAGGTTGTGGCTTACCAGGAAAGATTGAACATGACTTACCTGGCAGCTGACTCCATGGCGGCAATCTCTGACCTGCTTTCTTCCTCCCAGAAATTCCCTATCAGGCCAAGCAGTTTCTTTATTAATTAACCAAGAAAGCAACACATAGAAAGGACCTCCTACACCATACTGCAATCAGGGATGCATAGGATTTTAGTTGGCTTAAGTCATGTAACATCTCCCTTAGTAATTACCCATGTGATGGGGCAGAAAATAACACTGCTTTAGTACTTTGCCTGCATATTTATCATATAATGAAAATTTACTACATGAAATGTGTTTATCTGAAACTTCAATCTTTTGTTTCCTAACTGGAACTATTTGCTGATTCAATTCTCAATTCAGATATTAACTCTCCATTCTGCTGATTTTATATACAAAGCAGAGAATGCTGAAATATCTTTAGTAAGGTTAGAATTATAGTATGGTAGCATTAAAGACAACAAGAAGATTGATACAATGGCCCTGTCTGACAGCTCTGCTCCTATTAGCAGAAGGTCTTCGAGATGACAGGATAATGCCCTGGGCAACTCACACTATGACAGCATGGTCATAGCCTACGTCTGCTATTTCCTTTTAAAGTTAGCTTGCATCGTTAGCGTTTCCAATCCATTTCTGGGATATATCTAAGGCAATGATATGGTTAGCATTTACCAGTGAGAGCAGAAAGTAATAGTACTAATGCAAGTGCCATTAAAAACAGAAAGTAGTAGCTAACAAATCTGGAAGCTAACAATTATATCAAAATGAAACATTTCACAAAATACATATATTTACACATTCTGAGTTGTATATTCATTTCTCACTTTTTAAAGATTCAAGCATTTCTTTTTAGATATTATCAACTGTCCACAGTGTCAAGATTTTTCTCTGTCCATCAAGAAACACAACTAACAAAAACCAGTTATTTCTTACTCCTATTTGTCTATTGTATTTTCTTTCTTTTGTGTTAAATCACATACATTACACTTAAGTTTACATTTCTGGTGGTAAATGGTCAGCTCTAAAATCATTTAAATAAAAAGCATTATACAGGCTCAATGAGTTATATTTTGCAACATATATGTATATACAAATGCATATGTTCTTGGCATAAAAATTGATTTAAGTAGAGGCCATGAATTTGAAGGAGAGCTGGGAATTGCTTATGGGACAGTTTGAAGGGAGGAAAGAGGACAGGAAAATATAATTAATTAACAATCTCAAAATTAAACAACAATAATAAAAGAGAAAATGAACACAAAAACATTGTTTTAAACTTTAAGAGTTGTGGCAAATGCTATAAGTAGCAATCAAGAAAAATCTAAAGAATAATTAAAACCATAATGCCCTAACCTCCACAAGAAACTTATTTTCAGTTTAATATGAATAATTAATGCATGGATTAATGCATGAATAGAATGTACACTTTGATTTTTCCCAGAAAAAACTAGTATAATAATACACAAAAAGACTTGCTATAATACAAACAGTAAAAACTATAATAGTACAAGAAGCCTACCTTACCTTTCTAACTGATTTTCCTAAGTGTGCAAACTAATTTTTGACACAGAGTTTATTATAGAAATGAAGATGATGCATATTTTATTTGATCTTCCTTACTCTTAAGTCCCACCTGGCATTCTTTTTCTTATCAGCAAAATATAAATTTATTGATTGATTGATTGATTTTATTGAGCTCTACATTTTTTTTTCTGCTCTCCTCCCTGCCTTTCCCCCCCTTCAACCCTCTCCCATGGTCCCCCTGTCCCCAAATTACTCAGGAGACCTTGACTTTTTCTACTTCCCATGTAGATTAGATCCATGTATGTCTCTCAGGTTACTCATTGTTGTCTAGGTTCTCTGGGATTGTGATTTGTAGGCTGGCATTATTTTTTTTCTTTATGTTTAAAACCACTTATGAGTGAGTACATATGAAAATTGTATTTCTAGGTCTGGGTTACTTCACTCAATATGATGTTTTCTAGCTCCATCCATTTGTCTGCAAATTTCAAGGTGTCATTTTTTTCTGCTATGTATTAATCTTAATAAATGCACCGCATTTTCTTTATCCATTCTTCAGTCAAGGGGCATTTAGGTTGCTTCCAGTTTCTGGCGATGACAAACAATGATGCTATGAACATATCTGAGCTCATGTTCTTGTAGCATGATTGAACATCCTTTGGATATATACCCAAAAGTGGTATTGCTGGGTCTCGAGGAAGGTTGTTTTCTAATTTTCTGAGAAATAACCATATTGATATCCAAAGGGGCTGTACCAGCTTGCACTCCCACCAGCAATGCAGAGTGTTCTCTTTCCCCCACAACCTCTCCAGCATCAATTGTCATCAGTGATTTTGATCTTGGCCATTCTTACAGGTGTAAGATGTTATCTCAGAGATGTTTTGATTTGCATTTCTCTGATGAGTAAGGATGGTGAGCATTTCCTTAAGTGTCTTTCAGTCATTTTAGATTCTACTGTTGATAGTTCTTTGTTTAGGTCTGTACTCCATTTTTTTTATTGGATTATTTTGAGTTATTTATTTATTTATTTATTTATTTATTTATTTATTGGTTTTTCGAGAGAGGGTTTCTGTGTAGATTTGGAGCCTATCCTGGAACTAGCTCTTGTAGACCAGACTGGTTTCCAACTCACAAAGATCCACCTGCCTCTGCCTCCCAAGTGCTGGGATTAAAGGTGGTTACCCAGCTATTTATACTTTAGATGACCAAGTTCTTGAGTTTTTGTTTTTGTTTTGTTTTAAGCCAGGTGTATTTGGCCAGGCCGTGGTAACCAACAGTTTTTTATTTTATTTTTTATTTTTCTTTTCAAAAATTTACACTTCCTTCCCCTGCTCCCACTCCCCTCCCACTCATGGAGATCAGACCTCTGTCTGATGTGCACTTGGTGAAGATCTTTTCCCATTCTGTAGGCTGTCATTTTGTCTTGTTGTCCATGTCTTTTGCTTTATAGAATCTTTTAAGTTTCAGGAGGTTCCATTTATTACTTGTTTCTCTCAGTGTCTGTGCAACCAGAGTTGTATTTAGGAAATGGTCTCCTGTGCCAATGCATTCAAGTGTACTTCCCACTTTCTCTTCTATAAGATTCAGTGTGGCTGGCTTTATGCTGAGGTCTTTGATCCATTTGGACTTGAGTGCATGGTAATAGATATGGGTCTATTTTCATTCTTCTACTGTTGATATCCAGTTATACAAGCACCATTTGTTTAATATGCTTTTTTCCCATTTGATATTATTTGCTTCTTTGTCAAAAATCGGGTTTCCAAAGGAGGGTAGATTAATATCCGGGTCTTCTATTCGGTTCCATTGGTCCTCCTGTCTGTTCTTTTGCCAATGCCAGTACTGTAGTTCTGTAGTAGAGTTTGAGGTTAGGATGCCTACAGAAGTTCTTTTATTGTACAGGATTGTTTTAGCTATTGTGGGTTTTTTTGCTTTTCCATATGAAGTTGAGTACCGTTTTTCAAGGTCTGTGAAGAATTTTATTGGGCATTGCATTATATCTGTAGATTAATTTTGGTAAGATTGCCATTTCTACTATATTAATTCTACATAACAAAGACCATGGGAGATCTTTCCACTTTATGGTGTCTTTCTCAATTTCTTTCTTCAAAGATTTAAAGTTCTTGTCATACAAGTCCTCCACTTGTTTGGTTAAAGTTATCTAAACTAACAGAATCAGAAATGAAAAGGGGAAAACAACAGACACAGAAAAAAATGCAGAAAATCATGAGGTCATATTTTGATAACTTGACATCTACTCTCAGTGTTTTTCAGTTTTGTTAACCTATCCCATCTATGGTCCATTTATTGAAAGACACTGCTATCTTATAATGAAGAGATTTGCAAATTGTGTCTGAATAGAAAGTTCAGTGTTTGGAGTCAATAGTCAGTCTTTGGCTTGGTAGAAAAACATCTGGTAGCTACAGATACCATTTCCTCAAAATTACATTTTTCCTCTGAGGACATACTTTTATGTTTATTCCTTTAGACATGCAGCTTGCTATGAAAAGTTTTCTGAACTCTATTAATTATTTTTATCAATTCTCTAAAATATGTATCAAATATCATTAGAAAATGTAAATTTGTCATAAATTACCATGCCTTCCTAGCCCAAACCTTCTCAGTGCTTTTCAGGTAGAGTATGGTTTTAAAAATGGGCTGTGCTTTTTCTTCTGCATCCTCAATAGCAATTCCAGGTGCATATGAAGATAAAGGTGACTAATTAGGTTGCTGCTTATTCTCAAGGAAATAATTAGGCATCATTAGGGCATTATTTTTTAAATTAGGGCTTGCTTTCATGTGGAATTTTTATAGTACTCTGTCTTTGTAGAGACAGTCTTGAAACTCATTCATTTGTTCAAAAAGAAAAATTAAATGTCATTATTAAGATCTACTTTTCTGAAAACATGGCCAAAAGCAATTTAATCCTAAATTTGTCAGCTTCACACAAAAGGCAATTTGAACATTAGCAATCAATCTCTCAAGGTGATTTCTATCTGCATTTAAAGGTGTGGATAGAAAGAAAAATACAGGAAATAATTATCCTCACGAC
This sequence comes from Microtus oregoni, assembly GCF_018167655.1. Taxonomy (NCBI): domain Eukaryota; kingdom Metazoa; phylum Chordata; class Mammalia; order Rodentia; family Cricetidae; genus Microtus; species Microtus oregoni. The sequence continues at coordinate 20,158,406 of NW_024543060.1, forward strand.
CACTATCAGTGAGAATTCCTACTGTGTACAAGTTTGTGAAAATGTGAAGAGTCTAAGTTGTACATACTGGACCTGAGGAATTCTTCTGAAGCTCTGGTTGCTAGACTGTTTCAGAGATGTGAAGTGCTTCATGATGAACACTGGCCCTCACTGGTCTGGGTTTTTATTTAAAAATATAGAAACTCCTTAAAGGGAGACCAAGTATGTGGAGATTTATAAGATGTGATTTGAGGATTTCCAATAAAGCTCTTTGTTTCCCCAGGTAATCACATTGAATAGAAATGCAGCAGGAACTTCCATTTTGAATTCCTTTAATTTCTAATTCAATCAAAAATTTATTCAAAGACAAGACAATTTCTCCTTTCAGTTTAACCAGCTGTGCCTTGTATTTATTATCAATGGGAAAATGTGACTTTGTAAAATCTTTGGATGTCTTCGTCTGTGTAAAGGGGCTCTTCAAGTATATTCCAGATTTGTTGTAAGGTTTAAATTAGTTAATACCAGTATAACACTTAGAACATTGCATAATAGGAAATGGTGTGAACTCTTATTTTAGAATTAGGATTGCTATCATTATCACTGACTGCTCTGTTATAGATGGACTTCATTCACAATGAATGTTGTATATTATTTGTCTTCATGATTGTAAATGTGGGGCTTCTAAGAGTTGAATGTGTCCTGAAGGCTTGTTTCTCTTGAATGAGATTAAGACCTTAACAGAAACAGGCTCTGCACAACATTTAGCAGCCTTGCCCTTCCACCTTCCATCTCCCAATACTTCTCTTTAGAGTACACGGTTCTTCCTAGGATATCGATCCTGCTAACACTCTGTCTTTTGCTCCCAATCACCAGAACTGTGAGATTTCTTTTTCCCCACATAAATTACTCACCCAAATATTTTGTTCTAAGGACATTTAAATGCATTAGCCCAATAGATACCTATTATGTACATAAATCTGAGTACATAAAATTAAGTGTACCACCTATGAGTTTAACAAAATTTCAAAGAAGTTATTGCATCCTCACCACAAATGCTCATTTACATATTGTTTATTCTTTTTAGCTGTATTCAAGATAATGAAATTATTTCTCTTTTCACTTTGAGTAAGAAACTGAAGGGAACACCCATAGTGACTATGATTCTAATCAGCATTTGGGTATTTGCTGGCACATTCTGAGAGATAAGTAGAAATTGGAAATGAAATTAGTGTTCTCTTTAGCATTTCAAGGGTATTTGAGGAATGGTGAGAGATAGAGGCAAAAGGAAGACAATCAAATTCTGTTTTTGTACATTACTGGCATTTGGCAGAAGTATGACATCATCAGGAATTGTGCTGGGCAGCTAGGGACAAATAGCAAATTAATGCCAGCGGCAAATGTGGCCTTATGTGGACCATTGCTAGCCAGCCTGGGGCTGGAGAAACCCCTCCATGAAATTAATGATGTATTGAAAAGTTATTGGAAGACAAAAAGAGGACAGAAATCAAAGTTATTGATATGTGTAACTTCTGGTTTCCCATATGAGGTATGAGCTATCAAGAAAGACATGGGTGAATTAAGAAAATGGTAAAAAAAAAAAATTAAAAAAACTGGGGATTCAATGATAAAAAGAAAAAGTTCTAGAATTTATCACTTCTTGGAGAAACCAAATATTACGATTTAAAATTGGAAACATATTTAAATAACATCAACATATGAAATCTAAATAACCTTAAAGTCCAAGTGAACCAAGTATGCCATTTTAACTGTGTTTACTTAAGAGATCATGTTAATAAATGCACATTGAACTAAAGATCTAATTGCATAGATTCTTATCCCTGGAAGAAAAGACTCATGTATACATTTCAGTGCCAAATGTAGTAGAAGTCTGTCTGAAACAGTCTTGTGTTGCTTTTCCCTTTATGCTGACAACATGATAATGAACTGTGTGTAGCCATCAATAAAGATGTGGTGATGGAATGTAAAACTATGGGAAATCAAAAAGTATGCATATCAGAAGGACCAACTGAGACAGAGATAGTTAATGCAACTTTATTTCCCTAAACTTTGTTGTCAAGAGTTTTAGAAGTAATGGTTTGTTTTCTTCTTTGTTATTTATTTATTTATTTATTTGCTTATTTTGTGTCAAAGTCTTACGCTATAGCTCAGGTTGGCACATGGATCTCTGTGTATGGCTGGCCTCAAACTTTCAATCATCCTTGCCCAACCTTTCTAAGGTTATTGACTCTGTGGCGCCTCCATACTGAACTCTCTGAGATCAGTCTTGTCCAGGTGAATAAACAAAGGGTTTTGCAAATGGGCTTCATGAAGACATTACCCTGAAGTATATCATGTAATTCGATGACATTGTCCCATTTTTTCTCAACTTTCCTCCTCCTTCTGGTTCTGTTAAATCCTTTAAAACAGTGATACTCAGTCTTCCTAATTTCCAAAGGAAAACTATTTTTGTTACAACTTCCATACCTGTAATTTTGCTACTGTTAGGAATTGTAATATAAATACCTGTGTTTTCTGATAGTGTTACATGATTACTGTGAAGTTTAGCCAAAAAAAAAAGGTGTTGTTTTAAATATAGTCTCAGTTGTTCAGCTTTACAGGTAATGACTCAAGACCCAGATGCAGGGGTGGAAAGTCTGCTAGGTCAGAGAAGCAGAGAAATTACCCAGCTGAACTTCTTCCTCTGCTGACATTCCAGAAAGGGACATTTCTCCTATGCAGTCTCAAACAAGACTCCTCCAAACTAAATACAAACAGGCTTTTCCAGTAAATAACATAATCTCAAGTTTCATAGTATGATCAAATATCCTGCAACACAGAGGGGTTATGACCCACAGCCTGAAAACCACTCACTCATCTAGACATTCTCATTTTGGCTCCTACCCCATATATATTTTAGTAATATGTAAATATTTTATGAATCACACTACATGAGCATAATTTTATGTGTCTATTTAAATTTTGACATGCTGCCTTTCTGAGCCTACCTTGTTTGCTTAACCTGATGATCACGAATTGTATCATTTTTTTGTGTAAATAAGATTTAGTTCTTCTTATGGCTAAACAAAACTCCATAGCATGTATGTACTATGTTTTCTTCATCGATCTAGTGACTGACACCTAAACACATTTAACAACTGTGCTATTATCAGTTGTGATTTAGTAAACAAAGGTGTGCAATCATTTCTAGGATATATCGACTTTTGAGCACAAAGCCAAGAAGGGTGGTATAATCTATATTCTGGATAATCTATAATTATATTTTCGGGTTTCTTTCAAATTTCTGCACCAATTGTCACAGTGGTGGGACTAGTATTCATCTCCACAGCAAGACATAAAAGCAGTTGTTGCTTTATCTTCATAGACACTTGTGTTGATCTATCTATTTATGTATTTATTTTGTGCTCTCTTAAGGATATATATAGTCTCTATGGGGTGAAGCAAAAAGCCACTTTTAATTTTAATTTGAACTGTCATTTTAATTTGAATTTCCCTGATGACTAAGGATTTGAAATATTTCATACTCACTGAATATTTTCTATCAGTTTTTTTAATCTTTTATTTTATCATGCCACTTATGAAGAATTTATTTATTTATTTAGATTTTGTCTGAATGAGTGTTTTGCCTGCTTGTAGGTATTTTTACTATGTATATTCCTGGAACTTATGGAAGTCAGAAGAACGTGCATATTTTCAGAAACTGGAGCTATAGGCGGCTATAAGTCACCATGTGAGTACTGTCAAATGAATAAGGGTCCTCTGAAAGATGAATAAGTATTCTTAACCAAAAAGCCACTCCTATAGACCCTTTATTTTCTAATTTATCAATTATAAATTTGGTATCATTTTTAAAGTTCCTTATGTACTCTAAATAATAATCCTCTGTGAGATACATAGCTAACAAGTATTTATTTACCCATTCTGTATTCTATAGGCATCACTTCTTAATTTTATGTTTCATTAGTGCTTTGAGAAATCTGTACAACACATTTGGTACCATATTTTCAAAGTATGCTTTTAGCATCATTGTGAAAAAGACACAGGGTCAAATACTAATGAAAGAATAATTGAGGAACAGGATACATGTACTGGTCAATTGAATTGAGTTCAAGCAGTCAAAAAGCAAAAATTTCCTTTTTCCTTTTCCTTTAAATAGGCAGGCACCAGAAGTGGTCAGTTTTAGCTTGAGGTTTCTGATGTCAAATGCTTTAGATTTGGGCTGGGTGTCTTCTACTTCAAATAATCAAATAAAAAAAATTCTTCATCCATTCTTCCACTGAAGGCCATCTAGGTTGTTTCTAGGTTCTGGCTAATATAAATAATGTGGCTATGAACATAGTTGAACAAATGTCCTTGTCATATTGATCGGGCATCACTTGGGTATATTCCAAAGAGTGGTATTGCTGGGTCCAGGGTTAGGTTGATCCCGAATTTCCTGAGAAACCGAAACACTGCTTTCCAAAGTGGTTGCACAAGTTTGCATTCCCACCAGCAATGGATGAGGGAACCCCTTCCTCCACAACCTCTCCAGCAGAGGCTATCTTGGTGTTTTTGATTTTAGCCAATCTGACAGGTGTAAGATGATATCTCAAAATTGTTTTGATTTGCAATTCCCTGATCACTAAGGAGGTTGAGCATGACCTTAAGTGTCTTTTGGCCATTTGAACTTCTTCTGTTGAGAATTCTCTGTTCAGATCAGTGCCCCATTTTTTAATTGGGTTAATTAGCATTTTAAAGTCTAGTTTCTTGCCGGGCGATGGTGCACGCCTTTAATCCCAGCACTCAGGAGGCAGAGGCAAGTGGATCTCTGTGAGTTCAAGGCCAGCCTGGTCTACAGAGCGAGTTCCAGGACAGGCTCCAAAGCAACAGAGAAACCCTGTCTCGAAAAACCAAAAAAAAAAAAAAAAAGTCTAGTTTCTTGAGTTCTTTATATATTTTGGAGATCAGACCTTTGTCTGTTGCGGGGTTGGTGAAGATCTTCTCCCAGTCAGTGGGTTGCCTTTTTGTCTTAGTGACAGTGTCCTTTGCTTTACAGAAGCTTCTCAGTTTAAGTAGGTCCCATTTATTCAATGTTGCCCTTAATGTCTGTGCTGCTGGGGTTATACATAGGAAGTGATCGCCTGTGCCCATCTGTTGTAGGGTACCTCCCAATTTCTCTTCTAGATGTCCTTCAATGGAAGAATGGATGAAGAAAGTGTGGAATATATACACATTAGAGTACTACTCAGCGGTAAAAAACAATGACTTCTCAAATTTTGCATGCAAATGGATGGAAATAGAAAACACTATCCTGAGTGAGGTATCCCAGACCCAAAAAGATGAACATGGGATGTACTCACTCATAATTGGTTTCTAGCCATAAATAAAGGTCAGTGAGTCTATAATTTGATATCCTAAAGAAGCTAAATAAGAAGGTGAACCCAAAGAAAAACATATAACAATCCTCCTGGGTAGGGGAAGTAGACAAGATTGCCAGGCAAAAAATTGGCATCTTAAGGGTGGGTGGGAGCGGGGTAAGGGGAGATGGGGAGAGAAAAGTGAGAAGGGTAGGATGGGGAGAACTTGGGGCAACGGGATGATTGGGATAAAGGAAGGTTGGATAGGGGAGCAGGGAAGCACATATCTTAATTAAGGGAGCCATCTTAGGGTTGGGAAGAGACTTGGACCTAGAGGGGCTTCCAGGTACCCAAGGCGAGGTCCCCAGTTAGTTCCTGGGGCAGCTGAAGATAGGGAACCTGAAATGATCCTATCCTATAGCCATACTGATGAATATTTTGCATATCACCATAGAACCTTCATCTGTCGATGGATGGAGACAGAGACAGAGACCCACACTGGAGCACTGGACTGAGCTCCCAAAGTCCCAATGAGGAACAGAAGGAGGGAGAAGATGAGCACGGAAGTCAGGACCAAGAGGGGTGCACCCACCGACGGAGACAGTGGGGCTGATCTATTTATTGGGAGCTCACCAAAGCCAGCTGGACTGTGACTGAAAAAGCAGGGGATAAAACCGGACTCTCTGAATATGGCGGACAATGAGGGCTGCTGAGAAGCCAAGGACAATGGCACTGGGTTTTTTTTTTTATTAAAGAAAAATGTTAATTTCATGAATTTTATTTTTTTTATTTATTTATTAAAGATTTCTGTCTCTTCCCAGCCACTGCCTCCCATTTCCCTCTCCATACAAATGGATGGAAATAGAAAACACTATCCTGCGTGAGGTAAGCCAGACACAAAAAGAGGAACATGGGATGTACTCACTCATATTTGGTTTCTAGCCATAAACCAAGGACATTGAGCCTATAATTAGTGATCCTAGAGAAGCTAAATAAGGAGAACCCAAAGAAAAACATATAGGCATCCTCCTGAATATTAACCTTCAGCAAGTGATGAAAGGAGACAGAGACAGAGACAGAGACCCACATTGGAGCACAGGACTGAATTCTCAAGGTCCAAATCAGGAGCAGAAGGAGAGAGAGCACGAGCAAGGAACTCAGGACCATGAGGGGTGGCACTGGGTTTTGATCCTACTACATGTTCTGGCTTTGTGGGAGCCTAGCCAGTTTGGATGTTCACCTTCCTAGACCAGGACGGAGGAGGGGGGGGGACTTTGGACTTTCCACAGGGCAGGGAACCCTGACTGCTCTTCAGACTTGAGAGGGAGGGGGAGAGGAGTGGGGGGAAGGGGAGAGGAGTGGGGGGAAGGGGAGAGGAGTGGGAGGAGGGGGGGAGGAGTGGGAGACTGGTAGGAGGCGGAAAATTTTTTTTCTCAATAAAAAAAAGGAAAAAAATTCTTCACAGGATTGTACATCTCATTTGGTTTTAGTTAATTCTGTACATATACCTTCTAGTTGTCACTAAAGCATAGCTATCTCCCATTCTCCCATACCTCTCTAACCATTTGAAATGTTTGCCTAGTTCACTTGAGAGAATTTCACAGTGGAAATATATACCTTACATTTCATATGTACCAGTTCTGAGATCTCCTTCAAAGCCCAGAAGTCATTATATATAAGCAACAAAATTGTGGAACCATGATAATAACTAGAGTTAGCCTTGAGTTCTTTTTCTAAACAATCAAGAAAGAGATATAAAAAAGAAAGAACGAATGAAAAAAGAGTTAAAAATGAAGTGAAGAAGACAAAGAAAGAAAAAAAGAAAGAAAGAAAAACAAGCTGAATTTTGGAAATGTTAGCAATAAGTATCTCTATATAAAAAGTGAGAGAATCCTTAGAATATTTACTTAATTAATTTATTTGTTTAATGCATTGTGGATCATATACATTAAATATATGAATTTAAAATATACAATATAGGTATGTTTCAATTTAACTAATGATCATAAATTATAGACACCAAATTATTCAGAAAGAGTACTGAAAAACTCATACATTGCCATATCTCTTAATAATAATACATTCTTTGTAAGATTCCTTTGTGATGTGATGTGTGTGTGTGTGTGTGTGTGTGTAGTGACTTTCAAGTTGCAACTCAGTGTACTGGTTAATTTTCATGCAGCTCTCATCAACTATCCAACAGATAGCAATATAAAAGAGGATGGGTTTATTTTTATTATTGCTTGAAGTAATGTAGTCTATCCAGATGGGGAAGGCATGGCAGCATGACTGTTAGTTCATTAGTTGGTCGCATAGGTTCCAAGTCAGAATTTGGAGCCTGGAAAAGGAGTGGGCCTAGCTTATGAAACTTTAAAGACTGTTTTCAGTAACATATTTCCTCAAGCAAGAATCTACCTCTTACTGCTCACACGACCTTCCAAACAGGGGTACTAGCTGAGAAGCAATCTCATGTTTACATTTTTGGTCCTACAGGGGAGATTCCAAATTTGAACTAAAATGATTAGTATTATTTCTAGGAAATTTGGAATTATTGGTGAGCTGTTTCCCATGTAAGATTTTCTTTCCACAATATCATTATAACTATCTCAGCAAAATTTTAGTTTAGTAATGTTATATATGAGATATTTCAGATGATGTGATCTTATCTTTAATATTTAATTCTATTTATTGCTGTAGTATACCTATGATGTTGAGTAAGAAGTAGGATCAGACTATTTAGTATGTTTCATATTCAATAAGATTTTCTGTCTTTAAAACCAACAACAGTTAAACCCCATAATTTTATTAATGTTGCCTTGGTTTTCTGTAAATCAAATCTCAGACCCATTCATGCAGGATTTTGAGAGTTATCAACATTGCATATACTACTCAAGCAATTAGGGGTAGTTGAAGCCTCTGTCTGTCCATCTCTGACTCTGGTTTTATTAATTATTGACCTTGGCTATTTACTAGTTGCTAGGCACTTGACTAGCTTTTGCACCCTGTGAATTTGCAAGTGTCTTGCTTGGTATTAGTTATAATATATTCTGTTTGCACACTTACATGACCAGGTTGTAGCATTTGCCATGGCAAAAATTTATCGCTATTACAGCCACCAAGATATAAACATAGTCTTTCTTGGATATCACCTACTTAGCTCCTTGTCTCTAATGTGGTTTGGAGTGGTACTCAAAATAGAAGTTTCGTGTTAGATGGCATCTTCACTTGTAATTAAATCTGCTATAACCAGCTGGACTAAAAACAAGGATATATGAATTGACAATATGTTTTAAATATGTTTCTCAAGGGTTTTCATGTAGCCAGTCTGCCTGCTGTCACTGGCCTGTAGCCATGTCTGCTCTCCTCTCTGTCTAGTTTGATTATCTCATACCCAACTAAAAGCCCCATGGCTCATTTTCTGCAGTGCTTCAGGCTTTTCCACTTGTACTCTTGGTCTTCCTTTCAATTCCATTCTCTGTTCTCCCCTTAAATATATTTGAATAGCTTGTAGTCGTCCCCTGGCATCACCCTTCCTACTACCTACACAGATGTATTAGCCTCCTGTCTTAGAGCCACTATTAATTCTAATTGAAAGGTACTTTAATGTTTTTAGAATATGGAATTTGTATTTTGCATAAAACATCATAAAATGTATTTTTAGGTTTACAATAAAAGAAACAATTATATAGCAAAATACAGACAATAAGACAATTTAAAATTAATCTTCAATTATAATATAAAACTGCAATTTAATTTATATACTGAAGCATAAAAATATGGCAAAATGCACCAACTGGATAAATCTATTTTGGGAAAAAAAATGAATCAGATTTGCTATTCAAAATCCAGACTTTTCCATGAAGGGTAAAGGAAAACAGCTTTCTGACTCTGGATCTTAGATATCATTAGTCCTAATAATGTTGGTGATTTCTTCTGGGAGTGTTTAATCAGTTTGTTGTGACATGGTACCAGCAACTCAATCCTATAAAACAATTGTGATTGATTACTGCTGTTCCATGTATTGGCCAGAAGGGAGGCTGAGAAAAACATACCCACAGCTTGCTTTTCAGAGTACAACTTATGGAAATGGTGGCCTTTTGGAATTGGACTTCTTATAGTCTTATCAATATTATTAAAAATATTGTAGCCAAAAGTTAATTTCATTATTTTTAAAAGATAAATATCATTTAAAATTGTGATCAATGTTAGGAATTACAGCATATTAAATAATTACAATTGCATATGGTGAGTACAAATCTTTTTCTTAAACCTTGACCTAGTTAAGTATTGACATCTTCTGACCTGAACACAGCAGGCATACTTAGAAGGCCACTTGCAGGTCTCTTAAAACCACCATGGCAAGGCAGAGGCTTTCCAAGTCAATAAACTGTGACCACTAAGGCTGAGATCAGCTATTTATAAATGATCAAGGATATTCAAAGTAGAATATGCATTTGCTAAATTTATTTTTATCTCACTACAATTATAAATAACAAAGTAAATAAAACAAATGAGAGCGTAATTCTTGCTATCTCACATTTAATTTTATATTTTTTATGGCAAGGTACCAAGAAAGACAACTTAAAAGAGACTCAGTGTTTTTGGCTTATTCACCTTATGGAATGGTGGTAAGGGGATTCACCATGGCAGAAGGGCGTTACGGAGAGAACAATTCATGTCATGTTGGTCAAAACCAAGAGAATATGAATTTATGCTATTACTCTTTTTCCATTTTCCCCTTTACTCTATATAGGTTCCTCGTCTACTGTGTGATGTGGTACACTTTCTTGGCAGTACTTCCTCTTTTAAATGATTGTCTCTGTGAATGTCCTCCTAGAACCTCAAGGAAATATGCTTTAATAATGTACAAGGGATCTCTCAATCTGATTAAGCACACATTAAATATTAACCATTAAAGATATAGTTGTTAATTTAACTATCAAGCATATCTCATTCAATTACATTTAAAATTCAAATACAGGTAGGATGAATTCCCTCATAGTATATATAAATGCAAATGAATAGCCTTAAACACATATATATGAAAAACAATACATGGATTCAGTATATATATATATATATATATATATATATATATATATATATGTGTGTGTGTGTGTGTGTGTGTGTGTGTGTGTGTGTGTGCGTGTGTGTGTGTGTATACTACATATATATTTTTGTGTGTAATTATAGAATTCAAGAGGAAGAGATTATGGATTTTAGAAGTTGGGAAGACACAGAAACTAATTGTTTTGTTTGTGTTAAAAATGGTGCAACTATAGTACTAATGAATGAAATTATTAAAAATATTAAAATTTTAAAAATTTATAAAGGTTATATTTTAATAGACTGAAAATACAGTTGCTTCTTCCCCAAAGTAGTCTATTATTTCTCAAATGTTCTCAATCACATCTCCTCTGAGATGCAAGGAAATTTTACATAGGACTTAGACTTCATGGTCTCTTTTGCCCTGCAGCTTTCCTATACAAATATTCCAAATTTCTAGCATTTGGTACCTTCCTTGCTTCTTTACTTATTTTCGTATTCACCCTCATTTTCACAGACTTTCCACTAAGGAACTGCAAGCAGATATTTCAGCCTTGCCACATGTTGCCTTGAATATAAACAGTAGCTTAAAATTGGAGAAGGTTCCTTTACTCCAAAACTCCTATATTTAAAATGCCTTCAAGGATCACAACCTGTAAACGACACCAAGGAGTATTACCAGCTTGGGCAGTAGAGTATAGCCTAGAAAACATTTGTAAATTGCAGAAAGGCTTAGCATATTGAAAGAAACTGAAAGGCTTATACATACAGTGTGCCGTGTTCTCTTCAAAGCACAGAGAAACCCTGTCTCGAAAAAAAAAAAAAAACCAAAAAACAAAAAACAAAAGAACAAAAAACAAAATAAACAAAGCAAGGTCTTCCAAATAACCTAAACCTAAATCCAGCCAATAACAGGTGTGATATATTCAGTTCATTAAGGCCAACATTTTTTTTTTCTAATCTTCTTAGTAGTACAAATCTCTTCAAAGGACGTAATTTTCCTGCCCAAATTTGCAAATGATTCTTTAGGAGGTAATGTTAAAGTTTCGTGGCTACTTCTAGTCCGATTTTGTTTTTACATCTCACTATGAACATATCTAATCAAAGACATGAACAAAGAACCAAATAAATAAAAACCATGCCACAGCCCAAATCCTGAATTTATAGAGAGGGCATTTATTCAGAGCAATTAGTTACTGGGAGCCAGGTAGGCCAGTTTCAGATCAACAAATGGATGTTTGTCCAACAGGTCTCTGAGAAGAAAACCAGTGATTATAGTCTCTCACTATGCGAGGACCGATAGACAAGACAACACAGAAAACTGCTGATACCAGGTAGTTTGCACGTACTCTCCTCTCTGATAATTCTCTTGGTCGTTTTTAGTGTCACTTGGTCAGTCATGGATCGGATAGATGTCATCATTCCATGAAATCGCATTGTATTCTCCAATATTTTACCCTAGTATCCTTTGGGAACTGATGTTTCTCAGGCTTTTGAATGATAATGTTGTTTTTGGAAATGCATTCCTACATTTATCATCTTTGTGTTTTGTGAGAACAGAATGTGCCTGGCTTGATATTTAGTCAAGCTAGCAAAATGCTGAGCTTTGTTTTTGTTTGTTTGTTTGAAAATTGTTTTGGTGTAAAATTTAATGTAAGAAACAAATATTTTTTCCTAAAGGTTAATGCTGAAGGGTTGGAAATCACATACTTATTTTATATTTAAATTAGAGATTCAGGCAAGTCACTTGCCCCTTTGTTGTTTTAGGACCAAATAAGGCTTCAGTTAGACCATGACAATCAGTTCCTCAGCTTTAAAATCTTCCACAAAGTCTAGAAATATGGACAAAATGAATACAAGTTACTGGCACGAAGTTATATGAACATCCCCCAGTCCAATGAACAATAGTCCCCATTCTATTGAATCCTGTGAGTTGTGCCTTCTCTGTCCATATTCTTGCCACCATACTGACCTTTTAAATATTGCCATATTATCCATCAAATTCTTTTTAGAGAATTCTAACAGTTCTCCAAATTACCTTTTCCATTGTTCCCAAATTACTTCACAATTCAGTTACAAGGCATTATGAGTATCACCAGATATCCCAGCTATGACTCTACTGTTCTGATACAAATTTTCTTTACTTGTTTATTTATTTTCCACCATTTTGAGTAGTACCTGAAATTCATATGCTTCAGAAGTTCCAGTCTAAAATCAGAGACTGTGTGGTCAAGGATGTATTATAGTGAGGTTTACCGTGGTAGTAGGGTTGTGTGCCAGAGGAAATTGCTTATGGCATATAATAGGAAGTGCTACCCAGCTACAAGATAAGGAATAAAATAAATCTTTCCATGTTATGATCCTATGAACCCAGTCCCACAATCTAAATACCACTTTCCATCTTTCACCACCTCCCAATAGTTATATTCCATTAAGAATTAATTGAAAGTTTTCCTATTGATTATCTCAGGTCCCTCAGGTTCCAATCACTTCTCAGTCCCTAACACATGATATATAAATATATGCATATATACATATATTTGGATATATTTCACAAGTTAAAAGTGTTATTTATTTATTATAAAAAACTAAACATTTTCAGCTTCCTATTAAAACAAAGCAGTACCAGAAAAAAATATTCACTATTATTTAGGAGGAAAAGTTTCTTACTATCTTTTAAGATAGACATGCCACTTAATATACTTATCTAGGCAAATTACATTTGGTCTGCCTACCTATTACAATTGAAGACTGTGACATTTTGAATAAAAAAATCTACTGATACAAACATGGCACAATATTAAACTTTTTCTTTGAAACCTCTTTTTTCAAAGTGATCCAATATAACTATACCAGTTAAAATATCACACATTACAATGTGAATGTAGAGAAGCCTAGATGGTTAAGAGCAACTATAGACAGAGATTGCTCAATTGATTCCTGACTTCCCAGACCTGAAATAATCAAACAAAAACTATATCAATTAAAATGCTTTCTTGTCTCTTAGCTTATGATTTTTGTTAACTAATTCCTACATCTTAAATTAACCCATTTGTATTATTCTATGTATTGCCATGAGGCTCATGATTTGCTAGTAAGATTCCAGTGTCTGTCTCCTTTGGCAGCTACATGGCATCTCTCTGACTTTGCCAGCATCTCTCCTCTTTCTCTGCTTGAAATTCTTGCCTGGCTCTATTCTGCACTGCCATAAGACCAAAGCAGATTCTTTATTACCCACTGGTAATAAAACATATTTACAGCATACAGAGGGGAATTCTATATCAATTACCTCTATAATGTAGTTAATTAACTTCCAAATTAGATTAGAAGAGAAAAGAACATTCACGGTTTGTGTTTAATTGGCTTGAATGTTTTCACCTCACATGCCCTTTCTTTTTGTTTGGCTTACCTGGTTATACTAGTTCAAGGGAAAATTTCTTTCCCACAAGCAAGGTAGAAATTTTTTATATTTTTCAATTCAACTTTTTCCTTTTTAAAATTCATTTTACATACCAATCACAGTTCTTCCTCTCTCTCCTCTTTCTGTTCTTCCCACCTACCCTCTCCATTACCACCCCTCCCACCTTCCACAACTGTCCAAGCTTGAAGTCCATGCCTCAGGGAGGAGAAAGCCTCCTATGGGGAGTCAACAAAGACTGGCATATAGAGTTGAAGCAGGACCATGTCCCTTTCCATTGCATCAAGGCTGAGCAAGGTATCACACCATTAAGGACTGGGCTCCAAAAAGCTAGTTCAGATATCAGGGAAAAATCTTGATCCCATTGCCAGGATTCCCACAAGCAGAGTAAGCCACACAACTGTCATCCACATTCAGGAGGCCTTGTTCAGTCTCATGCAAGCTTCCCAAGTATCAGTTCAGAGTTCGTGAGCTCCCACTAGCGCCCTTTATTTGCCTATGTGGGTTTCCCCATCATGATCTTGACACCTCCTCCCTGTAACCCTCACCCCTGACTTACTCATATAATGCTTCCTATATCTTTTCAACTGGGCTCCAGGAGTTCTTCCCAGTGCTTAGCTATAAATCTCTATATCTGCTCTCATCAGATACTGGATAAAGATTCTATGATGACAATTAGGGTAGGACCTAGAAAAGCCTCCTAGGTAATGAGGAGGACCCTAAGAGGGAAAGCATGGATCACCATAGGAAAGGGAAGTAGATAAGATCTCCTGAGTAAACTGCTGGTGGGAGTGGAGTGGGAGAAAGAAAGGAGGGGATGAGAACAAGACTGAAAATTTCAACCACAAAGAATTCCATTAATAATTTCTATTAGATTGATGTGCTAGCTCTTATATATAGACATTTTTATAGATGGATTGAGGGAAAGGAGGAATAAGAAATCTCATAGAGCCCATGCTAAATGGTATGAGTATAGAAAATTAATATAAGGAGAATATAATGTAAAGATAAAAAATACTAGAAGAAGGAATACTGGGTATATGCAGTTTAGAAGGTGGATTCCAGCCTTTTCCTCTTTAAAACTTTGAATGTTACATTTTCCAGAATGGCTGATTCTTGAGAGAAAGAGAGAGAGAGAGAGAGAGAGAGAGAGAGAGAGAGAGAGAGAGAGAAATCAAGCAAACAACTTGATGATGATTTGATGATTTGATCATTTATGCTTGCGGTATCCCCTGTTCATATTAAATCCACTGAAGTTAATTTGAAGAACATAGTACTACCAAAGTATAATAATTAAGCTATGACAGCTATTCTATTATGAAATATATTTAACAATTAATGTCATGAGTTAGATTAATTGCACATCATTTAAGTAGAACTGTGTCGAATTTCAGCAAACTCATTGTTAAACTTTGAAGGAGTTTTCTATTAATGTTTAGTTATATTTTATGCATTAAATGGAAAAATATTTTTAAAGTCAACTTTATTATCAGTAATTATTTTGTTTTCTAGTATTTTCATAAATCCTAAAGTTATACAAAGTATTCAGGACACAATATAATGTCACATGATGGAAATTACAGTTTGTGTCTTCTTAATACGTATGTTCATTGCAATGTCACTGAAGTATGTGACTGTTTCATAGAAAGAGGAATAGCTAAGGGAGTTATTGGTAGCAGCATCTATATAGGTCTAGATTAGAGCATTTGGCTAAAATTCACATAGCCCTTGAAATGATTACCAGCCTCAGAAAAAGGGTAGAGAGGGCAATATGTAAGAGATTAAAAAAAGGGGGGGGGAAATAAGGGAGAGGAATGGAGGGAGATTGAATGATAATTTAAGTTTAGTTTATTCTTTTTTTTTTTTTTTGGTTTTTCGAGACAGGGTTTTTCTGTGGCTTTGGAGCTTGTCCTGGAACTAGCTCTGTAGACCAGGCTGGTCTCGAACTCACAGAGATCCGCCTGCCTCTGCCTCCCGAGTGCTGGGATTAAAGGTGTGAGCCACCATCGCCCGGCTTAGTTTAGTATTCTTATCACCGAACATCATTCTTAAAACTATTAGTTTCAAAGTAAGCAAAATATGTATTGGCAGATTTAATTGAAATTTTAATCGATATTTTATTTCTTATATTCACTTGGACATTAAATTTCAATTTCAGAGCCAGCATTAAAAATGGTTCTTTACTTATTCAGAAACAATAAATATCTTTGATATATAAAATATGCATATACACATATATTATATACATATAATGTGTTTAATTGTCATTTTCCGTCCTCTTGCCTAAGACATTTAAATGTAATAGTTAATGTTCCTGAAGGTTTTGAACCATGGAATTACTTCAGAGAAAAGTATTTGGCTCCTAAGATTATACTATTTCCTTTGTATCATACAATCATATTGACTGATTCTATCTTAACTCCATATGTGATTTCAAGAAAATGTTTCACTAATACAAATAGAAAATGTCACCTACTAAACAAGTGGAGATGTACTATGCTGGTCAACGCATGCTATGAAGCCAGCTGACCAGCACTCCACTGACTTTTTCCATATGGCACTGTTCTTAAATACTTGTTTTTGGTAACCACAGTATATGTTTTCTGCATGAACTTGAACACGATTTTATATGGTTTATATGTTTAATGTCACTAGCCTTTGATTTATACATTTTTATTTCCAGGCTACCACAACAGATTAAAAGGTTTTTTGTCTAAATACATTACACATCTTATTGCAGTTACAAGACAAAAACTTTGATTATTTCCAAAAAATACGGCCAAGAATTCTGCTCACTCTTCCTTTCCATTTTCTAGTGGTTTGAAGAGAAATGGTATGACCTTGATAGGAGTGGGAATGTAGAGCTTTTGGTACTATGAGGAAAGTGTATCTCTCTATCTATGTGTATTTATATCTATGTATATTTAGAATTAGAACATTAACTCATGAGTTTATTTTTCTTTCTTTTTTTCTTTTTTTACATTTAGTTATTGAATGAAAGACAATATTCAGGAAACTCAGAATATTGTAATAGAAATATTTTTAATTTTAATATAGATTAAAAATAGGTGTAATATTGTAATAGAAATATATTACACTTATTTTTAATCTATATTTCCAATATATTTATACCAAATATATTTGAGTAAAAAATGTCATATGTTGATGTGAATTTATATTAATTTTGGACATTTTTCTGTTGTGCATTTCCAACACACATAAAGCAGAAAATTAATTCTCGTGACACTGAGCCTGAGGAATAAGTACTGTGATAGGATCTCTGCCTCAGTTTTTTTTATGAGGATACATTTGTAGTCCTCATGTAGATCATACACATAATATATTGAGCAAACATTTTTAACATGCATTTGATTTATGCTGAAAGAAAGTTTGCAGTTTAAAACATGGCTGCAGGTGTCCCACTATGAGGAATAATTTTTAATGCATTTTTCTAAACATAAGAAATGAGCAGTGGAGTTGGGAGGTTCAAGAATAATTCCAGATTTTGCTGAGGTATTGAAAATATAGTAGTTCTTATTTGTTAAATGCGGTTTTAAGAAAATGTTCCAAAAATGCTGATGATAAATGGCATACGCTGGCGTAATCTCTCTTACAAGGTAGTCACAGATGTGCTTAGGAAAGTCATAAATAGAAGGGTATTTTCTATTTGCAATTCATTTTATAAAGCAGAAGTATGGTAATCATAATGTTTCAATTGAGTGGATGATTTGTATGACTGCAGAAACAGCTTGCTTCTTCCCTGTGAATCTAGCAGTTTCTAAGTTTTGATTGGTGGTAAAAGAAACCAGGGATAAATTGCCTATGCAGTCAGTGAGGCATGACATAAGTTTGGTCATCTCAACTTTTCCTTTCAATTCCATGAAAGAAATATTAGAAAGAAAATGTGTTAAATATGCATGCATAATGACATGTTGATTAACACAGTGCAGGACAAAAAAGTGAAGAGGGTAAGAAATAGTTAAATAATATTGGCTTAAGCCTATAAAAAGTCTTGAACAAAGATATTTTGTTAATCTCTCCAGCAAAATCTATTGTTATGTATAACATGCATGTGGAATAATGTGAGAGAGGCTGTATGCCTGGGCCAAAGTCTGAGACCTCAATGATAAGTTAAATACTGAGTTTTATCAATCCAATGATGGACAGGAGTATTTAGAGTAAGTTATTATCAATTTCTTCAGCATTTGCCACTATCCTTACACTTTTTGCATACACACACACAGACACACACAGACACACACAAAAACACATCCTCTAGCATGGACATTGTTCCATCGAGGGGATGAAAATTAAGGATTTCTGTTGAGTTCCATTTCTGTATTTCCATGAGCATTTTTGTGTCTTGGTGCTTTAGGAGCCATCCTTTCATGTGACGTGGATAATATTAAATACAGAGCAGAGCAACTATGATAGAGGTAAGAGGGTTGACTATGGAAGTTTGAATGTGGACTAGATATATAATCTGGTCACTACTGTAGAGGTCAAATCCAAAAGTCCTGTGGGCATTTGTGTATACTCGCAATGGCATTTGTGTATACTCGCAATGTCCAGAAAGTGCCCATAGTTGGCAAGTAGTGACAATGACTCCAAATTAGTGATTCTAGGAAAGAATTGCAATAATTTATGAGTAAAAGATTAGTAAGATAAAATACTGAATGCTCAGACAAAGTATGAAACCAAAAGATGTCAAAAATACCACTGAGTTTATATTATATTGGCCATCTACTGCTGGATATGAGTCCTGCCCTACAGGACTTGTATAGCCAAGGAGACTCTGTAGGGGGAAAAAAAAAACAAAAACTATATTCTCATTATTGGAGTAGCTTTTAGCTTGGGGATGGAGGCTTGTGCCCACTTTCAAGTTGAGAACTAGAAATTCATCTCATTTAACAGTGTGCTGGCTCTGTGTATTCTATTGTCGTCTCTGTGAGCTCACACGTGGGTCAGTTCTCTTGTGACTAGATGACCTTGTTCCCTTGGTGTCTTCCATGTTCATTGGCTCTTATAATCCTTCTGCTTTTCAGAGTTCTCTAAAACTTGAGAGGAGAAAATTGATGAAGACACCCTTCTTGGGCCTGAGTGACCCCAGGTCTCTCACTCTTCGTACATAGTCCAGCTGTGGATTTCTTTATTTTTTTTTCTCATCTCCAGCAAGTGGAAAACTACTGTGATGGTGGCTCATGACCCATCTATAGGTACAGCAGAAAATTGTTAAGAGTCTTCCTATTACTACTGTCCTTTTGAAGTACAGTAATATTTGTTTTTCTATTAGGTCTATCTAATCTCAGGTTCATGGCCACCCTGGCAGTGTTGGGCCTTAAATTTTGTCTGACTATTCACTGGTGTCTTCAGACAGGTCACTGCTGTAGCTAGTTTAGTGTTTACCTTTCTCCTTTGGTATCCAGTACCCTATCAGTAGGAGTGAATTCTCTAGATAGGAAACAATTCATAGCTTTTAGGTTCTGTGAGTTTGGTAGGTACTGTCAAGAACAATAGGGCCTTACCGTTAGTTTGGGAGGGCAACCAAGAGGCTTGGCAATAGCCTGGGTTGCTTGTAGGTTCCATTCATTTGTCCAGCTGGAGCTTTGTCTCTCCTGTTATTTGATGATAACCATTTTGATCACCTTCATATATGTATACACTTTGGAAAGCTATAGTTTACAAGTGTATTATATTTTTATATTACCCTTCATATGAACCATAGCTTTATTTTTTCCTCCCTGTAGTCCTTACCTTAGCTCCACCATCTCTTTATTCCAGTTTATCCTTTTATTCTAGCAACCCAGAGTTCATCCACAACTATATATTATACTTCCTATTTCAGAAAAATCACTTCCTTCTATTTTAGTCTCTAATCTAGCTAACCCCTTTGGTTGAAGATAAAAATTGTACTTACAGAAATTTGAATTAGTATTGGAAATAGTCAAATAAATGTATAAGCCTATGTATATATTCATTATAAAGTAAAAGTGAATTATTAAACTAAACATTTTAGCAATAAAACAGCATTGAAATGAAATCCACTCAGTTTTGTGTCATCAGACAATAACTAAGAAGAGTTTTCATAAATAAGTTAGATTTCTTCACGATAAGATATTAAAAATAATGAAAATATGATTAGTACCCAGACAATAACTTAGAAGAGTTTTCATAAATAAGTTAGATTTCTTCACGATAAGATATTAAAAATAATGAAAATATGATTAGTAGATTTGTAAAATGGCTTAGGTGATCCAATATAGGCCACACTGATATATTAACGGGAAAAATGTTTTCAATATCGGAGAGAAATTTAAATAGAATTAATGTGACTTAAAGGCAAATTCAGATCACCAGACTGAGAATTTGTTCTAAGAAGAAAAGTGATAACAATAAAAATCCAGTTTTAAGAAACTAAAAATGACTTAAAAACATGTAAAATAATGTAAAAGACACTCAAAAGAGAAAACAAGGACCATGTGTGATTGAATCATGCTTTGACAGACTGTAGATTAATTGTATATCTAGCAGACAATATCAAACACTAGGGAAAGGGCTCAAAGAGCTAGGGCAAATGAATAGCTGAGCTTGAATATATATATATATATATATATATATATATATATATATATACATACAAATAAAGTGCCACACTAAGAATGACATGGAAAATAGTAGGGGGAAGGGCACAGAAGTGTGTCATAGCAGGACAGATAGGAGGACCAGAATGTACAAAAGGAGAAGGCTAAGCAGGCTCCTAACTATACTCCCTGATTTATATTTGGCCTAAATGGCATTGTGCTACTTTGCAGTAGCAATAGATAGTAGGTGAAAATCGAGACTTCTGAACATAATCATGAGGAAAGTGAAAATCAGGGCAAGGAGAGAGTATTTATTATTTTCTGTAACCAAAAAAGTCACCCAACCTTAAACTTACTAGATTTTTCACACGGTTGATTTCAAGAAGGAAAGATTCATAAGAATTGAATATTTTATAGTGTGTAATTCATTCTAAGATTTTATAAAGAGGTAATGTTAAGATATTTTATAAAATCAAGTTAATGATTTGAAGTGTGATGTCCCACAGGCACAGAAGTTGGTAGCAGATACACACACATACACACACACACACACACACACACACACACACACACGAGAGAAAGAGAGAGAGAGAAAGAGAGAGAGAGAGAGAGAGAGAGAGAGAACATTAAAATCTGGGATAAACATTCAGTTGAGAGAGAAACAATAAGTAACAGTTATTTAATAAATTAGTGAACATGAAATAGAAGACATCAAAAAAATCAAGTATTGATGGAGGAAGGTCATTGGCTAATAAAGGCACTGCCCTGGCCCATTTTATTGGTTAGAGGATAGGTGGGAGGAGTAAACAGAACAAAATGCTGGGAGGAAGAGGAAGTGAGCTCAGAGACTTCACAGCTCTCCTCTAGGGAGCAGACGCCTGAGAGAGACGCCATGCCCCGCTCCCGGCATGAAGCTCCGACCCAGGATGGACTAGGCTAGAATCTTCCCGGTAAGACCGGTTCTCACAGATTATTAGAGATGGGTTGATCGGGATGTGAGAATTAGCCTGTAAGTGCTAGAGCTAAAGGGCCAAGCAGTGCCTAAAAGAATACAGTTTGTGTGTTGTTATTTCGGAGCATAAGCTAGCCTAGCGGGCGGCTGGGGAGCTGGGGTGCTGGGGACGCGGCCCCGCCGCCCCTAATACTACATATGGCGCCCACGTGGACAACTGCTTCCACATAAAGCCTGAGACAGCTTGGAAAGTAATTCTAGAACAAAATGAAAGCATTGTGCCTGGTTTCTTGGTAGCAGCAATTTCTCGGTTCTACTCTGCTTGCTAGAGGCAAGCAAGCGCCTCATCTAAGAGAGGCTTCCTGACTCAGCTTTAGCTGCAAAGCCTGCAGCTCATTAAGAGGTCCTGCCACGAAACACTTAAATGGTGTTGACGAAAAGCTGAACGCATGCTTTTCAATTTTCAGCCGTAGCAGGAAAAAAGCTGCGCCGTTTAAAAATGCCGGCTTTCTGGGCTGTCCTGCCAGGGCAAACTCTGACTGTTTGAGGCAGGAGGGCCGGCTACTGAGAGAGGACTTGAGTGTTGTCTGTTGTAGCTCACTTGCTGGCAGGGACCTTGAAATGCCATACAGTTGTTGCAGTAAACATGGCTACAGCCTGTATATCCGCCATGAGGCTGGAAAGCTAAGGAATGGACTGGATCTAGCTGGCAAAGCCACGCCTTTAATCCTACTGAGATCGCTTGGTAAATTAAAGATTCATGTGGTCAGAAAAAGAGAGATATACAGTAAAGAGAGATTCAAAGACAGAAAAAATTTCTGAATGGTTTAAAGTGTGTTAAAAATATATGCAGACTAAAAGTTAAAGTTCTTAAAGTAAAAAAAAAAAAAAAAAAAAAAAAAAAAAAGGAAGAGAGTTGTTGTGTGTGGTAGCACACGCCTTTAATCCCAGTGCCTAGAAGGCAGAGACAAACAGATCTCTGTGAGTTCAAGGTGTAGCAGTGTACACCTTTAATCCCGAATGCCTGGGAGGCAGAGACAGGCGGATCTCTGAGAGTTCAAAGACAGCCTGGTCTACAGAGTTACTTCAGGTCAAAGATACAGAGAACCTGTCTCAAAAAGCAAAAAGTTAAAAGTAAAAATAAATGAAATAGAGGTTAAAACAAAGGTGTAATAAGATGGAAAATAAACAGAGAATTTTGATACTGTATGATATTATGCTCTCTTTGAATTGTTTGAATGCTGAGGAAGGACAAACAACTGCTAAAAGATATTTGTTTATAAATGCTGCTGAACTAATCCAACATAGATACTTTGAAAATGCCTTAAATTTGAAATTTGGATCTAAAGACAAGATACTTTGGAAAGGAGTTTCTTATTTTGTTTTCACAGAGGATGAGACGCTGTTCATTTCTTCTATTCCGATTTGGTATGATGGACCACGCCCTCCTGAAGTGTTGGTGTGAACGCCTTCAAAAAATTACTTCGCTGAACTGCCAACTGAGATGAAACTAGCACACAGGTTATACCATGAAAGACCAAATTAACGACGCCCCCATTCAGCAGGAAGCAGTTTGGAGAGAAATAACTGCGCCCAAATTCCCAAAAAATGTTTATAAATGTTCTTTTACATTTAAAGGGGGATATGATATAGATATGAATAATTTGCATTAGTATAGATTTTGCTTTATTGATAGAGATTTAAGGTCAATTTTGTTATATGTATAAGTGTTTCTGATTTTGATTAAGGTATTGTGATTGTGTAGTTCATTTAAATATGTACTGTATAATTAAGAAATATAGGTTGTTAATGGATAATCATCGATAATAGTAAAGCTTGTAGTTATGTTAGTTAGATTTTCTAGATATATAGAGATGTATTTCAGTTAGATAGACATTCTTCATGTCTTTCAAAGATTACAGAATAGGACATTTAATGTTTTAATAACTGAGGACTTTTCATGACAATGAGACACTCTGCTCCTGGCAGCACCAATCTACTTCAAGAGGAAGATGGGCATCGAAGAGGCTCGTTATGGAGTTTTGATAGCCATTTGGGCAAGAAACTGCTCTTGCCTGGACTATTGCATAAACTGGACACAGAGAACCCGCAGAGAGAGGACTACTGAACTTGCCTAAGGTGAGATGATCTTTTGGGGTTCCTGATTCATGAGAGAGTCTGTGAGACATTCTGCAGGACACAACAGATAGTGACTGAACTGACTTTGAATTTTCCTGCTTTATGGAAATGTCTGCTGGATACCATGGGCCTGAAGGCTGAAGATGGATGCCCCAACGGTACAGAGGAACTTTGGGTGACTATCCAGGCAGCGAGATGTCTCTGTCATTTCTAGAGTTTGAAGTTTCTTAGTTCTTGTTTACTTAGGTAATATTATATCTTTCTGGAGTCTTTGATGGAGTTAAGAATAGTTAGTTATAGTTATAGTTTTCCTTAGTTATGATAAAGATTATTGTAACTTTTACTTGATAACTGTTTTGTTATATGTAATTTTGCTATGTTAAATCCTTTTTTTTTTGTTTAAACAGAAAAAGGGGAAATGATGGAGGAAGGTCATTGGCTAATAAAGGCACTGCCCTGGCCCATTTTATTGGTTAGAGGATAGGTGGGAGGAGTAAACAGAACAAAATGCTGGGAGGAAGAGGAAGTGAGCTCAGAGACTTCACAGCTCTCCTCTAGGGAGCAGACGCCTGAGAGAGACGCCATGCCCCGCTCCCGGCATGAAGCTCCGACCCAGGATGGACTAGGCTAGAATCTTCCCGGTAAGACCGGTTCTCACAGATTATTAGAGATGGGTTGATCGGGATGTGAGAATTAGCCTGTAAGTGCTAGAGCTAAAGGGCCAAGCAGTGCTTAAAAGAATACAGTGTCTGTGTAATTATTTTGGGGCATAAGCTAGCCGAGCGGGCGGCTGGGGTGCTGGGGAAGCGGCCCCGCCGCCCTTATTACTTCAAAGTATAAAGCAAACACATAAACAACTTGAAGATCAAAATCAGAGTAATTAATTATACCAGCGAGAGAAAACAAAGACCATGCATAACAGCATCACGCTCTGTCAGATTTTAGAATTCTTATGAACCTAGCAGATGCAAAGAAGCACAGGGGAAAGCATTCACAGTACTATGACAAGTGAAGAGATGAGCTAAAACTAAATATGCAAGTAAGCTGACTGGAAACTCACTATGCTAATCAAGTTTGCTGATGCCATGTGGCAATCCTCCTGCCTCTGCTTTCCAAGTGCTGGCACTACAGGTGAGAACTACTACCCTTGTCTCAACCAATTATTCTACCTAATAATAATTATATATCCACGTGCTGTTTAAAGTATCCTAAAGGAACTGTAGGAGACATTCTGCAAGTGAATAAAACATATAAATCATCATGTATTAGACATTCTAAATAAAATTTAAGATGAAAATAGAGAATAAACTAATAAATAGAACATAGTGCCCATGAGACAATGACTGCTACATCTAGACATCAAAGAGATTGAAAATGAAGAGTATCATGGATGGCAAGGTAAGATTTAAAACAGAAATCTTCACTGGATAATTGTCAATTTTTAACCCCCAAAAATAGACAGTCACCACAAGAATATTCATTATCTTTACCATTATTCTTTTGGGTTCCACAAAATTTCAGAAGATTTTCCACTGCTCTGACAAGATGCTTTTTAAAGAGATGGATACTTTCTTCGTAATTTGTACTTTTCTTTGTTTCAGTACTTTTCTTCATGGTTTATTAATATTCTGCTTTAGCTCCATGCAATTTTAAGTTTATCCATTTGCCTCTGCCTTCTGAGTGTTGGGACTAAAGGCATGCACCACCACCACTCCATTCTAAGTTTATCATGTGATATACTTACTACAGTTTAACAAGTAAAGGATTGCGTTAAAAGTATCTATTAATGTCATCATTGCTTTAAGAATCATTTCAAAGCAACTTCCCCTAAAACATCCCAATTGATCCTCTTTGAGGGTTCACAGTAAGTTATTATTGCTGGGTATTTCTCTGCTATTTTCCACATTAGATTGGAAGAGTTATCCCTTAGTTTTCTTAATATTTAACAAAATATAGCATTGTACTTTATTATAAATAGAAGATAAATTATTGTTGGTCAGAAAAGACAAGGAAAGAAACAATCACTAAACATTAAAGAAAATACTGAAACAACTTACCTGAGCTAATGGGAGCCCTCCGACTCAGGCCTGACAGTGGGGGAACCAGCATAGGACCAAACTAGGCCCTCTGAATGTGGGTGATAGTTGTATGTATGGTTGGGGCAGACTCTGGGGCCCCTGGCAGTGAGACCAGGATTCATCCCTACTGCTTGTACTGTTTTTTTGAACCCATTCTGTTTGAAGGAATACCTTTCTCAGCCTAGATATAGTGGGGAGGGCCTTGGTTCTGCCTCCTAGAGATGTGCTAGACTTTGGTGACTTCCTGTGGGAAGCCTTACCCTCTCTGAGGAGTGGATGGGGAGTTGGAATAGGAGAGATAGGTGGAGGGAGGAGGAGGAGGGAAGAGAGGAGGAACTCAGATAGGTATGTAAAATGAGAAAAGATAGATTTTTTAGCAAATACATTTTAAAAAGCTTTATTGAAGATGGCAAAAAATGTTAAGTACACAGATTCAACATAGGAGACGAGAGGAAGTGAGTGCAAGGCTATATTCTTTACTCTTCTTGTCCTTGGTGGGGATGCTGCTTATTTCAGTGGTATTTGGAGCAGAAAAACAGAGGTGCATTGGTGCAGTGCATTGGAGTCAGTGTCCTGAGCTCAGAGCAGGGTTGAGAAGCAGAGTAAATTGACACAAATGGAAAACAAATATAAACACCATGTGCCCATATTAAACAATGGAAGTAACTCAACAGTGAAAGTAAAACAAAACAAAGAAAACAAGAAATCAACTAATCGTCCTAAAGTGCTATTTGAATACTTAGAGCAAAGTAGTATGCAAAACCACTGAATTTAACTGAGGATGTATTTCCATATTTCTAGTTTTAGTGAGACATATGATTCTTCATTATCTTCTCTTGCAAACAGTAGCACTTTTCTATGTTATATGAACAATCTTACTCTTAAATCTGGTGATATTCTTTTACCTGTAATTTGCCTTTAAAGATGATTTAAAAAAATCTAAAAATACATATACAGATTTATCCATGAATATTTCATTGTGGTATTTTAGCATTTTCTTGAACTGCTTTTGAATAAAAAACAGTCTACCTGAGGTTACAACAGATTTAGATTACAGATTGCTTAATATTTTTTAAAGTACACGGCAATTTCCTATCCTTTCCTTTTGCAATAATTTGCAATCTCTGCAAAAGATAATTTATAGATATTATTTATACCACTTTCGCTGTGTTTCAAAGCTGCATTTTGAAACACATTACACAAATATTGAAAAACAAAATCCTTGTTCTTCTGAATATATTAGTTTTATTAGCAGTATCTGTTACTTGCAACGTATCACATGTATTCTTTTTATAAAAGTTCAAGAGCAGGAATAAATCAATCGTAATTTACTTGACGAAATTAGCCAATTTGACCATACTTATAGGAGAATTCCATAGAGTAATTACAAGCACATGATTCAGACAAACAGGGTTTATATTGTGAATTTGACATTAACTAAATTTCTACGAGCTGTGTAAGTCAATGAGAATCAACTTCCTCATCTATAATACAGGGATAGAAAGAATAGCAAAATTCATTGCAAGATTAAATTGCATATAAAGTTTGGGTATGTCAGATTACATTTTATACAATTGGTAACAGCAATAATTCTTAGCCCATATATCCATCTGAAATCTTGACATCTTGATATTCATTTTTAAAATGAAGTAAAATTGATACTTAGTTTTCTCAAATGGTTTAAAAGTGGTGATGCAATCCCTTTTTGTGTGATCATACGCCAGATGTTCAAAGTTGGAGCTTGATTATCTTTAATAAAAAGGAGGACAAGTCATATTGTGAGTGCATTTTGGGATGTCTTATAAGAAAATAACAAAAATAGAAAAGCTCCTAATATCTGAATTCTGCAAGTCAATCTAAAGAAAAATATACAAGACATAGAAACCATAGTAACTCTTGAGATAGCTGATGGTAGAAGGGGTTGTAGTTGGTTTGAAATCCCTGCGATTTGTAAAAGCCTCAAGAGCATATAGCGGGTGCTTCTCCTTTTTCTCTTTGTGGTTGCCATTTTGACAAGTTACTGGGAGATGATCAACCATGGCTGAAATAGTGACTATTTCTTATGAAAGATAAATGATAGAGTGTATATATCACCACTGTATGATGTCATACTATAGAATAAAACTGAGTGCCAGTGAAAGAAATAAAAAAAAAATGCTGAACTGGATTTCATGTTCACAATGTTTCCTGATTTTTCCTCTTGTAAAGTTCTTCCTGGTAGACTTTATGGGAAATTAGGAGGTAGATAAACTGTTTATTCAGTACACAGTTCTTCAGTTCTTGCACAGAGATGTCAAGATTCCTAGTGCACACCTGCCAAGCCAGCTCTTGGAAGAAGCAGGATGGTTTCTGTATGACAGAAGCAAGTCTAATGAGAACACCAAGGTCCCACTCAGCCAGGGTTGCATAAAAGGACTTGTTTTTAAAAATAAAGCATACAAGAGCAACAAAAGGAGTACAAATGAATTATTGCACCAATGATATATCTTCCACGGGTGAACTGTAAAAGGTATAGAGAACTTGCTTTGGAGTCTATGCTGATATGTATGTGTTATGGAGTGATGAGTAAATGTGCTTAATACATCAAATGACTATGCCAGAGTATGAGATGTGGAAGAGCTGACACTCCTCTATGTGTGATCTTCTGGAGCATTGTAACCTCTGCAAAAGAAAAATCTGTTTCCCATTTTTTTTTCAATTTTGAATTGTTTCTTTTCTTTTCTTTTCTTTCTTTTTTCTTTTTATTTAGTCTTTTCTCATACAATAGAACAGACTGGAGCCTTCTGTCTGTCCACTCCTCCCCTTCCCCACCAGCCTTTCTTCTCTCCCAGATCTACTACTTTTTCTTTTCACTTCTGGAAAGAGCAGGCGTCCAAGGGATGTCAACCAAGTATGCTCTAATGCCCGACGCTGCTTCTGGATTCATCTCATGCATGCTTATAATTTCCACTTGTATCTCTTTGTATGCTTAAACTTAGAATCCACTGTAGTTTCAGTGTATATCTTTCTACCTGGGGGACCTCTTTGCAATATATAAAATACCAGCCAGCCTCTACTCCCAGGCATATGAGTACAAAACAAACTGGCCTGTAAGTCCGCTTGCCCGACCTTTCAGTTGCATCAAATGATAGTTTATGTAACAGCAAATTGTTTTCCATAAGCAGTTGTGTTTAGATCCCAGATCTAAAGAGAAAGCAATTGCTGTTGTTTTAAGCCATTAGGTTTGAGTGATTTAATTAGATTGTAATAGACAAGCAGCTCAGTGTATATAGTGTAAAAATTGATAAATATTAGTAGTTATTCTTGAGAAAGAATTAGATTTTTACTTCAGTGTTATCTGAATTCACTTATTTTAAACCCTATTCTAATACCAGCTTTCATAGTGTCTTTGAACCACATTCATTGAGTTCCAATTTGCTCTATTTTCATATATAATATCATTGGCTATATTGATGCAGATGTTAGTATTTCCTAGTCAAAAGGGAGAGAAAAAATTAAATAAATTAGCTAATGACAGTATTAAGGCTACAGTTCTCCATAATGGCAATGAAAACTCTATTGATATCAATTTAAAGAGGGGAAAAATATACAAAATTCATAAAATGTTTTTAAACAAATAGACTGGGTTTCATTAGAGAATTTCCCATCATTATTAAACACATTTGCCTGGAAATTAAGTTTAATATTTTCTACATAATAATCACAGAAGATACAGTAAATAAAACAAATTTGCCACAGGCTAAAGTTTGAATAATAAAAGTTTCTTCTAAAAGGCACTTTGTATTTCAACTCATTTAAGCCTCTCACAAAGAAATAAAATAACCCATCAAAATTGGGGCTCTTGCTTAGTTTACTTTTGTTGGGTCAATGTTTAAGGAAAAACGTCTCAGCTCTGAGCCTATTTGTTAGTATTTATCTTAAGATTCCTTCAGATCCAACAGTCTGTGATTTTCAGTCCTATTACTTGTATTGCTTTTTCTTTCTGCCTTCTTCGTTCAATTAATTTAAGAGAAAATTGTTGCTATTTGCTTTCTCCACAAAATAATTTCATAAGTTCTGAAGTTTCAGATGTATTGTACTAGCACAACAATTACTTGGGGCAAATTTTAGCAATCAGCCTCAGACCCCCTCTGTGATATGGCTTTCAATGCTTTCCCCTGCTTTTATAATTCTCTGAATTTTAGTCTTTCTTTCCCATTTTGCAATTGTTTGCACATTCTATAGACCTGTGATGCCTAAATGCTCTTGGGAACTAACATTTCTGATTACTTTGCTGCTGCATTAAAAAAAAAAAAGTGTATGTGCTTTTTCTTGAAACATTGAATTGACTTTTCTTTCATTCTGCTTGATATGAATGAAGGTGGTTATTTCTTTTTGGTTATTAGTGATATTGCTTACTCCTTGATAGGTTCTCTTTGGTTTACCCTCTCACACAAATTCCTTTCTACCTTATTTTAAGAAAAAAAATATTTGTTGGGAGCAGTAAGACCCCAGATCCTGAATTTCTTGTAATCCCCTGATCTGAGTGCCTACAGCTGCTCTGAGCATGAGACCTTCAGGAGTTCCTGATGGCAGGAGAGTGGTTTCTGGTGCGTTTGGCCGGGGCGTGGCTATCTCTATATAATGTGCCCCTGAACACAATAAAGGAACATTCTTGGGGAATTCAAGGATGACCCGCCTCGCTGTCTCTCTGTCTGTGTGTGTCTTTGTATTTTAACCTCCAGCCCCTTGCCCGAAGCTCACGAACTGGGTGACAGCGCACAAAGCGCTGACACGAGGGATGGAGGCCATAGTGCGCAGCATTTGGAGGTCTCCACTGAGATATCGGAAAATATTGGTTACTAGTTGAGGATTACAGTATTTAATAATTTCTTTTTTTTATTTTTGGAAAAAACTTATGTTACTCTTATTTGCACAATATCTCCAGAATTTCTTTTTTAATTTGTTTTGCGAAACAGGTGCTTTTAAGTTTCTAAAGTATTTTTATCAGCTTTTATTTTATATGAGTGAGTATTTTATTTACTTTAAGCTTATGAAAATCAATTGAAAGATATCTGCCCCAGCATGAATGGGACCTGCCAAGATTTAATCCAGACGGAGACCAGTAACGAAAGGGGCATGAAAATAAGTCCAATCTCTAAACCAGAATCCACCTCCAATTAATAATGACCCACAAAGAAAAAAAATATTCTTTTCCTGTGTAATCTCACTGGATTCACAAGGCATTCTTAAGGCCAGGTCCCATGCTCAGCTGTAAACGACCAACTGAAATTGTGTCTTTGGAGAGTTTCTCTCTCCTTTCTCTCTCCGTCTCCTTCTCCGTCTCCCTCCTCTCCTCTCCTCTCCTCTCCTCTCCTCTCCTCTCCTCTCCTCTCCTCTCCTCTCCTCTCCTCTCCTCTCCTCTCCTCTCCCCTCCCCTCCCCTCCCCTCCCCTCCCCTCCTCCCTCCCCCTCTCCCCTTCTCTCTCTTTCTCATCTCTTTCTCTCTCTCCTTTTATCCCCCTCAAGATACTTGTCTGGGTTCTTTAAAATGTTTTTAATCTTAAAGTTGTTTATATATTATGTTTTCCAGTTTGTGTTTTTATAGGATTTCCGTGTGTGCAAATATGTTTGCGTATGTACATTGCTACATGTCTTGTATGCTTTTTCTTTAACTCTCCATTTTCTGTTTGATTGTTTTTATTTATCTTATTGCCTACATTTTTCTTTTTTTTTTTTTTTTGATTCCTGTTTATTTTCTTATGAGACAAAACAAGAAAATAATGGTGTAGATTTTGGTGGGTGTGGAGGTCAGGAGGATGTACAAGGGGTTGGTAGATGAAAATACATAATTAGAATATGTTTTATCAAACCAGTTCTCAATAATAAATAATAATGTTTATGGATGAGCAGGAAGTGGGGAATAGATCTGACCCTGAGATTTTGCTCAGGACACCAAGCTTCTGTGTGTTTTTTTTATCTCTTTTCCCCTCATCATTCTATGTAATTATTCTTTCTCATTTTATATTACACACTGGACTAGCAACTGCTTTAGGGAAAATATTTTCTTGATGCAACAAACAAGCAGCCTCTGCCAACAGGTCGGCAGTCCAACGTGGTCAACTTTATCCATGTAAAACCTGACAAAGCTTAGACAAAGCTTACAAAGGAATTCTAGACATAAAAGAAGAGAGTTAAGTGTGGCTTAAGACAGTGGTTCCTTTAAGGGAGGTTTTACTGATTCAGCAGTAGCAGAAACAAACAAAACAAAACAAACCAACAAAACAAAACAAACAAAAAAATGTGTGGTTTTGAAGTTTCAGCTCCTGGGCAGTTGCCAGTAAAAACTCTGGCTCATTCAGGAGACCAGCATTTAAATGAGGTCTGTGGGCAGAGAGCTACAACTTGCTTAATGGCAACATAGACCTGCTGTATGCCTGAAAATGGAGAAATGTGCATGGCTCTCAGAGACAATGAACATGTCTCTGTCATCTTGGACTGGGTGGAGCCAAAAGGCAATGCAGCCTTAGTTGCTGCTTAGCATTTTAAGAAGTGCTCCTGAACAGAAAAGGATTTCATATATACAATAGGACATATTCAGACACAAAAGACCTCTAAACGAGACGTAGTTTGTTTAAAATATGTATGTAGGCTTGAGAGAGGAAAAAGAGTAAAGAGACAGTAAATGTAATATAAAAGAGTACAGACAATCATAGATTAAAGGAGCAAAGATAATAAAATAAATACTAAACTTGTATAAAAAGTAATAAAGTGAGAAAAATGAGCACAAAAAGATGCAATATACACAGAGACTGGATTGTTTTATTTGAACTTTTTTGACTGTGAAGGAGCTAAGTACAGGGAGCCCATTGTATGGGCTAATAAACTAAATCAGAATAGAGGCTTTAAAGGCATCATGACCTCAGAATTTTGACTAAGGATTTGTTGCTTTGGAAAAGAGGTTCTTTTTTTTTTTCCCCACAGATGATGAAAACCTGTGGAATCCTTCCAGACTAATGTGGTTTGATGGACCAAGATTCCCCAAAAGATTGCCACAAACATGTCTACAAATTACTTAGCCCAACAAAAATCATGAAGCAGTTTAGAGAGAACTATGCCCAAATTCCCTAAATAATAGTTTATAAATATATGTTTACATTTAAAGGGGGATATGCTTTTGAGATTTGCATTGGTATGGATCTTGGTCTACTGATCGGAATTTAAGATCAATTTTGTTACATGTGTATTTCTGCTCTTGATTAAGGTATTGTGTTTATGCAGCTTCTTTAAAAATGTAATGTATAATTAAGAAATACAGATTAATAGATAGTTATCTATAATAGTCAAGTAGATATGTTTCCTAGTCAAGTAGTAGTTAGGTTTCCTGGATGTACAGGTATATATTTTAGATTTACAGTTAAAATCTGACCTTTCAAAGACTAACAGAATATGTCATTTAAAATGTTTTAAAAACTTAGGGCATCTCAAAACAATGAGACATATCTGCTGCTGGCAGTAAAAATTACTTCAAGAGAAAGATGGGCATTAAAGAGGCTCCTCATGAAGTTTGTTAGCCATTTGGGCAAGAAACTGCTCTTTCCTGGACTGCTTGATTGTATGCTGTATGAGCTGGACATGCAGGACCCACAGAGAAATAACTGCTGATTTTGCCTAAAGGTGAGATAATCCTTCAGGGATCCCACTTCATGAAAGAACTGCCATGCATTCTGCAGGTCACAGAAGATACCTGTTCTGTTATATGTAATTTTACTATGTTAAAGTTAAAACCTTCCTTTTTATTTAAACAGAAAAGGGAAAAATGTGTGTCAAGTCCTTCTGTCTATATGTTGCTTTCATTGGTTAATGAATAAAGAAATTTGGCCAGTGATAAAGTAGAATAGAGCTAGGCAGGGAAAACTAAACTGAATGCTGGGAGAAAGAACACAGGGTAAGAAGAAGCCATGTAGCCCTGCCAGAGACAGAGACACTGGACGGAAACTTGCCAGTAAGCCACAGCCATGTGGAGATAAACAGATGAATAGAAATGAATTAAATTAATATGTAAGAGCTAGCCAATAAAAAGCTAGAGCTAATGGGCCAAGCAATGATATAATTAATACAGCTTCTGTGTGGTTATTTTGGGAGTCTGTGTGGCTGGGAAATAAATAGGCAGCCTCCCCCAACACATAAGATTACTTTGTAAGCCAAGTCTTAATTCTTTCTTCTTCTCATATGTCATGTTCACATGTGTGCAGGTTTGTGTGTTTCTCTGTGTAAGATTATATAAGAAAACATTGACTGATGCAGAATTAACACAGGATTCCAAGTCTGTACTTGTACATTGTGTTTCTTTGAATATGTGATACATTCCAAACCTTGCTTAACAGCATATCCAAGAATTAATATTGAATGCTTCCTTTACATGAGCAAGTTGATGCAATAATCCAGCCATTATGAAGAAAGCAGTCATTTTTGCTTGCATAGCCTTATTAACTCAGGAAAACACATAGTTGTAACGATTGTTAAGTATTATAAGAGCGAAATTTAGCAAATGGACTAAAATAGAGATAGAAGTTGGGATCTGTAGCTACCCCTAATTACTTCAGAATTATAGGGAATAAACACAAAATTATAGCTTATAGTATAGAAAAAACTCATTAAAATTAACCATAAGAATGCTTGAATGATCTTAAGATTTGATTAAAATCTAACCATGACATGAGGACTTATCAATTCAGATTCCATTCTAAGAAAGCAAATGTAAAGCAGAAGTGCAGGAAAGGGAACACAGAATATAAGTGCCCTATATTATAAGTAAAGAGACAAGTTAAAAAAAAAAGTTCAGAGGAAAGCCCAGTCAAAAGACCTTCTTTTGGAAACAAATCATTTTAAACCATGTTTGAGATGCAAAAAGGCAGAAATGAAATATATTTCAAGAGAAACTTATGTTAATAAGCTGGGTAAATAATTTCCAAAATGTATTAGTTCATATAAGTTCATAGTGAAGGAAGTGTTAAGGAGATTCAAAAGAAAAAGTTTCTAGATAATCGAATGTTTTCTATACATTATAGAAAGTTTCTATATATTTTACAGATGCTCTTTGGTGTTAGAGAGGCAGAACTACTCCACACTTCAAGAATTCTGTTATTTGAGTGTGGAATTTAGATTAATTTTAGTCACGTTTGACAGCATGTATCATTGTTAAAGGACGACTTTTAATTTTGCTTTGATGCTGTTGCTTTGCTTATTGCCTACAATCTGTTCCACCTTCTACTAATTGTCATTAACTTCCTACTTCTACATTAAGTCTTTTCAGTTTTCTTTGACCAGTGGTTCTCAACCGTCCTAATGCTGTGTCCCTTTAATACAATTACTTGTGTTGATCCCCAAGCATAAAATTATTTTCATTGCTACTTTATAACTTATTTTTGTTATGTTGATGAATTGTAATGTAAGTATCTGTGTGTTGTCCAATGGCCTTTGGATGATCCCTGTGAAAGGTTTGGTTGACTTCCTATGGGGTAGCAACCCACAGATTAAAAACCCTGACCTAGAATCTCTTCCAATGCATATACAACTCTGGTCAGCCTGTCAAAAGACCAATAGTAATATTGCCTATATAAAAGTAGTAGCAATCACGTGAGCAGGAAGCTGTGGCACATGTGTCCCCTCAGCACCTTCTTAAAATAACCAAGACATTTGCTTCCCCTCCCTTTCCTCATAAATATCTGTGTGATCTACTTCCTTCCATCTCTGCCTTCTGCACATATTTCTATCCATCTCTCCTTGTTGAAAATATACTTTTGTTTACATTAACATTTAGATGTGTTTTTTAAAAAGGGCTTCAACACCAACTGGTCAGCCATGAAATACACATACAAATAGCATAATACACAATGAGCAGGTTTTATTTATGTATTCAGTGATATATATATATATATATGTACATATGCATACATGCAAGTACATAAAAATAATTACTCAAAAAAGAGACCATGAATTTGAAAGAGAGAGTGTTATATAGGAGGTTCAGAGGGAAGAAAAAGAAATAAAATTGATAAAATTATTGTATAATCTTAAATCATGATATATAATAGATATTATACTTATATAAAGCAATATATAATATTCATATATTTATCCAGACTGAAAGAGTCCTATTCAGTATCTACTTTTGTACTTTTCCTATAGTATATTCAATTTTTACTATAAATAGATCTTGTCTTTGACTTATAAACTGTAACAATCATTACTTTGTGCTGACATAATTTGTATAACATATGCAGAAATTTGGTTAAATATTTAATGATTGAACCGATTTTACCTGATAAGTTCTGTATGATTTAGTGGAGAAAAAAAAAGGTTTTCTCATTGCTTTTAAGGCCTTTTGGGTGGAGAAGGGGGATCAGGTTGCTGATTTCATGATAAATTTCAAAATTTTATTCTCAACATGAGAGATAAAAATGAATAATTTTCATAAATACTTTTCATTAGTAAATGATTGCAAAGTGCTTTTCAAGTACAAAATACTATATTGCATGTTGTGAAATAATACTCAGGATAATTGAAGTGGCATTCAATTACCTAGGGCACTGCAAAACAAAGTGATGTTGGAGGTTAAGACACCATCTTAATTATCCATATTTCCTTTGAAACAGCATTTGAGTAATCAGCCATTTTATAGTTTTTAAATAGCACATACTTATACTTATCTATCTTATGCATATATAGCTGCTCATTAATTTACACTGTGAATAATCTATTCAGTTTAGAGCCACATAGAATTAAACTCCTTTCTTTAACAGTAAAAACATTTTTATCTTTCCTAGAATAAAAAGAACCATGCCAGTCAAATAACTTTCTTCTATGAGTACTCAGTGCATTAAAATTAGATAAAATTTTATATTTATATTATTTTTATATTACACAGAATATGTTAATCTGAATTTACCTCAATAAATCAAAAGCTATTGTCAAAAATAAACAAATAATCCATACAGAGAGAACACTTTATTTTCTTGAAAAAATAACAAATAGAATAATTTTAGGACCTTACTGTGTGAAAATTTTAGACTAGGAGAGTAAATGTGCAATCATAGTTCTAAAATATTTTGAAAATTAATTTTCTCTGAATGAATTATATTTGCCTTGTACCACTGATATTCTCAGTTTCACAAAGAAATACTTAATTTACTTTAAAAGAAGCATAAGTCTTGTATAAAAGATTTCAAAAATGCACTGCATTACAAAATAAACCTATATTTTAATTGTTACTGAATAGAATAATATTACCAAATCTGATACTATACTTAACTCCTAACTTTCATAAATAAATTGATCAGAAAAAAAAAATCTTTGACTTAATACTTCATCAAAAAGGAATGCTTTTCTGTTTTTACTATTATTTTATTTTTTTATCATTTTAAAGCAAATTATGTAATTACAACATTTTTTCCATTTCTTCCTCCCATATCATCCCATATACTGCTCCCTGATTTCTGTCATGTTCAAGTCTCTTTCTCTCTCTCTCTCTCTCTCTCTCTCTCTCTCTCTCTCTCTCACACACACACACACACACACACACACACATACACACCATACACGCTCACATCTACTTCCTAAATATAACCTATTCAGTCTATATAAGAATGCTTGTACATATGTTTAGAAGTCTCACCACTTGGAACTGTACAATCATTTAGTGTGATCTTCCGTGGCAAGGACCACCTCTCCTGCTCCCAGCTTTATTCAGGTGCCTATAGTACTTTCTGTAGTGTTGATTGAGGCTCCAAGAACTTTTTGGAATAGTCATTGTTTGGGAAATTCTAAAGTTGGAGGTCCCTGAGGTTATATTGTTTTCCTATACATAAGTTGTTATATTTTTCTCTACTTTGTGAATGGCGTACATTTTAGTGAATTCTCTGTGTCATGATATTTGCTCAGTGTGTGTTTCTGTACTTCCAGAACTATATATAATAAGTCAGGCATATTTGTTTACATAGTTTCTTCAATCTACAGAGTACTAGATAAAGAAAACAAAAAGTAAAAGAGTAATGCATTTACATGAATTTAAACTGATTTGGTTTAAATAGCAAATACTCTCAGGAAAAAAAAAACTTGCCTATTGTTTTTTTTTCTCATGCAACTTGAAATATTTATCCATCTAATGTTGTTTTTATAAAAGTTAGACTTAAAATACAATTTTTTATCTGACAGGAGTTTCTTATAAAAAAGTTTATTATTTTAACATCTCTCGTCTCCAAATTTAGCCAAAAAATACACATTTAGTTTATTTAGAAATCAGTCTCTCATGCTTTCAGGACTCACAGTTACTTTTGAAAACCTGCACGTTTGACTGCTGAAAATAGTAGCAGTCTTCCTGTATAACTGACGTTTAAAAAATACTGTGTTCTCCTTCCTTCATAACTGTACTTTAATATTCATCATGTCTCTTTATTGTTTGCCTCTCTGAATATCTGCTGTCACATTGTTGACTCACATTATGCTTCCATTGTCTGAATATTAAATGCTACTTATGCTTTGAGAGTATCTCTACCCTTTCTGTATATTTGATTAATGTATATGCTTAACACATGCCAGATATTTGTAGAGAAAGACTTTTACCATTATTGAAAGCATTATCTGCTTTAGAAGAATTTATGGTGTCTCACTTTGTACAGATTACTCCATGCTTACTTTCAAAATATGGTAAATTAAAAGTTTTTTCTCTTTACTCATTCTTAGAAACATGTTTCCAACACACACACACACACACACACACACACATATATAATATATATATATATATATATATATATATATATATTAGTGTCATGATTTAGTAAATCAAAGCCAAAATATAGTTTTATCATCATACTTTTTATTACCTAAAATTTTCATATTTGTTGAAGAATTTTATAGGATTAATGCTATGTGCTGGAATACAATTGTTTTACATATAAAACTTTTATTTTATAAAGCATAGTCACTTACAAAACACTACGTTAATGAAAATCTAAGGCTTTATATAAAAGTGAGCTAGTTTAGGAAATTAATGAAAGCATTTATTTTCTTAATGTTGATATATACATATCTTAATAAGTTGAAGGAATTGACTCATATGTCTAAATGGATAATAAGCTTGAAAATTTGTTCTCTAATAAGTTGAAGTAAGAACACATTTTTATGGCATGTACACCACTCAATTTATAATTATGGGGTAAGGTAAAATAAATTGCAAATCCATATATTCAGCTAATTTCTCATCAATGTAATATTTAACACTGATTTTACTAAAACTAAAATTTAAAATATTTACTTGACAAATAAAAATGGAATTCAAGATTTGATTGTGTAACATTTTCTAGGAACAACCTTTGAGAACTGAAATACAATGAACTATCTTGACATCCTTCACTTTGCCAAAAAGGCCTTCTACTTTTTTAAAGTTCGTTGCATTTGTGAGTTTATTTCATTTCAGAGGATACACGTACCACAGCATGCATGTGGACATCTTCGAAGAATTTGTAAGGATTGGTTCTATCATCCCACCAGGAAGGATGGAAGTAAAATTATTATGTTTGGTGGTAAATCCTTCGCTCACTGACCCATCTCATTAGCTCCCTTTATAAATAGTACGCTAATAATGGTTTCAAGTTACCATATCTGAAACATCAATACAAAGTGAATCTTATATTGAAGTTTTGTGAAGGTGAATATATTTCCCATCAGTTAATCCCAACTTCTAGTAAAAATTACCTCTTGCTGACATGTAGAATTCTAAAACTTTCAGCTTTTAGAAATATTCCAACTGTGTTGAACTATGCCGCAAATGTCCATATTTAAAGACAGTAACACACTAAGTGTGATTGTCTTCTGTAAATATTTGCCAGAATCCTCTACAGGTCCTGGAGCGAGTCCAGGACCTCTGAGGGAGTACGCCTGAACCAGAGACCTCTGTGGTACCAGGCCTAAGCCAGGGACCTCTGCAGGAGTGGTCCCAGGCCAGGAACATCTGTGGAAACAGGCCTAAGCCAGTGATCTCCACTGAAGTAGGCCTGAGGCAGGGAACTCCACAGGATGAGGTACAAGGTAACCCCTACTGAAGAAATAGGCCTGAACCAGAGACCTCTACAGGACCTGGCATGAATCACCAACCTCTTAGGTATCAGGCCTAAGCCAAAAACCTCCAGTGGAGCAGGCCTTAATCAGAAACCTTCACAGGACCAGGCCTGAGCCAGAGACCTCTGCCAGGTCAGTCCCAAGGCAGCAACCTCAGCAGAATATTTGCATTAAATATGAATTACTAAACTTGATACTATTCTATATACCAAAGGATACCATATTTAAAGATTGTTCAATTGTTATTCAGTTCAAAACAACATTCTTAATGTAGAAAATAAAATTTAAAAATTAACTACTTAATAATTGTATTTTATTGGAGTTTATCATTATTTGAGTATATCAATAGTTTAGAAATATCATTTTTCTAAGACAATTTTGATTCATTAGGTGACCTCTAACAGGCATGGAAGAAAACTAGTGAGAGAGACTAGTTTTCATTCAAATGAATTAAAGACCAGTAGGGTGAGATAGTGGAAAAGCATGGAGCATGGAGAGATTTTGAAAATGGTTCTTCTATTTTCCAAAAGACCTTTCATTGGAAGTATTCCAGCTCACCCCCGAAAAACATTCTTGGCTTGTAAATAAAGCAAATAATTGCTAGGAAAATAGCTATATCTAATTTTTTTAGGAATAAACTATTTAAAGTTGTATGTTTTATAAACAACAAAAACAAAAAAGAAAAAATTCCAAAAACGTGTGATTGGGAGCAAAACCATGATGAAGATTATTTCAGGTTGATTAATAAGAGAAAAATGTAAAACTGTCCCTTATTAATATCATTTTATTTTTTAATTTATTTATTTATTAAAGATTTCTGTCTCTTCCCCGCCACCGCCTCCCATTTTTCTCTCCCTCCCCCAATAAAGTCCCCCTCCCTCATCAGCCTGAAGAGCAATCAGGGTTCCCTGCCCTGTAGGAAGTCCAAGGACCACCCACCTCCATCCAGATCTAGTAAGGTGAGTATCCAAACTTCCTAGGCTCCCCCAAAGCCAGTACGTGCAGTAGGATCAAAAACCCATTGCCATTGTTCTTGAGTTCTCAGCAGTCCTCATTGTCTGCAATGTTCAGCGAGTCCGGTTTTTCAGACCCAGGCCAGCTGGCCTTGGTGAGTTCCCAGTAGAACATCCCCATTGTCTCAGTGTGTGGGTGCACCCCTCGCGGACCTGAGTTCCTTGCTGGTGCTCTCTCTCCTTCTGCTCCTGATTTGGACCTTGAGATTTCTGTCCGGTGCTCCAATGTTGGTCTCTGTCTCTGTCTCCTTTCATCGCCTGATGAAGGTTAATATTCAGGAGTATGCCTATATGTTTTTCTTTGGGTTCTCCTTATTTAGCTTCTCTAGGATCACTAATTATAGCCTCAATGTCCTTTGTTTATGGCTAGAAACCAAATATGAGTGAGTACATACCATGTTCCTCTTTTTGGGTCTGGCTTACCTCACTCAGGATAGTGTTTTCTATTTCCATCCATTTGCATACAAACTTCAAGAAGTCGTTTTAAAAAAGAAAATGATATCCCTCAAATACAGTGATTTTGACACCCACAAATGACTTATGTTACAAGGCTTTTCCTTGAAAGTCCTAAAGAAACACCTATTCCTTCAGACAGACTAACAAAAGATCAAAGAAATGATTCCACTCAAGGCCAATTGGTGAACCAAGGATTGGTGTTATAAAGGAACAAAAATGTGAGTTTCCTTACCGGAGCCTAAGCTATTTGAAACAGCTACAGCACTAAAATGTACCTCGTGAGCAGATGCAATGACTCGCGACATCAGCACCTCTTCAGAGTCCTAACAGCCTTTATTTCTTCCCACAGAGTCTAGTGAATCACCTATCCAGTTCACATGAAGTTTGGAAATATGTGCACGGTGCAGAGGATATCACAGGGACTGGCGACTAGAATCTAAGTGAGGGTTCTTTAGACAATATAAACAGCTTCATTGCTGTGTGGTACATGAATACTTCTTTCTGTACTTCACTGCCATTATCACTGCCAATGGAATCTACGCTTTGCATCACCAGTTCCGCTTCAGGATATGTAGTAGTCATGTCTCACCCAAGCAAATATCTCCACTGCAACATCACACTTATTGCTCTAGCTCTTACACAGACAGGCATGCATAATTACTTTATGAGCAGAAGGCCATTATCCCATAGGAACAGACTCTCACTATCAGCATTCTGACTGGTTATGAGTCTAAACAGTAATTTGGGCCACTGGACAAAGAAGCCATTCTTAACAATGCCTGATAGCAGCAGTATTAAATGAGCTAGACATACAAATGTTTAGAGGGAAGTTATATGGGCACTTTACATCTGTTTGACAAAACAACAGCAGAAGCCTTTCTGCTAGAACCCACTTTCTATGTTGCAGGTTTTACTTTTGGGTTGCAACACTCAGCATAAATTGAATTCTGATCTGTCAAACTAATCTTTAACCAAATGGGAAACTAGTTTGTTTTACTATACTTGTAGGCACACCTTTATTGGTAAATCAATAGCCTAACACACAGAGTTCACATACAAGTAAGAATATTGCCAAAATTTCCCCCAAAGCAACTTACATTGGCTCTTTTAGTATTAATTATTGTTGCCAATGAGGAATGGCTTTGTGTCCTTCAACGTTAACATGTTTGGTATTCAGCAACAAAGAACAACCATCTAATTCTAGAATGCAGCTGACAGCCATAGCAATAGCTTGTATGGTGTGTGTGTGTGTGTGTGTGTGTGTGTGTGTGTGTGTGTCTATATTCACTAAATATCAAATGTCTCTCTGCAGTTGCTTCATCATAAATGTTGGGTGATAATGAATGAAAGATGCTCTACTAAAGAGTTACCACATCTCTAAAGCTCTACCTTCTACAGTCCAGCATCCTAAAAGTCATGTTCATCTGGGAACATGACAAGAAGGAATGTTGCCTAGAATTCCAGGAGAATATTTGATGAACATCCCACTTTGTTCTTTGAAAGATTTCTCTACTTTCATTAACATTATCACAAATACAACTATCTCTTATTTTCTTTCTACAACTATAGTCCAGGTTTTCTGGGGGTTATCATAGCAAATCTACCTGATAATAGCCCATGGCTATAGAAAAATGCTACAATATTGCAGCACAATATTTTATTGCATATAATAATCTATCTTTGTAACGCATATGCAAAAAATGAAAACATACTGGATATTGGATAAGCCAAAAGTAATTATTATCTTCTAATAAAGACTAGCATTTTGCCTATCATTTTTCACAGAAAACTATCTCAAGAAGATCATATATATTTGGATACATGAAAGTAGTTTAACAGTGTTTCAAACTATTTTTCAATACTTAAAATATATGGATGGTTCACATTTTTTTGTTTCTCATATCTGATCATCTTTATTTTAGTTTTCCATATCCTTGATTTCATCATTCTATTAATTTTGTTTTAGCTTTATCTAAACATTAACAATAATAAATTACCAGAAAAGATTTTTATCAAACTTTTTAATTTTGATAAAGATACAACTTTGGAATTTATTTTTGTGTTTCCTTTCTACTCATTTTTATAGTGATGGAAGCTGTTCACTTCATGTTAGGTAGCACTGACTAAAATTTAGTTATAGTGCTAAGAACTGAGGTTATCACAATCATTTATACATATTTTGCAGATGAGGTGATAAGATTGAGTACTTAAGAAATTTAATTTAGGTCACACGCTTTCGCATGTTGAATGAGAGATTGGAAGGGAATGGAAGGGAATTTCTGGTCAGTTGCCCGCCAAATTCATTACTTACCTGAGAACCTTGAGGCTCAACTAAAAACTTCACTGTCTTACTATAGTGAATTTCTCTACAGAATCATCTATTTTAACCATGATTTTCATATCAGTAATTCTGTTGGATTTAAATCTGTGTTCTGCATTGAATACTTGATTGTTTTTGTTCTGTTGAGGATAAAAATTCTGCTTCCTTTAGATCTGACACCAGGGTCGGACTCTGACCTGATGCCCTTCACTTAACAGCTGCCTGTCTTTATAAAAGAAAGGGGGATCTGTTAGGAGCCAATTCCTCCTAAAATCATTACAGGAACCATCACCCTGGGGAGTCTGCAGAGAACCCCACACCCCTAATTGTGTTAGGAATTGTTCTATTGACAGAGCCTACCCCACACCCAAATTGGCTGTTAATGGGAGCTATCTGTTAGCGGAACCCACCCCACATTCCAAACTATCTAGGGAGCTAGGTGTGTCAACTCGTGACTTCTTGGCCTTCAGTGACCTGACCGAAGATAACCTCCTGCCTATGTGACCAACAAGGACCATGTGACCAATGTGAACCACGCAGCAAGAGCCCAGGCCCCTGTGCCCATCCCCCAACTCTTTACCCGATAAAAGTTGTACCCCGTCTCTAATAAAC
Source organism: Microtus oregoni (assembly GCF_018167655.1). Taxonomy (NCBI): domain Eukaryota; kingdom Metazoa; phylum Chordata; class Mammalia; order Rodentia; family Cricetidae; genus Microtus; species Microtus oregoni. The sequence continues at coordinate 20,202,453 of NW_024543060.1, forward strand.
TGAGGCTTTGACAAGAAAAAAAAAAAAGATTGTATAACTTAGCACAAGCAAGCAAGAGAGCATGTATGCGTTCATTCACCTCGGCTCCCGACTGAGGATGGGATGTGACTAGCTCCTTCAATCAACTGCCATGGTAATTTCCCCACAATGATAGACTACAACCAGGAATTGTGAGCTAAAATAAACCCTTTCTCCCTAGGGAAAAAAAATTCTGCTTCCTATATTGTGGTCCTATGTTATTAAATATTTATCTGTTTCTACTGAAGTGTTGATGTTATTTCTGTCTCACTCTCTTCTCTAAATTTGTTTCCTTGAAACTGTCACCTTGACAGATGTTACCGAATAATTTGTTAAAGGAATACACTTTCAAAAATTTTTTATTACTTATACTGAACTCTTTTCTATCCCTCCATCCTTGTTTAGTGTCATCTTGAGGAGAATGAGCTATTCAGTTATACATAAGCGTGTATAAAGCCTGACATGTCTTATTCTAACCCCAAAGAAGTCTTAGCATAGCCTCTAACCCAGATGTTATTTTTCTCTGGGTCCATTCATATGAAATAATAGTAAAATACTTGGCAGTATATAAAATAATATTTAGAATTTCATTTTGCAATAAGTGGAAAAACCTCCCTTTCTCCTTTTTATTTTATTTAATTTCTTTGATAATTTTCCACTTGATAATCCTATCTCATTGTTATCTTGTTTCATTTGAGAGCATTCTGTTGTCACTTGTCGTGTTTGATCATCTACTTAAAATTCTAAGACATTCAAATGCTGTTATAAGATATACTTACGTGTTATAGTTCTGGTACTTACCCTAAAATGGAATTGTCACATTCCATTATTATCATTTATATGCATAAATTCTCTATCACTGGAGCTGTAATTGTACTTTCAGCTAAGTAGTAATTAATTGCAAAACCTAAACGAAGGCTTGCTGTAGGAAGTCTTGCAGCTAGTGGTTACGTGCCCACTAGGGTTTGGCCTCTGATACTTTATATGCTGATGTAGAACATGCATCAGGCCTCTTTTCCGGCCTCTCTGTTCCAGTTCCTGGATTCGTTTTCTGATATCCATTCAAACAGAGGATTTTGATTTGTGAGGGTAACCCTAAGTAAATAACCATCTATTTCTCGATTCTGAGCTAGTGTGGGATTTCTTTTAAACATCCATCCACATTTGGCGACCACATGGATTCTGGCTCCACGCCTACTGGGTGGATGGCCCAAGGGCCTAGCCGATCCACAGCCCAAGTCTCCCCACCCTGCTGACTTGGCCTACTTTTACCTAAGTGGTTTTTTTGTAGAATCTCCACCACAACAGAGTTTACTGCATGTGACAACTTGGAAATTTCCCAAGCACATTCCTGACTGCTAGATTCCCTGGTTTTGCAGCTTCCAGTTTCTGCTCCCTGCCCCTGAGTTCTGGGTTTCTTACTCATGCTAGTTCATAATTGAGAAATAGATGGTTATTTATTTAAATGCTTGAAGAAATAATTAATAATTTGTAATTTAGAGTTTATTTGATGCTTATATTTATAGGGCATTGATTATATTCATTATTAATTTTATATCTATATTAGTTACCAAAAATACAGTGGTGGCAGAAACAATGCATTACCTTAAAATCTTATGTGTCATTTAGGACAAATACGAGAGAGAGAAAGAGAGAGAGAGAGATTTCAGTCCTATGTGATGATTCATCTACATACAGCAGTTCTTGAAAACACTAACCTTGAACACTAGCAAAATTCTTTATATAATAATCCAAATAACTTAGGTCTGTATAATTACATTTATTTTTTTATAAATCATAAATGAATGTCACAAAGAAAATAACATGTGAGAGCTCAGCATTATATGGAATAATATATGCAAGAAATTGGGTATATGCTATAACTTAAAAGAGCTGGAAGGAATGCAACACACTGTATCACAAGTTTTGTATTTGCTGTAGTTTTACCCTTTCGTATAATGAGGACTCAAAGACGAGTTAAGCAGGTGAATTTTAAGATCGGGGTGTTAGGACATTTCTCATTGCAATGACGAAATTATGTGATATAATCAGGTTCTGTGAAACAAATATTTGCTTTGGTTCACTATTTCAGATATTCCACACTACATTCATTAGGTATTTGAGCATATAGGATGACAAAACGCCATGGTGTGTAATGAATGACAGAGCAAAGCTACACACCTAATAGTGACTGAGATCAATAATTATGGGAAATAAGTTACAGGCGTGAATTCCCAAGCAAGACCATGCTCTTAATGACCTCATCCTTTTCAATCAGGTCTGATTTCTATGCCTTAGCTTCCTATGGAGCTATAATCAGTGAAAAACCCATTACATACATGAAATATGAACTTATAATATTTATAACAGAAGATGATAAAGAATCAAACATGTTCATAGGTGTCTAGAACATATAGGCAATTATCTTAGGAAACTCAGAATAAATATATCCTATAAAACAGGTGATGACAGTAAAACAGATGTTTCATGTACATTTTCAGGACTGACCATTTGGTATGGTATGCTTTTCACTGGTGAAGACCATTTTTGAGGGGTACAATAGAATTCTACAATAACCCAAAAGGGAGTATAACAAACATTTAGTTATCTGAGGACAAATTCACAAAAAAAATAGTCATCTGTAGTCTTCTTTGTGCACTGGGAACTGGAACCAAATCCAGCAGCCAAGAAACCCACACATACTGTTTGTCCTTATGTATAATACATGAGACTATGCCCAAAGTGAGTTGGCATCTTAAAGCGTATTGGCTGAAGGAGTTCCCACAGCAACTCCCCCTTTTCTCTAAATAAGAGGATTTTATGCCTAATTCAAAACTATATACAATAAGAACAAATATCAAGTATTGTCCAGGGAAAAGAATAGGCAAAACATACATAAAAATTAGAATTACAAACAGTATGAAAAACATTAAACAAGAAACATATGCTAAATGTTTCAATAGTTATCCTATCCTAAGGAGTCTAAGACTTATAATAAAAATGACTTGGCTAAGCCATGAGAGGAAAGTCACTATGACTATCTAGTCTTGAAACCCTTCAAAGACCTGAGAAGGGAAATACTACTTGAGTAAGTAAGAAGTGCAATCAATCAATATCCAAAATATGTATGAAATGACGGAGGCAACTGGTTAACTGGGCAATCACCCAAAGTCTCATTTGCAACATTGGGGCAACTAACTTTGACAAAGGCCTAGAGTAACTTACAGACCGTTTCTGAAGGGAGGAACATTTGGGAAACTATCTTACCCTGTCTTTGCAAGTTTTGGTAGTGGTTTTGCTTATATCCTACTTGTCCAGTCTGGACAACATGCATTTTGTCAGTGGCCAAGTCAGGGGCAGTTTTTTCCCAAAGGCCAGTTTTGCCAAGAAGAAAACAAGCTCCAAGTGGAGTGTCTCCCATGGCCAAGATTATCTTGGGAATAGATCAGTGCTGGCAAGAACAATTGTGTCTCATGTTAACAGAATCCTCAGTTATTGAACGCCATATTATGCAGTTCTTTGAAGTTTTTGAAGATTAACTATCTACCTTAATCATATCTCTGTACATCTAGAAAATCTAACATGACTACAACATTTGATTATTACACATGATTATTAATCTGATTTCTAAACTATATATTACATTTTAATATAAACAAACAAAATGCCTCAAACTAGAACAAAAATACATATACACAGTGTAGAAAATTGACCTTAAATTTGTTTTATTTTAAACATTTTTTTAATTAATTATGTATACAGTATTCTGTCTGCATGTCTGCGGCTGGCCAGAAGAGGGCACCAGGTCTCATTACAGATGGTTGTGAGCCACCATGTGGTTACTGGGAATTGAACTCAGGACCTTTGGAAGAGCAGCCAGTGCTCTTAACCTCTGAGCCATATCTCCAGCCCCTTAGATTTATATCCGTAGACCAAACCCTGTAAAGTACCAAGTAAAGAATTCACCTCTCACCTCTATGTATCATATCCCTCTTGTTTGTTTATTTATTTATTTGTTCATTTATTTATTTATTTTAGAAATTGGCTGTTACTAATCACTTATAACTAACCCTTTTAAAATATAAGCAAATATTTATAAACACTCATTTTGGGAATTTGGGCATAGTTTTCTCCAAACTGCTTCCTGGTTTTTGTTGGGAAAAGTATTTTGGGGGGTTCATGGAGACATTTTGGGGCCTTGTTCCATCAAACCATATTAGCCTATAAGGAATCCACAGGTTCTCATCTCTGGAAAAAATGCAGAATTTTTTTCCCAAAGTAACGTATACTTAGACTCAAATCGAAGTCAAGATTTTTTTAAAATATATATATATATATATATATTGGTTTAGCTTATCCGCCCCCATAATCAAATGCCTCTCTGCAGTGAAAAATTTAAAGAAAACACAATAATATACAAATTTAGACTCTGTGTTTATTTCATCCTTTTATGGCTTATTTTTCTTTACCCCTTTAATCTTTTATATTCTATACTCTTATATCACTTTTACTGTATCTTGTAAAATTTTGTTTTATTTTTTAAAACGATTTATGTCTTTTTATAAATGTCTATACTCTTTTTCTTCTCTCTCCGAAATCTACATACTTTTTAAACACACTGTCACTAATTTAGAGGTCTTTAATTTCTGAATCTGTCTTTATTGCATATCTATAATCATTTTCTGACCAGCAGCACCCTTAAAATGCTAAGCAGCATGGCTAGGACTAAGGATGGTTTGCCTCTTGGCTCCATCCAGACCAGCATGGTGGAGGTATGTTCACCACCAGCTCTGTGAGTCATGCTTACTGCCCCAGCTCCAAGAACTCAGTTTGTCTATGTCACCATTAAGAAACTTGTAGCACTCTGCTTACCAATATCATTTAAGTGCTCCATAACAGAACTTCCCAAAAGAGCCAGAACAATACCGTGATGCCAGCACAAACCAGGAAGCTGGCTTTTAATAAGCTGTTTTGTTGCTTGCAGCCAGCAGCCAGAGCCTATCTGAAAAAACACGGCTACCAAGAAGCTGTGCTTGGTTCCCATTTTTGAGGATCTGGGTGCCCTCATTTTTTTTTTCCTTAAACTCGTTGAGGTCTTATGTGGATCCATGCCACAGAGGGTGGACACCAATTTGTTGGCATACAAAAGAGTTCCACAGTAGTCTGAAATGGAGTATAACAAAGATTTATTTATCTAGGCATAAACTCACAGAAAAAGTAGCAATCTGCAGTCCTCTGCATGTGCTGGGAACTGGAACCAAATCCAGCATCCAAGAGGCCTGCACATGTTTTTCATCTGTATTTTTAGTATATGAGACCACGCCTAAAGTGGGCCAGTATTTTAAAGCCTATTGGCTTAAGGAGTTCCCATAGCACTATTTCTCCCAGTTTCAGAATTCCCTGGTTGCCTTAGTTTCTTGTGTAGAACTGAGGCCTAGTGACCTTTTCTTCAACCACTTTTGTCTATTGGTGTTTCACTTAAGGTCATATTTGGGCAATCATATTGATGAGACTTTATGGGTGTGACTTCTGACATTAATAGGAGACACAGTTACACAGAACCATCCCTGAAATTTGGGGTCTTAGAGTCTTTCTGCTCTCACTATATTTCCTGAGCCTTTGGCGTGAGACTGGTTTGTACATACATTCATATAAGTAACAATAAACAGACTATGCATGCAACAAAAATGAAGAAAGATGACAAGAATCTGATAGAGTTTAAGGAGTTTTATGTGAAGGGAATTAGAGGATAAAGAGAGAGGAAAAAGTTGAATCATAATATTAACAAAGTAATATATATATGTATATATATATGTGTATATATATATATATATAAAATCATTATTTATGGAATAAGGTATTACCAAAAACAAGAAAAGTTAAATGATTTATTATATGGTGTCTAATCACAATAGAATAAAACTAGATATTAAGAACAACTGAAAATGTAAAAGTAAACATTCCCAAAGATCAAGGAACAAGCTGTTGAATGACAAATCCAATAATATAAATCAAATTTAAATTAAAATATTCCCAGGATCTAAGAAAAGTGAAGTCACAACATACTAGAACCTTTAGGATATAATGAAATCATGTTATGGAGAAGTTGAGAGCTATAAATGCCTGCATCAAAACTCAGAGAATCTCAATACCTAACTTAATGATTCACTTGAGTGAGCTAATGAAATGAGCAGAAAGTTCTCAACAGATGAGGCACAAATGTCCAATAATTATCTAAGAACATACTCACTATCTTTAGCAATCCCTGAAATGCAAATTAAAGCAACAGTGAGCTATCCCAGTTTAAATAACTATCATTAAGACAACAAGGAGAAACAAATGCTGGCAAGATTGCAGGGGAGAGAAACACTAACACACTGCTAGTGGGGAAATAGACTCCTGCAGCCACTTTGGAAATCAGTATTAATGTATAGCAGACAAACGAGACTGGAAGTAGCATATGGCTCGTCTGTGTTACTCCTGGGTATGTACCTGACAGATTCTCCGTCAACAAGAGACATTTGCACATCCATGTTTATTGCAACACTAACAATAGGCAAGTAATGAAATCAGCCTAGGTGTCTATCAACAGATGAATTGATAAACAAAATGTGGCATATATACAAATGGAGTTTTATTCAGCCATAAAGAATGAAATTATACTGCTTGCTAGAAAATGAATGAGACTGGAGATTATATAAAGTGAAATAAACTAGACTCAGAAAGATAGCCCACATTTTCTCTCATTTGTGGATCCTAGATTGCGCATAGAAGCACGAACCCATGAATATATATGATGTGAAAGCAATTTTCAGTCTAAATAAAGAGGTGGAGAAACGAGAGGACTAAAGATCCGGGAAGAGTCAAGTGAGAGGGTAATTATGGTCAGTATGCATAGCATAATCGAAGTGAATCACATTCATCATCACGTACAATGAAATACAGAAAAGTTCTGTGTATATAACATCATGGTTGTTTATTTGACATATATAAATTGTATCTGCACATGAATGTGGTGTTCACATGTGACAAATACACCTAGAGTTCATTCGTTTTGCTTCTTTCTTTCCACTAGCTGTGTCTTGGGTACTGAACTCAGGTCATTAGACTTTACAGCAAGATCAGTTGTCTGCTGAGCCAACTTATGGTTGAAGGTATTCACCTTGAAAAGTGATTATCACCACGGAGGAAAACAATGAAATCAAGAGGAAAGCATAAAAATGTTTCAGGAAACTATTAGAAATTGTGTTTTTTAAAAATGAGACAGCACAGGAAAATACTGATTAGATTGTGGCTATTTTGGAGGACGAAACAATCAAGCATAAAGCCTACATTTTTGAAATAGCAATAGAAAGTAGATATGTTGTTTTACCCCAAGAATATGTAAAAATGTTCAGTTGGAGGAGGTTAATGTGAGACACGATCATTTAAATTTTATAAAATTTGAGTTTTACGCTCATAGGTGAGGTTCTTATATTCTATGTATTAGGGTATACCTGACATCAGCAGCATTTCAACATAAATTTGTTCTTGTAAGGTACAAGAATGTAGAAAATATTAAAAAAAACCCCATCAGATTACTATGGTAGAATCTAAACAGTTCAACTTTGAATTGAATAAAAAGAACAATCTAGAGAGGAGAAAGGGAATATGTGATATTGAAGGAGGGAGAAAACAGTGACTCCGAATGTGTGGAAAGGAGAACAGTGCACACCACTGAGGACCTGTTAATACCTGTGCTCTGTTAATTTCCTGTGTTTGAGAATAAAACAAGATGGAGGACTCTGCTACTGGCATCTAGATAGAAAAAGCCAGGAATGTGCCAAGATATTGATAAACACTCTACAGTGCTTGGAAAATACTTGACAACAAATAATTAGGTGGTCAAAATATCAACAGTACAGATGGTTAAAAATTGCCAACACATAAAATAACACTGATGAGTTTTGATAAAGCTATATAATAGCTCAAAGCAATGAATTCCATAGATTTAAAAAAGAAAAAAAAGGATGCAGCTGGACGTATTTTCTCTGTCCCATCTGGTCCCACTTGACTGATTCATGCCCCTCCCTGGCTTACAGGTAATGCTGTGACATATTAACCCACTGGTGGCTGCTGGCCTCTCCCTCAACTCTGTCATCTCTCTCTCTGTATTCAGTTTTGCTTTTCTGTCTATCTACATTCTGTCCTGCTATAGGCCAAAGCAACGTCACTCACACATATTCACAGTGTATAGAAGGACACCCCACATCAGAAAAATTAGGTAACGTTTGTATTTTCTTAGTGTAGCAGTGATAGCAAATGCCTTTAATCCCAGCAATTTGGGGAGCCAGAGGTAGGAAGATTTCTTTCAGTTGGAGACCAGATTGGTCTTTAGAAGTAGGTGCAGGACAGCCAGTGCTATACAAAGAGATTCTGTCTCAAAAACAAACAAACAAACATAAAATATAAGGAACTATTGAAGAAAAGAAGTTTAAATAGATTAGGTTAGGTGTTTGGCAAGAGGTTTAGATAGAAATGGAGTCTTGGAAAACTGAAAAGGGGTTTCCCAGAAGATTCTCATGGAAGAATAAATGATGGGGAAATGCTAGAAGAAGACCACAGTATCAGGAGGAAAATCGAATCAAAGAAAGTTTTTAAACGTTCAGTAGATGGAAACAGCTAAGGGATCAAGTGTAACCACAGGGGAGGAAACATGCAAGTACAATGGAGTCAAGCAATAAATAAGCAATTTATGAATGCAGCCGTGGACGAGAGGAGGGTCAACCTATACAACTTGTGAAAGACCCTTTCTACTAAGGAAAGAATGACAGTGAAGTCAACCATGACAGAGCATCATGAAGTTAGCTGAGGTGGTTTATGAGTGTGAGAAACTGAGAAATAAACTGTCAGCTGAAAAGAGGAACTAAAGTGATGAAAAGCAAACTAGATTAGGAGAGGATTTTCAGTATTCTTCCTCCAGGAAGAGGGAAGTATCTGACCAGAGAGACACAATTTTGTTTCATAGCATAATGATAAAGTTGCCAAAAAATATGTGATATTAAAAAAGCATATGAAGTCTCACTTCTTCATCTTCTAGCCTTTAACATCTGTGTATAACATCTGCTATATTATGCATCCTTCTGCTTCTTAAACTCTCCATTCATCCCTTATTTTATCTGATTGTTTTTTTTTCCCTCCAGTTGTAGTGAATATACTACTTGCAGGGAAATAATGGGAATAAGAAGTAAACTCCTTCCAGGAATTTAAGTTTAATAAATCATAGTTTATTGCTGACTATCTGGAGGCAGTTTAATGTTCACCATCCTCATAGATTTTCATTAATACCTCTGTTAAATTTCAATATAGATGATCATTCCATTCATAGGTAATCCTCATTTTGAAAGAGCCTAAAATTTGATGCTTAGTAGAGTTTAACAACCACTCTTTTTATCTGAAAACACTGTTCAAATATTATTTAAATAATCAGACAATCTTTCATTTACGGAGCTACAGGACTCTGCTGTAAACACACACATACCATTTGTGGTATCCTTCAGAGGCACTGGACTTGAGTTCTTTTAGAACATACTGTGACTTCTCTTCTGCAACACATGATAAAGAAAATTTAAAATAAAAACTATGTTGCTTGTAGGGTGCTTGGCATCACCAAGCCTCATGATTTATTAACTGCCTACACAATCTCTTATCATTATTATTTGTTTTGTGCACGACCACTCATCCATACTCAGCACTGTATCTGACTTTCGTTGTGATGTCTCTGAGTCCATGCATTTGCCCTCGGTTTCTTTTGTGAATCCTTTTGGAAGATAATCATAGCATTTCAAATTCTGTACCACTAACCACAACACCCACCACAGAATATAAATGTGCATAAGGTGGTGGTTTCATTATCTTAGGGTCAGTAGAATTTCAAGAGCTTTGAAATTACCTCTATCGGTGATGAAGTGTCAGCTTGGTTTTAATAAATCTTTAGGAATAGCCACAAGTTACTTCTAGGACATCTCCCTATTTCCAGAAATGCATCATTCAGCTGCCAAATCTACTATCAGTGTCTCACTAAAGATTTCTCACTATTAAATGCAATGCTGTACTCCTGGTGCATGCAATTGCTTTTTGATAACTTAAAATATGATATACCCAAAGTGCTTTCAGAAGCAGCCTGCGTTTATGCTCCTTCCACCAAAGGAGATAAAGAGAATGTGGAAAAAGCAAAAACAGATTCAGAAACACTCAAATGCATCTATCTTAACAACACATATGAGACCCTAGAATTTCAGCACCTGTTCAATTTCCATTATGAATGTGTGCACAATTAAAACCCATGCATTTGGCAAGGTGACCTGTTCGGGATGAATTAGAGTTGACGTGTAGTGAATTCAGCCAACTAATAAGTATAATGTAAAATTTCTCATAATATGTGGCCAAATTTAGATGGTTCCCTTTTAATTTCCAATAAACTTGACCATATGTTACCTTGTAGAAATGCTAAATTACAGAGACTTTTTCTCTTCTCTTTGGTGAACTTCTATTACTATTTAAAGTGATGATACTTGTTTTTTTGTGATGTAACAAGCACAATTCTTAAATGATAATGTTACATTTAAAAGACAAAATAACTTATTTGTGTATTAGAAAATAGTATCTATTGAAAGCGTTGTATGCTCTACAGTATTCACATCTCATCCCATAACCATCTACTATGGTACCTCTCTCAATTGCGTAAGACTTCATCTCCAGATTTTTGTAACATTATTTTCCCCAAGTGATGTGCTCATCCTGGGGCCCTCCAGCTGTTTTTGTGTTTGTTTGTTTGTTTGTTCTTATTTTAGATTCAGTGAATGAAGTTTATTTAAACTTGAGAATCGTCTTAGTAGTTCTGGATAGGAATAGACTCGACAGCTCCAGATCATACGACTCTATAACCTCAGTGACACAAATCCTCACAGAAAAACTGGGTCTCAAAGTTGAATTTTAAAAAGTATATTTGAGCTACAAATCTCCGTGGTCAGTTTAAAACTCTTAAGGCGCGCGTGCGCGCGCGCGCGCACACACACACACACACACACACACACACACACACACACACACAATTCAAAGGGGAGAGAAAGCCCACACATGTAACAGAAATGAGTTTTTCATGTGTGAGAGAGAAGCTTAAGGTAGAAAATAAAATTGGCACCATCAACACACAGTCGGGTTCTGTTTTCATGCTTGATGTAATTTAGTTTATCTTCTAATAATGTATTTGTGATTTGTCTCTCTTAGAGTTTCATGTGTGTGCATGGTTATTTCTCTGTGAAGCGTACACATGTAGGTTATAATAAGTAAGCAGGCACATAATACCATGTGTAGGCCCATGAATGTCCTTGTAGAGGATAGAGGCTTCTTTCTGAAGTTCTTTACCTTATTTTTGAAGATGATATCTGTCGATTATTTTAGAGAATACCATTGTGGCTAGATAAAGGGATGCTTGGGTGTGTGTTCCCTGCTCCTCTCCCCGTAACACACTGATTGCAGACTCCAACTTTTCCTTGGTTGTTTGATATCTGGCTCAGGTGCTCAGACTTGCACAACAGGCACTCATATGCAAAACCATCTCATCAACCCTGCTTTCATTTTTGTTGCCCTCTTTTTGCTAGAAGGATAAAGTTTATTTTTTCTCATAACTTTTATTTCCTACTTTCAAAGGGAAATTGTGACATTTCTCTCTTTTTTAATGGAGATTCCTAATATTTTGATACAAATAGTTAAGTGAATGCTTTCTCGTTTCATCTAAGTTGAAGATTATGTTTGGCCTCCTCTCACACTATTTAATGTTTTCTATCAGAGTGCTCATTACGTATCTTTTAAAATGTTTTGACATTGTGTTAAGTTATTTTCACTTCAAGTGAAAAAATAAGGACTGCATTGATGCAATGGTTGCATGAATGTAATGAGAGTAACAGGCCACTTTCTGTTTGGTCCTACTTTATGAGTTGGGACCCATACCTGACACTGCTAAAGAGGCCAAGAGCTTGAGGCTATGTCGGTCCATAGAGAAAAGCTAGAACCATCATGCTGCTAATGAATTTCAAATTAAAACAACTCCTTATGGCTTAGTGCTGTACTCAGAGCTGTGCATCTCTCAACCCTCCCCAGAGAAACATTTTCTTGAAGTAGATGACAGTTACCAGAGACCCCCAATGAGCCATCGTATAAACCATAAAATAATATTCAAACCTAATATCCTACCAAAGCCTCCTCTGCATGTCAGAGATCTTCAAAGAAGATGGGGAAGAAAGATTTAAAAGGCTGCATTTCTGGATAACATTCAATAACACTGTTTTCTGGATGAACAGAGAAGATAAACATAAAAACTCAAAGCAATTTTGGCACCAGGTGAAATGCCTGCCTAAGCTCAAACCAGACAATAATTCCAGCATTTAGGGAGGATGCTCACAATTTCTATGGCTGCCTAGGAGCTTTTGGCATTTATAGCTTTTGTGAGAGGTGGAATTAGTTTTGTTGTTGTTGTTGTTTTGTTTTGCTTTGCTTTTAAATGGTGCAACTTGATAGGTTGATCTCACTCTATTGCTGGCCTTATTCCCATGAGTATTTCAGGAACCCAACTTGGACTTTATGGGTTAAAAATAAAATGTAGAAAACTTGCAGTTGTGTATGCAGAGATATGTGAGTAGAAAGAGGAAGGGAGAGAGGTGTGGTGTAAATATGATGAAAATGCAAGCATTATTAAAAATATTGCTGGGTCTGTAAAGACAGCACAGCAATTACTGTCATGTATAGCTTTTCCAGAAGACTCAAGTTTTGTCCCCTTCACCTACATCAGGGGTCTCAAAGACACTTGTGATACCAGGTCCATGAGATTTGAAGCCTGCTTTTGGTTTCTGTGTGCCTTCATACATGTGTGCATCCCCCACACACCTTGACATGTGATGAAAAATAAAATAAAAACTTCAAAATAAACAATATGAAAAATTTATCCCATGCTAATTTCCACAGTGACTGCAGTGTATGTTTTGATTTTTCTCTCTTTCTTTGTTCTAGCTTACCCTTTCCTCAGAAGCAGTGCCCGAGGGCACATTTAATTATTCAGTTTTGTTTCTTTCCCTAGTGTTTAAAATTTTAGTCCTTAAGCTTTGTTTTGCCGTTTTCTCTTATGGATAATTTTTTTTGCATAAACCAATGAATTTATTTCTGCCTATTATTTGATTAAATATTAGACATGTATGTTTTAGGTACTGGTAATACGTCTCCATGGATAAAGATGGTTGTTCAGGAAGCTTGATGACTTAAATTTAAGCTCCAGATCCCACATAAAGGTGAATGAAGAAAACAGAAGATCAGACATTCACAAATACAGCATTGCAATATACCCCTTCACACTGGGTGAGACTAAAGAAATATATTAAATTAAATATACTTAAAAATCATGCTGAATTTATTATTTTGATATCTATTTTTATTAGATATAAATTCAAAAATAAAATCTGTATCATTTATAGATATCAAATTTTAAATCAAAAGATTTTTAAATATGTTGATTTTTTTCATAGTTTTTCCATTCTTTCCAGTGTGTTGCTTTATGATCCATTTCCTTGCTATTGTTCAATCTGTGAGTTTCTACCTGTGATCTGGATTGATACTAATATTACAGTGTAATACTTTTGCAAAACCTAACTTCCCAAACTTTCAAAAATTCATATTACCACATTTGTTTCTGTGATGTTTAATTGCATTTAGTATTGTTTGAACCATATATAACTTATTTTCTATTATTTAGTATTTAATATTTTCTTTTTTCTTAGGTCTGGGGATTCAACTTTAACCTAAACTTGAAAAACAAATAAATTTTATCTAAATAAATTATTCCATCTGAATATATAGTCAAACAGAAAAAATAAAATATAACACTTAGATATGGGGTTAACAAATAGAGATTTTTGTACAAGCTTAACTTCTGATATATGAGACAGAATGGGTTGTATACTATAACAAATAAGTAGTAAAGATACTACAAAAATTATAATTTAACCACATATATATAAGAATTTATATGGGAAAGCTATATTTTCAATCTATGAAAATAATGGAAAATTAAATTAATATTATTATCCTAGTTCTCTCTGTGGAAACAAATGTTTACACCTCATAGTATTAGATAACTCATAGGCATTGGTTTCATGAAAGCACGACTATCTTGTGGCAAATTTCGACAATGGACTATTCAAAGCTAAAAAGAAATGAGTAATGAGCCATGAGAAGTGGTGGAGAAATGTATGTATAACTGTATAAGTAAAAGCAGTTAATGGAAAAAAGCCAACAATGTCTGATTCTGATTGTACTGCACTGTGGAAAACACAAAACTGTGCATAGAATACGATGTTTTGTAGGTTTCGGGAGTTTGAAGAAGAAAATGATAATAGACATTGCAAAGAATATATTTAGGGCTTAGAAAAGCTTTGGTGTGTTATTGTTAATGATGGATCAACCATTATACATCTGTGGGACTCCATTGGCTATGCAACAAGTGTGAACCCTAATGCAAACTCTGTTACCTGGGAGAAAACGCTATGGCAACATTGTTTCATCACTTGTAACAAATGTACCCCTAAAATGGGGATTTTAGTAAAGGGAGATGATATACATGTGTGGATACATGAGGAAAGCAGAAACTGTAACTCCCACTAATTTTTCTGTCTGAACTTAATCATTTCATGAGGGGAGTTCATGTCTGCTACTGTAAACTCTGAAAAAGTACAGTGCTGAAGCTGTCTGAGGCCTTAGGGTGGGACTTAATATTGTCCTGTAGGTAATTTGGCATGCTCCAAACTGTCTTAAATGCTACTCTTAGTCTAAGCCAGAGAAGCTTCTGTTTTGATTTTATCTTCGTTGGGGTTTCTATTGCTCTGATGAAATGCTATGACCTTAAACGAAGTTGGTGTGGAAGGATGTTATCTGACTTGCTCTTCTACATTATAGTCCATCATTGAAGGAAGCCAGGGCAGGAACTTAGGGCAGAAATGGGGAGGTTGGAGATGTTGACGAAGCCCATTTACTTGTTTGCTCTCCCAAGCCTTGTTCAGCCTGCTTTCTTGTAAAACTGAGGACCACCAACCCATAGATGGCTTTACCCACAATAGTCTGGACCCTCTTTTTAATTCCTAATTATGATAATAAATACAATTGTATCTTATGGGGGCATTCTCTCAATTGAGATTCCATCCTTTCAGATGACATTAGTTTATGTTAAGTTGACATAAAACTACCCACATTTGTTTTTGTTTCTTTTTCTGTTGCTGGAATACAACAGTGAACAAAAACAAGTTGTAGTTGTAAAATATCTATTTGCTTTATATTTCCAAATCACAGTCCATCTTAGGAGGTAGAAAGGCAGGAGCAAAAGTAGGAACCTGGAGGAAGGAACTGAAGCAGAGACTAAAAGGATGCTTTCTCACCTCACTCACTAATCAAGGAAATGTCCTTGAGACTTGTTTACAGGCTCATCTGATTGAAATAATGTCTCAATTGAGGTTTCTTCTTCACAGATGTCCCTAGTATGCGTTAAGTTGACAAAACACTAACTCAACAAATGCCTGGTAGTGAATCCAGAGGCTGATGACTCCTCTAGGTTCAAATAGTAAGTGCTGTTTGAGTGTTAAATCCTCGATAGAAATTTTATACTACAAGTCTAAGCTTCACGGAATATCACAGATGAAGGGGTAGAAAGTAAGAGCCAGAAGACATAGAGTGGGGTTATAAAATGTTACACCCTGTGTCTAACATATCTTGATCTTACATAGGCTAAAGTGACCCCCACAGTGCTGACACAAGGCTGGTGGCATCAGTTGTCAGTCACTGATTGTGGATGAGTACATCACAAGACCCTAACATTCCTTGCTGAACAATTATTAGCTGCTGGTGGATTGTAGGTAAGGGGTAATCATTGTCATCAATTGGGGACCCACAGGTGAGCTCAACTGACATTCTAAATTCATTGTCATAAACATATCAATATATCAAAAAGATTTGAAAATGTATGTATGGAAGGAAAATTTAATGGGGTGGGAGGGAGTTTAGAAAGTGTGGAATTGTATTATAATCTCAAACAAAAGTTTAGAAAGAGTAATGGGATTGCAAAATTGCCAGGGAACATATTTAATAATGAATTATAAAATCCTGGAAAAATTGAAAGACAAAAATAAATGACTTAACAGATTGGAAGAAAAACTACTAATTTTTTCCAAAATCTGCAAAACATTTTGAAGAAATTATAGGAGTGTACTTGCAGCAAATGGTGTGTTGATACCCTGTCCAGACATGTGGTGACTTCGTACACCATCTGCTGCTAATAGCTCACATCTGCCCCTTCTCTGAAAAACTATGATTTTCTGTGAAAACCCTGTTTGTTTCAGGAAGTCCAGGAAATTCTTGGATTTATGCCTCTCCCCAGCACAGAAGTCAGAAATCAATTACTGACATTGAGTAAAACTCTCGTGTCTCCAGCAGAACAAGTTCTGTGGCATCACTTACAGTGAAGACCTCCTTATGGGAACGTTTAGGTATGCCAAGTCTTCTCTTAAGCTATGACTCTTTATTTAGGCTAGTTTCTTCACATCTTTGAAGTCCTCAACCCACTTAATTTTACTGACTCATACTGGACAACACTTCTTAGAAGCTCCATACAGATAGCTACAGGCAAGATAAAATTTTTAAATCATTCCCAGCACTCGGGAGGCAGAGGCAGGCGGATCTCTGTGAGTTCGAGACCAGCCTGGACTACAGAACTAGTTCCAGGACAGGCTCCAAAGCCACAGAGAAACCCTGTCTCGAAAAATCAGAAAAAAAAAATTAAATCATAAAATGAAAAGAAACATCATATAAGTGACTTGAAACAATGAAAACCTAAGGGGCATGTTTATTCATCAGAATAGAAAAATCACGAATGTAATAAAAGGCAAACTAAGTGAAGTAGAATATGCATGAGAAAATATTTGTAATGTATTTAACATTTATATTATTAATATAAAAACCTTGAAAAGTCAGAAGAACTAGATGTCTCTCACAGCTGTGCTGTATTACTATGGAGAAGATCTGTAAGGTGAACTAGAAAAACAGTTAATGAATATTTCGGAAATATCTTAATAAAAAGCAGAACTACCTACTAAAGGTTTGGAATTGAACCAGGCATAGAAATGCACTCTTCTTATCCCAACACATGAGATTCTGAGGCAGGAGGTTCACCACAAGTTTTGCTAGCCTGGACTACATAGAGGAATGTTGACTAATACATTTTAAGCAGAGGCACATTTGGGAGTAGCTGGTGTGTGGGAATGGTGTGGTGAATATGATCAAAATGTGTATTCTATGCACGCATAAAAGTCTCATAGATGCAAATAATATATTAAATGTATACTAGAACTTAACGCAGGCTTTGTCCCCAAATGTTCAGTTATGCATTTAAAGATATAGAATGTACACCACTTATAATAGAAAAAATACATAAAATAAAACATATTCTTAAGTAGTTTTCTTTTCATGTAATTCATATGAGTTAATATTTCTTAATGCTTGTCATATGAATATATTTGAGAACTCAGTGAATCTAAATTTTAGTGGAATCACCTATTGAAAAAGTCAATTCATAATGAAAAATTAAACAAGTCATGTGTATATTTACATTAGATCTGTATTTCACATGTATAATTAATAAATATTCAGTTTATAAACATGCAATTATATATGCAATGTTTTAAATTTATAGTATAGATTTTAAAAAAAAGAGGCATTGAATTTTGGGCCTATTTTACAGTTCTTTAAATTTTTACACGATCATTGTTAATTTAACTTTTGGAAATTAACTTAAGATATTTATTCACAATAATTAATTTTCTGGAAAGCTAAAAGTATGATGGGTACTATTCTAGTATTTTCATCTAAAGCTCTGTGAGCCACATACACTTTGATATGGGGGATAACGTATCTAGCAATTGTTCTATCATCACTCACATGTATGTGAACACAAACATCAAGAAAAGATCAGAATCACTGAGATGAAATCCTCTGGGAATTGTTTGTAGATAGAGAAACTGTGTTCGAGAGGCAGCCAAGGTTGTGCCTTGTGCAGTCAGTCAGACATGATGACGTGCAAGCATCACCCAGTTGGTACCGGTTTTGAAGGCATGAGAGGGTCATGGAGAGCAGCTAAGACTTGGCCTTGTGAAAGATCAGGAAAGGCTACCGGTGAAGGCACAACCTCAGTGGCAGTTGAAGGCCCAGGACTGAAGCGATTACACAAAGAAGTTGAGGCTTGGCACCTTGAGAAGAGCCTATGAGAGTCTACTGGGGAAAGTGTATACACATATACATACATACATACATACATGCATACATACATGCAATGCTTCAAATTGCATTGTGCCTTGTAGACAATCCTGTTGGCAAAAAGTCCCTGTAGCATAAAGATCACATACACATTGAAATGTTGATGCACACAGCATGTAACCTCTTTGATATTGGTCTATTTAGCTCAACATATGTTTCTTTTATATTGGGAAAGGTACAGAATATTAAATTGTGTGTAATTTATAAGACCTATTAATCATGATAATTGGATTTTCTTTTGTATACTAAATCTACAGCATTTTAGTAATTATTTCTGAGTATACTTCTTATACAAGTATTTATTGTAAACAGTATGCAATATTACACTGGCAGCAGCAGGATGTATGTTCTGTGTTTCTTACATCTTGACTGTATCACAAACTTCATTCTGTAATTGACCCATGGCATTCATGTTTATTTTAACACGTTGTGATGTCCAAACCAGCACCAACTTACTTATTGTTAAGGACATAGCTCCACTGCCAAGACTCACTTCAGTGCACACACCTTCATTATTGTGTGTGCCTCCTCCCTCCCTTGGGCAAGATTTAGATCTGCACTCAACACGCACACAATGCACTCTGTGCATCCCCTAAATTCCGGGTATTTTCCTACTTTATGGACATATTAAATGATGAAGAATATCAATAATGTGGAGCCGCATAATGCAGAAAGTTAAATATTCAAAGAGTTCTGTCTGCATGATTATACCACCTCTTTTACAATTTCCAAAAATAATAATGCCATGTTAAAAACATTCAAGGGGTTACTGAAGGCAAATAAGAAAAAGTACTCCATATAAAATAAAAGATGTTCTACCTGTAAAAGCATCTAGATGAGAAAACAATGTCTAAATGGCCAACTGGAGCACTGCACAATTAAGACAAATTAGGTTTTCTTGTCTGTAGCTGAAAGGAAAAAGATTTCAAATTAACCTATACGATGGCTAGTATTATTCTAAAATGTATGTGGCATTATCCTCTGAGCTCATAGAAACATGGTTAGCTTTTTAAAGTAACACAACACCGAGACCTCCGCTACTCCCCTCTTCTAATTCTGCTTATTTTGCTTATTTTTTTTAAATTTTGTACTACAACAGTTTTAGCAAGGTTATATTTTTAAAACAGCATTACTTTCCTATTGTATGGAGACAAGATTTAAAACATTCACAGACAATTCTGAGGCTTGGGGACAACTTGATTCAAGCTTCTGCATGAGAGAAGCAGAGGCCTCAGAGTTCTAACAGTTCGGCCACAGTACAGCCAGGCTTCCATAATATACATTCTGGGGAAATTAACTCTGTAACACTGGAAAAGAAGAAACCCTAACTGGAACTGGTAGAGCCTTTGCAGTATTTTTCAAACAAAGGGGAGAGAGGGGGGGCTCCCATTTAATGTGTTAATTTGCTTCTGACATTTGTGAAATTGAAGTCCCCTTCTCTTAGCCCGACACCTTCTCCCTCAAAAATCTAACCTCTTCTAAGTTTTCTTAGTAAACAAAACGGGACTTCCTATGTTCAACACACAATGGTGAATGCTGACTATCCCCCACTGTACCTTCATATTATGTTGAATACATCATGTATAAAGGGAAGCAGATTGACATTTTGATACCCTTTGGCATAAATGTATGCTTATTTAAAATCTGGATTTAGGCCAGCTATGCCTGGCTACTGTGTTATTTTGAATGTGGAAGCTAGTACTGAGGTATGCCAAAATTGCCTATAAACTGTCTTGCCTTTTCCAGCCAGCTATACGTGGTTTGTACCAATACGCTGCTCATTTGTATAGATATTTTTTCTAGCAGGTTACATTCAGCATATTTATTCTGGTCTATGGGAGATAAGTATAGTGAACCAAAGCCAAGTGTGTTAGCCGAGAGTAGTGGCTCGCATTTGTAATAGAAGTAATTTTTAGGACTGAGACAGGTTCATGGCTGTAGCTTAAGACTTGCCTGGGATATAGGGTGAGACTCTTTCTCAAATGCAACTGAAGAAAGCAAAAAAATAAGTGCTATAAACTTCCATTCTTTCCATTATTTTATATGTAGAATTAGGTTTTTGCAGATTCATATCTTGTCCATCAACCTAATCACGACAGAAATGGCAACTTGATTGCATGTTTATGTTGACAGCAAAGAAATCCTGTTCTTTTATTGAGAAGGGAAAAATAAAAAAACAGCTTTGTGTCTATTTGAGAGGTTTAAGACATTTTGCATTCTGAATTGACACTCGGGTTTAGAGGCTTTAGGATTTCAAAGATATTACTGTAAGACTAAGTTTATGGGTTGGGCACTGGGCACTTCCCTGTGTGAATTATGGTTGATTGCCTCACCTTGCACTGTGACTGGTGGAGCCTTGCTGAAGTGCTGTAATTCTCATGCTCGGCAGGAGGCTCGGTGTTATCCAAATCCCAATGGTACTCAACTGAATTGATGAAATGACCGGGAAGGCCTAATTAAAGCTGTTCAGCTCAAATGTATTGATGTATTACATCTATTACGGCTTGGTTCAATAGGTCCACCCTGTGGATGCTGCCACAGCCTGTAAAGCAAACTAAACAGATTGAATAAATAATGCTGTGAGCAGAGGAAAAAGCAATAGAATCAAAGCAACAGAGCACAGAGGGAAACAGTAGGACCTGTGAACTCTGGAACATTTTATCTCCCACAAATTCTTTTAATCTTTATTATTTTACATATTATATGCACAAAGGGTGGCAATTTGTAACTGGACTGATGTTTCAGTGTGTCAGAAGTGTTGATAGACAGCCTTCTCCTTTAATAACAATCGCATAGCAATGTGCTCATTCCAGTAAAGCTCTTGCTTGTTGCTGTTTTCTTAATTCTTTGTCAGAATTCGGGATTTGCATTGCCTTCTCACTCAATTCTCTTTTTGAAACATTAACTCTGTCATCATCCCTTACTTATCGTATTCCAAGATGTGTTAAATCCTTGACTACATTTGCTGGATTTTAATGATGTCAGGTGGTCATACCTTGTATATGATCCTGGACAGTAAAATCTATCAACAATGGCGTTAAGAGATTTACATTCATTTTAGTGTGAGATGGCTTTACAGGTCTCTCACATTCGATATCTCATCATCTAAATATGGGAGAGGATATTATACTATTGTTATAGTAACAACAGGCTGACTCTAAAAGAAATAAAACTGTATTTTAAAAATATACAATATAAATTTTCACAAAGTTATTTTTGTTAGACAATGAAATGTCAAAATTCTTGGAAATGACATCTTCTAAAGCTAGGTTTTTGTCTAAACTCACACTGAACTTTGGATATGGTTTCCTTGAATATGTACTGATATATTGAAAAAGATAGCTCCTCCGTGTAATAAAATTTAATTCCTAGGTTCCCCTCCCTCTGCTTTTACTTTAAAGCTGCTGCTTCTCCATTGTCTCCTCCTCAGCAAATGCTAAGTCTAAATTTTCCATTTGCTTTGGGTAAAATGTTAATGTTAACATTGACATGTCTCTTCCTTTCTCATACCTCATTCAAATGTAGCACTAAACCCTGTTAATTTTTTCTCCTAAACACATTCTAAACCTTTCTGATAAAATTCATTTTTACTATTGTGGTTCAAAGCATATTTAGCTGCTATAATATTCTTCTGGGCATCTTCTACTACTCCCCTCTTGTTGATTGATTTACTAAGAGCTCTTTCTGTACATTCTTTTTATTATTATTAATTAAATTTATTTTTTTTATTCCCAAATGCAGTTTCCTCTCCTTCCTCACCTCCCATTCCCCCTCTCCACCTCCTTTATGTCCCTAGAAAGATTACACAATCAAAACTTTAGTCTTCGTTATGGAGGAAACATACAGTTTAGTTATTCAATATTAAATAGACCTGAAGACATACATATAAGTAACATTATACAGAAGAATCAAGTTATATTTAGTAATAATATATATGACATATGTATACACATATAAGACATCTGTGTCATATATATACACACATGACACCTGTGTCATATATAAATATACATGTGGCATATATCTTATATATATGACTTAGAGTTTTTATTGTTGTGAAGAGACACCAAGACTATGGCGATTCTTCTAAATAAAAGCATTTCACTGAGCTTGTTCACTTACAGTTTCAGAGGTTCAGTCTATTATCGTCAAGATGGGGAGCACAGTTGCATGCAGGCTGATGTAGTGCTGGAGCTAAGAGGCTTATAGTTTGACTAAGAGGAACCAGGAAGCTAACTGATTGTCACACTGAGGGAAGCTTGAGCAAGAGACCTCAAAGACCACTTCCACAGCCATACACTTCTTCCACAAGGCCATGTGTCCTCATAGTCCCACTCCCTTTAGGGGCCACATTCTTTCAAACTACCACTAAACACACAAACATAGATTTAATATAAATTAATGGAAGGGGGCCAGGACTCTGAAAGATCATAAGAAGGGGTATATGACAAAGTGTGGGTGGAAGAAAGGAAAGGGTAAATGATGTGATTATTTTATAATTTCAAAAAAAAAGAAATGAATTTAAAACTATATTTGTTAGACTCTGTTGTACTTATGCTTATTTGATCCCCTAAATTCAATTCATAAAGCACACCTGCAAGGCTGAAAATGAACAGATATATCATATATGCATATTTCATATATATGTGTACATACACACACATATATTCACAAACTCATACACACTTTCTCTTTGTCATTTTTAAAATCTTTCATGACTATGACCATCTGAATGTCTTCAAATCAGCTCCATTCCTTTCAATGATAGAAAAAACAATGTAGTGACAGACACAAGTAGTAGACTGATTTTTCTGTGCTCTTAGAAGGGGAGATGGGCAGAGAAAAGTGAGAAGGTGAGGATGGAGGGAACTTGGGGAAACAGGATGATTGGGATAAAGGAAGGTTGGATAGGGGAGCACAGAAGCACAATTCTTAGTTAAGGGAGCCACCTTAGGGTTGGCAAGAGACTTGAACCTAGAGTGGCTCCCAGGAGTCCAAGGCGATGTCCCCAGTTAGTTCCTTGGGCAGCTGAGGATAGGGAACCTGAAATGACCCTATCCTATAGCAATACTGACGAATATCTTGCATTTCACCATAGAACCTTCATCTGGTGATGGATGGAGATAGAGACAGAGACCCACACTGGAGCACTGGACTGAGCTCCCAAGGTCCCAATGAGGAGCGAAAGGAGGGAGAAGATGAGCAAGGAAGTCAGGACCACGAGGGGTGCACCCACCCACTGAGACAGTGGGGCTGATCTATTGGGAGCTCACCAGCTGGACTGTGACTGAAAAAGCATGGGATAAAACCGGACTCTCTGAACGTGGCGAACAATGAGGGCTGATGAGAACCCAAGGACAATGGCCCGGGGTTTTGATCCTACTTCATGTTCTGGCTTTGTGGGAGCCTAGCCAGTTTGGATGTTCACCTTCCTAGACATGGACAAAGCGGGGAGGACCTTGGACTTTCCACAGGGCAGGGAACCCTGACTGCTCTTTGGACTGGAGAAGGAGGGGGAGAGGAGTGGGGGGAGGGAGAGAAGGGTTCGAGGAGGGGGAGGGAAATGGGAGGCTGGGAGGAGGCGGAAACTTTTTTTTTCTTTTCTCAATAAAAAAAAAAGAAAAAAAAAAGAAATACTCGTTAGTATCAGCTCACCACTGTTATAGACCAGAGGAAATTCTGATGGTGAGATTCTTTGAAGAAGTTTGTGCTGTGGATGCCATCATAGTTTGGATGGGAGCATTGACATTTCCCTGGTAAATCATTACTCCTTCAATGTAATCATCATTTATGAGGTCATTCCTGACACAGCTGAGAGTATCACCGACTTCAGCTTTTCCACTAATCTCATTAGCATTGCATTCTTCATGGAGTTGTTGAATATTCCTGCAACCATATTGTCAATAGTGTTCTTATCCCTTATGATCTTAGGAATGTTAATTGTTATTTTTATGTTTCAGTGCCATTGCCAATAAAAGCATCTTACACCAATGATTCTAAAATAGGATATTCTGAGGATTTGTGAATAATCCGCACTTGCCATGTCTCTAAATATATAACAAATAATAAATGTTATCCACATTATTAGGGTTCTTTTTACTCCATAATAATATTTCAGTTTAAGTCACAGTAGTAACCCTAATTACAGGCATTGACTGTATATTGCTGGATTTTCCTCTTGCTATATTTTAATCCATTTTTCTCTTAGTAAAGAAACAATAAATCAAAATTCATTCCAACACATACTTATTTTAATTACTTTAGTATTTCCTGTTGCCCACTATACTACAGCCTTACTACATAATTAATCTTATTGTCGTTTCACTATCTGGCCCCTTTCACTATCCTATCCAAAATGAGAACCTTGCGCATCACATTATGCTAATGTTATCATATACTTTCTCTTGTCTTAGAGTTTTTAACTAGTCATTGCCTAACAGATCCTTTATTCTAAATTCACATCATTGGTTATAGCACATTCCACCCTAAAACTTGATCTTAAACTTCATTTCTTCCTGAAAAGAATCCTGTCTTTGGCCTGGTTTGGCCGATACTTCTGTACATATCCAGAGCAAACCATACCTTGGCCATCGTGACATGTAGCAGCATTACAACAATAACTTCTATCTAATTTTCACCCTGGACAGAAGTTACATGAAAACATGATTCATGTTACCTTCTTCCCCTGTAAACTCTTGATGCCCACTCCACAACATGGTAAATTGTAGCTAAATGACAAATATGAGTTAAGTGTATGAAATATGAGATGAAACTTTACTAAATTTAATTGGGTTTAGTTCTAATTGGATCTCACTGGAGTATTTATAATAGTCTCCTTCATTTTCTGCCCACCCACCTTGTCATTCCTAAAATGTATTATTCACTACATAAGACAAACTAATCCTTCTAAACACAACCACCCTCGCTAAAACCCATTAGTGTCTTGCAATAGTATTTGAGTTAAATTCTAAGCTATGCTTTCATCCATCAAGTATCTATCGATCAAACTTCTGTGCGATGCTGTGAGGTAACTTGCTCAGCATTTTATCAGTGCTTCTACAGGGGAAGCTGATGAACCTCTCTCCAGTCCTCCTCTTCTCTCTACTCAGCAGATATGAGACAAGCTCTTCTCATCCAACACAGAGAGTCAATACACTCTGTTATAAAAAGCCAAGGAAAGAGTTGCATTACTATTCATAATTAGCATAAATTATAGGCATTTTACTTAAACAAATGAATTTTCAATTACTTATTACATAGTATGCTTTCTAATTGCTTATGTTTAAGTATAGCGTTAGTACATTTTTAAATATAAGGAAGTTGATTTGAATTCTGATTATAGTATTTTATATAATTTATTATTGTAAAAGAAATGCTTGTGACAAGTATCAGTCTTTAAATTAGAGCAAGAGTTTTAATAAATTTGGAAACATCCTAAATAATTATTGAATGGTTCCAAACAACTTACAACTAATTTTTACATATTTTGTCTTCAAAATTCTGTAATAGTTTCCACCGTGTTAGTTATAATCAACAAAAGCATATTTTGATTTAGATTCTTTATTCAGTAACCGTATTAGTACACAAAATTATAATTGACTTTAAAATAAATACAACTGACTCTGGGCATGTATAAAAGCCATTGATTGAAGCAGTCATGGTCAAGTTATCCAGATAGAAAGATGAGAATTGCAATTTATATATTGTCCTGAATGCAACTTTTATTATCCTAGAATAATTCTGTTCTTAAAATTACTTTTTGCAATAATTACATGGAAACTGTATTCTTTTAAACACTGCCTGGCCCATTAGTTTCAGCCTCTTATTGGCTAGCTCTTACATATTGACCTAACCCATTTCTAATAATCTGTGTAGCCTACGAGTTGGCTTACCAGGGAAGATCTTAACCTGCATCTGTCTGGAGTGGGAAAACCATGGCGACTCCTTGACTCAGCTTCTTTCTCCCAGCATTCTGTTTTGTTTACTCCGCCTACCTAATTTTATGTCCCATTAAAGGGCCAAGGCAGTCTCTTTATTTAACCAATGAAATTAACACAAAACAGAAAACTCTCCCCCATCAATTTCTTTGATCAAGAACCACCATTCCTCAGTTTCAAAATTCAGTCAGGCTGCCGACTTACAGTTACTTACTTCTGGAACTTGCTCTCTTAACATTTCTAGCTCTCATTTGGATTTTAAAGTCTTTTTCAACCTTTTACTGACACTATAGGCCATCGTTTATTGTATACTGTGATTTTTCCTTTAGTACAATACAGTGTTTTTCAATTTCTTTCATGAAAAGTTTGCCAAGAGATTTTTTTTTGTGAAATTTATTTGACTATTTTACTCACTAACCATCTTGCTATCTTTCAATAATATAATAGTTTTAGTAATAATTTTTACTCTTTCACTATAGTGAATATTATAATATTCACTATTTTTGTCCTGTGCTTTTTCCACATTCATTACTATTTAAAATTTCTTAAATATCTCAGGATGTTTTGCTTAATCTTAATGGAGGCAGAAGGGGTTTAGTCCTGCCCGAAATTCATTTGCCAGACTTTGTGGACACCCCAAGTGAGCCCAGGGAGAAGTGGATGGGGCATGGACTGGAGGTAAGGTGCAGTAGGAGGGATACAAGGGAGAACTGTGGTTGAAATGTAAAATAAAGAAAATAAATAAAGAAATAAAAAATGAATAAAAAATATCTCAAATATCCTTTGATTACATTATATTTCTGCTAATTCATCTTAATAAATGCCTTTCAGTAATCACTGGTTATTTTGATTTTTTTTATTTTGTTTTTGTTTGTTTGTTTTGATTTGTTATTTTGTTTTAAGTTAAATTGAAATGTACAAAACAAATGACCCCTTGAAAGTCTTCAACTGTGTGTTATTATGCATATTGTTCATATTGTACACATGTTACCTCAAACCTCAATACTCCTAAGCTTTGCCGTCTTCTCTAAAGATGATTCTATTCCCAGCTCTAGATTTCAAGTCCTTCCTCCCATCAATCCTTGTTAATTCCTAATATGACACCAGTACTGATAAATTTATCCATTTTGTATGTTTTGTATAATCAGATTCATGTTTTTGAATATATTTCACTTTTCATACTACTTTTAGCATCTATCTTGTAACTTATCAGTGCTGAATTGTATGTTTGAGAACAACATTCCAATGTAATTCTCCAATACATTTAGTTTGCTAGTTCTGTTTGTTAATATATGCATCATAATGAATTTTTGGCTATTATTGAAGTATTACTATGAACATTTCTGCAAAGCTTTGTGAGTTAATACTGGAATTTCCTTCGTCATGTACTTACTGGCAACTGTTGCTGCTTCATGTTGTAATACTAACTTTCTGAATGGCTCTAAATTACAGCTCCAACATGCATATCCCTATAAACAATAACCAGGATTTCAGTTTCTTCACATACTTGTCAACACATATTTTCCATACAAATTATAGTGATCAATGAAGTAGCATTTAATCATTATTTTTGTTTAAAACTACTAGTGATTTAATATGTTATTAAATTTTCATGCACTTAAACTATTATTATTTTGTGTAGGAGTTGGTCTTTATTTTAAATTTTAAGAAGCATTAATATATTCTGTCTCCAGAACACTTATGGAATATATTATAAGCAAACGTTTTCTCCCGTATTAAAGTTTTTCTTTATTTTGAAAGTGTTCCTTGATGTACAAAATGCTTTTGTCATTAAAGGATCTGGTTTTCAGATTTTAGTGTTTATGCTATTAATGTTCAGGGTAAGAAATCATGGCCAAGTTCAAAATTATGAAAATTCTGTATTCTAGTTTTCAGTAAAAATTCTTTTAGTTTGGTCGTACTTAATATGAGTCAAATTTAAATGGCTTGAAAAAGTGTTCATCTTTGTGTTTTACCTATAGATATTCAGAAGTTCCAATACAATTTGTTGAAAAAAACAAGGCTTTTCTTGTTCTATTGTAATGGAATCCTTGTCTGGAATTCTGTGAATATGATTATAAGGATAATTTCTGAAATCAACTGCATTCCATTTTTACATATTCCTATTATAGTATCAGAGTTGTACAGTTTTGAACTATGCCATACATTTATAGTAACTTTTAAATAAGTTATTGTGAATTCTCAAACTTTTTTTTTTATCTGAGAGAAATGGGAAATGAGTATAATCCATCCCCACATCACATAGATGGCTGATTGAAAAAAATATATGAGAACTCAAGAAACTAGACATCATAAGATTTAACAGTCCAATCAAAATTGGGTATAGGTCTAAGCAGAGAATTCTCGACAGAAAAATCTCAAATGGCTGAGAAACATTCAAATATTCAACGTTTCTCCCACCCAGAAAGAAACAAATTAAGGAGAAATGAGGCCATATTTATTGCATAAATCCTTTAGGACTATCTCAGACATTCTGAACAGTAAAACAGTTTAGGAAGACAAAGCACACTATGATACCCCTCAAGCATTCGACCCACTGGTACATTGAGTAACAATTCTCAAGAACACAGCAAAAATAGTTAAGAGGATTAATGAGAAAAGCTAAATTAATATGGCACAACTTTCTCTCACAAGGCTGCAAGTTTCAATCCACCATATGCTTGGTGGTTGCGTAGCATCAAGTATTTTCCAGAATTGTGATATTGTGATATAGTTGGTACTGGTGTGTTGTGTGTGTGTGTGTGTGTGTGTGTCTACCAAATCTTAGACCTTTAGTGCTACCTACTCTGTCATCTCCCTACTAACTTTTTGATATCCAATTCTTACATCTCTCTAGAAATCTGAAAATGCTAAAGCACACTCGGCTTGTTGACCGCCTTCTTGCAGCCCCTGGCAGCCACAACACTGAAATGAGTGAATATAGATTGAAACAAGAACATTTTCTTCTTTTCAAATCAATTTACTTCAAATTGCACACTGCATTTTTTTTTTTTACTTTTTTTGTGTTAGACAATTACATTGTTTCCTTTTGCTTCTCTATTGTATTGTCAATGGACTCCAGAGGGGTTTTTGTTTGTTTAACAGCTGCTGACAGACAAATGAGAGACAGAAGTTGGTAAAAGAAGCCTTTTAATTCAAGTCCAGATATGAGAGAAAAGATACAGAATTAAATACTGAAATGGCCATCTTGTAGTCTGACTAGGGTTAGGGAGCTGTTAGATGACAATAAATGGAAAAAAAACCCCACTCATTTCTTTTGAGTCAGTAAACATATGTAAATATCTTATGCTCATAGTTCACATATTCTGTTATTTTTGTATATATAACCATAATTACCATGACTTTTCTTACTCTATGTATTTTCTGCTTATTTTTCCCCTTATTCTTTATTTCCATATAGGTTTACCATTTTATATCCATTATGAAAAGAGGCTATAGGTATTTTTAGGTAAAATAAATCTGTTACTAAGTATTATAATAGTTTATTGAGAGATCTATCAATCAAATGATTAGAATACTACTTAAATTATAATAGCAATTAGCATAAAATTACATATGGAAAATAATAAAAAGTTGAACACTGAAGCCAAGAAAGCAAGGATCAACTTATGAGGAAATGCATATGAAGTTAGTCCAATACGAATATAAGGCTTTGTTATCGTAAGTCAATAAAGACAAACATTTTGGTAAAAATAAACAGAATTAAAGAGAAAAATCTCCTGAGTATTGTAGTTTGATTATAATCTCCCCCTTAAGCTCCTAGGTAATGTTACTATTAGGAGTTGTGGCTTAGCTGGAGTAGGTATGGCCTTGGTTGAGGAAGTGTTTCACTGTGGGGATGGACTTTGAGTCTCCTTTGCTTCACTCAGTGTGACATACAGATCACTCCCTATTGCCTGCAAATCAAGATCTACAGCTCTCAGTCCCTTCTCCAGTACCATGTCTGCCTGCACACCATGTTGCACCATGATATGTGCTAAACCTCTGAAAAAGTAAGCCATCCCAGTTAAATGTTTTTCTTTCATAAGAGTTTCCATGGTCGTGGTATCTCTCCATAAAAACAGAAACCTGAATTAAACTAGAAGTTGGTTCCAGGGATTGGAATATTGTTTAATAGGCCTAACCATGCTTTTGTTCGAAGGAATTTGGGCCTTGGGGCAGTGGATTAAAAAATAAGTTCAACTCTTTAAGCTTAAGTGCTTAGTCTTACTGCAACATGATATGCCATGCTTTGGTACCCATAGAAAACCCAGCAGTGGAGAAGTGGATTTGGGTAGTGGAGAAAGATAGGGGAACAAATGGGAGAAGAAAATGGAGGGAAGCTGCAGTAGGGAGTGATAGTTAGATAGATAGATAGATAGATAGATAGATAGATGGATAGATAGATAGATTTCTAGAAATCTACAAGGATGACCCCACCTAAGACCCTAAGCAATAGAGGAGAGGGGACCCAATCTTGAGTTGTTCTGTAGTCAGACTGATGAATACCTTAAATATCACCATAGAACCTTCATCCAGCAACTGTTGGAAACAGAGGCAGAGACCCACATTGGAGCTCCCAAAGTCCAGTTGAAGAGTAGAAGGAATGAGATATGTGCAAAGAAGTCAAGACCATGATGGGTTCACATACTGAAACAGTTTACCTGAGCTAATGGGAGCTCACCAACTCCAGCTGGACTGAGAAGAAACAAGCATAGCATCAAAGTAGTTCCTCTGAATGTGGTTGACAGTTGCATGGCTGGGGCAGACTGAGGGGCCACTTGGGACCACTAACAGTGATACCAGAATTTATCCCTACTGCATGTACTGACTTTTTGGGATCATATTCTCTATGGATGTATACCTTGCTCATCCTAGGTATAGTAGAGAGGGCCTTGAAACTTCGAAAAGCAATGTGCCTTACCCTCTCTGAGGATTAGATGGGGGTGGGGTGGGAGGATGTGTGGAGGGAGTTGAAGGAAAAGAGTAAGTGGGAATTTGGATTGGTATTTAATATATATATATATATAATAAATAAAAGACATAGATTCAAAGTCATGGATATAGTTTGGTGATGAAAAAAAGTAAGGACCTACTGAGAAAGATTTAGTGATCATCTAATGAGTATATTCTTTACAAATCTTGTAATATGAAATATGTTTTTATTATTATATTTTCTACATTTTAATAAGAAATAGATCATGTTAAAGAAGCATTTTAGTGAGAAGGATATGAGAGACTAATCATTTTTGATAGGTTTATTTCATTTTCTTTAGGTCTATATGTGTGAGAGACAGTGTCTGCCACATGTTTGTTAGCGCCCATTGGAGCCAAAAACGGGCAACAGATTCCTAAGGGTAGAGTCACAGCTGGTTGTGAACCATCTGAATGCATGCGGGGAACTGAACTCAGGACCTTTGGAATACCAGTGGGTGCTCTTAACCACTGCATTGTCTTTCCAGGCATAAATTTAATTTTTTTAAATTAAGAATTACTTTATAGAAGGGGTTTTAGCAATGGGCATTTTATTCTCATTTTATTCAACATGTGCAAAGTAAGTAAGCTGTGTATGTGGGTTGTTAAGAATACCTTCTAAATGATCTCAATGTTGCAAGGCACGTTGTCATAGCACTGGGATTTAATTATATGTTTTGCTGACCTTAGTTTTATTTGTCTGTCCCATTTGTCACAGAACTGACATTTTCCAGATGCAAAACACAGTACACTAGCAAAAATACAAAAATGCTGCTTTATAACATAGAGCAGAGTTTTAAGTATTATATGATTACTGACATTTTTCTGAGTTAAATTTGTTTCATTATTTTGTTGTAAGATTCACAAAACATTTACAGTTCCTTGCTTCTGAGATATTAATAATGTCTGCAAGAAACATTCCAAATGCCAATTTTGAAATACATAGAAAGACGAAGTCAACAAAGCAGGTAAGCATTTAGGTAACATAAATTTAGCATTCAAACAATAAAGTTTAGGAACTCAATTTTAGAAGAGTAATGGAGAATGCCATTTTAAAAATGCCCATAATTCTTCTGACTCCTAAAGTGTAAAATTGTTATTATACCTTTTTACATTTAATAACATGTACAACAGTAAATCCCAACATGCAAGATTTGGAAAAGTTGTTCAGACTTTTGCTTCAAGCAAGTGAATAAAACCAGCACATATATAGAACATGGATTATATGTCAGTTAGGACTTCTTTGAATTGAACTTTTTGAAAAACTGATAGAACTTGTCACAATAACCAGCCTTACAATGCAAAATGCCTAATTCAATTTGAAGATAAATACAGAATGACCAAAATTAAATTATATCTTGTCATATTCTTTAAATAACACTAATAATTAATTCTTATGTTTAAATTAAAAATAGCTTGTAGTACTCTTAATATTTTTTAAAAGAAAAATTTCAGGAACTTGTTTAAAACTGCAGCTGAAGTGAAACATACTTCTTAGTGGATCTGTCATGCTTTATTTTTAGAATTTCATTCGGAATGTCAATTGTACAGATTCTTCTAGTTTGTAGAGCTTTTACTGGTTGTGGATTTTATTGTTCTAGTCTATTGGATGTGTAGCTTTTAAGTACCATATCCCATGCTACCCTATCTAAAATAACTTAGTGACTGAATTCAGTAATTAATGGCTGCCTACAGCACATAGCACTAAATCAGCTACTTTGGTCAAGAATGGCCTTTGACGCCAGTGGCCTTAACCTTTCAATTAAGTACACAAAGGCTTCCAGTTATCTTCACGTAAAACCACATATGTTTTATCTAGATTTTCCATCCATACCCTTCTCTTCTCCTGTAAGATAATAAGAATTGAATAAAAGAATGTCCAGAAGAGTATGCATACACTTTGCCAGGTCTGAAGCAAAAATCTGTTCATTTTTGATCAAATTTACTTACAAAATGTATGCCAGATAAAGTTCATTCTTTAAAATATGAGTTTTAGGGGGCTGGAGAGATGGCTCAGAGGTTAAGAGCATTGTTTGGTCTTTCAAATATCCTGAGTTTAATTCCCAGCCACCACATGGTGGCTCACAACCATCTGTAATGGGGTCTGGTGCCCTCTGCTGGCCTGCAGGAATACATACAGACATAATATTGTATACATAATAAATAAATAAATAAATAAATATTTTTTTTAAATATGTGTTTTATAAATAGATACTTTGTAAGTAGTCAATTCTGGCAAAGGAGCCAAGGTATTGAGAAAGAAAGTGGCTATGTGGTTTTGAGTGGTCACATTCATTAGCTAAATATAGTTATGTGAAATGAAAGACAGTTTCTGCCTGACCCAAACAATGAACTATTCTTAGTTAAAAGTCATTTCTCAAGGACATATTAACAATTGTGGAATGAGTGAGATTATAAGTCAACACAATATTATTGAGAAGCTTGTGTCAAAATTCTAGAATAATTTCACTATATTCTTTTTATACTTTCATTTGGGCCTAAAAGTAAAGAGATAATCATATGGTTGTAGAAGTAGTAGATGAAGCGACAAATCTGGACTCTAGTTCCAGTAAAATTAAAAATCACACGAATTATTCAGTGTAGGAGTTTTATGTTTCAGTTTTTTTAATGTACATGATGTAGAAAAATATGCAAATATAACATAATCAGCTTAAAGGATTCAAATGGCATGCATAGAAATCTATTTGGAGATATAATGGTAAGGTTATC
Organism: Microtus oregoni; assembly: GCF_018167655.1. Classification (NCBI taxonomy): domain Eukaryota; kingdom Metazoa; phylum Chordata; class Mammalia; order Rodentia; family Cricetidae; genus Microtus; species Microtus oregoni. The sequence continues at coordinate 20,236,496 of NW_024543060.1, forward strand.
TGATATTTTCATAGTTCTTTCGAAATACAGTCAACTCTTATTAGCATACTAGTATATGTCAATCACTATTTAATAAATGAGGGGAGCTAAGTAGGAAGTCACTTCCAATTTAATTCCATTCTCTCCTCACTTTTAATGTTGATGACAGATTCATAAATATTGAGAGTCAAACGTATAAATGATTCCAAACTACATATGTAACTTACCAAGAATTTAGATAATCCATCATTTTCATTATTTGCAATATCTTCAAATGATCTATTTTAATCATATATTTCCCTTCCCCCATCTCCTCCCAGATCGACTATACCTCCACTTCATTTCATCTCATTTTTTTTCTTTTCATCTCTCTCTGCTCAAAAACAACCCAAAAACAAAAACAAAAAGCAAAGGTAAACAAAAAGTCCAATAAGAAAAAAAAACACTAAAGCAAAACAATTAAAGCACACAAAAATATGGAGTTTTTTTTTTTTTTTTTTTGGATTGGTCAACTATTCCTTGGCATAGGGCCTACTCTAGACTGTGGCAAATAGCCCCAGTGGCATGCCATTGAAGAAAATTGGAGTTCTTGGTCAGACATGGGTCTTTATGTCCACTTCCTTCTCTCTGTGTTATCATTTCATTTGGTTTGCAATTGTGCAGGTCTTATGCCTGCTGTCTCTTTCTTGTGAACTCCTATGTGAATCAGTTCCATTGTATCTGAAAGATACTATTCTCAGAGTCATTCACTAGCTCCGGCTCTTGGAATCTTCTTGCCTCTTCTTCACAGACCCCTAAGCCTTGAGGAGATGGCCTTTATGAAGGAAATCTGTCACTGTGGAGGCAGACTTTGAGCTCTCATATATGCTCAAGCCCTGCATAGTGTCATAGACCATTTCCTGTTGCCTGTGAACCAAGATGTCTGCCTGCAGGCTGCCATGTCATGCCATAATAATATGTTAAACTTCTGAAATTTAAAGTTATCCAATTAGATGTTTTCTTGATAAGAATTGGTGTGGTCAAGGTGTCTCTTTTCAGCAATAAGAACTCTAAGAAGTTGGTACCAGACACTCGGTATTGTTATGATAGGCCAGGTCAAGCTTTTGTTTAAAGGAAAGTGGACGTGGGAACTGTGGATTAGAAATACAGTTGAATGCTTTAAGGGCTACTTAATGGGCAATTCAAGTAGAAACATGAAAGACAGTGGTGCTGAGTGTGATTTGAATTGTGGGTGCCTGGCTCAAGAAGTTTCAGAGTTGAAGAATGTTAATATGTGGTCTAGAGACTATTTTTTTTGTGATATTTTGGTGAAGGATGTTGCTGCTTTTTTCCCTTGTCTGAAGAGTCTGCCTGAGGCCAAAGTGAACAGTTTTGAATTAATTCCATTGGCAGAGGAAATCTCAAAACAGCCTAGAAACAGACTCCATTGTGTTGTTATTACCCCTCACTATTACACAGGTTTATAACTAAAAGAAGGAAGCTGATCAGGGTAAATTATAAAATGTAGGAAGTTGAATGGAGCTAAGTCATGTGAGCCAGGAGGTAAACTGATTAAGAAATAGAAATAAATGGAGTGAGGACCTCAGACCAAGATTCCATCCAGATAAGGTTACAATTTGTGAAGAGGAATTAAGGAAAAGCTTAGATTCAGGTGTCGTGGTACACACCTTTAATCCTAGCACTTGGAAGGCAGAGGCCTTCAGATCTTGGGTTTTAAGCCAGCCTAGTCTATAGAGCAAGTTGTAGGGCAATCCAGCTGCAACAGTAAAGGTCACCATTAAAAACAGAAAGCTGGTGAAGATATAATTGAACAAGGATTCATATTCTAGCTCCAGCAAGCATCAGAACTTGACAGTTTTAGCCATGTGGCTCTTTTTTAAGTATAGAAGAAAGGGGTTATAGAAACTTGCTCTGGAATTAAGGAAAACTGCTGAGCCAGGTGCGATTGAGGTATGCTGAATGAAGGCCTACGGAGGTCATTGCATGAAACTGAAGCCTGGGTTGCCATGGAGCCCCAAAGATGTTAGGGATGCTAGTCAAGAAATACTTGTTGAGGAAGAGGAAGGAGAACAAGCCTGAGAGAAAGAAGTATGTTGCATCAGCAAAATCAAAGGGAACTGGAGATCTGAAGAGCACTTTGGCATCAGACATGGATATGCAGAGTTTGGAGTTTGCCCTGGTTTTCAGTCTTGCTTTGGTCCAGTATTTCCTCACTATACTCCCTTCTCTACAGATTGGAACTGTAGCCTATATCCTGTGCCATTATATGTTGGAAGTATGTTATCTGCTCCCTGATTTTTGATTTCACAGAGGATTATAGTTAAGAGATTGCATGAATATCAGGAGCGACTTTGAAATTTGATCTTTTAAACATTGTTGAAACTGTTATAGACTATGGGGACTTTTAAAGTAGGACTAAATGCATTTTGAATTATGATACTGTTATAATCTTTTGGTGCTAGGGAGTGGAGTATGGTAATATGAATGTTTTTATATCTATAAACTTTTAGGATGTGGCACTACTAGGGTTATGACTTTGCTAGAATAGGTATGACTTTTTTGGAGGAAGTGTTTCACTCCCAAGTCAGGCTTTAAAGTCTTATATATGCTTAAGCCATGCCCATTGTCACAGATCAGTTTCAGTTAACTGTGAGTCAAGATGTAGGACTCTTCAGCACCTTGTCTGTCTCCATCCTGCCGTGTCCCATCATAATGATAATGAACTAAACCTCTGAAATGTAAGCCACATAGTTAAATGTTTACCTGATCATGGTGTCTCGTCACAGAAAAAGAAACCCTAAGACACTGTCCTTCCACATGGTTTTCCAGGCCAACTTAGTTAATCAAGACAATCTTTCACAGTCATGCACATATGCTAAATTATTTTAAATGCTGTTTACAAGAAATACACCTCAACCTCAGAGATAGACACTACCTCAGAGTAAAGGGTTGGGAAAAGGTTTTCCAATCAAAGGGACCTAAAAAACAAGCAGATGTGGCTATACTAATATCTAATAAAATCGATTTCAAACTAAAATCAATCAGAAGAGATGGAGAAAGACGTTTTATACTAATAACAGGAACAATTCATCAAAATGAAGTCTTAATCCTGAATATCAATGCCCCTAATTCAAGAGCACTCACGTATGTAAAAGAAACATTACTGAAACTTGAATGGCACATGAAAACCCACACACTAATAGTAGGAGATTTCAACACTCCTCTCTCAATAATGGACAGGTCAAACAGACAGAAACTTAACAGAGAAATAAGAGAACTAAGAAATGTAATGAATCAAATGGACTTAACAGACATCTATAGAACATTCCACTCCACCCCACCCCACCCCAAAAAATATACTTTTTCTCAGCACCTCATGGAACCTTCTCTAAAATTGATCACATTCTCGGTAACAAAGCAAAATCTTACTACAAAAGCCTGTATGCCACAAAACTGGAAAATGCAAAAGAAATGGACTTTTTTTTTTAGATAAGTACCATATACCAAAGCTAAACCAAGGCCAGGTGAACGATCTAAATAGACCTGTTAGTTGCGAAGAACTAGAAACTGATATCAAAAATCTCTCTTCCAAAAAAAGCCTAGGACCAGATGGTTTCAATGCAGAATTCTACCAGAACTTCCAAGAAGAGCTAATACCTTTACTCCTTAATATATTTCACAATATAGAAACAGAAGAGTCATTGCCAAATTCCTTTTATGAAGCTACAGTTACCCTGATACCAAAACCACACAAAGACCCAACCAAGAAAGAGAATTACAGGCCTATTTCACTCATGAATATTGATGCAAAATTTCTCAATAAAATACTGGCAAACCAAATCCAAGAACACATTAGAAAAATTATCCATTATGATCAAGTAGGCTTCATCCCAGAGATGCAGGGCTGGTACAACATATGCAAATCTATCAATGTAATCCATCATATAAATAAACTGAAAGAAAAAAAAAACATATGATCATTTCATTAGATGCTGAAAAAGCATTTGACAAAACTCAACACCCCTTTATGATAAAGGTCTTGAAGAGACTAGGGATACAAGGGTCATACCTAAATATAATAAAAGGTATTTACAACAAGCCAACAGCTAACATTAAATTAAACGGAGAAAAACTCAAAGCCATCCCACTAAAATCAGGAACATGACAAGGCTGTCCACTCTCTCCATACCTCTTCAATATAGTGCTTGAAGTTCTAGCAATAGCAATAAGACAACATAAGCGGATCAAGGGGATTCATATTGGAAAGGGAGAAGTTAAGCTTTCGTTATTTGCAGATGATATGATAGTATACATAAGCGACCCCAAAAACTCTACCAAAGAACTCCTATAGCTGATAAACACCTTTAGTAATGTGGCAGGATACAAGATCAACTCCAAAAAAATCAGTTGCCTTCCTATACAATAAGGATAAGGAAGCAGAGAGGGAAATCAGAGAAGCATCACACTTCAGTATAGCCACAAATGGCATAAAATATCTTGGGGTAACTCTGAACAAGGAAGTGAAAGATCTATTTGACAAGAACTTTAAGTCTTTGAAGAAAGAAATTGAAGAGGGGAGGATCTCCCTTGCTCTTGGATTGGAAGGATCAACATAGTAAAAATGGCAATTCTCCCAAAAGCAATCTATAGATTCAATACAATCCCCATCAAAATTCTTCACAGATCTTGAGAAGACAATAATCAACTTTATATGGAAAAACAAAAAAATCCAGGATAGCCAAAACAATCTTATACAATAAAGGATCGTCTGGAGGCATTACCATCCCTGACTTCAAACTCTATTACAGAGCTATAGTATTGAAAACAGCTTGGTATTGGCATAAAAACAGAGAAGTCAACCAATGGAATAGAATAGAAGACACTGATTTTAACCCACAAACATATGAACACCTGATTTTCGATAAAGGAGCTAAAAGTATACAATGGAAAAAAGAGAGCATCTTCAACAAATTGTGCTGGCAAAACTGGGTGTCAATCTGTAGAAGAATGAAAATAGATCCATATCTATCACCATGCACAAAACTCAAGTCCAAATGAATTAAAGACCTCAATATCTGTCCGAACACATTGAACCTGATAGAAGAGAAAGTGGGAAGTACTCTACAACACGTGGGAACAGGAGACCACTTCCTACATATTACCCCAGCAGCACAGACATTAAGAACCTCATTGAATAATGGGGACCTCCTGAGACAGAGAAGCTTCTGTAAATCCAAGGACACTGTCATTAAGACACAAAGGCAACCCACTGACTGGGAGAAGATCTTCACCAACCCTGCAACTGACAAAGGTCTGATCTCCAAAATATATAAAGAACTCAAGAAACTAGACTGTAAAAGGCTAATCAACCCAATTATAAAATGGGGCACTGAGCTGAAGAGAGAATTCTCAACAGAAGAAGTTCAAATGGCCAAAAGATGCTTAAGGTCATGCTCAACTTCCTTAGCGATCAGGGAAATGCAAATCAAGACAACTTTGAGATATCATCTAACACCTGTCAGAATGCCTAAAGTAAAAAACACCAATGATAGCCTTTGCTGGAGAGGTTGTGGAGAAAGGGGTACACTCATCCATTGCTGGTGGGAATGCAATCTTGTGCAACCACTTTGGAAAGCAGTGTGGAGGTTTCTCAGGAAATTCAGGATCAACCTACCCCTGGACCCAGCAATACCAGTCTTGCGAATATACCCAAGAGATGCCCTATCATACAACAAAAGTATATGCTCAACTCTGTTCATAGCAGCATTTTTGTGATAGCCAGAACCTGGAAGCAACCTAGATGCCCTTCAGTGGAAAAATGGATGAAGAAAGTATGGAATATATACATATTAGAGTACTACTCAGCAGTAAAAAACTTGGACTTCTTGAATTTTGCATACAAATGGATGGAAATAGAAAACACTATCCTGAGTGAGGCAAGCCAGTCCCAAAAAGAAGAACATGGGATGTACTCACTCATATTTGGTTTCTAGCCATAAATAAAGAATATTGAGCCTATAATTTGTCATCCTAGAGAAGCTAAATAAGAAGGAGAACCCAAAGAAAAACATATAGGCATCCTCCTGAATATTAACCTTCATCAGGTGATGAAAGGAGACAGAGACAGAGACGCACATTGGAGCACCAGACCGAAATCTCAAGGTCTAAATCAGGAGTAGAAGGAGAGAGAGCACGAGCAAGGAACTCAGGACCGCGAGGGGTGCACTCACACACTGAGACAATGGGGATGTTCTATCGGGAACTCACCAAGGCCAGCTGGCCTGGGTCTGAAAAAGCCTGGGATAAAACTGGACTCGCTGAACATAGTGGTCAATGAGGACTACTGAGAACTCAAGAACAGTGGCAATGAGTTTTTGATCCTACTGCACGTACTGGCTTTGTGAGAGCCTAGGCAGTTTGGATGCTCACCTTACTAGACCTGGATGGAGGTGGGTGGTCCTTGGACTTCCCACAGGTCAGGGAACCCTGATTGCTCTTAGGGATGACAAGGGAGGGGGACCTGATTGGGGGAGGGGTAAGAAAATTGGAGGCGGTGGCAGGGAGGAGGCAGAAATCATAAATGAATGAATGAATGAATGAATGAAAAGAAAAAAAAAGAGGAAATGAAGCAGGAACCAAAAAAGGAAGAAAATCCTAGACAATATAACAGCAAAATTTAAACACTAAAGTGTATGATTTAATGTAGCGATTTTTCTTCTTCAGTAAACTTTCAGGTATAGAATCCACTTTGTTTTCAGAGGAGTGGCTAGTCTCTGTAGAAGCCTTTGGATTCCGAGAAAACCTGCAGTGACCTCCATTTTACCTGTGTCACTGATGACCCTTCATTGCCTTACCTGTCACTCATTAGCTCTGTGTCCTAGATACAATTTTGAATTTATTTTGGAGGAGTAATATTTTCAATATTTAAGTAAAATTATATCTAAAATTATATAAAAATCCCTAACACCATATAATCATGTAGTATTTTACTTAGTTTTCTGTTTCTGAATAAAACACCATGACTGTGGCAATTTTTAGAAAGAAAGAGCAGCTAGGTATTGCCGGGTGGTGGTGGTGACGCACACCTTTAATCCCAGCACTCAGGAGGTAGATGCAGGCAGGCTGATCTCTGTGAGTTCGAGGCCAGCCTGGTCTACAAGAGATAGTTCCAGGACAGGATCCAAAGCTAAAAACAAAAATAACAACAAAAAAAAAAAAGGAGAGAAAAAGAATGAAAGAGCAAGGAAAGATCAAGAGAGAGTTTGGAGTCTAAGATTTGGTAGAGAGACACAGAGCAGTCTAGTCAGTCTGAGCAAGGCCCCTTCAGTCTGGGCATTGCTAGGGGTAAAAGTTCTCTTTAGTAGCTTACTCTTCTGATTCTCTGATCTTCTGAAACTGAAGGAATAGTTTATTTAGCTTACAGTTCCAGAGGGATGAGTTTATCACCATGGGAAATTGCAAACGTGGAATAGAAGAAGAGAAAACAAAATTATTTTTAATCTCAAAGCCTATTCTCAGTGACATGCTTTCTCCAGCAAGGTCATGCCAATTAAGTCTCCTCAAGGAGAATCAACTCTGGGAACCAAGTGCTCAAACTTCAGAACAAATATAGATATTTCTCATTCAAACCAACATAACAGGCATCATATAGTGTTCATTTTTAGTAGCAAAATATATACTTTTGGCTCAGTATGTAAACAAAGTTTGATACATACTAGATTTAGCTCACTGGTATCTTAGTCTGTGTTTATCTCTGCATATTTAATGCTTTGGGTTAGGAATTTATAGTTTTCTATTTTCATTTCTCAACTGCAAAATTGTTAATTTATTTAAAGTTATATAAAATACATATGGTAAGTGAGCTATATAAGTTGCATATTATTAAATTCAAAGAGATAAGATGATGGTGATAATGATTTTTGAGAAGTAATTACTTTAGAAACCAAATTGGCAACTTTTATTTGAAGATAAAATTTTAATCAAATAAAATAACCAGAACATGGTCTTACTGGTTGACTACCAATATGATTCTTTCTTTGTGTATATAAAAGGAACTTGGAATTTCATATATTATATCAGATAAGCCTATTGTTTGCTATGACAATCTGCTCATGTTGAATGGGAACAATGACATCTACAGCTGGAGCAATTTGTGGCCCAAGAATCATAGACCCAGAGTTAAGCCTCAAAACTGAGTCTATCTAATCACGACAGCATTCCTACCACAGCCCAATGTGGCCGCTATTTAGCACACAGACCTAGCTGTCACACAATGAAAAGTCTTTTGTCATATTTAGATGAGAACATCCATGATGTGGCTTGGAAGCAAACAGCCGACATAAGGTAGAATCATCTGTGAAAAGAAAAAAGGTCATTGTTGGCTATTTCTGTGAGGTAACTTGAAAGGAGGAGGGGAAGGGTGTCACACTCTGCATGGATCCTTGAAGTTTTTCAGGCTCACACTCCATTAGCAGTGACAAGTTGCCATCTGTTAGTGAACTCTTCCAGAAGAGTAAAAGCAACCCAAGAACATTTTGCTACACTCAAAACGGTTCTCCACACCCAGCGCTTGGTTTTGTTAGATGTGCCAGGAAACATACATGGTCACTAGCAAAGTTCTTCGGTTAACTAAATAAGTGCCCGAGAATAAATGATATGTATTTCTAAATTACAAATAGCTACATGGATCAGTGCTGATTATTCAAGACTAAAAGGCCATATGGGTTACGTTTTAATAACTTTGCGGACAATTTTATTCAGTATTTCGGAGTTTTTATTATTTTCTCTCAAATTTTATCTTTCCAAGGCAGTGGTCCGAGCTGTGCCTGGAAAAAATGAAACTGGCCAGGTTATGTATTCACCTTAAATTGCATCTCGCGGAGATTTCATGATAAACATTGGGGAAGTACTAAGCTGTAAATCATGAAAACCTCTCCTTTTCATGAATGTTAAATTTGTGAAATGTCAGAAAATGAAATATTTTCACTTGAATATATCAATGATTTTGAATATATATGAATCATTAATAAATGTTATATTCATTTGTTTGCATGTGCTTTTTATGATCTCTGAATACATCCAAATACATTATTTTTCTGTTTTCAGGGAGATACAATTCCAAGACTTTTAGAGAAACAAACAGAAGTAAAGGTTCAACTAAGAATACATTTTATGTTAAGAATTCCTGGACCCAAATGAAATAATAGTAGTTTTTATACATATATATGCACATTCTGGATTAATTGTCTATACTGAATTTTAACTAAACCTCTTGTTCTTAGAAAGTTTTGAAAGCTAACAAATTTCCAGATCATCTTATGTTCTGTGAAGCATCTTGTTATACAGCATCAGTCTTCTGTGTAATTTAATAGACCTAAAAGATGCCCTTTATTACCCATGAGCAGGGCAAATAGAGCCTGCCACTCTTCTCTGTCTCCAGTATGATTAGCTGAAATATAATGTCAGTTCTCAATTGTGAGAAAATGCTTGTTATTCAACCAAACTCCTCTAAATTTCTCCCTCCCTCCCTCCCTCCTTCCATTCCTCTCTCTCTCTCTCTCTCTCTCTCTCTCTCTCTCTCTCTCTCTCGCACACACACACACACATACACACACACACACACACACACACACACACACACACAAAAACACATTCCTCCAATATCTGTGTATGCATGCCTATGTGTTTGTATGTCTGTGTATGTGTGATATTTCTTTCCTTTTGTCTTAACACTGAACTTTTGATTCTTCATACCCTGAATGGCACAAAATTATATTAGAAAAAAGACGGCCCCCCAAACCCTTTCATCTTTAATATTGTCCAGTCTCTAGGTAAAACAATGTCTGACCTATTGTTGGATCATTACTCTTATCTCCCTTCCCTAAAACCCCTAGATTAACTTTGTTCATTTCTTATGAAACAAAATCTTACATGAATGTTCTTTATGACAGAAGGAACTGTATCTTTTCTTATTCCGTTTCACCTTTGTACAATTCTTCCATCACATAGGTAACAATGTAAAATGACACTTTTCATTTATAAGTCTTATTTTATATTTCTTTCAAAAAATACAACGAAGATGAGCTGCTCAGAAATAGCTGTGATCCATGATACTCTGACCGTATTTTCCACTAATTTTGTATGGCTACCCTTTGACCCAAACTCTAGAACAAATGTTAGCCAAAATTACTTACTAAAGTTAGCTAGACATTTTCATCTTTCCAATGTTTTCATCAATATCAAATTTGTGCGTTTGTGTGCATGTGTGATTATTTTGTGTTCTTTCGAAAGGTTTCAATGTGTCACCCATGATCTGGCTAATCTTTAATTTTCAACAAGTATATTTAAAGAATTATAAAAATAGATCATTTTTTCACTTGGCCACTTTACCTGCAGTAAGTCATAAACCATGCACGTTTTATCATGCACACACACACACACACACACACACACACACACACACACACACATTCATTCCTGAATCAAATAGAAATTTTATTCTTGGTATTTGAAGGGAAGTTCTATATTATTACAGTTATTATTCACAGTTTAAAAGTCATTACCTATGTATATTGCCAATTTTTGTGGTGATAGGACTGGATGTCCATGCCAGGCTAGCATTCTGCCTTTGAGTGATATTTGCAGTCTCTGTTACCTACATTTTGAAAGATATCACCAATTGATATAGGATATCAGGTTGGCATTTTTATCACTCCATGGTAATGATATCAATCTATTGTGTTCTCACTCTACTTTGTCGGGACTGAAAAAGCATCTGTCAAAATTATCTTTGCTCTTTTAAATTTAATAGTTTTTGCATCCAATATTCTGATGATATTCCCTGCCTTCCTGAATTGTCCCCTAAATCCATCTATGTCCCCACCCACCCAAATCTACATATCTTCCCTCATCAGAAAAGAAAGTGGAATCTAAAGGGAAATAAATAAATAAGATAAACTAAAACTAAACAAACCTCAATAGAACAAAACTAATACATGACCAGAAAAACAAAAAGCCAAGCAAAAGTATAAAAAATACAAAAAGATACAGAGTCACACACAGTGGCAAACCCATAAATCCCTTAAAAACACAAAATCCTAAACTATAACGCCTAAGCAGATATATGTATGGTAAGAAAAAATTGCCTAGACAAAGCATCATAACAAACAACAAACAAACAAACAAACCCTTTTAAAATTACCACTGAGTTCATTTTGTGTTGGTTATCTACTGCTAGGCATGAGACCTGGCCTTAAAAATTGTTTGCATATCCAATGATACTACATAGGAGAAAACTAATTGTTCATTTGTTTGTGGTAAATAATTGGATATATTTTCTGTGTTAAGATTGTGGTCTTGTGTCCATTTCCACTATCAGCATTAGGATCTAATCCGCCCAAGACCTGTGCTGTGTCTGCACATACAGTCAGTTTTTGTGAGTTCCTGTGCTCCTTGTTCCTGCTGTGTTTCGGATTTGGTCCTTTGGTGTCATTCATTCCCTCTAACTCTTACAATCTTTCTATCTCTTCTTCTTAGTTTTTTTCTAAGCCACAATGGGAGGAAATTTATAGAGACATATATTTAAAACTAAGTGTTCCAAGGTCTCTCACTCTCTGCACACTGTCTGGTGTCAGTCTCAGTATTCAGTCTTATCGCTATAAGAAGAATCTCAGACTATGGCAGAGTAAAGCATCAATCTATGAGTGTAGCAGGAAAGTCATTTGAGTCACTTTGTTGCTATGTTCCTTTAGCAGAACAGTAGTATTTAGTTTGTACCTAGGCCCCTGGCCTATTTAGTCTAAGTTTCTTAGGCACCGAAATAGTGTTGGAGATGGGTTCTATCTCAAGGAATGGACCTTAAATGCAATGAGATATTGGTTGGTTATTCTTACACACTCCATGACACTGTTTCATGACTGTATCTTACATGTTGCTCATAATTATAGAACAAAAGGTTTATAACTTTGTTGGTGTTTAGGTTTTTCCGTTGGTGATAAGCAAAGTACTTTCTAGTGCAGTGAGCTCTAGCCAGTCAGTATGCCTAAAAACTCTATGGAAGCACCCACCAGTTAGGCTTTTCCTTCTTCAATAAATTGGCTTGGAGGGGACCCTTACCATCTGTTTGCAGAGAAGTAAGCAATAGCATTGGCAAAGACGTGAGTTGTTTGGGGTTGCACACAGGGCCCCATTGGCCAGCAACTCAGTTCAGTGTAACACATTTCCAAAAATGGAGTCATAATTTGGTGGCTGGAGATGTTCAGACAGGACTTTATCTCTCTTGTTTTCCAAGTAATCATACTCTGACCAATTCTATTCTTCAATAAGATTATGCGTTTATGTATGCTCATTGCTATTGTTCTACAGTTCCATGCAGCATGTGAATTCTGAATGGTCACAGTTATTAGTCTCTCTGTCCTCATCTTATTAATAGAGACAATGATTGACAGGTTTGAAAGTTTTAAATGCTAATATTATCTGCATATTACTATATTATTACTACATTTTGTTGTAAAATAAAAGAATAGTCAGTCATGGGAAATTTGCCATTATGAATTAATTATGAAAAAATACTAATCCTGAGATAAACATAATTTTACTCATTTTTTATTTAATGAAACTTTTACTAATATTTTTGCTATAAAACTGAAAATATGAAGAATTGTTCTATGTTTTATTACTTTCTTTATAATCATAGATTATGTACATCCCAATTTTAAATTACCCATGATGATGAAAATTAGAAGCTTTTAATCCTGTGAAGTGTTTCAAAATCAAAAATCCATGTTCTCTTAATGTCTGCATAATGCTTGACCATGACCTTCTGGCCTTCATTGTCTCCAGTGAAAAGCCAGGTGTAATTCTGATAAGTCTGCCTTTATATGTTACTTGGCCTTTTTCCTTTGCAGCTCTTATTGTTCTTTACTCTGTATGTTTAGTGTTTTGATTATTATGTGGCGAGGGGACATTTTTTTGGATCCAGCCATAAATAGCATCACATATTTGCTTTAGGAATCTTACTGGCATATATATTTAAAATGAGACTTAATTTTCCTCAACATTGGTCTGCTGCATTCTGCATTCTGTGCTCAAAGCATTCACATAGGAATTAGTAGTCTTTCTTCATGCTAAGCCAAGTTTTCTGGTGGACTTTTACTTTTTATTTCAAAATGTCAATCCCATGTCATCTACCTTTGTAGTAACTCAAGTGTTACCTGGGGACAGAAAGCAGACTGAGCAGCTTCCAACTGAGTCAGGCCATGGGTCTTTCACAATCTGCTCTGCAGGATGGGCTGTGTGAAGTTTGCTGTCTCTTCCCTGAGAGTCAGCTCTTGACTACTGAGCTCAGTTCTCACAAGAATGCAGGGAATCTGCCACTGTCTCATACTGAGGAGCTGCTTTGTTCAAGCTTAAGTCCTTCTGAGTTCTTATTTGTTTTTCAGTGTGAATGTTTTGCAGTCTTCTGTGCTGCTAAGGATTTTCGAAGCTCAAAGGAGGGTATAAATCAAACATCCTTTATTTTAAATTTTGTTTCCGTGGGTTTTATTTTTTTTGTAACAATGCTCAATTAAAAGGATTACTTCATGTTTACAGAGTGCTGTAACATTACTATAAAAAAAATACACCTGAGAAAGAAAAGGAGATTCGTATTTATTTTTGAAAAAAAAGAACAAGAACAATTTCCCATAGTTTTTCTTGCCTCAAAGTCTCATTAGTCCATTCTCAGATTCTTCTCGGTGATGCCTTCACTGCGTTCCTAGTTAGAGATCAGTTGATTATTTAATGTTTATTCTTCAGAGACTTATTTATTTTATAACTCAAAGTGATCATATATCTTAATTTTGTGAATCAATAATGTTTGTATTTTAATTCATTTATAAATTGGTACATATATTGCCATGTACATTATAACACGTTTCTGTAGAAGGCAAGTTGGGGGTCTAAAATATGTAAAAATGAGACTTTTACTCTGTATCCAATTTTTAAAAATCTAAGTTTTCTTTTTTGAGAAAATGATATTTGATGAAGGGTCAAGAGAAAATAAAGAATTGGACATAGACATACATGAAGGAAAAAAATCTAGGAAGAGAAAATAGAATAGATAAAGTCAATTAGAAGGATCAGGCTTGATGGTCTCAGAAAGAGAAAGAATATAGTGTAATTAATTAGAACATACAAGACAAAACCAATGGTTGCTGGTACATGGTGGTTTGGAATTGCATAAGGAAGTCATGAAATGGCCATGATTGAAAATAACTGTGATAGGAAAGGATATGTTGTTTTAATGTGTACAATAAGACAGAATATAGGTAGAAGAGGATGAAATTTTGATGTCTGTTCTGAAATATATATTATATATATATTTGATTTTTTATTGAGCTCTATATGTTTCTCTGCTCCCCTTCCTGCCTCTCCCCTCCCCCTTTTCAACTAAGCAAGTCTTTCTCGTTATGATGATATTTTAATGTTTTTGGAATATCTGGAAATGTCTACTAAAACAGTTTTTTAAAATGTTAAATCTCTTTGTGAAAGCAGCTGTCTACATAGCTCTAATTTTATTCAATATTATGTAAAAACTTTACTCTCTGTTTATATATTTGATAAATCTATAAACAAAATTAAAGGCTTGCATACCCAGTTGTTACTACTGTCCTATACACTATTTGCAAATTTGAATACAAAGGATATTATAATATATAAATTTCTATAAATAGTACTGATAATTATGAGGTATAACTTTTTTCAAATTATAAAATACCCATAAACAGCAACAAATTTGCTATAATCATTAATTTTAGTAACATATATAAAATGAAAATGCTATATACAAAAGATAAAGCTTAGTGTATATTAATATACAATCTTCCAAACATGAAAGAAGCCTTTTTTAATATAAATATGCTTGGTATAAAGTTTTAAACTTACGTCTTGAATTAACAGTGGTCTTTGATATAATCATGATTTCACTTAGATATTTATATTATAAATGTTTCCTCTTCATTTATATTTCATGTACACAAGTACTTAACTTGCATATTTAGCTATATGTAATATCTGTGCAATTTTCATAGAAAAAAGATGAGGGAGTCAGATTGTCTTAGTCTGGGCTTACGGACCACTGTGAGCAGTCATATGTTGCTGGGGCCTAAATCTGCTCTGCTGTATAAGCACCAGTTGCTCTTTACTGCTGAGCCATTTCCCGACGTCTTACTTTGATATTACTCAAAGACAGCAAAGAATTTTCCCCGAGTGAAATGAGGGTGCTGCAACAATTGTGTTTGGTATGCGTTACTGTTAAACTTCTTCCATCTAAGCTCAATAATGCCATATTTTGTCATTTAGAATCATGTCAAAGGCTGTATCTCAAATCCAATTTATTGTGCCTACTACTTTAGAGTTTATCATTCAATCCACTGATAGGAGGCAGGAAGTCCTCATTTCTGATACGTTTCCTGGTTCTATGATTTGGATGTTTCCTTGAAATTAAACTAGCATTACTAAAACAAAAGAGACGGGATATTAATCTGTTGAAGAACATTTAAATTGTTTCTGTTTCTTGGCTGTTATGACTAAACTATCATTGACAATTTCTGAGCAAGTATATATGGAGGAGAATGCTGAGTCCTTTGATCATATGCCTGAGTGATAGAACTGGGACATACAATAGATCTAATGTTAATTTTTTTGAGGATTCTCCATACTGATTTCAAGAATGCATCTACCAGTTTACATTTCCCCCGACAGTGGGAACCAAAGGAGGCTTTCTTTTCTCACAGCTTTACCAGAATTTGTTTTCTGTTGCTTTGTTGACTTCAGACATTCACACTAAAGAATGATGAAATGTCAAAGTTGCTTTAATTTGTAATTGCTAAAGTTGATGATTACTATGGGAAGGTTATTTCTTAGATATTTTACATACTTCTACTGAAAACTCTATTTAGATGTCTACTACCAATGAATTCCATATACACAATGGAATACTAATATGCTGCAAAGAAAAATGATGTATAGAAGTTTGCAGATATGTGTAGTTACCACTCCACATAAACAAGCTTCTCTCTTTTCAATAGATAGAAACCATCGCAAAATAATGAGAAATAAAAGAAAACATAACAGAGCACAATGCTGAGGTCATCAGATTGTTGGGAGCCCATTCCCATCAAATATATCTACTTCATAATGACTGCATCTCTGACTCAGGGAACATAGAGGTGCTGAAAGATTGCAAGAAACAGAACACCAGGAAGTCTTCTGTTACAATTTCTTTCCTAGAATTGTTTGCATAAACAAGACCAGGACAATGCCCATATTACTAGACATATTACTGTAGAAGTGGGGGTATTTTCTGAGTCACATACTTAGAAAAATAACTATAGGAAACTAATAACTGTTGGCAGAAGGGGAATCAACCCCTCCTAGGAAAGATTCTCCTTATTGGTTGTTGTCCAATTCAAAGTGATCAGACTTGAAACCATATGCATAAAACCAACAAAAACAAATAGGACACATACACACATACAAATTTGAGCAAAAATCATCAAAAAATAAAGGAGACTTCCAACTTTAAAATGGGTCATAAGAAGGAATCTATAAAGTATAACATTATGGAGATGAAGGAGAAAAAGAGAATCTGGGAAAGTTCAATTTGGGAACTTCAATTATAAATACATTTTCTTTTAAAAAAGGTAAGATGTTTAAACTCTGATCATGAGCAGGGTTCTGTGTTTTACTAAGCACAAGCTTATAATCTATATATAAGGATGGCAAAAGAGTATCACAGGAGCAGTGACTGCTCTTAGGGCTGGAGAGGGAGGGGGAGGGGCGAGTGGTTTGTATATGGGAGGAGGGGAGGAGGTGGAAATTTTTAATAAATAAATATTTTTTTTTAAAAAGAGTATCACAAAATTGAGGCCAGGCTGGTCTACATAACGAATTTCAGATCAGCCAATACTATACACAAAGATTCTTCAAAATTAATGATGCACCTCATTGGGACCTTGGGAGCTCAGCCCAGTGCTCCAGTGTGGGTCTCTGTCTCTATCTCCATCCATCACCAGATGAAGGTTCTATGGTGATATGCAAGATATTCGTCATTATTGCTATAGGATAGGGTCATTTCAGGTTCCCTATCCTCAGCTGCCCAAGGAACTAACTGGGGACATCGCCTTGGGCTCCTGGGAGCCACTCTAGGATCAAGTCTCTTGCCAACCTTAAGGTGGCTCCCTTAACTAAGAATTGTGATTCCGTGCTCCCCTATCCAACCTTCCTTTATCCCAATCATCCTGTTTCCCCAAGTTCCCCCATCCCCGCCTTCTCCCTTTTCTCTCCCCATCTCCCCTTACCCCCATCCCACCCCACCCCCAAGATCCCAATTTTCTCCCTGGCAATTTTGTCTACTTCCCATAGCCAAGAGGATAACGATATGTTTTTCCTTGGGTTCACCTTCTTAGTGAGGAGCTGAAAGGAGGGAGAAGATGAGCAAGGAAGTCAGGACCACGAGGGGTGCACCCACCCACTGAGACAGTGGGGCTGATCTATTGGGAGCTCACCAGGCCAGCTGGACTGTGACTGAAAAAGCATGGGATAAAACCGGACTCTCTGAACATGGCGAACAATGAGGGCTGATGAGAAGCCAAGGACAATGGTACGGGGTTTTGATCCTATGTAATGTGCTGGCTTTGTGGGAGCCTAGCCAGTTTGGATGTTCACCTTCCTAGACATGGACGGAGGGGGGAGGACCTTGTACTTTCCACAGGGCAGGGAACCCTGACTGCTCTTTGGACTGGAGAGGGGAGGGAGAGGAGAGGGGGGAGGGGGAGAAGGGTGGGAGGAGGGAGAGGGAAATGGGAGGCTGGGAGGAGGCGGAAACTTTTTTTTTCCTTTTCTCAATAAAAAGAAATTAATGGTGCATTGTAATAATAAAACGATGATTAAATAATTAGAATATGCTATCTTTATTTTATTTTCTATAATTACATTTGTTATAGAGTTAGTATTTTAGAGCTAGATTGAATATCACAGTTCTGGGTTCTTGAAGAGATTGTCTATGTTTTCTTTCTTATACTCATACTTCCTCTAACGAGAGGAAGCCTGTTGAATGAGGCTTACAATGTCTTCACTAGATATCAAGACTGTGAGGGTCATTTCTTAATTTCTAGAACAGTGAATATCATTGTTCTTGACATGACAGTGTTTTGTGCATTTTGCTACAGAAATAAGGAATAGGCTGCTGTACAAAACAGTAGTGATGGTTCTACATCATGGCTGTATAATGAGAACCACTGTATTAGATTAGTGACTTGCTACAAAAGATAAGGATATATGAATTAATGAATGAATGAACACAAAAGTGTGGCACTAGTCTATAAGCAGTTTATAAAATCCATCTTTCATTGGTAATGGAATGCCAATATAAGTCAAGACATTCTTTTAAGTCAGATGATTCATAAGGCTTCATTCACTTTTTTATCTGATTCATGAAAATAATTCATTTACTCCATTTTTTGAGTTAAGTAATGTTAATTATTAATTATTTATTTTTTGAGAATTTCAACATGTATATGACATATTTTATTGAAATTTACCCCAATACCTTTCTTTTTCTTATCCTATCCCTCCCACACCTGTTTTTTCTTTCACAATTTCATGTGTATATTTTTCATGAACCAACCAAATCCACTTACTACCATGTATATCTTGACAGCCCCATGACCATCCACTAGAACATGAGTACCCTTTCAGGGGCTATGTCCCTGTGGAAATTAGCTAGTTGTGGAACTTCTTTTGGACATAGTCACAACCTTTGTCAGTTCATGTGTGCAATAGCCCTGCCAAGTCTAGGAAATACTGCTTTATTACAAATGTCTACTACTGACGCTATTTTTTTCCCTACCTCATCAGTGATGATGCCTGCACTTTGGGGTAGAGATGGAGGGATATAGACATCCCATTTAGACATGAACTCTCTACAGTGTCATCGTGTTTGCATGTTACCCAGGTCTTTGTTGAATAACTTGCATTCAAAACATAGATTTATTGTTTCCAGTTTGGAATGATATTCTTTTTGTTTTCATCTTACTCAATCTGATCACTTAATATTACAAGTTGATATGTAAAGAAGCTCTGTGATTTCTTTTCACTTCTCTTTGTGTGTATATAACCTAGTATATATATTTGTGTATATATGTATATATATGTATATATATGAATATATATAAGTATATATTCATATATATATATGAAAATTATATTGGGGATTCAGAGATATTTTCACAGTATATTTATTAAATAAGAACTGGAATCAAAAACTTTCTTGGTTTCTTTGGACCCTAGGGCTCAGTAGAAGCTTCCAGAAGAAGACTGGTGTCTGGAAGTGAATCCTGATTGCTCAGGGTGAGAAACTGTGGGTGAGAATGGATATTAAAAAAACATCCTCCGGACACCAACACAAAAGCCAGATGCACTGGAATTGGAAATGCATTTTCAAACTTAGGAAATAAAGTATAATATCAAAGCAGATAATTACTTGAGTATTAAACTACATTAAATTCTTTTAGCAGTTACAATTATTGCTGTCTGTAAAATTCACAAAAAAGAAAGATCAGGTTGGTATAAAAATTGAAAAATGGCACAAGTGTAAAAAAAAACCCTGAAAATTCTTGTAATTTGAACATGTTTAGAATATGTATATAGACCATGATAATTAGGATACAAGTTTAAATCCCCAGGAAACCATTTAAAGATAAGACAAGCACATAGCACTTAAATATCATGACATTAAATAAAAATGTGAGAAAAAAAGAAGAAAGGAGAGTCAATACACTCATTAAGCATTAGGTGGATACAATTTTTATTTTCCTTTAAAAATATTCAACTAAAAAGCTATTGTGGAAAAGACTTGCAATTTAAAACTTGCTACTCCAAAGACTCTTGCCCATGGGATAAAGAAAGAATGAGCTACATAGTAGGAAAGTTACTCAAAACAAAGCGAAGATCTCCTCCTAGAAAAGAAAATTACTGGGAAATATTTAGTAAAAAAATTACTGGGAAATATTTAGTAAAAAGAAAGCTGGTTTATGAATATAAAATAGACAAAGGAAAGGTTAAGGACAGGAAAGTTAACTACTTGAACAAGAACTTCATTTTCAAATATCATATATACTTTGTCAAACAACTCAAATCTAGATAAACTTAGAAATGATAAAATATTATATAATTGTAACAGAAATTTTATTCAGTTAAGACAAGTGCATCAACTATGTCAGCAAAATGGAATTAACATAATTTGCCTGTCAAAGAGCCATCTATTAGAAAATTGTAATTATTTTAAGAGAATGAACTCTATGCTGTTAAATCTACAGAACAGTGTTTCTCAACATTCCCAATGCTGTGTCTTTTTAATGAATTCTTCATGTTGTAGTGAACCATAGAATTAATTTGTTGCTATAATAACTATAACTACAGTTAAGAATCATAACATAAATATTTAATTTGCTGAATATCTGAAAACTGACTCCCTAGAATTAGTTGATCAACCCCCAAATAGGGTTGTGAGACTCAGTTTGAGAATCCCTGCTAAAGATACGTTCAGTTACAAAAATTAATGAGAAAAACATGCCATGAAATTGAAAAATAGTGAGGGAGGAAAGAAAATGGACATAAGATATATAGATTCTTAAAAATAAGAAAGAAGAGACAAGTTAGTTCAACTTTTTAAAAACACTTTTTTTTTTTTTTTTTTTTTTACCATAATGAAACAGCAAGAAAGCAGAATCTATCATGGTCTTGATACTTAGAAAAGTATAATTTCAGTCAAAAGTTGAAATTGCCTAGTTTTTCATGACATTTTAAGCAACTTTTTTCACTCTGATCACCCAGTGCCTCAGTTGTCTCTTTTGTTGTATTTTTTAATGGATTGTGTGAGCAGGAGTGTGGGAGGTGAGTGAACAAAAGGAGATATGATGCCAATTGACTGATGCATCAAATCTGTCTCTCTCTCCCATTTCCTTTCATATTCTCCCATCATTCCTTTCTCCCTTTTATCACTATTAGTCACTATTAGTGTATCTTATATGCTTACTCATATTTGAAAAGTCTCTTTTGAGAAAATTCTTGTAAACTTTGAGGAAAGAGGAAGAACCAATAAAGCCAAAGAGATTTCACTTGGCTATTGGAAAGTTGAGAGTGTCGCTGAATTTCCCAGGAGTCTGTGCACATGACCCAGTTGCTAGTGTCTTAACTACTGAAATTGTCTGGTATCAATCCATTGCTTCTATAGAAACAGCCTATCCTGTTCTGGTCATCAGACCTTTTGGTTTATATTCTGCTGCTGGTATTATCAATCGTGAAAGAAAGTGCAGAGAGGTTGACCTCTTCCAGCCTTCTATTTCAAGGATGTCTTGCTAGAAATACTATCTAAAATAAGATGGCATGAGAATCTACAAATTGCACTTTTAATGTGTCAGAGTTTGCCACATTGAGAGTTACTAGAAAAAAAAAATTATGAGACTAACAGAAAAGAGATCAGTGTAAATCTAATTGTGTGTCACTATAATTGTCATCTATGCAGCCCATAGTCACAAGCATAATCAATAAAACATCATTATTTTAGCATAAAATTAATGGTGAGTTAAATATGTTGTTTCATTTTCATTTTATAAATGATTTTTACTCTATATGTTTCTTTAGACATCTCTATCAAACTAATTAATTGGTATGAGCAAGGAATTAGATAAACATAAAATTTTTATATATAATATTCCTATGTATAATATATGCAAGTATAGATAGGAGAAAAGGGATTTGGTTAGAATTATACTTATATAAGATTTTATGTAATAATACAAATTAATTTTATAACTGAGAAAAATCAATTAAAAGATAATTACGTACTTAAAACCTGATGTCATTTTATCTACTAATTTATAGAAAGCTTATTATAAATTTTTATACTGATTTGTTGTATCCTGTAAGTTTGGAAAAAATATAGTGTTAGTTTTATGAATATTCATTTTAACATAATGATTTTCATATCATTAGGGATCCATTTTAGAATCAATAAATTCAAAAGTGTAATCTTATTTTTATGAAAAATATTGAAATTTTATTATTGTGTTATATAAAAAGTTGTATGTATATTATAATCCATTCCTCATGTCATTATTGCTAATGTATGATTATTGCATTTGTAATTATATTTATGCCCAAAATATCATGATGAAATTTTTCTAGTAATATTTAGCTAATACTTGATTTGAGAAAAGATCAAATATTTACTACACTTTTTAAGTAATTTATAGTAGGCTATCTTTTGATAAATTTAACTAAGTACAGTGTTTAATACCTTTCCAAATTTTGCTATAATAACATCTTCAATCATGTACAACACCGCACATTCAGGAATTGTCACATGCACTTGGATAGTTCTTTTGAGATCATGATAGCTATAAGATAAATTTGTTTGGGGATTATATTAAATTCATGCAAGGCGATCATTTGAAGTGTGATCAGTATTTAACAAATTTTCTGATGACAAGTCCTTGTGGCTGTAAGGAATTTTAAATGTCTCAGTCTTGGCTCCTCATAGGTTCACTCCAGCCATGCTCATTGTCAAGGCAGCAGGCTAGTGGTGAATCTCAGCATCATTTGTTCTCAGAGTTCCTACTGATTCTGCCACCTGTTTGAGGGTGATCTCCTTTCCCTGTGTTTGCCATGTTTTAACTTTCCATCTGTTAGCTTAGTCTTTTCTGGAGGCACTGTAACTTCTTTTGTAGAACTTTGACTTTTTGTCTACAGATCTCTTCCATCCTCTGGGATCAGTGTTTTATCTTTATATATTAAATCAGCATTTAGTTCTCTGTATACAGTGTTGTATGTCCTAAAACTTGGATATGAGAACAGTGCCCTTGTTTTCCAATAACGTGTCTACAGCTTAACATGCGACTATAAGTTAGAAGCATCATGGCATGTTTCTTAATCTCCTTTTTTGCCCTTTTGTCAAAAGTTGCTAGTTATAGTGTATACTGAATACATAAGATGTGACCTTTAAAATAGAATGCAGTTAGAACTTTGCATTATTCCTGTTCACTAAAGTCTTTCAGCTCTGCTTATCTATTATTGAATGGGATCATCCTTGCATGTTCTTTCTAATGTTATAGAATCTGGAAAATACTTTAAAAATATTTCCTCTACAACCACCTGTTATTCCAAGCTCCATTCATATTTAATTCTATTTTTAAAACATTCATAATAATGCTGACCATTTGCTCTTCCGTTAACCTTTAGTAATAGTTCATGTCGTACCCAACAACTTTTAAATTGGAAATATGCCTCCATGAGACCCAACTAGGTCTTCTGTATGTGGAAACTTGGACTATCTGAGAGGATCCTGGCAGTAGGACCAGGATCTAACCTTGGATCATGAGCTAGGACTGTGGAGCCCACTTTCTATGATGCACAGGGGAGGAGCTTGGTCTTGCACCCAGTTAATGTGGCAGACTTTGTTGACTTGTTATTAGAGCTCTTACCTTTTGGAAGGAGTGGATATTTGGTGGGCTATAGGAGAGGTGATGTGGGGGAGGGGTGGGAATTAAAACTGTGATTAGGATATAAAATGAAATTAAAAAATAAATAAATAAATTATAAAACACATCACATTCAAACCACTAATCTGCATTATGAACTAATATAAGATATGTAAGTAAGGAAATTGTTAAACTGCATTATGTCATTTGCTATTAGCACTTGTTTCTTCTTACATATATTGGTAAAAATGATCAGATCACCGTCCAACAAGGCTTCCTCTGAAAATACTTCTTCAAATTCCCTGATCGGAAGGGAAGGCCTGCTATCCTTCTCCAGTTAAGTGGGGGAAAATGCATATCTCAACACTTTAGGGATGATGGTAAGATATTGCATAGTTTTTTTTTAAATTCATTCATTCCTTAACCATTAAACAATGCCAGAGACCATATCAGGAAACTGTTGCTCTATGCCATAAAAGTTTGAGAATATGTGCTTCCCAAACTTCCACTCATCTGGCAATCATGTGTGTGTGTGTGTGTGTGTGTGTGTGTGTGTGTTACCATTCTTTCATCAGCACCATACTCTATTAGAAGTGTTAATGGAGGCCACACTATGTCTATGAATTACATTCTTTTCTTTTCTAAATAGCTCAGTTAGTATAAATACACACACACACACACACACACAAACACACACACATAACACTATAATAATGTAATGAGTGTCATTGTATGTTGTAGTAAGAGCAGTGGGCTGCGTCCCCGGCACCCGGCTGCCCGCACCTGAAATAAATACACGGAAATTGTATTCTTTTAAACACTGCCTGACCCATTAGTTTCAGTTTCTTATTGGCTAGCTCTTACATAATGATCTAACCCATTTCTATTAATCTGTGTAGCCCACGAGCTGGCTTACCAGGAAAGATTTTATCCTGCGTCTGTCTGGAGAGGGAGAACCATGGCGACTCCCTGACTCAGCTTCTTTCTCCCAGCCTTCTGTTCTGTTTACTCCACCTACCTAAGGGTTGGCCTATCAAATGGGCCTAGCAGTTTCTTTATTGCTTAACCAATGAAATCAACAGATTGATAAATGACACTCCCACATCAATTGTATAAGAGAAAAAAAACAAACAATTAAATATGTATTTTAGCTGTGGCCTTATTGTCTGTTTTAATACTTTAGTCAGTGTTCTTATTATAAAGCAGCCTAAGTTCACTTGAGGAACTTTTTTGATATTTTGTATAGTTTTGGACGCTACAAGAAAAGTAAAATTCAAATATGTTGCATTGTAGTATAAACAGCCATGCTCACATACAATGGAGCATTTTAAATTAGTGGCAGTATATTTGCGATGAAATATGATTCGGCCAAGTCACACTTTACTCATCTTTCCTGGCATCCTATGCCAGCTTGCAGTGTGCTGACAGGTCACCATGGCTTGAATCCTCTTGGTTTATTCTTTGAGAAGATCAGTAAACTGTCACTATTATCATGGGACACTTGGATCAAGTTCAGAGATGGAAATCAGTATTTTTGGAAAGAAATGACCATCTGGAGTGTGATATTTGGCACTTTTCCCATGGAGCCTTGTGGTGCATGTGCCTCTTTGATTCAGTGAGTGTCCTGTCAACAGCAAAAGAGATAACAGAGGTAATAAATGATAAATGAGATCATGCTAGCAAAACGCTTCAGCGTGACACAATGTGATAAATATGGATAAGGATAAAAGTTACTTCGTGGAAAAATATTGAGCTTATTCTTGAGATTCTCATGACTAAAGGAGCTGGTCTTTTGTAGTACTTGGAAAAGTCTGCCAATCTTCAAAAGGCATCAGTTAACCAACCAAGAAAATGTACTCCTCTGGAACTGAACAAGATCATCCAGAGTCTGTAGATGAATATCATCAGTGCATTCTCAAAGGGTACTTTTCTGTATGCAGAAATTGTGAAACAATTTCACAAGATCCATACGTTTTCATCCATCACTGACAAGTATAATTCTCAGACAGTCTAAGACTTTAAACTGTTTTCTTTTGAAATTTGATATGTTTTGATTACATACAAATGAGACACATACATATGGAGAGAGAGAGAGAGAGAGAGAGAGAGAGAGAGAGAGAGAGAGGAGAGAGAGAGAGGGAGAGAGAGAGGGAGAGAGAGAGAGAGAGAGAGAGGCAGAGAGGGAGGGAGGGAGAAAGAGGGATGGGAGAGATAGACAGAGAGAGAGAGAGAGAGAGAGAGGGAGAGAGAGAGAGAGACAGACAGACAGACAGACAGAGAGACTAAGAGTTCTGTTCTATAGTCCAAAAAAAAAAAAAAAAAAGATTAGAGCATTCTCCCATAGGATTCTCCAGTCTCTTTCACAGACATTTTTTTTTTTAACTTTGATTTCTGTTGCTGTGAATAAACACTAACCCAAACTTCCATGGGAACAAAATAGTTTATTTTGTTTAAAGGATATAATCTATCATTCAAGGGAACCCACCTCAAAAACTCAAGACAAACATAAGGAAGAGACTCAGAGGACAGCGCTGAAGCAAGGATCAGAGAGTAACCCTGCCTGCTGGCATTCTTTCCCACTTCCTCCTGAGCTATCATTCTTATACAACACAGGTCTACCTGTCCATGGATGGCAAGACACAGTAGAGCAGGCTTTCCTCCATTATTTAGAAATAAAAAAAACATACCCCCATTTGTGCACATGAGGAAATCTAGTTAGTCGTTTCCTGAACTGAATTCACTTCTTCACAGGTATATCAATTTGACAACCGAAAATCACACAACACACAGCAAGTTTTTCATTCCCCTCTTTTCCTTTTCCTCCCATTTCCTACCCTTCCCGTCCTTTCACTCCCCTTTCCTTCTCTTCCCTCCCCTACCTTCCACTCCCCTCCTCTCCCTGCTCTTGCTCTGTTCTCCTTCTTCCTTTGAGATAGATCCTCTCTGTGTAACTGGCCTGAAATTTGACAATTAGACCAAACTGGCTTTGAAAACTCAAAGATCTTTCTTCTTCTTTCTCTCAAATGCTGAGGTAAAAGTTCACACAACCGCACTGGGATTCCCAACAACTTTTCAGTGTGAAGGTCGTATTAGGATATTAAAACATGCATATTTTGACAATTCTCATTATTGAATGAGTTCATAGGCAGCCTGATAGGCCCATAGCTGATAAAGTGTTTAAGAAAAGAGTAGTAACACACATCTGGAATACATTAAAATTTGTGTGGGATATTTGATAAAACATAATCTACAAGTTACATCAGTAACAAAGAATAAGTGTATCAAAATACAATATTAAGCTTTTATATTGTATTATTTTGGATAGTCTAAAAAATAGAAAACAAAATAATATAAAAATTGCATGATTGTCTTAGAAAAATATTTATATTACACACTACACATGTGTATATCTTATCAAAACTATCTTTTGACCTGTTGAAGAAGTATATCACTGACGCCCTTAGACTGTCCTGTTGATCTATATTTCTAAAATTGCATTTCTTCAAATGATGAAATATTGACATAGCTTAAAAACAAAAATCTAATGAGATATTGTTAAACTATGTCAAGGTGAATTGTTTATGATATTCAGTTCTCACTTAAATATTAATGAATGTCAATAAAATACAGTAATCACATATTTATAAACTTGTCTTTGTAATGATACTACATATTCATTCATACGTTAAATTAGGACAAATAATTGTTTGAGTTTATGACAGTGTATTATTTAGACTTACCTAGATTGTTATTTTTAAGTAGAATGATATGTTTTGTTTATCATTCAGTGAATATCTCTTATTTCTGAGACAGTTATAAGGATTATTCAAAATAACCTTATATACTAGCTTTAATCATTGTTCTAGGAACTACAGAAAGACCATTTACATTATGTAGTCTTTTTAAACTCTCAGCAGGAACAGCAACAAAGCTTGATTTCTCCAAATATCAGATCAAATCAAATTTTTCTTCTGATGTCTTGCAAGGGTCTGCTCTTTTTCTTCATGTGCATAGTGACACACATAAAGACTAATTGCTTATTGAGTTTTGACTCAGAACATCATGACACATAATCATTATTGAGCTACAAGGAACTTTAACTTGAGAACCTAACTCTTCACTCAATGGGTTTTGGATTTGAATATTTATTCAAATGAAGACACTGAACGATCTCTTTCTTAGTGACTTGCAGTATCCAGACCTAGCTGGGCCATGTAATAGATAATTTTGATCATCAGTGAAATCACTGGGGAGGTCTGTGAAAGTACTTCCAAGAAGTATAAACTGTAGGGAGAACACAGTCTTAGAAAATGGACAGCATCTTCATGTGGTGAACCAGATATAAAGATGTCTGAGTAAAAAGAGGTCTAGTGAAAAAGAAAAAAAAATGAAAAATGCTTGTTCGCCTGTTTTTTTTTTTTCTTACTCATAGATATCTATTCCATTGATTTTGCTGCCAACTTCCTTTGTCATTCTGCATACATATGGACAGGAAACCAGCTTCTATCACTTCACGATCACATTAGTTTGTTGAGGCATCTAGCCTCTTAAACTTATCATCTACCAAATTTTCATCTTCTACAGCACTCAGAGAGCAACTTTTAGACTACCTAACCCAGGTAATCAATTGCTTTACATAATGAATTCTATCAGTTGCGTTTCTTCAAAGAATACTGACTAATACAACCTCTTTCTTTTAGATTTCCATTACAATATTTTTATATCACAGTAAAAGTAGCAAATAACTTCATAGAAATTTCAGCTCCTGTCTCGAGCAGCCTCATGTATGTAAGTCATGATGAACTTACACAATGGATAGTGTCTTTTGTTGGATTCTAAGGGATCAACTTTTATTTTAATAACTGTCTCTGCCAATGTTTTTTTTCTTTTGCTAAAGAAAAATTTAATTAATTTCTCAGATGTTGCAAGGCAACCGAAAGATTAAAACATAGCTATTTGTCTTATTGATAGATATACATTTAGAAAGTGGCATTGGGCTTATTTAATCTAACAATATTTAACTCAGTATTTTATACCTTGACATCAAATGTTTATGATCTCTTGTGTTTATTTGAGAAAATATTTAGGAAATTATACATCTGGTTTTTAGGAATTCTTGTTTATTTACCATTGAAATCCTTCCAATGCCACTTTCTAAATGTATAGCTATCAATAAGACAAAGAGCTATGTTTTAATCTTTCGGTTACCTTGCAACATCTGAGAAATTAATTAAATTCCCCTTTAGCCACAAAATTTAAAAAAAAATTGGGAAAAAATAAAAATTAGTACTAACAATTATTTCTTGTGATATTCAAATAAAACAACATTAACTGGAAAATACTATACATACTATACATACGTAATAAAATAGCAATAGAAAGACAGTCTAGATGCTAAACAAGGAGACTAATATGTATATTTTTGATCAAAAATCATGATGAAGGGGTAAAAATGTACACTAATAATTAATAATGAATCAGGTAAGACAAACAAAAACTATATTTAAATGGAATAAAATAGACAACTAAAACTGAAAAATATGTAAGCATTTTCAGTGAAAATTTTTATAGATGATATCAAGAGCAAATTTTAGAATGTATTAAAAGATTTCATGACAAAGAGGATGGATTACTATAAATCATATATTTCATTATACATATCCTGACACAACAATAAATAAAAATTTTAAAAGAAAAATTGTTTTCATGAAAAGGAGATAGCAAAAACAGGGAAATTTCACAGCAGTAAGAAAATAAGTAACAATAGCCAGAAACCCAAACACTGACACTCAAGGCAGAGAAAGAATACAACAGTGATATATTTAAGAAAATTATGGTTTAAAACATTGCAAGATGGCTGAGCATAGCAACCTAACTGACAAAACTACAATCTCAACAAAGATAGCAACAGGAAAATATGTTTTAATAAAAGTCATACTAGAGGTTTTATAAAGATACTTCTGAAGGACAGTGAATGAAAAAAATATTAAGATTCCAACAAGAGGAAAATAGAAGGCATGTAAGAAGCAATTTAATGATTCATAGTTTGCTTATAAGACACAAAATTGGATAAATTAAAAGTACCTTTATTTTATTTTGTATATATATATATATATATATATATATATATATATATATATATATATTGCGAATTGGGTACATATGTATGTATGTGTGTATGTATATTTGTATTTATGTATGTATGTATGTATGTATGTATGTATGTATGTATGAATAAATAAAACTACTTTGGTAGTTCTCTGTGTGTTTTTTAATTATATCTGTACCCTACCATGAACTTTTCTCATATAAAATGCCCTTCCCTACTAATCCAACAGTGTGTGTGTGTTTCTTAACAGTATCAATCTGTGTTGCCATAATATTCTTTTTTTGGTCTTCCACTTAAATGTGATCAACTAATTAGTAACTACATTCTCAGTGAAAACCGTCTTTCCATCTCCTAGTACCTAAACGTTGACTTTAGCTCCATTACTAGCAGTGAGATTCAGTGCCAATTTTGCATCTCCATGCATGGGTTTGGTATGGTCTGGGCTTGAACAGATATTGTCCAGGCTGCCTTATTCATATGAGTAGCTGCTGTTCTGTCTCCAGGAAACACTGCATCCTTACAGTAGTCCTATACTGTTTCTGTCCCTCGCTGTACAATGATTCCTGTACCTTTGAAGGAAGGGATGTTTTATATGTGTTTCATTTATGGCTGAGCATTCTGCAGTGTCTTATTCAATATAGCCAGACAAACTGTTAGTTATTCTGTCAATCACTATTTACTTCAGATAGAATCCTTCCAGATGAAGGCTAAGAGACGTATTGATTTTACATATAAATGACACATCATTAAGGGTCAGATTGATGTTGTTTCTATTTAGCAAAATATAGACGTAGACCCATGACCTATCTAGCCACAGATTCTTGGCTGGAAAATAATGTCAGGTAGTGACTTCATCTTGTGGAACAGGACTTATATCTAATTATAAAGTGGTTGTTTATGCCATTACTTGCATCAAGGGTCATATCCTATCTAACTAGACATTATTAGAGTTCAAATGGTACACATCTGAGGTATAATAGCTGAATTTTAATTTCCTCCTTCAGTCTTCATAGGACCTCACAGAGTTTTAAAAGATAGCTTGTAGAAATGTAGTATTGAGGTCAGACCAAGGATGACTTCTCTACGTTCTATGACTGAAGTATGTGATATCAGTAGGGTCTGAGGGTCAAATTTTGTGGATTACCAAGAATAATCACAATAGCATGGAATTTTAATGGTCTACAGGAACTCACTGGCAGACTGTTCCTAAAGTAGTAACTCATGTCTTGTACTGGGCTTTTTATTTGTTAGTTTTGTGTCTAGTAGGAGTCTTGTTATCCTGAATTGGGGTAATGATTCTCCCTTTCTTTTTCTCCCGCCCCCCCATAGGTGTGTGTGTGCAGTAGGTTAGTATATTTCCATGTGACTTTTTGAAATCATTACTGGTATTTATTCTTCAACACACTCATTTCTCTATAGACTCTCCCCATCTTCACCTCAATCTCTTCATTTTTCACAGTTGCTTTGCCACTTAGAGCAGTGCGTACTATCTGCTCTCTCTTTTTTTTTCCGTTTATTTATTTATTAAAGATTTCTGTCTCTTCCCCGCCACCTCCTCCCATTTCCCTCCCCCTCCCCCAATCAAGTTCCCCTCCCTTGTAAGCCCATAGAGCTATCAGGATTCCCTACCCAGTGGGAAGTCCAAGGACCACCCACCTCCATCCAGGTCTAGTAAGGTATATCTGCTCTCTCTTGGATACCCTTTCCCATAAATTATTAACAATATCTTGACCCTATAGATATGCTAAATGGTTGTTATTTTAATATTCTGAAAGAAAAAATGTAGAATAATTCTGCTTTCAACATGATATATCCTTCTAAAACTAAGAACTTAATGATATAGAACAATATAAAATGTTTAGTTGCATTTTTGTTATAGTACAGAAAGTTAATTAGATTTAACAAAATTGTATCAGATAGTAAAACAATTGAAATGTCAATTCTACGGGAACTGCATGCATTTAATGCACCACATCTGCATGACACAGATAAATTTAAGAAAACTATATCATTACAACTTTCCTGTGATTTATCTAAATGAGTGTATTAGCTAAACAGCTCTTAAAAAGTAGGGCAGCATATTATAATCTCTAAAATGAATGTTACATTTTACTTTAAAGGCAGAGGTAAAGTTTAGTTATTAAAACAAAATGCAATGTTGACAAATACATTCTCCAACAGTTATAAAATAGAACATAGATAAAATGACAAATAAAAAGAGAAGGATAATGAAATGTAAAATGTGATTCAAATCATACCAATAACATATTTCAAGGTAGATGGACTGGACACTACAATCAGAAACAGGTGTTAATGGAATAGATAAATATAAAACACTATTCTGTCTACAAAAATTTCATTTAAAATACAATGACATAAATTATTTGAAAACAAAAGCAATGAAACTAATACGAACAAATAGTAAATAAGAGCAAGTGTTGCTATATTAATGTTAGACAAAGTAGATTTAAAAAGGATTTAGAAAAGGATGATTAGATGTGAGATTTGGAACTTTACAGCACTTAGCATATGAATGAATTGTGAAGTTACTATATCTGTGAATATGTATTTCTAAAGGAACCTTAAAATACAGGAAGAAAATATGCACACTTTAAAAAGAGAAATAGACAATTTCACAACTGTAATGGAACATTTTAGCATCTCAAAAAACAGATGGATGTTTATAAAAAAATTAGGCCATGATAGATGGGACCGTCCTCTCTCTCTCTCTCTCTCTCTCTCTCTCTCTCTCTCTCTTTGTATTTTAGTTGTACTTTCTAGAACATTTACACAAGTACAGAAGAATGGACATGACTTTGTGATGGTCATAAAATGATCAATATAATCAATCCAATGACTAGAACTTGACAAAAGTTTAAATGTTTTCTAAAATGTGTAAATCTTATGAAATTTTACATCATGAAAGAGTTTTGACAGAGATCATGAGTGTTGGACTTTGAACTTTCTCCAGCTAAAGGCAGCACTGATTTGTTATTTCCAGTATTTAGGACTGATTTTTGTGGCATGTGAAATATATCAATACGGATGATATAAATGTTTCAGTAAAAATAAATAATAAAAACAGCTGGTTGTAATTGTAAATGGAAGAAAACATAATTACAATAAATATTATCTTTTAAAAAACCCTTACCTGTATCTTTTCCACAGATAAAATATAAAATGAAATTTAGGAATATTGTAGTCAGGGTACTTATTAAAGCACAATAAATCTGTTTATCTGTCATGTGTTTAAGCAAGGGATAATGGTCAAATATGTAATTTTAAATGCTTATCTAATAAAAGTGGACAAAATCAATGGCTTACAGCAAAGAGGATAAAGAAACCGTCACTAGGAAAAGCATGTCACCAGGTCATACACTACTTCAGTACGCCTGATACCCAGACTGTCACTATTATCCCTTTGCTTTCACGGGAAAAATTATTTTTGGAAGTAATGAAATGGATCAAATAAGAGTATTCAGAAAAGGAAGTCTAAAATCCACAACTACAATGGGCATTCCAGCTATGCTTCTAGATGGCATCGGAAGTAAGTATGAGTGTTATCAGTATTAAGAAAGGAGAGTGTTAAATGGTAGTTCATATTCTATTTGAATATGTGCTATTTAAACAATCTGTTTAGTATTATTAAAAGAACAATAAATTTATAGCTATTTTCATTATTATATAATTTCATTATATTAATCTACACGGCAACAAACACCTGATTTTTGACAAAGAAGCAAAAAATATCAAATGCAAAAAAAGAAAGCATCCTTAACAAATGGTGCTGGAATAACTGGATATCAACATGTAGAAGAATGAAAATAGATCCATATCTATCACCATGCACAAAACTCAAGTCCAAATGGATCAAAGACCTCAACATAAAGACAGCCATACTGAACCTCACATAGAAAACAAAGTAGGAAGTACACTTGAACACACTGACACAGGAGACAATTTTCTAAATATAACCCCAGTAGCACAAACACTGAGAGAAACAATTAATAGATGGGACCTCCAGAAATTAGAAAAAGTTCTATTAACCAAAGGACATGGTCAATAAGATAAAACAGTAGCCTAAAGAATGGGAAAAGATCTTCACAAAGGTGTGGGTGGTCCTTCTGTCAACACGTTAATTTTTTTGGTTAATGAGTAAAGAAAACTGGCTTGGCCTAGAACATGGAAGCAGGAAGGTGGAGTTAGAGAGAAGTCATGGATCAACCGCCTGAGACAGATATGGGGAATTTTAGCTGGTAAGCCACTGCCACTTGGCTATACACAGATTAATAGAAATGAGTTTAATTAATTTAAGAGTTAGCCAATAAGAATCTAGAGCCAATAAGCCAAGCAGTGATTTGATTGATACAGTTTCTGTGAGATTATTTTGGGTCTAAGCTATCCCGGAGGCCAGAAGGGAACACGCGGCTTTCTTCTACAACACACCAATCCCACAACAGTCAGAGGGCTGATCTCCAAAATATACAAAAAATTCAAGAAATTGGTCATCAAAAGAACAAATAATCTAATAAAAAATGAAATGCAGACTTAAACAGAGAACTCTCAACAGAGGAATCTAAAATGGATGAAAGACACTTAAGAAAATGCTCAACATCCTTAGCCATCAGAGAAAAGCAAATCAAAACAACTCTGAGATTCGATCTTACACCTGTAAAAATGGCCAGGGTCAAAAATCCTGATGTCAGCTTAGGCTGGAGAGGATGTGGGGTCAAGATAACATTTCTCCCTGCTGGTGGGAGTGTAAGCTGAAACAGCTCCCTTGGGTATCAGTATGGAAATTTCTCAGAAAATTAGGAAACAACCTTCCTCAAGATCCTGCAATACCACTTTCAGGTATACACCCAAAGGATGTTCAATCGTACTACAAGGACATATGCTCAACTATGTTCATAGCAGCATTTTTTGTCATAGCTAGAACCTGGAAACAACCTAAATGCCCCTTGACTGGATAAAAAATATATGGCACTTTTACACTATGGAATACTACAAAGCAATAATAATAAAAAATAATAACATCAACAATAATAATAATGACATCTTGAAATTTGTAAGCAAATGTATGGATCTAGAAAACATCATATTGAGCGAAGTAACCCAGACCCCGAAGAAAAATATCATATGTACTCACTCATAAGTGGTTTTTATACATAAAGCAAAGAAAACCAACCTACAAATAACAATCCCAGAGAACCTACACATCAATGAGTAACCTAAAAGAGACATACATGGATCTAAACTACATGGGAAATAGAAAAAGACAAGATCTCCTGAGTATTTTGGGAGCATATGTACTATCCAAAAGGACTGAAGGGGAGGGGAGAGGATGGGAAAGGAGTAGAGGAAAATGTAGAGCTCAATAAAATCAATAAAAAATGAGAAGGCTTATTCACATTTGTTTCCTGTATTTTATAGAAAATAACTTTAGTGAAAATTGAAAACTTAACATATATGTTCAGAATATTACATCAGTTCACTTGCCTATCCAAATGTCAGTTTTCTGCAGGATATCAAAAACAAAACAATTGAAAGATCCAGTGA
This sequence comes from Microtus oregoni, assembly GCF_018167655.1. NCBI lineage: Eukaryota > Metazoa > Chordata > Mammalia > Rodentia > Cricetidae > Microtus > Microtus oregoni. Next base: position 20,271,662 of record NW_024543060.1, read on the forward strand.
AGAACGACATTGAGGCTTGGCATAGTATTTGAAGAATTACTATGGTGGTAGCATTTGAAAAGAAGATAGTTAAGAATGACTTTTGATCAGAGAAGAAGAGAAAAAAATTGAAAGTACAATGAAGAAAGCACATTTTTAGTGTGAATTTTAAACTATAGTCGGTGAATCTTAAGTTCTAAATTTGAGTCTTTTCATTTTCTCAATTTCCTTCTTATAAGAAGGCATAGTTATGTTTCTCAGGATTTCAACATTGAATGAAGAAAACGAAAAAAAAAGACTTGGAAATATAGATAGAAAATCAGATATTTTTCAAGATTGTACCCCGCATGAAGTTTCATTGAGAGTTCTGAAACAACAGAAAGATATCCTGTCCTGATACCTAGGCATGAATGTCTTTGCAAGTTTGTGCCCTTAAAGTGAGCATGTGGGAGATTTATTGAAAAGATTGAATTATAGGTAAAAGTTGACATTGGAGAGACACAGCAAGTGCTCAATCCAAGAAGAATGATAAAAGGGAGAACTAGCAAATTCTTCCTGGCTTGCTTTGTAAATATCAATAATGCATGTCTTCAGCAAGAAATGTCCTTAAGTGACATTGGAGCAATAAATGTTTTAATCATGAATCAATGGATTTATAGTCAAATACCACTTGTGCATACTGCCGTCAATCTTGCTCTGTAATATTATTATTACTCATACCAGTGTAAGTAAATCAATGGCTAGACTTTAGAAATTATTGATGATTGATGAAGGGAAATTTAGAAGAAAATTTAGTTGCTTGGAAAAATCAAGATTATGTCATTACTTAGAAATAGGATATTCTCATAATTTTCTGTAATTAGAGAACTTTGCAATAAAAATCTTCACAAAGACTTGCATTACAAAAATAACTTTGTATGTCAAAATAAGGGTGTTTCATAGCTTTTTAAAATATAAACAATATTTGTATATGAGTGTGACTTATATGCATATAGTCATTTTCTGGTGTGTATAAATTTTCTTGGTTGTTGCTTAGGTGTTTTATACACAGCAATATTTAGTAGAGCAGCAGACTGAAATAACAGAAACAAAGATTGCATGGTAATTCTGCCGATATAATGCAGAAAGAAAAAAAAATTGAACTCATGAACTCATTTATATCCAGATATGGTTTAGAGACAAAACTATTAAGGTACTGATGAGAAAATATGGTTGATGTAACTGAAGATATTAGTAATTATCAAACAAAAAATAAGAAAGAATGGGAACAAAAAAAGGAAAGGGAGAGTAATATATGAAAGGGAATGAAGTTATTTGGGCTAGGTATATGAAAAATAATGGAGAAAAAAATTACGGTGTAGGCACAAGCAAACAAGCGCAATACTTTTCTATTCAGGAATAATTTAAGCTAAACGAAAACAACTAAACAATTGGAATTAAAAGTGTAAAGTTAAAGATATACAAAAACAAATAAGAAATAACATGAAATAGAAACTATTAAACTGTCCTGTCAGTCATTATTCCTTCCCGATTGAGACCTACATAGTTTTCACATCTCAAAAGATAATGTTAAATGTTTGTAGCTAGCTGTCTTTGCAGCTGGAGAGAGAGAGGGCTGTGGGTCTCAGATATCCAAATGAGTTTGATGGCTATGTCTCCCCTGCTGGTAGGTGAGTCTTTCTGTGGGAGTTTCCCCATCTGAGAGCACCGCCTCCACACATCTGCCAACTGTAGTTTTGTCTCCGGTGGTCTGGAGACCTTAGTTTCTATGCAGCACTTTTACCATCTGAGCATGTGACGCTGCAGCCACACTTGTATTTACATTTCCTGCAGGCTCTTCTCTCATCCAGATGCCAGCTGCAGTGTTTGTTTACTTTGTTTTTATTTTTCCCAGTGTCCCAAAATCTCATTTGAGAGCAGTTGCTTCCATCTGCAAGACTCCGGCAGGTCTTATATTGTCCTATTATTGCTCACTTAGGCAGTGTCTTGGATACTGTGATCCATTTATTCTTTAAGCTAGAAACTAAAGCAAAAGCAAGCTAATTTTCAGCTTCAGTTGCAGTGCCCCTCGTCCCTAAATTTGAATCTCTCAATTCAGAGTGCTTCTGGCTGCTCATCACATCTCTACAATCCATCTTTTGCTCCCCATTATGCCGTTCTTATGGCATCCAAGCTGAAGAGCAGGCAAGACATATCTGACTTCTCACTGTTCTTGGGGAGGTGTAGGTCTTGCAATGTGGGCTGGAACAAATGAATGGCTACTCCAGGCTAATTCTTCTGATGAAATACTCACTACATCTCACCTTGGCTAATTCTATTTCTCTGTGTATCTCTTGTTTTAACCTACCCTACCTCCCTCTTTTATGGCTCTGATGCTTTTCCTCTTTGGGTTAAGAGTAGAATCTTCTCATTTTTAAAACTTTACTCTTCTCCTCCACTAACATCCAATCCCCTCTGTTAATTGGAACACCACAGTATTTTTTTATGCACTACAAACAGAACAATTCAAAGCAGCTAAACAACAGAAGTATTATTTTTCTTTCACTGGTAATGGGATCTGGCTGAAGCACTTCATTGGATAAGAATTGGAAAGTGACAATGGGACCTGACACATAGACAACGTCTTATCTGATTTGTCCCTTCTCTGATAGATTGAAAGAATTTAGTTGTATTGTCACTTGTTAAGTTTTTCACCATACAACAGATGCTTATAAGTTATTATTTTTTCACCAATAAGCATTGTCAGAAATACTCACATGACAAGGTTTTGGCACATGTTTGAAAATCCATAAAATACTTCATTTTCCCTCATTTTGCAATTTTGTTTGATTTTTTTTTCTTTCATAGAAAGTGCTGATTTTGAGGATTAAGTATAGTACTCAACGATAGCAAGATTTTGTTCAACTCGGATCTACAAATATCTATGTGTCAAGTAGACTTTTAGGTGGGATTTGCGAAAAATTGAGATGCCATATTTTCTCTGCTTTTGTAGAATCATAGTTTATGATGGAAACTGATAGTTGCAACTGTTGTGAATCTTATGAAGTACGAATTTCAACACAGGCTTGAAGCAAAATATTGTTTTGGAGAGCAACCTTTCAGGAAATTGGGCAAAAAGATAATTGTTACAGAACTAACTAACTATGAGTTCAGCATCAGAAGTAACTTTTTTTGATTATTCCTGAAAGACATTAAATTAAGTGACATGTTTTTTTCAGCACTTGCAACACTAGGTAAACTTCATTGGCTAAGTAACTTTATAATGGAATACAGAAAAAAAAAACTAGAACACAGAACATCATAGAGTAATCTTTACAGCAAGCTAAGAAATGGCATGGATGGGTTCCAAGGTTATCTAGGGAATCAATGACACATGTCTAAGTTTTAAAATAAGAGAATTATTGCAATATGCTATTTTTTAAATAAGCAAATGATTAACTGGATGATAGCTCAGCTACTAATATGTCTGTAAGATAACTGATAAACCTGTGAGGATGTATTAGGTCAGAGAAGCAAATTGGTACAGGTAACACAGGGTAAGCCTCAATTTTTTTTTTTTATTGAGAAAAGGAAAAAAAACAAGTTTCCACCTCCTTCCAGCCTCCCACTTCCCTCTCCCTCCTCCCACCCTTCTCCGCCTCTCTCCACTCCTCTCCCCCTCCTTCTCCAGTCCAAAGAGCAGTCAGGGTTCCCTGCCCTGTGGAAAGTCCATGGTCCTCCCCCCTAGTCCATGTCTAGGAAGGTGAACATCCAAACTGGCTAGGCTCCCACAAAGCCAGAACATGAAATAGGATCAAGACCCCGTGCCATTGTCCTTGGCTTCTCATCAGCCCTCATTGTTTGCCATGTTCAGAGAGTCCGGTTTTATTCCATGCTTTTTCAGTCACAGTCCAGCTGGCCTTGGTGAGCTCCCAATAGATCAGCCCCACTGTCTCAGTGGGTGGGCACACCCCTCGTGGTCCTGACTTCTTTGCTTATGTTCTCCCTCCTTCCGCTCCTCATTGGGACCTTGGGAGCTCAGTCCAGTGCTCCAGTGTGGGTCTCTGTCTCTATCTCCATCCATCACCAGATGAAGGTTCTATGGTGATATGCAAGATATTCGTCATTATTGCTCTAGGATAGGGTCATTTCAGGTTCCTTATCCTCAGCTGCCCACGGAACTAACTGGGGACCTCGGCTTGGGCATCTGGGAGCCACTCTAGGTTCAAGTCTCTTGCCAACCCTAAGGTGGCTCCCTTAACTAAGAATTGTGCTTCTGTGCTCCCCTATCCAATCTTCCTTTATCCCAATCATCCTTTTTCCCCAAGTTCCCCCCTACTTCCCTTCCCCCTTTTCTCTCCCCATCTCCCCTTACCCCCATCCCACCCCACCCCCAAGACCCCAATTTTCTCCTCGGCAATTTTATCTACTTCCCATTGCCAAGAGTCTGAAGACATATTGGAAAAAGCTTTCCATCTTACAGTACTCTCTTTTATAGACATTATCTTTGCACCCTCACAGTATTTTTTTAAAGGGGAGTTTTGTGCTGGAAGCATAAACACTACTCGCCAAGCAATCAGGTTTCGTTAGGTAAGAGAGACCACCCTGTCTAATATGTCTGACCACACAGAAAAGGAGTATAATAAACAGACATCTAGTCTTCAAAGAAGACTTAGAAAAATGGAGAATTTAATTTTTCACACGTTTAAGAATAAGAGAAGAACTAGAAACTGAAAATCCAGACTAGTGTGGATATTTTCAAGGAATCAGTTACACATTTTTGAAAACCTAACTCCCACTCCATTTACCTCTTCACCTCTCAGCCCCTCCTAAACACTTTCCTTAGTTCTCTTGATGAGAATGCCTGTATTAGTTACTTTCTCATACAGTGACAAAACTCACGACCAAGGCAAATTATAGATGAAATAAAAAAGATTTTTGGGGGCTCATGATTTCAGAGGGATGAAAGCTAATGATAACAAGAAGGCACAGAAGTAGGAACACAAAATTAAGTGCTCATGTTTTCAAAGGAAAGCATGAAGCAAAGAGAATAAACTGGAAATAGAAGGAGGCTATACAATAGTCCACTCCCATTGACACCTTTCACACCAAGAGTGCATGTAGTAAGCATCTAGTAATTGGAACACAGCCCTCAAATATCCTAGCCTATGGAGGATATTTGTTATTCAAGCCATATGTCTTTCTTCTTTTTACTTCCCAGATGCTTTATTAGAACTGCTTCAGCTTCAATCTCTCATATCGGTTTTCTTTCATGGAATAGAATCAATAGAAAACCATTTCTAAAGATGTACATTCATTGCTGAGTGCAGCTGTGCATGGCATTAATTCTAGCAACTGGGAGTATACACAGGTGATCTCTACACATTGGCCATGAGTTTGATCTACTTCGTGAGCCATAGACCAGTATAGTCCTTATAGTAAGTTCCAGACCATCCATGACTTCACATTGAGAACTTGCAAAACCTTAGTTAATAACTAGACTAAATAGCCATTAAAATTTGTATTTGATGAGTAAAGTATATTATGAATATTTAAAAGTAATTAAAGTCAAGAATAGACACAAAACTATACTGGCTATTTTTATGTCAACTTTATTCTAGTTAGAATGCTCAGAGCAGAGAGACCCTTAATTGAGAAAATGCCTCCATAAAATTTGCCTAAAAGATATTTTCTTAATTAGTGATTGATGTGGGAAAGCTCAGTTCTTTGTGGGTAGTACTATCTCTGAACTAGTGCTCATGGCGTCTAAGAGAGAGCAGAGTGAGCAAGCCTGGAGGAGCAAGTCAATAAGCAGCACCCCTTCATACTTTCTGCATCAGATCCTGCCTCCAGGTTCCAGCTCTGTTTAAGTTCCTGTCCTGAAGTTTTTCAATGATTAAACAACAATAAGAAATGTAAGTCAATTATTCCTTTTCTCTCTAGCTTGCTTTTTAGTCAGTGTTGTTTAATTGTAGCAAGAGAAACTCTAAGACAAAAGAAAAATCTAATTGAGAAAATGATAAGTTCAAACGAACAAAAAAAGATTTCACAAAGGAATTCACAAAGCAAGCAACCAGGGAAATATGTTCTGTTTCATCAGAAATAGTGAAACAGATTTTATGACATTTTCTCATATTTTTTATAAAAACAAAGTAATATTCATAGAAAATGTTTTATAACAATATTAGTAAAATACATAAAACATTTTCAAAACACATTGATGAAATTATGGTGTTTATTAGTAAAATAATTTGCCAAGGCATTTTGTATTTTTCACTATCTTTCTAAAATTAAAATGTACTTAACTATGACTCAGTAGTTCTCTTGCTTTTATTATATATATATATATATATATATATATATATATATATATATGATATATTTTATGTACAAGAATAAATGTCTGTTATGGTTTCAATAAGAAAGCACCAATAACCCCATGATTTTGAACTCTTGGTGAACAGGAAATGGTACTACATGAGAGGATTTAGGAGGTATAGACTTGTTGAAGTAGGTGTGACTTTTTTGCAGAAAAGGTGTCACCAGGGGGTGGGCTTTAGGATTTTCTCATATACCATTAATATCTGTGCGTTGTCCTGTTTCCAACCACGAGGATAATAGACTAAACCTCGAAAACTGTAAATATTCCTAATCAAATGCTTTTGTTTGTTTATTTAAGAGTTGCTGTGGTCACAGTGTCTCTTCATAGCAATAGAACTTTGACAAAGGCATTGTTCATGTCTGATAAACTTAAAGTATCATGGCTTGTAAACATTTACAACATCTGAATGTTCACATGAAGGTGAAAACTTATAAGTTTGGCTCAACTGGACTGGCTCAGCTTTATATAAAATATGCAGCTGTTTCAGAAATTAAGTAGACATTCATGGGTTATCTTGAAAGAACCTTGGAACATATGAAGGAATTTCATTGTGTTACATAAATTAAATATGTTTGTATATTCATCTACTGCCCCATTTTTATTGAAACACATAACCACAGTTAATAATCTCAGATACTCAGATCTGAACATTCAAAGTTAAGAAACAGAACATAATGTTTGCCACTGTGGAATTTAAAGTTTTGAAGTGAAAAACACACTAATATAAGCAGCAACTACAACAAATCAAAAATTTACAAGAGTGAAAACACAGGTGTATAATTGGATTTCTGTTAAAGCATGTGATGAGCTTGCAAATGAAATGGAAATAAATGCAAAAAACTATTATCTATGTGACTGGAAAGAGAAAGGGGGCAAAATGGATTGATCATATCAGTCTCATAATTTTATGAATTATATACATGGATATGAGTGGAAATCCATTTACATAAAATTCTGCAATTAGAAATTACCTGCAGAACAAAGAGTACAAAGCTGCACAGTAGCCATTTTATTTCCACATGCTTGCATATTTAAAGGCCAGCAGAGAAGATTTTTTTTTTATTTCTGAAAGACTGAACTCTTGTGATAGTTGTTTCATCTTCCTTTCCTTCAGAACACTAATAACAAACTTTATTGTGTTCATAGTTACATTAGGGATTCAGCAAATGACATTTTCCATTGCTCTTTGCTTTTGTAACATATTTGTATAATTTATCCAAAAAACAACGTTGTATGGACTAGATGCAAGGTAGAAATTGGACTGCTGGTCAAAGGAGTAGCTTCACAGACTAATAATTAGAGAATTGTAAAGTCGATGATGTAAGACAATGAATTTAAGACCAGACTAAGCTGCATAGCAGTAATTCAAGAAGAGAGAGAGAAAGAGAGAGAGAGAGAGAGAGAGAGAACAAGAGGAATGATGAAGAAGAAAAAAAACCTCTAATGTCTGCAGCTTTTCCCTCATTTCTTAACAAGTTTCTTGAATATTTCATACAATTTAAATTGGTCATTTTCAACATCCCCTTTCTCAGCTCCTACCAGATTCATACCCTTTTCCTTCCCTCCCCATTTGGTTTCCTCTTAAGAAAAGAAAACCAAGATAAAAATACCAAGTTCATTTTTTTCTTGCCTTGGACACGTGGGTGTGTGGCCATCCATGGGTGCATAGTTTAAGGAACAGGGGTCACAAACTTACTTAAAACAGTCTTCCTGTCTCATTGGTTCTCACTTGTCAGAGCTACTCTCCCAGGAGTGATATTCTGTACCTACTTTATCTCTTCATATTAGAAATTTGTCTGGACTGAGTGTATGGTGCACACACATGCTGCCACAACTGCTATGAGTTTATAATTCCAAACTTCCCCCTTCTTTCCATAAAACCTTGTTCCTTTCTTTTCTTCTATCACCTCTGGCTCTAATTATCTTTCTGTTCCATTTTTCTTAATAATCCCTGAGAACTGGAGGATAGATTTGTTTCAAATGTCCCATTGAGAACTGAGCACTGTTTAGTATCATATTTCTATGTATTGACCAATTGCCCACCTCGGAGTTAACCCTAAACTACTGCAAAAAAAAAAAAACATCAAAAAATGAGCATTTATGGTGAAGATTGAAAGATGCACTATATATGAGAATTAAGGATAAGCTATTAGGAGTCAGTTAATACTTTCCCTTTTAATTGAATAATAATGGAAAATTCTTACCCAGGGCCTATGTCCTATAATGGTAGTGAAGGCATAATAAATAAATTAATATATTCATATGAACTTACACTTTCTTGATGTGTTACAAAGTATATATCTTAATTAAGGGAGCCATTTGAGTGTTGGCAAGAGACTGGACTCTAGAGGGGTTCTCAGGTGTCCAAGGGGATGTCCCCAGCTTGTTCCTTGAGCAACTAAAGAGAGGGCACCTGAACTGGCCCTATACTATAGCCACACTGATTAATATCTCGCATATCACCATAGAACCTTCATCTTCATCTTCGGGCTGATGAGAGAGGAGGAGTTGATTGGGGGAGGGGGAGGGAAATGGGAGGCGGTGGCGGGGAGGAGACAGAAATCTTTAATAAATAAATAAATAGAAAAAAAAGAAACATTGTTGACAAATGCTAGTGCTGAGGTATCTGTTACCTTTGCTTTGCCTTTGTGAATAGTCTACAATGAGATGTGTATTTCAGGAGATAAAATAATATTTTTATATTTCTAGAAGATAATTATTACATCATAATATTTGAATCAGTTTTCTGGCAGAGATACTGGATGATGATAATAAGAAACTTTGTTGGACATGTGCAAAATTGAGAAGTTATTTATTTACCCCATTAAACTTAAAAGAAACAAAGCTAGCTGCTCAAAAGAAAACACTAAGGCATTTCTTCTTTTCTTGCCTTTATTCTTCTCTTAGTGTACAGAGGTCTGGAGGGAAAGCATTAAAATTTGTATCTGTTGCATGTATTTGTTTTAGAATTAAGTTAAATAAAGTTCTACTCGTTTCAAAGTATTTCACTGGGAATTTAAACAATGAAATTACTCTACTATATAAAACATATCTCTAGTGGCATTGGATTGAGTATGCAACTTGGATATTTGTATTTGAGTATAGGTTTATGGTAATAACAGTATTATATTAACAAATTTACATATTTGGCTTCTTAGAAAATATCAGTCTCCAGTTAATAGATTGTTCTAAATACTTATAATACAGACTCACTACCTATGTCTGAAGTGTCCTCCACCCCATCCTGGTGTGTGTGTGTTGTGTGTGTGTGTGTTAGATGTCCATATATTCATGTGGAGGATTAATATCAACTGTAATATAATAGGGTTGATATTTAGTGTTCTGACATTCGGTGTCATCCTTGATAGTTATACATACTATTGTTTTAGACAAGGTCTCTCAATGAACACAGAGCTGGAGGATTAGAATAGATTAGCTGGCCATCAAGTACTCGGGACCTTTTTGTGTTGCTCTCTCTTTAGCATTAGTATTATAGTTGTATGCCTGGAAGGCTCAGTACTTTGGATGGGATCTAGGGATCTGAAAACATGTCTTCATTCTTGTATCATAAGCACTTTGCCAAAAGATCCATCCTCCATTCCCATTTTCTTCTCCTTAAATTGTATATTAACAAATATAAAAATATTTGAGACAAAAAGTTTCTATTTTCCCCAATTTATTTTTTCATCTGGCCAAAAATAACAATAATCAAGGTATTTTGTTGATATTTTACTATGCTCTCAGTATATTAAATAGTATTTTATAAATTATTATGTTAGAATTTCAGGTTTTCCAGAGGATTTCATTATTTTAAATGGAGGAGATGCCTATATTTCATATGCAACTTTCGTTTGAATCTAAAATAGTGCTAGTTTGTTTCACTATAACTTGTGCTATAGATCAAATTGAATAATCCATTTAATTCAGGTAGAGTGACAACTACATGGTCAATTATTAATTGGAAAGATAAAATAAACATATTTAATCTTTTTGAGGTCTAGTCATTTGATAGTGATTCTAATAGATTTTTAAAAGCATTGAGACTCCATAAAACTCTTGTCACAAACTATACTGCTTGGGGAAAGGTAGTGAAAGCTTTGCATTGAATTAGTTAAAGTTGTTTAACTAAAAACTGTGGGTTGCACTAATGTAGAGTAAGCTCAGTTCATGGTGGATTGGAATAAGCTGCCTTAAATCTGCTTCTGTTAGATTTTTGTAAAAATGTAAAAAGTAAGTGTTATCTGCCTTGTGCTTCTAAGTTGTTGGACTTGCAAGACATCAGTGAATTCACAGGAAGAAGAATCAGTAGGCATAGCAGAACCAGACCCATAGAAAGCAAAAATGGAGCCATACTGATAGAGCTGGAGACTAAATAGAAGATAAATATTTTTCTTTCCTTTCTCAAAAAATCCTTGCCTGGAGGTGAAGAAGCATCTCATGTATGCACTTGTATTAAGAGGCATTGTCTTTATATGGTTCATTGCCAGGAATAACTGTAAACAGTAGCTCATTATGTGCAGGGCCATCTCATTATACAACATGTTACTCTAGCATATTAAAAACAAAATACAAAAAGCTTAAAAGAAAACATGATTGAAATTAAATGCAAACAAACGTTGCCATTTATTTTAGAAATATTGATCCTCTGTAAAAGAGTGACATGTTTAATGAATACCCTTAATGATTTTACAGTAGTTCGAATCATCTATGAAAGTAACATGGTTCAGAGAGAATGTTAAAATCTGGTGCCCAGTGAAATCCAATATCCTTGTAAGCACCACAGTCACTGTGTCAAAATTATCTGGGAGCAAGATAGCTACAAAATCAAGAAGGGAAATAAAGCTCATTTATTTTAGCTTCAGTTTCAAAGTCAACTAAAATGCTTACAGGGGTTCCATGAAAACATTTCCAAAACTAATCTAATCCTGTTTATAGTAATTACTTTCTTCCTTTCAGGCAAAACGCAGTTGACAGAAAACAGCAAATGGTTTTTAAGGGATTTAATAGGGATGAGGTATCGTACTCAAAGAAAATTTCCATTACTTTAAACCATACCTCTTAAGATTTTATTTCCAGGAATACGTCCAAATGTTCAACAGCAGAAAAATTATCAGAAACTAAGAAAAATTGGGCTATAAAAGATTAGGCTGCAGGGAAGTTGAGTTAGCCAAGGCTTTGAGATTGGTGCTAACAATATCTATTAAAATTCAAGGATTTTTAAAATAAGCACATAGATATGTGGTGTATATAAAATATACACATACTGAAAATATATTAATTAATTTGATTTATATTTTAGCACTATTTCCCACATGGAACAATCAATTAATATAGAATTAAAGAAATGGCTATCTAAAAATGATACTATTCTCTACATTTAGAACCTAATAGACTTTTTAGGTTGATGTGTTCAAACAAAATGTAAGTCTGGAAACATAGTTCATTATTTCTGAAGAGTAATAGTCCTGTAGAGAATATGAAAAATAGGACTTTTAGGGTTTGTTAGAAAGTCTCGTCATTCTTCTGACCTAATCCAGATTCTGTAAATACATACACTGATGTCAGTTATAATGTTCAATTTATAAGAACACTGTCAATTCAGACTAGAGACTGCACATCAATATTTATTCCTATTTAATTATGGGAAAATTAAATTAAATAATAACACTAATATGGTTTTATTTTTCATACTTTAAAATGAAAATTATCTTCCTTTGAGAATATGCATATTACTATACTATATATTATTTAATCTTTAAAGAAACATTGTACTCTAAACAGTTTTTTATTTTATTGAGAAAATATTAGTTTCTAAACAATTAAAGGAGTTGCTATGGGTCCTTCATCAGGGTAAATACTAGTAGGTTTGCAATCTAAGCTCAATCTTGGTAAATGGTACCTTTAATACCATAGCAACTTAAGAAAAATATGAGTGTGTGTCTAAAACACTTGCAGCTTAATGATTTTTAGCTCCCAGGAAAGATGTTTGTTGACTTGAATTGAAAAGCATTAATTCTAATTTTATTTTGTTTTTAACCTTACTACCCTATCAAATATTTATATGAATTCAGAGTTGGTTTTGTTTGTTTGTTTGCTTGCTTGTTTATTTCAAAATATATTTTGGAGGAAAAATGGTTGACATATTTTGTGATGGTCCCATATGTGTGTGTATATGTTCAAAATACACACGCACAATTGTGAGTGTTGTTTTTTTGTTTATTTTCTACTTCAAATGACATCAGAAAAGAATTTTCAGTTACCACCCATTTTAATGTCTAGTGAGCCACAGGAACAACTGGGAGTTTGGAGATAAGCAGAGAATTGAAGGAGAGAGGGATGTGTCTTGCTAAGAGACCTGTGCTACTTTTAAGTTTTTCCCTTTACCTTTTCTGTGACTTTAAAAGAAGGTGAAGGTAACTCAGCAGGACAGATGATGATTTCCATCTCTTTTGGTAATCTCCCTTTGAGCTGAGAGATTTGTGACTTTTTACTAACTTCTATTTGACAAAGGTGATGGGATGTTACATCTCTTATCGGGCTAAAATACATAAGATACCCTCCTAACTACGTAGAATCAGAGACCCTACTTGTATCCTAAGAGTTAGTTGCCTTGTTGAAGTTTAAGAATTCCATGTGGCAGAGAATCAAAAACAGCCTCTGGTATCAGAATAAAACCAATCCCAAAGAACAGCTGCAAGGAAATGAATTCTATCAACTAGAATGAGCTTGTGAACATCATCTTCCTTGTACAACTTCCAAACCTATTCTGGCTTGTTATGTAGCACCTGCACTTGTGACTCCAGAAACACAAGATTTAAAAATGTACTGTATGGTTATATATTCATTTTTCTTCATTTATGTATGTATGAATGAATGAGAGAAAGGGGAGAGAGAGAGGGAGCGGGAGGGAGAATGCAGCAGTGATAATAAAAATGAGGCCATGAATTTGAGGTGGGGAAAGAAGTCAGGATGGAGGGAAATGACAGAAATGATGTACAAGAGTCTAAATGTATACAATTAAAAGATTAATATTTAAATTATGGATATTTTAAACCACCCTCTTGACATTATCTGACTTAGTAATTTAAAGAAATAAATAATGACATTATCCCTATTAATTTATGTTTAAGTTACTTCCCCTAATATATGTTCTTGCATTATTTATTTTCAGTTTTATTTCTAGATCTTTAGCTAGGTAGGCATCATTGTTTCACTTTCTGAGATTTGATCACTTTAATCTTTAAGATCCAAGTCAATATTCTTATTTGAAGAAGTAAACTAAAAATTTTAAATAATAACTCATGCAGAAATACAAATTCAAGTTATACAACTTAGAAAAATTTTGGTGTCAACTGTGTGGATTGTCCATCATATAAGAATCCTGGTTCAGTGGCTTTTGTAATGAAGGGTGGAGACTTTCTTCCTATGTTACTAAGATTTCCTAAATGAAAGACAAAAGTTTACAACTCGTTGGTTTGTGCTGTATTTATCCCGAGCTTCTAAAAGACACGGGGAGACTCTGAATCATAATCCCCTCAAGAGCAACAGAGAACCAAACCCTTAACTATGGGGTTAAGTGTGACCGAATTTCTTCCCACACAGTCACTCTTCAAGCAATAAATTACCCCCCAGAGGGCAGGCGCATAGTGAAACTTTTAAGATCGGTTACATTTTCCTCAATATTACAAAACTAAAATTATGATATCTATGCCAACAATAACATGAAAGTGCATCTGTTTCCACAAGAAATTACCCACAGAATAACAAAAATGGCTCTTACGCTTTCAGAGTTAGACAATACATGCAATTCAGAATGCATGGATGTTAAGTTTAAAATTCCAATTTATACTTTCTGGTATAAAAATATGATAGGCAAATATTTTGTAGCCTTTAAGAATGATTAATCTGTAAAAGCAAGGACTCACAGATACTATTTTGTAGGCACTGTCTGTGTTTTTGTTAGTATGTGATAATATAACATTTCATTTGCATTCTGATAACCCTGGCATACTAAGATGCTTAATGTTATTTCTAGTAAAATGCCAAAAGAATTGAAGCATTTTGGAATAGAGAAAATGGACTTTGGTATATATTCTCCTTTCACAGTGACTTAAAGATAGATATTCCTTCTTCTTCTCCTTTATTTGAAAATAAACATGTTCATTTAAGAAAGTCTTATCACCATGCCATTTAGAATGCATAGTCCCCTTTTCTGTATCCCTGCCATTTTTGTTAGCCCTCTACTTTTTCGTTTTAACCATACTTTCTCCAAGCACTGGGACTGAGATCCTATAACCTGCATGTAATTTTATCTCTGCTTCTCTTTAACAGCTCTGCAGGGAGGTTGGGGAAAAGTAGAGTTTTATACATATTAAAATTAAAATGTGAAGTGCCAGTGAGGAATTCAGAAGAGAGTCTGTCTACTTATGGGAAAACAGGAAATGAGTTCCCTTCCCGTGATATTAATTTAGAATATTTTATTTGAGGTGCCTGGAGCACTTGTTAGTATTCATATCATGGAAATATGATTTGTCTTATATGAAGAAGATGAACCAGGGTGGAGAACCTTTGGGAAAAGTAGTATGAAATAATTTAGGGGGTTTGGGTGTATGTGTGTGTTCCATCTTTTTTTTCTTTTATGCACATACACAAAAAATAAATAAATACACACAAACATACGCATATCCAAACACACCTGCAAGAACAAATAAACAACATCATGTCTATGGTGATTAGAATGAGAAGCCCCCCCCCCCAGGGTCAAATACAAGAATCTTTAGTCCCTTGTTGGTAAACAATTAGGAAGTGTGTCCTTGGATGAGGTGCATCACTAAGGGGAGTTTTGAGAGTTCAAAAGACCACATTAGTCCCAGTGGGCCTCTCTGCAAATTGCCTGAGGATTCGAATGTAAATCTCTTAGCTACTTTCCCTGGCCCATGTCTCCCTGTGGGCAAACATGCTCCTTGCCATGATAATAATGGAAAGAGTTTCTGAAATTGTTAGCCAGCCTCAGTTAAATATTTTCCTTTATAAGATTTGCTGTGATCATGGTTTCTCATCACAGCCAAAGAACACTAAGACAGCCTTAGCAACTCATTCGTGCTTTCTCTTCTCTTACTTATTCTCATTCTCTGTTTTTGTCCATACTATTGAGAAAATTTCACACGTGCATATAATGTGTTTTAGTCAAATCCACTTGCTGGAGCACAAATGTCCTTGTAATCACAGATAAAGCAAAGAGGGAAAACCAGGAATGTTAAACACACAGGATTGTTTCTCCAATGGGAAAGATGTAATACCTGTTTTACTCTGCTAGATCCTCAAGATAACACATGTAGTCTCTCTCAAGAACTAATCTTCATGACAGAAGTGACATGTATTTGGAGAAGAGTTTCCATGTAATTATTCCTTCCTGTGACCACAGGGGATTTTTTTTTTTTTAACAGAAAACTTTTTCTTCCCAAATTGCCTGGGGTCAGACTCTAGACATTTAAACTGATATGGGTTCCTGAGTCCTGCTAACTGAATTTCCTCCTTGACACAAATGGATCATAACTCTGCTGGCCCTGGTCAGCACAGAGACTCCCACCTCCACTCAACACTTCTTTTCCTCTGTTTCCACTTGACCCGAATATATATGGGCCCATTTACTGGAGTTAATTTTCAGCTCTTGCGTACTTTATGTTTAGTTCTTTTCTCTCAATACCTATTATGAGCTAATTCAATGTTATACATTTTAGACTATCTTACCAGCCATGGGAAAGCATATTTTTTATAAACATATTTAAATCATCAACACATATTTCCAGACATGATTTCAGGTTTCTCTATCTATTTGCATTGATCTCTTCATAAAATTTAGTCAAATATACTTCTCGTTTTGTATTCAAATGTTTTTTCATACTCAATATATGTGCATTTGCAAGACGCAAAAAAATGCTAGAAGGTTACTTTTCTTTAATATTCAGTTTGCACTTTTGTAACAAGGAAATTTACAGTTTTATAAATCCAGTATTTGTTTATAATACACATTATCTTTCTCATATTTTACTAAATATTTCCCAAGATTGAATTTTAGAACCATGTTGGAAATATTCTCAGTATGGATAATTTATTATAAACAGAAATTCATTGTGATTTTCCGAAGAAGTCCTAAGAAGCAACAAGTCTACTTAGTTCATTCTGAATCTCAAGTTTATCATTAGTTTTCTGCTGAATTTAACCGAGGCTTTAAAAAATTAAACAACAACAAAAAAAGGGCATTTCAATGAGGAGGACTTATCAACTAAGTTGAAATCTGGAATCAATTTACATTAATGTTTTCATTGTGGTCAGGGGCACATTGGTATGTTTCTAAAATTCCATATCATAGTGAGAATTTCATTGAGAGTTTCTGTTATCAGTTCTTAGTAGTCTATACCACAATAAAGAGGTAGCTATCATAATTCTAAAGCTTCTTTTAAATTTTTTTATTTAAAATGAATTAGCAATATATAGGGTAGCCACAAATAATAAATCATGATTCATCTCCAATAAAAACTTTTGCAAATAAAAGTAATTTTTCTTGAAAGATATATGTAATTCTTTAAAATATATTATTTCTTAAAATTCAGGGCAGTTCAGCATGAGAAATAGTAACAGATTCATAATGCCATCTGCTCAGTACATGTGTTCAGGATGATTTTAAATATCAGGTTTCTTTGGAGAACTTTTAAAGTTCCCTACTATTAACTAGAAAAATACCTCTGTTAGTATTGTTAATAGTTTTCTTTGGTTTTAAAATAATAAAAGTTCATTTGGAGTTGAGACTAGCCTTGTAAATTAATAGTGATTTAATAAAGTTTACATTAATTTTTCTCCATATGTGTCTGAGAGTGGTTCATGGGTAAGACTGCTTATGCCAGGAAAATATGACTCCAGTTGTATACAAATTATCTGCATGGTTTAACAGGTAGTGATCATTAGGTACTTAACTTAATTTTAACAACAATACAAAGAACGTATATACAGAAAAATAATCCTAATACATCTAATGATGGATATCTTTCCTCACCAACCTCTCTTCTTTTATTTGAAACTGAGTCAATAACAATAACAATATACAAATAGTAATTCAATTTTTGAGATAATCTGTGAGCAACCCATGTTCTTGAATGCCTTAGAAATTCAAAAAGTGACATTAATATCATAATTATTGACACCACTTTATATAACTATTTTGATAATTTTGACAAATTCCACTTTCATTTAAATAAAAATCAAATACACAAGAATATTTGGAACTGTTTGTAAGGGAAGGAAAGGTATCTCAAGGTACACTTTTGAATTTAGCTAAAAGGAAAAGTCAATAAATATTAGAATTTTTAAATTATTATAATATACATATCCTTTTAGAGTATTTTAAATAAATATGTCTAAGTATGCCATACTTGGTTAAAATACATCATAATCTTTCTATATTTTATATTACCAAAATGGTAGATAAATACATCTATGTTTAAATGTTATCATCAGTGTAATCAAAACAGCTTCCTGATTTTTTTCCCTCTGCATGTAAACATCAGAATTATATCCATTACAATACATCTATAGTCAATCAGAGTAGTGTCCATTATAACACATTCAGTCAATCAGAATAGTATTCATTACACAATCCAATAAATCAAAATAGTGTTAATAACATATCCAGTCACACACACACTATACTTCCAGTGAAACAGAGACGATTGATCGATTAAACCCATTTTTATTTGTGTGATATAATAGAACACGGGCACAAACAAGTTCTAAGCTTTTTGATACATTGAAAATATCTTTTCTTAATAAATGCCACCTTGCAATTATTTTAACATTTGAAAAGTTTTCATTCAGGAACTCTTAAGTACATGAATGCTGGCCAATCCAGACAGCCCTCTGACACAAGTTGTGTCTTTCAAGCTTGGACAGTTCAACAAGTTGAAAGCATTTCTTCAATGAATATAACTGGCAGCCTACACTGAAGCATAACCAATCTCTCTGTTGTCCGGAAAAGTTCTGAATAGATAATAGATGACGAATGTTTAAAATTTAACAGACAACTTCAACTGGCTCTGGCGCGAATTCAACTCAGAGAAACAAAAATACTCACACCGCAGGTAGCCACGCTTGTGCCAAAATGCCAACATATGTTCAGAAAAAAAGAGTTAAATAAATTTTTAAAATAAATAAAAAATTCAATGTTAGGAATTCAATGTTAGTTTTTGGTCTGATAAGAAATAACTTGAGTATGGTATGAAACTATTTACCCATAAAATATAATTTAAAAAAATACATGAGACCTTTAATTACAGAGGTCGTTACCTCCTTAAAAATATCTCAAATGTATAAAGTAAAATTTGAATTTACCAAGATAATTCTAAATTTTTATATTTTCTTATTATTTTAACTATGTTCTTGTCTTGGGTTTATAGTAGGAATAAAAATAAACGTTGACATGTATTTCCTATTATGAACCCCCAAGTATATCTATTAAAAATAATTAAGGATTGAGGGATGACTCAAAAGTTAAAGTTGCATGCTTCTCTTGCAGGGGACCCGAGTTCAGTTCTGATCCCTTCATTTTTACCAGGAGGGTTACATACAGTTCAGCTTCAGCAACAGAGTGCCTCACATCCTTTTCTGTATTCTACAGACAACTGCAATCATATTACCAATATACAATTAACAAATATTTATGCTGGGCTGGGATAGCTCACACATTTAATCCCAGTAATTCAGAGACAGCGGCTGGTGCATCTCTCTGAGTTCGAGTCCAGCCTGGTCTACGGATAGCATGTCAGGACAGGCTCCAAAGCTACAGAGAAACCCTGTCTTGAAATTAATAAGAATAAGAATGAACAAATATTTACAAATGTCATTAACTAGGTAAAATTTGAAAATATTATCTATTAATTAAATATTTCCCATATGAATATGCTAGTGGCAGTGTGTGATTTAGGAAGTATGCCTGTGCCAATGGTTGGTTGAGTATTAAATATATTAACAGAATATGGAAACAGAGCTTGGATCAAATGTTAATTCTGGTCTGCTTTTGCTAGTTGACCTATGATATTTTTTATTCCTTCTTCCAAGATGGTTTCTGTTTTCTAATATGGTCTATAAATGTTGATAAATTGGCTTATAATTGGGAATCATTTAAGACTTATATAATTTCAGTAGTCTAGATACAGAGGCAGAAAGATCACAGGATGCCACAGGTCAGACTGATCTAAATGAGAGATTTAGTTTGAAAGTGAAACAAAACAAAAAAAAATAACAAAAATGTTTGCATGCAAGAAATTTAGGTATGGACTGTAATTGTACAATTATTGAGCAGAACTGTAGACACAGAATAAAACCTTATAGTGGAACTCTACTGTCTATAAAACTGTATCAAGGTTCATTAATTCTTAAAGAAATAGTATAATTAAAACACTTGATGAGCTAGTGCTTCTACATAAAGGAGTAGTACATACCCTCCTCTTTGTTATAATTACTCCTAAGATTTAATTAAAAATAACATTGTGTTTATGATTGTCTGTCTCTGTGTCTGTCCTTGCATACAGTGCCTTAGGAGAACAGAAGTTGCCCTGCATCTAAAATCATGGGATTTCTGAGTCACCTAATGTGGCTTCTGGAAAATGAACCTAGATCTTCTAGACGTATAAGAAATAAACTTACTATTTAGCCACCTCTCCAGGCTCCTACGTGTTGTTATTTTCCTTGTGGTTATTTTATGAAAATCTGAATGGCTCAAATATTGTCTTATTTTTGTGTTAAAATAAGATTTTAAAAATTAAATTTAAAAATGTAGAAAATAACAGAAGAGAATGGTGGAAGAAAAGGATGTCTATGATAGCATCATGAACTTAGCATGAAATACAAGCACCAATCATTGGCATATTTAAAGAGTAAATTCACGTGATTGTTTTTTACTATGACAATGTATAGAAGGCTGTGCCCTTCTCTTAACAGACAGTGTCTTACAACCATATTTATCTTGTTTAAGCCCATGAGGATGACTGAATAGTGCTGGTACATGTACTGCAACATACGTATAATAAGAGTGTGAACTAATTTATTCAGACTTTACTTCATGTTATCCTTTCAATGATGTCATCACGGGATGCTAGAATCTAGCTTTCACAATAACAAGGTGAATTTTCACAATAGGTAATGCAAATAGGAAACTAAAGACAGATAACCTGCAGGGGTTAGATAGATTCAGACTCAAAACCAAGATGAAAGAGAATTTGGGGAAGATATTGGAATATGTTTATTACTGAAAAGTTTATGCTATCAAATGTTATCTTACATACCTAATTCAAGACAGTTATGTAACTCTTTCCTCGACTCCAAAGCATTTCTATATGAACAGTGTTATTAGCTGCTAAAATGTACTCTCTTGTCTTGATATTTTATTCTTGTTTTATGGTGTTAATTAGTTTTCAATCAGACTCAGAGTTTACTTATCCTGAAATAATAGATGCTATTAATTTATTCCATATTAGCTTGGATTAAAGATTGAATACAAGGATAAGGAATATGCAAATAATATTAAAATGAAACATGGAAATTAAAGGAAGTTATTAAAAATCATTAACATTGTCTTTAGAAACTGTTTTGTTTCATTATTGTTTTAGAGTCTAGGAGCCTCAAAGAACAGTAGAAAATTTTAGCAATCTAAGATGGAGGCAATTGGTCCTGGTTCCAAGCCATGTCATGACTACTTGCTGATTGTGTGGAACTGGGTAGGTACTGAGTCTTTAGAATGTGTAAACTACTTTGTTATAAGATTTCAATCTAGCGCAGACCTCATTTTTGTCCAATAAGGGCCGGTAAAGTTAAAAGAACACAATAAATTTTCTCAAAATTGTTTTTGAATATACGGAAGCCATTCATTAATTAAGTTTTCTTATTTGTAAATCTATTAATTTCAAGAGAAAAGTTAATGGAAGAAAATTATGCTTACATATTTAGTATATAACAAAATTAGTGTTTAGGATTGTTTCATTTTATCACAATGAATTTTTAACTGAATATATATACTCTATATTAAGTATTATTTATATTTTCAAATTTATCTGCACTATTGACACAGTATTTTCTATTGTTTATTACCAGTGAATACACTTTTACTTCCAACATTTTCTCAAGTAATATTACTAAAGTAAATATAATTTCATAAAAAGGAATTAGAATTCTATATTCTGTGACATAGTGTAGTTTTGATATACTAAATGTTGCTAACTTTTAATTTCACAACCTATGCACTGTATTTCACTAGCTGCTGATTTTATTGACACCCTATACTCAATGAAACAGCATTTTCAAAAGCACACTTAAAAATTATAGCCACAGGAAAGTGCATATCTGATATCACACCATTGTCACCTTCAAAGTTACTCTGCCAATAGTGAGATCAAGAGAATTAATCGTGTATGCTATGGATCCCTAATAAGTCCATTAACCATGTGAAATTATTCTTTGCTTGCTGCTGGCAAAATACAATAGACAGAGATTTGTTGAATTTTCAGCTTGAAGATAAATGCAAACAGAAAAACAATAAAATGTACTCACATTGTTACCCAATTTTCTAATTATACCTTGTGAAAATAGTACTATTCTGAATAGTTCTCCTTTCCTTAGTGCTCCACATATATTAGTGACTTCCAGTGAATTTTAGTTTTATCTATTACTGTCTCCCATCTATTTCCTTTATTAATACTTTATTCTACCTAACCCACATATTTTACAAAAGATGAATAGCCCATGCTCTAATAAGTGCTTATATATACATTCAAACTCATTTTTATGGCCTTAAGATTTGAACTCTGCTAATGTTTTTAGATTTCTTACTCTTCATCTCTAATCAAAGTTCCCACTGTTCAAAGCAAAATTTTCTATCTCTTTGCATTCATCTTCATAAAACTCTCCTTTGGGTCTTCTTGTACTTCTGGTATGACCTTTTCCCCCCTGAAATTAACCTAGTGAATTCTTACAAATGATTCAGACTCAGCCTAGACATCATGTTTGGTCTCACCCTTGCCTGACCTTATAATTCCTAGACAGATGTTGTTCTTATGATGTCTCGTAGAACAGCTCCGCTTTTGCACTCATGAATAATTACGTGTTTAATTCACCTTACCAGATGGTGAAACACCTTTTAACCTTTGAATCACCTGCAAGAGAAGAGTTCCCACCACTGCCGCTGTCATAAATAAAATTAATAACAACCATCTAATGAAAAAAAGATTTGTTATATATTTTCATTTTTATTGAAAAAAGAAAAAGCAAACTCTTTAATGAAATATGTTCTTATTCAGTTACCTAAGAAAATGTGAGAGGAAGAAATATCACCTTATTGAATATACTTTTTTTTGCATTTTTATTTGTTCGTTTATTAAATCTTTTTTTTTCTTTTTTTATTGAGAAAAGGAGAAAAAAAAACAAGTTTCCACCTCCTCCCAGCCTCCCATTTCCATCCTCCTCCTCCCACCCACCCTTCTCCCCCTCCCCCCACTCCTTTCCCCCTCCCTCTCCAGTCCAAAGAGCAGTCAGGGTTTTCTGCTCTGTGGTAAGACCTAGGACCTCCCACCTCCGTCCATATCTAGGAAAGTGAACATCCAAACTGGCTAGGCTCCCACAAAGCCATCACATTACGTAGGATCAAACCCCCGTGCCATTGTCCTTTGCGTCTCATAGAACCTTCATCTGGTGATGGATGGAGATAGAGACAGAGACCCACACAGGAGCACTGGATTGAGCTCCCAAGGTCCCAATGAGGAGCAGAAGGAGGGAGAACATGAGCAAAGAAGTCGGGACCACGAGGGATGCACCCACCCACTGAGACAGTGGAGCTGATCTATTGAGAGCTCACCAAGACCAGCTGGACTGTGACTGAAAAAGCATGGGATAAAACTGGACTCTCTGAACATGGCGAACAATGAGGGCTGATGAGACGCAAAGGACATTGAATATACTTCTTAAAAGTAACTCGATGATCCTCCTTTACTTTTGAAAATCATTCTTAGACAAACAATATTTACAAATTTTAAAGCAAATTCTAATATGCAAACTAAATAGGCCCAATGAGCATTCATAAAACAAATACAAGAAAAGAAAAAGTGAAGAAGTAAGGACCTCGTGGATTACAAAGATAACATGTAATAAATGGTTTCTACATTTAGAATTTACAAATTACTATAGACAAAAAGAAAAACTTCCATGGAAATTCAGGATGAGGTTGACCGCCGTATTTAAATCAATGGTATAACTGTCCTTTTAATTTTTTTTTTTTTCAAAACTGGATTTTTCTCTGGCTTTGGAAACTGTATTGGAAGTTGTAACTTGCTCTTGTAGACCAGGCTGATCTTGAAATCACAAAGATTCACTTGCATCTGTCTCCCAAGTGCTGGGATTAAAGGTGTGCACCACTGCCACCTAGCCCTTTTAAATATTTTAATCCCCTACTTAAAATAATGAGTCTCATTGAGGTATTTTCTTGTATTGCTTGTATTCACTCTCAAATCTTCTTTTGCCTGTCTTCATCCATCATTCCTTCTCTCATCCATTACCAATCTGCTTGTAGATGTACATTGTACACAAATGTATTTTGCATGTTTAAGACATTCAATAATCTTTTGAGCCTGGTTGATTTTGCTTATTACAATGATGGTGCAATGATATTTAAATACATGCCACTGGTATCACCCCCAAACATCTGTTTGGTGGAGCCCAGGCCTTGAAACTTGGAAAGAGGGAAAGACATGAAGCATCATATAAAAATAATATAAAATACAATTCCAGAATAAATGATTGAGTCACAACAACATTATTTATAAAGGACCCAAAGTGAATTGGGATATGAAAGTTAATAAAAATACCATGATTTTCAAAATAAAGTTTGTAAACGTGCAGAAGTGAGGCATATAGCAGCATTCATGTGAAGTATTCAGCAAAAAGAATTTCAAGAAAGTTTAATTATCTGAGAGACAAAACCGAAAGAGAACCTCTGAAAAAAGAAATTAATGGAATTGAGAACTGCTGTTGATGAAATAAAATTATGACAGCTGAAGTTTATGAACTCAGAGAAAGTTTTGCAGTTCAAGCTAATTTCCAAAGATTAAAATAAAAGACCTGAGAGGTGAATAATAAAGTGGAGAAGATTAAATAGGTAAAATTAAAGAAAAATTAAAGAAGAATATGTGAAGAATTTGTTAATGATATATTTGAAGAACATTTATAAAAACTATAAAATTTATATCTGTAGCAAGAAATAATCTACCTAATCCAAATACAGTATTTATAAAATAGGCTTAGCCTTTTAAATTATTTTTGAGAAAATATACTCAAAATTATATTTGAGAAAAAGTACTAAGTCACATGGCAAACCATAGACTAAAATTATGAGTTAAATTAAGTTGTATGAGCTAGTTAATAATAATAATAAATCTGTGCTAATTTGCCAAACAGTTTGTAATTAATATAAGCCTCTTTGTATTTCTTATGGACTGAATGGACCAGGTGAGACAGAAATTTCCATCAACAGTTAAGATGAACTCACAATAAAGAAAATAATATGGTTGCTGTCCAATAAAAATTTGCATCATTTTCCTACTAAATATCAAAATATTTTATTAGTTTGATTTCAATATTTTTATTGTCTGCATTGTAAGTAATAATAAGAAAATAAGAATAAGAAAAATATCTCAAAGTTGCTTTGATTTGCATTTCCCTGATTGCTAAGGAAGTTGAGCACGACCTTAAGTGTCTTTTGCCCATTTGAACTTCTTCTGTTGAGAATTCTCTGTTCAGTTCAGTGCCCCATTTTTTAATTGGGTTAATTAGCATTTTAAAGTCTAGTTTCTTGAGTTCTCTATATATTTTGGAGATCAGACCTTTGTCTGTTGCGGGATTGGTGAAGATCTTCTCCCAGTCAGTAGGTTGCCTTTGTGTCTTAGTGACCATGTCCTTTGCTTTACAGAAGCTTCTCAGTTTAAGTAGGTCCCATTTATTCAATGTTGCCCTTAATGTCTGTGCTTCTGGGGTTATAAATAGGAAGCGATCTCCTGTGCCCATCTGTTGTAGGGTATTTCCCACTTTCTCTTCTATCAGGTTCAGAGTGTTCGGGCTGATATTGAGGTCTTTAATCCATTTGGACTTGAGTTTTGTGCACGGTGAGAGATATGGGTCTATTTTCATTATTCTACAGGTTGACATCCAGTTGTGCCAGCACCATTTGTTGAAGATGCTTTCTTTCTTCCATTGTATACTTTTAGCTCCTTTATCGAAAATGAGGTGTTCATAGGTTTGTGGGATAAAATCCGGGTCTTCTATATGATTCCATTGGTCGACTTCTCTGTTTTTATGCCAGTACCACACTGTTTTCATTACTGTAGCTCTGTAATAGAGTTTGAAGTCAGAGATGGTAATGCCTCCAGAAGATCCTTTATTGTATAGGATTGTTTTGGCTATCCTGGGTTTTTTGTTTTTCCATATAAAGTTGATTATTGTCTTCTCCAGATCTGTGAAGAATTTTGATGGGTTCTTGATGGGGATTGCATTGAATCTATAAATTGCCTTTGGTAGAATTGCCATGCAAATCAAAACAACTTTAAGATATCATCTTTCACCTGTAAGAATGGCTAAAGTCAAAAACACCAAGGATAACCTTTGCTGGAGAGGCTGTGGAGGAACGGGTACCCTCATCCATTGCTGGTGGGAATGCAATCTTGTGCAACCACTGTGGAAGTCAGTGTTTCGGTTTCTCAGGAAATTCGGGATCAACTTACCCCTGGACCCAGCAATACCACTCTTGGGAATATACCCAAGAGTGGCTCTATCAAATGACAAAAGCATTTGTTCAACTATGTTCATAGCAGTATTATTTGTAATAGCCAGAACCTGGAAACAACCTAGATGCCCTTCAATGGAAGAATGGATGAAGAAAGTATGGAATATATACATGCTAGAGTACTATGCTGCGGTAAAAAACAATGACTTCTCGAATTTTGCATGCAAATGGATGGAAATAGAAAACACTATCTTGAGTGAGGTGTCCCAGACCCAAAAAGATGAATATGGGATGTACTCACTCATAATTGGTTTCTAGCCATAAATAAGGACCACGGAGGCTACAATAGGTGAACCTATAGAAGCTAAGTAAGAAGGTGAACCCAAGGAAAAACATATAGTTGCCCTCTTGGCTAAGGGAAGTAGACCAAATTTCCGGGAAGAAAATGGGATCTTGGGGGTGGGGTGGGATGGGGGTAAGGGGAGATGGGGAGAGAAAAGTTAGAAGGGAAGGAGGGGGGACCTGGGGAAACAGGAGAATTGGGATAAAGGAAAGGTAGATAGGAGAGCACGGAACCACAATTCTTAGTTAAGGGAGCCACTTTAGGGTGGGCAAGAGACTTGACCCTAGAGGGGCTCCCTAGTGCCCAAGATGAGGTCCCAGTTAGTTCCTTGGGCAGCTGAGGATTGGGAACCTGAAATGACCCTATCCTAGAGCAATACTGACGAATACCTTGCATATCATCATAGAACCTTCATCTCGTGATGGATGGAGACAGAGACAGAGACCCACACAGGAGCTCTGGACTGACCTCCCAAGGTCCCAAGGAGGAGCAGAAGGAGGGAGAACATGAGCAAAGAATTCGGGACCCCGAGGCGTGCATCCACCCACTGAGACAGTGGAGCTGATCTACGGGAGCTCACCAAGGCCAGCTGGACTGTGACCGAAAAAGCATGGGATAAAACCGGACTCTCTGAACATGGCGAACAATGAGGGCTGATGAGACACCAAGGACAATGGCAGGGGGTTTTGATCCTACTTAATGTGCTGGCTTTGTGGGAGCCTAGCCAGTTTGGATGTTCACCTTCCTAGATATGGACGGAGGGGGGGGACCTAGGACTTAACACAGGGCAGGGAACCCGGACTGCTCTGTGGACTGGAGAGGGAGGGAGAGAGGATTGGGGTGAGGGGGAGAAGGGTGGGAGGAGGGGGAGAAGGGTGGGAGGAGGGGGAGAAGGGTGGGAGGAGGGGAAGGGAAATGGGAGGCTGGGAGGAGGTGGAAACTTGTTTTTTGTTTATGTTTTTTTTTCTTCTTTTCGCAATAAAAAAAAAGAATAAGAAAAATATAAGAACTTGGAAATTTTAGGAAAAAAGAATAAGAAAAATAGAAAAGCATTATAGTTTTGTGTATTGCACACACTTTTGATATCAGTATTTGTGACACTGTGACAGAAAAATCACCATTAGTCAAGTCCAACATGGGCTATATCAAGAGAACTAGTCTCAACTACAACAATAAAAATTTGAATTCCCCAATATCTGAATGCCAAGTTCAACTAAAGAGCCTCCTTTTAAAGATTTGGGCACAAACACTTTTAATTAAGCCAATCAAACTATAGAAGACATAAATAAAGGGGGAAAATAATTGTTTTGAAAATCCCCTTTTCCTTTCTTTCTTGAGAATATATAAAAAGATGTTACTAAGCAAAGCAGGGAAATAAGTCAAACCAGAGGAGCAACTAGCTTCCTAAAAATATTTTGAAAGAAAGTAATAAGAGAATAGATAATATAAAAGCATTGTGAATGGCTAAAACTTCATATAATTTTAAATGAATTTATTTTGCATGCATGGGCACCCCATATATAACAGTTCTGTTGAACTTGTATATAATTGTTTTCATGATACAAATTGATGAGGACAACTTAGCAGATCTCTTCATCAAGAGAGCACCAGATCTCATTATGACAGTTGTGAGCCACCATGTAGTTGCTGGGAATTGAACGAAGGACCTTTGGAAGAGCAAGCAGTGCTTTTAACTGCTGAGTCATCGCTCAACACTTTTAATTAAGCAAGTCAAACTATAGAAAACATAAGTAAAGGGGGAGAATTAATGGTTCTGGAAAATTAAACATTCAAACCTTTTTCCTCACTTGCTTGAATATGTTTAAAAAGATGTTATTAATCAAAGTAACAAAGAAATATGTCAAGCTAGATGAGTAACATGCTCCCTAAAAATAGTATGAAAGAAAATGAGAATAGATAATATAAAAGCATTGTAAATGGCTATAACTGCATATAATTGCAACCAAATAGGGTAATAAAATTAGTCTTTCCCTCCAATTTTTAAAAGAGCTTGAAAGAAAATGACTGAAGGACAGAACAAATTGATTTAAGTTTATTAGAGAATGGAGGGCAATAATAATGCTGTATTCTTTTACCAGCTTTTAAAAACATTTGCATTTAAATACTTAAAATGTGCATGCAAAATAAAAATTAATTACAAGGAACATTACCCTTGTTGGTTTTGTACTGTTTTTCCTAAGGACTCAGAAGTCAGATACAGTGATTCCTAAAGAAAATCTCAAAATTCTTGTGCATGACTAAAGTCCATGTACTTCCTACCTTCATTATTTGAGGATAAATGATAAATAATTAGCCAGCAGGCTGTTTTCTTTGATGCAGTGGTTGATTGCTAAAGTGCCCAACTTTTTTCTGTTAAAATTTCTGAAGTAATATGTTTCTTGGTTTTGTCCAGGAACTCTTAGCATTGTACCACGAAAATTATGAGTGTAGAAAGAATTAAATCATTTCAGCTTGAAATGGCCAGGACTCTAGTTCTGCCACAGAAGGCTCTTTCTGCATAGCCAGTGTAATAAACTGACCTGGATTCAACTATGTGGTTACGTAGCATGAAATTAACCAACTACTTCTATTTGATTAAAATATTTCAATTGAAATGCAATTACACCACATTCCCACATCCCTTTCTTCCTTCCTATTTCTCCAAAGCAAAACTTCCTTTTTCCTGCCCTTCCCATTCATTCCTGCTTTCAAATTGATTATTCTTTTTCTCATTGAACATATGACTACTACCCAATGATTCTTATTTAATTGTTTGTGTGAATGTGTTTAGTGCTGAACCACCAATAAGGGTGATAATTCCTGGGAGAGGTGAATTTTTCGCTCACAATCTTTAATTTTCTTGTAGCATTTGATTTAGGGGTGGGACTGCCTGAAATTTTGCAATTTCCAAGTAAAGATATCCATTGGTATTGCCATTGTTCCAATCTTCCAGAAGCCTTTCTGGAAAGAGACTGTTTCACCACACACTTTCTAGTATTCTGAGATTTACAATTTTTCTTCCCTGTCTTTTGCTATTTTCCCTGAATCAAAGATTCAGAAACTGTGATGGATATGTTCTTTTGGGATAAACTCTTCACTGGGAAGTCATCTCTGTATTGTGCCCTGTAACTGGAGGTTTCTCATCCCTCTTGGTCTCACAATTACTTTTAAAATAACCAGAGGCTTAATATTAAGTACATACTGTTTGGCCCATTAGCTCAGGCTTAGTATTAAGTTAAATTACAACTTAAATTAACCCATTTTTATCAGTCTATGTATTGTCCCTTGGCCATGCCATTACTTCACTTTCTGCTTCTCTTGCAGTTGCTTGTATTTCCTTTGTCTGTGCCTCCTTTCCCCCTGTATTTAGTTCAGCTTGAGCACAAAGTTATATTCTGCCCTGCCATAGGCCAAGGCAACTTCTTTATTGACCAATGGAACTGAAAACATATTCACAGCATACATAGGATCATCTCCCATCAGTGTCCAGCTGTATTTTTTCTGCTGTGGTCTCTGGTATTGTCACCAGACACCTTTTTGATGAGCAGTAATAGCTACACTTAAGAATAAGATTTAGAGTATAGTATGGAATTATGCTGGTCTAGAAAATTGATGATTGTAACTAGTTCTCACTGACCGTGACCTCAGTCACTCTAAAAAGCCACCTAAGCTGTCCGAATAGGTTTGATTTCTCTCTTGTTGAGTAGGCCTTAAGTTCAACTGGACAACTGTTAATTACCACTAGCAAGTCATTGTCACTACTGCCCTTCTACAAATACTTTACCATGCTGGACATTGTTGCCATTCATGGGTGTTGCAGCTGTGCAGTGATATTTTGCTTGTAATCAAACAAATAAAGCTTGTCTGATGATCAGAGGGCAAAGCTAGCCACTCATTAACCATAAAATTCTGGTGGTCTGTACATGCTGGATGGAGAGAAGATTATAAGGTGGGAAGAGGCAGGAGCTCAGCCTCTTTTAGGTCTGAGGATTTTTTGAAGTCTATCAGCAGCAAACTTTACAGACCCCAAACGCCTGAGGCACCTGAGCTCCAAATGCTGCAGCTCTGCCAACCTGTCCTAGAATAGATGGTGGTGCCATCGGTTAGCTCCCACCAGACACTCCCACCACATTGTGTGTCTTCCACAGGATGCCCTGTGTGAGTTTTTTAGTCTACTTGCTCCCCCTCCTTGCAGGTTCTGAGCTTCCTCTGATAGCCCTACTCCAGCTGCTTTCACAGTAGGTAGCTGCCTGGACTCCCGCTAAAGCTTCTACTGTTATTGCAGCTGCCACACACTCTCAGTTTTTGGCTTCACGCTAGCAGCTGCCACTGACTTCAGCCAGGTGGTGCACCACCTGTGTACTCCAATCCGAAGTACTATGCAGCCTTATAATCCATCATCACAACAAGAGATCTGGTGAGACAATTGAGAATCCTTAAAATTGGGAATTACTTTAAGAGAGAAAGAGAGTTTTTATACCACATTAAAAAAAAATGGGAAGCATTATTATAATGGAGGAAGTAAGGTCTATGTATTATAACATCCTGGATGGTTTGAAAATAAAACAACTAAATAGAGGATAACTAATCTAGATGGAATTCATATAATTTCAATTATATTAATTATCAATTTTATCATTTTGTTTCATCATTAAAAATTGTATTAATATTATTACTAAAATTCAAGTTATAGGAAAACATTTTAAAATAGATTGTTGAGATATTCAGAATCAGACAGAGGAATTTAAAGGAGAAATAATCTCAGCATTTCATTGTATGGTTAGAGAGGAACAGCCTAAGGTTTTCAAACAACCAACTTTAATTTATCCCCTCCCCTTAGATGAAAAATTGCTAAGTGATACAGACCCCCAAGGATATGCAAGAGCTGAATGAACTCTGTGAAAATGTTAGACTTAAGGAGATTCAAGGAAGTTATAGTCTTGGGTGGCTTTCACATTCACTTTTTGTGAAGCAGCTGTTAAACTCATAATCAACTTGTAATAAAACTATGCCCCAAGACAGGAGAGACTTGGTTACAGCACTCTTGGAGCCTGGTCCTCAATTACAATGGGAGACCTAATGAAAAGATGATTCTAAGTCCTTTGAACAATGAAGTAGAGTTAATGGTATAGAAATCTCCTGATATCAACTTCTTAGCGGGGAAAATTATGCTAATGTAAAAAGGCAATCTCTATATGATGACCACACCCTGGCTTTATGCCATGCAGCAGTTTTGAATGCTTGGGGCAGAACTGAAGAAGGAGGAAAGAAAATTGAGTCATTTACTAAAGTTTTACAGAGCCCAATAGAAACCTTCATGAATTTCGTACAAAGGTTGACTTCAGAAGTAAATAGAATGATATCAAATTTAGAAGCTAAAAAAAATAATAATTGAATCTCTGGCTTTTGAAAATGCTAATGTGAAATGCAAAATGATAATTATGTTGTTAAACTCAATGTCAGAACTCTTGGAGGGATGGATCAGAGACACAATCAACATTGAATCTCATGACCATGATGATGCTTAGATAGAAGAAGTGATTTCCAGAGGTTTGAAGAAAAATTAAAATGTTAAGTGTTTCAATTACAGTAAACAAAACCACCTTAAAAGGGATTGTAAGCAGGGCATTTCTAGAAACATGTTTGTCTAAGCATAATCCAAAGAGAATGTCCCTCTCTTCTGAAATGTGAAGAAGGTGTGGCAAAGGCAGGCATTGGACTAATGACTGTTAATCAAGGAAGGACAATCAAGGTAACCCTTTGCCATCGTAGAGATTCATGTAGGTCCCATGCCAAATTTGGCTCAGTTGCTTCCAACAATTAAATAATATAATGCCTATTGTAAAAAACAATACTGTTCTCGATGATAAAGCAGCATTAGAAGATAAAAAAATTTAGGAGAAACCATAAACAAATATTAGGTTTGATTTGAACAAAAGAAACACCTTAATTAGAAGAGATGATAGTTCATTAAACAGAACAGCCATTCGATCTAAACTAACTTTGAAACAAACAACCACTTTTCATTTGATCAGATACTTCTTGCCATAAGGCAATCTTCCCTAAATTAGGGTTGGGAAAAGACTTTGTTTTAGTCTTTTCAGGAGAATGAAGATATCCAATTTCTCAGCATCCACAGGAATCTGAAGATCACTTGACAAATAAGACATGTGAAGGAAAAGGATAAATCATCCAAAAACAATGTCTCAAGAAAAAGAAAAAACTGAGCTCCCAAGGTCCCAATGAGGAGCAGAAGGAGGGAGAACATGAGCAATGAAGTCAGGGAAGCCTGACTGCTCTTTGGACTGGAGAGGGAGGGGAAGAAGAGTGGGGGGAGGAGGAGAAGGGTGGGAGGAGGGGGAGGGAAATGGGAGGCTGGGAGGAGGCAGAAACTTTTCTTTCTTTTTCTCAATAAAAAATTAAAAAAAAATAAAACAATAGAGGTGGAAAAAAAGAAAAAGAAAAAAATTGGCCTATTAGTATATCACTACTCCAACCATATAAAATTTCTTAAATCTTTCCAATTATTTTTTATGCTGCTCTCTACAGACATATAGTGCAATTGGTCATTTTCTAGTCCCCACTGAATTAAAGCTGGCTTTGGAGTTGGAATATGACTATTTCCTCTACAACCAAGCATTCTTGTTAAAGGAAAATCCCAAATCTCTGGGTCATATCAGAAGAACAATCTGACTTGGAACAGAAGAATAATCAAAATTAGTGACTATTATATTGCCATTAATCTCACAATCCATTGATTTTATTTTGACTCTTTAAAGCTTTTATTAAGGTATTAATATTATTTCAAAAAATTAAAATATATATAAACATCTATTAATATATAAGTATATATTAATAGTCATATGGAATACTAATTAATTCTAGGAAAAGTTTTTACCTAGCTTCCTATAAATGATTTTTGGTTTGAGTCTCTGTCAAGTAACTAGAAATTAAGTTTTATAATCTGGATACATATAACAAATACTGATCCTTTAAACTCTTTGAGATCTGCTGCATATGACATTTAAAATGATACATTTTCTTCAGTGATCCAGACCACACCTAACAGTGACCTGTGACTTTTACAGTCTCCATATGATGATGAAACCCCACAACAATGATTCCTCCAGGACTTTGATACCACCTAAAGATCAGTTTTGGACTACAAACTTTTCAAAACAATTTTGATGTGGCTAGATGAGATTATTCAGCCTCACAGACTACTTTAGCCAATAGACAAGCCCTGTACTTTCCCAATGCACAGAGACTAGACAATGAATGATAAAACTAACTTTCCCAGGACTTGACAACTAACCCATTTTTTTTTTCTTTCCAGGATCCTCTAAAGATACAGTTGTCCCCCAGACAGCAGGAAGTAAATTTAGAAACATAACACCCACATTCCCAAGTGGTGGAATGGGTGATTTTTGGTCTTTCATTGAGTTATGGATATTTGTCATTGTTTAGGGGGATAGATTTCAAGTTGTTATTTGTAATGGTCAGGAAGAAAGTTGAACAAAGGAGATTAGATTCAGATAACTTATTTAGCAAAGGAAAAAAAGGAATACAGATAGGATATAGGGGTAGATTATTGAGTCTACTATGAAAAGAGAAAGTAAGTATATAGAAATAGGATGAGAACATAGTTTATTGAATCTACTTTAAACCAAAAAAACCAACTAATGGTTTTAAATATTTTATATTGATATGTTTTTTTGTATATTGATACAAATTTAGATTATTTTTGTTATAATATACTCTATATACATTTCTAATCTTGTTCATAGTATTGTACCTGTGTAACTGATTTAACAATGTAATCCAAATTTTCACCCTTGAAAGTTATTATTAGCAATTATTTAGGATAATGAGGAAATTCAGGTTAGCAATTAGTCAACTATTACAATCAAACTGGCAGTCATATTAGGTATTTTTCAACGTCAAACACAGATATATTTTAGATAGATAGATAGTCTTTAAACATTTCAGAGATCTACAGATTATAGCATGTAAGATGTTTTAAAAAAAATACTTTTTTATGACAATGACACATGTTTGCTCCTGGAAACACCAATCTACTTCAGAGCAGATGATGAAAATCAAGGAAACTACATATGGATTTTACATTCTTTCTAGCAAATGATAGACACTGGGCAAGAAAGTATTTTTGCCTTGACTGCTGACAGTATGCTGTCCAAATTGGACAAGCAGGGCAGAAAAGAACGTGATTGCCAAATTATGCCAAAGTAAAGTAGGAGAGTACTTCAGAATATTCTGCCTCACAGAAAAGTGTGTCAAATGCATTAAGCCTATAGGCCGAAGATAGATGCCCAAACATTGCAGAGGAATTTTGGGTGACTGTTCAGGAAGTCAGCTATTTTTGTCATTTCTCACATTTTTTTTTTTGGAAGTCACTTGGTTGCACTTCCTGCTTACTCTGGTAACATTATTTTCTTCTTAGGCATCTGATGGAGTTGAAGACTTTATAGTTATAGGTTTCTTTGTTATAGATTCAGAAAAGAAACTCACAAAAGAGGTTTATAGGTTATAACATTGAGAGTCATTAAAAGATAGTTTTGATAATGCAAGTTAGGATAGAATGGTGAATTAGGTATAATTTTGGACTCACCAAGATAGGATAGATAATGGAGCATTTTCTATGAATTAGTCAATTGCAAATAGGCTAGACATTGTTGATGTATTTATTGTCTGCATATATTATATAGAGTTATTGTTCTTATTGTATTTAATTTTTCTTATATTATTTATAACCCTCTTATTTTAGACAAAACAGGGAAATGTGGTGAGATTTGATTTTTTTGTGCTCTAACAAAAAAGCTTGTATGGAGATCAGAGTGCATAGCTAACCAGAGATGCCAGGCAGGGCTAGCACATAATTTTAATCTCAACAGTGGGAGGAGGAAAGAGGAATGTTTCAATGATCTCTTGCTTTGCACTTTGCATAATATTTTCTGGTACCATAGAGACTGGTTAACAAGAAAGAGGCTTTCAGGACAGATCCAGTTCAAACTACCCGTGTCTTGTATCTTTTCTATATGGTTCCAGACCCAGGAAACCACCTCCAACCCTTGAAAGGCAAGCGATACATGGATAGTCTATATATTGAGAAAGTCATGTGAATTACCCTCACCAACCACTAGAAAGAAAGTTTCTTGTTCTTGATAGTGGACATCTTGCTAACCTATGGATGCTGTGAGGAACATTTTCAGCCCGTGTGACTTAACTACCTTGAAGACGTGATATATGTACGTAAGGGAAGGATTCGGATTTAAGGAGCTAGACAAGGGATCACTTGGAGTCACACCCAGATAAAATTAGAGTTGAAGATGAGGTCACATAAAGCAAATTATTACTAACCAAAGCCTAGTAAATTTGAAACGGCAAAGGCAAATTGAGGCAACCAAATTGTATAGCAAAAATCAGGAAATTGTTGCGATAGAGCATATCTTCCACTGTCAATTACCCATCCTCATTCTCAACACAGGGAAATGTTGTAAGGAATTAATCTATAGGGCAAAACACAGAATATTGGAATCATGAATCTAAAGCAAAGATCATTACTTTTAAGGAGCAGCATTTTAAGTTTGACAGCCTTAATATTTACAAAAGAATAATTCTTCACATTTTCCCCAAGCAGAATGAATCAAATGCGACAGGAAAATGAGAGTGAATATATCATTAAAAGCAATCACTCAATTAGTAAATGGACAAACGGGAGGTATTTGGATACAGTTTTGATGTACAAATCTCTTCATAATAGGAGATATATTTGATTCAGTAGACCATTCTCTTCTAGGCCACTTGGAGAAAGCTGGAGAGGAATGTAAAAACTGAATAAAAATTGTCATATATTCCAAGACATGGTATGCTATGTTTGAGAAGAGAAAAACATACTCAAAATGCTAAGTACAGGTGACATTATATTGCAGAAACAGAATTCTCTGCTAGAGAATATTGAGAACCTAGTTGAAATATAAGTAGTTCCTGGTGATTAGAGGATGATGTAAAGATGTTTCTTTAAGTAATAGATCAAGTGTTTGCAGAAGGACACTTAATTTCTTTTATTTTGAGGACACTTAATTTCATTAAATATTTCTCCCTTTCAGATATCAGGAGCAGTTAACAGGCGATGAGAGGAAACAGTCACTTTACTGAATTCTGAGCACCTATAGGAGAGTTCTGAGTTATTAAGCTATCTGCGAGCTAAGAAGCATACCTGTCTTGATGCTTTTGTGACAAGGGAGATGATGATGTTATATTTATGTACTTATTAAAAGGGACATTCTTTGGAATGTGTAGGGCATAAATATAAATATATATATATATATATAATCTACAATGATGCTACTAACATTCTAAAATGATATCTATAGATTAGATGACAGAGTAAAAAGAGACTGACCATCCAATTACACAACTAGAAATAACCCCTGCAAGTAACATAGCATCAACTCCAACACACTGGTGACAACAATGAAGATAAAGAACCTGCTTTGACAGATGTTGGAGAAATGAAACTGACCAGACATTTTTTTTTAACTAATTAAATTTGGAAGTTGAAAAATTGCATAAGTTTTTTAAAAGTTCTGTTTTTTCATTAAGTGTCTGCAATATGCCAAACACTTAATTATTTACAGCATGTAAATAAAAATACGGTTTCTTTGAGTAAATCTGTAATTTTGCTTAGATGATAGCAACACTCTGTGTATATATGAATAGAGAGAGTCTTGCTTGATTACATGTGAAAGACATTCCAGAAAGAAGATAAGATTTTGCCAGAAACACTCATTACATTTAATATTCTTTCATTAATAATGTTATGAACTTAGTCATAAAATACCTAGGAGCAGACAGAAGGATGTTAAACATGTAATAGGCGGTTAATATTAGTCATCTGGTGTATCTAGTTGGTGAGACAGCATGACCAATTTTTGATTTGTGAACTAAAATTATCCTATTAGTCTAGGTAAAAAAAAAACAAAGACATGTGTGTTTTTCTATGTGACCAGAGACATATGTTCTCTATTTGTATATATTATATAATAAATTCTCTTTGGAACCATGTGGACTAACATTGAATCAGCATATGAATGTTTGCAAAATGAGTCTCCATGAGGCAAAACTCATGGAGATGGTCTCTCACTTGGCAAGAATTAATGGACCTTGGTCTAACACAGAATACTGCTGGAACCATGTAGCCTGAATGATCTCCTTTCTCTCATAATATTGATGATTCTCTTGATGACTTTTAGTGTCACTTTGTCAGTAATGCATGAGACAGATGTGATCATTTCCAGAAACCCCATTATTTTCCTCAAAAAGATTCTTCCTAAGTTTCTTGAGAACTGATGCTTCTCAGGTTCCTTAACTAGAAAACCAGCTTTTACCACAGTCTCTGGGAACCTTTCTATTCAGTACTGACAGGATCACAGGCAATAAAAGTTAATGGGCAGCTAAAGAAATACAAGCTAATTGTATGCAAACAGTATATGACAAACACTCCTATTTCTCTAAATATGCTTTGTTAAGTTTTAAACCATACTGTTGTTCTTGAGAATGTGCACCTAGATGGGCCTGACTTGATATTTAGCCAAGCAAACAAAACGCTGAGTGCTGTTTTAGGTTTAAAAGTTATTTTTATAAAAAAAAATTGGGAGAAAACGTATTTGTCTTTTTTTTTCCCAGAGTTTAATCCTGTAGGGTAGAGAAACATGTTTGTTTTGAAGTATAAATAAGGATGGCTTGAGTTATTCAAGCCAATGACTGATGTGAAACACATCTGGTGTTCTGGCAATTCATTTTCCAATAATTCCCCTTCCCTGTCTGAGGACCTGAACCCTGGGCTGTGATGGGACCTGGGCAAAATAACAGAAGGAGAAAATAAATATATAAAACACAATGTATTTAATCTTTGTATTTAAACTATTATATTTTGGACAATTTTAATATCTTAAACTAAAATTGATTTTGTTTAGATTAGACATAAATTATGTGGGAGAAACTAATCATTTATTGATTATATCTAAGTCTTAAAACATGAGATAAATCCCAAATCTGGCACTGTTAAGAGGGCAAAGAACATGAGTCTAGATAGGTCCTATGTGGATAAACAATACTATTATTCTGGTGAATTGACATATTAAAAAATTATCACTGATGGCTTATTGCCATACCCTTAGACCACTGTATTTCCTACCCCTCTTCCAAGAAGCATTTTCTTATGAGAAATAGAAATTAACAAAGAATCCCACAAATCATCCATGTGCAAGAGATGATGGAGAGTTCCTCCCAAATAAGGAGCATCATATATCATACCACTACCATTACTATTGAGACATCTTCATCAGAGAAGACCTGGAAAAACTGTAACAAGTAGGAATAGATGCTAAAATAAAAGTCCTATAGTTTTCTGGACATAAAAAGAGAGTTGCATGTATGAACCAATGGCAATTGTGACATTCTACAAAAGACCTTTGCAAATTTAAGCTGGATAGAATTCCTGTCTCAAGAATAAATGTGGGCATGGAATCCCATGGAAGGAGAGAACAAAATATGTATGCCATTGGGAAATTTTCATAAGAATAAGGTTGAGAATGAACCTGCTTTTCTCAATGTTTTAATAAATATATACTAGATGCTACTGAAATATATATTTTGAAAAATATGCAGAGGAGTATGCCTATTGCCTTCTAGTATTTTTTTTTATTATCTTCCCCATTACAACAGACTCAGTGTGTACACACTGTTCAAAAGGACAAAGCCTTCTCATAATTTCCATCTCCAATCCGAAAATCTGGCTATATTTTCTTTGTTCACCATCTATATCTACTCCCTCTATCTAATTTCTTTTCTATGTGTTCTCTGTCACTTACAATCTGACCATAAGGATTTAAAATCCACTTGTGTTTTCACTTTAATAACTACTATCTCTCCAGTTTCACTACTGATAATATATTATCACTGTGTTCTTGGGTGAGGATTTGCAGACAAATCAAACTATGGCACCATATTCATTATAGATCTTGAGGTAAGAAAAAGAAACCAGTGACCATTTATGAGTTAAAATTTATATTATCCCTAACACAATTATAAGGGTACTATGCAAAAACTTCTGGAACTAACACTCTTCTATAGTTGGAGGATTCAGTGTCCAGGGCATTCACAACATTAAAATAGTCTGACTGTAGAAAGTTGTTAATAAATCCCTGAAGGTATCTTCGATATTCTGGGAAACTAAGCACATACAGTAGCAAGCAAGATAATTCTGTCTCGTTCCAGTAATTGCACCAATTTGTGTGAAAGATAGAAATGTGCCCTTTACTCTAAGAAAATGAAATTGAACATCCTTACCCAGTGCCTGTAGCCAATTGGCTTTGTTCTGGGAAAGATCTTGACAACGTTTCACATTACCCCAAGTTATCAGCAATGTCCACTTTCCTTTTTTAAGTGTTAGTCTTTTCCTTACACATTTTCATCCAAATTTCTTCAACATTTTGAATATATCGAGCATTTTTTTCAAGCCCGGGAATATTCTAGATGCAATACCTGCTTCCATGAATAACATAAAAAGAAACCTGGGACTGTATTCAATGGACTCATGATCTTTCCACATGTAAATATATATTGGGCACATCATGATACACGTGACTTGGATTAATGAAGCAGGGTATAAGAACAATTCCATGAGGTGGGAAATTAATACACAGTACTGATGTTGCAAAGACTATGCACGTTTGTGGCGTGATGAAGAGGAGAGTATCAAAAGAGGGTAGACATGGAGAAGAAAAAGACAGATACAAAAACACAAATCAGACCAAAACAGAAAGCATCATATCTCCATCTAAAGAGATAGTTGAGTACTAGAGCAAGCGTATTCTCCTTGGATTCTTAGGCTTTTTAATTGTTCCTGACACTTTAAATCCACGTTTCTTCCCAGATGACTTCATTAATAATGTTCTTTTTTATAGAGGAGAATGAGTCAATAAAAATCTTCTTTGAATTCTATATGATCTGTCATTCTTTTTCTGAAATTATTTAAGTGTATTTAAAAGTATTCTCTACTATACAACAGTTATCATATATGGTTCATAATATTTCAGACTGGAATAAAAAGTACCATAAATGTTACAGTGCAGGCATTGTTAGCATGGCATTTTCTCTCTGGTTTACAAAAAGTAGTATATGCAATTTGGAATCTCCCATAGTGTTACCAGTGTCTAATAAAACACACAAGTTAAGGCACGTTAAAACGTGGATTCATTTTAAAAATAAAATGTCACATATCTTTGAATAGTCTATAACAATTAGAATGGAGTATCATTGACAAATTTGCCTTATATGAGCATTTTAAAATATACTCTCAGTAAAAATCTAATAAACCAAAGATTTGTGCATTATTCCTCAAATTCAACTATACAGTTGACAAACTTATTGATGATAGTATTGAGGCTTATTTTGGGGTTAAGCAACTACTAGAAAAATAATAAGATATATTTATGTAGACACAATAAGATAGTAGAGATTTTACATGATGATATCCTGGCAGCGTCTTTCTTATCATTAAGAGTCTACAATGAGAAAAGAAGAGATCACCTAGATTTTACCCAGCACATGGGGATGGTAAACATGAAGACGGTGAGTTGACTGAAAGAGGGGCCCCAGAACTTGGGAAAAGGCCAGGAGAGTCTCCCTAATCATCTCTTTATAATAAATGGACATTCTATGCAGCCTACATCTATTTAACTTAATTTCACAGTCTAAAATCTTACTTCATATGACCTTGTTTTTGCATTCTAGACAATTTAAATTTAAATTCTAATTTCATTTGACTTTAGGTTTTCTTTATATAATCATGTTTTTTTAGGGACTCATCCATATTGTAGCATGTATAAGATAAGCCTGTTTTTCTCTTTGTTACTGAGTAGATTCAGGTTGTATTAACATTACTATTTCTTTTAATCCAGTCACTTGAGTGCAGGTATTTAGATTTGGTCCATCTAGAGGTTACCACAAATGCCCATATTAACTTTGTTCAATATCTTCTTATGAACATGTGATCTTTCTTTTTGATAAATAAGAGAATTTCCTGGGTCCTGTTATAAATGAGTGCTTACTTTTACACAATTTATCAAATAGTTTTCCAAGGTGACTATTTGATTTTGTCTTTCCTACAGCAATAGATGATGAATTCAGCTCACCACTTCTCAGTCAGCATTTGCTATTATCAATCTTTTAAGCTGTCTTTTTGTAACTATCATGTGAACATTGTATTGTGAATTCAATAAATACTTCTGTAATGATGTGGATTTAATTTATATTTCTGTAATGATTACATTTTTGTATATTATGTATTTTCCATACAGTGATTAATCATTTATATATTTATTCGTATTTATCATGCTATTAATTTTTAAGCTGTAGAATGTCTTATTGAGCTATAAATATTCATTTGTTTTTTTCCACAGATACATATGCCAGATAAATTTCATATATATAGTATGACTATGTGAGTATAATTTTATATATCTATAGGATATATAAACCTATATTGTATATATTCAAGAGGTAAGTCAGTATACAGATTACTCTAGGATTGGCAAATATTTTCTCTAACTAAGAAGCTATCTCTCCACTCA
The DNA here is from genome assembly GCF_018167655.1 of Microtus oregoni. Taxonomy (NCBI): domain Eukaryota; kingdom Metazoa; phylum Chordata; class Mammalia; order Rodentia; family Cricetidae; genus Microtus; species Microtus oregoni. The sequence goes on from NW_024543060.1 coordinate 20,313,814, forward strand.
GTTCACTGTCTTAATGTGGGCAATGACATTGAATTGGGACAAAGTGCAAAGCATAAAATCTATGCTGCCTTTAATGTAGGGAGAAAACAAAATGAATGTCTAGATCTACTTCAGAAGTTAGTTACTCTTCTTCAGTTACATTGAAATCTACATATTCTTCGTGTATGATCATTAAATCTACCTGTAATCACTCTTGTATAAATGAAATCTGATGGCAAGCATTTTATGTACAACTGTCACGGAATATTTGGTGGCTTCTGAATTGTCTAAGTTAGGGTTTTATTTGCAGTGAAGAAAGAACAAATTTTGCCAAAGAACATATTTAATTGGGGCTGGTTTTTACTTCAGGGATTTAGTCTGTGGTTGTCTTGGGGTGAAGTATGGTGGCATGCAGACAGATATGGTCTTGGAGCGGTGGTTGAGCTCTACATCCAAACAGACAATTAGACAGAAAAGACACTGGTTTGAGCACTTGAAACGTCAAAGGCCACCCCAATGACACACTTCTTCTGAAAAGGACACACCTTCTCAATGAGACCTCACCTTCTAGTAGTACCATTTCCTATGAGCCTGTGGGAACAAATCCTATTCAAACCACCAAACCCACTTTCCCCCAGATGTTTTGAAATTATTTCTTTAGTGAGTCATGCTTGACTTAGAAAAAAAAATTCTTTTTTCACTGTCTGAGAGTATCAAGGGCATTTCTTTAATATCTGCCTGGATTGCAAGGGTTTATGACTACCTATGCCACCTTCATATGATTTGACTGAGCACCTGTTCTCAGCCTGTAACTTCTTTTGCCCTTCTCGTATTTCCTCAGACCCTCCTCATGGGCGTTACTACACTTACCCTGGGAAACAACTGCTGAGACCAGGTTGCTCTCGTGCTCAAAGACATGTGACACTTAGTCATAACTTGTCAAAAGAAAATTAAATACCGATGAAATCATTGGGGCAAAACATTTTAGTGACGGTAACCATCGTGCTCCTGGAGTCCTAAAATGTCACATTCTCTAACCGCACTTTTTTCCTTACATGAGAAATAGTTTATTCTAATTTGGTTTCCAATGGTGTCAAGGCCATGATTAAAAGCAGCTTTAGTTTACTATTAGTCCTGATCACAGAAGATCATAGAGTGAGGTCAAGGCAGGAATTCAAACAAGACAGGAGCCTGACAGCAAGAACTGAAGCAGAGATAGTAGGGGAATGTTGCATACAAACGTAGTCCCCAGATTTAAATTTAGCTACCTTTCTTATACCTTCTTAGTACCACTTTCCTGGGGTCAGCACTACCTCCATTGGCCTATGCCATTTCCACAATAATTGCTAAACAGCTAACTATATGCCCCCCACCAGTTTTGCAAATGGCCCAAACAATATTCAGTTGTTCACTTGTTATTTCTATTTTATTATTTTAGCTAAGCTTCATCATTAACTTGTTCAGTTGTACATTTTGCTTTCCCTCTATGCCATACTCCTTGCAGTAGTATTAGCTCCTGTGTATGGTACACATGGTTCTATCTAACCCACATTTTTCATTGAGTTTTTCTTTCTCGAAGTATATACCACATTCTACCATTGAGTCTTTAAGCTTGGTAATTTACTCTTGACATTTGATGCTATGTGTATTCGTGAGGCTTTTTTCTTACTCTGTGTCTGCATGTCTTACTCTCCCTTCCAGAACTTTGAAACCTGGTTAATGTTCCAAGTGTTGCTTTCTTATATGCACCTAACCATCTCTGTTGAGTCAGAAAAGCTTCCAGGTTTGAGAGTTGTAGTTAGTAATTCTGGGTAAGAGATCTGAGAATTTTTAGTTGCCTGATCAACCCTCAGGGAAAATATTTGAGAAAAAAAAAAACAGAGTTTCCAAGGAAAATTACATCTGTTACTTGAGTGACTGACAAAGAAAAACTAAAATTGCCCAAAGAATCAACAGTATAATGAGAGAGCAGAGGCTGCAAACTGAATGATTTTTGCAAATTCTAATGCTGCCCCATAGGTTTACCAGTCCTTGCTAAGTGAAAGTCCTTTTCCGCAGGTCCCTTGCCCCAAGAAACCTATTGGACAGGTATTCATATGCCAATCTGAGATGAAGTAACAGGATCCCCAGATTTTTGGGTTGTTCCTGGGGCTTTTAAATTACTTACTGTGCAAATCTTTTACCATGCAGCTACATCCAAGGCCCCAGGGTTTTGCAACACAGTTCAGGCTGTCCATTGATTCTCTATGTATGTTAAACTGCCCTGGAATCATGGATTGTTTTGCATCCTCTTTCAAGCACTAACATTGTCCACATGTACCACTATAATTGCTTATAACTACCAATATGGATCTCTTTAGGGCAGACAGAAAGATCATATTAGATCATGCAACTCCCAGTTAGAATTTGTTCATAGCTTTATTATATAGTAAATATAATTAAATAGCTTCTCATAAGGAACCTCTTGGAAGTTTTGATTATTTGTTCTTTTCCTGCTTCACTCCCTGACTGCTCTGATATTATCTACTATGCCAGACTTTCACAAGATCAATGACATTTACACATCCCACTTCTAAGTGCATTTCAGCCTTGATAGTTCCTTCAGCTCTCATAGTCCACATCACATTGATTGAGAAACGTCTGATCGCCTAAATAGGAGAGTCAGCCATTCCCGAATGTTCTGTTTTAGCACTCACTTCGTCGCCTTTCAACCTCAGAGAAAAACTTTTATTATTTGATATACTTCTGCTTTTGTTTATTGCCTCGTCATCTCTATGCAAAAATTTTCCGAGAGAGAGAGGATTGGGTTTCCTGATCAGTGTATACTGCTAGATAATGAAGTATACTATAGAAAGTATAGTTAATATTTATTATATAGTTACTATTTATAATATTATTATATATAGTAACTGATTAGATAAGCATGTATCATATTCAGTTTTGGAATGATATCCTTCAGCATAGCTATGGGCAGTTTGTTTGTAATGGGCATCATTTTCATTTTGTAAAGCTGAGTTCTAAAGATCAGGTTCAGTTTTTTTGTACTTTTACAGGATTTTTTTAAAATCTAAATATTAAGTAACTTTTGGTGAAAAGATCAATGCTATTTCCAAAAGGATGTGATGAACAGTGTTACTTTGGAACTTTGAAAATACAGGTTGACCTCATAAGAAATGGGAATAAAAATGGGCATTATAATTTTTTGAAGTTCACTAACAAGTGCCTTGCCTTTGGGCAAGCTCCAGGCCGGTGAGAGATTCCCTGGCACAGAACAAACTAATGTTCTGAGGAAGGACAGCACCTGGAGTTGAGCTCTGTCCTCTATGCTTATTCACACACATGTATGCAAACATGCACTCATGTCCCACTGTAAAAGCATAAACATACATACATATACCCACATCAAGGAAAACACACAAAGAGAAAGTCAATTCATTAAATAGCTTATAATTTGTTTCTCTTGACAGTTTTCAGCCATTTAGTATAGCGGTTGTTTTTCTAAGGAGGCGTCACAGTAATTTCCTCTATTAATAATGATTACGTTGTATATATTTATATTATTTTACCTTATACCTAATTGCTACTTTGTTTGGTATTTCTGATAAGCTCTTAACTTACAAATAGTTTCATTAAATATTTCATTATAAGCACCCTCTACCAAACAACTAGTAAGTAGCAGAGAAGATACACTGATGAGATCCATGAAATTTAGCATCACTCTGTTTGCTTACTAACATCAACAGAAAACATGGACATATTTTTAAAACAATGAAGAGATTCCATGGTAATTTGCAAAGGAATCTCAATTCAATGAAATTTATGTTGTGTTTTGATGGGTAGCACTCATTTTTTTAATCCAAGCAGGAAAAGTATCCAAATATATAATCATCTGTAAAAAACTATTTTTTTAGAAATGCATGTTTTTTTGTCAATACAGCAGAATAGAAACCTTTAAGTTGTTTACATTAATATTTGGGATTATGTTAAAATATATTTATTATCACATAAAGAAATCACCCTTTCTTGTTATGTAAACATGGTTTCTTTTACTGTTTATTTTTTAATGATAACTCATATGACCTTAGGAGATAGATACAGAATAAGTTTTATTCATTAAGTAATATGCATCTTAGTAATGCAGCCCAAGTGAAATAAATTTATTCTACACATGAAAAAATCATCTAGAAGAACAACATAATAGGTTTATTGTGTAGGGTTAGTTGAGGGAAATCAGTTTTCAGCTCACTCCTGCACACATATTGAGTCAGCTGTCACAGTAAACTAAAATTTCTGAGGAGGAATATAAGTCAAAACAGTTCCCGACTTTTATGAGCTAATATTAGGCAATGTCTGCTTAAAATCGTGGTGTAATTGAAGGAGCCTGTACTATGAGAACAGAATACAGAGTTGATTTCTCCTTCAATCATGGCTAGTAACTACAGTCCTTCATGGCATGACCTCAAATAAATTCAGGATACAACAATTGATCTGAATATCAGAATTAGATTCTGCTACCCATTTGCAAACTCCACAGATGGACTTAACTGTGCTCTTTCACCTTGTCCTGATTACCTATTGGGGCTTTCTTTCCTAATTGCATACAGCAATTACTAATTATATGTAACCTGTTGGCTTCTAGTCACAAATTATTTACTTGTGCTAGTTTTCTTGTCATCTGGGGCATGATTAATTCTCATTTGTCCCTTACGATGCTTTCTGTGTATTTTTCATAAACATCCTTCAAATGGTAAATAACTATGCTTCTCAAATTTGCCACCAATATATTTAAAAGTAGAATCTAGTCATTAGGAAACTAGGGATGAGAAAATGCAACCAATATCCTGGCTTCCACTTCTGCAGCAATCGGGAAGTGTTATTGTTTATCAGCCATGTTTCCTACAAAAATGTGCTTAAATATCAGAATTCCACGACTGTCCATCCAGCTCACATCTAAATTCGAATGTAAGTGAGAACTCGAACATGAAAATAATTTGAATACTCAACTAATCAGAAGAAACTGACTTATTAAGTCTGCAGTTTGATTCTGAAGTTCCTTTGTTATCAGAAACGAATCAACAATGTTATTTTCTGACTTTAGCCAGCTTTGTATTGTTTTTCAGTTTTTCTCACTATGTTTCCATTTAGGTCAACAAGTTGAAACACTTGGTCTAATTTTCTCTTAAGCAATGTATTCTCCATTAACAGTAATGATTCTCAACTGGGACGTTGAAAGACCCTGTCATGGGGGTCACAGAAAACGATGGGAAAGCAGATATTATTTATATTAGGATTCATAAAAGTAGCAAGAATATACTTCTGAAGAAGCAATAAAAATAATTTTATGGTTGGAGTTTACCACAGCATGAGGAAATGTATTAAAGGGTTGCAGTGTTGGGGAGGTTGAGAACCGCACATCTACAGTATCCAGAGTCAAACTGTTAATCCTGTACTTGAAATGTTAGAACAAAGTACTACATAGTCTGACCCTCCTTAATTCTTTCTCTCTCTTTTTCTTGCTACCTATGGGTTGAAACAGCCAGAATCCCTGTGTACCCATAACCAGAAAATACAATCCATTTTGTTATGGAGAGGAGAATGAGTGGCGATAACCTGGTTGCTTTACATGGAAATTTTCATCTTAGACTTCTGAATCACTAACTACAAAATACCTAGACTGCTTCTCCGGACACCCTCTGCATGGGGGCAGTTCGGATTTCTACTGCATTAGTATCATTCAAAAAATGTTATCTGTGCTAAGTGAACTTAAAAATACAAATAAAAGAAAAAGAATCAAAGCCCACTGGACAATATTTATGATGTCCAAAAATGACATATGAGCAAAACAATATTAGTACCTATCAATGATAATAAAGAAATGTTTCAATGAACATAAAGGATATGGAATAAATCCTCTGATCAAGTGCCAAAGACGAACTTATTTTTCTTAAGCCATCATAGCATAGGAACTAAGGACATAAAGATTTGGGTGTAATGTACCACATTGGCAGTTTCTACCTCAATGATTTAGATAATCAGTGTTAATCTTGTAAAGAAATGAATTTAATATCAACCAGTGATGTGTGATTCCCCTGTGAATACCATTGGTTAATAAAAAAAACTGCTTTGGGCCATTGGCTTAGCAGAGAAAGGCCAATGGGGAAATCTGAACAGAGATATATAGAGTACGTGGAATCAGAGAGAAGCCATGAAGCCGCTCAAGGAGAAAGATACCTGTAGGAGCGTGTTGGAAACTTGCTGGTAGGCCACAACCTAGTGGCGATGCACAGATTAATAGAGATGGGTTGATTTTAAATATAAGAGCTAGCTAGAAATATGCATAAGCTAATAGGTCAAGAAGTGTTTTAATTAATACAGTTTCTGTGTGGTTACTTTGTGTGGGTCTGGGCCGGGAACAAATGAGTAGTTTCCATCTTCAAATTGGTGCCACAGTAATATTGTTCTTAAATAGAATAATGTTCTAAAATATTGCATTGAATACAGATAGTTAATTCTATCACCACAATGTTATCATTATCAGCATCATTAGATTTATGACCCTGTTTGCTCCTATTTTCCTAAATATGGTGCATTTTTTTATCTTCAGATTCTTCTTATTATAGGAGTATGCATTTGTCTTTCTGAGAGTACACACACACACACACACACACACACACACACACACATACTATTATTCTAGAAACTTTGTGAAGAGCACATTTAGTGTCTTTTAAATCTAGTAGAGTCTAGTCAGTACCTAGGGAAAGCTAATCTTTACAGACTTTTATCACATGCATGGGAAGCATTGCTACTGAAACCTTTATATTGCTGCCAGTACAGCAGCACCAAAGTGAAAGCAATAGAGAATGATAGCTTAATCGAAGGTCATCTACTTAAATCATATCTCCAGTGGAGAACTCATAGCTAGAGAGAAACCCCCAGACAAACAGAATTTGACATTATTGAATCAGTATAACAGCAAGAAGTTTAAAGGGCCTATGTGGTTTTGAGATTGAAAAGGCTATGAAACTTTAGCCAGAACAATCAAGATAGTTCAGTACACATGTCAGAATGATGCAAGATTTTTGATTAAGATCAGTTTTTTTAGACTATAATGCTATTTCAAAATCATATCAACTTCAAAACTGTATGTCTTTTCAGATTCTTATTCTATTATATAGATAAAAATTTCAATCAGAAATAGTTATATTGTAAGTAGTTTCTGTGTTAATAATATGTCAGTGTGATTTCTACAAGTTTATTTGGCTATATAGGTATGAATTCCAGGAATAACTAAAGCAAGTTTCACTGATGCATCATTTTACAAACAAACAAATAAACAAACAAAAAAAATGTCATGGTAAAGCCACAAGCACATGATATGCTGCAAATATGTATTCTTCAATTTTATTAAAAGAAAGCAGTTAAGATTCCTTGTCTAGACTCATGATTCCTTTTTGGAATTCAAAACATAATGAACACATAGTGTGCTGGGTAATGAATGTAACTTATTGTGTTCCTGTTCTGGGGAATTTAGAATTTAACTTAATAAAAGCAGAATAGTCCGAAATGTGATATATAACATAGTTACCCAAAAATTTTAAATATAACATTTTATTGATTTTTTGATGGTTTTACCTTATGCTTCTTGGCCCCACTCATCTTCCAATCCCAGCCCATTGCCCTTAACCCTTGTAATCTTTATCTAGGATAGAACAAAGCAAAATTTAAAAGAAAAGAGGAAAAAATGACAAAAAAGAAAAGAAACGTCTGTAGCGTGACACCGTGAGTCACATAGCAAACCCTTTAGTCCATACATCACTAATCGCAAGTGTTCATTGCAATGAGTCATTGGTCTGGTTCAAGGGCTCTGATTTTTGCTATATCATAGATAAGAGGCCCACACTGGGGCTCCTCTTGGATATTCTATTGTTGTCCTGTGTCATGGATATTCTGCAACTTTTGGTGCAGATCTGGCCCCTTTGTGTGCTCCAGCAGATCACAGGTGGGGTGGATGATGGGATAGCACTGGATCTCACTCTGGATGGTTGCTGGGTTGGTCAGATCTTTAGCGCTCTTTCTCATCCTCAACACCAGGGTGAACTCTCCAGTACTGTCCAGGCTAACTCACCGTATGCTGTATAAGTAGCAAGTGTTGGGGACGAGTTAAGCTCTCATGTCCTCTGGTCAGTTTGTCTACACCTACACTACCAGGGTCAGGTTTACTGTGTTGCCAGGTGAGGTGTACGAGTCCCTTCAGAGTGCTGCAGCTGATTAGAAGGCCAACTCTCTCACTTTTCTGACCTCTGGGACAGCTTTCCCACCTACCACAGACCTCAAAGGGTGTGTGGGAGGATTCAATCTCTTGTACACACCATTGCATGGCAGATGAGGGATGGACCCAGATGTCTCAGCCTTACATTCTCACCCACTCTCCAGCCGACAGGGTCAGCTCTGCTGTGTTACCCAAGCAAGGTGCAGGGCCTGCTCTTTCAAGTGCTGTATCTGTTAAGGACGAGAATCAGCTTTCTCCCGTGCCCAGGTGCCAAGGGGCAATGGGGAGAGCGTCTCTGCCTTGCCATTGCTACCACAGGGCAGAGGAAGAGTGTGGGGCCATCTCCTCCCTTCTCACTAACCCAAGCCACCACCCACTGGTCAGCACTACTGTAGTGCCTAGGTGAGGTGCAGGACCCACTCTCCTAGTGTTGCAGTCAGTGAAGGGTAGGTCCAACCGTTTTACTCTCATGACCCAGGAGTCCTGTCTTCTGCCCACCACAGAGCGAAAGGGGCTAACACTGCATGAGAAACAAAGGGAGCAGTACCTTCTCTTCCACTCTCACACCCTCAGGGCCAGCGTCCCCACACCCGTGCCCACAGAGTCAGCTCTGTCATGCTACCCAGTTGAGGTGCAGGGACAACCCTCTCTCCAGCGCACCAGCGCTTGGGGGCCAACACAAGTTCTCCCTAGTACTGCAGTCAGTCAGTGACTGGTTCAGCTCTGCGCAGCCCTATCATCTCAGCCTTCAGTGGAAACAGGTGGTACAGAAATCAACAATAGACCACGGTTGTGGCAGGACCACTAGTGCAGAGATGGTCCGTGGCAGCAATTTAGGTCCAGATATCAACATGTTCTTGGGTAGCAACAGGCCACCGATCTCAGCCCACTTTTCATCGTTTTCACCTCTTTGAATCTAATTCATTCTCTCTCTCTCTCTCTCTCTCTCTCTCTCTCTCTCTCTCTCTCTCTCTCTCTCCCTCTCTCCTTGTCTCTCTCTGTCTCTGTCTCTCCCCCCCCTTGCTCACCAAAATAGAGTTCCTGTTTTCTCCTCTGGGACAGGGGCAGAGAGCCTCGCACCAGGACTTGGATCTTTCTTTCTTTGTCTCCCATTCTGTCTTAGAGGCGCTGAGAAGGTTTCTGTCTTCTGTTTTGTATACTCAAATCATTTTAAATTGGGAAAATGGGAAGGTATCTCCAGAAATATCTTAAAATCATGCATTATTTCAAAAGAGTAATGGAGAAAAAATATATTAATTTTCATCTTTTACTTTAGGGAAATAAATATGACACCAGAGAATAATTTAAATGGAATTACATTTTAATATAATTATTTCAAAGGGGACATGGAATAATGAGGATGGAAAAATGGACATATGGAAGGAAGGAGGTATGGAAGAAAAGTAAGAAGGAAAGAAGGAAGAAGTGTAGAAAATGCCAAAGTCACAACCAGTGGTATATTTTCCAATTGTCAGATAGGATTAGAGCAGCAGTTCTCAACTTGGGGGTCATGGACCTTTCACAGGCGTCACACGTTAGGTATCTTGCACATCAGATATTTATACTAGGATTCATAACAGTAACATAATGTCAGCAATGAAGTAACAACAGAAATAATTGTGTGGCTGAGGGCTGCTACCACATGAGGAACTGTAAGACAGGGTCACAGCACTAGGAAGGCTAAGAGCCTTTGTATTAAAGACCTCATCTTGACAAAGGCTCCTTAGGGTTACCTGCATTCCTTCCTATATTTCTCCCTTGGTGTAAGATAAGGAACATTTGCTTGGGTCTCAGCAGCACTTTAGTAGGTATTAACTGATGCCTCTTTAGACATACTGCCACAATCTCTAGCAATTGGACTCTAGTTATCTACTTTAACTTAAAAAAACACTTTGTCTGGAAAGGGGTGAGGAAAAATCCTAAGGCCATGATTAAAACTATTAGAACAAGGGCATCAGTAAATGACACATTTTTTTAAGTAGGGAATTTTGACACAAATTACAGCTCTATAAGACTTTTCTTCAAACTCCGTGCTCTCCACTTAGAAGAAATTCTATACCTTAAATGATATCAAATGTGATTTTGTAACTAAGAAAGAGTGACCATTATTCTCCAAATGGAAGCTATTTCTGTCTAGAAGTCATGGAATCAGTGCAACTAACACATTCCCTGCTGGCTACTATTGAGATTGCCATAGTCGTTCTAAGTTTTAGCATCTCACTTAAGACAGATGTGCTACATGATATATAGTTAGAATACTTAAGAAAATTCCTCCAAAATAAATATACAGAATCAAAATGAATGGAATCGCCTACATTTTCAAAGGATTTTTGTTGGTTGGTTGTGAGCATTCCCTGATTGTTCTCAGCTTAGTCTGAAAATGTCACTAAGTAATAAGTGCAGAAACGTGTTAGAAGTAAGCAGTTCCATAGTGCTAAAACATGAGAAAGGTTTTTATTAAACCTCAGAAGTGAAAAGGCTTCCGGATTCTAAACCTGGATGAGATGGAAGGAAATGACCCCTTGAAAGTCATTTGTTTATTAAAGATTTCCTTGGACTTTCCTTGTTCCTGGGGAGAGATTGCTAGAATGGTCACAGGTAGGTGATAGTCCTTGAATTATATCCTCATGGAGATTTACAATCCCAGTGTTCTAGATAGCAGATTATTTCTGATTACTTTTCTTTATACAAAGTTTTCCAAATGCGTTTTTCTATTATATGGAGAAAGAGTGAAGAGAGTAACATTATGTGGAATTTTCACCTAGACTCCAATATCCAAGGATTTTAATTAGTTGCATTTTTATTTTGTAAAGCAACCCTTCCCTCTGTGTGTTTTATTCATTAGAACAATTTACTCTGTGATTTCTCTGCTATCATCTCCATGTAGCTAGCAATTTTAATTTAAATTATTTTTTTCAAGCATAATATATTTTAAAAATAAAACAAAAAGGTAAATTGCCTATTTCATGTGCACTTGTGAGTTTAAAAATCAATGGGAATAATTTTACAGTTGCTGTTTTGTTTCGATAGTTCCAAAGTATGCATTTTCAAATAAATTTTCTTGAAACCTTCTTATACTAGGAATATTGTACATTCTTGACGTGAGTAGCCAAGGAGCTGGTGCAACAAACATTTGGTATGATTCTTTCTAAGGAGACTTCATGAGTCATATTAATGAAGAACTAAAGAAAAATAAATCTGTGAAGTAATGGAAGAAAGGTTAAATTTTACTTGAGGGATAGTCTCTCGGGAGTCACCTGAATACAATATGTAGAAAACTAAAGAATCATATCATATTTTTTTCTCTTTTGTAAGACAAGGCTAGAAATAAGTGAAAGTACTGGGACTAGAAAAACATTTAAAATTCTCTTTTGTCTTTTTACGTAGAGATCAAAATTTACTCAAGTCACTAATTAGTACAGCTATTTACTCAGTAAATTTGTTATAATATGTCATATTTTAAAACAAACACAGAAGTAAAAGTTGAAAAGGCACAGAAGTAGATTCCTGGGACGGCAGCCTTGTCCCAGCTTCCTTCATCACTGACCTGCAATTCAGTTTAGAAGGCAGTCATCAGGGACTACTGTCTACACAAGAGAGAAAGTGTAAAAGTTTCTGACGGATGGATTGACTCACGCTTTCTGACTTAGTTACAGGGAGCTGTTGTATATTTAGTGGCCCACTCTGGAAAATAAGTGTCTGTGACGTTTTCTGGATTGTTTACCTGAAATATCCATCAGACTAGGTTTGAGAATTAGACCAGAACTGTTGAATTTTGCTGTGAGTATTTGACAGGTGTGTGGTGTTCATAAACTATGAGTGTGGAAGGCACAGACATATGAAGTGGAAAAACTATTACTGGAAAGCCAGTGCTAGCTAGCTGTGATGTGATGTGACTTGGAGCCGGTCAGTGAATGTAAAGTATATTTCAAATAGTGTGAGATCAAGTTAAATGATGTTTCATGTTGCTAAATTCTTTAATATTCTCCCTCCTTCCGCTCCACATTGGGACCTTGGGAGCTCAGTCCGGTGCTCCAGTGTGGGTCTCTGTCTCTACCTCCATCCATCACCAGATGAAGGTTCTATGGTGATATGCAAGATATTCGTCAGTATTGCTATAGGATAGGGTCATTTCAGGTTCCCTATCCTCAGCTGCCCAAGGAACTAACTGGGGACATTGCCCTGGGCACCTCGGAGCCACTCTAGGTTCAAGTCTCTTACCAACCCTAATGTGGTTCCCTTAATTAAGTTATGTGATTCCCTGCTCCTCTATCCAAACTTGTTTTATCCCCAATCATCCTGTTTCCCCAAGTTCCCCCTATCCTCCCCTTCTCCCTTTTCTCTCCCCTTCTCCCCTTACCCCAATCCCTCCCCACCCCCAAGATCCCAATTTTTTGCCGAGCAATCTTGTCTATTTTCCATAGCAGGGATAATAACTATATGTTTTTCTTTGGGTTCTCCTTCTTATTTAGCTTCTTTAGGATCACAAATTATAGACTCGGCGACCTTTATTTATGGCTAGAAACCAATTATGAGTGAGTACATCCCATGATACTCTTTTTGGGTCTGGGTTACCTCATTCAGGATAGTGTTTTCTATTTCCATCCATTTGCATGCAAAATTCGAGAAGTCATTGTTTTTTATGGCAGAGTAGTACTCTAATGTGTACATATTCCATACTTTCTTCATCCATTCTTCCATTGAAGGACATCTAGGTTGTTTCCAGGTTCTGGCTATTACAAATAATGCTGCTATGAACATAGTTGAACAAATGCTTTTGTCATATGATAGGGCATCTCTTGGGTATATTCCCAAGAGTGGTATTGCTGGGTCCAGGGATAAGTTGATCCCGAATTTCCTGAGAAACCGCTACACTGCTTTCCAAAGTGGTTGCACAAGTTTGCATTTTCACCAGCAATGGATAAGGGTACCCCTTTCTCCACAACCTCTCCAGCAAAGGCTATCATTGGTGTTAGGTTTTGACTAGTACATGAGAAAGGAATCTTTCAGAAAGTTTAGGGACAACCATAAAAAGAGGCAATTCTGCTTTTTTTTCTTGAATGATGTGTTTCCCACGTGCTAAATTACAGACAGTATTTGGTCACTCATCTGGTGAACTTACTAAAATTTCCTCAGGTATTTATGAAAATCATTTAATTAGCATATCTCTCAGACGAAATCTGTCTTCTTAGCACCTACTGTTTTATAGCCTTAGTTTAATAACCTTTTCTATATTTTTGTAGTTATTCTGCATTTATATTTTTAAGTCAATCATTATGTTGATCTGGAAAATACTGTTCATATTGTGAACATAAATTTGAAAATTTAAATATTAATTATTGAGTCTTCTGAATCTTCAAATTTTAAGCAGCATCATTTATCAATACTGCATATCTTTTTATTTACAAATAATTTATTTATTCTAGTATAATGTTAAATATTCTCCAAAGTTTCCTATCTATCACTAATTTAAACCTCTGTATCTTACACTGTTCAGTTTATGTGTGGCACTTAAAAACTTCATGGACAGGAATGGTAAGATAATTAAGTAGATAAATAAATCTTCTGCCAAGTCTGATCCCTGGGATCTATGGGGTATAAAGACAGAACTACATTTTAAAATTTGGCCTCAGACATCCACACAGGTGCCATGGCATATATAAACATATGCACATGCATGCATACATACATACATATATTCATATACATGCACGTACACTTACAAGCATACAAACACATACACACAACATAAAGGCTTATAAGAAAAATAATAACAATGTTCTCCTATCTAATCATAATTATTCTATATTTAAATCATAATTTTATACTGAACAATATTAATATTATGTCTTAAATTCTGCTATCTTGTTCATGACTGATGACAGTTTTTCTTTTAATTAATCTTTGTAGTATACAGTCATATTTTTAGTTTTATTAAATTTTGCTAGAATTTGCTACTTGTACCTTCCATTTACAAAATAAAGTGGGAATAATGGTATTTAGTATGCATCTGGTTCAAGTTTATTGTATGTATCTTTAAAATATTACTAATAAATGTTCAAATTTTCTTATTTGTATATTTGATTGATTTACTCAATAAATTAAAAGCAATTTTCAAATTAATTGTAGTTCTTCCAGACTGCAAATTGGTTTTGTATCACATCTCTTTTTCTGAATGGTTTTGCCAGACTTCCTTTGTTAGTGATTCTCAGCATGGGGTTCTGACCTATTCACAGGAGTAACATAAGACAATTGGAAAAATATAGAAATTTATCTTAAGATTCATAGCAATAGAAATTTACAAATGAAATAGCAACAAATACATTTCACGTTTGGGGGTCACATCACCATGAGGGTCACAGCATTAGAAGGGTTAAAAACCACTGCTCTATGCCATTTCTGGTTTGGAAGTGACTGTGAATTGATCACCTCCTTTCCTTTACATTAGTGCTTTCTTGTAAAGACTTTTCACTGGTTTTCCACAGATATCTTTGGAAACAAACCAATATAGGAAGCATGGAATATCGACATATTATCTAACATTTACAATTATTTTGTGATTGATAATATTGTAAGACAATTGCTACCTATGGTTATTTATGTATTATTTATTTATTGTTTTGCTCCATAAATTATTTTTGATATCCTTCTCAACAAACAGAACCAACTTTTATACATTTTAGCTATATATCAAAGACTTTTTGGATATTTGGTTCTTCTTCTTTTACCCATTTGTATTGACTTTCACATGGCTATACCATCTACTTGAAAAAGCAGCCTCAGAAAAACATTTTAATTAAACAAAAGATACCTGAAAAAAACCCTACAACTGACATAAATGATAATGGGAAAATAGAACTGTATATTCCAGAAAAAGTCTAGTTTTATGAATCATGTGAAAATTGTTATGAAAAGAGAAACAGTGGATAGCAAGCATGAAGTTATGATCAGTGGTTCCTTAGTAAAGCAATTATGTTATGATCTCATATTTTAGGTATTACTTTTAAGAGTAGAAAGAAAAATAATTTAGATTTTGTTAATACAACAGCTGGTTACTAAGCAGATGTCTATTAATATTAACTCTTAAGTGTTCAATATCACTTCAATAAGCAAACAGAAACAAAGGTGCGTTGATCCATTCCTTGAAGAGTTAGTCAAACTTCTAACTTTTCACACTGGACTTTCTGCTTTCACAGGGAATGCTTGAACTGGTTCATAAAAAGTTGTCCGTGCTTTTGTAGCCAGGAGATATTTACAGCATTCCATAAAAAACAGCAAACTGAATTTTCTGATAAAAGTCTGAGTGGGGCAGAGCCCTTTACCCTGTCAGCGTCTGTGACAGATCAAAGGAAATACTGAAGAAAAATATCTCTGAGAAATCTTTGAGCACACACATACATACACATGCTCACCCATGTAAACATGTCACTTTTTCCAGAAATACAAATGGTACATAATAATAAACAAAAATCAAAGTTAAGGGTGATTAAAAGATTAAAGAAAACTTATTTGTGAGATATATGCAAGGATTAAGAAGGATAGGTTTCACAGTAGAAGGAGTAGAATTTACTAGGATGTGTTGATCTACTTGCAAGACACAAATGTAATTAATATTAATTCTGTGTGTAAAATATTGAAAATTAGAATATTATAGAGTTAAGTATTATGTGCCTATCTCTCTGAACAGAAGTCAATTTATGATGCATTTTAAAAAAAAAAAAAACTAAATAACAAGATTAAAATCTAGATTAAATAGATGACTGTAAGATACTTTGCACAATGGAAGATATAAACACAAAATCAAAATCTATAATATATATTAGAAAAATATTTACAAATGGGAGAATATTTTAAAATGCAAAATAGAAAGGAATTTTATATATATACATTACATATTATGTACAAAATGCATCTATATAATCATAAAAAGATATATACATATATAAGATCATAATATATTGTATTTACATGTGTATATCATAAATATGATATATATTATACTAAAGAGCAATGCCACTTGAAAGATGGTTCAGCTGCAAAGTTGCTCTTGTGTAGGACCCACCTCCATTTCCCAGTCTCCATTGTGGCTAACTACCCTTTGCAGCATACAGTCAAGCGGATCCAATGCCTTCTTTTGGCCTTCATGGGCACTGTCCACACATGGTGCATAGATATACATGTAAGAAAATCATTCAAATACATAAAACAAAAATAAGTAATATTTAAAAACAAAAATAGTATTAGCTAGAATAACATATCATAAATTTATAAAATTACAGTCAAATAGAAACAGAAAAGTTTAGCTTGAATTTAAATTGGTCTTAATAATAAAAGCCAGTGTTAGATATCAAGGGGCCTAAGACTGAACAATCAGAGAATCAGAGCAGTCAGTCAGTAGTTCTTACCCCTACAAAACCCTTATATTGAATGGGGTATCCTATCTCTACAAGTCCTCAGATTGACGAGCTTGTGCTCCTGTCTCCTCCTGTCAAATATTCTCTCTGCCCAGTCATATCCCTTCCTGTCTCCATCTTCCTAGTGTTAGGACTAAAGGTGTGTAACTAGCAAGCACTAGGATTAAAGGTGTGAGCCACCACTGCCTGCTTGTTTCTCTTTCAGACTGGGTCAGTCTAGTGGAGCTCAGGGTGGCTTTGGTCTCACAGAGATCCATCTGCCTCTGTCTTCCCTTTGCTGGGACTAAAGGTGTGTGTCACCCCTGCCTGGCCTCCATGGCTAACTAATGGTTTGCTCCACATGCTGGTCCTCAGGTGACCTCTATTTGTTATAGCACAAACAAAATATCACCACAGAAAAGACTATGAGATGAATTTTTAAAGTGAAGATTTTTTAAAATGCAATTTAATATAACTTTATAAAAAGATGTTCAATCAAGTTGTCAATTTGGAAAAACTTAATAAATGATAAAGAGTATTCATTAACAAGGTCATAAATAAGAATAATGATAATTATATTCAATGCTGATGATATTAATCGAATTAAGCACCTAAACACATTTTTATTAATGTGCTAATTACACATGTGTTTTACAAATCTGCTCAAAAACAAAATAGTAATATGCATTTGATTAAAACTGAATATTTTACTTGGTAAAAAATTTGTGGTGAAAAAGGAATTAGCTTATAAAGAGATATATTTGAAGCTATTTCTTGTAGAATTTCTAGATACTCATAAATATACTGGTTAACTGAATCTTGGAATATCCAAAAATTATCTGATATACATTAATGAAAATAAAATTGATTGATTTACATGAATGAGCATACAGAACAGTTGTCATATATGGAATTCTTTTTTTTTAAAGTTTTTTTTTTAACATTTATTTATTATGTATACAATATTCTGTCTGCATGTATGCCTATAGTCCAGAAGAGGGCACCAGACATCATTACAGATGGTTGTGAGCCACCATGTGGTTGCTGGGAATTGAACTCAGGAACTTTGGAAGGGCAGGCAATGCTCTTACCCGCTGAGCCATCTCTGGGATCCTCAGCATTCATGTGAAAGCCGGGTGCAGCAAGCACACATCTGTGACTTTAGGACTGGGGTGCAGAGACTGGTGGACCTGCGGTATTCTGGTAGGTTAGTCAGATCAATCTAAACTCCAAGTACAGCAAAGACTATTTCTCAATAAATAATGTAATGAAGCAACTAAGAAATTTCATCCTGATATAGAACTCTGGCTGCCACACATACTCAAAAATATGTTCATATATAGATGCACAATATTTACACATAACCCAATAATTATCAAAGATTTCATGTGATCACATATTTCTATAAACAAGAAAAACAATGAGTCAGTTGCAAATAGAGAGATGTAGAAGTGCTCTGTTTCTTTAACAGAGACACAGAGATGAATACACACTGAGATTCCACCTTGCCATCATCAGAATGAGTATTACACAAAAATAAAAATAAAACAGTAAAACAAGCAAAACAGTCAAATTCTGCTGAGGATGTGCAACCTCTGATGTGCAGAAGGAGTAAATCTTATTTACTCTTGGTGCAATGCATTCCAAAGCTACTGAAACAGTATCTTAGGACAAACAAAAGTTGTGAGTATAAGAAAGTGGAGGAGAGGGAACCCAAGAAGAGAAGGAAGAGAAAGGAGGCCAAGATCGAGTATTAAAGGTTATGGCCTCAAACAAAGCACAAGGGTATTTATGCATTGTAAATTAGAGAGAAAACATTGTCTCCAAAACAAATCTAGAATAATATCATCAAAAATATCAAAAAGGCAATGAAATGAGTATTTTTCAATACTGAGCTTACAAACATGCTGACGTTTTTGTTTTGTATATGCTTAAATAATCATAGCAGATTGTCATGTAGTTTTTCATTCTGGCCTCCCTTGCTCTCTCTCTCTCTCATTCTTAATTACTTGCCTCTCTCTCTCCCTCTCTCTTTCTCCCCGCCCCCCTTCTCTCTCTCTCTCTCTCTCTCTCTCTCTCTCTGAGTGTGTGTGTATTCAACTTCTGTGCAAAAAAAAAAAAAAGCTATGAAACTTTAGTTTGCTTAATTTATTAAGCCTGGGCATATAATAAACACCTTAAAAGATAGTATAAATAGTACCTAGTCCTTCTGATTTTCATGATATCTTAATTGATATGTTCATTTCATTAATAGTCACAAATTTGATCAAATTCCTAGAACTAAAAGTTCAGCACTGTACAGCACAGTGTTTCAGGAGCCTGTTCTTCCTGTTTTGGTGTAAGAAACAGGTATTTAAGTTTAATCAACTTAGAAATGTATCTCTGATGCTACACAAATAAAATACAGCATCTAGTTAAGACTGCTCAAAGAAAGAAAGCCTTGGGGCAAGCCATCAGTTACACAGTGGCTCAGAAAAGTTTGATGAGCCTTAGCCTCAGCGTAGGAAACAAATGAGAAACTGTAATGTACACCTATATCCCAGAATTATCTTGACTCATGCAAGTTGAACACAGAGAATTAGCCAAGGGCATATGCATTGCAACTAAAATAGAAAAGTCCCAAGTCTCATAGAAGTACTGGAGGTAGTTTGCATCCAGGAAGCTTGATTGGGAGCATTATGAACTGACTAATGGAAGTCAATGATTTATATATTGTATGTTGAAACATTTAATAATTATTTTATAGCTGCAACTGCTATAATGAAAGTAATAGAAAGGACAAAGCGTGTTTTCATATCACTAGGGGTTTCTAAATTGTGAAGTATCTTATTAAAGACTGAAAATTAATTTGTCTGGCTACTAAATTATTTAAAAGGTATTCTGTGTAGGAAACTGTGCTTTCTACTGGAAAGAAACTATATAGCCAACAATAGACATCAATTATCACAAGGCTGATTATCTGTGATTATACTTTCTTTTATTTCTTACTGATTTTCTAATTTATATAATCAAAATGTAATTTTGTTGAGTTATAAGGATGACCATGCAGTAATGAGGTTTCAAAAATTGAAAGGAGAATAAGAAATATAATAATAATAATATAAAATTATTTTCTTTTCATTATCATTGTCAAAAAGAGTCACTGAATATGAACCTTAAAGTAAAACTGAGATAAAATCTGAGTACTAATGGAAACTAGTAAAGGTCATAATCATGCAAGAAACTTAATTATTTGGGTCCTTAGATTGAAATTCTCTTGTACGATTCAAAGAAAACCTCAGAAATAAAGTGCAAACACACAATCCTCTACAGTTATTTCACAAATACCTATGACTTCAACTGTTATAAATCGCATGTGACAAAATGTTTGGACTGCAACTCCAAGCGTGATAAAATCAGCATGCTGATTGTCGCCTTAAGAAACAAATCACAGAATTAAAGACGACAAAGTACTTAATGAGCACCAGAAAAATCAACAAAGTCATTGAAAATACTTCAATAAACAACTCTGCCTTTGAAAAAACAACTAATTAAAATCTATGCATATACATCATAGCATAATATTATTCATTAGACTTATTTGGTAGAGATACATGCGATGATTTATAAGAGGTGCATAATAAAATTAATAAAATCTTCATATTTATACACAGACTATTAATATTTCCCCACAATAAAATCAATGTATGATGTCAGAGACTTCTGTTTATGTGGGAGCAATATCAAGCATTTATATACCTGGACTGTTGCAAAATAGCTGGATTTCAAGCTCAGCACAATCATCTATGCTTAAAATACAATGACATGAAAGGCAGAGTTAAAAAGAATCTGAGTTTTTAGGGTCAACGTAGAATGGATAACATCAAAACAAACAGTAACAAACAAAATCCATAGAATTCAAACTTCAAAAAAAGCGACAAGTCTAAATCTAATATATATCTGAACAGATCGACACCCAATATATCAAAGACTTTGAATATTTTGAGGATCCTGGGACAAGAGATGCTTAGAGTATGCAGATTTGATCCCAGCACCAGCAGAGTAGATCATCACTATACCCCAGTTCCAGGGGATTTATGTTTTCTCTGTCCTCCTCAGGAAATAGGTAATGAACTGCTGGACCTATATACAGGGAAGCAATGCACTAATAAACATAAAATAAAAAGAAGTAAATCATAGAATATATTTTAATTTAAATATTTCAAAGACACATTTAAATTGCATCGTATAAGCCAGATATGGTAGTGCATGCCTTTATTCCAAGCACCTGGGAGACAAAAACAGGATGATCTTCATAAGTGAGGCTACCCTGATACTTTGGGAGTTCCAAACAAACAGGGTCTATATAATGAGACCCTGTATCGTAAAACAACAAGCAAAAAGCAACCTGTGTAAACAACAACTACAATTTCTGATTTTTTAAAAATGTTTTAAACCTTTAAATAAAGATTATTGGGTCTTGGAGAGATGCATCAGTGGTTAAAATCACTGGTTGCTCTTCCAAAGGTATGGAGTTCAATTTCCCGCAACCACATGGTGACTCACTGCCATCTATAGTGGGATCTGATACCTTCTTCTGTCATAAAGTTGTGCATGCAGACAGAGCACGCATATTAATAAAATAAACATATATGTCTTTTTGAAAATCTTTTTAAAAAATGGCCGGTGGTGGTGGCTCACGCTGTTAATCCTAGCACTAGGGTGGCAGAGGCAGCCCGATCTAGGGTCTACAGAGTGAGTTTCAGGACTTGAGTGTAAAACAATTGTGAATTACAGACCTATGTCATTCATTTCCAAGGACTGAAGAAGAGTTAGAATATAACTACACCATAGAGTCTCCTACCCCTGGGAGCTGCTCTCACTGCTTTGTAGGATTTGGGAAATGGAGTATAATGGGTAAGGAATGACAGTGAGTAAATCGTTGGATAACCTAATCTGGAAACAGAAGGACAGAAATTTAAGACAAAATTGTAGTTGAATATTGGTTGTATTTAGAAGATAATGATATTTTTTTCCGAAATGAATAAATACAAAATTCAAGTATAATTAGATCATAGGTTTCCCATGCCCTGGTTTGTAGTCTGGGTACACATTACTAGACTCTATTACCTACTCAAATTCGGCTCCTTTCCCATGTGTCTATTCACTGGACGCCTGTTGATTAGCTTTTCACATTACAATTACTCATGTACATATGGGATTTACCGAGGTCAGGATCTGTAAGGGGTCTGCAAAGAAAACACTGAATGGAAACCAACAGGTCAGAAAGGAAGTTCAATTTTAGCTTAATTGAAAATAATTACTTGGTAATGGGTGACTAACTCACCTTTAGATGGCAGAGGAAGAAAAAAAGAACAAAAACAAAAAACTTGTCTTGGTTTCACATTTACTCCAAATGAGTAAAATAGCAATAAAATGATCATGTGGCAAGAATGTCCTGAAAGGGAATATCTTCTACCTTTGTTATCAGAGTTAATTATCGACATCTGTCCCCTGTGGTTTCTTTTTTTCATAGGCTCCTTTCAAGGATCACCACAGGTGAATAGAAACAGAAGGTGTTTAATTTGGCGGGTATATTCCTCTGCTTTCCCTGTTCAGAATAATTATAGGGTGATTGTATTGTCAATACTTGTTTGTGTGCCACAAATCTGGGTCTTCTCCTTTTGTAACTATCAGGAATATTAGCAAAATCAACATCTTTTTATGACACCTTTCTTAGTATTTCACTCTATTTTGGATTCTTTTCCTCAGAATCTTCATGCTTGAAAATAAACTCTCTATTAATTTTGGCAAAGTACTCAGTTTGATGTGATATTTTTCTTTATGAGGAATCAAATGGAAAAAGCACTGTTAAAACTAATGTGTACTATATTTTACATAGTACCTAGAGATAAATATTTTCTGAAAAAAATCATTTTAAATAAAAATGAGATTTACATAGAGAAATGAAAAAAATTTATTCTGTGTGATGTTAATAAAATATGATATATATAAAATTAAATATAAAAGAAAATCACTAGTTCTTAATAGATGTTACATAGAATATATATTTTTAATAAGCTCTTTGTAAAGTTCATCAATTATATGCTGCAAATAAATAAAGAGGGTACTGTGGTTATTATAAATGTATATGTATGTATCTGTAATATAGCATACACCTATATACAATGTGATCGTTTAAATAAGAGTGCTCCCAGAAGCTTTCATATTTGAATACTTGGTTCCCTGTTGGTGAAATTTTGAGGAAAAGGTTAAGAAGTATGAATTTATTGGAGTAGGTATGCCACTGAGTATGTGCTTTGGGGACACAAATGCCCGACTTATTTCTATTTGTCTCTTTCTGCCTCCTGGTTGTTTCCCAAGCTTTGAATTCACAAGATATCAATGGTGCAATAGTGGCACTTTTATTTTGGGAATAACAAATAACTGTTTGACTATGCCTTTTCATTAGTAGGGCCTCATGCCTAGTTCTGTAAGGTTAGCCAAGAAGACATTGCAAGGGAGGTCACGCACACTGAAGGATAGCCCACTATTACCATAGCCAGGACTCTGAACTGATACAGTATCTAACACTTCTAAGTACTTATCTTTATATCCATAGACTAATTCTATCATCCCCCAACAATTGTTTTCCTTCCCAGAACATGAAGAATCCTATAGAACCACAAATGTATAGCTGGTCAAAGTACTGTTAGTTAATAAATGGTTGTTAGGTGACCATTCCCAAGTGGGACATCTACAAAACAACCTCTGAATCTAAGGTTCTAGAAACATTGTAGAAGTGGAAGTTGGAGTATTATTAAAAACAAATTTCATGGGTATACTGGGAAAGGTGGGATTGAGAACATGAAATGTCAGGTAGGGATGGGATGGGAGGAGAGCCAACTGGAAAATGGGGGCATTTCAGAGCCAGGTAGATACCTACTGCAAAGGACTCCCAGGAATCTACAAGGATGACCCCAGTTAAAATTCTTAGCAATTGAGAATATGTAGCCTGAACTGGTGATCTCCTGTGACCCGGTAAGACTTCCAGTGGAGGGATTGCGATACCAATCCAGCCATAGAACTTTTTACCTAGAGTCTGTCCTGACTATGGAATCTGCTGGGGTAAGCGTGGCACAGAGATTGTGGGAGTGGCCAAACAATGGTTGGTTCAGACTGAGACCTGTGCCATGAAAATGATCTGACACCTGGTGTAACAGAGACCTAGGATAGAAACAAACATGACTGGATGTGAAAATAATGCCTAGCCATATTCTCCTATACACATAGATTGGTGCCGAAATGAATACTCATTAGAGAGGTTTCATTCAGCAACTGGTAGAAACAGATGCAAAGACCCACAGTCAAACATAGGTTGGGTGAGGAGAATCCTACTGAAAAGAATTAAGGATTTTAGGAGCCTGAGCAGTAAAGGCTATCATAAGAAAACCTACAAAATGAACTAACCTGGGTAATAGGCTTTCACGGGAACTAAACTGACAATCATGGGGTCTGCATGGGCTGACCTGGGCTCCGCATATAGGCAACATTTGTGTATCTTGATTTTCTTATGGGACTCTTAACAATGGAATCAGGGCTGTCTCTGATACTTTAACTTCCTTTTGAGACCCTATTGGTTGACTCACTCAGTCTTAATACAAAGCTCAAGGTTTAGTCTTACTACAACTTGATATGCCATGTTTTGTCGATATCCGTGGGAGGTCGGTCTTCCTTTTTCTGAAATAAAAACAGAGGAGGAGTGGGTAGGGTGGATTCAGAGGGAAGGTGAAGGGGGGGACTGGGAGGAGAGAAGAGAAATGGAAAATGAGGTTGGGATGCAAGATAAATAAATAAATAGATAGATAGATAAATGATAAATAAAATCTTGGGAAACTAAACAAGCGAACAAGAAAAAGGAGATTAGAAGATTGGAAGAAAGCTTTGTAATCATGGCTTCTAGACACAACTGGTATGTCACATCCTTAAATTCTCAGTGATTTTGATTGCTGAACAAGACATGAACAAAGCTGCACCGGTGGACATTGCAGATGAATGAAAAAGAACCTTACAATTTCTTGCTTACATAGAAAAGCTTGGTAGGTTTTAAACATATGATTATAATAATCTAAGACGATTTGGACAAGAATTTTAGAAGAGGACAGATAGCAGGAGAGGAGTTAGAGAATGAGAGGAGGGGGTAAGATTAAAATGCATTGTATTCACATATGAAGAGAAGCAATTTAAAAGGAAACTGATACTTCAGAACTTTTAATTTTTTTTTGTTTGTTTGTTTTTCGAGACGGGGATTCTCTATGGCATTGGAGCCTGTCCTGGAACTAGTTCTGTAGACCAGGCTGGTCTCGAACTCACAGAGATCCGCCCGCCTCTACCTTCCGAGTGCTGGGATTAAAGGCATGCGCCACCACCGCCCGGCTTAATTTTCTTATTAAATAACTACATTAATGTGGGAAAGAATTTAAGATTTCTAAGACACAAATTTCAAATTGCACTGAAGAAAAAGAGAGCATCAGGAGACCCAGAGAGAAGTTATTGACTTTCTGGGGAGCAGTTGGTCAGGAAAACAGAGAATTGAAAAAGGCTGTATATGCTTGCCTGGATGACCTATACAAAGATGGAGTTTGTTAAGAAGGCTTGGCAGCTAAACAGATTTTTTTCCTCAACTACAAGACTTATGCTTAATACCCAGTCTTCTCCAGACTGTGGGCATTTAGATTAGAATTCAAGTCTTTGAACTAATAAATTTATTTTTTTCCTGGTTTAGATCTCACAACCGTACAAAAAACGATTAGAAATCAACTGAGCACCTTTAAAGAATATATTAAAAATCTTTGCTCTTCATTCTTTTCCTAAATCTCTCCAGTGATAGCATAAAAATTTTCAAAGTAAACATGTAATGGTAACTGTTGAGTTTTCCTTTTATTTTCATAACTTCAATTTCTGATTCCTTTAGCTTATTGTAATATAAATAACAAAACATATATGCAAAAATCAATAAGGTAAAATTAGCTAAAGCTTATTTTCAATATGCTAGACAACCTTAAAAGTATATGTAAACCAACATCACAACACACAAGATAGTGAAATGAAAAGATAATTATTTTGAAATAAACGCTGTTTCTCTGTGCATTATTCTGACCACTGCTCTAAAATATGTGCTTTTGTTTCCCTTCCTTCCATGCACCGTTTGGCTCCCTCAACCTAGAGCATGCTATTCCTTCCCTTTAAATGATGCGTTTGTGGAGTAGTTAATGTATCATTTGATACTTCAGGTGAATTTAACAGAGTTGACTGTACATTCCTTCTTCAAAGTCATCTTCTGGCCAATGAAACTTCCCCATTAACTTTTACTATTCACTGTCCCACTTACAGAATAATTGTCACCTCCCAGACCTCTGAGTTCTGGCTCCTGACCATCTGACTATCACACTATCTTTTAGCTATAAATTCTATATATAAGTTTAAAAGAAAAAAATCACTTTCAACTTTTATCTTCTGTTGAATTTTCTTCCATTAGCTTCAGAATTATGTTTCCCTTGTTCTTTTGATCTTGTCCCTTGAGTCTCTCAAAAGTTACTCTAACTAGCTAGTCAAGATCCAAAGTCTTATGCCATTTCTTTTCTTCCCCCAGAGCCTCAGCTCCTCAGTTTTTCTAGCACATCAAGTCACCCATGATCCTCTGTCAGCCTTAGATCCAAGACTTCTACTGCACACTTGCCCTTACTTTGTGTCTGTGTTAGATCTAGTGCATTTTGCTTTTAATTTTCTCTTCTATTTATTAATTAAATCATCCAGAGTTTTCTGTCCCTAATAGTCTTTTTAAATAGGGGATACACGTGATTTCTTTATACCATCTAATTTTCTCTGCTATTTTTGTACTTGCTGAGGTATTTCTCATTTTATTTGATGTCGCTTTACAAAGCCAGTCCCTAGATAGCCAAGGGTCCTGCTTACAGTTGTTCAGGTCATGCTATGAACAACTTTATTGGGCTTCCTTCATTATGTAGTCTTAGGAATGTACATTGATATTTTGACAAAATAAATGATTTTTTTCCTCAATGCATGCAGTCAAGTGTGAAGTAATGTAAAAATGTCTTTTTGCCTTACTCTCTTGCTCAGCAAAGCTCAATGACTTTTCAATGATTTTAGCAATAGATACCACATCTTCAGCATGTACTGGAAAGTCCTTCACATGATCTATCCCTACTTATCTGTATTACCTTGCTATTATCTTTGCTTACCATCTGGACTCCTCTAAATATCATGACTGGGATATTTTCCTGCCTTAGTACATTGTCACTTTGTATTTCTGCTGTTGATTTTAAAGGCATGAAAATTTGTAGAGTGCTGCTGAAGTAGAAAATTCAAATCTTTTTTTGTTGTATGTAATATTTTCATGGGGTGCTTTGAAAACATTAACAGTAAAATTGTTTATCTACTTAACACTTTTAATAAGTTTCACATGTTGCTACATGGTAAACCTACCAGTGTATCTCTATTTAAATTGTTGGAGAATATTTTGAAGAAATTGTTGGTGGATTTCAATATTAGAACCTTAAGTATTGGCAAACACTAATTTTCATCACCTGTTTATTGTATCAAAGGATGTGGAGCAAGGGAAATACTGCTTTATTTCTATTGTGAGTGCAAAATTATATAGCCATTATAAAAATCAATATGGAAGCTTCAGGAAAATTGGGAATTGATCTACCTCAAGACCCAGCTATACCACTCTAGGGTATATAGCTTCAAAGTACCACAGGAACACTTGCCTGACTTTTTTCATTGGAGCTTTATTCATAATAGCCAGAAACTGGAAACAATCTAGATGTCCCCCAAAAAATGTATAATGAAAATAGGGCACATTTACTCAAGGTAATTGGATCTGGTGGAGAAGGGAAGCCAGTGGAGATAGGAGGAACATAGGGAGGAGAAACTAAATTTGGTGTCTCTGGGTTAGAGATATTGCATTGTGCTTTGGGTATGTTGATATAGAAGGTCTCATTTTTTTTTTTTTGGTGATCTATATCCATACCTCAGGCTTTTATACTCTTTCTGCCTCCTCATCTAGCCCAGATAACAGGAATGAATAATATTGAGATGTCCCCTTTAGGTTTGATTGTTCCAAACTTTCTTACTCTTTGCATAGCATTTGGCTATTCCATCTCCTTCAGAGGGCCTTGAGCCAAATTAGACATTCCCTGAACACAACCATGAACTTTGTGAAACCATTGCCATACCATATCTTGTAGGCACAATACCATTGAATCATGTATAAAAGGACTGGTAAGTGGGGTGGTGTTTACTTTCCTCCTGTGTTAGAATGTGGAGTACCTCCCTGTACCAAAGGCCCTGGTACATTTGTTTAAAAATTCTATGTAAGTACCAACTCTACTTCTCCATGTTAAATGAGTTATGTAGGTACTGTCTTCATAAATGGGTCCTTGTCATCAGTTTGTTGTGAGCAACCTGTAACCTTAGCAACAGCAAATAATTCAGGCCAAAACTCAGTCAGATATAACCCAATTATGGTATTGTAAGCTTCATTTGGTGACACAAGATGGTCAACTGAAATTCTGTCTCCCCTCTACTTGGTAATTTCATTTATATATCCTTTATATATGTATATATTTTAGAAAGTGTCTGCTATATTCAGAATTTTATACTACCCCTCAAATGGTCCTTAATTTAGCTTTGTCCCTCTATTACCACCTCATTCTCATTTTTCTTCTTGTTTCACATTAATAATCATGTCCCAATTGCCTCCATAACTATTCATAATTTTCTCTTCAGTTTCTGTTTCATAGGAAGATCTTTCTTCTTTGCCCATTTCCTAATTCTTAAATGAGAGTGCTTGCTTGCCTCTAACAAGCAGAGAACACCCGAGAAATTGCTGCTACTAAGAATCCATGCTTTATTCTATTCTTTTCTGTCTAGACTTACTCCCTGAGCTCTCTCAGGATTTAAGTGGATGCAGTTGTCTATATGGGTGACATTGTTGATTGAGTTTTTGCCCTGCCCAGTTCCAAAAATCATTAAATCCCAAAGAAATCACACAGAGATCTCCATTAGATATAAACTGATTGGTCCATTAGCTCAGGCTTCTTGACAACTCTTATAACTTATATTAGCCCATTATTCTAGTATATGTTATCCACATGACTCAGTACCTTTTTTCAGTAAGGCAATCACATCTTGCTTCTTTGGCAGAAAGAGCTTCCTTCTTCCCAGAATACTCCTGTTCTCATTGACCTGACTCTACTTCCTGTCTGGTTGCCCCACCTACATTTCCTGCCTGGCTACTGGCCAATCTGAGCTTATTTAAAATATAATTGACAGAATACAGATCATGGTCCCACACCAGTTTCTAACCCTATACCAACAAATGCAGCCTCATCCAATTTTTATTATTTTAACCACTATCTACTATAGTTAATATTTATCTGCACATATTTCCTAAATTTCAGACTATTTAAATTGGAATAACCACTACCATGCAGGTCTTTTAGGTTTTAACATAGGCTTCATATGTGACTTTGTTAAAAGAAGCATTGAAAAAAAATGCTGTCCTGAACACTAACTACTCAAGCCAAATTTCCACATTCTTTTTTCCATACAGAATAGGATAACCCTGTTAGAAGGTTTTAACTCTGGAAGGAGACTGAGTAGAATTTTAGGGACTGACATCTCCCTCTTCATCATAATATTCCCATAATTTCCATGAATGATGTTCAGATTTCCATCACTCCCCAGACAATGCACTCATGTTAACAAAAATATTTCATGGAGCTATTTGTACATTCAAACATTTATGTGTTCTATTCACTTATAGGATAACTAATCATGTATCTGAGTCCTCAGTCTTAAAAGAAATGAGTTAAGTTTCTGAGAAAGTATAGATGCTTCTAAGAAATTTAATTGTGGCTGAAATTGAGGTAATATGGATTAATCCTTTTAATCCAAATTTTTACAATGTAGTTATGCAATTAAAAAAAACAGTAAATTTCCTTATAGCATTAGTTTAAAGCCTAATGAGGTATGATTTACATGTTTATTCAGAATCTCTTACACACAAACACTCTCTCTTTCTCTCTTCTCTCTCTCCCCCTCTCTTTCACACACACAGCATTCACATATACATGAGTGCCCATATATGTGTATATATTATATATATACACTATAGATCTATAAACATAGATATAGACACCTTATATATAAGCAATAAAGAATAATACAGCAGTCATTGTAGTAACTCAGTATAGACTGTTTTCTTTTGTCATAAAAATTTTAGTTGTCCCTTAATTTATAGTTGTATAGAATTGAATTCATTGATTTCAGAAAACTGAAAAAAAAACTTCAGTATATAAACTTGAATCATTTTCTTTAATGTTGCCTTATTTTAGTACCATTAGCCTTATCAATATCATTGTTTTCTATGGCTACTATAACCAGTTGTTACAGGAAGTATACCATCAGGAAATGAATTTGTTATCTCACAGATCTGGGAACCTGATATTTGAATATTAGGTCAGCCTGACTCTCCTTCTATGATCTTAAGAATTTGCCATTTATTGCATATAAAATATGGAAAAATGGATTGTATGTGTTTTCATGATTGTTAAGTTGCAAAATCCTTTTATTCATTTTGGTTTTATTTATTTGTATGTCTCTACCTTTATATTATTTTGTTGTTAGGAAGCTAGGCTATACAAAAGCAGACATATGCATAGGGAGAGGAGTATAGCAGAATAGGAGGAACTGGATAGAAGAGGACATGGTGAGGAATAGTGAGATCAGTACATATAATGTAAATATGTTAATGATGACAGATTGAAACCCATTTCCAACATACACATACAAATAAAGCAACTATTCAGAAATTATTTTAAAGAAGGAACATTCAGTCCAAAAGAAACAGCACAGATAAACAGGAAATGAATGTAAAAACACAAAAAAACATACTAGAGTTAAGTCATGTAAAATCAAACAAACTAACTTTATATAAATGAGTTTAGTAAGATATATCTTATAATGACCAATGACATTTCAACAAAGAGAAATGTTAAACACAAAAATTATCATAGACTTCAGTGGCCAACACTGACTGAGAAACCCATTAATAACAAACAATATTGTATTCTATTTACCAGATTGCAGTGTATTTTCTGTATAAAATAAGTTATTATATGGTATTTTTATTAAATAGAAAAAAGTGAATTTTGCATGATTTCATGATTGTGAAGTTATAAAATCATTTTATTCATTTTGGTTTTATTTATTTTCAAGTATATAGAACAATATAATCAACAATAAAATCCATAAAACATATATTTTATAATGTTATATAATTTTATGTTTATTAGAATTTGAAACAAATATATGTAAATGGTGTATTTCTAAATAGATCAAAGCTTCATGGAAATATGGAATCTACATTAATTAAAAGTTGTTAAATTAAAAATACATAATATTCCAAAAAGAGTATAGAATTTAGGCCCATATTTATAATTGTGATTGAAAATCAAATAGTGAGATCTCTAAAAGTACACACTTAAACAAAACTTTGCAAGTAATCCTTGGCTTTTTACATTATGAATAGAAGTTTCATATTCATATGCAAACAGGTAAAACTGGCTAAGAGGATAGTCTTGAAAATGCAGATTTCAAAACTATTTCTTTGAGTATTAAAAGAAGTCTTGCTGTTCTTCACGAGTTATATAGTTCAAGGGATGTGATAATTCTGAGAAATTTCTATGCTTGTTAAGGTTTACTTTTTTATTTAAAATAAGTGTGTGCCCTTGAACTTCTTGCTTTTTAATGTAACTAATTAAACTATCACTCTGTAGACATAATAACATTTCCATATATTGCACAAGAGACAACTGTAACAGAAATACATCCAATTGTCTAGTCTATTTGATACAAGTATTACTCCAGTTGATATTGGCTGAGGAACCCATGATAATGCTGCTTGTTTGTTTGTTTATGTCACAACAATTTGCATCTAACATAAATCCTTTGATATTTTGTACCTGTTCCAAAAATTGAATGGCTGTCTTTGCAATTGTTTCCCTGATTACAATTAACCAGAGTTTGTCATATATATGCCACTTTTGCATGTTAATAATAATACTGGGCATTTATACACAGACCAAAGTAATAGGTCTTTTCTAATTTTAGGCAAATATGAAAGGCAATAATAGAGCTAGAACCTGGGCTTGGCAGGTACATTATCATGAATATAATAAGATATTCTGTTGAACCCAAGTTTTGTTCCATCATAAAAGCATTTAGTTTTCTCATCAACTCATATCATTTGTCTACTATAGATTCTCTCTCATGTCTGAGGAAACATTTTGGTTATTAAAGTGGTTGTCCTAGAATTCAGTTCTCCAGGACCCTCATAAATGGCATGTTGATGTGGCAGTCAACCTGTAATCCCATCACTCAGAAATAAGAGACAGATCTCTCGAGGAAGCTATCTATTTAGCCCTGTGATTGAGCTGTGATTGAGCCATGTCATTTGGGAGACTCTGCCTCAATGAAGAAAGGGAAGAAAAGGCCTGATGCCAACCTCAGACATCCACATGTGTACATAGGTCTATGTCCACATACATCCTCCACATCCACTAACACTCATGCACGCAGGCATGCATACTTAGTCATACAAACATTTGACTGTGTTTGTACACACACACATACACAACACACTCACTATATGAATATATATCATATTTAAACACACTAATAAGTTAATGCTCTTTTTCTGAAGGGAAAGACAGGTGCAGTCAATCTCGGGGACAGTGGAGTTTGGGGGGTAGCTGGTTAAAGGGTAAAGGGAGAAAATGTTGTTTTGATGTATTGAATGAGAGAAGAATCTATTTTCAATTAAAAAAGAAAGAAAAAATCATATTATGAAGATAATTTTAATGAATGATTTAATTTTTCTTTTTTTTTTAATTTTCATGAAAAAAAAAGTGTATTGAACTACTTTCTGAAAGAAAGCATACTGGAATAAGAATCCTACTGAGATGTCATCTGAAATGACCGAATGTCTTCTTGCTAATATCCATAAAATAAGGCTGATCCAAGGTTCCGGGAAATTAAGCGTATAACTCTGCCACATTCACTGTTGAAAGAATCAGGGTCCTGACAGATGGAGACTCAGCACCCAGCCTAAAAAGGCTTATCAAGTGAAGTGCCGGTGTCCTGAACGCTGGAACAGCTCTTCTGTGCACACACAAGGCTCACAATCTTTGCTATGAGGGAATAGTGACCCTTGCATTTAATTGTTTCACATAAACAGCCTGTTGGGCAGTTAGATTGATATTTTTAGAAAAAAACACCAGCATATATTATAAAATTAATTGCCCATCAACAAAAATGTGGACTTATTCCCTTTTTCAGAGAGTCTGTTTCCTGCTGTTCAATAAACTTTAGAGGCGCATGTCTCAACTGTTTTAAAGAATAAAACATGAACATTTAAGCTACAATTTACATTTCGCTATAGTATCAGAGTCAGTCAGCAGTGGGTAAAATCATCATGTCAATAAAAATGATTTCATTCCACTTAAAATATAATTATTGTAGCATTTAAAATGTATTTGCAAATTTTTATGACTATTTTTCACTATTGTTAGTTTTTAAGATTTATTGAATCTCCTTTCTAATATATATTTTATGGTTTTCTTCCCTTTATACATTACATACTTGAATTCCTTCCAGAATGAACAGTGTTTCTTTATTTGCAAGTTTAATTGCTTGACTGTCTTGTGAAGGCTGAAATGGGTTCTGAATTTACTGATTGGTTAAGTTTCATTCAGTATATACCCATGGTTAGAAGAAAATCTGAAAATCCTATTTAAGAAGTGATCTTTGCAGGATTACATTTTTTAAAAAATATGGAGACCCTTCTCATATTCTTGAACTTATGAATATTTGAGGGGGATATAACTATGTCATATATTAAAAAAAAAACTTCAGTATATGATGCTCTTTCCAGTACATCAAAAACTTGAATAGAGATACAATTTTCTTGTTCCTGAGCCAAGAATAATTTTTACTGCAAGCAGGAAACACTCCATTTCAGGAATTGAAAACAAAGGGAACCCCAAACATGCACCCAGATTTGTAGGACTAAAGTGAAAATGGGATAAAAAACTAAAAACTGAGAATATGCATGTCTTCCATCACAAATAATGAGGAATCATGGCAATGAGCCAAAAAAGAGAAAGCTATTGAATCACTATACTCTACCCAATTCTGGGAAGTCACTACATACACTCCAGCCTATGAAAGGAAAACAACCAAGAAAAACTCTGAGAAGAAGCAGATTTCTTAGAATCTCTTCATTCCAAAACAAATACTTCAAACCAATTGTCTTCAAGTGTTAAGTCCTCACTACTCAGCACAGGTTTTGCTGTTTTAACTTTCTAAGAGATACAAATATAGACATCTATTGTGATATTCTTGGAGACTAGATTTTGGTTAGTACCTGTGTTGTTTTGGGAGGTGATAGAAACTAACTACATCTATGCTTTGACACCATGAAACATGACTGTATACTAAAGTAAGAAAAGGAAGGATGAGGGCAAAGCTAGACTCAGGAATACTTCAATCTCTCCTGACTGTTACATCACCTAACAGAAATAAAGGTGTATTTTCTTTTCTCACTTAGAACTCCAAGACCTTCAGTTTTCTGTTTTGCGCTGCACTCATAAAAACCTGTATCATTCATCTTAAAGTCTATGACTGTGTATTTTAGAGTCAAAAAGCAGAAATTAGGACATGAAGAATTTACATGTAGCATGTTTTTGAGCCATAATTTCACAATTCATATTTGATTGAATTTATTTAAAAAAACAATCTTTTTGTTTTATATAATTATTCTAGTTTCCACTCCCTCCTCACCTCCAGTGTCACCCACTTTCCTCCAGCGCCAGCCCCCATCCACTCTTCAGAGAGAATGAAGCTTCACAAGGTGAGGTAACAAAGTCTGACACATCACTTTGAGGCAGGATCGAGTGACCCCCCCCCACCCCCGCCATCTCCATGCCCAATATCTAGGCTGAGTAAAGTATTCCTCCAAAAATAGTGAACTCCAAAAAACTAGTTCAAACACTAGAGACAATTCCTGGTTCCACGGCCAGTGCACTCATTGGCTGCCCAAACCACACAACTGTCACAGATATTCAGTGGTCCTCGCTTAGTCCTCTGTCCTATGGAGGTTCCGTCACTATCAGTCCAGAGTCAGTGAGTTCTCACTAGCTCAGGTCAGCTGCTTCTGAGGGTATCCCCATTATGGTCATGACACTTTTGCTTATATTATTCCTCCTCCCATTCTTGGACTGTTCTCTTGGTGTTCAGTCCAGTACTTAGTTTTGGATCTCTGCTTTGTTTCCATCAGTTACCGGATGGAGATTCTATGATAACAATTAAGGTAGTCATCAATTTGATTATAAGGGAACGCCAGTTCAGGCACCCTCTTCACTAATTCTTAGGGTCTTAGCTAGGGTCATCCTTGTGGATTCCTGCTAATTTCCCTAGTGCCCGGTTTTTTGATATCTTGTTGAGTAGAAGTATGTAGTAATAGTTTAGTGCAGTCACTGGAGAAGACAGTTATGGAAAACTTCCACTGTAACTTAGAGAAAAATGGATTTGGTAAGCAGTATTGTGTGTGTATGTGTTGGGGGTGTGCAATGCATTTATTCAAATGTTTATACATATTTATATGTATATATATATATATATCAGTAAACATTTTCCTTTTTAAAGTAGAAATAAGATTATTTCCCTCAGTTACTTAAAAAATCATTTCACCCATGTCTTAGAAAATAACCAATTATGAATTTCAATAATGTGCTCAGTTATATATAGTCAAGAAACTAGAAGGAAAACCAAACATCTCTTCTTATTTCCCACAGTATAAGACTCTCAATTAGTGATAAACCCACCATATGCTGGTATCCTTCGTTTTAGCTTAACTCTTATTGTGTCAAATTTATACAAATAAATTTAATTTTAATTTTACAGACCATATGTTGAGTTAAACTTGGAATCTCTATGGAGTCCTCCAATAAGATAAATATTCAAATTAGTGAAGTGAATTCTCACAGTGTAACCCCTACCTCTCCTCGCTGCCTATGCAGCCATTTATATCTATATTGGAATATAAAATAGACATCATGAAGTCTTCGCATTGTCAGTCCCATTGCCCTAATTAGTGTGAAATATCTAATGTGAATCATACCTCAGCTAAAAGTCTCACTCCGTAAATAAGTTCACACTATTTTATCAAAATTGTCTGGTATGGAAATTCAGAATATAAAGAAAGCCTTAAAAGCCACTTCCTGAAGACTTAAAGTTTTTTCATCCTCAATTTATAGATCATCTCTGGGAGTAAGTAGAGCGAAAGAAGTAATTACTTTGAATGAATGAGCAGGCCATTGTTTCAGTAACTGCATTGGTGACCTCAGTCTGCTGACATATTGTATGAAATTGATTTAAGAGATCTTTGGGTTTTGTTGTTGTTGCTGCTGTCATAGTTTTATGAGGAGGATGAAATAAAGAAATCTAGCAGAGTGAGGGCTTTGATAGAGAACCCGAAGTGGGCATAAAATAAAAGCAGTCTTTGGGCTTACTCAACAATAGGTATTTAAAAAGTCTGAGGTCTCTTGTTGATGAAAACAATATATTTCACTCACTATAAAATCTGTTGCCATTATGAAGAGAACACAATTCTCAGAAAGTTTCTGCATAAGAAATAACTTTATAAGTTATTTCTTATGCAGAAACTTTATAAGTTATTTCTACATGAAAACTGTTTTGCTACTTAGGATTAGAGATATGGGTACTGCGAGAGTATGGACAACTTGAAAAACTTCTTCCGCAAAAATCATAGTATTGAGCACTTCATGATCCTCTCCAGGAAACCCCTCTTATCAGAAAGCAAACCCCTTCAGTGCTTGAATGTCAATGAAGTCAGCAGAGCTCAGGAAAGTATAACATTCGAGTAGCCTATCCTGATTCTGACTTTATAGACTCTGAAAATCTAATAAGAAACAAATGAAAACAATATGAGTATTAACTAGCTCATTGTAAAATGATAATCTACAATCTCTGTTAACTATTTGAATTTTCCTTCATCTTTTAAATTTTGGATATTGGTGTGATTTCTGTTAACACAAAATGAAAGAGAATTGATGATAATAATTTTTTAGTATAACTAAATTTACAAATGCCTTCAAATTATGAAAAGATTGTTTCTCAATAGGGAATTAATAAACGAATTGTTTAAGTTGATGCTCAGTAAACTTCACTTTTACGACTCTAAAGTTTCATTGCACAGACATTTATGGTCTAGTGATAGTCTGGTTATCTGTCCACTATCAGAGACTGATCAAGGCTAGGACTGATAACAGCTTCCTGTAGCTGTGATTTCCTGAACACGCTGACTACCACATATCACCAGCCTGAGCAAATCTTCAAAAATCAACATATTATTTCTTCTGACTGTGCATTGCTTTGATGTGGAAAAGCTGAAAAACTATAAATCAGAACATCACAAATTTAAGAACATCTGCACATTGCATCAGATACATAAAAATAAAAAAAGGACCTGGAAGGTCCAATGGCAGAACTATATGTTGTTTTCTTAAGGTCTTTCTTGATCTACTGTCACTCATCTCCCTGCTAGTTTGCTCCTAGAAATTGTTTGTTATATAGTTTCACCTAGGTTCTCATGGCTTTTAACTACTGGATGAACCAAGAGCTCTTAGCTGACTAAAACTATTATTTTCTGAATGTGCTGGCTATGTTCTTTTACTTAACCTGCCTAGTTATGTGTAAAAGTATTTTTTTCTTAAACACAACTTAATTACTACTGGAGGGTACCATCTGTTGCCTTGTGGTGTTTAGCAGATACAGGTGTTTGGATATTGTTACAACAAAATGTGGATGAATATATGTGTATGTGTGTCTGCGCAAGAAGATAAATGTGCATGCACATTTGAAGTTGCTTGGGATCGAAATTCTGGTTCTCATACTTGCATTGTTGAATGGTAAGAAATTCCTGTTTGATGAAAATACCACATTCTTTCTTCTCTTGGTGCAGAGGTGTAAATCGATTGTAGCACCATTCCTGTATTAGGGATGTCTTTATTTACTCTTCACTATTTACTTGGGCCTCATAGCTTTGAAAATTCATAAGTGCTTGGTCAAGTATACACAATGAAAAAACAAATTTACAGGAAGTGAAGGAACACAGAGCATATGAACTTTTGTGAAGGCTCAGCTGCATGTTGAATTTGGATAAACTGTGTTCTTATCAAATTTTATAACTATTTACAAGCTTCTTAAGATGCAAAGAAAAGACACATGCATTTCTGCATTTATTATTAAATGCCTGCACCTGTATCTTTGAGGTGAACTTATCAGTTTTATCTCAGAGGGTTATGACCTACAAAGAAGATTGTGATATTTGTCTACTTTCTAACCTAGCAATTGACTGTCTCCAATTTAAGACTTGGTCATATAGAGAACATACTTTTACCAGAGTCTCCCCACTTTTTGTTCACATATTTTCTTTTCAAACTCAATTGCAGTTTTGAAAAACAGACTGACACCATTTGAGGCAGACTTCCTTTGGGGGGCACTTTTGTTTGAATGCTTAAACAGTTTTCATACAGATCACGTTGAAATATATTCTTCTGCTTGAAGTTGAAAGTGGCCTGTACATTCCAACATGATATTTTTTATGCTAAGTAACATTAAGATAGCATATGGGACCCAATTATGTACTTATACACTATCTTTATAGTATTGTTCTTAATTTGATCTCATTTGAACTTATTTCTTCTCATGTTTGAAATTAAAATAAAATTGCACAAATTTCTCCTTTTCCTTTCCTCCATAAAAGCCAGCTCATGTACCCACTCCTCAAATTCATAGTCCCCCATTCCTTAATTATTGTGTGTATGTTTGCACTCAAGAATGATGTGAATATGGCTGTTAGATATATTACCAAGCAATTTAAAAAAGTTATACTTTATTTTTTTTAAATGATTGCAAGGAGAACTGTGACGATGGCAATACTCTGCACTCAGAGATCATGTGCATCTCATCTTGAGATGTTTCAGTATGCTAGTGCAAAGAATATGGATAAATGGGATATCTTCCAGCATGCACACTATAAAATAGAGTTTGTATGTATCTTATGTCAGAGCTGATTACATGATATTGAAGAGCCAGTTGTAAGATACTTCCTGTAGAGAAGATTGCTTTTCCTCCCCTCATTTCATATTCTTTAGTTTTACTATAGTTCTTGTATAGGATTGGTACTCCATGTGACTTCTTCCATGTTAGCATGCATGTTGGTATCATTCCTTTTTAATTGCTTCCCTTTAAGGAAGCTTATGCTTTCATAATAGTTTTAAATCTTATTTATCCTTGCTTGATTTGATTTTTTTTATAAAACATTGACAAACAAATACAACAACATGTAAATGGGTTCCAGATACAACATTTCTCTTCAGCCCTGCCCAGCTTTAACTAACTAGGCAGCCCAGATTCACCTCTTTTGTGGGGGGTGGGTGGGCTAGGTCATTTTAACAGCTTTATTAACGTACAGTTGTCATTCAGAAAATGGCACATATTTAAAGTTTGTACAGTAATTTTGACATGGGGTTATGAAATCAACATTAGACTTATCCAAAGAAGATAAATATAGCTAGGCGCTGGGTTTGTAGATCAATAATAAAGCATACACTGCCCAAGGCCCTGGAGTTATCATCTCCACAACACAAGAAACAGATTCACCCCTTTCATTCGCTCCCATTCCCTTTCTTCTCTCATCCCCATGTCTTCTATTTCTTGTGTTTTCTTTGACTCATTCTTGTTTTTATATCGTCACTAATTTCAGTGGATGCTAACTTTTAGGTAGAGCAGAAAAAAACTGCCAAAGTTATGGAGTCAGGTAAAATCAAGAAGCAAATTCTTTTTTTACTACCATAGTTAATTTCCATAGTAGTATAGTCATATAAAATTTAAGAGTAAATGAGTAGACTAGTATTTACTGTGACTGGGACATTACTAAGGTGTCTTGGCCGATTCTGTTCTAATTGTTTCTTTTCTTTTTATAATAATAGTTTAAGTTAGAAAAATAATTCTATAGTATCAATAAAAATCTGTTAGGATGACATTTAAGGACTTTTCAAAAGACATGCTTGCAAAACTTTAAACATAAAATGTAAATTGTTTAGCAAAATTGTAATACACCCATATATGTAATTTATATACCTATATGCATCTAACATAATATTAACATATTCAAAATTCAAACAAATTTTATGCAATTAAAAAATTTTAAATTTTAAAAATTTCCATAATTCAAATTTTATTCAAATTTGTTCTGTGATTTCATAAGTAAATTTTATTTATGTTTTAATAAAATGCTTGTCACGTTTAGATACATCTTAAAATTCTGTTATGTTCTTTGCCTGGGATATGTTACAATTGTTGTCAGCATCATGTTCAATTCATTCAGATTTTTGCCTTTTCTAGTGTTTTGTGGCTGCCTGCATTCCTATGGTGGTTCCTTTCACCTTTTGAATGTTTGCAACAAAACAAAACAAAACAAAACAAAACAAAAAAAAACAACTCTACCTTTCTATATGCATTCTTTTCCTAGTTTAGTCCTCCTGTAACTCGAATGTCTGCTGAAATTTCACGTTTTAACAGAACCTGTGATGATGCTGATGTCACTGAATTGACCCCAGGACAATTTATACTCAAAAAATGCAATAGGAATAGGCTGACAAATTCAGTTTTCTTTGTTCTAAAACTGAATGTGTAAGATTTTGGTATTAAAATAGTTTAAATTGCTTCCTTTATGTTTTGGGGACGTTACTTATACTCCCCTTTCTTCCCTTCCAAAGCCTCCCATATATTACTCTCTCTTTCTCATATATATGTATAGATAGATATAGATACACATACACACATATATAATTTCTAAAAGGAACATGCTCCAATAATGTTACTTATATGACCAATACAATGATACCTAAGGCCCAAGAACTAGAGGGGAAGAGGAGGCAGAAAGATTGTAAGAGTCTAAGTGTCATGGGGATTGCTCTAAAATTCTAGAAACACTTATAAGTTGTCACCAACATGACAATCTAAACATGAGCCGAACAAAGCAATCAACAAACAGGGAAACTCTAGGAGTCCTAAACTACACACAAATAAAAACTTCAGGAAACAAGCAACTAAGGAATGCTGACAGTGGGAGAAATAGTCTTTCTTAGACTTTTTTTTTTTTTGGTATGGTCATTGTGCTTATCTCACAAATTATGTCTTCCATCTTCAAACATTCCCATCATTTTTTACATTTAACTCTAAGCAAGAAGATGATTTTCTACTAATTTCAATGTAGTTCATAAATTGAACCATAAGTAAATAGCAGATGTGAAGAATTTAAGTGCAGTTCTAAAATATTATGTGCCTAGCCTTTTCAGTTTAAGAAATAGAATGCTTTGACTCTCGTGTGATGGCACAGGCAAGATGAGGAAGGAGAATTGCCAAGACTAACAGTTCACCTGCAATCACAGTAACATTTAATCATAAACAGAAAACAAAATAAAAATAAATATTATACTGTAAGGATAATTAAAGCCTATTATACAGCTATGCCAAATCACACATCTCTAAGCTATACATAGTTAGAAACAATTATGTGCTAAATTAACTAGTACATATATTGTTTTTATTTTATTTTTAGTGCATGCATATACAAACTTTAAAGTCTTTTAAGTTGTTAATTTCTATTTATTTATCCATGGCAATTTACTTTAAATAGCAAGATTTTCTGGATTTATTCATAGTGATATTCATAGACATGTTCAATTTACTTCATGGTTGTAGGTTTTATATGTGAAGGAATTACAACTTGTTCAACTATTCTACATTTATTCATTTTTGACATTTTCTTATTCTCTTACTAACATGAACAAAATAACTATCTCAGTGAATGGCTTTCTCTGATGTTAAAAATAAAGATTCCATACAGACAATATCTATTATTATTTTGGACTAATGAGTATCTAATGTTATTTAATATCCTTGACAGCATTTGGTTGGTAAAACTCCATATGAAATATATTAGATATGAATTTATCCTGGGACTATTATTTGGTTTTATATTTTATGTAATGATGCCAAAAACATTTTGCATGTTTAACTAATTAGTATGTTTTCACGTGTGGAATGTTTATTTATATACCATTTCTAAGGTATTTAAATAATTTACCAATTATCATACACTCATTTTGACGTTTTCAACTATTATAAGCACATGTCTCTCTTTCAAAGCTTCATCCTACATTGTCATCTCTAATTAAGAAAAAAAAGTTATTTTCTCTCATCTTGTTTGACTCTAAAAATTCAGTGTTTTGATCATTACTCAAACCTTACAAAACAGAAGAGATATAAAATGTCTCATCTCACTAAACACATCAATCAAGAGAAGTTTTGTTGCCAGCATTGTGTGTGAGTGCGAATTGTGGGAGGATAAGAAAACGGTAATTTGAAATAAGAAGAAAATCTAGATAATTTCTATTAGTGTTTTCATGGTAAAGGACAAAGAATTCTGTTTTGTAAATTCTTTGGTTCAAGTAGTCTATGTGACAGTTTCTGCTTTATCTGTCAATGTTGTGATCAGTGTACAGATTAAAATGGTCAACAATTTGCTCAAACTCAAAATGTTTGCATAGTGGATAAAATTTATAATGCAAGAATGAAAAGTAAAAAAGAGAAAAACAAAGATTGGATATCCGTTTCAAGAAGATTAGCACTTCAAGACAGATAAAATCAGGGAGGCTTGAAGTAAAAGAATAAATGAAATATCCAAAGATATTTCAAATGCAAAGTATATATAATAAAAGAAAAGATAAAAGAACCTCAATTGTAATGAATTTCCCAAGAGAGTCTTCATAATATCTGATGTTTATGAATAGGAATTCAATACTCAGGAATAATGAGATATGTACTATCTGTGAATGGTGTCAATTATGCCACACAAAGCTTTTGATGACATTGTGTCAGAAATCAGAAAGAGTTGACACCTGAGTATTTCTGTATTTCTGGAAAGGAGAAAGGATTTCCATTTGAGAGTGAGTCAGAAGGCAAACAGTAGGTAGTTGAGAAAATAAAAATTGTTTTTATATTTATTTATTTATTTATTTGTTATGTATACAATAATCTATCTGTGTGTATGCCTGCAGGCCAGAAGAGGGCACCAGACCTTAGTACAGATGGTTGTGAGCCACCATGTGGTTTCTGGGAATTGAACTCAGGACCTTTGGAAGAGCAGGCAATGCTCTTAACCACTGAGCCATCTCTCCAGCCCCAAAAAATTGTTTTTATAAAGTGTTATGGAAAATGAAAAAAAATGATCAGAGCAGAGAATTATTGTTGCTCATGGTAAATATCCCGATAGAGCTTGAAGAACATGACTTTGTGGAGGCCATTATCTGATGGCATTGTCATTTTCACCAGTAAGGTTCATTTGCCCCAAAAATGAAATACAAAGAAAGCAAGTAGAACTGGCTTTACTATTTGTGGATTTAGGGCAGAATTCAAAAAGCATGAAAAGAATGGTGTAACTATCCACACAAATCCGAAGAAATTGGTAAGGCTTGTAAGCATATGCAAATGAAAACAAAACATAGACTTATTTCTAAGAAGGCCGAGAAGATTAGAAAAATACAAATACATATTTTAATATAAGTTTGATTATCCTCACTTTTGCTTTGCTTATTTTCTTTATTTTGTTTGAGAAGTCCTTCTGACAGAAGATCAGATCAACTATACTTGTAACTCTGGCCTTTTAGGAACTTCCATTCAGTATATTCAAGATCATATGGCCAAAAGTCCATAACAAAAGACAACATGATTTAGAAAGTCATTTTCTTCTTTGATTGACAAACTCTCAGAAATATAAATAGGATTCAATTAAGCTTTTACATTTTTTGAGATCAAATATATGCTTCACTGTTTAGCCATGTATTCTTTTTAGATGTATATTCTTGTTTTCCTCTTGACCTCTTTGCTTTGTAGAATTTTACCTTGTTAAGGTGTTGTTTACATATTCATTTAAAGAAACATGTCAATGTTGGAAGTATCACAAAGTTTGTTTGAAGACACAATCATGTCGGTGATGGGAGTGTACAACTAATTTCACTGATAGGAAGTGATGTGAGAACAAGTTTTACCAACACTATTATTTTGGAGTCATTGTCTGGATGCTAATAAGTTGCCCATAGAATTGTTGTTTTGCTCTTATACATCAGATATCAGAATATCATCAAATATAATTTGGGGGGTTAAAATAGAAGAGATCATTGTATTTTTTGCTATTTTCTCAGATTCTAGGCTATATATTTAAACAAAGTGCTTAATAAAAATTCAATTACTCTGTGGTAAAAAAGAAAGTCTTCTTGTTTCTATTTTATATCTCCACTCTTCCTGCAG
This sequence comes from Microtus oregoni, assembly GCF_018167655.1. Lineage (NCBI taxonomy): Eukaryota > Metazoa > Chordata > Mammalia > Rodentia > Cricetidae > Microtus > Microtus oregoni. The sequence goes on from NW_024543060.1 coordinate 20,357,986, forward strand.
ATTAGGAAATATTCAGTCTTTTTATCCAGAGGCGCATTGCTCTCAGCATATTGGGCATGCAAGGTTATCTTTAAAATCCTCTGTAAGTCTCCTAAATTAATGTTCTGTGTAGTGCACACCTGCCAGCTTTGATACAGTTATGGGATTAGGCGTTTTTGAATGATATTTGACTCTGAAGGTTGTTTGCATGCTGCTACCAAATCTGGCTGTATCCCAGCTCTGGCCTCTTCCAGTTCATAAAGAGCTTTTTGTGAACCCAGTAAATGCATGTAATTTTATAATTATCATACCTAGAAACTGCCTTTACTACAGCTTGGCACTTTCTTACTAATAAAACTGTTCTCCCTGTAATTTACTTTAATCAATTCAGTACTAATCACAAAATTTCCTTGGATGTGGGCTTGGCAAAATAGAGGAGTATTTATTATACGTTTTTGTCTTTGATAAGCCCTGAGTTAATAAACAAAGTGTGTATTTAATTTTGGTGTATTGAATTAGATGTTATATTAGGCAAAATTAATTCTGCATCCATATGTTGTAACAGGTTATGACCAGATTATTAAATGACAACCTAAATTGATTTCATGATGTAAGAAATATAGTAAGGTATTGTGTTAATAAACTTAGTGTACCATTTAAAATAAAGTTAATGTTTTAAAAATAGGTACTGAACATAAATGATAGTAATGTTTACTTTATACTTTGTATGCCTTTCCTGAAAAAAACACCCGCCATAATCCCATAACGAGGCTTATTACTTTTGCTGTGTTTTGTAACTTAATATAGCATTGTGTTTTTCTGTACTAATTAACTTTGTTACTTTACAATTTCACTTGTGTGTAACACATATTGTCTCTCCAATTTTTAAAAAGTTTAGCTCAAATAATCCATATATCTTAGTTTCTAATAAAGGTCTAACTTCATCTTTAGTGTTCTACATCATTCAACTGTAGGCCAATACTTCCAGAATTAATCTGCATATTCAATCAATACTGTGAAGCATTTAGATGAGGGAGCATTCTATATTATAATTTAGGATAGGAACCTATTTAAGTACATGAAAAGGTGCTTAAATTGAACGTATGTTCTTACAAATGGGGACATTTATATATGTCCTGGCCTCCTTTATCGAAGCAGATGGCAGCATCAAAAAGAAGGTGTTGATTGCTTCCCTCATATTTTCATTCAACTAGGTTGAATACATCCCTGTAAACTTCCTTTGGCCGGGTTCCCATTACCTTCAACTGACAGCAACAAGTTTTCCGGTGTGATTTTCTTCAAATATCTAAATTGTGTTCACTTTCTATAAAGAGGTACTTGCCATTAGTATTACTAAGTACAGAACAGAAAAAATAATACTTAAAGTATTATAAAAGGTAATGTATTTATTTCAAGTAAGGTATCAATAATTGGTTGAGAGTAAGACCCAAATGATCCATGCTACCATAATACATGACTAGAATGTTTGGGGGAATAAAATAATTCTTTGCAAACACATAGAAGTATCATTTATCCCAGGTTGTGAAGGTCTTCAGACGGTTAATAAAGACAATTGGTCTTGGAAAATTCCCACACTAGAGACCAGGTAAGTCACATGTTGATAAACATTAAAGGATAAATAAGGAAAGATACGAAAACACAAATGCAATAAGTAGTTATATTCAGTTTTACTTTTGTTGAGATATATTGTAATTCATTAAATCAATAAAGAGTTCTAAATGTATTTAATTCAATCTTGAGAATGTTTGAATTATAAATTATAAACTCAAAATCCCATGATGTTGTAACTGAAGAAGAAATTAAAGAAAATGATGAAAATAAATTGCTTATATAATTTTTTTTTTGATTTTTTCGAGACAGGGTTTCTCTGTGGTTTTGGAGCCTGTCCTGGAACTAGCTCTTGTAGACCAGGCTGGCCTCGAACTCATAGAGATCCGCCTGCCTCTGCCTCCCGAGTGCTGGGATTAAAGGTGTGCGCCACCACCGCCAGGCTGCTTATATAATTTTTAAGCAAATATTTTGTTTGGTTATTCTGTTTTGAGATAAAATCTTTCTATACAGCAGAGGCTGACCTTAGACTCTCCCTCATCCTTTCTTTGTTTCAACCCTGCTCTGATTAGAAGCTTAAGGCACCATGCTCAATATTAGTGCTTTGCAATCATACTAATTTCCCAGTCCAGTAGGACATAACATATACATTGTGTTCATAATATCACACTCACTGCCTCTTCAGCAATTATTACTCCTTTCTGAAAGTGCATATATATTTCTAAAAAAATAAAGATTATAGCTTGACTTAATTGAAGCTTTTTTCATGTTGAATTATGTATGTGCATGCCTCTGCTACTCAAGTACACATGAGTACATGCGTCTTCCAAGTCCAAAAGAAAAGAATAAATCCCCTGGATTTGGAGCTGCAGAAGTTTTGCTCAATAACAGGATACTGGAATCTGAACTCAGATACCTTACAGGAGCAGCAAACATTCCTAACCCCTGAGTTTTCTCTATGGCCTTTAGAATGAAGTCTAGTTGTTAAATCATTCATTACCCTTTAATTCTCACAGATGAAAGCTATTTGGGTCTTGTCTTTCTCTCTAATTTAATAAAAGCTTACAAGATTTGTTGTCAGGTTGTTACTACATGGTTTTGAATTTAGTAAATGTAATTCTAGAGTACAATATTTTAAAAATAATAGCACTGGCCTTATATGGTAGCTTCACCATGGGATGTGAAGTGAGAGATCCAAATCACAGAAGGGGCTTAAAAATCTCCTCATGAGCGTATATCAGAAGGAGTTTGTTAGTATGATGGGACTGGAAAACATTCTCTAATTTATCTTAGCTCTTTCTATCCTCTATTTAAGAAACCTGAATGTAGGGAGTCACAGTTCTTGATCACTGGTACATTGTGAAGCTATGTTCAAATGGTGAGAAACTCGGAGAGCAAATAGTAGAAACAACAATTTGGAGTAAATATTTAAAGGTCACACTCTAACATTTATTTTTGGATTATGGCAAGTAGGAAGACACTGGAAACCCGTGAAGGAGAGGCACTGTGAATAGTCAATTTAGAAATATGTGCAAAATGTAGTAAGCAAAGAGGAAGTAAAAATTTTACAAACCTGTAAGAAAGATGAGAAACTCGGGCAGGAATAGATGAAAACCTACCAATAAAGAACTCTAAAATGTCACAGAGGGCACACCAAAAAAGCTTCAGATAAATTTTAATCTCAGGAATGTTTGAGCTTGAATCAGAGACTTTTTCAGTCATATCCTCTATTGTCACTGACAGGTGCCATAGTCGAGTTAATAATAGAAGCATGTTTCATTTTTTTTATATATTTGGAGACAGAGTCTCATAGTGTAGCCCAGGTTGATGTCAAATTCATGAATAGCTATGCACTTTAACCTTCTTATGTAGGAGGTGCCATGTCCTTCTTACACCAAACTGGCTTTTTATTATGCAGGCAATGATTTCCTTACAAAATACTATATATTGTTTGGTTAATATAAACATATATATGTATATATATGCTTAAAACTTGGAAAACATTATTATTATTACATTCTTTTAAACATATCATCCATAGTACTAATATTATCAATTAAACCATGTTAAGAACTGTGAAAAAGTGATGATTTTGCATTGTTTTGCGCAGAAAATCTACCTTTATAGATTCAATACAAATTGAACATTTAATCCAGTAGTCCTCAGTTTGTTGGGTGTGACTGAGATCCTTGACAAACTTCTACCTTCAAAATTATATACATTATTTATTCATATATTGAATTATAATACAAAGTAGTAGCAAAATTACAGTTATAAAGTAGCAATGAAAATAATTTGATGGTTAGTGACCATCACAACATGAAAAACTGTTTAAATAGTTACAACATTAGGAAGTTTCAAGACCAATAGATTAGAGTGATAAAATATTGTGCATATGGCTAAAAACTAAGGAAGGAATTGCTGATGTTTTGGAACCAATGTTATTTCAAATTCTTTCCACTGTTATGCATACCTCCAACTAATTCAGTAGACAAACATTGTTAACTCAATATTTCCACATAATTTTTGTGTTGGTTTCTCTCACACAATGAACTACAAAGTATTTAAACAGTATATTTGTGTCAAAATTAGCCAGAAGATACAAAATTTCCATATATTCCATAATCTTACCATGTCTCCCTTAAATTTCTTCTATTCTAACTACTCCTTAATAAACATATTTATTACTTGAAGTTCTCATACAGTGTATGTTGGTAATATTTATTTCTCCCTCCCCTGTGATCCACCCTTATTTTTTGCAATTTACTGTCCTCTTCTCTTCATTTAATTTAATGACTTGGCTACAACCAATGTTTTCCATATACCTAAGGGTATGGGGTCATACATTGGACCATGGTCATTGTACAAGAAACTACATCTGTGAAGAAACCTTACTCTATTCAAAAGATATCTTGGCGCCCAGACGTGTGGACAACTAAACCCACTTAAAAAACCTGAGAAGGCTTAAAAATAAGGGAGTGAGAGTTTAACACAGATTTTTGCTGTTTGTTGGTGGCGTGCGGTAGAGAGATTTCCTGATTCGGCAACAGTAGCAGAAAAAAACGCTGTGTCATTTTAAAGCACGACTTCCTGGGGCTGTGCTGCCATTGTGATCTCTGTCTGGCTCCTGCGGGAGACAGAGCTTTTGAATAGAGCATTTGGAGTAAAGGGCTATGATTTGTTTGATGGCAACTAGACTCGCTGTGTTCTCGGGTCTGCTCTGCTTGTTAGAGGCAAGCAAGCACCTCATCTAAGAGAGGCTTCCTGACTCAGCTTTAGCTGCAAAGCCTGCAGCTCATTAAGAGGTCCTGCCACAAAACACTTAAACGGTGTTGATGAAAAGCTGAACACATGCTTTTCGGTTTTCAGCCGTAGCAGGAAAAAAGCTGTGCCTTTTAAAAATGCTGGCTTTCTGGGCTGCCCTGCCAGGGCAAACTCTAACTCTTTTACGCAGGCGATTTGTGCGGTTTGCAAGCACAGGCTGCTGAAGCTCGCTTGCTGGCTACAGCCAGTACCTCAGCCATGAGGCTGGAAAGTTAAGGAATGGACTGGATCTAGCTGGCAAAGCCACGGCTTTAGTCCTACTGATATTGCTTGGTAAATTAAAGACTCCTGTGGTCAGAAAAAGAGAGATATAGAGTAAAGAGAGATTCAAAGACAAAGAAAATTTCTAAATGGTTTACTGTGTGTTAAAAATATATGCAGACTAAAAGTTGAAGTTCTTAAAGTAAAAAACAAAAAAAGGAAGAGAGTTGTTGTGTGTGGTAGCACACGCCTTTAATCCCAGTGCCTAGAAGGCAGAGACAAACAGATCTCTGTGAGTTCAAGGTGTAGTAGTGTACACCTTTAATCCCGAATGCCTGGGAGGAAGAGACAGGCAGATCTCTGAGAGTTCAAAGACAGCCTGGTCTACAGAGTTACTTCAGGTCAAAGATACAGAGAACCTGTCTCAAAAAGCAAAAAGTTAAAAGTAAAAATAAACGAAATAGAGGTTAAAACAAAGCTGTACAAAGATGGAAAATACACAGAGAATCTTGATACTGTATGCTATTATGCTCTCTTTGAATTATTTAAATGCTGAGGAAGGAGAAATAGATGCAAAAAGATATTTATTTATAAATGCTGCTGAATTAATCCAACATAGATATTTTGAATTTGGATCTAAGGATATGATACTTTGGAAAGGAGTTTCTTATTTTGTTTTCACAGAGGATGAGACCCTGTTCATTTCTTCTATTCCGATTTGGTATGATGGACCACGCCCTCCTGAAGGGTTGGTGTGAACACCTTCAGAAAATTGCTTTGCTCAACTGCCAACTGAGATGAAACTAGCACACAGGTTATACCATGAAAGACCTAATTAACAAAGCCCCCATTCAGCAGAAAGCAGTTTGGGGAGAAATAACTGCGCCCATATTCCCAAAAAATATTTATAAATGTTCTTTTACATTTAAAGTGGGATATGATATAAATATGAATAATTTGCATTAGTATAGATTTTGCTTTATTGATAGAGATTTAAGGTCAATTTTGTTATATGTATATGTATTTCTGATCTTTATTAAGGTATTGTGATTGTCTAGTTCATTATTAAAATGTAATGTATAATTAGGAAATATAGGTTGTTGATGGATAATCATAAATAATAGTCAAGTTTGTAGTCATGTTAGTTAATATTTTCTAGATGTGCATAGATATATTTTAGATGGGCATTCTTCATATTTTTCAAAGATTATAGAATATGGCATTTTAAATGTTTTAATAACTTAGGACTTTTCATGACAATGATACACTCTGCTCCTGGCAGCACCAATCTACTTCAAGAGGAAGATGGGCATCGAAGAGGCTCGTTATGGAGTTTGATAGCCATTTGGGCAAGAAACTGCTCTTGCCTGGACTATTGCATAAACTGGAAACAGAGAACCCACAGAGAGAGGACTACTGAACTTGCCTAAAGGTGAGATGATCTTTCGGGGTTCCTGATTCGTGAAGGAGTCTGCAAGACATTCTGCAGGACACAACAGATAGTGACTGAACTGACTTTGAATTTTCCTGCTTTATGGAAATGTCTGCTGGATAGCATGGGCCTGAAGGCTGAAGATGGATGCCCCAACGGTACAGAGGAACTTTGGGTGACTGTCCAGGCAGCAGGGTGTCTCTGTCATTTCTAGAGTTTTAAAAGTTGCCTTTTTCTTGTTTGCTTAGGTAGTAGTGTATCTCTCTGGAGTCTTTGATGGAGTTAAGAATAGTTAGTTATAGTTATAGTTTTCCTTAGTTATGATAAAGATTATTGTAACTTTTACTTGATAACTGTTTTGTTATATGTAATTTTGCTATGTTAAAGCCTTTTTTTTTTTGTTTAAACCGAAAAAGGGGAAATGATGGAGGAAGGTCATTGGCTAATAAAGGAACTGCCCTGGCCCATTTTATTGGTTAGAGGATAGGTGGGAGGAGTAAACAGAACAAAATGCTGGGAGGAAGAGGAAGTGAGATCAGAGACTCGACCGCTTTCCTCTCGGGAGCAGAGACCTGTGAGAGACGCCATGCTCCTGGCTCCTGGGCAGAAGCACACTAAGAAGCTCCGACCCAGGATGGACATAGGTTAGAATCTTCCTGGTAAGCACACCTAGGGGCGCAACACAGATGATTAGAAATGGGCTAAATTAATATGTGAGAATTAGCCTAGAAGAAGTTAGATCGAAATGGGCCAAGCGGTGTTTAAAATAATACAGTGTCCGTATAATTATTTCGGGGCATAAGCTAGTGGGCAGGCGGCTCGGGTGTTCGGGACGCAGTCCCGCCGCCGCTCTTATTACTACAATATCTGTAAATTGATCTTACTTCCTCAGTTAGGGGTGGGACTTATGTACCCCTGTCTATTCCATACTAGAAGTTAGCTGTGTTAATCTTGTTTAGGCATTCATAGCTATTGTGAGTTCATAGGTGCAGCAGAACTGTCATATCCAGAAGACGCTCTTTGATCCCATCATCCACTCACTCTAGGTCTTAAAGTTTTTCTGCCCTTCTTTTATGATGATTCCTGAGCCTTGAGGATGGGCGTGATATAGACATTGTACATGTGGCTGACTGTTCCACAGTCATTTGCTCTCTGAATTTTGATCAGTTGTGAATTTCTTTGTTTATCACTATCCACAGCAGAATCAACTTCTCTGATGCGGCATGAGGCTGTACTACTCTACAGGTAGAGAGATGCAAACTGAACTGACAGTTTGACACTATGTCCATTACCAAAATGTCTATGAACCAAACCTACGAGGAGTAGGTTTACCTCAGGTACTTATGATCTCCCCAGACATAAGTTGATAGCTAGATTTACAGTATATGCATATATTTCTTTCTCTGCAGTAGGCTTTAAATCCAGTCAAAATGTAGTTAGTTATCTTCATAATATTCGTGTCATAATTACTTATTTTGACCAGCTGGTCATTAGCAGAGTTCACAGAGTTAAAAGTTAGATTAGTCTGTTGATGAACTTTCTTTCCCAGCAGCCTCGATACTAGTATTGTGTGAGTTAGTCATCAGGCAGAAAACTTCTTGGTCAGTACTATCCTTTGACCAACATGAATGATGTCTTTAGTAGTGGGGTCTTACCATCAAGTTCTGGTTGCAGCAAAGCAATGAACATAGCCTGTGTTGTGTTGAGGGACTCCAGCACATTTCTCACCATCAACTAGTAGAGAGGTATATCACATATAGCACTGAACATTTTATTTGGCAACCTATGGCTTTTGATATGAGTAAAATGTCCTGAGTATGGAAACAAAATTAAACTCTTATGTGAATGTATGTGTGTATGGACATATATAAAGCTCATAAAATAAATATCTACGTTCATTTTTCAAACATCCTTATAGTTACTCCTCCTCAAAATGCCCTCCTCTGCCCTACCATGTACATACCGAGCCCAGTGTTTACTTAACCCTTTCTTCCCAATATTCACAACTCCCCTTTTATGACCCATGCTCTACTCTTCACCATCCCCTAACATCTCTCTTCCCCAACACTGTTGATGGTCTTTTTCTTATTTTCTGGATATTCTGCATGTTCTCATTTGCATGTAGATCTTGTAAGCTCAAATGTGTGGGTGTGTGTGTGTGTGTCTGTCTGTCTCTCTGTCTGTGCTTAGAGTATTTGCTCAAAAATGATAAAAACAAATAAACAAAATATAAAGCTTTTTAATGGTGTTTTATAAATTGGGAATTTTATACAATGAGATTTAGGCACGTTCACCCCTTCCCCAGCCCTCTCTTAATCACACTCCTGCTAACTAGATTCTAATGAATTTTGCGATTTCTTCTCCTTTTTTTTTCTTTCCTTATTACTCCAGGTTTTCCTGCTTATCTGATGTTGGAAGAAAGGACTGTTCTGACATGTAGTTGATATAGTAGAGGTCATATTATTGAAAAAAAAATTAATTCTCTTCTTCTAGAAGCAACCAAGTACCAATAACTCCACAGCTTATCTGGAGATTTCCTTCCTACACACACACACACAATCCATGTTGGAATTTTATCTGACTAAAGTTTGTACAAATGTTATATACTTTGACAGAATCACTATTAGTTTCTATGTGTTACCTTTCTGTTGTGTCCAGAAACATCGTTTTCTTGATGCTATTTGTCAGTTCTGGATTTTTAAGATTTTCTGTCTCCTCTCTGTGTTCTTCAAAGATTGAATATATATATATACCATATGATTCATCTATTCCATTGTTTAGCATAGACCCAAAGGATTTTATAATGTATTCACCCATGTTTATTACTGTTATACCTACAAATTGATGTTCTAAGAAATGGAAATATGGTACATTTACACAGCAGAATATGATTCATCTGCTAAGAAAAATAAAATCATAAAATTTTGAGGTAACTATTTGGAGTTGCAAACAATCATTCTAAGTAAAGTAATTCATACTAGAAAGAAAAGTATCTCATGCTTTATTTTATTTCTGTATTTTATTTTTAAATCTTAAGCTATATGTAATCCTTTTGAAATACCCACAGAAGTTAAGAATTTTTAAGAGGTGACAAGAAGGGGGTTTTTCAAATGAAGAAGTATAAAGCACAATGGTCTGAAATGTTAAAGGGGAAATGGGATATTAATGGTTATGTGATGTGCGGAGATAGGAGATCAGAGTAGTGGAGAGCTCTACAGCTCATGTTAACATCTTGAACTCACAGTATCAAGAACAAACTATTTCCTCAAGAGCTGTTGGCAAAAGGATCATATAGAACTCCAAGCATCACAGACTTGCCAATACTCTTGGTTATCCTACATAACTTAATGATTAGAACTTATTGCTGAAGAGAATACATTCTTCAGTCGCAAAACTGAAAGAACTAAAGTTGTTACTTTAGTAAACTCTCATCACTCCTGGCTACCTTTCATGGTACTGGAAGGAACTATTTATGCTACCAAAAGAAAAATATAATACTAAATCTCAACTAGTGTTTGGGGCAGGGCAGCCAAGTCTTGGATCAGAATATAACTACCTTTGCAACAGGTTTTCTTGGAGCAAGGCACCTGTGAAGATGGAGTCTCAGCTGGCAAGGATCCTTAAGCCATGAAACCACATAGGAATTTGCAAAATTTATACACCTTGGTGGCTATTTTCTCTTTCATCATATTATTGGTTTTTTAGACAGTTTTAGTTGTTCTTTATCAGTGCTATAATTTTCCATGGATATTCTCGTCTTTCTCTGATGTTTTCCCCTGAGATAAGCAGGGGGGTAATGCCTCTCAAATCTTTCATCTGCAATTTACTTAACTACAACTCCTAATCCTTGGAACTTCTCTGACTCAAGAGAGACAGTTGGGTACATATGAGGAAACAACACTAGGGCATTTATCATGTCTCACTGTTCAGGAAAGGAGATTAGCGCATGCATATACAGAATAGGAAAAATGTCTCAGGAAGACACGTAGTGCCAGCTGTTGAGCGGAAGTTCTCTGGACACCAAGCATACAGAATCAATGATAGGATCTGTAGTATGACACAATGGGAAAATGCAATGTAAAATATGGGAAGGAAAGAACGATCTTTACCATACACAGGGCTTATATATGGTACAGTAAAATGGGAAAAGAGTGCTTTGTCAGTCTGCCTCTTACAGAGAGATGGGGAATTGGGACTCTCTTGTATAAAGGTAAACTATATAAAAGCATATATTTCAGACATGAAATAATTGTTTGTGCTTGAATAATTTTGTCCTTAAACATTGTACCCATGGCCATGACTTTTTTAACTGGGTAACTGTAAGTATGTGCCAGCTGACATAAGTGCTTGAGGAGCAGGATGTGTCTGCTCAATATTTAATCAAGCCTGCCATGATGCTTACCTCTATGTCTAGAATCAGGTTTGGTATGGGGTGGAAAAGTGTATTTGGGGAAGCATAAAGGGGAACAATGTTGGCTTTTTTTTTATTGAGAAAAGGAGAAAAAAAAAGTTTCCACCTCCTCCCCAGCCTCCCCTTTCCCTTCCCCTCCTCCCACCCTACGCCCCCTCTTCCCACCCTTCTCCCCCTCCCCCCACTCCTTTCCCCCTCCCTCTCCAGTCCAAAGAGCAGTCAGGGTTTTCTGCCCTGTGGTAAGACCTAGGACCTCCCACCTCCGTCCATATCTAGGAAGGTGAACATCAAAACTGGCTAGGCTCCCACAAAGCCAGCACATTACGTAGGATCAAACCCCCGTGCCATTGTCCTTTGCGTCTCATCAGCCCTCATTGTTCGCCATGTTCAGAGAGTCCAGTTTTATCCCATGCTTTTTCAGTCACAGTCCAGCTGGTCTTGGTGAGCTCTCAATAGATCAGCTCCACAGTCTCAGTGGGTGGGTGCATCCCTCGTGGTCCCGACTTCTTTGCTCATGTTCTCCCTCCTTCTGCTCCTCATTGGGACCTTGGGAGCTCAATCCGGTGCTCCTGTGTGGGTCTCTGTCTCTATCTTCATCCATCACCAGATGAAGGTTCTATGATGATATGCAAGGTATTCGTCAGTATTGCTCTAGGATAGGGTCATTTCAGGTTCCCTATCCTCAACTGCCCAAGGAACTAACTGGGGACCTCAGCTTGGGCACCTGGGAACCCCTCTAGGGTCAGGTCTCTTGCCAACCCTAAAGTGGCTCCCTTAACTAAGAATTGTGGTTCCGTGCTCCTCTGTCCAACCTTCCTTTATCCCAATCCTCCTGTTTTCCCAAGGCCCGACCTCCTTCCCTTCTCACTTTTCTCTCCCCATCTCCCCTTACCCCCATCCCACCCCACCCCCAAGATCCCAATTTTCTCCCTGGCAATTTTGTCTACTTCCCTTAGCCAAGAGGATAACTATATGTTTTTCCTTGGGTTCCCCTTCTTACTTAGCTTCTTTAGATTCACCTATTGTAGACTCCGTGACCCTTATTTATGGCTAGAAACCAATTATGAGTGAGTACATCCCATGTTAATCTTTTTGGGTCTGGGATACCTCACTCAGGATAGTGTTTTCTATTTCCATCCATTTGCATGCAAAATTCGAGAAGTCATTGTTTTTTACCGCAGCGTAGTACTCTAATGTGTAGCTATTCCATACTTTCTTCATCCATTCTTCCATTGAAGGGCATCTAGGTTGTTTCCAGGTTCTGGCTATTACAAATAATACTGCTATGAACATAGTTGAACAAATGCTTTTGCCATATGATAGGGCATTTCTTGGGTATATTCCCAAGAGTGGTATTGCTGGGTCCAGGGGTAGGTTGATCCCAAATTTCCTGAGAAACCGAAACACTGATTTCCAAAGTGGGTGCACAAGATTGCATTCCCACCAGCAATGGATGAGGGTACCCCTTCCTCCACAGCCTCTCCAGCAAAGCTTATCGTTGGTGTTTTTGACTTTAGCCATTCTGACGGGTGTAAGATGATATCTCAAAGTTGTTTTGATTTGCATTTCCCTGATTGCTAAGGAAGTTGAGCATTACCTTAAGTGTCTTTTGGCCATTTGAAGTTCTTCTGTTGAGAATTCTCTGTTCAGATCAGTGCCCCATTTTTTAATTGGGTTAATTAGCATTTTAAAGTCTAGTTTCTTGAGTTCTCTATATATTTTGGAGATCAGACCTTTGTCTGTTGCGGGGTTGGTGAAGATCTTCTCCCAGTCAGTAGGTTGCCTTTGTGTCTTAGTGACAGTGTCCTTTGCTTTGCAGAATCTTCTCAGTTTTAGTAGGTCCCATTTATTCAATGTTGCTCTTAATGTCTGTGCTTCTGGGGTTATACATAGGAAGCGATCTCCTGTACCCATCTGTTGTAGGGTATTTCCCACTTTCTCTTCTATCAGGTTCAGTGTGTTCGGGCTGATATTGAGGTCTTTAATCCATTTGGACTTGAGTTTTGTGCACGGTGAAAGATGTGGGTCTATTTTCATTCTTCTACAGGTTGACATCCAGTTGTGCCAGTACCATTTGTTGAAGATGCTTTCTTTCTTCCATTGTATACTTTTAGCTCCTTTATCAAAAATGAGGTTTTCATAGGGTTGTGGGTTAAAATCCGGGTCTTCTATACAATTCCATTTGTCGACTTCTCTGTTTTTATGCCAGTACCACACTGTTTTCATTACTGTAGCTCTGTAATAGAGTTTGAAGTCAGGGATGGTAATGCCTCCAGAAGATCCTTTATTGTATAGGATTGTTTTGGCTATCCTGGGTTTTTTGTTTTTCCATATAAAGTTGATTATTGTCCTCTCCAGATCTGTGAAGAATTTTGATGGGATCTTGATGGGGATTGCATTGAATCTATAAATTGCCTTAGGTAGAATTGTCATTTTTACTATGTTGATCCTCCCAATCCAAGAGCAAGTTAGATCCATCCATTTTTTGGTATCCTCTTCAATTTCTTTCTTCAATGCCTTAAAGTTCTTGTCAAATAGATCTTTCACTTCCTTGGTTAGCTTTACCCCAAGATATTTTATGCTGTTTGTGGCTATCGTGAATGGTGAAGCTTCGATGATTTCCCTCTCTGCTTCCCTATCCTTTCTATATAAGAGGGCGACTGATTTTTTGGAGTTGATCTTGTATCCTGCCACATTACTAAAGCTGTTTATCAGCTGTATGTATTTCTTAAAATATGATACAGTTCTTAAATGTCAAAAATAGGAGGCAATAATAAAGCTGTACATTATGTCTTGTAGAAAAAAACCCTATTAAAATATAAATAAAGATGGTATTCAGGGCCACTTCAATTCAATCCTCTTGGTGATCAGAATATTTCCATGTGTCAATAGTTCTTTCCTGCCTCAGGACCTGAACTTGAGCTGCAGCTGGCACTTGCCAATCTAGGTGTGAATTCTGTAAGCTTTAACAAACCACTTTTAAATTAATCCCCAGCTCTTTAATTTTATTTTCATAATTATCTGAGTCACTACAAATCCTTTGAAATTGCTGGTTCTGTTCTGATGATGCAAATTTAGAAGTCAATTGTGCCCTATTTCCTTTGTCAGTCACTTCACTTTAAGTTTAATAAATTAATGAATAGCTAACAAAAAATAGCAACTATTTTTTAAAAGGAGATAAGAGGTTTGTGTAGAATACTGAGATTGAAATAATAGGAAATTTATAATGAAATTTTCACAAGAAAAGTTTGGAACTAAAGCAGTGTGGAGAAAGCAGAAAAGAATTAGATGGGATCGTTAGATGGAAGATAAAGGCCTTTACACTGAGAAGAGAGGCCATTTTATAAGTTAAGAAGCTGTGGGAAATGGAGTGGTTGTGATAAAGGAAGGGTGGATACGGGAGCAGAGAAATATATATCCTAATTAAGGGAGCCATCTCAGGGTTGGCAAGAGACTTGACTCTAGAGGGGCTCACAGGTGTCTAGGGAGATGTTCCCAGCTAGTACCTTGGGCAACTGAGGAGAGGGAACCTGAAATGACCCTATCCTATAGCCATACTGATGAATATCTTGCATATCACTTTAGAACCTTCATCTGGCAATGGATCGAGATAGAGACAGAGACCCAAAATGGAGCACTGTACTGAGCTCAAGATCCAAATGAGGAGCAAAAGGAGGGAGAACATGAGCAAAGAAGTCAGGACCACGAGGGGTGCACCCATCCACTGTGACAGTGGAACTGATCTATTGGGAGCTCACGAAGGCCAGCAGGACTGGGACTGAATAAGCATGGGATGAAACCGGACTTTCTGAACATGGCGGACAATGAAGGCTGATGAGAAGCCAAGGACAATGGCACTAAGTTTCGATCCTAATACATGAACTGTCTTTGTGGGAGCCTAGCCTGTTTGAATTCTCACCTTCCTGGTCCTGGATAGAAGTGGGAGGACTTTGGACTTCCTGCAGGGCAGGGAATATGGACTGCTCTTCATTCTCGAGAGGGAGGGGGAATAGAGTGGGGGGGGAGGGGGGAGAGGGGCAGGGGAGTGGGGGGGCGATGTGTGGGAGGAGGGGGAGGGAAATGGGAAATGGGGAGGAGGCGGATTTTTTTTTCTTTTCAACAACTAAAAAAAGAAAAATAGAAAAACACAAAGAACCAGAAAAGTGACATGATGTTGCCAGTCTTCACAAACATCCATGTATTATTATTATTGTTTTTTTTTGTCACAAACATCACTGGTCATTCTTGAAAGGCACAGTGTCAACCATTCTGCTTCCCCATTCAGATGCTTGAGCTCCTCATCTGCACTTTCTCATGATTTCAATCCTATTAGCAGTGGCAGTAATGGTGTTGATCAATGGTAATGATGAAAGTCTCTGTCCTTTATAAGTTGTAATCCTGTTGACCTCATGATCTCTATGCAACATATTTGTCATTTCATAAATTTAATTCTCTCAAGGGCCCCTTATTTCCAATGCATTGTCCTTGTCTACCCCAAAAGCCCCAGGTTCTGGAGAAAAGTTTTGGAAATAATGTTCTATATAATTAAAGCAAAAATATTTAGCATGTAATTTTATTTTAGTACTGCCACATAACACTTTCTCTTCTGCATGATCTCATCTTTATTGTGTTCTTGAGTAGATTCTTAAATTTGTTATCCTGGTATCAAAACGAAGGGTTCATACAGGACTCACCATTGTAGGACTAACATAGCAATTTTGATAATAATAGGGAATAAGTGAGCATCTCAAAAGTTTTTTTTAGTAAGACCACTTCTATTCCTTGACTATTATTATTCAATTTTATGATTCAATGGTGACTTTATAAATATGCTTATCTTTTACATACCTCTGACATGTATACATTCAATATGTATATCTACAAGTTTTCAAGGCTTGAAATCTTTATGGGCTTTGTGGTCTATTAACCCTCCAGGTTTTAGAAATGTGCTTAGAACAGCTAAGACGATTTAAATTATCCATAGAGCTTGATTATAAAGGAATTTTTTTTCATTTCAAATGTTTCTGAAACACCTTGTACATTGACTACCGAGAGAAATAGTGAGGCCAAGCAGGCCGTTCTCCAGTGACTCTCTACAAATCTGAGATGCCACAATTGGGGTCACAGACCTTCATCTTTGCTATCATAGTTTTTATTGCCCTGGTGTGTTTTGATGAACTCTAAAAGGAACTGTCATCTTCTCTCCCTCATTCCACATTTTGGAAAGACGCTTTAGAGGAGGCTAAAGGAAGTAAGGTAAGAAGAATTCCCATTTTACTCATTCTCAGGGTAGTGCTTGACTATGAAGTTATAATGTCCTTTTTATTATTCAATTATAGAGACAGAAATAAACTGAAAAATTATGCCAATAATTTTGTCAATAATTATGTCAGTAAGTAAATTTAGTTTATTTTTGTCCTCAGTTAAGTTAATTCTCTGAGATAGATACAATGGCTAAAATATGAAATAAAGACAACTCATTTACATAATACACAATTAATTAAAACAACACCCTACATCCCAATAAAGATGATCATTTCTACTTACACACAGACACTGCATAAATACTACTGGACATGCATGACCAGTTTGGTTTTCTATTTAATTACCACCATTCTATTGTATGTAATTTTTTTTTTTTTTTTTTGGTTTTTCGAGACAGGGTTTCTCTGTGGTTTTGGAGCCTGTCCTGGAAATGGCTCTTGTAGACCAGGCTGATCTCGAACTCACAGAGATCCGCCTGCCTCTGCCTCCCGAGTGCTGGGATTAAAGGCATGTGCCACCACTGCCTGGCTGTATGTACATTCTTTAAAATCTGCTCTAGTCTACCTATTGCTGTACATCTCACCCTAACACACTCAGGCCTGTCAGGTACCTAGTAACTGAGGCTTGTTAAAGTACAACCAATTGGTCACTCAGCAATTCATTGTGCGGCTTCCTATATTTAAGATTAATAAGAAACTAAAAAATGAGGCAAACTGTTATAAATCTAGAAGATATGAAGAAATTTAAGATTTTACTGTAAAGCAAGGTACAGGTGCATAGTTGGAATAATGTTCAAAGTTTTAGAAAATGAGAAAGATAGTCAAATTCTGTCTGTATTGTAAAATTTAATCATTATGTCCTAATAGTAGTCTGCCAGAATTATATATGTACTATTATTTGCCCTCTTAGCCTCATTGAAGATGATAATTCCAGTATAAGAAAAATAATGCATATATTTTTTAAAAAAAATTAACGGATCCAACTAGATTTTGGCTAAAATAAAAAGATCTTTATGTCCTCTTGAAGTAGCAAAAAAGACATGAAGCATTTAATTTGATGTAATTAAGATTAGCTGGCCAATTTCCTTAGCTACACCAAAAAATACTGTGTAGCACATGGCAACAAAATATTTAGAATATTGGCAGGCGGTGTTATTACTTCTCTTTTTGTTTCTGTTTTCAAGAATATGAAGGAAGCCTATAAACCTTTGTAACCAGCATCTTTGAATGCATTTATCTCATTTTAAATTATTTCCTCATTATCTTGCTCCTTTTCACCTCATAAAATCAGATCCATTGCATTTGTTGATCCTTTTAATTCATTAAATAATTGCAATGTAACTATGGAGAAAATTTTTGAGATCTTTAGAAAAATCAAGATAATTCTTCATTACAATAATGTATGTTTATACACATCATTATCCCTGTTCTTTCTTTTCTGAGAAAAATAAAGTGCTTCTACAGCTAAAGATGATATAAGGAGAATAAAATATAATTCAATGCCCTATTGTTGAGTGAAAATGTGTTGCATTTAATTGCTTAATTTGTAAATATTCAGCAACAGTATGTTCTTCTAACATGCAAAATTTATGAGAAAAACATACTTTTATAAAATGTCATTTATTAAAATTTATTAATTTGAACATAAAATGTAATATGTATAAAGTTAATTTTAAATATGGTGTTTACATGCATCCTCAATATATTAGTTTACTCTCTTTTGCTATGATACATTATTCTGACCAAAGCAGCTTAAAGGAGAAAGGTTTCATTCTGCTTACAGGTACAGAGAGGATACACTCCATCAAGTCACAGAAGGTGTGGAAGAATGATGCTGAAGCCAACCTGAGTGCCAGGAAGCAGAGAAAGAACAAGCAATAAAGCCAACACTTCAAGCTATTTCCCCACCAGCAGTGATATACCTCCTCCAGCAAAATTCTAACTTCTACAGGTCACATAACATTCCCATCAGTGCCACCAATGGGCACCAAGAGTTCAAGCAAATGAGTCTGTGGGGTCACTTCAGTGTTGAACACTTACTGAGAAACCACTAGAAACTAAAATTGTCTTGAAACATGACTACTCTATGTTGGAGTTCAAATTGGTAAATATCCCTAATCAGGAGTTGAGTCTCAACTTCTCTGGAGCAGCTTTGACTAAAAGTACCTACAAAGGAGTCAGAGAATGTAGTTCAAAATGCACGTATTGGTTTAATGGGAAGGCCCTATTTTATTCCAGTGAGGTAACTCTACAGTCGGAATTACTGTTTAATGACATATAAAGTGGCTGAGTCACATTAGAGCCTTGACCCCAGGAACACAGGGATGAACAAAGATACAGTAGATGGAGTCTGCAAACACCTCATCCATCCCGCAAAACTGAGCTTTCACAGGTGCTAAAAGCAAGCTCCCTGTCCTTAAATAGCCTTAAAACTGTGGAGAATGTTTTTACTCATACATCGAAAACATCAAAAACCCAAACCTGTATTCAAAGCTAATGCATTTTAAAAGCATGCAGTAGAGTTTTGTAACTAAATAACACCAAACAATGCAAAATAAAACAGCCTCTTAAAATAAAAGGGATGCCTCCAGTAATTCTTAACTTCATATTCTTTGCATGTTTGCTAAACTGAAATTACTCTAGAATTTTTAACATTTTTCTCTTACTGTTTTTCAACATCAATGGTTTATTTTCTTTTCAATTAACCAAGGCTCGCCCGGCTAAGCCATATATAATGTGGGAAATGAGTGGACTATTATGCCGATTGGAACACATCACAGTGATGAGGGATGACTGATGACATGGAAGAGTTGTCTATTTGATGTGTATTTCCAGTCTTCAGATTTTGTTTTGTATGTAATTATTTTATACAGTGCAATTTGTAATCCCATTCTTTTATAAAATAATTTGATGAGACTTGTGCTTAAAATTGATTTAGCATACATGTAGGGGAAGAAAATAACAATTAAAAATGAGTAAGAGCAGAAGAAGTAATATATACTATAATACATACTTTTAAACACAGCTGGAACATAAAATATTTTAAAAACGTTTAAATTCAGACTATATATATATTATATATGTATATGTATAAAGTTAGTGTATGAGTGTGTATAAAAACAGAATAAGATAAGAGATGGCACATACTCTCCTATATTTGGCCTCAAACATATTCACATATTGGTCAGTTACTGATGTCAAATAAAAGTGATGGTTTATTTCTTTTTATATGTTGTGACTTTAACAATTTTTCATTTTGCATTGATTTACAATGATAGTTATTCTAAAATTGTGCTTTGTAATAAAATAAACATATCTCCATGGGGGAAAAATATTTCTTCAGGTTTAGGAACATGTCAATGTACAGCTGTTTGTTGGTGGTTTTCATGTTTTCCTTTTGCTAACTCTCACTGAAACCTAAACCCCACACAACATCAATTGTACTGAATGGTTGTTAAATAAAAAAGAAGATATGTACAAAGAGGAAACATACAAAACAAACAAATTGATTTATAAGTTAGAATCACACACACATATACACATATGCATGCACACACCATCAGCACCACCACTACCAACAACAACAAAAATGTGTTTTTCAGAGAGTATAGCAAATATTTTCCATATTTCACTTACTAGTGAGTTTTTACAATTTAACTACTACACTTGTGATTTAGAATTATTTTAAATTGCATCTTGTATGTTTCTAGCACATAAGCATCCTAAATATTTCATCATCCTGGACATTGTTTTCCTTTTTTATTTTACTTTATATGCATGAATGTTTGGCTGCATATGTGTATGTGAAACACAGAAATATCTGGTGTTTTTGGAAGTCAGAAGTGAGCATAGCCTACCTGCGAACCAAAATTAAATTTTCTTTTAGTCTCATGAGCTGCACCATTATTAGTAATAGTCAAATTCATTTACATAATTAAATAAAAATAAAAATTTTAATTGTTTTTACAACTTGCTAAATAATAGATTTGAAACACTAATATTTATTCCTTTGCTCAATAATACCACAAGGATACTTGCTCAACAATATTCATAACAGCATTATTCATAATAGCCAGAACCTGGAAATTACCTGGGTGCCCCTCAAGTAAAGAACGGCTAAAGAAAATGTGGTACGTTTACACAATGGTGTATTATTCAGCTGTAAAAGAACAGTGACATCTTGAAATCTGAAGTCAAATAGATGGAATTAGAGAAAAACATCTTTAGTGATGTAACCCTAAAAGACAAACACGGTTGAACTCATTCATACGTGGATATTAGAGGTAAAACAAAGAATAACCAAACTATAACCCACAGATCCACAGAAGCTCGGTAACAAGGAGAACCCTACGAGGGACTCTTGGATCATCCTGGTGAGGGAAATGAGATGAGATCTCCTGGGTAAACTGTGGGTGAGGGAAAGTGGTGGTAGAAGGGAGATGGGGCATGAGAACATGAGGGAACAGGATTGTCGAGTTGGGGGAAAGACGGAGTGGGAGAGCAATGAAAGAGATATCTTAATAGTGGCAGCAATTACGGAAATGGGGAGAAATCCTGTGGTAGGGAACTTCCCAGGAATCCACAAGGATGACCCCAGTTAAGGCTCCTAGCAATAGTGGAGAAGGTGCCCTAACTGGCATTTCCATGTAATCTTTCATCCAATAACTGATGGGACCAGATGTAGAGATCCGCAACAAAGATGAGCTACAGTTGAAGAGAGGGAGGAGTGATTATATGAGCAAGGGAGGTCACGATCAGGATGGAGAAATCTACAGAGACAGTTGAGCCAAGCTTGTGAGAACTCATGAACTCTAGAGTGACAGGTGTGGAAGCTCCATCCGTCCGAACTAGGATCTCTGCATGTGGGAGACAGTTGTGTAAAACTCTGTGGCAGTCGGACCAGCATCTATACCTGGTGCATGAGCTAGCTTTTTGGAGCGCATTGCCTATAGTGGGATGCCATGCTCATTTTTAAAGTAGCCTGGAGGTGCTTTGTTTTGCCTCAAGTTAATGTGCCAGTCTTTTTTGACCCCACTTGGGATGTCTTAACTTTGGAAGGAGTGGATGGGCATTGGGCTGGGAGCAAAGTGAAGGTGGGGTTGGGGGGAGAGTGGTGAGAGGGAGAACTGTGGTTGGAATGTAAAATAAAATTAAAAAAAATTATTTATTTCTACGATTCCTTATTAATATCTCTGTCTCCCTTTGTCTTTCTCTGTCTCTCCTTTTCTCTGTCTCTCACTCTCTCTCTGTATGTCTCTCTTTTTCACACACATACACCTGAGAGAAAGGGAAAGAGAGGAGGAGAGCAAAAGGAGAGAATAAAAAATGTATTCCATCTTTGAATAACTATCTTAGAATTTTGTCTTATTTGAAGTGTTCCAATAAAATAGTTTATTCTTTACTCCCTGTATAATGGCAAGGGGATACACCACTTTAATATACAAAATATGGTAATTGTCTATCACTGTTCATATGACTCTTTTCTTATTGATACAGGTAAAGTGACGATTTTTCGGAATAGTTTGCACTGTAGTATTTACATGGCTAAATACTCAGCGGTCATTGCGTTTTGTTCCTTTTTATTATTTTGACAGCAAACCATTATATATAGAAGTAATTGTTTCTAATTCCTTACCCTTTCTCCAACTTTTATAACTAAATAACCTTTTTAAATAAAATATTGCACCAGTTCTGCATCCTAAAGATGAAAGTGCTATTTCGTAAAGGTCAATTCAATCTGGGAAGTGTTTTCTGGTTTAGACAATACATTATAACTGCAGAAACCTATGGCAATTTTCAGCTCCACTAACAACAGGAAGTAAATTTCAGCCATTCACAGTAAGATGGCAATGTGGTGACATTTGAAGTCTGAATGTGGTTCTTGCATCCATTGTAGGTGACTGACTGCTGCGCTGCAGAGGCCTTTCCCCAACTGCCAGATGAATTTTAGTTTATGTTTGAAACAGATACTCAGAATGTGTCTCGAAATACGAGACCCCCATCATCTGACTGACAACCTTATTCTTTTACAGTGGGTAAGGATTAAAATACATCAAATTAATAAATCCCTCTGAAACCAATAATCTCACATTTGCTGAACAATTGTAGCTTATAGTAGCTATTATTTTTGAATTGCAGTTAGTTACTATTTTGGTTTCATTTCCCAGATATGTGTCCTTGTCCATCAAAAATCACGGCAGTGCACCATACAGTCAAGCAATAAATTTACAAAACATCCTTCAGATGTGAAAACTTGTTCCATAATTCTGATTCTGTGTCTTTATTTTCTTCAGGACATATGGAACTGTCAGCAAAAAGGTCAAAGATTATAGTACTTGCTTCTTTTCCTCCATAATGTTTTTATTTAAGTGAAAGATAAACCATGCAGCAAGGGGACAATGAAGTAAAGAATATGCACTCATAGAAACCCCACAAGTATAGGTGTCCCATCAGAAAGAAAATCATACCAAACCATAAAGTTTATCTCTTTATCTCACAGTGGAACAACTATATTTATTCAATATCTAAAAAATGTAAAACATTCCAAAAACCTCTTAAATTTAAAATTTTCCATATTATATATTTTGATTATATTATATTATTTTATCCACCTTCACCCAGATCATTACCACTTCCTTATTTATCCAATGTAATGCTCTTCTGTCTCTTGCAAGGAAGAAAAGTACAACACCAAAACTAAAGAGTAAAACAAAGCAGCAAAATTTTTAAAAGAAAGACAAAAACAACTCACAGTAACATCCAGTTTATTTTTACAGAAAATTGATTCTTTTTTTGTGTAATAGATCCCACCCACAATTTTCTTCCTCCGCTCTTCCCAGATCCCTCCAGCTCGCCTCTAATTAGTTCCCCTTCACCTATGTTTCCCTTCACAAAAGAGCAGACCTCCAAAAGACAACAACCAAATGTGGCAACACAAGATATAATAAGACAAAGGAGAAGCCATTCTACCAAAGCTGGACAAGGCAACCCAATAGGATGAAACATGTCCCAAGAGCAGGCTAAAGAGTCAAATACACATGCTTGCACTATTGTGAGTACCACAAAGTCTCTATGTTAACAACCACAGCACATATGTCTAGGACCTGATGCAGACCCATGCATGCAGCCCACACGCTTGTCTCTTTATTTTCTGTGAGGCCTGATTGGTTGTTGATTCTGGGGGCTATATTCTCATGTTGTCCTAAATCCCTTCATAAATGCTTACTATAGCAGCAGAGAGGAGTAGGTACAGAGACCTTTGTCCTTGCCCAGACATTATACAGAGAGAGAAAAAGTCTCAACTGGAGGTCTCCAAACTTCCCTTAGAGCTTGGGGAACTGTACATAAGAAGGGAGGACAGACTGTAGAATCAAATTCTTTTTTTTTTTTTTTTTTTTTTTTTTTTTGCTAGTCAACTCTTCTGGAGCACAGCGTTTATCCTAGAATATGGTTGATACGCTTATGGACACTGCATTGAAAAATTGGCTTTCTCAGAAAGTGTCAACTGCAACTAACTTTGTGCCACTTCACCTCCTCCGTGATTGGATTTTTGTTTGGTTTTAAGTTGTGTAGGTTTTGGGCTTGACACAGTGTCTGTGGGTTCATATGAGTTTAAGTCTTATTTTGTCTGGAAGACAGTGTTTCTTTTCAGTCATCCCCTGTCTCTGGGTCTTACAATCTTCCTGTCCCCTCTTTTGTATAGATTCCTGAGCCTTAATGGTTGAGGTCTGAGTAATAAATCTAATTTATGACTGAGTGATCCAAATTTCCAGTCTCTACAAATTTCCAGTTGTGTGTTTCTGTATTAATACTATCAAGTACAAGAAGCTTCTTTGGTGAGGGTTGAGGAATGTTCCCTTTTATGAGTATAACAATAAATGGTGAGGAATAATTTTATTTAGCTTAAAATCAGTAGAAGGCTTCCACTCTATTTCCCTTGACCTATCTTCTTTCAGATTCTTTGCTTTTTGCAGTGTCAGGAATGCATTCTATTTCATGAAATGAGCCTTAATTCCAATAAAAAAATTGTTGATTTCTCCTATAATATCTGTCTCGCAATTGCATCAATATATCCTGCCTGCCTGTGGTTATTGTAGATTTAGAGTTTGTATCTAAGTGATATTGACAAATAATTTTCTCCTTTAGTATCTTGCAAACCCTTTTCCTGTCCCATGAATGCTATTCAGTAGAGATAATGCTTCTAGTTGGTCACCAGGTCAAGTTTTCTTTTTTGATAACGTATTAAGTAGTGTCATCAGCAATAAGACCTGACAATCAGTTTGTTCAGAGTAACCAATAGCCTATGAAATCATCTGTGATAGTTGGGGCAGAAATCTTACACAAGAATTTTAATTTGTCATTCTATCACCTAACATTGATATACAAAAACTGTATATAACATGGTTCTCTATACAGTCAGGGAAGGACTCAATTTAACAATGCATGTATTTTGAAGACCAGCAACTTCTCCTTGGATAACACATCCTTTAGAAGACTGGGGCAGTTGTGGTAAAGTTTGAAAAATGAATGTAAGATTGTAAATTTGGATAAAATCCTCCTCGAATACCAAACATAAATAGTCATTCCACATTTTGGTCTAGAGATCTACCATCCTAATTTTATCTTTTATTTTCTTTTAACAATGTTATAATACTATTAATTCCTTAACAATTTCATGCTTTTACACAGTGCATTCTGCTCATATTCAGTCTTCAACTCCTTTGGCAAACTCCTACTGGATACAATCCCCTGCTTTGTACAACCTACTGGATTCTTGTCTCTTTCCTTCCATATAACCCAGAGAGGTCAATTACAGAAGAGAGTTGAGGGAAAAGTAACCATATACTAAGAACCAGACTTTTCGGGGTTATACGGCACTCCTGCTTCTATTCTCATTTTTTTTGAAGAACTACCATATACTTCTCTATGATGGTGTGATATATTATTTTTCTTTAATCTTTATATACATTTGCCTTCTTTAATACCCCTCTGAATCTCAAGGACCTGACCAATTGTTTTTTTGATGCAATATTAATAGCTGCAAAGGCTTTCTTCATTATTCTACGTTCTTTTTCTTTTGGTCTCTACATAGACATTTTCAAATAACCTTCTTTTCCCAAGCACACTAAGTCCCTTTTCTGTTTATTCTTTTTGTTATTGAATCTTCTACCATACTTTCAATTCTATTTCTTGTGTACTTTTCAATGCAATGATTTTATTTTGATCTCCTAAGCTTGCTTTCATGTCTCTGTTGAGTTCCTCTGTTGGATTACTGTCTCAAGTCTCAGTGTTTTCTTTACACTCATTGATTTTCCTTAAAAACAATTGTTTTACACCCTCCAACAGTACTGTTCACTGTCTGGTTATTTTATGACACACTGTATTGATGGTTGCTTTATGTGGGTCCTGGCTCCTGAGTTGCTTGAGGTTTGATGGTTTTTATTTGTCTAAGCACTTCAGGCTCACGCTCTTACTCCATTCTTTTTGGCCAGGCTTATAGGGCTTTTCTTTCCAGACAGTTGGGCAGTTAGTTTAATTCTATGAATTATTAGTCACCTTGATTTTTTCCCAAAATTAACAGTCTTTATTCAATGTTTTCTACAGTTTATTTTGATGTATTCCTTTTGTTTTAGTATTATAGGGCTATATAATCATTGATGTCTCCCAAGTCTCCAATTAATATATTGCTCGGAGTGAATTGAGAATGACCCAAATAAAAGGAAGCCCATTCTTTCCCGAGTCCATCCTGAGATCCAGCGTACGTCCAAATAACTAATCCACAATTAGTGCCTTATGGCCAGAAATTAATGAGGACCTCCTGACTCTGTACAAAAAATTCAAGAATTGGGTTATAAGAGAAAGAGGGAACTGCATTCATGTCTCTGGTCCTAACCAAACTCCATTCATTGTTAGAGAAAGCTGGATGTTATCTTTGCTGAATGAGTATTTTATCTACTTCTTTAAAAAGAAATGTTTCTAGAAGTTCCTCCTAAGGCAAAAAGTGTGCTGTAGAAACATAAGGTCAAGTTTCAAGTGCAGTGACTCTGCAAGCCCAGCGGGAAAGAAATCATTCAAAAAGACACTTAGCAAAAGAGAAGGGAAGGGGAAATATGTTCTTCCTAGAATACAGAATTGTTTTTTACCTTCAAGTAATTTCATTCATTGTTTCAAACTGGTTAAACAGATCCAGTTGTAAATGACTGCTAATAAGAAAAGAAGTGGTTGTGTTCTAGTCACCTGGAGTCTATCTCATGAGGGTTGAAAATATTCAGGGTGGAAAAGCCAGAGACCATTTCAACAGGGCAAAACCTTACTTTTGAACTAGTGGATATGTTCAACATGCTAGCTTTGGATTTTGTTATTTCTTTTATTTTCGAGATCGTAAAATAATGACATCTTTGCCCTATTTCTTCCCTCTAAAAGTTTCCATATACCACTCATTGCTATTTAATATATTTCCAGTGATTGTTGTTTCAGTAATAGGTATATCTACATATATATGTGGACATATTCAGACTTACAGATATCAATGTATCAATAATTTTATATAATTTCTTATGCATATATATATATATATATCCACAAATATAACCTGTTCACTCTGTTTAATACTACTGTTATGTATATTCTCAGAACTGATCTTTTGATCAGGAAATTCACGAAACTGGCAATAAACCACCTCCCTATAGCTATAATTGTTTTTTGTCATAACTCCTTTGGGAGGTGACTGCATATTGTCTTCATTAGATAGAGTGCTGCCCCACACTCTGATTCAACTGTCTAGTTTTAAAAGAAGTGGCACAGAAAAACATGATGGAGGAAGAGGGTAGCAGATTCTTGCTGCAAGAAGGAAAAGGCTCAGGACTCCAGGCCCTCAAACTCAGCAGGGATGCTCTTTGCAAAGAAAAATTTATGCTAGATTCAAATATTTGCATAAAAGTAATACTTGGTGGGCAAGTATCCCTTGTTCTAAACACAAATGTTATAGTATTTGGTAGAAAAGTCTCACATTTAATATTTCTCATAATAATAAGTCAATCAGCCACATGTGGCTACCTGCTGAACACAAGCAAAAGAGTGTGAGTCCATAAAATTGAAAGCGCTAAGAACGATTGAATAAAGAAATAAAAGAGTTGTAATTTTTTTCAGTACCCTGCTGCCCCCCCCCATCAGAAACCAGAATAATTGGTACTTCATAAGTCACACATAAAGTATGGATGTTTCTTAAAAGAAAATTTTGAAAATAATTTACATTTCAAATTTCATCAGTAGGTATTGCTTGCATTTGTATTAAATTGTACAATTTTGCTCAAATAGGTTAACCTTCACATACCCTATTTGAGCACAAATAAATATAACATTTTAATGATTTCTTCATCTCAGTATTTTATGTGTTGAAAAGTGGGGCATATATCACAGTTGCAAACATGTACTAAAAAGGAAACATCCACTATATAAAAATTTAAAATATAAACATGACTTTTGCAAATAGTTAATTATACCTGAAAATATGCAAATTCACCCAATGTGCTCTACTATGTCTAACTTACCTTAAAATTAAGATCGCAAATATTCAATATGAGATTTTATTTAAGTTAAAAGAACGGTAGGCTCACACTATTCTTTATCTGAATAAAGAGCTTTCTGAGAAATAGACCTCTGTGAAAATTAATTGGAAAAATGAGCCTTCTTGTGTTTCAGTGTACTATGTCATTTTTATGTCTATAGGGCTTTCTATAATACCAGACCTTTTACATATTACATTACCACCTTTCCCACTGACACTGGGCACCTCTAGACGTGATTTGATTCCATATATCTTTAATAATCAAAATGTAAGGAAGACAATAATTTTTAACTAAGCTTTTGCATTAGTACTCCAAAGACCAATAAAATGATGAAATCAATCATGCCCCAGAATACGCAGAACATAGAAACCACTAAACATCAAAAATAAACAAATAACAAAAACCACCCAAGAAACCAAACAAAACTAAGGTGATTCAATACAGTGTACTGAAGGAATCAAGTCAGTTAAAGCTGAGATGATCAGAAAGTCCTTTCTGCTAAAACTTCTACACAAAAAAATATTGAAAGTATCTTTAATAGTATACTAAGGTAACTTATGCACTACCCTGTTTTCCTAACTCTGCAAGCTACCAAAAAATGTTTTACCATGCTAAGTGGAATTCCTTTGATTTGGGGAAACAAATATTTTTGAATATCTATAAAAACTATTTTAGCTTTTTTAATGTGCTTTTTGAAATGTTTCTCCTTATTGGGTGTGGTGTAACATTCCTTTAAAGTACGGGTGATAGATAGATGCAGGTGTGTATCAGTGAGTTTGAAGTCAACTTGGTGTACAAGGAGAATTACAGAACAGCCATAGCTACATAGTAAGACCTTAATTCAAAAAAAAAGAAAGAAAGAAAAGAAGACTAAGGAAGAAAGGAAGGAAGGAAGGAGAGAGAGAGAGAGAAAGAAAAAGAGAAAGAGAAAAAAATAAATTTTGTTGTTTGACAACTTCAGCTGAAGCTTTTGATATCAGAGCCTAAAAAAGCAGATCATTACTCTCGTACTCTATGAGGACAAAGGCAGGATTATTTTATGTTCAATGACTACATGCAGACCGAACCAAGCTAATGAACTTTTTACTCAAATAAAATGTCAAATTAGCTGCTGGGGATAGAGTTCAGTGTTGGAGCATTTTTCTAGCATGCTTGAGACCTTGGTTAGATCCCATGCACAGCAGATAAAGAATAGAATTTCCCTACCAACAGTAAAATGCTCTGCAAAATGCTTAGGACTTGCAAGTGGTTTTAGACAAAACGTAATGACAAAGGTTGAGTTGTTAATGAGTATGTGAGTAAAATGATATTAATGAGAAAGAAAGAAGACTCCTAGAAAGTTAACAGTATGTGTATTTGTTGGTGTTTCTATTTTTTATATTCGTTCACCTTTCTTATAAGAGTGTATAATATGTACTTTAAATAAAGTACAAATCTTTTGTTGTTGTTGATAGTTAAGTGCTATTATTTCTTCCATACTTTGAATATATAAAAATCAAAGAAGAAATTTAATTATTAAATGTCAGTACTTTGAAGTAAGCAAGTTTAAGCACAAAGAAATAAAAAATGAAACAGAGTGAAATTATGTACAATAATTTTTCAGGTCCTAGGAATTTACCAGAAGCAGAAGAAAGAAGATGGGGAAAGAAAACAAACATGCAAGAGGTTTATTTAAGACAAAAAAAAAAAACTAAACTAAACAAAACAAAGCAAAAAAAATCACTTGAAGTCTAACTAGGGAAGAATAGGTCTGTGATTTTTTTTAAGCTTTGGGAATCCCATCCTCAGTAGCTCCATGTAGAGTTGTGAGACCAGCAAATTCAAAGGATAATCTGAGGAACATAAACTGGTCAGTCACGTGACACAGGCTTCACCTTAAGGAGGATGAATTACTGCTGCCATTTTCGTTATACCTTGTGGGTTTGACGGTAAAGGAACGTCAAACCCCAGCTCAAGGGACTACTGTATTTGTTGCCACTGTAGTGAACAACAGTTGAAGGAATCAGAAAATTGAGAGGGTGGTCAAGGGTCTGCTAATGTCACATGTCCCTGAATAACTAGACATGTAAAGACCATGGGAAGCCAGGGAAAGTAAAAGCCATCTCCACCAAAATTATAAACTTGAATGTTTTCCTTAAATTATATAACAGATGAACAGAAACTGGAGTCCTTACTAGTCTGATTGTTTTCTATCATATTATTTCTCCAAAATCCTGATTGATCACCAAGCTATTTCAACAACTGACCAAAGCCAAATTCAAAGTATAAAATAACCTTTTTTATGAAGAAATCTGTACACCTTTTTTTCATTCACATATTCAATAATTAGTAAGAAATCTCATGTGAATGTGGGAAAAGAAAAAAGTTTACTTTTTTTAGCAAGAGTGTTAGCTTATAACCATTTGATAAATCCTGCAGAATTTGTAAAAAATAAAAAATAGAACTTCCAAAAAAAGCTAGATACACTGTTTCTGGTCATATACATTACCTCAGAGACTATGGCCTACCTATAAACATTGGTGCAAGAAAGTAGAAGCAGCCTAGATGTCTATCAATAGGAGAATGTATAGTGAAAATACAACACATGCATAAAGCAGCAATTTATTCAACTGATAAGAAAATTAAAATTGCCAGAAAATAGATGAAATGTGTGGAATGACTAAGCCTTAATGAGCCTGAGAACCAGTGGGCCTAGAAACAAACAAAAAATACCATGCACACTAGATATTTTCTGAAAGACAGCCTAGGTCTGCCAGAGGGGCTTGACAATAGCATTCGAGTCTGATTAGAGATGACATGGACCTTTGAACATTGACCAGCACTTCAGCAGATGCCAGCTCAGTGGATTCCCACTCCTATCCAGGGTGGGGAATATATAAGACCAACCCCTTCCTAAAATAAACAAACTTGTTGTTTCAGTCTGTTCCCAGAGCCAGCATAGTTTGTTCTTTTCCTACTTTCCCTCTCCCACAAAGGACACCTTCCGCACTGCTGCAACTGAACTAGGATGCCGTATTGGCAAGACAATTCAGGCACAGAATGAGAAGCATCACAATCTTTCTCATGGGTAAAACCTAAGTGTATTTATGTGTGAAAATAAGCAAATAATGGTCATGAAATAAGAAAAAAGGTCCATGGAAAGGGAAAAAATAGTTTGGAAGGAAGATGGGCAAGGAATGGAATATAAAAAATCTAATGTGAAAGTGGAGATAGAGATATCGGACATGCAGATGGAAGCAGAAATGGAGAAGAAGGACCTGAGATGAAATGGGGAGTGAGGGGTAGATAGAATCAATAGAATCTGGCTGAAGGCAGAAGTCACAAAATAATAGAAATGGGTTAAAATAATATGAGAATTAGCCAATAAGAAGCTAGAACTAATGGGCCAAAAAGTGATTTCATTAATACAGTTTCTGTGTGATTATTTCGGTTTTGGGCAGCTGAGGTGAAAAGTGGCGCCCCCTAATATATCTGGCTATGTATGAAAATGTCATAAAGGAATCTGTTGCTTATGTTTATTAAAAACTATAAATTCTAAAATCATATGTAGCTAAAATAAAATAAAAGAGAATTTTAAGGACCAAGCCAGGGGTGGACATCTAACTTGGAAAGGGGAAGCTTAGTGACCTCAACCCTTGACCAGGAGCTACAGCAGTGGAGAATTCTGGGATGATGAGTGAGAAGTGGTCTTATCCATGGGAGAGTACCCCAATTCATTATCCAATACCAAATGGTTAGTCCTGAGATCATGTGCTTACAAGAATGTTTGCTTTCTTTCTTCCATTGTATACTTTTAGCTCCGTTTTCAAAAATGAGGTGTTCATAGGTTTGTGGGTTAAAATTCGGGTCTTCTATACGATTCCATTGGTCGACTTCTCTGTTTTTATGCCAGTACCAATCTGTTTTCATCACTGTAGCTCTGTAATAGAGTTTGAAGTCAGGGATGATAATGCCTCCAGAAGATCCTTTATTGTATAGGATTTTTTTGGCTATCCTGGGTTTTTTGTTTTTCCATATAAAGTTGATTATTGTCCTCTCAAGATCTGTGAAGAATTTTGATGGAACCTTGATGGGGATTGCATTGAATCTATAAATTGCCTTAGGTAGAATTGTCATTTTTACTATGTTGATCCTCCCAATCCAAGAGCAAGGGAGGTCAACAAATGGTGCTGGCATAAGTGGATGTCAACCTGTAGAAGAATGAAAATAGACCCATATCTATCACCATGCACAAAACTCAAGTCCAAATGGATTAAAGACCTCGATATCAGTCAGAACATATTTAACCTGATAGAAGAGAAAGTGGGAAGTACCCAACAACAGATGGGCACAAGACATCACTTCCTCTGTGTAAGCCCAGCAGCACAGACATTAAGGGCAACATTGAATAAATGGGACCTACTAAAACTGAGAAGCTTCTGTAAAGCAAAGGACACTGTCACAAAGACAAAAAGGCAACCTACTGACTGGGAGAAGATCTTCACCAACCCCGCAACAGACAAAGGTCTGATCTCCAAAATATATAGAGAACTCAGGAAACTAGACTTTAAAATGCTAATTAACCCAATTAAAAAATGGGGCACTGAACTGAACAGAGAATTCTCAACAGAAGAAGTTCAAATGGCCAAAAGACACTTAAGGTCATGCTCAACCTCCTTAGCAATCAGGGAAATGCAAATCAAAACAACTTTGAGATATCATCATACACCTGCCAGAATGGCTAAAATAAAAAACTCCAATGATAGCCTTTGCTGGAGAGGCTGTGGAGGAAGGGTACCCTCATCCATTGCTGGTGAGAATGCAATCTTGTGCAACCACTTTGGAAATCAGTGTTTCGGTTTCTCAGGAAATTCGGGATCAACCTACCCCTGGGCCTGGCAATACCACTCCTGGGAATATACCCAAGAGATCCCCTATCATATGACAAGAGCATTTGTTCAACTATGTTCATAGCAGTATTATTTGTAATAGCCAGAACCTGGAAACAACCTAGATGCCCTTCAATGGAAGAATGGATGAAGAAAGTATGGAATATATACACACTAGAGTACTATGCTGCGGTAAAAAACAACGACTTCTCGAATTTTGCATGCAAATGGATGGAAATAGAAAACACTATCCTGAGTGAGGTAACCCAGACCCAAAAAGATGAACATGGGATATACTCACTCATTATTGGTTTCTAGCCATAAATAAGGGTCACAGAGTCTACAATTGGTGAACCTAAGGAAGCTAAGTAAGAAGGTGAACCCAAGGGAAAACATTTAGTTATCCTCTTGCCTATGGGAAGTAGACAAAATTGCCGGGGAGAAAATTGGTATCTTGGGGGTGGGGTTGGATGAGGGTAAGGGGAGATGGGGAGAGAAAAGGGAGAAGGGGAGGATGGGGGGAACTTGGGGAAAAAGGATGATTGGGATAAAGGAAGGTTGGATAGGGGAGCACGGAAGCACAATTCTTAGTTAAGGGAGCCACCTTAGGGTTGGCAAGAGACTTGAACCTAGAGTGGCTCCCAGGAGCCCAAGGCGATGTCCCCAGTTAGTTCCTTAGGCAGCTGAGGGAACCTGAAATGACCCTATCCTAGAGCAATACTGACGAATACCTTGCATATCACCATAGAACCTTCATCTGGTGATGGATGGAGATAGAGACAGAGACCCACACTGGAGCACTGGACTGAGCACCCAAGGTCCCAATGAGGAGCAGAAGGAGGGAGAACATGAGCAAAGAAGTCGGGACCACGAGAGGTGCACCCACCCACTGAGACAGTGGAGCTGATCTATTGGGAGCTCACCAAGGTCAGCTGGACTGTGACTGGAAAAGCATGGGATAAAACCGGACTCTCTGAACATGGCGAAGGATGAGGGCTGATGAGACGCAAAGGACAATGGCACGGGGTTTTGATCCTGCTGAATGTACTGGCTTTGTGGGAGCCTAGCCAGTTTGGATGTTCACCTTCCTAGACATGGACGGAGGGGGGAGGACCTAGGACTTACCACAGGGAGGGAACCCTGACTGCTCTTTGGACTGGAGAGGGAAGGGGAGAGGAGTGGGGGGAGGGGGAGAAGGTTGGGAGGAGGGGGAGAAGGGTGGGAGGAGGGGGAGAAGGGTGGGAGGAGGGGGAGGGAACTGGGAGGCTGGAAGGAGGCGGAATCTTGTTTTGTTTTTCCTTTTCTCAATTAAAAAAAAACAAGGAATGCTTGCATTTTAAAATTAATACCTTAATTTCAATAAATGTTATTATAAAATTTGACACAAAAATCAGGCATCTGTATTATATTAATGATGTAATGACTATATTTTAAATTTAGGAATTAACAACAGCATGAACTAAGAAACATGAAATAACTTTCACAGCTTGTATGTGAACTAAGAATTGATGTAGTTATACTAATCAAATTGCCACATATTTATTACTATGTAATTATTTTATATTACTATGTAATATGTATAATTTGTTATTACAGATTTGTAATATATTAAATAATTACATACAAATTATTTGATAAAATATAAAAAAAGGTATGGAAAGAAATAAGGAGTTATTTATATTCTGGAAGGTAAAACAATAAGACAATATAAACATGTTCCAAATTGCTACATGTGTTAGACTTAGGAAAAAGTTCGTATATCTACCATATATATTGCCATAAATTAATCTATCAGGAAATTAAAAAAATATGAGTGATTAAAATGTCTAAGGAAATGAATATCAATAAGTAGTAGAAAGTATGAAATTCAAGTATAGCTTCCAGAATTGAAATGCTAAATTACTTAATTTATTATTAATCATCTTTTCTAATTGAGAAAACAGTCTGTAGAAAAAGATATTCTGCAACTCCTGGTACATCTATGTTACACTCCCTTTATTTCAGCTTTTCAGTTCTCCAAATATAATACATGTTAAATTCTGTTATGGTGAAATCTTCGGTAGTTAAAGATTTGAAAGATATAAGGCATAGGTTTGTGTTTCATTATAAAATTCCCCTCTGCTTTTATTTAAAAAGAGAAAGACTTCTAAAACTATTGATTGTTAGTTTGGAGCAATATTTCTAAGCTGTTAATTAAATTTCCCAAATGTCAGATCTCCTTAGTCTTGTGACATAAACAATGCAATCATTTTGTACTAACTTCAGACAAAATGTCCCAGAATATTCAGTGATGTTTCTTTTTCTTTTACCTTCCTCCCCTTCTTTAACTTTATTATATCATGCATTCTGATCCCATGTAACATTCTGTTCCCTGGTACTCACCATGTGTTCATGTAATCTCCTCCCAGACAAAACCAAATTTAAAAGAAAACCAAATAAAACAAAGAACCAAAACCATAACTAAAATGAAAACAAACCAAAAAAAAAACAAAATTAAAAATTAAAAAAGAGAGATTTTTTTTTTCTTTCTAGACAGGTTTCTCTGTAGCTTTGGGAGCCTATCCTGTAACTAGCTCTGTTGACCAGACTGGCCTTGAACTCACGGAGAGTGAGTGCCTGTCCCTGCCTCCGAGTGCTGGAATTAAAGGTGTAAGCTGCCACTACCCAGCAAATGAGAAGTTTCATGTCATGTAGCTTCATGCATCTCACAGTTTACCCTTTAGTCCATACATTTTTGCTTGTATGTTCACTGATAAGAGACATTGATCTGGTTCAATGCCTCTGGTTTCTGCTATGCCATCAATGATGAGCTCTCACTGGGGCTCCTTTGGATAACCTGTTGTTGACCTGTGTCATGGCGATCCTGCTGTTTTGGATTTGTTGGTTTGGCCCTTTCACATGCTCCAACAGTTCATAGATTCAGCGGATGTTGAGTTGGGCCAATTTATAGCCATCATTCTGGGCCTGGGTGGTATCTAGATTGGTCAGCTTGCTAGCTCTCCCTCATTGTCAATACCCAGATGAAATCTCCAGCCCTTTCTAGACTAGCCTGTGGCTAGGAACTGGGCCCTCACTCAGATCTGCGCCCCCTGTAACTCATGTTGCAATGATTATCTCTACTGCTTTGCCCAGATAAGGTTCAGGACCCTCTGTCTTAATTGTCGTATCTCCTGCTTTCAGGCCCTCAGGGATGGCTCATCCATGCCCCCACCTCCCAAAAAAAAATAGTCAACTCTAGTGTGATGCCCAGACTCATTGATGTTTCTAATTAAACCTTCACAGAGGAGGCAGATCACTAGATTCACAGAATTGTCTCCAGCTTTCTGGCAGGCATATGTCTTAACAAATTGTCAAATGGTATAAGCTTTCAATATTTGACACAAAATTAAATATCTTAGAAACCGTGGAAAAATAGCTTTGGTTTGATAGAATTACATAGGCAAAAATCTCTCCCGAATACCTATCTGATAGCTAGAAACAGCCTAGTTTTGGGAGCAAACATTGGATGCTATCCAGGCTTTGCTATACTAGACTTTTTATTTTTTTCACTGTCAAAAGTTAGAAAGACTATTTTTACAGAACAGTAGCAATATTCCAACACATTGTTTTCCAGGAGATGTACATAATGTTGAAGGGCAGACATGATTGCTGCCATCTGTTTATCTTGTTTTTACTTGTCTGGGTTTCTGGAAACTTACCATCATCCACTGATATCCTAAGGAGAAAACTCATGTGCAAATGGGAGTGTTTACAGGAATATTCTTAAAGGGTACCACAATGTATTCACCCTTTAAGACCAGCATTAATTCCTATAGTAGCTTCAAACATGTGCTTTCTCCACATCATTGTCTTGCTTATGCCTTGCAGTTCCAGAGCCATTCACTGGTCTTTCCTGGGTTAATAATTTATCCAGACATAATATTGATTGGATAATTCTCCAATTTATTCAGGAAATTTATTAGTCCAGTTATAAATTTGAGAATTCTAAATAATTGCAAGGTGGTAAACACAGTGTATTTCTTGCCTTACCTACACAAACAGCTCCCCACACTCCAATTGGAGGGTTTTCTATGCATATCAGGATTGTGGTTTGTAGAAGTCATGAACTTCTGTTATTAAATAGTCCAGGCAACTTGTTTCACTCAGTGAAAGCTGAAAATGAACTTACCCTAAGCCTGATATCATACTCTATGAGTCTGAACCACAGACAGCTTAGACACTGATGAAGGGGCTTCAGTGTATTCAGGTGTTCATCTGTCTTAAGAGTGCCAAAACTGTTATGTTTTAGCCTCCAATACTATTATTACTATAGGGACATGTCCAGGATCCCTGTAACTTGTATTGATCCTTATTCCTATTGTAATGACTAGGTTTACAATGTCTCTAATAGCTAAATGATAAAGATAATGTATAGTGTTTTTAAGGCCCATTTCTACTGTATTAAAGTATAGCTCACAAAGGTTGCTTATCACCCAATTTTTCAAAAAAAAATTAATCCTTCTGTTTCCTTCATTGTTATATTATGAAATGCATTTCACAAAGGCTATCCTAACCCTTCACTTAAACACTCCTGATTCTTGCTTTTTAAATTAATGTTAGCATTCTCAGGTTTGTTTTTTTTTTTGCCAAAATAGCTTTATTTATTGAAATTCTAGAGAATTGCAGAAATATTTTTCCCATTAATATATAAAAAATTCTAAACATTCAAGTTTCAGTTGAAAAAAAGTTGGGAGCAGATTGAGTAGCACAAGTTTCAACCCTTCCAGACTTACGCACCTTTTAACGAGATGAAAGTAGCATTTTAAAGTCTCCGCGGTCAGAAAAGCAGTTTGAGGTGTGTGGTTACCATACCGCCTCAGCTTTTAGGCTGGAGAGCTATTTCAGATCTCTTTGTGGTATGTTTGGCAATACACTTAAAAGATTATTCCTTAAGCTGCTAATAATCTGGCTCCAGGCAATTTTCTGTCTGTCTGTCCAGTCGCCTATTCTTCCTTTGGTTTTCAAAAAAAACCCCAAATGAACAACGCGAAACACAACAACAACAACAAAAGGAAGACAAGGTAATCCTCTTCTGTGTCCTCCCCTCCCCACCCCTTGAGTTTCAGACAGTTCTGAAGTTACTTGAAGGCTAATGTACTCCAGGTCTGCGTCACTACTCTTTCCAGGTCAGGTTTTTATATCACTTACCTTGCCTAGAAATGCAAATAAGAACTTGGGAGGATTTGAAACACACAAAATTGTAGATTACTGTCCCTTTTTTGGAAAAAAAAATCCCTTGATTTTTTGAAAAGTATCTCAACAAATACCGGGACCATTTAGACACTTATTTCAAAACCTTGAACTCTGAATCATATTTACAGAACCTCTCACTTATAAACCGTATCTCAATGTCCTCCAAATTTCTCTGTCCCTCACTTAAACACCCTCTGTACCATTGCCTATTTGTCTTACAATTTATTCCACGTAGTTCCAGAATGGCATTGACCATATAAGCTATTTTATCTTTACTTTGTAAAGATATTGTGGTTACCAGACTAGAAACTCAAAGATGTCAAAATCTATAGACAACAGAAACCAATTTGTGTTCTTACACATTGGAGAGGAAAGAAAGTGCACTCCCAAGGTGAAGCCAATTTCTTCTGCTTGCCTGAAAGATTCAAATGATTTGAGGATTTCAGGATTCTCAATCTTCATCATTTAGGTAGTTCTTTCCTAGATCTTAGGTATCTAATTTGTATTCCACTAGACCCATGTCTTGGGCATTGCAGATTTTCAATCTTTGTAAATACAGTTTAATCATAATCTGGCTTGCTCCCACTAAAGGATAGTATTTTCTCAAAAACTTATAGTCTGCATACCATATCTTGCTGTAACAGATGGTTTTCTGTACTATCAGATTATTTTTAACACCATCAAACAGAATGATAAGAACTGAGCATAATATACAAACTTTCCATCTAACAATACACAATATATTTTTCACCAGTTACCGAGCTTAATGCTTTTACCTGTTCTCTGTAATCATTATTATTAATCTTCAATGAAATCAGGGTAAGTATGAAATTATTGCACATTAGAAGTTTTTACAGACCCACTGACCCCTTGAAATTAAGTCTTTGTTGTTTTGTTAATGCTATTTTCCACCAGATTGGTGCTTAGCCTAAGCTAATGCAAAATCACTGCTACTGTAGGTACTGAGTGAAACTCCTCACTGTTAGAAGATCAACTGAAAAAGTGAGATACAAAATAGGACATAATTCAAGAAAGTTAAATTTGCTCTTATATACAGCACATGGAAACTCTCATGGAAGTGAAGCATAAATAATGAGGCAGGAAGGATGGGGAATTTTATGAAAGATGTACCTGACTTAGATGATTTTCAAAATATTTTAGGCATGTATTTAAAAATGAAACTTGAGAAATGCTTTATATTATGTTGTCTAGTGGGTAAATATTCTCATAAAAATTTAAATACTTTTGATGCATTAATATATATTAAACTTACTAACCTTGGATTATTTTTAAACCAAGATGATTTTATTATAACATCATTACTAATATTACTCTTATATGTTTTTCTTCTTTGGAATACATACATTGAAGGACGCAAAGGGTAATGTTAAAAAGCTTTATAGGAAATTGTGGACAATAATGTTTTTAATATTGGGAGTTTTGTGGCAATTATATATTCCTAGACTGAATGTAGTTGAACCCTAGGGGAATACAGATACAAGTTTTGTGTAATCAAGAATCATGGTTATAACGCCACACATTCCCTCCTTAGTCTTGATTTTTCAGTGCTAAGGGAGAAGAATCATTGTAATTTCATTAAAAGCAAAACATTCAAATACACAATGGATACTGACACTAAAGACTGTTAGTCATTGTTTACTAGAGGAACAGGACTCAGTTTGTGTGTGTGTGTGTGTGTGTGTGTGTAGAAAGGGAATACTAGAGTTGTTTATTAGAGATATGTATAAATTATGGTATAGCTAGTACAGCAATGACTGTCTACTAATGGAATAATCCAGTAGTTGTTCAGCCCATGAGGTTTTCTGTCTCAACTGGTTTTCAGTATATGCCAGAATTCTAAAAAAAAAAAAAAAAAAAAAAAAAAGTCTCTAATACCACTATTTGCTACTAAGAGTGCTGACACGTAGACAAGAAGAGAGGTTGCTTCTCCTATGTCCTTTATATGTGCTGTCAGCAGAATGTCTAGCCTAGATATAGAGCAGATTTTCCCACCACAAAAGATATAGATTAAAGATATATATATATATATATATATATATATATATATATATATCTTAAGAGATTGAATTTAAAGTTGATTCTTCCACTTCAAATTATTTTTATTTAGAAAATATTTCTCTCAGCTGTAGCCACTGGTTTGGATTTTAGTTAATTATAAGTATAATCAACTTCACAACTAAGAATAGGTATCACAAATCTCTTGCCAATCTTGACAGACAATCATATCTTCCTGTGTCAAACTTAATTTCTAATGACAATGATAAAAACATCATAATTATACCCAATATGTTATATGTATTCCATGTTTAGTAAAATTGAAATGAATGAATGTAATTCACACCCTGGCAATTCTGAGGCAGCATGGGCAGTCTGTATATGGCAGTTCTGTTGAACTTGTCCATTGGGTTTCATGGTTTAAGTTGATAAGAACTACTGACTAGATCTCTTCCTTTAGAGAACACTAATTCTCATTAAAGATTGTTGCGAGCTACCATATGGTTGCTGGGAATGGAACTCAGAACCATTGGAAGAGAGGCAGTGCTCTTAATCGCTGAGCTATAAACCCATTATAAAATTAAGAGTAGGCGATAATGTCTCTTGGGAGACATTCTTGTTTTATCTCAAAAAACTATAACCTACTAGTATTCTCTTAATTGATGTTACAATACATGATATAGAAATACAAATAACTATACATACTCATTTTAAAAATATGACAGAAACACTCATGTGAATTATAACCTTTAACTCTTGTTTCTGTACCTGGTCATGTGGCTTTATCTGGTATTTATAACTACTTTCCTTTACTACCAATTCTGTATTTCTTCCACACTGAGCAAGGACTTCAAACAATCTTGTGTCTTTTCCTTGAGTAGTATCTGTACCTTCATTCCTGAAGAATCTGTGCTTTTCCTCCTCCTACTTGGATTGCGTTGTGATAGTTTCCATTGTTTTAAATCACAAGACACAGTAGCAAAGAAAAACTCCAAAAGGATACCTTGTACTCCCGAGAAAGCCTTTCTTAACTTCATGTGGAATATCAATCAGTTTGCCCTTGGTAATGTAGATCAATCACCTCTTACAATGTTGTTATTCCTTTTTTAGCATGTTGGTTTAAGACCAATGGGAGCCCAAGTAGGCTAGCAGAAGTTGGAATTTCCCATTCGATGGACTGTTTATTCTGTTTCATGGCAGGAGTAATCCCCTCTCTGGAACTACCTTTATGCCCGAAGAATTTACAGTCATGGGGACAGGAAGCAAATTTTTTCTAGTGGGTCACATGGGATGATACTAAGAAGTATTTCTTTTCTGCCTCCTTGATTCCTGGACCTCATTGATTCTTTTATGGGAAAAACCGTATCTCATATCTGATGATGATTTAAAGCACATACTTCCTTCTAGAGAACCCTGTCCCAACTCTCTAGACTGTTGTCCCCTAATTGGTACTGCAACTATGTCTTCAAAAGGTCATTCTATGTTTCTATTAGGACACCTGCTTCAGGAAAGTAGAGGATCATTTAAGACCAGTGGACTTCATGATGGTGGGATCACTGTTAACATTGCTGGCTGTTAAGTGAGTTTCTTAATTGGAAGCAATGCTCTGTGGAATACCATTACAGTGAATAAAACATTCTGTAAGTCCATGTGTCATAGTTTTGACAGAAGAATTACGTACAGAAAAGGTCAATTTATAACCAGAATAAGGAATACCTCAGTAAAGATAAAGCATTTCCTTTCAATGAACATTTCCACTCCTAGTGACTAAGAAATTAAATATATGACCTTTGGGGGGATCATTCTTATTCAAATGACCACAGAGAGTTACAACTAGAATTATCTGTGCGATTTCACAGAAAAACGTCACTTTTACTATAACGTACGACTTATCATTTTGCTATTAGAACTAAAAACCAGAATACTCTGTGTTGAAATACCAGGATGTTGTGTACATAGAATTTGCTTCACCTGAAAATCCAAGTGGCCATCAGTTGCTAGTAATACCCATGTTACCAAAGCAAGACAAAACATACAAGTTAGTTCTTGATAGAATCCTACTTCGTATGTATCTACATCATATTTAGGACCATATCTTCATTTGGGTGTGGGCAGGATTGTGTTGATTTTCTGTTATATTTAAAATGGCATGACTATTGTGTTTTATAGATACTGAAAATTAGCAAATGGCTTTGCCATCAAGTAATACTTGAGTATAAACAACTTACACTTTGATTAATTACCAAAAGAAGACAACCTCTCAGAAGCCACCATTCAAGACCAAACAATATAAAAAGGCACTAAGAGATATCAATGTAGGTTACTGGATGATAACCTACTAAGAACAAACCTTAAGTTAACTGTGTTTATCCAAAAGGAGTCTAAGCTCAAAACAATGATATCAACTTTAGCAAGGCAAAAAAATAAATTTAGAGTGAGTACTGAAAGTCTATTAAAAATATTAAAATTATTATTATTTTACCCTTGAGTTAATGTAAATATGAAATTCACATTTGCTACATTAAGTAAGAAGTCAACTATGAAAATACATTTAAATGATAAGATATGTTTTAAAATATAATTAAATTAATGAGGTGGCATTTATTTTTCTAAATTCCTAATGTAAATATATTAATTTTATTAACAGATAAGGTTTGGCAAAAGAAAACAAAACAAGAGACCCTCTGAATATGTTTTCAGTTTTCTTTCTGTAATCTTAAAAAGCCTGAGGAAATTTAAGCTGTTACAGGTTTTATGATAGTTATAATATTTCTACATAAAACATCAAACATTTTAGAAAAGAAATAAATTTAACTTTATCCAACTCCAGAGTATAAAGTCATGTGAAATTTGCTAGGTCAGACCATGGAAGTCCCCATAGGCATGCTGGGTTTTATAACGATGCAACACTTAATGAACTATACTCCTATTTAACAAAAATTTAACAAGAAATTTCGTTGCATGTATTGCCATTAATTCTCTCATATAAATTGCCTTGTACATGTATGTCTGCATTAAAATTGTTAAGCATAATATTTCTTTCTGTGTCAGTCATACAGCATTTTTAAATCTCCTAAACATGAATAAAACAGACCTTATTTCTTAAGCACATTTCCAGATTTCAGAGAATATTTAGGTTGAAATTTGAAATATGTGAAAAAGAAAACTGTGACCCAGTCTTTAATGGCCTTGAGTTCTAACCACAGACATATTACAATACAGTACCAACCGCCTATCAGAGATGGATATGTTATACTTTTCATATGTACATCACATTTTATTTGTAACATCTTTCTTTCATTTACTGGAATTGTAATATAATTTTAAAATTACTCTCCCCTTTCTGCCACAAAACACTTTCATGTACTCTTCCTTTATCTTTCTCAAATTCATTGACATTTTAAATTCATTGTTTTATATATTAATTATATAATGCATACTCAATATGCTAAATTTAATATTACAATTATATAATGTATTCTTAAATACAACCTAGTAAATCTGTATAATGGTATCAGTATCAATAATTGCAGAATGACCATTTGGCTTGGATAAGCAATTATAAAAGCCAGAAAATTACAAACTTTGCTGTGATACTGTGTTTCTTAGTAATATCAGAAACTAAACACATACAGACCAAACAACATGACTGCCTAGACATAAATTATCAGGGCCAAAAATGATAATAGTGCTAAAGTTGATGAGAGAAATACCAGGAGGCCTTACCTCTGAACAAAGAACTACAGACAACCAATGAAAGCAGAGGGTGGAAAGAGTAGTCTTCCAGGGAAGAGTGTATCAGTTGGTTAGATTCCATTTCAATCAGGCATCTGCTAGTTTAAACTTAGATAAAAAACACCTGATGTGGATGTGGTACTCTTATTGGTTGATTACGAAATCTGTTTTAGCCAATGGTTTAGTAGAGTAAAGCCAGCTGATGAATCCAAACAGAGAGAGTAGGCAGAAGCAAAGAGATGCTACATAGTTGCTGAAGGAGTAACATGCATCACTAGTAAGCCACAGCCTCGTGGTCATACACCGATTAATAGAGATAGGCTAATTTACTAGTTAGAGCTAGTCAGTAAGAAGTCTAAGACATTGGCGAAACAATGGTAGCTGATAATAAGCTTCAGAATGATTATTTTATAGGTGGCTTTGGGAACAGACAGGCAGAATAAACTGGTACAGGTGTACCAGCGGAACAGACAATACTTCTAGCTACAAACACTTCTTTGAAAGCATTTGTATAACTGTCATCTGAAAAAAAAAACTCTAAAATAGAATATAAAATATTTAAGGATTTCTGCCAATAACAAGAGGGATAACGGTTGTGGGAACAAAGATTTGTTCACAACTATGTATTT
This sequence comes from Microtus oregoni, assembly GCF_018167655.1. Classification (NCBI taxonomy): domain Eukaryota; kingdom Metazoa; phylum Chordata; class Mammalia; order Rodentia; family Cricetidae; genus Microtus; species Microtus oregoni. The sequence continues at coordinate 20,402,213 of NW_024543060.1, forward strand.
GCTGCAACATCAGGGATGTTGTGATCTTTTAGTTCTGAAATCCATTCTCAGGTGACCTTCACTTTGACTCTACTGTAATTTTCTTGTTTCCATGTAAGTCTTTTACTCTATTTTCTTTGTCAGATAATAGACTTCTATCATTTTTGTATGGTTTCTCCAAAAGTGTCTATTTTGTTGTTTGTCATGCACAAATTTGTTAATAAAATAAATCCCTTTTTATTTTTGGTTTACTGCATTGATTGATAGTTCTCATCAAATTAACATTTTCTTAGATTTAAAAATAAAATATAAACCCTTATTCCAATGGATCTTTTTGGTTCTCCCTTTTTCTTTTCCCTTCATTCTGCTATGTCAAATTACATATGGATTGAAAAGAAATGCAATTACTTAACTGTAAATATCAAGTTCTGCAGCAAATAACCAGGCTACACTATTTACTACTAAAGCAAGTTTCTTTCAGTATGAAGGTTATAATTATGGCAAAACATTTTCAACATCTATTGTTAACTCAGAGAAAAGCAATACTACACTGACCAGTTTCAAAGAAATTCATTTGATAAAGCATCTATTATTGGTGCCAAAATGATAGTCACTAGGATTTTCAAGAGGTCACTAGTATCAGCTTGAATTCTCATGGAAATGTCCTTTATTCTACACACTAAATGCTTTGCAAAACAGTGAAAGTTCAGTTCCTACATTTAAAACAACCTTAATACATGAGTGTTAACTTGCGCTTGGCTTCCACTGTGGAGAAACAATTAATTAATCATACATTATTTAATTATTTATTTATCCATTAGCAAGTTCCATACCATATAGTTTGTTTGTGTATACTTATCAAGTTTTTATTTTGACTCATACTATGATGTTGTCACACGAGGTGCTACCTTTTTCTCGTCTCACTTGATATAATCAACACTTTGCCAGCTGATATTTCTAATGAAATCTTGTTACATGAAACAAGAAAGTGAGAAAACTAATAAATGTTCTCAACTATTAGACACGTGTATCATCCTAAAATGTACATAATTTCAGTATTGCCCATTATGGACTCTCTGAGCATGGCGAACAATGAGGGCTGATGAGAAGCCAAGGACAATGGCCCGGGGTTTTGATCCTACTATAAGTTCTGGCTTTGTGGGAGCCTAGCCAATTTGGATGTTCACCTTCCTAGACGTGGACGGAGGGGGGAGGACCTAGGACTTTCCATAGGGCAGGGAACCCTGACTGCTCTTTGGACTGGAGAGGGAGGGGTAGAGGAGTGGGGGGAGGGGGAGAAGGGTGGGAGGAGGGGGAGGGAAATGGGAGGCTGGGGGGAGGCGGAAACTTTTTTTCTTTTTTTTTTTTCCTTTTCTCAATAAAAAAAAATTAAAAAAAAGATTCAGGAGTTTTAAAAGATTCATTCTAGTATTAATATAGAAGTTAATTTAATATTATTTGTAGATGATTTCTAAGGTAGAGAAAACACTATAAGAAGGTCAAAGTATTCTGGGAGTAGAAGAGAAAAAATCATTAAAATGTATTTTCTAACTGCTTTTGGAAAAGATGGCCTACTGTGTGTTCTAAATTAATGAACCACCATGGGCCTTAAAGAGATACATTAACAATGTCCTATTATACTGACAATATTAAAATCCTGAAGAAATAGTATTGTTCAATTTTAATAACAAGCTAGGATCTGATAAAGAGAAAATCGTAGATTACATGCTTTTGGATATGTGAATTTTGTTTTAAAATTATATACAGATATTCAAAATATGCAAATGAAAGTTACATAAAAAGTATCACAATTTACTGAAGTAAAACTGCTAACCTGCAGACTAAGTTTCTTGATCTGAAACGTTTTTTAATAAAGCATTCAGAATACTTTTACTGTTTTTTATGAACATGTAGGCAGATAATATTATTCCTAAAATTGTCAGCTACAAGAGATAATAGCTTTTAAATCTATTAAGATAATAAAGGGCTGGGAAGATTGTTCAGTAGGTGAGAGTGCTTGCTCCCAAAGCATAAGAAGCTGACAATAAATGCCCAGTCACCACTTATAATTCATGGTATAATCATGAGCATCTGTACCCACAATGTTGTAGGCGAGGTAGGGGAAAAGGCGGGAAGATTTATTTCTGGAATTTGCTAGCCACCATCTTAGCCAAAAAATGGTGAGCTCCAGGATCAGTGAGAGACCTGGTTTCGAGGTAATCGGATGGAAAGTAGTCAAGTTCAATACCCAAAGTCCTCCTTTCGCACCAGATAAGAACACCTCACATGCATATAATACACGTACACATACACACTCATTAAATTCCTAGGATGAAGAAAAGTGAGTATGATTGTCATATATTCATTGTAAAATTCTGTAAAGACATAAGAAATAGCATTGTAGATATTTAAAATTAAAGATTGTATAATATATACGTTGATTGTCTCTTTGAAAATAACATCAGTATAAACACCAATATTAATAGTAAATAAAATAGTATACATAAGTTTAGAGTGAAATGAATTATTTAGTATGTCTATAGGTTTTCTCATTAATTACCATTAATACAGTATATATTAACAAAATGAACAAAAATTAGTACTCTCTTTTTAAAATTTCACTAAGCTATGGATATAAAAATACTATTAAGCTACTCATGGGATAATTCATATTTTGGTCATTTGTTTAAAATAAAATTATCCTCTAACCCTTTGAGACTCACCTGGTGGTTATCAGCTTGGTACAAAGGACCCTGAAACCAATAAATTGTGCTTCCCAGAATTCTGTATCCATCTACTACTGAATACAACAAATTATAACAGAATTACACACATGTGTGCATACACAAACACACACACACACAATTTATTTGTCCTTAAAGTGAGGGAGTTTTGAAACAAGAGGAAAAATTCCAACACCCAAATTATTGGCGATAGAAAAAAGAAAAAAAATTATAGTGAGTCCATAGAAAATATCTTCAGTAAAGATAAAGAAAAAACAATTCTCAATCAGAGAGAAACATATGCATATCCATGTTCAAAAGGCCTAAAGAATACCAAATGCACAACACCAGAAAAAAAGGCATCATGACATATAAATAAAAATTTTAAAACAGAAAATAAATAAAAGGTATTGAAAGCTAAAAAGGAGAAAGACCAAGTTAATTATAAATTTAGGTCTATTATAATGCTATATCATTTGCAGAAAGATTCAAATCAGAAGGGCCCAAGATGATGTGTCCCAAGTTCTGAAAAAACAAAGTTGTCAACACAATAATTATACCATACAAAGCTTCATAGTAAAACTGAAAGAGAAGAAAAAAACATTCCGTGATAAAAAAAAAAAAAACAGATTTTATAAATCTAGAATGACAAAGCCTGCTCTAGAGAGGAGACTGGAAAGAAGACTTCAATCTGAAGGAGAGTATGGACATCCCCAAGGGGGTTACAGGAAATAAATAAACAATATCACCACTAGCATTCAAAGAAAACCTGAGGGGGATAAAAGCACAAACTCAAAAAAGTCAGAATTAATAAACTTAAATAAAATAATGATGTCTCATATAAATGATCTCTATTTCCCAATAAAAAGATACACACACACACAAACAAACACAAATAAATTTGATTGTAAATCATCACATATCTCTTTGCTGCTTTTAGTTTATGCAACTCATCATCAATGACAGTAACCTCTTTAGGGAAAGGATAGAAAAAAGCATTTTAATTAAACATAACTTAGAAAAATACAGAGATAGTTTTTTTAATATCTGACAAAATGGATTTCAAATGAAAACTAGATAAAAAACCTAAGGAGTGAAATTCCATTTATTTAATAGAAACAATTTCACCAAAGCAATATTATAATCAGAAATATATATTCATCAAACATAAGAGCACACAATTTCATAGAAAGAAATATTGTTAGTTCTAAAATCACAGATTGGCCCCAAGACAGTGGGAGTGAGTGACTTATGCCTCCCACAACCAATACTTATTCACAAATAAACTAACAAAAAAAACTGAAAACAAATGATATCATATATTTAGCAGCCTTAATGAATATTAGAATTTTGTGTGTAATCTAATATGTGTTCCATTTTAGTGAAAGTCTCTTCATCACCCTAAGAAAAAAAAGTCCAACTCAAAAGCATAAAAAATATATTCAACAAAATCCTAGAAGATAACTTCCCAACCTAAGGAAAAATATGCATATGAAGATACAAGAAGCTTACAGAACAGCAAATAGAGTGCATCAAAAAGAAAAAAGAATCCCTTGCCACATAATAATTAACCCTAAACATACATAATAAAAAACAAATATTAAGAGCAGCAAAGGAAAAAGGCTAAGTAACATATAAAGGCAGACGTATCAGAATTACACCTGACTTCTCATTGGAAACAATTAAAGCCAGAAGGTCCTGGTCAAGCATTACACAGACATTAAAAGACCATGGATGCCAGCCCAGACTATTATACCCAACAAAATTTTCAATCACCATAGATGGACAAAACAAGATATTCCGAGACAGAACCACACTTAATTAATGCCTAGCCATGAACCTAGAAAGAAGACTTCAGTCTGAAGGACTACACAAATTACTAGAAGAAAAATTACAACCTAAGGAAGTTAACTACATCCACTTAAACACAGACAATAGATGATCTCACAACAGCAAATCCCAAAGAAGGGAAAACAAACACAATAACATCACCAACAACAAAAACTAAAATAACAAAAACTGGCAATCACTGCTCATTACTAAACTTTAATATAAATGAACTCAACTAACCTATAAAAAGACACAAGTTGACAAATTGGATAAAAACAACAACAACAACAAAAAAAAAAAAAACAAAAAAAAACAGAATCCATCCTTCTCCTGTATACAAGGTACACACCTCAACCTCAAAGGTAGACATCATCTCAGAATAAAAGGTTGGGGGAAATTTTTCCTATCAAATGGAACTAAGAAATAAGCTGGTGTAGCTATCCTAATATCTAACAAAATAGACTCAAAATTAAAATCAATCAAAAAATCCACCATATAAATAAACTGAAAGAAAAAAACCATATGATCATTTCACTAGATGCTGAAAAAGCATTCGACAAAATTCAACACCCCTTTATGATAAAGGTCTTGGAGAGAATAGGGATACAAGGGTCCTACCTAAATATAATAAAAGCTATTTACAGCAAGCCAACAGCTAACATTAAATTAAACGGAGAAAAACTCAAAGCCATCCCACTTAAATCAGGAACACGACAAGGATGTCCACTCTCTCCATACCTCTTCAATATAGTGCTTGAAATTCTAGCAATAGCAATAAGACAACATAAGGAGATCAAGGGGATTCGTATTGGAAAGGAAGAAGTTAAGCTTTCGTTATTTGCAGATGATATGATAGTGTACATAAGCGACCCCAAAAATTCTACCAAAGAACTCCTACAGCTGATAAACAGCTTTAGTAATGTGGCAGGATACAAGATCAACTCCAAAAAATCAGTTGCCTTCCTATACACTAAGGATAAGGAAGCAGAGAGGGAAATCAGAGAAGCATCACCTTTCACGATAGCCACAAATAGCATAAAATACCTTGGGGTAACCCTGACCAAGGAAGTGAAAGATCTACTTGACAAGAACTATAAGTCTTTGAAGAAAGAAATTGAAGAAGACACCAGAAAATGGAAAGACCTCCCTTGCTCTTGGATTGGGAGGATCAACATAGTAAAAATGGCAATTCTACCAAAAGCAATCTATAGATTCAATGCAATCCCCATCAAAATCCCATCAAAATTCTTCACAGATCTGGAGAAGACAATAATCAACTTTATATGGAAAAACAAAAAACCCAGGATAGCCAAAACAATCTTATACAATAAAGGATTGTCTGGAGGCATTACCATCCCTGACTTCAAACTCTATTACAGAGCTACAGTATTGAAAACAGCTTGGTATTGGCATAAAAACAGAGAAGTCGACCAATGGAATCGAATAGAAGACCCTGACATTAACCCACAAACCTATGAACACCTGATCTTCGATAAAGGAGCTAAAAGTATACAATGGAAAAAAGAGAGCATCTTCAACAAATGGTGCTGGCAAAACTGGATGTCAATCTGTAGAAGAATGAAAATAGATCCATATCTATCACCATGCACAAAACTCAAATCCAAATGGATTAAAGACCTCAATATCAGTCCGAACACACTGAACCTGATAGAAGAGAAAGTGGGAAGTACTCTACAGCACATGGGCACAGGAGACCACTTCCTATGTATAACCCCAGCAGCACAGACACTAAGGGCATCATTGAATAAATGGGACTCCCTGAGGCTGAGAAGCTTCTGTAAAGCAAAGGACACTGTCACTAAGACAAAAAGACAACCCACTGACTGGGAGAAGATCTTCACCAACCCTGCAACTGACAAAGGTTTGATCTCCAAAATATATAAAGAACTCAAGAAACTAGACCGTAAAAGGCTAATCAACCCAATTATAAAGTGGGGCACTGATCTGAACAGAGAATTCTCAACAGAAGAACTTCAAATGGCCAAAAGACACTTAAGGTCATGCTCAACTTCCTTAGCGATCAGGGAAATGCAAATCAAGACAACTTTAAGATACCACCTTACACCTGTCAGAATGGCGAAAATAAAAAACACCAATGATAGCCTTTGCTGGAGAGGTTGTGGAGAAAGGGGTACACTCACCCATTGCTGGTGGGAATGCAAACTTGTGCAACCACTCTGGAAAGCAGTGTTTCGGTTTCTCAGGAAATTCGGGATCAACCTACCCCTGGATCCAGCAATACCACTCTTGGGAATATACCCAAGAGAGGCCCTATCATACAACAAAAGTATATGCTCAACTATGTTCATGGCAGCATTGTTTGTAATAGCCAGAACCTGGAAACAACCTAGATGCCCTTCAACGGAAGAATGGATGAAGAAAGTATGGAATATATACATATTAGAGTATTACTCAGCAGTAAAAAACAAGGACTTCTTGAATTTTGCATACAAATGGATGGAAATAGAAAACACTATCCTGAGTGAGGTAAGCCAGACCCAAAAAGAGGAACATGGGATGTACTCACTCATATTTGGTTTCTAGCCATAAATAAAGGACATTGAGCTTATAATTCATGTTCCTAGAGAAGCTAAATAAGAAGGTGAATCCAAAGACAAACACATAGGCATCCTCAGGAATATTAACCTTCATCAGGCGATGAAAGGAGACAGAGACAGAGACCCACACGGGAGCACCGGACAGAAATCTCAAGGTCCAAATCAGGAGCAGAAGGAGACGGAGCACGAGCAAGGAACTCAGGACCACGAGGGGTGCACCCACACACTAAGACAATGGGGATGTTCTATTGGGATCTCACCAAGGCCAGCTGGCCTAGGTCTGAAAAAACATCGGATAAATCCGGACTAGCTGAACATAGCGGACAATGAGGAATACTGAGAATTCAAGAACAATTGCAGTGGGTTTTTGATCCTACTGCACGTACTGGCTTTGTGGGAGCCTAGGCAGTTTGGATGCTCACCTTACGAGACCTGGATAGAGGTGGGCAGTCCTTGGGCTTCCCACAGGTCAGGGAACCCTGATTGCTCTTCGAGCAGATGAGGGAGGGGGAATTGATCGGGGGAGGGGGAGGGAAATGGGAAGCGGTTGTGGGGACGAGGCAGAAATCCTTAATAAATAAATAAATTAAAAAAAAAAAAAAAAGAAAGTATGGAATATATACATATTAGAGTACTACTCAGCAGTAAAAAACAAGGACTTCTTGAATTTTGCATACAAATGGACGGAAATAGAAAACACTATCCTGAGTGAGGTAAACCAGGCCCCAAAAGAGGAACATGGGATGTACTCACTCATATTTGGTTTCTAGCCATAAATAAAGGACATTGAGCCTATAATTCGTGATCCTAGAGAAGCTAAATAAGAAGGTGAACCCAAAGAAAAACATATAGGCATCCTCCTGAATATTAACCTTCATCAGGCGATGAAAGGAGACAGAGACCCACATTGGAGCAGCGGACTGAAATCTCAAGGTCCAAATCAGGAGCAGAAGGAGAGAGAGCACGAGCAAGGAACTCAGGACCGCGAGGGGTGCACCCACACACTGAGACAATGGAGATGTTCTATCGGGAACTCACCAAGGCCAGCTGGCCTGGGTCTGAAAAAGCGTGGGATAAAACCAGACTTGCTGAACATAGCGGACAAAGAGGACTACTGAGAACTCAAGAATAATGGCAATGGGTTTTTGATCCTACTGCACGTACTGGCTTTGTGGGAGCCTAGGCAGTTTGGATGCTCACCTTACTAGACCTGGATGGAGGTGGGTGGTCCTTGGACTTCCCACAGGGCAGGGAACCCTGATTGCTCTTTGGGCTGACAAGGGAGGGGGACTTGATCGGGGGAAGGGGAGGGAAATGGGAGGCGGTGGCGGGGAGGAGGCAGAAATCTTTAATAAATAAATAAATAAATAAAAAAAAAAAAAAAAAAAAAAAAAAAAAAAAAAAAAACAACAAAGAAAGACATTTCATATTAGTCATAGGAAAAATCCATTAAGAGGAAATCTCGATACTGAACATCTATGCCCCAAATACCAAGGCACCTTCGTATGTAAAAGAAACACTACCAAAGTTTAAATCACATATTTACCCCACACACTAGTAGTGGGAGACTTCAACACCCCACTCTCACCCCTGGACAAGTCTATCAGACAGAAAATTAACAGAAAAATAAGGGAACTAACGGATATTATGACTCAAATGGAATTAAGAGACATCTATAAAACAATCCAAACATAAAAGAAAATGCTTTCTCAGCACCTCATGGAACCCTCTCAAAAATTGACCACATATGACATATTTATTCTTTTTAGCATTGATTTTATATATAAGTTGAGCAATAAACACTGAGAATTGGACAGCCGATGTGGGAGCATGTCTCTGGATGATACTCATTTTTATACACTCAGTAGAGAGTCACGGGTCTAACTAAAGGCCCAAATCATGAAAGGAAACCCATGCCCTATGCTACCAGGATGGCTAGGTTTGGGAAGCTGGAAGGCTGAGAGAGCTAACTTATAATAAAATGGCAACAGATAAAAAGTCAAGGAAATGATTGGCAATGATATTCTGTTAAAAAAAAAACAACAAAAAACAAAAAACAAACAAAAAAAACACTACAAAGGATCAAATTGAATAGAAAAAAATGATAGTGGGGTAGAACCCAGCACCTATGCACACATCTATAATATAGTTCCTGTAAGTTAGACTCAGGCAACATTGCTGGAAATGGGGCAAAGGAATTCTAAGAGCTAGATGACTGTAAAATCTGATGTAAGATTGTATCTCCTAGAAAAGACCACCACAGTATAATTGACTTAATCAGGTTCTGAACAATGACACCACCAATAAACATGCTACTATAAGGGAGTCTTTCAGGGCCTCAATTCTAAACAGTGAACTACAAGCAATTAAATGATGCTGAGAGCAGTAGAAAAAGTCTTCCCTTGAAGAGGGGCACCCAAATGACTACCCAATACCAACTGATAAGATCTGAACTTATATACATGAAAACAACAATGAATGAAACCAAGCAGGTTGTGTGTGTGTGTGTGTCTGTGTGTGTATGGGTCTGTATGTTTGTTTGTGTTTGAAAATAATAATCAAATAAAAGAAGGTAAGTAATTAGAGAGCAAGGCAGGCTTTAGATGAACAGGGAGAGGAAAGAAAACACCTATTTCAAATCCAATTAGCTCTGCTTATATATTCTTGAGAATGTGGCCATCCACCAGAGCATAGTTAACCTACTAGATACAACACACTATCTCTTCTTGCAATTTTCAGTTGTCAATACGTGCTTTGCTATTGAAGGGACATCATGCTTATCTTCCCTTTCTATGCTTTTCTTTTTTCAGTTGAGTTCTATTTAGGACTAAATATTCTTTATTCTCTAATGACCTATACTGTGACCAATTGTGGATCTCTGTGTTTATCATCATCTTCTTCAAAGAGATACTACTGAAATTAAGTGCTGATCCTTGATTGGAAACCCATAACAAGTTCCTTATTGCAGTCAAAAAAATGTTGAGACCTAGAGAAAAAACAGTTAATATTCTTCTACTAACTAGGCATTATCTTAGACTAACTATTAATTACTTATACAATACATTCAAATAAGTTTCTTGAAATGATCCATAGCTCAGAAAAGTTTTATTAATGTATTCATTCATTTTTGTGTGATATCTTATTATCTCTTCACATTAACTTATATTTTATTTATAAATTTATTCTATCCTCTATTTCATTTTAGTCATTATAGTTTTTAGATACATAAGTTGGATATGGACATCGTAAGTCTTTCCATGTCTCTACTTAGCATGTTGAAATTTTCTCTAGCATTCAACATCTGAGAAAGAATTGGAATGAATGTGTTAATGTAAATACCTCTAATCTTTATCAAACCTGAAGCAGTAAAATTAAGTGAGAATGTATGTATTTCAATATTTCATTCTCTTCCAACAATTTTTTTCTTTGCAGTGTACCAGACTTCTCTACAACCTCTGTCTCTGTCCCTTTTTCTCTCCTTCTCTTTCTCCTCTCTTCATCTCTCTTTCTTCATATATGTGCATTCGTGTATTCTTGACATTTTTCAATGATGTGATCCATTAATTATAAATAAATTTATCAATTTAAATGCCATTATAAAACATAGAATGAAATTTGTTCTCTGAAAAAATTCCACTCCATTTTAGCAGGATAATTTTGAAGATTTGTCTATCCAGTAATTGTGAGGTTTTGCATTCTCACTAGACTGAATCCAGGTTACAGGTCCCAGACTTGTGTTAATTCCAAAGATAGTGACAATAAATCTATTCAGGCATTCTGACACCCATTTAAAAAGAAACATGTATTTCCCTTCAATTGGGGATGATTATTGTCCTGAATAATCAAAGAATATCTTGACATTTTAGGATTTTTTTTATGTACACAATGCTCTGCACAAAGAACTGCAACTCTGCTATTATTGTTTTTAGCTCCATCGTACGTACCCACAGTACACAGTGCACTCCCTGGCTCCTCATTCCTACCACACAGCCTCAAATTATAGATCAGATTATAGTTATTACTGGTCTCACCACATGGGGTTTGGTTTTCAAAAATCAGTGTAGCTTTAGTATCTCATATCTAATGCCGAACCAAATAACTTCTCCATGAAAGTTTGATGTTTATTTCAGTTTTCCAGGTTAGAGAATAATTTCTGTAACTGTGAATAGAATTTGTCCACAAAGCGCTGTTCTTTATAATTTAAGATCTCTTTAAAAGAAAATAGCACTACCCTGAATCTAAAGAGCACTGAAGTCCTGCTTTTAGCTTGAGGCTTTGTACTTCTGTGCTTGACTAAGATTTTTCTGTGCCTAATCAATTCCAACTTAATTTCCAAACTGCTCTTCAATTCTCTGATTAGTTTTTCTAGACAATTTCAAGCCTACTCCTTGTTTTCTTTCCCACACAGCATTTTAATTATTCCTTTATAATAGTCTCCAGGGCAATTTTATAATTATTTAGATTTTTAAAATTCAACTAAATGATGTTCTACTACCTTGAATAGCTAGTGTACATATAATCTTCAGCTCTTTCTAGGACCGGAATAAAATTGGAAAATTAATATTAATATCAACAATGCCTCTCATTTTTGATAGGGAAGAGATAGCTAAAATAACATCTAGTGATACATTGTTAATAGAACATAACATTTAATTTTAAATTAACATATTCAGTTGATAAATATTTAAAATATATTTATCTGGTAATTAAGAAAGCAATATTTTCTCCTTAAAACATAAGTTTTGTGCTGTTTCCATATGTTTTTTGAATCTTAGGACTGATAAAATTTAAAAAAAAAATTTACAAAATTTTGTAAAATATTACTATGATTAATCATATAACTTCTTAAGACTTTCTTAAGCTTATATATAAATGTAGTACTTTGATGCATTATACCAGATCACAATAAATATTTTATTAACTATTAAAGGAAAATTAAAAAGATATATGAACTGACAGGTGATTATATAAGTAACTTTCAAGTTTATAGTGTTTCTACCACTAAAACTAAATAAAAGAAAGCTATTTTAGCCTCTATTATTACTTATTCTAAATTCTGTGACACTAAGCTAATTATGTAAGATTGTTTATTATTTTATGTCTTTATGTGTTATACAATTATAAGTTATTAACTTTGATGCTTTTACTATATAAGAAGTAGCTTTTATGTATTTACAGAATTTTAAAAATATCTGAATCACCAGAATTTTTTTTCATCTCTATCTCCAATGTATTTAAAAGCCTGTTTGTGAGATCAAAAAGTCGTCTTCAAAAGCAGTCGAGACAGATCTGATGGGGATCTCCTGTAGACAGACATTGAACCACAGCATGTAAGGTCACTGTTGGGTAAGTCAATGTGTGTTTAAAATTACAACATTTTTATGAGTACTTATTCTCTTAAAAAAACAAAAATTTGTACCTGAGATTTTCATTTTTTAAACCCATAACTGCTGTGTATTTAGGCGAACGCTTTTGTCCCCTTTTTTGTCACCAAATAATTTCTACTTTGTGTTTAATATAACTGTAAAAATGAGATATTTTAGTCAGGGAAATTACTTTGTTCACGAGAGACAACATAAATATATTGAAGAAGGATATCATATGGGGATGACCCACTCTTGATGTGTGATTTCCCTCTGTATGCTTTCAATATGTTTTATTACCATTGGTTAATAAAGAAGGTGCTTTGGCCTATGGCAGGGCAGAATATAGCTAGGCAGAAAAACTAAACTGAATGAAGGGAGAAAGAGGGTGGAGTCAGGCAGAGACCATGTAGTTGTCCAAAGAACAAGATTTGAGTTAACAAACCACGAGCCTCGTGGCAAAATATACAATGATAGAAATGAATTAATTTAAGATGTAAAAGCAGCTAGGAATATGCCTAAGCTGTTGGCCAACCAGTGTTGTAATTAATAAAGTGTGTGTGTGTGTGTGTGTGTGTGTGTGTGTGTGTGTGTGTGTGATTATTTGTTTCTGCATGGCCTGGTAAATGAGAGCACAATCCATTTACATAATGGCACCCAATGTTAGGTGGCATATATCCACATAATGTCAAAAACAAAAGGAACTTCTAGACCAACAAAGTGGGAGTTGAGTTAACTGAAGTTTCTTGGTAGTTACATATTTCCAGATAGATTCTGTTTGATGGCAGGGAGCAGAGGCACAACTCTTCTAAGAGAAGGCTTTCTGACTCAACATTAGCAGAAAAAACTGCATGGCTATTTTAAAAGATAGCTTCCTTGTTCATTCTGGTGGCTCAGATGACTCTGAGTAGTTTGTGTGTATGTGTGTGTGTGTGTGTGGGCGGGGGGTTCAGTGTCCGCTGTGGACACTTGAATGGGGTTTGTGGGCAATGTGATCCTAGGTACTTAGTGGTCACCTGGGTCCACTGTTTCCTAGAGTTGGGGTGGTAAACATGGCTCCCAAAACTGGTGGTAAACGGATTTCTGCCTTGTTGGAAAGATGAACTGGGTAGACCATAGTGGTAAAGCAGCCGCTCTGGTCCTAGCCATGCCTGCTTAACAGTTTAAAGCAGTGATCAAATACAGATTACAGATATGTAATAAATACAGATTCAGACACAATAGACCTCTAGATGGGTCATAATGTGTTTAAAAATTGTACACAGGCTTATGAAAAAAAAGAAAATGGGAAAATGGGTTTTGGCAGTTACAGGAATAGTTTTAAAAAATAAAGTGAAGTCTTAAAAGAGACAGTGAAAATAATATAAAAGAGCACAGAAGGCAATAGATTAAAGGAGTAAAGATGATAAAATAATAGAGTAAAAAATGCCATGTAAAGTTGGAATATGCACAAAGAATCTGGGTTAGGTATATTATTGTGTTTTCTTTCAATATTTTGATTGTGAATAAACTAACTGTAGAGAAATATTTCATTGCATGGGTTGCTAAGCTAAACACATACACACACACATTTATATAGTAATATATATAGAAATTGACTTGAAAATTTAAGTCTAAAAACATGTTGCTTTGGAATAGATGTTCTGCTTTTTATTTACAGACAGGATAGATATTTGTGGATTCCTTATCAGCTAATGTGTTTTTTTTCATACAAGATCCCCTGAAGCACTGAGTCATGTGGTCTGATATTGACAACAACTTCTGGATCTTTGGCTTAGATGGACAAACCACACAGAATACCTCATGAAAGACCTGATTAACAGCAACCCAACCAGCAAGAACTAATCTAAAAAACAATGCCCAAATTCCCAAATATTGTTTATAAAATTTATTTTCATTTTAAAAAGGGATGGTTATAAATAGTTATGTTTACAGCCATTTTTCAAAAATCTAAGGAGAATAGGATATAAAAATGAATACTTTATGTTAGTATGGGTTTTGGTTAATTGATACAGATTTTAGGTTAATTTTGTTATATGTGTATTTATACTCTTTTTAATGTATTATTTTTATACATCTCATTTTAAAATGTAATATATAATTAAGAAATAGAGATTAATAGTCATTTATTATAGTCAAACTTGTAGTCATGTTAGTTAGGTTTTCTAGATATACAGAGATATAATTCAGTTAGATAATCTTCAATACTTCAAAGACCTACAAAATATGGCATTTAAACAATTTTAGGACCTTAGACTTTTCTCAAGTGTAAAACATGTCTACTTCTGGCTGCACCAATTACTTCACACAGGTTGATGGACATTGAAGAAACTCATTATGGCATTTGCTTTCAATATGGCAAAGCTAGTCATTTGGGCAAGAAACTGCTCTTACCTGGACTGCTTGATGGTATGCTATAAAATCAAGACATGCGTGAACCACAGAAAAATGATGACTGGACTTACCAAAAGAAGGTGGGACAGTCTTTTGTGGTTCCTGCTTCATGAAAGAGTCTGCCAGACATTGTGTCAGACAGAAGAAAATGACTGTCAAGCTGCCAATAGACGTGAAACAATCTTTCAAATTTCCTGCTTCATGAAAACGTCTTCCAGATATTGTGGGCCTATAGGCTGAAGATCGATGACTTGATGTTACAGAAAAATTTCGGGTAACTCTCTAAACAGCAAGATGTCTCTGTTAATTCTAGAGTTTTGGAAATTTCTTACGATGCACTTCTGTTTACTTAGGTAATGTTTTAACCTTCTTGGGCTTTTGAAGGAGTTGAAGACATATAGTTTTAGTTATAGTTTCCCTTAGTTATTATAAAAAAGAAACTTTAGTCTTGCAGAGATAAAAGAGATGATAGAATATTTTCTTTAATGTTCCTAGATATAAATAGACTAAATATTGTAGCTGCAGTTCTTGCTTGATTCCTGTTTTGTTGTATGTAGTTTTACAATGTTCAAGTTAAAACCTTCCTTTTTATTTAGTTAGAAACAGAGTGATGATGTGGGATTCCCGTCGGTATGCTGTGAAAATGTTTTATTACCATTGGTTTATAGAGAAGCTGCTTTGACCTATTTCAAGGAAGAATATATCTAGGCGAGATAACTAAACTGAATGCAGAAAGAAAGAAGGTGGGGTAAAGTAGATGCTATATAGCAGCCCAAGAAACAAGATGTGAAGTAATGAAGGACAAGCCTAGGGTTAAAATATAAAATACTAGAAATGGCTTAATTTAAGATATAAGAGCTAGCTAGGAGTATGCCTTAGCGATTGGCCAAACAGTATTGTAATTATTATAGTTTTTGTAGATTTTGCCTAATTATTCTGGTCTGGCTGGCTGGGAAATGAAAGCACAGTCTTTGTTTACACACTCCTTTATTCTCAAATCTTAGTTATAGAAACTTTCAATAATATAAAAAGATGATTTATAAAAAGAAAAATACTTCTATTATAAAATTAATTCTAATTTATGCTAACAATTTACTTGATTTTAGCCAATATTTCTTTGCATAATTCAAGACAAGCCTATACCACGATATGATAAAGCAGGAACTTTTACCCTGGTAGACATGACTGCTATTTGTCTCAAAACAGCCAGTTTCTTTCTCTTTTCTACTTTTGCTCTTGTTTTCACTACTATTTTCCTTCATCTCTATACCTAAAATGCCCAAATTCTGCTGCTTTTTGATGCTACTGTCCTTATCAATCATCAAAACATTTTAACACAAAAATTCCACTATTATAATTTGAGTCTTCAAATATTGGTCAAATACATACCTATGTTAATTTCATCAACGGTTAAATTTTATCACAAAACAAATTTCTTTTTTAAAAATATTTACTTACTTATTTATTTATTTATTTATTATATATACAATATTCTTTCTGTGTTATGCCTGCAGGCCAGAAGAGGGCACCCGACCTCATTACAGATGGTTGTGAGCCACCATGTGGTTGCTGGGAATTGAACTCTGGACCTTTGGAAGAGCAGGCGATGCTCTTAACCTCTGAGCCATCTCTCCAGCCCCACAAAACTAATATGTAGTGATGTAGAAATATGCAAACTTATTCTAATTCTGCATGGTTGTACTGATTAGAAATTCATTGATTATTTTTAACATAGGAAAAATTAACCTATCAAAAATGGTAGAACCACCTGCTGGATTGAGTTGTTTCTAAGAATGTATTTGAAACTCCAATATGGCTTAGACCATTGATTATCAAAATAAGAAATGAATAGTCAGGGCATGGTGGCAAACAGACTGAAACTCAGTACTCATGACAAAAAGGATGTCTATGAGTTTGGGACCACTGTGATGCAGAGGTAGCTGAGAGTTCAACATTTTTATTTTCAGGAAACTGTAAGTAAAATGAGACATTGGGTGTGGCTTGAGTATATATGAGACCTCAAAGCCTGCCTCCACAGTGATGCCCTTCCTCCATTAAGGCCATACCGATCGAGGGCTAACTGTTCTGACTAATGTTGCAACAACTATAATGAAAGTGAGTGGTGTGAGTTGAAAAATATTTCATGTATTATTTAAGGATCCTTAATGTTTGACTGATTGATTATCTGAGGTTAGAGCTAGATAGAGAAGAAATACTACCATATCATATAGGTTCTTTTTCTTGAATCTGAAGGATTAAACAAAGCAATCTACTAAGCTAATTTAACATCTATGCATGGAGTATTAGTTTTTTTTACAAGTATGAAAAATAGCATGTTAAACTTCGTGATGGTGGCACATGTCTTTAATCCCATAATTTTGGAGGCAGTGGCAGAGTCAGGCGCATCTCTGAGTTTGAGGCCAGTCTGGTCTACAGAGTGAGTTTCAGTACAGGCTGCAAGGCTGTAAAGCTACACAGAGAAACTCTGTCTCAAAAAATAAGAAAAAAAGTCATTTTAAGCAGCAGAATGCTTATGATATTTCAAGTGGATCTGAATGCAAGAGTAAATTGAAATTTTAGGAAACAAGTCAGTAATTTGTTTTGAGGAGGAGCGGGCTGCATCCAACCGCCCAGCTAGCTTACCCCCTGAAATAACCACACAGAAATTCTATTAATTAAATTACTGCTTGCCCCATAAGCTCTAGCCTCTTATTGGCTAACTCACATCTTGATTTAACTTATTTCTAATAATCTGTATATATCACCACAAGGTCGTGGCTTACCGGGAAAGATTCTAACCTATGTCCGTCTCAGGCCAGTGATTCATGGCATCTGCCACTCTGCCCTTCTTCCCAGAATTCTGTTCTGTCTTCCCTGCCTACCTAAGATCTGCCCTTTCATCTAGGCCAAGGCAGTTTCTTTAATAACCAATGAAAGTAACAGAAATACAGAAGGTCCTCCTATACCAGCCATTTTACAGAGGGGTGGGGGCTGAGACCCGAGTGATAAGTGACAAATGTGAAGTTATTGGCCACAGACTTCCTCTATGTAGCATAGACAATTAATGTATTTGCTTGCAACTTTTTTTTGAAAGCCTAGTTCAAATCCCAAGTAGTTCATTTGCCATTACTTTATGATATAACTTGAGAGGTGATTAGTATGTCCTGGCCTTGTTTTCTTCAACTACAGGTTTAAGGTGTCATACTAGATTACCACTAATGTCCACGTCCTGTCAAAAAACTGCATTTTTGACTCTGTAAATTTAGAGACATGTTTTTGCCTTGTGTTCACATTGAAATGCGTAAGGAGTTAATTCAGTTCAAGCAGCCACATCTTATATACAAAGCTGGAAAATAAAGGTAAATCCAGGATTGTGTTTTGATGGGCTTGGATTGACTGTATATCTAATGAGATAATGCAAGACTTTTAATTAAAACACTCAGAAAGGAAGATACAAATGAAATATATTGTGATCTTATAAGATGAAGAAGTTGAAAGTAAACAAGCATGACTCTAAGAGGTCAGGAGTCATGCAGTCATTTTATAATAGGACCATTGAAAATTACTAGTCAGAGCTCACACTGTAATTGAGCACAGTTTGCAGCATAATGTCCAAAGATTTAAAATGGAAATAGTTCCATATTATACATGAGTAGCAACTATGCCAAAATTGCACACGAATAATAGTCTTTTCTTAGGCTGTTTGTAAGAACAGTCAGCATTGATTTTATTTGTTTTCAAATGACTTCTACATGACTAAATCACTGCCATTAGCTAGTACACTATGAGCAATATGAGCTAACTGCTATATGCAAGTGGAGGTGATTTTTGCTTATTGTGTACCCCGATTACTAGAATGCCAACATTCTTGATTTCTTTCCTAACCTGTGATACTCTATATGATTGATTCATCAGCACTTGCACATTCTTTTCTTTAGCATCCTACAAAGAAGTACTGAAAGGAATTATTATTCAGTCCCACCCTCATTTCAAGTGATACTGCACATCTAATAAGACCATTGAAAATTGCCTTAGTATTACTGATATTAGAAATTCAATAAATATTTTTCAAGTACACATATTTATCACCATTAAATAGAAGATGTTAAGTGTTTGCTTTCACCCAGTGATGAAGATAAAATTTAAATTGTGAAACCATAACTATGTTTAAAATTGAACATATGATTTTTAAACTTCAGATGAAATTATATGACTTCCTGATTATTCCCTTTTTCATGCTTTGTTTTAGTTTTTATAAGAAAGATTTGTTGATATCTTTAGCTTGATTCTTCAGTTTGAGTCTATTTAGTCCTAATAAAAATAAGAGGTAACTGTTTACTTATCATAGTTCAACACATATATAGAGAAGAAAAAGCATGATGTTAAGAAATTAATTAAATTGCTGTATTATTTCTCTTAAGTTTTTTTTTTATACTTGGGCACACATACACATGTAAACACACAGAAACTCATTGAACTCACAAATATGGAAGTAAAAATAGAAAAAGAAATATTAATAAGGATTTTCATTTCAGGATTTGGTTCTGTTATCTATCATGTAAAAATGAGACAGTTTTGCTATTCTTGCACATTTCACATTTTAGAGTGCATTCCCATCAAACTTTTATCACCTCTGTCATAAGAGGATTGTGAAGATTTAAAAAAAGGGGAATATGGGGCAAACTTCATAGTGGTTGAAGGTTGAAACTATTCTCTGTCAATAGCAGTAATCATAATGATGTTTGCTCCAGACGGAAATATTTTAAGTATGTGTCATAATTAGCTTGAATTCTTTATTAGATTATGTGTTTAGAATTTGAATATAAATACTCAAAAACACTTAAAAAAAACAATCATAGAAAGGGAAAACTCAGCAACAACCAGAAACATTGTTTGAATCAGGACCTAGTACTGTGAATATTTGCACATGATACGTATTATCAGCCCTAGAACAACCACTAAAATGAATTCTTGAAATAACAAAGACACCTGCAGGAATTAAAATTCCATTCCAAACATCCATGTCTTCTAACCGTACCTTTTCAGATCTCCTCTACTGAAGGAAGCCAGAGAGGTCTGTTCTTCCTTGCTTCCTGGCTCCCTTATAATTGAGTTTTTCTGATTCTGAGGGAAATGGCCAATGAGAACCTTAATATTTCGACTTATACTTTGTCTTTCTAACAAACTGTACTCTCTTTGAAGCCAAGTATATCATTTGTCACTACTGGACAATGCTTAGCACATAGTGATATTAGTGATATGTACAGAAAAATATATAACACCTTTATATTCTCCCTCTTTAAACTGGGATTATTTAGTATTGTGTGCTAAAATACTACAGTTTTGATACTCTAATGAGATACTTGTCACCGTGATATAAATTCCTTGAATTATTGTCAACAGTTTTTTTGTTTGTTTGTTTGTTTTGTTTTGTTTTTTTGGCTTTCTCTTTTGGAAAATGCTGTCACAGCCAATATACTCTGCCCTTATCACAGGTAAAATGAGAAGTAGCTTTTGTGGTTTGGCTGTTAATGCTCCCATAAGCATATATGTTTGAATGCTTGGGTCCTAGTTGGAGAAACTGTTTGGGCAGGATTGGAAAGTATAGCCTTGTTAAAGAAGATCTGTCCCTGGAGAGGGTGACTTCGATATTTAGAAAGGAGTGTTCCTCCCTTTCCTTCTGCCTAATGCCTGTGTGTCAAGGTGCAGTTCTAAAGCTACTTCTCTCGCTCTATGTCTGCCTGGCATATTCCCCGTCATGATGATTACAAACTAACTCTGAAGTTTGTGAGCAAGCTCGTAATTAAATATTTTATTTGATACGTTATTTTATTCACAGTGTCTCTTCATAGCAGTAGCACAGTAACTAAGTCAATAGCAAAAAATATAAAAGGAAAAAGAACTTAAAAGAAATCAAGCCCACGGACCTCTAGCCAAGTACTCTACCAGGGAGTGACATTATCAACATTTTGAAAAGTATTTTAAGATTGCTTCATGGATCACATTCCAAGAAAAATATCTTATGACTTTATCAATGTTATTTTAAATTCATTCTATAGATATGAATCTCACATAGGTTATTGTTTTGGATGTAAGGAACTGGAAACACATGTCTTTCTGAATTCAGAAGCCGACAAAGAGAAATAACACCCATTATCTTCCAGGGAAGTAGTTGTTTCTGTGTCCTCTTGCTTTATATTATCTGCATTACATTTGACAGAATATATAATTAATGTTAGGATTCATCAAATGTTTATCTTTCTTCTTTACAGGATGAAATAATGTCTCATCCATGCATACAATGAGCATAGTTGAATATGTCAAAAAGAACACATACACAGGGACATTAGAAAAGTAATTGAAAACTTGAACAATGCTATCCTGATAAATTCAATGTGATCTATTAATAACCTTATGTTTCTCAGTTGTTACAAGATAGAAAGCAAAGCAGGAAAAAATAATTATATTTATAACAAGCCGTATTTGTACCATATTAATGATCCAACATACAACCAAGTAATGTTACTTTAAAGTCTATTTAACCTCAACATTTATTGTACATTTCAGCTCAGACAAGCCATATTTCAATGTATGTCAAATATTAGGCAGTAAAATACTGCTAATGGTTTGCATATTGTGTCTGTAATTCTATAGTATTCTAATATGTATCTTTTAATGTATGTATATATATATGTATATATGTATATGCACCAATATTTTAACGCACACCTAAGATTTACAAATATCATCTCTCTACTATTTGTCTCTAATTTACCGACCATCTATATTAAAAATGTTTGGTAAGTAGTGGAAAAATTAAAACTTGGATAAGAAACTATGCCTTTTTGAAGGAACTGTTATAAATAACATTTATAGTCTTTCTAATAATGTTTATTTTAAATACCATTACCAACACTGATTATATTGCATACCTTCCCAAGTCAAGTTGTAGCATATTTACCAATCATTAAAATAATCATTATCTTAATTAAGTAAATAAGCTACAAATGTTAAAATTCTATTATGAAACTTGTGACATTGATCTGTACTGTCCAGTGCAGCAGACGTTAGACATGGCTGACTAATGAACCTATGAGCTGATATTTATTTAATTTAGCTAACATTACATTTGGAATACAATTTATTCCTCAAGTTTAGATGCTAAAAACCTTTTAAAGATTTGTAGACTATATTCAGCATTATGAATCCATTTTTAATTGCTAGTAATATAAAATCTAAGCAATGATTTTCAAAGAAATTTGTCATGTTCAAGTTGGAATTTGTTTTAAGAGTATGATCCATCTCCCATCACAAAAATATTAAAAAAACTAATTCATAAGTTTTTATTTGTTAGATAAACATATATTATATAAATGAGGATAATTAAAATATTTATTAAAATGTCTGTTTTGTGTTGATTAGTTTGTTGTTTTTCTTATTTGTTTTGATTCTGTTACCTTGACACAAACAAGAATATTACTGAAAAAAAAATGCAGTTAAGAAAATACCTGCATCAGATTGGCATGATAGCCAGTCTGTAGAATTGATATTTGATATAGGAAGACCTTCTCGAGGCTTTGATGTCACAAATGACCAGTGGTACAGAATTGTATAAGAAAGCAAACTGAGTGAGACCAGGATAATAAGCCAATAAGCAGCAATCCTTCATGATTTAGCTTTAGTTCCTTTCCCCGGGTTTCTGTGTTCCTGCATAGGTATACTTCAGTAATGGACTGTGGTCAAAACAAGTGGGCCAATTAAGCCATCTTCTCTCCAGATTTCTTGATGCCTTATCACTTATTTCAGCAAAAGAAATATAACTGGCACTAAATTCCCTTTTCTTTATTTAATGTTGATTCAAGGATATTTGAATTTTTATATGCAGCTCATATTACAATTCTGTTAGGCAATACAGGCTAAAGGCAGCATCAACTTTTCCATATATATTGTTTACTTAACAAATGATAGAATTTATGATAGGAATGTCTTTAAGCATTTCTTATTCACAGCAATATTATGCATAAATTATTTATTAAAGTGGAAGCAAATGAAACTTATTTACATAATGGCATGCATACAAATTAATGTCAGATAAACTAAAAGAAAAATTGGTTTGTACAACTGCCCCAGTTTGATTTCTGTTGCTATGATAAACAGTCTGATCAAAACGAACTTGAGAAAGGGTTTATTTTATCTTATAGGTTATAGTCCACCATCAGGGAAGTCAAGTCATGAACTCAGTAAACAACCTAGATACAGTAACTCAAGTGAGACTATAGAAGAAAGGTGCTTATTTGCTTTCTTTCCGTAACTTATTCAACATCACCTACCATGAGCTGGATCTTCCCAAACCAAGGAAATTCTGCAACACACATTTTCATGGGTCAATCCCATTGAGATACTTCCTCAATTGAGAGTGCTTCTTCCTGGTTGCCTCGTGTTGCATTAAATTGACAAAAACTGAGGTTATTTAAGTGAAATAATGAAATCAGATGTCAATGTTATTCACTAAAGAGTGATTAGAAATGAAAATGGTGATGCATAGTATATTATTTTTCCATTTTTTTTTTTGGTTAAAGAAGGATGATTAAAAGAAATCCCACACTAGCTCAGAATTGAGGATAATACAGGATTATTTATTTAGGGGTAGATTCACAGATCACAAGCCTCTGCTGGAACAGGGAACAGCAACCAAATCCCGTAGCCAGAAAAGAGACCAGATGCATTCTTTACATTGGCATATCAGATTTTGGTAAATCCATATTTATTTTATTATTGTCATATATTGTTTCTAATTAGGTTCCAAATACATGTTGGTAAATATCAGTGTTGATTTCGGATGGTGAATATGAATGCTATAGCACATATACACAAGCCCTATATCTTTCTTCATCACTTTATAAGTTTACAGAACTCCTGACACCTGTGTTTCTGAGCTGTCTGTAGTTATACTTTTAGAATGCCCTTGATTCTGAGATTACGGAGCTCACCTACATTTATTTGCCTTACAATGAAATCCCCACTAGGATTATTTTAACAGCATGGCATTGGCTGTTTGTTCTTTGTTTCTCTTGCTACTTCAATTTTGCTTACCATACAATAATGTCAATAACAATCTTCTTTTGAATATCAATAGTATTTTACCATAACCTATGTGTGGCTGTAGTCACAAATTTCTGTTTACATTTATCTTGTGGAAAATGGGGAAACATTGAGTTCCTTTGCACCATCATCCTATTTCTGGATCATCTGTAACATTCATGCTAAGAAGAAACTGCTTTCTTCTCAGAAGGTGGCTTTTCGTCAAGGAACTCTTGAACAGGTTTTCTCTGCCATGGACCCAATTTCAAACTACTATATCAAGTTCTTCACTGTTTTCCACAATCTTTTCATAGATTATTTGCATGGTGGCCTTAATAGTTTCACAAAATCTTTTCACCTTGTCACTCTAGCTTCCCAACAATTGCTTTCTTTTAATATTTTTCACACTTAATTCTTAATGTTGCTGAATGTACTATTGCCAAACCTGAGTTTCAAAGTTAGAAAGACCATAGATTATCATAATTAACCCTTTCATTGTAGTTTTAATTCCTGGAAGTGGAATGCAAATTCCTTAAAATTTCATACACATCTGTATGGAATATTTCTAGTGTCTGAGAGTCACTTTTCTACTGCTATGAAAAGACACTATGACCAATGTACCATTTATAAAAGAAAGCATTTAGTTAGGAGCCTGCATACAGTTTCAAGTGCTTAGTCAATTATCATGGGTATAACATAACACTGTAGCAAGAACTGCAAGCTACATCCTCATTCACAGACGGAGGGAGAGAATCTGGTTTTAGAAGTTTTGAAACCTCAAAGCCTACACCCAGGAACACAAGTCCTTCAACAAGGCCATACATCTTTACTTCTAATCCTTTCAAATAGAAGCACTAATGACTAATCATTCAAATATATGGTCACATAGGTGCCCTTTTTATTTAGACCACCACATTCCACTCCCTGTCTCTCATTGTCTTGTAGCTATACAATAATACAAAATGCATTCAATTCAACTCCAAAAGCCGCCATGGTAGTTTGAATCAAAATGATCCCCTTCTGCTCATGGATGGTTGCACTGCTGGGAGGTGGTGTGTTTTAGAGTAGGTATGGCTGTGTTAGAGAGAGTGTATCATTAGAAGTGGTCTTTGAGGTTTCAGATGTTTAAACCAGGCCCAATATCTCTCGCTCTCTCTCTTTCTCTCGTTCTCTCTCCCCTTGTTGCCTGCCAATCCAGATATAGAAATAATCTCAGCTACCCCTTCAGGACCATTTCTGCCTGCATGCCACCTTGCTTCCTGCCAATCCCTGGTCCCCATAAGCCTGTCATTACAACACAAGGCAAAATGCATTTAGTTCTACTTCAAAAGTCCCCATAGTCTATCACAGTCTCGACAATGTTTTAAAATCCAAAGTTCTAAGTCTCCTTGGAGATATATGCACTCTCTTAACTGAAGTCCCCTATAAAATCAAAATTAAAAAAAAAAAAACAAAAAAAAACATATCACATACTTTCAACAAATAATGGCACAGATTACATATCCCCTTTCCTAATATAGTGAAAGAAGTATAGTGAAGAAATACTGGGCCACAGCAAGTTTGGAAACCATCTGGGCAACTCTAAACTCTGCATCTTGCTGTCTGATGTCAAAATGTTTTTCAGATCTCCAACTATTTTCGGGTGTTCTGATTGCAACATATTTCTTTACTTTGGACTGGTTCAAGTCTCTGTTAGCGGCTTTCCTTGGCAGGTACTGCTCTGTCATCTCCAGCATCTTGGGGTCTCTAAGGTATTCTGGGCTTTAACTTCACAGCTTTTCATAATGATTTTTCTAATCCTCCAGTCAGGCATACCCCTGACACATGTCTGGCATCTGCAGCTTTTCATTGTCATGGAGGAATATTTCATAACTTCTTTCTTCTGTACTTGAGTTTAAAGCCCGAACCATTAAGACAAACCTGCCAACTTCTACTGCTTTTTGGGGCTGGAGCGTGGTCCCCTGGTTCAATTACCTTTTTACCAGATTTGTGTTTTTGATAATTTCTTTCATTGCCTAAGCTTGGCTATCCTGAAACTTGCACCATAGATCTGGCTGACTTCAAACTCAAAGTTCTATCTGGACTTCTTAGAGCTGGGAGTCCTACGTCCTGACTCTCGGGCAATAGGAAGTGGTCCAAGGCACTAAGCATGGCTTGAGTACATAGAAAACCCCAAAGCCTCCCCCCCACACTTCCTCCAAAAAGGCCATACCTCTTCCAACAAAGCCACACCTTCCAATAGTGCCACTTCCTAAAAGCTTACACGTTTTAAAAATACAAAAAATCTTCTGACTCCTAAAACCCTCTGTAAAAATAAAAATCAAAAAGAAAACTTCATACTTCCAATATGCAATGGAAGAGAATTGCATCACCATTATAAAAGAAAAGAATATGAGCACAGTTAGGAAATATTGAACCAAACTATCATGGAAAACTCAAATTTGTTTTCTTTCTATGTCTTTTTTAAAGCCCTCCAGATTTTTAAGTCCTTTCATCTTTTTAACAGCATCACACTTTTCCCTCTTGGGCTGGTTCAACATCCTTAATGCTGTTTGACATGGCACGTATCTCTGGCATCCTCAATATCTGGGGATCTCCAACATGCTTTACCAACACAGCTTCATACAATGACCTCTATGGGACACTAGTCAAGGACACATGCCTGGTCTCAGAGGCTCTCTTTGGTCACACAGGAAGATTCTACAACCCCTTTCTTAGAACCTTTCATTAAATACAGAACCATAAGACAGAAGTTGACAAGTTCTGCTACTTGCTGGGACTGTAAACTACCTGCTACTTCAATTACATCTATGTCAGTTTTTGTTGTTGTTGTTGTTGATGATGATGATTATTTTTTTCCACTGCTTGACCTTCTCTTTAATTAATTCCTTTTCACAACTTGCGATCTTACTAGGTGAGGTCTTTTTCTGAAGTCAAAACTCCCTTTAGTCCATCTAGGTACAAGCATTTTTAAATTCTTGAGCACTGGACTTCAACATGGAGGGTCCTGTTTGTTTGTTGTGTTTTTTGTTCCACCCGGTACCCCCAGCTGTTTAGCCCCAAAGAAAATCACACATAGATCTCTATAAGTTATAAAGCTGATTGGCCCATTTGTTGTAGCCTCTCACTGGCTAACTCTCACATCTTGATTAACCCATTTTTTCTGATCTATGTTAGCCATATGTTAGCCATCTATGTACTTTTTTTAGTGGAACAGATCACATCCTGATGCTTTGGTGGTCTGGGCAAGAGTGGGAGGAATCAACTTCTTCCTTCCCAGAATTCTACTGTTCTCATTACATCATTTTTACTTCCTGTCTGGTTTTCTCATCTCTATTTCCTGCCTGGCCAATCAACATTTATTTATAACATGATTAACAGATTACAGACAATTCTCCCGTACCACTGGACTTAGCTCCACTTTACTTCCAGGTACTCTTCACACTGTACATTTTGCATTTCTCTTTGTCCACCTTGATTCTTTTCATTATAGAGCTGCATAAAATTACTGATATCCACAGAGCCAATACCAAGCAGTCTTGAAATCTTTTCTGCCAATGTATTAACCACAAAGTCTTCAATTTAGCCTAAGGCAGAATGTTAGGACCTAGAAAAAAAGCAGCTATACTGTTTGCCAAAATATCACAAGAATAGTCTCTAGTCCGCTTATTAATATTCTTCCCCTCTGAAACGTCTTTCTTGATCTGAGTTTTCAAATTGCTCGCTTCACTGCCTTGAATGCTCCTACCAGGAATGCTATTAAGCCCTGGCTTAAATCATCCAACCACTTTTGCAATCCAAGATTCCAAAGTCTACTCTATTCTTCCATAAAACCACATCATCAGGATTGTTATATCAAAATTTGGATAATGTCCATGATATCAACTTGTCTTCATCACTTTTCTATTGTTGTGAGAAGATATAATAGCCTCAGAATCACTCATAAAAGAAATCACTTAATTATAGTTTCCATGATATTTTCTCAATTTCTAACTATAGTCTCATTCCATGAGAGCTGACTTTTTCTCACTAGACAGTTTGGTGCCAAATACAAACTAGGAGCACTAAGTGCTTTTGAATTAGTTAAAACACATGAAGTATATAGCACTAGCTAATGACAAATACAAATAATCAAAAATTATAAATTAGAAGTATGCATCACTGTAGACTTCTGGTTCAGCGTTGAATAATCCTATTGAGGAAAATTCATGAAAAGCTAATACGATGATTGGTAATGTATTTTTAGACTACGTTGACTTTCCAAATCCTCAATGAACCTATGTTAGAGGTATTGAAACACAATTTTAATAAAATAATTGCATGGTAAAACACACATACATCTTATGCCAATAATATAATATTATAACATTACACTGATAACAGTCGTGAAGCAGGAAAAGCTATTTTAAACTGATACCCCAAATACTGAATACTGAACATGTAACTATATATCTGACCATGTGTGTTCGTGTGTTGCATGTTATATGGTATGGTACTTCTGTGTTAATATTGATTAATTCTTTCTTTCTTTTTTTTTTTTGAGACAGGGTTTCTCTGTGGTTTTTGGAGCCTGTCCTGGAACTAGCTCTTGTAGACCAGGCTGGTCTCGAACTCACAGAGATCCGCCTGCCTCTGACACCCGAGTGTTGGGATTAAAGGCATGCACCACCACCGCCCAGCCGATTAATTCTTTCTTAAAGGCTATATTTGGGAAATTATGCTAAAACAAAATAAAAGAATACAGAGAGACATGAGAGACTGTGAGAACAAGGAACCTATTTTTTTTTCTGGGTTTCAAATGACAGGAAAATATGATAGAAGCACAGATTTGAAAAAATATACTTACAGATTATTAAAAAGTATTTCACGTTAACAACATTAGCTTTTATCAGAGAATTTGTGCTCAGGGCTTGCTTTGATTTTATGAATTTTAACAAGCATAAATTATATTTCCTTTTGATCCCTATCACACCTAAGTTTTTAAAACAAATCTTTCTGGACATTATCATATTTTTGCTTTTGGATAAAACTGATTAGCCAATCCATAGTCTCACTTGCAATGCAAAACTTGATTGTTGCTCAATGTGTCAGAGATATTTAATGAAACCTTATAGAAATAGCTAACCAAAATATGTAAGAAGACTCTGAAAATACTTCACACTTATGGCATTTGAGTGTTTATGAATATAAAAATTATATCGCTCAGGAAATATGTTGCTTGTATAGGGAAGTTTTAACTTGAGCAGTTAGGGATCAGTAAACAGATGGGATCACAGTTGCTTCTGTTTCACGACATCATGTCATTCTGAATGTGGTACCCTGCTGCAGCAGTTTCTTCCCACAAGCCTACTCATGTCAGTCATTCACTTTTTATGTTAGGATGCCACTGGCTCATAACTGCGTGACCTTGTGAGGAGCAAGCCAGCAGGTAGTTCATAACCCTTTGCTGTAGGAACCAGCATTCGAGAAACAACTTAAATTTTACTGCCTATTTAGAGTCGGTTATTAAATGGGGCATATGTTAGTACACTTACAACTTACACCTGACTCAGTTTAGTTATTTTTAGTTTGACCTTTTCTGTATGCATCAAACTCAGTTTTGAAATAGACATTGAGGTACCCTTTACAGATTTTATATAAAAATTCTAGGGCTTATTTTTCTACTGGTTTTCTAGATTTATAATTATTCCATGATAAATGTAAGATTTCAATGTCCTTTTAAATGAAAGAGAAACAAAAATGAATCTCAAAAATAATCATCTTTTTATATATCCAGTCACAGCCTGACATCCCAAGTATAACAAATCATGAAGGAACACAGCTTACCTAAAATATTAAAAAATTAGAAAATTAGAACAGAGATTATTGGGGAAAACCTTTTCTTATTCTTGCTGCCTTTTCCTCACTCACATACTATGAGAAAATATCAAAGCCAGAAGCAATAAGTAGTATGTGACACAACATACCATATTCCTCTTTTTTATAATTTTTAAAAATATAAAAAGTTTTAATTAAAATTTCAAGAAAACTTACTATTTATTATTAGAAGGACAATAAAATCTTCAAGGAACATTGTTTCAGAAATAGTGGAATCTAAGACCCATACTAAACAAACTAATAAAAGGAGGGGCAAAGAGGAGTAGTCAGTGGATGATATCAAGAGAAAGGAAGATAGGGATAAAGAAAAGGCGGGCGCTGGTGGCGCACACCTTTAAACCCAGCACTTGGGAGGCAGAGGCAGGAGGATCCCTGTGAGTTTCAGGCCAGCCTGGTCTACAAAAGCTAGTTCCAGGACAGGCTCCAAAGCTACAGAGAAACCCTGTCTCGAAAACCCCCGCCCACAAAAAAGAAAAAGAAAAAGAGAAGAAAAAAAGAAATTTGCTCACCAACTTTCCATATGTTTGTAATTCTAAAATCAATAAACTGTAATAACAGAAATAATAAAGGTAGAACTTGATCTCTATAAAAAAACAGATAAATATGCTCTAATGATATTAGTGTAGAATCAGGAAATGCAAATACAAAATTTATCAGTCCTGT
Source organism: Microtus oregoni (assembly GCF_018167655.1). NCBI lineage: Eukaryota > Metazoa > Chordata > Mammalia > Rodentia > Cricetidae > Microtus > Microtus oregoni. The sequence continues at coordinate 20,432,702 of NW_024543060.1, forward strand.
CAGTAGTCAATTCACTGCTCGTTCTGTGATAAAACTATTGGATTTTTTTTTTACTGATTCATTGCTTTGAAATTTTTGTTTATCTATTATTCTAAATTAGAGGGAATACATTATAAATTATTGTATGCAGCATCAGATAATCATACAGCTTATATTATTCTTCACTGGTATTCTTTGCCAACTTCAATGTTGTAATGTATTATTGTTTATATTACTAAACACATACTCTGGTGGTTTTTGTAGCCTAGGAAATTAAAACAAAGTGTTTCTGAATGTGATTGGTTTATTCTTCAAGATGTAATTAGACGGAAGAAATATTTTTGAAGGCAATGTTTCTTTGACACCCTATTGGCTATAATTTGTCTGACCTTCCAAATAAATTCACAAAAATAATAATGGTAAAATTTCAATAGCATACACTAGCCTATAAATTTTAGGATTTCCATTGTTTTACAGCTGCATAGTTTTGTAAGTAAGCAAAACATTTTCAGTATACATTTATCAATTTCTGGACTACAAGCCTGTTTACACATCCAAATTTTTTTCTTAAAAATATTGAGCAACAATGAACATGAACAAGCAAGCTTCTCTGTGGTTGTATATTGAAGCATTTTGGTATATGCCAAGTGGTGGAGTTCTTGGCTCATATAGCAGATCCATTTTTATCACGTTGATGACTTTCTAAGCAGATTAAGAAAGCATGGGTTTTCAGTCCTATCAACTAAGGGATGCTCTTTCCCAGAATCTTTGCCAGCATTTATTGTCAATGGTTTTCTTAGTATGAAATGTTCTGACTGAGGTAAAAATGAAACTTCTGACAATTTTAATTTGCTTTTTCCCACTTGATAATATTGTTGAGCACTCTTTTAGATCTTTGTTAGTCATTTTTGTTTGTTAATTTATTTGAGTAGTTTCTGTTAAGAGCAATAGGCCATTGTTTTAAAAAAATGTTTGTTTTCACAATTCGTGCTTTTTTGAGACTTTTGTATATTCCGTATACGAGGCCTCTATTAGGTATTTAAACTTCAATTCTTTTGAACTCTTTGGAATTTATTTTCACTTGAGTAATTGTTTTCATTGTTACACAGAAATTTTTCATATGACAGATGAAACTCAGAATAGCATATGAGTTCCCATATGTCATTGTTTAAATCCATTGTGAGTAGAGGACCTGTCCTCAAAGTCATTTTTTGTTTTCCTGCCCTATATCTTTCTGGAAAGCTAACCCCTACCTGTTGATAGTCAGAATAAGGCTTTGCCAATTTCCATTGGTGTGGGGCATTGCAACCCTTGTCAATAATACAGTTTCACCCAAGATTGCCACACCTCCTATTCCCTCAAAAATTCCTTTTTGCCTAGGAATTCATTGACTACCCAGGGTCTGTCACTAATTCATATTAATTTGGTTTTTATTTTCTATTTCTGTGAAGAATGTAATGGGTGTTTTACTTGGCAGTTCTTGGAATATGTAAATTGTTTTTCATAGGATGGTCATTTTGGCACTATTAATGTCAATATATGAACATGAGAGGTTTTATCACCCAGTATCTACTTTGATTTCCTTCTTCAGATATTCAAAATTTTCATTGTAAAAATATCTTACCTCCTTGGCTAGGTTTAATTATACATTTTGATTCTGAGGCTACTGTGGATGGAAATATTCCCAGCATATGTGGCATTAATGTGTAGATTGACTATTGATGTTCACAAGTTAATTTTGTGCTCTGCCATTTTGCTGAAGTGTTGTGGGCATTCTGTTTACCCCAGTCCTTAGTTATTTAGCATCCTTTATAATGATGCTAATATTTTGATCTAATACCTGTATTTATACCATGTCTTGGGCTGCTTTGGTCAGATCCTTTTGAACTCTAAATTTTGAAAAGCTCAAAAGAACCCTCTAGGCTATAAAGATTGTTTACTCTCCAAAGATGTTTTCTTCTTTCTCTGGATGTTTCCCTTCTGTTTGTCAGTCCTAATTTGACTTTCAAGTCTTATGATTTCTATACAAAAGATTTTATTTATCATCATAGTATCTAGGATCCAGAAATGATAGAAAAATCTGTGATTCTCATTTTAAGTATTAGATTTATTTCAATCAATGTAATATCTAGTTGCATCTATTTTTCTGAAATTGTCATAACCTTGATCTCCTTTATGGATTGTTGTTTCACTGTGTATATAAGTCACAGATTCTTTACTCACTCACCTGTTAAGTAATGCTAAAACCAATTTTATACCTAGACTATAATTATACAGTGCTGAAATAAATAGATGTGTAAATATCTGTGTAACAGCTTAATTTAGAGTCCTTTGTGTATTTACCTGAAGGAAATACTGCTGAGTCAAATGGAAGTTCTGTTTTCAGTTTTGTGAGGAGCATGTGGACTGAATTTTGCAATGGTTAGACTAACTTACATACCCAATAAAGGAATGTCATTCTTCAATTTCACCTGCATCCTCATGAGTATTTATTTCGATTCTCAATGATGGACATCCTGACTGGTGTGCAACAGAACCACAGTATCGTTTATCTTTATTTTCTAGTGGAAAAGGATATTGAACATTTTTGTGTGTTTATTGGATAGTTTTTATTTCATCTTTAAGCGCTACATATCCTCTTATTAGCTGACTAACTAATTGAATTGTTACATTTATATTTAGATTTTCAGTTCTTTATCTATTTGAAACACTTTCCCTGGACCAGACATATGGTTAAAGATTGTCTCCTATTTTTCTTTTATTCCACCAATTGGTTGAATGTTTCTTTTGCTGTCTCAATGTTTTTTAACTACATGCCGTCTAATTTGCTTATTCTTTGCTTTATTTCTAGGCTTTTGAAAATGCTTCCAGAAAGATTTTCACACATCTATATCTTGAATTTTTTTTCTAACTTTTCCTATTAGCAGTTCCTAAATTTAGGGTCTAACAGTAGGATATTTGGTACAGCTTTCAGGGATATTTTTAAGAGTGAATCATGGTCTAACTCCACCTATATATGTGTGGATATCTAAGCATCACCTGTCAAAAAGACTGCAATTTCTCTTTGAAAAAAAAATTGGCTCAAACTGTATAAGCTTATTTATGTGTTTTATATTTTATTACTGTGACATACCTACTGCTTACTGTCCCAGTATTTTGATGCTTATGTTATTATAACACTGTAAGACTTCTGGGAAACTGGTGTGGTGATGGTTCTTAGTTACTCTGTCTACAAAGAATGACTTAGATTTACTTCTGGGTCTTAGGTATTTCATTATGATTGTTTGGAATTGTTTTCCTATTTTTTTGAATATTTTCTTTAAAAGTAGCTGGGTATTGAGTTGAATATTTTGATTTCTGCATATAATATAATATAATATAATGATTTTATATTAATTTTGGTAATATATGGCTCTGAGAGTTCTTTTACTTATCTGCAATATTTTTTGCATTTTATTTTTTCAAATTTGAATTGTTTATTGTGTAGTTGATTTACTTTTTATATCAGATTTGGAACTAGATAACATTTTGTACATGTGATTTTTTCTTTTATTTTAAACAAAATATAGATTAAATATTGATATTTGAGATAGGCCAGGAAGTAGGGGGTGCTGGAGAGCTCACCCTGATATTGAGGATGAGGAAAAGCTGACAAGCTGACCAAACCTTCAATTACACAGGCCCAGAACACGGGTTTTGAGTTGGCACACCCCATCTATGAAATGGTTGAGCATATGAAGGGGCAGGACCTTCAGATCCAAAGTTACAGAATTTCTAAGACACAGGATAACAACAAAATATCCAATCAAAGTTCTGTTGAGGGCCCTGTATCAACGATGTAGCAGAAACCAAAGACCTTGAATTAGAGATTGTTTCTTAATTTCTTTCTCAACATGATTATTCTTTTTATAGAGGAAGATAATGTTATTTTTATACTGATGTTTTTATTCTTCTACTTTGCTTAAAGTATTCAGCAGGTCAACTTGACTATGTTCCAGGAATGCAAGAATAGTCCAAATTATGAAAATAAACCAATGTAATATTTCATATATATTCACTCAAGAATAGAAATTCCATGATCACCATAATATAGACATTAAAGGTCTTTTTCAAAGTTCATAATTTTAGAATATTAAAATTATGAAGTAACTTTGAGTAGAAATTACAGTCATTAGCATATAAAGGATATATACAATCAATAACAAATTGGGAAAACAAAAAAAAGAACTCAAAATATTTTCAATGAAATTAGGAGTGAAACAAGATTATTTACTTTAATTTTTAGAATTTAAAACAGAATTTATCAATAACTTAAAACTATTTGATTTCTCTAGGTGATCTATATATTTAAAGACAACATCAGTATTAGGACTAGGTCTCTATGATTAAGAACAGATTGACCACACGCACACCACACATCCAGATCTCATACACACCACACACACACTCATACAACACACACACACACACACACAAGAAAAGGACAGTACACATCCAGACATGGATGTAGGCTTCTCAAGAGCTAAAGCATGCCTGGCAGTGGTGGCGCACGCCTTTAATCCCAGCACTAGGGAGGGAGAGGCAGGCGGATCTCTGGGAGTTTGAGACCAGCATGGTCTACAAGAGCTAGTTCCGGGACAGGCACCAAAAGCTACAGAGAAACCCTGTCTCGAAAAAAATCAAAAATGAAAAAGAAAAAAAAAAAGAACAGTAGGGTTCAGTTCCCAATATCCATGCACAGAGGTCTCCATCTATTCATTAAATACATTTTCAGGCTATATAACTCCCTCTTCTGACTTTAGCAGATGCCAGGCATGCACACAAGCAGACAAAACACACACATACAGTCTAAAAAGCCAGAAGAAAACAACAATAGAAACAGCACCATAAACAATGCCATTATTATTTACCACCTAATAGTTTATTCATATAGATCTATACTTATAATTAAAGTCATGGTTTCTAAAAAAAAAAAGTTAACGACTGAGTTTTTTTAAACTACAGATTTATCACAAGATTTCAAGAAAAATAACTGTGATGATTAGTGCTAGTTGCCAAATTGACAAAAATCTACAATTATCTTCTATATTGGCCTCTGTACAAGACTTTTAGAGATAATTGGCTTACGTTAACTGAGTTAGACAGATCAGCCTAAGGTGGGTGTGTAGCATTGTCTTTGAGGCAGGGGATCCTGGACTGTACAAAGTGCAAAAATAAATGATTGTTATCATACATGCTTTCTTGGTCTCTTCTGGGTGCTGGCAAAACACTTCAAGTTTCTAATGTCACAACTCCTCTGCCATGGAATAGTGAGTCCGAAGGAAACCTTTATACTTTAAGTTGCTTTTCCTAGTCTCTTTTATTGCAGCAAATGGGGAGATAAAGTGAGACAAAGTTCAATTGAAATTTCATGATGAAAACATATAGAACCTGTGTCATACAAAAGCAAATCCTTCATAAAATTCAATGATAAAATATATCTAATATATTTTAGTTCTCCTTAATTCATTTCTAATATGATGTTTTAAAGTATCTGGTGGCAATAAGGAAATTTGTAGAGGTTGCAAACCTCAGAATCCTAATTATAATTATTTCTGATATACATATCTTCTTTCACCTAACTTAAAGTGCTTGCATAAATTTGTGTGTATTCTGACATTCCTTTCTAGATCTCAAATAACTTTAGAAAACTAAAGAAAAAGAATGTCTGTAAGGCAGCAGCTATGCATGTTGTGAGTCAAATTTTGGAAGAAGAATAAGTCATTTGAACACAACAGTATACCGTGATGTGATATCCAGTCAGGATCATTTAATGAGCACACCTGTGTAATATTACCTAGATTTTACAAAATGGCATCTATAGCCATTTCTTTCTCCATTCTTATCCAATGTAATATTTTCCATTTTTAATAGCAACAAGTCAAAAGAAATAATTCAAAAAGGAAAGAAAGACGTCTAGTGTCCACATTAATAGATGTTAAAATTATATGAATAAAAGGCTACACATTCCATTGGAAATTTCTCAAATCTGACACTTTCAGTACACTCTGGGTATATGTGTATGTGTTTGTATTATAGATGTGTATACTTAAATATTTTATATGCATACATTTGTTTTAGCAAAGATTTGTCATTATCGATCTAATACTATAACAGGTTTATATTTATCACTATTAAATATGAATTGAATAAATAAGCAAATAAAAACAAAATTGATAAAATATGTTCATGTTAAGTATTTATTTAAAAGAAAAATAGATAAAAACCAATATCTCAGACTCATTTTTTAGATAGTCTGCACTTTAACAGAACCCTGCTAATTTAGGATGTCTGAGTCAAGAACAAGCAGTAAGTAGAATTTTTAATAATATCTATATATCAATTTATCATGTCAGTAATGGGAATAATCACTGTTTAATTTTTTATTATTATCACATAAATATTAATGTGATTATTAATTTTAAATATCAGCAGCAATAAAGCTAAGAAACAATATAAAATAAAATGAGTTGTGATGTCACCATTAAATTATCTGAAAGAAACTGGAGTTTGCTAAGAATTTTAGAAAAGAAATCAACTGAATCAGGAAACATACTATGTTGATTTTACCAATCCATGAACATGGAAAATCTTCCCATCAGTATTATTCTCTAAATTTATTCTTCAAAGACTTGAAGTTCTGGTCACACAGGTCTTTCACCTGTGTGGCTAGAGTTATGTCAAGATATTGTATTTTTTACCCAGAGTTTTTGTTTGTTATTAAAATTATGTCATATAGCTAGCTATTTCATAAATACCCTCAAATCTCTGTGTCATGCAAAATCTCATCCTATTCATAAGTTGACTGGAGTAAGGCTATCTTTTCTAGATATTTCTGCAGGTCTTAGTCAAGTTCATGTTAGCCACTGAAGCCTGGGTCATGTAGACTCTCTTCTACTCTTTTGGTCGTTTTCACAGATGAGAGAAATTGACACAGAACAAGACTAATTATGCAAACACCAATCACTTGTACCTTCTTTGATCTATTCATACTCAATACGTACCAGAGATGAAGGAGTTTAACCTAGCACCAAAGAACTTAGAAATCATCAGCTTCTTTGACACCGAGGGGAAAAGTGAACATATTTCAAGGATAAGCTAACATTCAGAAAGTTAATCTGAAGGGTATGAAATTTGAACTCTGCATGCAACAAGGAGATCCCCATGGAAGAGGTGAAGGCGAAACTCTTGCAAGATTTTAGCCAATTGTTGTGTGATGTTTTATTCTTTTGTCTTTCAGAGGGGCCCAACACCCAGCTTCCAAATAAATCACACATGTAGCTTTATTCTTAATTAAGAATACCCGGCCTTGGCTTGGTTTTGCCAGCTTTTCTTATGTTATTCTGACTATTTTTGCCTCTGTGCTTTTATCTTTATTTTTGTATAGCTTTCATTGCTTCTTTCTGCATGACTTGCAGTGTTGCAAGGTGGTTGGCCCCTGGTGTCCTTCTCTCTTTGTTCTCTCATTTTCTCCTTGTTCTCCCTTCTTCTATTTATCGTTTCTGCCTGCCAGCCCCACTTATTCTTGATCCTACCTTCCAATCAGCCATTCACCACTTCATTAGAACCATCAGGTGTTTTAGATAGGCAAACAATCACAGCTTAAAAGTTAAACAAATGCAGAGAATACAAAAGTAACCCCTGAAAGTAATATTTCCCAACATTTCCCCTTTTTCTCTCTAAACAAAAATAAAAAATAGTTTTAACCTAGTAAGAGTGTATAGAATAAGAACAATTATCAACAAAGATTACATTCACAATGTACTGAGTTTCAACTCATTTGTATCTGGTAAATTTAAAGAAAATACCCCATAATCTATCCTATCTTAGTAAATTCAAAATTTTATGCCTTACTTTCCATGATATCTAAAAAAAATTACAACTACAACTATCTAGTTTTCAACTCCATCAAAGGTACCAGAAGGATACAATATTATTTAAATAAACAAGAAGTGCATTGCAAACAGTTTCTAAAAACTTTAGAAATGACAGAGACATCTAACTGCCTGGACAGTCACCCACAATTCTTTTGTAATGTTGGCGCATCTATTTTCATCCTACAGGCCCATAGTATATGTCAGATTTTTGAAGCAAGAAATTTGAAAGAAAGACTTTCCTTCCTATTTTGGCAACTTGTCAGTCACTTTCTTCTGTGTCCTGCAGAATATCTGGCAGTTTCTTCTGTGAAGCAGGAACCATGGAGGACTATTCTGCATTTTCAGTCTGGCAAAGTTTATTGGTCCCTTTCCTGTTGGTCCTGCATTTATAACATACTGTCAAGCAGTCCAAGCAAGAGCAGCTTCTTCTCCAAATGACTAATCTTGTCACAATGACAGAAAACTTAATAAAGACTTTCTTCAATACTTATATTTTCTTTGAAGTAAATTGATGCTGTCAGGAGAAGATGTGTCTCATTGTCATGAAAAGGCTTAATTAAGCCGGGCGTTGGTGGCACATGCCTTTAATCCCAGGACTCGGGAGGCAGAGGCAGGCAGATCTCTGGGAGTTCAAGGCCAGCCTGGTCTACAAGAGCTAGTTCCAGGATAGGCACCAAAGCTACAGAGAAACCCTGTCTCGAAAAACCAAAAAAAAAAAAAAAAAGCTTAATTAACAAAAATTTTGAAATGCCATATTCTATAGGTCTTTAATGTATTTGAAAACCATCTATTTATCTAAAATATATTTCTATATGAGTTGGAAAACATACCTAGCATATCTACAAATTTGATTTTTATAGATGACTAACTACTGGCTCGTGTTTTTTGATTATCCTAAATAGTTCATAATAATAGTTTTCAAAAACTAGAATTTTTACATTACATTTTGAAATTAACTGTGTAGGTACAATACCTAAAACAAGAGTATATATATATATATATATATATATATATATATATGTATATATATATGTGTGTGTGTGTGTGTGTATGTGTGTGTGTAAACAAAAAATTACCTTAAATTGGTATCAATATGCAAAATCCTTTAAACAAGAGTAAAAACATATACAGTGTGTTGTAACAAAAATTACCTTAAATTTGTATCAAACGTCCTTTAAACAAGAGAAAAAGCATATATACCATGTGACAAGATTAATTTTGAATTTGTACCCCTATAACAAAATCCAAGCCAATGCAAACTATCTGAGATGAATAGTTTTCTTTTTATCCTATATGCCCCTAAATAACAAACATTCATAAACTACAAATTAATTAAAGATCACCTCCACCTTTTTTTTTTTTTTGGCTAGGAATGTGGATGTTGAGTTCTCTAGACTGCCTTCTGCTCAGTGTGGGCGAAGAATGTTTAGGGTCCTAGAAACAAAATTTGAGATAATAGCCAAGTCCTGAGGAGACCAGTTTTAATCTCTGCTGATAGATATCACCTGTCAAGTTCCAGAAGGTATCCCCTGATCAAATCAGATCCAATTCAACATGGAATGAATTCACAGCCTCTTATTTCCTATGGAAACAAAAGCAAAACCTCTTCTCCAAAGCATTTTTTTTATTTCCATTTGACAAATAATTGTTTTGACTTTTTAATGTTAAGACATTCTTTAAATATCTAGTCAGGTTTATGTCCACAGTCCCCCTTTCAACTCCTAGCAGTTGTCCTTTGCTTTCCAGCAATCAAAAAATACAAAATCAAAACAATATTATACAAGATCCATACTCTCTGTGTTTTTCCCATCTTTACATGGCTTTTTTCTTTTCCATTCCTTTTACTAAAGTCTTTCTAAAGACTTTATTTTTTTTAAGTTCTTTATTTCTTTTTAACTACCTATATTCATTTTCTTTGTTCCATAAGCCTACACATGTTGTAAAACACACTGGAAATTGTTTAGAGCTTTGTTCCATCTGGACTCTTTTACTGCATATCTTTTAGCCTTTTTTGACCACATGAGCAATCTTTAGCCTTTTAAGTTATGCCTACCAGTAAGGTTCCAGAGTTCTGGTGTCTTTCTCCTTCAGCAGCTATATGGTGTGTCTCTGACTCTGCCTGTGTTCTCTCTGAATGTCTGTTTGGATTTCCTGCCTGGCTCTACTCTGCAAAGCAATTGGCTGAAATAGCTTTATTCATAAACCAATAAGAGCAACACATATACGGAAGAACATAGCACATCATCAGACTGTGGATCACTACTCTTTCTGTGAGTTCAATCCCCCAAAATTAACGTTTGTTATACTCCATTCTGGACTATTGTGGAACTCTTTTGTATGCCAACAATAGACTACCAATTGATAGAGCATACTGTCATAAACTCACATCCGGTGGCTTAGAGCCACCAGAAACTTTAAGGACACTTAAGGACACTGACACTTCTTGCTTTCATGAGCACTTGTGCTCACACACACTTGCACACATATACATACAAACATAGATACATATAATTTAAACAATACAATTAGAAATACAAAAACACAATCATCATCTATCTCTTCTGGCTATCTCCACTATGAGAATGTTACTGCAAGTATGCACATATATTACATATTTATTTTTGTCTTCTGACTTTATTGTTTCTCTCATTTTCCATAAATTCTCTTTTTAAATAGAAGCAAACCAGTAAAGATTTTATGTTTTTGCTGGATAGTTCTCTCCACTTATGCCCATTGGCTAGAATATTATTTTCACTCATCCTGATGCAATTACATACGCACACCTCTGCCCAACGTACACTGACATCGGATGGCATTAACATTTTCTCTTATTCATTATTTTGGCCAATTCATCCACTGCATTTGGATACTTCAAATGTCAAATTCTCAGGCTACTTTCCCTCAACACAATTTAAAATCCCAATTCCATATGACTTGTATAATTCTAACTGAATCTTCCAGAATATATTTTTTACCATTGTGATATATGTTGTTTGTTCATATTCCTGCTTTATGCTTTACACAAGAACAAAAATAAACTTAAATGAAGAAGCGAAAAAAAAAATAAAATCAATTGATCATTAACCATAGTTGAACACTGTGATAAATGATGTAATTATACTGTCTTCTGTGACTTTCACTAATAAAAAGCCTAAAGCACAGTACTGAATTTTAATTTCCCTCCTACATGTAAATGAAATAAGCCATAGCCTTTGGACTATACCTTTCCTTATATAACATACCTGCTTTAAAATACCAGTCCCATACAATTCTTTAAGTATATAGCAATGTTTACTTCTGGGATATTTTGCAAATATTTTAAATATATTTTGTGTCATGTTCTTAGTAAATAATGCCATTAAATAATAAACGAATAAGACAGTTTTATTAATTTGAATGTATTTTGAGAAATCTATCACTCTTGTAGAAAACAAGAGTTCCATGTAGGAGACAGAGAGCCAAGAATTTTATATTTCCACCTTTAATAATTGTTTGTGATGGACACATCCAGATATTAAAGAAAGAATGGTGTTTAGTTAAGATTTGTGTACCGTAATTCAGATGTTCCCTCTGGCATCTTCCAAAATAAATATTTGGTAAGCTCTGTAATTGACCTTGGCTGGGATGCCATTACTTCTCTCCATGAGGAGATTAATTGGGAGGACTTTTTTTTTCTTTGTTTGTAACTAGATAGATTTCTGAAGATTTTATCTTGCTTTTTCTAGCTTCTATGTGTTGATCATGTTGGGAGGAGCTTGCTGGGAGGTGCAAGTATCAAGTACAGTTTTCCACAGCTCCATGGAAGTACATCTTACCACGGAGCATTTTGTAAAATTCCAGTTTCCTAAGAATACAATGTTAAGTAAAGTTTTCAAACAAATATTTAAAAAGTTATTTTATGCCTCAAAAGTTATTGTTTTTAATTATAATCATTTATAGTATTGTAGAATATATGGTTTAATAAAAAGATTTTATTTTGTTCATTTTTAACTGCACATCTTTCAGGAGCCTCTGTTACTTCTTGAGAGCAAAATAGGTCCTTAGAGAAGTGAATTCATTCTTTCTGTCTACTTAGATCCAACTTTGTAATTCTGTTGAAGAGCTTATTTAGAAGCAGGTTAGGACATTGTTCCATATAAACAGAAAAAGGACAGCTGGTTAGTACAGAGGAAAAATAAGCATGGTTAAAAAAAATGTATAACTATGATAAAAACAAATATGAATGAAATACTGGACTAAGTTATTGCAATATTTGCAACATATTTCTTTCTAACTCTTTCCATTTCTGAGTTTTATCCCCACTAAATATAAATTTGGGCAGAGTAGGGAAGCTACAAAATATGTTTCTGAACAATCTGGCATTAACTAAACCATACTTTGCAAAACCCAAGCTAAAGATAAGAACAACAACATATGGACGTTTACAACAAATGTGCTCATATGAGTATCTTTTTTATTTCTGAAGTTGTGAATACAGAAGGGAGAAAAATTCATTTGTAATGGCAACTTGAAATAATGTAATACAAAACTAAATGACATAATAAAATAATATCAGTCAGAAATAGAGTAGTGCCAACAACTGTTTTTAGAATATAAAAAAGCAAAATAATAAATAAATAGAAAAGCAAAAATGAATAAATAAATAATTTACTGAAATTTTAAAGTTGTCAGTTTTTAATCTTGCATGCTAATGTTATGCCTGAAAACTTCTGAAAGCTAAGTTCAATTTTAATTTCTCATATATTACTATCAAATTCATTTAAATAACAATTAGTTGATTAAATTATGGGCTCATTTTTCTGATTCATGTGTGTGTCCACATGTGTGTATATTCATTATTAATTATTTCAAAGTGATTTTCTAATATGAATGTAATAATAATCTAAATATGATCTTTGTTAAATATGAAAAGATATCATAAAATATAACATGTCTTTCTTCTCATAAGAAAAACATAAATGTGACAACTTCAGGTAACACAAATTTTGAAGAAAGATGATTCTTTTACATTTATGTGGAGAGAAATGTAAGGACAATTTAGAGGAGTCACAGGTCCTGTTCCTTCTTCATTCCTCATTGTTGGCATGAGAGTATGTGGGTTACTCTGAAGCTTGAAGTTCATTGACTGACATCTTAACTCCTCTGAGGTAAAGGCATTCAAAGAAGTTGAGATGAGATAAAATTACAAAAGCAAGATCTTGATGAATTGTTCCTCCCCAAAAGAGCTAGGTGACTGTTTTCATCCTTCCACGACTGAAGGATACAATATCAAGGCACCTTAACTTCTCAGACTCTTATATATCTGCTAGAACCTTCATTTTGGACTGTCCTGGGAATTTTTTTGTTTTGTTTTGTTTCATTTGATTTGTTGTTGTCAATTGACACTAGGTAGCATTATTTGGAACAAGGCACATCAATTGAAAAAATCTCCATTCAGATTGCCTTTAGAATACTCTTTGGGGCATTTTCTTGGTTAGCAATTGATGAATGTACTGAGAGCACAGGGTATATTGGCTTATTCCATGATAGACTGTGATGTGGATTTCTAAACCAAGTAACTCACTTTTTCTCCAAATTGTTTTTTTTGTCATGGTGTTTATCGCAGTAACAAAACACTGATATGGTTTTCTTTGGTTGATAAAATAAAGAAGTCTTATTTTTGAAACTCTTCAAAAATAATATGCATCCTAAGCATATTATTCAGCAGCCACTCCATAAACTCTTTCCATTCTTCTCCATCTTGATTTATTCTCAGAAGGCAGATCTATTGGGGCTAATATGTGGGCTTCCTTGCTTTTTGGCTTTAGATTGAATCTGACAAATAACAATCAGTTAACTAACACTAGTTCAGAAACAAGAAGCACAAAGTGTAATTTCTTTCTTGTGGAAGAATTGTGTCCCACAACAGAGTGTCAGGTATTATATCCCATGTCCAGCCATAGAACAGTTGGATGTTTAATTAAGTTAACTGAATATGGCGGACAATGAAGGCTGCTGAGAAGCCAAGGACAATGGCACTGGGTTTTGATCCTACTTCATGTTCTGGCTTTGTGGAAGCCTAGCCAGTTTGGATGTTCACCTTCCTAGATATTGATGGAGGGGGGAGGACCTTGGACTTTCCACAGGGCAGGGAACCCTGACTGCTCTTCAGACTGGAGAGGAAGGGGCAGAGGAGTGGGGGGGAGGGGGAGAGGAGTGGGGGGAGGGGGAGAGGAGTGGGAGGAGGGGGAGGTAAATGGGAGGCTGGGAGGAGGCAGAAATTTTTTTTTCAATTAAAAAAAAAGAAGAAAGAGAGATCAACATGAAAGCACAAATACTAAAATAAAATAGAAACAAATGGTTTTTAATTATGCAAAAATGTCATGCAGTGGTGGCACAAGCCATTAATCACAGCACTCCGGAGGCTAGTTGAAGTATTTTAAGATGTTTATGTTAATTGTGTGGGAGTGTGATATGTAGGTATGTAACAACCATGTGTGTTTGGGTAAGTGTCCATTGTGGGAGTGTTCATATGTATGTGTGTGTATGAGTGGCTGGGTGCATGTATGTCCCTGAGTGCGGTGATGAGGAAGGATGGACTAAGCCATCAGACTCTCTGATGCAGTTTCAGGATATTGTGAACCTCCCTAACAAGTGTACTGAAAAAGGAGCAGAGTTTCTCTATAAGAATAGTTACGGTTGGCAAGAGACTTGACTCTAGAGGTGTACCCAGGTGTCCATGGAGATGTCCCCAGCTAGATCCTTGGGAGGAGAGGGAGCCTGAAATGGCCCTATCCTATAGCCATACTAATGAATATCTTGTATATCACCATAGAACCTTCATCTGGCAATGGATGAAGCTAGCACAGAGACCCACATGGGAGCACTGGACTGAGCTCCAAAGGTCCAAATGAGGAGCAGAAGGAGGGAGGGCATGAGCAAGGAAGTCAGGACCCCGAGGTGTGCACCCACCCACTGAGAGGGTGGGGCTGCTCTAATGGGAGCTCACCAAGGCCAGCTGGACTGGGACTGATGGAGCATGTGATCAAACCAGACTCTCTGCTAGTGGCAGACAAGGAGGGCTGACTGAGAAGCGAAGGACAATGGCACTGGGTTTTGATCCTACTGCACGTACTGGCTTTGTGGGAGCCTAGTCTGTTTGGATGCTCACTTTCCTATACCTGGATGGAGGGGGGGGGGGGGTCTTGGACTTCCCACAGGGCAGGGAACCCTGACTGCTCCTTGAACTGGAGAGGGAGGGGGAGGAGGATGGGGGGAGGGAGAGGGAAATGGAAAGAGGGGGGAGGTGGAAATTTTTAAATAAAAATTAAAAAAAAAATAAAAAAAGGATAGTTACTCTTAACCACTGAGCCCCATAACTCCAACTGCAATGAGAATTTCTTGCACTATTCTACAACATATTAAGAATTTTAAAAAATAAAATTAAAGATAAATTGCAGTTATTTTACAAAAATATACACATAATTTATTCCCTTAAACTCTAAAAATAAAATATTTTTTTAAGTATAGGCTTTGAATACTTAGAGACTTTCCTGTGTGGATATACCGAGTGATACAGTCCTTAACCTCATTTTATGTTGGCACCTTTTCTCATAAATATACCAGTTATAAGTTGCTTTGTTCCATGACGTGTCTGCATAGATGTGACACTCTTTCTCTCACAGTTAAGTTTGTAGATTAGAGAAATAAATGGGATGCGGTTTAGAGATTATGCCATTTTGATGAGGAGACACCCCTGTACTCCCAGTGAATGCAGAGAAGTGCATTTTAAGTCATTTTTTGAGCTACCTGTCAAACTTAATTTGTGTCAATTATTTTGTTTTTGCTATATCTTTTCAAGGTGGAGAATCACAAAGCAACATTTATATTTTATTAGGGCTCATTTCCTTCAAGGAATGGTAGGTGTTTTCCAGCCTATCTTTTAAAGGATTAAAAATTGACGTGCCTGCCTGCATTGCTAAATACCACAATATCTGCAAATGCCTCTTCACAACACATACTTACTTCCTAGTACCTTGACTTTTCAGCTTTGCTACCCTGAGGAATTCAGAGCTTCAGCGGTTACTTTTTTCATAGTATATTATTACTGACTCTAGGATATGCAGTAGTTTTAAGGAGTTGATATTATCCCCTATGAAGATAGAGATTTGAGAGGACCTCCTCACATTTATATCAGGGAAAGAAAAAGAAAACATTATTTTGGGTTCTGAAGTCTCACCCATTCACAACATGTCCAAAGAGACCACTGCTGTCTGCATTAGTCAATTTTTTGGAGCCATCTGCCCACACTGTGGGATACAGTACAGCCAGAATGAACACTGCAGGTACCTGGGAAACGTGCCAAGGTTTAGCACAGTCAAGATTAGTTATTCGCTGGCTGGAAGAGAAAAGAATTCCCTGACTATAAGGAAACAGTGATTGAAAATTAAGAAAAGTTTTTGTTTCAAAGCATCAGGTTTTCACAGTTCTTGCATGTAACTTTTAGTTTTCTCTCTCTCTCTGACATACCACACACACACACACACACACACACACACACACACACATGTTTGCCTCCCTTTCCATCCCTCTCTCTTCAAATTGTCAACAACAGAGATAAGAATTGTATTTTGCTCCTTCTCTTGGGCGACTAAGTCATTCTATCTCTTGACAGTTCTAAGTGGCCTACTGCAAAGGAACACTATATATATTCACATAAATTGACTGAAGAATAAATGGAAACAAATGTTGAGGGAAAATGTGTTCTCATCCTTTAGGCCTCAGGCCTATTTTGCTAAATAGGGGAAGTTTCCTCATATTCCATCTATATATGTATTTGTTTTAAGATCTTTTTATAAAAATGTTAAGCCAGGTAATTCAAAATTTTATTGGCAGAGAAACTTCTATGTGATGGTCAAATTTAGTACTTAGATATTTAAGTATGCAATATTTCTGAAATAAGTTTTAATATGCTTAAACAGGATTGTCACAGAATAAGGACAAGTAAATTTTATGATTTACATTAAAATAGTCCAATCAATATTCCCATGTCAATAAGTCACATACACTATGATGCTGAAATCAAAATTTGTTTAATATCTAAGCTCATTTGAAATATAATGCTTTGTATAATACTAAGTGCACAATTAGTACATAAATCATTTTTTTACTCTCTAGCAAAGAGAGTTTTGCTGGTTTTATTTATTTTTGACATTTATCTACAGTGCTTCACAAGCCAAATGGATGTGCATAAAATAATGTACCTATTTTCTATATCTTACTATACATTACTATTCTAGAATTTTGAATATTAATATATGTCCATTTAGTGTGACATAATTATTCATAACTTATATGAAAATTATTTATTGATCCTCCAGGATGTCTCAGCAGGTAAAGGTTTCTGACACCAAGGCTGATAACCTGAGTACTATGTTTGGAACATGTATAGTAGCATAGAGCACATTTACCAGTGTTCTTCACACTTACGTGATGTTAGTCATGAATGTATATTGCTTCTAGATAGCAAAAAATATATACATACATTCACACAAGCCTACACACATACATGCATGCGCACACACACACACACACACACACATATGCAGAGGAAAATAATAAATCTATTTTTAAAATTTAACCCTAGTTTTTACTATTAAAGATACATAAATAAAGTCTCACAAGCATGACTGCCTAAATATGAGATGAATCAGCTTGCTAACAGTAGGCATGCCTAAGTAGATGGGGAAAAGTCCATTGAGCCTCAACTTTACACAAAGAAGTACAGGTAGCTAAGGAATGATAGGAGCAAGTAGTCTTCCCAAGAGAAGAGCTCACAGACTGGATATCCAATCCCAAATTGTTAGCTATGAAAATATACATATATGTAACATTACACATACTGAAAGGTTATACTTACTTAAGCAATTGTAGTGTACATATATAAGTAAACACATGTATTAAAATTTTAAAAAGTTATTAATTTGGAAGACAGCAAAAAGTGTACAGTGAGGGAAAGGAAAAGGAAAGGAGAAACATTGTATAATACCATAATCTCAAAAACAAAAAATAATAGTTTTTATATAAGATTTTTTTCAAATATTTGTGCTAATTTAATTTCCAAAAATTATTTTCATTATATATTATTAAAACATGAAGCATTAAATAGTACAGTGTATATGTTTACTATTTAAAATCTTTAATTGAAATTTGATACATCCTAATGGCTTTATAATAATTGATATGTGTTAGCTGGGTTAAAAGTTTTACATTTATGAGTATAAGATGACCTTAAAAGAGATATACATGAATCTACATAGAGGGGAGGAAAAGACAAGATTTCCTAAGTAAATTTGGAGCATGGGGGTCACAGGATAGGGTAGAAAAGAAGAATGGAAGGGGACCAGAGAAAAACGTATAGCTCAATCCTAAATGAGTTTATGTCAATGTGCTTCACTATTGAAAATATTTTACTTGATAAAAAAGTAAATGAGATTTCAATAATTTGTTCAATTATGACTACTGAACTTCTAGGCATGATGATTAAAATTTTAACACATGAGAGACTGAGACAGAGGGATTGTTGCAGGTATGCTGTCTGGGCTACACACAGATTGACACTGTTATGGTCCATCAAGGGAAATAAAATAAAATACAGTGATGATATATTTCAGAAACCATTACTCTGTTTGCTATTTTGGAAACTGCCATTTTCTCCTAATCTCATAGCAATTAAAGACAAACTTTCAGATACCATTAAAAAAAAGGGAGGAAGGAAGGAAGGAAGGAAGGGAAGATGTAAGGGAAAGAGAGAGGGAGGGAGGGAAGGAAGGAAAGAAGATACTGACCTTAAAGAATAAATATAGCTTTTATACACAGAGTTATATTAACTAATTGGTAGACACTTTTCAAACATATTTTGTATAAAGAATATTACCTAGACTGCTTAAAATTATGAGAGGATCTTATAAAGTTTAAACTATAAAAAAATTTATTAAAACAACTATAAATGTGATTTTCACTTTTATATGCCTATAGTGAATAATGTTTTTCCCAAATTGATATTTGCCTAAGAAGCACACCAATTGACCTGACCCTCCAAAGATATTTTATTTTAGTTATTATGTGGCAAGTTTGACTGAAACAGAATGCTCATTTCAGGTTGGACATGCTAGCAAGCACCCTTCATTTTCTCTCTTTCTTTGATGGAAGCTGCTTGGTGCAGGTCTTTGAGCTGCCTGATTTAACAATTGTAAGAGGTTTTCACAATGCCTGGTCAAGGTGGCAGCTACCAGAAGCACAAGGAAGTGGCTGTCAGAGGCATGCCAAGAAAGTCCTGCTTGGATGTTTGGATGGAAACTGCTGCTGTTACCGGTTTAGTGTCAGAGTCCAGTGGGATTGTGGACAATGTTGCTGCCACTCCTAATGTGGCTTTGGCATCTACAACAACCACAACTACAGCAGCACTGTTTCCTGAAGAGAGGAGGAGTTGTTAACCAGCTACTTTACAGGTATGACTTGAGCCCTCAGCAAAAGAGATCCGGATTCTTTCGAACTTCGCTGCCACCTCAGGGAAGTTACAGAACCTTTCACAGCTGCCTGAGCCACAGAAACATGAAACCCACCACAGATGTCCTGTCGGTCACTCATTATTACTTGCTTTTGCTTCAGAAAGAGATTTCTGCTAGATGAGAGAAACTTGATTTGTATTTGGTCCAGATAGCTTCAGATGATCCTCGGAAAATCCTTACTTTGAGTTATCCCACAGTATTACACCCAAAGGTGCTCCAGAAATCCCCATATCTGTCCTCAATGTAGTAGGGAAGGATCATCTCCCTTGCCTATGATGGATATTTCTTTTGCAACACTCTTTTGAAAAGTCTAAAAACCTTAACTTCTCCTATACATAACTCCCCAGAAACTTCAATCGAAGATGCTTTTTAATAAAGCCTTGTCTGGCTGTTTACTTACAAATTGAGGCCTCTATCATGGTTCTGATTTTCTGATACAAGAAGAGCTGATCTTTGATATTCTTGGTTCGTTTTCAAATACAGCAAATGAACGTTCAGCAAGACTTCAAAATGCAGAAACTAAAAATGTGTTCTTATCTTTGAAACTGTCTTTTCAGTGGTGGTTAAAGATGCAGATGAGGGGCCAATGAGACGTCGCAGCATAAGAAAGCTCTTGCTTGAAACCTGCAAACCTGAGTTCAGTCACAGGAACCCAGGTGACTAAATAAAACTAACAAGTTGTACTCTCACCACCCATACACACACCCCTTCAAAAGCATTTAAAAGTGAAGACGGAATCACACTGAATTAAAAACTCAAACCCAATATAAGACTTCTTAGAGGGAAAAGAACAATGGAGACACAAAGTGCATATAAAGATAAAAAAGTATTTAAATTTCAAAGGTTTATTGGGAAAAACATATAATACAAAGAATCAAGAAATATTTAAAAAATAATTGTTTCCTAAAGCTTTTAAAATAAACATGGCCCTGGCAATATATTTTTATCAAATTTATAGCTTCTATAATTATGAGAGAATATATTCTGTGGTTTACAGCATCAGGCTTGGGGCCTCTGTGATGGAAAGGATAGGAAATAAGCAGGAGACATAGTATGATTCTATGATAATTTGATGTTTGATAGGCTTGAATGTCCTGGCACCTGAATAAAACATTGTGGATGGGCAATATCTATCTACTTGTACCTTCACTGTGTCTTCTGCCTCATGCTCACAGTGTTTAGGAGAAAATATTTCCAGCATCTGCTCTTTCCGTTTATTGAGTTTTATTACACATTATACCAATTACTTTAGCTCTTATTATACTCTCGGATTAATGTATATTCACTAAGAAGACAAAGAAATCTCTGATTGCAACTCTTGACTGTGTATTACTGTACATATCTGTATATGCATATGTGTGTTCTGTTTTTTGTTTATTCTTTGATTTGTCCTATTTCTTCTCTTTCTTTTTCGAGTATCTTGAACTCTTTTACTTTTATTTTTTTAAGTTTAATTTTTAGTTTTAATTTGTTTGGTTTTAATACAATTTTATTTTGTATTTCTTCTTTTGTTTTTGGTTTTGGTTTTTTGAGACAGGGTTTCTCTGTGGCTTTGGAGCCAGTCCTGGAACTAGCTCTTGTAGACCAGGCTGGCCTTGAACTCAAAAAGATCCGCAAGCTTCTGCCTCCCAACTTCTGGGATTAAAGACGTGCACCACCACTGCCCGGCTTTGTATTTTTTTTTTATTTTTTATTTTTATTTTTAAATTTTTTTTATATTTTAGTTTTTATTCATTTTACATACTAAGCACAGTTCCCACTCTTTCCCCTCCCCCCACACCCCCAACCTACACCTATTTACTCCTCAGAAATGCAGAGTCAACAAAGCCTGGTATATCCAGTTGAGGCAGGCCCAAGTCCCTCCCCTGCCCTCCCCTCCTCCTATCAAGGCTGAGCATGGCATCCCACCATATGGAATGGGCTTCAAAAAGTCAGCACATGCACTAGGGATAGATCCTGGACCTACCGCCAGGGGTCCCACAAAGAGACCAGATTACAAGACTGTTCCCTACACAGAGGGTCTAGATCTATCCCATTTAGGACCACCAGTTGTGGGTCTAGAGTTTGTGAGCTCCCACAAGTTTGGTTCAACTGTCTCTATGGGTTTCACTGTCATGATCTTGATACTCCCCCTATTCACCCCCTCCATATAATCCCCCCCTCTCTTTGATTGGACTCCTTCCTGTAGCTCAGCCTAGTGCTTGGATGTGGATCTCTGCATCTGCTTTCATCAGTTATTGGCTGAAGGTTCTATGATGCCAATTAAGGTAGTCATCAATCTGATTACAGGGGGGAGGCCAGCTCAAACACTCTGTCCACTATTGCTAGAGTTCTTAGCTGATGTCATCCTTGTGGATTCTTGGGGATTTCCCTAGCATCAGGTTTCTCCCTAGCCCCATAATGGCTCCCTCTATGGAGATATCTCTTTCCTTGTTCTCTCACCCCATTCCTCCCCTAACTGGACCATTCTGTTTCCTCATGTTCTTGTTTTTACTGCCCCTGTCCTCAGTTTATCCAGAAGATCTCCTTATGTGGCAGGATACAAGATTAACTAAAAAAAAATCAATAGCCCTACTATACACAAATGATAAATGGGCAGAGAAAGAAATCAGAGAATAATTATCCTTAATAATAGACATAAATAATATAAAATATTGTGTGGTAACTTTAACCAAACAAGTGAAAAACCTATATGACAAGAACTTTAATTAAGTCTTTGAAGCAAGAAACTGAAGAACATAATAGAAAATTGAACCTTTTAATGTCATATTCAGCACATGGATCTAACCCCTTAACAGAATATACTTTAACATTAGCATATTATTAGATCCATTTTCCTTATTCATGTAAACAAATAGAATCTACTGCTGACTTAAATGCCACTCTGACAAACAATTATGGATGGAGCAGTGGGAAAGATGGAGTAATGGAAAGGTGCATGACCAGTGGAGAGGGGCAGAAGTAGAGAAACAATGGTGATGGACATAATTCCCGTGTGCTCCTTCAGGGTAATATCAATGAACAAAGATACTAAAACTGAGAATCAGTATCATTAAAAGTCTTAGTTGGAAAATATGTCGGAAGCAGTCAAGAAAAGCAAACACGCTTGAAACTGATTTTGTTTTGTCTTTGTTTCTGTTTTTTTTTTTTTTCAAGACATGGTTTCTTTGTATCGTTGGAACCTGACCCAGAACTAGGTCTTCTAGACTAGGCTGACCTTGAACTCAGAGAGATCTGCCTGTCTCTGCATCCTGAGTGCTGGGATTAAAGGCAAGTGCCACCAGCACCCGGCAGAAAAAAATTAACTTTTAAGGGATTCTATATTTACAGGTTTTTCAGTCCATGTAAGGTTATTATTTTGACTTATTTTTCTATGTTTCTTACTACTCTTGTGAGGCATGCATTCATTAGTATACAGTCCACTGAGTAGAAAACCATGAAGAGCCATGCAAAGCCATGACATATAACTCTCTGGTCTATAGTTGTTTAATTTTGGAACATGAACACACACATATACATGCACACACAGCCTAAAGTTTAAAAACACCTATTTTAAATTCACACTGTACAAGTATTCATAACCAAATCATACTTTTAAAAATGAAATGTAGTGCTAACATATATGTTTGCAATAATGTACGTGAAATGTTATCTGCAAACTTAAAATGAAATGAGAAGAAATGTGGTTTGGTAATAAGAAAGAATAGATAATATAGTAAATTAGTACATAATAGAGAAAATGAAAGTGAAATTTTGACTATATGACATATTATAGAGAGAAAAATCAACAGATTTTGTTGACCTATTTGATGTTTGTGTAGGCAGCTTGAGCAAACAAGAATAACATCACATTTGCAGTTTATATCCTGCTCTTAGAAAAGAATAAATATGTTAGATAACATTTGGAGAGGAAAATATCACTTCAAGTTTGTATTTGAATATAGACCTTTTCTAGGGGGTTTGAGGACACCACAAGAACACAGCCACATAATCAACTAAGCAGGGATCATAGGGGATCACACAGTTTGAACATGACTTTGCATGGGCCAGCACCAAGCCCCCTGTATAAATACTGTGGTTGTTTATTTTAGGGTTTTTGTCTGACTCCTTATAATGTAAATGGGGACTCCCGATCTCTTTGCTTGCCTTCGTGACCCTTTTCCTCCTACTGGGTTGCCTTGCCCAGCCTTGATATGAGGGTTCTTGCCTTGTTATGCCATATTCGGTTGATATCCCTTGAAGGCCTGTTCTTCTGTAAAGAGACTTGGAGGAGGAATAGATCTGGGGGAGAAGAGAGGTGGAAGGATGAAAGATATATGGGAGGAGGGAAGGCTGTAGTCATGTTGTATTGTGTGTCGAATGATGAAATAAATAAAGAAAAATGAAAATTAATAAAACATAAAATAAAAAAAGATAATTCTAAAATCTGATGATTGTTAAAACCACAAGAGAAAAAATGTCAGAAAACATAATGCTCTCCTTTCTCTCTTTCTCTCTCTCTCAATATATCTTAATGTGTATATAATTATACACATTATATATAATATATTATTATATAATATATTATTATATTTATTAATTCAAGTTATATATAACATTCATATGTGTGTATATATGTATGTATGTAAGTCCTGTGCCATTCCTGCTCCACATAAGGCATGGATAAAGAGCTTGTCAAGGAGGTTTAAGAGGACTTAGAAATGCTTCAGTTCCAAAGCACCTTTTCCTTACTTGAGCCACAAGGTAACTAAAGGCAGAATGTCCATCTCCTTCAATATGGGACATATCTTTGAGTAAGGGAATTGTGATGCTGAACATTATGTGAGCTATCTGGACATAGTTATTTTCAGCAGCTATAAAAGTAGCAGCTGTTAGATAAGCAGAAATGGGACATATAGCATTGGCTGGTATAATATGAATAAAAAGACCCAACAGTGCTAAATAAAAATTCAATTCAACAGCAATATGAATTGAATTTCTCAGTACAAATAAGCAATTTTATTGATTTCAACAGAAATTGTGTCCTTGTAAATTCTTAGAAATTGATTTAGAATAAGGAAACTGAGCAAGAAGAGAATTTTATGTGGTTATAGAGTAGCCACTGAAAGGAGTAAACGTGTTTTCATGCCTATGTATATGTTGTGAATGTGTGTACATTTGTGTATACATGTGTTGATGTTGTGTTTGTGTGTGTGTATAAGTTGTGTATGGCATGTGAGTGTATGTGCATGTGTATATATGTATATGTGCCAGTATGTGCATGTGTGCCTGTATATGCTCAAAGTGTGTATGTATTTTTGCCTACACGCATGTGTTTTTGGCGGTTTGCATGTGTGAACATGGGTCTTCCACTGAGTGTAAGCATGTTTGAGAATGAGTGGAATGTGTACATATATTAGGACTGGGATTGCACTTGGGGCATGACACATGGCAGGTAAGAATTTTTCTAAGTGAGACATATCTCCATCACCTAAAATAATATTTGAAATTAAATCTGTTCTTATATTACATCTGCTTAATATTTCTTAGAAATACCTAACTATGCTTAGTTTGAAATATGTTTTGTTTGGAGATCTACTAAAGGTGTTCATTAGTATATACTTCTATTCAGAATTTAATGCTAGTCTTTGTCCATTTTTCAACTCATTTCACAGTCTGTTATGTTTAACTTTTTTTCTTTATTCAAAATAACTTTATTGTAATTATTTTATTATTTAAAGGTATTCCAATTCCACATGTTTTATTATGCCCTCTGTGGTACAAACACACATGGATCCAACCTGTATTGTTCATATCCAATATTGCTTTCTACTCTTCCTTACACACTCCCATTTTCAAAATTGCTATGTATGTGTTTTTGTGATATTTATTCTTGGTAGACTTTTCTGACTCTTAAGAAAACATTATTATCTATTTTCTCGAGGATAAAATTGCTTCTATATTTTTTCACCAAAATGTAAATACTTTTTTCATTGTCATTGTTTACATTTGAGAGAGTATGGAAGAAATATTAAAGTAATTTTTCTTGTAAAAATCTGATAGAGAAATTCATAGTGACACAATTTTAATTAATAAATCCTCATCTCTTCATAGGCCATCTTTCTCTCAAAAAGTATGAGATTCAAGAAAGTAGATAGGTAATTTAATTTTATATGTTTTCATTAGCCACTGAAATGACAGGGTGGTTAGGAATATAATATTCTTGCAGACCCTCTGAGTGATTCCCCAGAACCCACATCAGGTGGCTCACAAATGCCTATCATTCCACTTCCAGGCAATCTTTCATTTGCCTTGAACCTCTGCAGACAACTGCACCACATATACTAGAAACTTAGTCTTCTGATCATGGGAGGAGATAAATAATCAGAGTTCAATATTTAGGATATGTATGGCATATAAGAATTCCTTTTCTTTATGTTGCAAATCACCAAGAAAGATTTTTCCTTCCCAAGACAAATGTCCCTTGCAAAAGAATGACTCTTCAGACATCACCCAAGTTTGAAACGTCACAAAGTTAATTGGGATGACCAATGTGCAAGAAATTATATTTTAGGATGGCACGAGACACCTTTTTGCAGTTATTTTGTGAATGATATATCTTGAGCTCCAAAAAGTAAAAGAAATTAACCAGCAAGGAAAAACAAAAACAAACACAAACCCAAATACAACAAAGAAACAAACAAAACCTCAAGAAACAAACTAGTTCACACTTATGATATTCACTAACAGTTTACCCTACCATGACTGTATGACAGTACAATTCTACTTCCACATATTTGTCAAAGAAGAACAACTGTTTTCTGTAAAATGACTTGTAAGCCAACTCCACAGGAGCTAATTTTTGATAACCCAATGCTAATCAACCCTCATAGTTTTTTAGGCAAATAGGTAAATAAGTTATAGGCAAATCAGTAAATTGTACCAGGCATATTATTCAAGGAGACTGAAGGAGCCACACTAATGATGCCTACAGCCGCGTTGAACCCAGAAAAATAGACACAAAGAAGAATAGTCTTTAATGAAGGACTTACTAAAAGTTTCAAGAAATGTAACTGCTTTAGATGTCAAATGTAGATTTGGAGGTGATAGCAATAAATAAGAAATAATTTACAAGTCTCACAGAAATATCTATTTATTAATTGGGATTCACTTTTATAAAGTAATATGCCTCTTCATCTAATCATGCAGTTTAAAATCCTATATATAATTTTTTATACCATATATAAATGTAGAAACTGCAATTATATAAACATGGTGTATTAGTAATCTTTCTTGTTGCTGTCATCAAATACCTGGGCTGTAGTTTATTTTTATATTTTTAATTGCTTTTATTGAGCTATGTATTTTTCTCCACTCCCCTACCTTTCTCCCACTGCCTATATACTTTCTCCCATGATCCTCCCAATTGACTAATGATACCTTATGTTTTTCTACTTCCTACGTAGATTACATCATGTATGTCTCTCTTAGGGTCCTCATTGTTGTCTAGGTTCTCGGGGATTGTGAATTGTAGGCTGTTTTTTCTTTGCTTTATGTCTAAAAGCCACTTATGAGTGAGTACAGTTATATTTGTCTTCATGAGTCTGGGTTACCTCACTCAATACAATGGGCCACAGCAAAAAATGAAGGGGAACATATGATAACACAGCCATGTAAAGTACATAGTCCCAGTGCTCTGTAGTCAGGAAGTGAAGCCCAGAAATGAAGGACAGCCAGGTTACAAGACTGCAAGATCATTACACTGTCATCCACTTCCTCCAAAACTCATTTTGTTTAGATTGTTTAAATTATTTTAATATTTAATTGTATGTTTGATGTGTGTTTATTTGTGTCTTGATTTTATAATAAATTATAAGTTTATAATTTAGGAGTATAATTTTATAGTTTTATAATTATTATTAAAGTGTAGTTTTATACTTTCTATAATAAAATTATAGTATTAATAGTGTAATTTTGTTTTGTTTTGGTGGTTTTTTTTTTTTTTTTCGAGACAGGGTTTCTCTGTGGTTTTGGAGCCTGTCCTGGAACTAGCTCTTGTAGACCAGGCTGGTCTCTAACTCACAGAGATCCGCCTGCCTCTGCCTCCCGAGTGCTGGGATTAAAGGCGTGCGCCACCACCGCCCGGCCTTGTAATTTTTTTTTTTTTTGACTGAGCAAGGTATCCCTAAAAAGAGAAAGTGCTCCAAGATGCCATATCAAGTACTAGGGATAAATCTTGGCCCTACTGCCAGTAGTCATGCAGACTTCCCAAACCTTACAACTGTTCCTCTCATTTGGTGGACCTAATTTGGTCCTATGAAGGTTCCACTATCATCTGTCCAGAGACAGTGAGCTCTCACTAGCTCAAGTCAGCTGGTTCTGTGGGAATCACCATCATGGTCTTGACTACCTTGCTCATGTCGTTGTTCTTCCCTTCTTCGGACTGGTTTCTGGAAGCTCAACCCACTGCTTTTCTGTGAATCTCTTTATCTGCTTCCATCAGTTGCTGAATGAAGGTTCTATGATGACAATTAAGGTAGTCATGAATCTAATTATTGGTGGGGGGTCTTGGTTCTGCCTTGAAGTGATGTTTCAGACTTTGTTGACTCCCCATGGGAAGACTTACCCATTCTCAGTGGTTGAAGTGGGTGGGGTGGGAGGAAAGGAGGGAGTGGAAACAGGGATAACTATGTAAAATGAAAAAGAAGTATTAAAAATAATAGTAATATAAGAAGTAGTGTGATTTATATATAGTACTCTTTTTATTTGAAATGTTCACATGCACTTAGGTGTTTCCATTAGGAGGACTTTTGCGTTACTCCTGGAATATAATGTGGAAGCAATTACATAGAAGAAGGTAACTTTATCTTGTTAGCTAAAAAGTTTCTGCCTGGGTTTTACACTATGTTTATGTGTGTGTGCGTACGTGCAAATATATCACCCAAGGGATTTAGTCAATTCCTAGCAGATCTTGCTCCAGTAAAGTTCATAGCTACCCTTTAGATTGGTATAGATATTGTTATGAAAAGGTGAAATTTTAGAGTAAACTGGAAACAAAGTTAAAATAAGAATCCTTGGCCTGAAAGTAAATTTGGAAAAGTAAGAATAAGGAAAGTTGAAGTGTGTTTTGCAATAGAGTGTTCTCATTTTCACTCCCTATTCCAATAATATGTAAAAGTTACAGAACACTACCATCTAATTTTGCTTTCTGTCAATGAGGTGTATGTGGTAACGCCTGAAATCATATCTATTACAAAGTGTAGGATATGAAGACAGTTCAAAGTAGGCAGCAGTCAGGGCAACTTTTCTCATCTTAACATTCAGTTGTATAAGGAATGTTCTATCAATGGCTGAATTGTTGAATAAATACAAAAGTCATAATCACAGAGACCACAAAAGCAAGTATAAGTGGAATGCAGACACCCTACTTTTTGTGAAAATATTGTGTCCTAGGCAATCCTTCAGGATGTATCAGCTACTAAGCAGTTTGTCACAGCCTGAAATCCACTTTTGTGAAATCCACTCAGGCTATTGGAATATTTGATTTCTAAATTCTAACTTATATAAACTTATGTTCTATGTAGGAGAAATTAATATGGCATTCAGTTTTCCTACACAGATACATATTTGCATCCCTCTTCAGACCTGCAGTTTTAGAATAAAATTCACCTTAATTTCGCACCCAAATAATAAAAATTCATTCAATTTCAGATTTTATTCATACGCCTGAGGTATATAGTCTCACATATGGGTTTTTTACATAAGGGTGTGCATAAAAATGTCAGTGCATGTAGGAGTTCATAAAGCAGTGAAATCTATATTCTCTCTTTTCCTTTCAATGCTATCTCCACTGGGATTGCATTTTGCTTGTCACTTCTGTAGCTTGCTGGATGTAGGAAGAGAGAATCTCTGTTCTCCTCCTAGGTATCATCACTTAGGAGCACACTGTAAGCTTAATCAACATGCTTGAGGTTTAAAGAGAATTTTTCCCATTATTTATGAGATCCTGTATCAACTACTTATTTCTGTTTGGATTTGTAGATATTTCTTTTTTTTTTAATTTATTTATTTATTAAGGATTTCTGCCTCGTCCCCACAACCGCTTCCCATTTCCCTCCCCCTCCCCCGATCAAGTCCCCCTCCCTCATCTGCTCCAAGAGCAATCAGGGTTCCCTGACCTGTGGGAAGCCCAAGGACTGCCCACCTCTATCCAGGTCTCATAAGGTGAGCATTCAAACTGCCTAGGCTCCCACAAAGCCAGTACGTGCAGTAGGATCAAAAACCCACTGCAATTGTTCTTGAATTCTCAGTATTCCTCATTGTCCGCTATGTTCAGCTAGTCCGGATTTATCCCATGCTTTTTCAGACCTAGGCCAGCTGGCCTTGGTGAGATCCCAATAGAACATCCCCATTGACTTAGTGTGTGGGTGCACCCCTCGTGGTCCTGAGTTCCTTGCTCGTGCTCCGTCTCCTTCTGCTCCTGATTTGGACCTTATTTTAATAACTACTGAATATAGTATGAGTATCAAGCTACTTGAATTTTTGCAATAGAATACTAAGTGTTAGTAAACAGAAAGAGAGCACAACTTTCCTATTTTAAATGCTAATGAAATTTATGTCAAGGCTATGAATATTGTATTTAAAATGATATTACTTTAGGGTCAAATGTGTCAAAAACATTGAATATTTACTGGTATTTAAAGAATATAGTTGTTCATGTGCTTTTACATCATCTAACATTTATTATGCTAAGAACCTAAGTGTGTTAGAGACTGCAAATTGGGACTCAGTTAGTTCACTGAAAGTCCCCTATTATGCTAACGTCATGGAACAATAGCACTCTGTTGTTGAGCTCCATTTTAAATGGTACATCTATTATTACACTAATGATTACAAACCATATGGTATAACCAATGGAGCTGTCTTTAAGTACACTAATTACATCAAGTG
Source organism: Microtus oregoni (assembly GCF_018167655.1). Classification (NCBI taxonomy): domain Eukaryota; kingdom Metazoa; phylum Chordata; class Mammalia; order Rodentia; family Cricetidae; genus Microtus; species Microtus oregoni. Next base: position 20,463,075 of record NW_024543060.1, read on the forward strand.
CAGGCAATAAAACAGGTGCTAAAACAATGTTCCTGCACATTTTTTTCATTTACTGCTCCATAGAAGACCTTTAGTGCAGAGATTAGAATTCCGATCCATTTCCAAAGGCTCCCCTTTGACATTCAAAGATGCTGCTTAGCTATCTAGTCAATTTCCATTGGAACAGTGCATATTGTACTTGTTAGTGATTCAATAAATGGATTTCTTAAATGGAGACAAAGGGGTGAAATAATTGCAATCTAAAATGTTATCAATGTTTATTGGTTTTTTAAAGGTCCATTTTATCTATGATATATTGTACTAGTCTTTACTTCTAGATAATTTTGTGTTAGTAAGCCTGAAGTTGGATAGCCTGAAATTAAGTTGAGAGTTTTGCCTAAAATTTATTATGTATAAGAGTTATAGAATTCTACTCAGTATCCGTATGCCTCAGATTCTCTGCATATTTAATGGCTTAATTCATAATAACAAACTCATGAAAAGGAAATGAACTTATTAATTTATGTTAAAATTTACCTCTGACACTGTAAATACCAAATACATGCTAACCGTTACTATAATAAAACAGTTACATTACCTGCAAGTATATAGTAGCTACTATGTACTTCAATCAAATAATATGTATGAAGTTAAAAAACAAGTTAATTTAGAACAATAGTAAGAGATAGATCAAAAAAATTATTCATATTGCTCAAATTCTTATTCAACTCCCAAACTGTAAAATATAACCAAGTCTGTTAAAGTATCCTTTAATCACTAACTATAAAGTTACAATAAAACTTATAAAGTTCAGTTTTTGGAAAGAGAGAGAAGGGGTGAGAGAAAGAGAAAAGCAGAGAGGAGAGAAAAATGTGTAGAATTAGGAAGTAAATAGGCTATTTTCAAATCAATGTTTTATTACTGACTGTAAATAAAAATTGGTTCCCAAATTACTAGCCTTTAATGGGAAAACAGCTTTACTGGGACAACATTGGTAATTCCTGTGTTTTGAAATAGGAGATCACAGTTAGAAAAAATCTCAAATAAAGGATGCTACTGCTCCACTTAGGCTGAAATAACAGCATAAAGAACAGAGATGTTGTTTTGGGGAATGAGGTGACATTCTTACATTCACCTAACCTCAGTGCCCAGAAACAGTCAGACATCCCTGTTGGGCTTTGCTTCTGAATGACTTTGGCTCCCAACACACTCCACCCAACCTCAACAGACCTTTTTTCTTACCTGGGAGACCCTAGTTTCTTTTTAAAGAGATTAGAAAGTACATGAATGGCAATGAATATTTGCTGTAGTATGATGTCATTAAAAATAAAGTTCAAGAATAATGAGGGTACTATGCCTTGCTGCCAAACTAGAGACATTTTCAGTTGTCAGATATCAATTAAGAGAGGTGGAAAGAGTTACCTTGAAAACCTTGAATGAGGGAGCCATGAGTTTTTTTTTACATACCACAGTCTTGAGGTGATACACAGATTAATGTGTGGTTAGTGAGAAAACAAGCACTAGGGAAATTAACAGAAAACTACTAGGATGATCCCAGCTAAGAATCTAAGCAGTAGTGGAGAGGTTACCTAATCTGTACTTTCTCTGTAATCAGATTGATGACTAATAATTGTTATCATAGAACATTTGTTGCGGGAGGTCCTCCCACTCCTCCAGCCTATCACCGCTGAGGTACCAGCCCATTGGGGCGTGGTTTCTCTCCCTTTAAAAAAGCGGCCACTTCCCTCTCCTCTCTCTCTTCACTTCCTGCTCCGCCCGCGACTAGACTCCTTTCCTGGTTGCGTAGAGGGCTGTTGCCTGGGACAGTGATCTGTAAGTTTTTTCCCCTTTAAATAAATACCACCCTATTAATCATAATCCCAAATTGGTGTGGCATTGTTTGTGACTTACGCCTTCAAACGTTGATCCTGTAACTGATGGAAACAGATGCAGAGATTCACAGCTGTCTACTGGTCTGAAATCCTGGAGTTCTGTCATAGGGAGGAGTGATATTACAAGGAAAAGGGCAAAGACCATAATGGAAATACCCATAGAAACAGCTGACTCGAGCTAGTGTGAGCTCACTGATCCCAGACTAACAGCTGGGGAACTAGCATTAGACTGAACTATGCCCTCTCTATGTGGATGACAGTGTGGCCTGGGCAGTGTGTGGGGCTAATAGCAGTACAACCGGTATTTATCTCTAGTGTAAGATCTAGCTCTTTGGAGCTCATTCCCTATGTAAAGATACCATGCTCAGCCTGGATCCCGGGTTTGGGACCTTGGTCCTGCCTCAAGTGATAATGACAGACTTTGTTGACTTCCCATAGGAGGTGTCACCTTCTCTGAGGAGTGGATGGGAGGTGAGGTGTGGGGAGAAGGTGGGAGAAGTGGAAAGATATCAGGAAGGAGACGGACTACTGAGGACTAGTATGTAAAATATGATTATTTAAAAAAAGAAAGAAAATAAAAGAGGAGGAAGCAAGTGCTATGAACTGAGGGTCCTGGAAACAGACTTGGTTGTGAGGCAGCAGAGGGAAGCCCTGCACTAATTGTAGTATATTAACAGTTAATAGACAACTTTAACACACCAAATAAGATTTTCCCTATCTTACTTGTTTTTTTCTGTCTCTTTCTCTTTCTGCAAAATTTCTTCCTTTCACTATTTATTCAACACTTTGTGTTGATTTTACTATTAGGAATATTAGGAATGGAAAAATAGAGAATTCAGATTAGAGGGAATCTAACCATATAAGGAAATTAGTGCTCATACCACAAAGAGAGGTTACTTAATTTTTTTTTGTTGTTTATTTCTCATTCTCATTATCTTTTCCTTTTCCTTTTTCTTTTTTTCTTTGTTTATCTGTTTAAACATGGGGACATGTGTCCCAGACTGGCATGCAATCTGTAGAATTTTACCCTCCTAAGTGTTGACATTTTAGGCATGTGCTACCACACCCAGCTTCAGTTTTTTAAGCATCAAAGCCTGAAAAATGTTTCACAGTTCAATATTTCTATCAATAACTAATCTTATTTCTATTCTTTTTTCCTCTAAACATATCCTCTGTATATATTGTGCTACTGCCCATGGATATTGTGTGGCTGGAGAGCAAATGGACTTCAAGAAGTTCATGACATATATGCAGTTTTGGAGATAGATGAGAATGAAAAAACAGACATACAAATCTATAAGGAAGTATTTCCCAATATTTAATTTTTTAACCACTGTGTATTGTCCTGAGGCTTATTGACCAGAACTTGCTTGTCTATCAATTCTTAATTGAAACAAATTCTTGAAGGACAACTGGGATTCCAAGATTCTGCAATACCTAATGGTCAACACTGAACACAAACAGATATATGTAATATTATACATACTGACCATGTTGTACTTATGCATTTTATATATCTATATGCATATGTATATATGTGTGTGTGTACACACACATGCATACAAACACACATGAACTAATAATTAAATAAAAATGTTTATGAATTGGAAGAGCCAGACTGATGCTGGCTTCCATGGGTTTGTGGATAGTAAAAAGAAGGAATTGATGTAAGTATAACCTAAATTGTTTTTAAATATACTTAAATAAAAGAACTTTTGGATGCACTTTCATGGTAAAGATAAAGTGCAGTTATCAAAAGAACATGAATGTGGAGTCCCAGTCATTAGAAATTTATAGCACAGTACTGATACATTTGGAATAAATGAATTTGGATATTTAAAAGAGTGTTGAAGGCAAGTACTAAGCCATTGTAGCAAATAATTTTAATTTAAAGGATAACACTATCCTTCAATTCTCTGTATCCTGACCCTGTCTTTTATAAGCCTCTTAAATTATCTTAGAATCTACTAATAAGACTGGTTGCTTATTTATCTTTTGTAATCAAGCATTGATGTTATGCTAATTAATCCCTGTCAATTACTGAAGAAATAAGAGATTTAGTTAATCACCAACTCTAGCATGATGATGCATATTTTATTTAAGTTGATATGTAAGCAATGGGATTTCAGTGGAATGCTGTCATTATATAAAGAAGCACTTCAAAATAATTTGAAGATATCAGCATTTGTTATAGCTTATACATTAATATACCTGTTGCAATACTTGGAATTATGGCAGCTTCTCACTGTTTTAGATTTCTACATCTACTCTTCAAAGAAAGGTATTATTAAATCTACACTCTCTTTTATTGTTTGTGATTCATGTAAGGATTACATAAACAGACTATAGATTTGTGAAACTTCCAGTCAGTTTGTTTGCAATGTAATAGCAAACGATCAGATGTATGTACTTCATAAAGAAATGATGTTATTTTTATCTCAAAGAAGGTATTTGAAGAGATAACATTTGATCTTACTGAAAAAGAGGCCAAGTCTAGAAACAAAATACTGAGGATTTGCCAGGCCAGACCTTGATTCCTAATCTAGGTTCCCAGGGAATATTTTGATCCACTAATATCTCCCAAACTTGACGAATCCATGACTTAACAGCTTCAAAGGAAACTTTCCTCTTAAGGATACCCAATGCTGCTTAATGATCCAGAACCAAAACAATGGGGATAAAGATTCTAGCAAAGGAAACTCTGAGAAACAAATTATCCAAAATTTAGAGTTGTTCACCTTTTCTGAAAGTTCAAGTACATTTCATGATTCAAAACATATTCATCCATATCAATAATCATAAAACATTAACTTGTTCTTGTAAAAATCAAAAGATCAGTGAAAAGTCACTTCTTTTTGACTCTTTACTATCCACAAATACTGTAAATATTTTTTGCTGCTTTGAGTGCATACTAACAAAAGTAAATGATCTGTTCCTATTATAAGATGGCAATACAGTGGGAAAATACAAACACTTTTTATCTCCAAAAGGAGAAATTGAACAAATGAAGTAGCAGTTTTCTACTCACAATAAAAATCTGGGATGTAAAACTTAAAGAGTAATAATCCAAGCTTGTCATCTTGGGCACACTGATATGGGGGTGACTGAGCATCAAGACTTTCAGAGTTCTTCTTAGCTGCTCTCCTGTCTTGTAGTAATAAATAAATTCTTAAAGGTTTTTCATGTTGTACTTCCCCCTAATCGTAATTACATCTTCATGCAGTTTCCCTTCTTTGTTTTGTTTAGAATTTTCCTTTGAATGTAATCCCAGGGTTATCATTGAAGCTAGCCTCTTAAATTTTTGTATAAATACACAAGTGTCACTGTCTCTAAGCTTTTCTTTAGTTTTTTTTCACAAGTTAGAAACTTAGCTGTGCGGGATATTTTTCTGAGGTCATCACTCCCTTTTTTCCAGTTCTTACTCCATTATCTTCTTGAATACAGGATTTAGTTCCATTCTACTTTCTGGTGTTCTTTTTCTCCTCAAGTGTTTTTCATTGCTGAGCTTGCTCCTTTTCATTATAAATCTTCATCAGAGTTGCTACTAATATCCACAGAACAGAATCTATCATAACTTCTTTTGAGACTTCCTCTGTCAATGGAGTTAATACAAAACTCTTCACTTTGGCCTCAGGCAGACATTTCAGAAAAGGGTAAAAACCAGCCACTTTCATCACCAAAATATCACAGTACCAGTCTGTAGGCCACATACCATTATTCTTCTCCTATGAAATATCTCAAATCCTAAAATTTCATAAACTTTAGGATTTAAGATATTTCATAGGAGAAATATTTAAACTGGGATATAATATAGAAAAAAAACTTTGCATTGGTATGGACTTTGATCCTTTGATACAAACTTAAGGTCAATTTATTATACTGTCTCTCTCTCTCTCTCTCTCTCTCTATATATATATATATATATATATATATATATATATATATATATATTTCTGCTCTTTTTAAGGTATTATATTTATGTAGCTCATTTAAAAATGTAACATATAATTAAGAAATACATATTAACAAATACCCACCTATAATAGTTAAACTGTAGTCAGATGGATAGATATTCTACAAAGCTTTCAAAGACCTACAGACTATGGCAGTTAAAATGTTTTAAGCATTTAGTCATTTCTTGACAGTGAGACATGTCTGCTTCTGATAGCACCAATTGCTTCAGAGAGATTGAGAGATTGATGGGCATTGAAGAAATGCATTATGGAATTTGACTTTAATGTGATTAGGCTAGCCATTTGGGCAAGAAACCTCTATTTCCTGGATGCTTGATGGTATGTTGTATATATTAGACATGCAGAATGCACAGAAAAATGACTGCTGAACTTGCTAAAAGAAGGTGAGATAATCCTTCATTGTTCCTGCTTCCTGAAAGAGTCTGCTAGACATTCTGCAGGCCACAGAAGAAAGTGACTGAGAAACTGCCAATATAGGCAAAACAGTCTTCCATATTTCCTGCTACATGGAGAAATCTGCCAGATATTATAGGCCTTAGGCTGAAGATAAATGTCCCAATATTGCAGAATAACGTTGGGTGACTGTTCAGGCAGCAAGATGTTTGTCAGTTCCAGAAATTTGGAATTTGCTTACAGTGTACTTCCTGTTTACTTAGGTAATATTCTATTCTTCTGCAGTCTTGAAGAGTTGAAGACAGATAGTTATAGTTTTACTTAGTTATGATAAAAAATAAATTAGATACCAATATTGTAACTGTACCTCTTGCCTGATACCTATTTTGTTGTATGTAATTCAACTATGTTAAAGTTAAAGAAAAGGGAAGATGATGTGGGATGTTCTTCAGAATATATGTTGCTTATATTGGTTGTTGGATAAAGCTATTTGGGCCCATCACATAGCAAAATAAAGCCAGGTGGGAAATCTGAAGAGAGATATATAGAAAGAGTAGGTGGAGTCAGAGAGACACCATGTAGATACCGAAGGAGAAAGACACAGAAAACTTACTGAGGTGATACACAGATTAATAGAAATGGGTTAATTTAAGATATTAGAGCTAGCTAGCTAGCTAGCTAGAAATATGTTTGAGTCATTGGAAAACAGTCTTGTAATTAGTATAGGTTCTGTATGATCATTTGCGTGTGGTGGCTAGGGAATGAATGAGCAGTCTCCGCATACATCAAATGGAGAACATGTTGGCACACAGGCAGACATGGTGCTGGAGAAGTAGCTGAAAGTCATATATCTTACAGGAAACAGGGAATGGTCTGGGACACTGGGTGTTATCCTGAGCATTGTAAACCTCAAAGTCTGCCTCCATAGTCACACACACCCTCCAAAAGGGTCATACACACTCCCATAAAGCCATACCTCCTAAGAGTGTCACTCCCTGTGAAATTACAGGAGTTAATTACATTCAAACTACCAAAGTCATTGGTAACTGTAAGCTAACCATTAACTCAATACATTCTTTGATAAGAGTTGTCTTGGTCATGGTGTCTATTCATAGCAATATAACAGTGACTAAGTCACATCAATCCGTTGTTCATTTTATAAAAGCATTATGACTTGCTGTAACTGATAAGAAGGAGAGGGGACCATCTCATTATGGTATGTTAAACATATAATGTGTCATTCAGTTATAATTTTAAAATTAATAAGATTATTTACTGAAAATATATACAATTTAGAAAGAAGCAACTGAAAAGAAAAAAATGTATTAATTTTATAAATAGATAATATACGTCCAAAAGTGTAAGTGACAATACACAATATATGTAAAGAAAAAATAAAATTGTTCAATCAATTTGGAAAAGTTTGATCACTGATGTATTTTAGATATTTGATATTTTCAAATGTTCAAAGAAACAAAAAAGATAAGAGGCTTACTTCCCTACTGCTAGTTTGTCTGTGTGTTGGCTATACTAACTGTAGACAGCTGGGAAATGGACGCAGGGCTCGTTATAAGGCAATCCAAAGTTGAAGAACATTCTCATGACCAAATCTTGTAATGCAAAAGCAAAAAAAAAGGGTAAACATGATTATGAATTAGAAACTTTTGCACATTTAGTTTCTAATTTATTTCCAAATGATACTATCTCATTTTAAACACCATATAGCAAATAAATATTTTCTCCAGTTATCTAAACAGTGCATGTAAAACTTAGTGTCATATATCTAGGCATCACAGAGTAAAATCTATAATTCAATAGAATATATTCATAGAATCCATTCAGATTTGTCTTTTCTGATTATCAACATTATTATTGCCATTGGCAGGTAAGTTCATATCCATTCTCTGGATTTTAGTAGCTATTATCTTGCAAGGTTGTAATATATAATGCATGTTGTTCAGGCAATCATGCTGACAGTGTTAACTCCTGAGAGTTTCTAAATCCAAGCATGTCTGTGCTATAATAAAAACTGTAAAGTACATAGTTATTGCTTAATCAATTTTATATCTCCTTCATTGTGAAAATTTGTAGTACAGAAGAAAGCTTGGACTGAAATTTTTATGTCATTCATACATTTTAATTTAATGGCTTCATTTCCAAGCATTTATCCCAAAGGCATAATCACACATCAATATACTCAGAAAGTTTATTATGTGCAGTATATAATTAAACTTTGAAATGTATTTTGAGAATATACTTGGTAAGATAAACATGTGAAAAACACATATCAGCCCTTACAACAATCGCACCATGCAAAATTATGATGTGTCATGAAATATGATGACCCACAAATACCCAAATTTTATTTTGTATTGAGAATTTTATCTAAAGATTTTTAATATGTTAAATATATACATTTAACATATTAAAATGTATATGTGCTTATTGGTGATGCAGAGATGGCTAAGTGGTTAAGAGTATTGGTTCAGTTTTCAGAGGTTTTAACTTGAATTTACGACACGCACACTGGGACATGTAACTGCTGTAATTCTAGTTCCAAGGGATGCAGTGCCCTCTTCTCACCTCTGTGCACACCACGTATGCACATGCTGCATAGAGAGACATTCAAGCAAAACATTCAGACATAAAATAATATTTTTAAATTTTAATTTAAAATTATCTTCAACTACAGAAATGTCATGACTTCCTGACAAATATTTATTTATGATCTTACTATCTGTTTATGTGTGCACATGCATATACAAGAGACGGAGCAGAAAGATATATGTAAAATGTATAATAAGCTAAAATATTTACTGATGAATAATGAATTTTAGGAAATATTCTTTACTAATATTTCTGGAAAATGCTTTTAAATACGCTTGTATTTTCAGTAGGCGTGAGCACTGCCAAATAGACACACATATATTTTTCACGATAAGACTTTTTTGCACTTTAAATTTTAAAACCAAGCCAGGCGGTGATGGCGCACGCCTTTAATCCCAGCACTCGGGATGCAGAGGCAGGTGGATCTCTGTGAGTTCGAGGCCAGCCTGGTCTACAAGAGCTAGTTCCGGGACCGGCACCAAAGCTACAGAGAAACCCTGTCTCGGAAAACAAAAAAAAAAAAAAAAAAAAAAAAAATTTAAAACCAAATGTTCAAATATAAAATAGCTTTAACTTAAATCATATAACTCATCAACAAATATTTACAAACAATAATGGCATAGACTATGATCTAAACCTTGTTCTCTATTGATTGATAAATGTTACCATTTCTTTACATTTGATTTTTTTAAATACTTAATCTTTATTTTTTACCTTCTGTTCTCTTCATTCTTCTTAAACATTTCACATAGATGTTTGAGCTTACTGTTGAAATATTTGCCTCTTAGAGCATTCTCAATTGTCCCCCACTTAACAGACCTTCATCATCACGTAATTTTCTTATATAGCATTTTTACTATATAAGAACTTTATTATATGAATATTGTGTCAGAATTCATTTTACTTTTTATAAATCCATGTAGAAACACTTTAAATTTTATTTTAAACTTGCATCCATTGAATCATTTAACGAACAAGAAAATCAACAAAAATAAAGGTTCTAGGAAACTCTAGGTAGCATTGAAAGAATTACAAATCTTTCTGTGAATGTGTTGATGATATTCTGGTTATTTCACTGTATGCTTCTCAGAAAGAAATGAAAAAGAAGCAAGATGCTTATTCAATTTTATTCAGTTCTATGTACTTGATGGAAACTGAAAAGGGTCCAGAGGGTAAAGTCTTAGCAATACATGAGGTCTTAGTCAGTAAATTCTCCTAGGAGGGAAAGTGTCACACAAGGCTAAGACTTGACATCAGGATTTACTGTTTTGAATAACTTTGTTTCGGAGAACCTTGAATGCTATACCCACATACAAGCTCACAGATCTTTCTGAATTTTCTTAAAATGTTCTCAGATTCTCTATTTCCCCTTTTGCTTTCAAATCAACAACACCACCCCTTTATACTTGTATAGTCTACTGTTCCTTCTCATTCTTAATGAGCATTTACCATATCAGCAACTTAAAAGTCAAGTGATATTTTTGTTCTTTCTGCCTGGTTTATAGTTAGATTTCTTTCAACTTCATCAAAGTTAGGCATGTGTTCCCTCTTTAGATAAGGCATCTAATTCTATGTTCTATACATACAACCTGGATTTATGATAAGTATTCTAAAGAATATGAGACACAGGAAACAGAAATATAAATAAATAATGGTAGAGCAGTGTGGAACTTTTTTCTCTCTCTTATTTTCTTGGTCTTGAGGATGACGTTTGTACTATTTATAAGAATACATCTAAGAGCTGAATCAATATTTAATGAGAAGTTACATTAAGAGAGATTAATTTTGTAAGCAACAAAAATTAAGACTCATATTATCAACATTTACAAGAACTGCTCAATTTCTGAGTTCCTTGGTTGGTTAGAAATAAGGGTCAAAAATGTACTAGGCATTAGGACAGCAAGCTGTGCCACAGTTCTGAAACTTAGTCAGCTAGGACTGTTACTAGACCAGAGTAAGGCCAGAGTAGGAACCTACAAGCTGCATTGATTAGCAGGGTTTGAGCTTCACCCTCTTCACATGCCCTGTGAAAGGTTTGATTCCCTCTCTCAGATGCAGTAGATTATAACATAGCTTTCATTATCCAAGCAGTCTGAACTGAATTAGGAATTCTACCCTAAGCAATATTGTGATTTTCTCATTATCCATACTAAGGAGCATGATATGAACTGAGAAGAAAAAAATTTAAGTGAACATCTAAGGAAAATAGAAATGGCTCAACAATCAAAGGAGCTCTGGCCATTTCTGAGTTATACAATCAAAGTGACTGGTTCAGTTTGCTGTAATGTATGAGTCAGTATTTGGTACATGTCTTAACTTCCAAGTACAGACAGGGTAAACCTAACCAAACAAAGTGCAGGCATAATTCTCTTTTTTTTAACTTTTTTTTTTTTATTGAGAAAAGGAGAAAAAAAAAAACCAAGTTTCCACCTCCTCCCAGCCTCCCATTTCCCTCCCCCTCCTCCCACCCTTCTGCCCCTCCTCCCAACATTCTCCTCCTCCCCCCACTCCTCTCCCCCTCCCTCTCCAGTCCAAAGAGCTGTCAGGGTTCCCTGCCCTGTGGTAAGTCCTAGGTCCTCCCCCCTCCCTCCATTTCTAGGAAGGTGAACATCCAAACTGGCTAGGCTCCCACAAAGCCAGCACATTACGTAGGTCCAAAACCCCTTGCCATTGTCCTTGGCTTCTCATCAGCCCTCATTGTTCGCCATGCTCAGAGAGTCCAGATTGATCCCATGCTTTTTCAGTCACAGTCCAGCTGGCCTTGGTGAGCTGCAAAAGATCAGCTCCACTGTCTCAGTGGGTGGGTGCACCCCTCGTGGTCCCGACTTCTTTGCTCATGTTCTCCCTCCTTCTGTTCCTAATTGGGACCTTGGGAGCTCAGTCCAGTGCTCCAGTGTGGGTCTCTGTCTCTATCTCCAACCAGATGAAGGTTCTATGGTGATATGCAAGATATTCGTCAGTATTGCTATAGGATAGGGTCATTTCAGGTTCCCTATCCTCAGCTGCCCAAGGTACTAACTGGGGACCTCGGCTTGGGCACCTGGGAGCCACTCTAGGTTCAAGTCTCTTGCCAACCCTTAACTAAGAATGGTGCTTCCTTGCTCCCCTATCCAACCTTCCTTTATCCCAATCCTCATTTTTCCCCAAGTTCCCCCCATTCTCCCCTTCTCCCTTTTCTCTCCCCATCTCCCCTTACCCCCATCCCACCCCACCCCCAAGATCCCAATTTTCTCCCCGGCAATTTTGTCTACTTCCCAAAGCCAAGAGGACAACTATATGTTTTTCCTTTGGTTCAACTTTCTTACTTAGCTTCTTTGGGATCACCAATTGTAAACTCTGTGACCCTTGTTTATGGTTAGAAACCAATTATGAGTGAGTAAATCCCATATTCATCTTTTTGTGTCTGGGTTACCTCACTCAGTATAGTGTTTTCTATTTCCATCCATTTGCATGCAAAATTTTAGAAGTCATTTTTTTTTTACCGCAGCATAGTGCTCTAATGTGTAGATATTCCACATTTTCTTCATCCATTCTTCCATTGAAGGGCATCTAGGTTGTTTCCAGGTTCTGGCTATTACAAATAATACTGCTATGAACATAGTTGAACAAATGCTCTTGTCATATGATAGGGCATCTCTTGGGTATATTCCCAGGAGTGGTATTGCTGGGTCCAGGGGTAGGTTGATCCCGAATTTCCTGAGAAACCGAAACACTGATTTCCAAAGTGGTTGCACAAGATTGCATTCCCACCAGCAATGGATGAGGGTACCCCTTCCTCCACAGCCTCTCCAGCAAAGGCTATCATTGGAGTTTTTTATTTTAGCCATTCTGACAGGTGTAAGATGATATCTCAAAGTTGTTTTGATTTGCATTTCCCTGATCGCTAAGGAGGTTGAGCATGACCTTAAGTGTCTTTTGGCCATTTGAACTTCCTCTGCTGAGAATTCTCTGTTCAGTTCAGTGCCCCATTTTTTAATTGGGTTAATTAGCACTTTAAAGTCTAGTTTATTGAGTTCTCTATATATTTTGGAGATCAGACCTTTGTCTGTTGCGGGGTTGGTGAAGATCTTCTCCCAGTCAGTAGGTTGCCATTTTGTCTTAGTGACAGTGTCCTTTGCTTTACAGAGGCTTCTCAGTTTTAGTAGGTCCCATTTATTCAATGTTGCCCTTAATGTCTGTGCTGTTGGGGTTACACATAGGAAGCGATCTCCTGTGCCCATCTGCTGTAGGGTACTTCCCACTTTCTCTTCTATCAGGTTCAATGTGTTCTGACTGACAGTGAGGTCTTTAATCCATTTGGACTTGAGTTTTGTGCATGGTGATTGATATGGGTCTATTTTCATTCTTCTACAGGTTGACATCCAGTTATGCCAGCAACAGTTGTTGAAGATGCTTTCTTTCTTCCATTGTATCCTTTTGGCTCCTTTATCAAAAATGAGGTGTTCATAGGTTTGTGAGTTAAAATTCGGGTCTTTTATATGATTCCATTGGTCGACTTCTCTGTTTTTATGCCAGTACCACACTGTTTTCATCACTGTAGCTCTGTAATAGAGTTTGAAGTCAGGGATGGTAATGCCTCTAGAAGATCCTTTATTGTATAGGATTGTTTTGGCTATCCTGGGTTTTTTGTTTTTCAATATAAAGTTGATTATTGTCCTCTCCAGATCTGTGAAGAATTTTGATGGGATCTTGCTGGGGATTGCATTGAATCTATAAATTGCCTTTGGTAGAATTGCCATTTTTACTATGTTGATCCTCCCAATCCAAGAGCAAGGGAGGTCCTTCCATTTTCTGGTATACTCCTCAGTTTCTTTCTTCAATGCCTTGAAGTTCTTGTCAAATAGATCTTTCACTTCCTTGGTTATAGTTACCCCAAGATATTTTATGCTGTTTGTGGCTATCGTGAAAGTTGAAGCTTCTCTGATTTCCCTCTCTGCTTCCATATCCTTTGTGTATAAGAGGACGACTGATTTTTTGGAGTTGATCTTGTATCCTGCCACATTACTAAAGGTGTTTATCAGTTGTAAAAGTTCTTTGGTGGAGTTTTTGGGGTCGCTTATGTACACTATCATATCATCTGCAAATAACGAAAGTTTAACTTCTTCCTTTCCAATTCGAATCCCCTTGATCCCCTTATGTTGTCTTATTGCTATTGCTAGAACTTCAAGCACTATATTGAAGAGGTATGGCAAGAGTGGACAGCCTTGTCATGTTCCTGAGTTTAATGGGATGGCTTTAAGTTTCTCTCCATTTAATTTGATGTTAGCTGATGTTTTGCTGCATATAGCTTTTATTATATTTAGCTATGACCCTTGTATCCCTAATCTCTCCAATACTTTTATCATAAAGGGATGTTGAATTTTGTCAAATGCTTTTTCAGCATCTAATGAAATGATCATATGGTTTTTTTCTTTCAGTTTATTTATATGATGGATTACATTGATAGATTTTTGTATGTTTAACTAGCCCTGCATCTCTGGGATGAAGCCTACTTGATCATAATGTATAATTTTTCTAATGTGTTCTTGGATTCGGTTGGCCAGTATTTTGTTGAGGATTTTTGCATCCATGTTCATGAGTGAGATTGGTCTATAATTTTCTTTCTTGGTTGAGTCTTTGTGCGGTTTTGGTATCAGAGTAACTGTAGCTTCATAAAAGGAATTTGGTAATGACCCTTCTGTTTCTATATTGTGAAATACATTAAGGAGTATAGGTATTAGGTCTTCTTGGAAGTTCTGGTAGAATTCCGCATTGAAACCATCTGGTCCTGGGCTTTTTTTGGTAGGGAGGTTTTTGATAACCTCTTCAAATTCTTCGCGACTAACAGGTCTATTTAGATTGTTCACCTGGTCCTGGTTTAACTTTGGTATATGGTATTTATCTAAAAAAGTGTCCATTTCCTTTACATTTTCCAGTTTTGTGGCATATAGGCTTTTGTAGTAAGATCTAATGATTCTCTGAATTTCCTCTGTGTTTGTGGTTATGTCCCCCTTTTCATTTCTGACCTTATTAATTTGCAAATTCTCTCTCTGCCGTTTGATTAGTTTGGAGAGGGGTTTGTCAATCTTGTTGATTTTCTCCAGGAACCAGCTTTTTGTTTCATTGATTCTTTGTATTGTTTTCTGTGTTTCTATTTTGTTGATTTCAGCCCTCTGTTTGATTATTTCCAGTCTTCTACTCCTCCTATGTGAGTCTGCTTCTCTTTTTTCTAGAGCTTTCAGGTGGGCTGTAAAGACTCCAATGTGAGCTTTCTCTGTTTTCTTTAAGTGGGCACTTAGTGCTATGAACTTTCCTCTTAGGACTGCTTTCATAGTGTCCCATAAGTTTAAGTATGTTGTTTCTTTATTTTCATTGAATTCCAAGAAGACTTTAATTTCTTTCTTAATTTCTTCCTTAATCCAGGTATGGTTCAGTAGTTGACTGTTCAGTTTCCATGAATTTGTAGGCTTTCTGGGGGTAGCATTGTTGTTGAATTCTAATTTTAATCCATGGTGATCTGATAAGGCACATGTGGTTACTAATATTTTTTTGTAACTGTGGATGTTTGCTTTGTTACCGACTATGTGGTCAATTTTTGAGAAGGTTCCATGAGCTGCAGAGAAGAACATATATTCTTTCCTATTTGGGTGGAATGTTGTATAGATGTCTGTTAAGTCCATTTGATTCATTACCTCATTAATTCTCTTATTTCTCTGTTAGGTTTCTGTCTGATTGACCTGTCCATTTGTGAGAGAGGAGTGTTGAAGTCTCCTACTATTAGTGTGTGCGGTTTGATGGCTGCCTGGAGTTTTAGCAATGTTTCTTTTATGTGCGTGGGTGCTTTTATATTAGGGGCATAGATGTTCAGGATTGAGACTTCATCCTGATGAACTGTTCCTGTTATGAGTATAAAATGCCCCTCTCCATCTCTTCTGATTGATTTAAGTTTGAAGTCAACTTTGTTAGAGATTAGTATGGCCACACCTGCTTGTTTCTTAGGTCCATTTGCTTGATAGGCCTTTTCCCAGCCCTTTACTCTGAGTAGGTTCCTGTCTTTGTGGTTGATATGTGTTTCTTGTAAACAGCAGAATGTTGGATCCTGTTTTCGTATCCAATCTCTTAGCCTGAGCCTTTTTATAGGTGAGTTGAGTCTATTGACATTAAATGATATTAATGACCAGTGGTTGTTAACTCCGGTCATTTTTTTAGTCGTAGAGTTTGTGTGTTTCCCTTCTTTGATTTGTGTTGGTGAAGGGCCTCTAGATGTCTGAGTTATTGTGGTCATTGTTGGACTCCTTGGTTAGTGATTTTCCTTCTATTACTTTCTGTAAGGCTGGATTTGTGGCTGTGTATTGTTTAAATTTGTTTTTATTCTGGAAAATTTTATTTTCGCCATTTATAGTGAACGAAAGCTTGGCTGGGTAAAGTAATCTGGGCTTGCTTCCATGGTCTCTCAGTTTCTGCAGTACATCTATCCAGGACCTTCTGGCTTTCATGGTTTCCATGGAGAAGTCAGGTGTAAGTCTGATAGGTTTACCTTTATAAGTAATTTGGCCTTTTTCCTTTATAGCTCTTAATATTCTTTCCTTATTCTGTATGCTTTGTGTTTTGATAATTATATGGTGAGGGGATTTTTTTTTGATCCAGCCTATTCGGTGTTCTGTATGCTTCTTGAACCTTCATAGGTATATCTTTCTTTAGGTTGGGAAAGTTTTTTCTATAATTTTATTAAATATATTTTCTGGACCATTGAGCTGCACTTCTTCCCCTTCTTCTACTCCTATTATTCTTAGGTTTGGTCTTTTTATTGTGTCCCATATTTCCTGAATGTTTTGTGATGAGAGTTTGTTGGACTTGCTGTTTTCTTTGATCAGTGTGTTTATTTTCTCTGTGGTATCTTCAGAATCTGAGATTCTTTCTTCTAACTCTTGTATTCTGTTGGTTATGCTTGTTTCTGTAGACTCTGTTTGTTTACTTAAATTTTCCATGTCCAGCCAGCCCTCTGTGTTTTCTTCTTTGCCTTCATTTCAGTTTTCAAGTCTTGAACTGTTTCCATTATCTGTTTGATTGTTTTTCCTTGGTTTTCTAGGGTATCATTCACTGATTTATTCAATTCTTCAAACTTTCTGTTATATTTCTCATCCATTTCTATAAGGGCATTTTTTACATGCTGTTTAAGGGCGTCAATCACTTTCATGAAGTCAATCTTTTCTACTTCTTCTTGATTAAGGTGTTCATGTCCTCCCGTTGTGTGGTCGCTGGTTTCTGGTGGCTTCATGTTGCTTTTCAGCTTGTTGGGTGAATTCTTGCCTTGGCGTCTGCCCGTCTCTTCTTCCAAATGCTCCCTTATGGATCTTCTTTTACCGGATCAGGTCTCCTTGCCTACCCAATGCTGGCTCTCCCCAACGTTGGCTCTCCTGGTGCCGAGAGATCAGGTCTCCGTGCTGGTTGGGCAGCTTGCAAATAAAGCGCCTACCTGCTTGGTGCAGGCAGGCCATAGAAACAAAGGAACTCCTGCCCGCTTGGGTGCCCCGAGGATTCGGACCCAGTGCCCAGACAGGCTGGGCTGGGTGATGTTATGTGCCGAAAGAGGGCAGTCGGCCGAAGTGGGGATGGTTCTGGATGGAAGCTGGGTGGGCTATGAAGAAAGAGGCGGTATGCAGGATGTAGAAGCCCTGCAGAGAGCCCAAGAAGGATAGGGGGCCAAGGAACCTCTGAGTTCCCCGTCCCAGGCTGGCGCCGCAGGGCCAGAAACTCACCCCAACCCTGGCTCTCCTGGCGCCGAGAGATCATGCCTCCATGCTGGTGGGCAGATCACAAACAAAGTGCCTACCCTGCTAGGTGCAGGCAGGCCATCGCAGGCATAATTCTTAAAGGTCACAAGATTCAAAGCAAGTCTATTTAACAACTATTTCATATTGTACTTCATGATTAATGAAGGTGGAGGTAGGAAAGTCATCAGATTTTCGAAGAGAAAGACAAAATGAAAACAGGAATTGTCCTAATATCTTTTAATCATATAGATATATATTTGTCTATCTTCTGTTTAATTTACAAACCTTACAATGTGTCAGAGCCTACAGAAGTGGATCTATTCCACCTTGACTAATGGTGAGGCAGTTCAGGCCTATTCATGCTCCTTCCAAGTTATTGGCAGGAGGTTTGACTTAAGGTGTGGCTACTAACAGAATGTCTTGATCTAGGGTGTGGTTACTTGGTGTTCTGAATAATAAGATTGTAATAATTTTGTTTGTTCCTTGTTTGTATCATGGTAAAGAAGGTTTGCTTTCTATGCCTCTTTTGGATTCGAGTACTCATGAGATACAAATATGGGCAGACTCGGCAGGCATTCAGTGGGTTATCCCCCTGACTCTGTTTTGTGTCTCTGATTTTTCTTTTTTATCTCTGTTACTTTTTTCTATAGAAGCAAATATCAATCATAGTATTATCTGTTTATATAAAGAGGAGCACTCATTTTTTTTAAAGTTCTTCAGGTTGTCTGCTACCATCTGCAATCAAACACTAACTGAGAGCAGTTGTATCAAGCAGTTATTTATCTCTAAGTCTGTCCAAAGAGGATTTAACGTAAGTCATGGGTAACTATGTGGTTGTTTGCTTAATCTGCTTTGATCATGAGTGTCAGCTCTCATGTACTTATAATTTCAGAAAACTCCAGAAATATATAACTTTATCACAGGGTGATTCTTCAAAATCAAGTGTTCACTCTCTGATAACATTTTAAAGCAAAGAAAGACTGTCTTTTTTGTCTCTTCACAATCTCCATTCCCAGATCAAAACAAAGGAAATGATAAGAATTGTCTGGGCAATCTCTGCAAGTTGGAGGAGCAGAAAGTCTGGGTCCAGCTAGACATTATTGGACTCAGCAGTTACTAACCTACAAAAACTTTGACTTGAATTATTGTATCAGATAAAATCCTTATAGTTTTACAATGTATGTTAAAACAATTCTTTTGAAAGACCCCCAGTGTGGTCCTTCCCTCAGGAGGAGACCCCTAACCCAAGAAACAGTCGACACCACTGGCTGCAATTAGCAAGAGGTTTATTGGGTGGGCATAGGTACCTGTGGGCGGCAAAGTCCTTTCGGAAGACTTGCCCTCCTGCAGGCTGGGAGAAGGTCTTTTTATAGGAAAAGGGTAGCAAAAGCAGGCATACAGAAGCAATGCATGGTTACAGGGATCTCATTGGTCAGTTTGAATGTGGCGATGGGTTCATTTAGGGGACAAGTTCCCCAGAGACATGAAGGTCTGATAATAATAACAGACTTGGCCCTATCTAGGGTACATGTAGTTTTTTCCCAGAACTGTTCGTTCCCCTCCTAGGCCTGGTATCTGACCACAGATATCCTGTTTGACCACCTAGGGGTACTGACTTTACCTTGAACTTACATTTATTTGTGTGAAGGCTTTGCAAAATGGCATTACAGCAGCTAATCTGGGGTCTTTCACTTTCATTTTATGTTATGCCCTTTATTGAATTTAGATTCAATCTTTTAATATACTTAGAAGTTTCTTTGTTATTTTTAACATGTCTATATTGATGGCAAAATTGAAATAAAATGAGAAGGAGTCAGTAAATAGGAGAAAGAAATGTCAGAAGGATTCCAAAATGATGATAATGTTTTAAAGAAGAATTTCTGTGTAAGATTTTATCTCAAGATAGGGTAGCTAGATTTTTCCCAATGAAGAATAAAGCAAAAAAAAAGGTTAACTAATTTTCAAAACACCCAAACTAAGAGTTTCATAAAAGGAAGGACTAAGATATGATATATGCAAGATTCTTAATATATATTAAAGATTTCTAAAGTCAAGTTTTAATACATTGATACCAAATTTCTATTGAAAGCAATGGAGTTCTCTTAAGTTACTGGTCTGTTTTTAGTATTGTTCATAATAATTTGCTTAAAGAATAAAAAAAAGTCAAACTAAGATTTATTTAAATATGTTTGCTTTCTGACTGTGCTTTTTCTAAATGTTGCAAGCATGTTACAAAACATAAGAAAAGTCAGAGTTTCTTTTTTTCTGGGTTCAAAAATCAAAGACTTAGAAGCTTGTGCTTTTGTAGATCAAAGGACTAAGAGGACAGCAAACAGTTTTATCCCTTTCCGACCATTCTCAGTCAGAATCCTGAAGATGAGAGGACTCCTCTCAGACAACTTTACCACCCCTGTAAGCTATGTGTTGTCTTGATTAGAAAGCTACAAAGACCTGAATCTTATTCACTAACGAGCACACATTCTGCCGAGAAAGGGTTAACATAAAATTAAAGAGTTTATTGCTTCTGTAGGATACCACATGATCAGCATGAAGTGACTTATCCAAGCAATTGGCACAGCCAGTCAGGAAAGACTACAGAAGATATAGACCCCAAGAGGAGTCTATTAATCCCTGAGAAGAGGCCCAGACCCTCAACTTTCCTTGACAACAAAAAGTAAATCGTTAGTTTTTTACATGTACATTCACTTAACTCCCAGCAGGAACGTGCAACTGAAGAGTTAAATGATTGGTAATAATAATGATTAAAAACTAGATTAGACTTTGAAAAGAAAATAATGAGCCAAGATATATAAGAGTTCCCTGGGTTACTGACATGCTAGGTAAGATGTTATAATTAGACTAAATCATTCATGAGTTTTCAATGAATAAACAAAGTACTGTCTGTATATTCATAAGACTCCTGCTAATGCCTCATATGCTTACAAGATCTTCAGATATTGACCCAGACTGTGTCAGATAGCACCATCATTTTGATGAAGAGTGATTGAATTGTGTCTCTGAATCATCATGGTGAAAATAGATTGTAGCATTTTCATCATAATAGTGATGCTATTAATCTTTAAAGTTAGTATACACATCTGCCATCTTAATTTTTTTCTTTTGATTTACTGTTGATGAGCACTCAAGCACTCCTGTGGTTATTTAACTTCATTTATTTGTGTCCCCTTAAGTCATTCCCCAGAGACAAAAGTCAGTTAACAGTGCAGACCCTAAACACTCCTGTGCTGAATCTCAACCAAAAGCAACCTGTGGACTCAATGACTATTTTCAAGTAATTTTATGTTCTCAGTTCTTGAGGAGAATGTGGGAGATAGCTTAAGGCATTAGGAAGATTGGAAGTCACTCAAGGTGGACCCATCCTTCCTAGTAAGCTTTAAAACCCAAGTCCTAGTTCCCTCACAATTCTAGAAAGAGAAGTATCACAATTGTCCCTCCTTAAAGTGCCATATGAAATAGTAGAAGTTTCAAAGTTTTCTAGATATTCATTAAAGGAAAGCAACTTCCTTTGGGTCAAAAGAACGGTACCTGAGTTCTGCTACTGGGTCTGACTAGAAACACGCATTCTCCTGTGGCCCAAAGATTAGAATAATATGTTGTCTTCCAAGTGCCCTTGCAGATAAAGTGGTCTGAAACTCATCTTGGGAACGTTGAGGCCCCTGAAGACATGCTGAGAGGAGAAGAATATTTATCTCCTTAATGAGATGATGTGCTTATAGGTCCCAGAAGCCCCTCCACTGATGCACAATATAGTATCTCAGAAAACTTCGCTGTTATAGCTGACTGCTTTTCTGAATTCTAACTAAAAAAACGTGTTCTCTGTGTTTCCTTTCTCCTTTCATCTCTTTGTGTCAAGTCAAAAATCCTAAGCATGATTTTGCTGACGTTCTTAGTTATTTCCTGGATATCCTCCACTCCATGTAGTCTTTTTTGGACCTCCTTGGATAAACCTGTCTAATTTGCTCAAAACGCAGGTTGTCTCTTTCCTCCTCTCCATCTTCCATCTATTAATATTTGACAGGATTTATAGCTTGCTTGCTTGCTCTCTGGTTCCTTAAACAAACTCTAATAAAATAATCCTTGATCTTCCAAGTCTGATTCTAAACTTATTTATCAAAGTGAGTGAGAACCCATATAAGCAAACCCTTGCTTCTCAGTAAAAGTGTTGTGTCAGTATTGCATAATTTAATTATGTAACATAGTATCTTAGTTAGGTGTTTAGTGCTGTAAGAGACACCAATAAAGACAGCAATTCTTATAAAGATAAATATTTGGGGCTGGAGAAATGGCTTAGTGGTTAAGATCACTGTCTGCTCTTCCAGAGGTCCCGAGTTCAATTCCCAGCAACCACATGGTGGCTCACGACCATCTGTAATGAGATCTGGTGCCCTCCTATGGCATGTTTGTATACATGGAGGCAGAATGTTGTATACATAATAAATAAATAAATCTAAAAAAATATTTAATTGGAGTGGTTTATAGTTTCAGAGGTTATGTCCATTTTCTTCATGGTCGGGCATGGCAATGTGCAGGCTGACATGGGATGGGAAATAAAATTATAATTGCCAAAACTTTAAAAATTTTAAAATTGTCTTTTTTATCCACCAGTAATGTCATTAATAATTCCTTGAGCAATATAATGGTGGAGAGTTAAATAGACAGTGATACAACTGGAACATGTTTTATGACACCTAGTTGTCAAAATGAAAATTAATGAAAATAATGTTCTTTAGTTACGTTGAACTACGGTTTTCACACATTTCCTTTAAAATTTACCAGTGTTGAAAGTTGAAATTTGTTTAAACTATGTCCAAACCATAGGCAATTTCAAATAACCTTAATTTCTATTATTTAGTTATTTAGAAAAGCAAAATAACAACATAAATACTCAATAATAATAATAATCTACTTACTTTAAATCTCATTCTTAAAAGTGTCTACCTTAAGAATTCATAAGAAACTCCATGAAAGAGACTTTGAACCTTAATTTACTCATTTATTTAGCAGTTTTTCAACAAATGTTAAAAAATATTTTCTTTAGGAATTTTTTCAACCCAATTTTATCCAGAAGTGGACTATTTTCTATTCAAATAGAATCTGCTATATAATACTTGACCTGGAAAGGAAACTACAAATTGTACCTCAACTTAGCACATTTTAGTACTTCTGAACTCAGGGAGTAGATATGCTGTCTATAAATAAGTTATTACCTGAAAGGGTCACCTTAAGTCGCTGTAAGTAATAATATTCTGTTTTAAACAATAAAAGAGGGAGGGTTCTCTAGAAATGGTCTTTGGTAGAGAAAGACTTCCTTTGACTATTACAGGTGTCTAACTCTTCAATGAATAGAGTCGAAACCTCCACAGACATCATTTTCACCACTGCATATATAATTCAACCTTTTCATTAATTCTTTTTACAAAAGACATATGTGAAAATGCAATAAACAAGTCACCAAGTTTCCATTTACTATCGCAGCATTTTTAAAAATGAAGACTCATAGTAAATTTTCATTCTCTACTCAGAATTACAATGATGTACACTAGTAAGCAATGCTTTTCCATTTTATATGTGGTGAAACTCCTGTTTTTCTTTTGCATTTTCTTTGTTTTCTAATACAGGCACCTTAAAGCACTTTTGGTTTGCAGTTTTTTATGCTACTAAGATAACCATAGATAACTCCTCATCAACATTTTTCTAACCCTTACTTTTGTCTTAGTTACCTGGCAGGAAATTAGAAATGTATTTTAAAAGAATTAGAGGTAAACAGAGACTTGGAAGAAGATGGCTGCAGAGGGTACATTTATGCTCCTTACCATCCTCTAAAGTGTTTGCTATGCCTGCCTTTCCTCCTTCAATTTGCTGAGGTCACGTGACTACATTCCATACCACAAAATGTGAGCTGAAGTGGTTTGTAACTTCTAAGTCAGCAAATTCTTGACTTTTTCTTTTATTAGGAAGAACAGTTGAAACAGAGGATGATTTTGAAAACTAAATATTTAGATGTAGATAGTTTGCTACAATCACCTGAGAGTAACTCTAGTGCAGTTAGAACCACACCACCAGCTGCAACTGGCCTGATCAAAAACAGACCACTGTGGACAAGAACAAACATTTTAGGGAGTATGTTTTCAGAACTCTTCCTAACATTAATATGGAAATATGTCATGTGAATTTCGGTATTATTCAAAATTTCCTGTCTTTTATTGTCAAGTGGAAACTATTTGAATCAATCATGAAGATGCTGGGACCAGCCATATGGCTTGTAAGCCTCAGCTCTACAGAAACAGATTGAGAAACAGAGCGTTAGTGATGCTTGCTGACTTTTATTGGTAGCATTTAGTAAAATATTTGAAAAAAAGACATGTACTTGAGATCAGTTGGTTTTCAAGCCAAAAAATAAATCAAAACAGAAAACTATCCAGAAATGATTAGTTATTTTCAATGGGAAATTATAATCCTAAACAATTAGATTCTCCCAAGTATCAGTTACATAATAAAGAATTGGTAAGAATGTCAAGCAGGCAGAACTTCAGCCATTGCCAGTGTGAGTGCAAGATGAAATAGTCACTGTGAAAAACAAATAGTACTGTTTCTTATAAAAGTAGACATACTTGTACCATCTAATCTAGCAAAGGCATCACAGGATGCTAGTCTTTAACACATGGGCTTCCGTGGGATATTTTAAAGCCAAACCAGAAGAATTTGTAAGGCTGAGTTGGTTTGAGGGGATATACTGAAGAGGCCAAGACAGGAGAATCATAGTTCAAGGCCAGCCAGGGGTATACATTTGTGTTAGAGAGATGAACCACAGTTAATTTTCTCTTCAACAAGACCCACTTTCAATTAAATTCACCCAAGTCAGGCAGTCTAAAAACACCTGTATCACCAGTTCCATGGGATCTAATAGACCAGCATTGCAGGTTCATACTCACGTTTACAGGCATATATGATGAATGAACACATTAAAATTTTTTGATAAAATAAGATATTCTAAAACTATGTAGTAAAAATAATAAAGGGAGTTAAATCTCAAAATTTAGGCCGTTTTTTTTTAAATAGAAATATAATTGTTCCTTTGAAAACTACATCTTAATTCTGGATTATAAGAGATTTTGGAGAGGTTTAGAGGGTAGTAATGCTGGCCACAAATCTGATGACCTCAGTCTAATCCCAAGACTCATATCATGTAAGGAAAGAACAATTTCCCACAAGTTATCTGCTGACCTCCAAACTCACATGCAATGGCATGTGCATATGTATGCAGGAAAGTACAAACACATATATAAACATATATAATATGACATGAGTTACATTAGAAAAGAAAATTATAGAATTGCTGTTTCTAAGCATTTAAAATGTTTATTTACTTGGATTGTTTCAAAACTATTATTGTATACTATTTAATTTTATAATTTACTATTTTAAATGTAGGATCAGAGAAATAAAGTCAATGAAGAAGAGCAAAACGGAGCAACCACAGCACTATATTACATAAACGTCAGGAATTTAAAAACTATTCATTAACTATTAAGACTTTTAGGAGGGTCTCTTGAGTTTTACATTCCTTTCAGCTCAATTAACGAGTAATTCTTTCCTTAGGTTATTAAATTAGTTGCACTGTTTGTTTAAGAAGCTAAAAAGAGAGTTGAATGTTATCCCTTGGTACTTTTAGATACTATTTTGTATTTAACATTTTTCTATTGGTATTTGAACTAGTCTCCTAACTTCCCTTGTTCAAGTTTTAAAAGAGAAATTAAAGTGCCATAGAATCCACATACTAGTCAAGAATTTTAACAGATGTTCTTGGTATTCTGTGGACTGACCTCTAGCTCCTGTTTCATCCTCCTTTGTACTGGGATTATACATGTGTAATAGCACCTGTTTCTTGTATTTACTTGAAAGAACCTGAAATTGTATCATTTTAAGGCTAATTTTGAAAACTCTACAAATAAATCTTAAAATTGGAGTATTAATCATTACTCATGATTCAGAATTTTCAAATAGATTTGTATGACCACTCACCATCTATAGATAAAGTTAGAATTAGTTATTGTCAGGTAATATGAGGTAATTCTGCTACAAGAAAAAATAAACATGGCTGTTGATGCTCTTTAATTGCCTGAAGATACTTAATAAATATCATAATCTCATGAGAGTTCTGGAATTTTAATGTTACTAATTCTATGAAAAAGAAAAAACAATCTCCCCCCTCTTAATCTGTCCTCTTCTCTTCTTTCTTTTTCTCTTTTTGATTTTTTTTCATTCTTCACACTTCTGGGTTTGGAGGCATGAGATACCATACCTGTCTCATTTCTCTACTTGTGTATCTCTGTTGTTCTTCCACATCTTTCAATATTCAGAGGGCACATGATCTGCTAGATTATTTCATTGTCAAAGGTAATTTTCATAAAGAATGACAATCTCATACTCAAATTTTCTAGATAAAATTTAGTTTCCTCTCCAATATTGGACTAGAAATGTTAGATTAATAGACTAGAACTAAATAATTAACTTGTAAAATCTGAAGAAAATTATGCAAAGCACTTTCCCAATAGTGTCATTGATGCTGTGAAGTCACATGTACATTTGGAAATGAGCAGGTAAGTGAAATCTGTGAAAAACAAATTTAGTAATCCTATATTGTCTAAGAGATAACATACTCTGAGTGACATTTCAACAACAGCAAATAACACCTTTATTGAATGGAAATGAGTAGAAGTCACCTCTATAAGTTCTATTTTGTTGATTTTTAAATCAACACTAGTTTTATTATTTTAAATGTCAATCCATATCAGCGTCAAGTTCATTTTCCTGTCTCTGTTTGCATAGTATTTATTTCATTTATATTTTATTGCTTCAGAAGACAAGAATAATTGAAATTTCACCACGTATTTTAGTTTCTAGTGCTTCAAGGTTATATATGAATGCACATGCACCGAGTTAATGTAAATGATTTACTACACTCTTAGAAGCACACATACACACACACACACACACACACACACTCACAATCACCACCACCACCACCACTACCACCAGTACTACTGAAACAACACTAGGAAACCAGAGAAATTAACAATCATTGGTCATTGATATCTCTAGATATTACTGTGTCAATTCCCCCATAAAGACTGACAGGATGAATTTGATAACAGGATCAATCATTCTGCTACATAATTAGATAAATCTTGACATCAAAGCAAACATTACCTCAAAATAAATGAATGGAAAAGATATTACAACCAAATGGACCTAAGGAAAAAAGCTGGTTGTGCTTGATTGAATAAGAATGGCCTAAGCAGGGTGGTAGTGGCACAGCCATTTAATCCCAACACTAGGGATGCAGAGGCAGGTGGATCTCTATGAGTTTGAAGCCAGCCTTGTGTCAGGACTAGCTTCACAGATTCATAGAAAACCCTGTCTCAAAAAAAAAAATGGGCCACATAGACTCATATATTTGAATGCTTAGTTACCAGGGAATGGTTGTATTAGGAAGTATGGCCTTGTTTAAGAATGTTGTCATTAAGGATGGGCTTTGAGGTTTGAGATGCTCAAACCAGATCCAGTGTCTCTCCTCTCTCTCTCTCTCTCTCTCTCTCTCTCTCTCTCTCTCTCTCTCTGCCGCTTGCCCATACAGATGTAGAACTCTTGGCTCCTTCTATAGAAGAATGTCTGCCTGTGTGACCCCATGCTTTCCTCTATGATGATAATTGATATGAGAGTCTCCTCTGTGTGTTGTGAATACCATTAATGAATAAAGAAACTATGTTGGCCTATTGATAGGGCAGAACTTAGATAGTTGGGGAGGACTGGACTGAATGCTGGGAGAAAAAAGGCCAGAGTCAGGCATGCTAAATCTTTGCTGGTAAGCCACTGCCACAGGGCGATATGCAGATACTAGAAATTTGGTTAAATTAATATAAGAGTTAGCCAATAGGAAGCTAAAGCTAATAAACCAAGCAGTTATTTAATTAATACAGTTTTTGTGTGATTATTCCAGTTCTTGGTGGCCAGGACAAACAAGTGTATGCCCCCTACAATAAATAATTAACAAAACCTATGAACTGAAAGCAAACCAAAATTAGACGTTTTTCGTTATAGGAGCTGCCATGTTCATGGTTTCTCTTCACAGCAATAAAAATCCAAACTAATACACTGGAATAAGAAATTTAAAATCTAAAAAAATAAACTCCAAACCAAAATTAATCAAAAAATAGAGTGGGGCACTATTGTATTCATCAAAGAAAGAATATACCAAGATGACACTTAAATTCTTAGTATCTATGCCTCAAACATAAAGGCACACAGCTCAAATCACATAAGACCCCCACACACACTAATAGTGGTAACTTCAGTACACCATTCTAAATAATGGAAGATCATCCAGACAAAAAATAAACAAAGAAATGCTGGAGAACCTACCAGATATATTCAGAACATTCCACATAAACTCAGAAGAATATACCTTTTCCACAGTATCTCATGGAACTTTCGCCAAAACTGACCACACACTTGGACATAAAGCAAGTCTCTGCAGGCGCAAAAAATTGAAATAGCTCTCTTCAGCCTATCAGACCACCATAGAATATAGCTGGGTATCAGCAACAAGAGAAACAAGAGAACTTTGGTTTCATGAAAACCAAAAACAAATAAACAAACAAACAAAACAAAAAACTGTCTACTGAATGAAAAATGGACCATGAAAGAAATTTAAAAAAATAAGTTGGAGAATCTCTAGAATTCAATAAAATTAAATATACAACATACCCACCTCATGGGCCATAATGAAAGCAACATTTAAGAAAATTTCATAACTCTAAATGCTTCAAAAAATTTTAGAGGTCTCATGTTGGCAACTTAAAGTACATCTGAAAAATTTAGAATAAAAAAAGCAAGCACATCCAAGAAGAGTGAAGGCAAGAATTAATCAAGCTGAGGGTTGAAATAAATAAAATAGAAACAAAAATAATAAAATAGTAAATGAAACAAAATATGGTTCTTGAAAAAATTAAAAAGATAGAAAACACTTATCCAAACTAATTTTCTATAAAATGAATTTGACAATGTTCTGTTCATTTCTATTTTGTGAAATCATTTGAGGAGTATAGGCATTAAGTCTTCTTGACGGTCTGGTAGAATTTCTCACTAAAACCATCCAGACCTGTGGTTTTTTAGATTGGGAAATTTAATGACTGATTCTATTTCACTAGGTATTATAGGTCTACTTAAGTTGCTTATGTACTATTTTTACAAATTCCAATTTAGTGAAGTACACTTTTTAAAATATATCTAATGATTATTTGGGTTTTTTTTTTGTTGTTGTTATGTTCTCTCTTTTGTTTCTGATTTTCTTAATTTAGACATTCTCTCCGTATTTTTTTAGTTAGTTTGGTCTAATGTCAGTATTTGCCAAATCTTCTACATATTGCAGAAGTCTGGAGACTGTGTATTCTTGGCACTCCCAGAGAAGACATTATTCTTAGGAATTCCTTGCCTACAATAACTTTTCAGATGTCCTATTCTAGCACAATGAAAACATTTGGCATTTCGATGTCTCCTCATAGCTTTGGAAATTGCTTCTCCCACCCAAGCCTCAGTATTGCAGTTAAATTTATCAGTGTTCATGTATTCAGGATACATTTATTTGTTGGTGCTGATCTAACCTTTAAAAGCCCAATTATCTTTTTGAATTCAAATTTTACATTTTCAAAAGCCAGAGATTCAATAAGTACACATCTAACTTCTGGTGTTGTTACTCCTACTTGTACAATCTTAGTTAATCATTGTAAAAAAGTCACTAAAGGGTTCTCTCTGGACCTGTTTTACCCTGATATATGATTCAGATTTCTTTCTTAGTTCTTGAATCCTGTCCCAAATATTTAAAGCTGCTGTGCTAAATAGGGTCAAGCTGTGTTCTTTGTAGAGAGCTTGGTCCTGAGGATTGGAGAAATGTCCCTCACCAAGTATTTGATCTTGGGAAAATTCAAGTCCTTTTGCCTTTTCCTGTTGTTCTAAAATTATTGCCTCTTCTCACCAATAGCATTTCCATAGCAGCTGAGGTCCATTTCCTTAGGCTGCTAAGATTAATTAAAGCTAGTTGTGTGGGGTAGCCTTATTGCTTGAAGCACATATTTTCACCATTTCCCAAATAGTGATTGTAGGACGTAAGGTAATATTGCTTGCTTAATTTCTTTTAGATCGCTCATACCTATAGGTTCTCACATACATTCTTTGACTATCTTAGGGTATTTTGTACAAGAATCATGAAATAATTCCCTAACCAGAGAGGCTTCCTCAAGCCGAAGATAGGAATGGATGCAGGGACACACAGGCAGAAATTATGTGAAGAGAGAGTTTAAGTTTATGATCTCCATTGGGTTCTTCCAGACAGAACTCAGGGAATCTGATGGAAGAGGGGAAGAAAACATTTTAGGAATTGGAGTGTATCGCAGACATCAGGAGAACAGGACCCACTGAATCAAGTAAGCAGGGACTCCCAGATTCCGAGGCTCCAAGCACGGTCTTGTCAAGGATATGCACCAGGTCCTCTTCATATGTATCATGGCTGTTAGCGTGGTATTTTTGTGGGATTAACAACAGTCGGAGCAGGTGTGTCTCAGACTATTTTTCCTGCTCTTGGGACTTTTCATCCTAATGGGTTGCCTGATTCAACCTCTGTATGAGGGCTTTTGCCTTGTCTCATTGTATCCTGCTTTCTTGTGTTTGGTTGTTTCTCTTGGAGGCCTCATCGAGGGAGTGGAAATGGGGAAGAGGTGAGATAGAGGGGACCTAGGAAAAATAGAGGAAGAAAAAAGAAGAGAAGACTCTATTTTCAATTAAAAATAGAAAATGAAAAAAAAATACTCCCTTCTTATCATTACACATTACTTTTGGAATAAAACAGCAAGAAGCTGATTCATAAACTTTGAAACATCTGAATGTGTGTGGCTAGATCTTTTGATCATTAAGAAAATACAGAGATTATAAGAAAGACTGCATATTTACAGAGCCTAACTGTTAACAATTGGTACATCAAAGTGTCTTTGATAGCAAAAGTGATGACACCTAATAATGTACCGTGAGGAGAATTTATGGTAAATAAATAAATATCTCCTCTGAGAACAGTTTGAGTTTCCAAGGACATTAGATATTACTCAATCTGTTTTCAAAAAGTACTTTACAAAGTCTGTTTGAGAAATTGTTTGTCATTATATCAAAGCCTGTGCTTACATGTATGAAAGTTGGGTTGTATTCACCTTCAAGTATATCATTCAATAGTTATCTATTCCTGTTATGTACTGAAGACAATATATGTATGGTAGGGTAAGGTCAGGGAATGATTTGTTAGGCTATGGCTGACTTCATCAGCCATCCAGGCAAGATGATGAAAATTAGTCTCTGTACTCTGGATTAAGTATCTCTCTGCATAGGCCTCTATTTTCCCAGGCCTCAGCTATGCAGGGGGAATCTCGAATTTTTCCTTTCTTATGCTATAGCTTTGCTTAAGAATCCAGTGAGTTTCCTAACTGAGGACTACTTTTCCCTTCTGTAGTAGTTAATTTTCTCATTTATGTCAGGAAATCCTTGACTCTAAGGAACTTCATAAAAGGTGACTTTATTAACTCCCATTTAGAGAGTCAAGTGGAACAAGATGGGGAAGTTTATGAGCTCGTATATGGCTAAGCACATTGCACCCTTAGACAAGGGGAGCAGAGAGAGGGGCATGCCAATACTCAGTTACTCTAATTCATTCATTCAGGTTCGATACATGTCCAGGATAGGTCTGCCCTGTTCGGTTATACCTCTTTGGGGTATCCTTGTAGACACCAGGAAGATTGTTTTCTTTTTTTTTTAATTTTTTTATTTTATGATTTTTTTAATTTATTTATTTATTATGTATACAGTGTTCTGTCTGTTTGTATGCCTGCTGGACATGAAGAGGGCACCAGACCTCATTACAGATGGTTGTGAGCCACCATGTGGTTGCTGGGAATTGAACTCAGGACCTCTGGAAGAGCAGCCAGTGCTCTTAACCTCTGAGCCATCTCTCCAGCCCATTAAGATTGTTTTCATAATGATTTTGTACCCAGCTAGGCAGATAATGAAGATAACCCGATTCCATCATTGTTTTCAAATATTAGATTAA
Source organism: Microtus oregoni (assembly GCF_018167655.1). NCBI lineage: Eukaryota > Metazoa > Chordata > Mammalia > Rodentia > Cricetidae > Microtus > Microtus oregoni. The sequence goes on from NW_024543060.1 coordinate 20,494,840, forward strand.
TTGCTTCATGATTCATTTACATTTTATGCAGTAGAATTTTTTCAAGTCAAATAATTTTTCTATATTCTGTCTCCCTTTTATTTCTCGTCAGAACAAGCATAAATAGCACAAGACAGGAAATAAAATTCACATGCATTTAAATTCCAGGGAAAGCTTACAAATCTTTAAGTAACAATAGTTAAGAAACACAAGGCTTTTGTTCAAAATTCAATTAAAATGTATTTTGCTAAGTATACTAACAAATATAAAAGGTAAAAAATAAAATCACTGAATTTAGTACCTAGTAGACACAAGCCAGTTATCTGTCCTTCCTGGTCCTTTGGCATTTGAAAGCTCTGTTTATGGGACTCCTGTCTGCATTGATAGAGACAAAATGAGTCCAGGTTGATTATTTTACCTAAGCAGCATTAAAGTACTTTGATGTAGTGTTATCAAATTTAACATTATTAGGAGGTATTGTGGTGAAACAAATTTTAATGAGTAAAGACACAATGAGGATAATTGAGCAGCTTGTAAAAGAAATGTCAACGGAACCACAGCTCTAAATTTTAATGAGGGTGAGTTTTTTTAATGACGTGAATATCTACAGTAATAGAAAGTTTTGTGTTTTACTTTCACCAAAATAAAATTGAATCAATTTAGTAATAGATGAAAGATAAAGAGAGTTTATATTTATAATCTTGAAATATGACAGTTTTTGTGTCTGTCACCTGTTACTGGCTTTTTTTTTTTGCAGAAAAACAATTATTTTTACAACTAAACAATATTATTTTCATTGTTTTGGTGATATTTACATATATAAACATAATCTTTTTTGTTACTGAAAGTACTAGTTTAATTCTTCATACCATGACATGATGGAAAGATTATTATACATGATTGCCTTTCTTTTAAAATAATGTTGCACCCAGGCTGGCCTTGAAGTCATGATCCTCCTGTCTCTGCCTCCTTCAGCAAATCCTACTATTGTGTGCTGCCACAACCAGTGTGTGAATATATTTAATATAAAAAATTATATTAATGTTTAGAATGAATAAATCATGATGAAATCAAAAGAGTAAAGGAGATAAATATTTATCACCAATATGTTTGATAACAGATTGTTAATGTTACTCAGTGTAAACCAAAATTAACCAGATAATTTCTAATATGGATATATATATATATTATATACATTGTTATACATATATGTAACAGTACATACATACCTATTATATACAGATATTCATGTACATAATCATATTTCTATGATATTATCACCGATAACCCAATAAACAGATATTTAATTATGAATATTTTGCTTTTTTAAAATTTGAAACAATTATACTAATGAGAGTTGGGAAAAAGACATCTGTCAATGCTTATGATGAAGGAGAAATTAGCTCATATTTTCAGGAAGAAATTTGGAATATTGATAAAAAAACTTTTAAACTATTTTAATTAATTGTATCACATTTTTCTTGAAAATTTATTCCAAGAACATTCTTAAAGTTGAACATTAACTGTATACTTATAATTGCAATATGCACACTTTTTTAAGAACTTTAGCATCATAGTTTTAAAAAAATGTATGAGAAAACATTTGATTCACAACTTTCTATATCAACTGACTAGCATATACAAGATATTTTATTTGCTATTTAATGACAGTATTACGTTTCTTTAGGTTTGTTGGTACTATAAATGTTAAACTAAACATTTATATTGTAAATTTGGCTTACATTTTTTGTGAATATTTTCCCAACAGAATTTCATTCCATTAATTCAAAGGGAAATTTGCTTAAGAACCCAAGAAAAACACATACATGAAGAACTAGAATCATGTAACTGAAGAGGTCAAAGTGTAATTAGTCATCCAGGTACAAGTGATATGGATAGGACTTAGGAATTCTGATCTATGCTAGCAGCAAGACATGTGGAGTATCTGTTGGAAATGAGAAACTGGTGAAGCCATGTTGAACAAGCTCTTCAAACCTGTAAGTTACAAAGTCAGCATAACAAAAGCAAGGGCCGTTTCTCACTTTAATACTTCATAAAATAGTGAGAAACAATGTTCTAAACTGTTGAAATAACAGATGTTTTGCCCTTTGTGGAGAAAGCAGTCTATTATTTTATTTTCAGCCCCTAATGAATAGAGAAAACCTAAACAATATATCAATGACAAAAATAATTCAAAAACTCCAGTCTGTGGCAATTATACAAGCATATTTTATTTGAACAAAAGTCAAAATTAAGCATTCGACTTTTTTTCTATAAATGAAAGTAATTATCTTCTATTAAAAACAACTAAGTTAATATTTTTGGTTCTCTGACATGATACCTAATATGAAACATCATATATATATATATATATATATATATATATATATATATATTCATTCATCTTTTTGTCCTTCTTTATACATAAAATTAACATGTATATAAACAATTAGACATTGAACAGTTAAAATTCTTTTGGAAAAAAAATTCTTTTGGTTTGTTTAGGAGACTTGATTTTATGTTCACAACCTTCCTTCTGTACAAAGATTCTCTCTTTTAAGTAAAATGTTCATTTTGTGATTGTATCTTTTTCTTGTTTTTATTACAATTTTTTTTACAGTTTAGTGAGGACTTTAATGTTGCTCATTGGGTACTGTTATAATTGAAAAATCTAGTATATATTATATATTTGTAATATACATATAAGCATCTACTTAACCTATATGTATCTTCTTCCATATATGCATACATAGTTGCTTTGTTCTTGTGACATATTCATATCTGTTAAATTTACAGCAAGACTCTTTGATGATGCATACAAAGAAACATGTGTGGTGTGCTTAATTCTGTGAGTATACTCATGTGTTATTTAAGGTGTGTGTTTGACAGCACATCTCTCTCTTTCCATCTTGTTCTACTCAAGGTCTCTTTTTTGCAGCAGTGTATGCCAGATCAATTCACCTGTAGTTTTCAGGGTTTCTCTTGCTCCGTGAGCCCATCTTTTCATAGGAGCTTTGAGATGACAGATATCTGCCATAAATTGGTTCTGAAGATCCAAACTCAAGGCCTCACATTTGCATGTTAATGTTTTGACCATGAAATCATATCTCTAGTAAAGAAATAGATGTTTGTTATAGTCTGTAATATCCTAAAAGCAGCATGCGTGTGTGTGCATGTATGAATTAGCCACAAATACAATTTTGTACAATGAAGCTTAAATTGCTTGGTAGCATAGTGCTTTGAACACTTAAAAGGATATTCCAGTAACAATCATAATTTTTTCATGTTTTTCTACTATAAAAACAAAATGATTTTATCCTGTCCATTTTTCAAAAGTTATCTCTATTTATACTGCATTTGCATTAGGTTAGAAGTAGAGGCCGAATAACATTTGTAATGTATTTATTTTGCATTGAAAATAGAGTTTTTATTTTGTTCCTGTCAAATAATAAAAGCTCAATTGACTTATTAAACTGGATGTGAAACTCTTTTGAGGTCTTCATCCCGAGAAAGATAGCTACAGACAAATAGGAAAACTGAGAGAAGAAAAAGTAGCCTGTCTTAAGAATGAGCCCTCTTATTGGTTGTCCAATGTAGAGTGGTAAGTCCTGACAATATATACACTCAACAACCAAAACTGACTCAGCAATTTTTATTTATATATTCATGCAATCATTCACACACACACACACACACACACACACACACACACACACTCACCAATAAATATCAAAGAACAAGAGATGAAAACTTGAGTCTTGAATATGGGGGGAAATAAGAGGTGTCCTAGGGAAGTTTCCTGGGAGGGACTGGAAATGGATAGAATGAATGACTCATACATAGTCAAATGTCCGTTAAAGTTGAACAGACTAGATATCATGATTGATGTCTGTTGGGGCTTCCTGATGCTTGCAAAGTTGAACATTGTTGCTTTACCCTCACCTGACCAAAGGACCGCATCCTGTCAAATGAATGTACTAGATCACTCATTCATTCATGTGTGTGCTTTTCACCATCTAAACATGTTTGAAAATGTCTGATATTTTATCACAGTCACATCATTTCTTTCTTATGGGATACAAAGTGAAGGAGACACACAAATTCAAAGCACAGCAGTGACCATGGATCAGTATTGTCCCATCCAGCAAATGTAAGGAATTCCTGGCAGGCTGGTCAGGCCATGAAAGAGAAGCGCTTCGAATTCCCACTCTTTGTGGTTTGGCATGGAGGAAGCTCTCATAAGACAGCTGTGATCACATCTCTGGAGTAACTTGTGAGCTCACAGAGAAGAAGAATATAATATACTTAAATTCGGTCATGGAAGAACACATTATGTAACACAAACCCCTCAGCAATATGCTGAAGGGATTGTGAGTATACACACACAAACACTATTGAGTTGAAGTGAATTACAAATCATCAAAATAAATAAAATCAAACCAAATCCTTCCTAAATTACTGGCAGCAGAACAGTCAAGGAAGAAGGACAAACAGGTAAACGAGACAGAACTGTTAGCTCACAATTTGTAAAGACTGAATGATATAACTTTAAGTGCTTGGTAAAGATTCATTTGGAAAGTGGGAACACTTTATTTTGACCATAATATACTGCCCTTCACTGGAGAGCTGAGACTGAGTTAGAAGTGATATTGAAGAATAAAACATATATTTCACTACACATTTGAATTTCAGGGACTCCTGTAAGAAGTCATAGATAGCTAGGCGGTAGTGGTGCATGACTTTAATCCCAGCACTTGGGAGTCAAAGACAGGCAGGTCTCTAAGAGTTCAAGGCTAGCCTTGTCATCAGAGCAAGTTCCAGGACATGCTTCAAAATGACAAAGAAACCCTGTCTAGAAAATAGAAGTCATAGATCCTCTAAGCATACATATTGTTGTATTTGTATTGTTCAAAAAAAATGTTTTGTTAACTGTTCCTTGGTCAAGTGGGATTTATTATAAGAATTAGAAAATATCTTTAAAATTTTATCATTTTGTTTTTATTTTTTCTTTAATAATACGTTCTACCTTAATTTCAGATGGAAATACAGTTGTTGTTATGCTTTATATTGGGAATATACATGAATATATTTTAATATACATTCTCACAATCACAGTTTCAACTGACATCAATTTAGTGCAGTGAGTATGTGTTTATACTTCTCACAGGAATTCAAACATCTCAGCAAATTTGAAAATCATGCTATCCCTTTTGAGACATGCTGCTTATTGGCCTGTGGCAGGAGGGGAGATGCTGGCTTTTCCTTATACCATCCATCTTCATCTTTTTAGCTTAAGTCTGTACCTACAGGGAAGTTGAAGCAGATGGAGCAAAGCAAGTTCAGGGAGATAGGAAAGTTGTAATGTTCCACCGTCACAGCAGGTTTGTACTGCAGTGGCCTGTGATCAGTGCACATTCTGACTCCTAAGGTAGGCTGACCCTCCTAAAATGTCAAACACTTCCTAAAGCTAATTATTCTTCACTCAGCTGCCTGTTGAAGTAGCTGCCCCATTCCCCCATCCTCTAAGTTTCCCAGATGGAAGCAGAAACAAGTCTGCCATGTTTCTGTCAAGGCAGAAAATTTATAAGCACTGTTGTTTCCTTCAATGAATGAAGGAAAAATGCCATGCCATGCCAGAAGAACATAAGCCCATCAACAGTCCTGCTCAGAAAAAAAATATGGCATATCCTTTTTATCCACTCAAAGTTGTACACAGAAAGTGACAAGAGTAAATCAGTACACAGACGGCACTTATGTTCTTCAAACTCCTAGATTTCATTAAATTTTATATTTTAATGATGATTGTGTTCATACCTTATCCAATATTAAAACAGGTATGACACATATTTATATTCTAGATCTATTTCATTGTCTTTACTTTTTCTACCTACGTCTTCTTCTGTCTCTTCCCTCTTGTTTTATCTAGCTTGTTTAAATACACTGTAAAGTAGTATGCTTTTATCTCTGTCAGATAGACTCTGTTAAGCCCAATGATACTGAAAGTTGACCTTCTCCTGAACTCTTCATTCAGTTGAAGCCTTTCCATCACAGCTATTTACCATACACTGTGGATGTAACATTCAGACATTGAAATATAACAGTGATGCTAGTAAGGACCTTTTTAAACTTATCAAATTTTTAATAGATTAAATATTTTAGAGACTCAGCGTGTGTCCCAATTCGCTTGTTTATTAAGTTGAGAATTGGTATCAAGTTTTCACTTGAAGGAAGCACTATGTTAATTTGTATGAGACATATTGTGCAGAGTCTCAGGCATTTGAACACTTATCTCCATCAGGAGGTTCTGCTGCTTTGAGTGTCTATGAGGCATGGCATAGCTAAAGGAAATATGTTAGAGGCAATATATAGGGGCAAGCCTTGAAAAATTAAAAATTCCAGTCACTCTTACCTAGCGCTATTTCTCTGATTAAAGCTTAAAGTTCAAGATGAGAGTACTCAGCTTTCTGATCCTGCTATCATATTACTGCTGGCTGTTACCTCTCACTGTCATGGCAACACATATTCCATTGAAACTTAAGCACCAGTAGCTTTCTTTAGGTTTAAACTCATTGTTCCACAAGGTGTCTTGGCCATACTTATTTATCACAGCAACAGAAGAATTTAGCAAAGTCAATTAATTTAGATCTCTTTAGCACATCCAGGTTGCCAAAATCACTAACCCTGGCATTTGATTGTTACTATTAAGTAACAACTGGTTGCTGGAATAACCTGAAGAAATATTATGCAAGACAATTGATAACTGAGATAGTTGCTGAATGACAAGCTGAGAGGTATTATATCAGGCTTATATCTCTTGAACAAGTGGATCATTCATTGCTTGGGCAGGACAATAGGATGTTATGAGAGTGTACCAACAATGCATAATAAAAACAGAATGGTGTGGTGTATAGTTTGGCATTAATTAATCATTCACTTCTGAAACATGCTATTTCTGAAGTACATTTGACCTCAGGTACCAGAACTGTCAGAAAGATAAGTCCAGGACCAGAGATGAATGCTATGGGCTCAAACACCAGAAAAACAAAATAAAACAACAACACCAAGAACAACAAATACCATCTTAGCATGAAAACCAGAGGGACTGTTCATATGCAACTTGCACATTTAAGAAATTTTATCTATAAACTTTATATAATTTTTTTCTAATCTGAGATTTAAAGTTAATCCACTTTTTAGTTTCTAAAATATATTATCCTTTGAGCAACTTGGTAAGCATAATTGTGGTCTAAGAATAAAATTATTACTTACCCAGTATGGTAAAGCATAAAGCTGTCTCAGAAGTGATTATGGATAAGCATCGGTGGGATTTCCTCAGTTGTACCACTACATAACCTAGCCTTCCTTTACCCAGATGATGAATGGGGTAAGAAAGAAATCAAAGAAATATCACCCTTCACAATAGCCACAAATAACAAACTATCTTGGAATAACTCTAACCAAACAAGTGGAAGACCTATATGACAAAAACTTCGTGTCTTTGAAGAAAGAAAATGAAGATACCAGAAAATGGTAAGATCTCCCATTCTCTTGGGTAGGTAGATTTAACATAGTAAAAGTGGCAATCTTATCAAAAACAATCTACAGATTCAATGCCATGCCCATCAAAATCCCAACAAAATTCTTCACAGACCTCGAAATAACAAGACTCAACTTCATACAAAAAAAGGAAAAAACTCAGGATAACCAAAACAATGCTGTATAATAAAACAACTTCTGAAGGCATCACAATTCCTGACTTCAAACGCTACCACCAAGCTACACTACTAACAATAGACTGGTATTGGCATAAAAATAGAAAGAAGGACCAATGAAAACAAATCAAAGACCTGGATATCAGTCTACACACCTACAATCACCTGATATTTGACAAAAAAAAGCAAAAAAATATAAAATGGAAAAAATGAAAGCATATTCAACAAATGGTGCTGATATAACTGGATATCAACATGTAGAAGAATGAAAATAGATCTATATCGATCACCATGCACAAAACTCAAGTCCAAATGGATCAAAGACCTCAACATAAAACCAACCACATTGAACCTCATAGAAGAGAAAGTGGGGAGTATAATTGAACACAGTGGCAAAGACACTGAGAGAAAAAATTAATGAATGGGACCTTCTGAAACTGAGAAGCTTCTGTAAACTAAAAAACATGGTCAACAATACAAAACGGCAACCTACAAAATGGGAAAAAATATTCACCATCCCCACATCAGACAGAAGGCTGATTGCCAAAAGATACAAAGAATATCATTTCACTTATAAATCATTATGTAACAATATTAGTAGAAGTATAAAACTTTCTGCTAATTTCCATTTTGTATATTGCAAGAATTATGTTTATTTTATACATACATACACAGAGAAAACAAAGGAAAGACAGAGAGACAGAGATAAAGACATTGCTTGAATGGCTGAAAGATGTCTGAGGACTTTGTACATGAGACATCCGCTAGGTTGCTAAAAAAATAGACATAAGCTACCAAAACATAACACTACATACTAAGGGCATAGAAAATAGGAACAAAAGATATGTATGTATGAGATGAAATGTGATGTATTAGATTACAAATTATAAAATATGAGACAGTTTCTCCCTTTAAGAATATATTTTCCTAACTTGTTAAAAGGTATGTGTATTGGTTCCAAGACTACTATATTCTGACTTCTGCTATTCCAAAATAGTTCACAAAATTCTGTCATAGAAAATTCCACTTTTTTGACCAAGGGTTGAATAAATTGCATACATGGTTTTGAAAAAGCATTTCTATATTGCTGTATTTTATTATTGATGCTATTATTCCAGGATAAAACACTAAAAGTGCTTTCAAGTGCATCTTTCTATAATTTTTTTGAAATTTTTCTTTATACTTTTTAGGTTCTGTTAATTTGGATGCCATTGTTATTCTTTGTTTAGTATTGATTCCAAGAATAGATGCCCATTTGATACATCTGTCTAAGTGTAGCAGATAGGTTCCAATAGACAATTAAGACTACTGTAATAAAGTAGGAATATTAAAATTAAAATTCCTTGAAAGAAGAAGCAGGGCATCTTTCTTTATCTGCGTTCTCAAGCTGGTGGGAAAGCTCTGGAAGATGCTGGGAAAACTGGGCTGTTTAAAGCTGGTCAGTGCAAACTTGGAAAACTTTTTTCAACTTTTACTTTGATCTAATATGCCAAAAACAACCTACTCATTGTCAAACTTTCAAAGTTTGAATCTAAAAATAAACTACTCAATGTCAGACTTGAACCACCACTGAATACTTGATAGAACTGCCTTCTTGCCTCTTGCAGATCTACACTCTGTTTGTCATGGTATTCACAGAGACTTCTGCATTTATGTATTCAGATTTTTTTTTGTTATTTCAAAATATGCAGTAAAACATATTTAAATATAGAATAATATATTTTGGTTTATCGTTTTGAAATTTTCAGCTCATAGTCACATATCTTAGCTGTTTTTTCACCAAGGCAGACTATTATTAGCATGGTGTGTAGAGTAGAAAAATATGGTCACCTAGAGGCTTCTGGGAGGTATAGGGAGAGGAGACAGAAAACAAGAACAGTGTGGTGTGATGGTTGAATAAAGCATCCTCCACAGTCTTTAGTATTCTAATACTTGATTCAAGTTGAAAGTTGATGGTGCTGTCTTGGCAGACTATTAAATGTTACTGTGTTAGTAGGAATGCATCAGTGAAGATGGACTTTGGGGTTTAAAAGTCTTCTACCATTCCTAGTTCACAATCTCTTCTTCACTGGATCAGGTTGTGAGCCCACAGCTTCCAACATCATGTCTTCTGGTCTGCCACAATTTTTAGTCATGATGGATTCTTACCCTTCTGAGAACATAAACCAAAGAAATCCTTTCTTCTATAAGTTACCATGGTCATGACGTTTCATTACAGCAGCAGGAAAATAACAAATACAGTGTGTCCAAATATCCTCTCCTTGACCCTTGAACTATTTCCTTCAACTAGCCCCTAATTTATGCTGAGTTTGTACCATTCCCCAATGATGTCACTAGCTGAGATTAAAGCTTTCAGTCAATGAACCTTTGGGCCCTTCCCCAAAAAAGTATTAGATGTAGTAGAAATTGAAGAACAAAATTTTAGACACGTTAACAACTGAAGAAATAATATGGAATACACTATTGGTTTTCAGTGAAGAAAATCCTATCATCTTGTAGTACTTCAGTTTAAAAGATAGATAGTAGAGAAAATTAGGCCCTTTTTGTAGGAGCCTTGACATCAAAAAGAAATTGAAAGAGCTTGCAGTTCAAGAGAATGAGCTATTTCTTAACATTAATAACTTGGGCTTCATTTTTCAATATCTTGCTCTTTCAGAGGAAAATGATATTTTTGTGGAAGAAACCACTCCAAAATAATTAAGTAAAAATTCTTTTTGTATTTAAGAATATAATTGCCTTGAAACATAAATATATAAATATGAATTAAGTTTCTGGAAGGAAAAATGTGCAAGTTTTTTTAAACTATCTACCTACTCATATTTTACATACTGAAAAGTACCCTATATAATGTTTGATAACTTTAATATTAAAATTGTCCATAGTCTATCCTTATTTTAAAATATAATGTGATCATACTACAGTAATCATAATTATTGAAAAAGAATTTTCACAAAGTTATGAGGTATTAGCTAAATGAAATTTAATAATTCAAATATTCAGGGAAGCAAGTTTACTTTTAAATGATGGTGATTGCACTTTTTAACTTCAAAAATATTTTCATAATTTTATGAACATAGTGGCAATCTTGAAGAAAACTTGCAATTTAGGGATTATGGTAACATTTTTATGAAATGTATTAAATTCTAATTCTTACAAATACGTACATGTATAAAGATTTCTTCAAACAAAAAAAAATAAATTGTTGTCAGAGGATTCTGTCCTTCCCAGTTCCTGCAGTCTGTATTAATTATAAGCTTATTGTCCTAATAGCTCAGGCTTCTTATTAACTCTTTTAACTTATATTAGTCTATAATATTTGTCTTTGTTAGCCAGGTGGCTTGGTACGTTTTTTGGCAATGCACTTCACATCTTGCTTGCTCTGTGTCTGGCTTCCTCTGTGTTTGGGTGATAACTGCAGACTAAGATTTCTTCCTCCCAGAATTCTCATTGCCCTGCCTCTACTTCCTGCCTGTTGCCCTGTGTGTACATCTTACCTGGCTACTGGCCAATAGACATTTATTTAAAGTACATGTGACAGGGTACAGACCCTTGTGCCAGAGCACTCCTCCCTTTTTTAAAACAAGAACTCTAAATTGAATCTCTCTCTCTTTTTTGTCTTTTATTGACCATTATCCATAACAACTTATAACCAACATTCTAAACAAAGGCAAACAACCATAATACATTTTTGAGGAATATGAGCTACTTCCTGCTGATTGGGGGTGCTGATAATCTTATGGGGACCTAAAGAAAATTTAGAATTATGATTACACCGTGACTGGAGTATCCTGTGAGGCTTGATGATCTCAGGAAATAGTCTTTCATCAGTTCTGGATGTAGAACTCAAGACATCTCAAACATTCCTCCTATTAGAGATTTTTCAGGGGGTCTTCCTTGGTCAAACCTGATATTTTTTTTAAATGTACAATGAACCCACAGTCCCACATTTCCTATGGAAACAAATGCAAAATCTCTTCTCCAAATTAACATACCTTTTGACTTAAATTTTACAGTCAAGGCATTTTCAAAATATATAGAATACTTTAGAAACTTTAGATAATTGATGACTCTAAAGTTATTAAACAAATATTATATAGAGTCTACATTTCAATAGTTTGAATGCTCATGTAAACACATACACAAACATACAGGTATGTAGATTTGTATGATAAAATTCAGTTTCATATACTGTATTTTCAATGCTTTTATTTAGAAAAAACTACCTTTAACAAATGATGGGGAAACAGCTAATCACATTTGGCTAGGGTGTGGCTGCCTGGGGCCAGGGAAGAAAACATGGGAATCCAGGTGTGCTTGCTTTCTTCTCTGGGCAGGGTGTTCGCCAGACCTGTTTCGGATATTGAAACTTTTATCCCGGTGGTGAGTTTCCCCATTTTCAATTATTAAATTATATCTATTGTTTTGAGCTGGTCTGGTTAATTCTAACATACCGGTTGAATATGCCATCAAACAAAAGTATAGTAATAGTTATATTCTATAATCAATAATTAGAAAATATCACCCTTCATATCATCTAAATGATTAATTTATTCTTCATGTAAATGAATCCATACTGCATTAAAATATATATATATTAAAGTTATTAATGATACACCAGTTCTCAAGGAAGGGAAATTACCTGCTTTATCCAACAGAAAATTGCTATCTGCAGAATTAAATATACGCAATGGCAAACTGTAGGTGTAAACATGAGGAAGATGTAAGAACTGTAAAGACTATTTCCTAGCACCAAGTGATAAATGATAAATGTTAAGTTAAATAAGTAATAGGATGTTTCCATCATTTAGAACAGCAGTAGAAATGAATAAATCAATAAATAAATGTTTGTGACTTTGCATCATTGCCAAAACAATTGTAGAGTGAATAGGATAAAAATCAAATAAACTGACTGAGTATGTAGCACTGGAGAATGGATTAGAACCTGTAGGGAGAAAATTATTATTTCCTGAGTATTCATTCCTTTAAATTATATTTTTAGTAATGTACTACTTGCCTACTTTCTTAACAATGAATCAACAAGAACTTACAAAACACAACCAGAAATAAGTGAAAGAAAAAGGTTATACTTATATAAGCAGAAACATATCACTTAAAATAAACTACATAATTATACCAGAGACTCAAATAAAAATAATCTAAGTAATTTCAAATGTTTTACTAAAGTGTATGCAATGAATCTAAATTATAAAAAAGAGAAAAGTAAAAGAATTTATGTGGTTTACTTCTTATGTTGGTACAGGTATGCTATTTCTGAAATAGTGATTTTGTGCATATGAGAATATTAAAATGAGTGAATTTACTGATGTTTCAAGCAACAAGGTTTTGTAAGTTTGTTAATGGAAATACATATATGTAATGAGGAAAGCAAGAAGAGGTATGCATCGATTTATATTGGCTATGTTGACTAAAATATTCAAGAAGCCATGGTAACATAGTAGCAATTAGCATCCTTAGAGCTCTATTATATCTGAATATCATTGTTGGTACACATGCTAGTTTCTTAGTAATCATTAACATCCTGTAATAACAGAGCGACCTGAAGAGATCTTCATATGAATACTAAGGATGTCAAAACAATGATGGGTGAAAACATAAGTCAGTTTTTAAGGCCTTTTACTTATTCAACACTTAGCATTTCAAATATAATATTTCAAAACATAAGATTAGTACTAGCTAGCATATAATTAAAAACAAAAGAATGTCAATGCACATATTAATGACTTACAAACAATTGTTTGCAGATTAGGGAGAAGCTGTTGTTAGCAATTTAATGTGATGAGTAAAGACTGAACAGACTTGGAGAATCAATGTGTACTTTAAAGATTCATGACCCTATAACTAGAAGGGAGTATTTGATAATCTGTTAACTTGGAAATATAAATAAAAATATGAAAACATGTATAACACCACCACTATCACCATGTTGCATGCAAATAGTTCTGGAAAAATAATTAATGATTACAAATTTTTAAGTGTTTTTTAAAAAATTTCTGCTAAGATGGACTTTGGATTTCCCTCAGATTCTCTGACTAAACTGCAAAGGACTGATTAGTAATCTTAGTCATATTAAAACCTTAACTTTACATTTTTAAAATTATTCTTCTCTCATGCAGTACATCCCTTGCTCTTCTCTTTGCAGTTCTCCCCCTGCGCCTGCCCTCTCCCCCAGACCCACTGCCCTTCCACTACCTTAATAAAAAGATCAGTGTTCTCCATGATATCAACTGACCTCTCACTATATTAAGATGCAGTTAAGACTAGGTAAGTACCCTTGCATCAAACCTAGACCAGGCAGCCCAGTAAGTGATAAGAGGCCCCATGAGCAAGCAAGATTCATAGAAATCTGCATTCTAATTTCTAGGAATCAAATAATAATAATAATCCAATCTAAAGAATCATAGACTGTATGTAGAGGCCTGGTGCAAAGCCACGCAGGCTCTGTCGTTGCATCTTCAATCTGTGAGACCCCTTGAGCCCTGCTTAGTTGATTCTCTGGATTGTGTTCTGGTTCGTTCAACCTTTTAAGACCCTTTGAAAGAAGAATCTTTTAAAACACTTTTGCCATTTCTACATCTCGGAACTGTTTTCAAGAATGAGGGCACAACTCTGAGAAGTACTGGTAAAACGTTCTCCAACTCCTGTCACAGAGGAGGAATGTAACTTGTATATTTAACCTAGTATAACTACCTCCTGTCACAAACACAAACTTTATGTTCTCTTTGCTACATCCATGTATGAAATAAAAGATTGTTTACTATCCTGCAGTCTACAGTCTACGACTTCAAAACATTCCAGTCACGTTTTTATCTTTGTGTCATTCACATTCATGGCCTTTCAACACTATGTTCTAGCCAGACATAAATCACTCCTTGCATCTTTAACTTGGCCAAGTACATGTTTTTATTGGATAAGATACTGGATATTTTTACTTACTCTTCTCATTTTCTCTTAGCCATTACTGGAAAATATTATTTGTATAAAAATAGAACTGAGGAATAATGTTTAACTGCCATTTTAATAAATAGATATTAATTTACATAGTTCTAAGAGAAAGAGAGCAATAAGGATCAATACAAAGGCAAATGGATGTTGGAAATTGGTAAGTGGTTTTGGGGAGTCACTAGTGTTAATGTTACTTAAGAAAACATATTTTGTGATAAATTATTTAACTAATATTAATAATAATATTAAAATTCATAAACTCTATTTAGAAGATTTTAGTCACAATAATTTTATTTTTATTTTTTTTATTGAGAAAAGGAGAAAAAAAAAAACAAGCTTCCATCTCCTCCCAGCCTCCTATTTCCCTCCCCCTCCTCCCACCCTTCTCCCCCTCCTCCCACCCTTCTCCCCCTCCTCCCACCCTTCTCCCCCTCCCCCCACTCCTCTACCCCTCCCTCTCCAGTCCAAAGAGCAGTCAGGGGTTTCTGCCCCGTGATAAGTCCTAGGTCCTCCCCCCTCCGTCCATATCTAGGAAGGTGAACATCCAAACTGGCTATGCTCCCACAAAGCCAGCACATTCAGCAGGATCAAAACCCCGTGCCATTGTCCTTTGCGTCTCATCAGCCCTCATTGTTCGCCATGTTCAGAGAGTCCGGTTTTATCCCATGCTTTTTCAGTCACAGTCCAGCTGGCCTTGGTGAGCTCCCAATAGATCAGAATAATTTAAGCTACTAAAACAGGAATATTTGAGATTTTAGTCAAGTATAACCCTAATTAATACTGAAGATAATATTGAAGCATTGGAATATTATTAATTCATCAAATTAGATTTGTAAAATGCACTTAGTTTAACTGTGAAGTTCATGGGCACTGAATCTATCACTTTTTAGTTTTTGAAGCTCAAAGCCTCTTAAGGTAATTTCTGGAATAAACTTTTTTATTGATGATTAATTAGACCATTGATATTTAATTTAATTTAATTACAGAAGGCTTAGAGTGAAGCATTGAATTATCAGGTCACATTGTTTGCAAGGTCGAATTCTATTTTTTAATTATATTCTTTACCATAAATAATTTCTATATCTATTGTTGTTTAGACTCATCTCAGTTTTTAGAATAAGGTGGAATGGCTAAGTCAAGTCTATCCCATTGTTACCCTTCCACTGAAAAGTATATGTTAGTTTCATATCACTGTAAAGTACTTGGGAAGATAACTCACTAAAATAAATAAAACTTTAGTCACAATTTTGAGGTGTAAATCCAAGATAGTGGCTCAATTCATTTGGCTTCTGATCTTGACAAATTGCAACAATGGCAACATGTGATAGAGTGAGCTCGGACATCAAGACACAGAAAGAATTCTGGAGACCAGACATTTCCCCAGTGCCCAAGGAGGCGAGG
Source organism: Microtus oregoni (assembly GCF_018167655.1). NCBI lineage: Eukaryota > Metazoa > Chordata > Mammalia > Rodentia > Cricetidae > Microtus > Microtus oregoni. Next base: position 20,510,895 of record NW_024543060.1, read on the forward strand.
TGTAGGCTTTGCCTTTCTAACACTTCTGGCCATAACATTGAGAGTGAAACAAAACTTCTAACGTTGGCTGGCTAGTGATGTCAGTGTTTGGTCAATGTTCACAGCTGTTCCACAACTATTTTCATGCTTCACACTCATGTGGGAAGCTGCTTTACTGCCTGAATGGATGTAGAAGTCTAGTAACACCTGAAGTGTAAAATTATGTGTTTGTATTGGATATTGAAGGATGGTAAAATATTCGTTCAATTAGAAGGGTCTCATTTTTCCAGTTATTTTTTTAAGGTCTCAGTTAGTAGGTCATATAAAATCCTCACAGAATTATGTAGGGACCTATAATTTTGAAATCATTGTAATTTCAAATGTCTTGTGGAGTAAACCCTCCAGAAGTGATCAGTGACTACAAGACTGACTGATTAGAACTCCATGATTGAGAAGAGTTTGAACATTACAATTTTAAAGATTGTATTGGGATATCTTTAATTCTTAAATAGCCATTTTTTGACAAATTTTGTGTCTGACCTAACACTCCTTTGACCATCAGGGTAAAAATTTTGTGATGTATTAACAGATGTCCAGCAATACAAAAGTTAAGAGTAGCCTAAGATAGTTTTGGAGAGGTCTAACATATCTTATTGTCAACTCTATTTTCTCCCAAAATGTATTTCATAATGTGTCTGGACTTACTATTTAGTTTTGTTTTTCCATCATAAAAATGTAATGGAACTATTTCATTGTCAAAACATGTTCTTGTAGTCAACCTGAGTCTATGTTACTGGACTGTGTTCATGAACAGTTGGAAGAATAATTATCTATTGCCAATTTCTTTTGAGCAGAGAAACATTTTGTACTGACAGTTCTAACCTTCAAAAGGGGGCTACTGTTAGCAGAAAATTCACATGGATAAGGGCCTGATTCAGACATGGGTCCTTTGTGTGCCTTTATTGCTGCCTTGTGTTGACACTGACTCATTCTTTTTGAGCCTCAGCACTCCTTCTGGGCTGTGCAATGATTGGCTGATTTCTTCTGAACTTGGTATTTGGGGTCTCACTCAAAGAGCCTCCTTGTTCGTGCCAGTGGCAAAAATGGCTCTGGCTCTTTCAGGAAATCCTATAACGGAGCAATTGAATGGGGTTTATGGGTAATGTGCTGCAAGGCATTGGTGGTGGCATGGGAAAACGGCTCCTGAAAGTTGGGATGGCAAACATGGCTCCCAGAGCTGGTGGTAAATAGATCTCTGCCATGTTGGAAATTCAAGAAAGCTGGATCCAAAAGCCAATGTGTCTGCGTTGGTCATAACCATGCCTGCTTAACAGTTTACAACAGTGACCAAAAAAGAATTACAGATTCTCAATAAAGGCAGGCCCAGACAGATATAAACATTTGAATGGGTCATATTGTGATTAAAAATGTATATATGCTTAAGAAAAAATGGGTATAAGCTGTTATAGAAAGAAATGGTTTTAAAAGAAAGTCTTTAAAGAGTAAATAAAAGAAATATATAAAAATGTAAAGATGGAAAATATACAGAGTCTTGATAATGTATACTATTGTATTTTCTTTGAATTTTTTGACTGCTAATGAAATAACTTCAGCGAGATATTTGATTTTAGGGCTGCTAAGCTAAACCAACATAAAGGTATTTTGACTTCAAAATTTGAATCTAAGGATAAGTTACTTTGGAAAAGTGGTTCTGTTTTTGTTTACACAAAGGATAGTAACCTATGGATTCCTACTAGGCTAATGTGATTTGATGGAATAAGATCCCCGAAAAGGTCTCTGCAAATCCTCAAAATACTTTGCCTAACAAGCAGCAAGACGCGGTATGGAAAAAAAAAAAAAACTATGCCCAAATTTCTAAAATGATTGTTTATGAATGTTTATTTACATTCTAAAATGGCTGGTAATGACTGATTATAATGATCATAGGTAATTCTTAAAATAATAAGGGTGATATGACATAGAAATGAATACTTTGCATTGGTATGGATCTTGGCCTATTTGATACAAATTTAAGGTTGATTTTGTTACACTGTATATATGTATTTATTGTGTTTGTGCAGCTCATTTAAAATGTTATGTATAGTTAAGAAATACAGATTAATAGTCATCTGTAATAATCAAACTTTTAATTACATTTAGTTAGGTTATATATATATATATATATATATAGAGAGAGAGAGAGAGAGAGAGAGAGAGATTTCAGTTAGATAGATAATCATCAACACTTCAAAGAACTATAGAATATGGCACTTAAAAGGTTTTAGGGACTTAGAATTTTCTTGACTGTGAGACATGTCTGCTTCTGGCAGCACCATTTCCTTCAGAGAGGTTGATGAGCATTGAAGAAACTCTTTATGGAATTTGCCTTCAACTTGACAAGGCTAGCCATTTGAGCAAGAAACTGTTTTTGTCTGGACTGCTTGATGATATGCTGTATAAACTATAAATGCAGGACCCACTGACAAATGACTGTTGAACTTGCCAAAGACAGTGAGACAGTCATTCCAGGTTCCTGCATCATAAAGGAGTCTGTCAGACATTCTGTATGAAACAGAAGAAAGTGACTGACAAACTGTCAATATAGGTGAATTAGTCTTTTGAATTTCCTGCTTCATGGAAAAGTCTGTCAGATACTATGGGCCTGTAGGCTGAAGATGGATGCCCAATGTTACATAAGAACTTTGGGTGATTTTTCAGGCAGCAAGACATTCGAAGTTGCTTATAATGTACTTTCTGTTTACTTAGGTAATAATGTATTCTTCTGGTGTCCATGATGGGGTTGAAGACAGATAGACAGAGCTTACCTTAGTTATGATAAAAGATAAATTAGATATGAAACTTTAGAGTCACAAAAAAGAATTGTGACTGTAATTCTTGCTTGATACCTGTTTTGTTATATGTAACTATGTAACTATGCTATGTTACATATAAATCCTTCCTTTTTATTTAGACAGAAAAGGGGAAATGATGTGGGATTTCCCTCTGTATACTGTGAACTTGTTTAATTACCATTGGTTAATAATGAAGCTGCTTTGCTTTGGCCAATGACAGGGAGAATATAGCAAGGTGGAAAATTTAAGCATAATAGAGGGGGAAATGTAGGCAGGTTATATAGGAAAAGGAAGAGACCATGTAGTTATCAAAGAAGACACCAGAACATTACAAGTAAGCTACAGTCTCATGATAATGTAATGATAAATTAAAATGGGTAGTTTAAGATATAAGAACTATTTAGGAATTCTCCTGAGTCATTGGCCAAAGAGTATTGCAATTAATATGGTTTTTGTGTGATTTGTGTCTGGGTAGATGGAAAATGAAAGAGCAGTCTTTGTTTACATCCTTGCAGAGTGGCAAAAACACTTCCTTCATTTGAGAATATTTGCATGAAAAACATAGCTGTAGGGGCATGAAAAATACTTCCTAATATTGTCCCAAGTAATAGCTTTCATGCTGTTACAGTTGGCAAACATTTAAAGAACAGATAAAGAGTGCAGAACAAGACTATAGATAGTCAAATTCTCCTTCCAATCTCGCCACTTAGGTATTTTGCCTTTCCATCCAAAACCTCCATGCTATAAAAAGAGGAGTATGAGATAGAGAATACATAGTAGATGTTTTATTAATAAAGTTGTTTCCTTATTACACGAGTCATAAATTTTTGGACTGTAATGCACATGTCATTTCTTTATAAACCTGACAAGATGTTAAATTTTCCAGATAACCAATTAAAAACATCATGGGAGATGCCTATAGGATAAACAATTGGTAGGGGGTGATTTTCATTGGCCAAAATCATATAAATCTCCAACTATCTAAAACTTTTTTATTTCTATTTTCATATAAGTAGTGTTTTAAGTGAAAATATTAGTTGGTATATTGACCTAACAGAAGAAATCATGAACTTGCTCATAATTTTTATCCCCACAGATAAGAATACCCATCAGGAATGCTGTAAATGAATTCCAGTTTGTTTTCATAATTCATGCTGTATTTTTGACAAAGTAATTTAACTCTGCAATTAAATTTTATATGCTAATACTCTTTATGTAGTTTTATTTTAATTATTTAATGCAATAAATTAAGCTATAAAACCAAGTACTTTTTTTATAAGAGTTAAGAACTCAAATTTTTATGTAAAACATTTGTCCTTTTAAAGATTAATTTTTAAAACATTAGGGTAATATCAGACTATTATAACATACATTATTAAACATGAATACCCAGGTGCTAACACTTAAATTAATTAGAAGTTTAGTTCTCACTTATAAGGTACTTATTCTTCCATTTGTTTCCTATCATGATTTAAAAATAAAATCCCTTAGTTAAAAAAAAACAATCTGAAGTCTGGCAACACTGTGATATATAGATAAGACAAGTTGCATAATTTTCCTGAAGTATATTGTTTCCCACATGAAGTGATTATTCCAATCATTCCTGTATCAATATCAAATGGACATATGCTTAATTGTCAGCACAATTTAGTAATGAAACTCTGAATTTTCAAAGGGCATTGTTCAAGAGACATTTTCACAAGGCAAGCTCAATACACTCTGGGATTTAGTTTCATGGTTATATTTCTATCTTGATGAGTTCCAAAAATATCTTCCAAGTATTAATCTCAGGTTTTTATTCCCCAGAATTTCTCAAGCATTTTTTTTTATCTTGAGAATAAGAAGAACCCCCAAATCCTATTTACCAATAAATAAGTGGTAGTTTACAAACATCATTTCAATGAGATGGCCAAACAGAGATAAAAGAAGTAGGTATTAATTCTCCAGATATGCATTACAGATAACTGCTATGGAAAACAAAACAAAACAAAGTATTACCACCACCACCAACAAAAAGAACAAAAACCCCAAGCCATGTTAGCTGCTGAGATATATTGAGTCTCTAAAATAGTTAAACCAGAGGAATATCCACACATATCTTCTATGAAGACAAGAAAACTTTCCCCAAAAATGTGTCTGAACTACACACTGTAGAGTATTATGGTTACTTTGATTTAATCTTTTATGCTAAAATTAAATCCTGTCTTTTTTGATTACAAAAAAAAATTACAGAAGTCAATGCCTCTCACTGAAAGAGACATCCATATGCTCTCAATTGTCTTTCTTTGTGGATGCTTTTATTTCTTAATCACCAGGCTTAAAGCCTGTATTATCAGGTCTTTATTAATAACCAAGCTTGGTTTTAATAAATTTAAAAGAAGAAAGGAAAATAAAGCATTGCAATTTTCAAAATGTACTTCTATTGTGTGCTTTGTTATATCAAGGAGAAATTAAATATGGTGCTTTTCACACTTGGAATGCTATTTAGTGGTTTCTGAAGTTGTAAACCAAATAAACTCTTCCTCTGATAAGTTCTCATGGCCACTTTGTCTTAGCATTGCAATAGAAAACAACTAAGACTGAATTTGTTGCAGAAGTGATGTTTTATTCCATCAAAGAAAAGGGAAATAAACACAATCCTTATAGTTTGCTATCTGGTACCACTAAACCCTACTGGTGGTGAAGTCCAAAAAATATTCAATGTACAACAGGGACTTCTGCTGTAATAATGCTTTTCCCAATCAGTGTATTTTTTTTTTAATCTTCAGTTATGCAACCAAGGTTTTTTCTAGCATGGCAGCTAGAACAGATAAGATGGAGTTTCACTGGTGCAACAGAAAAACCATACTAATTGTGCATCTGCTCATGGAACTCATATGACTCTCTTTAGAGTATATCAGGCAGATGCTGTCAATCTATTTTCAGCCTGTTAAAACTGAATCTGAATTTAGGTTTAATAACACAGGTGATTCTATAGGCATAGGACTAAATATAGCATTAATCTATATTTAGTTAATATTTAAATGAGATTTAAATGATTAAACAAGTCTTTTAGAGATTTTTTTTTGCCTCAGTCTAAATATTTGAGGATGTGTTTCCTTTCTTAACTTCTTCAAATGTTAAGTCTCTTATCAACTAATTTAATTATCTCTTTGCCAGGATAACCCATCACCTCACACTTTTGGCTAATCTTTGCTTAGCTAATAAAACCACATTTATTTTTCAGATCAAATCATTCTTACAGGCCATCAGATTAAAAATATTTTTTTTAAAAAAATATGTTTTTGCTCTCTTGGCAGCATGTTACTATATAACCTAGGTTGGCACTGAATTGGAGTCCTGGAATTAAAAATATGCACCACCACTCAAGCCAAATAAGCTTCTCCCCGCCCCCCCAAGACTCTTGCAAGCTCCTCTTACTTTTTCTCCTCTACTGCCCATTCAAGTCATGTCCAAATACCTGCTTATCCTCAAACTTGCCATCTGCTTTCCCTCTACGGAGGCTTTAATAACTGGAATTCATCCAGATAAAATCAAAGTCTGGGAAGACTCTGTACTGCGCTAGTTTACAAGAAAATTTCTAAATCTTGTAAGAATTATATACTTGTAATGCTTAAATTTTCTATGGTTTCATTTTATGGAAGTGTAATGTAGTTATATCATTTCTCCTCTTCTTTTTTCTCTCTTCAAACACTCCCCTGTACATCTCGCTAAACCTAATCTCATTAAAATCCAGGGCTTTTTTCTTTCATTATTGTTACATGTGTATGTGTGTGTGTGTATTCTTAACTATGTACACAAAACTTGTTTACTCCGTACAATGTTAATTGTATGTATGTTTTCAGGACTGACCACTTAATACTGGATAACCTGTCAATATGCTCTTCTCTGGGAGAGACTATTACTGTTACTGTTGTCAGATTTCCTTAGTTGCCTATAGCTCTTTGTCAAATGTTGAGGGGTCCTGAGATTTCCCATATCAATTTTAACATCTTCCATTGGGATTAGATTCTACAACTCTGTATTTTATGAATTGTGGTTTTCTCCCTGTCCTAATACAATTATTATTGGAAGGACAAAGAAAATTTACTAATCTAAATTACATATGAATAGTTTTACATCTCATATGAACTATCTCTGGTGACATTTTACTCTCTTTTTTCTTCTGTATTTGCAATTGACCTCCAATATATTATGTTGAAAATAATATGTGAATAAAAATATTTTTATTATAAAGAATATTATTAGCCAGTCAGTGGCTTTAATCCCATCACTTAGGAGGCAGAAGCAAATGAATCTTTCTGAGTTTGAGGCCATTCCAGGCTACCAATAGAGTTCCAGGACAGCGACAACAGTTGCACAGAGAAACCCTGTTTCAAAAACGCAAGATATATGAAAGCTGTAAGTTATCAAAAAAAAGCTTCCAGGTATTAAACCTAGCAATTTCATCTTTATCTATTATGTATATGTAAAATTACCTATCCAAGAGAAGAACAACAATACATTGTGTTTTTAAACATGGCTGCTTAAAATAATGTATAAAATTATTATCTTGGCTTTAATTAAAAATAAATTATAAGTAGGATTTTCATGTGTTTAATAAATACATTCTCAATATGCATTTTGGTGTGCAAAACACATACACATATATAATAAAATATATCTAAGTACTGTGGTTGTCACAATCCTCAAGGCTTGTTTCTCACATTAGGTTTGATATTATGAAGCAAGGGGGAAACCCAATCAATTAACTATTGAGTTCAAACATGCTAATGAGTACATATTCTGGTATAAATGTGGTTAGAAATGTACCGTGTCAAAAAGATTGATCTCCATAATAGTTAATGAATCTGAAAGGAAGAATAGAAGAGACAGTGTCATAGATCCAATTTTATTGCTTGGAATTATATTTGCCCTTGGCAAAGCAGCTTGTTTATTGGTGCTCATTATCACTGATACAGTATTGTAAGCTGCTTTCATCTAGAAACAAAGGTTATCAAAGATCACAAGATAATGCAGTCATGAGGAGTTTTCACAACATTTCAGTATGCTTTTATTACTGATTATAATACAGCTATGCATGTGGTATAAGTATTAGCATTACAATCACACTAACAACACCTGAGTTATAGTTTTAATGTCAAAAGAGATTATTTTCAGTCAAGCTTGGATAATGGTACAACCAAAAAGAGTATTGAAAAGTCAAAAGTGAGTTCATAGTAAATATTTGAGTACGCAAAGGACAGATTTATTTTTCATCCTCAGTACAATTACTCCATAATATTCATAAAGGGAAACCACAAAAGACAGGCCTTTAAGAAGGACACTGATGCTATTGCAGCCTTGAGTTTTCAGGAATAGTCTTAGCTTGATAAAACTTGTCCAGGAGATAGGAAACTTTTATGTCAAAATATTAGACTGCTTTAAAACTCAGAATTAAAATATATATCTAACTTTCTTTCATGAAGAGATGATCAGCACACATTAATTTTATTATAGAAATTCTATTGAGGTCATATCTAAACAGAGCTTGGCAACTTTTAACAACTTTTACATAATGCTACTCTGTGTTAGACATCCCTATTCATGTGTTGTTATGTAAGGAAAAAGGTTTTAATTTAAAAGAAAATGGTGAATAATTCTTTTTAATATATGCAATTTTCTTATTTACTTAATAATATGTAAATATAAACAATTGAAAAACAAACATGAATTTTACTAAAAAACATTAAAAAATATTAAATAATGAGAAATCATAATCAGTTAAATGGAAGTTGTTATTTTATTAAGTAGTTACCTATACTAGGATAAAGGCATTTTATCATTTCATCATTCAATTCTTAAAAATAAACAAACATTTAATTCTCTTTATAGAACATTTCTTAGCAGTTCACTAAAATTCTTATTTAAACAAAAAATATTTATCCAAACAGTGATTTTCAACCTCCTTAATGCCACAGCATTACCCTTTAATAGAGTTTCACATGTTGTGGTGTCCTAAAACTATATAGTTACATTTTTTATTGTAAGAATTTTAGTGGAATTTGTCAGTGTTATTTAATATTAAGTGCTAAACAATTTATATATATTATAATTTATATGTATAATATACATAATATCCTTTAAGTGTTTTCCAAACTTGCTTCAAATATATTTGATTTATTCATTTAGAGAAGGATGATAAATTTTGACTAATAATTAATAAGGTACTGATATATTATGGCTTCGTCTCTTAACATAGATTTACATATTTTACAATTTTTTCTTTTATTGATAATAGATTCTTTTCTTATATTCTGATTACTGTTTACCCTCGCTCTACTTTCCCAGTTCCTCTTTCCTCTCCTCCCCTCCCCATCAACTCTCTTGCTGTCTCTCATTAGAAAAGAACAGCTTCTAAGAGATAACAGCCAAGCAAGGCAAATAATATAAAATAAGATGAAATAAAAACTATCATATCATAGTTGGACAGAATAATCCAACAGGAGAAAGCACCTCCAGAGAAGGCACAAGAGATAGAGACCCATTAGTTCACACACCCATGAATCCCCCCAAAATACTAAACTAATAGCTATAATATATACACAAATAACTTGTTGTAGACCTGTGTAGGCTCCGTGCTTTCTCTTTCCATCTCTAAGTTCATATATACCTTTCTTTGTTGATTCAGAAGGCTTTTATCTCTTGGTATCCTCCATCCCCTCTGGCTTTTATAGTCTTTCTACCTCCTCTATCACAAGATTCCTTGTGCAATGAAAGGAGGGATTTGATGGAAAACTCCTATTTAGATTTTTTCTCTTGCATAATGTTTTGCTGTGAGTCTCTGCATCTGTTCCTATCTTCTGCTGGAAGTAGCTCTCTGATGATGCCTAGATGAGGCACTGATCTATGAGTATAGCAGAATATCATTAGGAATCACTATATTGATTATTTTTATGTAAGTAGTGTTTGGTTTTACCTTAGGTTGCTGGGCTATTTAGAATCTGGCTGCAGTTATCAAGGTAGTGTTGGCTATAGATGCCTTCTCATGGGAGTAGGCTTTAGATCAAATCAGACATTGGTTGGATACTCCCACAAGTTCTGTGCTATTATTGCTTTAGTGTAGTTTGCTGATAGGGCAGATTGTAGGTCAAAGGTTTTGTGGTTGAGTTGGTGCCCACCTTTATCATTTGGAACCTGCAGAGTACCTTCCCATATGAAAGAGACTAGAACATAGAGATGAGGGTTTCCTGAAGGCACCAGCCCAACTTCCCAATATTCAACATATTGTGTGGATGCTGGGTGCTGTCCTCAGCCATGGAACCCCCATTATCAGTTTGCTGAGAGTATGCTTTGTTTCAGTATGAGTCTGGGTATAGGGGCGATTTCCTTGTGACCCCCTTAAACAACATTTCAAATGAATGCGACTGAGTAGCACTACTGGAAGCCTCACCTGGATATGAGATTTGCAATTGAGGTTCCATATTTCCCATCGCTAGGAATCCTCATTAAGATGACTATCATATGGTCCAGGAAGTTTCCAATTCACTGTTTCCATGCCATTCCTCCAAAATGCCCCTCCCCAATTCTACTTACCTTTCTGCATACTCTCTCCCTTCATCCTGTCTTCTTCCCACTCCCTGATCTGATCTCCCTGATCCTGTCTCCACCTGTGCCCATCTGCCCATAAAATTCAATCTATTTCCTCTTCCCAGGAAGATACTTGCATATATCCTACCTAGACCCCTCCTCTTTAATTAACCTCTCCAGATCTATGTATTGCAGCTTGTTTACCATTTACTTAACAGCTAATTCCATTTATACATGAATACATGCCATGTTTGTCTTTCTGGGTTTGGGTTTCCTCATATTTTATATTCACTTTTTCCAACATATACTATGCTTGTTTTTTTGGAAATGAATTTCAAACAGACCCTGAAAAGCTCAAGGAAGACAGTCATAGTTCCAACCCAGGCCACTTGAACTGGGCCTGCAGAAATCAGCCATGATCCGCCCCGCACCTATGACATTAGGCTGTAGAGCACCATTGTCCTAAGTGTGTACAGGGTAGGGAAATGGAAGAGCAAGAGACAGAATGGCTTATATGCTGGGAAGAGAGGTGAATCTGAAGAGACAAAAATGGTGAGGAATTGGAAAGGGCTAACATGGGTGGTTTGCTTGACCCCAGGGGCTATGGTGATATCGAGAACTGGGCTGCTGCCAAGGGCCATGTCTTGATCCGTGGGCCTGAAACAACGGTGTAGTTCTGTGTTGGTATATGTGGCTCCTGTTACCTTTGAAGGCCCTGTGGGCAACTGGAGTCTGGGACACCACCTATGACCATGCCCAAGAGATGTGCCATGCTGATCTAAGAGGGCTGTGTTGCTACCCAGAGACAAATGGAGGCCTGTAGTATAAGCCAACACCTGAGAACATGAAGTTCTTTGCGTATCTAGCTGCTGCTGGGGCCATACACATCTGGGTGGCCAGTGACACCACTGAGAGCCATGGTGGAATCAGGAAATGAACCGCAGCCAAGTGCCATGTCTGTGTCCTTGGCCCTACTGCAGCTATAGTTTGTGCTGATGTCTGAGTCAGTTGTTGTCATTGAGGACTATGTGGATACCCAGCATCTGGACTCGGACCATAGAATCTAGGCCTGGGCTGCTGCCAAGGAACATGTCTGGGTCCCTAACCCTACAGAGGCCATGGTTTGTTTTGATGTCCCTAGCTCCTATTACCAGAAAGGCTGTGAGTATAGAGCTATACAAAGTTGGCTCCACCCCATCACTGGGACCAGTGGCACTCAGGATAGTGGACCCTGCAGCTCTCCTGGACAGCACAATAGAGCTGACCCTGTTAGCATGGATGCAGGTGAGCCAGCTCTGAGAGCTTGAGAACAGGTGAGCTACTACTTAGGACCTGATAGAGAACAATTAGTTAACACAGCCCAACATCCACCTCATCTATGAACTGCTGGAGCATGGCATCTCTAGCTCTGTGGAGAAATAATGTCTTGAGCTACTCACAATTTAATCATGCTTTATCCAATAAGATTTTTCAGTTATGCAGCCCATGACTGCCCCCCAAAAAGAGCCAGATGATTTTCCTCCCAAGAAGGAATTCAAATTAGAATCACACCAACACGATAAGCAGAATTATCCTTGTAATGCATAATCTACTTTTATTTCCTGCAACCTAGCTAAAGCCTTACTAGTTGTCATGAAGTTCAGCTGCACACTAACTGGGAAAGGTTAATCACTTCTTTTATCTCTTTTAGATCTTAGTCAGAGTCTATACTTTGTCTCGTACTTTGGGCTTCCTTCCTCTTTCTCTAATGCTCCCCTCCTTACCATGTGTCTCTATTCTACAGCAGCATTTGGATATATATATATATATATATATATATATATATATATATATATATATATATATATATTGTCAGCGTATATCCAAACGAATGGGAGCATATTAGGGGTTTTGTCTAGGATAACTAGGTGCATTTTGGATTAAGTCTAAATATACCAATAAACAGCAAACTGATGATTGGATTTATGTTGAAATAGTGCCAATGTATCACTATTAAGAGAATGAAAAATATCTTATTATTAAAGGGTTGGTGACCATTAAGTGTAGTGAACAAAGTCATCAGCAGTGACCCAAGTTTTCTAATATTTCCATATGGATATACAGAGATATTAGAATAAAAAGCAACTAAGTAAGAAAGAAATAGGATTGAAGATAGGTAAGACCCATTGCTTTTTAATTTAAAAAGTAACTGTAAAATTATCAGCTGTAGAGGTAGCCATATGTGAAGCATTTACCAGTAATCACAGTCCTCTGGAGATTGAACATGGCTGAAAATTTAATGACAATTTAGGTTACATAACTTGATAGCTGCAAAAATCCAACTGCCAAGTCCTGAGAAGTGAGGTAAAGTATACTAATTTTTATATATTTTTTGAAATTTATGCCCTGGCAATGCTGAAGCATTCATGGGCAGCCTTTATATAGTGGTTCTGTTGAACTCTCCATATTGGGTTTCATGGCCTAAGTTGATGAGCATGAAAGCCCATATAGGCTTTGAACTATGATGAACATATAATAAAATAAATTTACTAACAAGTATAATTATTTGGAAGTTGTTCAGTGACAAAAGCAACATCAAATTTGTTCAATTAAACCATAGAGTGAATTGAATCTCAGTTCATGACTTCTTACACCTACTATGATTTTCTAATTATTAAAAATGCATTAGTAAACAAAAATGAAGTTGATCCCACTTTTACTCATTAGATCATTAGAATTTTAAAATAGCTGTATGTATGTAGTTAAACAAATGAGTAATTATAGAGTATGTAATACAAAATATAAAAATATACGTGAAACGTGAACATATAACTTCTGACATCCTCGCAACATGGCAGCGAACTCAGACCAAATTATAATACAATGAACTGAGCCTCAGTAATACCTTTGCCTATGTAATAGCATAATCTGGAATTGGCTACATAATTTTCTATATATCTCACTCATAAAATTAATATTTTGTAAATTATAAATAGATAAATTAGGCATTTTTTTCAGTAATAACAGAATGCTGCTCTGACAATATCAATTTTGTGATGCCTGATAGAACTCACACACTCTTCTGCCATTATTAATGGTCTCTTTATTCTCTAATGCTACCATGCATTATTCATATGGTAAATCAGAGTGAATAGCACAAATGGACAATTCAGCAGCAGCCAAAAAATCAGGATTTGTGGTTTACAATGCAATAGCCACTCTGAAACTATAATCCATTTGCCCTAAGGCACCAAAGTTTTGCCTTGATACTCAGTATTTAAGCCACATAGTTGACAATTTTACAAATACAGAAGATAAGCATTTGCCATTTAAACCACAAAAGAGAACAGTAATAATTAATGAGTTCGTGTTAACAAGGATAGACAGACCAGTATTACTATGGCAGAATGAATTAATAGTCCTCAGCAGGATGTTTTTGTGCTCACATGAGAGATGATGCTAGCTGGTTTCTCCATATTCTGTGTTGGTTTACAATGCACATGTTTAGCGACCTAGAGTCCTCTTTAAAACAATGTGGGGCACAGATACATAAGAGTCACATATTTACTCGTTATTGTAAGAACACAAGTTATTGTGCTTTATTAGGAAGGCTAAGATTACAGAGAATGGAACATAAGCCAATTAACAGAGACTTATAGTGATTAAACATTTCCTAATTTGCAAGTAGACTCTCAGATTTCTATTTTGCTTTCATCTCTGCTATGTAGGGATAAAAGCATTTAACATTTATCTCTCTGTATATAAACAAGGAAATGAGCTGCAGAGAAATGTATACAGACAGGGAAACACTTTGAATGAAGACTGGCAATGGCTACTCCAAACACATCAATAATTTAGGGGCTTCCTGGTTAATGTTAATTATAATATGTATGTCATATTTAAAGCTTCATTGTCATTGTTTCTCTGTTTTCTTCAGAATGTTTATTTTTTCTTTTTGTTAAGGTTCTAGATTCCTCAGATGCTCATAGTAAGTTAAGTTTAAAATTGTCAAAGCATACTTCTATGCAAATGAATAAGTAAAAGTCATATTTTATAATGTATTTACATTATTTATGCCCATTTCTCTTCTGATTCATGTGCCTCTCTACTTTCTCAAGTTCATGACTTTCTCTAATTATTTAAGATGTATATATTTGGAAATATATGTCTACAAAAACACATGCATGTATGGCAACTTATTGAGTCAATTTAGAATTGCTCATATGTTTATTTTGATCTGATATATTTAAATTAAAAACGTGTCAAAATTCTCTTCCCTAGAGAAGACTGATTCAAACTTTCAAATGGCCTAAAGCTCTTTGCTGCATGTTATTGTACAAATTAAACCTTAGCAAGACAAATTGAATATTGACTTGGTTCTCTATCTATTGAGGCAATGGTACATTTACAGACCCAAGTTCCTCAAATCTACAAAATAATTACTTATATAGGAACTATACCTAATTTAAAGTAGTAGTATTCATCATAATATTAGAGATTTTATAGTCATACAATCAAAAACATGTTAGTTGGTTCAATAAAAATGATATACATTTTTCATGTATTTTACATTTTAAAAAGTTTTGTTTACTTTATGTATATAAGTATTTTACCAGAACATATGCAAGTATATTACATGGGTGATTGATATTTGGTATCTGCAGATACAGGAAAGATATGATAAATATTCTGAAACTTAACTTATGCCTATTTATTAGGTTCTAACTGGGTACTGAATCCAGGTCCTCTACAAAAATAAAAAACAACAACAAAACAAAAAACAAACAAACAAAAAAAAAACAAGTGGGCTTAACCACTAAGTGATTTTCTCTCTATTCTCCAAAATATATACATTTGATGTCACTTGTGTTTGTATATGTGTATCATATGTGTATATGTGTTTGTATATGGTTCCACTGTTTCTGTAGATTTCTCCATCATGATCTTGATCTCCTTTGCTCATATATTCCTTCCTCCCTCTCTTCGATTAAATTTCCAGAACTTGGACTGGCACTTGGTTGTGGATCTCTGCACCTGATTCCATCAGTTGTTGACTGAAGGCTCTATGGTGATAGTTGGGTTATTTGCCAATCTAGTTACTAGGGAAGGTCAGTTCAGGCTTCCAGTCCACTATTGCTAGGACTCTTAGCTGGGATCATTGTTGTGGATTCATGGGAATTTCCCTAGCACCAGGTTTCTCCCCAATCCCATAGTGGTTCTCTCTATCAAGATCTCTCTTTGACTGCTCTTCCACTCTGTCCCTCTCCTCCCTTGACCATCCTGTTACCTCATGTTCTCATCTCCCATCCCCTCTGCTTTTTCATTGCGCTCGCCCCCAGTTTACTCAGGAAGTCTCATCTAATTCCCCTTTTCTGGGTGATCTATGCATCTAGGATAAATAACTCACTTTTGGTAAAATACCTGCTAAGAAGTAAAAGGACAGGCAGCTATAAGAGCTGAAGGGTAGAAACTGAAGGAAGTAGGAGAATTAGTGAGTTTAGAAAAGCAATGCAAATGGGGCACATTTGATGATATAATATGTAAATATTATAAAGCTGAATAAGTTTATAGTGTTAAGTGGTACAGTGGGAATGAATGGTGAGGTATGGTGGTATACTAACCAGAGAGCAGAATCCTAAAAAGACAATAAAGATTGTATCAAAACAGATTAAGATTGAGAGGAATTCTCCATTTATTTGATAATAAACATTTGAGGTTTAGGTAAATCGGCTGTTTATCAGTGGAAGACGAAGATACATGTTCCTTTTAGATCCCTCTATTTGTTCAACAAAATATAGCAAAAATCATGAACTGACTCTGAAGTGAGAACAAGAGAATTGAATGCTTGAGATGCAGAAAGTGCTAGAGAGAGTGAGAGAGTTTATGGTTCACCATGGAAGTAGAATAAACTATCCACTTGCCTAAAGGCTCATCTGAGTTTTAAGACTGTAAAGTGAGATACATATCTTCTACCTACAGGTCAATATGAACAGCTTTGTTTAGCCCCTCTGCTCATCTTAACCACAAAAGATAAAGAGGAGACAAAAAGGAAGGCTGGAATTATATTTCCCATTTTCAATAGATATATTACTAAATTTTCATAGGAATGCAACAACAAATCCTTCTAACAAATGGATTTGAATAAGAAAAATGTACATTTTATATCTGGAAGCTAGAATCTCTGAGTGTTTTTCAGCTTTGGGGAGTACATATGGTGATATTTTGTTCATGATATAACAAATAAAACTTGCCTGAATATCAATGTGCAGAACCAAGCCACTATTTAGCTATAGAAGCCAGTCACTAAGGGCACACATCTTTAAATCCAGCACTCGGGAGGCAGAGACAGATGGATCTCTGTGAGTTCAAGGTAAGCCTGGGTTACAAGTGATTTTTCCAATCTAAAACAGAAACAGAGCCATGCGGTGATGGCTCACACCTTTAATACCAGCTGGGAGCCTCAGGCCTTTAATCCCAACACAAGAGAGGTAGAGACAGGAAGGGATACAGGAGGTCAGAGAGAGGAATAGAGGACAGGAAGAGACAAGAGCGGGAGGTGTTTTGCTTGAGGATATCTAGAGACAGGTTAGCCCATTTGTTCTGAGGACTGGTGAACAAAAGAACTAGTGGCTGGCTGCACTGTTTGTCTGATCTTTCAGCATTTACCCCTATATTTGACTCAGGGCTTTTATTATTAAAACCAATTAGAATTCACACTACAACTAAAAGTGTTGTTTTATTGTTTGTAAATCTCAGCCCTTCTCTCTGCCTCTCAATATCGTCTCTCTCTCTTCCCCTCCCTCTTTACTGCTAAGAAATCCAAAACATGAATAAAGTCTTTTTTTTCTTTTCAGTGGACTTGGATTTGGATGTCATGCAGTACAATGACCTGGTGATTCTAAAGTCTAGAAAGTATCTATCTTTCGGACTCTGTGGACTTTTGTCATCAAGGTGATCATTTGATGTACACATATTTAAATTCAGTGCTCCTGTTTTATAATTCTTCGAGAATACTTCCACAACCTGTTATGGGTAACTTTATGCTCCACTTTTCAGAACACACTCTCTCCCATATTGAATATACTTGCTAAGTCTCCTTTCTCTTTTTCTTACATTTTTGTGTGTATTAAACTTCTCTATCATTTATACTGTTAGTGTATGGGTCTTTTTCATTCCATTTTTTCTATATTTTAAGTGCAGTATGGCTTCTCAATTAATTATATTGTTAAACATGTGTATCTGGTCTTATGCGAGAGATGAAAATTTTTTACTTGCTTCTCTTTGTTGTTACTGTTCTTGTTATAACAATTTTTATTTAATTACATTTTTATGATTTTAGGTCCACATTACTTTCTCTTATTCAATAAGACCCATTCTCTAATTTTCTTTCATTCCTATAATTTTTGTTGATGCCAATATATTATTATTTCTCACATATCTCATTATTTATAAAAGTTGAGAAAACTAAATGTGTTTTGACTTCAAATTTCCCATTCAAATATTCTTTATCTCAGGCTTCCTTTTTTTACTATTTTTAACATATTAATTGAAAAATTATTGTATGCACTTCTTATGAACTTCCTTAAATGTAAATGCTTTCAAGTACCAAAATATTAGCAAAGCTTATAGACATGCAACACAACTCCTGACCTAAGACTGAGGAAAAATCACAGAAGAGGGGATGGAAAAATTTAAGACCCACTTGTTCAGAGTGACTGCTATGGTATATAGGGTTTTCTATAAATAACAAAGAATATGCTCTCATGACTTCTCAACTATAATGGTTACTAAAATAAAAATAATGAAAACAGGATTTGTCATGTCAAAGTGAACAAAAGGGGTTTCCACATAGTGTTACCGATTAAATTTAGCAGGACATATGTGTGACACATGCTCATAAAAAATTAGATGTCCCACAACAGATAAATGAGTAATGAAAATGTGGTTTATTGAGAAAAATGAGTATTACTCAACTGTTTAAAATATGCTATCATGATTTGCAGGCAAACAAATGGAACAAGAAAAAAATCATTCTGATTGAGGTAACACAGACCAGAAAGATAAATATGGTATATACTCACTTATACTTGAATATTAGCTATAAAATAAATGATAACCAACCTATAATCCCTAGACCCAGGGAATTTAAATATAGACAAAGGCTCTATCAGGGAACTAAGGATCTCCCTGGGAAGGAGAAATAAATTATAATTTATGGGTAGACTAGGGGCATGGAGGACAAGAACAGGAGGATCAGAAAGGTAGGGGTGAGGGAAAGGAATGCAAGGAGAAACAGCTGAAATTGAAGGACTGGTATGAAAACCTATTTTAGTGGAAACTTCCTATATCTATGAAGGTGAGCCAAATAAAGTTTCCTAATAATGGGGAAATAGAGACCCAACTGGTCATCTCTTGTCAAGAAATGAGAATTCCAGTATCAGGATTGGGTTGCATTCAGTTGAATTGTTGACCAAAGGGTTCCTGAAGAAATGCAAAAACAATCCAGGATCTTGTCCAGAAAATGAATTGCTACATTCATTTACAAACTGACAGAGGTTCCCCCATTGTTGAGGACAACACCCACACAACTCCTTAAACATGAAGCAGTCAAACTGGTGATTTCATAAAGCAACTGCAACATTCTAATGTCTTTGGTTAGGAACATACTCTGAAGGCTACAAAAAATTAACATAAACAGGAACACAAGCAAGAAAAAGTTTTACTTATAATCTGTTTTGCTGACTAGAGATGTTAAGTCAGTGGTGGCTCAGAACATGTGTGAGTAACCAGCCAATGTCTGAATTGATTTAAATATAAGGCCCACTATGTAAGATGGAACCCATACCCAGTCTTGAGTGACCAGAGACTAAATAGCCCAGAGACTTAGAGTAAAACTGGACACTAATGACCAAAAAGGAAAGAGAAGGAAGGAAGGAAAGGCTATCAATAAAACGACTCTGTGTCATATTCTACTATGTTCTCACATCAGTGGTTTATTCAGTCATGATTATATTCAACAAAAGGAAACAGATGCTGAGACACCTAGACAGACAATTCACACACAGAGAAAGAGAGACTCCTTGGTATACATAGCTCAAAATGGGATGTCACCATCAAATGTGCTCCTCAAAGTTCATGGAACTCTGCAGAAAAGGAGGCAGGAGGGTGGAAGATCTAGAGGGATGGATGACATCAGAAGAAACAGGATAACTGAGTCAATTGAGCAGTGTTCATAAGAACTCAAGGATTAAAGCAGGTGAGTGTTGTCACCAGATCCTCTGCATCTATATTATATCTTTCATCTTAGTATTAAGGGTACCGTTGAATGTGTGAATGAGTAGGTCTCTGATTCCTATGCCTATTTTTGGCATCTTTAATTTTTCTGGGTTGTTTGGCCCAGCTTTGATGTGATGTTTTTTTGTTTTATCTTATTTTGTTTTGCTTTGTCATATTTAATGGTGATCTCTTAGATTCCTGTTGTTTTCCATTAGGGGACAGGAATGGAATGAATCCAGATGACAGGGGAGGTACAGAAAAACTGGGAGAAGTAAAGAAAGGAAAATTGTGGTCAGAAATTAATTTGTGCAAAAGAATCTATTTTTAATTATGAAAAGTTACAAAAATAAAATAGGAATCTCAGGTTTAGATAGGGATGAATGTAGCTGTGTGTTAAAACTGTTTAATCAAAGTTTATTTTAAATAGTTGATATATCATTGCAAGAAATTTCTAATTTCCCATGGTACTTCCATCAATCATTTCAGGTATTGTCTTCTCTTCTATTTTTGTTAAGAGTCCATGATTATATTAGTCTAATAAATAATACAGGACAGGGAGAGGAAAATTTATGTGAATCAGAGAGGATAGAGGGTATATAGAAAATATGGCCCAAATGAATTGACTAAGTAGGGCATATTTGTGGTCACAGAGACTGAAGTGGCAAGCAAAGGGCCTAGATGGATCTGCACTAGGACCTTTGCATATATGTTATGACTGGCAACTTTGTGTTTTTGTGGAACTCATAACCATCTGAGTATGTTTGTCTATGTAAGAACAAATATAGAAAATAATTTTGGCAAATCTGTAAAAATGATTTTTCAAGGCTGATTTTGTTACGACTATAAGGTAGCATACCTGACTTGAAATTTAAATTGCTAAATTTGTCTCTTTTTCTTAAATACATGTAAAACTTAATTATTCAATTTTGATTAACTTGTTAATTTAGATGATCTTTTAAAAATATAAACTAACAAAAGAAGGTGAGCCAAAACAATTTAGTGCTTCATATGGTGTTTAAAATTTGGCATGTTCCAATCATGAAAAGACTAAAGTCATGGAGTCTTAAACAGATGTCTTACTTGTATAGGTTCATTACGAATTGGCAGGTTTAACACGCTGTACTCTGAAATGGCTGCTTTTCAGTTATATAGAAGAAAAATGGGCTCATAAGGCCTAGGGGAAAAATAAATCAGTGCAGCTGAAACCCTGTTCAGAATTATTCTTAATATTCACAATTAATTTCTGGAGCCCAGCTTGTACAAAACACTGCCAGCTGCTCCAGTAACAAATGTGTGTTCGTTTCAGGCAACTACTGATTGTGAAATCTGCTTGGCTCATACAGGTGGCAACAGGTAAACAGTCTGCTCTGCATTTCTTCATTTCCTCGTTTGTCTTATGATAATTTGTTCTAGCAAATGAATTGTAAGAGAAGTAAGGCTTGATTCAGGAAAATGTGGCATCCTGAGATCCTTCAGTTCTTCCGTTAAGTTAAGGGCCTGTGCTGGTTAGTTTTATGTCAACTGGAAACAAGGCAGAGTCACTTGAGAGGAGGGAACCTTAATTGAAAACAATGCCTCCATAAAACCTGGCTAGACTTGGTGAGCTCACAATAGATCAGCCCCACTGTTTCAGTGGGTGGGTGCACCTCTCGTGGTCCTGACTTCCTTGCTCATGTTCTCCCTCCTGCTGTTCATTGGGACCTTGGGATCTCAGTCCAGTGCTCCAGTGTAGGTCTCTGTCTCTATCTCCATCCATTGCCAGATGAAGGTTCTATGGTGATATGCAAGATATTCATCAGTATGGCTATAGGATAGGGTCATTTCAGGTTCCCTATCCTCAGCTGCCCAAGGAGCTAACTGGGGACATCGGCCTGGGCACTCTTTGAACATGGCAGACAATGAGGGCTGATGAGAAGCCAAAGACAATGGCACTGGGTTTTGATCCTACTTCATGTTCTGGCTTTGTGGGAGCCTAGCCAGTATGGATGTTCACCTTCCTAGACCTGGATGGAGGGGGGAGGACCTTGGACTTTCCACAGGGCAAGGAACTCTGACTGCTCTTTGGACTGGAGAGGGAGGGGGAGAGGAGTGGGGGGAAGAGGAGAAGAGTGGGAGGAGGGGGAGGGAAATGGGAGGCTGGGAGGAGGTGGGAATTTCTTTTTTTTTTTCTTTCAATAAAAAAAAATCATTTAAATTAAAAGAAAAAAACCTGGCTAGAGATAATTATGTAGATCATTTTCTTAATTAATGCTTAGTAGACAAGGGGATAGGGTCGACGTACAAAGGTTGTTTTCCAGAGTCAGCAAAGATTGTAAGACTGCAAAGTCATGTGTAAAAGTCTTCTATCTAGTAATGTTTTTGGAAGTATAAAAGGGTTATGGATAACAATTGAGGCTGGCCACTCTAAGCAGTCAGGAGAGGCCACTGTTGAAGGTACAGCTAGAATATGATTGAAGCACCAGAATTGATGGGACTGCGCAGAGACGTTGAAGTATGGCACCATAGAGAGAACCCAGGAGTGGCTACTGATGAAAGTGCCCCCCAGTTTCAATACAAGGCTCCATTCATGATATCCTGATTGTACCTCGAAACCTCTCAGTTCTTCCTCAACTCCTTTCACCCTCACATCCACTCCCTTTCTTTTCTGTCTCTCATTATAAAAGAACAGACACGTTATGAGTCTACAACCAAACATGACATAACATACTTTAAGATAAAGGAGAAACAATCATGTGAAAGTTGGGCAGGGAAACCAATGAAACAAATAGATTCTAAAAGCAGACTCAAGAATCAGAGACTGAAGAGTTCTCAGAGGTCCCATAAAAATTCTAAGATAAAAGCGATATTCCATTCACAGGAGGACCTGTGTAGATCCGTATACACCCTGTGCTTGTTGATTCAGTGTCTATGAGACCATTAGCATCTTGTTCAGTTGATTCAAGAGTACCTTGCTCTCCTGGTGTCCTCCATCATCTCTGGTCATACAACTTTTCTATTTTCAGTTTGTAAGTTTCCCTGAGCTTTGGGAGGGATAGGGAGGATTCAATAGACTCTCTGTGCAACATTTGGTTGTGGGTCTCTGCCTTTTTTCCTCTGTTCTGCTGGAGGAAGCTTTTAGATGATGACTGGATGAGGCACTGATCTATGAGTAGAGTAAAATATTATCAGGAGTCATTTTATTGATACTTTTAAAAGGACAATAGTTTTCCTTTTACCCTAGAAATCTGAGCTATTTGGTATCTGGCTCGTGGTTAGCCAAACAGCTTCTGGCATGAGTTCCATTTTTGTGGGATGGGTCTTAAATAAAATCAGACATTGTTTGACTACTCTAACAAATTCTGTCCTACTGTTTCTCTGGCATATCTTGCAGACAGGACAGGTTTTAGGTCAATGATTTAGTGACCTGTGTCAGTGCCCAAGGCCCACCACAGGAATCCTTTTCTGTCTACAGAAGATGGTCAGTTCTGACTTTATAATCTCCATTATTAGTAGTTCTTATTAGGTTCATCCTAAAATCATGGGAGTTTCTATTGCACTACGTTTCCATATAACCTCTCACCTCAAAATGTCTTGCAATTCTTGTCATCTCTCCCCATACTCTCCCCCTCCATTCTTTTTCCCCAACCTGGTCACTCCTATTGATATTTCTACCTTCCCCATGTCCACCTGAAAAATCTATTCTATTTTCCCTTCCCAAGGAGATCCATGCATCTCCCTTCTAGACTTCCTTGTTACTTAACTTTTCTGGGTCTCTGGATTATAGTATGATTATGATTTACTTTAAAGCTAATATTAACTTACAAGTGATTACATATCATGTTTGTCCTCTGGGTCTGGATTACTTCATTCAACCATTTGTTTGCAAATTTTATTTTGCCATTTTTAACAGCTATAATCCTTTGTGTACATGTGCCACATTTTTTGATCCACTTTTCTGCATGTTCAGTTTGTGTTGCTTTTGTCTGTATCTGTTTCCAACCCTCCTCTACTTTTTTACATTGCCATCCATTATTTATTCACAGGTAAAATAAGTATCTGTCATTTCTTTTCTTTTCTTTTGGGTTGCTTTTCAGTTACTCCTGACTAGAAGGAGGTTTAGAAAGTAGAATATTCCATATCTATACAGTCCATTAAAGTAAACAATAACCACATGTATTTATCAATCAGTTTAACATATTTAGTAGGACTGTAGCAATTTAACTGCTAAATTAATTGCTTTTAATTATAACTAAGTATACACATGTCACTTGTGTGGGTTACTCTTTGTATAATAAAGTGTGATCTTCAAGTTTAAATTATGAATTCATGTTATAAATGATATTCTATAAAAAATAAGTTGTTTTATAATATAGTATTTAGAATGTCACTATCTGGCAATAGTTGTATACCATATGGGGCAGTAAAAATTGAATTAATATATAAATTATAAAACCATATAATATCAATGTTTATTGTTTTATAAATATATTATAGTTTAGTCCTATTTTACATGTATTTATTGTGTTTGTATGTGTATATACTTTCCTTTCTAGTCATTTGCTATTATGCTCACCACTGTCTAATAATTGACCTTAAATTTAGAACAGAAAGAGTTAAAGGAAGGTAAACAAAAAAAAAACTTTGATCTTTCAATAACCCTAATGTCTAGGTAGTCATGTCCACATGAGAAGGCCAGGATGTGGTAGTAACATGCTAAGCATGTCAGCCCCTTTCCACTCTTACAGATCACCTAATTCTAAAACACTGAGGTGAACTCAGCTGTGCCCCATTATTATTTGCTCCATGTTTTTGTACTGACTAATTGGTAATGAAGTGAGGCAAATACGTTACAGAATGACGTAATATATAAATGCCAGAGACCCCTCAAAGGTCATTAGAAAATTCAATTGCGTTACAGAACTCCAAAAAAAAATATTCATGTCTGAAAAGTCTAAATTCAGCTTTTGCCTGCAGTGAATCTTTACCTTGTTCAAGTGTCCAAGTAAAGACTGGGTCATAAATTTCTGTGTTGTTAATGGCATCTAGCAGGATTTTGTATAATGCATCATTTAGCCTTTGATTCTCTGTAATACTTTCCTTGAAACATCTTCAAAGCTAGCCACTTTTACAAGTGTCAAAAATATGATTCAGTTATTGGAATTATATTAAAACAACTATTACCTTGTCCACTTTGTAAAGACCAGTTCCTGTTAATTTTATGCCATCTATTATTATTTTGAATTTATTTTATTATGAAAATGTATTATTTATCTAAGATTATACTTGTTTATAAAACATTATTTGAATAAATCA
Organism: Microtus oregoni; assembly: GCF_018167655.1. Taxonomy (NCBI): domain Eukaryota; kingdom Metazoa; phylum Chordata; class Mammalia; order Rodentia; family Cricetidae; genus Microtus; species Microtus oregoni. The sequence goes on from NW_024543060.1 coordinate 20,535,842, forward strand.
TTGTTTTTACAGTTTTAATCTCTGTATTTTACTCCCAAGATATACAGATGAACAATTAGAGATGTGCTTCTATACAAATTCTAAATTAATGCATCCTATTGTTTGACAAAGCAAAGATAGGTAAATCTTAGGAAATATAGAAGTATTACTTTTAGAAGGGATATAAAAAACTTTGCATAAAAACCTGTGGAAGAAAAAAAACAGTTAAACAGAGCCTACTCAAACACCATGATTTAAAATTTAAATAGATTGGTTTTAACTGACAAAATATATTTACACAAACAACCATGACAGAGTTTTGGTAAAGTTGAAAGAATTTTAAAAATAATAGAATCATGAAAAGTTGGATCAAAATTAATTGAGGCATGTAAACATTTATTTTAGATTCTACAAAACATGTATGTCCAAACTCTACATAAGATTAAATTCAATGGCCATCACAAAAACAAGTTTTAAATTTTCTCCTTTCATCTTTTATTGCACTTCTTAAACAGAAACTACTGAGTCTCTGTTTTACTGACTTGCAGTACATGTTCAGTCTTGCATTTTGCTTCTCAGTCAAATTTCTTCTTGTCACCTATCGCTGCTCCATCTTAGCACAATGGTTTAGCACACTTTCCTTGCACACCATTTGTAATCCCAACCACATGATTGACATTAGAAGAAAGGATAAGGAGACACTTCTTATTCTTGTCTTCAGATTAGACAGGAAGATAGAAAATGGCTTTTTGTCTGAATTACTCACCCAATCATTTAATCAGACAAATGTTATATTTGCCTTCTCAATGGAACCTAGTTAAAGCTTGATCCTCAGATGTCATAGATCACATTTGTACCAATGATAATATAATTAATTCCTATGAGCTTTTTATATTAGAAGTGAATGAAATATAACATTAGATATAAAAAGTGGTTATATTAAAATAACAAATATTTTATATTATTTTTAATGCTAATAAAATAAAATTGATAAGACACTTGAGAAAAGAAATAGCCATGCAACTGTGTAATATAGTAAGGGTAGCATGTTAAAAATAGGAAAAATATGATTGTTCATCTTTTAGAAAAAGATGGATATTTTTCTTTCAATATATAAGAATCTTATTTCAAATCACATAGAATTCACAAGAAAGGAAGTAGGTACCATTAAGCTATATGATTTTTTTTTAGGGTGAAAAATGTTAACGTGGCTATTGATGGATATAATGATCATATCTCCTGTCTTTCAGGGAAGTAAAATTCTGTGAGGGAAAGGGAGATGATTACTTATAATTTCAAATGTAAAAAGAATAGCGAAGTGATTCAGAAAGCATGTTGGACAAAGATTCATCTTTTAATTGCAGAAATATCTATGTCTAGCCTTTTTATGTTTTTATAAAAAATGAAATTAGACCTTATCATCTTTTAGAATTCATAACTGCATGCATGGCTAAATGAAATCTTTGAAACTGTCTGCTTCTAAATTTAACTATATTTCACAGTGGAAGATGAATAGTATGCTATAGTATTATGTATAGAGACACATTATTTTAACTAGGTATAAATATATGACTGAAAGGAATATGCTAGGTGGGGAAGTGTAGTGCTTTACTATTTTTTTGAGAAGTCCCAAGAAGTCAGTAAGTAAGTTTCAAATGCTGCCTATAAGAAACTTGAGAATTTATCATTTTCCTAAAGTTAAAATTTTAATATGCATCTCTTTTTAATGTATTCGATATTTCTGTTCCTGTTGACTGTTTTCAAAGATACAATGCTGCTCACTGTGTGTGTGTATGTGTGTGTGTGTGTGTGTGTGTGAGAGAGAGAGAGAGAGAACATACGTGTGTGTGTGTGTGTGTGTGTGTGTGTGTGTATGTGTGTGTGTGTCATTTTTCAAATATAAAGAAAACATTTACACGCTGAAAGCCTCACTGGCAAACGTAAGAAAAAAAGAAAAGAGAAAAGCCAGATGAGGCAGTGAAGTAAAAGCAGAAGTGTGTGTAGAGAGTTAAGACACTGCTGACTGCTTTGCTGGGAAAGGCCTACTGCATAGCATAAACACATGAGGTTATCTGAATTAGCACTCGAGGCTTATTAGCACCTAAAGTGTGAATGATGAAAATTCATTTCAGGCTATGTGTCTCCATTCCAATATCACCTTTTTACACAATTTCACTACTAACTACAAGTCTGCTCCTTATTCATGAATACTTTCTTCATAGCTGTGTTTAAGCCCCAACTTCAATTTATGTAAGTTCTTGGTGGTGTCACTGTATATAGAGTATGACCAGAAACTGTTGAAGACTCTTAGCTTTCCTATAGCTCACTCTTTCCTTTCAGCTCTCTAATTCAATGCTGTGATTACCTTTGCCTATCAGTGCCTGAGCTTCAGATTGGGCACAAAACTGTCTGAGCATCTCTTTGTACCCGATACAAAACATAAATGTCTTGGCTGTAAATTCCATGTAGTTCTTTTTGTATAAAGACATCATAAAATTTATTTAGGTCATGCTGTCCTCTTGTTAGACTTTCATGGCCAAATCTGACAGTCTTCTGGTTCCTAAATCATATGTCATGTGTTATTTAATTCCTACATGCCCTAATATGTAAATAACGTCAAATATAAATGGAATATGTGCATACAAACACATATATAAAGTAAGAAATGGCTTTTCAGATTTACATATTACTTTTGGGTTGTTTTATGAATCAGAAATTCAATTCATGGTCAAATAATTAAACTTATAGCTAAACTATACATATATATGTATATATATATATATAATTTTACTTAAAAAATTGTAGCATCCTTTTGCTATTAAATGGAAACTTTATCATTTGAGTTTCTGAACATTCCAAAGTACAGGATAATAGATAAGGAGAGAGAACTTAAAAAAAATATGCATTTGGACTAAGTGTGTATATAAAGGTTTCTCCTTCCAAGAGATTCACAGTCTAATTTAAGGAGGTCGATCCTCCATTACTTTTCACCTCTAAATCAGAAAGTCTCTCTTTTTTTCCTTCAATTTGAACACATCTATATTTTTTAAGGTAATGAGCTAGGTGCTTACAACTCGTTGGCAATGCAAAAGAGACAGACTTTCCAAATCACTGGACCTGTTTGGGTAACATAAGTCAATTTAATTTGTGTAAAGTAGAACTCCTTATCAGGGGTTTTCGCTGCAAGTCTTTTAATTTCCCCATAGGTTTTTAACTCCATGATGATTTTTTGTAATTAAGAGTTATGCCTCCAATGACATGGAGCTTGCTAGGCAGTGTCCCTGCTGCACTGCGGACGGCAAGCTAAGAGCTCTCCCTGAAAGGCAGGCAGCATTTCTTAGAATTGAGAGCAGAGGAAGCAAAGCCTTCCTTTAAAGTAAATACGCCAATTTCTTAGACCTATAATTCACTCAACTCATGAGCAAAAGTTTGTAATTGACAGACTTAATAAACAGTTTTAAGTTGTTGACTGTGTTGAGACACGATAGCAACCTATATAAAATTTACTAGTAGAGTTATAGGCAGGGATATTTTAGTTGCTACTGCTATAAGAAATGACTTTTATTTCTTGACTAATATTTTAGAACCAACAAACGAGTTAATAGTACAGTGTTCTAAACTAACTAGAAATTTAATCTGGCACAAGTCTCCCAGTAACACTTTGTCTCATAAAGAGATGACTGGTTGATATTATGACTTAATAAATGAAGTTATAGCACTTGTGTTTCTCTGATCCGGATGAGATGCTGCACATGGACCTCCCAGTCTTTTTCCCTCTCAACAAAGTGGTGATGATTTAGCAACCATCCAGGATGAAAGTAGTTCTCTTAGAGAATAATTAGAAAGTTACATCAGTCCAGTGGAGTACCAAGATGATCAGATCACAACACAAGTATAAGGAGCACTTTACTTGTGGCAGGGACAAGGCTCTCCCCTCTCTATCTAGGCAGAGCAAAGTATCCCTCCCTCTATGGGGAATCAGGTCTTTCCTCTCTATGGCTGGACTCCAGGAGCTCTGCCTAATGCTTAGCTGTGGATCTCTACATCTGCTTGCATCAGTTACTGGATGAAGGTTCTATGATAACAATTAAGGTAGTCATCAATCTGATTACAGACTTTATTGAATCAGCATGGGAGGCCTCAGACTCTCTGAGGAGTGGATAGGGGGTGGGAGAAGATGGGGAGATCTGGAGGAAAGGAGGGAGAGGGAACTGTGGTTGGCATGTAAAATAAGATTGTTTTAAAAAATTAAAAAATATATAAGAGGCATATTATTTCCATTAAGCTAACCATTGTGTAATATTAATGTAATGTAATGGCACCATGACATTAGAGGATTTTCTGAGACATAACTCACCCATTCCCCCAGTTCTATAAAGGACGAACAAAGAAGGCATCCTATAGCTTAAATACCAGGACACAAACATTACTGCAGTGGGCAGATACAACTCATGTTGCTCTGAAGCTCACAGATTTGCTGGTCTGCCCACCCGATAGAATAGCTCCCAGAAACTACTGATGTGCCTTGGATTCCAGGATCCTGAAATGCTAAGATGGTCTTATGGAGTAAAAGATTGTGTTTTTTTTTTGTCTAATAAACAGAGAATATTTTTTTAAAGTAGTTTAAACATTAAGTCACAAAGCAGCAAATTTCTGAAGAAAATGAAAAGACATTTTGTTATTTCAGTGAAATGAACTTATAAATCAATGGTATCAAAAAAGAGGTTTGTTTATTTTTACAAATGATCTTGTTTGAGTTTGAGTAACATCAAAATATATTGGACATATCCAAGCTAATTAATAAAATTATTTGCAAAATATTTCTTATGACATATAAAACTTTAAGACAATAGACTGGCCTCTGCAAATTGACCACAGGACAACATTGCTTAGGACAACACCCACACAGTTCATTGAAGATGGAGAAGTAGAGCTGGTGCCTGCCTACCTGGATGGAGCCTTCACCAAATGTTATAGTGTCTTCGATTCAGGAACATACTCTGCAGGGTACAAAAAGAGAAACATAAGCAGTAATGCAGGCAGAAAAAATTTGAAATACAATCTGATTGGCCTGTAAATTATGCAGGGGTAATGGCACAGAACTTGTAGGGGTAGTAACTCAGTCTCTTATTTGACTTAACTCCCACTCAGAAGACAGAGGCCTTGCAGAATGTTGCTTCAGTGACCAAGAACCAGACACTAGATGACTCAGAGAGCTAGTATCAAACCCAAAACTACTGATCAAAAAGGCAGGGAGGGGAGCAGAGAAAAATGTAGAGCTCAATAAAAATCAATAAAAATTACAATAAGAAGATTCCTAATGATATTCTGCTGTACTCATAGATCAGTGCCTTATTATTCTTCAGAGAGGTTTCCTAAGGCGTCAGAAAGGAACAGAGAGAAAGAACCACAGTTAGACATTATACAGACTGAGAGTTCTTGGACCACACAGCTCTAAGTTCTAAGAGTTCAGGGAACCCCACAGAAGAAGCAGAGGGAGTTTGGGAGCCAGAGTGGATGGAGGACATCAATAAACAAGGCCTGTTGAAATAACTGATCAGGATTCATGTGAAATTTAAGATACTCAAGAAGCAAAGTACAGGACTGAAATAGGTCTTTTCTGAACCCTTTGTGTACCAACCTTAGCTTTCACCTTTATAATTTTATGGGGCTTCTGAGTGTGTGAACAAGGGGGTCTCTGATTCTTTTGCCTGCTCCTTGAGATCTTTTGCTTTTGTTGGGTTGCATGATCCAGGCTTGATGTGCCTGTTTTACATTACATTTTATTTTGATATGCTTGGGTTTTATCTCTTAGAAACCTCTTATATTCTAATATAAGATATAGAAGACAGGTGAGATGGGGACACCTAGGAGGAGTAAATGGAAGAAAACTGTCTTCAGGGTATATTGTTTGAGAAAAGGATCTATTTTCAATTAAACTAAATCAAGAATAAATATTTCAAATACCCATTTATACTTTAAAGAGTAGAAAACACTGAACCTAAAATAAGAAGAAAATAATAAAATTAAAGCATGAATCAATCGAAGACAGGAAATTAAAGTACAAGAAATGTGATAAAGCTAGACTGTGTTTTTGAAACCTAAAATGAGTAAACATTTAAGTAGGCCAATTAATAAAAGCAAACACTCAAATGGAAATCACAGAAATAGGGCAGGTTGTAGCATACCTCTCAAAAATTAAAATGATCTCAACAGAAATTGGGAATAAGGAAATATTGTCTCACTGCAATTTTATGTCTGAAAAAAATTCTGAGATACATGTCTCACCAAAATAAATTTTTAAAAAAATTTCCATTCAAAATCTCTATTCCAGGCCAAAAGCAGTTGACTAATAAATTAAAAGAGTTATCAAATAAAATAAATAATTTTATAATACAGAAGAGAAGCTATTTCCAAACATAAGAAATGAAGTAGGCGTCACTTAAAATTGTTTTAAATCTATATGAAGGAAAGATAGACCATTAGAAGAAAAAGCTGTATCAACTCTTAAGATGTACACCAATGTAAAACTGCACATAAAATACTAGCAAAATTATATCATATTATAAGATCACCCTCCATGACCATTGGAAGGTTTTCCTGTGAAACAATTTATTCAATATATACAGATATGATAATGAAATATAATGTTATAGTAGATTAGCTATTTTTAAATAAATGACAACTATATTTTTCACAATGGAATGCCATCAGAACATATGTGATCTAACATCTACTAATAAAATCAAAGTAAAATGAGAAGTAAACACACTCAAACAGATATTGTTAATATTGAGCACAAAGACGTGGTAAATTCCATCACTGTTGGCCTCCTACCACACCAGGGGAGATATTGAGAAAGTGTGAAGGAATGCGGCGCCACCATTAAGATTTAAGTAGAAAACAGAGCAGCATTTGTTCTGATTTCTGGTTGAAGTTGTAGAACCAAGTACTAAAATTCCTTTGCTCCAGGGATGGAAAGTGACCCATGAAGATGTCAGTGCCAGTGGAAGCATACTGTTCCAAGCTGTAGATGGCACCCTGCATCCAACTTGGCTGATTAGCAAGCCTTTGCATGCACCTCTCCAAGAGTTTTGTAAAAGTTGATAGTATCGGTACTGTCCCAGTAGGCAGAGAAAAGACTGGCACTCTCAGAACTGGCATGGTACTCACCTTTCTTCCAGTCAATGTCACAACCAAAATAAAGTGTGGTGCTGTGATGTTGTGAGGGAACACTGTGGACCTCCACACCAGCAGTGTGTCTGTCAAAGATGTTCCTTACAGCAATATTGCTGCTGACAGCAAAAAATGACCCATCAGTGGGAGCAGCTGGCTTCTCTGCTTAGGTGATTACCCTGAATCACTGATACCAATTCAGTACTGGCCCTGTTCCTATGGTGGGCTGTCACTCAACTCAAATAGCTTGCAAGTGTGCTGAGCAGATAGGAAAGATTGATCACTGTCATAGTCAAAAGCTGAGAGACGGCCCTAAACTCGAGAAAATTCTTGATGTTGCCACAGTTGATATAGTTAGAGACGAGCTCAGGCGCACTGAGAACTTCTCTGACTATATTCTTCAAAGTCATTTTGCTGATTGTGATGAGAGATAGATGATCCATAGCAGTGACATTAAAAAATTATGGACAAGAAGTCTTCTGAAGATGGGAACACACCAAGTATGCCACAAAGATAAGAAATTTGGAGAAATATTAGTCTAATACCCACCACCGATGGATGATTGAGTAGTGGAAGAATGCCCTCAAAATTAGTTGCCTCAATAGACCACTTCGATTTAGTAGGAGAAGACTTGTAAATGGAGGGATGCATCTCGCATCCTTGAGAAGAAAAAGTGAATGTTTCATGGACCTCTGGGTATCTCAAAATGTGAAAGAGTGGGGGAAGGCTTGATTGAACCAAAAACTTGTCACAGAGTTTAAAGATTTATTAAAACAAAAATGATCCTGTCTTAGGGTTGCTATTGCTGTGATGAAATGCCACCACCAAAAATATCTTGGGGAGGAAGGAGTTTATTTGGCTAACACTTTCAAATCAAGGAAGAAAGTCAGGCCAGGAACTCAAGCAAAACAGGAACCTGAAGACGAAAGGTGATACAGAGGCCATGCGGGTGTTGTTTACTAGTTTGCTCCTCACGGCTTGCTCAGTTGATGATCTGATATAATCCAGGACCACCAGCACAACGATCACATCACGCACAATGATCTGGACCTCCCTCACCAATAACTAATTAAGAAAATGCTCTATCTGTGTGCCTTTAAGCAGACTTTTATAGAGGAATCGTCTTAATTGTTTTCCCTTCTCTTAGATGATTTAACTTTTGTCAAGTTGATATAAAACTATCCAGCACAATTGCTTGTCATCTTGAAACACAACTCATCCTTGTTAAGCTACAGACTTTACTTTCTTGTCCATCCCCTCAATTACACACTAATATCAATACGACAATACAAATTATTTTAAAAACCTATAAAGTTTTATAGTCTTTGCAAATTGAAACATCTTAAAATTCAGTTTCTTTAAAAAATAGAGTCTCTTCTAAAACCTAAACTATCTTGAAAACCTCAGTTTCTCAACTGTGGATTCCTATAAAATAAAATAAATGAGTTAAATACTTCCTTACTTCAATAGTGAAGTGCCCAAGCAGAGTCCCAGTTATATCAAAGCAGTTAAGGAGGACACCCAGTCCAAAAGTAACATGAGAAGGAAGGAGTTTATTTGACTTACACTTTCAAATCAAGGAAGAAAGTCAGGCCCTCCGAAGCCGCTTCTCTGGCAGTGTATCTTCAAAATGCTGACGTCTCTGCTACAACCAGATTGCACGTTCACCAATTGCCTTCCCTGGTTCTCTCTACGAGGCCAGTATTCAACACTTCTCCATTGCCCCTTCATTCCTGGGGCTTCAATTTATAATAAGGATGCCAATTATGCAATATCCTATCTTAACCTCTCACAGTACCAAGCCTTGGCTGCTTTTCAGGACTCTCCCATGCCTTCAAAACCAGTTCTCCTTGGATGACTCTTAAATAGTACCACATTTGCAAGGCACAACTTTGGTTGCCTTTAGAGCAGGACTTCTATCTTCCTGACAAAGGAAACACTTCCCAGAAGACCTCTCCTCAATGATCCCAGATGCGCTTAATCACCACTAATTTCTTAGCTCCTGCTGATCAGCATCAATTGCCTCAGTAATGAAAAGGTTTCAATTCGGTAGTGCTGACTGCTTGTTAATTATAGTTGATGTTGCTATTGCCCCAGCTAACCAGAACCACATATTCTCAAGTCAAAATAGCAAACAATCTATAAGCAACTCTCAAACTTCCCTCTGGAATTCCGTTATCCCTCTTTGTACCATCAGCATTGCTCTCAACATTTTTTTTTCTTCTAAGCTCCAAAAGAATATCTGATCAAGCTTTGAACATTTAATGGATTTTCTAGACTAAATTTTCAACATCCTTACACAATTCTCCCCCAAACAACATGGTCATGTCTCTCAAAGCAACACCCCACTACTCATACCAATTTTCTTAGCTAGGGTACCAGTTTATCTATTGATGTGATAAGAGACTATTACCAAAAGCCTTTTGTGGGGAACAGAGTTTATTTGGCTTACACTTCCAAATCACTGTACACAATTTGTCTTAGGGTTTCTATGGCTGTGAAAAGATGACATGTCCACAGCAATTCTTATAAATAAAAGCAGTTAATTGGGGCTGGCTTACAGTTCAGAGCTTTAATCCGTTATCATCACCATGATAAGAAACATCGATGAGGTGGGGGGGCAAAAAATAAAAATAAATAAAAAAGAAGCATGGCTGAGCACAGACAGATATGGTGGTGATGAAGTAACTTAGCTCTACATCATTATTGGCAGGCAGCAGGACGAGATAGTGACACTGGACCTGACTTGAGCATTTGAAACCTCAAAGCCACCCGCAGTGACATACTTTCTGCAAAAAGTGACTCCCACTCCAACAAGGCTCACCTCTTACTAATGCCACTCCCTGTGAGCTGATGGGGGCCATTCTCATTCAAATCACGACAACATGGAAGAAAGTCGGGACAAACATTCAAAAGGGGCAGGTACGTGGACTCAAGAGCTGATGCAGTGGCCATGGAGGCATGCTGCTTATTGGATTTTTCCACATGGTTCGCTCAGCCTGCTTTCGAATACAACAGTGGACAACCAGCATAGGGATAGGACCATTCACAATGGACATCTGGAGGAATTCTCATTATGGAATTTTTGCTAATGAATTTACTGCTTCAAGTGTCAGGATTAATTAATGGGAGTAATTAAAAATATAAATGTATATGACATTTTCAAACTTTAAAGCTGTGCAATAGAACACTAGTTGCCTTGGTTCAATTCCCAGCACCCACCCTGTGACTTAAATCCCCTGTAACTCTAGTTCCAGGGGATCAAACATACTTTTCTGATCCCCCAGGACCCATTTCACATACAGTATGTAGAAAAAATTCAGGAAACCCCCATACATTTTGAAATAAAGTAAAAATATTAAACCCAAGAAGTCAGGATTTACACATAGAGATAAACAGTAAATCCAGGTATAATGACATATCCTTATAATCTAACCTCATAAGAGGCAGAAAGAAGCAAATCAGTTACAAGCTTGAGGAATTCCTAGGTAACTCAATGTCTTCTAGACATCTTAGGATGAAAGAATAATAAAGTATTTTATAAGAATTTGACACACCTTTATGAATGCTAAATATATTACTAAGGTCTTAGAGAAAAGTGATATAAATTTGTCTATGCCCTAATTAAATGTCAGTGTGTAAAATATCACTTAAAATTCAGAACCCTAAAATCATTACTTGCAATTTTGATAATACATTAACATCTACCTCTTAAAAGGGACAATGGTAAATAAGAAAATACATTATTAACAGGAAAGAAAATTAAATTAGTATTCCATGCTTCACATGGAGTAAGCAATAGTATTTGTAATTTTTGAGAGGTTTCTGTAATAAATGATAACAAAATGGCTGCTACTAAATTGGGCTTACATGAAGTCACATCTTCCATCAGAACTTCATAATCTGACAATAATCCTGATACTCTGAATTTAATTGACAGGTGAAAGACAAACATATGATTAAGCCAAAACTTGAAAAATACCTGCATCTTAGAGACTGACATTTCTTTTCTATATTTGCAACACATAGTCACTTCATGGGTATGTGCAGTCAATATAAAAGAAAATGTACCATTATCAAATCAAAATGATTTTGAGACTTCGTCTTTCTTCAGTCAGGATGACAAAGATCTACAAAACAGACAACAAATGCTTACAGAGGTGGGGAGTTCTTGAGAGAGCAAATCAGAATCTTCATTCCTTATTGGTGAGATTTAAAGCTGGTGCAGCCACTATGGAAATTAGTGTGGGGAATTCTCAAAAGGTAAAAATAAACCTTCCATGACCCAGATATGTCACTCGGTCAACTGTTCATTGCTGCTCTATTAATAATTTTTTAGAAATTAATAACAAACTAATTTCTTCAACTGACAAATGGATACTGAAAATGTGGTACATATATACTATGGATTATGATTAAGTTGTAGAGAAAATTGAAATCATGAACTTTTTTCCAGTAAATGCATAAAAATAGAAAAGATCATATGGAGTGAGATAACCTAGCCCCTGAAGGAGAACTGTTACATACTCTATCTCATTGGAGGCTTCTAGCTCCAATTCTTGAGATGTGTGAGTACATATCTTTGAGTAACTGCAGAAACAGGAAAATGAGAAGGGGTCATTGCGAGGGAAGAGGGGTTCCGTGGCAACAGAGAAGGACATAGCAAGGGTCCAAGTCATTTCAATGGGACATCAGGACTTTTTAGGAATGAATTAATGAGATAAACTTAAAATAAATGTGGATAGTGAAATAACAGTAAGAGAATCCAAAACAGTCGAAAAGAATCATGCAATTATGTAAGAAAATACGATTAAACATATAATTCTAAGTATAAGTAGAAATATATGATGTAAATATTATTTTCTCATCTGGCCTGACAATGTTCTTTACAAGAGACAAAGACTACCTTTAAAATATACCAGGCACAAATAGCTCTCTCTTTAGTTGTTTGTCAAGGATTTCCAAAACTCCTGAGCAGAAACTGACCTGAAAGCCTCCTTTCTACAAACTAGCTTTCATGACAGCAAAAGGAACTATCAATAGAAGGGAAGCAACCAACAGTCCTCATTTATAATACCTATGAACCAAAACCACAATCAGCATGCCTTGATAATACTAAGGTTACTTTAACGGCACATGTTCCTTGGTAGTAACCAACAACTCTATCATGCAGTTCGGGAAATCAAACCAACCATCAAGGGCTAGAGAATCAATAATCTTAGAGTAGAACCTATAGCCCCCTTTTACTAAAACAACAAAATCTCCAATTACCTTCTAAATAATTTTTCTTATACCCATAAATAAGTGCACACATTGTCCTTCTTCAAGAATAGTTTTCTTTGAAACAGATGGAGATCATTATTACAGAACAACACAGCACAACATGATGCATTTAGAAAATCTTCATTATTGCAACATTTCATACTTAGCCTGGTTAGGATGTGGGTGAATGCAACTTAGTTAATAAATGAAGGAAAGTCAGAGCAGAGACCTGGAAGCAGGAACTAAATCAGAAGTCATGAATTACTGTTACTTACTGTTTTTCTCCTTTTGACTTATTCAGCATGCTTTCATACACAACCGGGGGCTACTTATTCGACCTCTAAAAGACTGGACTCTCCCATTTCAAATACAATTTTTTAAAAACATGCTATCAGTTTTCCCATCATGCTAGTAATTTGGAGCATTTTCTAAATTGTGGTTTCATCTTCTCATATAAGTCTAGATTGTGTCAAATTGATAGAAACAAAATTTTAAAATACCTACTAGGACTATAATTCTTATTTATTTATACATAATAGCATTTTATTGTGATATGACATTGAGTTAATTTTTTAACTTTTAGCTTCTAGCATTTTGATATTCCATGTGAATCTTTTACCTGAACAGACATCTGTTCCCCTGTATTTGGAAATCTTGTGCCTGTGATTGCATTGATTTTTTTTTTATAATTTTGTTAAAACTTCTTCAATTGCTTTACAAAAAAAAGTCATAAATACAAAATGTTATTGTTATTTAGCTGGTTAGTTTTGTTTTTCTTTTAATGTTATCTTAAACTTTCTGCATACTTAGTTGAGAAATTAATCATTTATTTGATTGAATGGTCCAATTTGGCCCACTTTTCTTTAAGACCCAATATTCTGTCATTTTTTTTATGTCTTGTTTATTTAAAATTACAGATTATTTGCTAGCTTTCTTTTGTTTGCTATTTCTTTAGTATCATTACTATTTTATTTAATTCATATTTTTTACCCTGGATTACCCTCATTGTTACTTTCAGGAATTTATGTTGCTTTTATGAGTTTATTCATGAGGTGGAGCCGGAGCACAGCATCTAGAAATCATGGGCATATGGGGGAAGGGAGGCTTGTTTGTTTTACATTGGCAAAAATTTTAGGGGTTAAGGGATGCAAGGTTTCAGATAGTCCCAATTTTAAAAGATCTTTTTGTAAGTGAAGCCCAAGGGCATTAAGAATTCAGCTTCAAATTGGAGGTGGTTATCTTTCAAGTCTATGCTGAGACTTGGGACTCAAAGTCTAGCACAATGGTGTCCACTGTGATAGATAAACTTTTGAGGCGAAAAACAAAGAAGTAGAAAATCCCTTGGAAGGACATCTCATATTGAAGAAACACCACAGGGGCAAGACAGACCCTCCCCACCCCCCAATAAAGCAGGTCCTAGTCTGGTCTGGTTGGGTCAGGTGCCTGGCATTGGCTGTGACTTCAACAGATGGCCAGACAAACATATGAGGCCCTGGGCCCTAATGGCAGTAGCTTGGACAAGGGAAACTTACCCAGATGAAGCTGATCATAGCCTGGAGGAGAGCAGGATGTTTTCCATTCAACACTGGACTAGTGGGAAAAACAACTCCCTCGATGGAACCTTTAGATAAAAACTTTTTTTATGCCAACAAACACCTCCACCAACACAGTAATCCAAATCAGACCAAATTAAACCCAAATAGAAAAATCCCAGGTTTAATGGATGCCAATGGTACTGGGTGGCTGGAATAGGCAGACTGGAAAACCACACAGAGGGAAAAGGAATACAGGGAAGACCACATGTTTGTTCTCTGGTGGGGGGGGGGGGGGCTGGGCACTTAAATGCCCTGTGGGAGTGGTCTTGAGCCTCTCTGGGGAGGGGTCACAATTTGACCGGCTTTCTCAGAGGTGGAGTCTGGACTGAGGCAACTCCTGGGTGTTGCGGGGGCGGGGCTTGAAATATAACTTACAACTCAATCATTCTAGACTCCTTGGAAACATGGATGCCAGGGGCTGGGGTGGAGCCTTAACCCGAGCAATATTAACAATATTAATTAAAGGTATAAAGTTCTGTCTAAATTTCTATTGGTGCTACATATCACTTTTAGCTGACTCCAAAATGAAAAATCTTTTCAATTATGTGGAATTTTGGATTTCTATTCATCACTTTCTTTTATATACGATAGCTAAAGCTCTGCCCCAAAGACTCTACTAGAATATCTTTAGTTAATTAATTTTTTAGTTTTTACAGAGTCAGAATCATAAACATCTTCCTAAGTTACAGAAAAACAAAGAATTGAAGAAACGCAATTCATAATTGACTTTTTTTTAAACCACTGGATATGTAATCCTATGATTCTATACCCTATGTATGTGTAACTTCATTTACACATCTCAGCTGTAATTATTTTACTTAAGCAGAAGCCGATGTACTTTTGCACTGTCCTTTTATTTGACCTCCAGGATTTCATTAAGATTGTAGCAGCTGCTTTCTTATCCCTTTAATTTAATTTGGTTCCAATTAGAAGATACTGATATTGACAAATACTTTCTTCCACTATAACATACAGATAATTTACTACAAATTCTCCTTCAGAATTCAAATACATGATACAGATGTAAAATCCGTGTCAATTCTGTCAGTTTTATGATTTTTGCTGTTTTTACTTATGAAAATAATAATGAAAGTACAGTGTGGTAAAAATGCACAACTATTTTTATTTATTATGTGAGCAGTTGTTCTTTTAAATATTTTTATTTTTTTTAAAGAAAGCAAACTATCTTTTTGCATTTTACATACCAACCCAAGTTCCGAAAACCTACCGTCCTCCTAATTTCTCCACCATCTTCTACCCCTTCATCCACTCCCCAGAAAGAGCAAGGTACTTTGCTCTGAGGAAGGACCAATGCCCTCCCTAGAATACCCAGGCTGCGCGAGGTATCTACCCAAAAAGAATGAGTTCAAAAAGCCAGTACAAGCAGCAGGGGCAAATCCTGTTGCCAAGGCCAGTGGTCCCACAGTCTGCCCCAGCCATACAACTGTCACCCACATTCAGAGGGTCTAGCTTGGTCTTATGCTGGTTTCTTCCCTGTCTAGCCAGAGTTGGTGAGCTCCCATTAGTTCAGGTAAGCTGTTTCAGTGGGTGTCCCCATCATAGTCTTGAGCTCTTTGCTCATATTCTCACTCCTCACAGTCTTCAGCTGGACCTGGGAGCTCAGCCCAGCGCTCTGTTGCGGGTCTCTGCTCCTGTCTCCATGAGCAGGTGTTTTAAGGGTATTCAGTAACAAAACAATGGGATCAAGACTCTGCACATGCCTATGTACAATGAAAGCACTTTTCAATAAAACTATATGTGATTATCAGAGTTTAAATTTTTAATTATGTACTCATGCAACATGAAAATTATCCATATATTTTCAGCATACCCAGTTTATTCAAATTTTCTGACACACAAAACATCAAGGCCTGCTTTGTGATGTTTCTGCTCTAATGAGCACTATTAAAATGTTCCCATGACAGGCATTATAACATTCAAATAGAGGTAAGTAATGAAAGTTCAATGGCGTAAGGTACTTGAAAAAAAAAAAAAAAACGGTGCACATGAAATTAGAACACAAGAATATCCAAAGGAAATCTTTGCAGGGAATTCAGGGATGATATCTTAGTATGAATATTTGAGCTCAAACAGAAAAATGGAGAAAACCCACATTTGGGAAGAGATAAGAGAAGAGCATTTCAGGTAGCAAGTGTGTCAAATGATAAGACCTAACGTAAAATCGTAAAGAGAATACCAAATCAGGGTACAGGGAAAGGGTAATATTGTGATAAACTAGGGAGAAATGCTAACTTGTCTAAAACTGAGGTTAACATAGGGTTTGTATTTCATTCAGACTGTATAGGTAAATGGATTTTGATATTTTACATTGTTCTTTTATGATGTTAATAACCACTTATTTTCTACCAACCAGTCTGCCCTTTCTTTAGCCTTTGTTTCTCTGAGGACAGAATATTTTTATTTTCAGTGCTGTTTCTTTCCTTCTTTATTTTTTATTATTTTAAACAATGTTAACTTTAAATGTATTTTCATTATATTCTTTATGCCCGCTGAATTCCTTCACATCCTTTCATCCTCCTTACTCTCTTAACTTTAATTTCTATCTCAAATAACAAAGTAATGACCTAATATAGCAGTAAAATGTTCAAACCAAAAAAAATAAATGCATCAATCAAAAAAAATCACAATTTAACCACACACACACGAACAACAAAAACAACAACAAAACCTGTAGATAAGATTATTTATTGGTCAACTAGTGCTGAACACGAGATCTGCCCTGATATGGTTTAATATACCTAGTGCCATTCCATTGCTGAAGCCGGGTTTTTATTTGCTCAGCAGGTTAACGAACACTTCCATGGTTATCCTTTACTTTAGTGGATAGGTTTACATTCAAATATAATATAGTAAAATAAAAGAAAAATTGCCACATCAAATTCAGACAATATCGACCAACAGAAGGAAAAAATCTTAAGGAAAGACATGAGAATCATAGCCCCACTCCTTTGTATGCTCTGGAATCCCATAACAACACTAAACTGTAAGTCATAATATTTACCCAAGGAGCCTCATGTTGATTGCTTCAGGTTCTAGGTATGCTTCTTCTAACTCCATGATTTCATATGAGCTTTGATCATGTTCGTTCAGAGGGCCCTGTTTTCTTGTTTCTTCCATCCCCTCTGGCTCTTACATAGGGTTCTTTCACGGGGTTCGCCGAGCTCAGAAGAGACAATTTGGTGGAGACATCGCATTTACTTCTGAGTGTTCCAGTGTCTCTCACTGTCTACATAATATCTGACAGTGGGTCTCTCTATTTGTTTCCGTTTGTGTGGAAGAGTCTTTGATGATGGTTGACCAAGGCACTGATTTTTGAATATAGTGAATGTCAAATATATATCTTATAGAGGACTAATATCCAAAATATGTTAAAAAGTTTAAAAGCTATATACCAAGAAAGCAAATAACCCAATTAAAAGATGTGGTACAGATCGAGACAAAGAATTATTTATAGAGGAATCTCAAGTGACTGAAAAACACTTAGAGAAATGTTCAATAGCTCTAGCCATCCAGGAATTAAAAATCATAACTACTTTGTGCTAACTGTTTCAGATATCATTTTCATTCTAGAAGTTTGATATTTTTGGTGTGTTTTTAAAGTTTTAAACCTGTATAGTACAGTTATTTATACAATGACATTTTGAAATTATCTCACAGGTTAATTCTCTTTCAGTTTCTAGTTGATGTCCGTTGAATGTCAATTTTCTTTTCCTTTTATTTTGCAAGGCTGGAATAGTTTTATAAGACTCAGGATATGGATCTTACCTTGTGCTTGTTTAAAATACTTTGTGACCACTAACACAATCCC
The DNA here is from genome assembly GCF_018167655.1 of Microtus oregoni. NCBI lineage: Eukaryota > Metazoa > Chordata > Mammalia > Rodentia > Cricetidae > Microtus > Microtus oregoni. The sequence continues at coordinate 20,553,683 of NW_024543060.1, forward strand.
ATATAACATTAGTTTTAAAAGAGGATGGGAATTTATTTTATTTATTTCACACTAAATATATAAACTAATGATGTCATGGTTTTGTTAGTGGGTAAATGCATAAAACCTATTCACACTGAAAATGTAATATTCAATGTGAAGTTTCACAGCTTCGTTTTAATGCCAACTCTGACAGTATATAAATTCATAAAGTTGTATAGACTTTGGGTCTCGTTAATGATGGTGTGTGATGTTTGTATTTATTTCTGTGAATTTTTATAATAAAGTTTATTATTAAAATAAAACCTTAAAATATTTTAGAGTGGTTGATTCCATGAAGTGCTTAGTTTATTAGATTCAGCATTGTTCCATGAATTTACTTTTCTTACACTGAAACAAGGCAATGCTGTGTATATAATCACTGATACGGACATTTTATAGACACTTCCCATGTGTCATAAATAATAATATTTTACAATCTGGAGGAAAGAAATGGTATTGCCTCTATAGTATCTTTGGCTCTGTGTGTTCTTTCTTTATTTCGATGTTTTCTTCACATTCATTGGTATTCAGCTGAGTTCTGGAGGGAGAGTCTTTAGAGATCTCTAGGGACTTGCTCCGCACAAGGCTTTTCATTTGTGTTCCTCAGGCCAGAAAACTTTTGGCCTCTCGCTCTCCCAAGACTCTAGCTTGCCTGCTTAACTCAGAGTATAATGGGCACTACCTGCAATTTCTCTCTGCAATGTGGCCTGGGAGCTCTTTCAAGTGAAGTAGTTAGGCTGATCAGTTTCTTAGCCTCTTTCCCATTTCTCAAGGGCTAATCCATTTCAAAGCCCTGATTCCTACAAACCAGTGTTCAATTTATTTTACCACTAATTTTGGTGGTCTCAGTAAAGTAAGTAATCTGGTTTCCACAACTTTATATTGACTGAAATTACTATTAATATCCTTTTTCTCTACCTTGCTTTGTTTATTTTTTATCGATCAAGGGATGAAGTATGAATTCAAAGTGACTGCATGATAAAAGATATTTAATAAATACTTCATGAAGTAAAATGGGATGATAATTTCTAATTATAATTATAAGCATTTTGAATATTAATACTTTATAAAAATATTTTAATTGGGAATGTTATACATACAATGTGTTTTTTATCAAACCCTCCTGCATTCCTTGACCAAGGCAATTAGAGGAAAACAAGTTTATTTAGGGAGTGTAGCTTTAGAGGGTTAGAGTTAATGTTCATCGTAGCACTGACCATGACAGGCATCCACGGCAACAGTAGCTGAGATCAGATCCTGAGATACAATTGTGAAAATAGATGGAGAAAGTAATGCTGACATTGTTTTGATTTTTTTTTTGATACTGGAAATCTTGCCCCCAGTGACAAAACTTCTCCAACAACACCACACCTCCTCATGCTTCTCAAATTGTTCCATCATCCGAGGACCCTGTAGTCAAACATGTGAGCCAATGAGAGCTATTCTCATTCAAACCATCACCTCTTTAAATAAACTCTCCACTTCCTTCACTATTTTCCCTCCTATTGTTATGGGCTGTCTTAAGACAACTGAGTTTATTTAGTGCTTCCTGTATGTGCATAGGTGTGACGTCATCACTAGAGTATGGGTAAACTCACAATGGTTGCATCTCTGAAAGAAACTTACTATCCCTATCCCAACAGGCATCACTTGTCAGCAGCTTCTTTGCTGTGGGAGGGACTTCATGAGCCTTTCCCCCATCATGTGGGTACATTAGATGGCTTTATTTTACTGCAGGTCTTAGATTGTCACTACTACTGTGCATGTGTCAATTTCCCTGTGGTATCTGGCAAACAATATTTCACTGCAAATATCAATCATTTTTTGGGTTCTTATAATCTTTTCTGCTCCTCTTCAGAAGGCTTAAAAAGATTTTAGTGAAATAGATGCCCCATTTAAAGCTGAAGATTCCATATTCTTCTAATCTCTGTACATTGTATTAATCTCCATATACAGCAAAAAAAAAAGCTTATATGTTAGGAACTTAGGGCTATCCTATTTTAGGGCATAGAAATAATAATTTAGAGTGGCAATTTGCTATTTTGACCACTTAGCAAAATAATAATATTATATTCTTTCCCAGGCTCCATGACATAGGCTGTCATGGGCTTTTGGGCCAGTTATCTGTCCCAGAAATTCATGTACTATCTTGTGGAATGGGTTGTAAATTTAGTAGTAAAGTTAACATTTCTTCCAATAAAATTTGTACCAGTCTTGCATCATTTGATATATATATATATATATATATATATATATATATATATATATACCGCTGTATCTTACAAAGATCAGAACTAGATAGTATTATTGAATATCTTTCTTTCTTCCCTGTTAACATAAATAGAATTTTCTGGCATTATGGAAGGTATCCATTATAGAGAATCTTCCCGTAAATACCAGCCTGTATTTCCATGTTTTAGCATCCAACACATGTTTCTTCAGCAATATGGAATTACCAGGAAGCTGTAAGGTATAACTAAAAAATGGAAATCACTTTAACATTTTGGGGAGAGTATCTCTTGATTCCTATTGAGAAATAGCTTTAAAAAGCTAAATCTGGCATTTTCCTAAACATTTTCATATAGTAGTATAACACATAAGGTATAATGCACATACAATATTGAATACATCTTATTCCTCTTTCTCTGTCTCTCTCCATCTCTGTGTACATGGTATAGTTAAGTTTAATCCATATGTACTTTAAATCCATAAAACATATGTGTATGAAGTTTCAGATATATATAAAATCTTGGAGAAGAGGCTTGCAGTATTAGGATTTAAAAAAAGTCAGATTGAGTTGTGAAAAGGAATTAATTAGTATATACTTAAATGCTTTTAATAATTATATATATATATATATATATATATATATATATATATATGCTTTTGTTGCCTCATTTTATTTTATTTTTCTCTTTGGCAAGAACTCAGACTGCAGCCCAGGTTGGTCTGAAAGTCACCAAGTATCCCATTCTGGCTTCAAGTTGTGATATTTGTTTCTCCTGCTTCAGCTTCCTTAGTATGGACATTAGAAATGTGATGTACCAAAATCAGAAGCCGTAAGTGTGAGCCCAGGACCTGTTCTAGTAAATAATTCAAGATTTGTTGACAGAAGGGACTACTCTGTCACTTCTGGAATAAAGAATAAACCTTGGATGCTTTAGTGTAAAATGTCCACTTATGTGATTTGTTTATAGTAGATGACTTGTCCTACTCTGACCTTGAAATTCAGTTCTGAGTAAAAGTTTGTCACACAGCACTCACCTATAACTTCCTCTACCTCTGTCATTGTATTCTACAAGGCAAGCTTTGAATCTGTCCTATATTTATTATGCAAATTCAACTAAATTTGCAGGTGCTGCTTTCTTTCAAAATTAGTTTGCATATTTAATGTAGCATATAAAATGATGGCCCACAAACTTTAGAAGCTTTGGTTTTAATGGGAAGCCGTAGAATGAAATGAATTGGATATTCAGGGTAATTCACACACAATGGAAACAATTAATGGGGAATACTCTAGTACACCCTTTGTTTCAATCCATACAAGCTGAAGAAAGCAGATGTTACCCAAACATGTTTCTTCTGTTGACTCATTTTATTTGCAAAATATCTGAACAAGAAAAAATGCCATCCTTGCTCGAAGCATTTTCATGTGACTGAATCTGTTTATTTTTCCTAAAATTTACTTTTCTTAAGGGATGAATTTTCTAGAGGTCACTTGTCCATTTTGATGATTGTTTATTAGTGTATAAATGTATTGTGTAAGCATGTACTAGAGATCACTTGTCCATTTTGATGATTGTTTATTAGTGTGTAAATGTATTGTGTAAGCATGTACTAGACAAAATAAAACATGGGGACAGTACTTTTAAATGGAGATGTTTTAAATTATCATAGTATGAACCAGCAAAGAAAATGTTAATTTTAAGATTTACATACCCAAAACGTAGCTATTCTACGTGCTTCTGTGATGGAACCTGAATTGGTCATGAATATTGTTATGTATGCTGATAGAGTAACTTTGCTTCACTGGTATAACACCATCAGTATATTGAACTTGGTGGAGTTATTTAAAAAGAGAGTACATAAAGTCAAGAGTGCGGTTGGGTGCATTTATGAAGAGTTTGGGCAGAAATTATGGGTGAATATAATCAGACTAACTTTGCATTTGTTCAATCTCAAATAATTAATACATTATCATTTGTAAAACTACTTTCATAGAGTATTTATTTCCCGCATTGAGAGGCTTTATATGATTTCCTATCTCAGTTTCAACCTGTGGAAGCTTTGGAAGTCATATCACACATTTCATATGAAAAGCAAAGGTAAACTGAAAATCTATGAATTTCTTATCTCCACCAAAGATCTGATAGTTCAGGATCTCAGGCCCCAAATCTGGAGAAGGAGTCAATTTATGAGAATTGTTGTTGCAGCTAGGTACTTAATATTATTGATTTATTATTTGATGTAAAATACAAATTATCAGGGAATAAAAAAAATTGTAGAGCAATAAAAGGGCTGACAATTACTCACGTTCCTGGAGTTAACCTTCAAGGACTCATTAGGTTTACTGAAAGCTAGAAAAAGAATACCATGTTACTTATGCATGGGAAGGGGAGAAGTAATTAAGGTGAAATATGATCAATGTTTTTTATAAGTCAGAAATATTTTACATGAGAATAGCAACACAAAACAAAAAACAAACAAAACCTTATTGCTTCCTTATTCTGCTTAGCAAAAATTTGTGTCTTCAGCTTCAAGTTCTTCACACTTCAAAGTATCACCAGAGGGGTTACATGGTAAATATTGTGTTCTTAAGGTCTTAGCTGCACAAAAGATTAACAACTATAGATATATGTTGACAGAAGTTTCTGTCCCTACTGGTACCACAGCCAAAGAAACACACAGAGGCTTATATTAATTGTAAACTGATTTGCCTATTAATTCAGGCTTCCTGTTAACTCTTATATCTTACATTAATCTATAAATCTTGTCTTAGTTAGCCACATGGCTTGCTACCTTTTATCAGTGAGGCATTATCATCTTGCTTCCTCTGTATCTGGGTGACGACGAAGGCAGGTTGAACTTTTCTTCTTCCCAAAATTTTTCTATTCTGGTCACCCCACCTATACTTCCTGCCTGCCTACTGGCCAATCAGTGTTTTATTAAACCAATACAAGTGACAAATTTTTACAGGGTACAAGACCATTGTCCCACAGCATGCTTATATAAAATTATACTACCCAACCATTTTATAATCTTATTAGACTCCTGTTAGTTGCAGTTTAATTACAGTTGAATACCTGCTGCAGAGCTACAAAAAGAAAACTGTAACTGAGCTGGAATTCTAAGAGAAAATCTGGGTAGATTTAACTCATTGTAGAAAAGGATACCTCACAAGATGTCATAAAATATAGTATGGTTGAATGTATTAATAATAAAATCATAAATACCAATAATGTATCACTGTCAAATTGTGAAAAAATAAATTAATACCGCACTTCCCCTTGATGTCATTTAATCAAGAGTAAGTGAGAATTTTAATCATCTACTTTACTTTCCCTTTGTCTCTCATCATTGCTGCCTATTTTATGAGTTTGAATCTGTTTTTGTCTGGATGTAGTCTTATGAATCTGTGTCTATGTTTTTGTGTGTCTATCTCTAACAAAAAGCTTTGATTTCTCATTTATTGAATACAACAAAAATTATGACATGGGAAAGGAATGAAGAAAACATGACAGAAATCTTTAAAATGTTTTTACTTGGGACCAAATCACTAGTTCCAAGTGTATTGCAGCTGCCCCACCAACAAACAGTTCTACAAACTACCACAATTACCATTGTTTATCAAACAATATTTGCATGTTGCACTCAACGTATAAAGTGAATATTTATTTTTATCAAGGTACTTGCAGGTCCAGTCCCAAGACCCACTTCAGGGTTCAGAGACTGGATGCTTCATCAAGTGAAAAGAACTGTTTTCCTTGGGATTCTGATGGTGAATGAACTCTCTCACACATACATGTATTTCAAACAAACCTCTTTCAGACACTAGAGCAGGCTTGGGGGAGGAAATCTTTAATAATAATAATAATGATAAAATTAAAGAAAACAATCTCTTTACACTTCTCCTTTTTTTTCTTCATCTATTATAGTTCTCCAGTCTTATTTTTATTCCTCCTACCTTCTTCTCATTCTAGCCTCCAAAGGCTTTGCGCAATAATAAAATTGTAAGAGTTAACTCTAATTAGCAAAAGCACAATTCTAGGGTAAGTGAATAAAGACCTGATGCATTACCTTGGTTATGGAAGAATTTTGAGGCTTCAGGTTTAGGAGTGTGACCAGACATTGGGGGAACACAGTGCCCAATGACAACCTTTGAGACATAGGTCTATTGTTAGCAGACCTTGCAAGTAACAGATTGGTATCCTTTTCTGAGGGTGCTTTGGACATTTGCGACTCTGATCTTGTGCATAGCTATAAAGTTTTAAACTTATGATCTATTTAGGAGAAGTCTTTTTTTTTAATTTATTTATTTATTAAAGATTTCTGTCTCTTCCCAGCCACCGCCTCCCATTTCCCCCCCCTCCCCTAATTAAGTCCCCCCCCCTTCAGCCCGAAAAGCAATCAGGGTTCCCTGTCCTGTGGGAAGTCCAAGGAACCCCCCCACCTCCATCCAGGTCTAGTAAGTTGAGCATCCAAACTGCCTAGGCTCCCACAAAGCCAGTACGTGTAGTAGGATCAGAAACCCAGTGCCATTGTTCTTGAGTTCTCAGTAGTCCTCATTGTCCGTTATGTTCAGAGAGTCCGGTTTTATCCCAGGCTTTTCCAGACCCAGGCCAGCTGGTCTTGGTGAGTTCCCAGTAGAACATCCCCATTGTCTCAGTGTGTGGGTGCACCCCTCATGGTCCTGAGTTCCTTGCTCGTGCTCTCTCTCCTTCTGCTCCTGATTTGGACCTTGAGAATTCAGTCCTGTGTTCCAATGTGGGTCTCTGTCTCTGTCTCCTTTCATCGCTTGCTGAAGGTTAATATTCAGGAGGATGCCTATATGTTTTTCTTTGGGTTCTCCTTATTTAGCTTCTCTAGGATCACTAATTATAGGCTCAATGTCCTTGGTTTATGGCTAGAAACCAAATATGAGTGAGTACATCCCATGTTCCTCTTTTTGTGTCTGGCTTACCTCACTCAGGATAGTGTTTTCTATTTCCATCCATTTGTATGCAAAATTCAAGAAGTCCTTGTTTCTTACTGCTGAATAATACTCTAATATGTATATATTCCATACTTTCTTCATCCATTCTTCCATTGAAGGGCATCTAGGTTGTTTCCAGGTTCTGGCTATGACAAACAATGCTGCTATGAACATAGTAGAGCATATACTTTTGTTGTATGATAAGGCCTCTCTTGGGTATATTCCCAAGAGTGGTATTGCGGGGTCCAGGGGTAAGTTGATCCCAAATTTCCTGAGAAACCGCCACACTGCTTTCCAAAGTGGTTGCACAAGTTTGCATTCCCACCAGCAATGGATGAGTGTACCCCTTTCTCCACAACCTCTCCAACAAAGGCTATCATTTGTGTTTTTGATTTTCGCCATTCTGACAGGTGTAAGATGGTATCTTAAAGTTGTCTTGATTTGCATTTCCCTGATCGCTAAGGAAGTTGAGCATGACCTTAAGTGTCTTTTGGCCATTTGAAGTTCTTCTGTTGAGAATGCTCTGTTCAGCTCAATGCCCCATTTTATAATTGGGTTGGTTAGCCTTTTACAGTCTAGTTTCTTGAGTTCTTCATATATTTTGGAGATCAGACCTTTGTCAGTTGCGGGGTTGGTGAAGATCTTCTCCCAGTTAGTGGGTTGCCTTTGTGTCTTAGCGACAGTGTCCTTTGCTTTACAGAAGCTTCTCTGTCTCAGGAGGTCCCATTTATTCAATGAGGTCCTTAATGTCTGTGCTGCTGGGGTTGTATGTAAGAAGTGGTCTCCTGTGCCCATGTGTTGTAGAGTACTTCCCACTTTCTCTTCTATCAGGTTTAGTGTGTTCAGACTGATATTGAGGTCTTTAATCCATTTGGACTTGAGTTTTGTGCATGGTGATAGATATGGATCTATTTTCATTCTTCTACAGGTTGACATCCAGTTTTGCCAGCACAATTTGTTGAAGATGCTCTCTTTTTTCCATTGTATACTTTTAGCTCCTTTATCAAAAATCAGGTGTTCATAGGTTTGTGGGTTAATGTCACGGTCTTCTATTCGATTCCATTGGTCGACTTCTCTGTTTTTATGCCAATACCAAGCTGTTTTCAATACTGTAGCTCTGTAGTAGAGTTTGAAGTCAGGGATGGTAATGCCTCCAGACGCTCACATTTTTCCAAAATTTTCTCTACTCTTCTCATCTCATTTTTGATCTCAAATGATTATTTGTATTTATACTCACATATACAAACATATTATGAATATTAAAATTAAGGATTCACATATGAGAGAAAACATGAATTTCTTCTTCTAATTTTAGGTTATTCAGTTAACACAGTATCATCTATGTCCAGCAGTTGAAAAAAAACACATAATTTTATTACAGGTTATTTGAGAATAAACATATATGTATATATATATACACAATATTTCACAATTTATTCATTAATGAGCAATATAAAGGACTGTACTTTCTTGCTGTTTTAGGCAAATCATAGTTAAGGCAGGATTATGTGGGTCCCTGCAAATGCCATGGTTAACAGTGCAATGATCCACATGACGCAAGAAGATGAGGCAAGAAGAAAATCCATTTCAACATGACTTTTCCACTGTTCATTCAATCTTTTAAATCTCATGTGGGCAATTTATGTGAGACACATTTAAGACATTACAATTTGGGAAAAAATTATTTCTGTGTAACACAATCCCACGTGCACAGGAAGGCATAATTACCTTAAAACTCCTCTCGAAGCACACGGCATTTCTTCCATGAAGATTGTTTTTAGAGACAGGCTACATGTAGTATCTTAAGGACCTAGGGAAGGGTCTGCTGTGGTCTCAGCTATAGTCATATAGACTACATGGAGGTGGTTTGTGTTGGAGGAAAGGGGCCACTTTTTCTTCCCAGCTGCCCGGCTAGCTTACATCCAAAATAATCACAAAGAAACCATATTAATTAAAACACTTCTTGGCTCATTAGCTCAAACTTCTTATTGGTGAATATTACACATGATTATAACCCATTCTTATTATTCTGTGTATCGCCACATGGCAGTGGCTTACCGGATAAAATTCCCAATGTCTGTCTCTGGCAGCTCCATGGCATCTCTCACAGCCTCTGCCTTCTTCCTCCCAGAATGCAGTTCTGTCTTCCCTGCCTAAGTTCTGCCCTATCAGCCCAAAGCAGTTCTTTAATTATTAACCAATAAAAGCAATACACAAGCAGACAGACCTCACACTCCACATTTGGACTACTATCTAACTACAATCCTAGTTGTGAATACTTATGGGAGCCTTTAAATATATCAATCATGAAAAGGTCACCTAGACTATTAGCCACCTCTATTACTGCTTGTGAGAGCATAGTATGACCTCACCCCCACAAGGCTATTAATGACCTCTATTCCAATACTTCTGGATGAATAAACAGGTTACACCTTTTCTTTTTAAATGACAACCCTCAATGTTTAATATTTCTGATTTTCCTAGTGCTATTTGGGAGCACAAGGAATTTCGTGCTCCCGAAAACAGATCACAAGTACCTGAATGGTAAGATCATGACCCTCTCAGCTAAATGACAAGGATTGTTTGGAAATATTGCTTTAAAGTGTGTTACTTTTGTTTATGTTGTGGAACGTTTGCTTAATGATGTAAAGATATGTTGCTTTTGTTTATGGTACATTTGTTTAACTCTGTGAAGCTGTGATTCTGTGCATGTATAAAACACCTGGTGGTCTAATAAAGAGTTGAACAGCCAATAACTAGGCAGGAGAGAAAAATAGGCAGCAATGGTAGACAGGAAGAATAAATATCAGAAGAGATCTAGGAATGAGAAAAGAAGGAGAGGGACTTCAGGGGCCAGTCACCCACCATCCAGCTACATTGCCAGACACTGAGAGGGATAGAAAAGTTATACAGGAATAGAGAAAGATAAAAGCCCCGAAACCAAAGATAGATGGGATAATTTAAGAAAAGCTGGCAAGAAATTAGCCAAGCTGAGGCCAAGCACTCATAACTAACAATAAGCCTTCATGTGTGATTTATTTGGGAGCTGGGTAGTGAGCCCCTGAAAAAGTCAAAAGAGTAAAATACCACACAATGCAGGAATGATATCAATGTTTTTATGTACTCAGAAAGCTCAGTATACTAGTTTACAGTGTAACAACAGTGTCCAGATTTCTGTTTTCCCCACATCCTTGCTAGCATTTGTTGTCACTATTTCCTCAGTGACAACAATACTGAGTGGGGTTGGGTAAATTCCCAAAGTAGTTTTAATTAAAATTTCTCAAACTGCTAAGGAGGTTGAATACAGATTTTAAAAACAATACTTATTAGCTGCTTGTCTTCTTTCATCTGTGACCTATTCAGTTTATTAGCTGTCTTATTGGTAAGTAGAATTGTGTTTTTTAAGCATTTAATGTTTGTAGTTGTTTACAAGTTCCACTTATTAACTCCTAGTGTGATGTATCCCCAGATAATTTTTAAGTTACTATAATATATTTTTATGATATTTTGCTTCCTAATTATGTCTAATCCTATTTGTCACTTTAAGAAATTATTTTCTCTATTATGTGAATCCTGAATAAATAAAACCTTAGCTTATTCCTGCACATTATTGATGTGTTTGTTTTCTGTTTATTTACTTATTTATACTTCTTGCATTTTCAAAGTCTCACAATTTAAATCGGGGCCTTTGACTCTTTTTAAATGGATTTTTATGTAGAGTTAGAAGAAAACACAACACATTTTTATTCTTCTGCAGGTGGGTAACCATTTTTGATTGCCTCATTTGTTGAATAGGATATGGTTTCCCCATTTTGCATATTTAATATCCTTGTGGTAAATCTAGTGTGCATAGCTTTACTAGTTTATTCCTGAATTCTCAGTTCTGTTTTGTGGGCCTGAGTATCTGATATTTTCTGACAGGCCCATGCTATCCTTATTACTGTGATTCTGAGGTGTAATTTGAGTCAGTTGTTGTGGTATTTCTAGAATCATCATTTCAAGTTAGAATAGTTCCAGTTATCTGTGGTCTTTTCTGGTTACAAGTGAATTTTAGTATCTTTCAGTTTAGGTATACAAAAAGTAGTATAATTTTGATGGGGTTTGTGTTGAATTTAAAGATTGCTTTTGCTGTTATTAGCATGCCACAATACTGATGACTCTCAATCAGGAACACTTATTATTTCCATTTTTCATATATTTATCAATTTCTTTCTTCAGTCTTTGAACTACTCATTGCAGTAATCTTAACTTCATTGTTTAGGTGTATCTCTATGTACTATATATTTATGTACTGTGAAAAATATTTTAACAAATAATTTCTTTCTCAAGTTTGTTGTAATTGGAGCGGCGGGGCTGCGTCCCCAGCACCCCGGCCGCCTGACTGGCTACCTTATGCCCCGGAATAATTACACGGACACTGTATTCTTTTAAATACTGCTTGGCCCATTTCTATCTAGCCTTTTCTCGGCTAACTCTCGCACCTGGACTAGCCCATTTCTTATAATCTGTGTAGCCCATGAGGTGGCTTACCAGGGAGATTCTAGCCTACGTCCATCCTGGGCAGGAGCTTCATGGCGTGTGTCTGGTCGGGTGAGCGGGGCATGGCGTCTGTGCTCCAGAGAGCAGAGCTGTAGAGTCTAAAGTCACGTCCTCTTCCTCCCAGCATTCTGTTCTGTTTACTCCTCCAACCTATGTTTTAACCTATGAGGGCCAAGAAGTTTCTTTATTGCTTAACCAATGAAATCAACAGATTGATATATGACACTCCCACTTCACAAGTTTGTTTTGGGTGTAGAGAAAAGCAAATGATATTTTATGTTGATTTTGATTTTTTCAATTATATGACTTTACTGGGTAGCATTCATTAGATCTGAAATTCCTATAGAATCTGTGATTTAGTTATAGTCATATCATATACCAATGAAATAATTTGACTTTTAAATGACAGAGGTAAGTTCAAGAATGATGTTAAGTATTTATTGACTTTAATAAAATAAAAGATAATATATTGAGAAAATTGATAATATAAAAAAGCAGAGGGAAAACAGAAAAATATGAAAAAATGAATGCCATAAGGAAATTAAGAATGATGAATTCTTTTGAATAATTAATCAATGGACTATAAAAACACAAATTAGTGCGATTCTCAGATCCTAAAACTTTATTTCAAGGAGAATACAGGGAAAACAAACTGAAGAGAACACCATAATTGTAAGTCATGAAGAAGTGACATGACTATAATAGGAACACAAAAATAAAATGTTAAAAATAAATGAAGACATCGAGCAATCATGTCTGAATATTTCTGAAAATTAATACAAAAGGATGATATGCATATTCAATAAATTGAATTAACTCTAAGAATTGTAAGAGACTCAACACCATGCTTCTCTATTTAAATGATAGTAAGTCAAATACATGAAAAAAAGGCTTTTATAAAAGCCATGGGGGTCTTTGTTCTTAATCTGAAGAGGCAGCCTCTGCCTCCCTTCTGCTCTTCTTCCCCCCTCTCTGTCCTTCTCTCCTCTCTCTCTCTCTCTCTCTCTCTCTCTCTTTCTCTCTTTCATCCAAACCTCTTTACCCTCCCAATACTCACTAAATAAACTCTTCATACCCAAGCTTTCTCCACATGACGAATCTGTCTGTCTCTCACCTGCCAGTCTCTGACCTGCCTTGGTACATGCCAGGGTACATGACTCAGCCTGCCCATAGCTGAGGCTGGCAGGGGGATCCTGCTACTTCACACAACACTGGCTACTATGGAGAGACAGGTTGGCACAATTCCATTTCTTTCAAAGAAGACAGAAGACAGATGGGCACAGAACAATATCCATCAGCAATTCACTTCATCAAGTGAAATCACTCACCACTAGGTTGGACAGCTATTCATCTAAACCCCAAAAGATCTCCGGGGACAAAGGAGTGAAATTGACTGCCTAGCTACTCAATGTAAGATAGGCTTATCTTTCTACAAATTCTTAACCCATATGATCTTCTGAAGTCCAGCAGGCCCTATCAGCAAAGGGCAAATGCAGCCCTGAAGCTCCTGCCCTCTGTGACCATGGAGGATCCTGAGGAGTGGCTCTAGGTAGCCAACTGAGTCCAGGAGACACCAGAAAGTTCCACACCTTAAACTCTGGACATGAGTGAAAAAACTAGATACCCAAGGACATGACCAGCATACCAGCTTTCTCAGGTTCTCCAAGAATTCAACACCCTCAAATCAGCAGGAAAGAGTCTCGAGAACTCAATGTCCTCATATCAACAGGAAGCAGTCCCAAGAACTCAATGTCCCCATTCCCTTAACCTGCTGTGACTAACTCTTCACCTCTTTATTCTATACATTCCAACAGTAGAAGCACAAGAGGATGTCATCAACAGTTTCTACACAGATCTACAGAACAAGGTCAGCAGGGTGCATAAATATGACATACTAATCGTTATGGATAATTTCAATGCAAGAGTGGAATCCAAAGTAAGAATGAACTATACTGTCATGTAAACATATAAATTCAGAGAAAGAAACAATAGAGGAGAGCGACTACTTGACCTCTGCTGTGCAAAAAGATGGGCAAAGTCATTTAATAACAGAACTAGGGGAAGTAAAGCAAAGAGGAAGACAATACTTTGACACCCGATACCCTATGCTGTCAGTGTAGACTACACTGAGAACAGTTCAGCAGCCGCTTGAACACTAGAGACCATGAGGAAATATCAAACATTGAGAGAAGCGAGATAGAGGAAATTATTAAGACAGTGAAATGCAGGAATTCTCTAGGAGTGGATAACCTCACAGTGGAGGAGCTGGAGGTGGCTACAATAGACTCAGGGACCAAAGTGTTTCTCATCGGTCTTCTGTATTCTCTGTTATTAACAGGTGGTATTAAATCAATTATAGTTTTCTTAGAATCTTTACACTAGCAGTTTGGCCAGATCTTCCAAAATAGGCAATTTTTATGTAATATCTTTGCTTTGTTAGGTCAAAATCTCACTTACAGATTTACAAGCCCAATGTTTTGACGTTGTTTCAGCATTAAACATGTGCTATAATTCATTTCACAAAAACATGCTCTAAATTTTATGACACACCTTACCTCTTATCAGTGGGCAATTATTATTGGCTCAGCGTTGGAGCAGACAGAATCCTATTATCAAATGTACTTATTCTATGATTTGTCTATGTGGAATAATATCATCCCATATCTACTCCATCCTGCTCTAACCAAAGACATCTCCTAATTTGTATCCATATTCACTTATAATTGTTTTTGGTTTTTTTTTTTTTAATCAGCTAAGCTTGCATTTTTTATCCCTATAACTCTCTTTACTTTGAATGTTATGGTATTATCTTTGTTTTGGTTTTTCTCACATACTTTTTGTTCAAAACTATATATTACATAATATTGTGTCAAAAATGTCTGTAGTTCTTTTCCTATGACTTCCTTGAAATACCCAGCTAACAATTTGACCTCCAATGTGGTTTTAAGCCTTCCCTTTTCCATAGGATTATTCTTCAAGAATATATCTTTCAAAAAGGCATAGTTGTTTTCTATTTTATTATTGTTTTCTTTTCTTTGTGTGCACCCAATGTTCTGGAAACAGGGCATGTTGCAAAAATCAATTGGCAGTCATTTAACCAAGCCCTCAATTCAAGCTCTTTCAGAATTGCAGGACATATTACCCAACAGAACAGGTTGGGACATTTGTCTGAAGTGCTTATTTCAACCCCTCTACTTGGGTACTACAGTTCTTTGGCCTGGGCTAGGGCCAGAATTTATTTTTAATAAGCAGATGCTGTTCTTGCCTGAAAACTAGATCCCAGCTATAATTTTAACTGTTACTAAATTTGGGATAAATAAAATTTTAACACTTTAAAGTAAATGTTTGTAAATTCACACTTTTCCTTTTATAAATATTTTTTTGTTTTTATTTCTGAAAAAATGTATCTGTCTTATGTTAAAATAGCATCATTTCTCAGAACACAAAATACATTAAATGTATCAACATTTTGTCATTTTTTTTCCTTCCCTTTGGTTCACCATCACAGAAATTACTATGTATTACCTTAATGACATATAGAATCAACAGAAAGATAATTTTAAAAGTGTTATTGCTATGAAGACCATACCTATCTCCTATAATTTGAAAATGAAGTTCATGCTAATTGACTATAGACTTGCCAAATGAGATTAAAAGTGAACTTAATAAAAACTGCCTTTGACAGTTAATTCTCAGAATTTTATTTCTGCCCTGAAAGATTTATGTTATATTTTTTATCAAGTTGTATATTTGATTATATTCTGCAATTTCTTTTTTAATTTACTTACATTATTTTGCTTAATATTACTTGAGAACATATAGATAGAAAATACTATTTTAGGAAATTTATAATTTATATAATTATACACTTTATATGAATTTTAAAAAGCCAGTTAACTATTGCCTTGCTGGTAATTATTGTGGTTTAGAAGAGTTTTAGTTGGACAGAATTATTTAATTCTTTCTGTCCATTGGCGGAACTCAAAATATTTTCTGAAACACTCAAAGTTAGACTGTAGGAAAAAGACTTGCAAGTAAGATCCATTTCAAATCTCCACAGTCTTCTGCTCTAGGTGTGTGATTTCTTCATCAATCAGGGCACTTACTCAAACCTGGAGAGGCAAATAAGGGCTGCATTGGTTATATAATCCATATTTTTAGAGCATCATTTGAATTTTCTTGACCAAGCATTTAAAATGAGGTGTCTTGGGCCTGGTACTGGGTCTATAGTTCTGGCAGAGAGCAGTATCACCCCAAGTAGCTGAACTTCCTTCAAGAAATGGAGGTAGTGTGTTGAGGGGGAGGGCTATAATTTTAGGTAATTATAAAACAATTTTATTCCTTAAGACTTCATAAAAAAATGTCCCTGCTTCTGAATTGATTTCCCTCATGTTCCCAATATATTATATATTGAAGTTTCATGCCTGAAAAAGGAATATATTACTCTTTTTTTCTTGTCAATTTGACATAAGCTAGAGTCACCTAAAGAGAGCGAATCTAAACTCAGAAAATACCTACATTAGAGAGACAAATTGTGATTGTTGATTGATGTGGAAAAACCCAAACCATGAGGTATGGTGCCATCTTTTGGCAGGTGGCCCTGGGAAGTACAAGAGAGAAAACTAAGCAACTCACTGGAAGCAAGCAGGTAAGCAACACCCCCCCCTTGAATGCTCCTTTATTTCCTTCCTCCAGACTTTTGCTGTTGTTCACCAAACAAATCCTTTCCATCTCAGATTGCTTTTGGTCAGCATTTATTACAAAAACAAACCCAAAATAAGAAATATATGAAAATAACTATGTTAAGGAGAGGAGTGTTTATGTAGTTTTTAAAATTAAGGACCTAGGCCAGGCGGTGGTGGCGCACACCTTTAATTCCAGCACTCGGGAGGCAGAGGCAGGTGGATCTCTGTGAGTTCGAGGCCAGCCTGGTCTACAAGAGCTAGTGCCAGGACAGTCTCCAAAGCTACAGAGAAACCCTGTCTCGAAAAACCTAAAAAAAAAAAATAAAAAAAAAATAAAAAAAAAATAAAGAATAAGGACCTATAAATAAAAAGAAGTTCCAAACTGTGTCCATTGTTTTCCATATTTTCAAAAAATGTTGAATTAATTCAATTGCCATTTTGGAATATAGAAAGATTGTCTCAGGAATAATAAATTCTGAGACTAGAACACCAGATGTGAATTCAGAAAATTGGATTTCATATTATTCTTTACATTAAAGAAGTTTTTAATGGTGATCTATTGGTAAAAATAATTACTGTTCAAATTTTTGAATTAATCTTTTATATTTTTATTATCCTATAACATTTATGCATATCAAAGGTCTGATATTATTTGATTTCATTTGAACTAATGAGTAACTTGGCATATTTACTTCATATATCTCTCTGAATGTTTTACTTGTGCTAGCTTAACCAGTTTCCTTAATGGAGGTATCTTGTGCATTCAAAGTCAGTACATTCAAATTTCTCTCTCTGTTTTGGAGTAAATAATAAATATAGTTGTAATCTGCCTTTGCTATATTGTGCCACACAGTATCAGAATTTGTCTTTCGTGTCAAACAGTAACATTATAAACATTGATTAACATAAGCTCTCCTTTTTAAATATTAATAAAAACATAATAGTTAAATCTAGTTGAATTGAACAGGAAATACTTTGTAAAATAGAAGTATTTTTCTGCTGTTTTGGGAAATTGAGAATAGACAAGACATTTTAAATCAAAGCATTGATATTTTCATGTTATTCACTTCAACTTGAACTGTGTCTGTGGCATATTTTTTCTGCAGGTTATTATTGTTCTGTTTACTTCAGTAGAAACAGAAAAGGTATTTTAGTGAAATACTGACTCATTTTCATATGACAGTGTGTGTAGATAACCTGCTCTCAGCAGTCCAGTTTATTAGGAAAAAATTGGTGGCAAGGATCTTGAGATGTATGTGACGGAAACTTTTCATTTCACAGACTTCCGATGGAGTAGTTAAAACTGAGGATAAATTTAGTCAAGACAGTGCGAGATAGTAGGAAACACACATTTTCCAAGCTGAGCTTGGAATAAATGCAGTTTAAGATTTAGCTGTAGCTCACAGTTCTTAGTTCCAGAATTCGCATATGCTCTCAGACAGTTCATGAGGAAATTGGCTAAGCCTCACTACAGATCTTCACAGAAGGTTTCAAAGTCACTCAGTGGTCACATCATGAAGAAGAGAACAACCAGGTGGATATAATGACAAATTGTTTCCTAGATGCAGAAAATCCAAGTGGAAAGATAGAATCTGTCCAGAAAAACATTGTGCTTGACAAGGTTGAGAGTGAACAGGACCGAATGTAATCAACCGTACATCTACCAATGCAGGGCAGGATTAGCTACAGAGGCAGAAAGACATCCTTACTGTAGAGGCTTTGAATAAGACTAGCATCAAATATCACACTCTACCTAAGCTTAGCCAAAGACAGAGAAGCAGTCTACTGTCCAACAAGTCCCAAATGCTTTTGTGTTTCAAGTTCATATGGCCCTGATTATCCAGGCTTCATTCAACATGTCAGTAGCCTAGAGAAGGGGAAAATGTTAGATGCTAGAGTTATTAAAATAAATGGTTGAACTATACAGAAAATTTCAATTGAGAAACTGAAAGGTAGTAACTGGGTTTATTTAATTTCGGTTTTGCTATGATATGATTCAATATAATTAGCACTTTATTAATAATGACATTAATTATATGTGGTGTTACATTTCATTAGTATCATTAATTTACTGAGTTGACTTAGAAAACTACCTATCATTAACTTACATGTATGTATATATGTATATATTTTTTTGATGAATGTGTTAGGGTCTCCACTGCTGTGATGAACCACCATAACAAAAACATCTTGCGAGGAAAGGGTTTATTTAGCTTACACTTCCACATCACAGCACATCCCTGAAGGATGCCAACTCAAGAAGTTTGGCAAATAGAGCAAGACCTGGAGATAGGTGCTGAGCACAGGCAATGGGTGTTTGTGGTACTTGCTGTCTTTCTTCCTATGGCTTTTTCAGCCTGTTTTCTTATAGAACTTAGGACAATGGGCTAGGACAATCTCCGTCAATCACTAATTAAGAAAATGTCCGACAGCAGTGATTCTAAAACTTTCTAATGCTGCAACTATTCCTAATAAACCATAAAATAATTTTTGTTGAAACTTCATAAGTATAATTTTGCTATTATTATAAAGTATGGTATAAATATCTGCATTTGCTGATGGTCTTACATGACCCCTATTGAAGGATCTTGTTTAACCTACAGGGGTCACAACCACAAGTTGAGAACCACTCCCTTGAACATCTGCCTACTGCTTGGTCATAATGGATGCATTTCCTTAATTGAGGTGCCCTCATCCCAGATGATTTTAGCCTATATCAAACTGATATAAAACTACACAGAATGATGAATATGCTTCATCTAGAAGACTAAACAGTTTATATGTAGTTTGGATGCATTTCATTATTAAAATAGATTAATATTAAGTATATAGAGAAATCTTTATAAAGTAGTCAAAAAAGCAAATGACCAATTGAAAAATGGTCCTGGATCATGTATAGAATGTTCTCAAAGTGAGAGAAAAAAGGGGGTAATACCTCAAAAATGTTTGTCTTTCGTAGGAATTATGGAAAGGTAAATGAAAATAACTTTGAGGTTTTATTTTATGCTAGCTAGAATGGCAACCATCCATTAAGCAACTGACAATAAATTCTAGAGGGAATATGTGGAAATGGATCTCTCATTCCCTTTCATAAGAATGTAAAATGCCCAGTCACAGAAATCAGTGTATTGTGTTCTCCGAAGTCTAAAAATCAATGTGCATATAAGACTCATCTATACCACTTCTTTGCATATACCTAAAGGCATCCACACCCTATAACAGAGATACTCGTTCATTCAGGTTCATTGCTATTCTAGTCACAAGAGTTAGGAAATTAAAACAACTTAAATATCCTTCAGCTGATTAATGGATAAAGAAAATATATTTAAGCACTATGGAAATCTATGCATCTATAAAGAAAAATGAAATCATAAACTTTTCAGGTAAATGAATGGAACTAGAAAAAAAAATCATATTGAGTCTGAAGTGGCACGGACCCAGAAAGACAACTTTGTATGTTCTCTCTCATCTGAGGCTTCTAGCTTCAAAATTTCAGATGTGATCAGATATATTCTAAAATAAATTTAGAATCCAGAAACATAAAAATATACCACTGTGGGAGTAGGAGGTGGGGCATCAATACAGAAGGGAATAGCAGAGTATAAGCAATATAAAGAGAAAATGTGGAAACAGGAGCTAAAATATAGGTAGTGGAGAAGGAGATAAATATAGAAGGAGGTATGGGTGAATAAAAAAGCTGATGGAGGTGTGAGAAAGTCACAAACAATCAGATGATTAACTATGCACCTACTAGTACCTACAGTACTTGGCGTATAAACATACATATAACGTTGAAATAGAATTTTATCATTTGGGCTGACAGTGCTCCCTTTAAGAGCCAAAAGTTATCTATCAAAAATTGCAAAACCGTGCAATGAGAAGCTCTCATTTAAGTTATTGGCCAGGTTTGTCCATGAGATTCCCAAAACCTTATAAACAATAACTATTTCTGTTGGTTGCTACCAGTCGTAGAAGTTAAATCCCTGTTGTTGAAGGTACTTTCAATTTAGATGTAGGATCCAGGTGCTTCTGAGATGCAACTGACCTGAAAGACTCTTCCATGTGGATTACCTCCAAGGTCCCCAAAGGCACCATGCACAGGAGGGAAACACCCACGAGTTCTCAGCTATGATGTCTGTTAACCACAACAACAACCAGCGTGTGGCACCATAAATATTTTTCTGAAAAAGGGAAAAAGAAAGAAAAACAGAAAAGATAAAGAGGAACATTTCTTACAATGAAGTTAATGGAAAACATTCCATTATGTTTTGTTTTCCTGGAAAAGGCTCTTTTTTTTTTTTTTGAGCAAAGATGATTCCAAATGCAAAATTCCAGATGTTTCTTATTTCTTTCATAATCATCACTGTGACCAGTTCCCCATATTTCCTTTTTGTCTGCATCTTAGGAAATCTACAGAAATTGGTAGCTTTGTTCCATCCTTTTCATATGTAAGATTTTGGATTTAAGTTTCATTTTGGACTCTCCCTTTCATTTGGCTATTTCGATGTAAATATAACATGCAACTGTAGAAGTTTTCTGGGTCATCCTGCTTTTGGGTCTGGTTGATTCTTTTAGTTGCTCTCATAATTTGAGGTTAGTCTATGCCACAAAAGCATCTACTTGTATTCTCCTTCAGATATTTCCATTACATGTATGTTATACCCTTTTGCATTTTATTTCACAGTTTACATAGTCTTTTCCATTTTTTGGTGTCTTTTAAATTTTCATTTTAGTTTTGAGTGCACCTGTTAACTATTTTTTATCCACCATGTATAATATACTAAATTGTTAATTTTATATTTGTTTTTGAAAGATTCTTTTACTTACCTTATTATTATTATAACATTATTGTTGGCTGTGCATTTTTGAGACAATATCTTATTATAAATTGCAGATTGGCAATGGCAAATGTGTGCCACCATCCCTGATTACTTCCTATTATTTCTTATATTTACCAACTCTCTGCCTATAATATCACTTTCTTCTTGCTTAGAATTTGAATGTAGTGATTTCTACTAAAGCCATTTACACATTAATAATACTTCCTTCAAATACTTCTAATAATTCCAATATTTTAGATATATCCAAGTTTCCTTTTAATACTTGATATACTTCTTGACATTGAGTTTTACATTTTTCCCTTTATTACAAACAGCATTGCAAATAAGTAAATGTCTGACACACCTATATTAATGAGACCTGATCTACTCATTTTAATGAGTTTATTAAATTAGCTAGAATTGACATTCCAAATGGAAGCTATGAAGAATCTTACTAAAATTTTCTTTTTTCATTTTCAAATATATTATGTGCTCTTATCTTCATGGTTATTTTTCTTGCTCTTTTTAAATAGGGTTTACAAATATTTTTATTTGTAAATTGTTGTGTTATGTCAAGCAACAAGTATGAACATACTTTGGACATTATTTTGTTACTTGCTGCTGTTTGTTTTAACTATTGGGCATTTTATTACTCTGTGAACTAGGCTATCTATTTCTAATTTATTCTACTCTTAGGTAAGTTTAGCTAACCCTGATCTTGTAAACATTTTTTAGCATGATATTGCATATGTGTTTCTAGGGAATTTGGCCAATACAAATTAGAATGAGAATCAGAAATAGACACAAAGGGGTAAGTTGGAGTATTTCAAGTGATGCACCCATTTTATGTATTGTTACTGAGACTGAAATAAAATCACCTGCTACTAAAGAAAATTTATAAATAATAAAAACAAAATTATCCATGATTATGTTAAACTAAGATTTAATATGAACAAATTTATTTGAGATTTGCACTAAGATCAAGAGATAAATGCTACTAATGTTGTATATGTTTGAGAAAGGAATATTCTGAAAACTAGCTATTTAGGAAAATGCTTAACTTAAGGTAACATGGTTGAAGCTGTACTCCAATGGAGACTATTTGGCTGTAGTATCAGTAGACTTGACTTCGGTGTGCGTGTGTGTGTGTGTGAGTGTGAGTGTGTGTGTGTGTGTGTGTGTGTGAGTGTGAGTGTGTGTGTGTGTGTGTGTTTGTGTTTGTTCATTTTTGTGCAGGTGGGAATTCTACTAAAAAGTAAATATTGAAAGTCATTCTACTTACTTTCTATATTTCGAAACAGTACCATTCTGAACAAAGAAGTCTTCATTTTGACGAGGCTGTCTGATTACTGTCTATCTACCTTTCTCTTTACCCTGAGTGTTGGGGTTCCATATACACAACACCAAGCTCATCTTTGAAGTGGGTAGTGGAGATCCAAACTCATGGCATCATGTTTGCACATCAAGCACTTTACTTACTGAGCCATCTCTCCAGATCTTCGAGTCAAACTTCTGAACTCTATAGGAGCTAGAAGGGTGCTAAGGATGAACAAATGGACTAAGAAATTCAAAACAAGTGAAACTTTAAAGGCTGGAGATTGGACAAAGTGTACTCTATATTATGTGATTACCATGAGATTTTGAGCATCAGGAACAGGATGTTATGTATTGAGTATGAAATGCCCCTAAAAACTCAGGTGTTACATAGAACATAGTATAAAGTACTCTTTCAAATTAAAGAAGGCTTGAAACTTTAAATAATAAAATATCATTTATCATTTGTCCATGTGCTTTTGTGCACCTCCAAATACAAGTATGTAGCTTGGTTAACAACACAGGCTAAGTACATACTTACTTGGTGTTATTCAATCCACTGACATAATATATTATTCATTAATTCCAAAATACTCAGAAATCAACACAACTTATCCATAAATGCTTATGTAGACAACTAATAAACATTTCAACCTTCAAAACCATAAGAAAAGAAAGGATGATATTTCTTATATTACCCTAATTCAGCATTCAGTTTTCATAGTAAGTTCATATACTTCTCCTGTTAATATTTATTAATTGTTGCTTCTGGAATTGAACACATGTAACTAATGACAAACCAACACTGGCATGCTAATATTAATTTTGAAATATCATTAATAGGCATTAACTGGAAAACAGACACTTAATTTTAAAAAAATCATGAACTTATTTTGCCAAAGGTGAATTCTTTTGAGATACTTACATCAGGAAACTAGCACTGTAAGACTAACATTATTTAATATAGGTCATGAAGTTCTCTATCAAAAGGATTGTAATAAATTGAGATCATAAATACAACTTTATTAAGAAGATTTTGGAGGTAGAAAAGAATGGGGTAAGAATGAAATTCTGGTTTGATTTTTTTTTTTTGGTCTCCATTTACTGTGAAGAGAGGGTGAAGAGAGGCTTATTTTCTGAGGAGAGAAGAAATGTACATAGCGCTATTTCATTTAAAAGTATTTATAAATATATATTTATATATATTTATATAAAAGTATATATGTGTGTGTGTGTGTGTGAGAGAGAGAGAGAGAGAGAGAGAGAGAGAGAGAGAGAGATTGAGACTGTTTCCTGGTTTGCTCATATCAAAGTCACAATGAATTGGAGGTGGGCACTTAGCTTGACCAGTGGGAATCTAAGAACATTGGACCTGGTACACAAGCTTCCTGACAAATTCTTAGGGCAGCATTGTACTCCATAGACACTGTACTTGTTAGAGCACCATTTGGGTATAAAATGACAATGACAAAAGCAAAGCAACTAGTGGTATTTTTTTCTTGCCATGTAGTTGACCCATAGGGAAAATATATTAACAACAAGTCAAGTACAAATAGACCTACCTTCTGTAAAGTCTCTCAGTGAATTACTTACTGGTCTCTCTAGGATATGTTTTTTTTTTTTTAATTTCATCAATGAAAATTGTCTCCTAAAGTTACAATCAACAGGGTGAAATAATTTCATATGCTTAGAGAATAATGGAAATTTAAGAAGGAAAATTGGAGGGCTCATCAGCGTAGGTACATTCTATCACTTTTCCATTTTTGTTCCAACATCTGTATATATCTATCTTTAACACTATATGGAGAAAAATAAAATCCATATTTCTGGTCCCCAGGAATCCTTAACATCCATTTATAGAAACTCATAAAATGTACATGGAACGGTGATGCTGGATAATTAAATTTGGAAAAGAAACATGAAGTTTGAATTACTTTAAGATGTATATGTTCTCAACAAGTATTTCACTGGATATCTGACCATTTTATTTCACACATGCCCACTCACTCACACACAAACCCCTCCTCATTACCCTTCTCAAGGTTATCTTATTCCTGGAACAGTTGTAGAATGAAACATTTTGTTGGTACTTCATCTTAAAGGCACTAAGATTTTCCCCCCAGAGATGAGTGTTAGTTCAAGCATAAACATGCTTTTCTTCTTCAAAAGATTCCCATTATTTGTTATTTTAAAAACCAACTAAAGCTCCAACACTGCAGTGATGCAGAAAACATTTGTCAGTCATCTGTGGAAATCGCTTATCTGTACTTTCCTGTCTATAGTTTAAAAATCGTGTTTGCAACCCTAATCTGGTGGAACTGCTCTTTCCAGAGTCCTGCTGGGCTCACCACTTTTTCCAACAGAAAACTTCGTGTAAATGGAGAGACACATATTTTCATTTTGAGACATACTCTTATAAAGGACGTTTCTTAAGATTGAAAATGGTTTTATCATCCATTTAAAATTGTCTTGTAGAATAATACATATATTTCACCCCTTAATTTTACATTCATGTGAAGTTTGTGTTTGGAATAGCTTTATAGGTATTCCAGTAATAATACATATGCACACAAATACTGAAATTGTTATGTTCACATTTGAGGGTCTATATAACACTAGGCTCTGAATAAATATTTTATTAATAAATGACCTTTTCTGATATTAGGTCTTAAGACATGTAGGTCATGTAGAGACAGCAGAACTCAGAACTATAGGGAAATGATACTCAACAGTTTACCAATTTACAATTTCTCTGGAAAACATGAAACATTCTAAGATCTACCTATCTACCCATCCATCTTTCTACCTCTATCATCTATCTATCTATCTATCTATCTATCTATCTATCTATCTATCATCTATCTATCTATCATCTACCTATCATCTATCATCTATTTATCTACCTATCTATCTATCCATCCATCCATCCATCCATCCATCCATCTTTCTACCTATCTGTATCTATCTGTCTATCTTTCTGTCTGTTTGCCTATCTATTATTCTACTAAAATGAAGGCTTCCATTGTTAATGATCCAGAAGTGTGTTTAAATCAAAAAAAAATGACAGATTTCTTTCTGGTTATAGATAAAGTTCTATTACAAAAACTATTCACATATTTCTATCATTGCATTTTATAGCAAGACAATAGAGGTAGGAGATAAAACCACACCCTTTCCTCTTACTATGGAGACAAGAGTCATGAGAGGAAAAATGAAAATATCATAATTTTAACCAATGCTAATTACTAGACTTTGCTAAACATCACTGGATTCAATGACAGTCATGCCAAGATGTGGATTATAACTCGGTATATTTGAACTTTGAAGTCTGGCCAGATCACACATGGAGGAGAGTCCCATAGCAGAAAGCAAGCAATATATCACTGTGCTATTGTCCACATGTAAATTTTAATTTAATTGAAAATTATTACTTAAAATTGATAAAAATTTTCAAAATAAGTCTTGGGGCTGGAGAGATGGCTCAGTGGTTAAGAGCATTGCCTGCTCTTCCAAAGGTCCTGAGTTCAATTCCCAGCAACCACATGGTGGCTCACAACCATCTGTAATGAGGTTTGGTGCCCTCTTCTGGCCTTCCGCATACACACAGATAGACTATTGTATACATGATAAATAATAAATAAATATTTAAAAAAAAGAAAAATGTCTTACAAAGTTTTTTGTTCCATTAGTATTACTATTATATGCAAAATAACATGCAGAATTTTAGAATATTATTTTGAATTGTTGTCAGCTTTATTTCTGTCATGTTTTGACTCTAGTTATAAAACAATGTAAGTTTTTCTCTACATCTGCCTATCTTGACATCATGGAGTTTTTAAAAATGAGATGACCAATTTTTAAAATGCATGTCTAAATAGGTTGGGAATTAATACTTACTTAATGGGTCATACTCTACATCCTGTTTGGAAATTGAGAATTTCATACAATTTGCAAAGAATTAATTCCATGAAGCTCTGTACAGCATACTCTGATAGGGATGGAAGGTTGATGTCTGATTTTTAGATATCCAGTACAATAGAATTAAAGCATCTACTAGCATATTAAGAACTATTAGATACATTTAGAGTTAAAAAAGCTTTTAAGCAAATGGCAAAAGAAATAGAAAGCAGTATATGAAATATTATAATTTAAATTACAAATTGTCTTGTATAAATGGAGTTAGTAACTGCATAATAATTTTTCATCCTTTCAGAGAACAAACTATGAAACTAGGCTTTGAGGGTGGATAAACATTAAATCTATAGGTAAAAGAGTCAGACAAAAAGAATGTATCTTAATAAAAGAAGTGTACAGAAGGTGAAAAGTTGTTTAGTTAATACATCTCCCAGCAAAGGTTAACAGTACCAACCCATGTCTCTGAATAGGAACAGAAGAGTCAGAGTAGAGAGTAGTAAGATGTCAGATGATAAGAAGTGTATTTGCTGAAAGTATGGAAAATACACAGTCAGACTTTCATTATTTTCCTGGCAGCATGAATGGAATGTGTTTTCGGGTTTATTATATAACACTTATTAGCCAATAGTTTTATCTCAATTTGTTTAACAAACAACTAATAAATATCAAATAAATACCATTTGAATTTTCTTGTGTTTGTAGCTAAAGGCAGTAATTTCAACTGTGGAAAAATGCCCATTCTCTTTACTTCTTAGTAAAATTACTTGTCAATATTTAATTATTCAGAAAATTCCGTTCTAGTTTCCCTGAGGACTGAAACATAAATGCAACATGCAGTATAATTTTTTTTTCTGAAACCACTGCTTTTATAGAAAGTAACTGTACTCTAATATGGTACTTGTGATATTTAATACTGTCAAATTGAAAGTAAATGTTGAGGAGGCAAGCATTTGACAGATTATCTAGATAAGTTCAACTGGAAGAGTAGGACCGACCCATCTTAACAAATAATGAATTAATGGATGGACTGAGGTCCTAGCCTGAAAAAATAGAAATATAATGTGTATGGAAATGTAATATGTATGAATATTTACTGTCTACTATTTCCTCATGTTGTAAAATATTAGTTGAGTATGTGTTATATTTGTTATGCCATGGAACTTTTGTTTAAAGATGCAAAGATGTGTCAAATTCTTTTGTGTTGCGTTTCTTTAACTCTGCTGAGCTGTGTACTCTGCTTGTAAAACACCTGATTAGTCTAATAAAGAGCTGAAAGACCAGTAGCTAGGAAGGAGAATGATTAACAGGGGTGGCAGGCAGAGAGAATAAAAAGCAGTAGAAATCTTGGAAGAGGATTAAGGAACAAGAAAAGAAGTGTCCAATCACACAGCTACACAGTCAGCCAAAGAATAAGATGTAAAGAAAAGTATATAAAATTGAGAAAGATAAAAACACAGAGGAAAAAGGTAGGTAGGATAATTTAAGAAAAACTGGGTAGAAACAAGCAAGGTTAAGGCCAGGAATTTATTTAAAAAATAATTAAATCTCTGTAAATATCTGGGAGGTGGGTGGTGAACATCAAAGACCAAAAGAGCCACACATTAAATGACCAAACAAAACAAACAAAAATTCACAACAACATCCTGACCTGTGGACACAGTGACACTAAGATTTTTGTGTTCTCACTGCTCTTTCTTCCCTTCCATGCTGCCTGCCATCAAGGTCCCATCAAAATTCTTCACAGATCTTGAGAGGACAATAATCAACTTTATATGGAAAAACAAAAAACCCAGGATAACCAAAACAGTCTTATATAATAAAGGAACTTCTGGAGGCATTACCATCCCTGACTTCAAACTCTATTACAGAGCTACATTATTGAAAACATCTTGGTATTGGTATAAAAACAGAGAAGTCGACCAATGGAATCGTATAGAAGACCCAGATTTTAACCCACAAACCTATGAACACCTCATTTTCGATAAAGGAGCTAAGTATACAATGGAAGAAAGAAAGCATCTTCAACAAATGGTGCTGGCACAACTGGATGTCAACCTGTAGAAGAATGAAAATTGACCCATATCTATCTCCATGCACAAAACTCAAGTCCAAATGGATCAAAGACTTAAATATCAGTCCAAGCACACTGAACCTGATAGAAGAGAAATTGGGAGGTACCCTACAACAGATGGGCACAGGCGATCGCTTCCTAGGTATAACCCCAGAAGCACAGACATTAAGGGCAACATTGAATAAATGGGACCTACCGAAACTGAGAAGCCTCTGTAAAGCAAAGGACACTGTCACTAGGACAAAAAGGCAACCCACTGACTGGGAGAAGATCTTCACCAACCCCGCAACAGACAAAGGTCTGATCTCCAAAATATATAGAGAACTCAGGAAACTAGACTTTAAAATGCTAATTAACCCAATTAAAAAATGGGGCACTGAACTGAACAGAGAATTCTCAACAGAAGAAGTTCAAATGGCCAAAAGACACTTAAGGTCATGCTCAACCTCCTTAGCGATCAGGGAAATGCAAATCAAAACAACTTTGAGATATCATCTTACACCTGTCAGATTGGTTAAAATCAAAAAGACCAATGATAGCCTCTGCTGGAGAGGTTGTGGAGGAAGGGGTTCCCTCATCCATTGCTGGTGGGAATGCAAACTTGTGCAACTACTTTGGAAAGCAGTGTTTCGGTTTCTCAGGAAATTCGCGATCAACCTACCCCTGGACCCAGCAATACCACTCTTGGGAATATACCCAAGAGATGCCCGATCATCTGAACTCTGAAACAAAACTCGTGTTTTCACTTTAATTGCCTTTTGTCAGAAAAAAATTTTAAACATAGAAACCAGAAAAGTAACTGCTACAGCACCCTAAATGCCAACAAGCAACATAAACAAAAATGTGGAATGTAAAACTGAAAATGTTGTAGAACATTTTATCACTAGTTTGTTACTTTTTCTGTATAATATGGTTTATTTATTTATTGATCATTTTGCTTTATCTATTTAATTTTGACATTTTTTTACAATAACTTGTTTTTTTTTAATTTTCAAGGCACCCTATTTTTGAAAATGGTATTTCAGAATTATGTACAATAAAAACATGAAATACATAATATATTTATAGGTCATTTTAAATATAGATAAATGAATAATCTCACAAATATTTAAGATAATTTGAGTAACAATTTAAAACTATCTAATATCCCCTATATACAAAATAATTAATGTATTACTTTAATGTAATACCTAATATATTTTGTAGCATTTGCATTCAGATTCCAAACATTCTGTAAACCATTTATATTCCAAGTGTATACATGTAATATCTATCATTTTACACTAATTTATTTTTGTCCCAGAACATTAGCTTCAGTTAACTCATGATATCAGTTGAAATTAAATATATAAAACAGAAAATAAAGAGTACACTGAAACACAGATAAGGACCCCACAGAGACAGCTGACCTGAGATAGCATATGGTCAAGGATGCTGGACCAACACTCAGGCAGCCTGCATGTAACCAGCCTAGGCCATCTGCAAAGGTGTGACAGTCGTGCAGCTTGGTATAGTATTAAGATTTCTAACAGTGAGAGCAGGAATTCTCTCTGGAGTATATTTGGCTTTTGGTCATCTGTTCCCTATGCCAGATAACCTGGCCCCACCTTGATGTAAGGGCTGGAGCTTGAAAGGGAGGAGCTAGATCCCCTGCTTCAACTTGAGGCATCATGCTTTGTGGAAGCAGATGGGAGGCTGCTACCTTTCTGAAGGAAGATAGAGGAGGAGTAGATGGAGAGGGGATAAATGAGAAAAAGGAGGGGACAGGAGAAAAGGGGGGGAGAAGAAACTGGATGGCATGCAAAATAAGTGAAAAAATTATTTAAATAAAAATAAAGAAATAAAACATATTTACAAAGCAAAAAAATTAAACTGCTATAATTAAAATACTTTTGTGCTTATAATATTAACCTTAGATGTAGAAATATAAATATATTTTTTCATAAGGTAATTCGAAATTAATTATTTAAAACAAAAGTAGAAAGAAAACATAAAGCATTTCAAGAGAAGACTTTGCATTTTGTTCAAGACATTGTTGAAATACTCCTTGAAGTTTTCCATAATGAAAATGATAAATACCACGCTTGGAAAATAATTTTGTCACATTAACTAAATTTAGATCTAAATAATCAGGTGTCTTATTAATTGACTTACTAGAGCATCATTGTATAAACCTAAGCAGTGTGAGTGAATTATACAACCACAGTATAACTCCCACAAATAGATTATTCTCAACTGAAATTCCAATAAACATTAACTTTTTATAATTACATGTCATTTCAATTTTAGAAGTCAAGAAGTTAAGGTGTCAAAGATAGTAGTGGATGGTTGATGGAGAAAAAAATTATGTGAAAGAGGTGAATGGAAATCAAGGGAAGGAAACGTAAAAAGAAATAAAATTTTTCTATTAATCGCTATTTCATTTATTCTCAAGAGTTGGCTTCACCAGTCAATTAATTAATCAAGACATAAGTTGTCAATGGCAATAACTCTGAGTTCATTTCCTGTGTCTTGTCCATTGATTTTGCTACTTGGCCTTCCTTACTCTTTTTAGATCATGACATCCAAATGTCACACTCCTTCACTCATGTGGCCTTGGTAATTCTCTGCACTAAGTTATATTTTCTATATTTTCCCATTAATAATGATTTTGGATATTTGAGTCAGTGCTTGAACATCAAAAGTTTAGAGAAGCTTTCTTTACTCATTCTGCCATGTATTCCATAAATTTCATAAACTTTATACAACTCAAGTTATCCATTATTCTTATATCTAAAATAATAATTGGATCATTTTGTTTTGTCTTCAGATTAAAATAGTGAGATGTAATAAAATATTTTCATTACTGTGTCCTGGAACTAAGAATTCAAGGATTATAATAGAAACTCAATACCTTATTCTTGAATGGACAAACACATAAATTTATTAGGTACTCCACAAAATATTTTGACTTCTGACAGATATACTAACAATGCAAAGAGAATTCATAAAACATGGATGAGAAATGCTTCAAAAATGTGGAAATGTCCATTTTAGTTAAAAGTCATAAAAAGAAACAATAGTAATGTTAACTTGTAGTTGTATTAATTATTAACTCATCTCTTGAAATTTTGTTGCACAAGTACTGTACCCAAGACCCCTTTCTCTGTCAAAGAAATCAACTCTAATATAATTTTCTATACAAAGAGAATAACCTGATTGTTTGAGAGGCTCACTATTTGGATTATAGAGTCACATAAATCTATCACCCCAAAATATAACTATGTATAACACCACTAATTCAGATGAAAAACTAAATACAATAAAGGTCACCTTAAAATGTCAGTATCTATAAAGCAGGAACCCTGAAGGACTGCCTTATTTTCTGTAGACAAGTTCAGCAATCATATTTCTATGGGTCCTACATGTCCAGTATTATCCAGCATACCAGCACGCAGTCCACGCAAGAGCTGACAAACACCTAAAGGATTGATTGTCTTTGACGCTTATAATGCTCTTGAAGTAGATTGGTACTGCCAGAAGCAGACGTGTCTCACTGTTGAGAAAAGTTCAAAACATTTTAAATGCCATAGTCTGCAGTTCTTTGAAAGGTTTGAAAAATACTTATCCCTGCCAGGTGTTGGTGGTGCATGCCTTTAATACCAGCACTCAGGAGGCAGAGGCAGGCAGATCTCTGTGAGTTCGAGGCCAGCCTGGTCTACAAGAGCTAGTTCCAGGACAGGCTCCAAAGCTACAGAGAAACCCTGTCTCGAAAAACAAAAAACAAAAAAAGTTATTCCTCTCAAATATATCTGTAAATGTAGAAAACCTAACTAACATGACTAGACGTTTGGCTATTACAAATGATTATCTATCAGTCTGTAATTTTTAATTATGCATTACATTTTGAATACTTTAAACAAGAGTAGAAATATACATGTAACAAAATTGACCTTAAATGTATCAGTAAACAAAAGTCCATACCAATGTAAAATATTCATTCCTATATCATATCTCCCTTTAAATTAAAACAAATATTTATAAACAATTATTTTGGGAATTTGGGCATAGTTTTCTCCAAACTACTACCTGATATTTGTTGGGCAAAGTATTTTTAGGTTTCATGGAGAACTTCCAGGGAGTCTCTTTCCATCAAACCACATTAGTCTGAAAGGAATCCACAAGTTCCCATCCTCAATGGAAGAAAAAGCAGAACTTCTTTTCCAAAGTAGCATATACTTAGTCTCAAATTTTAAAGCCAAAATACCTTTAAAAAACATATGTTGGATTAGCTTGGCAGCCTGTAAAATGAAATGTCTGTCTGTAATTATCCAATACACAGTCAAAATATTCAAATAAAATAAAATGATATACATAATCCAGACTCTCGATGTATTTTTGACCATTACATGACTTTTCTTGCTCTGTTACTTTTTAATATTTATTTTATTATCTTTACCCCTTTAATCTACGACTGTTTGTACTCTTTTATATTACTTTTACTGTCTTTTTACATACTTTATTTTATTTTTTAAAACTATTTCTTTCTATAACATCCTATACCCATATTTTTTTCTTAAGCCTACTACATTTTTTAAAAACTCTGTTACCCATTCAGAGGTTTATTTTTGTCTGATCTGTAATACATAATATATAATACACCATAAAGACAGATCAGATAGAGTCTGCCACACATCCTGCAGGACACACAAGAAAGTGACTGACAAATTGCCAATATAGGCAGAACTGTCTTTCAAATTTCGTGCTTCATGGAAAAGTCTGCCAGATACAATGGGCCTGTAGGGTGAATATGGATGCCTCAACACTACACAGAAACTTTGGATGACTATCCAGACAGCGAGTTGTCTCTGTCAATTTTAATGTTTTGGAAGTTGCTTACAATGCACTTTCTGTATACTTGGGTAATATTATATCTGTCTGGAGTCTTTGATGGAGTTAAAGACAGATAGTTACAGTTATAATTTTCCTTAGTTATGATAAAAGGTAAACTAAATACGCAACTTTAGACTCACAAAAATAAAATAGATGATAGAGTATTTTCTTTAACTTTGCCAAATACAAATAGACTAAATATTGTAAGTGTAATTCTTGTAATTCTTGATTGCTACCTATTTTGTTATATATAATTTTGCTGTTAAAGTTAAAACCTTTCTTTTTTTTTTAGACAGAAAAAGAAGAGATGATGTGAAATTCCCTTTTGTATGTGATGAATATGTTTTTTATTACCATTGCTTAATAAAGAAACTGCGTTAGCCTATGATAGGGCTGAATAGAGCTAGGCTGAGAAAAGTAAACTGAATGGAGGGAGAAAAAAAGGTAGACTCAGGCAGACGTCATGTAGCTGCCAAAGGAGGAGAACACTGGAACCTAACCAGTAAGCCACAGCCTCTCGGTGATGCATAGATGTAGCACCTACACTGTGGGATGGTTCATAACCTGGGAAATGTGCTGGAGATTCAAGTACATACACACAGACACACACACACACACACAGAGAGAGAGAGAGAGAGAGAGAGAGAGAGAGAGAGAGAGAGAGAGAGAGAAACATGGGGACATGGGTCATCCCTGAAACAAGAATGTCAACTTTATTGTGCTCCAGGAAAGCTTATATAGAGATCCTTAACTGATAGCCATGCCCCTGCTCTTGGGATTTTCAGCTGTAAACACACCAGAAACCACTCTTCAGAGCAGCTGCAGACACAGGAAAACAAATTGTTTACTCCATCCACTCCAGTAAGCAAAGGGTCTGAGGTAGGCAAAGAAAATCAAGAAGCAGGGGTTATGCAGCTCCCAATAGTTCCCTTTTTTTCTATATAATTAAATGAGGACTGTCTTGGGTTACTAAGCATCTCTAGCTCACTGGTCTTAATCTTTTAATTCATTTCTACAGGTTAGGAAATCAGCTAGTTGGTGTCTTTCCCTGAGGTTGCTACTCAATTTTTTTTTCAAATTAGTATAATGATTTTCTCTAAGTTGTTTTTTATCTCTCTGAGCACAAGATTTGGCTCTTACATTGCCTTTCCTGGTGCTTTTCTTCTCACACACTATATATTAAATTTTTCTATGTTTGGCTTGCTTCTTTCATTTTTAAGCTATAGATTTCCATAAGAGTGATTACTAATAGCTTTATGGCTGAGTCAGTAGTTGGAATACTCAGGTTTGTTCCAACCTGTCAATACATTTAATATAAAACTCTTCAATTTAGCCTTGGATTTTTTAGGAGGGGTCACAAAGTAGCTACATTCTTTGTGAAAGTATAACAAGAATAATATCTAGGCCAGTTACTAATATTCTTACTCTCTGAAATTCCCTGAGTTACACCCCACTGTACAAATTTCCCTCAGCACTGCTGTCTCCCATATTACTAGTAGAATGACCCATTAAGTATCTGGTTAAAATCATCAACTCCTTTTCTAGTCCAAAGACACAAAGTCTTATATAGTCCTCCAAGAATCTGGATGATCAGGCCTATGACAGCAATACCCTTCTTTGTGGTACCACTTTCCAACTTAGTCACTGTTTTATTGTTGTGAAGAGACAGTATGACCAAATGTAATGTGTATAAAAGACAGAGTTTAATTGGGATTTCTTCCGATTTCAGTGGTCTAGTACATTTCCATCTTGGTGGAGAACATGCCAGCATACATGGCTCTGGAGCAATAGATGTTGAAGAAGTTGAGAACAACATCCTGCTCTGCACAGGCAGAAGCGAGTGGAAATAAAGAGAGAGAAAAAGGAAAAAGGAAGATGGGCAATGGCAACCTCAAAGCTAAACCCTAATATTGCACTTACTCCAGGAAGTGTAATCCTTCTAATTCAGTCAAATATTGCTATTCACTGATAATGAAGCATTAACTTATATAAGCCTATAGGCACCACTCTTATTTACATGGCCATATCAAGAAACCTGAACTCTGTAATTTTTGGACATTCATCTTTCTTTATGTATCCTCATCACACTACTTATCAGTGGGATTTTTTTATTACCTGTTCCACCAAGTAGGTGGAGACTGTTAGTACATTCCCGGTCACCTAGACCTGAAATAATTACACATAAACTATATCAATTACAGCACTGTTTAGCTAATAGCTTAGGGTTATTATTATCTGATTCTTATATCTTAAATAAACCCACTTCTATTATTTATATTTACACGAGGCTCATGGTTTACCAGTAAGGTTTCAGGGCATCTGTCTCCTTCAGCAGCTACATGTTTTCTCTCTGATGCTGCCTTTTTTACTCCTCTATCTCTTCTTGGAATTCCTGCCTTGGTCTATTCTGTGCTTCCATAGGACAATAGCAGATAATTTATTAACCAATGATAATAAAGCATATTCACAGCATACAGAAAAGAATCCCACATCATCACCAGAAAGAATAATAAATGACCGTGTTATACATAATTTTTTTTAAAATCACTGATTTCCCAAAGTAAAGAAGTAATATGTAAGTGCTATACAATCTATATTTTATAAACAGAGATCTGTAACTATCAATAAAATATAAGTAATTATACAAACTGATATTTCACACTCATTGGCAATTTATTTTATTCAAAGTCATGTAACCTGATTGGGTACATCGCGAAGAGAGTCCAAACATATTTTCAACACTTGGAATGTTCATTTGTACCAGAATACTATAAAAATCTGGGATCATGAAGCTAATGCCATGAGTTATAGCACCACTATCGTGTTACTTCCTATTCTAAAGGAATGAAGGCAAGTACCAGGTAACATGCCTTAACTATGCCAAACCATTTTACATGAACACATTCTTGAGGACTTGATTTTACTAATTTAATTCAGAAGGTTCAAGGTTATTTTATTTCATTTACTCCTTATTTTTTTTTTGATATTTTTCTTTGTCCCTAATGCACTACAACTTATTTTACTTATAAGGTCAAAACTTCACAATGAAATAATATAACACAAAAAGGAATAAGAATGCTGTCACTAAGTGCTATGGCTTTTTCAATTTTCTTTAAACATAAAATAAAAACATAATTTTCTACAGTTTTGGTTCTGAGCTCTTTTTCCTCTTAGTTCTCATTATTAGAACAAATATTTCAAAGCATAGATTGGAAATAAAGCATTACCTGGGAAGCAATTTATTTTAAAATATAGTGAAGTTATTTTCTCTAATCCAAATAGGTATAAAATTATCTATTCTCTCATTTCTAAAGCTAGATAATTTTTCTTCCAATGAGGATTGCAATTTTTGAAATACATCTTTTCTTCATAATGAAATTAAATCTATTAGTGCTCATTATCTGAAATATGGTGCTTTTTTGTGAATAATGCACATTCTAAAGCCACACTACTAATACTGCTATACATACCCTAGCAGAATGTTTATAGAATGACAGATCTTTTAACTACCTAATCAGAAACTTCTCATATATCTCAATTAAAATGTGGCTGCTATGAAGAATATATAAATTTGCAAGTTACAATGTCATTTGAAATTCAAATTTTTGTTGCTAGACATATGATTTAAGAAAACATCTTCATAAAACTGTGTATTGCTACATTTTACTTTTCCTAGGATTTGGTGATTATGTCATTTATTGCATTGAGGTAAAGTCAACTAAGCAGATTTTTTTTTGCTAGTTGTTCATGGAAACTTTTTAATTCTATGTACTAAAATGAAGTTCAATCAGAATTATGACTCATTACAGTTCTACTGAATACATTAAATGAGGTTGTGAATGATCATTACTCCATAGTACTTATGGTTTGATTGCTTAAAAGAGAAAATCAGACAAGATCTACTACGTAGGGATTTGCATCACTTGACTTTTCAATTCTCAAAATCATTATTCTTCATTCTAGTTTTATATCTTTCAAGCTGTAAATCTATGTGGGCACATAGCTGTGAGTATATATATGAAAATTTTCATCCGTGTTTACCTTCATTAGAATATCTAACTTATAAACAGTCCCATTTCTTTTAGTATGGGCATATACAAAGGATAAGTACAAAATTAGGCTGGGGATATTAAAAATATAATATTGCAACCTTAATCTAACTTTTGTATAAGTGTAAAGCTTCCTATAATAGATCTAGGTCACAAAACCAATTCTTGATTCAAGTTCTACTTCCATTTGTGTTTTATTGATTAATTTATTTATTGTTTCTTATTGATGTGCTATTGATCTCATTCACATTCTAATTCACTTCAATTATATCATCTGTACATCTCAACTTCTTATAATATGTGTTGGAGACACAATTATTTTATGGTGCATGTATAGCTGACAGACCAATAGACAGATCCACCCTAGTGCAGAGCTTCGGGAACACGTTTCTTTTGAATGATTGCTGTCAATGCTGTAAAAACCTTGTGAAGCCATAAATCTTCTTTCCTTCTAAACAGTATTCATTACCAAAATACTTTGGCATTGTAATTTCTTCCCGTATGGGCAATTGAATGACCTTCTAAGAGGCTTTAGGGTGATAACATTGACTCTTGGTTCTAATAGTCAAATCTACATAAAGTCAATCCCACACAATTACTTTTGCTGATAGACCTTGTAAACATTTCAAACAGATAGGAAAACAGTATGCCCATCCTTACTGTAAAACAAGTCTTGGCATCCCCAAAGGTGGTTATCACAACAGAGATTAGGGTGAGTGGAGTAAGTGAGTCCAAAGTCTTATCTAATGGTTTTGAATGTCAGATCGTTCCCCTTGGATGCAGGCCCTTCCTGGGTGATGTCACTTTTTTGGGAGTGCTGCTTTGTCAGGCTCTACCTGTTTTTCTTTGATTCTGAAATGCATGTTGATATATCTGTGTAGGTTATATAGACTGTAAATCTCATGGGAGGGGAATGGGGAACAGCAAGAAGAGCAAGAACAATAGGAACAGCAAAGAACAGGGAACAACAAAAGCAAGCAAAGCAAGAAGAGCAGGAACAGCAAAAACTGAGGAACAGTATGGGCATTAGAGAGAGCTTGGAAAGAAGAAATGGGACATGTGAAAGGACTTATGTGAGTTAATTTATTTCAGTTTTACTCTCAGACCCTATTAATCATTTTTTTTCTAAAGTGAATCTTTATGAACCCTAAAAAAATTAATGGGCTTAATCCCAAAATAAACCATGATAAATATGCTAGCTTCTAATATTAATGTTAATGAGAGATAGGTAAGCAAGAAACCATCTACGCTGTTGAAGAAAAAAGGAAAAACAGAACAAACCAGAAAAAGTGGCTATGGTACTTAGATTGGCCTTCAGAATCATCATTTTTGAAATGAGTTTAGCCAAGCTCAGAAGGATTTCTTATACACGGAGACAAAGGAATCAAATTCCCCAAGGAAAAAGTGCGCAAGTGACAAAACGCTTTAGCAGGGGATTCTCTGATTTTCTCCATTCAAATAAAATTACAATATAAAAAGGACAGCAATGTTATGCATCATTGGCTTCAGCATGATACCCATTATAAAATAAATATTATTGGATGCTCATTGAATGAATTGAAAAAAATTATGAATGCTTGTTACTATGACTACTTTCTTTAATAACTAGTAAAGTAGAAAATTTAAAAACTATGAAGATTTACTTGTTACTAATTTTAGAATGTGTAAAATATTAATTCCATGGTGACTGTCTCATTGGCTTGTAGAGAAATACGTTTCATGCACAAATGTTGGAAGATTAATGTATATTTGGCAATTTAAAATGTCTACCACATTCTTTTTACTGAAATTAATCATGTTAATATTTCAAATTAAAATGTTTTCATTACCAGTGACTTCTGTTACCCCCCCTCCTTGAAACACACATATTTGAATATTCATAGTTGACATCTTTAGTTGAGAGAAAACCTGTGCCATTTGTCTATCTTAGTCTGCATTACCTCCCTCAGGATGACTGCTTTCACCTCTAACAATAACCTATGAATTGTATCCTTTCACTTTTCTTAATAGCTGGATAATATTGCATAGCATACATTTATCACTATTCCATTATTTGTTCTTCAGCTGATGGACATCTTTGGTGCTTCCATTTCTTAGTTACTGTTGTTGTTTGATGCCTGTTGGGCTTTTTCCTATCCATAGTGATATGCCACTTACTTCTTTCCCTGTTCGGAGCACATTGTCAAGCTGGTGAGACGCTGAGTATACTAGGAGACACAATTACATAGCAAGCACCTAATCTTCTGGCTTTTACAATATTTTAGATATTTAACAACTGCTTTAGGAATTCCTACCACCAGTAGTCTTTAAATTACCCACACACTTGGGTGTGGCCTCTTATACAAATATGCCAATGTAAAGAGCATGTCCTGCCTCTTTTCTGGCTGTAGGATTTGGTTGCTGCTCCCCATTCCAGCAGAGGATTGTGATCCGTGAGTGTACCCCTAAATAAATATCCCTCTATTATTCTCGATTCTGAGTGGGATTTCATTTAAGCATCTTCCTTCAGTCAACAACAATAAAAAATATTTACAGGTATTTTGAGAATTATATTGTCTCATATTTCTTTGCTTAGGTTTTTTTTTGGCTTATGGAGCTTTATGTTATATTTCTGATTTTGTCTTTTATCGTATCTCTGTCTTTCTGCATGTGTTTCTTTGTTTTACATTGTTTTCCTTTATCTTTTCTTTTCCTTTTTATTCTTTTTGAATTGTTTGTTTGTTTTGTTTGTTTGTCCTTTT
Source organism: Microtus oregoni (assembly GCF_018167655.1). NCBI lineage: Eukaryota > Metazoa > Chordata > Mammalia > Rodentia > Cricetidae > Microtus > Microtus oregoni. The sequence goes on from NW_024543060.1 coordinate 20,593,902, forward strand.
TCTTTGCCTGGGTTTTTTGCTAAAAGAAAAAGGATGGCTTGAAGTTGAAAGGGTGAGGGGAGGATGACAGAGGAGATAAAGGAGGACTAATGTGATAAGAATAAATTGAATAAAGAACAAAAGCACCTCTACTTTAAATTAAAAAATAAACTGGTTCATAACTTTTAACCATATGAAATAGTGTTAGGTACATATCAAAATTCTTCAAATTGAAACATAAATGGTTTTCAAAACATTTTGCTTCTGTATTTTTTATTTATTTGATTTTGATTTTTTAAGGCAGGATTTATTGCTTTGTGGACCATTATGGCCTCAAGCTTAAGAGATTCATCTGCCTCTGTGCCCCATGTGCTGGGATAACAGGCATGCACCACCACTGATTAGTGAAATTTGCTCTGCTCTCCAATACATATAATCATAATTTTCTCTCTATGATTTAATATCTGCTAGAATATATTTTAAATTAGTAAAACAGGATTTAGGAAAACACAAGTCACTTTAGATATTTCTTAAAAATATGATCTACTAAAGGGTAATGAGAATCCTGTTAATATGTAAGGAAAAGGTCAGGGTTCATATTGGCATTTGGTCTCTGAGAAAATGTCACTTCTATAGATGCCTGACTTACTAAATTATGTCTTTCTCTAGGCTTTCACACACCTGTTGTTGGGCCTCAAGCCTAACTCTGGATGTCTTTAAACAGACACTTTTTGTGTCCTGCCCCTAGACGTAAAAACAACAATTAATTTTGTGCTGAAATTCTTATGTGTCTAAACTACTCAAAGGGTAAATTTACAAATGTCCCAAACAATGAACAAAATATTCAAAATGAAATAAAATATTAAAATCTATACAAATTAAAAGATAGAGTGTTAAAGCCTACCGTGTCTACTATACAGTTATATCTAAACAATTGTCAAATGAATATACTTTATGAGTGATTTTTAACATTATATAGAGCAAAATTATGTTAATTATGTTAAAAATAATGGAGTGAGCATCTCTTTTTGAAATAATAAGGTACGCTAGATCTTAAGAAAATAGTGTTTTTTCAAACAACAGCTTCAATGCATAGATTAACATATTAGAATTATACAGATCAGTATGCATTGTAAATGATTGACAAGCAACGATTCTACGCTCCACTGCAATATTTTATAGAAATGCACAAAACTATAGGGGCTGGTTGCAGCTCAGATTTAGTACTTAGAGCCCGTATCAATAGAAATGTCACTGTGGGGATTTTTGTCCATTATTACATATACTCATCCAGCATGATTAGAGTTAGAAAGGGATGATTTGTAATTTTCTCAACAAGATAAACTATTTATAGTGGAGCACTTCAAAAACATACACAATCCATGTTCATCAGGAGATGTAAGGAGACAGAGACAGAGATCCACATTGGAGCACCGGACAGAAATCTCAAGGTCCAAATCAGGAGTAGAAGGAGAGGGAGCACCAGCAAGGAACTCACGACCACGAGGGGTGCACCCACACACTGAGACAATGGGGATGTTCTATCGGGAACTCACCAAGGCCAACTGGCCAGGGTCTGAAAAAGCATGGGATAAAACCTGACTCTATGAACATAGCGGACAATGAGGACTACTGAGAACTCAAGAACAATGGCAATGGGTTTTTGATCCTACTACACGTACTGGCTTTGTGGGAGCCTAGGCAGTTTGGATGCTCACCTTACTAGACCTGGATGGAGGTGGGTGGTCCTTGGACTTCCCACAGGGCGGGAAACCCTGATTGCTCTTTGGGCTGAGGAGGGAGGGGGACTTTATTAGGGGAGGGGGAGGGAAATGGGAGGCGGGGGCGGGGAGGAGGCAGAAATCTTTAATAAAAAATAAATAAATAAATAAATAAATAAATAAATAAAAATAAATTCTATGTAAGCCAAAAAATACACAAAACAGTCTTAAACGTAATCTGAATAATCAGTGGGCGTTATATGTTGGTTTGGGGAACTGGGATCAGAGCCAACTAGGGTAGAATTTTAATAAGTGCTTTGCTATTGCTTTTGCTGTTTACTTTAAGCAAGGAACTAGAATGACAGTCTCTGAGATCAAAGTCTTTCTACTAACTGAGCAGATAATGTGTAACGCCAGAAATTTTCCATCTGCCCAACGTCCTGCACTAGAGAATTTACCTAGGAAGGACGAGAGGATTTTTTTTTTCAAGCTCTTTGCCTCCTTTATTCTCATGAGAGACTTCTGTACTCAGTGGCACTCACAAGACAAAAAATGGTTTTTGAATTAACAAAGCTACATAGATTCCACGAGCTTTAGGCATTTTTCACTACTAACAAAATCATATTTGTAAATCGTCATATTCTGAATCTACTGTGTATTTTCAACCTAATAAATTGTTTATAAACTTGTATTTCCACTGTGCTAATAAAGTATAGAAAGGGACAATTCCCTAAAATCACATGGAAAATTACTAGTAGTACTTACATAAATATTCATAGAATCTGGTTATAAAATGCAACAATAAGCTAGGAAATTGGTATTGCATTTGTTAGATATTATCATGCATATTAACCACGTTTAATCTTTTCATGAAAACTCTGGCAATATATGCCTAATTGTAGGTGAATCAGAATAGAAATTAACATTTAAATGGTGAAAGATACCATTTTTATTACATACAGTTTAACAATATCATACATATAAATTACATGTGATTTTACTATGTGCATATATATTATGCTATTGATAAGTTATCACAATTTTCCTTTTCTAATTTTTATTACCCAATAATACAAATATAACTGCATTTAAGTTAAGAAAAATATAGTAACAATGCTATCTGTATGTAGAAGTACAGAAAACAAGGATGACCTAAAAGATATAAAATATTTTATGCGATTTTTGAAACCTATAACAAATTTAACTTTGATGCCATTCTAAAGCATGGCTAGATATAGCATGGTACTTTATTCAGAGAGTAATGCATGCTGTCTAAAGTCAAACACATTGATTGATTTATTGATTATGTGTGTGTATGTGTGTGTGTAAGTGCTCCTATGTGTGTAGGCATTTGTGTAGGCTTATACCCACAGGTGTGTGTATTTGTTTGGATGTCAGACTTTAACATAGGGTGTGTTTCCTGACTTCTATTTTCCCCTGGCAGGGTGGCAGGTACATTTTGTTTTGCTGAACTTTATAAATAAGTTCTGAGAACATAAATTTGTTTCTCTATGATTAGACAAGTGCAATAACAACTAAACCATTCTTCAACCTCAGATTGATTTTTAGTCATTAGATTAAAGTCTGCCAATGTATATAAGTTGTTGAAGTAGCTCATTTATTCTTTATAGAAAATTATTAGAGTCAGGCTTTACCATTTGAAACTGGATACTACTTTCATCACAGAAAATTAGACTGATTTGTTCCAGTTAAAATATATGTACAATATGCCACTTTAGAATAGTTTTTTTAAGTGAAAAGAATATTTTGTAATCTGTCTCCTGTACTTGTCAGAATATACCTATGCAATGTTGAACACACAATATGAAGCAGGTGATAGTTCAATGATAAAAAGATGGATGGTATTGAGCACAGGAGATGAAAAGGATATTAATTTCCAAACAATGACAATCTTATTTCAAGTGCTGTGTGTTCTACAAAAACAACATCAGAAAGTTCAAAGCGTTAGCAACAACAACAGTTACATCTGTGAGTACTGTGCTTTATTTGTAAAACTCTGAGTCATGCTGTCTTTATGGGAAGGTCATCATCCACATGAAAGCAGAAATAGGCTAAGTAGTTTTTATAACCACAGTAACTATATTGCCCACATTCCATGCTAGCACTCTTAGTAACACTGTTTTCCATTATATAAATTCCTTTGCCAATCAGGAGACGCTTACAGTTGTTGCTAAGATCAGTTATCAAGTATATTGACTAATGCAGAAATAATTTTGAAACTCGAGAGTCTTGTAGAAGCTAACTTGTCTCAGGTTATATGTAACCAGGTACAAAATTGTTTTTCAAAAGTAAGGCTGAATAACAGAGAATTTAAAAAGGGAGTCTCAGGGAATGATGGTGCCTGTGGCATACTCATATTGTTTACATGTAAAGTTCATTTTAGATTATTTCATTCTTTGAATGACTTATTACTTCAGCTAATAGTCTTTTAGTCTATGGCCTGCCTTCTTCAGTGCTTATTAATGAATAGTACATACATCCATAAATAACACATACATAGTAATACACATACACAAAGATGGACAGAATATGCCAGTTGTTAAGATGAACTGTGTTTAGCTTGTAGATAACAGACAGCACGTTTTTAGAAGAGTAACACTATAGTTTTCAGGAATGAACACAGATCACAATTGGGACACTAGCTCAATGTCTGTCATGGCAAGAGACTCACTGCTAATGTCTTCTCTACCCTCTTGCCCTTTATAATAATGTGGTTAACCTCCCTGATCAACAGGTTGCATATCCACACAATCTTCAATCACTTTAAGAGTCACTAATTATAGTTTTCTGTCATATATTTATTTGACCTTACAAGTGCACTCATGTTAGACTAGAAAATCTTCAGATTGCTAGATGGACAATAGGGAAATGTGATTTAAGATGACAGAAAATGACACAGACATTTTTAATGCCTTTTAGGAAGCAGAATTCTATATTATGATATGTCCAAATTATATGAAGAAAAAAGAGGAGATCATCTAATTAGAGTGGTTCTTGTAGACTATTTCAGTCTGCTTTTACTAGATATTCAGTCAGTGTATATTAAAGCTCTTTCAGGAATTTATGTATTTTACTTTTTTACTGAAATGCAGAAAATAGAAATAAGACTAATATTCAAAACACAATTTGAACTATTGTGTTTATGGAAATTTCAATATATAATGAAGTTGTTTCTTATGAGGTATCCAGCACTTCAATAATGTTCTTGTAATTGAAAAGATTCCTTAAAAAATGGAATAGAAGTAGTTACCAGAATTCTCGGACTTAGCTACTATTCAGATTTTTAAATTCTTTTCTGATACAAGAGTAGACAATTAAAATCACTTCTCTAATATCTTTGTTCTTCCTTTTTCCTACCTTTATTCCTTCAATTCTCTTCTATTTTTTTTCTTTTTCCTTTCTTTGCTTCCTTTATTCTTTCTTTCTTCTTTCCTTTTCATACTTTTTGTTATTTTATATCCCACAGTCTTTAAAATAATTGTGAAATCCTGTCTGTCTTTGAACTCTGGGAAATCAATCTACTCTCTCTCTCTCTCTCTCTCTCTCTCTCTTTCTCTCTCTCTCTGTGTGTGTGTGTGTGTGTGACCAAGAAAGAGAGAGACAGAGAGAGAGAGAGAGAGAGAGAGAGAGAGAGAGAGAGAGAAGCAGAGAAAGACAGATGAGAGATGGTGCCTATATGCCCTCAGAGACTTCTAGAAGTCAAAATGGTGGTCAAATGACAACTTGAAGGAGGCAGTTGGTTCTTTACTTCCACAATGCACTGCTTGCTTATTGAAAACAAGTCAACTGTTATGAAAGGAAGTGTCTTTAGTCAGTGACCCATTTCATCAGTCTAATTAGTCATTTTTTGACTTGATTATGATTAGTTTCTGACATAGCAACACAGCACAAATTTTATTTTTCAAAATGAATGATTTTTTTCTGCTTCTCACTATTCTTTTAAACAATGAAATCAGTTTTAGGGAAGCCATTATTCTTGGATAACCATGTGCCATTATATTATGCTAGGTATTTTTGAACCAATGATTACTGTGCCTTTAAATTATTTTAAAACATGTAAAAAATGTAAATAGATACCTAGGCAGTATAAAACCAAAATTGAGCTTGTGTATATGAATATCGTTTCTGTTCAATGTCTACTCAATTAAATTACTATGAATATCATTAAGGAGCCTTGGGTAAAAATTTATTTCATTAACTCAACAAATATTTATTCATTGGAATCTGTGTTGCAACCTCTAATCTGGTTGTGAAAGATATACATAAATATTCAGTATACTGGATATATATATACATATATGTGTGTGTGTGTGTGTGTGTGTGTGTGTGTGTGTGTGTGTTAAATAAAATGTTACTAATGCACAAATACTTAATAAAGAAAGCAAGAAGATTTGAAGGATTAACATAGAATATACAAAGTGTTTTTCGTTCAAATTTCTTACTTTAGCCATATGGGCTACGGGAAGTTAAAGGACTAATGTTGTAGATTCTGGATAAACAATATTTTTGATGAATGCTTTCCTAAGTTACTAGCATATTGATCTTGTGGAAAAATAAGTTATAGAATTATGTTTATTCATTTTTCTCCTGCATTGGCTTCAAGATTGATTGACACATCAATGTCAATTCAAATGATGAATGACAATTCAATCCAGTCCCAGTTGACACTTTCTAATTCATGCTATCATGGTCTGTACAAGAGTTCCCAATTCTACTACTCATTTCCTTTGTAACTCACTCACATTTTCTATATTCTCAGTGAATTCTTTTCTTTTCATACACCCCAGACTTCTTTATTTCAATGTATTTACCACATTTTCATCTTTAAAGACAATAAATTATTTCACTGTATTTAGTTATATCAAGATGATTCACTCATAAACATTCCTACTAGTTTACATATAGCTCTTCTAAACTTTAGTTTTACTATTCTGGGACAAATGTATGCATAATGCTAGATGGTGATGAAATTCTCTATTATTTAACCCTAGTTCTGAATGTGTATGGGGTACTGGTCTTGGAGTCTAGAGAAGGAAGACAGGTATCTTGCTTTATCAATCTGCACTATATTTCTCTGACACAGAATGAATCTGAAGCTAAACTGACAGCCACCCAACCCTAGAGCACATCTGCTATCTCTTGCTTAGGGCTTTTGGGTTACAAGAGTTTATATGGTTTTCTGTGTGGGTGTTTGGAGCTCAAAATCAGATTCTAATGCAAAGTAGGTATTCTTGATTATTGAGCCATGTTTCAAGCTCTTTTGATCATAACTCAAGTAACAACTTACAAACTATTTTTCCCACTTTGGGTGTTGACATCTCCACATGCACATCCTATTATCTAACCCCAAGTAACATATGATTGAAAACTTTGCTTGTATTCTCCAAAGTGATATATCCCACATGAATACTATGTCAAGAACTATAACCTCTATTTTATAATTAAAGAGGAAAGACAACTCATGATATATCTTATATAATCTTAAAAAAAAAATCTCAGTGTTGAGATTTTTGGGTAAATTCCCATTCCTCAAGAAGAACTAGGATTTCTTGTTGTGAAGATTTTAAGGCATGTGTTGGTTTGGTTGTGTATACACTCATGGGAAATTTCATGCCAAGTAATAATCCTCAGAACATTTTTATTCTTTCCAGAGGTCACTGACATTTTCAAGCCTTTACTGTATTAATCAGATGTCACTGCTTTGGGGGGAGGTGGAGTTGCAGATACAAATTCCATGCAAAAATGGTTTAATTTCCCCATATTCCAAATGATTTCTACTTAATTTGTTAACATTTTTACCTGATTTTTTTCTAGTTACTAGTCAATTTTTCAGTGAAACTGGATGTGTAAAACCAAAAAGCATTAATGTGTTCTTCTCTGTCTTAAAGTACCTAGATCATTGCTTTAATTAATCTTCATGAATAAAGTCTTGCCTATCATAAATATCTAATGAATTGCACAGAGAAAACATAACCGTTTCCGTGTTGTCCTTTGTAGAACACAGACCCACTTAAATATGTTCCCATATCTGTGGAGATTGAAGTCTACAGAATCAATGTAAGGAAACAATGTAAACAAAGTCTTCAACAAATAATATTCCAAAAGGCTCCTCCAAATGAGTATAGTTTTGTTAGTTTATTTGGGTAAAGCATTTTATATGTAAAGATAGTTCAGCTGAATCCTTTGATGAAGTGATTTCTGTTGAAAACAAACAAAAATTATTAAAGAGTACTAATTGAGAAAAGCACGCCTTTGCATGATCATTATGTTAAATACATTAGATACCAGAATTATTGTGAGTTCTTGTTCAGTTTTTGCCCTTTTCATTTTTTACTAATTAAAGAATCAAAGTTTAGCTCAATTTAAGAAAGATAAATTTTATAGACAAAGACTAAAGAATCAGAGAGTAAAAGTGTTTGTGCTTGTTTGTTTTTAATGTATCCCTAGCACAGTTTCCCCTGCTACCCACTCCTCCGTGTCTTTGCCCCTACTTAGAGTAATCCCCCAGATCCACTAATCATCTAGTTTCCTTTCTAAAAAGAGCAGGCCTTCAAGGCATATAAAAAAATGAACACACCATCAAAAGATATAATAAGACAAGGCAAATAAAATTTCAAGTTGGGCGAGAGAGTCCAGGAAGAGGAAAGGGGTACCAAGAGCAGACAAGAGTAACAGTTAAGAGTCCCACAAAAACATCCACTTCCACTGTGAAGAGTCCCACAAAAACACCAACTCTAGCAATCACAACACAGAATGCTTGAAAATCGAAGAGATTTTATTGTAGACCCATATAGGGTCCATGATTGCTGCTTCAATCTGTTATTCCCCTATAAGCCTTTTTCTTAGTTGATGTCTATGGACCATATTCTATTAGAGTCCTCAAACCCTCAGGCTCCTCCAATTGTTTCTCCTCATTTTCTATGTGTTTCCTCAAGCTCCAAAAATATGGAACCTGATGAAAATCTCTAATTTAGGCTCTTTCTCTGCCCAATATTTGGCTGTGGGCTTCTATGTCTGTTCCCACCAGCTGACAGGCAGAAGCATCTCTGGTGATACTGGGCTAGGCACCAATCTATGAGGATAGCAGAATATCATTAGGAATATTTTATTGATTTATTTTGTATCCTAGGTCTCTGGGATAGCCAGCTTCTGGTTTCTTGTCATCTGGAAAGTGTCAAGCATGGGCTTCTTTTTTTAAAACATGTGCCTCAAGTTAAACCAGTCACTTATTGGCTGCTCCCAGAAGATCTGTGCCTTCATTGCCCAGCACATCTTGTAGGATGGACAGATTGAAGGCTCAAGGTTTCGCAGCCGCATTGTTGTGGGAGTTTGAGTGTAATTGACCCCCATAAACTCACAAGGAGGGCACTATTAGGAGATGTGGCTTTGTTGGAGTAGGTATGGCCTTGCCGAAGGAAGTATGTCATTGCCAGGGTTAGCCTTGTGACCTCATATATGCCCAAGCCACACCAAGTCATCAGTCCACTTCCTGTTTTCTATGATCAAGTTTGTAGCCAGCACCATGTCAGCCTTCATGCCCTCATGTTTTCTGCCATAAGGATAATGGACTAAAGTCTGAAGTGTAAGCCCTCACCTCAATGAAGTGTTTCCTTTTGAAGAGTGACTTTGGTCATGCTGTCCCTTTCTAGTGATAGAAACCCTTAGACAGTTGTTGTTCTAGTCTCACACTGGAAACCTTGCCTAGTTACTTGGTGATTCAGGCTCTGTAACCTCTAATACAAGGAGTTCTCATTAGACACACACTCATAGAATCCCGGGGCTTTCTACTGAACTACGTTTCCACATCTCACACGCTTACCTTCAAATGCCTTCCAATTTCAGTCATCTCTCCCCACATTCTCTCCCTCCAGTTTCTCCCCCCACACCTGATATCTGTTGTTCCCATTCTCACCTGCCCATAGTTAACTCTATTAACTATTCTAGTTTCCCCTCCCAGGGAGAGTCATGAACCCTCTTAGAGCATTACTTGTTAGTTAGCCTTTCCAGGTCTGCATATTGTAGCAAGATTGTTATTTGCTTAACAGTCATTATCCACTTATAAGTGAAGATGTATCATGCTTGCCATCTTGGAACTGGGTTACCTCACTCAGCATGATCTTTGCCAGTTCCATCCATTTGCCTGCAAATTTCACAATGTCTTTTAAACAGCTGAGTAATATTGCATTATGGTATAGCTAGGTCTAAATTCCAAGTTTTCGGGGAAGTCAACATATTGATTTCTATAATGGTAGTACAGGTTTGCACTACCACCAGCCATGGAGAAGTGCCCTTCTTGCCCCACTTTCTCACCAGTATGAGGTGTCAATGTGATATTGATCTTAGTGGTCATTCTGAGAGGTGTAAGATGGACCCTCAAAGTGGTTTTGATTTGCATTTCACAAATGAATATTGTACATCTTTTTAGCTTTTACACAGCCATTTGAGTTTTCCCTATTAAGAATTCTCTGTTTATGTCTGTCAGCCATTTTGAATTGGATTATATATTTTATTGATATCTAATTTCTTTTTTTTTTTTTTTTTTTGGTTTTTCAAGACAGGGTTTCTCTGTGGTTTTGGAGCCTTTCCTGGAACTAGCTCTTGTAGACCAGGCTGGTCTCGAACTCACAGAGATCCGCCTGCCTCTGCCTGCTGAGTGCTGGGATTAAAGGCGTGCGCCACCACCGCCCGGCTTCTAATTTCTTCAGATTGATATTAGCCCTGTATCTTATGTGTAATTGGTAAAAATATTTTTCCAATATATAAGTTGAAATGTTGTTCCATTGTTGGTTTCCTTTGCCTTACAGAAAATTTCCAGTTTCATGAGATATCATTAATTAATTTTTTATTTAGTTACCAGTGCTCTGTTCAGGGAGTTATCTCCTGGGCCAATGTTATCAAGGCTACTGCCCATTTTATTCAGTATATCTGAATATATATTGAGACAATGGCTATCCTATTTAAAGTAATCTACAAATTCAATATAATTCCCATGAAAATTCCAACATAAACGTTTAAATACCTTTAAATCAATCCTGAACAATAAAGACATTCCAGTTGTATTCCAATCTCTGATTTCTGGCCGTATTATTGAAATATAATAATAAAAATTACATGGTATTTTCATAAAAGCAGATGTGTTGATAAATGGAATCAAATAAAAAAAACTTACACATAAATCCACACAGGTATGCATGCCTGATTTTTGATAAAGAAGCCAGAAACACATGGAGAAAGAAGGCATTTTCAACAAACCTCCTGGTCTAACTGGATGTTGGCATGCAGAAGAATGCAAACAGTTTTCGTATTTATCAGCCTGCAACAAATTCAAGTCCAAGTGAATCAAAGAGCTCAACAGAAAACAGTGAGTCAAAAATTACTGAGGAAAATGGAATGTTGGTATTCTTTCCAGGTTCCCTGAAGAGAGTTATTACTGAGTACAGGACAAATGGTAAGACAGTGAGAAACACAGGTGAGAAATTTCATTAACTAGCCAATGTTGGAGATTTTCTCTACTCAAGTGGATTCTTGTGAACCAATAGATAGTGATCATAAAGGCTGAGAGGAAACTCTATAATCATAGTTCAGGGGTAGAATATATGTCATCTTTATTTTGGTCAAGATAACCTTTATAATAGTTAATTTTCTAAATAAGATGGAGTAAAATGAAATGGAATGACAGTATTTTGTCATCTTTCTGTGAACACAAACACAAATACAAGAGCAAACAGTTTCTAATGAGGAATTAGCAGAAAGACTATATCAAGAAACATGCAGACTGAACCAGTTTTCAAAGGAACCAAAATTTAAATATCTTTCTCCATTTATTGTTGTAAATAAATGTTCCGAATGCAGTGCTAGCTATTAGTATTTTGTTGTTGTTTTGAGACAGGGTTTCTCTGTAGCTTTGGTGCCTGTCCTGGAACTAGCTCTTGTAGACCAGGCTGGCCTCGAACTCACAGGGATCCTTCTGCCTCTACCTCCTGAGTGCTGGGATTAAAGGTGTGCACCACCACCTCCCGGCTAGCTATTAGTATTTTACAAAACTTCCAGTGCTAAATAATGGACACACGTTCTTCCGAACTAAGAAGACTCTAACTGTGTGTACTTCAGGAAAGCAAACACATTTGTGAAGAATACATGAAAAGGAGCTGCCCAGGCTCCTGTGAAAGAAATGACCCATTGTTAAACGCATACCTCGTGTGTGTGTGTGTGTGTGTGTGTGTGTATGTGCGCGTGTGTATGTCTGTGTGTTATTTTCACTTCCATACTCTAGAATGGAGTTGGTCTTCATTACTTTTCTCCTTTCTGCCTGTTTACTATTATTATAAATGAGATAATATTTTGCATATGTTTTCTTAGGAATTATTCACTTTAGAGCATCTGTCTCTTTTGATTTATCTAATTCCTACTTGTAGTTTCTTAGTTGAATCCTAATGGTTCTCAGGAATATCAAGGACAAAAACTACCTTAAAACTTTAGTCTCCACCAAGCGGTAGTGGCACATGCCTTTAAGCCCAGCACTTGGAAGGCAGAGGCAGGCAGACCTCTGTGAATTAGAGGCCAGCCTGGTTTACAAGAGCTAGTTCCATGACTGGCTCCAAAGCTACACAGAGAAATCCTGTCTCAAAAAAAAAAAAAAAAAAAAAAAAACAAAACAAAACAAAAAAAAAAGACAACAACAAAAAAAAAAAAACCAACAAACAAAAAACTTTAGGCTCCTTTTCCTGTAGTTATTTCTTGACTGTTCAAGTAACTTTCCATTGATCTATTTATCTTTCTTTTAAGTGCTCTCCCAGGCTAGTCACTACCTCTGTTTACATACTCAACTACTAACTCCCATTCACTTTAAATTCCTTTTATTAAGAGTCCTGCTGACTCTGCCATGCTTTCACAGTTTCTAAGCAACTGGTCTCTCTCAGTGCTTTAGATTATTGGTTACTGTGCAGATGATGAATTAAACTGGAACTCTTTATGTAATTTTTGATGTTTCTCAGTTTAATCTTGAATTTGTTATTTTAACGTATTTTACTCTTTAGGAAGTATTATATGCAACAGTTGACACGTTTTATTAATAACTAAAAGTCTCAAAAAGATTGCATAGAATTTGAGAACTAGACAATATTTATTTAAATTTTGTAGAATACAAAAATGAGAAAACTGTGGTTCGGGAACTTTAAATCAGATCGCAAAGCTTTAAGATATGAGCTACTAAATGAGCTAGGGGAAATTTCATGATTTATAATTGCTAGTTTGAAGAATTCTCATTTATATTATGAAGGTTATCAGGCAGTTTCCTCAGAATTCAGTCCCTCATGGAGAGAGAATGAAAGCTCATGAGGCAGGTAAGGAAACTCACAAGGTTCAGAAAAGGCTTGAGAAGAAAGAAGTCCAGAACACTCAAAAGTCAGGAACTTCTTATCTATCTGCCTGTCTGTCTGTCTGTCTGTCTGTCTGTCTATTTATCTATCTACCTATATATATATTATTTATGTATTTATTCTCTCCTACGTTACATCTTACTCATTTTCCCCTCTCTCCATTCCTCCCAACCCTCCCCCCACATTCCTTCTTTCCCCTTCCCTATATCTACTCCTTTTCTGTTTCCCTTCAGAAAAAAGCCAGCTCAGTGGGGATGTCAACTAAATGTGCCATAGTAAGTTACAGTAAATGTAGGTACAAACTGTACATCAAAATGGGATGAGGCCACCTAATAGAAACAAAAGAATCCCAAACACAGGCAAACTAGGCATGGGAAGCTTCACTCTCCCGTCCCAAACTACACAACTATAACATAAATGCACAGGATCAGCCTTAGACCTATTCAGGGTCTGCATTTGTTACTTCAGTCTCTGTAAACCCCAATGAACACTGCTTAGTTGATTTTGTTGGTCATGTACTCATGAATTCCTTTACATATCTGATTCTACAATCCTTCTTCCCCATCTTCTGTGTGGTTTCCCCAAGCTCTGCTTAATAATTATCCATGAACCCTGCATCTTCTCCCACCAGTTACCAATTGAAGCCTCTCTAGTATTGACTAAGGTGCAATCTATGAGTATAGCAGAATATCATTAGGAAGTATTTCATTGACATTTTTTTCCCAGTCATGTTTGGTTCTATCCTAGGATTCTGGGATATCCACCTTCTAGTTCCACAATACCCAGGTGGTCTCAATTGTGGATTCCCTCTTGTGGCGTAGGCTGCAAGTTGGATCAGTCATTGATTTGACCCTCCAGAAGTTCTGTACCGTAGGGTAAAAAGGCCAGCCAAAGAAATCTGCCCTGAGCGTGAAACCAGAGCTAGTGAAAGAAACCTCTACCCTATCCCTGAAACCAGAGCCAGTGAAAAATATACAACCTGATGGTGAAACCACAGACGATGAAAGTAATGCACTCTGACTCTGAATCCAGAGGCAAAGAAACAAACTGGCCCTAGAACCAGAACCGTGAAATAAATACACCCTGGTCCTGAAAATAGAGTCAAAAGGATAACAAGGGCCAGTAAAATAAACACAGTTTAACCCTGAAACTAGAGCCAAATCTTCTCCTGACCAACTGAACACAAAACCAACCAAACCCTGAACAGAAAATCTAGCGCCCTGACAGGGAACCGCGAGCCAGTGAAAGAAACACTCTGGCAATGGAACCCAGAGCCAGTGAAAAAAATACAGTGTGGCCTTGTAACCAGAGCAAACACGGCCCCTGACGAACTAACCCAAACAATCCCTTAGAAGAAAAACTAACCAATATCTGAGAAGAAAATTTTCCTAGGAAAACACTGCCCCTAAGAAGCCATCTATATATCCTTGCCTGCCTTTGCAGCTGAGGGCTGTCCTGTCCCACCATGGTAAATGCAGCCTCTTCCCTGGACTCCTCCTTTGTAAATAAATCTCTCTCTTAAAAGAGTTTTGGGTGAAGATCTTTCAATTGGGCAGAACAAAACCTTTGATGAGAGATTCCCTTAAGGGTTCGGAGCAGAAAATATAGAAGATGTAGTTACATCTGCAGGGAAACTCCCTTGAGAAGCAGAAAAAGGAACATTTTTGCGAGAGCTGGGGGATATTGCTTCATTTCTGAGGGGATTTCTCCTTTAGTAGAGTGAAGTAGAGGAAGGAACATCTCAGGCTGGAGCTGAGCCGAGCAGAAGAGATGGGTTGTTTTGTTAGGCAGTCCCTTAGGTCACCTGTAACAGCTCTCTCTGTCTCTCTCTGTCTCTGTCTCTCTCTGTCTCTGTCTCTGTCTCTCTCTCTCTCTCTCTCTCTCTCTCTTTCTCTCTCTCTTTCTCTCTCTCTCCCTCTGGAAAAAGATTGCCACATCCTGCAGGAAGACCATCCCACACAGCACCCCATCTTCAGGTATTGCTTGACCTCCCTAAGCTGCAACTTTTACATTTATCGCAGAACATCTTTTAGGCAGGTCAAACTTTAGATCAAAGGTTTTGTGTCTTGGCTAATGTCCCAGTCCCAACACTGGAAGCCTTGCCTGATTAGAGAAGATGGCCAGTTCAGGTTCAATATCCACCTTTGTTAGAAGTCTATGCTAGGGTCACCCTCAGACATTTCAGAATTTTCCAGTGTACTAGGTTTTCACATAATCCTGAAAATGTGCGCCAATTACTGTCATCTCTCCGTGTATTCTGTCTCCCCATATATTCCCTCTTTCCTCGGGGTCGTTCCTGCTCCCATCTCCACCAGTCTTTGGGTCACTGGCAAAATCTATTCTATTTCTTGTTCCCAGGAATATTAATGTATTCCCCTTCCCCTCCTTGAGCCCTCCCTGTTACTTGGTCTCTCTGGGCCTGTAGATTACAGCATGATTATCTTTTACTTAACAGCAAATGACCACTTATACCTGAGTACATACAGGTTTGTCTTTCAGGGTCTCGAGTCACCTCAGGAGGGTGTCTTTTTTTTTTTTTTTTTTTTTTGTTTTTTCGAGACAGGGTTTCTCTGTGGTTTTGGAGCCTGTCCTGGAACTAGCTCTTGTAGACCAGGCTGGTCTCGAACTCACAGAGATCCGCCTGCCTCTGCCTCCCGAGTGCTGGGATTAAAGTCATGCGCCACCACCGCCCGGCTGGAGGGTGTCTTTTTGTAGATCCATGCACTTTCTTTCAAATTTCATGATGTCACTTTTAACAGCTGAGTAATACTCCATCGTGTAAACGTATCAAAGTTACCTCCCAAGTTTAAATGAGTAGAAATAAATTATAGGTATAGAGAAGACTCTGCTAAGTCTCTTGTAAGGTTATCCAAGAGCTCCATGAATGCAGCCTTCATCAGTCTTCACACTAGCTGGAGTAGGCTTTTCAATCATGTGGTTACCTTTTATTTGTCCATCCTTACGTTAGGAGCTCCAAAAAATTCATTGGTTCACCAAGCTAGACTTAGGTAGGGTAACATTATTTTGTTTTGTTTTGTGTGGTTTAGGAATTTGGGGTCTTTTGTAGTGTTTTGCCTGTGGTGAAAATGGATATTTACTTATTTCTCTTCAAGAAAAGAGATAGAACAATAAATAACATATATATGTGAATAAGAAATTATTTAATTATATCAGTCATTAAAATGCACATTAAACTGTTTTATATATGATCATGTTCAGTTTCTTCATTTTAAAGATTATTTTTAGTAGTTTTATGAAATAATTAGAAATGTTTTAATTTTATCAGAATATCAACAAGGTTTCAGTAAATTACCAATTACATATTGGTTGGTTAGTAACTTTAAACATGGTTATTATACCGTATTTTTATGTAACATAATTTTTTATTTCAAATAGAGAAGCAACTAATAATATCTCTGAAAATACAAACATTAAATTTATCTTGGTATACTTTCAATGACCATGCAAATGAGAGATGTCTCTTCAGTCTTGTTTGATCACGGTAAGGAAAAATAAAAAAAAAATTAACTGGAAAGGCCTATTGATGTATTTATCAAGTTTTAATGGAGATGGTGGCTTTCATAGGAAAGACATTCCAGATGGACCAGCAAAATCCTCAGGTTACTAAAAGAGTTTGATAAGAAAGGAAGCATTTGGGAAGAATCATGTGACACAATGATAGTGTCATGGTAGCATGTGATTCGTAGGGCCTGAAGTTAAAGAAAATTGGAAAGTTCTAGAGTTCAATTCTTGTTCTAGAATAGAACAACTGGGGAAGGTCAAGGAACTTGATGCACCTGCCATCTTCTTAGTTTCTAACACGTTTAACTGTGAGATGGGATCTGTGTTCTGATTAAAATATCCCGAGTTCTTATACAGAAAATTTTGATGTCAAGTATATTTGTAAAATTGGTTATGGGAATTGCCTAGTCAGAAAAGAGCACAAAATTCGGTATCATAAAATTGCTCCTATGTGGATAACATTTGTTTTGGTAGCCTGAACTTTATATCAAACTAAAACTGAATGTACTGATTTTTGCTGTAATTGTTTAACTTATGCTTAGTTTTTGAAGTCCATTGATATTTCACACTAATAGATGACATTGCTTTATCTTTTAAAATTTTTACTTGTTTATGTTTGTTGTATATATTTATTGATCTTATAAAGATAATTTCACTTCAATATACTATCCACTTTTATCATATTCATATTACACTATCTCAATTTTCTCTCCTATACGTCCTCTTCTAATTCCTCCTCTTTTCTAGCTAGAATCTAGATTTTACTTTCATTTTATGTATGTGTAATCATTACAACAATAATTTTGCATATTAATAAAAAATGTAATAACAATACCACCACCCGGAACAAAGTTAAACAACCCCAGTAAAATTTTTGTCATGCACCTAAACAGAGAGTTCTCAAACCAAGAAAAACAAAGTAGTGAGAAAAAATTCTAAATATTCAAAATTTTTGTAAATTAAAATGAAATTTAAAATTATTTGGAGATATCTTTTACATCATTTCTAATGGCTAATATAAAATGGTGACTAAAAGCGCTGCTGTGAATTTGAGGGGGTAAAAGAAAATTGGTTCACTTCTGATGAGTACAAACAGGTGCAAACGCTAGTAAAATCAGTAGGGAACTTCTTAGCAAAGATAGAAAGTAAACCACCCCAGAGCTATAGCTATACCATCCTTAGGTATATGCCCGATGGATTCTGCATGCTACAAAAGAACCTTCTCATCCATATTAATTGCTGCTTTATTCATGAGATCCAGGAAATGAAAACAGCCCAGGTGTCCTTTAACTATTGGATGGATAGCGAAATGCATTCTATTTCATGCAGTCGGATGTCATTCAAATGTTAAAAAACGAAATTGTGAACTGTGCAGGTAAACATACAGAGCTGGAAACAATCATTTTGTTTGAGGTAAAACAGGCTCACAAAGATGAGACATCAGTTTATGTCTCATATGTTAATGTTAACTTTGAAACTTTTTATATGTGTGTTTAAATTTGAATTTTTATAGATGTCATAAGACTAATGTGGGTCCATGGCGAGGGTTCATGGTTCATGGGAGAGAAAGCACAAAATAGGTGGTTTAAAGGTGAATAAGGGACAATGTAGCAGGAATGATTATATTGGGTATAGAAGCACAGTATGGAAAAGGAAATGTAAGGTGAATAACTAGTAATAAAGATCTTTAAAATATTTCTATGGAAACCTACTACTGTAGAATACTAAATATGTATACATATACACACATAAATGAGTTTAAATTGAATTACTCTGTAATAGAAGAAAATCTCACAGACATCATAAGCATATTAAACATAATCCCTTAGACAGGTATTTTATAAATCTTTTCGAATTGTAATGCAGTGGAGTCGTCTAGCGTCCCCAAACAGCAGTGCTGGTTGTACTCCAGAACTTGATGGTAAGACTCTATTTCTAAAGACACATTCAGCATAGAGACATCAAACTGATACTGGCCTGAAAGCTTCTTTCCTACTGACTGGGATTCATAGCGTGGAAAGGCGCTATGGATGTTCATGGATGGAGCAAAGGACAATAGTCATCTATCTTAATAATCTGTGAATGCTGCAGACTGCCAAAATGATCAACTTGGTAGCATATGCCTGCTGTCAAAATAATGGCAAGACTGATATAGGAGTGACCATCACTTTCTGATTGAAATTAAGGTCTTTTCTACAAATGATACTCATAAGTGATACCATTATCAAGGTAGCTAGATAAGTCATAGGGCCTAAGAGAAACACATGGTTAGTATTCTGCTAGATGGACATTGTTTTAAACTGATTCTGAAGACTTATCACTAAACCCATAGGTGAATGAATTTTTCAACACTCATCAGAGAAGTTTGTTTTTGCAGTCAATAATACTTGATGTGGTGATATTACACTGGCCAACATGCAAACTGTAAGAGACTGTAGAGCTCCCAGACTTAAAATGATATATTTATAATATCCTTTTTACTCAAGGATCAGGGAATATCATAGAAGAAGAGTGAAAGATTGTGCAAACAAAGGCAGTGCAAGACTACATAAAAACATTTTTCAGTATGCACTGATGAAATCCTTGACTACATATACCAGACGCCCACGAGATTAGCCCGACAAAATTCTCTGAATGAGAGAAGGAGGCGGATAGAGAATAACCACAGAAAGTTCTTCCTTTCTACCCAAGAAGATAGTCATTTGTTTAATAAGTGTTAGAATAAAGCTGCCTTCAAATTTATTCTACAGCTTAAAACATAATTATATCTGTGATAGAAATGTCCCAAAGAAGTCATTTGTGACTTACCAGAGAGCTTGCCAATGAGACAATGTGGAGACTAAGTCTCAAACCCTACTTCTGTGATTACTCATGGTTATTTGGGTACATCTTTCCCCTTTCTTTCTAGCCTGTAAATATAAAAAATTCTGTGTATAGTGTTTTTAAAATTTCAAATTAATATAAAATTTTAATTAAAGAGGAAATTTTCATTATAAATGAAAGTAATTACAATTTTCTTTTTAATGGTACAAAAGTGTGTATACAAGGCAATAGTGATAGGTAATTGAATATGGCAAGGTATTTCTAGGCTGTATGCAGTATTCAGAAATAAAAAAAAATAATTAAATTCACTAAAAGACATGCTGTGTTTGTTCTTCATGATGGAAAAGTAGTGCTGGCTTCTCAGCATTCGCACAAGCAAACTGATATTAAAATCTGCTGCTGTGATGAGGCTTGCCTACTAAATTCTTGCAAAAAGAAAGCTATCCAAATTGAGGGGAGAGATGATTAAAAATTTGAAAAAGTTTGGAAAGATGGTAGATTGAGACCCGTTGAAAAGGAAATTGGCAAAATAGTGTGCAGACACTTTGCCCTGTGCCAGTGAGTAGTGTGGGTGTTTGGAAGTGCTATAAAAACTGTTACTATAACAACACTAATTAATTATGGTGGGATTTCATACACTGTAGCTGAGAGCCAATTCATGAGGCTCTTATTATATGCAACACAAAATGTGCAAAATCTTTTGCGGAGGTATTTCAAGATATAAGGTGATGAGCTAGCCTATGCCCGAGAGGAGTTTATCCTTACTAGCATTTTTTGTTATATCTATGTTGCATGGTATTCAAAGCTTAAAGTGTACAAGAATCATGGGCATCCTTTGAAGTAAATGAAAACTAGGTTTGTGAAACCTAAGCTACCCCAGTAATGAATTAGACAGTTGATAAAAATCATGGCTGTCAATATGTTGTGCTAATTTGTTCCAATAATTCTGAAACCATGACAGTAATCATCTGCCAGAAAAAGAAAATCTAGGTAAGCAATGAAGAATCTGGAATATACATTTACTATTAATATACCCAAAACAGTTAATAAAATTAACATGCTCAAATGTCTTCATATTACTTGGATGCTACTAAATGCTGCTGTTAAATGTTCTAGTTAGGTGATTGCACCATTACACAACTGCTATAATTCCCATATTTGTATACCATATTTTTTATAAAGTGCACTTGGTCTGAAATCCAAAGTTTCTGCGCGATTATTATTATGTTACATCCCCAAATATTACATTAAATGTTCAAAGCAGCTGCTGCCTTTACTAGCGATTAAAATTCTTCAGCTTATTCATCTATGAGAATTGCTTACTTGTCTCTAGGAGAGCGAATGCTCATTTATTTGCACCCGAGGTTCAAGGAGAAATTTGAATGCTCGGCCTTGATTTAAAGAGCAACAGTAACAAAATGTCTTACAACGTAGATTTAAAGGTGATCAGTGATTTACCAGACAAGGTAGACCCTTTCCGTTTAGTAACGTTGAACCTGACTCCGCTGTTCCCTTACTGGGTTGCCAGCTGTGTCAAGGTCTGCCAGCCACTGATTCCCCTGCAGACATACCAGCAGCTGTGAAGCCACCTGTGTAAGGAGATGAGCTTGTATGAAGAGAGAAGCACACTGACCTCCGGCTCGCTTTGACTTTCTCTGACATCTGAACTACTGTCAGATCAGAAAAAGAAAATGACCACCTTCCAATGTTGTTTGCCAGTGTTTTCAGAGTATCTGCCCGGCCCAGTGCTCTCTGCATGGAACGAGGTAGTAATCACAAGTACCTAGAAAGCACCTAAGCTCTCTAGTTCTTTTAGATAAATTTAAATTTCATGAAGGATGGAGGATAAACTTGAGGAAGAGTTTTGCATAAAATGAGTAAAAGTCACCTAATGTCTAAAGACAGAGTTCGTCAACATTTAATCTGATGGAATCTGTAATTATTCATCCGGGACTTCCAAAAGCGTCTGTTTTAAGAGGGAAAAGAAAGGATGAAAATGATTTTATTTTCTTGAGGTGACATATGGGGTTTCCGCAGTTCTTTGAGAAAATAGAAAAATAATGCTCCAGTGTGTGCACAGCTGTGTGTTTGAGGGAGTATGTGAAACTGTGTAAATATAGTTCATATGTAGATGAGTTAAAATAAACTAGCACTATTAGGATCAGAAGAAAAGCAGCAAGGGAGAGGATATGCAGTAGAAATAGAAAAAGTAAAATTATGGAAATTTCTTTTCAAGAAGAGCTTCAGATAATCTTAACAAAGAAAAATGAATGAAAAAATTGTCCTACATTACCACCTTACCTTATGAGGATAATTATATAGTCTTTGTTACTGCCAAATTCCCACTGATTTCAGTTGGGGCTTTGGACAAAATAAGGAGACATATGTTTTTGTAGGGAATCTAATACTCTACTGTTCATTAAAGGTACAGAAGTTATTAGCAAATGAAAAATTTAAAAGTCCAGGGAAGGTACCATTGATAGGCTTTGAAAATAGGTCACATTTAAATTTTTAAGGTTATCAGTTTTTGTAATCTCTTAAAAGGATTACAGTTCAGAATAGCACATTTAGATGTATCACTTGAGTATACATCAGTGACTTTTATCAACTAACCAGAAATCTGGTTTTAACAGAAGAATTTAGCTATCTGTCTTTGCTGTGAAACTGGGAACGAATTTGTTTAAATTATTGGTCTTTTAATTTGCCTGATTTTGTCTCCTATCTGAGAAGTTTGCATATTTCAGGCAGCTGCATATGTTGGCATGATTGATGAGATCTGTTGCAGTCATGCAAGCAGCCCGGGGTGACCAGTTTACCCTTCCCTGCCTGGGTTCCAGCTGCCAGTTGCCCGCATTCTGCGACAGCCTCTCCTTCTTCTCACCTTGTCATCAAGCCAAGATTGTACACTGTAGGAGTACAGGTGAGCATCTGCCTCCAGAACAATGCCAACAGCTCTCCATTATGAGCTGCCAGGGGTGCTTCAAAGCAATGGAGAATCCTTTCTCTGGACACAGAGACCAAGTGATTTTACCAAACTATTCTTAGAAAACCTCAGTGTAATTTTTCTTCTTTTACTTCTTTTTTATTTCATCAGAAATCATCATTGCCTTTTAAAATAGGTCATAATACCTTGCTACAAAAATACCTCTGTCAGGCATTTTAGTGATATACAGGGACGTTTTGTTTAAAGACGCTGAATCATTTATCCCTAGTAATTATATCCTTAAATATCAATAAAATTAAAAAGCTGTCAAATATTTTAATTCCTTAAAACTGTAAATTAAATCAACATATAATAGTGAATTATCCTGAAACATCTGTCCTTCTATTTGTACACTGACAAGGATGGGCCAAAACCAAATGAGAAAGAGAATTGCTTCTGAAAAATCAGCACTAAACCAAATTTCACTGTTATGGTTCTTAACTGTATGATGTTAAAATTTTTATTGTTAAATTATCTGTGGCTGTAATTTAATGTTTAGTGAAAGCCCACAGTACTACAAGAACCATAAAGTTTTTAAATAAAGGGCATCTCTTGTCTTTAACTTGTCCTAAATTTCTATAGTCACATGTTGGAGATAATGGTTACACATGCAACGTTGTAAAAATATGACACATAGTTTCAAAAATAATACATTTTTCAGGATAGCAATGAATTTACTTCAAAGACGTTGGTGAAAACAGTGTTCATACAGGGTTTATGAAGATCAAAAGCTTTTTGAAAGAAATAATTCAATTCAAAACTGAGTTGGTACACACCAGCTGGAAGATCTTGGACAAATTATCTCACTTCAAAAAATGTAAGTCACCTTATCTTCAAATGATAATAATGAAACTTACCTTGTCTGGTTTTGTGAGAAATAAATATGAAAATATATGTAAATATATGTAAATCTCTTAGTGCAATGTCTGTCAGAGTGCTGCCCCTGGTTCTAAGCTGTAACTGAAGAACATAGATCTTCCTTACTGATAGTTATGAAGCAAACATGATCTACGTTCTGAGAACTTTGTATCAACTTATTAACATGCCTTCACATGAAAAAATATACAGTATGTAGAAGCAGTGGAGATGAACAGATTTCTCTTATCTCACACTAAGAAAGAACTTTTTAATGTAAATGAGCAAGTCATTTACTAACCACTCTGAGCTATTTTCTGCGTGAAGATGAGATTCAAATTATATGAAATCTTTCTTTCACTTTTATGCTGAGTTTCCCATTGGTAAGTTGACACATTTTTGATCCTCTTAACTGCTTGGAGTCTCTTCTTGTATGTAAAATGGTCCACTTCATAACTACAGGACTTCCTTTGCAGTGAAAATTAACCAGAGTCAGTCATTTCAACTTTTCATTAATTTCCCCAATGATGTTGTTCTATTAGTAAATTATAATGATAGACAAACGAACATACATTAGAATTTTTTGATAACAACATGATGATAAATATAGATACAATAACCTATGGAAAAAGACATACTAGCTGGATATATATGCTTATATTAGAAATTCTACATATATAATCTAGTATTACTATAAGTATTTTTCATATTTAGCTGAAATCTGAAAACTGAACACTCTATGATC
Source organism: Microtus oregoni (assembly GCF_018167655.1). NCBI lineage: Eukaryota > Metazoa > Chordata > Mammalia > Rodentia > Cricetidae > Microtus > Microtus oregoni. Next base: position 20,617,929 of record NW_024543060.1, read on the forward strand.
CAGATTTACCCAGAAAAAATCACTCTAATTCACTTTTAATTGACAATATTTCAGTCTCTTAATCATATACAGAAATCGAAGTCACAGACTGTTCATATTTTTCCAGTACATTTTGCCAAATCCATGTCTTAAGAAATAAGGTACAAAAATAATTCTCTTGTTGTGGATGGTTTATAGGATACAGCAAGGGATATGGTTGGCCCTCGTCTACCTAGATACTCACTACTATGGACAAGTGACCATAGTTGATAGCAAAACCATAAATTCTATGTGTAAGAAATCTGACCTTTATTTTCTTAATTTTTAAAATGAATATATATAACACTCACAACTGTGGCTGTTCACAATTTTGATTTTAAGATAGTTTTCCTTTTCCTTTCTGTTCTAATGCTTACAGAATATTAAAAGGAAGACAGGAAGAAAACTAACATGAGAAGGTATTAAAAAACTTATTATATTGCTTTATCACCATAAGGTGGATGGATCTTTGGTTTTTGCCTTGGACAAGAAGCAATGCCTGTGTATTGGTAAAAGGTAAGCCACTCCCGAGACAGGTTCATGGAATAACATCTGTTTGTTGAATGTGAGCAATCACTTATATAGTGGCAGCCTATCGACTATGATGGTTTAACATAGTTCCTTGTGTTGGATAGTGAGTGCTCATACGACCAAAGGTTTACGCAGAGGAAACACATTAAAGATGATGTTCAGACTCATCTGAAGGTCAGCCACTGGCTACTCAAGCAACATCATAGTGAAGTATTCTGACTTCATGATTGTGATGTATGTCTTATTTAAGTGCGGTGTGTGAAGTAAGCTGGCAACCAGTTCATACCTGCATTTTCTTCTAGAGGTACTTAAAAGGAGATGCATCAGAATCTAGTTGAATAAAAAAATGTACATTACACTTGAAGGTGAAAGGACAGTACTCAAATGAGATTTTCTGGAATTAATTTATCCAAATAGGTAAGCACTGAAGCAAGGCATATGTTATGGTTCTGTGAGTTCATAAGGAAAAATATGTATAATATTTTTAAGTACAAATGACCAAGAGGGAATGGAACACTTGATGCAGTGAAGCAGGAAGATAGCAGATGGAAGAAAAAGATGTATTGGAGATGGCCTTGAATTTTTTATTGGCTTAAAAGAAAATTGTTCTGTATTCATCTCTTTTTTTTCACGTCTTTGAAAAGCTCATCAACTGAAATCATATTTGTTTCTGAGATTAAAAATACCTTTCTATGAATGTGGAGATAGAGATTAGCATCAAATCAAATGGAACTATCTCAGTACTAGCAGAATAGCCTCAGCCATTCACACCTTGCTCAAATCTGTAACACTTCAAAGGAATGTGGTAAGTAGTGCATATCAAATGAATGTAAGAAAACCATTTGCTATTGATGGTTTACTTTTGTGAAAGCTAAAATATGTTAAGTCCTGCTTTGTGTTATATTGCTTGGAAGAACTTGTACATTATATCTTTAGAATTTAAACTAATGTATTACACAGAGAAAATAATCTAATAATGTAAAAGTAAGATAATCAGTATGTATAGTTTTGACTTAAAATTTTTGTAATAGAATAAAGAAATATCAAGAAATAGTAAAATTACAATTCATATAATGTATAAATAATTTAAATATTTCTATACAGAATTCTTTTATTTTTCATATTTTTCATGTATAATGACAAAACATCCAAATATTTTTTATTTGTTATGGTTGATCTATGATATTATTTCCCCCTATGGGTTTTTTACGTGTGTGTGTGTGTGTGTGTGTGTGTGTGTGTGTGTGTGTGTGTGCTGTGTCTGTGTATTCACATAACAACTTTCTGTGATTCCTGGAATCAGTTGTCTTGTTTCCTTGGTTCTCATAGTGTTTTTTTCACAATAGTTAGAAGCAGAATAATACATTGCATTAAACAGTACATTTTAATATTAGTTAAAGTCTTATGTATTTAAGAATTTAAAATATATATGATATCACAAAAGTCTCTGGATACAAATTGTATCATTTGATATCTTTGTATGTATAATAAATTTTATAAAACATATTTAACAAATAAAACCATATTTTGAAAATAACTGTTACTAGAAAATCCTCTACACTGGTAAGTCTTCAGAAAAAAGGTGACAATTTCTGAATTATTCAGTTTTCAAGGGCCATCATTTAATTTATTTTCATTCTACACAAAGCAAATATTGGCATATGTATGCTATGAATTAGTATCTTTGTAGACAGAAAAACTTTAATTATTGTGTATTTAATAAAGTGTAAACAAACACATGATGTTATTATACTGTGCTTCATCACATTTATCACAGAATAGAATTTTAACTGTGAAAATTGTGCCTAAATTTCCTTGTGGATGAAGATTTTTGTGTTTTAGATGTTCATGTACGGTATGTTGATAAATTCTGTTCCATGAATGACAATTGCAGTAAGGAAGCAACAAAGCAACCATAACCTTAATATTTATGAAAATTCAATTTCTAGTTTTGCTATTTTCAAAAACATTTTGTTTGATTGTTATCATTTTACTGTCCCTAAACTCAGTTACTGTTTATTATTCTGGAGGTTAGCTCTATGAACAGGTTGAACTTAGAAAAGACTACAAGTAGAGAGTCTGAATAGCATTAAACCTGCCATTCCTGCTAAAGATACCTGGTCACTCTAACAGAGAACTAGGATCCCTCCCTTGAATAAGCTCTGTTAATATCATCTGGGATAGGTACCTGCAAGATGGTACTTACTTTATTCAAGGTAACATGTAACCATCTTTTAATACAAAACACGATCCAACACTGTAGTAAAATTTAAACCAACTTTGAAGGTGTGGATCTGAGGAGTCAATTCTCCACTCCTCTTCAGAATGATTCACTATCTCCAAGTCTCTAAATCAGTACTAGTCAAAAACATAGCTTTTTGGAGTTTAGTGCACAGAAACCTGAAAATATTTCCTTATTATGTATTTTGACATTTTTTTCTGTAAAGAACAGCAATGCTATAGTAGTACTCAGAAAGCCCATATGAAACATTATTAATACCCAAGAAATTAAAATACAGTTTATCCACTGGAATACTGCTTGACTTATACAGCAGTGAATAAAGAAATATTATAAGAAAAATCTTTATTTTCTAAGGTTCTAAATCAAATTCATTTCACCAGCACAAGGTATCTTGATGAAAAGGTAGACCACACTTCCTTGGATTAGTCAGATAAACTATGAATATAGTAAATATTCTTTCATTGTTTTAAAGAGCAATGGGTATTTGCATGATCAGAACTTTAACAGTATTACAGAAAAGTTCTTGCATTTTATGAAAATACAGAACACCACCTGTAGAAAATTGAAAATTCATGTATTCAGAATCAATTTTACAGCTTTGAGAAAAATAGATAAATTATTGTCAGCATAGAATTACTCAAATTGTACTGGGTATTAATATATTACATATCCATTTAATATCCTTTTTGCCATGGGAAGAGAAAGAATTCTAGAGCATGAGTTTAGATCAGATCACATTAAAAATTCAGGTATTGAGCTAACTTATTTCCGGTACCAGATGCAGTGTATTGGTGCAGTTATGCACACCATTAAACACTTTGCATGTCCTGACTGCCATGTCTGATGATTTTATTTTTATATCATGGTAGAAGAATTGCTAAGAGTGGTTGCTCTGGCCTGACAGGAGTAAGAACAAATTTTCATTTGCTTTGCTTAGGATCCCTTCCTGTTAGGGATTATATTTAACCTGCAAAATGATCAATCATCCTAACAATGTAAAACCTCATTCTGGGCCACTATATTGATGGCCTCTGATCAACTAGATTTAGCACTAGATAGCAAACTACAATTGTAAGATACTCCATGAAGACAAATGCTACTTAATCCATGAGATAGTCACCTTAAATTCATGACTTATTACAGGTCCTGTGGGTTCTGTGGTCTGCAATATGGTGAAATTTCTCTAGGAGAACAGAGAGCTTTTTTCAGGTTGCAGCACTGTAATCTAGGATCAAATATTTGGAGATAGCAGACACCACATCTGATTATGGTTATATAGTCAAATAACCTAATAATAGGTTCGCTGCCTATTTCTACTTAGTGCAATAATGAGAAGAGACTTTAACAGTAAATAGAAGCTGAAGTAGAGGCTGCTCTTCTATATAGGGTGAATGATTCAGAATATCTGAGGATACTCAAAGAGTTCATGCTAAATAGTGATGTTTTGGGAATCAATCACCAGCATAGGACAATTTACAGCAAATAATGCCTTTTGTTGGAAAGCTTTTTCATCATGATAATTAACTTTTGGCTTGAGGTAAGGCCTTTCACAGGAACAAGTGAATGTTAGAAGATGTTTTCAATATTTTCCATGTATTCATAAGGTTTGGACAACATGTAGCACCAATCTGTTATCACATATAAATAACATGTAAGACCATAGAACTAGAAAGGTATAGAAGGTACAACTAAATTGCTAAAGATAGAATTTAATCACATTTGACCACTCTCTGCACCTCTTCTTCTTCATCAGTGCTCGCCCTTGGCTTCATGGCAGCTACATATAACTAACGGCATGGAAATGAAATTAATTCAGGTCTACAACTGGGTTTATAAAACATGCTGAAATTAATGGAGACTTTTTGTTTTCTTTTTGGTTATTAATTTTCATTTTATTTATAATACAGATTAAACTGAAGAAACTTTGAATAACCAGTTTCTAATTCATTATTGTTATTCTTATTTTTATTGGATAATCATTTACTCTAAAGCTGAAATTAGAACTTTATACTAATTCCTATGTCACTAAGCTTCAATGAAATTAGTAACTAATCTGGTTATGAAACTCATGTCTATTTGATTCTCCATTTTAACTCCTTCTGTAATTACTTTTACATTTTTATGAAATCATTACCTTTTCAAAACACAGTTTAAGCAGGGCGTAGGAAAAATGAAAAACTTAATGTAAAAAACACTCTATAAAGAAAAGATAATTATATCTATTATTTTACATGATAATTTAAAAAAATAAAAATTAAGAAGAAAAATGTAGCAGCATTAACATATATTTTTTGGGTGTGAGTCTCTTGGGTTATGATATAATGGATCTTAAGGAAAACTTATTATCTTCATTTACTAAATCAATGTAATTAATAATTTAATTCTAATACTTATTATTTACAGATGAGTGCAGTTCTCATCCCACATCAAATAAGCTTCTTTTTGCAATAATTAGAGACCATTACAAAAAAATTACATCTGGTCAAAATGCAGAGAACAGCTGATCATAAAATGTCATACCTTACAATTTACTTAAGCATAAACACATATCTGTATATGTACATATATATATATATACATACAACACATACACACATATATGTATATGTATAAACAGATATACTTACATTAATGTGTGTGAATATCCATATGTATATGTGTGCATGTATGTATGTATGTATATATGTATGTATGTATGTGTGAGTGTGTATGTACACTTTCAGTTTAGTATTTTTATGAGATTCATGACCAAGGAAAAGAATTGGTCTCTGTATTTTATGCTTCTACTTAGACTCTTATTCTTTTCCATTTTTAATTTGTCCCATTATTATATGTTATATATTCTTTTATCTTATATTTTATTATTATTATTCTTTAGAAGCGTGTTTGTTTCATAATGAATAAAGAAGAGGAGTTGATCTCGATAGATTAAAAATGCGGGTGAAACTTGGAGGAGGAGAGAGAGGCAAAGCCCTTTTCAGAATAAATTATGTGAGAAAAATCTATTTTAAATAAAATAATAAAAGGAGATGGACAAATGACAGATGATAGATGGATAGATAGATGATAGATAGATAGATGATAGATCGATAGATGATAGATAGATAGATAGATAGATAGATGATAGATAGATAGATGATAGATAGATAGATAGATAGATAGATAGATAGATAGATAGATGATAGATACATCATAGCGACAGATAGAGCAACACAGAGAAAGGTAGAAATTTTTAATCAAGCCAAATCTCACTTAAAGGCAAAAATAAACATCCCCGAAGTCTAAAGATCTAGAAAGTTCCTGATTTTAAAAAAAGGCTGATTTAAAAAAAATAAACAAGCCATTGATGAGTGTTCTACTAGCGAATTATAATTAAAATGTGTCATATACAAATATGAAAATTCAATGAAACTTTTATTTTGTGTAATTATTATAAGCTAATAAAAAAACTAACACCCCCCCAAACAAGAGGACATATGTGATAGTCACTGTATTTTGATATGTTTAAAATTTAAGAACACCCCTTTAAGGAGTATAAAATTTTATTCTTAATCTTTGAGTATGAGCAGACAAAGGCTTCTTTATTCTGGTTGCTTAAAATTTATCTAATCCTATAGATATAGGTTGATGTTCTCTTTTTTGACCTTTCAGAGTCATGTTGTTTTTAATGCTCTACAAATTCTTATATTAAAATAAATTTTACATGCAATTAAATTTATGGATTAAATATTTCAATGGCAAGACTGCAAAGATGACAGAAAAATAGATGAGTTATCTCTACATAGTTTTATGCATAGCACCAAAAAGGACATGATGGAAAATCCTTATTATATTAAACTTGCTTACATACATATATTATGTGTATAAATACATATATTCCTGGGTATAACTTCTCAGTCTATATAATGTTATTTGTTTGTGTGTTGTCATGGCTTATCATTTGATATTCGATAACCAAAACACACTTAATGTAAAAAGAATTCATGAATTTGAAAGATAGCAAGGAGTACATGATTTAGAGGGATGAAAAGAAGGAAAAATATTAAAATTATATTATTATCTCACAATAAACAATAGTTTCTTAGTCCTACTTATAATTACATGAATTAAATTAACATTTGATTTTCAACTTATATCGAAATAGTTTTATTACATTACTTAATACAGTTTAAGGGTAATGTGACTAATCAGAATACTAGATAAGATTTAGGAAATTTTGTACCCATTGTTGGTTATAAACATAGATGCTTAAGTAGCACATATAGTAACTTAGGAATTTAGCCTGCAGTTTCACATTTAAATAGAAGTAAATGAATAAAAATGTCCTTAAAATGTTATAGGTACTATCAGATGTACAATGGGACTCATTGTATCCATATATTAAACAAGCACAACCAGCCCACAGTTTATCTCACTATGATATTTCCCAAGTTCACCTTACAGCATGTGCATCTCCCAGCACTCACACAGAACCCACTAAATATTTTAGGCACACTCAATTTTCCTGTTTAGTAGTACTTCTTTCCAGGAAGAAAAACTGGTCCTTAGTGTTTTCCAGTGTGCCAACCTATTCGCCACAAGAGGCTTACATATGTTAGACATTTGCCACAGTGCTGAACAAGAAGAAACCTTAAATGTATTTAATATTAATTAACAGAATGTGGGTAACCTTGTGTAACTAGGGGATATATCTTAATGAGTCATATAGTTGAAGACAAATTGTGCCAGTCACTCACAAATTTCTGTTACAATTAATACCTTAAATAGATTTCAAATTACCTCATTCTTACTATTAATTTATTTACCTCTTTTACTACCTCTTCTTAAAATACTGCATGTGAGTTTTCCATCTCACCCTGACACTTTCATCAAAGATTTTTTTAAAGTATAATACTCTTTCATTTCTGTGCTGACAAAAGTTGAGTTCCTCAGTGTCTCAGCCTTACATTTTTCTTCATCTCCAGCCTCTTGCTACTTCCTCAAAATCACACTCTGTATCCAAAAATGATATTTCTTTTAAAAATTACCTTTAAGAAACCATGTATTTCTGTGTTACCACATTTTTATTTTGTTTGCTGCTTTGTTTTTTCTGAAATGTTTTTCATAAACCTTCCACTTTGATTTACAATTTATTTATAAGTAAGCTTTTTGTAATTTGTTAAATGCTGAACTGTCCTCAAGTCCTTAGGATTCTTAAAAATATCTCCTCTTGAGCAGCTCACTAAGACATAGACAGACTCTTCACAGAATGGAATAAGAGATAAGAGACCGGCATCCCAGCTGGACAGCCCAGTCTCTAAGCCCTAGGCCCTACAATAAAACTCCAGCCCCTCCATGACACATCTCAGATGTACTGGTTGGTCAGCTGGGAAGCCTCCTGCAGGATGCTCCACAACCCCCATCCTACCTTGTAATATACAAGTACCACTCTGTCCCCAAACCTGTACATGCCCCAAGATGTCATTGGCTCCATGAGACACAGAGAGCTACAGCAATAATCTGACCAAGAGGCAAAGACACGATCTGCACCAGTTGGAGAAAGAGATGGGTAGATATCAAAACTAGAATGCAAGATGGGTAGATATCAATGCAAGAATAACACCCGGGAGAGGAATATGTCATCACCTGAACCTAGTGGTCCTAAAACATGAAGATCTGAACATCCCAACTGAGAAAAAACAGAAAAAAATGACCTCAAAAATAACTTTATGAACATGATAGAAACCCTTAAAGAGGAAATGAAAATTTCCCTTAAAGAAATAGAGGAGAAGACAAACAAAATATTGGAAGAAATCAATAAGACTCTTAAAGAAATCTAAGAAAAAGCAAACAGAGAGATGAAGGAAACACTTCAAGACTTGAAAAATTGAAATACAGGCAATAAAGAAAACACAAACTGAAAGAATTAATGGAAAATTTGGGTAAGAAAACATGAACTATGGATGTAAGCATAACCTACAGAATGTAAGGGATAAAAGAGAAAATCTCTGGCATTGAAGATACAATAGAGGAAATAGATTCATCAGTCAGAGAAAACATTATAGCCAATAAAGGAAAACATCCAAAAAATCTGGGACACCATGAAAAAACCAAACATAAGAATAATAAGGGTATAAGAAAGAAAAGAATACCAGCTCAAAGGCACAGAAAATATACTTACCAAAATCATAGAAGAAAACTTTCCCAACCTAAGGAAGGAAATGGCTTTGAATATTCCTGAAACTTACAGAACATCAAATAGACTGGACAATATCAATGTTCCCTTGTCACATAATAACCAAAACACAAATTATACAGAATAAAGAAAGAATATTAAGAACAAAGAGAAAGTAACATATAAAAGCAGGCCCATCAAAATAACATTGTACCTCTCAATGGAGATATGAAGATATGAAAGCTAGAAGGTCCTGGACAAATGCTGTGCAAACACTAAGAGAACATGGATGAAAACCCAGACTACTGTACCAGGCAAAATTTTCATACACCATAGATGAAGAAAATAAAATGTTCTATGAAAAAATAAAAACAGATTTAAACAATACCTATCTACAAATTCAGGCATACAGAAATGACTAAAAAAAAAAATCCAACTAAAGAAACTTAACTGCACCCAACAAAAGCACAGGGAATAGGTAATGCCATGCCAACAAATCTTTAAGAAGGGAAATACACACTCACTACCACCAACAACAAAAAAAAAAGAAAAGAAAAAATAGCAGAAATTAGTAATCACTGGCCATTAAAATCCCTTAACGTAAATGGATTCAACTCTTCTGTGAAAAGATACCGGCTAAGAGAATGGATAAGAAAACAATGTTTATTGTTCTGCTGTATACAAGAAACAAAACTCATCCTTAATAACAGACATTTCCTCAGAGTTAAGGGTTGGAAAAAGACTTTTCAGTCAAATGGACCTTGAAGGAAAGCTGGGGTAGCTATCCTAATATCAAACAAAATAGACTACAAGCTAAAGGTAATCAAAAGAGCAGAAAAAGGACATTTTATGTTTATCAAATGAAAAACCCATCAAGGCAAAGTCTCAATCCTGAACATCTATGTCCCAAATACAAAGACAGCCACATTTGTAAAAGAAACATTATTAAGTTTAAAACACATTATCAAATCCTACACACTAACAGTGGGAGACTTCTATATCCACTTTCATCAATGGACAAGTCTTCCAAAGAGGAAAAACACAGAGAAATAAGGTAATTAACAGATGTTATGACTCAATGACTCAAATGGGCTTAATAGACTCCTATAGAACATTCCACCCAAACAAAAAAGAAGACATGTTCTTTCCAGCAATACATGGAACATTCTCAAAAATTGGCAACATACTTGGTCACAAAGCAAATCTTAACAGAAACTGAAAAGAAAATGGAAGAAACTCCTCTATCTCATCAGCTCATTATGACTTAAAGTTAGAATTCAATAACAATGTAAATTCTGAAAATTTGCAAACTCATGGAAACTGACTGAATAGAGTTCAAATGAAACACCCCTGGGTCATTCCCTATGAGGGGATTCCATGTTCAGCTTTATTGTAGGAGAAAGGGGCTTGGTCCTGCTGAACTTAATGTGCCAGACTCTGTTGACTTTCCACTGGAGCCCTAACCCACTGAAAGGGTGAATGGTGGATGGTCTATAGGGGAAGGAGTGGAGGGAATTAATTATTTGGAATGTAAAATAAAGAAAAATCCATTCTCTGTTTGTAAATACTTTACAGTGACTACTCTAGTATGACAAATAAGTTAACAAAAAATATAGGGAGTAAAATATATTAGCAATTGATATACCTGTATTGAATGATACTGATTTCCAGTGTAAAAGAGACAAGAAAACCTATGAAACAGGTAGGACTGCTAGAAATTTATGAAAACAACAACTTTGATAATTTATTTTATTCTTGAGAATTTAACTGTTAAAACTCTTAGAAATGTGATATCATCATTACAGATTTTTGCTTTCGTTTTTTCATTTTTTCGAGACAGGGTTTTTCTGTAGCTTTGGAGCCTGTCCTGGAAACTAGCTCTTGTAGACCCTCTGGCCTCAAACTCTCAGAGATCTGCCTGCTTCTGTTCCCTGAGTTTTGGGATTAAAGGCAGGTACCACCACCACCTGGCTTCATTACAGGTATTAACTAGGGATATTTACATCTACCTAACACCTAATTTGGCAGGTGTCATTATTTTCCTTGCTTGATTGTATGTCATGCCTGTCTATTTGCCCAAGAACATGTCACAGGTGAGTACTAATTTTTGTGAGTAGCCTAAAAAATCGAATTTATGTGCAAAATTTAAATGTGGAAAATATGCTGTGGCTTCTGTATATTAAAACCACACATATTAGCACCTGGTAGAAACAAAATATTAATTTGTAAAATAATGTTATTTCCAAGAATTAATACATTACATACACATATATATTCAAGGATATATCCTTGAATGACTGATACCTTTAAAAGTTTTTAAATGCCCATGTTTGATGAGCTTTCTTTAAATGTCTATTTTGCATTTATTTTCTTGCGGTCTCACTATATTGTGTCATAAAAGTCGACATGATGGGAATAATTATACTTAGACTCATGTGTCCTTCATTTCACAGCACATTAAAACATCCTGTCTATAAAAGGTTCAGAGTGACTTCCTTTTTCTCTGAAATAACTACGACTTCAACAAGGTGTTTACTGGTGGCAGCATGGTCCATTAACACAATCCCTCAGGACTTGCCCTGCTATGATCAGCAGATTCTGCTGTGTGAGACACATCCCTGGGAATAAAAATACACTCTCTTTTCAGAACCATTGCCTTCAGCAATTAAATCTTTTAAAAGTAGAAAACATATTCTTAAAAACTACTAAAATAGTACATTTTGTTAACTCATTATGGAAAAAAGGTTGTGTAGAGTAATGTGCTTCCAAAATTAGCTTGGTTTTGCCATCCCACATAGACACAAAAGACTTTCTCCCTCTTTATATGTCTATCTATCTATCTATCTATCTATCTATCTATCTATCTATCTATCATCTATCTATCATCTATCTATCTCAATCTGTGTTTGTGCAAGTATGCACATGATATATGTGTGTATTGAGGTAGAGAGAAGCCAAAGGTACTATGTTGTGTTTTTTAAGTTTCTGTCTTTTTCCCTGGAGATAGAGTCTCTAATTGGATGGACATCTGTCTAGTACTATGGACAGAAAGCCCTTTTGATTCTTATTCTCCACCAATATCAGGTCTATAGATGGATATGCAGAGGCCCCAAAACAGATTTCATATATTCTCGTGTTTTAAAACAATTTGACAAACATCTTGCATACCATTTTATGTGAAGTATACTTTTCTCAAGTTGAAAAAGATAAAGTGTATCAAAATGGTATTTCTTCAGTTTATCTACATTTTGAAGATAACTTCAGCAACCAGGGTAACATATCTTATGATTAATTTTGATTCCATATTTACAGTTTTAAAGTGTTCATGCTAGGAGTTTTATGAGATAATAATTACAAAATATTTTCCTTCCCTTTCCTCCCTCTAAACTCTGTCATATATACTTCCTCACTATTCTTCAAATTTATGACCTCTTTGATCTGATTGTGTTACATAACATGCATACATATATGTATAATATATTTGTAATGTATGTATATTTATTTAAATATTGTCAAATATATATGTATACACATACATACATATGATGTATATTAACTATAGCCTGTTGAGTTTTTAATGTTATCTGTGTCTATGTTATCAGGGCTATTATTCTGACACTGGAAAATCAATTGGCCTACTCTTCCTTTGGGAAGACTGCTTCTCCTTCTCCCAGCTTGTAGTAATAAGAGTGGCGGGGCTGCGACCCCAGCACTCTGGCTGCCCACATGGCTAGCTTATGCTCCGAAATAACAACACAAAAACTGTATTCATTTAAACACTGCTTGGCCCTTTAGCTCTAGCCCTTACAGGCTAATTCTCACATCCCGATCAACCCATCTCTAATAATCTGTGAGCACCGGTCTTACTGGGAAAGGTTCAGCATGTCTAACCTGGCGGCTTGCTTCATCGTGTACGTCTGCCAGGGAGAGCAGAGCATGGCATCTCTCTGAGGCGTCTGCTCCTGAGAGGAGAGCTGTGGAGTCTGACCTCACTTCTTCTTCCTCCCAGCCTTCTGTTCTGTTTACTCCTCCCACCTATCTTTTAACCAATGAGGGCCAAGCAGTTTATTTTTATTTAATCAATGACCTTCCTCCATCACCAGCTTTCTTAAACTCTCTATAGTTCCTAGTGAAGGGCAAAGCCTTGATGGTCTCCTTCACCTCCAGTTCAGCAAGTTTATTTGTATCATTTCATTCATCTCACTCTGTGTTACTTTATAAAGTCTCTCGTACTATAGAAAGCTTTACATTTTTAGATTAATGGTCATTCGCAAACATTATCTTTCTTTGCTTTAATTGATATCTCAAAAGCAAAAAATTATAAGGTCCAGAGAAGAGAGAACATATGCCAGAATCTTAGAGAGCATATGCACTTGCCATTCATATACCTGGGCTACAATAGACAGTCCAGATGCTGTCTACACAGGACACACACTCAATGCTGAGATCAGTATGGTATATGCAATGAGCAAGAAGTCAACTATGTGTCAGTAATAAGGAATGATAAACAGTGTAACTCTGAGTCATTAGTCCAGACAAAGGGGAAAACAATCTTTCATGATTTCTATTCAAAAATTAGATGTTTTGTAGCACAAATGTGCTAAAAAATAAAGTACTGAACAAATAAAAAATAAAATATACAAGCTCTTCAAAATTAGAAACAGTAAGTGTCCCTTAATTCAGTCAGTGATATTACCATGCAGAAACATCTAACACAACTGTAGAGGATTTCTTGGATGTAAATGTTAACCACCACACAGAATTATCAATTGTATCAAGTTCTTTTTGTAATCATTCTTATTACTATTTATGTCAACAACATCCCTGATATAGAAGCAAACATATTTTTTTCTCTTTTCATCTGAGAAAATGAAAATGTGAAGTATTGTTTCTTTGTTTTGTTTTCTTTCATCCTTTTTTTCTTCTGTTTTTGAAGAGACAATTCCATATAAGTTACGTATGGCTGTGCAGAATCAAGCCAAGTGTGATAGTTATTAGAGAGTATAATTAATTTTCTTCTAACAAGCCAGCTAAGACAGAGACTAAATGAATACAGTCAGGGATGAAGTGGGATATATCTTTGTTGATTTTCCCAACATTTCTGTCAACATTCTAGTCTAGACAATTGTAACAAATAGAGTAGCTATGTTTGTTTATACTTTCTCAGATAATGCACTATTGGAAAAGAGAATAAACTCTAAATTTATCCCACTCTATTAATGAAAAGATATAGAACTGTGAGTGGGTACATTAATAGGTAAATTAAGAAAATAACGTGGAATGTTAGAGAGCTATGAAGTAAATTAAATAGCTTTACATATAAGAATTAAAGTATTAAAAATTACTATTATAAAAACACAATACATTATAAATTATCATAACATCTCTGACAAAAATACAAAGTGGGCAAGATAGCTTATCTTTTTAGCTATTCACCTGTAAAAGTAATAGTATGACATTTTGGAAATAAGTATTGGGAGATGACTCAATCCCTGTTCAAGTCAAAATTTTGACAATATCATCAATTTCTGTGTAAAACTGGGGATATTTCTTTAATAATTTTTAAAGACCAATGTCATCATCTTTTACAAGCACACATGCCAGTGCCTCTGCCTGACTTGTTTCTCTAGAAAGTTTTCTTATGAAGTAAATTACATACTACTTAATTCATATGCATATACATGCAGCATGTATATATTACATTTCCCTGCTGTCTCCCCTAAACTACTTATTTATTTGGATAATATTTAGGTATAAATAGAAATCGGGTGCCAGTTCATTATCATAGACAGTTGGTTCCAAATGAATAAAAACCATACTAAACTTACTGATTGCCACACCTCAGCCTGCACTCTAGTACCTCAAAAAGCCATACTCACTATTGCTACCTACTTCCACATAATATATTAAAATTATTATTTATATTTAATAATAATACATGTACTCCAAAAACAGAGGACATAAATTACCTCATAGAATAGTGAATATACTATATGTACTCTCAATTAAACTTATTATTTGAAGTGTGCATAGATATGTAATTTAGATCTTTTGAAATCCTTATCAGAATGTCATAAGGCAAAGCACACTCTAGCAGTAACTAGTGGTTCTGTCATTTTTGAAGCTGATTTTTGTCTCTATATTTCAAATGAATCTTTGAATTAAAAATAAATTGACTTCATCTATAATCACAAATTATTAATCTAATTAATCTAAAATTGCTATAATCACTTTATTCATAATTAGGACACTAAAGGACTAATTAACATCCCAATTAAAGTCAAAAATTGGATGACTCCCAAGTTTGAAATTGGAAATTAAAAAAAAAATAAAATGAGAAAAAGAGGTGGAATCTCAAAATGGCTGCTGGAGTTTCACTGACCTTTGTCAGGTTAAAGTGTGAAAGGTTCTCAGAAGATTCATCATTATGAAGAAGTAGAATGGTATCATATTTATTCTTTTCAAAATGTTACTGAATATCTACTGAATAACTGCTTTTTAGTTTTTTTTCTGTTTTGTTCTATTCCTTGAAAAATACTGACCAATATATTTGCTGTTTTCATTCCTAATATTTTTTCAAATATGATGACTAACATTCTGAACACTTTTTGAAGAATATATCCATTCTAACCTGGCTGTTGTCATTATGATGCTCGCTTTAAATTCAGGTCATTTTCAAAAAAGAAAACATTAAGGGTGCTGTAATAAATTGCAGACTTAATGGTAACCAGCAACTCTTTAATTATACGTATGACCCTCTGGACAGACGGAAAATCATGCCTGGTATTGGTATGTAGTCAACTACCAGGATTAATGAACTCTCAGGTTTTTTTGAGGAAAACCTACAACCAGCTCTTTACCAAAACTTATAAGCTCTAACTACACTCTAAGTATATGTCTTTATAAGTTCAGAGAAGAGTAGTCCTCACCCAACGTCAAGAAAATGTCTCTGTGAAACAAATGAAGTCCTCTACAAAAATCCACAACCCATCAAAATGAAAATCTGTGGCTCCAGTGCCAATGGATACATCTACTAAACCACTCCCTTAACCCTAATTCTCAGGAACATTGCAGAAGAGAGGGGAAAATAATTATAAAACCCAAAGAATTACAGAGTTTTCTGTGAAACACACACAGTTAGCCTGAGGAACAGGGTGGTGCATGCTTTCAATCACCTAGTGCTCAGGACACAAAGGCAGGCATGCCCTGTGAGTTCAGGTTCGTCCAGATATAAGTAGTGTTACAGACCAACCAGGGATACACAGAAACAAAGAAAGAATATGAGAAAGACATGCAAACACACAAACACATTAAAAATACACACATTTACACATAGAAAGAAAATAAAGCAACAGCAAAAAAACACAGGCAACTAAGGAATGCTGACAGTAGAAAATAATAGCCCTCACCAGAGAAGAACACAACACTTGGATATCCAATACTGGCTGATAATGTCTAAATAACATAAATACAAGCAACTTTGTATTGACAGAGCAGGTTGTATTTACAATTAAACACCCATACATACACATACTCACAAACACACACATATATGCATAAAAATGCACACGTATACACATGTATATGATAGTTAAAAAGACAGGCCTCAAATTTGAAAGAAAGCAGTGAGAGCTACATAAGAAGGTTTAGTAAGAGAAAATTGGAGATGAAATGATGCAATAATACTTAATTTTTTAAAAAAAATATAATGTAAAAGTTCCAAGTAGTAGAATTCTTTAAATATTTTGTTTGGTTACTACTGCATCCATCATACATGATTATTCTTATGTACTAGGTTACAAATGACATATAACTTTTAAAATCATTAAGCAAAAAGAGATATTTCTGCTCAACAATGAGGCAAAATATCAATGAACATTTATTATATTATTCTTTAGTTGCTGGATGCTATTTCCAGAGGTATGAGTTCCAAAAAATCCTGCTATGAAATAGTCTCAAACATGAAAGGCTCATCACAGCTGGGGTTTGAAGACAGAGTCAAGACATTGCCCCTATTAACCATTGATAAAGAATATTCCAAGGGAGGCAGTAAATATTATTCCAAGTTGGCCAACAAGCAAATAATTTGCAAAAGCCAAAACATTCTTGCCTCCTTTAAAGTAATTAAGGTAGGGCATGTTAAATCCACTGGAATTCATTTCATTACAAGTAATCATTTCCAACCTTTGTAGGAGCCAGTTATCCAGGTCAAGTTGCTTGTTTGCCTGTTTCTTCATCGTTGTATTTGTCTTAGTCCAGTTTTCATAAGTAAAGGGATTGCGTTTATGGAGTTCACCTACTGTATGTTTGAAATTGTAGTGCATAGACTTTGATTGATTATTTTGCTCTCAGGTATAGGAAATAAAATATTGTTTCATTACTTGACCAATCAAGGAAATTTTCATTAACTTTTTAAATTACAATATATTCCACAATATTTTCATTGTAATTTTACTGCCTACTTTGCCTTGGTTTCAAAATTTATATAGGCCAGAGCTTGATAATGGCATCTAAAAATCTAGAGTCACTGTGATTCGTTAAGATGTAAGTTAATTGATACACAGGAACATATCCGATTTTATGAAAACAGAATGTTACACTATTTTGCTGGAAACCGGAACTAATTGCCCAAGGAAGACTAACATTTTACAGGTTGAGTGTGAAAATACATCATGTAAGTTTTAAAAGAAGTTTTAGATACATAGTAACCTTGAACTTGAAATTTAATATATAAGATCCATTGGTATAATGTTTTCACTTGGGGCTGTAAAAGGAACCAACTTAAGCGTGGATCATTTAATTTCTGTAATTAATTAAAACTAATGTACAGTTACTCATTTTACCAAAAGATAATTTTGAGAACTAGGAAAATAAAATGTTCAAGTTAGTGGTCCCAGGAATACTTAAAGATAAGGATATATTGTAAGGTCATTTAACCTCATCTCCTACAAATATATCCAGATGTTAAAATTCCTTCTCATACCTGCTTGTTTTGCTATATTACAGAGTAATATGGTATATTCATCGAAAGTACTCAAAACTACAAATTATATTGTTATACGTTACATGTAACAATAACTATTCTGTTCTATAATGCTAATGAGTACTAAGGATGGGTAAGCATTGCACCAGAGTGACTTCCTAGAATGAGACGGATCAAAGAAGGCAAAGTACAGCTGACAACCAAGCACTTGATCATGAAACCCAGCAATAGACTAAAACCGCCCAACACAGCACCCACATCCTGCCCTCTGACTAGGAAGAGGGATTTGGCTAAAATACAAGTACTTGCCTGGCATGAACTGTACTTAAGAGCCTTAAATAATTAAGTAGTTGAAGTAGGCAAGTAAAGAAATCTAGAGAATAGTAGTGTTTTGTGCCCATAAGAAATGTTTAAAGTGAAAAATGAGAAAAATAAACAATAATGTTTCTCTGACGATAGCCATAATAGTTAGAATTGAAATAGAAGTTAATTTAAGTAAATAAATACTAAAGTCTTCCCACAAGAATAATTTCAAACTATTCCAATTAGAAGATTTAAAACAGTAACAGTTTCTATAGTTTCATCAATTTGTATTGCTAGAGCTCAAATATCAAGGGATATACAATAAAGGCACAGAGGAAAAATGTTTGCTATGTAAACATGAGGACCAGACTATGCCTCAACAGCATTCATGCAAAAGCTGAGTGTGGAGGCTTTCACACATAAGAATCTCTCAAAAACCAAGGACAGAATCCTGTGGGAAATTGAATTTCTGTATTTTTCTTTTAAAAAAATTATTAGCTAGTTTAAAAAAAATAACAATCTAAATTCCCACTCCCTCTCATCCTCCTATTCCCTCCACAGACATCCCCACGCCACCCCCAATTAACTCTAAGAGAGGGTAATGCACTTTGCTTTGTGGAAGGTCCAAGGCCCTCCATACCACACCTAGGCTGAGCAAGGTATACATCCACAAAAAATAGAATCCCCAAAACCAGTGCATGCAGTCGAGATAAACCCCAGTGCCACTGACAGTGGCCTATCAGTCTGCCCCAGCCATGCAACTGTGAGCCACATTCAGAGGAACTAGTTTGGTCTTATGCTTGTTCATTCCCAGTCAGGCTGGAGTTGGTAAGCTCCCATTAGCTCAGGTAGACTGTTCAGTAGATGAACCCTTCACGGTCTTGACCTCTTTGCTGATATTTTCATTTCTTCCACTCTTTAGCTGGATCTTTGGAGCTCATCCCAGTGTTCTGATGTTGGTCTCTGCCTCTGTTTTCATCTGTTGTTGAATGAAGGTTCTATGGTGATATTTAAGATAACCATCAGTCTGACTACAGAGCAAGGCCAGTTCAGGCACACTCTTCTCTATTGCTTAGGATTTTAGCCCGGGTCATCTTTGTGGATTCCTGGGAATTTTTCTGGAGCCAGGTTTATTGCCAACCCCATAATGGCTCCCTCGCAAAATATCTCTTTCCTTCCTGCCATATCTGTTCCTCCATCTCGACTATCCCATTCCCTCAAGTTCTTTTCAACCCTCCTGTTCTACCCTCCTCTTTCCCCTCTCCCCTTCATTCTCCTCTCGCCCCCATGCTTCCAATTTTGTCAGGCGATCTTGTCTGTTTCCAATTTCCAGGTCAGTCTATATCCTTGGGTTCAACTTATTGCTTAGCTTTTCTAGGATAATGAACTATAGGCTCAATGTCCTTTGTTTATAGCTAGTATCCACTTGTGAGTGAGAATATACCATATTAATCTTTTTGAATCTGTGTTACCTCACTCAGGATAGTGTTTTCTAATTCCATCCATTTGCATTCAAAATTCAAGATGTCATTGTTTTATACAGCTGAGTAGTACTCTAATGTGTAAATATGCCACACTTTTTTTTATCCATTCTTCCATTGAGGGTCATCTAGGTTGTTTTCAGGTTTTGGCTATTACAAATAATGCTACTATGAACATAGTTGAACAAATGCATTTGTAGTATGATTGAACATCTTTTGGGTATATTCCCAAGAATGGCATTACTGGATCCTGAGATAGGTTGATGATCAATACCACTCTTGGGCTTATTACCCAAATGATTCTCAATCATAGTACATAAACATTTGTTTAACTCTGTTCATAGCAAAATCATTTGTAATATCTAGAACCTAGAACAGTCTAGATATCCCTAAACTGAAGAATGGGTGAAGAAAATGTGGCACATTTATTCATTAGAGTACTATTCAGTGATTTAAAAAATGGCATCTTGAAATTTGCATGCAAATGGATGGAACTAGAAAATAACATCCAGAGAGACATGACCCAGACCCCAAAAGATGAATATGTTATATACTCTCTCATAAGTGTCTATTAGCCAAAACAAAGGATACTGAGCCTATAGTTCAGGATCCTAAAGAAGCTAGGTAACAAGATGAACCCTAATAAAAATACATATAGATTTACCTAGAAAGTTGAAATATACAAGATTACCTGACAATATTGGGATTGTAGGGGGTGAGTGGAGAAAGAAGGGAGGAAGGGAAATAAGAGGAGAGAAGGAGGGAGGTGAGGAGAAATGAAGGGAAGAGTATATTTGAGATGGAAGAAGGACAGAAATGAGAGCAGGAAAAGAAGTTATGTTGGTCAAGAAAGCCATTATTGGGTTGGCAAGAAACCTGGCTATAGAGAAATTCTTAGGAATCCAGAATGATGACCCCAGGTAAGACCCTAAGCAATAGAGGAGAAAGGGACCCAATCTTGACTTGCTCAGTAATCAGACTGATATATAGCTTAAATAGCACAACAGAACTTTTGTTCACAACATGAGGAAAACAGAAGCACAGACCCATATCAGAACACTGGACTGAGCTCCCAAAGTCCTGCTGAAGAGTGGGAGGAGTGAGAATATGAGCAAAGAGGTCAGGATCATGATGTGTATACCCACTGAAACGGTCTACCTGAGCTAATGGGAGTTCACTAAGACCAGCTGAACTGGGAAGGAACAAACATAGGTCTAAACTAGTTCCTCTGAATGAGGTTGACAGTTGCATTGCTGGATCAGACTGAGGGACCACTTATAGTAGCACCAGGATTTTTCCCTACTGCTTTTACTGGCATTTTGGGAACCTATTCTATTTGGATGGATACTTTGATCAGCCTACATATAGTAGGGAGGGACTTGGACCTTCCTCAAAGCAATGTGCCTTACCCTCTCTGGGGAGAGGATGGAGAGGTGGGGAGTGGGGTGTGCAGAGGAAATGGGAGCAGGGAAGGGAGTGGGAACTTGGATTGGTATGTATAATAAAAAAAGGATAGTTTGTTTTTTGAAAAAAAAATAAAAGATCTCTGAAAGATAGCTAGAATTTTGATGAAAATTGTTTTGATTCTGCAGATTGATTGCTTTTTAGTAGGATGCCAATTTTTAGAGTATTAATCATATTGATCCAAGAGTATGGGTGATTTTTTTTCACCTTTTCATATACTCTTCAATTTCTTCAATGTCTTTATGTTTTTGATACAAGTCTTCCTCTTGTTTTATTCAAGTTACCTGAAGATATTTTATATTATTTGAATCTATTATGAAAGGCATTTCTCTGATTAATTTTTCAGCCTATCATTTTGTATAGGAGGCATGTTGATTTTTGTGATTTATTTTTTGCAGCTACTTTGCTGAAAGTGTTTATAACCTGTAGAAGTTTCTCCATGGAATTTGTAAAGGTCATTTGTGTATACTATTATTTCATGCTCAAGTAAAGAAGGGACACTCAGTTGTGTAGGTAAGGATGTGGGGGAGGCCATAGAATAAGTTAGAAGAGGAGAATTGGTAATTAGAATATATTTTACAAAGACAAATTGTCTTCAATACAGAAAGAACGGCTTCATTTTCTATATATTAATATTTGATTTTCTATAGTCTTTTAAGAAATGTTTAAAAACATTTTTGAAAGACATGTACATACAGTAAACTGACTAATAGGTGTGAAGAAGGAAGAATTCAAAAAGTCCTTTTCCTATGTTTTTGAACAAAAAAATCTAGGCTTTGTAAGTCCTTTAATCTCTTCCCTTAAATAATTTAAATATTTAATGTTATTCAATTTATTTTAATTATTTCTCTTTGGAAGACAAACATAATTCAAACATTTCCTTGTACTTTTCTAATTTTCTATTAATGTTTGCTTCTAGTTTAGTTTTACTCTTTGTATTTTTCCCATTCCACATGAATTCCTTATCTGGGTATAGATTCTTTATTTTCTTTGTATATTTATCTACTTTATTTTATGTTATCTCACTTTATAACTCTGATTTGATGTCTTCCATAAATTTGAAGAGTTGTCTGTCATTCTTTAATATATTTATGAGCTCCCTAACACTTGTCTCACATTTTGTTTGCTTATTCACTTGGTTTTATTTTGTTTTGAGATTCCGTCTGACTGACTTGCCTGAGCTGACCTGAGATTAGCAATCTTTTTGCTTCTGTTGCTAGAGTAGCTGGCACTCCAGACAAATATCGTTGATTTGAATTTCTCTCTTAAATAGTACAGTTTTTCAGTCAATTTTTAATGAATTATATTTTATTTATAAGAAATTTTAATCAGAATTCTTCTTATACATGAGGAAATACACTCACGCACACACACATACACACACATGATGTGGGGTTTCTCTTTGTATGCTGTCAATATGTTTTATTACCATTGGTTGATAAATAAGCCACTTGAGTGTATGGCAGGAAATCATAAATCCAGATGGGAAAACCAAGCAAAGATATACATAGAAAATAGGACTCTTGGGAATATACCCAAGAGAGGCCCTATCATACAACAAAAGTATATGCTCAACTATGTTCATGGCAGCATTGTTTGTAATAGCCAGAACCTGGAAACAACCTAGATGCCCTTCAACGGAAGAATGGATGAAGAAAGTATGGAATATATACATATTAGAGTATTACTCAGCAGTAAAAAACAAGGACTTCTTGAATTTTGCATACAAATGGATGGAAATAGAAAACACTATCCTGAGTGAGGTAAGCCAGACCCAAAAAGAGGAACATGGGATGTACTCACTCATATTTGGTTTCTAGCCATAAATAAAGGACATTGAGCTTATAATTCATGTTCCTAGAGAAGCAAAATAAGGTGAATCCAAAGACAAACACATAGGCATCCTCAGGAATATTAACCTTCATCAGGCGATGAAAGGAGACAGAGACAGAGACCCACACGGGAGCACCGGACAGAAATCTCAAGGTCCAAATCAGGAGCAGAAGGAGACGGAGCACGAGCAGGGAACTCAGGACCACGAGGGGTGCACCCACACACTAAGACAATGGGGATGTTCTATTGGGATCTCACCAAGGCCAGCTGGCCTAGGTCTGAAAAAGCATGGGATAAATCCGGACTAGCTGAACATAGCGGACAATGAGGAATACTGAGAATTCAAGAACAATTGCAGTGGGTTTTTGATCCTACTGCACGTACTGGCTTTGTGGGAGCCTAGGCAGTTTGAATGCTCACCTTATGAGACCTGGATAGAGGTGGGCAGTCCTTGGGCTTTCCACAGGTCAGGGAACCCTGATTGCTCTTCGAGCAGATGAGTGAGGGGGACTTGATCGGGGGAGGGGAGGGAAATGGGAAGCGGTTGTGGGGACGAGGCAGAAATTCTTAATAAATAAATAAATTAAAAAAAAAAAAAGAAAATAGGCAGAGTCAAAGAGACACCATGTAGCTACTGAAAGAGAAGGATGCCAGAACTCATTCATCCCTATATGAGCTAATTAAGGGACTTGCTGCTAATAAATGAGCTATAAGGATAAATTATGTCACTTCCATCGAAAAGTCAATTAATATTGTAAATTGTGTAATTTAAGTATTATTCTCTCAATGACCTTTAGTTTACATGTTTTCATTTTGGAGTCACCTACAAGGCAAGGTCCTGATTGTGGTCCTTTTCACACTGCCAATGACGAAATTAGGCTCTTAGTTTAACAGTCTAATACAATGAATTGTCAGACTGTGCCATATCCCCATCATTGGCATCCAACCTAAATTTCTATGCAGGACTATTATCTTGAATGTACAACCCTGCCCCTGGACATGCCTCAGCTTTATCAGTAGTCCTGAAGTACAACACTGTTAAATATTATAATAGCTTGTACTGATTTGTTTCATAGTAAATAGCTAAAAACCTATATACCCAGGACTGATAAATAAGAAACCATGATTTTTAGAATTAAAAAAAAAAAACAAAATCCATTGAGCTTATGATTCGTCCAACAATATATTTGAGTTATTTGAATATCTTACTGAATTAAGTAAGTAATTCATCAAATATTATACTGAGTAAAGTAAAACATACTAAAAGACTAGTAGAAGTTTTTTGTTTTTCTGAATACCAAGGTCTAAAAGTGATAGAAGTATGCTGTGACAGAATTCAGAACAGTGAAGATAAGGGGCAAGGACTGAAAGGAAAAGTGTTTGAGATGATTTTCTGTAATTTATTTTTTGGGATGTGTGTAGCACACGGATGAATGCGTTAATCAAAACTCACTGACTTGTGCACATTACATCTGTGCCTCTTCTACTAGACAAAAACAAGCTCTGCAGTATAAACCATACATCCCTAAATTCTATGAAGAGGCGAGAGACGTTGTGTACAGTAGCACAAGCATGTGATGCTCCTTTCTTATTTAGATTAATAGAAGTAAGATAAGTTAAAGTCTGGAAGCATTGCGAACTTAACCAACAGAGGTTGAAAAGATTAAGAGATGCAAAATATTTTCTCACATTTCCTAGACCACTCACATCTCTTCATTTCTTTTGCTATCCTCTGCATGTCTACCTACCAATTATAATGATCATCTTAACTGAAGTTCTTATATAGAAGAGTTTAATATTATTACATGGAAAGATTTTATTTTTATTGGAAATATGAGATTACTTATCCTACACTTTGGTTTCTACTTTATAAAAGTTGTATCACTCTGTAAAATACTCTGGGGAGCTGGATTTATGTCTATAAGAGATTTGATGATTATTTTCATAGGTTGTGTATTCCAAAAGCAAAGGTGTAGGCATTTTTTTAGTTAATAAGAGTATTTAACAATGTTGAAAAGTATGTATATTTATTTACTACAGTCAATATTTTTTTCTTTTCACAGCTGCTGAATAAAATGCCTCTCTTCATGTACTATTCCTCTGCTGTTTTTTCTTGTCAGCTACTTGAAGAAACCAAAATAATACAGCAAACACAACCAAATCTTGTGGGATCAGTTATAGAATGCTGTTGGTTCTCTGAAGCTATCTCTGCTTTACTGAGACTACCTGAACAAGAGGCATGTTGGAAACAGCAAACTGTGATATAAATCTCATTGTTCCAGTAGCCCATTTAAGAATTCCTGGCCTAGTATCATTCAATTCTTCTAGTAGATAATTAAGCTATATTTTCATGATTCTTTTTCTTATTAATACTCAAAGTTAAGTCCATTTATTAAAATATTATACATTTTTATGGGAAACCATTCTTTTCACCAAATTTATACAAGAAAACTAATATGCTTAATGATTTCTATTCTGGATTTTTTATGAAAGAACAAAATATCACTTGGTAAGCAATGACATATTTAACAGGAGCTTTATTCAGGTTGAGTCTTTCAGTGTCCTTCTCCTATTTAAATCCTTTTAGCTTGGTTTTGGATTTTAAATGAAGACTGGGATTAGTTATATCATCAAGTATGCACCAGCAGCAGAAGTACCAATCATCCTACAGGAACAACTGACAGCTGAATAAAGGACACTTCCTTATTGGAATCTGAGTCTTTTTCTTGGGGTGTTACATTGAAAGCATGACAAATTATATTTAAGATTTTATTACTATTTGTTATGAAATACTTTTGTGATTTGTCACTAAAATGGCTATGGAATCTATTAAGAATAATGAAAGATAAATGTTGAGAAGTTGTGGATGAATCTGATTTAGAAGGTAAGAAATGAGATTGCAGGAAGATGGACAGCTAGAAAGATGGAATGTTGTAGAGCTATTAATTGAAAATATTCATGCCATAAGAATGGGTACTTTGTAAGCAAAGAGTTATTTAAAATTAATTTTATTCAGGTTGAACATTGTTGATATGAATAAGGATCTTTTAACTGATTGTTTAAGAAATATGAATAAACCCTTTGAATTACCACACAGGTGAAAACATACTTCAGCATTATTGCATAAAACAAATGCATTTTTAAAGATATGTAATTAAACTTAGCTCTCTGCCTATAGTTGATCTAAATTTTAAGTGAGTTTATGCTTATTTACTTATTTATTTTATGTGTGTGATTATGTTGGGTGGGCTTGTACATGTGTGCCTGTATGTCATGGCATGGCACTAACACGGAAATTAGAGGATTTCTTATGGTAGTTCTTTCTCCCTGTCTCCATTGTGTTCAGAGGATCAAAATCAATTCCACAGGCCTGGTAACAAGCACTCTTGCCCATTAAAATTTTTAGTGGGTTAAAGTAATGAACTGGATACAGTACATTTTATCTGTTTTTCCATTTGGATGTATATCATATAATTCAAAAGCATCATCATTTAAGGTCACTTTATAAAATAAACCCTGAATTACATTAATAAAAGAAAAAGAGACTAGAGAGAGTGTTGAGACTCTGACAGAATTGTAGGCCACTAACATCCAAATTCATAGAGAGAGAGAGAGAGAGTTAGAAACTCAATTTGTTGGTCAATATATTGGGAGTTTTAATGCGTAAATATGCCACTGTGTAGCTTTAAACCTTTAAATGGGGTAGTTTACCTCCATAGTGTATTCTGCACTTAGGAAATAGGCCTTTGTGAATGTAAGTCTTCAGTCCTCCTAAACACAGGATATCAGTGTATCTGGCATTATTTTCATTTCCTATGCACGCTATGGGCTGCATCTGAATAAGCAGAGTAGGATGTATTGAGAACATATATAATAACATCTTTAATACTCAGAAAGTTTATGTTAGCAAGAACATAGTGAGAATGGGACTGGAGAGGTGGCTGAGAGGTTAAGAGCATTGCCTGCTCTTCCAAAGGTCCCGAGTTCAATTCCCAGCAACCACATGGTGGCTCACAACCATCTGTAATGGGGTCTGGTGCCCTCTTCTGTCCTGCAGACATACACACAGACAGAATATTGTGTACATAATACAGAAAGAAAGGAAGGAAGGAAGGAAGGAAGGAAAGAAGGGAGGGAAAGAAGAAGAAAGAAAGGCAAAAAGAAAGAAAGGAAAAAAGAAAGAAAGAAAGAAAGAAAGAAAGAAAGAAAGAAGAAAGAAAGCAGGAGGAAGTCTAAGGGAGGGAAGAGGAAGAGAAGAATAAGAGAATATTACTTTAAGTCAAGGAGTGACTGGAAGGGAGAGAAACAGCACTGTTGGTTGGGGAGTACAAAGCATGACGATGCATAGTGATGTCACAAGGAAACCCATTACGTGCCATGCTAACTGTAAGTAAAATTAATATGAATACTAATAGAAAATATGGCTTAGAATTTTAGGAAAAGGGGCCAAACTAAATAATTCAAGATGGATTTGTCCACACATAACATATCGAGCCCACTTCCTAACCACTTTCCCTTCCCAGAAGTTGAATATGTGTTAGATTGTTTATGTAACCCGAGGAGGAGATGGGCAGAATTTTTCACCATTTTTCGAAGGTCTGCTTTTGTAAGATAGTCACTAATAGATATGAGTTTCTTTTCTTCGTTCTCACTGGAGAAATTCCTTCCCAAATGGAAAAGTGGGAAGTGTTTTATTATGATACTATGTCAAGTTTGTTTCTTGTCTTAACATATTAAGTGAAATCCTGTCTTCATCTCAATGATTTCATTTTGGCTGGTCCTTACTGCACTTCTTCTGGTCTTTTCCCCAGAAAAAAGAATCAAAAACCATTGTTTTAAAATATAGCGACTACACATCTGTGTTTACCCAAATTGTCACTCTCCTCTCAGAAATCTTCTTGCGTGGTTTGAAAATCCTTCTTAAAAAAAATAAACAAACAAACAAACAAAAAAAAACAATTTTAGTTTGCTAACTGTTGTATATTTTATAAATGAAGCAGTTTCATTATACTTACAATGTTAATATGAGATGACAGTCATCACTTGTTTTCAAATGTCTGCATTTATTACATATTTAAGGCTTATTATTTTGATTTCTATAAATTTTATAGTACATAATGTATAGATATTTTATTCATGTATACATTTAATATTAATTTTTAATTTTTCAAGTTTTCTATATATGTGCAACATCTCTGTTTCATGGGTACACTGCAAGTTTGACAGAAATAATGTAAGTTATTAATCCTTCAATAATCTGGGAAGGGACGCCATATCTCATTGATAACTTGTCAGTTCATGGTCTCATGAATTAGATCTACACAGTAGATCACTGCCTGTTTATCACTTCATACTGCACTTCTCAGCCTGTGACTGGAAATGCCATGTTGTCTCCACACTTGTGACTAGTGGTGAATTTTGCTGTTACACAATATTGCTAACAATGGACAATAGAGCCTTTTGCATTCTATCAAAAGAGTACTAATAAAATTTTCATATTAAAACAATAGGATATATTATGACAATTTTGCAATGAAATATTGAAAATTCATGTACAAATCAGCATTCTAAGTCTTGACCCATTTTTGCATATATGTGATGATGTCTCACTTCAATGAAGAAGAAATATAACTTAGTAAAAAATTCCAGTATAAGAGAATATATTGTATATGATTATATACTGGAACGAGATGCTTATGGTAGTACTGATGTAAAGGTAAGTCAAAAAGAAGAAATCATGAACATTTGACAGGCAATATTTTAAATGAATCTTAAATCAAAGAAGATATGTATGTAATTTGTTATACGACTGATCTTATAACTTAAGAATTTTTAACATCAGGCATTAAAAGTGAATTAATATTTTTTCATTTAGTGCTGTGGGTAAAGTCAGTGATAAAGGGATTACAGTGTCAATCACATTTGATCTCCTACTTTCCATCCCATTGGGAAATTCTATAAGCATCACACTATAAACAATGGCTTGCATAGATGTTCACTGATCACAGTGTTCATGTAATAATTCTCCTCTTGGTTAAGTTTCAAACAAACACAAAGAGAGCTCTACTGTGATTTCCTTTGGAAAATATAAGATTATTTTAGGCATTGAAAGATTAAGATAGAATTTTTGTGTAAGATATAAAATATTTGTAATTATCTCTTTCATCCCATATAATAACATATAGCTGTTAAGCAGAGGATACTGCATTTTCCATCCAAATTTATTTTCTAATTATCATATCAAATATATTTAAGTATA
The DNA here is from genome assembly GCF_018167655.1 of Microtus oregoni. NCBI lineage: Eukaryota > Metazoa > Chordata > Mammalia > Rodentia > Cricetidae > Microtus > Microtus oregoni. The sequence continues at coordinate 20,647,197 of NW_024543060.1, forward strand.
AAAACAGTTATGGAATATTTTTCTAGAATTTTTGTTATAGTAAATAATATATTATTTAAATATCTAACTTTTTATATTTTTGTCTATTCCAGATTCCTTACAATGAATCTAGTTTCTAAAGTCAATGCATCATTATTATATTACTATAATAATATAAAATCTATAGATAATTTGTACAGAACTAAACTCTTAAAATTTTTAACACCAGGTTTTGAAGGTAACTTCTAAACTTAAGATGATATTAATAATTCTACTTAAATTCTAACAAACACTAAAATAAAATAAATGAATAGATATGGGAGATGGAGCTGACAGGAATGAGAGAGGATACTTTGCAAAGTAATGAAAATTAATAATGAATAGATTAAAGTGTCATAGGAAAATATATTTATAAAAAATCTAGTCTTTATTTTTAAACATTGCATATTCCTTTATTATTTTTCAAGAATTTTTTAGCAATATTTACTGTTTAGCAGATTTGGTTTTGTTAGATTTATATAATTTTCAGTACAGTTAACAAATTGGTATATTATATACTTGCTTTTTTATTCCACACTGATATAGCCTTATCTGATATATAACAATGTACATGCCAAATAAACACAAATTTATTGCAATATTAAGCAATGATATAATTAATGATTTTTAACTCTCTCCTTTAAATGACTTGGAATTTCTGAATGTGTTTGATCCATTGATTTTTTTAGAAACTGCATCAAGTTTTGTATTCTTGAAAGGACATTATTATGTTATATGTGCCAATAGTATTAGAATTATTAGTGTATTTTCACTTAAAGAAAAATTATCCCATGCTTTTTTAGACCTAAAAAAAGAAAGAAAAAGAAAAATTATTATTGTTATTTTATAAACAACAGCTGCTATTACCGTGAGTATGACCAGATAAAAACATTTTATTTTTTAATTTTAGAAGTGCCCAAATAATCAATAATATTTAATATGTATGTTTTAGTGTTTATGAAGTTTCAAGCTGGAAATGTTACTATTTCAGACCTTCTGAACTGTACATTAAATATTTGTTATTTTAAAGTCATTTATTATGCTTTTTCTTTTTCACATACTCTCATGCTTGATTTCTCACACAGTTAAATTTAGAGGTACCCACTCTCAGAGTCATTTCCATCAATAGCGCTAACCTTTTCTCATGACTTTCATAATTTTTCTTATAAAAAGGAAATTTAAATCATTATAGATAGTAGAAGAGAAATTTCACATTCATTAAATAAGCAACATTTCAGTATTGTGTGTGTAAGAGAAGGTTTCTGAAATTTCTTAATTATATAGACTAAAAAGTTATACTGTTTAGAAACCATATTGTCACAAATTATGCAGAGAGATAAGATACAGACATAAATTTGTATACACATACACACACACACATACATACAAATACATGTGTCTCTCAATGACCACAATCATCATTTATTTTTGTGAATTTAAAGTACAAAAGATAGTTAATAATGACAAAATTATAGTTGCCAAAATACTGAATTTCATTCTACCTATGTTAGAATGTAGGTCTAGAAAAAAGAACAAATGCTAAAATAAGCTGTCCAGGACTGTTTCATGACTGAGCTAGGGTCTGGTTCCATAGTGCATGTTTGACCATGTCCTTAAACACTGCATCGCAATTAATGTATTTCTATAGCCCTCTTCTCAGAGCTTCTAAGCAGATTTTAAGACACACGTTAAACAAAATTTTCAGAGTTTATACTTGTTAGTGTTTTACTTATTTGCTTTGTTGCTGAGAGTGTAAAAGGAACATACACTTTGATAGATGATATGAGTGTCAGATACTTTTATTTTAAAATAAGAGTTAGACACTTTTATTTTGAACTCTGTAAAGATAAATACATTTATATATGATTTTTAACTTGAGATGTGTCAATGCATTATGAGCTTTCTCTTGTAAGCATCTGCCTTGTCATTTATTTTAGACTGAGGAAACCATCAAAACAGAACTAAATAATCATTTGGTGTGATTGGTACACAGTACTACATTATCAGATTATACTCCATCAAGAGATATTATGGTCATCCAATAGCAAGAGAAATTATGTGTTCAATATCTATTTCTTAGGCTCTAAATAAACTTAGAATTAATGTACATATTTTGTTTATCACATTGGCAGACCATGAAATAAAATAAATAAATTTAATATCCAATATTAATGAGAACATATTTGAGTATAAACAATTTTTATTTCAATTTTTTAATTCATTTTACATACCAACCACAGTTTTCCCATCCCTCCTTTCCTCTCTCCCTTGAGCTCAACCTCAGCTACCCCACAACCCATTCCCAATCCACTCCTCAGAAAGGGTAAGGCCTCCCAGGAGAAGACAGCAAGGCCTGGCACAATAAGTTGAGGCATCACTGAGCACCTTCCCACTGAATCAAGGGTGAGCAAGGCATCCTTCCATAGGGAAATGGCTCTGAAAAGCCAGTTTATACACAGAGGATAGATGCTGGACCCATTGCCAGGGCATCCTCAAATAGACCAAGACACAACTGTCACCCATATGCATAGGGCCTAGTTCAGTCCCATACTGGATTCCCAACTGTCAGTCTAGAGTCCCTCAGCTTCTACTAGCTTGGTTCAGTTGTCTCTGGATAGTCTCATCATGATCTTGACCAGCCTTGCTCATATAATACTTTCCCCTTCCCTTTAACTAGGCTCAAGGTGTTTGATGTGGTTATTTATTGGGGTAGGCTGCTCATTTGTTCCCAATAACTTAGACCCAAAATAATCACTTAGAAGCTATATTATTTGCAATACTGTTTGGTCAATAACTTCAGTGCGTTTCTGTCTTTCTCTTTATCCATAAACTAACCCATCTCCATTAATCTGTGAATTATCATGATGTTGTGACCTACTGGCAAAGTTCCAGCAGACTTCAGTGCAGGGGTCTGTCCCCAGTGGCTTCTCCATGGGTTCTCTTTGACTTCATCTTTTTTTCCTATGAGCATTCAGTTTAGTTTTTCCCACCTGGCTCTACTCTGCTCTATCACAGGCCAAACCAGCTTCTTTATTCATTAACCAATAAAAGCATCACAAATACAGAAGGACCTCCTACAGCATTTACCCTTTTCTGTTTAAAAAAAAAGGAAGATTTTAACTTTAACAGTAAAATTACAAACAAGATTGTCTCTGCCCAATACAGCTTCTATATGGGAACAAGTGTAATTTATATTTAAAATACATAAGGCAGTAAAATTATAGCAGTGATCAAAAATTGTAGTTCATAGTCCACAAGCAATCTGACATTTGTTTTTAATTACTGGAGAAAATAAATAAAAGGAATGATCATTTGTGACATTCACAAATTATAAGTTACTCAGATTTCAGTGCCCCCAAATCTAATTTCATTCTGAAGCAGCTGTAACTAAAATCTACATCAGACCTGTTACTGATTTAGTATGCAACAGGTACCTAGGTAATTAAGAAAGAGACGAAATGTCCTGGAAAAGCTAAGACTATTCAGTGTCTGTCATTTATTAAGAAAGTGTAAAGAAATCATGTCAGCTTGTTGTCTGTGCATTGCATTATGATTCCAAAGAGGATTCATGATGGACTTGAGAAAATAGTCTGAAATCTAACATGGTTCTTCTTCAATGGCATCTACATGATTGACTGCTTTTGTTATTAATTACTTCTTTATTTTATTCTTTCCATGGAGCAATGGGTTTTAGGAAATACAAATTTCAATTTGATTTTTAATTGAGTTGCACATTTCTGGTTAAATATACATGCCATTTGTTTTGGAATGTTTGGGAATAAAGTCTTTCATTAGAAATAGTGCTATATTCCCATCTGTGAAATATACATACACACAATACACATGCACGTTCACAGGCACACACAGACACGGAAATATATGTATATATACACAAACATGCTAATAAACAACGGAAATGGGAGATAAGCTTTTAGATGTTCTCAATGAAGTAAGCCTATTTGGCAAATTGATTTCAAATATTTATGTCTTGTCAGATCTTCCTGTACAAAGAAAGTCCCATAAGAAGCTTTATGTTTGACCTAAGACTATTATTTTATTTCTCACTTGTATATTAAATCTACTTAATTTGATTTAAAAAGAGAAGAAAGTGATCAGCTTCAGGGAATAGCTTTAATGGGACATATATAAAAATTTAGCACATTGCACAAAAAATGCCAAAATAAAACCCAAGAAGTACAGAGACATAGAAATAATATTGATAGAAATACCTGTAGATGAAAAATAGTCAGAAAGATCAATGGTACATACTGCAGGCAATGCAATCATACCTTTCTAGCAACAATATATTCATATCCTTTTCACAATATAATCTAAATCTAAATCCTCACATAAACCCAAGTGGGCAATCTTTATTTTCTTGTTGACTGAGTAAGCTATTAGCATAAAAAGTATGTGTGGCTGAAAACCAACAATATCTCAGAGAAATTTGAGGTGTGAAATATTTGTACTCAAATTAATTCTCTCTATTTCTTCATATATGTCAGTTACTATAAGAGTATAACCCTCTTGGTTCTATTTTATATTATTTTTTCCTAGAATAATAATTCTATAGTAATGTTGAAATATTTGTTATGATGTGTCACTAAAATGTTTATGTGGAGATAACAAACAAATTTTCTTAGTGTCTTAGTCTTTGTGTATTTGTTAAACATCACTGGCATGTATGAAGTTAGAATATTTGAACTCTAAATAAAAGATTTTCAAAAGTCATTGAGAAAAAGTTAAATATTAAATATTTAATTGACACAGTATTTGTAGGACTTTGTAATACTTTAAAGTTGTAATTCAGTTACTTATGAAATATTTTAAATTTTCAAATACTCAAAGTATATTTTCACACATTCAGGGATGTTAAAACCTAATTATTTTCCTTTTTCTTTAAGAGTTGTAGGTACCAGTTGAAAACGTTGCACTTTAAAGAAATATTATTGCATGTTTTAATTACCATGAGTGATTTCTCTTAGGAAATCTCCCAGTTCACAATTTGGCTAAAAACAGTTTGTGATAGGTCTGTTTATTTATATGAATGACTTCCTATATATCTAATGTGATTTGTGAACTCTCATAATCAGATGGTATAATCCTACAACCCACTCTGGTGTGGTAATCATGGCACATACTATTTAAAGCAATTGGTCTGTAAGTATCTGAAGGCATTTTATCAATAATGAAGTACAATATCTGAATATAGCTTTAACTCAATTAGTCTTAATTTTCTATGACATATGATTATTTTTTATTGTAGTAAGTCATCTATAAGAAATAAGATGTATGATGTCATTCTAAGATATTTTGGAAAATATAAATAATCTTTCATGATCTTTGTGTCACATCAACATAATGGCCCCACATAATAGATATAAAATAATAATACTAAATAATAAAGAGAAGATGGAAGACAGAAAGGAAACTTGAAACATAAAGAGGTATAGAGGAAGATATTCCTTAGGTTTTCTTTCTGTATTAGGCTGGCACTATGGAAAGGTGAAGTGTAAAATGGCCACTGGAAAAATCAGAAAACTAAATGTGTTCTTTCTAGTCAATGACCCAGAAAAGATTTTCTAGTAGCTCAGAAAATATATTGTTCAGAAGAAAATCTATTAAGTATAAAAAAGTGGTTGACTTTATGTACTTGCAAAAATACAATAAAAAACATTGTATTCCTATCTGAGTAGAAAATGTGACAAGAAATCCCTTTAAACCTGTCAGGATTAAAGGAGGCAGATAAGACTTCTCTTCAATAATATGTTAAAAAAAAAAAAACAGAGAGAGGGTTTGATAACTCTGTTGGCAAAGAAAAGTGCTTGGTGCACAAGTGTGATAACTTGAGCCCAATCCCTGATCCCTTATGAAAAGCCATGGAATTGCATCCAATTAGAAACCCACCGTTTGTGGTAGACGGGTAGGCAGAGGCACGAAGATCCTGAGTCTCTCTGGCTATCCACACTTTCTTGTCAAAGTCCAGGTCATAAAAACCTTGTTTCAAAAGATGATACCATGAAATGGCTCCTAAATTTCCTTTCTGGCCTCCTAGTACATTCATCCAGACATGCATGTGTATCCTCTATTAAACATCCATATACCCATATGTGTGCATGCGCGCGCGCGCACACACACACACACACACACACAATTCAAAAGTCTAATTTCAATATGAACTCACAAAGCATACAATTAAAAATTTCATAGTCTGTTGAACCAAAATCTGTCTTTATTTTCCATATGTCAATTTGAATTCATAGAAAAAAATGTGTTTCCCAATGTTCTACAGCATCTAGGTGTTCACCCTTCAATTTGGAGGGAAGGGTATATATATATATATATATATATATATATATATATATATATATATACTTTAGCCACTAAGGATACTGTATACAACACTCTGGTAATGCCTCTATGCTAGAGCTGCAGACATCACATCCATTTGAGTTTCTAGGCACATGTTTTTGAAATGAGAGGTTTCAAAGACAAGTGTCTTTGTGGATGAAGACAATTTTCAAGCGTCATTTTTTTAATTCCATAAATACGTGGGGTTGGTTGCATGCTTAGACGAGATTAGTACTACCAACTGACTTCACCACTTCCTGTACAATTTTGGCATTCCTCATATTTCTTCGCCCATTTATTTTTTTCTGAGCCTTTCTGTTGGAGAAAGGAGAGAGCCACCTGTTGATTCCTGACTGCCTAGCCAGCTTAGAACCAAAATAGTCACACAGAAACTGTATTAATTAAATCACTGCTTGGCCCACTATCTCTAGCTTCTTATTAGCTAAGTCTTATATTAATTTGACCCATTTCTATTAATCTGTGTATCACCACGAGGTCATGGCCTACCAGCAAAGTTTCAGCACATTTACCTACAGCAGTGGCTCCATGGCATCTCTCTGACTCCGCCCTTCTTTTCTCCTGGTATTCAGCCTAGCTTTCCCTGCCTACCAAAGTTCTGCTTTGCTATAGTCCAACACAGTTTCTTTATTCATTAATGATAATCACAGCACACAGAAGGGACTTCCACATCATCTTTCTCACAAAGATTATGACTCAAATCTCTTCATCTGGACTGTTAAAGAAGAGAGGTAAAGTTCAATGAACATGGTCACTAGAGTACAACCACAGATATAAATGCTAACTAAACTCGTATACTATATAAATCATAGTATAATTCTAAAAAGTAGAAAGTTTCCTAAAATCATGAGGTTCACAAAAACCATGGAAGATTAAACACATGTGGTACCACACCCGGCACTGTTTACTATCTTAAGAGAAAAAGCCAGATGGTGATGGTGCAGGCCTTTGATCCCAGAACTTGGGAGACAGAGGCAGGTGGATCTCTTTAAGTTTAATGTAAGTCTAGTCAACAAAAGCTAGTTTCAGGACAGGCACCAAAGTTATTCAGAGAAACTTTTTCAAAAAATTTACATACATACCGACATGCATACACACACATATGCATGTCGGTATGTATGCAAAATCCCTGAGTTTTGCATATGCCAATAGCTTTTAGAGTTCATGTTATTAGTTCCTTGTATGATTAATATTCAGGTTATCATCTAATTCAAATTCAACAGGAAATTTGTTCCTATTAGTGACTGCTACCAAATACTACTACTACTAAACAATATTTTAAAATATTAACTCTCTTAAGGATTTTATGATAATCAGCAGTTTATTTGTGAATTATACAGGTGATCATGTTTAATGACAATGAATGAGTTGTCACATGTTTAGTAATCCCGCATCATTTCTCTAGTGAAATATCTGCCAATATTTCCATAGGTGATATTAATTTGGAATGCTGGCTATTAGCTTTCTGTATATCTTAGAAACAGGTCTTTATAAAAAGTATACTTTAAACATATTTTCTGCAAGTTAAGTGTTGGGACCAACTGGAGTCCTGGCCTTCAGCTGTTCTTCCCTGCTAGCACCTTCTAACTGAAGTTACTAGAAGCTGTGCCTTGCCTAGAAGATCAGAGGAAGGGATTTTCACCTGTTGGCCATTGACGGATGGGTATTTAAGCCTCCATGGTACTATTAAAGAAGGGCTTTTGTACCAATGATTGGAGGTCCGTGTGTCTGTCTGTCTCTGTGTGTTCTCAACCTCCAGCCCCTTACTGGAAGTTCGTGAACTGGATTCTAGCGCATAGAGCGCCGACAGGGGGCACAGTGCACTGCAGTTAAGAGCTTCAAAATAGTTACATGAAGAAGTAGCAGAGGTATTTTTTTTTCTTTTTACCAAGAGCATGAATAAAGTACAATGTTTTTGGAAAGTTACTAAAACAAGATTGCAAATACTATTTTCCTCATTCTTCTATAATTATTATGTCTATATTTGTTAGGTAGGATATTGAGCACCCATACAGGATTTATATAATTATGTGTCTGTAGTTATTTTTTTTTCTCTCTTTCTGCCTCATTATGTTTTTTATTAAAAATTTCCACCTCCTCCCATCCTCCCAGTTTTCCCCCTCCCCCTCTACCCCCCTCCCCCTCTCTCCAGTCCAAAGAGCACTCAGGGTTGCCTGCCCTGTGGGAAGTCCAAGGTCCTCCCCACTCCATCCAGGTCTAGGAAGGTGAGCATCCAAACAGACTAAGCTCCCACAAAGCCAGTACATGCAGTAGGATCAAAACCCAGTGCCATTTTCCTTGGCTTCTCAGTCAGCCCTCCTTGTTCAGAGCGTCCGGTTTGATAACATGCTCCATCATTCCCAGTCCATCTGGCCTTGTTGAGCTCCCATTATATCAGCCCCACTCTCTCAGTGGGTGGGCACACCCCCCGCGGTCTGGACTTCCTTGCTCATGTTCTCCCTCTTTCTGCTCCTAATTTGGACCTTGGGAGCTCAGTCCAGTGCTCCAATGTGGGTCTCTGTGTCTATCTCCATCCATCACCAGTTGAAGGTTCTACGGTGATATGCAAGATATTCATCAGTGTGGCTATAGGATAGGGCAAGTTCAGACGCCCTCTCTTTAGCCACTCAAGGAACAAGCTGGGGACATCTCCTTGGACACCTGGGAACCCCTTTAGAGTCAAATCTCTTGCAAACACTAAAATGGCTCCCTTAATTATGATATATATTTCCCTGCTCCCATATCCACTCTTCTTCCATCCCAACTGTCCAGTTCCCCCAAGCTCTCCCCATCCTCCCCTTCTCACTTCTCTCTCCCAATCTCCCTTACCCCCACCCCACCCCCACCCCCAAGCTCCCAATTTTTGTCTGGCAATCTTTTCTACTTCCAATATCTAGGAGGATAACTACATATTTTCCTCTGGGTTCACCTTCTTATTTAGCTTCTCTAGGATCACGAATTATAGGCTCAATGTCCTTTAATTATGGCTAGAAGCCACTAATAAGTGAGTACATACCATATTCATCTTTTTGAGTCTGGGTTACCTCACTCATGATAGTGTTTTCTATTTCCATCCATTTGCATGCAAAATTCAAGATGTCATTGTTTTTTTACCCCTGAGTAGTACTCTAATGTGTAGATATTCCAAACTTTCTTTATCCATTCTTCCATTGAGGGGCATTTAGGTTGTTTCCAGGTTCTGGTTATTACAAATAATGCTGCTGTGAACATAGTTGAACAAATGCCTTTGTAGTATGATAGGGCATCTCTTGGGTATATTCCCAAGAGTGGTATAGCTGGATCCTGGAGTAGGTTGATCCCGAATTTTCTGAGAAACCGCCACATTGATGTCCAAAGTGGTTGCACAAGTTTGCATTCCCACCAACAATGGATGAGTATTCCTCTTACTCCACATCCTCTTCAGCAAAGGCTATCATTGGTGTTTTTGATTTTAGCCTTTCTGACAGGTGTAAGATGGTATGTCAAAGTTGTTTTGATTTGCATTTCCCTGATTGCTAGGGAGGGTGAGCATGACCTTAAGTGTCTTTTGGCCATTTGAACTTCTGTTGAGAAATCTGTTCACTTCCGTGCCCCATTTTTTAATTGGGTTAATTAGCATTTTAAAGTCTAGTCTCTTGAATTCTTTATATATTTTGGAGATCAGACCTTTGTCTGTTGTGGGGTTGGTGAAGATCTTCTCCCAATCAGTAAGTTGCCTTTTTGTGTTAATGACAGTGTCCTTTGCCCTACAGAAGCTTCTCAGTTTTAGGAGGTCCTATTTATTCAATGTTGCCCTTATTGTCTGTGCTACTGGGGTTATATGTAGGAAGTGGTCTCCTGTGGCCCATGTGTTGTAGACTACTTCCAACTTTCTCTTCTGTCAGGTTCAGTGTGTTCAAATTAATATTGAGGTCTTTAATCCATTTGTACTTGAGTTTTGTGCATGGTGATAGATATGGATCTATTTTCATTCTTCTGCAGGTTGACATCCAGTTATGCGAGCATCATTTGCTGAAGATGCTTTCTTTCTTCCATTGTATACTTTTAGCTCCTTTATCGAAAATCAGGTGTTTATAGGTTTGTGGGTTAATATCCAGGTCTTCTATTCGATTCCATTGGTCAACTTCTCTGTTTTTATGTCAATATCAAGCTGTGTTCATGACTGTCGCTCTGTAATAGTTTGAAGTCAGGGATCATAATGCCTCCAGAAGTTCTTTTATAGTATAAGATTGTTTTGGCTATCCTGTTTTTTTTTTTCCATATAAAGTTGATTATTGTTCTCTCAAGGTCTGTGAAGAATTTTGTTGAGATTTTAATGGAGATTGCAATGAATTTATAGATTGCCTTTGGTAGAATTGCCATTTTTACTATGTTGATCCTACCCATCCAAGAGCATGGGAGATCCTGCAATTTTCTGGTCTCTTCTTCAATTTCTTTCTTCAATGACTTAATGTTCTTGTCAAAGATCTTTCACTTCCTTGGTTAGAGTTACCCCCAGATACTTTATGCTATTTGTGGCTGTCGTAAAAGGTGAAGTTTCTCTGATTTACCTCTCTACTTCTCTATCATTTGTGTATAGTAGGGCTACTGATTTTTTTGAGTTGATCCTTTTTTTTTCTTGTCATAAATCACATTTATCATTCATATTACTATAGAGACCAAGTACACAGAATTAAGAAAGCTTGGTTTTCCCTTTAGTCCCTTTTAGAGACTCCCTGGGTCTGAACACACATTCTGCTGCCCTTGGTCTGAAGGATTTCCCCTGAAGCTGCCTGTTCCACACTACTGGTACGAGCTGCCTAATTAATGGTCACACCCAGATTTGGTCCTCTTCGGCAAATTTGGGATTTTTTTTAAAATTTATTTATTTATTAAAGATTTCTGTCTCCTTCCCGCCACCGCCTCCCATTCCCCTCCCCCTCCCCCGATCAAGTCCCCCTCCCTCATCAGCTCGAAGAGCAATCAGGGTTCCCTGACCGGTGGGAAGTCCAAGGACCACCCACCTCCATCCAGGTCTAGTAAGGTGAGCATCCAAACTGCCTAGGCTCCCACAAAGCCAGTACGTGCAGTAGGATCAAAAACCCATTGCTATTGTTCTTGAGTTCTCAGTAGTCCTCATTGTCTGCTATGTTCAGCAAGTCCGGTTTTATCCCAGGCTTTTCCAGACCAAGGCCAGCTGGCCTTGGTGAGTTCTCAGTAGAACATCCCCATTGTCTCAGTGTGTGGGTGCACCCCTCGCAGTCGTGAGTTCCTTACTCGGGCTCCCTCCTTCTGCTCCTGATTTGGACCTTGAGATTTCTGTCCGGTGCTCCAAAGTGGGTCTCTGTCTCTGTCATGAGTTGATCTTGTAACCTTCCATATGACTGAAGTTATTTTTCAGATGTAGGAGTTCTTTGTTAGAGTTTTTAGTGTCACTAATGTACACTATCATATCATCTGCAAATAATGCAAGTTTGAATTGTTCCTTTCCTATGTGAATCGCCTTGATCTCCTTATGTTGTCTTATTGCTATTGCTAGAACTACAAAAACTATGTTAAAGAGATATGGGGAGAGTGGAAAGCCTTGTCTTGTTCCTGATTTTAGTGGGATGGCTTTGAGTTTCTCTCCATTCAATTTTATATTAGCTGTTGGCTTGCTGTATATTGCTTTTATTATATTTAGGTATGATCCTTGTATCCCTACCCTCTCCAAGACCTTTATCATAAAGGGATGTTGAATTTTGTCAAATGCTTTTCTGCATCTAAAAATGATCATATTGTTTATTCATATGATGGATTACATTGATAGATTTTCATATGTTCAACCAGCCCTGCATCTCTGGGACGAAGCCTACTTGATTGTAATGAATAATGTTTTTAATGTGTTCTTGGATTCTGTTTGCCAAAACTTTATTGAGAATTTTTACATCGATGTTCATGAGTGAGATTGGTCTGTAATTCTCTTTCTTGGTTGAGTCTTTGTGTGGTTTTGGAATCAGGGTGACTGGAGCTTCATAAAAAGAGTTTGGCAATGACTCTTTTAATTCTATTATGTGAAACACATTAAGGAGTATAGGTATCAGCTCTTCTTGGAAGTTCTGATAAAATTCAGCATTAAAACCATCAGGTCCTGGGCTTTTTTTTTTGGTTGTGAGGTTTTTTTTTTATATAACAGTTTCTATTTCCTCACGACATATAGGTCTATTTAAATTGTTCACTTGTTCTTGATTTAATTTTGGCAAATGGTACTTATCTAAGAACAAGTCCATTTCTTTTGCATTTTCCAACTTTGTGGCATATAAGCTTTTGAAGTAAGACCTAATGATTCTCTGAATTTCCCCAGGGTCTGCTGTTATGCCCCCCTTTTCATTTCTGATCTTGGTAATTTGCATCTTCTCTTTCTGCCTTTTGATTAGTTTGGATAAAGGTTTGTCAATCTTGTTGACTTTCTCAAAGAATCGGCTCTTTGTTTCATTGATTCTTTGGATTGTTTTCTGTGATTCTATCTTGTTGATTTCAGCCCTCAGTTTGATTATTTCCAGTCTTCTACTCCTCCTGGGTGAGGCTGCTTCTTTTTTTTTTCTAGAGCTTTCAGCTGTGCTGTTAAGTCTCTAATGTGAGCTTTCTCCGTTTTTTAATGTGGGCACTTAGAGCTATGAACTTTCCTCTTAGCACTGATTTCATAGTGTCCCATAGGTTTGGGTATGTTGTATCTTTATTTTCGGTGAATTCAAGGAAGACTTTAATTTCTTTCTTTATTTCTTCCCTGACCAAGGGGTGGTTCAGTAGTTGACTGTTCAGTTTCCTTAAGTTTGTAGGATTTCTGGGGGTAGAATTATTGTTAAATTCTGACTTTATTCTATGGTGATCTGATAAGACACAGATGGTTACTAATAATTTTTTGTATCTGTGAAAGTATGCTTTGTTATACCTAGTATGTGGTCAATTTTCGAGAAGGTTCCATGAGATGCTGAGAAGAAGGTATATTCATTACTATTTGGGTGGAATGTTCTATAGATGTCTGTTAAGTCCATTTGATTCATTACCTCCGTTAATTCTCTTATTTCTCTGTTAGGTTTCTGTCTGATTGACCTGTCCATTGGTGAGAGAGGAGTGTTGATGTCTCTTAATATTAGTGTGTGGGGTTTGATGTGTGCTTTGAGTTCAAGTAATGTTTCTTTTACATTAGTGGGTGCTTTTATATTAGGGGCATAGATACTCAGGATTGAGACTTCATCCTGATGAATTGTTCCTGTTATGAGTATAAAATGACCATCTCCATCTCTTCTGATTGATTTTAGTTTGAAGCCAATTTTGTTAGAAATTAGTATGGCCACATCTGCTTGTTTCTTAGGTCCATTTGAATGAAAAACCTTTTCTCAGCCCTTTACTCTGAGTAGATGTCTGTCTTTGTGGTTGAGGTGTGTTTCTTGTAAACAGCAGAATGTTGGGTCCTGTTTTTGCATCCACTCTGTTAGTCTGTGCCTTCTTATAGGTGAATTGAGTCCCTTGATATTAAGTGATATTAATGACCAGCAATTGTTAACTCCATTTTTGTTTTTTGTTTTTGTAGTGGATTTTGTGTGTTTCCCTTCTTTGAGTTGTGTTGTTGAAGGGTTGCTAGATGTCTGAGTTATTGTGGGCATTGGTGGATTCCTTGGGTTGTTATTTTCCTTCTATTACTTTCTGTAAGGCTGGGTTTGTTGCTACGTATTGTTTAAATTTGTTTTTATCCTGGAATATTGTTTTTTTTTCATTGATAGTGAATGAAGGTTTGGCTGGGTATAGTAGTCTAGGCTTGCATCCATGGTCTCTTAGCTTCTGCAGTACATCTATTCAGGACCTTCTGGCTGTCATGTTTCCATCGAGAAGTCAGGTGTAAGTCTGATAGGTTTCCCTTTTTAAGTTACTTGAACTTTTTCTTTTGCAGCTCTTAATATTATTTCTATATTTAGTATATTTTGTGTTTTGATTATTATATGGCAAGGGGATTTTTTTTTGATCTAGTCAATTTGGTGTTCTGTATGCTTCTTGAACCATCATAGGAATATCTTTCTTTAGGTTGGGAAAGTTTTCTTCTATAATTTTGTTGAATATATTTTCTGGTCCTTTGAGGTATAATTCTTCTCCTTCTTCTATCTCTATTATTCTTAGGTTTGGTCTTTTTATTGTGTCCCAGATTTCCTGAATGTTTTATGATGAGAATTTGTTGGATTTGCTCTTTTATTTGATCAGTGCATTTATTTTCTCTATGGTATCTTCAGCATCTGAGATTCTTTCTTCTATCTCTTTTATTCTGTTGGTTATTCTTGTTTCTGTAGTCTCTGTTTATTTACCTAGATTTTCCATATCCAGCTGGCCCTCGGTTTGTGTTTTCTTCATTGCCTCCATTTCAATTTTCAAGTCTTGAAGTATTTCCATTATCTGTTTAATTGTTTTTTATTTGTTTCCTACGGTCTCTTTTACAGATTTACTCATATCTTCAAACTTTTTGTTATTCTTCTCATCCGTTTCTTTAAGGGAGTTTTTCACATCCTGTTTAAGGGACTCTATCACTTTCATAATGTCATTTTTTTCTACTTCTTCTGGATTAGGGTGTTCAAGTATTCCTGTTGTATGTTCACTGGGTTCTGGTGTTATCATGTTTTCAGATTGTTGGAGGAATTCTTGCACTGGCGCCTGCCCATCTTTCCTTCAAATGCTGTCCAATGGATCTTCTGGTACAGGATCAGGGCCCCTAGCTGGCCAGGGACCTCGCAGACAAAAGGCCTAGATTGCTGCAGGCAGGCTTAGTGAAACAAAGGAACTTCTGTCAGATTGCACTCACCACCCATCCCAGTCCCAAACCAGGCTGAACTGGGGAGGTTTATGGCCCTGGAGAAGGCAAGGGGTGCCTGGGCACAAGCTGGGATGTGATAGGAAGAGAGAGGCAGTAGTCGGGGAGAGAAGCCACTGCAGAATCCCTCCTACTAATTCTTTAACCCCAAAAATACCTTCCTAGGTCACTAACAGTTTATGACTCAAGAGATCAATAGCTGTTTGCTTTATTTCATGCTTTATTTTATTCTTGCCTTATTTTGCTTATCTTGCCTCATCTTATTCATCAGATTCAGATGTCAAAGTTCTTAAAATAGAAATAGTTCTGATGATGTTTTCTAAAGACCAGTGCATAAACCACAAGATTGCAATAGTTTCTAATAGATTGACACATTTACAAACCCATGCTTTATGAGTTAGTGAAAAAAATGACTCTATTTTGTCCCTAGTGTGCCTTTAAGTAGAATAGGAAATAACACATTTGTATATAAAACTGTCTGTATGCAACAGTAAAGCAATAAATTATTCTGTAGGGTGCTTTATAGAATCTTTGTCCTCTCCATAGTGAGGCCAATAATGGGAATTACAGAGAGTCATTGGAGATGACTTATGAACAAAGCACAAAGCCACATTGAGGGCTGCTACAGATTGCCAATAGGTTCAAGTTTAATGAGGAAAATCAGGTCTAGAATGTCTTTAATTTGATGCCCATCATGTTTTTAGAGAAGACTGGAAAATGACTACATTTACTCAAGAAATTCTTATTAAAGATACTACAAATATAGTGAGACAAAATGGTGTATAAAAAGCTTAAATGGATTGATTAAACCAGAGAATATAGGGAAAGAACATGGGCTTTTGTAAGGTAGTCAACATTTCGTAAGAATACAGAACAATGGTAATAACTGATTTAAGGTTATGAAATAAAAATTTCATAAATGGCAATGTTTGTTTTGATCAACCTGATCTAAAAGAATTCAAATTATATAAAAGACCAACAAGGAGAGCACATAAAATGTTTTAGGAATATGAGGAGATACTGTTTTATTCTCCATTAATCATTTCCTTAGGCCTATGTGGAGATTTCTATTGCTGACTAAAGATTGTGGTTTTGGAATCCAGAACTTTCTTAAATTTTAAATTTATTTTTTTTTTAAAAATCAATATTTAAAAATCTGTAGCCAGATTAATTTATTGCAATATATCATTTCCTGACTCACATTTCATGCTTAAGAAGGAATGCAGGATTGGGTCTTATAAACCTTCACAAAGCTTTGTCAGTATTGGTTTACGTCCACTACTCCAGGCAAAAATAGAACAGGTACAGATGTGGACTCACAGATGTTCAAGGCCTGCAAAAGATGAAGCCTCAAACAACTTCAGGGAGAGAGTTAGGTTGCTTTTAAGGTATGGCTCTTGTCAGATCAATGACACAGTATTGTTTTTAAAATACATTTTGTCTAACCACTGGTGGAGTTACAGTAAGAAGGGAATATTTTTTCCAACACCTATATCATGCATAGACTTCAAGATTTTTATTAGAACTGTCAGCTGGCTAATGGATTTGTTTAGTGTTGGTTGACCTCATGAGTCATGCTTTTCCAATATCAGAGGTTTTTTCATTTGTTGTCTTCTCATCAGGTCCTCTCCCTCTACTAGTATTCTTTTCTTTCTTTTTCTCTCTTTATCTATCCATAATATATATGTATATACATATATATATATATATATACACACACACATATATGGGTGTATGTCTTTCTGACTATCATAGCTGTGTATGTATGTATATATGTATCTATCTATCATATCTATCACCATCATTCATCCATCCATCTATTCATCCATTCATCTAGCTTGCTAAATGTCTGTCTCTATCTCTCCCTGTTCTCTATTACTGTTGCTCTCTTCTGTATCAATTATTTCATGCTTGGAATGCACCACAAATGTTATGAATGTTTCTTAGCATCTCTTTCTAAGTTACAATTCCAGTTATTTCCCACTGTACTCAATCATCCCAAAGAGAATATCAGTGATAAGTGGGGATGAGCCCATCACACAGAATCTGAAGAATTCATTAATATTTCTTTCCCTAAGCTTTTCTCACATATTTTTGAAGCTTAAAATCATATTTATTTCTGTAATTCATGTTCTAAAGTAGTTGCTCTCCAAATGTAGCCATGAATATGTGAGCTGCTGTATACCAGCTTCTGTTTAATATATACCCATTTAATGCCATCAATCACAATTCATTATTCTAAATGCTTTTCAGACTAGACCCTTGGTATATCTCTTTTTCTTTAATCTCACAAAAATTACTTTAGTTTGCTGCAAAATATCATCTTTGTCACTAGCCTCTAGGGTTCATGACTGCTTCAGGAATGTCTTTCTTCTTTACTGTATTTTCTTTGTTAAATACAAAGAGATTTATCTGTTACTAGACTGATGAAAACAAGAAAGATTTTAATGATAATCTTGGTGTTCTCATATTTCCAAATATCTGGATTTTAAATGCAACCTCCCTAATAATCTTGAAAATTTTCTTTTATGATTTGTGCCTGAAGCCTTGCGTCCTCTATTGGAATTTCTAGTGAAAGAAATATTTTAGAATCTACTGTACTCTTAGGATTTGTTTGTCTCTAGACCCAAGGCACAAAGCAGTTGCAAAATGGCCAAGTTTTGCCATATTATTTTATTATTTTTCTTTTGTTGAGTTCTTTCTACTACAAAATCATCATTTCTATAACTAGAAGTAGAAAATTATTATCTTTCCAAGGCTTCAATCTCACCCTTCAGAATCTACCAATTGTTAATGTGGATAGATGAGTCTGAGATTCTAAACAGTCTCTCACAAGTCACAAGTCTCTTTCTCTTCATGGGGAAACAACATCCTTGGTTTTATGTGACTTCTGTCTTTTATACACATATTCAGACTCCTATATAACAGTTATTTTTTCTATATTCTTTCTCATTTGTTGCTTTTGTCAAATGTACTTATCTCACTGACTGGTTCTTTCCCCAGGATCTATACCTCCTGAAGGCCTTTATTTTCAATAATTTATGGAATTCACATTTTAAAGTTGTTTCCATTTACAGAAAAAAATAGCTAAAACTGAATAACTTTTCATTTGAATGAATGAAATATCCTAATTTCAATAATGCTTTCTTTCATTTCAATAATAAAGCCACAAATTACCTTAGCAAAATTAGGTTCATGAACATTCATCATTTAAGAACTATGACCTTTGAGCCGGGCGGTGGTGGCTCACGCCTTTAATCCCAGCACTCAGGAGGCAGAGGCAGGCGGATCTCTGAGTTAGAGACCAGCCTGGTCTACAAGAGCTAGTGCCAGGACAGGCTCCAAAGCCACAGAGAAACCCTGTCTCAAAAAAACCAAAAAAAAAAAAAAAGAAACCAAAAAAGGAGGGATAGAGAGATGGCTCAGAGGTTAAGAGCACTGACTGCTCTGCCAGAGGACCTGAGTTCAATCCCTGGCAACCACATGGTGGCTCACAACCATCTGTAATGAGATCTGGCACTGTCTCCTGGAAGGTGTATATATAATAAATAAACAAAAAAAAAAGAACTATGACCTTTGGAGGATAACTTTGTAGTTCTTGCTAAAAAAAAATTATTACACTTTGCCATCCTTCCCCCAGAGAATTGGTGAAGCAAGAAAATCATTTAGTAAGAAGAAATAGTAACATACAGAACTGCAAACAGTGAAAATCAAATGAGAAGACACTTCTGTCAAAGTTGCGATCATGAAAACTGTAAATGCACATTTTATTTTTAGACATATTTGTCAAGCAACTTGCATTTCTGATGTTTAGGCTGTTCCTTATACTTTCATTGTTGTTGGTGGTCCTTGGACTTCCCATAGGGCAGGGAACCCTGATTTCTCTTTGGGCTGATGAGGGAGGGGGACTTGATCGGGGGAGGGGGAAGGAATTGGGAGGGGGTGGCGGGGAGGAGGCAGAAATTTTTAATCAATCAATCAATAAATAAAACATTCTTATATATTTGTGTGTGTGTCTAAATTCTTTTTTTCATGATTAATAGATTAGTGGATTTGGTCGTTGGATTCTTATATTACATTGCTTGGAGATATACTTCAAAAAATAAAAATGAAACATAAATCAGAAGCCCAATATTTGGCACCCAAATCTGAAAAATAATGACAGATCATGGTATGAAAACATGTAGAAACTTCAAAATGGTTACCATTGTTTCTCCCAAGTAACAAATATAATTATTATCTCTCCCCCAAAATTATTTCAAATAGCATTTTTCAAGCAGTACTTCCATCTCTGTATCATAATCCATGGAAAACGACCTAATATATAAGCAACAGAAGTACAAGAACAACCATGATGTTTATGCCAAGGAACTCTTTACAGTAATACTTTCTACAAAAAGGAATATAGAAAATCCTTTAATTTCAAAAGTTTTGCATTAACTTTTATAAGTATTTGTTTTAAAATCATACTTCAAGGTGAGGTTTAAAAATGCATTAAATTTTTCCAAAAAGAATGATTTTTTGTAGAATTTTTTCTACTTGGACTATTTCCAACTATATTTGGAATCATTGTTTTGGTCTTTATAATCAGGACATGAATTGTATTTTATATTTTAATGAAATTTTTTTAAAAAAATAAACACTGGTTACTATTAAAGTCTGTTTTCTATAAAAGTTGCAAAATATTACAACTTTTTCTCACCTTTTGTTATTTCTTCACCTTTTTGAAAAGGACTGTATATAAACCATATTAGCCTGGATCTCATATGAAGGCACTTGATACTAGCCTTCATCAATTCACAATCTTCCTGTCTTCATTTCCTCAATTTGAAAATTATAGGCACTAGATTTTTTTCATTACTTCACTTTCCAGATACTGTTCTAAAGCTGACTGCTCCAGAGAAGACAACAAAGTTTATATACATACATAGCCAATCAACCCTTTAGATCATTTTGGGTCAATATATCATTGTGTATATGTCATGAATCCCGTGCTTTGAATGTAGTGGACCCAGGACATTCTATAGAAGTCAATTCTCTTCTTTTGTCCTTCGATCCTGGGGAGGGAGATCTGGTAGTAAAGCTTGTTGTAAATATTTTTTAACTGCTGAACCATCCCAGCAATCCTGAAGTCATATAATTAAAAGCAAACTTCACAAAGTTCTATAGCTCAAAATAGTAATACTTTTTAACATTTTGCTTTACAAATTGATTATTCAATAAGAAAAATCTTTAAGCACTAAAAACTATTTCAAAAATAGCATGACATCTAAAACTGATATTATTTTCATTTACCTATAAAATACCTCATAGTATGGAAAGAGAAATTCAATAATTAAGGAAAATTAAATGTGCACTTCAGTAAAAATTACTTAAGTGTATAAGTCCAAATTGTAAATGTCCTATTTTTTTTAAATTTTGACAATGTATATTTATGACGCTTTCTATCTTGAACATATTTACTTCTGGTGATAAGAAAGCATGCCTGGATAGGTAACTGTTATTCCTTAGGAGTACACAAATATCATGCATTAAATATGTACTGTATCTTTATATACAATATATGTATGGGTTATAGAGATCGTTTATAACAATCTGTATTGCTTGAATTACAGAATTACTAAAAATACGAAGCAAATCAACTAAATATCACAAGAATTAAACAAAACTGTTTTGATTATCAGAAGAGAATGAGAATTTAACAGAGTCAAGGAAATTAGAAGAATGTTCACATGTGTGATGTTTGAGTGAACCCCTGAGAAATGAGTACTATAAAAAGAAACAGGGGAAGGATTGAGCACAATAAATGACCTAAGTGGAAGAGAGTTAGTACTGTGGACGAGAAAGATATGAGACAGTGAAAAATGAGACAATCTATTAACAATAATTTTTCCAATAAGATTTTTGAGATAATTCCACAGGTATTATCTTCAGGAAGCTTTAATGAAGAGTCCCCAAATAGTGTGAGCAGGAAGTTGTTCATTTGGAAAAATAGATGTGTAGGTATAAGACCTGCCCATAATTAAAAGGGGTTGCAGAAAAAAATAATATAAAGAGTATTAGCTGAATTCTTTTCTGTATCCGTTTTCTTGACTGTCTCCGAAGGCATCTTATTTTCATTTCTCTCCTATAGTCATAGTTGTACTCCAGAAGATTACACAAACACATAAATGTGGACACATTTACACACTCACAAGAAGAAGGAAATTACTTACTTGGCCTCAATTCATTTCATTGTATTTATGTATTTTTTTTTAAAAAAATCAGGCAGGATACTTTGAATTTTTTATTAGTTTCATAAATGTCTACTTGGGTGATAAATTTTTAAAATTCTCAATAGCATCTGCTTTACTGCTTTTTTGTTGAATATCTTCTTATCATTACTCGGGTGAAATAAAGATGTAAATTAGAATGAGAAGTATTTAGTGCAGCAGCAGCTGCATTTCTTCACATTGTTCACAGATGGGATGCAAATAGCAGAGGGACAACTGATTTGCAGTATGCCGAGGATGTCAAATACATTTTCAGTCCTCGCTGTGTTCTTAAATTGGTATTAGGACAGATTTGAAATATTCATTGCTGAAAGAAATTATCCTTACTGTCAACAGTCCAAATTTAAGGATCTAATTCGTTTTTATTTCACAATCTATTAATTGGAATTGATATGTTCACTAATACCACTGCTATTTATTTTGAAAGAAATAAGTTTTGTTTCTTTTACCTCAATGATTAAGAAACTTTGGGTGTAATATCTCACCAAGCGATCTTAATTACTCCAACTTGGGTCACTGATAAAACTGAATGTCCTCACTTGCCTTTCACGTGAATAAAAATCTCTTCAGATTACCAAACATGGTTAAAGCCTTTTTGAACACCCATATTGTTACCCTGCTACCATTTTCACCTGGAATGTTAAGAATTTCAAAAGATTCAGGAGGACCACAGTTAGAAATCTTATTTGTCTTACAACTGTAACAGTTTATTTTATTACAGATTGCCTTCTCCCAAAAGGAATGTTTTACTTGGTTTAGCCTTTTCCTGAGGGCATTGATCAGTACCATCTGACAATGAGTTGTCCTTAATTTCTATCATTCCATGATTAATTATTTACTTCTAACACTTATTTGTGAAATTACATTGTCAATTTAAACATACATACACACATACACACACATCATATAATGAGAAATGTAATGGAATTTATTATAATCAGGGAAGCTATAAATCAGGTTATTTGTATGCAGATTTATCTCAACATTTGTATCATGTTCTGTTTTAATTTTAGTATACAATGATATGGGCATCCTCATTTAGATAATAAATTGAAATTAATTAATTTGATTATAATATTTATCAAAATTAATTTCTTCAAAGAAAATACATAAATCACTTTAAATTAAAAAAACAAAGAATGTTTGGCAACAGTGTTTGATAGCATCTTTTCATATAAAATATAAATAAATATTTAATCAGCAAAATAAAATAAATATTTACAAATAATTAAAACTTTTAAACAAATATCATTATAAACATAAAAGTTGTCAACATCTGGCAACACAATATTTCTTTTCCAATAAAGTGAGGACTCAGAAAACTGTGCCTCATTTTCTAGTTACAAGTTACCAATTTATTTTTAATGGTATCTAGTTACTTCATTCATATACAGCCATATTAATTCTCTCTCTTCTCCTGTATTAAGTAGGACACAGTAAGTAAAGAGTAATGACATATTCTTTTTCATATCCGATAGACCCAAATTCTCTACTCTTAAATTTGATTTGATGCAAACCTATACAGATTTAAGACAGAGCAGTTGTTTAGGAAGTTTTGTTTACAGCATAAAGGGCTTCACACTTTGTGCAAAAGACTTGTGTTGATTCTCATAATCCCCAAGCCAAATATGTTATTCTTAGTCTAGTAAAAAAGACATATTGGACATCCATGTTCATGTATCTTTGAGAATGGACCTAGGCAGGCAAATGCAGACCCCCCCCCCAGTATTCCTGTTAACAAACTAATTGGATAGAGATAGTTCAGAGGACTCTCTGATACCATATTACACCTTACTACTGATACACGATCTAAGACAATGTCTCTTAGATTAGAAATACCACCTAACCCATGTTGATCAAATTTCTGATTCTCAAAACTGACAAATATTATGTATCCATTTCTATCTGAACACAAAGGAATTTGTATTAATCTCTAATTTAACTATTATTATGAGTAATTATATTAAGCTTCATATATATTGAGATTGCAAAGTTTGGAAGCTTTGTATATCTAGTTTTAGTTTAGCACTATAGGATTTTATTTATGGCAAATACTTAAAAATCACATGTAACAAGAAAATAAATAAAATAGGAAAAGTAATTATTCTAAATTATAATAAAAGCAACAAATTTTTTCAATAAAGTTGTGCAACAGTAACAGTATGATTATAGCATACTGGAAAAACCTGAGGAGAACTTGGAGGAGAGTCTCTAAACACTGAAGAAAGTGATGGACCATGGAATAGTTTAGAATTGGGAGAGGGTTGAAGAGGAGGTGAGAGGTAGGGAGGGAAGCAAGAAAAATGGAGAGCTCAATAAAAATCAATAAAATAAAAAATAAAGCATCTTTTCTCCAATGAAAAAAATAGTGCAGATAAATTTAATGTTCTTATTTTCTATAAATAAGTTTCAAAGATCCCTATGAACATTGGTATTTGAATTTTATATAACTTTAACAATATTTAAAATAATGTATAATTCTAGCACAGTTTGATCCCTTTTCATGCCACATCATGAAATTAAATTGAAGACAATGTAATATTTAGGCAAAAATGTTCAATAGCTTCCTAGCTTCTGATAAAGTGCTTCATAGTTATCATAATACATCAGTAGATGATAATAATCATGTAAAAAATTGTATTAAGTTTCTAAAACTCATATTCAAGGTACACAGATATACCTAAATAAAATTATAAGAAGGAAAAAACAAGTGTGAAGTAATAACTAGAAAATTGTAAGAAAAGAGAAACAGAAATAGAGGAATAAAAAGAACAAGATGAAAGAAGAGAAGGGAGTGAAAGAGGAGGAAGAGGAAAAGAGAAGATAATGAAGAAGAGATAGTGTAGGTAAGACCAGAATAAAAAGCAAGTATTTTTGATGGACTTTAATCCCATAAATGTCTTTTATCCCATAAATGTCTAGGAAGAAGCAGACATATTTCTGTGAATTCAAGGCCAGCGTCTTCTACAAAGGTAATCCCGTCCACTTTGGCATATCCATTGTGTAGTCCCTGTACAGCTCATGTTTAGGTAGTGATCCTGGTGAGACTTTAAGGTTGTAGCTTCTGTTATTTTGTCTCAGTTTCTGTTCCATCACTGTGAATAGACACTATCACCAAAACAACTGTTAATTTTTTTTAAAAAAAATCTAATTGGGAGATATTATGTATCCATTTCTATTTGAAAACAAAGACATTTGTATTAGTCTTTTATTTAATTATTATGAGAAATTAAGCTTCATATATAATAAGAATGCAAAGTTTGGAAGCTTGTGGTTAGTTTATTATCTTCATGACAATGAACATGATGGCACAGAGGCTTGGAAGATGCCAGAGAAATAGATAATAGCCTCATCTTGATCTTCATATATCAGAGAGAGGGAGAGAGATAGCACTGGGCAGGTCCTCGGATTTTGAAACTTCAAGTTACCTCCATCAATGCCACAACTGCTAATCCTTCCCCAAACCTTCAGCAACTGGAGCCTAAGCATTCAAATATGATCCCATGGAGGATCGTTCTCATCCAGACCACTGCACAGAGACAGTCTCGTAGCAAATTCCCTGATCCTCTGGCTCTTGCACTCTTTTTTCCTGCAATGATCCTTAAGCCTTAGCTGCTGAACTTAGTTTCTAGAATTATCAGTTGAGACTGGACTCAGCTACGCTGCACTTTCAGCAGGTGTGGTTTTCTGTATTGTTTTAGTTTATTTCAAAGAGAAACAGTCAAGAAAATTATTTTCACTTTTTACTCTATCTTTTTGGATTTCATATCATGGATTCAGACCCCATTAATTTCCCTGTCCCTTCATACCTGCCTCTGTCCCTATAATCTCCTCCTCCATAAATAAATAAATAAATAAATAAATAAATAATATAATAAAATTTAAAAGAAAAGAAAAAAATCTCCTTATGGGAGCTTCAGTGTGACACAGTGTGTCACCTAGCGTACCTTTTTTTTTTTTTTTTTTTCTTTTTTTTTTTTTTATTTATTTTTTTTTTTTATTTTTTAAATTTATTTATTTATTAAGGATTTCTGCCTCGTCCCCACAACCGCTTCCCATTTCCCTCCCCCTCCCCCCGATCAAGTCCCCCCCCCTCATCTGCTCGAAGAGCAATCAGGGTTCCCTGACCTGTGGGAAGCCCAAGGACTGCCCACCTCTATCCAGGTCTCGTAAGGTGAGCATTCAAACTGCCTAGGCTCCCACAAAGCCAGTACGTGCAGTAGGATCAAAAACCCACTGCAATTGTTCTTGAATTCTCAGTATTCCTCATTGTCCGCTATGTTCAGCTAGTCCGGATTTATCCCATGCTTTTTCAGACCTAGGCCAGCTGGCCTTGGTGAGATCCCAATAGAACATCCCCATTGTCTTAGTGTGTGGGTGCACCCCTTGTGGTCCTGAGTTCCTTGCTCGTGCTCCGTCTCCTTCTGCTCCTGATTTGGACCTTGAGATTTCTGTCCGGTGCTCCCGTGTGGGTCTCTGTCTCTGTCTCCTTTCATCGCCTGATGAAGGTTAATATTCCTGAGGATGCCTATGTGTTTGTAAATGGATGGAAATAGAAAACACTATCCTGAGTGAGGTAAGCCAGACCCAAAAAGAGGAACATGGGATGTACTCACTCATATTTGGTTTCTAGCCATAAATAAAGGACATTGAGCTTATAATTCATGTTCCTAGAGAAGCTAAATAAGAAGGTGAATCCAAAGACAAACACATAGGCATCCTCAGGAATATTAACCTTCATCAGGCGATGAAAGGAGACAGAGACAGAGACCCACACGGGAGCACCGGACAGAAATCTCAAGGTCCAAATCAGGAGCAGAAGGAGACGGAGCACGAGCAAGGAACTCAGGACCACGAGGGGTGCACCCACACACTAAGACAATGGGGATGTTCTATTGGGATCTCACCAAGGCCAGCTGGCCTAGGTCTGAAAAAACATGGGATAAATCCGGACTAGCTGAACATAGCGGACAATGAGGAATACTGAGAATTCAAGAACAATTGCAGTGGGTTTTTGATCCTACTGCACGTACTGGCTTTGTGGGAGCCTAGGCAGTTTGGATGCTCACCTTACGAGACCTGGATAGAGGTGGGCAGTCCTTGGGCTTCCCACAGGTCAGGGAACCCTGATTGCTCTTCGAGCAGATGAGGGAGGGGGAATTGATCGGGGGAGGGGGAGGGAAATGGGAAGCGGTTGTGGGGACGAGGCAGAAATCCTTAATAAATAAATAAATTTAAAAAAAAAAAATAAAAAAAAATAAATAAAAAAAAAAAAAAATAAGGCGAATCCAAAGACAAACACATAGGCATCCTAGCGTACCTTTTTGTCCATAGATTTTTACCTGCAAATCCTCAATGCAGTGAGTCATTAGCCTTGTTGAAGTTCTCTGGCTTCTGATGATCCCTCACTGGTATTCCTCTTGGACATCCTGCCGTTTCCTCGAGTCATGGAGATCCTGCATTTTTGGATCGGCAGGACTGGGACTCTTCCAGTAGATCATGAATTAGGTGGATGTTAGGGTGGACCAACTCACAGCTCTGTTTCTGGGCCTGGGTAATAGCTGGGTTGATCAGTTCACCAGATTTTCATCATCCTCACCTCCAGTGATAGCGCTCAAACACCACCCTAAGTATTTTACCCAATGTAGCTAGCAACAAAAGGTGGGGGAATTTGCCTACTTCACATTTTTAGGTTCCTCTTACTGCACCTGTCTGACTAGTACCAGTTCTACTGTGTTGCCAAGGCAAGATACCATGTTACTCTCTCAAGTGCTGCAGCTTCTGAAGGGCAGAGCCAGTTCTCTCAATCTTGTGTACCCAACAGGCTAATTCTTTGGACTGCTGCAGGTGGCAAGGGTCGAAGGGAGGGAAGACATTTTTCCCTCTTCCATGCCATGGCTTGGCAGACAAGGAGGGACTGAATCAGATCTTCTTTTCTGCCATACTAGTGGTGGATTATTAGGGCCCCCGCCAACAGGGCCAGCTCTACTATGCTACTCGGGTTCTAGGACTGTTCTTGCATGTACTGTAGCTGATGAGGGGCATTGTCAGTTCTCATTCGCTCATGACCTCAGGGACAGCTCTCACACCCATCACTGGTATCGAGGGCATTTTGGAGGAGCATATTTATCACACCCATGCTACCATATGGCAGATGAAGAGTGGGGACAGATCTCCAATACTCATGTTCTTGGAGCTGTTTCACCTACACCCTTGTCAACAGGGTTAGCTCTACTCTGTTGTCCAAGTGCCATGCAGGGTCCATTCTCCTGAGTACTGTACCTGATGAGAGGCAGAATCTGCTCTTTCACCAGCCTCTGGTAGCAAGAAGAGGAATGGGGAGGATCTCTTTCCCTCACCTCCACATGGCAGGTGGGGGCATTTAACACAAATAGAATAGCTGGGTTTGTCCTCTTGCAATAGACTATGAACTAACGTAAAAGGCAAGATGATGTTTAGAAGGAAATAGTATTCACATATATCATCAGTTAAATACATTAAGGGTAAGCTCAAAGGTATCAAAATATCTGGGTTTCATATGAAAGGATTAAATCATAGATTTCCTCTTGAATGAATTTGAGTAAGAGTAAACACAAGTTTGAATTTTCACCTTCTCCCCTGTGTCTTCTGTCACTAATAGAAGACTTTTCTCTATATTTATTGAGCAACACAGAAATCAAGCGTGAGGTGAGAATGGGGGTACCCTACAGAAATCTTTAGTAGAATGTTACAGAGTAAAGATTTGGATGCATTGCTATTTCAAACTGATCCAGAGGCACTCAGAAAAAGGCAAACTGAATGCAAAAACACTTTATCAAGCTGTTTCAGCAGGTTGCCTTAGAACGTTTAAATGGAGATTTCTTGTATTAGATTGCTTGCAACCTGTGGGCTGCTTTCAGCCAATGATTATGACAACACATATATGCATGACTCTGTGGCAAAAACATAATAGAGTACATAACTGGTTACAAAAGCTATGGGTTATTTTAAGTTGTGGAAGGTGATTAAATTGGAGAGCTAAGGCAAGTAAGAGAGGCTGTTATATTGTTCCATTTAAGGAAAATTAAACTTAAAGAGACTGATTACACAGAAGGATAGCAAGTTAAGTCTTAACATATATCACTATGTATTATTCATTTGGCTGTGTGGTCCAACCAGTTCAGTTACTTTGAGCACAGGAGGCACTTTCCCAAAGTTTTACCAATGCCCTCTTATAAGTTCTAGTATTGCAACGATGGAAAGATTTAAATAGATTGGAGAGAGAGGTTTCCACACTGACAGAAGAAATACAGTGCAGGATAGATATAGAGTTGATGGATGGAATTAGTAGAAGATTGATTTTGAAGTAGGAAACAAGTTTATATTTTAAGAATAAATATACAGTAAATATATATATATATTTGGCATAAATATATATGGCATATATATATATTTGGCATATATATATATATGGCATAAAAGGAATAAAACAGACTTTCTGGGACAACACTGAGAATAACAGGAAAAGACTCCATGATTCAAATATAATCTCCATGCACTTTATTTACATTATATTCTAATATCACATATAGGAAATCCAAAAGGTTTGCAATGTTACTACTTGAATGCCTTGAAACTGTGATAGCCATTCAAATTGTTTTTATTATTAGTGATTATACATAAAACATTGCCATAGTGATGAATTATAGATGAATAATTCTACAGGAATATACTTTTCTTTATGCATGTACATGTATGGCATGTATGTATGCATATCTGAATGTGTATGTATGGCTGAACATGTTTGTATATAGAATCGTGATATTGTCTTTTTCAGTCTTTGTCTCTTTCTACTCTATTCATTGAAATAAAGACACTCAATTGAATCCAGACTCACTGACGACTGCTAAGTCATCTTGCACTAGCGATCTCTAGTCTACACCTTCAGAATGCTGAAACTGCAGGCAGTGTACCTTGTCTAACTGGCAATTAAGTGCGTTCTGAGCATGTGAACTATAGCCCTATTCGCTTAGCAAACCATCTTAACAACAGAGCCATTTCCTTAACTAACAATTCAATATATTAATACCAGCACATGCAGAAATAATAAAGATTATAAATCCATCTGAGGAATTAATTATCACGAGGTAAGCCTCTGTACCTCAAATAATTTGAATCCTTGACTAAATAGGCTTCATTATGTTGTTCAAGGCTAGTAAACAGTACAACTGCACAAAAGGTTGACTATCACTAATGGGCATTTTCAAAGTAAAAAGACATGGTTTTTTTTTCTTTTTGGACCCATTTTAAGAAAAAAAAATGTGACACTTCAAAAGGTTGTCTATTTTAAAATCTCCACCTACGAAGACAGAAATAGCTATCATTATTTTGGGCACATTCAAAATACCTTCAGGTTACCTGCAAATTATGAGGTGACAGATAACGAAATAAGAGCAACACATCTTATCAACCTGCATTTTTAATTAGCTTTTGAACCACATAGAAGAGAATGAAGTTAAAAAAACCTTATGAATAAAAGCTCACAACTGAATGAGTACTAGAAGCAGATATTTCTGATCTTGCAAAAACAAAACAAACAAACAACAACAAACAAACAAAATAATAACAATCAAAAAGTGTTAACGTTTCAGGATCTTAGGTAAACTAAAACTGCATTTGTCATGGCTGCCTCAACCTACTGGAATTTCAATTTCTTGGGTAATACTCAAAAAAACTAGAAGATTTCTCAGGTTGCTTGTACATTGGCTTGCTTTTTTACCAATACTTAAAAACAAAGTGAAGACTTTATGGTTATTGAATAAATTGATAATGTATATACTTAACCTCAAGAAGAATCAAAAGCCATCCTGAGACCTTACTTGGTACTTTAAAAGTTTTATTGAGATATAAGGACATCCCTGTGTTGAAATGTTTATTTCCAGCCTCCTTACACACAAATGTCATAATAATGTTCCCTAGTTCTGATGAGCAGGATATTTTCAATATAGCATGATATTTTATGTAAAAGTAAGGGAAACAATGTCTCTGTGTTGCTATTTTTCAAAGAATAGTATAGTCTAGAGTTATATATTCTGTAGATCATGTAGGTTAATAAGTATTTATTTTTCTATATGTTGGGGTGAAGAGATAAAAAAATTATTGAGAACAACAGATTATCTTTTAAGATTGGATCTGTGATGTACCCCATCGCAAATTTGCTGCCATGCTCCCTACTGTCTCCTGTTTGTCACTTGTATGAATCTATGCCTGCCTACAGGCTGTCTTGGGAATTGGTTTGTCTTTGGGTCTTTCTTTTTACGTCTGTCACAACTGTCTGTGACTGCATGTGGTATCTGTCCATCCTTAACAAAGATCTTAGGTTTTTATTGATTAAACAACACAGAAAGCATCATTTAGGGAAAAAATGTGATACTTTAAAGAAATTTTTAACAGAGTTTCACAAGAAATTAAGGCATTGGCTGCTACTGATCCCAACAGACCGAGATAACTAACATAATATCCAATATCTACAAATTGCTGCTTTAAACTTTTATTGTAGATTTTAGGAACTTTCAACTTTTTTATTTCCTGTTTTCAGCAAGTGATAAACATGCATTCATTATTCTTGGGCCAGGGTCATCAAGGAGTGCATAACTTCAAGTTACAGCTATGCATTAGCTTAGATTATAAAAGTTTATCACATGGGAAATCCAAAGCAAGTAGGATTGAATGTTACATTCTTCTCTTTAAAGCAGGTTCTAAAAAAGAGCTTAAATACACAGTAGGCAAAGCACTCTTAAGACTTTGGTTATTTTAAGTTTATTAACTCTGATTCTGAGGTCCAAAGAAAGTTCCAGCTTGTTATTACATGCATATATGTATATGTGCAATACATATATGAATTCTTAAAAATAACCTTTTAAGTCTTATAATTGTACTTGTATGTTTTTAAGGCTGACCATTTGTTATTGAATAATCAAATGGTGTGCTCTTCCTTGGGGAAGAGTATTCTCTGCACTCTCAGCATTCCATAATTGCCTGTAAATTTTTGTACAGGGATGATGTCTTGTGGTCTCTCTCCTGTTCACTTTGACTTATCTACTGTTGTTGTCCTTGTTCAATTCATGTTGATATAGTTAGGCTGGTGAGATTTTGTGAGTGCACCTTCTGACATGACTAGGATATACAGATTTATAGAAAATACCCTTTTCTTCCATCTTTTAAAATCTTTTTGCTCCTACTTTTGCAATATTCCCTAGCCTTATGGATGGAAATTATTTGTAGATATATCCATTGGGAGTGAGCCTTACAACTCTCAATTTTGATTGGCAATATTTTTTCTGAATAAGTTTACTTCGGTTGCAAACATACATTTCCTTGGTCAGGGGTAAGGCCTACACTTATCTTGAATATAAGAATCAATATTCAAAATGTAGTTAAGGAGTATGCCGCATTGGTAAAGTGAAGGTTGGAGGTGCTCCTCTTATATCCATGACTTCATTAACAATAGAGTTGGCATGTTCAGTGTCAGGCATGATTTCCCTTTTGTTAATCAAGACTTTATTTCTAATTAGAGAGTTGTTATTATTGTCATATGTGTAACACTACTATACCCATAGGGTGATCCTGTCATGCTGGTTATTTTTAAAATGGGAGAAATTATATAAATACATCATAATCTCAAATATATTAAATTTTGATAATTAATACAGAATTTCCAATAACCATATGTATGTGATTAAATAATTAAGAAACACATAAATATAGAAAAACAGGAAGAAAGATGCAGATCAAAGTTAGACATTAGTTAAAAATAATTTAGAAATTGTTTCACAGTAATCTTCATCTTCTGGCGTTCTATTCAAATAAAAATATAATAAAAAGATATTTATCCCTTAGTGCTGAATTCTATGAACAGAAATGATAAAATCTATTACTTATCATAGGTTAACTTTGTCATATTTTAGTAGAAAGCTAAATCATTAATTTGACGCATTTGCTGCTATCATAATCCAACCTGTCCAAACTGTGAGCCTCCTTGGTTAATATTAAGTTAAGCCATGTCAGTAAGAAAAATGTGAAGGATTTAACAGTGATTTCAAATTTTGAAATTGGAAATTGAGAATACTTAAGTAAACTGTATCAGCTTGTAGATAATGACAGCTTTATTAAGAAAATAAGATTCATTTGAAAACATTCTTTTAACTGTATGCGGTAACTTTACTTTGTCCCACCTAAAGATGTCCAATACAACAGCCACTCACACATGGAAAATCCAGCATAAACCATATGAATCCTTTCCCAAAATGTTATGCTACCTTAGGATCCACCTGACAGCGTGTGACCCTCACATGAAAGCCCCACATGGACCAAAACAACCGTGTACCATACAGAGATGTTCTCATCTTGGTAGCTGTGGTGGATTAGTGGCTCCCCTTAGGTATTTTCGAAGATTCTGAGACTCTTTCTGAAAAGGACTGGAACATTTCAGGAGATAAGTGGCTTCTTGAAAGGCCAGTTACATATTCAACTGCATATGAAGCTGCAGATGAAGGTAATGTGAGTTTGGGGTGGTAAATTATCTTATTCAAAGTAAGAAAACAAATCACTCACAAAGCCAGTTTTATAGACCATTCAATAAAAAAAAGAAAAAGTCAACATGTCTTATTTACTTTGTCTACTTGATTGCTTGAAGTTCTAACATCCTTTGTTTGTGCTTTGTTTGATAGCTCTCATCACACAGAACAATTACTGTAAAAATGTGAGCATAAATCATCCTAATTAGCTTCTTTTCAATATTCAACTTTTTGTTGTAGTTTTGTAAGCAGTTTAAATTATTTTAAATTTGCCTTAGATTAGAAGAAGTGGTTTTAAGTTAGAAATCATTGAAATTCCTTCTTATGTGAAACAATCTTTGCAGTTTATTGTAATGAGAATGTGAAATGCAGACAAATAATTATTTTGTAAATGTAATGAGGGAGGCTACTTATAGATTTAATTTTATGGTATCTGGAAATATGATTGGGATAACTAGTAATTTTTTGTGGGCTATTTGAACAGAAATAAAGCCTTTTTAAAAGTTGTCATTGATAGGTAAGGTCATATTTCATAACCATCAGAAAGACCTGTAAAATATAGAATAAGTAGATCATTCAGGGTATGTTATATATGTGTATGCAAATGCATGTGAGTTTGTACACATACTGTGTAGTGGAAATGGCACTCTAATGGAATCCGTGGGAAGAAGAAATGTAGATCTACAAAAGGAATCACTTAAGTGTCTGTTATTCTCCTTCCAGCACAACTGTCCCTCTTTCTATCAGAGCCCGAGCATATGAACGATTAGGGATTCATCAACAACGAAGAGGAAAATTTGCATCAGCTCTCCTTCCTTCCATATTTAGGCCGCTTTATCACAATGTTATATTTTCTTTAAGTTAGACTGAGGGTACACCAGGTCTCCCTGGTGATAAACTTAACCTACATCAATGCTTTTAAGGATCGGTGAAGATATCTAAATAAATTTGTTCTGTGTTAAAATTGAGCCACACTGTTTTTTGAGAAGCAAATACTTTTCCCAATTCAAAGTTATTGATTTCCCTGCTCCTCTATTATCTACCTGTGGGGTTCTTAGCAAACACCAGGTCGGCAGGGTGTCAATCTACTAGAAACAAGAAGGAAAGCTGGTGCAACATGACTAAGAAGATGTTATTAGTTCTAACTTCTAGAAACTGATACCTGGCTATTTATTTTAGGCATATTTAAGCACAGTACATTTTGCAAAAATGTACCTTGGTGATAATTAAATCAGTTCTGTGTATACAACAAAGCTTAAGACATGACTACATAAAAATTATTGTAAATTTTAAGTGACACCTTCCATAGTCATAGGTGCTTATAGATTATGAGAAAGAAAGCTCAAGTTAAACAAGCTCATGATAAATAAGTTAAATATCTCCAATCCTAGTCTTTTGAGCAAAAAAAGAGGTTATACAGCTCTCCCTTTGAAGGGATAACACTGTGTGTTTAGCATCCCTTTTTTTCCTAGTGTTCATCTGTGAACATAAGAACCTATAAGTGTCCTGAATAAAATGAAATGAAATTTATGCCCTGGCTATGCTGTTGCATGCATATGCAGCATGTATATGGCATTTCTGTTGAACTTGTCCATATTAGGTTTCATGGTATAAGTTGAGAAGGATGACTGACCATGTCTCTTCCTCAAGATGGCACCAGATCTCATTACAGAATGTTGTGAACTATTGTGTGATTGCTGGGAATTGAACTCAGGACCTTTGGAAGAGCAGGCAGTGCTCTTAATCACTAAGCCATCTCTCCAGGTGTATATGTCTTCTATAATTACATAAGAGAATCCAGCAGTTTCCTAAGTCTATAGTTTACACACACACACACACACACACACACACACACACACACACACACACATATATTACCATAAGATCATGGCCTACCAACAAGTTTCAAGTCAAGTGTCTTTCTCCTCCAGTAGCTACATGGCATCCCTTTGACACTGCCTTTTTTCTCCTATCATTCAATTTGTTTTCCCTGCCTAGCACTATTTTGCTCTGTTGCAGGCCAAAACAGCTTTTTTATTCATTAACCAATAAAACCATCACATATACAAAAAGATTTCCCACACCATTTCCCCTTTTCTGTATAAATGAAAAAGAAGGATTTAACTTTAATATAGTAAAATTATATATATATATATATGTGTGTGTGTGTGTGTGTATATGTGTATGTATACATATGTATATATATGTATCAAACAAGAATTAGTTACATGTTTTATATCTATTTTATCTTTTATCATAAATAAGGAAAATTATAATTATAACTATCTGTTCTTCACCTCCATCAAAGACTTAAAAGGATATAATATTACCTAAGTAAGCAGGAAGCACATTGTAAGCAACTTCCAAAACTCTAGAAGTGACAGAAGCATTTTGCTGCCTGGAAAGTCACCCATGTAACATTGGGGCACTCATCTTCAGCCTACAGGCCCATAATAACCAGTGGTCTTTTCCATGAAGCAGGAAATTCAAAGATAGTTCCACCTATATTGGCAGTTTTTCAGTCACTTTCTTCTGTGTTCTACCAAATGCCTGGCAGTCTCTTTCATGAAGCAGGAACCCGAAAAGATCTTTTCATCTTTAGGCAAGTTCATCAGCCATTTTTCTGTGAGTTCTGCATGTCCAGGTCATACAGGGTACTATCAAGCAATCAAGGTACTTTCTTCTCCAAATGTCTAGCAAACTCCATAATATACATAATACTGACTCCCTGTGTATATTCCATCTTTATATGGCTTATTTTCTTTACTCCTTTAATATGTGACTGTCATTGTATTGTCTCTTTAAAGACTTTGTTTTATTATGTAAAATCATTTACCTCTTTTTATAACTGACTATATTCTTTTCTCTCTGTCTCTTAAGCCTCTGTAAATTTATTCAATACTGTGACCTATTTAGAGGTCTTTCCTATATCAATTTGACTTTATTGCATATCTGTCATTCTTTTATGACCAGGACTGCTTCTTAAAATCCTAAGTGGCTTGGCTAGTACTAAGGCTTCTTTGCCTTTGGCTCCACCCAGTCCAACATGGTGGAAGTCCCTCTACTTCTTATGAGATTACCTGGTGGGAACCATCTTCACCTCTTCAACTCTGGTAATCAATTGGCCAATGCTGCTGCCAAGTAACTTGCAACACACTGCCTGCAAAATCCATTCAAGTGCTCGGCCTCCTGAAAGAGGCAGAGTTGTTTATGAAACTAGCATTAACTAGGGAGCCACAATTTTGAAGCCATGCAGTTTTTTTCTGCTAATGCTGAATCAGGAAGACCTCTCTTAAAGGAGCCATGACATCCCTGTTTCCTGCTAGCAAAGAGAGCCCATCTGAAAAAGAAAAAACAATGCAGCAATACTTAGTATTTTTGTGTCTAGAATTCCTTTCCAAGCTCTCTCATGTTTTATGTGGATTTAGCTGCCCCATGTTGGCATGCCAATCTGTGGAAGAGGCTGCTTGTTTGATTCCTAGCATCCCAGACACAAATTAATCACTTAGAATTTATATTTATTCAACACTGTTTGGCCCTTTAACTTATGCATATTTCTAGCTAACTCTTATATCTTAAATCAACTCATCTCTATTAATCTGTGCATCACCATGAGGTTGTGGCTTACTGGCAAGTTCTGTTATATATCTCCTCTGACAGTTACATGGTTTCTCTTTCTCCCACAATTCAGTTTATTTTTGCTCACCTAGCCCTATTTTGTCCTGCTTCAGGCCAAAGCAGGTTCTTTATTCATTATCCAAGAAAAGCAACACATATACAGAAGGAATTGCCACACCATAATGTGTTAGGCAGAATTCTGGAATCCAGTAACCCAATTTAAAAAACTTGAATAATTTACCTTGGTGTTGCTGGATCCTAACATCTTCCTTGGTAGAGGGTGTGAGAAGGTCTGACATCAATGACACAGAGCCAGTAATCCACTGAAAATGACATATCAGTGTTTTTTATTTAGCAACAGGGAAAACCTTATATGCCCTCCTAGCACCCAGGCATTGCTATCTATTGACATCATGTGGTCACCCCTCATTGACCCCTCTTGACCACGACTTCTGACAGCAGCTATTACTAAGTCCTCAGGCAGCATCACATGGTTGACCCTCAGTGGCTTGGCATGATCAAGACCTCTGACAGTGTTAGGCAGTCTCCAGGTTTGCTGCTTTTGTCCTGGTAAGCCTTAACTTAATATATATCCACCTTTTTTTTAATTACACAGATACTCAGCAGAAGCCAGAGTTTTTTTTTGCTCAGGCCTTGTTGATCCCACCTCAGGAGGGCTCAGCAACTATACTGTGCCTGACTTAGGTTGGCCTTGTGAGTAAGCTCCTACCGTTAATTGACTACCAACCCTTAAAGACCATTCATTCTAAGAGAGCTGCCAGGATGAGGGAGACTAGGCAGTAGCCTTTTGAATTACAGATAACCAGGAATTTATAACATCCTGCAAATGACTGCAAGAAGGATGCCAAAATTAAAGTTTCCTTATTTACTGCTGGTTGCTCGCAGATCTGCTGCAAGAGACATTTAAAGAAAATAAAGATTAACAATATCACTCTGTCATAGGGCATATGTGAGCATCCAGGAGGGAACATATAGCCATTTTATATTATGTCAATTTTTTTTCAAAAATGAATTGTCAAAGATCACAACTTCTACCCTTAATAAATCAATTGGAGGGGGCAATGAGAGAGAGAAAGAGGAATAAACACATTAACCACGCTGAACTATTTCCTTCTTGGTGGAAGCAGGTTCATCAATGGCTAGGAACACATCTCTTACTGAGATCCATATTCACATTATGGCAGTCTGAGGAAAAACATAAGCATACCCTTCCCTACAAGTTAGCATGGGGTGTGGCAGCTGCCATTGGAGAGACATAGAATCTCAGCATCTCAGCATGGACAGGTGTGTTTCTTGGCAGAGATGCCCAGTACTTTGAAGCTGGGCTTGGCACAATGTCATCAAAAATGAGAAAGGTCAGATGGTCATATTCGACCATAACCTCTGTTACAGTCAAATGAGGATCTCTCCTAGCCTCTGGCAAGATAGTCCTGGCCAATAGCTTCTTAAGAGCTATGTTGTTCTTTCTACACTGGCTTTTCCCTGTGGATTGCAGAGGATGTCAGTGATATGGGAAACCTTTCAGGACTCCAAGATAGTTATTGAATTTTTAAGAAGCATATATAT
Organism: Microtus oregoni; assembly: GCF_018167655.1. Classification (NCBI taxonomy): domain Eukaryota; kingdom Metazoa; phylum Chordata; class Mammalia; order Rodentia; family Cricetidae; genus Microtus; species Microtus oregoni. The sequence continues at coordinate 20,685,431 of NW_024543060.1, forward strand.
GCAAGATCATTGTCAGTCTTAAGTGTACAAAGTACCCCATAAATACCATGCCAAATTAAGGGTGTTGATAGCATTGGTGGCTTTCTAACCCAGAAAGGATGAGGACATAGACAAAGGAGGAATGGGTATCTATTATCACACAAACATATTTAAGATTACCAAAGGAGGCATAGTGAATAATAACCATCTGCCAGATTTCATTAGGAAACAATGCCTGGGGAATAAACCCTGCATACTGAAGTAGTCTTAAGGGGGCAAGAGTAGCACAAGTGACGCATGCCTGGAACAAACATTTACTTTGGAAAACTGGTAATTTTGGAAGAAGTCTATGTAAATTCTGTGGAGGAAGATGAAACTGCTGATGAAGCGCCCTGGTTTGCCTTAGGCGATCGAAACTGACTGTTAATATGATGGTATCTGTGACCTCATTTCTTCAAGTAATATTCCAAATTATTTAGAGGGAAATCTAATATGTGACAGTTACTAGGACTTAGTTCTCTTAATTAAGACTCTTTTTTTTTTTGGTATGAGGAGGATAGCACTAGTAATGGGTGTCAGTGATTCTTTGACTCAAGAAAAGACCAACCTGCATAGTGCCCGACAGAAAAAAAAATGTTAACAGTTTCAGTCTGCCACTCCCCTAGAACCTTGAATAGGGTAAATAGCTTACCCAATTGAATGCAATCAGGGATAGGGATTACATATGTAACATCTTTAGAGCCAGGACACTGGATTAAATCAACATATCTGTTTTTATTGGAATCTGAAAGGGCCAGGAAGGCATGAGGGATAGGAGGGGAGGAATAGACTGCACTAGGGTGTATCTTTATTGGAAATGTAGAGAACCTTACCAAGATCCTGGTTTTTAGCAACTGATTGTCAATAGTTCCTGTGAATCCTGAAACCATTGCCTGGAATGAGAGAGAATATGCCCAGAGGTTCTAAGTATTCTTTAAAGAAAAGGGGAAAGTAAGTTTCTCTGGCTCGCATCCAACATTTATGTCTTAAGGCCCAGTTGGAAGGGTCAATTAAACTTAGAGGTGACTTTGGACAGATCAGAATATGATTGATATATTCATATGAGTGGGCCAAATTGCTTGAATGCTCCCTGAAGCTCACTGTGTTCCCAGAGGATCATTGCAAAAAGGGCTTCTAAGGGGTGTGGAGTTGTAGGTAGGAGGTATCCAGAATGGCCACAACCTTTTGTAGTTGATTTCTAGCCTCATGAGTAAGCAAACCTTGACAGATCAGAAGGTGGAGCTCTCCAATAATAAAAAGAGGTGTCTCATCTCTTGATCTGGAATGGGTAGGAAGGGTTTTGGCAAATTAGCAGTGCCATATAATCGTTGTAGTTATGAAAATGTATATAATTGCTTCATTTACAATTTAAAGGAAACTGCTTAAAAATGGAAAAGCCTAAAAAGGCAAAGAGGGCACCATTTTAACCTTATTTGGCACCCCCTTCAGATGTAATCACACAAGATCTGTGGTTCTTTGCAGCTAGACTGCATTCAGATATTCCAGGAGATCATCCTTGTGATAGATTAAGAGGACATCCTTGGGAATATTCACCAAGACCTGAGAAACATGTAACTGGCAGATTTGGGGGGCTATATTTTATAACCTGGGATAATATATTCCATTGATATCTCTTGGTTGACTTATATTTATTAGGCTCCCGTATTGGAAAGGCAAAATGATGCTAGGGGAATTTGAAAAATGCAATGTTTAATATATAAAACTAAAATCTGATAAGATGGAGGAATAGCACTAGGGTCAGGGAGGCTTGCTTATATGGTCTCCATTTTTTAATTTGGTCATAAACTGTAAGGAGATTCTGCAGGAGGCAGTAGCATCCTGATCTCTTTAGAATAACAAATACGGGGATATTATGTTTACTGTGATCATTTCTATGTGCCACATCTTTAGCTAATCTACAACTAATTCCTTTAGGATTGACAATTTGGTTCAACTATAGGCCACTGTTTTACCCAGACTCCTGTTTCAAAAGCCATGTCAATAAAATGTGGCTAGAAGTCTCAATCATGTTGGATTTCTAAGAGACAGTGCAACTTAGAATTGGGGATACAGCTTATATTTAGGATCACGATTTTCCAAACATTTGTTTTCATGGACTTGAAAGTCAAGAAAGAAAACTCTATTGTTAGTAGTTAGGACAGCATCCATACCATCACTCTCTGCCCCAGAGGTTTCTCATTACCGGAAAATTGATACAGTGGTGGATAATCTTGTTGGCATCAAGGTCTTTCCAATGAACCGGATGGGTGGTAAGTTTTCAATTTTATTAGCCTCCTACTCCTCTAATGGAAGGCCCCAGGTCTAAATTTCCAATGGGGTAAGTGGAGTGTCTCAGTTTATATTAATATGATGATTTCTTCATCCGTGTCCTCCAAGTATTTAACAGCTTATCCATCGAAATAGATCATCAGCATTGGGGAGCATGAAAAAATTGGATAGTCATTCTCCTTTTACTGTCATGTCTGAGGAATTCCCTCCCCCAGTGTTTAAAGGAGCAAGTTTAAATTGCAGATTGTGATCTGCAACCAGTTGCCCAATGAAATCCCTTATTGCAACTGAGTCACCGGGTCCTAGGTTTTGTCTGGGGGCAGTCACACCAAAGATAGCCTGGTTTGTTGCCTCCTCAGCAAGAACTATCTACTTGGGGGCCCTGTGATATATTGTTGGCATACTGCCTGTCCATACTGAAGGTATCCAGAGAAGCTATGAGGGCAGTAGTGGAACTGTTACCTTGGTCAAGATCTCTTGTGGACAATGCTCACTTGGTGAATTCCCTCATTGTGGATCACTAGTACCACATTGCAGGTGGGGCCATTAAGCCCTTCTCAAACCAATTGTTTGATTAACATTTACCTGTTGAGTACTGGGTCTGTTCTCTGCTCCAATGGCTCATCGACACATATGAGAAAAATCAGTAAAAAGTATTCCTGGCTGTTGAAAAAGATTGTGAGATTGCAGAAGCAAACTGAAGGGTGCTGCAGGTTGTATGCCTTAAGAGATTTTTTGTTTGTTTGTTTGTTTTAATTTGTTTTTATTTTTTTTTTTTTGAGACAGGGTTTCTCTGTGGCTTTGGAGCCTGTCTGGAACAACTAGCTCTTGTAGACCAGGCTGACCTCGAACTCAGAGAAATTCTCCTGTCTCTGCTTCTGAGTGCTGGGATTAGAGGCATGCACCATCACTGCACAGCTGAAGCTTTGAAGGCCAGTTTAGAAACCTGTTAACTTGATGGTCGATCTGAGCCAGATGAATGAGATGAACAAAGTTACCTCATTTGGCAAGTATATCAAGGGTCACTGAAACATTAAGATTTTCATGCTTGGGCTTCTGCTTGATCCTAGTAACCCAATTTCCAGCTAAGAAAGGTGGTCAAGTCCAGCACTGATTTGAGCATGCTGTACTAATCAAAATAAGTCTGTAGGTGGATTGACTATTGAGTGAGGACCTGTTCAAAGTCAGGTGAATCTGGACCTGACTCATTAGCTGCCTTCTGTTAAGTGAGAGTTCAACTATGGCAGTGGGAATCAAGGTCTGCTTTACATGGTTTTGTCCCTGATTGACTGTGAAGTCTTCTGCAGAACTTTGAGGCTTGAGGTGGGGTTGGGGTCGGGCTGCACTGACTGGGTATTGTATTGCCACACAAGGAAATTTTTGCCTTTAGGTCCAGGCAGACTTTGAGGCAATTCATTACAAGAGTAACTTGGTGAAGGTGCAACCTCCCAAGGCAGGTGTTGAATTGACAGGGAAGCAGCACCTGTGATTTTAACTGTGGTTTCACTCTTCCTCAGTATGTTTCACAGAAGCATGAACTGTCCGTCTCCTTCTTATCAGTTGCCACTAAAAGGTCAGATGTGGAAAGTATGGAGGTGGAGAGGTTACCCATTTTGAAGAAGGAGACAATAGTCAACAAGGATGGGAAATTGTATGGGACCTTTATGTCTTTTGATTAATGGGGAACGCCTATGGTTCTTTACGCCACAACCATATGCCCTCCCGGTGTCTCAGGATGAGTGACTGCATTCACAAGCTGTCTCCTGGGGATTCAGCCCTTATATGGAGAGCTGGGAAAACTGAAACAGAAAAAAAATGTGCTTTCTTAACTGAATGGGCAAAAAAACATAACAGACCACACAAAAGTAGGAAAGGCTGGAGGCCCCAATGCTTACCTGCAGAAGGCATTGAGAACACGCATCAAGGGGCCCATACTGAGGATGCTGACCAACACCACAAGTAAGGAGAGTGAGAAAACTAGAACCTGTTGCAGGCAAAACACAAACATTTATAGCTGCAATGAAAAAAATAAGGACTATGAAAAGGTGACGTCAAAACCTATATTAGAAGTCCCTGTTCTGGGTGTCAGATGTACCTGGGTCTTAATGACATCCTTGGAAGAGAGGGTAAAAAGGTGTGACAGCCACGGCATATATACTTGTTTATTTAGAAAGAGGGAGAATCTTATCTACCCCTGCCACTACCCAGGTGTTTCAATTCATTGACATTGCATGCTCACCCTTCATTGCCTAGGTATGAACAGGACCTCTGACAGTGCCAAGCAAGCTCCAGGTTGACTCCTTTAGGCATGGTAGGTCTTAACATCCTACACCTTGGGAAAGGTTCTACGTGAGTATTGCTGCGACACTACAATGTCCAACTGGGAAGAATGTGCACTCCCTTCCACTTGAAAGTTAGAATTATAAATTTTGTTGTTCCTTTTATTTTTAGCTAAACAGTAAAATTGGTAGGTTAATAATGTATGCTGAAAATTTCAAAATATATACAAAACAATGTAGCCATATTAATACCCCATGATTTCCATGCTCAAAATGAATAAATATAAGAATTATGAGAGATAAAAAGAAAAATTTCTGATTTAATAAACCCTGTAACATTGAATAACTAAACATTTTCTGAAATATTTCAAAGTGACAACAGTAAAGAAGCCAAGATAGCTTGCATATTTTAGAAAATATTTCCGGTACAGGCACCAAAGCTACAGAGAAACCCTGTCTCGAAAAACCAAAAAAAAAAAAAATTAAACCACATAATAAATATATGAGAGGCTGTAGAAAATGATGAAATCAAATGAAAGCCACGAGAACATATACATAGAAATATATCAAATTAAAGATGTTGGAGTTTTTTTACACACAGATATATATGTGTGTGTGTGTGTGTGTGTGTGTGTGTGTGTATAATATGATTGGACTATCACATACAGATCTTGATCCTAGCCCTATCCTAGTTATTCCTATGAAAAGAATGTGTGCTGTGATAACAATTAACATTAACATTAAGTTAAAGAAATTGTCACCAATCATTTAGGGTAACATGCTTCGTAGGTTCTCGTTAAGAATTTGTGTGTTTATGTGATTGGTATTGAGATTCTCTTCTCCTAAAAGTACTTAGGAAAATACTGTATTTAGCAGATCGCATTAGAAGCCAAAATATTTATCTGGTGAAACAAAACAAAATTGAGGTCTACACAAACTTTGCATACTTGCAGGTCTGCTGCAGGCCTGATCCATTGATTAGAAATTCATGGTGAATATTTGCTGTCATCAGTGGAAATGGCTATGCACAGAAACTATTTGTTTCATTTAGTCTTTCTGTCTGAACAAACAAGCTTAGCTTTAGACTTGCTGATAAAACTGACATAAACCACTTCAAATTATAAATTATTTTAAATATTTATTCAACATTAACCTTAGCATCTATAACCTAACTTCCCTTAGACCTGGTAAATATGAGATATTTTAAGTTATTTATTTTTGTTTTCCTTCAGGGTAAATTGTGTCATCCTGTATGGATATTTAATAAACATCTTAGGAATTTAAAAATTAAGAAAAAATACATTTTTCTATTAAGAACAATATTCATAATTGAATATACATCTAACTACTTCAAACATTGAATCTAGTTTTAGTTACATACATGTTTCTTCTAAAATGAATCTTAAAACTTGAGTTTTAAGACTATATATATCACAGAAATGCATGCTTCTGTTTAGGAAGCTGAGGAAGTACAAATATAATTGTTTGATAAAATTCAGCAAATTATAGAAGCACAACAAAACAGAGATATCCATATATTCTTATCATTAAAATAGCAAATGCACCAGAATAGACAAATTCCCTGTATTTGAGATATTAGATGCTCAGAAAAAAAGTTGAAAGTAAATATGTATCACCTTAAAATTATAACTTTATTATTTAGCAAAAATGCAACTTTAGGGCTTTTCATTAACACATGATATTTAAGTATACCATACATATTTCTGAAACATTTTAAAATGAAGTATCAAAATGAACATATTATAGACAAAACTCAAACCCTACTTAATGAATTTCACAAAATTAACTAAGACTATATACAATTTTCTCTAATAAGTAGTGAAATAAAAAAAAATGTGAATTTTAATTAAGAGATAATGTAACTCCTCTGGCTGTGTTGATGGGTGCTTTTTCTGACAGAACATTGCATTGGGATGATTATATGAAGAAAATTTGTATGATAGAATTTTATAGATAATGCCAGCAAGGTCAGTGTCAGCTTAGATTAGTTACAACATGGTATCTATCAATGATATTAATGCTGCCTTGCAGGGAAATTAATGCGAATATTCTGATTCAGGAAGGATTCTGTCTTGAATCAGCAATTATTTCCACCCTTTTCTTCCCTACAAGGTCAAAGTGTTTGGCTCTCCCTGATGGCCTTTTTGCTGCCAGTTGGTTTATATCATTTTATAGCTGACAAGTAACTTGTTGTCCCCTGTATGTGACAGATTATTGATGAATAAAAATTCAATCCATTTATAAGGAGGTATCACCTGAAACCAGTGTTCATAAATTTACCATATGTAAGACAGGGAGAATTTTAATATACTATTTTTATCATATTGGAAAGTGTAATGTCTTACTGAAATGAAACAAAGGGTGAATCTCAATTAAATTATGATCCGATAAGTCTACCATAGAAGAACATAATACTGAAGTAAAAGCTAAGGCAGATATGTGTGTGTCTTTCTAAATGCCTCACCCTAGATGGGGAGCAAATTTACACACAAATAGTTCATTATAAAGTAAAGCATGCTTTAAGAAGATTTCACTTAAAATATCCCATCAAATGCAAATGGTTAGAATATTAGCTATCTTTGTTGGTAGCTAATGGAAAAGATAATAGTGTAATAATGACAAGAAATTTAATTTTATTGGTTGACGTATTTCTAGATATAAGTGTCTTCTCAGGTTTAAAATTGAGGCCTTGCTCATTCAGGTAACCTGAAAGCCAACCTCCAAACATGTTGATCTGTTGTTTCTAGTTAATCTCAATGGAGGAGTCTTCTATAGGGGAATATTTACAGCTAAGCTTTGCCAAAGACTTATTGGGAATCCTCAGTGCTGTCCTGAAGCTTGAATCTCTTCCTACACAATCAGGTTTGCATATATCTCTGAATTCATATTCATTAAATGTGAGCAGAAATCCTTGTTTTTCTATGTAATGCCATACTATTTTTTTGTCTTTAACTAATGTCACTCCTAATTATACTTTGAACTTTCATTAAGTTTTGTTATGTGTAGGTGCAATTTTCTGTCCCACCTGGTTCCACAGACATTCATCCCAAATAAACACACAGTGGCTTAAAATAATTTTAAACTGTTTTTTCTATTGCTCAGGCTTATTACTAACTATTTTTTTTTTTACAATTTCAATTAACCCATAATTCTTATCTAGATTTAGCAACCTGGCTTGTTACCTTTACTCATTAAGCCATTCCCATCTTGCTTTTGTATCTATCTTGTGACTGAATCTCTGCTTTTACTCTTCTTAGAATATTTCTAGTCTGATCACCCCACCTAGATGTCCTGCTTGGGCTACTGGCCAATTAGCATTTTATTAAACCTATACAAGTGATGAATCTTTACAGTGTACAAGAGCATTACCCAACAGCAGTTCTGTGCCTTCTAGGAGAGGTAAGTCAACAAAGTATATGAAAAATAGCTCTTGCATAATTGCTTTAAAAGCAGGTACTTGCTTAAAAATATACAATTTACACTTTCATTTAAATTGTTTTGTAAATAATATTCTTTGTTCATGTAGTTCATTTGTATTTGGTCTTTTGTTTCCATGTAGATATAGTTCACCATTATTTTTGTCATTTGTATAATTTTGTGTGTGTGTGTGTGTGTGTGTGTGTGTGTGTGTGTGGTGTGTGTGTGTGTGTGTGTGTTCTTGGTCCATCATAACTAATTTTACAAAAAAAAAAAAAATTCAGGAGTATACTCCGGTGTGCTACCATGGGGAAGATTGCTAGTAAGGACTCTACAATGCAAGCACATTTGCTCCAGGGGGGAAAGTCAATAAAGAATCTTCCCCCAGAAAGACAATGCTTTAGACATTTCAGTTTTTGTTGACAGATATCAGAGTAGAGATCTTGGCACCTAGAAATTTTTCACACTTCTTGTGCCATCCCTCCCATTGAAGACAGCTTACACTGAAGTGAGACAAGGAATGAGGAAGAATACTAGTCAAGGTGTTATGAGGCCATGACTCCCATCAGGCAGCATAAACCTATTGCCTATGGAAATGTTTCCCTTACAGAAAGTCAGCTTCTTCACCAGCAATGTTTGTTAGGAAGAGTGAAATGCTGTGTGTTGTCCCTTGGACTATGGCAGCAGAGTGGCATGAGAGGAGAGGGAATGAATTCTTTTAAAGTACAGTGACAAATCCATGAGGAAATGTACAATACTTTAGGAAATTACAGCAACAATAAAGGCAAGGATAATAGGCAAACAAAAATGGTGGAGGTGGCATTGGGACCTAAGGCGGAAAAGAATTACAAATAGTTACATTTACTTAATTATGTTCTAGATGTACACAATGTTGTCTCCAGGGCATTGCTTGTTAAGGGTCTAAAATGTTTTACACTCTTCTTATTCAACTTGTAGTTCCTCTGTATGAACACTGGTTTCCCTTAAGACACCTTGTTTTGTGTGCATGAAAACAGAAAATACAAAGACAAAACACTATGGAATTTTTCCAAATTCTTAATAGTAAACTTAAAATGATTTTATACAAAGAAAGAATACAAAAACCTACTGTTTCATCAAATTTTCCAGTATGCTAAGATTATCTCTGTAGAAAAACTTTGAAGTCCATAGAAATTGCACCACAGAAATGAACAGTTAAATTATATAATGGAAAATAAAGCACTGATCATTAGATATCAGGCAACAAAATCTAGATGTATTTTTTTTGCTTTAAAAGTGTATGTTTCATAAGGCAAATAGAAATATTGGCTTAAATACCTAATTTCTCCATCAGGCCCAGGATTTGAGTAATTGATCTGAGTGTCCTACACTATAGTGAGGGCTATTAGTCATCTTGCCTGGTAAGAGTATTTCACTAGGACCAGACCACTGAAGGCTGTAATAAAGGTTTGTTTCATTCTAATTATGTTTCTGGTCTATTTCTGTACTGGGAGGGCCCGCTTGTTTGTCCCGGCCGCCTAGATCTGAAAAAAATCACACAGAAACCGCATTAATTAAACCACTGCTTGGCCCATTAGCTTTAGCTTCTTATTGGATAACTCTTATATTTCCACATAGCAGTGGCTTACCAGCAAAGTTGCAGCATGTCTGACTATGGCGACTCCATAGTGTCTCTCCCTCTGTCTTCCTTCTCCCAGCATTCAGTCCAGTTTTCCCTGCCTATCTAAGCTCTGCTTTATCAACAGGCCAAGGCAGTTTCTTTATTCATTAACCAATAAAAGCAACACATGGACAGAAGGACCTCCCAAAACATATTGCCATGTAAACAGTCTTCAGTCTCATGATAACCCCCTATACTTGATACAAATGATAGAGCCTCTCAAACCACCTGAAAATTCCTTTAAAATCTTGAGACCAAACAAATATTTTTATTCATCTAATTTATTCTGTAAAGTATCCCATCAATGTAAAAATAATGAAGAAACTAATAGTTCACAACCTGCATGAATCCCTGAGATACAGAAATACAATCATACTAATTCTCTGAGTAACTTTGCATTTAAAAAATTGAATATGGGAGAGTAATCCCAAATTAAATATACAAACTAAAATGACCTTAAAGCATTTCTCAAAACTAAAATATTTCTGACTGATTATTATTCTCTATATTATTATAATGGTAGGAACAATTAAGTAAAAAAAATTCTTTGCATATGTAATTCATATCAAGATAAAAGTGCCAGAAGACTCAATGAAACTAAATTTTATTATTTAACTATCTTCTCTCCATAAATGAAGCAAATTTATTCTAGATAGCTGTTACTGCATATTTATTATGCTCACACGTTCTCTGGATAACTCTAAATTCTTCCTTTCTATGTATTTTGCTAATAAGTTATCAAAATCATTCATAGACTTGGCATAATGAAGCAGCTGAGTAATTTTTTTTTGTATTGTTCACTGTGTCTGTGAAATCTGGTAACTGTTCATATGAGCTTAATTTTAAGAACTAACAGTCCTCTTCAGAGTGTTTGCAATGACATCAATTCTATAAAGTACTGCATTTTGGATGTCACAATGAAGGACATGGAGATTCAATTTTATTTACAAAAGACAGTATCTCATAATCTCCTACACTCATGGTGCAGTCTCTATGGGCTAGAAGAGGCAAAGCCTCCTGAGGTTGAGAAGCCTGTAGTGAACATTGAGGGGAAAATATACTGTAGTTTCAAACAGGGTATAATTTGTTGACTGACATTATACCTTATCAACATTTGTAAATTGCTATTCATAACATGGATATTTGACTTTCTCAAATGATTTGTTTTACAGAGAATTATAATTGCATGTTTTCTCCAGCTCCTGCCAAGTATGTAAACTCAGTCATGCAGTATAATTTTAAAGAACCTACATCTTATTTTATCACAAACCTTCATCTTTAATTTCTGACAAACTTTGACAATGGATAAACATATGCAGCCACTCACTGAGCACAGAGCAGCGACTGAGTTAGATGGGACATGGCAGGCTACTTTCTATTCTTTAAATTGTATGACTTCACTAATAGCTTTTGCTACAGTCTAGACAAATTAGAATTCTCCAGTAATGGAAACAAAAGATAGAAAGAAACTGCTTTGACATTGCATTGCAAAGTTACTTGTGGTCACACAATTAGGGGCAGATAGCCAAAGAAACCTAATGTTCTTCCCCTGAATCTTTAACTTTGATACGTGAACACAATCAACTCATATGATAAATCAAATGTTTCCAGTCAGAAATGTGATATTATATGTCTGTATAAAAGATTTCTTTACAAATTATATATTTTTTGCCTGTTGTTATCACTTATTTAAGAAATAAAATGTGGATTTGGTATTTTAAGTGGTTAGATATACATTTCCTATTCAGTTTTTTATATTTATAAAATATTCCCTAATAGGTTAAGATTTCCCTTGACAGTTCCTAAAATAGTAATTTTAAAGTGAATATGTCATTTATCCTACACAGAAAGGAGATTTAAATGGAGGAAAATGTCAATTTTTCACATAAATTTGAGCAAGCCAAATGTGTACAAAAATAAGCAATAGTTTGTGAAAAAGAGTTAAACTCTCTGACAAGTAAAAGTGACTGGAATATTAGAAACCTCTCAAATATGAAATTGGACTAGTCCAGGCTGATATTTTACTTGTATATACTTACATATTAAAAGAAATCTAGAAGCATATAGAAATTAAACAACACCACTGAATGAAATTCAGTCAAGAAAGAAAGAATTTGCAACTCACATAACTGAATTAAAATTAAAACATAACATAAAAACTATTTAAGACATGCCTTGAAATAAATATCACTAAGAAAATGAGGGACTTGTAAAATGAAAATTTTGAGACACATTCACAGAAAAAAATGGAGACAATATAAGGAAAATGGCAAATTTTCTATTTTTATGGGTTTTTTAGATTAAAATGGTAAGAATGTCCTATCTACCAAAAACAAATTACAGATTTAGCAAAATCTCCACGAAAATTCCAGTTAACAATCTCATATAAATTGAAAGAAATATTCTTAATTCTTTTTTATTGATTTTTATTGAACTCTACATTTTGCTCTATTCCCCTCCCTGCCTCTCCCCTCCCCTTCTACCCTCCCCCAAGGTCCCCATGCTCCCAATTTACTCAGGAAATTTTGTCTTTTTCTACTTCCCATGTAGATTAGATCTATGTAAATCTCTCTTAGTGTCCTCATTGTTGTCTAAATTCTCTGGGATTGTGGTTTGTAGGCTGTTTTTTTTTTTATGTTTAAAAACCACCTATGAGTGACTAAATGTTAACAAAGTCTCAGTATAACCCAAATAGTTCTAAAGAATCAAAGAACAGTTGGAGTATCACTGTCCCAGGTTGCAAATCATCCTCTCTAGGTATAATAATGAAAACAGCATGTCACTGCCACAAAACAGTTTCATTAATCATTGGAATAAAATTGAGCACCTATACATGATACTGCAATCCTACAGCTACCTGATTTTGACAAAATCTACCAATATATAGAATCTTCAAGAAATAGTATTGGTCTTATTGGATAGATACATAGAAGAAAAATGAAACTCAGCCCTTAACTCAACCTTTCCCTTACACAAAGCAAGTCTACAAATGGATCCAGAACCTCAAGTTGATACTTAACACCCTAAATCAGATAGCAGAAAACTAGAAAAATATAATTGAACTCATGGCACAGGAAGAACTTTTGAACAGAACACAGTATTAAAATCCACACTATTTTAGTTTCATATTAAGAAAGAGGACCACATGAAATGGTAATGATTTTATGCAGAAAAGGAAATAACCATTAGAGTGAAGGAGCAGCCTTCAGAAAAGGGAACAGTCTTTACAAAATATACATCTGACAAAGGATTAATATCTAGCATATATAAAGAATACACATACACAGAAGTGAATATTAAGAAAGGAAACAACCTAATAAAAAGGAGTATATAACTAAGTAGAGTATTCAGAAAAGATAAAATATACTGGAAAGAAATATTTTTAAAAGTGTTCATCATCTTTAGCCAATAGGCAATTGCAAATTAAATATAAATTGACATTTGATCTCATCCCTCTCAAACTACTATGATCAAAATAATGACAACTGTCAGGATGAATGTAGCAAAAACAAGTATTACAGACTTCTAGAGATAGTGCATACTCATACAATCATTATGGAAATATGGGTGAATATTCCTCAAATATCTAGAAAGTGACATAAAACACGATGCTACTATTGTACTTCTGGACATATATCTCAAAATTCTATATCCTACTATAGAGAACCCTCCTCAGACATATTAATTGCTAATTATTTTATGACAGTTAAGAAATGTAAACCTAGATAACAGCTAGTGACTGGATAATGAAAACATTGCATATTTACTCAATAGAATATTATTACTAATATAATAATGAAATGAAACTTGCAGGTAAAAGGAGAGAGCTAGAAACAAACATTCTGAATAAGGTAACCTGGACACCGAAATACAAATTTGCCACATGTTTTATTAATTTTATAATAGATATGTGTATTTCAACTGAAATGTTCATAGAAGTCTAAAAATTAGTAACAGTTTTTTAAAAGGGGAAAAGGACCTGAAGTGACAGTTATTGGACAACAGTTGTAGAAAAGGCTGAAAAGAACTAATTGAAATGGTTAAATAGGATAAAGCATGATATGGTAGAATAGAGAAAGGAATACAATAAAATAACTAAACAAGATCTTTTGAAATGATAGCACTGTAGAAGTATATGTATGTATAAACGCACATATAAAAATAGTTTAAAAGGAATATGCTATAATATGGTAATGATGTCTCTACTAGATGTCATGTTCTCAAATAAAAAGCCCAAAGATAATAATGGGTTAATTTCTTTAGAGTTTTGGTCATTGAGGTCCCACAGCCTGACCTTTATTATATGCCATTGCTTAATCTTTATGATATCCTTTAAAACTTTAGGATAAGAACCTCTTACTGAAGATCTCACAAGCGTGAGTCATAAAACATGAGGAAAAAAATCAAGCTTATTTTCTCTGGAAAGCTTAATTCCTACTGGCTTGCTTTTAAAATACTGAAAAGTGGTGTATAAATTACCAGATAAAAATAATCATCATTTTTACCTAATTGGGAAAATTGAAAACTGGAATGGCAATATTTAGCCACTTTTGTAACAATGGCATTGACATAGAAGTAAACAACATTCTCTTTGAATTCAGGCCCACTACACAAGAAGAACCCTATACACCATCAGTATCAGTTAAAGAATCTATAAGTAGACAGGTCATAAACCAAGAGGAGAACTTATTACCAGGATTCTGCTAAAGGACATGGTGATAAAACAATTCCTAATGACTTACAATAGCACTTGCTGATTAATGCATATATCAGACATCATGAGTGATGTTTTACACAGAAATCTAAGATTGATCAAAGTTTAAAGACAAAGAGACTGAGAAATGTTCACCCCTAGGCAAGTTATGACTATTATATCTCCTTCTCTTTTTTATTTTTATTTATTTATTAAGGATTTCTGCCTCGTCCCCACAACCGCTTCCCATTTCCCTCCCCCTCCCCCCGATCAAGTCCCCCTCCCTCATCTGCTCGAAGAGCAATCAGGGTTCCCTGAGCTGTGGGAAGCCCAAGGACTGCCCACCTCTATCCAGGTCTCGTAAGGTGTGCATTCAAACTGCCTAGGCTCCCACAAAGCCAGTACGTGCAGTAGGGTCAAAAACCCACTGCAATTGTTCTTGAATTAAGATACCACCTTACACCTGTCAGAATGGCTAAAACAAAAAACACCAATGATAGCCTTTGCTGGAGAGGATGTGGAGAAAGGGGTACACTCACCCATTGCTGGTGGGAATGCAAACTTGTGCAACCACTCTGGAAAGCAGTGTTTCGGTTTCTCATCAAATTTGGGATCAACCTACCCCTGGATCCAACAATACCACTCTTGGGAATATACCCAAGAGAGGCCCTATCATACAACAAAAGTATATGCTCAACTATGTTCATGGCAGCATTGTTTGTAATAGCCAGAACCTGGAAACAACCTAGATGCCCTTCAACGGAAGAATGGATGAAGAAAGTATGGAATATATACATATTAGAGTATTACTCAGCAGTAAAAAACAAGGACTTCTTGAATTTTGCATACAAATGGATGGAAATAGAAAACACTATCCTGAGTGAGGTAAGCCAGACCCAAAAAGAGGAACATGGGATGTACTCACTCATATCTCCTCCTCTTAAGGCTTAAAAATCATGGAGGATGATGGGACAGAAATATTATGAGGGCCATATGTTGTGAATGACTATAAAAAATTGTTTTCTGGATACAACATGGCAATTTCATAAATAAATTCCTAATAATTGAGACAACATATACAACCCCTTTGTAAGTTCAAGTCAGTCCAAAATCCAGAATGAGGAAAGTAAATAGGCACCTAGTGCCATTTAATGCTGAGTATCTATTAACAATTGATAGATGCTGGGAGAGAGAGTCATAATGGTTTGTCCTCTTCCCAGATGATCGTACCAAATAGAAAGCTCATGTGGGATTCCCCTCTGTATACTGTGAATATGTTCTATTACCATTGGTAATAAAAAAGCTGCTTTTGGCTAACGGCTTAACAGACTAAATCCAGGCAGAAAATCTGAACAGAGATGTGGAGAGAGAGAGTATGCCATATCAAAGAGGCATCATGTAGTCGCTGAAGGAAACAGATGCAGGAAATTTACCCAGTAAATTTCAAAGCCTTGTGGTGAGACACAAACAATAGCAATGTGTTAATTTAAGATATACTAGCAAGCTAGAAAGACGCCTAAGATATTGGCCAAACAGTGTTGTAATTAATATAGTTTCTGTGTTATGATTTGGGTCTAAGCAGTTGGGAAACTAACAAGTGACCTCTGACTATGAAAGGCAGCACAAATTAGAATTCTTAGAAGGATGCAAATTTGAATAGGAATGAAAGATGTGGTGTATCTTTGGGGAGCTGAAGGAGGGAAGAGAAAAATGATCGAAATACACTTTATACAGTCATAAAATCTCATAAAATGAATTTGAAAAAAAGTGAAAAAGAAATGTAGGGTTTTTTTTTTTGTTTGTTTTTTTGGTTGGTTGGTTTTTTTTTGTTTGTTTGTTTTTATCATGGACACATTGTGTGAATTTTAGAATGACTTCTCCAGACTTAATTTTTATCAATGGGAAACAACATAAACCTGTATTTGCCTTAAATTAATCTAATGTTTTTCAATAAACATCCTAACATATAAAATTATATGTTACTTTAACAGTAAGTTTTGAATCAGTTTTTAACTTTGTTCACTTTTAAAATTGTTGTGGTTTTCCAATTAATAAGATCTTGTCATTACTAGCAGCAGAATGAGCTCCTATTTTGTTAGACTCTTGCTGAGAATGTGAGTAAAAAAAATATTGGGGATGGATCAGATGTTGATTGTGGACATTGATTTCAGCACTCTAATACATATCTTATGAGATACCTGAAAATATAATAATGTTTTTTCCTCTGAAACACACCAAATAAAGCATAACGAAGTCTCCTGGAAAGTGTGGATTTAGGGCAGTTTTATGTGTATTTCCTTTTAAAGTATTTCACAAACTATTTATCTATCTATTCATCTATCCATCTATCTATTTATTTTAATTGACAAATGTCAACTCAAATCTTAGTGACTTTAGCAATATGTGAAAATTTCTCATGACAGATAGTTTTCATATAGAGAAAATTATCATGTGTGGAACAAGTGTATATTTTGTGTTTTGATTTGGGCCTAAGAGGTGGGAAACTAACAAGTGACCTCTGACTACGAAAGGCAGCACAAATTAGAATTCTTAGAAGGATGCAAATTTGAATAGGAATGAAAGATGTGGTGTATATGTGGGGAGCTGAAGGAGGGAAGAGAAAAATGATCGAAATACACTTTATACAGTCATAAAATCTCATAAAATGAATTTGAAAAAAGTGAAAAAGAAATGTAGGTTTTTTGTTTTTTTTTTGTTTGTTTGTTTTTATCATACATATAACAATGCCCGGGAGGCAGAGATAGGCGGATCTCTGAGAGTTCAAGGACAGCCTTGTCCACAGAGTTATTCCAGGTCAAAGATATACACTCAAAAAGCAAAAGGTAAAAGTAAAAATAAACAAAATAGAGGTTAAAATAAAGAGCACAAAGATGGAAAATACACAGAGAATTTTGATACTGTATGCTATTATGCTCTGTTTGAATTATTTGAATGCTGAGAAAAGAGCAACAGCTGCTAAAAGATATTTATTTATAAATGCTGCTGAACTAATCCAACATAGATATTGTGAAAATGCCTTGACTTTGAAATTTGGATCTAAGGATATGATACTTTGGAAAAGAGATTCTTATTTTGTTTTCAAAGAGGATGAGACCCTGTTCATTTCTTCTGTTCCGATTTGGTATGATGGACCACGCCCTCCTGAAGGTTTGGTGTGAACACCTTCAGAAAATTGCTTCGCTCAACTGCCAACTGAGATGAAACTAGCACACAGGTTATACCATGAAAGACCTAATTAACGACGCCCCCATTCAGCAGGAAGCATTTTGGAGAGAAAAAACTGCGCCCATGTTCCCAAATATGGTTTATAAACGTTCTTTAACATTTAAAGGGGGATATGATATAGATATGAATAATTTGTATTAGTATATATTTTTCTCTATTGATAGAGATTTAAGGTCAATTTTATTATATATATATGTATTTCTGATATTGATTAAGATATTGTGATTGTGTAGTTCATAAAAAATGTAATGTATAATTAAGAAATATAGGTTGTTAATAGATAATCATAATAGTCAAGTTTGTAGTCATGTTAGTTAAGATTTTCTAGGTGTACATAGATATATTTTAGATAGGCATTCTTCATATTTTTCAAGGATTATAGAATATGGCATTTTAAATGTTTTAATAACCTAGGATTTTTCATGACAATGAGACACTCTGCTCCTGGCAGCACCAATCTACTTCAAGAGGAAGATGGGCATCGAAGAGGCTCGTTATGGAGTTTGATAGCCATTTGGGCAAGAAACTGTTCTTGCCTGGATTATTGCATAAAATGGACACAGAAAATCCACAGAGAGAGGACTACTGAACTTGCCTAAAGGTGAGATGATCTTTCGGGGTTCCTGATTCATGAAAGAGTCTGCGAGACATTCTGCAGGACACAACAGATAGTGACTGAATTGACTTTGAAATGTTCTGCTTTGTGGAAATGTCTCTGGATACCATGGGCCTGTAGGTCGAAGATGAATACCCCAACTGTACAGAGGAACTTTGGATGACTATACAGGCAGTGAGATGTTTCTGTCATTTCTAGAGTTTTAAAAGTTGCTTTTTTCTTGTTTGCTTAGGTAATATTGTATCTTTCTGGAGTCTTTGATGGAGTTAAGAATAGTTAGTTTTAGTTATAGTTTTCCTTAGTTATGATAAAGATTATTGTAATTTTTACTTGATAACTGTTTTGTTATATGTAATTTTGTTATGTTAAAGTTAAAGCCTTTTTTTTGTTTAAACAGAAAAAGGGGAAGTGATGTGGGAGTGTCATATATCAATCTGATGATTTCATTGGTTAAGTAATAAACAAACTGCTTGGGCTCATAGCTTAGAACATAGGTGGGTGGAGTAAACAGAACAGAATGCTGGGAGGAAGAGGAAGTGCGGTAAGACGCCTTAGACAGAGACAGACAGCTCTGCTCTCTGGAGCAGAGATGCCATGCTCCCTGCTCCTGGGCAGACAGACGGGATAGAGCAAGCCGCCAGGTCAGACATGCTGAATCTTTCCCGGTAAGATGGGTGCAACAGTTGATTAGAAATGGGTTGATCGGGATATCAGAATTAGCCAGTAAGGGCTAGAGCTAATGGGCCAAGCAGTGTTTAAATGAATACAGTTTGTGTGTTGTTATTTCGGGCATAAGCTAGCAGGCGGCCGCTCTTATTACTACAGTGCTAGATGAGGGAAGTTGAATATTTTTTTTGCATTTAGGAGGCATAAAGAATAATAGATTAAGTTGGAAGAAAATGTGTTCAGTCTACAAATAATAACCTTACATTTTAAAGCAGGGAAATATTTATGTTCTCTGTCAGGAACATGGTTATTCTCAGCATCACAAGGAAATCTGTCTTAGTATTTCACACATCTATAAACAGAAGAATTTTTACTTTGTCACGGAAATCAACTTTGAAAATGGCTGAATTTGATATCTTGAGATCCCTCCAACTGAACCTGCCAGGGAGACAGGCAGGTAATTATCAAATCTTCACTTCTTTTCTCTTGCCCCAGTACAACTCCCCAGTCTCATTCCTATTTCTGCATCAGATGACCTGCTGTACCCTTCCTTCCTCCCTACCCCTATCACCAACAAATCTCACATATCTCCTACAAACTTCCTCCCCATGCCTGCCCTCATCTCAGACCGCCAAACCTCAGGTATCCACCCTGGGAATCCACTGATAATTCGGCACACACACACACACACACACACACACACACACACACACGATAAACAGACTGAGAGAAAATGAGATCTTTAACCAAGCAAGTGCAATTCTTGTACTACAAAAATTTCAAGTTTCTAAGGAAAACACTGAAGATATCAGAAGATGATAAGCTCTCTCGGGCTCATGGATCAATAGAATGAATATAGGAAAATTAGTCACTATACATAAAGAAATATGTATGTTCCACACAATCCTATCAAAATCCCAACACAATTTTTCACATATCTTGAAAGGACAATTTTCAGCTTCATATGGAAACACACACACTCACAGAGACACACAAAAGAAATCCAAGGTGAATAAAACACTCCTGCTAATAAGATAAAGTCATCCCTGATCTCAAATTGTACTACAGAGCGACTACAATAAGAACAGCATGGTATTGGAAGAACAGACATGTTGTTCTTGTACACCAGGTGGCCCCAAACTCACAGAGATTTGGCTGCTTCTGCCTCCCAAGACCTGGGATAAAGGCGTGTGCCACCACTGCCCAGCTTCTTTCTTTCGTTTTGTTATTGCTATTTCTTTGATTTTGATTTTATTTTCTTGTACCTTGCAGGACCCTTAGTTTAATTTAAGGCTTCAGGTTTTGTGATTATATCGGATTTCTGTAGGTGTGAATGTGAGAGAGAGAGAGAGAGAGAGAGAGAGAGAGAGAGACAGAGACAGACAGAGACAGACAGTCAGACAGAGACAGAGACAGAGAGATACAGAGAGACAGAGAGAGGGAGAGGGAGAGGGAGAAAGAGAGAGAGAGAAACAGGCCAAAGAGAAGCTTTTTCTTTGGCCCTTTTTTTGGTTTGTTTCATTGTATTCTGATTAAATTGTTTTTTTTATTATCTTATTATACTTTATTTTATTGCTATGCCTTTCATTCCTGTTTGTTTTATAAGTAAAACTAGAAATGAAATAGATATAGATGGGATGGAAAGAACTGGAATAATCACAGGAGTGAAAATCATAATTAAAATATATGTTATATCGAAAAGGAGGTATTCATAGATTTGTGGGTTAAAATCCCGGTCTTCTATTCGATTCCATTGGTCTACTTCTCTGTTTTTTTTTTTTTTTTTTGCCAATATCACACTGTTTTTATTACTGTAGCTCTGTAATAGAGTTTGAAGTCAGGGATGGTGATGCCTCCAGAAATTCCTTTATTGTATAAAATTGTTTTGGCTATTCTGGGATTTTTATTTTTCCATATAAAGTTGATTATTTTCCTCTCAAGATCTGTGAAGAATTTTGCTGGGACCTTGATGGGGATTGCATTGAATCTATAAATTGCCTTTGGTAGAATTGCCATTTTTACTATGTTGATCCTCCCAATCCAAGAGCAAGGGAGATCCTTCCATTTTCTGGTATCCTCTTCAATTTCTTTCTTCAAAGACTTAAAGTTCTTGTCAAATAGATCTTTCACTTCCTTTGTTAGAGTTACCCCAAGATATTTTAAGCTGTTTGTGGCTATTGTGAAAGGTGATGCTTCTCTGATTTCCCTCTCTGCTTCCTTATCCTTTGTGTATAGGAGGGCAACTGATTTTTTGGAGTTGATCTTGTATCCTGCCATATTACTAAAGGTGTTTATCAGCTGTAGGAGTTCTTTGGTGGAGTTTTTGGAGTCTCTTATGTACACTATCATATCATCTGCAAATAACGAAAGTTTAACTTCTTCCTTTCCAATACGAATCCCCTTGATTCCCTTCTACATCTTTTGTGGTGGCTATTCAAACTAAAAATCTGATAAAACCAAGAAAGAATCAGGATTCCTCAAGTGATGATGTTTTTCTTTAAAGAGGACCAGAAAGCAAAAACGCATGAAAATTGTATGAATCAGTTACAGAATCAGACTAAAATAAAATCTCCTGTGCTTACATTGTACTAAAAGTTCCAAACAGTCCGATATTTCTATTTGCTTATTTGATTTCATGCTTTGATTTTTAATACATTTTTAATTAATTTTGCTCATCAATTCTTGTTTTGGTTCTTACATCTTCTGTGACTTTTGAATTACCTTGAGTTATTGCTTGTTGTAGCTTCTATGCAAGCCTGTGGGGTTAAATTCTTCAAAGATGGCATTGTGTGTTTCACATTTAATCTCCCCAAATGTGAAAATAGCCTCAGTGTTTGTGATTCTCTAGTCAAAACATTTTACTTGAGTAAAGTAGTGTTACCTAACTAATACATAAACCTCAACTCCACCCAATACTTTCTTTCTTGATTCCACATCTGACTTTCTTCATTATCAGGTAAATTCACTAGCTTCCCTGCTGTGCACCGCAACCCTGTGTCTGCACTCTTGTGCTCTGGAATGCAGTTTGCAAGCTTCGGGCAAGGGGGATGGAGATTTAATTACACAGACACACACAGACAGAGAGACAGCTACATGGGTCATCCTTGAATTCCCCAAGAATGCCCCTTTTATTGTGTTCAGGAGTAGATTATATAGAGATAGCCACGCCCAGGCCAAACCCACCAGAAACCACTCTCCTGCCATCAGGAACTCCTGAAGGTCTCCTGCTCAGAGCAGCTGTAGGCACTGAGATCAGGGGAAAACAAGTTGTTTACAAGAAATTCAGGATCTGGGGTCTCATTGCTCCCAACACTTCCCAAAACTAGTATGGGAATTGACAAGAAGTATTTGCACAGCAGAATCTCTCCCAAAGGGTGTTTTCCATAAAAGTTGTCTTAAGGTTTCCTGATAACTATTATATAGAGGAGGATTTTGAAAGGTTTTTTTTTTTAATATTGCTCATTGTTATAGAAGTTGTTGTGTGAGTAGTAATCAAAGACATTACTGGTGAGAGTCCCAGAGTGTCTGCAGGAGTGCTGGCATGCTTTGTTGGTCTATTAGTAATGACACTGTTGGTGCATCTGCCCTTTGTAATTCCCTCAGTACAAAATGTAGGGGTATTATATAACGCAGGAGTTATAATGTCTACAGAGAATGTGCATAATTCAGCTCTCAGATAAATATTGATTTAAACCAACATAAATGTTAGCTATGATTTTCAAAGACACAGAGGCAAAAATGTTAAAGATTAAAATATTAAGCTTGCTCATTGTAGCAAATGTTCTATTACAACAATTAATTATATAAAATTTGATTAAAGTTCTGATGTGCCACTATTTATTTATTTATTTATTTATTTATTTATTAAAGATTTCTGTCTCTTCCGCGCCACCGCCTCCCATTTCCCTTCCCCTCCCCCAATCAAGTCCCCCTCCCTCATCAGCCCAAAGAGCAATCAGGGTTCCCTGCCCTGTGTGAAGTCCAAGGACCACCCACCTCCATCCAGGTCTAGTAAGGTGAGCATCCAAACTGCCTAGGCTCCCACAAAGCCAGTACATGCGGTGGGATCAAAAACCCATTGCCATTGTTCTTGAGTTCTCAGTAGTCTTCATTGTCCGCTATGTTCAGCGAGTCCGGTTTTATCCCAGGCTTTTTCAGACCCAGGCCAGCTGGCCTTGGTGAGTTCCCGATAGAACATCCCCATTGTCTCAGTGTGTGGGTGCACCCCTCGCGGTCCTGAGTTCCTTGCTCGTGCTCTCTCTGATGTGTCACTTTAGGGGGTGTTCTATCGGGAACTCACCAAGGCCAGCTGGCCTAGGTCTGAAAAAGCATGGGATAAATCCGGACTAGCTGAACATAGCGGACTATGAGGAATACTGAGAACTCAAGAACAATGGCAATGGGTTTTTGATCCTACTGCACGTACTGGCTTTGGGGGAGCCTAGGCAGTTTGGATGCTCACCTTAGGAGACCTGGAAAGAGGTGGGTGGTCCTTGGGCTTCCCACAGGTCAGAGAACCCTGATTGCTCTTGGAGCAGATGAGGGAGGGGGACTTGATGGGGGAGGGGGAGGGAAATGGGAAGCGGTTGCGGGGAGGAGGCAGAAATCCTTAATAAATAAATAAATTTAAAAAAAAAGAAAAAAAAAAGAAAGTCTATTTCAGATGAACATGTGTTAAAGGAAACTATGCATCAAGGCATTCCTCAGAAAGACACACTGATAGAATATTATTAAATCAAATGGATTTGATATTCTTCTGGTGAACAGATTTACTATATTGGAATATTATTCTATGTTTCATAAATTTTCTAAAATCAAGAAAAATTCACTATTTTTTTATTTAAATGAAGTTTATATGATTTCATTCAGAAAGTTATTTTATACCACACTTTCCACATAATAAACTAGGTAACAGTATAGAATCATCAAGTTATAAGATAATCTCCTTATGTTGATGTGATTATACCACTTTAAGAAAAACAACTAGTATTGCCAAAAGCTATTTCTTTTGAAGAAGTCTATGAGAATGGTCTCATTGAAACTGTATCACCAACCAAAGTGAAACCTACTGTAAACCTACAAGAATGAGTTTCATTGCATTGACAGTTACCTCTCATAAGTGTGTGTGTGTGTGTGTGTGTGTGCACCTTATGACTGATGAGTAAGTATCACTAATGTCCATGCCTGAAGAAATCATTTTTGTTGGTTTTTAAGGTACTTTTTTTTTATCTAACCCATCCTGTCCTGATCTTGAACTTGAAACTTTCCTTTCTTCTCCAAGAGAGTATTGGGATTCCTGGCATGTACTAAGATTTTGGGCTCAGTAATGGACTTCACTTTTAAGTAACTCAATTTGATTTCTATGCTGCCACTGTGTCTTTTCTTTTTCAAACTAGAATTTGAAATAAAATGGGTTAGAAAAAAAAACTTAATCATATTAAATGTTTATTCATTTTCTTTGACACTGCACTAACATAAGAATTTCAAAATGTAATTGGGTTTGTAATGGGATTTAGCAGAAATTGAAGGCTTGGATTACTGAAAGGTTACTATCCTTCATATTGGAAATAAAGGAAACTGATTTTCAACATAATTTCATATGGCTGTTATTCATATCAAAACATTTCTTTCAAGTGATGTAATTGCTGGAATTCATACAAATTATTTCTTTGGTTTTCAGTCAATAGATGAGGGCTAGTTAGCCAAATTCATTTACTCAAAGCTTTATAAAAGTTAAACAGCTTTGTTGATTCTGAAATTATTTTTTAAATGATTGCAAGTATAACACCCAGATTGAAAGTGAATTATCAGTATTAGAATTCATCAATACAAATATAACATGAAAATTGTATATTTTAAAAAAATGACATTTCTTCATTAATCTTAACAAAGGTGTTAATGGATAATATTAAATACTGATTTAGTCACAAATATAAATGTTTTTCAGTAGCTTTAAAAATCTATTGAAAAAACATATAATTTCTATAGTTTATGAAATAAAATAGCTAAGATTTTTACTATTTTATTATTTCAATACATATATATCTCTTATTCATCAATATTTTGACATTTTTATCTCTCAAAGCATATATACATACATAAAATATTCTTAGTATTTTCATAAGAAGTCACATTTTAATTTTATTAAATAGTAAAGAAAATTTATTGACATATATTATAGATCACCTCCTCCAAGCCTCAGAAAAGACCACAGAAGAGTGGCTGAAAAAAAATGCTAGTCCATATGACAAAGAGCAGTATTGTAAAATTGTGTCTTGAAGCATGACATGGCCCTTCTCCTCACAATTTCATAGTAACAGGGTTTATCTGCATTGGACATTGAAAAGAAGAGGATGGCCAACATTCTTCTTTTATGAATAATGAGTATTTCTATGAGTCCTCAGCCTTTCCTGAGAAGCTATTATCAGTAAAAGGTAGGTAGAAGAGAGATTATACATTTACTTAGTAGTATGCTGCATATAGTTCAATAAACAAACTCATATCCATAGGCATACAAGTAGCCTTAATTAAGCTTAGTGGATCACAAAGAAGAGGCAAGAAGAAGAAGGAAATGGAGGAGGATAAGAAGAAGGAGGGAGGGAGAGAAACATGAAGAGGATAAAAAAGAGGAAGAAGAGGAAGAGGCAGAGAAAGAAGAAAAAGAAAGTTATTTTAAAAAGAGACTATCGGGATGCAGTTTATTAGGAATGGGATTAGATAAAAGAGTAACTACAGAATGGTCATGAGGTATAGTTGAAGCTTTATAAAATCATCTCATCAATATATAGTAGTAAGTATTAGAGGATCAGTAGAGGGTAAGAGTGATGACAGGTAAGAAGAGAGTGGATGAAGAGGATGAGGAACCTGTTTCAAAATAAAGTCAAGACTTTATTATTAAAGATTTGATGCTATTCGTATACCCAGTCTCTCAGTAAATTCCTGATTCTCTGGCTCTTACAATCTTCCCACCTCTCTTTGGCAATGTTCCCTAAGCTTTAGGCCTAGGAGTTGCTTCTGTTTTTCATATCCTTTAGGAATGGTCTGTAGTAATCTGGATCTTGATTAGTTGTGCTTTTCTTTTTCTTTTTGGTTCTTGAAGACAGGGTTTCACTGTAGCTTTGGAGCCTGTTGTGGAATTAATTCTTGCAGACTAGGCTGGCCTTGAACTCTGCCTGCCTCTGTCTCCAGAGTGCTGGGATTAAAGGTCTGTGCCACCACCACCAAGCGAGAAATACCCTTAACCAGGGAAGAACACACAAATATATAAATGAACAGGTTATATTTAGGAATCTAAATAAAACTGTGGTGCGTATAAACATTGGAATTTTCATATCTGCCTGAAAAAATGAAATTGTATAATTGACAGGTTTATGAGTAGAACAAGGAAAAAAATGTACACCTTACTTTTTGATATAAAGTCTCTCACTGAACTTCTAGTTCTGTGTCTATTTAGAAAGTCTAAAGATAGTCCTGTCTCGTTCACATCATTGCTTGGGCTATCATTTTGGTTCTGAATCAACTGGGTTCTTATTTGGGTTATGGATCAACTCAGATACTCACACATGTATAGTGCATACTTTATTGAGACATCCATAATCTAAACTCTAAAGCACTTGCAATCTATATGAGTTTATAGACTCTTCTTATTTTATTTTGTTTTGGTGACTGAGCTTGTGCTCCTTGTTTTTTGGTTTATGTTGTTTTAAACTGTAAATGAAGACCCCAAATTATCAGTAATTTAATTGTACATACATTCACCCCGATTCATATGCAT
The DNA here is from genome assembly GCF_018167655.1 of Microtus oregoni. Taxonomy (NCBI): domain Eukaryota; kingdom Metazoa; phylum Chordata; class Mammalia; order Rodentia; family Cricetidae; genus Microtus; species Microtus oregoni. The sequence goes on from NW_024543060.1 coordinate 20,712,110, forward strand.
TTGAGTTTCTGCCTTTCAGATGAAATAAGTTCAATAGACAAGGTTTCCTAAAATAAAGTGAATCAATACTTGAAAAAAAATATGTTGTGTACTGTAACTTCTCAATTGTCTTGACCTTAAATAGATTGAAAATATTTATTCTTGTTTAATTTAGGAATGAAAAAAACACAATATAAATAACAATGTGTATAACATACTCATAATATCATAACAACTTTAAATTGAAATTTTTATCTTTTATCCATTGTGGCACATAAGCAGTATATTATTCTACTTCATTGTCCCCTTTTATTTACTTGCATAACTGCTTAACAAGTTATGGGTAAGCTAATTTTCCTTTCACCCAAAGATATAATATTATATTTAGTAACAAAAATCAGTATGTACTAATGATGACACACTAATTTTTTGAATATTTGTTTATATATTCTGCTGTGATATATAAAATAATGCAAATAACCTATGTAACACTTAAAACACATCAATGATTGAAATGATATGTAATTAAAAGAAAAGAACAAAATCACTGGAATATATATATATATATATATATATATATATATATGTAGTTTCTTGTTCAGAGGTAGTGTAATTTCTATAAAACCTTAAAGAGGCAAAAAGATTACATGTTATCCACTCAGGTCATAGTGTCTGCGTAGTTGCTACATCTGATGTGTTATGTATAATTAGTTCAAATAAAGTATTCAGAGAACACAAACAAATGTTTTACACATTTACTGACAAACTTTTAAAAGGTTGAAGTCCGCAGAACGTTTAGCAAGGAAAGCAAATGTTTTCATTCTAACACATGTCTGACTTAAAATGTTGCTATATAATTAGCAGTTACAATTCACCACGACACATTACCGAGTACTGATAAAAGGGGTGAGTTTGCACTAAAATGCTGACTAGAGGATATTATCACAGAAACTGAGGTCCTCTATTTTGGCTATGCTGTCCAACTTTTCAATAGAAATATTAGCACTCAAGTTCCAAATTATGGCATAAATGACCCATCATTTTCCTACTCTCATTCAGACAATAAAATTTTGAATTAACTAACACATAATTAGTGACCCCAGAAAACACATCATGTTTTAAAAACTGAATTGAAACGAGACACTAAATAACAGCTTGCTTGTTGCCTTAGGCAAGTGAAAACTGACAGACGATGCACTGTGTAAAGATACAACATTTTCTAATCCTATCTTCTCGTTCAGCTAATTGTTTTCAAAATAATCATAGAATGTCACCAACATTGTGTCCAATTTAGAAATATGGAGTCAAACATATTTGACAAAATGTAGATTTTAGTCTGTGATTGATAAAATCTAATATGTGTATATACGCATACGAATATGCGTCTATGGAAATACACACAGCACACAGGAGCAGAACAATTGCATTTTATGTTCCAAGTGCTACTCTTGATCAAAGAAGTCTCTAGGAAGCTCCACAAACTTGGTGACGATTGCTGGTGTAGGACAAAATTGACTTGTTCATTCAAGCTTTGACTATGAGTCAGGGTGTTTAAATGAGGAGGCAGATAACTTGCCATAGTCTCTTGCACCTGGAACCCTACTTGTGTACTGAAATCATCAGTCATAGTAGAGTTGATTTTTAATGTGAAGTCATAGTTCGCTTACTGTACTTCCTTCATTATGCTTTTTATTACCAGTGGGCATTACATACACATCACGTACATATACACTCAAAAAGCCCAAAGAAAACACGAACATTAATACTACACAAAACTTTAGTATTTATATCCCTACTATGTAAGTTAACAATTGTATAATTATAGATACTTTATTATTTTGCAATGTCTTAACTTTGCAGTTGTAAACATGAATAACGAATGTGTTAATGGTAGCAAAGCAAGAAGAGTATGACATGACTCAAAATATACACATATACATTATGAATTTAGAACAATGTCATCATCAGAAATAAGATTTCTGATGGGTATTGGTATCTGTAAATTTGAAGGGCTTTTTCCCCTTTTTATTATACAATTATAATATGTGATTTCTCTTCCATTTCTTGGAACAAAATTATAAAATAAAAATTTATCTGCCATTTTTAAAAATCTTGTTTTCCTCAGTAACAAAGTGAGAATACCAATAGCTGTATTTTATAAGGATTAAATGTGCACATTTATTTTAAACTTGTAGCAATGGAATTGGTGTCATTTGAAACTTAGCTTATCATCATCAATATTATTTTCATATGCCAAAGTTTCTAGAAAGATATAAATAAAATTGTGTATCATCTTACATGGCATTTTTATAAATAATCCTCTGAAACTTATAAAATCCTTAGCGGCATTTTAACTCAAAATTCACTTGAGATGTTCTTTCAAGTGATATTTCTTAATGAAAAGAAATCTGATTCATAAATATGACCTTTTTATAAAATACTAAATCTATCTATTCTCTCTATGAGTCGCAAGAAGGTTTGTGTGTGTGTGTGTGTTTTGTATGTTCATGTATGTGTGTTTCTGTAGGTGTTTGTATGCATCTGCATTCACATGTGTGTGCAAACCCATCCCATGGCTTTGTGGAGTCATATCAGAAGATTTACCACCAATTTCATAAGCTAGTCAAAGGTTATAATTGTCATATCCATGTTTTTTTTCTTCTTTTAAATTTTGTTTTTGGCCGGGCGGTGGTGGCGCACGCCTTTAATCCCAGCACTCGGGAGGCAGAGGCAGGCGGATCTCTGTGAGTTCGAGGCCAGCCTGGTCTACAAGAGCTAGTGCCAGGACAGGCTCCAAAGCTACAGAGAAACCCTGTCTCGAAAAACTAAACTAAAAAAAAAAAAAAAAAAAAAAATTTTGTTTTTGTATATTTCTTTTTAGTTTTGAGGATCTCAGGGATTCAACCTGAAATAGCTTTGTTTTCTTTCAAACAATAGCTATGAAAATTCCTTAATACAAGTTAATCCACTATTTAATTTTTCACTTACTTTCAATCTTCAGGAAGACTGAGACATTGGCCTCTGCTCTCCTCATATTTATCTAGTTGCTCAGCCTGACCTTTGGCTTCCTTCAATCACCTGCTCTGCATTCACAAAGTCTGAAATTATACATATGAAATTTCATGCCTAGTTATTTCCAATCTACATACAGCTCTAATATTTAACTTGTTCAACATAACATCTTCTCATAACTTATCTATGGGTAAAAGACCATCATTCTTTTTACTCACTTTGTTGTATCATATCATACTTATAAAGATTTATCTTCATTACCCCCTGCCTTAAATAAAATTCCCATAGATATCTATAATTTTATCTTTCTCTATCGATCTCCATAAATAATAATATAACAGTTTCGAGTTCTATTTGATTTTGGTAGTTATATATGCACATTATAAAATGTTTTATATTAGTTACTTTGATTATGTAAATGTTAGTTTTCAAATTTTTATTAGGAACTTTCATTTAAGTTGAAAACTAACTATAATATAATAGATAAATGTTGAATATGAAATAAAGTATAAATATCTTGTTACTATTAAAAAAGACAGCACACTGGTATGTTTGACATTTAATATAACTATTAACTATTAGCAAAGGAATAAAAACATTCTGCACAGTGATCATATTTACAATAGATATATGATACGGCAGATTTAACTTTTATGTAAAGCCAAAATAAATTTATAAGCTTGTTTAAATCTCACCGTGGCAAATACTAGTTTCTTCTATTTGTGGTGAATATAATCATTCTGATTTCATGCTATTGCCTTTCTTTTGTTTAGAAGATTATTGGTGGTAATAATAAATGATCTGTGATAGGCACATTATGAAAATTAGTTAAATGGATTATATTAGACAGTTGTTTTCTCATTGAAAGAAGTATATTTGTGTATTATTTTGCAAATATATTAAATCACAGTCTTATTTGCTTATATTCGTAGGCTGTCCAAGAAAATAACATCTTAATCAAGAAAATCAGATTTTCTACTTATTTATTCACAGATTTAACAGATGAAACTTAACCGGGCAGTGGTGTCACACACCTTTAATCCCAGCACTCAGGAGGCAAAGGCAGGCAGATCCCTGTGAGTTTGAGAAAAGCCAGGTCTACAAGAACTAGTTTCCAGGACAGGATCCCAAGCTACAGTGAAACCCTATTTAAAAAACCAAAAAAATAAAAAAATTAATCTATGAAACTTATTGACTATTTACCGAAGAAGGTCAAAGTTTCTGTGTTCTAGAAAAATCGTGATCTGTAGAAAGAAATGTGAAAAATGGGGAGAGTGACTATAACTGTGGAGAGATGACAATACAGAGGGAAAGCGAGGAAAAGAAATTAATAGGAATGGGGATATTTGAAAATATATAGATAAACATTATTCCATACACATTTAAAATAAAGTATTAAAATTATAAAATATCATAAACATGTCATATAATACGAACATTTTTCAGTGGAATTTTGCTATAATCATGGATATGACAGGGTGGAAAGGGCAGAAGAGATTGAAGAGGGGGGTGAAAGGCATGAAATAGTAGATATTGATCTCATGCATGAAATATTCTACAGATAAAATAACTAAATTTAAAAAGAACCCGGAAAAGAAGTATATTTCATTGCTACTCCCTAATTGCTCTGAAATTGACTACATCGTTCTTGGAAAGAGCAGTATTTTCAGGCAATATTTTAAATGAGATGTTTGATTAGGCTTTTATGCTGTCAATTTCTTACTGTGTGTGGGTAAATAGAAGCAATAGCAGTCTGACAAAAACATATATTTACTCACCACGATGTTATCAAATTCTATAACCCTGTCAGTTCCTTCAAAACAAAAGCCATGAATTCAGTAACTGTAGCTTATTTGAAGTTTCCTTCGTTGTCCACTGATGTCTTGTATATATCTATTTAACATCCCAACCTTGCTCTTTTATTCCAAACCCCACTGTCTCTCCCTGTATCTATGCTTTTTTGATGTCATTTGCTACTTAGCCCTTTTTTTAAAAACTTTTTAATCTTCTTGCATAATTGCTATTTTTTTATTCATTTTTATTGAGCTCTACATTTTTTCTCTGTTCCGCTCAATGCCTTTCCCCTGCCCCCTTCAACCCTCTCCTAATGTCCCCATGGTCCCAATTTACTCAGGAGATCTTGTCTTTTTTTTTTTATTTACTTTTAGATTGTTTTTTTTTTATTTTTGTTAAATATATTTATTTATTAAGGATTTCTGCCTTGTCCCCGCAACTGCTTCCCATTTCCCTCCCCCTCCCCCCGATCAAGTCCCCCTCCCTCATCTGCTTGAAGAGCAATCAGGGTTCCCTGACCTGTGGGAAGCCCAAGGACCGCCCACCTCTATGCAGGTCTCATAAGGTGAGCATCCAAACTGCCTAGGCTCCCCCAAAGCCAGTACGTGCAGTAGGATCAAAAACCCACTGCGATTGTTCTTGAATTCTCAGTATTCCTCATTGTCCGCTATGTTCAGCTAGGCCGGATTTATCCCATGCTTTTTCAGACCTAGGCCAGCTGGCCTTGGTGAGTTCCCAATAGAACATCCCCATTGTCTTAGTGTGTGGGTGCACCCCTCGTGGTCCTGAGTTCCTTGCTCGTGCTCCGTCTCCTTCTGCCCCTGATTTGGACCTTGAGATTTCTGTCCGGTGCTCCCATGTGGGTCTCTGTCTCTGTCTCCTTTCATCGCCTAGGACATTGAGCTTATAATTCATGTTCCTAGAGAAGCTAAATAAGAAGGTGAATCCAAAGACAAACACATAGGCATCCTCATGAATATTAACCTTCATCAGGCGATCTTGTCTTTTTCTATTTCGCATATAGATCTATGTAAGTCTTACTTAGGGTCCTCATTGTTGTTTAAGTTCTCTGGAATTGTGGTCTGTAGGCTGGTTTTCTTCGCTTTATGTTTAAAAATTTCCTATGAGCGAGTACATATGATAATTGTATTTCTGGGTCTCGGTTGCCTCATTCAAAATGATGTTTTCTAGCTCCATCCATTTGCCTGAAAAATTCAGGATGTCATTTTTTTTTTCTGCTGTGTATTACTCCATGTATAAATGTACCACATATTTCTTATCCATTCTTTGGTCAAAGGGAATTAAGGTTATTTACTTTTAAAATAACTAGATTTTTGAAATTTTAAATTTTCAAATTTGAAATAACTAGAATTCTGTAGCATTGTTAAAAATGGGAATAATAGGGTTACCTTAATTTGCTTTTAGTGCTATATACTCTTAGCTTTCACTGGATTGTTGTCTTGTCTCTTGTATTTTAACATGAAAAAATATCTTTTCACTAATAATTCAATTTTAAATTGAATTAATTTTTGTTGCAATATATTTTAAATGTTTGAAGTTTTACGTTGCTATTCACAAATTTCTAAGGGTTAGCTTGTAGTTTTTGACTTGGTCTACAAAAATTTAGTAATTTTTTTCTATCTTCAGTTAGGGCAATTTTATTATAGGCTTCATTGTTTAACAGTTCCAGACTATTTTATTATATATTTCAACATATGCATTTATACGTAACATGTTTGTGTGTATAAACACATAAAATTAAGTATTGAAAATAATATATGAAAGCCATAATTACACCTTATAATTTTGTATTTTCTATTTAATAAAGCTACATGACATCCTTAAAAAAGTTTTATTAATTTAAAATTTTAACTTTTGATATACTAAAAGCAAAATCCTGGTTCTATTTTTACATGGACCTGCTCCTAAACTCTATTTGTCTTAACATTTTTATTTCATCTTTTATATTCTGATTTACCTCATTCTTCACAAATTAATAGTCTCAGTAATTTATAACTTTCTTTTTTAATAATATATGTTAAAATATGTTCTGTTATATATGAAAAATATTTCTTGTTTTTTAAAGACTGCCTACTATTTCATAGTATATATAACTGTAGTTTACCTAATTGTGTTATGGACAGCATCCAACCATCTGCTAAAAATATCATAATTGTTTCTATAATGCAACAATTACATTATACGGCAAGGGTATCTGTAGGATTTGTCTTACATATGTCTCTTCTAGATATTGGTTGTGAAGGTAATGTGAATATACTGACCTTCTTTGAACATGTTATGTTTCCTCACAACAGTGGGTAGTGCTAATGCAGGCTCTTAGCGCCTGGAGCCAACAATAGTGAGGACGATACCTATTTAGAGAAGGATGAGCCATGCTTCTCTGAAATCTCAAAAGCTGTTCGCCACTCTTAAGGAGGATCTGCACTTATTGTGAAGATTCTTTATACCTTTCTTTTATGAGGGAATTGCTTTATTCACTCCATCTGTCCACATGATATAACCATGAGACTGTTCACAACTGTTGCACTGAGACTGTCCTTATGCTGTGTCATTGACACTGTCCACACACGGTAAGACTGACACTGTCCTCATGCTGTAACACTGACACTGTCCTCATGCTGTGACACTGACATTGTCCTCACACTGTGACACTGACACTGTTCTCATGCTGTAAGACTGATACTGTCCACATGCTGTAAGACTGACCCTGTCCTTATGCTGTAACACTGACACTGTCCTCATGCTGTGACACTGTCCTCATGCTGTGACACTGACATTGTCCTCACACTGTGACACTGACACTGTTCTCATGCTGTAAGACTGATACTGTCCACATGCTGTAAGACTGACCCTGTCCTTATGCTGTAAGACTGACCCTGTCCTCATGCTGTGACACTGACACTGTCCTCATGCTGTGACACTGACATTGTCCTCACACTGTGACACTGACACTGTTCTCATGCTGTAAGACTGATACTGTCCACATGCTGTAAGACTGACCCTGTCCTTATGCTGTAAGACTGACCCTGTCCTCATGCTGTGACACTGACACTGTCCTCATGCTGTGACACTGACACGGTAGACATGTTATAACAATGACTCAGTCTGCAGTTGTCACTCAAACACACACACACACACACACACACACACACAAAAAAAAAAAAAAACAAGATAAAAATCCCTCACTAATGAAAGGTACCAAGCCATGTGGCTGATACAGACAAAAATTATGGGTTATTTTTTGATGCAAGATTTAATAAAAGGCCTAAAGTAATAAGCCAACCAGTTTATAATTAACGGAGACCTCTGTGTGTTTATTTGGGACAAACTGGCTACAGGATTGGACAGGACACAAACTTCTGTCAACAGGTTCTTATAAGCATTTTAAGAAGCCAATGTCACTAAACATATGAACTATCAGTAGCTGGGATGGCCAGCACAAAACCTATACATCAAGCCAGTTGTGGATGAAATTCCACGGAATGGAATGAACTCATTGTATTCTACCCATAGCCTAGGAATTATTGGGAAGTTCTAGAATCTGGATGATGGAAAGTCAGTTTTCTTGGAGGGCCTGACCTATGGCACAAGGTAGGTTGCCCATGCTCCAGTGGATGACAATTTATTGCACATGCCCACATAGGCCGCAGTTATTCGTGTCAGTTGGGAAGAGGAGCAGAAAAGAAGAAGGAGCGGGAGGAGGCAATTTCATATTGAGTGATTTGAAATACCCACAACATAACTTCAAATTCTTGTACAAATCCTTTTCAAACATATTTTAATTAAAATTGAGAAACTTTCATTTCATTTGTTGGTCTTGGAAGTCCAAGTGGTTCTCAAACAACAGAGAGCATTGTCCTTGGTTTTCTCTCAAATAGGTAAGTCCCTATTGTTGAAAGATCTGAACAATTACAATACGTAGAAATATATTTTTGAATCTATTCCTATAATAGTGAGACAATATGTAATGTTTATTTATAAGTTACTCTATCTATCGTTTTCAGAAACTTAACCGTAAAGATGAAACACCATAAAGATGTATTAGAAGCACAATTAATAAAAACAATCAGAGAGAGAAAAATTGTGTTTCAACCTTAAGGTCCAAAAAACAAAACAGCCTATGGCTCTTACCTCGACCTCTGTCTGAAATAACAATCCTGACTTCAGAAATCTCAGAATGAGACTGTGCTAGAAGACCTGTCTTTACCCATTTTATTATCTTTTCTAGCTCTGGGACTAAATGTGTGCACCATTTCTGCCTGGTTTCTATGGTAAATTAGTGTGGCTTCTGAGATTAAAGGTGTGTGTTATTGTTGCCTGGTCTATAAGGCTGACCAGTGTGGGTATTTTACTTTTCTCATCCTCAGGCAAATTGTATTTATTAAAATACAAGTGAAACGTCACTACAAATTACTATATTTTAATAATTTATTTCCTGAATGAACTGTTGATCTGCATAAAACTAATTTTAAGAGTACAAATTCTAGGATATATTAGTAATAAATTGGACTTTTTTGTCCACAACTGAATAACCCCCATTTGCAGAATTTGTTAATTTTATACTCTGCCTTCTTATCTAATTGGAAGGCTACTATGTTCATGTTGTTGTTGTGATAATGAATGCATAATATTTGGATTATTGTTGCCGTTTGATTCTGGAATATCGTTGTGTCTAACCTTTCTCCTCTACTTAATGATACATTTAATGTGGGGAAGTTTAGTTAACTAGAGACATTTGTGGGGGTAGGGAATGGGAGTGAGGTGGTGAGAATTGCCTGCATTGATGTTTGTGTTCCACATGCAAGCAATGTATGAAGAGACAGGAAATGGGTGTTATCTGTCTTGAATTACAAATTTAGCTGCCATGTGGAAACAGTGTACCAAGTATGGGTCCATTGGAAGAGCAACTGGTGCTTAAAATGGTTGAACCAACAATACAGTGCTTGCAGAATATTTTTGAAGGACACTATAAAGGGTCAGTCTCTCTGTCTTCTTCCTTTAAGTTGAAACATGGGTGACTGACTGTTCACTGGCATAAACAAGTCCCAAATGCAATAGTTACACTAGTGTGGTCTGAAACCTCCAACACTGGAAAAAGGCTGAGAATTATTATTATTATTATTATTATTATTATTATTATTATCATTGGTCTTAAACATTTGTTTTGCTAGCATAAAGATGACTAACTACAATCTGGTTTGTTGCTGGCATAAACATATGTCCTACTTCTTTCTTTTAAGTATAATTTTATATGGTTAATACAAGTTCACATTTCACTTAGTGGTGTGCTTAATATTATTCATATATTTTTGCCTGAAAATCTTAATTGTATTCATTTTGCCTAAAAGTGCTCTTTTTAATTTTTGAGAGGTTATCTGTATTTTATTCAAAATTGTTAAAATAGAAAAACATTTATCATGATATTGAAATAAATTTAAATATGCCTAAATCAAGATACTTTCATTTTATTATCTTATCTGTATGTGTGTTTAAATTCTGGAAAAAATAAATGAAATAACTTTATGGCCCTATGTCAGCCCCATATCAAGATAAAATATGAAGACAAAATAGTCACTGTAAGAAAAACGCTTCGTGGTGAACAGGATCCTAAGGAAAATCATGTTTCTTACATGTCTTACTCTGACATCCTTGATTTAGATGATACGTAATATGGAAGAGTTTGGAGGATGATGTTTACAGTGTAATTATTAACTTTTGAATTATTGTACAAAATTAAATGCTGTTATGAATTGTTATATAATGATATTGTATAGAATCTTAGAATTTCAAGCAACATTTCACTCACAGTATCTTTTAATTGACACTTGATATTAATAATCTTTTGCATCTTCTAATTATTGGTAATAGGTATAGATACCTATAGGTTCTACAGTTGACTTGCACTTTAATGAAGTTTGAAGTTTCTGGTCACTTTTTGTTTCTTACAAATCTTGTTGATGTTTGCTTCAGTTCTACTGTGTGGAGAATCTTACTACAGAGAAGAGTCAAAGCTAAGCTGGGTTTATCCCTCTTGTAGTTGACTGTAGGATCTGCCAAGCTGCCTTGGGATTCTTTATCTTTCAAGTCAATTAACTGCCTCCGGCTGTGTGTTAGTATTGATTGAACTGTAACATTTGTGTTTTGAACTTCCAATCCAAAGATTTGTTTTTCTCTATACTAGGAACTCTAAATTAAATTATATATTTGACTGTTTTCCTTCCTTTTTCCTCTTTGGGTGAGTTGTTTAATATTCTTATTGTGAATTTTATTTGTTCATCACTTTCTATTCATTCCTTTTTAATTTTATTCTTAACCATCTGTCCCTCTTTTGCTTTTGCATGCTGAGTTTTCTCATAACTGTCATACATATGACAGCTTTTTTAGATCCGTATCTATTTTTTTTTTGTGTTCATCCAAAGTGACTTGAAGTTATTTGACCTTAATTTATCCTCTTTGTTTTAGCTCTGTCTGTTCATTTATTATGTCTTTTGATCAAACTCAACTTACATTCCAAGTCTGTACTGTCTAAATATTCATAACATACAGGACACCTTTATACTGAAAGGCTAATTTTAAAGCAAAGTGTTCGTTTATTGCTTTATTTCTGTGCCCTTAACATCTATTTATTTGTTAGTGTGTTAATATGCTGTCATATACATATACAAGGGTTTTATCACTGACTGCTCCTCCAGAGGAGCCGGGTTCAGTTCCCAGCACCCACATGGCAGCTCACAACTGTCTGAAGATCCAGTTCCAGGGGATCTGACACCTTCCTACCAGTGCACATAAAATAAATAAACAATAAGTAATATTTTAAGCCGGGCGGTGGTGGCGCACGCCTTTAATCCCAGCACTCGGGAGGCAGAGGCAGGCGGATCTCTGTGAGTTCGAGGCCAGCCTGGTCTACAAAGGGAGTTCCAGGACAGGCTCCAAAACTACAGAGAAACCCTGTCTCGAAAAATCAAAAAAAAAAAAATTTCTTGTTATTCCTCATTTTCAGCATAGCTACATCTAATATAGTTTATTTTTTACATTTTTATTGCTTTTAATAAACAGAATGTTTCTTGAATTAGTTATGTTTAGAGGGATGCATGACAAAAGTGTGAAGTAGACAAGATTGCCGGCAAAAAAATTGGGATCTTGGGGGTGGGGTGGGAGGGGGGTAAGGGGAGATGGGGAGAGATGAGAAGTGAGAAGGGGAGGATGGGGGGAACTTGGGGAAACGGGATGATTGGGATAAAGGAAGGTTGGATAGGGGAGCAGGGAAGCACATATCTTAATTAAGGGAGCCATCTTAGGGTTGGCAAGAGACTTGGACCTAGAGGGGCTCCCAGGTGCCCAGGGCGATGCCCCCAGTTAGTTCCTGGGGCAGCTGAGGAAAGGGAACCTAAAATGACCCTATCCTGTAGCCATACTGACGAATATCTTGCATATCACCATAGAACCTTCATCTGGCGATGGATGGAGATAGAGACAGAGACCCACACTGGAGCACTGGACTGAGCTCCCAATGTCCCAATGAGGAGCAGAAGGAGGGAGAACATGAGCAAAGAAGTCAGGACCACAAGGGGTGCACCCACCCACTGAGACAGTGGAGCTGATCTATTGGGAGCTCACCAAGGCCAGCTGGACTGTGACTTAAAAAGCATGGGATAAAACCGGACTCTCTGAATATGGTGGACAATAAGGGCTGCTTAGAAGCCAAGGACAATGGCACTGGGTTTTCATCCTACTTCATGTTCTGGCTTTGTGAGAGCCTAGCCAGTTTGGATGTTCATCTTCCTAGACCAGGATGGAGGGGGGAGGACTTTGGACTTTCCACAGGGCAGGGAACCCTGACTGCTCTTCAGACTGGAGAGGGAGGGGAAGAGAAGTGGGGGGAGCGGGAGAGGAGTGGGAGAAGGGGGAGGGAAATGGGAGGCTGGGAGAAGGTGGAATTATTTTTTCAATAAAAAAGAATTAAAAAAAAGTGTGAAGATAACATAAGTACGAAGTAGTCAGTGCTTGAACCTAACATTACAGCCTGTGAACAACTCCTATACTATAAGTTTTTGCGATGAGTTTAATACTATTCAAGGTACATATTAACTTTGCTCATAACATGTTATAACAGAAATACTTGCAATTCACTGAATGCACAGATGTGTATATCTTTATAATTCATCACACATGACTATCTCTCTCAGACTTTCAAAAATGTTTGCTTGCTTTCAGGCTATGAAACCAGTTATTCAGGACATAGGAAATCTGCATTTGCTTTGACTGTCTGCTTTCTGAATATAGTCAAAATATAAGTATCAAGGTGTCACTTGAATATGGAAATAAGTTACTAATTTATTCTGAAATCATGATTATAGATTTTGCCAACTCTGCAGTAAAATGCATACAGGGCAGGATTCCGATGTTTAAACTGTCTAAAGGACTATCACTTGACCTACCCCTTGATTATGACATCTAAGTCTTTAAAACACCTTTTATGTTTGTATTGTACTCTTGGGACATGCCTGAGTTTATGCTGAAAATGTGATAGTTGGTGGTAACTTTCTTCATTGTTTTAGTTAGAGTTTATATTGCTTTGACAAACCACCATGACCAAAAAGCAACATAGGCAGAAAAGGCTTTATTTCTGCTTCCATTCCCTGATCAATAAGAAAGGGACTTGTGAGAGGTTGGAGATAGAAATTAAAAGGTAAAAGGTAATATATTTTTAGTTTTACAATTAAAACCTTAATTTTTCAATTAAGGTGTAGCAAGCTACAAAATAACTATTATTATAAAGGTCATAATTAAAATTTCAATTGAAATTTAGCTCATAGAATTAAACATTTTGTCTTTATAACAAATATCAGTTGGTTAAGGAATGAAATAAGTGCTTTATCTCATGACTATCATAAGTTGTACATCCATAACTATATGTTCTATATTTTCTATTGAAACAGATTAATATTACGATGATCAATAATTCTCTAAGAGAGAAAAATTAAGTAAGCCTTAATATACACACATTCTGTGGTTCTTTCAGATATCTAGTTATAAATGTGTGGGCAATAGAGAGTAATAACTATGAAGACAGTTCACATCAGAAATGATGTATTTTTGTCATGCATACCACAGTGCTCAACCAGGAGAGCATTTCTTTTCTCCTGAATGGTGTAAGGGAAGAGTGAACAAAGTTTATTGAAATTCAGTGTTTCATCTTTGAGAAATCTATGATCTCTATAGATGAAGAATTGAACAGTTGAATGCACAGCCCTCAACGAACTAAGAATTTGATTAAAGAAAAACATGTGATTGCTCAAGGGACTTGAAACATTGTATGCTCTAAAACAGAAATTTTATGTCACTGGAGGTGTGCAAAAGTTTGCTTGAGATTATTTTATAAATAAAGTGAAATTTTGGGTTATTCATTGAAGGTAAGCCATAATAATGAATGGTAAAATCCAGACATACTAATATCAGACACATAAATGATAAGGAATATCCAAAATGTATGCCTAATAAGACAACATTAAAATCGAAAAATGTAACTACCACAATAATCATTTAGAAACAGTCTAATCAATGTGAACTCTTGATCTCTCTTGCTGCTTGATTAAACTTCCATTTCTATTACTAGCATGTAATAATAATAACAACTTGTGGTTTCAGCCAACCATTCTAAATCATATAAGAAAAATACCTGGGATATCAAGTGTTAGTTTTTGTTAACTGTATTGGAGACTTTGAATATATATATAATTTAATTTTAGGTATGACATATGTGATCAGCATAAGGTATTAGATGTAAACTTTGTAGAATCAGTTAATTCTTTCATTTTTGGTTTTGGGAATTTGAGCACAGGTAACCAGGGTTTTGTAGTGAATACATTTATGGGATGAGCCAACTAATGGACCTTTTAATACACATACAAACTCACACATATACACGCATACATGCAGGGAGAGAGAGAGAGAGAGAGAGAGAGAGAGAGAGAGAGAGAGAGAGAGATTATTTATTGAATAGGTTTTAGAAAGATAAAAAGCAGAAGTATTGTAAAGATAAATATTTTATTCATCATTACATATATCAATGCAAAGAACCATTATAGAGATTTATTTAGAAGCTGCCAACCTTACAGTTTCAGAAACATCAGACATGCTAAAGTAACTTAGTAGTTCTCTTATTGTGTTTGTATGCAAGGTATAGCTTTCTGTTTCAAAAAATAAATGTGTAGTCTTATGTGTTATTTTATTTTATGCCAGTTTCTGGGAGGCAAACAAGATCTGTGTAACCAAAGCTTTTAAAATCAGGACAACCCTATAAATTATATTTGTTTATCATAATAAATATGTAATTTATATAAAAAGGTTAAGTCCTTTTGGATTTAATCTTAGATCTGAATTTAGCAGCTCAGGATAAGAACACTGGAGTTGAACATTGTGATCCCAAAGATCTTTTACATTAACACAGAGAGTACAAATAAAATGCAAGGAGATGTACATTATACTTCAAGAATGTTTTCTCTGACCTCTATTTATTTGTATAGAATTTCTATGTCAAATTACTCCTGCCAGCTTTTGGAACTGATGAGAATACCCTTTCAAGGATAAAATAGGCCAGTGCTTCCTCTGACAGCAGGGCAAGGCTTAGCATCTTCTTGGAGACTATACATTTACTATTGTTGTACATTTAGTTCAAGCAATGTGTCCTAAAACTGAAGTGAGCATTTTCAATATGTTGTGCTGAGTCTGGGCCTTAAAGATATCAGTGGTTACATTAATGTTTGTATAACTCATATCCTTATTAAAACAGCAAAAGAAAAAGTTACAATTATGATTTATTGATAATAGCCAATTCCAAAATTTCATAAAGCTTACTCTCTAAAAACCTGTTTTATATGCTCTGTGAGCCATGTTCCCAGCTGCTGACTTACACCGCAGCTTTTCTGTACTAAAGTTCCTCCTATATTGAGTGAAGATCAGGGAGCCACCCTCTTGTCATATTGTTTCTGGAAGAATTTCCATAATAATTCAAGATATATCTACCTCTTACATTTCACACAGCCCCTGGAGTATACATTTTAAATAAAAAAACCTTATCAGCTGTCTTATGCTTCCTACTTCTGAAGAATTTTTATTACAGTAGGATCAGAACTCATTCTTTTATTTTTCAGTGAGTTCTTGTCCATTAATTCTTATAATAATCATCACTTTGTACCCAGCCACCTGTGTCCTCTTGCTGCTTCTCATCTTGTTGAGTGTCTTCACACTACTGGAACTTTCATAGGTACTATCACTGTGATGGAGGAAGGTCATTGGTTAAATAAAAAGAAACTGCTTGGCCCTCATGGTTAGAACATAGGTGGGAGGAGTAAACAGAACAGAATGCTGGGAGGAAGAGGAAGTGAGCTCAGACTCCACAGCTCTCCTCTTGGGAGCAGACGCCTCAGAGAAATGCCATGCTCCCAGCTCCCAGGCAGACGCACGTGATAAAGCTCCGACCCAGGATGGACATAGGCTAGAATCTTCCCGGTAAGTGCACCTAGGGGCGCTACACAGATGATTAGAAATGGGCTAAATTAATATGTGAGAATTAGCCTAGAAGAGGATAGATAGAAATGGGCCAAGCAGTGATTAAATGAATACAGTTTGTGTGTTGTTATTTCGGGCATGAGCTAGCCAGGCAGCCGGGGTGCTGGGGACGCAGCCCCGCCACCCTTATTACTACATCACTGAGTTTGAAATACTCTTCCCTTGTCCTTTGAGAAGTGTCTCATGTCTGGGAATTAATCTATTTGCATATGAGTGGAGGTTTAGATGACACCATCTATAGTACAACACAGTGAAGTTCATCTTAATTCAGTCTGCATTACACAATGCAATCATGATGTTTTCCACCAAAGATATCATTTTGTGTGTATGTGTGTGTGTGTTCTTTGCCTTCTGTTTTTGTTTTGCTTTTCGAGGGAGAATTTCTCTGTAACTTTGGAGCCTGTCCTGGAACTAGCTCTTGCTGACCAGGCTGATCTAGAACTCACAGAGATCTGCTTGTGTCTGCCTGAGTGCTGGGAAGAAAGGCATGTATCACCATTGCCCAGTCTGTTCCTTGTCTGTAGCTGGCTATTAATTTATTTACTATGTAATTAATTAGCTGTTTATTAACCTTTATTTTAAAATGTTACCTGCTTTTCCATTTTTCTTTCCATATGATGCAATAAAAGACTTATTGAGTAAAAGAAGAATGTAAAATATGTATTATTTGATTTTTGTGATGATTCATAAACATTTGTTTCTTTTCATTGTATAATATAAAGTTATGATATATTAATATATATGGGCATATACTTTATGACATATTAACCTAAACTATACATCTTGCTTTGTAAGAGTGAAGCAGGTTATAAGATCTCTAATAAACTTTCTGTCTGTAACCTTCACCACACAGCCTTTGATCTATAACTCAGAAAACAAATGGTTCTGAGTTTAGTTTAAATTTGCCACTTAAATTCTCAATCTGATAATAATTATAATTGCTTTTCATATGCAATGATCATTTCAAAATTATTGCTTAAATCACCCCGGAATTATGATGTTTTCTGAACATGTTCAGCATAGATAAAACCTAAATTGCTTTTACTTTTGAGAAATTTTTTTCTTTTGAGAAGAGTACTGTATTTGATGTGATACTGTGCTTGCAAATGCTTAAGAGTTAGATGCTAGCAAAACACCCACTAAGCTAAATCTTTATTTCTCTGCCATTTTCTTAACCTGGACCTAGGAAGTTTATATGATGCTAGTCAAGAATTGAATGATCTAAGTTGAGTGACAACACCTGTTGTATAGAAAGCATTGAACGTTTACTACATTTGTCGCAACTGTAGATATCGACAACTTCTCTTGAAACATTTAATGTGGTCTGATAGTTTCAATGAGATAGTCCCATAAGACTTTGGGCATTTGAATATTTAGTGTCCAGTGGGTGGCTCTTTGTGGAGGATTAGGATGTATGGCATTGCTCAGGTATAGCACTGGAGGAGGCCTTTGAGGATTCAGATGCTCTCTGCTTCTTGTTCGCAGTTGATGAATTAGGCTCTCATATGCTCTTCCAGCTACTTGCTATTTGCTGCCTCTCTATGCCACCATGGATTACTGTCTCTTTACTCTCTAAGCTCCAAATAAACTCTTCTATAAATTGTCTTTGTGGAGATAATCTCAGGGGAACAGAAAAGTAACCAGCACATATTCCACTGTTCTATTTACTAAAGTTTGATGTATTTAGAATATTAACTTATCTACAAGGCTCCTGTGACAGGAATCAAAAGCAAATACTAAAAATGAGAATCAGGTGTTATGGCACGCTCCTTTAGTCCCAACAACTTAGATGTGATGGGCAGAAAAGAGTGGCTCTGAAGCAAGTCTGGACAAGAGTGATATCGTAAAAGCGAAATAAAATAAAATAAATACATGGAATATAAACTCTGGATCACAGTATCAGTTGTTATGAGTAAAATAGTCAAAGGAAACAAGAGATAAAAACATAAAACTGCAATCATTGTTTTCATTTTCCTAGTGGGACACACATTGTTTGCATAAATGAGGAAATTTTTCTATTATATAGTAAATATCCATGGAATATATATTTTAAATAATAAGAATGAGCATCTTATTTAAAGATGGAAAATTAATATTTTTAATTTCCATGTTTAATTTGTTAATTTATTTTTACTTGTATGCCTGCATGTATGCATGCATGTGAATGCATGAACATGATCAAGAATATACATGTATCTGTAAAAGGCAGAAGTCTAAAGGTAGCCAGCAAGACCTGGTTCTCTTTTTCACTCATGTGGGTTTTATCATTTCAATTTGAATTGTCAGACTTGATAAAAAGTATCTTCACCCCTCAATTCATCTTACTACCTCTCACCACAAAGATACTAGTAATCTAAGCGAAAATTCATGGGGTTTCATTGTAAACATATTTTTGTTAGAACATATCTTTACTAAGGTTTCTAGTCGTGAAGAGACACCATGAACATGACAACTCTTATAAAAAATATTTAATTTGGATGGTTGACAGTTCAGTAGTTTTTGTCATTATCATCATTACAGGACATGGAAGTACACAAACATTCATGGCACTGGAAAAGGAGCTGAGATTCCTACATATTGATCTACAGACAACAAGAAGTGAACTGAATGTCACACCGAGTGAAACTTGAGCAATGAAGACTTCAATACCCACCCTCACAATGACATACTTCTTCCAACAAGGCCATACCTCCATCTAGTGCCACTCTCTATAAGCTTGTGGTGCCCAATTATACTAAAATCACCACATTTTATCCCTGGTTTCCACAAGCATGTTAACAGTATTATAATGCAAAATGTGTTTAGTCCAATGTCAAAGCTCCTCATAGTCCATCACATTCTCAACAATGTTTAAAAGTGCAAAGTTAAAAGTCTCTTCTGTGAATCATTCAATCCCTTAACTATAATTCCCTATAAAATAAAAAATGATCACATACTTCCAGTATCTAATGGCATGGGGTACACAGTACTTTCCCAAAGTGTAGGAAAAGGAACATAATGATGAAATACTGGCCCAAAGAAAGATGAACTAGCAGCTTTGCAAACTCCAAACTATGCATCTCCATGTCTGATGTCAAAACACTCTTCAAATCTTTAACTTCTTTCAAATTTGTTGACTACAACATATTGCTTTCACTTGGGCCTGTTCCAGTCCTGTTAACAGTTTTCCTTGGCAGTAATCCCATGACATCTCTAACATCTTGGGGTCTGCAAGGAAGTCTACGTGTACTGGCATCTCAAATGTATTTTAGGAAATAAAGCTTGCCTGGGGTTTGGGAGAGTAAAACAGCCACACTGGTAAAACTTACAGGCAGGTAGTGGTAACACACACCTTTAATCCTAGTGGTCACACTAGTTGCCACAGAAACCATGCCTGTAATCTTAGTGGTTCACACCTTTAATCCGAGAATTAGAGAGGACTATAAAATGGGAGGAAAGCAATCTTATTCTGAGATTCCTGGAGGCAGGATTGCCATTTTGGACTGAGTTCGAGATAAGTTCCAGTGACTGGCTGTTTTACTTTTCAGATCTTCAGGTTGAACCCCAATTTCTCTCTCTGAGTTTTTATTAATTGTGCTTCAGTCTAGGTTTCTCTTTCACAATTTCATACAATAGCCACTCTAGGACTACATTCAGGGACACCCTTGACACTTGTCTGGCCCTAGTGGCTTTCTTTTAGAAAGTCAACAAGATTGACAAACTTTTATCCAAAGGCAGAGAGAGAACATGCAAATTAACAAGATCAGAAATGAAAAGGGGGGCATAACAACAGACACTGAGGAAATTCACAGAATCATCAGGTCTTACTACAAAAACTTATATGCCACAAAGCTGGAAAATGTAAAAGAAATGGACTTTTTTTTTAGATAAGTACCATTTACCAAAATTAAATCAAGACCAGGTGAACAATTTAAATAGATCTATAAGTCATGAGGAAATAGAAGCTGTCATTAAGAACCTTCCAACCAAAATAAGCCCAGGACCAGATGATTTTAATGCAGAATATCAGAACTTCTAAGAAGAGCTGATACCTATACTCCTTAATGTGTTTCACATAATAGAATTAGAAGAGTCATTGTCAAACTCTTTCAATGAAGCTACAGTCACCCTGATTCGAAAGCAACACAAAGACCCAACCAAGAAAGAGAATTACAGACCAATCTCACTCATGAACATCGATGCAAAAATTGCCAATAAAATTCTGGCAAACAGAATCCAAAACTAACAAAAATATTTTTAAACTCAATAAAATGATTCCTAATGATATTCTGCTGTACTCAAATATTGGTGCCTAGTTTAAACGTCATCATGGAGGCTTCATCTAGTGACTGATAGAAACAGATGCAGAGACCCATAGCTAAACATTGTTCAGACCTTGGGGAACCCTGTAGAAGATGGTCAGGAAAAATTGTAGGAGTCAGAGAGGTCAAAAACTGCTCTGGGACTATGGTCTTGTACCCTGTAAAGATTTGTCAGTTGTATTGGCTTAATAAAATGCTGATGGGCCAGTAGCCAGAAAGGAATTATAGGCTGGGTGACTAGACAGGAAGTATAGGTGGGGCAACTAAAACAGTAAAATTCTTGGAAAAGGAAAAGTTCAGTCTGCAGGCATCACCCAGACAGAGAGGAAGCAAGATGAGAATGTTTTACTGATAAAAGGTACCAAGTCATGTCTCTAACACAGACAAGAATTTTGGGTTAATGTAGACAGTAAGCGTTAATAAGAAGCCTGAGTTAATAGGTCAACCAGTTTATAATTAATGTAGATGTCTGTGTATCTCTTTGGAGTGAATGACTTTGAAGTTGGACAGGACAGAAACCTCTTTTAACAAGGATCATCACAAGAAACATGGCAGCTAGATTTTAATTGTCGACTAGCCTAACCTAGAATCACTAGAGAGTTCAAATTATTAAATTTCTAGATTATGGGGACTTGAAATCCAAGGCCATACAGACAGCCCTTTGTATTCTCTGACATTTATCCTGTGAACCTAGCCTTTAATGGCTGAGCCATCTCTCCAGCTTTTCCCTTGTTAAACTCAATGTGACATTGATAATGGATAGTTATGGAAATGAGAGTATTGTTGACAGATAGTAGAGAGCCAGAGCGTGAGAGTGGCCTATATGCATTGTATAATGTATTAAATTATATAAAACTTACTTAATAAATATATATGAAATATATGATATATAATACATGATATATATATATATATATATATATATATCATAAACTGCCATTACTGACTCCATACATATCATCTTTTCTTTTCTCATTTGCTTTCCCTAATGCTCACTAGGAGACAGTCCCACTGACAGGCAGTGAGCAACCCAATAACCCAGTAGCTACACCCACAGTGCTTGGGAATGATGCCTCAGCTAGGTGCCATTTCTTTAAGCCTCCTCCAGCTGAGCTCAGAGATTGCCACACTCCAACTGACACCTCAATTGTAGCCTTGTAAGAATGAGATCCTGAGCTAGAGATCAGCTTGTAATAACTGATTTCTGAAACAGAGGAACTGTGAGACAATAAAATCTTGTGGTTTTAAACTGCTCAGTTTTGTTATGCAGCTATAGAGAGTACATGGATTCATATAGAATAATAATATCCCGTTACTGCAACATCATAGGCATATTATTTGCAAAAGCATTGTCACATTTATTCTTTTGGTTTATAATTATCAAGTTTACTTGAGATAGCTTTCATATATAAAAAGACTAATCCACATTTTATGTGAAATGAAATACTGTCAGTATATATAAACAGGAATTTTAAAGAACTTCATTATATCAGTTTTAGCAAATAATGATTTTATTAAAATAAACTGTTAATTTATGTCAGACATCATTACTTTGTTTGAAAAGCACATACATTTTATTTTTTGTGACTTTCATGTGTGAATACAGTATTTACATTGGTCCTCGCTCATTTTCCTCATTCCAATTCCGCCCCTGTCACATAATTCATTCAATAGCTTATGGTTTTTGGATTGTGGAGAAGAAGCCATTAATATTAAAAAAAATGTTGAAAATTATTGAAGTCTGTGTGTTGGTGGCTATCACTTTCCCTCATTCTGACTTTCCCAATATTTCTGAAATTCGTGGTTTCTTATTGTCTAATTAGTACATATTTTATAAAAATATGTATACATCCTGTTGAGACAATTGAGTATTGTTTATATGTGTCTAAATCAGACTTTTTGGTATTGTCTAACACATCAGAAACTTTGTCCCTGAAGAAAAATGATTTCCATCTTCCAGTAACTTCCATTTGCCTTGCAGTCCTTATTCTTGGGTTTAAGCTGCGTAATACCCTATTCATATTTGCATGTCAAGTGATATTAATTTTAGGCATTCTTTGGTAACTCTATTATTAAGATTTCCTGTGTCCAGTTTCCCTATCTTAACAGAAGATACCATCTTATAGAAGATGTCCACTCTTGGTCTTTAGGCTCTTACAATTTTCAGCCCATTCTTCCAAGTTGTTCCCTGAGCATTAGGTGTAGGTGTTGGATGAGTCGATTTTTGTTTCATTTGTTTGATTTTTGTTGTCTTTGTTTTATTTTGCTTTTGCATATATATAAATTAGGACTGGACATCCCTCAGACCACTGTTTTATGAATTTTGGAAAAATTTGATTTTCTTTAATTATGTCCATCTGTAAAAGTGCAGTTCCTGGTGAGAGATGACAGTTACATTTACCTATGTGCATAAGTACTTAAAATGCAATTAAGAATTATATTGGTTAATAAAATAACAGTAGCCATTTCACTTTGAGAGTCCATGGCTTTACCAAAAATAGAAAAAAGTACATGTTTAGAGTACTGGGCATTAATTTCCTTTCATTTATTTAGGGGCAATTTTATTTTATGGGCTTTTTGTTTTTTAGATTTTCTGTGGGGGGGTGGTTGTTAGTTACCTGAAGCATATAAGTCCACTATTGCAACTATTAGTAAATGATGGTGTCATAGTCATTGATGTTACTCATATAGATTTTAGCTGGCCAAACCTAGAGGTACTCTATCCATCCCTGCCTTGCTGTTTTCCCATTTTGAATATAACAGAAGTTACTTTGGCACATGGGATAATATAGAAAATGATTACATAGATTCGGTGTGATTAGATTCAGTCCAATTTTCTTTAAGGATTACCCTGGAAAGAAATGAAGAAACCTAACTTTCCTGCCTTTTATGGCTAGGTTAGTTAATTTTCTGTTTACTTTGACAAAGTACATGACAACTGTCACTAAAGTAAAGAAATATATACTTTGGCACACAGCTTCATAGTACACGAATTTATTGTATTATGGAAAACATTATTGTACTGAGAGTCTTCCCTGGCAGCAGGCCTGTATGGCATGGTTTGTTCATACTTCAACAAGAGGGCTCAGGAGCAGTCTGAATTTGGCATTGAAGGCGTAAGTCATAAACAATGCCATACAAGTTTGGAATTATGATTAATAAGGTGGTATTTATTTAAAGGGGAAAAAACTTACATATCACCGTCAGCCCTCTGTGCAACCAGGAAGGTAGTCTAGTCGCCGGCAGAGCAGGAAGTGAAGAGAGAGAGGAGAGGGAATTGTCTGCTTTTTTAAAGAGAGAGAGACCACGCCCCAATGGGCTGGTATCTCAGCAGCTATAGGCTGGAGGAACGGGAGGACGTCCCACAACACCTCCCCCTTTTGTTTAAATAAGAGAGTTCTAAACCTACTTTGAAATTATATACAATAAGTACAAATATCCTATTCTAACTAGCTTAGGTCTTGTATAATAAATAACTTGGCCAAGTCATGAGAGAAAGTAACTACATTTATATAGTCTTCAACCCCATCGAAGATCTGAGAAGGGAAATAATGTTACCTGGGTAATTAGGAAGTTCAGTAAAACAACTTCCAAAACATACAACAAATCACAGAGACAACTCGCTACCTGGGCAATCAACCAAAGTCACGTTAGCAGCATTGAAGCAACCAACTTTGGCTAAGGCCTAACATAACTGACATACCATTTTCAAAGGCAATCAACTTTTCAAAACTATCTTACCCTGCCTTGGCATGAATTCATGAAAGAGTTTGTAAGACATTCTTCAGGACAAGCAGATAGTGACTGCCTTTGAAATTTCCTGCTTTGTGGAAATGTCTGTTGGAAACTATGAGCCTGTAGGCCGAAGATGGATGCCCCAATGGTACAGAGGAACTTTGGGTGACTGTACAGGCAGCGAGATGTCTCTGTCATTTCTAGAGTTTGAAAATTGCTTATTTCTTGTTTGCTTAGGTAATATTGTATCTTTCTGGAGTCTTTGATGGGGTTAAAGAATAGTTAGTTATAGTTTTCCTTAGTGATGATAAAGATTATTGTAATTTTTACTTGATAACTGTTTTGTTTTATGTAATTTTGCTATGTTAAGTTAAAGTCTTCTTTTTTTTTTTGTTTAAACAGAAAAAGGGGAAATGATGGAGGAAGGTCATTGGTTAATTAAATAAATAAACTGCTTGCTCCGATAGGCTAAAACATAGGTGGGAGGAGTAAACAGAACAGAACGCTGGGAGGAAGAGGAAGTGAGCTCAAACTCAACAGCTCTCCTCTCGGGAGCAGACGCCTCAGAAAGACGCCGTTCCCCGCTCTCGGGCAGACACACGCGATGAAGCTCCGACCCAGGATGGACGTAGGCTAGAATCTTCCCGGTAAGACCGGTGCTCACAGATTATTAGAGATGGGTTGATTGGGATATCAGAATTAGTCAGTAAGGGCTAGAGCTAAAGGGCCAAGCAGTGTTTAAATGAATACAGTTTGTGTGTTGTTATTTCGGGGCATAAGCTAGCAGGCGGCCGGGGTGCTGGGGATGCAGCCCCGCTGCTCTTATCACTACATAAACCCAAGGGCAAACTTTATTGGGAGAGGGGACGCCATCATCTAGAATTACTCCAGCTGTCACGGGGTGACATTCTTTCTGGGGGATCCTGTGAAAGTAAAATGATAGTTAAATTTCAAGATAAATGTCTTTTAAAATTGCCAATAGTCTCTGAGTATTTTGTGCAGGTCTGGCCAAAATGTTGTATAAGATGTGCACCATTTCAGCTAACCAAGTTGGAACTGTCTTGTGCAGCTGGTACCCAAAGCAGGTCTTGTAGTAGCGCTATCAGTCTCATAACGTCATATCAACCAGGTGGAGTTGTTGTTATGGGGCCCCATCTTCTTCCTGGAAACTTCAAATGTCACTTCAGGAAAAACTCATTGTTCATTGTGAAAAACTTAAACATTTATCATATATATATATATATATATATATATATATTCATTGAAAGGCATGATAGATATATTCAATGAAAAGTATGATAGATATGAAGAAAAGCAAAGATGTTTTCTAAACTCATATTTCTTTCTGTCCCATATCATGGCTCTTGATATGAGACAGAAACTCCAGAAACTCTGGGTTTTTCTCTTACTAACAGGCTTGGAATCAGAGAGGGACTGAGCCAGAGTCCAACTGCAAAACCAGCTTTATCAATTTAGAAATATGGTTTAATATATTTTACTTACACAACTCATTCAGTTTTCTTGATATTTCTTATTGGGCAGGTATTTTTCCATCTGTCAGTATCAAAACATCCACGGTCCCTTGAATTTCTCAATACGAGTGTTTTCCTGTGGAGATAAGAACAGAACCCTGCCCCCATTTTATATGTTTTTCTTACCACCTGTATGAATAGCATCATTGTGAATGAGTTGTCATTTCTCCTTTCCAAGAGGTTTCTCCTCTTCAAATCGAAACTTTATTAATTTTGATGGTATCCACAATTTTTCTTCTCCTGTGGAAACAAGAACAAAACCCTATCCTCAACATAGCACATCTCCTGGCTTCCACTGAGAGGTCAGCACATCTTTGAAATAAATCGGTTGATTTAGTTCAGCAGACTTTTCCATTATCCAATGTCTTTCTGCTGCTGTCGTTCCTTTCTCATTAGCGTTAAGAAAATTCAAGGTTAATAAAGCATTATGTAATCTATTTCTGGGGGTATTTTCTGTCACTTTCTGTTTGTTCAGCATGTCCTTTATAGTATGATTTGATCTTTATATAACTGCCTGACCTGCAGGATTATTTGGTATACCTATAATGTGTTTTATATTATAATAATCAAAAAAGCGTTTCATTTTCTTAGATACATATGCTGGACCATTATCTGCCTTTTTTTGTGCAGGTATACCCATGATGGCCATAACTTCCAATAATTGTGTGATTACTGAATCAGCCTTTTCTGAGCTCAGGGAAGTAGCCCATTGAAAACCTGAATATGTGTCTACAGTGTGGTGTACACATTTTAATTTACCAAATTTCATAAAGTGGAACACATCCATCTGCCAGATTTCATTTCTCTTAGTGCCCTTTGGGTTACTCCCTGCAGGCAACGGTGTTTGACTATAGAAAGAAAAAGTAGGACATCTCTTTATAATGTCCTTAGCTTGTTGCCAAGTAATGAAAATTCTTTCTTTAGGCTTTTACTATTGACATGATGCTTCTTATGAAATTCTGAAGCCTGCAACACACTTCCAATCAATAATTGATCAATCTCAGTGTTGCCTTGGGCTAGAGGACCAGGCAGACCTGTATGGGACCGGATGTGTGTTATGTCCATCGGACAAAGCCTATTCCTGATAATGTCTTGTACCTGGATAAACAATGAAGTCAACTCTGTATCATCTGGTATAAATTCAGCGGTTTCAATATGCAAGATAACTCTTTCTGCATATTGTGAATCTGTAACTATATTAAGAAGTTCTTTAAAATCCCTTAGCACCATAAAAATGGCATATAATTCTGCCTTCTGGACAGAATTATAAGGGCTTTATTCCAACTTACTCAATTCATCTGACTTGTAACCTGCTTTCCCTGATTTATTTGCATCAGTATAGAATGTACGGCCTCCAGTTATTGGAGCATCATGTACAATTCTAGGAAGAATCCAAGAAGTTCTTTTTATGAGGTTAAGTCTACCACTTTTGGGATAGTTGCTATTAATTTCTCCCAAAAAATTAGCACAAGCTCTTTGCCACAGTTCATTGTCTTCCCATAAATTTTTTATTTCTTCAGTAGTAAAAGACACTATAATTTCTGCTGGGTCTATACCTGCTAGTTGACAAAGTCTCAGCTTACTTTTTAAAATTAATTCAGAGACTTTTTCTACATAAGTTTTTAATTTTTTACTTGGTTTATTAGGTATAAATATCCACTCTAAAGTAATATCTTCCCTCTGCATTAGAATCCCTGTAGGAGAATTTCTGGAAGGCAATACGACTAGGATGCAGCTAAGATTTGGGTTCACCCTATCCACATGTGCCTCCTGTAATTTTTCCTCAATCATTGCCAGTTCCTTTTCTGCTTCAGCTGTCAGTTCTCTTGGACTATTCAAATCTTTATCACCATCTAAGGTTTTGTTTAAATGAACTATTAGATCAGGTGTTATCCCAACAGCTGGTCGTAGACTGGAAATGTCTCTTAACAATCTTTGGAAGTCATTAAGTGTCTCTAACCGGTCTCTCCTAATTTGTGACTTTTGCGTTTTAATTTTCTCTAACCCTATTCTGTAACCTAGGTAATTAATAGAATTTCCTCTTTGAATCTTTTCAGGGGCATTTTGTAATTCCCACCTAGGCAAGACTTTCTTTACTTCTTCAAACATCCTTTCTAAAGTATCTTTATTTGAATCAGATAACAAGATGACATCCATGTAATGAGAAAGTATGGACTTGGGGAATTGTTACGATTTATTTCCAATGGCTTACTTTCAAAATATTGGCACAATGTAGGACTATTGAGCATACCCTGTGGGAGGACAGTCCATTGATATCTCCTATTAGGCTGAGAATTATTATAAGTAGGCACTGTGAAGGCAATTTTTTCTCTATCCTTTTCTTGTAACGGTATAGTGAAAAAACAATCTTTCAAATCAATAACTATAAGAGGCCATCCTTTTGGTAACAGAGAAGGCAAAGGAATTCCAGATTGTAGTGGGCCCATAGGTTGAATTACTTTGTTGACAGCTCTTAGATCTGTCACCATTCTCCATTTACCAGAGTTCTTTTTTAGAATAAACACAGGAGAATTCCAGGGGCTGGTTGATTCTTCAATATGATGAGCATCTAGTTGCTCTTGCACCAGCTGTTCCAATGCCTGTAGTTTATCTTCAGCTAGAGGCCACTGTTTGATCCATATTGGCTTCTCAATTAGCCATTTAAAAGGTAGGGCTGTTGGTACCTCTAAAGGTTTGGTATTTGCTGTATATTCTTGTACAGCCTGAATGGCTTGTGACCTTTTTCCATAATACCTCATCATATCCTTCCCAGAATAATGAGTTCCTGGAACTACAGGAATGTTAATCTGGGTATTCCATTGCTGTAGCAGGTCACGGCCCCATAAATTTATGGCAATATTTGCTATATATGGCCTTAGTCTTCCTTTTTGTCCTTCGGGCCCTATGCATTCAACCCATCTTGTGCTTTGTTTTACACGAGATATGGTTCCAATTCCCAGGAACTGAACACCTACCTCTTGAAGAGGCCAATTTGGATGCCAAGATTCTGGGGTAATGATACTTGTATCAGCACCTGTGTCTAATAAGCCTTCAATAAAAGTGCCATTTATACAGACTCTTAGCTTTGGTCTTTGATCATTAATAGAAGTCTGCCAAAATATATGTTTACTCTGTCCTACTGGGTTTTTTGACTCATCCTCCACACGTAATTCATCATTTAGACCAGTATTACTTTTTACAGCAGAAATTGGAGCCTTTAATTTTCTTGGTGAGACACGTTCTCTACTGTGACTGGGAATGACTGGGCCACTGTTGGCTTGGGGGCCCGCGAGGGGCCCCCTCAAGGAGTTTCCCAATGGTATCAGGTTGCCTTATTTGTCTGTTGTTGACCTGCATTCGTTGGACTAATATCAGCCTTTACCGCATCTCCTACATGTACCTGAATGCCTAGGTCTCCTATTTTTGTCATTCCCAGAAGAGATATTATTCCTAGAAATTCTGTGCCTGCAATCCGTTTTCAGATGTTCTAATTTACCACAATTAAAACACCTGGCAGTTTGATATCTCCTCATTGCTGTAGAAATCGCTTCTCCTACCAAAGATTCATCGTTATAGCTAAACGTCTCAACATTCATCATATGCTGAATCCATTCATCCATAGGTGCTGATCTAGTCTTTAAAGGCCCAATTATCTTTTTGCATTCTAATTTTGCATTCTCAAAAGCTAGAGATTCAAGAAGTATACATCTAGCTTCTGGGTCTGTTACCCCTATGTCCAGAGCCTTAATTAATCTTTGCAAAAATTCAATAAAGGTTCTCTCTGTCCCTGCCTAATTCTCGTATATAATTCAACCCTTTTCGTTGGATCTTGTATCCTATTCCAAGCTTTTAAAGCTGCTTCGTGACATAGACACAGTACTTCATCGTCATAAAGAACTTGGTCCTGTGGATCAGCATATTCTCCTGAACCAAGAATTTGATCTTGGGAAACCTCGACACCTTTTGCTCTTTCTTGCTGTTCCATATGTTTGGATTCTTCTCTGAAATAAATTCCAAACATCAAGGAAGGTCCATTATCTAAAACTGCAGACACTAACTGATGGAAATCATGGGGTGTAGCTCTAGCATTAGAAGCCCAAATCCTTATCATTTCCTTTACATATGCAGAGTGCAAGCCAAAATTAACAATAGCTTGCTTAATTTCTTTTAGATCATTCATTGCTATTGGCGTCCATCTAGCTTCTCTGACTCCCTTTAAGCCTTTAGAAGTTGACTCTTTGTCAGAATTAAGTATAGGGTATGCCGCTAAAACCTTGGGTAAGCCAGTTCTAATTGCTGTTGTTGGCATTGTATCCTGTCCTTGTGCCTTATTACTCTGTTTACCAGCTCCAATCATTTCTTCAATCATTTCAAGTCTTTTTATTATTGTCTCTTTTGAATCCTGAATCTCCTGACCTGCATAAGTTTCGAGTAAAGATTGTATGGTTCTTAGGAGTGCCATATTCTTCCTAATGATAGAATATGCAAAAGAATACTGAAGCCTAGTAACCAGTAAATTAAGTTATCCCTATAGTCATATAAACCTTGCATGATATAACCCACTGTATTGGTAACCAGAACAGTATAATTCGTGTTGGAAACGAAAACTGCCATATTACCTATTATCCAGCAGGTGGCGCTGTTGCCAAGTCGTGACAAAAACAGGGTCCTGTTTCAGAGTCTGCCTAGTATTTGTTAAAAACTGGAAAATGTAAGTTGCTCAACAAAGTAAATGTAATTAAATCAATTCCAGAGACGGAACCAGAAACCCAGAATCCAGGGGTAGAGAAGAGCAACCTGGAAGCCGCTTATGCCTCCACGTGACAGAGTCACCCTGAGGGGTTGCAGCTTTCAGCAACTGCGTGCTCTGGTTTGTGCCACTTAAGAGCTGTGCTTGCAAGGCAGATTTAAAAATGACTCAGAAAAGAGCAAACCACGTGGGCAGAGACTATGCAGTCCTGTGGAGTTTAAATCCACGTGTGGAGGCAGACAATAGGGTGCGTGGGGACTGGAAGTCAATCTGAGGTGTCTAAAGAGAAAATGTAAAGAACTGCAGTAATAAAAGCCAGTGCAGTGATAATTTATATTAAGCTGCTGGCTCCACGCACAAGACACAGGCCACAAGAGAAACAGCGGCACCTGAGGAAGGGAGGCTTGCACCAAGCCGAACTTGCAGCCGGCAGCTGAGCGGGGGAAGGGGAGGTCCTAACACCAAACGCTGAGTGCCAACTGAAGGCGTAAGTCATAAACAATGCCACACCAGTTTGGAATTATGATTAATAGGGTGGTATTTATTTAAAGGGGAAAAAACTTACAGATCACCGTCAGCCCTCTGCGCAACCAGGAAGGGAGTCTTGTCGCCGGTGGAGCAGGAAGTGAGGAGAGAGAGGAGAGGGAAGTGGCCGCTTTGTTAAAGAGAGAGAGAGAGACCACGCCCCAATGGGCTGGTATCTCAGCAGCCATAGGCTGGAGTAACAGGAGGACATCCCGCAATATGGCATAATTTTCAATATTCACTCCCAATGACTCCCTCCTGTCAGCCAATCAAGAATCACAATGGTTCTTTTATTTATTTATTTATTTATTTATTTATTTTATTTATTTAAGATTTCTGCCTCCTCCCCTCCACCGCCTCCCATATCCCCCCCCCCAATCAAGTCCCCATCCCTCATCAGCCCGTAGAACAGGCCGGGTTCCCTGCCTTGTGGGAAGTCCAAGGACCTCCCACCTCCTTCCAGGTCTGGTAAGGTGAGCATCCAAACTGCCTAAGCTCCTACAAAGCCCGTATGTGCGGTAGGATCAATACCCAGTGTCATTGATCTTGACTTCTCAGCAGTCCTCATTGTCCGTTATGTTTGGGGAGTCCAGTTTTATCCCTGCTTTTTCAGACTCAGTCCAGATGGCCTAGTTGAGTTCCTGATAGATTATCCCCAATTTCTCAGTGTGTGGGTGCACCCCTCGCAGTCCTGAGTTCCTTGCTTGTGCTGTCTCTCCTTCTGCTCCTGATTTGGACCTTGAGATTTCATTCCAGTGTTCCAATTTGGGTCTCTGTTTTTGTCTGCTTTCATCGCCCGATGAAAGTTAATCTCCAGGAGGATGACTATATGTCTTTCTTTGGGTTCACCTTTTTATTTAGCTTCTCTAGGATCACAAATTATAGTCACAATGGTTCTACAGCTTCCACAATACACAGCCAGCTGCAAAACCAGATTCAAACACACAGACTGTGGATGATATGTTACATTCTAACAAAAAATACCTCCTTGTATCGGCAAAATTCTTGCAGTTGTTGATGATACTGCACTGAGAAAAGCAAAGTGCAAGATTGGTGAGCTTGGTCTCCAGCCTCCTGCCTGTCATGTCAGTCCAAATTTGCTTAGCCTCAACTTCTATGCTTTAGAGAAGCTTCATTCTTAAAACTTCTGCTAAGTTTGCATATTTGTTGGGGCAGCTGGTGTCTGCATGGTAATTAATATTCTTCAATACTGAAATAAACAATGAAGGAATGCAAAACCTGCTGCTCACAATACTTCTATGTTTATTTCTTTGGAGTTGGTACATTTTGCTTATCTTACAAAGACTGTAGCTGAGCTTCCTAGTTTCTTTAGTCAGGAGATTTCTTCGGTTTTGCAATTTCAGCCTCACAAAAGGTTTATTGCTTGTTATATTAGTAGTCAAATTTAGGTCTTGGCTTAGAATTGTTTGGCAATTTCAGTTTTCTCTACATAGTGATATTGATACATTTATCTTTTTGTTATGTTTTCTTTTGTTGTTGAAGATTGTTCTCTGTCTGATATTTCAGTCTTTCCTAGAATCCCAAGTTAGCCAACATTTTCACGCATAATTAGATGTTAACATCTCACAAGTAAGAATCATGGGCAATGCTGCCTGCAAGGCTAGCCTGTGTACCTTAGCCTCTCCAGAAACAGTTTGTCTCTTTGAAAAGGATTACACACAGTTTTTTTTTTAACTTTTGAAGGCTTGGGAAGTATAAATCCCATAGGTTTAGCAGGGTTATCTTAGTAATGATTGTTACTCTACTTCTATCATGACCACCACTGGGACTATGATAGAATATTTCAATATTGTCATGAAAAAGCTGATTTTGTGGATTTTCTCAATCAATGTATACATTATCCACCTCCATTTTTTCCAGAGTGATGTTTCAATTAATGGGTAATTTAGAAAGCACCAATATATATAGCATAAAGGTCTCTTAGAAAGTCAAGCACTCCTATAAGCAAATAAGAATAGAATTGTTAAAGTATTTCTTTTACCATTATCTTCAATAATAATAAATATTTTAATCATAATTACTTGGAGAAAGTGTGTGTGTGTGTTGATAAAATAAATTAATTTGTCAGTATTCTCTGTTAGTCTACCACAATGCATACTTTAAATGGTAATGCTAAGTTTCTCAACCATTTCATCATTCATATTGTTTGTGATACAAAACTTAGGTCTATGCTAATGTCATACATTGTAAGAGTGTTATTAAATATGGTTGCAGATGAGCAAATCATTTCAAGTAAAAATGTTAATGTATATTCTCAAATATATTTTCTCTAATTTGTAATATTATTACATGTGTAGTTAGAACTATAGTTTGATCATTATCAAAACCATAGGAATGACAGTACTTCTCAAATCAAATTGGAAACCAGTTACTGTTGCTGCCAGATCTAATGATTACCTAATCTGTTGAAGTATAATAAAAACTGGAGAGTAAGAATTTGATATAAAGGCCTGAAAAATCCAAGAAAAACAATTGTCTGAACCTCTCGTGATATTTTACAGATCAGCCATGTAAAATTTCAACAGTCCTCCTCCTCTTTTCCCATCCTCTCTTTTCCCCCTCCTAACTACTCCAAAAACTCGGCCAATCATGGCTAGTATTGAGCTGACTCTGTCCTTTGATTCAATGTTGCTTTATTGGCATAGAGGATTGGCTGTATGGATAATTTTCCTGCAACAAGTTACAGATTAGCAGTGTGAATACAGTGAAGAGAATCAGTTATTTGTAAACTGCAGTGCTTGCAAACATGTTAAGAGCAACATCTAAATCTAACAGATTTTTTTACAGTCATAAAAGTCTATCTCCAAAAATTCAATGATGGAGTAATCTAAGAACAAAGAAGAAAACAAACTATTGGAAAACAAATAGCAGATTGCAAAGTTAGATCTTTTTATCATCAATTATATGATAGCTAAAGGGCTAACAACTTCTATTAAAATTTGAAACTGCAAGAATAGATAATTTATCGATCCATTTAAATTTTTCCTACAAGAGACCTATTCTGCAGGCTCAAATTATTTTCACATAATTTGAAAGAAAATTGACAGAAATATTTATTGTATAAATACTAACAAAACACAAGGTTGACTCTGCTAATAAACAAAATGACAGTCTAAATAGTTACTAGAAACCAAGCTGATAAAAAAACTAGCCAAGACACTCCATGCAATGTTTCTTGTTTTTATTTTTCAAAAATGATCATTTGCTTTTGTATATCTAATTTGTATGTTCTTCTCTGGAGAGGATTATTTCTCACCTCCAGTTCTTTTTGTCCAGTTGAGGCCTCTTGGTTTTTACCTTGTTGACATTAATGTGTTTAAAACTGTTGTGCTGGCTCACTCATGTTGAAGCAGCACTTCCGTGAGACTATATGGATGCGGCTTCTAACATTCCTGAAAGACTCAATCTCATAATGAATTCCCTTATCCTTAACTCTTACACTCTTTCCACCCCTTCTTCTGTGATGATCCTTGGTCCTTAAGCCCTGGATTAACAGTTTAACAACTGTTAGTTGCATCCAGGACTCTGACTTTGAGTAATTGTTGTCCTCGGTAATGGTGTCTATCTGATGTGAAGAAAAGTTTCTCTGATGAGAGGTGAGGAGGCTATTTATCTATGTGTATAGGAACAAATATTTATATCTAATTCAATGTGATTATTGAATAGCAAGTGTTTCACAGTTCAAATATTCTGCCATATATATCCTTAATAAGGGTTTGCTTGTACAGGAGAAGACTTTACTTTTAAGATAATGGCACCAATAATTTTCTATGCTTTTCATTAGAGTTCATATTTATCAATTAATTTAAATTGTATATGTCTATTTTTCATAATCTCACTCATAGCCTGCTGATACTATTTTGGATAAAATGTGTTTCATTGAATACCTAAAGCTAAAATATCAGTGCCAATTTCTGCCTTAAAGGATTCCAAAATGCTCTTGCATATTAAAGATAAACAGAAGAGCAATGTATGAATTTATAACTGGTCAATAGGACTGTTATGATATCAAGGACAAGTCCATGTTTTTGGATTCACCAGATGATAAGGAAGGCATGAAACATGGCTTAGATTACCAGCAAAATTTTGCATTAAAAATAATGTACAGCTACTATGTTAATGCTGTCATTTGTTTCAAAAATAAAAGATAAGTATTTCAAGAAAATAATACATATAAACCCAAATTTTTATAGCTTTTGATATATTAACTTGAATTTGACAAGATAAAACAAGTTTGGTATCCATGAGAACACAATATTTTCTTTCCAAAATCTAACTAATAATTGTTTCTAATAATAATAATCTAACTAATAAAAGAAATTTGTATTTGAAATAATATGGACATCTCTTGGTCATTATCATGTGTTAACAAATAAAAATTCTGAAAATATGCTCATGCTTTTGATGAGAAAGACTACAAATAGGTTGTGTGAAAATTAAAGCAACAAAGAGACCTAGAGTGAGAAAGGGAAGTCTTGGAATGTTGGCAGTAACCTTAAATATTAGAAGAGCTGAGAGAGTAACATAGAGAAAGTGTACCTGGGACTGTGGGAATGAACAACCATGAGTGGTCCATTCTGAGACCATTGCCAGGAGAATGAGCCTATCTGACACTGCCTGGAATCCCAGTACCCAGAGGATGGATGACCCAAACACAACTGGAGAAAAAAATGATGTCAATGTAATGAAGTCTGAGGATGTTCTTCTATACTTATATATTATAGCCTAGTATAATTGTCATCAGAGAGGCTTTATCCAGCAACTGGTGGAAACAGATGCAGAGACCCCCAGTCAAATATTAGGCTGATCTTGGGGAATTCTAATGAAGAGAGAGAAAGGCTTGTAGGAGACAGAGAGGTCAAGGACATCAAAAGAAAATCCACATAATCAACTAATCTGAGTTCATAGGAGCTCACAGAGACTGATTCAACAACCAGACAACATTCATGGGACTGCATATATGTTTCAGTTCTATAGATAAGTCTTCTTGCAAAACTCCTAAGAGTAAGAGCAGGGACCATCTCTGATCTTTTGCTGGTTTGGGGGACCCTATTCTTACACTGAATTGCCTTGACCAGCCTCAATATAAGTGGAGGTGCTTAGTTTTACAGTAGCTTGATATGCCATGTTCTGTTGATATCCATGGGAGGCCTGCCTTTTTCTGAATAGAAATGGAAAAGGAGCAAATGGGGTGAGAGTCAGGAAAGGTGGAGGAAGGGATTGGGATGAGAGGAGGGAGGGGAAACTGTGATCAGGATGTGAAATAAGTTTTTTTTTTAAGTGCCTGGTACAACTTTCTCAAAACCAGAAAGTGTCTATTTTTATGCACAAATGATATGGAAGCTTTGAAATATTCAATGGACAATTATCTTAAATGTTTTAGTTTATGTTTAGTTAAATGTTTAAAAATATGTCAACTCACATGACAGAAACTGAGAATACTTATATAGTACTTGAAATGTATGCCATAAATTGTCAGAGTAGTTGCCTGTCATCCCAACATCTCTTATTTTATTGCTGTAGATTATTCAGCATTGTTTATGTTAATAGTAATACATTCATTTATTATATGATATTTTTGTCAGGAAATTTTTGCACAATCGGTATTAATTTTACTTGGAATTACATATGTTAAAATACTTTTGTCATTTTGTTCTATATTTATATAGCATTGTGGTTGTATAGATAAAAACTCCCTCTCCTGTATTTAAGGTTGACTAAGCTCTCCTGACAGTAGCTAAACAGTATGATTGTACAGTCACAGACAGATTTTAGGTAAAGATGGTTATCTATTTCTCAATCATAGACAAACAATAGGCATTTGGTATTTGCAGGGCCCATAGATGGCAATATAGATAAGGGTTCCCTCACTTGGCTTCTCTTTCTTTCTTTCTTTCTTTCTTTCTTTCTTAACTATTCTTGAATTTTTACTGGGCTTTACAAGGGACTGTAACAATGAAGAAAATTTTGGGAGGCCAAAGAAAATTCTTTAAAACTTGTGAATCTATATTTAAAATCCTGAAATTGCACAATTATATTTTGTAATCAGCCAAGTTGTAAGTTAAGGATTACTTGGAGGGCATAAATGGGCCACTGGCGTTTTGGTTCCCTGTGAAGCAATTTGAGAGAAGCTTTTGTGGTCTTCATGAAACTTGGGTTGCATTGACATTTGGAATGTTTGATCTGTCACCAATTACTGTTATAGCTGATAGATAAAATAGCATATTCATTCTTTCAGGCCATATATCTAATTTATTTTAGAAGTATACCAAATATTTAATGGTATATAAGAGTTGTAATTTAAATTGAAAAGAAAACATAAAATTATCACAAATAATTGTGCAATTTTAAGCTCTATAACAAATAAATGAAAATTGAGGTTTTTCCTCATTCTTGTCAATAGTTTCTTTAATAAGACTTTCTAATTACAAAACCTGGATTATATGAAGTAAAATGTCACAGCATTTCTACAGAAATGAATGATCGAAGCAATGTTTTATTAACGTCATCTACATTTATACTATTCTCCTTGAAGTGCTTTGTCACACATTTTATTTGTCTTGATATTTGCTTATGACTTCAGTTGTTAAAACTATTTTAATATCTCTTAGATGAATCTTTTGTTAACATTGTAATATTTTTTTAAATCTCTGAACATTTTGATTTTGTTAAGAATGATTTTTGATTGTCAGATAATTTTTCTAATTAGCATATATATGTTCATTGCATAAATAAATTTGTGGACCTCCAGATGGGAAACCCTTAAGAATGCTTTTCATTACATTGTCATTGTCATTATCAGTAATAATAATAAAAATTATGTGATTTGTAGGGTTTTTTGTAGTGGAATATTGCAAATTTTCATATGGTACTGGTGTCACCCACTGGTTTAGATCTCAAATGAAATGCTATAAATTATTTGAGAGTATAAATAATTATTTTTCATCTTCTAGATAATTAACAAAGGTAATGACTCAATCAATATCTTTGGAATGAATGTAAGTGGTTTGTGCTAAATTTGACTTCAAATTCATAAGGGAATAATAATTTCATCTGCAAACCCCCTAACATCCAGTAGTTACTATTCCTTATCCTAGTCAAATCACCTATAATACTTTATTTCAGATAATTAAAGAAGGATTCTAATGAACAGCACATAAAATTTGAATTATACATATGTGAAAATATAATAACAACTAAATTTTAATAAAATGACTCTAGTGATTTCTGAAGTAGAAGAACAAAAATATAATAAGAGAGTTAGATACACAGTTATTTTCATCAATAATAATCTTGAAACACTTGATTCTTATTGTCTTATTATTACTCAAAAGGCAAGTTCTGGAATTAAATGTAAACACTTATTGTCAAGATTGCTACAAGTGTCTCATTAAATGTGACTGAACCTCTTTCTCTTTTTCTTAAACAAACATGTTTTATTTCAGTATGACACTGAAAATAAAAGAGATATTGTGTTTTAATGGGCACTTGGTTTTATAAATTTATTTAATAATACAGATTATTTTACTTTGGTAGAGTACTACTGATTTTCAATTTAAAAACATAAATATACTCATATATTAGATATCTACTCATAATAGATAAATATATTGATGAATAGGTGACAAAAAGGCAAACAGAGATATAGAAAACAGATAATCAATCTAAAAATTCATAATTGTCACTTGATTTTGATCTTAGGCAAAATATTCCATAAAATGTTTTCAGAAAAATTTATGATGGAATCACACTATAGGATTCATGTGAACTTGCTAGATAAACGAGGAGGTAAGATAAGGAGACAGCATATTCAGAGATGTAAACTGAAGCTAAAGTTCAGTACTACTGCAACATTGAGAGATTGACAGATTGGACCTGTGAAAAGATGAAATTCATAAACGTTTCAAATTAATTCAACATATTTGAAGATATATGTGAGCGTATAAATAACTATATATGTATTTTTGTTAATGTATATATTTAGGGTGCTATACATTATGCATTAATATGCGTATTTATATGTGTATATATATTTGAGACACTAAAATATAGATTTAAGTATGTTAATGAAATTTAGAAATTGTTGAATTTAACTTAAGTGTGGGGGAAATGGAGTTTAGTAAGGGAAACAAACACATTTGGATATCACAAATAAAGCAGCAAGGGTGCTGGTAACTGAGTCCTATATATTACTTGAAATTGTATAAGAAACCACGTTGACAAGAGTCTAATAGGTAAAAGAAACTAAGTATCTCATAAGCACATCTAGAGGAGAGCAGTGTGATTGTGTGATTGTGTGATTGTGAGGCAGGAACACACACTGGAGAGAGAGAAAGATCAGTTGGGAGGTAGTTATTAGAGGAGTAAAATAAATGGATGTGGACTTCAGAAAAAAACAGATGAATATCACAGGAAAACTTGTGAATCAGTTATTAACCGAAATGCTGTGGAGGGAGAACTGGACTGTTTTGAAAGTCATGGCCATAAATTTTTCCTTCCGTTTTTGAATCCGGATCCTCTTTCTCAGATACTTGTCGAAAGCCCCTTGTTGGGTGCCATTTGTTGGGGTCCAGCCTTGGCAGAGTTCACACATTCCAGGGCAAGAGCATGAGGATTAGAATTATTAAGCAAAAGGAACAGAGATACGAGAGAAATAAAAGACAGAAACACAGTAAAAATAAGCTCAAACTCTCTGCTGTAAACAGAAGTTTCTGTCTCTGCTGACCCTGCAGTCATTTAGTCCCAAAGAAACACACAGAGGCGTATATTAATTACAAACAATTTGGCCTATTAGATCAGGCTTAGGGCTGGAGAAATGGCTCAGTGGTTAAGAACACTGGCTACTCTTCCAGAGGACCTGAGTTTAATTCCCAGCACCCACATAGCAGCTCACAACTGTCTGTAACTCCAGTTCCAGGAGATCTACCATCATCACACAGACATGCGTACAGGCAAAACACCAATATGTATAGAACAAAGATAAATAGTTTTAGATCAGGCTTATTACTATCTAACTCTTACAAATTAAATTAACCCCATATTCTCATTTATTTTTAGCCACGAGACATGGTACCTTTTCTCAGTAAGGCATTTTCATCTTGTTTTGTGTGTGTCTGGCTGGTGACTGACTCTCTGTCTTTCCTCTTCCCAGACGTCTCTTAGTCTGCTTGCCCTGCCTATTCATCTTGCTTGGCTAACTACCAATAGTATTTTCATAAACCAATATGATTAACAAGTCATTATAATGTACAAGAGCATTGACCATAGCATTCCCCTTCTTTTTTTTTTCTTTTCAAAACAAGAACTCTGAATCTATTTTTTTTTTGTTTAGCTTTACTCCTGACCATTATTGATAGTAACTTGTAACCAATATGCTAAGCAAAGATAAACATGCATAACCCATTTGGGGGGATGTGGGCATAGTTTTCTAGGCTGCTTCTTGTTGATTTGGGACAGTGGTATTCTCTGAGGGATCCTGACGATATTTAAGATTATGGTCAAATCTTGACTGGGGTATTCTGTGAGGCTGGGTCACCTCAACCATTCATCTTGAAGCAGATCTGGATGCAGACTTCAAAGGATACTGTAACAGAGGTGCTCTAAGTCATCTGGATCATCCATTCCAATTAAAGATTTTTCAGGGGGTCTTCCTTGATCAAACCTTATTTTTCTTAACCCAGAATGAATCTACAGCCTCTCTTTCCTTAAGGAAACAAAAGCAAAACCTCTTCTCCAAAGTAACATATCTTTTGACTTAAATTTTGTAATCAAAGTATTTTCAAAATATACAGGTTAGATTAATCCAGAAGCATTTATAACCAAGGCTTTTAGCAGCTTTTGTTCCTTCTTCAGCAGTTAAACAATTCAAAGACAACAAGTAAACATACAGTATCCAGAGTCTCTGTGCCCAGAGAATTATAAATAAATAAACTCTAGTTATTTATTTATTTTTGATTTTTGGATTGTTGAGACAGTGGTATTTGTGTGTGTGTGTGTGTGTGTGTGTGTGTGTGTGTGTGTGTGTAGCTTTGGCTATCCTGGAACTCATTATGTAGACCAGGCTGGCCTTGAACTCACAGAAATCCACCAGACTCTGCCTTACATGTTCTGGGACTAAAGAAATGTACTACTATGTTCGGTACTATTTCTTTTTTGAATGACTTGCTCTATCCTTTTACTTTTCTCTCCAAAATATACATATATTTCTAAACCCACTGTAAACTATTCAGAGGCTTTTTTTCATCTGAATCTATCTTTACTGTATATCATTATCTTTTTTGAGCACACAAGGCTTTAATCTGCTAAACAATATGACTAGACTTAAAGTTGCAGCTTTGGTAGCCATCTCCAACCCATTCCTTAGCTTTCTTTTCAGAAAGCTTCATGGGGGCAGTAATGGCTAGAGCATTATTTTTCACTATAACTCTATGAAGTATGTATGTCAATGCCTCCACCACGAATCATGCCACTGGCTGCTCATAGACACCATTTAAGCGTTTGGTGGCAGAGCCTCTTAAAAAATCTGTAAGGTTTTGCTTTAAAGGCTGCGTCAGGAAGCCTCTCTTAATGGAGTTGCTCTTCTGCTCACTGCCAGCCAACAGAGCCTACTGGATTAAGGGCAGATATCAAGAAGCAGTGCTTGACTCTGTTCTTGTTTGTCTAGAATCTTTTCATTAAAACTTCCTTAGGCATTATGTCAATAATTCTTGCCAAATGTTTAGGTACCATTTGTAGATGGAAGTTTCTGTCTCCTTTGGTCCTGTAGTCAGTCAGTCCCAAAGAAACACACAGGGGTTTATTAATTTAGGATTATTATTAGCTAGCTCTTACAACTTAAATTCACCCATAATTCTTATCGATGTTTAGTAACATGGCTTGGTAACTTTACTCAGTAAAACATTTTCATCTTGGTTCCTCTGTGTCTGGCTGGAACTGACTCTCTGCCTTTCCTCTTTCCAGAATTTTCTTAGTCTGGCCATCCCACCCATTCTTCTTGCCTGGCTGCTGGCCAATCAGTGTTTCATTAAGCCAATATGAGTGACAAATCTTTACAGTGTACAAGAGCATTACCCTACAACATTCTGACCTTTACTCAAGGTGGAACAGGGCTCACATCTGTGGGCCCCAACAGAGACTTTTGTTTGACAAATCATTTAAAATGAGTTTGTAACACTTATTTGTTTTGGGGACCAAATGACAGTTTCTAAGTTTTGCCATTATTGTGGATTTTTAGCAATTCACTATTTTTATAAAACATTGGAGAATTCAAATTCCAAAGGAAGATTTCTGTATACATAAGCACTGATTCTTGCTAAGATATAGCTGTTAATTTAAGTGTCACAAAGAAAGCAAGTCTGTGTTCTTCAAGAGCACTTAGGTGAAGAGAAAGAAGGTATTTTCATAGAACTGTGTGAATAAAAACCATGGAAAAATACACAAAAAAGAAAAAAAAGTTAGAATAAGAAAAATATAGCAAATAAGTCAATATGTAAGAAACTATTGTAGCATATGTAAAATACAAGAGGCTACCAAGTACTGAGAAAATGCTGTAAGAAAAGCATCATGACTTGAAATGAATTATAAAATAAAATCAACATTAGTCACATTGCATTCACAAGGAGGCTATAATGCTACTCTCTGAATGATACACACTTGCAGAGAGGGAGACTGAGATAGAAATGGAGAGATTACTTTAAAAGCAATTTATTGGCTAACTGGGCATGAACTTTTTCTGACTGCATTTTCATAAGTTAATTTGATTTTTTCTTGTGGGTGGCATGCACACGTGTGTGTGTGTGTGTGTTTGTATGTGTGTTTGTATGTGTGTGTGTGTGTGTGTGTGTGAGAGAGAGAGAGAGAGAGAGAGAGAGA
The DNA here is from genome assembly GCF_018167655.1 of Microtus oregoni. Taxonomy (NCBI): domain Eukaryota; kingdom Metazoa; phylum Chordata; class Mammalia; order Rodentia; family Cricetidae; genus Microtus; species Microtus oregoni. The sequence goes on from NW_024543060.1 coordinate 20,755,222, forward strand.
GAGAGAGAGAGTAGATTACACATCCAAGAGACAAAACATTTCACAATTATTGGATTATTGAAAGTGGAATTGACTTCTTCCAAATGAGAAACTTGTTATATATTTGATCTTTAAATCGATACATCACCGTATGAATGGGAATTGAATCCACCTATCTACATCAGCATGAACATAGGTTTATTATTTTAGGTGTGTGAAGACTGTTATTCTTTTGAGAAACATCCTGCTGTTCAGATTTTTGTAATACGTTAGAAGCATTCAGGGCAGGCTGCCAGCACTGCTCTATTTCAAAGATGGATTTACTTTGTAAGTGCTGAAACTGGACATATTAAAGGCTTTGAGTTTTGTGGGGATGTTGGGCGTGTTGCACAGATAATAGGGGGCTCTGATGAATTAAGTATATGTGTTCCTGTGGGGCAATGGAAATAAAATGGATTCATAATGAAATTTCAACCCTGCAGCTGTGTTTCACCTAAAACACTCTGTTAATAGGATTTTTCTCTTCCTTAGGCCTCTAACTAGCTGGAAATATAGAAGATAAGCCTCTCTGTGACAGAAACTTTAATTTCCACTGAATATAGTTATTCATACAGAGAAATAAATGTAAAACTAAATTTATTTACATAAGTGAATAATGGGTTTTATTTAGCAAAATTTTAATAACACCATGACACAAATATTTGGGCATGTAATGGGACCTTAAATATAGAACACATTCTTCATGAAAGTCTTGGTTTTCAGGTCAAGTATTGAACTGCTAAATTGCATGTTATAGATTAGGATGAAGGAATATCTCCTTCTGCTTTTTTTTCCCTTGACAAATCCCTACATATTTTATTAAATACAATTTGGGAATGCTAGCACAGTTCTTACAATATCTTAGACAAATTTCCGATTTTGAAAATATTCCATTTCACTTCCTAATTTTCTAAGTTTATTCAGGAAGCCACGGGTCTCTAACTTGAGTGAAACAGTTAAAAGATTCATAAAGAATGAAATGTCCCCAATTTATGTATTTGAATTTCTTGATAATCACTATTCAATAAGAAATACCATATGAAAAATTAGAATTGAAAGCACATTTGCATCTGGGCTTCGAGAAAGTATTAGGAAGACCCAGGAAGAAGTAGGTTGACTAAAGGTATGCAATGTCCTTTCTGAAACAATGTGTGCAACCATCCTGCCAGTTCTCAGGGTGCTTAAGGATTGCCTTTTTCTCACTATATTTTTGGGCTTTTTCAATGTGCTTGTCGTTTCCCAATAAGGCAGGGGAAGAGGCAGCTTGTGCTGGTTCAGAGCAGCAGCTGACAGCACCATGTGTGTTTCTGCCAGTTTCCTTGCAATTTACCCTCCATTATATAAATGTGATGTTCCAAACAACATTTTACCCTTCAGTCTAGATTTTAAAATGCGGACAAAACATGGAACAGGAGCCAAGACACTTGGCTTAACATGAGCAAGATATAAACCTTTATCATTGGCCCTAAGATTTCTTACTATGGCACTACTGACCAGCTCAGTAAGTCTTGTTAAGCATTTTATTGTGTATACTGAAAGTAAATCAATAAGGGCTTAGAGATTAGTAGCAATTATTTTACAACAAGGTCCTCTAGAGTCATGATTGAATCTAATTTAAATTTGAATTCTCAAGGTCTAATACACAGCATGACCCATAATAGATAATCAATTATTATCTGTTCTCTGAGAGATGGATATATAAACGAATGAATGATGAAGTGATAGCTATGTAAAAAGATACATACACACCAGAGATTCAGAAAGAAATCAATATTTTCAAATGGGGCACACATGAGTCATATAGCAAATTTAATTGTTAACAAAATGCACAAAAGAGTGACATTCAAATTTGGATATCCTAAATCCATAGTTGATGCGTCCAACTAAAGATCTTAGGATGAAATAGGAAAACAACTCTCAATCATGCACTGCCTGGCAGCTTCTTTATGTTACAGAAATGGGTTAGACCTAATAGGGCAGCTTTCAGATTTCTATGCCATTTGGCAGTGGAAGTTGAGAACTGTAGGACCAATCCCTACTGCATAAATATTATTCAGATTCCTTTGGGTTACTTTCCTGTTTGCAGTAATACTTGTGAAAGACTCTGTAAAAGAAATAACATGTCTAAAGTCAATAATTTGTTCTGTTTCACTGAAAGTAATGAATATTTATCTCTAGAATTAATTCATTAATGCAGAGTTAAAAATTGATCATCCTTTGTAAATGGTATATATTGGACCTAAATGATAGATCTTTGAGGAATATTGCAACTTTAATGTCAATATTGTTTCATGTGTTTCCTATCTCAATCAAACATGAAATAAACTGGTGGAACTGAGACTAGCCACTCACTTCTCAAGTCATCCCTATCTATATTAAGGTTCACACTTCTCTAGGGAGGCTGATTTGTGAACAGGCTATAGGCTAAAAGTTGTCATGCTATCAGGGCTATACTCTGTGTACTTGATCAATATTGGAGATAGAAACAGGCAAGAAGATTTAGGAGAATAGATCTCACATGTGAACAGTTCTCATTCTTATCCATAGTCATAAACAGGAACTGCTCTTAGTACTGACCTGGATAGAGGCAAGTGGACTCTGGTTTCTTATCTCTCTCTTCGTAAATGAGTACTCATGACTCTATGTGATGTCACGAAAAGTTCAGTTCTAACTCTAATCTATTCAGTTGGACCACTTTATTTTCTTTTCTTATTTTTCTTTTTTCTTATTCTTTTTCCTCCCTCCCCCTCCCTCCCTCCCTCCTCCTTCCTTCCTTCCTTTCTTTCTTTCTTTCTTTCTTTCTTTCTTTCTTTCTTTCTTTCTTTCTTTCTTTCTGACATGATTTCTCTGTGTAGCATTGGTGCCTGGCCTCAAAATCACAGAGATCCATTTGCCTCTGCCTTCCGAGTGCCGGAATAAAAGGCGTGAGCCACTACTGCTTTGCTCAGTTGGACACTTTTTGAACTGAATCTCTAGATAGTCATGGGAGAATAGATTGTATTTATTCCACAGTTTCAAACTATCTGTTAAGTGATATTAGAATCTCAGACTAGGGAAAGGGATGTCACAGCTGTTTTGGAGACCATGGAAGAAGGCTTTGCTGAAGCCCATTAAGAAGTCTTTTTTTTTTTTCTGTTTTAAAGCATCTAACTACTTGCATCTGGACTAACATGGAGGTGTGATATTTCAAGCTATCAAAACATTGCATACTATGACCTGTTCCCTTTACCAGTTAATCCAACTATGCCTGATATTCAACTGTCCAGAAATCTACCATCCCTATAATTCAGGAAAGTTGCTTCACCCAAAAATATCCTTAGGAGGAAAAAAAAGTACTCACCTTTTTACTAAAATATTGTGCCTATCTTTTTCACAATCCCCTCTCTTGGTGAGTCTCTTGCAGAATTCCTATCATGAAGCACCTTGCAGACTGCCCACTTGTGATCTTATTTTTACCTTTGCTTTTCCACTAGCCAAGGTTTCGGGATGCTTTTACAGATACACTGGGCTTCCTTGGTCTCTTTCTCTGCAGCTATCTAAACACTTCCATCCATGATCTTGCTTACAGATGGCACAATTCTTCCTCTCTTCCTCTTGGCAAATGACAAGGTTTCTAACTTTTCTCATAAATGCTATAAAATTTGTTCTCAAGCTTCCTTTAGAGTCTATTTTGAAATCCTTATTAATGAGACTAGAATCCCAAATAATAAACCTTTATTTCCCCAGGAACATAATTGATACCCATTCACTAAATGAACTTCTCTTCCCCCATTGACCTGCCCATCTTCAAGGTCACACATTCCTCCTTCAAACTGCAAGGGCTTCCCCTTCCTCTACCATAAGGGAATCAGGTGCTAAAAGGGAATTTAATAGAATAAATATCAGCTGAGTGATGTGAGCCCTCTCCATATCGGAAAGGACCCTAATTTGTCACATGGGGTTGAGTTTTCCTCAGAGCCACTGCCATGTTCCTACCTTCTTGTTAATGCTTTTAATGATTACTCTAATAATTTCTTGCCTTATGGGAAATCCTTCCTCAGTGTCTGTCCTCCTTAAAATCCAACCCTGAGATGTCTTAGGAAACGTATCACACTCCCTTGTCTTGTTAGTTAGATGCAGAACTATCTTTCATAGCAGATAATGTCCCTGAATTTTTGCATTACATTATCCCCTTCAGTAAATGCCATCTATCCAGCTTGTCAAACACACTCCCCGACACTAAATTTAGCACGTAGTAGTCTTTAATTTGTTAAATGGTAAACAGTTAGCCATTGTTTTGATCTTTGCTGTCTAGCATCCCCAGTGGAGAAATGAACTTCATATACTTTCACAAACCAATATTAAATAAAAATATTTTCAGTATTTCCCCTTAAAAATATATCACCTTAATATACTCATTTTTGTTCCATTATTCATACTCAGGTAAGTAATATTTTAGCATACTAAATTAATGTCATATAAGAACCTTGTATTTTATCATTCTTCTAATAATAGTGTGTACTATTTGCAAAGTGTCTTTTTACAGTTGAATTTGGACTAATAGTGCAAATATTTTGCAACATTGCTTTAGTTTAAACATGTGATGTTTTATTTATATGGATAAATAGAATAGAAATCAATGCATTGAAATAATTACATAAAAGTTTTATTTGTATTATTAATTTGGTGTTATATTGGGAAAAAAGCATAAACTTTTAATATACATGCATATTTGGTGTTACTGAGACATATAGTGTTAGGGGTGTGATTTGTTATTATAGTTTTAAATATTGGACATTATTTATGGTCTTGTTGAAAATAATTTTGCATAATTGCACAATGTATAATTACAAACATACAATTGTATAGATATATACTCAAACAAAATTAGCATAAATTAATTATGAACTTCACATAATTATAATTCCAATTCAGACATAACTCTCTGAAAATGATTTCACTATTTTCTTATTTTGTTACTTAAAACTAATCTAAAGTGGCACATAAAACATCATTGACACAGGAAATTGCTAATAGTTGTATATTTATATGTGCTTATTTAATTTCAGAGTATTTTATGCATATAGGTATCATTATATTGTCACTGATATTTATAAATACTGACTTGTGGATTTTTTTAAATCTAAGCAAGTTATTAATATATTTTCTGCTTATATCACTTTGAGTTTTGGAAATAAATTGTGATGCAGATTGACAACTGGATCTCTGAAATTTTCTTCCACATATTTCTTTTTGAGATGCATATTTAAGTTGTTCACTCAAGATTTGTCAAAAATAAGTTTTTCAATATAAAAACTATGCGATTTTTTCTAATGACACATTAGAATTTTAGTTTACCTAACAGCATGAAATCAAATTTAATAAATTTTCACATTTTACACAAAATTACTTGAGTTTATTTAACCAGCAAATTTGAATATGTAACTTATGCAAGAAAGGAAAGTCAAACTATTAATCAATAACTAGTATTGGCTTGATAATATAGTTGTTTATATTTTCAATAAAAATGGATTAATTAGCTCTTCAATGCTACCCTGTTATTAAATTTCTTCACACATGATCAGTGTAGTTCACATTGAGTACACTTTTATGAGGGATCTAAGAAGAATGGGGAGTAAAATACTTACCTTGTGTACATCTATTCTGTGATCCCATGTTATTACTTTCTGTATAAATTCCTTGGGATCAATAAGTATGGGGATTAAAATACCTTATGCACATCTCTTCTGTGATTGCATGTTGTTACTTTCTGTGTAAATTCCTTTTCACTTTGTTATCTATCAATTCTCTCGAGGCTCAAAAGTTATCAAACTCTGACTTTAGCTTTTACATAATGGCACTGAGTGCTGTTCATGGAAAACAAATAAGTAACTTAATGTAATTTTTCATCCTCTAAGGTAGCACTCTATATTTATTTTGTATCATAAAGGAAATTTAAACAATAATAATAGAGGTAGAAATTATAATAAACATATTGGGCAAGTCAATCATGAAAACAGTAACTTTTGTTGGTCTTGGTAGGCATTCGGTTCTAAAATAAATTCTCAAGGTATAATTTAGGCTTTAGCTTAATCACATTAAGAGAAAATTAATCTTTGAATAGCATATGTTCTATAACTATAATTATTGCTATTATCCCTAGTTATAAAAAAAAAGAACTGAGGACTGGAAATATAACAGTATACAATTAGTCAGTTTAGAACCTGCTTGCCTCATAAGTTTATATTCATGACACACTAACCTACTAACCTGGTAAACTGCCTGAAGGCTGTACAATATGCTCCAAGCTTCCCAGATCATAGAATCTGTCATCTCTGCTATGGTTAGCCTTGGTGATTTAGTTGTCTTTAAGTCTTTTCTTTTACTGTAAGATACCCTAGTAAACTTAGACTTTAGTGGTGTAGTGGTATCTGTACTTCGGTCTGTTGTGGGTTCCCTATCTGGGAAGAGTAGAAATGTGTGTTTTGTCTTCCCATGAAAAGTTTTGTCACACATCATAATGGGTACCCAAACGCATCTAGGAGAACCAAAGATGAGTTGTAAAGTAGAGAGTGAATGATCCTGGCTATTGGTGGCAAGGCATGTAGCCTTGAAGCCTTGATCTAAGAAGCTTGAGTTGGGTAGCAACCTTGGATGAAATTCTGAATGAGTTGCTTTTCCTGTATTATGTGTGCTATTGTGCCTTTGCACTATGACAGAAGCTGAATGGCTGTTGCTATGGGTAGTGGGGCATGCAGCTAAGACTGGGGCTTCAGGATTAGGGGTATCTCTGAGAGGAATACTAGGATGACAGTTTACATCTATGTAGTAGGTATGTAATGGCATCCCTTTTGAGGAGAGAGGTGTACCGTGTGACTATAGAGCTGCCCCCACAGCAGTTAAAGATTTAGAGGAAATTTTGCTATCTTTGAGATTAATGCACAAGGATTGAGATTGTCCACAAGCAACAGCAGCAGTTCCTGACTACTGTTGTGTTTATGTAGAAATGCATCAGGGACTGAGAAGGTCACCAAGCAGGAGCTTTGTTGTGTATAGCAAGGGCTTGCTTGTGTAAATGAGCAATTGAAACAAAAAAGGGAGCTGTAGTAACATTCTCTATGTTAGCTTCTGATTGGGCAACTAAATTAGATACATAGGAGAGAGAGAGAGAGAGAGAGAGAGAGAGAGAGAGAGACAGAGAGACAGAGAGAGAGGCACATGATAGAAGTAACCAAAGATATCTCTAAAGCCCAAGCCCAATATTTGTCAAAAAAGTAGGGACAGTCTCTAATCCAAATGTAGATTAATGCATTATTCATAGTCCAATGCAAGAAGTAAGTTTGATAAGGAAATACTAGTACTTGAACTATATATAGACAGAAGTTTCTATCCAACCTGGTCCTGAAACCATTCAGTCACAAAGAAAGCAAAGAGGATTACATTATTTGTAAGCTGTATGGTCTATTAGCTCAGGATTATTATTAACTAGCTCTTACAAATAAAATTAATCCATAATTCTGTCTATGCTTAGCTTTTTATTCATAAAGCATGCTCATCTTGCTTCCTCTGCTTCTGGATAATGACTGCATCACTACTTTCCCCTTCACAGAATTTTCAGTTTGGTCAGTCCACCTATACTTCCTGATTGGCTACTGGCCAATCGGAGTTCTATTAAACTAATGTACGTGACAAAACTTTACAGTATACAAGACTATTATTCAACATAATTTTTCCTTTTTTTTAAAGTACTCTAAACAGAATCTCCTTTGTTTAGCATTTTTTTTGTAATCATTACCCATAATAACTTGTAAAAAAACACTCTAGTCAAAGACAAACATAAATAATCCTATTTTGGATATGTGGATACAGTTTCTACGCTATTTTGTGATGACTAGGGGCCCTGATAAACTTACGAGGATTCCAAATTATTTAGGATTATGGTCAAGTGCTCACTGGAGTACTCTGTGAGGCTGAATCATCTCAGCTAGCACTTCTGGTGCTGTTCTAGATGTAGATTGCAGAGGAAATTACAACAGGGGTGCTCCAAAACATGGAATAATCTGGGCCATGAAATATACTGAAGATTTTTAGGAGATATTCCTTGATCGGTCTTTATTTTTCTTAGCCCAGAATTAATCTTCAGCCTTTCATTTCCTGTGGAAATAAAAACCTCTCCTCCAAAGTAACATACATTTTGACTTAGATTTTGAAGTGAAGGCATTTTGAAAATATATATGTTGGATTAATCCAGCAGCATTTATAATAAAATGTCTTTTAGCAGCTGTTGTGCCTTTCTCAGCAGCCAAACCACTCAAAGACAACAGGTTAAAAGACAGTATCCAGATTTTCGGGTTGTTTTCCAACTTTTTGTGACTTTTAAAAACTCTGTTTCTTATATATTTATTTATTTATTGACACAGAGTTTCTCTATGTATCTTTCGCTATCTTGGATTCCACCCTATAGACCAGGTTTGCTTTGAACTCACAGAGGTCCACCTGCCTCTGCCTCACAGGTTCTGGAATTAAGGCATGTGCCATTACACACACCCAACTACTCTATTTCTTTTTTTAAAAGACTTTCTCTATTTTTTTCTCTTTTCCCTCCAAAGCCCATATAAATGTGTGTGTGTGTGTGTGTGTGTGTGTGTGTGTGTAATTTTTAATATTGTTTTATTTTGTTTTTTGAGACTGGTTTTTTATTTGCTGTGGGACAATGGTCTTATAACATGTAATGTTTTATAACTTGTACTAGTTTAATAAAATGATGATTGGCCAGTAGCCAGACAGGAAAAATGGGTGGAGTGACCAGAATAGGATAATTATAGGAAGAGGAAAGTTTCAGTCTGCAGTTATAACCCAGTCGCAGAGGAAGCAAGTTGAGAATGCCTTGCTGATTAAAGATACCAAGACTCATGGCTGACACAGACAAGAATCATGGGTTAATATGGGATGTAAGAGTTAATAAGAAGCTTGAGCTAATAGTCCAACTAGTTTATGATTAATGTAGGTCTCTGTGTATTTCTTTGGGATGGAATGGCTGCAGGACTGGGCAGGACATAAACCTTTGTCACTATTTCTCTTTAATTTTGGAGCCTGTAATGGAACTGGGTTTTGTAGACCAGGCTAGTCTTGATCTTTCAGAGCTCTGCCTGCCTCTGATTCCCAAGTGTTAGAATTAAAGTAGGTACCACCACCAACTGGCTCTACATATATTTCTTTTCTTTTTTTTTAAATTTATTTATTTATTAAAGATTTCTGTCTCTTCCTCACCACCGCCTCCCATTTTCCTCCCCATCCTCCAGTCAAGTACCCCTCCCTCATCAGCCCAAAGAGCAATCAGGGTTCCCTGCTCTGTTGGAAGTCCAAGGACCACCCACCTCCAACCAGGTCTAGTAAGGTAAGCATCCAAACTGCCTAGGCTCCCACAAAGCCAGTATGTGCAGTAGGATCAAAAACCCATTGTCATTGTTCTTGAGTTCTCAGTAGTCCTCGTTGTCCGCTATGTTCAGCAGGTCCGGTTATATCCCATGCTTTTTCAGACCAGGGCCAGGTGGCCTTGGTGAGTTCCCAATAGAACATCCCCATTGTCTCAGTGTGTGGGTGCACCCCTCGCGGTCCTGAGTTCCTTGCTCATGCTCTCTCTCCTTCTGCTCCTGATTTGGACCTTGAGATTTCAGTCCGGTGCTCCAATGTGGGTCTCTGTCTGTGTCTCCTTTCATGGCCTGATGAAGGTTAATATTCAGGAGGATGCCTATATGTTTTTCTTTGGGTTCTCCTTCTTATTTAGCTTCTCTAGGATCACGAATTATAGGCTCAATGTCCTTTATTTATGGCTAGAAACCAAATATGAGTGAGTACTTCCCATGTTCCTCTTTTTGGTTCTGGCTTAACTCACTCAGGATAGTGTTTTCTATTTCCATCCATTTGTATGCAAAATTCAAGAAGTCCTTGTTTTTTACTGCTGAGTAGTAATCTAATATGTATATATTCCATACTTTCTTCATCCATTCTTCCATTGAAGGGCATCTAGGTTGTTTCCAGGTTCTGGCTATTACAAACAATGCTGCTATGAACATAGTAGAGCATATACTTTTGTTGTATGATAAGGCCTCTCTTGGGTATATTCCCAAGAGTGGTATTGCTGGGTCCAGGGTTAGGTTGATCCTGATGTTTCTGAGAAACCGCCACACTGCTTTCCAAAGTGGTTGCACAAGTTTGCATTCCCACCGGCAATGGATGAGTGTACCCCTTTCTCCACAACCTCTCCAACAAAGGCTATCATTGGTGTTTTTGATTTTAGCCATTCTGACAAGTGTTAGATGGTATCTTAAAGTTGTCTTGATTTGCATTTCCCTGATCGCTAAGGACGTTGAGCATGACCTTAAGTGTCTTTTGGCCATTTGAAGTTCTTCTGTTGAGAATTCTGTTCATCTCAGTGCCCCATTTTATAATTGGGTTGATTAGCCTTTTACGGTCTAGTTTCTTGAGTTCTTTATATATTTTGGAGATCAGACCTTTGTCAGTTGCGGGGTTGGTGAAAATCTTCTTCCAGTCAGTGGGTTGCTTTTGTGTCTTAGTGACAGTGTCCTTTGCTTTACAGAAGCTTCTCAATCTCAGGAGGTCCCATTTATTCAATGAGGCCCTTAATGTCTGTGCTGCTGGGGTTATACGTAGGAAGTGGTCTCTTGTGCCCATGTGTTGTAGAGTACTTTCCACTTTCTCTTCTATCAGGTTCAGTGTGTTCAGATTGATATTAAGGTCTTTGTAAACCATTTAGAATTTTTTTTCATCTGAATATGTCTTTATTGTGTATCTCTAGTGATTTCTTACTACATAAATCTATAATCTGCTAAGTGATATGGCTAAGATTAAAGCTGCATCTTTGGTGGCTCACTCCAATCCATTCCTTAGCAGATATGTTTTTAAATCCAAAAGGTACTCTATATGGATACAAAAGAATAATCCCAGGTACAGTAGTATTACTGCATGATATCTTATTACCAGGATTGCAATATTATCCTGTGGGTTGTTGGCCAGGGAAGATCCAGAAGCCATGCAATAGTACAGGTTATTACAATATGCTGTTGATTGTATGCCAGAATTAGACGGTAATACCCTGTTGCTGAAGACACCACATGTTCATGTTTTGTCTACAGAATATTAATAAGTTACGGTGGGAACTTACCTAGAGACTCTCACCCTACTGGTTGGCTTTCAGAGTGCTAGAAGGGATCATGCAGGATGTTGGGGAAGAACTGTCACTAACATAACCTGCTTTGCTATGTACCCTGTGTACTAAAACATGAACATGGCAGGCATAATGTTACTAGCATGAAATTATGACTTGCCTATCATGGGTAAAACCAAAGTCTTGTAGCTGGACTTAAGACCTGTTCCACAAGAGAGAATTCAAGTCTGATACTGAAAGCCAGAATAACAACCTGTGGCTTGGGAAGTCATAAGTCATAATGGGAAAACAACTTGCATGGTTTTATTAGATGGGGGTAATGTGCCTGTCGAATCACCCTTTAAACATTTGGTTATGGCAATAGATCACTGTGGCTGTCAGTCTGAACTCTTAACCATTAGGAAAGCTCCTAAAGAAGAGATTTTTACTGTGGCATTGTAGTCCCATATTTTAGCCATTAAGTAGACATCTATAGCTACTTCATCTAAAGTTCAAGGATCTTTCCAGAAGAGGGAGCAAAAAGAACATATGAGTTTGAGGATCCTGTTGAGCTGCATGAAGACTGTGAGCAGTGGCTCCAGGTTTCCCATATTTTGTGAGTTGTCACAAATTCTAAAGTAGGCATTGGTGCTGCAGCTGTTTTGGATCGTTTCTTTTCCTGTAAGCAATCCCTCACCCACGTTCCTGTAAGTAACCCCAATAAAATTCAATGGTTCACAAAGGTGAACTTCAGTGGCATCTGTACATTGGCTTGTTGCAAGTTTCTTATTTGGAGTGAGTAGATGAGAGAGTTTTATCTCCCCAGAATAAGATTTGTCACACAATAACTATGGATCATTATAATCAGATTGTGCATTCTATACAATGTATTCCTATGAATATTCTTTTCCAAATATTTTTGTGAAATGTCCATAGCCTTGGGTGACATTTCTGAGACATGTACATGCAGGTCATTTGAACTTCATTAAAATAATCCAACACAGTCTCTCCCTCAAAGTATTAAGAGCTTATAATCTTTAGTTAGTTTGTGAGAATGACACTTATTTGAAATTTTGAAGTGTTTTTTTTTCTTCATATTTGTGTGAGAAGACAGAAAGAGAGAGGGAGAAAAAAGATTATTTTTAAAAAGATTTGGACTTAGTGAAGAATAGTCTTTGATTAGCATACAAAATAAACACAATCTTCTCTATAACTACCATTAACCAAATAAAATGAATGGCATTTATATAATAAGAATTCTGTACAGACATAATAATTTGAAATTTTATAGTGAAAAAATATCCATACATGTATTCAAAACATCCTTTCTTCCACTGAGTTTTTAAAGCACTGAAAAGCAGCTGTCCAGTAGTTTAAGGTATTAGGGAAGGCTATCAAGAGCTGTGGATCTCCACTACAGCCATTCACACATGAAATCTGTGAGGTTTAGTGGGCTGCTGTAGCAAGTAATTAATCTGGGACAATTCCAGGGGTTAGGACCAGATGCTCTATTCCACTTCTTCTGGACTTACTTTGACAATAAATAGTTTCTGTTTGTTCACATTGTGTTAAACTTCAATGAGCGTGCAGCCTGTCCAAAGAGGAACGCTAAAATAAAAGTGCTTATTACCAGCTAAATTTTACATCACAACAGATTGGTTAGCATTTACCAAAGTGGATTCATTTGGTGACAGTTTTCCTCACCTAAAATCACAGCATTTCTAGCTCAGAGAAACATAACTTGGTTATCTCAGCGTGCTAATGAGACTGATGGGGGCTGGCAAATAATGTACAATTCATAATCTCTTTTAAAGTACGGCTTACACTAAACACTACAAATGGTGTAGGACTTTCAGGACTTTAAGATGAGATTCAATGACTATTGGTATTCAGGGAACAGATGAAAACATTGGTCTTCTGTTATAGTTTTTGTCCACTCAACACAAACTTTTCAGTTATAACTATAAAAATTGATTCTCAGTGGAGACACTGCCTCCATCAGATTGATTTCTGAACTGTTCTTGAGTCTTTTCTTTTTTTTTTTTTTTTTTGGATGATGTTTGATGTGGAATGGCCCAGCCCATTTAACACAGTTCTAGGCCCAGTTGGGTCTGGGCTATAAAGAAAGTAACAAGACAGAGAAAGCAATATTTCAGTCTGCCTTCCTACATGGTTTCTGCCTTCAGCTCTTGTCCTGAGTTTCTGCCTTGGCTTCTTTTGTTGGTTGGTGGAAACTTGTAAGCAAAATAAACTATTTATTTCTGAAATTGTTTTGGTTTGAGTTTTATGATAGGAAGGGAAAACAAGTTGTAACAGCAGTTAATTCTATGAATGAGAAGTGTGGCTGTGATGGACCTGACATTGTAACATTTATGCTATGGGCTATTTTGTGGAGGAAGATGCAGAATTTTGGCAGTATGGCTGGAAGGTTTTTGAGTGTTCAAAGCTTAATGTCATATTGTTGTGGGAGTAAGCAAAAGAAGAAAGCTGAAAACAATGCAGAAGATGAAGGTCAGGCTTCGGAAGTTTCAGAGAAAGCTTGGGAATCTCTCAAAGACTCCATAAGGGCTACTTATTTGGTATTTTGAGTTCAAGACCTATGGGCTCTGTTCATCTGGGGTTGAAGAGTTAGCTATGTCTAACAAGAGAAAAGTACCACTGGTTTGAATCCTTTGCTTTCCTCAGTAAATAGACATTGGTTTATGAGGCTAAATATCAATTGCAATTTATAAGAGAAAAAATTGTCAACAACAAATTCTTATAGAAAGTTTTTCCTTAAAGTCAGAACATAAAAGCTGTAGTCCAGTGGGGGAGTAAATGCTAAATCCTAACCTGGTTGCTCAATGTGGTAATGTGGATGATTCTTACATATGGCGTTCATTTGAACTAATCATGAAAAGCAGCTAAGACTTGCTGCAATGTAGCAGAGAGTCCCTGAAGACTATGGGAGGCCATTTGTGAGGACGGGGCAGTTTCATTCAAAACCATAAAATTGAAGGGATCATGAAAAGTAGCTGAGCTATGGAACCATGTGTCAGGGTCAGAGTTTCTGTAGAGGCCATTGATGAAATTGCAGACTCTGTTGCAGATACCAGCATATTGAAGATGTCAGAACTATGGAATGACCACCAAAGACAACAAAAAGTGTGAGTAGGGCTACCCTATCCAAAAAACTGCATATACCTAATGTTGGAACTGGAGAGGTGGGGCTAATCAAGTCCTCCTAATCAAATCTGGAGACTAAATGATTATCAGGGAGCCATAGGCATTATAAACTGCGCTGTTTACACTGTTGTATTTTGGTAGGCATTGATATTGTTATAACTGCACTCTAGTTCTTCCCTCTTTTAATGAGAAAGTATGGATTTATTTGTTGTTATTTTCTTTTGTTTAGAAAAACCCATATTTGAGACAAAAGATCCTGGGTATTGAGTTTTTGAGATTTTCCTAGGTTATGGAATAAGTTTGACTGCGTTTCATGCTATAATTAACAAAAGTACTGGAGGAACAGAAGTGAAAAGGGAGTAGGCATTAATATCTAGAGAGACGAAGATATGAATTCTATAGTTTGATTCTCTCAACTAAACGCAAATCTAACCACATCTTGGAAGACAGAATCTCAGTTGAGATTGACTCCAAACATTTGGCCCATAAACATGGCTGTGAAGTATAATCTTGATTGCTGACTGGGAGAGGTTGAATCTGGAGAGACAGGGGAGCCAACCCCCTTCCAGTATGATCCCTGGTGGGTCTGGGCTTTATAAAAAAGGTAGTTTCTGCTTAGAGCTACTGCCCTGAGATCCTGGTATGGCTGCAGAAAGAAAACTTGTAAATTTCTAATTATAAGAATATAAGATCTGAGGAAGTGGAATAATACAGAGTATACTAGTATTTATACATGAAAATAATACTTGACTATAAAGCTAAAAATATATGCCATAAATCTTAACAACATATAGGATAATTAGAGTAAATTTCTCTTAAATAAGTATGATAAATGTGGTCTTTTTGTCATAATAATTTTATTATAAATATACTACAAGTGCTAGTGTCACGTTATCTGAGAAATTTGTTTAGAAGCTGCAATTAAATAATTCAGAAATAATTAATTCAGAAGACAACCCATTAAATTATAACCCTCCCTACAGGTTAACTTGGTGCCAAATGTATTGTTTAATTTATCATTCTTAGTAATTTTAGAGGGCCTGAAGGCAGGGAATGAAGTAATAATAAATAGGGAATAGTGGATAATTAGAGAAGGAAATGTGGAACAAAATTACTAAGGGCTTTAGGTGAAGTTCATTATTACTATTTAATAGTGCCCAAGAGCATTCGATCAAATTATGGATCAACTTTAAAAGTGGGCTGATAGAAATCCTTGCAGAGGAGAGTTTTCTGTCGTTCTCATAATTCAGCAGAAATCTGATAAAATATTCTTAAAATCTCCCCCACAAATCATATTTTGATCAAGCTCTATGAAAAATAACCTGGAAAACTTGTGTATATAATTTTTTGGAGTTAAGAGATTACAAATACTGAGAAAACAGAAGAGCCGAGTGCAGTGGAAGCATCTGAGATTGTTTGGTGATTTCCTGCATCCCTCTGGGACTAAGGATGATCCATGATTAATCAGTAAGATGCTGCTTAAGCAGCGAGGTGACTGTTTATGTGACATGTTGTAGCACAGCCCTGGGGCCTTTAATGCACATGGAAAGCTACTTTACTAACGGTACAGATTATCTCTTTTATTTGGTCTCATTCTAGGGCACTGTATTTCTATGATTAAACTTTTAAAAGTGTACATTTATAATTCATTTCTTTTCTTATTTTGTTTCATTTCATTAGCATAATCGTGATTGTGCAGCCTATAAATGCTCACTGACCTGTCTTGGTGTTGCAAAGGTTGCCTCTAGTTTTGTAAGCAAAGCCAGTTAGTTTAGATAATGACTTAGATGATTCGTAGTTTCTGTGTGTACTGAAAGGAAACAGCTTTTGATTCAGCTGTATAGCACAGGGTGAATGACAGAACTAGAAACTCCATGAGAACTAATAATAATGAAAGATAGTGAGAACGGCATGGTTCCATAAATTTTAGCGGAGGTATGCTGTCTCTAGATGCAAATTGACTATGAATGTTCACTCTGATTCTATATATTGCAGATTGATCTCAAAATGCTGCTTGTGAGGGAATCAATACCATTATTTAAAATTTCCTTTTTCATAGTGATAGCCACAGTATTTAATACAATCATAAATTAATGTGATCATGATTTACATGGTGAGTTGAAGCATTGGAAAAACAAATCCATTTTTGCTTTTTATTATATGTATTACAGTGTTGTTGTGGAACACGAACGGCGTAAGAAGAGTAGAAAACACTGTTGTAAGAGGAGGGCCTCCTTGTTTATTCTGACCGCCCAGCTTGCTTATCCCCGAAATAAGGACACAGAAATTGCATTAATTAAAACATTGCTTGGACTATTTGCTCTAGCCTCTTATTGGCTAACTCTCACATCTTGATTTAATCCATTTCTTTTAATCTGTATATCGCCACGTGGCAGTGGCTTAATGGGAAAGATTCTATCCAACATCTGTCTCAGGTGCAGGATCCATGGCGTCTCTGACTCTGCTTTCTTTCTCCCAGAATTCAGTTCTGCCTTCTCCACCTACATAAGTTCTGCCCCTATCAGGCAAAGGAAGTTTCTTTATTTATTAACCAATACAAGAAACACATAGAAAGAAGGACCACCTCCACCATAACATCATTAAGCAAGAATGGAATCTTAAACCAAACTCTAACTTTATCACTGTCTTACCAGTTGAAAGTCAATATTACTGACTCCGTATGACTCAATATCCCTTAAACAGATATTCACTTGAGAAAGGAGAGCATTCTAAGACACATTATGTATGAATTAATGACTCTTAAAACTACTGAAGTTAAAAGGAAAATACATAAACCAAAACACCCATTTTTAAATCACACGTATTAAAGTTGAAAAAGCCAAGAGATTATAAAATGGCAAGTGAGGACTGAATAGCTTTATTGAGGAGTAAATATTTGTGTCTGACTTTGAAAGTCATGATTTGTAGATTTCTTTATTGAAAGGAGGATTGTAGCATTTCTAAGAACATCATTATAAACACATATCTCATTTTGCTATTTTGTGACTCATAAAGTCAGAGGACAATGGGTTCAAAATGATTGAAGTCTTAAATTAAATTTAAATATTGCCCTTATTGTGAAAATGTGTAAAGGATCTCATTGCAGTGGGAGTAGTATAGTGTGTGTTTGAAGAGCATGGCATAAACTTAACTTCCTTCACAAAAGTGTTATTTTTCATGCATACAGGAAACAGAGACACAAATCTCAGCTTCTTTTTAGTGCTGAAATGAACAGCACCCAAAAAAGATATAATGTTCCTTCCGTTCTCTGTGCTTTCAAACAATAGGGTTATGAATATCTAATATTCACTATCACTATGAACTTGAAAGTCAAAGAAAAACTAGATTAAATAAAAAAAAAACCCACAAAAACAGTTTTGTGTTGTGTCTACCTTCTACTTTGGAGGTTAAAGTAAACATTGGGCACAAACATACATGCAGACAAAATGATCAAATATATATATATATAAATATATATATACATTTGATATATAAATGATCAAATTTATATATATATAAAATGATCAAATATATATATATATTTAAAAATTAAAAAATTGAAACAAGAATGCCAAAATACTTTTAAAAGTAGTTCCCTAAGATACTTCTCAGCTGTATCATAGCCCCAAAGATGGATTAACATAGACTCAGCGCATCTAAACCTAACCTGTGATAACTGATTAAAAGTCCTTAGCATGTTCTACTTATTGTTTCTTTTCCTACCTCTGCCTTGTAACCTATCCAGATCTTTTTATTTGCAGTTTTCTTCATATAAAATGGTCTCACATGCCTATTCACATGTATGACAGTACCTTATTATCTCATGTTTCATTTGTCTGGTGAGTGTCCTAATCCATTGCAAATTTCTAATTTCTCTTTGTGAAACTTTTCTTCCTTCATTCTCTACATGCTTCACATTTAATATTTTGAATTAAGTACAAATAGACATACCCTCTAAAATAATCTAATGGTCCCACTCTTACTATTCATGCCTTTGTAAACCCCATGTTCTTTAAACGTAGACAGGGCCTCCTGATAGAGTTCTGAAAAATGGGATAAGGTATAAGTGTTTGGATGTTTCTGATGAAATTAGATTATACAAAGGTGGCTGTTTTTACCTTTCAGAAACCATGTTATATTCAAAACTGTATTAAAAGAAAAAAGAATTATCTGTAGCCAAAGGAGCTATTCATGTGAATGATCTTGGAAGCTGATTCCTGAGCCTTCTGCCTGCAGCTATGGATGGCCTATCATGGAAGACTCATGAAAGCCCTGGAGGTACTCCAATTCCTGGCTACATACTGTGAAGTGATAAAAGTTCTGGTGGTTAAGTAGGATTGACAGTATAGTGATGGACAACTGAAACATTTCATAGCTTATTCTTTTATGCTGTAAACCTAGAGGAGTCAGAAATTTTTCACCCTTTTCTCTTAGTGCTTATAGACAAAAACAACATTGAAGTTACATGATACACCATAAAGTGTCCATGGCTTGGTAAAATGATCCACAAATCGATATTCCGTCATGATATATAAAATTTACTATTTAATTTAGTTATGTGTAAATTCTCTGATGGTTAAAATGCTCACTCTTTTGAAGTACAGCTTAGTACTAGCTACCAAGAAAATTGAAGACTGGAATTAGCGAATATTTTCAGGCCACATGATCAGCATAAAAGTGGTAAAAAATAGCATGATTTATTCAAATAGAAAATTAAGCAGCATAAGAGTATTTTACTGTTTATTCAAATAAATAATTTTATTTATTTTTATTCATTCAAATAAAAATTAAGCAGCCTAAGAACTCATTCACTATGCTTAGGTTTTTCATATATTTAAAAAAATATTTAAGAGGAAAAGCCTTACTATCATTTTTTGATAAATGAAGCAAAAATATTTTATATTCCTGACACACCTCAAACAAATCCTGTTGTTTATAGAACTCTGTTTTACTGTAAGTACCATTCCCTACATAATGAAACATCAGAAGTTGATGTGCACTATGTAAAAACATACATATCAAGTTCATGGTCATTTTTTAATGAATGTGAATAATTTCTGGAGATCACAGAAATTGTGAATCTATATATGAGTGCAAATAGTAACTCTAAAACCCCTGTTCTATTCAATTAACTGCTATAATGCTTGTTCCAACATTTACTATTATGAAACTGTGGTTCTGTAATGCTCCTTAACATTCTGAGTCAAGTATTTGTTCTTAATTATTCTTTAATGGGATTGTATTTGCATACACCAGGGCCTTGGTTCATTGGAAAAGACTTGTCAAACCATCCATATAAAATAGGAACTGAAGTGAAACTATACATTACCATGCAGCAAAGTATTTAAATTATTAATTTATTTTTGCCTAAACTTAAACATCCTTGTACTTAAACATCCTTGTACTTAAACAGTTCACATAATTACAGTGATATTACTTTTAAGGTATGCTTGCATTTCTTATTGATTCATAGCTTATAATCTTTTCTTGCCCTTTGAAAAGTGACATTCTGGATTGCAGTATAATTAAACATAATAAATTCTACATTATCATTAGCATTACAAAAGGTATATCCTGTAAATTTTATTTCTGCCTCTATAAAACAATAAAGTTTCATTCATAATATTTTTTCTTTTTTTATGTGAAAAAGTGTGTTTCCAGGCTGCCATTTTTCAGCCAGTAAGCACAAAGCAGAGGAACTACTTGCAGCACTTGAATCTCTCTCCTGGGCGTGGTCTGTTTTTATGTGCTTGCTTCATTTGGTATGAGTTTGCTTTCTTGTTAAACTTGAACAAATATGGCTTATATTATAGAATGCTGGCCTCTGAAATAGTTTTCTCTTCTTTTTTTCTTTTAAAAACTGATCAAGCCTTTGTGTATGTTTTTGCTTCTGTTTATTTAGAACATTTGGAAGATCAACAGTAATGAAATTGGAATTTCATTGAGTTATTGAAAACTTAAATGTAGGAAACAGAACTGTGGTTATTGAGTAGCAAAATGGATTGATACATAGAATATATAAATGCTTTTTCGATGATAGTAACAAAGACACAGTGGCTAATATAAAATTTAGAGGTTGAGGTTTGTGTGTTTGTTTATGTGTGTCTAAAACATACTGAGAACTCAAAAGATTCCGTGAGTATATAACAGATGGTCATAACACTTAGCATTTACAATATAAGTTAAAGCAAATATGTGGAAAAGCTTTTTACCTCAACTACTGTTAAATTATGGTACTTGAAATAGGATAATTGAAATGTTGATGAAGGTATTGTTTGAAAATTTAATTTCTCTGGTTATTTTCACAAACTAAGGTGAAGATGAATTACTGTCATAAATTTCATATAAAGAAAGTGACAGCTACCTTGACTTTTTTTTAAATGTTAAACTGTCTCATTCACATGAAAATTCATCAACAACAGGCATTGAACACTCTTGTTTTATATGTATATTGAGCGAATCTGAACAGAAAAAAAAGTGCACACTTAAAACTCTCTTTTTCTTTCCTTGTCTCTGTTTATTCCATCTTTAGTAATATTTATCTTTTTTTCCATTCTAATACTTTTTACATTCCCTGATAAGTCACAGCAACATTTAACCTCCACAGTTTATTTTTTCTATAAATGCAGCACCAAACTATTCATTATCCACAGGATATGTATTAAACAATCTTCTTTCTGTGCCATGAATGACATCCATGACCTTATGTGATAAGCAGGAGGCGGCAAAGAAATAAACATAGAGCCTAGGACAAATCAGAGTGATACAGAATCCTGAAAAAGAAGGACAAAAAGAAAGAGAAAAAACAGGGCTGTAACAAAACTACAACTCAAAAAGAGATGGAAAGAACTTTACACCATCAAAGCAGCAATTAATTTAAGGAGATACAATCATTATCAATAGATGAACTAATAAAACTGAGAAGGAACAATGAAGCTTCCTACAAACTTTGAAGGGAAAAATTACTGCATTGTAGAATCTTCTTTTTAGTTTCATTTTAAGATAAATGCCCATATAATGTTTACTAATAATTATTTTATTCTTATTAAGACAAATTTTTTCAAAGTTATTTTTTTATATGAACTGTAGGAGTTAGGTTAGATCATACTATCAAGCTGTGGAATAATCTTTTTGTTTATCGTGAATAACTATTATTCTCATCGGTTATTCAAGAGCTGAATGGCCAATAGCTAGGCAGGAAAGGGTGAGGTGGGACTTGCAGACAAAAAGAGCATGTTTAAAAAGGGGGTGGAGTCACCAGAAGACACAAAGGAAACAGGAGAGGAATATGTCATGCTAACAAAAGCCACTACCATGTACATAGAAAAGAAATATGGGTTAATTTACACTTTAAGAGCTAGTTAGTACCATGCATAACCTATTGACCAAATATTTATAAGTCTCTGTGTAGTGAGTTGACTGGTGGTACAGAAAAACCCATCTACACTATCAAAGTCAGAGGTATAAAATCTATGTACATGATGTATACAAAAGATCTATATAGCCAGTAGGAGAATGAAAGATAAAATTGTTTCTCATATTTCAGAGCTGTATTAATGCAGTGATAATATTCTGTTATTATTTCTATCATAGAATTGATCACTTCATTCAGTGGTTACTAAATAAGTGTTATGCTGGTCTCCTTTCTAAGGACAGAGTGAAGAAAGTGATTATTATACAGACAGTAAGCATATAGACTGTGAAGCAGTATAAAACAAAAACAAAAGATCTTTAGTTAATAAGTATATTTTTACTATAAACAGAACAGTTCTAGAATAATTTGTTCATGTTAAAAAGACAACATAAAGCATTTTGACATGCGAAAATTTAATTTGTAATGTGTATGTAAAAGAGACATTGGCATTTTCCATTGAGCACATAATGAGGAGAGGTGGGAAGATGGAGTTATTGGGGACAGGGGGCATAGGTGCTGTGTTACAGTTACAGAAGACTCAGGGGTTCAGGCATACTGCAAAGTATCGTGTCAAAAGATAGTAAGATGTGACTTTTGTTAAAAGATGGATGTCTTTATGCCAATATCAAGCCGTTTTCAATACTGTAGCTCTGTAATAGAGTTTGTGAAAATATGACTTCTTAAATACCTCCTCTCACCCAACAGACTTAACTGCAAGTCAACTCATTTTTCTACTATGTGCTGCTGATAGAAAAAGTGATTTTTCAATTGTATCACTCTCATTAAATTAAGTCTTTAGTAGTTATCATTTTTCCATTGTTTAATTAATTCGTACCTAGTTTTGTTGAGGTCATTCTTTGAGTTTTTCTTACCTACCTAATTGATGATACAAAGAAAGTAATGTAGTATCTGTAACACACTGAACCAAGAAGATGCTAATTAAGGCAGTGTTTAATCTCTGTACTAAAAAAGACATTGGCCAGATAATTATTGATGCTTGAAGTTCTGCACTGGTAACTATGCTCTATTTCTGTGACTGCTGCAAAGGAGAATACATTAGCCAATATGAAAATAGTCATAAATTATTCCTGGATTCAATATATTGTCCCTGAAATTAATTATTAATCTTAATGACATAAAAAGGAAAACATATATTAATAGATGAAAACCACTATTATATAAAATAACAACTATATGTCATTTTGTGAAAATTATCACTTGTGAAATAGAAAAAAAGATACAGTAGATACAGTAGTATGGTATGGCTTCACAATTTAGGGGACACTCACAGAGAGAATATATATAATATATATGATATATTCACATGTAAATCATCTGCAAATAACATTAGAATCACTAATTTTACTAGGATTATTGTGGCGCATTCTTCATACTCATGTCTTGACACCTTGCTAATGAGGTTAATTCCAGTACCTATCCCTACATTCATCTAAAAACTCTATTTTCTTTTTAAATATTGCCAATTATTTTTTGCTACAGTTTAAAAAGTAAACTTATGCCATAAGCCAGTTTAGCTTTATTATTCAGTTTTTAAACCAAGCAACAGATGATTTCTGGTGATTTAGCTAGAAAGCCATCTCTAAATGTGTCCACCACTTCTACCACATGAAAATTTCCAATATGTTCTTCAGCTACTAGAGCTGAAAATAGCAAGCCAACAGATTTTCACTTTACATTGTCACATTTGATTACTTCTGTTTCAAGTTTTGCCAGAATCCATGAAATAAATATCAATAATTTTGTTGCTCACATTTAAAAGTAAAGAAGCCTCAAAACTTCCCTTTTTTCCATTGTCTTATCAAGATGGATTTTGTTCATGGGGCAGCAGTGTTTCTGATACAGCATGCAATTTTATTGGTGAGAAACAGAAGCCTTATTCAGCACAGGTGGAATTGAATTCTTGTAAGACTCTACTGAATCATTTATTCCATATCTATAACCATTCCAATGATCAGGATTCCTTTCTGGTTCTAATCATCCTGAAAAATACATTGATAGATAAGAAATGAAGCTACATGTTGGAGAAGTACAGGACTGGTTACAGTTGAAGGTATTATAAAGCATATTCTGGAGTAGCAGTAGGAAAGTCTTCATTAAAGTGATTTTTTTCAAAGATTTCTCTGTGGTTGTTTTGTTGGGCATAATTAAAAGTTATTGCCTATTTATTAAGAGCTGAGTATTGCATAAGGCCCTTTATAAAAACTACTATATTTTGCTAGACGTTAAACATGATTGTTGTAGTAACATATGCATATTTAATTAGCAATTAAACAATAATTATTTCACTTTATTAGTAAATTAACTTTTACTTCATTGTAATTCAGAAGAAAATCAAAAGCAAATGTCAATCTACTTCTATTGGATTAAAACCATATGCCACATATAAGCAAGTCTTCAGGAATATTTCAGACCCACAGATGACTAGTATAGTAGAAGAAAAAGGTTCATACATGCAGGAAGCGTGGTGTTTTTTTCCCCAAACACAAAAGTATTCATTGAAGATTTTTACAGTATCTAACTTTATAAAGTTCATTTTCTGTTACTTTCCTGGAATTGGAAAGAAATGTTCATATTATTACCCTTTTAAGTTTTAAATTTTCAAACATTCATTTCATGTAAGTTAGATTTCTGTTTCTCTTATGTTTAAATGTGGACAATTAATAGGATTTCTTGTTTTATAAGTTTGTATTTTATTCTCGACTGTGATGTCTGATATCATCTATCCTATGTTAATCATGCCAATTTTTATCATTTGTTTGGATAGCATAGTATCAAATTAACACATAAACCTACACATAAAATAATAGTTATGTTTCTGCATTATGAAACACTGGTGGTTTAATAATTACTTTGAGAATTTTAATACAAAGAAAATGACATGCTATCTTCTTATATAAAACATACATCATTGCTTAGTTTTGGTGATTTCATTTTAAACAAAGTTACTGCAATTTCCAGCTTCTGTGTCAACGTTAGATTCTGAAACTCTGAGTGTTATCCTAGCTCAGTGTCCATGGCGACAAATCCCAGGATTCAGAATAGCAAAAGGATTGATAAGGCATTATCCCTACAGTGGATCACTTTGTCCTTAATAATATATATCATAACAGAAAGGACCCAAAACACCATACCACTCAAGTCCTTGTTTAAATAATAGAATTCAGTCTTTTTAAAATGTATCACAGTAACTCATTTCCAACTGATATAACCATCATATAAGTATATCACTATTGGTATGAACTGTTCATAAAATAATGAATTAATCAGGTGAGCATAGTGAGAGACTTTATAATAATACAAGTCATGAAAATCAAGACAAAACTAGTCAGTACAATTTAGAGATACAAACACATGCATATATATTTATGATAAATACTGCCCCATATAATTTATCAGTATTCTCTTTTATTGTTTTATTCAACTCTAAATTTTTCTTTGTTCCCCTCCCTTCCTTTCCTCTCCCCTTCAACCCTCTCCCAAGGTTCCCATGCTCCAGATTTACTCAGGAGATCTTGTCTTCTATTACCCATGCATTTAGATCTGTGTATGTCTTTCTTAGGGTCCTCATTGTTGTCTAGGTTCTCTGGGACTGTGATTTGTTGGCTGGTTTTCTTTGCTTTATGCTGAAAAATCCACTTATGAATGAGTACATATGAAAACTGTCTTTCTAGGTCTGGGTTACCTCACTCAAAATGATGTTTTCTAGCTCCATCCATTTGCCTGCAAAATTCAAGATGTCATTTTTTGCTGCGGTGTAGTACTCCATTGTGTAAATATACCCCATTTTCCTTATCCATTCTTCAGTCAAAGAGAATTTAGGTTGTTTCCAGTTTCTGGCTATAGCAAACACTGCTGCTATCAACATAGTTGAACACATGCCTTAGTGGCACGATTGAGCATCCTTTGAATATAAACCCAAAAGTGGTATTACTGGGTCTTGAGGAAGGTTGTTTCTTAATTTTCTGATAAGTTGCCACACTGACATTCAAAGGGGCTGTACCAGCTTGTATTCCAAACAGCAATGCAGAAGTGTTCCATTTACACCACAACCTGTCCAGCATCAGCTGTCATCAGTGTTTTTGACCCTGGCCATTCTTACAGGTGTAAGATGGAATCTCTGAGTTGTTTTGATTTGCATTTCTCTAATGACTAAGGATGTTGAACATTTCCTTAAGTGTCTTTCAGGCATTTTAGATTCCTCTGTTGAGAGTTCTCTGTTTAGGTCATCAAAAGAACAAATAATCCAAGAAAAAAAAAATGGAGTACAGACCTAAACATAAGCCACTCAACAAAGGAATCTAAAATGGTTTAATCTGTATTCTTAAGTAATCACTTAAGAAATAAATAAATGCTTTACATCCATCAATGAAAACAAACATCTTTTCTGACAGAGACCATAACTATCTTCTTCAACTGTCATCTATGTAGCTACCTATCATACATCCACTTAATTATCTAATAATCAATAATCAAAATACTTGCTTTTATCAGTGGTAATTTTAATTATAATAGAATTGTTTTTACTTGTGAATCTTTATCCTTAAATACATGGATATGAAAAAAATCTTTGTTACATAAGTCAATATATCAAAATACAATTATTAAAATTCAATCATGTGATTAGTGCCTTTAGTAGAGTCCCTTTACTTGTGAGGTATAAACCTATGTCACTATTTAATAATTTATATCATTTTCAATGTTTACTTTAGTTTTATATTTTAAAATTAGACAATATTTAACTACTAAAACAAGCTTTTATGTTTATTCTGATTTAAAGTTTAGAATCCTAATTTAGTTCACATTGCATATTCAGTATTCATGCTTGTGCTAAGTAGTTTTTACTTAGGAATGGTGTAGACATTCAAAATCAAAGTAATGGCTCAACAATTGAAAACTATTAATATTCTGAAAACTCTTTAAATGTTTGAAGAAAAGAGTATTCATCCTTTGATTTTTATGATTTTATTATTGTTAATGTGTATGAATGTTTGCATGCATATATGTATATGGTATATGTATGTGCCTAGTGCTCACAGACAGCAGAAGAGTGTTTCATATCAACTAGAACTATTGTTTTTGGAAGCCATGTACTGTCATGCGGATGTTAGCAACTGAGTCTAGGCCCTCTGCAAGAATACTAAGTCATCTTAAGAACTGAGCTATGTGTCTAGACATTATCAATTGGATTTTGTTATCACAGTTCCTTATGTTCTTATTAGAAAACTTTAACAAGCTGCTTAATGAAAAGCAGAGAAGGTAGTACATTTTAAATGAGATGTTTTAAGTTCAAATCTTGGCATGGGATAGTTTATATTTCATAAAATTTAGGAGGTAAAAAATGATATCTGAAGTTCTGTAGCTGGTGTGTTTACAGATTATTGCTTGTTTCTAAAATTGGTTAGGATGCAATTAGCAGAGTAGCTTGCCATCTGTATCTAAGAAAAATCTTAGGTTTTCCTGTCTCTTAGGTTAATAGTAGAAAGAAAGGAAAAAAAAATCTATCCTTAACACACAGCTCTTTGGAGAACTGATTTGTTAACAAACAAAACACAATAGTCATTATCTCATATAAATGGTTTAGGAAAAGATATATGCTTTGCAAAATTCAGTAAGACACAAATTTCTTCCTAATTTATTAAGTTCTGCAAAAAAAAACATATACTATTCTCAGAAGTCTAGAAAGCCTATCAATTTAGTACAGAAATACAATGCTGAATGTCCACGTTTCTTCCTATTGCTGTGATGATAAACATTGTGACCAAAAGGAATTCAGGGAGTAATGTGACTGATTTGGATATAATATCTCAGGTCCCAGTCCTTCACCGATAAGAGTCAGGATAGGAACTAACGTCAGGCACGTGGAATCAAGAAGTGAAGCAGAAGAAATGGAGAACTGCTGCTTACTGGCTTGCTAGCCATGACTTGCTGCTCCATATTCAACTCAGGACCTAGGAGTACTATTACCAACAGTAGTCTGAATCCTCATATGTCAATTGTTACTCAAGAAAAAAATGACCCACAGACCAGCTAACAAACAATTTGTTAGTGGTAATAACTCAAGTGACAATACTGACCATATCTCTACTTAGACAATTCTCCATTGTGTCAAGTTGACATAGCAAACAAGCAAATAAATAATTAGAATGTACTCATATAATTACCATTTATCTCATTTGTGCTGTGTTTTCAAATGTTCTCCTGTAACTAAAATGTCCCTGTAATTATAAACTAGAGTCTTTTAGAAAGGAGGCAACGGTAACGTTATATATCTCATTTCCTTTTACACTGCAGAATGTATCTGTAACCAATATTTATAACTGATATTGATCACTATTCACCTAGTAGCTAATGAGACACATTATTCAAAATCCACAGTAACCTATAAGGAGCATAATATGAAAGGTAACCCATTTGTATCTAGGAATGGGATGTATTTTGCATATATTTCTCAAAAAATGTTAGTTGATATCTACTTTCTAATAGTTAACATTCTCTTTCAAATATATCGTAATTTTAAAAAGATACATATAAACCATTTATATTGGCATATGATAGATTCCTAGACTAATAAGTGTTCCTAAATACAAATGCATGATATGCCTATTGTTGTAGTGTTCATACACTACACTGGAATCCATTAAAATATCTACTGCATCTACTACTAGGCACAGAACTGACATCCTGTAGCTTTCATTTTCTTTTCCCATTCTAACCCTTACATTCCCTGACATCTGGATTTTTTTGATGTTATATAATCTGCTGTATAATTCATAGTAATCACCCTTTGTTTAAAAAATATTTTAAGCTTAAACTATTATTAAAATATTGGACATCATGATTGACATAGCTTGTTCATTTAAAATAAGATGGCATTCATTTTCTTTTAGCATTTGTATTAATTATGTGATTGATCTGCTTTATTTTTTCTGATTTACTTTATTATACAAATTATCATTTTTAATTCAAATAAAACATAAGCACAAGTAATAAAAAATCGAGGTTAGTATTAGCTATGAAGCCTTGACTGGGTCACCCTAAGGCCTTCTAAAATGTTGCAAAACCTCTCAAGTTCTACGGTTGTGTTAGAATGGGTATTGTTTTCAAATATATCTGTGGACAAAGGTACCTTACGGAGTTTAAAAGTCCATTTTCTACAAGTTGTTAGTTGAAGCCAGTTGACGTGGATCTTTATTTCTTTGAATTTGAGATGTGTCATTTTGAGTGATTGTTCTATTTGCTGCTTTTCACCTACTTCGTGGAACTCATCTCTGCTTATTGACATCCTTTCCTTGGGTAAATTCTGAACTTAGAGCAGACATCTTGTCACTGACTCGGGTTAATGATCTGGCTTCACTGCTATTTTGCTTTTTTATTTTTCTTTAAAAAATTGAAACCTTTTAAAATCCTTAAAGCTAAAGGTTAAGACAATATTTAGGTCACAACTAAGCAAAAACCCCAACCAATGAATCAAGAAAAATGTATGTAATGATTTTACTCTATGTTGTGCTGTGATCTTAATAAAATTTTGATATTATAATTTTATGTAAATTACAGAGATAAACTTAGATTGAATAATTAAATATATTAAACATTATGTTTTTCATAAATAAATTCACCTGATCCAAAACAACATAAAGGCAAATAGACATTTTTTTTAGATAATATGGGCAATTTATTGAAGTCTATGAATTTAATTGGTACCAGTAACAGGCAGTCCTGTAACAATCATACATTTATTGAGGCATGTATTTCTGTGTACATGCTCTTGAGGCAATTATGAAAAAACAAAATAAGAGAAAACAAAGAAACCTTACATGAGTAGTAAGTTTTTGTCTGAAGTTTTACAGTTTTAAAATTGTTTTAATATTATTTGCCATAATTAGAATTTTGCCAGACAAGAGAAAGAAATGTAATGATGGCATCTACAAAAAGCGATAGATACCATACTTACAAACCTATCGTACAAACACATAAAAAATAATGAAAGTAATTACATTTTATTCATGTGATATTTGGTTTCTAAATAATCAAAACCAGTTTATGTGTCTATGAGTAAAGAAAATTCTAAGGAAACAGAAAGGAGATCATAATTTAGCAAAAAGAGATGTTGTATCATGTAAGAAAAGGAGAAATAGCTAATACAAAAATTGTATTTAGTAGAGGCATATATATAATAATTTTCTTAGTAGATTGAATTTACTAGAAAGAAAAATTTCTGATCAAGTAAATTAGATTGGAATGTGTGCATTTTTGTACATAAATACATATAATTTCTGATAGGGTAAAATAATGTGATTTTTAGAACAGAAATATTGTTGCGTCCATAGCTTTGATAAATTGACCATGTAGTTTTCATGCTGTGACAATTGATTTACAGAAAAAGTGTGAAGGAGTTTGGAACTTTGGGCTGTAAAAGTCTTTGAATATTATAATCAGAGCTTAACAGACAATTCTAGTGAGAGCCTGGAAGATAATTATATTAAAAGAAAACACCATTTAATTAATGGTGCTGGCATAACCATTTATCATGTTTCATGTAGAACTATGAAAATAGACCCATATCTATCACCATGAACAACATTAGAGTCCAAATAGTTCAAAGACCTCAACATAAAGCCAGCCACACTGAACCTTATAGAAGAGAAAGTGTGAAGTGCACTTGAACGCATTGACACAGGAGACCACTTCCTAAATATAACTACAGTAGCACAGACATTGAGAGAAACAATTAATAAATGGGACCTCCTGAAACTGAAAAGCTTCTGTAAAACAAAGGACATGGTCAACAAGGCAAAATGACAGACTACAGAATGGAAAAAGATCTTCACTAACCTCACATCAGACAGAGGTCTGATCTCCAAAATATACAAAGGACACAAAAAATTGGTCATCAAAAGAACAAATAATCCAATTAAAAAATGGAGTAGAGACCTAAACAGATAAGTCTCAACAGAGGAATCTGAAATGGTCAAAAGACACGTAAGGAAATGTTCAAGATCCTTAGTCATCAGAGAAATGCAAATCAAAACAATTCTGAGATTCCATCGTACACCTGTAAGAATGGCCAAGATCAAAAACGCTGATGACAACTGATGTTGGAGAGGTTGTGGGGTAAATGGAACACTCCTGAATTGCTGGTGGAAATGTAAGCTGGTACAGCCCCTTTGGATGTCAGTGTGGTGATTTCTCAGAAAATTAGGAAACAGCTTTCCTCAAGACCCAGTAATATCATTTTTGCATATATATCCAAAGGATGCTCAATTGCTCGACGAGGACATGTGCTCAACTATGTTGATAGCAGCATTATTTGTCATAACCAGAACCTGGAAATAAGCTAAACGTCCTTTGTCCAAAGAATAGGTAAGGAAAATGATGTACATTTACACAATGAAGTAATGCGCAGCAGAAAAAAATAACGACAGCTTGAATTTTGCAGGCAAATGCATGGAGCTGGAAAGCATCATTTTGAGTGAGGTAACCCAGATGCAGAAACACAATTATCACATGTACTCACTCATAAGTGGTTTTTAAACATAAAGAAAAAAAAAGGCCCACAAATCACAATCCCAGAGAACCTAGACAACAATGAGGAACCTAAGAGAGACATATGTAGATCTAATCTACATGAGTAGTAGAAAAAGACAAGATCTCCTGAGTAAATTGGAAACATGGCGACCTTGGGAGAGGGCTGAAGGGGAGAGGAGAGGCAGGGAGGGAAGTAGAGAAAAATGTAACACTCAATAAAAATCAATAAAAAATGAAATAAAAAGAAATGCAGAAAGTGTATGCCGAGGTCATGAAGAATATGTTTTAGAGAACAATAACTCTACAAGCATCTCTGTGCACAAGGTGCCATTCTTAGTACAGTATACCTAAAAATCCACAAGCATTTTGCACGTGTACTTAGAATTTTGATTATTCTGATATAAGAACAATGGGCTCATTATTTTCCACAGAAAATTTCAAAATAGAATAGCATTCAGGGTATAGAATAATTTTGCTTTCTGCTAACACAGGTTCACAATGAAATAGAAGTTGAAAGAGAAGGATATTAAAATGCTCTATTTCATCAGTAAAAGTGTGATAAAGTTTTCCCTTATTGAGTAGAAAACTTTATGTTTAATACCAAAGTCTACAGCGACAATCTTTATTAAGTTTCCTTAAGTTGCTATGAATAAACAAATTGAAGAGTTTTATTCACCTTCCATTTCTTGAAGAAATGTTTTAGAGCTGAAGAAAATTAAATTTTCTGAATTTATATGACATAATAGGCCAGGCTGTGGTTTCTTTAAAGGAATGCTTAGGACAATTCAAAAAGTTCTATTGCCTATACAACTACCACTGTAGATCAAGTAAGGGATTATTATTGTGGGAAGTATGACTCTCTTAAATCTGGAGTTATGATCAGCTGTGACTGCCATGTGGGTGCTGGGAAATGAACACGACTCCTTGGGAAGACTAACAAGTGCTCTTAACCGCTACAGCATCTCTCTAGCCCCATATATACTTAGGGAAATTGTTGTTCAGTAAATCAACTGAATTGTGTTTTAGTTTTTATTCTACTCATTCACAACTTGTTAATTCCAAATATGTATTGGCACAGAAAGCACTGACAAGGAATAATTATTTTAAAAATCTTTCCTTATGTAGGAAATATGATTTCGATTCACCTTTTCTTGAACAGATGTTGCCAGCATCAACACATTACTCAAAAATGATTATGCTTACTATTTTTTAAATAAAACATGTTATTGTTTTATTTATTTACAGTTATACTTACCATAAGGTAAAACACTATGTGTAATTCCATTGTAAATCAAAATAAATCAAACTGTCAGATAAACGCACTCCGCATTGTCATTTGCTGCTCTGAGGAAATTCCATTCTTTTTATGCTCTGAGGAACTTGGGTGGATGGTTTGGGAAACAGCGACTCTTTATAGATCTCCCTGCATTTGAGTGAATAAGAAAACAAACTGAAGAGAAAATCTGTCCATTATTTGAAAGTGTTGAAATTATGAATTATAAATACACTATTATTTCTTAATTGGAGTAAATATCAGAATAAGCAAAAAAGTTACTACTGCAGCACATCCTGGATTCTTCTAAGTTAATAATATATTTGTGTGATATTGGATCTGGGATTTATTTGCCTTTATCTTTATGCAAGCACTGATAGAAAGCATCTATTGATCTCTTGCATATTACAAGACAATAAATATATTACAGCCACATTTTTATAATGCTGTATATGCCTTCGCATAGTATAGTAATAATTTATAAGACAAAATGTTTTAGAAAATGAACCTGTGATATCATAGATTTATTTACATTATGAAAAAAAATAAGTATGTGGTCATATTTCACAATTCAAATAATGGACAAATATGCTTTAATTTATGAAAAATAATAGTTTAATGTTGTCTTTGTCTTTATTTTTCAATGACCTCAGGCCTACGTACTTTTTTGCCTCTTAATTACCATGAAATGAAATATATTTCTGTTTACTTCTATTTCAGTTTGTAAAAAAGCAATGCAAAAATAAAAAAAAGCAAAAGTAGAAAATTAAGCCGGGCGGTGGTTTAATCCCAGCACTTGGGAGGCAGAGGCAGGCGGATCTCTGAGTTCGAGACCAGCCTGGTGTACAGAGCTAGTTCCAGGACAGGCTCCAAAACCACAGAGAAACCCTGTCTCAAAAAAACAAAAAAAAAAGTAGAAAATTAGAAGAAAATATGTGATATATAATTTTGATTTTCTATATAATCTAAGCATATACTTTAAGTATTTAAATGGTTGTTTACTTTTCTCTCAAGTCTTTCCTACCAAGGAAGTAATTTGTGGGATTGATTGAAATGTGAAATTAGAGGCTTAGAGAGGTAAAATCTTTGATGATCACACTGATGAAGAGGCTGGTTATCTTAGAATTGTCAATGCATAGTGTGTGCAAAATAATCATTATGATGGATGCACTGAAGAATTTGTTCAACAATGCAGTAGATCAAAGACAAAATACAATTTTATCATAATTTCTGATATAAACTGATTTTCTTGAGAATGTCAACTTTTCTTTGTAAAGTACTTCTAACTTTCTATATAGACATTTCATTTATTTAGTTATTTCATTAAATTTCATCATGTATGGAATAGATCAACTGCTATTGAGGACTCTAATTTGAGTTGACACTCAGGCCATGCATTCAGGAATCAATTGGTTCAACAATCAGCACCGGAATCAGACATTTTGGTGAGCGCTGTAAAACCAGTACTCTAGATATGGAGAAAGAAAGAACAATTCAAGGACAAACTCTGCACTATATGGGTAAAAGGCCAGTAAAATACATGAACTGAATCTCAACAAATAAATAAATAGTAGATATTAAATGCTGAGAAGTAAAAATATTCATATTTGAAAAATAATGCAATACTTCAATTTGCATGAACTGTAGTTTTAGTACTTTTCACTAGCTTTGAACTTATAGATAATGTACATAAATCAACTAAAAATAAGATTTGAGTATAAGGGAAAAAATCAGAAGAGGTACAGTAAAAATAAATGGAAAGGAAGAGAAAGAAAAGAAAATATGGGAAGGGAAATGAGGAAAGAAAAAGGATGATAAAAAAAGAATGAACAAATGACTCCAGAAAGACATAAATTAAGGTAGAAGAACAATAAATGTTCCATGTGTATTATGTGTTTTTATTGTTTCATGTTATATTATTTCTTAATAGTTTTTTCCAATTCCTGTGCTTTGTGCATTCCTTTGCATGGATTTACTTGTCCTGACCAAGCCTGCAGATCATAAAAATCAAACCATTTATAAAAAGACAAAAATCTGAAGGTTTTTTCCTTGATTAAAAAAAGGGAATGTGGCCTTAACAATTACAGCAATGCTCCATGTTAGTGTTTATATTTATTCAAAATCCATATTGATTACTTATAGTATAATATAACTGATGCAAGTATTGAACCTTGGTTTGAATGAATTTCGTCTGCTTCAGACAATTTAGACATCATATATATATATATATATATATATATATATATATATATATATTTGATGAATAAATACACAAAATCTACTTTTCTTAGAGAATGAGTAACTATCACGAGCAGTGGTGGCACACACTTTTAATCCCAGCACTTGAGAGGCAGAGATAGGTGAATGTCTGTGATTTCAAGGCCAGGCTGGTCTACAAGAGCTAGCTCTGGGAGAGCTAGGGCTGTTACATAGAAACCTGTCTTGAAAAATAAATTAAAAAAAAATGGTGTCACTAAGTACTCCTGGAACCTATAAATCAGTAGGAAGAGGCTTAGCCCCAGTAGTGCTAGTATTTAGCCTCTTGCATGGAAGATATGCACAGGGAACAAAGATAAACAATTTTCTAAGAAAATGTCAATGAAATCCCTTGTTACTATTGATTTTAAAAGACTGCGACAGTATCTTGATTCTGTCTCGCTCTGAACTATAAAACTGAAAGGTGATTATATCATCTGCTGAAAATAAACTAGCATAAGACTTGGGAGACTAAGATCTACTTTTATTTGCCAATTCCAGCAGTTGAAATGATATTTAATTTTCTTGAGATGATGCATAAGTCCAAAATAAATATGACACAGACATTTACCGTTCCTCACAAAACTTCCCAGCCCATATGGTAAAGGGATACAAACCCTAGTCTGTTATTTTCACACCTAAAGTGAAGTGAATACACAAAATATATATTCGCTTCATATCCTACACAACCATATCATATGCTTCTGTAGCATGTTTGCAGATTAGTTTAATAAGTAGCATTTGTTTCTTAGGGAATTTTTCAGCAAATGTCATTGTAAGTAATTAATTAATGTGTTTCAGTTAATAAAGGGAAGGTTATACATTCCAAAAGATATGTATTTTTAAAGGCAACAGCAGTTGTTGGTGTTAGCCACCCACTCACATTGATCTTAGCAATAATAAAAGCCCCTGGGGAATAATAGTTAAGAAATTCCCCCACAGTTTCCTGCTCTGACAAATAGCTTACTTCAAAGATCCAATCTTCTAGCTCAATAGAGATAAAACTCAGGTTCAACCCTGAGAAGTAAAGATACAGATCCTTTGAATTGTTGTCCTTGTTTGCTATGGACTAGCTGAATTTTAGAACTCACTGATCAAGGTGAACAAAGTGCTTCCATGTATTTATGTGTGTCTTTGTCCTACTCTCTATTCATTTACTAACATGTTTATGTTTATTCTTTTTTACTAAAAATTTTATTCAAGTATAATTAAATCATCTTCCTCCTATATTTTCCTCCGCCAAACACATCCCATCTCTCCTCCCTTCAATTGTCTCCAAGGCACCTACTCTCTTTCAAACCCATGGACACTTTTTCTTTCATTAAAATTGTTACGTATATATGAATAAACATATAATGCAACCTATCCATTTTGTTTTGAGGGCTCTGTGTGTGCACAGTTTCAGAGCCTGCTGCATTGCTTTGCGTAATGAACTGGGGAGTAATCCTTCAGATGAGGTGAATCTCCCTCTCTTAGTGGTTATCAGCTGTATCTATTTCTTGGTCTCAGGGTAAACTGCTTGAGATGACCCCTCTCCCCAGTTAGCATATTTTCATTGTTCAGGTCTTGTTTGTGCAGCTATAGTGTTTAGATATGACTAAACACCAGGGTATGACACTTTCAGTTATTCCAGTCAGTCTTCGACCATGTTCCCCGAGTTTGAGTTACAGGAATTAAATTGTAGATTTATCTGTTTTTGAGAGTTTTGGAGGTAATCACTTGATCTCTGCACACCAGTTGTGAATTTCTGAACTGGTCTTCATTTACGGTAAATAGAAACTTCTTTGATGACAGGTGAGAGGTACACCAACCTCTGGGTATTAGGATAACAGTTGGAACGCAATTGAGAATTATGCTAGGTGAGTAAAGTTGTGGTCTTAGGTTCTCTTCTAAGATTAGTTACCCCACTAACCCTGGGTGTTGGCTAGATTACGGGTACTAGTTGAAAAGTTTTTGCACCCCGATAAATCTCTCTGCCGATGCAGGAATCCAAATCAGATCAAATCAAGCCAAATTTAAAAAAGCCAAGGTTCAATGGATACGACCACTCCTGGGTGGCCTTTCAAGCCCTCAGAGAGGAGATCGGGAAGGAAGGCCAGGAAATAATGTGTTTGTTCTCTAGAAGAGGCAGTTTAAATACCCTGTGGGAGTGATCTTGAGCATCTCTAGGGATGCTTTGGCAGGCTTTCTCAGATGTGGACTTTGGACTGGGACAACTCTTAGGTGAGGGGGCTTGGGATAGAACTTTTCTTTCAAACATTCCAGACTATGGGTGTAGGAGTGCCAGGGGCTGGGAAGATACTTCCAACCAAGGATCCCAGACTCTTTGGGTATGTGAATGACAGGGGTTGAAGTAAAGCTTTCAACAAAACTTCCCAGACTCTTCATGTAATTGGATCCCAGGGGCTGGGGTGACACTTCCTACCAAACACTAGATATGATTTCTAACATAATTAGTGTCACTTAAGTTTAATTAGACATCTGTTGGTTACCATTAAGATAAAAGTGACACTATTGTACTTTTGCAGAAATCTTGTCATACTGGTCATTGTTGTAATTTGTAAATGCTACAGTCGAATAACACTCTTCATTATTTACTCTGCTTCCCAGCTTAGATAATACCTTCTGGTCTTATGAAAGCTAGATCTGCCACAAGTAGGGTATCAATTCTTCTGAGGCTTTGACTGAACTGTGTGGTATATTTTGAAAGAGAGAATTACGTTAACATTTGAAGATTTGGAGCTAAGAACCACAGATGAGAGAGAGCATGTGGCCTTTGTCTATCTGGTTGGGGTACTTTGTTAAAAGTAAGCAGCTTTACTTCCCATAGTGTCTTCTTGAATACTGGCCGGCCCTCCTCCTGAGTCAATCCTCTCTTATGTCTGAACACTAGAAGAAAACACAGAAAAATCCCTAGCTTAACTGAACACACATTCCACGGGCTCATGCCACCCTGATTCTTACACGTTTTGTCTGCCATTTTCAGTCCTTGGTTTAAAGGAAAATTCCATTTGATTGTTTTTATGAGGCATTTTATAATCCTAATTGCAGAAAACTCTACCTTTTATACATACATTTTATGTGCCAGCCTCTTTCAGAATACAATAATTTTTCATTGGTCACTACATATATTTCCACAGTAACATTCTTTAGATCATATGTTCAAAGATCTAATATAAGAATTAGCAAGATGTTTTGCCATATTTACTTAAAGGTGTTAGATCATTAAGATATTGATGATTATAAAATAATCTTATTATAATAACAATCTTATTATTTTATAGTGATATTTTATGAGTATAATACTTCTCTAGGTAAAAATTAATGAAAAATTCTTTTTGGGGATAACTAATCAAAATTATCACTAAATGATTATATAAGACTAGTCATAACTCTGGTTTAACAAAGAAATAATAAGCAAATGAAAATAAAATCAATGATAATGAATATATGTATACAATATAAATGCTTATAGGGCACAAACCATACCACCCATCTCAATGTTCATAATGTTTATGTGCAAACAAATCCATTTGTATTAAAAAAATTACCTGAGTTTGTACTTGGAAATAGAAACTTCTAGAAGATAATTCTGCATAATGAGGTCAAAAGAGTAAGAACCATTGCTAACCATGAAAAAAATCTTTCATAGTTTTTGCAACATAGAAAAACACCTTGTGAGGACACAATGAAGCAACAGCCATGTTTAATAAAAATGAGAGATACACTAGAAGAAATCAGATCTGTCTAAATATTCATTGTGTACTTCATTTTCCAAAATTATGAAGCACTAATTAGACCAAAGAGTATGTTGCAATTTGTTTGGATGATTCTAGCACAAGATTATAGCTACTGCAGCCATTAATTCACAAATGATAAAATTATGCCCACAGTTCTTTTTGGATATCATACATAAGGCCTAGCTCAGATATTAATTTGAATACATGGTAGCAAAGGAACTTACTTCCACTCGAAGGTTGTTTGTCTAGGCGTTACTGCTTTTCAGTGGCAGAAGTGGAGGAAGTGCCATTTCTTATGTTCCCTTCACGATATTTTAGTGCTGTGGTGCCTGCACTCAGATGTAAACTTGACCGCCTTTTGTTACAAAATCTATAAGTTATATTATATTTCCATTTTAGATTTTTATAAGCATAAATTGTAGTAAAAATGCAACCTAGCTCATGAGGTTAATATAAACATTTATAAGGTGACTTATATAAAGATTAAAGTAACTTGTTTCTCAATCAGCTTGCTTTATTCTCTCTTATTCCTTTGCTGACGTCTTTATTTCCACACCAACACCACAGTGTTTTCCATCAAGAATTCTTCAGTTTCAGCAAATGATCAATATTTCTTTAAATGTCAAGACACATGTGTTCCTGTACTCTTTACCAGTAAGGTTCTTCTAAGAGACACCACACAAATAAGAGTAGGCGATGGTAGCCGTGTCTTGTTTTTCCTGATCTGCTACTCACCAGAACGGGAAGCAATGTTGCCACTGCCATTGGCCCTGCAGTCTGCCCCGTTCAAACAACTGTCACCCACATAAAGGGTGTTGTTTGGTCCTATGCTGGTTCCTTTCCTGTCTGACTGTAGTTGGAGAGATCCCATTAGTTCAGGTAAACTGTTTCAGTGGGTGTTCCCAACATAATCTTGACCTCTTTTCTCATACTCTCATTCCTCCCACTCTTCAACTGGACTTTGGGAGCTCAGCCCAGTTCTCCGCTGCAGTTTTATGCCTCTGTTTCCATAGGTTGCTGTATGAAGTTTCTATGGCGTTATTTAAGATAGCCATCACTCTGACTACAGGGTAATGCCCGTTTGGGCACCCTCTCCACTATTGCTTAGAGTCTTAGCTGGGGTCATCCTTTTGGATTCCTTGGAATTTCTCTAGTGCCAGATTTCTTGCTAGCCTCATAATGGCTCCCTCAACCAAGATATCTTTTCCCTTGTTCTCTGTCTCTGTACTTCCCCCTCTCGATCATCCAGTTCCCTCTAGACCTCCTCCTCCCTCCCTTTCTCTCTTCCTCCTCCCCTTCCACGTTCCCTTCTCCTCCCACCTCTACGGTCCCAATTTTCTTAGAAGTTCTTGTGTATTTGCCTTTCACTGGGGGATCTGTATATGTTTCTCTTAAGGTTCTCCTTGTTCCTTAGCTTCTTGGGGGGTCATGGATATAGGCTCCTAATCCTTTGCTTTACAGGTAGTATTCACCTATGAGTGGGTGCATACCATGCTCATCTTTCTAGGTCTGAATTACCTCCCTTAGGATGTCTTCTTTTCTAGTTCCATCCATTTTCATGAAAATGTCAAGATATCATTGCTTTTTACCAATGAATAGTATTCCTTTGTGTAAAAGTTCCACATTTTCTTTATCCATTCTTTGGTTGAGGGGCATCTAGGTTGTTTCCAGGTTCTAGCTATTACAAATAATACTGCTGGAAACATAGTTGAACAAATGTCCTTGTAGTATGGTTGAACATCCTTTGGGTATATCCCCAAGAGTGGTACTACTGTGTTGTAGGGTAGGTTGATTCCTAATTTTCTGAAGAACCACCATACTGATTTCCAAAATAGTTGTACCAGTTTGCATTGCTACCAGCAATGGAATAGTGTTCCCCTTACACCAAACCTTCCCCAACTTAAGCTATTATTGGTGGTTTTGATTTTAGCCCTTCTGACAGGTGTAAGATGGTATATTAGAGTAGTTTGGATTTGAATTTCCCTGATGGCTAAGGATGTTGAACATTTCCTTAAGTGTATTTAGCCATTTGATTTTTTTTCTGTTGAGAATTATCTGTTTAAATCTATACCCCATTTTTTGATTGGATTAATTGCTACTTTGATGTCAAATTTCTTGAGTTCTTTATATATTTTGAAGATCAGCCCTCTGTCTGATGTGGGTTGGTGAAGATCTTTTTCCATTCAGTAGGTTGCCTTTTTGTCTTATTGACTGTTTCCTTTGCTTTACAGAAGTTTCTCAATTTCAGGAGGTCCCTTTCATTTATTGTTGCTCTCAGTGTCTGTGCTACCTGGGTTATATTTAGGAAGTGGTCTCCTTTGCACATGCACTGAATGTTATTCCGAATTTTTCTTTTATCAAGTTCAATGTGGTAGGATGTATATTGAGGTCTTTAATCCATTTGGAATTGAGTTTTGTGCATGGGATTCGGTATGGATCTATTTGCATTCTTCTGCATGCTGATATCCACTTTTGTTGAATATGTTTTTTTCTTTTTCCAATTGTATAATTTTATCTTCTTTATCAAAAATCAGGTGTTCATAGATGTGTGGATTAATATCTGGGTTTTTGATTTTATTCCATTAATTAACCTCTCTGTTTTTATGCCAATACCAAGCTGTTTCCATTACTGTAGCCCTATAATAGTGCTTGATGTCAGGGATAGTGGTGTAAATTCTATAATGTCAAAACCTGGTTGGAAGCATATTTATCTTTCTTAATATTTTTCAAACTTTCAAGATATTCAGCTATTCCATTAGAAAATTAGGTTTATTTTAGTATTTGTTTTAAAATGCAATGAGATCTTTACAGCTTGGTGGGGCAGAATAGATGTGTGAAAATAAATCCACATATAGAGATCTAATGTACTCTAACCAAAGTAACAAGATTTTACAATGAAGAATAGATAATCACTTCAGTACGTAGTACTGGAAATATTGGGCATTCATAATTCTAAGGTTTGAAATTAGACCAATTATGTATTCTAAGGCATGCATGAAATCAGCTAAAATGTACTAGCACCGAAATCCTAGAAATGATTCTCATGGGGAAAGCCTTATAATGTTAGCTTTATAATATTTACTAGATACAACAAAAGCTCACTGACATGAAAAAATACTGGATTCTGCCTCAAACAAAATTATCATCAAAACAAAAAATAATCAAAAGAATAGAAACCATTCTAGAAGATGGTAGAAATTATTCTCAAAGTACATACAAAACAGTAGTTATTATAAAAAATACTAATTATCTATAACTCAACCTAAGTGCTCCCAGATATATAAATGTGTTATAGAAACTTGTGTAAATTATAATAAAATGATGTTCAGTTTTAAATAAAACCACTTAAGATATTATAACATAGATGAATCTTGAGATTATAGTAAATGAAATATTAAAGATTTATGTTAAGCCAATTACAAAGGACATGATCCCACCAGCAAAGTGTTTTAAATAGTTTCTCTCACACTGTGTACACCTCATAAAGCAGGCTTCGATGCTTGTTATGAGGAACCAGCAGCTGATGAATTGGAGAACTGGTAAAGAGAACACATAAAGCTTTAATTAGAGAAGGTGGACAAGCTTTTGGTGTCCTTTTTATACAATTTAGTCTTAGTGAAAACTTAATTATGCACTTAAAATTCTGGCAAAATGGCAGAGTGCACATTACTTCCACAATGATGAATACACAAAGGAAAACAGAGGTCATATTTTAAACAATACCAGTTGAAAACTATATGCAGTCAAAATCTTTCTTGGCAACAAGTATCTGAAAGTTGTCACTGAATTTTGCTACACAGCAGGAAGCTGTCAGAAATTTTATTAATAGACAGGAACCAGAGAAGTGAATCAGAAATCTCAGCATGTCCTTTTGAAGGCCAACAATCTGACATCCCTGTTATATTCAACTCCAGGAGAAGCTAAAGGCTTATGAAAGGGGGCTGCTGTTTGCTGGGGAATGCATGAAACTTGGATTTGTCATATCAGACTTGTCCTTCATAACTTTCCCCCCATGTCTTGTATATAAGAGTGAAAGTATAACAGTTATGAAGGAATGTGTATAACCGTATAATTATAAGTAAATGAATTATAGATGTAGTTCTTAGTTGAGGGGTCTTAAAATCCTAAAAAATAAAAATATATGAAGACAAGATACTTTCTAAGGTAGTTAAGTTTTTGTAAAGGAAAGGTGTACTTTAGTAGTCATGACAGAGTGACTGGAATGGAGCAAAGCATCCTCATCAGTGGACAACAGAAGCTATTACTGCAGCTCATGGAGAGATCTAGGGACTGTGTTCTAGGAAATGAACAAAAATAATAGCAGAAAAAGGAAACCCAACCAGCAAATGTGAGATAAACTTATTTTTTTTAATTTATTAGATTTAAAAAAAAATAACAATCCAAGTTCCCACTCCTCCCATTTCTTCCACACACCCTTCCACCCCACCCCTATCTAATCTTCAGAGAGAATAAGGAACATTGGCTTGTGGAAGGTCCAAGACCCTCTATACTATATCTAGGACCAGCAAGGTATACATCCAAAAAGAATAGGATCCCAAAAAGCCAGTACATGCAGTAGAGAAGAATACTAGTGCCCCTATCAGTGACCCATCAGTTTGCCCCAGCGATGCAACTGTCAACCACATTCAGGGGAACTAGTTTGGTCCTATTCTTGTTCCTTCCTAGTCAGGCTGGAATTGGTGAGCTCCCATTAGTTCAGGCAAACTGAGTGTACCCATGATGGTCTTGACCTCCTTGTTCATATTCTCATTCCTCCCACTCTTCAACTGGACTTTGGGAGCTCAGTCCAGTGCTCTGAAGTGGGTTTTTTTCTCTGCCTCCATCAGTTGCTGGATGAAGGCTATATGATGATATTTAAGATAATCATCAGTCTGACTACAGGACAAGTCAAGATCGGGCCCTCTCTCCTTTATTGTTCAGGGTCCTAGTTGGGGGTCATACTTTTGGATTTCTGGAAAATTTTCTATAGCCTAGTTTTTGCTAACCCTATAATGGCTCCCTCAATCAAGATATCTCTTCTTGCTCTCATCTATGTTTTTCCTCCATCTTGACCGTCCCATTCCCTCAAGTTCTCCTCTACCATCCCCCTCTACCCTCCTCTTCTTCTCCTATATCCCCTTCTCCACACCCTCCCATGCTTCCAACCCTGCCAGTCAATCTGTCTGTTTCCAATTCTCAGGTGGGTCTCTATATATTTTTCTTTGGGTTCATCTTATTGTTTAGCTTGTCTAGTATCATGAACTATAGACTCAATGTCCTTTGTTTATAGCCAGTATATGCGTAAGTACATACCATATTCATCTATTTTAGGTCTGGGTTATCTCACTCAGGATAGTGTTTTCTAATTCTATCCATTTGCATGCAAAATTCAAAATGTTTTTGTTTTTACCGCTTAGTTGTAATCTAATTTATAAATATGCTACATTTTCTCTATCCCTTCTTGGTTGAGTGGCATCTAGGTTGTTTCCACGTTCTGACTATTGCAAATACTGCTGCTATAAACATATTTGAACAAATGCTTTTGTGGTATGATTGAGCATATTTTGGGTATATGCCCAAGAGTGGTATTGTTGGATGCTGAGGTAAATTGATTCTCAATTTTCTGAGAAACTACCATACTGATTTCCAAAATGTTTGTACAAGTTTGCATTCCCACCAGCAATGGATGAGTGTTCCCCTTATTTCACATACATTCCAGGATAAGCTATCGTTAGAGTTTTTGATCTTAGCTATCCTGACAGGTTTAAGATGGTATCTATGCTACTGGGGTTATATTTAGTAAGTGGTCTCCTGTGTTTCAGAGTTCCACTGATGTAGAAGGTTAGGTTGAGATAAACAGTTTTTGAGGCACAGATAGAAACCAATTTATTCAGGGGTGTCCATTATTAAATACCAAAGGGTCCACAATCACACATAAGGTCACTTCCGCTCCATTTAATTAATTGAAAAGCACACTACTAGAGAAAACTTGTTTTAGTGATACATTAGAGATAGGAAGCTGAGAACTGTAAAATTCAAAATAGAAAAAAAAAGTCATAAATTGAATAAAGAGATCTACATAATAGTAAATGTATGAGTTGACTACTGCATCTTGAGTGATATCCTGCTGTGTTGGTCATCACTGTATTTCATAGATATCACATCTGGATAGAACTATTGATTGTTTCTTTATCA
Source organism: Microtus oregoni (assembly GCF_018167655.1). Classification (NCBI taxonomy): domain Eukaryota; kingdom Metazoa; phylum Chordata; class Mammalia; order Rodentia; family Cricetidae; genus Microtus; species Microtus oregoni. The sequence goes on from NW_024543060.1 coordinate 20,799,975, forward strand.
TAGGATATTACATGATACTTTCTGATCCTAAAAAAGCTATCCTATGATAAGAAAATTTTAATAAAATCTAGCTTGAATTTTATGATTTCTGTGTCTGAAGTTTATAGTACATTCAGCAATAAGGATTTATCTTCAACCTCTGAAAGGCAACCAAGGGTAACAGTGAAATTCTATATCATTTCATGAGTCATTTAGGTTCCCCTGAAAAACAACTTGAACAGCAGTTTTTCACACTTGTTATTGGGATCCATGAGTATTTTAAATTAGTCAGTATTTGAAAAGGTTATTATAACTATTGATTTTGTTGTTGTTTTGGAAGTAAGACAAAACCTGAGATGCTGAAATTTGTATCAATGAAATAAAATGAATAGAATTCACCTGAATTTTTTGATACAAATATAAAGCATTATTAACATCAAATATTGAAACCTTACCAATTTATAATATGGTGCTCATGAAATAATACATAAAAGAACAACCTTTAAATATTTGTAGTTTTCAGTATGTACATAATCTGCAGTGAATTGTTAGGATGGTAGGGAAGATCTGGGAAGATTTTAGGAGGAGAAACCAAAATCAGAGCATACTGTATTTTAAAAAAAGTCTATTTTTAGAAGTAACAAAACAAGAAAACACAAAACAGCAATATACAAAACAATAAAATGATGACATTATAAATATATCAAGTGCATGCTTTCAAAAGGAAAGTAATTTGGACCTTGGGAGCTCAGTCCAGTGCTCCAATGTATGTCTCTGTCTCTAGCATCATCCATCACCAGATGAAGGTTCTATGATGATATGAAAGATATTCATGAGTATGGCTAAAGGATAGGGTCATTTCAGGCTCCCTCTCCTCAGCTGTCCAAGGATCTAGCTGGGGACATCTCCATGGACACCTGGGAACACCTCTAGAGTCAAGTCTCTTGCCAACCCTAAAATGGCTCCCTTAATTAAGATATATACTTCCCTGCTCCCATACCCACCCTTCCTCCATCCCAACCTCCCATTCCCCCAAGCTCTCCCCATCTTCCCCTTCTCAGTTTTTTCTCCCCATATCCCCTTACGCCCCCCCCAAGTTTCCAATTTTTGCCTGACAATCTTGTCTCCTTCCAATATTCAGGAGGTTAACTATGTTTTTCTTTGTGTTCACCTTCTTATTTAGCTTCTCTAGAATCATGGATTATAGGCTCAATGTCCATTATTTATGGTATGAAAAAAATAAAAGGAAAGTAATTGAATTTAGAAAACTATTAATCAGCATTATAGGGTTCAGATTTTTAAAAATTACATTACGTAGGCACTGACATATTCTTTTCCCTACCTCATACCTGAACTTTATTTGTTGTTATAATCATTTTGTCTGCTTTTATGTAGGACTTTAGATTTATTTAATTTTATTTAAATGAGTATTGTGTATATATTTATGTTTATGAATCACATTGTGCCTGATTCCCATGTAAGTCAAAATAAGGCATCTGCTACCCTGGAACTAAAGTTCCATATACATACATATATATATATATATATGTTTATGAGCTACCTCTTGGGTGCTAGGAGTCATACTCATATCTACTACAGAAGAAGCAGCAAGTACTCTTGAATGTTGAGCAATCTTCCAGCCATCTTAGATGTCTCTTTAATGAAAACATAATGTATACAGATTTCTATGTCATTAACTTTGTTTGATTATAGCACTCCTTTGTTATTTATTACATCTACCCACAAATTATTTTTTAGTTTACTCTTTAAAATTAATTATCCTGAATACTGAGGCTCAAATAACTTCCCAGGTGTTTAAAATTTCAATGAGTCACTTGTTATTTCTAGATGTATTTCTCAAAACAAAATTTACAATTTATGATTTGGAAACCCAAACCTTCCAACTGTAAGTTTGCCATCATTTTTCCCAGTTTAATTGTTGTTGAAAAGTGTTGTTCTTATCATTTAATGACGCATTTCCCAGATTTTGATGAGCAAACACAGTCCCACCACTCTGAATTTCAGGAGACAAACTCTACAATACCGACTTTACATGCTACAGATTAAGAAGTCTCCATTGTATAGCTGCCTCATACTAATCTCAGTGGTCTACTCGTTTCAGCTTCTTATGTGAGTTTATTTTACTTGGTGGTGTATTTAATAACACAAAACTAATCAATGAGTAATTAAAACACTATTTTAGATAAGTGTCAGCTGAAACAGAATAGATACAGGGAACATGTAATTAATTGCATCCTCCAGGCTCTGTAAGACTTTATCAGGCTTTGCAGTTGAATTGGCACAAACTTAGGACTGATTATATTGTAAGTAAAAAATAGACTAAATTTAGCGTCAGGAAAGAGGATGATATATTTTGAAGATATGGAGAATATCATAACAAAAACAGTCAGGATCACAAATGACCTCCGTTGCCACCAGCCAAATGTCAGATGTTTACCATCCATTCTCCTCTTGGCTTTCTGGTGTCATTGTCTCCTCACTGTTTCTGTTAAGTGACATCTTTCCTGAGATAAAAGAAAATACATTTTGGTTGTTGACAAATCATTTAGGAAGGTATATTCTATGTAACACATGCTACTTTTAAACAGTTTCTTCTTCCATTAATAAACAAAAAGGTAAATACAACATTATATTTCTACAACTGTGTTCTTTCTACTTTTTTTTTAATTGAGAAAAGGAGAAAAAAAAAACAAGTTTCCACCTCCTCCCAGCCTCCCATTTCCCTCCCCCTCCTCCCACCCTACGCCCACTCCTCCCACCCTTCCCCCCTCCCCCCACTCCTTTCCCCCTCCCTCTCCAGTCCAAAGAGCAGTCAGGGTTTTCTGCCCTGTGGTAAGACCTGGGACCTCCCACCTCCGTCCATATCTAGGAAGGTGAACATCCAAACTGGCTAGGCTCCCACAAATCCATCGCATTACATAGGATCAAACCCCCATGCCATTGTCCTTTGCGTCTCATCAGCCCTCATTGTTCGCCATGTTCAGAGAGTCCAGTTTTATCCCATGCTTTTTCAGTCACAGTCCAGCTGGTCTTGGTGAGCTCTCAATAGATCAGCTCCACTGTCTCAGTGGGTGGGTGCATCACTCGTAGTCTCGACTTCTTTGCTCATGTTCTCCCTCCTTCTGCTCCTCATTGGGACTTTGGGAGCTCAGTCCAGTGCTCCAGTGTGGGTCTCTGTCTTTATCTCCATCCATCACCAGATGAAGGTTCTATGATGATATGCAAGATATTCGTCATTATTGCTCAAGGATAGGGTCATTTCAGGTTCCCTATTCTCAACTGCCAAGGAACTAACTGGGGACCTCAGCTTGGGCACCTGGGAGCCCCTCTAGGGTCAGGTCTCTTGCCAACCCTAAAGTGGTTCCCTTAACTAAGAATTGTGATTCCGTGCTCCCCTGTCCAACCTTCCTTTATCCCAATCCTCCTGCTTTCCCAAGGCCCGACCTCCTTCCCTTCTAACTTTTCTCTCCCCATCTCCCCTTACCCCCAACCCACCCCACCCCAAGATCCCAATTTTCTCCCCGGCAATTTTGTCTACTTCCCTTCTACTCTTAAAAGGTAAATATTTTATTATAGAAATATGTAATAAAATTAAGCAAATACGAAATGAATATTGTCAAAGACATCTGCATGTTGTAAATTAGGGCTTTCTTTTCTTTCTTTTATTTGTTTATTTATTTATTAAAGATTTCTGTTTCTTCCCCGCCACCGCCTCCCATTTCCCTCCTCCTCCCCCAATCAAGTCCCCCTCCCTCGTCAGCCCAAAGAGCAATCAGGGTTCCCTGCCCTGTGTGAAGTCCAAGGACCACCCACCTCCATCCAGGTCTAGTAAGGTGAGCATCAAACTGCCTAGGCTCCTACAAAGCCAGTACGTGCAGTAGGATCAAAAACCCATTGCCATTGTTCTTGAGTCCTCAGTAGTCCTCATTGTCCGCTATGTTCAGCGAGTCGGGTGAAAGGAGACAGAGACAGAGACCCACATTGGAGCACCGAACAGAAATCTCAAGGTCCAAATCAGGAGCAGAAGGAGAGAGAGCACTAGCAAGGAACTCAGAACCGCGAGGGGTACACCCACACACTGAGACAATGGGGATGCTCTATGGAGAACTCATCAAGGCCAGCTGGCCTGGGTCTGAAAAAGCCTAGGATAAAATTAGGACTTTATATTTGGAACATTTCTTTGATGTTCCTTAATTGAAATTGAGCTCTCCATAACTTATGTATATTATTCACTGTCCCATGGAATATCCACTTTTTGGAAACTTTGTTTTGTTTTGTTTTTTATTCTGAAATTTCATATTTCAAACACTGTGGTAGTTCACAATTTAGAAACTTCTTTTGTTTCTACAAGGATATTAAGAAACCTACAAAATCAGTATGTTGGAATGTAGCTTTGAGATCTTGGTGGTAAATAGAAAATAACAGGAAAGTGCTGGCTGTATATGAACATAACAACCAGACCTAATCACTAGAAAAGAAAGGTTCAAGGTGTAGTTTAGTTAAGCAATAGTTCATCTTGTATGGATGGTGTAGGAGGGTTTTATTGTATTTTTGTTGCTTTTATTGGTTAAATAAAGAAACTGCCTTGGCCTAGTTGATAGGGCGGGACTCAGGTAGATGGGGAAGACAGAACAGAATTCTGGGAGAAAAAAAGACAGTGTGGCAGACGCTATGAAGCTCCAGCCTAGATTGATGCTGGATAGAATCTTTCCTGGTAAGCCATGACCTCGGATGAACACAGATTAATAGAAATGGGTTAGATCAAGATGTAAGAGTTGACCAAGAAGAGACTAGGTATAATAAGCCAGGCAGTAATTTAAAATTAATACAATTTCTGTGTGATTATTTCAGGGGTTAAGCTAGCCATGTGTCAGGGAAGAACAAGGGCCTGTGCTCATACAACATATGGATATATAGTGATTCTAATATAATCTCCTGAATGAAACATGAATATAATCTAGACTTGTTCTAATAGTACAATGCATGAGAGAAACAATAGAAAATGGAAGAACTACTTGTTCAAAAGACACCACACTTTTTATAAAGTCTACAGATATCATTTGAATATTTTAGTTTTCATTAGAAAATGCTTGTTTTAAGATAAGGTCACTGTAACCTGAAAGCAATGCAAATATCCTAAGTTTAAAGAGATCACTTAAAAATTAGATAGAAAAATATTTTGCTCTCAGATGAGCAAAATTATCCCCAGATAATCACTGAGTCAGTTTTTCTATTACTGAATTCAGTTCAAAACCTGGAACTATTGGTCACAGGAACCCATGCTACCAACATATGCAAAAAATAAAACTAAAATTTGATGAAAAAAAAATAAAGGGCCTGAGGAAAAAGTTTTATCATATTATATCCAAAAATTCAGCACAATGCTAATTTGGGTAGGTAGATGGAATAGGAATCATGATAAACTTGAGAAATGTTCATATACTGTTTTTTGCCTCAAGCAATGTGAATATATTAATTTCAAAATATAGTTCAGGATAGTAAAGTCAGGACTGGAGCTCTGATTTAAGAGTAACTATTGACTTGAAACATCTAGGTTATTTGAAGTTCATCATAGTAACCTAAAATGATAAAGTGAAAATAATTTGTCTTTTTCTGTATGGAAAGATTTTTGTTACTGTCAAGGGAGATACTACTCACAGATGGAATAGACATATTAACATACTTCAATAGAAGAAATCATGGTGGGATTTGTTAAAACAAATCTGGGACCATATTTATATCTGAGTTGGATAATATGAAAAGTAATTTCACTTTATGTTAATTCACTTTTAAAAAATAGATATAATGAAGCACAAAATTTTATAAAATGGGTATAATTCACTTCTAAAGAATAAGAATAACAAAATTTTAAAAAATAGGCAATCTAGCAGATGTCCATAACATTTCCTGCCATAAGTAAATAAGAAAGAAATATAGATTTTCAAATATCATTAAAGTACTACTTTCTGAACTATGTATCAACATACTTAAAGTTCCCAGCATGCTTGTGATTATTAGGCCTGAAAGCAATCTCTTTGTGCATTGTGATGTATAAGAAACTCAGTCACTTTCTTGATTCATATATTTTAAATACACAATAATCTTCCATGAAAGAATCTAGATTTCATGTAAAATCATTAATAATAACATTCCAAAATTACAGAGAGATATATTATCTAAGTTTAAGAGCATTCAATTCTAGATGAGCATTTAGGGTAACCGTATCCCAGATCCTGCCTATTCCATCCAGGCTACCAAGTAGATTTCTTTCCATTGTTTTACATTTGTTAACATTATTTCAAATAGTCTTATTACATTGTATGTATTGAAACTTTAATTCAAAGATTCCCTCTGTAATCCCATGTTCTGATAAATTGCATGACCAAATGGAATAATTTAACAGAATACTGGAGCAGAAATCTGACTATCCCCGGAAACCTGAAAGATTTGAACTCAGCTACTGAAACAGTTTAAAGCCTGCTGTTAGGTTCTATGGTTTCGTAAGCTTATAAAGTTTCCCCATTCACAGATAGGAGTCATAAGTATTGCCCAGCTTCTTCTGTGAAGATGCAAATGTATTTTGCAGAACTTCCTCATTACATTGCCAGTTTGACACAAGAAATTTAGAGAATGACACCCCAGGGGCCAGCACTTATAAAGAGTGTCATAAAATGAAGCCTCACGCGAATTGGCTCCTTTGCTCCTGCTATATCTTGAAAGTTTCTTTGGTTTTAACTAATTTATTTCTTAGTAATCACGAACATACATTTTCCCTCATGACTCCACTCTACATTGGTTGGGCACACCACACTTCACGTTAGGTACTTATGTCATCGAAGCAGTCATCTGACTGTGAAAACTACTTGTAAAATGGGAGAAATAAGTCAGAGAAGCTACTTAGGAAGTTTGTATGAGTTAAATAACAGTCTATGTAATAATTTGTAAAGACTATTCTGGTCTAATGATATGACTCTTTTTTATATAATATAGAAGATCTTAGCCTTTCCTTTTCACACATTATACTAGCAACATGATGTTAGTTAGGATTTCTCTTGCTGTGAGGAGACATCATGACTATGGTAACTTTTATAACAGAAAACATTTCATTGGGACTGGGTCACAGTTTAAGAGCTATAGTTCATTACTGTCATGGCAGAGGTATGGCTCATGGCTGCATGCAGGCAGGCACCATATTACAGAAGGAGTTAAAAGTTCTATATCAGGATTGGTAAGCAGCAGGAAGTGAATGTCAATTGTTGTGTGATGATTTGCTCTTTTGACTTGGGGGGAGGGGACCACCACCAAGCTCACAAAAACATCACACGGGAGGCTTATTTTTACTTATTAATGCTCGGCCTTAGCTTGGTTTGTTTCTTTCCAACTTTTGTAACTTAAATTATCTTGACTACATTTTGCCTTTGCGTTATTTTTTTTAGATTTTCTTTCATCCATATATCTTGCTTTCACTTTTACTTCATGAGTGGCTGGGTGTCTGGGCCCTGATGTCTTCCGCCCCTTGTTATTTTGTTGGTCCTTCTCTTCCTCATTTTTCCTTCTGTTTATAATCACTGCCTGCCAGCTCTGCCTATCTTTGCTCCTGCTTCATTAGAGAAGTTAACCTTTTTAAAGGTAGGGCTGTTGGTACCTCTGGAGGTTTATCAGTTGCTTTGTGTTCTTGTACATCCTGAATGGCTGGTGTCTGTTGTCTACAACATTTTCTAATATTTTCTTCAGCAACATATGTTTTTGGTTCTGCAGGAATGTTAATCTGGGTATGCCATTGCTGCAATAGGTCACAATCCCACAAATTCACTGCAATATCGGCCATATATGGCCTCAGCCTTCCTATTTGCCATTCTGGCCCTATGCAATCAACCTATCTCATGTTTTGTTTTATCTAAGATAGGGTTCCAATTCCCTGGAATTTAACATTTACCTCTTGAAGAGGCCAATTTGGATGTCAAGATTCTGGAGTAATAATACTTACATCTGCACCCATGTCTAATAATTCTTTAATAAAAATGCCATTTATACACGCTCTTAGCTTTGGTCTCTGATCTCTTAGTAGGCTGAGAAGTCTGCCGGAATATATGTTTCTTATGCCCTACTGGAGTTTTTTACTCATCCTCCATATTTAACCCATCACTCAGACCAGAATTGTTTTCAAGGCATTGGATTTTTTAACATACCCCTTCAATAGAGTCTGATTAATACTACCATCTGGACAAATTCAATTTAGTAGGGTAAGAGTGAGAATGATATATTCATTAAGGTAGCAATGTAAGAGGGTGCTGAAACATTATTTGAGAGAATGTTACATAGTAAAGTGTAAGAAGAGGTTTTTCAACAAAAACAGTGTGTAAGTATTTCTACTTGCTATCATTTTGATCTATCATTATAATCTGTATGTTATTCATATGTATATAATTATTTTGCTAATTAGAAAATGAAATTATTAATAGAAAGAATGATATTCCACTGATATCTTTACACTCTGTAGCTAGTGCATTCAATAACCACCAAACACATGCATAGGATACATAGAGACAATTAAATGCTTGAACAAATTAAGAGCCAGTATCAAACATTCTTCCTAACACATAAGTGAATCATAAATTCATACAAGTGGTAATTTGAAAATTGTTATTCAATTGTTTCTTTACCTTCTTTCACTTTCATTAACAACTGTCAATACTGATTAATATGCTAATATGTTAAAAATGAGAAATCCTTTATGATGTCAAGTTTAATCACAGCATTTATATTTTTTAGTTTCCATAAATTTAAATGTTATTTGTATGTGTTTGTACATATATGCTGTTTTTTCCCTCTCTTTCCTCTCTCTCCCTCTCTCTCTTTCTCTCTCTCTCTCTCTCTCTCTCTCTTTCTCTCTCTCTCTGTGTGTGTGTGTGTGTGTGTGTGTATAATGAGTGAATGCACATGTGTCAATGAAGCAGGTTCACATATGTGTGCACATGGGCACATAAAAGGACAGCTTTGGGTGTCATTCTCCAGTCGATTTATCTTCCCTAAAAATGTGTTATAAGTCACTATTTCTGGCTGGCCTGGAACTCATGAAGAAGGTTGAGGGATGTAGGTAGCAAGCGTTAGGGATCCAGTAGTCTCCATAATCCCAGCCCTGGATTTCTAACATATGACACACATTCTGGATTTATTTTTATATGACTCATAGGTTTATTCAAGTCAAACATGATAAAGACTGAGCTAAATCTCCAGATGTAAATCTTAATTTTTAATAAAAAAACAGGTTTTATATGTTACACACTGAATGTACATTTATTTATATTTTATTTCTTCATTTTTGTGCTTTTCTGTTTGATTCTATTTATTCAACCATCCTTAACTTTCATTTTATATATTTTCTCATTATTAGCTTTTTTATTCTGATAATGCATTAAAATAATTTTGTATTCTTAAAACTGTGAGTTCATATCTTAACAAGAAACTTGAATTTATTAAACAGTTCAAATGCATACTATTTTTTATATTGGTTATTGATTTACCTTATCTCAATATTATCCACTTTAGAAAGCAAGTATCTTATATCAAATTATTTGAAATATTAGAATGCCTATCAATATTTCCTTCCAGACATCAGCATGTTGATAAACTAGTCAATCTACATCTTTGGACATTTCTATCCATCAAGATCTACTTTTATTTATGTTATTATTTTACCATGGAGAATAAATATTCTATTTAGAATACATCAGATTCAAATTTCAACTTTGAAAATATATCATTGCTGGTTATATTTCATAAAAGAGGCTAGCAATATCCCTTCTGAAAACTATGCTTTGCTTTTGAATCATCTTAACTCTTAAGGGGCACATCGTGTATTTTACATTTTACATCAAATAGAAATATGACCCTGAGTATTGAATAACACTTTGTAACCATAGCACTTTAAAATTCTGTCTTTTTGTATCACATACAATGAATGTGTTTGCAAAGTCCAAATGTAAAGATAGAAACAATAGGCGCACCACTTTAAAGATAAGTGGAAGCACAGCATTAATCAGCTACTAAAACACTTTCACTATTTTGAACCAAGAAAGTTGTTCCAAGGTTATAGAATGTTTCTGGGAGTTAAGAGGCTCAGGCAGCTTCTCACAGAAAACTTTACAATTTTTCTATCATTGGCAAAAAAAAAATATGTTTGCTAATCAAAATTAGTATTAAATGTTTATAATTTCTTAAATTGTGAAATCTATATGCATGCTACTGTGAATTTATTTTACAATTGAAACAGATGGCTAAATCAGGTATTACTTTATCTTAAAATATCTCTTTAGGAAAAAGAAGCAATGATTGTGTGTTTTTCACAATTTAAATTCAGAAAATATCTATATGAAAAGATGAGATATTAGGTCTCTTCAAGGAAGAATGTTGCTTCATAAGAAGCGGTAAACGCTCAGCTATTTTAAATGGCAATGTACAATATTAGACTAGTGAATTCAAATATAGTTATACTCATAAATTCTATTGAAAGAGTAGAATATTGTATATTAATTAACAACTAGAAATGTTACCATTTTAAAATATTGTTTGTAGTAGTTATATATGTCTAAAATATTAACTTATCTTGGCCTTTCATTTCTTAACTTTAGGACTGCTCTATCAGATTTAATATATACCATTTAATTTTTAGATTTTTGAGGGACCTTTAATCCTTTAAAAAGCAGGTCTGCTTCACCTTTGTTGAGTCACCAGAGAAAACAAAGTCAAAACAAAGTCGTTGGAAGTCTCCAATGCTTGTATGCTACTCTTTGGGACTGATGAATAGCTTCAATTTTCTCAGTTCCATGACAAAGAGAATTGCAGCAGTTTTGTGGAGATCCATAAGAACCAGACTGCAGCCAGATGAAAAATGGCATTTCTTGTGCTCCTACTGGCAAGGTTAAAGTTTTTTTTCCCCCAACTAAAAAAAACTTAACCTTATTTTTTTTTAAAGTTTTCCCTAGCATTCATTTCATTTTTTCAGATTATTGCCTAAGTAAAGTCAACTCTTGGGAAAATTTTATGAAGTGTTAACTACAATTGAAGACATCTGAATATAAATGCCCAATTCCTTCATAATAACAGGGGAGCTGGGTTGTTCTAAGGTGTCTTTTACTTCCTTTCCTTACTGATCCAGGACAATGTTGTAACTTTTCTTTTTAACAGATAGTTGAAAGGATCATATGGAACTTGATGCAAATATAAATTACATAGAATGACATAGAAATATAATTGAGACAATACAGAGAAAACAAACTAGGAACACATGCTCTGGGTACCGATCATGAATGTGTAACTGATCTTGGAAGATCAGTCACCTGTGTTAGAGCTGCAGGTACTGGTCTACAAATGCACAGGCTTAGTCTAAATGATTACCTAAAATCTCTCTGTCGATCGCTGTAGACTGTTTGTATATGACAATGAAGTTTTATTTGCAGAAATAAAAGACCTTGTGAAAAGGCTGTGACTTCCATTTCAAGCTTGTGTGGTTATCTGTCTAATAGAAGTTTTGGATTCTCTGTGACTACCTTAGTCTACTTGGGCTTTATAATCCACTGGCTTATTAAATATGGTCAGTTTTAGCCTCATTCTCTGATAAAACTTTTTGCAAGAATATGAGTAGCCGTAATCTCTACATTTGCCAAAGTAGGAAACCTCTGTGCTTCTAGGATTAATGGCTTCTGCCTCTTTTTTTATTGATTAAATATGTTCTTTGCTAGTTTTATACATGCATGTAACATTGTTTAATTTCTCTATTCACCTTTTATTATCACTGTCTTACATCTGTTACCTACTCTTTCATTCATACAAGTTATTAGTCTATTTCCATATCCTTTTGTTTTGAGTTTCTTTTTTGTTATATGTTAACATGTTATTCATGATGTTAACATGAATCTTCTGCATGACCACAGTTTGGGAATTATCTTTTGGAGGCTGGTTTTCTCACTAAAAGCAATGAGTGAGAGCCCACAGAATCCATCCTTTTTAGTAGTTCAGTAAAGATGAATATCATCCCCCAAACTCCACATTAATCCATTGACAGAACCACTGGAGTAAATTGTAATTGCTGAAAGACCACGTTAATAGTGGATACCACTTCAAATATTTCTTGATTAAATAAGATAAGCATTAAGATGAAGAACATTTGCCTATGGGTGTACAAATAAAATAGCTATTTATTTAAAATATAGTTTTCTGCATGTCAATTTAACTGGACAATAAAAATGAATTTTCTATGATCTATGATTTTCCCATATTTTGGATTTTGACTTGGTTTACTATACTAGTAATGCATTTCTTCCTAAGAGTAGCTCTTAAGGTGAATGCAAAAGTGATTGGTAACACCATTCACTCTTGTGCCACTACGGAACTGGTACATATTGCCTGATGGATTGGAACTGTAATACAAGATTCTAACAAGCCTCTTTAGAAACTCATGATAATAATATATTCTCTTTAGGGTGTGATGATAATATATCCAATTACTTGTTTGGTAACTTATTAGTCGTTTTGACTTATACGATTATATTTCTTAATTTAAAATACAGAATACATCCATAAAGTCTCACCAGCATGGTACTTTAAATTGATATGAACCAGGGCAACATCAGGAGACAGGACAAAATGCACAAAGAAAAGTCTATGAGTGCAAAGCTAAGTATAGAACTATTGGCAACTTACACATGCTAAGAAAGGAGAAATAGTTTTCCTTAAGTAAGCACACGCCAATTAATCATCCAATACCAAATAGTCAGCCCTGAAATCATATATTTAATTGACATTTTACAGACTGAGCTTGTTGTATTTATGTATTTAGAAACATGTGTGTGTATGTATATATGTATCTAAGAACAATTAATGCTAAAAGAGTCAATGAATTTGAAAGAGAGCAAGAAGGAGTATGTAGAAGGATTTGGGGAGAAAAGAAAAGAGGAAAATTTTGCAATTATACTATAATCTTAAATAATTGAATTAAGAATAAAAAATTAAAATATGAAACATAATTTGGATTAAAAGAATTGACATAGAAATTGCTCAATAGCTTATATGAATATTTCAAAGTTCATATTTAGAATTTTTTTTTTTTTACATTTTGCATTTTCTTATGGTGGACAGTCATCATTGGCCCCAACGGACATCTGAAGCCAATAGTCCTGATTTCTAAAAACCACAAAGTTGTACAAGTGCTCTCCTCCTTTCTGGAAGCCATGTTCGTTCTCTCTCCAGGAGACAGGGCTGTCTGCAAAGCCTTGAACTGACAAGGTGACCCACGGCACTAACTTTGGTTCATCAAAGTAGTGACACAGCTGTTCCAGAAGGACCTGTATCTTCTCTGGCAGTATGAAACCCGTGATTGTGCATAGACAAGCTTGGGCTATGACTGTGCTCGGCTGGGGACAGCAGTAGGTTGATATGAAATTATAAGGCTGGTTATTCATATTTAGAATTTTATAAAATATTTTAGAACCAATTTACTTTATTATTTCTTATTTTATTTTGGAAATAAATAGTATTTCTATTGTTTTTAATAAAAATGTGTTTGAATAAGCCAGGATTTCTGAAGGTTTTAAGAGATAAAAGGCCAAATGAATGCATTTTATTTTGTTTTTAATCTATTTCACTTATACACATTTTAAAAATAAGGAATAATCATAAAAATTTTAAACAAATATAAAAATATAAAATGGTCTTATACTTACATGAATATGTGAGTAGATTCATGTCAAATAAGAGTTCTCTTGTATAGAAATATTACGGTTTTTTATTTTCTTCTTATAGAGTATATTGTATATTTTAAATTAAGATACACTGGAATCTTATGCTCTACTTAGATATAAACTTAGATCTTGTTATTAATATCGCATATATTGTTTGACTAAGATAATAAATACCTGCCACTTTTGACCATTGGAAATTCCTATCGTATACTAACAATTTTCTTCATCCTCATGGATAAGTAATTAAATATGAAACATTTAAAATCATATTTACCAACTAGTTTTGAATAATAAATTACTTTTAATAAAATTTATAATAAATAAAATCTTAGATTAAGCAGACACTCTGTTAAATAACTTTATGGATCATCTACTCTAAGTTAGAAATATTCCTAAATGTCTTTGCATGCTAATTTGTATCTAGAGAATTGAAGCCACCAATGTATAAAGCCATCCCTTTTCCATGCTGGCTCCGATTAGCTGTGCTGTCTTCATTAGATTCACAGGAAACATTAAAGGGTTGCTCCCTATCAGTAAAATTCAGCATGACCTAGAAGATTTGAATTTCTGTTTAATTCTTAATATTAGATATTGAACAATTGAATAGAAGGCGCCGAACACTGGAGACTTAAGTCAGAGATTACCTTTGAATAATAGAAGCTGAACAAATTAATAGGTGGTCAGTCACAGGAATATGAAATTTCCCATAAAAACAGAATTTAATTGTACTATATGTTATTATTAATATAACTAGAACAGTTCTTATGTGATCCTTATGTTTTGAGAAATACATTTTATTTGTTGCTATAAACGTTTTGTACTATATACTGTAAACATTAAACCCATGTTGCCCCACTATACAAATATATATGCAGGTAAGTGTTAATTATTCCTTGTATTATACTGTAGATTTGATTATATTGTCTTTTACCATTTCTACATAAACATTTAAAAATTAAATTAAAAGCAACTGATTTCTAATTATTAATACTAAGTTTCTTCTATGAAATAAGAATTATAATAAAAGAGTGAATGGAATTGAAAAGTGACAATTGGCTATTGTTGCTTCTCCTTAATTGGTCACATTTTATTGCTGGTTATAATTTCAATGAGTATGAAAATAGTACTTACGAGAAAAGTTTTGTTTCCTTGTTTTAATCACAACTGTTTTTCTGTGTCTGCATTATTCCACAACAAGTCTTCAGATTTAAGTGTATAATGTGGAAGATACACAGGAATCAAGAAAGAATGAAAGTACCATTGTGTGCATGTGAATGAAGAGGAAGGAGAAAACTGTTGGAGGCTGCAGTTGGGGAGGGAGGGAGAGCAATACAAAAGAAGTAAGGAGGAGAGACAAATAACACCAAGGAGTTAATAAAGTCTCAAGGAATCATTTTGTATTTACCTAAAATTTTACACACACACACACACACACACACACACACACACACACACGAGATTTCTCATCTTAAATGGTGGTCAGACTAGTTCCTATAGCTTCCAAAATGATTGATGGCAAAGTAGATAAAGGAAATTAACACTTGGCCTCAACCCTACACAAAGACCTAAAGACACCAAAGAAATGCTAAGAAGAGAAGAAATAGACTTAACAAGGAACAAGCTTTCTCATTGGTTATTTAATACAAAATGGTCAGGACTAAGAACATGCGTACACTTAATAGTGTTCAGACTGAACTAGCTATACTTAGATATACATATGTGTATATACATATATGTTAGCAATGAGTGAAAAATGAGGTCATGAATTTGAAATAAATATAGAAGGGTTATATGAAAAAGTTTAGAATGAGGACTGCAAAATGAAAATATGTAATTCTATAGTCTCAAAATTAAAAACAGAACAAACAAAATTATTTTCATTTGCTGTTGCCCTTAGTTACCACTCAGTGGTTGAGGGAAAACCCCTATTGTTGTGGATGTCAGACATTTAGGAAACAGGAGTCATATGATTTGAATGGGATTGTTGGGAGGCCGTAATGGTCAGAGTTTTCAGTCTGTCATACATAGAAATACACACAAAAATAATTCATATGAATTTGTTTATAGATTTTTATAAAAAAATGAACAATCAAATGATAAAGGAACCTGAAAAATAATACATTTTAAAAGCATCAAAAAATATTTAGGCAACTCTTGCAATCAAGCAGTTGAAACACTTGTATGATAAAAATGTTAAGACATTAAAGAAAGAGTTTGAAGATGATTGCAGAGGATTGAAAGATATTTCATGTTCATTGTTCAGTAGGATAATACGGTGAAATTGCTCAACCTACCAAAAGTAATATACAAATTCAATGTAATCTGTATCAAAATTCTAAAACAATTTTTTCACAGATAATGAAAGGACAATATTCAGCTTCAAATGGAAACACACACACACAAATATAAAAAAAAACAGAGGATAACTTAAGCAATCCTGGATAATAAAAGAACTGGTGGAATTATCACCATTATCAACCTAAAATCGAACTACAGAGTTATAATAATAAAACCAACATGTTTTTTTTTAATTTTTGTTTTAGTTTGGTTTTGGTTGTTTTGAGACATGGTTTCTCTGTAGCTTTGGAGGCTGTCCTGGAGCTGTAAACCAGGCTGACTCCAACTCATAGAGATCCATCTGTCTCTGCCTCCCTAGTGCTGACATTAAAGGCATGAGCTACCACCACCCAGCTCAACATAGTTTTGACAAAAAAGTGGATACATCTACTAAAAGAATAGAATTGGAGACACACAAAAAGTCCATATACTTATCGACACCTGAGTTTTGGTAAAAAGCCAAAAATACACACTAAAGTAAAATACAGCATTTTCAACAAATGATTCTGGTCAAACTGAATGAAGAATGCAAATAAATTCATACTTATCACCCTTATAAAACTTAACTCTAAATAGATCAAAGACCTCTAAATAAGTTCAGATACACTGAATGTGATATAAGTAAAAGGGTGCAATAATTATGAACACATTCATACATCAAATGTGCTTTTGAACATAATATCAATAGTGCAGATATTCAGACTAATAATTAAATGAACCTCATGAAACTGAAACATTCTGTAAATTCAAAGGACATCATTATTTGGACAAAGTAGTAACTTACAGAATGGAAAAAATATTTTTTAGCAAATACACATCTGATATAGGGCTAATATCCAAGATATATAAAAACAAAAACTGGACATCAAGAAAATAAATAACCCAATTAAACATAGGATACAGATCTAAACAGAGAATTCTCAAATGGGAAATGAAAATGCCTAGAAGCACCTAAGGAATTGTTCAACATCCTTAGTTATCAGGGAAATGCAAATTTAAACTGCTTCAAGATTTCAGCTTATTCCAGTCGTAATGGCCAAGATCAATAAAGCAAATGACAGCTCATGCTGGAAAGGATGTGGAGTAAAGGTAACATTCGTCCACAGCTGGTGGTAAGGCAAACTTGTAAAGACACTGAAAATTAGTGTGGTCCTTTCTCACTGAGGATAAAAGCACTGACATACCTTATGATTCCGATATGCACCTCTTGGACATAAAGTCAAAGGATGTTTCATCTGACCAGAGACATTTGCTCAGCTATAGTCATTGCCACTCGATTCATAATAGCCAGAAAATGGAAACAATTTGGATGTCTATCAATGCAAGAATGAATTGAGAAAATGTAGTACCTTTACACAATGGAATGTTACTCAGCTAATCAAAAAAATGAAGTTATGTAGTTTGTAATTAAATGGATAGAACTAGAAAAAAAACCATTCTGGTTAAAGTAACCCACACTTTAAACAATAAATATGGTCTGCATTCCTTATAATGGATGTTAGCTGTTAATGCTTTGATAAGTTTCCTAAATATATATAACCAGAGAGGTTGGATATATAGGAAGTGACTCATGGTATGATGGATCTCCTTAGAAATGAGAAAAAGAAGAGATATTTATTGATGGAAGTGGGTGGCTGGAATGAGAGGATCATGCATCTAGAGGGAGTGCAGAGGAGACTAAATGAGGGAATATAAAGAAGGGAATCTAAAACCAAGGACTACTAGAGGGGTTATGTGTCAACAGAAAAGAATACAAAGTTCTTAAAATATGCCCATAGATGAAAAAAATTTAAACTAAATCACCAAATAGTGTGTGTGTGTGGGGGGGGGGGTGATCCCTAACACTCATTACCAAAGGGACCCTTCATTTCTTTTGTCCAGTTAAATCTAATAGAGTTGTTGACTAAAAGGATCCCATGAGACTTCCAAACAACCCTGGTTTTTGCTAAGTCTATTGGATATTCTTCATAGGCTACTGCCAAGGCCATCTACATAAAGACTTCACCTATACATCTTATCGAATATGGGGTATATGAGTTTGTGCCTACCTAGAACTTCACACCTTTGGATTAGAGTTCATGATACAAAAACTATCTTGACTCTAGCTATCAAATAGAAAGAGAAACATGTACCCACAAATAAACACTTCAATCTATCATGGTGACATTTTTGCAAGATAAGCTGTTGCAATAGTAGTACAAAGCTTGTGAGAGGAACCAACACAATTAAGGTCCATTCTATGAGACTGACTCTATACCTAACACTTCTCAGTTGGCCAAGAAACTGAGGTCCTAGAGGTAATAAAACAGTATTGTTCGGCTAAAGGAGCATAGCGATAAAATGACTCCTATTTATATTATACTCATAGGTGAGTGCCTTACTCAGCCATGAGCAGATGAGTTTTCTTGTGAAGTATATGGGAAGAAATGCAGAGAGTTAAAAGAAAACAAAATGTAGAGAGTGAGAGACCTTGGACCACTCAGTTTTAAATGAAATGTTTCCATCAGATACTTCCAGTCATAGCTCAGGAACCCATCAGTTAAAGGACACAGACACATCACAAGAGCAAGACAAGATGGAGGACACCAAGGAAACAAGTCTTGTAAACACAGCAGGACCTAAACACACATAAATTCACAGAGATTTTATGTAGACGTCCAAACCAGAAGGGATCCTATGTTGAGAGGAAAAACAAACACAAGTCCTAACCCCTAACCCAGTGGCTATCACTAATTGATAACTGCTCAGACGAAAAAATAGTAATAGTTTACTTCAAAGGCTTTTCAATGGGTATACAAATCATTCTTTTTATTATTCATATTTTTATTTACTCTTCTCTGTGTCTACAGTTTCTCCTCCCTCTATTCCTCCAACTTTCCCTCTACCTTTCCTTTCCCCCAGATCCATTCCCCCATCGTTCCCAGAAACAGAGATGGACTCAAAGGGACATCAACTGAACAGGCCACAACAAGAAACAATAAAACCAAATATAAACACTCACATTAATGCTGGAGGGGCCAGTCTTATAGGAGTAAAAGGGGTCCCAAGTGCAGGAAAAAGACAGTCAGAGATACTCCCACTTTGACTGCCATGAGTCCCCCGAAAAGACAAAATCAATAACCATAACATATATCCAGAGGACTTAGCACAGACTGATGAGGGTTTTGCTGTTTCTGCTTCTGTTTCTGTGAACCCCCATGATCCCAGTTCAGTTGATTCAATGGGTTATGCTTTCCCTAGGGGTCAGAAACCTAGAATCCCACAATTCCTCTTCCCCCTGTTTTGCAGGGTTACCAAAAATAATACTGGAGGGACTTGTTGAAGAACTTTCACGTGGGTTCTCTCTCAGACTAATGACAAACCATTCTTAAGGACAGAAACATGTCCAAAAGTAAACATCCACACAAATAAACCCATAATGCTTTTCTGAGCATTGCTGTTCTTCCTTCTTTTTTCTTAAAGATCTTTTGTGTGTGTGTGTGTGTGTGTACTAGTTTGTGATGTTGTGTTTTTATATTTCTTTGTAAACTGAATCTTCATGTGTATGCTGTGTTTTTCATTTACCTCTTTTATCCTGTTTTTTTCCACTGTATTCCTTTTTGTTTGTTGCTTTGTGTAATAATATAATTTATTATTATTTAGATTCCTGCTTTAATGAAAGAGAGAAAAAAACGTATGCATTTGGATGGGTGGCAATTTGGGAAATATCTGTGAGGGAGTTGAAGGATATAACATGGTAATCAGAATATATTGTGTGACACAATCTCTTTTCAATAAAAAAATAGTTTACTGAAATTTTCAACAATTAGAAAAGATTTACCCTTTATTCAATAGTTTCTTACTCAAGCGAGGTTACCACTATAAGTGTGTGACTCATTCCTATTGAACTAGGTAACTGAAAGATGGCATTGTTTAGTGTGCAAATTATGTTGATCCCAGGCAAATGGAACTGTAGATTTAATTTAAGTATGTCAAATAATTTCTCCTAGCCTCCTTTGATTTCTATCATTGGTCTTTGCTACTTTGAACACCATGTTTATCTTCTTTATAGTTTATCTTGGAATTTGAGAGAAGAGACAGGCAGAGTATGTAGTGTTTCCAATGTTTAAATGTGTTATAAAAACAGCCCTTTATCATAAAATGTTCAGATTAAAAAATAGCTTTTATGTCATCAGCTTTAGGATTCTACCAGAAAACTCCCTGCCACTGCCATCACATATGACATCAAGGTAAAATATGTGTTTTTCCCCCCAGATGTTCCCACCAACGCCTTCTTTTACTAATAAGTGCACATGAGAGCATTTGTTATTCTTAGGAAATGGACTCCTTAGAGCCACACATAATAATTTGTTTGGGTGAGGAGGACCCATAAAATCACAGCTGTCTCTCCTTCTGCAGTACACCTGTTTTCTCTGCCAAGAAATAAAATTACAGAGATTCAATCCAATTCTATGATGCAAGAGACCCAGAGATGTGAAACAGCAGAATGTTCTCTGATAATGTAAACAATGAAAATCTCTTTCATGTTTTAATATAAATATTATTTCTGAGAAAAGGAAGGGAAATTCTATACTATCATTTAAATCATTTATTCTGAACACTTAACACAAAGTTCTATATTTATATCATTTATCCTATTCTACTCTTTCCAACTTCTATCTTCCTTTCTTTCTGAAACGTACAACCTATTATTCTTTAATTATAGTTATTGCATATATTGTACATGCATGACATATGTATCAATATAAATTTAAGAACACAACCTTCTGAGATCATTTAGTCCTGCTCATATATGTTTAAAGCTTAGTTAGTCTAGTTGGCTAATGTATCAAAGGTTTCATTAAAAAGACTTATTGCTTCTTTCACTTTCTGCAGCCTTTTAGGATTAAGACTTGTGCAACATCCCTCATCCATATTGGCTTGCCAATTATTGTCACTATTAGGTTTAGTATTTAAAATATTTTTTTGCTATCATTACATAAATAAATAATTTTTCCATTTTTTTCTCCTTCACACAGCTACACATTCCCTGTTTGCTCTCAAATTCAAGACCTATTTTTCATTATTTTTTGTATATATATGTATGGATATTCATACATTCTAAATATATATATATATGTATATATTTCAAATATATACATAAAATTATTCCAGTAGAAGACAGGCCAACATAAATGTGGAAAACCCTATTTTTTCAATTTAGGTTTCAATATTACACACAGTACTACAAGCAACTAAAGAACACTGGGCTTCTGAGAGATGTCCTTTCCCAGGGAAGAGCACACCAATTTGTTGTTCAGTATCAAACTGTCAGCTCTGAAAACATACATACAAGTAACATTATAAGTACTGAACAGGTTATATTTAGGAATATATCAGTTTATATTTATACATAAATGCATACAATAACAATTAGTGAAAAAAAGAGGACATTAATTATAATGAAAGAGAGAGAAGTGGTGTATGGAAAGGTTTGGAGAGAATAAAAGAAAGGAAGAAATGTAATTATATTATAAGGTCAAACACTAAAAAATGCAAATAAAAAAGTGAAACTTTCTTTGGTGTTTTAAAAAAAAATGATCCCCTAAAAAAGGAGTGGCACTATTAAGAGATATGGCCTTGTTGGAGCAAGTGTGGTCTTGTTGGAGGAAGTGTGGCAATATTTTAAAGGCAGGCTTTGAAGTCTTATCTAGCTCAAGCCATGCCCAGTTTGACAGTTCACTTCCTTTTGCCAGTGTGTCAAGATGTATGAGATCTCGTCTCCTTTTTTGGCACCACGTCTGCCTGTATGCAGCCTAGGCTACCATGACAATAATGGACTAAGCCTCTGAATTGTAAACAAGCCACCCGAATTAAATGTTATCCTTTAAAAGAGTTGCCACGGTCATGGTGTATTTTCACAGCAACAGAAACTTAAAGACAGAAGTTGATACCAAAGATGTGGTATTGCTGAAATAGGCTTGACCATGTTTCTTTTTTTCTTTCTTTCTCTCTTCCTTCCTCCCTTTCTTTCTTTCTTTTTCTTTCTTTCTTTTTTTTTTTTTTTTGAAAGAGTATGGACCATGGGACAGTGGAATAGGAAAGCAGTTGAATATTTTGAGTGCTCATTAGGGAGCTATCCTACTAGGAGAATAAATGCATATGGCGTTGGGTGTGATTTGAACAATGAATACCTGCATAAAGAGTTTCAGAGGAGAATATTAATATGTGGCTTAGAGATCATTCTTGTGTTATTTTGGTGAAGAATGTGTCGAAAGAGTATTCCTATGGATAAATTGAAGTGTTTTGGATTAATTCCAATTGCAGAGGAAATCTCAAACAACCTAGAATTGACTATATATTGTGTGGATACTAATTTTAGCTCCAATAAAGGCATATAATGAAGAGAAGCAAGAAAAGCAAAGAAAAATAATTGAGGAGAAGAAGAGCACAAGAAAGTTAATTGGTGGTAAAGCCTGTGTTCAAGGAAATAAATAGAATAAGAAACGGAATAAAAGGAATGGTAACATCAGGGCAAGATCTCACCCAGCTAAGTTTCCAATTTGTGAAAAGGAATTAAGAAAAGCTTAAAGCCTGGTGTGGTGGTGCACGCCTTTAATCTCAGCACTCCAGAGACAGAAACAGGTGTATCTGAGTTTAAGGCCAGCCTGGTCTACAGATTCAGTTTCAGGACAGCCAAGCTCAGGAAGTGAAGGAAACCATCAAAAGCAGAAAATTGATGAAGATGTAGTTGAATGAAGGGATGATGCAGCAGGTCCAGTAAGCAGCAGAACTTGGCAGCTTCAGACACTTGATTGTGGAGTCAAGGATGGAAGAAAGGGGCCATGGAATTTGCTTCTGTGACCAAGGAAAACTTCTGAGGCAAGGACTGTGCCAGGGGTTTTCCTGATTTCAGACCAATGTAGAACACTGAGTGAAGATATAAAGATGAATCTTGATTTCCTTGGAGACTACAAGATGTTGGAGACGCCACAGTAGTGAGATACTTGCCAAGGGAAGGTGCTAATGGACTGAGACCAGCCCAGCAAGAGAAGTGTGTTGCAGTCAGCAAAGACGAAAGGAGTTGGAGGTATGAAGAGCATTTTGCTTTTAGAGATGCAGAGTTTTTAGTTTGCTTAGCTATTTTTCTGTCTTGCCTTGGTATAGTATTTTCTCACTATACTCCTTTCCCGAAGGTGTGGAATGGTAATACGTAGCCTGTTTCATTAAATGTTGGAAGTGTGTGATATGCTTTTTGATATTGATTTCACAGTGGATTCAAGTTAAGAGATTGCATGAATATCAGTTAAGATTTACTTTGAATTTTGTTTTTTAAAACTTTTTAATAAGTTTAAGATAGTTATATACTTAGGTATATTTTGAAGTTGAACTGAAGGCATTTTTTTCATTATGATATTGCTACAAGCATTTGGGGACCAAGGAGTTCAATGTAGTGGTTTGAAAGAAAATTTACCCCAAATGAAGTGACACTATTAGGATGTGAGGCTTGATAGTTGACATGGTCTTATTAAGAAAGTATGTCCCAAGTAATGACCAGTGTGATGGCGTACTTCTTGTTGTTTGTTTGTCAAGATGGAAGAACTTTCAGCTCCTTCTTTTCCACTATATCAGGCTGCATGCTGCCCTATTTTGCCTTTATGGTAATGGACTAAACATCTAAACTGTAAGTGAGCCACCCAACCAGATTAAATGTTTTCTATTGTTATATTCGCTGTATGAATTCACAGCTACAGGAATCCTAAGACAGAGTTTCTAAAAGAGTAATATTTAAATTATCATTGCTATTTTTTAATGTAATGGTGTTACTTCTTTATGATATCTATTCTTAGTCAATAGTAATAACTTATCTACACAAATGGGTTTTAAATGAGTATTTTATTTGGGGGTACGGGGAGGGAAAAGTTTTATTCAAATTACATATTGTGAGTCACAGTATAATGAGGAAAGCTATAGCAGAACCTCAACTGGATGTAAATCTGGAGGCAGGAGCTGATGCGGTAGCCATGAAGAAGTGTTGCTACCCAGCTTACTGCTCATGGCTTGCTCAACCTGGTTTCTTATAGAACCCAGGGCAAACAGCCAGGGAGTAGTTAAATGAGTATTTTAATATAAAACTTATATCTTATAGAGATTTTATCACTTATAACTATTTCTGTTTGTACTTTTCTTTAAAATGTTTTTATTATAAAGCAACCTTGCCTAGATAATGGTTTAATTTTTATTGAAATTTAAAACTACATGTCTCATATACACAAATAAGATTGAAAGTGTGTATGTTAATCAATTAATTAATATTAGTTAATAACTAGTTTGCAGCAATTTTTTATGTGAATATTCTATAGAATTTGACGGAGTTACTTTAGAGAAAAAAATCACTCTGTGGAGTTAAAAATATTCTATTCACACAAAATTCAAAATTAACTTTATAGTGAACTTCTAGAAAAATGGTGATTAATCATATTAGAAAACCTATTTAACTCCTGGTTTCTATTACTCTTAAAAGGAATTGGCTATATCAGATCAGTATTGTCAACACCTGTCTGTATTCATTGGCTGTGTGTAACACTTCTTTCCTCCAACATTTTTACTTTCAACAAATTTTTATAAATTTGGAAGTATGAAAGGACCCCTAATAATCTGCACATCATTTGGATCTGTAAGTCTTTCTCTAAACATACATAATTAGGTACAGCAAGCGATATAATGCAAGCAAGCTTTTGAAATCTTAGAAAAAGGTCAAGATTGCTAAGGTCCTAATTCACCTGGCTTGCACTATCATGGTTTGAATTACCAGTTTGTGCTCCAAGAAACCTCAAGGCTTAAGTTCCCAGGGGAGTCATTTACACACCGTTGATCCAGCCAGGTTGTCCAACTGATTATGCCTGGTGAAAATCATCAGTGACAGACTGCTCCGGGAGGAACCAAAGGATTCTTAGATTTTAAACAGGATGCTATAACCCATACTGCATTAATGCTGCCTAAGAATTCAAGTCAGAAATTCTGGATTCCCTGAAGTCAATGATAGAATACTTTCTTGTCTGGTGATAAAGCAAGTTGGTCTCACTTACCTACCTATTCTATATAAGAAAGTAGTCACCCATGTCACTGCTCAGAATATACTCCATTCTCTGAAGACTTTGGAACTTATATTTTGTACATTTTAATAAGAAATATATGAATTTGTGACAGAATTTGCATATCCTGTAAATCAGTGATTTAATGCACAGAAGCATAAATAATTAAAAAGCTAACATAATGTTCTTTTGCTTGCTTTGTCCTATTTATCTTTAAAGCCTTAGTTTTATTGCTGTGAAAAGGCATCATGACTGTGGCAACTTTCAAAGAAAACATTTAATTGTGGTGGTTTGCTTACAGTCCAGAGGTTCTGTCCACTACCTCTTAATAATGCCACTCCCTGTGAGACTAGGTGGGGCAATCACCAAACTACATTTTTCTTCCTGACTCTAATAAAATTGTAACCAAATCATAATGCAAAATGCATTTACCCCAGCTTCAAAAGTTCCCACAGTCTATCTCCCTTTCAACAATGGTTAAAAGTCCAAAGTTCAAAGTTCCTTCTGAGAGTCATGCAATCTCTTAACTGTAATCTCCTGCAAAATTAAAAAGCAAATTACATATTTCCATGATATAATGATACAAGATATATGTCATTTTTCCAGAAGATAAAAGGAGCATAATGTGGAAATACTGGACCAAAGCAAGACCAAAATCCATCTGAGCAAACTCCAAACTATGTATCTCCATGTCTGATGTCAAAGAAGTTTACTGTAACATACTGCTTTATTTTGAACTGGTTCCACTCCCTACTAGCAGTTCTTCTCCACAATTATGCCATGATTCTTGCATCTCTAACATCTTCTGATCTCAAAAGCAATCTAATCTTTAACTTCACAGCTGCAAACAATGATCTCTCTACTAGGCCTTAATCAGGGACATCCTCACCAAATGCCTGACCTCAGTGACTGTATTCCAGAGCACCTTCTTCTCTCTGTAGCTCTAAAGCAAGAACCATTTGGTTGATGCTCCCAAGTTCTGGTGTTTGACTGTGTTGGAACATGGTCTCCTTTTCAATTAGATCTTCACCAGCTTTCTGTTCTTCATCTTGGCTCTTCTGAAAATTGCTCTCTAGACAAGGCTGTTCGCAAACTCAGAGTTCTGTCAACCTCAGCATCCCCAGTGCTGGGATTAAAGGTGTGAACCACCACACCAGGTTCTAAGCTCTTCTTTAGTAGCTTTTCACAGGTTGGAAATTTTGCTGGGTAGAATCTTGCCCTATAGTCACAACTCCCTTTATTCCATTTCTCAATCCATTTATCTTCTTGAACACAGAGTTTAACTTTATTCTTTTCCTGATATCTATTTTCTCCTTAAAATTATCATTTTATAATTTATCTTGTGCAACTTGCTCCTGTTCATTGTACATCTTCACTAGAGCTACCACGAAAAACCATAGACCAGAATATATATGAAGTTGTGGGACTTTCCCTGCCAATGGAATTTCCAAAATTCTTCACTTTAGCATCATGCAGACTCTTTGGACAAGAGCACAAGGCAGTCACTTTCATCACCAAACTATCACAATAAGAATCTCCTAGAAACATACTGTGATTCTTCTGCTCTGAAACCTCTTGAGTGAGCACCCAACTTTTCATCAAATCACACTCAGCACCACTGCCATCCATGCTCCATCCATTATGGCCCACTAAGCAGCACAGAAATGGTTCAACTACTTTTGTAATTCACAGTTCCAAAAGTCATATTACTCCAAATAATGTTATGATCAGGCCTATCACAGTAATATCCCTCTCCTGGTTCCAACTTCTATCTTAGTTAGGGTTGTGAAAAGATACCATGATCTTGCCAACCATTACAAAGGAAATGTTTAATTGTGGTGGCTCCCTTAGAGTTCAGTGGTTCAGTTGATTATCATCATCGTGGGAAGCACTGCAGTGTGAAGGCAGATGTGGTACCTTAGCACACTGGTGGTATCCTGAAAATAAGAAATCTTGAAGGCTCCACCAACAGTGACATACTTCCTCCAACAAAGCCAAGCCATTAAAGCCTCACCTCCTTTAATGCCACTCCCCATGAGATTATGGGGGCCAATTACCTTCAAACTACTACAACTTCAATGATCTTTTGTTATCTATACCATACATTTTCAGATTTTATGTCTCTTTATTTTCCTGCTCTCTCATCTTCTGTATTTCTTGTCAATATACTGGCATATAGAGTCATGGGAGTATTTATTTGAATTAGTAAATTTCTATAAGTATAATTTCTATTCATTGTTTATTCCATTTATTTGGTTCCGTTCAACAGTTGTTACTCATTAATTAGTTGATTTTCTCTTGTTTTCTAGATGTTACAAAACAGATTTAAATGGTGCTAATTGCTTAGCCCCAAGTCCTGGCAAATTTAAGAGTTTAAAAATGCTTAATAAAGCCAAATACTGAAATGACTTCTGGTTTCAGAGCACTCTTTGAGTATGATGAATAAAATTAAACTTCTTTTCTAACACAATTAGCATATACAAATAACCAAAGAAATGAGTCTATGACTTCAACCAATAGACACTATGATGCAATGACCACAAATGAAGAAAATAAAAATGAGACACTGAATGATCTCAAATTCATATTGGTGGCTGGGTGGTGGTGGCGCACACCTTTAATCCCAGAACTTAGGAGGCAGAAGCAGGGAGATCTCTGTGAGTTTAAGGCCAGCCTGATCTACAAGTGCTAGTTGCAGGACAGGCTCTAAAACTACAGAGAAACCATGTCTTGAAAAACAAACAAATAAACAAAAATTCTTATTGTATTGGCATGCTCTGAAACAACCTGAATTGAGCATATCAGAGTTAATAAAGGGCATCTAAAATGAAGTTAAGGCAGGGTACCAGTATAGAGAAGAAAAAATTTATGTGTAACTTCAAATTTCCCCAACACTTTTATATTAGCTAGTTTTGTGTATCAACTTTACACAAACTAGAGAAGGAGCCTCAATTGAGTAAATGCCTCAGTGATGAGATCCAGCTGCAAGGCTTTTTCTCAATTAGTGATTAATGGGGGTGGTCCCATCCCTGGGTTTGTTGGTTCTTGGCTTCTATAAGAAAGCATGCTGAACAAACCATGGAAGGCAAGCCAAAAAGCAACACCCCTCTATTGTTTCTGCATCAGCTCCATTCTCCAGTATCCTGCCCTGTTTGAGTTTCTATTCTGACTTCATTGATGAACAATGATGTTGCATTGTACCAAATGAACCCTTTCCACCCCACCTTGCTGTGTGGTTATCTTGTTTTGTCACAGCAATAAAAACCCTTAGATGCTTCTGCTTATTTTTCTCAGATAACAAGTGGTTCTCATGAGTAAACTCTAGAAAATATCTTCATGAATGTAGAAGAAGCATTCATTTTCAAAGAGACAAGAGAGTTTATTTTTCACCAATCAGAAAGAATTCATGAAGCTTCTTTGATGGTCACAACAACTCTAGGCTCAGAAAAGGGAGTATCAAGTCTTTCTGGTGGAATAGATAAAGTGTTGAGAGACTGTTCTCTGCACCATTAATTGGGAAAATAAATATTAACCCTTTCTTGCCTACATAATTAATGATGTGCAAGAGACTAGGAGCTGAAATAACTCCTGTATGTCTGAAATAGATAATAAAGCCAAGAACATGTGACTACTGGAGAAGTTTGCTGTTAACACCACATCTTAAAATCAGATTTACATAGTGTTGCTCACTCAATGGCCGAGTAAATATTATTGTCTATAAAGGAACTGCCAAGGAAGCGAAACAACTTTGAATTATCCACTACCTTGGTTTTTTTCAAATAAGTGATGAAAATGAATTTTGATTCATTCATTCTTTCTTTCTTTCTTTTCCTCCCTCCTTCCTTCCTTCTTTTCTTTATTCTATGAATTCTCATTCATCTTACCTTCTATTATTATTCACTTACTTTTGATTCACGTAGTTTTCCTTACATGCCAGTGTTCAAAGTGTTTTAAGTATATCTAAACTAACTTTACTGTGTATCTATTTATATGGATGAAAGTATATATGTGTGTGTGTTTATATTTAAGTTTATGTAAGTGTGCATGTTGGTATGAGTGTTAATATATGCTGCATTTGTGGATAACTGGAAAGCCAAGAAAGGAGTGTCATGTCATCTGTGCTGGAGTTCAGGTGGTTGTAAACACTAAGTAGGAATGCTGGAAACAAATTTTAAGTCTTCTAGATGAGCAGAAATTGCTCTTAAGTGCTGATTTTTATTTCAGTCAATCACATCTCTTTTATGAGCATAATTCTTTCTAAATAAAAATTGCCCTATGTATTTGATACATTAATTGAAAGAACAACTTGATAAGGAGATGATTGCTCTTGGTATTAAAATTAACATGTTGCTTACTTTCATATAAATAAAGTGAATGAGGTAATGGGATAATAATTATTTTTCATAATATAAAATGAATACATTAAAACTTATTAAGGATCATTATTGCCAGACCATCTTAAGGTCTGCATTTTCTGTGAATTATGGTGCAAAAAATTTCTCTTAATATTGATAGTATTTTCCACTATTATTTGATCAAAATGTCAGTTTTACTCAGCTGGCACCCAGCTGCCTGAACATTTGGACAAGAAGCTCGCCTTTCCCACACTAGTCACTCTTCGCCAGGACTCTCCAAGCAGTGGCTCTCAACCATCCTAAGGCTGATAACCTTTACATAGTTCTTCACGTTGTGGTGACTCCCAACCTTAAATTACTTTCATTGCTACTTTATAACTGTAATTTTATTACTGTTATGAATCATAATGCAAATATTTTCAATTTTTAGTGCTCTTAGGTGACTGTTGTGAAAAGGTCACTAGATATCCAAAAGTTCTCAACTCACAGGTTGAGAATCACTGCCCCAAAGACAACCAGTGACTCTGTCACCTGGAAACCCACATGTTCTGCTCATGCTTGCCTGTGTTGGACTCATTGCACCAACTTTGGACTGTAACCCATCTGCGGAGTTCTCATATCGCAAGATACAACCCATGGACTATTTCCAGATGCTCACGTCCTATAAGAATTAAACAAGCAGTATAAAACACGGAGACAATATGTTCCTTCTCCAGAAATTACCAATATTGTAGTAATGGACTCTAATGAGAAAACTTTCATAACACAGAATTCAAAAGAACACTTATATACTTATGACTTAGTTAACAGAAAATCAAACACTTGAATAAACTTAAAAAGGACAAGAACAAGCTCTTGCTTTTATCTAGCAAAGTACAAACAAGTGGCTAAATGAAATAATAGGGATAATTCACTATGTAAAAACTGAATTTAATAATGAGAAAATAATAAAAAGAAAAATATGAAATAAATGGAAATTAAAGATTCAATAAATATAAAGTAATTCTCAATTGATAGCTTCTCTAGTAAAATGTAGTACACAGGGAATGGAATATCAGTAATAAAAGACAAGGTAGAGTTGGACTCTACAATCAATAAATCAAAACAATAAATTACTAAAATCATACATGAAAATAAAAAGACTTTATAAAAAATAAAGCATGCAAATTTTGGATGTAAAAAGCTAGAGAAGAATTCCTGGTCAAAGGTATAAAAATTATTTTCAAGAGGCATACAGAACACCAAATAAAGAGGGTCAAAATAAAACTTTCCACGACAGACTGTAGTGAAAACACTATATTTTTTAAAAGAAAAATACAAAAGTATCTGCAGTGTTGGTTATATACCTTCGTTTGAATCATTCATATTCTGATAACTAATCTCTCACCCAGACTTCTGTATAATTCAATATGTTTATTGATCTACCTTCTTAAACAGGGTTGGAATATTTTATTTGTTTGCCTTAACTCTACTGTTATTTGTAAGCCTCCTTGGAGAATCACTCAGTACAACCCATGCCCAAATGTGACTGGAAAAACCAACGCTGACTTGAGGAGAAGCAGCTGAGTGACACCTATGATGGGTGTTCATACATGGAACTGCTAATCGAGTGTCTTAGAGCAATCCTAATATGGCTTCTTTTCTTCACTTACTAAGAGATGCTCTGCTATGTAGTAGCAGCTGTGTCTTCTCAGTGATGAGTCATCAAAAATCAATCTGACAATGTGCTTTCTTGGGGTCAATCACCACTGACTGTGTCCATTCTGTGGTGCTAAATCACAGAATTCTTGTTTTCTAGCAACTGAAGACCCAAATAAAATAAGGACTAAAACACAGGAGGAAACTAAGAAATTACTGAAGAAATTCAGCAAGCAAGAGGCAACATTTTATTAGAATATGCTTGAAATGAATATCAGTAATCACTCAGATCATCCCCTCCAAAAATATTGCATAAAGTGGTTATCATAAATAAAACAGTAACTTTGAAGTTATGTTTAAGACCCAAACTATACTAAACTGTTTCAATACTATAATATAGATATTTCTTTAATTTCTTAGACACTGTCATTTGTTCTTTCTGATTACTTGGTATTTTCCATTAACTAGGAAACAGGATTGATTAATATTTCTCATTGATCACATCTAAGATAGAATATTAAAATTAGGAGTGCAGAAATTGAATATATTGAAACACATGGTACCTCAGGATATTAATTTATCACATACCAATAACTCAGTTAAAAATCAAAATGGATTCATTCATTAAGCTATTATCTCACCTCCTAGCAGAAATGCTCTATCATGGGAAATATACAGATAAGCAAAAACTGAAAAGAACAAGTATAAGCTAATGTATAACATTGTTGTCTAGCATCAACAGTGAGGAAGCAGAGCAATTTAAGAGCAGCAGGTTGGCTGTGTGCAGCAGTATTACAACTCAGTCTCCAAATGAAATCAGGGACCTTTTCCCCATGAAATTGGGGCCAAAGGGTATGCTTTGCTTGGTGTGGCTGCTTCATTTCTCTATATATTTACTCATTTGCTTTACATTTGTTGTGTGCTGCAGCCAGAACTTTGCTCAAGTAAATGAGAGATGGGACTTGATGCTCTCCAAGGTCACTGCTACTTCTCAAACGTCTCCCTTGGGGAATTTGCTATGCCAGCTCAGGTTTCTGAACTTAGTTAATAATGCCCTAGAAATGGAAAATAAAAGTCAGAACTCTGGTTAAATTCACAATAGAATAAATACCCGACTCTGTGTAAGCAAATAATTTAGTATGTGTAAAGATATAGGGAGCTGAGGAATTACACAATTGCTACAGAGTCATGTTAATTTTTGGTAAAGGTGGCCCTTTGTATTGCTCGGTCAAGGAAACAACACGGGCATAGGTGAGAACCTTCATAGGCAGTGAAGTTCTCATCTCAGAATGAATGAATAAACTATGTTAAGGAGAGCAAATTGCCAGGTGCAATTTTTATAGAAACCTAAAATGTTGATTTTATGTATAAAATATAATTTATTTACTGTGTTTATTTTCTTGGTTAAGAACAAAATACCTCATTGGATGTCCCAATGATAGAGCAGGATTAAAGAAAATACAAAGTTTTGAAGAGCTTCAGCAATCCTGATCAAATTTATGGCATAACATGGCTCATTCAAACATGCTCAATCATAAACCATTTTTCTTGACAGAGAAAATAGAAAGGAGTTTATATCAGTGTGTACATCTAAAGATCATGCAAAAACCATAAAAATGACTTCCTATTGTCCTTTTGTTAGATTGATTCAGTAAGATGGACCTTTATTTTCAATCAAAGGGTAGGTTTTCATTGTTTACATCAAAGAGAAAATGTGGAGACTCACTCAGCAAAAGTTTCCTAATCTGTTTTAATAAACCTATTCTGTGAAAATAGCAAAGACTCCTCTCACAATAATCCAAATCATTTCCCCTTATTTTATTGACTTTATTTGTTTGATTGTGGTGCATATATTACGTTTAAACTTATTTCCCATAAGCATTTTACATTGATTCAAATTACATAAAGTAATGTATTTTAAACCCACACATCCATAAATACATATATGTTTTCAAATTTTCTAAAAAAAAATTATTGTCTATAAGAGTAAAATGCTAATTTTTAAGTGTCCCCATCATATATGGTTGAGAATATTCAACTAATTTAAAGTAAACGAATTTGAAATGTAGAATTGTTACTTACACATAAAAACAATAAAAAGTCCAACTTCTTTTGCAAAATAAATAGAAAACAAAGTCTTACTTCAAGTACTTTTTTCATGAATTTATGAAATCAGATGAAATGCTGAAATAGAGCCTTGTATTTTGCATGTCTATTTTGAATATACTCATTATTACTTTAATTTTGATGTTTTTGACAAGGTCTCAGGAAGTCCAGATTGTTTTAGAACCCCTGTTTTATGGTTCTTTTCTACTTTCCTGGCTTCTTTTGTTAGTTCATGTCATAACTCCAAATCTAAAGATCTGAAACTAGGATCCACAAATTGGAAATGACATAAGGATTTTGTATTCAAGAATAGGATTACTTCATTTAAACAGAATATTTTTCCATTTCCTCCATTTACCTTCAGATGATTTAACTTCAGTTTTGTTGTTATTGTTATTGCTGCTGACTATTTATACTTAAATAGAATCTGCCCCCACCCATGTGTAGTGTATGTGTGAGAGAGAAATTTTCATTGTCGATTCATCGTTTGAAAGATATTTAGGTTAGTTTAATTTGCTAGCATTTTGTGTAGAGTTGTTATGAACTGAGTTTTGACTGAGTAGGTAATCTTGAAAGGGTCCTATACATATATATTCTAAGGATCGACCTATCTGAATTATATGATAGATCTACTTTTAATTTGGGTGGGGGGAGAGTCATCACTTTGATTTCTATAGTGGCTTCATCATTTTTTATAGTTATGTGTCTCAGTAAATTGACTTTGACAGTTTATTTCCAGATAAATATCAAATCTAAAGAAATTACACAAACAAAAACACTCTTAGATAAAATACCTGCATTTAAATCCCAGGTCTCCAATTCTGTGATGAAAAGGATGTCTGATATTGAGTTATTTGAAGTGTGAGATTATAACTGAGGTCACTGAAGTACTCTGACGATCTACTAAGATGATAAGTGATAGTACCCATTAAATGGTTTAGATGTGTATGTGGTAATTGTTTTCATGAGTGCAGTTCGAGTATTACTATGGTCTTTGTTAAGAGAATATTTCAGAAACTCTTTCTTTTTCTCTACTTCCTTTGTTTGTTTTCAATAGTTGTGCTCTTCCTTCTGATGACAACTTTTTCTGCCAACTTTGTATGTCTGTTTTGCCTCATTGACTCTTGATGTTAGAGAAATAAACCTAAATAGTAGCAAAACACCACTAAAGTAAAAAATATTGAATATATGCCTATCTCCTTGCTCTCTAGAAATCAACTTTTTGTTTACTAAGTGTTCAGTTTCTCCAATCATTTTAAAATTCTCTCATGAATAGCTGTTTAAAAAGCAATGTGAAGGTTATGTTCATAAAATGTATTAAAGGGAACTTCAGTGCCGCCTTCAGTACAGTTGCTAGACTGGATGAGGATTGTTTATTATCGGAACAGTGACAGTGAAGTCACAAAATGTTTAACTCATCGTTTTCATCCTTGATTTGTTTTCTTTCTTTCCTTTTTTTGGCAAAGGTCACTCAGTTTTTTGGTTTTTGTTTTTGCCTTTATCTTCAGTAAGATTACATATACTCATTCTCACATAGAGAGGAGCAAGTCCCTTTGAACACACCATAAACAGATAAATGAGGCACCTGCCAATCCTGATATCTCCTCATCAGTTGCAAAGGAATTTGCAGAATATTGCTTGCTATCTGCTTTCTGCCTGACTTTCCCTCTAGACACTGTTTGGAAAAGAGATATTTGCCTTATTCATTTTCTTCCCATTGCATACTTCTTGTTTAACACCAAAAAGCTCTCAGAAAAAAAAAAAAGAGACAGACTGAATAAATCTATGTAGCTTCTCTCTTTTCTCAGTTCATATATAAGAAAAATGAATGATTAGAGATAAGTGACGGTCAAAATACAGGGTCAGTATCTTAACTGTGGTAAGGACTTACCAATTCCTAGTCAGATGACATTTTGTTGTGGTATTTTTTTCTTATTCTGTTTTATTTTAGTAATTGCAGCATAATATTAGTAGAGTAATATTTTTATGACAATATTTATTTTAGCAACCATTTAATAGTCATCTTCACATCCTTAGTATATCATGTTATTTATATCGTGCAATTGATGGAAATGGAAATGTTTTAAAATTGGCCAACCATGAAACTTCGTTTTGTATCAGTTTTGTCAAAAGCCAGCATAAGTTAGAAAGCACAAATATTAGACCATCCATTGTAAAAATTACTATGCATACTGTTTATTTTCAATGATGGCAATAATACTTACAGCATGTGAAGTAACACATAAGTCATTTTTGGAGAATAATAGTGTTTTTAGACAGTATTCGAATGTAACACATGACAATATTCTTATTTCTTTTGTTCTATGAACCACCGTGTTGGCTGCTTTCATTTATTTGTTCTTATCTTGCTGCTACTACTGCTCATGAGGAAAAGTTTCCAGCCCAGTTGCTTTTCTATTTAAAAGCTTCTTTGTTGTGGATTAAAGTAAATGATTTAGCTTGTTGGCTCTATGCTTGGTAGAGCATCCTCAGGCTTATTTTCACAGCTAAGCAAGATTTTGCTAGATGGTCTTTGAATTCAAAGGTTGCTTTTGGCAACTCCAGGAAGAATAGTGCTGATTATTTAGAAAACTGCAGCTTTATAAATGGCCACTCTCCGGTGTCAGAAAATTAATGATAGATGAATGGTAAGTAGGATCATTTCATTTTATTTGTAACCTGTGTACATTCTGAGGAAATGATTGCACCCTAGTAAAAGAAAACAAATGATATTCTATAAAAAGATGGAAAATGTATTGACAGTATGGAGAAAATAAAATCTACACATTTTTGGTAATTATTTCAATTCTCTACATGTGGTGATTTCTTTACATAAAATCATTTTTTTGTTTGTGTGTGTTGGTTCCTAGGCAAGCATCAATGGACAGGTAAGAAAAAAATGCATATGTGTGGTCTTTGAATTATTAAGTTTGGGGATTTGTTGTTACTGCAAAACTTTGACAACACTATTTGACTTTGAGAGAAATAGTAAAATGTGATCAGGTGTATTTTTCCTAGTGACTTTTCAATATTGTAAGGCAGAATAACTGCAAATATGAAGTTAATCTACATGGTACTAGTAAATCCAGAGTGAAGTAAAGTTGGAGAATTAAGTGACTTTTTGGTTACTGATTGTGCTTATTTTTGTCTAAAAGTTTAAAAAGGATATGTTCCTTCAAAAGTGTTTAAGAATGTTCTATCCTTTCTAAACTAATGTACAGAAATTTCAAGACTCATGTCTGGGGAATTATTATAATTATTTTATAATTAGCAAATTTCTTTCTCATTTAAGACTAACCTGTGTTTTTGATATCAAATGCAGACTACCAAGTCTCAAGATATGAAAATAAAATCTTAACTACTTTATAATATTTTGATAGCAAGTTCACATTGTTCCTATCTTAGCTTTCTCAAATT
This sequence comes from Microtus oregoni, assembly GCF_018167655.1. Lineage (NCBI taxonomy): Eukaryota > Metazoa > Chordata > Mammalia > Rodentia > Cricetidae > Microtus > Microtus oregoni. The sequence goes on from NW_024543060.1 coordinate 20,836,641, forward strand.
AGTGTGCAACATTACATTGATGTAATCCTATAGCTTTAAATGTTGGTAAGCATGAAAAGAAGCTCAGTCCTTCTATTCTTTTAATGAATCTTTATTATAAAGTTTGATGTCTGGACAGTAATTAACTTAGACATTTGGACTCTGACTGAGATGGTCGAGACTCACAAACTATTCTACCCAGGACTACAGGTAAGCCTTTCACTTTCCCAATAAAAAGAGACTGGACAACAAATGTTATGATTAGCTTTTATAGGTCTTATACCTCAGTTTCTAGAAGATGTCATCACCAGTAGTCAACAGGGAGCAGTCCAGATAACATGATGTCTACATTCTCAAGAGATAGCATGCATAGTTTTTGATCACATAGTGTGTTATGAATGATTGTCATACTATAAGGGGTTGGTTTCATGGACAGAGATAAAGCTAAACAAAGGAGATTAGATTCAGGGATCTCTTTCTGGAAGGAAAAGTGGGATATACTATAGAAATGGGATAAAGGGTCAATTGTTGTGTCTACTTTTGAACACTAGTCTCAAATATTTTACATTGGTATGGGTTTTGATATATTGATACAAATTTAATGTAATTGTTGTCATACTGTTTATATGTTTCTCTTTTTTGAGGTATTATACTTATGCAACTCAATTAAAAAGTTAATATAAAGTTTTAGTTCTTAGGATAATAAAGAAATACAGGTTAATTTTAATCGATAACAATCAAACTTATAATCATGTTAGGTATGTTTTCAAAGTTAAACAGATGTGTTATAAGAAGATTGGTGATCTTCAAACACTTTAAAAACCTTCAGAATACTGCATTTAAAGTGTTCTGATAACATAAGGCTTTTGTGAAAATAAGACACTGTCTGCTACTGTCAGTACTAATCTACTTCAAAAATGGCTGCAAAGCATCAAAGAACATCTATATGAAATTTGCCTCATTTTACACAAAAGCTAGCCAATTGGGCAAAACATTTCTCTTATCTAGACTGCTGACAGTATGCTGTTCAAACTGCACAAGTAGGACACAAAAGTGACTTCCTAAGTTTTCCAAGACAGGATAGTACAGGAAAGTCCATTCAAAAGTTCTGCTTTACAGAAAAGTCTGTCTGATATTTTAGGCTCATAGTTTGAAGATGGATGCACCAACATTATAGAGGAATATTGGGATGACAGACTAGGCATTCAGATGTCGCTGCCATTTCCTAGTTTCAGAAGTTGTTTTCTCTGCACTTCCTCTTTTCTGAAGCATAATTATGTCCTTCTGGGATTTTTTTTGTAATTAATTCTTTTTGTCTTTCACAGCATGCATCTCCATCCTATTCATTTCCTCTGTTCCTTTATATCCACGCTCTTCTCTTGCAACACCTTCCCCTAAAATAAAATAGAATAAAATCTAAGAGAAGGAAAAAAAAATCAATCTATCATAGAAACTGTTTTTGACATAGTGAGTCAAACAGTAAACACTTTGTCCTTACATATTAACATGTAGGTATTTATTGCGAGAGTCTGGCTCATGGCCTCTGGTTTCTGCTTATACTACCAGTGCTTAGCCTTCATTAAAATTCCTCTAGGTTATCTTGCTATTGTCTTATGTTATGAAAATCCTACTGCTTTGGTTCTGCAGGATGGGTCCCTTCACATGCACCACCAGATCATAGTTGAGGTGGCAATTGCAGTGGGCCAACACATAACCCTGGTTCTGGTTCTAGTCAGTTGCAGGGTTGATCAGTCTACCACCTCTCCTTTGTCCTCACAACCATGGTGATCGCTGTATGTTCTCCTGGTTATTTCACCACTTGCAGAATGAGCAAGGGAATGGAAAAGATCACTTCTTCTGTTTTCATGTCATCAAGGTTGGCCCTTCCACACCTACACCTTCAAGGTCAGTTCTACTGTGTTGCCCAGGCATATAGTATAGGGGTGTATGTATGTATGTATGTATGTATATATACATATATAGCATTGTCCCGAGTGCTGCACCTAACGAGGGGTAGGACCAGCTCTGCCGTGCTCACGTCCTCAAGGCCAACACTCCCAACTGCCTCCGGCATTGATGAGTGGAGGGGCATCTCTTCCTTGCCCATGTTGGCACATTACAGGTGATGAATGGAGACAGCTCTCCCATACTCACAACTATGGGGCTGGCTCACCCACACCTCCACCAAGAACAGTGTCTCTCTTGTGCTACCCAGGCATTTTGCCGGACCTGCTCTTCTGGATGTTAGAGCTGATGGAAGACAGGGCCAGTTCTCCTGCCCCTTTTATGTCCAGATCAGCTCTCCCCTGCTCATTCCACTACATGACCGTTGAGTAATGGAGATGAAGAATAGATAGCTATAGTTATAAATTTCCCTATCTTAGAAGGCAAATTTGGACTCACCAAGATAGGATTATTAACTGAATATTTTCTCTTAATGTTATAAATGTGAATGGATTGGATATTTTAAATGCAATCCTTACCTAATAATTGTTTTTATTGTGTATATTTATACTGTTTTAGAGTTAAAACCTTTTCTTTCTTTTAGACAATAGGGAGGAAATATTGTAGAATGATCTTTTGTATACTGTAAAGATGTGTCTTTGCCAAGGCACCTGCTCACTGGTTTGCTAAGGAACTGAATGGAAAATAGCATGTCAGGAAGGGGTTGGGAAGGACTTCTAGGCAAAGACTACCACTGAAAACATGAAAAACAGGTTTGCCAGCTATACAAAAAGGAAGCAAGACATGCAAATGGAGAGGTAAAGACCTCGAGTCACATGGCACCATGAAGAGGAATTGAAAAGGGTTAATTTAAATCAGTGGGATAAGCCTAAACTTTAAGCTGAGCTTTCATAATTAATAATAAGGTCTCATGTCATTTTTGGGGAACTGGAAGACCAAAAGAAAAATCTGTCTACACATAGCCTTTTTATTCTTTGAATGGATCTTATTATAAATTTTGATGCCTGTACAGTAATGGATTTAGACATTGCAATAAGTTCTAAGGTCTCAGAAAATTTATTAACTTAAAAATTTGGGGTCTGAATCAATAGGCATGTTATCACTCAAAAAAGAACTATATAAAATTAATTATCCAAGAAAAGCTACAAAATTAAATGCCAGATATTAACATAAGGAATTTATTTGCTGGGAGCTAACAACATAATATTTTAGAATGAGAGGAAGATACATCTGGAAAACTGTTATGATCTTTGTATTGGTAAGAAACATTACACAGCCTCTATCCCTGACTGGTGTATTGATTAGTTTAAGATAACAAAGATGCTGGTTGTCATTTTGGTCCAATTCTGTTTCATTTTTTTCTTTCAAATTAATGGTTTTTAGCTTAGGTTAGGATAAGAGGGATTTGTAAGGATACTGTTAAGTAATCCAGCACTAATCAGTCAAAGGATAAGTTCAGCCAAGCAGGTGAGACAAGATTTTGCTTTTGGTCTTAAAATCTAAAGTGAGAACTGTTTGCTCAGTATAGTTAACATTTCACATGAACAGTAATTTTCTGTTAATTTACCCAATTGTTATTGTAGACTTTTAAGATATGATGCTATATTGACTTATATATACATTATTTAGAAATATGTATATACATATATACATTATTTAGAAATATGTGCCAATATACAAACTGATCAGGTTATATATAGGAATACATATGTATGTATGTGGAAATGTAATGGCAATGAAACAGAGGCTAGGAATTTGAAAGGGAATAGAGAGTATAAAAGAGTGTTTGCAGACAATAAAGGGAAGAGATTAATGTTGTAATTATAATCTCAAAAATTGAGAAAAAATGACTTTGAAACATTTTTTTATTTATGAGTATGTGTAGTATCTCTGTGTATATGCCATATGCACACAGGCATTAACAACTGGCAAAAGGGCACTGGATCTCCTGGGTCTGGCCAAAATGGATGCTTTGGTATTGATTCATCTCTCCCATACCTCCTCCATAACTTAAATTAGCATGTGGATTTTAGGATTAATTTGTCATTTTCATTTTATAAAAGAAATATATTTATGTTGTTAAGAATAACACTAAGTCTGCAGACTAACTTTAGAAATGCAGAGGGCCTAGGTTTGTCTCATGCTGGTTTCTAAGCTGTCTGTCTAGAGGCCGTGAGCCCATACAAGCTCATCTCAGCTGTTACTGTGGGTTTTCCCATCATGATCTTTACCGTTCCCCTTCTTGCTTATATAATTCCATGATCATTTATTGTTTCATTCAATTTATTCTTCCCTATTTTATATTTTGAAATATTTCAAATACTAGTGTTTTATTATAGTTGTTCACAACATTTTTAAAGTCATTTTTTTTTAATTTGATACATGTAATTGGTGAGCTTTGGTCATTTTCAACCCAATTCCTGTTACCCCCCTTTAGTCACATTTCTTCCTCCTCTGAATCTCCTGTTTCACAGAGTGCCAATACTACTGGCATGTCTCTGTGAGTTACCTAATGAATCAATCAAGTCTTTACATAGAATGTAGTTAATCCTAGGTCCATGCTGGAGCCATCCTCACCCTTCACTGGCCATGGGTTGGCTAGCTGGTCCTATTCCTCACTTCATGTTGCAAAGGAGAACTGGTATCACCTTTTATGGGAGAGCTGCCACCCATACCCACGAGAGTTGACTCCACCCCTGATCATGGGAAAGCTTGAACTGAAGGCATGGAACTAGGATGGCTGGTCGCACCCCTCACATGAGGGAGGTGATTCTAGTGGCCTACACTGACCAGTTCAAATATCAACCAGACACACAACCTGGGCCTTTGGTTGGTCTACCCTAACAATCTACTCCATCTATAACCTGCTGACATGTGAAAAGGTTGGTACTGTGCAAGACAGCTGCAAGATATCCATGACTCAGGGCAACAGCAGGATTCAAGAGAAGTTTCAGTGAGGGTCTAGTAATGATGGTGTGCAAGAGGCCTTGACCCAGTCCAGTGACTCATAACAGGAAAGATATGTGAGTGGGGCTATTGGACAAAAAGGTAACCAGCATGACATACAAAAGCTGTCAATGCCACTAGATCAAATGAAGAATTGTTGAGGAGACCGTAAAGATGAAGGAGTAGGGTGGTATTTTTGTTTGTTTTATCTTGCATTTAGTTAATGTAGGGAGTATTCTTTGGGGGTGGGATGAAGAAGGGTGAGGGGCATAGAGGGAGTGACTGGAAGGTGAATGGAATTGGGGAGTCTGATTTAAAATTTCCAAAGAATCATTAAAGATTTATACTATATAAAAAAGACATAGTTAATTTGTTAACTATACTTAAGTAATGAAGAACAGTAGCAGTGATAAATTTCTAAAGGTCAATTAGTACGAGGCAAACCAGTGACAGCACATTGGTGGTCCTAATAAGTGTTCCTAAAATAATTAACTACATATTTTCCATGTCACAATTTAAAGGAATGATTTTGTCATTTGTCAGTAGAAAGTCGTTCCAGTGGCACTGCTCTTGACATGGGTATGACAAGAGCTGACAAAGCAATCTGTTTCTCAGTTGTCAATCACAGCCATGAAGAGAAGATTTTGGAACTGAATACTGAACAGTATCATTTTGGAAAGCATTTTTTTTTAATGCAATAGAAATTGATCTGACATGGCTGGACATGGGTTTTATGAAGCAATATGCTTGTTACTGTCTTTGTGGTTCATACCAGCTTTTCTCTTGAGGTAATAACTAAATATTAATTTCCTTTTTTACAATACTTTGGTTACATTCTTCCTAAGGAGGAAAGTTCTAAATCTCTTCAACTAACCAAGCTCTCGGATGTTTGTGGCTTATTTACAAAAATTAAGTTTATAAAACTTAAAAATGTAAAAATATTATGAATAAGGAAAAGATTTTGAAAAGCTAAGTTGCTATTTTTAGACATTATTAACATATTTTAAGATGTGGCACATGAAGAAGCTCTTTAAGGTCATTCATGCTTGTGAAGAAGAGTTTGTTTGAATCAAATGTCAAAACCTTCTTGCAAGTCTCATGAACGAGGCAGAAGATTTGAAAGTACTTAGGCTTTCCCTCTGGTGAAAATTTGGTAAATTCTTTTTCTGTCAAAGTTTGGGGGAAATGAGACTCCTGCCCAAACCCAGAAACATCATTTGATTAGGATATTTTTAAATCTCATTTCTCTAATTATAATGTGTGTTACAGGGTAATTTATTTTATTGTCTTAATTTTTTTATGAGGGTTTAATTGGTCAAGGTTCTCTTGAAACATTAGTGTTGGTGTGAGATAGATAAATAGATGAGTGGATTATATGTGACATTTAGACAGACAGACAGACAGGCCAGTCAATGACAGGTCTTTGAAGCCCATAACAAGAGAGGGAGCCCATGCCTGATACTGCCGGGAAGCAGTGACTCTGGATGAAAACAAATATGACTGAAAAAAATCAATGAAATGATTCCTAATAATGTTTGCTAAACTCATTGATTGAAACCTAGCCCTGGTGTCATAGGAAGAGTTTCGTCCAGTAATTGATGGGTGCTTATATGGGGATCCATAGCTAAACAAAAGGCAGAGCCAGCGGGACCCCACAGAAGAGGAATAGGAAAGATTGTAATAGCCAGAGTGGTCATGGACATTACTAGAACTTAGTCCACAGAATCAACTAATCAGGGTAATAGAGGCTCACAAAGACTGAAGTGACAAATAGACCCTGTCTGAGCTAGGACCTCTGTGTATACCTTATGGTTATTTATCATGGTATTTTTGTGTAATTCCCAAAAGTGGATGGGAGGAGTGAGGAAGGGGAAGATGGAGTAGGGATGTATAAGGATGAGAGAAGAATAAAACAACAACAACAAAAAAAGATAAGAAAGAGAGTTAAATTCAGTTACTATTGCTAGTATCAGTAGCTCAGTATTGTCAGATGGCAATGTGCTAATGCAAGTGATTGTGAAAGATTAGAAACAATAAAAGCCGGGTAACCAGAACCAAATGGAAACGGAAACAAATGTGTTTGCATTTAGATAAGCAACAACATGTTACTGGGAAGCTATTTTCCTGTCCTGGATAAATGTATGAGTTATTGGACATTCAAAAGTGGTTTTCCATTCCTGAGAAGATCATCATTACTGGGCAGAATATGGGGCTTCTCAAGAGTCAGTGGTTTGAATTTAAGCATTTCTTTTTTTTTTTTTATTAATTTTATTGGGGTATATATTTTTCTCTGTTCCCTACTGTTCCTCTTCACTCCTATTCAACCCTCCCCCATGGTCCCCATGGTCCCCATGCTCCCAATTTACTCAGGAGATATTGCTTTATTCTACATCTCATGTAGATTAGATCTATATTTGTCTCTTTTACGGTCCTCAGTGTTGCTGAGGTTCTCTGGGATTGTGATGTGTAGGATGGTTTCTCTTTGCTTTATGTCTAAATGCCACTTATGACGAGATCGGGCGCGTTCAGGGTGGTATGGCCGTAGACTAAATGCCACTTATGCGTGAGTGCATATGGTATTTGTCTTTCTGAGTCTGGGTTACCTCACTCAATATGATGTTTTCTAGATTCATCTATTTGCCTGCAATTTCAAGATGTCATTAATTTTTCTGCGGTGTAATATTCCATTCTTTGGTGGAGGGGCATTTAGGTTGATTCCAGGTTCGGGCTTTGATAAACAATGCTGCTATGAACACAGTTGAGCACATGTCCTTGTGGTATAATTAAGCATCATTTGGGTATATACCCAAAATTGTTATTGCTGGGTCTTGAGGAAGGTTGTTCCCTAATTTTCTGAGAAAACACCAAACTGATATCCAAAGGGGCTGTACCAGTTTGCATTTCCAATAGCAATTGAGGAGTGTTCCTTTTACCCCACATTCTTTCCAGCATAAGATTTCCTCAGTGTTTTTGATCTTGGTCATTCTTACAGGTGTAAGTTAGAATCTCAGAGTTGTTTTGATTTGCGTTTCTTTGCTGTCTAAGGATGTTGAGCATTTCCTTAAGTGTCTTTCAGGCATTAGATTCCTCTGTTGAGAGTTCTCTGTTTAAGTCTGTACTCAATATTTTAAAACTGGATTATCTGTTCATTTGATGACCAATTTCTTGAGTTCTTTGTATTTTTCGAAAATCAGTCCTCTGTCTGATGTGTGGTTGGTAAAAATCTTTTTGCATTCTGTAGGTTGCCATTTTGTCTAGTTGACCATGTCCTTTGCTTTAGAGAAGCTCTTCCGTTTCAGGAGGTCTTTTTATTATTTTTTTTCTCTCAGTGTCTGTGCTACTGGGGTTATATTAAGGAAGTAGTCTCCTATGCCAATGAGTAATACATAGTTATAGTCTAGAAAAGGGTTGTTCTGCAGGAATGCCCTGTATTTTCCATGAGATAAACACATTACAATATAGGCAGTGGGGATCTCCCCACACCCATTCACAGCATGCCAGATAACAGAGAAAGATGGCAGGATGAACATATAAAGGCACAGCAAAAGAAAAAAAAAACGTTCTGCAGTCTTTGGTCTCAGGACTTTGGCTATCCAAGATTTATTATTTATCCAGTTGTTTCCCTCCTGTTGGGCTGACACCTGAGGTTCATTTGCTACCTACTGCTCCTCTGACATGGTCATTGGAACATGGACCTTTCAGTTTTGAAGTTCTCAAATGATCATTGTTAATGTGTAGATAAAAAAAGAGACTCCTGAAAAAATAAAGAGCAAAAGCAAACAAATTGATTCTGTCATGTGTTGGCCAACTACTTCTGAATATGAGGCCTGCCCAGGAATATAGTTGATATAACTAGAGTCATTCAATTAAAAATTGGTTTTCTCTCAAACGGAAATCAATAGGAAATAGAATTTTTTTTAAGAGGTGGGAGTTTTGTCCACTTTTCCTTTTTAGTTTTTGTTCTCATCAATAGTGTTATAGTTTCCATATCATGAGGAAGGCTTTAACCTAATTTAAAAATACATTGATTATGGATGTATCATGTGTGCCACAATTGTGCCACTGAACATGGGACAGGTAGATCACTATTGTAGCTGTCTTGGCTTGCAGCTGGGTGAGAATGATAAGTATATTATTCTTCTGATAAAATGTATAGTACCTTTTAGCACTTTGAATGAAACTCAGTAGGAACTTCTATTTGAGAACCAGCTCAATTTTTCCATGTTTTATGGGTAAGTTTGTGGTTTCTTGAGAAATAGGACATTGCTATTAGGTTGTGGAGGGTATTTTATAGCTTTACAAATAATTGGAAGGTGAATAGTACACCTTTGATGAACAGGTCAAGAAAATTTAACCTATCCTTGGTACTGGGAGGTTTATGTGTTAACACATGTTACTTGTTGGAGTATTATTTTCCCACTATATGGAAACACTATTTAAACTCCTTTTCTATAATTGTATTATAGGGAGCTTCTACAGTGTAGTTTTTAATAAATTCTTGAAAAAAAATTTTATTGTTTATTATACTTCTCCCTGTTAATACTCTACCTTGAAATACCATCCCCTTTTAAAAAAATATCTTGTTTTAATTATCCTTTAATGACTTTATAAAACTATATTCTATTTCTCTTTCCTTGGAAATTTCCTCCATCCATACTCATTTATTACTAATTATGTAACATCTCTCTGAGAGTCCTCAAAAAATCTACAAATAGATCAATTTTAAGTCCAAATAATTCTAGAGGATGACGTCTCCTCTCCCAGCAAAGTGTGTCCTCAGGATTAGGAACATCATTTAGGGGTTGATTATAATGGATATATGGTTGAGGGTTGGGGGAGGAATTTTATAAGCTCAGGGATCTTTTTAAAAAAGAGAGAAAATTGGATGATGGGATAATAGATTGGTATTTGTGAGTTATTGTTTATGAACAATGACATTGATATAGATTCTTCTATGTTGATACAAAGTTAAATTATATTAAATATTATGCATGTATGCTTCTACTTCTGTTTAAAACATTGTTTTTGTATTGATATATATATATATATATCAACACACACACACACACACACACATATATATATATATATTATTGCAGTGTACATTTCTACCTCTGATCAAGATGCTTAAACATTGTTTACATTTGGATATCATTGTCCTCATTTATTGCGCAGTTGTTTATAGTCTTAGTCTTTTAGTTAGATAGGTATTAAGAATTATAGGTCAATAGTCACCTATGCCATATTTATAGTTAGACTACTCAGGTTCTTTAGATACATAGAGATTATATTCTGTATAGACAGATAATCTTCAACCGCTTCAAAGAGCTGTAAAAAATGGCATTTAATTTAACTTAGATTTCTGTGGTAGTGAGACATAATCAGTCCTGGCAACACCGATCTTTTCCAGAGAGAATGTTGAGCACCAAAGATACTCCACTGGGAGCTTGTTTTCTTCTTGGTAGAACTGGTCTTTGTGCCCACACCTCAACCACTGTCAAAGATGCATAGTATCCGTAAATGGATAAAACAGGACTGTCACATCCTGCCAAGACAGGATAAAATAGTTTTGAAAAGTTTCTTGCCTATAAAAATGGTATGTATTGGTTGTCTCTCAATCAGTTAAAATTGCCTTTTAGAACTCTTGTCTCTATCCATTAATTAAGGAAATCTGTCTGTTTTATCCAGTGTTGCCATCCTAATGCCCATGACAATGCAGAAATTAGGGTATGTTTTCACTAGCAACCTCTTACTGGAAAGAATGAATAAACAAATAAAGGAAAAGAAAAAAAATGGTATGTCAGTTACGTTAGGCCTTAGTCAAAGTTGGTTGCCCAGGTAGCCAGTTGTCTCTGTCATTTGTTGCACATTTTGGAAGTTTCTTGATTGCACTTCCTGTTTCCTCAAGTAATATTATTTCCCTTCTCGGATTTTTAAAGGGGTTAAAGACTAAATAAGTGTAGTTAATTTTGTCTCATTACTTGGACAAGTTACTTAATATACAAGATTTAAGACAGTTAAAATTGGATATTTGTTCTTGTTGTATATGATTTTGTATTAGGCTTAGAACTCTCTTCTTTAAAAAAAAAAAAAGTGGAGGTGCTGTAGGAAGTATTACAGCTTGTATTAGCCTGCCTACTGGGGCATGGCCTCTCTTAATATTTATGGGAAAGCTGAGCCTGCATGTGCTCCTTCTCGCTCATAGCCCTTGCTCCATGCCCAGTTGGCTGCTCTTTCAGTTCACGTGATTCAACCGGTCAAGTGGAGAGTTCTGATTTGTGAGTTTACCCCTTAAAAAATGCCTGTTTCTCATTTTGAGCTAATGTGGGATTTCTTTTAAGCGTCTGACCTCCATAACTCCCGTTACACCTGTCTTAGTCATATGCACAAAATACTTTCTATCTTGCTACAGGGACACTTGGGCCTCCATTTTCAGATTTTTCTATTGATAATAACATAATAGCTAGAAAATGGAAACTGCCTATATGGCCATAAACTGATGGATATATAGTGAAAATAGGATGCATTTACACAATGTGAGACTATTTATTTCTTAAGTAAAATGCAATCATAAAATTCTCAGGTAAATGGATTGATCTAGGGAAAAAGTTAATCCTGGATGAGGTAACTAATCCCCAGAAGGACATATATTGCATGCTTTTTTTAAAAAAAAATATGTTGATATTAGTATTTCAGCTATAGATGCTTAGCATACTTGTGAATTGTTTTACTCAGCTCCCAAATTTAACTGTCCATGGAGGCAATATATCTGTTGTTTTAAACTAATTGTTTGCTACTTAGAGAATGTTCTCACTTGCAATGAGAACCATCCAGTCTTCAAGAGTTTGGCAATGTCTTGCTGTGTGGAAAGGATAGCGGTAATGACAAAGACAACGTGTGTCACATTGCAGCAACTAGCACATCAATAGCTACTCATCTCTTTTACACTCATCTATATCCAACACCAATTTACTTTGGGACCATAATGAGATATACAAGAAGAAAGATCAGGCAGAGAATGCTTTTAGCTGTATTAAGACTGAAGTTCAAAATTCTAAAATCTATCCAACACAGCATGATCTCTGTAATTTATAAATAAGTGTGTGACTACTTAAGGACATGTATCCAACTATCCAAAGGAAGAAAAGCAAAAACATGAACTCAGGAAATAAACATATTTCATGAAGTTTTGGGCAACAAATATATGTGAGATTATGTTGAGTACTTCTGTTCTCTGACAGAAGTGTATCATGCTTCTTTTTCTGAGAAGATGATTGAATGGAAATACTTTGTTTTTCAGGGTTTTGTGTTTTACTTTCACTGATGACCTTAATCTCACCTTTTAAAAGTTGCCCAAGGAAAAACTTCTCTGCTGATTCCTATAAAAGAATTAATAAAGACACACTCGATTTATAGAAAAGTGCCACTCTGTAGCCCTTCCTCTTGAAATGAATTATACTTTATATATTTTACCGTATCTCCAGGTTAATATCATATTGAAAAATTTAATTCATATGAGATGCACAAGTTTATGATTATTGGAATCATTTTTAATTTGTTTAACAAAATGTAAAGTGTGTATGATTTGTAATTTAAACTGGAGGCCTTCCACCTGGTATCTTTCCAATTCAAAATACTTATAGACTACATATACTTCACTTAGAATCATCTATGCAGGATAACTGCATACCAACATAAATATGTGATTGTTTGTAGTTGCTTTGTTATAAACTAACATTTCCATGTAAAATCAATAATGTGTGTTTTCTTTAAACTGTGAAGATATACATCAGACATTAGAAGTTCTAGTCTTTGATTTCTGTTAAAGAATTATAAAATAATACTAAGAAATTATGAGCTATGTTTATATAATACATTGAGGAAAATAAGCTGGTTTGAGTAAATTATTTAGAAGTAAGTAAAAACAACATCCCTAGAACAAGAAATCCATTGCTATTTAAACATCTACATATTCTTTTCCAATGAATACGATTGCTCCCAGGGAAAGTTCTCTAAATTTACATTTTGTTTCATTAATATTAAACAGAAATCCTAAAGTAATATTTATTACATGAACTACACTGAAGTACTATTTAGTTGAAAAGAAAAATAGAATCATTAACTTTGCAGGCAAATGAGTAGAAAACAACACACATTGAATGTGATACATGTCAGGAAGACAAGTCATGTGTCCTCTTGTTATCAGCAGATCCTTACCCAAAATTTTGAGATATGAGTACATACCCTGGGTTAAGTACAGAAACCAGGAAAATAAAAGTGGATCATTGCTGCGGCAAGAAATTGGTGAACAATAGAAAGTGGAAGAGTAGGATGTAGGTGTTCTGTTTGCAAATTTACAAAAATAGCAAAGGGAGTTCTATGCAAGTGTAAGGGAACTGAAAATCCAGAAGAAGGAGTAGGATGAAATAACACTAAGGATGCCTGAAAAAGTCAAAAGGAACCAAACTATTAAAATTTACCTGAAAAAAATAATACATATAACTACAAATATTCTCCATTCCACTGTTCCACCTGGGCCAGTTTCTTTTCATCCAACTGGTCCCACTTACTAGCCCCTGTTTCCACTTATGAAATAATCATGCTGAGGATTAATGTTAATTATGCAATGTATTTAAAAATCCATCTAAGTTTGCAATTACATGTTCATATAAATGTGAATGTATTAATTTAATGTATTACCTATGAAATAATATATTATATATACTAAATGATATTTTATCATCTGGATTGATATTGCTTTTTCTAAAAGCCAAAGAGCACCTATCCAAAAAATCCAATATTAGGTCTTAGAAGCCCTCTTTTCATTTGTTGGCCTCAGTCCAAAAAACTCTTAAAGCATATACAGAGGGCCTTTCATAATGCTCTAGAGGTATAAGGTAAGATCCTATTGCTGAAGATACCGCATGCTTCAGATACAAGGCCAGGGGTTCCAATGCTGTACTTGACTATTTTCTTTACAATAGATGGAGACAATATAGAAAACCATACCTAAACAAATTTCAGAGTTGTGGAGCCCAATTCAAATGAGCTAAACATCTAAAACAAAGTTCCCATACTTATGTCTCAGGGAATATTGTAGAAGTGCATACAGGAAGATTGTAGAAACCAAAGGATAAGAAAATTTTTTGGGAGACCGTGTGTCCTAGTAATGTCAGAAAATAAATACATAGAGTTTCAACAATATGATTGCCTAAATAAGATCAGAAAATGAAGAACAACAAAAGTCATGCCAAACTCAACTGGGAAAGACCAGGAGGCCACAACCATACATAAAGAACTCCAAGAAGCTAAGAGATACTGATACTGTAATAAATAGTCTTAGAAGGGAAGACAATAAAGTAGGTAATGTTTTGTAATACATATGTATACACATATACATATATTCCTGTACCTATATTGTAAAAATACAGTTATGGTAGTGAATGAGAGCAAAAGAAGTTATTTTAACAACTTTAGAGGGACTAGAAGGGATGAATTGTGCAACATATCATAATCTCAAAAGTCATTGAAAAATATCAAAAAAGTAAGGAGCCTCAAATATAGACATTTATATTATCGGTATAAAATTTGTTATTCAAAAATAATAATCTCTACAATAATCTAATACAGAAAGCTTTTGCTACTATCTTTACCAGTACAGTACAGTTTTTCAAGAACAGTCATAGAACAAAGTTGATTACCAGAATAAGCTGAGCATACACCTTCTCTAATTTACATCTTCAAATGGGTTTGAATCACATTAAAACAATTTAAAATTAAAATGCCAAAGCAAAATTATCCAAGCAAAGACCCAGGAAAAGCAACATTATGAAGTAAATTATCATTTTCCTGGGTGAGAAAAACCAATTGGTTCAATGGTTGCTTCTATGAAGAGAAAAAACAGATTGTGCAATTGAAAATCTAAGCCACCCATATGGTCCCATACTAATCTCCCGACTTTGATGGATATTCAGACTTACACACACGTATCTAAAGATTCGAAGCTATCATCTACATACAGTTGAGAGCATGTGATGACTTTAATTCTGGGTCTGAGTTACTGTTTCTAGAATGATTATTTTGAGCTAATTACCAGCATATTTCGTAATTCCTTTTTTCTACTTGAAAAGCATTGTGAATAACTGCCACATTTTCATTATCCATTTATTTATTGAAGGGCATATTGTGCATTTCTATTTGAAGGAAGAATGGGGAAAATTGGAGGGAAGGAATGGGATATGGATTTGACCAAAATATGTTATATGCATAGATGAAAACCTCACAAACTAAAACAATATATAAAAGAAAAGAAACCTTAGGAGATAATAAATACTAAACTTAAATTTAAAAAAAGAAAGGAAACAGAAAGTCAATCTGAGATACCTAAAACTAGAAACACAGTCTTGGGGTTGGAAGGTGTGAGAGAAGTAGCTGTCTGTGTAAATATCAACGAGCTCATCATTTCTGTTACATGGGAAAAAATAGATGGTGACAGCTAATTTACTGACAAGGAATAACATTGAGATACTATGGTAGTGATGATAAGCAAGAAATGAGAATTGCTTTTGAAAAATATCCTCACTTTTTCAATGGAAATAAATAGAAATGTTCAATTTTTACAAGAGAAAACATAATCATTGAATTTAGAAAATATAATAGCTAATAACAAAGGCTACGAATATTCAAGCAAAACTGAATGCTCATAAGAAGAATTAGACATTGGTAGAACTTCAAGCACTATATTGAAGAGGTATGGCGAGAGTGGACATCCTTGTCGTGTTCCTGATTTTAGTGGGATGGCTTTGAGTTTTTCTCAGTTTAATTTAATGTTAGCTATCGGCTTGCTGTAAATAGCTTTTATTATATTTAGGTAGAACCCTTGTATCCCTATTCTCTCCAAGACCTTTATCATAAAGGGGTGTTGAATTTTGTCGAATGAAAGGACACAAAGACAGAGACCCACATTGGAGCACCGGACTGAAATCTCAAGGACCAAATCAGGAGCAGAAGGAGAGGGAGCACGAGCAAGGAACTCAGGACCGCGAGGGGTGCACCCACACACTGAGACAATGGGGATGTTCTATTGGGAACTCACCAAGGCCAGCTGGTCTGGGTCTGAAAAAGCATGGGATAAATCCGGACTTGCTGAACATAGCGGACAATGAGGACTACTGAGAACTCAAGATCAATGGCAAGGGGTTTTTGATCCTACTGCACGTACTGGCTTTGTGGGAGCCTAAGCAGTTTGGATGCTCACCTTACTAGACCTGGATAGAGGTGGGCGGTCCTTGGACTTCCCACAGGTCAGAGAACCCTGATTGCTCTTCGAGCAGATGAGGGAGGGGTCCTTGATTGGGGGAGGGGGAGGGAAATGGGAGGCGGTGGCAGGGAGGAGGCAGAAATCCTTAATAAATAAATTTAAAAAAAAAAGAATTAGACATAGAGCAGTACGTGCTTGATTTTCTTGAAAATTTTTACTTTCCACTTTAAAGCCCACTAAAGTACATATTAAGTATTTAGGCAATATTTAGTTGTACTTCAATAAAAAAGGCAAAACCATCTCTTTACAATATCTAGAAAGTAACAAATGCATGAATTAATAAGTAAAATAACCTATAATTTGGTCATATTAATGCACTCAAATATATTAAAAAGTTTTTATTTGTGTTTTATTTGATATTAAAACACAAATTTTAATCATTTGAAATTTCCCCATTGTTCAGGGCTCAGAGCAGATTTAAATGGTGCTCTTGGGAAATACAGTAAACAATCATAATTGATAAAAGGTTAACATTATTAATGAATATGTACTTATTACCAGGTTACTGAATGTGAACTGTTTATTGGAACCTCATAGTAATGCTTTAGTATGAAACCATAAATGACAGATCAGATCATTCACTTACTCTGGTTTTACAAATCAATTTTTATTTTTTTAATTTTTTTTTCTTTTCGTTTTTTTTTAAATTTATTTATTTATTAAAGATTTCTGTCTCTTCCCCGCCACCCGCCTCCCATTTCCCTCCCCCTCCCCCAATTAAGTCCCCCCCCCCATCAGCCCAAAAAACAATCAGGGTTCCCTGTCCTGTGGGAAGCCCAAGGAACCCCCACCTCCATCCAGGTCTAGTAAGTTGAGCATCCAAACTAGGCTCCCACATATCAATTTTTAAATCAGAGTAGTTTACCCTAGAACCCTCATCTGTAAAACTTCGATCTTAACTACGGGAGAAACTCTAGTTGACCATCTGCTGCTTGCGGGAGACTTAAGTCAATATCAGCATTTTTACTGAATATTATAAACATCAAGATTTTACTTTTCATTAAAAACCTCACTATGTCTTTATGATATGTTGCTATCCTCTCGATATTTCATTCTTAATCTTACTATGCTTCTTTTACAAAACTGAAAAATAAAAATGAGTAAAAGAATCTCTTGTTTAAAAGAATTTTTTTCTGGATTAATGCAGATAATATTTAGTGTGTACATATAGTAGTAATGATGGAAACGATATGTCTAAATTAATATTATCCTAATAATTAATTATTTTACTTGATTACTTTGTTCCAGTGGTAGATGTAGCACTACATATATTATTTTTATTCACATGCATTATATCTCTCACTAGTTAGTCTTGTAGCTCAATAAAATTCATATTTCACAGGCTGTCCCTGGAAGTAACACATGCATATGATGCAACTAAACTATAACCTATGGTTCTTAAGATAGCAATAGTGTTTTTCTTTCTGCATATGAGATGTAAGACACAAAATACCACTTTTCTCTGGAGTGATATAAAAATGTGCAAAATAACCATGACAGAAAGCTGATGGTCCCAATCTTAGAGAGATAATCACAGCTACATGGAGTTCATTGTGCCTTACTACGCCATGTCCATGAGATGTCTTTTTCCTGCACATTTTCCCATCCTTATCTTTTGCAGTCTTTTTGGCCTTTTTTTTTTTCAATAAAATCCCTCAGCCTTTTGAGAGTTTGTTACAGTTTTCCACGTAAAAGCTAAGTGTTTTACCAACACTCATCTTTAGTATATTGGCCAGTGATGGGATTTTGTATGAACCACCTCCTACTGCATCAAAGAAATTAATAAAGAAGTGGCACAGCCTTCTATTCACTGAAGAACATCACTCTCATGTTTGGCGAAGAAATTTAATTAAACTCAGTGGACCACATACAAAATGATCTCATTAATGTAGGGTAGAGATTCATTGGTAAGAAAACACTCCAATGGGAAGATAAAGAGCTAAAAAGGACTGATATTCACTATACAGATGAAGGAAACTGACAAACAATAACCAAATAGGAAAAACTGAATACAACATAGCATTCATAGTTCTGAATTATCTGAATAAATTAAATTTTATCAAAGTAAAATGAGAAAAAGCAAGTTTGCATATTCTGTGGACCACCAAGAAGATTCCAAATAAAGACATAAAGACTTATTTTTTGAATATAAATTCACAGCCTTAGCTTAGATTTGTCCCACTGGCTCTTCTAACTTAAATTAACCTCTTTCTATTTATCTGTATTTCACTTTGAGATTTTTCTCCTTTCTTTCATTCTGTATTTCCTTCTTTCCCTTTCCTCTATGTTAGACTGCATATCACACAGCATCTTCATGGCATTTTTTTTTCTTTCTTCCCTTTTTGAGCCTTAATTCCTCCTCCTATTTTCTCCACTACCCAGAAGTTATGCCAACATCTCCTCCCTCGTTATTTTTTATTCAGCTTTTTATTAGGCAAATCAGGTACCTTAGGCAGGCAAGCTAAAATGGCTACACATCTTTACATAGTTAAACAAATGCAAAACATCTTTGCATAGTTAAACATATATTCTACAACAAACAAGACACAAGATGTTGAATGTCTTCAATGAATTAACCAATGGATAATTGGATTGTGAGTTTAAATTATATAAATTGCACCTTTTGAAAAATGAGAAATATATTGTATCATTAAGTTCTAGATCAATCAAAACAAAGTGTTTGTAACAGAAAATATATTCTATATACAATTCATTTTTAAGAGTTTCTTACAGGAAACAATGTAAACATCTTTTTCCAAGAACTATTGTAAAAAAAAAATGTATGTCATCTGACGAATTTCATACAAACTAGTCATTATTTTTACTGCCATCTCAGATTATATTGGAAAATATAATCATTGTTGGTATCATTTCTCCAAGACATATTGGCTGAGAGATTACCCTATTTTACTTTTCAAATACACATTTGAACTTGTTCTGGTATTTTTCTTGATTTCTCTTGACTAGGATTTATATTATTCTTTCTTCATAGTCTGTGATTAAGTGGTTAATCTGTTGGTAATATTAGATTCCCTATTATTCTCTGTTTATTACTCTTATATACAACAGCATTTATGATTTATATATTTTATGGGGTATTTTTATTTATTTTGCTTGATGCAAGTCACCATAAATTGTCATTTGTGAAGCCAGTAAATTTTAACTCTTGAAACTATTTTGCTAAATTATATTTTCCAGTTTATCAATTAGAACTGTTTATACAGGTATTAAGTAACTTGACTGGGTCTAAAATATATACCCCCTGTCTTACGAAATAGGATTCCAATAATGTTGAATGTGATGTTCCAATGAGATTCTCCTGCTCACCGTGCCCCCGTGTCTGTACTCTGTGCGCTATTACCCACCAGTATGCGAGCTTCAGGCAAAGGACTGGGGGTTAAAATACACAAACACACACAGACAGGGAGACAGCGACACGGGTCATCCTTGAATTCCCCAAGAATGCCCCCTTTATTGTGTTCTGGGGCAGATTATATAGAGATAGCCACGCCCCAGCCAAACCCACCAGAAACCACTCTCCTGCCATCAGGAACTCCTGAAGGTCTCATGCTCAGAGCAGCTGTAGGCACTCAGATCAGGGATGACAAGAAATTCAGGATCTGGGGTCTCACTGCTCCCAACAGATTCGGAGTAAAAGATGGCAATAGGTGATAAGTAACATTTATTAACCTCTGCTATGGAGAGAAAATTAAATATTTTATCTCTAACCTTCAGGTGGAGTTGTTTTTACAACTTCTATCTTGTATGGTAGGAGACCAAAGCAGAGTTCTACATCTTCTCCCTTGCATAAATCTACAGTGTCATACTGTATTAAGTTTGCCTTTAAAGTAGAAACTTTTCATTCTTTAACTGACTGCTACTAAGTACATAGTATTTGAAGGTAATAAATAGGCTTTCATTAAGATGAATGACTGAAAGACTGTGAAACAGCATCCAAAAACAATGTAATGAAGCTATGTAGTTTGTAACATTGTTTTTCTTCTCTATAAGACATTTTCATGTCATGTTGCTCATTAAGAAAAGGTCCAGTTAAGCCACATATCTGTATTTTGTGAAGTATGTTTTTCAAAGTATTACTATAATTTAGATGTACATATGTGGAAAATTATATGTCTCTTTTCATCTTTTCTCCTTTGATTACATCTATTTTGTGCTAAAGAAGGCACTCAAAGAAACCCTTTAGGGTCCTCTTAGTCTACTGTCTACATTTTCAAAATATTTGGTTTTGACAATAATGTCAATTTCCAAAATTAGTTCCAAATCATCAATAAATTTTGAGATTAAATGATCTCTAATTTGTTGATAAATATAAAGAGATTATGGACCTAATTTTCTATGATAATTGATTTTATGGGGATGGGCATATGTGTAAAGTTTTGAAAGATATTTATCAGAGCATATTTGACTATAATTTCCTAAATGAATATTTTGTATCTTTAAATGTGTAATAATTAATTAAGCATTCAGTATACATAAGAACATCTCAAATAATGCATGTTGAGCCTAACAACATATATAAAATATTAGTATATAGCTGAAGTATTGAGCAACTCTCTTTACAAGCTTACAGTATTTTTGCAACTCATTGTTTTCCACTTAGAAAGCATGATGTTATACAACTTTGTAAACTCACAATTTTCCCTAGGTTTTTCTATATCTGGTGCCAAAACAACAAAGCTCCAATTCAAACTGAGACATCAAAATGTCCTACCTCTCTGTACTGGATATCAGATTCATCACCCAGCAAGAGAAACAGTTGGATAGAGTTTTGCATACACTACTTCTTGTGTGTTCAGATGCGTTGGTCAGCAGGGCTGTAGCATTAAAAATTCAAGTTTCTGTAATGATGGTCCACAAGGAAGAAGGATGAAAGGTTACTTTGAGTTGTCTTTGAAGGTGATAGATGGTGGAATTGCCTTTGATACTAGGAATCAGCACCCGTCTACTCAAATCAAGGACATCTGTCCTCTATAGCCAGGGAGAGCAAAACATAGATATTGACAACTGACTCAAGCAGGGCATGAAGAGGAAAAAATAGTTATTGCTAAGGTGTTTCACGGGCTATGGGAAAGAGTAAATAAAGTGGAGACTATTTCCTTTGACAGACATGAAGCAGTGGGCAGTCTTTGTCAAATGCAAAAGGTTTAGGAAAAAAAATTAAATGTGCCTTCTGGCAAGTATGCTGGCAAACACAAGCTGCTCTCCCAGATCCCCACAGCTATGTGTATCTTTTACTATACTCCTGACAAATGTTTGTCTTTTAACATTTTTTTCTTATTCAAATTGGCTCAAGGGAGATTCATTAAAGAGATAAAGGAGATATAGAGCAGAAAAAACTCAAGTAAGAGAATATTCATATGTCTTAACAAACGAAAATAAATGAACTGGGAATAACCATTTTGTTTTGCAAGGACTGTTAGACATGAACAGCTCTTTTAGGTACAGTAATGAAAACCTCCATAAACAACTGCATTTTAGGTACTCTAAAAACATTTCTTAATATTGTTTAGGGAGATAAAAGAATTTTGCCTACTGTTGCAATACTATTAGCAAACACGTGATGTACACTCCATGACAGCAGCATGTTTTATTCAGAATAGATTTTATGTTGATCAGAGATGAGAGTGGCAGGTAGTCTATAATCATCAACTCTTAGAAAGTGGCTTTTAGAAACTTACAGAACACAAACAAAATGACAGCTTTGCTTTTGAACCAAGTAATTTTTTTTTGTTTGTTTGTTTTTGTTTTTTTGAGACAGGGCTTCTCTGTGGAGCTCTTTGCTTTGTAGACCAGGCTGACTTCGAACTCAAAAAGATCCACCTGCCTCTGCCTCCCAAGTGCTGGGAATAAAGGTGTGTATCACCACCACCCAGCTTCAAATGCAGTATCTTAATCAAAGGTCTATACTTTCAGTCTCTGTTCAGTATTTGTTTGCTGATCACTGCAATTCGAAATGTAATTGCTATTTCACAGAACGTGTTCTTTAAAAAGAAATGAGCTGGAGTAATTCACTAACTTGCTGTAAATTCAACTTCACACATGCACATGCGTACTCTACATATGTTGAAATATATTTATGTATATATTTAAAAATAAATAAAATTCCATTACTAGACAAACCGTGACAACTATCCTACTTAAGATTCACATGTGATTTTTTCATTAAATACCAAGTAACCATAAGAAATTTTTGAAATACATATAAAAATGTGTCTTTGAACCTTCAGCTGGGTGTTAATATACTATTTGCATGGGAAACTGCTACATTTTCTTGTAGAATATTTCTCAATCCAAAAACAGCTTCAGTAAAGTGTAATTTTCATATGAGGGTGCAAATTTTTAATCATGTGTAACATTCAGTCAACAAAACTTTTACATGCGTTAGTAAAGTAGGCAAACAAAAAATTTTAGCCAGTGGAATTATATGATCACAAGATGTGTAAAATTGACATTTACACATTAAAACATATAAAACAAGTTAGTGACTATGATAAAAAAGATATCCATTTAGAGGTTGCCAAGAGAAATCAGAGTGTATACAGAGAGTAGAACCATTATGCAGGGGTTATGAAATGATAAACATTAATTTTTACCAAGTGAATGCATATCATATATATGGATGAACTAGTGGATGATATAAACTTAATTCAGCTGTATATATGTATTCATTTAATATTTATATTATCTAGGACTATCTTTTAAACAGTTTGAAAGCAATGACAGTATTATCATTATGAAAATAAATACAATGTAGCTTTTGATTTATAAGTCTAATATTCTGCTAAAAGAAACTATGTTGTCATTGGTTGGCCACTCCCAAAAGTTTGTAGCCATTGCCCAGCACATCTCATAGGAGGGACAGCTTATATGTAATAGATTTTGTAGCTTGGTTAGTGTCTCAATCCCACCACTGAAGCCTTGCCTGGTTGCAGATGATGGCTGGTTCAGGTTCCATATCCTCCCTTAGTAGGAGTCCTTGCTAGGGTCAAACTCATTGGATAAAAGAAGTTACTATTACACTAAGTTTCCACATTGTCCCCTGAATATCCACATATTTCTATCCTTTCTCCCTATTCTCTCTCTCTCTCTCTCTCTCTCTCTCTCTCTCTCTCTCTCTCTCCATACTGCTCTACCCAACCATTCCCACTTGTTCCCATCTCCATCCACCTCTGTACTCCCTGTGTCCACCCACAAACTCAGGGAGATCCATGAAATTCACCCTGAGATCCCTCCTCTTTATCTAACTTCTCTGGATCTGTGGTTACAATGAGATTATCCTTTACCTATCAGCTAATATCCTCTTATAAGTGAGTCCTCATAATGTTTGTCTTTCTATGTCTGGGTTGATTGGTTTAGGATGATTTATTTTTTCTAGTACCACCAAATTCTTGTAGGAGGGGCCAACTAATGACTGGTCTAACTTGAGGCCCAAACAATAAGAGGGTGTTGAAGCCAGTGCCTGAATGGACAAGATCAAGAGGCTATGTGAATCAGAGTTCCAAGGTAGAACAAAACATGAATTACAAAACAAAATGTTAATGGTTTTAATGATATTCTGCTATTTTCATACATCAGTACCTAGCCCAATCATCATCAGAGAGGTTTTCTCCAGTGGCTGATGGGAGTAGGAACAGAGACTCACACCCAAAATTAGGAGTTAAAGAGGTGGAGGAAGCAAGTTGGGTCAAAGATTCTGGAACATGGCATACAGAGTCAATGAATCAAGACTCATAGTGGTTAATAGAGACTGAAGTGGTAGCCATGGAGCCTTCATGGGTCTGTAAACATACTGTGGTTGTTTAGCTGGGAGTTTCTGTTGGACTCTTAATATTGGGAATAGAAGTATCTCTGACTCTTTTCTCTGCTCATGGAAACCTTTCCATTCTATAGGTTCTTCATCTTTTATTGATATGAGGGTTTATTCTTAGTCTCACTGCATTTTCTTATGCCATGTTTACTTTATATCACTGGGAAGATTGTTCTTTTCTGAGAGAAAAACAAGGAAAAATGACTTTGGGAGATAGTCAAAATGGGTGGGGGGCACTGGGAGGAGGTGTGGAAAAGAAGGTTGTGGTAGAACATATTTTGTGACAGAAGAATAAGGAAAAAAAATCATGTTTTCATCTAGCAAAAGATAGTATGATTGTTTGGTCATGGAAAGTCTACAGTAACTCTCAAACTTTGTGTGGATCCTGAATATAAAATTGTCTAATAATTATGGAGACAGGAAAAAAGAACTGGTAATCTAAATAGAAAAACTTTGTTCTACTGGTTATCAGTAATAATAGGAACATAAAAATAAATAATGATATTAACATGCTCTAAAACATTTAAGAAACAGACAACCATATATGGCAGCCACTAATACAGTCCTAAATTCATAGCATGATAATGAAAAACATAGTCACTGGGTGGTCATATATATATTACTATATAGACAGTCAACTGGTGAGTTGGCTCAGCAGATAAAGGTGACAGGATTAAATAGGCATTACTTTCAATGGAAAAAGTATCAAAAACTTGACTGATCATTCAATCAAATGTGGTTATAATCTTGGCAATCGAAAAAAACACTTTTATAGCTGTATAGATTTATATCAGATATCACCTGATGAGATGCAATGAAAGGAACATAGTACCATCACTAAGGTATTCTTGACAGTGGCAAAGAGCCTGAATTATAAATTATAAATGTAAGTATGGCAGAAGAAGATCTCAGTGAGTACAAGGCCAGGCTGATCTACAAAGCAAGTTCTATGATAGCCAGGACAGTTACACAGAGAAATCCTGTCTTGAAACACCAAAATATTACTACTAATAATAAGGAAGTGTTTGGTAATATCAAAATGAACTAATAACTGGATAACTTCCCCTCCCACTTCAAATGATAGCATTACCTATGAATTTTACACACACACACACACAAAACCAGGAAAACACAGTGTCACTATGCTAAGGGCATGTCTGGTATAAACAAGAATCAAACAACATATCCATCAACAAAACATTCATGAGGAAGAAATAACTTGTGCACATAATATTTTTGGTCCTTAGAAATGCAAAAACATATTGCCATTTGCTGGCCTGTGAAAGTTTATAATCCACACACATAAAGGAGAAGGGGGAAGATAGATCTGGATTTTTTCTCACTTTTCTGTATATGTGTGTTAGTTAGTATATTACTAATGCACATGGAATTTGCATTTAATTTCCTAGAAATTACAGAGTGTACAACCTTAATAATCAATTTCTATCAACTGCTAATATTTAAAGGCCACCGACAGACAGTGTATTATATTTCATTATGGAACCCACTTTAGGCTGATCATTATTGTCCCTCTCATAGTTCACAGCTCGTTAAGATTGATGATTGCTTTTCTCCTACATGCTTTGAATAGCAGTTTCCAGTAACACAAGAGCTAGCCAGTAGGAATGAAGGTTTTAGGGAAATATCAGCATGAATTCTCCATTTTCCATGACTGAAATATGTACTATCATAAGCAATAGGATCTTACCATCAAGTTCTGGAGAGTATGGAAGAATGTTGGCAAAAACCAAATAGGAAGAAGTCTATGGGGCTTCACAGGCCAACAGCATCAAAAGAAATCAGTCATCCCTAGCACTGGGATATGTGTGTGTGTGTGTGTGTGTGTGTGTGTGTGTGTGTGTGTGTGATGTTTGAAAGAGAGTTGTGTGTGAAAGAAATTCTGACACCTCATAAAGGGTCCTAATATTTAAACCAGGTTAGTTTATAATAGTTCATTTGCCATCTACTGCAAAAAGATGCTTTTCCTATAAAGACAAGCAAATATAATGATAGGTCAATCAGAGATAGCTTAAAACTGTAAACTTCAAAGACAAAGAGTGTTTTCTGCACATATTAGGACATTTGCACATAAAAACTCACAGATGTTGAAAGCATGCTCAAGGCAGAGAAATCCTCGTGTTCTCTGGGGATGTGGACCTTACTTCCACACTTATTATCTTTAGAACCCCTAGATCTTACTTCCTTTTGCTAGCCTTTATTAAGAAAGATATTTGCAGTCCTACACAAGAAATTTTATTGTTCTCTGTGCCTCCTGAAGTTGCTTTTGTTTTATGCTCCCTGCAAGTCAGAAAGCCCATTTCTGATAAACTCGATGAAGAATACATGAAAAACTAAATAAAAGAACAAAAATGGTTAAAAATTCATATAAGAAATAAACAATATAATGTAATTGAGTATAATAATATTTTAAAATTAATCTTTCATATTTATGTGCATATGATTTAAGCTTATATTATTTATCAAAGTTATGCATTTAAGTTTAAAGTTTATAAAAGGACTATTGAATGATATGATTTATTTTTTCTTAATTTTATGTTTTTTTAGCTTCAGATATTTGCTCTTTTTTCTGTGTAAAGATTATCAATGGCATTCTTATAGAAGTTAGCTTAAATCTTTAAACAATTAACAAATTAAATTATTTTAAGTAATTAATCAATTAATTTAATTAACTAAGACACTTTTAATTATATATAGTTTTAAAGCAGAATACAGACATTCAGATTGTAAATGCTTTCAAAGAGGGAACCAGTTTTTCACAAAGTTTTTATATTTATGTTAACATGCCATAAGGTATTTATAAAAATCCAATATACCTAAATTATCATGTTTAATTTTGGATACCATATTTCATGTCAATTCAATAGCATTCACCTTCATTCATATAGACATTATCCAGTGGATGAGGGAAAATAAATGATATTAGTTCAGTTTCACAAAGTTTCAAATAAGATAATATTTTTAAATACACTTTTTAGTTTTGAAATTCATAGGAATATGCTTAAACTACTACTTTTATGTCAGAAAACTTATATCTTCATGAGAAACAAAGTCAGACTATTGTGTGGCAAGTGAGTTTGCAAGTAAAAAATCTAAATAAAAGCAGCTAATTTTTGATGTCATTTCAGTAAACTAAAGCTTATGTGTAAAACAAGATGCAAAAAAGATAATTATTTTTGAGCACTTAGAAAAAGTAGTTCGAAAAAACCAAAAAAAAAAAAAGAAAAAGTAGTGAAAATCATTTTCTTACATATTGCTATATATAATATCCAACTGTATTTAGCATATCTATAGCTATCTATAGCTTGATTTTGGTGTCATCTAAAACACCTGCAAAAACTATTTTAAGTACAACATTGAAAACTTTGGAGTTGAGGGCAGATACATGGTTTTACAGAAGATCTAGGTTCAGTTAAGAGCACTAAGATGTCAGTTCACAACTTTCAATCCTAGTTTTGAGGCATCTGAGGTCTCTTCTTTATCATTTTTGTTTGTTTGTTTGTTTGTTTGAGGCAGAGTTTCTCTATATAACATCTCTGGCTATCTTGGAACAAGCTCTGGATACCAGGCTGATGTCAAACTCAGAGATCCACCTGATTCTGCCTCCCATGTACTGGGATTAAAGTGTGGTTTACCACTACCTCACTCTGAAATCTTTTCTGATTTCTGTATGTTCTCGCATGCACACGGTGCATATATGTACACTCAGATACTGTCGCAAATTAGGTCGGTATGATAAGTAACCAGGCTAGTTCAAGAGCAACAGGAATATTTTAATGGTTAACGAGGGGAAACTTACACTACAAGAATGGGAGTTCCGAAATCCGATAGGTCTGGCAGGCACCACGAAGAGAGAGCATGCACCTGTATCCCCTGGTTTTCCTACCTGGGCTCTAGGTGGCCACAACCTAACTAGACGTGATTGGTTGAAACTATCAGTTGATAGTTTCCCCCAACAAGATACACACATATAAACAAAAACTAAATAAACTTATAAGAAAGCATGTTGAAATGGTGGAAGACAAAATGGCTGAGTAGGAATGGCTTGCAAGATGACTCAAAGGAGTGAAGTGTAAGCCTAAAATTGTAAATTAATACCAAAACAACAGCATGAAATTCAAGAAGCACTTCCTCACACTGTCCTCTCTCCTGCCCAGCTTGTCATATATGTGATCTCTTTTTCACACTAAATAAATTCATAAAAATTGACTTGAAAAAAAAATTTGAAAATTGTGATATTTGGGATAACCTGAAATGTTCTCTTCAAAGGACGAATGAGACAGAATGATTGAAAGTTTAATACCATTCTATTCTGCATTGGTGTGGGACAATTGTTTGTATTCTGTCAATTATATTTTAAATAAAATGCTGATTGGCCATTAACCAGGCAGAATGTATAGGTCGGAAAACCAGACAGGAAGTAGAGGTGGCTCAATGAGAACAGGAGAATTCTGGGAAGAGGGAAGCTCTTTCTACAGTCGTTGTGACCCATCCACAGAAGAAGCAAGGAGTGACTGCCCTGCTGAAAAAGGTACTGCGCCACATGACTAACACAGATAAGAATAATGGACTAATATAAGTTATATACAGCTGGTACCTCTGCCATGAGGCTGGAATCTCAGAAAGCTAAAAATGGGCTAGATCCAGCCATCAAAGCCAAGGTTTTAATCCTACCACATTCCTTAACAAATTAAAGACTCATGTGGTCAGAAAAAGAGAGAGAGATACAGTAAAGAGAGATTCAAAGACAAAGAAAACCTCTAAATGTTTTACAGTGTGTTAAAATTACATTCAGGCTAGTGAGAGAAAAGAAAAGGTTAAAGTCCTTAAAATAAAAAAAAAGAGAGTAGTTGGGTGTGGTGGTACACACCTTTAATCCCAACATTTGGTAGACAGAGGCAGGCAGAACTCTGCGAGTTCAAAGCATGGTGGCACATGCCTTTAATCCCAAAGTATGGGATGCAGAAACAGACAGACCTCTGTGAATTCAAGGTGTGGTGGTACACACCTTAAGTCCCAGCACTTGGGAGGCAGAGGCAGGTGGACTTCTGTTAGATCAAGGACAGCCTGGTCTACAGAGGAAGTTCGAGGAAAGCCAAAGATATACAGAGAACCTGTGTCAAAAAGTAAAAACAAAAATAAAAAGAAATAGATGTTAAAGTAAAGCCAAATAAAGATGGAAAATACACAGAGAATCTAGATACTGTGTTATTATGTTCTCTCTGAATTGTTTGAATGCTGAGAAAGCAGCAACAGCTGCTAAAAGATATTTGTTTATAAATGCTCCTGAATTAATCCAAGATAGGTATTTTGAAAATGCTTTGACTTCAAACTCAAAGTTGGAATCCTATCTATATTTAGCAGCATACTTATAAGAATTTAAAGAAGGTATTCAAATTGAACTTCAACTACATTAAGCAGCAAGTCTTTTTCTTGATCACAGTTACCATATTTCAAATGTTCAAGCATCACCGGTCATCATAATCTTCCTGAACTACAAAGATTTAGAACATAAGTTCTCTGTCCACTGGTTTCCCATAGCAGGTAACAAAAACATTGGTTGTAAATGGATGTTGAAAATTATTTTAGCTTTTTTGGATGTGAGCTCTTTCTTACATCTAGCTACTCAGCAATAGATAGAGTCTAAAACAGTGTGATTGCTTTCTGAATAAAATAGGGGAAGATGGAATGACAGAGTTTTGCATTGTGGCTATCCACTAATTATTTCCATTTTGTTAATACTTATGTTGATTTAAGTATGTCAATATTTAATCACTTTGTGAAACACATGAAATATATTGAGCATGTTAAACATTGTATCCAATGGCTTAGAATAACATATAATTATATTAAGTTTTATAACTGGGTAGATTTTTGAGCTATACAGTTATCATGAAAAGTGAAATGTGATCATTTTTACTGTTTTCTTACACAATTTTAGTATGAGGTTTCATCAAAAATATAGGTTATGTATACTTAATTCTTATTAAAATGTGTCCATATTTAGGAGAACTGATTTTGCTATACTCTTCAGCTAATATTTTGTACAGTCACTGCATTTTAAAAAAATTGCTAAATATTAAAAGTTTATTTTAATATTTCAAAGGCTATGGTTATGAGAGTAACTAGTTTTCTCTCAAATTTTTAAATATGTATTATGTTTTTATATTTATACATAGATTTTATTTTTCCATGTTAGCTGATAATGAAGCCATTCATTAACAAGGTTTTTTTTGAAAATATTCATGTTAAAACATGTCTTTTTCTTTTTTAATTTTATTTTTAATTGATTTTTATTGAGCTCTACATTTTTCTCTGTTGTTCTCCCTGCCTCTCTCCTTCCCTTCAAGCCTCCATTAAGGTCCCCATGCTTCTAATTTACTCAGGAGATCTTCTCTTTCTTCTATTTATCGTGTAGATTAGATCTCTATATGTCTCTCTTAGTGTCCTCATTGTTGTCTAAGTTATCTGGGATTGTGATTTGTAGGCTGGTTTTGTTTGCTTTTTGTTTAGAAACCACTTATGAGTGAGTACATGTGATAATTGTCTTTCTGTGTCTGGTTACCTCACTCAAATTGATGTTTCCTAGCTCCATTCATTTGCCTGCATAATTCAAGAGGTTATTTTTTTTTCTGCTGTGTAGTACTCCATTGTGTAAATGTAACACATTTTTCTTATCCATTCTTTGGTTGAGGGGCATTTAGGTTGTTTCCAGGTTCTGGCTATGATGAGCAATGCTGCTGTGAACATAATTGAGCACATGTCCTTGTGGCACGATTGAGCATCCTTTGGATATATACCCAAAAGTGGTATTACTGGGTCTTGAGGAAGGTTGTTTCATAATTTTCTGAGAACTTGCCACACTGACATCCAAAGGGGCTGTACCAGATTGAACTTCCAATAGTAATGCTTTTTTTCATATATTAAGGAAGTTGCTGGGAAGAAATAAAGTCAATTTTTAGCATGTAAACTTACAAATGATATATTTTGCGCCTCTGTTCTTTGATAGTTAATAAGTACAATGGTTACTTTTAATTTTTTATTTGACCTAATCTGTGATGACTTTGAAAGTGATTCTGAATTAGGAGTTTTCTAGTTTAGATTAGTCACTGGGCATTTCTTTTTTGGATTGTGTTGATATTTGTGGGAAGATCTAGAGCACGGTGAGGTGCAGAGTTTCCTGGGTTTGTATCCATGACTATGTAAGTATATAAACTGAGCACTGCACTCATTCCTGCTCTACTCTTGACTGCGTATGTAATTGATTTTATTTTCCTGATATGGTGAATGAGAAACCTAGCACTGGAAGCTTTATTAAAATCTTTCTCCCTTAAGTTGCTTTTTATCACTAGAATTTATCGAGGCAGCATAAAATAAATTAGGGCAGCAATCAATAGTGTTTTATATTTAAAAATCATACTAACTAAAATTTTTGGTACATTAATTAGTGACTAATTTTAATGGCCATCAACTGTATCTATTATATCAGTACTAGTTTACAACTTCAAATAGGCATTGCTATTATAAAGATTAAAATAAGGAACAAACAAAAATTTTGCTTATTGTCAAGCACAATTTTTGGCATCATAGAGAGTTAACATATTCTAGGTTAATTTATTTTATTATACTAGTTTGGAGAGTTATTTCTGAAGAATTTTCCCATGGACTTAACTATGTCTCCGGATAAACATGCAACTTCTTTAGCATGTAGTAACTAAGCTTGCTCTTTTCAGCACCCAGAGCGTATTCTTACAGTCCTGCTTAGATAATATTTGTTTGGTCTAGATTCTTTGTCTTCTCCTCAGAGGCTCACAGCATTGTTTTATATTATTGTTCATCTTTTTTTATTGGCAAGTACACTAATTATATTTCCTTTGTAATGTTAAGTGACTGAGAGACTTCTTTTTTTCTCTCCTGCACAGACATATCTTTCAAACTTAGAAGGAATGATTGTTCTTGTTTGAAATAATCTAGCATGAATTGAAACTCATTAAGAAATGATGTCATTTATCTTCAGGCATTCTTTTTTAGATTTACCTGCTCTCATTATTACCATGTAATTTAGTTCACTCTACTTAAATTTCAAAATCATAAAATCACAAACTCCTACCCTTTATTAAGGGTTCATTAGTAATTGATAGCTAATAGTAATAGTTTTTTAGACGTATGATCACTCGTATTGTAACACATGCCAATTGAAAGTTACATATCCAAGAATATATAGGGAGCCCAAATGGAATTCATTAGATTTCAGGAGGACATAAAATTGAAGAAAAGAAAAGGAAGAGTGTATCTCAGAGGAGTTAGGTATTGATATGTATTAATGACTTCTTTATGTTTATTTTTTATAAAACATGTAATTATTTGCATAGTCAACAAAACTTCTAAGCTGTTTAGTGGTATTATTTTCCTCTTTAACCATTCTGCTGAGTTTCCACACAGGTTCCTGCTTCTTACTGGAGTGGTTTACAAATAAGACCAAGACTCAGTGTGAATTTTAGTATAAGCACTACAGATTAAGCTGTATGAAGTTGGGCATGTGTCCACAGAAAGCTGCAATACTTTCCATTCAACGTTAATAACATAGTCTATAAAATAATATTCTTAAAAGATTATTCATATAAGTAGCAGAAAGTGCTAATTCAGACCTTGGAAAACAATATCTGCTTATTAACACAAATCCACATTTCCCATAAAATTACCTGACTTTTTGAAACTTAGCAGTCTTGCTTGGGGAATAACAACTACAATTTATTGCTCAGAAGAATATATAAAATTTAGAGGATATAAATCAGTTTTTAATGACAGCAATGGGTAAAATAATGTCAGTAATTTTTTTTTCTTTTTCTAATAGGTGTTCTTTAAACCCTGAATATAGTTTGGTGAGAAAAAATAATTATCTTATGACATTCTATGCTCTTATAGTATATTGACAGCAAGTGTAATATCTCTGTATTTTTTTCTGATAAATTTATTTTGGGTTTATTCAGCACAATCTTTGTGAAAACACAATTTATGAAAGAGAAATCCTCAAAGGTCATATTCTTGAAATAATGCTTCACAATATCCTGTTATTGAATAAAACTGAAATCACTGATGAGCAAAATTTGCAGAGGGAGGAGTAAATGTATCACCCTTAAATATAAAAATTTTCATAAGTAACAGGTTGAGTGATTTTTATAGTAATCAGGAAAGGAGGCTAGTTTAAAGTCTCTTTATCCTTGTACTGCAAATTCACTTTAGCAACATTCATCCCATTGAAGTTACAAACATAGCTATTTTTAAAATTGACATTTGCATTATTTCATATATTAGAAAAAGACTTTCTGGAACTTTGGCTGCTGAACCTGAATTCAATTCCTCTCACTTACATTCTGGTTCACAATTATCTATAATAGGACCTTATATTCTCATCTGGTGTGCTGATTTACGTGCAGGTAAAACAGCCATATACAGAAAATACATACATGAATAATAAATCAGAAAGGGGCTCACTTTAAACAAAAAAAATTAAATTCTTATAAAATACTTTGTGTGAGCCTCATTTGATTTCCTTCTGATGAATATCAAACAAACCCACAATGCTATAGTCTGTTAGAAAGATCTATAAATCGCATATTAATGAGGGAGCCATTATCAATTCTTGTGGGAGTCCTTTTTTCCCTCTCAACCTGTCAGTCATAAATCCAAGAGGACAAAGGTGCAGAAATGGTAACCGAAAGGTTTGTATGTGGCCCATTAGCATGAATGGAGACCACAATCTGGGAGACTGTGTTGTGGTATAAATATATCTTTCCATAATTGGTTTAATAAAGAAATTCTGTTTTAATAGGGAGGCCACTTGTCCATTCCCAGCTGCTCAGTCCTAAAATAATCACACAGAAACTATATTATTTACAACACTGCTTAGACCATTAGCTCTACCTTCTTATTGGCTAACTCCTATTTTAATTTAACCCATTTTTTTAAATTTATTCATTTATTAAAGATTTCTGCCTCCTCCCTGCCACCACCTCCCATTTCCCTCCCCCTCCCCGGATCAAGACACCCTCCCTGGATCAAGTCCCCCTCCTTCATCAGCCCAAAGAGCAATCAGGGTTCCCTGACTGTGGGAAGTCCAAGGACCACCCACCTCCATCCAGGTCTAGTAAGGTGAGCATCCAAACTGCCTAGGCTCCCCCAAAGCCAGGAAGTGCAGTAGGATCAAAAACCCATTGCCATTGTTCTTGAGTTCTCAGTATTTCTCATTGTCCACTATGTTCAGCAAGTCTGGTTTTAGCCCATGCTTTTTGAGACCCAGGCCAACTGGCCTTGGTGAGTTCCCGATAGAACATCCCCATTGTCTCAGTATGTGGGTGCACCCCTCGTGGTCCTGAGTTCCTTGCTCATGCTCTCTCTCCTTCTGCTCCTGATATGGACCTTGAAATTTCAGTCCGGAATTTAACCCATTTCTATCCATTTCTATTAATCTGTGTATCGCCATGTGGCCGTGACTTACTGGTTAGAATTTCAGTGTCTGTCTCCAGCAGGGCTACATGGCTTCTCTCTGATTCTACCTCCTTTCTCCCAGCATTCAGTTTAAGTTTCTCTACCTACATAAGTTCTATCCTATCCACAGTTTTTTTTTTTATTTATTTATATTTCTTTGTTACCAGAGGTATTCACAGCATATAGAGGGGAATACCACATCAAAGCTGACTGGCCAAAAGCAGGACAGAATAAGGGAATAAGGTTAGGCAGGAGAGTCAGAATAGGAGAAAGATGGGGGGAAGATATGTGGAGTCTAGAGTTGCCAGTCAAATGCAGAAGGAGCAGAACATGAGAATGATATGTTAATAAATGTACTGACACAAGGCACAGTGTAAATAAGAAATATGTGTTAACTTAAAATGTAAGAAATAGCTAGTAATACATCCGAGCTATTGGTTGGAGCATTTGTAATTAATGTTAAGTCTCTGAGTGATTATTTGAGTAGCTGCAGGACAGAAAAAACTCAACCTATGAGATTGCTTTGGTGAATCATCTCAACTTTATTTCAGAATATTAGGGAAATACAGGAGTGAGAAGCCTGAGGTTGAACCCCAGTTTGCATTATTTGGCACGCTCCTATCAGAAGACTTAGTATGATTCAGTATGGTTCTATCAAAACGGCTGGAGAACTTGCCAATTACTGTGTGATTCATCAGTGGAAGAGTATTTACAAGAAACTGTGTCAAATGTCACCCTTGAGATAAATCAGACATCCTGGGCCTAGAAACTTCCTCCATATAAAACAGGGTAGAGAGAAAGAAACTTTTGCTGGTTGAAAGGAGTCCTTCATTTTTCCAGTTTTAGAGAAAGCTTCCAAGCTGCTATCTCTGATCAGCAGGACCATCCAATAAATTGTTGACATATTTACTAATGGTTGGCTTTTATCCAAATGCATGTTAAATTTTGTCTTAATAAACTTACAGGTTAATAAACACCAAAATATAAAACAAAGTGCAGGGAATAATAACATCAATTTGATGGTAAAACACTATCACTGATAAGTTCTTAGAAATTAAAAAAATCATGTTTAATAGCCAATGCAATATTATACAAAAAAATTAAAGATTAGTAGAATAATTTCATTATTCTAAAAAATATTTGTTTCTGGTATATGTGTTATTCTTAACTAGAGGGCACTTAATATGGAGTATATATGGATACAATCTAGTGAAAAAGAGGAGGTGACAACATTATCACAAGTGAGCCCAGTATTCTCTCCTTTCGAGCAATATGTAAACCCTGTTTGGCTTCAAAGGAAGGAAACTCACTAAAGGTTAATTCTGTGTGTTAGGAAGAACATTCATACTAACCAAGGACAGTGCTATCAGTGTACCGTCAACACAGAGACAAGCTGTTCTCATGTTGTTGTTTTGCCTTCTTGGAAAAACTAGAATTGACATTGTTGTCTAGTGTACTTGTTGTTCTCTTGCGAGACCACAATTCCCAGCATTCCTCTGGACTCCAGCACACGCAAGCGTGGAACACATTTCCCAGAAGCCTTTGCATTCCCCGTTAAAAGCAAAGGCCGCCACAAGTTCGCTCTCTTCTCTTCCCTGCCTTTCCTACAGTGTCTGCACATCCCTTACCTGTCTGTAACCCCTCCCCCATTAAAGTGCAACCACGTGGGACCACCGCGTGTCTGTGTCTTCTTCCTCGCATAATGTCTCTACCATTTAACCTGCAGAATTAAGAATAACAGTACTAACCACATTTGAGAAATCTTGATTACTCACCAACATGCAATGTTTATCAAGACATTTGCCAAAGAAAAACCAGTTCCACTCTTTTGATTAAATTAAAGCAAGCTTTTTATCAAAACTTTATATAGTATCCAAGATGGAATTTGGACAAGATCATCACCTGGAGCCTTTCTAGCTGTGCGTATTGAGACATGTTTCTGGGCTTATATGTACAAAACACATAGGCCACCATACTTTCTCCTGATGACTCATTGTTACTTCCAAGATCTATGATTCTCTAAACCCGAAAGTTACCTGCGCAAATGGGGCTTACAGGTTAACTTAGGGTATAATATTCTTTTCCTGAAGCTCTATCCTGGGTCAAATCCTTGACTCTGTTGTGGGTATTAGTTTACATTTGGATTTAATAACCATCAGCTTAATGGTACTCAGATAGAAATTATAAAATAGTCACTTTATCAGTGATACAAGAACCAACAGTACTTAGCAGAAGCAAAAGGGCCAAAGGACACATGATGGATAATATCATCCCCTATGTCAGGGAGTTTCCTTTTAACTTAGAATTTTTAGCCTTTTGAAGGGGTAAGAGTGATATACTCTCTGCTATAGCTGTTTCCAGCTGAAACCAAGTGTCTGTTGTCAGGGACCAGTGTTAGTATTCACCCATCTGTACTTGCAGCCCTGGAAATCCTAACAGAATATGTCCTAAGCTGCAGCCACTTCTGTGCACATTTGCTATATTCCACTTTAAAAGGTGGGTCTTTCCCACTTCCTGTCTCTTCCTGTCTCTGTCTCTCTGTTTCTCTCTCTCCCCCTCCCTCTTTGCTCCCCTTTTCTGCCTCTCTTTTTTTTTTCTGTTGGTCCAGTCTCCCCTCTCTCCTCCTCCTTTGTACTGTTTCTTTTCCCCCTTATAAAATACCTTTCCTCGTGAGCTCTGTTGCATGTCATCTTTCTCTCTCACACTAATTTTTCTAAATTACAACCCTCAGGAAGGCTTAAATGCTAGTGAAAGGCTTTGCAATTAGACATTTATTAGAATCCAGCTGGAGAGAAGAGGCGCACTTACACTGGCTGGGCTGGTTCACATCAGCTATCAGTGAGTCAGATAGCTATCAGCTACCAGAGATCAGTAGTTTGCAGTTTTCAAGTGCTCTCTTGGTGGTATCTCTCAGTTAAATGCAAATACTCTGAAACAAATATAGACTAGGGACCAAAGTTAAATTTCAGAAACCTAGAGAAAGCCTTACATCCGAAACTCTCTGGTTTGACCTTTGACAGGTGTATTCAAGCCTTATGACTTTTTTTGATTCCATGAACCTTACATGAATTTCAGTTTACCAGAAAAATAAAAGTTCTGGATATAATAGCATCAAGTTTGTACTGAAATTTACTTAGCAGAAAATGTCAGTTAACGGGTGTCTATCAAACAGTTGGAACAGATTCACATCTTGGAGTCACAGCAAAAGCTATGGCTTTGCTTAAAAAGCATGAACATTTTGTTGCTTCTGTCCAGACATCCAGGCATATAGATTAAACAGAGATGTCTTTATCATGATGAGAAATATCTTTAGGTCTATACATAGAAGACAATCAAAGGAAATTGAAAATCTTCAGCTTGGTGACTGAATAGTAAGTAGTCGGTGTACTACTAGTTTATCAGAACTCTATTTGACAATGCTAAAACTTTGAATCTTGGAAATCACAGGGAAACAATGTACTTTACAGTTTGTAGTTATACATTTAAAATCTTTTTCTGAGACCCATAAAACTTACTTAATTTTTGGCATCCTTGGAGCTTTATATAACTTAGAACATTTTATTACAACCTGAAAACTTGTATAGACTTTAACCTGTTTTATTTTTATCTAATCATTTACCAAATACACAAGTAGTTATTACTGAAAATGATCATTGTTCAGCTCTTTTGGTGGTCTGAAATATGTCTATCTTTTAATATGAAGTCTATAAACATGACAAACCTATATGCCTTCTTTAACAAGAAACCTAGTAAATTTGGTTTTTGTTGTTGTTTTGGTTTTTGGTTTTTATTTTTCAAGACAAGGTTTCTCTGTAGCTTTGGAGCCTGTCCTGGAACTAGCTCTTGTAGACCAGGCTGGTCTCAAACTTCCAGATATTCGCCTGCCTCTACTTCCCAAGTGCTCATATTAAAGGCGTGCACCACCACTGCCTGGCTGAAACCTAGTAACTTTAATTACCTTATGAATTAACAAGGTGGTTGTAGCCTTTGGAGGAAATGTGCTAGTTGCTGGTTCCTGCATAGTTACAGTTATATAGCAAGCTGAACTGACAATGTGATCAGAGATTTGAGAAGGATGAATAAAAATGTTAGAGACTAGTCTGATGGAGGAAGGTCATTGGCTAATAAAGACACTGCCCTGGCCCATTTTATTGGTTAGAGGATAGGTGGAAGGAGTAAACAGAACAAAATGCTGGGAGGAAGAGGAAGTGAGCTCAGTGACTCCACAGCTCTGCTCTCCGGAGCAGACACCTCAGCAGAGACGCCATGCTCTGCTCTCTGGCAGACACACACGATGAAGGTCCGACCCAGGATGGACATAGGCTAGAATCTTCCTGGTAAGCGCACCTTGGGGTGCTATACACAGATGATTAGAAATGGGCTAAATTAATATGTGAGAATTAGCCTAGAAGAGAATGGGCCAAGCAGTGATTAAAAGAATACAGTATCCGTGTAATTATTTCTGGGCATAAGCTAGCCGGGCAGGAGGCTGGGGTGTTGGGGACGCAGCCCCACCGCTGCCCTTATTACTTCATATGGCGCCCAACGTGTGGCTCGAACCCACGACCCTGAGATTAAGAGTCTCATTTTCTACTGACTGAGCTAGCCGGGCAGGCGGCTGGGGTGTTGGGGACGCAGCCCCGCCGCCCCTATTACTATAGTTGGCGCCCAGACGTGTGGACAACTAAACCCACTTAAAAAACCTGAGAAGACTTAAAAATAAGGGAGCGAAGGTTTAACACAGATTTTTGCTGGTTGTGGTGGCTCACGCCGGTAGGATTTGCTGAAGGAGGCAGAGGCAGGAGAGGGAAGTGGCCGCTTTTTTAAAGGGAGAGAAACCACACCCCAATGGGCTGGTACCTCAGCGGTGATAGGCTGGAGGAGTGGGAGGACCTCCCGCAACACCCCACGTTGGGCGCCAACTATAGTAATAGGGGCGGCGGGGCTGCGTCCCCAACACCCCAGCCGCCTGCCCAGCTAGCTTATGCCCAGAAATAATTACATGGACACTGTATTCTTTTAATCACTGCTTGGCCCATTCTCTTCTAGGCTAATTCTCACATATTAATTTAGCCCATTTCTAATCATCTGTGTATGGCACCCCAAGGTGCGCTTACCAGGAAGATTCTAGCCTATGTCCATCCTGGGTCAGAGCTTCATCCCGGGAGCGGAGCATGACGTCTCTCTCAGGCGTCTGCTCCCGAGAGGAGAGCTGTCTGAGACTCTGACCTCACTTCCTCTTCCTCCCAGCATTTTGTTCTGTTTACTCCAGCCACAGGGCCAAGCAGTTTCTTTATTGGCCAATGACCTTCCTCCATCACTAGTCCATAGTGCTTTACCTAGACAACTATCCAAGGCTGCTGCGGTCTCCATGGCATTTGATACTAGGAAACTAGTCGTGGCTGCAAGTCCCAGAAGAGTAGAGGCTTTTCTTGCAGCAGAAGGGACTATGTTAGTATTCAGGCATCTGTACTGGTCTGCCCTTGGGATCCTAACAGGATATATCCTCAGCTATAGCAACTAAGAGCACCTCCTGTGCACATTCACTATGTTTCCTTTTAAAAGATGGGCCATATCCACTTCTCATATTTTTCTTTATCTCTCTCTCTCTCCTCTCTCTTTCTCTCTTCCTTTCTTTCTCTGCTTTCCTACCTGTCTCCATGCCACTCTCTGTCACTCTCAATTTTTTTTTCTGAGACTCCTGTCCTCAGAGGCTTGTGTCTGGCTTTGCTCCCCCCTTTTCTCATCCTCACTCTCTCCCCAAATAACCTCCATGTGATCTCTGTTGCAAGGCATCTTTTTCTCTCATGCTGCTCTTTAAATTACAACAAAATGCCTTTACTTTGTCCAGGTAATGTTGGTCAACCCCCTCTCCCGTGTCCTGCTTGTCCATAGTTTGTCCTGAACCTTGATAGTAGACAGTCCATAGGGGTATTCTTGCCCAGTGGTTAGCATTACCATAGTTCAGGTCGAGTTCTCTTTTGTGTCCATTGCCTGCTTGGAGTTTCTTGGGGGTCTCTATTATAATTTGGAAATATCTGTCTCTCATTTAATTTTAAATATGTCAAAGTCATATTCAGCAAATATCTGACAGCTTGAGGGCCATTATAAGTATAGTTCTGAATAACTCAGGGCTCAATCAGCTCTAACAGTTTATAACAAAATTAACAACCTCTTAATTGAACCTCTTTTAGTATCAAGATATGACATAAACATAGTCCATAAAAGACTGGAAACATTTGTGATCCTTATATAGTATATCATTATAGAATATAACAGTTTCCTGTATGACTCTTTTTACCAAAGTAGCTGTAGCTTAATAATGCTGGCAAAAACAAGGAGGATAGACACATATTTTTATCAAACTAAAGTACCTTTTTATTTCAAGAATGAAGAGATAGAGAACAATCATAATTTGTAGAAGGCAAAACTAAATTTTAATATTGTAAACAATCCACTACCTTTAAAGTATTCCTAGGAGATTATTCTTGTTTTACAAAGTCTGGCTGCCAGAAAAATAAATTCTCATATATAAACACATGAACATGTAGCTTTAAAATATCATTAAAATCATTGTTTTAAATTCTAATTTTCTTATAAACCTGGATTTTAAGATGGGACAGGAATCATACAAAACTATTATCCCAATTTAAAAGTATCCTAGGAGACCTTCTAGCTTCTTGGATGCTTCATATCATGTGGTTGTCCTCAGTTAAGATTGTGGTGAAGCTATGATATCTACCCTCTCCATCCCTAATCAATATGTAAACCATTCACCTCACTGCCCTTAGTTAAGATGGTAGCAAACCACATGTTGATTCCCAGAACAGCTCCAACCCCAAACTACAAGCTTTAACTCAACTTCATTTACAGATGTTACAGATTTTTAACCATATCCCA
This sequence comes from Microtus oregoni, assembly GCF_018167655.1. Classification (NCBI taxonomy): domain Eukaryota; kingdom Metazoa; phylum Chordata; class Mammalia; order Rodentia; family Cricetidae; genus Microtus; species Microtus oregoni. The sequence goes on from NW_024543060.1 coordinate 20,878,085, forward strand.
TAACTTAAAAAACATTATATATAATTGAGACTATATGAACACAGCAAAATCACACATTCAAGACCATATAGAAACAAACATGCAGTGAGCACATACATTCACAAAATAGACTAAATTATATATATTTACTTGACTGTTGGAATTTCAAGGGAGGAGTACCTTGTGAGTTGCTCAATTCAATTTTCACACACAGAGGTGTTACATCAGGACCGGTGGCAGGTTTACTTGCATATGGGGAAAGCTGCCAACTGGCCACAACTTGGAATACATATAGACAAACCGGATACATAAGACATAAAAGAAACAACAGAGATCACAATAACAATTGGTTTCACATAGAGGTTTTATCCGTCTGAACTCTAAGGCAGATCAGTAATCATGGGTGGGTCTGACTGAACTCCCAATTAACCAGAAATAAAAACAGAAATAACCAAAGGTCCTGGAGACATCTCACAGCTTACAGTACCTTAAATGAAGGATTGTGTGGATCTTATTGGACCCCTTTTTCCCCGAGTAGGGTACCCTAAAGCCTGAATCCAAAAACCAGGCATGAAATGTCAATGTCATAGAGAAAGAAAGAAAGAAAGAAAGAAAGAAAGAAAGAAAAGAAAGAAAGAAAGCATTTATGGCTTAATGGCTTACCATAAAGAAGGAAGCTTCCATAAAAATATTCCAGACATGGCTCTCACTATAGAGGGTTTCCCAGAGCAGGAATGAAGAGCCTATATTCAGAATTTCGGGTGAAATTATCTTGCTGTGAAGTTCCATATGATAATCCTTAGGTTCGCCAGGGAAAGACCAGTTCCACTCTTTTGATCAAATTAAAGAAAGGTTTTCATAAAACATTATATATTGACCAAAATGGAATTTGGTCAGGACAACTATCTACACACTGTTCAGATGTGGGAGCCTGAGAAACAAGCTGTCCATGCTTACACACACAAAACACATAGGCCACTGTAATTTCCCATGGGGCTCTCTTTTTATTTTCAAGAGCTAAAATTCCAGAAATCCTAGGAAGATACCTGGTCCTTGAGCAGGTAAGGTTTAAAGGTTAGCTTATGTTATAACAGCAGCCAGCAAAATCTACTTTTCTGCTTTCTGTCTCTTTTTTTATGTTTTACTTAAAGCTTAGCAGTAAGACTTAGCTACCATATAACTAGAAAAATAAAAAGCATTATATATAACATATCACATACTATATATAATATAAAATATATAATGTATAAAATATTATAATTAAATAATGATTATATAAGAGTCTTGAGGATAGCAGGTTAGACTATGTGGTTATTTTCCAAGTTAATCTATACTATATAGAAAGATGCTATGGGACAATGGTCTGTAGTCTGTCACCAGTAGCCCAGCAGGAAGTACAGGCAAGGTGACCAGGCAGGAAATAGAGGTGGAGTAATGAGAATTCTGGCGAGAAGGAAATTTCAGTCTGAAGTCATCATCAAGACACAGAGCAAGAAAATATACTGTCTCAAGTTAGGAATAATAAAATACTAAACATAAAATTTACAAATAGAGGGCCTGGCGGTGGTGGCGCACGCCTTTAATCCCAGCACTCAGGAGGCAGAGGCAGGCAGATCTCTGTGAGTTCGAGACCAGCCTGGTCTATAAGAGCTAGTTCCAGGACAGGCTCCAAAACCACAGAGAAACCCTGTGTCGAAAAAAAAAATTTACAATAGAACAATGCTAGGAATATAGGTACATTTGAAAGAAAATTAGGACATGGCCACTCCTAGGTAAGACTAAGGAGGTTTTCATTGAAATATAAGGAAGGCATAGACAGGTGCAACTGGAGGAGTCCAGGTTGAAACAGTCCAGCAGATTGAGTCAGGCAATGAAAGAAAAAAAAAGATGGGAAGAGTTAGAAAGGTAAAGGAACCAAGAGAACACATAGAAATAAGTGCGACTCAGGGGCTGGAAGATTATAGGTATGGGGTGGGGTACGACAACAAGGATGACTCTGGAAAAGGGAATTGTGAATAGGAACTGAGGAGGGGCTGGTGCCTAGCATAGAATCTTGCCTGATAATAGGTACCACAGACTCAGGTTAATGGAAAAATATCTGTCCTTTTTGCCAGAGCTCAGGAGAATGACTCTTCTTAGCACAGAAGAACTATTTTCTTAAGTCCCTGAGGGAATGTGGCTTTTCTCTAAATGACAGATTTTGAAAAAGAAATTTTTGGGGGTGTAACACATTCAAAGTATCTTTCAAATTACAAACAATATTTATAGTAATTAAGATTGTTTTGAGAACATTTTAATTCAAACATGGACAACAGTCTAGCATATAAACAGATTTTAGTGAATATGTATCAACCCATGCAATCATCTAATATTCTAGTAAGTATATTTCATAAATAGATAGATTTTCTATTTTGTAATGAAATCTCTAATAACAACAGCACAAATCTGCTTGCAGGGATTTTTGCCTTCAGGTGATAGCATGAGGCAATTCCCTTCCTTGTTTATCTATCCTACAGGAAACCTCTAGGATTCAAACTTATTCAAATTCATCTCAGCAGCTCTACTCAGTCACACTCCAGGGTATTACTTTAACTGGATCTAAATCTCCACACTTTAATGACAGCTCAAGCAATTAACATCTCCTAAAGGGAATCTAAATGCAAACAGCTTTTGCAAACCAATATCCCTGAAGGAAATTTTAAGCACCTAACCCCTAAGGAACAACTTATGCAAACAAGTATCAGGAGTTTACCCTTAATAAACATTTATTCAAATCCATGCCCTAAAGCACACACTGAAATCTAACACTTTACACACACACACACACACACACACACACACACACACACATATTTCATTGGCACATGGCCATACACACTGTGCAGAATATTCTTGATGCCTATGACAAGATGACTTTTATCAATACATATTCTAGATTTGATTAGAGTGAAAGTAGTAAAAAATTAAGACAGATGCAATAAATTACCAAATATGATATGGGTTCTGCCTTAGTTATGTATCTATTGCTATAATAAAATTCCTGGAACTGAAAAATTTTAAAGGAAATTAATTGGTCAGTTTGGTCAATGCTGCAAGCTGAGAAGTTCAAAAGTTGATGAAGGCCTCTGACTCATCATAGGAGAGATATAAGAACTAAATTTCTCTAGCATGATATAGATAAAGTTAAAAGACACTGTCAGTTTATAAAAACCCATTCCCACTGGCCCTAATCCAGGTAAAGTTCATACATTTCAGTGACATATTATCCAGGCCTACAAGGGGAAAATTAAGGACTAAGTATCTTCCCAAATCCCCATTTCCTGACACTGTAATAAATGCAAATTCAACAGTTTAATAGGTGATGAAACACACTCATGCCTTAACTGTATTTATTAAACTACTAACTTTATCATTTATTTTGATTTTATCTACAATGCTAAAACTTAAAAAATACTTTACTGTAACAATATTTTTTTAAAAAAAAATAAGATGTTTTGCTTTATTTTTTAAAGAAAAAGTGAAAAGGATCTAAAATGTGCTGGGTATGGTGGCACATGCCTTTAGCCTTATCACACTGGAGGCAGAGGCAGGGGAATCTTGATGGGTTTCAGTTAGCTTAGTCTACAAGCAAGATGTAGGCTACACAGAGAAACCCTATCTTGGAAACCCCCTTTTCCCTCACACCGAAAAAATATGAATTTAAATGCAGAGCAATAAACTAATGAGTAAGGAATTATATAGCTCCTATAACCTATAGCATATATTAAATGTTAAAGATTATCTAAAATGAAATTATTTATATATCAAAATGTCTCCTATTTTATTTCTGGATGTGAAAATTAGATAATGCTGAAAATTCCGTTACTTACTATTTGAAAATAATTTCAAAACAAGTAATAGTCAATCCTCACTAAATAATTGTATTTGCACAGAATTTGAATATTGTTCTCATATTTGGGCATCTACCTGGTTCTTGTCTCCGGTTCTGTTCATAAAATTATTACAGAGAAGTCCACCTCATTCCACAAACCTCTCACAACATGTTACTATTGCTATGCTTTCTATGACCATAATTTCTGGAGTCTGTGGGTTTGCCTGACCTATCCACTAAAAGAGCCATGCATCATATTTGTTTTTAGGTTAAAGTTCATCACTCCAGGTGCCCAATGTACCTTCCAGTTCCTAAGAGACCTAGTCACTCCTTCAGGCAGTGAAGTGTTCATGCTACTTTGTGATTCTCTTTCTGTTCCACTGGAAGTCAAGGAAGCAATGAAGCTTGACAGGACTATTGGCCTTAGACATTAATCCTATGCAACCTGTAAATTATTGCAAACTTCACTGCATCCTGGAGCTTGCCATTATATTCTATTTCTGATGAAAGTATAAAAAAACCTGATGGCACTCAATAAACTTGTCATTCCTTAAGTTTTGCTGCAGACCCTCCAACCAGCCTGATTTCATTCCTTGATGACATATCAGGTGACCCTGCCCTGGTAAAGAAAAGCAGTTACACATTATTGTCACTTTCATAAAACCTGAAACCATTCATGGTGATGACAGATGAGTAGAAAGATAGCATACTATTTAAATATGCTTTTTTGCTTTTCAGGAAGTTTTACTATTTAGAGAATAAAAAGACAAATTTGCCAAATGTTTGATTTCAAAATAATATTTTGAAGCGTTAAGAAGGAGTTTTAGTAATGTCTTTCTGCGGTGGAAGCAACCTTCCTCAAGACCCAGTAATACCACTTTTGGGTATACATCCAAAGGACGCTCAGTTGTGCCATAAGGACATGTGCTCAACTATGTTCATAGCAGCATTGTTTATCATAGCCAGAACCTGAAAACAACCTAAATGTCCCTCAACCAAAGAATCGATAAGGAAAATGTGTTACATTTACATAAGGGAATACTTCACAGCAGAAAAAAATAACGATATCTTGAAATTTGCAGGAAAATGGATGGAGCTAGAAAACATTATTTTGAGTGACGTAATCCAGACACAGAAAGACAATTATCACAGTTACTCACTCATAGGTGGTTTTTAAACATAAAGCAAAGAAAACCAGCCTAGAAACCACAATCCCAGAGAACTTAAGACAACTATGAGGACACTAAGAGAGAGTTAAATAGATCTAATCTACATGAAAAGTAGAAAAAGACAAGGTCTCCTGAGTAAATTGAGAACATGAGGTCCTTGGGGGAGGACTGAAGAGGAGAGGGGATAGGCAGGGAGGGGAGCAGAGAAAAATGTAGAGCTCAATAAAAATCAATTAAACAAAAAGATTTTTAACAGATCACAACTCAAGTGATAAACAACTCAAGTGTTGCATCTATGTATAGCACATTTGTGGCTGACATGCTGCCAGTCAGTTGTTTTTAGTACATCATAGTATCGGTCACATCCTAAGAGTCAGATCTATTTAGTTATGAAGATAATAGGAAAGGACTTAATATTAGCAAATTTCTCAAAATGTTCAAAATTGTTCTTTGATATAACGGTAGATAGCATTTGACTTACTTTTATTCCAGTACTAAGCTCAATCTTCTTCTCTTGAGAGAGTAACATTATTCATCATGAGTGTATATTCTATAATCTAGTTGCCTCATGTCTTCATAAGTATGTGGACATGTACAGAATAGGTATGTGTTCATGCATACAATACAAACATTCAAGTGGAAATCTTTATAACATTAAATATAAGTATATGTGTATGAATGTGTATATACGAAAAAGTTTTTTAAAGAATTTCATATAATAGAAAACTATAACAATGAAAGTAGAGCACACTGGTGATATAAAATCTATTCCTCCTCTTTTCAATAATTTCTCAATAATTTTATGTATAGCATAAATATATATAGCTAATATATAAGAATATTTCTTTTAGAGAGTCCGGTTTTATCCCATGCTTTTTCGGTCACAGTCCAGCTGGCCTTGGTGAGCTCCCAGTAGATCAGCTCCACTGTCTCAGTGGGTGGGTGCACGCCTCGTGGTCCCGACTTCTTTGCTCATGTTCTCCCTCCTTCTGCTCCTCATTGGGACCTTGGGAGCTCAGTCCAGTGCTCTAGTGTGGGTCTCTGTCTCTGTCTCCATCCATCACCAGATGAAGGTTCTATGATGATATGCAAGATATTCGTCAGTATTGCTCTCGGATAGGGTCATTTCAGGTTCCCAATCCTCAGCTACCCAAGGAACTAACTGGGAACCTCATGTTGGGCACTTGGGAGCCCCTCTAGGGTCAAATCTCTTGCTCACCCGAAAGTGGTTCCCTAACTAAGAATTGTGGTTCCGTGCTCCCCTATCCACCTTTCCTTTATCCCAATTCTCCTGATTCCCCAAATCCCCCCTTCTTCCCTTCTACCTTTTCTCTCCCCATCTCCCCTTACCCCCATCCCACCCCACCCCCAAGATCCTAATTTTCTCCCCGGCAATTGGGTCTACTTCCCTTAGCCAAGAGGATAACTATATGTTTTTCCTTGGGTTCACCTTCTTACTTAGCTTCTTTAGGTTCACCTATTGTAGACTCCGTGGCGCTAATTTATGGCTAGAAACCAATTATGAGCGAGTACATCCCATGTTCATCTTTTTGGGTCTGGGACACCTCACTCAGGATAGTGTTTTCTATTTCCATCCATTTGCCTGCAAAATTCGAGAAGTCATTGTTTTTTACCGCAGCGTAGTACTCTAGCGTGTATATATTCCATACTTTCTTCATCCATTCTTCCATTGAAGGGCGAACAATGAGGGCTGATGAGACGCCAAGGACAATGGCACGGGGTTTTGATCCTACTTAATGTGCTGGCTTTGTGGAAGCCTAGCCAGTTTGGATGTTCACCTTCCTAGATATGGACGGAGGGGGGAGGACCTAGGACTTACCACAGGGCAGGGAACCTGGACTGCTCTGTGGACTGGAGAGGGAGGGGGAGAGGAGTGGGGGGAGGGGTAGAAGGGTGGGAGGAGGGGGAGAAGGGTGGGAGGAGGTGGAAACTTGTTTTTTGTTTATGTTTGTTTTTCTTCTTTTCTTAATAAAAAAAATTATTAAAAAAAAAAAAGAATATTTCTTTTAGAATCACCTTTTTCTACAGTTGCTATCAATTTTATTTCATCAGTCACAATCATTTCTTCAGAAAATTTGTTAGAATAACAATTTTCCTTAATTTGACCTAATCTGGTGATCTCATTTAGGAAATCTAATTATAGATTAATATTTTATTGACATAGCTACATTGACATACATTCAAATTTTGCATAGCATAACCTTTGTTGGAACTCATAAATCTTATATACTATGCAATTAGACTGATTTATTTTGTTGGTAGTTGTCAGTGACATGAAATCTTGAAGTAACTTACAATGACATCTACTAATACCATTTATACTGAATTAAAGGAAATAACTTGCTAGTCTTTTAAATAAAATTCTTTATCTCCCTTCATTCTTTAATGTGTGTTTTTTTGGGGGAGGTGGGGCATGAGATCATTGCAGGTCTGAATCCATGACAGAGTGTGGAGTTTCAAAGACATCCTTCAATGTTCAGTCTTTGTGTGCCTCCCACCTTTTGGTTTGAGTATGGTCTCTCCTCATCTTGGAAAGTCACTCCCTAGTCAGTCAAGCTATCTAAGGCCCGTCCAGGAAGGGTTCTGCCTGTCTCTGATCCTTACCATTTCACTGCTGAAATTAAATATGTGCACTGTGCACAACATTTTATGTGATTTCTTACTATCTAAATTCAGGTCTCACAATTGTGAGATAGTGCTCTTTTGATTAAACCATCTTCCTAGGGCTGAAACCTCCCTTCTTGCTCATGATTTTCAAACAGAGAGAGTCTGCAGATAATACATCTCCATGAGCACTTCATCAATCAGATGAGCACTTGACTCTCTGATCACTTATAAATCATAGGTAATATCTGCAACTGTGTCTCATGTAATGCTTTTAGGAAGTTTCATAAGGTGATAGAAAATAGCCCTTTCCCATCTAATGTTTCTTATAATACAGGAATTATTTCACTTGACTGTTGACAGATTTTTAGAAAAAGAAAAGAAGATGACCCAAATGACTAGCCAGTCCTTTTCTTAAAGAACTTTAAAAAGGAGAATGAAATAAAGTAAGAACTTTTTTATTATTTTATGACAATTTCCCATGGGTGAGAGACCTAGAATTCAGAAATGACCCCCTTGTAAGTGAGTTATAGACAGGTGTGTTCTATGATTGAAATAAAGCAGAAAGCTTTCAGTATTATGAAAGATTTATTTTTATTCTGTGCACTTTAACTCTGTTTCAATTCATTTCCAGCTATCTTTTCCTGGAGTTACATACTTATTGATTTGGACTGAGTGTTTTGTTGGCAGGATGAGCTGTTTTAAGGAAGAGTTTTCAAATACTGCACCAGAATTTGGCACAATAGCTTTCTCTTTTGAATTACTAACAGACTATAACATTGGATCAAAAGTTGACTCCTAATAGAATTAAAATAGCTTGATTGTAACACTAGTCATCAAATGCAATGATACAACCATACTAATACATTAGCTTGCTGTTTGCAAAATAAAATAGAATAATACCACACATTTCTTCTCATGCTTTAATTTCTTTATCTAAATTCTCTTATTTAATAACAATCTGTATTTACCTATCTGTACTTTTATAATTATCTCATGATTCATAACTGATTTTTTTAAAATATTCTCAATTTTTTTCTTTATTTCCTTCTCTTTGATACATTTTCAATTTCAGTCATAGAATTTTATTTTGCTGAGTTTGATGCTTTAAACAGTTCTTTAAAGACCATAACTGACAAAGCACATGATGTGGTATTGGATATTAAGGAGGACAGATGTATTCAATAGAATGCTCACAGCAAATATAAACACCTAAATATATTTCCTCTGGGAAATATAATGTCATTGAAATACGTTTGTTTCCTTGCTGCATTAAAGTCAATGGAATCATGACATGTTGTCAGAATCACCTGTAAAAGCACATCTTCTACTTTTGAAATTCAGTTTTATATAATGGAGAGATGAGTAAATAGGTCATTTTGACAGGGGGTAATACTATAGCTAATGTTTTTCATTTATACTAGTGTATTTTCATTAAGAATTTAAAAGCATTATCTTTCAGAGACAAAATACATGGTCTTGTAATGTTTGTTAACCAGAATTGATTGTTATGAATTGCCAGTTTTGAAAGTGTTTCTTTTGAACTCTATTGCTCTGTTCTGGTCTCCACCAACACACAAAAGGTAAGTGACCTGCCTGAAGCTGGACCATCAGCACCTACCAGATTCTGTTTTGCCCAAGACCAACTTTGCTATACAACCCAATGTACCTCATGATGCTTCCCATGGCAAGCCCTTCCCTGCAAATTCAGCAGACTCTAGTCAGAAGGTCAGAATACATAGACCAAGTAAACCCCATTCTAGTTAGAGGAAGAATGGACTCGCAGGCCCAGAAGATTTTGACTTTACCAGAGGCCAGGTCTAATCTAGGCAATAAAGGCCACCCAAATGTGGGAGACAACCCACTGGACCTGAAGACTTGCTAGTCACCAAAACCATTGGGCACTTCAGTCATAAAGAAAGAGAGTAAATGTAAAACAAAGGAGCCACACACCAATACAACAAAGATAAATATAAGAATCAACACCTAAAACTGTAATCATCCCAAATATAGATGCCTAAACACCAGTATAAGAATATATTTGATAACAGAAAGGGCAATATGGTACCAAAACAATCCAGCAAACACTGAACATTCCAAGACTGCTGAAACATAAGAAAATAGCATTAAAATAACTTTATGAAGATGATAGAAGCACATGAAAAGTAAATGAAAGACTCTCTAAAAGAAATTAAAGACAAAAAACTGGAAGAAATTAATAAATTCCTTAAAGAATGACAAAAAGCACAAAAAAATATAACAGTTGAGGAAACAGTTCAAGACATGAAAACTGAAATAGATACAACAAAGAAAACACAAACAGAAAATTCTTGAAAAAGAAAATCTGGGTAAATGAACAGGAAATACAGATGCACTTATTATATTACCAGTATAATAAAGAAATGAAAGAGAGAACCTCAGGTGTTGAAGATACTATAGAGGAAATAGATTCATCACTCAAACTAAGTGCTAAATCTTAAATATTCATATAAAATGTCCAAGAAATTTGGGACACCATGAAAAGACCAAACCTAAGAATAATAGGAATAGAAAAACAAAAAAATAAAAGAATCCCGCCCACCTAAAAGGCACAGAAAATATATTCAACAAAATCAGAAGAAAACTTTCCGAACCTAATGAAGGAAATGCCTATGGAGCTACAATTAGCTTACTGAACAGCAAATAGGCAGTACACTTTAAATTCCCATTAACAATAATAATCAAAACATTAAACATACAAAATAAACAAAGAATATTAAGAACCAGAAAGGAAAAAGGTCAAGGAAAATATAAACACAGACTTATCACACTTAGACATTTTTTCTCAGCAGAGATTTTAAAAAAGCAGAAAGACCTGAATAGACATTATGCAGACACTATAATACCATGAATAGCAGCAACTACTCTACCCAGCCAACTATACTACAATATCGAGCAAAACTTTCAACTACATAGACAGATTAAACACTGAATTTCCTGACAAAACTAAATTTAAACAAGACCTATTCACAAATCCAGCATTAACAGATACTAGAAGTAAAATTCATCCCCAGGGAGATTGCTGTACCACCAAAAACATAGGCAATATGCAAAAAAAAAAACACCAGCAAAGCCCAAAGACGGTAAATACACACACACACACACACACACACACACACACACACACTTGGGAAAAGATTTTCTGATCAAATGGACTTATATATCAAGCTTGGTGCAGCTATTCTCTTAGATGTCATTAATATCTAATAAAATACACTTAACAGTGAAAATATTCATAAAAATAGAGAAGGACATTTCAAATTCATCAAAGGAAATATCCATCAAGATAATGTTTCAGTTCTGAAAAATCTATGCTCCAAATATATAGGCACTCACATTAATTGTTGGTTGTTTTACTCTTTTGGCTTTTTGCTCTTTGTTCATTTGTTTTTTAGGGGTCCCAAGACTCAGCTGCCAATTAAATTACAAGAGAGTTTATGCTTTCTTATAAATTCCCACCCTTAATTTTCCTTGTTACTTGCCAGTTTTTCTTAAATTATCACAATTGCCTTTTACCTATGGGTTGTCTTCCTTTTTCTTACTTATCTGTATTTTACTTTCACCCTTACTCCATGGCAGGCAGGATGGTTGGCCCCTGACATTCTCCTCTTCTTGTTCTATCTTGTTTCTTCCCTTTTCTTCCCAGATTTCTCCTACTATTTATTCTTTTTGTCTGTCAACCCTGCCTATCCTTTCTCCTGCCTCACTATGATCCATGTAGCTCTTTGTTAAACCATCAGGTGTTTTATACAGGCAAAGAATCACAACATCACAGAGTTAAACAAATGCAGCCTGAACAAAAATAACACACCTAAAATAATATTCCACAACATACCTTTGTAAAAGAAAGACTGCTAAAGCTTAAATCACACATTGAACCATACACAGTAATAATGAGAAACTTCAACAACCACGTATAGTTACAATTTTCCTTAGTTATGCCAGAATATAAATTAGGTACAAATCTTTGTACTCATCAAGATAAGGTAAATAATGGAATATTTTCTCTGAATTTGCCAAATACATATGGACTATTTTGTAAATAAAATTCTTACTTGATAACTGTTTTTATTATACATAGTTTTACGATATAAAACTTAAATCCCTTTCTAATTGTTTAAACAAAAAGAAAGAAATGTAGAATATTACTTTAACTATGTAAATATTCAAATATTTAAATATTACTTTAACTATGTTAAATTTGTTTATACTGTACTTGTTTAATCGTATAAAGGTGTGTTGCTCTTTTTGTTTTTTTTTTTTAATTATTTTGAATTTGTTTAGTCATGTAAAGATTTCTCATTTTTTTCCCTTGTTTGCCTAAGGCAACTGATTGGTCTAATAAAAAACTGAATGGCCAAAGGTATGGCTGTAGAGGGATAGACAGAGCTGGCAGTCAGAGAGAATAAGTAGGAGAAATCTAGGCTTATGAGAAGAAGGAGATGAGAATAAGCGAGAAAGGTGGGAAGACTCCCTGAGCCAGTCAGTCAGGCAACCACCAGAGAGCAAGACACTGAGTAGGACATGCAGAATGAAAGAAGTGTAAAAAGTCCTGAGGCCAAAGAAAGATGAAAAGAAGCAGGTTAAATTAAGTTTTAAGAGCTAGTGGGATAAGCATAAGATAAGACTGAATATTAATAACTAATATCAAGTCTCCATGTCATGCTTAAGGAGTTGGTAGTGGCCAAAAAGAGAGCCTGGTATAGACCCTTGTTGATAATTATTCAGATACGCCCTGATTGCATAAGTGTTTCAGTGACACAACTATTAATGAATTGTATTCCCTTTAAAGGAAATACTTTGCTCTGGACTAGGTCTTTATGCAATATTTTTTCCGCACAAACAATAGATTAAATCTATTTTAAATCAGTAGATTAGAATAAAATATTTTTTTAAATTATCATGCATGCATTTTCTATGAAAATTTGATAACATATTAGAAAATTAAATAATTTCAAATGTGTGGTTACCAAGTATGTGTTCATTTTCTCTATGTGTAACAATGGAGTCAGATTTGTACATGTAGTATTGTAGCACAAGGAAAAAAACTTGTAACCTAACATAATGCAAATCAGAACACAAACTGAATGTGGTAATCATAGAATTTAATAAGCTTGCTGACTAGGTATCAATGCTTTCCTTTGATATACTCTAAAACACATTATCACAAGCTAAATGTGAGATTTCTTGGTAGGTAATTTTGATCAAAAACTACATTTAACAAAATTAACACATTATGCAAAAATACATTAGACTTTACAGCCTTTTGTTCTTCTCTTGTTCTCAATAAATTCCACTGTAACACACTTTATAATGAGCTAGCACCCGCAGGACCTAAATGTGCCTTCAGATATGCAGATTCATGTTGCCAGAAAGTGGAATAATTGCTTCCCTCTAAGAATGTACAAATCAAAATAATTTCTTAATGACAGTATTACTAGAGATTGAAAATTGAAATCTCTTTATCACAGCCGAATAACAGTAGCTTTGGTAGGCAGCATATTTTTGTGACAAAATAAAAGATGATAGCTTAGAATAAAACATTGTTCTTTTGTGTTGGCTGTATGTGCTCATAATGGAAGGTAACACTAATTTTGGCATCAGTATCCTTCCAACTAAAAGTTGTAAATATTGAGTGGTTTCACTTTCTAGAGTAGCCTGGAGCTCACAAACAGAGATATATCAATAAGAGGTTAAATTTAAGACTAAATAAGATAATTAGGTTAAAAAATTATAAAGATTTTCATGAATACGTGCATTTAGTAAGAATTAAACCTAGAGCAAAAATAACATAAATATGAAAATATTTCTATATGTTTGATTTCTGACAATTTACCTGTTTCAATTTACTGTTTAAAATGGTTTATTACATTTTCACTCATATTATGTGCCTAGGACAATGTATGTGCACGTGTTCAGGTTCCCCCCAAAATCAAAAGAGTATCAAAACTTCCTGAAGATTGAGTTGCATGCAGTATTAATTTACACAACATGGATGCTTGCAGTTGAAGTAGAGTCTTCTGGAAAAGTGGCAAGCTCTCTTAACCAATGAAACATCTTTTCGTTCTAGTAATTAACTGTAGTAACAGGAGTTGCGGGGCTGAGTCCCCAGCACCCCGGCTGCCTGGCTAGCTTATGCCCCGAAATAACAACACACAAACTGTATTCATTTAATCACTGCTTGGCCCATTTCTATCTAGCCTCTTCTAGGATAATTTTCACATATTAATTTAGCCCATTTCTAATCATCTGTGTAGTGCCCCTAGGTGCGCTTACCTGGAAGGTTCTAGCCTATGTCCATCATGGGTCGGAGCTTCATCGTGTGCGTCTGCCTGGGAGCTGGGAGCATGGCGTCTCTCAGAGGCGTCTGCTCCCGAGAGGAGAGCTGTGGAGTATGAGCTCACTTCCTCTTCCTCCCAGCATTCTGTTCTGTTTACTCCTCCCACTTATCTTCTAACCAATGAGGGCCAAGCAGTTTCTTTTTATTTAACCAATGACCTTCCTCCATCAATTAACTTTTTAACTCTTAATAGACAATAGGCATATGCATTTTTATTCATAGAAATCATTTATGACAAACTCATTAGCAGTACTGATTATGCCTTATCAAAAATTACTTGAGAAACTAGGACACAAGTTGGATAACTGATTCAAATACAAATTAAATTACAGTTCCATTTACATACACACAAACAAACACACACAATCAATGAGATAGGGAGCTTGGGAGATAAATCATAATAATTGAAGATGTTGGTACACAAATAACAATGCCAAACTAAATATTACTGTTTCTACAAGTAAATTCTGATGTTTTCACAAACTGCTGATACACTACTAGTATCCTAACATGTAGATATCTTAGAGTTGATTCTTCCAGTGTTATTTCTGTTCACAAAAATAAATGATTCAAAAATACCTCAAGCAATAAACAAGATCTATATTACAAATACAATGTGTAATCTTATATTCTCTTTTTTATTACAGAAAATGCCATTAATATTTGAGCAAGTAGCCAGAGTTCTCAGTATAATGTTTATAATAATCCCAGACAGCACATTTTAAGTGTTTTATTTATAAAATAGTATTTATCATTTGGAATTACCTAAGAAAGTAATGAAATTAAATCCTTTTTCTTTATCTCCCACTTAATGTTTTATTTTCTTGTGGAGACTTTTTAAGTGACAAGTAAAGTATGAATACTTTTAGGATAATTTCATATACAAATATTCCCATGAGGTTTTATGTACATATAATTTAAGATTTATTTACAATAAATCTAATTAATAGATCCAATCTCTCTTTCTAGCTTTCTCTATGTGTTTGCGTGTGTGTGTGTGTGAATGTGCGTATGATGCATAAAATTATTATCTATTCTCCCAACAAATTTGAATACTGCCCTACATTATCTAATAATATTTGCTACCATCTTGCCCTGCACAATTATGTTTTTGTTATGAACAAATTATTTTCCCATAGAACATATTCTGATCATAGTTTTATCTCCTTCCCTTCCTGCCATTTTTTCCCATTTCAATCCCCGCTAGACTGACTCCCTTTCTTTCTTCATTAAAAACAGATTAATCTTCTAGGAGTCAACAAGTGAACATGATGAAACAAAATATAATACAAGGTAGAAAAAAATATCATATCAAAGTTGTACGTAGCAACCCAGTAGGAGAAAAATTGTACCAAGACCAGATCCAAAAGTCAATGAACAACTTAATGTTAATCAAGAGTCCCGTAAAAATACTAAGCTAAAACTATAATATAAGCATAGAGGACCTGGTGCCCTGTAGTATCTTTGCATATTGATTAAGTCTTAAGAAGTTGTTCTTCATCTACATGGGCACCAGTATAGAGCATCTCTGTACTCTCTAAATTTGAATCTTGAAACCTTGTTTTTTATTTTTTGTTCTATGACTATATTTTAGGACTACATATAAGTAGATAATATGGTACTTTTAAAAGCAATAAAAGTTGTGAGTCACGGCAAGAATTAGTTAATCCTGTTACATTTCTCAGATGAAAAACGAAGAGTTCCCTTGTTATTTGTTAATGACTGTCAATGTAAATACTTTGCATGTTAACTAGAAAACAAGTTATTCTATACTGATCTTATTTTATTTATATTTTTAAGTTACCATTAAAATGTGATGATTACATTTTGATGTGTTCTTGGATTCTTTTTACAAGTATTTTATTGAGTATTTTTCATCAAGGTTCATGAGTGGAAATGGTCTGTAGTTCTCTTTCTCTTTTAGATTTTTTGAAGGGTTAATATAAAGAAAACAACTTCAACCAATGGTGCAGTGTGGAGTCTGAGAAATGTGGGCTCATTTCTACCTTGTATGATGGTCAGAGTTTGGAGGTTGCTCAAATGATCTACAAGTTTAGTTGCAGGTCCCAACTCAGGATGTGTTTGCTTGATTCTTTTAATATTAAAATAGCTCATTTAAGTAGGTCTATGTCATCCTGACAGGTAGTCAGGATATGTGAATGTACTTCTGCTCTGTCTTTTGTAAGTATGACATCACCTGGGGAGGGGTGGCCTTCAGGATATGTGATCTAGACCAGCTTTGCTACCTAGACAACAGAATGCTAATGATTTGATGCTTCAGAGTAATAAAGCATCAAATCATTAGCATGTGAGTTATCCTTTGTATCATGTTAATAAAGTCTTTTGTTACCTTCTTCCTTCCATTTATTTTTGGTATAAAAACTGTGGAAAAATAAACACACATAATCACTGGAATACTCTCTTGGTATTATTCTATGTTTTCTGTCTTATTATCTTTATGCATCTGCATATTCTCTACTAAAATTCCCATGCCCCTACCCTGGTAAAATGTGATTTTGTCAAGAACAGTCATTGACAGTGCTGTCAGAATGCAGAAAATGCTAATGGACAGTTATGTATCACCCTGAACAAAACTCAAGTCCACGTAGATCAAAGACATGAATATAAAACCAGATCACTGAACCTGATAGACAGAAAGTTGGGAATAGCCTTAAACACATTGGCACAGGAGACTTGTGCTCAGTATGTTCATAGCAGCATTATTTGTCATAGCCAGAGCATGGAAACAACCTAAATGCCCCTTGATAGGAGAGCAGAGCAGAGAAAAATGTAGAGTTCAATAAAAATCAATTAAAGAGAAAGAATGGATAAGGAAACTATAGTACATTTGCATAGTGGAGAAGTACACAGCAAAAAAAATTAATGACATCTTGAAATATGTGGGAAAATAGATGGATCTAGAAAACATCATATTGAGTGAGGTAACTCATGACCCAAAAGATAATATCATATGTATTCACTCATAAGAGGCTTTTAAACATAAATCAAAGAAAACCAGCCTACAATTCACAATCCCAGAGAACCTAGACAACAGTGAGTACTTTAAGAGAGACATGCATGGACCCTACCTACATGGGAAGTAGAAAAGACAATATCTTCTGCATAAATTGGGAGCATGGGGAGCAGGGAATAGGGTAGAAGTGGAGGATAGAGGAAGGGAGGGGAACATAGAAAAATGTATAGCTCAATCAAATCAATACAAAAAAAAAACCCTAAATGGACTGAACCTGACAGAAGTGAAAGTGTGAAATAGAAGACCCTTTAACCATTGGCTTATGAATAAACTTTCTGAACTGAACGGCATTAGCACAGGTGCTAAGTGATGGAGGAAGGTCATTGGTTAAATAAAAAGAAACTGCTTGGCCCTCATTGGTTAGAAGATAGGTGGGAGGTGTAAACAGAACAGAATGCTGGGAGGAAGAGGAAGTGAGCTCAGATTCCACAGCTCTCCTCTCGGGAGCAGACGCCTCAGAGAGAGAGACACCATGCTCCCGGCTCTTGGGCAGACACACGCAATGAAGCTCCGACCCAGGATGGACGTGGGCTAGAATCTTCCCGGTAAGACAGGTGCTCACAGATTATTAGAGATGGGTTGATTGGGATATCAGAATTAGCCAGTAAGGGCTAGAGCTAATGGGCCAAGCAGTGTCTAAAAGAATACAGTTTGTGTGTTGTTATTTTGGGGTATAAGCTAGCCGAGCAGGTGGCCAGGGTGCTGGGAACGCAGCCCCGCCACCCATTTTCCTACAGCTAAGAGCAACAATTAATAAATGAACCTCATGAAACAGAACAAGTTCTGCACTGAAAATGACATCATAAAAAAGCAGCAGGCTAAAAGTGGGAACTGATTTTCATCACCTGCACATCTGAAGGAGAACTAATGCTTATAATTAATAAATAACCCCAAAATTAGATAATAAGAAAGCAAATACCAAAACTAGAAAGTGGTACACAGCTCTATAAACAGACTTCTCAATAGAGGAAATTCAAAGGAATGATAAAAACTTAAAGAAATGTTCAGCATCCTAAAATCATCCTAAAATTATCCTGAGTAATGTAACCTAGAGCCTCAAAGACAAATATGGTGTGTTTAAATGGATATTTAATTGTCTTAATTCAATTATATGAAAACTACAATCCACAGAACAACACTGGCTAGGCATACAGCAAGGAATTTTGAGTGCATGGGAGGGGAATGAAGTGTAGGTAAAGACAGATGTTTAAAAGAATTCCCACACTAGCTCAGAACTGAGGATAATAGAGGGTTAATTATTTAGTCGTGAACTCACAGAATACAGTTCTCTGCTTGAACTGGGAACAGCAACCAAATCCCACAGCTGGAAGATAGGCCGGGCTTGTGCTTTATGTTGGCATATATAAGATGAGGCCATGCCCAAGTGGGCAGGTAACTTAAAGGCTACTGGCTGTAGTAATTCCTGCAGTACCTCCCCATTTTGTTTTAACAAGGAAGTTCTAAGCCTATTACAAAATTATATACAACAAAAACAAATATGTATAAATTAGAATTACAACAGCATAAACAATATCAAGCAAAAAACATTATAAATGTTTCAGTAATTATCCTATCCTACTTAGTTTATGTCTTGTATAATCAATAATTTGTCCAAGTAATGAGAGGAAAATAACTACAACTATCTTGTTTTCAACCCCATTGAAGACCTGAGAAGGGAAATAATATTACTTGAGTAAGCAGGAAGTGCAACCAAGCAACTTCCAAAATGTGCAACAAATGACAGAGAAAACTGGCTACCTGGGCAATCACTCAAAGTCTCATTTGCAACGCTGAAGTATCAAACTTTGGTTAGGTTGTAGACTAACTGAAAGATCATTTTCAGAGGCGGGAAAATTTTCAAAACCATCTTAATCTGTCTTGGCAAAATTTGACAGTCTTTTTTCTTGTATCTTGCTTGCCCTATCCAGATATGGGTAGTTCCTTCCACAAAGGTCTGTTTTGCCAAGAAATAGACAAGCTCCAAGTGGAGTGTTTTTGGTGCTCAACATTCTTTTGGAAATAGATCAGTACTGTCTTATGATTATCAGAAAATATCAATGTTATCTTTATATCTCTTGATATCTAAATGACATTTTATACAATGGAATCATTGATTAATGTGGTTTTCCACATTTTAGTCACAGGTATTCATACTAGACTATCAAGATATGAAATTTATTACATTTGAAAATTAGAAAGACAGAAAATTACTTATGATTTTGTTGTTGCCAGCTTCCTAATCTCCTCAGCAAGGCATTGGACTTTCTCTCTTTTAATGCTCATGAGACTTAAAAAAGAATCTTGCTTTGTTGCAGGATTTTGCCCCTTTACTGATGTTACATACACATGACCCATAGATGCATACATTTTTTCTTTCAGTATGAGTAGAAGGACAGGGAGGATAATAATAAGAAAAAGGGAATAAATAACAGCAGGAAAATCTTCCTTAATATGCTAGTTTACTACCACATGGATATAAATTTACACACACAGAGTTGAGCCTTTAAATTTCAATGCAGTCTGTTCATATTCAAAATCATCAGCACTGAAATTTCCTTTTACATTCCTGCGACCCGTTGTGAAGGTTAAAGGACTATCATTAATGGGAAATAGAGTTGAATGTTTATTAATGCTGGAATTCAAAAAAAAGTCATCGATGCCATAGTAACCAGCAGGACATAAGCAAACTCCACAAGCTCACAGTTCTCATTTGCATTCTTATATAGACCATTGGAAAATTTGGAGCCTTTTGACAAGTCAGTAAGTGGAAAAACAAATAGTTTTTAAATTTCTAGCACTGGCAATACCATGTTGGATATACAATTATTTTTTATATAACCTTGTAAATGATGAGACTAGTGTAACTAACACAAACTAAGACACAAAATACACACACACATGCACACACACACCAGAGTAGTTCTTATGAAGATTTGCTCCTTGTCTTGGAAGGACACAGGGTACAGGATAGACAAAAGTACACATTTGTCTACTTTACCCTTGCTAGTGTGCCATTCATAGGACTGATGGCTTATTGAGACAAAGCACTGCTTCCAACGTGAGACAATGCTTATCAGAGCTCCTTTTATCCTCTTTAAGCTTTCAAATGGCACACATTTGAGAAAGAAGAGGCACTATAATGGAATCAACTGATTGCACTAACAACAGAGCTTGGGTTAGTCCTAATCTTTTCTGCTGGGTCATTCGCTATGAAAAGTGTGGGGAGTTAAATTTATCTATCAATCCACTCTTAGTGGTGGAGGTTTTTATTTAACATATGCACAAAGCCCTGATATGCTGTTGATGAAAGAGAATGATGGTGATGATAATGGCTACTTGATTTTTGTTCTGTCTGCCATTCACCTATCTTAAGTAGCTCAGATGTAATAGATGACAGGTATTGTTAAAGCTTTTCCTCAGTGAAATGAAGCCTTTTTTTCTAGGAAAACACTTTCGTCTGCAGTTCACCCGTAGTGTAAATCCATTGTCTCTATTTCTTATGACTACTTGAGGGGAATGCTGAAGGAGCACCTCCTCAAGTATACATGCATAAGAAAGCACTGACAGCTTGTGAAACTTTGTTAGAGCACACATTTCCCATAAGGATGTATGTTTGAACATATGCCATCCAAATGTTTGGATAAAAGGAGCTGAAGATTGATGCTTATGTCTGTGTCTTCTCACATCACAGAAAATTTTAGAATAAATGAATTTCACTGACAGAAAATCTAGTATATTATAATAATCTATAATAAGAACACCCTAGAAACAAATATTCTCCTCTAAGAAGCTAATTTTATTCATTTTATTCCTTACCATCACTCTAATTAACTCTCTGATTAAGTAGATATAAGCTCGTATGCCTCTTCTAACTTGATTTCTGTTGATGTGTTAAAACACCAACTGAAAACAGGATGAATTATGAAAGGTTTATATGCCTAACTAGTTATATTTTATCATCAAGAGGATCAAAGATAGTAACTCAAGGTTGGAAAATGAAACAAAAAACAAAGAAGACCAATGTTTATTGATATGGTTCATCTGGTTTGCTCTGCTATTTTTATGTAGTTCATGCCTATGTCTACATAAATCGGAAGGACATTACCCATAATGGGCTGGTAATGATTTTTATAATTGTTACAGAAAGTAGTTTCGAAATGCTCTTATAAACCTATTATCTCCACTCAATATTACAAAATGAGTAGAGTATTTTCTATCTATCCATCCATCTATCTATATGTCAACTATCTGTATAGATATATCTAAATATAATGTATGATTTGATATTCATGTATATTACAGCTCAAATATTCTTGGAATTCTTCCATTTCTTGGATTTATTATCTATCTTTCTATCTATCTATCATCATTATTTTGTTTTTAATTTTATTTTTTACTTTTAGGCTTTGTTTTGTTGATGATTCTTTCTTTTTATGATAATCTGTATACTCTAGTCTGGTTTCAAATTAGTTCTCAAGTCAGTTTCCTTAATATTGGTATTGGTAGTGGGCTATTCTACAACCAGATCTACATTTTTTTAAAAATACAGTCATGTGCCTAAATATTAATGATTCAATTTTTCAAAATATGCTATATTCACATTTTATGCCATATGTTCTTGAATTTTATGTCAGATTTACACAAAGTATTATACATACTGAGTAAATTGTATTTAAAAATATTTATGTATATTTATACATATGTGCATACACTAATGATTTGTGAAATCATGAGTTTGCAAAAGGGCAAGGAGGGGTAATAGAAGTGTTTGGATGGAGGAAAGGGTAAGGGAAAATTATATTTAATATCAAAAATGGCTTCAATAAAACAGTGAGACTTTTCTCTCTATACAAAACTGGGTAAAGCTTAAGAGTAGCCTCACTTAGTAGATATTTGTAGATTTTATTCTGCATAATTTATTTGAATCAAAAAGATTACATGGTAATAAACGGTAGTAAAATTTCAGACTGTTTTATTTCTTCGAGACCACTTGGGTACCTGGTCATCACATTGCAGAAGCACAAGTTACACATGAAATTTGTGAACAATCCAAATAACTTAGGAGTGTCTATTCTGTCTGCTGTCAACTTCCAAATTATCAAGTGAATAGATATATAATCAATTCTAATATTAAAGATTTCCATTTAAGGGGAAAATAGGCATTCTGGAACCGAAGAAAGCCAATTATGTTCAGCCCACTCTCTCTAAAGTCTCTTGCCCATAGATATTATTAAGTTGCAACTGTGTAAGTCACTAAATTTAGAGTCAAACTGAATTTGAATGTTAGAAAAATAGTAGATTAGTGATGTGGGAGGTCCTTCTGTCTATGTGTTGCTTTTATTGGTTAATGAATAAAGAAGCTGGCTTGGCTTGTGTGATAGGGTTGAATAGAACTAGACGGGGAAAACCTAACTGAATGCTGGGAGAAAGAAGGCAGAGTCAAGGAGAAGCCATGTAGCCAGTCCCACCAGAGAAAGACACCTGAACTTTACCCAATAAGCCACAGAAGTGTGGTGATATACAGATTAATGGAGGTGGGATGTAAAACCTAGCCAATAAGAAACTAGAGCTAATAGGCCAAGCAGTGGTTTAATTGAAACAGCTTGTGTGATTATTTTGGGGCTGAACATCTTGGAAGAAATAGCAACCACTTACAGCAGATTTGTTGCAACAAAGTTAAAAAATATTGGTCTTTTGTGGACACTTAAACATACAGATATGTAAATACATGAACAAGAAGTAAACATGAGTAATTGATTTAATATCAAATGGCAGGAGGTAAGATTCAGAAAAGACTTATCATCTGATATTATGAGAGCATAACTGGAAAGTATAATGTAAACATAAAACCAAGGCACAACTAAAGAAGCCTTTGTTAAGGTATCAGAAATTCATGTAAGCCACTCAAACATATAAAACAAACAAAAATAAAAGCCTCTGAAACTATAATAGTGCTTTGTAGCATTCTAGATGATCCAGATATAGGGGAGTATAGCATTCTTAGACTTTAACCTGCTTTTCCCAATGAAACACTTCAATCTAAACATGATACAAAATCCATAAAAGTTAAAAGATTTATACTAAAGCCCAGCCAGATTAGAATAAGAAGTGAGTTAAGTATATAATATAAATAATTCTTTCGACACTAAATGTAAAAGAGAAGCAATCAGTAGAATGCTGTAGTTGTATGTGAATGTTGGCTATTTGGAGATAGAAGGATGACTCAGAGACATCTAAGACCCAAGTCTGTACCTCAACAGCTGTGTAAAATCATTCCTCAGAAATAGGATGGGATCCTATCCAGTAATCAGCTGCAACACATGCTCAGTTGAATTTATAAACTTCTGTAAAGCGGAAACTCATGGCTTTTCACTCTTCTCTGCTATTGGATTTGGCTATAACATTGTGCCATAACCATATCATCAGTGTGCACTTGGTGTGGGGAGTATGTTCAATTAAATAGATACCCAGAATGCAAGTAACTATGTTCTTTTACCTTTATGTAGAAACTCCAAGAGAGGAGATATTTCTGCACTAGAACTTCACATGACATTGAACAGGACAACCCTTTTCGTGCTCCACTGGGGATCCTGAAGTACACAAAAGTTCTTTTGTAACCATAGTATACAGGCATATAAACTATAAGCATAAACATTAACTGTTAATAAACCTTACTGTTACTTGTTAAGCAATTATTTGATAGACATGCAATTTTACTATTTATTAAGAAGAAGGTGAATTTTCTTATTAGTGAGCTGAATTTAATTATTTACTTTTTTACTGTAAAGAACTAAAAGTTGATGGAATATTCTGTTACAAAAATATGTATAATATTACAATTTTTGTTGTTGTTTTATGGATTTGATAGATATTATGATTTTAAAATTATCAATGCTAAGATTGTCACTTTATATAAAAATAGTATAAATCATACAGATATACAAATAAGTAGGTTATGTATATTACTACTTAACACAATATTGATAATTCTGTCTTATATCAACCATGCTATATTTAATATTTCTTTTAAAATAAACTCATTAACTGAAACAACAATTTTATATTAAATCTCTGCCAAATATAATGCAAAAATAAACTGTTATGTATTTGGACATTTATATACTGAAGAAAGACAAAAATTAAATAGCCTTTGATTTCTGTAATTAAACCAATATGTTCTAGAGGGATGGAAACTGTATATCCATCGTTTTGTTCATAGCACATACAAACCTAAATTAAGGGCAAAGCAGAGCAGACCTGTTTAAGGCGGCACTCTTTGCTTTTCTTATATTGCACTATGACACAATAGCTGTGCACTTACATGTTTTGAACCTAGGCATCAGTGAAAATCTTGTGATTATCTCTGCATGAGTACTGAACAAGACACATCAAGATTATTCTGAATTTTATTTCCAACAAATTTCAGTTATTTCCTGTTAGAACCCTTAACAGCTGCCAAATGTTTGGCAAGCCTGTTTTAAATAACATAACCCCATGGAAGATAGTCATCCATTCTTAGGGAGCTGAGTCCTGGAATATCAGTCAATCCTCTGTAATGGAAAAAAAAATGGAGTTGTTTGGGTTTTAATGACTCCAAATGTACTCTATCTGACACAATGTTTCTCACTCTCATGTTCATGTACTGTGATGTTTAAAAGCCTTTGTGTAGAAGAGTGTGTGTTCTTTCCCACTGAGTATTCAACTGCCTAAAGAACAGAGTGTGACTAAGTGCTGGTGTTTAACAACTTTAACAAACAGGAAATAATGCTCTTGCCAGTCTTTCCTTCTTCTGTGACACTTGTAAGGAATCCCACGGCAGAACAAGAGGCCACGCATAATTATTACCTACTAATGTTCCCAGAGACAGCCAACATCAACTATCATGTGCAGACAATGAGCTTGCTGTTGCTCCACATGAATAGATTCAGACGAGCCTCCCTGAGGCCTCAGCTTTCGCAGATCAATTTGTTGCTTCAATCTGCTCAAGGTTTTGAGACATAACTGTCATGAGGAAAAACGATATGCTTGTTTTACGCTAATAATTCTGGGATGACGGGTTATAGAGCAATGTATAATTAATTCAACACAAAAATCTGTAAGAACATGTCTTATTTAAACTTAAGATACTGTATGGCTTAGCCTCAAGTGATATTTAATGAAATTTGAGATATTGTTAAATCAAAGATCCTGAACAATATTTACGTTTTAAGATAATGAGAATTATTTCATATGAAATGACTAGTTAGTTTACAATATAGTAAACACTTTAATATATTCAAGCATAGTGAACAATTACGAAGGTTAAAAATCTTTTCTTCAATATAATCTTTGTATTTTCTATAAGATGAATCATTTATATGAATTGCAAGACTTTTTTTATTTTTACTTTTTAAATATAGCCAGGCATGATTCAGTAGAAAAGTGTACATGCCTTGGAAACTTAATGACCTAAATTTGATTCTTGGATTCCAATTTCTGCCTAGACTCAGTAATGTGCACCTATAACTGCAGGACTCCTATACGGGAAGGGTTGCAGAAACAGGAGAACCACCTAGAACCTCCCAGATGCATCTCAGCAGGAGAAACATAAAAAACTCTGCCACAAAATTATCGTGGAAGAACATTAAGTTGTCTTCTGACCTCTACATTTGTAACACCCGCAAGCCCACTGTAATATGTAGACAAAAATTAAATCTTTTACATATAATTTTGTCAAATGTTAATTTTAAACTTTATTACAAATGTCACATTTTTTAAAAAAGAAATCACATAAAATGTATTGTGGCTTTTGTTTAATGTTATCATAGGAAGTTGATCTGAAAAACAGAAGAAATTTCTAAACCTAGTGAGATACAGAAAGAACAATAAAAGAAGATAATCTAGGAAGAAATGTGAGAGGAGAAAACAAGTGCAACCTGAATTATATTTAAAAAATTAACAAATAAATGAATTCAAATCTATTTAGCCAAATGTTTCCAGTTGATAGATGTGATATAGTAAAACATTGTGTTTCATTTTGTGCTATATTATGCTAAAATAAGTTAGAAGTCAATCAAAATACATGTATATAGTTTTTAGTAGTAAATGTAATTGAACATCCAAAAATACTGACAAATCTTTTCCAGTGCCATACTCATAATTCAAGTCATAGAACCATACATGAAACATGTAACATTGGAATTGTTCTCTGCATTTTTATGAAGCATTAACCTATATATTATAAATATACATACATTTTAACATAAGCAACATGGATTAACCTTTAAATATATATTTTAGCTTTTGACAACTATTTTTTATGACTGACTTAATAGAAAATGATAGAGTCTAGAGAGGACTTACAAGGGCCCATGTGGTGGTGGCCTCATTTTCTAAACAAGAGTCCTTTGCCTATTTCCTTTGCTTTGCCATTCAGTAGATTTTAGAGATCATAGATGAACATGTACTGTTATCTAAAATGCCCATAGCTCATAATGTATTCAGTCTTTCCATAGGACTTTGTACTCCTCCTAGAAAATTACATTACCACAGCTTCGATCGCTGCCAAAAACTGATACCTAACACAGGTGCTTTTAATGTAAGTGAGTAACTGAACTCATATAATGTCTTTTGTTGTCTCTGTTACCAGGTAGTAAGCTCAATATTTTGCTTTTACTTTTTTTCTTAGAATTTGTGCTTTTGTAGGCAAGTAAGTGGACAAGTGTATGATTTTTTTTGGATGGGTATGTGTTTATTTGTGCTCATGTATGTAGGTGTTTTTGCATGTATGTATGAATACATGTGGAAAAGTTGATGCATTATCCCCAAGATGCTTTTCCCTTCAGGAATTCTCATTTACTTGAAGATTATTAAATACAGCATGCTTTCTGACTCATGAGTACCTTATGGTGACGGTTAACTCAGCTTCCCTAGCACCACGATGATAAGGATGGTTGAGATTTATGTGATAAACACAACCGAGATACTTAAATTAGATGTTAGAGATAATTGGCCAGTAACTGAAAACTATTGATCAGGAGCTTACCGAAAACCCTTTTGCCTTTTCAGAAAACTTTAAGTGGCTGTACAAAAATACATTAGAACAACTCTCTTTTCTTTTAAAGCAAAATCCTTCTTCAAGAACTATTTATTTGCTCTATCTGCTCCTGATACATGCAGTCCATTGCAGAATCTTCCTTTGGGACCTATATTTCAGTTGGTGGTCTATTATACAATATATATGGATATATAAGAGACACAGGAAGCATAAATCTAACAGAAGATAGGAAAAATCATGATGAACTTCTTTTAGCCTCTAATGGTTAATATTACTTAACCAATATTCAGAAATTTATAGGAGACAAGTCTCTAGGGTTGCTGAGGAGTTTCCTGTGCTGGTTACTTGAGTTGAAAACTCTGCTCTAAATGTGGGTAGCAGTCTTTGAAGGATATGGAGAACGTTAACTGTGCATCAGTGCTCATCAGTCTCTGGTCCCTCACCCTGTATAATGTGATCCACTTTTAACACTCAGAACATCACAAAAGAGTGTATTGTTCTGAATTGAAGGATAAATAGGCCCTTCTTGCCTTAAGTTGTTTCTTGTCACATATGTTGTCACATCAACAAGAGTAGTGGTGAATATGAGGTCTTCAGGGCAATGTAGTCACCCCTGGTGGTTTCTTTCTTAGAAGGAATAGACTGGTAAACGAATGCAGCATCTGACAACTGACTTGAAAGTGGCTTGAATATTGAATACCCTAAGAACCTTTGCTGGGCATGTAAAAGAAAAGTTGTAGATGGCCTTTCTCCTACTTTAAATGTAAATTAATTTAAAAACTACTAGTTCAGAGCATTAAAAACATTCCCTGGAAAGAAGAAATCCTTGCCTCTGATTCAACCATCCTAATCAGTGGGATGAATATGATTTTAGATTAATATGATTTTTAGATGAATATGATTTTACATTTTCTCCTGGATAGTGGAGCTTCTTATCTCATGTTCTGATCAAATAGCTTCTCAGTCAATAGATATTGGACATCAATGGGCTCCCCAAGACTGAACCTTCCCCACTGCTTTTAGGCTGTAGATGGAGTACATCTCATCCCACTCATTTTTGATGATGACTAAGAGCATTCACCCTTCACAGATTTCTTCCCTAAACTGGGGGACTAACCTATTTGCCATTCTTTTGAGAGGTTTGTATTCACAAGGTGAATGTAAACATCTGCCCTCAGATAAGTTTCCTCAAAATTCTGTGTCTTGCTTTATGGTGCTTGCTATGAAGACATGAATCTAGATACAGGAGGATGAGGTCTCAACCAGATGTCTTTCCTTTCATTTGCTTAATTATGAGATTGCATTTCAATCATAACGTGTCTAGCTTCATTTTCCTCCCCTCGAAACCTTCCCTTACATCCTTCCTGCTCTCTTTTTAATTCATGGCCTCTTCTTTTATCAGCTGTTATTTTATGAATATATGAATTTGTAAAGACGTGTATAGTCCCAAATATAACCACCGAGTCTGTATAATATTACATGTATGTATCTATATACCTTTTCAACTTTGCTGTAGGGTTGTGTCTTCTGTTAATATTAGCAGCTACCCCTATGAAGTCTGTGAAACACAACAGATCTTCCTTTAAGAAGTATACAGACAGTCTTTCATTGACAGCACTACCTCTTTCCTCCCTGGTACAATGCCTCAGGGAGTTGCTGTAGGTTCTCCTCATGCTGTTCCTCAGCAGCCTCACGCTTTTGGCTCCATGGAGTTGGCATTTAGTGGTTTGACCTGTTTCTCGCTTATGAGATTATTCTTCTGCCAGTCGTTCAGGGTCTCATCTAACCTGCGAACCAGCAGTGAACTCAGGTGTCAGAGATACCAATTAAGGCAAAAAGTCAAAAATGAAAAAGCCAATTCTTTAATCACTTCCTGCTAGGGTATAAGCTAAAGGCTAATGTTAGAAAAGTCACTGACTACCCCAGGGTTGATCTTTTCCCCAGGGGACCTATTCATGGGTCAAGTGAATGAATGCAGATGTAAGGGGTGCCTCACTGTCTAAGGAGATTGTAGCCAAAGGATCAGGGAATTTTAGAGACCCTGCAGTTGAAAGAGTGTGGAAGAGACAGCAGGGTGTGTGAAAATGCTGGTTTCCAAAATAAAGTGAATGGAGTTTTCAAAAAAAAAAAAAATCCCATTTATCAACTCCTCAAAGTGTCTCACCCAGGAAAGATATCTAAATAGAAGCTCTCTCCTAGGCCTTAGGTAGAGCTGCAGAGGAAGGAAGATGCTGGCACTAGCAGTCAGAATTCAAAGAGTATGAATTACCATCAGGGTGGGCCTGCAACCATGACCACATCTCCCTTCAGAGACTGCTACACTAGCTGTACAGGGTTCTACTGGGGAAGGGGAATACGCCGTGAGAACCACAGGCAAACACTCTTGTCAAGGCCTGTGAGCAGGCTTGAAAACACAAATAGGATTTCTACTAAAAGTTGAGTTCCTGAAAACAGATTCCTTTTACCCAAACTTCAAAATAATTATACACTGAAAATTGCATTCTAATTGAAAATGTTGTTTAAACTTTGACTCCTCGCACAGTTTCAAGTAAATGTTAACTATGCCCATTTTTGTGCATAAAAAGAAAAAAAGAGCAACTATGAGCTAGCCATTGTTTTGTCCATTCAGACTTATGAATAGATTGAACAGGGTATGCCAAAGCTAATTATTCCCTGTATAAACTTTAGACTCCAAGATTAACACTCTGACCTATCTGTTAAAAAGACACCACTATTAACAATGAAGATTTTCAAAGCAAATTTTGAATTGTAAAACATCTCTTTCACAGAAGAAATACATAGGCAGTTATAAATACCATACAAAGGTGATTTTTTTCACTTGATATTCCATTTGGAAATTTTATTTATTTATTTATTTATTTATTTATTTAAGATTTCTCTCTCTTCCCCGCCACCGCTTCCCATATCCCTCCCCCTCCCCCAATCAACTCCCCCTCTCTCATCAGCCCGAAGAAGGTGATTTTTTTTTTTAGAAGAAATAAATGTTTAATTCTTATTTTGGTTTCATTTTTCTTCCAAACACCAGTTGTTGATATTTCAAATATCTGTATACTTAGTTCCAATAATGTCTGACATTGTTCTCTTATTCTTCACTATTATGCAATCTGAGAAAGGAATGAGCTGAAATTCTTAGGATATTTATCTCCTTTAATGCATCCGGAGAAGCTGAGGTCTGGTTTCTGATGAGTTGCTAACATTCTGCAAAGAACAGTGAGCTGTTAGGTACAACTAAGCTGTAACTGGAGGATGGATTGAGATTTCTGCTTATTTCCCAGCACACTCCATCCAGTGTAAAACCTCTAATCACAGTGGACACAGGAACATATCCTGATAGTATTATGTCCAGAAAACTTCTTTTTCCTTGGTTTTGAAATTTTTGCAATTTAGATCATTCAAGCTGTTCAAGAAAATCCAATAAATACAATTGTGACAATAGTAAAATGTCACCTCAAAGATGCATGTGTTATTCACATGCATATATTTTATAGTTTGTATGAACCAGAGTTTTATGACGTAGCCCTAACTGGCTTGGAGCTTCTTCCATAGATCAACTTGGCATTAAATGTGTGCTTGGTTTATATCTACCTCTTAAGTACTAGTTTGCAGGCATGCACAACCACACTTGGCTTTGGCATAGTGTGCTGATAATGTTCATTTGCTTTCAAAATTTGACTTGTTGCATAAAGAAATTTGATTCCTGATAACTAACTTCCACATTTTTAAATTTATACATTTTGAACCCTTCTTTAAGTTATATTAATTCATTGCCATTGCTTTTTCTGAGTGAGTTCTTTGTCTGTTACTAAGAGCTAAATATTTTAAAATTTCTAAAGTTGAGTTTACATCTCAGTAATTTTTATGTAAGAATTGTTGAAACTGATTTCCCAGTTGTGTTGTTCAATTGTTCATATACTATGCTTAATAGGTACTAAGGACTCTAATACTTGGCTGCATTCTGACTTGTTTTAGCTCAGAAATGACTCTTCTCTTATGAAGGATCATAATAATTTATCTCATAGTATAAATATATATTTCCAGTTTTCTACATTTATATTGCTATCTTCTTTAGAGAACCTGATTTATCAAGTCAGGACTGGTTATGCACCTTTAATAGCAGTGCTCAGGACTCTAAAAGCAGGGGGTTAGAAAGTTTGAGGCCAGCTTGGGATAAATAGAATACCCTTGAAGTTTGGATTTGATACAGAAGAAGCTAGATCAAATACTGACTGACGTGAAGTCTTAGATTCTATGGGTCAAGTGGAACAGCTGAAATGGTATCAATTCTTGGAGGATAACTAACAATAACACATTTTCACAAGGCCATATAGGGACCTTCTACTGTAGAAGGTTCATAATATATACACATATATAAAAATTATCTAAATGGAATTACCATATAACAGGGCAACAATGCACCACTAGACACCAGGCTATGACAAATAAATAGCCCAGTTCAAGGAATGTGTTATCTCTTTTGCAATTTTTGGCTAGTGTGTCACATGGACACCAAACATTACAAGTTATAGTCTATTCTTTTCATCCCTTCCCATACTAGTCAGCAAGATCCTGCCACAGGAAGCACCACACAGGAGCAACAGAACTTTGAAAAACCTAACAGGAACTGACTTAGAAACATCACTAAGTAGATCTCATAGTGCTGCATTATTCTATCCAGACTACTAGAGCAAAATGGAATCACAAAGATTTTCAGTTTTGACCTATGAGAGCCACAGTAACAACCAACCTGGCAAAACAGGACCTCTGGAAGTACAGTGGCACAGATATCACAGGAATAACCAACTACTTTCTTATTGAATTTAAGACCTTGTCCAAATGTTAAAACTCAATACAGGCAATGTATAAAAAAATAAAAATAACTTATTTAATTCGCATCAGCAATTTTTAGAACATGAAACACAGTGGCCACACATTTTATGTGTGAAGCACTTGTTACTGGTCTTTTGTAACGTGTAATTTCCAGTAATACAATATCACATATGGTTATGTTTGAATGCAAGTTTGAAAGGAGGTCTACTTTGCAATTTTCAGATACCTTAAATAAATTTATAAAGGTGATTTTAATAAGGCTTTAAAATTACAGCCAGACTAAGATAAGAGGAAGGAAATTATGATGAGTTAAAACTGGAGAAACAGGGTTCCTGCTTCAATTTATATTTCTTCTAAACATTCTACTAATAGAAATGTAAATCAAGTCTCAACAAGTCCTTACTATAAAGCTGAGAGTCCTTCCAGTTTCTACACTGATCCTGTGTACAATATTATTCCCAATTCTTATCTTTATGATAAATAACATACACATGTGCATATATATTATTCAGAACAAAAAAAAATTGGTAGTTCCTGGAGAAAATAAGAAGATACACTTAACATAAATAGTTCGTGCATGTAATATTGTAAAATAGTTGAAATAGTTAACTAACTTTCATGTGTTATAGATATGATATGTTTGTATTCTCAAACTATTAAAAACTACCGTATATTGAAAAAATATATACTTGCCAGTTTAGCATAATTTATAACATATAGCTTTTTCTAGATATCATGGACATGACATATTGCACACATTTAACTTGCTGCTACATTATAGGGCTTGAGATGGAACTTACCAGCTTCCATTCCTAAGCATAATCTTTTTCTCTGACTATGTCCAACCCTGTTGTCTACATGGAAAATGCTACATTCCCACACTAAGGCTGCAAAACTTTTTCTAGCATAAATTTGTCATGCCAAATTTATGTTTTTAAACAAATATGTAAATAAATATAAAAATATGTGAATAAGTACATATTTTCTACAAATAAAACCTTTGTAAGTAAAACTTCTCTAAGCAAAATACATACGAATTTTTCAATTCTTTTTTATTTGTTAGATGATGATTGTTTAGCTTGTTCACTTTTGTCCTTAGTTTCTGATAACTATTACTCCCCTCATATTCTCATATTGAACTAATACTTAATGCCTCACAAAGCAATTTAACATAGTATGGTGTGCTTCTGTTTTATATATTCAGTGGTTAATCATTTTGTGTTGAATGAAAGAGAGAAAGTCTTTTTATTTCTCAAATGGAAGTAATCACTTAAAGTACTTGGCAATTTTGAAGTTTCATGCACATTGAGCTATATTTGCATAGCTATAAATGTAGATAGATATCTTTTAGAAGGACACATCTGTACATTAAGCACAGAAGTCATGATCACAGGAATATTTGTGCATCTATAAATGTAGACACATATCTTTTAGAAGGACACATCTGTACTTAAGCAAAGAAATTATGATCACAGGAGTATTTGTGTGTAGCTTGTTCTTTCATACTAAGTGAAATTCTGCCATATGGTGATCAACTCCATTTACTGAAATTATACGGATATAACCAAACATTAGCCATCATGATTACGATCAGATTAAATGCTCTCCATAATTGTATTGAACATGCCCTTGCACCTGTTTTCTATTTCAGTGTTTTTCTTATTCTTGAGTTGGCTCTTGTTAGAATTGTTATCATGTGTAATACATTTATTAAATGTCTTTCAGATTCAACATTTTATCCAGATATGATAAAGAAGAAGACACCAAAGTTTGTCTTTATTTTAAAAGACATTGTACTTAAAGAGGAGGTCTCAACAACTACCATGATTTTAAACTAATGTTGTAGGAGGTCGGTTATTTTTTTCTCAACCATCAGGCTGCTCAGACCTGAAATAACCATACAGAAACTGTATTTGTTACATTACTACTTGGCCCATTAGCTCTAGTTTATTATTGGCTAGCTCATATATTTTAATTTAATCCATCTCTTTAATCCATGTATAGTCATGAGGCTGTGGCTTACCAAGTGAAATTCCCACATCTGTCTCAAGTGGGGCTACATGGCCATGGCTTCCCTCTGACTATGCCCTCTTTCTCCCAGCATTCAGCCTAGCTTTCCCTGCCTACCTCTATTCTGGTCTGCATAGGCCCAAGAGAGTTTCTTTATTAACCAATGGTATTAACAACATACAGAGGGGGAGTCCAACTTCAAACTAACAGGAGCTATGTGGGGGTATTAAAATTTAATATTATGAATTATAAAAAACCTGATTTTACGCAATCATGATTATTGTCAATAAAAGATTATTTTCTCTGAATTGGAACATTCTTTCCTGAAGAAAGAAGGGACATTCACAAAACCAATAAGTTTGAGAATACTTACAAAGATTACAAAAATTTCAGCAATTTAGCAGGTTTAAGAAGGTCATGAAAATTATAAGACTCATGGTAAGCACAAAATGATAATCATAAACTCTCTCCTTTTACTAATAGAAATGTAAATCAAGTCTCAGCAAGTCCTTACTCTAAAGCTGAGAGTCCTTCCAGTTTCTATACTGATCCTGTGTACAATATTATTCCCAGCTCTTATCTTTATGATAAATAACATACATATGTGCATATATATTATTCAGAACAAAAAAATTGATGGTTCCTGGAGAAAATACGAAGATACACTTAACATAATGGTTTGTGCATGTAATATTGTAAAATAGTTGAAACCCAAACAAAAACATATATAGATCCTCCTGGAAATTGGAAGCAGACAGATCACCAGGCAATAGTTAGGAGCATGGGGGTGGGCGTGGGGTGAGGTGAGGGAAAGGGGACAGAGGGAAACAGAAGGGAGAAGGGGATGGTTTGGGAGAACTTGGGGGAGTGGGATGGTTGAGATGGAGGAAGGACGGATATGGGAGCAGGGAAGGAGATATCTTAATTGAGGGAGCCATTTTAGGGTTGGCAAAAAGCTTGGCTCTAGAAGGGTTCCCAGGAGTCCACGGGGATGACCCCAGCTAGGACCCTGGGCAGTGGAGGAGAGAGTGCCTCAACTGGCCTTGTCCCGTAGTCAAACTGATGACTATCTTGAATATAACCACCGATGGATGGAGATAGAGACAGAGACCCATATCGGAACACTGGACTGAGCTCCCAAGGTCCAGTTGAAGAGTAGAAGGAGGGCGAATATGTACTTTGTTTTTTTATCATATATGAAT
Source organism: Microtus oregoni (assembly GCF_018167655.1). NCBI lineage: Eukaryota > Metazoa > Chordata > Mammalia > Rodentia > Cricetidae > Microtus > Microtus oregoni. The sequence goes on from NW_024543060.1 coordinate 20,913,238, forward strand.
TCACTCACAATGATGAACCAACTCTCAAAAGCGACTCTGCACTATATATTTGATTAATGATGAAAGTCCTAAAAGTGATAAAAACTTTTAAAATTGGTTTGACTTCTTTCTCTGATTATAATATTGTAATGAACTTATGGAACAAACAATAATATTCTGCTTAAAAACAACATGTTTCAGTGTCAAATTGATAATGAGTAGAGTTGTGACAGTTAAAATGTTTTTATTAATTGTGATTTTTAATTTATTTATTACTATTGTGTGTATATGAACATAAGCACATGTGTGTATCCTATGGTATACTTGATTGAGGTCAAATATGAGGGTTCTGGGAATCAAACCTCAGGTTTTTACAGTCTCACAGCAAAAACCTTTACTTATCAATTCAATATTTTAGCCGGTGAGGGTAAAATTTAAATCTGAACCATATAGGATTGAGAGTCACCATGGAAACACATTTCTGGGAAGAGTTAGAATTACTAAATTGAGTCAACCATTGTGGAAAGACCAATACTAGAGTAAGCACAGTCTATAGCTTGGGCTTTTCACCAAAGTAAACTTTCTTCCTGTAAACTAATTTTATAAGGCATTTGTCACAGCCATTTAAAAAGTTATTAATACATTTTCCAAGAACAACTGGTAATTTCTTAGAGTAGACTGTGGTGTGCCAACAGCTAGCCTACTCAATCTTTTCAAAAAATACTGTTTGTAATGTCTTCCAAATATGGAAAATCCTCTACAAGTACTGAATAGTTTAAAAGAAGGTATTATGTGAGAATGAGAAAGGCCATTCTCAGGAGCTCTGGGATTGCTATGTGTGAATCTGAACGCCACAGAGGCTACTTTCTAATTACTTCTTGGTCAGGAAGCTTTATCTAGCAATAAAATGGTAAAGTATATTGGCACTGATCTCAACTTCATGTCAGAAATATAGAGAAATTACTTAATGTTGAATACACAGTGTGTTCTATTTAAAAACACAGAGACATATCAAAGAGAGTAAGATAAAAGTTTCCTGTCTACTGGCTGAATTTCACCATGTCCAAAGTAGATATGTAGGTTGTTAAAAAAAAGATAATTTCTGAGAATCTTGCCCATTTATGGATCTTTTGTGCTAAAATACCCGACAGGCAAAAAATGCTTACCAGTTACAATACTTGAGTGATTTGGATGGAAGCAACCACTGCTTCCCATGTACAAAATTTTAAACGTTTAATTTTTCCTTAATGTTTTGCAACTTAGAGATTTCTAAAATTTCTACAAAGACTGTGTCTTGCTATCCTTCTTTCTTTAATGATGGGTAATTTCTACTAATTTCCCCATGTATGTTGTCAATTTATGCATACAAAATGATTCCAAATATAAGAAAATAGTTTATAACTGAGCTCTGCTGCATGCTTTGCTTACATTCTTTCAATACTAACTCAAAATTCTTCATAAAGATATATTTAGAACAACAAACTAAATGCACTAGCTAACAATATGATGCTGTCGTTTTATGTGTTGACTAAGGGCATCCTAAGCTCCATCTCTGATGGTTTGGACAGAATTAGTCATTGCTCTGACAGGAAGAATTGAAACATTGGCTTCTATTTAATACTTTCCAGTAGTTTATTTTTTAAAGACCAAGAATATCTCCAGACATTGGCACATGTCTTCTTGGGAATAAATTATTTTTTTTGCTAAGCATCACTGTGTTAAGTCTTTATTTGCTTTTAATATAAAATAGTAAATTAAATACACTTAATGGTATAGAATTTAGAATATCAATTTTCATAACTGCTTCACACAAAATAATTCCTATTAACTTTATTAGTACACAATGGATGGGTAAAAGATTAATTTTTTTTCTTATTGAACACAAGAATATAAATACACAAAATCACATGTATTTGTAACAGACTGGAGAATAGAAGTATAAAACTTTAATTGTCTGTAAAGGTCAAGTCCCATTCTTGCCAAATGCTAGTGTCTATTTTAGACATTGTATTTCATGATGATACTTCACATCATTTGAAGTCATATTCCATCTGTAGCAATGCTGTATCTAAATGTCAGGATAAAAATTTCCAATTCATCACATATTTAGATATTTCTGGATATAGAAATAGCCAATTGGCATGGGAAAAAATCACATTAGTTTATTGTCAAATCTATTTGGTCAGTTGAATAGCAGAAATTACTAGGCTAAGGCATGATTGCTATATTATTTCCAGTTGCTTCAGACCAATCCTACAGAGATTCAATTGACTGTCATCTATTACTATTGCAAAGAAAGCAGAATACATCACACAGTTATTTACACAGTCCCCGAATAAAATAGAACTACAGATAAAAGAGAATTTAGAACAGCTATATAGACAACAATGATTAAGAATATGCAATTTTTAAAGTAGTAAGTTAAAGTGAGAGTAAGTTAACAGAAAAAAAAATACAATGTTTGAAACAGCTTGCAATTCAGGAATTTGTTTAAACATCTTCAACATTAAAATACAATTCATATTTAGCCAATATGTTAGTTTACAAAAATAACTGCTTTATCAACCTTGAGGTAATTTTTTTTTCTTTTAGTTTAGCAAATAGCTAAAACAGGTGCTTTGTGTCATTGTACCGTAAAATATGTCATAATGCTTTTAATGTAATATATTAAGAAACAGTATATGAATAAATATGTTAATCTAACTGCATCTTTTCATTTATAAGAAAAAGAACAAAATAAACAGTTCCAACGAAAGTGTATTAAAGTTGTCAGTTGCTGTTAAGTTAAAGGGGAAAAGAACACAAATATGTATGTTCTGAAAATATCCAAGTATTTTTAATTCTGGTACCAATATTCAACATTTTGCATTGTTCTTAAAGTCTTTATATTTGAGTTATGTGGGCTTTTCTAATTTTTGTTAAAAAATATTCTTGTTAAAAGGAAAAAGAGTAGTTCAATATTTGTGAATGTGTTCAATAATACGAATAAAATCATGGAGAATGTGTCTATGAAATGATACTTTCCTTTGGAGACAGGTGTATGAGTGTCTACATGGATTACAAATGTTAAATACACCGAAAAACGAAGGCAACTTGTTTTATTTCTACATAGCCCCTATTTTTTTGCCGATTATTTTCTTTAGTGCACTCTATAAAATAATTGGTATCATAAATAGAAATATATTGATTTTAATGTAAAATATGTCAATACATCATAATTTTACAAATATTTCACCAGAAAAATTGTATTCTTGTTTTGCTAAATCTCATTGCCAAATGATTTATCCACATTTCTCTATGTATTATAGTAAATTTCCCTATTTAATTGAATTTAAGTATATAGCTGACTTGTAAAGTTAAATCACACTTTATGGTATGGAATGACCAGTTTAATATCTAAAGGTGCTCTTAATATATATTTTTAGCCTTCATTTTGTTAATATTTTCTGAAATATTTCCATGCATACTCTTTTGATACATATTGATAATACATATTATTTACGAACATGTTTGTCTTATTTACTTATGGACAAATTAGCTTCATAAAATTTGTTTTCTTACAAAAAATTAATAAAAGTATATATGATTTGATATTGCTATTGGTTCTTACAAAAAGGAAGAAATCAATGAGAAGCAATGAAGAACTAAGACTTCTACTTATAATTAATATTTTTGTAAGACTAAGAATGTTCATTTCTTAGTCAGTGAGATTCACAGTATATAAGATTGACTACATATTCAAATTCACTAGAAATAAAATCATTTTTTTCTTCTGCAGGATTTGATGATAAACTCTGTTGCTGAGTTTTCAGGTTTTATAAGTGTGTAAATTTGATTCCAGAATTAGCATTGCTATATTTTGCAGTTTTGTTTACTTTGAAACAATTTTTCTTTTTTAAGCAAATGTGTAAGATAATATATATTTTCTAAATCTATATGAAAAATGTGTAAAAGATTACTAAGACTCATCTGAGAATGGATCGATTTTATACTTCCCATTCAAAGTGGAAAAATATACAAAACTATAAAAAAATATATGAAAGATTATCAAACATCTGGCTTCCAGTCATATGAATCCAGATCGTTATCACAAAAGTATGAGTCAAGGCTCAAATTAGAAAAGTGCAAAGTTTTTGTCAAAGAAATGAGAGTTGTGTACAAAATTTTGTATTGATTATTGCATATTGTGAAAGAAAAGATTCTGTAAAATGCTGTAAAAATACAGTGAAAAATTAACTGAGCATCCTAAAATAGACAAAGCCCATCAGAAGGTCATTTTCGTTGACATTTAACCAATTTTTGTGAGAAAAAAACAAATGTTGAACAGTGTATATCACTTAAAGATGCCATGTTCATTGTTCAAGTCCCTAATTAAGGTAAAGTTGCTTTTATAGATAGTCACAGATAAACACAAGCAGCCAGAAAATGATACAAAAACATGCACTGTAACTAAAAGTGATGGAGGTACATGTATCATGCAAAGTTGCAATTCACCCCAAGACAGGTATTATTAGTTTTGGCTGCAAAATAAATTGATAAGCCCCATATGAAACACATACACATACATAATTTGTATACATAAGACATTTTAAATACATTTTTATAATAAAAAGCATGGGCAGATACATTTATTTGGAGAAAACTGTACAGTGAACTGTATTTTAGAAAGTGATTAATTAGGAACAGTGTCATGTCTTAGTAAGAAATGAACAAGTCTTGTAATAGATATGTATAAGAACCAGGTGATTTGTAAACTGATTCTAAGGAAGTATTCAGTACTACATCTACTTAAATGTTGCGTGTAACTTCCTTTGAGTCAAATCCTAAGGGATAAACAACTTCTATCACATATCAATTCATTGATGTTGCTTGAAGAAATATATTGTTTGACAAGTACGCATGGATTCACACTCTATCCTAGGTTGTTTCTTCAATGGCTATTCATGTACTGTTGCCTCAACTTTCTGACTTAAAGGTGTTTCATGAACCATATTAGTTGTCTGAGTTATATGCTATAATAGCAAACAATTACAGCATATATTCTGGAGTCCTAGAGAAAGATCAATTGAAACTCTGCCTCTTACTAGATTTGACGCCAGCTATGTTCCTGAAATGTGAAGTGGAGTCTAGACAGAATTTTCAGTTTACTTTATTGTCTGTAGAGGGTTGCACGAATAATAAAACCCAAGAGACAGATATCGAGGTTCTACCTGAATATCAGAAAGGCAAAGCAAACAACTGCTACAGAGACCTTTTACCTCTACCAAATTTTCAGATCAAAAGGGCGAGATCCTATCTTCACAAATCCTCAGACTCCACACTCCAGTGAGTTCCTATATGGCTCCTGTCCCACCTCCCTAGTGCTAGAATTAATGCTGTGTGATTTCCATACCTTGAGATTCAAGGTGTGAACCACCACCACCTGAATCTGTTTTTGGATTGATCTTGTGTAGCCCAGGGTAGCCTTGAACTCACAGAGATCTTTCTGCCTCCATCCCCTTAGTTCTGGGATTAAAGATGTGTGGCACCACTCCCTGGTCTTTATGGCTGACTAATGTGGCTGCTTCATGCTCTAATCTTCAGGGAAGCTGTGCTTATTAAAACACAAATAATAGATCACTATATTCAAAATTTACTCTGAATTTGAATGTACTTTATGTAGGTGATGTAAGAATCTAATAAAATGGCAATTCCCTTATGCAAAGTACAATTCTTAAAAACATTTAGTTTCAAAAGAATTGGGTGAGAAGACCTTGGAATGAATTCTTGATTTTTCCTTATTCTGACTAACTTCCATGGAGAAATGATAAAATTCCAAGAGCTAATGCAATTATGAGTGACATTTACAAAGTTTTCACAATGATATTTTAATGATTGATCAATATCTGATATAAAGTAATCATTAACAACACCATAGAATCAGGGTACTTAAAAATAGTTATATTGATTAAGATTTATTGCATCTGCTTGGCATAAAACTTTACTGATTAAACATTGGATGAAATTTGCTGGATTTTAAAGCTCTGTTCTTTGCTGTTAAATGATGAGTTTGTTGGGAAAAAACTCCAAAAATATATGTGATTTATTAATTGAGCTTTATTTATATATGTATTTAAAGCACCATGACTCTGCTGAATGAATTAATAAATTATCTTGGTCTCTTATGATTTAGGAAATATGGAATTTATATAAATATGTTTTTTCAATAATAATAATAAACAACATCCTCTTTATAAAACCTTCAGTAGGGAATACAGGAATATTAATCAGTGGCAGAATACTTGCACCAGATACAAGAGGCCATGTGTTCAGTCCTCAGGACTAAAATATGTAAACATAAATAGATTCCCTGGTTATCCATTGAACAGTGAATTTCATTTATTTTACTGCATATATATTTTCTTTAATGTCAGAACAAACATTATTAATAGTTTCACAGAAAATATCAAAGCATAATTTATTGTTGCAAACTATAAAGAATAAAATATAAAAGATAAACATGTTTCTTATAAAATATAATAGAAAAACATGCTTTCTTTTGTGCCCTTATACTTACAGGCTTTGCCCTTTCTGTTTTGGACAGAAATATCAGAAGCAAGCATTATCTCTCTTTAATCAAAATTAATTTGCTATCATTTACTACCATCTTTCTTTTCCCACTATATTATTAAAATCCTAATTTTTGAAAATCAAATAACATTACTTATACACACAATGGAACTTTTAAAATTTTACTCCACATTTTTTAAAACCTCACATAAAACTCATTATTAGAATAAAAGTTATTATTGTCATCAAAGTATTGTTGTTTCTCTCTTGTTTTGTTTAATTTTTGATTAATAAATTTGATAGTGGAATTTTCTTTCAGTCTTCTGATGCTTACCTCCTGTTTTCTCATTATTACTATTTTCCCAGGTAGATAGAATGCACTGTTCTTTTAAAGTTACTGTGTTGTTATTGTATTTGAAAAACACTTTTGAATTTAGGTATATTTAGACTTAAAGTTGGTCTCAATTTAGTGGATGTTTCCTGTCTTTTTGAAGGCATATTACAGTACAAGTACATGATAGAAAATTGATAGATACCATAATTTTAATAAAACTGAAAAGTGTTCTTATCCTTGAGAAAAATTACTTTGAAACATAGTAACTTTTTAAGTTAACCCCATTTTCTTCATAATATCAATCTCGATTATGAATTTTGAAAATAATCATCCTCAAACTGTTTGGGATTATATGATTGCCTTAGGAAGTTGAGTATAGCATAAATACTACAGTGATTACCTAGAGTGCCCAGGGCTAAAGTTCATTGTCCAGGATGATCGCATTTTAAAATGCAAAATTGGCTTGTGAGAGTAGAAAGGAAAATAACCATTTCTGAAAACAAAGAAAGTGAATATAAAGATTATTATTCCAATTATCAAGACACAGAAGTCAAACAAATAGTGCCATTAAAACTTGGCATGAAAACTAAAGAGTAAAACAAACATGACATTGAAAATGACCCATATTGTGTTTAAACTTCATTCCTCAGGAGGGTGAACCATGTGCCAAGCACACAGACCTTATGCGCAGAGTGCCCTTATCTCTCACATTATAATATTTTTAACTAATATTATCATTGATTTGACATACTCTTGGTGACAATGCCTAATTTATTTTGAAACTCAAGTGACATTAATGGAGATTATAAAAGTTTAATGTTTACCAAAATGGATCATAGGTTAAAATAAAGTTGAGACATGCTTGTTTGAACATACATTAGAACTTAATTATAGAATGATTATAAGAACTTGAATGCAGCAATAACAATCTCAGTCAGCTGGGTAACTTAAAAAATTCTTATTTTCTATGCAACTGATTAGTTGCTGACCTTGAATATGTGAAGTTGTAAACTAGTGTGGAGAAACAGGGTTCTTTCTTAAAATATCAGCGAAATTGTATTACTTTTCTTGCATCATCTCTACCCTAAAATTCTTATTGAGATTTCTATTTCCTGTTTTTAAATAGGGCTTGAAAACTGTTTGCTACTTGTTGTCTAAAATTAATGACTATTATTTGATTAAAGTATTTATGGCTGCTGTTTAATCTGTGAAGCTTAATTAATTAATTAATTAATTTTATATACCTGCTCCCCTTCCCTCCTCTCAATCCATTCCTTCTCCACACTATCCATCCTTCTCCCCAGCAATCCATTCCTCATCTGTTTCTGTTCAGAGGGTGCAGGCCTCCCTTGCATTTCAACAAAGCATGGCCAATCAAGTTTCACTACAACTAAGCACTTCTTGTATTAAGGCTGGGTAAGGCAAGCCAGTATGAAGTATAGGTTCTAAGAGCCAGCGAGATCAAAAGAAACAGTTCCTGGTCCCATTTATAGGAGACCCACAAATTGACCGAGATACACAAATATCACATATATAGAGAGAGTTTATGTCTGTTCCATGCAGGTTCCCTGGTTATTGGTTCAGACTCCAGATTCTGTAGGATCCTTTTTTTGTGTGATGTCCTTGACAGGTATGGCTTATACAGTCTTCTTTCTTCAACAAGATTTCCCAAGCTTGGCTTTTTTGACTGTGAGTCTGCATCTTTTTTCATCAGTTATGGGATGAAGACTCTCTGACGATAAATTGGGTAGTCACCAATTTAGTCATAGAAGATGGACAGTTCAGGCTATTTATCTACTATTGCTAGGAGTTTTAACTGAGATCGTCCTTGTAGATTTGTGGTAGTTTCCCTTACATCAGGTTTCTACCTGAACCCAAAATGTCCAATTTCCAGCCATCTCTTTAAGTATTCATCCCATCTACTTCACCCAATTCCCAACCCTCAAGCTCCCATTCTCACCTGTTCCTCATCCCTGTCTACCCAGGAAGATCTTTTTCTGCTTCCCACGGATAGCCAATATTCCACCATTGGGCCCTCCTTGTTACCTAGATTCTCTAGGTTTGTGAAATGCAACCCTTTTTTTATTTAGACTTAGAATCATCTTCATAGTGTGTCCGTACCATGTTTATATTTCCAATTCTGGGTTACCTCACTTTGGATGATTTTTTTCTAGTTCCAATCATTTGTCTTCAAATTTCCTGATATTTTTTGCCAGCTGATCAATATTCCATTATTTAATTGTACCACATTGTCTTTATTTATTCTCTGGTTGAGAGATATCTAAGTTTTTTTTTTTTTTTACAGATTCCGGCTATTACAAATAAAGTTGCTATGAACATATTTGAGCAAGTGTCCAGAAGATGTGATTGAGCAGAGTAGAATAGTTGAGTCTTCGTGTAGATTGATTTTCAGTTTTCTAAGTAGCTGCCATATTGATTTCCAAAGTGTTTGTAAAAGTGCACTTCCATCAGCAATAGAGGTGTGTTCCCCTTACTCCACATCCTCTCATGCATGAGCTGTCATTGCTTCTTTTAATCTAAATTATTCTGACAGTAGTAAGATGGAATCTCAGAACCATTTTGATCAGAATTTACCTGATAGCTAAAGATGTTGAATATTTCTTTGTTTCTCTGCAATGTGAACTTCTTTGAGAATTCTCTGTTTTGATCTGTATCCCATTTTTTCTTTATTTTCAGAAAAATATTTCTTTATTTTTATTTTATTTTTATTATGACTGTTTGTCAGGATGTGTACAGATGCACTGAGTTAGTGATTGGTGTCTGAAGATAGTAGAAAAGACCACGGGATCTCCCAAAACAGGAGTTGTGGAATATTGCAAGCCTTCAAGTTGCTTTGGGGACTGAACCAAGTCCTATGCAAGAACAGCAAGATCTCTAAATTAATGATCTCAAGAAACTAGACTTTAAAATGCTAATTAACCCAATTGAAAGATGGGGCACTGAACTGAACAGAGAATTCTCAGCAGAAGAAGTTCAAATGGCCAAAAGACACTTAAGGTCATGTTCAACCTCCTTAGCGATCAGGGAAATGCAAATCAAAACAACTTTGAGATACCACTTACACCTGTCAAAATGGTTAAAATCAAAAACACCAATGATAGCCTTTGCTGGAGGGGTTGTGGAGTAAGGGGAACACTCATCCATTGCTGGTGGGAATGCAAACTTGTGCAACCACTTTGGAAATCAGTGTTTCAGTTTCTCAGGAATTTTGGGATCCACCTACCCTGGACCCAGCAATACCACTCTTGGGAATATACCCAAGAGATGCCCTATCATATTACAAAAGCATCTGTATTCTATTTTTAAATTGGATTATTTGTTAATTTGATGTCTAGGTTCATGAGCTCTTTCTATATTTTGGAGGTCTTCCCTGAATCAGATGTGGGGCTAGTGAAGACCATTCCCATTCTGTAGGCTGCTGTTCTGTCCCATTGACAGGGTCCTTTGTATTGTAGAAGGTTTTCAGTTTTATCAGGTCCCATTTACTATTTCTATCTTAGTCATTTCACTACTCATGATCTATTTAGGAAGTAGTCTCATGTCAATGTGTTCAAGGTTATTTCTTTTCTATTGTAGTAACAAGGCTGCTTGTTTGTTTCCCAGCTGCCCAGACTCCAGATAAAATTACACAGAAACTATATTATTTAAATCACTGCTTTTCCCATTAGTTCTAGCTTCTTATTTGCTAACTACACCAAATGTTGTTCTTTTTAAAAAAATGCTACAAGATCCCCCGCAGCAGTAGGCAGCAGAAATGCTGTATGTCCCAAATGGTGGTAGTGGGCCATGTGGTGGCAGGCAGTGGGCCCTGGGAGCAGCCAGTCCCAGGCAGAAATGGCTGCTGGTTCCAGAGTGGCGGCCCGAGCGGTGGTGGTGGCGGGCCATGTGGCAGCAGGCAGTGGGACCCAGGTTGAATGTTTATTCAGGGGGTTATGGAGGAGGAAGGGTGAAGCGGGGGATAGAGAGGGAGGGAGAGAGAGAGAGAGAGAGAGAAGAGGGGAAAGAGACAGAGAAGGGGGGAAGCTGAGAAGTGGGGAGAGAGGCAGAAGCAAAGCTGCCTCTCCGAGAGGAAGATGGAAAAGAGAGCGAGCTCAGGCTGGAAGCTGAAGATCAGCCTGCCTCAGCGGATGGGGAGAGGAATGGGTGTGGCTTGTCTCTTAAAGGGACCAAAACCATAACATTCTCAGGTCTTCCTTATAATAAAAAGCACGTACGTCAAGGAAGCAGAAAAGGAAGGGCCCAAGATGGCGGCGGGCAGGTCAGAGGTAATGGGAGTGGGTGAGGCTTGTCCCTTAAAGCGACAGGAAAGCACAACATTCCCAGGTCTTCCTTATAATAAAAAGCAGGAGACCAGGTACCACAGCCCAAAGGAACTGGGGCAGCGAACTCTCAAGACTGCTTCCGGCTGATTATGGGCGTCTTCTTTGGGGGGGGCACGAGAGAAGGCTGGGTGCTGGTCACATCCTGGCATAGCTGGTCTCTTTGCTTCTGACCCATGTCTGTGGCATGGGAATGTCTGGTGTCTGTAAGGTATTGGCAGAACAAAGAACAAAGTTAAAATAAGGGAAAAAAAATTTAGGACCAGGGAATTGAGGGGGATGTATCTGACCTGTTTAAGGTGGATTCTTTAATTCGGCTCTCTGGAACTCACGAGAACTCCTTGGCTTTGTGAAAACAGAAGTTTTAGACATATAAGGACTGTAGCATAAGAGATAAATTTGGTTTGAAATTTGTTTGGTGAGGACACCTTGCAAAACCTCTCACCAGTTTAAAATATATGTATTATTATGTATAGAAAGAGTGAACAGGAATTGGGCAATGTGGACCCTATCAGAGAGATGCCATTGCTCAAAACACATTTAACAGAGTTAGCATGAGGAGTTTAGTGAAAACCAAGTAAAAATGCAGGGTAAAACCAGGAGAGTGTGGTCACATGATCTGGCCCTCAGTCAAGATGGCGGAAAAAGTCACCTGACACATCTGGCCCTCAGCCAAGATGGCGACCACCACATGTTGTCTGCTCTGTTGGAGAGCCTGCCATGCCATAACAAAACTGGAGACCCCGGGCCTCCAGGCGCGAGTGAGCATAGGGGCTCTCAGTCACAGGCTTAGCACAGGAGACAAGCCGAATTGAATGCCAGCGAAGGGAACAACCGAGGCCCTGAAAGCCCGCGGTTGGAGGTCCCCCCATTCCTAAAAACCGTGAAGGGTTGCCGGAAGCTCAATGGTCAATCCCTTGGGTTAAAAGAGATGGTTAAGCTAGCCGAGATGGGGACACTCACGATTAGTTGATTTGTTGTTTGGAGGAGCTGCATCCAGGCAGATGGAACACATGGGTCATTGTAGAGAAGGTCCTCGAGTCCTGATTCTGCCCCAGGAGGGAGCTCAGAGTCCCGGATGGCACCTACAGCCAGAACTCTGGCCCCAGGTGAAAGTCTGGGGGGGGGGGGCAAATCATCCGAGTCACGTGGCACCAAAATGTTGTTCTTTTTTAAAAAATGCTCCAAGATCCCCCGCAGCAGTAGGCATCAGAAATGCTGTAGGTCCCAAATGGTGGCGGTGGACCATGTGGTGGCAGGCAGCAGGCCCTGGGAGCAGCCAGTCCCAGGCAGAAATGGCTGCAGGTCCCAGAGTGGCTGCCTGAGCGGTGGTGGTGGTGGCGGGCCATGTGGAGGCAAACAGTGGGCCCCAGACAGAGTAGGCTGCTGGTCCCTGAGCAATGGCTGGTTCCAGGCAGGGAGACACATGGCAGGCAGGCAGAAGACAGAAACATGGATAGACACAACATGCAGGGTAGGTTGAATGTTTATTCAGGGGGTTGTGGAGGAGGAAGGGTGAAGGGGGGACAGAGAGAGAGGGAGAGAGAGAGAGAGAGAAGAGGAGAAAGAGACAGAGAAGGGGGGAAGAGAGAAGTGGGGAGAGAGGCAGAAGCAAAGCTGCCTCTCTGAGAGGAAGATGAAAAAGAGGATCGAGCTCAGGCTGGAAGCTGAAGATCAGCCTGCCTCAGCGAATGGGGAGGGGAATGGGTGTGGTTTGTCTCTTAAAGGGACCAAAACCATAACATTCCCAGGTCTTCCTTATAATAAAAAGCACGTACGTCAAGGAAGCAGAAAAGGAAGGGCCCAAGATGGCAGCGGGCAGGTCAGAGGTAATGAAAGTGGGCGAGGCTTGTCCCTTAAAGCGACAGGAAAGCACAACACTTATATCTTAATTTAACCCATCTCCATTAATCTGTGCATCACCACAATGTCATGGCCTACCAGCAGTGTTCCAGCATGTCTGTCTCCTGCAGAGGCTCCATGAATTCTCCCTAATTCCTCCTTCTTTCTACTGGCATTCAGTTTAGTTTTCCCTGCCTACCTTTATTCCCAAAACAGTTTTCTTTATTAATCATTGGTATTAACAGTATACAAAGGGGAATTCCACATCACTCTATCTGCTTGGAATTTCTTCCTTGCCCTATTCTGCACTGAAATAGACCCAAAATGTCTTCTTTATTAACCAATTCTATTTGCAGGATACACAAAGGAATCCCACATCATTTCCCCACTTTCTCTTCTATTAGGTTCAATATTACTGGATTTATGATAAAGTCTTTGGTTCCCTTGAACTTGAGTTTTGTGCAAGGTGACAGATATGGATCTATTTACATTCTTCTGCATTCTAACATCTACCTATGGCAGCACCATTTGTTGAAGATGCATTACTTTCTTCATTGCAATTTTTTGTTTCTTTGTCAAAAATCAATTGTCTATAGGTTTTGGGATTTATGTCTATGCTTTCAATTTGTGAAGCTTTTAAAATTAAATAACAAAGTAAATGTTGCACGATTGATTTTTATTTTTAGTATATATAATTTGACACATTTTGATACTTAATTATTGAACTTTAGTTTTAAAATAATGCCATAGGTTTAAATGATACACCATTGCTTTATTTTACTGACTTACATTTAGTCATTTCTTTCCAGAAGTCCAGTTGCCTTCAGGGGTTTTACCCAGTAATCTGGTCTTCTGCCAATTTCCAAAGTTCTCACAATTGATACAAAAAAAGGTAGATTCCAATTGGTACTTTGTGGTCACTTTTACAACAATGCCATGCCCAAGAAAAGGATAAGGGAAGTGTCTCTTAGAAACTTGTTAAAACTTGAAAGTTTTCACTGAACTTCTTTATATCTATGCTATCAATAGATGATTGTGCCCATTCTTAAGTACATTCTCTATGTCAGTTCAGTAAATCCTAGAAATGTCCTGAGAAGTTCACCCATAAGCCTCTTTTTGAAAAAAAATGCATTTCTTTCTTTATTTAATGTAATATCTAAAAATTTATCTTCTCAGATTCAAAATTACATGTTCATGAAAAAATATTTCTGAATATTTATCTTGATCAACATTATTACAAATAATAATCTAATCATCTTTAGCTCCACATTGGACTAGTGTGGTCTACAAAACCCTGACCTATATAGTAATTATTGCATAATCAAAACCAAAGTGTAAAATTTTTGTAAATTATTGAAAAGTATACTCTATCCTTAGAAAGACAGGTAAATCTGAAGAAAGTAAAGGAAATTATATATAGGAAAAAGGACAAAAATGTCTTCCAAGCAAGTAAAGTTTTATTATAAATACTACCTAACATATCTAGTTGAAGTTAAAAGGAAATGGTGTTTTAAATTACTTTAGAATATTCTAATCTCCAAGGTTTTTAAAAATTTATAGAATTAAGTGGTGTTTTTTTTTTTTTTCCCTCTCAAAATTTTCACCACTTTGGGCTGGTGAGTCTGGGAAAGGTACTTGTCCTCCACACAGCAATTTGTCTATCTAGAGAGCAATTTGTCTTTCTGGCGGCAACATCTTTAGACCACAGTCTGTTCCAGGTTCACCTTGGCAGATAGAAAGAGAAGAATGGAAAAATCTCTCACACAAAATGAATTGAAGTGACCCTGAGCTGCCACACAGTGCTTGCACTAAAGCCTTTGGTTAGAAATAAGTATAGTCTCCTGAATGATAACAATTGGCCAGAGAAATCCAGCATCCCATTTCACAGAAGGGCAAGGAAAACTGTCCCTGCATAAAATCTCCTGATGTCCACCACATCTTTAATTGGTAACCATTGTGTGATTGTATGAGAAAAGGTATCATTGTTCCCCCAAAGTGAAGAAAAACCAATGCTGTGCAGTATTTGTATTTTGTCTATGTAAGAAGTATTTATTAAGTATATTCTATCAAGTGTATTTGGACAGATAAAAACTACAGATGTTTTGAAAACATGATCATAAGTACACTTAGTATATTTTTAAATAGCTTCAAAATGCATAATTGGAGCAATATCTACTAGAATCACTTTAAATTCAGAATAATGTAGGTTGCTAAGATATTCATACAATGAAAAATGATTAAATATATATGATTAACCAAGACTAATCAATTTTAACATATTGATTTTATGGAATATTATTGGCTATTTTCAATCATGAAATGATTTAAATCAAAGTGACACTTTTTTTGTGATTACAGTCACTTTACAAAGCCCTTTGTATTTATTTCCATTTCTAAATGATGTCAGTTTTTACCAATTTTCCTTCATCTAACTTCAGAATTTAAATTGTTAATCAATGATTTGATTGAACTTAAATACTCTGAAAATAAGTTAACAAGTCCAGCATTTTACATTACTATTCTTTCCTTTTTTCTGTGCTAAAAACATATCACTTGTTTCATACTTGTTTTATTAATAAAAGAAGCATGCTATACATATATTTACATTATTATGGAAAACAATTACAGACTCAACTTCAGAGTTGTTAAATAAGGATTCCCATAATACAGACTTAAAGGATGCCCATAATTCTTTTAGCAACGTTAAACAACATAATCATCTGACTTCATTTGCTTTGCCTTATCCACTGTTCATTTCTCAAGTGACCTTTTAAAAAGGTTAAAATTCAGTAATTGGAGCTTTTCTACAAACTGACTTTATTTTTTACAAGTATGTGGCATGTATAATGAAGCAGATAATTTGTTTCTATTTTTATCCTACAAGCTATGGCCATTATTAGCTGATTCTAACTAATATTTTCAATTATGCAACCTTTAGTTTGAACTAAACCAAGTATACATGGCAGTTACATGATATGAAAATTCATTAGGATTTTGAGTTTTAGGTGTAGGAACAATTTTCTGAAACAAACTATAATAAGGGGAAGGAATAATGAGAATTTAGAGTTTTCATTGAATAATTTTGAAACTACTATTTATTCCTTTCATTCATCAAATAAAACTTTTTAATAAAATTATGAAGATTTACTTTGTTTCAAAAATTAAGGGAAAATAAATTATAGAGCAGATCTTAAAATTTTTGCTAATTATTTCAATTGAGAAAAACAGTCCATGGCAATAATTTATCTATTTATCTATCATACGTATATCAAATTACTGCCCATTTTATAGATTCAAGTTAAATACCCAACACAGATATTTGACAAGAGGGAATAAAAGTATCTCCCTTAATGAGAAATTTCAACCGAAATTCAAGTTGTTATTTGGCTGAATTATTTAGGGAAAATTAATTAATTATTTTAAAATTCTGTTACTTGAAATCTATACTAAAAGAGATTGGAAATCTAATCCCATGGATGTAGTCCATAGAAGGGGAATTTGTACAGGCCTCTCAACGGAGCAAAGTGCCAAAACCAAGTAGGTACTCAATTTTCTGAAGGCTGCTGAAGCACAGACACTAGAAAAGCAATGCTTGCAACAACAACCACATTCATTCTTTAGTTTTGAAATGAGTCATACTCCAAATCACACTCTAAGCAGGAGTGATCCTGAATTAAGTAGGAATGGGCACGTCTTTACCTAATATGGGATAGTCAATTAAGTACAGAATAAGGCCTATGAATATTTGCTTTTAAAACTTATTAGTGGGGGAACTATAGTTATTTCATAATTTATTGGACAAAACTTTTCACAGGTAAAAAAGAAGTATTAATAATGTCTTAAAACTTTAATAAAATTTAAATTAAGTCATAATTCATGTGTTCAGTCGCATTGCTTTAGAGGGCTAAGCATCCCTAAACGTTGACTCACAGAAAAATGATGCTGGGCAAAGTTGTATCACCTGGCAAACTGTTATGGTCAGAGATGGCTCCCCAGAGTACAGCTGATATCGGTGCCTTTTGTATGCATGTAAAATATATTATCTCTGTCCAGATGCAAAAAATTAAAAGTACCTCCAATTCATATTGGTATAAAAACTTAGTGGAGTCTATACTTATGTCTAGTTTTATTTATTTATCTAAAATGTGCAAATTTTAACACTTTTTATAAGATTGAACATAAGTAGTTTTATACAGTCTATATGGAGGGAAGATGCAATGACTAAAGTAAAACTTGTAATTAAAACTCAACAGCTCGAGGGGTGGAGACATGGCTGAGCCGTGAAGAGCACTAGCTATTCTTGGAAAGGAGACAGATTGGGTTCCCAGCATCTACATGACACCTCACAACCTTCCAACCCTTCCAGTTGCAGGGGATCTAATTGTCCTCTGAAACATTATGACTTCTGAAAATGAACACATACCTTAACAAGTAAAGAAACTCTATTGATATCAATAGATCAAAGACCTTTAGGGTTATTTATTTTATTTCTGAGTGTTTTGCCTGGGTTTATAGTTATTCACCACTGTGTTCCGGTGTTGTTAGAGGACAGAAAATAGAGCAAGGTAGCCCAGAATCAGTAGTTACAATTGACTTCAGCAACATTGTGGGTTCAAGAGACCAAGCAGGATCAATCCTCCAAACAGCATCAGTGTGTGATCTTAAGGTGGAGTCTTTGCTCCAGCCTTTGGATCAAAATCAGTTGAGGACTGGAGTGGAGGTGATAACATGGGTTTCTAATCCCAGCACTTGGGTGCAGAAACACGTGAATCTCTGGGAGCTGGAACCTAGTCTGGTCTCCAAAGTGAATTCCAGAACAGCTAATGGCTGGTGACAAAAAATTTGTCTAGCCGGGCAGTGGTGGCGCACGCCTTTAATCCCAGCACACGGGAGGCAGAGGCAGGCGGATCTCTGTAAGTTCGAGGCCAGCCTGATCTACAAGAGCTAGTTCCAGGACAGGAAACAAAAAAGCTATGAAGAAACCCTGTCTTGAAAATTAAAAAAAAAAATTGTCTAAATAAACCAACAAAAAAAGTTTTCATAAATATAATAACCAAAATATATATGACAATGAAATCTCCCTATAGTATCTCCCTTACCATTATAGAACATTATATTCTAATAGTTCTAATATATAGTATATATGCTATATATTATATATAGAACATATATTCTAACCACAATACATTCTGTTCATATTTACTGTGATACACATAGTTATTTTTCTACATAAGTTATTTTGATTCATTGCAATTTCTTAATACTTAATCTTGCTCTGTCAACTATATGCATTTTAAGCAACAGTAAAATAAATCACATATTTTAAAATATGACATTTACAAATGTAATTGTAAGGTTTAAAGCATTCTACGTTGTAAAATTAAATCTAGTATTCATATTTTCACAGATGATCATTAAAGTAAAATAGGTAGCAGCAGCAATTCAAAGAGAAACTTAAAATAAGAACAGAAATAAGTCCCAAAACCAGGGTATGGAAATGTCATACAATAAAAGTTTGTGGAGTTCAATAGAGAAAGTGAGGCCATTGTCTGACTATGTTGGAGGACAAAGTTTATTGTAGTTATATGGAAGAGCATAATCAGAGGAACAGATATATGGGTGAGTCTGGAGTAAACATGACCAGTGTGAGCTGGCTCTTGTGGGGAGAAAGGAAGGGGAAGAGAGATGGGAGAGGGGGCATATAGGTACAGCAGTCAGGAGCCCAAATGTTCAAATGGGAAGAGTAAGCAAAATTTCTGGATTATATAGGGAAGTGCTTCTGGGGGATTGACAGTGCAGCCTTCGGGTTGGAGGGATCAGGAGTGGGGGTGGGATATGAAAGTCAAGCCCTGTAATTGGTAGGCAATGACAGATGCTGGGAGAACCTGGCAAACAGGTCCAGTTTTGATATGCTAAACAGGCATGCCAGGCATTTGTCCCAAGTCTGAAACTTAACATCATACCTTTATTGATTATGCTTCAGTTTTCTTTCAATGAATTATATCTTAGTTCCTGCATGGTTACTTTAAAATTTTCTCCCTATTTTATGTCTTCTTTATATTGTCTGGATGTCTGAATACTTCTAAACAAACAGACACAGCTGTTCTGATCACACACACACACACACACACACACATATATATATAAATATATATGAGTGTGTTTCTATATATGATCATATTTAGAGTACATATAGCATATGCTATAAATTTTATGCATATCACACAAATGTTATAATTTTATGTAAACCTATCATACTTCCATGGTATATACTTTACAAGGTAACTTTTTTTTTTCTGAATAATATGTCCCCTGAACAACAACTCAACTTACTTGTGTCTCTGACTGACTCTACTCTGCAGTCAGGAAACTTAAGATTGTTCGCTGTGGTCAGAGTGGGGTTTATCCCATTAATGTTCTCATTTTCAAGTTTATGATCTTTCATTAGCATGCTCTAGTATTGCAATTCTCTCATATACTTCCTTGGTTGTATAATTCAATAAATGGAAAATAAATCTAGACTCAATATTTTATTTTTTGAAGTAAGATGAAAGGAAACATGGCTTTCATGACAGAATAATTTTGCTTCTGAATCAGAATTGTAAAAGGACTAATATGATATTTAGAAGTGGAGCATAATCACCAGTAGTTTATGATTAACTATAATCCTAAGGAAATAAAATCCAAGAAACTTATCATCACCTGACTCAACATTAAAATAGCCGTGGAATCCTGTGAAGTTACTGAAGTTCCTCTCGACATACGTCAGGAGAAGAGGACAAGTTTCCAAACAAGCATCAACAAGCATGACAGAGTTTTACTTGAAACATTTACCAAAATTTTACCAAATAATCTATATCTATCTATCTATCTATCTATCTATCTATCTATCTATCTATCTATCATCTATCTATTTATGTTTATGTGTGTGTGTGGAATGAAAACTTACTCTAGTTTGTTCTTTGGAAATACTTCTCTTGACTATGGCTTAACACAAGTAAGGTTCTGTCTGACGAAAAAAAATCCCATCAAGAAATCAATTCAGTCATTGTGATTTTCTCTTTTATTCTGTCTTTCTCTCTTTCTGTCTCTCTCTGTCTCTTTTTCCCTTTGGCTTTCTCTATCTCCTCTTTTCTCTCCTTCCATCACCCTCTATGTCCACATATGTCTTAAACACACACACACAAGCATTGAAAGGTTTTATTTATGACAAATATCATGGCCAACTCTAAACTTGGCTCACATCTTTGACCTTGGTGGAGAAAATAAATGTCTTCATTTTCAACATTAAGCTGAAACATTCTCCATGCTAGCCTTTACTTGGACAGACCTGGGCTGCATGCCTATTTGTATTCTAGAATGAGCAATAGGTCTAGAATCAATTTACCATTTGTAGGAATTCTGGCTTAATATTACATTTAGTGGTTCATGGTTTTTGGCTTAGAAGAGCACAACTACAAAATCATCAATCACCACTTTCAAATAGGATGGTGAAGATTATTTACCACTTAGTATTTGAAAAATCAAAGCCTCCTTTAATTCTTATAAAAGCAAAGAGTTTTTCCGTTGGAAATTCATGTTATGTTCATACTTTATATAACTGCATCATGTTAATTTTTTGTTTTTATATTTAATTACTATAATTGGATTTGAGAATTCAAATGATAGAAGTCATATACACATGCTTTTCTGTTTCTTGAGGTCCTGTTTATTAATTGTTGATCTTAGTGATGAGATAATGCATCTGTGTTCAGAACGTCTTTCAAGTATAAGTGTGCGCAAGCCTAGTCCTTACTTTCTCTTTAAGTAGATTGAGCATAATTGGCCTTCTGTTGAAATCCTAGATCCATTTGGAACTTTTTTTCAGGGTGATAAATATGAATTAATTTGTAAATGTCAAAATTCAAGAATACAGTTTGACCATTAGGATTTTGAAGATGCTGCCTCTTTTCTAGTGTGTACTTTTTTGTATTATTTGTAAAAATTCAAGTATCTATATGTGTGTGGATTTATGCCTGTGTTTTTGTTTTCACTTAACAGCATCTCTTTTTTAATGACCATATCAGGCTATATTTGTTACTATAGCTCTGTAGTGCAAATTGAATTTGGGAAGGTTATACGTCTAACAATTCTTTTATTAACCTAATTTATTTTGGCTGTCCTAGATATTTTGAGTTTCCATATGAAGATAGAAATTGTATTTTTTGGGGGGGTTGTTTATTTATTCTTTAAGGTCTATGAAGAATTGCTATGATTTGCAGTGAATATGTAGATCATTATTGGTAGGATAGTTATTTTTACAATATAATCCTACTAATCGAAGGATGTGGGGAGATCTTCTGGTATTTTTTTCAATTTCTTTCTTCAATGTCTTAAGTTTTTGATTATAAAGTCTTTATTTTACTTTGTTGATTAGAGTAATCTCAAAATATTTTAATTTCCTGAGGCTATTGTGGAAGTTTTTGTTTCTCTGATGTTTTCTCAGTTTGTTAGTCCTTGGAATACAAAAAGGTTATTGACTTTTAAGCATATGTATGTTATTTTGTACCCTTCAACTTTGATAAAAAAATTTATAAGGTGTAAAGTTTCTCTGCTGGGGCTTTTGTATATAAAATCAAATCATTTTGCATAGATATATTAGAGTTCATAGTTTTCAATTTGTATCTCTTTGTTCTTCAGTTGTTTTATTCCTTTAGCTATGATGGCAAGTACTATGTTGACTCAGTAGGGACAGAGTGGTCATCTTTTCTTTTTTTCTCATTTCTCTTTAATTATTTGGGCTTCCCTTCATTGAGGTTGATATTAGACATGGACTTACAGTAAATTGCCTATATTAATGTGAGGTAGGTCCCATATATCTCTAATCTTTCATGTCAATGGCCATCCCTTCACATCTAACGAGATTATCAGAAGTTATTTTTCTTCCAATCAATTCATACATTACGTTATTTATTTTCATTGGTTTATGAATATTGACCCATCCCTGCATCTCTTAGAGGACATCAATATACTCATAGTACATAATTTTCATTGAATATTCTTAGATTTGATTTGAAAAAATGATTTTATTTGAAAAGTAAAATTTGATATGTTTTTGGAATTTTTACTTTGTGTTCACAAAGGATATTCAACTATAATCTTCTCTTTTTCTGAGTTTTTGTATGATTTTGATCATGGTCATAATTGTCTCATGAATAGGATTTAAAATATTTCTGTCTTGGAAAATAACTTGAGGAGTTTTGGCATTGATTCTTCTTTGAATGTCTGGTATAATTTTTCACTGACTCTATTTGCCCTTGTCGTTTTTTACTTGGGATACCTTTAATGATGCTTCTATTTCACTAGAAACAAAGGGGTCAGTTAAAACTGCTACTTGCATCTTCAACCTGACTTTTTCCATTTATACCTTCCTTAGCGCTTAATTGGTAGAAAGAAAATATTTAAGTTTTGTTGCATCTTAGAAAGACTTTCGTCCTCTGTTGATTGTTCTTGATAGATGCCAGATATATGATAATCTGGATAAGCATCTTTAATCTCAGAGTTTGTAGAACGTCTACCCAGGCTCTTCTAGAATTTTGAGTTTTCATGAATTGCACTGTGTTGTTTTAAAGACCTGCCTTTATATGTGACTGTGTCTTTTCCCTTGCAGCTTTTAATATCCTTCTTTTGTTCTGTTTGCTTACTGCTTTCGTTACTTTGTGTCATGCGGGAGTCTTTTCTTATCTGATCCTTTTTCATGTTCTGTTTGATTTATTTACACTGATCTGTTCCTCTCTTTTCACATTGGGAGAAATTTCTTTTGAGACTTTATTAAAAATACTGTCTGTGACTTTGACTCAAGATTCTATATACATATGATTAATAATTTTGGACTATTCAGAATATTCCTGATTTCCTGCATGTGTTGTGTCTGAGCTCCATATTATAAATTAATAAAATCAGTCTGCTGTGCATGTAGGTGTTAGAAATCTTGATAGTTTATCGTAGTCATAGCTACTAAAATGTTAAAGTTGTCTGAATTAACCAAAAATTATTAAATAGGAACAAGGTGAATATATTTATAAGTGGAAAATTCAAAAGATTATTATTTTCCATATTTAAACAATTTAATGAATTATTTAAATGATTCAATTAAATGGAGTCAACATTTATTGAAAGAGGGGTTAACAGAAGTGCAGAACTCAAACATACCTTTGACTGTTGAGACTGTTAATCCCACAGTCTATATCAATCAAACTGCTAATCAAAATAAATATGGCATAATGACATTTAGATAAATTAAACAATAATGAATTTATTATGAACATACCTCAATGCACTTCAAAAATTTTCAAATATTTCTGGATGAAAAAGAAATTAAAATAGAGGAAACAGTAGGGATGTTGAATATTAAGGTCACACGTGTGGGAAAAAAAAGACTTCTTACTATGACAATGTTAAATTTCTTCAAAAAAAGGCATTGGCTTCACAAGATCAACATAATAATTTTGTGAATGTTTCATAGAGTAGGATGGTGAAAGAACATTTAAATCATTATTTTGTAAATTCTCACATCAGGTATAGAGTGATTATTATTAAAGACCTGGAAAATTTTCATAACAATAAATTTAGGAATAAATGAATACAAAAGTATATGAATTAAATAATTCATTCATATGAAATGAACTAAGA
This sequence comes from Microtus oregoni, assembly GCF_018167655.1. Taxonomy (NCBI): domain Eukaryota; kingdom Metazoa; phylum Chordata; class Mammalia; order Rodentia; family Cricetidae; genus Microtus; species Microtus oregoni. Next base: position 20,936,953 of record NW_024543060.1, read on the forward strand.
GAAGAGAGTACATGAAAACAAAGATGCAAAGGTCAAAGTCAAGAACTTGAATATTTGTAAGATGATTTAAAGCACTGTTGATTAATTAATACACTATATGCAGTTCTACTAAGGAGCATACAATAATATTTTAACAAAGAAATTATCTTTCAACATGTAACTACATAGAAAATGTATTAAATGAAAATGATTTTAGAATGCCATAATCTTAATATTACACAAAATGACCTTTAACACAAACAATATCAATGAGCTAAGAATATAACTTTCCTTGAAAATGTTTAATTTATTTTAACTATGTGTATTAGGGGTACCAAGTTTCCTAAAGTTGAATTAGTACTATTCTGAGCAATACACACAAACACACACACACACACACACACACACACACATTTCCATAAATAAATATATATAAATATACAATTTATCTAAATGTACATTAATTATATTTGTATTCTTGTGTGTAGAAAGAAATAAAAGCTGAAAACCTTTTATTTGCTAAAGAAAATAAAATATCCTTAGAGAAATGACTTTGAAATTATATAAAAATGCATGATTCCAAGCATAAGAGACAGTATTTTCATCTCTTTTGATTATACTTTCATAATTTCTAATACTGCTCCATACATTTTCTAACTGTCAAGTTGTACCCACAGGGGAACTGACCTGGTTTATAACCTCCTATAAACTAATCCAAATTCATTCAAATCTTAAATCTTCAATGTGTTGCTTCTTTCTCTTTAGTGTGCTTCCTAATCTGATCATTTTGTTAAATAGTCACAAAGCACCATTGACCCAATTGCAACTTATCCAGTGTCTGATCAAATTGAAGGCTGTTGTTCTCTGAAGGTTCCCTTGTGATCTGATACAAATGACTGAAAGTCATAATTTCAGAAATTCTATTTCTGTCGCATTTGCCTTACTGTACTGATTATCTCTGAATAGTAGATATATTTAATTGGCCTTAATTTTCTTCACAATTCATAGTTGCACTGTATCTTTATCCACTATCACCTCCATCTAACTGAAGCCTCATCTTTGTTCCAAATGTGAGCTATTTAGCAGTAATCTGAGAAAGTTAGTGAATGTTCTAATGAACAAACAGAAGATAGGGTTATCAGTGTACATGTGTTATTTATATTTAAGATATAATTCTAATAGTTGAGTGTGGATAAAATATGTTAATACTATTTTAGAAGAAACATGAGGTACCAAGTTGTGTATACAAAATCCATGAATGCTGCAAGCAAGCAGCAGGAAGGAAGGGTAGGAGAAACATACCAAATATGGTAGATTAATTTCTCAAAGAAACATGCAGCTAGAAGACAACAGAGTTACATTATATTTTAATTTCACTGTTTTCTTTTCTTATTAAAGGTTGCAATAAAAAGGGAGGTGGGAAGAATATGGCAGAAGTTGTAAAGGGGAAAGAAATAAGATCACATATATTATATGAAAAAGCTTTTTAATTAAATAAGCAATTAATTTAAAAGTTTCCAAGTTTTGCTGTCAGGTTAGCTCATTTTCCTAGTATAAACATTAGCATAATACATGTCTAAAAGAGTTAAATGAATGACCAATAATCCAGTCACCAATATAATGATTAATAGATTCTAAGTATTTTCACTATTGATGTAGACTGGCTTCAAAATGTGCAGCACTTAAAATTGTGCATCACCTTATATCTTAATTTTTATTTTACTTATGTGTATATTTTGTGGAATTATATGATCATGAATGTAGCTACCTACAAGATCTGAAGAGAGGCTCAGATTCATGGAGCTGGAGTTGGTAATAAGTCATTCAACATGGAAAATAGGAACAAAACCAAAAAGGTTTCAAAGATGAATGCATTCTCTTAACCACTTAGTCATCTCTCCAATCCTGATTTGATAGCCAGGAGCTTTAAGTGATTTTTAGGATTTGAAATTAGGGAATAAACTTTAAAGAGAGTCCTTTTTTCTTTACTGCCAGAGTAATCACTGATATGCTTTCTCCTCAAAATGGAATATTAAAGGATATATTAAAATATGTCATGTATCAAAAGAGGGATAGTGTTTAGGAAAATGTTGGTTATATAGTACATTTTGGCAGGGTAAACAAGTCATGATGTAATATGGTGACTTTTTCTCAGCAATATGCTATATACTTCTGTTGCGGGAGGTCCTCCCGCTCCTCCAACCTATAGCTGCTGAGATGCCAGCCCATTGGGGCGTGGTCTTTCTCCCTTTAAAAAAGCAGCCACTTCCCTCTCCTCTCTCTCTTCACATCCTGCTCCACCAGCGACTAGGCTCCCTTCCTGGTTGCGCAGAGGGCTGACGGTGATCTGTAGGTTTTTTTCCCCTTTAAATAAATACCACCCTATTAATCATAATTCCAAACTGGTGTGGCATTGTTTATGACTTACGCCTTCAGTTGGCACCCAACGTTTGGTGTTAGGACCTCTCCTTGCCCCCCCCCCCCTCAGCTGCTGGTCACGAGTTCAGCTTGGCGCAAGCCTCCCTTCCTCAGGCGGTCTTGGGGCCTGTGTCTTGTGCGTGGAGCCAGCAGCTTAATATAAATCATCATACACTGGCTTTTATTGCTGCAGTTCTTTATATTTTCTCTTTAGACACCCCAGATTGACTTCTAGTCCCCACGCACCTCATTGTCTGCCTCCCCACGTGGATTTAAACTCCACAGGCCTGTGTAGTCTCCTCCCGCGTGGTTTGCTCTTTTCTGAGTCATTTTTAAATCTCCCGTGCAAGCACAGCTCTTAAGTGACACAAACTAGAGCGCGGTTGCTGAAAGCTACAACCCGTCACGGTGAATTTGTCACGTGGAGGCATAAGCGGCTTCAAGGTTGCTCTTCTCTACCCCTGGATTCTGGGTTTCTGGTTCCGTCTCTGGAATTGATTTAATTACATTTACTTTGTTGAGCAACTTACATTTTCCAGTTTTTGGCAGACTCTGAAAAAGACCCTGTTTTCGTCGCGACTTGGCAACAGCGCCACCTGCTGGATAATAGGTAATATGACAGTTTTCGTTTCCAACGCGAATTTTACTGTTCTGGTTACCAATAAAATGGGTTATATCATGCAAGGTTTATATGACTATGGGGATAACTTAATTTACTGTTACTAGGTTTCAGTATTCTTTTGCATATTCTATCATTTAGGAAGAATATGGCACTCCTAAGAACCATACAATCTTTACTAGAAACTCATGCAGGTCAGGAGATTCAGGATTCAAAAGAGACAATAATAAAAAGACTTGAAATGATTGAAGAAATGATTGGAGCTGGTGAACAGAGTAATAAGGCACAAGGACAGGATATAATGCCAATACCAGCTATTAGAACTGGCTTACCCAAGGTTTTAGCGGCATACACTATACTTAATTCTGACAAAGCGTCAACTTCTAAAGGCTCAAAGGGAGTCAGAGAAGCTAGATGGACGCCAATAGCAATGAATGATCTAAAAGAAATTAAGCAAGCTATTGTTAATTTTGGCTGGCACTCTGCATATGTAAAGGAAATGATAAGGACTTGGGCTTCTAATGCTAGAGCTACACCCCATGATTTCCATCAGTTAGTGTCTGCAGTTTTAGATAATGGACCTTCCTTGATGTTTGGATTTATTTCAGAGAAGAATCCAAACATATGGAATAGCAATGAAGAGCAAAATGTGTCGAGGTTTCCCAAGATCAAATTCTTGGTGCAGGAGATTATGCTGATCCACAGGTCCAAGCTCTTTATGGCGATGAAGTACTGTGTCTATGTCACCAAGCAGCTTTAAATGCTTGGAATAGGATACAAGATCCATCAGAAAGGGTTGAATCATATACCAGAATTAGGCAGGGACAGAGAGAACACTTTATTGACTTTTTGCAAAGATTAATTAAGGCTCTGGACATAGGGGTAACAGACCCAGAAGCTAGACAAATACTTCTTGAATCTCTAGCTTTTGAGAATGCAAAATTAGAATGCAAAAAGATAATTGGGCCTTTAAATTCTAGATCAGCACCTATGGATGAATGGATTCAGCATACGATGAATGTTGAGATGTTTAGCTATAACGATGAATCTTGGGTAGGAGAAGCGATTTCCACAGCAATGAGGAGACATCAAACTGCCAGGTGTTTTAATTGTGGTAAATTAGGACTTCTGAAAAGGGATTGCAGGCACAGAATTTCTAGGAATAATATCTCCTCTGGGAATGACAAAAATAGGAGACATAGGTCTTCAGATATATGTAGGAGATGCGGTAAAGGCCGAGATTGGTCCAACAAATGCAGGTCAACAACTGACAAACAAGGCAACCAGATACGGTCGGGAAACTCCTTGAGGGGCCTCTCGCTGGCCCCCCAAGCCAACAGTGGCCCAGTCATTCCCAGTCACAGTGGAGAATGTGCCTCACCAAGAAAATTAAAAGCTCCAATTTCTGCTGTAAAAAGTAATACTGGTCTAAATGATGAATTACGTGTGGAGGATGAGTCAAAAAACCCAGTAGGACTGAGTAAACGTATATTTTGGCAGACTTCTATTAATGATCAAAGACCAAACAAAGCTAAGAGTCTGTATAAATGGCACTTTTATTGAAGGCTTATTAGACACAGGTGCAGATGTAAGTATCATTACCCCAGAATCTTGGCACCCAAATTGGCCTCTTCAAGAGGTAGATGTTCAGTTCCTGGGAATTGGAACCATATCTCGTGTAAAATAAAGCACAAGATGGGTTGAATGCATAGGGCCCAAAGGACAAATAGGAAGACTAAGGCCATATATAGCAAATATTGCCATAAATTTATGGGGCCGTGACCTGCTACAGCAATGGAATACCCAGATTATCATTCCTGTAGTTCCAGGAACTCATAATTCTGGGAAGGATATGATGAGGTATTATGGAAAAAGGTCACCAGCCATTCAGGCTGTACAAGAATATACAGCAAATACCAAACCTTTAGAGGTACCAACAGCCCTACCTTTAAAATGGCTAACTGAGAAGCCAATATGGATCAAACAGTGGCCTCTAGCTGAAGATAAACTATAGGCATTGGAACAGCTGGTGCAAGAGCAACTAGATGCTCACCATATTGAAGAATCTACCAGCCCTTGGAATTCTCCTGTGTTTGTTGTAAAAATGAAATCTGGTAAATGGAGAATTGTGACAGATCTAAGAGCTGTCAACAAAGTAATTCAACCTATGGGCCCACTACAATCTGGAATTCCTTTGCCTTCTCTGTTACCAAAAGGATGGCCTCTTATAGTTATTGATTTGAAAGATTGTTTTTTCACTATACAGTTACAAGAAAACGATAGAGAAAAATTTGCCTTCACAGTGCCTACTTATAATAATTCTCAGCCTAATAGGAGATATCAATGGACTGTCCTCTCACAGGGTATGCTCAATAGTCCCACATTGTGCCAATATTTTGTAAGTAAGCCATTGGAAATAATCCGTAAACAATTCCCCAAGTCCATAATTTATCATTACATGGATGACATCTTGTTATCTGATTCAAATAAAGATACTTTAGAAAGGATGTTTGAAGAAGTAAAGAAAGTCTTGCCTAGGTGGGGATTACAAATTGCCCCTGAAAAGATTCAAAGAGGAAATTCTATTAATTACCTCAGTTACAGAATAGGGTTAGAGAAAATTAAAACGCAAAAGGCACAAATTAGGAGAGACCGCTTAAAGACTCTTAATGACTTCCAAAGATTGTTAGGAGACATTTCCAGTCTATGACCAGCTGTTGGGATAACACCTGATCTAATAGTTCATTTAAACAAAACCTTAGATGGTGATAAAGATTTGAATAGTCCAAGAAAACTGACAGCTGAAGCAGAAAAGGAACTGACAATGATTGAGGAAAAATTACAGGAGGCACATGTGGATAGGGTGAACCCAAATCTTAGCTGCATCCTAGTCGTATTGCCTTCCAGAATTTCTCCTACAGGGATTCTAATGCAGAGGGAAGATATTATTTTAGAGTGGATATTTATACCTAATAATCCAAGTAAAAAATTTAAAACTTATGTGGAAAAAATCTCTGAATTAATTATAAAAGTTAAGCTGAGACTTTGTCAACTAGCATGTATAGACCCAGCAGAAATTATAGTGCCTTTTACTACTGAAGAAATAAAAAAGTTATGGGAAGACAATGAACTATGGCAAAGAGCTTGTGCTAATTTTTTTGGAGAAATTAATAGCAACTATCCCAAAAGTGGTAGACTTAACCTTATAAAAAGAACTTCTCAGATTCTTCCTAGAATTGTACATGATGCTCCAATAACTGGAGCCCTTACGTTCTCTACTGATGCAAATAAATCAGGGAAAGCAGGTTACAAGTCAGATGGTTGGGCGACAATTGAAGGTGTAAGTCACAAACAATGCCACACCAGTTTGGAATTATGATTAATAGGGTGATATTTATTTAAAGGGGAAGAAAACTTACAGATCACAGTCCCAAAAAACAGCCCTCTGTGCAACCAGGAAGGGAGTCTAGTTGCCAGCAGAGCAGGAAGTGAAGAGAAAGAGGAGAGGTAAGTGGCCGCTTTTATAAAGGGAGAGAGACCACGCCCCAATGGGCTGGTATCTCAGCGGCTATAGGCTGGAGGAGCCAGAGGACCTCCCGCAACACCTCCCCCTTTTGTTTAAATAAGAGATTTCTAAACCTACTACGAAATTATATACAATAAATACAAATATCCTATTCTAACTAGCTTAGGTCTTGTATAATAAATAACTTGGCCAAGTCATGAGAGAAAGTAACTACATTTATATAGTCTTCAACCCCATCGAAGATCTGAGAAGGGAAATAATGTTACCTGGGTAATTAGGAAGTTCATTAAAACAACTCTAGCCCAAGGCAATGTTGCAATTGATCAATTATTGATTAGAAGTGTGTTGCAGGCCTCAGAATTTCATAAGAAGCATCATGTCAATAGTAAAGGCTTAAAGAAAGAATTTTCCATTACTTGGCAACAAGCTAAGGACATTATAAAGAGATGTCCTACTTTTTCTTTCTATAATCAAACACCGTTGCCTGCAGGGAGTAACTCAAAGGGCACTAAGAGAAATGAAATCTGGCAAATGGATGTGTTCCACTTTATGGAATTTGGTAAATTAAAATATGTACACCACACCATAGACACGTATTCAGGTTTTCAATGGGCTACTGCCCTGAGCTCAGAAAAGGCTGATTCAGTAATCACACATTTATTGGAAGTTATGGCCATCATGGGTATACCTGCGCAAATAAAGACAGATAATGGTCCAGCATATGTATCTAAGAAAATGAAATGCTTTTTTGATTATTATAATATAAAACACATTACAGGTATACCAAATAATCCTACAGGTCAGGTAGTTATAGAAAGATCAAATCGTACTATAAAGTATATGCTGAACAAACAGAAAGGGACTGAAAATACCCCCAGAAATAGATTACATAATGCTTTATTAACCTTGAATTTTCTTAACGCTAATGAGAAAGGAACGACAGCAGCAGAAAGACATTGGATAATGGAAAAGTCTGCTGAACTAAATCCACCGATTTATTTCAAAGATGTGCTGACCTCTCAGTGGAAGCCAGGAGATGTGCTACGTTGGGGAAGGGGTTTTGTTCTTGTTTCCACAGGAGAAGAAAAATTGTGGATACCATCAAAATTAATAAAGTTTCGATTTGAAGAGGAGAAACCTCTTGGAAAGGAGAAATGACAACTCATCCACAATGATGCTATTCATACAGGTGGTAAGAAAAACATATAAAATGGGGGCAGGGTTCTGTTCTTATCTCCACAGGAAAACACTCATCTTTGAGAAATTCAAGGGACCCTGGATGTTTGGATACTGACAGATGGAAAAATACCCGCCCAATAGGAAATATCAAGAAAACTGAATGAGTTGTGCAAGTAAAATATATTAAACCATATTTCTAAATTTATAAAGCTGGTTTTGAAGTTGGACTCTGGCTCAGTCCCTCTCCATTCCCAAGTCTGTTAGTAAGAGAAAAACCCAGAGTTTCTGGAGTTTCTGTCTCATATCAAGAGCCATGGTATGGGACAAAAAGAAATATGAGTTTAGAAAACATCTTTGCTTTTCTTCATATCTATCATACTTTTCATTGAATATATCTATCATGCCTTTCAGTGAATATATATATATATATATATATATATATATATATATATGTCTATATGATCAATGTTTAAGTTTTTCACAATGAACAATGAGTTTTTCCCTAAGTGACATTTGATGTTTCCAGCAAAAAGATGGGGCCTGATAACAACAACTCCACCTGGTTGATATGACGTCATGATACTGATAGTGCTACTACAAGACCTGCTTTGGGTACCAGCTGCACAAGACAGTTCCAAATTGTTTAGCTGAAATGGTGCACATCTTATACAACATTTTGGCCAGACCTGCACAAAATATTCAGAGACTATTGGCAATTTTAAAAGACATTGATCTTGAAGTTTAACCATCATTTTACTTTCACAGGAGCCCCCAGAAAGAACGTCGCCCCTATGACAGCTGGAAGTAATTCTAGAGGACGACGTCCCCTCTCCCAGTAAAGTTTGCCCTTGGGTTTAGGGACATCATTTAGGGGTTGAGTATAATTAGTATACAATTGAGGGTTGGGGGAGGAATTTTATAAGCTCAGGGATCATTTAAAAAAAAAGAGGGATGATGGGATAATAGATTTGTAATTGTGAGTTACTGTTTTTAGACAAATATATTGGTATAGATTCTTGTATATTGATACAAAGTTAAATTATATTGACTATTGTATGCATGCATGTTTCTACCTCTGTTTTAAACATTTTTATGTATTGACATATATTGTATTGATATATATATATATAATTATATATATGTATTGTATATATTTACCGTATTGCAGTGTAGATTTCTATCTCTGATTAAGATACTTAAATAATGTTTGTGTATTGATATATATTTACCTACGGCAATGTATATTTGTACATTGTTTATTTTTGGAGGTCATTGTCCTCATTTGTTTCACAGTCGTTTATTGTCTTAGTCTTTAAGTTAGATAGATATTGAGAATTATATAGACTAATAGTCATCTAAGTTTGTCATTTATAATTAGACTAATCAGGTTCTTTAGATATATAGAGATTATACTCAGTATAGATAGATAATCTTCAACTTCTTCAAAGAGCTGTAGAAAATGGCCTTTAATTTAACTCAGAGTTTTGTGGTAGTGAGACACAATTGCTCCTGGCAACACCACTCTATTCCCGAGGGAATGTTGAGCACCAAAGACACTCCACCTGGAACCTTTTTTTTTTTTTTGGCAGAACTGGCCTTGGGGCAAAGAAATGCCCATACCTCCATCACTGACAAAGATACAGAACGTGCATCAATGGTTAAAAAAGGACTGTCATATCCTGCCAAGACAGGGTAAGATAGTTTTGAAAAGTTGCTTGCCTTTGAAAATGGTATGTCAGTTATGTTAAGCCTCAGCCAAAGTTGGTTGCTTCAACGCTAACGTGACTTTGGGTGATTGCCCAGGTAGCTAGTTGTCTCTGTGATTTGTTGCATGTTTTGGAAGTTGTGTTACTGAACTTCCTAATTACCCAGGTAACATTATTTCCCTTCTCAGATCTTCGATGGGGTTGAAGACTATACAAATGTAGTTACTTTCTCTCATGACTTGGCCAAGTTATTTATTATACAAGACCTAAGCTAGTTAGAATAGGATATTTGTACTTATTGTATATAATTTCATAGTAGATTTAGAACTCTCTTATTTAAACAAAAGGGGGAGGTGTTGCGGGAGGTCCTCCGGCTCCTCCAACCTATAGCTGCTGAGATACCAGCCCATTGGGGTGTGGTCTTTCTCCCTTTATAAAAGCAGCCACTTCCCTCTCCTCTTTCTCTTCACTTCCTGCTCTGCTGGCGACTGGACTCCCTTCCTGGTTGCGCAGATGGCTGACGGTGATCTGTAATTTTTTCCCCTTTAAATAAATACCACCCTATTAATCATAATTCCAAACTGGTGTGGCATTGTTTATGACTTACACCTTCATACTTCAAATTTTTATAAAGAGAAGACTTTAAATTCTTATAAAGTTATCACAGGAGTGTGGTGTATTTAGAATATGACTTGCCATCAACCAAATTCTTCTGGAGACTTGTGTACAATCTCTTTTGATAACTCATGTTATTTTGGTATAAATAATGTTCCAGATATATTCGTGCTTTTCTCTGGCTTCACAATATATGTATCTGAGAGTGAGTTATGATAATGTGAACCCAACTCCTTCTTTTATCCATTTCTCTTCCATGATGTGACCCGAAATGCAGCAATCACCAGAAGACGAACAGGCAAAAGATCAAATATCTTGAACTATTCTAGTTTCAAATACATGATCTGAAATGTGATGTTTAAATTTGAAAATTGTACATTCTTGGATATTCTGTTTTAACAAATTAAAATTGATTAATATAGTATATGAAGTTCTGTTTTTAATAATTAGCTTGATTTAGATAGCTCATGATTAATTTCTGTTTCAGTAAATGTGGTAATATATAAACATATATGTTTTGAATTTCATTAAATTGTTTAAAATAATTTATAGAGTGGATATAAACATTATCATGAAGTAATTACAAAATATAACAATAGCAGATACATTTTATGTAGCCGTTAAAGTGTTGCTGGTTAACAATAAAAGAACAAAAACCTCAATACTCTAAGCAGATTAACTGTGATTTAAAAAATGCTTTTGCTCGGATCTTTGATCAAAGTGGTTTTCACCAGTCTTTAGAACTGTGATTATTTGATGAAGCTTATGGAATCACATATTAATATACTATAGGCTTCAAAACATCACTTTTCTAAAAAAGCAAACATGAAAAGTGTGATGTACAATAATTGTTTTCTAATTGACTCTTATTATTTGAAAAGTAGTACTGGGTTTATGAACTACAATACACAATTTCCAAACAAATGCTAGGAAATAGAAGCCTGAGTCATTTGAGTAATTGCAAACTATTAAATATAAATCTTATAAATTATTAAATGACACAGTGGAATTGTTAAACATACAACATTTGGGCATAATAGAAAGGCGTTTCTTGTGTTGTTTATAGCTATGCTGCTGAAACTATACAATAACTTTAACTTCAAAATAAAATATGTTGTAATATCACTACTTGTATACACAATATTTTATCGCATATAGTTAAAATAAATTAATGAAAATATAACCACTCATTAAATGAGTTTAAATACAATGAGACTATATATATGACTATGAATTTAAAATATCTAATAATATGCCTCTGAAGATAATTTATACATATAAATTTCCTTATTAATTAATTGTAATCTAGTTCAAAGATTATTTGATGAAATATTGCCTCTTTTTTAGTTTAGGGAATCTATACATTTTTATTGCAGATATTTATAAGTTGAAATCACTAAAAGATCTAAATATCACAATTATGCTATAACAAAATATGCCTGCGTAAATTATTGTTTCTTATCATTGCAGATTACTGTTAATCCTCACTTCATTTCTATTGCACACAAAACGGCAGAAACAGAGAGAAACTGAACAAATCCGAGTCCAGAGTACGCACTGAGACGTAAACAACCTGCTCCTTGAACTGCAGGTGCAGAAGGGGTCAATGGAATTCTCATTTGGAGTCTGCAATAAAAACCTCTTTGTGCCATTTCTTGCTTTAATTATTCTGCTTAGCACATAAAAATATATTCCATTTCAGTAGCATGCCACTGTAACATTTTTCCATCACAAAAAATACAAATTTAAACAATATCTTGCTTTTCCATATTTCATATTAAATCAGTGTAGCATTGTTCTGGTGTTTTGACCCTTGGAAGATTTCCCACAGATAACTCAGAGGACTGAAGAACCAGCTAGGTTTCAGTAAAAAGAGGTTTAATGAATGCTGCAAGAGGGTAATTTACATGGAAATGATATTATTTTGAAACTTGAAAAAATGTAACAAAAAGAGAAAATGAAGCAACCTATCTTCATCCAGAGGACAATGTTAGTAATGAGCTTGGCAAATAGAAATTTAACCATTTCCTGCTACTGCAATGTGCTTCTTATTTTCATGAGAGCTTTTCAAGAACATGTGCGTATACCAAAGAACATTCTATCGGAAGCTCTTCAATTCAACTGGGAAATGATAGAAATAGTGTTTAGTGTTACTTATACATAGTCACTGCTAAGAATACAAATCTTTGGTTACTTCCACATTTCATTTGCAAGAAAAACCTAGTAAATTTATCACAGATACATAATATTTTAAGCCTTTACATTTTCTCTATATGCACATGTACACATATATGCATATTCACACTGATGAATATATAGAGGATATAATATATAATTTTGAGATATGACAATGACTTTAAGAGATTATGGAAAGGATTTCATAAAATCTAGTCTATTAAGGAAAAATATTGAGTATTGTAGACATTTCTAAAAGTCAAAATTTGAGGATGGATGTGTTCCAATATGAACTATGGAAGTACTATTACTATTGAGTACTATTGAAGATTCCATGGTTTAAGAAGCTTGGGATGTACTAAATTTTCAAACAGGGTATTTTGATAGAGATTTCCTAAACCTCTAATGTATATTTTTCAGTTGGATAATTCTCAGCTATTATATATTTAACAGGGTAAAAAGGGACATTTGTGGGGTTGTATGGAAATCTACACATAAAACACATACATATATGAAAACGCACAAGCCCTTATCACTAGCCTAGAAACTCTCTCCAATTGATAACTGGTCAAAAATAAAAAGTTTCAATGGAGGCTCACCCAGAACAAAAGCCAAACTGATGTTCAAGCTCCATGTTCAGTAGATTACTAATAGAAAAATAATTGAGCTGGGTGGTGGTGGCACACGCCTCTAATCCTAGTACTCAAGAGGCAAAGGCAAGAGGATTTCTCTGAGTTTGAGGTCAGTCTGGTCTACAAGATCTAGTTCTAGAACAGGCTCCAAAGCTACTGACAAACTCTGTTTCAAAAATAAAATGAAAAGCAACTCAATATCTTGGGAGTATTTTCTGTCTGATACTGTGATTGAGTTTTGTTTCTGACTACATATATTTTTCCTATATTTTCTTTCTTTTCTGATTTTGCATCTTGATGGGATTTATATATAAGTCCAAATGCATGTCTCTCTGTATATCTGTGTTACTTATGCTTTTCTTTTGGTATTTTTTTGCTGTTGCTGTTTGTTCATATTTTCATTCCTATTTGGTTTTGTAATTTAATTATAGTCATTTTTCTTAAATATCTGTTTGTTTTCTAACAAAAGTCAGCAACAAATAGTATTTATTTCCAAGGCTCTTATGACTCGAGAGGGAGGGGGAATGGAGTGGGAGGAGGGGGAGAGGAGTGGGGGGAGGGGGAGAGGAGTGAGAGGAGAGGGAGGAAAATGGGAGGCGGGGAGGAGGCGGAAATTTTTTCAACAAAAAAAAAATATATAAAAACTCAGTAACTAGGAAAAAGGACAAAAAAAAAGCATTTATTTGAGTGGAAGGATTTGGACAGCTTGTGAGTTGTTGATGGTACGCCAACTCTAATCAGAATATATTGTAGGAAAAATATCTATTTTCAATAAGATAAAAATAAAAATCAATATAAACTCAATACATGTGTATGAGTTTCTTAGCTTATATGGTTCCATTTTTTAAATCATCATCTTAGCCTATTATTACCACACACACACACACACACACACACACACACACACACAACTACACACTCACACATACACCTTGTTCCATATTCAAGGAAATATGTATTTACTTGTATTTACTGTGTTGTTAAGGATAATATAAATACTAATCACTACTCATCAATTCTCAAATGCTGGGATTATAGGCATGCACTAACACACTGGTATATATAATACAGAAAGAAATTTGGTTTTAAATGAAGTAAATCTACCCAAGGGTTTATTTACTTAAATATCAACTGGTGTTGTTTAAAGAGCCTGTGAAAACTAGGTGAGAGAAGGCCCAGCTGATGGCAATATATCACCAGCGGTAATGGTTAGACCATTTCCTTAATCTGCCTACAGTTAGCTTCTGTCTTCTTACCTGGAACCCATGTAAAGAACAATTTTTCTCAGATACCTTTTATTATGTCTTTTGTTACATAAGCCTGGCTTCTTTGATTTTCTTTTTCTACTAGTGTTACCCATTACTCAGTTTTATATGATTCATAATGTTCATGTAAATTTAGAATAAAAGACAGAGGACAATTTCCAAGGTGTCTTGCTTTCTCAATAAGAAAGAAAGAATCACTTATAATAAAATTAATAGCCCACATAGTGGATATCTATGACAAGGAAGGGTATTTCCTGATATGAGGGTGAATTAATAAATAAATTGACAGCCTTTTGATCTAATGTGACATTTGATAACAGAGTGCATTATGCTTACAAAGTTAAACTGCAATGTTTTCAACACAATTCCTGGGAATGACACTTCTTTCTCTTTCTTTCTTCTTTCTTTTCTTTTTTGTTTGTGTGTGTATGTGTCTACACTACATTCAAGAATTGTTTTTCTGCTTCCTAATTATGTGTGACTTTTAATCTTTACACTTTTGCACCAGAGGCAGTGTAATGCCTGGAACTGAATGATCCATATCTGTAGAAATATCATCAGGAGTTCTCAGTTTATAAGGCAAATTCAACAAAATGAAGTATCAAGATGACTAAGAATTTTCATAGAATCTATAATTTATTGTTGTACTGTACACATTATTAATTCCACAAATGTAAGAAGAAAAAAATACACACTCAAATCATGGTCAAATTAAAGCAAGCTTTATAATTCACATACATGGGCTGTCTTTCTCTAAGGGCTGATTCAAGAGAGCAGCATCGGACACAGAAATGATTAGGGTTCCAATAGCTCAGGAGTAGGGGGTTTACAAACAGGGGTTTGGCAGGCAAATAGGCAGGGTTACAGACACAGAATATGTGCATAACAAGTTGGTGATAACAACCTTCTGAAACAAAGTCATGGTTGCAAGTGCTCATAAGGTGACAGGCATGAAAAAGTGGGAAGTACACTTGAATGCATGGGCACAGGAGACCACTTCCTAAAGCAGCACAGACACTGAGAGAAACAGTTAATTAATGGGTCCTTTTGTACCTGAGAAGCTTCTGTAAAACAAAGGACACAGTCAACAAGACAAAATGGCAGCCTACAGAATGGGAAAAGTTCTTCACCACCCCACATCAGATAGAAGTCTTATCTCCAATATATTCAAGGAACTCAAGAAAATGGTCTTCAAAAGAATAAATAATCGAATAACAAAATGGACTACAGACCTAAATAGAGAACTCTCAAAAGAGGAATCTAAAAGGATGAGACACTTCAAAAAATGCTCAAAATCTTTAGCCATCAGAGAAATTCAAATCAAAACAACTCTGAGATTCCTTCTTAAACCTGTAAGAATAGCTAAGATCAAAATCACTGTTGACAACTTATGCTGGAGAGGTTGTGGGGTAAAGGGAACACTCCTCCATTGCTGGTGGGAGTGCAGGTTGCTACAGCCCCTTTGGATATATGTATGGTGATTTCTCAGAAAATTAGGAAACAACCTTCCTCAAGACTTTGGATATATATCCAAGGGATGCTCAATTGTACCACAAGGGCATGTGCTCAGCTATGTTCATAACCAGAAGCAGGAAACAACCTATATGCCCCTCAACCAAAGAATGGATAAAGAAAATGTGGTATATTTACATAGTGTAGTACTGCACAGCAGAAAAAAAAATAATGGCATCTTGAAATTTGCAAGCATATGGATGAAGCTAGAACACATCATACTGAGTTAGGCAACCTAGACTCAGGAAACTAAATATCATATGCCCTCACTCATAAGTGGTATTTAAACATAAAGCAAAGAAAACCATCCTCCAATTCACAATCCCAGAAAACCTAGACAACAGTGAGGCCCCTAAAAGATATATACATAGATCTAATCTACATGGAAAATAGAAAAAGGCAAGACCTCCTGAGTAAATTGGGATCATGGGGACTGTGGGAAAGAGTTTAAAGGGATGAGAGAGGAAGGGAGGGAAGCAGAGAAAAATGTATAGCTCAATAAAATCAATAAAAAGGTGGTTGGCACAATATGGTCATAACAGCATTTTGAAACAGGCAATGCAGAACTATTTATCGTTAAACTTACAGGTGAGTATAGCAAAATCCTTTCAAAACAGAGATTTAATCATAAACAGTAATGATCCTAGTGTACTTTTAGTATAAAATGAATTTCAAGTCCAAGATATAGGCAGGCTGCTTCACCAACATGCCTCTGATTGACTTCTTCCATATTTTCCCCACTGTGCTTTCAGAAGCTTACACAAATCCTTCCCATCCAGACAATACTTTTTCCTCTGCATTTGTTCAGTCTCTCATCCTATGTGATTCATTGGACTATGAAAGAAGACTAGAACTTTCAAACTACAATTGCTTAGAATATATTAGTGTGTGTGTGTGTGTGTGTGTGTGTGTGTGTGTGTGTGTGTGTGTGTAAGAGAGAGAGAGAGAGAGAGAGAGAGAGAGAGAGAGAAAGAGATAGTCTTTAATTAACCATAGCAAAGGCACTCCTAAAACATTTAAACTTCTCTGCTCTTTAGCTAAAATTTTGCAACTCTTCTAAGAGGCCCTACCATCAGACACTTAAATGGTGTTTATGAGTAGCCAATAGCATGATTCTTGGTGGTGGCATGGACCTTGAAACTCTATAGAGTTGCGGCAATAAACCTGGTCCTGCCAGTACCTCTACCATGAGGCTAGACTCTCAATATCACTTTTGCATTATCTTGAAGACAAACATAAGTGCTTTTATAGTCTTTTGGAATACCCTTTATTTTCTGTGCCATTTTCATTTTCTGACAGTTTTTGTGATGAGAATCTACAGACTGAGAACATTTTGTTAGCAGTTACACTACTTTCTTGGCATGTGCAAACCCATGGGGTTCAATTCCTAACAATTAAAGACAACAACAATCAGAAGTTAACCCATTTTTATGCTTGTCTTACATTCACCCGTTTAAGTTTTATGTCACAAGATAAGCTGGTATATTTATCATTCTCTAAGCTGATTATTGATTCAAATAAATGGGGAATTCAGTATATATGTGGCATGAGCATGCATAATTTTAAGGAGGAAAGATCTGTTTGTAATCATGTTTTCATAGGGTTCATCCCATAATTAGTGTGCTCCAATATTTAGGCCTGAAGTGAAATACAACCTTTTCATTAATTAGCATGGGAGAAAAAGTGTATCTCATCACACTGCAGGTGAGGAAGAGGGTAAGAAGAAAATAAGTGGAAGAGAAGCAGGGAGAAAAAGAATGGGTGTAGGAAGGAAGTTGAGAACAAGAAAGTCTGAATTGCTCTCTTGTCCTCAGGTAGCTCCTGCTTTCCAGTGTTCAACACATGAAGCAAGACTTTTGAAAATCTTTGATATTATACCCAATGAATGTCGACCTTTGCACAATCTGAAGCACCTTAGAAATTTTCAGAAGTGTCCAATCATTAATGACATCATGATTTCAGTTGTCTCCTGTTAACCCAGACTGCAGGGAACCATAATGTTTGTATCTGTTAGAAACATAGTTTTATGCCGTACAAGGGTGACAACTTGTTCAATGTCATTCTCCCATCATCCATATCAAACAGCCTTTATTATAATAAGATGTGTATTTACTCTTTGAATTATCTTTGTTAGTTACCCTTCAAATTGTTTGTGTATCTTTAATGTGTAAAAATCTAATGATAAGGAAACTATAAAGGAATCAAAAAAGTAAACAAAGAAATAATAAGTAAAATCTTAAGTAAAACCCTACATCATGCCATAACAGTAAGTAGATTATCCACCCTTCCCCCCACTTTGTAATGTGCACTGGAATTTGGCCTATATAGATAGATGTATGTACATGTACTTGCAGTGTCCAAGGAAGCCAGAAGAAGGCAACAGTCCCCAGCAATGGATCCTATGTGATGTGGAATTACCCGCTGCATACTGTGAATACCATCGATTAATAAAGAAATCGCTTTGGACCTATAGCAGGGCAGAACAGAGGTGAGTGGGGAAAACTAAACTCAATGCAAGAGAAAAAAAGGCAGAGTCAAGGAGACACCATGTAACTACGCTGAAAACAGAGACAAGAACTTGACCCAGTAAGCCAAAATCTAGTGGTGATACACAGATTAATGAAGATGGGTTAATTTAAGATGTGATTTAGCCAGAAATAAGCTTAAATAATTGGCCCAGCAGTGATTGAAGTAATATAGTTTCTGTGTTATTATTTTAGGAGTCTTGGCAGTGGGGAAATGAACAAGTGTCCTTTGTACAACACTGTACAAGCTGAATTAGCAAATGCTTGTGACTACTAGGTGTAATGGAAATCTTACCCAGGTTTTGGGAGAGCAGCTAACTCATATTATCAAATTTTTGGTATTCATTTTATTGTCATTTCTCAAAATTCCTGGACAGACTGACTAAAAATATTTGTAAAGTGTATTTCTGCATGGAAGTACATTCAATAAAATTTTTTCAAAGAAATAATATAAACACAAATAAATCTTTCATATAATTATTGTGGGCCACATTTGGCTTGTTAAATACTTCACTACTGTTAATTTTTAATTATTGAACAGTAAGTACATTTTTAATGAACTGCTTTTTTATAAACCTTTTTATTAAAATAAAATGGTTTTGTATATTGAGTTCGCATACACCCTATTTAATCGTATGTGTCAATAGACAGAAGAGCAAATGCTATGGTACAATTTCTTGGACAATAATACAAGAGAGAGTGGATAAGAAAGTCTGACTGCTTTCTTCTCTTCCTAGAGCGGGATCACACATTCAGAAACGTTCTTTCACTCTAAGCGGTAGGTTCCTCCGTGTGATGGATGCTTCCAATTCTAAGCAATGTTATAGCTGGAAACTGAACACCGCTTTGCACAGCTGTGAAGGCAATACATTGTGTTTGCTTCTGACTTTGGAGGGAGCAGAGGTTTTCCCTTCTATTTATCACTTATAAATTGATAGTATAGCTCAATCAGACAATTTTTTTTAAATAATGAGGAAGACAAATTTTATATATATTCATGGCTGTATGTGTGTAAGTGAATGCTTAACATGTCTATTGGTAGGAACTTGAGGGGAACAATCCAAACAACCAAGTGTTTTTTCCCACAGGCTTTATTACTTAATTCTCTGCAAATACACTTTTGCCATCAGTTATACATATTAATACCAGCAAATGAAAGGCTAATGTTTTCTTTTTCAATTAGAAAATGTTATTACACTAAGAATTCACATACTTTAAATTATCTGCTACTATAAAGTGGCCATATCTATCCTACAAAATATAGGTCCAAGTTAATTATCAACTTTACATAAACAATGAATAAATTTTAGATTACAAAGAGACCTTTTATTAAATAATTTCTTTTTCTTTACCTTAAATTTGAAGCCAGTATTTCTGTTTGCTGACAATATTAATATGATCTGCCCTAGGCTTCATCCCTATGAAATTTAAATTTGAAGGAAATAGAAATTATTTTGCCATTTATGTGTTAATACATAACCAACATTTAGGTCAGTTCAGCGGAGAATGAGAATGGGGAAGGTTTTTTTTTTTTTTTTTTCCTTCTTTTATTTCAGTAAAGCTAAACAGTGAATAGTGCTCCACAAAGAGCAATTGGCAACCACACCATCTGCTCTGGGTCCCTAGACTAAATCTCCTGCTGGGGCCCATGCTACACAAGAGCACATGTTGTTTTCACGAAGACCCAAGTCTTATATTGTCTTATTGCCTGAACCCCGCTGGGGTTGCCAGTTGATGGCATCCTTAATGGTGTTAGTGTATGATTTCTGGAAATCCATTATTATTATTGCTGCCAATCTCAGGGACCGAGACTCTCCCATGCAGTAAAATAGCCACGTTAAGTGAATTCTGGCATCCATTTGACCTGGAAAGGTCGGTAATGTATCCAGGTTGTTTTTTTTTGTTTTTTTTTTTTTGGTTTTTCGAGACAGGGTTTCTCTGTGGCTTTGGAGCCTGTCCTGGAACTAGCTCTTGTAGACCAGGCTGGTCTCGAACTCACAGATATCCGCCTGCCTCTGCCTCCCAAGTGCTGGGAATAAAGGCGTGCGCCACCACCGCCCGGCTTTTTTTTTTTTTTTATGAAATGTGCTTATTAGATGCTAAAGTTCACACATAGAGCTTCCCTCTCTTGTGATTTTCTCATCGAACAGAATTGCCTAGAAGCCTGGTATTTCCTATCACTTACAAGAAGCTACAGTGAATGAATAATGAAGAAGAAGTTGTAAACAGCTATGTAATATAATTAATACACAAGAGCATCCTAGAAATAGATCGGACTGGCCTTCTTTCCTGGGGGTTCTTGATATACTTATCATGACCTCAGATTTGCGCATCAAACATTGTGGAAAGGACTATTTCTCCTGCTTCTCTTTTCGGTGAGTTTTAGGTTTCCTTTGTTTCCAGAGAGTCTGGAACTCCTGGAAAATGGCATCAAAACAAACAGAGCAATTCCCTTGTGCTGGTGTAGGTGACTATAAGGTGCCAACAAGCAAACCAGTCAATTCCTTTTGATTACATTATCACATACATTTGTAAACTAAAGCGATTCAATCTTCACAGTGTAGAATATTTCATAAAATTATTATATCCATCCTAGACCAATTCCTTAATATTAGCAATTACCCCACCATTAAAAATACAAAAGAAGCATTCCTCATACAAAGTTGAATGTGCAAAACAAAATAGTATCTTGATGATCCAAAAACTAACTCCTCGTAAGAGATGAATAATCCTAGAAACCTATGGTCCTGAATGGCAGTTAATAATGTCTAAAAGTCATGCAAGCATCAATTTCTGATGATCCAGTCATTCTTAGATGAACGTTAATATTTGACTGACTCTGAGCCAACAGTTTTTTCTTTAATGATTCTTTCTAACAACATATAAAAATGTTTTGAATCCTCTACTATGTTGATTAACTATGCTGTCATGTATAAAGCATTTCAACTGGGCTTTAAAAACATGAGGAGTTCTACTATTTTCATGAAGATATCTGTGGAGAAAGAATCATACATTTATAATTGCTCAGTTTTAAGAACTCTCAAAATAGAAAATAGTAAATCACACACTTTACTTTATATACCCTGCACAAAAGATCACATGTTGCAAGCCTCCTATTTAGTTCAGACCACAGCATCACACTGCAAAGAAGATTTATGACTCCACTTGGGACTTGCATTACTGGGTAGTCAGGACGCATTCTATGGGAAAGGGAACATGTATCTAAGTCATGACAGAGTTCTGACAGATTTTCTTCTAGAAAGAATGGGAAGATTGAGAGTAACCTTAAATCCCCTTAAGACTCTTTTGATGGGAGCCAGTGAAGCAAGTTTAAGGTAATGTCATATTCTGCTGCTTTCTCGGTGCTATTGAAGACAAATTTCACCTTCTAAGGTGCAATATATCAGCATTTTACTGACACTGCAACAAATTGTGCCAAATAGAAACTTGTTCAAATTGCTTTTCCAAAACTAATTGTTTTTTTCGGATAGATTGGGAAACAGATTAGCTATAAATTCTCTCAGTGTAACTTAAGTAGGCTACAAATGAGGAGCCCCAGTTTTCCTAACTTTGAATATATGCATGTGCATATATGCATATACATTGTATTGGTAAATATCTAAACTGTTTAAATACTATGTGATATCCTTCATGCCTTAATATTTGCTTGCTTTTAACAAAATCTATATGTTTGAAGCACAAATACTATCCAATGTAAGAAATATTACCTTTGCCCTTTCCCTGTATTTATATTATCTTATCTAGCCCTAATTTCCTCTTCTTTTGGCTATTTAAAATGGAATTCGCAGTGGCTGTTAAAATGGCATAATCCAGTTCAATGTAAGGTAATAATGACATTCCTTTTAATAATTAACAGAAAAGATAGAATATTAACTATATCCATATTTTCCTTTTTTACCGCCTGGAGGTAATATCAGTGTAAAAGCATCTTTCAATGTTTGTGAACCCAAATGCACAAATATGCTAGAGACTTACTATTTATCATTTAGAACCATAAGATTAGAAGGCATCTTCCATTATATGCTCAAATTTAGTGTAGTTAATATCCATTTAAATTACTTGGCAATTTAAAATATCCACGTGTGAGAGATATCTAATATAGTTTATTGTTTTAAGAATAACTAAATAAACCTGAACAAGAAATATGTCTGATAGAGAGTTTGTAGGTTGCTCAAAATGGTTGACATGCATAGCTACACATCCCGACTAGACACGTGTTTACTTGGTTCTTTTGACATTAAGATGGCTCATACAAGTAGATCCATTCCATCCTGATAGCTACTCAGGATATGCAAATGTATTTCTATTTTTGCCCCTCCTTTTGTAATATGAGGTTACCTGGGAAGTGGCTGCTTTCAGGATACTTGTTTTAGTGTGAGTCCACTGTCTAAAAACAGAATGCTAATGACTTGCTGCCAAAAGCAATGAACTGTTCGAGTTTTCCTTTGTATCACGTTAAAGAAACCTTTTGTTGCCTTCTTCCCTCTTTTATATTGGGGCATAAAAGTGTATGGAAAATTAAACATGGGCAAATTCAGTATTCAGTGGAATGTTCTTTCAATTCTATTATATATTTTCTGTTTTATTACTATATTTCTAAATCCCCATATGCCTACCCTGGTAGAGGTGTTTTCGTTGAGGCTGGTCCCAGGAAGTGGACATGACACAGACATTACAGTCATGAAAATGATAGCAGCTTTGGCCATTTGCACATAAAGTTTGTGCACATGGACACACACACTTGCATATGAATGCACATACACAGGAGAGAAACACACACATACAGAGAGAGAGACAGAGATAGACAAAGACAGAGACCGAGACAGAGAGTATGTGTTAATGTAGGGGAATATAATCACAGTGTAAAATATTATATTGTATAACAAAAATGTTTTATCTTTTATCAGTTTAATTTGATGTTCTAAAAGATGTTATCTTGCTCATGAATACTAATGTTCTGCCTAAACTGATCCATGTTCTATGTCTTTCTCAGTTCCTCTGATAAATGTGGCATTGGTTTATTGCTAATCAGTTGAAATTTAAACTTTCAATTATTATAGCTGTTTAAAGTTTCTGAAGGATATAAAATAAAAACATAGCTCAAGAAATGTAACATCTTATAATTTTAATTAAATGTTCTCTAAAAATTAAGAGTGTTCTTATCTCTGTTTTTATAGAATTAATTTGCAATATTCTCTATGCAGTATTAACTGAGATATCATGTGCTTATGAATAATTATCTTAGGAATGATTGTGTGCATCTTTCACAATTCAGAGAAAGAGATAGGTCTTATTCCACTATTTTACTACTCTGAATTCATGATAAAAACAGTAATTTGTGGAGACTCAAATTATAATGCATTTTATCATGTTGCTTGGGTACCTGGTACTGGTTTTGTTGTATTGTTTTATTTTCCTTAAAAAAAACCTTTTCCTAAATATATTCTATTCATGGTTTCCTCTCCCCTAACTTTTTCCAAATAATTCTTATTTGCCTTCCCACCCAACTTCATACCATTTTTTTGTCTTTAGAACACAAATAATACAATTAATAGAAACAACGAAAAAACACAACAATCACACAAAACAAACAAGCCCCATAAAAACACAAAATTTGAATGCAATATACCAGCAAAAGATGGTTGGACAATAAAATGCCTAAACGATACAACATGAGACAAAAGGTCTACAAAAATAGTGAATTTGTCTTTTGTTGGCCAACTATTTCTAGGTATGGGGTCTATCATTATGTGTTCTTTATATACCAATGAGAAGTCTGTTGGAGAACTCACATTTTCTGAAAGTTCATATGTGTGCCAGTCCTGTTGTGTCGAACTCTTAATGTCTTTCATCCTTCAGATGTTTTTTCAGTCATGTGGGCATAAGGACAGTAGTTGTTTCTACTAAGTAACATTGTTTATATACATATATACATACATATATATTGATATATATAATATAATTGATATTTGTTGCACATACATTATTATTATGTATGTATGTATGTATATATATATATGATATTTATTGAGCTCTCTGCTCCCCTCTGTGCCTTTCCCTTCCCCACTTCAATCCTCCCCCAATGTCCCCATGCTCCCAATTTACTCAGGAGATCTTGTGACGCAGGGCTTTCTGACTTTCTGGTATACCAACTGAATGAATCTGAATCCAGATATTTGGATCCGTAGCCTCAGTTAGGTATGAGAAGTTGTAGTAACTGATACATGAATGATCAGGATCTCAAATTTTTCTTTTACATTGAAAGCTATAATTTTCGCTAGGTCCTCTGGCCATGTTTCCATACTTTTTTCCATATTCTCTTTTAAAAGTATAGTCGAGTAAATATGGTCAGGGATCTGTGTGGATTTGCATTTAGTGAATAGTCCTTCGGATTATTGCAGTGCTTTTAATGGAGGAAAATATGCAAAATAAATATTTAGAGTAATCACAACATGTGCTTCTGTTTGGTGATAGAATGAATATAGCTGACCTATTTAGGCATATTGTCATATTTAATGTAGTCCCCGTCATATAAATATGCATGTGTATTTTCACAATAATTATGGAATGCATTCAGAATTGAGGCATCTTTTAATAAAAAATACCTCTCAACAACACAGTACATCATCAGCTGTTCACACTGAATGATGTAGATAATTAATCTAATTTTCCTTCTGCTTCATTTTGTGTTCTATTAGCTTTCTTATTCAAACTTTCAAGCCACAAATCTAATTTAAAACCTCTTAGCTGGTCTAATGCATAATGTCTTCTCTGCATTCAGTGTCTAGGAGTCAGCACAGAAGCTGGAATACTAATTTGCTTCAGAGGGTGCAAAACACTTGATAATCAAATAATAAAATCCTGGATCCAGCATTTCTTAATGACACGACCAAATGAGAATAATGCCTGGAATTGCAACAAAAGTGAAAAATAGAGCAAGGAAGAACAAAATAATATAAATTTAGAAAGAAGAATGAAGTTACCATGGGCAATATATTAAATATTGTGGATATATATTTAAAATTAGTTCATGACAGGATGTGAGATTTTGAAATTAGATCAATTTAATTTGATTAACTACTTTTACAAAACAGCTTATGATGAAGAGAGCATTTCAATGATTTTTATGATTTTTACTTATTTTGTAATTTATATTTTGTTTAAATATAATGTAATTTGTCTTTTTCCTGTAGTATTTCTTGACTTTGCTTATCTCTTTCTGTTTCTAATGGCTATGTATATCCTCTGTGAGTACACACAGACACACACACACACCTAACACAAAAGATATATTTAATATTTTGAAAGATTTAAAATGGTAGACATATTTTTGTCATTTCTTTTCAAGTGTGTATTTCTTTCTGGGAAAAATAATGTTTGTTTTAGTAGATCTGAATTTTACAATGTAAAAACTGAATAGAATATGGCATAATGAAGAAATAGGGTTTGTCAGAAAAATTAACCATGTACTGAATGATTAAACTATTTTGGCATTTCTATTTTGTTTAAATGTAATGCAATTTGCCAAACCATAAAGCAATCCTTAGATGAAATGGTTATTTTTCAGGCAATTGTACTGTGCTGCTGACCGCAATCTTTTCTGACATCTATGACAGTTTTATAATTCCTCTATTTGGTGCTCTGAAGTGTTCCTACTATGCTGAAGGCTTTCTCTTGGGAAAAGACACCAAAATTTGTGAACTGAAAAGCGGTAATCAGTTGGATGGGAAAACAATACGATCATAGAATGCAAACTTTTTGCTAGTTTTTATGGTAATGTGGGATCTATTTGAAAATAGTCATACATAAAAATTTAGAAAAATGATGCCACAACGTAAGTACTTTACATGGAGAATAGGAAACAAAAGCATCATGAGTGCAAACTTACTATATCCTTAATAGATTTTCCTGTTCTTTGCAAACTCTGTAAGTTAATTTTAGTAATATGGCTGTGCATAACCCAGCTAACTCTGGCTAAAGATGTATGCTATTTGGAGGGAAGTTCTTTGCAAATACAGTGCAAAGGTTTTCATTTAGTATCATATTCTTTCAGAGAAAAATAACTGATAATTTCTCAATTACTTTAAGAATATTTTCTTTTCCCAATGATATTATGATGTTTTCACTTTTAAACAGAAGCAACATTAATAAATTCATAGCAACAATGTATCCTATAATGAATAATAAACTTTCATGCACAAAAGATTGAGAATGTGTATAATATCAAAAGGGGTCAGATTTACAGACATTGAGTGCAGTGCTACTAAAAGGAGAGTTTCCAACACATGCACACACATATATATCTAGCCTGTGCATGTTTACATATGATGAAGAAATAAATTTTCATGTATCTTACAATTAGTTAATATGCATTTATAAACATCTCCTTTATAGCCTTTTCATTTTAGCATCTGGTTTAAGATTTATGTCAATGAACTAAATGCTCATAATTAGTTATTAAATAGTTCCTACTGTGATGAAGATAACGTGAAATGCAGAAAATTCAAGCCCTGCAACTCTAGGCTAATAGACTTTTTATTAAAGGACTCTGAATTAATTACAGAAACATTTTTATTGAGAAACCCAAATCTCTTCTTAGAGGCAGGAAATGGAATCAGGCAGAATAGATTTCCTGTTGTTCAGAATTAAATACTTTTTTTTTTTGTTTTTGGTATTTTTTTGTTTTGTTTTGTTAAATACTTTTAAAATAGTAGTTAATTTCTTTATTGAGTCATAGTTTTCAAAATGAATATCTACTTCTATAATTCCTTAATATAAAATATTTTTATAAAAAACTGTGTATAAATTAGTAAAGAAAGTTTTTTTCTCTGAACAATATTTGTAAATAAAAATAACATAATTTGCATTAAAACTATAAATGTATAAATGTAGTTGACAATGCTTGTAAGTGAATTTTAAAAATTATATATTTTTCTTTCTTAACAAATTATTATTATATTTATCTGCCTTGTGTTTGTGGAGGGCAAAAATACACTTTGCTGTTTGTTCTTGCTTTCCCTCTTTTAGATATCTTTCAGAGATTAAACCTGGGGGGCACTTTGAACAGTAAATAAGTACCTTTGTTGATTTATTTTCAAAATAAAGTAAATTAACCTGAAGCCAGTCATAATTTTTTTTCATCGACTAGTTTTTAAGTCCTAAGATGCAGAGTCATTTTATAGTTATAAGCTTGAAGTGACACTGTAAATTATTAGGTACTTAAATAATTGCTTTGAAATTGTCATTGTTTCATACATGTAATTTGGGGAGGTCTGTTTTACAACTTTAATATACATTTGCTTAACTAAATGTTCATTCTGTTTTCTAGCATTTTACTTTTTCAATATAAATTTTTATTAGAAACTAAACATAATACATTCACATAATTTGACCTGTCTACATTTGAATTGATAAAAGGCAAAAGGTACTTAGTGAAGTACAAAACTGATAATAATGTATTCTTGAACATTGGAGTCATTAACTTTAAAATAATTGTTGGGAAAATTGTGAAATTTTAAAAAGTAGATTACAAATCCATTATGTAAATATTTTTGCATATACATACTTTTTAATAAATTCAAAAAGACATTCAAAACAGGATAATTTTGTTCTTTGTGAAATAGAATTCAGTAAAGTGAATTTATAAAAATACATACATAAAACAACGTGTATATATATTTGACAAAGAGTTAGTGCTCTAGGAAAATAGGATTTTTCGTTGGAAGAGCACATGCCTATAGCCCCATGTCAGAAATTTTGTCAGTTTTTAAATTCAATCACTGTCTGTGACGTTGTATTAGTTCATCAACAAAGTGAGGGGAGGAGAAATGTCACATTTGGACATTCATAATTTTTCCAGGTAAGAAATATTCTTGAATACTAGACTCTTTACATTGCCTGATATGTATATGTAAATCAAGGGAATGGCTAAATGAATTTCTACTATTGCTACTGTGAACTAATAAATGTAATGATGAGATTTTAATTGTAGATATTTCTTGCAAATTATATTTCACTTTAAATTATATGCTAAATATTTACTAAGTAAAAGCACAAAGCCAGATCCACCTTAGTGTGGTCGGTTTGATTTTGTCAGGGTTAACAATGGATCAGGGAGGGATTTAATTTCCATGATTTAGCCTATCATTTAATGGAAGATATTTTATTTTTAATATCAGAATTATTTTGTGGTAAATCCCTATAACTTTTTAAAAACCTAATATTTATATCCTCCATTTTTACAAAAATGATCTTTCTAAAAATCTGTAACTACTCTTCAAAACATGAAAATAGCTAGGTCTAGAAATTGCAAGCAAATAGGTTCAGAAAAACACACCTGTGAAAGTATAAAACAGAGGCCATAAAAATCTGAAATTGCTGCAGTCTTTAACATTTGAATAAAGTTTAAAAAATCATTTAAGTGTTCCATATAAATTGCATAGGCTTAGGTTTTCATTTTCTTAGGCTACCCCACTTTCCAATAAAAATCAGCACTGTGACCCATCTTGCATCATTAACTGACATCTAAATTCATCTGCTAGTGCTGTAATAAATAGCCTAGAGAAAGGCTATAAGATAGTACCTAGCACATTAAATTAGCTTCTGAACATACAGAACTCAGACTTTCATATTTTTAAGAGAAAAAAATAGTTTCAAGGACACAAGTTTAAAAGGGAGTAATGAAGACTGCATTTGGAATGGAAATACGCTATAAACAGTATTAAAATTTTACTATGAACTCTCTTGTCTATATCATTTTTTTCTTATTGACTGTTGCCTGGTGATAAAAATAAAGATCATTTATTTATACAGAACACATACATGAGAATGTAGATTGCTAAAAATTGAATGGAGTCTAGAATAATGACTCTGACAGTTCACAACACTCAGGAATTGGAAGTTTCTTACTGTACAATGAGACTCACTAGAGAAAACCAGAAGTCTCTTAACCCTTCCAACTGATTCTGTTATGGTTGGACCAAATGACCTCAATCCCACATGATCAAACACAGAAAGAAAATACCCTGACTCAAAGTCAGTGACATTGTTAATAATAAGACAATTTAATAATCTGATTAACTTAAAATTTTAATTATATAAAGTCCTTTCCTTTGTAATGTGGTGTACTGTTCTGAAATGACTTCATATGGCCTAAGTGAGGAAAGAAGATATGTTGAAATTAGATGTGACTCTGGATTTTCATTTTAATATCCCATCTACAAAGGTTGAAAACATAGTTCCATGTCATGAAACATAAAAGAAATCAACTTTATTATTAGCATTAAGAAGACAAATATTATATTTGACTTTTATTTTATATTTTGTACAGGAAAACTTCTATACTTGAGAGATAATACTCATTGTTACCTTGAAAGTAAAATATATCGATGTACTGTGATTTAAACATTTTAGAAAAATAGGTTTTTCTCTATTGAGGTAAAAGAGAAATATGAAACTTGGATCACATTTCTACAATTATAATCCACAATTAGAACTAAACAATTTCACATGTTTTATGATAATTTATGACTATATATTAGGTAACTACACTGAAAACCTATAGATCAATGTACATATATATGTAAGTACATATATAAGGAAAAACAATACAATGCTAAAAACATGCTTAAAGCTTGAATATAAGTAAAAATTAATTATAGGTCAGAATATAATTCATATAACTGTGGAAATATTTACATAAAACATCACCTGTTATTTAATAAAAATTTATGTTTGTAGTGATGAGGCAAGCAGGCCGCTCCTGCTGCCTCGCTAGCTTTACCCAAAAAAATTACATGGAAACTGTATTCATTTAAAGACTGCCTGGCCCATTAGTTCTAGCCTCTTCTTGGCTAACTCTCACATCTTGCTTTAACCTATATCTAGGTATCTGTGTATCATCACGGGGTCGCAGCTTACAGGGCAGATTCTAACCTACGTCCATCTCAGGCTGGAGCTTCATGGCATCTGACTGACTCTGCTTTCTTTCTCCCAGCATTCTGTTTGGTCTACTCTGCCTATCTAAGCTGCTGTCCTATCAAAAGGCCAAGGCAGTTTCTTTATTAACCAATGAAAGTAACACATAGAAGACCCTCCTATATCATATGTTGACAAGAATAAATATATGTGGAAAAGCATAAATTGCTAAATTAAAGAGATAGGATCACTGTATATGTACTGGCAACATACATTAAATTGTTGAACTTAATAATAATGCTAGGTGCCAGGCAGTGGTTGTGCATGCCTTTAATCCCAGCACTCAGGAGGCAGAGGCAGGAGGATCTCTGTGAGTTTGAGGTCAGCCTGGTCTATAAGAGCTAGTTCCAGAGCAGGAAACAAAGGAACACAGAGAAACCCTGTCTCGAAAAACCTAAATAAATAAATATAATGCTAGATTTCATCTATGACAATTTGAATAGGTTTTGGTATTCATTAAAATAATATAATATATTTTATTATTATATGATCTATGTATTACAATTACTTAAAATGCTAATATAGGAATAACTGAAGTTGCAGTATATAGAATTCTGGATATTATTGAAACTTTTCTGTTTGCATTTGAAAATAAAAAATATTAAAAGTTAAAATATGCCTTTTATGTATGTTTTTAATATAAACCTATTCAATCTAAACAGAAATTGTGTTTTATTATCACAACATATTAAAGCCACTAATACTGAATTACTGTAGTTTTACATTATTCTCAATTGCTTAAACTCTTTATTCATTCGGAAGTCCTTCTGTACATGTGTTGCTTTTATCGGTTAATGAATAAATATGTTTTGACCAGTGAATTAGCAGAAGAGAACAGGTGGGAATGCCAAGCAGATAGAGGAGAAAAGAATGCAGAATCAGGGATGCCTTGTAGTTGCTGCAGGAGACAGATGTGCTGGAACCTTGCTTGTAAACCACAACTCTCCTGGTAAAATATAAAATAATGGAAATGGGTTAATTTAGAATGTAAGAGCTAGCTAACAATACACTTAAGCTATTGGCCAAGTAGTGTTTTAAATAATACAATTTCTGTGTAATTATTTTGGGTCTGAGCGTCCAGGAATGGACAAGCAGACTCCACCAACAGTTTGGCACCAATGTTGCTAACTAAATCCATTTAAAACCTGAGAGAGTTTGGGAAGGAATTCAAGATACAAAAACACAGTTTATCACAGCTTCTTGCTGTGTTTGCTGGCAGCAATCAGAGATGCTGCTCCTATAAGAGCTTCCCTGTTTCAGCTTTAGAAGAAAAAAATTGCGTGCCTTCTTTAAGATCCAGCTTCCTGGTTTAGGCAGCACAAATTCTGGCTTTTTTAGGAGGTCTAGAGCTTGGATGAGGTTTGTAGGCAGCATGCTCCAAGTTAATTGGTGACAGCATCGGCCAATTGGTTTCAGCTGCAGTGAACATGCCTCAGGCACGATGGACTGAGTAGAACAAACAGGCAGGACACAGTTAGTCCTAGCTACACCCACTTAGCATTTAAAAATATCAGGAGTTACTGGTCAAAAGCTAATTACAGATATGCATACAATAAAGATAAATCCAGATGTAAAATGCCTCTAAAAGGGCCCAGTGTTGGATAAATGTGTGTAGGAGAGAGAGAGAGAGAGAGAGAGAGAGAGAGAGAGAGAGAGAGAGAGAGAGGAAAAAGATTATAGACAGTAATGGTATGAAAGAATAAAGACAGTCATAAATTAAAGGAGGAAAGATAAAAAAATAAATATTAAACTTGTAGAAAAAGTCATAGAGTAGGAAAAATAAGCCATGTCAAGATAAACTATGCACAGAGAATTTGGATTATGCATATCACTGTGTTTTCTTTGAGTTTTTTGACTGTTAATGAATACAGAGAGACACTTCATTGTGTGGGATGCTAAGATAAATGAACATATATACTTCAAAAGTATCTTGATTTCAAAATTTGTATCTAAGATTATGTTGCTTTGAAAAAGAGGTTCTGCTTTTGTTTCCATAGAGGAGGAGAAGCTGTGGATTCCTTCCAGACTATTCTGGTTTGATGGTATAAGACCAATTGAAAGATCTCCATAAACCCCTAAAATTAATTCACTTAACAAAAAACAAGAAGCAGTTTGGAGAGAATTTTGCTCAAATTCTTTAAATGAATGTTTATAAATGTTTGATTACATTTAATGGGGGATATGCTATAGAGATGAATACTTTGAATTGGTATGGTTTTTGGTTTATTGATATAAATTTAAGGTCAATTTTGTTATATGTATATTTTTGCTCGTGATTAACATATTATGTTTGTGTGGCTCATTTACAATGTAATTTATAATTAAGAAATACAGGTTAATAGATAGTCATTTATAATAGCCAAGCTCCTAGTCATGTTACTAAGGTTTAGATATACAGAGATATATAGCAGTTCAAATGAATAGTTTTCCTTCAAACCTTTGAAAGTATAGCAGACTTTGGCATTTAAGTATTTTAAGAACTTAGAAATTTTCATGGCAATAAGACACATCTGCTCCTGGCAGCACCAATCTACTTCAAGAAGATAATGAACATCAAAGAGGCAACTTATGGAGTTGGTTAGCCATTTGGGCAAGAAACTGCTCTTCCCTGATTGCTTGATGTTATGTTGTATGAAATGATCTAGGCAGAGGCTGTTCATTTGTTTCTGGATGCTCAGTCATGAAATAATCACACAGAAACTACACATATCATGGTAAAACATAAAATAATGGAAATGGGTTAATTTGAGATATGAGTTCTTAAGCTATTGCCCAAACGGTGTTGCAAATAATACAGTTTCTATATAATTATTTCGGGTCTGAGCAGCCAGGAATGAACAAACATCCTCTGCCAACAATGTATTTAATGCATTTGTTTCTTTCAACTATTATTTTTATCTTTGAACTGATCTGAGCTTACATATCAAGTGTTTTACCTATGAAAGTAAAATATGTCAAATGAAATTAAGCAAATAAATGACACATCAGACAGGTGTTTGAATATCTTCTAAATGGAGCCATGTGGACTGAATTGGTCATTATTATCAGACTAATACTAATAATATGTTACCAGTATATTTCTTTGCTGTGTGAACTTTTAGGAACAAAAGTACATTATATTGAATTGCCTGTATGGCTATAGGAAACTAAGTAAAAGAAGAGAAAGTATAATGTGTTCTTCAGTTAATATTTATATTTATAAACTGATTACTATAAGCTGCTTAAAGAAATAAATAATGAAAAACACTTCTCAAAGGGTTTATGACTAATATCCGTGGTGATTACATCATGTCTGCAATGATCTTCCTTGATTTAGTAATGCCTCATATTTAAAGCAAATTTGAATTCTGCTTAATAAATTGAATATGTTCTACCCAGTCTCATTAGCAGCCATGCCAACAAAGTAAAAGTTAGAAAGTCAGTGCACCTGACAAGGATCCAGAAGTCAAGAGTGAAGATACATAGCTGTTTCCTAGATGAAGACATGAATTTGAATCGTCTGGTATACTCTTTCAAGAGGGACTGTAAAGATATGAAAAGAGGGAAGCTTTTGTTGTTTTGGTTCTTACTAAGAGTACCAAGTAAAGAGAGGTAAAATAGATTAGAAACTCTATAAGAATGTATACACTAGGCAAGTCTCCTCTAGTACAGTGCGAATTGTGCAGTCACCAGAATATCTAAATATCTAACGTGTCCTTTCACCTCACCTGATACTTTCTGCTGTTGACCTTTGGGACCTAAAAAGTCACAGCAATTAGAATATTAAATATTTTTTCCTTAAATTTTTATTCATCTATAATGAATGCTAGTTGTTCATATATATATATATATATGAATTTGCAAATGTTAAATATATGCCTCAAATCTTTTAAACTAGTTATGATTCAAATGTAGACTATTTGAACTTGTCAGCTTGGCAGAATGTTTTGTAAAATGAACAACATATTTCAGATCATTATAGAAGAGATTTCAGGTTGATGGCATGATATTTTATCTTCAAATGGAGAAAATGCCCAAGAGTAAGTAATTTTCAAAATGTATAGTCCAACAAAGATAGGAGCATATGAAAAGATTGTTCCACTAAAGTATGATGAATAGTTACTAGCTTTTCTGATTAATGGACTGTTCAGAAAGATGCACATCTGGGAGCAGTGAGTTTTAAATTAAATTCAAGGAATTCCTGAGTTCTAATTTCACATTTTCAAAGAGTAGTACTCTATAATTTATGCAAGCTTTGATGGATTTTTAAAAGCAGCATTTAAGATGAGCTGTATCAATTTCATACACAGAAAAAAATACTGTGAATTTTCTACACCCTCATTAGCCCAGAGATATAAATGAAGAAGGAAAATGAAATCAACTTATTTGGAATCATAGAAATACAGCATTTAAAATATTTATGTAGTTCTTTCCTATTTTAAGTGTTTTTCTTATATAGGCAGTATGTTTATGACACATTGTAGTCTTGAAAACTCATCCTAAAATCTTATGTTGTTGAATACCCCTTATGACTTATGAAGTGACTGGAGCACCACACATATTGTTTAAAGAAGAGGCTTAGCTAGTCTTGGTGGCATACAATTCTCTTCCCAGTTACTCTAAGCTCCTTGGGTTTCAAAGAAGAGAGGTGGCAAGGACTGGAAGATATACACTGGGCAGTGTATCTGAACTATAGATCAAAATTGTAAAATTTAAATGAAATGATTATACAGTATTTGACATACATACACATGTTCACACACAATGGAAATAAATAATCAAGGCCCTTTATTAGGCTAATGCCTTGAAATCTTTAAAAGTATCTAAACATTAGAAAGGAAGCACACGTAGGAATAAAAAGCTTTAAGACAATATGAAATAGAAAAGTATTATTCAATATATTAACTTGGAAGTAATTAAAAGAATGTGTAACTCAAACATAATGTTTATAAAATATCAAAACATATTTAAGAATTATTTATGCAAGAAACAAGAGGAAGAAGGGGTACAAACTCTTCACCAAAGAGCCTATGATCTTAAAGCAGAAATTGGGAACAATCTGACTTTCTGCTATGAAGTATGGAGATGTTAAATGTGAAATTAAGATGTTTAAACCTGTCAACTTTTAGAAAATTTAAAAATGTTGAAACATTTTAAGGGAGTACTCCGTCTTTAGTTTTATAAAGACTAAGGCAAGAATATGAGGCCTTATCTGGTGTTGTGTGTCAGATAAATGGAGAAACTTGGGTTGTGATTGATGTATAGCTTTGGCAGATTAAATGAGACACATCATTCTTGTTAGAAATAGCTAAAAGTTCCAGGAATGGAGTTCCATCGGTGTTAAGGCACAGGTATACACTTATTCCTAATTCAAATGAGTCTGAAGACGCAAATCAACTGAATATCTTCCATTATGGGCTATGTCTCAGTTTGGTCTTCTGAAATGTCTGAAGATGATTGTGCACCTTAAAAATGACTTAAATCTATAAATATAAAATGCACTTATTATCAAAGAAATATTTATTATTTCTGAGATAAATCAGTCTGTAACTAGGTCTCTGGAAGTAAATTTCATCTTCTATACTGTTGGGACCAATTAAATCCTGGCCTTCAGCTGATCTTCCATCTAGAGCCTTCTAATTGAAGTGACTAAAAGCTGTGCTTTGCCTAGAGGATCTGAGTATGGGATTTTCATTTGTTGGCCATTGACTGCAGTGTGTTTAAGCCTCCATGGTGCTCTTAAAGACGGGCTTTTTGGTACCAGTGTTTGAAGGTCTGCTTGTTGGTCTGTCTCGGCGTGTCTTTCCTCAACCTCCAGCCCCTTGCTCGAAGCTTGCGAACTGGGTTCTAGCGTTTAGGGCGCAGACGGGGGGCTGCAGTGCGCGGCACTATACCATCAGAAAATTTAATATTTTGGAGATGTGTAATGTAAAAATTAGGCTACAAAGTTCTAAGTTATCCTCTGAAAAAATTTGGCAAGAAACTCATGTGATATGAAGAGCAATAGCACTCAATTTTGAGTTCTGTTGGATGACAGTGCTCCATCCATTACAGGTTACGTATGGATGCAGGCGTTATACTCTAATTAGTTCCTATATGCAAAAGTCTCAAACTTCAGCTTATTTGCCTCTGGATTCAAAGAATACAATGACTACATGGGATGCAGAGACTGCTTAAGACATTAAGAGAACAAGGTGTACTGCTTTTCCGATTGCGAGGACAGATGCTAATTAAATGTTACCAAGAGAAACCTTAGAGCCAGCATTTAATTTCCTCTTCCCTAAGCTTTTTATCTCTTTCACAGCTATCAAGCACCAAAGAATTTCCAGATAGATTCATCCCTCCAGAATGAAATCTGGAGAAAACCATCCCCCGCCCACCAATAAAAACATTTTCCACAGACTAAAGGGAGCTATCAGTGCCTGTAAATTCTTGTTCAAATGAACAGATAAGTCAGTTGTTACTGTTTGTTCCTTACTTGCCAAACATAAGAAGAAAAATAAGAAATGAAAAGAAAAATAACCAAAACTGGTCACTATGTTTCCAAGCAAATGAAAGTGATTGATTTCTATCCAATACTGGTCCCTCAAGTCTCCCACTATCCGCATTGTTTTTACATATCTATCTATCTATCTATCTATCTATCTATCTATCTATCTATCTATCTATCTATCTATCATCTATCTATCATCTATCTATCTATCTATCATCTATCTATCTATCTTTATATCTATCTGTTTATCTGTCTGTCTGTCTATATAGCTGTTATTTATTTATTTATTTATTTATTCATTCATTTATTGTGTTTGCTGCAGCAAATGCCTGTACAAACTGAGCTATTTCACCAACCCTGAAATGAATTTTAAGAAATAAAATTTGTTAGGGTTTCTATTGCTTAAAAAAAAGAAACATGAGCATGGAAAATCTTTTAAAGTAAAACATTTAGTTTGGTTATTCACTGTTTCAGAGGTTTGGTCCATTATCATCATGGCAGGACATGGCTGTATGGAGACAGACATGGTGCTGGAGAAGGAACAGAGAATTCTACATCTTGCAGGCAATAGGAATTGAACTAAGATACTGGACGTGGCTTGAGTATATATGAGACCTCTACCCCTATCTTCCTATTGCCTCGCTTCCTCCAACAAGGCCATACCTACTCCAAAACAGCCATACCTCCCAATAGTGTAACTTCCTTTGGGAATCATTTTCTTTCAAACCACAACACCACCTCAAAGTCATATTATTTTCAAGGAAATGTTTAAAAATATTTATGCCATTGTCTAACTTTTAAAGTAAATAACCCATATTTAGTAGTAAATAAGAAAACATGTAAAGGCTGAATAATATATTTAATCCCTTCCAGAAAAGTGGGCATGAACACTTCTTATTGTATCATTTCAATGGGTATCAAGATACTTAGGGCCCATAATTTTATCTAAAGGTTTCTGTTCTATAAAGCAAGTACACATTCAAGGATTCCCAGAAATATTTGATTAAAGTATAATTTATTCCATAGGCAACATAAAGGCATAGAAAAATGCTTGTCCACAGGACTCTAGTTGTTACTCATTGGCCCAAGAGTCTAAGCACAGTTGTTTAGAATGTGAGGTTAATATTAGGTTAGGAGGACTTGGTATCATTTAGAAAACAAAGACACAAATGTATTATTTGCCAACTCATGATTTACAAAAGGCTACATTCCATCATCAGTGAAGGCAGAGTAATGTTCTAATCTGTAAATCTTTTATTCTCCACCATAGTAAAATCCCTACTTCCCTATCTTATCATTTTCAGAACAAGGAGTCTTAGGAAGAGGTCCTAAAGTTAAGGTATTTTTTTATCCAATGACCCGAATTCCAATAAACATAATATTTGCTTGGTAGTTTATTTCATCCAGGTGCCAGACTAGTGGGAGATCTTAAATTTCTCCATGTATTAGTTACTTTTCACAGTGTAAAACACCTGATGTAGTCAATAAAAAAAGAGAAAAAATATTTTGTTTAATAAATTTAGGTATGTTCTCTGATGGTCTCTGCGCCGCGGGTCTGTGCCGGTCTCTGACCCATCCTACATCTTGGAAATGTGTGCGTCATGTTTTTAAAATTACTTTCTGTTATTTGGGAGCACCAGCATCTTGAGGGAACTCTGAGAAAATTGGAATAATGGTCAAGTTTTAAGAAACCCAACGCCAGCCTCACAAATTTCTCCAGCAAGAACTTCAACTGGCTGGACCATCTTAACTAGGTACTTTGAAGTTGTTCTGTATTTAGGTTTTTTTTTTTTTTTTGAGGAAATTATAACAGAGGCATTCTGAGAGGCTACATCAATTTGATACTCATCTTCATTGTTATCTGGGCTTTCTTACTGAAAACGTAAAAGCTTTTAAAGATAACATACATATTTCCATTTACACAAGTATGGAATGTGTGTTGTACACATGTCAGTTAAAGATGAGTTCAGTTTTATATTTGAACAGGTAAAAGACATCCGGCAACCTTTAAATCCCTTTGGACTGCATAAGCTAACTGTAATATAAATTTCCATCTATTACATTTGAAATGATGGCATGTAA
Organism: Microtus oregoni; assembly: GCF_018167655.1. Taxonomy (NCBI): domain Eukaryota; kingdom Metazoa; phylum Chordata; class Mammalia; order Rodentia; family Cricetidae; genus Microtus; species Microtus oregoni. Next base: position 20,975,655 of record NW_024543060.1, read on the forward strand.
TAATAAGTAATGAGGACTCTGGGGCTAACAAGTCTTACCATGTCTTATTTACTCTTACATCTGTTCACATGTAGAGGGGTCATCCCTATAAGCTGTCTGTCTTGTAGTTTTTCTCGTTTATTTTTTCAAGTCTGCAACTAAGGTTTTCAACAGGTCTGATCCAGTCAAATCTCGTCTATATTAATTTTGAAGGTCTCCATAGCTTTCTTGTTTCTGAAAATAGGTATTTCATTACATTCATTTTCTCTATTGCCAATATATTCCTTAATAACAGTCGTTGTTACAGAAAGCATATTAAATGTCTAACACATAATAGAGGCTGAAGAAACCAGATCCCATAACCTAAGTATGTTAGGGCACCATTGACTATTTCAATTTTCTAAATATAATAATTGGTAAATTTCCTTCTCCCTGGAGAACAGTGAAAGAACTCACTTGGGTTTTTCTGGGTTTTATTAATATTATTTTCTTTTTAAGTAAGAAATCCTCTCTCAGGATTTCTTTCTCAATTTCTCTTCTTACACTCCAGCAAGACTCAGTTGATGGCTGAATAACTCAATTAAAACTTTTGTAGCCGTTTCTCTCCAACTGCCTGAATACTATATAAATGGTTCCTATTTTTAAAAATCTGAGCAAAATGAAATAATTTTGCAGGAGATGAATCTTTGATAGTTAGGAATCAAAATTTCTATGTTTATCCATGGAAGTTCTCTTTTGATTCTTTCTGACTGAGATAGTGACCATCTATCATGGTCCTTTAATTAGATATGTTATATTTCCTAAAATAAAAGGTATAATGAAAAATGTAAAGACAGTTGAGACACCCTTAACATTTATGCATGCCAGGATCTGTGTTATTCGTACAGGAAATATATCTCCTTAACACTCTAAATGTATTGTTATGATTTACACAGAGTGATAAATTCAAATTCATCAAATTTATTCTACATTCTTAATTCTTCAAGCATAATTCAATTCATTAAATGAGACATAAGCTTGCCAAGTTCTGGAAATGTAAATTCTTTTCTTTTTAGAAAACCTATATAAACACATATTAAAAAGTTGATTTTTTGAGAGATATATACCCCAAATAATTAGATGATTTCAATGTCCACAGCCAATTAATCTTGCCTAATCTATAGATAATTTCTTTAGAATAATTATTCTGTCTTCCCACCCTTATTCTCTTGTTTAGATATTTAATACCTAATGAAAGGTTTTTCAAGATTTTAATACAATTTAATCCTCAATTCTTTTGTTAAAGTATTAACATTTCCTATTTTAGGATCCTGGAAAAGTATATCTTATATGTTGCTTTTTCATAGATATAAATTTGGAACCCCAAAATATATTGGGGATATATATTAATTGAGGATATATATATATATATATATATATATATATATATTGGGGTTCCAATATATATTGGATATATGTGTGTGTGTGTGTTTGTGTGTGTGTAATAATATAGCAACTCACTGTTCCTCCTATTTACAACTCATTTGATTTTGTATTTAAAACCAAATGAAACAAAATAGGTTGAGGAAACAAAGAATGACTCAGAGGTAAACTAATGCATGGTTTGTAATTTATTATCCTCATACTATTAATTTAAAAATCTATAGCTATGCATTCAAAGAGCTCACATAAAAGAAAGTGTAAGGGCTATTCTTAATGAATAGTTGTGACTTTTATTAAAGGTTTCTAAAGAATTAAAAAAGAATATAATATCAAAGAACAAATAGATGAATTAGGCTGACATATGGAAAGTATAAAAATCAGAAGTAAAAAGCTACACAAAAGAAATACTATACCAGAAATGAAGCATATCTTTATTTTTTTGGCAGAATATAACCAAAAATCAATCAGTGGATTTATATATATATGGACAGAAACCTAAAATCTGTGAGACACAAAGAAGCTAAAGGTGAATTAGAAAACTACTCTCAAAAAAAGTAATATACACACAGAAAAATCTTAAAGATGTCAAATAAAATATTTTACAAATAAAGGAAAAAATAAGAAAATACATAATAAATCAAGTTATTAAGTACCTTACCTAAAAGATGAGAGTGAATACTAAAATTTTATTTCTATCATTTAGACTAAGCATATGAATGTGTTGTTAAATATCTAAACATTAAGAATTTTAGTTTCTGCCAGGCAGAGGTGGTACACACATTTAATCCCAGCACTCGGGAGGCAGAGGCAGGAGGATCTATGTGAGTTTGAGGCCAGCCTGGTCTACTGAGCAAACTCTAGGACAATCTCAGCTAAACTGAGAAAATCTGCCTTGAGAAACTAAAAGAAAGCTCCATACTATGAAATAAAGAATCAACCATATTCAATACAAAGTACTGACAAAATAATATTATATATTACTAAATCATATCCTTCCCATTTGTCTAATACATTGGTTATTCTGATCAACAGTTCCTTTCATTCAACAATCTATCTTTTGATTCTTTTCTGTGGGACCAACTTCTCCAGATTCTGCACTTAAGTGTGTAGTGATGGAATTCAAACACAGATTTATTGTCAGCTCCTAAAATATATTATGCTCATTGATCTTTATTGTCAAAGTGACTAGATGTAGAATCACTTTGGAAACCCACTTCAGTGGGCACTATAAAAATCTTTTCAGAAAGCTGTAATTAAGAGGAAGACCTATATTATGAGCTTTACATTTTCATGGAATAATAATGTGTACTGACTTTTAAGGAGAAATCTTACTGAGTAGTGGCAATCTGAAGTAAAATTGACAAATGAGTAAAACTATAACCCAAGTGAGATATAATTAAATTTGAATGCTGAATATAACAGAAAAATCAGTGAATTTTATCAGTAGATAGAAACCTAAAAGGTGTGATAAAATGAGAACTCAAAGGTGAATTTGAATATGAATCTCAGAAAATTACAAAGCTACAAACCTATTAATGTATTATAACACAAATTCAACAAAAGAAAACACTAAATATAGCAGAGTACTAAGAATGGATTTATTCCTTTCCATGGATGCAATAGGATCAACTGTCCCATACCTCTACCAACATAACTTCTCAACCATCATGGACTATATTCTTGAAGTGTGAGCCATATGAACTTCTGAAATCAATGTAATCAGTTACCATATCCCACTTATACAGAAAGTCAGCACACCATACATATGAATTATGGTGTTACATTGTATCCATTTTTATGCTCAACTATTTTAATAAACAGAAATGAAAAATAAAAGTTACATAAATTAAAAAGACAGAAGGGAGAGGAAATTCAAAACAAGACAAAGTTTACTCCTTAAAATTTTCAATAAATAAGGCACTGGGGCTTTAATTCAGAGGTTAGGAGCACTAGCAGTTCTTCCAGTGGGACTGGATATCCACAGCTCAAAGCTCTTGGTAACTCCATTTTTTTGGGGTCCCATGCCTTCTTCTGATCTCTTAGGGCATCCCACATACTCATTACTATAACTCAGCATTTGGGAGGCTGAAGCAAGGGCATTTCCAAGAGTCTTCGGAAAACTGAACAATGAAATTCAGTTATTCAGGGTAGAAAAACAATTCATAGGTAACCATCTCACCCCTAATAGTATAAGACACTGAGACTTCTTCCTTTAAATACATATGATCAGTTCAAAGGATTTAATGAAAAATATTATGGACAAAAGAGAAAATTTGTGCTTCATTACATGAAACTGCAATATACTAAGACATACTTGATTCTAATCAATGTGATCATATAAAAAACCTTCCCATTAGCTTTAAACATTTTATAGCATGCAGATTATCATATCTTTGTTTTCCTATTAGAATCTTTAAGGTTCTGCAGTCTTGCTGGATGTATGGTTAGTAAAGTGTTATTCTTGGTCACTGTTTCACTGGAAGGTTTTTATTTTAATCAAAATAAATAGGCTATTTTATACCAAAGGGGATTTTATTGACAGATCCTAAAAATGTTAAATGAGCAACCTATTCAAGAAATGTCTTGTTCTAATTTAAAATCATTACAACAGTGGAACCTTGACATGGAGTTATTTGTTACAATTTCTTATTTGTTTAGTGTAAGCTACCTGAGGTATTATTCTTTGATTTTAGCTTTATAGAGAATTATTTACACAATAGTTAAATTCATAGTTATAACTTCATACTGTACAAAAGTATAGCAAAAAATGTAACTAATTTCCATTTTATTCATTGTGACACTTAATAAATTGGTACTTATGTACTTTAGTATTTAATAGCTATGGGTTTTTTAATAATTTCTACAATTTATCACCTTCATTATAAAATGTTTCATATATGTGTATTCTAGAATTAGAGTTGTTTTAAATCAAATTTGATTCACCTTCACCCTAAAGTAAAACAAACTAATAACTCAAATATTATTCTGCATTATTGATTGAAGAGTTTGGCTCCACTTCATGTGCTTCATTTTTAATATGGGAGTTGGGGAATAACCACCTATAGAGGTTATTTGCTGTTGAAATTATGTGCTGTATTCTCTTTTCAGGGAAGTATGGTGTTTTTGAAGAAACATATTAACCGGGTAACATACATGGAGTATATTATCCAGGAAATTAATTCTTAGGTTTAAAGAATAGCATTGCCTCTGACCACAGTCTTGACAGGTTATAAAAACTTGTGTGTGTGTGTGTGTGTGTGTGTGTGTGTGTGTGTGTGTGAGTGTGTGTGTGTGTGTGTGCATGCGTGTGTGTGTGCGTGCTCCCAAAAGAAGACCAAGAGCCATGTATGCAATAACAAGAGCGCTGCTTTATTAATTTCAACATTGGGGTGGCACTTTGTGACACTTCCCCCCAAAGATAGTCACAGTCTCCTTTTAAGTGGAGTTAGGGGACTTCTAGAGAGGAGGGATAATTTGTGGCTGATTGTGAAGGAAATATTAGTATGAAGGCTGATTGGTGGAAGGTCCTAGGGGTTAGGGACCTTCCAGCAAGAGGGTAAGTAAGGAAAGCTATCTTTAGTGGTCAGGAGACTGGTGTGTGCCTGCTGACACACCAGCAAAGGGACTTTGAGGGCCTGGTAGGCCAGCAGAAGTGGCTATGGGGTGCCTGCTAAGCTAGCAGAAGGCTGTGGTTTTTCAGGGGACTGTCTGTTTAGCTATGTCCCACTTCAGTGAACCAAAACTAAGGCTTAGATTTCTGTCAGGCTACTAGGAGAGCCATGTCTCTCCACTTCTGCACTCTGAATGGCAGCTGAGAGTGGAAGAGCTGTGTTTTCCTAGGGAAGAGGCTAATTGATTATCTATTACCAACAGGTAATTTCCTGTAGTGGCTGAAGAAAGAATATGTGACTTCAGACTTCAATTAGCGCTTCATGTTACTAGTTTCAGGAACATACGTTTAGTTTAAGTGTACAGCTACTTGCTTTGGATAGTTTGAAAGAAAATATCCCCCAAAGAGAGTGGCATTATTAGGACACATGGCCTTGTTGGAGTTATTTCGTCTTGTTGGAGGAAGTGTGTCACTGTGGAGGTGGACTTTGAGGTCTCATATATGCTCAAGACCACCTACTGTCACAGACTACTGCCTGTTGCCTGCATATCAAACTGTAGCCAGCATTATGACTATCTACATGTTCTCATGAACCACCAGGATGATAATGGACTGAACATTTAAAATTTTATATCCCCCAGTTAATTATTTTTCCTTTATAAGAGTTGCTATGGTCATGGTTTCCCTCAAAGCAACAGAAACACTAATTAAAATAGAAGTTGGTACAGGGATTTGGGATATTGCTGTGACAGGCCTGACCATGTTTTTGTTTGGAAGATTCATACTTTGGTAGTTGGGGTAGGGAAGCAGTGGAATGGTTTAAGTACTGCTTAATGGGCCATACTAGTAGGATCATGGAAGATGGAGTACTGATTATGATTTGAACTGTGATGGGCTGGCTCAAGAGGTTTCAGAGGAGTAGAATATTAATATGCAGTTTATGGATTGTTTCATGTTATTTTGTTGAAGAATGTGGCTGCTTTTTTGTCCTTTTTCTGAAGCCTCTGCATGAGGCTAAAGTGAAGCGTTTTGGATAATTTTGTTGGCAGAAAAAGTCTAAGAAGATCATACTATATACTACTCAGATATCTGCCAGCCTCTACCTTTCAGTTTCTGGGATTAAAGGCACCTACCCAACCAACACTAAGCTTTTTTCCTTCCTTTTCAAAGCGGAAATATCAGTTGGGTGGGTCCAGTCTTGATGTCACCACACCCTTTATTCCATTTATTAATCGGTTTAGCTCCTTGAACACAGAATGTAGCTCCATTCTACCTTCTAGTGCCCCTTTTCTCAAAATTTACACTTTGTATTTTTTCCTTGTTCCTTTTCATGATAAACCCTGATGAGTTTTAACACTAATAACCACAGAAAAGTACCTGTATTAGGCTGTTTTGAGATTTCCTGTACCAAAAATATAAATCCAAAATTCATCACCTTAGCTCAGGCAGACTTTTTGGAGAGGGGGAAAAAAAGGAACTCCATTCTTCAGCAAAATATCACAAGACTAATCTTTAGGCCACATAAAGTTTTCTTCTCTGAAACCAGAAAAATGTATTTTAAACCACGCTCAGCATCACTGTCTTCCACGTACCTATTAGGATGGCCCAATAAGCAGTTAAAGCATTCAGTTTTTCTAACCCACAGTACCTGGGTCCAGATTCCTTCAATAGCTTTGTCAAGCCTATCACAGCACTCTGGGCCCATTACCAACCTGTCTTAGTTAGTATTTCTGTTTTTGTGAAGAGAGGCCATTGTTTTTCTCTTAAACGTCACTCATCTTTTTTTAACTGTTCAATGTTTCTGGTCAAATTGTTTTTTTTTTTGTTGTTGTTGTTGTTGTTGTTGTTTTGTTTTTGCTTATTTGTTTTTCCTTGTTTACATGTTTGCTTTGCTGTGTTTGTTTTTCAGAAACTTCCAGAGTGACCCAATTTTTAAGAAGTTCTATATAAACATTACTGCTGTAATTTATTTTGTTTTCTCTAATCTTGATTAATTATTCCTAGTATTCTCATTCATATGTGCTTCCACTGGGAAAGAAATACTCTTCGTTTTAGAAAGACCTTCTGCCATGACTAGAGAGTCCTGCTGTGGTATTTAAAATGTGTGTGATTTTACTATGTTTGTGAAAATAATCACTGTTTAAATGCAGTGATGGTGTTAATGAAACTAGGTCATCGTTTATAAACAAATATTTAGCCCTATTAGCAGAAAAGATATTCACTGTTGAAATAATTTTCTAATTTTCCTTTCCTCAGATATTTTTGGTATTGTCTTTCTATTTACTGTATATATTGATTTCAGATATAATAATGTTATTTAGTGTTTTATTTTTATTTGTGCCTGTGCAGACCAAATGTGTGGGTACCAGAAGAGGATGTCAAATCTTTTGGAGATAGAATAACAGATAATTTTGAGCTGCTAAATATGATACATGTAATTGAATTGGATCTTCTGTAAGAACATCATTCATATATATATGCATATCTATATAATCTTAATATAAACATATTAATAAATAGTGTTATTTATAATTTTTCCTGTGACTTTTGTGTGTACAGTGGTAAAAATTGTTTGCTACTCTTTCAAAGGAACCTTGTTAAGTTCCTAGCATCCATGTTTGTTTGCACAAAAGAGCTCTAGAGGAATTCATGCCCTGTTCTAGACATTCTAGTCATTCACACACATGTACAATACACACACATACACATAAATAAAAATAAATATATTTAAAAATATCTCACAACTTTAGATGAGAAATTTTAAGTATATTTTGCTTAATATCTATGTTGTTCATAAAGTGATAGAAGTAAATATATTAATGTCTTCATATGCCTTATTCTGATCAACTAGAGAAGGATTTACAATCATTTCTGAGTGGGTACAATGTCTTTCATATTATAGTAAATAGAAAATGGGAATTATGATCAACATAATAACAAGTTGTTTTGCTTAAAAACATACTATTTTATCCCACATAAAAGTGAGAATTTTTGATTACGTGCATATAGTCTTTAGTTATTTCCACACATTGTCTATAGCTATGATCTTTTTTACTGTTTCCTCAGTTTATCATTTCTGATGTAATTGCTCTATGTTTGAAAATATAAAGCAATACATATTGTCATTTATCATTTTATGAATGTATACCATTTGCCTATTTTTACAAAATATGCATAGTTCATAAAATATAACTGAAGTGTCTTCAATAAAATATGTAGATGAATTTATGAGCGAGTTCCTTTACATATATATAAGTTTAAAAAATCAATATGAAGAATATGATGGGTTAAGAGCACTTGATGCTCTTCCAAAGGATCCAAGTTCAGTTTCTACCATTCACAGTCGCCTATAACTCAAAACTCCCAGAGATCCAATTCTCTCTTCTGGCCTCTGGGCACTCACATATGTATGGTAGGCCATCTTATAAGTCTATACATAAAATAAATTGTGTAAAAATTTAAAAGATATTGGAAAAATTAAGAACCTGATAGTCTTAAATAAAACAAAACAATGATACCAGCAATGACTTGATTATCACACACAACAATGGTGGAAGAATGTTTTGGCCACCCCTGTACTTACACTTGGAAAGTGTGTAGACCTGGATAATCCTGCTTCCTGCTGCCTCTCCCAAGTGCAGATGATTCAGAAAAGGAAAGAATATGAACTAAATTGAATCTGATATATTCAAATGAACACTTCTGATTCTTTGAAAATGTCTTTTCTATTTTCAATGTATTTTATTATTTTGGAATTGCATATAGGCATATCATGTAGTTTAATTCTTCCCCTAATTCCTCTCAGGTCCTTTCAGCCTTCCTCTCAACTCAATGCCCTTCTTCTTATAAAATGGCCTACTAAGTCTAATTCATGTTGAGGTTAAATATACACAAGGGTGTGGAGCCATAAACATAACATAGTTTCTCTTTAAGAACCACTTCCTTAAAAAATTGACTCAGCATTAACCAACAGACATCAGCCTAAAATTAATGATACCCTATGTAATGTTTGGACATGTATATATTATAATTCTATATAATATACATTATATAATTTTTAAATTATCTTTTAAATTTATCTCTCCAAATATTTATAATTTTTATAATGAAAACTTTCTAAAGTTTTATAGATTTGGAGGTTTGGAAATTGACAATACATTAAGGCTATCTTTCATAACCCTACTATTTATTAACATACTAGAAATCTCCAATCATATTAGATAAAGGGACTGATTCATTGATTCAAGTTATCTATTTCCTTTTTATTCCCTGCTCCAGCTTGTGCACACAATATGTCTACGTTTTTCTTATACAATATATCAATTAATTTAATTAATAAATGTATTTGGATGTAGTGACTATGATTGTGTAATAATTTGCCAGCCTTTGTGCAAGTACAGGTCTACACATGCCATGTTACACACGTAGAGATGAGAGTAGAAAACAATGGCATACGTTCTCTTCTTTACTTTGAGATATGATCTCTTAACTTTTTACTGATATTCACACCAGGCTAGTTAGTTATTCCATGAGCTTCCAGCGAGTCTCTCGCCTCTGCTTTTTAACTTGCTATGGCAGAAATGTTATGATATAAAGATAGGAGTGGATTTATGTGAGTTCAAAGGATTTAAAATTAGTTCTCAAATACTTTATCCACTGAGGCATCTCCTTCATCGGGAGATCACTTCAGATCTTATATCTCAGTAAGATAAGGGTAAAATGGTGAGATATAAGACTAAGTTGTTTAACTAAATATAATTACACTTTGAATTTTAATTGCATGCATATTCATGTTTGCTAATGTTTAACCAGCTTTCACTTGAGAGATATAAAGAAATACTGTTTAACCTCTTAATCTCTACCACATGCAGTGCTTTGTTTTATGATTGTTATCATTCAGTATGGGATAACTTTAGTATCATTACCTATTATGGTATCATAAATATCCTGAATCTTGTTGTGTGAACATAGGATTTAATCAAACAAATTATGAAGACTATTTTGAACTCATACATACCCATTCCTTTAGGTAGGAAAATGTGGAATTGTGAATATATTATTCTATAAGCTTATTAAAACATTTTATTATAGGCCTAGAGAGATGATTCAGCAAAACAAAGCAAAATCTACACCTTCACATGACCCAAGTTAGGTTGCCAGCACACAGTCTCCTGTATTCCAACTTTAGAGAACCCGACACCTTCTGACAGCATCTAGATTCCTACATGTACACACCTACATCCTGACACAAATATGTAAACTTAATTTTAAAAATTCAATCTTTGAATAAAATTGAGCATATGTTTAAATAAAGAATATGTCTGATAAAGTAAATGGAAGACTTAAGTTTAACATATGATAAAGTATTAATGTTTCTAATACTGACTATTGTGACTACTATCTTGCTAATTCCATAATATAATAATAACCCAAACTGCCACTTTCACTTACTCATTCAACGCAAACTAAAGACACAAAAGAAAAAAAAATGTGGTGAATGAATTTGCTTTAAAAAATGGCTTTCAGGAATATCATATATAACATTACTAATGAATATTTGATATTATATATAACTGCTATCAAAATTTCTCTGTCCAACAATTCAACCTTGTTAACAGGATAAATGTTTTTTATTGTTCTTCTGGAACATATAATATTATATTTAATGGCAATTTAAATGTTTAAAGCAACCTACTAACATAGTTGAGCCCATATCTTTGTGGCACGATTGAGCATCTTTTGGATATATACCCAAAAGTGGTATTACTGGGTCTTGAGGAAGGTTGTTTTCTAATTTTCTGAGAAATTGCCACAATAACATCCAAAGGGACTGTACCAGCTTGCATTCCCACCAACAATGACCACACAACATACCCAAATTTATGGGACACAATGAAAGCAGTGTTAAGGGGATAGTTCATAGCACTAAAGGTCTACATAAGCTGAAAAAAAAATCACACACTAGTGAATTAAAAGAAAATTTGAAAACTTTAGAACAAAAAGAAGAAAACTCACTCAAGAGAACTAGATGGCAAGAAATAATCAAATTGAGAACTGAAAGAAAACAATACAAAGAATCAATGAGAAAAAGAATTGGTTCTTCCAGAAAAGCAATGAAATAGACAATCCTTTATCCAAAGTAACAAAGGGCAGAGAAAGAATATCCAAATTAACAAAATCAGAAATGAAAAGGGCTACATAACAACAGACACAGCAGAAATCTAGAGAATCATCAGGTCATTTTTCAAAAAAACTATACTCCACAAAATTGGAAAACTTAAAATGGACAACTTTCTGGATAAATATCACTTATCAAAATTAAATCAAGACCAAATAAGCAAATTAGTCAGACCTATAACTGCTGAAGAAATAGAAATAGTCATCAAATGTCTCCTCCCCCTCCCCCCATATACACACACACACACACAAACAGGACCAGTGGCTTCAGCTCAGAATTCCACAAGATTTCAAAAAGAACTAATACCAATACTCTTCAAATTATTCCACACAATAGAAACAGAAGGAACATTGCCAAACTCTTTTTATGAGTCCTTCTAACTTGTATTTGTCACAAAAGGTGTACAATTCTCATGAAACACCCCTCCTATCAACATCTCTTATCTCATAAGAAAACAACGGGCTAACTATTCTCATTTTGGCTCACAATATTTGTCAGTCTGAATGTTTTGATTTGTTCAAAGATTTCCTCTTCCTATTAATTAATTTGCCCCATGAGTCCCTTTGTCATTCTATAAATTAATTTATTGACTAGACTATGAACCTGGGCTCAAAGGATCTGACCTCTCTAGTCAAATTCTTGTTCAACCAACTTCAGGGTTCACTTACTGTGTCTTGAGACCCAGTTATTTACTCTTCTAAAGTGACTCCTTGATATGTAAAACAGAAAATTTTAGTTTATGCCTTGCCCTTGCATCTCCATTTGAAAGCAGCGTTCAGCTCCATATGAAGTGCAAACTGAAAGGCAAGATGATGCTGTGCGTATCTTTGAAGTAAGCACAGCCTACTATCCAGTAACAACCATGAGGCACCAACTGAAAAATTATCCTTAAAAGTAAAAAGCATACTATAGCGTGAACTTATAAAAGATAATGTTATATTGGCATATTTAGAGCATAAAACCATAAATATAAAACACATCCTGAGAAATCATATAACACAGTAGAATTAGGAAAGATACAAAACTCTTACCTGGATCCCATTAGAAAGAAGGCAATGGTAACACCAATGTACCCACAGTAATAGAAAAATGACTGCACCTAGTTTAGGTCAATTTATCCCTCACCTCTCATAAATGTTACAGCTGCCTATGGCTTCTTCCCTCTTAATATACTCACATGCTCACATTTTTCCTTCATGGTTCTGTATCCTATGCCTCACTTCTGATTCCTGGTCCCACATATTACATCTGCAACTTGACTCAGCCATGAAGCTCAGATAAATCATGAAATTGTTAGGTAAGTCTGGCTAGCAATTCTTCAACTAGTTTCCTTATGAATTATACAGAACGGCTGTAGTAAATTAATTTTTGTATCGCTATCAAATTGTCTGTCTCTGCTTCAAATGAGGCTTCTATGAACCCCTTCCACTCTATTGTGTCCTTCTTAATTTTTGTGACCACTCTGAAGCCTACATGTCAACCAAGAAACATTAGATAATTCAATAGATACTGTATTTTTCTGTGTACACTGTAACATCTCATTGAAGATCTAATGTTAATAAATAAGGTTGGAATAAATTAATCCATGTGTACTCATAATCAGCTATTTAGCACATTGGAGCCTATGGCCTCAAGGTCGCTCATAAATTTATATTTACTCATTAAATTCTATCATTTTAGAAAGATGCAAGGTTGCCCAGGTATCTTTCTTATGAAACACACTCCAACATTCTCCTGTAGAACAATTAATGCAGATGTTATGTTCTCACTGTATTTTTCACTAAGTGGTTGGAATCTTTAATTACCTAAACAGATGTCATTTTTTGTCCCCTAAAGCTTCAATGAAACTATAGAATCACTTGAAGAAGTAGGCTGGGGTTTACTACCCTTTTAATCCTCAAGAAACAAACTCCTATAAAAATGTCAGAAGAAAAAAAATATTTTCTGTAGAAATGAACACTCTATTAATATGTGAAGGAAGTGAATACAAAACATAAAGTGTCATATATATGAGAATAAATATAGAACATATATTTCTGTATTTTCTCTATAAATATATTAGAATAGAAAATGAGAAGGAGCAAGCAGTCTAACTCACACAAAATTGATATAAAAATAGAGGAAATCTAATGGGCTAGCCTTAATAGCTACCCTGTCCAAAGCACTCAAAGTTTCGTATTCCTTTACATTGTTACTTATGTCATTTGCCCTCTATTTTCTTTAGAAATAAATGACTCTTTTTGACCTAATTTTGTTTAACCATGTGTTCTCTGGGAGCATATAATTTTGTAAAAAATACTTATCTTTTCATGCTAGGCATACGTTTTGTTTCTGTTACTAAAATAAAAAAAAATCAAAATAAACAAAACCAAGATAATTATTAACACCCCTCCCAATTTAACGGAAAGTCAAAACTTCATCTGTTTGAATTTATTCAGTACCCCATAATTGTTTCCTTTTCCATACTCCTGTGTCACCTTGACATAAAAATGATCTATAGTACATTCCTCAGGCCATTATCCTCAGTATTTAGTCATACTTCACAACCCACACATCACAGTAGAGAAACACCTACCTTCTAAACATCTGCTATGGTTATAGGTCAAAACATTTCCATCAAAACAGATTGACTAACATTTATAACCTGTATTCAATCTGTAATCCAGTTCTGGTAACACACACAAGTTTTTAGTAAAGCGTAATGCATGCTATTCTTAACACATACATGACAATATGGAATTTTCTGTCACTCAAACTCTTCTTATCTTCTTTGCACCTATACTGATAAAACAGAGAACTTTAGGTCTGGAATCTCTTAGTACTTGCCAAGTTTACAATTGTTTGGTGTGTTCATAATTGTGGAATGTCCATTTCTCCAACCTGTCAAAGTGCCGTTTCCCGCCTTTATATTAGCTACATGACAGTAAAAGTAACACTCTACTTCTGAGGCTATTATTTAATTTAGATACTCTGTCTACATTTGTATTTCTGAAATCTTCTCATTTTTTTTTCTTTATGAGAAAGCCCAGCACCACAGTCTTTTCTCCTGTAACCCATCCTCAAATATCATCTAATCTTCTATGTTTTTCTTTCTCCCATTCTATCAATGAGCTGAGGAAATTTTCCTTTGTGAAATTTACTTGCCATTTTATGTCACTTTCCCTGCTTTAGTTCCAGTATTCTATTTAAATGTTTTCTTTAGCTACATTGAACATCTGAAAAAAAAATCCTTTAAATTTTTTTTCATAAATTTATTTTCTACATTATATGTTCAGTAAACACACACACGTACACACAGTAGTGGCCTAAACAAGCTTGGACCCATAGATTCAAATGTTTGAAAGTTTGGTTTTCTTGGTCTCCTCCATGACCATGGCTACGATTATAAAAGGAAAATTTTTATAAGGTGGTTTGCCTACACTTCCTTGGGGTTTTTCTATTATCATAATGGTGCACTGGATGAAACACTGTGAACCACTTCCTGACCCACATGCAGTAGTCAGAGAGACGCAGACACCTGGCCTGATACAGACTTTTGAAGACTTAAACCACGTTGTCAGGGACACATCCCTTCCAACAAGGTCACACCCGTTTCAACAATGACATACATCCATATTCATCTCAAACTGTTCAAAAACTTGGAAACAAGCATTCAAATATAAGTTTATGTGGCAAAATCATTGACACACACACACACACACACAGTAATTTTTCTGTAATGAAGTTGGTACACATTTATACGTAAATTGTGTAACTAATGGCACTTGAACACTTGTAAGCAGTGCAGGTGCTTTTGATTGAGTACATCTCTTGAGTTATTGTTCTGGGGGCTCCATTCGTAGTATGCCAGCGTTGTGTGATGAATAGTAGGTAATTAGGGCCACTTTCCACAGAAGAGATTAATGTGGTTTTAATTGTACCCTGTTAAGTTTTACAAGTACAGAATATTTGTGTTTAAATGTGGGTGGTTCTAGGATGCTCTGGCTTCCAGTTTTCACAAGTTTTTACTTTTACATGCCCTTCTCATTTCAATGCCTTATGCCATGTCAAGACGTTGGCAGCAAGGTTTTCACCAGCTGTCAAACTCATGGGTGCTTCATCACAAACATTTAAAATACTGCTTTTGAGATTATAATTACATCATAGCATAAATAAATTCAAAATATTTATGAATTTCACATTTTCTAAGATGTTTATATATGCTCAATATATAAATACACTACTTGTGTAAAATAATTGAAATATGTTTATTAATATAATAAAATGAAAATAATTCAAAGAAGACTTTCAAAAAGTAAATGGGTAAAATCGGTATTATTATTAGGTCAAGCAAAAAAAGTAAATAGTGATATTTGTTTATTTATAAAATTTTTAAAGGTGTATAGCAAGTGTTAATTGAATAAATTAACAAATAACCATCTATAAGTCTAGGATAAGAAAGACAAAATGGAATTAGCCCCATTTGTAAATGATAATTATATTGCATGTAGAATGTAAAGATGTAGTGAGTGAAAGAAAACACAATAAAAACTCAGATAAAGAAAAAAATTATTTCACATGTGAAAATTACTATACATGTTCTAATTTGTTGAAAAAGTATGCTTTAAACTGTTATAGAGAA
Organism: Microtus oregoni; assembly: GCF_018167655.1. Taxonomy (NCBI): domain Eukaryota; kingdom Metazoa; phylum Chordata; class Mammalia; order Rodentia; family Cricetidae; genus Microtus; species Microtus oregoni. The sequence continues at coordinate 20,991,465 of NW_024543060.1, forward strand.
TATTCAATAGCATGCAGCATAATAGCTCCCTTGTTAGAAAGGATATGTATAACAAAAGGCTAACAGAACTCTTTCCATTCTATATAAGACAACCTATGTAGAATGTGATTATTTGCAATTATATGCAGGTCTCTTTCAAAGATCCTTTCTTCAAAACTTCTGCACAAAATAAAAGAAAGAGGTTTCTTTGACAGTAGATAAAATACTCATTCTGTGAGACATATATATATTATCTTTGAAGGATTTTTTATTCTGCCATGATGATCAGACAAATGTTTTACATAATAACTTGGAGAAGGATTTAAAAAAAAGTAATTACTTTTCTGAACATTATTAAACTATGTGGCTATTGATACAAAAGGCTACTTTGAATTTTAAAGATAGAAATATTGCAGGTACATGTACTCTAATTACAGGGATTCTATCTTTGTTTCTGTTATATAAAACATACAAATGTCTTTGAAACTATTTAAGAAACATAAAAACTAATATTAATTTATGAATACTGAATCTTGAATGGAAAAATGAGAACAAACAGGAGTATTTTTCATATTTTAATAAATCTTCATTCATCATTTAGTAATAGAACTTTAATATTTAATACCTTTAGAGATGCTATTGATATTTTATAAAACAAACAAATAATATTCTTTTCACATTAACAGTCAAAGTTATAAATGACAGTTGAGAATTTCTATCTATCCCTTTGGAGCCATATATATGAGTGAAACTGAACTATAAAGGCAGTACAAAACAATAACATTGCAAGGTATCAAAAAGCCATTTTGAAGACAGGTATCACTGACTTTAACTTTTATATTTTATATACATACTTTTGTTTTCAACATTTATTTTATTATTCATTAATAGTTCTCAATATTTTAAGAAGCCAACGAAATTAATGACCAAAAATATTTTAAATGATAAATTCACACAAAGTTATTTCCTCCATAGTTACTGATTACTCCCATTGGACTTCCATTTGAACTCTTTAGACACGACTTTCTTTACATACTATCCTTATTACTATTTTACCACTACTTCACCTCCATATATTTTGGGGTTACTTAACATTCATTATTTATTAATGAAGTTTAGATCCTACCTTCCTACTTCTTTCATAAAGTTATGAGTTATGGAATACATCACTCTTCATAGATTAAAAACTATTGAAGAATTTGTCAGAGCTGATAAGCAAAGAGATGAGTTACAGACCAAAGATAATAGTAAAGATTTAACATCCCCAGTAACTCTCAGAGTCGAGATGACTTACCAAGTGCTTTAACTACTTGTCCTGTTACTATTTCTAAAAGCCAGCAAATAGTAAATATACATATATTAGCAAATAGCAAAAGGATATACAGAATGTAGATGGAAGTCTCTGCATATGAAAGTTTTAAAAGATAATAAGGAAGCATTAGTATCTTATGACATGCATTCACCATATGTGTGGTAGTTGGTAAAGACATAAGCTTCAAGAAATAAAATTACTACACATGGTTAGCTTTCATTAGTCCAATCAGCACTAATGGATGAATGGATCAAAAATATAACCAATGTTGAGTACTTTGACTAGAACACTCAAGCTTGGGTAGAAGAAGTGATTTAAACAGGTCTGAAGAGACATCAAAATAACAAATGTTTTAATTTTGGTAGAATAGGCTTTCTGAGAAGGGATTGTAGATAGGAAATTCCTAGAAATATTGTTTCTTCTGGGAATGACTGATGGAGGTGGGTCTTGTATCTGTTGCTTTCATTGGTTAATTAATAAAGAAACTGCTTGGCCCTCTGATAGGGTAGAATTTAGATAGGTGGAGTAAACAGAACAGAATTCTGGGAGAAAGAAGCTGAGTCAGAGTGGCCATGATTCTCCCACTCCAGACAGACGCAGGTTAAGATCTTTCCTGGTAATCCAGCTCATGGTGCTACACAGAATATTAGAAATGGGTTAGATCAATATGTAAGAGCTAGCCAATAAGAGGCTGGAACTAATGGGCCAGGCAGTGTTTAAAAGAATACAGTTTCTGTGTAATTATTTCGGGGCATAAGCTAGCCAGGCGGCCGTGAGCCAGGGTGGCAGGAACACAGCCCACTGCTCCTTTTATTACAACAGAGTGGAGTCCAACGTGATGGACTAAATCAACTTAAAAACCTGAGAAGGCTTAAAAATAAGGAAAAGAAAGTTTATGCAGCTTGTTGCTGTTTTAGGGTGGTGTGCCTCAGAGAGAAATTTTCCTGACTCAGCAGCAGGAAAAATCTGGCTGTTTTAAAATGCTGGCTGTGCCGCCATTGTGATCTCTGTCTGGCTCCTGCGGGAGACAGAGCTTTTGAATGGAGCATTTGGAGTAAAGTGCTACGATTTGTTTGATGGCAACTAGATTTGCTATGTGCCTAAAAGGAAGTCATTGCCTGCTGTGGCTCAGAATCACAAGCAGCTCCTCCATGCTACTGGTGCAATGTGCAAGGATCAGAGGCACGAGCGGCTCTGCCATGTTGGACTGGGCGGGGCAAGCTGGCAGTACCTGTTTTTGACCTAGGAATGTCACAGCTTAGATTCTTAAGCGCTTAACATATTTCATAAAATACATAAGCATAATCAACTTTAAATTACATCTCTGATAATACAGAGTCAGTTTCCTCTAGGAATATATCGCTGATAGGTTGAGCATGCTGCAATGGATAGCCTACACCCCTTTTTGTATGAATACCACAGACTAAACTCTGTGAGTTGTAAAATAAAATCAACAACAACAACAACAAAAAAAAGAGGACATTATTTTAGAGAGAGATGTGGAAAATGCATCCAGAATGAATTGGAAAAAAGAATAAAGGCTCAATATTCAATATGTTCAAACTGTATTGGATGCTTGCATGGATTTCTCAAGAACTACTTTTATAGTTACATTAAATGTAAAAATTAAAACCTCTTGATTTAAGAAAGAGAAAGGGCTATTTTGGTGTTTTGTTTAGTTGGTTGAATAACTATGCAACAGCTGCCTTCTTGCTTATCCTCTTACTCTGGCACAGAAACACACTTTCAAATTTCTTCTGCTATATTTTCAGCTTTTCCTAAAGCACTGCCCTGGCATTACCTTTTTAATTATTTAACAATTGAAAGACCAAAAAAATGTCAGCTTAATCCACTTCTGATTATGCTTTCTGGTATCCCATTCTGTTGTTCCAAGATTTCCCATTCAGGTTTCCTGAAGAAAGTCACTAATTAAAGACAATAAGGTTTTTTTGTGATGTGTTCTGTTTAATTATTCTGAGAAGCCGAAATTAATGAACATATTGAACTGGCTAGCTTCTGAATTTAAAAGCAGAAAATAATTATAAATATTATCAAAATATTCACATTGATACAATAAGTTTTATCCATAAACAGTTATATTGCATTGTTAAAGTAGAAGTAATTAAAAGCAATTTCTCTGAAGAAATTGAAACACTTAATGAAAGAATATGTTTACATTCTTCTCAAGTTTTCAATTAATCTACTAGGCATCACTGGCTTAAATCTCCAGAAAATAATTTGAGAAAAATAAATGAATGCAATGAGTAGGAGATCATTGTTAATATGCATTAACTGTTAATTTTTATTTTTGTAAATTGATGCTAAGTATTTGAAAATATTTATAGAATATAATGCAATATTTTGATTCATATATAATTTTATATCAATTAATTCTTACTAATTGGCATATTCATAAAGTAATACACCCATCACTCTTATTCTAAGTATATTGAAAATCTAGTGTTCTGCTCTATTTTGTTGCATATATGATTTCTAATCAACCACAAAACAACTTGATTATTTATTAATTATTGACAGGAGAGAAAGTGGAACCAATTTTACTATTCAAAACATGGGAAGACTTTACAGTTCCTTTCTCGATTGAATATAATTTATTGAGAACTAGTTTATTAGAGCTTCTGAAAAACAAATGGCTATAAATGTTTGTTTTTAAATATTCTAATAATATGGAGATGAAACATGAAAAGTTTTTGATTTAATTAATGAACTTCTAAAATAACACCCAAATACCTACTTCCATATTTTCCTTTGAACTGAATTTAAATAGATACAGAAAAGAGCACTCAATGCTTTACTTTTAATTCTTAATCATCCAGTCCTAATTTTTTTAATTTATGATCCATACTGTGCAAATAAGTAATCATTAATTTTCTGTTGCTAATGAATATTTGATCTACTTTATACTGATTTTAACTAAAATTAGTGCCGTGTTTTAGTCTATATTTTTCAAATTCTTTAATAGTTGTGTGCAGACAGTGACTCTTACACCTAATACTGATTCGGATTTTTTTTTTTTTATATTGATGTGTCACCATGCTAGGGCTTTTTTTAACATAGGGTCCCATGCTGTTGCAGTTCGAGCTTCTTTAGAACTTGCTGTTTAACCACACTAGCCTCAAACTCACTGTAATTCTCTTGCCTCACCTTTGCATGAGCTGAGCTTATAAGCATGAGCCAGTATGCCCATGGTAAAAGTTTATTTTTCTAGAACTTCTAATGAATTGTTGGTGACTACTATAATCACATGTCATAAATATTTCAATTTTTATTTTTTGTATCTGCATCATCAAACACAACTATAAACTTGATGGAGGATAGATTCTTTATTCTGGAGAACAAAATTGCAGAAATATGTCTATTAAAGAAATATAATGCTAGACATAGAGTAGGTAGATGTTTTAGGTTATTATTGCTGTAATTAAGCACCATGACCAAAGGCAAATAGAGGTTGAAAGAGTTTATTTCACTTAGTGTTCCATTTTACAGTAAGTTATCAAATGAATAAAGGCAGGAACTCAATCAGGGCAGGAACCCGGAGGTAGGAATTAATACAGAGGCCATGGATTAGTCCTACTTAATGACTTACATCACATGGATTTCTTGTCTTGTTTTCTTACAAAGCCTAGGACCACCTGTTGAGGAATGGCACCTTGCACAATGGGACTAAACCCTCTCTTGTTAATCACTAATTAATACAATTTCCTAAAGCTGGGTCTTAAGGAGGCATTTTCCCAATAGAGGTTCCCTCCTTTCTGATAACTGTACCTTGTTTCAAGTTCACATAAAACTAGCCAGGATGGTAACAATGTGATACATTTGAGCTAATGGTGCAAATATTGGGGAATAGACCTTTTGTTCATAGTAGAAAATAAATGCTAAGAAGTTCTTTTTTTCTTATTACAATATTTGAAATGACCAATCAGAGGCTACCACAACATTTATCTCAAACAATAATCATTTCCTGGAGAAACTTAGAGAACTCTCAGTATGAAATTTTATTAGGAGCAATTGATCCTAATACATTGTTCTTACTCAGCTTGAAAATATACACCATTCAGAAAGGGTTTACAATTTTTTTACAATGATTAAATAATCATTTTCAAGCTTGATTTGAAATGATATAAATATGCTATTTCATCAGAATTTCAAGGTAAATGTAATTGACTTGAAATATACATGCACATTTAGCTACAGCAGTGCTGATGCTTCTTATCTAGAAAAACAAGAATATTTTCTTTTCTGAAAACAATTATACATAAATGACAAAAACAATAATACAAAAAAATAAAGTGTTTCTGTGGGAACAGAATATCATCTTGTTTTAAACTTCTCCCAAATAGAACTTATATACATATAATTTTTCCTTAATGTAAAATTTATCAAAAGTTTCCACAATAACAGGATGTATTTTATGGAATTTTTTTATATTCTTAATGTAAGTTTGATCTAAGAATAATTGTAAGGCTTGTAAATGTGATTCAGTGTTCAGATGAATTTTGCAAAATTCATGAGTTTATACATAAAGATAAAAATAATAACTGATGATTTTTAAAAATTTGTGAATTCTAGTTTTAAAATAATTATTCAGGATGTATAAATATCCACTGTTCTTTTCCATACACTGAAAGAATGATGAATTTTCTTTATTCATTGTATAACCCAACAAAATAAATTTTCTAGATACTTGGCAAGGTAGTTACTATGAAAATAGCATTCATGCTTAATGTTTCCTAAAATAAAAACACTAAATAAATGATAATTTAAAAAAAATGTTTCAGAATAGTCTCCACTACTCGATCTGCTTTTTTGGAACTAAAACTTTAGAATATGAAGTTCAGTAATATCTTTTTATATATAATTGGTTTTATTTTAGATAAGGAGCCACAATATTAAAGGATAATAAAAGCATCATCTCAAGATTTACTTTTGATGAGAGAGATATGAAACTTTTCATTTGTCTTAAAGAAGAGACTTGTTTCTGCCATTATTAAATGTTATTTAATTCAAATACTATAAAGATACTAATATTAAACATGCATTTTCAAATATCCTTACTTAAAAATGCATCACTACCCCTGAATACAGAAATCTCAGAGCAGGAATGCCACTCAGGGACTATCACGTCTGCTCCCACAGATAGTGATAGATGTGAAAAAAGAAAAGCAGTGTCAATGTGCTACTCATGAAAAAGAATTGGATTTCATGATTCATGCTTCTGATTAAGTTTATATCAATCATTATTTGCGAGGTTCTGAATCAAACATATGTAATTCCTTTTCTGACAGAACTGTGTATAACTTAAGAAAAGCAAAAATCACCAGGAACTTTGTCACACACAAGACCTTTTTTTATCATGAAGTACTCATCTGATCTAAATCTTTCTACATACTTCATCAAAAATACACTGGAGGGCCATAAAGCATGTGGCTGAGGAGGTCAGAGACACTAGCAATGAACTGGCTACTATTCTATAGCCAAATTGTCATAGGCCAAGCTTCTTTCTAAGCATTATTGTCCGAGACCAGCTTTGACAAAACTCATGCGTTCCAATGGTGAGCGTGAGGATTAATAATTTTAAGGAAAAGGAACAAAGGTATACGAGAAATAGGAGAGACACACAGAGGTATATCAGCTCCACATGGACCAATGATCAGAGACAAAATCAAGTCTATTTCTTACATCATGTGAATGAAGTTTGTTGCATTCCTCCTCCCCTCTGGGAGTTAATTATATAAGCATGTGAGAAATAAATGAGGCAAATTCAGTATTTATTGAATGTCTCTCCCAATGCTGTTCTGTATTTCTGTCTTTTATTTCTTTTATATCTATCTTCCTTTTGCTTAATAACCCTAATCCTCATGCTCCTACCCTGGAATAAGAGGTATGTTGAAGCTCATCTTTTACACATTATGCTTATAGCCATAGATTATATAATGATACCTCCTGTTACAAGGAGAGGGGTCTCTTTATTTGTCCCAGTCACCTGGCTAGCTTACACCCAAAATAACCACATAGAAAATGTATTCATTAAAACATGGCTTGGCCCATTAGCTCTAGTTTCTTATTGGCTAATTCTTACATCTTAATTTAACCCATTTCTATTAATCTGTGTATTGCCACGTGACTATGGTTTACTGGCAAGATTCTAACCAGCGTCTGTCTCAGGCAGAAGATCCATAGCATTTCCATTCTTCCCAGTATCCATTTCTGTCTTCGCTGCCTACCTAAGTTCTGCCCTATCAGGCTCAAAGCTGTTTCTCTATCCATTAGCCAATGAAAGCAACACATGAACAGAAGACCCTCCTTCACCAACCTCCAGCAATACACAGGCAATTCTGTAATGACTGGAGGTAAATGCAAAGACATATCATTGCCATAGTTGAAAGTTCAGCCATCTATAGGATATTTCAATGATGATGTTTAAGACTGGGAACATCTGTGGAATAAACAGAAAGTAAGCAAGCTTAAATTGGAACAGAGGGAGAAGGACTGTGTAGGGCTGACTTCTGGTTCACACAAGACTGAGCCAACAGTCTTCATGTAAATTATGAATCCAGAATGGGCTATTGTTCTCCATGATGAAGTACTCATTACTACTGATTAGTGGGTGGAAAAATCATTGCCATCAGTTGTCCATCCACTGAAGTACCCAGTACATTTTATAACATAGATATATTCAACTATAACAACATTAAAAAAGCAACAACAAATGGATAACTATGGGGTATAAGGGAGATTACTGACACTAGGTGTTATAGTAATCAAAATGCCATTCATATATGTATATCAAAGAAAAAGATTAAATAAATGTATAAAGGGTTTTGAAACATGGAATTTGCATTGTTTTGTAGCATTTATCTCTATTTGTTGATTACATTCTATACTCCAGAATCATTCTGTGTGGTTTCTAGACTGTATAAGCATGTAAGCTTATTTCAAATTCTATTATTATAAATAAATATTGGTAGTATTTTACCAAGGTCACAAAATTCCTTATATTCTCTAAATTTTGTTGCCTCCAAACAGTTAAAAAACCACCTTTTTACTTTATGTAGCTATCGAACAAAATTTTAATGCATAACTAATGGAATTGTATATGAAGCATACCCATACATTTTCACAATTTCTGAAGATATATAATTTTTAAAAGTAGTGCATATCATAGAATTTGAATATAAACTACATTTTATGAATATGTAGTAGCTAGGAAGAAATAAAATCTTCTAAACTAGATTTTCTACTTTTCCCATTTTGAAAGTAGGAAGAAACATTCTTTCTTAGTAAATCAAGAAATTGTCTATCTGATCCTTCTGTGGGATTCTTTTTTCCTCTTAGGAAATTGGTATTGCAATGCAAAAGTTATTTTTGTTAATATTTATTGGTAGCTAACTTTCCAGGAAAAATTTCTTCCTATGAATCTTAAAAGTTGAGTAAATTTATTTTAAGCAGCTGACAATTTTGCTTGCATGAAAAGATGTCTTTATTTTTATTTTATTATTTAACATATATGGATATTTTGTTTGCATATATGCAAGTGTACCAAATGTGCAAAGTGGTTTCAGACACACACACACACACACACACACACACACACAAAAAAGGAACTGGGCCTCCTGAAATTAATTAAAAGGGCAAGAAAATGCTGATGGGAATCAAACCAGAGAACTCTGGAAAAGTAGTCAGTACTCTGACTCAATGACTCTTTTCTCCATCCCCAACATCTAAAGATATTCCTCTAAAGACAAAAGGTTAATTTAGTGCTTTCTTTTTCATTTTCAAAACATTTGAATGGCATAAATTTATTCTGAATCGGGGATTCTCAGTGTAATTCCTATAACTTATATAACCTATGTAGCATTATACATATAAAAACCTCTGTATAGAAGGAAAGTATTCTGATGTTCTGTAGTCTTTAGAATTATTTAATTGACTATTATTTCACATATAAAATATCTAGTAGAAAAAAATTGCAAATTCTCATAAAACAAAAGGCACATAATGAGACAAATAATCTATCCTGATTACTGTGCTTTAAGTAAACATTTAAATGTCACACTTTACCCAATAAATCCAATGTCATGCATATATTTCCCCAATTCCACATCTGTGTCAATTCTCCTGATTTAAAAATAGAAATCTCTGGTGTGAAAAACCAGTAATTGGAGATTTAACAAGCCCTATATGTGACTGTAATATATAAATTAGTTTTAAAATTATGGTATTTTGTTCGGTAAAAATCCAAACTGTATGTAACCTGTGACATATTTCATATTACCAAACCAAAACTTTTGGGGCCCATTGTCCATTTCATGTTAAAATACTTTAAGAATGATGACTGAGTAAAAGTGTTCATAAAATTCTATAGTCACAGTTGTAATATATAGCTGGTTTTCTTTTTGATACATATTATGTCTTAACCAAGATTTTCTATTGCTGTGAAGGAACACTATGATCATTGCAGTTCTTGAAAATGAAAATATATTAGTGAGGGGGTCACTTACAGTTTTAGAAATTCAGTCATTATCATCACGGTGGAGAGCATGGTAGCATTTAGGCAGATATGGTATTGGAGTTGAGAGCCTTGCATCTTAACTCAGAGACAACAGGAAGTGGACAGTCAGTCACACTGAGGTAAACATGAGCAAAAGAGACATCCAAGTCTCCCCCACAATGACATATTACCTCCAACAAGATCATGCTTCCTAGTAGGGCCAGTCATTTCAATGCCATTTTCTTTTAAAGTACCACAGAATAACAGTCACTTAATGTCAATAAATAAAAAGAAAATGGAAAATAGTGCATAAAATAAGATTACCAATCTGGAAGTTCTAAAGCAGATACTCAATAGAAAGAGCATGAAATTTTTGGTTTCATCAGAATGGCTATAGGATAGGGCCATTTCAGGCTCCCTCTCCTCGGCTGTGCAAGGAACTAGTTGGGGACATTTCTCTTGACCCCTGCGATCCCCTCTAGAGCCAAGTCTCTTGCCAACCCTAAAATGGATCCCTTAATTAAGATATATACTTCCCTGCTCCCATATCCACCCTTCTTCCATCTCAATTATCCCATTCCCCCAAGCTCTCCCCAATCCTCCCCTTCTCCCTTCTCTCTCCCCATCTCCCCCTCCCCCATCCCACCCCCAGCCTTGTGCTCCCAACTTTTGCCCGGCGATCTTGTCCGATCTTTAGGTTGAACCCCATGTCTGTGCACTGTGTCCTTCTGTCTTATATTCTTCTTCCTCTCTGAGCTTGTATTAGATTTTCTTCAGAATATCTGAAGTTTGAAAAGATGATAACCCGTTTACAGATTGAGCAATTCTTTTTTAGTTACAAGAATCAGAATGTCTGATAGGGCCTCTCTTGTGTATATTCCCAAGAGTGGTATTGCTGGATCCAGGGGTAGGTTGATCCCGAATTTCCTGAGAAACCGAAACATTGCTTTCCAGAGTGGTTGCACAAGATTGCATTCCCACCAGCAATGGGTGAGTGTACCACTTTCTCCACAACCTCTCCAGCAAAGGCTATCATTGGTGTTTTTTATTTTAGCCATTCTGACAGGTGACTAAAGTATATGCTCAACTATGTTCATGGCAGCATTGTTTGTAATAGCCAGAACCTGGAAGCAACCTAGATGCGCTTCAACGGAAGAATGGATGAAGAAAGTATGGAATATATACATATTAGAGTATTACTCAGCAGTAAAAAACAAGGACTTCTTGAATTTTGCATACAAATGGATGGAAATAGAAAGCACTATCCTGAGTGAGGTAAGCCAGACCCAAAAAGAGAAACATGGGATGTACTCACTCATATTTGGTTTCTAGCCATAAATAAAGGACATTGAGCTTATAATTCATGTTCCTAGAGAAGCTAAATAAAAAGGTGAATCCAAAGACAAACACATAGGCATCCTCATGAATATTAACCTTCATCAGGCGATGAAAGGAGACAGAGACAGAGACCCACATGGGAGCACCGGACAGAAATCTCAAGGTCCAAATCAGGAGCAGAAGGAGACGGAGCACGAGCAAGGTACTCAGGACCACGAGGGGTGCACCCACACACTGAGACAATGGGGATGTTCTATCGGGAACTTACCAAGGCCAGCTGGCCTGGGTCTGAAAAAGCATGGGATAAATCCGGACTAGCTGAACATAGCGGACAATGAGGACTACTGAGAACTCAAGAACAATCGCAGAGGGTTTTTGATCTTACTGCACGTACTGGCTTTGGGGGAGCCTAGGCAGTTTGGTTGCTCACCTTACTAGACCTGAATAGAGGTGGGCGGTCCTTGGGCTTCCCACAGGTCAGGGAACCCTTATTGCTCTTCGAGCAGATGAGGGAGGGGGACTTGATCCAGGGAGGGATCAATCATATAAATATTAGCTTCAAGGGATTTAAGTTTTTAAACGTTATGAAACATTTGCTTATTCAGTAAACCTTTCTTCCAATGATAGGTTTGTTTTTGTTTTCTTCTGTAAGAGTTTCGTGTGAAAAATAAAGGCAAGATCACATTGTATTGAATATTTTCATCTATTTACAACAAAATCTAAGGAATAACAATTGGCACAGAATTGTTTTTTCTAAAATATTTTGTTACCTGCAAGAAAAACAGTCATTGGCTATATTTCCTTTCTGGTTCCTCCATATAAAGTCAGGTGGACATTTTCAAAGCCCTCATAGTATATTAAAAGTAACGTAGCTTCATTAAAATGAAGGCTACAGTAATGGAATGCTATAAATATTGAACTAGCATAGCAAGGAAGCTCAGTTTGGGGAGCCCTCATTTTGTTCCATTCACTGAATTTAATCAAGCATTGTCAGATCACAGTGTTTTATGTCTTAATGATGATTTCACAATTCTGCCGAGGTTTAACACTTTAAAGGTCAATCCAGTTAAGATTAGATTGATTTAATTTTCCCTGAACTTCGTGTCCAGAACCCATCTGCTGTTTTATCAGAAACATTCAACGATAGGAAAGAAAGTTCATCACTGGTTTTTCTACTTTTAAGCTTGGAAACTTCTAAATCCCTGAGAAGAAAGGCACAGGTTGGAGAGAGGACAAGACTTTCATCATCCAGGACTCGATCGACGCTCCTTCCAGTGTCTCACTCTGATTAACACTCAATTAGTGATCTCTATAGAACAAGGTTAGAGCAGGTTCCTTAAAGTCTGTATGTGCACACAGGGGACCTTTAGAGTTTTCAACATAGTATTCAGCAGTGAATCCCCACAGCTCCTTCTCCTCACTGCTTGTGTGATCAGTTTTTCATGTAAACGAAGAATGCACTTTCATATTCTGGATTCCCAGACCCGAATAACCACACAGAACCTATGTTAATTACAATTCTGTTGGTCGATGGCTTGGGCATATTCCTAGCTACCCCTTACACCTTTAATTAATCCATTTCTACATATCTGTGTATTATCGGAGAATCTTCCAATTTAAAAACAGGATTGAGTTTGTCAATTATTTTCACAATTCTATTCACAAGAAATTAGTAATCAGCATTCTCTCTGTAGGGTTCTTTTATGCTCTGACTTATAATTTGAGTCTTTCTAGTGTAAATATACATACACACATTTAAAGTTTTTTTTAAACAGTTAATTGTAATACTTGGAGCAATTTTTAACTGAATAGCAATGTACAAATTATGGGTGTGTTATTGTCATTAGCAACTCATTCTAGATGATACGTTTGAATATAAAATGCATAATTTGACATAGACACGAATTTTCCTCGTTATGAAAATTATTTAAGCATATGAATAATTTAGCCTTCTCTCTAAAATTATATTTACATTCACATGGAGAGTTTTATATACTATTTATATAAAATCAGAAGGAAGAACATTTTCAGCTTATTGTTTATATTGATAATCTTTTCAAGGAATTTGTTTCACTAGAAGTCGTATGTTTTTATTGGATCATTTGCAGATATTCATCATGGAAATGACTTATTCCACTTGATATCATGGATGAAAACCTTTTGTTATACAAAGTTTGACTAGTTTTTATAAAATAATGAAACTAAAGGTTTCAAAAGTTTCTGAATATGGGCATTGTTTATGGTCTATATAAGTAATCACAATAATACCCAAAAATCTCAAATAAGATGATAATTTATATTATAATTAGTATCAGCTTACCATATCCAATTAAAGTGCATAGATAAAATACATTAGTGACTTTCTTGACTGCAAGTAACTATTTTTCTCCTCAGTAATTATTGTTACAATACTATTATAAAAGCTGCATATGTATTTATTGCTGTATTTCTTTAGTTTACCAGCGTCTTCCAAGAGTGGAAGCATGAATGTTTCCATGGAAAGAAGCTGAATGGATCTAAAATACCTTATTTATTCATAAGGTTGGTATTTTACAATAAAGACTTATATTATGGTGACAATTGGATTTATTAACAATTCTATGGGATTCATGACATAGGGTTAAGTATTCCTTACAGAAAAATGGTTGGAAGATGTCTCTGTATTTTAAGAAAAAGACCCATAAAATTTCTATAGAGGTTGATTTTTTTTCTACTCACGTGGTAGTTCCTCATGTTAAAATGGTTTCTAAATTTGATTTTGACTATTTTATTATTTGCAATATTTTAGTTTACAATTATTCATAATTCACAATTACACATCACTTTCCTTTATAGCTTTAAATACTGATTTCATAACTCAGCATAATGAGTAGCATTTTAGATATTATTATTTGCTAATCTTTTAATTATACCTTTGAAAGTGATGCCACTATATATTTAATTCATAATATTATACTTGGGAGTGTAAGCTAATTTGATTTCATTTTTTGTAGAAGAATATTATTTTAAGATGTTTTATATTACATTTATTTTATGCTGTGAAACATTTCTTTTAATGATGCAAATTGTGTTGAATGATTTATGTCACATTTATTTTTAGATCTGTGAAGCTGTGATAGTTTGTTTGTCTAAATACCTGATTGGTCTAATAAAGAGCTGAACGACCAATAGCTAGGTAGGAGAAAGGATAAATAGAGCTGGGAGACAGAGAGAATAAATTGAAGAAGAATCTGGGAAACAAGAAAGATGAAGGAATGAAAAATGAAAGGGCCAGTCACCCAACTACACAGCCAGTCACACAATAAGAGATAAATGAAAAGAAAAAAGGCCAGAGGCAAAAGAATATGGGATTATTCAAGTAAAATGTAGCAGGCAAGAAAGAGGTCCAGAAACAAGAACTGGTATTTATAAATAATAATAAGTTTAGGCATGTTTTTATTTGGGAGCTTGGTGGCAGGCCCCCGAAAAGAGTAAAGAGTCCAAAGAGTAAAATTTTTATTTTGGATCAATTACTTTTTTCCATTGAAAAATAATGAAAAATTCCAAGAAAATCATAGAATTGCATTTCAAGCTTTTTATGTGTAATACTTTAACATTCACATTAAATTGTGTAAAGGTTTATTCGGTATTCATGTATACAAGCTTTTTCAACTGAAGATTGAATTTCTAACCAAAAAAGCAAGCATTTAAAAATTAAGAAAGAATGAATGCCAGTAACCAACAAAGAGAGAATAATATCATCCATTTATTATGGGAAAAATTGTATTTTTGCTGCAATAGGAAATTAACACATACTGGGCGTCATTTATAATATACATAAACTTTTCAGAAATTCATATATGTGTGTGTCTGTGCTTAAATATATATGAAAAATATTTTTAAAGTATTAACAATAGCTAGTAAATTTAGTTCATTCTACCTCAATCAAGTGATAAATTAAGAAAGACAGAAGAAAACAATGTACAAAATGTGTCTTGCTTAATAAGTGAAAATTATTGAAATGTTTTTGTTCTTTTATTTTGATTTACATTTTTCTTTTTAAAATGCTTAAATTCATCATATTCACAGTACACTTCCATAATTTTCGGGAAACATTCTGCAGTTGTAAAATTATATTTTTAGGCATAACATATAACAGGAGGGGCTGCTTGTTATTTCCCAGCTGCCCCGCATCTCAGCCCCGAAATAATCACATAGAAGTTGCATTCACTAAATCACTGCTTGACCTCTTAGCCCTAGCATTTTATCGGCTAAATCTTACATCTTAATTTACCCCATTTCTAGTAATCTGTGTATTGCCACGTGACAATTGCTTACCAGGTAAAATTCCCAGTGTTTGTCTCTGGCAGCTCCATGGCATTCCTCTCTAACTCTGACTTCTTTTTTTTTTAATTAATTAATTTATTTATTTATTTATTTATTAAAGATTTCTGCCTCCTCCCCGCCACTGCCTCCCCCCCCCCATCTATTCTCCCTCCCTCGTCAGCCCGAAGAGCAATCAGGGTTCCCTGCCCTGTGGGAAGTCCAAGGACCACCCACCTCCATCCAGGTCTAGTAAGGTGAGCATCCAAACTGCCTAGGCTCCCACAAAGCCAGTACGTGCAGTAGGATCAAAAACCCTCTGCGATTGTTCTTGAGTTCTCAGTAGTCCTCATTGTCCGCTATGTTCAGCGAGTCCGGTTTTATCCCATGCTTTTTCAAACCCAGTCCAGCTGGCCTTGGTGAGTTCCCGATAGAACATCCCCATTGTCTCAGTGTGTGACTCTGACTTCTTCCTCCCAGTATTCCATTTAGTATATGTTCACAAATCAGCATGAAGCTATATACTTCACATAAAATATTGGATTTTGAGTCACAAGACAGAATACTACTTTCTACTAATTAACTATGAAGTAACAGTTCTGATGTGTGACATATGTTTGTTTGGTGTACATCATTTCTCTCCCTAATCTCTGCAAAATTTCCATGCTTGCCCAATTGTCCACACCTGGTTAAATGACTCAGATCAAACTGAAATGTGACTACTTTTCCTTTTTCCAAGCAAGAATTTCATTGTAATGAATTTATATTTAATATTGATCAAATGCAGTTTTTCAGATTATTTGAAATAGCCAGTTTAGTATCTTTTCTATAAAAAGGAGTTTTCTTTTGTTACTAGACATATCATTTAAATGTTATTTATTTTTCTAGTAACACAGCATATTTTTCCAAAAATTAATATGCTGTAGTGAGATATTAATAATATTATCTAAAATAACCAATTACTATCACTACTAATTTTTAAACATTCCACTATATGTTAATTATGTTTTATAAAAATAATGCTAAGGTTTTCAAAAAAAATTAGATATGATTACTATTAGCCAAATCAGCTATATAAAAATCCACCCTCTTTCATCCCATTAATGTGTTGATCTGGAGGTATGAGAAAGGAATTCTTTATGTAGTATATAGAGAAAACACAACATCACAGAGTCTGATGTGGGATGTCCTTCTATATAAGTTTTGTTTTTATTGGCTAATGAATAAAGTTGTTTTGGCCAATGTCTTAGTAGAGTAAAGCCAGGCAGGGGATCTGAACAGAACTGTAGACAGAAAGTAGGCATCATCAAGGAGATGCTTTGCAGCTGCTGTAGGAGAAAGTTGCTGCCAGAGCATTACTGGTAGCCCCCAGCCTTATGGTGATATGTTGATTAATAGAAATTGTTTAATTTAAGAAGTACAATTAGGTAATAAGAATCCTGAACTAATAGGCCAAGCTGTGTTATAATTTATATAGTTTCTGTGTGATTATTTGGACCTGGGTGATTGGCAATGAATGAGTGGTCTCTGTTTACATAATGGCACCCAATGTTGTGTCAATTGTAGTCATGTTAATTAGGTTTTCTAGATATATATATATATATATTTCTGTTACATATAATTTTTAAAAAGGTTGGATATAAATGGTTAATCAAAATAAGGGGGTATGATATAAAGATGAATAGTTTACATTGATAAGGATCTTGGTCTATTGGTACAAATTTAAGATGAAGTTTGTTACCCTTTGTATATGTATGCATATGTATTTTCCTGTTTATGATATTGTGTTTGTGCAACTCATTTAAAAATGTAATGCATAATTTAAAATTAAAGGTCAACTGATAGTCATCTATAATAGTTAAATTGTAGTCATGTTAGCTGGGTTTTCTAGATATACACTGGTATATTTCAGTTAGATAATCTTCAACACTTCAAAGACCTATAGAATATGTCATTTAAAATATTTTAAGAACTTACACTTTTCTCAACAGTAAGCCATGTCTGATCCTGGGAATTACCTTAAAAGGAAGATGATCTACATCAAGTAGTCTCCTTATAGAGTTTGCTAGCCATCTGGGCAAGGAATTGCACTTGCCTGGACTGCATGAAGGTATACTATATAAACTTGATATACAGGACCCACAGAAATGACTGATGAACTTTGCCATTACAAGACAAAACAGATATTGATATTTTCTGCTTTATGGAAAAGTTTGTCAAATACTATGGGCGTGTAGGCTGAGGTTGGATATCTCAAATTACAGATGAACTTTGAGTGGCTGTTCAGGCAATGAGATGTCACTGTCAATTTCAGGGATTTGGAAGTTGCTTACAATGCTCTTCATATTTACTATATAAATCTTCTGGGGTCTTTGATGGAGTAGAAAACAGATAGTTATAATTATAATTTTTCTTTGCCATGATAAAATATAAGTTAGATATGAAGTTTTAGAGTCATAAATAAATGTTATAACTATAATTCTTTCTTGTCACTTGTTTTATTATGTGATTTTTACTATGTTAAAATTAAAACCTTCCTTTTTAATTAGAGAAAAGGAGGAGATTATATGGAATTTCGTTCTGTGTATTTATTGCTCTCACTGGCTAAATAACAAAGCCATTTTAGCCAATGGCTTAGCATATTCAAGTGAGGCAGGAATTCTAAACAGAGATGTAGATAGAGAGTAGGCAGAGTCAAGGAGGTGCCATGTAGCTGCTGAAGGATAAACACCTCCAGAACCTTACCAGAAGACCACAGACAAGTGGTTATACATTAACCATTAATACATTAACCATTAATAGAAATGGGTTAATTTAAGATGTAAGAGAAAGTTAATAAGAAACTTGAGTTAATAGGCCAAGCAGGGTTTTTATTAGTATGGTTTGTGTGTGATTATTCAGGCCTGGGTGGCCAGAAATGAACAAGCTGTTTACAAGAGTCAGATCACAGTAATAATAGTATACAATGCATTCATTATGAAAATGTCACAATACTTCTATAATTTCTAAAAACAGCTCAAATATAGAGGAGAGAAATAAAGAAAAGAAAAGAAGATAGAAGGATATAGACAGGAGAGAGAGAGAGAGAGAGAGAGAGAGAGAGAGAGAGAGAGTTTTTCTTTTCTTGATATTGTTAGAGTTAGCAAGACACTCATTGGCAAAACAGGAGGTGCATGATAGGAAGCAGAATGTAGGAAACACTTTTGTAACTTAACAAACAGTGAGAGTACTAACAGCCTGCTGTTTCAGTAAGTTTGTCCTAGGGACAGTTAAACCACAAGACCTTGCAGAAAGCAAAGGTGTCTAAGGAAATGTGTTGTTACTCCCTAGGAAACTATGCCCTCTGCTTGGGTGAACTGATGTGTGCAAATTAGTATGTGGTCCCAAACGAAGGTAAAATAAATCCAAGTATGAGGAAAATATTTCAAACTGAGAGGATGAGAGAATATTGGAGGAGAACCCCTGTCTCTTTTTCCAATTGCTTTCCTACTAGCTTTCAGAGGAATGTGTTTGGGTGAGAAAGAGTTTGATTTGCAGAACCACGGATAATTTTTTGTATATATAAGGAACAGTAGGAGGTAAAAAAAAACTGCCTCAGGATAAGCTGTGCAAGCCCACAATATCTAGAAAGATCCAGTGATTTGAACAAATTCTCCTTTCTTAAACATCATTTACATCAGAAAATTAAATGTGTCTGAAGGGTTATTCTAATCTTGGTTGTTTAGAAATTATTTATTGATATAAAATATTAATTATGATTTATTTTAAAACAAAGTTAAACATTAAATTTCTTGCAAAAAATGTGTTTGCTCATCCCAGACTATTTCAGTTTGTTATATTCTCCATTTACCCAGATTTTTTAAGACACGCCCAGAGACACACACAGAGGAAATTGGATGTGAATGATAATATACAGTTACCAATTAGGCACTAAAGTTTAGTATTTTATAAGAACTGCTTTATAATGAATGATACCAATTCTAATTTGGGTCCAAATTTTGTTTTAAAAACTGTAAAGAGAGATTTGCCTTATTATCCATGCTGGTTTATGAAAGAGACTCTGGCAAAGGTTTTACCGCATAGAGGCCACACACATGCAATAAAGCAATCATGAGTGCTATAGCAGGAAAGATGTATATTTCCAAAATGCAGTCTAGAATGGAAAGAGAGGAATCGAATATTAAATGCTCTCAGAAATAAAATATGCATTATTTTTCTTTAAGTAGTATTATTGTATGTGTAAGGGTGTTTTTACCTGCTTGTTTATCTCTGTACCACATGCCTGCCCAGTCTCTGTGGGTTAGAAGAGTGTATGAGATCTCCTACAACTGAAGATACAAATGATAGTGAGTTGGTATGTGAGTGATAAAAGTCTAATCTGGCCCTTGTTAAAAATAACAAATCTTCTTAACTGCTGAATCATCATTTCATTCTACATACTCTTTATGTGGTATTTTTTAAAACACTTTCTTTCTCTCACATACTAAACATTATAGAGTTTTCTAATTAATTAAAACATAGTCAATGCATTGTAGATTGTGTATAGAGTATTTAACCTCTCCATGGACTCTGATGTGAATAATCTATTAGATGTAATTAATTAATTGACTAATTCACTCATGGTGCCATAATTTCCTTATGGCCACAGTCTTCTGTAAGTTCTTTTACACAATTCTTCAGATATTTCTACATACATAGGCTAGAAAGGCAGAAGCTACATCTTTGTCTTCTTTCTTCTTTTTTTTTCCCTTTTCTTCTTCTTTTTTTTTTTAACAGTAATACATTTATTTTACCATCCAGGAAGAATACAAACACAAATATTTCTTAATTTAGGGAGACTAAGAAGAGATTAGGGAAGTTTCCACTCCACAAATTAAACTGCTTCACCTACAACAAAAAGTCCCTCAGTCATTTTGGTCATCATCCCAAGTCTTTCATCCCACTTGGAGGTATGGGCCCACCAGCCGTTTTTGCCATGATGATCTAATCCACTCTAAGCACAGTGACAGCAGCATTAGTAGCCAATTGGTGCTACAGCTCTTCCTAGGTTGATTCCTCCTGTCCTTGAGGAAATGGGACATTGTGACAGTGTTTACCTCTCAGAAGTTGGAGACACACAGGTAGTTGTTTTTAAGCATAAAAAGAAGATGGTGCCATTTCTACTATAGTTCTTCGAGGTTCTACAGATAATCTGATGGATGATATAGAAAGGGCAGTAGATGATGGAGTTAATACTTTCAAAGTTCTCACAAGGGATAAGTGTCTTGTACCTGGAGGTGGAGCAACAGAAATTGAATTGGCCAAACAAATTACATCATACGGAGAGACATGTCCCGGACTTGAACAGTATGCTATTAAGAAGTTTGTCTTCAGCCTGGCGGTGGTGGTGCACGCCTTTCATCCCAGCGCTTGGGAGGCAGAGGCAGGCGGATCTCTGTGAGTTCGAGACCAGCCTGGTCTACAAGAGCTAGTTCCAGGTCAGGCTCCAAAACCACAGAGAAACCCTGTCTCGAAAAACCAAAAAAAAAAAAAAAAAAAAGAAGTTTGTCTTCTTCCTTCTTAGAGGAAATGTTAGACATTAATGTAAAAAAAAAATACTAGAACCTTATATGTTTTACCTAATGTGTTTAATTACAATAGTTTAATGAAAGTAATTTAATAAAAAGGTTGAACTATTTAGCGCCACAAGTTCTTTAGAAATGGTACTATTTCTGGTCTTCTAATGAAATAAAGAACTCATTTATGCTTGCTATTTCATTGGTAATGGTATATTTGAGTGATTATGTTAGAAGAATCATTTTATACATGCCCAATATGGTGATTTGAATAAGAATGTTCTCCATAAGCTCATATATTTCAAAGTTTAGTCACTAGAAAGTAAAGTTTTTTGATAGAATTTGAAAGATTAAGAGGAGTGACATTGGTGCAGAAAGTGTGTCACTAGGAGTGGGCTTTGAGTTTTCAAAAGACAAAGGCAGGTTCAGTGCTCTCTGTCTCTGAATTCTAGTCAAGCCTAGTCTACAGAGTGAGCTCTAGGTCAACCTGGGCTAAATGGAGAAATTTTATCTCAAAAACAAAATGAAAGGGAAAAAACAATTGATTAAACATTTTGTATATTTTAAAAGTCTATTAGTATTGAATTATTTGTCAAAGATATACTATTCAGTTGTAAGTGGAAAGTATAAACTTTTCAACTTTTTAGTTTTTACTAACTTTCAAACTTTTTTATTACTGATTGCTTCATAAATATAAAAAGGAGATTGCTTCAAATTAATTTTTACTTTGTGAATTCTATACTTACCATCTTTCTAGGTATGTTCGTATTCATGATTTTACTTGGCTTGTCTACAACTGAATATTATCTGAAACATATTTGGGTATGATTTCATTGTTATCTTCATTGACTCTTTCTCTGTTTGTGTGTCTCACAACCTATCTATATTACTTAATTTTAGAATACTGCTTTAATTTTTATAATTATTTATACTCCATTACTTTCAAATGTAGATTACTTAAGGAAAATGCTTATATTTAACTTACAAAAAAGTGGGAAACAATTCTCTTTTCCTTTTCAGATATCAAATTAGTCTATGTGACTTAGGGCGAATACATCAGTGGAATTCTTTTTTTTTTTTTTTTTTTTTTGTATCAGGAGCAACATCTCACTTATATTCTATTTCAAACAAAATTCTCATCTTCCCTGGCAGCATTACGTAAACATTTTGTTTTGTTGTCTTATTATCAATAGTAACTTCCTTCTTCTTAGTGTCTCAGTACATTCTCCTAAAGAAACCCATCTTTCATGGACACTGAAAGTAGCCAGTGTTCTAATGCCTTATTCAGAGCAATTCTTTGCATGGTTGTTAGATGATATGATAAGAATAAATTGTTGTATTGTTTTAAAAGAAAAAATATAAGAAGCCTAGTAATGTCCACTTTTTGTTTTAAGCTCATGTACATAATAAACTATTACTTATTGATATGTTAAATCAACTATACACCGATTCATAAAATTTTAAAAAGCCACTTACTTAATTCTTCATGAAAATACATTTCATATCTCATAATTTTTGATTAACAGTTACCTTGTACCATCCCATAATGAGCAGTAAACTTTCAGATGATCATATCCATTACTAGTGAAATGAAAATTTAATTGTCAAGTAGTTATGGTTGAACATATAAACCTGAACAAGTAACTTGTCCATCATCATATTCAGTATTGACTTTCTTGTCAAATCATTTTTGCTGGCTTCCATTTAATACTTATTAAGATAAGATAGTCTCAGTGTTTTATAGTAATGATATAAATATGGGGAGAGAATAAAGTCATGTCCTATAATTGTAACACAAGACTAGAAATGTAAAGTTATGAATAAATGGAATAGATAAGTAGTTGTATTGATTGAAAGAAATGCATCCTTAATTGACTCTTATATTTTATAATTTTACATAAATGGTACATCTATTTTAATTTATTTATGTTTTATTCATAAAATATTGACTGTATTCTTCAGAGTTCTTCATATTAGTTATCTCAAGCAAATGAAAAACACTCACGCACTCAGAAAATGTCTATCCCATATCACCTGCTTAAGTACAAGAAATTTAATTGGTTACTCAGAGTAAGATAATTTTACTTGTGATGTTTCAACATTAAAAGAAAAGAATCCAAGAGAAATAATAAGTTAGCAATCTTCAAAATTATAAAGGATTAATAACTTACTTTAAAATGTTATATTTTGTGAGCCTAAGTCAAATATTTTGAAATATGATATTAAAGCCATTCTTTAAAGCGCATTGCTATAGCTGACTCTTTATTGTTAAGAAATGCAATAAAGAGTTGCTGAGGAATCCCATCAGGACGGGTGAGTGTGTGCTACCCAGGGGCAGACTGTCCCTGAAGAGAGGACAAACCCCCTCCCCCAGCTCCTTCTGCAGGGCTGTCTTTCTTTCGCATGACCCAACACCCCCAGCACCCCTCCCCAACCCTGCCCTGCTGTATGCTAGGACCAGTGCTCAACTTTAGTTTTAAGCTCCTAAACTAAGGCGACCCACCCAGAGCGGTGAGTGCCTGCCTACTGGGCAGGCCTCAGGGTCCCCTGTAAGGGAGCCAGGCACCTTCAGCTTCAGCGCCAGGCTTCCTGCGCGCTCCTGGATACCAGCACCCCCCCACTTGCTCCATTCATCCTGTTGGCCCTGGATCATTGGGCTACCGGTGGCCCTGTTTAGTTGCTGAGGAATCCCATCAGGACGGTTGCTGAGGAATCCCATCTGGACGGGAACGGTTCCTGCTTCTACACTGAAGAGATATACCCTGAGAGTCAATCACAGCAAAGACTGGACCAAGAGACCAGGCCTCTCCTGGCTCCATTTGAAGGAAGAGATGGGAAGGCGCCAATACAAGAATTCCTCCAACAATCTGAAAGGCAACATGACACCACCAGAAACCAGGGATCCCGAAATAAGAAGAATTGTACACCCTACTCCTGAAGAAATAGACGAAATCGGCTCAAAAGTGAACTATATGAAAATAATAGAGGACCTTAAACAGGAGGTGAAAAACTGCCATAAACAATTAGAGATTACAAACAAAAAGGTAGAGGAAATGAATAAATCGCTCAAAGACACGCAAGAAAACCAAGAGAAACAAGAAAAAGCAATCAAACAGGTTAGAGAAGCGGTTCAAGACATGAAGAATGAAATGGAAGCAATGAAGAAAGCACAAACCGAGGGAAGAACGGAGATGGAAAATCTGGTAAATGAACAGGAATGACAGAAACAAGTACTAACAACAGATTACAAGAGATAGAAGAGAGAATATCAGACACTGAATATACCATAGAAAAAATAAACACACTGATCAAAGAAAACAGCAAAACCAACAAATTCTCATCACAAAACATTCAGGAAATTTGGGACACAATAAAAAGACCAAACCTAAGAATAATTGGAGTAGAAGAAGGAGAAGAAGTGCAGCTCAACGGTACAGAAAATATACTTAATAAAATTATAGAAGAAAACTTTCCCAACCTGAAGAAAGAGGTACCTATGAAGGTTCAAGAAGCATACAGAACACCAAATAGGCTGGATCAAAAAAAAAAAACATCCCCTCGCCATATAATAATCAAAACACAAAATATACAGAATAAAGAAAGAATATTAAGAGCCGCAAAGGAAAAAGGCCAAGTTATTTATAAAGGTAAACCTATCAGACTTACACCTGACTTCTCTATGGAAACCATGAAAGCCAGAAGGTCCTGGATAGATGTACTGCAAAAACTAAGAGATCATGGATGCAAGCCTAGACTACTATATCCAGCCAAGCTTTCGTTCACTATAAATGGAGAAAAAAAATTTTCCAGGATAAAAACAAATTCAAACAATACGTAGCCACAAATCCAGCCTTACAGAAAATTATAGAAGGAAAATCACTAACCAAGGAGTCCAACAATGCCCACAATAACTCAGTCATCTAGAGACCTTTCACCAGCGCAACTCAAAGAAGGGAAACACACAAACCCTACTACTAAAAAAGTGACTGGAGTTAACAACCACTGGTCATTAATATCACTTAATGTCAATGGGCTCAACTCACCTATAAAAAGGCACAGGCTAAGGGATTGGATACGAAAACAGGATCCAACGTTCTGCTGTCTACAAGAAACACACCTCAGCCACAAAGACAGGCACCTACTCAGAGTAAAGGGCTGGGAAAAGGCTTATCAAGCAAATGGTCCTAAGAAACAAGCAGGTGTGGCCATACTAATTTCTAACAAAGTTGACTTCAAACTTAAATCAATCAGAAGAGATGGAGAGGGACATTTTATACTCATAACAGGAACAATTCATCAGGATGAAGTCTCAATCCTGAATATCTATGCCCCGAATATAAAAGTGCCCACGTATGTAAAAGAAACATTACTAAAACTCAAGGCAGCCATCAAACCACACACACTAATAGTAGGAGACTTCAACACTCCTCTCTCACCAATGGACAGGTCAATCAAACAGAAACCTAACAGAGAAATTAGAGAATTAATTGAGGTAATGAAGCAAATGGACTTAACAGACATCTATAGAACATTCCACCCAAATAGGAAAGAATATACCTTCTTCTCTGCAGCTCATGGAACCTTCTCAAAAATCGACCACATAGTCGGTAACAAAGCAAACATCCACAGTTACAAAAAAATATTAGTAACCACCTGTGTCTTATCAGATCACCATGGATTAAAGTTAGAATTCAACAACAATGCTACCCCCAGAAAGCCTACAACCTCATGGAAACTGAACAGTCAACTTCTGAACGATACCTGGATTAAGGAAGAAATAAAGAAAGAAATTAAAGTCTTCCTTGAATTCAATGAAAATAAAGAAACAACATACTCGAACTTAGGGGACACTATGAAAGCAGTGCTAAGAGGAAAGTTCATCGCACTAAGTGCCCACTTAAAGAAAACAGAGAAAGCATATATTGAAGACTTAACAGCCCACCTGAAAGCTCTAGAAAAAAAAGAAGCAGACTCACCTAGGAGGAGTAGATTATTGGAAATAATCAAACTGAGGGCTGAAATCAACAAAATAGAGACACAGAAAACAATCCAAAGAATCAATGAAACAAAAAGGTGGTTCCTGGAGAAAATCAACAAGATTGATAAACCCCTATCCAAACTAATCAAACGGCAGAGAGAGAATACGCAAATTAATAAGATCAGAAATGAAAAGGGGGACATAACCACAGACACAGAGGAAATTCAGAGAATCATCAGATCATATTACAAAAGCCTGTATAACACAAAACTGGAAAATGTAAAAGAAATGGACACTTTTTTAGATAAATACCATATACCAAAGTTACACCAGGACCAGGTGAACAATCTAAACAGACCTGTTGGTCGCGAAGAATTTGAAGTTGTTATCAAAAACCTCCCTACCAAAAAAAGCCCAGGACCAGATGGTCTCAATGCGGAATTCTACCAGAACTTCCAAGAAGAGCTAATACCCATACTCCTTAATGTATTCCACAATATAGAAACAGAAGGGTCATTACCTAATTCCTTTTATGAAGCTACAGTTACTCTGATACCAAAACCACACAAAGACTCAACCAGGAAAGAGAATTACAGGCCAATCTCACTCATGAACATCGACGCAAAAATCCTCAACAAAATACTGGCAAACCGAATCCAAGAACACATTAGGAAAATTATCCATTATGATCAAGTAGGCTTCATTCCTGAGATGCAGGGCTGGTTCAACATACGAAAATCTATCAATGTAATCCAGCATATAAATAAACTGAAAGAAAATAACCATATGATCATCTCATTAGATGCTGAAAAAGCATTCGACAAAATTCAACATCCATTTATGTTTAAAGTCTTGGAGAGATTAGGGATACAAGGGTCATACTTAAATATAATAAAAGCTATATACAGCAAGCCGACAGCTAACATCAAATTAAACGGAGAGAAACTCAAAGCCATCCCACTAAACTCAGGAACACGACAAGGATGTCCACTCTCTCCATACCTCTTCAATATAGTACTTGAAGTTCTAGCAATAGCAATAAGACAACATAATGGGATCAAGGGGATTCGAATTGGAAAGGAAGAAGTTAAACTTTCGTTATTCGCAGATGATATGATAGTGTACTTAAGCGACCCCCAAAACTCCACCAAAGAACTTTTACAGCTGATATACAGCTTTAGTAATGTGGCAGGGTACAAGATCAACTCCAAAAAATCAGTCGCCCTCTTATACACAAAGGATAGGGAAGCAGAGAGGGAAATCAGAGAAGCTTCACCATTCACGATAGCCACAAACAGCATTAAATATCTTGGGGTAAATCTAACCAAGGAAGTGAAAGATCTATTTGACAAGAACTTTACGGCATTGAAGAAAGAAACTGAAGAAGATACTAAAAAATGGATGGATCTACCTTGCTCTTGGATTGGGAGGATCAACATAGTAAAAATGGCAATTCTACCTAAGGCAATTTATAGATTCAATGCAATCCCCATCAAGATCCCATCAAAATTCTTCACAGATCTGGAGAAGACAATAATCAACTTTATATGGAAAAACAAAAAACCCAGGATAGCCAAAAACAATCCTATACAATAAAGGATCTTCTGGAGGCATTACCATCCCTGACTTCAAACTCTATTACAGAGCTACAGTAATGAAAACAGTGTGGTACTGGCATAAAAACACAGAAGTCGACCAACGGAATCGTATAGAAGACCCGGATTTTATCCCACAAACCTATGGACACCTCATTTTCGATAAAGGAGCTAAAAGTATACAATGGAAGAAAGAAAGCATCTTCAACAAATGGTGCTGGCACAACTGGATGTCAACCTGTAGAAGAATGGAAATAGACCCTTATCTCTCACCGTGCACAAAACTCAAGTCCAAATGGATTAAAGACCTCAATATCATCCCGAACACACTGAACCTGATAGAAGAGAAAGTGGGAAATACCCTACAACAGATGGGCACAGGAGATCGCTTCCTATGTATAACCCCAGAAGCACAGACATTAAGGGCAACATTGAATAAATGGGACCTACTTAAACTGAGAAGCTTCTGTAAAGCAAAGGACATGGTCACTAAGACACAAAGGCAACCTACTGACTGGGAGAAGATTTTCACCAACCCCACAACAGACAAAGGTCTGATCTCCAAAATATATAGAGAACTCAAGAAACTAGACTTTAAAATGCTAATTAACCCAATTAAAAAATGGGGCACTGAACTGAACAGAGAATTCTCAACAGAAGAAGTTCAAATGGCCAAAAGACACTTAAGGTCGTGTTCAACTTCCTTAGCAATCAGGGAAATGCAAATCAAAACAACTTTGAGATATCATCTTACACCTGTCAGAATGGCTAAAGTCAAAAACACCAAGGATAACCTTTGCTGGAGAGGCTGTGGAGGAACGGGTACCCTCATCCATTGCTGGTGGGAATGCAATCTTGTGCAACCACTGTGGAAGTGAGTGTTTCGGTTTCTCAGGAAATTCGGGATCAACTTACCCCTGGACCCAGCAATACCACTCTTGGGAATATACCCAAGAGATGCTTTATCAAATGACAAAAGCATTTGTTCAACTATGTTCATAGCAGTATTATTTGTAATAGCCAGAACCTGGAAACAAGCTAGATGCCCTTCAATGGAAGAATGGATGAAGAAAGTATGGAATATATACACGCTAGAGTACTACGCTGCGGTAAAAAACAATGACTTCTCGAATTTTGCATGCAAATGGATGGAAATAGAAAACACTATCCTGGGTGAGGTGTCCCAGACCCAAAAAGATGAATATGGGATGTACTCACTCATAATTGGTTTCTAGCCATAAATAAGGACCACGGAGTCTACAAGAGGTGAACCTAAAGAGGCTAAGTAAGAAGGTGAACCCAAGGAAAAACATATAGTTGTCCTCTTGGCTAAGGGAAGTAGACCAAATTTCCGGGGAGAAAATGGGATCTTGGGGATGGGGTGGGATGTGGGTAAAGGGAGATGGGGAGAGAAAAGGTAGAAGAGAAGGAGGGGGGACCTGGGAAACAGGAGAATTGGGATAAAGGAAAGGTGGATAGGGGAGCACGGAACCACAATTCTTAGTTAAGGGAGCCAGTTTAGGGTGGGCAAGAGACTTGACCCTAGAGGGGCTCCCTAGTGCCCAAGATGAGGTTCCCAGTTAGTTCCTTGGGCAGCTGAGGATTGGGAACCTGAAATGACCCTATCCTAGAGCAATACTGACGAATATCTTGCATATCATCATAGAATCTTCATCTGGTGATGGATAGAGATAGAGACAGAGATCCACACAGGAGCACTGGACTGAGCTCCCAAGGTCCCAAGGAGGAGTAGAAGGAGGGAGAACATGAGCAAAGAATTCGGGACCACGAGGCGTGCATCCACCCACTGAGACAGTGGAGCTGATCTATTGGGAGCTCACCAAGGCATGGGATAAAACCGGACTCTCCGAACATGGCGAACAATGAGGGCTGATGAGACACCAAGGACAATGGCAGGGGGTTTTGATCCTACTTAATGTGCTGGCTTTGTGGGAGCCTAGCCAGTTTGGATGTTCACCTTCCTTGATATGGACGGAGGGGGGAGGACCTAGGACTTACCACAGGGCAGGGAACCCGGACTGCTCTGAGGACTGGAGAGGGAGGGGGGGAGATGAGTGGGGGGGAGGGGGAGAAGGGTGGGAGGAGGGGGAGATGGGTGGGAGGAGGGGGAGAAGGGCGGGAGGAGGGGAAGGGAAATGGGAGGCTGGGAGGAGGTGGAAACTTGTTTTTTGTTTATGTTTTTTTTCTTCTTTTCGCAATAAAAAAAATTAAAAAAAAAAGTAGCTACATTGGTAATAGATAATAAGATCAACTTACTCAAATTGAGCTTGTGGAAATATAAATAAATTAGTGAGATGTTTTTGCAAAGGTATTTCAAAATTATATACGCATGTATATATAATTCAAAAATTTAAAGAATATATAAATACATAAGTGTCTGTTTTATCATTATCAAAGAAAGAAATGCCTATTTCTTTTGTGCTATTTTCTTTCTCTGTAAGAACCTTGCTATCTCATGAACACCTTTGTTTCATAATGTTATATCAGGGAATCTTCTTTACTTTTTTTCTTCTTTTCATTTTATTTTCTTTTTACTTACAAGCCCTTTGTGTGTATATTATGACTTCCATTTTTTGCCTTTATGAGTCTCCTCTGTGTGTGTATGTGTGTGTGAACCTGTGTATCTCTGTATCTATATTTGTTTCTTGTACACGCCTTTAATCCCAAAACTGCAGAGAAACCCTGTCTCAAAAAAAAAAAAAGAAAGAAAGAAAAGAAAAAAAAGGAAATCCTTTTCAATTTCTCTCTTCAAAGACTCAAAGTTCTTGCCAAATAGATCTTTCACTTCCTTGGTTAGTGTTATCCCAATACATTTTATGTTATTTGTGGCTATTGCTAAAGGAGATGTTTCTCTGATTTAACTCTCAGCCTCTTTATCATTTATGTATAGGAGGGCTACTGATTTTTTTTTCTGAGTTGATCTTGTATCTGCCACATCACTGTAGGTATTTATCAGGCCTAGGAGTTCTCTGGTAGAGTTTTTGGTGTCACTTATGTACACTATCATATCATCAGCAAATAATGAAAGTTTGACTTCTTCCTTTCCAATTTGAATCTCCTTGATCTCCTTATGTTGTCTTACTGCTATTGCTAAAACTTCAAGAACTATGTTGAAGAGATGTGGACAGAGTGGACAGCCTTGTCTTCTTCCTGATATAAGTGGAATTGCTTTGAGATTTTCTCCATTTAATTGGATGTTGGTTGTTGTTAGAGCCAGTGGGCCTCAATATAGATTACTATTTTTCCTAACTGGACTGGCATGGAGCTGAAAGGAATAACCAGACACAGCTTACACGGTCATCATGGAAGGGCATCTCAGGGTTCTCCCCTCCTGAAGATCTACCTGCATTTATTATCCAACATCTCTAAACTCAACCAGGTGGATACCTCATTAATATTCTCTTTCCAGAACGAGCCTAGGGACAGCACCTGCCATTAGGTCATCAACTTCAGCATATGCCTCTCCCCAGGCGATCTACATTTATAACAAAAGACAAGGAATAGCACATCCTGGCTATTGTTGAGGTTAGTGACAGGCTATATGTAGGTCTACAGGACCACCTCAGATGAGCCTATGGCTTCAGAGCCGCACATATAGAAATATTGGTCTACAAGCTGTCGGCTTGCTGTATATTGCTTTTATTATATTTAAAAATGATCCTTGTATCCATGATCTCTCCAAGACCTTTATCATGAAGGGGTATTGAATTTTGTCAAAAGCTTTTTCTGCATCCACTGAAATGATCATATGTCTTTTTTTTCTTTCAGTTTATTTATATGATGGATTAAATTATAAATTTTTGTATGTTGAACCAGCTCTGCATCTCTCGGATTAAGCCTACTTGATCATGATTTTTTTAACGTGTTTTTGGATTCAGTTTGCCCGTATTTTATTAAGAATTTTTGCTTCGATGATATGCAAGGTATTCGTCAGTATTGCTCTAGGATAGGGTCATTTCAGGTTCCCTATCCTCAACTGCCCAAGGAACTAACTGGGGACCTCAGCTTGGGCACCTGGGAGCCCCTCTAGGGTCAGGTCTCTTGCCAACCCAAAAGTGGCTCCCTTAACTAAGAATTGTGGTTCCGTGCCCCCCTGTCCAACCTTCCTTTATCCCAATCCTCCTGTTTTCCCAAGGCCCGACATATCATCATAGAACCTTCATCTGGTGATGGATGGAGATAGAGACAGAGACCCACACTGGAGCACTGGATTGAGCTCCCAAGGTTCCAATGAGGAGCAGAAGGAGGGAGAACATGAGCAAAGAAGTCGGGACCACGAGGGATGCACCCGCCCACTGAGACAGTGGAGCTGATCTATTGAGAGCTCACCAAGACCAGCTGGACTGTGACTGAAAAAGCATGGGATAAAACTGGACTCTGAACATGGCGAACAATGAGGGCTGATGAGACGCAAAGGACAATGGCACGGGGGTTTGATCCTATGTAATGTGATGGCTTTGTGGGAGCCTAGCCAGTTTCGATGTTCACCTTCCTAGATATGGACGGAGGTGGGAGGTCCTAGGTCTTACCACAGGGCAGAAAACCCTGACTGCTCTTTGGTCTGGAGAGGGAGGGGGAAAGGAGTGGGGGGAGGGGGAGAAAGGTGGGAGGAGGGGTCGTAGGGTGGGAGGAGGGGGAGGGAAATGGGAGGCTGGGAGGAGGTGGAAACTTGTTTTTTTGTTTTTTTTTCTCCTTTTCTCAATAAAAAAAAAGCGAAAAAAAAAAGAATTTTTGCTTCCATGTTCATGATTGAGATTGGTTTGTAATTCTCTTTCTTGGTTGAGTCTTTGTTGTTTCTATTATGTGGAACACTATGAAGAGTATAGGTATTAGCTCTTCTTGAAAGTTCTGGTAGAATTTTGCATTAAAATCATCCAGTCCTGTTTTTGTTTTTTTGTTTGTTTGTTTGTTTGTTTTTTTTTGGGGGGGGGTTGTTGTTGATGACAACTTCTATTTTCTGGCAACTTATAGGTCTATTTTAATTGTTCACTTGTCTTGATTTAATTTGGTATATGGTATCTATCTAACAACTGGTCCATTTCTTTTATAGTTCCAATTTTTTGGGGTATAGGTTTTTGTAGTAAGACCTAATGATTCTCTGTATTTACTCAGTATCTGTTGTTATGAAAGAAATTGAAGAAGATACCAGAAAATGGAAACATCTCCCATGATCTTGGATAGGAAGGATCAACATGGCTACCAAAATTAATCTATAGATTCAATGTAATATCCATCAAAATTCCAACACAATTTTTCACATATTTGAAAGAAAAATAATCAACTTCATATGGAAAAACAAACAAACAAAAAAGAAACCCAGGGTAGCCAAAACAATCCTGTATAATAAAGGAACTGCTGGAGGCATTACTATCCCTGACATCAGAGGTACAGTAATGAAAACAGCTTGGTATTGGCATAAAAACAGAGATGTTGGCTAATGGAATCAAACTGAAAATCCAGATATTAATCCATACACCTATGAACACCTGATTTTTGACAACGTTGCTAAAATTATACAATGGAAAAAAAAAGCATCTTCCACAAATGGTGCTGGCATAACTGGATGACAACCTGTAGAGGAATGAAAATGGATCCATATATATCTCCAAGCATGAAACTCAAGTCCAAATGGATTAAAGACCTCAATATAAATCAACCACACTGAACCTGATAGGAGAGAAAATGGGAAGTAGCCTGCAATGCATGGGCACAGAAGACCACTTCCTACGTATAACCCCAGTAGCACAGACAATAAGAGCAACAATGAATAAATAGGATTAGAGCGGGGTGAACTGGGAGTGAATGGGAGGAGAGGAGGGAGTGGGAATTTTGATTGGTACATTTAAAAAAAAATAGTAAAAAATTTTGCACAATGAAAAAAAAATCCAAGATGAAGTTAAATGAAGCCATGCATGGCAGCATATATTTTTAATTTTAGCAAGTAATAGACAAAGGAAAACAAAGACCAAACTTACACTAAGTTAAATACTAAGAAAAAAATAAGAATTAAAATAAAAACAGGGATAATGCAAGCATGAAAATAGAATGGGGGCAAAAAGATCCCATTTAGATGGACTGCACAATGTACACGACAGAATCACATTAACAACAAAGAACAATTATCCCATTCCCAATAGGCAGGATTTCAGTAATGCTGGCAAAGGGAAAAGCACATAATCAGTGTGTGTGTGTGTGTGTGTGTGTGTGTGTGTGCTTGTGAGAGACAGAGAGAGAGAGAATAATTAAAAAGCAGGGTTTAATTGTATTCTCTCTTTTATAATATAAGGAGGATAAACTAATTTTCAAAGGGTTATCATAAAGAAAAAAATCTGTCTCATGAAATTCAGGTGGTACACACAGCATAAAAGTGCTTGAGAGTTGGGTCTTGAGCAGGATAGAGTAGGATCGATTGATTGGTGTTGGCATACTGTTCCAAGAGTCAAGAAAATTTAATTAACAATTGTTTGTTTCTACATTTTTCCATTAAGTATATCTTTACGTTGCATCTTCTGGCCATTATTGACTACAAGGACCAAAAGGGAAGCATGAAAGGCATAACGTATTAATGGCCAGAAAAAGATTTGTAACATTTAGTGACTTACTTATTATCACACAAATAAATATTCTCAAATGGTTCTTTTGGTGACTGAATATGTAAGCATTAAGCAACATCAATTAATCACAGAATCTTGACACCATAGAAAATTATCATTTAGCATTCAAAATCAACTAGTATAATCAAACTGCCAAATCTCTATATAAATAGAATAAAAAAAGATTGTCTCCATAGATTGTGACAGCATTTGAACAAAACCTGTGACCTTATATGATAAACACACCCTGGTACCCGGGGGTTGTAACACCATATTATTAAAATTATGAGAATCTTAAATCACTACACATATAAGTAATAATTTCAGGTGCCTGTATTGTATCTTTAGCTGGTGAGAGAGCAGTCTAAGAAAAGATAATAACTTTGTGATCAATTAAATTTTCCATGAAATGCCTCGTTGAAAATAATTATTAGAACATTCCTTTCTTTAAATGTTTCTGAGAAAACTGAATTTTATTTACGAATTTTAAAATTAGAACTTTTCCTGTGAACATATATGAAACTCATGAATCAAAATATGAGAGCAAAGAGTAAAAAATTCTCAGATAAATTAGTAGATACTATCCTCACTTGCTTCTAGACAAAACTTTTTTTAGATAATAAAAACAAAACCAAACAAAGTAAAGAAAAAGATATAAATCAAATTTTATTGTTGTGATAAGGAAATAATTTAATCAAATATGTAATGATTGGAATTTAAAAAGCATGGAATGATTATTTTATCCCATATGACTCACAAAGAAGATGAATCATAACAAAAAATAACTGCAAAATAAAGTATTCATATTTTACAAAAATGAAAAGAAAAAAGTGAAATGTATCTGAAAGATAACCCCTAAAAGAAATATGACAATTTTTAATAGAGCACCTAAAAGACATTCAATGAATTATTTATTAGGAACACACAATTCAAAATCATAATGAGATACAAATTTTCATACATGGGCATGCAGAGTAAAAGAAGAAGACAGATGGTGTTCAGGCTTGGCAACGATGGAGAGAAATTCAAACTCTTATAGATTGCATATGGGAATGGAAGATTGTAGAAACATTTTAAAGGTTTGGCAGTTCTTCAAAAATATAAAGCTGCCATATGATCCAGCAATTTTGCTCCTCTGTATATATCCAAGAGTAATAAAAACATATGTCTACCCGAAAACTTGTATAATCATGTTTACAGTAGAATTAGACATATCCAAAAACTAGAGGGATCAGATGACTACAAACTGATGGTTTAATTAATAAAAGTCATGTCCCAAATGGCACTTTGACAAACATGAATTTTATTAATATGAGTCACAATATGGATGAACATTGGAAAATATGGTGCTACCATCACAAAATAATGCATATTATGTCATTTTATTTGTATGAAATGTTCATTATTACAAATGGAGACAAAAATATTACTATTTTCATTTGAATAGTGTTTAGAAGTGAAATGTAACACTATGATGGCATTTGACAAAACTGAAAGTTCTGTATTCACGAAACTCTGGAGACATATTAAGAATATTGAATTCAATGTATTAAATAATTTATGTGTTATAAATTTTGTATTTTTAAGTAAAGAGGAAAATAACCAGATTTATGTTTAGTCTTTTTTCTATGATTCAATAGGTCTACATCAAACTTTATTTTAGATTTTTATTGTGTATATATATATATATATATATATGAACATTCACAAGTTTAATGGCACTATAGCTTCAATGTGATTGCTGCTCTAAAAGAAGACTATAGTTTGGTTCCCATGACACATTTCTCTCCACAGCATTCTGTGCCATACCTGATTACTTGTACAACATATATATGTTTATAAACACAAGCCATACACACATACATGCACATTCTTATACATACATGTAAAATAAACACAATGTGTACTAAAAAAAGGAAAAGCATATAGTTGTCCTCTTGGCTATGGGAAGTAGACAAAATTGCCGGGGAGAAAATTAAAATCTTGGGAGTGGGGTGGGATGGGGGTAAGGGGAGATGGGGAGGGAGGGGGGAGAGGGGGAGAATGGGGGGGAGCTTGGGAAAGGGGGAGGATTGGGATGAAGGAAGGTTGGATGGGGGAGCACGGAGGCACGGTTCTTAGTTAAGGGAGCCACCTTAGGGTTGGCAAGAGACGTGAACCTAGAGTGGCTCCCAGATATCCAAGCCGAGGTCCCCAGTTAGTTCCTTGGGCAGCTGAGGATGGGGAACCTGAAATGACCCTATCCTAGAGCAATACTGACGAATATCTTGCATATCATCATAGAACCTTCATCTGGTGATGGATGGAGACAGAGACAGAGACCCACACTGGAGCACTGGACTGAGCTCCCAAGGTCCCGATGAGGAGCAGAAGGAGGGAGAACATGAGCAAAGAAGTCGGGACCACGAGGGGAGCACCCACCCATTGAGACAGTGGAGCTGATCTATTGGGAGCTCACCAAGGCCAGCTGGACTGTGACTGAAAAAGCATGGGATAAAACTGGACTCTCTGAGCATGGCCAACAATGAGGGCTGATGAGAACCCAAGGACAATGGCACAGGGTTTTGAACCTAAGTAATGTGCTGGCTTTGTGGGAGCCTAGCCAGTTTGGATGTTCACCTTCCTAGATATGGACGGAGGGGGGAGGACCTAGGACTTACCACAGGGCAGGGAAATCTGACTGCTCTTTGGGCTGGAGAGGGAGGGGGAGAGGAGTGGGGGAGGGGGAGAAGGGTAGGAGGAGGGGGAGGGAAATGGGAGGCTGGGAGGAGGAGGAAATTTGTTTTTTTTTCTCTTTTCTCAATAAAAAAAAGAAAAAAAATCTATGTAAAAATGTATTAATGATTATTTATCATTTATCTATCTATATCTATCTATCTATATCTATCTATCTTTTTATTTTTATCTATTATCTATCTACCTTCTTACCTATCTACTTATCTATCTAATCTATTATGTATTTATCTATATATGATGTGTAATCTACCTATATCTGGATATCATCTATATATTGTCTTTATATCATAATCTTCATCTATTTATCCATTTATAATCTATCAATCACATATTCATGTATTCAAATATCTATCATATATAATCTATTATATAGCTATGTATCTTATTTATCTATTATCTATCATCCTACTCTATCTTTTCATCTAACACCTGTCATCTATTATCTATGTATTTTTTATATATCTTTCTTCATATCAGTCATTTATCTATGATCATTTTCCTGATATTCATTGTACATTTACAATATAGGAATAAAATTTTAAAAAAGGGAGATAAGTTGTTAATTGTGGTATTTAGGATAAATTGATAGTGGTCTTACAATCATATACAAGTAAGAATAATTCGAACTAAAAACATGTTTATACAATTGAATGAATACGTGGATTTATTTCTTATAGTACATGGTGATGTGACAATATGCAGTGTGAAAAACTTGGTATGTATAATATTTATGTTTGTGAAAAATGCATAAGCAAAGAGAATGCGATTTAGAGAACATGCAATGAATATAAGACTGGGTCTGGTGAGTTGCTCAGTGGGATGATAACTTGCTGCTAAGTCTGATGAACTGAGTTTAATACCTGGAACACACACAACAGAAGGAGAAAACCAGCCCTCTAAAACTTACCACAACTTGAAGACACATGTATACATACCTATAATAAAAGTGGGTCAAAAATTAGAATATTGTAATAAATTTCAATTAAAATAAAGAAATGAAATTATTTTAAATTCCTATAAGAGTTTTCAATAAAATTATTTGTAGACTATATAAAGTAGTCTTCATTTTATTTTGTCAGCTGAACCTTTAGACATCTAAGACAGAAAGCCATAACAAAACATTCTTTGACAGGTTGTTGAAATAGATACTTACCCAGTAAGAAGTGATGAAACAATTGAAAATCATTAATATATTTTATTGTGAAAGTAATAAGCTGGTAAATAATAGGAAAATTCCTTTCAGAAAATTAATTTCTTTGTCATTTTTCTTAACTAATATTTCTGTTTTCTTAATGGCTTTACAAGGCACAGAAAAAGATATATCTTTATCCATTTCTCCCTTTGTTGAATTCATAGACTTCTTTAGAGTTTAGCTTGTGTATATGGCTCTGAAGATTACTGGTGCAGTCTGCGTTCTTCATACAACTCCATGTATCTGTAATGCATACTGTAAAGATCTATTGGTATTTCCCCACCTCTATGCTATATATTTCTCAAAGGAAGAAAAGAGAGACAGACTGGCATGCTATGTATATTCTGTGGTGATAGATCACTTTTTCATACAGTATTTTATTTAAACAGTATATACATTTTAGAAAAGCTATCAAATTGTCACACTGAATAACCATGTGCTATTATACTATAATTTTATATAAACTTTTAAACAGCAAATAGAGGCTTAAAGGGGCCATTTGTTGGCCAACATGAACACATCAAATTGAGTAATGAAAGTCTCCTTATGTCTATAAGAGCAAGAACTACATATTACATATACAAAGAAATAATTCTTTAAAGATGTACCAGATTTCAAATACTCTGACTTTATTTAGCAGTAAAGAAGTTATATAGACTCTGTAACTTTGTTTTCATACACACATAGATAATTAGAACCCTAGTGATGAACATTTACTTTTAAAAAATACTTCTTCCAACAACACAAATATTTATCTTCTGAATCAAAACCTGTAAATCCCACATGTATAAGGCTTGAAATTCTTGAGGATCTGTATAAATATGATTTTAAAACTCAGAATCTTAATATTATTATAAAAACAAACCAATTTTAAATGTTATCATCTATAAATCTATCATAGCTTAAGGCACTATTTACACTTTACCATGAAAGATTAAAAATGACAATAGGAAATTAAATTAGAACATAAGACACCATGAGTATGGTTTCATTTTTGTAAGATTATTGCATTATGTGTCAAACAATATCAGTAAAAATTTAAAATAATAAATCCTGTAGATCCAAAGTGATAAATTGGCTTCTGAGAAAGAATGTTATAATAACCAGAAGTTTAAATCACTCTGTAAACAAAATGCACATTGAACAGCTGTAAAAAGCAGTATCAACACAGTTCAATTTTAAAATTTCAGCAAATCAAATGCTTTTACAGACAATGATAATGCTATATATTCATGTAAATAAATTTATCCATTTAGTTATAAAATAATATCACAAAAATTGTAACAAGTATACAAAAACTGTAATTTCAATCCAAATTTTAAAAATTTCTCAAAGGCATAATTTTGTTTAAATTATATGATAAATGAAGTTTGCATTGTTGTCATAGTTGCCAAAAGCTAATGTGATGGAATGAAAAACATAAATCATAAAAGTTTTCAAGTGTAGATAATTTACACAATATTCTAAAATATATGCTATATTCTTTTTCATCAGCAATATGTTAATTTCTCAATATGTCCAAATTCCCAATGACAGATATTTTAAAGTACTAACATGGTTCAATTTGACTGAATAGGTAGAAGTAGATTTGCATTTAAACAAGAATTATCTCTTGAATTTTTAATCTCTCCTTTAATTTTGTAGAGTTTCATTGCTTTAGAGATATGTTACATGTGTTAATATAATTTTCAATTTTTTTCACTTTATTGAAATCATGTATTATTAAAGTATTTTGGTGCAGTCCTTAACTCTTTTGCATGATATAATATCTTTACAATTAGTTACTTGTATTCCATCCATATCTTTGATCACTGTACATATTATTTTATTTCGTTGTAAAAGAACACATTTGAGATTGGTGTCCTAATCAATAAATGTAAAATATCATCTATTATTTATCTTCTTTAAAATTTACTAGTCAATTGTTGTCTTTTGATGAACAAGTAAGTTAACAATTAACAAAATATAACCCAAGATATTTTTCATTATTTTTTATATTTGTGATTTTGTATTTGGGCCAAGTTCTCACTATGTAGCCTAAGGTGGCCTCAAACACATGATTATCCCACTCAAATCTCTAGAATGCTATCTGAACAGATGTATCTGACTGTGTGGTATATATTTTCTAAAAACAATACTTAAAACAGAACTTGGAAATATTGTATGTACACTTACAAAATATTTTATAGTAATAAAATAGTAATTATTTTAACTGTGAATAAGAATAAAAGCATAAATACAGATCTTATTCTATTTAAGAAGAAAAATTAATAAATATGTCACCAATATTTTGTGTTTTAATGTCGAAATAAAGAGGGAAATTGTGCTTTATGCATAAATGCAGAGGTCTCTAAAATTTTATATGATGTTTTATGAATAAACATTATGAGCAACTAAATAACTATGGATTTGCAATGTTTATTCCATCATATGCAATGAACAAAAGTAATGTCTCATGAATGGAAATACGTGCAGATTAATTAAAATGCATTACAAATTACAGTCATAATAACTGATTGTTTTAAATGGATGAGCATTTCACTCACCTAGGGAGATGTGTTTCATGGTATGTGACTTTTGTTTACAGTTATCCAGTGATGATGCCTTGAACAACTGCTGTGTCTCATTATTCTCACAAAATGATAATAACAAATATAAATAGAACTCACATGTATTTGTACTGAAATAAAGAAGCATTCACAAATACATATTCAACATATATTCACATAACTGCTTCTACACATTTTCCTATGATCATTAAAATATAATTTCTTATGAGAAAAGTGTGGATGTTTCTTTGATGAAGGGTGAAATCTATTTTTATCTGAAAGATTTAGAATGCAATTACAGATTGAGTTGATATTTTGTACATTCTCCAACTGCTAGTCCTTCACTATCCCTGAGTAATTGGCTAGGTTTCCATACCAGTAATGGTTTCTCTTTTGATGAACAGCTTTTAAGTCTATTAGAGACCTGTTGATTAGAAGGTTTGTGTGCCCGTAGCATGCTCTGAGAGTTACCACATCATGGTGGTCTTCATTTTATTTCATAGTCATGAGAGCTGTCTGGAAATGACAACAATCAAAATACAAAGAACAACTGTTGCTTTGGTGCTCAAGCCCAACAAATAAATTTACAAGATACATCCTGTAGTTATATTTAGGTCTTATGAGTCAAAGGGGAAGAAGTAGTAGAAGAATCATATAACAAGAGGAGCAGAAAATGTGTTTTAGACATAATAATACTCTAGATGTCAGAGAATGGATACATATAAATTCTTGCCAAGATGGATGCCTAAACAAGAGCTGAACAGGAACACATGTTATAGACATGCTTACACTAAATATAGAAATTTCATGGTGCATCAACCCTACACTAAGAACTACAGTCATCTAAGAAATACTGAGATTTGAAGAAATAGTCTTCTCCAAGGGAAAAAAGGTTGAGATTAGTTAGTCAATACCAAGTAATCATCACTGAGAACCTATATATACAACTAATATTTTATTGAATGATTAGGCTGAATATGTATTTTTATATTTTTCCTTATATATATATTTTCTTATATAGATTCATATATATGTATATGCATGTATATGCTTCTATATAATCATATATATGTATATATGATCTCACACACACATACAATCACATGCAGGTGGTCTTAGTTAGGGTTTCTATTACTGTGATGAAACATCCTGACCATAAAGCACATTGTTTAAAAAAGGGTTTATTTGACTTACACTTCAAGATCATAGTCCATCATTGAAGGAACTCACAATAGGAACTCAAACAAGGCTGAACTTGGAGGCAGGAGCTGTTCAGAGGGCAGGTAGGGAAACTGTGTACTAGCTTGCTTTTTATAGTTTGTACAGCCTGTTTTCTCATAGAACCCAGGACCACCAGGCCAGTGATGGTACCACCCACAATGGTCTAGGCCATTTCCATTGATCACAGATTCAGAAATGTCTTACAGATGATCTCATAAAGGCATTTTCTCTACTGAGGCTCCTTTCTCTCTGATGATTCTAGTTATTGTCAAGTTCCTACACAAACTAGTCAGTACACATACACACATATTTATATGTATATAAGCACACACACACATATATACATATACATAATATGTGTGCATATATATGTATGAATATGTACACACATATATTTGACAACACAATTTATAAATAAGAGGTTATGGATTTGAAACAGCTGAAGGAAAAGATTATATGGGATGTTTTAGAGAAAGAAAAGGGGGAAATTTCGCCTCAAAACTATAAAAAGCTATATAGCGCCTAGCAATAATGCATCCCTAAATTTTTTTTTTACCTTTTTTTTTATTGAGAAAAGGAGAAAAAAAAACAAGTTTCCACCTCCTCCCAGCCTCGCATTTCCCTCCCCCTCCTCCCCCCCTATGCCCCCTCCTCCCACCCTTCTCCCCCTCCCCCCACTCCTTTCCCCCTCCCTCTCCAGTCCAAAGAGCAGTCAGGGTTTTCTGCCCTGTGGTAAGACCTAGGACCTCCCACCTCCGTCCATATCTAGGAAGGTGAACATCCAAAGAAGAAAGAAGAAAGAATGAAAGAAAGAAAGATTTCAACTGATGGAGACAGGGGCAAATATTCGCAGTGGAGCACTGGGCTGAGCTCCTAAAGTCTAGTTGAAGAGTGGGAGAATAGGAGCAAAGAGGTCATGAACATGATGGGGACACCCACTGAAACAATTTACCTGAGATAATAGTATCTAACCAACTCTGGCAGGATAGGAAAGTAACCAGCATAGGATCAACTAGACCCTTCGAATGTGGATGACAGTTGTGTGGCTGGGATAGACTGCGGGGCCACTGGCACTAGGATTTTTCCCTGCTGTTTGTACAGACTTTTTGTATACTATTTTCTTTGGATGGGTACCTTGCTCAGCCTGGATATTGTGGGCAAGGGCCTTGGTCCTTTCTTGGAGCAGTGTGTCTTGCAATCTCTGGGGAGTGGTTAGTGAGTGGGGTGCAGAGAATGTGGAGGTAATGGGAGGAGGGGAGGTAGTGGAAACTGGAATTGGTATGTAAAATGATACAAATAGTTTGTTTAAAAAATAAAATAAAAAACAAGTGGGGAAAGAAAATCGAAAAAAGTAATATTTCATAGAAAAGATTCGTAATTACCAAAGCAATTGCTTACTGAAATTTAAAATAGGGAGTGGAGTACATGATGTCTTACAAATGTTTGTGAGGTTCTTTTTATTTAATATAATTTTCAAATTAATTAAGTATTCTATGACTTATATTATCCTCTAGGGAATATGAGTGTCATATTTCATTCAAAATTAATTCAGCAAGGAAAATATATAGAAGAAACACAATCCTCATTCTCTCAAAGAATCCTCATCAGTTGAATACATAATCCAAACCAATCGGTGTATCAGTTATACATATTTATAGTTTTATGCACATTATTTTCACTCATCTTATACTGTCGGAATAAAAATGTATGATTCATATTTTGAAATGTATTTTTGCCCAAATGGTTTGATCATTAGTTTAAAAGTTTGTATTTTCTTAGTTACTTATTAGTTTTTAAATTCACCTCCAAATATATGAGGTCTATATCAGTGCTTTTAATGAGCAATGTATCTGTTACTAATTTCCCAAGGTAAATAAAACATCATCAGAAAAACATTTTTTTTGACATTTCAAGACAGAATGTTTCTGTGTAGTTTTGGAGCTTGTCCTAGAGCTATTTCTGTAGAACAGGCCTCAGACTCCCATAGATCTAAATGTCTCTTCCTCTCAAGTATTGTGATTAAAGGCATGAACCACTACCACTCACCTAGACAACATTTTTATTGTTTTTGTTCTTTATGTTGACTGCTTTGATGGCTATGTGGCAGGGGGACTTTCTTTTCTTGTTCAATCGATATGTTTTTTTGTAAGCTTCTTGAACCTTTATAGGCATGCTTTCTTTGGGTCTGGAAGATATTTTACTATGATTTTGTTAAATATATTTTCTGAGTTTTTGAGCTGAGATTCTTCTAATTTTTTTTCCTAATAGTCCTAAATTTGGCCTTTCTTCACAGTATTTTAGATTTCCTGGA
This sequence comes from Microtus oregoni, assembly GCF_018167655.1. Taxonomy (NCBI): domain Eukaryota; kingdom Metazoa; phylum Chordata; class Mammalia; order Rodentia; family Cricetidae; genus Microtus; species Microtus oregoni. The sequence goes on from NW_024543060.1 coordinate 21,035,659, forward strand.
TATTTTGTATCAGGAACTTTTTAAATTTAAAATTGTCTTTGACTGATGAATCTATTTCTTCTACCTAATCTTCAGTGCCAGAGATTCTCTCTTCCTTTCATGTATTCTGTTGGTGATGCTAGAATTTGTAGTTCCTACTGGTTTACCCAAATTTTCTATAATCAGAATTTTTTCAGTTTGCATTTTCTTTATTGATTCTATTTTCATTTCCAGGTCTTGAACAGTTTCTTTCACCTGCTTCGGTTTTCTTTTTCTCAGTTTTCTTGGCATTCTTTAGGGTATTTGTTGATTTGCTCCAATTTTTGTGTTGTCTTTTCCTCAATTTCTTTAAGGATTTTCTTTTTCCTCTTTAAGGACATCCGTCATCTTCATGAAGTTGGTTTTAAGGTCATTTTCTTAAATGTTTCATGTGTGTTGGTATATTGTTATCATGCCGTCATAGATTAGCTGGGCTCGGCTGGTACCATATTGCCCTGCCTGTTGTCACACTGGCAGTTAGATATCTAGGTTTGGAATGATTATAGGTATGAATGCTGATTTCTTATATTTTTCTTAGCTGGATGGCTATTTTATTCCATTGTTTCTGTATCTTTGGTATTTGGTCTTTGTGGCCTGGAATTTTGGTGGTTGGCATGACCTTTGATCCAGTGGTGAGCTGTTCTTCTTACTGGCATGGTATAGGAGGAGGCCGTGTGTTTGTCCTGGCCAGAACCAAAATAATCGCACATAAACTGTATTAATTGAATCACTTCTTTAGCCCATTAGTTCTAGATTTTTATTGGCCAACTCTTACATCTTAATTTAACTTATTTCCATTAACCTGTGTATCGCCACATGCTTGCGGCTTAGCGGCAATCCAGCAGGGCTACATTGCTTCTCTCTAAATCTGCCCTTCTTTCTCCCAGATAGAGTTGCATGGATCTTACCCTTCTCCCCAAGGCTGCAAGACTTGGGAGAGCTGACTCTACCCCTTACCACCCTCCGCACTCGGTAGAGCTGGCGTTTCACCTCAACTGGACAAAACAGCAAAGCTTACCCTGATGATAGGAGAATTGGTGAGCTGGCTATGGAGGTCTAAGAGTGAAAGAACTGGTCCCAACCCCCCCCCCCCCCATTTGCTATGTGGTGGCATGAGCAAGGGAAATGATTCCTTTTCATACCTTGCCACCTCTGGCAAGCTTGAGAGCTGATTCAGAAACTCATCCAGTCAGCACTTGGAAGAGGTGGTAATAAACTTCACCTGGCCCAATGGGTGCTGATGAGTAGGTCCTGAGAACGAAAGCATGGGAGTCTGGTCCTGCCTCTCATCTACCATAAGGTGGTGTGAGTGAGAAAGAGATGCCCTCACCCCTCACCCACCCCTCATCGCCTGAGGCAAGTCGGAGAGCTGACCCTGAACTGACAAGAACAGCAAAGCTGACCAGGTACCTAACTGACTGTCTACACAAGAGAGTGGCCCTTGCACCTTGCCTGGCAACACAGTAGAACTGTTTCTGTTGGTGGGGGCACGGGTAAGCCTGCCTCAAGGGCATGAGTTGCAAGAGTTGACTTCACTACCCCGCTATTATGTGGATGGAGGTTGGGTAGAGACGCCTCCCCATTTCCCATATGTTGGTATTTATGCCGCAAGACCTAGAGTTGTCCCTGCCTCTCGCCAGTTGCAGCACTCGGGAGAGTGACCTCTGCACCTCACCTGGGCAACATGGTAGAAATGGGCTTGGTGGTATAGGTGTGGATAAGCTTGCCCTGAGGGCCTGCAAAGAGGAGAACTGGCCCTGCTCTTTACTGCTTCATTCATAGTATAAGCTGGTTGGGGGGGGGGGGCGGTGTTGGAGAGCTCACCCTTGTGAAGAGAATGGGGGAGATCTGGTAGCTTACCCCATCTATTATCTGCTGGAGCAAATGAAGGGCCTGGTCCTTCAGGTCCAAAGGTGTGCCACAGGACAACGATAGGATATCCAAGCGTAGTTCCAGTGAGGGACCCGTGTCAATGTTGTAGCAGAAATCTGTTTGGTTTTAGCAAACTAAACCAATGCTTCATTGCAATGGGCTAAAGGGTTTACTGTGTGACACACTGAGTCACACTACAGCTTCCATGATGAGATTTTTTTTCTTTTTTACTTTACTTTTTCTTTTTTTTTAATTTGTTCTTTGCATTCATACTTTATTTGATTTTACCTTAAGGAGAGGTTTCAAGGACAGATTTATTAAAGAAAGAGTTTCCCACGGTATGTGTTCCTTCAAGAATGCAGAGGTTGTCTCTTAATTTCTGTTCCAAGCGATTTTTGGCATGTTTATCAAAGTAGCCAATAAACATTAAGCTCATGCTATATAACCAGAGGATATGGCAGGAACTGCAATCGAAATGTAAAAGGAAATTTAATGAAAAAAATCCCAGGTGCAGAAATTTGACAGTTTGAATAACCCCTTTATTCAAAGGCATTGACACTTTGAGTTACAAAAGAAAAGACACTTAAGGAAAATATCTTCTAAACCATGAATACCTAAGCCTAACCTTTGCAGGAAGGTTCACCACTATAGAAAAAGAAAAACGATATGTGCCATCTTTTTATTCTAGCTACCTTAAAAAAATATTTTAACATATTATGATATAATCACAACATTTCTTCTTAAACATCCAAAAACAAATTGAGCAATAATTAAATGATGTAAAGAATATTTGAAGTAATTTGGCTTTGTTTATTTTCTTGGAAAACCTCAATTATACTTCACACTGTTAAAGCTGCAGTTTTCATTGTATCATGAAGATGTTAATTTTTCTAAGAAGGAAACACTACTCACTTCTCCTTCATGCATTGCCACTTATAGTTAGTTTTTGTGTATGGTCTGTTAGTCAGTTTCGGTCCCCACGACAGTGTTCATATCCAAGCCAATTCTAATTAGCGTAGTAGTAAGATATTTGAGACCTGGTGTCAACTGCTTTATTACAGTCAACTTACATTATATCAAATGAATCAATGCTAGTCACTAATTATATCCAAAAAGCAATGCATTTTTCTGATATCACTTATTCCTATTGCTTGTCCATAATGAGTTCCATGAATTAGCATGGCGTTCCTATTTTTTTTTCCTTCCCAAAACATACAGTTCCTTAATTGTATTATTTCTTTTTTTAAAGAAGCTTTTCTAGTTTGTTAAATTATTTGTTTTCCATTTGATTCAGGGAGTCAGAATTCAGCTTTAAAATTAAAGACTAGACTCTGGATTGAGTTGATTCTATACACATATTCAATTTACCTTGGCATTGGTTAGGATTGTGCACAAATCATAAAGTTTTCATAAAAGGTATAATTTAATATTTCATAAATGAACATATTTATAATGTGAAGAAAGGAGATTGCAAACTTTAAACCAGGAACAATAGAAATCATTTTGCTTAAAAATCATTTCTTCACTAATAATTTTCATGTTTGAATGAATTCTGTAGTTTAGATAGACATTAACATTAGGTTTTTAGGTATTTGACTAAAACAAAGCTTGAAATATCACTTATCATTGGTGTATAGTATATATATATATATATATATATGTATGTATAGTATTCAATATTCAAATAAGCCTTCTTTTGTGGAGTTAAAAGCATATAGAATATTTCTACCAATGAAGAAAGCCTATTTAACAAAACGTTCCAAACTAATTATCATTAATATATATTTTATACTAACCACTAGTCTTTATTTTTGAAGATTTTGCTGAACACAACAATTTCCTTATTTATATAAATATATTATATTTCATACAACATTGCAAAACAAGAAGTTGTAGCAAATATGCTGGGCTTAAACAGCTTTCATGGTGGCTTTTGGAATATTTTTAATTAAAATATCATTTCTCCTTTCCTTTCTTCTCTTCAACTCTTCCTATATATCAAATTCTTGACTTGTGTTTTAAAATTGTTGCCGATAACTATAGATATATTCATTATATATTTACGTAAATATATAAAAATCCTAACCCTAGCTCTAAACCTAACTCTCTCTCTCTACATATATAATATATAAATTGTTAACTATTAAACACATGTATCCATACATACCCTACTCTGCTTATACAAAATTACCTTTATTATATATGCTTTCACTGACCTCTTGGTGTTGCATAACTAATCTTGGGGATCTTCCCTCAGAAAGACTGTGTGTTAAAGCACTTGGTAAGTATAATTTGAGCTACATTTGAAATACTAGAGCAAAAAAAAACCCATATAATTGTCTTTATGAAATTATTTTATTGCATAATGAGTAAAAGTGACATTATTTTATTGCCAGGAAAAGGTTAAAAACACTTTTAAATCTTAGGGTTATGCTACAACTGGTAAAATGTAGAGAACTGGTGATCTAGTGTCTATATGCAGTTGATAAGGCTGCCACTCAACCCCTATACCTACAGCTCAAGGAAGAGTGTGTGGGAAGAATCCTCAGTCAGAGGATCAGGACATTGGCTTGGATATTGTGCCTTCAATATCTGATCGGAGAGCTGTACACATAAAAGGTCAACAATATAGTTACCCACACAAGATCTGAACAATGACAACACTAATTGACAGAAAAATATGGGTGGATTAAATCTCAGAAGGCCCTGCTTGTATATAAAGAGCCATAAACAAGTAGTCACTACTGAGAGAGATGAATTAGTTATTTCTGGGCATGAGCAACACATAGTTGGGCTAACCAATATCAATTGCTCAGTCCGAAACCAAATTCATATGAGCTTACTTAATGAATTTACTAGATTGTAGTTATATATGTATTCATACTTATATGTATGTATACCAGTAATAATTAAAGAAAATGAGTTTGTGGATAGTGAGGAAGCAAAGATATACCAGAAGAATTACGAAAAAGAACAGGGAAATTGATGCAAATACATATAGGGAATTTAAAAAGTGCCTGTTGTTTTTAAAATCGGAAAGAAAAATATCATCTGCTGAATCTTAATTTAGGATTATAAAACAGAAATAATTAAAGTGGAAATCCAATCACTTTATACTCAGTAACAAATATTTAGATAGAAATTCAAAATTTCGATAAATGGAACAAATCACTGGTATCTGCAAAGCTAAACGTATTTGAGAAAAGGATAGTGGCACACAATTCTAATGTCAACATCTGGGTGACTGAGGCAGAGAATGACAAGTTTCTGTTTAGTCTTAGCTTCAACTGTAGCTCTATTTGAAACATAAGAACATGATTTTGGTGTATAAAATGCACGGTTAAATAGATGTAAAAATAACTACAGCACATTGTAACAAAACATGGATTTCACTGTACACTTTAAAAGTGCTAATACTTAATACGGAAAAAAGACCTCTGACATCTCAAAATAAGAGAATAAACCCCCAAATTTTCTACTAAGTATTAAAATAAATGGACATTTTGCCAAACAGATTATCTAGATGGAAAATAAATCCATAGAAAATGATCCAATTTTTTATTTCCCCAAGAACTGATGAAAACATGATGAATGATAAGAAAAAAGACATGACAAATAAAAAGATGAAATGCCACCCCTAAACTAGTAGAATGGCGGAATTCATAAAAACTGGCAAGAAAGAGGGGCAACAAAACTGAATAATAATTGTACAAGAATTTTAAGTTATTTGGACATTTCTTATGACGTTTTAATGCAGCCATTTGAAATCTTGCAGAAGTGGTACTCAGTTATACTAAAATTTTGTGTCAATACAGATATTCACATAGTACACAATCATGTAGAATTGATATTTAGTATTTTCATAACCTTTAAGTGGAAGATAGACAAAACGCAAAACTGTCTTTGTATGTATTTTAAAAGAAAATATAGAAATAAATACAGGGGTTATTTGATACTGAACTCATTTAAATATGTTGGTGTTTATCCATATAAGATTAATTTTTGGAAATATATTTCATCTAATGATGAGCTATCGATATTTAATGCTAAATTGTAAAATACAGCATATTTAAAACTGAAGATTAAAATGCTCATTTGTAATCTCTTGTATATTAATAGTATTTATCTCAGAGTGCTACACATAGTTTACATATTTGATAAATATCTTTTGTGTGATGATGTATTAAAATGGAAATAAACCACATTAAAGGGTAATTTTCCAGAAATATGTTTCTATACACCATTTTTGCACGTTTGTAATTCTTAGTTGCACATTAAGTTTTCAGATATAAAACAAAAAACAAAAGGATTAAGATTAATTTAAAATACGTTGTGAAGACAAATTATTCTACAAATACAAAGTGGCATTAGAAAAACTACATCATGTTTCATAGACTCCCAGGTGTGACGGGGGATAGATTCTAGGTTTATTGTCTTCCTACCTTGCCTGCATCTGCGATGATAACATTATTTTATTAATAAGGGTTCATTTTTCCTAATTGGAAATGTCTTGGCCTGCTGTTCGGGATATGTTTAGAGAAGCTGGCAAAATCAAATGTAATGTCAGTTATGTTTACCTCCTAAGTATCCTTGTAAGTAATGGAGTAAATACTGTTTTTCATATTTTAAAAATAAAGAATAGAGATTATCAGCACTTGTGAATAGACCTCATTATCTTTAGTCTTCATTTTTTTTTGTCTCAAAAATAAAGGTAACTTGATAAGCAAGTATTTTCCTAATCTGCTTTTTAAATCACCCACAAGATTTTTCTGAATAGTCAGTCTATATAATAAGGAACTGTGTCCGGAATTTATCTTTCGGCTTTTAGGACATTTCCATGAGATTGTATGCCCATCTTTAACACGTTTCTTGTTCCTATTATTATGCAAGAAATCATGCCTGATTAAGCTCAGTCAGTTCACTAGGCAGGGGGTTTGTGTAACTCTGCTCACACGCTGCAGGTTGTTACCTAATTGTCATCTCTTTGGAAACTAGATTAAAGGATTTTTTTCAGAGAGTGCTGCTCACCTGTTTGTTCATTACATTAATTTAGGTTGTCTTTCCTGCTGTTCATTAAAAACCTACCACCAGGAGAATGTGGTGAGGTAACTTTTCATCTGATCCTTACTTAGCTTCCTAATATATTATGTCACTCTATGAATCACATGACCTAAGAATCCTTAGCTCGTTTCCCTTATCTAGAATGGGAATGAGCTAGGAAATGTTTGTTTGTACCCAGAGATCTTTACATATCAAATTCTGAAGCCTTGGGCTGAACTTTAGATCAATAGTAGCCGCACAACCTATCATGGGGTGAAATGAATATTTCTTGACAAAATGCTTCAAATCAGAGTGTAATACCCATGTTTTTCTCTTTAAAATATGCCATAGTAGGAAGTTCATTTTATGACTTAGATTTTAATTTTATACTTTAAACATATATAGCAATAAATACTTTATTCAACTATCATGCTATGAGTTAAACTGTGTTCCTATAATGTATATATTTTGAGATTTGGAGAATAAGTATATCAAATTGAAACATAATATATATTTTACTTAATACAATTTCATATAAATTTTTGTGTAACAATTGTATGTCTGTCATGAGAAAAGTAAAATAATTCTGAAAGTGGTTAACTAATAATAGCAAAATTATTAGACAGTACTTTGGTTCCTGTAGAACATTGCTTCTTCCTTATTTTATGAAACATTTTATACTCACCAAGAACTACTGTGTGATAATTGTGTTCTGTAGATAAGAATCAAGGACTGATTGCAGAAATGATCTGTGTGATAGACCATGAAATAAACTTGAACAAGGTAAACACAACAATGTACCACAATTAAAGTAAGATGTAGAAATTAAAATCATACACTAAAGATACATAATTTTCTTATTAGTTTAACAAATGCTTTCAAATTTCCTTTGTGAGGCCATTTAGAATTTGAAGAATGGCTTTCGCCTCTTTCTGAATTATTTCATGTAATTAAGAGGTCTCCCCCGTAACAAACTGAACGTAGAATTAAATAAGTAACCTAAGTGTGATTACCACAAATTCTTTTCAATATCTTCTGAGCATCGTTCCTTATGAAGGATATCTCAGTGTGATATATTAAAATGACTGATATTTTACAAATGAATATCTTTACAATAAAACCAAATATGTTGTAAAATTTTGTAGCATATATTATAGGAAGAGCTTATTTATTTGTTTACAACTCAAATGATAAAAAATAAACTAAAGGCTTGGAAAAATATTTTTCTCAATATTACCACACAAACTGACTATTGTGGAAATTAATTTGCAACATTGTTTAAAAATATACATTTACTAGCAAGAACTCTTTTTGTTTTTTTCTTCTGTCATACCTTACTTTCTTCCCTACTATTCTACAATCCTTTCCTTTCTGCATCCAAAGCTGATACATAAAATAGAGCATTTTGAAATATACATTGATTATGAAATGAACAAATATGACTAACTAATATAAACATTGCCTCAATTAACTCATTTGTGGTAGGGAAACCTTACATCAACTTGCAGCATTTTCAAGAATATATTACAGGCCGGGCGGTGGTGGTGCACGCCTTTAATCCCAGCACTTGGGAGGCAGAGGCAAGAGGATCTCTGTGAGTTCGAGACCAGCCTGGTCTACAAGAACTAGTTCCAGGACAGGCTCCAAAACCACATAGAAACCCTGCCTCGAAAAAACAAAAGTATATATATATATATATTACAAAAAAGTTATTTAAATCCTAGAGTCATTTAGATGAATTTAACCAATGAATACTTTGAACTTATTTCGCCAAAATGAAATTTCATACCTTTGGAATATCATCCACCTGGGTAAAATCCATTATACTCTCAGCTTCTGTGTCAGAAGTGTTCAACATTTCCACAGATGAATAAGTAAGATTATATGACGTGTATCTCTCGATTCTTGATTTGTTCCACTGAATGTTCCCTACTTATCCAAGTTTTGACAACTGAAAGGATTTTTCCTCTTTTAATAGCTGACTCATCTTTCAATACGTACATGTACATGTCCTTTATTCATTCACTGGTGTGCATGCTAAGATTGATACTAGGTCTTGATGTGGGAATAACTCAGTCATATACATTTTCTACAGATATCTTTAGTCATACTTATTTTATTTTCTTTGAATATCTAGAAAAGAAATGTCTTTTTTATGAACCTCTAAGGTGTTGTGGATACTGAATTATCAATTTACATCTCTCTCGGCAGTATTTGAGAGATCCTTTTCTCCACAGCTTTACTATGAGTTGTGTGCCAAGTTTGTAACATACGTTCTCTGAGAGGTAAATTGATATCTCCTTTGGTTTTCCATCACTACCTTAATGAAGAGTATAGTGGATAATTTTTAAATATTTCTTCCTGCCATCTGTATGTTTCTTTTTCAACAAAACTAAAGTCATTTAGTCAACTTTAAAATCAATTTATTTGTTTTCTTGCTATTATGTAGTATTTCCTATTATGGGTGTTAGTGTGTTGTCTGATGTACTTTGTGTATATATTCTAGTCGATAAGTCATTTGTATACATTATTCTTTCCCTTCAGACACTGAAGAACCTTAGTTTGGTATAATTCTGTTTATTAGCATTTGTCCCTGGTACCAGATTAATGAAAATCTCTGTCTATATTTTCATTTCAGTTATAAAATTAAACAAATATTTAACAAACTATGAATGCATTCTATATTACCCAAAGGAAAGAATAATAAATATTATCACTACTCAAAATTTGCAGAAGAACTCTGAGTGTGAACTACTAATGGGAATCCCAACAGACAGCACAAATCACTACAATTGAAAGTCACTTCATGAGTGATGTAAGAGAAAAACTTAGGAGGTAAATTTTGCTTACTTTCTGACTACACAAAAACACAAAATGCTTGCCTAGTGAACATCTAATGCTGAGGACTGTAGCTTGATTTTTATTTACTTAATAGCTAATATTCACTTATAAGCAAATACATACAGTGTTTGTCTTCTTGTGGATTACATCAGTAAGAGTATTTTTCTCTAATTGTGTCCAGTTGCCTGAAAATTGCATGGTGTATTCATTTTACCAGCTGAGTAATACTCCTTTGTCTAAATGTATCATATTTTCTTCCATTCTTTTCTCATTTTTTTTTTTGGAGGGGAGTTCAAGACAGGGTTTCTCTGTAGCATTGGAGCCAACCCTAGAATGTACTCTCCAGACCAGGATGGCCTCAAACTCATATAGAAATCCGTCTGTCAATGCCTCCCAAATTCTGGGATTAAAGGCATGTGCCACCACCATCTGGCTTTCTTCCTCCATTCTTAAAATTCCTTGTTCACCCACAGTGCCCTGAAATCATCTTGAATTAATCAACTCACAGCCACTGTTCCACTATGAAACTCTCTTTCTTTCCAAAACTGAAATGTAAGTCAAAGATCCATCTCTGTGACTCATGGTTGCTCCAGCTGCTCAAGCTGTTTTGGTTTTCATCCAACCTTCTCGAAATAGGATGAATTCTATATTTTCTCTTCCTAGTGTCTCATTTATCTATCAGTTAAAGGTTTCATATCTTCCCCTTCTGCTAAATTACCCAAACCCTTCCTTTCTGAAACTCAATTTGCCATTATCTATCTTGACTGCTACATTCAACACCATCGGTAACTTTTGTATGAGTATTTGTCTTATTCTATTCAAAGACACAATTCTATGTATAATTATCAAGTACTGAAGAAGGAAAAAACTCCACAGACCTGATGTTCTTTTTTAGAGTAACTACTTCCCATCTACTTCTCTCTACAATAATTTTTTCTCTTGTCCTCTATAAAAGACACTGATGACTCAAATTGACAAGCATGGATAATGAATAATGTATGGCAATAGAATGCCATGGAAGCATGGCATCAGGGTTAAAATCTGTTATAAATGACTTTGCTAATAAGGGTTTTGATTTGTCTGGAGAAGTCTGGTTTAGATGACAAGTTAAATAGGTTTAAACAAAATAGATAACAAACTGCCCTCTTAAACACTGATTACCAAATGGTCAACCTAAACTGAACACTATTTTGATATCATTACATTTTCTTCGTTAGAAATGAGTTTTTGGGTCATTGTCTAATTAAGAAGTCCCATAGTTTATTTAAGGATTCTTATCAAATGACTATGTATGTAGAGAGTTTAGTTTGTAGCTTGCCTACCAAATCTCTCTCTCTCTCTCTCTCTCTCTCTCTCTCTCTCTCTCTCTCTCTCCTCTCTCTCTCTTTCTCTCCATCACTCCCTTGGAGGGAGGGAGGAAAAGACAGTAAGAGAGGGAGTGAATAATGGAATGACTAATGGCTGTACTTTGAAGAGCTGGGTTCTGTGATGGGTCTTCTCTGAATGCTAGCACAAAGCTCTCTTACGTCTGTGACTGTGACCTTTTGTATAGGCCTTGGAAAGCTGCCAGATTTTCACTCTAGGAAATACTGCTCAGGGGTACATTGATTATAGTGTAGTTATTAACACTTGATTATAGGTCTTAAGAATTGTATTTAGAGACTTCAATACATTATGGATCATAGTGTTCCATGTGCACATTTTGAAATATGACTTTCCTTGAGATTCTAGACAGGGGCATTTTAAGTGTTCACATCTTTGGCACTCCATTGTTGCTTTCATATAGATTTTCAGTTCCATAATTTCCTAAGATTTGACATACTGCACAGTTACTGAAGCCAGTCCCTTTGATCAAGAGAGTGTGGGGCTACAAGATTCCTTTATTGTGTAATTGCAGTGCACAACATTTATATAGCTGTTCTATAAGTTTGTTATAAGAAACTGTAACTAGGTTTTATTCTTTGTATTAACAAATTGTAGCAAATAAACGTACTTTACCAAGAGTAATAACTAATAATTCACAAGGTAAAATTCTGGAACAAATTCTTTGACTTTTTCTAATTGTGCTCATGATGACTTGGCAAGCTCAGCAGAGGATTATCTTCTCCAACAACAGCAGTGAGACAAATGTACCTTTGTAAGCAAATGAAGAGAGTCACACACCTTGATTATTTTCACAATGACATTATTATAATGGTTATAAGAATCAAATTTTCCATATATTTGTTTCTTTTAAACTTAAAATTGTTACCATAAACTTATTCAGAGCCATCTCTTTTACTATGATTGTATATTTCCTTTTGATTGTAGAGAGGTTGTGCATTGAAAGCAAAATTACAGCACAGTGATTTTCTTGCCATTAGTTTAGAGATGCAATTTTATGTGTTTTGTTATTTTCTCCATTACAATGGACAGAGAAACAGTCTGTGAGTGTGCATAGATTTTAGGAGATGTGCAATGGTACCTCTCTTTGCTTGGAGAGGTATATATATATGTGTGCATGTATTATGTATATATATATATATGTTTATATGTATATGTGTGTATATTAAGATATAATTGTTTTGGTTTATTTTTAATTTTTTATTCAAGAAATTATTTTTCATATTTTCCATCCACCAACTCTCTCCATAGAGTCTGACCCCATGCAAAGCATTATTCGGAAAATATCCCTTACATTTTAAGAGACCAGAACTTTTGGCTGGTCCTCAAAGTCAGAGTTCATAGTATATCTTAAAATTACTTCAAAGTTAAAACTGCTAGTCTTCTGTGTACTTTTTTTTTATTCTTTAGAAAAGGAGAAAAAAAAAACAAGTTTCCACCTCCTCCCAGCCTCCCATTTCCCTCCCCCTCCTCCCACCCTATGCCCCCTCCCCCCACTCCTTTCCCCCTCCCTCTCCAGTCCAAAGAGCAGTCAGGGTTTTCTGCCCTATGGTAAGACCTAGGACCTCCCCCCTCTGTCCATATCTAGGAAGGTGAACATCCAAACTGGCTAGGCTCCCACAAAGCCATCATTTTACGTAGGATCAAACCCCCGTGCCATTGTCCTTTGCGTCTCATCAGCCCTCATTGATCGCCATGTTCAGAGGGTCCAGTTTTATCCCATGCTTCCTGAGTCACAGTCCAGCTGGTCTTGGTGAGCTCTCAATAGATCAGCTCCACTGTCTCAGTGGGTGGGTGCATCCCTCATGGTCCCGACTTCTTTGCTCATGTTCTCCCTCCTTCTGCTCCTCATTGGAACCTTGGGAGCTCAGTCCAGTGCTCCAGTGTGGGTCTCTGTCTCTATCTCCATCCATCACCAGATGAAGGTTCTATGATGATATGCAAGATATTCGTCAGTATTGCTCTAGGATAGGGTCATTTCAGGTTCCCTATCCTCAACTGCCCAAGGAACTAACTGGGGACCTCGGTTTGGGCACCTGGGAGCCCCTCTAGGGTCAGGTCTCTTGCCAACCCTAAAGTGGCTCCCTTAACTAAGAATTGTGGTTCCGTGCTCCCCTGTCCAACCTTCCTTTATCCCAATCCTCCTGTTTTCCCAAGGCCCGACCTCCTTCCCTTCTAACTTTTCTCTCCCCATCTCCCCTTACCCCCATCCCACCCCACCCCCAAGATCCCAATTTTCTCCCCAGCAATTTTGTCTACTTCCCTTAGGCAAGAGGATAACTATATGTTTTTCCTTGGGTTCCCCTACTTACTTAGCTTCAGACATTAAGGGCAACATTGAATAAATGGGACATACTAAAACTGAGAAGCTTCTGTAAAGCAAAGGACACTGTCACTAAGACACAAAGGCAACCTACTGACTGGGAGAAGATCTTCACCAACCCTGCAACAGACAAAGGTCTGATCTCCAAAATATATAGAGAACTCAAGAAACTAGACTTTAAAATGCTAATTAACCCAATTAAAAAATGGGGTACTGACCTGAACAGAGATTTCTCAACAGAAGAAGTTCAAATGGCCAAAAGACACTTAAGGTCATGCTCAACTTCCTTAGCAATCAGGGAAATGCAAATCAAAACAACTTTGAGATATCATCTTACACCTGTGAGAATGGCTAAAGTCAAAAACACCAACGATAGTCTTCTGTGTACTTAAACTGTTTGCACTACGTGCCTTTAAGATAACAATTTAACAATCACTATCACTTGTCTTTGGTTTCCTATATTATCACATTAAGATAGTGCAAAGATGCAAGTTTAAGCTATGTTTCCTTCGAAGCCCATGGTCCAGATAATGCATGTAAATGATTTTTCTGAAAGCAGCAAATAGATAAGTTGAAAGTGACTTCCTAAAATCTAACATAAAGCAGGTTAAAGGCAATCACCTATGAATATTGGTTGACAAACAATGATATTTGTCAATTTAGCCAGTTTGAATCAGCTGGAGATAGACCACACTATATTAAGATAAAATAATATACTCATTTCTTTCCTCGTATGATGCTTCCTGTTTTGTTCATGAAATACAGAATGAAGTTTTATGTGAGGGCCAGACACATAAAACAGGTTGCTTACATAATGACACACATTATTATCTACTTGGTATTTGTATTAGAGAAACAAAGGGACAGACAGACAAACAAGACAGCCTTAGTTGCATATACTCGGATTTGTGCAACAGACTAGAAGAGACTGGAAGACAGAGAAAACAAAGTAGATAATTCAAATCTGGATTTGCTTTTTGTTGAATGACTCCAGAGGGAAAGTATAGTCAATTATTAATGCATTATAATACCTTCATAATCCTACTTACGGAACCGAAAGCATGAACTTTTGCCATCGCTGACAGGGTGGTAATGGAGGGAACAAAGCAAAGCAAAGTCTGTTTGTATTTGCCAAGCTACTCCCAAATACAAGGCCTGACTGAGGTTGCTTGATATGCCCAATGGCATGCCACTGCAGAAAACTGGCCATTCCCCTCTTGGCTTATATCAATATCAAATAACTTCTTGTTTAGGAGTAAGGTTTGTTGTTGTTGTTGTTGTGTTTTGCTTTATTTTGTACAGCTAAGGTCTTGTTTGATTTGAACTTGTGCAAGTCCTACACATACTATCATAATCTCTGAGAATTCAGATGTGTAACCATCCTGTTGTATCTGGAAAATGCTATTTTCATGTTTCATGAATTTTTTTTTTTTTACCATCTCTGGCTTTTACAGTTTTCTGCCTACTTTTCTATGTACAGTTTTTAGTACAAGGCATTGTAATGAAAAAAAAAAACAATTCTTTGAAACTGTCATCCAAGGAAATCTTACTTATAAAATGGTTCAGACTTATCTGAGATGGGTACATCATGGTGAGAAAGATCCAGTTAAGGACAGTCATTGATAATAGGTCCTGATCTTTTTAAAGTTTTATAACATGTTCAGTTTAATTTCTTAAGTTTCAATTAGGCAAAAATGGAATTCTCATCAACTGCCACTTTAAAGCATTTAAGTTCAGGATTGTTTTTGGATTATTCTTAACAAAAGGAATGAATATACTATAAACAGTGCAAGGAATAGTTTTATAATCAGAGTATAATTGAATCACTGCAATGGTGTACTTGATTCCTTGCCCATTTTTATTCTGGTTTTGGTTTCTTGTACACTTGTTTCTTGTGTCATTTCATTGAATTGGATCATTTTTAAAGGTTTTTATGTGTGCAAACAATTGAAAAAGAAAACAGATTATATCATACTTTATGTATATGGCAGTTCATTGTCAAACGAACTGAGACTGGCAGGTTATATGATGGAAGGATTTTAGGTTTACAAATGTAAGATGGTCCTTAAATGACCCTCATCTTTAAACAATCAGCCACCATTGTGAATCCAGAATAGTCTAATTTAAAAATATATTTGGCGACCAATTCAATAAAATTAATTTTTGTTTCATTTTGACTGATATTTTTAATTTCTTTTTATCCTATAAAGGATATAGAGTAAGCACATATTGCTTGTGAATTCTGCCAGGTAAAACCAAACTTAAGCATAAATTTAATTGTAGTGACAGATCTTAAAATGTAATTGATGAAAACTCATCAGTGGAAGGTGGAATTACCTGTTTCTATGATAATATCAACACTAAGAACAAAATAATAAAATTTCCAAATGCTGCTCTCAAGTGTTGTAAAAAATAACAGAGTTCATTTGTAATTTGACTGCAGGTTCCCTAGACTTAAAATACTCTGGGATATAAGAGCCATCACTCTTCAATAGTATAGCGAATATTTTTATCTGTCGAATGATAAAAAGAAAGGTCATTTTTTATTTGTGTATATATATAAACAGTTATTATTGTGGACACTGTATGAGACATTACCTTCTAAGGGCAAGAAAGACTGTATATCACCTTTCTTTTGTCTACTATAATAAAGTAACTTTGATTTTGTGTATCACTAGGCACCCTCATTTGTATTTGCCAAGATGAGCACAAGTTTAGAACAAGTGATACATAATAACAAAAAAACAAACAAGCATCACTCATGTAAGAGCTGCAATATTGGAACAGAAAGATTTATGCAGGGAAAGTTGGATTTACTCCGGATGAGGAAAGAAATCAAGGAGGAGAATCATAGAAGTATACATTTAGAAAACAGGTGTGATTATCTAAAGAAATTGGAGATGCATTTAGGTATTTTTTTAACGTTTTGTACTCTGAAGCATGTTTATTATATTGTGCCAATCTCTATAATCCAGATTTTTAAGATTTTTCAAAACTAATTTTGTAATAATAGGGGCGGCAGGGCTGCGTTCTCAGCACCCCCGGCCGCCTGCCCAGCTAGCTTATGCCCAAAATAATTACACAGACACTGTATTCTTTTAAGCACTGCTTGGCCCTTTAGCTCTAGCACTTACAGGCTAATTCTGATATCCCGATCAACCCATCTCTAATAATCGGTGAGCACAGGTCTTACCGGGAAGATTCTAGCCTAGTCCATCCTGGGTCGAGCTTCATGGCCTGTGTCTGCCTGGGAGCTGGGAGTATGGCGTCTCCCTGAGGCGTCTGCTCCAGAGAGGGCTGTGGAGTCTCTGACCTCACTTCCTATTCCTCCCAGTGTTCTGTCCTGTTTTCTCCTCCCACCTATCCTCTAACCAATAAAATGGGCCAGGGCAGTGCCTTTATTAGCCAATGACCTTCCTCCATCATAATTTGACGGCGTTTTTTTTTTTTGTTGTTGTTGTTTGTTTGTTTGTTTGTTTAAGTATTAACTTGCTTTGTTAAATGGTTACCAGCTTTCAACAGTGACTCAGCACCACTCAATACTTTAACATCTGAGTTCAGGGGTTTGGAACGACATGAAACGTTGTATCTACAAATTGAGACTTGGGATACCAAGATGGCTCAGTGGGTAAAGGGACTTTGCTGATCCGCTTGATGAGCTGCTGTTAGATCCCTGCTGTTAGATCCCCCGTAACCAAAGACAAGAAAAAGAACACAGAGTTGTACAGTTATCCTATGATCTGCACATTTTCATGCTCTAGTCCTCTGCATCTCCAAATATCAAAATGTAATAAAGTATTGTAATGGAAAATTTGAGGAGCTTCCACTGTTATATGAACTAAAATCATGTTGCCATGGAAGAGCATAAATTGTTCATTTATGATCATTTTAGTCTTTCCAAATGAACAAGGGTGGGATTTCTTTACCAACTGTCTTCTCATGCTGGCATATGATCTGGCTTCAATCTGAAAGACCTTGTAGATGATGTCCCAACCACTGCAAATTAATATGTCCTGCTGCATCCACTCCTATTATTTCCTCATAGACACCCACAGCCTTTGGCTCTTATGCCTTCCAATAAAATCAATAAAAAAGTTTTAGAAAAAACAGTGATACCAGAGTTTTTGAAGGGTAGAATGAATTAATTATATTCCACTTAGATCTAAGTAGTTGGTAGTCTTTCTTCTCTGCATCTTGAGGAGTTGTTGGCATCTTTGTTAATTAGCATATACTACAAATAGACAAAGGTTAAGAGAAGCAATAAAGGATGAGTATAAAAATCAGTCATTAAAGGTCTGTTTTATACTAAGATATTTAGCAGTAAAATAGTAATAGGATATCACCTAGGATCTAGGACCTGATAATCATAGATTCTTGGATGGATAGTGGTACAAATTATAGATTTCATCTTAGAGCAGGGCCTAAACACAATGGGAAAATGCTAGGTTACCCCTTGTTCTCCAAAGCTCTTCTTCACCTCTGGAAATGTCTTTCCTGCCAGTCACTATTGCTCCTTGTAGGTTGAGAGGTTTTGTCTGCATGCATGTATATGCACCGCTTGGAAGCCTGCTAGACAATGAACAAAATAAAATAACTATATTACTAGAACTGGGGTTATAGATGCTTGTTGAGTAGAGGGAAACAAAGACTGGTACTCTGAAAGAACAGCCAATATTCTTCTCTTTATTTTTAACCATCCATATGCTTTTATATTCATCTGTGCCTCTTCTGGTAGCATATATGTGTAATTATTTTTTTAAATTATTTTTATTGAGCAATATATTTTTCTCCTCTCCCCTTCCATCTTCTCATCTCCCCTTCTATCATCTCGCAAGGTCCCCATGCTCCCAATTTACTCAGGAGAACTTGTCTTTTTCTACTTCCCATATAGGTTAAATCAATGTATGTCTCTCTTAGGATCCTGTTTGTTGTCTAGGTTCTCTGAGATTGTGAATTGTTGACTGGTTTTTCTGTGTCTTATATCTAAAAGCCACTTATGATTGAGTGGATATGATATTTGCTTTTCTAGATCTGGGTTACCTCACTCAATATGATGTTTCGTAGATCCATCCATTTGCCCATACATGTCAAGATGTCATTTTTTTCTGTTGTGTAGTACTCCATTACTTAAATGTACCACATTTTCCTTAGTCATTCTTTAGCCGAGTTGCATTTTGGTTGTTTCCAGGTTCTGTTTATGCCAAATAATCCACTATGAACATAGTTGAACACATCTCTGTCGTATGGTTAAGCATCATTTGGGTATATACCCAAAAGTGGTATTACAGGGTCTTGAGACAGTACTCCAGGCTTGATTTGATATAGTTTTAAACAAAAGAAAAAGAAGAAAACTGTCATCCTCATTGAAAAATATATTTTTACTTTTTTTTTTACTTTTTTTTTTACATTTTAACTTTTGAAATTAAATTAAATCATATCCCCCTATCCATTTACTCCCTCCAAGCACTTATACATCTTCTCCAGCTCTCTCTCAATATTATGGCCTCATTTCATGAGTTGTTGAAATATATTTACATAAATATACACACATACCTAAATATATAAACTTAATATGTAAAACATCACCATCTGACCAAACTGCAGATAGTAAATGACCCTGACACTACGCAACTTACACTGATATCTACAACACAAGAGTCAAGAAACATCTTGGGGCAGGGCCAGACAGTTGCAAAAGTGAGAGGAACCGTAAGTTTGATATAAAATTGTTTTATATTAAAATTTTCAGAGAAACTGAAGTTGTGGACTCTCATCAACATGGCCACCTTAATAAATGATGAGTAAGGCAGTAGCAACAGACATTCTCCGAGGATCCTGCATCCTAGACAGAGAACTAAGGAAGAGTAACAATAATGCAAATAACTTTCCCAGGAAATAGCCCCAGTTGCATATTCAACATCAAGTTAACAATCCTAAAATCGTATACCTAAAAATGAAACATACACAAGTAAAAATTTGTTTTAATAGCATAGTTTTGTGGGATGAATTATTCTTTTCAGTACCAGAAAATTTTAAGCCTCTAGGTTCTTTGCAAATTAATTAAAAAAAACATGATGATCATTTTATTTTTTTAAATTATTTTCTATTATTCTTATTTTGATATGAGTTTGTGCATATGCTTATAACATCTAGTTATTTTTATTTTTGCATACTCTTTTACATTAAATTCATGCATTATTGCTATATGCAGTAATGTATAGGCATTCTTTCACATTCATAATCAAATACTAATTAAAATATTTTTTGTTCATTGATCTCACAAAAATTAGTTTTTTAAAATGCCAAACATTTTTTCCACACTGAACCAATTGATTTATATGCAATGTGAACAAAGTTCAACTGATATTTATTCCATCTCAACATAGTTGCAAGTCATTAATTTTCATAAAAATGATTTAATGAAATATTAAATTTCTTTGATATAATGCATACTGTTGTACCAAAGAATATCAATGGTTTTATAAACCCAGGCAAAATATATGACTATTAAGACACGGAGTTTTTTTATCCTTCCAAGAGACTGCTTTATGTTGTTTCCCCATTCCTTATCTCAGAAAACCACTGATTTGATTTCATGACCCATTTCATTTTATTTCAGAAATTAATAAATCTAATTGTCTAATTAAAGAATAATATCATATCTTAGATAAAAAATTTATATCACTGTGAAATCAGTAGCTAGCTTTCATAATTAAGCCTTTCAATTATTTCATTTTGGAATGTATATTTAGGTCAATTTGTCTCTTATTATGAGTATTTACAGTGTTTTAAATCAGAAAATTTAAAACTTCGGGCCTGTTCAGGTTTTTGTTTACATATGTTTTCATTTATCGTGCTTAAATATTTATGAATGTAATTCTGTAGCATATGGTAAGTGTATATTTACATATTTAGGAAACTGTCAAAATGCTTTCCAAATTGGTTGCACAAATTTATATTTATGCCAGCAATATACTAGGACTGTAACTGTTTTGAAGCAACCTGAAACCCCTGGTTTGTTTATATTTTTATGAATAACCACTCTGATGGTCAAGTAGTAGTACATTAACGTGATTTCAATATACATTTCCACTGCTCAAATGAAAATGACACAGGTCATTTTCTTAAGTATTTTATCCATTTGCATATCTCTGTGTGTATGAGTATGTATAAGTATATTAAATTGTTCTCATCTTATTCAATGTTATGTTTTTGGTTCTATATTTTTGTTTTATTTTGTTTGTATTTTTTGTGGGTTTGTGCTTGTATGTTTATGCATGTGTATGTGCCATCCATCATGTACAGGTGTGAGATGTGTATCAAGTTTTGTTGGAGCACTCAAGACCCTGTTCAGTTGGTCACATGGTTTCTTGTGAGTTTACATAAGGCTTATGTATTCATATCCAGAATTACTATTTACCAAGTCTAACTAAACTTGTTATATAGTTTATAAGAAGAATTTTGCTATCAATTATTTTTTTAATTTTAAATTAAAGCTTATTAATATGTACTTCAGTAACTAGCAATTTTATTTTTACATATAAACATGCCCATGTGAAGTAAGTATTTATATACTTATGCACATAAATGTGTGTATGTCAATACTGGTATATAACTTTGTGCTTATATCTCTTATGTTTTATAAAACCTTATTTTTATTTATTATGGTTTACTAGATGACAAATTGTTTGTTATCACACTTTACAGTGGCCTACACATTTCAGTTTGATATATAAAACCTATGTCAAATTTCTCATTTACAAAGTAATGATGTAAATCTCCATTATGATTTAAGAGATTTGGAATTATTGAGAAAATTTTAGCAAATTATTTTAAATATAATATTGTAAGTAAGCTCTTAATCACCTATAATGTTTGCTAATTTTTATACTACTCACAAGTCTGAGTTTCATGCACTGAATGTCAGTTTCTTGTTTATATTTACTAGATGACAAAAGAATGTATCTGGATAGTAATGGAATACAAGTGGAGTCCACTAAAATTCTTGTACCCTAGAGTTGAATCCTAGATACATAAGCAGTCTAAGGGGGCATCCAGAATATTGTAGATGTAGATAAAGATCAGGAGAAGTGAATCCAAAACCAGTAAAAAAAAAATTAAGGGAGTTATTTGCTTATTTGTTTGAGACAGGATTTGTCTGTATTGCCTGTCCTGGAACTTGCTCTGTTGACCAGGCTGATCTTTATCTCACAGACCTCTGCTTCCTGGTTGTTGGTATTAAAGGCATATGTCAACACTGTCCTGATGGAAGTTTTAATGAATGGATGTAGGTTTTTTCCTAAGATAGGAAATGATGGCTAAAATATGGAACCACGTTTACATTGATTACTCTAAGACTCTGTTCCTCTTCCTAAAGCATACTAATATGTATATCAGCATCTCAGTTAGGAAGTGACTTTATTTAGTTTTTATTGTCTGATATCCTGATTTGATGTTTACCCCATTATTTAAGAACACATTTTTATTATTATCTTGATGTTATTAAAGGCTCTTATGTAAATGCTGTCAGATAGAAAGGCTTTGTGTTTAATATTATTTAATTAAAATACTCTTTAAATTTACAGTTAATGATTACTAGTTTGAATTTGCATATATTGTTATCTCTGAAAATTTAAAGTACCTATAAGTGATATAAAATTGCCTATAAAATATTCTGATTTATTAATTTATTAATCAGAATGATATATTCTGATTATTCCCACTCTTTGACCTGTGTTGTGGAATAATATTTTTGTGTAGTATAAAACCATGCTACTTGTTTCAGTTCAATAAAGAGCTAAATAGCCAATAGCTAGGCTGGATCTCTAGACAAAGAGGATGTTGGAAAGGAGAAGGGTGAAGTTGTGAGGAGATACCGGGGACTCAAAACAAGCAGCATAGGCTTTTCAAAATAAAGGTAATCAAGTCACATAGAAGAACATAGATTAAAAAATATTACTTAAGATGTAAAAACTAGTTATAAACAAGTCTAAACTATCTGCTAAGCTTCTTAATAAATAGGAAGTCTCCATGTGGCTCTTAGGGAATTGATGGACTGAACAGAAAAGAAAAATCTTTCTACAAATGGTGTTCATTGTCTGGCCATGTAAATCCACAAAGACCTGAGAAACTTTTTAAAAAGGTTATAAGCACACAAAAACAGAGTCAAATGAGGATTCCTAGTCTCCTATGCCTCATGCCCATCACAGTAACACACATCACCCAGTAGCTGCCTGCATGCTTGACTCACAAATCTGCCACAAGCTAAGCTGTGTGGTAGGTTTAAGGTTTTGTCCATGTATGATGTGGGAGTGATTTCTTATTAATAAAGATACTGCCTAGGCCCATTTGATAGGCCAACCCTTAGGTAGGCGGAGAAGACAGAACAGAATGCTGAGAGAAAGAAGCTAGTCAAGGCAGTTGCCATGATTCTTCCACTCCAGACAGATGCAGTTTAAGATCTTCTCTGGTAAGCCACCTCTTGGGCTACACAGATTATTAGAAATGGGTTAGATCAATATGTAAGAGCTAGCCAATAAGAGGCTGGAACTAATGGGCCAGGCAGTGTTTAAAAGAATACAATTTGTGTGTTGTTTTTTCGGGGTATAAGCTAGCCAGGCAGCCGGGAGCCAGGCTGGGGAAGAGGCCTGCAGCTCCCACAACACATGTAGATAGAAAAAGTTACAGACTCATAGAAACACAATTTCATGCAGAAAAAAAAAAAACCCTCTAAACAGATTACAGTGTGTTTAACAATATGTGTATTCTTAATGAAAAAATGAATATAGGCAGCCATAGAAAAAAATAGTTTAAAAGTAATAAAGTATTTAAAGAGAGAGTAAAAAATATAATAAAAGCCAAATATATTTGAAGAATACATGGGAAGTCTGGATCCTATTTGGTGTCTTGTTAGCTGTATTTTTTTTAAAAAAAACTTCTAATGTACACATATAATAATTGATGAGAGACTCTGAAAATTTCTAAGTTAAAACAACCTCCATATTTTTAAAATCTCTTAACTTTATAATGGAAATTGTTTCTCTCAGTGTCTGTGCTACTGAGGTTTTATTTAGGAAGAAGTCTCCTGTGCCACTGCATTCGAGAATATTTCCAACCTTCTCTTCTATGCCACATAAATGAATGAGTGATTGGTAGGCTTCAGTTAAATATGGCATGCACAGTGGACCACCTCCGGATATTCCAGGGCTGTACATGCAAGTTGAATGTAAAAACGTCATGAATCTTAACTTATTGTGAAAGTAAATTTTGAATGATAGAATTACATAGAATTACAATGATAGAATTACAATGATAGTTACAGACTCATAGAAACACAATTTCATGCAGAAAAAAAAACCCTCTAAACAGATTACAGTGTGTTTAACAATATGTGTATTCTTAATGAAAAAAATGAATATAGGTAGCCATAGAAAAAATAGTTTAAAAGTAATAAAGTATTTAAAGAGAGAGTAAGTAAAATAAAAGTTTTAAAATGGAATGGTAGAAAATTTAGATTAAAGGTAACTCTTAATTCACTTTCTTAATTATCCTTAATATTGGAATTTTGTTACAATCTTTGGACTTAAGTTTCCAAACACTATTCAAATTGAGATACTTCAGAAAAGATCTGAAAAATTACAGATTTGTCTTGCTCAAACCTCTTTTTAACACAGTTTGTTGACATTAATATAAAGTTTGGAAAAGTTTCTATGAACAATTCTTTATCTAAAATGATACAGTTTTTTGAGTTGAGAAATTAGTTTACTTAAGGAATTCACACATAGATACACTGTGTTTGCAGCATTTCTATCCTCTTCCTCCTACTCCACTCGCGGGCCCCTAACTCTTCTACAATCTATGGGCTTCCTCTTCAATTATTTACATTTAGACAATATGTGTATTTGTGTGTTTGTGAAGAGTAGTGAGCCAATTACTGTCACCATTAATTGTGTGTTTTCTCAGTTAGCCACTTAGAAATGAGGTTTTATCCCCTCCAAAAAAAGAAAGAAATACACAGAAAAACAAAACAAAACAAAAACAAGAAAAGAAAACCCTGGTTTTCCTCGTTCACTGACTGCTCCTGATGCTTCCTTGGGAGGTGTACCCTAGCTTCTTCTAATTTTTTCTTCCAATGTACCAGAGAATATTTTCATGTAGTGATTATCCGTGAATAAATTTTCTTTCAAGAATAATAGCATATTAGTTTAATGTTATATTGATTAAGGTTAAAGTAGCATTTAGTAAATTAATTATATTTATTATAAATCTAGGTAATTGAATTGATAATAATCAATGACTAATTTTTAAACAGCAATTGTTAAGATACCAAAATTCATAGTAACTGGACTAACATAAAATAAATTCACACTGTCCTTGTGTGAAACAGAAATTACACAGAAAACAGCACCTGTTAAAACAAATTATAATAATTGATAGCAACTGCTATAGAAGTCAAAACATGTTAAAGAAATAATGAAATGTCTATACAGAGGTGGGTTAGATAAATTTAAATTACATGTGCAGAGCTGCCTACTGGGGAAACAATGTATCACAGTCCATCAAATTTAAATAATAGGAACTAAAACCCATTATGTATTCTAATATATTTATGTTGTGATAGGTAAGTTCTTGAACTTTGCTATTAGAGAAGAGCATTTCTGGAGGTATTGTTTAAAACAATTGTGATCTTGGAAAACAGTGATTAAGTAATCTGCTAGAATTTCTAGAATCATGTAGACAAATGTTTAAAAGAGAAACAGGTAGTGTGAGGACCTTGAACATCAATGGCAACACAATTAAGTCTGGGGCTTAGGTAGCATGTAGACGCACATTGGTGTGTAACCTTTTAGAAAACTGATTCAGGAACTGAAGCAGGCCTAAACAAATTCTCAGGATACACATAGAATAAATAACACAAGCCAGAAACTGTATGGGAAAGAGTTTTAGATTGAATCATGTGCCAAACCCTGCTGGAAAGGAAGCAATGATGACTCAAGAGCAATTCCTAGGAAGACAGAAATTAGATGTAACTAAACTGAATCTTAGTTACTAATTTTGATGATGGTGTCCACATTCATAATTGCACTTGCAGTGGTCAGGAAGATCTTTAATTTAGGGGTTCAAGTTAAACATGAGGAAAAACTAGCCTTTTGAGTCATGATAGCAAGATACACACCACACACCTTTTCAAATAGATATGCTGTTTCATAGGAAGAGGGACATTACTGTAATCTTTAGTTATTATATTATTTTCTAGTGGAAAGCAGGCAAAACAAACAAACAAACAAAACCAAGTGAAAGGATTATTATATACCAGCAGGTGAAGTTGAAAGCTGCATGACCAACTGAATTTGCAGAAATAATAGAGCTAAGCCACTAAAATAAGAAAGTAACAAGAGAAATTATAAGAAAAGAAAGAGATAGAAATGAGAATCCTATAAAACAGGGATACAGTGCCTGAGATTGCTTAGCTACATTATTGAAGTATGAGTGTAGGTCTCAAAACAGACAAACAAATCAGGAATTTATAAGTCTTGGGGGGGGGAGAGAGAGGGATCATAGAAACTGACATTAAAGCCATTTAGAGAGTTGACCTATTTATAGACCACTTAGTTTGGATATGATTAAAGAGAACAGAACATGATATTTTAAAATTTAAAGGAAGACATGGGGCAATATTTACTGAACACTGAATATCTGTGGCTATAAAAATTGAACAAAAATAATTCACTATCCTGTCTCCTCATAAGATGGAAAAATTAGTGAATGTGAAACTATATCCTCTTGATAGGGAGTCTATTGTAAGTAAGGCAAAACAAAACAAAAAGTAAATAGAATCATGCAGATTTGTAAAAGAAAAAAACATATAGTGTAATTAATAAGAATCTTATAATGGCATATTAAATTAATGGAATTATGAAACGAATTAATGACATAACTGAAAACATCTCTCAGTTTAATGAACAATGTTAACCTACTCAGTCAAAAACCTCCACAATATTGCAGACAGAGAAATGAGAAGATATCTGATCCCGACATAGAACTGCCACATATTAAAAGCCAAACATAATGAGAAGTTCTTGGATGCACAGAGACCAAAAATAGTATTTATAGGAGTTATAAAGACACAGAACAACCGCAGAACGGCAGTGGTCGTAGCTTTCTACACAGCGAGACAGCAGAAAAAAGGCGAAAGTGCTGTGAACTGGAACTCTTCCATTACAATCCTAAACTTGGGATGGCTGGTTCAAACTTACAGGAAAAAATAAATGAACCATGAGAGATTTTGCTGCTAGAAGACTTATAATAATATTACATGGAATTCTTAAGACTGAAAAATTGTGCAGGATCAGAGCAAGCAGAGTAAACATGAAGCAAAATAAAGAGGAAATCCTTGAAGTGTTTGCATTTCACATTTATTTATATTTTTATGTAAAATAAACTATTGTAGAAAATACATAAAATATTAGGTTTTACAGCAAACAAGATAAAAATAGGTTTGGTAACATCAAGTAATACCGGCAGGAACAAATCAGCAATGAAGTGTGAAAATGCTAGTGGACGGCCACTCAAATAATGGAACAAATAAATATAAGGAACGGTAACTTTGGATATTGAAGGAAGAATCACATGGTAAACTTGATATGCAGAAAGTACTTGGTATGTATAAAGATCGTCATCTTTCTCTCTCTTACTCTTTAAAGGAATTGGGCAGATTATGGACATAAATATCTGTGTAAGTAGATTTGTTTTTAATTTTAGCAGTAATCCAAAATGGCTAATAACAAATCTATCTAAATGCCAAAACTGCTAAGAATGAATGTATTTTATTGAAATTAAAAATATAAATATAACTCTGTGGTTGACTTTTATATATCCAGCTGTATGTTTCAGTACACATTATATATATGATATTAAATATAAAAATGATTAAATGAAGCAGAATCAGTAAATGAACAATAAAAATATGCAGTTGCTTTTTAATGTGAGAAAGCAAAAGCAAAATAGAAATGTGATTTAGGAAAAGATTAAAATAGAAATTGCCTAAGAAGAATTTTAGTGAATAAAATTAAACATCCATGGACAAAGTATTTTGACAATAGTTTTAATACAGATTGCATAAAAATAATAAACAAAGAAGCAATAGAAGAAGATACAATTAGAATATGGAAAGACATGGTCAGGCAGTGATGGTGCATGCCTTTATCCCAGCATCCAAGAGGCAGAGGAAAATGGATCTCTGAGATTTTGAGGCCAATCTGGTCTACAAACCAAGTTCCAGGACAGCCAGAGCTGTTATTCAGAGAAATCTTTTCTTAAAATAACAGAAACAACAAAAGAATGTGACTCTGAGAATGCATGGTAAAAATGCCATGGCTATAATTCAAGGACAGATAACAAATAGGCAGGGACTAGATTGGAGATGGCTAAAGGAAGCAGAACAGGCTGCTGAGGTAGAGTGATGCTTCAGACAGCTTAGTCTGGCACATAGAACATCCAGATTTGAAATATATTTATAGGCCTAAACTGTCAGGGGATTAGTTATGGAGACTGAGTAGAGAGGGTTAATCAAAGCAGGACACCTGGGTCTTTGGCCTGACCAGAATTAACTCTGATGGGGAAGATTTCGTTCCCACCACTAAGCATATTACTTCACTTTTCTATGACATTTAAAAAACACTAGCCCATCAAACAGGACAAAGCCACTTCCCTAGGGCTTCCCTTCCCCTTGTCCCTATTTCCTTCCCCCACCCCCTTATTTTCTGCTTTTTGTTTTTTGAGCAGGTTTCTCTGTGTAGAAACTCACTCTGTAGACCAGGCTGTTCTGGAACTGAAAGGTCTCCCTGCCTCTGCTTCCTGAGTGCTTGGTTTAACGATGTGCACTACCACTGCCGGGTGCAGCTCATTCCATCTTAATTGGTTAGCACCACCTGTTAGCTCCCTTTTCTGTTACATTTCTCTCTGCTATACCTGTCCAGTGTGTTGAGAGTTGGGTGTTGAAGTCTCCTACTATTAATGTGTGGGGTTTGATGTGTGATTTAAGCTTTAGAAATGTTTCTTTTACAAATGTGTGTCTGCCCTTGTACTTGGGGCATAGATGTTTAGAATTTAGATATCATTTTGATGGATTTTTTTTCTGTGATGCATATGAAATGTCCTTCTCTGTCTCTTTTGATTAATATCAGTTTGAAGTCTATTTTACTAGATGTAAGTATAGCTACCCCAACTTGTTTCATAGGTCCATTTCCTTGGAAAATTCTTTCATAACCCTGAACTAAGATGTAATCTGTGTCTTTGAGGTTAAAGTATATTTCTTGTATGCAGCATGTGAATGGGTCATGTTTTCGTATCCATTCTGATAGTTTGTATCTTTTTATAGGCCAACTGAGAACACTGATATTAAGTGATAATGAAGTCCAATAATGGTTAATTCCTGTTAAACTTGGCTTTGTTGGTAATGGTGCTAGTGTTTGTGTGTTTCCCTTCCTTGTGTTTTGTTCTGTTTTTTGCAGCTAACTTTCTTGGGTTGGAATTTTCCTTTTAGTATTTTCTGTAGGTCTACATTTGTGGATAGCTATTGTTTAAATCTGGTTGTGTCATGGAATATCTTGTTTTCTTTGTCTATGGTGATTGAGAGCTTTACTGAAACAGTAATCCGAGCTGGTCTTTTAGTGTCTGCAGAACATCTATCTAGGACCTTCTGGCTTTCAGAGTTACCATTGAGAAGTAGGGTGTAATTCTAATCGGTTTGCCTTTATATGTTACTTGGATTCTTTTTTCCTTTGCAGTTCTTAATATTCTTTCTTTATTCAACGTGTTTAGTGTTTTGCTTATTATATGGTGAGGGAACTATTGCTGGGGATCTAGTATATTTGGTGTTCTGTAGGATTCTTGTACCTTCATAGGAATATCCTTCTTTATATAGTGAAAGTTTTCCTCTATGATTTTGTTGAATATATATTTTCTGTGTGTTTTGCATTCTTCTATCCTTATTTTTATTAGGTTTAGTCTATTTATGGCATCCCACATTTCTTAGATGTTTTGCATTAAAAATTTTTTGGATTTAACATTTTCTTTGACGGATAAATTTATTTCCTGTCTCATATCGCCAATGCCTGAGCTTCTCTTTTCCATCTCTTATATTCTGTTGATTATGCTTGCATCTGTAGTTCCTGTTCTTTACCCAGATTTTCCATATCCACAATTCCCTCAGTTTGTGTTTTCTTTATTGCCTGTATTTGAATTTTCAAGTCTTGTACTGCATCCTTCACTCACTTGATTGCTTTTTCTTGGTTTTCTTGACTTTCTAAAGGGATTTATTGATTTCTTCCATTTGTTTGTGTTTTTCTCTATTTCTTTAATAGAAATTTTCATGTTTTCTTTAAGGTCTTCTATTGTCTTTATAAAGTTATTTTTAGAGTTGTTTTCTTCTACTTCATCTGCATTGGGATGCTCAGGTCTTGCTGATGACCTCTAGAACCTCTAGTTTCTGGTGCTGCAATATTGCTCTCTATGTTGTTGACTGTATTCTTGCACTGTTTTCTACCCACCTCATCCTTCAATCGGTAACAGTGGGATCTTTATCTTTGGTGGTTGCCCTTTCGCCAGGTGCAGTTGAGACCTCTTTCTCCGCATGCATTTGGGAACTGTGACTTTGATGATCACTATCCCTCCAGGTACAGATGGGGCCAATGGGTACAGTGGTCACTGTTGCTGCAGGGGATGTTTGCCTGGCAAACCAACACTTCTTAAATCCATACAGTGGCAAATATCCAAAGCTTGTACGTATATGATTCAGATTTTTCCCACAAGGTTTCTATTTAGATCTCCAGAAAAAAAATAAAAAATAAAAACAGGCATGGTCCTATTTCAATGAATGGATAGACAGAGAAATAGGCATATTTTATTTTAATGTCTCAACCCTGTAAATTATATTTACAATCAGATTTCAATATATATCTAACAAGAAAAATGCTTTTGTACTTTTTTACTGAGAGAGGGTCTCTATTCACTTTGTACTCAAAGATGATCATGTACTTCTAGTACTTCTACTTCCACCTCTTCTAGCAGTGAACTGGGTGTAAAAACCTGGTTTGTGTTCAGTGTTAAGGCTGGAACCCAGGATTTTGTGCCTGTTAGACAAATGTTCTACAACCAGAGTTACAGGTCCGGCCTTTTTCTATATCCTGTGACAAAAACACTTAATCTCTCTCAATATCATTTCAAGAAACTTTTGCTAGATTTTGTGTTTTATCCGCTTAAGGGCTGATATTTTTCTTTCTTTCCTAGACAATTGCCTCACCTCTTTTTCTGTAACACTCTATCTATCTTCCATGTCCTGAAACCTATTTGTTTTGCCAGTTAGTTTATTATATATTTTTTCTATTTTATCATATATATGAGAATTACACTTTTATTCATAATGAACACATGAAAATATTCAGTGTAAATAAAAAAGCACATGGAGGGGTGGTGCAAATATCATATAAAACATAAACAAACTCAAAATTAAAGAAGTATTAAATAATTCATAAATGAAATGTCTAATATTATATGTTAGTTTTCAGTTAACTTGGTTGCCAATATTACACTATAATCTAAACTACCCTGCATTTGATACACTTCTCATTTTTTTAGAGATAAACATTAATATTGGGAGTCATTATTAATATTGCTAGTTCTAGAATAATTGGAAATTAAATGTAAAGTAATTTAATTATATAAGAATACAAGTAGTGTATAATATAATGTTTCAATATGATAGAATTTTGTCAAAATTAAATAATACAAATGTCTTGTGTTTATATGGAATATAAACAAAGACTTAACGTTTTGATAAAAGATAATGATAATTTTACCCAGTGAATTTTTAGAAAACTTGACAAAGTGATTTCAAAGTCTGTAATTAACAATAAAGCATTTAGTATACATCCATAATACTGATGATATTGACATAAATACTGAATATAAAGAAAACTAAATTACACAAAATTGTAGAGAAATATTACAGCTCAAATTCTGCACAAACACATAATGAGATTAAAGTCACTCAAAACAATAGACTATCATAGATTCAAATTTCTATACACCAATATAATCAAATTTTATGTTAATTTAGGTAAAACTGAATAAAAAACACTATGTTTGTTATTATAATGATCACATGGAAATTCAGCTTAATAGAACATAATAATATAAGCCTCTGATGTTTCCACTTAATATTATGAATTTAACATAACTGTGATATTATTTTTAGAAAAGCAAATAACAAACAAATAAAATCTCTATCTGTAGTTTATATTTATTGTCTTCAATCACCCACTAAGGAACATACTATTTTAATTTCTTTATTATAAATAATAATTTTGCTGAATATAATATCTTTTAATGTGCAAACATATTAACTGTCAATGTAGATATAGATTATGTATAGCTTATTATGTGAACTGGAAAAGCTACATTAGCTAATACTCTATAAGAAAACAAAATATATATGTGTACATTGAACTGAAAGAGTATAATATCACAGCTAACCATGTAGAATAGACAGACAATTATGGAATATGTACTTACATAAAATACATTAGTCTTTGTTAGGGCAAGAGATTGAACTTGTTCATTAGACAAAGCAGCTAAGTGCCTTAACATATCAATCCATTTCATTTCCAAGTATTATAATTAAATGACTATTATTCTGCAAAATATTCTATGCAAAATGCTGCATGTTTTATCAACATGACAATGTAAACAAGATATGAACATGACCACCAACAATAAACATACAAATGTGAAGAGGGGTGCCAGAGGAGTCAAGAGACATCAATGCTAGACAAATCGTATAATGATATTTGTACATTCCACATGCAAATATAATCATATATATGTAAAACATGTTCATATATAGGTCTGAGATCTAGTACAGTGTTTTTTGACATTGTGCAAATATTCCAACAATGGTTGTCTACCGACAGAAAGTTTAGGAATCCACTATTTCTTTCCATAAGACTGGATATTACAGATGGTCTTCAAAATATACTAAAGTCCTTCCTTCCTTCCTTCCTTCCTTCCTTCCTTCCTCCCTCCCTCCCTCCCTCCCTCCCTCTCTCTCTCTCTGTCTTTTGTTTTTGTGTCAAGGTTTTTTGTACTGTCATGGCATCTCTTATACTCACTCTATAGACCATGATGGCCATAAACCCACCAAGATCGCATGCCTCTACAACCAGATTACTAGAATAAAAAGCATGTGCATATGTGATCATGCCTTACTCTTTTGAAGATATTTAATATAGTAGTATACTTAAAACTTTCACTTGTAAGGTTCAATATTTTAATTAATGTCTTTGACAATAGCATGTCATATAAGTTTATGTTACTAAAATTAATATATTCTCTGAAATATTCATGTTATACAATATTCTGTTATCATTTAAATCCTGAGTTCCTTTTTAAACAAGGTTCTCATTTTATCATATTTAAATCCTTAGTTTCTTTTTAAGCAGGATTTTCATTTAATAATAACTTTTGAAGAACTGGTGTATCTAAAGAATATTCAGATTATTTAATCTCTTAAATTTTACTGACTGATTAATTCATGATATTATTTTTAGGTTTAAAGGCACTCTGGGAAATCTTAATATAAATATATATGAGGATTTGTCTTGACTACTATACATGATTCTGTGTTTTACCTAATTTAAACATTTTTATTGAATTAAAATGCAATTACATGCATTCAGTACTATGTAAGATATGTGGTACTAATTCAGCTTTACAGGTAAGAAATTTGTGGACTATTTTTTTTTTTTGATTTTTCGAGATAGGGTTTCTCCGTAGCTTTTTGGTTCCTGTCCTGGAGCTAGCTCTTGTAGACCACGCTGGCCTCGAACCCACAGAGATCTGCCTGCCTCTGCCTCCCAAGTGCTGGGTTTAAAGGCGTGCGCCACCTCCGCCCGGCTTTGGACTATTGACATTAAATAAAAATTGCAATTTAATTTGGCCTGATTTTTATTCATTCAGTTGCTCAGAAATGCTTTCATCTTTTTATTTAACAACATATGTGTGGTCTAATGCGAGAAGCAGATATAAAGCAAAAGTAATTGAGACATAATTATCCAATTGTAGATGTTATGCAAACAGATTATAGTTGTAATGAAAATTGATGGTTAGTGCATGCCATCAAGGAAGATATCTCCAAGCAAGTGGTACTTGAATAATGAAAAACAATTTATATAGCAAAGGGTACGTAAGTATATATTTTTTAAACCAATGTATTAGGGGAATTAAAACAAAGATTATGAATTCTTTTCAGTTATGACATGAAAAACAAGTAATACATTCATTAAATTTTAAAGATAATGAGGAAAGGTTACCACACAAAATTGAAGAATGGAGTTTGTGTCCTAAACATATACAAAATAATATTATTAGCCAAATTAAGAACATTAAAAAGATATTGGGTTTCGTCATGTAGTGAATAAATGAGAGAAGATAAATACTGATTATTTATTCTCATATTGACATGACATTTTTGTTTTAATACAAAGAGCTGTAAACATTTTTAATTATATGGTTTTCAGAACTGGAGATTTGAATATCCTGTACCCTTAAATATTATAAACATATAATATTTTATAATTAATTAATAATTATAGTTTATAAAAACTATAAATATATACTTGGCACTTAAAACTAATGGGGAAAAGATTTCTCATCTTGGAAGGGTAAATATTTTTAAATATTCCTATGGAATGATCAAAAGAAGGAGTATAATAATTAGTGGATAAATGTGCATGTATCTTAAGAGGTCTAAATATTTGGAAGTAAAACGACTCAAATACTATTTCTTGGGTTTTGTTGTAAATAAGTAATAGTTTCTCTAGTGTAAACAGAAATGAAATTTTATGGTCAAAGGGTAATTGCACTTTTCGGATTATGCGAAAAGTTCTTCAAAGTGAATCAACCAACAAACACTTCAGTCAATTGTGGTCATGGATTTAAGAGGTCAATGGGGGAAAATCAAGCCATTCTGGGTAATAGAAAAACAGAGAAAGCACTATATGTTAATCCTACAGGCTAATAAATACAACCAAATGCAGTTCTCCTGATTTACCACAATTCAAAAATGTGATGAACAGAGAGAAATGTTGGGAGCAGTGAGACCCCAGATCCTGAATTTCTTGTAATCCCCTGATCTGAGTGCCTACAGCTGCTCTGAGCACAAGATCTTCAGGAGTTCCTGATGGCAGGAGAGTGGTTTCTGGTGGGTTTGACTGGGGCGTGGCTATCTCTATATAATCTGCCCCTGAACACAATAACGGGGGCATTCTTGGGGAATGCAAGGATGACCCGTGTCGCTATCTCTCTGTCTGTGTTTTTTTGTATGTTTTAACCTCCAGCCCCTTGCCCGAAGCTTGATAACCGGGTTCAAGTGCACCCAGAGCAGACACGGCAGAGAAATGAGACAGAAAAAGCAAAATAAACTCCCAGGCAATGTCCCACCTCTTCAAGTCAGACTCACACTAGCACGGAGGGGCATATTTGCTTCAACTTCTACAAAAATTCAGTTATGTCACAGTGAAGGTGTAAGTCACAAAACAATCCCTCACCAGTCCAGAATTATGGATAATAAAAGGGTTATTTATTTAAGGGGAAAACTTACAGATCACTGTCCTAGGCAATAGTCCTCTGAGTAAACAGGAATAGAGTGTCGTTATTAAATATTGACACAGATTTAGTGTAAGAAAGCAGCCTGAAGAATCTGTAATCTTTAAATGACATTGCAACCCTTTCTTTCAGAACCCAGGAGTAATTAATAACTATAGTGAAATATATTCTGCAATCCTATAAAGGTACAAAATTAATCATTCATCATTTATTTCAGTAATTAACATTGAAAATGCAGTTATGTAGGTTAGAAATTAAATCATTTCTATTTCATCATCCATGTTCATTCAAACATATAATGCTACATTCATTGATCATGTCTAGGTAGGCAGTCTACTCTTGAGTTATATATTCAGACCTTGTCATGTAACTTTCTAACAGTTCAATATTCAATTAGAGACTGATTCTTTTTTTTAGGAAAGGAGTTAAATAGTAATAAACAATCAGTTAAACAGGCAAGTGTTTAACTGTACTATCAACTTTAGAGTTAACAATGTCTTTTGAAATATGTTTGGCGAGTTCATGATCCCTTAATTTGGGAATTATTTAAGAACTCCAAATTAATATGTATCTATGTTTAGCTATACTAGAGCAATGTAGGTGTATTCAGAAGCTGAGCAGAAGCATATGCCGTTAAACTTGGGTAACTGTCTCTTATTCTGAGAAATTCTTTCAAACTCAAGCCTGCTGAAATAAAACTATAAAGCAAACATAAGTGAATCCCTTGAAATTATCATGTTCATCAATCATTAAGAAAATTGTTGATACACTGAAATTAAATAAATGTTTTTGGTGTACATATGATGAAGTGTAATTCATATTACTTAGTTTATGTGCATATGTATGTGCAGGGGGTTTTTGGATATATTCATATATTTTTAGTACAGGACTATAATAAATAATTACATTTATGCTTATCTATTGAATTTGCTTCACTGCGGCTTTTTGTTTTAGGTTACTATATAAATTAACAAGTTGAAATCAAGTTAAAATGTTTCTAATCTATTAATCAAGTTAAAATCTATTCATAGATTCCCAAGAATGACAAAAAAAAACTGGCTGAAAATATCAAGGACAATCTAAAATAAAATCCCTCCTTAGGGTTGCATAAGTGGGAAAAATTTCAAAGGGCCACTTGGATACACTTTGGTGGTTATATTTGAAAGTAGTGTCTCGAATACACACACCTGAATATCTTTTCTTATTTCAGTTGTTCAAAGCATGGGCACCAAGGTCTGTATCATCTGCTGTTAGCCATTTGCTGCATGGTGGAAGTTGGCATATTAGTCTTATCCTTGTTTAACAAAACACTATTTTAAAAGCTGTAAAACTAGCAAATGGAGAGGAAAGAGTTTACAACTGGTTTTGAACAAAAAAAAAAATGGAATGACCTACATAAAAAATGAAACATTCCCAAAGTTATAGTTTGAATTTTAATTAATTATCAAAGGGAATTTCAAATGATGAGTAAAATTCCACTTTGTCTTGTAAGAGAAATTGACAGCTGAAGATTTACTTGTGAATCACATATTTCTACCTTTGGAAATAGAGATTGTTATTTTATTATTTTTTTTAATTTGGGCTTTTTGTTTTGAGACAGAGTTTCGCTGTGTCTCTGTCCTAGCTGTAATGGAACTACTTCTTGTAGATTAAGTTGGTCTCGAACTCAGAGAGATCTGCCTGTCCCTGCCTCCTGAGTGTTGGGACTAAAGATGTGCCCCACTACTACCCAATTTAGATTACTAATTTTAATAAGTCAATGTGGACACAGTAAAAATAATTTATTCCATTTGATCAATATTCTGTTTTCACTTTACCAATAAATTCATTTTAATAATTTGACTGAAACATATATATGCTACATCTATTATAAAATAAAGAGGAATTATAAAGTGAGACATTTTGAAAACTACAATATAAACTTAAAACAAATATATTAAAAAGATATCTTTAACTTGAAGTTTCAGTCACACAGCATAGAAACTTTGTTTTTAGAAGATTCATGATATTATTTTTAGAAATATATTAAAATTAATGGCTGTAAAATATTTTTTAAAATATTTTATAATGCAATTTATTTATAAATCCTGGAGTATATAAAAAATTTAAAACTAACTTACTAAATCAAATTTCAGAATTTTCTTTTTATAATATGTATTGTGATGTTACACAAGAAAATGGCATTAATTAAAGGTACAAAAATATTTTGATCTGGGGAGATGACTTAATATTTAAAATATTTAATAACATTTGGCTATCGTTAGAAAAGTCATTTGAAGGCTGATGAACACCTGTAATTGCAGTTCAATATGATCCAATGCACTCTTCTTTCTTTCATATGAATTTGCATATGTACAGCACACATGCACACCCAAACATATATACACACAGAGAGACACAATAAAAATAAAATGAAATTAGCCTTAGAAGAGTTAAAGTATGAAATTTATCTATTTCAACACACCATTTTTATGCATAGTCTTCCTTACTATACAGTTTAAGATTCCTAAAGGCTTAGTAAAGTGTTCAAATTTATAGCTGTCTTAGTTATGATTTCTAGCACTGTTATAAAACACCATGATCAAAGAAATTTATAAAAGAAATCATCTAACTCTGCCCACGTTTTCAGAAGCTGAGGATTCATGGTGGTAGATCCCCAGAAAATGGCATGAATCTGTTGAAACTCAAAGTTCAATAAGAGTGGCACACTGTTCTCCAACAAGTTCACATCACCTACTCCTTCCCAAACAGTTCCACCAACCTGGGATAAATTAGAGGAGTAAATGGCAGTCATTCTGATACTATCCACCATACTCCAATTACTAGCTGCCATTGACTGGTGGCCATAACACGCATTTAGTTCATCTTCAAAAGCCTCTATAATATTTCAGTGTCCACAATGTTGAAAAGTTCAAACTTCAAAATCTTCACTGACACTCCATAAAATCTCTAAATTGCAATCCTTGTAAAAAGCATAACACAAGTTACATACTTAAAACAGAAAATGGTACCTAAGATGTATTATCATTTCCAATGGGAGGAATATGGATATAAGGAAAAATACTGGACTAAATCAGATGAAATTCTATTTCTGAAGGAGTAAGATAAAGTAGTTTATGAACTGAAAAAATAATAAATTGATTGTCTTGTTAATTGCTTTAAGAAATGTGTATTTTAATTATTGATACTAATTTGTGTTAAACAACTTACATAATAGTCAATGAAATTATTAGAATCTTCATTCTATTAAATTAATTTTCCTTCACTTTCTAAATCTTTAAGAGTTACATTTTAGGTGAAATAACAAAAAAAAATAGTTATTATTGAAATTAAAGTCTTTTGAAAAATATTAGCAATGTGAATATGTGAATTCAAAAGACACAATTATAACATGCTAAATGAAACAATAGATATTTAAAACATGAATCATCTTAAAATGAATATTAAATATTTTTTGTTTTGTTTTTCGAGACAGGGTTTCTCTGTAGCTTTGGTGCCCATCCCGGAACTAGCTCTTGTAGACCTGGCTGGCCTCGAACTCCCAGAGATCCGCCTGCCTCTGCCTCCCATGTGCTGGGATTATAGGCGTGCGCCACCACCGCCCAGCCTTTAAATATTTTTTAACAGGCCAATGAACAGACTGTGCTTAACTGGGGCCCACTGTGTGTTTATAGATTTGGAGCTGTGCTTTGAAGTTATATGGACTCACCAACAGGTAGAGATCTATATATACCAATGACTCCTTTCTCTGCTGAAATTTTATCCTTCGATAGTGATTGGTAAGTTACCAATTATTTTGTTTATTTTTGTTTTTTTTGGTGTCTTTAATAATGTATTTTTAAACTTTATTTGTGTGTTCCTGACATTGGATGCAATAATGTTGTTGAGCCACAAGCAGGTTGACAGTTCATAAAATTACTCTGTCCATTATCACTACTGAAATAAAAAGAAATGGCAAGAAATGCTCTTTGCACTAGAAGTTTATAATTTTCTGATGTTTTAATTTCCAACAAAATTGTTTTTTAAATATTAGCTGTTTGCACTTTTCCATATTATAGACTGGTTTTTGTTTGTTTTATAATTGTATTTTTGAATGAATTAAAATGCAGTGATATCAGAAGTATATATTTTGAAGAACTTGACAAAGAAAGGTTCAGATATAGTAGGCATTCTTTGACATATAAAAATATCCCAAATTATTATTTATATCATACAAATTATTCTGTCATAATCCGTTACTCATTCATAAATAGTTTAATCACAACTTATTATTACTACAAGAAAAAACTGTCAATTTCTGTTTTAAAAAATCATTCTTTAAGTTAAAAAACACCAAATAACATTAGGTCACCTACCTACTATATAAAGTCCTATATATACTACAGATATTGTCACTAAAATATGTCAAAAATGCAGTGAAATTTTTCCTAAATTGATTCCTGATTCTAATTTTCATTGGCTCTGATGTTGAATAATATATCGATTATGTAATTTGTTTGTATGTGTCCATCTAAAATTATTTGTTCACAATGTATTACTAGATAAATATAATCTGCTACCAAGGAAACAAAAACTTAGCAATCTGTTACAAATTTAAAGCTTTCACCTCCTAAAAAACTCAAATCCATTTGACTGAAAGACCCCAACATAAATCCAGATACACTGAACATGATAGAGAAGAGTGAGAATAAAATTTCGAACACACTGGCATAGGAGACAACTTCCTTAAAAGAATACCAATAGCACAGGTACTATGATCTACAATTAATAAATAGGAGACTCTGAAACTGAAAACTTTCTGTAAGGCAAAAATC
The DNA here is from genome assembly GCF_018167655.1 of Microtus oregoni. NCBI lineage: Eukaryota > Metazoa > Chordata > Mammalia > Rodentia > Cricetidae > Microtus > Microtus oregoni. Next base: position 21,075,613 of record NW_024543060.1, read on the forward strand.
ATCAACAGAATAAAAAACAGTCTACAAAAGGGGAAAAGATCTAACTCCACATCTGAGAGAGGGCTGATCTCCAAAATATATAAAGAATTCAAGAAGCTAAAGATCAACAAACCAAATAAGTTAATTATAAAATGGGTACAAATCTAAACACAGAATTCTCAACAGAAGAATCTCAAATGGCAGGGAAAGACATAAGGAGTTGTTCAGCATCTTTAGCCATCAGGGGATCAAGGGAATTTAAATCAAAATACTCTAATATTTTTTTTCTTACTTCAGTTAGAATATTTAGAACCAAAAACACAAGTGACAGCTCATGATGGATAGAATTTGGAGCAAGGGAAACACTCCTCCATTGCTGGTGATAGTGTATATTTGTACAGTCATTTGGAAGTCAACGTGACAGTTTCTCAAAAAACTTGGATTGAATCTACCATATGACCCAGCTATACCACTCTTGAGCATATACATAAAAGATGCTCATTCATCCTGCAATGATGCCTCTTCAACTATGTTCATAATACATTTATTTGTAACATTCAAAACCTGGAAACACCATAGATGACATTTAACTGAAGAAAGATAAAGAAAATGTGGTAAATTTACAGTCAACTGTTTAAGGCAAAGACACCAGGAAATTGGAAGTCACATGTATGGAACTAGAAAAAAAAAAAACATTCTGAGTGAGATAACCCATAGAAAAAGACATAGAGGTGAGAGAACTGAAAGAGACTATTGGAAGACGGGGGGTGGCATTCACCATCAGGTAAAAGCGGGCACAAGAAAATCTCACAGGAATCTAAAAGGATAATTAGTCTTACTGAAACTTGATGTGCCAAGTTTTATTGATACTCATGGGAGACCTGTCATTTCTCAAACAGAAATGGAGAAGGGGTGGATTGGGGAAGGGGGTAGGAACAAAGGGACATTTGAGGAAGCGACAGTAAGGAGAGGAGAGAGATAGAGAGTAAACAGTGACCAGTATATAAAATAAATAAATTTATTTTAAAAATGAACATTTTCAAAATTTTGAATAAATTTATTAATTTCCTTTTCTTAAGTAAATATTTTACATCTATAAAGTCGATTAATAAATGTTTTTTTTAAAAAAAATCAATGTTTTATTTTTATACTTTAATATTGGGGAATGATTTTCTTGACATTTAAGATGGTCGCCAATCTGACTCTACGGCAAGGCTAGTTGGGGGAATAATTCTTGTGAGAGACTAATTCTCCCTCCCCTATGTTTTTTTTTTTTTTAAGAAAAAAATAATTTCTTTGTCTGGTCATGAAAATCCCATTTATATCATGCCTTTTCCAGGGCAATAAGTATATAAATATTGTCATTTTTGAGGGCATAATTAGGCTTACATATTGTTTGGGTACAAATTTTGTAACTTGCTTGTCATTCTATCAGACATGGTCTCACCACGGATTTTCTGATTGTCAAGTCCTTGCAATCTTTCCTCCCTTCTCATGTTCTCTGAACCTCAGGGGTAGGAGTTGTGCTGTGAATATGTTAATTAAGTCTCAAAACCTCATAGTCTTTCCAGTCCTTATTAGAATCTCACAGCCATTACACTTTTTGAGGACCCAAGTAGACAAACTGGATTGCACGTACATTCCTTCTAGAATTCTGCTTCTCTCACCTCAGTCCATCCTCCCATGTGTTCTTTGTTAAACTGAGACTAGCCATTAACCCTTGACCTATATTCTAAATGTGTTTTTGTAAAATATTTTATGTTAGGTAAAGGAAGATTCACATTTGATTAAATTAGATTTAACTTTGTATCCAGCATATCTGGAATCCCTGGGTTGCTCTTTTGTTCACATCTTAAAAAGATCACATATCCCAAACTAAAGTTATTGCAATTTTGATTGGAGATATGTAAGCATTATGAAATACAAATGATCACAAATAGAAAGAGAAGTTGTTAATATTGACATCTTTAGTATGCTAGAAATATATATATATATATTTATATATATATATATTTTTTTTTTGAGACAGGGTTTCTCTGCAGCTTTGGAGCCTTTCCTGGAACTCACTTGGTAGACCAGGCTGGGATTAAAGGCATGTGCCATCACTGCCCGGTTGCTACAAATATTTTTAAGTGGAACAATAAACACATGACTATTCAAGGTAAATAACACCATGCCATGAAAATGAAATGCATTGTCAGCAGGGAAAGATGGAACAGAGAAATGTAAAAATTTGAAACTGTTGTGCAAGATACATTATAACAATTAACATAACTAGATCAAAAAGAGATCACCTTGATTTCAGACAGTTAAAACAATCACTTCATGAGATAGTTGCAAAAATGAAATAAGGTAATTGTTCAGGATGGTTTTATCTATCCTAGGTTCTCTGTTGTCCCATATGAAGCTGAGAATTGTACTTTCAAGGTTTTGAAAGAATTGTTTTGGAATTGTTATGGGGATTACACAAATCTGTAGATTGTTTTCTGTCAGGTGTCCATTTTTACTGTATAAATTCCACTGATCAATAAACATGGGAGGGAATCTTTCCTTCTTCTAATATATTTTTCAATTTCTTTCGTCCAAGATGAAGTTTTTATAATACAACTTTCATTTGTTACCCAGGATATTTTATATTATTTGAGGTTATTGTTCCCTCATTTGTATTTGTATATAGGAAGACTACTGGTATTTGAGAGTTAAATGTTTATCTAGCTAATTTGTTAAAAGTATTTTATCAGTAATAAGAATTCCTCAGTCAAGTTTTTAGGTTGCTCTGTGCATACTAACATTATCTGCATTAAAGATACTTTTAATTCTTCCCTTCCAATTTGTATTCTCTTGATCTTCTTTAGATGTCTTATTGTGTTAGCTAAGACTTTACATACTATGTTGAATAGACATATAGAGAGTGGACTCTCTTGTCTTGTTCCTAATTTTAGTGGAATTGCTTTTAGTTTTTCATCTTTTAAGAGATATGGATGACACAGGAGGTGGAGAAGAAAAGAGAGAAGTAGAAGCAGGAAACAAGCTATAATCAGGATAGGATGTATGTGAAAAGGATCTGTTCAAAGGGAGAAAAGTAATGGAAGTGTAATACTAATATATTAATATTAATACTAAAGCAAGTGAGGAGAAAGCAAAAGTAATCTATACAAACCAAATATTAATATTACTGATCATTAGTGATGAAATATTTAAAAATTAAAAATAGACAATTATTAGCATGTGATTAATTTCTGTGGACATCCACAACTATTGCTTTGTTAAACCATCTTTATTTTCTAAAATGAAAAATATTATCATCTGACTTACTTAGGGCAAAATGGAATTGCACCTATTAAAAATTTATTGTATTTGTTATGCCTATATAAAACAAAAAGACAAAAATGAAGCTGACAAATTACCCTAATGGGTTATCATCTGCCACTAAACCTAACAATTTTAGCTTAATCCCTCAAACCCACAAGTTGAAAGGAGAAAATTACATATTTAACTGTGTTCCCTGACCTTGCTATCCAATCAGTACTGTGTGTCCTGCTCCCGAAAACACAAATAATGAGTGTAAAAGAAGTCAAAACCATATGATGCTAATATTAATAGGATGCCTATAACAACATTGGAAAACACAGTTTTTATAGTGCTGTTTTATTTACTTCAGAAAATGAACCCTGAGAGCTTGAAATTGACAGTATAATTGTCATATATTTTAATATCATGCTATTCTTGGTGGGAATCTTGGAATGTTTACAATTTTTTGTTCCAATAAATAAGTGATTATTATCTCTATAGTTCCTGGAAGAATTTACACTAAAAAGTGATTTTCTGGGAATAATGTCAAAATGTTGATTAATTACTATTAACCAATACAATGATATCATTACTTGGAACATCAATCTTCCAAATAGGATAACTTCAGGAGAATAAATTACTTAAATTACTAAAGTTCAACATTCGTGCATTTACTAAATCTATTGAAATGTTAAAAACAGAATAGCAAGATTACGTACTAAGCTTCTTTATAGAATAGCAGATAGAAATAGATATTTTTTCTTTTCCAGTTTTGCAATATTATTATTTTTTAATAAAGTTACACATTGTTGAGAACTTCAATATAATATGCCATACACATTTCAAATATATGGTAACACTTCTTTAAATAAAAAATATAATAATTTTAGATCAAATTATTTTTTCAAGAGGTTTTCATTGTGAAGAATTATTATTTTCTCCTAACATTTCTAAAACATTCATGTACCTCTGAATATCACAGAAGAGGGTATGCTAAATTAAAAATACATTTATTAAAATTTATATATGGAGTTAAGATAAAAACGTATCATAAAATGACTCTATATAAGATGCATGTTTAATAAGTTTACAGGAGAATATGGCATTTTGTTGCATTCTGTGTTTTGAATGTTTCCTTCTCTATGCTTCATTTATACATATTTTGGATATTTTTTCAGATTTTATTTAATTACAGTTCTAATTTTCATTATAAAAAAATAAATTCTCACCTTAATCTAAAACATATGTGTTCCTGGTTGTTTTTAAATATAATTTTCTGTCAAGAGCAGAATTTGTTTCTTTTGAATATTTTTTAATAAAAAGTAAGAAAACTAGTGTAACTTCATTTTATCCTGTAAAAATGATGAGGAATTAGGAAATATATCATAAATTTTCTCTTATCAAATTTACTCTACAAATTATCTAAATATACAGAAAAAGAAATATTTTTTTATTCAAGCTACAGATAAACTGGAAATAGTCTCTATCAATCTTAAATTTCCTTAATCACAACTACCATGAACTACTGTTTTAACTTTATGTTTGATCTAATTATTGTAACTTTTAAATATGTCTTCATGAACTTAGGCTGGAGAGATTGTGGGGAAAAGGGAACTCTCCTGCATTACTGGTGGGAATGCAAGCTGGTATATCCAAAGGATGCTCAATCATGCCACAAAGACATGTGCTCAGCTATGTTCATATCATCATTGTTTTTGATAGCCAGAAACTGAAAACAACCTAAATACCTCCGACCAAAGAGTGAATAAGGAGAATATGGTACATTTACACAATGGAGTACTACACAGAAGAAAAAAAAATAACGACATCTTGCAGGCAAATGGACATCTGGAAAACATCATTTGAGAGAGGTAACCAAGATACAGAAATACAGTTATCACTCATACGTGGTTTTTAAACATAAGGCAAAGCAAACAAGCCCACAGATCACAATCCCAGAGATTCTAGACAACAATGAGGGCCCTAAGAGAGACATTTATAGATCTAATTTATATGGGAAGTAGAAAAAGACAAGATCTCCTGAGTAAATTAGAAGCATGGGGACCTTGGGAGAGGGTTGAAGGGGAGAGAAGAGGCAGGAAAGGGGAGAAGAGAAAAATGTAGAGCTCAATAAAATCAATAAACAATACATAATAAAACAAGACAATACATAATAAAACAAGACAACACAATAACATATAGTATCCAGACTCTCTGTGTATCTTTTATTTTTATGTGGCTTCATTTTAACCTTCATTTTTTTATTTTAATTTTATTTTTTAATTTTTGGTTCTTTCAGACAGGGTTTCTCTGTGTATCTTTGGCTGTCCTGGAATTCACTCTGTAGACCAGACTGTCGAACTCACAGATGCCTGCCTCTGCCTCCCAAGTGTTGGGATTAAAGTGTGTGCCACCACACCTTGAACTCACAGAGATCTGCCTGCCTTTGTCTCCCAAGTATTAGGATTAAAGCTGTGTGCCACCACACCCAACTACTCTCTTTTTTTTAAAGTACTTTATCTTTTTTTCCAAGCCTACATATATTTTTAAACACACAGTAAACTGTTCATAAATTATCTTCATCTTGAAATCTATCTTTAGTGTGTATCTCTAATTTTCTGACCACATGAGCCTTTAATTTGCTAAGCAATGGGACTAGGATTAAAGCTGTAACTTTGATGGCTGGATCCAGGCAATTCCTGAGCATTTTTCTGAGAGTCTAGCCTCTTGGCAGAAGTACTGACCAGAGCCAGGTTTACTGTCACAATTCTATGATGTTTCAAGGTCCCTGCCACAACCAAAAAGTATGTCATCAGCTTTTAATCAACACCATTTAAGTGTTTTGTAGCAGGACTTTAAAGAAAGCTGCAAGGTTTTGTTAAGCCTCTCTTAATTGAGAGTGCTTGCCTCTAGCAAACAGAGCCTAACTGAGAAAGTGCTGCTATCAAGAAGCCATACTTAAATCTATTCTTTTCTATCTAGAATAACTTCCCAAACTCTCTCAGGCTTTTAAGTGGATTTGTTCAGGCCCACATTAGCATGCTGTCTGTTGGCTGTGGTTTCAATTGCCTTAAGAGCCAACACTGTTTTTTATCTTAATCCAAAGTTTTTGAAGTGGTGAGATTAAAATTACAAATGAGAAGCATGTATTAATCAAAATATGGCGAGTCTCAGTAATATTGTCCAACACTGGCATGCATATAGAAAGAGGTGTGTTATCAAAAGGCAAATAAGGCCACACTTAGATACTGTTATATGCCTTCCAAAATACTTGCCATTAGAAAGATCTTGTGAGGAAGCAGAGGGACTGGAACTTTCATAGTGTTAAAGAAAATGTGATCACAGGATAATGTCCACTTTGGAAATGTTTTTAAAAGTGTTGATCATAAGGTAACATATGGTCTAATTATTCTACCTATAGACTTCTACACAAGGGAAATGGAACACATATGCATGTAATTAGTAGACTATCAATGCTCACAACAACTTTATTTATCATATGACAAAAGCTAAAGTGACTCAGATTCCCATAGTCTATGCAGAGTGATGTATAGACTGAGTTATTCTCCCATAGTCTATGCAGAGTGATGTATAGACTGAGTTATTCTCCCATAGTCTATGCAGAGTAATGTATAGACTGAGTTATTCTTACATAGTGGAATAACTCTCCGAATAGAAAACAGTGAATTACACACACACACACACACACACACACACACACACACACACACACACAGGTTCAAATAATTTTAAAAATTGTATATACGTTGAGGGAAATCATCTAAGCAAATGAATATTCACTATGTGTTTATATTTAAATGAGTGTAGGTAAATTGAACCTAGGTTATCGTGACAACAGTAGACATTTACTTGGGTAAAGAGATGAGAAGGGTGGCTGGCAAATGAGGATGAGAAAAGGTGGTTCAATGTTCTCAGACTTTCATACATTCTCCTGTCATTAATATTCAGATCCCATAGTCAGTGTATGTACGCTAGTATCGATCACCAACATCAGTGATCATCTCATATAACATCTACATTTGTCAATAGGACTTGATTATTCTGGGAGAACTCCAAAGTATGGTAAATCAAGTGAAGAATTTCAGAATGTTAGTGTATTGTTTGTCTTAAAGTATGAAGGTATGAAAACAGAGATGTATATATGTACATAAAATAATTATTATTATTTAAAAGTCACTATTTCTGTCCACCTTGATTTCCTCATAAATATTGTTTACAGATGAACCAATGATGTTCATAAAGTAGATAAACAGATCCTCAGATCAAATATAGTTAAGGTTTGCTATTTCATATCTTTCCAAATCACACACAAACATGTTTCACAAAACAATTTTAATGGTACCTAATTTACAATCATTAAAACCTTCACTTAAAAGTTGAAAAGAGGTGAATTGCCAGTAACTTTTCATTTAAGTTACTTTATGCATGATATTAAAGCATGACCTTTAGAATTCTTAGGTACCATTCTGTGAAATTCAGCTCATAAATGCTCTTTGAATCGCCAAAACCAAAAATACTAAACTATTTATGAAACACCAGAGACTACTATAGCTTTGAACATATACTTAAAATATCAATTGTTTTTTAACATAATATCTGAAATATATTTTTTGCACCAACATTTAATGGGGTCCTCATATAGTGCATTAGGACAGTATAAAATATGTCAATGAGTGTGGAATGATCTTAATTGTTTACAAAATTGTCTCAAAAATACTTAAAAACAGAGACAAATGGATATCTGTTAATTACCAGTCATGGTCAGTTCTCTATTGTATGCCCATTTTCTACAACCCAATCAATTCTGATATGTAATCACTTTAAACAGACTCTAAGTCAGATTTGCAACATTTTCTTCTCTTCTCATAAATAATTCTCAGATAGAAAATATGTATCACTATTAAACACCAATATTTATTAAAAAAAAACATTTTCTTTTCTTGATGCAGAATGATTGTATTAGATATTAGATTTGACATATATATTTCCATCTATCTTTAAAATTTTATCTTCATATTTCTTGTCAGTATATGGTCAGGGATTTTAATTGTATTTCAGAAGTAACCATAAAAATAGAAGACGCTATTTAATACCTCAATACACACACTATTATGACTTTACTTCAGAACAAGGAGGTTTGTCATACCTCATTCATTGTTCCACAGTTTTATCACTTGAGGTACTTTCCTTTCAATAAGGATTAAGTATGCATACCAGTAATCAGTTGATTCTCAAATAAATAGTCATATATTTTCTATATTAGTCATTGGAAATTTTTGTGAGATTCTTTGAAAGCTCCCTATTTGAAATTGAATTCCAGTTAGTGTTTTATCAGCAGAAAAAAAAAATGAGTGATTTTATTTACCTTAACAAAAGAGAAACTTCAGGCATGTGTTTTGATACACAATTAAAACAGAAACAGAGTCTCTAATAAGATAGTTGAAAGAAATGACGGGTGTGCAAATAAGAAAGGAGGTCAAAGTCTCCTTATTTATAAAAGAATTGGAGGTTGAATGCGAACCATTGCTATGTAACTCATTAACTTCGTTTACCATCAGATCACTCGTGTTCATTGTAGTCAATCTCTCTAAGAAGGAATTCATTCTTTTTAATTAAATTTGTGATGAGAGGAAAATGTCTTTTTCTGCTGTTCTTTCTTAATTCTAATTCTCATATTGCCAGTGATAGCATTGGTTGTTTTAAAGGGTTGGGCTGACTTGTGCTGCTACATGACAGGGGAGCAATATGTTCAGATTTTCTACTCTAACCCTTATCACTTGGATTTTGGAGCTCAAAGTATGTTGGGCCTCATGAGGCCCAAGCATGAGGCCCAGTGTAACTTCCTGAGCCTAACTCAAGTTTGGTTACCTGTCTCTGGCTACCCAACCTAGCCACCACTAATGTGGCAGAATATTATTGTCCCTTGTTCTTTACTCCGCCATAACTCATCCCAGGCTTCTCCACTCCTATCACAGCCCTATATAAGTCTCTGATTGATACCATTAAATGAGTCCCTGCTTTGACAGACTCCTGACTCAGTGGGTGTGTTTTTCCCCAGTGCCCATCCCAATCAGCCCCAGGGAGAATTCTACAGGTCGGACTCTGCCCCCTCCCTTTCCACCAGAGAACTCAGCAAAAGTAGGCTTGTTAAAGCTGTACTGTGCAAATTACCTTCAATTTTTAACAAGTGGAGATTTACATAAAGAGTATGTGACAATATATGGCAATTTTAAAATTATCAACTAGTAAAAACATGAGCTTATAATGATCAATTGCTATAAATTTGAGTTGTTTTATTCTCTAATTTTTTTATATTAATAGAGAATGTATTCTAATTTTGATATTGAAATAACTTTAAAGTTTTCCTGAATCATGCAAATGTCTTTCAAAACAAGATATATTAAGACCTGAAGCATTTACAACGCATTAAGTCTCATCAAAATATAATATTTTTATAAATCTATAGTATTTACAGTCTATTTACAGTTGTTGAATCTACTGTTATCATGTGCAGATGCTTATAAAATTTTTACCATGATTTCAATAATGAAATATAAGGCCCCAAGCACCCTCATTTATTGTTAAACAGTTTTTGAATTGGTTGTCACTGACTGAACCAGATTAGCACTCAATTACTAATTTATTTGGCATACATATTTTTAAGTGAATTTATTATCATTACATAAATTAGATGTTTAGATACTGCATCACCACTTGTATAATCAGCTTTCGTATGAATAACTTTCATTTTGTTAATTTATTTTTGTGACAGGCCTTTGTTCTCTATGTATTTATTATATTATTATATTATATTATTCTGTTCTAAGTCATAAAAGTTATGCTCTATTTAAATTGGACAGGATAAAAACATGTAATATAAGACACAGGTGAAATTCAGTGCCACACACTTACGTAGCATGGACAGAATCATGATTTGCATCCCAACATTGTTAAAATAGTACAATGTGGAATCTTAGTAGGTTAAACCTAATAGGATAATTGAACTTCAACAGTGAAGTTTCCAATTACATATGATAGACCTCTCACACTATGCATTCTCTATGAGGAAAACGAGTACAGAAAAACAACAACTTGTGATGGAGAATAGAAAATTATCATAAAATAAGTAGTATACTAAAACATTCATGAGTGAAGATGTAAAAGTGAATTGGCTCTTTCTTATATTTGTAGGTGGACCTAATCATATTTTCTTTATATATAAAATATTAGAAAAAGTGGATCAGGATGGATATTAGGTACTTGGAGAAATGGAAGGAGGGAAACTGTAGTCAGGCTGTAATGCATGACATAATTAAATAAATACTGTAGCATATATATGCAGTTCCAAGTACTATATGTAAAATGTTTTTAGTGACTCAGAAGTATTGACTCTCTAACTCTACTAAGCACTTTTATACTCTACATTGAGCTATGTTTCTGCCTTAAATTACATCTCACGTTATAGTTAATTTTGTCAGCTAGAATAGTATAGAATTTTAATTTTAGTTGCCATTATAGTAATTATGAAATGATTTTGAAAGGTGTTTCTTATTTGTAAAATTTATGGAAATAATTACCCTTTTATTCTTTTGGTGTTTGTTGGGCTCAAGAATTTTGTTAAAACTTGAGATTAAATGAAATGAGTTTGCCAGGAACAAGAATAAATATTATACAAAAGAATCATAGCCTTGTCTTTTAACATTGTATTACTATAGATCATATTAAAATATAAATGATCATCTCTAGAACTTCCTGAATGTTGTATAAACAATCCAATATTTTTAATATTTGTTAAATTTGAAATAATTCCACATTAATTTGTAGATCTTACAAATCATACATGTTGAAGTACATATACGCTTAAACATAGAACTGTAGAGATCTTTAAATATTTAGGTTTTCCTTGATGATGGCTTTGACAGTGTACAGTCTAGAAAGGATTATATAATGATCTAAAGGTGCCCAAATATTTAGTAGAATGGTTCCATTATTAAGTAGCTGTCATTATAATCAATTTGGTAAACAAACTGTGCATGTAACACATAAGAAAATGTAACTACTTAAGTAGTATAACATGATCAATTAGCTAAAATACAACTATAACCTCAGTTGAGAAGATATTAAAAGAGCCTCAGTGTTGTACTGAATAATTTTTGTAGTTTGATATTAGCAGACATGAATGCCAAAACATTTAACAAAATCTATTAGTCATCATTCTACACATAAGATCATATGCACCATGACTACTTGACAATAAAATAAAACAGGGAAGTGTTTTCAGCTTTTCTATGTACTTTGGGCTTAGTAAATACCCAGTTGTTAAATAAACATATCTTCTTAGGAATCAAAACGAAGGGAAGTAAAGAAGTGAAATTGACTGACTAAACTTAATAAAAATAATTATTTTATTGACGAATTTTGGTGATGTCTAGTAGTATGAAACATATTGAATCATGATCAATTAGAGATGAATCGGCAGAATGGACTTTGACAAATATACCTTAAAGTATTAAATAATTTGGAAACTAAATCATATGTTCATCAGTTGAAAATATTTCATACTGTACTTCATTGTTCCACACTAACAGGATCTGAATTTAGCAATGGGGAGTTACTCAAGTGAAGCTTGTCTTGTCCCTTTGCCATCCATATATACACTGGATCTGCTATCTTTTGACATTTGTGCTGAATTCAGCATTGTTTTAAATATTGGTGAAATAACCCAAAGCATCATCAGTCAGTGAGATGACTCAGGACTCAAGGCTTTTGCCAAACTAAAGAAGCTGAGAAGTAATGTAAGTAGAAAAATAATATCCATCATCTCTTATTAAATATGTGTTATGTGTCCTGTGCCCCAATAATTAAATTTTTACAATAAAATTAAGAGCAAGCTTCTTCTAAAATGAAAACTTAAAAATAAAAACAAGTTATGCCAGAATTTTTAAATGTCGTTCTTATAATATAACTTATATAGTTTTCTTTTTACAATTGTAATAAATTGGCTTAGTGCTCTTCTGAGAAAAGAGTATATTTCAGTAGCAAAGATGCTCTGAGTTAGCTGCATCACACTGTCATATGTCTGTAATCATTTCCAATTGCTATAAAGATCTTTAGCCATGTTTACTTTTTAATTTCCTCATAGAATGTGTGGTGTTATTTTATTTTTACCCATCCATGTGTTGGATCCAGTGCTCCAAAATTTAGGGAAGCTGAGATATATTCTGTAGATACATACCTAGTCCTTAGGATTGCATGACTTGCTAAATTGTTCCTTCATATTAACTTTTTTTTTGTTTTTTTTGTTTTTTGTTTTTTTATAAACAAGGTTTCTTTGTAGCTTTGCTGCCTATCCTGGTACTAGCTCTTATAGACAAGGTTGGCCTTGAATTCACAGAGATCTGCTGCCCGCCTTTGCCTCCTGAGTGCTGAGATTAAAGACGTGAGCCAACACTACCAGGCTCCTTCATTTTATTTTAATATATATCTTCTTTCTTTTTTAGTAAAGCTGTTTCAAGTACTAAGCAGATATTTTTAAAATATGACAAGGAAACTATAAATAAATAAATAAATAAATAAATAATTGAATAAATACCTTAAACTATTGAATACATGACTTGTGTTTTAGACATAACTGTGTTTATTCACTTTTTTCCCTCAAGCTACAGGCAATCTATGTTCCTTCCCATAAAGTTTTTGAATTACTTTTGGATTAATAACAAAGGTCAAAGTGAGAAAAAAACCCACCTTGAAAATTCTAATGGCCTCAATGATCATCAAGTTAAAGGTTTTTTCCCTCACTCTGATGGATGTATTGGTTTTGATAATTGTTCTTTTCAAATCATAGACTATCTTTCAGCAGCAAAAGCATTTTAAAAGTGTATATATTTGAAGTTAAAGTAGAAGGAAATGAACAGTGAAAAATAACTCAGAAGTAGTTCACAAAATATTCCGTGTATCCTCAAGAAATGCTAATTTGAAAAAAAAAACATATCACATTTGAATTGATTTGTTTTATTTTAATTTGTAATCTTAATTCTCCTGATTCATCGAAATCTATGTATAAAATGTAAATTTGAAGAGCTTTAAAGCATATGGCAATATAAAAATGGCCTCCAGAAGGTTTTTCATATTTGTAGGGTTGCTTTTGTAAATAAAACAGAAACCAGTTTTTGAAAAGTTGCAAGAAGTTAGTTTTGAATTATATTTACAGTGTATGCCATTTTGTCAGTGGAGTAAGTCACATCCCCTTCATTCACACAAACAAAAGGAACATGAATCATCAAGGTCTTAAAGCCATGAGAAATAAAAATGGCTGAATAAACCAGAAACTAAAGAACTAAATTCAATTCATTGGGGAATTAAATTTATTGAATTCACTACACCTTCATTCTGTGTATAACATTATTCTTGCTTACCATCATAGGCAATATTAAACCATTAAGTGTTAAAAAAGGCTGACTGAATTATAGCTATTATTTTCCAAAGGATGTTAAAAGTCTGTACCTTCTGGGCATGATGAAAATGATTAAGAAGTGCCACTGCTCTTGCAGTACAGACTGACATCACAGGGTTTGAGCAACGTTATTGTTCCTTGATGTCAATGGCAGAGGTTAATATACTTGTAATAATTCAACTTCCTCATAGGGATGATATGAATTATCTGGTGGCAAATAAGAAAATACAAAATTAATCATAAGATTAATAGGTTAATAAACATTAGAAATTAGGTAATTTTCTATCAACAATCTCTTACTTGGAAAGAGGGATAATTTTCAAGAGACCTAAAATTTTATAATATATAAAAATTAAAATATAATACCATTAGAATTGTAGCCTAAGCATTTTATTTAATTTTATATATTAATATCTTTGATTAAGTTATCAAATGTTTGCTAGGCATATTTCATTTTTTTTAACCTTGAAAACATATCCTGAAAGAGAATGCTAATTACTAAGTCTATGGATATCAAGTATTTCAACATTAAAGAAAATCGTTGTAAAAGTAAAGAAAGTAATACAATTAATATTAATTTTAAATATATTATATTATGTATAATGTGTCTTAAATATATGATATATGCACAAATGAATCATATCTTATAGTATATTTAGGCATATATAATATTATTTAATACTATATATACCATATTATTACCTATAAAATATACTATATAATTCTATATTATAATAACTATATATTTATACTTGAGTATTAATCAGACCTAAAATAATTGCACTTAAAACCTAAGATAAAAAAATGAGGTTGTGAGTGAATTTTGTAAAATAAACAAAAACAGCTGTCAATTATGCCTTCTAGACATGAATTAAAATCTTCTTATTCAACAGCAGATTACATCCTCCAACTCCTTTCTGAGAGGTTCTATTTGAACTATAAGAATAACATATTTGACAGCTATTCAATCTTATTTCTAAACTACTGTTAGAAGTAATATGAGTTCCGAGTAAACCGAAACTTAATGTGGGTGAAAAGAGTGAGCATTTGCACCATATTTAGAAAATAGGTCAGGATATTTCACATAGAGTAATGTTAACTAGTGATAAAACTAGCTAAATTAGTCCCTCCCCTAAGGGCTTAGGGAATCCAAAGAGGAGGCAGAAAGAGTGTAAGAGCCAGAGGGGTTGGAGGATACCAGGAGAACAAGGCTCCTTAAATCAACATGAACAAATCTCATATGAATTTACAGAGACAGAAAAAGCATGCCCAGGGTCTGCATATGTCTTCACCCAGCCCTTTGTTTATTTATTATGGTTTACTCTTTAATCGGTTTTGTGGGATTCCTCAGCGTGCAAGAAAGTAGGTCTCTGATTCTTTGCCTTTATTGTGCTCATTTCCACATTTGTTTGTCTTGTCCAACTCCAATATTATAATTTTATTCTATTGCATTATGTTATATTTTGCTACATTTTAATATTATCCCTTAGAAGTAGCTTGTTTTTTAGTAAGAGACAGAAAAGACGTGGTTTGTTTGGGTGAAAAAGTCGAGAGAAACTGATAGGAGGAGAAGGAGGGGATATTGTAATTAGGATATATTATGTGAGAAAATTATATCTATTTTCAATAATGGAAAAAATAGAATCAGTTAAATTTGCAAAAATAACATTCTAGAAAATACTGTCAATATTAATGGTTGTAAATCTTTGAATTCTGTTCATGGAAAATTCATTCTTTATGGTCCTGAGACTATGAGTGTTAGTAAAGAGATAGTAAACAAGATCTCTGAATGTTTTGCTTTTATTAATAAGCAGCTCTTTCAAGATCTTTATCTGTATCTAGTTTTGAAAACTGACTTCATATACACTGCCCTCTAGATTCCTCCAGCATTCCCAAATAAATTTAAATGTCTCTCAAAATGCAGTTTTAAGGGACTTGACTTTATACAAATTAATCTTCTACCACTCTTACTCAGTCTACGGAAAATTTATGTGTGCTCCATCATTAGTATAATATTTTTTATTTGTTTTAAAACCCAATATTTTTGAATAATTTCATTCGGATTTATCTTGTTTTCAAGACATGTCCAATGTTATGCTGAATCTCATTTGTTTTCTAATTACCCAATTTGGAAGCACCTATAATTTTTATTGCAGCACTAAATTTTTGAAGAAAGAAGCTGTATTACAAACATCCATCTTTGGTCTTACAGGAAGATTGGTTACAGAACCTCTATGGATACCAACCTGTGAGAGCTCAATACTCTTATGTAAGGCGAAGAAGGATCTTCATATAATCTATGACCTACTTTGTACTTGAAATTAACACCAGGTTTACTGAGCAGTGTAAATGATGAGCAAGTTGTTGTGAAATGACATAGTTTCAGAAATAAGGATAAAATGAAAAGGCATGCACGTGTTTATTTCAAATATAGTTTTCTGAGTATGTTCAGTTTGAATTTTGTTGAATTTTTTGAGGCAGAATTTAATATGGAGAGAACTGAATGTATCTAAGTTTAGCTTTAAAGGAAATACCAAAGCTGAATTTTCTGAAAAGATAGATTCATTAGATGACAGATAAACATATAGATGGATGAATAGATGACATCTGGATGCTATCATATTTAAAGACTGGATGTGTGGATGGAAAGATAAGTTTAAGATAAAGTATAAATGATAGATATACAGATAATGGATTTAAGATTTCCATTGATGAGTATATAGTTTTGTAATTTGATAAGAATATATTTGATAAATAGATGATAGAGAAGCTGATTTAAAACAGATGGCACTTTTATAGATGACAGAATGTTCTTTCTCAAAATTTTAGTTTAAGTGTATAGAATATATAGTAATAAAACTGGAATGTCACCAATGAGTAACACTAAGAAAAACTGGATAGTTGAAGAAAATCAGTTCTACCATCTATGAGAGATAGTGACAACAATAACAACAACAAAACAATGTGTTCTTCATTGTATGTTTAATTTTTGTTTGTTTGTTCTCTCTTTTTTCCCACAAATTCTGTGGAATTTAATAATCATAAGATACTATTGCCGCAGTACCAGACACAACTGAAAATATCCAAGAGATGGCTGAGGAAGTCCAATCCAAAACCTTTATACTAATGGTTTTGGACAAGGTCCATATTTTCACATATTTTATTTCTGTAACCATTGACATAGAAGCAACTTTATTTTACACAAATAAAATTAGCTTATGTAAGGATGGGAACAGCAGCTTCTTGAGACAGATAAAAATATTTTCATGCACAAGATGATAGTCTCCAGCACTCAACCACAATAAAAATCCCTGAAATGTATTTATCATAAGAAAACACAATTTTGATAAGTTAAATAATTAAAGAGGATTATTATTAGCAAAATTTATTTTAGTAAAATTTTGAATGCTTGAATAAAAATATAAATATAAAGCAAATTTTGTATTTAAGTTATATAATGACAAGAGTAACATTTTCTCTAGTTTAGAAAAATTACGTATAATAAACACTTTCTAAAAACATGTAACTTTCTTTGTAATAGTATACATATTGAAAGATTAGTCATTTTTATTGGCAATATTGTCTAAAAGTTTATATTGTCTAAATAATTGTATATTTTAGAAATGGTTCAATGTTTCCTATTAGATGAATCAAATATCAGGATTAAACATTTTATAGTTATAAATATATTATTTAATATAAACTCAAAATGAATTGTGGGCTTTTATATTCTTGGATCATCATGGCCAATCTTCGCTTTTAAGGTCTTAATATTAATTATTTCAAGGAGACCTGAATACTTTATCTCTGATTAATGTGCATGAGAAACTATTTGCAAATTTCCTCTAAAAACTGTCTAAACAATTATTGTTAGCCATATGTCATTTCTGCCAATGTGCAGAACCAATGAAGGGCAACAGACTAGGAGTTTAAGAGAAAGCCATGAAACAGATTAACGATCCATAGAGCATTTACTGTGCACACATCCCCAAGTGGTTCACAGTGATATCATACATACTAAGTTTGTGTTTGTTTCTCTTTAAAATATTATACTTTACTGGATTGGTATATAAAACAATGTTTTATGAATCTTCCTTTTACCAGCAACTACACTTTTTTAATTGAAGAGTTATAAGTCTTTTGCAATTTAAAACAATCAATATTCATCATTATCCTTATATTTCTAAGAGTAAGAAAAGGACTGAACTACATAAATTGATACATTTACTACTCAATAGAAAGTTTATGAATGCTTTCAGAAAATATGTTCATGATAATCTAAAGACAAAATGTTCTCATACAAATTATTATTGCTGTTACCACCAGAAATTCACTCAAACTAATCATTCACTAACACATATTTTTTCTGGACAAAGAAAATAGTATTAGGTACTTCAGAAAACAAAGTGCCATTCAGATGCCATTAACATTTACAAAATTTTTATTCTTTTTTTAATAAAATGCATTATATTTGTTATACTTTATAAGAGACTTTATAGAATCTTTTGTCACATTGACCCTTAAAAAGAATTTGAATTGTGACTATCCAATAATAGCCTTACATATAGAAAATGCCCACTAAAGAACTCCTTTGCAGTGCCTTTTATAGGCTGAGAATAAGATTGGAAGTCCCTTAAAAAATGTAATTAATATCAATGTCTTAGTTTAGGTTAATAATGTTATGATGAAGCACCATGACCAGAGTATCCTCAGAGTGGAGGGGCTTATTCATTTTGCTCACGTTTCCATATAACTGTTCATTGCCAGTAGCAGTAAGGGCAGGAAGCAATACAGGACAGGTACCTGGAGGCAGGAGCTGATCTGATGCAGAAGTCATGGAGAGGTACTGCTCTCTGGGATTTTTTTTTTTTTTAGAACAGAAAACTTCCATCCCATAGAAACTCTACTGATGATGGCTCATGGGTTCACCCCTCCTACAACAATCACTAATTTAACAAATTCCCTACATCCTGACGTTATGGAGACTTTTTTTTCATTTAGGGTGCCCTCCTCTGATGATTCTAGCTTGTGAGAAGTTTACATAAAACTAGTAATTACACTTACCTCTTTATAAACATTGCTGATATTTTTGTTCCACTAATACATTAAACTTGCTATTATCATCTTAAAAAATGAACTACCATTGCCTTGTTAGATGGTCCTACACCCCTATATACACAGGCACATATAAATTTTTGTATTGTCTCAGAACAAAACTAAAATATTCTTAGGCTCTCAGTTTCTTATAAGTATAGTGAAGGGGAACAATTCTTTATCCTTGAAGGTTACAGCCTTGAATTATCAAATAAATATATAATATAAATAAATATGATATCTTCTAAAAGTATTGTTAGTTGCCAAATATTAATTCAGTATATAACTGATTTTATATCATTTATTTTATTTTTATAACTAATGGGATAATTATAACCCTATTTTAAATAAAATGACAAAATCAGAAATTTCTATGGTGTAATAAATTAAGTCTACGTGTGCAAATAGTCCATTACATAAAGCATTACATTATAGTGGAGGAAGCTATTTGTTCCAGTAGTAAAAGGTGGCAAGGACATTCAAATTAAGTTGATGACTTTTAAATTCTAACTAAGAGGTAGGTAGTTATCTTTTTCTTAAGCACAGCCCCAATATCTGTTTTCTCTTAATTGGAATCAGTTCAGCAACCTACAGCACTTGTCCTGGGCTTCATCTCCACAGATCTCAGTGGTATTGCTGCCCAGAAAGGGAATTCAAATTCCATTATCCCCATTATCTTACAAAGCATTTTACTTCTGCTAGCTTTAGTTAAGTTAAAATCTGTTTCACTTGCATTACTGATTAAAACTAATTGAGTTTGTTGCTTAATCCTATCAGGGAATGTCTATTGCTTAAAACAGGTTCATTTCCAAATAGAATTGTTTGAGGGTAATGAGTAAAATATCAGACCAAGATTCTATTTCATTAATGTCATTTAAATAGTATCTGGATTTATCACACTTGGGAAAATGTCTTACATTCCAATACCAGAGAGCATTCTGTATGTGCATTTAGAAAGCAATGATTGCATAAAAGTAACAGTCATTTCTTAAAAGTAGAAAAAATAATTACAAGGTTGTTTTAATTTAAGAAATAATATCCTGCTTTATACTTTGTCCCCTTCCTTTTATAATGTTTCCACGATGTTGAATTAAAACATATAAATTAATGTTTAAAATATTAAATTATAAATGCTATATTAATAGATATATCATGATAATTTTTCTTGTTTGCCACAAACATAACAGTTACATTGAAAGAATCAAGAAGAAAATAGGAGAGAAGCTGTTCTATTAACTTTCTAAGTTACAAAAAAAAAAAGGCCATAAAAGAAATACCATTTCAACATAGCAGCTGATGCTATTTACAAATTTCCAGCTCATGTAGCCATGCCATTGTGTGGTTGCCAAATACCTCTTTGGAGCTCTTCTAATCTTTTGTTGCCACTGAGAAAACAGAAAGCATGTAATCCTCAAAGTAGAGTTGGGAGAGGATGAAATGTGGGTCCCAACATCACAAATGTGTGCATGTCCTTGACTAAATCAACAGTCACACTAGTGCTTCTTCTACTTTCAGCTTTTTCCAGGATCAGAAAATGTTCTTGGCAAAAATAAAAAAAAAGAAGAAAGAAAGAAAGAAAAGATAGGGAAAATATCGCAAAGTTAAGGATGGATATATATATATATACTATTAGATCTTTTCAGTGAAACTTATATAATTTTCATAATTTATACTAATTCTTTAGATATAAAGACAGAGTATCTTGGATGATTAGAAATGAATGTTTTGTTTTCATACTCAAATTTTTTAGAGCAACATAATGAATTTATTTGCAAGTATGTGTAATGTGTGATAATCCGAAACATCTAAAAATCATATTCCAAAAAATACATTTTTGTCCTATATGTAGTTCAGAAAGGTTTTTTTTTTTTGTTTTTTTTTTTTTTTTGTTTTGGTTTTTCGAGACAGAGTTTCTCTGTGGCTTTGGAGCCTGTCCTGGAACTAGCTCTGTAGACCAGGCTGGTCTCGAACTCACAGAGGTCCACCTGCCTCTGCCTCCCGAGTGCTGGGATTAAAGTCAGAAAGTTTTTGAAGTCCTCATTATCTCTCTGTGTGGTAAAAAATTTTCCAATTATGTAAAACCTGAGGACACAAAACAAATGGTATGATTTTTATTTTTATTTTCATTTTAATTTATTTTATTTTATTAAAAATTTCCGCTTCCTCCCTGCCTCCCTTTTCCCTCCCCTTCCCCCCTCCCCACACCCCACTTCCCTCCCCCTTGAGATGTTAGTGAGAGATGCCTGTAAATCCTATTCAGGTTTAATTTCAGTTTATTATGATCTGTGCAATATATAGCTAAAATAATGTAGTGTAGTGGTTTTGCAGCCTAAGTACATCTACATTCATTCTCACATCTTTAGTGGGTGAAATTCAGTTTCTTTAGCTAAGCCATGTTATCTCTAAGAAAACACATTGATAATATTGTTTAAGGCATGAATAATATGTGATAGAAAATTACAAAAAGAGCAATTTAGTCATACGGTGTGGCTTAATTGTCCTCTCTGTGTGTACTGAGAGAGAGGGTCAAAAAACACCTAACTTTCATAGTGGTTTCAGAAAATATCAGAGCTGCTATAGTACAGAGAAAATGACAGTAGCAAGAGACAATAGAAGCAGCAAGTTCTTTGTACTCAGGTTCTACCTTCAATGCAGTGTTATATATGTAAAATATTTTCTCTATACCATACTGTTAATAATTGGAAAAGCAAATTATAGTTATTATTAACAATAATTATGCTATTTTCAATATATGTATATATAATGCCAGAGTTTTGAAAAGAAATATTATATAGCCAAACCATGCTAAATGAGTTCAGTATCATTTTAAAGAAAGTTTTTTTTTTAAATGGTTTCTCTTACAGTAATAAACACTGGGACCAATGAGGAGAAAACGGTTTGTTTCATCTTATAACTTGTAGTCCATCATGATATTTCTTATACTAATTTCATAATTGTATTCATAATTCTACTGTTTGTATTACTTGAGCATAAGGACATTCAGGAGAAGGAACTCAAGTTACATATCTGGAGGCAGGGACTGAAACAAAGACCATTGAGGAACTTAATAACTGGCTTGCTCTCTATGGCTTACTTAGCTTCCTTTGCTGCAGCAAAACACCACCTGCTCTGCAGTGGCACAGCACATGATAGTGTGTGTCCTTCCCCATCAATTATCAGTAAAGAAAATGCAACATATCCTTGACTACAGACCAATCTTATGAGGATTTTTTTCTCTCTTGATAGTCTCTCTTCCCAGATAACCACATCTTGTGTCAACTTGCCATAAAGCTATGTAGAACAGACTGTAAAGAAAAAAACAACATTTATGGTGTTTTGGCTGTTATTGTTGGGGTTTACTTTTATTATAAACTAAGTATATTAAATAAGAATATATATTTGATAGTAGGAAATACTTTCCATTTCAAAAGAATGAGAGAATGACAAAAGAATTTTTTTATATATTGCTAATGGACAACTGCCTCCAATTTCATTTTAGCTAAGCAATGTTGTTATACTTTGATGATGTCCTTAGCTAGAGGTGAACTTTATCACTGGTTCTTCCTCTATAATCTTGTAAATTACACATTGTAAACTGGTTCCATTGTTGTGAGAATTGACTGATCATATGATGTTTCATGGCTTGTTAACTATCTGACCATTAAACCATAACATATATCTTCTCTGTGACCATAAAAATAATTGTAAAATTCCACTTTTAATCACTTAGTCTTTTGGTACAAAGAGACTGCTCTGCCTTTGTTATGAGCTATTTTATTCTCGTACAATGAGAGACTGAATATATTGCCCGAACTTTATTAAATTTTTACTTTGTATTTTCTCAGTGTTAGCTCTTGGTTTTCTACACCATAACAGTGTATCATCAGTCATACAATAAAACCCAAGATAAAAATTGCCTGCCAATGAGCAAGAAAATTGTGGAGCTTAATTTTTATGAAAGTATTTATTTTTCCTTAAATGATTTTTAAATTTATATTTTGGTTTTGGTAAACTTGAAAGCTTTTGAATATATTCTTTTTCTCAAAAGTTTTATATGAGTGAGAACAATCACTAATCAGAGATATAGGTTTATTTTAAATGCCTATTATTTTACATTCTTAGATATTTGCATATGTTTCAGGTAAGATGTTATTAACATTTACATAATTAAAATTGGACTGTTAAAGTATAGACAATAGAGCAAGTTAATGTAATAAAACATTTTTTCAAATAATGAGACAGGTGTCAATTTATTTTCTCTAATTTGTCATTTTGTGCTCATCGCTCTCTTTTGATTTAAATATCTTTATTGTGCTAACATAATAGAAATATTATAGATATGATTACATTTCTAAAATTAATTTAAGAAATTAATTATTATTTATATTAAAATGAATTTCTGCTCATTGCAGTTCATTTTCTTTACTGATCTGGTAAATATTTCTTAGGACAGTAATGTTCTGCTATCCACATTACATGGCTTAGAACCTTTGATGACAGATAATTCCCTGTGCATCAATTAGAGACAATATTTCCATTTTAGCATTTAAATATCTCCTGTGTTGAGGAACTCTTTAAATAAGGCCATTCATGCAGTCATTCAAAGCTTCATAGACTACTGACTCAGAGGATTTGCCTCATACTATCTATGGCAGCATTTGACTTTTGATTTTTGCTGGTGCTTGTTTGTAGTAAGAGGTCGCTTACTTGTTTCCTGGCTTCCTGGCAACTCAGACTCAAAATAACCACACAGAAATTGTCTTAATTAAACCATGGCTTGACCTATTAGCACTAGCTTCCTATTGGTCAGCTCTTACATATTAATTTAACCCATCTCTATTAATCTGTGTATTACCATGAGGCTGTGGCTTACCAGGTAAAGTTAGGGTGTCTATTTCTGCCAGGTCTACGTGGTTTTTCACTGACTCTGCCAACTTTCTCCCAGCATTCAGTTTAGTTTTCTCCACCTAGTTCTGTTCTGCCCTACCATAGGCTCAAATCATTTCTTTATTAATCCATGGTAATCACAGTTTACAGGGAAAATCCCACATCACTTCATTTTATTTTGAGAATAATATGAATAACAGAATGCAGATTGTCATGGATGTGGAAAAATTCAAGAAGATAGAATCAGAGACTCTACTGTAACACTCTTTATTTTGCTATGCTCCTCCAAATATGCCTATTAATTAATCCAGACTCAGAATAGAAATAACCCATCCCTTGAGACTTCTTATCTTTTGGGAGAAGATCATGTAAATCCAAATAAGAAGGGAAATTTAAGATAGGTATTTACATTGAACAAAGGTGTTGTACAGTGTGAATCTGTGGGCTTTGTTTCTCTGTGATAGAATCAAATGGCTTAATTTTCTTTTATAGATTCTTTTTTTTAATTTATTTATTTATTAAAGATTTCTGTCTCTTCCCCGCCACTGCCTCCCAATTCCCTCCCCCTCCCCCAATTAAGTCCCCCCCCCCTTCAGCCCGAAAAGCAATCAGGGTTCCCTGTCCTGTGGAAAGTCCAAGGAACCCCCACCTCCATCCAGGTCTAGTAAGTTGAGCATCCAAACTGCCTAGGCTCCCACAAAACCAGTGCGTGCAGTAGGATCAAAAACCCATTGCCATTGTTCTTGAGTTCTGACTCTTATACTTCAAAAAAATGAGTAGGCTGAGTTTTCATGGTAGTTTCAGTTATAAAAGGATGAGGCAGCGTAAGTACCTCTTAAAATTATTGATCTTTTCAGCACTGTCCACCTATAATTGATGTTAACATTCAGGTAAAGGTACTAAGGATCATAACAAAAGATATGATATGCAGATACATGTTGAGTACACATATTAAGAAGAGAGATGAGCCCAGGAACATATTGATTTAAACTCACCTGAAAAGGTGATTCTTTACAGAAAGAATAATTGTTTTAATATACAATTACTAAAATGAAATTTTACCATGTTGTTTTCTATCTACCCAACTCTAAAGGTTACTTATTGTTAGTTAATTTGTTTGTATAACTTATAAGCCTCAAAATTTAGTTGCTATTCACAAAAGCATGACATTGCTGAAAATAAAAATCGACAGAAACAAATAAAAAGCAAACAGAATAAGAGCACTAAAGAAAAAAAGCAAAAATTGTGAAATAAATTATCAATTTTGTTTAATTTTATAAAGGATTAAACTAATAACATGGTTGATCTCCAAGTCATAGCTATGGAAATCTCACCATAAGAGCTTAAATTAACTTTCATTATAAAACTGAAACAGTGGGGCTGATCTATTGGGAGCTCACCAATGCCAGCTGGACTGCGACTGAAAAAGCATGGGATAAAACCGGACTCTCTGAACATGGCGGACAATGAGGGCTGATGAGAAGCCAGGGACAATGGCACGGGGTTTTGATCCTACTTCATGTTCTGGCTTTGTGGGTGCCTAGCCAATTTGGATGTTCACCTTACTAGACCAGGATGGAGGGGGGAGGACCTTGGAATTTCCACAGGGCAGGGAACCCTGACTGCTCTTTGGACTGCAGAGGGAGGGGAAGAGGAGTGGGGGAGGGGGAGGGAAATGGGAGGCTGGGAGGCGGCGGAAATTTTTTTTTCCTTTTCTCAATAAAAAATAAATAAAAATAAAAAAAAACTGGAAAAAAATTTCTTAGGAAAAATCATAAGCCGAGCCGCTCCACTGGCTAACACATGTGGTTTTGGATTTGCATGGATCCCCCTCTGTCTCGCTCT
The DNA here is from genome assembly GCF_018167655.1 of Microtus oregoni. Taxonomy (NCBI): domain Eukaryota; kingdom Metazoa; phylum Chordata; class Mammalia; order Rodentia; family Cricetidae; genus Microtus; species Microtus oregoni. The sequence goes on from NW_024543060.1 coordinate 21,101,183, forward strand.
CCCTTGCCATGCTCTCCTGGACACCCTAGAGTGCAGCATTTATTAAACATGGGCATTTTAACTTGGCTAATCTGGTCAGATTGGATTTCTTTGCACTGGCGAAGCGGCTTGTCTGTGGATTTTTTCCTAACATAATTTAAGTATTATTCAGTGATTTATTTTTCTATTAAGAGTTGAACTATATGGAGCTGTCTCTTTATTTACATAATAGAAACATGTTTTGAAGTAATTTGGAAGAAAGTAACTTCAAATATGCCAATTTTATTATACATGATAATATGCAAACAGCTTGCAGAAGTTTGTAATTATACAAAGGAAATATAAAATAATTTATAAAACACAGTACTTAAAATTATATCTGCCATTGAGACATGGATCGTAAGGATACCATTTGACAATGAACTTGAAAGAATCATTAATCGGAAAATTATTCCCTATTGTGTCAATCTTAAAAAAAACCCTTCATATTATGTATCATTCAAAGGATTTGTGTTCAATCTTAATACTAAAGCCGAAAAGATGGAAAGTGGGCATTAATAGAATTCAGAAAGGCAAACCAAGGTCACAGGCAGAGGAGAAACCTTAGTCAACTTGGTGATTCTGATGCAATACAATCTCTATAGCAGAAACTGAGGCAGTGGCTCTGTTGGTAAATAACCTGACGTACAAGCATGATGACCTGAGTTTGGATCTCCTGCTCTCAAATAAGAAGCCAGCTATAGAGAGGTATACCTGTTACTCCTGTGCTGGGCTTGGTCAAGAGGCTTGTTCAGTCGAAAAATATTGTATAAAAATAAAGTGTAGCCAGGCGGTGGTGGCACACGCCTTTAATCCCAGAACTCGGAGGCAGAAGCAGGATGATCTCTGGGATTTCAAGACCAGCCTGGTCTACAAGAACTAGTTCTGGGACACGCACTACAGAGAAATCTTGTCTCAAAAGTAAAGTGTAAATTGAGAATGTCATATCAAGTCAATCTCTGTGTTCTATTCACCCGAAAACATTTATCTGCAAGTGTCACACAAATGCCCATTCCCACAGGAACATATAAATAGACCACTGAGTTCAACTCATTGTTCTCCACTACTCCCATACATACACAAATAGACACATAAAACGACATCATTCTACCAGAAATCCTTGTGAAATACCTTATGCATATATAATGCCTACAAAGAACAAAAGAACAAAGCAAACTGATGAAATTCTTGATATTAGTTTCTTGTCATCTTTTTCTATTTTTTTTTTGGTTTTTTGTTTGTTTTGGTAATTTTGTTTCATGCTGTTTTGTCAATAATGTGTTTTTCAATGTCATTAAAGGCTATCACTCTTGGAAGTCACCATTCAAAGTGAAATTATTTCAATTTCTGATAGTATATAACTAAAAACAATAGATATATTCTTAAGTGTAGAAATATACATATTAGATAGAATGATAGAGATAGATAGATAGATAGATGGATGGATGGATAGATAGATAGATAGATGATATAAACATAGATAGATGGTAGGTGGAGATAGATATAGATAAATTAGATAGATAGATAGATAATAGATATAATAAAAGAATCTTGAATATATTTTTTGTCAGTCTAGGACATGAGTAATGTGTTTGTTTGAAGAAATCACTATAGTTCAAAAAAGTCCAGAAAACATCAAGCAACAAATATATCAACTAAATTCAATGTTCTTTTCCAGATTGGTTTGACAACAGCGGACTGTGACTCACTCTCTCTATCAGGCCACATGTGAAAAAAAAAGGAGAAATGTTAGCTAAATACAATTCTGTATAGATTATGGTTATGTGCAACAATAATCCTAAGAGAAAAATTATTACTCAAATGCTTCAAATAAATAGATTATTTGACAGTTTATTGGAGAAGATTTGAAGTTTACATCTGAGGAGGCACGACCTAGCAGTATAACGTAAAATAAAACTAAAGTAAACAGAAATGATCTTCTGAAACCATTGTACTACAATGGTAAACTATCACTGCTACTTGCAGATGTTTAGTTATTCAAATGAGGCATACCATCCATAACAGGAATTCAGGAAGATAAGCTTTCCCAACATACACTAAGAAACAGTGAGGCTAAAAACTTTTCTAGTAGCGTCTCAAATTTCTAGCTATTAGTAGTACCAGTCAAAATTTATAGTCCTCAAAAAGATAGTGTGTATTTAGATGTCTCTGTACTCTCAGGCCTTAAGATTTTATCTGGCACCCAGTATTTGAGAGTTCATGTTTATTTAGTGATTGCCTAATGGAAAATTAATTTTATATTTTAGAAAGCACAGATTTCTCTTTTGATCTTTCCCCAACATAAGACTTTGGGAGAGGAGAGTAGCATTCCGAACTTTCATAATTAAAATCAATATGCAAAAAGTAACACACTTATCTTTTCCTAGAACCCTCAAGATTCACACTTTAACTAAAAAGGCATGAGAGTAGGGCCTTTCTCTATATCATTTGTTAATGAAGAAGAAAGAACTCTCTGTAACTGAAGAATTTGCATCATGGAAAAAAGTAGAAAATAGGCATACACCTTTAGCAGAACAAAAACTATGGTAAATAAATGTTTTGCATGAAATGGCCTTGACTGTCACTGAGAATCTAGCACATAGTTTTCAGAACAAGGAATGCAGTTGAAATCAGACTGACAGCATTAGAATTCATTCAGATCAGTGACTGTCTTACAGAATAAAGTTAAAGTGAAGTTTCCTAATTTTGTTTGCCTAGAAAATATTTGATGCTTCTATTTTATAGTGTTTTCAAATTTTATCAATTTATTATCAAGTAACATATCTCCCGAGAGTCAGAAGTTGATGGTAGTTATTATGATGTTCAATTGTAATACATACAAAAAGATAAAAAAGAGATTAATAATTGCTAATTAATATCTCAAAATTGAAACATTTAAATATATTTATAAGTTATGATAATGGCTAGGAAACAGATAACATGTGAACGTTGTTCAAATTCTAGATTTATATTATACTTCTGCTAATAAATTAAAAGCATACAAAAACAAAGAAAAATTAAGATTATATTTTTCTGTTAATAAATTATCAAGGTTATGTTTCCAATAATTAATAAATTATGACTATTTTCACTTCTTTATATATATAAATCATGTATATATGTGATATATAAATATCACATAATTTTACAGACAATGTAGATCTTGAAGAACAAAATGGTTATAATGAAGATAATCTGGGAAATAGATATATTCTTTAGATGTTTTGTCAAAGAATGTTTACTGATAAAAGTATAAATGCTTCTTATAAAACATTTACTATAATTTCATGAACACAGATAGATAATATTAAAATAGTTTGGCAGCTTTAAAACGTAACTTTAAAAGAGTATTCAAAAGCTTACTGTTTACTTAACTGGAGAGCGCTCTTTGTAGTTAATGGCAAACAATAAACTACTTTCTGCTTATGTAATTTAAGACTTTTGAGTTATTTAAATCCAAAATACTTATTAGTCTTATTATTATTGGTGATTTATTAATGAAAATTAACAAGTTAATAATGTCAAACCATTATTGATAGTAGCTGTTAGGTGACTAATCTATATTGACAACTTTATTTCACCTAGAATCACTAAAATCCAAGCATCAGATTTCCCGTGTGAAGAATTGTTCTAGGTTGAATCATTTGTGGTAGGAGACTGATGCTACATCTAGTCATTTGATGGCAGAGAACTTACCCTAAATCTGGTCGATGCCTTCTAGTGACAGCTCACGGTCAAAAATGATAGAACAAGGAAGCTTTTGTTTTTTGACCACTTGCCCTCACTCTGGCTAGCAAGTTCACCAATATTCTTCCTCAGCAATTCCTTTGTTGGTTATAGAACCAGCTGCTTCAGGATTACTACATAGTGCAAAATCTGGGAACTTTCTAGTACTGTTCTGGGATCCCGGCACCAGAATGGAATTGTTGAAATATCCAATGTCATGGACTCAACGACTGCTAAGTCCCTTGATTTTCCATTGGGAGATAGCAATTTTGGATTAGGATCGGAGCCTACAATCATCTCTAAAAATTATATATATATATATATATATATATATATATATATATATATATATATTGGTTATTTTATTTGGGAGACCTACCTCATGTAATCATACATATCATATACATACAATATACATATATATGTATATATGTGGTCATTTTTTTAGCTTTGTTCCCTTTAAAGAACCCTAATTAATATACTCATTGTGTAGATTTCTTTCTTTTTTTCATTTTTTATTTATTTATTTTTTATTAAAAATTTCCACCTCCTCCCCTCCTCCTATTTCCCTCCCCCTCCCCCGATCCTCCTCCTCCTCCCTCTCCAGTCCAAAGAGCAATCAGGATTCCCTGCCCTGTGGGAAGTTCAAGGTCCTACCCCCTCCATCTAGGTCTGGGAAGGTGAGCATCCAAACAGACTAGGCTCCCACAAAGCCAGTACATGCATTAGGATCAAAACCCAGTGCCATTGTCCTTGGCTTCTCAATTAGCCCTCCTTGTCCGCCAATTTCAAAGAGTCTGGATTGATCACTTGCTCCATCAGTCCCAGTCCAGCTGGCTTTGGTGAGCTCCCATTAGATCAGCCCCACTGTCTCAGTGGGTGGGCGCACCCCTCGTGGTCCTGACATCCTTGCTCATGTACTCCTTCCTTCTGCTCCTCATTTGGACTTTGGGAGCAGATGATATGATAGTGTACATAAGTGACCCCAAAACTCTACCAAAGAACTCCTACAGCTGATAAACACCTTTAGTAACGTGACAGGATACAAGATCAACTCCAAAAAAATTAGTTGCTCTCCCATAAACAAAGGATAAAGAAGCAGAGAGGGAAATCAGAGAAGCATCACCTTTCATGATAGCCACAAATAGCATAAAATATCTTGGAGTAACTCTAAACAAGGAAGTGAAAGATCTATTTGGCAAGAATTTTAAGTCTTTGAAGAAAGAAATTGAAGAGGATACCAGAAAATGGAAGGATCTCCCTTGCTCTTGGATTGGGAGGATCAACATAGTAAAAATGGCAATTCTATCAAAAGCAATCTATAGATTCAATGCAATCCCCATCAAAATCCCAACAAAATTCTTTACAGACCTTGAGAGAACAATAATCAACTTTATGTGGATTTCTAATATAATAAAGAATTCGATTTGAATATATGCTTGCAATTTATCTGACTACCTCAAAACAGTCCCTCAAAACACTTTCAACCTGTTTGATGCAATAATCTGTATGAAAGCACCTAAAGACATCAAAAGCAACATGGTGTATTTTTTTTAAAAAGCTATATTTCCAAAATAAAAATGAATATAAATCACAGGAATTACACAAACACTCACTTTTCCCAAGTTCAACACTTGGGAATTTCATTTCCTTCTCCAAATCTAGGTTCTGAAATGTAGATGGCTTTTATTGAATGTTAAATACAAGTTCTTTGAGAAAACAAATAGTAAATAAAGTGTTTCAATCAATATTTAAAACACTTTTCACAGCCACACCCACATATGGATTTTCATTATTCATGTATGGCACCTTCGTCAGCTCACATGAAGAGAATTGCTGGGAAGCAAGCAGTTAATACTGTTGATGGGCAAAATAAATAGAGGAAAAATAAAAGGTTACTGCAGAGCAGATGATCCATCTTGTCAAAATGTCAAATGTCTCTTCCTCCATGCTTGGAGGTATTACTAAAGGTGGCTTCAAGGCTTTTCTGTCTATCTTGCTTCTGTTTCATTTCTCCCTCTCCCAATCAACATGCTTGCCGCATTGCTCAATCACTGGGCAAATGTTACTTCCTGTGCTCCTCTGCTCAGCCACTTTTATAGTAGCAATAACAGACGCTGTGATTAAGACCCTCAACGGGAAATCTTGAACGAACTGCCTTCCCTGCCCTGCTTCCTTTCTTATTTTCTTTAAAAAGACCAGCCATCTGTGTTAGCATCTTAGAATTATGTTTCTTTGTTCTGCCAGTAGTGTACATGTCTTAATAAATACATATATAAACTCCAAACTTAGAGTTTAATTTTGTAGGCCTGCTTGTTGCTGTGAAAATAAATTAAAACTTACTTCAAAGTTTAAATCTCTTTTCTTGTGGTAAAAAATTCATACTTTATTTGTGACTCTACAGACAGTAAAATGTTTAATTATTTACTAGATTTTATAGCTCAGTTTTAGCAAAGAAAAAAAAGAAAAGAAATATACTATACAAATTAGGAACACATTAAATGGTTTTCTTGTAGAAAATTCAGGAAAATATTAATTTGAAAATTAAAATATTAAAACTATAATGGTATATTTAGTCATATGTATGTACATGAAAAATTTTGAGGACTACTCATTAAAATTAAAACAAAAGAGAACAAAATTAAAGGACAGAATCTAAATATCTTATTAAATAAAATAAAAAGCATTAATTTGTAATATATGTCATATCAGCACAGATATATTCATTCTGTGAGTTTCATTATTACTACAAGTTTATGTTAAATAAAATGTATAATTGTTTAGAGATGAAAATTTGTATTTGTAAACAAAAAATGACTAAGAGAATTATGCTTTGTTCTAGTTTAACAACAGGGATTTTCTCTGCATCCTAGTAGCCTCTCTGATTTTTTATTATCCTGTTTCCCAAATGCATGGATTAGAACTACAAGCAGGATAGAAAAAGAAAGGTTACAACTGTTTGGTTTCTTTCTTTTTTCTTTTTGTTATGGCACACAAATATGCAATCACTCCAACAAGAGAATAAACCCTGACATCCATTTTTCAGCATCTCATGAATAAGGAAAAATTTCATTTCTAATTCACAATTATTTTGATATGATTGTGCTCCCCTATGGATCTCTCCTCTCACAAATTACAGTTCTCTAGCAAAAGAGTAATGTAGTTTGCAAAGTATTTAAGAGATAAATAAAAGGAACTTCTAGAATTTTCAAGCTTTAACAAAAGTGGAATTTCTCTGTTCCTATTGTTAATCTATGACAATGGAATTTACTATGCTATTGGCTTTAAGAATACTATTGTTTCATAAGCAGGGCATGGTGACACACGACGACGACTTTAATCCCTAAATTTGGAAGGCAGAGGTGAGTGGATTTCTGTGAGTTTTGGGCCCGTTTTATTGGTCGACAGAATAAATTTAAGGAAAGTCAGGGCTGCATAGAGAAATGCTGTCACAAAACAAACAAACAAACAATAAAAACAAACATAAATAAATTAAACCAAAACCAAACAAAATCCAAAATTTGAAAGAGAGAGAGAGAGAGAGAGAGAGAGAGAGAGAGAGAGCAAGCTTGGAACCTAGCAAAGGATCAAATAAACATGAATGAGCACAAGCCTTTATTAGTCCTTTGTGTATATGCGCAAGAACGGTACATTTGGTAGTGCAATGTTTTTAATTTATTTCATAACTCAAAAGTAAAAACTTTATTTCTAAAGACACTGTGTATTTTGAGACATAGCAGATGGAAAAGGCAAAACTGTATTTACTTTTAAGCTTTTTCTCTACTGGTTAGCTTTCATGGGGCTGGAAGATGCTATGCATGTAATCATCAGTCTTACCAACTGTGAATCCAAAGAGCTAAAATAATTACTAGCCTATTGATGATATGTTCATTAATTTAATAGTGGTTTGAATGTCATGGGAATAACTAACTATTTTCTGATTGGATTTAGAGCTCACTCCACAAGATGAACGATATGCCTACCACCATTGTTCTGACCAAGATCCTATAATGACACATGTCACATGCACTTAAGAAAAAAAGCATTAAAAATGGATTAATATATGTTTATTGCCACAGTGTTAAATTGACTTCTAATGACTCATGCATAGGCAAATAAATTAGTAATATATTCTAACACTTATTGCACTGACCTTGTTATTCAGAAGAAACAATTAAGATAGGAATTCACCATTGATTAATCTGTAAAAAATAAGGACTGCATAATATTCAGCTCTAAATGTGATATCTGTATCATGAAATGTCCTCCCAAGTTTTAGGAATCATTGCAGAAAAGGGGCTAGAAAACTATAATAGCTAGCGGTAATGCATGGCTACAAGGGAATGGTTTGCTGGACAAAATCAGACAACTGCAGATATGGACACACAACGGTTAGGATAACACGCATGATTCCTTGGATTTCTCACTCTAGACAAAACATTATTATGAAGAGTTAAAATAGGCATGAAGTGCAACCCCAGATAGATTTTTCTCAATTTATAGATGCTGGGGGCAGGGGAGTCAGATTTTATTATGTATGCAGACACGCCTAGCTTGACCATGTTCCAGAGGAAGGCCATATATTCAAAAGTATTTAAGGAGAAAACAAGAAATTTATGGGGACTTTGTGTGAATTCTGTATCTATTTTTCTAGAATTGAAGCACTCACTTCAGCGTGTTGGCAAGAGCCTTAGAGAAGAATTTTGAGGGAAGTAATTTTCACATTTCTGAGAAAGCAGAACTTTGCCAGATTCTGAAAGGCCACTCCAATGATTTTCAGACACCATAAACAAGTACAAGTGGGGGAGTGACTAACAGAGATGCTGAGGGGAGATCTTGAAGAATCTGTTGAGCTGCTACACGTTATGTAGAAATCTCTAGGGAAACAGCTCTTGGGATTCTTCACGTGTCCTGGGGTTGACTTCTCAGCTGTTTCTGAGCGATCCTTACTCTGTAAGTAGCCTCTATAAAATCTCCTTCACTCATGTTGGACTTTAGTTTAATCTTTATTTTGGTCTGTCACAGGTTCCCTTTGTGAGATGAGCAAATATATATATATATATATATATATATATATATATATATATATTGCTTCATCACCGCAAAACACTCTCACACAACTACCTGTTTCCATATGAATGTTTGAACTTTTTTGTAAGTCACTAAAGAATTCCTTTGGTTATGAAAGCAAGTGGTTTGGACTTTTAAATCACTGTAAGAAGTACAAATATATTTGTCTTAAACACAATCGAATCAGGTCATTGAACATAGATGCCATTGTGTTTCAAATGTTCTCTTCAATTTTTCAGTTGCTGAAGGAAAGGTGAGGTAACAGATATGCCTCACAACTGTCTATTTACCTTGGTTCCCAAGAAAGAGAGGAACTCAGATCCTCGGTTGTTTTCTCCTTTAGGCTTGGAACCATCTCTCTGCTCTGTTTTATGTTTCTCCTCCTAATGGTATTAGCAGTTTCTAAACCGTCTTTGCAATATTATGCAAAAATATTATTTTTCTTCTCGCCCAATAGTTTAAAACACACTAATGGTTTCTTCTTGTACATTTAAAATTGTCTCTTTGAATATGAAGCCTTAATTGTGAAACAAGTAAAAACATGAAAAGGAAGAAAATAGAAAATGCTTTAGACACTGAAGTTGACTAGAATTTGTGCTTATTTTTAACGCTTTTGTTTTTGTTTATTTGGATATCTCAAAAGTCTGAGATACTAAAGCAAAATTAAACAAATGATGCTATTTCAAATAAAATCATCTACACAGCAGAAGAAATAATCAAACATTGATAGATCATTGAAAATATAAGAGAAATGTTTGAAAATGAAGTTATTTTAGACTAACTTCAACAACATGCACAAATCAAAAGCCAAAAATTAAAAGATTATCAAGCTTTAAAATTGAAACGATTTTAAATACATATGTTGCTAAGAAAATATAAAAATGACCACATTTTATGCGAAGACAAATCACTGCAACAGGGCTCACCTCAGATTATGGTTTGTTTTCTTTTGTTTAAAGCAAAGTGCATACAGAGGTTACAACAATTTTATTTATTTATTTATTTATTAGTATTAGCATTTATTAGGTGGAGATATGAGGATCAGGAGTTCAAAGCCAACCTCTACCAACCTAATAGTTTGGGTCCAGACTTAAGTATATTAGACAATTTTTAATACCCCAACCATAGAAAATAAGACTCAACCCCAAGATCAAATCAAAACAAAATAGTACAGATACTGCATCAGAGAACATGGGTTTGAATTCAATTCTTTTTTTAAAAATTTACTTATTTGTTAAAGATTTCTGCCTCCTCCCTGCCACTGCCTCCCATTTCAAAGACAACAAAAAATGATGGAGGAAGGTCATTGGTTAAATAAAAAGAAACTTCTTGGCTCTCATTGGTTAGAGATAGGTGGGAGGAGTAAACAGAACAGAACGCTGGGAGGAAGAGGAAGTGAGCTCAGACTTCACAGCTCTCCTCTTGGGAGCAGAAGCCTGAGAGAGATGCTATGCCCCGCTCCTGGGCAGACCCCGACCCAGGATGGACTAGGCTAGAATCTTCCCCATAAGACCAGTTCTCACAGATTATTAGAGATGGGTTGATCGGGATAACAGAATTAGCCAGTAAGGGCTAGGGCTAAAGGGCCAAGCAGTGTTTAAATGAATACAGTTTGTGTGTTGTTATTTCGGGCATAAGCTAGCCGAGCAGGCGGCCGGGGTGCTGGGAACGCAGCCCTGCCGCCCTTATTACTACAAAAAATGGTCCTATTTTGTGGTCCCAACAACAAACCTAAAAGTCTATGACAAATAGGGGCTCCAATGAGCTGTTTTGTAAATACTTTAGATTAGGTACAGTTATACAGAAAGTTGAGTTTGTTTGAAATCTTCAAAAAAAAAAAGTTCCTGTTATTCCTCAAATGGTGCTTGTTATGGTTTAACATTTCTGTTAAATGTGTGCGTTGAATAATTGCTATCCAAGCGTAGCAGGTGCTCCTTACCATTTATCGTCAAGGACTTTAACTGCCCTTCTTCTTCAACTTCTACTCTTTCTTGACCGTAATCCGAGGTGAGCCCTGTGACTCTTGAGTAGTGCTGGGACAAGATTGTTCTCTGACACCAGCATGGATCTGCTTCCCATTGTGTTGAACTGTGAGTGAGTAGTGTCAGCCTGCTGTGAAGCTAACTTTGCCAGATGAACCTTCTGCAGAAATATTTCAACTTTATTTTCAGTATTTAGTAATGAACGCTATTACTGCATCAATGGCAATGCATTTCTGGTTTAGTGTAAATTAAGGATGTTTTCTAGTTGTGCATGGATGCTGGCAAATTCGTCAGTTCTGAAAATTGTTTAAGTATGTAATGTTAAGCTTAGGTTTAAGAAAAACTGGTAATTAGGGTCTTTGTCATTTGCTTAAAAAAAAAGAAAATAAAAAAAATACTGTAACAATGAACAAATTTTAGGCATATTATTTTAGAGCAGCTACTAATCATTCCTGAGTAAAAGCTAATCAACAATGGCTAAACACTGGAGGAAAGAAACATTTACACCTATCACCATACATTATATATTATCCTCATGGAAAAGAGCGTGAAACTACTTCAGAATACAAACCAAAGCTTCCATGTTCTGGAATAGTGCCAATAAAACCATGTCAAAACTGCTGTTGCATATAGAACAATATTACCCAGGATGTGGAAAAAACTCATGCTCATTAACTGGCGAATTATTAAAAATAAAGTCAAATCATAAAATTATGTTCATGGTTTATGTGGATTCTAAAAATGTTCATATTTTAAAAATAAAGAGAATATATAGACCTGATTAACTTGGTGATATATAGAGATAAGCAAATATTGATTAACAGACACCAAGTTACTTTAGTAAGAAAAGAGGTTCTGGGGTTCAAGTAAACAATAGTTTGCTAATACCCGGTGTTATAATAATTAGTGTGTTAAAAATGCAAGACATCACAATTCATATTACCTTCACCACAAACAAATAAATAATGATAAAGCTGATTCGTGCATCAAAGGAATTCTATAAAGCATAAAATTTTTATATGACAAATAAACAGAAAAAAACTGAGACAATTTGAAATTCTTAAACAAAAATTATTTATAGGTCATTCTTTTACTTAGATCTCAAGATAAACTTAGAGGTACTGTTTTTGATGGAAATATTTGGATACTGTAAAAAATTTAAAACTATCTGTGTTAAAGTGAATAAAACAATGGACTAGCAAATTATAAAAGAATTAACTCAATAAATGAAATATTTGGCAATAAAATCCTAACCCCAATAAAAATGCACACAACTTTGGAAAGTATAATATAGAATGTTATATAATATAAAGTATAATATAGAATGTTATATATTCTTCTTTCTCCTTTTTATTCATTCTTTCTGAATTTCACATTATGCATCTCCATCATATTCCTTTCCTTTCCTTTGTATCCACTCTCTGCCCTGCAACCTCCCTAGCAAAATAAAATCAAATAAAATTTAAGAGAAAAAAGTAAAAGAATATAAAAGAAGGAACAAATCACTTTAATCATGGAAGCTGTAGTGTGACACACAGAGTCACACAGTAAACACACACACACACACACACACATCTTTACTTGCAAGTGTTCATTGCAGAGAGTCATTGGTCTGGTTCGAGGCTTGTGGTTTCTGCTATGCTTTATATGTTGGGCCCTCACTGGAATTCCTCTTGTTTATTTTATTGTAGCCCTGTGTTGGGAAAATCCTGCAACTTCCGGTCTATAGAACAAGTTCCTTCTCGTGCTTCAGCAGATCAAATATGGGGTGGATGTTGGGGTGGGCTTAAACATAACCCTGGTTTTGAGTATGCAAAATTGCAGGTTGGTTAGCCCACCAGCTCTCTCTTGTCCACTCAACCAAGGTGAACTCAACTGCATTGTCCTGGCAAGTTTACCACTTGCAGAGATGAGCAAGGAACAAAACGTGGCCGTTTCTCCTACTTTCATTTCCTTAGGGTAGGGGTGAAACCAGTTCTCCTACTTTCAGGTCCTCAGAGTTGGTTCCTCCCCACCTACACCTTCTCTATCAGCTCTTCTGTGTTGCCTAGCATGTTCTCCTGAGTGCTGCAGCTGATGAGGGGTGGGGCCAGCTCCTTTTCTCTAATGATCTCAGGATCAGATCTCCTATCTGCCTCAGGCATTGTTGGCAGGGTGGGACAGTAGGAGGGCATCTCTTTTCTGACCTTTGACCACAGGACAGATGAGTAATGGGTACTGCTCTCCAATGCAAACAACTTCATTGCTGATTTACCTACCCTTTGGCCAACAGAATTGATTCGCTTGTGCTGTCCATGCAAGGAACAGGACTGTTTTTATCCAAATGTTGCAGCTGGTAGGGGTCAGGGACAGCTCTCTTGACCTTATAAGGCCAACCTTTCCACCTGAATCAGGTGTTGATGCAGGTTGTGTGTGTGGGGGGGGGGGAGCATCTCTCTCCAACCTCATATATTCTTAAAGAGAAGATCAGATCTATGAATGTTATGGTCCATGTACAAGGAATAGCAAGCAGCTTTGAAACACAGCCTTAGAAAGATTTTAGAGATGCAGTTTGTTAGTAAAGTTAGGTTAAGGGTTTTTTGTTTTTATTTTTAATGGCTTTAATGTAGAAAATCTTTGGGAACAATTTAAAGTTTAGAAAAGCACACTTTAATAGTTGAGCAAGAAGCTAATTGAGGTCAACAAATGAGAACAGTTGCAGAGTCATTATTACTAGTTGATATGCCTTTCTTATTAAAGACAGATGGGTAACCAAAGGCAGTATTTAATTTCTTGCATCCATTTTTGCTCTTTGTTTTCTGATATGATTTAATTAAATAGTGTTGATGAATGGGTGGGCACTCTGAGGATTTAATGTAGAAAAGACTGAATATATATATATATATATATTCTTTAAAACTTTTTATAAGTTCCTTTTTTGTAAATAATAAAATGATTAATCTTTCTTTGTAACCATGAACATCTGTCTGCCAGTTTAGAATAAAATGATATAACATACTTGACTTTCTTCAAACTTGTTAATCAGTTATAAAAGAATCTTTGTTTTGAAGTAATGATTATATGTTGGGAAAATGAATAAAAAGAAATATGTTTAACTCCTTGTGGGCTTCAAGAGTGATATATAATTTGTGTCTTTATATGACTTCTTCCTCTGTAAAAATTTTTATTTGTTTTTGGAAAATAAATAACATCTGTTTATTAAATAATATTTTCTTGTGCAGAAATTTTTGACTTAGAAGAAGAAAAGGGATAAAAAATTAAGAGAAGAAGAAGGAAAACAATGGAGAATAATAACCAAACTGAGAAAGAAGAAGCAGCAGAAAGAAAGTAATGAAGAATTAAGTTTTGATTCCTCAGATAAAGTTACCATGTGTCTGTTTATGTGTCTAATACTTTGCCTACTCCTTACCTGCTCTACAGTTTAGAGAAACTGACCTTCTGAGGGCTGATACTTTGACATTTGAAAAAACATAAATCTGAGAAAACAGTATATTTTGTATTAAAATGCCAAGCCTGATGGAAAAATTAATTTAAAACAAACTGAATTATTCAAAATAATTTTATGAAATTAATATTTTCTTAAAAGGAGATACATTATATTTATGCTTTGAAAAAAATGAACTTAGTTAACACAGTATTTCTGCAAGGCTGTAGTAACACTACTAAAATCTGTTTAAATTTTGAAATGAAAAAACTACCCATAATAAACATAAATTAGTATATAAATATGCATATATAATTTAAATAAACACTTCCTATTGGTACTAACAATACTCACTCAGTGTCCAAGGGTTACAACAACAGATGTCAGAAATACTCTTTTTAGTTGTAATGGTGGTGGAAGTGTGTGCATGTGTGTGTGTATGTGTGTGTATCTGTTTATATATACAAACCCCTAAAACAAGTGTTTAAACCATAGATATTTTCACATGCTTTCGTGAAGATTTTCTAGAGATTCTTTTCCAGGTGACACCCATGATGAACATATAACTTCCCTGAGTGCCATTTAATGATGTGAAAATGATTGTAATACTGCTAAGTCAGAAATTCCAAAGCAATCGTAAGATGAAATAACAATATTTCACTCATTAACCTTCCATCTGTGTGTTTTACACCTTCACCAAAAAAGACAAGTTCATCATCCTAGCACATCCCATTGATGCTGTAAATGCCTATATATTGAATTGTATCCTCCCTGAATCAAGTTGAACTGATCAAACTTACTGCTCAGACCTCCTGGGTGGTTATGACTTCAAGCCCATCTCTCCCGTGAGTTTCTATTCTATTTTCCAAATTACAGTGGCATAATATCTATGATGCATAAATCCTTCCCTCTTCTGCTTTTTCCTCTTCATGGTCTTGTAGATGGATTGGATTTTGATCTATTACATAGAAAAACTGCATCTTTACAGTCCCTAGAAGCCTTGAATTGCAAATTATTTCATAATCCTAGTCATTTCCAGAGAATTATATTCAGTCTTCAGAGTAGAATGATAATTCCATTCATATTTGTCTTAATATAAAATTATGTAAAACTCTTTCCTCCAAAATATTTCTTTTACTATGTTTCTTTCTTTGGTTGTCTTGGTGTAAGCTAATGTGTCCAGAAGGCACGTGCATGTCAAAACATTCCATAAAACACTTTCTAAATGCAATATTTACTCTTTCTTACAAATGCCATGCTTTCTGGATCATATGGAAGTTTGGAAAAATGTCATCTTAATTATTAATAAGTTTTATTAATACAAAAGTCAAGTTGAATCTGTTTTGACATGGGATACACAAGTTATCATATCATTTTCTTTACAGTGCCAATCCAGCCTCGAAAAGCATTTGGTTTTGAAGATGGAAAGATAGTGAAAACAGTAAAGAATTAATGCAAATTCATTAGGAATCACCTTAATGGATAAACTATATAAAGATGAAAGCAGCAGCGGCTGCAGGTGATGTAATCTATCAGAAACTGTTTGCATCATACAGAAGAAGTCTTTCCATGCTGCACAAGCTTGCATTTGTGTGCTTAAAAGCTTAGATGCATATTGGAAGAGTGATTATTTTAAAATTGTAGACAGTTATGGAAGAGACAGAAAATAGGAAGAAAAAGTGAACAAAATAAAACCCAGTAGCTTTATCCCTGAAAAGAGCTGAGTTAACTAGACTGCAGGAAAAGTTACAGATAAGGACATCATGGATAAGTTTCTAAAGTAGAAGGGTGGGTAGAGGACTCTATTCTTCATCTTTCTCTCAGTATTCCAAAATAAACCGTTTTGTTTTTACATTTATTTATATATTAAGTTTACAAGGGTTACCTGACTTTCCCTATGCATCTGAAAAGGAAGGGGCTTTGTCTGAAACCCACGCCTACAGTCCTTGGCTTTTGTGAAGGATAATTTCTGGAAAAAAACAAAACAAAACAAAACTGTGTCTCCAGAGCCTGATTTGCTGACTGAAACTGCAGTACTGAAGAGAGATGGGAATAATGCATATCTAAAGTCTATTCAGTTTATTTTACCAATTACTAACCCTTTAAAACAACAGTTCCTTGAAATGTTGTGTCTGGACATCTTGTAACTCACAGATACTTTTTTTTTTTTTCAAACCTAGTAGCAGAACAGTAACTTCCACCAGCCGAAAAACTAAGAGCTTCATCAGGTAGCACATTGGCCCTATAGAAAATGCTTCCCCAATCTTGCTTTAATAGACTCTATGATGTGTCCTCTCTCACAAATTAAATTTGGAACTTCAGCTTGCCTTTGTTTATGGCTTTCTTTGTTCTGTACAAATATAACATTTGTTAAACATGTTGTAACATATACTTTGAAGTAACTGTTAATCAACCAGTAGAGAATAAGACCAGCAATATAATTTAAAGCCGAATTTGAAACAAGCTTTATTTAAATGCTGGCCAGGTGAAAGGCCTATGGCAAGGTCCATACCCAGGTTCCTGGGAAATGGACCTGCGTCACAATTTGCAGCTGCTGAAGAAGGAAAATCCAAATTCATTGAATCTCCCATCAGGTTCAATCAGGAGCAAGCACTGTCTTTGTCCAATTAGGGTCAAGTGTACATCACAATATATGTCCTGCCTGTGAAACTCCCACTCACATATGATAAAGCATATCTAGGGCAGATGAGTCAGAAAACATGTTTAGGGGAGTGAAAACCTGTTGTCTCTCCTGCCCCCCCCAAACAATAGCTTCCAGCATTTCAAGAATCATTTGTCCTTGAGTGAGAAGCTTGCAGATCAGAGTCATTTTTGTTTCATGGATCTCTTTGGCATCGTAATTCAAACTTAAAATGTAATTTTGACTCTGATTTAGCCTAATTTTTATTTCAGGGCCATGGCTACTTAATCAGGATCTAAAAAACTAACCTTTATGCCCTTTAAGATGAGAGTTACTGTATGTATTTCAACACTCTTTATTCCCCTTTGGTACATTTGGAACATCTCAGTCTTCTTTACTTCTGTCCTCATAACTACTTCTTCTAAGTAGCATTAAAAGTTGCCAAAAGCAAAAAGCTGTCCATTTGATTAGTTCTCCTTTTGACAGATCAACTAGATGTTTTAATAAGTGTGTATGTATGCTTTTTTATGTTTTTAAATTTGTTTTCATTTTCATACTTTTACAGACAATACGTTCCATTGTTCTCTTCACTGGATTCTGGAGACACTCATATGCTCATGGCACACCCACACATAAAAGTGAAAATAAAACTGAATAAACTGTATGAGCAAATGTGTTGTAATAGGAGCTAGAATTCACTCTATTTCGGAGGTCACTGTTGAAATTTAATACTTGTGGCACATTTGTTTTTACAATTTTCACAGTGAGTTAAACACTTAATATCCTCTGCTCATAAAAAGAGCCTTGGAGTAGGAATGTTATCAAAACTGAAAGTCAGAAACAGGGCTCCCCAATAGAATGTGCTTTTAAGATTTCTCATTCCATATCTTATATCTTTCAATATTCATCTCAGTTTTTTTAAGTTTATAAAGAATAATAACTATTTCGCAGGAATGAAACAAAGTTTATAAAACAACAACCAATATTTCTGTTGTTAGTTTTATGCTATGAGGAGATTTCAAGTTTCATCACGTGTGTACATATTAAATAGCTATGAGCAGAGAGTTATCATCTTCCTAATGTATTCAGAACGTCTCATTCAACTCTGATGTTGTGAATGTCGCTTCTCTCTTTTTTTCTCTCCCACTTCGTTCTTTTGTGCGAGCAACATTTCTACATCTAAAGCTTAATAGACACTTTCTTTTCTTTGTACTCTTCGTTAAAAAGCCTTTATAATGGAAAATACCTTTCTTTGCATCTTGCATTTCCCTTATCTGAAGAGAGGGCTGCCTATAGGCAGTCACTTTGAAATCTGGGAGGTTGCAGTAACCTTGTTTGTGTTTAGATTACCAGCACTCTGCTATTCTCCTGCCATGCATTCACAAAATGCTAATGAAAGAGAAAGGATGCAAACAATGATTTTCTTTTGGCTGGTGTGATGGGCAGAAATAGATTATTGTTCTTCACTTAGGAAAACAATGTCTCTCACTTTCTGTTCAATATTATGGAACATTATAAATTTTAGCTCTTCCTTCTACAAACTTTAAAATGCACAACAGGAGTTTAAAAAGAAAGTTTGATTACAACTAAAAATTTTCAAACCATTAAAGCTAATAATTTCTGTCTTCTGAGATTGATTATTAATTTTGTATTCTCTTCAGTATTTGAATCCTGTGTGCTAAAACTTTAAAAATATTTTTCCCCTACTATATAAGACATGCTGAAGCATGACTGGGTGGGCAGTCTGTATTTGGTGGTTCTGTTGAACTTGTCTATGTTAGGTTTCATGGTCTAAATTGATGAGGATGATTGGGCAGGTCGCTTCCTCAAGAGGGTACCAGATCTCATTAGAAATAATTGTAGGCACAATGCGGTTATTGGGAACTGAACTCAGGACCTTTGAAAGAGCAGGCAGTGTTCTTAACCACTGAGCCACCTCTCCAGCCTATCTATATAAGACATACAAAACAAAATTCTGTAAAGTACAGAGAGGATTGCTTTGAAGAGTACCTCTACACTAAAAATGCCAAAATCCAAGTTACTAACTTGAAGCCCTATCAAGATATATCAAGATATCATATAGGACACCAGTCTTTCAGTTGATTCAATAACACTGGCACTTTTGTTAGAAAAGTTTGGTGAGTGACTATTCCAGTGACATTCTTGGCATGTGGTATAAGAAGTTATGCTAGTGTCCATGATCACTCGCTGCAGAATAAAAGCAAATCAACAGTTTTTATGTTGGATAATGAAAGTTACCATTAGTGATTAAAATAAGCAGAGATTTTACGAAAAGTGTGGAGTTGATATATGGAAGAGCTCTTTTTCCAACTCTGTGATACAGAACCCCTGTGGTTTAATATGGTTTTCCAGAATATGGTTACTCTCTGATGAGTACCTCAGACTTTGGAAGAATATGGATATGTAAAAAAGTAAATGTAGATTTAAATTAACATATATGGGCCAGTGAGAGGGCAGAGTACTTAAAAGTCACCTGTCGCCAAGTCTGATTATGATTATTCCTAAAACCCATATTATGGAAGGAGAGTCTTGACTCTTATAAGGTCAGAGTGAAAATTTTAAAATCAGTCATAAATTCCATATTCTAATTAGCACTTCTGTTGTACATATGCTTTGAGGTACACCAAGAAAGAAAAGGAGGCAATATGAGTATTGTGAAGATTCTCTTCTCATTAATAATTATGTATGCCTACTGTAATTCAGATTATAAAGAAGAAAAATGGAAAATTGGAAGGCAGAAGCATGCAAGTCTAAAGAAGAAGTCTAGATTTAATGAGAGTAGTAGTATTTAAACTATAAGGAAGAAGTTGTGTTGTTATTATTGGTTTTATTCTTCACTCTTTGCTCCTGGGTTTCAGGAAGGTCATTACCTTAAAGGTTATAGACAAGAAGATAATGAAGTCAACTTTTGTCATTAGCAGGACTTTGAAGTTTGTGTACAGAATTGCATTAGAGATTGTCACATGTTTATATATAGAAATAACAGAAACAATTCCAAACTATTATTTTGAGTCTCTCCAATTCTTAAACATGTCTGTTTTATTTGGTACTACACTGCTGTACATATCTCATAGAACGTGATATGCATATACTTCTAGAATTTTAGAAAGTGTTGTCTGAGATTTTCTGTCCTGCCCTGTTCCCACAGTCATTAAGTTCCAAAGAAATCACATAGAGGCCTACATATTTAAAAACTGATTGACCCATTAGCTCAGGATTCTTATTTTCTAATTCTTATAACTTACATTAGCCCATCATTCTTTTCTGAGTTAGCCACGTGGCTCGGTACCTTTTTCAGCTAGGCAGTGATATCATGCTTCCTCTTTGGCTGAGTCACGACTGCAGAATGAGCTTTCCTCTTTTCAGAATTCTTCTGTTCTAGTCATCCTGCCTTTACTTCTTGCTTGGTTGTCCCACCTATACTTCCTACCTGGCTATTGGCCAATCACTATTTTATTCAAATAAAATTGGCAGGGAACAAATCATTGTCCCACAGCGAGAAAATTTTTCTTGATATTATTCATTTGAATTACTTAAGATTAACAATTGTATTTATTGTCATTTTATAAGTAACCACATATAGACAACACCTTAGTAATGAATTTACAATAACCTTTAGAGACAAATGAGTACCTTTTTTTAATGCTTACTGTCTGAAAAGAAATGAGAAAGTAAAACCATAAAAGCAAAACTCATTAGAGCAACTTGAGGACCTGAAGAAAAGTAAGCAAGTTGTTTGAAATATTTTATACTTCTGGCAACTTTGCAAGCTTCCCAGAGGGAGGACTGTATGAAGACAGAAGTAAAGAATTAGACTAAGAAGCGCTAAAGCACCAATGAGAGGAATAAAGAATTAAATGCTGCAGGACCAGGTCTCAGGAAATTCTCTTGCTTTACAGTGGAATAATTGAGGAGAGAAAATAGATTAAGATGATTTGAGAAAGAATGCTTAATGTCTATTGCTAATGTTCTCTGGGTAAATTTGGTTGTTATGCTAAAGAATTACTATTCAAATAAATTTATAATTACTTGAGAATAAAAGCAAAACAATTACAAAGCAAATGGATGAGAAAAAATATTGAGTCCATTAAAAAAGAATGCAGATTTTTAGAAAAGTCAGTTTTCATAGAAAAGGCAAGGCATTTTCAATAGCAAAGATTAAATTGATAAGCTTGAAAGGATGAGGGAGAAAAGGGGAGTATTTAGCAATTGTACACAAGTAAAAAAGGTTATAGAGCTTTTTGTTCCTATAAAGATTCTGAAACCATCTAGTGTAGAAGTTACCTTACTATAATACATAACCCATTATCCCTTGTAATTAGCAGTTGAATCTTTTTGCTTACATTTTAGAAATTCAGTAAATACTAGGAACTCTGTGATATACACTGGTACTAGTTCTGTAGCACATTGAAATTTTTATATAAAAATAATTTCTACTATCCAATTGTAGATTGACAGAGCTTTTATATTCTTACGCTCTCTCTCTCTCCCCATATCTTTCTATCCTCCCCCCTCCCTCTAACCTTTACTCATATTTTCTCCTTCCTCTCTTTCTTTAGTATTTGTAACAAGGTCAAATGGCTCATAATGGTTTTGAATTTGCCCCATACTAGACATGAATTTCTGATCTGTCTTCATCTCCCCTTGAAATCTTGGATAATCAGGAAATTTAGCCATACATTTTAAAGATCATTTAAAGGCATTTACAACCTAAATAATTATAGTTAAATTATTTGATAGTACCCAAAAATGTAATATAATGACGGACAGGAGAAATTTCATAGGGCGCCAAGACTAAAAGATGAACTAAAAGTAATATAAATGTTTCTAAGAAAGACCTAGGCTTCCCCAGGGATGAGCCCCATAACTATTTGCCTAATACTAAGTGTCTCTACACAGCAATGAAACATCACCTAAGATAATATGTTCTTATAAATACTGTCATTAAGAAGCAAATGTCAGTTTACATGTAAGATTTATGCTTTATTATCACAAAATTAAAGTAAATTTTACAAGCACAACAAAAATTATAAAACTAGGGACCAGCGAGATGACTCAGCTGACCACCTTACTTTCCCCTAAGCCTAAGCCTAAAGCCTTGAGATTGGTTTCCAGAATTCTCACACTAGAAGTAGGGAACCAAATAACCCTTCACGTTGTTTTCAGGTGTCTACATGTGTCATGGCATGAATGGGGGTACTCTGAACTGTTTAATTGCTCTTTTTATGTTTTATGAATCAATGTTTTTAACTCTGTGTGAAAACATCTACAGAAACCAGAAGTGAATATTACATTTCCTTGAATTAGAGTTACAAATGGTTTGGCGGCACCACTGTTGCTATGGGAATGTAACTGGGGTCTGCTGGAGAAGCAACCAGAGCATTTAAGCACTGAGGAAACTCTGCAGCCCCAAGTGAATATTTTGGTATGAATTATAACATATAGAGAAATATGAGAACATTACTAAATTTGTAAAATAATCCTTTCTCTAAAAGACACCTGTAATGTTCTTTACACCACATAAATAACAGGGCAGAGTTCTGCCACTATTCAAAATTCGCACACCATTATTTTCTTCAACTGAAACCGTAATAAGGAGCTTCAGTTCCTCATTTCCCACCACAAAGAGTGTGAAAGTCCTCAGCTCTCTCGAAATACAATACAGAGTGTTTAATTTTATGTTGTTGCTTTTTTCACATTTATTCGCTTCTTTTGTATTCATGTGTTTGCATGTGTTGGGTGTTCTTGTGTTCTGGTACGTTTGTGGAGAAGAAAGGATGATTTACAATGATTTGTTTTCTTCTTATACCACTTGGGGTTTCACAATCAAACTTACTTCTCCATCCTTATCTAAGATTCTAGTACCTTTACTTGCTGAGTCTTCTGAGTGGCTCCCTATATGGCACATTTAATCTTAGATGATTTTTTCCTTTAATTTAATATCCTAAAGTAGTAAAAAAAATAATGAAATTTGGAGAAAACATTATTTTCTTTTTTAAGCTGAATTTGCTTGTCATGTTTGATTATTTGTATATGCTATGCTACATACAGTGTTCTATATATTATACATATATTACATTATATATGATATATATTGTAAAATATGTTTGTAATAAGGGAAATTCAAGAGTAGTTAATTTGATTATGCACAAATCTGTGACTGATATGTAAAAATAATCACACAGATTATATTCCTGCTAAAGATATATATTTCACTCCTTTTCAAGCAAAATTTTCAAATACTTTTTGGTGCTTATAAATTTCAGTTGTAAATTATTGATTAAACCAAGTAACTTTTTTTTTTCAATTTGGGATGCCTTAATGCCTACTGCGTAAGTTTTTTAAAAAGAAATAATGTCTTCACTTATTATTCTTTTGAAATATTCAGTTTGAATTCTAAGCAAGAATTCAAGGCTGTTGTTTTTATCATAAAGAAAATTTGAGCTTACTTCTGCCTCAGAGAACTATTATTTACACTGGAAATAAATGAAAACTGCAATTTTAATGAGAATTTTTTGCATAAACTTATTCTATAAACCTTTTTTAGTTCTTGGAAATATATTATGTCCTATTGATCATGCTTCCCCTTTAAGCATTGGCTGAATAATTTGACATTCAGTGTTCCTCTAAAACCAGGGATGCAGCTGAAGAGAAAATAATACTTTAAGTTCATTTACAAAATGTTTGTAATGTCCACCTACTAAACAATCTTTGGGAAATGAGCACAAGATGATCCTGAAAGAGACTTTAACAAGAAGCAAAATGAAATTAAGACTAGATATCATGCTAGTCGGTGGATGCATAGGTCTTTAATCTCAGTGATCAGGAGGCGGAAGCAGGCAGATCTCTGTGAGTTCGAGTACAGCCTGGTCTACTAGTTCCAAGACATCTAAGGCTATTATACAGAGAAACTGTCTATAAAGAGAGAGAGAGAGAGAGAGAGAGAGAGAGAGAGACAGACAGAGAGAGACAGAGAGAGAGACAGAGAGACAGAGACAGAGAGACAGAGAGAGAGACAGAGACAGAGATGGGAAGGAAAGCCATGAGATACTTGAAAAGCTGCCAATTCAAAAGAGCAATCTTTCATATTAGTTGATGTTAACAGGTTTAAAGACTAAAGTGTCAACTAGAAATAAAGTCAAGAATAAAGGTGTTATGGTACTGTTAATTGTCCCAGAAGAATGATGTTCTTGGTGTGTTAATGGGCAATTCCTGCAAAAGCTGTTAGCCTTTAGTTAAACTCTTTTTATACAGAAGTTTGGATCTATGGGAAAAAGGGAAAAAGGTGGAGTCATTAAAAATCAACAGATTATAAGGTATCTACTTCTACTGATACTCGTTAATGAATGAGCCACTAAAGAATTTCACCTTGTCATTAATTATGAAGTCTAAAGTTTATATTTATTGAAGTTTTGTGATCTAAAATGTTTTTTAGAATTATGGATTATACTTGTATAATCCTTAAAAGTAAAAGCATATCTGTATACTTTTCACTGATTTCTTTTGTCTTGCTAATGAGGAAAGTGTAAGCCTAGTTATGATATAATTTATTAATAATCCATTAGAAACTCTATAGTAGTGTTTGTTTTCTAATATTTTCTTCATAGAAACCTTTATAATCATTCATCAATTTTCTTAAACACTGTTGGGAGCAGTGAGACCCCAGATCCTGAATTTCTTGTAAACAACTTGTTTTCCCCTGATCTGAGGGCCTACAGCTGCTCTGAGCACAAGACCTTCAGGAGTTCCTGATGTTAGAAGAGTCGTTTCTGGTGGGTTTGGCTGGGGCGTGGCTATCTCTATATAATCTGCCCCTGAACACAATAAAGGGGGCATTCTTGGGTCTTTGGTATCAGTGTAAGAGGTCCTTGTGTCGGTCTGTCTCTGCGTCTCTGCGTGTATATTCTCAACCTCCAGTCCCTTGCCCTAAGTTCTCAAACTGGGTTCAAGCGCACAGAGCACTGACACGGTGGCGCCGTGCGCGGCACATAGAAATGAACATGCTCCAATTTGGCTATGGTATATCTGTATTTTATAAACATACTGAACTCATCAAGATTACACAGTTTTATCTATTGGTTTTATGAAATTATTTTGAATTATTACTTTGGAATTTTCTCTTCTTAAATTCTGCCATTTCCCCTGACCTCCTCCTCTTCTTTTTTCCAAAATAATTTTTGCTCTTTGTCTGTTTCTGACCCAGTATTTTGTGTATTCTCGGTTGGCTTCAAATTCACTATGTACCCTCGTATTCCTGATCATCCTGTTTCTATCTGCAATGAAAGCTTGTTTTTTCAGGGGTTTTCTACCATGTCTATATTTTGTTATTGTAGTTATTTAGTCTTATTTCAATTAGACAGATATTCTCCTTATTGTACTATTTTTTTCATGACTACTTGTTTTATGTAGGGAGGTTTTCTTAATTTGCAGAAGGTAACTTAATTTGTGGTAAGACACGTATTCACAGGTGTAACTGTGACACGAAATGTTTAGTGACCCTTGGAAGTGCTGAGAGTTAATGCTCACTGTTACCACAGAATAAGCTCAAATCATTTCTATCTTTAATATTTTTCTTCTTAGTTTTTTTCATCACAGTGACTAAAAGCAAATTAATTCAGCTTTGGAGATTTATCCCTGTGCTACTATTAAAAGTTCAGGGCTATGTAAAGATAAAAATTATAGGAATACTATGGTAAAAATAAACACCCTAATTTTAAATGTTTCATACCACTTTGACTGTAGGGATAGGAAGAAGAATTAATTATATTAAAATCTTTAATATCTGGCATGATAGTATATTAGGAATAAAAATATGTCTTTGAAAATCTATAGGTTATTGAGGCATACAAAAATAAAGAGTTTGAATGGGATGTGTAAGTGGAGGAAAGAAATGTAAATAATGAGAGTTATGGTAAAATAAAGACAGTTCTGTGTTTGAAGTATAGGGCTATATTTGTCATCAAAGGTAAGAACAAAGGATAGTTTTTGAAAGTAGTTTCTCAGTTACTTTGTTTTTTTTAAAGAGTGGGAGGATGCCACATGCAATTCACTAGTGGACACCAAGAGTCACACAGCTTATATCTGCAGTGCAGGAAGGTATGTTTCTCAACATATATATGTATTTCTCACGTTTTTTGTTGTTTCATTTTCTTTCATTTTTAGCTTTGTCCTATTTAGTTTAATTTGTTCTTCTATATCTTATAGTATTTCATAATTATCCTTTGGTTACATGTTTGTTTTCTGAGGAAAGACAGAAAGAATACAAATTCAGGTGTGAGAGGCTGTTGAGGGAATCCTGAAGTAGTGTAGGAGAAGAAATTGTAATGAGAATAAATTGTATAAACCATCTATTTTTGACAAATGAAATGGGAAAACATGCATATCAAAAACACTATATCTCTAGTTAGCTAAATATTAAAGAGTTCACAAATTGTGTCATTGCTAAGTTCTCATTTTACAGTCTTTCTCTTGTAAGTAAACAGTGTGCATGTGGTAGATTTTGTGTATTTGTGTTCTCATAGTGTGAGTTTGTGTATTCTAAATACATAAATAAAACCTGCTCAGTCTTACATTGTATTATGTAACCTATATGTATATGATATCATGCTTGACAAGTTGATACTGAAAATCAAGTTTTGTATTTTTCCCTGGGAGAAGATCATGCATCCCACTCGACATTTTTCAGATGAATAGTTGTTTGGCTAGAGTTGAGGTCCCAATGAGTTTTTGCCTTTGCGTAGTAGCATGCCCATGGAAATTATGACCTTTCAGGTATGTTTAACGAGACATAGTGCCGAGTCTTCAGGGGTATAGCCTCTGTGATATTTCTAGGTGGCACAAACTCAAAGCCACCTTCACGTACTTTTGGCTCTTGCAGAGTTTTGCCACCTCTTCCTGTGGCCTAGATGCAGGAGTTTAGCTCTATATGCAACAGCTGCAACTGGATACCACATTACTTCTGTTCTCTGAATTTTTGAGAACAACAAAAAAAAATGTGTCTTTATTTAATGGTCTCCGTGTGGTGTGATAAGAAGAGACTTTTTGTTTGTTTTTTTAGACATGGGTAAGAAGGACACTTATTCTGCATATGTAAATATAGGCAGAAAGCATACTGATTTAGTAATGTGTAGTTATAATTTCTTTTCTAAAATCTAATGCTTTACTAGCAAGAAATATTTGTCTAGATTTTCATTAAAAGGTATTGCAGTCCTCTCTGAAATCAAAACAATCAGCAGAATAATAACCCACTTAAGTCAAGTGTAGCACAATTATTAAAAACTAGAGGTAGATACTGAAGGTCAAGAAGGCAAAGCAACCAGCCAGTGGCTCTTACTTCTGCTTCGGTCCGAAATGTTGATCCTGCCCCCAGGAATCTCAGAATGAGACTGTCTGTTGGAGCTATCTCCTCCCATCTTATATTCCTCTCTAGTGTTAAGATTAAAGGTATTCGGGAGGCAGAGGCAGGCGGATCTCTGTGAGTTCGAGACCAGCCTGGTCTACAAGAGCTAGTTCCAGGACAGGCTCCAAAGCCACAGAGAAACCCTGTCTCGAAAAAAACCAAAAAAAAAAAAAAAAAAAAAAAAAAAAAAAAAAAAAAAGGTATTCACCACTCCTGTATGATTTCTATGGCAAAATAGCTTGGCTATTGGGATAAAAGGTGTATGTCACAAATACCTGTTCTGCAAGGCTGATCAGTGTAGCTGATTTTCTCTCTCACAAAAGCTTTATTATTAAAATACAAATGAAATGTCACTATATTCCCATTGTCTAAGATTTAAAAAAATAGAAAATAAAACAAAAAAAAACTTTGAACCCCAATTTCCGTCTCTGGGTTTTTATTAATCATGCTATTGTCTAGAAGATAGTTTTCCTCAGCATGACTTTGTTGTAAGAGCTGCTTGTTCATTTCCCAGCTGCCTAGACTTCTAAAATAATCACACAGAAACTGTATTATTTAAATCACTGCTTGGCCCATTACCTCTAGCTTCTTAATGGCTACCTCTTACATATTAATTTAACCTGTCTCCATTAATCTGTGTATCACCACATGGCAGTGACTTACCAGCAAAGTTACAGCGTCTATCTCTCATGGCAGCTCCATGGCTTCTTTCTGACTCTGCCTCCTTCCTCCCAACATTCAGTTTAGTTTTCCCCACCTCGCTAAGTTCTGCTCTGTTATATAGGTCCAAAGCAGTTTATTTACTCATTAATGATAATTACAGCATACAGAGGGAATTCTACATCATGACCTAGTAGCCATTGTTGGTTCAAACATAGGGTTTGAGTTTATTACTGTATTTTGGACATATTTAATCATAGCATAGTCTGTGGGGAAAATGCCCTGGTGAAAAACAATTTATTCCTATGTGTACAATAAAGCTTAAGGCATGACCACATGAAAACTCTTTATGAAGTTTATATGACATTTTCCTTAGATGTATCTATCGATATCTTACATTTGACACCTATGATAAAGTTATTTTCTATAGATTGACAGTTTGACAATAAATGCCTGGAGGAGGATCTAGTATAGTCTCTGCTACCTGGTGGTCCCAAAAAAACTTGTAATGCCTAGTAATGGAAACCTAGCCAAGTATTTGTGACTACCAAATACAACCAGACTATAAACCATGATTTCTCCCAGCCTTAAGGACGGAAAAAAAGACATATATTCTTTCTTCTGTTTTTAACATTCCTATTTCCCTTACCACTTATCTCTGAACACAGGGAACTGCATGCCTTCAATAATGTATGTTCTCCTTTTGTTGAGTTTGGACAAAGTCCAATTATAAAGCTGTTGTTAATAGACTTAATTTGCAAAACTCAATACCTTTTCTATGTACCACCAACAAATATAAAGAGAAAGAGATAGTGAACACATTCCTATTTAAAATTGCCTTAAATGAAATACTATATCTGGCAATACGTCTAATAATGGAGGTAAAAGTCCTTAAAATAAAAACGTTAAATCTCCGAAAAAGAAGATAAAAACAACAGGAAACTGAAGAAATTGAAAGACATTCCATGTTTATGGATTGGTTGAATAAATGTGAAGATTATCAGGCTATTATAACCATTTGGAACTTCATTGAAATCCCAATTAAAATCCATGTATACTTCTTCACAAGAATAGACACCTTATCTATAGAACCAGAAAAGACCCAGGTTAACCTAAGCAACTGTCAGTAAAAAGAACAATGCCAGAGGAATGACCGTTATTGACATAAATATATGTTAGAGATCCACAGTTCTCTAAAGAAAAATTGAAATTCTAAGAAATACTTCTGAACATGTTCATGGTCCTTAGTAACTAGGAAGATATAAATCAAAACACCACTGAGATTTCATCTTACTCCATTCAGAATAGCAAAGATCAATTAAACAGCGACATGTTGTAGACATAGGAGAGGATATAGTGGACGAGAAATGTTAACTTAGTGTTCCTGGGTTTGAAGACTTGTACAGGGAACACATGGTAAAAGTTTTGCACAGAAATGGAGCTGTGCTAGGTTTCCTAGTCTCACAATCTCATGCCAGCAA
This sequence comes from Microtus oregoni, assembly GCF_018167655.1. Classification (NCBI taxonomy): domain Eukaryota; kingdom Metazoa; phylum Chordata; class Mammalia; order Rodentia; family Cricetidae; genus Microtus; species Microtus oregoni. The sequence continues at coordinate 21,130,605 of NW_024543060.1, forward strand.
CAACATGATGTTCTGCAGAACACAAAAGAAAGTGACCAAAAACTGTCAAAACAGGCAGGACAGTCACATAGGATTTGGATAATTATTACCAGGAAACTATTTTTTAAATTGTACTGTACTAAAATATGTTAGAAAATATACTGATGTTAGTCTCTAGGCATTTAAACCACCACCAGCTAACAAATTTCCTTCTTAACTCATGCAGGTCATTTCCTTGTCAGCCATGATATTTAGAGGGACACCACTCTCCAACAAACTGGTCCAGTTTGGAAATCAGTTTGGGGAATACAGAAAATGTGAAATATAATTCTACACTGTGATGGAGCACCTGCCCAAAAAACTTAACATCCTTTACAGTAAATACTGTCTCAGACATAGTCACTGCTACTCTCTTCACAATAGCTAGAAGACAAACAAACCAAATATCCTTCAACTGATATGTGGAAAATAAAAATGATGTACATATAAACTATGGAATACTACTTGGCTAAAAAATTAAACAAAAATCATAAAATTTATAGGTAAATATATGGGACTAGATATGGTGATATATTGTGACACAAGTTCTCATCTGTACTTCCTAGTGTGAAATCATTGGATTTAAATATATAACATTGAATAATTGTAGAAACCAAGAATGCAAAAGAAGACCAAGCTGAGGAACAAGAAGAAAGACAAAAATTGTACTACAAAGGTAATTTGAAAGGGAAAATGGGAAAAATGGGAACATTTAGTTAGGAAGCTTGTCAGGGGCGATAGACAAAGAAATGGGAATCAGCAGTGTCCAAAAACATATGTTTTATATATAGATATAAAGACTTTAAATGGAATTTAGCCTTCACGTTTGACAATGCCACCATCAAATGACATAGAACATATAGCAAAAACTCCATCACTGGGCATGAGATGACTTCTTTTATGTTGAGAGTCAGAGTTGTCCAAGAGAGTCCCTAAATATGAGCTATAGCTGTTGTCATTGGTTGATTCCCTAGAGATAGACAGTAAGTCAGTCTTGCTAAATATACCATTTATTCAGACGAAGATGACTTGAGGCTGATCTGACCTAAAAGACTTTTGTCCAAAGAATAGCTTTTTTTTTTTTTGAACCAGAAATCTCTATGCAAACTACCAAAACCAGAAAGCAACCATCTTCCTAAGCTAGCAATGACAACTTTAAACCACAACAGTGATAAACATGGTATGGTTATCCTTATTGGCAGATAAACTTTGTTAGCCCAGTATATTCTTTTTTCACTGATTTTTTTAAAACAACAGAATAATGAAAGGTTAAATGTGTTTGAAGCATAAAAATATGATAATATCTTAATCAGCATTGAATGTCAGAATAAAGTCCAAATTTTACAAAGTTAGAATTAGAGATTCAAATGAGTTATAATAAGCATATGTTTTAATGAAGTATGGTATTACTATTTTCTAGAGACCAGCATTAAGAAATACTAAGGGGGAAAGTAATATTATTCTATTTAAATTAAAAGCATTAATTTTTTTTGCAAAAAAATCTAAATTCAATGTATCATTTCAGCATGTGATAGAAATCACATAATGAAAATTATTCTTAAGATAAAATGAGTCATCTATTCAGCTTCTAATTTTAAAGAAAGGTAGAACAATCAATATTAAACTGAAAATATGTACATATGTACACTTTTCATATCCTTGCTTTGGTATTCAATTGAAACTGCAAAGATTTTATTGACATATAAATGGTTCAAGTAAGTTTGGAACCATTGCAGGATGCTTAAAATGATGTGTTTTTGCCATTGTCTATTTACCATATGGGAGCTTCAGATTTAGCATTCTGTACAGTTGATTCACGTCAACACATTAGCATTATTTTCCTAAATATATTTTTAGTCTAGAGTGGCCAACTAAAGCATTTTCTTTAGAGACTCAGCTAACATTTCTGAGAGAAAAGTAGGTAATCATGCAAAAGCTATAGCATTGACAAAACCAGGAAGAAACAAAAGAACATAGTTGTTAAAATTCTACTGGCTTATGACACTAATAAGTTTCATCTGGAGAGTTGGAGAATATATACAGATTGCCATTTCAGAACCGATGTCATATGGTATTTCTTAGGCTAATCAAATAAGATTTTTCAATTTTCATCCTCCTACTGTTTATTCCATCTGTTTGCTTGAGTCTTGCCATATATTTTAGCATATGAAAGTCACTTTTTTTCAGTCTTAAAGTTTTACAATTTATTTTTATGTATATCTTTGCAATGGTAAGCTTGAAGTAAGGTCACTGAAAACATAAAACCTGGTACTCTGGAGAATTATATTTTACAGATCAACATTTTATAGTATACATATGGGAGCTCACTTCTGGGTGATACTGCAGTATGAATGTCCTGCTGGTGACAGTCTATTCTCCATTGTTAGCTATATTTACCCTTCGGGCACCTGATAAGCCAGGAATTCTACTGCACATGATCTGGGGATCTACAGAGCTTGAAAGAAGTTCAACTGAGGGAAGAGAGATGTGATTAGACTGATTTCAGAATTCTATGGAAAAATAGAGAATTTATGAATGATTTTACCCCCTTAAATCATTTTTGTCTCTCTTGAGAGTTTTGGATAGTTATATAGTTATTATTCCCGCTGAGAAACTAAGATTGACTCTGTCTTCTCCTTTAAAAAATATGAATATATAGGGAAGAATTTGCAAAGTCTGTCTTCTACAAGGAAGCTTGCTAATGCTTATTCTAACTTTTAGTGTGTTCTTTTTGATATTTATAGTTTATATATAATGGATAATGCTATTTCTACATTTAGTCATTTCATATGTGACTGTGTTATCCTCTAGCAATTTATCACTTCCCAGCCTCATGACTTACATGCTTAATTATATGGGAAAACCATTAACTGCAAAGTTAATTTAGGTAATCAATTTCTGCATTTTTTGACACTTACTCCATAGTCTATGGTTATTTTTCCCCTCAAGCTTAAAAATAACAATATTATATTTTAAGTAATTTATTCGCTATTGCATTTGTTAAAAGTGAGTGTATTAATAGAGGTTCTATTACCCTGTGATGAATTAGCATAATAATCTACCTACTGAACTCATTTCTTTGCAGTCATTTTCTTTAAAGGTTAAATTTGTGTACTTTTATACATACAGCTGTTTTACAGTTAACTTTTTAAAAGAACTTCAGATGTGAATAAGTTAACACAGTTTTGATAAATATAGGTTAAAACCTCTAGTTGATCTAATACTAGCCTAACTGACACATAGGAAATTTCTTTCTAAGTCATTTGGCATCTATCTATTTATCAACTTCTTTATTTATCATTTAATTCTTTTTAAATACTTTGTACAGTCCACTTAGAAAAATGTAATACTATTTATTGCCTATGACATATTTATTGATGAACTTTGCTTCAAAAATGGGGAACCCTGACTGCTCTTCAGACTGAGGGAGAGGGAGGGGAAGTGGAGTGGGGGGTAGGAGTGGGGTGAGGGGGAGGGAAAAGGAGGTGGGGAGGAGGCGGAAATTTTTAATAAAAAAAGAATGTAATTTTAAGGATGACGAATTCTGACATTTATCATGTGATTAAGGGTCTCACTGTATGCAGTGTCTCATTTCAAAAAGAGTAAATTTCAGGAACTCTTTCTCCAGTTTAATAATTAACAAAACATTATTGAGTGGAATTTATGATTTTTCTGTATTTAATATACTGTACACAAGAATATGTAGAAAGATAATGGTAAAAGTTTCCAATTCTAACTCTGAGTCTTTTGTATGATTGCTTAAATCATTATATGTGAGTTCTTATTCTCAATTTTTATCATATACGTTTTGAAAAACATACAGCGTAGCACCCCTCACATACATATGCTTGACTGTATATCATTTACAGATTTAAATAGTATAGCCAAGTGACAACTCTGAAAGTGCATTCCAAAAGGTCGCAGTAAAAAGGAACTGAGGAATAGAATTTTCCCCAAATTTTTGTAGGCACCAAAAGTGACTAAGCTTAAGCAAGAGTAAAGCTTTATTCATAATCAACGTGTTGAGACTGAATGACCACTGAGGGCTCAGCCTTCAAAGAACATGTTCTATATCAAGGGTTGCAAGACTCGGGATACACTGAGAAACATGGGGAGGAAAGAATTTATGAGATGGGTTACAGGTTTAAAAACTAAAAATTAGGAGAGAATTCAAGCCATTCACAGGTGCATTGTATAATTTCTTTTTTACTAGAGCCATATCTCCTTCAGCATCAGATGATTTTTTCTTGAACTATTTAAGACTCAGCATCTTTAAAATTTGAAATATTATACTTAGATTTTAAGTTATTGATCCAGTTGTGGGCAAAATAGCCAGGTAATATTTTCCAGCAATTTCTGAATATCATTAATCTCTCCTGATTTGTACTTTCTGTTGTTGAATTTTCTGTAAACTGATTTTACATCCTCGGTAATTAATACAATCACCTCTTTGCATGCTTTCAGAAGCAATTTATAAACCCCAACAAGGCAAACTTCTATTTATTTCATCGAACATATTTTTGCAAGATATCTGCATCTGAATCATCCAGTAAGAAATCATCTATGTAATGACAAATTATAGAGCAAGGAAACTGTTTTTGAATTGTTTTTGATGGCTGCAGTAGAAACTATCAACACAGGGTTTGGGTTGTTCAACATTTCCTCAAGATCATCTGATGTTCCTTTCTTGTGGTTTGAGCAGTACTATAGGTAGGCACTGTAAAGGGAAAGTTTTCTCTGTCTTGTTCTTGTAAAAGTATAGTTAAAAAGCAGACTTTTAAAATAATGGCTATATTAAGGCATTACTTAGGCAATAAATAAGGCAAGGGGATTTCAGTCTCTAAAGAGCCCATTGGCTGAATCCCCTTTTCTAGAGCTCTCAGATATGCCACCATTGTCCATTCTCCAGATTTTTTTTTTTATGACAGGTAGATTTCAAGGATTAGTCAATTTTTCAATACGTTGAACATTTAGATTCTCCTGTACTTACTTTCCAAGTGTTTGTAATTTTTATGGTGTCAAAGGCCTTTGTTCTCCACATAGAGTTTTGTTAGCTAAACACTTTAAAGTTAAGGTTGTTTGTAACTTTGAAAGACCAACCGTTATTGTGCCCTGCTCACATACAACCTGAATGGTCTGTGACCATTCTTCACAATCCCTTTTAATATTTTCTATGAAGCATTCTTTTTTGTGGTTTGTTTCTGAGATTGGACAAATTTTAACCTATATTTTCAATTGCTACAACAAATTTTGCCCTCCAAAATTCATTGCTATGTTAGTCACATAGTGTTTGAATTTTTCTATCTGACTGTCTAGCCATATACACCTGACCCATCTTGCACTTTGTATTACCATAGATATATGTCTAGTCAAAATAAACTGAATATGTACCTTCTGAAGAGGCTAATTTGGATGCCAAGATTCTGGTGAAATTGTTGTTACATCTGTACCTGTATCTACCAAACCACCAATTTCAATGTCATTTATCTGTACTTTTAGCTTTGCCCTCTCTTCGTTTAGAGCAGTTTGCCAAACAATTGGTTTCTGTTCTCTTCCTAAACTTTTTGTTTTATCTACAGGACTGTTGTATTCTTGATTATATCCAGAGAAGTGCTGTTTTTAACAACCTGAGCTAATTCTTTTATTTGTTCTGATATTTTGACTTTTCACAATTTTTAGAAATTACTTCTATTTAAGTAGTATCATAAGTAACAGATCCTTACAGGCCCAGTCACCCTTTTGCATCCTGAATTATTATTTTTAAAAGTCAAAGATTCAGTTAATATTTATTTGATTTCTGGATCTGGCACTATTTTACTTAAGGTTGAAGTCAATCTTTGTAAAACATCTTTGAAGGAATTCTTTGAACCTTGCATAGTTTTAGTAAATGACTCAGCCTTATTTTCTGGCTCTTTAACCTTGTCCCAGATATTCAAACCTGCCAAACATCATGGACGCAAAGTGAGATCATCAAATTCTTTGCAACTCAGCACATTGATCTTCACCTAACAACTGGTCTTGGAAAATAATGCTATTTCACTGTTCTCTAGCCTTAACTTCCTTTTTTCCACAGTGCATTAGAATCGAGGACCAGCTTTCAACATTGCTGTGGTTAAATCTTTTGAGTCTTGGAGGGAAATTCTGTCTTCAATTGTCCATGAATTTAACATCTGTTTTACATATGAAAAATACATATCATATGAAAAGACTGCTTCCTTAAATCTCTTCAAATCTACATTTTTTTTATAGAATTACTTTAACTTCTTGATAATGCTGGGATGCCAATCATCTCTGGGACATTGTTGTATGCTAAAAAGGTGATATAAGGATAGTTTTCTAACAAACTTATACGCTGTCTCTTCAATTTCATTACGCAGTGATCCAGTGGGCTTCTGCTTGATCATCTTAAACTGATTTCCAGCTAAGAAATTACCCAGTGAATGAGAACTACTCCAAGTAAGGTGAATCCAGGCCTGACTCAGTAGGTGCCGTCTGGATTAGGAGGACTTATTAGCTGCCTCTGGGGGCGAGAATCCAGGGCTGGGGAGTAGCATTTTGTTCCATGTTGATCTGAAAGACTTCTGCTGGGCTCTGAGGCCTGAGAAAGGAGTAGGGTGCCGGTGGGGATGCAGCAACTATGGATCATACCACAGTGTATTTGGCCTTCAGGGGCATGTGAAGATTGAGGCACTTCACTCCAATGGTACCATACCAGAGGTGTAGACTCCTGTGGGGCAGTGAAGCTAACAGGGAGGCAGTATGTAGTGTCTTAACAGTGGCCATGTTCACCTCAATAGGCTTTGTAGGGCTTAAACTGTCTGCCTCCTCCTCATCAGATGCCATAGAGAGATCAGACATGGAAATGGTGGAGGTAGTGGAGAAGTTATCTATCTTGTAGAGGGAGAGAGCAGGCAAGCAGTAATCAGAGAGAAGATGGCAGCCAACAAGGGTGGAAAATTTTGTCAGACCTTCATCTTTTATTCTTAGTGAGGGACTTCTGTGGTTGTTTAGGCCGTAGCCATAAATACCCATTTATTGTTTCCAGACTAGGCACAACATCTGGGAGCTGAAACTTGGTTCCACCTCCTGGGGATCAGCCTTTATGCGAAGACACTTGGTGAACTATGGGTTCAGTGGATGAACTAAAAGAGAAAAATAAATGTGCCTTCTTTACCTGATTGGCAAACAAACATGACAGAAAAAAAAGAGAAGAAAAAAGGGGAGATTCCAATGTTTAGTTTTTGAAGGAACTAAAAGCACACAACATCGAATGGCTTTCTCACAGAAACATCCCATCTTGGGGGCTCTGTCCATCATCACAAGGGAGAGGAAGGAGATATCTAGAATTGGCAACAGAAAAGCGAAAGTAACCATAAACAGCCATGACAAAAAGAAGCAAAATTCAAAACCCAAAAATTACAGCCACAACTAAAAAAGAAACCCTGAACAGGTAAGCTCAAAGCCTAAGCCAGAAGTCCCTCCCTGTGTAGGGAGTCAGAATTTGTTGGGTCTCAAGGGCTCCTTGGAGGAGGGGAGGTGAAAGTGTGGTGTTAATGGCATAGATGTAGGGAGTCAGGTAAAAGACAAACAGCCTACTTGTTTATTCAGCAATGTGGAGAGCTTTAAATACCCCCTTACCAGCACCCAGGCTATGCCCCAGTCTGGTGGCATTGTGTGGTCACCCCTCATTGGCTAGGCATGATCAGGTCCTCAAGCAGTACCTGTAGCTAAATGTTCAGACAGACTCCAGGTTTGCTCATCTCTTGGCCTTGTAGGCCTTATCTTCTTGAATCAGAGGTATAGATTTTTTCCTATTTTTAGGATATCTGTAACATCTGTAAATTGTTTCCTTTGTTATATGAAACCTTTTATTGTCATGTAGTTGCATCTATTTTTATTTGTGCATACATCCTGTGTTGGTGGTATACTCATGCTTTTCTCAATATTTGAAAGATCCCCCTTGTGTTTTCTTCTAAAAGTTTCAATGATTTTGCATTTAAATTAAGGTATTTGGCCCATTCTAATTTGAACTGTACAATGTGAGTGACATAAATCTAACTATATTCTTCTGTAGTTAGAAATCCAGTTTTACGAGCTCCATATTTTAATCAGACGGTCCTTTTTCACCCAATGTATTATTTCATCTTCTTTGTCAAAAATCACGTGGGAAAAGCTTTTCTGCTAAATTTGTGCATCCTCTTTTCTATTCCACTGATCTACCTGTTTTTGTACTAGTTGAAAGGTCTATCACCAACTTTAGCAAGGCCAGAATCACTCTGGTAGATCTTTTCCAATTTGCCATTCCCACTGCCTTTCATTTATTGATTACATTTCTAAGGTTTAGTTCCTTATTTGGTCACTTCCTCCTCCTGAGGCTGACTACCAAATTCCAGCAATCAAAAGCCTCTTTGGTTTACCTAATTAACACACCCAATTAGAATTTAATACCTCATCCTTTTATGGATTTTTCCCCTTTACCTTTATAAGAAACTATTTGTTTAAGTGCCACATCTGTCTCCCCTCTCTATCTGGAGGCAGTTCTTTGTTCTTCCGGGACAAATACCCTCGTCTCCTCCTTTCTCCCTGTCTCCTTTGTCCTCTATCTCCTTTTCCAGCATGTCCTAGCCCATTCTAACACAGATCTTTCCTTTTCTCTTTTTAATAATTACACCCACAAGGAAACAATGCCGTTTTTCTGCCTGAGTCAGAAAGCATCCACTTTACCTTTTCTTCCCTGCTAAATAAACTATCTTACAGAGCAAACAGGCATTTGTGTTTGATTCGTGCCTAATCTAGGTCCAGGAAAGAGCCCCCCCCTGCTGTCTCTTTCACTAGTGAGAGTTTATCTTCATCAAAGAAACCTGATAGTGTATTTTGAGGTTATGCATTATAATACTTACCACATTGTCGTTTCTCCTTTGGCCATGTTTGGTCATTAGTTTTTCAATATGAATTCACATTTTTCCTAAAATAGTGATATATGGCATGGGGATTCTGACAGGTATTACATTGTTGCTGCATATTAATTTTGGTGGCATATACATTTATACCATATTAATTCTGCTTATCATGGAACACAGATACTTTCCCATCAAGTGTGCTCTGTGATTTCCTTTGTCAATATGTTTAAATTGTTTGGAGAGGTCATTCACTTTGGTTAGATACTTTCTTGGATACTTTATTTTGAAGGAAGAAATTATGAGTGGAATGTTTTTCCTATTTTTTCCACATAGAGCAAATTATTGCTAAAACAAAATAAAAAAATAAGAAATACTTGCTATTCTGTATTCAACATATTTTATGACATAATGTTATAGACATAGAGTTAATTAAAATATTGACATTATATTTTCCAGTAAAAGGAGACTATGGTGGGAGTGGAGTCAGAAAGGGAAGAGTCAGCTAAAGGTAGGATAGAGACAGGGAGGAGGGACGATGTGAGCGTGAGATGGGGAGATCAGGACACATGGAGACAAGGAAAGGGACAATTATGTCAAATCTAACCTAAGTACATGCCACAAGAGAAATTGGTTGCTTAATTTGGGGGATACAGATTTTGTAAAAAGTATTTTATAAGTAGACAAGTGGTGGAAGAGAAAAATCCAATCAAGGACCTAGAAGGCTGACTCAGCTGCTATGAGCACTTACTATCAAATAGTTTGTCAGCTCTGGTTTATCAAATATGCTGGTCATTACCTCCCTCTGGAAAATTGAACATGGAGGCATCCGATGACTAGACTCCCTCCAGTATATAGAATCCTGATATCTTCCTTTCTCTACTCTTTTCTTGATTAATTCTTCTTTCTAAACTTTGTTCATGAGCCTGTAAAATACTGTAGGAGTTGAAGGTGATTGGTATCACTATTATGATTGACCTGTTTCTATAGTACAGCTCTCAGTAGAGAACATTGATCTAGGATAAAAGATCCTTACTTGTCAAACCTGTTTTGTATATCTACTCCACACTCCCAGTTCATTATTTTTTCCTTCAAATAAATACCAGTGTGCTTAAGAATGACCGTCTAATCTTATTTATTCCAAGTTGCTCTTTCTTTACAACTGTCGTTGGTGGTACATCAGTAGTATACCAATAGTAGTATATCAATAGTAGTATTCAGTGGTTACTCACAGTTCAATTACCATATAGGTTTTGTTTTTGTTTTTCAGCAAAGCGTCTCAGAATGTGGTACAGAACAGCCTTGAACTTTTGATCTTCCTTTATCAGCCTCATAAATGTTGGGGTTTGGGTAGCAATAACACTTCAGACCCAAAACTTGATTTTCTAAAGGATAAGCTATTTTCTAAAATCTTGTTTCCAAAACACAGTGAATTCCTTTGTGCTTCTGTTAGCAAGGGTATATAGAATGTCCCTCCAACAGCCCCATCTATCACAGATATTTTGATAATCAGAACTATAAATTCTGAGTGGTAATGCTGCTTACGCTGCAGCCAAGAACAGCTAGAAACCCCTGCCTTGCTTTAAAAACTGCTCAAAGTTGCCAACATTTTCGGGCACTGAGAGGATAAATGTGAACATTGCAAATGCTTTGCTTTCAAAAATTCCAGCAAAGTCATTTTCTACATTTCATATTTTTAGTAGGGTGGTGTGCATGGTGTATGAGTATTGCTCATTCTGGAGGTAATAGATAACCTTTCTTAAGCAAATAAACAATAAGAAAAGTCATCAACTTGTCAAGGGCATAAAATATTATTGGAAGAGGTCTAGCATTATAATATATTTTCACGCCAAATAGAGACTGGTTTTATATATTCAAGTTGTATAATCTATTTCAAATAATTAGAATAATAATTTGTGTAATCTCTGTATGAATTACATTGAGTTTTGAATAACACCAGGTGAATTTTTAATTTAGGTAGTAAACTATTATATATTGCTCATGAAGTAACCAGGTTGTGATGTGCCCTATTCCTTAGGCTAAATATTAGAATATTTTGAGTCCCAATAGTCAAAAGCTTATTCCCAAGACAGTTTGATTTGCTAAATCAATAAATGTAAAACTCATTTGTAGATGATTAATCTTAAACTAATACACTGCCATTTTGAAATACAGCTCATCCCTTAAGCTGGAGAATGTCTACATGACTTAAAATCAATATTCTTGAGTATGACAATTTTTCAATATAACATCAATTTGTGTAATCCTTTTAGTTATAGGTTTGGTAGTGATTGCAATATTGAATGAGGAGTTCAAATCTTTCCACATGAATACTTTTAAATCTGCATTGCCTACACCCTTGTGGCAATATGGTAATGTGCCAATGTTCTTTCATCTTGATTCGTTATATTTATTATAATAAAAATTCTAAGAGAAAATAGCATTGGTGTAGGAGGTCCTTCTGTCCATTTGTTGTTTTCCTTGGTTAATGAAGGAAATGCTTTGGGCCTATAGCAGAGCTGTAGGGGAACAGAAGTAGGCCAGGAAAGCTAAACGGAATGCTGGAAGGAAGAAGGCAGAGTCAGAGTGAGACACCATGTATCTACTGCCAGAGATAGATGTGCTGAAACTTTGCTGGTAGGCCATGACTTCATGGTGATACACAGATTAATAGAGATTGGTTAAATTGATATGTAAGAGTTAACCAATAAGAAGTTAGAGCTAATGGGCCAAGTAGTGATTCAATACAATTTCTGTGTGGTTATTTTGGTTCTGGGCAGTCATGATGAACAAGTGTCTCCTACTACATAGCATGACTTGAAAGATAGGCATTATTAAATATAATATGATAAACAAATTCCAAAACTCTCTGTTTTTATTATATAATGCAATGAGCTTATTTTGAGCCAGAAATAATGGGCACATTGAAAATATCTATAATATCATTTTAGCTAGAATAAATCTCAAGTAAAGCTTCAAATATCTGAGTGTAAAAGTAGGTACATATTATTAAAGGTTGTTTTTAGGAAAATCTTACCTTACACATAATTTTTTTCTATACATTACATTTTGTCTGAGAACTATATTACGTTTACTTAATGCCATTTTAAGATCTTCTCTTCTTATGAAAAACTACACATATCTATTTTAAACAAAAAGGGGTTGATTTTTATAGTCAGCTACAAATCACTTTGGTTTCAGAAATCTGTACAAACTTTGGCTATTCATTACTACTAAATGGAGGGAAATGGGAGGTGGTGGCGGGGAAGAGGCAGAAATCCTTAATAAATAAATAAATTAAAAAAAATAACCTACCTTAATAGAATTATCTTTTGGATGGAGACTCTGACATTCTATGCCATTCCTCAGAATGCCTGCCTAAGAAGGGTTATTTGAAAAATTCCATTGAGTATTAGTAGTTAAGTTGGCTATGATAAAAAAAAAATTAAACAAGAAATATTTCTGGTCCTTAAAAAAAAATAAATTTAAAAATAAATTTAATGTGTGCTGGTTTTAGATTAGAGAAAGACTCCTGTTGTACAAGCCCAATGACCTAAGTTCAATCCCCAGATTCCACAAAAAACAAGGAAAGAATTCACCCACAAGGGTTCTCCTGACTCTACATATGTGCCACAGTATAGGTGCACAAACCCATGCCAACATGCAAGTGTACACATCATCACATGATAATAGTCATCTGATAGAAATTAATGTGATCCTTGTAAAGCAGGAAGATTTGACAAATATACATATGTTCATTGGATTTCAATTAATTATGTAGTTTTTCTTTAATATTTAAAAAGTTCAAAAGCCATCTTTATATTTCTGAAGACAATGAGACATATAATTGTCAGGAATTTGGGCAAACATTTGTTTCACATAACATATTTTTATTTGTATACATCAGTCCCCTTGGAACATTACATATACATATAATTGAGATGTCCTTAGAGTAATCACTTAACATGCGCTTAACATGGGTTTAATCAACAACAAAGAAAATATATTATTAACTGGCTGTTTTAATAAACACCTTACTCATCTTAATTATCTAACTTTTATGTTAATATTACCTATATAGTGACTATAGTTTCAAAATGAGTGGAAATTATGTATATTTTTAAAGACCAAACTAAGTTTTATAAATTCATATGCTTAAAGGAAAATTGATTTAGAGTAAAATTGCATTCATATTATTAAAACATTAAAAGTATATATTTCAATAAATCATGTTTCTCTTTTTATATAATTTGATATATCACTTTATTTAACAGCTGTATCATCAAAGACGAAGTTCTGATATAAAACATCAAATGAAATTTGAGATCTGAAACCGACAGTCAGTGGTTGGCTTAAGGGAAGAGTTATTAATTTGCAGAAGAAGATAGGGGATTAAGAATCCCACAGTTTCTCAGGTTATTAAATAAAAATATTTAATATGAAAGCACAATCGAGAAAGACTTCTTGGCCTGCCTTATTTAATTAGCAAATACTTAATATTTTTCTCCTTGTGTATTTGGTGCTGGAAATACACACTGAATAAAATAGAGAACTATTCTGCTATGGAGTTTACTACAAAGCTATCTTTGAGTCTCCTGATGAAATTCTGTTTATTCCTTAATTGTCTTTTATCTATTGTTTCTTCCCCTACAAGTCACTACTATCTAGCTGGTTAGTTCTGTCACAAATACAGTTTTCTAAAGAATGGACATGAATTTAGTGAAATTCATAATTTTCTTTGTGAAACACATCACAAATAAGCCACAAAGATTAGAATTGTTATAAAACAAATTACTACTGGAAACAATAGAAGGTAAATGATGAAAACAATTACTTGTATTGATGTTTGTTCATACACAATCTAAAAACATCTGAATTTCTGATCATTACTTAATTAAACCATGCAATAGCTGATTGAAGTACAATTCCATTACAAGATTCTTCAGTTCCAAAAATCTTATACTTAGATTTGTTTGCCCTTAGATATTCTGCATTGCAAATGATACATTAGGTAATTAAAAAATCTGTCAAAGAGGAAACAATAACACATTTTTAAAGTGTGCCTTCTAAATATTTTGAGGTATCAAACACTCCTTTAAAAATATATTTGTACTATTTTTATCTCGATTAACAAACAGTATATATAACATCCTAACTGTTAACTCTTGTGAGAATATTGGAACTGATTTCTTACATACTTCTGTTGTTTCTCTTATAATTGCACAATACTTAATGAGTCTATTTATTCCATAAACATTTAGAGCAATTCTATAAACTTTGAAAATCAACATCTAGGACACGATGTTCTAGATATTTAGTAAGAGGATTTCATATATCAGAGAGAAGCCTATAGATTTAGAAAATACAGGTGTGTAAAGAGTCAATGGCAAGATATGGAATGATATGAGTTTAGGAATTACTGCATTTAACACTTAATAAAAGAAGTGACTGTGGATAAAGATTGCATTACAAAATAAATACTTAAGATTTGGCCATGTGTACTGCTTTTCTGTATATTCACAGTACAGCTATCCACTGACAAGAAAAGATTCATTGTTCATTATTGAAACTGAATTATAATAACAAAGAGAATACCTGCTGAAACATTCAAATCATTGGGATATAATCAAAACATGTGAAATGCATCTGCATTAGGTATTTATATACAAAGAAGAGGAAACTGAGCAATTAGGACATGGCCATGCTGCTCTGCTCTACCAGCGTTGGGTTTAGGCTCCACCATGCATTCTGTGTGAATACTTAGAGAAAAGTTCCTCATCATAGTATTCTTGGGTTCTTTACGAAAGAGTTGGGGTTGAATGGAGTGAATTATTTTAAGTAATCAAGTCACATGCATTCTGGTTCTCCAATGGACAGCTGTTTGCTCTGTTGAAGGTTTGTACACAGAGACAGGATAGAAAAAATGACAGGCTGGCCAATCAAGATAAAATAAAAATGTTCACTGTGACTGAGTAAAGTGAATTAATTTCTTTACATTTGTGGAATATTCCTACTCTAAAGAATTCCATGCCAAAATAGCAGGAGTATCTATATAAAGTACAATCTTCAAATTAATTTTTATAATTAAACCTATAGAGAAGAGAATATATATATACATGCATGTTTCTTTGCAATATCTTCTGAAATAGATGTTATAAATCTGAATACTTTTGTATTTTGCTAAGGCAAATTGAAAAACTAAATTATAATCCTTACATGACTCTATTGTTCAACAATTTTTACAACTTCTATTACTACTACTACAAACAATAATAATAATAGATAATGAAAGATCAGTCATTACTGAACTTATAGGACATATAAACCACAAGTAGTATCATTGTACTAAGAATAAAACATACAGAAATAAATACAGTCTTATACTTGTGCTTTGTTCTGACAGTCAAGTAACCTTATCAAACACTATAATTTCCCTTCTTTCCTTAAAAGCTTCCAATTATATAACTAGTGTTTTTAAGATATTTAAATGAGTCAATGTCTCTTTGCAATTTTAGTAATATTGAGCTATATGAAAGGAGCAAAAATTATTTTCAGTGAATTATTCTCCTTTAGTCTAAACACCAAGTAAACCTCTGATTTTTATTTTCTAAATTAGATACATTATCTACATGGTAGTTATTAATGTCACTAACATCCAGTGCTACAATTAATAAAAGACAATTCATTTTAATATTGGTTAAAAACTTGACCATTTAAATATAGTATGTGGTGTTACTATGTTACAATTAAGCAAGAAACTATTTTCATAGGTGGGTGGGGAAACTATTTAATACTTCAATCCTTTGCTAAACAATTTAATCATAGAATCCTAAAATTACTGAGAACTTTTAAATTATCTTTGATAATTAAATTATAGAAGAAACTGTTCATATGTATAATTGACTACTTTGCTTTGGTTATTATTTGGTTATTTAAGCTACACCTCACTAGTTCCCAATTCACTCAAACATTCATGAGTGAATTAGCATTGTGTTTAGCAGTTTTATTTCTGTCCATGTAATATTGAAATTATTTTCATAACCATCCAGACAATAAAAAAATTATATTGGACAAAGCATTTATTATTTCAAACGATGGGTAAATATTCAAATTGTATATCCATTTATTTTGAACTGTACTGAATGAATAATATACATACACACGTCTTTTCTTTTTCTTTTTTTTTAAATCCTCACATGTTTTATTGCATAGTCTAGTGTTAGTGTTGCAGGAGGTCCTCCCACTCCTCCAGCCTATAGCTGCTGAGATACCAGCCCATTGGGGCGTGGTCACTCTCCCTTTAAAAAAAGCGGCCACTTCCCTCTCCTCTCTCTCTTCACTTCCTGCTCCACTGTAGACTCCCTTCCTGGTTGTGCAGAGGGCTGACAGTGATCTGTAAGTTTTTTCCCCTCTAAATAAATACCACCCTATTAATCATAATTCCAAACTGGTGTGGCATTGTTTGTGACTCACGCCTTCAGTTGGCACCCAACGTTTGGTCTTAGGACCTCTCCTTCCCCCGCTCGGCTGCCGGCCATGAGTTCAGCTTGGCGCGAGCCTCCCTTCCTTAGCTGCCGTGGCCGGCAGGCAGCCTTGTGGCCTGTGTCTTGTGCGTGGAGCCAGCAGCTTAATATAAATCATCACACACTGGCTTTTATTGATGCAGTTCTTTATATTTTCTCATTAGACACCTCAGATTGACTTCCAGTCCCCACGCACCTTATCGTCTGCCTCCTCACGTGGATTTTAACTCCACAGGCCTGCGTAGTCTCCGCCCGCGTTGTTTGCTCTTTTCTGAGTCATTTTTAAATCTCACTTGCAAGAACAGCTCTTAAGTAGCGCGAACCAGAGCACGCAGTTGCTGAAAGCTGCAACCCCTCAGGGTGACTCTGTCATGTGGAGGCATAAGCAGCATCAAGGTTGCTCTTCTCTACCCCTGAATTCTGGGTTTCTGGTTCCGTCTCTGTAATTGATTTAATTACATTTACTTTGTTGAGCAACTTACATTTTCCAGTTTTTAGCAATTTTCATCGAGACTTGGCAACATCGCCACCTGCTGGATAATAGGTAATATGGCAGTTTTCGTTTCCAACGGGAATTTTACTGTTCTGGTTACCAATACAATGGGTTATATGATGCAAGGTTTATATGACTATGGGGATAACTTAATTTACTGGTTACTAGGTTTCAGTATTCTTTTGCATATTCTATCATTTAGGAAGAATATGGCACTCCTAAGAACCATACAATCTTTACTAGAAACTCATGCAGGTCAGGAGATTCAGGATTCAAAAGAGACAATAATAAAGACAATAATAAAAAGACTTGAAATGATTGAAGAAATGATTGGAGCTGGTGAACAGAGTAATAAGGCACAAGGACAGGATACAATGCCAACACCAGCGATTAAAACTGGCTTACCCAAGGTTTTAGCGGCATACCCTATACTTAATTCTGACAAAGCATCAACTTCTAAAGGCTCAAAGGGAGGCAGAGAAGCTAGATGGATGCCAATAGCAATGAATGATCTAAAAGAAATTAAGCAAGCTATTGTTAATTTTGGCTTGCATTCTGCATATGTAAAGGAAATGATAAGGACTTGGGCTTCTAATGCTAGAGCTACACCCCATGATTTCCATCAGTTAGTGTCTGCAGTTTTAAATAATGGACCTTCCTTGATGTTTGGAATTTATTTCAGAGAAGAATCCAAACATATGGAACAGCAAGGAAGAGCAAAAGGTGTCGAGGTTTCCCAAGATCAAATTCTTGGTGCAGGTGAATATGCTGATCCACAGGTCCAAGCTCTTTATGATGATGAAGTACTGTGTCTATGTCACCAAGCAGCTTTAAATGCTTGGAATAGGATACAAGACCCAGCAAAAAGGGTTGAATCATATACCAGAATTAGGCAGGGACAGAGAGAACCTTTTATTGACTTTTGCAAAGATAAATTAAGGCTCTGGACATAGGGGTAACAGACCCAGAAGCTAGATGAATACTTCTTGAATATCTAGCTTTTGAGAAAGCAAACATAGAATGCAAAAAGATAATTGGGCCTTTGAAGTCTAGATCAGCACCTATGGATGAATGGATTCAGCATACGATGAATGTTGAGACATTTAGCTATAACAATGAACCTTGGGTAGGAGAGGCGATTTCCACAGCAATGAGGAGACATGAAACTGCCAGGTTTTTTAATTGTGGTAAATTAGGACATCTGAAAAGGGATTGCAGGCACAGAATTTCTAGGAATAATATCTCCTCTGGGAATGACAAAAATAGGAGACCTAGGCCTTCAGGTATATGTAGGAGATACGGTAAAGGCCGACATTGCTCCAACGAATGCAGGTCAACAACAGACAAACAAGGCAACCTGATACCGTCGGGAAACTCCTTGAGGGTCCTCTCGCAGGCCCCCAAGCCAACAGTGGCCCAGTCATTCCCAGTCACAGTGGAGAATGTGCCTCACCAAGAAAATTAAAAGCTCCAATTTCTGCTGTAAAAAGTAATACTGGTCTAAATGATGAATTACGTGTGGAGGATGAGTCAAAAAACCCAGTAGGACAGAGTAAACGTATATTTTGGCAGACTTCAATTAACGATCAAAGACCAAAACTAAGAGTCTGTATAAATGGCACTTTTATTGAAGGCTTATTAGACACAGGTGTGGATGTAAGTATCATTACCCCAGAATCTTGGCATCCAAATTGGCCTCTTCAAGAGGTAGATGTTCAGTTCCTGGGAATTGGAACCCTATCTCGTGTAAAACAAAGCACAAGATGGGTTGAATGCATAGGGCCCGAAGCGCAAATAGGAAGACTAAGGCCATATATAGCCAATATTGCCATAAATTTATGGGGCCGTGACCTGCTACAGCAATGGAATACCCAGATTAACATTCCTGTATTTCCAGGAACTCATAATTCTGGGAAGGATATGATGAGGTATTATGGAAAAAGGTCACCAGCCATTCAGGCTGTACAAGAACATACATCAAGTACCAAACCTTTAGAGGTACCAACAGCCCTACCTTTAAAATGGCTAACTGAGAAGCCAATATGGATCAAACAGTGGCCTCTAGCTGAAGATAAACTACAGGCATTGGAACAGCTGGTGCAGGAGCAACTAGATGCTCACCATATTGAAGAATCAACCAGACCTTGGAATTCTCCTGTGTTTGCTGTAACAAAGAAATCTGGTAAATGGAGAATGGTGACAGATCTAAGAGCTGTCAACAAAGTAATTCAACCTATGGGCCCACTACAATCTAGAATTCCTTTGCCTTCTCTGTTACCAAAAGGATGGCCTCTTATAGTTATTGATTTGAAAGATTGTTTTTTCACTATACCGTTACAAGAAAAGGATAGAGAAAAAATTGCCTTCACAGTGCCTACTTATAATAATTCTCAGCCTAATAGGAGAGATCAATGGACTATCCTGCACAGGATATGCTCAATAGTCCTATATTGTGCCAATATTTTGTAAGTAAGCCATTGGAAATAATTCGTAAACAATTCCCCAAGTCCATAATTTCTCATTACATGGATGACATCTTGTTATCTGATTCAAATAAAGATACTTTAGAAAGGATGTTTGAAGAAGTAAAGAAAGTCTTGCCTAGATGGGGATTACAAATTGCCCCTGAAAAGATTCAAAGAGGAAATTCTATTAATTACCTAGGTTACAGAATAGGGTTAGAGAAAATTAAAATGCAAAAGGCACAAATTAGGAGAGACCGGTTAAAGACTCTTAATGACTTCCAAAGATTGTTAGGAGACATTTCCAGTCTACATTACCAGCTGTTGGGATAACACCTGATCTAATAGTTCATTTAAACAAAACCTTAGATGATGATAAAGATTTGAATAGTCCAAGAAAACTGACAGCTGAAGCAGAAAAGGAACTGACAATGATTGAGGAAAAATTACAGGAGGCACATGTGGATAGGGTGAACCCAAATCTTAGCTGCATCCTAGTAATATTGCCTTCCAGAATTTCTCCTACAGGGATTCTAATGCAGAGGGAAGATATTATTTTAGAGTGGATATTTATACCTAATAAACCAAGTAAAAAATTAAAAACTTATGTGGAAAAAGTCTCTGAATTAATTATAAAAGGTAAGCTGAGACTTCGTCAACTAGCAGGTATAGACCCAGCAGAAATTATAGTGCCATTTACCACTGAAGAAATAAAAAAGTTATGGGAAGACAATGAACCGTGGCAAAGAGCTTGTGTTAATTTTTTGGGAGAAATTAATAGTAACTATCCCAAAAGTGGTAGAGATAACCCTATAAAAAGAACTTCTTGGATTCTTCCTAGAATTATTCGTGGTGCTCCAATAACTGGAGGCCGTATGTTATATACTGATGCAAATAAATCAGGGAAAGCAGGTTACAAGTCAGATGAATTGAGTAAGGTGGAACAAAGCCCTTATAATTCTGTCCAGAAGGCATAATTATATGCCATTCTTATGGTGCTAAGGGAATTTAAAGAACCTCTTAATATAGTTACAGATTCACAATATGCAGAAATATTTATCTTGCACATTGAAACCGCTGAATTTATACCAGATGACACAGAGTTGACTTCATTGTTTATCCAGGTAGAAGACATAATCAGGAATAGACTTGTCCAATGTACATAACACACATCTGGTCCCATACAGGTCTGCCTGGTCCTCTAGCCCTAGGCAACGCTGAGATTGATCAATTATTGATTGGAAGTGTGTTGCAGGCCTCAGAATATCATAAGAAGCATCATGTCAATAGTAAAGGCTTAAAGAAAGAATTTCCCATTACTTGGCAACAAGCTAAGGACATTATAAAGAGATGTCCTACTTGTACTTTCTATAATCAAACACCGTTGCCTGCAGGGAGTAACTCAAAGGGCACTAAGAGAAATGAAATCTGGCAGATGGATGTGTTCCACTTTATGGAATTTGGTAAATTAAAATATGTACACCACACCATAGACACGTATTCAGGTTTTCAATGGGCTACTGCCCTGAGCTCAGAAAAGACTGATTCAGTAATCACACATTTATTGGAAGTTATGGCCATCATGGGTATACCTGCACAAATAAAGACAGATAATGGTCAAGCATATGTATCTAAGAAAATGAAACACTTTTTTGATTATAATAATATAAAACACATTACAGGTATACCAAATAATCCTACAGGTCAGGCAGTTATAGAAAGATCAAATCGTACTATAAAGGATATGCTGAACAAACAGAAAGGGACCAAAAATACCCCCAGAAATAGATTACATAATGCTTTATTAACCTTGAATTTTCTTAACACTAATGAGAAAGGAACAACAGCAGCAGAAAGACATTGGATAATGGAAAAGTCTGCTGAACTAAATCAACCGATTTATTTCAAAGATGTGCTGACCTCTCAGTGGAAGCCAGGAGATGTGCTATGTTGGGGAAGGGGTTTTGTTCTTGTTTCCACAGGAGAAGAAAAATTGTGGATACCATCAAAATTAATAAAGTTTCGATTTGAAGAGGAGAAACATCTTGGAAAGGAGAAATGACAACTCATCCACAATGATGATATTCATACAGGTGGTAAGAAAAACATATAGGATGGGGGCAGGGTTCTGTTCTTATCTCCATAGGAAAACACTCATCTTTGAAAAATTCAAGGGATCCTGAATGTTTGGATACTGACAGATGTAAAAACACCTGCCCAATAGGAAATATCAAGAAAACTGAATGGGTTGTGTAAGTAATATTAAACCATATTTCTAAATTTATGAAGCTGGTTTTGAAGTTAGACTCTGGCTCAGTCCCTCTCCAATTCCAAGCCTGTTAGTAAGAGAAAAACCCAGAATTTCTGGAGTTTCTGTCTCATGTCAAGAGCCATGATATGGGACAGAAAGAAATATGACTTTAGAAAACATCTTTGCTTTTCTTCATATCTATCATAATTTTCATTGAATATATCTATTATGCCTTTCAGTGAATATATATATGTATATATATATACATATATATATACATATATATATATGTCTATATGATTAATGTTAAATTTTTCACAATGAACAATGAGTTTTTCCTGAAGTGACATTTGAAGTTTCCTGGAAGAAGATGGGGCCCCATACCAACAACTCCACCTGGTTGATATGACGTAATGATACTGATAGCGCTACTACAAGACCTGCTTTGGGTACCAGCTGCACAAGACAGTTCCAACTTGGTTAGCTGAAATGGTGCACATCTTATACAACATTTTGGCCAGACCTGCACAAAATACTCAGAGACTATTGGCAATTTTAAAAGACATTGATCTTGAAATTTAACCATCATTTTATTTTCATAGGATCCCCCAGAAAAAAACGTCGCCCCCACGACAGCTGGAAGTAATTCTAGAGGACGACGTCCCCTCTCCCAGTAAAGTTTGCCCTTGGGTTTAGGGACATCATTTAGGGATAGATTATAAATAGTATATGATTGAGGGTTGGGGGAGGAATTTTATAAGCTCAGGGATCATTTTGAAAAAAAAAAGAGGGATGATGGGATAATAGATTTGTAATTGTGTGTTACTATTTTTAGACAAATATATTGGTATAGATTCTTGTATATTGATACAAAGTTAAATTATATTGACTATTGTATGCATGCATGTTTCTACCTCTGTTTAAAACATTTTTATATATTGACATATATTATTGATATATATATTGTATATATTTACCATATTGCAGTGTACATTTCTACCTCTGATTAAGATACTTATATAATGTTTGTGTATTGATATATATTTACCTACTGCAATGTATATTTGTACATTGTTTATATTTGGAGGTCATTGTCCTCATTTGTTTCACAGTCGTTTATTGTCTTAGTCTTTAAGTTAGATAGATATTGAGAATTATATAGACTAATAGTCATCTAAGTTTGTCATTTATAATTAGACTAATCAGGTTCTTTAGATATATAGAGATTATACTCAGTATAGATAGATGATCTTTGACCTGTTCAAAGAGCTGTAGAAAATGGCCTTTAATCTAACTCAGAGTTTCGTGATAGTGAGACACAATTGCTCCTGGCAACACCGCTCTATTCCTGAGAGAATGTTGAGCACCAAAGACACTCCACCTGGAGCCTTTCTTTTTGGCAGAACTGGCCTTTGGACAAAGAAATGCCCATACCTCAACCACTGACACAGATACAGAGCATGCATCAATGGATAAAACAGGACTGTCATATCCTGCCAAGACAGGGTAAGATAATTTTGAAAAGTTGCTTGTCTTTGAAAATGGTATGTCAGTTATGTTAGGCCTTAGCCAAATTTGGTTGCTTCAACGCTGCTAACATGACTTTGGGTGATTGCCCAGGTAGCTAGTTGTCTCTATGATTTGTTGCATGTTTTGGAAGTTGTTTTACTGAACTTCCTAATTACCCAGGTAACATTATTTCCCTTCTCAGATCTTCGATGGGGTTGAAGATGTATAAATATAGTTACTTTCTCTCATGACTTGCCCAAGTTATTATATAAGACCTAAGCTAGTTAGAATAGGATATTTGTACTTATTATATATAATTTCATAGTAGGTTTAGAACTCTCTTATTTAAACAAAAGGGGGAGGTGTTGCGGGAGGTCCTCCCACCCCTCCAACCTATAGCTGCTGAGATACCAGCTCATTGGGGCGTGGTCTCTCTCCCTTTAAAAAAAGCGGCCACTTCCCTCTCCTCTCTCTCTTTACTTCTTGCTCCGCTGGTGACTAGACTCCCTTCCTGGTTGCGCAGAGGGCTGACGGTGATCTGTAAGTTTTTTCCCCTCTAAATAAATACCACCCTATTAATCATAATTCCAAACTGGTGTGGCATTGTTTGTGACTCACACCTTCAGTGTTAGGATCTATAAAGCCATTCTATACAAACTATGTACAGTGATGTTAACTATTCTTTTTTGGTAAATTGAGCAAAATAAAAATAATTTTAAATGAGAAAACAAATCAAAGATTAGATTAACAATAGTGGGAAAACCAGTTTAGTTATTCATTGATAAAATGTGGTTATTAAGATATGTTATAGAGTTTCCTTTTATAGATGTAGTCTTGAGTTACACATAATTGAATTTAGGTTCTTTTTTAATGACTGGCTACAAATGTCTGCCTAAGAATTGCAAAAAAGAGGTTGGAGAATGTAGCTTATGGGTAGAATGCTCACCTGACAGTGTGTAGTGATTAATTTGATGGGGGAAAGGATCACTGAAAAGGATAAGAATTCAAGCAAATCATGTTGGTGAGATGAAGATTCAGTGGGTCAAGTCACTTGCCATCAACTCTGATGACCTAAGAACATTTCTGGAACCCACAGTAGAGGAAGAGAACTGACTTCTACACATTATGCTCTGACCTCCACATTTGACTTTGTCGCACATGTACACATGAACACACAGATAAATAAATAAATGGAATAAAGAAGAAAGCAAACAAATTTATCTAGAGCTGTTCTATTCTAATTTGTAGCTGCTAATCATATGTTGCTGTTAAATAATTAAACTGAGCAAAATTTTGTATGGACTGTAAGCCTAAGACTCATAGTGGATCTCAAAGAGCACAAAGCTATCATTTTATTAATTTTAAGTATGTGTTAAAATAATACTTTTCATATGGAACTGTCCTAGCCATGGCCAAATCTGTCTAAGGAAATCTTATCAGAACCTGGGTGGGAACCCTGGTGAGACAGTTATCAAGTGTGTTTATAAAGGGAAGCCTGAATTTCTGCTACTAAAGTAATTCAATTGCTTTGATGAAACCTTGTATAAATTGTTAAAAATAACCTAAATTTAAAATCAGCTAATGTATATGAAAGCCTCAAAATACAATGGTGACAAATGCTGTCTCAGGTACACATAAAGCAGTGTTTAATTAATTACTATGTACTATTGCCTGGGCAAATAACACATGAAATGGGGCATGAAAATGCTATGCTTCATATATAAGAAACAAATAACTGACTACATATTCATCTTGATTCAGCATCTATTAGAAGGAAATTGCAGTATACTTATCAGTTTATTCTGCATTAAAATGAAGAACACACTACTAGTTGTAAAGCAAAAGCTATTGAACCTATAGTTCATGATCCTAGAGAAGCTAAATAACAAGGTGAACCCTAAGGAAAAGATAATTAGATCCACCTAGAAATGGAAAATAGACAAGATCGTCTGACAATATTGGGAGCATAAGGGTGGGGAGAGTAGGGAGGGAGGAAAGAGAAGAAAGGGGGAATGGGAGGGGAAGGAGAACTTGAGGGAACCGGATATTCTAGATAGAGGAAGGAAGGACAGAGATGAGAGCAAGGCAGTTGCCCATTAAAAACCTGAATAAGTGTCAATGGTGTGGTGTACATATTTTATTTTCTAATATCTGATAAGTGAAACACATCCATCTGCCAGATTTCATTCTTTTGAGTACTCTTTATGTTACTTTCTGCAGGTAGTGGTTATAGAAAGAGCAACTAGGACATATCTTTATAATCTACATAGCTTGTTGCTATGTAATAGAAAGCTTCTTCTTTAAATATTTGATATCAACATGGTGTTTTTTATCAAATTCAGCGGCCTCAACACACTTCCAATCAATAATCAATCAATTTCGGCATTACCTGTTCTAGAGGACATGGGAGACCAGTATGGGATCAGATACAAGTTATGTATATGTTACAAAACCTATTCCTGATTATATCTTGAACCTGTAAAATTAATGAAGTCAATACTGTATCATCTGGTATTTATTCAGTGGTTCCAATATGCAAGACTACTCTTTCTACATATTGTGAGTCAGTAACTATATTGAGAGGTTCTTTAAATTCTCTTAGTACCATGAAAATATTATATAATTCTGCTTTTTAGAAAGAATTATAAGAACTTTATTGCACCTTACTTAAATCTTCTGATTTGTAACATGCGTTTCCAAATTTATTTGCATCAGTGCAGAATTTACAGGCACGAGTTATTGGTGCATCACATACAATTCTGGAAAGAATCCAAGTAAATCTCTTTATAAGATTAATTCTACCACTTCTGGGATAATTGCTATTAATCTCTCCTAAAAATTAGCACAAACTCTTTGCCAAGGATAATTGTCTTCCCATAGTTTTTAAGAAATTTCATCAAAAGTAAAAAGCACTTTATTCTCAGAGGAGTCTATTCCTGCTAGTTGAGAAAGTCTCAATTTTTCTTTTATGATTACTCATTGATCTCTTTCAAATAAGTTTTTAATATTTAACTTGATTTATGTGATAAAAAGATCCATTCTAAGATAATATCATTCCTCTGCATTAAAATTCCTGTAGGGGAAATTCTGTATGGTAATGTGACTAGAAAGCAATCAAGATTTGAATTTACCCTCTCTATATGTGCCTCCTGTAATTTTTCTTCAATGACAATCAATTCCTTTTCAGCTTCAGCTGTTAATTACCTGGGACTATTTAAGTCTTTCTTACCATCTAAGCTTTTGTTTAAATGAACTACTAGATCAGGTATTATCCAAACACCTGGTCATAGACTAGAAATGTCTCTTAACAATCTTTGAAAGTCATTAAGATCCTCAATAAGTTTCTTCAATCAAACGAAATAAAGAACAAAAAACTTCACTTGTCAAGTAAAAAAAAAAAAGGAAAAATATGACTATCATAACCTAGGAACGCTATAATAGATTACTCTTGCCTTGTGAGTCGTCATATTCCATGTTCCCTCATCCCTGAGCAACCACCAATTCCTATGTGTGCCCCCAATGTTAATATATTGGAAGTATATGTGTTATAAGTGTCATTTATACTGTTATTATGTACATTGCATGTTCTTCCAGCATTTTGCCATTTCCCTCCACTTATAATTGACATTAAATAATGATTTAATTTAAAAAAAGGAAGAAGAGAAAAGAAAAAGAAAGTAAGAAAAAGTAGATCTTTAAACCCAATTTTGCTATAACTGACCTTAAAAATATTTTTTTTTCATTTTAGCATATGCATTATAACCTATAAAATTTTACATGTTGGTTGTATGAATGAAATTTGGAAAAAATAATAAAGCTATTATATGTCATCTTTTTCATTGTTTTTGTTGAGTTAAACATTTTCCTCAACTCCATTTTTTTCCTCCCTTCTGGCTTTCTACCCTACCCCATGACCCCACACACTCCGAATTTATTCAAGAGATCTTGTTTTTTGTTCTCATTCTTATATAATCCATGTATTCCTCTGTCACTGTTAGGGTCTTCTTTTTTGTCTAGGTCCTCTGGGCTGTGGACTGTAGGCTGGTATTTCTTGCACATCTGTCAATTCAATAATAAAAAATAATTGGACTTAAATAGCTTAATTAAGGCAAATGATTAATTTTTGATCTACTGTTATGAAAGCTAAAGTTCTTTAGACAACGATATTAAGGTATCAACAATTTAAGCATGCTTAATTTTTATTTATTAATAACACCATATTATAAAATCAGGAATTTTATATTAGATTAAAGAGCTTTTTAGTAAACTTTGAATTCTTATTGCCTGTGATTAAGATGGAGGGTACTTAATATCATTGGTCCTGTACATTTAAGTACTGAATGAGTTATAGCCCAGAGAAATTGGTTGTTCTATTTGTTACTTTATGTCTCTAAATATAAACCTCTTTTATATATAAACATATTTTTTAACATAGAGTGATTCAAGTGTATGATTTATATTAGCAGTTTTGTTAAAAAATGAAATCGAATATTTGTAAATTCAGACAATATTTATATCTCTACAACTCTGCTATTTGTAATATTTTGATAATTGTCTTTATATTTCTTAGTTAGAATATACGTTTACCCCTTTAGAGATAAGAATCTTCACTCCACATCTTTGAAAGAGCCAAACACTAAAGGGTAGCTGGTGATTACTAAGCTATTCTGAATAAAAGGAACTATGATTTCCTTCCCTCTTTCAGGCACTGTGATCATAAATATATAATCCTTTTAATTAATAATGTCACTGCTTCTAATTTAAGTCCAAAGTACAGACAACTTTATGGCTCAAAATTTTTATTTTATTAGCTTGTCCTGACATATTTTGAGTTTATTTATAAGATACTGCAGTATTCATCCTATCATAGTAAACTAATGGTGTTTTGTACAACTACCTTCTAAACTTGTGTTTGTGAATTTAATTAATGAACAAAGCAGTTTCGTTTTGCTACGTATTTGGTAAGCAAAAGAAAAATCTGCAATATCTTAATTTATTTAGGAATCAAATTATGGAATGAATCTTGACATTTATAGAAAGTGAATGGAATGAAATTTTAGGAAATAAAATATCTATACTTTCATATCTCACTACATTCCTTCCCCCAATGACAACTACAAAATGTAACTATGAATTATCATCCATTCACTTCTCCATTGAATAAGTAAAATGGTGGGAGCCTGTTCATTCATTTGGGAAATCAAATTGCCTTCATAATGCCACAGTGATATTGTGGGAAATGCTAGATACTTGGTGTTTTGAAAATATATTTAAATTTATGTATGCACTTCTAGAAATATTCATCTCATCTCTACCTATATAATAAAAGCAATTTATTCCAATATAAATCATTTTTCTGTCATTCTGAAATTCTCTGGAGATTCTCAAAATTTCTTGATTTTCTATTACGGGAAACTGAAGCATTAGGAAATCAGGGCATAAGTTCAGTTTTGCCTGTGACATTTACTTTGTTAGAGTTTTTTTTCTGCTCAAGAAAATAAATGCTTTTTGAAATTTTATCATGTACTATTTAAACCAATTTTCTAAATGATTAGGTATAATTTGTATTTGCACTTTTAAATGTTAAGTGTTTAAGTCATAGTTTAAGCTGCTGTAGTAGACATGTTGCAAACGGATGTAAAATCAAATCCATTCAAGCTTTACCATGTCGATAAACAACAGATCAATCTCGTCACTTTTGTAGAAAAACAAATAGAATCCATGCTGATTTCACTGTCCCTCTCACAGCCAATATATTGAAAGGAATTCATGCTGATTTTTCATTTAATATAGGCAAAGAACTTAACTATTTATCATAAACTCACAGTTTATATGCACTAATATCTTCAACTCCATAAATTAGTTTTGGAGAACTAAGATGAGCAAATGTTAAAAAGGGAAGTAAAGAACCTGGAGGCAGGAGAAGATTTCAGAGTAGAGTAGGCTAGGAAAAGGAAGTCTAGTTTCTAAGACTATGTAGGAAATAAAAAGCTGACTCATTTCAAAAAATTATATTTTTTACTTTACTTTGAGTGAAAGTATAGCTGATTACGTAAAAATATTTTTGTCACAATTGTGTAAGTAATGCACACCTGACCGAACTGTATATTATGTGTTCTTTGTATATTATAAGTTTTTGTTCAACTACTTGAAAACTATTTGCACAATATTTAAATATGCAGTAATATTGGTACCAGGATACATAGGTATACTGCCTTAGGTCTCAATAAAAACTGTAAGTATCCATTTGATTTATTTGTTCAAACATGTAAATATATGTTGTATATATAATGTATATTTCATATTATAAAAGAAAAATTAATTGAGTTGGCTCGTCTTTTCAGAGGTTCAGTCAGTTATTATCATAGCACAGTGTGGGCAGACATGGTGATGGAGAAGGAGCTGATAGTTCTACTTCCTGATCTGTAGGCACCGAAAGAGAACTGTCTACCAGACCTCATAGTCCACAGTTACACAGATCCTTCTACAAGGTCACATCTACTTCAATAAAGCCACACATTCTAATAGTGTTACTCCCTGTGAACTTTGGAGGGCAATTACAGTCAAAACTACGGCAATAATAATGAATTTTTTTCATAGACTATATTCTGGTTATGGTTTATTCTTCCAAAACTTTTTTCTAGATTCTCTACAGATCTCTATTCACCCAAATCTACAATTCTTCTTTCTTTTTTTCTCTTCAGAAAACAGCCAACTAAAACAAAACAATACACCAGAATAAGAATAGACATTAAAAAAAAAAAATCAGAGGGAAAAAGAGCAACCTCCTGATACACAGACACAGATACATAAACAAAACCTGTAAAAACACAGTAAAATAAATTTGGAACCAAGCTCTAGAAGCAAGGACTAGTAGAATATAAAACTGTCCAAAAAATACTAATGTGAGAAAAAAAATTGAATAAGATACTCTTATCTTCATTTTATGTTCACCACCTTCAGATGGATATAGAAACTACTTTTAAGTATGGTTAATTCACCCAGTATGACCCCAAATGATAGAATAAGCCCTATCTCAAAAAACAAAAGAAAGAGAGAGAGAGAGAGACAGAGACAGAAAAAGAGAAAGACAGAGAAAGAGAGAAAGAAAAAAGAACGAAAGGAAGAAAGAAAAGTTCATTTTTGTATGTTAAATTATATTCCTCCATATCAATGTAACACTTTGTTTTTTTCCTACTTCTTAAGTGGCTGTTTAGATTGGTGAATATCTTTCTGTGAACATTCCAGCACCAATACTTGTGGAAATGTCTGTTTTCAATTCTTTTGGACACATACTCTTAAGAAACATCAGGAGCTAATATGAATCTCTTAAGGAAGAATCAAGTATGTTTTCTATAGTAGCTTTTCCCATACATTTTTGACTGATCTGTCCAAATTCTAAACAAAAATTCAGGAACTTTTAATAACCTAGCAGTTCAGCATTATTAAAGGCAATTATAAAAATATATATTTATATAATATACACATATTAATATAATGACTTGTTAAAAATCTATTGTAATCAAATTTAAATTTAATACCAACTTAAGTATGTACAGTGGAATGTGTAAGTATCATTAAAAGATCTTATCTGCTATTACTCAGTAAACAAGGTAAATATGATTGGTTTACATTAAATGTTAAAAAATATGCAAAATCCAAATTGTATCTTTGACCCAATTTTAAATATCAAGTTAAAACATAAATATAAATTTTGATTATACACAAACATTGACAGAGATGTTATCATTTATAAATGATATTCTGAAAAGCAGATGCATATTACATGATGAATATACATTTCATAGGACGATAATAGTAGCATATTACTATAACGGTTACCTAGTTTGGATTATTAAAGGTGATATGAAGTCACTTGTTTGGGTGCAGCTAAATTCATAAGCTCACCAGTGGAAAGCAAGCAAGCTGTTTATGTACCTCTAGAGCAATAAATTAGCCACTGGATGGTTCCATACTTTATTCCTGGTATGTATTTGAAATAAATCATGTATGATTGATAAAGAAATCATGGATGTTGCAAATATTTAAAGAATTACAGCTTGTCCGAGTTCAAAGATATTAATTTGAGTGTTTAAAATTTCTCCAGTTGTCAAGTTCTAAGAATAATATGTATAAACCCAGTTTTGACATGGTCTCCTAGTAGGTTCTCTTTTTCCTCCTGGTCATTTGGAGACGAGTCCTTGAGGACAAGAGCCCAAAGTGACAACCGAGAGCCTTGTATGGCCTGTGAATACAGTCGAAAAAGCTTTCTGGGATAAGAGTTAGTGAGACAGATCAACTTTCTACAGAGTATAGGAGATACATAGGATACCGGTAGTGACTGGGGCAAACCATAGCTGGCATTAGCTGGCACACTCCTACAATATAGCTGGATTAGTGGCAGCATGATCCTATGAGAATAGCTAGAACATGTTAATGATGATGTGGGAAGCAGGGGAAGAACATTTGCAGAAATGATCTCAAGGGTTGTCCTTGAGGTAGGTCAGGCTTCCAGGCCTAGATATATCCTAGAAATAACGCTAGAAAGAGAGCAGGAAGCCCCCACTGTGAATGGCCAGGGAGTCCTCTATATGGTGCTTAGTCTGGAGAGAACTGCTAAGCTATGGTAGACTGTGGCCACTGACCAGTGAGACCTCCCAACCTCTTTCTCTGTTTTATTGTTTTAATGGAGAGGAGTCACCATAAGCCTTGAGGAACATATCTGTGTCAGAAGGGTCCTGGATTTGGTAGTGAACTTTGCCCTACTTGGTGGCAATTGTAGCAGTGAGTTGATCAGCCACTGGAGGAACTAAGTGAGGCAGTGGGCAAGAATCAAAATAAAGCATCGCATAATTAGAGGACTGATAAAGGGTAGAAGCCATGAAAGCAGAGGGTTGTTGAACCAGCTAAGATGCTCTACAGGCTGAAATTTTGAGAGCAGCTCTTCGCTGAGTTTTTGAGAATATTGCTATTAGTCGCAGCCACATTTGACTCATTTTACATTTTAACAATATTCTTCCCCCCTTACCAAACAAACCCAGCCATGCTCAGCAGTTATTAGGCCCAGTGCTCTTCTCTTTTGGAGCACAAACCCCAGCAAGAGAGTTCATATTTGTGGGAGGGATGTCAGTGATGTATGTCATTGTCTGATGGAGTTTCTTTCTGAAGCCTTCAGCCAGATGATGTGTCTGAAAGATGGTTGTTGTTGCAGTCCCGGCAGATTCAAAAGAGGTGGCAAGTCCTGTTCCTACCAGTAAAGGAAGGAACAGCTATCATCTTTATCTGGTTTGTGACAGAAGTGCTGCCCTTTCTTCCTCGTATTGATTAACTTGTGGAATAATCTTAACAGCAGTGCAAAATCTAGGCAGGGTGTTCTCTGTCAGGTAGTTGTCTTTTCCTTACACCAAAGACAAATAGGTGGTTGTGTACAAGTTAAGTGAATACGGGTAATGATTTGATTGTCAGAACATTGAAGATCTGCATGCATAAGCTGATGAGAAAGACAAAGGGGTAAAGTAGGTATTTGATCAAAGAGGGGGATAGCAAAAAGGTCTGGATAGATGCCATCTCTCTTGGCTGGCATTGTTACAAAATGTTTGTGTGTACTACTACAAATAAGGGGCAGGTACTCAAAGCACAAAAGAAACATGAGGCTTTTAGATGCTCAGTGAAAGGAAGAAAATCAGCAACAGGTTGAATGTGTAAATCCCAGGACATTGTAGATCTTATTTGTTTCTCTGTTTGCTTTTCCTGTAGAACAAGTTTTGACGAATGAAGACAGGTTTAACTGGAGGTAAAAAGCTATTGGGAAATGTGACTGCCAGCAGAGTGGTATCTAGCGAAGGTGGGGCACCTGAAGATTATTTGCCCATTACCTCTGTGCCTAAGAAGTTTTGTCAAGTTTCTGCAATGTACAGTTGGTGAAGAAAGTGTTTAAATCATCCTTAACTATTAGAAAAAAAAATGGATCTTTCCTTGTTATGATCAAAATGATCTTGAACATATACTGGCTCTTATTAGGAGACCGTAGTAACAGTATATCACATAGATATCTTCATCCTTGAGATATGATAGATCTGTCTGACAGAAAGGGAAACAGACAAAATAACCTGGAAGACTGGTACTGGCATTTGGGTATATGAGAAACTGTATGGGATTTTGACGTTCTGAAGTAGGGCTAACTAAACATTGGTATTTAACAGGATAAATATAGCTATGAGAATGAGAGAAAAAAGAAGTTTTTGAGAGGCAGTTTTGCTCAGAGCATCCATGAGAGCATGGATAACATTCTAGGTTACCTTGTTGCATGTCCTTGGCAGTCTGTGTAGTTTATTCTTTTTCTCTCTGGTGAATAGACATGCCTGTGCCATCTTTTTGACGGGAGGTGTCCTCTCGAATATTGCCGGCTGGTATCCAGACAGGGCGAGGTTGTTTCTGTGGGAAAACACAAGCAAACCACCTCCTAACTATTAGCAATGCATCAGGTCCTTTCCTTCACCTGTCAAGTGGAACCCTCCATCAGACCAGGTTGGGAGCTATATGTAACAGTGACAGACAATGGGAATTTGGCCCTTGGTAGTGTAGACATTTAGCACATTGAGTGTGAAGAGTGTCAGATTTAATTAATTATTTAGTGTAGAGAACCTTGAGTATGTATGATTGTTGAGTGTGTGGTGTGTTCTTTCTATGATAGCTTCAGCCTGAGGATTGTGGGGAATGTCAGTGTGATGGCCCTCTTCCAACTCTTGCTGAATTTTTTAAGTTGATGGCTTGTAAAAGCCGGCCCGTTATCTGGAGAGGGGTCTATAAGAGTGAAAGGGAAGATCATGTGATTAATTATTTTTTTATTGAATTCTCACAAGTTTGTTCTGAATCCCAAATGAAATGAGAATAGGTATCAATAAATATGAAAACAAATTTTTATTTACCCAGTAACTGAATATGGGTGACATCAATCTTCCATAGGCTGTTGGCCTTGAGACTTCTTGTGTTTGTGCCCAATTTTTATATAGTAGGTACTAAGGAGGCACAGGAACTAGTTTTGAGGATACATGTAAGGTGTTTCAAGGGTGTTTGGGGAAGTTTGATTTGTAGTCCTTTTAAATTGATGTAGGGTAGCTGAAGGAATCTCTCCCTGTTTCAAGGCTACTATTCCACCCAGATAGAATTTTCTGGGACCTAATCTATGCAGGAATAAAGGTATTCAACATTGACTCTTAGGGCTGGGGGTGTTTTAGATCTTGACATTTTTGGTAAATTTCTATTTGAAGGCATTTTCCTTCTTTTTTGCTATCTAGGATCCCATTTAGGTTTTCTAAGACATATTCTCCTAGTAAGTTAGTGACCATATTGACAACTAGGGGTCTAATGGTGCCTGTGTTCCATCTAGGTCCTCACATTGGTAAAAATCTTGGACAGTAAAGGCTTGGAAGGGATCACCTATGCCATTATTTGGAGTCAAACGCAGGGAAAGCTCAGTTTGTCCTAGGATACTTTTGTCCATACCTATGTCTATTAAAAAGTTGAAAAATAATTGTCTATTTTAATTGACAGTTCAAGGTGTGATGGAGGAAGGTCATTGGCTAATAAAGGCACTGCCCTGGCCCATTTTATTGGTTAGAGGATAGGTGGGAGGAGAAAACAGGACAGAACGCTGGGAGGAAGAGGAAGTGAGGTCAGAGACTCGAAAGCTCTCCTCTCAGCAGCAGACGCCTGAGAGAGACGCCATGCCCCGCTCCCGGGATGAAG
This sequence comes from Microtus oregoni, assembly GCF_018167655.1. NCBI lineage: Eukaryota > Metazoa > Chordata > Mammalia > Rodentia > Cricetidae > Microtus > Microtus oregoni. The sequence goes on from NW_024543060.1 coordinate 21,165,506, forward strand.
CTCGACCCAGGATGGACTAGGCTAGAATCTTCCCGGTAAGACCGGTTCTCACAGATTATTAGAGATGGGTTGATCGGGATGTGAGAATTAGCCTGTAAGTGCTAGAGCAGAAGGGCCAAGCAGTGATTAAATGAATACAGTGTCCGTGTAATTATTTCGGGGCATAAGCTAGCCGGGCAGGCGGCTGGGGTTCTGGGAATGCAGCCCCGCCGCCCTTATTACTTCATATGGCGCCCAGACGTGTGGACAACTAAACCCACTTAAAAAACCTGAGAAGGCTTAAAAATAAGGGAGAGAGAGTTTAACACAGATTTTTGCTGTTTGTTGGTGGCGTGCTGTAGAGAGATTTCCTGATTCGGCAACAGTAGCAAAAAAAAAAAAAAACAAAACAAAACAAAACAAAAAAAAAACGCTGTGTTGTTTTAAAGCGCGACTTCCTGGGGCTGTGCCGCCATTGCGATCTCTGTCTGGCTCCTGCGGGAGACAGAGCTTTTGAATAGACCATTTGGAGTAAAGTGCTACGATTTGTTTGATGGCAACTTGACTCGCTGTGTTCTCGGGTCTGCTCTGCTTGCTAGAGGCAAGCGGGCGCGTCATCTAAGAGAGGCTTCCTGACTCAGCTTTAGCTGCAAAGCCTGCAGCTCATTAAGAGGTCCTGCCACGAAACACTTAAACGGTGTTGACGAAAAGCTGAACACATGCTTTTCGGTTTTCAGCCGTAGCAGGAAAAAAGCTGCGCCATTTAAAAATGCCGGCTTTCTGGGCCATCCTGCCAGGGCAAACTCTGACTGTTTGAGGCAGGAGGGCCGGCTACTGAGAGAGGACTTGAGTGTTGTCTGTTGTAGCTCACTTGCTGGCAGGGACCTTGAAATGCCATACAGTTGTTGCAGTAAACATGGCTACAGCCTGTATATCCGCCATGAGGCTGGAAAGCTAAGGAATGGACTGGATCTAGCTGGCAAAGCCACGCCTTTAATCCTACTGAGATCGCTTGGTAAATTAAAGATTCATGTGGTCAGAAAAAGAGAGATATACAGTAAAGAGAGATTCAAAGACAGAAAAAAATTTCTGAATGGTTTAAAGTGTGTTAAAAATATATGCAGACTAAAAGTTAAAGTTCTTAAAGTAAAAAAAAAAAAAAAACAAAAAAAAAAAGGAAGAGAGTTGTTGTGTGTGGTAGCACACGCCTTTAATCCCAGTGCCTAGAAGGCAGAGACAAACAGATCTCTGTGAGTTCAAGGTGTAGCAGTGTACACCTTTAATCCCGAATGCCTGGGAGGCAGAGACAGGCGGATCTCTGAGAGTTCAAAGACAGCCTGGTCTACAGAGATATTCCAGGTCAAAGATATACGCTCAAAAAGCAAAAAGTTAACCTAGGAATGTCACAGCTTAGATTCTTAAGCACCTAGTGATTTAAAGGCGCAAATCAAAAGTGCCCTTGGATAGTAAAAAATTGCAGATTCACAATAGGACAGATTCAGACCACTAAATGAGTCACACTGTGGATGAATGTACGTAGGCTTGGGAGAGAGAAGAAAAAGAATATAGAGAATAAAGTTAATGGTTTAAAAAAGTAAAAGTAAAGTCTTTAAAGAGACAGAGTACAGATAGTTAAGAGATTAAAAGAAATAAAGAAAAATAAGCCACGTAAAAATGGAAAATTCACAGAGAGTCTGGATTATGTACATTGTGATTTCTTTAAAATTTTTGACTGTGAAGGAGCTAAGTACAGAGAGACATTTCATTATATGGGCTGCCAAGTGGAACCAGAACGGATATCATGAGGGTATGATTTCAGAATTTGGATCTAAGGATATGATACTTTGGAAAAGAGATTCTTCTTTTGTTTTCACAGAGGATCAGACCTTGTGGATTGCATTTATCCCGATTTGGTATGATGGACCACGCCCTCCTGAAGGGTTGGTGTGAACGCCTTCAAAAAATTGCTTCGCTCAACTGCCAACTGAGATGAAACTAGCACACAGGTTATACCATGAAAGACCTAATTAACGACGCCCCCATTCAGCAGGAAGCAGTTTGGAGAGAAATAACTGCGCCCATATTCCCAAAAAATGTTTATAAATGTTCTTTTACATTTAAAGGGGGATATGATATAGATTACAGAATAGGACATTTAATGTTTTAATAACTGAGGACTTTTCATGACAATGAGACACGTCTGCTCCTGGCAGCACCAATCTACTTCAAGAGGAAGATGGGCATCAAAGAGGCACCTTATGGAGTTTGACAGCCATTTGGGCAAGAAACTGCTCTTGCCTGGACTATTGCATAAACTGGACACAGAGAACCCGCAGAGAGAGGACTACTGAACTTGCCTAAGGTGAGATGATCTTTCGGGGTTCCTGATTCATTTTGAAAGAGTCTGCGAGACATTCTGCAGGACACAACAGATAGTGACTAAACTGACTTTGAATTTTCCTGCTTTATGGAAATGTCTGCTGGATACCATGGGCCTGAAGGCTGAAGATGGATGCCCCAACGGTACAAAAGAACTTTGGGTGACTGTCCAGGCAGCAAGATGTCTCTGTCATTTCTAGAGTTTTGAAGGTTGCTTTTTTCTTGTTTGCTTAGGTAGTATTGTATCTTTCTGGAGTCTTTGATGGAGTTAAGAATAGTTAGTTATAGTTATAGTTTTCCTTAGTTAAGATAAAGATTATTGTAACTTTTACTTGATAACTGTTTTGTTATATGTAATTTTGCTATGTTTAAAGTTAAAGCCTTTTTTTTTTTTTGTTTAAACCGAAAAAGGGGAAATGATGGAGGAAGGTCATTGGCTAATAAAGGCACTGCCCTGGCCCATTTTATTGGTTAGAGGATAGGTGGGAGGAGAAAACAGGACAGAACGCTGGGAGGAAGAGGAAGTGAGCTCAGAGACTCAAAAGCTCTCCTCTCAGCAGCAGACGCCTGAGAGAGACGCCATGCCCCGCTCCCGGGATGAAGCTCGACCCAGGATGGACTAGGCTAGAATCTTCCCGGTAAGACCGGTTCTCACAGATTATTAGAGATGGGTTGATCGGGATGTGAGAATTAGCCTGTAAGTGCTAGAGCAGAAGGGCCAAGCAGTGATTAAATGAATACAGTGTCCGTGTAATTATTTCGGGGCATAAGCTAGCCGGGCAGGCGGCTGGGGTTCTGGGAATGCAGCCCCGCCGCCCTTATTACTTCAAAGGTGAGATTTTCCAAGTATGTTAGTTACCCAATGGATTTGTGGGCCTTTCCCTCTTAGTAGCAGTGCTGATGGCTGCCCCATAGAGAGTTGAAAAGTCATAGGGACCACTGTTTTTCTCACTTTTGGATTCACAGTCCCTCTTCTAGTGAGAGCATTTCCTATTACTGGTGCAGTCAGTTTTAGGAGGTTAGAGGCAATTAGATTGTTTTTTGGGTACTCCTCTTTCCAATGTCCTCTATCTGAACATTTAAAACATTTTGAAAAAAAAAATAAAATATTTTGAATTAAGTCAATGTTGTCAATGCAAGACTTGGGCAAGAGAAAAGGCCTGATATGAGGCAGTCCCTATGTCATGAGTAGCCATGATCCATTTATGATAATGTTCAATTTTTAGGCCCTCAGAAACCTGTCTGTGCTCTAGTGTCATTCCTTTCCAGGCTGTGAGGTCTGTTATCTTTCTGTCCAGACTGGTTTCACTTTCAGTATAAAATCTGAATGTGTTTCAGTTGTTTCCATTTTCAAAATGTCAGTGAAGAGGCTGCTCCAGCTCTTGTGAATGTCCCAGACCTGTACTACCAATAAGCAGACCAGTTCAAAGCAGCAGGCAGAGTGCTGCTAGTTGTATGTCCTTGGAAAAGTTTCCCTGGCCAAACAGTTATAATTCCAGTGTATTAATTGAAGAGCTAATTGATTATGTAGCTCATTTTTTCTAACCTTTATTTGATATTCTTCTTTAAATAGGGCTTTTCTTTGAATAGGGGACTGGGAAGGGTGAATTAACATTATGTTTCTCTAATTTTGGTAGGCTAGAATGTGTTATCGAAGATCTGTAAAATAGATTTGGTTCAGAGGGCATGAATTCTATCTTCATGGATGGCTTGATGAAGCTCCTATACGTCTGTCTTCATGAGGGGTGCCAAGCCAGTGGGTATTGTCTTGTTACACAAAGATGAACAGGAAAAGATCCTACGGGAGGCTCTGAGTCCCTGGGCCTTTGCTTCTGAGAGAACCAGGGACAATGGTTTCTGGTATCGCTGAGATGTCTGAAATGCCCTGGGGGGAGGTTCTGCTGACAGTGAAACTGCTGGCTGGAGAGGAATATCACAGTGATTACAGAGCTGCATCAAGGTCTCTAGGGGGTGTTGCACAGGCAATGGCGCTGAGGGTGGGAGAGGAACATCTCAATTGTTACAGAGTTGATGAGTGGCATCACGGGGACAACGGTCAAATGGGTGCTTTTTGGTATCTTTTCCTTAAACTCTGGGTCTATAACCAAAGAAGGCTTCAATTCAGTTCGTTGCCATCTGGGACAAATGAGGTCTCTTAAGAGGGAGGTGGACAAAAGGGAGGAGTGCAGTGGTTTATGGAGCAATTTTTGCATTATTAAGTCGATTGCATTGTCCAGGGCTGCAAAATGAATCACAGGTAATCCTCAGAGTCCTTCTCGTCAGAGTTTCCCCTTTGTCATATTTTTGATCCTCTAATGGGGCATCTTCATTTGGGCCTTCTCTTGTGTCCTTGCTCTTCTCTTTCTCAGAGGGCATCCTCAGACTTTGAGGTTTTATTTTTTTTGTTTGTTTGTTATTTTTTTTTCCCTAGACATTGCTTAACTGTGGCTATCACTGGGAGGATAGAGTGAGGCAGGAGATAGCCTTCCTGGCTATTGGGGTCCATTCATTAGGGTCTGAGACATCTGGACAATAGGACCGATGGTGCAAATTAAAGCACCTCGCTTCAGAACTGTAGGTCTTCCTTTGGGAGATTTTAAGTACTCTATACTTAAGTAAGACTCCAAGGAAAAGAATTTGAAGATCTCTCTGAGATGATGTGGAATTTCCATTTACAGGAAAGAGAAATGTCAGTGACACCAAAAATTCTAGTAAGGCAGAGAACAGTTAAACGTCACGAGGACAGTCACCAGTTTCTTAAACCTGCAGACAGGCTTGTGGTTCTTGGGGCATTTTTGTCCTCTGGTGGCAAACATTGCCTCGGGAAATTTGGGTGTCACTGCCATTTCTCTTTCCTGTAAATGGAAATTCCACATCATCTCAGAGAGATCTTCAAATTCTTTTCCTTGGAGTATTACTTAAGTACTGTTGGCCAACAGACCTTGAGGAAAAAAGGGACCCCACAACTGGCAATTCTAACAGGGACATTTGGATTGTGCATGGATTGGGGGGCACGTTCTCCCCTCAAGAGTATTGGGTTTTTTGTTTGTTTGTTTTAATCAGGCCATCCATACTTGAGCACTGGGTATTTCCTTTCTCAACAAGTACAAAAAGGCATCAGAGAGCCTTGAGTGGGGGAGTGGTCCTGTGAAAAATTAGTAATAGCTTTTTGGAATATAACTTCAGTGAGACAGCTAACGTTCATTCCAGAGTAGAGAGGAAATATAGGATTGAGATGTTAGCTGGGGCTAAACATAATTTTTGTTAGATGGCATCTTCCAACAGTATGGCCCTATGAAAATCCCTAGAGCATGGTCCTTATTTATCAGATGGGCACCAGGGGAAGAGACAAAGGTTTAGTCATACAGGTTTTTCACATGTTTGGGTAGAGTTACCCAAAATCTTTTATATTGTTTGCACTTATTGTAAAGAGTACTGTTTCCCACATTTCTTTCTTGGCCTGTTTATCATTTGTACATCGGAGGGCTACTGATTATTATTTTTTTTGTTAGTTAATCTTGTATCCAGTCACATTACTGAAGATGTTTGTCAGTTGTAGTAGTTTCCCGGTAGAATTTTGGGGTCACATATGTATACTCTTATATCATCTGCAAATAGTAAAATTTTAGTTTCTTCCTTTTCCATTTATATCCTCTTGATCTTCATTTGCTGTCTTATTGCTCTAGGTAGAACTTGGATTTGTACTATATTGGATAGATAGATAAGGATAGTGAACAGCCTTGTCTTGTTCCTGATCTTAAAAAAATCCCTTTGATTTTTTTCTTCACTGAATTTGATGTTGGCTTTTGCTTGTTGTATATCGTTTTTATTATGTTTAGTGCAGTTATTTATATCCCTGATGTCTCAAAGACCTTTCTGATGAAGGAGTGTTGTTTTTTGTCAAAGGCTTTTCCAGCATCCAATGAAATGATCATGTGGGTTTTGGCTCTCAGTTTGTTTATATGTTGTATTACATTGACATATTCTCATATGTTGAACCACCCCTTCATTTCTCTGATGAAACCTATTTGAAAATGGTAGATGATTTTTTGATGTGGTCTGAAGGATTCAGTTTGCTACGATTTTATTGATTATTTTTGGATCAAGTTCATGAGAGAAATTTTTATGTAATTCTTTTGGTTTGTTGTACCTTTGTGTGGTTTGAGTATTATGATTATTATGGACTCACACAAAGAATTTGGCAACGCTCCTTCACTTTCTATTGTGTGAAATGGTTTGGTGAGTACTGGTGTTAGCTCTTCTGTGAAATTCTAGTAGAATTCTGTTCTGAAACCATCAGGCTCTGGCCTTTTTTTGATTGCGAGACTTTTAACTACTGCTTCTATTTCTTTAATGGTTATATATGCATATTTAAATTGTTTATCTGGTTGTGATTTAATTTTTGTATGTGGTACCTATCAAGACAATTATCCATTTCTTTTTGATTTTCCAGTTTTGTGGAGTACAGGTTTTTGAAGTATGACCTAATGATTCTATGGATTTCCTCAGTGTCTGTTGTTATATTTCCTTTTTGTTTCTGATTTTGTTAATTTGGATGTTTTCTCTTTGCCTTTTGGTTTGTTTGGATTATGCTTTGTTTAATCTAGTTGATTTTTTTGAAGAACCAACTCATTGTTTCATTTCTTTGTATTGTTCTCTTTGTTTCTATTTTGTTGATTGCAACTCTGAGTTTGATTGCTTATCAATCTGTGTTTGATTATTTCCTGCTGTCTGTTCCTCCTGGGTGAGTTGCTTCTCTCTCTCTCTCTCTCTCTCTCTCTCTCTCTCTCTCTCTCTTCACAAGTTTCAAGTGTGTTTTAAGTCAGTACTGTGAGATTTAACCAAATTCTTTATCTAGGCACTTATGCTATGAATTTTTATCTCAACACTGCTTTCATAGTGTACCACAAGTCTGTGTATGTTGTACATTCATTTTTATTGATTGCCAGTAAGTTAATTTCTTTATTTATTACTCCCTTGACCCATCGTTAATTCAGTTGAGAGTTTACATGAATTTTTAGGCTTTCTGTACTTTGCATTGTTGTTGAACTCCTAGAAAAACTGACAGTGATCCAATATAATACAAGGATTATGATTTTTTCTGTCTGTGGAGATTTGTTTTGTGACGGAGAATATGGTCAATTTTAGAGAAGGTTCTATGCGGTGTTGGGAAGCAGTTATATTCTTTTCTGTTTATGTAGACATCTGTTAAATTTTTTTGCACCATAATATCTATTAGTTCCCTTATTTCTGCAAGACTTATTTATTGTTGAGATTAAGATGTTGAATTCTCCCACAACCAAGGTGTGGAATTTTCTGTAATTTGAACATTAGTAATATTTATTTTAAATATATGGTTGCCCTTGTATTTGGGGTATAGATGTTCATTAATGAGACTTCATCTTTGTGGATTTTTCCTTTGATGAATATGAAATGTCCTCAATCTCATTTAATTAGTTTGAATTTGAATTTATTATGTAAAATATTAGGATAGGTACCCTCAGTTTGCTTCTTGGATCGATTTTATTGGAAAATTCTTTTTTAAATGTTTACTCTTTTAATTCCCCCTTTTTTCAGTTGAGGTGTTTATGGTGTGTGTGTATGAGTGCATATGTGTGTTTCCCTATTTTGGGTGTTGCTGTTGTGAAATTTTCTATTGCCACTGCCTTCTTGGATGCAGCTCACTTCCTTGGGTTGTAGTTTTTTTCTAGTACTTTCTGTGGGACTGTGTTTTTGGATAGGCATTGTTTAAATCTGGTTTCGTCATGAAATATCTTATTTTTGTCATCTACTGTGATTGACTATTTTGCTAGTTATTATAGCCTGTGTTGGCATCCACGGATGGTTTCTTAATGTCAGCCCAACATCTTTCTAGGACCTTATGAATCTTAAAACCTTAATTGAGATGTTGCTTAAAAGCAGCATTGCAATTCTCATAGATCTCCCTTTATGTTTTACTTGACCATTTTCTTTTGATGTTGTTAATATTCTTTCTTTTTTTCTGCATGCTTTGACTCTTATATGGTGAGGGAAATTTTTTGGTCCACACTATTTGTTTTTTTGCTCAACTTCTTATACATATATAGGCATATCCTTCTTTAGGTTGGGACTGATCTCTTCTATGATTTTGTTGAATATGTTTTCTGTGCCTTTGATCTGCACTTCTTCTGTTTCTTCTGTCCCTATTATTCTTGAGTTTGATGTTTTCATGGTGTTCCAGTTTTCCCAGATGTTTTGTGTTAAGATTTAACATTTTTTGACCGATGAATCTATTTTCTCTATTGTATCTTCAATGCCTGATATTCTCTCTTCCATTTCTTGTATTCTGTTAGTGATTCTTGCATCTGTAGCTCCTGTTGGCTTACTCAGATTTTCCATTTCCAGAATTCCTTTTGTTTCTGTTTTCTTTATTCTTTCCATTTCAATTTTCAAGTCTTAATCCATTTTCTTCACCTGTTTGATTGTTTTTTTTTTCTTGGACCTCTTTAAGGAATTTATTGCTTTATTCCAATTTTTTTGGATTGGATTTTGCTTGATTTCTTTAAGAGAATTTTTCTTTTCATCTTTTAAGTCCACTATCATTTCATGAATTTATTTTTAATGGTGTCTCATTGTGTTTCTGTGATTTTATATTGTTCCAGGCTTTCTATTGTAGGATTATGGAATTTTTCGAGACAGGGTTTCTCCGTAGCTTTTTTGGTTCCTGTCCTGGAACTAGCTCTTCTAGACCAGGCTGGCCCCGAACTCACAGAGATCCGCATGCCTCTGCCTCCTGAATGCTGGGCTTAAAGGCGTGCGCCACCACCGCCCGACTTTGTTGAATTGATTCTTATATTGGCATTATGTGTCTGGGTTTAGGATAATTATAGTAATGGATGTTGATTATTATGCTGTCTTTCTTGGATAGGTTTTCTGTTTTTTTATTGTCTGTTTCCTTTTTGTGTTTTGTCCTGAACAGCCAAAACTTCTTGTTATTGACAGGGCTTCATGCCCATTATGGTTGTTCCATGGCGGTTTGTGTGCATAGATCATTTACATCCTTCTGTTCTGACTCATATAGGTTGTACCTGTGCCTATGGAGTCTATTTTTCAAATGTGTGTGGGTTGTGCCTATGCCTATGTAGTTTGTTGTAGCTGCATGGGTAAGACTGCCTGACCACATGAGGCTGATCACATTGCTGGGGCTTGGCAGCAGAATAGGTATTAGGAAACAGAATCCAGTAGGTGGCAGCAGTGATAGTACAGCCTGCAGGCTGCTCTCTCACCTGTTGGCCATCTGCTGAGGACTTCACCACAGCAATGGAATTCTACCAGAGCTCTCTTGCAGCTCTGAGATGGGAGGAAGGGTGTTGCAGGATGTGCCCTGGAGTTTACAGTGTGAAGGTTGGGAAATTTATCTGGGAAGCCAGTCAGTCACCTTTTCTTCCACCTGTTGTGGGTTGTATCTGTGATTGTATAGTCTTCTGGTGTTGCAGGGGAAGCCTGGCCATGAAGATCTTTTTCACTTTCTACCTGGTTTATTTTCTATAAATAGGAAATATTAGTAAATATGATCACTTCCATCTTGTTTCAGTTTCTTCCAAAGAAACTTGGAAGATGTAGCATCATAAGTTCTTTTGTACCAATTTACAAGAAGTAAATAGTTCATTTGTACCATCTCAGACATGCTGCTATATAATTAATCTCACTTTTCTCTTTTAATATATATTATAGTAGCACATTTTATCATATAGAATACAATGATTGAGAATTTTACATTTCTGCAAGTGTGTTAGGTACTGTGACACTATTTAATAGTTTCTTTAATTCACTTTTGACCCCTCTTCCTCCTTTCAATGATTTCTTGCTTTACTTTGATAGATTCCCAATGATTTTCTAATTATTTGTTTATCTTTAATTACATATGTCAGAAAAAGCATAATTCATTCACCTTGTAAATCTGGATTTTTTCTAAATATCCTGCTATGCTGTTCCATACATTGTCCTGAAAATTGATGTAAATGTATTCTTCCAATGTCTAACAATATCTCATCTCTGTTTTAAGCTGTTTAACTGTTAGTTAACTGTTAGTTTAGTTTTAGTGGGCACGAAAGTGTACTCAGTAGCATTATCAGTGTAAGTTTTGCCAATGTGAACATAGAGATTTGTGTATATATCTAAATATTGACTTTTATTATTTTGGGTGTATTTGGATGGGTGATACCTGGATAATACAGTACTTCTATGCTTAGATTTGAATGAAGTTCTTTGTTGATTTTAATAGAAATTGATTGCACTTATTAGCCTGTTCATCAAGTGTGTACAGGAGTAACAATATTATACATCTGACTAGCAGTTGGTATTCTTCGTTTTCTAGATGATAATCATTCTGACTATGGTAAAAAAAAAGTACACTGTAATGTTAACTTTTGTTTATTTTTAAAAAAATCTATGACAACTAATATCATTGAATATTTTTCATGAAATTATTGCTTAAAAATAGAAGATGTTAGAAAATATTATACTTGCTTGTTAGTAAGTATTACAGTTAGTAAATATACCTTGTTTATTTTCCAAACAATATTCCTATTCTATTTATTTATACATATATTGATTACAATATTTTCTTTTGTTTTGTCTTACTTATTTTTATATAATGCATATAATTTCTCTAAAATATTATTTTAAAAAATGCCTGGTCCTGTTGTGCAGTTTGACTCTTTAACAATCTTATTTCCTGTGCAGTACAGAAGATTTTCAGCTCTATGCTGTTCCATCTGTCAATTTTTATTATTAATTCTGAAGTGATTGGATTTCTACACAAAGAATCTCTACCTGTCCCTGCATTTTAAAGCTGTTCCTCTGTTTTCTTCCATTAGCTAAAGATACCCAGCTATTATATTAAGGTCTTTGAACCACATTGAATTGATTTTTTTGTACAGCATGAGAGATGAAACCTAATTTTATTCTTTACATGTAAAATCCACTTTTCCCTTGTCACTTGTTAAGGAGATTGTCTTTTCTCCAATGTGTGTTTTTGACACATATCTTTTTTCCTTAGGCTTTAGCTTTGTTGGTTTATTTCTGAGTCCTTTTTTATATTCCAGTCGATCATATTTCCGTTTTTTGTGCTATTACGACACTGCTGTGGTTTGTGTGATTCTTTAGTAGTTTAAAATCTTTGATTGTGATGTTTAGAGATTCCATTCTTGCTGCACATTCTTTTGGTTGTGCCTTGAGATGCCCACACCAAATGTTGTCATGTGTCATACTCCGGAGAACTTTTCTTCATCTAACATTTGTGATTGAAATCTTTTGTAATAAACTTTAATTCGGTCAAAAACAAAAGAAAATGTTTCATAAATATTTTGCACTGATGCTTGTATATATATTTCACAATGTTTTAATATATATTTCTATAAAGAATGACAATGAGATTTCAGGACTATTATGTTAAATTATGCATTTCCTCTCATAATGAATATGTTTGCACTATTAATTTTGACACCAATATAGGGCAAGTGTCTTTCATCTAATAGCGGTTTTCAATTTTTTTCAGAGTTATAGAATTTTCATTGATGCCTTCCTTATCCTTGTTTATGTTTATTTTTAGGATGAGTTGGGAGTAGAGTGGGGGCTGCTGAGATTACAACTATTTTCCAGGTTTCTTTTACATTAAATCTGTTTTTGGTAAACAGAAACGCTTTTGTTAGATTGTAAATTGATTTTGTAACTGGTTGAAGGTATTTGTCATTGTATGTGGAGGAATAAAGAGGCACATATGCAGAGATCAGAGGAAAGGATTTGGAAGCCTGATCTCTCTCTCTACAATGTTGGGTTTGGAAACTGAACTCAGGCTAAATCTAAAAGCAAGTGGCTTTACCTGCTATTCCACCAAGGCTATCATGATCCTGTCTATGCAGACCATCTTTCAAGTCCATGGAAGGGTACCACCCACATTTAGTATGAATCATTTCACTTTAATTAACTTTTAAATAACTTTTACTTAGTTTTGTCTTTGTCCACCTTAATCATTATATTAAAAATGACATAGCATAGGCCTGTCTCTCATAATTCTAGATCCTGGTCAAATTGGAAAAGCAGTGACTTAAGGGAAAGGGAAGCTTGGATAACTTGAGCTGCTAAGCTAATGAACAAATCAATGGCCTTAAAAGCAGCCTTAAATCAATGACTTCTTGCTTCTTGTCTCATAAAGTTAAGGAATGAAATTCACAAATACTGGAGAGTGGGTTTATTAAGGAGTGCTATTGTAAGATTGTAAGTGTTGGTCCAGGAGAAAGAAGGTAGAACTTCTATCTATCAGAAGGGGATTAGAGATCCACGAGGTTAACATCCATCTAAAAGTCAAGAAGGACCATCTCCAGCAGTGGAAGTGGGTGAGCAGATGTATGGTGGAGAATTGGGGAAGAGATTCAGAGTACTAAGAAAGATTTGCTTATACTGTAATATATTTTGCATAAAAGAGACAGAAAAGAGGAAAAAGAAATGTGTGCACTTTAACTAAGAATTATCTCTTTTTGATTCAGCCAGCAATCACCTCAGACTGGTAAATATACGGGCTATTGTTAATGTTATTCGTAACCCTCCAGAACTTGAGGATAAGATCCGATTCCTGAAGATACTACCACACTTGAGTACAAGAATATGAACAGATTAAACTATTACTCATCTGGAAGATTCGTTTCTACTGGCTAGATTTCACAGTCTTAGAAGGGGCTATACATGCTATCAGAGGAGAAAGCAATATTTTTTTCTCATCTAACTGTGAATTTTGTGTGATGATATGATGAGACATAACCACTGCTAGCTCTACAACTGTTAAAAAGGGAGGCAAATCATTTTCATTAAGTGTGTATCCCCTGGTAGATCAATCATACTACAGAAGAAATTCATAATTCAAGGATTACATGGACAGCACAAACTGGCCTTTATGTGTGTAATAACTAACAGATGATGATACAATGTTGTGTGGGTAAAGGAATAAGGTAACAGATCTGGGAGGAGTTATGGGAAGAACATAACTGTGATTAAAGTAATATATACAAAATTCTCAAAATTGTTAATTATATTTAGGGTACATTTGTATACGGTCAGTAAAATTTCTCATCAGTATTTATTGTTTATTCGGTTTCTTAATGATTGCCATTCTTATTAGGATAAATTGGTATCTCAATGTAATTTAAATATCAATTCTTGTACCAGCTAAAATTTCAAATAAGGAATAAAAGTAGTAATAGAGGGCAGTATTATCACATTTATGACTGTTAAGGATCCCTCCAGGTTTTCCCATTTAGTATATCAATGACTATAGATCTATCACAGATAGACTTTAGTACCTTAAAGACATTTTATTATGAAAGTTGTATATTTTGGTGAAACAGCTTTTTCCCACTTCGTAAGATTAATATGAGATTTTGTCATTAATTATGTTTATTACTTAAGTTTGTACATGTGATGTTTATACATTATTGTAAATTTACAGAATGAGATCATCATACTTCTGAGAGTTAAGACTGCATGTGAAATCGTCAACACCAAGAATCTCACCAATTTGTAAAATACAAAGAAAAAATTACTTGAAGCCCACCTCATGGTCCAAAAAAATATAAGATGTATATTGCTTTAATCTTTTCTAGATCCTGTGGATTTTAACAAAGGACTAGAGGATGGGCTTTTAGGTCTGTTGAGTGAGTGCAAATTTTCTTACATGTAGATTCTCACTAGGACTCTAAATACAGCTCCAAGATGTTCAGCATCATGTCTTTCATTATGAAGTGTCTCAGGATGTGAGGAATTTAATACATTTCTGAGTACCTTGTTCAAGATTTATGCTTCTTTCCTCATCTCTTCTGAACTGATTTTAGCCTTACAACATTTGATTTTGAATGTGTCACGTCTGAAGAATTGCTATATTATGACGTATAATCAAAAAGAATAAAGTACCTTTTCTTCCTTTTTGTAAAGAATTTCATGAGTCTTAACTCTAGCATTTTATATCATGTTTTGCCCAAAGTCTTTATCTGTATAGATTATATTACGAATAATATTATGCATTTTAAAATGCTTAAATCAAATGGAATATAATAAAATGAATTTTATTGCTTATGTGTTTTGTCTTTTGCTTTTGGAAAGAAATTTTTGTCTCAATCGGCTCATATTCTGACTAGAAAGGCATGTTCCATATATGGTATTCTGGCCTTTTTGTCTTAAAATAAAGTTGCTTACATTTTCATAAGAGGCTTGCTATATTTATAGTTACTCAGGGACCTGAATTATGATTTCATGAGAAAAGATTGATATTTACCCTTCCTAGAATGCACTAGAGGCAGTCAGCACTTCCCTCCAGGTGCAAAATGGAAGTTCATACACAAATCATTGTACATCCCTGGAGAGTGTGCCCTGAACAGACACATCTGAGTCATTTTCTTCACTTGATTAAAGATGACTAATCATATTAAAATGAAGTTTTTTTGAGAATTACTTATTTTATTTTAGGCATAGGACCATATTTCCTGAATGTCTCATGAGGCCAGGTGAGTTATAAACTGCTTTGAAAGGTCATACAGACGATAGGAATGGAACCTGTTTCCTCGGCAAAGGCAGCAGTTGCTCCCTCACGCTGTATTTTAAAAGACTCTTCTAGAAATTAATTTCTAGTAAGAAACAAAATAGCTAGTTTTTCTCAGAAAAAGAAGCTCAAAATAATGCTAAAACAAATCTATACATGGAATGTTTTAAATGCAAATAAAATGCCTCTTTTGAAGAATTGCTCTGAAAATATCTTACTGGTCCCTTAACTAAGCATCCCATTCAAACAGATATGTGTTAACCCTGAAGCAATTCATATATTGCCTCCTTAGAATGCTCTGGGAGAGTTATTTGCTTCCATGCCTGTTTAATCAACTGAGTGTTAGGGACATTGTTGCATGCACTGTGAGTTTTAGATTGAGTAAAACACTGGCTGAATTGATAACAGCATCAGATAGCAGGGTGCCTAATGCATTCATTCAGCTCTGGGTTTCTTAGGTTAGAGCTGAAGAAGTATATAGAAAAATCGAGACTAACATTTCTGATACAGAGAAGATGAATTGCACTTCCAGAACTTTATTTATTGCTTTATGTAAATGCTTCCAATTTTATCTGGCATCAAAGAGAAAGAACTGATATATAACCATAAACCAACAAATACTATTAGTGTTTAATGCATGTTCATTCAATGAATATATACAGCATGTCTGATAATTTGAAACCCTGATGACAAACTACTTGTCCAATTATGATGCAAAGCAATGTTCATTGAAACAGATTATTTTAAGAAAAAATAATTTGTTAAAGCTATTGTTTGTATAATTATAGTTATGCTTATTTATAATATTAAATTTTTTAAATCATTAAATGTCTCTAATTTGTGTTTCTGGGGGATAAAAGAAGGAAGAATTAATGGAAAAAGAAAGAACACAGGAAGAGACAAACTTTTAAGAATAATACATTCTCTCAGAACACAGTGACAATGACTTATGATTGCTTTGATATTGCTCTTCTTTACATCAAAAAGAAGACTAATTTCCATACAAATTGATAAAGCTAGGAAATCTCTCTTTGGAAATAAAAACATGGGATATTATTCTTGCACTTAATATTTAATTTTAAAGTAGATGGCATACTTATTTTGGTAATCTTCCTCCAGGAAAATTCAAATTTGTGACCAAAAGTAGAAGTCAAGATGAAAATTTTGTTCCTCATTTCATTTTCCCTTTTAGAAGCATTCATTTTAAAAAACAAATGGGATGCCAATTGTTGACAGAATGCTTTCAGTTGATAGCAGTGATTAACACTCTGAAAAATGCTGAAAATATAGGAAAAGCAAAGGGATTTAAATTTGGGATATACCAATGTGTGAGAACTTGGCTCAGCACTAGATTCTGTCTCAATCATAGTTAAGGAAGAAATCAGTGTAAATCCTCACCTTGTATCAGCTTCTATCCTATACATACATGTGTCTTTACATACACAGAGAGAGAGTGTATCCTATAAATCCTTTCATAAATATTTATTTATTCATTATAGAAATAAACTAATGCAAATAAATTGATTAAAGTTCTTAGGGCTGGTAGTCAAATTATTCCCATATACTATTTAATAAGAATTCCCTACATTTTCTATTTGTAAATTGATAACCTAAATTTCTGAATATATCTTCTAAAACATGCATTCTCCACATGATAAATAATAAAGATTATTGAATTTCTTTGTGCTAACAAAATACCATATACTGAACATTTTCAGCAATAATCATTGCTCCCAGTTTTGACAATTAACAAGTATAAGAAATAGTATTGAAAAATCTGTTCTTGTTGTTGAGTTATTTCTGATTTTTATAGCAAATTTTTGATGGTTTCTTCTCTAAAAAATGGTAACTTTAATATATCTTTATTTGTGTGTGTGTGTGTGTGTGTAGGCATATGTTGTATAAGCACTTGCTCATGTATTTGTACGTAGAAAAATGTGTGTGTGTGTATGTAATGGAAAAGATGCAAATCTTCTCAGTCTCTTCTCTACCTTGTATTTGCTGTTCTTAAGGAAGAATCTCTTATAGTTGTTTTGATTTGCATTTCTCTGATGATTTCCTTAAGTGTCTTTCAGCTATTTTAGATTTCTCTGTTGAGAGTTCTCTGTTTAGGTCTGTACTCCATTTTTTTATTGGATTATTTGTTCTTTTGATGATCAGTTTCTTGAGTTCTTTGTATATGTTGGAGATCAGACCTCTGTCTGATATGGGGTTAGTGAAGATCTATTCCTACACTGTAGTCTGTCATTTTGTCTTGTTGACAATGTTCTTTGCTCAGCAGAAGCTTTTCAGTTTCAAGATATTCCATTTATTAATTATTTGTCTCAGTGTCTGTGCTGCTGGGGTTACATTTAGGAAGTGGTCTCTTGTACCAATGTGTTCAAGTGTACTTCTCAATTTCTCTTCTATAAGGTTCAGTGTGGCTAGTTTTATGGTAAGGTCTTTGATCCATTTGGACCTGAATTTTATGCATGGTGATAGATAAAGGTCTCTTTTCATTTTTCTAAATGTTGATATCCAGTTATGCCAGCACCATTTGTTAAATATGCTTTCTTTTTTCCACTTGATATTTTTTGCTTTTTTGTCAAAAAATCAGGTGTTCTAAGATGGTGGATTAATATTGGCTTCTTGATTCAATTCCTTTGGTCCTCCTGTTTGTTTTTATGCCAATACAAGGATGTTTTCAGTACTGTAGCTCTGTAGTGAAGTTTGAAGTCAGGGATTGTGATGCCTCCTAAAGGTCTTTTATTGTATAGGATTGTTTTGGCTATCCTGGGTTTTTTGCTTTTCCATATGAAGTCAAAACAACTCTGAGATTCCATCTTACACCTGTAAGAATGGCCAAGATCCAAATCACTGATGGCAACTTATGCTAGAGAGGTTGTGGGGTAAAGCGAACTGTCCTGCATTGCTGGTGGAAATGCAAGCTGGAACAGTCCCTTTGGATGTCAGTGTGGTGATTTCTCAAAAAAATTAGGAAACAACCTTCCTTAAAATGCAGTATTACCACTTTTGGGTATATATCCAAAGGACAATTAATCATACCACAAAGACATGTGCTCAACTATGTTCATAGCAGCATTCTTTGTTATAGCCAGAAACTGGCACCAACTTAAATGCTCTTTGACTGAAGAATGGATAAGGAAAATACGGTACATTTGCATAACAGAATACTACACAGCAGAAAAAAATTATGACTCTTTCATTTTGTATGAAAGTGGATGGAGTTAGAAAACATCATTTTGGATGAGGTAACCTACACCCAGAAAGACATGTACTCACTCATAAGTGGTTTTTAAACATTAAAAAAAACCAGCTCACAAATCACAATCACAGAGAACCTAGACAACAATGAGAACCATAAGAAAGATATACATAAATTTAATCTACATGGGAAGTAGAAAAAGACAAGATCTCCTGAGTAAATTGGGAGCATGGTGACATTGGGAGACTGTTGAAGGGGTGGGGAGAGGTAGGAAGGAGAGCAGAGACAAATGTAGAGCTCAATAAAAATAATAAAAATTTAAAAAAAAACAAAAAAGAGAGAATCTTATTGAAAGCAGATCTCATTGATTTTTTTTCTTGCTTTACTGGCCAGTGCTGGCCAATGAGCTCTTTGGATCTGCTTGTCTTCATGTTCACAGATCAAGGATACCAGGTGCGTGGTAATGCACTGGCTTTTCAGTAAGTGATGTAGATCTCACTTTGGGTCCTCTTTTTTACCTACCAAGTCCATTATAAACTGAGCCGATTCCTCGTGCAATGCTATTCTTTTTAAGGTGTCAAGGATATATTATGAAGAAACCTCTGTGATGACCTCATCTGAACCAGTTTTCTCTCAAGTTGAGCTCCAAACACCAAGACATTAGGGACTAAGGTCTAAGGAAATAGTTTTTCATATACAAAAATTTACATCTTTAACAGATTTGACAAATGACAAATAAAGAAGGGTAAAATAATATTACTTAAGCCAACAACTGAATTACCTTGAAATGACCAATTTATTTCTCATCAAAAATATTTTAAGCCTTAAAATCAAATTGGTCTCGTATTTATTCATTTGTGCTTATTTTTGACGTTGTATTTCAACTACATCTTTTCTTCCTTCCTCTCTTTCATACATTCAATCCCTCCCCCATATACCTGCCTCTGCTCTCCTTCAAATTCAAATCTCTTTTTCATCAATTGTTAATGTGTGCAAATTTCTACTTCTGTGTACACATATATTACCAAATATGAACTTCTGAGTTCTTCTGTAATTGTGTTTGTGTGTGTGTGTGTGTTTGTGAGTGCATCTTTCTACTCAGAAGCACATTGCTCACAGAGATGAGAAGAGGGTAGCAGATTTCCTAGAATAGAATTTGCAGGTTATTGTGGCTTTCTGGTTGGGGTGTTAGTAATTGAATTCGGGTCCTATTCAGGAGCAGTACACATCTATTCATTAAGTTTTCTTTCCAGACTTATAACATCTAATTATTATCCATGTACATATTATCCCTGAATTAAAAATGTACTAAAACTAAAAACAACCCTGCTTTGCAATTTTCTGATGACTGAACAGGTCATCTTTTCTGAGACAGAAAGTTATTAATTAAAAAAAACAGCAATAAATGCTGAAGAAGAAAATGTTATAATTGATTTGCTGGCAAGGTTTATTTCATCTTGCCACAAGTAAGAGTTATCAAAAAAAGAGAGAAAGAAAGAAAGAAAGAGAAAGAAAGAGAAAAAGAAAGAAAGAGAAAGAAAGAAAGAAAGAAAGAAAGAAAGAAATGTCATGGAGAAAATACCTCCAAAATCTTGCTATAGGCAATCATGTAGTACATTTTCTTCATTAGGAATTGGTGTGGGAAAGCAAAGCCCATTGTGTGTGGGGCTACCCCAAAGATGATGGTCCTAGATTTTATAATAAAATAAGTTGAATAAGCAATGGAGGCAAGTCAGTAATCAGTATTTTGCCACGATCTCTGAAACAGCTTCTGATCCAGGTTCCTGTCTAGTTTTGTTCCTACCTGTTTAAACTCTAAGGATGATAAACAGTAATAATGTAGTGAGTGAAATAACCCTTTCCTCCATGAGTTGCTTTGATTCACGGAATTTTATCACAACTATAGTAACTGTAGCTAAAACAGTTGTAGACCATCAAGTTATGCAATCAGAGTTAAAATTGGGACTATTCCAAAACAGAAGAAAGACTAATAGGAGGCTAGAAGCAGATATGTGTGTGTTGTGAAGCTATGTAAATTTGGCTAAATTTTTCTGCTGCTGAATTTAATTACAAAAAAGAAATTTTTAAAAACTTAAAAATAAAACTAATTTAATTATATAATTTCAAATTAATTAAGTCAAATCTGACTAATAATAATCAGGGTGTTCATTCCAATTAAAATCAGATATAACCCCTCAAGTTCTCACATTTAAAAAATATTATTATGTGCATTAATATATATGCATATATATGTGTGTGTGTGTTAATATATTGTTACTGCAACCATTACAAATGATTGTAGTAACAATGTCAAAGTTTTACACTTAACATAATTCTATAACACAGTTTAGTTTTATTAACAGCACTGAAGTTGGTAATCTTCTCTAACTCTGTTTATCAAAGAAACAGATTTAGGGATATAAAAAGCACTCTAAGACATATGTTTAAAATAATTCAAATTGAGAATAAAATTCATATCTAACTAAATTTAAATGCTATGCAGAACATCACTTTGTGCCTCAACTTTGCCAATAATTATCTGATTAAGCATTGACCCTAGAATTCAAATTATAGAAGGAAAAACATTGGAAACATTAGAAATCAGAATACTATGTGTCTGGCATAATCAAATAGAATTCATTGATGTAAATTATATATAATTAAACTATGTATTGCTCTATCTTTGAGTATATTAGATATTTTACAATATATTCATAGAATGTAATTTATTTATATAATCACAACATGTAACATAATATTTATTATGTTCCAAATATGCAAGTCACAATATAAAGAGCTTTATTTTCCATTAATTAATTTCTTTTTTTGAGACAGGATGATACTCTGTCACTCAGGCTGGCTGGGAACTATGTATCCAAAGTTGTCTTTTAAACTCATGACGAATAACTTGCCTATGATGCTTGACCTAAGTGATTAGAGTGGAAAATCATCACATGTCTTCGAAGCAATTTAAACACATTATCTCTTTGGAGTTACACTATGAAAACTCTATGTCATATATTTTTAGTCATATTTGGAAACAGTTGCAACTCATATTTACCTGACAGTAGTTACCTAGATTGGTTACCATGGAGGATCCCACTGAGATACCACAAACCTAGGTTGGAACTGAAATGTTCTAGTATTTAAGCAGTGAATTTTATGCCCGTATATGTATACATAACTATTTTTATTATATAACAAAGTAAATTATCTTTATATATTCTTAATATTTTTGAAAAAGAAAATGGGAAAAATTTGTACTAAAGTTGAATATTTAATAATCTTATTAGGATAGAATTTAACTAGAAAAGGTTAACTAGTATTGATTTTTACATTACAGAAGTTACATTACAAAAGGATGGGAATTGTGAAACAAAACATAAAACTACACATATAGCTTGAGCAATTAATATGTTGCAATTTACATTTCTCCCTTACTGCAAATATACTTGGTAGAAACAAATGTTGGTTTTCTTTATTTTGAAAAAATCAAATCTGATACAGGAGACTGTTTTACAAGTTGAAATGTTTAGTATAACAGAATATAGACTGAAATGTAAGTTGGATGATTCTAGAATGCTTGGCTTACTGAGCCTCATATATCTTCTCAATATCTTCCTAATTTTAGTGTGTTGATTCCTTTGTCATATACTTTCAGGTGAACACTTAAAAGTGAACTTTTGATTATGATAGATGTGCTATTAATTTTCTTAAGTATCTGTTTCATCTAGATGAGATTTACTTGACATTGCATAGAAAACTGAAACACCAATAATCCCCCCAAATGCCTTACTTTGGATGCATTTCATTTAAATCCTACTTATTTTTTATCATTTTAAATTATGTGCTTGTGTATCTGTGTTGAGGCATGTGCACTTAAATGTAAGTGACTGGTGAGGATGGGGGTATCGTGTGCCTCCAATATATAATGGATACCAGGAACCAAACTCAGTTTTACTAAAGAAAAAACCAAAGAGAATATAAATCCTTGATCACCAAAGAAACTTCAAACCTTCCAATATTTGTTTCACTGAACATATATCCATGCAGATTTTGCAAAGAAATCTATATATGCTATTGTAAATGTTGAGTCAAGAACATCCAAAAAATGAAAAGACTGATTTTAATGGGGAATGGAGAGTTGCTCCCAGATGCCCAGGGCGATGTCCCCAGTTAGTTCCTTGGGCAGCTGAGGATAGGGAACCTGAAATGACCCTATTCTATAGCTATACTGATGAATATCTTGCATATCATCATAGAACCTTCATCTGGTGATGGATGGAGATAGAGACAGAGACCCACACATGAGCACTGGACTGAGCTCCCAAGGTCCCAATGAGGAGCAGAAGGAGGGAGAACATGAACAAGGAAGTCAGGACCACGAGGGGTGCACCAACCCACTGAGACAGTGGGGCTGATCTATTGGGAGCTCACCAAGGCCAGCTGGACTGTGACTGAAAAAGCATGGGATCAATCTGGACTCTCTGAACATGGAGAACAATGAGGGCTTGATGATAAGCCAAGGACAATGGCACGGGGTTTTGATCCTATTTCATGTTCTGGCTTTGTGGGAGCCTAGCCAGTTTGGATGTTCACCTTCCTAGACCTGTATGGAGTGGGGAGGACTTTGGACTTTCCACAGGGCAGGAGACCCTAACTGCTCTTCGAACTGGAGAGGGAGGGGGAGAGGAGTGGGGGGAGGGGGAGAGGGGTGGGAGGAGGGGAATTTTTTTTTTCAATAAAAAAATAATAAAAAAAATTATTAACAAATAATACTTGCCATTTTACCTTTACTCATATTTACACTTCCAATTCCATTCACTATATTAGAGCTTTCAAAACCTTACCTTATACATTTCCTATCATAAGAACTATTTTGGTAGCAATCTCTTTCCAAAGGCAAGACATGCCTGGTCATGTCATACTCACGATATGATGTACTGGAGTGTTAATAGATTGATATTGAACAGATAATAATCTTCTCTGAGACTGAAAAACATCACCTAAAAGTCATATTTTTATCCTCCTGATCCTTCAAACTGTCTGCATCTAAAACTAAAGCATCTAATTTTTTTTCTGATTTCAAAAGCATGCATAATTAATTCATTAAAATGACAGAAATTGATCAATGTCATCTTGAGGAATGTAGACATCATTAAAATGGGATTGAAATGTTAGGGGAGGAATTTTGTCTGCAATTTGATTTCACAGATAACACATAAAAAAGTTTATGTGATTTAATTTGATCAAATGCCCAGGTCCTCTAACCAAAAAGAAAGAGGAAATAATTATACGTTTTAATCCACTAGATATAGAAAACTTAATAATAAATGTCAATAAATTTACGTGTTATAATAGAAAGGAGGTATTAGGAATTATATTTAAAATACGTGATACTATTCCATTTTAATTTCGTCATTTTTTTAGTTACACATATGAATTTACTTTTAGATTCTCACATTTCTCTTGTGAAGATGTAGAAATTTGACTCCATGATATTCAATATTTACACTTTCCACTGTGAAAGATGGTTATCTAAAGCTAATCTGTGAGAACAAAGAGAAAGCCTGGCGAATTAGAAATATTTATAAACTGGTTATATTTGAGCATTGTTAGAATGATAGGCATATTGTTTATTTTGGAAACTCACATTTGATCATTTGATATGAGAGACTGATGAGAATTATTTCCATGGAATAATTTAATTATCCAAAGATATGTTTATCTGCTGATTAAAGGAGAATAATGAATCAGATAAAAAATTATAAGATGAAGTAGGATAAAAATGAAAAAATATATATAATATGTATGTCATATTAGGATAAAAGGAAAAATCTATATCTTATATTACTCAGAAATTTGTGCATGCCAAGAGAGATTAGAGAAAAGAAGGAAAAGCTGCCTCAAGTGAAATAGAAAGAAGCCAGTCCACACAGTAGTTGTATCCTTATTTAATAAATGCGCAGTACTGCTTGGACCCATTTCTTGAATTCCACCTATCCTTTGATCTAAATAATTTGAATTATTTGTCTAAATAAAACCTCATTTCTGACTCTTATTTATGTAAATAGAGCTTGGTTATCAACCTATATTCCATCTCAAAAATGTTTTTTGTTGCATCTCTACTCATTTGCCTCAACATATTAATAGTAAGTTATTAAGTGAATGAGAGTTTTAGATCATGACCATCAAGAAACAAACTTAAGATAGGAACAAAAATCAATAGTTACACCAAGGCCAGCTGGCCTGGGTCTGAAAAAGCATAGGATAAAACCGGACTTGCTGAACATAGCTGACAATGAGGACTACTGAGAACTCAAGAACAATGGCAATGGGTTTTTGATCCTACTGCACGTACTGGCTTTGGGGGAGCCTAGGCAGTTTGGATGCTCACCTTACTAGACCTGGATGGAGTTGGGCGGTCCTTGGACTTCCCACTGGTCAGGGAACCCTGATTGCTCTTTAAGCTGATGAGGGAGGGGACTTGATCGGGGGAGGGGGAGGGAAGTGGGAGGCGGTGGCGGGGAGGAGGCAGAAATCCTTAATAAATAAATAAATTTAAAAAAATAGAATATTTTTAAAAATGTAAAAAAAAACAAGACAAGAGAAGAATCACATATCAGAAAGAACTTTGTCATTTTATGATTGATACCAGTTATTAAAAATCTTTTACAGAATGGAGTCGAAAATGACTGCTTATTCTTTGCAAAAAGCATCATAATAGAGGACATGATAACATCCTCCATTGTTAGATAGTGCTAAGTATTTCACTAATTACTACTTTCTTTCGGGGAATCTGAGATAATTAAAAATAATGGCATCTTAACTGTGTCCATTATACACATTGAATATTTCTCAAATAAGAAAGGAGATGGCCAGAAGCACTGAAAATATGATGGCATTCCAGCACTCTGTAGAAAATAAATATACAAGCAAAGCATGTAAACCCTCTGTCACTCCTTATTCTAGCAATCAAAGCTAAAATGAAGATGAAACAACTTTCCTGCCTGAGATGGAGATATCAACTGCATTAAATAAGATCTTTTGGTATTTAAGTGAACGACAGCTTTTTTTTTCTCCAGTTTCTGAATTACCTGCCTCAAATAACTTCATAAATTGGACTAAGCAGTATCGAGTTTGTGGGTTCTTTTTCTATTCCCTTTGCTTGACACACAGTTCAGTACTCTATTTTTTTTCTTTGACTGGGAGAGACGATTTAATAACAGAGACTATACCAGTAATGTAGCAATGAAATGTTTCAAATTGCATCTGTGTCCCCAGTGTCTGCTTCAGACATGTCCCAAGAAAAGCACATATTTTGAAGTAGTTATAAAGGGCTCTCATTTTGAATAGATAATTTATTTCACAAGACACACATTTCTCTCCTTTGAAACAAGAGTAAAATAGGTGCTTTGTTCTCTTCCCAGTATAATTGTCTAGAGAACAGTGGTATGTACACCAAGCACTTCAGTTTTTCCCAGTTAAAATGCATAATATAATCGTGAGTGCACATGCATGTGATTGTGTAACTCTGAATTCTATTAACTTCAACATTGGAATAGTTTTACAAACTCGAGTTTACTGATGTGCCCTCACTGAGTGGAGAACTAAAGTGAATTTGTACAACTGACATCTTCTTTGATTTTTATTTTGAATATGATTTGGACTTTCACTCTTAGAGATTTAGCACAGAAAGCTTAGCATGGTTTTCACTTCTAATTTTTTTTTCCACAATTTTTCAGTGTTATTGATCTTGAAAGCTGCCTTGACAATAGTAAACAATATAAACCCACTGTCACTCCATATTCCAGCACTCTAGGCTAAAATGACCAATCTGCTGTTAGTCATTTCTCACAGGACAACTAGGAACAAAATATTGAGTAGGCCTGTCCAGTTCCAAAGTAAAGAGCGATCAGTTGTTCCCTAGTCTGTGATGGTATGATATCTTGGAAGCTGCTTGCTTTAAATTGCCAATTAAAGTTACCTTGGAAACCTCGCTAACATTTAGGACACAAATGATGTTAATGGTTCATAGTGCCCCTTCTCAGCTTCTACAAACTTTGTTTATATATCTCCAGTTATGCTTTGTAAACGCCAGTGTCTTGTTTTCTCTTTCTGACAGTATTTGAAAGTGTGCTCTCAACATTAAATATATATTATTTATATTAAAGACATAAACAAGCTCTTCTACACAGATGCTGGCAAAACATTATCAGGCAAAAAGTATGAAGAGAATTATACTTCAAAGTTCACACAGTCTTTTCAGACACAGGAAATCAGACTTTAATAATGAATAAATTTTTCATATAAAGGTTATTTGGCAACCTGTCATCATAGTGTTATTGAATTAACTGGATTTTCTTCCATATGTATGTAGTTGTTTGTATGTATGTTTTCATATTAGATAAGCAACTGGTGTGTGCTTCCCTGTGGAAGACTATTTCTTAAAGTGGTATTTAAATCAATAACATTCGAGCTTAAATTAGACTCAAATGATATATTTAGTGAAAGTTACATTCCATTTTAATCACACTATAAATTTCTTCATTTCTAAGAATTGTTTATTAGGTTATTCCTCATAGAATTCAACATGCAAAATTTTAATTTCCCAGAAGAGTGTAACAGACTATTAAAAATGGAAAACATATTTTTCTGTTATCCTTGGTTCTAAAATATAGGTACACCCAATGAAAATAAGTAATAACTATATTTAAAAGAAATAAAACCCTTAAAATTATTCTGCTTAAATATTTATCAATAAGTTGAAATCATAATTATCCACTACACAGAAGACACCATCTAATTTTATTTAACAAAGTTTGCACTTATTTCAAGAAATGTTAATTTTAATAAATGCATCTGTGTATTGTATAGATATTTTTTCCCAAACAGGTATAGCATTTCTCTTTTATGCTGAAAGAGAATCAATTCAGAGCCATAGATCATTGTCAAGTGTCTTTACAAGCTATCTGACAACATGAAAATTATTGTACATTTTAATAAAAATTTCTATATAACCAATATACCCTTAGTCATTCTATTTTAGATAGTTTTGCTGCATAATTGCAGTGTTTTGTCAGACAATATAATACAAAATATTTCAACTTCAGTAAAACCATTCTATTTTTATTGCTGGGTTTAATTAATATCAAATATTGTTCTTATAAAGTACATAAGAAAATAAATCTCTAGTTCTCCTAAAGGGTGACAATAAATGAGTATGTATAAATTTATTTACCACTAGTTGGTATGTATGAGCTAGTAGAGTAGTTGTATTTGAAACATAAAGCCCAGCAAAACATATTTGGAATGGTGAGTGATGGTGCATACCTGTATTCCTTAATTAAGGAAGTAGAGGCAAATTTAATTGAAGTTCTAGGTAATCCTTAGTTACAAAGTAGTTGAAGGCCTTTCTAACATTTATAAAACCTGCTTCTTCCTCTAAAATTTATTTACATTAGACTATTTTCCTATCCCAAGTTCCCATTTTTTCTTCTAACATTTAAGAAACATTGACTATCTTTCAGGGACTGTTTTGAACACCTCATTTTAAATTGCAATTTATTTAATATACTGTCAATTTTTTAAAACAGAACTAATAAATGCTTTTTTGGCCAGATAACAAATAACTGATCAGTAACAATTAAATTGATCCTGTTTTGAAATAAATAAATTAGACTTGATTATTATTTAGTCTTATTTTAACATAGCTCAGCTTTTTTTTCCTCATGTCATTATTTTTCCATATATATGAAAGTTATATATATATATATATATCCAAATATATATATTCGTTCATCTTTTATCAGTGTTGTATCATTCTAATGTTTTCCTATTACATTTACTCTTTATGTTTTTTTGAAATTATACATTATAAATACTATTCTAATGTCTTAATGGTATTGACAAAGTTAATGTAGTGAATACAAATAGAAAATTAAAATATATTTATTTAATGATATTTATGGACAAATTTCACAATATTAAATATCAAGTAGTTCTCATATTAGATATCGTTCTTTCAAATTTGAAACTCAGTCTAATGAGGAATTAATATTGTATATTATAAGTTAAAGTAAAATGGCAATAAGTGGTACAAAATGTTAATTTTATGGACTTATAACCCTTAATGTTTGATGATATTTCATACAATCTTAAAAAGAGTTTTTGTTACTAATATGTCCAAAATAATATTATGGTTTGCATGTTCATAAATTTGGAGTTCATAATAATATAACTAAATATTATCATTTGAGTAAAAATCAACTTTTTTTCTCCTCTTCTCTTACAAAAGTATATATTTGAAAAGGAAACATAAATAGGTCCACATTCTCATATGGCTACTTTGGGAAATTCACATAATTTTATTAATAGTTCACTCCAGAATTGAATTAGTTATTGCCCAACAACATTTTATCATCAAAAACTCAAGAGAGTTATTTTCTTTACTCACAGGTTGTATATATGTGAATATTCAGATGCATGAATACCTACCAAAACTATATCTTTGTTATGTTTGTCAGTGTTTAAGGATATAAACTGTCCCTGTTTCTCAAGATGCAAAATTTCAGCTGAAACCAAGTCAAAAATTTTCCACCTTCTTGTATCAGCTCATTTAGTGAAAACCATGTACAATATTTATAGCTTACTTAATATCTTGGTTTTCATATTTCCGTATAATAATCGCTGTTGGGAGTATTTTCTTGATTTTGTAGTGTCCCTCCTGTTCCTTATTCAGAAAGAATGGCGTGTGTTTATTAAAAAAAACTACATTTTAATCCACCCTTATGAGAGAGGAAGTAAACAGCACTGCCCACACTGTCAATATCAATGAAGTGATAATTTATATTTCATGAGAAACGTGAGTAAAACAGAGTTATTTAAAATTTTACCTCAGGGTCTCATAAAATGCAGCCAATGCTTTCACAGCACTGATGAGTTTGAGTATTCAGTGTTTTCATGTTTCAGTTAATCTGATAGAAATATTTATTATGAATGCTGAGAATTAAGTAGAATTAATTTATTGTTTTTGTTTTGCTAGTTCTTTGATTAATTCATATTAATGTTATTTTAGGCATATTTATGCCCTCCTCCAAATCCTCCCAAATCCAACCCCATTCTTTACCAAATGAACGCTGTCTCCTCTTCTTTGTTTTATCCAACAAGTTCAGTTTGTACTGCTTGTGAATACTTATATGCACTTCAGTGGAGAAAGCATAAAGAAAAACCAAAGGTCTGTACATTAGCCAAAGGAAAGAAAAACAGCTAGTTGTAGGTAAAAAAAATTCTTGAACCTATCAGTTTGTCTTCAGTGGTTAATTATACATGGTGGATTTTTTTTTCGCATTTTTCATTTTAATCAGCAATACTTATTTTCTACCTTCTAATTATTATTCTAAATTCTTGTGTTCATCTGTAATGTTAATAACATGTAATTCCAAATGGAAATTTTATAAGAAAATATCTAATGTTATAAGCCTTAATAAAGGTAAATAATTGCAATAATAAATGACAATGTTCACCGTCTTTGTTAATCTCAATGAAGTAAATTGTCCATGATGAGATTAATTCAAGAAAAGACTTCTGGAGTGAGCCAAAAATCAGATCTACCCTCAACCTTCAAAGATGTCATAAGCTCATATGTGGGAGATATAAATACTGTATTTTTAAATAGAAAGAATCTCAAGTATTTCAGCCTGGCTTTAGTTCATTGTACAGTGAAGGAAGTTCTTGAACAATAAATTCTCTTGTCTCAACCTCTATAATTCTTGGATTATGGACATTCATACCAGGTCAAATCTGAAAATTTGTATACTTTAAAAGAAAAAACACAAATAATATCTTTTAAGTAAACAAAAATGAACATAGTATAAGTAAGGTCAGTATAAAGTTAATTGTTCACCAGCAATTAGTTATTGAAAAAGTAAAAGGGATATAGTCAGGTCAGTGCTCTATCAGGTAAGAATGCTTCATTATCTTGGAGAAATTAACTTTCCTAACATGGAAGTTAGTCTTTCAATTATTTTCACTGTGGTTTCTGTAACATTGTTACTAAGAGGAAGAAAATATTTCTAAAGGCTTCAGATTCCCAAATGTGCATTATTTTCTGAATGACGGTCTATTAAAACATTGAAAATTCTGCCTCTGTATCTCATTGAGATTCAGTGAGACACATTACCTAGGGATTCCATATCCTCAATATCGTTTTAAATTTACATATTCCTTACCAATCTTCTGCACACCTATTTCTAGAATATGCCTTCCAATTTTGTCCCTACTCTGGACCCAGACCATTGACCAGTCCCCCAGGTTAGAGAATTAATCAGAGGTCCTCATACCATCAGAATATAAATATCTCCCATAATCATGATTTTATTTTTTCATTACCAGACCTTGCCACCATAGCTCAGCTAATGGCCTTGGTTTTGTCAATACAGGCAACGTAATTATCAGTTCATCTTACTGCTCACTCATTTAACACATATTTCTAAACTCAATGATTGTAGATTTGGTGGTAAGGTGAAAATATGTAATTTCCACCCTGAAGAGAATGTTTCAACGCAGCGGTAGAGACAGACAAGCACTAATAGTGAGTTAGTTCAAGACCATTTGGTATCCATATGGCTGTTCTCAGAAACAAATCTTTGGATCGTTGCCAATTTTGTTTACCTGAAATTGTACAGTTGTTCACGTTAGTTGGAGATGGTCAATGTCTCAAAGTAAACAAAGTCCAAATACATTCTCTGCAGGTGCAAAAGCACATGACCGACATACAACAGAATTTCCAATCTTATGTATTGAAAAACTTGCAACTTGTCTCACTTAGTGGTTAATTTTGATTTCTAATTATTTCAATGTATTTGAATGCAAGGATACTTCATATACATATTACCAGCAATTTGCAGAGTAATATGCAATTGTAAACAATAGCACTTGTAATAGAATTTCTAGGCTCTCTTAGATTTTTCTTTTCATTTTTACTTAGCTATAATCTTGTTTTTCACATTGTATTTTTCTAAAATTTGAATAAATATCACTCTTTCCCCCTTCCTTTTCCTCCTTCAGCCCCTCCTGCTTACTCTTCCTTAAATCTATCCCATATCCATTCTCAAGTTGATAACTTCGTTTTCTTTGTTTATCAATACATACATATGTACATATTGTTAACGTTATTCTCTAAAAAAATTACTGCTAATACACAAGGGTGACTTTTTTACAATATACCATTAAATCTTCATTTTACACACAATATGTAGTTGAATTTTATCCAATATAAAACTTAAAAATGTTTCCAACTTATCACCATATAAATCTAGACAATGTAAAGGATGCTAGCACATTCTATGATTATGTCTTTTTTGATGTGAGTAAAGATATATGTGAACAATGTGATCATAAATAACCTGAGACAGAAGAATCATTAATAAAAAAATCAAACTGTAATATGTAGTAAGAAACTGGGTCTATGTGTGCGTGTATTTATGAATCTATCAATCTATCAATAATCTATGTGTGTACATTAAACTCGGTGATGCATATACACACATAGATAATGATATGTATGAAAATACTGTATACTTAAAAAAAAAGACTCTAGATGTGTCAGTGAGTTGAAATTTTCTTTGGCTAGTGATAAGATTTAAACAAATTTCCATAGATGATTCCCATGGTTTTATAGTTTGACAAATGATGAAACGTCTCAAAATTATGTTTAATTGTGGACCTTGTAAATATTCCACTTTTATTTTTAAATCAGAAATATTCTGGTGACATTTTTATTTACACACTCATAAAACATATACATCACTTCAAATGATTTTACATTAATCCTTTTTTATATGTTTAAATTTCACAGTTGAAATTTGGTAAAATAAGCTCAGTTTTTCTGTTATTCACATTTATGTCTTTAAATAATATTATGCATTGAAAATCACTAGAGTATGTCGTAGCTGATAACAGCTTCAAAAGTATGAATATGTTAAGGTAAACAAAGATGCAAATAATACTTGAATCAAGTCATAATTGCGTCAAATGAATAAAGATATTTAGATGTAAATACTTGTTCATCTAGCTTCTGTGTTGGCACTACAGATGCATAATTTATATTTGCTTCTGAATTCCAATAACAATTATAATAAATTACTATTCCCTACTTCTCAAGTTCTGAAATTATGGTAACAAATATAACAGAAAATGTAACTCAACATCTTTTTTGTTTACTCATCAATGTTTTTTGATTCTGAAAGCTAATAAGCCTCATGATAATGAAAATGAATTAACAAGTTATAAAAATTATTAAGGCAAATATTTTTACTTGCCAGAAAAACTTACTAATAGAATTTGTATGCTTTGATCCTATTCTGTATCATATGGCCTTGAAATTACTATCTTAGTATTCTTAGTCATTAAAATGTACAGTAGTTAGACTTCTAAATAATATGGATTTGATAATGTTATATGGAGCACATTATATTGTATCAATATATTATGCAAAATATAGAATAAAGGCAATACGTCTGAACGTGGTAAATATTTTTCCACTTTTTATTTTAAAGTGAAATTGGGAGTTCTAGAGGAAGTTTCAGTAATTAAAATTTACTTAAATATGAATTCCACAGGGCCTTTAAGGTTTTTTATACAGAATAAGAATCTATTCCCAAGATTTTAAGTATAAACAACTCTAAAAAGAGGTTAGGATTTACCATAAAATTTGGTATATAAGCCTAAATTAATTATTATATCTTTATATAATAATATTCTGGGAAATCAAATACATTTGGAAATTTACCCAGATGTTGTTAGAATTAAAATTTACCAAAAAAAAGAAAAAAAAGCACTTTAAGTATTTAAAGACTGGTGAAGAAGATGTGACTACATTTTTATTCCTACAACAGTACCACAAGAATGTTGTGAACTTCAACTTTCCTTTTTCTTCATCTGCCCTGGTGACCTTCTCTCTCACTAACATAGAATGTTTATCTGTTAGGTTCTCCTTATCTTCAGATTTCTACATCCCCAGAAACATGACAGATTTAACTATAGTCCTTTCATTTTCCAGTGTTTAGCAAGTTCCATATTTTCTATGTCATACCAATTCATTAAGAGGGACATGCTATTTCAAATAGTTTTTCATGGCAAAAACCCATCATTTTGTATTACTTCCTACATGTCATTCCTTTCAATATACTACCAATGAATAGGCAAAGTTTTCTCTTTTTTCCAAATCCAAATATTTCTTGGGGGAGGGAAACAACATCTGTATTTTCAGTAGCTATTCTTCATGAGAATATTGCAGGCTCCATTCATCTGGCTAATGCAATGGTTATTTCTCATCAATCCGAGCATATTTTTGTAGACATGTCCCACTCTAGGCCTTGCTTGTATGCCTAATAGAAAAGTTATCAATGTTTGGCAGCACAAAGTGGTAAACTTTCTGAAAACATCAAATGAATCTTTTATCTGTGTGATTTTTTTTTGAAGCTTGACAGTGTGATTTTGAAGGATGAGTTCTATAGATGATAATTTTGTGTCCCAAGGTCAAAAATTTGACATGCCAGAAAGGAGATCACCTCCTGAATTTATATAATTTAGATGAAACTCAATGTGATCTGTGTAGTGTAATGTAAGCAAGATCTTTTTAATATCAATTTTATTCGGGAACAATATTAATAGGCAAGATTAAATATCAAATAACAATTCTAGGTAATTTCATTAAGATCAAATATCTAAAGTTGTTTCCAAAGGTTAAAAAAAATCAGGAAAAATATTAACTTCAGCCAAATCCTAGAGGAGAGCTCAAAGGAGAAGGGAACAAACATTGGAAGACTCATGCCCTGAGAATTCTGCACATCAGTATATGGATAGAGACAATTCAGCATCTGAAGTTATTCTCAGAAACAAAATAGACATTGTACTTGAAAGCCCAGACAGAAATTAGAATAATTTGATCCAAGTACCTCCTAAATTGGCTGATGCATCATGTAAGTTGTAGGTCTAGGTCTAGTATTAGTACTTTTTTTCCACACAGATTCTTCCTTATTATCAAATCCATTTAAAGGACTTGTATAGGACAGTGTGCAGGTACAAATTTCCACTCATTATGAAACTTCCTTAACAGCATTTAAAATTGGTTAAGGTTTGAATCTCTATCACATAACTTGCAATTAGTTTCTGTCCTCTGGAAGTACTGAATCAATATTAATCCTTTAACCTCCTTGAGATCTGTTGCATATGACATTTTGCAGGAGGAAGCCAACAACCAGCTAAAACAATCATTTTTCATAAATGTTTATACATGTATACAATGAATCTTGGTAATATTCGTCATACATTGTCCCCCACATTGTGACTCAACCCTCTTCAAAATACCTCTCATTTATATCCACACTTCATGGCTTTTGGATTGGCTATAGCCAATCACATTGAACAAATGCTACCTATATGCACATTTACATGTTATTCTCCACTAGAATAGTGGCTTCTCTTAAAACAGAGAAAATTGACTCTCCTTCCCTCCCTCAGCAGCCCATTACTGTCACTAGCTCTGGTACTAGAGAAGGGCACAGAGAACAGAGTTCTAAAATTAAAATGGAAACTGCATAGCGATAAATGATTACATTTAAAATGGAGACAATAAAATCTTAACAGTCACAACTACCAGAGCAGAATATTTTATCAGTTGATGATATCTACTTGGAAGTTTTAGTATAATTAATTTTTACATGTGGATCACAAATTTTAAAATTCACATGTATATAGTAATAAATTGGGTATTTAACAAGTGGCATGCATTTCTTGGTAATTTGACAACTTTGATTTGACATGCTTCAATAATATCTTACTGCGGGTGGAAGATGATTCATCCCTGTGTTATGTAAAAGGGCACACAGTATAGCATTTTTGTAGAACAGCAATAAATCGAAAGACAACATGGTTTCAATAATGAAGGTGAAACATTTTCATCTTTTCTCTTCAGAATGCCAAGAGGACATTTATATAAGTGCTTTTAAATAGGTCAATACCAATGTGTCAAAGAAACCCACAATGAAATGTATATTTCATGCAGTTTGCTCTTCTTTTATTTTCTTTACATTTTAAAAACAATCTTTTCTCATTTTATATACATTCCTATTTCCCACTCCCTTCTCTCCAGCCACTCCTCCTATCTTACCTCCACCCCATCCCCAATCCACTTCTCAGAGAGGATAAGTCTTTCCATGATGAGTCAACAGAGTCTGGCACATCACGTTGAGGCAGGACCAAGGCCCTCCCCCTCATATCTAGGTTGAGCATGGTATCCCTCTATAGATAATGGGCTGCAAGTAGCCAGTTAGTGCTCTAGGGATAAATCTGGTTCCACTGCCAGTGGACCCACAGACTGCCCCAGCCATACAACTGTCTACCACATCAAAGGGTCTAATTTCATTCTATGCAGGTTCTCTTGCTGTCAGTCCAGAGTCAGTGAGGTTCCACTAGCTCAATAATGTATGTATTCACTCATAAGTAGATTTTAGATGTAAGACAAAGGATAGCCAGTCTATAACCAATAACACCAGAGAATCTAGTTAACAAGAAGGACACTACTAAAGACATAAATGCATGACTCTGGAAAGGGGATGTAGACAAGATCTCCTGAGAAAATTGGGAGCATTGGATGAGGGATGCAGGGAAGGGAAAGAAGAACATGAGGGAATAGGATAGTTGAGAAGAAGGAAAGACAGACAAATAGAGCAAGGAAAGAGATATCTTGATTGAGAGAGACTTCCTGTGTAGTGTATCAGCGTAAATAAATGCAATGCAGATACTAAACAACATTCACACTTTAATGATAAACTTGCAGAACCGAAGTTCCCGCATGGCACAGGAGGTAGGAAGGAAGGAAGGGCCTAGCCACCTCTCCGCTAGCCCATTTATTGGCAGGCATTCGCCCAAGGCAAACCCCGCCCCCTAAAGGGGCTGTCTTAACCCTACATCCCTGGGCCTAGTAAGAAACCTGGCATCAAAGAAATCCCAGGAATCCACAAAGATGACCCCAGCTAAGACCATAGGCAATAGTGTAGAGAGTGCCTGAATTGGTCTTTTCTTGCAATCGTATTGATGACTATCTTAATTGTCATCATAGAACCTTCATTCAACAACTTATGGAAGCAGATGCAGAGATCAACAGTTAGGGCTGTGCCAGGCTCCCAGAGCTCAAAGAGGGAGGAGGAATATTATAAGCAAAAGAATCAAGATCATAATGGGGATACCTACAGAAACGCATGCAATTGCTATTACTGCCCCCCTTTTTTAGTATTAAGGCAATTTGGAAAGATATCCATGATTATTATTGTATGTTTTTAGAAGACAAAGAAATATAATATCAATTTGGACCATCTCAATTAAATGTTTAGTAGCAAGAAGTGGGTTTATCTTTATGATTTGATTATATATGTCTGTGTATACTTTCAGTTTTTTTTCTTATTGTGTCTTGGACCATTATTCATTTTGAAAGATCAATAAATGTACAAAAATAAACTTAACGATGTGCCTTTTCTGAAAAGTCGATTGTGGGTGGGGGGGTTGGGAGAAGGAATTGGAGGAGGAGAGGGAGTAGAAACTGAGTTTGGTATGTAAAATAAAAAAGACAGGGCTGGAGAGATGGCTCAGAGGTTAAGAGCATTGCCTGCTCTTCCAAAGGTCCTGAGTTCAATTCCCAGCAACCACATGGTGGCTCACAACCATCTGTAATGAGGTCTGGTGCCCTCTTCTGACCTGTAGTCATACACACAGACAGAATATTGCATACATAATAAATAAATATTTTAAAAAAAGACAGTTTATTTTCTTTAAAAAAATTTAGAAAACCTTAAGTATTTAGGTATAGGAGTTTGTGCAAATATAAAACATTGATTTTATTTCATCAAAAAGAATGGACAACTTAATTTATCAACAAATAAATATTTTGGTAATTATACAACTGAAAACAAGACTTTCTCCTTATGAATAATTATTTGGTTTCTATATTGCCATAGGATATAATTACATTAAGTT
Source organism: Microtus oregoni (assembly GCF_018167655.1). Classification (NCBI taxonomy): domain Eukaryota; kingdom Metazoa; phylum Chordata; class Mammalia; order Rodentia; family Cricetidae; genus Microtus; species Microtus oregoni. Next base: position 21,202,672 of record NW_024543060.1, read on the forward strand.
CTTGAAAAAAAACTGTCAAAAATAAGAATAAAGAATTTTATAATAACTATTATAAATAAATATAAATTTTAATTTTGTATCTAAACTATGGTTATATTAGCACATTTCAAACCTTTTCATTTTATTTGCTGTTGAGCAAATTCTGTACGACATCCTTATTTCATAGAGCTACTTGAATGCATTTGCATTTATTTGAAGTTGAACTTCAAATAGTTTATACTAGATTTTATCTGAACATACATATTCTTTCCTTTCTGCAACTAGAACTCTGCTATTTAAAATAGATATTTAGTTGCTTCTAAGATGAAATTATTGTTCCAATTAATATCTTAGTTTATTGAAAAATAGCGTACCCATGTGTTTTATAAAAAACCTACTATTTTCTTCATCACTGTATGCTGTAAACACAGTAAGTATTTAAGAAGTAATTCCATATAATTACATTTTTTTCAGCAAATTATTCCTTTTAACATATAACTAAAACATAGATATTTAAACTGGGCTGCTTACATTTTCCAATTACTTTTTAATATAAACAAATGTGCTTGCTCTTAAATACTTAACTGCTCTGAAATTATTTTCTTTAATCCCTGTTTAATATAGCATATCTTACACAGAAGTTTAGAATTGTTACATGTGGAAAATGAGAACTTGCCTAAAAAATGGAGCCTTTTCTCATTCCAGTTCATATCGTGCTTGTGAATTGTAATAAAGCCCAGTGCCTTGAGTTGTTTTTTTTTTTTGAAACATGAAACACCTTTTATTTTTCATATACCTTAAATCATTTTTCTACACATCTTAAAACACTTTTTTAGACCCTTACAACTTACACAAACTGTAAATGTTTTTGTATCCAATCATTTACTATGAGACATATGTGGTTGCTTCTGAGAGCAGTCATTATAAAGCAAGTTCCTCTAAATAAAGGAATAGGAAAAAAAAAAAAAAGATTGAAACCTGTTTGGTGAGTTTATCTGTTGTCAGAGTCTAAACTTTCTTAGCCAGAGATCCAGTAGCTCTGGGAAAATGAGGTCTGAGGTCTGATTTTATTTTTATATATGTATAAAAAAAGAGAACTGAGAAGATGGCTGAAGCCTTGGGAAAGAAGTTGGTAAGCTTGCTAAGGTTAAAGCTACAGTTAGTCTTCAATATCAGGTATCTGAGAAGGATAAATTATAGCAGGAGATATAATCTAAACAACATATTTATCATATATCACTAGAAGAATGAGCTAAATACTTTCCCCAAAGCAGTTACTGTTGTTTGTATCAGCAACCAACCCACAGCTCTGGTATAACACTAATTTCCTTCGCAAGCACGTGCCTAACAATATGAGAATTCAAAAAAAAAAAAATCACAATAGAATATATAAACTAAAAGGACACTTGCTTTTACTTAATTTCCAAGGAGTTATTATAGAATTTATAGTAAACAATTCAAGTGACTAATATAGAAAAAGCAAACCGACTCATATCTGCTATAGACATAAGACAATCTGAACTACTGAACCAAGCTATTCATTGGAAATGCATTGAAATATACTGGGACAATTTCTTAAAATAGCTTAATGAGAAAAAGAATATTCATCTGGAACTTCTCAAGATTACAGAAAAAAATTCTCAAATTGGAAAGTAGAGATCAAAATGAGAGATTTCTGTCCTCATAACATACTTATATCTAAAAATAATGTAATTTTTCCAGTGTCTAAGATTAGAGATATATAAGTCACTATTTGAGGTCCATCCAAGCTTTAAGACTGTAAGGGGCATAATAAGCATATTCAGCTGGATATCACTTTCCACAAACCCAAATCATGAGTTTAAATAACCATTTCTACCCTAACTTATTTAGTATATATTTTACTAAAGCAATGGAAAATGAACTTATAGTCTTATATTTTTACCTACATATTTAAATGCATAAATTATGGAAAAATGGAAGAAAAATATACGTGATGAAGGAACTTACAAAGTTAAAAAAACCTAGTTTAAAAGTTCGGAGAAATCTTCGGAAAAAAAATGAGCAGTTAAAATGAAAAGAGAATTTTCTTGTGATGTTTTTGATCCCTCTGATCCAACAATTCTTCCTTCCATTTCCACAGGATTCTCCAAACCCCACCAAATATTTGGCTGTGGGTGTTTGTGTTTTTTCCCATCATTAGGTATAATTCCATTGACTATTTTTAAATTGCTAGTCATGATTGATTCTATACTTGGTCTCTGGGTCACAATATAACTCACAGAATCAACTAATCTTGACTAATAAGAACTCAGTGACTGAACCACCAATAAGAAAAGTTGCATGGGTCTGACATAGGGTGATGGCACATAGGTTACAGTTGCATAGTTTTGTCTTCTTGTGAGACTCCAAACAGTGGAAGCAGGAGCATCTCTTACTCTGGTATTTGTTTATTAGACCCTTCCTTCCAACTGGGTAGCCTTTTTCAGCTTTATTAGGAGAGGAGGTTCCTTGTCTTCTTGCAACTTGATATGCCATGGTTGGCTGTTATACAAAGGAGGCCTGCCCTTTTCTGAAGAGCAAAGAGTAGTGGATGGATGGGAGAACGAGGAATTTGGGAAAAGGGTGAGATTGGAGGAGACTAGAGAAGGAGAGTAAACAGTTATCATATATAAAAAGTGAACTAATTAATTAAATAAGTAAAGAAAAAAGAATGGGAGGAGACTGTAATTCAGAATTTAAAGTATGAGAGCACCATTCCTCTATTCCCCATATATTAGCCAAAACAGAAAAAAGGATGCATAGAAAATTTAACACTGAGTTTTTTGAAGCTTGAAAACATATTTTCTGGACATTGGAAACTCTACCAAATAACATGAAGAAACTAGAATCAGTTTATAGAACAGGAGAATGTCAGCAAACTACAAAAAGTTGTCCTTTTTTTCAGACAGCTAAACATATTTATGAAAACATAGCATGCTGCCTGATTATAAAACGGCACATTTGTTGGATAAAGTGGGGGGGACTGGACAATGTTAATTTGTCCTTTCTTTTAAAATTGTAGTGACAGTCTTAGCATACTTTTTCTGTATAAAATATATGAGTATTTATTTTATTTTTATTTTTGAGATTGTAATTACAATATTTCTTTCATACTCTTTTTTTTCTCCAAATCCTCCTTTATACCTTTGTCCATTCTCTTTCCAATTTTCCTTTTTCTTTCATAGTTATTCTTATTGAATTGTGACTGAGTATACACACACACACACACACATATATATATATATATGTATATTGTGTCTATATATTTTACATATGTTTATGTTATGTAAAACACTATAACAAATATTATTAAAAGCATCCATAATAATACTAGATCAAAGATTTTCTCTTTCCACTTCAGTATCTCTACTGATGTCCTCCTTATTCAGCTCATAATCGGGCATTCAGACAGTATCTTAATGCCTAAACAATGCCTGTAAAAGGATAACTATAGACATATTAATGTGGAAGGTGAGAAACTTGGAAGTTTCAACCTTGTACAAAGAATGATAGGCAATTAAGGAATAAAGGATAAGTATATATCCTGAGAGAAGAACACACTTATGGGAACCTAAATAAACATTCAGCCTTAAAATATTATTTATTTATTTATTCTTCTCTAATTATATTCTGACTGCCTTGAAATCTAATACATACAAATAACATTAAAGTGACTGAAAAAATATAAACATGTATTGGATTGTTTATCTACTATCTAGTGGTCTTGAGTGCTAAATTCCACTTCAACTTGTAACACACATTCAAAACAAACTTCACTGCCATGAGCCAGGTTTCCTTCACAGGAATCTGAAATATAGCTGTTCATTTCTATCAGATATCTTACAGTGAATGGTGGATCTGAAAGTTTGGTCTTCTTCAATCATTTTCTCCCTTTGCAGTTTGCTCTGGGGAAGAAGTACTTGATACTTAAGTAATGAAATTTACACCAGTGTTGACCATGTCTATTCTGAAAGCCCTGTCAAATGTAAGGCTATTATAAAAATAATACCATTAAAGTGACAATAGACTATATAGAAAATTTAATTTTTGTTAGAAATAATGATGTCAATAGATAATTTTATAAAGATATTTCACCAACACATTCTAAAACCAATTATATAAAGGATGAGTAATGTTTAGAATAATGTGTCTGAAGACACATTAAACTAAAAACAAATCTTTTCATAAACACTCAAGTACATAAACACTACAATCAAATCTTTTCATAAACACTCAAGTACACATCCTTAAGTATTAATGAATGTAAATTATCTGTGTTTCTGATGTGATCAACATCACAAATAATGAAGATTTAAAGATGCTGGGATGTTACTTTTGTAGGAACAGATTATGTGATATCCATAGTAAGGTACTTAAGATATCATAAAAAATAAGTTAAAATAAGTCATGCAGGAATTTCTTCCCAGTAGAAGTATTATTTCTTAGTGTAGACTCATTTTGACTCGAGGAGCAAACAAAACTTACAAGGCTCAGAAAATAAACAGCTTCCAATGGTTTGAGATTCACATGGGCCTTCTCCACGGCAATACGTGCAGTAAGAAAACAGTGCTGTGCAGTGGGAAAAAGAGCCTCTACTCAAAAGGCAGGTCATTCAGCAAGCTGCAGGAGCATGTTTCTTACGTAAGTCCTCATCTTTGCTGGACAGGGCTTTTGTTTAAGGAAATTGACAGCTCTTGTAACAAGCCTTCATAAATCCACTCCACATGGGTAGAACTTTTATATATTCCATTATTCCATTATCATCACGGCAGCATGCAGGCGGATTGCTGAGAACTACATCCTGATCCATCAGTAGAGTGAGTGACTATGGCCTTGGAAAGGGCTTCTGAGCCTTCCCCAAACCTACCCCCAATTACACACTTCCTCCAATAAGGCTACACCTTCTAAATCTTTAAATTTTTTCAAATAAAGTCATTAATTGATGACTAAGAATTCAAATATATTTATTTGCCTTTGAGGGTCATTCTTATTCAACAACTAGAGGGGCTGACTCTTTATCAATAAACAGGCAATTGGTGTCTTTTTTTCATGGGAAGAACAACCTCTTAGTTTCAAAAGTCAACTTGCCATCAATTAGAATCCCATAGTTAGAGCATATCAGTTGAGTAATTTTGCTTACCAACTTTGTTCGTGGCTATGTATGGTCAGAACCACCATTTCTGTGCAGAGTATTGGTCCAGAGCCATAGAGGAGAGAAAAACGTTAGATGAAATGAACAATTAGGAAGTGTGAGGACATCCATTCTTCTCATCCCCCAATCAAGTTTCTATGCAGTAATGGACAGTGACATGGAATTATAAGCTAAAAATAAGCCCTTCATTCCCTTACTAGCTCTTTATTTATTTATTTATTTATTATTTATTTATTAAGGATTTCTGTCTCTTCCCCGCCACCGCCTCCCATATCCCTCCCCCTCCCCCAATCAACTCCCCCTCTCTCATCAGCCCAAGAGCAGACCAGGTTCCCTGCCCTGTGGGGAGTCCAAGAACCGCCCACCTCCTTCCAGGTCTAGGAAGGTGAACATCCAAACTGCCTAGGCTCCCACAAAGCCAGTACATACAGTAGGATCAAAACCCAGTGCCATTGTTCTTGACTTCTCAGCAGTCCTTACTAGCTCTTTAATAAACTTTTTCCTTCATGAAACTGATTTTGTCAGTGTTTTTCATTTTAATGAGTATACAAATAACTTATATAATTGAGGCATGTTTAAAATAATATTATTTTACTTAAGCATTTCTCTACAATTATTTTCTCCTCTTAACAAATGTAGGTTCATTATGCAAATCTTGACTATTAAAAAGATAAAATATATTCCGGTGCTCCAATATGGGTCTCTGTCTCTATCTCCATCCGTCGCCCGATGAAGGTTCTATGGTGATATGCAAGATATTCATCAGTGTGGTTATAGGATAGGGCCATTTCACATTCCTTATCCTCAGCTGCCCAAGGCACTAACTGGGGACCTCCCCCTGGGCACCTGGGAGGCCCTCTAGGTTCAGGTCTCTTGCCCACCCTAAGCTGGATCCCTTAATTAAGATATATGCTTCCCTGCTCCCATATCCATCCTTCCTTTATCCCAACCATCCCAATTCCCCAAGTTCCCCCATCCTCCCCTTCTCACATTTCTCTCCCCATCTCACCTTACCCCATCCCACCCCACCCCCAAGATCCCAATTTTTGCTCGGCAATCTTGTCTACTTCCCACATCCAGGAGGATAACTATATGTTTTCCTTTGGGTTCACCTTCTTATTTAGCTTCTTTAGGATCACAAATTATAGACTCAATGTCATTTATTTATGGCTAGAAACCAATTATGAGTGAGTACATCCCATGTTCTTCTTTTTGGGTCTGGGACACCTCACTCAGGATAGTGTTTTCTATTTCCATCCATTTGCATGCAAAATTCGAGAAGTCATTGTTTTTTACTGCCGAGTAGTACTCTAATGTTCCACACTATATTCCACACTTTCTTCATCCATTCTTCCATTGAAGGACATCTAGGTTGTTTCCAGGTTCTGGTTATTACAAATAATGCTGCTATGAACATGGTTGAACAAATGCTTTTGTAATATGATAGGGCATCTCTTGGGTATATTCCCAAGAGTGGTGTTGCTGGGTCCTGGGGCAGGTTGATCCCGAATTTCCTGAGAAACCGCCACACTGATTTCCAAAGTGGTACCAATGTCCCAATGAGGAGCAGAAGGAGGGAGAACATGAGCAAGGAAGTCAGGATCACGAGGGGTGCACCCACCCACTGAGACACAGGGACTGATCTATTGGGAGCTCACCAAGGCCAGCTGGGCTGGAACTGAAAAGGCCTGGGATAAAACCAGACTCTCTGAACAATGAGGACTGATGAGAAGCCAAAGAATATGGCACTGGGTTTGATCCTACTTCATGTTCTGGCTTTGGGGGAGCCTAGCCAGTTTGGATGCTCACCTTCCTAGACCTAGATGGAGGGGGGAGGACCTTGGACTTTCCACCTGACTGCTCTTCTGTCTGGAGAGGGAGCAGGAAAGGAGTGGGGGGAGGGGGAGTGGAGTGGGAGGAAGGGGAGGGAAATGGGAGGATGGGAGGAGGCGGAAATTTTTTTTCCAAGAAAAAATTAAAAAAAGATAAAATATATTTCCTTGTTACCTATTATAAATTAAAATTCTACCTATTTATAATATCTGAACCCTGCTTATTTGAAGCATAAACTGTCAAAATAAATTCTTTTTTTAATTTAATTTATTTATTTATTAAAGATTTCTGCCTCCTCCCCGCCACTGCCTCCCATTTTCCTCCCCCTCCCTCGATCAAGTCCGCCTCCCTCATCAGCTCGAAGAGCAATCAGAGTTCCCTGACCTGTGGGAAGTCCAAGGTCCAAATCAGGAGCAGAAGGAGAGAGAGCACGAGCAAGGAACTCAGGACCGCGAGGGGTGCACCCACACATTGAGACAATGGGGATGTTCTATCAGGAACCCACTAAGGCCAGCTGGCCTGGATCTGAAAAAGCATGGGATAAAACCGGACTCTCTGAACATAGCTGACAATGAGGGCTACTGAGAACTCAAGAACAATGACACTGGGTTTCTGATCCTACTGCACGTGTCAGAATAAATTCTAAAACAAGTATATTGATATAAATATTCCATATATGCTTAGAAAATCCTGTAGAATTATACTGATATTTTGCTAACTGAGGATGTCAGGATTTGATGAAACGTATCTAGTATATTAACTTATTATTTTTAAATACTGATGATCAACAGTGTTTTTGACAGCACAGCAGAGTATCAGACCACCACAGTACTGTCCACAGGCTGCAGAGTGCACCTGGCTTTTAGGGTATCCACTTTGGTAAAGCTAGATCCTCGAGTAAGCTGCAGCAAGGGATTTCAGGAAAATCCAGCATGAGGCAGAGGCTTTGTTAAAGTTGTACGGCATCTCCAAATGGATGTGTTGACTTTTCAATGAATTTTTTTGATGGTATTTTTAGGCCAGAGGAGGGCAGGACTACTCTACTTTCTGTCCCAGGAAGAAACTGTCCCAGAGGGCCCTGGACTGCTTCCTGGGAAAGAGAATACTACTATAAGGTCAGTAATCTTAGAGTTTATAGCTGAGAAAAGAGAAAGGGTATATATCCTGAACATGATTTATTATATTTTTACATTATTACTTGAAGTTACACTATGTAAAACAAGTATTGTCTTTGTAGGCACGCACAAATTACAACAAATCTTAATTGTGCTGCAATTCTGAAATCTCACCTGGCAAGACTTTAATTCCCTCTAGGCTGAGAAGTTCTTTTCTCTTCTCATATTCCATTTTTTCCCCTATCTTTTATCCTATTTCAACTGACAATGAAAAAACACTATAACGTTCAGTTCTTACAGGCCATTATTTTATACATATCATAAAATAGTATGATGATTATAAAACAGATATTCCTTATAAAATATTGGCATTCACTCTATATGGCTTATATTAAGACAAAACAATGATACCAGATTAAACGTTCTATTTTTTGTTTGGATATTTAGTAATATACATGTCTTCTTGATTAACAGTCTTGAGTATCATTTATCTATTATTTCAATCTGACTATCATTCCTTGTGTTCAGTTATTTATTTCTGAAGTTGGTAATTGTATTACAGTGGTTTTCAAAGGGAACTAGTAAACCACTGGACGAATAGACAATGAACTTTGTGTGTTCTCAAGTACAAGACAAAGTCAGTTAACAATAACATACTGATGAGATCCACTTTTAAAGTTTCTTTTAAATCTCAAAAAATTATTATCTGTTTAGTATTTTCAAAGAAAACCATTATTTTTCTACAAAGGCCTAAAATGTTTTAGAAAACAATCATTCATCTACATAATCATCTCTCTAGGTCTTTAAGATTTACTTTTATCTAAGACACAAATTATACTTCTGTAATACAAATATTCATTTTCTTGATTCAAAATCCCACTGATTGCAAAAGTCAATTCTTTTGAGGTGGCTCAATAGTAGAAACCAACAATACACTTTAAATATGATTGTCTTTCTAAACAATAGTATGCTAGTTTCCAAATACTTAACACTTCTCTTTTTTATTTTGTAACAGTAAAACACCACATGAAAGAAATATTGATTAAAAGCAATTCTGAATTTGATAAGTGTTATATTTATATGTGTATTCTTATCATTCTGAATTATACTGGACGTGAGACATTCTGATCCTAAATTATTTCCTATAGTGGAGATAAGTATTTGGTTTTTACCCAAATATATATTCCTGAGACACTGTAGAATACCTTGTTCTTAATATAAAATAGCATTTAACAAAAAAAATAGTTGAATGGAAGTATACATTAGTATAGATGTATTATATCCATTAAACATATACATGTGTTTTAAATACTATATTGTATGGATATATCTTATATATGTATATATACTAACTATATTATTAAATAAATAGTAAATTAAAATAGAATTGATTTGAAAACTAAAAGGTTATTGGTCAAATTGTTTATCTCAGAGGAATTATCTTTGCTAATGTATGGCAAGTGAATACTAATTATGAAGATTTCAAAGTAGAGCTACTTGCTTCTGGAATAGGTAGTCTACTCACTGGTACAAATGGTTGCTTTCTTTGGTACATTTCATTCAAAGACAAAAAGTGAATGAACAAGTCTTCCTGTACAACAATCTGAAAATACACCACTCTACAGATTTTCCTTAGGCAATTGATCTTCAAGTTTTTTTTAAATAATTATAAGTAACAAGACAATTGAAAACTGTTGAGATCATGTGAAAAGAGAGATGAAAAATTACAGTGGTATGTGAAACAAAAAGAGACTTCTTTTCTGGAGTACAGGTGAAACTCCTTCCAGGTTGAGAGTCAACTATTACAGAAAAATTAATGATATTAAACATATATAATATTTCAAATAGAAATAACTTACAATAAGAAATACTAAAATAGAACAAACAGACAGACAGACAGACAGAATCAAAGCTGAATATGAAGTCTCCTAGGTGTTTCTAGGAATCTTAGGTATAAGAATATTATGTTTGGTTACAACAAAAATATACTAATTTCCTGTCATCTAGATTTATATCTCATCTATTGTAGTCCTGCCAGACACACATCAGAAAAACCTCTCTGTTTTTTTTTTTTTTTTTAATTCATTTCCAACTCTTCAGATAGTAACTTCAGAAATCACCACAATCCTATGTAAGACTGGGAAAGACAATGAATATCGCTTCTCACTTACGGAGCTCACCCATGTTCCTTATATGTTCTATTTTACCTTCAAGAGTCTATCTCATTACTATGCTTTTAGGTAAGTTGAAAATATAAGGAACTTGAAATTTTCTTCATAATGGTGCACACCGTTATGTTTGTAAGGGTGGAGCATCCAAGAGAACTCTGTTGTTTCTGTGAATTTGAAGTTTTCAAAAAGCAAAATTCTATTTTCTTTATATAAATGAGCTTACCTATAGCTTAACTCATTGTGGTTTATGTGGTAAAAATGCTAGTTGTCATGTGAATAATGTAATATTTTCTTACTTGGATAGCTCTGATCTGAGACCATTTCAATATTATTTTTCATTTGATTTATTCAGGCATATACTAGTATGTAATTTGTGGCAACTACATCATTTTTATTTTTAGTTTATCAAATATAACTACAAGAGAGCACATGCTTTTATTATATTTGATACAGATAAAAGTCATTTTGTCGTTTCCTTTAACTAATGATATATTTTCAGCACCAAAGTCCAGGTTACTGGTTTATATGATAAGACGGACTATAAGATTTTCTGAGTTATATTTGCTCAAAAACCAAACCTTCCGCGCATAGTGTACATTAATGTTTTGCCTTGAAGCTTGCAAAATTAACTGACTTTTCAGCTTATTTTCTTGTCTATATTTAATTTATTACATCAACTATGACATAGAATTCTCTTATAGATATCTAAGCTAACATTGTTTTCCTACCTATTACCCATTTTGAAGGCCTGGAAGAAAAATTTCTGGAGAAAAGAGTCTTTCCAAATGTAACTATTTTAACATTTGTAGTGCTATAGGGAAGGGACTGGGTGGGTGGGGGGGAGTGGGAATGTGGATTGGATATTTTTTTTAAGTAATAATAAAAAATTTTAAAAAGACCAAGCAATATATAGATACTTTATCTGCCTTGTAAATGGTCTTTCAATTAATATATATATATATATATCAATTAATAAAATGAAACGTGAGAATAGTTTTAAAAAATAAAAGAAGAAATTCCAATTTTTATTATTTTATTTACATGTAACATTGAAAACTGTTTTCTTTTGCACAATTGTATATCATTTTTATGTCTATTATCTAAGAATTCTTTTTTTATGACAGCATTTCTCTGTGAAGCTTTGGAGCCTGTCCTCGGACTCACTCTGTAGACCAACCTGGCCTCAAACTCACAGAGATCCGCCTGCCTCTGCCTCCCGAGTACTGAGATTAAAGGCATGTGCCAGTACTGCTTGACTCATTTAAGAGTTTGAGGCAATGACTTGCTATTTTTGTCAGGCTGCTCCAAATTCCTAAGCTCAAGCATGTTCCCACCTCAACTTTCCCATCAGATGACACTATGTGCACGAACTAAAGTGTTGACCATGGGTGTTATTATTTTAATAATTATTTAACTATTTTTAAAGAAAATGTGTGTTTTTCATCACTTTTGTTTAGATAATGCTATTGAAGAGATAATTATAGGTGCTGAAGTTGTTTCAGCTATGTGAGGCTGATGTTTGTTTTTATAGTGATTTGGATGTTGTGGCATGGCTTGTTAAGATAAAAGCCCTCTTTGGTGGTTAATTCAATCTTTGTCTCTCAGCTTTTTACCAAACAACGGTTCACTTAGCAGCAGAAATTGTTAGGTTTTAATTTCTGTAGAATTCTTGCCCTACTCTGCCCTGAGTTATATCATGTAAAACCCTAGTGTTTGAGACTGCTTGCTCTCAATGACATTATTTTACAAGCAGCTTTTGACTCTCTTTCAAGGATGGCAGATGACGTTTACTATAGTGGACATACTCACTAAACCAATTGTCCAATGCCTCTACACATGCTACAGAGAGACAAATAACATTTTAAAGTACAAAGGGTGAAATCCTACATGCTCTTCAATGAAAATTTGGGGATATATTACTGACCGTGTTGTTTCTGTATCTTTGTATGTCTGTTTTGTTGTAGGTTTTGATGACAAAATATAATTCAAGAACTAATAAAAAAGAAACACCAGCCCTACAGGCATGCGAATTCCAAATGATGTTGGCGCTCCAGTTCAGGCTACTATCTGCTGTTAACAGGGACTATGTGAAGTGTTCTTTGCTAGTCAGCCCATATACTTGTTGAATTTCTGAATCCAGTCCTACCTCTCATCTCTACATCTTATCTCCTATAAGATTAGAAAGTAGATGTGTTCCTATAACATAAAATTCAATGTAACTTTTCAAGAAGCAATTATGTAAGTTTCCATTCAGACTTAATAAATATTTGAATCCATACCACAGATGCTTCTGAACTCTGTTAAAGATTCAGGAATAAGCAATTAAAAGTTGTCTCTGATTTGTAGAACCAATGAAAATTTTAGTTGTTAACTAGAAAGGATGATCAGATCAGGCATATTTAAAGAACCATGCTAAATGCATGATGTTTATCCATTACTAATATATTGACTCATAAATTGTTAGTTTTGGGAAGCCGTACATGATAATTTTTACTCTATCACCATTTTGGTTGGAAAGTCTTTCACTCAATCATGATTCTTCATAGAGATATTGCATCACAAAATATAACTTCTCTGTGTCAGTTTGTTCAGTCGTACATTAAATGAATCTACCTAATAACATACATGTATTATAATATTGAATTCTTTAATTACAGCCTGCAATGGCTTTTATTCCTATATTACCTTTCATTAAAGCTATTTGATTTATTCAAATTATTTAGTACTTTACTTGAGAGAAAACATATGGAGTAAATATGTTATGCTCCCAGAAAATAATATGTATAATTAAACTATTTCTCAATAATAAGCAACAAATAATACTCATTTAGTTATTTATAATGATATGAATATCCTAATTTTTTATCAAACTTATTGAAAGAATAAATTTAAATCAACATTATTTAAATCTGAAATATGTATAAACTACAGCTAGAAAAATTCTAAAATATGTACCATTCAGCTTTATGAGGGTTCACTTTCCTTCACTCCTACAATTCAAAATATAATATTTTTAAATATAAACACAGAAGTCAATAATCAGAAAAATTATATAATCATTAAATAAAAAATTATTTTGAGGTCATTATGTGTTAATATATTTTTATTAAACAGTACATTACTAAACTGTGTTTTCAATGTCAAAACTGTGATTTTCTTCAAGAATCTTTCACTAATTTTTCATTTATAAGATGCTCTAAATTAAATGTTATTTGGTAATGTGTGATTTTTTGTGGAATGTTTCTACACACATATTCAACAATAAATCATATGACTTTTATCATTAATTTTCTTTAATATCAGTAATTTCTCTTTTAATTTTAGACAGCTTGAACATGTCATTCCCTAAAAATCATCAGTTATTAAATTGTGGGTTGCAACCCTTTGGCAATTGTATATCAGATTTTCTGCATCTCAGATGTTTACATTATGATTCACTAAAGTAGCAAAATTGCAGTTACAAAGTATCAATCAAAAGAATTTTTTTTTCTTTTTCAACCACTGGCTTTATGGTTGGGTTCTGTGGAACTGTATTAAAGGATCACAGCATTAGGAAGTTTAAAAACCATTGGTATAAACTGAAATAAACCTCAATCTCACAATCTCAGAATTATTTTAATGACAGTACAATATATTTTACTTGAATATTTAAATCTACAATGTTTGTTTTTTTGTTTGTTTGTTTTTGTTTGTTTCTTTTGATTTGTGTTACTAGTCATCAAATTATATTAAACTAAACCCTGGAACCAATAATGATTGATTTTGTTTTACCCAATAAAATCAAACTCAAGTACTATTCAGCACTTGTAAATAATCCATTTAAGTCATACCAATATATTGATCAAAATGAATAACTTTATAATAAATATCTTAAATAAAGATTGCTTGATTGTTAATTTTGTGTTTAAGTATATTCCTTACTATAAATTTGGTCCAGTTTAAATTATCATTATCCAAATAACAACATTTAATTTATAATGAAAAGTAACATTTAATAATAAAGTTGTTAAGTCTGATGTAAGTGATATTATAAAACTTGTAGTTGGATTTTCTTTGGTCTACCTGGTCCCAAAAAATAACACAGAGACTTATTCTTAATTACGAAATATTATCCTTAGTTTGGGCTTGTTCCCAACTTGCTTGTATTACTTAAATTAAGCCATTGCATTAATCTACATTCTGTAAGATAGTTAGTTACCTCTGTTCCATAAAGTACATCAAACCTTATTTATTATATTTATACAAATATAAATATGTATTTATATTTATGTTTATTAAAATATCCTTAATTCATAATAATATACAAAGTGCATACTAATGTAACATACTTAAGACTAGCAATTGCCTTTTTATTTAAGAGAAGATTCCAATGGAGTGTGTCATATTGATTTGAGAATTTAAAGAGTAATTGTTGAAATGGGAGGGTGTTTTCTAATTGTTCACAAATGAAAAAAACTTAAATTGCTTCAATATTTCTTCTATTCAAAAATAATGCCTTTTGAATTAAAATCATGTACTTCTTCTGCAAAAAAAAGAGAGAAGATTCAAAAATCTACACACCTTCAAACTTTGTGGTCAAATATATTCAAACAATAGTTTTCTAAATGTGAATACCTTATTACACTTCTCTAGGGTTTAGGCATGTAACTGCAATCATAAAAAAGAAGAAGAAAGCAAAATTATGCTAATATTATTTTCTGTAATATTATACTTCTTGCCGGGCGGTGGTGGCGCACGCCTTTAATCCCAGCACTCAGGAGGCAGAGGCAGGCAGATCTCTGTGAGTTTGAGGCCAGTCTAGTCTACAAGAGCTAGTTCCAGGACAGGAACCAAAAAAAAAAAAACTAGGGAGAAACCCTGTCTTGAAAAATAAAAAAAAAAAATTATACTTCTAGTTACAATGTAATATGAAACAAAACTGATAGATAAAACCAGTAGCAACACATGTTGGTCCTCTAAAGTATCTCATTCCAACAACTATGTAGAAGTCTGAATACATTTGAGTTCACTGATGAATGGAAAATATCTCAGCTTGGGCATGGAATTTGATGTTTAATTTTCTATGTTCAAAATTGTTATTCATTTTGATGTGTAATTTTTTGAGGTATCAACTATCCACATTTATTATATTAAAATTTTCCTAAAGTGAAGAAGTCACCAGGCACAGACAAAGGATTTTCAGAGGTTGCAGAGTTATTTTATGACCTCTAATTTGTCTTCCTGAGAATAACAGATGTGTTTATATCTTTATGACTACTTACAACACAGGTAGACAGAGATTATGTCTTATAAACAAACCCTTGATTGAAGACAGAATTCATTTTTAAGCCACCTTCTCAGAGCCAGCACATCTTACAAAAAAAAAAAAATCACATAAAGGTAAATATTTAAAGCTCGGTGTGTGTGTAGTACGTGTCCTGATGACCTTGGGACAGGATGAAACAATGCTCAAGTTCATATGAGCAAAGCAAAAATTTACATTGATTCTCATCAACAAGACTTTTTGCATGTTTGCCTCACCTGTTAGATGATTCAACCACCTTATAAGAATGACAAATCTCAGAAGGTTGGCTTGTTTCTTTCATCATTCACATCTGTAAGGTATAAAGACTCACACTGTTGTCAAAATAGTAATAGAGGTTGTGAATAAAAGCACCTAACAAACAACAAAGGGTAGCAGAAAAATGATTCATGGTTACATTATCAACTGGATGTAAAACATTCCTTTATACTTGATATTTGGTATTTTAAAAAAATAATAAAGAAGAGATAATCTTGTGTTCTCCTCAATTGAATTTTGATTCTTTAACAAGATGTAAATTTTTATTTAAGGTTTTACATATATGAAATTTTTTACCTTAAAAATATTTGAGTTGTACTTGGAAAAAGAACTAAAATTCGGAGAATATAAGCAAGGGTTCTATTAATGAGCTTCATATACAGAAATACATTTTGGAGACTTCTTAAAATGCTTTGAATGGTTATTTGTGATTTTCAAAGCATTAAAATGCTTTTGTTAATAGTGTATAATATAGAATTATCATGTGTCTTTAAAATATTTGCATGCATTTAAGAACATGACACATAACTGTCACAGGTCAAGGGCTTATTTAATGATAACACTGACAAGGCAATAAGAGATAATCAAAGTAGAACAGAGGTCCTGATTTACATAGCCTGCAAAAGGAACACCACAGAAATAAACAGCTGAGTTAGATAATAAATTATTCAATTTTCTATGTGACAGCATTTGTAGATCTCTTTAAATTTCTCAAAAGCATTTATAATTTAAATGTTAATGGCAAAATGACTTCAAAAGATACACAGTCATCTTTTCTCTATATTTCTATATTTTAAATAATTTAAATATTTTATTCAGCCTTTACAGCTCCAGATAGGTTATCTACAAATCTTACTGCTTCCTGATGTTTAATCAGAAATGGCTCATCCTTGCATTTTCCATGTTACAAACCACAGCAGAAAGCCTCTACCATCTATGGCCCTATGGTAGACTCTCAGTGTCAACTGTCATGCTTCACTCAAAGGTAAACATTGTATTTTTCTAATTTTCTGTCAGGTACACACATACAGAAAGTGTTTTTAATTGGAAACCTGGGAGTTTAAAATCTTACTGAAAACTTTGGAACTAGGAAAATAATTGAAATAACTCCTTCACTTGCTTTTCTAATTTTATAAGATTTATTAGAAATTCACTGAACATTTCTTCTTCTACCATATATGTTACTGGTCACATAACTGCTTCCTTCTCTAATCCTCCTTACAGAAGTATATCTTGCCCATCACCTTTAATCTTCATATTATCAGCTTTTTGCTATTGTTGTTGCTGTTACTAAATTTTTCTTAATAGACCGGATTGCCTGTAATTTATTATATAACCCCAGAAGGCTTCAAAAGTCATAGAAATAATCCTGTATTAACAACATAAGTGCTGTGAATATAGGCACAAACAACCATGTCTCTTCATGAACTTCATGATTGATCTTATGCAGGGTTGATATAAGAATTAAACCCAAGACTTTGTAAATATTAGGCAAGTACTCTACCGGCAAGGTACATCTGCAGACTTTTATGATTAATTAAATGTTAAATGCAAAGTCAATTTCAGAGTTCTTCATCCATTGCTTTCCACCTCCTTCACTGAGATGGGGTCTCAGGTAAACAGAGAGATTACAGTTGAAACTAGCCTGCTAGTTAGCTTCCTCCAAGAATCCTGTTCATGCCTGCAGATCACTGGAATTACAGGAGTTTTCCATAATTATCTTTCATGCTTCCTGTCCCTGCTACAAATGCTTTAATAAATACTGAGAAATTTCCCGTTTCTTAATATATGAAATTAAATAGGTAGGAGAATGAAAGACTAATGCTTGAAGTGTATGCATGGGGACAGATTGAAGAGAAGTTCTTGATATTATAGATAAAGAAAATAAGGCTAGTGTATATAATGAAATGTTATTCAAAGGTGAAAGAAATGAATTCTGAAATTTACAGGTAAATGTTAGTAGAGACATTTATCCTGTGTGAGGCAACATAGACTGAAAAAGAAAAATATTTCCTAATTTCTCTTAAATATAGTTGTTAGATTTTAGGCTCTAGATAAGTATGTTTTAATTAAAATAACCTCAAACTTTAGGTTCCTAGAAAGAAACCAGTGTGGGTGAGGAAATCATCTAAAGAAAGGGAAAGAACATACATTTATATAAATAGAAAAAGGGAGCACTAGAATATGAGGATTAACTGCAGAGGGATAGCAGAGTACGGAGGAAAGAGGGGGTATAGGAAAGAAGAACAAAAGCTTAAAGCCATTTAAAAGATTGCATGGTGGCCGAGCGGTGGTGGCGCACGCCTTTAATCCCAGCACTCGGGAGGCAGAGGCAGGCGGATCTCTGTGAGTTCGAGACCAGCCTGGTCTACAAGAGCTAGTTCCAGGACAGGCTCCAAAACCACAGAGAAACCCTGTCTCGAAAAACAAAACAAAAAAAAATGGAAAAAAAAAGATTGCATGGTGACTTAAACATATAGAAATTTCCTCAAGTCTATACATATATGAAAGACATTCAGACGAAGTTACCAGTTAAGAGAGGGAATAGTGCCTGAATTTTATACCATGAAGTTAATTTACAGTGTAAATGGGTTAAATGTTGTTGAGTTAATCCCCAAAGAGCTCCAAGGATCCCTCAAACATAACGGGCTATTTCCAAGGTTATCCACAATCTGACTCTAAGACCCCACTGAGCATGGAGAAGTCTTATTGATACCCACCTAGAAGTTTCACTCCTACTGACAAGTGTTCATGATGTTGTGAAGTATTGTGCACACTTTCAGAAGAGAATTACAATAATATCACTCAGCTTCAAACTCTGACTTATAACAGAGACCTAATAGCAGGAAACATTGGTATACCGATGTAACAAAGCTTTTGGGAATAAACAATCAATCACTTTTTGATTAAATTTAAGGGATACTCTGTAAGATGGAACCTATACCTGATACTGCTAAAGAGGATAATAACTTGAGATAAATTGAGCCATGGGCCTTTGGTAAAAGCTACTACAGTTATTATGTTAACGGAACATAGCAACAAAACAAGTCAATGACATATTTCTGTAACCATAGATCAATGCCTTGTTCAATGTACATCAAGAAGCTTCTTCTTAGAGTAGATAATAATTACCAAAGGGATCAACAATAGGATGATATGCAGAGTGAATGACTTGGGAGCACACAGTCACAAATGGGATGTCGTCATCATATCCCATCCCCTCAAGGCTCAGGGATCTAAGCATAGATAGAGAGAAAGAAGGATTGTAAGAGCAATCAGTGATGGGTGACACTGAAGAAATAATGTCCTTTGGTTATAAGACAAGTACACATATGAACTCATAGAGATTATAACGGCATATATAAACCCACATATGTTCAAATCACACAAAATCCCAACCTTGAAAAGGAAAAAGTGAACAGATCGCCATTCCTATCCAAGAACCTATTTACAGCTGATTCCTATTGGGAAATAGAAAATTAGTTTGTCTCCAATGGAGAGTCACATAGTATATCAACCATGCCCCATGTTAGGACCTATATCCAGGAGTTGATGCTCCAAACAAAAGGGAGTCCACTTTTTTTGTTTGGTTTTGTTTTGCTTTTTGCATTCTGTTGTTGCTTTAGAGCATTTTGTCTTGTTTTTTTTTTTTTTTTTTTTTTTGGTTTGTGTGTTTTGATTTCAGTTGTGATATTTTTTAGAGAAAGAACATGACATTTATTGGTTGGAAAGGAGGATGTGTAATGACTTTGTGAAAAGTCAAAACATCACCAAAATATATTGTATGAAAAAATGGAGAACAATATATGTAGGAAGTGTCTGGAATGATGTGAGTTGTGGGAATTAAATCTCCAATTATTAATTTACAGAAGTTGAAGATTATCACTTCAACTTTGTTATGTATAACAAAGATATTCAACTTTGTTATAAATTTGAATTATATGTTTTCCCAATATTCCTTTTGTTGTTTTGATTAGTTTCTGTCGGTATCCATGTAAAAATAAAAAACAAAAAAACAGAAAAACTGATGATAACATAGTCATTTATCAAAATATCACTTTCCTATTTTGGGAATTTCTCTCAATGAGAGTTTCTATAGAATTTGGCCACTGCCAGATTATAGGTGGAAAGGCATTAGTCTTTTATACATAATTTAATACGTCTCTTCCTTACAAAAAAAGAAAGAGATAAAGAAAGAAGAAAAGGAATCAAGCTAGTGAGCTTGTCTCCAATCCATTCATGGGAAGCTATGTCTTAGATTTCTATTTCATTACTTAATTGACTAATTTAGGAAAGGTATTTGTATTTTTCATCATTCCTATAAAATAATTCTTAATAAGATAAAAGGAAAATACTAAAATTTATGAAATAAAAAGTGAGATTGGAGCAAACCGTGACTGACATTGCATGCAAATTTACAGTGAGACATCATAATCTAGGGAATGGAATAATAAAGTAGATGGCTGACATACATAAATACAACTTAGAAAATATTTCTGTGGGAGAAATCTGGGCTTCTCTAAGTAAGTAATCTCCACAGATAATCAATCCATAGGCAAGAAGAAATCTCTCTTTGAAATGTGTGTCAAGAGTTTTGCATATACTAAAAAGTTACTATCATGGTACATAAATTAGACTAGGGCAAGGAATAGCTCATGAAGCCAATATGTGCTACTAAATTTCTGAGGTGGCAAACATCAACAGTCTTACTCAGTTCTGGTCCCTGGGTGTCATAAAATTAGCTGAAAAGTAAGAAATAAAGAATGGTACAATATTGATAGGACGCAATATGGTGTTTTCATTGGATTTGGGACCCACTCCAGGGAGAAAATTCGTACTGAGCATCATAAATCCGGTCAAATCTCCTAGGCTTTAGGTCTCAGGTCCTAAGTGGGAAGTTCCAATTGTTGTTTAGCTAAATGGATTTTGTATCCATTAAGTGGCCAAATTGCCTTCTAAATTTACAGGCTTGTGTTGTGGTTTAAATTTGTGCTGCTCTCAATCTTAAAAAAGAGTTGTTCTTTTTGTTGTTGTTTATTTTTATTTTGTTTGTTTTGCTTTGCTTTGGTTTGGTTTTAGCAGTTGATGGTAATTAAAGAGGCTCATGTCTGGACAATACGCTGAGAATACGAAACTGGTGATTGATCAGTGCTCAAGAGAGCATCTATAGCTCTTCCTCCAAGACTCATGGAATATAGTGAAGAGAGAGATGAGAGAACTTGAGGATGAAGAGTGTTGCTCTAGACTGTACTCACTCATTAGACACACAGCAGTTTCAGTATTGACATACTATTATGCTTTATTAGACTCATCTACATTATATTGAAATGGAGCTCATTTCTGAATAGTTATTAACAGTAAATGATAATTTTGAGGGCACAAGACTTTTGTTTTCTGAAATATAGTTACTGGTAATTTGACTATGAGCAGAAAAATAATCCCCTACTCAGGTTCATGCAAGAAACCCTAATTATATTCATTTTTATTTATTTTTATTTTTTAATTTTTCCATTCAAAAATTTACACTTCCTTCCCTCCATCCATTACCCTCCCGCTCCCCCACTCACCCTCCTCCCTTCCCGTCCCTGCTTGAGAGAGGACAGGAAACCCTGCCCTGTGGGAAGGCCAAGCCCCCCCCCCCCCCCTACATCCAGGCCTAGGAAGGTGTGCATCCAAATAGACTAGTGTCCCAAAAAGCCAGTACATGCAGTAGAAACAAGTCCCAGTGTCTTTATCAATTACTTCTCAGTCAGCCCCCATTGTCAGCCACATTCAGAGTGTCAGATTTGATCGTTCAGTCCGGGTCCAGCTGGATTTGGTGAGCCCCGTTAGAATAGGCACACTGCCTTAGTGGGTGGAACAACCCCTCTAGGTCCTGACTTTCTTGCTTGTCTTCTCCCTTCTTCTGCCCTTCAATCGGACCTTGGGAGCTCAGTCCATTCCTCTGGTGAGGGTCTCTGTCTCTATTTCCATCTGTAGCCAGACGAAAACTCTATGGTGATATTCGAGATAATCATCAGTGTGATAGTGGGGCAAGGCCAGTTCAGGCACCCTCTCCTCTGCTGCCCAAGGACCTAGCTGAGGACATCCCAGTGGACACCTGGGATCCCCTCTAGAGCCAAGTCTCTTGCCAAACCTAAAATGGTTCCCTTAATGTAGATATCTTATTCCCTGCTCCTATATCTGCCCTTCCTCCATCTCCACCCTCCCACTCCCCCAAGCTCTTGCCAATCTTTCTCTTCTCCCTTCCCTCTCTGCCTCTCCCCTTCCCCTAACCTAACCCCCACCCCCATGCTCCCAACTTTTTCCCCCGGCAATCTTGTTTGCTTCCAATTTATAGGAGGCTCTATGATGTTTTTCTTTGGATTCACCTTGTTATTTGGCTTCTTTAGGCTTGTGAACTATAGGCTTAATGTCCTTGGTTTATGGCTAGAGTTCACTAATGAGTGAGTACATACCATAATCATCTTATTTGAAGAAAGAGATGGGCAGGCGCCAATGCAAGAATTCCTCCAACAATCTGAAAAGCAACATGATAACACCAGAATCCCAATTACATTCATTGAGTCACACACCAACAGGTATTGATGGTGTGTATGTGTGTGTGTGTGTGTGTGTGTGTGTGTGAAATTGCCAAGAGATAAATATAAGGTTAATGCAACTCTGAGAGCCCCACTAAAATGGTTTTATTCTGTTTATTATTAATATTATGGCAATAGAACAATTGGATTATTCAATATTTAATTACTCTAAAGGCAAGTCCTTTATAATTTCAATCTAGTTTTCATGATGCTTTTTTTAAAATGTAGAACATGAATCTGAGCAAAGGAAGACGAATATAAATCAATTTATATTTTGAGTGCTTTGATTTTTCTTTGTATTATTGTTCTATGGATGGTCAGGAAAGATGGCCTCAGTCTATGAATGTATTTTTCCCACTTTGTCATACATTACATACTAACTTTCCTTCCATGGAGGACATTTTCATAAAATGGATCTTCTTCTTCCTCTTCTTCTTCTTCTTCTTCTTCTTCTTCTTCTTCTTCTTCTTCTTCCTCTTCTTCTTCTTCCTCTTCCTCTTTCTCTTCGTCTTCTTCTTCTTCTTCTTCTTCTTCTTCTTCTTCTTCTTCTTCCTCTTCATCTGCTTCTGCTGCTTCTGCTGCTTCCTCTGCTTTTGCTTCTGCTTATTCTGCTTCTAGTTCCTCTGTTTATTTGGCTTATGCACTTCTACTCCTTATTCTGTTCCTCCTTCTGCTCCTCCTCCCAGTCCTTTTACTCCTTCTTCTTTTTGCTTAAAAATGAGAATCTCAGTGGAAATTTAGAAGAGTGAATACATAAAAGAAGTATATAATTATAATCAAATGATAAAAAATGGTTCAAAGAACAGGTGGTAAATGTACTCAGTTTGGGTGAATTGGTAGCCTTTTAATGATCACAATGACACATGTTTACTAGATTTTCTAATATATTGAGAAATTGAATTAAAAGAATGTTTCCCTTATTGTAGAAGTATAATGACTGATTAAGACTCAGTATGTGATGCTACGCTTCAGCCCCCAGATCACTTTGTCTTACACAAATTGTTTTATATCACTACATTTCTTACCAAATGTCAATTAATCAAAGGTTCTATTCATTCCCTTTGTTAACTCTCTTAAATTTTATTATTTTCTGGTTTTCATTTACTTTTCTATAAAAACTTATAGTAAAGATTAGATATTTTTTAAGTTCTGACTGAGATCAGTTAGAATTCTCATATGATTTATATAACCTATCACAATGATACCTTTTACAAAAGGCTGTATCTCTGCATAAAATGCTGAAAATTCATTTTCTGGATAAGTTAGCATGATTGATCCTACAAAACAATTATCAGGATCTCCTTTTCTTCCCTTTAATTTTATACCTTCTCCCTTTCAGTACTGGGGATTGATTGATTTTAGGCCATCATACATGCTAGACAATCATTCTGTCTTTGAGCCATAACTCTAGTACTCTTTGTTTCTACTTTTTATGATATATCTATTATTAGCATATTAATATGTTCATTTTCTTCAGATTTATTTCTCTTTTAAACTAAAAATAGCATTTTAATTTTCTGGAATATGAGAAATATTTATGAATATTTTTAAATAATTTTGCCATTTCCCAGCTTTAAATAGTATCCTTTAGCTTATAGCTAATATATAACACAGAAAAGAATTATAATTAGTATTAATGAGAGGTAGTTTAATCATTTTACTTATTTTAATTTATAAAATATTTCTTTTATTTATAGAGCCATAGGCAAAATATTTATATACATTTATTATACTTTCAAATATTTCTTCCTCTTTACATAGAAAAACTTTCCTAGTTAATATAAACTTTTATTTGAAGTTCATACCCAGCCATTAAAATAGCATCAACAATAAACTTTGAATTGATGTTCAATTAATAGACATATAGATTACTTCTCTGTTCTTATGAAATTAATAACCCAACACAAAATTTTATTTCTTCTAACTGTGCATTGCTTTCTATGAAGTTAAAATTTTTATTGAGCTCTCTGTATTATATCAAAGCTTTTCTACCCAGTGAATGAATTAATATATTAATATATTTCTATATAATATTATCATTTCTCATGAAGAAAAAGAGAGGAAACCTTCATTCAAATATATGTTTAATATTGTAGTCATATAACTGGAGGTTTCTCTCCCACCTGCATGTTACCCAATAACTGCTCTAAAGTTTAATATTAATTGCAAATTGTTTGAACTATTACTTAAGGCTTATTATTAATTAGCTCTTACAACTTAAATCAATCCATTTTTACTATTCTATATTTTATCACAAGAATTGTGGCTTGTTCCCTCATATCTTGCCTCTCAAGCAGCTGCTGGCTTCTCCCAGACCCTAACTTCTTTTTCCCTGTATTATTGTTTGGATTTTCTGCCTGGCCTTATTCTGCCTGGCTACTGGCCAAATCAGCATCCTTATTAACAACTGGTAATAAAACAAATTCAAAGCATAGAGAGAGATATCCCACATCATAAGCCTATAGGAAAATGTCCAATCTTAGAACAATCACATTGAATGTAAGAAAAGCAAGCCAAGGAATGAAATGTGGGTTTTAGGTATGAATGGTAAACCACAGCTTTTAAAAGAACACTACAGCACATCAGAAATTTACTTGAGAAATTCCTTATGACAGCTGGAGTCCTAGGTTTCTTTCTATTTATGTGATAACCACAGGAACTAGAAACAATTTGGGAAGGACAAAACTTTTCACATCTTATAATCAACATTCCTTCATCAAGGGTATCCAAGGTAGGAGCTCAACCAAGAATCTGGAGGTAGGAACTGAAGCAGAATTCAAAGAGTTATGAGGGCTGTTTTATTTTTATTTCACGGTTTAATTCATTTTCATGTTTAAGCATTCCAAGATAACCTGCCCCTGTCCACTGTTGGGTAGGCACTTCCACATCAATTATTGATCAAGAAAAGAGCGGAAAAAAAAATGTTGCCCACAGGACAATATGATGTAGGCATTTTCTCAACTGAGATTCTTCTCATATGATCCTAGTCTATGTCAAGCTGAAAAAAAAAACTAATCAGGACAACTGTTCATATCTGTCAATCATGCATATTTATAAGTTAATTCATCTGGAAATGGAAATAAAATTTTCTAAGAAGCAGACTCTTACTATGCTTACAAAGGAAGGGAAGGAAGATTGTATGTCAATCTGAAATGCTAAAACTTCATAGGTAGGCAATTAAGAATCCTACAGACATTGCTTAGATTTTTGGATACCTTTTCAAGGTCTTCTTTAAACATTATGATTAGAGAAGACTCTAAAAGTTTAAATTCTGATTAACTGCTCACATTGAATGTAGAAGAAAAATAGACAACGCTTTGTTGGATATTAACATATTAGACATTTCATTCTTAATTACATAAATAAAAAATGGTTTAAATTATTAATAATACTGAGGTTACCTTAAAGGAAAGAAGAATAATTTTTGCTGACTATAATATTTTGACATAAAATCTAGTAATATTTCTTTTAATTTTCACTTTAATACGATGGTCAGATATAACTTTTAAAATAATATAAAAGTTAATTCTTTTGCATTAAGTGTGTAATGAATAATAACAATATTGCTCTCATTAGCACCACATTGGTATAATTTTACATGCATTGCCATATTCACTAAATTAACTTGAACATTTAATTGTTTGTTGTGGATATATAAATTTTACCTTCATCAGAAAGCACAATTCTACATGTATAAAATGTTGATTTAGATTTATTCACTATAAATAATATAATATAAATGAAACAATTTCTTATACCCATTTTGAAAATGAATGATCTTGATGGTATATCTACAGTGGGAATAGCTGTAATACTAAATGGTCAACAATTGATTTACTTTAATGTGCTGCCTTCTTGTTCTTTTTCAAATTCATGACCTCTGTTTTCATTAATTGTTGTTAGACACAAAGACATATATATGGTTTTCCCTCTACCAACTTTTATTTCAGAATCTTCAGGTTTTCTCACTTATCTAACTGTAACCTCTTTCACTCTCTTTCTCTATTTCCCTTTCTCCTTAGAATACAATCAGATAGGAAAACAACCTAACAACAAAAACCAGCAAAAATACAATAAAATGCATAGTGAGACACACATCATAAACATCACAAAAATAGAAAGTATAATATTTAAACAAAAGAAGAGAAGACAAAAGATTTTCAAGCAAAGAATTATGACTCAAAATATTTCAAAGAATATCATTGAGGCTGGGCGGTGGTGGCACATGCCTTTAATCCCAGCACTCGGGGGGCAGAGGCAGGCAGATTTTTGTGAGTTCGAGGCCAGCCTGGTCTACAAGAGCTAGTTCCAGAACAGTAACCAAAAGCTACGGAGAAACCCTGTCTCAGAAATAAATAAAAAAAATACCATTGTGTTCTTTTTGTGTTGAAGATCTATTATTGATTATAGGGCCCATCTTCAAATACAGTGAATATACTCAGTAAGACTTCTAGAATCTGAACTTTAAACTCTATAATGATTTACTTATTGACTAAATAAACTGAAAACTTACGTTATTGTTAATCTACTGTCGAAATAATGGACCTCTTACAAAATATGCAACTCATAACTTTTTTCTGTCTACTCCAGTTGTTCTATTGCAGTCTTTAGAGGAACTGATCCAATATAATTATTATTTACTAAGTAATGACATATCAGAGTGCTTACAGTATGTGAGCCAAGTCATTCCCCATTAGTTGTCTTATAATAGAGAGGCTGAGAATTCAACAATTTAGTTGGTCTATCAGCCTGGATGCCTTAACAATGAAAATCTAATGGTGATGGTGTGAAGAATTCCTGGAGCATTTCAAGTGTCAGGCTGGAAGCTGGAAGCAACTAGTTCTACTATCACTGATGGAATCAGCTGTAATAATGATATGGTAGATGAAAAATGTAAAAATAACATGAAAATGCTTTATCCTAGATTTCACAAGAATAAATTAAAATAATTTTAATTTAACTGTAACATATATTGTTATTATCTATCAGATATAAATCTTTATGTCAATAGTCATATATTCCTCATATGCCCATATAGGAATATGTTCATAACAATAAACATGAAATTTCAATTTTGACAAATCAATTAAATTTTATTGGACTATTTCATTATTTTAATGTAAATCATGGAAGTAGTATGATTAATATTATGTGGTTTATTATAGTCAATTATGACAGCAACAACTCTTTTAGTATAAAAATGTAACCATATTTATTATACAGTTAAACATATTGTGGTTAAAATATTGAAGAAATAGTTGAAACAAAAAGTGACCAGTATAAATAAATTATAATAAAAACATGGTGTGATATTAGATTCAGATAAAGTTGTATTGTAATGTAAATCTACATTTAATTTTGACACAATATAAAAATATTTACAATTTATTTTCCTGAAACAATTACCGCCATACAATGTTACTTAATTTTAAACTCTTTTCATTTTAATTAATTTTGTTTCTTCCTTTTATTGTTACTATGTATTGTTAGTTTATAAAAAGGAGATACAGTGTCTTGTCTATTAGATTACTTTCCTCATTTTATTAGATACAGTTCATGAAATGATTATAGTTATTCTTGAGATATTAAAGCATTGCATGGACATTTGATAAAATAATTATTTTCTAGTAAGTAATAAATATATAGATAAACTATGTTTAGCTATCTACAATAATGATTCAGTGCTACTATTTAAATCAATAATGTCACATTTTCCTTTATAATATGTTCTAAATTGTCCTGTTGCTATGATTGTTTTATCCTTAAAAGATAATATGTTCTAAATTGTCCTGTTGCTATGATTGTTTTATCCTTAAAAGATAAAGTAAGTTTTATTTCAGAATTAAGTAACTATCTTAAAATTTTATTGTAATGGTTATATAGAAGTAATAATACTAATATTAGTATTTTCTTAAATTTGTTAAAATAAATTAGAATTGTTCATATTCAGACCATAAGGTCATATATCAGACTTCTGCTAACTATCAACATGAGTGGAAGTAGTACTTTTATACAGGAAAAATCTGAATTAGAACTATTATGGACTATAAGCCTTTATAATATTCATTTCTATATGTATCATTTTATGATAAGTCTATATTTTTTTTCTTGGAAGATGGTTATTTGAGACATAAGACTAGCTACCTACCCACTTGACTAATTGACTAATTTACCAAATTAAAAGTATTATACTTTTGAGTTGTTTTATTAAATGAAAAAATTGACTTATAAAAGTTACAAGCAATGGCATTTTTTACTATATTTGTTCTGAAAGATCCATAACTTCAAGAAAAGTAAGTGGTGAGTTATGAAAAGAAATAATAAATTGAATTTTTAGTTTAGGACTAAAACTTTTTACAAAGTAGCTTTTTAAACACAGCCAAAGACTGTGAAATGTGAATTTCTAAGAAGGCAGTCATACTGTTTAGTATTGCGAAACAACTCGGATGTTGTCTCTATGTTACCACCGAGTCTGCTGCTTACAAACTCCATTTAAGTAATCAGTAGCAGGAACCCTTAAAAGAGCTGTGTCATTTTACTAACACTGAGCCAGGGAGTCGTCTCTTGAGGAGCTGTGTCTCTGCTTGTCCCAGCAAACAGAGTCAACGCAAGAAAAGTCAGTGCCCAACAAGTCATGGTTGATTCCATTTTTCTTTGTTTAGAATCCTTTTTTAAGTTTTATCAGGTCTTATATGGAAATTCCAGCTCCACACTGGAAGGCCATTTGTAGGTGGAAGTTTTTGTCATGCTAACAGTTCCCAAGTAACTGCTCAGAGACTTATTATCAAGGTTTGGCCATTAGCTAAGTCTTATTACTAGCTACTCTTACATTTATTTAACCTATATTTCTCATCTATGCTTTGCCACATGAGTGGTGTTTTTTCTTGTCCTTCAGCATGTCTTGCTCCCTCTACATCTTCTGGCAATTCCTATGACTCTACCCTTCTTCCCATCATTCTGAGTTTGACTCTCTCACCTAATTTTATTCTGTACAGTTATTTACTTCTCAGATTCCTTATTAAACCAATCACGGTGACAAATCCTCACAGTGTACAAAAGGATTATTCCACATAATAACATGAAATATTTGTACTTTCTTCCTGAGACCTTGACAACTGCTAAACATTGCAAACATCTGTCTTAGAGTCAATGTACTTAAAGGCTCATTAAATATATTCTGCTGATAATTGTGGAACTCTGGTCTACACGTTTTAAGCTGGTATTGTAGACTTTACATTTCCCATTTTCACCATTACATAGAATGTTTTTTGTAGTACATACTGTAATTGGTTTTAATAATATAAACCCTGAGTCAGTATAGGAATAAATGCTGCAAGATCAGAGAAGCAGAACATCCAGTCATTAGATATCATTACCTCTGAATTCTCTGACAAAATGAGCGACCCTGTCTCTGCAAATCCACATTCTGAATGCTCAGACTAAATGCCCTTAGCTCCTCCTTGCCTTATTTTCTCTTAATGTCTCCTCTTGTTTTATATTTCTCTTTCCAGCTGCCATATCACTCCTATCTCCACCACCCAAGTGCTGGAACCAAAGGTGAGGTGTGAGCTGTTTTTTTATTTTTTTTTATTTTTTATTTTTTTCTGATTCAGTCTCGTGTAGGTGTAGACCAGGATGACCTGGACCTCACAGAGATTTGTCTGCCTCTGTCTCCAGACTGCTGGGATTAAAGGTGTGTTCCAAAACTGCCTGGCTTCTGTGGCTAACTAATGGCTTAGGTCCACAATTTTACCTTCAGGCAAACTTTATTTGTTAAAGCACGTACAAAATATCACCACAGGGTTTTGTGTCTTGGCTTCTATGCTTCCTCATACAGTGTCTCATCCTGGACACTGGGATATTACTATCATTTGATCCTTTATAAGAATCTCAATCCTTATTTTCGTATTAAGAACAGCTTTCCTTTGATCATGTGTAATATTTTACATTATGTGTTATGCTAATTTTAATAGCACATTCAATATCATTCATGATGTCTTGATAGATTCAACTATTATTTTCTGACTTCATTTTGATTGTTTTATTTTTCTTTCTTTAAAGAAAAAAAAACGTTGTATATTCTGTTTCTTCATAATAGTTGCCAGATCCAGCAAACTAACTCCACTGAATTTATTTCTTTAGCCAAGAATTGTTTTGGTTGTATCCTCCAAGGATTTGTCAGGAGGTGGTTAGAAGGTGAATAAGAGACACAATTATTTAGTTTCCAGGTCTTTCTAATAACTTTCAGTGTTATTCCTTTCTGAGACCTGTATTCTGGTTCTTCAGTCGTCAAATACGACAATTTTCTATGAGAGATGCACTAACTGCCTACAGTGTGCTGGTTATGGTACCAACCATAAGCACAGGGATGTCACATTTTACTTTTCTTGGTCTCTAATTTCACATCACCCATTCCCATTAAGTAGTGCCATTCTCATGAAATTTATCTTTGTCAACAATGGGCTGTTCAATCTGCTAAAAATTACTCAGGCATACCAAAAGTAAAATTATTCATATTTCACTTTTAAATTCCCACTAGAGTGTACATACTCCTTTTGCTCTGTTGGAGCTGAAAGATATATGCTCATAGGTATGATTTGTATGTACTTAAGGAGAATATAATTCATTTTTTCAAAGCAGACCAGTAATTATTTGAAAGTATAAAATATATAGTAAGGTTTTCTATTGAAATGAAAGCCTTTTTGGATGTAACTCTTGAATTTGATTCAAATATATGTCTTAGAATGCATTTAGAAACCATTAAGAATACCAAGTGATAAAAAATAGAAAAATTGTAACAGCATATTATTAGTCATAGTAATTAGTGCCCTTCTCTTGCTGATTATTTAAATATTCATAAGGAATGATTCACCTTTAAGGCATTAAACTATGTGGGTTTATAAGGAAAGACTTTTTCTTTGCTCTATGTCTATGCTAGTCAGCAAAATTTCATCACTTATGCTGGTAAGATTTAGGAGGAGCATGTGACCAAAATCTGTGAAAACTGTAAAAGGAATTTGCTGGAAAATTCTAGGGTTGAATAATCACCCTGATCTCTGCTGATTGGGTACTCTGTTATAATTGTCAGATATATAGCGGATGATTACGAAGGCATTTTGGTAAGTATCAGAAAGAATGACCTTAGAATGAAGCAGGGAAGCCAGAGAGCTGATCGGAAAGAGACTAGAAGTTCATTCTTAGAAAGTTTTGTCAATATCTCAAAACTACATACACAATAGGTTACCCCCTTCTGCCTTTAGCATCCTTGTATAATGCATCTCCAGCAGATACTTTATTTTTCTAAACAAATTAAACTTTTCTTTGACTGCTACAAGCAATATATCATGTTACAATAGATACAGTGTTTTTTTTTAAAGAGGTAAAGGTAGCCATATTGTATCGTTTTGAACTGTTGTTTTATATACTAAATTGAATTTCTGATGTATACAATTCTTTTAAAAATGGAAAGAAAATAGTTATCTATTTTCCAATTTATTCTTTCATGTTATATATAATTTGTCTCATTTTCAATGGAACTTTCAACAAGACATGACACCCACCCTCAAAATGTACAATTACACCTTAGCTTTCACATATGTCAATTAAATAAACAGAAAGATGCAATGATGACTAAGTCCACCAGGAATGATGCTATAAATATCTTTTTGTAGGAAACGAGTAGGGAGGGCCTCTCCTGGCATTTCAATCATAACTCTGTGCCCAACTAAATATTGTTGTTTCTTGAATAAATATGCCCTACATTGGCTCCTGTGTTTGTATTATGGTTCCCAGTGAGTAATGCTGTTTGGAGAAATTTAGGAAATAGAGATGTGCTTGAAGAGGTGCTTACCAGTGGTGACCTTGGAGAATTTGGATGGCTCTGCAATTTATCATGCCTACCAGGCCATACTCTTATCACTCATTTACTATAAAATCAAATAAATTATTTCTTCTTTAAGTTGTCTCGGTCCCTGCTTGTAATCACAGCAACAGGAAAGTGACTAATGTAATGAACTTTTGTGTGGTTGACTATAAAGGAAGGCACTGATTGACAGCTGGTACCTGTAACCAATGTTAATTGCTATTTAATAGTGATATCCCATGCTGGTGTGAAGCTTTGCAGTAAATCAAGCTGCCTCTGCTTTACCAAAAGTTGAATAAGAAACTTTTCAATGTACTCCTCTAAGTAAACTCAGTAAACTAATTGGTTCACCAAGTTACACATGGACAAGATTCATTTCTGTGTTTTTTTTTGTGATAATTCAATTTAACTTTTAAAAACAATATATAATTTTATTGCTACTGTTCAGAGTTGCAATCTTTAATATAGAGGGTGATGAACAATTGTTCAACGAGTAAGTCTGAGAGATGGTTCAGTACTTCATGGTACTTAGTGCTATTCCAGAGGACCTAAGGTGAGTTCCCAGAGACTAAGCTGGATGGAGCACAAGCGACTGTAGCCTCAGCTCCAAAGGGCCATTACTTGCTGTTATCCTCCACAGATACTCCCGCATATGCTCAAACACTTTACATATGCTCATTGATTAAATATATTTGTGAATATATTATATTGCATTTAATCACTTATTATTAAGTGGGAATGCCAAAATAAAGTTTTTTCCAATTTAATCATAATAGTTATTCTGATTAAAGAATTTCAGAAATTACTTCTCAAGAATTTGTGACTTCTGTTGCAATTATGAAAGATGCATTTCAAAATCTAAAACACTTTCACCTATTTTTAATTGGAACTATAGAAACTGTGTTGTTTGTGTTTGTACTGTGGGTTTGAAAAGACTTTTGATGTGTGGGTTGAAAACCATGTCAGAAAAAAAAATCAATTGTTATTTTTTCTTCTCTCATACAATATATCATAACCTCAATTTCTCTTCCATTCACTTCTCTCAGGTGCCCCAAGATCTACTCTCTCATTTCCATTCAAAGACGAGCATTTTGAGTAATGAAGGGCTTTGGTGCCCAGTGTCAAGGTTCTTTTCAGGGTTCAGATCTGATGCTCCAGCAAGGAAAGAGCACTTTATGTATCTGAGGATGAATGAATTCTCTTACAACATTTTCTTCCGGACAAGTCTCTTTATTCTTCTGCCTATATTTTAATTTTCCTCTCCTAATTCTAATTTCTCCTATCTTCTTCTCCTGTAGCCTCCAAAATCTCTTTCATATAAGAGCTTCAAAGCAATAAATAGATTACAAGAGTTACCTCTCATTATTCAAAAGCACATTCCTAGAGTAAACAATAAATAGCTGAACCATTGACTTTGGGAAAACAAGGTTCCAAGGTTACAGAAAAAAGAATTTGATCAGATGAGGGGGCATGTGCCCAGTGGCAAACTTTGAGACGTAGGTCTATTGTCAGCAGCCTCGACAAGTGAAGAATTGGCATGCTTATTTTAGGGTGCTTTGTGTAACAGCCCTGGTTAGATATTTGTGACTCTGACCGTGTGCAGAACTGTAAATTTTAAATTTATGATTTATTTACAATGTTTCTTTAGTCTAGTTTGAAGTTGTTCTGAATTAAAAATGAGTTAATTGTGTACAGTTAGTCTGAGCAAAACAAACAAAGCAAGCTTTTAAGTGACACACACAATCATCTCAAAGACTAGTTCCAGTGCATTCAGTGCTATATTGTGATACATATACATGTGTGCAAGCAAAAAAAAAATCACACATGTAAAATAAAAGTGAATTAATATTTCAAAAAGAAAATGATTCATCTTTCAAAGATTATTAATTATATTGTTATGGAGAGTGATGTAATTGTGTTATATAATTCTATCAATAACTCAGTGTGTGCCCTTTTTTCTGATTATTTTTGTAATTAAAAACAAAATTTCTTATTTATTTCCATTGGAGAAGATTACTAGCACTTTTCTCATTTTACTTACTTTTAACCTTTTTAATATATTTTAGATTCAGGTATCCGGAAGTGACAGAATAATTAGGAAAATAATGAGAGACTAATATA
Organism: Microtus oregoni; assembly: GCF_018167655.1. Classification (NCBI taxonomy): domain Eukaryota; kingdom Metazoa; phylum Chordata; class Mammalia; order Rodentia; family Cricetidae; genus Microtus; species Microtus oregoni. The sequence goes on from NW_024543060.1 coordinate 21,237,067, forward strand.
AGCAAACAGGGAAATAACTCAATTGTGTTTTATCTTTTGCTTAGCTTGTAGAGTTTTCTAATTTCTGCACTGTTCAGTCAATAACTCATTTACTCCAGAACTTCCTTGTTGTTTGCAATAACTTGTCAATAGGAGAGAATGAGAGAAGTAGCAATAATACATTAAGGAATTTAGTGATTAAGGAAAATAATAGTGCAATCACAATTGTTATTACAAATTAGTCATAGTCTACTATGGAATGTTTCAGCATAATGTTGTCGTTTACTCTTAGTGGAGTTTATTCCTTATGAAAATTGACAAAGTTCGGTGTTCAGTAGCAGTATCTAGAGTTTTGATAATATAATATATTTCCACAATGCAGGAGAGAAAGCCTAAAATCCAGTTTCCCCCATGAAACCAAGGAGATTTCATTTGAGAAATGATTAACACTTCATAAGCATGGCTATGTCAAAATTATGAATTCAACTCATTTAAACAAAGTAATTGAATATCATAAGCAGAGGGTAGATGGTGGTACATGCCTTGAATTTGAGAAATGAAAGAAGGTCATTATGAACAAAAGAATGCAAGAACTTTAGGGGCTGGTAAAGGTGTAATTGGTTGGGATTCAAGAAGAAGCTCAGATTTTCTCATGAGTGCTTAGATTTTTAAATAAAAGTACTAGTGACCTAATTAACTGTTTTGTTTAAAGGATAGGTCCACATATTCCTGAATTCCTATGCTTTCTTGATGTTAAATTGATTCCCTTCTCTTTGAGAAAGCATAGTTAAGAGTTTGTTGTTTGCTTTTAGCTAAGTTATAGAGTAGAAGTGAAGGATGACAACAGTAATTTAGGTCATCAAAGATTCCCATTTTCTAACGGAGCTTCCCATTATACTTGCTCCCAATTATAGTCTTATAAGTCTAAGGAAGTCAGTTGCCTTTTGTTCAGATTTCTCAGGTAGTCTGCACTGCATGAATAAAAGAACAACACAAAACAGCAACAACAAATGCTGTAGTCAATAGTTTGCAAAGAGATGAGTTATATACAATTGCCTTAAGGCTTCCCACAATCACTGGGGGCCTTTTGTAAATATTCTCCCTCAGTTAACATTTAACATCATTGGTAGAAAACTAGATTATAAGTTTAGAATGTGCTCTGTCTTAAGGTTTCTGTTGCTGTGAAGAGCACCATGACCATAGTAAGCCTTATAAAGAAAAAAAAATATTTAACTGTGGTGGCTTATACTTTCAAAGGTTTAGTTTATTATCATCACAGTAGCACAAGTGGTATGAAGGTAGACATGATGCTGATGATGAGTAGAGTGATTACATTTTTATCCCACAGGCAACATGAAGTGATCTAAGATACTGGGAATGACTTGAGCATACATGAGACCTCAAAGTCCACCTCCAGAGGGACATACTTCCTCAAAGACATACCTAATCCAAAAAACTCACCCACACCAATAAGGCCCTTCCCTATGAGCTTATGGGGGAAAATTACATTCAAACTACCACATTAGAAGACCTGACCCTTGAAGCTTGCCACAATATCATAATATAAAATACATTTAATCCAACTTCAAAAGTCCACATAGTTTTATCACATACTCAACAATGTTTTAAAGTTCAAACTTCCTGCAATCTCTTAACTATAGTAACTTTAAAATCAAAATAAAAAATAATATTACATACTTCCTACGTATAATGGCATATATATATATAATTAAAAAATATATATAATTAAAAAAAAACACAAAGAAGGGAACATAGTGAGGAAATACTGCACCAAAGAAAGACCAACATACAGCTGGATGAACTCCAGACTATGCATCTCCATGTCTCTTGAAAATGCTCTTCAGATATCCAACTCTCTCAGCTTTGGGATGATAACATACCTCTTTCTCTTCCACTCCCTCTCAACACCTTTCCTTGGCAGGTATCTCAGGGCTCTGGCATCTCGAACATATTGGAATCTCCAAGACAAACTAGGCTTCGTCTTCATTATTTTATGCAATGTTCTCTCTATGCCTCTATTCAGGGAAACCCCAGATTCATACCCTGTCTCAGTGGCTTTCCTTAGTTACAGAGAAGAATTCCATAGCCCTTTTTTTCTATCCTTATCTCTAAAGCCAGAAACACACTGCCAAAGCTGGCAAGTTCTCCTACTTGCTGGGGCTCAAACATGAGACCCTGGTTCAATTACATCTTTACCAACTTGCTGTTTTCATTGGTATCCTTCATTGCCTAAACGCTGTCCTTGAAGATGTTTGGTACACCAGTCTGAACTCAAATTCACAGATCCAGCAGCCTCTGCCTTCCAAGTGCCAGGATTAAAGGTACAGACCAGCACACCAGGCTTTAAAGTTTTATTTAATTCTTTTTCACAAATTGGAAACTTATTTGGTTGAAATCTTCCTTGAGATCACCATTACCTTTATTTCTTAATATATTTATCTCCTTGAAGACAGAATTTCGTTCCATTTGACTTCCTGGTGCTCCATTTCTGCTCCAATTTTACATTTTCTATTTTTCCTTGCTTAGCTTAGTACTTTTCCTTATAAATCCTTTAAAAATTGAACACTAGTATTCACACAACAGAGTCTGTACTAGACTCTTTTGAGATTTTCACTGCCAATGGGGTTAATCCAAATATCTTCACTTTAGCCTCATGCAGAAGTTCTTCTGACAAGACCCCAAAGCAGCATTTTCTTCATCAAAACACCACAATAAAGATGTCTAAGCAATATACTAAAATTCTTCTCTTGAACTGATTTAGATAGCCAGCGACAGTTCAAATTGCACTCTGTACCACTCTCTTCCAAGGTATTACTAGTATGACCTTTTCAGCAGTGCTTAAAGCAATCAACTACTTTTCTAATCCAGAGTCTTTGGGTCCATATTTCTTCCAACAAAGGCATGGTCCAGTCTATCACAATAACCTAGTCCCTTGCGCAAACGTCTTTACTAGAGGTTTCTATTGCTTTGGAAAGACACAGTGACCATGGCAACTTTGATAAAGGAAGAACATTTAATTTGGGTTGCTTATATTTTTGAAAATTTAATTTTTCATCATCATGGTGGAACATGGTAGTATGTAGTCAGACATGGTGCCAGAGAGGAGCTGGTGGTAGAGAAATAGGTACATCTTGATTCCAGAGAAAACAGGAAGTGATCTGCCATGGGGTGAGCCTCCACAGTGACATACTTGCTCCAAGAAAGACATACCTACTCTAACAATGTCAAACTTACCCCTTTTGCCATTCACTCTCAGCTTATGGGGATCAGTCATGGTCAAACTACCACGTGCTCTAACTGAATCCTACACTTCACACTGACAGATATAGACACGGTGTTTATTGTTTTTCATGGAAATGACATGTAACAAACATTTTACAAAACTTTTGAGCTAAATGGAATATAAACCTCTGCTATGAAGCATGATTCTTTTCAAATTTAAAGTTTATTGTCTAAAGAATATGTGTTGGATGTGCTTAAATTTCTGTAAGCCAGACTATTAATGGTTTTTATAAAAAGAAAATATTACTTATTAATCTCCTAATAAATGAAATATTAGCTCTTTGCCAAATTTAATATTTATGCTCAACCACAGTATATTTGAACAACACATGGAATATGTATTTTTCCACATATGCATACATTATATATTCCGAGTACACTTTAAATATAGTTTACTAATTACATATTTAATGCGCACATTTATATTTTCTCTGGTTTTAAGACCACCACAGGCAATAAAAATTTTATTCTAAAAGAAATGTAATTATTTATAAATTTTATATTCATATTCACATATCTTGTTTTCTGTTTTTATGTTATCTTTACAGAGTTTTATGAAACTTAATTACTCCTCTGTTTCTTTAATTTTGTGAATTCTGATATAAGATATACTTCAAAATTGAACCTAGCCATCGATTTAATCTGTCTTTTATAAAAGTGCTAGATTCTTTCCTGCAAAGACAAAGAATGAAAGAGATAATAAAATGTAATTCAGGGTTATATTTAATCAATTCTAAGTAGGTGTTTTTCAAGAGAATAAAAAAATGTGCTCCAAAATTGTGGTTTGAAGTGGGATATTTAAAGGGAAAGTAAGACAAAGCAAGGTAAGAACAACAAAAAGCAACCTCTTAAAAACTACTTGTTAAAAATGTCTTACTATGCAAAGCAGCCCCAGCAGGTGTGCAACCTGCTTGTCTCCAGCTGGATTTGGAAGCAGCAGTTCATTTGAAAGGAAGAAACATTTTACAGCAGACCCTTCCAGAGTTTTAGGTGTTGCTTTTATGTACAGGAATCATTTTTCCATTTGGTGTTGTTTGTCTACCGCCTGTTTTTTTTTTTTTCTCCCATGGATTGACTTTCTCACCTGTTCTTGTGTGTATGAATTGTCTTTTCTTCACAGGTCCTTTTATCCCCCATTCTTATTTATTTTCAGTATTTGTCCTCTTTTATGCTTTCTTCGTGCTTCTGAGAGAATTCTTGGTGTACAAATCTCCAGCTAATCATTTTCAGTGATGAATTTAGATTCTGAAAACTTAAGTGTATTTTCATGAGTACAATTTGTCAGACTGTACAGTTACACATGGCATCTCTGCAATTCCTAATACATTTTTAGAATAAACAACTATGCTATTCCAATGTTAATAAGATTACTGGATAAAATGATTCAGAAAGATATTTGAACATACTATATACGTGCGCACGTACACATACACACATTAGTGCAGCAATATGTGTATGGTTTGATCAAGCAAAGTTAAATGAAAAACAAAAGATGACCTAAGAAGAATATTTGTATTTGAAAATTAGTAAGATTAGGTACAATATTAACCTGAAATTCCATAATGTCTTTAAGTATATACCATTCTTTGTAACTTCTTGAAGCACATTATTTTGGCATATCAAAATCTGTGGGTATTTGACAATAGGTACCGTAAAGGAGAGAGATTATAAAATGTATTATCACAAACCTTTAATTACTGTTCTGCTATCTCTATTTGTAATAGAACTTAACTACTGGATCTATTTCATTAATATAAAATACATAACTGCTGAGCTAACAATACAAATTTTTCAAATTATATCAAATATAATATATATATATATATTATATAAATATATATATATTTGAAATTGATAAATATACGATAAGAAAAATAAAGATGGTAAGGGGAGAAACTTAACCACAATATATCATCGGTCATAAATAATCAATGTGAAATAAATATATATATTTAAATATATATATATGTATATGTGTGTATGTATATATATATATATATGATCATTTGTATTTCTAGGGCAAGCAATAGAAAAAAAGTCAAACAGTCATTTTTCTTCTATTTTGTACAGAAAAACTCCTATAAGATTATTTGCATCACAATTGCTACTTAGACTGAGTTGAAAACTGTTATATTTGACTAGGGTTCTTTATATTCTAAATACTGAAATGCAAATAAATATCATAAGTGTGTTTTGTCATCAAAGTTGTTTTAGTATTAAAGAACTATTGCAAGACAAATGTCTAATATAATTTCTTGGTATCCTTATGATTAATTTAAAGTGAGTTATATTTCTGTTTAGAAGATTAAGTTATGTAATTCAGGGAGGACTGTGATTGAGACAACTGGATGGTCTTGCAGGGGGCCTAGTAACTATTTCCAGAATATACATAACATTTCAAGTTCATCTGTAATTCTAGTTTCAAAGGATTTGGTGATCTGTTTTGTCATCTAAGAGTACCAGGAAAACAATCGTACACAAAAAATAAAGTATTATTTGTTTCTTAAGACAGTGGCTTTTTTTTTTTTTGGTTTCTTTTTTTTTTATTTTTTGTCCATGAGAAGAATTCAGTACATCTTTTTGTTAATTGCTTTATTTTTTAAATTTATTTATTTATTAAGTATTTCTGCTTCCTCCCGCAACCGCTTCCCATTTCCCTCCCCCTCACCGATCAAGTCCCCCTCCCTCATCTGCTCGAAGAGCAATCAGGGTTCCCTGACCTGTGGGAAGCCCAAGGACCGCCCACCTCTATCCAGGTCTCCTAAGGTGAGCATCCAAACTGCCTAGGCTCCCACAAAGCCAGTACCTGCAGTAGGATCAAAAACCCACTGCGATTGCTCTTGAGTTCTCAGTATTCCTCATTGCCCGCTATATTCAGCTAGTCGGGATTTATCCCATGCTTTTTCAGACCTAGGCCAGCTGGCCTTGGTGAGTTCCCGATAGAACAACCCCATTGTCTCAGTGTGAGGGGCAATCGCCTTGGCTGAAGGAACAAGCTGGGGTCATCTTCTTGGACACCTGGGAACCCCTCTAGAGTCAAGTCTCTTGCCAACCCTAAAATGGCTCCCTTAATTAAGATATCTACTTCCCTGCTCCCATAACCACCCTTCCTCCATCTCAACCATCGCATTCCCCCACACTCTCCCCAGTACTCCCCTTCTCCCTTCTCTCTTCCCATCTCCCCTTACCCCCACCCCACCCCCACCCCCGTGCTCCCAACATTTGCCTGGCAATCTTGTCTACTTCCAATATCCAGGAGGATAACTATATATTTTTCCCAGCTTGTTCCTTGGGCAGCTGAGGAGAGGGCACCTGAACTGGCCCTATCCCATAGTCACACTGATGAATATCTTGCTTATCACCATAGAACCTCCATGTGGCCATGGATCGAGGTAGAGACAAAGACCCACAATGGAGCACTGGACTGAGCTCTCAAGGTCCAAATGAAGAGCAGAAGGAGGCAGAACCTGAGCAAGGAAGTCAAGACTGTGGAGGGGTGCGTCTACCCATGGAGACAGTGGGAATAATCTACTGGGAGCTCACCAAGGCCAGCTGGACTGGGACTGATGGAGCATGTGTTCAAACCGGACTCTCTGAACATGGCAGACAATGAGGGCTGCTGAGAAGCCAGGGATAATGGCACTGGGCTTTGGTCCTACTGCATGTACTGGCTTTGTGGGAGCCTAGTCTGTTTGGATGCTCATGTTGCTAGACCTGGATGGAGGGAGGAGGACCTTGGACTTCCCATGGGGCAGGGAACCCTGGCTGCTCTTAGGACTGGAGAGTTAGGGAAAGGGGAAGTGGGGGGAGGGGGAGGGAAATGGGAGGAGGGGAGGAGGTGGAAATTTTTAATAAAAACAAAACAAAACAACAACAACAAAAAAAAAACAGCCTTGACTGTTGGAACTCGCTTTTTTGAGCAAGCTGTTATTGAACTCAAAGAGATCTGCTTGCCTCGGTTTCCCAACTGAGAGGATTAAAGGCGAGCCACACAATACCTGGCTTAGAAAATAAATATTTTTAAAAAATAAATATACAGAACTATGAAATTTTTAAAAGGTAATAGCTTGAGATCCAAAACTATATTAGAAAAATGCCAGATAATCTCATTAAATATAAGACATCAAATTTGTGTTTAAAGGTATACTTAAAGTTATATATAAATATAGTTATAAAAATCTTAAATACAAAATTGTTGTTGATGAAAAGGGAAGACCCATAGCTTGTTCCTTTTCTACCTATCAGGTCTAATACTCATGTTTCTGAGTAATATAAGAAGCTATTTTGGCCTTTAAAATTCCAACATCTATTCACATGAGTCATTTAGAAAAAATATTTCCAATTTCCCTGTTAAACTCCTCTGTCTGAAACTACTTACCCTGTATCTATACTTACAATACAGTTGAATTAAATAAAAAATAGTAATTAAATCAGTAACCAGTAATTATTTTATAGTTATCATAAGCAACAATTGCATTTCATTTATAGAAAAAAACATTCATCTTCTGACTATTTGCATTTATCTATTTTATCTCTGAATTAGATTATTTATAAAATTTATATAAATTTTCAGGTGTTTTATAAGGACTACTAAGTATCAATCAGAATTCTGTCTTTGTAAAAATGAATTTCATTTTCTTAATATTTTATTTATTGCAGTTTCTGATCTCCTCAGCTGAAAGTTTTTGTAATGCAACAAGAATCCTTTTCAGTTGTGAGAATTTCTATGTATAAGTTGTGCTGAAACTTACTACTTGTTATTCCTTACTCAGTGAGTAATTTTTGTATTTTTGGTTTTAGTTCTTAGATAATTATTTGGCTGGGAATTCATGAACAGATTAAAATTTGAAAATAAGTATATATGAATTATCTACTTTTATAAAAATCTCTTATTTTGTATTTGCACTAAGTTTCTAGTTTAACTACTATGGTCCATTTATTACTGCTTCCAACAAAGATATTCGCAATTCTTTGGTCTAAATTAATCTTTCTATAATATAAAACATAGATTTAGCAATTTTTAAATCTCATTTCTATTTCTGTATTATAAACAATCTGCCTTCTTATCTTTATTTTTATTTCCGTCTATCATGGAAATTCTTTCTTATGTACTTTATTGTTAGCTTCTCAAGCATATGTATTTGGAGACTCAATGTTTATATTTGTTAACAGTTTTGGCTTTCTACAATATAAATGATGATCACTTAATGGTTTGTGTTAGAAATACAGTCATATATATTTGCTTCTTGAAGTCTTTTTCAAAGATCATTTGTTTGTGGCAGTAGATAATCATCAAAAATTTTGGAATGGAAGCTCTCAGTATATTTTTTCTGAAACCAAAGAAGACAAAGTTTTGCTGCATCTTGACCAATCTAATCTTATTTTTCAAGTAAATTTCTAGTTTTATTAATTTTCTTTCCTTTCATATTTTTGCCTCAAATAATTCAGTCATAAACATTACTAGGGAAAATTGTATCCATAATTTAAAGGGGGTTTAACAGCCTTGTTTCTAGTGACAAATGGTAAGGTTAACCCTCAAAAGATGCACTTAATGATATACAGACTGATCAGTTTATAGGCATGGATGTGTGTGTACATCATATGCATATATGCATGGAATAATAATGGGGAAAAAGTCCTTTAATTTAAATAATAGCAGAGAAGGGTATATTGGAGAGTTTGGATTGAGGAAAGGAAAAGGAGTAGTGTTACTTCATTGTAATCTCAATAGGAAGGAAGGAAGGAAGGAAGGAAGGGAAGCAGAAAAAAATCTGAGCTTTCATTCCTATCAGTTCTGTGCCAATTTTCCCTCCTTCCATGATGTTTCCTTTCTCAGCATTGGCTCCTTTTTATGGTAGAAACTTTTGACCTAAGGACAACTGAGTTAATTTGGTAAATAAGTATGAAATTATTTGTACTTAGAAAATTTAGGCAAATCCACAATGAAAAATGTGTGTGCTGAAATTTGTAAATATATGATTAGAAAAATAAAGACTGAAGAAACTCTGGAAAGGAATGTTTAATTCAATACAATGGTGGGGGGAGAAACTTAACCACAATATACCATTGATCATAAACAATCAATGTGAACAACTGAGTCAATGAAAAGATTTACATAATTATGTTATGATAAATTATATGGAATTAAAAAAACACTTGAGTTTTAAAAAGAAATAAAAAGTTGATGGAAGATAAATTTAATTGCATTATTTATGTAAGTCATAACAAAAATGTTTAAAACTTTATTCTTGAAATAATCCTAGTTTTAAAAACCACAATAAGAAAACAACTCTGGAAGGCTGCTTCTGCAGTAAAACCTTTGCGGATAAACCCATAAAGTCAAGTTTGAGGATTATATCTGCTTAAAAATTGGAAATAAAATAAATACTTCCAGTTTCATGAAAGAGTGATAAAAATTTCAGATTGGCTTTTATAAAAAAAGAGCCATGTGGATATTAAACTTACTGAAGTACAACAAACAAAATGTCAGTGTATTTAATGGAGTGCCACAGGGATCAATGTGAGGGCTGATCTTATTTAACAACTTAATTAATGATCTGTAAGATGGAGAAAAGAGTAGTTAATGAAATTTATATCTGGTAACAAACTGGAAGATGCCAATACCAATTAAGATAGCAAAAATAATTTTAAAGAAGTTGGAGAGTCTGTAATTGTGATAACGGAAAAGTAAAACATAAGTTTGATCTGTTAGAACTAGAAAACTTTGAAAACAAAAGAAGAATGCTTGCATGTAAAATGTTGGGAGCAAAGTATCAGGATTTAAAAAAAAAAAAGATCACCATAAACAATTACACAGAATCTGAACATTTCTTGAGAATAATATGTTAGTAATATATGAACATGATCTAGGCTTGGTGGTTCTAATCTGGAGTATTAGCACTCACATAACTGAGGCTGGGGGATTGGTTCAAGAGACAAGCACATTGTGACAGAGTCAGTGATAGGACAGCCAGGACTATAATTTTTTTTCAAATATTTGGTTCCTATATATTTGGTTCCATATTAAAATTATTAAAAATTAAAAAGAAACATTATAAAAACTTGAATTTTGTCAGCCAGGGTGGTGCACACCTTTAATGTCAACACTCTGATCTCTATGAGTTATCTCCAAGCTTGGTCTACAGAGAGAATTCCATGACAGTCAATACTATATACAGAAATGCTGTATAAAAAAATGACAAAAAAAACCCAACCAACCAGACTAGCAAATGCAAAGAAAAAAATAAACAAAAGAAAACGCTTTAATTTGATAGTAGAAAGAAAAGTAATGCTAATAGAAATTTGAATCTTTATGATATTTAAAAAGAAGAGAAAGTTACCTAACAATTCTATTACAGTAATTGGAGTATTTCCTCAAGTTAAATCCTACTTGTAAAAATGAGTAGATTTCTGTCCACATCAGTGGTAGTGTTACCAACTGGTTTCTCATCTCATACTAATGTGTAGAAAACCAAATGACCTTCCAATTCACTTGCCCTTTGCTTCTGATAATTCAATGTTATTTATGGATAAACAAGAAGGGTAGTTCTAATGTTCAAAATTAAACACCTCCAGAAGTCTAAGTCTCCTCAATATTATTGCAATAAAATACTTGGAATAAATTTGTTTGCATACACTCATTTGAGATATGCTTGAGGGACAGAAAAAATAATTAAAAATAAGTCTAGTTCAGAACACAGGAGACTCTTCGTTTGTTTGTTTGGTTTGTTTTTTGAGATAGGGTCTCTCTGCATCACTGGCTGTCCTGGAACTGACTCTGTGGACCAGGCTGACCTTGAACACACAGAGATCCTTCTGTCTCTTCCTCCTGAGTGCTGGGATTAAAAGCATGCACCATCATGACACGACTGGGGATTCCTATATTATATGAATTTGTTAGAATTGAAGTCCTAGTGGGACTTTTTAGAAAACTGAATGTTTTCCAAGAAGGAGAGCAAGTAATGATAGAAATTGAAGACTCATAATTATTGGCAATGATCATATCCTCAGCCTACCGATAAGACAAAAAAGGAGAAAATATATTGTAAACAAACATAAGAAACGTCTAAGAACTAAAAAGTTAGATTATTTAGCTATGTTAATGGAAAAACTATTACAAAGGTATTAACATCACAAATGCTAGTCTTAATAGAAAACACTAATAATGGAACAAATGATTATATTTAAAAAATAAGCACGGGGAATAATATGGATCTTCTTTTTCTTTGTAAACAAAGATATATGAGAAGTAGTCAGAGCTAGGCACATAGATTTCTACACTGTGTGTAAGACTAGGGAAGTGTCAAACCCATTTGGAAATAATGAAGAATAGCAGTGAGGTCACTTACAAGAGAAGCAATGGTTTATAAAACAATTATGACTAGAGGGAACTCTAGATGAAAGGATATGCACACTGAAGATGCTCATTGCTTTTTTCTTTGGTTGGTTTGGTTTGCCCAGATGGGGTTTCTTTATATAACATTGGCTGTATTAGAACTGAGTCTGTTGAATAGCCTGGCCTTGTACTTACAAAGATACACCTGCCTCTCTCCTGAGTGTAGGCATAAAGGAATGAACCACTGCTGTCTGATTGAAGCATAATAATTCTAAGAGAAGAAATTTCAACAGAAATCCTTCTACAACTCTAATAAGGAAATGAAAAATTTGTAGGCCATGCTCTCTTGGATGTCCATTAATTTAGAAAAAATACTTTTTACCCTGTTGAAATAGAATGATGTAGAAACTATTGAAAAGTTCAAATTTCAATGAAGTTGAATGTCTTGATTTATAGAAGCATCTTGGGAAATCTAAATAAGAGGAGACTGGAAATAATGGAATAGGATTTTACAGTGTCTAATTGCATAGTGAATGACTTCAGAAAACAAATGTTTTTCAATTCAAACAGAATATTTTTTTTTTTACCTCTAACACACCAAAGAGTTGATTCCATCCCCCTAGTTTAGTGAATCAGTGAGTTTACAAGTGAAACTTGCAAGAGATAGGTGGCTATGCATCGTGTTTCATTACCTCTATGCATGTTTACAGGGCTGCCTATTTGGTGGTAAATAAACATTCAATGTACTCTTCCCTGGGAAATACTGTTTCTTTTGATTCCAGTATCTCTTAGCTGCTACAGTTCTTGCCTAAATAAACAGCTACAAACAACAATAAAATTTATAAATTCTATACAAATTAATTTGTTGATTATTGAATTTATTTGGGTAACATAAAAATGTAGGTGGGGACGTTCTGGAGATGGACAGCTCAAATTTGGATGGATCACTGAAAATCTAATCCCATCATAATAGATTACACACAAAACTTGATCCCTGGTAGTCCTAGTACAAAATTGTATGCAACTCCACGGGAGATGACTCCACTCCTTATCAACTGATTAAAATTTCTATAACTTTGGATAAGAACATGTCAAGTGCTGCAGATTTGTTAAATGTCTTGAGTCTTGTGTTATTTGTTATTTTCCTAAGTCTTATGAGTCTCCCTGCTCCTAACAGGAGGAAACTATTTAGATAAAAAGGTAACCTGTGTTAAATTAGATGAGAAAATAATATATGACAATTTTCTGACTATATAAGATATCTACAAAGCCAATACGGTGAGTTAAGTAAGAGCATAAAAAAATCTACTACTATGTTTTCTATTAATGAAGACCTGAAGTATTATGTGGAAAAACAAATACAGAAAGAGTTGGGCATAAAGAGTTCAGCTCCACAATTCCTCTGGCAAAAGCCTTCTCAGCTGATTCTACAGTAAAAACTAGAACCTTACTTCATCTGTCCTATGTTTTCTAGAGTCAGAGTGTAGACTATTCTTCCTCATATCAGCCTTCATCAATCACTGAATGTAAAGTTGCCATTCGCAACTGGAATGTGAACCAGGCAGTCCCCCCACAACCTGAACAAATGAAAAGGATTATTGACAAGGACCATCTGCTTGTAGAACACCCAACAGCTGTGAGGATAATCCTTGGGCGAGAAGGGAATCTGAGTGATGGAGCACAGCATCTGGTATGCTGAATTTCTGTGAGTAGTGCTCTAAGCTTCTATGTGTGATTCTGAAAAGTAAGAAAAGCCAAAAGAAGGAAGCTTTAGATATGTTAAAACACACCCACATATGCTATAACACATATATGTTATATGTAACAATAAACAAATACACATGAATGTTAAAACATATATGTGTTTTGGGGGAGAAGAGGTTGTATGTTGTAACATATCAGCATGACTAGCTTCTCCCTGAATTCTTGTAGATTCTATTATATGGCAGTGTGTGTGTGTGTGTGTGTGTGTGTGTGTGTGTGTGTGTGTATGTGTATGTGTGTTGTCATTTTGATATAAATCCTTTCTGAAGCACACATTGAAGTCTCTGTTAAATGGAATTATTATTTTCAGTGATAATACAGCCTTAAAATTTCTTTCTTAGGATAATAATTATATTAATAATTGGAGGTTCTAATTTTGGCACAAAGTCTATGTTGTATTTATTTATCAGAATTAACCAATTAAATATCAAAGGAATAATGCATATCTTGAGCATGTAATCATTTTGAGGATATAATAGACTTTAAATTGGTATATTTTAGTCTATATTTGAGTTTTTATTGTGTATTTTCTGAAGAAATAAATAATATAACTTAAAGAGATAAATAAAATTAGTTTTCCTAAGATTACAATGAACTGTAATTATTAGCCATCTCTCTTGTTTGTTAGGAAAATAAGATTTAAATTTAAAATGCTTTATGAATTATTGAAACTATTTCAGAAAAAGAACACATCAAATTTCATTAGTTTCAATTATCTATGGAAGGTGTTAACCTCGGGGAAGCAACTTGTGAATGTAATGCAAACTGAAATTTTCATTTTCAGTGAAGTACTCATCTATCCAAGAGAATTAACTTTTCAGCTAAACAAGTACCCCTTAATCAGTGGTGTCTTCTGAACATCTGTCCAAGTTGGCTCATCATGCATAAGAGTTTTATCCCTGCCTAAATTTGAGATTGTGAATTCATAAATGAGGGATCTTATGGCCCAGTTCCAGTTGCCTTCTTTTCTGGGCTCAGTGTCCACATTCCCTTCTGCATTCAATTCCTGTACTAAAGGCTGATTTTTCTCTTCCTGCTTGTCTCAAAGCCTTTGGATCAGCATGAGCATTAATACTTTTTCTTCTATTACTTTACCTCAAAGCTTTGCCTTTCTCTGTGCCACAGTTTCTTTGTCCCTTTAGTCATGGATTATTCATTTTTCCCATATACTTAGTATTGTGTAATATTTGAACCCTAAGCATTTTACACTTATATAATAAATTACCCTTATTTTCAAAGCGCTTAAAGAATATATTGAAAAGAAAATGTAAATAAGGAGTAGAAGTTAGGAAAACATGCTTCAGAGTAAAAAAGGTATTTGACTAAACATTATCATAATAAGTATCACTCTAGGCCCATTCCTTAGAAAATACAGCTCATCATAACCCATTTATCTTAATAAAACATTTTAAATTACTCTTTTTAAAATGTGACAGGATTTATGGTAAGTGTTTTGGTGTTGGAAGTTGCTCATTTGTTCCCCAGTCACTCAGACCTTAAATAATCACCCAGAAACTATATTATTTGCAGTACTGCTTGACCAATAGCATAAGTGTATTTCTAGCTGGCTCTTATATCTTAAACTAACCCATCTCCATTAATCTGTGCATTACCACGAGGTCATGGCTGACCAGCAAAGTTCCTGGTGGGATCCAATGAGGATGTCTGTCTTCTGCAGTTGTAGCTACATGGCATCTCATTGACTCTGCCTTCTTTCTCCCAGCATTCAGTTTAGTTCTCTTGCCTAGCTCTAGTCTGCTAAATCACTATTCAAAATACCTTAATTCATTAACCAATAAAAGCAACATATATACTGAGGGACTCTCCACACCATATTCCCTTTTCTGTCTAAATGTAAAGGAATATTTTAATTTTAACATAGTAAAATTACATATAAAAACAGGAATCAATCAAGAATTACAGTTACAAAAAATTTATATCTACTTCACCTTTTATCACAAATAAAGAAAACTTAAAAAGAACGCTTAAAAGAAATCGCACACTCGCTCAGAATTGAGAAACTTAGAGGGTTATTTATTTAGGGGTAGACTCACAAATCACAATCCTCCACAGGAATGGAGTACATCAACCAAATTCTGCAGCCAGAAAAGAGGCCGGACACACACTTTATATTGACATAAATAGTATAAAAGGCCATGCCCAAGTGGACTGGTAACTTAAAGGCTACTGGTGGTAGAAATTTCTACAGCACCTCCCCCATTTGTTTAAATAAGAGAGTTCTAAGCCTAATACAAACCATATGCATTAAGAACAAATATATTAAGCAAGAAACATGTGATAAATGTTTCAATAATTTTTTCTAATGAGTTTAAATCTTGCATAATAAATAATTTCGTCAAATCATAAGAGGAAAGTTACTACAACTATCTAATCTTCAACACCATTAAAGATCCGAGAAGGGAAATAATATTCCCTGACTAAGCAGGAAGTGCAATCAAGCAACTTCTAAAAATATACAACAAACGAAAGAAACAACTGTCTACCTAGGCAATCACCCATCTCATTTGCAACACTGAAGCCATCAATTTTGGCTAGGGCCTAGAGTAACTGATAGGCTATCTATTCTTCAACTCTATCAAAGACTCCAGAAGAATATAGTACCTACATAAACAGGAAGTGCATTGTAAGCAACTCCCAAAACACTAGAATGGCAGAGACAACTCACTTTCTGGACAGTCACCCAAAATACTTCTGTAACATTGGGACACCCATCTTCAGCCTAGATAGTACCCATAGTATCTTTCAGACTTTTCCATGAGGCTCGAAATCTCAAACACAATTCCACTGTCAGTCAATTTCCTCTGTGTCCTGCAGAATTTCTCACAGACTCTTTCATAAAGCAGGAACCACAAAGGACCGTCTCACCTTTAGGCACTTTCAGTAGTCATTTTTCTGTGGGTCCTGAATGTCCAGTTCATACAGTATAACATCAAGCAGTCTAGGAAAGAGTAGTTCCTTGCCCAAATGCTAACAAACTCCCCGAGAAGCCTCTTTGATATCCATCATTCTCATAAAGTAGATTGGTGCTGCCAGGAACAGATGTGTCTTATGTTCATGAAAAGTTCTAAGTTCTTAAAACATTTAAATGCCATATTCTGTTAGTTTTTGAAAGGTTTAAAGAATACCTATCCATCTGAAATATATCGCTATACATCTAGAAAATCTAACTATCATGGATACAAGCTTGACTATTATAGATGGCTATCAATCTGTATTTCTTAATTATACATTACATCTTTAAATGAGCTGCACAAACAAAATACCTTAATCAAGAACAAAAATATACATATAACAAAATTGACCTTAAATATGCACCAATAAACCACAATCCATACCAATGCAAAGTGTCAATCTCTATAGCAAACTTGACTTTAAATGTAAATTAACATTCATAAACAATATTTTGTAATTTGGGCATAGTTCTTTCCAAAATACTTCCTTCTGCTTTTGGGGCAAAGTATTTTCCTGTGGGGGGTTCTTATGGAGACCTTTCTGTTGGTCTTGGTCCATTGAACCACATTAGTCTGGAAGGAATCCACAAGATCTCATCCTCTGTGGAATCAAAAGCAGAACCTCTTTTCCAAGTAACATATCCTTAGACTCAAATTCATCTGGCATAAAAAAGTCACAGGTACATTTTTCACATTTAGAGATTTTAATAATGTGTTAATATTTAAAATTAATTTTTAAAACTACATGTGCTTTTATTTCTTCAAAACAGCCTATAACTTTATGTGTGTGTATACATATAAATATGTTTATATAAATAAAGAGATGATAATGGGCTTTTAATTAGTTCTCTGATATTTTCCAATAGCACACGCCAATCAAATTTATTTTCTTCCCTTAAGTCTTTCAAGAACTACCCCTTCTTTCCCTATCAACTCAAGTTTCTGGGTTTGTTTTTGTTTCCAAAATCCTTCAAGACCACTCTGTGTTTTCTAAAGATTGTTAGATATGTGGACTTCCTCTGGAGGCTGGCTAACTTACTAAAGGCTATCCTGTCAGAAAGTCTCTCCCTTTCCCAGAAGTGAAGAACTGCCAAAAGCTCTACAGCTTAGCTTAGAATTTTGTGTTCAAGTCATGGTTTCATGAAGGGACTTAGTCTAGTTAAGACTAGCATCTATTTTATGCATGCTATTACAGCAACTTAGAGTTCATATATTCAACTGCTCTGCTGTGTCCAAAGGACATTGTTTCCTTGTGGTAACATACAACCTCTGGTTGTGATACCATTTCTGCCTCTTCTTCAACACTGTTCCCTGCGCTTTGGAAGAATGAGGTATGGGTATGAACATTCTTTAGTCTTTTATTCTTTGTACCTTAGTTAAATAAAGTTCTCTGTATTAATTACTGTCTACTACAAACAAGCATCTTTTTTTTGACATACAACATACTAAAATGGTTTATTAAGGTAACAAAAAAGAAAGAAAAATAAAACCAATTAATGGGAAACATACAGGCTATTGGCAACCACTATTCTAAAATTATGTTAAGTACAAATGAACATACTGAAATGTGTGCAATTCTAAGTTTTTAAACCAGAAGATTTTCTATACTAACACACATTTATATTAATGACACATAAAAAAAATAAAAACTTTATTACAAAAATAAGTTACACTCGCCTCCAGCTTACAGTATAAAACAATTTTATTTGCAGGAATGCAAAATGATTGACAAACAAGCATCTTAAACGAAACTTTAGAGAAGCACTAAACTATGAATTTCAAGATACTACATAGAAAATTTGTTGATACTATGTACATTTAGTAATAGCATACTTGCCCACAATGGTCTATGACCTTTCTAAGAATACATTCTTAGCACAATTATTGTGACAGGTATGGTTGTTTGCATAGGTTGAAGTGGAGTTAAATTTGATCTGAAAGTAGTTAATTACTCCCCATGATATTTTTTTCACTCCCATAACAATTGCCCTATCTTACCGGTCCAATCCCTATTGAAGCTCAAATTCATTGCCGTATATGTCTGAGGTAATTTTTCTTCTCTTGTAGCATCCATAGTAGCTATGAGAACTTAGAAATCTAACCAAGATGGGTTAATCTTCCAGGTATTATTAGCATGAGTTTTTCCTTTTTTATTTGTTAAGTATACAGTGTTTTCAGATTTCAGGGCTTACCATAAAGCTCTGGAGGTTAAACAAGACTAATGAAAATAACCTGTAATACTTGGAATCTATGTAACTTCAGTGGCAAACAATCTTAAGAGCAAGCTAGATGTTGAAAAAAAAAACTTTTTAATTTAGTTTTAGTTCCATTGGATCATGGTCTAAACCATAAATTTCTAATTAAAAAGTTTAATTTTTTCTCTATTTGAAGTTTCAAAATTGTTTTTCTTACCTTTCTGTATTTTTAAATGATTCTTTTCCCCCTACTCCCATCCCACCCCACCCCCAAGTTCCAGTTTTTGCCTGGCAATCTTGTCTACTTCCCATATCCAGGTGAATGACTATATGTTTTTCTTTGGATTCACCTTCTTATTTAGCTTCTCTAGGATCACAAATTATAGGCTCAATGTCCTTTATTTATGGCTAGAAACCAATAATGAGTGAGTACATCTCATGTTCCTCTTTTTGGGTCTGGGTTACCTCACTCAGGATAGTGTTTTCTATTTCCATCCATTTGCATGCAAAATTCAAGATGTCATTGTTTTATACCCCTGAGTAGTACTCTAATGTGTATATATTCCACACTTTCTTCACCCATTCTTCCATTGAAGGGCATCTAGGTTGTTTCCAGGTTCTGGCTATTACAAATAATGCTGCTATGAACATAGTTGAACAAATGCTTTTGTCATATGATAGGGTATCTCTTGAGTATATTCCCAAGAGTGGTATTGCTGGGTCCAGGGGTAGGTTGATTCCGAATTTCCTGAGAAACCGCCACACTGCTTTCCAAAGTGGTTGCACAAGTATGCATTCCCACCAGCAATGGATGAGAGTACCCCTTCCTCCACAACCTCTCCAGCAAAGGCTATCATTGGTGTTTTTGATTTTAGCCATTCTGATAGGTGTAAGATTCTTTTACACTACCTATAACAAGTGAAAATAATATCAGTAAAATGTTTTGAGGAAAATATTTCCTGGTTTTTTTTGGGGGGGGCGCGGGGCAGATGGGGTGGCATAATTCTTATAAGTAAGGATTACTTTAGTGAACCAATATCAAGACTTCCAAAGAACTTCTTGAGTTCTCTAAGAAATCTCTATGCAGTAATTTTTCTGCACTGGGCTCAGATGATAGGTAAGAGTAACCAGTTCTATAAACAGTTCAAAAATGGAAGATCTCTGAGGAAATACATCTATAGCACAGTTCTCAGAAGTATGAAATCTAGCTTTTATGAATTGAACATCAAACCTTGTTTCTACTGATATCCAAACTTTGAATTTCTGTCTGATTCTAAAATCAACTATATTTGAAAGGAATTAGAAGTAGCATATGGTTTATTATGATAAAAATGTGATACATATTATATATATGTGTGTGTGTGTTTATCAGTAATATATGTTAAAATAAATGTATCGTGTTTATTCTGTTCAAAAGTTTGCTTAAAGTATTTAAAATTTTCCATTTTATATGGCAATAGATGAGTGATCCCAATACATCTTATGTGAAATAGCAGAGCATGGCAGGTTGGAAGGATAAGTCAGGAATATTTAAGACAGTATAACTTTAGTGTAGATCTAATGAAATAATGAGAAATATGAGAAAAAAGTATATTGATATATAATGCCTTAAAGGGGAAATTCTAGTAAGACAGTAAAGGTATAATGAACAAATTGAATTACACAAATTGAATTATTAAAGTCTAAATCAATTAAGGAGTATAATTTTTCACACTTTAAAAAAATTTCAAAGTAAAGTTTTGAATAACGAATGAAATATTAAAGACTTCAAATAGACATTGTTCTATAAGCAGTAAAATAAACGTCTAATGTTTTTAAGTGCAACTAAACCAGGAAGCTAGATCCATAAACAAACACAGCAGCTTTTCTTGTTTGTATTGTTTACATTTTCTTTCTATACCTGTCAAATGTGTGCCTTCCAGTAGTGTCCTTCTGCAGCTCCAAGTGATGTCCTGGGTAGAGGTAATGTCTGCAGATGCTCTAGTTATCAGCGCTACTTTCAAGAAGTATCTTCAGTGTGTCACTCATAGGCATGAACTTATTTATCCAAGTTGACCTTACAACCTAGTTGGTATGTACAGCAATTTGGTTTGTTTTTAGAGCCTGTTGTTTGGGAACAAAAGGAGCCCTTGTCTCATGTCATTTTATATTACATAGCCTTGCAAGGTTGGCGCAGTATTCTTGTCATGGACACATAATGTTCTGTTTTGTTTTACGAATTTGAATTGTTATTTTTTTTAAAAAAAAACTAAATACAGACCAATCCTTTCTAGTAATAAAGCTCAGGGAGTACATTATAAAGAGGAATTATGCCAGATCAAGCTTAAATATGTGTAATTCTTAAACTGTATATCTACTTTTAAACATTTATATTTTAAGACACTGCTTAAATCTGATGGTTGATAAAAAGGAATTGATGCTCATAAAATATCTTCAATGTCTTAAAGCAAACATATTTTTAATTTTTAAATATTTAGTGAATTTAATATTTTGGTAGAGTTTTGTAAAACAAGTATTGGGCTGGAAATATATTTGAAAAATGTTTTAGGAATTTTTTCTAAGGCCATCACTTTAAAACTGTCTCCATTCTAAAGCTGAAGGAGATTTTAAATTGCCAATTTTGTTTTCATAATCAGGTCAAACAAGAATGAAATCCACTTTCCAGGCAAACAGAATATGCAGGCTGTTGTCATGTCACAGAAATCATGAAGCATCAGGTAGGCTTCTGTGTTTCCTAGCTGGTTATCTTTGATGTTCTATTTTTTTTTAATTGTTGATTTCCACAGTGTTTACATAAGTCCCTGTTCTTATTTTTGCTTTGTGGACTCAATACATATTCATATTTTAAAAAAAAGTGGAATACCCTTTTAAAATACGAATGCTGTGATCTAGAAAGGAAGTTCAGCAGTTTAAAACTCTTCTGCTTGTGAATCTCATGTTTGATTCTCAGTACCTACATGAATGCTCACAGCCTTCTGTAATGAGACTTCTACTGGATCCAACCCCCTGAACTGATCTCTGCCGACATCAGACACACTGTGGTCTACAAATATCCAGACAAGCAAAAACCCAAACATATTAAAAATAATTTTCCAAATTAAACACCACAAATACAAGATGCACATTTGACTGAATGTTGAGTATCTGTATACATAGATGAACTCAGCAGTCTACAATTGGGGTACTAGTATCCAAAGTGACCAGTGCTCCCTTGTTTACAAATATGATACAAGAACATTAGAAAAAAGTTTTTTTTTTCAAAAGAAGTGATTTCTAGCATTATCTTTACTGTTGTTGTTTGAATGAGAATATTCCCCCATAAACTCCCATATTTGAATATTCTGGACCAAGTTGGTGCAAATGTTTGGAAAAGATTATATTTTGGCTTGTTGCAGGAGATGCTCAGCCTGAGTAATATTATTTTTATGTATGTTTTCAGGACTGAAAATTTAGTATTAGATGATTGACACTTTTTTGGGGGTGTGGCGGAGAGACTGTTTCTCCTGCTCTGCATTCCTAGTTGACTATAATCTTTTGTGTACAGTAAAGGTCTCATAAGTTTTCCACTATTCATGTCAACTGTTACTGTGTTCATTCAATTCATGTTCAAGCAATTATGTTAATGGTATTTTATGAGTGCAGTTTCTGACATTCCTAGGAGATGAATATATTACAGTTAATAAATAAAGCGGTTATGGTTTATAAAAGAGAGTAAGAAGAACTTAACTGGGGAACTTGGAGAGAGCAAAGAAAGGGGAAATGATGTAGTTATAATTTCAAACAATTATAGAAATAATAAAATAAATAATAACTAAAATATAAAATAAAAAAGGTTTGTGCCATTCTCATTGTGGCTCTCTGCCTCCCACCTGTGAATCATGATGCAAGCTGCAAGTTACTGCTTCAGTACCATGCCTGCCTGTCTGTGTTGGAGTTAGCCGCTTGTTCGTCCAGGCCACCCAGAAACAAAATAATCACACAGAAACTGTATTAGTTAAGTCACTGCTTGGCAAATTAGCTCTATCTTCTTATTGGATAACTCTTACATTTTAATTTAACCCATCTCTATTAACCTGTATATCACCAAGAGGTTATGTCCTACCAGCAAAGTTTCAGCACCTCTATCTCCAGCAGTGATAGCTCCATGGTGTCCCTCTAACTCTGCCTCTTTCTCCCAGCATGCCATTTAGTTTTCCCCACATACCTAGTTTTGCCCTATCAACAGGTCAAAGTGGTTTCTTTATTCATTTATGATAATCACAGCACACAGAGGGGACTCCCACATCATGTCTGCTTTCATGATCACTGCCATGATGGTTGTGGACTCTTAACCTCTGAGTCAAGTTGCCTTGGTCATGTTGTCTTATCACCACAATGGAAAAAACTAAGACCTATCAAGCCTACTTATCTCCCTGTCTCTCTGCCATAATATGGATGCAAGGAAATAGATTCATCTCCATATTTTTCATGGATTCAATAAAACGAGTGAGATTTTAATAGACTATCATAAAATCTTATTTGATTTAATATACATTTTCAGCTTTGCCTTGGTTTATTCTAGAAAAATTGAATAAAAGTATACATGATTTGTTCAATACTGTATTGAATGTATGAACACATTCATAGTTCAATTTCATGTGCAGATTTGGAAATTATGGGGTAGTGACATTAAATATATTTAAGAAAACTCTTTCTTAGAACTTATCAAAAACTTAGTATTTGCATTCAACTAGGGTAGCCAACTTAAGAAAAAATATAAGATAAACAATTAAATTTCACTTTATTTGATGAAATGGGAAATACATTATGATTTTCCCATGTTATGGTTATTTAAATGTCATGGGACACTCTTAATTTTACTATAACATGTAAAAGTTATAAATGTTTTCACAGACATGTTTATTATGGAAAATCAATGAAAAAAAGAGAAAATTCTTCTTAATCTAGTGAAGAATTGAGCTGATAGACAAAGTATAATCTTCAATTCTGGAGATTAAGGCATACAAGAGGTCAGCCTGGATCTAATAGGAAACAGAAAAAAAATTATTTTACTGATAATAAACTTGCAGTTCTTTAGAAAATAGATTAGAAACCTTCAGAAAATACCACAAAATTAAACCAAAGTTATTTAAACGAATAATCATCATGACAAATGAAATTTCTTTTGGTATAAAAGAGTAATTCACATTTGTAATCAATTCACATGACCCATATGTTCAAAGAATAAAAACTGCAATGCAGCGTGGCTTCCTCCAGTGAGGCAGAAAATCTGCTAGACCAAAGCAATCCATTAACAAGGGGCATCTTCAAATGTCTTTTGAAAATGGGAAACAAACAATCAAACTAACAAAGTAAACCAAATTTACAACCAGAAACATTTTTAACTTTGAAACTAGAATGTCATAGACCAAGACAAAACAAAAATAGGCTCCTCATTAATTCATAATAAACATTGCAATTAAAATCCTAGTATGTACAATTAATAGGTATAAATTACAGATTATAAAGAAATAGAACTGTTGATCTATAAATGATCTCATTCTCTCTCTCTCTAAATATATTCCTCCCAAATGGCAAATAAATAAGCAATAAACAACACAACATACCAAATAAGCCACAAATGAACAATTTCTGTATTCAGTACCAATACAGCAATATGTAGGCATGAGGTTAATATGTAATATTAAAGTAATATTTATATAACAACAATAACCAATTAGAGTTCAAAATGTTTAAAAGTACTAATTAAAGAACAATAAAAGAACTTATTACATAGAAGAAAATATATACTCATATGTGGAAAGCTATTAAATTATTGTGAAAAGTCAGTGAAGATTTTCACAAATAGATACATTAACACACATATTTGAACAACTGATGCAGTTAGGATGCCATTACTTTGTGTAGGATAGCCTCATGAGCTTTTTACCTATTTTCAAGAAATTGCCCTTCATCCAATGGAGACCATTATAGAACACTAAGAACTAATGGCAAAAGTGTAAACCTGAGAGCAGAAGATGTGGGCCTTCCTACCTAAGAGAACACATCACTTGATTTTCCAGTGCCAAATGGTCAGCTCTTCATGGGTTCTTACAAGCAACATTAAATGGACTCAGCAGGCTATACATGGGAATATAAAATATTTTTATATACAAATGCATATATAAATTTCATAAAATTTAATGGGAAAAGAAGTCATGAATTCCTAGGGGAATCGGGAAGAAAATATGTGATGGTTTGGCAGGAGGAAAGGGAAGGGAGAGATGTACTTAAATTACAATCTTCAAATTAAACAAACAAAAAAAAAACACTCAAAAAAATAAAGAAGTGAAAAGAGCAGAAGAAATATGCCTTGTGAAGATATAAAGATATTTTCACCTTTGCCTTGCTTATATATGATGGGATATGGTAATAATAAAAAAGAAAATGATTAAAAGATGGAGAAGAAAGAAAGGAGCTAGAAACTATGCTTCTCTGGTAAATAAAGTTGTAGGTACTCAAAGATTCATGAGCTGGCTAGCCTGTGGGAGTTAGCCATGGTTCCATTGGCATATAGTCTTCTGATAAGCTAGTCTTTAGTCCAACTAGAGAATTGTTGTCTATTTCCAAGATACGAGAGCCACTTTTGTATCTTTAGAATAATTTTGCCATGTTGATCATTGTGGTTGCCGGGTTTCAGGGCTAGGTAAGATTACTGATTACTTCTTCCCTTTATCAGCTTCTACAGTGCCTTATGGTAAAATGAGAGTGGCGCCTAGGAAGTAAGCTTTCTGATAAAGCCTAGCACGGCAGTCCTTATTTCGTGCCCATGTACATGATGCCTTTAGAAATAGGTACATACCTTCAACTTCCGAGAGGCAAATACGGGAATAGAAATAGCCTAGGTTATATTGGGAGTCTCTTGAATGCCTTTGATACCTCCAAAGAAGGCATCTCATTTCTGATATTAAGGTTCTTATTAGGCAGTCTATGCATATTGGGGAAAACACCAACAATATTAATAGACATATTGATGTACAAATGACAAATTTTAGGAGTTCCTTCCACCCCTAAACAAAAAGCTACAGGCAAATGATGACAACCCGGAGGAAGAGAAATAGTCTCCACAGAGATGATTCTCAAAATTAGGTTTACAATATCACAATGATCAGCCCTAAAACCACGTAAATACAATCACCCCTAAATGGACCATGCAGTTTATATTTATATATCTATGGGTTTATACTTACATATAAAATAATAGTCAAATTTAAAAAGGCTATGAATTTGAAGAGTGTTGGGTGGAGGGTATAGGAAGGAAAGAAGTAGAAAGTGTTGGAGAGAAAAAAAGGAAAAGGTGGAAATGATGTAATTTTATTTCAATTAAAACTAAAAATTTACTAAAAATTAAGGGAAGTTATCTTTCACTATTAATCAACTCTTTTTCAAATTTGTGTGGAAAACTAAAAGACTACAATAGCCAATTTTTTGTTGTTGTTGCCACAAAAGTAGCAATAGCAAAATGTTAACAAAAATACAATGATGGTTTTCAAATCAAAATCCCCCTACATAGCTATTTCACTTAAGAGAAATTCATGGAAATACATATAAAATAAATAACTTTATAGATCATGTAGAAAGAAATGAAAAATGGAAACTCAAAAGGATAATCAAATGGTTTTCAACAAAAGGAAAAGGATGATGTTTTAATAATAAAGAGATAATGATGTTCCTGATACTATGCAAATTTGATGACTACGTACAAGGAAAGTGGAGACATACATCTCAAATATATCATAATAATCTATTCAGAATGTATCATAGGCTCAGAAGCAATTTGAATTATATGTTAAAATAAACACAGGTTGGAAACTTTATTTACTGTTTTTAAAAGTACACAAATATATTGAGAGAAAAATGTTTTGAGCTTTTTTAAGTTATGAAACTTCTAATTGTTGTTAAATAATTTTTAAGAACTTAAATACAAATCACAGATAAAGATGAAATAATATCAGAAGATACACTTGAATAAAATGTATAGTCCATATATACTAACATTTCAACATCGAGCAAACAATTTAGATTTAAAAAAAAAAAGAAATCACAAAACTACCTGAATAGTCACCTCCTTGAAGAACACACTCAGATATCAATTGAAGGATCATAGGATCCTCCTCAACCTGCAAAATTCATGGACAACTGAATTTTCATTTGGCTGCACAAATATCTTAGAAAGTGAAGCTAGATTCATTTTCTTCCATTAGCTATTGAGGATTTAGCTAAAATATGTCTCCATTACAGTTCCAGACAGGCACACAGATTTTTATACTACAGCAACATTTATGTGTCTGTATCTCCTAGACAATGCCATTAAAATAATATGGGGCGTTATTTTTATTTCTGCAGATGCTTCACAAAGAAATAGAAGAGAAACTTCTGAACCATGCTGTGCTGGTATCATTAATAGCTCCCATACTAGATTTGGATTGACTTGTTTAAATCCTCATTTCATATCTTAATATTGAGAAAACACTTATTTTTGATTAAATTACTTTTCTGAGTCTCAGGATATTTATTGGTATGGTGCATAAAATCCCAGAATTTAATTACCAAGCTAACTATCAGAGAATAATTTAAAGTAACTCAAATAATATATAAAATATTTCTAGAACTTACTTTTGAAAAAGTATAATTCTTACTACTAAAAGCATTTTTT
Source organism: Microtus oregoni (assembly GCF_018167655.1). Classification (NCBI taxonomy): domain Eukaryota; kingdom Metazoa; phylum Chordata; class Mammalia; order Rodentia; family Cricetidae; genus Microtus; species Microtus oregoni. Next base: position 21,264,310 of record NW_024543060.1, read on the forward strand.
TTTTCGCTCAGGTGTCCATGCTAGTGCTTGGAAATGTTTAGTTCATGGTAGGTGTTGCCTCACCATAGTTTAAAAATATAATTGTTCATGTTCTAACATATTATAAGGTGAATATACTGGGAATACTGTAATACTCACAAGTACAATATGTAAAGCACAGACTCTTAACCAGAATGTGATTTGTCTTTTCAATAAGGATATAAGATATTTTCCACCATTTAATGCTTCTTGACTTTACACAACTTCACAAAACAGCTCAAGGAGAAAAGTCAAAGGCACTGTTTCTGGACAATTTTGTGGCTGGTGACATTTATGTAATTTAACTAGCTTGGGCAAATGTAATCTGACCTTTGTAACTGGGTAGTTTTTTTCTTTTACTTAAAAAGTCATTTATTCAGTAAATGTGTTGTCTGTTTCTGAAGATTGACATTGTGTAGTTGCTTTATATAATTCATGTTTTAACAAGTAAGTTTTATCAGTGATTATGTAAATAAACCTGTTCACCTTGAAAAATTACAAGAAAAAATAACCACTTAAACTAATGAATCAAATAATTCAGCTAGAGTAAAATAAATAAGTGTACACATTGGTGAGATTATGTTAATTTATCTGGGACACAATGTCAACCCTTTTTAGGTAAATCTTTGAAATTAAATCTTAACAGCAGTCAAAATGGCCAATATCAATAAAACAAATGAAAGCTCATGTCATCAAGGATGTAGATTAAGAAGAACACTTACTTACTAGTAGTGAGAGGACAAACCTGTACAGTAATTTTGGAAATCGGTGTTGTGATTCCCCAGGAATACAGGACTTGATCTATATATAGATGGAGCTTGGTCACATACCCAAAGAATGATTCGTTCTATCACAAAGAGTTGCTCAGCCGTATTCATATCTACAATACTTACAATAGCTAGAAATATGAACAAAACCAGATGTCCCTCACCAGAAGGATAAAGAAAATGTGGTGCATTTAAACAGTCGAACACTATACAATTTTTAAAAATGAAATAATAAAATTTGCAGGTTAATGATAGAAGCAGTGAGATAATTCAAACCAGAAAGAGAAATACAGCGGGTACCCAATTATATGTCAATATTTGCTCTTATGTCTTTGATAATCAAGCTAAAACTATATAAGAACTTATAAAGTTAGAGAATGGTAGAATCCTCTTAGTAAGGGAAAATAGAATCCATAGGTATGGAAGGACAAACTGGGGAACAGAAATGGAAGCATCAAATGGGGATGGAGTGAGAAGAGAGATAACAGAAGGAATAATGTGGGACATGTGGAACTATGGGTCGTATGAGGAGTCATAAGGTAACCTTATACAGTAGAACCTTCCTAAAATATATATATGTACGCAGGATACATGAATTAAATTTCTAAATATTGGAGGTGTCAGCCCCAGTAACACATCTCTCATCACTAAATTTGCTTCCAAAGTAGGAATGGGTAACATCTAGTGTAGTTGTTTGCCAAAGGGAGGCCATGAGAGCCTTTGGAAAACCCAAGATGTTTCCAAAGTTATTGCTTTCTCTCCACAAACTGATGGTAAAACATTATTGCTGAAGAAAACACCTACAGAACTCACTGAGCACCGAGAAGCAGTTTGGTGATTATGTAGAAGTTTTCACCCCTGTGATTAGTGTTCATAGTGCTCAAAGGTATTCTGCATGCTACCAATGAAAAAAGATAAGCTCAAACTCAGACACAATCTGTTTTTTTCTAAAATGATGAACTTCCCAAAGATTTTAAGAGCCATAGGGAATAGAAGACACCATTATGGTTAACGTTACATTTAAGATTTAGATGTACTGTGCTTGAGAAATCGAAAATCTAGAAAAATTATCTTACATGTAAGCCCATAACTTGTACACATTGTACCATAGGCCCTTGTACATTTAAGATTATTCTTAAATTGACTGATTTCTAAAAGTTCATATTCTTGCAAGATAATAAGTCATAAGATGTAGCATGATTAATAAAAATTCACAGACATATATTGGAGTTCAACCTGTGGGTCAGAAAAGCAAAACAGCCAGCTACCAACTCTTATCTCTACTTCAAACCAAAATGTCAATACTGCCTTCAGAAATTCTCAGAATGAGACTGTTCCTGAGAACTGAGAGCAGAATTTTTTGGTGTGTGTGTGGCGGGGGTGGGTGGGTCTATGTTTGTTTCTAAGAGACGGTGTATCTGCTCACTATCTAACCCTGCACGTTTGTTATTCTTGTTTTATAATTTTTCAGAAAATGTACTGTCATGCACCGCTCCCCAGTCTGTGCTCTATGCGCTAGAACCCAGTTTGCGAGCTTCAGGCAAGGGGATGGAGGTTGAGAATACACACGCAGAGACAGACAGACAGACAGACAGACAGACAGACAGACACACAGACCTTCCAACACTGGTACCAAAAAGCCCCTCTTTAATAGCACCATGGAGGCTTAAACACCCAGCAGTCAATGGCCAACAGGTGAAAATCCCATCCTCTGATCCTCTAGGCAAAGCACAGCTTTTAGTAACTTCAATTAGAAGGCTCTAGCAGGGAAAAGCAGTTCAGGGCCAGGACTTAATTGGTCCCAACAGTACTCTCTAGTCAAAGATGGTCACAAATTTGTTTTCTTTCCACTGTAGTTTGTTGAGTTATGGGATTACAGCTCTGTGTACTTTGCTCAGACTTCTTTTTCATTCTTATTTTAAATTAAAGGAGAAGAGATGAAGTTTTTCTTTTTGGTAAAATCATTGCTTTCAATTATGAAGGAACACAGTGCTATTATACAATTTATTTTTCATATAGTTATTTTGTCCAAGTTTGGTTACATGAGTACTGCTAATTACAGGAGCAAACTGGGAATGTAGTTCTTTTTTTTTTAACCCAAAAATTTCAAAGGAGGGAATGTAGTTCTTAAGATTCACACCTTCTGGTAGACAGGCCTCTTATAAACACATTCACTCAGCATAAGCAGGAATGTGAGGAGGAGGCTATTTGCCTGACGACTTTCTTCTATGAGCCTCTGTTGGAACAGATGGAGAACACCCCTCGTCTCCAGGACTGAAGAGATCTGATGGGAGAAGATTAGAGAGTGGTTTCTAATAGCAAAGTTTTAGTAAGACTGGAGCCAAATTCCTCAGCAGTAACTTAGAGAGGTTGAAGCCCCAGATCTGAGAAATTAGAAAAGTCCGTCATTAGCCTGTCTTTTTTTTTTTTTTTTTATGAACATCAGTCTTTATTGGCCACAGCTACTTGAGGGGGATGAAGCGTGAGGAGTGGGTGGCACTGATGCCAGGCCAGCCGTGCTTCACAGGCTTGTAGGTGATGGAGAACTCGCCCAGGTAGTGGCCGATCATCTCCAGCTTGATCTCCACCTGGTTGAAGGTCTTGCCGTTGTACACGCCCACCATGCTCCCCACCATCTCAGGCAGGATGATCATGTCCCGCAGGTGGATCTTCACCACCTCGGGTTTCTCCATGGGCGGTGCCTCCTTCTTGGCCTTTCTCAGGCACTTGAGCAGCGAGTGCTGCTTCCGCCTCAGGCCGCGGTTGAGGCATCGCCTCTGCCTGGCGCTGTAGAGCTGCATCAGCTGCTCATAGGACAATGTCCAGCAGCTGGTCCAGGTCCACGCCGCGGCAGGTGAACTTGCGGAAGGTCCGCTTCTTCTTCTGTTCCACTTTGGCCATCTTGGCGGCGACTCGGAAAAGGAAGTTCATTAGCCTGTCTTTAGAATATACTTGTGCAGTGCCCAGATTGGTGTTCTATAGAAACAGAGAGAACACATATTGTTTGTGTTCTAAAGTAATAAATGACACAGCAACAGATGATAAGTTCAGGCTGAGTAATTTACCTAGAAGTTATTTCTGATCTGAGCATAATTGTTTGGCGAGAATTCCAGAAGAGAAGTAGATAGTGGGAAGTGAATAGCTGTATTTATTTATAAAGTATTTTTAAAATATTTAACTATCACAAATATGTGGTTAAATGAATCACAAAACCTTTTTAAAATTTTTAATCCAATAATTCACTAGTGTTTTTAATTGAATTATATTTCTTTTGTAATAATTATTCCAATCTCTTTCTTCCTTAATATTTGGCTAAAGGAACAGTAAGCTGTTTGCTGTCAAGCTGGGTGACCTGAATTTGATTCCTGGAACCCACATGGTAGAAGGAGAGCACTGATTCCTGAAAAATTTTCCCCCAAAATGTCCCATGGCACATATGCACACAGACAAACAAACACTAAATACTAATTAATTAATTAACTAATGCTATTAAATAATTGACCTTAGCGCAACGTCAGTTTAATTTTTTTTTAATTTGTTTCAACTAGTAACATTCTAGTTACTATTTCCCAAAAGTGTAACACAATTACAAGTAACACAACCAGTTAAAAGAGAAAGAGAGTGAATGAATAAAGATATAATTAGATGAATTATGAAACCAATAACATCCTGAGTCCAGGATGTTTACAATAAAATAGCTAATTGCTGAAAATACCACCTGGAGCAGACGTGCTCTACAGAACAAAGTGATACAAAGGCCTGAGCCAACAGCTGATTTCATTTTATAGTTTTGCTACCATTTCAAAAGGCAATGTTCTATAGTCATTAGTATAAATAGCTCTTAAGAAATCTTTGAGTTGCACACAACATTCTTTTACTCCTTAGTGGATACAAAAAGCTTCCTTTTGGTCCAGAAGTCAAGAGGGAATGTTTGCCTCTCTTAAGAACAGGTTCAGCTGGAATTCATGTTGCAGATAATGTAGGGCACCTCAAATTTAATTATCCTAACCACTTGAGTCCTATGAATGAGCCTAGTGCATGGGGTTAATCACTTATCAGTAGGAAAGTATAAGGCTCATGTACAGGTATAGCATGCAGTCAGCAGGTGATAGTCTGACTTACATGCCCTGCCCTGCCCACTGACTGGTGGAACCAATGAAGCATTCAGCCATTGAATTTCTTGGCTGTTTAAATGTCTCATATAATACTCAGAGCACATTAGCCTTGTGGATTTACTCTGTCCCTTTTCCTTAGCAGAAAGCATGCTAATGTTTTGGGGTTTGCTTATATTGTTATTGTTCTTTAACTTTGTTTTTCTGTTGGTTTTCGGTTTGTACTGTACTCATTTTAATTCCTTCAATGACTCTACAAGAAAATAACAAAAAATAATCATTAAATTCTGGAAGAAATTTATATAAAACTTCTTTACAGGTATTTAATTCATAGTTGTCACCAAATGCAAATATAGAATAATTAATAGTATGTTTTATTTTAAATACTGGGAAACAAGTAACCTTTTGAAACATGTTTTATCCTTAAGTCAATTTTGAACTTCATGTAAAATTATTTATATACCCCAGATAATTCCACAATGAGGTCAATAATTATATAACTCATTCATTGATTAATAAACAATAGCTCACATTAAAACTGTCCAAAATACCTTTCAGATACAGTAATCACAAAATAACACACTCTGATCAATGTTCAAAGATGGGCTTGATTTAATTAAATTAATACCTTTTAACTTTCTTTTTATTTACTCTTTGCGTCTTTCATGTCTCCACATCATGTCTCCTGATCACACCAATCTCCCTTGTCCCCAAAATAAACAAAATAAAACATAAGAGAATAAGAGAAGAAATGGTAAACAAAAGGGGGGGGTAATCTCATGATAGAAGCTGCAGTGTGATACAGTGAGTTATGCTGTAAACATTTTATCCTTAGTTTTAGTTGTTTTGTTTTTGTTTTTGTTTTTGTTCTTTTCATAAAGGCTTTCATCCCAAAGAATCATTTGTCTGGTTTATTACCTCTCATCTCTCCTACAGCATCAACACTGGATTCTAATTTGTACTCTTCCTGGATATCCCATTGTTGCCCTATGTTCTGAAAGGCTTTCAATCCTGGATCTGCATAACCACGCCTCCTCCACACCTCATGCTCCAGGAGATCACAGATATGGTGGATTTTGTTGAAACTTTGTAAACACCAGTTCTAGACCTGGGTAGTTGCAGGGAGTTGTAGTCAGTTGGCCTGCTCTCCCCTGTCTTTGTCACAAGGAGAGCTCTCCAACAGTGCCCTGGCCAGTTCATTCTTACAGTGATGAGCATGGGACATGACAAGTATTTGACTTTCAGGTCCTCAGGGTGAGTTTTCATGTACATCTTCATGACAAACTCCACTGTGTTGCCCAGGAGCCACTCTCCTGAGTACTGCAGCTGATGTGTTATAGGAACAGCTCACCCATTCTTTGGACCTGAGGGCCAGCTCCTCCACCTGCCTAAGGCTTTTGGGGGAGCGGGACATCTCTCCTTTGCTGATACTCTCAAGTGCCAGATGAGTAGTGGGGAACAAACAGCTCTTCTATGCTCACAGTGTTAGGGCTGACTCAGTCACACCTCCACCAACAGGGTTGGGTTTACATTCCTAAATGCTGCAGATGGTAACGGAGAGGGTCAGCTCCCTTGTCTGCCAGAGGTGGTCTGCTCAGTCGGTAGAGCATGGGACTCTTAATCCCAGGGTCGTGGGTTCGAGCCCCACGTTGGGCGCCATTCTGTTTTAATAGGAGCGGTGGGGCTGTGTCCCCAGCACCCCGGCCACCTGCTAGCATATGCCTCGAAATAATTACACGGACACTGTATTCTTTTAAACACTGCTTGGCCCATTAGCTTTAGCACTTATTGGCTAATTCTGATATTCCGATCAACCCATCTTTAATAAACTGTAGCACCCGTCTTACTGGGAAAGATTCAGCATGTCTGACCTGGTGGCTTGCTTCATCGCGTGCGTCTACCTCAGAGAGCAGAGCTATCGCATCTGCCCGGGAGAGGGGAGCATGGCATCTCTGAGCTCATTTCCTCTTCCTCCCAGCATTCTGTTCTGTTTACTCCACCCACCTATGTTCTATCAGGGCAAGCAGTTTCTTTATTTAATTAACCAATGACCTTCCTCCATCAAGTAAGAAAGGTCATCTCTCCCCTGCCCACACTGCAACATGAAAGAAAATAGTGGGACAGTTCTCCCATCCTCACAACTTCGGAACTAGCTTACTTATGTTGCTTTCAACATGGTTGGCTCTATTATATGCTCAGGAAAGACACAGGGACTGATCTCCTTAATATTGCAGCTCTCAGACTCTTATAACTTCAGAACTAGCTCTGCCACCTGCCTCAGGCATTGGTGGGTGAGTGGGGCATTTTTTTCCCTGCCCACGGTGAAGGCTTATGTTCTCTGGGTTGGCTCACTTGTACCCTCCTCAACATGGTCGACTGCCCTGTGATGCCCAGATGGTGCAGGGCCTGCTTTCTCAAGGGATGCATCTGGTAAAGAAGTCAGCTCCTTCACTAGCTAGAGGAATAGGGGAGGGCAAGAGGAGTGGGCATGTTCCCCTTCTCTCCACCATCACACTGTAGACAAGGGAGTCAGTATTAGCTATACCCTCCTCATGCCCTCAGGTCTGGTTCATCTGTGCCCCTATCTGTAGGGTCAACACTTCTGTGCTGCCCATGAGAAGTAGAGGGCCCCTTCTCCCAAGTGTTGCAGCTGGTAAGGGGATGGATCAGGTCCCACACTTGTTGCAGGTGTTGAGAGTTGAGGGGAAGAGGGCATCTTTCCCACACCCATGCTACCACATGGCCGACCACACTGCCAGGATCAACTCTCTCATGACCCTGTGAACAGGGTTAGGTCAAGTATACTGTGCTGCCCAAGTGAGGGATAGTGTTCCCTCTCCTGAGTGCTTCAGTTGGACAGTCAGTACCAGTTCTCTATAGTGCTGTCAGTGAGGTGTGCGACCACCTCTGTATAGCTCTATCCTCTTGGCCTTTGCTGGTATCAAGGACCTGGGACGTCAACACAGACTGTGACTGCTTTAGGTCCATGACCCTAAGCATGGGCCTCCTCAGCAGCCCAGGTTCAGCCATGACCATCACACTGATTGGCAATCAAGCCAACCACTTCTGTCAACTCTTCTCCTCTTTTGTTTCTTAACATATGTCTCTGTCCACAGTAAGTGAACCATTCTGTCTTTCTGTCTCTCTTTCTTCCATACTATAATATACATTTACTCATCATCACACTGCCCCATCAACTTGTGGTGCTGGATGGGCCCGGCCCCATGTTTTCTCTTCAATGCCCAGGGTGGGCCTGTGTGTGGGTCCTTCATAGCTCTGGGCAGAAATATGCTTCTTCCTCTGTGATGGGGTGTTATACCCCAGGTCTGCCTGTGGGTCTCTTGGCAGTCTGTCATGTTGCTGGGTGTGTCCCAAGTAGCTCAGACCTAGCAAGTTCTGGAGAACAACCCTATTTCTGCCCCAGGTCCTTGAACTTGGGGCAGGAAGAAATTCAGCTGTGAGTAGCCTGACTTTCCTAGTAATTTTTTTCACAAAATATTTTGCATAATTTATCCAAATATATAAGTAAGATGGATATTTAAGAATTAACATACATGACATCTTAGTAGAAATCTAAAACTCTTAGGACAAAATTTGTTTTTTGATAAATGAACTGTCTTTCATCTAGATTTTGTCAAATAAATACTGCTTATTGAAATCAAAGCCTACGATGACAAATATTGTCTCAGTAATCACTCTCTTAGTTCATCAAAGAAAAGGAACATTGACTGTAATTACCAGAAAGATCGTATTTCTTGAATTCATTGTAAAACTCTTAATGCGCATGATGAAGGAAAGGCACATCTTAGCTGAAATTTATAAAGATTGGGGTGAATGTCCTGTATTAGCCTAGCTCTCTTTCCACTGGAAAGATGAAAGCTGGCATAAATAAACCCCAATACAGTTCCTCATTTTCATTTCCCTAGCTATTTAAAAGTGCACAATTATGCACTGACTATGGGCAATGGACAGTGTATCATTGCTTAGAGAAAACGTTTGCTTATTGGTGCTGATTTTTCCCATTCTTCTTTTCTGCTACTTGAGTTGAGGAGGTCGGCTTTTATAGCTGATTTAGCTGGAGTGTGGTGTAGCCTCTATCCTCCTGGATCACTGACTCTCTGCTGAGAAAGCTGTTGCTCTGGATGTGTTCCAAGTGCACAACAGATTTCTAGTTATTGAAAAATAAACACTATTGTTGTTTTGCTGTGTGCCTAAGCTTTTGAACTTCTGTGTGTGTTTCTTGGAGTATTCTATTGTGACTGATAAAAAAAAAACTCCTTATCCTCTCTATTTTTTATGGATTTTCTTTCAGAAACAGTGAAGCATTTTCTCACAATACCTACAGATTTTCTTCATGAATGTCACCATTCTAATGATATTTCTACCCATGCTGAAGAAATTGAACAGAAAGAAAGATGATTCATTTTTTACATTATTTAGAAGTGTACATACTACCAATACTTAAGTATGTATGATGTGTTTTTAAACACAATTTGTGAAATACTAACTTCCTACAAGTGTGGGAGAAACTGAAATGCTTAAATAACTAGGTTCAGCAATATCACTTGTATAGAACTATTGATAAGGACGAAAGCCACCCAATAATAAAATTACTAAGTGTATGACATGAGAAAATTAAGAGCAGCCATTATCACCCCAAAACTCACTGTTGTATTAGTTGTGAAACCCTTGTTTCAAGATCATTATTGTTCACATATACTATTACCCTAATCCTCTTAAGTACTTCTCAAGGAGACCCTTACACACACGTTTTAGGATTTCACATTTCACATTACAGGATTAGTTTGAACTTGAAAACTTTAAAGAAAAAACCCAGAAGATGGTAACGGGAAGTAACCACAAATGCTATTGGTGTTCAATTATATTACATTGTTGAACCTCTCATTGAAGCTGAAATTGGATAATAGTTGAAGAGACTATTATGCTAAAAAGGAGCTAATTTGAGATATAATATTTTAAGGTTATACCTTATTATTGCTACTCAGTTGTGTATTATATTGTAAATAAGTCATCATATAACAAAAAGCATAAAGAGAAATGGAATTACTTGGGAATATCTCAAGAAATTCCTTCCTCCCTAAGGTAAAAATCCAAAGACTGATGAATAACAAGTCATTATATCCATTCTTCAATCTCACAATAAAATTCCCTATTAGCTTTCTGTATATAAATTGTCCTTCCTAGAAAAGTTATACTTAGTAAATGAGTTTCCTCACTCTATGTGTGGAATGGAACCCTCCATACACAAATTAACCCTCCATACACAAATATTGCCAAAAGTGGAATTTCCTTTTTATTCCCAAAGTTACTTTGTGTCATGGTATCTCTTCAACTTCAAAGCAACAGAATGGTAACTAAGACAGAAGTTGGTACAGGGAGTGGGATATTGTGGATTATCATATATTAAAGTTTGAAATTCAATTTTAAATCTCCCCAGAATAACAGACGATTAACAATGGTTAAAGGACTCAAGGTAAAATGTGGAATTAATAAAATGAGAAAATATAGCAGGAACAAGAAACTAGAACATGTGTTGAGTTTCAATAGTTCAGGAAACAAAAGCTATAAAACATGAACTGTCATCTAATTAAACAGCTTCTATAAAGTAAAGGAAATAAAATGAAGACATAGCATAAGCTGAGATGATCTTAGCAGAATATATAAAAAGACAAAATTCAGCATGTGAAGAACAAATAATCCAATCAATACATGATCAAACAAACTGAACATGCACTTATCAAAAGTATTACTGAAGTAAAAAATATTTAATATCAAAAAATAGGAAAAGATACATCAAAACTACATTGTAATTTTTAATGTATCCTTGTCAACATTTCCATTAATATTATAAAAATTAATGATAAATAAATACTAGTCTGGAACTGAGGGGGAAAACATATTGTAGCAGGTATATAAGTTTAGTCAACCACTTTAGAAATCTGCGTGTAGGTTATTAACAAAATGGAAATAGAACTGCTGTAGATCTAGGTATAGTATGTCTTAGTATGTACCAAGAGAATAAAATATTAAAATATTACTGAATAGATACAAGTATATCTGTGCTTAATAATAAATTATTCACAGAAGACAATTTATATAATCACTCTTTTGGATGAATTAATCACATGAGTGATTGTATAAAGGAATTTCTTTACACACACTTACACATACAGAGGGGGGAGAGAAAGAATTACCCACAGACTACAAGGCTGTAACTCACTATATTTTTAAGCTTGTACATAGACAGAAGTACTCAGTGGAGTATTATTCAGTCACGAAAATAAAATTATGCTGTATGTAGAAAATGGATGTACCAAAATTCATCATGTAAAATGTAGTCAGACAGTAATCTCAAAAAAAAATCATAATGAACTTTTGTATATGAATTTAAGGTATTTTTTGTAACAGAAGAGTCCACCGTAAGGAAAAGCTAATATGAAGGCCTCATCCCTTCTAAAAGGAGATGGAGAATTGGATGATGAGATAGATAAGCAGAGGGGGCATGAATGGGAGGAAAGATTGGAGAAGAACCTATGGTTGGTATGTAAATTAAGTAAAAAATTCTGTTCTGTGTGTTTCTGAATATTATTCTGAAATTTTTGCCTATGTCGGCACAATTATTTAAGCATTTCCTTGTTGCGGGCAAACTTTGGAAGACTTTCCAATTAGCTATTAAGAATAAAGTTACCAAAAACTGCATGAAAAATAAAGTTCGTATGGAAGAGAAGCACAAAACTAATGTTCACACTCAGATAAAATTAATATATTTGATTTCTTGAATAGTAGGATTGAAAATTATTATTTTGAATTAAACGAGGATTAATCATAAAAGTATAGAGTGCCAACTGGGATGGTTATAACTGAATGGAATCATATGAATGTTTAAAACTGTGTCAGTGAAGCTCATCTATCTGTATTATCAATCTGAAGCAACAAAAGGCATACTATAGACTCATGCATATCAAAGACAATTCAAACTCAGAGATTCATCAGCTTCTGCCTTCCCAGTGCTAGGACTAAAGGCATTCACCACAATACCCTGCTCTAAGCTTTTATTGATTCCTTTGCAAAAGTAGGAAACTTAGCTGTGTGGGATCTTGCCCTTGAGGTCACCATTGCTTTTATTAAATTTCTTAGTCTATAAGGTTAATTACATCCAAACTACCAAATTCCACTCCTCAGCCCAAATAGGCGTTTACTAATACCATGATGCAAAAGGCATTTAGTCCAACTTCAGAGATCCCCATATTCTATCACAGTCTCAACAATATTTAAATGTCTAAAGTCCAAAGTTCCTTCTGAGATTAAGGCACTCTCTTAACTGTAATCCCCTATAAAATTCAAATGAAAAAATAGAACACATACTTCCAACAGATATACAGGATAAGGATTACCAATCCAAAATGTTGGGAAGGGAGCCTAGTGAGGAAATACTGGACCATAACAAAACTAAAGACAAACTTGGCAAACTCCAAACTCTTCATTTCTATATCTAATGTCAAAACACTCCTTAGATTGCCAACTCCTTTCAGCTTTATTGTCTTCAATGCACTTCTTTTTCTTGGACTGTTTACATTGTCGGTTGGCAGCTCTCCTGGGCAGGTATCTCACAACTCTGGCATCTCCAACATCTTGGGATCTCCAAGGCAATCTTGGCTTCAAATTCACACTGTCTCAATTTCAAATTCAATGGCCTCTCTAGGACTCCATTCAGGGGTTTCCTTAACACATACCTGGCCTCCATGGTTTCCTTTAGTCATGGAGAGAAATTCCAAAACCTATTTCTTCTATCCTTAGTTTTGAAGCCAGAACCTAGTGACTTAAGTTGTCAAGTTCTGCTACTTGCTTGGGCTGGAACATCACTACCTAGTTCAATTAAAGTTTTATTAGATCTCTGTTTTTGATTGTTACCATCATTGCCTAAGTTTGGCTATTAGAAACTTGATCCGTAGACAAGGCTGATTTCAAACTCAGAGATTCATCAGTTTCTGTCTTCCCAGTGCTAGGACTAAAGACATTCACCAGTATACCATGCTCTAAGCTTTTATTAATTCCTTTGCAAAAGTAGGAAACTTAGCTGGGTGGGATCTTGCCCTGAGGTCACCATTTCTTTTATTAAATTTCTTCATCTATTTATCACCTTGATCACTACATTTTGCTCTATTCCGATCTCTCCTGTTCCCTTTTTTTGTTAAGCTTTAAATTTTATAATTTATCCTTTTCAAGTTGTTTATTTTCATCATAAATCTTCATTAGAATTACCACAAATAACCACACAACAGACTCTAAACTCGACTCTTTTGAGACTTCCTCTGTCATGGGAATTAACTCAAAATTCTTCATATTGGCCTCAGGCAAACTTTTCAGACAAGTGCAAAAAGCAACCACTTCATCAAAATATCACAAGAATGATCTGTAGGCAATATCCTAATGTTCTTCTCCTTTGTAAACTCTTGAGCATGTTCCCCATAGTTTATCAAATCACATTCAACACCACTGACTTCCATGCTCTCACTAGTATGGCCTATTAGTCAACACTTAAAGCATTCAGTTGCTTTTCTAATCCACAGTCTTAAAGTACATACTCCTTCAAACAAAAATATGGTCAGGTTAAGGTCCTTCACAGCAATACCTCACTCCTGGTACCAGCTTCTGTCTTTCTTTGTTTGTTTTGTTTATTGAGATAGGGTTTTTCTGCATAGCTTTGGAACCTGTCTGGGAGCTTGTTCAATAGTTCAGGCTGGCTTCAAACTCACAGAGATCTACCTGCCTCTGTCTCCCAAGTGCTGGGATTAAAGGTGTTCACTATAGAAACCACCTTCCAGTCTTACTCCTGGCTTTGTTAGTTTTTCTATTGCTGTTAAGAGACTCTGTGACCTATGAAATTCTTATAAAGAAAAAGTTTAATTTGGGTGGGTTGCTTACAGCTTCAGAGATTGAATTTTAGTTAGGGTTTCTATTGCTGTGAAGAGACACTATGACCATGGCAACTCTTATAAAAGAAAACAATTAATTGGAATGATTTGCTTAATGTTTCAGAAGTTCAGTTCATTATCATCATGGCAGGGAGCAAGGCAGCATGTGCTGGAGTAATAGCTGAGAACCCTATATCTTGCAGGCAATGAGCAGATAAGTGAGACATTGGGTGATATCCAGAAGAGTGGAAACATCAAAGCTTGCCTCCAGAGTGACACGCTTCCTCCAACAAGGCCATTCCCGCCCCATCAAAATCATGCATGCTCTTAGTACCATTCCATATGACATTATGGAGGACAATTTCTATCATGAGAAGCTTGTTTACAGTTTGGTAATTCAGTTCATTATCATCATAACAGGGAGCATGAGGACATGCCACCAGGAGACATGATACTGGTGAAGTACTGAGAATCTTATGTCTTGGAGGCAAAATTAAATGGTCTGAAAGTCACACTGAAGGAAGTTTGAACAAAAGGGACCTCAAATCCCACACCCATAGTAACACACTTCCTTCAACAAGGATACTCCTACTCCATAAAGGACACACCTCCTACTAATGCCATTCTCATGATCTTTTTTGTTCAATCACATTCAAACTACCACATATAATTCTCAATACCTATCTAATTTGAAAACTAAGAGAATAAACAACTGTGCAAAATATGAAGACAATGATCTTCACATGTAAACAATGCCATTACATATCAAATGTAAACAATGTTATTACATAAATAGTATCAGAGGTAGAAATTTACATTGTGATATGATAGATGTATCCATACAATATAAGCATACTCTTATACAAAAATAGAGGTAGGAACACTCACATTCAATATTCAATATATCAATATACAAGAAACAGTACCAATATAATTTTCTAAAAACAGTAAGTCACAAATACAAATCATCCCATCAAACCAGTTAATCCCCCCCTTTTTTTGAATATACCCCTAATTCCATACAATATCTCCCCATCCCCTCAACCCTAAACCAACCACTAAAAGATGTCCCTAACCCTGTGGGCAAACTCTGTTGGGAGAGGGGACGTTGTCCTCTTAGATTGCTTCTAGCTGACATGGGGGTGACGTTCTTCTTAGGGGCCCCTGTGAAAGCAAATGATGGTAAAATTCCCAAATTAACCTTTGACGTAAGAAAATTATAACTAGTCTCTGAGCATTTTGAGAAGGTCTGCCCAGAGTGTTGTCAAAAATGTGCATCATTCGAAATTGTCTCCTGCAGTTGGTACCAAAAAACAGGTCTAATATTAGCGCTTAAAAAAAAAATCATGACATCATAAAAACCAGATTGAGTTGATGTTGTAGGGCCCCATCTTCATCCTGGAAACTTCAAAGATTACTGTAGGAAAATATGTTGCTTGTTATGGGAAGTTTAAACATTAACAACAAGGACATATACTGACATATAAAGAAAGACACAGATATGAGGAAAGGCAAAGAAAGTTTATCAAGTATAAAATTATTCTTATTCTGTCCCATTTCATGGCTCCTGACCTGAGACAGAAACTCTGAAATATCTCTTATCAACAGGCTTGGAATTGAAGAGGGACTGAGCCATAGTCCAACTCCAAATCCAGCTCTACACATTTATAAAGAAGTGTTCAATAAAACATATAAATATATATAAAAAATCAATACTTACAGTATGTATAGAATTTTATTGTTGATACTTAGTGGGTCGTAACTATTTTCCATCCATCAGTAATTAAATATTCAGGGTCCCTTAAATTCTTTGAGGATGAGTATTTTCCTGTGGAGATAAGTAAAGAACCCTGCCCCCAACCAATCTGTAAACCTTACCCTCAGTATGCTCGCCATCCTTGTGAATGAATTGTTATTTATCTTTTCCAAGTGACTTCTCTTCTTCAAACAGAACCTTTATTAATTTTGACGGTATCCATAATTTTTCCTCACCTGTTGATATAAGAGCAAAACCCCTTCCCCAACACAGCACATCTCCTGGCTTCCATTGTGAGGTCAGCACATCCTTGAAATAAACTGGTTGATTTAGTTCAGCAGACTTTTCCATTATCCAATGTCTTTCTGCAGCCGTCGTTCCCTTCTCATTAGCATTGAGAAAATTCAAGGCTAACAAAGCATTATGTAACGTATTTCTGGGGGTGTTTTCCACCCCTTTCTGTTTGCTCAACATATCCTTTATAGTTTAATTTGATCTTTCTATGACTGCTTGACCTGTAGGATTGTATGGTATACCTGTAACATGCTTGATATTGTAATAATAAAAAAAAAAGTTTCATTTTCCTTGAGACATAAGCAGGACCATTATCCGACTTTATTTGTGTAGGTATACCCATGATAGCCATGACTTCTAATAAATGAGTGATTACTGAATCAGCTTTTTCTGAACTTAAAGCAGTTGCCCACTGAAAGCCTGAATAAGTGTCAATAGTGTGATGAACATACTTCAATTTGCCAAATTCTGCAAAGTGGAACACATCCATCTGCCAGATTTCATTCCTATGGGTGCCCTTCGGATTAGCCCCTGCTGGCAGTGGCATTTGCTTATAGAAAGAGCAGGTAGGGCATTTCTTCACAATATCCTTAGCTTGTTGCCATGTAATAGAAAACTCTTTCTTCAAACCTTTGCTAATAACATGATGTTTTTTAATGAAATTCAGAGGCTTGTAGCACACTACCAATCAATAATTGATCAATTTCTGCATTATCTTGTGCTAGAGGACCTGGCAGACCCGTATGGGATCGGATGTGTGTTATGTACATAGGGCAAAGCCTGTTCCTGATCAAATCTTGAACCTGGATAAACAATGAGGTTACTTCTGTATCATCAGGTATAAATTCAGCAGTTTCAATATGTAAAATAACTCTTTCTGTGTATTGTGAATCAGTAACTATATTAATAGGTTCTTTAAAATCTCTTAGTACCATAAGAATGGCATATAATTCTGCCTTCTGGACAGAATCATAAGGACTTTGCTCAACCTTACCCAAGTCTTCTGATTTGTAACCTGCCTTCCCTGGTTTATTGGCAACAGTATAGAATGTACGGGCTCCAGTTATTGGAGCATCACAGACGATTCGAGGAAGGATCCAAGAAGTTCTCTTTATGAAGTTAAGCCGCTTGCTTTTTGAATAGTTGTTATTAATGTCTCCCAAAAAATTAGTACAAGCTCTTTACCATGGTTCATTATCTTCCCATAATTTTTTTAGTTCTTACGCAGTGAAAGGCACTATAATTTCTGCTAGGTCTATGCCTGCTAGTTGACGAAGTCTCAGCTTGCCTTTTATAAATTAACTATTACAAGATAATATCATCTCTCTGCATTAAAATTCCTGTAGGAGAAATTTTTGATGTTAGTATGATGAGAATACAATCGAGCTTTGGATTCACCCTGTCCACATGTGCCTGTTGTAATTTTTCCTCAATCATTGTCAGTTCCTTTTCTGCTTCTGCTGTTAATTCTCTGGGACTGTTTAAATCTTTATCACCATCCAAGGTTTTGTTCAAATGAATTATTAGATCAGGTGTTATTCCAATAGCTGGTTGTAGACTGGAAATGTCTCCTAACAGTCTTTGAAAGTCATTAAGAGTCCGTAGGCAATCTCTCCTAATTTGTGCTTTTTGTGTATTAATTTTTTGCAAACCTATTTTATAACCTAAATAATTAACAGAATCTCCCTTCTGAATCTTTTCAGGAGTGATTTGCAATCCCCATTTAGGTAAAAGTATCTTTATTTCTTCAAACAGTCTGTTCAAGGTATCCATGTTTGAATCAGATAACAAAATGTCGTCCATGTAATGGTATACTATAGATTTGGGAAATTTCTTGTGTATTTTTTGCAATGGTCGGTTCACAAAATATTGGCACAGTGAGGGGCTATTTAACATACCCTGGGGGAGGACGGCCCAGTGGTAACTCCTTGAAGGTTGAGAATTGTTATAAGTAGGCACTGTGAAGGCAAATTTTTCTCTATCTTCGTTTTGCAAAGGTATAGTGAAAAAACAATACTTTAAATCAATAACTATGAGAGGCCATCCTTTTGGTAATAAAGAGGGCAAAGGAATTCCAGATTGCAGAGGGCCCATAGGTTGAATAACCTTGTTGATGGCCCTGAGATCTGTCACCATTCTCCATTTACCTGATTTTTTTCTTAACCACAAATACAGGAGAATTCCAAGGACTGGTAGATTTTTCTATATGTCCAGCATCTAGTTGTTCTTGTACCAGCTGTTTAAAAGCCTGTAACTTTTCCTCAGCTAAAGGCCATTGCTTTGTCCATATTGGTTTCTCAGTCAACCATTTTAGAGGCAAGGCTGTTGATATCTCTGAAGGGACATCAATTGCTTGTTCCTGCACAGCCCTAATGGCCGGTTTTCTCCGTTTGTAATATCTTTTAATATTATTCTCAGAAATATAGGCTCTAGAAGTAGCAGGCATGTTAATTTGGGTATTCCATTGTTGTAATAGGTCACGACTCCATAAATTCATTGCAATATTGGCTACATATGGCCTTAGTTTTTCTATTTGTCCCTCTGGCCCTATACATCCAACCCATCTCATGTTCTGCCTTACTCGAGATAGGGTTCCAATTCCCAGGAGCTGAACATTTACGTTCTGAAGAGGCCAATACGGATGCCAAGATTCTGGGGTAATGATACTTACATCAGCACCTGTGTCCAGCAGGCCAGTAATAAAAATACCATTTACACACACTCTCAGCTTAGGTCTTTGATCATTTATAGAAGTTTGCCAAAACACAGGTAACTCATCTTTCTGATCACTATTGCTTGTAACAGTAGGCATGTGGCTTCCTAATTGTCCTGACAAGGTTCGTTCTCTGCAGAAACTGGAAATGACTGAACCATGTTTGCCATGGGGGCCTGAGAGCCCCCCCCTCACGTTTCCTGTCTGTATCAGATTGCCTTGTCTATCTCTTGTAGACCTGCATTCATTCATCCAGTGTCTGCCCTTTCCACATCTTCTACATAAACCTGAAGGCTGAGTCCTTCTATTTCTGTTATTTCTAGAAGATGCATTATTATTATTTCTGAAAATCCGTTGTTTACAATTCCTTTTCATATGAACCATTTTGCCACAATTAAAACATTTGGTATTCTGGTGTCTCCTTTTACCATTGGAAATTGCTTCTTCTACCCATGCTTCAGTGCCACAGTCAAATGTGTCAACATTCAGTGTATGTAAGACTCATTCTTCCAAGGGTGCTGTTCTGAACTTTAAAGGCCCCAAGATCTTTTTGCATTCCACATTTGCATTTTCATAAGCCAAAGTCTCAATCATTATATGTCTTGCTTCTGGGTCACATATCCCTATTTGTACAGCCTTAGTTAGTCTTTGTAAAAAGTCACTAAAGGGTTCTCTCTGACCCTGTTTAACTGTGACAAATGATTCCATTCTCTGTCCTGGGTCTTGTACTCTGCCCCAAGCCTTTAAGGCTGCTGTAGTACACATGGAGAGTTTGTTTTCATCCAAATTTGCTTGTTCCTGTGGGTCAGAAAAGAGACCTTCACCTAGAATTTTATCTAGGGAAATGTCAATTCCCTTCACCTTTTCCTGCTGTTCTAAAAGTCTAGCCTCTTGCCTGAATAAGCATTTCCATTTCAATTGTGGTCCACTCTCAAGGACCGCGGAGCTCAGCTGGAGCCAGTCCAAGGGGGTTGCTCTGCTTGTTGTGGCCCAAGATTTTAGCATCTTTTTAACAAAAGAGGCATGCATTCCAAAATTCATGACAGCCTGTTTCATTTCTTTGAGATCATTCATATGGACAGGCTCCCATGTATCTTTCTTGATGACCCTAGGGTTTCTGGAACCAATCACCTTTTCTGTTGTTATTATTGGAAAGGCATGTAGAGCTGTAGGTAGAGCTTTGTGGAAATTGTCCCGGAGGGGTTTATCCACAGATGTAGTTAAAATTTGCCTTTCTACCCTTTGCTCTTCTTCATCAGAATTTAGAAATTCCTCAATCTTTTCAATTCTATTCACCATTGCCTTCTGCAATGTCTGAATCTCCTGTCCAGAATTATGTTCCAAAGCCTTCATTGAGGATTCTAAAGTATGAAATTTGTCCATTAGAGATAACATCTCATCTTTGGACATAATTTTTATGGCATAAACCGTGCCTTCTTGTATTGATAATCTTTCTACCAATCTGTCATAAGCTTTAGACAAAATACGATTGTCACATTCAGCAGTTTTGATTCTCTCAGTTAATGTTTCAGTTCCTACGGAAAGGGACTGCTGGAACTTACGATCTAATTCAGCTGTTCCTTCTTCCATAGTAATGAATTTCTCCTTAACATCAGCCTGTACCTTTTCTAAATTTTGCTCAGTTAACCGAGTCATGTTAAACAAAGATCTGTTTTCTTCCTGGAGAACTTCAAACTGATTCTTGAGAAGATTGTTGTCATTCTCAATAGTTTTTAAACGTTCAACCTCTGCCTTAAGAGATTTTATCATTTTCCTATTATCAAACCACATAGTGCTAAGGAAAATTAAGAATCCCAGAAATATCAATAGATGTGGGGTGATAGACACCTCTTATCAAATCTCCCACATGGTATACTCAAAAAAGCTGTTGAAATCTGAAATAGTCATGTTCTCAGAAATTTTATTTATAAAAGAAAAAATTATTTTACCTGCAATGACCGGTTCCTGCCAGTGGTGACGAAAGAATCCACTTGAGTCCATGTGTCCTAAGTCTGAAATAAATGACTCAAAAACAAAATTGGAGCAGACACCAGGCTGACTAATAGCAATTGGGCCGGAAAAGGAACAGAGAGAAAGCCGCCAAAGTGAACAAATCAAAAGGACCGGAGTGTTTGAGCCGGCTCGTAGGGCCACCTTCACATGACCTGAGCAGAAGTGGGAGGGGAACAGAGACTGATCACACTGTTACAGAGGCGCTTGTGCCTCTGTCAGGCAGGGCAGGGCCGGGGAGTGCTAATACTCCCGTCCCGTATGACTTTTTAGCAGGCACCAGGAAAGATCGAGTTGCTCAGAATCTCAGCTGTGTCCCCAGCCCGTAGTTGGACCAGCTGAAAGGGTACAGTCTGCGCACCCAGGGAGACCACCGCTGGGGGCGGTGGCCCCAAGAGACTCTGATTTGGGGCGGGTCTCCGCAAAGCCCCACGTTGGGCGCCAAATGTATCTGTGTGAATAAACGCAGGCAAATATTAAAGAATATATACAAATTTAATGATTAAATAAAACTTACAGAACCGAGGTTCCCGCATAGCACAGGATTTAGGCAAGAAAAAAGGAGCGAGCGGCCTCCCGCTCGCCCGATTTATTCGTATGCATTCGCCCGAGGCAAACCCGCCCCCTAAATGGGCTGGCTTAACCCTACACCTATAATCAGAGTATTTGACACTTATTCTTTTACAAGCTCCTGTATAATTTTATTTATTTTTATTTATTTATTTATCTTGGTTTTTTGAGACAGGGTTTCTCTGTGATTTTGGAGCCTGTCCTGGTACTAGCTCTTGTAGACCAGGCTGGTCTCGAACTCACAGAGATCCACCTGTCTCTGCCTCCATTATTTTTCTAGAACTAATTTTAACCTTACTTTCCTTTGTCTATTCTTTCATATGAGAAATGTACAGTGCCTTCTTCTGTTCATTTAATATTCTGTCTTTCTCAGAAATATTTGTAAGAACTAATGTAAATTGTGTATTTTAGGGGATCATAGTTCACTCTCTTCTTCATTCACTGCTTTCTTCATTTTATAGCAATGAATTCATGTTTCAATACTTTGAAGCCAAAATTCAGCATTTTGTGTGATTGATGCAATCTAAGAATAGACAGAACTGTGGGGAATATTGGTAACTCTCTGTTACCGATTTGGAATCTCTTGAGTCAAAGATGGTAGTTCCCTGATGTAATAAATATATGTTTTATATTATCTTATACTTCATTGAACATATGGATACAAAAACAATGTCATGGATATGAAAGGCATGCAAAATTTGTTTTTCCTTTAAACTGAAAATAGTGTTAGGAAAGACTTACAAAATTTCAGAATTCCATAGACAATTTAGACTGAAATTCAAAAAACATTTTCTGTCAATTTTTACTTCAAAAACAGTTAGGGACATTGGAACTCACCTTCCCAATCTTTATAGAATTGATATATGGATTTTCATTACAGTTTCTCCTTAGATCATGTTTGACTTTATTTAAATACCATAATTTAAGGATAATTTTTCATTGTCAGTATTTATTTAGACAGACCATCTTTAAAGCATTACTTAGGTGTCAATTTCTTTTTAATCTTTCCTATGGGGAAAGATTTTTAATTCAATGACAATTAGAGTTCAGTTATGACAGGATGCCAGACTTTAGTACAACATATGCCATATAGATCTGCTGAGGCACCATTAGAACCTAGAAACCAGGCATGGAGACTTTTCAGCAGTGAAAATGAGAACAAGGACTGAATCCTCCAACATACCTAGTTGTGAGAAAGTTCCTAAATGGATTAACCTTGCTTTTTGGATTCTACAGTCTGCTTGTTCTTGCTACCTGAAATATGTTAATCTAGGATGTCATTTGTTTGTTTAAAACTCATTCAAATAAACAATTATGAATGTTCTTTGGTCCCAAGTACCCAATATTGTCAGGGCTGTATAATAGACTTTTCATTGCCTTGTCCCATGTCCAAGTGCTCTTCATTATCAGAATACCTCACAACAAAGACTAAGTAGTCCAAACAAGTTTCTCATATTTTCATGCTGTATATAAATAGAATCAGATAGTACATTGTTATCAGGTCTCCTTTTTCTCCATTAACCCTGAAACATCTCTCTATCCCTTGCTGTGTCTTTTCTCTCTATTGCTTTTTTGCATAACATTGAATTGATTGCGTAAATATTATTCTGATATTGTTAGTCTATGAAAATTGTGAATGATTTTTTCTATTAGGAAGTATTTGTATTTTTGTCAAAGATATAACTATTAATTATCACAGTTTAGAAATAGGATATGGAAACTTTCTCTTTGAGTGAGTAAATCAAGAAACTTTTTCCAAGAATATAAGAGATAGAAAGAGAATATCAGGTGTTGAAGATATTATAGAGGAAACAGATTCAACAGTCAAAAAAATGTTAAATCCAACAAACTCTTCACACAATATCAGGAAGTCTCAAAAAACATGGAAAGATCAAACCTAAGAATAATAGGGATAGAAGAAGGAGAAGTCCAGTTCAAAGGCACAGAAAATATATTCAATACTATTATAGAAGAAAACTTCTCTAATCTAAAGAGGGACATGCTTATGAAAGTAGAAGGTTATCGAACACCAAATACACAGGACAAAAAAAGAAAGCTCCCTTGACCCTTGACACTTAATAATTCAAACACTAAACATAGAGAGTATTCTGCTTGTTATGCTTTCATCTGCAGTTCCTGATTGTTTACGCAGATTTTTCATTTCCAGAATTCCCTAAATTTGTGTTGTCTTTATAGGGTCTATTTTAGTTTTCAAGTCTTGAACCCTTTTCTTCATCTATTTCATTGTTTTCTCTTGAAAACTCCTTTATGAGTTTTGTTTATTTCTTTCAATTTTTTTATCTTTTCCTTTTCTTCTTTAAAGGAATTTTTTATTTTATTTTTAAGGACATTTATCATCTTCATAAATTTATTTTTAAGGTCATTTTCTTTTGTTTTGTCTGTCTTGGGTGAACAAAGAAAGGAAGACAGTCCAGAAACATACTAACATACTACCTAGTAAACTGGGTCCTAAGTGAAGAAGAAAAAAAAAAGGAGAATGGAAAAAAGAGAAGTAGCAAAATGCACTCACCTGTGTATGGATCTCTGTCTGTAAGCCCTGCCTTGGGCTTGAGACACCCAAAGACCTTCCAGGCTTCCAATCTCAGACCAGCTCACAACACTGGTTCCTATAACTTACAGAATTCACTGATTCCTCTATCTTCAAGACGGTTCCTGTTTTCCCACCCAGCCTGTCAGCCTGTCATAATTTAAATATTTTAACATCTTAAAATTTTATATACATTTGAATAATTCTGTTCTCCTTCAAAACCAAATTGCACTAAACTCTTCAGCTTTCTTTCTTTTCCTTTTGTCTTTTTTTGATTAAATTTATTTTTGTCTTCTACAATTCCATGGAGGATATGCTGTTATGTAGAAGTAATTATACTTTCACAATTTCAAGAATTTTGCAGATTAATTTTGTTCTTTAAGACACTGGTCAATTTAAACATACTTCTCAAATATTTTATGTACCTTCTCCAGTGGAAGTACCTCTTTAATTGATTAATTAATCATGATTGGGTTGATGTATTGTAGAATATTATTTTAAGATTTGTTACATTTGTTTATGCTGTGGAACATTTATTTTAATGATGCAAAGATGTGTTTCATTCTTTTATTCTGTATTTGTTTAACTCTGTGAGGTTGTGTTACTTTGAATGACGAAAATACTTTACTGGCTAATAAATAGCTGAATGCCCAATAGCAAGGAAGTAGAAAGTTTAGGCAGGGCTGGTGGAAAGAGTGAATACATAGAAGGAGAAATCTGGGAGAAAAAGAAGGAGCAAGAGATCAAGGAGGGAGGAAAGAAAGGGTCGGCTGCACAGCCAGCCTCAGATACAGACCGAAAGCTAGATATACAGAAGTAAAAAAAAAAAAAAGAAAAAAAAATCCCAAAAGCAAAAGGTAGATTGAATAATTAAAGAAAAGTTGGCTAGAAACAAGTCAATCTAAGTTTGAGTCTTTTTTTTTTTAAAGAATAAAGCTTCTTGTATGATTATTTTGGAGTTGGTGCAGGGCCCCTGCAAGAGCAAGGAACAAGGAGCCATAAGTGTTAAAAGCAAGAACCATCTACACTGGTGATATTATTCATCTTGCAAGGAGGCTTGTTCAGATCGGGAACTAAGGAACCCAAAATTTTAGGGAAGTCTATGAAACTTAGCAGATGTCGGAGACCTGTCCTTCCCTGAGATTTTAAGCAATATGAACTGCTGAGAACACTATCAGAAAAACTAAGTTGCCTATAAGAGCCCCAAACAAGCATAGTTGACTAAAAGAAATTCATTCCAACCTGCTTAATTGGAAATTGTCCATGGAGCTTCAGGTTTCCAAATTTGCCATCACTAAAACTGTGGTAAAATATTAAAATTTCAGGTGTCTTTGATTCAGTAAGTGTACTCTCATGCACATTACTGTTAGAGATATAAATAAAATATATTGCTTGCCATGAATGTCTGAGTTGGTCTCTCATTGTTTCCATCTAAGGTGCATAAGAATTTATTCCACCTTCCAGTTATGATATCAAAGAACAGAAACGTCGAAGCAGTTTTCAAGTAAACATGGATTGAAAATTCACAAAGGAACTTCATAGTAATGCTTCCAAAACTGAAAAATCAAGGTGAACACTTACTATAAAGAGTAATAATTTTGTAAAATTTTACTGCTCTCAGAAATTACTAGGAAATCACTAACTATATAAAGGTAAAATATAGTGAATCTAGTGATCAGCTTCCTAAAGTAAATAATGTACAAATAATTGTGCTTTTCTTCAATTCTGTTCCATAATGGCCATTGTATGATTTTTTTTTCAAAAATAATTCTGCAGTGTGAATGGGGTCATTGAAACATGATCGGTGGACACGATTGTATTAACTGTACAAGAAGACCATAGTTCTCAAATTGTTAAAATCCTCACTGTCATACAGATAATGAGCACGTGTCAGTGCCACAGTTAACACATTAATGAGCAAAGCAGAAAAGTGCAAGAGCTTGTTAAAACTGTGAGGAGCTGCTACTTGTACAAGTTAGAAATAAATGCTGAAATAAGATTGCTAGTTTCTAGAACTCTAAACTTTCAGAGAATTTTCTACAACTCTTAGGCTAAAACTTATTTGACACAGTTCTATGAATGTGTGTAGAAGACATAGAAGACACAAGACTCCTGGGTGAAACTTTAGAAAATGCACGTTACTTCCAGCAAGGACAGTAATCAGAGAAAAGTTTTTGTCTTCTCTTCCTCTCCAACAGATCTAATGACAATACAAAAAATATGGAAAATTAAGTAAGTTACAATAATAAGACCAACAGCTTGAAGAGGAAAGTTTTAGCTTTTGTTCTCTGTATTTGAGGTATTTGAAATTACAAATGAATTCTACTAATTATCTAAATTAAAAACTGAAATTACCAAAAACAAATGTTCTCATGCCAGTCTGTGAGTTAATGCCAATTTATTTTATATATTTTTTCTTCTGGGTTGTCTCACTTACATACCTATAATAAGTTTTAATTAATATAATTGTAGTGCCCTTAAATATATAATATCAATAACTATATGACATTAAGATTTCAGAATTACCTTCCATAACAAATTATTACAAATAGGAAGAATAATTTAGCATTTAAAGATTCCCTTCTCATGGTATCACTTTCCTTTCTCTCCCTCTCTGTCCTTCTCCCTTTTCTTCTCCCCTCCTCCTTCCCTTCTACCCTCTTGTCTCCCCCACTTCCAATTTTCTAAGGAGATCGTGTTTGTTTCCTCTTCCCAGGGGGATCAATGTATGTCTCCCTTAGGGCTCTCCTTTTACCTAGCTTCTCTGTGTTTATGGACGATAGGTTGGTTATCCTTTGCGCTATGTCTAATGCCCACTTTTGAGTGAGTACATGCCTTGTTTGTCTATCTGTTTCTGGGTTATTTCACAGTTGGCGAAAACAAGTATGAATACACACCTGACCTAGGTTACATGGTGTTTTTGACATTAAGATGGTTCATACAGGCATATGCACTCCACCCTGACCGAAGGGAAAGAAATCCAGGCATCTTCTATTCCTTCTTTTGAATTAAGAGGTTTGACCTGAGAGTGACTGCCTTTAGGATACTTGGTCTACGGTGGGTTCACTGCCTAAACAACAGAATGCTTGACTTGAGGTTTCAAGTACTGAAGCAAGTAACTGTTCAAATTGTCCTTTGCATCATGTTAAAGCAGTCTTTTGTCTTCTCCCCCCATCCCCACCAGTGTTTTAGGGGCATAAAAGTATATAGAAAAGTAAATGCAGGCAGATTTCAGTATTCACTGGAACTCCCTCCCAGTACTGTCCTAGGCTTCTGTTTTATTATGTTCACTCACATCTTCATTCTCTTTACTTATTTTTCTAATTCGCATGCCCCTAACCAGGTAAATGATATATTTGTCAAAACTGGTTTTCAACATTTTTCTGCTATGCTTTTTGTCCCTCCAGTCAGGCCATGAATAGTAGAACTTATTTTCCTTAAGCCACATTAAAGAAATTATAATCCCTACTAAGAGTGAAAGCAATATTACTCAGAAAAAATGCAAAAGTAATACTGCCCATGTATGCATCTTTTAAAGTTAGAACTGGTTCTAAAAATCGTCTTTGCCTTTTGTTCCTTGATAACATTTCATGAGAACCCATTCCTAAGGGATCAACTCTTGTAACAGAGTTATGAATATCCCACAGAGACACTAATGTCATTATCATCACACTGCACACTCTGTTAAGTTTATATTTTTCCATGGTTGTCTATTATTCATTAACTCATATCAAAAAGTGGCAGATTTCACTGAGTTGATGAATATGATCAGAATATATTGTATGAAAAATAAAATTTGAAAATTAGTAAATCAGTACTTCCTGAACTGAGAAAAATTACTGCCTGAAAGAATATATATATGTGTGTGTGTGTGTGTATGTGTGTGTGTGTATACATATGAATTCATACACATACAAGTACAGACAGATACGACACATACACCTAAATATACATAGGTATATATATATATATATATATATATATATATATATATATATGCCCTATTTTTCTACATCTTATTCAATAAATGATTTTCTTTAATGAAACTAGAGCTTTGCATACTTGGCTACACTCTTCATCTGCCTCTCTCTGCTCCACAAGTGCTGTGGTTACAGAAATACTATTCTGTGTCTGACTTATTTCATGTGAGTTCTGGAAATCGAAAATCCAATCCTCATACTTTCACAATTTAGGAAATTATATTCCCTTGCAATAGAAATTCTGAGAGGCTGGAATGATGGCTCAGCAGTTAATAGTGATTGACTTGTTGCTCTTGCAGAAGACTTAGGTTAGATTACCAAAACTCACATTGTGGCTCAGAACCATCCTCATCTCCTGTTTTAAGAGATTTAAACACTGCTTCCGAGGTCTGCATGCACCAGAAATGAACATAGTGTACTTACTCACATGCAGGCAAAACATTCATAGACATTACAATAAACTTTAAAGATAAATTCTAACCTAATTGAAGCAAATAACACTCAGTTTCATTCTATGTTATTTATCTTATCATGTTATTATCTATGTTATTATCTATGTTATTTAGCATTGGATCTTGTGCTGGGCAGTACTGTCTGCTATTTGAATAAAGTCTTTGAGTTCTTGCTCAATTCAATGTCTCTGTTAGTGCTCACAAGTATTATGACAAGTGTCTACTCTTCACGAGAAAACAATAATCAGGGACACTTGCTTAAATCATTTCTTACCTGGCATTGTCTTTGATATATTTTATTTACTAAAATGAAAACTACAATTATTTATCTTGCATGTACATGTGTCTGGGTATTCATGTGCAATGGTTATATGAATGTCAGAGGACAATTTGCAAGAATTGGTTTTGTCTTTCTACCAGATTGATTCTAGGTTCCAGGGATCAAAATAGATCATCAGTCATTATTGAAACATTGTCTCTGTCTCTCTCTGTCTTTCTCACCCAAACCCCCACAAACAATTCTACCTCTATTATTTTAGCATCATAAACTGAGAAAAGCCTAATCACCAACCAAAATAATTCAGCCTATTTAAATTATTTTGTGAAACTGTTTCCTCTTTATCTTACCCTGCACTGTATTCCTATATATCTTAGCATGTGAATGATGAAATATAAAAAAATGGTGTGATGACTCAAATGATTACTGTAGAATTATTCTCATAATCAGATTTTTTACTATTTCTTTTATTTTTTCTGATTATAATATAATGAGATCATTTTGACTCCCGTTTCTTACCCTCTCCATTCAAACCTACCCACAAATACCTCTCTGTCAAATTTATGAACTTCTTTTTAAATAATTGTTGATTTATATTACCAGTAGCTAAATTTAAAGACAATTCCATTGGTTTAGTCTTCCAAAACCCAAAATATAATTTGATATCATTTAGCATTGCATGTTAAAGATTGGTAAAGTATGAGATCATGATTTGCCTGTGTATTGCTTTCCAGTATAACTCAGGTACACAGAGTTAATTATGCAGTGTAGATGTGTCATGACTTTTAAATTCCAGGCCTTAGTTTTTAAGTTGAGGGAGTGAATATTTTATTGCTTAGGACTTCTAGGAAGAACAAAGATTTCTTTCATGCTCAGAATTCTTTGAAAGCTGAAATTTTCAGAATATATGTTAAGTTAAGGAAAGACATAAAAAGATTTTCTACAAGGTTAAGGTGGAGCATGTGTCACTGTTTGGTGTGATATGAGCAGGTTATGAGGCTTGTAGCCTCATTAGGTACATGTGGAAGAGAGAAGTTTCTGCACAGACTTTTATAGAGAAGTAATTTAAAATTCTGATAAAACCACAAGGTTTTCATAGTTGCTTGAAATAAAACACTCCAATAAGATAAGTTACCTTTGGTATGTTGGCAAATGATACACCAGTCTAACTTACCTCAAAGTTGTTGAAAATAAGTATCACAAAAACAACTTTACTATTTAATTATATCATGCAATCATGATCAGAAATTCACATTTTAGTTCAGTAAAACTAAAACTGCAGGTGTATTTTGTCTTCTGTCTATGTGTGACTCTGGCAAAATAATTGGAGTCACCATACATATGTTTCTTTTTTGTAATTCGTTTATTTCTTTCTACATGATTTTGCAAAATTGTGACGCCAGTTTAAATACAGGACTCACTGTAACACTGAAGATAAATTGGCAGATGCCAAGAGTGTTAGGTAACTGGTCACATTGCATCTTTAGCGAGGAAGGAAGAGAAAATTAATGTTGTTGGTTAGTTCTTACTTTTTCTTTTCCTTTCATTCCAGTCCTGCAGACCATGGGATGGTGCTGCTCATGTTCATAATCGATCTTCTCTGCTTTTTATAGTCTCATGCTTACAATCAGAGGTGTTTTTCTTAGACAATTATGAATCTTCAAATTAATTATCATAATTAACAGGAGTGAATACAATTCTTGTGAACTTGACACACAAACCACATACCTTTTAAATTAAAGTATTCCACTACCAACTCCAAAGACAGATAGACATCTACTTAAGCAAAATTCACTCAATTCAATTGGAAAAACTTGCATTATATTTAACCATTTTATTGTCATTCAAAAAACAAAGTATCTATTAACTCTGGCCTCTGAAAATCAAAATAACATTTTCCAACATAAAATGGATCTGAGTAAACATTCAAGTTCCAAAAGGTCAGGATAAGGAGACAGCAAGGAATACTTTGGTTACAGAAACATTAAAATTATTCAAGGCAAATACTACATCATGTAGGTTCAAATCCAGCACCTTGAATTTTTGATGGAAACATCTAGGCATTAATGGTCTAGAAATTATCACTCAAGGGGATCTGTGCCTCCACTCCAAGTACACAGAGCCACCTTATTCCAGCTGATTTGATTCTCTGCCTGCAGGTTTACTCAGCTAATATACCCAGTTCTTAGAATATATAGTACCGATTGGTTTATATGTTAGTTTGATATTTCCTTTCATAACTTCATGAGGTGGTCTCCTAGATATCCTGAGAAGGAACATATATCTATCATACATTGTTTAATCTCATTGGCTTACTCAAACATTTAACATGGGCAGAATGAATACAATTGTTCCTTAAAGCATGTTTCTATCCCTCTGGAATACTATAAGTAAGGATTTCTTTGTCTGAATTTTTTTTTTAAATTTAGTCTTGTTTTACTTAGTCTTCCAAGATCCTTTCAGAATATTCCATTTTCTCTATTCATGGTATTATAATGCTTGTCTAATTTTATATCTTGACTCTTCCATACACCTCCCAATAACCAATTACAAAGAGATAGAACCTCATGATCAGCTTTATCAGTACAATGAACTCACTCTTGGTACCAGATTTTGGTATTAGTTTCATTTCTCATTGCTGTATCAAAATAACTAGGGAATTCCACTGTGGTGGTTTAAACAGAATATCAGGGAATTTTTATACACAATACACAGCTTGTATATGTAAACAAATTCAATGAGCCTGGAAAGTTAAACCCAGCACCATTTCTATTCTGACTCTGCATAAACTGGTTGTCAAATTGAGAAAAAATATCTGTGCCACAATACTGCCCTAAGTAACTGCCCTAACTGTCATTCCTTCTCCATGATGATGGGCAGTACTAATTCATTTGTGCTCCAAAATCAGCCTGTGCTCTCTGTGTTGTCGTTTCCTACATATTTGCTACGAAAACAAGAAAATAATGAATTAGAAAATTAATAGCAGGATGTGGATCATAGATGTAATAATGGTGATCATATGTTTTACATATGATCTATTTGAACATCATTAGGATAAAGTGTATGGAAGAGTTTTGTATTATTGACCAGAAAATCATAAAAGGGAGTAAGAATAAATCAGTGAAAAACTGTACGGGAGTTTAGAATGTTAGAGTACTGGGTGTAGTGTGGACAGTCAAGAATGTTTTAATAACTTTTTACAAGGGAACAAGAACTTCATAAGAAACTAGAATAATGGCCATTCATGTTACATTCTAACAAAGCCGGGTTGACTTCTGAACATGTACTGGTAAATAAGAAGAAAAAAATAGAAATAATTTGTGTGAGGGACAATAGCTTTTTTTTCTAATCTTTTTAACTCTTTTAATCTCATTTTACATTCCAATCCCATTTTCCATTGCTTCCAATACTCCTGCTCCCTCCGCCTTCCCTCCCCCAACCTTTCCTTTCAGCTACTCCTCAGAGAGGATATGGCTTCCCAAGTGTAATCACCAAAGTCTAGCTCATTGCTTTGTGGTGGGACCAAGTCCTGCTCCTCTGTGTCTAGGCTGAGCAAGGTATCCCTCAAAGAAGAATGTGCTCCAATAAGCCAGTATAAGCAGTAGAAATAATTCCTGGTCTCGTTGTCTGTGGTTCCACAGTCTGCCCTAATGGCAAATTGTGTCCATCCGTGCCATGATACATGTTCAATGTGTATATCAGGGTTTACAGTGAAAATAGGGATTAAAAAATAGGAGAGAAAGTTGTAGAAAATATGTAGTCCAACAAGGTAAGGATTATCAGAACATGTAAATTTGCATATAAAGCAGATTGCATAAAATATACCTATTTGTTAAGAATATTAATATAATTATGTAGAATCTTTTCATTCTGCATTAGAAACACATGTAAAATATTTGGGAGGCAATGTCCAGTCCAATGAAAGCTCTGGGAGTTACAAATACAGGCATATTTGATAACTGTAGCCATATTCTACAGGGTCTAGTTGTATTTTGAACTTGAGGAAGACCATCCATTATCCATGTAGTTCGATTTCCCAAGCATGTAGAAGGCATGAGTAAAGAATGGGGTTAATGAGGCTTCTATTAGGTTTCCAGAAGAGAACAAACAAACAGTAGACAAATGATAAAACCAAGCTGTCTGTAGCAAAGGAGCAAGCACTAAAAGAACTGAAAGTGAGGTCTAAATTTCAGTGGAAAATCAGGTATAATGGACATTCCAGGAACACTGGATTCTACACAGGAAATTTGGCTAACACAAACAAGAATTATGGGCTAATATAAGTTTTAAGAGTTATTAAGAAGCCTAAGAAAATGGGCCAATCAGTTTATAATTTATGTAGACCTCTGTGTTATTTCTATGGGACTAAATGACTGCAGAACTGGGAGGGACAAAAACCTCAGCCAACAGATCTCCAGCTAGCAGTGAGAGGTTGTAGAATCTTTAGGACATGAGGAAAAACTGACAGTTCTAGGTCACTAGCGATGGGTCTTTTTGCCTAAAGATACCTATGTCTTGGTCCTGCTATGTCTGTATGCTATTCACTAAGATTTCAAGAAGTCTTACCATAACCTTCCCCCATGTTTGCAAGTAAACATTTCTACTATGATGGATTCTGGTGTCTGAATCATGAAATGAAACACGCTTCTGCTTTCTTAACACTGCTCCTGGTCATTATTTAATAAGAGCAGTGAGATAAGAAACTAGTGGATATTTATTTTGAATTGTGTCTTAGATGTTTCAGTCCATTGCTAAGTGGCTCTTTTGATGTGTATCTGATCAACATAATTGAACCTGTTTCCTGAGATGGTATGGCCAAACAGATCTATTTATCTGCCTGTAGCTGGGAGCAGAGAAAAACAAACAGAGGGCAGATTGTCAGATAACATCCTTCAAGACACATGTGTTATAATTCTTCCAACAAGAGCCCACCATCTAGTTTTCCTCAACCACTCAGTAATGAAATTTTATTTGAATTCCTGAAAGAAAAGATCCTCCAATCACTTTCTGAAAGCCTATCACCTGGCAGTTAATTCTTTAACACATTAGACCTTCGGGAGATATATTTGATATCTGAAGTCTGAAGTCTGACAAGATGCAATTTTATGAGTAGATTTTTTTCTCTGTTCTTCACACATCGCACATATTGGGCTTTGTTATATCGAGATCCAAGAATTTTTCAAGAGATAATATGTTTTTCATCAATCTAAATTTGTTTGTCAGTACATTTATTTCTTCACTTTCTGTACATACAGGAATATCAAACCAGATACTTTGCACCTTACAATATCTTGGCTGCAATACCCCAGATTCTCTCCTTTTAAAGGCAATACTCAGATCTTTCCAATTTGCAATTACAGTGCAAATAAAAAAATGGCCATTATATTCTGATATGAGAGATTCTCAATATGATTTCACATATCTCTCCTCCAAATAAATATTCACCATTCATTTGTAGCAGTTCTGGAATTTAAAATAGCTTACCTCATTGTCATGTTTCACTTTGCTTATTACTTTAAGCACTTGCAATGTAACATAAAGCTGATACAATGAATACAAAGAAAGCAGAAGATAAGAAATACTGAAGGACAAAAAATAAACAAACAAACAAAACCAGAAAGAGAATTTTTTTTCTACGCAAAGCATTAATCATAGTAATCCATAGATATACTGGAAAATGGTGAATATAAAGTTTATTAATTTTTTTTTTGAAATTCATTATTGATGGTAATAGGTAGGCATAGTTCATAATACATACCATATGTTTTTCTTTAAATATGGTGCTGAAATTTTCTCTTTAATATTTACAAAAAATATATGTCAGATTAAAAATCTAGTTTAATTGTATAACACTTGCCCAGCATATATAAATCCTTAAATTGGACCGTGAAAACTACACCCAAAAATATTATGCTTTAGAAAAGCTATACTATTCAAACATTATTTAGGTAAAATGCATTTGAATAACAACTATTGCTAAGCAAAATTCATATATGTCTTGGATTTTTCTTGGTACTTTTATAATATTTTTTGTAGAAAAAAACTAAAGACTGGTCACATTCTTTAAGAATATGTAAACAGCAAAAGCTACAGAGAAACCTTGTCTCAAAAAGCAAAACAAAACAAAACATAAAAAAAACAAAAAGAGTATGAAAACAGTGAAAGACCTGTATGACAAGAAGTTTAAGTCTTTGAAGAAAGAAATTGTGGAAGATATCAGAAAATGGAAAGATATTCCATGCTTTTGGATAGGTAATGTTATAATCTGCTGGCCTGTTCTGTCATCTGAGTACCCTGTCCTTCAAGAGACAAGCCCCACCCACTCCCAACCCCTCTTCCACTGAGGAAAGTGGATCTCTGGCCTCTTCTCCAGCCTGCTTTCTCTTTTTCCATCCCTCTTCTGAAGAGGTGAATACTTCTGCCCCACCCAATCCCCCATCTCTAACTCTCCGTCCTTTTTTTCTGCAGATGCAACTTCTGCCTCTTTCCCTTCTTCCTTTCCCCTTTGTCCCCTTCCCTTCCTCTTCTATAACTCACTAAATAAACTTTATATCCAATTTCTTTCTGCATGGCATATCTGTCTCTCATCTACCATGGTTTCCCACCCAACAAGGGGACCTGCCAAGGCCTGGGGTGGACCATTGCCATCCCTAATGGGACCAGCATTAGTTTCTGATGTCTTTGTAAATGATAACAGGTAGGATCAACATAATAAAAATAGCAATCCTACCAAAATCAACCTATAGGTAAAATGCAATCCTTATCAAAATCTCAAAAGAAATTTTCAAAGACCTTGAACTTCACATGAAAAATAAAGAACTCAGGATAGCCAAAACAATCCTGTACAATAACCCAACTTTTGGAGGCATCTCTATACTTGACAACAAATCCAATTATAAGGCTACAGTAATGAAAACAGCTTGGTATTGGCATAAAAAGATACAGGTGAACCAGTGGAATTGAAACGAAAACCCTAATATTAACTCACACAATTGTGATCACCTGATTTTTGACAAAGAAGCTAAAAATTAGACAATGAAAAAGAAGAAATTAACTTCAAAAATGTTGCTTGCATAACTATAGACGAATGCAAATAGATCCATATCTATCTCCATGTACATAATTCAAGTCCAAATGGATCCATGACCTCAATATAAATCCAGCCACACTGAACCTCATTGAAGAGAAACTGGGAAGTAGCCTTCAATACATGGGCACAAGAAACCACTCCCGAAATATAACACCAGTAGCACGGACACTGAGAGCAACTAATAATTGAGAACTTGTAAAACTGAGAAGTTTCTGCAAGGCAAAGGACACAGTTAAAAACACAAATCTGCAGTCTACAGAATGGGAAAAAAATCTTCACCAACCACACATTGGACAAAGGAATGACCACCAAATAGACAAAGAACTGAAGAAACTAGACATTGAAATACCAATTAATCCAATGAAAAAAAGGGGTACAGATCTAAAAAGAAAATTCTCAACAGAAGAATTAAAAATGACTGAAAGACAGTTAAGGAATTGCTCAACATCCTTAGCCATTATGGAAAAGCAAATCAAATGATGCTGAGATATCATTTTACATGAGTCAGAATGGCTAAGATCAAAAACACCAATGATACCTTATGCTGGAGAGGATACAGACTAAGGGGAATACTCCTCCATTGCTGGTGGAAGTGCAAACTTGTACACCCACTTTGGAAATAAGTACACTGATTTTTCTGAAAATTGAGAAACAACCCACCTCAAGACTGAGCAATACTATTCTTCGTCATATGCCCAAAGGATGCTCAATCATATGACAAGCACATTTGCTCAACTATGTTTACATCAGCATAGTTTTAATAGTCAGAACCTGGAAAGAAGCTAGATGCCCCTCAACCAAAGAATGGATAAAGAAGATGTTGTACATTTAAAAAATAAAATACTACTCAGTGTGTGGGGGAAGGTGTCTTAAAATTTGAATGCAAATGGGTGGAACTAGAAAAAAATTATACTAAGTGAGGTAATCCAGAGACAGCATGAACTCACTCATACATGAATATTAGAAGTAAAGCAAATTGTAAGCAGCCATGCCACCAGATAACAAGAAGAACCCTAATGGAAAGATACATTGATGCCCCTGAGAAGGGGAAATAGACAAGATCTCTTGAGAAAATTGGGAGAATAGGGTGGGGGAGAAGGGAGGGTGGAAGGAGAGGGAGTAGAAAGAAGGGGAGGAGGCTGGAGAGCACAGAAGTGGAGAATATGAGAAAAGGATGGTTAAGATAGGGAAAGGACAGAGAAGAAGAGATATCTAGATAGAGGGAGACTCTGGGGCTAGCAAGAAATCTGGCACTAGGGGAATTTCCAGGACTCCATAAGGATGATTGCAGCTAAGACCCTAAGCAATAGTTGCAAGGGTTCCTGAACTTGTGTTTCCCTACAAGCTTGTTAACTACCTTGATTGTTATCATAGAACCTTTATCCATCAACTGATGGAAACAGATGTAGAGACCCACAGAAAAGCACTGGGTTCCCCAACTCAAGTAGAATAGAAGGAGGAGCGATAATATGAGGAAAGGGGTCAAGACCATGAAGGAGATACCCACTGAAGCAGCTTTCCAGAGCTAATAAGAGCTCACTGACTCCATTCTGACAGTGACAAACAGCATAGGACCAGTGATTGTGGGTGGCAATTGCATGGCTCGTGCAGACTGGGGTTACTGGTAGTGGGACCAAGCTTGAATTGGCTTTATGGTACCTATTCCATTTGGAGGGATACCTTGCTCAGCATAGATATAGCGGGGAGTGCCTTGTCCTTGCCTCAAATCCTGTGACGCTGCTAGACTTGTTGACTTTCTATGGGAAGCCTTGCCCTCTCTGAGGAGTAGAAGAGGGGCTTTGTGGGTTACGATAAGGTGGAGAGAGAAGGAGGAGGGAAGTGAGTGGGAACTGGAATCAGTATGTAAATTTTCAACTAAATAATAATTGAAAAAGAATGCAGGAACAAAGCCATCATCAAAGATGCTTCCTCCTGCAGCAGATTGGTAAAAAATAAATAAATAAATAAATAAATAAATAAATAAATAAATAAATACAGAAACCCGTAGTCAGATATTATGCAGAGAGGAAAAGACACTAGAACACTCAGTGCTAAATGAGATATCTTCACCAAATCCCTCCTCTCAAGGGCTTATGAAACCCCATAGTAAAGAAGGTTAAAGAGTCTAAGTTCTGAAGGGAATAGTGGGCACCTAGAAAACAAAGCCTTCTCAATCAATACATTCAACAAACTGATGAACTTACAGAAAATGATGCAGAAGGCCTATAGCGGTCAACATAGATTAAGGCCCTGACTCTGAAACAAGAAGTGGGACCATGAGTCCTTCTCTAAGCAAAAAGCTCTCTGCAGTTGATAACCCTTGCAAAGAAAAGTTTATTTACCTTCAAGAGAGCATCCCTAAGGAACAAATTACTCGGAGGAGTAGGCTGCATGCCCACCAGGAGATGACCAATAGAAAATGGACTCAGTGGCTTAACTGGAATTTTGTTTTCTTATAATGACACGCCAGGACAGTTATTGTTTTCATTTGAAATTTTTAACTTTTGATGTTTATCTGCATTCTTCTCTTCATTTCTTTCACATATACACATATAGGTCCTTTCTGTCTGCACTATGCCTTACAATTTAGGAATCTGTGACATTCTTCCGTGAGCACATCAACAGGTTTTTGTTTCTTGTGCCTTCTTTTGGGCTTTTTTCCTTCTCTTTGTTTCTTTTGTCCAATCATTATTTGTAGATTTTTGTTTTATCTTTATTTTCTAATAAAAGACAGAAAAGAGTGGATCTGGATTGCAGGGGAGGTACAGAGGAACTAGAGAAGCACAGTGAGGGGGAAACATAATAAAAATACATTGGGTGAGAAAAACATCTATTTTCAATAGAAATAAAAAATAAAAATAACAAGAAGACAGACACCACATTAACCATGTAAGAATTTAGTGAATTCAGGATTAAACACATCTAATAGAGAAATATTGATTTGTAAAATATTTTATGTTTACACTTTGAAACTCACAACTGTATATGCTACATGTTGACATGGTTCCAGGAACGATTCGTACTTTTTGTGATCTACATTGCTTTTGTGCTGATAAAACTGTAATCCAAAGCACGTACTTTACACGGTCAAAGCTGCAAGTTCTGGACGCTATCAAGATTCTTTTAGTTAAGCTACACTACTCTAACTCAGAATAGCACAATATCTCATTATCTATTCTGTTTAGCAGGTCTTTGATATTGAAATTAAATCTTAAGTGTGACAAATGCATCGGAGTCCCAATTCTGCCTGTGTCTCAGACACACTTAACATCTATGTACTTTGCAGTTTTGATATCTCAATTTAATTTTGGAGACACTGTTTTTTTATGTTTTGCAACAATCTCTAGTTTCATTTATTAGATCATAATTAAAAATGAGACTTTCCAATTCTCCATTGTTTTCATAAGCGATTTTGGGGGACAAAAGTGGGAGGAATTTTTATAGTAAACAATCAACAACATTTCTATACAAGAAAAATGTCTGATCTCAATCATTTTACTTCACACAGAAGGCACAGACCAACTCAAGGGAAATGTATGTGCTGTTCACATTCTTCCCCTGCATTCTTCGAAATATCATTTAACTTTGCAAGGTTCAGTGTCACAACCCTGAAACTGCTGAGCTTTGCAATCTTGGCACGAACCCTTGACAGCTTGTCAAGCCTACGGCAAATGCATGTAATCTTCCCTCCTGGTAATTAATAATTAATTACCGTTCATTAATCTGTAATGAAGGGTGGTTTGGAATAGTATAGTCTTAAAATAATTTAAACAAAGTCATTACTATTTAAAAAAACACATTCGAGTGGATTTTTTTTTTTTGTAAATTTATGGAATTCCCATTTTAGTGGTAAAAGTCACAGGGATGAAAAGTGCAGAAAGCTGGCGAAATGGCTACACAGTTGTCTTCGTATCTCAGGATGTTTGTCTTTAGAGGAAATGTGAGTCACTTATGAGGTTTAAGACAAGAATTTTTAAAGGTAAGGCAATGGAATGCACCAAAATTGATTAGTGTCCTAGGAAGGAATGTGTAACTCTTAAATATCAAAAAGCAGCAGCTACACACAAAGCAATAGCACATTCGACTACAAATAAGAAAGAAAAGGGAAGGAAAAGGCTGATATTCATCTTGATAAATGAGAATCATTAGACAGTATTTGTATTCAGCTTTATTCTTCAGGTATTCACAGAATCACCATTTGTGATGACAATGTGTTGAGTGCTTACTTGCTGGGGGAAAGCTAAAATCCTCCTTAAATGACATTTATAGAAACGATGAAAGAAATTTTCAAAGGTGTCCCTTAAAACTATTGAATCTAATGTCATTCTTCAGTGTTCAGAGATAATGCTTCTTTGCTGATGTGGGATTCACTTCAGAATTCCTCAATGCACACTAAAATAATCCCTTTATAATTCCTCTGTGAAAACAACAGAAGATGTAGAAAAGTTTCTAGCACGTGTATTTGAATAAGGGTAGAGCACATAATTACCAGTGTGCAGAGCTATTCATATCATCTCTTGTTAGCATCACGCTCAGCCTTAAGGCACACGATGATTTTGTGTAGTGATTTGCTGCATGGGGAAGGCTTATGCCTGTCCTCCAGTGTCTGACTTGGGAATCTCAACACTTTTAATCTAGTATTGTCAGACTCTGACTTTCAGCTGTATCTGACTTACCTTGATTGACTTTTTACTACAGATTTTAAGTATTCTAAAAATTATTTTATCGCTGAAAAAACAAAGTTGTGTATTTTCTCAGTGATTTTTAACAAAGTAAATTCAACTTTTAATGTTCTAAATATAATAGATTTAAAATTGAATAACAAAGTTATTTATCCTTTTAAACAAAGAAATTTTATTTTGCTTTGTGTTTTATTGGTTCTTTGAATAAATCCTTTGTGAACACAAATATATTTGGGAATACAGTCACTCTACTAATGGTAAACATATAATTACATTAATCTTTTCATATATTTATTACATTAGTGCCTGGAAACTATGTTGTTTTTTCCAGTAGCACAATCATGTGCCTAATAACAGCAATGAAATACAAAGCAATATAATTGGCATTAAAACAAATTACATGCTAGAAATAAAACATGAATTGACAATTCTCTATATTTCATGTCATGATTTTTTATACTTTATTTTTAGATACATTTCTTAATTTTCATAGAATGAAAAAGTCAAATAATATTTGTAATGCTGAGTAGTACTTCATTGTGTAGTATTTCATTGTTTAAATGTACCACATTTTCTTTTTTCATTCTTCAGTTAAGGGGCATTTAGGTTGTTTCCTGGTTCTGGCTGTAACAATTATTGTTGCTAAGAACACAGTTGAGCAAATGTCCTTGCGGTATGAGTGAGCATCTTTTAGGTATATGCCCAAGAGCTTTATTGCTAATTTTGAGGTAGTTTGACTCCCAATTTTCTAAGAAATCGCTGTACTGATTTTCAAAGTGGATGCATAAGTTTGCACTCACACCAGCTATGGAGGAGTGTTCCCCTTATTCCACCTCATCTCCAGCATACGTCATCTTTGGTGTTTCTGATCTTAGCCATTTTGACTAATATATGATGGTATCACAGAGCCATTTTGATTTGCATTACCTTGATTGCTAAGGATTTTGAGCTATTCCTTATGTGCTTTCAGCCATTTTTAATCCTTCTGTTGAGTTTCAGGAGGTCCCATTTATTCAAAGTTTCCCTTAATGTCTGTACTGCTGGGGTTATACATAGGAAGCGATCTCCTGTGCCCATCTGTTGTAGTGTACTTCCCACTTTCTCTTCTATCAGGTTCAGTGTGTTCAGATTGATATTGAGGTCTTTGATCCATTTGGACTTGAGTTTTGTGCATGGTGATAGATATGGGTCTATTTTCATTCTTCTACAGGTTGACATCCAGTTGTGCCAGCACCATTTGTTGAAGATGCTTTCTTTCTTCCATTGTATACCTTTAGCTCCTTTATCAAAAATGAGGTGTTAATGGATTTGTGGGTTAAAATTCGGGTCTTCTATATGATTCCATTGGTCGGCTTCTCTGTGTTTATGCCAGTACCACACTGTTTTCATTACTGTAGCTCTGTAATAGAGTTTGAAGTCAGGGATGGTAATGCCTCCAGAAGATCCTTTATTGTATAAGATTGTTTTGGCTATCCTGGGATTTTTGTTTTTCCATATAAAGTTGATTATTGTCCTCTCAAGATCTGTGAAGAATTTTGATGGGACTTGATGGGGATTGCATTGAATCTATAAATTGCCTTTGGTAGAATTGCCCTATAGATCTATACCCCAT
Source organism: Microtus oregoni (assembly GCF_018167655.1). Lineage (NCBI taxonomy): Eukaryota > Metazoa > Chordata > Mammalia > Rodentia > Cricetidae > Microtus > Microtus oregoni. The sequence goes on from NW_024543060.1 coordinate 21,306,127, forward strand.
TTTTTAATTGGATTATTTGGTAATTTGATGTCTGATATCTTGAGTTTGTTGTATATATTGGAAATCAACACATTGTCCAATGTGAAGTTAGTTAAAACCTTTTCCCATACTTTAGGCTGCTATTTTGTCTTAGTGACTGTGTCCTTTACCTTACAGAAACTTTTCAGTTCCAGAAGTTCCCAGTTATTATTTGCTGCTCTCAGTGTCTGTGCTACTGGCGTTATATTTAGGAAGTGGTCTCCTGTACCCATGGGTTCAAAGCTACTTCCCACTATCTCCTCAGTGAGGTTCAGTGTGGATGGATTTATGTTGAGGTCTTTGATCCATTTGGATTTCAGTTTTGTGCATGAGGATAGATATGGACCTATTTACATTATTCTACATGTTGAGATCCAGTTATGCCAGCACCGTTTATTAAAGATTCTTTCTTTTTTACATTGTATAATTTTAGTGTCTTTGTAAGAAATTAGGTGTTCATAGGTGTGTGGATTAATCTCCTAAATCAGAACAATTTGTCACTTTCATAAAGCACATTTACTCTCACATCTTTGCTAGTGAATAAGAGTTGCTCTAGTAGGATTATTTCATCAATAGCTTTGGTTTTGTTATTTCATATTATGAGAAGTACTGGAGCAGGGGGTGAAGCAATGTTTTCTGTGTTGAAACTCTCTCCTTCTGAGGTGGCAGAGCCAGGGTTCAAGCAATTTACTAGCTACAAGTGCTGGCTGCAAAAAAACTTATAATGGGTTTTACTGATGCAAAGTAAACTTTATACAGAAAAAGTATTAAATTTAATGAGAATTCTATATTTTGAAATTTTAAATATTTAATTTGTCAAATTGTGAACAGAAATGAGTGAATTAGTAAGTCTTGAATAGGAATCATAAATGTTAAAAAAATTTATTCCATGCAAAGGCATGGACGCTATAGTAATTATAATCATTTCTTTTATTTTTAAACTTTTAATTTTAAAATAATTGAAGACTCATAAAAATTTGCATCAAAATTTGAGTATCAAAAAATGTCACTCATCTTTGAGGCAATTTAAATAAAAGCTAACAGCCCACCTTATTATGGAACAGTATCTAAACTAGACAATGTGTACTGTAAAGTACAATTAGTTATGTATAGACATTTCTAGGATTTCACCAGCATTCATTTTCATTGATGTGCATATGTGTTCATGTCAAAGATCTGTTAAAATGTGAGGTTTATAAAGTTTTTGTTGTTGTTGTTTTTTTTTTTTTTTTTTTTTTTGATTTTTCGAGACAGGGTTTCTCCGTAGCTTTTGGTTCCTGTCCTGGAACTAGCTCTTGTAGACCAGACTGGCCTCAAACTCACAGAGATCCGCCTGCCTCTGCCTCCCGAGTGCTGGGATTAAAGGCGTGCGCCACCACCGCCCGGCTTTTAAAGTTTTATAGGTACATGTTTAAATGAAAAAAAATATTCCTTTAAAATTCCATTCTTCTTTTTCATTTAGATTATTTTGCCTTTAGTCAAAGAGATGACAGAATGGAGATGACAAGGGGAGGCCATAAGATGGTGTGTGTGGATCAGATTTGTGGTGATCATAGTTCACAGGTTTTCATGGAGATGGGAAGTGCAAGCTTGACAAACCTGTTGTTACTACACGTTAAACATTGATTGAAGAGGCATTTGCAAGTGGGTGTAGTCTTCTCATTATAAATGTAATTATATAAGGTATTATACATTTTACTAAATATAAATTTATATAATTCTACAATGTATTTATACTCAAAACATAATAATGCATCCAATGCATACATGTAATTCCAAAATAGAACATATATGCCACTATCAATATGGTTCAGAGTTCGAGAGTATGTACTGCTTTTCCAGAGGCCCCAACATCAGATCCCAGATGATACCTTAGGCTGCTCATAACCACAAATAATTCCAGTTCTAGGAGATTCCATAGCATGTTGCTTTTGCAGGCACACACATGAACATACATACATGCATATATCACATATACATATATAAAAATAACTCTTGGAAAAACAGTCCCTTTAAAAATGGGGGGGGGATATATACAAAGAAATCACCACCGTAAACTGTACCTTAGACTTAACCTAAAATTTCTGAGTTAAATTACAGTAATGAATAATATTTACTCCAATTTTCCATGTTTATTTGGTGAAATAGGAGAGTTATATTTAATGTTTAAATAGCCTACAAACAATTCCATTTTATGAGATAGCTATTTGTAGAACATTAGAAAATAAAGCACTAATTTTTGTTGCCATCAACATTATGGTTGCTGATTAAAATTGAAGCAATCCAGCAATGATGTAGAGACTAATTATGTGAAAGGAATAGTTGCAGACATTAGAAATTCAGCAAACATTTCATCAGCATTTGCCAGATCTCACTGATGATCAGAGACTGAATGTCAAATCCTTGTACTTTTTAAAGGTTTCATTATAGAAAAATGCATTAAGATTAGCTTTATGTGTTTGATAGCATGCCAATGTCTCTCTGGAAGTAAAATGCTTCATGTAGATACTTGAATACAGAATGAACACGAGTCATCACATTTTCAAGTATTCAATTTTAAAATAAAGATCAAGATAAATAGTGTATTTCTGAGAATAAAATATTCATATTTTTCTTACAGTCATTATTATTTTGTTTGGGGAAAGAATATCAGTAATAATAAATACTTTTAACACTTGTCTGTTCATAATTTTCTTTTACGTACATATATGAAAACACACACACATACTGTTCTTTGATAATATTCTTTCCCATTAGCCTTTGTTACCCCTTTTCTTCTTGCTCAGAATCCCTTCCTATTCTTAATAAGAAATTCTCCCCAGCATTCATGCCTATTTTGTTTGTCTTAAAGTGTGTTACTTAATGTTGCATTCCATACTGACCCTGTTATCTATATAAAAATTTTGTATATTTTTACAGTTGGATAAATAAACACACTATGTTCTCCTCTGTTTTACATTATATTTTTGATCTAATGACAGTACCACAGAAAGCTTTTCCAGAGAATTAATTATTCCCTAAACAACATTCTTATAATATTTTAAATGAAATATAGAAAGACAACTTGGAGGTTGAAAATGCTTTATAGAGTTCTGATACATTATTGCATTTGATAATATGCACCCCCTGTCCAACTTCTTCCAAAACTATGTCCTCTTCCATACTGTGGCAGTTGTATGTAACTGCTACCATTAACCTCACAGGGAGTGGAAATTTTAGGAGGTGTGGCCTATTGGATTAGGTATGCCCTTGTTGGTGGACATGTGTCACTGTGGGATGGGTTTTGAAGATTCCTATGCTCAATGTCTCAGGCAAATTCCTGTTACCTGGAAGATGTAGCACTTACTGATACAGCATCATATCTGCCTGAACACTGCCATCACGTTGATAATGGGCTGAACTTCTAAAACTGTAAGTGAAGTCCCTCAGTTAAATATTTTCTTATAAAAGGTGCAGTGGTCATGGTATCTCTACACAGCAATAGGAAATCTAAATAAGACAGAAGTTGGCTCCAAAGGTTAGGGTATTGTTAAAGGCCAGATTATGTGTTAATTTGGAGCTAAATGTACTTTGGGTTTTGAAAGCAGTGGAATGGTTTCTGCAATGCTTAATGGGCCATGCTAGTAGGAGTATGAAAGACAGTGATGTTTGATATAATTTGATAAAGTGTGGGGGCCTAAATCAAAAGATTTGGTCTTTTGATATTTTGGTGAAGAAACTGGATGATTTTTGCCCTTATTTGAAGTGTCCTCCTGAGGTTAAGGTGAACCGTTTTGTATTAATTTCAATTGTGGACAAAATCACAAAACAGCCTAGCATAGACTCTGTCTTGTGGTTACTAGTATATAATCTTATAAAGATTTATAACGAAAAGGAGCAAGCTGAGCAGGGAAAATTACAAAAATAAACATTTTGAGGAAAGAAAGATCACCAGGATGTGGAATAGAGCTCAATTCTGTGTTCAAGAAGATAAACAGATTAAGAAATCAAATAAAGGTAGTAGTGATTTTATAGCAAGATTTCTCCCAACGGTGTTCCCAACTTCTGAAAGAAACTAAAGTAAAGAGCTAGGTGTGGTGGGGCACACCTTTAATCCCAGCTCTGGGAAGACAGAGGCTGGAAGATCTCTTGAATTTGGAACCACCCTAGCCTTCAGAGCAAGTTTCAGGCCAAGCAAGTTTAGCCAGTAAAAAAGAGAAAGCTGGTGATGAGGTAATTAAATGGGAAAGAGGAGAGGCTTGATTCAGCTCCAGCAAGCAGCAGAACTTGGCAATTTTGGCCATGGAGTTATGGAGTTAAAGATAGAACACAGGGGCTATGGAATTTGCCTCTACAAATTAAGAAAGGTACTGAGGTCAGGCATGTGTTAGAGGTGTCTCTGAATGGAAACCTAGAGAGGTCATTGCATGAAGCTGTGAAGTTGAAGTCTAGATTGCCTTGGAGAACCCAAGATTGTAGAGATGCCAGATTCATGGGCCAACAGCTGAGGAGAGTTGATAATAAGGGAAAGAACCAGCCAAAGAAAAAGAAATGACCTGCAGTCAACAAAAGTGAGTGGATTTGAAGATATAGAGAGTGTTTTGACCTCAGGCAAAGAGTTTGGAGTTTGTCCAGGAGTTTTGGTCCTGATTTCTTACAGGATTTCCTTGAAATGTTCCCTTCCCTGGATTTTGAAATCATAATGTATATCCTTTACCCACTATATTTTGGAAGTATGTGATCTGCTTTTTGATTTTTTATAGGTGATTATAGTTAAGAAATTGCACGAATCTCAGAAAAGACTACTTTGTACTTTAAAACCTGTAATTGGCCTACATAATATCATAGAGAGTAGCATTATTAGGAAGTGTGGCTTATTGGAGTAGGTATGAACTTGTTGGAGGAATTATGTCACTCTGGGCATGGACTTTGAGAGTTCCTATGCTTAGGATCTTACCAAGAATCTCAGTCAAATTCCTGTTCCTGTAAGATGAAGCACTAGCACATCTTTCCGCACCCCACAATGCTTCCCAACGTGATGGTAATGGACTGAATGCCTGAAATTGCAAGCAAGTCCTTTCAATTAAATGTTTTCATTATAATGATTGCTGTGGCTATGACATTTCTTCACAGCAATGGAAACCAAAGTCATGTGTCTAACGCACTTCCTATCCTTAATATAATTTAAAGCCAATGAGGTTAATTTGTGTGGTCCATTAACTCTTGTATATGCAGTTATCCATCCACACATGGTTTATAAAGCAGTGCTTGCAAACTTAAAGGAAAGTACCTCTTTCTCTTGCAGCTGCTTCCCATTACCAATATCTCATGTAAAGATGCTGAAAACATCACATGATGTGCAGGTAATGTGCATGTTGTCTCTGTGAGTGACATGTGAGTTCATATGAGCAAACGCCTGATTATGTCCAGAAAATATGATTTCCTGTTAAGTCACCAACAACCACAGTCTGTGGCTATTGAATCTTGTAGGTCTCTCTTCCATGATGATCTAACACCATTTGTTCTGTAGTTTTTATATAGAGACAATGTAAATTATAGACTTGCCTTTATGATTCTAGATTAAGATCTGCTTTTTATAATTTTGGGCATAAAGACATGGTGTAAAAACTATTTAAATACCTTCACTTTCTTATTTTACTTATTTACATTCCATTGATGTAAAAGAATATTTGCTTATTCTTTCAAATCCAATAATTCTATGATTAATATAGGCCTGTATTCACTTTTTTTGTAGATACTGTATTTTAATCAGATCTATCTTTGAACCTCTGCCTCAAACTTGTCCTAAACACTCTGCTAGAAACTCTTCTAAGTTTCAAATACTCTCTTTTCATATATAATATATTAAATTTAGTTAATACTGCCTATATGCACATTGGCACAGGAAAATCATGTGAAGCATCAGCCTTTTGTCTTTTTCCCCATTTATGCTTGAAGTTTTTGTTGACATGATCTTTGAGTCTGATACAGGCCACCATAGGTGTCCTGAGTTCATAAATGAACTGTCCTTGTTATATTGGGAATATATTGTTTGGAGTCATTCTCACGAAACTCTAGCTATTGCAAACTTTGCACTCAATTTTCTGTGATATTTTTTTGAGCCTTGATAGGGGAAGTGTGATATTGTTCTCCCCTCTGGTGCTGAATTCTCTACAGGGACATTTACTCAACACTTTGACTAGTGGTGACTCTCTATATTAACAGAAGTTCACTGCAAAAAGAAACTTCTGTAATAAGGTCTGAGAACTACATTAATCTTTATGCAAAAACTAAGCATATAGAATCACTTTAAAAGTACATTCATTTAGCAAAATGACAATAATTTGTACTCTAAGGTTGATAATAACTCTACATACTCTTGACCAGATTTACAGTTCTGCATCAGCAGTATTACATTGAGTCAGAACATTTTTGGTTTTTCCCATATCTGTGATGACACTATAACTACAATAATGACAGACATTTAACGATGCGATTCCCAGTGATTTTTTTCTACCCAAGAATTATAAGTTACTACTTCTTTCTTTTATTGTATCATTTACATTGAACAGCAATATTATTAACATTTTATTATGTATTGTATTAGATATATTATTCTAGTACTTTGTAGTTCTTTTCTCTTTCATAAATGTTTAGTTTTATAATATATTTCTTTTTCAAAATGGATTGAAAGAATGTAAAAAAAACATTAAATTCTTTTGAAAATTGTCTATTGAAAAATATTTGTGTTTTTGCAAGAAAGTAGAAAAGAGAAAATAATCAGATGAAGGCATGGGAAAGAAAGTGATAATTTTCATTGTGAGTTGAAATTTTCATTGTGATGGGAGGATACAGGCATATGAACAAGGGAAAAGAGTAGTCATGTCTCAAACAGGAAGAACTTAGTATAGCTAACACTAATAATAATAAAGATAATTTCACGAAGATGTAGAAAAAAGTTTAGGCTTAATACCCAAACTTTAAATTGTTCCAATAATGTCATCCCAAAGATAGATACATAGAACATTGTTATTAATTCATTTAGAGAACAAATAAATAATAAGAACAATTATTGAAAACAATATAGATTAAAAATCAAGTGATAATATTCTGTTGAGCTCACATCAATTAATATGACTAATATTAATATGTATAATAAAGCATTAGTTCAAGAATTATTTAAAAATTTTGCAATAGAACCAGAGAAAGTAGAATACAGTTATGGATACAAAAATCAAAGACTGTGATTATCAAGAGAATAAGTTGTTCACATTGCTTATTAAAGGATAGATGCCATATTTCATAAATCTTTTATAAGCTATGCTCATTTATACTCTTATGCCTTTTATCAACAATAATACTATTGAAAAAGAGTTAACTCAATGCAAACATTAAAACTGCATTGTATTTCCTGAAGAAAGAAAATTAACTGCCTGTTATTATTCATTAGACTTCATATTGGCATGTAAATTAATTATTAAATGAATTGATTACAATAACTTCATCATATTTTTAATTTTGAGCTGAATCATATTTTATAGTTTAGACATAAATATGTGTAAGACTAAATAGTTATAACCCACTATATTCTTTATGACCCTATAAATACTATACTTTATAAAATGTATAATGAAATTTTTTAATGATAAGTGTAGAAGAGCTTTAAGAAGACAATTCATCATTTCATCTATAATTGACCAATAAATATGACTGAAGACCATCTTACTTGAGTAACAATTATCAGGAATATTATATTTATATGATGTAATAAATGAGAATTATCTTAATGTTAGCAATAATTTCATTGTGCAAATTGTACATAGTCAGAACTTATAGGTCCTTTGGAATCACTAAATTCTGAAGTTTATAACTTGGAGCAATAACATGGACACAGAAAAGAATGAAGTGATGGGAATAAAGATGTTCAGTTATAAAAAGAATCTATGGCAGTCAATAAACTTAGGAAGAGGATGAGTTTTGCTTCGAATACGCTTTCATTTATGTCTATAAATTTCAATTTATTAGGAAAAGTAAAATCATCCTTCAAGTTAGTTTAAAAATATGAAGTGATTATTTATATGTTACAGTATCTTTGAATTTTAGCCCATTGTCAAAATAGAGTCTGGGATATGTGCAAGTAATATTGATCTCTTAAAGAGCTCTTTTTCATTTCCATATGTAGGGGAAAAATTTACATGTGTAATATTCTGCCTACCTAAATATATAGATATAATCCCTTACTTGTTTTACTGAAATACTGTGGATAAGAATCCAAAGCTACATTGTTTTATGAATCCCCATTTATGATGCAAACAATTCTTTATCTGAAGTTACTTAGCAGAATAACTACAGAATCTGATATTAGAGATATTGAATTTGTGCTTCTGTACCATCTGTTTGACTTTGAAGTATTTAAGTTAATTTTATTCTCAGCAAATTAACAGGTTACAAAATTAACATGGAGAAATCAATAGCCTTCCTAGAGACACATGGCAAATATTCGGAAAAAATAATTAGAGAAACAATCCCATTTGCAGTAGCCTCCAAAAAGTATTTGAATAAAGGTAACAGAGAATGAAAGAGTCACAATATTAAAAGAGTGGGACACATAAAAAACGAATCCAGATGAAAAAAAAATCTTCCATGCTCATGGAACTGTATGAGTAATATTGTAAAAATGATCATCTTTCTAGCATCTCACAGTTGTAACGGAATCCTCTTCAAAATTTGAATGTTTTTCTTCATGGTATCTGAATAAAATTGAAAATTTGATGGATGTATAGAAAATATCACAAATGGCAAACCCAAGCAACAAAAACATGGAGTATTTCTCAGTTCCTAAGAAAATTGAATGAAGCAGAAATAATGAAAACTCAGACAGAAATTGGGGTTCAACCTGAAGGTCAGAACCACAAAACAGCCAGTCAATGGCTCTTTACTCTACCTCAGTAGAGTATTTATTTGGCAGTATTCACATCTGAGCAGCCATGAAACAAAAGTACATCCTCGCTTAAAAACTGGAATTGTGTAGTTTGCAGGCAAATGGATGGAGAGAAAAACAATTTCTCAGTGAGGCAATCCAGACACAGAAAGTCAAAAGTGACATGCTTTCTCTTCGTTGTTCATTTTTTTTAATATTTGTGTCTTCCTTTGTGTCTGAATCTCTAGAGTACTGATAGAGATATTGATATTTCTAAAAGACAGTGAGGCAGAGGTTTTAAAAGGTAGAACAGTAGAATGCAGTGTTTTAACCACTTACAGTAAAATAATATAATGGAAAGGGTTACACTAGATTAGGAGATTGGATGGGTAGGCGAGAGAATGTGGGGATAACTAACAGTAAAAAGAAATTAAAAGCATATATGGAAACCTGCTACTGTATATGGTTCCTTAAAGAAATAAACACATATATACACATACAGTGCATAAATGGAATTAACCTATACTGAGGTGATAAAGTTGCTACTAGACACCACATGCTAACAAATAAAAAGGAAAGTGCCAGGAATAGGTTACTTTTTGAGAGTTGTTGGTAAATCCTCACAGAATTCCTGAACACAGCAGACTATGGCTCTTGTTATGACTACTATCTAGTACTTGATATTAAAACCTAAGTAAGGCACCACATTTTAAAGCATATAACCTAGAGAGATCAAGTCAATACTCACTTGACTTCATACTTACAGGATAAATTTCATAGTCCTGGGAGTTGTTATGTTATGAATGCTAAAAGAAGGTAAGAGCTATGATCTTTTTTACGCAGGTATGAACTCTAAGGGCTAAAACAATGTGCACTCTGGCGAGGTTGTACTCTGTTCCTATGGTGGTACGAATAGAATGGGAGTAATCAAACATTCTATAACTTTATCTAAGTCCTGCTTCACCAAGTGAAATCCAAATCTGTCACCATAAATGTGACCGACCCATAAACTATGACTAGACAGGTTAGAGGCCTTAGGTAAAGATTTCTTACTATTATGCTAGTAAGCAGCCCTGAATTTACACTGAATATTAATGACTTAGCATTCTGCTCAAAGACTAGTTCGCTTCTCAACACTAATGAGAAAACTTACTTTCTTTGACAGATGGTGATTAACACTACGACCTCAACTGATGAAGGTCCAGAGAAAAGTCTTTGGACTGCTCAGCCTTAAATACATACATATATTGCACTCCTTTTACCAAAAGTTAGATATCATTGTGGAAGAGGGTGTGGAAAAGTTGTTAGATGTCAAGGCAATGTATGACTACAAAGAAGCCATGTTGCCCAAGCATAGTGGGAAAATTTCTCATATGAAATGAGGAGCAGAAGGAGGGAGAACATGAGCAAAGAAGTCAGGACCGCGAGAGGTGCGCCCACCCACTAAGACGGTGGGGCTGATCTAATGGGAGCTCACCAAAGGAAGCTGGACTGGGTGGGACTGATGGAGATTATGATCAAATCGGACTCTCTGAACGGGTCGGACGAGGAGGGCTGATTGAGAAGCCAAGGACAGTGGCACTGGGATTTGATCCTATTGCATGTACTGGCTTTGTGGGAGCCTAGTCTGTTTGGATGCTCACCTTCCTAGACCTGGATGAAGGGGGAAGGACCTAAAACTTCCCACAGGGCAGGGAACCCTGACTGCTCTTTGGACTTGAGAGGGAGGGGGAAGGGGATGAAGGGACGGGGGGGGGGGGGGGGGGTTGAGGGGAGGGGGAGGGAAATGAGAGGAGGGGAGGATGTGGAAATTTTTAAGTAAAAATAAATAAAAGCATGAATTAACAAGTAAAAAAAATTCTCATATGAATTCAAAGTAGTTGAGACAAAATGTCTAAGAGTTATACAAGAAACCCCAAGAAGCCACAACATTGTGAGGTAGTTAGATATGAAGTCCCTCCCCTTGCTTAAGAGATGATGGCATCTCAAAATTTCTAGTAGGAAGAGATTCAGTTTTCTTTAAGGGAGCCACCTGTGGTAGGTTTAGCATGCTTCGTCAATCCCATATTACACAGAGAGTGCCAATTATACTTAATGCAAATAAGAGAAAAACAAAAAGAAGTGGACACAAAGTTTGGTAGGTTGTTAAGGAGGAGTGGATCTGGAAAGACTTGAGATGGTGATGAATATTAACAAAATACATTGCATGTAATTATCAAAGAACAAAAGATATCCAGGAAAGCACATACTTACCATTTTTACAAAAAAAAAAAAAAAAAAACAACAACAACAACAAAAAAAACCCTATTCCTGGCACTTGCTTTTTCATTTGTTAGTGGGTGGTATCTAAAAGCAGCTTTATTGCCCCACTATAGGTTAATTATATTTAAACTATATACGTGTGCATGTGTTTATACATTCAAATAAACACATACATAATTATGTTTCTATCTGATTTTAATTTTTTAAAATATAAGCATATAGAATTACTGTTCAGATTTTCTGTTTTATATATATAAAACAACTCAGAGAATGTTAGCAACACATATAATTAATGCATATAACCACCCACAAATTATATATTACACAAAAACATTTTTATTTCTGCAGTCTGCTTATATTTCCAAATAAAGAGAATTGTGTTATATCTGTAGATTTAATGTCAGAAAGGAACATAATAAATATAATAAACTATCCCTTTTTTATTGAGCAAAAATGTACCCACATACACTTTCCATATAAGCTTAAATTTTTCAAGTGTGATACAGTTTGGAATAAATAAAAAAACTTAAGAGTGTCTGCTTGAGTATTAGGATTCATATTCATGCTGAATAGTCGATGAATTATTGTTATTTGGAAGGTTTAGTCTAGGTTTGGATTATAGAAATGTAGTAAGTGAAATATTTTTATGTATAGCTGTTTCCTCAGAAGTAGAACATTCTCTCCTGGAAAAAGAGGTAGAATCATATTATTCAGGAAATGAAATATTCAAGGGTCAGAAAGCTCAGACAAATTACACATCTCAGGAATGACATGGATCGTGCAATGGTCATTACCTTTACAACATTACAAGATTTACTCTGCCCCTAAGATTATATTCAGTAATATTTGCTGTGACAGAAAATTTGTAGTCATCAAATATATCTATACATTGTGCAAGAATCTCTAGTCATGCACTTCCTAATGATGAAACTGTCTTTGAGTCATTCATGCTTTTGTAAGTTTCCTCAAAAAATTCATTGATTTACCAAGGTAAACATAGATGGGATCTTTTCTTTATGAGTAACATGATGTGTGTTCACATGTCCTCAGGAAAAATCACACAAAATCCTGAAGAAGTTAAAGTAGGAAACTGATGTTGGATTTTCAAATAATAATAATAAAATACTAAAGTTAATTATAAATAAATTAATTTAATTACCTAACAGCCGTTTACCTGATACTGAAAAGTCATTAAAAACCATTTGTCCTTTCTTATTCTGAGTACTTCCCAAAGAGTTATTTGGGGTAAAGGGAAACACAGTGTGGGGTGACAAAATGTAATAACCATGGATATTTAAAAATACCATAATGATACCCACAAATTCACACCCTGTTATAAAGTAGAGATTCAGAAAGAAGGTCAAATTGACAATGTCTTTGCAGCTAAATAGGATTTCTGGAAAATAACCTTTCAGTGTTTAGATGAGTATAGTATTGTCATTATCATAGAAATCTGTTCAATACATTTTGTTGTTGTTGTTGTTGTTAAAAGCAAAAGTTCAGCCAGCATTTAAGCACAACAATTAAAAGCTCTTGTCAAAACGACTAAAAACTTGTTAATTCCATAGAAACATTTGGAGAGTACTGATTCCTGTTATTTGTCTCTTACCTCCATGTTGAAGTACGGAGCGGCGGGCTGTGTCCCGCCACCCAGCTAGCTTTACCCGAAATAATTACACGGAAACTGTATTCTTTTAAACACTGCCTGACCCATTAGTTTCAGTTTCTTATTGGCTAGCTTTTACATATTGATCTAACCCATTTCTATTAATCTGTGTAGCCCACGAGCTGGCTTACCAGGAATGATCTTAACCTGCATCTGTCTGGAGTGGGAGAATCATGGCGACTCTCTGACTCAGCTTCTTTCTCCCAGCATTCCGTTCTGTTTATTCCGCCTACCTAAGGGTTGGCCTATCAAATGGGTCTAGGCAGTTTCTTTATTAATAAGAAATTACTCCCACATCACCTCCACAAGTGCATTCTGAAATACGTACACAATCCCTATATATACTGTCATCACAGAAAGACACAAGCACAAATCCCATACACAGGAAAATCATAGAGAGACACAAACACAACATTAAAAAAGAGAAAAGCAATATGACCGTGTCCATCTGAAGTCAAATATCACCTATACTCTTACCTAGGATAATTCAAAATGCATTTCAACAATTCATTATGAAATACAGAGACATCAATTATTATATACAACACAATCAGTGAGGTTTTTTTTTATTTATTAGATTTAAAAAAAAATATCAATGCAAATTTCCGCTCCCACCCATCCTCCTATTCCTTCTACCCATCCTCCCATCCTTCCCCCATCTAACCCTATGAGAAGGTAACGCACTTGGCTTTGTGGAAGGTCCAAGGACCAACCTACTACATCTAGGCTGAGCAAAGTATACATCCAAAGAGAACAGGATCCCAAAAAGTCAGTACATGCAGTAGAGATAAATCCCAGTGCCATTGCCAGTGGCCCTTAGTCTACCCCAGCTATACGAATGTCAACCACATTCAGAGAGTCTAGTTTGGTCCTATGTTTTTTCCTTCCCAGTCCAGCTGTAGTTGGTGAGCTCCCATTAGCTCAGATAAATTGTTTCAGTGGATGAACTCTTCATGGTCTTGACCTCTTTTCATATATTCTCATTCCTTCCACGCTTCAATTGGATACTGAGATCTAGGTCCAGGGCTCCCATGTCGGTCACCTCCTGTTTCCATTTGATGTTGGATGACGTTTTTTTTTTTTTAATTTTTTTTATTGAGAAAAGAAGAAAAAAAAACATAAACAAAAAACAAGTTTCCACCTCCTCCCAGCCTCCCATTTCCCTCCCCCTCCCCCCACCCTTCTCCCCCTCCTCCCACCCTTCTCCCCCTCCTCCCACCCTTCTCCCCCTCCCCCCATTCCTCTCCCCCTCCCTCTCCAGGATGTTCACCTTCCTAGATATGGACGGAGGGGGGAGGACCTAGGACTTACCACAGGGCAGGGAACCCAGACTGCTCTGTGGATGAGGTTTTTATGGTGCTATTTAAGATAATCATCAGTCTGACTACAGGGCAAGTCCTGTTCTGTCACCCACTCCTCTATTGCTTAGGGTCTTAGCTGGGGTCATCCTTGCAGATTCCTGGGAATTTTTCTAGAGCCGGGTTTCTTGCTAACCCCATAATGGCTCATTCAATCAAGATATCTTTTTCCTTGTTCTCATATCTGTCCTTTCTGCATCTCGACTATCCCATTCTCTCAGGCTTTGGAAGAAATATCACTACATTCTTCTAAAATTGACTCTCTAAAAGAGTACAGTGAGGTCTTACTAAAATTGTGAGATTTTACTGCAATACAATCTATTTTCTCATTCCAATACCATTCATGATTATCCATTATCAATTATTATCCACATCACTGTGTAGGAAACCTAGAAAAAAATTTACCAATGCATAAAATAGCTTTCAATCACTACAATAACTAATGTTCTTCTTGACATTGAATTTTATTACAATTAATTATTGGCATAATTCTGACTTTGTGGTTTTCTTTCCTCATCTGGAACATATTGCAAAAGAAGTGATCTGTAGGTCACAATCTATATAAAAACTGTTATGCTAGATCATTTAAGAATATTAATTATACTTTATTATTAAATAAAAATTATTTTGTTCTTTAATATGACAGCATATTTTTAGTTAGTATTTTTATACATATTTAGATAACGTTGGGTTCCTAATTTTTGTTTGTCACATAAATTCCTATTGTGATATTTTTTTCTAGTAATGTACAAAATGCAAGGAATTACATTACCTATACTTTTGGAATATTTTGATTCAAATTTCAGTGTACTTAGATACATTTCTTATTTCAAAAAATATGCTGAATGTTTCATAGAATTTTAGTGATTTTGTTATAATAAATGGTCAGTAGTCCAATATACTGAAAGTATTACTGATGACAAATTTTACTGTTTCACTTCTTCACTGAAAGACTTACTAAAGTATGTTTTTTATTAAAATATTGGGATATATCACCTTTGAAGTTATCGCTGAGTATCCAGTACCAACACATATCAACTAATTATGAAGTATAAAAGTATTAGTCCCAGCTTGTATTAGGGGTTTATGCCAAGGTGTATTTTCAATCCTGAAGAGGCTATCTAAATACCCATCTCTCGGATAATCCCCGAAAGGACTGGAATTAGCCAAATCTTATTCTATTGATGTGGTATATGGTTTTGTTGTGCTGCCAACTGGGTCCTAAGATCCTGGGATGAGCTTAATTTTAAACTGACAAGTATGAATGGTTCTTCCAGTCACTGTAATTGCCCAGATTTGCTAATTAAATAGCAAACTATCCATATTAGGAAAGTTTTTAGATCTTCGGCCAAAGTCAACTTACAAAATATTCTTTTGAGATCAGAACTACAATGTCTAATATTTGTTGCTTAATATTTACAAACTTCTTGGTTAATGTACTGATTCAAAATTTATACTAAAATGTAAAATATGAATTGATAATTATTATATTATTAATAAAATAATAAACATTTTAGAATGAGATAATATATATATATTAGATTTTCTCATATAACTGATATTCTGAAATATTTTATCAGACTTAAAGAAATGTTGAAACTCATATGTCAATACTACCTCCATTTACTTCCTCCGAATACTTTTCTATCTCTGTGGTCTTTCTTCAGTTTGATATTTCATGTAAATCAGATCTATATATTTGAAAAGTGGTTTTGAATTTCTTTCATATTAGGAAATGTACAACCACCCATTATTTGACAGCATGTTACAATTCTTAGCATGTTTAATACACAACATCTATCAGCACTTAAGTTATAACATGTATCATAAACACCTTTTTTTGTATGTTTTAATACTACCCAATTGTGTTGATATATCACATTTTTTTTCTATTTCTTTGTTGGGCATTCAAACTGTATCAAAAACTTTGTCTTTATAAATAGCCCTAAAATTTACCTTTTGATTTAATGCTTTTGATTAAATTCTTAATTTCGGTTTGGGTGGATATACACACATTAAAAGTGAGTTAAAACACAGAATTAGTGTATATAATTCATAAAGCCACAAAATTCTCACAGTATTAGAATTTTTTTCCAGCAATAATGTGGAAGGTTGAATTGCAGAACAATAAAATAAATCTGTCCCCATTCAAAAAATCATGAGTTCAATAGGTGATGTATGATATGGACTAAGGTAAAGTATCCAAAGCAAGATAATTAATGAAATATTTGTATCAACTCAATTGGGTTATGTATGATATAGCATGAGTAAAAATAACTTAAATGGAAATAGTTTCTCCCTACATTAAAATATTAAAGAAAATTATATCTTTCCATTAATAATTACAACACTGCAATAGGATGATGAGGACTCAGACAAAGAATAGCACCGGGGATATTTATAAAATATATCAAGCTCAGATAAAATGATGACATTTTTCTCTCAGAAGAATGTGTTGTATTGTACAATGGAAATATATATATGTGGCTATTTGTTATTTTTATTTTATATGTAATATAAATAAAAATATACTATACACATAATATACCTCTTTGATCAAGCTTAAGTTACTCACTAGAGTATTATTTTCTTACATATTGGCTTCAATTACCACCCATTGTTTACATAATTTTGAAAATAACTTCTTAAATTGTGTTGAAATCCATTTTGTTATAGTTTAAAATTTTATGGGGAAGATAAAAGTGTTAATACTGGTTCCAAAAACCTATTAGAGAAGAAAAGTCAGGAGGAAAAAATGTAGTCTCTACTCCAAACAAGAAAGAAAGAGCTTCAGAAACTCACAAAATGGGAAATGAATATTGAAAACTGTATTAAGCACCAGTTCAATTACTCCTTGGTCAGTGATATAAGTAATGTGTATCTTTATCATCAGACTACGGATAGTAACCAATTACCTTGGAATTAAAATGTGACTTCTTTTAGAAAGAGTCTATGGGATCCTTTGATTAAAAACTTGAAAAGATACAATCCATATCTAACATCGGAAGTTTTACTTTGTGGCATATGATGTCTTATTGGGACATTGTGTAGTCCTTTATATAGAACACTTTAAGACCTGTGTAAAATACAGCATTTCATGACCACCAAACCTGTACTGAGGAACACAATCATAGATATACTATATGAAGAATATGATTGAAGACCACCTCAAATACAAGAGGAGAAAAGATTGTAAAATTTCTAGAAAATATAGCTGATCAGATGAGACCTAAGGTATAACCTTATCATATCTATATCTATTATATATATCATATCTAACACAGCAATGTGGGAGCCTAGCCAGTTTGGATGTTCTCCTTCCTAGACCAGGATGGAGGGGGGAGGACTTTGGATTTTCCACAGGGCAGGGAACCCTGACTGCTCTTCAGACTGGAGAGGGAGGGGGAGAGGAGTGGGGGGGAGGGGGAGAGGAGTGGGAGTCTAGGAGGAGGCGGAAATTTTTTTTTCTCAATAAAAAAAAAGGAAGGGAAAGGAAAAAAATAATTAGAGTACCAACAAAATTTAAGAAAGAGCAAACCTTTGTTTTAAACAAATATGCAAATGAACCCAGCACACTAATAAATAAATACAGTGTAGTTGACTGAACAGTAATAGGAAACTCTATTCTGCTGTCTCCTAGAAAAAATATTGTCTCTTAATGACTCATAAATAAACTGACAAGCAATTGGAGTTTTCAAACACACAGCAGCTGAAAAATCCTAGAATATTATGATACCTGTTACCATAGACTTCAAGACAAAATCAGAAGAAAAAGGAAAAGTTCATGTAGAAGGTAGAACAATTAAAAATGTATATGCATTGAACACCAAAGCTCTCAATTTCAAAAATAACATTTTGACCATAAACTATTTTAAAAGATCTATCACTAAAAATAATTTGGTGACTTATTTTCCTTACTCTCATACATAAATATTTTGTCTAATTCAAAACTCAGTGTAGAAATTTCAAAGTCAAACCTCACAAAAAGTAAGGTAATTTGACAGGTATATACTAAGGGTTCTATCCAAAAGACCGTGAATACACAGTCTTCTCAGTGATTTTAAGAAGAGTCTGGAAAGTTGATTGCATTCACAGCCATAGAATGGTTAGGCATGCAAGATTAATCTTCCCATCTCAGTAAAACTCTAAAAAGATTTTCCCAGAAAGAGATCTGTCCCTTAGGTGACTGTAAACCCCAATGAGGGATTTTACTTACCTATTCTTAATCTCTAACTACACATATGACCTCTTACAGTTTATATGCAGTTAAATAGAGAAGTAGGCCGAATAGAGATTTGTACAGCTGTATATAATTAGTTTTTCATTAAGCAGGTTAATAGAGCATCATTGCTGTAGTTATGTATAATTGCCTTCATTAGTTGAATCTTGGCTTTAGACACATTCTATTCATTTATTTATTTTTTCTGATCAACTCTAGAGGTATACCTACTTAAACTCTCAAACTCTATATGAATGCTAGGAAAACCTGTCAAATTGCAATGAAATTTTTAGTTGACTGCATTTTCTTTAGTCTTACTGAGTCCTACCATTCAGAAATATACTTTGAATGAAATTTTGATTTCTTTCACTGCTGATATATATCTTCATTGATGTTTATTAAAAATTTCCTTTGATTTTATTCTGCATTCTGTAAAGATTAAGTATTCACAATTACAGTGATGGGTAATATTATATCATCTGTAAAAGATCCCTGATTTTCTGCTTCAATGTTTTCATGTGTATCAAATGCTTTGCCATCCATGATGCTTTAATTTTTGCTTAAGTTTATCAGGTTACTTCGGAAATCTTATACTTGAATTATAGCTTTCAGACTGAATTATTTCATATCTACAGTCTTGTAGAAACTTAGGAATTATTTATACGTTTTTTACTTGATAGGTTATTTATTTTTGTTCTTGAATTTCATCCTAGAATATCATGGCACCATGTTTGCTACTCATTTATCTACTGGATAGTTTCTTTTCATTTGACTGATTTTTGCATACAATTTATAAAACATAATGTGATTTCATTTAATTCTCTCTCTTTCTCTCTCTCATTTGTCAATTTCTGTCTTGTTCTCTCTTTATGTGTTTCTTTTGTCTGTCTGCCTGTCTCTGGGTCTGCCTCTTTCTGGGTCTGCATGTAAGCTTACTATTCAGTAGGTTTCCACATAGATTTTTCAAAGGCCTTTAGTGTTAGTTGTTCCTGCCCATATATCCTGCCTCCTATACCCTGCCCTTCCATCCTCCAAATTTAATAATCATACTCTACTTTCCCTTTATATCTTTTTAACACTACACTTTATTTTTGCTTCCTTTGAAGGACCCTTTCCCCTGGTGTTTTCCTGACTACCTAAGCTCTGTGATTATTCTGATTTAAAGAGACATATCTGAACCATAGAAGTTAATATCCACATAAAAGAGAAAATATTAAGTATTTTTCTATTAATGTCATTGTTTTGTTTTGAATTTTTTGCCTTATTGGTCATTTCCCAGTTTTGACTTTTTCCCACTTTTTAAAAACTTTAAAATGGGAGACAAATTACACATTTATGTTTTACTGAAAAAATAATTCACAAATATGAATGGAGGGTCTCCTCTATTGTCTTACAGATTCAGCCTATGGGTGAAGTCAGGAAGCATATTTTGTCCAGGCCTAAACCTATAATTACTGGTGTACCCACAGGCAGTATGGCAAAAAAAAAATGCCCTGGAAAACCCCAATCCTGTAATCTCAGACATGGGTCTCTCTTGTGACAGTGCTCCTGGAAGCCCACTGAGGTTATCACACTATTAGTACATTTTTCCTCACATCTCTGCTGGCAAACAAGTTCCCTAGAAGGATGATTTTATAAATAGCTTTATAATTGCTTTTGCTGTCTTATTTACAAATGTAGAAATAAATACATATGCAATATTTTACTGTATTTTCTCCAACTATCTATCTACCTATCTATGTGTGTGTGTGTGTGTGTGTGTGTGTATGAATAAAGGATTTTGCTAAGTCTTATTTAAGTTAATCCAATTGTATTTTATGCCTAACGCATCAAATTTTTAAAAATAATACATGCATATTGCATTGCATATTAGAGATCTTGAATATGTATTTGTAGGAGAGTTTGGAAAGGAGCCTTTAAGTACAATGTTTGTGATAGTCCCTTTGAACATGCAACAAATTTTCATTTTAAATACATATTTTTAATTAAATTTCATTGTAGTCTCTATTCAAAAAAGAAAGTGTTTCAGATATTTTTCATTTCATTTTTTATTTGTTGTTTGTTTGTTTATATTGAGAAAGAAAGAGATAGAATCAGAGCATAAGGTGGGTGAGTAGAGATACAGTATTTAGGACCTGGTAGGAGTTGAGGGAGGAAAAATTATGCTCTTTTATTTCAAATGTTGTATAAAAATACAAAAAGAAGATACCATAATAAAACCTAATATTTTATGCCAATTAAGTGAAAATAAAATCAAAAATCTAGAGAAGGATGAGGCATTTAATTAATATCTTTGCCAAACTTTGCAATTATTGAGAAATAAGAAACATTTTATAGGGAATTCACCAAACTTTTATTTCCCCAAAGTTATTTTCTGTAAGATTACTTATCAATAATATGAAATAAGATAAAAAACTATGAATGATTAAAAATATAAACAATTCTGTTTACCAGAAATGTGAATCGATTTTAGCTATGATATGTATTAATTTGACAGACAAAAACCATTTTTACACAAATAAAATCCTCTGTGTTGTAGTTAATATAATTAGTTTTCTGAATGCAATAGTTCAATTGTGAAGTAAAGAAGTATAGAGAAACAGAATATGAGATTTGCTTCCAAAATTATTTGTTGTACATAAACAACTTGCAGTGCTATCTTAAAAATCTTTTGCGCAAGGGAAATAATAAGTATAAAATAGATGAAAAGATACCTTGCATGGTAAATGGTTGTAGTCCACATCGTTATGACAGAAAACTTATGTACTGAATTTGGTTTAGTATTCTGTAGGAAGCCACAGAATATTTTCTTGTTTAAGATATCTAAGAACTCCAAAGTGACTAAAGGATTAGATTGTGTATTTAGGATGATGCTAAGAAGTAATCATTTTAGTATTTTGAAATTTGTAATGCTATTAGTCAAAGATGAATATGATAAAACATATATTATAGTCAAGCTTGTTGACTCATTATAAACATCCCTGCATTTGAATTCTGATCTGGGCCAGCCTTGACACATAGTGATTTATAAACTGGAGTGAAGTAGAGATTTATCATTAAATTGTTTTAGTTATAACAATAAAATAAATCAATAAAAATTGTTACTTGTTTAATAATTCCAACTAAAAATTCTAAATAGTCTTAAGAGTAGCAAATAGTCATATCTTGTGAAATAATTATGTTCTTAATTAAAACAAACTGTACCTCTTAAAATTCCAGTCTCAACTCACTGATGTCACACTGGTGATAATTTCTTATCCCATGTATATCTTTCTGAAATATTTGAAGATTTCAATTTTGGTGCATATTCAGTCCTTAGTTTCTCAGCCGAGTTGCCCAGAAAGGATGTCAATTACATTTAAACATCATGGTGAGTTTTTAGTGTGACCATCTGTTTACTTACGTCTTGAAGATGATGAAAAGCTGATTTCCCAAGTCTAGCAAACAGCTGCCAGATGGCAAAACACTTGTGATCTCTGTAACCTGTCTTAAACTTAAACAATATAGCTAATAATAAATATTGGTATACTGTCATTTATATATTTGTGCATCTTACTTAAGAATGAATTGTGGTGATTGTAGGCTATGACTCCTCAATGTGTTCCTTCTATTCTAAGCTAGTTAGAAACTAAAATTCATGATTATTTCTTTTCAATCTTTATCACCTTAATTTTAATACATGTTAGAACTGTAATTTCAAGAGTTGGACTTTTAGAATTTTATAAATGAAATGATTTTTGAGCTACTTTAGTATGTGTTTTGAGATATTTATATGTTAAGTTGTTTTGCATTAATTTATGAAAGTCCTGACCAAAACAACTGAAAAGTAGTAATGTTTTATTTTATCTGAGAGTTTGAGAGGGTTTAGTTCATGAACAACTTCCCATAGCATTGGATAGTGTAATCATAGAAAACACTTGCTTCTTTACATGAATGCACACAAGAATCAGAAGCAAAAAACAGTGATGGAAAAGATATTCAAGGAGAAGTCTTTTGTGACCTCTTTTTTATTGATGTCCTTGCTTCCTTAATTTCCCACAACCTCCCCAAATATCACTGGAGATGAAGCATCGATAATGGAAGTCTGTGGGGCATGTTTTATCTTCAAGCTCTATATTTCACTCTCTTTCTCCTTAACCCTGAGCATTGGAACTATAAAAATACTATTAGAAAATGAACATTTTGTATTTTATAAGCATGTATAGAAAATACAGCATAACAAACTTCAGGAAAAATGGAATTGACATTAATTTTCACATTGCACAATGGAGAAGTTAATGAACTTACCTTAAAGCACTAATTAACTAACTAACTAAAAAGTGATGGAGCAGGGGCATTATCTGAGTTTTCAACCTTACTCAAAAGCAAATTTACATAACCATTAGTAGGACATTAAATTCAGGGCTATTTTCTGTTGCCAAAGCTCTTCCATAACATTGTGTTGTAAACTGTGTTATGTTGTTGTTGTTGTTTTTATTGAGTTGTACATTTTTCTCCACTCCCCTTCCTTCCTCCTCTCTCCCTTTCTGCCCTCTCCTGTGACCCCCAATTTACTCCCAATTTACTAAGGCAATATTGTCTTTTCCATCTTCCTATGTAGATCGATGTATGTTTCTCTAGGGTCCTCTGTTATCTAGTTTCTCTGGAGTTGTGGTCTGTAGGCTGGTATTTTTTTTTATTTTATTTTATTTATTTATTTATTTATTTATTTATTTATTTATTTTGCTTTAAGCCAAAAAGTGACTCTGAGTGAGATTTTATATTTGTCTTTCTGGGTCTGGGTTATCTCACTTAATATGTTTTTTTTTTCTCTAGATCCATACATTTGCCTGCAAATTCCAAGATGTCATATGTCTTTATTTTTACTGCTGAATGCTACTCCATTGTGTAAATGTACCACATTTTCTTCATCTATTCTTCATTTGAGGGGCATCTAGGTTGTTTCCAGGTTCTGGCATTACAAATAATGTTGCTATGAACATAGCACATTTCCTTGTGGTATGACTGAGCATCATTGGATACATACCCAAAAAACAGTATTGTTGAATCTTGAGGTAGTTTGCTTCCTAAGTTTCTGAGAAATCACCATATTGGTTTCCAAACCAGCTGTGCAAATTTGCACTCCCACAAGCAATGGAGGAGTATTCCTTTTACCCTGAATCTTCTCAAACATAAGTACTCATTATTGCTTTGGATCTTGGCTATTCTGAGAAGTTAATTTGTTTTAGTCACTTCTCATCTGACAGCCTGATCTGTTTCCAAGTCCTGAACTCAAGGTATAAAATTATTGGGAAATATACCTAACATTTTCTACTTCATGGATTTTTGTTCACTCATCCACAGGAAAAAAGCATAAAACTTGAAAAATAGTTACATTAAAGTATACCTTATTTACTGTATATAGGATATTTCTATGTATATAAAACATATTTGTGTTAATACTTTTCTTAGATTCATATTCATTATGTCTTCTTTAACCAATCTTAAAAAAGGCAAACCACAGAAATGAATTGTATAACCACTATATGCCTAAATAAGCACCTTCAGTATTATCATTGATCAATTAATATAACATGATTCATCCAAATAAACTGTGGTATAATATTTGAATATTATTACCAAATCCACATATTTTTTATCAAAATGTAAATTCTCACCAATCACAATGTTTGAAGTACATAATGCAATGATTTATTTTGACACCAGGCCATCAGTTTTCTAAGACCTATTCTGAAATGCCATATTACCTCTGAGGACATTTATGTTGCTGGTGGTGACACTCCCTGTTATCTATTTTCTTTTAGGGAGCTCAAAACTTTGCTCCTTCTGTTTCTACTGAATTTACTAAACATCTGTCTCATCATTCCATACTCTTCTTTCCATTCATTTATTGAGGATCATTCTGCAGAATACTTCAAGGGTAACTGTCTCAGAATTCTATAGCCTCCTCTTTTTTTTTTTTTTTGTTTGTTTGTTTTTCAAGAGAGGGTTTCTCTGTGGCTTTGGAGCCTGTCCTGGAACTAGCTCTGTAGACCAGGCTGGTCTCAAACTCACATAGATCCGCCTGCCTCTGCCTCCTGAGTGCAAGCCTCCTCTTTTTTGTACCTCTCTTCTTGTGGTGCCATATTGTGTTTTGTAACACACATGAGATTCCCAGCCTCGTTCATCTACTCATCTCAGTATCCACTGTCACTCCGCTACTGTAGCTAACTTCGACAGTATTCTTTGATCTGTACTCTAAAAATTATCAGGGCTGTGGGAATGTTCCTTTATCTCACTTAGGAACCATTGTCTTTGGTGCTTTACTTGTGGTTTTCATAAATGTCTACATTTTATTTTGGTCATGAAGTAAGCAATGAGTCTTTTCCCTTAATTTGAGAAAATAGAGTTTAGTTTATTTTGAATGAAGGAAATCCAAGTGATTTATCACAAAAATACATAATATGGTAATAATATCAGGAAGCATTCATGTACAATGTGTGGAGACAAGAAATGAAAACACAAAGATTTCTAATTATGTACATTATTTCAAGTGAAACATGACACAAACTTAATAAATACAATATTCCAATTTAGATTCACCACTGCGTTCCTCAAATGCGCACATCTGTCTAGTACATTTCACAATTTAAATAAAGAATTAGATAATGTATATGGCAAGAAGGAAAATTTACTATGCATTTTATTTTAGTTTTCAATATAACTTGACACCCTGAAGTATGTATTATATTTTAATCCATAAAATCAATGCGTTAATAAAAATAAGATACTAAAATATACTCCTTCAATTTCCATTAGGCACTTTTTAGTGTCTCAGAAAATGTTTTTGTTATTGAAAGCTTCAATATATACTATTTATTCAATTTTAGCTTGAGAAATTTTTCTTTTGTAAAAGAATTTTCTGTCATCTATACTGACAATAAGTTAGTGCTAGTATATGTTATTTTAGACAATTCTTTTAAAGTAATCTATAATTCATATATCTAAGTTAAAGGAGATAGTAAAAAGTTATCCTAATTTCCAAAAAGAATATTGTATACATATGGTTTGCTGAAATGAGTATTTTAAAAATCTTCTCATCTACAAAAATATATTTTACATTTACATCAGTGTACCTGCATGATTGCAATTCTTAGCCACAAAGCAAGTATCATGCTAAATTATATTAAATTATACTTAAATTTAGACTTTTCATTAGTGTATCACAATGCTATAGAGATTTGCATTGGTATGTATCTTAGTTTATTGATATAAATTTAAGGTCAATTTAATTATACATATATTTCTGCTATTGATTAAGGTATTGTGATTGTGCAGTTCATTTAAAAAATGTAATGTAAAATTAGGAAATATAGGTTAGTAGTAATCATCTATAATAGTCAAACTTGTAGTCATATTAGTTAAATTTATAGATGTATAGAGATATATTTCAGATGGATAGATATTCTTCAAACCTTTCAAAGACTACAAAATATCTCATTTAAAATGTTTTAAGAAGTGAGGTCTTTTTATGACAATGAGACACATCTACTCCTGGCAGCACCAAATACTTCAAGAGGAAGATAGGCATATATACTACGGTTGTGTAGCTTGGTGTTCCTGTGGAAATAGTAACAGTGGGAGTGGGGTGTGTTTCTTTTACTCTTTCATCTGCTCTTAGGACATTTTTCTTTCTACAGGGTTGTATACCTCAGCCTTTATATGTTTGTGCCTAGTCTTATTCTGTTTGTTAGGCTAAGCTCAGTTGATATCCCTGGGATGCATGTTTTTTTTTTTCTAAAGGGAAACATGGGAGAAGAAGTGGGTCTCTGAGAGAAAGGGGGTCTAAAAGGACTGAGAGGATTGCAGGGAAGGTCAACTGCAATCAGAATGTAATATATGAGAGAAGAGTAGAAAAGGAAACGAAAGAAAAAGAAAGGGGGGAAGGAGGTAGAGAAAGAAAGAAAGGAAAAAAGAAAAGAAAGAAACAAAGAAAGATTGATTTGCAGAGTTACATAGGTACAAACAAATGCTATACTAAACTCCTTTCATGTATTTCCCATTGGAATTGGAATGAAAATTCCTATTTTTACAACAGTTTAAAAGGTGCTTGTGGGAATCTCTGTCTCATCTCCCACAGCTTTCCTGAATTGCTTTGCTTGTTAACAGCACTGTCCTTGATTTAGAGTTTGTGGTTGTATCAATTTTCCTCTCTTAAAAAATTGTTCACCCTTAAACATATCACTCTCCTGCACAGTACTTTTGCCGCTTAATTTCTCCACATAGTCAAGTCCTTCTCTGAACAGCCAGTGTAGTACAACAGGTTGAAACCTGGTTTTAAAATAAGTATTTTTTACGTGTGGCAATTTTCACTGTTCCATTATGTGTTTTCTTATCGAAAGTTCTCACCTTATGAAGCATCTAAATATTATCAAATGTCACAATGAAGTTGTACTGTTAAAGCATTTATCCTGGCTATGTACGCAGTACACTTAAGATATCTATTTATTTGCTTGGTACAATGTGTGCATTGCTAGAAAACAAACAATACACATGCAAACAAATTCTTATTTTAAAGATAAAAAATTAAATATTCTCATCTCTTTTTTTTTATAAAGAAAACTTGGACGTGTGTGAAAAAATCAGCACATGAATCTAAGTTTTCTTCTCTAATTTTCATGTTTCTTTTCATTTCTATTTTCAATTTATGGTTGTATTGTTTTACAGTTTTATATGTTATAAGTAATTTTGTCATTTTTTTCATATTACATAGGCAGAAAAATAAATTAAACTAGCCTCCTATTTGATGGGATTATGCACATGCAAGTAGAGAAGAAATATCATTGACAAAAAACTTAGAGCATTGGAGTGAATTGCAAAGTTTGAATTTACAGTTTCATATTATTAAGGATATGTAGACAATAAATAAAATGTCGTTAGCCCTCTTGTTATTCCTAATCATTTCTTAATCAATATGAGTTTGTTTAACAACATATATTAAATATACTTACATATTTATAGATAGATATATTTTAAAAATCATATATATATATATATATAACCATAGAATTGATCTGAGCCTATGCAATGCTATGTTTCAAAGTACCAAAGTACAAAGTATATTGTAAATTAAGGAGATGATTAAAAGAACAATGATACAACTACTACAGGAGGTACTCCATATGCTTGTTAAAATTAACTTGTTAAATTTCAATAAATGCTTTAGTTATTGACTTTTAAAATAATATGTCTTAAACCATATATAACTGTGAATAATTTACAGCAGCATGTAATCTATAATTTTTTCTGTGGATAACTGTCATCAATATTAAAAATTTTAGTGTTTATATGTCAATATAATACTTTTTTTTCAGTAATGAGAAAATAATACCTCTGAAAATGTGTTGGAAAACAGAAATCAACTTTCTAAAATAGAGACAAACTGTATCTGGCTTTCAACCATCAGGGTGTGTTGGAGGAAGTGGTAGGAAACTGTTTACAGAGTGACAAATCTTAGCAGAGACAAAGCCATGTTATTACATTTCTCTGCAACACTTCCAAGTAACTCAACCAAACAGAGCAGATGGTGAAAATCTGAGATTATGATGTCTTAGTTAGAGCACAAATGTTCAATTCTGTTAGCTATTGCATTAGAAATTATGTTTGTTTCAATTGAATGTTATGTGCATCTTGATTCTTTCCTAGGTCTTTGGGCTGTTTTGAGTGCATAAAATGGAAATTTTTAATCGTCATGCGTTTCAAAACAATTAATTAATTAAAGTTCTTTGTGATTTGTGAAAGTGATAAAGAAAGCATGACTGAATATTTATAATTTTGCGTATTGTCGTTTTGATTTATTTGAGTTATTGTCTCAAGAATACTTTTCTTTATTCTCATTTTCTAATATACTAAAGCAAACTTTGTTTTCTTATTTACTAATTCTTTAACTTAGCTATTTTTTCTATGAATGGCCAGAGCTAAAATATTTCATCCTATTACAAATATTGAAAATGCTTTTCCATATTTTTGGTTTTTGGTACAAAATACATGTATATGGTCTAATGAAGACTGGCTTTTAAAACTTAATCAATGCACAATAAATTGTTACATTCTGAGTTAATGTGAAGTCCCACAGATTTCAAAGTTATTTCATCCTTAGAGCTCCTCATTTTCTCATGCATTTTCTGTGACAAATGACCAATAATTGCCAGAAAATTCTTAGTGGAAAATTCCAGAAATTAATAATGAGTAAGCTTTAAATTTCCCACAATTGTGAAAGATTCTATAAAAATCTCTGTTATTGCTCTCCTGACCTATGACCTATACTAACTTTGACATAAATCATGGACTATTGTTTTGAGGAGAGACTGCTTGTTGATTCCCAGTTGCTCAGTCCCGAAATAATCAAACAGAAATTATATTATATAAAACACTGCTTGGCCCATTAGCTCTAGCTGCTTCTTAATAGCTAACTCTTACAAATTAATTCAACCTATTTCTATTAATCTACATATCTCATGAGGCTATGATTTACCTGGAAAAAATCTGGCTTCTATCTCTGGCAGGGCTACATGGTTTCTCTCCAACTCCTCCTCCTTTCTCCCAGCAATCAGTTTAGTTTTCCCTGCCTACCTATATTCTCTGCACAGGCCCAAGATAGTGTTCATCTTCATTAACCAATGGTATTCACAACATACAGAGGGGAATCCCACAATACACTATACAGACAATGAAAAGTATCATCTATGATTTTCCCTTAGTCACTCAGTACCCCAAGCAATATTTAGAGCAATTCCCTTGGTAGTAGAATATCTGTACTAAAGCCACTTTTATGTTACTAAATAATGAACCCCAATTTGAAAAAAATAGTAATTAAGACATTCTTTGTGTTAATATATTCTTAACACAATTCCGTTTTTTTTTTGAGTTAGTAGAGTTAATCTTCTGTTGTTCTAATTTTTATTATTTTGAATCTTATGCATGTGTGGAATATACTTTGATCACCTTCTGTCTTTACTTCTGTGCAAGCTTCTTTCAGACACCCAATGACTCTATTACAATTTTGCTTCATCATTTCAGACTCTCTGAGTTCAATTGATCACTGCTCTTCATATGACGATATAGGGTCATCATCTGCTGGAACATGGAAAACTGATTCAAGGGAATTTTTTTTTTCAAAAAATTCACGTTCACTTCCCCCAGCAGGCATCTTCTGTCAGATGTATTCTACTAAATGTAGGCTTTGTGAACCTATAAACAATTTATGACGTAATTGTGAACAGTTTAATCTTCTGCTTGTCTGTATAAGCAACCAGAATCAATTCAGTTCATATGCACAGCTTTACCTAATTTTTAAAACAAACTATAAGAAAGAAAAGTAAATATTGGTAAAACTTAGCATATACAAAATTTTGATTTTCTGGGGTTTCAGGTATTCATTATGAGTCCTAGGAGGTTCTCTTGGAGACAAAACGGGTGAAACTGCATGCTTTTCAGTTCAGGAAACAATAACAACTCATCCAGTATCAAGTATTGAAAGATTGCACTAAAGTGGGTTAGGAAATTGATACATAGAAAAGAGATCATAAACCCGAGAAGATATGTTACAGTGTCCCATAAGTAGAAAGGGTCACACCACCTTACATGTGACCAAGAGAAAGATATGAACTGAATGGAAACTGTAAGAATGCCTTGTTTCTTAAAATCAGAAAAAAAAGCTCTGAATACAGTTTATTAAGGCATTATTCCTATTCTTCTTATATAATTGTAACCGCAAATAGTTCAATCTTTTGAAAGTCCCTTTTCAAGAAAGAGTTTCACTTTTTCTATCCAGATTTTTAGTCACAGTTATCAGAGCCACACCATTTGACAATGCAATCATTCTCAGAGATAATGACACTGCAAAATGAACAGCTCATTGATATCACTTACTTCAGACCCTTAACTGTAGACATATTTCATTTGTATAAACCATTAAACAGTTGAAAAACCCACCACTTCCTGCAGTCTCTGACTTTTATCATAGATATGCTGCTAACTGTTAGAAAGATAAAATTTTTAATAAAGTGATCAAAGGAGAAAATATGTGGTTCTTTTTAATTTATAAAAGACTAATAATTAAAATTTGCCAATATTTTACAAATTTTCACTAATAAGCCAGAATCACTCATGAAGAAATGTTGTGTGACTCAGCAATTCCTTTATTTGGTAGAGATTGCATTTATCATTATATTTTTACTTTAAAGGATAAAATGTACAATACCTTTTAGATTTCAAATGTAGAAATCATTCTTTAAAAGTATTAAACTGCAGCTTCTAGATATTCCCATCCCAAACTATAACAGGGAATTTTAGGTATTAGACATGTGAATTAGATTTATTTTTTTTCATAATAGAAACACATATTAAGATGTGACTTTTATCTCTCTCTCATATACACATATGTAAAAATGTAATTATTTAGTAATTTAAAAATTCAAACACTGATACCTTTAATCTGACTGAAGAAGTCTTCAGTTTGCATAAGTACATGAGTATTTAAAGCCCTTTAAATTTTATTTCTCTATTTGCTTCTCTTCCACCTGGTACCCATATGTTAGATTAAGGATCCAGTCTTGGGTAAATCTGTTCCCTCTAGTGAGGTCAACTCTATTATGTAATACTCACTTTACCCCTCAGCACACCCCACACTTTTGGTTCTTTCTCTGATTTTCAGTTCACATAGGGCAAGCCCAAAGCTAAATTAAAACAAAGATCCAATGCTTGTTCCTGACCCGAAGCCTCTTCAATTTGTGAGAGGGTCCTAGAAAACACACAAACCAAAGAATCATTCTCATTTTCTCATATATCCCTTCTGGATAACATGAGTCAAAAGATTTTTGAAGAAAAGTTTCCTCTGATGAGACAATTCATTTTTTTTTTCAAAGCTGTGCTTTTGGGGACCTAGGAAAAAATTGTATGTATGCTAGTGTGAGGTGCTATTCTAGCATTTGCTATGAAAGTTGTAAATATTTGTTTTCAATGTTTAATCACATCGATTCAAATTCTCTCTATTAGCATGTTCATTCTAGTTATATTTTTATGTTTTATAATATCCTTTCTTCTGTTTTTTGATTTCTAGTTGAATATTTAACTTTAAACTCAGTTCTGTTGTCCATTTTTCATTCTTTTGTCCCTTTCTTTAATTTCCAGGCACATTTTTTGGAGTGGGATGTCAGGAACAAGAACTTATTTTCCTACACTTCCAGTAACAGAAAGCTAGGAAGCATTTCTGCCCTTACCACTCTCTCACCGTACATTACCTTTCTTCCATTTCCCATGCGTGTTAACAGGATGCCATTTTAACGTAGGGAGACCGTGCTAGGAAATGCTTCTTTGGGATTTTAGAGTCCAGTAACAAATTAGCAACTCTTCCCCAGATATCCCAACTTGAATTATCCTAGATCTCAATGAAATGAACTAAACAGTTTTCATTTTTACTTCTTTGTTATCTATCTGCCACTATCATATCCTTGATGAATAGTTGTGATCATCACTATTAAGGACAGGTGAAGGCATTATTGTAAAGGTCTCTAATTGAACTGTATTGGTCTCCAGTTTTCTCACTTTCCTACATCAAAACATATTTTTCTTATTTAATATTCTATCAAGTTTTTTTTCTTCCTCAAAGAAATTTGAATTTCAGAAGACAGCCATTAGGAACCCATCAAAGATACTTTTTTTCTTATTTTTCAAGTTATGATCAACCAGTTTTAAAGTTATTGAGAAGGAAATCATAAATCATAAATATTCTAATAGTAATATACTCCTTCAAGAATCCATTAGCTGGTTTAAAAACAAGAGAGTTTTATTTTCTTAAGAAATTGACCTGTTTCCTGCCTGGAATGATGAATCATTTCTACAATGATTTGCTGACCCTCTGAAAAGACCCTGACAAATTGCATTAATGGAAAAGTTTTAAAAACCTCTACATCAAGGTCTTTCTAATCACTTGTGAATAAAACTTTTTAAAAATTTCCTTTAGTCTTTCTTATTATAATATAATTACATCATTTCTCTTTTACCTTTTCTCCTTCCAGATATTTCCATATAACTTTGCTGATCTTTCAGGTTTTTAGTGTTTTACTATTGACTGCTAATAGTTAATAACAATTTGTGTGTGTGTGTGTATATATATATATATATATGTATTCACATACATATACATTTATAGATATATTTGTTATATGACACATATTTGTGGTGCAATTAATAAATACCCAAAAACGGAAATTGAGATTCATCCTGAAGGTTAGAAAAGCAAAACAGCCAGCCACTAGCTCTTAGTTCTACCTTAGTCCTAAATGGCAATTCCTACCTCCAGGATTCTCAGATCGATCCTGCGTGTGAGAGCTGTTGCCACCCAGTTTATATTCCTCTCCAGTGTTGAAATTAAAGGCATGCACCACTACTGCCTGGTTTCTATTGCAAACTAATGTGACTGCAGGGATTAATGGTGTGTTTCATTGTGGCTACTGGGATTAAAGGTGTGTGTCCCCACTGCCTGGTCTGTTAGGCTGAGCAGTGCAGTTGTTTTACTCTCTGAACATAAGAAAAGCTTTATTTATTAAAATACAAATGAAATATCTCTACACATACTTGAATGCCATCATCGGTAGATATTAAGAACTCGATTGTCTTCTAGCAGGTTTTCTTACCACATCATTATAAATGACTTGATTCATCTATTTACATTCTATGTTGGTCAAGTGCTAGTGAAATATATTTTGTATGGTGAGAAAATAAGGAATTTGTGGACTGGTGCTATGCAATCACAACAGTATTTTGTCTTTTTCTCTTCCACAGAAAGATTTTAGTGTGTGGACCACACAAAAGTATGAGCTGTCAACATTGTAAGAACTGTGGCAATAGAAATGTCTTATTCAGAGACAGTCAACAATAAAATATGGTACAGCAGAAACATCATCCCCTACAATTTTTTATGCAACCCTGAAGACTTTTGCTGCTGCACAGAATTGCTTTAACTTTGCCTTAAGCGGTGGGTGTCCCTTTCTACAAAGTAGGAGAGAAAACTGAAAATATTTTTCTATACACTGTAAATATGGAATGTATAATATTGAGTTCTGTATTTCACATTTTTTTTATTTTTTTTGTGTGTTTCAGTAATTAACTGTTCTCATGATATGGGCATGCTGGAAATATACCCTAGGCATATTGCCTCTTGCTTATTTATTTAAACTTCATTTTAGCTGAGAAAAAATTAAAATGCTTCTAATTATACATTATAATTGAATAATATTTGAACTGTTGAAGGTTAGTCATTTCAGATAATGACTAATTTAAAAATAAAGTGATGCATCTGAGTATGATCTTCAAATGACCATACATAATTTTAAAGTTAGGTAAGGACTGGGTATTCTTTAAATTCTTGGGGGTCACTGTTATAAATCTATCCTTCAGTTTTGTAAGAACAACTAAATATTTGTATAGTTATATTTTTATATTCTTGATTTCCCTCTCTCTCTGTGAGTGTATCTGACTGCTATCTGTGTGTATCTATGTAGGGATAAGTCCGGCCCCTTAGGGGGCGTGTTCGCCTCGGGCTAATGTCTGCCTATAAATTTGGCGAGAGTGCTCAGAGCTGTCTCTTCTGCTTTCCTGGTCTCCGCAGGAATGGTGGTTCTGTAAGTCTATTTCGACATTAAAACTATATATATTTTTACAATCTGTCTGCATTCGTTTATGCCGCTACATTTTGGCGTCCAACTTCGGGCTATTTTGCCCCCAACTCAAGCAGATAGCCCGCTAGCTAACACAGCACCCTCCCGGGTGCTGTTTTTCAGTTCGTGACTCCTGCCCCAGTGCCGAGTCCGAGACATACTTGGCGACACAGGCCCATTCTGCCTGCCTTGGCTAAGTTTTGCAGCGGAACCCCAGTGCCTGAATTAGCAGAAGCTCAAGTACCTGCGGTTTTGCAACAAAAGCTGCCACAGCATCAGATTTGGTCTGATATAAAGTGACTTGGCCGGGCAGTGGTGGCGCACGCTTTTGATACCAGCACTTGGGAGGCAAGGGCAGGCAGATCTCTGTGAGTTTGAGGCCGGCCAGGCAGTGGTAGTGCATGCCTTTAATCCCAGCACTTGGGAGGCTGAGACAGGCGGATCTCTGTGAGTTCGAGGCCAGCCTGGTCTACAAGAGCTAGTTCTAGGACAGAAACACAGAAACCACCACTGGCAGGAATGGATCATTGCAGGTAAAAAATTTTTCTTTGATAGATAAAATGTCTGAACACATTACTGTTCAAGAATTTAACAGTTTTTTTTTAATTGTACCATGTGGGAGATTTTACAAGAGGTGTCTATCACCCCACATCTATGGATCCTTCTGGGATTTGTAGTTTTCATTGGCACCAAATGGTTTGATAATAGAAATATGATAAAGTCTTTACAAGACGAATCCAGGATTCTTAAGGCAGAGACTGAATGCTTAAAAACAACTGAGAATGATAACAACCTTCTCAAGAATCAGTTTGAAGTTCTCCAGACTGATAACAATCTTCTCAAGAATCAGTTTGAAGGTCTCCAGGCTGATGTTAAGGAGAAATTCATTACTATGGAAGAGGGAACAGCTGATCTGGACCATAAGATTCAGTACCTGTCTGTAGGAAATGAAACATTAACTGAGAGAATCAAAACTGCTGAATGTGACAATCGGATTTTGTCTAAAGCTTATGACAGATTGGCGGAAAGATTGTCAATACAAGAAGGCACGGTTTATGCCATAAAACTTATGTCCAAAGATGAGATGTTATCTCTAACGGACAAACTTCATACTTTAGAATCCTCAATGAAGGCTTTGGAACATAATTCTGGACAGGAGATTCAGACATTGCAGAAGGCAATGGTGAATAGAATTGAAAAGATTGAGGAATTTCTAAATTCTGATGAAGAAGAGCAAAGGGTAGAAAGGCAAATTTTAACTACATCTGTGGGTAAGTCTCTCCGGGACAATTTCCACAAAGCTCTACCTACAGCTCTACATGCCTTTCCAGTAATAACAACAGAGAAGGTGATTGGTTCCAGAAACCCTAGGGTCATCAATGAGGATACATGGGAGCCTGTCCGTATGAATGACCTCAAGGAAATGAAACAGGCTGTTATGACTTTTGGGATGCAAGCCTCTTTTGTTAAGAGATGCTAAGATCTTGGGCCACGACAAGCAGAGCAACCCCCTTGGACTGGCTCCAGCTGAGCTCTGCTGTACTCGAGAGTGGACCGCAATTGAAATGGAAATGCTTATTCAGGCAAGAGGCTAGACTCTTAGAATAGCAGGAAAAATCAAAGGGAATTGACATTTCCCTAGATCAAATTCTAGGTGAAGGGCTCTTTTCCCACCCTCAGGAACAAGCTAATTTGGATGAAAACACACTCTCCATGTGTACTACAGCAGCCTTAAGGGCTTGGGACAGGGTACAAGACCCAGGACAGAGAATGGAATCATTTGTCAGAGTTAAACAGGGTCAGAGAGAACCCTTTAGTGACTTTTTACAAAGATTAACTAAGGCTGTACAAATAGGGATATCTGACCCAGAAGCAAGATGTATAATGATTGAGTCTTTGGCTTATGAAAATGCAAATGTGGAATGCAAAAGGATTTTGGGTCCTTTAAAGCTCAGATCAGCTCCTTTGGAAGAATGGGTCTTGCATACACTCAATGTTGATACATTTGATTATGGCACTGAAGCATGGGTAGAAGAAGAAATTTCCAATGGTAAAAGGAGACACCAGAATACCAAATGTTTTAATTGTGGCAAAATGGGTCATATGAAAAGGAATTGTAGACAATGGATTTTCAGAAATAATAATAATAATAATAATAATAATAATAATAATAATAATAATAATGCATCTTTCAGAAATAATAATAATAATGCATCTTCAAGAAATAACAGAAATAGGAGGACTCAGCCTTCAGGTTTATGTAGAAGATGTGGAAAAGGCAGACATTGGACAAATGAATGCAGG
The DNA here is from genome assembly GCF_018167655.1 of Microtus oregoni. Classification (NCBI taxonomy): domain Eukaryota; kingdom Metazoa; phylum Chordata; class Mammalia; order Rodentia; family Cricetidae; genus Microtus; species Microtus oregoni. Next base: position 21,342,551 of record NW_024543060.1, read on the forward strand.
TCTACAAGAGATAGACAAGGCAACCTGATACAGTCGGGAAATGTGAGAGGGGGGGCCACACAGGACCCCATGGCAAACATGGTTCAGTCATTTCCAGTTTCTGCAGAGAATGTGCCTCATCAGGACAATTAGGAAGCCCCATGCCTACTGTTACAAGCAATAATGATCAGAAAGATAAGTTACGTGTGTTTTGGCAAACTTCTATAAATGATCAAAGACCTAAACTGAGAGTGTGTGTACATGGCATTTTTATTACTGGCCTGCTGGACACAGGTGCTGATGTAAGTATCATTACTCCAGAATCTTGGCATCCATATTGGCCTCTTCAGAATGTAAATGTTCAGCTCCTGGGAATTGGAACCCTATCTCGAGTAAGGCAGAGCACGAGATGGGTTGAATGTATAGGGCCAGAGGGACAAATAGGAAAATTAAAGCCATATGTAGCCAATATCACAATGAATTTATGGGGTCGTGACCTATTACAACAATGAAATGCCGAAATTAACATTCCTGCTAAATCTAGAGCCTATATTTCTGAGAATAATATTAAAAGATATTACAAGTGGAGAAAACCAGCCATTCGGGCTGTACAAGAACAAGGAATTGATGTCCCTTCAGAGACTCAACAGCTCTCCTCTTGGGAGCAGACGCCTGAGAGAGATGCCAAGCCCCGCTCCCGGGATGAAGCTCCAACCCAGGATGGACATAGGCTAGAATCTTCCCCGTAAGTGCACCTTGGGGTGCTACACACAGATGATTAGAAATGGGCTAAATTAATATGTGAGAATTAGCCTTGAAGAGAATGGGCCAAGCAGTGATTAAATTAATACAGTTTGTGTGTTATTATTTCAGCCATAAGCTAGCAGGCGGCTGGGGTGTTGGGGACACAGCCTTGCCGCCGCTCATATTACTACATATCTACAGTACATGTGTGATCTCTGCACCATGGGAATAGGGTGTGATCACCTGTTTTACCCAGTGGGTGAGAATTGGTGTTTTCCTCTATTGTACTGTATGGCATTCCTATAAGACAAGATTTCTCACTCAAACAGAAACTGTCCATCTAGGCATAGCAGTTTAATTAGCAACTTCCTATATATTTCATGTCTCTGATCTCCAACACTAGGACTAAAGGTGTGTAATCACACCGGGCTTCTTTTGATAGGATTTAAACTCACATCTTCATCCTCTTACAAAATGCTATCATACACATGCCTTCATCACTGTCCTATTGCTGTGACCAGACACCATGACCAAAGATACTTATTTTAAAAAGCATTTCATCATGGACTTTCTTACAGCCTTATCAGGTTAATCTAGGATCAACATGATGGAAACTTACATGCATGGTGCTCGTGCGGTTTCTAAGAGCTTTACCACTAATACTCAGGCATCAGTCAGTAAGAAAGAGAGACACTGGTTCTGGTGGGAACTTTTGAAACCTTAAAGTAGGCTCCTAATGGCACAGTGTGACAAAATCACACATCCTAATTCTTCTCAAATAGTTCCTTTCACTTGTTACTAAATATTGATATTTATAACCCTGTGGGGGCATTGTTATCCAAATCATCACATACTCTAAGATACCTCCCCAATCTCCACAGCTATCTTTCATTTACTATACATTTATATGCTTAAATTTTTATTTTTAAACTATGTTTAAATTTTAAAGGTAATCAAAAGGTGTATACACACACAAACACACACACACACACACACACATATATATATGTATGTATTAAAGTTTATTGGATTATTCTATATTCTCACTAAAATTTAAAAGATTTTATATACCTATATAAGGTTTTATACTTTGTTTTACCCAAATGTATGCATCTTGCCAATCTAAAATAAATGTTTCTGTTTTCATTGCCAATTTCTGAAACATTGGCAGGTTTTCTGAGTTTCTGTTATAGATACTGACTTCTCACACCTTTTATTACTTTCTATATTGTTTTAAGTTTTATGTGTTTTATACATCTTTGTGTTTTACTAAGGAAAAAAATTAAAATGAGGTGAGTGGTTAGGAAGTTGAGGAGGCTCTGTGAAAATTGGAGGAGAGGAAAGAATATGATGAAAATAAACTGAACAAATATTTCAATAAAAAATAATAAAGGAATCTTAATCATCCCAGACAATGAATCAGGAACAAGGCAGAGAGAAAATATTTGGACTATTCTCCTCTATTTTTTATGTTAAGCATGCCATCAAAAAAACAAAAGTTGTTTCTTGATGCCCACATTCATCCTTTATCTAACAGCACAGAGAGGTTTCTACACATTTTTGGATATTGTCTTTGGATACAGCATTTTCTTATCACATGAATGGGACAGCGCTACTATTCTCTGTTATTAAGGAAATGGTTTTCTGTCTGCATTTTGTGAACATCTGATCTAATTGCAATTGTTTCTTGTATAAAAACATACGCTTGGGGAATTCAGTAAGCCAAGCAAAGCAGAGAAGCATGGTCACCAAAATAGAAAGGTGTTTCACCAACATTTGGATTAAGTGGGAAGTATTGAACATGCATGCTATTCACTATCCAGAATAAAACTTGTTGAATCCCTGAATCCCAGATATCAGTGAAGGAAAAAAAAATGATTTCTTTTAAACATGTTCTTTCAAGCAAGTAAAAAGAAAAAAGAATCAGTTATGTAAATTTCCTTTGCGCTTGAAAACATTTTTTTAACCTAGTAATGGGAAAAGTGAGAAAATAATTGTTTTAATGTTGCAATTTTGAAACCTAAGGGGGCTGCAGTGAGTGATCATGGTTCAACAACTTAAGCGGTTAGTAGAGTCCTTTTTTTTTTTTTTTCTGGGGAATAATTTTGAAATGGAATCATGCCAACTCTCTATCTATATTATCCACTTAATCAGATTCTTATAGCTGGTACCTTCCATTCTTACCCTGAATAAATCAACACATGTGAATCACCCTTCCCGCATTTTATTTAAGAACATTCCTTTTCTAGGAAGGTGAACATCCAAACTGGCTAGGCTCCCACAAAGCCAGAACATGAAGTAGGTTCAAAACCCTGTGCCATTGTCCTTGGCTTCTCATCAGCCCTCATTGTTCGCCATGCTCAGAGAGTCCAGTTTTATCCCATGCTTTTTCAGTCACAGTCCAGCTGGCCTTGGTGAGCTCCCAATAGATCAGCTCCACTGTCTCAGTGGGTGGGTGCACCCCTCGTGGTCCCGACTTCTTTGCTCATGTTCTCCCTCCTTCTGCTCCTCATTGGGACCTTGGGAACTCAGTCCAGTGCTCCGGAGAGGGGAGGACCTAGGACTTACCACAGGGCAGGGAACCCTGACTGCTCTTTGGACTGGAGAGCGAGGGGGAGAGGAGTGGGGGAAGGGGGAGAAGGGTGGGAGGAGGGGGAGGGAAATGGGAGGCTGGGAGGAGGTGGAAACTTGTTTTTTTTCTCCTTTTCTCAATAAAAAAAAAATGGAAAAAAATTTGAGACAGAAATCTTTAATAAATAAATAAATAAGTAGAAGTGAAAAAAAAAATTGAGACTCCCAGGAAACTCCACTGTGACCAGAGACTGCTCATTCATTTTCCAAATGCTCAGACTCTAATAATCATGCATAACCTATATTAATTACAACATTTTTCGGCCAGTGACTCAGGCATATTTCTAGCTAGCTCTTACATCTTGAATTGACCCATTTCTATTAATCTGTGTATTTCCAAAGGCTGTAGCTTACCGGAAACATTCTGGTTCCTTCCACATTGAAAACCACAGCTACATGGTGTTTCTCTGACTCCGTCTATTTTTTCTGTATATTTTTTCCAGACTGGCTGTATTCTGTCCTGCTATAAGCCTAAGCAGCTTCCTTTTTAGCCATGGTAATAAAAAAATTCATTGGAAACAGAGGGCAATCACACTGCATCTCCCCTTTTCTGTCTAAATAAATAGGAAGTTTTAACATTTAACATAGTAAAAGTATATATAACAAAACAGATTCAAGCACAAATTACAGTTACAATATTTAGTCTATTTGTATCTAGCGAATTAAAGAAAATATAATATTACCTATTTTATCTTTGTGAGTATAAAGTTTTCTTTTTTTTTTCCGGTGGACATCTTTATTAATACATCATCAACTTCTCCAAATCTCCAGCTGGAATTTCATCTTATTTCCATGCTGAGTCATGAACAGTGACAAAGCCAACCAGAAGCTACTCAAAGAGGACTAAGCTTTCATAGCTCACTTTCTTCTACAGGCAGAATATAAATAGATGCACTCTAGAATGCACAATGGCTTTCTTTAGTCACTATGGAATTAAAATGGGATCTTGAAGAATGTATACAAATCCCGATGAAGGAAAGACGAGCTGAGATGCTGTGCAACTGTTTAAGGGTTCCTGGTGCTGCATCTCGGTCACCAGCTGAATCTTTCACTAACACCAAATGGAGATGCGGAAAACACACTAAGATGACTTAGGGGTTGTGCACAGGAACCAAAAGGCAGGAAAATACTAAACATTGCTGAGAGCATCCACCCCAGGAAGGACTTTACCTTCCAGGAGCTCTAGACTGGCACCACCCCCAGTGCTCACATGGCTGACTTTATCCTCTGTATTCCATTTGGCACAGCAAGGGGCAGTGTCTCCACCGCCTATGATAGTGATGCAACCCCTAGAAGTGGCTTATACCACCTCATCCATGAGGGACTTGGTTCCCCTGGCAAAAGCTTCCCATTCAAAGACCCCGACAGGTCCATTCCAAACAATCTGCTTGGCTCGAGCCACAGCTTCAGCATATTTCTTGCTGCTCTCAGAACTACAGTCCAGGCCCATCCAGCCAGCAGGTATACCAGAGGCCACAGTAGCTTGGCCAGTCTTGACATTCTCATCAAATTTGTCAGCAGTGACGAAGTCAACGGGCAAGGTAATCCTCACACCATTTTTCTCAGCTTTAGCCATGAGATCTTTGACAATCTTGGCTCCTTCTTCATCATACAGAGAAGTTCCGATCTCCATGTTGTTGAGCACCTTAAGGAAGGTAAAAGCCATTCCACCGCCAATGATCATCTCATTGACTTTGTCCAACATATTATTGATCAGCTGGATCTTGTCTGCAACTTTAGCTCCTGCCAATATTGCCAGGAAGGGTCATTCAGGACTCTCCAAAGCTTTGTCAAAGTAGTTCAACTCCTTCTTCATCAAAAATCCACCAGCCTTCTGTGGCAGATTCACACCCACCATGGAGCTGTGGGCTCGGTGTGCAGTACCAAAAGCATCATTGACATAGACATCCCCAAGTTTGGACAGTGAGGCTCGGAAAGCATCAATTTTGGCTGGTTCAGCTTTAATCTTGTTCCCAGAAGCATCCTTTCCCTCCCTTCTTCCTCCACATGAAAGCAGAGATTCTCCAGCAGGATGACAGTGCCAGCTGCTGGGTTGGCACAGGCATTCTAGACTTCTGGGCCCACACAATCCTTTAAGAAGAGAACATCCTTGCCCAGCAGAGACTTGAGTTCTGCCGCAACTGGCTTTAAGGAGTACTTGTCAGGCATGGGAACATCATCAGGTCGGCCCAAGTGGCTCATAAGGACAACTGACTTGGCTCCATTGCCCGAGCAGAATTTGATGCTTGGAACAGCAGCCTTGATCCTTTGGTTATTTGTTATCTGGTTGTTCTTCATAGGAACATTGAAGTCCACCCTCATCACGACCCGCTTTCCCTTCACGTCCAGTTTGTCCAAAGTCAGCTTGTTAGAAAGCGACATTTTGGCAAGAGGCTCGGTCCTGAGGAAGAGCGAGTATAAAGTTTATATATATATATATATATATATATATATATATATATATATATATATATCTTTTATCATAACTAACAAAAACTATAACTATCTGTCTTTAACTCTTCAAAGAACCCAGAATGATGTAATATTACCAAAATAAACAGGAAATGCATTTTAAGCAACTTTCAAAACTTTAGAATTGACAAAATATCTTGCTTCCTGGATAGTCTCCCAAAGATTTTTCTATAATCTTGGGACATCCATCTTCAGCCTACAGTCCATAGCATCTGGTAGACTTTTCAGTGAAGTAGGAAATTTGAAGATTTCTTCTGCCTTTTATTGTCAATGTTTATTAGTTGCTTTCTTCTATGTCATGTAGAATGTCTGGCAGGTTCTTTGGTAAAGCAGGAACCCTGAAGTACTCTCTCAGCTTCTTTAGGCAAGTTCAGCAGTCATTTTTCTGTGGGTCCTGCAGTTTATACAACATAACATCAAGCAGTCCAGACAAGAGCAGTTTCTTGCCCAAATGCCTAAAAACTTGATATGGAACTTCAACATTTCCCTCTTGAAGTAGATTAGTGCTGCCAGGATCTGATGTATTTAGTTGTCATGAAAAGTCCTATTTTCTTAAAATATTTTAAATGCCATATTCTGTAGGTCTCTGAAAAGTTTGAAGATTGTCTATCAAACTGAAATATATCTCTATATATCTAGTAAACCTAACTGAAGTAATAAGAGTGGCGGGGCTGCGTTCCCAGCACCCCGGCCGCCTGCTCGGCTAGCTTATGCCCCGAAATAACAACACACAAACTGTATTCATTTAATCACTGCTTGGCCCTTTAGCCCTAGCCCTTACTGGCTAATTCTCACATCCCGATCAACCCATCTCTAATAATCTGTGAGAACCGGTCTTACCGGGAAGATTCTAGCCTAGTCCATCCTGGGTCGGAGCTTCATGCCGGGAGCGGGGCATGGCGTCTCTCTCAGGCGTCTGCTCCTGAGAGGAAAGCTGTCGAGACTCTGACTTCACTTCCTCTTCCTCCCAGCGTTCTGTCCTGTTTTCTCCTCCCACCTATCCTCTAACCAATAAAATGGGCCAGGGCAGTTCCTTTATTAGCCAATGACCTTCCTCCATCATTTCCCCTTTTTCGGTTTAAACAAAAAAAAAAAAAGGCTTTAACTTTAACATAGCAAAATTACATATAACAAAACAGTTATCAAGTAAAAGTTACAATAATCTTTATCATAACTAAGGAAAATTATAACTATAACTAACTATTCTTAACTCCATCAAAGACTCCAGAAAGATACAATACTACCTAAGCAAACAAGAAAAAAGCAACTTTTAAAACTCTAGAAATGACAGAGATATCTCACTGCCTGGACAGTCACCCAGTGTTCCTCTGTACCGTTGGGGCATCCATCTTCAGCCTTCAGGCCATGGTATCCAGCAGACATTTCCATAAAGCAGGAAAATTCAAAGTCAGTTCAGTCACTATCTGTTGTGTCCTGCAGAATGTCTTGCAGACTCTTTTTAAATGAATCAGGAACCCCGAAAGATCATCTCACCTTAGGCAAGTTCAGTAGTCCTCTCTCTACAGGTTCTCTGTGTCCAGTTTATGCAATAGTCCAGGCAAGAGCAGTTTCTTGCCCAAATGGCTATCAAACTCCATAAGGTGCCTCTTCGATGCCCATCTTCCTCTTGAAGTACATTGGTGCTGCCAGGAGCAGAGTGTCTCATTGTCATGAAAAGTCCTCAGTTATTAAAACATTTAAAATGCCATATTCTATAATCTTTGAAAGATATGAAGAATGCCTATCTAAGATATATCTATGCACATCTAGAAAATCTTAACTAACGTGACTACAAACTTGACTATTATTTATGATTATCCATCAACAACCTATATTTCCTAATTATACATTACATATTTAAATGAACTACACAATCACAATACCTTAATCAAAATCAGAAACACTTATACATATAACAAAATTGACCTTAAATCTCTATCAATAAAGCAAAATCTATACTAATGCAAATTATTTATATCTATATCATATCCCCCTTTAAATGTAAAAGAACGTTTATAAACCATATTTGGGAATATGGGCGCAGTTTTTTCTCTCCAAACTGCTTCCTGCTGAATGGGGGCGTCGTTAATTAGGTCTTTCATGGTATAACCTGTGTGCTAGTTTCATCTCAGTTGGCAGTTGAGCGAAGCAATTTTCTGAAGATGTTCACTGCAATCCTTCAGGAGGGCGTGGTCCATCATACCAAATCGGAATAGAAGAAATGAACAGCGTCTCATCCTCTGTGAAAACAAAATAAGAAACTCCTTTCCAAAGTATCATATCCTTAGATCCAAATTAAAGATATCTATGTTGGATTAGTTCAGCAGCATTTATAAACAAATATCTTTTAGCAGCTGTTGCTCCTTCCTCAGCATTCAAACAATTCAAAGAGAGCATAATAGCATACAGTATCAAGATTCTCTCTGTCTTTTCCATCTTTGTTCGTTTTATTTTAACCTCTATTTTGTTTATTTTTACTTTTAACTCTTTGCTTTTTGAGACAAGTTCTCTGTATCTTTGACCTGAAGTAACTCTGTAGACCAGGCTGTCTTTGAACTCTCAGAGATCTGCCTGTCTCTGCCTCCCAGGCATTCGGGATTAAAGGTGTACACTACTACACCTTGAACTCACAGAGATCTGTTTGTCTCTGCCTTCTAGGCACTGGGATTAAAGGCGTGTGCTACCACACACAACAACTCTCTTCCTTTTGTTGTTTTTTACTTTAAGAACTTCAACTTTTAGTCTGCATATATTTTTAACACACTTTAAACCATTCAGAAATTTTCTTTGTCTTTGAATCTCTCTTTACTGTATATCTCTCTTTTTCTGACCACAGGAGTCTTTAATTTACCAAGCAATATCAGTAGGATTAAAGGCGTGGCTTTGCCGGCTGGATCCAGCCCATTCCTTAGCTTTCCAGCCTCATGGCTGAGGTACTGACTGTAGCCAGCAAGCGAGCTTCAGCAGCCTGTGCTTGCAAACCGCACAAACCACCTGCATAAAAGAGTCAGAGTTTGCCCTGGCAGGACAGCCCAGAAAGCTGGCATTTTTAAACGGCGCAGCTTTTTTCCTGCTACGGCTGAAAATCGAAAAGCATGCGTTCAGCTTTTCGTCAACACCATTTAAGTGTTTCGTGGCAGGACCTCTTAATGAGCTGCAGGCTTTGCAGCTAATGCTGAGTCAGGAAGCCTCTCTTAGATGAGGCGCTTGCTTGCCTCTAGCAAGCAGAGTAGAACCGAGAAATTGCTGCTACAAAGAAACCAGGCACAATGCTTTCATTTTGTTCTAGAATTACTTCCCAAGCTGTCTCAGGCTTTATGTGGAAGCAGTTGTCCACGTGGGCGCCATATGAAGTAATAAGAGTGGCGGGGCTGCGTTCCCAGCACCCCGGCCGCCTGCTCGGCTAGCTTATGCCCCGAAATAACAACACACAAACTGTATTCATTTAATCACTGCTTGGCCCTTTAGCCCTAGCCCTTACTGGCTAATTCTCACATCCCGATCAACCCCTCTCTAATAATCTGTGAGAACCGGTCTTACCGGGAAGATTCTAGCCTAGTCCATCCTGGGTCGGAGCTTCATGCCGGGAGCGGGGCATGGTGTCTCTCTCAGGCGTCTGCTCCTGAGAGGAAAGCTGTCGAGACTCTGACTTCACTTCCTCTTCCTCCCAGCGTTCTGTCCTGTTTTCTCCTCCCACCTATCCTCTAACCAATAAAATGGGCCAGGGCAGTTCCTTTATTAGCCAATGACCTTCCTCCATCACCTAACTAACATGACTACATGTTTGGCTATTATATATGGCTATCTATTTATCTGCATTTCTTAATTATATATTATATTTTTAGATAAGCTGTACAAGCATAATACCTTAAACAAAAACAGAAGTACATACACACAGTGTAACAAAATAACTTTCAATTTTTACCAGTAAATGAAGATCCATACCAATGCAGAGTATTCATCACTGTATAATAACCTTTTTATTTTATTCTTTTCAGAAACTGACTGTGACCATTAATCACTTATAATCAATTCTTTTAAAGTGAAAATAATCATTTGTAAACAATGATTTGGGGGATTTAGACATAGGTTTTTTTTTTAAAAAAAAAACTGTTCATGCTGTTTATTAGGGTTCATAGAGACCTTTGAGGGGAGGTTTATCCCATCAAACCCCATTAGCCTGGAAAGATTCTACATATTCTTATCTTTTGTGAAAACAAAAGAACATATTTTTCCAAAGCAACATATCCTTAGACTAAAATTTTGATGTCAAGATATACCTTTAATATATGTGTGTGTGTGTGTGTGTGTGCATATATGTATATATATATTAGCTTAGCTTAGCAGCCTATACAATGAAATGTCTTTCTGTACTTAGCTCATTACAGTCAAAAAAATTAACAAAAAACCCAATAATATACATTGTCAAGACTCTGTATATTCCCTTTATGTGGTTTTTCATTTTACTCCTTTAATTTGACTGTCTATACTTTGTCTCTTTAAAGACTTTTTATTTTTAAACCTATATCTTTTTATGACTGTCTAAACTCTTTTTCTTTTCTCTCACAGGCCTATGTACATTTATCCAACACTGTGACCCATAGTTTTTTCTCATGTGCATCAGTCTTTATTTCTTTATTGTGTATCTATAATAATTTTCTGACCAAGAACTTTTTTGTTTTTAAATATTAAGCATTTAAATATTAAACATGGCTAGGACCAACTTTATAGCCCTGACTGCTTGTTCTGTTTCTCCATCATGGCAGAAGCATGTTTTCTGCCTCTGTGAGCCAATCACACCACTCCAGTTCCAGGGACTCAGTGGGTCTATGTCACTATAAAGCAATTTGTACCATGCCTCTCAAAGACCCCATTTAAGTGTAGGACCTCCCCAAAGAGTCAGAGTTTGTGCTACCAGCACAAACCAGGAAGCCACTATTTCTTAAAGGAGCAGACCTCTGCTTGGAGCATATAAACAGAGCCTATTTGAAAAAAAAAAAAGTTACTAAGAAGTAATGATTAACTCTGTTTTTTTTAACAACTAGAATACTTTCTCGAACTCTCTCAGTTTTCTGTGTGGATGTAGTTGCCCTATGCAGACACACCATTTGTAACTGGAGACTGCATATTTGTTTCTGGACTGCTCAGACCTGAATAATCACAAAGAAACTACATTAATAACAACATTGTTTGGTCAATGACGCAGACATATTTTTAGCTAGCTTTTGTATCTTGAATTAACCTATTTCTCTTACTCTATACATCGCCACAAAACTGTGGCTTACCAGAAAGTTTCCAGATCTTTCTGCTTCAGCAGCTACGTGGAGTATCTCTTACTCCACATACTGTGTCTCTATATCTCTTCCAGCCTGGATATATTCTGCCCTACTTTAGTTCGAAGCAGTTTTTTTTATTAACCAATGGAAATAAAACATATTCAGAGCATACAGAGGGGAACCCACATCACTTCACATAATTGGTATAAACTGGCATGATGGTATGGGTCTTATGGAGAGATATTTGATGAACAACAGTCTTCAGAAAGCATAAAGTTATTCTTGGCCTAAGTCTAAGGCTTCAGCTAAATGCCAACAAAGACTTCTCAGTTATATAATTTCAATCACCATAGCATTTTATAAAATCTCTGTGTAATATAAATTCCATCTTACCTGCTAAATAGAAGAATATAGATATTCTGTAAGTAGTAAAAAATTTTTCCTAGTGAAGTCTTAAAAAACTGAGATAATTAGTGTATAACATTTCAGATCAGGTTCAAAATGGTTCTTTAGTCTTGGAAAAGTGGGGTTCGAAATGTTACTTGAGACTAAGGGACACATTCACACTTTACAACATAATTAAGCATATTTACTTCATCAGCTATACAATCTGGGTCATATCTCACTTGTTTAACACTTGAATCTTTAAACGGATAAAGCAACCTATGGGTTTGTGACAAATTTCTTAAGCAAGAAGTTGGGGGAGAGGCAATTTTTATTGCTTTGTCAAATAACTTGTTTCTTTCATTACTTTTTTGGTGTAGTTTATAAGGCTGAGTCTACCATAAAAAAAGAAAAAGTTTGACAGGGCTGGAAGATCAGTCATTTATCTCAAACTGCAGCTCTTCACTAATGGAAGCTTTAAGCAGCTGGGAAAACCTCTTTTGCGAGGGATGTATGCACCACAAGGTTGTTTCCTCAATGAGATAATAGAGTTTGGTACTCTCCCCATCTTACATGACTGTTGATTCAAATCTTTCTGTATTCTCAGATGTCCTATCAGTAACAGACACATTTAGCTTTAAAAGCTTGGAGAAATTTCAGAAAAGACCTTCAATATACTTATTTGTTCATTAACAATACACTGCCATCACCACCATCAATTCTTCATGTGTTAGAAGTTTTAGGTATGTAATATATAGAGAGTTCCTTTAAGTTACTGCCTGCTAGAGAAAATATGTTTATTTGGAATTGGAATCTGCTGTTTTACTGCTGCAATTAAAAAGTTGAATTTCTTATCTCAGATGAATCCACAGAAAATGAGAGGCTGTGGATTCATTCTGAGTTAAGAAAAATCAGGTTTGATCAAGGAAGACCACCTAAAATTTCTGGTAGGAACAGATGGCCTGGATGTCTGAGTTCTATATCCAAAACAGATTCAAGACTGCTGCCTGACATGATTGAGAGCCACACAGGATACACCAGTCAGGACTCAATCATAATTCCAAATTTTCTTTAGGTTCCCATAAGATTATCAGCACCCCTAAGCCGCAGGAAGTAGACTATAAGCTATGCCCACATTCCTAAAAAATGGACTATGGATGTTCTTGGGTTTTTTTTGTTGTTGTTTTGTTTTGTTTTTGTTCTTTTTTTGTAAGAAGGGGAAGTGGTGCAGGACAATTGTCTATATTCTGTCAATTATATTTTAATAAACATTAACTGGCCAGCAGTCAGGAAGGAAGTAATAGACTGGACAACCAGACAGGAAATAAAGGCGGGTCAATGAGAACAATAGAATTCTGGGAAGAAGGAAGATCTTTCTTCAGTCACAAAAGAAGCAAGATGTGACTTCGCAGCTGACAAAGGTACTGAGGCATGTGGCTAACACAGATAAGAATAATGGGCTAATATAAGTTATAAGAGTTAATAAGAAGCCCAAGCTAATGGGCCAATCAGTTTATGATTAATTTAGACAGCTATGTGATTTTTTTTGGAACTTAATGACTGTGGGAACTGGGCAGGACAGAAACTTCCATGAAAAGGCTCCCATAGGCTTGTGGCCATATCATATTTAAAATATATTTAGTCCAATTTGGAATTTCTCCATAGTCTTATCCTATTTCAGCACAGTTAAAAAGTTCAAAGTCCATACTCTCTTCTGATACTAAAGCCAATATCTTTATTGTAATCCTTGAAAATTAAAAATTAAAACATATACATTTCTAATATATGGTGAAAAAGAATACAAAGTACCATTTCAAAAGAAATGAAGGCAATGTTGTGAGCAAATACTGGACAAAGCATGAGTGAGATTCAGCAGGACAAATTCCAAATCCTGTAGCTCTCTGCTTGATGACAAAGAGTTTAAATTTTTCTACCTTTTCAGGTTTGTGGGTTTCAACACTTCCTTCCTTTGAGTTTTTTCCCCTCGGAAGACATACCATGACTATGACATCTCAAAATCTTGATATCTACAACAAAATTCAACACTCAGTTTCCCAGCTGCACACACAGGCTATGGGGTTGTTTGAATAAAGTTGGGACCCATGGGTTCATGTATTTGAATGCTGATTTACCTAGGAGTGGCACCATCTGAAAAGGATTAGGAGGTATGCCCTTGTAGGAAATGTGTCACTGACTGTGGGCTTTGAGGTTTCAAAAGCCCACTCCATGTCCAAAGTTTCTTTGTCAATGAAGCAGAATGTAGTTCTTGGCTACTGATCTGGTGCCTGACTGTACACCACTGTGTTTCCCATCATAATGATTACAGAATGAGCATGTGAAATTGTAAATAATCCCTCAATTAAATGCTTTCTTACAAAATTGTTGTTTTAGTAATGGTGTTTCTTCACAGACATAGAACACTGAGACACTTTCTCTGGGCCTTGATTGCAGAAACTATTCTCTTGCATACCTGGCTCAGCAGCTCTCCCCAAATGAGAGGATGATTCCCTTTATTCCCATAGTCTTCATTGTTACAAATCAAGAACACATGGCTCACACTGTTAAGTCAGGCTGCTCTTGGAATGGAGATTGTCATCTATACTTTCCTTTGTCTTATAAGCTTTTCGATGTTTTACGAGAAGATAATTTCTTGATTGTTTCTTTTTATAAAAGATTGAAGCTCCACTGGGCTACATCTTGCCTTGAAACACCATTTCTTGTTCCATTTTGCACCAGGCTTTTCTTAATTTTCTCCAGCACAAGCTTTGGCTCCAATATTACATATGCTATTTTTCTTTCTTCCCTCAAGCTATGGAGTTTGTATTTCTTTTCCCATGTTTGTTCTTTTTAATTTAGAGTTGTATAATAGTGATTATCAATAATCACACAACACGTTCAATGTTAGGCTGTTTGGATTCTCCTTTGCCAGTGAATTTTTTTTCAACCTGTTTTTTAGAAATATTCCCCTCTCCTAAATCCTCCCCTATTCTCTTCACCTTTCCACCCACTCTACTCCATGCCTTTTCTTTCTCTATTTTTAGGAAGCAAGCAAACAAAATTTAAACAAATCATATGCAAAAAGACAAAGAAATTACACAAGAAACTTACATGTGGTGATACAAAATTGGAATAATATACAAATGAAAGACCACTAAGACAAAGTCCCACAACCAAAACTAATATACAAAGTGTCTACAGTCTCTTGAAATTTAGTCCTAGGTATATAGTTTAGATATTAGCAGAAAGCAGCAACATTCTTTTTCAAAATATTACAAGAATTGGCCCTAGCGCTGGTTTTAATATTGTTCCCCTCTGAAACCTCTTAAGCTCGGCTTCAAAGTTCACATTACTGTCAGCACTATTGTCTATAGGATTATTCAGTAAGCTCTGCTAACAGTATTTAAACATTTTTTCTAGTCCGCATTTCTCAAGCCTTCTAAATGTATCAAAACCTTCTAAAAAGAAGCTCAGTTCTCATTCATTCTTTCTCAACCCCTCTTACTCATTCTTCAGTACTCAGCTTGGACAACTTGCTTCTTAAACACTTTTATTCAAATTAATTACCTCCTTAGTTCCTTTGCATGACAATCTCAAACATTTTTCCTTACTAATTTTTTTTCTTCTTTGTGAGTCCTCAGACACAAAAGGGATAAATGACATCTCCTTCATTTTACTTTTATCAGTGCTATATAGTGAAGGTAACTTGTTATTAAATGGTATTTCTTGACAATTGCATAACATATGGAAATAAAAATAATTTTAGATTGCTTAAAATTAATGTCTTATTTTCACATTTATTTTAAACAGCATAATGTAGTATGTACCCATATTATTTAATTATTTGTTGTATTCCTTTTTTCACCATTATTCTACTGAATAGATCTTAACTGAAAGAATTCTTCTATAATAAAATGCAGGGATATGTCAGGAATACCTTAAATTCATTTACTCTTAAATATTTACTCACTTAGCATTATTTGCAAAGCTTGAGGGAGTACTCTCTACTCATCAGTAAAAACAAAATAACACTGGATTTTAATTAACTCTTGAACAGGCTATTGAGGTTCTAATTAGCTATGTTGACATTGCTAGGTTTGAAAAAGAAAGACTTTTTATAGTTTCAATTATTAGTCTTCAATTTGTTAAGAACTTTTATTTTGGTCTATGTCCCATATTTACTAAAAAGAGAATTTAAATTACTATATTAACGTATTCCTGGCACTTTTATGTGTGTTTTACATAAAACTGCAGGTATCTTTAGTTTAAAGATAGGTATAAATGGCTTAAAACCATAACCGGGAAGCAAACCATACTATCAATTAATTATCTTCAATATGCTATTAATACTGGTAAACAGAATAGATTACATATAATGAAATAATTTTACAATATAAGATTTATAATTCACTAAAATTTATTTGCATTTATATTTGCATTGTTTTTTACTGTATTAAAGATTGTATTCATTGATAATAATAAAACTATTGGAATGTGGCATTATATTTTAAACAAAACTTTTAATCAGAAAAGTACCATTCAGCAATAATTTTTTGGTATAAGGAACATGACATGTGTCTTAATTTATAATTCATTACTGTAGGGAACTGAAATTTTACTAGGTTACTTAATGCAAAGAAGTGAACATGAATGAACATTCATTGGAAAATAATGATACCATGTCAGTTTTATAATGAAGCAAACTTACTATATTGAACACCTGCCAAGTTCTCAAAAGCCATTATGAAAGCATTGGTATGTTATGTTTCAATACATTTAAACCACCCCCATTCATTAATGCATGAAGGCTTTCAACTTCTGCTCTTCATCTTCTAAAGCTATGATTCACATGTAACTTCTTTTTCTAGCATTATCTGATACATACACCAAACATCCGAGGCTGTTTTTCAGCAAACTCTATAGGTACCTCAGTTTTATTGCTAAAATGTTTTATATGGCATTTTGTTTGGTTTTATCAGTAGTTTATGCTGAAAATTGTTTTTAATGTATCTCCATATCTTATATCCAATATTAGTTATAAGTCAACAGCCAGAAAGGGAAATGTTGAAAGTAGTATATGTATTGTTTATTATACATTTGAAGATGTACATGTTGTATTAGTAATTATGCCTGTTTAACTGATTCTTTTTTCTTTTTTTATTGTTTTTTGTTTTTGTTTTTTTGTTATTTATTTATTTATTAAAGATATCTGCCTCCTCCCCGCCACCGCCTCCCATTTCCCTCCCCCTCCCCCAATCAAGTCCCTCTACCTTGTCAGCCCAAAGAGCAATCAGGGTTCCCTGCCCTGTGGGAAGTCCAAGGACCACCCACCTCCATCCAGGTCTAGTAAGGTGAGCATCCAAACTGCCTAGGCTCCCACAAAGCCAGTACTTGCAGTAGGATCAAAACCCAGTGCCATTGTTCTTGACTTCTCAGCAGTCCTCATTGTCCACTATGTTCAGCGAGTCCGGTTTTATCCCATGCTTATTCAGACCCAGTCAGCTGGCCTTAGTGAGTTCCCGATAGATCATCCCTATTGTGTCAGTATGTGGGTGCACCCCCTCGCGGTACTGAGTTCCTTGCTTGTGTTCTCTCTCCTTCTGCTCCTGATTTGAACTTTGGGGTTGTAGTCCGGTGCTCCAATGTGGGACTCTGTCACTGTCTTTTTTCTTTCAAATTTATATTGAATTCACCTTAGGTATTTAAATGTTTTACAAAATACTCTTAAAAATGATAGGTGAAAGACATCTTCTAAAATATAATTGTGGTTTACAGTGAAAGTTGTACCAGTTATTAATTTTATTGAAATGACTGGAAATTAAAATATAAATGAGGAGTTTTCCAAAAGATGTCAAGAAAACAAATCAATTTTAGGGGAAAATGTTAATTGAAGTAAAGTAGATTTTTCGATAAAGAATTATAAGTTGTGATACTTTAATATTATATGTAAATAAGAAAGCTACAGAAGTATATGCAACTGTATTGTTGAAATTCAGAAGGATATTTTATTTAAAAGCATCATTGGATCCTTTTTTCTCCCTGTCTGTCCCTCTAGCTCCTTCTCCACTGCTCTCAGGGTCTGCTCTTGCTTGTACTCTTGCCCTTATTCATACATGTACACTCTCTATCTTCTATGATAAAAATTCTCATAAATTCCAATTTCTTTTTTTTTTAAATTTATTTATTTATTAAGGATTTCTGCCTCGTCCCCACAACCGCTTCCCATTTCCCTCCCCCTCCCCCGATCAAGTCCCCCTCCCTCATCTGTTCGAAGAGCAATCAGGGTTCCCTGACATGTGGGAAGCCCAAGGACTGCCCACCTCTATCCAGGTCTCGTAAGGTGAGCATTCAAACTTCCTAGGCTGCCACAAAGCCAGTACGTGCAGTAGGATCAAAAACCCACTGTAATTGTTCTTGAATTCTCAGTATTCCTCATTGTCCGCTATGTTCAGCTAGTCCGGATTTATCCCATGCTTTTTCAGACCTAGGCCAGCTGGCCTTGGTGAGATCCCAATAGAACATCCCCATTGTCTTAGTGTGTGGGTGCACCCCTTGTGGTCCTGAGTTCCTTGCTCGTGCTCCGTCTCCTTCTGCTCCTGATTTGGACCTTGAGATTTCTGTCGGGTGCTCTCGTGTGGGTCTCTGTCTCTGTCTCCTTTCATCGCCTGATGAAGGTTAATATTCCTGAGGATGCCTATGTGTTTGTCTTTGGATTCACCTTATTTAGCTTCTCTAGGAACATGAATTATAAGCTCAATGTCCTTTATTTATGGCTAGAAACCAAATATGAGTGAGTACATCCCATGTTCCTCTTTTTGGGTCTGGCTTACCTCACTCAGGATAGTGTTTTCTATTTCCATCCATTTGTATGCAAAATTCAAGAAGTCCTTGTTTTTTACTGCTGAGTAATACTCTAATATGTATATATTCCATACTTTCTTCATCCATTCTTCCGTTGAAGGGCATCTAGGTTGTTTCCAGGTTCTGGCTATTACAAACAATGCTGCCATGAACATAGTTGAGCATATACTTTTGTTGTATGATAGGGCCTCTCTTGGGTATATTCCCAAGAGTGGTATTGCTGGATCCAGGGGTAGTACCCATGTACTCTACAGCACATGGGCACAGGAGACCACTTCCTATGTATAACCCCAGCAGCACAGACACTAAGGGCATCATTGAATAAATGGGACCTACTTAAACTGAGAAGCTTCTGTAAAGCAAAGGACACTGTCACTAAGACAAAAAGACAACCCACTGACTGGGAGAAGATCTTCACCAACCCTGCAACTGACAAAGGTTTGATCTTCAAAATATATAAAGAACTCAAGAAACTAGACCGTAAAAGGCTAATCAACCCAATTATAAAATGGGGCACTGAGCTGAACAGAGAATTCTCAACAGAAGAAGTTCAAATCGCCAAAAGATACTTAAGGTCATGCTCAACTTCCTTAGCGATCAGGGAAATGCAAATCAAGACAATTTTAAGATACCACCTTACACCTGTCAGAATGGCTAAAATAAAAAACACCAATGATAGCCTTTGCTGGAGAGGTTGTGGAGAAAGGGGTACACTCACCCATTGCTGGTGGGAATGCAAACTTGTGCAACCACTCTGGAAAGCCGTGTTTCGGTTTCTCAGGAAATTCGGGATAAATTCCAATTTCTTAAAAAAAAAGAGAGATTATAATACATCTGTGTCCTCAAATTTTACAGATTTACAGCCCATGTGTACTTAGCAATTTTTTAAAAGTAAGGCTATTATTCATTTCTTACTATTCCCTGCACTAAATAAGTTATTCAATGTCCAGATTATAGGAAGTATGAAAATGTATTACAGAAATGAGTAGTTTCATTTGGTTTTCCATTTAATTGAAACCACTATATACTTATCTGTATTTCTAGTTCATTGACCCCAAACATTACAAATTTTTCTGTTGTTAAAGCTTTCTGCATTGACTCTGTCTTGGAATTTCATGTTTTCTGCTTCTCCTTATAATTCTGGGTTTATTTTTATCAACAGAGTCTAGCTATTCAGAGTTTGCTTTCTGTTAGGTAAACACTTTGGGCCTGAGTCTTATGGACAAATATAAAGCTGAGAACCCATAATTTCAATGTTCCTGTCATTTTCTAGTTGTACAACCCTAAAGTAAAGGTAAATACACTTTTGTTCAACTTTAATTAAATGTAATTGAAAAATTATTTTGGCAACCAGCTATTTGACTTTGCATTTGCATTCTCTTAATTGAAAATTTGAATGCCAGAATTAGTGCCTGTCTGATGTTGTTTTTTTTCACTCTTATTTGGGACCTTCACTGCCTGAGTGGTCCTGTGTATGTTTTGTAAGATCTCAGCCACTGGTTTTTATACAAATGCTTAATGAGATAATGCTTAGAAAATATTCCAATGACTAGAATATAATGCATCGCCAGTTTTTTTTTTTTTTACTTAAAAGTGGGTTGCTGTAAAAATAGAGTTGCAAACTAAATATTTATCTTACTATATACTATAAAATTGCTAAACTAATATGTTAAGTAGAAAATAAAAATATACTTTTCAATACAGGAGAGAAGTGAAAGTCAAACACACATAAGAGTCAAAGCCTGCCCTAGTGGGAGAAAATGCACATAAATAAAAAAGTTGCTTTTATTTATATACACCTTTAATTAATTTGGTCATGATGATTTAGCTTGGTGATCTTTCTCCTTGCATCTTTAGGATTAACAAAGCAAGGAGGAAGCCATCAAAAGAAAAATTTACATATAGTCTTTACATCAAGTAGAAAATTTAAGTTTATTTATACAATGAACATAGTCTTGCTATAAAATACTGAATCTAGATGATATAGCAGATAAAACAAGGCTGAAGTCAGCACATAAACAGAAATGAAAATAAACTGTGGGTTAACATTTCAAGGTCCAAAAACTTACCTACTTTCATTTCCTGCTTGTGGTAAGTTGTATCGCTACATATTTTCTACATTTTAAGGTAGTTATGGGGGCAAACCTAATGTCATTATGGTTAAGACTGTTCAGGACCAGATAAAGGTACACTTTCTGCCCTGGTTGTGAGGATGGAGTTAAAGACAAAAAGACTTGTATTTCAGAATTTCATTGTGATGACATTGTACAAACAATCAGTTAGTATTAAATATCATGTATTTCATGGACATTGAAATTCTTCAGTGACACCTTTTGTTGGTGCTACAGTTCCAGTTTCAATTGTTTTAAATTGAATGCATGAGCTTTGACGACACTTTGACTCCAAATCCAAGTAGTCTGGTGTGTCATGAATCTCAATGCTATTGTTGCCACTGACATTGTCACAAAGTATTCTAGCAGCATTACACCATGAATCCCAAGGGTTTAAATAAGAATTTCTCACACATCAGTTCAACATGCTTTAGACTTCCCATTTTGTAGCTCATTTACTTTAAAAGCTTTGTGACAATCTATTCCTTCTCCGTTCATTCATGCTATATTTCTTTCTGCCCCTTGACAGTTTTAAAACACAGAATATCCTTTGTCAGACACCATGAAGTCATGACTTTGAAGTATAATATCAAGAAATATAGTGCCTGTAACTCTTAGACTCTGTGGGTGGAAAGAAGTCTCAATTGGACCAGTGCTGATAAGTCAATTAGCAAACTAATGATGAATCATTTTGATAAGCTTTCTTCTGCCACTGAAAATCATTCAATCTTTTATTTCAAAAGCACTGGGGTGTAGAGGGGGTGCCTTCTCTGAATAGAGTATTCAAAATACATTTTGCTTAGTATTTACTCTTTTTTTAGCAAGTGACCAATGTATTTTTTTCTGTAACAAGTTTGATCTCTTTTATGCTTATGCCTCTAACACCTCTATGACACAGCCTTAGGGAAGAAAAGATATAGTTTCCATAGAAGTCATATGATAGACTAACGTCATCTTTGGATTTTTAAAGTTATTTTCCTTTCTTCTTTTTCAGAAGTGGATTTTTCTGTTCTCTGACTTAATCTCACTCAGAAGGGGAGAAGAAAAACATGAAATGACATTAAAATGTGCTTTGGTAGGATGTGGAAGTAAGAGAAGTGCTATTGTAAGTGAAAAGATCTCAGCAGGATGTGTTAGAGAATCTGGCTCTACTTGCATTTCCCTTTTATATGCAAAGAAAACTTAATAAGGAATGTGAGGTTGAAAGATATGCAGCCAGGAAAAGCCTGCGAGACACTATGATTGGAATGAGGGAAGTGTAACTTCTAACAGGAAGTAATCTGGTGTCTTCTTTACATTCATTTACTTAATAGAAAAGAAAAGATAAATACATACAGGAAAATGCATTATCCAGGACCATTTCAATTAATAGACAATGTGAGAGAAGTGAATAGAACGTTCTGTCTGTACACTGCTAACAATGAAGCACAGCATAATATATTGAGAATAATAGCAATTATAATAATATGATGGTAATTATGTAGCTACCATATACTCATTTGAGAAGCATGTTACATAGGAAGATATTGTAACCTTAACACTTTAAATCTGCAACATCCCTTTTCTATTTAGATCACATTTTAAAGAAATACAACACTCAGACATTTCTTAGTCAAAATAAAATTTGATATTTATAATGAAAAGAAATTGTGTAATGTGTGAAACATATTTCTCTATACCTCCCATGGAGACAAAAAAATGATATTTCACTTTTTTTGCAAGTAAACATTGCATTTAACTTTCTCTTGATTGCGTTTATTCATATATTTCTTTAAGTATTAACATCAATACTTAGATACAAGCAGGCATTATAGAAATCACAAATATGTGAAAATCTTTTAGAATTCATAGGCGTGAAAAAAATCACAAAATCTAAAATATGCGATACATAAGAATTAGGATAAATAAGCACTTGAATAATTTATGCAAACTATTTTATAATTTATTAGTAGCTTTCAATTAAAGGTGCTTAGATTAACTTAGCATCAACTTCATCAAAATGTTCTTTAAATATTTACTCTAATATGAAATCTTAACTGAACCTTATTCTGCCATTTAAGCAATAAAAAAGAAAGCACCCTGCTCTTCTTTATAATAGCTTCACATTTGATCTGAAGGTGTTGCTACTTTTTGTTAATTTACTAAAGTAGAATATATGAAAGATTGGCTTCAGAGTATAATTGTTCTTCTGATATTCTTTCCTAATAGCTAAAATTAAAATCAAACTGTTTATCTTGGCAAGAACATGTCTACAATGATAAAACTTAGCATATTTGTATATAAGGATACATACATTTTGCATCTGATGGCTAATATATTTAGACTATATTATTTGTATATTAATTCAATATCTATGATTAATTGTACTATGAATATGTGAAAATTGATGTTAATTTTAGATAAGCATTTATGTATAAAACACTATCTTGAGTAAGGTAACCCAGACCCAAAAAGATGAACATGGGATGTACTCACTCATAATTGGTTTCTAGCCATAAATAAAGGACATTGAGCCTATAATTTGTGATCCTAGAGAAGCTAAATAAAAAGGTGAACCCAAAGAAAAACATATAGTTATTCTCCTGGATATTGGAAATAGACAAGATTGCCGGGCAAAAATTGGAAACTTGGGGGTGGGGGTAGGATGAGGGTAAGGGGAGATGGGGAGAGAAAAGTGAGAAGAGTATGATTGGGAGAGCTTGGGGATGGAATGGGATAGTTGGGATAAAGGAAGGGTGGATATGGGAGCAGGAAAGTATATATCTTAATTAAGGGAGCCATTTTAGGGTTGGCAAGAGACTTAACTCTAGAGGGGATCCCAGGTGTCCATGGAGATGTCCCAAGCTAGTTTCTTGGGCAGCTGAGGAGAAGGAGCCTGAAATGCCCAATCATATAGCCATACTGATGAATGTCTTTCATATCACCATAGAACCTTCATCTGGCGATGGATGGAGATAGAGACAGAAACCCACACTGGAGTACTGGACTGAGCTCCCGAGGTCCAAATGAGGAGCAGAAGGAGGGAGAACATGAACAAGGAAGTCAGGACCACGAGGGATGCACCCACCCACTGAGACAGTGTGTAGTAATATGAGCTGCGGGGCTGTATCCCCAGCACCCCAGCAGCCTGGCTAGCTTATGCTCCGAAATAACAACACACAAACTGTATTCATTTAAACACTGCTTGGCCCTTTAGCTCTAGCCCTTACAGGCTAATTCTCACATCCCGATCAACCCATCTCTAATAATCTGTGAGCACAGGTCTTACCGGGAAAGATACAGCATGTCTAACCTGGCGGCTTGCTTCATCACGTGCGTCTGCCCGGGAGAGCGGAGCATGACATCTCTCTGAGGCATCTGCTCCTGAGAGGAGAGCTGTGGAGTCTGAGCTCACTTCCTCTTCCTCCCAGCGTTCTGTTCTGTTTACTCCTCCCACCTATCCTCTAACCAATGAGGGCCAAGCAGTTTCTTTTTATTTAACTAATGACCTTCCACCATCAACAGTGGAGCTGATCTAATGGGAGCTCATCAAGGCCAGCTGGACTGGGACTGAACAACCTGGAATCAAACCGGACTCTCTGAACATGACGGTCAATGAGTGCTGACTGAGAAGCCAAGGAAAATGACACTGGGTTTTGATCCTACTGTATGTACTAGCCTAGTCTGTTTGGATGCTCACCTTCCTAGACCTGAATGGAGTGGAGAGGACCTTGGACTTCCCACAGGGCAAGAACCCTGACTGCTCTCTGGACTTGAGAGGGAGGGCGAGGGGGGTAGAGGGAGGGGGAGGGAAATGGGAGGAGGGGAGGAGGTGGAAATTTTTGATAAAAATAAATAAGTAAATTTAAAAAAAGCCACATGAGGATGGGAAACATACAGGGAGTCTGGATACTGTATGGTGTTGTGTTTACCTTGATTTTTGTCATGGTGATCATGAATGACAGCTGCTGACAAACACTGCATTGTAAAAGGGACTGCTGAATTAAACCAGACTAGATAATTTAGAAATCTCTTAACTTTAAAGGGGAATTAAGAAAACATGTTGTGTTGGGAGAGAGGTTGTACTTTTATTTCCAAAGGAATCAAAATCAGTAGATTCCATCGAGATTAAAATAGATTAACTTTGATGGGGGAAAACTGAAAAATCTTGACTACAGACAGAAAAGAATTAACTAAGAAAAACTACAGGTGGTGTATGTGTGTGTGTGTGTGTGTGTGTGTGTGTGTATTGATCTCTGTGAAAGGAAACAGTTTTCAGATTGGACAACAAATGTTACAACAAGATTTCCCATTATCTAAATTTTCTTAGGTAAAGATGCTGTCACCCGTCCAGAGAATACAGTGCCCACATTCACAAGAGGTATGGTGAGTAGTTTTTAGTCATTTGTTGCACTATGGATGCTCATCATCATTTAAGGGGTATACAGAGATATAAGATAAGAAGACAACTATTTACCTCAAACATTTTTTGGTATGGTATAGGTTTTTATATATTGTTACAAATTTAAAGTTATTTTTTACTTTTTTTTAATTTATTTACTTAACTTTATTATGTTTGTTGGTGTGAAGGTGTCAGATCTCATGGAACTGCATTTTCAGACAGTTGTGAGCTGCCATGTTATTTTTGTTATATTTGGGGTATTGTGCTTATAGAGCTCATTTAAAAATGTAATGTACAATAAATGTTATAATTTATCACCTATAATAATTAAACTTGCAGTTATGTTAGGTATGGTTACAAGGATAAACATAAGTATATTTTAGATAGATAGGTGATTTTTAAATGGTTCAGAGACCTACAGAATATGGCATTTAAGATGTTTAATAATTTAAGGCTTTTCATGATAGTGATACATGTGTGCTCCTGACAGCAGCAATCTATTTTATAAAAGGATAATTGTCATCAAATAACTTCCATATGTACGGACATGATTTCATTGGGGCAAAGCTAACTACTTAGGCAAAAAAAAAAAAAATCCACTTTTCCAAGACAAGGTAGAAAAGTCCTTCAAAATTCCTGCTTCATAGAAAAGTCTGTGAGATATTCTGTATAACACAAATGAAAGTGAATGCCAAACTTTATCAAGACAATGTAGGACTGTTATTTATATATAATGCTTCATAGAAAAGTCTGCCAGATATTTTAGCCTATAGGGTAAAGATAGCTACCCCAATTTTGCAGACAAATCTTGGGTGATAGTCTAGGCAGCTCTGTCATTTCTATATTTTTGAAATAGGTTTGCAGTACATTTCTGTTTATTCTGATAATATATTCTTTTAGGGTCTTTGATGGAGTTGGAGACAAGATAGTTATAGTTACCATTGTTCTTATTTATGATAGAAGGTAAATTAGATACAAATCATTGTACTCACCAAGATAGGATAAATAATGGATTATTTTTCTCTGTATTTGCCAAATAAAAATAGATTGGATATTATAAAAGTGTTTCTTACTAAAACATATTATTATTGTACGTATTTTTATTCAGTTAAAGTCAAAACCCTTCTTTTTATTTAGTTAATAAGGAGGAAACATTGTGGAATAGAATATTTGTGTACTTAAGTAAAGATGTGTTGCATTTGTTTATGCTGCATTTTTTTTTCATATAAAGGTGCATGCTTTTGTTTACAGTGCATTTGTTTAACTATGTAAAAATGTATTGCTGTTTCACCTTGCTTGCGAAAGTCACCTAATTGGTCTAATTAGAAGCTGAACAGAGAATAGCTAGACACTGGAAATATAGTAGGCACAGTTGGGCAGAGAGAAATGGGGAGCCAACCAGCAAATCAAGGGGCAGCCTGCAAGGCACAAGCTACGCATGGACCAGCTAGTTGGTCACCATCTAGCGAGGTACCAGCAAGACAGTGAAGGAAACAGGAATCAAGAAAGCATACAGATGAGGTAGATAAGCCTCAGGGTAGCACATAGATTATTAGAAATGGATTAACTCAAATTAAAATGACCTAGTCATAAACATGCATAATTAAGCTGAACATTGGTAATTAATAATAATAAGACTCTGTGTCATGATTTGGGGTTGATGGTCCAATAAAATTTCTATGTGGGTCTCTGTTTATTGAGGAACCAACAGTCAATTGATGTTAGCTGCAGTTTGCTGTCATAAAAGAAAAGAATGAAGAGAAAAAATATTGATATACTGTGGTCAGATATGATGTACTTGTACAAGACTATTCAGTGTGTTACCTTTTGGAGCCTTCTGCAATGCTGAGTAAGCCCATATCAAAAGGTACAAACTGGTTGACATCTTTTAATGATATGGACATATAGACCAATTTTGGGTATTTTTCGTTCCTGTGTTTTTCCCAGGTGTCTAAATTGGTACCAATGCTTCTAAAAGGGAACATTTTTCTCAACTCTGATCCTGTCATTACTATAGTTGCCTTATGCTGTGTAGTTTTGACATTATAAACAACATTGTCTTTTGGATCCATGATTATAAGTGTTATCAAGTTCTGCCAAACAAAGGAGTTTGTGAAGAAAAAACATCCTGAGGTTTTAAGCTGAGACTTCCTTCTCCTTCCTTCCCACACTCAGTGCAATAGATGTGTAAGAGGTCTCGGGGATGATAATGGGTAATAAGTCTCACAAGAGATACTTGGTAACAATAGGAGAACCATCTAGGATGACGAAATCAAAACAATGCAAGCAAATGAAAACAAGGGAAAAGTGTGTTTTCTGAATCTGTGAAGAGTGTAATACTGGTTATGCTTCATTTGGATGTTCAAACAAATTCTTCTGGAGTGCCACAGACCAAAAGTTATAGTAATGCACAAGTGGAATATTTAAATAGCAATAGTTCAGAAGTTGGTTGTATTTTGGAATATATATATATATATATATTCTCCTATATGCATGTAGCAACAATTAACAAAGAGTCCTTGGATTTGAAAGTCAGGAAGAAGAAGAAGAGATTTAAGGAAAGGAGAGAAAAGGGGAAATTGATGAAATTATATCATAATTTGAACAAAATAAATAATAATAAAAAATATATAGATTATAGAGGCAACCAGTTAAGGATGAGCAGCATTCAGTTACATGTCAAAAATTTTATGTTGGCATTGAAAGTAAAAATCTGGTGAGTCATCATGTTCATGTAGTTTTATGAAAATAGGAAAACAGGTGATTCTTTTTTATTTGTTTTTCTGGTTAAAGATATTGTCAGGAGAACAGAAATATTTACATTGGTGATGAGATCTGAAATACATAGAAACTTTAATAAGCAGAAATTTGACAGCAGTGTCACAGCTGTCTTTTCCAATGAATCATGAGGGGAAATAAGAAAAAAGCATGCTAAATCTTGAGAGCCTTCTGTATGATTATTGACTCAAACCCCAATTCATTTATCTTTGTTTGCTCGTAATAATAGAACTGTGAGAATGCTCAATGACCTAGGTAGGGTTTATTTAATGCAACTGAAAAAGAAGGCAAGAGACTCTGAGTCTGTAAGGAAAACAAGAGAAGCTCCTTCTTTCACCTTATAGAGCTGTTTCAGAAAAAAATACACTCCTGTCTCTTTAACATATACTCAGCTTTTTCTTTGAGATTCAGAAATTTTTCCGAGATACTCTTGAACCTGGACTTTCCCAGGCCAGCCATTTTGTATGTATTACCTATTTATTTATTTGTGTGCTCCCTCTATGTTTCTTTGAGGAACCTTTGTTGTAGAGTGCTGCAAACGTCTTTTATTCGCCCTATTCAGCTGGAGTCGGAGAAAATTGTTTTAATTTTGTTAGTATTATCCTAATTTGTTACTGTCTTTGTTACCACAAGTGCCTCAAGCAAGCACTTCACTCCCTAGTTATTCCAATTCCTTTTATGTTTTCTCTCTATACTCAACAGGGTCATCTGGAGATGGGTCCATTGATAATGTTTTATACATAAAGAATACATAGGGGACAAACAATAAAAGAAATTAAAATGGATGAATGGACCCTAGGACTTTTCTTTTTCTTACCAAATATTGCTTCATATTCTTTAGCTGAAAATCTGAAACAAGATTTTTGGGTCCACTTTTTTTATTCTGGACACCAAAAGCAAATTTTGTTTTGGTGAATATCTTAAGGGCTATCTACCTTATTTCTAAAATATCAGTAACAGTGATATTTTCATTATGTGTTTTTTAATTTAAATTTAAGTATGTTCAAAAATATGTATTTGACTGTATATTAGCAATTACATAAATGAGTCAGTGTTATACTCTTATATAAGTAAATGCCATAACACATTCCAACACTTCAGCCTTTCACTCTATAGGATTATTAATACAACTGAAAAACTTATACATGGTCCTCCTGTCTGTTCTTATGCCAGTACCAGGCTGTTTTCAATACTGTAGATCTGTAGTAGAGTTTGAAGTACAGGATTGTTTTGGCTATCGTGGGGTTTTGGCTTTTCCAAATGAAGCTGAGTACCATGCTGTCAAGGTCTTTCAAGAATTTTGCTTGGATTTTGCTGGGCATTGTGTTGAATCTGTAGATTGCTTTTGGTAAGATTACCATTTTTACTATATTAATTCTGCTTACCCAAGAGCATGTGAGGTCTTTCCACTTTCTGGTGTCGTCTTCAATTTATTTCTTCAAAGATTAAGGTTCTTGTCATAGAAGCCTTCCACTTGTTTGATTAGAGTTAATCCACGATATTTTATGCAATTTGTGGCTATATTGAATGGTGTTGTTTCTCTGATTTCTTCCCCAGCCCTTTTATTAACTGTGTACAGGAGGGCTACTGGGTTTTTAGAGTTAATCTTGTATCTTGATACATTGCTGAAAGAGTTTATGAGTGATAGAAGTTCCTTGGTAGAATTTTTGGGATCGTTTATGTAAACTATCATATCATCAGCAAACAGTGAAAGCTTGACTCCTTCTTTTCCAATTTGTATCTCCTTGATCTCCCTTTGGTGTCTTATTGCTCTAGCTAGGACATGAAGAACTATATTGAATAGGTATGGAGGAAATGGACAACCTTGTCTTGTTCCTAACTTTCGTGGAAAAACTGGGAGTTTCTCTCCATTTCGTTTGATGTTGGCTTTTGGCTTGCTGTATATTGCCTTAATTATTTTTAGGTTATGTTCCTTGTATTCCTGCTCTCTCCAAGACCTTTATCATGAAAGGAGGATTGATGGAACCAAAGAGAAGACCCGCATATCAATCCACACATCTTCGAACATCTGATCTTTGATAAAGAGGCAAACAAAAAATCAAATGGTAAAAAGAAAGCATATTTAACAAGTGGTGCTGTCATAACTGGATATCAACATGTAGAAAATTAAAAATTGACCCATATCTATCTCAAGTCCAAATGGATCAAAGACCTCAACATAAAGTCAGCCACAATGAACATTATAGAAGAAAAAGTGGGAAGTACACTTGAATACATTGGCACAGGGAACCACTTCCTAAATATGACTCCAGCAGCACAGACACTGATAGAAACAATTAATAAATGGGACCTCCTGAAACTAAAAGCTTCTGTAAAGCAAAGCACATGGTCAACAAGACAAAACGACAGCCTATATAGAATGGGAAAAGATCTTCACTAACCCCACATCAGACAGAGGTCTGATTTCCAAAATATACAAAGAACTGAAGAAATTGAACACCAAAAGATCACATAATCCAATAAAAAAAACAATGGAGTACAGACCTAAACAGAGAACTCTCAACAGAGTAATCTAAGATGGATGAAAGACACTTAAGGAACTGTTCAACATCCTTAGTCATCAGAGAAATGCAAATCAAAACAACTCTGTGATTCCATCTTACACCTGTAAGAATGGCCAATATCAAAAACACAGATGACAACTTATCCTGGAGAGGTTGTCGGGAAACGGGAACACTTCTGCATTGTTGGTGGGAATGCAAGCTGGTACAACCCTTTTGGATATCAATATGGCGATTTTTAAGAAAATTAGGAAACAATCTTCCTCAAGACCCAGGAATAGTACTTTTGGGTATATATCCAAAGGATACCCAATCGTTCCACAAGGACATGTGCTCAACTATGTTCATAGCAGCTTTATTTGTCATAACCAGAACTGGAAACAACCTAAATGCCCCTCTATCGAAGAATGGGCATTTAAATAAAAAATTTAAATAAAAAAATGAGGTACATTTACACAATGGAGTACTATACAGCAGAAAAAAATAATGATAGCTTGAATTTTGCAGTAAAATGGATGGGAGCTAGAAAACATTATTTTGAGTGAGGTAACCCAGACACAGAAAAGACAATTATCATGTGTACTCACTCATAGGTAGTTTTTAAACATAAATCAAAGAAAGCCAGCCTACAAACTACAATACCAGAGAACATAGAAAACAATGTGGACACTAAGAGAGACTTACATAGATATAAACTACTTGGGAAGTAGAAAGTATAAAAGGACAAGATCTCCTGAGTAAATTGGGAGCATGGGGACCTTGGCGGAGGGTTGAAGAAAAAGGGGAGAGACAGGGAGGGGAGCAAAGTAAAATGTAGAGCTCAATAAATATCAATAAAAAATAAAAAAATGAAGATGGTGAACTTCCAAAAAAAAAAAGAAAAACTTATAAATGGGTTGATTTAATAATCAATATCTCACTTAAATCATGTATTTTTCCTGCTAGAAACAATTTTTAAAATTAATATCAAAGTTTTGAAATTCTCAGAATATTTATGAAAAATATATATTTTTTTGTTTATTTTATTTTTTTTTAGTTGTTGCAAAAAAAATTCCCATTTCCCGCCCCCTCCTCGCACACATCGCCCCCTCCTTGCACACATTGCCCCCTTCCCCTCTCCTCCCTCTCCCCCCCCCACTCCATTCTCCCTCCCTCTAGAGAATAGAGAGCAGTCCAGATTCCCTGCCCTGCGGGAAGTCCAAGGTCCTCCTACTTCTATCCAAGACCAGGAAGGTGAGCATCCAAACAGCCTAGGCTCCTCTGGCGATGGATCGAGATAGAAACAGAAACCCAAATCGGAGCACCGGACTCAACTCTTAAGATCCAACCGGAATTTCTGAACGTGGCGGACAATGAAGGCTGATTAGAAGCCAAGGACAAAGAAAAAATATATTTTATGTAAATATTCTTGGCTCCTCTTTTCGAATGTTTCCCAGTCCTTATGTACATGGGGAATTAAAGACAAATTTAATGGGACTGGGTTCTACAACTCTGTATTTGAGTGATAGTATTTTTCTGTAATGGTCACCACCTTTTGCAAAGAGAAATTTTATTGGATAAAGGATGAGACATACACTTACCTGCAGGTATATGGAGATATATTTAGAATCATTCAGGGTTATGCTGGATTTTTAACAGTGGTGGCTGTTAGTTTTCCTCCAAGATCTTTGACTATGAC
Organism: Microtus oregoni; assembly: GCF_018167655.1. Taxonomy (NCBI): domain Eukaryota; kingdom Metazoa; phylum Chordata; class Mammalia; order Rodentia; family Cricetidae; genus Microtus; species Microtus oregoni. The sequence goes on from NW_024543060.1 coordinate 21,374,365, forward strand.
TTCATAAGCTCTTTAGTTTGCTAGGTTTCTAGCATTCAGCATGATTTTTCTCTTGTTAAGTGGTTTTTTTAAGTGCTCCAGTAACCAGGGACAACCAGCAACCTATAATGTTGGAGGATTTGTAGAGCCCCACTGTCCAATAATTCCTAAAGTGTTAGCACATTTAGCATTGTGAACTCTTTGTTTGATAAACCATTGATCTACTAGAAGCATTATCCTGGTTACACAGAGAATCACTTCAAAATCTTTTTAGAAATGTTTATGAATATATTTTAGGAGTATTCTTCAGTAGGTTAGCTGTTCATAAGATTTTTCAAAAGACATTTACAGTTAGTTTGACCTCTCCCTTCTTCTTCCTCTACTGTGGACACATATCACCATCCCATTTCATCTTGCCTATCCCACAGTTCCATTTATAGCCTTCATTTCATTACATTTTATCTGTCTCCCTAGAAAGCATCCCGCCTCACCTATTTGGGTTTTCCAAATAAAGCACACAAATGAAAAGATTCAAAAATTTATTGTGTGTGTACATACATGTGTGCGCTAGTGTGTGTATGAAAATGAGTAGAGGTGACCACAAACACAGCAAGAGGCCATCATTTGCCCTGGAGCTAGAGTTACAATTTTGAGCTTGCTGGGTATGGGTGCTAGAAACTGAACTCTGGGCCCCTGTTACAGTAGTTTATATTCAAGATCTAAGCCATGTCTTCATATCATCTATTTTTAATATAATGTAGGTAGAAAACTTATTTTAAATCTGTCCATATTTCTGAAAATAGATATATTTTATAGTAAGTATTCTGATCATGATTTCTGCTTCTACAAGTACTCCCAGATCCTCCTTCCATAATAACTTCCCAAACTCACTTTTTCTGTGTTGTATTAGCAATTAAACAAACATCTAGAAATAATAATAATAAGATAAAAAGAAAACAGACACACTTGAATAGGAAACAAACAGAAGAGGAGGACTGAAGGGAAAGTACAATAAACACATATAGGGACAGGAAAGCACACATTAATACACATAGATATTCAATAAATACACAAAAATGGAATTATAATAAGTACACAAAGAACCTAGTAGCTTAAAAAATAGTATGTTCCTGTCCTTAACAGTTGTCTGTATACCGACAGAGAATTCCTTGGAGAAAATTAAGGTTTTCTTTGCAATTGTTTATCATTTGGGGATACCCTCTGGCTTAGCCTTGTGTAGCCCTATGCACACCCTGTGTAAGAAGACAGTCTTCTTGAGTTCATAGTTTCTCTGTTTATTTTGTGTCATTTTTGATTTTTGTTTTTACATGGAAGACTTAAACATGCAAATGCTTTTGCAATTTTATCTCTTGCTGGTTGATAGAATATTTCTTCTCTAAATTTTGGAAGGGATCCTGATGTTTTATTTTATTTTGCCTCTTGTCTATACCTTTCTTGGGAATGGTTTTCTTTGTTTGTTTGTTTTGTTTGATTAATCACTGTGGTCTCTGGATTTACATATAGATAACAAGTGAAGTCTATTACATCAAACCTCTCTTGATATGCTCTGCCTGTTTTGGGTAGGCATAGGGCAGGCAGTGAGTAATCAAGAATGTATTTTAAATTCTATCTTTTCTATAATGGGTTTGGAAAAAAAGCAAACAAACTAACAGATTTCCCTGGGCAATAACAAGCATTCAGTGCATTTCCCTAACTCAGATTGTTCTATTTCCTCAAGGATATTTAAGAGGAGATGGAAGCTGTTTGCATTTGGTACTGGAAAACAGAGCAATGATGATCTTATCAGCAGACACAATCTATTTACCTGTCCCTGGTACTCTGTACTGAGCTCTTTGAGGTCTGCTCTTTGAATCCCTAAAGCCTAGAACAGTTAATGGCATACAATCGCCATTTGGTAAATATTTACTGAATGAGCCTTCCCTCTGAAAGGCCCTGAATTGACTTCCTGTCTGTCTCTACATGCTGCCAGTCTATAAAAGCAGTGAATATCTCACATCTTCCAGAACAGCATCCCCAGGGTAAGGCTTGATTTCTCTGTATAAACATATGTGAAAGATAAAGGGTACACAAGTAAACAAGGGAAGAAAGAAGAATCAATGCTCCTTTCATATAGAGAAGCCTGTCTACCCGTTGTTATGCTGCAGTAAGTCAAATCTACCAAGTGTCTTTGCTATGGGTCATTCCAGTGAGACTTTCGGTCCCTGAGCTACTGCTGAAATCCTAATAGGGAGCTTTGGGGAAGTCGGAAGATGCAGTTCCTTCTAAAAGTTTCGGAACTAGCATACTTTTATTGTTATTAAAGTAAGGAAATTCTGTTAAAATTAAAAATGATTTTATGCAAAATTCGAGAAGTCATTGTTTTTTACCGCAGCGTAGTACTCTAATGTGTAGATATTCCATACTTTCTTCATCCATTCTTCCATTGAAGGGCATCTAGGTTGTTTCCAGGTTCTGGCTATTACAAATAATACTGCTATGAACATAGTTGAACAAATGCTTTTGTCATATGATAGGGCATCTCTTGGGTATATTCCCAAGAGTGGTATTGCTGGTTCCAGGGGTAGGTTGATCCCGAATTTCCTAAGAAACCGAAACACTGACTTCCATAGTGGTTGCACAAGATTGCATTCCCACCAGCAATGGATGAGGGTACCCCTTCCTCCACAGCCTCTCCAGCAAAGGTTATCGTTGGTGTTTTTGACTTTAGCCATTCTGACAGGTGTAAGATGATATCTCAAAGTTGTTTTGATTTGCATTTCCCTGATTGCTAAGGAAGTTGAGCATGACCTTAAGTGTCTTTTGGCCATTTGAACTTCTTCTGTTGAGAATTCTCTGTTCAGATCAGTGCCCCATTTTTTAATTGGGTTAATTAGCATTTTAATGTCTAGTTTCTTGAGTTCTCTATATATTTTGGAGATCAGACCTTTGTCTGTTGCGGGGTTGGTGAAGATCTTCTCCCAGTCAGTAGGTTGCCTTTGTGAACACTATCCTGAGTGAGGTATCCCAGACCCAAAAAGATGAATATGGGATGTACTCACTCATAATTGGTTTCTAGCCATACATAAGGGTCACGGAGTCTACAATAGGTGAATCTAAAGAAGCTAAGTAAGAAGGGGAACCCAAGGAAAAACATATAGTTATCCTCTTGGCTAAGGGAAGTAGACAAAATTGCCAGGGAAAAATTGGGATCTTGGGGGTGGGGTGGGATGGGGGTAAGGGGAGATGGGGAAAGAAAAGTTAGAAGGGAATGAGGTCGGGCCTTGGGAAAGCAGGAGGATTGGGATAAAGGAAGGTTGGACAGGGGAGCACGGAACCACAATTCTTAGTTAAGGGAACCACTTTAGGGTTGGCAAGAGACCTGACCCTAGAGGGGCTCCCAGGTGCCCAAGCTGAGGTCCCCAGTTAGTTCCTTGGGCAGTTGAGGATAGGGAACCTGAAATGACCCTATCCTAGAGCAATACTGACGAATACCTTGCATATCATCATAGAACCTTCATCTGGTGATGGATGGAGATAGAGACAGAGACCCACACTGGAGCACTGGATTGAGCTCCCAAGGTCCCAATGAGGAGCAGAAGGAGGGAGAACATGAGCAAAGAAGTCGGGACCACGAGGGGTGCACCCACCCACTGAGACAGTGGAGCTGATCTATTGAGAGCTCACCAAGACCAGCTGTACTGCGACTGAAAAAGCATGGGATAAAACTGGACTCTCTGAACATGGCGAACAATGAGGGCTGATGAGACGCAAAGGACAATGGCACGGGGGTTTGATCCTACGTAATGTGATGGCTTTGTGGGAGCCTAGCCAGTTTGGATGTTCACCTTCCTAGATATGGACGGAGGTGGGAGGTCCTAGGTCTTACCATAGGGCAGAAAACCCTGACTGCTCTTTGGACTGGAGAGGGAGGGCGAAAGGAGTGGGTGGAGGGGGAGAAAGGTGGGAGGAGGGGGCGTAGGGTGGGAGGAGGGGGAGGGAAATGGGAGGCTGGGAGGAGGTGGAAACTTTTTTTTTCTCCTTTACTCAATAAAAAAAAAAAAGCTTAATAACCAAAATGAAAAAAAAATGATTTTATGTTTTAACTCTTTTGGAGAATTGAAAATCCATTTTGAGAAAAAAACTGCTAAATTCAAAAGTTTTATAGGATGTCATATGCTTCTAGATATTGTATTTATTCTATAATTTGATAGGCTGCTTCAACATTTGGAAAAGTCAGTAAATGCCATTTAAAGAATAATTGTAAATATTCTCTAAAAACAATTAGAACTCTTACTGCAATTGTGTAAAGGTAAGGCATAGATTTTAAGGAATCATTATTTCACTTACTAAGATGAATAAAAGTAAAGAGAGCAAGTGGAAATTGGACAATTATTTTACTTATTCTAGTATTTCATGATAGTAGGTATCATTTTAAAAGTCATTTCATTTTGTGCAGTCAAGGTTGATCTAGGGCTCACCATTAAGCTTCAAAACCTTGATCCACGTGCTACATTCTCTTGAGTGGCACTGAGTTACTTTTTCTAGATAATTTATTCTAAATCATTAATAACTAGTCTCTAATGTTTTAGACAAGTATTTTTGTTGGTTCAATGTGAGCTAAAATGAGTTGTTTATGAAAGTACATAAAAGATCCCCTGGAGATTGGGTGAGGCCTCAATGAGCAAAGGGCTTTCTGCATAAGCCCATGAACTTGTCCACAACCAATGCAGGAGCAACAGCGAACAACAAGTACAATTGTGCTGGAGGACACAAGAACATTCTAGAGACTCACATCTATCCAATAAGAGTAATCATCAAACTCAAAGATCTGTTGAAAATTCTGGCTTGAAAATTATACTGTAAAGAAAAGGAGAAAAACAATATATGTGTGATTCTAGCATCCATACTTGGAAACACGGGAGCAATGCTCACGAGATCACAAGGATGTGTTTGTTCTTTTGTCTTCATCATAGGTGAAATTATGAATATTTGGAAAGATTAATTCAATTTCTCAAGGACTCAAACATCAAGTAATAAAGTAGTAAAGATTGAATTTTGAATGTCAAACTTGTTTCCTTCCACTTATTTTTATACTCTTAGTGTATGTGTTTGTATGTTTGTGTGTGTATACATGTCTATGTCATATAAAAGACAAACTTAAGTGTTGTTTCTTCAGCAAAGTATTCTACCTGCTATTTAATAAGTTAAGTGCATATTTTTCAATGTATCTATACCTGTATTAAAATTCAAAACTTATTAATTTGATTCTTTTGACCGACATTTAGGCTTTAACTGTCGGTATAGCAGTATACCACCTATCTAGGGACTTTGAAGTCCCTACTTGATATGAGAAACTAAATTCAATAAATAAATGTGGACATAACTGGATCCAAACAAAACACTTCAGAGCATAGACATGATGCTTATAAAAAAGTCACTGATTTATCTTAGTAACAGAGACATAATAATATTACAAAAAATAGGATGCTTCAAGTGAATGCTAGGTATAGCAATTTGCTTTTTATAAGATATGAACCAGAGCTGACATGTAAACTTAATAACATGATAAAATTTGTGTGATATTTCATGTAAAATATAATTAAATGAAATCTTGGGAGCAGTTAACCTCAGGAATTATATATTTTTAATATACTTACTTAATAGTTTGCTGTCAAAAGGATTATCAAATAATCATCAAAGAACTCCCACACAACCGAAACAGTGTCTAATAATCTTTAGAAGAGAACTGACACTTTCATGATATTCCCTCATAAGCTCATTTCTCTGTTTATTCATGTGTCATTTTATTTTTAATTATGAAACTCACTTATATTTCTTGTTCTTCCTTGTTTAAAACCAGCAATGTATTTCATAAAATGCATTGAAGAAGCTTTAATGAAGCCCATTTATATGATTTTACGCACTGCTTTATATGGTCTATTGTGAAATGCAACTTTTCTGATATTTTTTTCTTGAAGCAGTGCTCATAATCTGCTAATTACAATACTCTGATATCAATAACAAACCAAACTAAAAGACAGAACAACATAATAATCCCTGACTTTACGTTCTTTGTTTTATTTTTGTATACCAAAACTCATATAGACATGAAAAACTTCTTATTTTTTTATTTGGGAATGGATGTCTCTAAGTAAGAAAGATGTATTTTCAAATAATGGAATTTCAATTGCTCTTATATTCAATATACTAAGGATTTATTAGAATATTCCTAGTAATTAAACTAAGTAATTATATGAGAAATTCTCTCTCTTGTCTGTGTACAAAAACTTTTACACTAAAAAAATGTGATTTTGTGTCAGCAAGAGATGAAATTTACATAGAAAGAAACAGAGCTAACAGTGAATGAACAGTTCTTTTTATTAAAGATGTATGATTAAAATAAGAAATAGCTTTTGTTTGAAAATAGTCTAGACCATAGATTATTTTTCACTAAAAGAGAAAGCATTCATTATATTGACCTAAATTTTTCTTCACTTTGCATTTCTTTTAATGGTAGCAACAAAAATAGAAAAAATGGTGTAAATAAAGATAAGCATTTATTCATCTATATTTTCTCAAAGAAAATGGATTTTTTATAAATGAATATTCTCAATATTTGATAATTTTATAGTAGGAGAAATTTATATTATTTTATAAATTAACTCTGACAGAGAGACAGAATAAAACTTTATTTTGTCAAAGTAAAATTATGTCAAAAGAAAAATCAAACTTTAAGGCTATTCTTATAATATTTATAAATATTTTTAACAAAGAATACATTTTTACTTGCAATACTCAAGTATTTGCTTCAGTTTCTTTACATTTAATTTTATGTAGTCTGAAATATTTCTAAATTCTTCTGAATTATAGTTTCATTTGGGTAACAAGCCCTGGTATGGATGAGCATGTAAAGAATTATTACCAACAAGGTATGTCTTTATTTTTCTATACACATTTGTTCATTGTAAGTTATGTTATAGTGCTGCTGTATTATACTCTAAGTAATAGGGATGACTGATGCCAATAATAATGTGTTCATGCTACACTTTTTAAATTTCTCATTTCTCAAATATTGTGTAAATATAAAAACAAACATTTCTTTGTTCAGAAGTAAGTGTTTTTATATAAATAATAGTCTTTAAAGTGTTTGCTGGGTATTAACTGACTTTAGAAAAAAACTAAATCAGGTTTAGAATATAGTTTCTTCTGTGTTACACTAACAGTGAAGAATTAGAGGTACAGTGCAAAGAAAAGGAGTTCTGCCACAACTATTGGAGAAAATTATAAATTATTATGTCTAATTTAGATCATGAACTTTTATAATGTAATTACTATATTACTTGTCTGCTGACAAAAATTACAAAATGTATTATTTTGTGATGTATTTTGCATCTTTCATTTTCAATATTTTAATTAAAATATAAAATGTTGTGCAATGCAAGCTAAATCATTAAAATTTTCTTTATTTATAGCCAAGTTTTGAAATGTTTCTGGTAATTTTGCTTGGTTTACATAACCATAGAATCTACAATAAATGGCCTAAATTATATGGCTTTAAGAATTAATTAAATTGAAAAATGTTTTAAAACTACATTGTAAGAATTCCTTTTTTATGTCACACATGTTGTTTTTATTTTAGTATAATCTTCATTTCAACATTACACTTAATTTCTTAGAAGGACAACAATTTAAGTTTCATCTCTAGAGTTTTCTTGCACAGAGCCTCCTGTGAATTTCTATAGTTCATTTACTGGTCCATTATATGTCTTAGAAGTATCATAAAGTTCACATTTGTAGAGCCAAATCTTTGACTTTAGCTAAGTAGAATGACTTTCTAATAGGTATTTTTCCTACACCAAGCAAAATCATATCACTAATTTATAATTAATATAAGTAATTATAGATTATACCTCTTGGGAATTTTTTTTTCTTTTCTTATTGATGTTTTTATAAATAACACTTTTAAAATACTATGTTTTCATTTTATGTGTTAGAGCATTTGCCTACATGTATATGGACATCACCGGAATATAGTTTGCATGAAAACCAAAAAAAGTGGTAAGGAATGATTTTGAGTATTAGCCAGTTTCCAGGCACCAAGTAGGTACTGGAAATGAATCCAGGTCATCTGTTATACTCACAAGTGCTCTCAGCCACTGTGCAATAACTGGAGCAACTAATTACTTTAATTACCTTCACAGTGTCACACTTTCGCCAAAAAGGCCACATGTCATAATGCAAAGTCACACCACCTAATAGTGACACTCCCAATGAGTTTATGAGAGCCAATTACATTCGGTTACATTCCACTCTTTGTCCCCCATAACCTTGTAAAAACATTTTCATTCAAAATGCATTTAATCATCCTTCAAAACTTCTCAAAATCTATGACAGGCTCAATAATTTTTTAAAATTCCAAAGTTCAAAATCTTTTCTGGGACTCATACAATCCCTTAACTCAAATCCCCTATGAAATAAAAACATCAATAATAAAAGAAGTAAAGAAAAATAAGCCACTGTGACCCATTTAGAGTTTTTTAATGTCAAATCTGTCTTTATTGCATTATCTGTAATTCTTTACTCTCTTGAAGAGTTTTTAATAAGACTAACAATTACAAAACTGACTATCTTCACACACACACACACACACACACATATATATATATATATATAATTTTATTTACAATGATCTGGCTATTAAAAATTACATAATAGTTAAAAGTAAAAAAATAGAAAGCAGCTTGGTTGCAGCTGCTGTGGATGCTGGTTCCACCTCTCTCCACTTTTAAAATGGTGAAATTACCATTAATGCTAGCTTAGCTCTGGGGCTACCAGGTAGGAGTCACTCTCAGCACTTTAACTCGGAGAATGAGTATGCTGCATATAAACCATTTTTATCTGAGTAATAGCTAAATCTGCTATGCAGAGCACTGCGCATCCTGGAAATATCTCTGAGTATGGTGGCAGGAATCTGCCATGATCTCCTGCCTGAGCATGCCTAGTATACCTGATCCCGCCACCTGCCCAGGCTGGGAGCGCTGAGCCTTGTGCATGGTCTCAGTTATTTCCCTCCCATCCCCAAGTGGGCAAACAAATACCAGGGCCTTTGACCAAATGCCATTCAAACGCTTTATAGTCAGTGTTCATTCTGGCGGCATGGCCCAGGAAGCTGCATTTTACCAAGCAGCTTTTAATCTGCTACAGCTGAATCAGGAAAGCCTCTCTTAAAGAAGCCATTGCTCTTTTTTATTTAAGTGTTTGCTTTTTTATAATTAATTAATTTATTTATTAAAGATTTCTGCCTCCTCCCGCCACCGCCTCCCATTTCCCTCCTCCTCCCCCGATCAAGTCCCCCTCCCTCATCAGCCCAAAGAGCAATCAGGGTTCCCTGCCCTGTGGGAAGTCCAAGGACCACCCACCTCCATCCAGGTCTAGTAAGGTGTGCATCCAAACTGCCTAGGCTCCCACAAAGCCAGTACATGCAGTAGGATCAAAAACCCATTGCCATTGTTCTTGAGTTCTCAGTAGTCCTCATTGTTCGCTATGTTCAGCGAGCCCGGTTTTATCCCAAGCTTTTTCAGATCCAGGCCAGCTGGCCTTGGTGAGTTCCCGATAGAACATCCCCATTGTCTCAGTGTGTGGGTGCACCCCTCACGGTCCTGAGTTCCTTGCTCGGGCTCTCTCTCCTTTTGCTCTTGATTTGGACCTTGAGATTTCAGTCTGGTGCTCCAATGTGGGTCTCTGTCTCTGTCTCCTTTCATTGCCTGATAAAGGTTAATATTCTCTTCTTGATTTTAGCAAACAGAGCCCACCCAGGAAAACGCTGCTACCAAACCATGCTTCACTCTGTTCGTTTCTGTGTAGGATTACTTTTTCAGTTTTATCAGGTTTGTATGTGGATATAGTCACATACATTGGTGCGCTAATTTGTAGGAGGAGGCTGCTTGTTTCTTCTTAGCCTCTTAGCCCTGAAATAATACTGCATTAATTAAATCACTGTTTGGCCCATTAGCTCTTGCTTCTTATTGGCTAACTCTTATATGAATTTATCCCATTTCTATTAATCTGTATATTGCCACGTGGCTGTGGCTTACTGCGTAAAGTTCCCAGGATCTATCTCAGCAGCTCCATGGCTTCTCTCTGACTCCATCTCTTTTCCCCCAGTATTTCATTTAGATTTCCCTGCCTAGCTCTGTTCCCCTATAGCTCTTCTATAGGCCCAAAGCAGTTCCTTTATTTATCAATGGTAATCACAGCATAGAGAGGGAAATCCCACATCAAGGTCATTTCTACTTAAGAGTTTTTTCTCTTATTAAAGTTTTCCATGAATGGGCACTATAAGTTTTTGAAATATTTCTTAATGTCCTGTTGTAGTTCATTGCACTGTGATAACTGCTTAATTTTACCTCTAATTTTATTAATTTATTTACTTTATTTCTTTATTCAAATTATCATTTTGGCTAAAATTTTGTCAGTAGTTTCTGACTTTACAAATAATTAATCTTCATTTGATTGATCCTATATGTTTTTTCTCTAAGTCTGTCCTTCATAAATGTTTTCCTATTCCTTAGTTATTGCTATACCTAAAATATGTTTGTTTTCCCTTTTTATGGCTTGCAGTGAATTATTAATTTGATTGAATTCTTTGTGGATATTTTAAATATAAGAACCTCCTACTTATAATAATCTTGTGTGTATTTCAGAGTTTCCAATAGAATCTTACCATTTCTCTTTGATCTACTCTCTTTGAAATGACTCTTGTTTTCATAAATTATCCACTGTTCATTCAAAAGTGTATTCTTTAATTCCCCTGTATTTGTGTATTTTTGTGGATTCTGTTGTGTTTACCTTTTAACTTTGTTCCTTTCATGTCTGTTGAGATTCAGTGATTTATTTCAAATGTCTACATATTAATAATTTTTGGTTCAAAATATAATTTTTGGCTACACTGGTATTTAAGTAGTAAAGTGAGGAAGCAATGTAAAAGTGGAGGACATGATGTGGAGGACCAGAAACAAACTGATGTATAGAAGTTTGAGAAGTGATGTCATTGTAGGTACAGAGATAATGTTGTAGGTATAGAGAAGTAATCAAACCTATAAAGTATTTTTTCTAGTGAGATCCAATTTGAAACACAGTTTCAACTTCACACACTTAGCAATAAATACCAAAATTGTGAATAATGAAATGAACACAAGAAATAATATAAATTCCCAGGATTAGGCCCTTAGTCAATACGTCTTCACTAATGAGGTGATGTCTTTTCTCCTTCTACATAAATTACACATGCATAAATCTTCACCCTATGTGAGTAGGACTTATTTTCACAGTAGTTCAGATGTAGTCTAGTCACTGTATCCTTCTGAATACAAAGATTATCTTGCCTTAACTTAGTACTCTGCCAGAATGCCTCTCTTCAGATCTTCTAAAGTCCTTCTACAAACTTTTCTCTCATTCAGTGGGAACAATCTTTGAATACACAAAACTGTCTGTGACTGATTTTCTGAGTTATGTGGAAGATTTTCTCACCAGTGTGAATGTTGAGCTAGCTCCTATAGCGCATATCTGTGCTGAACTAGGTATCATTCTTTATATACATTGATTTCTCTAAAATAATTTTTTTGTGATACTTCAACTTTATTGTACTGCTTTCAGGTGTTAGGAATTTAGGACTCACATAAAGTTATGAAATTAATATAATACCAACAACTTATGAACAAATTAGTCATTTTTTTAATTTAGAATTAAAGATATCTCAACTTGAAATGATATAGGAAGAACTGAGACTTCTATAGGGGATCATCTGTTTCTTCTTATTTATTTGTTTGTTTTTGTTTGGGTTAACTGAGCAAACAGTAATATTACATTACCTTTGATAATTCAGTTGCCAAGTTTCTCTAATTATTTCATCATAAAATTCACTGATATATCTGGTAAGAAAACTCCTGTAATTTCAAATGTGTTGATGTTTTTAGAAACATTTAACTTAGCTACTTTAACATTTTAATTTTTTAGAAACAAAGTTTGATTCAAAACTTTTAGGCCTGTTATGTCCATTACTATAATTTTTGATACATAATCTAGTTAAACTTTTATATTTATATTACCACATTTTTTGATTTTTATAATATTTCTTAAACATAATCATATTAGTAAAACAATGACCTTCAAAATCAGGAAGACTGTCCTTCAGGAATTGATATGAAGGTTTGAGAAGCTAATGTTTTTCCTCGTTAAAATTTATTTCAAATTTTTATTAAAAATGTGGCAATAGAATAAAATTTTGATGTAAAAACGAATTCAACATTTCCAGACTTTCTTAACAAAATAGCAGTTGGCTGAAGTAAATGTAATGGATGTTGACCCACATAAGAGAAGCAGATTTCTTTTAACACTTGGCAAATGAGCTAGAGAGCACAATTTTTTTGTGTATGTTTGCAAAGCTTAGAATTATACTTGGCCCTTCCTTTGATAATTTTATAATTACCACAAATACTCTTTGTAATATCAAATGTTTTAAGTGATTAGCTGAGTGGTGGCTGGTATCCAGGAGTGTTAGTTAAGATTTTGATCAAATTAAGCTGCAACTGGACAATGTTAATTATGTGTGCCTGGACCTTTTCCAGTCTCACACACAGTGTTACCTAAGGTTCTTTATCATGACTAACATCATTGATTACTCATTAACTCACTCAATAATTCTTTTACTATTGATTTCTCAGTAACACACATCAATCCATAAAGGAACTGACCTTATCAAATCTTATTATTTAATAGTAGAGCTAAGTCACAGCTCAATTGACTTGACGATTTCGATATTATATAATCAAAGAGTGTCTTTATTCCCTAGTGTTTTGGCCTCAATAAGTTCTAACAAATTGGCTTGGGTTGTGTAGTTAGGACCTGCCATTATCTGTGTTGCAACATTAAATGAGCATTACTGAAAGAGCCATTTGGAGACTGCCTATTTAATCAAGTCCATTACTTACACTGAAGAACAGTTCTCATCTTTTCTGCTTAGATATCTTGCTGCAGCATGACAAAACTGAGAAATGCTCAACTCAAATATGTATGGCCTTCAACGTGTAAATCTGCCTTAGCCAAAATAGCGTATGGCCAAAAGTATTAAGCGAAAATTCCAAAAAGTAATCATATGATTTAAATAAATTCAGAAAGCACATACTTTTGTGTCCTATTATTAGCTATTATCATTTATTTTGTGCAAATTGTACCTCTGCCAAATTTACAAATTAAGCTCTAAGTTAAGTATTATATGAAACACTCTACACTAAACTATGGTTTCAGTTACTTGAAATTCCTTAGAAAGTATAACAAAAGGATAAAGGAAGAACGTTGAATATTTTGCAATTTTTTCATAAAGTAACCTAAAATTTCTTAAAATTCTGAGATGAAAACATTAGTTTACAACAATTCTCCTAGCATATATAAGACACCTATTAAATGAATTTTAGCATTTGATATACCATTTGTTACAAGGATAACTATACTTATAACAATAACATCCACTAAAAGTTCAGATAATGAAACAGCAAACCTTCACAAACCATCTTAATTGTTGCTGTCATCAACTTATCATATGTCCTTAAATATTTTCTACAAATACATGATCTGAATGGCAGTATATATATATATATATATATATATATATATATGGATCTATTTATCAACTGATTATCTATCTATCTATCATCATCATCATAATCATCTATTTACCCATTTATATACACATTTGTAGCTCAGTACGAATATATATTTCTGCAACATATTTGAATATCTTTGAAGACATGCATGTTTTATAGCATAAATTTTCTGTAACACTAGGTGAACAGAATTTGGTAGCTATGTTGTCTGAATATGCCATGAAAACTACAAATTAATAGATCCTCAGTAGTCAGAATTTCATGTTAGACACATCTTTTCCTGTTGGCTATATAAACTCACTTAAATAAGCATTAAGTATTGTTTTGTATAAAAATAGACTTCAAACATAAATAAAGAATTACCAAAATCATACACAGAATTACCTTAATAAATAAGTAAAGCATTTAGTATTTTGGAAAAGATACTATGATGAAGCACATACGTGCAGAGTAAGAAAATAAAAATCATAAAAACATAAATATACAATAAAATTAATTTTGAAAAAGTAATGTAGCACACAACCTCTGAGAAACCTAGTAGGCGTAACCATTATTTACCTGGTATATTCTAGAATTGCAATATGTTTGCAAAGATGTGGCTCCAGGATTGTTTTAAGAGAACTCTTTGACAATATGAAATTTGAGATCATATGAAAATATTTTATTTAAAACAAACAGAAAAATAATTTATATATTATATATGTTTCCATTGTAAAGATTTTTTCATGGTTGTATTTTAAGAGGGTTTAGTAAGTTACATTGCATATTTCAGAATTGAAAAAATCCCTTAAGGGAGCAAAGGAAAGAATAATGGGAAGATGGGGAGATATACAAGGGAAAATTAGAGAAGAATATCGGCATGAATTTTTTAAACTATAATTCAGAAAGGTGATTCATTATTTATGATAATAAATTAAAATGCATGATTATAAAATGTTCTTGTTAAATAAAGTATAAAATATTTGGCTCTGAAAGGCAAGGGGTGTAGATGAATTCCCCATGAGATAACAAAAATCACTAGAAACCTTTCAGGTGTAGTAGCAAGTAGTATAATTATATGCAAGATATAAAAGGTTAAGTGAATGAGGAGTTATTTTCTACAAAAGTTTCAGGGGAGATAAATATCTGAGGATAAAGAAGCATCATAGACTCCAAATTATAAAAGAAATAAAAATTGAAAGCTAGAAAATAACAGTCTCCTTGCAGCACAAGGAGATAAATGCTATATGAAATGAAGTGGCAATGAATAAGGCAATATTCTTGGTTGGTATAACCTTTTATTTAATTATATAGAGTGTGTGACATATTTATTAATGTTTGCAAATCTGCTTGTGTACATACTTAATGAGTTGATCAATTTGTTTGCTTTAGTAATAAGCTTGCAGTTGTGGAAAGGAAAGCCTTATTATTATTTGAATATATAGGATAAGTAGGAATTAAATGTTGAAAATAGATGAGATTTTTAGATGGAGGAGTGTAAATACAGGGTTTTTAAATATATTGATAACCAAGAAAAATGTGAGTACATATAAGAATACAGATTTAGTGATGACGATGTAGCTAAGTTAGTACTGAGGAGTACCTGTCTTGTATGTAGAATACTCAATTTGATCACAGCAACACGTAATCCATGCCTTTAAACTCAAAGTATAATGAGCAGAGACAGGAATACCATTGTTACCTACATGTCAATCTTAAGGCCGTTGAATACATGGTAAATGCAATCAACTTATTCTGTCATCGGTAGATGAAAAGATAGTGAAAAATACAGTACATATACACAGCAGAATTCTATTTGGCTCTAAAGAAAACCCAGAATCATGGAATTTGCAGGCAATGATATAGCTAGAAGACATTGTCTTGAGTAAAGTAACCGAGACATAGAAAGTCACATCCTGTCTGTTCTCAATTATATGTGAACCTAGCTCTGTGTCTATAGATTGGAGTGCATAATTTGAAGTAACTTTAGTAAAAGAAAGTCAAGCTGAATGTTTGGGGATGGTGGCAGAGATTGAACACTAGAAAAAGGGAATAAAAGAATCAAGGTGCTTTTGAAGAAGGAAGAGAAGGGAATGAAGGAGATCAAATTCTGGGTGGATTAGTGGGACTGGTATAAAAAATAGCAAAAGTTGTTTGTAAAAACACATAGCCTACCTTAACTGTCTTATTTACTGTTTTCTTTTTATTATAAAGAAAAGCCATGGCCAATATTAATATTATAAAAAGAAGCAGGTTTTTTTTTGGAGGCCTGTTTATAATTGCATATGGTTAATCCACTGAGATAAAGGCAGGAAACAGAGAAGCATGGTGCAGGAGGAGTAGCTAAGAATTTTTTTATGTTGATCCATAGGCAACATGCAAAGAGAGAAATTAGGCCTGGCATGAGCTTCTGCAAAGTCAAAGCCCAATATAAGCAACTTACTTCAGGAAAGGCCTTACTCCTACTTCTTCTCATCTTTCTCAGGTAGTCTCCTCTCCTTGGTGACTAATCGTTCAGATACAAAAGCCTTTGGGGACAATCTTATTTAATAAAACACCATACTGCATTCCCTTGTTCTCAGAGGTTTGTATGCATAACAAAATGCAAATCCATTTAGCCCATCTTCTAAAGCCTACAGAGTCCTGTGTAAAAGGCCAAATTTCTGTCTCTTCTGAGATTCAAGGCAATATCTAAATTGTAATCTCTTTAAAGTCAAATTGAAGGAAGTAGATCACATACTTGAAACATTCAATGGCGCAAAATATACTTTACCATGCTAAAGAGAAGGAAAAGGGGCATTGTTAGGAAATACAGGACCAAACTAACAATGAAACACAACAGAAAACTACACATTCTGAAATTCCATGTCTGGCAGCAGAAGGATTGTTACATGGCTCTTTAAATTTGGCTTTGAGAACTGCAGGACATGTTTCACTCTTGGTCTGTTTCCACACATTGTCTGCACCTCTCCTTTACAAATATCCTCAGGCTCTGGCTTTTACAAAATCTTTCTGTCTCCAATGTAATCCAGTCAATTTTCCATGACTTCAAACAATGGCCTTTCCAGGCCTTAAAGCATGGATTACCATGCCAAACACCTGGCCTCAGCAGGCTTCCTTAACCCAGATTAATATTCTATAACCCCTTTTCTGTAGCATTCTTAATAAAGCCAGGATCAAGTATCCAAGTTGAGAATTCTTCAGCTTGCTATGTTTGATACCTGGTCTCTTCTTTGAATGCACTGATGTTAGTTTTCATTTCTTCTTTAGCTATCCCTTAATTCAATTAACAAATTAGAAACTTAGCTGAGTTCGGTCTTGGCCTGAAGTTACCACTTCCTTTAGTCCATTTAGATTCAATCTTTTCTTTAAATTTTTATTAATCTTGAGTATAGTTATTAGCTCAAACATTGCATTTCATGGTTTCTTCCCTTTTCCTTCTCCAATGGTAGTACATTTTGCATTTTTACTTGCCCCACTATAGATCTGCTATGAGTAATAATAAGAGACTACATGACATACTCAGTTAATTCAAGGATATCTTTACCAGTACTCAAGAACTCAAGATAACATCAGAATAATGTTTTAAGACAGGGATAAAGATCTGACATATTTTCTGAAAAGAAAATCACAATAAAAAGTCTTTAGGCCATTTACTAATATACTACTTTGAAAACTCTTAATATAGGCCCCCACAGTCCACATCAGCCTATAATTATCTATTCTTCAACGTCATCAATGATTCCAGAAGGATATAATATTACCTAAGTAAACAGGAAGTACACTGGAAGCAAATTCCTGATGAAACCTGATTTTAAGGTTATTGAATAATACCTCGTTATTTCTCTTATATAAAAGTTTATAATTTTTTAGACACCAGAAATTACTTTTAATAAAGCTATCTAAGAAATACTGCCATATACTAAACACACAGTTTTGAGATCCTTAACACACTGATGCTTCAAAACTCAAAATATGAAGATTAAAGAAATAATCCTTTTAACAAAGTAAATGAATAGTTTTTGTGTTTAATCTGTATGGAAAATTAACATCTGTTCTATGGCCTAGATTTTTCTAATGTTCGAACAGTGGGTTAAACTATGCCTACTTATTATTACTTTCCAAAAAACAATGTGTAATTTCAATATAACACTTTGTCCAAAGAGATACACATTAAAATATTAGCTAATTATCACTCTAAATGTGAAGATGGTTTCTGCCCACATTAAAGTAAACGCTACAATTTTTACATTTCAATGAAAGCCTATTATTTTAAATTTATTATTATTACTCTCCTTATAAACAGAAGGTTCAAATGTTAGAGTTAAAAATGTTCATAATTGTCATGATTAAAAGCCCTTTAAATCTATATTTTAATACAGTATTTATGGTTTCTAAATTGTATTATAAAAAATTTTTAATAGTTAGATTGGTTTAAATCACTTAGTTATTACTTTCGATACACAAGCTTGAATGGTGTATTTAATTTTTTCTTAATGAAGAGGAACATAAGCAACATGTTAAAGATGTATTTACTTGTTTAATTACATTGGAGCTAAGTTAACTATTATTAAATAATGTAAAATTCATAAAAAATAATGAAAGTTAATGCATAGTTTTGGGAAGACTACTTATAATAGAAAGAGCCTAGTAGACAGTTGTATAGATATCACTTGAAAAATAAATACCCCTGAAGAAGAGCTGTCAGAAGCGCAAGACTTGATGGCTCTGTGTTGTCAAAGGCTGGTCAATCTGTCCTGCTGTTCAGACTTAAAATAATTACTCAGAAACTATATTATTTTCAATACTATTTGGTCAATAGCTTAAGCATCTTTCTAGCTAGCTCTTATATTTTAAAAGAATCCATTTATATTAATCTGTGTATTGCCACATGACTGTGGCTTAACAGAAAGGTTCCAGTGGTGGCTACATGGCTTCTGTTTGACTATGCCCACTCTCTATATATGTCTTTTCTAGCCTGGCTATAGTCTGTTAATCCACTGGCCTAAGGCAGCTTCTCTATTCATTAACCAATAAAAGAAAGACATATACAGAAGGACTTCTCACACCATTTCCCCTTTTCTATTTAAACCAAAAGGAAGGTGTTAGATTTAGCATGGCAAGATTACATGTAACAAAACAGGTTTCAAGCAAGAAGTACCATTACAAAATTTATATCTACTTTATCTTTTATCATAACTAGGAAAAACTATAACTATAATTTTCTGTTCTTCAACTTCATCAATGATTCCAGAAGGATATAATATTACCTAAGTAAACAGGAAATACAATGGAAGCAAATTCCAAAACTCTAGAATAGACGGAGACATATTGCTTCCTGGACAGTCCACCGAAAATTCTTCTGTAATGTTGTGGGAACCCATCTTCAGCTGACTGGCCCAATGTATCCAGCAGACATTTCCATGTAGCATGAAATTTCAAGACAGTATCACCTATATTGGAAGTCTGTCAGTAACTTTCTTCTGTCTCTTGCAGAATGTCTGGAAGACTCTTTCATGAGCAGGAACCCTGAAGGACCTTCTTTGGAAACTTTGGCAGTCATTTTTTTTTTTTTTATCGGGCCTGTATGCTCAGACAAGTGGTTCAGGCAGGAGTTGTTTCTTGTCCAAATGGCTAATAAACTGTGTGAGGAGACTCTTGGATACCCATCATCCTTTTGAAGAAGATTGCTGCTCCCAAGAGCAGATGTGTATCACTGTCATGAAAACTTCTAAATTCTTAAAACTTTTTAATGACATATTCCATAGGTATTTGAAAGGTTTGAAGATTATCTATCTAAATGAAATATTTCTCTAAATATCTAAAAAAAACCCACCAAACATGACTGTAAGTTTGACAATTATAGATGATTATCTAGTAATATATATCTCTTAATTATATATTTCATTTTAAAATGAGCTACATAAACAAAATACCTCAGTCAAAAACAGAAATATAGATAACAAAATTGATCTGAAATTTATATTAATAAACCAAAATCTTTCCCAAAGCGAATCTCTATAGCATATCCTCCTTCAAATGTAAACAAACATTTATAAACAATATTAGGCAATTTGGGTGTAGTTTTCACCAAACTGCTTCCTGCTTTTTGTTGGGTAAATTAACTTTTGGGGAGTGTTCATGGTGACCTTTCAGGGTGTATTGGTCCATCAAACCACATTAGTTTTGTGTGTAGACATATACATAATTTGTAATGCATTCATAGATATATAATAATAAAAATCAAGGAAAGAGGGTATCAACTTGAAGGTAGGGAGCCTGGCAAATTTTCAAGATACATCCCCTCAGAGGAGCTAGAGTGTGGAAAGAGAGGGTCAATATGACATTATTCTCTTTCAATCAAAAATACATTAAAATTTAAATAATAGCAATTAGAAGTTTTCTCTTGCTGCTCTCCCCTGTGAGATGAATTTATTTCTTACACAGTTCTTGTCTTTGTTTTGTTCTTATGCATTTATACCCTCTGCTTTTTTCTGTAATATGTAAGTATTAAAAGAAACTTGCTTTATGTATTTCCCTGTACAACCTCTGCAAATCTTAACTCATTAACAAACCTGCACCCAACTCTCTTCTTCATCTATAATATCGTAGTGAGTGACTATTGTGGTAGAAATAAAATGGATTCAGGTTAGACAAAAGTGACAAAAGCACACCATTATTAATCAAGTGTTCTGCAGAGAGAGGTAATGGAATAAACAATAACAAGGTCATCACATCAAAAAAAAAAGTATTCCAAGCAGGGCACAGTATACCAATGACTTTTCATGTTGGGGCTACCATTAAGCCGGGGTAAGCTTCTAAATACACTCTCCAGAGAGAACCTCCTGAAAAAAAGTTATCTACTCCAAGAAAAGACAGAAAATTTCAGTATATCTGAATGGACATAAAACTCTTTCTGCACATTACTCAGTGTTCAATTAAGTTTGATTTATGGCAAAGAACATATGGTGATATTTGCATTCACCTATTTTAATATCATTAGCTTTGGAACCTTGGATAAATATAACATTTTGATCTAACCTAAAGGTAACTCTATGCCTACCATAAAGCTTCAGAATATTCAGTTTAAATACCAGCACTGTTTGCGAGTGTACAGTGCCTTAATTTTGCCATTAACCATTCCCAAAATTTAGTGGTCTAGAAAAAAAAACGCATCCATGGTTCATATTTTGCAAAACTGTCAACTAGACTGCTTCGTCTTCGATCTCGGTTCTCTTTACTGAGCTCAGTGGAAGAGCATACAACTTCTTTCATGCTACATTATTTAATACCATATTGGCCGAAACAACTCAAGGAGTTTTTCCCAGAAGCAAAGTGAGGGTACACTCAAAGGAGATGAAAAATGCATGAGAATATGATCATTTGGCTCTGTTTGTTTCTGTTGGTTTTGGACAAAATGTCTGTAAGCACTGTGTTAGATTCTAAGATGATTCAATTACTACTTCAAAGTAGTTTGCATAATGTCTAGCAAAAGTGAAACTCCCTGTACGTTTTTTTCACTCTTATTTATGTCATTGTAAAATAAAGGTCCCAACTAAGAAAAGTCTGGTGGTTTTAATATGAGAAGCCTCATAAAATTGTTTTTAAAAGAATTAACGTTGTCCACTACTTCATGGAGTTATTTATTAGTTAAATAAAATAATTTGAATGAGTGGTATTGATTCACTGTTTGCTTCTCAAAACTGCTTGAAGAACCTGGTTCTTCATTGCACACCTGAGTGTGACCTCATTGCCTAGACACAGCTAGCAGCAGAGGCTTCATGCACAGGGCTTCTCTGGCCAAAGCTTCTTTGGTGTACAAGCAGTGAAATTTAGCTTTCAGTATAACTTCAACCAAGAGTTTCTTCTCTCCACCTGGTGATGCTTAGCATAGTTGCCTTACAAGTCCAAAAGTCCAGGGCCTTTCATCGGGGTTAACTGTGAAATGCACCTGAGAGTCTTACTCAGATGCTTTAACTCAGGTCTTTGATAGTTCATTTCATTTTAACCCATGGCTCTCCTGTTTCACTCTCCTGTTTTTCTACTTCTTTCTACCACAGTACCTAAAAGTGCAAAGCAAAACCTTCGGCTTGAGAATCCTTACCAGTAACCCAAACTTCAAGATTTCTCTGGTCCTAGGTCCTTCTCTCAGTATATTGTTTGGTGAGATAAAGAAAACTTCACTTCATCTTGGATGTATTCCTTTTTTTCTATTTTTCTTTTACTGAAAAGTTTTCATACAATTACCTGCATTATTAGCACAGCCCTTCTCCTAGGATTGTCATGACTGCTGATACATCTGTGACTTTCTGAACTGAACAATTCACAAGAAAAGATTGAGCTGACAAGTCCTAGAATAGGCAATTAAAGCAACGAACTGATGCGCAGTGTATGAGTTGATCTCATACACACAAAAAGTTTGCTAAATTAGTTGTCAATTATAACTTAGTCATTTGTTTTAGCCAACTAAGGAAGGAGATAGTACCAGAAGCAGATGCAATTCAACAATGTATCATTTGTTCTTGTCTTTTCACTGTTGCAACTCAGTCACCAGTTTCCAGCAGCATCGGTATCTTCTTGTATGTTCAGTTACTTTATTATAAGTTTATTATTTTCCATACTCAGAAATTGAAAGTATAACTTGCATCAGAATTTCTGTGATGAAAAAACTACATGTAATTGGATGGAATGGAATGAGTGATATTTGTCTTTAGTAATATGTAAAATCCATTTGTGAAATGTATTCTTTATGATGTTTTATAAATGAAACACTGGAGGTTATCTATTTTATAAATAAATCACATGAATGCATAGTCATCCAGCATGTACCCCCTTCTTCAGATTTGTTGATATATCCTTTAATCTGATCATTTATTTGCTCAACACACTTTCTATATACCAATCTGTTTTCTATGATATATTTTCACAGAATTCCTTTAATAAGACTCTTTTGAATTGTTCTACACTATGAAATATTTAATTTATAAAGCATAATAATTACAAATTGAGTATATCCTTAATGATTATTGGATTAAGAAAACCTTTCATAGTGTTACTGTTTATGCTGGTGATAGTGACAAAGTAACCATCATTTCATTTTTTAAAGCTCTTTTTTATTTCAAAACAATCTTTTCTCATTTTACACACCAATCCCAGTTACCACTCCCTTCCCTCCTCCTGCTTCCCCCACCTTCCCCCCCACCTCTCATCCATTATTTAGACAGGGTAATGCTTCCCATGAAGTGTCAACAAGCCCCCCCCCCCATATCTTGGCTGAGCAAGTTGTCCCTCCAAAGTGAATAGCTCATATCAGCTATTTCTGTGGATATCTCCATCATGGTCTTTATCCCTTTACTGTTCCACCCCTGTTTGACTGAATTCTGGGAGTTGAACCCAGTTCTTAGCTGTGCATCTATAATCTGTTTCTGTCGGTTGCTGTTTCAAGTTTTTTATACTTAAGAGTTGGGAGCTTGAGACAGATAGTACCCCATCTATCTATCTCTATCTCTATCTCTATCTATCTCTATCTATCATCTATATCGATATATATAGCCCATTATATCCCTAGTCATGGGCTTGTTGATCAGACCAAGCATGGGCTCCTTCCTATACATCACATCTCATATCTGACCAGAAAACGTGGTATGTTTATGTACAAGAATCTAGATAAACCAAAATAAATTACAGCATGCATTAATATTTTTCAGAAAAAATGGATAATTAAAAGTGTAATAAAAATACTTTTCAAGAATGTGAAATAAAATATATTTCATATATATATATATAATTAGTTATTCACCTAAGTCAAAATACTCTATATTATCCAAATCAAAATCCCAATTAAAGTTTTGGAACAATGGAAAAAGATGTAATCAATATGAAAAATAAAATTGTGAAATCGGCTTTCAAAATAAAACACTATGAGATGATGGACTTAACTATAATATTTTAACAAATGTTGATGTGCTGTGACAAGATATGACTATACTTGAGGAATATGCAGCAGTGTGGAGAATATCTGCTGTTTCCCTAGACAAACAATATATGACTTTCTTTAACATGGTTCCATGATTTTTGGTGCATTCATATTTCTAGCTCTGCATCATGAAAAATTCACTCATGAGAAATAGTTAATAAATTGTTATGACCCTAGGATTTTGAAAGATTTGCAAAATTCTAAGAGATCCTAAGCAGCAATTTACATAATATTTTAATAGTAGTAAGATTTTTTAAAGTAAATTATGTTTTAAGTATTGAAAATAAAATAATATTAAGGTAAAAGATAAAATAAAACACATATTCAAGAAACAAATATTATATTTATTTTTTACAGACCTTTACATTTATGTACAATTGGAAAGTCAATATGTATATATTTCTCTGTATATAAATTTATATCATCATCTATACATTCAAAGTTATTATATTAATTATTTTTACCTTTGATATGTTATAGAATATAACTAAAGTTTTTGATCTCTGTGTTGACAGGATTTGAAATGTCACCTGAAAAAGCAACAGAAATGAAGAAAGTGATAGAAGTTAGAGACTGAGATATATCAATTTATAAGAAGCCCTCAGGCAGTCTACGATCAAAGTGACACATATATAAAAGCTCAAACTTCAAATTCTGCAGGTTGCTGGGTTTATTATTTTAATGCCTCAGTAGAAGAAGCACCACCTCATGCTAGCAAATATTCTCTGCAAGCTCATATGGAATGCCATAAGAGCTGTGCCAACATGGCTAAACACAAACAAGATTGCCTTTTAATTGGTAAAATTGCTTTATTGTAGAAAACTAAGCACTTGGGAATCAAATACTTTAATGTTAGTAGTAGTTTTCACACACATACTTTGGAAGACTTAAATAATTTTGACCGTCCTCAGATTCTTACTTGTAAAACAGTCACACACATGCTCAATCTTACCATCTATTTATAATCAATGTTGCTGTGTAATACAGGCTCTTATTTTAAAAAGCATGCTTAGTTTAACAATTCAATAAATAACAATTTAACAATTCAATAATGACAGGGATGCTCCCAGGAATCCATAAGGTTGAGCCCAGATAAGAATTCTAGCAGTAGTGGAGATGGTGCTTGACCTGGGCCGTATATTGTAATCATATTGGTGACTATTCTTATAGTCGTCAGGGAACCTTTATCAAGTAACTCATGGAAGCAGATGCAGAGATTCACAGCCAAGCACTGGGCTTGAACTCTGAGAGTCCTTCTTAAGAAAGGAGGAGGCATTGTATGAGGCAGAGGGATTAAGGATGCAGGAAACCCACAGAGACAGTTGACCCTAGTTCGAGGGAGTACATGGACTCTGGGCCAACAGTTAGAGAGCCTGCAAGGATTCCACTTTGGCCCTCTACATATGTGTTACAGTTTTGTAGCTTGTTCTGTTTGTAAGGCTCCAAGCAGTAAGATCAG
This sequence comes from Microtus oregoni, assembly GCF_018167655.1. Lineage (NCBI taxonomy): Eukaryota > Metazoa > Chordata > Mammalia > Rodentia > Cricetidae > Microtus > Microtus oregoni. The sequence continues at coordinate 21,399,419 of NW_024543060.1, forward strand.
GATCTGTCTCTGAGGATTAGCTCATTTCTGGCAACCTACTTTCCATGCTGGATTACCTCATCTAAGTTTTTCACATAGGTAGGAGCTCCTTCCTACTTCAACTTGACCTGTCAGGGCTTTGTTCAAGCCCATGAGAGACCTTTAACTTTCTGGGTGGAGATGGAGGAGATGTGGATGGGAAGGAGGGTAGATGGGAGTCTTGTGGGTGAAGGAAATGGAGAAGATGTGGATTGGGAGGAAGGTAGATGGGAGTCTTGTGGGTGAAGGAAATGGAGGAGAAGAGGGAGAAGAAAATGTGGTCAGTATGTAAAATAAATTTTTAAAATGTTAAATAAAATAAAATTAATAATAATAGTTGTCATTTCCAATTAGGAACCAAGTTTTCCATATATTCTTCCTCCTGTCACTGTTAATTTCCTAATAAATGATAATTATTCTTGCTAGGAAATCCTTAGTCCAATGCCCACTGGAACTTGATTATCAATAATTGAGCAATAGAATTTTAAACAAAGATATGGAATAATTGATGATTTAGATAAAATTGCAAGTGAATTTCCCCCAATTAAAAGAAGCATTCTTAGAACACAGGAATTCTCTCTCATTTTTTAAATGAGATTTCCCCAAGCCATAATTTGAAAGATTAGAGAGTTTTCAGAACAAACTACATTAAACTCATTAAAAAGAGGCTGAATACCTAAGATTTTTATTGCTGTATTAATGCAATATAAAAAGGAATAAGAGATTAGCAAGTTCTTATATACAATATAAATGTTGAAATGTAAAGCTAAACAGATAAAAATAAAAGATCTTTCTAGACTTGGCAAATAGACATTTGTGTAAAACACTTACTTGCTGGTCAAGAATAATGACCTGAATTTGATCAATAGAACAACAAAAGTATAAAAGTATAAAAGTATAAAAGCAAAAGTCTAATCCAAGAAATATGTAGGTAAAGACATTTAGCTGTGGTTTTTCAGCAACCCCCCCCCACTCCATGAGCTCAAGATATCCAAAGGTGCTGTAATAGCTTGTACTCCAACCAGCAATGCAGAAGTGTTGTTCCCTTTACCCCACTAACTCTTCAGCATAAGTTATTATCAGTATTTTTGATTTGGCCATTATTACAGGTATAATATAGAATCTCAAAGTTGTTTTGGTTTGAATTTCTCTGATAACTAAGAATGCTGAGCATTTTGTTAAGTGTCTTTCAGACATTATAGATTCCTATGTTGAGAGTCTATGTCTGCATTACATTTTTTATTGGATTATTTGTTCTTTTGATTACCAATTCCTTGAGTTCTTTCTATATTTTGGAGATCTGACCTCTGTCCAATGTGAGGTTGGTGAAGATCTTTTCCCATTCTGTAGGCTGCAGTTTTGTCTTGTTGACCATGTCCTTCTTTGCTTTATAGAAGCTTTTCAGCTACAAGAGGTCCCATTTATTAATTGTTTCTCTCAGTGTCCCTGCTACAGGGGTTTTATTTAGGAAGCATAAAATATTTTGGAATAACTCTAACCAAACCGGTGGAAGACTTGTTTGACAAGAAATTTAAATCTTTGAAGAAAGAAATGGAAGAAGACACTAGAAATTGGAAAAGTCTCCCATACTCTCGTGTGGGTAGAATTAACGTAGTAAAACAGCCATCTTATAAAAATCAATCTACAGATTCTATGCAATTCCCAGCAAAATTCTTTACAGACCCTTGAAAAAATGGTACTCAACTTCATATGGAAAAGCAAAAAATGCGGGATAGCCTAAACAATCCTGTAATATAAAAGAACCTCTGGAGGCATCACAGTCCCTGACTTCAAACTCTACTACAGAGCTATTGTACTGAAAAGAGACTGGTACTGACATAAAAATGACAGAAGGTCTAATGAAACCAAATTGATGCCCCAGATATTAATCCATACACCAACAAACACCTGATTTTTGATAAATAAGCCAAAAATATAAAATGAAAAGAAGAAAGCATATTTAACAAATGGTGCTGGCATAGCTGGATAGCAACATGGAGAAGAATGAAAATAGATCCATATCTATCACCATGCACAAATCTCAAATGGATCAAATACCTTAACATAAAGCCAGCCACACTGAACCTCATAGAAGAGAAAGTAAGAAATACACAAAATTTCAGTTTGACTTCTTAATAGAAACTAGTATTAAAGAAGCATTTTGGTTGACAAACTGGATTTTTGTGATATATAATAAACCTATACAGCTTATTTAGAAAATTAAATTTCTTTAGTTTACCATGTGATGTTTAATTAAATCTTCACCCAGATCTCTGTATTGTTGGAATAAAAAGCTAGTGACTCCACCCATAGCTTCAGTTTTGGATCAATTTATACAGACAAAATGGAGTGCTTGGAAGCTCTTCTTGTCACTCTTGTGATCGGAGTGAGGGCATCCTTGTGCTGTGTTTCTGTCTGGATGTGTTTTCATTCATGTGTGTGAATGTGTATAATACTGTCTTTACTTATCTATTGTTTTATTTTCTTCAGAGACTATATATCAAGACTTTTTAATATGACCACACAGCATAGTATTATTTATTTATTTATTTATTTATTTATTTATTTATTTATTTTATTCTTCTCTTATATTCTGATTACAGTTTCCCAATTCCTCAGTCTCTTCCCCCGTAGTTCTTCTCCCCCAGATACTACCCCTCACTGCCTTCCTCCAAAAATAGCAAGCTTCCAAGGGACATCAACCAAATATAGCAAAGCAAGCTAGAATATGATTAGACACATACTATTACATCAAGTTTGGACAAGTCTATCAAGTATGAGTAAAAAGGTCGCAAAATTTCTCAAAAATATCCCTTAAGAACACTAAATTTCTCAACCATAACATATATGTACATTCAACCCCTTCATGAGGCTCCCAAAATTTTCTGAGGTCCCATGAATCCCTGTCAGTTGATTCTATTAGCCATTTTTTGTGTGGTAGAAACCAATAAATTAAATAATCCAGGGGTATAGCTCTAAACAGAAAATTCTCAACAGAAGAATTTTAAATATCTGAGAAACACTTAAAGAAACGTTCAACACCATTAGCCATCAGAGAAACGAAAATCAAAACAACTTGGAGATTCCAATTAATATATGTCAGAATAACAACTTGGGCTGGAGAAGAAGTGGTGCAAAGAAAACATTCCTCAACTGCTGGTGGGAGTAACACAGGCCCAGAAAGACTAAGTGAATATACCAAGTTGTAATGGAAAATTAGGTATAAGTAAAAAAACAATCATGCTGAATCACAAGGCAGGCTTAAGTGAGTATTTCAAGGATTTCCCTGGGAAGGGAAAATAAATTAGATTTTGTAGGTAGACTGAAGGTGGTTAGGGTTGGGAACAGAAAAATATTGGTAATGTGGACATTTTCAAAAGAGACATTCTCTACCTTCCTTGGCTCTCAGACCATGGACAATATGCCAAAAGACACTGGAATTTACATGTTAGTTTCATGTTGGGAAAAGAAAATGTCATAAGCTGGCACTAGCCAGAGAAGAAACAGTTATGACAATTTGTCAAATCATCTTGAAGCTGAGGCAACAATGGGGTAATGATTGGGGTGACTATTCCTACAGATAGATGTTTGTTTATTTATATTTCTTTCCTAAACCTCATGTAATAATACTAAAACTGGACATTGATTTTCAGCAGTCCTCTTGTTCTTCTTCCTATTGGGACCACACTGACTAAATCTACTTTCTCTGATTTTCACAAATACTTCTCAGTTTAATTTGTTGTATAAGCATGCATGGCTAAGCCCAATGTGCTAAGGTACGCAGGAACCAACCTATGCCTTCGACAATTTCCAATATTGTGATGAATTTGTCAACATAAATAAATAATCATAACAATTACATTATTAATTATAGTAAATCATATCATGAAAAATTAAAAATATAACCAAAGTAGCATTTTTAAATATTACCCATCATTCATGGCATTGATATATAGAGAGAACAATGTTTCATGTATCAGTGAATGACTACAGTAGGTATAGGCAGACAATTTAGGCTTTTATCAACACTGATTTGTAAGATCTGGCTACAATAGAAAGGAAAATGTACATGGCTCCTTGTTCTACTCAGAATACCAATCTATAGGATGAAATATTCACATCTTATTAATTTCAACAGAATTTTTAATAATTCCTAAGTTTATCACTATTAAACATATATTTTCCTAGGGATATTTAGAATATTAATTAGTATTAAAAATAGATAAGTTTCTTCTTGTCTCTAAGCATTTTTAGGTTTTAAGCATGCCATATTTCAAAAGCTGTTTCTAAATGCATAGCTAATTTGAAAAATCTTCAAAACTGTACATCAATGTGTGAACTTTGTCCTTATATTTTCTTCTCTTGTGGTACTTGAGGATGTGACACAGAGTTTATATTAAAGTGGCGTTTCATAGATTAATTGCTGGGTAAAGGGCTATTTCTTTTTTTTTTTTAAGGGCTATTTCTTAACAAAATGATCATTATGTGATTTTATTTGTCCTTTTGGGTTCATTTTTATTCACAGAGTGGAAGTTGCTGATCTGATGCAGTAGGGAGAGAAACTCCCTTTGGTCAATTATCAGACATCTGCTTTTTAATTATGTACCACATATTTGATAGCAATGAGATCTAAGAAAATTATTCATGATCTGGTTGGGTGGTGTGTGCTTACAAATTACACAATGCTTTTGAAATGTGTATGAAATACTAGATTTCTAGGAAATTGATATTTATATATTTATCATAAATATCCAATAACTATATAAACTTAATAAAACTGATTAGGTTGCTATATCATTTTTCTCTGCAACATAAGTATAAATGTCAACATATTCTTCAAAATTTAATCACATATAGATTTTTTTTAACTAGAATGAATTTAACATTGGTATTATTTCTTTTAAAGTATCATACATAATCTATAAGAGCCAATATCACAAATTCTGTTCTACTAAAGAAAAAGAAATACAGGGAGAAATTAAATACACATATGGGAATAATAATTTAACTTCATTTGGGTTCTTAAGTAGAGTTTAAGATGTATTTTTTTGCAAATGCTTCTTCTTGAAATATCATTTTATCTCATTTATTAATTTTAGAAGAGTATCGACTTGTTCTTGTGAATTGAGCAGAATTAACATTTCCAGGTACAATCCAAAAAATTAATCTATGTAAGTTATTAAAATAAATATGAGTAGTGTGAATTTTGAAATAAACCCAAGAAGACTGTGACTGTTTGGTGCAGTGGAGACCAAAAGGAATCTCCATATCTTCTCCAACAATTTATTTTTTTATATTCTTACTAAATTTAAATATGCAAATACTTGTACCTCCATTTCACAGACGTTAATAGTAATACAACAACGTGAAATAATAAGTCTACTTTTGTTTACTTTAAAAATCCCTTTGATTGGATACAAATGTCTCAACGAACTAATGCTACCATATATATTCAGACTGTCCAATTTTATCCCATTAGTCGGGAACATTATATTGCTCTTTCTTCACACATATCTGAAAAGTAATTTATTTTGTGCCCAGGTTCCAATTTTACTTCTGTTTTTATTATAAACCGTAGATTCTTGTGATGCCTTCAACTTAGTTATGTTGTTTCAGAAAATGTAATATGCTGTTTACTCTTTTTCACGTTAACATATTTTTATTTTTTCAGCTTTACTGAGCAGGGATTGGTAAGTGAATTAGGTAAATCATGCCTGTTGTGTTTTCATTGCACACACACTCTGTGCAAACCTCATCTCATCACTATCATGCAATTTAACTAACTGATCCTTTAAACCCAATCAGGAATTAATTCTCTCCTTCCCTAGAAGCATCCTCTCAATTAGGTGGGCATTTCAGGTTCTTTGAATAGTCTCTTCAACATTCATACAATTTGATTGCAATCACGACTATCACTATTACCCAAGTATTATTTCTAATTATGATTGACCAGAATTTACCAAATTACAGATCTAATTTTGGATATTCAACAGAACATTCTTTGAGTTGGCACACAATTTAAAAAGTTCATTCATAGGTGAGAGCAGAAAGTCCTAGATAGTACTGTGATATCTCCTGATACTTAAAATAAAAACATATCTCAATAAAATATAAGAATTTTGTAACCTATTTATGGTAATGTGAGTTTCTGCTTAATGTAATTGCCTCAGAACTAAACAGAATGCATGTCAGTGATGGAAAGGAAGAAGCTGGACTCGATGACCTTAAACATTTTCTAGATTATGAGTAATCATAAATTTACCTCAATGGAATAATATAAATGAAATACAAAATGTTTAAATAGTAACTTATATTTGTAAAGGATTTCTAAATAAGTAACATTTACTGTCTGATATATTATAATTAACTTTACTTTGTGATTTTCTACATCACCATTAAGTCAGAGGAAATATATATTTCAAGATCATGGTTTCTAAGCCTCATTTTAGTTTCTTGTAGCTTATTTAGCTCTGACTTTTACAATAGGTTTTATGTGTTGAATGGACAAATTAGAAACAATTCAGAGTCTACATATTTGAATGTTAAAACTGCTAAAACACATGGGTTATGAGAAAAAGCTTTATGTACTTGTAAATTAATTGATGTACTTGAAAATTGCATCAGTGAGTCACTGAATGTAGTGAATACAAGTGTAACATTATTTGTATTGGGAAATAACTACTTTTAAGCTGTGTGAGGATAACATAATTGTCTCCAGTGAAGAGGTCTTGAAATCCACATCGTGGGAGGCTGGGTCAAATGAATGAGTACCTCCATAATTCATCCAAATGTCTTGAAGTGGCTAGACCTGAATTATGATGGCTGGATTAGGAAAAAAAAACCATGAAAGGTTTTATTGTGCTGGTTATCCTAATACAAAGCTGATGAGAAAGAGTACCTGCTGGTATATGTCGCTAAGTTATAATCAGCTTTAAAGCAGATGAAGAATGTGGGAATGAACTCTTTAGAAATACCTGACTCCAAAAACTTAAAGATGCCAATTTCAATACCTAACTATAACTATAGCTTTGATATAATTATGTTACAAATTTTATGAGCATGTTTTCTGCCAATAGCAAGTTTTATTTAGATTAAAATAGATTTTTTTAAACTTATTGGGTATAATTTACTATAAAGAAAAATTTTAAGAATAGAAATTATCTTCTGGCTTTCCTGGCAAGATCAAAAAACAAAAAATAAATTCTAATTAGTTTTTTTTAACTACAGAGTTTTTTCCACCAAAAGTAAGCTTTTTTTAAAAATTAAACCCCACAAATTAGACATTAATGGCTACACTTTTACCATAAGCACAGGTAAATTTTTGTTGTGTATTTTCACTGTCTTTTACATAAGTTTATATATAAAACTTTCCTCAAGTTTTAAAGTTTTTTTAAATACAATATAGCTTAGAATGATATAGCTATAAATATCTACATGCAATTATTAGTAGCACAGATACAATGTTTTTATTTCCTTTTTTTTTTTTTTGCAATAGTCTGTCAAATTACTCTCCTACTTTCCAGACCACACTAATGCAGAGAAACATATTCAAATGGGCCTTACGTTTCTTACTGGCAAATGGTCTAATATTACAATTTAAGTGTTCTACTTCCTTTTCAGTTGCACACTGCACACCAGGAAAGAACTGCAATAAAATGTACTAAGGTAAACATTATTAAAAATTAAATCATAAAGTAATTGAATAATTTTTCAAATTTACACAGAAAGTCTGACTAACTCTACATGATACTGGTAGTTATCTAGACTATGTTGATTCTACTTACTAAAGAGATATATAAATTAGTCTTGAACACTACATGCCATATTTGTGTGTGTTGTAATAGGAGATAATTTCATTAAGAAAATTTTTAATGAAATTGATAAGATTTTATAATTTTCACAATATTTTTATTTCCATAAATTTGGAACATCAAAACCACAAATAAATCTTGTGTAAATTAATTGCATAATATAGTATGGATTAACAATGCTAAAACAGAATTAATTTGAATTATTATTTTTTGACTGAATATGATAACTATGCAGTTAACATACATTCTTCAGGACACTAAATTAGTATAGCTCTTTTACAGATGTGGCTTTATTACAAGCTGTAAAAGATGCAAATATTTTGAAAGACTTTGAATTTTTCGCCTAACTGCAGTAACATTCAACCTTAAAACATAATTGTAATATTAGAAATAATTTTGTTTATTGTGTTATTTGTTCATTATTCAATGAGCTCACACCAAGTTTGGAATATAGATTTTGTGTGCATGAGCTTAATAGCAATAAGACTATGCTATTATTCTCATTATAGCAATGTAGGTCAAAAATTGGTATCTATTGTATCCCCATGGTTCTCAAAAATGTTTAAAAAGCTTAGTAAATGTACATATACTAAAAGATTCTATAATTATTTTGTATTAAATTTATTATCATACCTTTCATTGACAATGAGATTTCCAGATAGTGTAACAGTTTTCTTCTTTTCACACTGTGGTCCTGATCTCCTTTCCTGGGCTGTGAAAGTGTTTTTTAAGTAAATTAGACATTTTTTATAATGTAGAAAATAAAATATCAGAAATATGTGTATGCATCCCTGAAACAGACGAATTCTTTCAGTGTATAACTTGCAAAACTCACTATTATTCCTATTACTCTTGTTCCTTTTTTTATCATAGGATGCATAGTTGATGTAATCATATTCACTGCAGTTCACACTTCAGTGACAGATGCTAAATGGCAATCATATGAAAACTGTGGCCATTCATCAATCTTCAGAAATGTTTAGATGTGACAATGATTGGGAATGTCAATAGATAAATGGCTCAAAATGACAAATGATTGTCCAGGACTTGGCTTTAGTATTTTTTTTTAAAAGTTCAACTCTAAAAGCCTATATCTGCTAAACAAAGCCTTATGATTGCTTTTTTTTTAACCACATTAAAATGTGAAGCTTATTTTCCAGCCTCCTTTCTGCCATTTTAACTTTCTGTGAAAAGAAGCAGCAGTAGTAATGCCAAGGTGTCTCCAAGAGTCAAATTACCAAAAGAGTACACTCATTCCTTTTAATATTTGGAGGTTACAAACTATATACAAACCTTTGCAAAGCAATATATATATATATATATGTGTGTGTGTGTGTGTGTGTGTGTGTGTGTGTGTGTGTGTGTGTATTAAAAAATCTTAGAAATATATTATTGGTCAGCGTGCTTCTTTTTTTTCTCAGATTTTAGTTCTGCTAGGGCTTACTTAAACAGACGTAACTGTCATATTTTAACAGTACAACTTCTACCTTTGCCCATTTGACCTTGGATATTCTTAACTTTATGTAAGTATTTACAAATAGACATACCAATTTACAAGTGGATATTTATCTGCCTTTCATGTAATTTACTCAGTAGAACTTGCTATATATTCATAGAACAGCATGCACAATCCTTGGTATTTAAACACAGCACCCTGCTGGCAACTCAAGCCTTAGGTTGATGACAGTAAAATCCTGAGCTGCAGCTCACTTTTTTTGGAATTAAAATTATAAAGCAATTATAACCCAATTCAGACATGCACACCTTGTTTCTTTAGTGTAAATTGGAGTCTATTCATGAAGCACTGTACTAAAATTCTGGCAATTCTATGCTAATGAAGTAGGAGATTTTTTTTTTTTTTATCTTATCCAGAGAGGAAATCCGGTGGTCCCAGTAAAAATTCTCTTGGTTGTTTAAAGTTTCTTGATTTTGTGATTCATCTAAGTGATATAATTTTAAAGTTGTAAAGTAGCTCTGTGGCTTGAGACAAGAGCAGTCCCACCTGCCACTCTCAGTCTCATCAGAAGTCCAGATTTGGCACAGTAATTTGCATCCCTGGGATGAGCAATGTCATTTTAGCTTGTCATTGCCCACTGCTTACATGGGGTCTGGGAAAATGGAATGCATCATAATTACAACAATTATAATAATAACTGTAGTTGAATCATGCATGGCATAAAAGAAGAAAAATTAAAATTTAGAGATCTTATTAAATGTTACATGGTATAAAATGCAGAATTCCAAAGTATAACTTAAATAAATTCATTTCAAAATCATAGTTTTTAAGATTTTTTAGAGTATTTATATAGCCTTTGATACTTTACTGTCTGATACATTGCTGCACACATTATTAGTAAAAAAAAATTACACATTGATATGTACTATTTTTTAGTTCTAAAATGCTTGGAAACTAAAACAATATTCTATTATTGATGTGATATTTCCCTCTGTATGCTATGAATATACACTAACAATATCTTGTGGTGGCATATATGGGGAAGAGTTGCACACCCCAACCATCAGCATCTAGAGAAGGCATGAGAGCTGGCCCTATAGTCGTGAGTGAGAGAGTCAATGTTAGTGCAGGTATGGGTGAGCCAGTCCTAAAGCTGTATCATGGGCGAGCTGTCTCCATTTCTTATCTGGTGGAAACACCCTACAGCTGTCCAGACCATACACAAGGATATGACTTGGCCCACCCCATCATCTGCCCAATCAATGATCTGCTGAAACATGTGAAGCGACTTGACCTGTAGACCCAAATCTGAAGGAAAAGTCCTAGCACGTACCGAGCTTTGAAAAGGTAATAGAAAGAAGAGGCCCCAAACCAGATTAATGACTCTTTCCAGTACACCCTAGAGGGTAAAGATATATGGACAAAGAGGCTCATGGCATAACTCCCTGTATTCCACTGCAGTTTATACAATGAGATTTTGAATTTTTTTTCCTTTTTTCTCTTTTATTTTTTTTTTCACTTTTTATTTTCTTTTAAATTTGGTTTGATTTGGAGGTATGAAGGGGAGGAGAGTGGATGCAAAGGAAAGCAAAAATGATTGGTATCAAGATACATGACATAAAAAACATAGAATATTAAATTAATAAATTACAAGATAAATAAACCTTTAAAAATAAGCTATCTCAAATACATTAACATTTAATAACATAAAACTCTTTCTTTCAATAAAATCAGTGAGCCTTTTGTTTCAATATGTTACTTCTCCTGATATTAATTCACTTTTGTGAGGAAAGGAAAGCCTGAAATTCTGTAGACTCTTAGGGAGTTACTTGAAAAGAACACCATGTTACCTCAGGAAAAAAAAAAAGTCATTAAAAGTTAGTTCATAAATGTCAAATACAAAGTTTAGTACTTTCTGATACTGAGCATTTAAGATTTTAATTTCATGACACCAACTGACTTTTAATAAAGTATGATATTATTTTCTCATAAATCTGAATCATTTTTCCAGATACATTTCACCAATTAGGAACAATGTGTAATACATTTGTCCAGCTGAAATAATAAATTTATTTGACCAAATGGGCACTGCTTTCTCCAAGGTTTAAGATAAAAGGAGGCATTTGTTATAAATGCTTTGAATTCACCAACATCTAAAATTTTAAGGATCTTTGAGGATACATCTAGCAAAAGCTGGCATTGTAAATATGTTTAAATTAAGCTTTTTTGATACCGATTTTTATTTACATTTTTATAAATGATCATTTTGTGCTATATCTTTAACATTGTCTTCTCCACCAAGCACTAATATATTTTTCTAATTTTTAATATGTTCAATAAACCTTTTTCACTTTAATATTACATAACATCACCAATTACTCTCATGAGTGATTATTATTCTTGTCAACTTCTTATTTTTCAATGCAAGTCAGGTTTTTATGTGACTAATACTTTTTACATAATCTGTTATTTAGTCATGTGTCTTAGTTAGGGTTACTGTTACTTCAATAAAACACCATAACCAAAAGCAAATTGGGAAGAAGAAGATTTATTTGGCCTAGACTTCCTAGCAGTGTTTCTCCTCAAAGACAATCAGTAACAGAATTAAAAGAGGGCAAAACTGGAGGCAAGAGATCATAGAGCGCTGACGCTTACTGGTTTGCTCCCAATGGCTGGTACAAGCTCCTTTCTTTACAACCCAAGATCACCTGTCCAGCAATGGCTCAATCAGCAACAGACTGACCCCAGGCCAATCATTTCTCATCAAATTTTGCTACAATCTTGCCTCCAGTCTGATCATAGGCAGGCATTTTATTAACTAAAAGCAATTTTTTATTAGTGTCCAAGGTTATTATACTTTTAAAAATTAACACATTTTTTTATTTGTTTATAGTAGATTATTTGGCAACTGGATGGAGTTAATTCTATTTTCATTGACTTCAGATAACAATAAATGAAATATTCCCTAAGAAGATAAAACAGATTCAATAATTATACAATTATTATGACATTTTGAATAGAAATATAAAATAACAAATTTTAAAGTGAATAAATATCATTTCCCACCATTGCTTGAATTTTGAAATTTTTAATAAAATTTCTAGTATTAAAAAAATCAAATGAATAACCATTTGACTTCAGTAACCTGAAGAAATGATTGCTATATAGAATGTGTGTGTGTGTGTGTGTGTGTGTGTGTGTGAATTTAGTTATGTGAGGTCAATAGAACAAAACGATGATACTGTTTTTTTCTTCAGAAGTAGTGCAATCGTTACTCTTGAGACTTAGGAAACATTGTAGAACATGCATACTACAAAAGCATTTGTTCAACTATGTTCATAGCAGCATTTTTTGTAATAGCCAGAACCTAGAAACAACCTAAATGTCCCTCAGTGGAAGAATGGATAAAGAAAGTGTGGAATATGTATGCATTAGAGTATTACTCAGCGGTAAAAAAAACAATGACATCTTGAATTTTGCATGCAAATGGATGGAAATAGAAAACACTATCCTGAGATCCAAAAAGATGAACATGGGATGTACTCACTCATAATTGGTTTCTAGCAATAAATGAAGGACATTGAGCCTATAATTTGTGATCCTAGAGAAGCTAAATAAGAAGGTGAACCCAAAGAAAAACATAGTTATCCTCCTGGATATTGGAAGCAGACAAGATTGCCGGGCAAAAATTGGGGACTTGGGGGTGGGGTGGGATGGAGGTAAGGGGAAATGGAGAGAGAAAAGTGAGAACGGGAGGATGGGGAGAGCTTAGGGGAATGGGATGATTGGGATAAAGGAAGGGTGGATATGGGAGCAGGGAAGTAGATATCTTAATTAAGGGACCCATCTTAGCGTTGGCAAGAGACTTGACTCTAGAGGGGTTCCCAGGTGTCCACGGAGATGTCCCCAGCTTGTTACTTGGGCAACTGAGGAAAGGGAACCTGAAATGACCCTATCCTATAGCCATATTGATGAATATCTTTCATATCACCATAGAACCTTCATCTGGCGATGGATTAAGCTAGAGACAGAAACCCACATTGGAGCACTGAATTGAGATCCCAAGATCCAAATGAGGAGCAGAAGGAGGGAGAAGATGAGCAAGGAAGTCAGGACCAAGAGGGGTGCGCCCACCCACTGAGACGCGGGGGGGGGGTGTGATCTAATGGGAGCTCACCAAAGTCAGCTGGACTGGGACTGATGGAGCATGTGATCAAATCGGACTCTCTGAATGTGACGGACGAGGAGGGCTGACTGAGAAGCGAAGGACAATGGCACTGGGTTTTGATCCTTCTGCATGAATTGGCATTGTGGGAACCCAGTCTGTTTGGATGCTCACCTTCCTAGACCTGGATGGAGGTGGGAGGACCTTGGACTTCCCACAAGGCAGGGAACCCTGACTGCTCTTTGGACTGGAGAGGGAGGGGGAGGGGGATGGGAAGAGGGGGAGGGAAATGGGAGGAGGGGAGGAGGTGGAAATTTTTAATTAAAAATAAATAAATAATTAAAAATATGTAGAAATACACATCATCCCTTCTTCTAAATATACACAGAATGAGCTTCCATGTACTAAATAGTGAAAAATTAGTCATTTGAATTTAAATGACTTTTAGGATACTTCTTAGGAATTTTCTAATTTTGCAATTTTTAACTTTTATTTGTTTGTTTTTTTTTATTTTTTTGTTTGTTTGTTTTGTATCCAGGATGCAGTTTCCCCTCCCTCCTCTCCTCCCTGGTCTCACCCATCCTCCTCTGTTCTCACTCCAGTCCCCTCTGTTTATGTTTCTGGTCAGGAATGGCAGGCCTCTTGTGGATATCAACTAAACACAGCACATCAAGTTAATAAGGCTGGGCAAGCTGACCTAGTATGAGGAATAGAATCACAAAAGCCAGTAACAGAGTCAGAGAGAGCACCTTCATACTGTTAGGAGTCCTGCAAGAGGACCAAGATACTCAACTGTATCATATAAGCAGAGTACACAGATCAATTCCATGCAGGCTCCCCGACTGTCAGTTTAATCCCTGGAAGCTACTATGAACCTACGGGGAGAAAAGATTGTAGAAGTTAAGGTGGTCAAGGACACCACAGGAAAAACCTCGGAATCAAATTAAGCAATTTTTGAATGGACTTAGTAGGGAGGGGCCAACTGTGTGCCTATCTTCCCAGCAGCTTAGTTCATCCAAGATCCAGTCCACACAAACCTATCGAGAGCGCATGAACACTAAAGTTTTGAAATAGCTAAGAGTCTGAGTCTTGGCTCTACAGTCTCCTTGCTGAAAATAAACCGCTGACATCTTTTTATAAAAACCCTCTTTTATGTCACTCAGGGCTGTAGGTCACCCTCTGTCTTGATCTCTTCTGATTACTAAGCAAATTCAACACTTGCTGTCAGATGTTGTTACAATTTTCCCAGTGGATGTATCCAGTGACCCTGACAAAGCTGCATCATACCACTGATCCCTTTGATTGCTGTGCTGATTTCTATGATTGTTGCCATCTGCTATATATAAAAACAACATCAAAAAAACCAGAAAGAAAACTTTCAGGAAAAAATGATCTGCAAGCAATGAAATCACTAGAAATAGAAGTGTTCCTAATCATGTATCAAATTAAATGCAACTCACCAACTGATAATGAATATTATATAAGTAGTTATAGTGTGTATTATTATACTGAAAGTATATAATGATAGAAATGCATTTTAAATATGTTAAACTTTTGCTATTGTCACAATTTATAGTGTTATTACATTCACTTTAAATTATTTAAGAAGGATCTTTGACTTTATTTTTAGAGGAAACATCAAAACAAGCAAGGGAATGATAATTCTAAAGAAAAATAGTTTAGGGAAAAATTATGTGATGCACTATGAATTTACTTTATATCAAACTAAGATATGTTTAGCCACTTTGTCAGTTTTATTTTGTGTTCAAAATAAAGCACTAAAACAACACTGTTATTTCACATGTAATTATGAACCTGAATCTCTGAGACTCCAGTTATATTCATTTTAATAGCCTAAGCACACAAAAATTAGATTAGTTAAGTCAGAAGACCTGGAGATAAGATCAAGACATAATGTTTTGCATATTTATCCCAGTCCTCAGGTGCTTCCAATGTGTATTAAACTACATTTTTTTGTTTTTAGAAATTTTATGTAAAGTCAAGAGTGAATGCAACTAGTGGTAGGAACTCACTAGGGACATATTTGATGACCTATTCAGTTTTTCTCTTGATTTTTTCATAGGTTAAATCTAGGTTATGTTAATAGTTTCCCTTATTTGTCTTGAATGTGGATAAATGATTTATTAAGAAATCTTAAAATGAACACTGGTGATTTCATATTTTCAGTTTTAATGCGTTGTATTTTAGATTATTTATTCCTTTTACTTGTTTGAGAAACTATCCAGGCATTTTCTTTTTGTAGGTTTTACAAGGAATCAGCACATTTGTCTTGTAGATCACTTATCTTCTTCTGAAATTATTAATTTGCATCATATTAATTACTCATTTTTATTTCTTTGAATTTAATTTATTGCCCTCAATGTTTAAGTCATCTGTATCATTTTATCTTGCTTACCCTTCTGTATTAGATTCTAAGGTCTCCCACAGGCTAAGAATACTCAAAGATCTTCTAGAAAATTCCATCCTTGGACAAATCATGGACTCTGTGTTAGTTGTAGTTCTGATAGCTCTCTTCTGGCATCCGTGAGTTTCGGTCAACTATGTGGACAGTGATTTTAATTATGTCTCATCATATTTTGTGAAAGACTCCCGAGGCCAACTGAAGCATGCCTCATGCATTTGCTTACTCTAGTTGTCACCTGAAGACCAAGTCTCCTGGACAACATACTAATGGGAACTTGTTGTTATTCTCATCTTGCTAAACAGTGTAAATTACTTTTGATACCTCTCCAGAATATAATATTAGAATCCTAGGTCAAGTTATGTTTGATTTAGGAAGTAAAGCCGTTTGGAAATGGTTAAATAACAAACATAGAGCGTTATGAATGAAATACTGTTGTTCTTAATGTCCTATTATTATTTAATTGCTGTTTTGTCACACAAGAAAAGAGTGGGTAGACAGCTACTTATAAGCCCAGAAGACTACTGAAAGCGTTGAATTTTTATCTTGGACTACCACTATTAAATCTTTCAAAAATAAAATTGGTTCAACAAGTCAATTACTCAATGTCATTTTGTTACAGCAAGGCAGGCTGATGAACTGTACTTCTTAGCATGTTTTTTTTTCAAAATCCTGTGCTTTTATTTATTTAGTATCTTTATTACTTAGATTTTCCATTCTCTTTCATTTCAAACAAAATAAAAATACATTCTACAACAAATTGTAAGAACTATAGAACATTAATTTATTATTTGAGAGGTTTAAGGAGTATTTTTTTCATCAAAAAAAGAGAATATTTGTTTAGAAAAGGAAGAAAAAATGTCTGAGGCAATTGGAACTTGTGAAATATAGGTATATATATATATATATATATATATATATATATATATATATTCAGATTTTGTATCTTTTAATACAAAAACTGGCATCCAAGGAACATTTGTGCAGAAAAAATTGGAGCTATTTTAGTTTGTAATTTGCTTATAAATTAGGTTGTCAAACACAATAGAGATAACTTTATATTTTATTACAGTTAACTTCAGGCTTTATATCTTCATCCACATCTTACATTCTATTTTTCCTCTTTTATTATTTAAGAATTATACATGCATGTAACGAAAGAGACTATTTAGATGAACTATCTAAAATCTTTGCTATGTCTGGAATTCATATCTGCTCTTTTTTCTTCATAAAAATTACAATAAACATAAACTTTAACTTTTTTATCTACTCCAACATCCATAACTGACTTGTAAAATAGGTAAAAAAAAATCACTACCATTTCTTGAAAGAAATAAAAATGCTCTTGTTAAAAAAGTAATCACTTTTATATTTTCTGATCTTTGGAATAAATCACTGACATTTTCTAAAATTCAAGTCTCTCACAGGAATTGAGATAATATCTGTGGGGGTTAATCTTCACTAGCAGCTTAAGAGAATTTTGAAACCTTTAGAAGATCATCTTTGAATACATCTGTGGAAGGGTTTCCCATTCTGCTATACTGAAGAGGAAGGGGGAATCTTAAATATGGGTTGTGCCATGCTAACGGATAGATTCTAGCACTTTATTAAAATTAGGAAAAGAGAGAGACAGATGAAAATTCTTACTCAACTCCTTGATATGTACTAAAGAAGGATAAAGAAGACCATGCATTGATTGCTACTGTTTGAGCACCACCGTGCTGAACTGCATTCCTTAGGTATGTAATGAAAAATAACCCCTCCTCTATTTAGTTGTATTTGTGAGTTATATAATCATGACAATAGAAAAGTATATAATACAGACTGCTATCCTAGTTTCAAACTGTTTTTAAGTATGATGAAAAAAATTCATTCATTTATAGACTCTAAGCCATTAATATTTATTATATACTATTATTTCCATGATCGTTTTTATAATGCCAATAAGTTTGAGAACAGTTTCATAATTTATAAAATAAATTATAAATTTATAAAATAAATTATGAATTTCTAAGGAATTATTTTTCATTCAAACCATGCTATTAAAGTTGAGGAAATCACTAATCTCTATTGCATAAGCATAAATGTTCTTAAAATTGAGAATTACTATATATTAAATAATGAGTAATTTTTAATCACATTAAATTTCTTTGATGTATTTATTAACTTTATTATGTTTTCAAGGTTTTTGGATGTTGGGGTTGTATAAATATTGTAGGATTTTCTTATTCTAATTCAGAAAATGTGAATATTATATAATTTATTTACATAGTTTAATTTTTAAGAGTCACTTGGAACATTTATGCTTTACATTTATTAGGAAGAATCTGATGGCAATTATTTAGATCTTTATAGACATATATATATTTAATAACACATTTACATACCTATACATATTTAAGCATAATTAATTTCTGAGTCATATTATGACATTATATTCAACAACTTGGGAGAAAGAAAAATATTTTCAAAGAAGCTACAGCATTTTCCATCCACTTTAAAATATTAGTTGTATCTAGATTATCATCTTTATCAAGTCTTTATCTAATTTCTTGATCAATAAATTTGAAAGCTTTACATTTCTTTAGAGGTATAAATATGACTTATGTAATACTTAGCTGTAAGTTTCTATGACTTCTACTTAATGACACTAATTCAATCACAAATGTCCTTATTTCAGTAGCATGATTATATATGTGTGTGTAAGTATATATGTAAATAGTATATAAGTGCTCCACAGATTAAAACGAAATTATGACTAATATTAACTGATGACCAAATAAGAATTTTGTATCTTTTGCCACCGTTGAAGTTATCCAAATGCACAAGTTTTTATATTTTCTGAACAGATGATTACAGAGCAAAATGTCCCATCAAATCAGACATGAAATTGACAGAAAGTTTGGATAGTTGTCTTATGGAGGGCAAGTCAGTGTCAAAAGCACACATAAGTTGAATAATAACTTTCTCATTTAAATAATAATTAGTCTTCACTTTTAGACTATTTTCCATTGTGGAAATAATAAATCAATCTAAATTTTCACTATTAGCATATATTTTATTGTTAAAATATATGAAATCTATTCTTAAAGACTTATAAAAATGAAATTATTAATATTGTCAAACATGTATACCACAGTTTTTAAGAAAAAATATCTTCCAGCTAAGCTGTTAAATTCTTAAAAGCCACAATTACCTGAGCACAATTAAAAACTAAAGTAACCATACTTGGACTCAAAAGACTAACAAAAATTTGAGTTTTGGAGAAACCATGGACTATCAATTATTTAGAGCTTTTATGATGTAGAATTTACCCTTTCTTATTCAAAACTTTTGTATTATCAGAGTTGCTGTGTGCGTTCATAATGTGTATTGAGACACATATATCATCATATACACATTGAGGTCAGAGCACAAGCAAGTTTAATTAGGTCTTTCTTTACACCTTTATGAGAGTTCTCGGAATTAAACTCTTGCAGTCAGACTTTCTGAGCTAGCAATTATACCTTCTGAGCTCTTTCATTGGCCAAGGTTCAAGCATTTAATTAGAATATTAAGTGTGAAAATACATTTTATCTTGGGATTATCCAATATAATAATGGCATTCCCAATTTTTTTCAAATCAAAATATACAGGCTATTTGGAATAAAATAGTGAGTTTAGTGTTACAGAGAAATAGTTACTAGCAAATATTTTTGTTTTTAAAATTACTTACCTATTAACATACACTCTCTGTGCATTGTTTTTCAAGCATAAAGCCTAGTAACAAAATGTTTGACCATTTTATTAATGCTATACACACTTTAAAGGAAAATATAAGATACTCTATAGTCTTTGAAATGACTTGGGTTTTTCATCTTAAAGTATCTATGTGTGGGTGCATGTATGTGTTTGTGTGTATTCAAAATAATTTGCCAGGAATAATGGTAATACATGTGTCAGTATATTTTAACTTGACCCTTGACCATAAACAAACATAGAGGTGGAGAAGTAAGATTGTGAACTTCCTATTTTTTTTTATCATGTTGCTTAATGTACTTCTGTTTCCCAGAGGATTAGTCAGATATTATGGATTTTCAACACAGAAACGCACTGCTGAAGTAGTTAAAGACTAGAAGTTCTCTAGATGGGATTTCAATGTCCTCTCTATACAATACAGATATTTAGGGTTTGATCTTGAATGAGCTGTTACTCACTGTTCTTGAGTGGCTGCAACTACACTCTGGGAGGCATTCTTTGTTTATAAAGCCATTTCACTGTAACGGATGAGAGTGACTGGGAGTTTACCGTCCTGGGTTCCACACAGCTTAACCTTGATGTTAGCTGAAGGACCATATATTTGTCTTGTTGCACAGAAAGTTAAGAAAAGAATAAAAATCTTTGCATTTTACATTAGTTATATTGCAAATTATAATATCCAGTTTCTCTTTACTTGTGTTATGTTTTAAACAACCCTAAAATCCCAATGACTTTTGCTTTAGACTGTAGACAGAGGTTGATTTCTTGATCATATTGTACTCTGTATGTGAGCTACTAGACGCTCTGATCTTGCTCTAGGCTATAAATAAGCCCCAGGTCAGGTTTGCTATTCTGTTTCATGGGTCCTGCCTATTGAAGCAGTTTTTATTTGGATTGCATTCTTGGCAGTGCAATGAAAGCATCGATAGGAATGAACAATGGGTTTTAAAACTTTTCCTCTGGTGTAAAATAAGCTATTTCCTTTGGTAATCCACTGAATACAGGAAATAATTTTATTTCAGTGGGTAATTGTAGACATTACCTAGAACACTGGACATCTCTAGGCTTCATGTCATAATGCATGATTAGTTTACAGGGATGAAGAATCCATAAGGTGAACAACAATACATCCTGACTTCTAAAGCTTCTGGAATGTCCACTTCTAGTCTCTCTCATGCCACGCCAGCATTCTTTCCAAGCTAATTCATCAATATAGCATTTGTTTAGTTAATTACTCATTAAGATTTAACAGTGTGTCTCAGAGCCATGAGGGTTAGTTTTCAGAATTTAATTTTCAACTTTTCTGAAAAGTGAATGGAGAAACAGTCATATATTTTTTTATGCCCTGATACAGTGAGATTTTTCTAATTCAATATGCCCTTGCCTCAGTCTCTTCTTTTTCATCTTTGTTTAAGAACAGACAATTTTTTGTTATAATCTATTTTTCTTTTATCTCCTCTGGCAATGCTATAGCAACTCACTCCCACAACTAATAATCTTCGTTGTCATTCCTGATACCCAGGACATAGCTAAAGCAATAGACACACTGTCTATTTTATGTTATCACAGGAAATAGTTCTCTGTATGTTTTGACAATGCATAAACAAGATGTTATATCTCATATCAATATTGTATAATATAAGTACCGATTTCATACCATATGTTTTACTTAATTTTTCCTTCTTGGCAGCACTCCATTTCAAAGCATATTCTTACATATTAAAGTGATTCTAGTTAATAGAGCAGATTCATTGTGAAATGCAGCTAAATGTTTTCTCTTCATTAAGATTTGCATGTTCATGATATGCACCTAAGTTAAGGTTTGGCATCATCAGCCTGGTGGTAGTACTGGAAAAGAGATGATATATCCTAGAAATTGATTATATCCAGGGAACCTGTCTATACCTCTTTACATTTCTTATTAATGAAAACTAAGGTGTAAGAGCTATCATAATCACTGTAACTTCATATGTGCAAGTACTTTTTTGTTCGGAATCATTCCACCTCTCTCTATCTCAACAATCTGTCTACTTCCATTATCAAGAAAGTTACTGTGTCTTGTGTCATGACAGATGATAGGGATATACCATCTAGGGCTGAAAAATGTATAGTCTCTTTTGTCTTCATGCTGATTGAGATTGTCTGTAATAAATGCTAGCCATTGAAAAGAGAAGCTTCTCTGAGGATTGAGAATTTTTTTTCCATGGGTATAGCAGTGAGTTATTAGAAATCATTTTAATACTATGTCCATTTACCTAAATAATAATATTCTGTTATCTTCTATGACTTAATTACCATTCTAGTCATTTGTTCTAGATTTTTTTTTCACAATAGCAGATGAGGGTCCGATCTAATGGAGTGGGACTTAGATCAAGCTAGAAAGTTATTATCTACTCCAATAACAATTGTGCCCCTATTGGATTCGTGATCATATTGTGTCAGGCCAGGTATTGCTGTAGTTTGCAGGGTTCACATCTGGAGAAGGCTGATTGTATCTTTGCACCTCTTGCATGGACCTCTGTGACAACTGGATAGAAGGGATGACGTTTCCAAACTGGTACTAGCTAGGTTGTACCATATTTCATGACTCCAGTACATTGCTTCTCCAAAAACAGGGTATGACTCTCAATTTCTGGAGAGTAATCAGGATTATTTATAATAGCCTATAATGTTTCACCTTGCTATGTAATCCTATAGGCCAACAGCTGAAAAATATCTACCCTCTACCTGGTAGTAGAAGTTTTGATTATATCCGTTCTACCTTGGCCATTCCTCTGCTTTTTAGATATGTATTCACAGTATACTGGACAACTTTTACAGTAATAGGTTTTCATATGGCATTTTCATAAGTTTAGGGTCATTTATCCCTCCTAAAACATTCTTCCTCTACCAGGCTCTCCTAACTTCCTCCTAATTGGGGAAATTTCAACATTGAAGGTTCATATGTTAAGGGGAACAAAGGAATTAAGGAAGACAACACAAAGTCAGAAATAGAAATAAACTCCAATGATTTATAGGACAGGATTGAGTTATAAAGTCCCATGACTTATAGGACAGGGTTGAATTATTTCACATATGTACAGTAAGAATTTTAAATAGAGACAAGAAAATAAATGGGAAATAAAATATCTGTTCAAAAATTATTAGGCATGTTCTGGGAGAGGATTAATCAATAATAATAACATTAAAATTTTTGTGATCTGTGTTATAAAGACAATACAAAGATAATAAGAAAACATGTCAACCACAAGAAAATGAATAGTTCTTTTCATCTGTAGAGTATGTGCTAACAGATACCTACAAGATGATTGACTGTAGGACATAATAAATACAGTATTTAATACACAAATTATTCACAGTAAGGCATTGTTGGTAATATTTTCATGCAACTTGAATATCAAAAGACTTGAGAGTTTTGCTTTCTTAATGAAATTGAGAACTATCACCTTTCACTTATAAAAGATTATACAAATATTCTTGGCTTATTTAAATGTCCAAAAGCATTACTATTGCATTACAGAAGATGATGAAGCTAATAAGAGTGCCTGACACTTAAAACTGAGAGCACAAATCAGATGACCTGTTAGCTAAGCAGGCTTCTTTCTAAGTGACAGGGTTTAGTAATGATTACATTGGAGTCATATGGAATGAAGGCATGCCTCGCATAGCTATATGGGAAAGATATAACTGCATAAGAATACATGAAACTATCCACAATAACTGCAGTTTAAAACATACAGTTCTATTTCTGAAAAATTTTAGGTACTATGTGTAAACCAAAGGTTATTAAAATTAAATAAACAATAGAAGCAAATTGTCAATAGAGAGTGACTTATGTATATGTATTCTCTGTATGTGTGTGTCTTTATGGGTAAGTGTAAAGAAGAAGGTTCATAGAGGGGAATATAGGGTGACATAGCTAAAATTAAGGATGATATCAGAGCTAGTATATAACTCTAATCCAGT
This sequence comes from Microtus oregoni, assembly GCF_018167655.1. Taxonomy (NCBI): domain Eukaryota; kingdom Metazoa; phylum Chordata; class Mammalia; order Rodentia; family Cricetidae; genus Microtus; species Microtus oregoni. The sequence goes on from NW_024543060.1 coordinate 21,422,995, forward strand.
AGAAGTTCTCTAAAATATACGTATTTTATGTATATGCTTAGGAAATTGTCAAATAATGAGGGAGACAAACTCACCATTGGAAATCACTTGACACCAAGTGAAGTTCTAGTACTGTGATTGGGTACATCTATTTGAGCTGTTGGCCATAGTGGTACCATAGGAACCATCACACAAACCACTCTGTTATTAAGACTATAGTTTGCTCTCCACAATTGAAAGCAAGTACACATCTTATTGAACACCAAGAAATAGTGGTAGTACCAATATAGCACCTTTACTCTTACATTCTAGTGTCTCCAAAAGGTTCTTTGCACATTACCATAAGAGGAACATAGAAACCAACCCACTCACAAAATGTTTCATACACAGCAGTGCACTGCATGTAAGATATGTTAGTACAACTGTGGTATGAAATATGTGGAAAAAACTAACCAATATTTGATTCAGGTACCCTTCTACAAGACAGAACCCATAATTTGCATTGCTCGTGTGACCAAGAATCTACGAACAGATGTGTCATCTACCTTGGGTAAAACCAAATATTACTGTTCTTTAAAACAAGCAGAAAAAAAAACCTAGCAATATGTATGTTATATATGTCTAGCCGTAGATGGCCAAGAGAAAATGAACTCAAGAGCATCTTTGGAGGTTCCTTTCACACCTTGTTATGTCGGGACTTTTCATTTTTTATTAAATTTTATCCTACAACATTTTTATTTTATTTATACATTGCCTTTTTATTATTTTCTACTTTATATGTCTTTTGTGTGTATATTATATCTACTAATTTAGTGTTTTTATGAACCTCCTAAGTATGGCAATGAGTTGGTCTGTTTCTTTTGCCATCTCTGGAAATCATTTATTTCTGTTTGTTTCATCTAGTTCAGATGTATTAATTTTTTTATCTTACTACATTTTGTGTTATTAATATTCATTGGGAGTTTTTTTTTTTCCTGAGAGACAGAAAGGGTGTGGATCTAAATAATAGGTGATGTGGGAAGGAAATAGAAGCTTTTGAGGGATGGGACACATTAGTATGATTATATATATGAAAGATAACATTTATTTTCAAGAAAAGAAGAAAGGTAAACAAAGCTATCAATAATATATCATTCATTTATATGGAGGCTCAAAAATGTGAGCATCTGAAGGTCAGGGAGAGATTTAGCTTGTTCGGGGTTGTTGAAAAAAAGTTTGGCTACCAGGTTGTGGTGACTCATGCCTTTAATCTTAGCACTTGATAGACAGAGACAGTTGGATCTCCGTGGGTTTGAGGCCAGTCTGGTCTACAAGAGCTAGTACCAAGATAGGCTCCAATGCTACAGAGAAACCCTGTCTCAATCTCTCCCCTCCAAAAAAAGATGTGGCTACACAACCTGACCTAGGGTGTAGTTACTTCCCGTTTTGGGCAGTAAGATGGTCTATAAAGGTAGATCCACTCCACCCTGACCAAAAGTCAGAGAATTCAAGCATACTTCTGATAAGGGATTCCCCTCTGTACGCTGTGATAACCATCAACGAATAAAGAAAAGTGGCGCACGCCTTTAATCCCAGCATTTGGGAGGCAAAAGCAGGTGGATTTCTGTGTGTTCGAGGCCAGCCTGGTCTAGAAAAGCTAGTTCCAGGACAGGAACCAAAAGCTACAGAGAAACCCTGTCTCGAAAATAAAAAAAATAAATAAATAAAAAATAAACTGGCTTGGCCTGATAGGGTAGAAAAGAGCTGGGCAGAGAAAACTAAACTGAATGTTGGGAGGATGAAGGCAGAATCAGAAGAAACAATGTAGCTCTGCTGGAGACAGATGCCAGAACTTTACCCAGTAAATCACAACCTCATGGCAATACACAGATTAATAGAAATAGGTTAAATTAACATGTAAGAGCTAGCTAATATGAAGAGTAATATGAAATTAGGCCAATCAGTGATTTAATTAATACAGTTTCTGTGTGATTATTTCAGGTCTGGGCAGCCAAGAAATGAAGAAGGGGCCTCCTTACTACATACTTCTGTTTCTTCTTTTGAATTAAGGGGTTTGACCTAGGGAATGGCTGCCTTAAGGATAGTTGGTCTAGTGTGGGTTTATGACCTAAACAACAAAATGCTTTTTCCCCCCAAGAATGAATAGCTTGATGTGTCAAAGTATTGAAGCAAGTAACTGTTCTAATTGTCTTTGTATCATTTGAAGCAGCCTGTTTTTTTATTCCCTCTTTTGTAATGGGATAAAAGTATACAGAAAATTAAACACAGGCAGATATCAGTTTTCACTAAAACTCCTTCCTGGTACTATCCTATGTTTTCTGCTTTATTATTTTTACTCATGTCTCTATTGTCTTTACTTATTTTTCTAATACCTGTGCCCCTATCCTGGTAAGTGGTATATTTTTTAAGCTTGTCTCTGACACAGTTATATCTACATTTAAAAATGATGATTAAAGAAATAGAGGCAGTAAATTTGGGAGTCATCTAGGGAACAAATTAAGGGCTAAGAAGGAGGGAGAATTTATGCAAAAGAATTTTAATTAAATAAATAACAATATTAACATTTTTATTAAAATTTTTAAATAGGTCCTTTTTGATTCAAGATAAAGTATTTTCTGTTTAAATATGTTTGTAAATCTTTTTATGAGTTATCAAAATCTACTTAAATATCAAAATCCATGTTCAAATTCTCTTTTATTAAAGCTGGGTGAGTAAAACATTTCACAAGAAAACGTGAATGATTATTTTATTTTTATTTATCTTACTAGAATTATTGTCTTAATATGTTTACTAAATTTTAATTAATGGATTTATGCAGATTATTTTGTTAAAAGGATGTTTGAACATTCATTATCCTCAGTTACTGAAGTGATTAAAACTGTCATACACAGAAATACACATTGAGAGGAAACTGCTACTTCTGTGTCCAATTTTGTTTTGAGAAAGTATTTAGTATTATACTGTCTACTTTTGGTAATGAATATATAAATGTGGGTGGTAATTCGACAGCACTCAGTGTCACTGTTATGTCACATACCAATTACTCCACATTGAAAGAAAAATGAGTGACATAAATATCTTGGAAACATACTCAATAAGAACATTCATTTGTATTGATTGTAACATTTTCTTTGCCTGCCACAGATAATATTGTAGAAAATAATTATGATTTATGAAATATGCTAGAAATTGCATTTTAACTTCTCACTTGATTTCTTGAAATACAGTTGAATGACTCATGATTTCCTATCTTTAGGAATATGTTTCTTTTTTTCTCGTGAATTTTAGAGTTTGTAAACATTATTAACATTGAGCAAAAATTTTAGAATAACAGTTTTGTAATTGCTTTTTTTGTTGTTTTGTTTACATACTGCCTATTATTTTATTAAATATAATATTGTAACTTCAATATAAATTCAAACTGAATAATTCATTCATATAAATCTGTCATTAAAGAAACTTTTTAGAAAAGTTTCAATAGTTTTAAGGTATGTATCACTACAATATACCTGAGTATGTATATTTTATGATAACAAAAAATCAGAGGATTTAAGAATAATTTTGAAATATTTTATGCATTCTGCTACTTAGAAAAAGATGCTGTTAATGTCATGATGCAAATTTTTTACTTGCAGCTTTTATGTTTTATCATTTACTATCATCCAAAAATTGTTTTTATGCTGATTATCAAAATATATCAGTTATATTTTCTTATTACATTGGGGGATGGTGCTTTTTTTAAAAAAAAATGCAGTTAACTTCTCTCCAAATTAAAATTAGGTAATTCTAATCTGCTATTGATACTCCAAACTATTTATTATGCTCAATACTCATATCATCTATAATTAACTTGAATATACAATCCTAAAACAAATATATTTATTGTTAATTGTAATGGATAGGTAAGAACGGCTCCAATTTTTTGGTCAGTAGTTCATAAAACTATTTAGGAAGAGTTGGGCTCTTTGATTTTTATGCTACCTTGCAGTGAGCTTTGGGAGTTTAATGACTTATACCTGTGCATGTCTCTGTGTGTAGATGAAAGTTTCTATCACCCCACCTGGTCCTGTAGCCATTTAATCCTAAAGAAACACACAGACGCATACATTAATTATAAACCCTTTGACCTATTAGTTCAGGGTTATTAATAACTATCTCTTATAACTTAAATTAATCCATAATTCTTGTCTGTGTTTACCCACATCCTTCGCTATCTGAGTAGTAACTGCATCTTGACTTTACTCATCCCAGAATTTTCTTAGTCTGGTAACTGCTTCTATACTTCCTGCATGACTACTGGTCAATCAGTATTTTATTAAACTAATACAAGTAACAAATCTTTACAGTGTATAAGAACATTATCCCAGAGCATTTTTTCTTTTTAAAAACGACCCCAGCCGGGCGATGGTGGCGCACGCCTTTAATCCCAGCACTCGGGAGGCAGAGGCAGGCAGATCTCTGTGAGTTCGAGGCCAGTCTGGTCTACAGAGCTAGTTCCAGGACAGGCTCCAAAGCCACAGAGAAACCCTGTCTCGAAAAATCAAAAAAACAAACAAACATACAAAAACGACCCCAAATCTAATCTCTTTTATTTAGCTTTTTTTTTCTATTATTTATAACAACTTTGAACCAACACACTAAACAAAGACAAACTTCCATAATCCATTTTTCAGAATATGAGAGTAGTTTCCTTGGCTACTTCCTGCTTATTGAGGGCTTTGGTAATCTTATGGAGAACAACAGAAAATTTAGGATTATGGTCAATTCCTGATTGGAGTATTCTGTAAGGCTTGATCCTCTCAGCCAGCAGGCGTGAAGCTATTCTAGCTACAGAACTTGAAAGAAACTAAAATAGACATGCTCTGAGATGTTGAATCATCTGAATCATCCTTTTCCATTGAAGATTTTTTTGAAAGGTCTTCCTCAATCAAACTTTATTTTTCCAAAACCAGAATGAATCCACAGCCTCTCATTTCCTGTGCAAATCAAAGTAATACCTCTTCTTCAAAGTAACATATCTTTTGACTTAAATTTTAAAATTAATGCATTTCAAAATATATAGGTTGGATTAATCTAGGAGCAATTATAATCAAATGTCTTTTAGCAGCTTTTGCTCTTTTTTCAGCAGTCAAATAATTCAAAGACCAAACCATAGCACATTGTATCCAGATTCTCTGTGTATTCTCCATCTTTACATGGCTTCATTTAAACTCTATTTCTTTTATTTTCATTCTTATTTTAAATTTTTGTTTTTTGGTTTTTTCAAGACAGAGTTTCTCTGTGGTTTTGGAGCCTGTCCTGGAACTAGCTCTTGTAGACCAGGCTGGTCTCGAACTCACAGAGATCTGCCTGCCTCTGCCTCCCGAGTGCTGGGATTAAAGGCATATGCCACCACCGCCGGGCAATTTTTTGGTTTTTTGAGGAAGGTTTTTTTTTTTTTTTTTATCTTTGACTTCTCTGAATCTCTCTATAGACCACACTGGCCTCAAACTTAGAGATCCACCTGTCTTGCCTCCTGAGTGTCGAGATTAAAGGCATGAACCAACACTATAGCCCAACTACTTTCTTTTTTTATAAAGACTTTCTATATACTTTTTCTTTCCCATTTCAAACTAATGTATATTTTAAAGCACACTTTATATTGTTTAGAGAATTTTTGATCTGTCTGTATCTTTAACTGAATCTCTCTCTGTCTTATTCTGAGCATATGAGTTTTTAGTCTGTTAAGCAGGGTAGCTAGGATTAAAACAGATTTTAGTAGCTGGTTCTGTCCCATTCATTCTTTTCTGAGAGTATAGCTTGATGGCTAAGGTACTGGGAGAAGTCTTGTTCATGACACAACATACCCAAACCTATGGGACACTATGAAAGCAGAGCTAAGAGGAAAGTTTATAGCACGAAGTGCCCACATAAAGAAAATGGAGAAAATTGGCATTAGAGACTTAACAGCACAGATGAAAGCTCTAGAAAAAAAGAAGCAGACTCACCCATTAGGAGTAGAAGACTGGAAATAATCAAACTGAGGGCTGAAATCAACAAAATAGACACAGAAAACAATCCAAAGAATCAATGAAACAAAGAACTGGTTGTTTGAGAAAGCCAACAAGATTGTCAAACTTTTATCCAAACTCATCAAAAGGGGGGCATAATAACAGGCACTGAGGAAATTCAGAGAATCATTAGGTCTTATTATAAAAGCCTATATGCCACAAAGTTGGAAAATGTAAAAGAAATGGACTTGTTTTTAGATAAATTCCATACACCAAAATAAAATCAAGACCAGGTGAACAATTTAAATAGACATATAAGCCGTAAGGAAATAGAAGCTGTCATAAAAAAAAAACCTCCAACCAAAAAAGCTCAGAACCAGATGGTTTTAATGCAGAATTTTACCAGAACTTCCAAGAAGAGCTGATACCTATACTCCTTAATGTGTTTCACAAAATAGAAGCAAAAGAGTCATTGCCAAAATCTTTTTATGAAGCTACAGTTACCCTGATAACAAAACCACACAAAGACTCAAGCAAGAAAAGAATTACAGACCAATCTCACTCATGAACACTGATGCAAAAATTCTCAATAAAATGCTGGCAAACCAAATCCAAGAACACATCAAAAAAATTATCCATTACAATCAAGTAAGCTTCATTCCAGAGATTCAGGGCTGGTTCAACATACAAAAACCTATCAATGTAATCTATCATATAAATAAACTGAAAGAAAAAAATCATTTCTTAGACGCTGAAAAAGCATTTGACAAAATTCAACACCCCTTTATGATAAAGGTCTTGGAGAGGTTAGGGATACAATGGTCATATCTAAGTATAATAAAAGCAATATACAGCAAGCCAACAACTAATATCAAATTAAATGGAGAGAAATTCAAAAACATTCCACTAAAATCAGAACCAAGACAAGGCAGTCCACTCTCACCATATCTCTTCAAAATATTGCTTGAAGTTCAACCAATAGCAATAATACAACATAAGGAGATCGAGGAGATTAAAATCAGACAGAAGTCAAACTTTCGTTATTTGCAGATGATATGATAATTTACATAAGCGATCCCAAAAACTCTACCAAAGAACTCCTACAGCTGATTAACACCTTCAGTGATGTGGCAGTTTACAAGATCAACTCAAAAAATCAGCAACCCTCCCATACACAAAGGAAAAAGAAGCACAGAGGGAAATCAAAGAAACTTCACATTTCACGGTAGCCACAAATGGCATAAAGTATCTTGGGGTAACTGTAACCAAGGAAGTGAAAGATCTATTTGACAAGAACTTTAAGGCTTTGAAGAAAGAAATTAAAGAGGACACCAGAAAATGGAAGGATCTTCCATGCTCATGGAAGGGTAGGATCAACACAGTAAAAATGGCAATTCTACCAAAGGCAATCTATAAATTCAATGCAATCCCCATCAAAATCCCAACAAAATTCTTCACAGACTTTGAGAGAACAATAATCAACTTTATATGGAAAAACAAACAAAAAAAAACAGGATAGCCAAAACAATCTTATACAATAAAGGAACTTCCGGAGGCATTACCATCACTGACTACAAACACTATTACAGAGCTACAGTAATGAAAACAGCTTGAAATTGGTATAAAAACAGAGAAGTCGACCAATGGAATCGAATAGAAGACCTGGATATTAACCACAAACCTATGAAGACCTGATTTTCGATAAAGGAGTTAAAAGTATACAAGGGAAGAAAAAAGCATCTTTAACAAATGGTGCTGGCACAACTGGATGTCAACATGTAGAAGAATGACAATAGATCCATATCTATCACCATGCACAAAACTCAAGTCCAAATGGATTGAAAACCTCAATATAAATCTGACCACACTGAACCTGGAAGAAGAGAAAGTGGGAAGTAGTCTGCAATACATGGGCACAGGAGACCACTTCCTACATATAACCCCAGTAGCACAGTCAATAATAGCAACATTGAATAAATGTGACCTCCTGAAACTGAGAAGCTTCTGCAAAGTAAAGGACAGAAAAGACAAAAAGGCATCCTACTGAATGGGAGAACGTCTTCACCATCCCTGCATCAGACAAATGTCTGATCTTCAAAATATAAAGAACTCAAGAAACTCGACTTTACAATTCTAATTAACTCAATTAAAAATGAGGTACTGAACTGAACAGAGAACTCTCAACAGAAGAAGTTCATATGGCCAAGAGACACTTGAGGTCATGTTCAACTTCCTTAGCAAACATGGAAATGTGAATCAAAACAACTTTGGGATACCATCTTACACCTGTCAGAATGGCTAAAATCAAAAACACCAGTGATATCCTATGCTGGAGAGGACGTGGAGTAAGGGGAACACTTATTCATTGCTAGTGGGAATGCAAACTTGTGCAACCACTTTGGAAATCAGTGTGGCAGTTTCTCAAGAAATTGGAAATCAATCTACCTCAGGATCCAGCAATTCCACTCTTGGGAATATACCCCAGAGATACCCTATCATGCTACAAAAGCATTTGTTCAACTATGTTCATAGTAGCATTATTTGTAATAGCCAAAACCTGGAAACGACCTAGATGCCCCTCAATGGAAGAATGGATAAAGAAAGTGTGGAATATATACACATTAGAGTACTACTCAGCGATAAAAAATAGTAACATCTTGAATTTTGCATGCAAATGGTTGGAAATATAAAACACTCTCCTGAGTGAGATAAGCCCCAAAAGATGAATATGGTATGTACTCACTCATTAGTGCACTCTAGCCATAAACAAAGGACATTAAGCCTATAGTTTGCAAGCGTAGAGAAGCCAAATAACAAAGTGAACTCAAAGAAAAACATATATAGGTCCTCCTTGAATCTTGTTTGGAAGCAAACAAGATTTCCAGGCAAAAGTTGGGAGCATGAGGGTGGAGGTGGGGGTAGGTGTTGGGGTGCAGTTGGGAGAAGGGGAGAGGGGGAGAGAGGAGGGAGAAAGGAAAGACTGGAGAGTGCTTAGGGGAGTGAGAAGGTGGAGATGGAGGAAGGGCTGATATAGGGAGCCATTTTAGGGTTAGCAAGAGACTTGGCCCTAGAGGGGATCCAAGGTGTCCACGGGGATGTCCCCAGCTAGAAACTTGGGCAGCAGAGCAGAGGGTGCCTGAACTGGCCTTGCCCAACTATCACACTGATGATTATGTCGAATATCACCATAGAATTTTCGTCTAGCGACAGATGGAGATAGAGACAGAGACCCTCATCAGAACAAGGGTCTGAGCTCCGAAGGTCCAGATGAAGAGCAGAAGAAGGGAAAAGATGAGCAAGGAAGTAAGGACCATGAGGGGTTTGTCCACCCACTGAGACAGTGTGACTGATCTAATGGGAGCTCACCAAGGCCAGCTGGACTGGGACTGAGGGAGCATGTGATCAAACCGGACTCTCTGAATGTGGCTGACAATGTGGGCTGACTGAGAAGCCAAAGACAATTGCACTGCGTTTTGATTCTACTGCATGGACTGGCCTTGTGGACTGGCCTTGTGGGAGCCTAGTCTGTTTGGATGCTCACCTTCCTAGACCTGGATGGAGTCTGGAGGACCTTGGACTTTCCTCAGGGCAGGAAACCCTGAGACCTCTTAGGATTGGAGGGGGAGTGGGGAGTGAGAGGGAAATGGGTGGAGGGGAGGAGGTGAAAATTTTGAATGGTATTATTTATAAAGCAATAAAAATATTGTAACTATAAAAAGAAATTTTCTAAAATGTGTGTTCCATAATTTCTATTAAAATTTTTGATTGATCTCCATGTTTATTCTATCACTCCGAGCAGTATTGTTTTTAGAACAGACAATGGATTTTCTAATATTCCAGGGGAGGCATTTTCTCCACAGTGACTGTGAATGAGTAGACCATGTTTGACCAGTGGACCTGTGAGGGGCTCCCCAAGAAGTTTTCCAATGTTAGTGGTTTGTCTTGTTTGTATCTTATTGATCTACATTCATTGGTCCAGTGTCAGCCTTTGCTGCATCTTCTATATAATTCAGAAATTTGAGATCTTCCATTCTTGTCATTCCCAAAGGAAACATTAATTTTAGGAATGTATTGTCTACAATCACTTCTCAGATGGCATAGTCTACCACAACAAAAACATTTGGTATTTTGATGTCACTTCATATCTTTGGGAATTGTTTCTACTACCCAAGTTTCAGTATTATAGTCAAATGACAAAACATTGACTGAGGAAGCACACAGAAAAGGATAAATCTTTTGGCAGCTACACATCTGACAAATGATTAATACGCAGAATATGAAAAAAACTCAAAATCACAGATTCAAAATCTACCATGTGAACCATTTATAATAATTTATAATAACTATAATAATGTCTTGGGCCAGAACAGAACATTCTCAAATGAAGGAAAAAATTAATAAAAAATTCAAGAATATTTATCTTCCCTAGCATACAGAAAAAAATGGAAATCAAAATAACTTTGGAATTTTATCTATCCTAATTCTGAATGCCAAACACCTATGAATAATCAAGAACAAGTGCTGGAGTAGTTGTGTTGAGAAATGAAACAATTATCTACTGGTGGTGGAATTGCAAACTAGTCCAGGCACTTTGTACACCAGCATGGAGAATCTTCAAATGTCTATAAGTCAGTTTACTATATGAATCATCTATGTCACTTTTTAAGCTCAAATCACTCACATCCTACTCCACAAATATTTGCTGAGCCATGTTCACTATATTGATAATAAATAAGAAATGAAAACAACCTAAATGTCATTTGGATAACAAATGGATAGTGAAAATGTGATGTATATATGTATTAAAATATTATTGAGCTGCAAACAAAGATAAAATTATGAACTTTGCAGGATAATCTAGGGAATTAGAAATGATCATATTGAATAAAGTATCTCCGATCCCAAAAGAAAATTTTCTCATGCTCTCTTACATTTGAGGCTCAAGTCTCCACATCATTAGATATGTAGACATAACTTGAAGTAACAGCAGAAAACAGCAGAGTATATAGGGATGATTACAGGTATGGAAGAGCAATAGAGAAGGGGATAACAGAGTGGAAATGATCTGAAGGGTGAAATTTGGAGTGTTAATTGGAAGGGAAAATGAAGAAAATTACAGAAGAAGAATAGAGGAGCCAAAAAAATAATAGTAAGTGTAGGTAGAGGCTGCTTTTTTGTTCACCAGGCACCCAGTCTTGAAATAATCACACAGAAACTATATTTTTACAACACTGCTTCACCTATTAGCTGAGATTTCTCATTGACTAGCTCTTATATCTTAAATTGAACAATTTCCATTATTTGATATTTCACCATGAGGCTTGTACTTTACTGGCAAGGTTCCAGCTGGTGGCTCGCATTGTATACAACCAGGTGCGCTTCCAGCAAAGTTGATCAAGGTGTGGGTTGAGGCCATTCTGGACTTCCAATTGTTCTATGGGAAAACAAAAGCATGAGAGGTCAGAGTCGACCTTGGTGGAGGCCTGGGGTGGACTGGAAAGAGTCATTATTGTTATATCCTTCTCCTCTGGAAGCTACATGGTGTCTTACTGACTCTTCCAGCCTGACTATATTTTGCTTCTCCTTTTCTTCAGCTACAATTCAATGTGCTTAGAACAACTGACTTTTTATCTATAATCCATTTTATCTAAGATTCAATTATCCTTAATTATTGTGAGATGCCAATATGAAATAAATTTTAAAATCTATTCTAACGACATTAAATACATTAAATCAATATCTTCTTTAAAAAAAACTTAAAGAAACATGGTAAACATACTGGATATCATAAAAGAGTTTGAATGGAAAAAGATACAAAGGAATATAGTGGTCCTCTTTCAACTTCAAATAAGATAATCAGTTTAATGTATATTGGAATATGATCAAAAGTGGCAGTACTTGGTTTCCAGTAAAATGTTTGCTATCTTAACTCTGCAGTTTACTTCATATTCATCTGGATCATATCGATGGATAGAAATACTAATGTAAAACAAGACTGCATTGTGATCCACAAAAAGTCCATGAGAGATGTAATTAATTTTCATGGTAAAATGTTGGTTCATGATTATATTTTGAAATCCTATTTTCCATGGTCTAAAGTAAAACATAGAAACCCTGACTTCATCCTACACTTTTACTCCTTTCTTTATAATCTTTTATTTATTTGTTTTTCTTTATAAAATGAGGAACTTTATAACCCCTTTCTTTCCACAATAAGTTCAGAGTGGAGGGAATCCTTGTACTAACACAGAATTTAATTATAGCTACATATTTTAAGGAAAGATGTTATCACTAGGATAAATTATATTTTCATTTAAAATAATGGTGATCTGATTAGAGTATAATCTATTTTATTCGAGATTTCTAAGTCTATTCATACTGCTATTATATAGCTATTTCATTTGTTCAGTCTCTGCCACAGCATACAAAGCACTACTTTTGAAAAGCCTATGTTTGATGAAACTCTAAAGAAAAAGAATTTGTATTCAAACATATTTTCAATTTAAGGTAGGCAAAGAGATGAAAAATACAATCCTTTTTAATCAAATGTGTGGTCAGTAACTCCCTCTATCCTTTCAAGTTTGCCACACCTACCCAAGTTTATCACCAGAAATAATCATGTTCTAAGACTGTGCAAGAATGAATATAAATTCCTAATGTTTACGAAATGTATCTATCAAACTGTGTAACCCCTTCTTCCCTTTTACTCCATAGGTTTCAGTGCCTGATGTATATCTCACATTGTCAGCTTATTCATTAAGTATATTTGGAAAAAGATAATAGTAATAGGATACATACAAATAAAAATATTGGTTACATTTTGTTCTGTTTCTAGGCTTTTATTCTGAATTTGAATATGAACCACTTTCCTAACTTTATGCCAGTTAATGATGGTTTACAATTCCCAGGTTAGTACACACATTGTAATGTGTTAATTAGGGGTACAAAATCATTCCCAACGAATATATCCTCTGTACATATATATATAAATACATATCTCCACTAAAAAATAATCATTGCCTTATGATATTATCCCATGGCTAATTCAAATAAAATCACTATTAGGTGTGTAAATTCATCTGTATACATGAATTTTGTGGAAATATTGAGTGTTTGTATGGGTGTTTGTGTCACACCCATACACACACAGTCACACACACACATGAGTGTATGAGAGGGAGCTGCAGGCTAGTGTTGGGTGAATTCCTCAAGATTTGTAGGGATTTTTGTACAAAGCTTCAATAATAAGAAACTTGAACATTTAATTACATCAAATAATTGTTTTCTTCTGGTGATACATTAATGTGGTACTTATGATATGAAGCTTTCTGACACAAAATCTCTGGGTTTATTAAAGTCAATATGGTTTGCTGCTAATTTCTGCAGTACACACTTGTGTAAAGACTTCCATACCAGAAATGCAACTTTTATCTTTGTAAATATTTTTAACTCATAGGAAGACAAATATCAGCCATCATATAGTCTTTTGTTTCCTTTATATTAGTATGAAATACCAACATGGTAACCATAAGCAATATCAGAGTAAAAATTTAGAGTCTACAAATAAATTTTGTCTGATAATAGTATATCAACAACAATGTTGTCAAGTACTTTATCTATGTCCATTTGTATCTTCCATAAAATTGAATAGAAATTTATCAGACTCACATGGATCTTCCAGTTTTCAACAAAAGCACTCACCACTTCCTGGGTGCTTTCATTGTAGACATGCACTGCTCCTTCTGTTTCTGAAGTTCTGGATATTAACCCAGAGCTCTACTTACGCTAGGCAATCAGAACTCTGCCCCCCCCCAACTTTGTATCCCTTGTCTCAAAGTAATACTTTCTATAAATCTAATGATGTATACTACTGAAAAACCAAAGGAAAAAAAAGATTTTGAAACATATTTACTAAAATATATTTTAACATAGCCTGCTGTTTTTTTCTAAAAGAAAATAGGGAGAATAGGAAGTAAAGGTATGGAGTGTGAAATAATTCTGTTCAAAGAACAGATGACTCACAGCATAGAATAAGGTTTACATGGTATGCTGTTTTGATTCATTTCAACTAATTATAAATAAACAGACAAAATTTTCTAGAAAAATTAATTTCTGGAAGATGAAAGTAATAACATCTTTACAGCTTTGTCTGATAAAAGGTAAATTAAGAAACTAAGCATATCATAGAACTGTCCCATTATAGCGCACAGCAGTGTATGAAAAATACAATCAAAAGCTATACCTTGTAGATTACAATTTTTCACAGCTCTATTAAAATAGTAATCCTTGTGTATTAAATATAGATTTGAATATTTCACAAAGATTAGAGTATACTGAGAGCTATAAATTCTGTTTAGATAAAATAAAGCACAAAATTATGGAGAAAATCCCTATCAGAGAGAAGTTAACCAGAGGATTGAGTAGAAGAAGGAAAATGATCTGTGAATGTATTCATAATTATTAGCTATTAATTCCTTCCATGAATTATCAAAATGTATTTATACTCTACTAATATATCTCCCAAACAACAGAAGGGAAATGAAAATATTATCCGTTCAAATATTTTTAATATACTTTCACATTTGTGCACGTGAGTGTGTGTGTGTGTGTGTGTGTGTGTGTGTGTCTTTCCTGTGTCAGACCATCTTGCAGGAATCTGGTTTTCCTTCCACCATGTCAATGTGAAGACTAAATTAGGTCTGTTTTCTTGGTAAAGAACCTTTTCGCACTGAGACATCTCCCTAGCCATCATCGGGGAGTTTTAACATCTAAATGACTTTGTGAAAGTGAAATTAGATTAGTTTAACTACTGATCATATTTAAAAAAAAAACTAGAGGCTTATACTTAAGAAATAAAATGTTTGAACATCAAAACTAAGACTTGTTGGGTCATTAACCTTTAAAGTAGCAATTAGTTCAGCAAATAAAATGATTTAAGGAACTATGACTGTAGACATCCCTTGTTCTCAGATTTGGATGTATGTACATTGAATTCATGTTAGGCTATGCTATCAGCAATATGAATATTTGACTCCTCTGTTCCAGGGTGGCCCCTTTAAAAAACTCAATTTCTGACTGGTTTTCAGGGTGTGTCAGTTTTAGTGCTGTGAAAACAATTTTGGGGGATCAATTCTCATCCATAGGACACCCTCATCCTTGATGGAGGAAGGTCATTGACTAATAAAGGAACTGCCTTGGCCCATTTTATTGGTTAGAACATAGGTAGGTGGAGTAAACAGAACAGAACGCTGGGAGGAAGAGGAAGTGAGCTCAGACTCCACAGCTCTCCTCTCGGGAGCAGACGCCTCAGAGAGACGCCATGCCCCGCTCCCAGGCAGACACATGCTATGAAGCTCCGACCCAGGATGGACATAGGCTAGAATCTTCCTGGTAAGACCGGTGCTACAGTTTATTAGAAATGTGTTGATCGGGATATCAGAATTAGCCAGTAAGGGCTAGATAGAAATGGGCCAAGCAGTGTTTAAAAGAATATAGTGTCCGTGTAATTATTTCAGGGCATAAGCTAGCCAAGCAGGTGGCCGGCGTGCTGGGAACGCAGCCCCACCGCCCATATTACACCAGACATCCTGAAGAAATTTATGCACCTGGTGCACAGATTTTCTTTTTTGTTCTTTTTCTTATTTTCTCTTTTTCTTATTGTTGCGACTAAATACCAGACAGGGAGCAACAGCAAAGAGGAAGGGTTTATTTGCTTATAGTTTTAGGATCTGTTGACCATCATGGAGGGGGATTCAGGGTGGCAGACATCTCTTTGGTGTGGGAGACAAAGTATGCTGCTTGGACTCTTATTATGGTGGACAGGAGGCTGAGAAGGGGCAGCGACTGGGACCAGGCTATAAAACATCATAGCCTTCCCATAGCAGCCATTCTCTTCCAGTGATGCACTGTTTTCTAAAGGCTTCCCAACTCCTCAAAGGAGTTGATTATCTAGAATTCAAATGCATAAATCTATTAGGGAAAAACATATCACATTAAAAGCTCACATGCTTGAGACTTCTTTGGGCTTTTACAAATTAAAAATGGTGGCTACTGACTTTTTGTAAGAGAATGGAAATGAGGTCTGGCTGACTCATTGAGAGGAAAAGCACGATAATGCCCCACGTCTTTAGTCTTAGGGAAGGAAGAATTTCACCCACCGCACGAACCACTCAGGGCCATCGCAATATCTGGGCATCGGGCCATGACTTGGTGTTTGGTGACCCTGATGTAGATGTTGAGGTCTGTGTTGATGTCCTTTACTACTGTTACCACCAAGGGCACTGTGGATGCTCTGAGTCTGTGCCACTACTTGTGAGACCATGTTGGTCTTAGAAGATCAAGCTGCTCCCCAGGCCATACAAATCTGGGTGACCCATGCTGCCACCCAGTACATTGGCATCATCAGTCCTTAGCAGCCATGTCTGGATCGGTAGCCCTGGATCCTCAGCCAGGGTCTGTGTTGATGTCCATGGCTCCTGTATAAATTGAAGGCTGAGAGGATAACTGGGTTATGATCTGCCATATGTGGAAATGTTGGCGTTTGAAGGTCATGTTGCCACTTTGGCTATAATGATCTGAGTGATCTGCAATACCATCAAGGGTCATGATGGTATCTGGGCTCCGGCTGTTACCAAGAACCATGTCTGTGTTCATGGTCTTCCACAGTCTGAGTCTGTACTGTATTTGACCCATGTTGTCAAAGAAGACTATACCGGGGTCTCCACCTGTGCCCTTTTTGGTGCCAGAAGGCTCTTCTGCTGCAAGACCCATATGGACAGAGTAACGTGCTGCCACCAGAGACTGGGACATTGTAAGGGCCTGAACTAAACCTGGGCCATGTCTGGGTCTGTAGACCTGCTGCAGATAGGACCTGAGCTGTGTCTGAAGTTGCTGTTGCCATTAATGGCAGTTCAAATGTCTGGGATCTTGGCCCACATATGGGTCCATGTTGTCACATCCAGGCTCAAAGGCCATTTTGCCGATACATCCTTTCTGATCTAAGTGACCTGCATAACCAACCAGGACAATGGTGACATCTGAGCAGGGCTGCTTACAAGGACAATGTCAAGATCCATCATTCAGTTATAACTTGAGGTCTGTATTGATGTCCTGTATCACCACTAAGTGTCGCAGACATCAGGTGCCTGGGTTATCTCTTAGGGCCAGGTTAGTGTCTAAGGGTTGAGCCTCTCCCTTAAATTGATGTAGATCTGAATAGTCTGTATTACCACCCAGGGCCATAATGTTCTCTGGGTTTGGGTTGCTGCCAGAGGCCAGATCTGTGTCCCTGGCCCTGCTATAGCTGTAGTCTGTATTGATGTCCGTGGCTGGATCCCGTTACTACTGAAAGCAGTGACAAAAAGGCTGCACGGAGTTTCCCCTGCCCCTCATTCACTGCAGAACTAGGGAAAAACTAGCTCTGCCCCTCCACCAACTGAACCTTTCTAGTGAGAAGGCTAGGGACCTCCCTTGGTAGAAGAGTAGAGGTGTTGACAGGGTGCAGGTGAGCTAGCCTCGGGGGATGAAAGCAAGAGAAATGACCTTGCCCCCTCTTGTCTATAGTGAAGTAGCATGGGGGAAGAAAATATGTCCTCCCTGCTTTACCCTTTACCAACTGCTACTAGTGAGATAGCTGGCACTGCCTTCCAGCAGCTGGAGCACATAGGAAGGGGAACATAGCATATTACCTGGGATGCACCCTGGAGCTGCTCCTGCTCCCTCCCTGGTATGCCATAGGATGTCAAATGTAAGAGATGAGGACACAAGAACTGGCCCTGCCCCTCACCAAGTGCAGCAATCTGAGGAGCAGGCCTTTCCCCTTGCCTGGACAAAACTGGCCCTGGTGGTATGAGAATGGGTGAGCTAGACCCATGGGTGTGAGAGCACAACTTGCCCTTTTCCTTGCAGTCTACTACGCTGGGTGAGCAAGCTGAGGCAGCACTGAAGATTTCCCCTGAGTGGTGACGATGACAAAAACCTGGCAGGCTGACCAGCCCAGCTACCATACAGGTTCAGAAGCAGGACTATGAAGTAGCCCACTCCAACACCTGTCTCATCTATGAATTGCTGGAGCATATGAAGGGGAAGAACCATGAAATCAAAAACTACAGTATCTCCATGACACAAGGCATCAAGAGGAGTCCCAGTGAGGACCCAGTATCAAGGGTGAAGCAGAAGACAGAATCCTTGAATCCGACCAATGATTCATTGGAATGAACATTTATACATAAAGACACATAGACTAAAGGATATACTCTGAGACTCACTGGACCATGCTATAGCTGCCATGCTGACATTTTCAAAGTTTGTTTTGATTTGTTATTTGAGTTTTTCTTTTAAGTATTGTTTTGGAGGGGAGGAGGTTGCAAGGGCAGAGGGTAGAATAGAGGGCACGGAGAAATAAGTGGGATCAGAATTCATGATGTGAAATCCACAAAGAATCAATACAAATTTTAGAAAGATAGAGAGAGAAAGAACATTGTGGAGAAAGCAGATCTAGTTTTGATAAGTACCCTTGATATTGTGAAATTACTGATAAAATATACCCTACTTCCAAGATTATACTGACATGTCACCTATTATATGTGAAGTTCTTAGAATAGTACAAAATGAGGAATAAACATTATCTATTTGTCTGTGTGACTTACAAGCAAATCTTTAGGAAATCATGATTCACAAAACAGAGAAAAATGAATGCTAAGAAGCATTCATTTTTTTCAGACAATGTCATTTTTAGATAATTATGAATTGTCATTCATAAAATTGTTTACTTCCTTATACACATATGGTCACCTTCTTTGTACTCACAGTTTGAAAAAGTGACTTAAAACTACAGACCCTGTTCTCTACCATAAAGCATAAAGCAAAATGATAGAAGAGAATTAACAGTTTCCTATTCCATAATAGAATATTTTTTAAATATGTTATATTTTGAGCAACAAAACAGCATATAATAGATATGAAACATAGTCCACAGTCTCAAGTGTTCGAAAAATTGATCCCCTAGTTCTGAACACAAATTGAAAGCTTTGGGAATATTAACATTGAGGTCAAGCAAAAGGAAGTATGTCTTTTGAGCCATGCATACAATGTAGTGTGGTCATTATACACAAGAGTACAGTTTACTTGTTCACTCTGGGGTAGTCTACCTCCCCGCAACTTGTATCCTCTTTTTGAATTTATTACTATGAATAATATCATGAGGCCATTTAGTGGTCACCATGTGGTAGTAGATATGGGACCATGCACTGGAAATGGATAACTTTCAAAAATTAACAGCTCCAAAGAAAAGTATCTTTACCATTGTCAGCATCTATAAACTTCTAAGAGCCTTTCAATTGGTATAGGAAATCCAGATCCCTATACTTGTGAATATCACATATTGAGATTTTTTGTGTGTATGTGTGTGCGTATGTGTGTGTGTATACAATATATGTGTGTATTTATTATTTATGTGTGTATGCAAGCTTATGTGTGTGTTTAGATAAAAAAGAATTAGAGATTACTGCTAGTATGGCATCTGCAATTGCTTTTCCATCTTTTTTTTGATTCATGTTCTCTCATTAATTCTGGGGATTTTTTTTTTTTCATTAGATTGGCTTACCAGTAAATACCCAAGTACCACTCACCCTTTCCCCAACTCCAGCGCAAGTGTTACAGACATGAAATACGTCATAGGTAGGGTTTGCATTGCAATGATGAAACACTATGAATTTCCTTCCTCTCTCATCTGTTTCTGAGACAAAACATTATCTTGAACAGGAAAATGCTGCTGCCCACACTGTATTTATCATTCTGAATTATAAGATAAATGTGAATACAGAAATTGTAATGTTGATATGAACTTTATGAGTTTAAAGACTTCCATGAGCAATTCTAAAATGGTAAGTATACAGGAGATTTTGATAGCAGCTAATACTTTTCTTCCGTTAATTTAAAATACAAACACATCCAGAAAAATTAATTTTGTTTTTATTTAATTTGTGAACTGTGTTCTTGTTCTGACCTTTCAACCTTTCATCACAAAGGTGCAAATTTAAATCTAATTTTGTAGCTTTTTGATATTTCAGTAAATTTTTTAGTTTTGTCTTCTGAATTCCCCTTATATTAAGTAAATCTGTTACAAATACGCTGTTGTTCAGTGTAAGTCTCTTTATTTTCAAAATGAATCACACCGTATTACTTGCTCATATCTCTAGCACATCTCATTTCCTTTCTGCTTTCCTGTGTTCAGAGTGATGTCAAAGGCAGACAATTTAGGATAATATGTTATTTTAGTTAAAATTCTGTTTACCCTGTTTTTCTGAGTCAGTGTGATTGAAGATCTCACGGATGACTTTTTCAGTATGAAACAAATTCAATACTAGTGATGAAGAGCCATGCGTTGATGTCATGCTGGAACTGCACTGAAGCAATCTGCTGTGCTGCCTGCACTCAGTGATCACAGGCTGCTTTCTTCTGTTTCGTGGACACTGCTAATGTTCCTGAGCCTTAAATGGATGACAGTAAATTGATCTGGGTTGAAATTGTTTCTATTTTTCTTATCCTTCTGAAAATGATGTTTATTCTTAAGGCAAGACTGTGTTACTATTGCTTTTTAATTCTTTCAATATTCTTCTATGAATGCTGTCATTTTTTTATTTCAAAACTGTTATTGTTGAAAATAACAATAGCTACTGAAAACAATATCTATTACACCTTCAGGGTTTTAGTTATGTCCCAATCTATGCAGAAACTTTGGAATATGTACATGTAGTGAAATGAAAGTAATGTAGATGTACATGAAAACATATTACTAGATAATTTTTCTTGCTACTTCGTGAGCAGTCATCTTAAATTTATAACACTGACAACCACTAATGTGCTTTGAATTTAATTTTTTCATATTTTAACAATTTCATAAGTATGTACACATAGTCATATTTCAATTCTCAAAGCTATAGTTTATGTGGCCACTCTAATTATGGGTCACAGTTTCCTTGAGAGTCAAAAAGACTTTGAACTTCAGGACTATTGAATGGTATTGAGATTTTGGTATTAAAGATTTGGGGGGTGGTTGAAGAATGACAAAATACATTCTACATTATGTTATTGGGCATGGAGCAGTGGCTGTTGAAAAAAAAAATCTGTAGTTTGTTTGGGAAATGTACCTCTTAAGCTCATGCATCTGGACTTTGTCTTTAGATATTGGTGCTTGGGAAGATTATGGAAATTGGAAGACTAAAATAGTTGTTGAAAGTAGGAAACTGAGCAGGAGATATTTTGAGTTTGAAGACTCATTTCACTTTTAGTTTACTCTCTCTGCTTGCTGTGTGTGGTTTCTGGTACAGCTGACTTGCCTTCTCTACCTTTATGAGTAGAAAGTACTCTGGAAAACTAATCCTAAAAAACCTGTTTCTTAAATCACGTTTTTTCTTTTTTTTTAATTTTTATTTATTTATTTATTAAAGATTTCTGCCTCCTCCCCGCCACTGCCTCCATTTGCCTCCCCCTCCCCCACCCAACTCCCCCTTCCTCATCAGCCCAAAGAGCAGTCAGGGTTCCCTGCCCTGTGGGGAGTCCAAGGACCTCCCACCTCCTTCCAGGTCTAGTAAGGTGAGCATCCAAACAGCCTAGGCTCCCACAAAGCCAGTACGAGCAGTAGGATCAAAACCCAGTGCCATTGTTCTTGACTTCTCAGCAGTCCTCATTGTCCACTATGTTCAGCAAGTCCGGTTTTATCCCGTGCTTTTTCAGATCCAGTCCAGCTGACCTTGGTGAGTTCCCCATAGAACATCCACATTGTCTCAGTGTGTGGGTGCACCCCTCGCGGTCCTGAGTTCCTTGCTGGTGCTCTCTCTCCTGCTCCTGATTTGGACCTTGGGATTTCAGTCCGGTGCTCCAATGTGGGACTCTGTCTCTGTTTCCTTTCATTGCCTGATGAAGGTTAATATCCAGGAGGATGACTATATGTTTTTCTTTGGGTTTACCTTCTTATTTAGCTTCTCTAGGATCACGAATTATAGGCTCAATGTCCTTTATTTATGGCTAGAAACCAATTATGAATGAGTACATCCCATGTTCCTTTTTGATGACAATATTTTGTTATAGCCATAAAAAATAAATGAAGCAAACAACAATATGTATATACAAATAAATAATCAGCAAGTTTTCTAGATATATAAATCAGAGCATATTTACTCACAGCCAAAACATCCACTTCTATAAATGTGTACCAACGTTAAAATTATATAATCAAAATTTAATGAACATGAAGATAGCTAACTCTGTATCATCTCTCCAGGTACAGAATTATCGAAGAAAAGATAACATAATAAAACTATATTTTGATTGTTTAAAATTCTGTAATACTTAACTTGTATAAATTCTCTTGTGAGATTATATTTCTGTGCATTAAGATGTGTCTCTGTCAAGGCACTTTTTGATTGGTTTAATAAAGAACTGAATAGCCAATGGCTATTTAGGAGCAGGTATGTGGTATAAGCTAGACAAGGTGGTAGTGAGACATGGCTCATGAAGTAGCGGTAACAAGACAAGTGGCAAAACGTAGATTAGTGCAAATAGTTTAACCCAAGTTTTAAGAGGTAGTTCGAAACAAACCTAAGGGCAAGCTTTCATATTTAATACAGAGTCTCTGTGTCATTATTGAAAACATGGCATTTCAAAAAAAAATCTTGCTGCAAAATTCTGTTACATTTGACACTATTTCTTCATAAAATGTGTTTCATTTGTTGTATTTTTGCTTGTGCATATGTATGTATAGAGTTTTTTGATTTGTTTATGTGTATATGAGATATATGTATATGGAGAGAGAGGAAAAGAGAGAGAGAGAGACAGAGAGAGAATGATTTGGTGCTCATCACAGAACATGATTTTAGATTAAAGAACAAGGATGAGGAATCAATTCTTTTTTGTTGTGTGGGTTCTTGTCAGAAAACACTCATTGTTAGTGTTTTTGAAGCAAGTGCCTATATCCTCTTCACAATTTGGGTGCCCAGTAGCTTTCTAAGTCTTCATTTATTTTAACAATGGAGCAAATCCATTCTTTTCTTTATTAGATATCGTCAGTTGTCCTTTGAACTCTGAACACTGTTGACTGACTTTTTTTTTTTTTTTTTTTTGAGACAGGGTTTCTCCATAGCTTTTTTGGTTCCTGTCCTGGAACTAGCTCTTGCAGACCAGGCTGGCCTTGAACTCACAGAGATCTGCCTGCCTCTGCCTCCTGAGTGCTGGGATTAAAGGAGTGCACCACCACCACCCGGCCCCACTGTTGACTTCTTACAGCCTCTGAATTGCTCTGCTCAATTAACCTCCAGAGCAATGTAGACTCTTCCTTTCTCATGTCATTGATTTCAGGTTGACTGTTGTAAAATGCTGCCTTTCAATGTCATGCCTTTAATTATTTACCTACTTTTAGCAACTTCCATTAACATAAGAGTTAAAAGATTTCTTATAAACATCTTTTAGAACCACATCTTCAAATATCACAATAAATTCTCATTTAGTTATAAATATGATCTTCATGTTAGGAAATTATTTTAAAATAGTGATAATGATTTTCAATCAGTACACCATAATACTTTAGGAATTTCTAAGTTCAACAGTCAGATTGAGAGCAACTGTACCTTCATTTTCTCCTACTGTCATGAATAATGTTTCTGATCTAATATATAAAATATATATCTAAAAAAATCACTTAATCATATAATTTTTAAAAGCACAATTTGTGTTGCAAACAAAAGTGATTTAATTTGTGTCTCTTCAAGTTGGTTTTCATTCACTTACAATAAACAGAGATGGCATGGCTGTTTTGATTTTTCACTTTGTAACAGTACACTGTAATATATAAGAAATATACATTTCGTATCACTAACATTTCTGTGTTTAAACTTGTGGGAATGATTTCATTTAAAGACTTAGAAAATGATGAAATCAAATATTTCTTCTATTTTCAGATAATTGTTTGAGACATAATCCAAAGTGTAAATTCTTGGTGGAATGGATGCTTCTTTCTCATCACAAAAGAAGACAAGATGAGAAGTCTGGTTGGTGTCATGATGTTGTCACAAAGAAACTCAGCTAAGGCTGAAATCTCCCTCTGACTGATGTGGAGGAGGATGCATCTGTGTTTCTGTAACTGCTGACAGAAATTCTGATATTCACAGTTCCACAACCCAATAAGGACAACGTTTGCTTTTCTAAATTGTCAGAATGCTGAGATTATCAGACATATGCTGCCATTTCAGCAGTTCTCAAAGATATTTGTCAATCTAAATCATTCGCTTGAACTATAAACATAATTTTTAGGATAAGTCAGTATGGTTTTTAAATACATTCAAAAAGAGCCATGTTATGTTATATTATATTATATTATATTATATTATATTATATTATATAGAAGATATAATTATTTGATGTATGCTTATAATTTAGAGGTCAAAGGAAACAAGAAAAAAACAATGTAGTGGATGTTCTTCCTATCAATAGTCCGTATAGTAGTTGAACCAAAGAAGAAGATTTAAGAAAATCTCAAACTGGACAGGAACAATCATTCTTTTAATCCTAATCCTTAGAATTTGAGGAAGGAGGATTTCCATGAACTTCTAATCATTCTAGCCTGAGTGGTGACTACCTGTCTGAAAATAACATTATGAGTAAAATTCCAAAATTTTAAACTTTCATGAATATTCAAATTTATTTACTAATTTTATTTTCACTAAAAGTATAATAAATATAAATAAATAGTATTAACTACTTCTCATAAACATCACCCATGTAGTCAAGAATTTGTAACTGTGTATTCTCCCAATGGTACAAAGTACCATTTCCTCAGTCTATTGATCAAGATCTATGTCAGCAGTGGTGTAATTATGTAAATTCAGTAGAATTTGAATGTATTTGATATAAACATATTTTTAAAATCACTCATTTTATACTATAGACCATTATTTCTGAAGGATTCTTAATGCTTGCTATTTTGTCATTGGTGATAAAGAAGAGAGCTATTAAATTTACTGAAATAATTTTATTTTTAAAATTATTTTTTAAAATATTTTTAGTATTCTTGCATGTGAACATTTATTTGCATCATTTATGCCCTTCTCCAATTCTTCCATGGCTTCCAAACTCTCTCTCAGATTTATTATCTCCTCCTTGTAATAATTGTTGTTAGTTATTCTTTGCATTTCCATTGGGTATTTATGCTATATTCATATGAGCCTCATATTGTATAATCTTGGTTTTATATATATATTTATATATATTCATATATATCATCATAAAATTTAGACAGATTCTTTTATCATACTCACACTTCGAGTTTTTTAATGATATTATTGTACATATTAGGATTATGCAGGTTTTATTCATTGATCTTTATATTTGAAAACTTTAATTAAAATACAAAATCCTCATTAATATACTAGCATGCAATCAATGAAATGTAAGGTGTAAATGGATGCCTAATGGAAATAAGTACAGTTGGTTAGGTTTTTAGAGGAAATAAAGCACATGAGGCTCGTGGGAAAATGTTTTAAGTGTATTTAGTATGTAGTCAAGACTTCACTAATCATACACTTAATAAAGATATACATACTTTTATATTTTAAATCCTCAGTTTTCATGTTTATAATAAATTTGCATTTTTCTTGAAGATAACTTCAGTTTGCTTGTAGAAGTAAGTTTTGAAGAGTAGGTCAGGAAATCTTGTGAAGTAAAGGAAGGAGAAAACTCTGAATTAGACAAGAAATTGTGGCTTTGGTGGTGGATGACAAATTCCCAGGGAACTAGAGGAGCTGCCCGGAATTTCAGAGTTTTGTGAGGTTGCATGATTCCTTATCCTACACTATTGATCTTGGTATAGTATCCTGATTTCCTAGTATATTTCTGAAAACAAAATTAACCATAAACAGACATGGAGTCCCTTCAGTTGAAATTTCATCCCAAGTTATCAGTTACAATCTGACAAATTCAAATAAATGTTCATTTAGAAAGCAGTTATTTTCCTGACACTTTCATGTTACTATAGAATGCAAATTCATTTTTCCTTTGTTGTTTTGGCTTCTGAAAGTCACATCTCCTTAAGGAAAATGACTTCCTAATTCAGCATATTTAAAGATTTCTTTCCTTTTTCATTTTTTTTCCAGGACTGTATCATTATATTTCTCTTTTCTCTTAGCAAGTAGGGGATGTAAGCCCTATTTTTACTTCTGGAATTTGTTTATTTGACATCACCTCTTTGCTATTCTGCTTAGTTCTTCTACTACTCTACTTAGTTCTCATGTATGTTTGAACAGTCCTTCAAAAATCTCTCTTACGTGGTTATCTCTTACGTGGTTAGCACACCTGGTGACAGAATGTCCAAAGCAATACATTTTAATTCAGGTAAAACAAACACCTCAGGTACCTCATGGTTGAATACTGGTTTATTTCCTATTTAGTATTTATTACAGATGGTCTGATAATTTAATGTTAATATATAATATATAATTTAATATAACTTTCTTGTGAATTAAATGAAAAAAAACAAAAAATTAGCATCTGTACTGGTTATGCTTGTAACTTAACACGCAATATAACCATCTAGAAAGAGGTAACCTCAATTGAGAATCAGTCACTGTTGGATTTATCTGCATGCAAGTGTGTGAGACATTTCATTTATCAATGTGTGATTTCGGAGGTTTCCACCTTTTGGAGTGATGCTCTCCCTAGAATAACAGTGCTGAGTACAGTTGTGGGATATTAGATCACACTGCACAAATGTGTCTCACTCTTTTATTCAGATTGGTTTAATAAAGAGCTAAATAGCAACTAGCAGGAGAGGTTAGGTGGAATTTCAGAGTTGTGAAAGAAAGCAAAGTGAATTAACTATGACAGTAAGCAAGAAACATTCTTCCATGGTCTCTACTTCACTTCCTGACTATAGAGTCCTGAGCTGACTAACCCCAATAAAGAACTGTCATCAATGCCTGTGAGCCAAACATTCCATTAGCACTACAATGTTAGTCATAGTCTTAATCACAAAGGATGAAAGAAGCCAGGTCACTTTTTTTCTGATCATTATATATTTGTAAAAGAATTGATTATAGAAAGAAAAAAGATGAGACATACATAGATACATACATACATGCATGCATATATACATACAATTTATATGCATGCATATATACATATATACATAGAGCAATAGATAGTGATGGATAGATTTAATATACTGTCAGGATTTTATCATATCTCAAGACTCATATTATATATTATAATTTCTACATAAATTCAAAATAAAACTAAGTGAAAATAGATACATTGATACTATTATTTACTATTGTTTTTAGCTGTATAAGGTATGGAAAATTGACTACTATTAAATATGACTGTATTCTCTCATCCTAGTGAAATGTGTGCAATTGTACAAAACTTTCACATGCTATAATAATACACGTATTCTTACAAATCCTACAAAATCGGGCTGGAGAGATGGCTCAGATATTAAGAGCATTGCCTGCTCTTCCGAAGGTCCTGAGTTCAATTCCCAGCAACCACATGGTGGCTCACAACCATCTGTAATGGAGTCTGGTGCCCTCTTCTGGCCTTCAGGCATACACAGACAGAATATTAGATACATAATAAAAATAGATATTTTTAAAAATTCTACAAAATCTACTTTTTTCAATCTTAGTTTTAATTTGGTGTTTTTGTATTCCATGTCTAGCTGAAGCTTTCTTCAAGTCTCCTTTACATCACCAACTCAAGCCTTGACCATATCTCTTCCCTTACCAGAGATCACGAACTTCATTAGAAGAGAAGTTCATGTGTGTGTCAGTCCTGTAGATTCCTGAAAACACTGCTTCCTACGTGTCATTAAAGCCCCCTGAGGCTTACAGTCTTCCTGCCTCATGTAATGCAGTGTAATGTGCTCCCTAAGCTGGGAATTTGGTGGAGACATCACACTTAGGACTGAGTGTTCATGGTAAGCATTTAAGAGGAAACGTTACAAAATGTTGTAGAGAAAATCTGGAGAAATAACAAAGTGATTAAGATCCTCTTGATTTTCTGCAGAGGATAGGAATTCATTTATGTAAAGGAACTCATGTCCTTCTCTTGCATGAACTTGACAAAATCCAATATTTTGTTCTAGTCTCAAATGTTTCTATAAACATATATGTATACAAAATACAGATATATGTATACTTATACATACAAACATAAGATATGCTTTATAAAAGCAAACACATTGATGGGTCCTCTTGCCTCAAGAACAGCTTCATCTCTTAATATCTTTATAATTTAAACTAATTTTCAGAAAGTAATTTGTCAGTTTTTTCTGCCTCACTATTTCTGATTCTTATTTATTTTATGTTTTTAGAATCTTAATGTATCTATCTTTTAAATATCTATCACATAAATTGCCATCTATCCCAATTTATTTTGAGGATCAAATGTTCAATGTTAGCTTATTTCCTTATGAATCCAGTAATGACTTGCTTTATCTTTTTCTTGTATGTTGAAATCTTCATAAATATTATATAAACCATATTTTGATTTCTACATTCTTTTCTCTCTTATTTTTAGGGGAGTATCCTAGGAGAAATTTGTACATCAGACAATTGTTGTTGAATGGGAATCTTGAAGAAAAATAAATGAAAGGAATATAATTTTGAAATAGCTTGTATTATCTGTCTTTATCAATGTGGATTCTGGTTTGACTAAAGATGAAGAGAAATGTATAAATGCAAGGGTAGAGTTAGCAGCACTTGTTAATGGATTAGAATTAGGAGGTGTAGAAAAAGTATGATTAACAGCAAATCCTGGATCTTTGATGTGATTATATGAGAAGATGATATTTATATTTCTTCAAAGAATAGAAAATTAATATTAATTTATTATCATCCATGTAAGTCCAGGATTTTTTTTTATTTACTTTGCTTTGTGGCACACCTCTATCAAGACCAATTCACAACTCCTAAATAATTTTGATATCCTATTTCTTACACTCATGTACTTGGCTTTCATGTAGAAGGTCATGTACTTGTCAATAACAATCAAGATTTATGCCTCCCATCCAGTAATGCATATGAAAACAAACTTGAAATTCAAGAAAATGCAGATTTTGATCGAATAAAATGAAACAGGCCTGAAATTAAGTACTTACTAACCCTTCCCCATGAAGCTAGTTCAAGTAAAATCAGAGTTGGAATAAAAAGGAATATGCTAAAAATAATGCAGCAATTATGTGTGTTGATTATCAAGGATGTATGTCTCTGATATTTCACCATTGTGTCTATTTGTAGAATTTTTCTTGCAGATGACCATAATTTCGGTCAGATGATTCAGTGCTTACGGAGGAGGCAGAACTGGGTCAGTTCAGTGATTATTCCTCATGGGAGTAATGTGACAGAGTGCTCTGCATCCAATAAAGACAGAACATTGGCTGGGGGACAGTATGCTTTCTTTTGGAAGCTGTACTAGCAGCTAGGGCTCAGCTGAGGTTCATTGCATACTTACTGATTAGAACAGAATTGTTCTCTTCTCAGGTCCTCAAGGCCCGAGTCACAGCTGCAAGCTGACTGTATTAAGACTAATATAACACTACACATAATCATACTAAGCTTAGAACTCTTGTTTTATCGACCATCCCTGGGTATACCACCAGTTCTCTTAGTTACCAGATTTATCAGAACACTAGAGACCATCATTTCATGTTAGTGTCAATACTTGAATTCTAGACACATTTTAATTCATTAAGTTGAAAATAGTAAGACCAGAACTTGAAAATTGCTTCCATTGTAGTAGAATAAAATTTTTAAAGACTGGGACAATATTTATACATTTCATCATATATATGTTTCCTCCTAAAATAGAACTTGTTTTTATTATAAATTAAGTGCTGCAATAAGAAGTGATATTCTCTCTCTCTCTCTCTCTTGTTTAATTAGTTTAGGATAAGGGTTTGTCCATCCTATTGATTTTCTCAAAGAACCAATTCTTCATTGATTTATTGTATTGTTTTATTTTATTGATTTCAGCCTTGTGTTTGATTATCACTTTCCCCCAATTAATCTTGGGTGTGATTACTTCTTATTCTAGATTATTCAGGGTTGATATATATGCTAGTATAAAATTTCTCTAGATTTTTTTCATATAGACATTCAGTTTATGAATTTTGATCTTAGCACCATTTTCATTGTCTCATCTAAGCTTGACTATGTTGTTTATTTGTTTTATTAAATTTGATTTTTTATTCCCTTTTAAAATTTATGTATTTTAAAATAAAGTATTTCTCATTTTACATACCAATCCCAATTCCCACTCCCTTTCCTCCTCCCACTCCCTTTACCTTCCTACACATCACCTTCCATTCCCTCCTCAGACAGGGTAAGGCTTCCAATTGGGAGTCACCAAAGTCTAGCACATTTCTTTGAGGAAGGACCAAGACACTCTCTGCTCTTTCTAGGCTGAGCAAGGTAAACATCCATAGTGAGTGGGTTCCAAAAAGCTAGTACAAACAGTAGGGATAAATCTTGATCTCACTATCAGTGGGCCCAGAGTCTGCCCCATCTATTGAACTATCACCCACATTTAGATGGCGTAGGTTGGTCCTATGCTGGTTGCTTCATTGTCAGGCTAGAGTTGATGGGCTCCCATTAGCTCAGGCATCATGGTCTTGTCGTCTTTTCTCTTATTGTTACTGTTCCCAGTCTTTGATTGGACTTTGGGAGCTCAGCCCAATGCTCTGCTGTGGATCTCTGCCTCTACTTCCATCAGTTGTTGGATGAAGGCTCTATGGTGACATTTAAGATAGTCATCAATCTGACACAAGAAAAGGCTAGTTCAGGCACCCTCTCCAATATTGTTTAGGGTCTTAATAGGGATTATCTTTGTGGATTCCTGGGAATTTCTCTAGTGCCAGGTTTCTTGCTAGCTCCCTCAGTCAAGACATTTCTTTTTTTTTTTTTTATAATTTTTTTTATTAAGAAAAGAAGAAAAAAAACATAAACAAAAAACAAGTTTCCACCTTCTCCCAGCCTCCCATTTCCCTCCCCCTCCTCCCACCCTTCTCCCCCTCGTCCCACCCTTCTACCCCTCCCCCCACTCCTCTCCCCCTCCCTCTCCAGTCCACAGAGCAGTCCGGGTTCCCTGCCCTGTGGTAAGTCCTAGGTCCTCCCCCCTCCGTCCATATCTAGGAAGGTGAACATCTAAACTGGCTAGGCTTCCACAAAGCCAGCACATTAAGTAGGATCAAAACCCCGTGCCATTGTCCTTGGCGTCTCATCAGCCCTCATTGTTTGCCATGTTCAGAGAGTCCGGTTTTATCCAATGCTTTTTCGGTCACAGTCCAGCTGGCCTTGGTGAGCTCCCAGTAGATCAGCTCCACTGTCTCAGTGGGTGGGTGCACGCCTCGTGGTCCCGACTTCTTTGCTCATGTTCTCCCTCCTTCTGCTCCTCATTGGGACCTTGGGAGCTCAGTCCAGTGCTCCAGTGTGGGTCTCTGTCTCTGTCTCCATCCATCACCAGATGAAGGTTCTATGATGATATGCAAGATATTCGTCAGTATTGCTCTAGGATAGGGTCGCCCTCTTAAACACAAAGGATATGGAAGCAGAGAGGGAAATCAGAGAAGCTTCACCATTCACAATAGCCAAAAACAGCATAAAATATCTTGGGGTACATCTAACCAAAGAAGTGAAAGATCTATTTGACAAGAACTTTAAGGCATTGAAGAAAGAAATTGAAGAGGATACCAAAAAATGGATGGACCTCCCTTGCTCTTGGATTGGGAGGATCAACATAGTAAAAATGGCAATTCTACCAAAGGCTGTTTATAGATTCAATGCAATCCCCATCAAGATCCCATCAAAATTCTTCACAGATCTGGAGAGGACAATAATCAACTTTATATGGAAAAACAAAAAACCCAGGATAGCCAAAACAATCCTATACAATAAAGGATCTTCTGGAGGCATTACCATCCCTGACTTCAAACTCTATTACAGAGCTACAGTAATGAAAACAGTGTGGTACTGGCATAAAAACAGAGAAGTCGACCAATGGAATCGTATAGAAGACCCGGATTTTATCCCACAAACCTATGAACACCTGATTTTCGATAAAGGAGCTAAAAGTATACAATGGAAGAAAGAAAGCATCTTCAACAAATGGTGCTGGCACAACTGGATGTCATCTTGTAGAAGAATGAAAATAGACCCTTATCTATCACCGTGCACAAAACTCAAGTCCAAATGGATTAAAGACCTCAATATCAGCCCGAACACACTGAACCTGATAGAAGAGAAAGTGGGAAGTACCCTACAGGAGCTGGGCACAGGAGATCACCTCCTATGTATAACCCCAGAAGCACAGACATTAAGGGCAACATTGAATAAATGGGACCTACTTAAACTGAGAAGCTTCTGTAAAGCAAAGGACATAGTCAATAAGACACAAAGGCAACCTACTGATTGGGAGAAGATCTTCACCAACCCCACAACAGACAAAGGTCTGATCTCCAAAATATATAAAGAACTCAAGAAACTAGACTTTAAAATGCTAATTAACCCAATTAAAAAATGGGGCACTGAACTGAACAGAGAATTCTCAGCAGAGGAAGTTCAAAGGGCCAAAAGACACTTAAAGTCCTGCTCAACTTCCTTAGCAATCAGGGAAATGCAAATCAAAACAACTTTGAGATATCATCTTACACCTGTCAGAATGGCTAAAGTCAAAAACACCAACGATAACCTTTGCTGGAGAGGCTGTGGAGGAACGGGTACCCTCATCCATTGCTGGTGGGAATGCAATCTTGTGCAACCACTGTGGAAGTCAGTGTTTCGGTTTCTCAGGAAATTCAGGATCAACTTACCCCTGGACCCAGCAATACCACTCCTGGGAATATACCCAAGAGATGCTCTATCATATGACAAAAGCATTTGTTCAACTATGTTCATAGCAGTATTATTTGTAATAGCCAGAACCTGGAAACAACCTAGATGCCCTTCAATGGAAGAATGGATGAAGAAAGTATGGAATATATACACGCTAGAGTACTACGCTGCGGTAAAAAACAATGACTTCTCGAATTTTGCATGCAAATGGATGGAAATAGAAAACACTATCCTGAGTGAGGTGTCCCAGACCCAAAAAGATGAACATGGGATGTACTCGCTCATTATTGGTTTCTAGCCATAAATTAGGGCCACGGAGTCTACAATAGGTGAACCTAAAGAAGCTAAGTAAGAAGGTGAACCCAAGGAAAAACATATAGTTATCCTCTTGGCTAAGGGAAGTAGACCAAATTGCCGGGGAGAAAATTAGGATCTTGGGGGTGGGGTGGGATGGGGGTAAGGGGAGATGGGGAGAGAAAAGGTAGAAGGGAATGAGGGGGGACTTGGGGAATCAGGAGAATTGGGATAAAGGAAAGGTGGATAGGGGAGCACGGAACCACAATTCTTAGTTAAGGGAACCACTTTAGGGTGAGCAAGAGATTTGACCCTAGAGGGGCTCCCAAGTGCCCAACATGAGGTTCCCAGTTAGTTCCTTGGGCAGCTGAGGATTGGGAACCTGAAATGACCCTATCCTAGAGCAATAAAGACATTTCTTTCCTTGCTCTCTGTCTCTGTCCTTTCTCTTCTCAACCACCCCATTCCTCCCTGAGAGGAATCACAAGTTTTTTCCATAAAGGGAACTAGAGCTTAGTTGGATCCTTAGACTTTTGTTTTAGGCAGGAACCAATTACTTCCCTATTCTAAGAGCACCTGGTCTGGCAACTAGCCATGCCTGTTGACAATAGCCTTGAGAGAGAGCCTCACTCTGTGATTTACAATTAGGTGGAACCTTTGTTGAGGTAGAAGTAAAATAACCTTGAACTAACTAGAGCAAGTCCCAAACTCTCTGACCTTTGGCCTTTTTAGGATTCCACAATTCCTCCCATTTATTGCAAGAGGACAGATAATTACGCCTGCCTTGGAATTAACATTTTCCATTTCCCAGTCCAACCCTTCTTTGGAATGTGCATTCTAATTCTAATTCACGCACGTCCTTGTCTTAGGTGGGGGAGGGGGAATCAAAACCCTACCTTCACTGTCCACCTCTGTAATCAATGGTTGAAGGGGGAAAGTACTGTGTTCTGCAACTTCAAGCCAAGTTTCTGTCAAGAGAGTTCATTAGCAATGAGCTAATGGTAAGCAAGCGGATAATACTTTGTGCTATGGAGCAATTAGTTTTATCCTTTCTATACATAGTTCCATTTTGTTAATGCCTATGTATATGAATGTTCATTAAAGATCCTGAAGCAGAGTTTGATTGATTTCTTAATGTATACATCTAATAGTGGTTAATCTGGCTCTTTGGTCATTATCTTCCTATGGTATTTCTGTATTGATTTGCACTGAAGTTGTATGGTGTATGTGTGAGTTTCCCCACATAGTTTCCAACTGCTGTTGTACTTTGTTTTCTTGATGACAGCCCTTTGAATGGGATGAGATAAAATCTCGAAACAATTTTGGTTTTCATTTCCTTTTTAACTAAGGCAGTTTCTTTCATAAATGTATTTGTCATTTGTACTTACTTTGAAAAATGTCTCTTCAGTTCATTTGATAGTTATAAATTAGATTTTTTCCTCTTTATAAACTTAGCTTTTCATGATATTTAGACTTTTTTAAGATTTCTTTTTTTTTTTTTTTTTATTTTTAAAACATTTTAATGAAAAAACTATTCTATACTAAAATCATTATATACAGTGTCAAGAAATTTTTTTTTTTTTTTAATAATTTTTTTATTAAGAAAAGAAGAAAAAAAAACATAAACAAAAAACAAGTTTCCACCTCCTCCCAGCCTCCCATCTCCCTCCCCCTCCTCCCACCCTTCTCCCCCTCCTCCCACCCTTCTACCCCTCCCCCCACTCCTCTCCCCCTCCCTCTCCAGTCCACAGAGCAGTCTAGGTTCCCTGCCCTGTGGCAAGTCCTAGGTCCTCCCCCCTCCGTCCATATCTAGGAAGGTGAACATCCAAACTGGCTAGGCTTCCACAAAGCCAGCACATTAAGTAGGATCAAAACCCCGTGCCATTGTCCTTGGCATCTCATCAGCCCTCATTGTTCGCCATGTTCAGAGAGTCTGGCTTTATCCCATGCTTTTTCAGTCACAGTCCAGCTGGCCTTGGTGAGCTCCCAGTAGATCAGCTCCACTGTCTCAGTGGGTGGGTGCACGCCTCGTGGTCCCGACTTCTTTGCTCATGTTCTCCCTCCTTCTGCTCCTCATTGGGACCTTGGGAGCTCAGTCCAGTGCTCCAGTGTGGGTCTCTGTCTCTGTCTCCATCCATCACCAGATGAAGGTTCTATGATGATATGCAAGATATTCGTCAGTATTGCTCTCGGATAGGGTCATTTCAGGTTCCCAATCCTCAGCTACCCAAGGAACTAACTGGGAACCTCATGTTGGGCACTTGGGAGCCCCTCTAGGGTCAAATCTCTTGCTCACCCTAAAGTGGTTCCCTTAACTAAGAATTGTGGTTCCGTGCTCCCCTATCCACCTTTCCTTTATCCCAATTCTCCTGATTCCCCAAGTCCCCCCTCCTTCCCTTCTACCTTTTCTCTCCCCATCTCCCCTTACCCCCATCCCACCCCACCCCCAAAATCCTAATTTTCTCCCCGGCAATTGGGTCTACTTCCCTTAGCCAAGAGGATAACTATATGTTTTTCCTTGGGTTCACCTTCTTACTTAGCTTCTTTAGGTTCACCTATTGTAGACTCCGTGGCCCTAATTTATGGCTAGAAACCAATTATGAGCGAGTACATCCCATGTTCATCTTTTTGGGTCTGGGACACCTCACTCAGGATAGTGTTTTCTATTTCCATCCATTTGCCTGCAAAATTCGAGAAGTCATTGTTTTTTACCGCAGCGTAGTACTCTAGCGTGTATATATTCCATACTTTCTTCATCCATTCTTCCATTGAAGGGCATCTAGGTTGTTTCCAGGTTCTGGCTATTACAAATAATACTGCTATGAACATAGTTGAACAAATGCTTTTGTCATATGATAGAGCATCTCTTGGGTATATTCCCAGGAGTGGTATTGCTGGGTCCAGGGGTAAGTTGATCCCGAATTTCCTGAGAAACCGAAACACTGACTTCCACAGTGGTTGCACAAGATGGCATTCCCACCAGCAATGGATGAGGGTACCCGTTCCTCCACAGCCTCTCCAGCAAAGGTTATCCTTGGTGTTTTTGATTTTAGCCATTCTGACAGGTGTAAGATGATATCTCAAAGTTGTTTTGATTTGCATTTCCCTGATTGCTAAGGAAGTTGAGCACGACTTTAAGTGTCTTTTGGCCATTTGAACTTCCTCTGCTGAGAATTCTCTGTTCAGTTCAGTGCCCCATTTTTTAATTGGGTTAATTAGCATTTTAAAGTCTAGTTTCTTGAGTTCTTTATATATTTTGGAGATCAGACCTTTGTCTGTTGTGGGGTTGGTGAAGATCTTCTCCCAATCAGTAGGTTGCCTTTGTGTCTTATTGACTATGTCCTTTGCTTTACAGAAGCTTCTCAGTTTAAGTAGGTCCCATTTATTCAATGTTGCCCTTAATGTCTGTGCTTCTGGGGTTATACATAGGAAGCGATCTCCTGTGCCCAGCTCCTGTAGGGTACTTCCCACTTTCTCTTCTATCAGGTTCAGTGTGTTCGGGCTGATATTGAGGTCTTTAATCCATTTGGACTTGAGTTTTGTGCACGGTGATAGATAAGGGTCTATTTTCATTCTTCTACAAGATGACATCCAGTTGTGCCAGCACCATTTGTTGAAGATGCTTTCTTTCTTCCATTTTATACTTTTAGCTCCTTTATCGAAAATCAGGTGTTCATAGGTTTGTGGGATAAAATTCGGGTCTTCTATACGATTCCATTGGTCGACTTCTCTGTTTTTATGCCAGTACCACACTGTTTTCATTACTGTAGCTCTGTAATAGAGTTTGAAGTCAGGGATGGTAATGCCTCCAGAAGATCCTTTATTGTATAGGATTGTTTTGGCTATCCTGGGTTTTTTGTTTTTCCATGTAAAGTTGATTATTGTCCTCTCCAGATCTGTGAAGAATTTTGATGGGATCTTGATGGGGATTGCATTGAATCTATAAATAGCTTTTGGTAGAATTGCCATTTTTACTATGTTGATCCTCCCAATCCAAGAGCAAGGGAGGTCCATCCATTTTTTGGTATCCTCTTCAATTTCTTTCTTCAATGCCTTAAAGTTCTTGTCAAATAGATCTTTCACTTCCTTGGTTAGATGTACCCCAAGATATTTTATGCTGTTTTTGGCTATTGTGAATGGTGAAGCTTCTCTGATTTCCCTCTCTGCTTCCATATCCTTTGTGTATAAGAGGGCGACTGATTTTTTGGAGTTGATCTTGTATCCTGCCACATTACTAAAGCTGTTTATCAGCTGTAGGAGTTCTTTGGTGGAGTTTTTGGGGTCGCTTATGTACACTATCATATCATCTGCAAATAACGAAAGTTTAACTTCTTCCTTTCCAATTCGAATCCCCTTGATTCCATTATGTTGTCTTATTGCTATTGCTAGAACTTCAAGCACTATATTGAAGAGGTATGGGGAGAGTGGACAGCCTTGTCGTGTTCCTGAGTTAAGTGGGATGGCTTTGAGTTTCTCTCCGTTTAATTTGATGTTAGCTGTCGGCTTGCTGTATATAGCTTTTATTATATTTAGGTATGACCCTTGTATCCCTAATCTCTCCAAGACTTTTAACATAAATGGATGTTGAATTTTGTCAAATGCTTTTTCAGCATCTAATGAAATGATCATATGGTTTTTTTCTTTCAGTTTATTTATATGCTGGATTACATTGATAGATTTTCGTATGTTGAACCAGCCCTGCATCTCAGGAATGAAGCCTACTTGATCATAATGGATAATTTTTCGGATGTGTTCTTGGATTCGATTTGCCAGTATTTTGTTGAGGATTTTTGCGTCGATATTCATGAGTGAGATTGGCCTGTAGTTCTCTTTCCTGGTTGAGTCTTTGAGTGGTTTTGGTATCAGAGTAATTGTGGCTTCATAAAAGGAGTTTGGTAATGACCCTTCTTTTTCTATCTTGTGGAATACATTAAGGAGTATAGGTATTAGATCTTCTTGGAAGATCTGGTAGAATTCCGCATTGAAACCATCTGGTCCTGGGCTTTTTTTGGTAGGGAGGTTTTTGATAACCTCTTCTAATTCTTCGCGACTAACAGGTCTATTTAGATTGTTCACCAGGTCCTGATTTAACTTTGGTATATGATATTTATCTAAAAAAGTATCCATTTCCTTTACATTTTCCAATTTTGTGGCATATAGGCTTTTGTAGTAAGATCTAATGATTCTCTGAATTTCCTCTGTGTCTGTGGTTATGTCCCCCTTTTCATTTCTGATCTTATTAATTTGCAAATTCTCTCTCTGCCGTTTGATTAGCTTGGATAGTGGTTTGTCAATCTTGTTGATTTTCTCCAGGAACCAGCTTTTTGTTTCATTGATTTTTTGTATTGTTTTCTGTGTTTCTATTTTGTTGATTTCAGCCCTCATTTTGATTATTTCCAGTCTTCTACTCCTCCTAGGTGAGTCTGCTTCTTTTTTTTCTAGAGCTTTCAGGTGGGCTGTTAAGTCTCCAATGTGAGCTTTCTCTGTTTTCTTTAAGTGGGCACTTAGTGCTATGAACTTTCCTCTTAGGACTGCTTTCATAGTGTCCCATAAGTTTGAGTATGTTGTTTCTTTATTTTCATTGAATTCCAGGAAGACTTTAATTTCTTTCTTTATTTCTTCCTTAATCCAGCTATGGTTCAATAGTTGACTGTTCAGTTTCCATGACTTTGTATGCTTTCTGGGGGTAGCATTATTGTTGAATTCTAACTTTAATCCATGGTGATCTGATAAGACACAGGTGGTTACTAATATTTTTTTGTAACTGTGGATGTTTGCTTTGTTACCGACTATGTGGTCGATTTTCGAGAAGGTTCCATGAGCTGCAGAGAAGAAGGTATATTCTTTCCTATTTGGATGGAATGTTCTATAGATGTCTGTTAAGTCCATTTGATTCATTACCTCCACTAATTCTCTTATTTCTCTGTTAGGTTCCTGTCTGATTGACCTGTCCATTGGTGAGAGAGGAGTGTTGAAGTCTCCTACTATTAGTGTGTGCGGTTTGATGGCTGCCTTGAATTTTAGCAATGTTTCTTTTATGTACGTGGGTGCTTTTATATTAGGGGCATAGATGTTCAGGATTGAGACTTCATCCTGATGAACTGTTCCTGTTATGAGTATAAAATGCCCCTCTCCATCTCTTCTGATTGATTTAAGTTTAAAGTCAACTTTGTTAGAGATTAGTATGGCCACACCTGCCTGTTTCTTAGGACCATTTGCTTGATAGGCCTTTTCCCAGCCCTTTACTCTGAGTAGGTGCCTGTCTTTGTGGTTGAGGTGTGTTTCTTGTAAACAGCAGAATGTTGGATCCTGTTTTCTTATCCAATCTCTTAGCCTGTGCCTTTTTATAGGTGAGTTGAGTCCATTGACATTAAGTGATATTAATGACCAGTGGTTGTTAACTCCGGTCATTTTTTTTTTTAGTCGTAGAGTTTGTGAGTTTCCCTTCTTTGTTTTGTGTTGGTGAAGGGTCTCTAGATGTCTGAGGTATTGTGGTCATTGTTGGACTCCTTGGTTAGTGATTTTCCTTCAATTACTTTCTGTAAGGCTGGATTTGTGGCTGCGTATTGTTTAAATTTGTTTTTATCCTGGAAAATTTTATTTTCTCCATTTATAGTGAATGAAAGCTTGGCTGGGTATAGTAATCTGGGCTTGCACCCATGGTCTCTCAGTTTCTGCAGTACATCTAACCAGGACCTTCTGGCTTTCATGGTTTCCATGGAGAAGTCAGGTGTAAGTCTGATAGGTTTACCTTTATAAGTAATTTGGCCTTTTTCCTTTGCAGCTCTTAATATTCTTTCCTTATTTTGTATGCTTTGTGTTTTGATAATTATATGGCGAGGGGATGTTTTTTTTTGATCCAGCCTATTCGGTGTTCTGTATGCTTCTTGCACCTTCATAGGAAAATCTTTCCTTAGGTTGGGAAAGTTTTCTTCTATAATTTTATTAAATAGATTTTCTGGACCATTGAGCTGCCCTTCTTCTCCTTCTTCTACTCCTATTATTCTTAGGTTTGGTCTTTTTATTGTGTCCCATAATTCCTGAATGTTTTGTGATGAGAGTTTGTTGGACTTGCTGTTTTCTTTGATCAGTGTGTTTATTTTCTCTATGGTATCTTCAGAATCCGAGAGTCTTTCTTCTATCTCTTGTATTCTGCTGGTTATGCTTGTTTCTGTAGTCTCTATTCGTTTACCTAGATTTTCCATGTCCAGACGGCCCTCTGTTTGTGTTTTCTTCTTTGCCTCCATTTCAGTTTTCAGGTCTTGAACTGTTTCCATTATCTGTTTGATTGTTTTTCCTTGGTTTTCTAGGGTATCATTCACTGATTTATTCAATTCTTCAAACTTTCTGTTATATTTCTCATCCATTTCTATAAGGGCGTTTTTTACATGCTGTTTAAGGGTGTCAATCACTTTCATGAAGTCAATCTTTTCTCCTTCCTCTTGATTAAGGGGTTCTTGTCCTCCCGTTGTGAGGTCGCTTGTTTCTGGTAGCTTCATGTTGCTTTTCAGCTTGTTGGGCGAATTCTTGCCTTGACGTCGGCCCATCTCTTCTTCCAAATGCTCCCTATGGATCTTCTTTTACCTGATTAGGTCTCCTTGCCTACCAAACGCTGTCTCTCCCCAATGTTGGCTCTCCCAATGCTGGGACTCCCCAATGCTGGGTCTCCTGGCGCTGAAAGATCAGGCCTCCGTGCTGGTTGGGCAGCTCGCAGACAAAGCGCCTACCCCGCTTGGTGCAGGCAGGCCACAGAAACAAAGGAACTGCTGCCCCCCGGGAGCCCCGGCTACTCGGACTCAGCGCCCAGATAGGCTGGGCTGGGCGATGCCACGCGCCAAAAGAGGGCAGTGGGTCGAAGTGGGGAGGGCTCTGGACGGAAGCTGGGTGGGCCAGGAAGAAAGAGGCAGCACCCGGGGAGTAGAGGCCCTGCAGAGAGCCCAAGCAGGACAGGGGGCCAAGAAACCCCCGAGCTCCCCGTCCCAGGCTGGCGCCGTGGGCCAGAAACTCACCCCAATGCTGGGTCTCCTGGCGCCGAAAGATCAGGCCTCCGTGCTGGTTGGGCAGCCCGCAGACAGAGCGCCTACCCCGCTTGGTGCAGGCAGGCCACAGAAACAAAGGAACTGCTGCCCGCCCGGGAGCCCCGGGTACTCGGACCCAGCGCCCAGATAGGCTGCGCTGGGCGATGCTACGCGCCAAAAGAGGGCAGTGGGGGCGAAGTGGGGAGGGGTCTGGACGGAAGCTGGGTGGGCCAGGAAGAAAGAGGCAGCAGAGAGCCCAAGCAGGACAGGGGGCCAAGAAACCCCCGAGCTCCCCGTCCCAGGCTGGCGCCGTGGGCCAGAAACTCACCCCAATGCTGGGTCTCCTGGCGCCGAAAGATCAGGCCTCCGTGCTGGTTGGGCAGCCCGCAGACAAAGCGCCTACCCCGCTTGGTGCAGGCAGGCCACAGAAACAAAGGAACTGCTGCCCGCCCGGGAGCCCCGGGTACTCGGACCCAGCGCCCAGATAGGCTGCGCTGGGCGATGCTACGCGCCAAAAGAGGGCAGTGGGGGCGAAGTGGGGAGGGGTCTGGACGGAAGCTGGGTGGGCCAGGAAGAAAGAGGCAGCAGAGAGCCCAAGCAGGACAGGG
The DNA here is from genome assembly GCF_018167655.1 of Microtus oregoni. Lineage (NCBI taxonomy): Eukaryota > Metazoa > Chordata > Mammalia > Rodentia > Cricetidae > Microtus > Microtus oregoni. Next base: position 21,464,760 of record NW_024543060.1, read on the forward strand.
GGCCAAGAAACCCCCGAGCTCCCCGTCCCAGGCTGGCGCCGTGGGCCAGAAACTCACCCCAATGCTGGGTCTCCTGGCGCCGAAAGATCAGGCCTCCGTGCTGGTTGGGCAGCCCGCAGACAAAGCGCCTACCCCGCTTGGTGCAGGCAGGCCACAGAAACAAAGGAACTGCTGCCCGCCCGGGAGCCCCGGGTACTCGGACCCAGCGCCCAGATAGGCTGCGCTGGGCGATGCTACGCGCCAAAAGAGGGCAGTGGGGGCGAAGTGGGGAGGGGTCTGGACGGAAGCTGGGTGGGCCAGGAAGAAAGAGGCAGCAGAGAGCCCAAGCAGGACAGGGGGCCAAGAAACCCCCGAGCTCCCCGTCCCAGGCTGGCGCCGTGGGCCAGAAACTCACCCCAATGCTGGGTCTCCTGGCGCCGAAAGATCAGGCCTCCGTGCTGGTTGGGCAGCCCGCAGACAGAGCGCCTACCCCGCTTGGTGCAGGCAGGCCACAGAAACAAAGGAACTGCTGCCCGCCCGGGAGCCCCGGGTACTCGGACCCAGCGCCCAGATAGGCTGCGCTGGGCGATGCTACGCGCCAAAAGAGGGCAGTCCTTTTTTAAGATTTCTATGAGCTTGGAATATTAATTTCTACTTTACCCCTTTTATCGAAATAGATTTTTTTTTCTCCCATAACCTACATGTTTATAGAACCACTCATTCTACTTCTCCCAGACCCTCCCCATTCCCCCTCCAATTGCTTTATCTTATTAGAATAATAATTTTATTATATTCTTCTTTGATGGAATAACAATAAAATATAATATAAAGACAAAACAAAAACTAATACATTGAAATTGCATAAAACAGAGGGAAGAAAGAAAAGAGCCCAAAAGAAGGCACAAGAAACAGAGACCAACTCATTCATGTATGGAAGCCTATAAAGAAAACCGTTAAACTGAAAGGCAAAATATATATGCAGAAGATCTTTAAGGTAAAATGAGAGAATAAAATATATATGAATAACATAAAATAAATGTCAAAAAATAAAAATAATGAGATAATTGTTTATAAAAAAGAAGAGCCTACCTGACACAATATTATGAAACAAGGGCCTCCAATGTCTCAGTTAAGATGATTTTCTGTTGATCATTTACTGCTGGGAATGAAGCATACCCTCAAGTGTAATTTGTTTCCTCTGTGAGATTTTTTGGAAGAAACTGAATTTACATTTATAAGTGCTTATTAATTCTTATTACTAATCATCATCAGCAGAACATTAATAATAAGAGTAATTTATTTTTTTTTCCATCCTATAGTACAGCTCTTTAACTTATTGCTTTCCTTTCTGTGCAACACATTTCTCAATTTTAAGCCATGATATCTGTCAATTCTTCCTCTTCTTTAATGAGCTTTTAGGTTCTTAAAACACTGTTTCTTATGTCTCAGTTTCACCATTTTCCCCCTGTAGTTTCAGAGATTAAGGTATCTGACACAAATATACAACAAGACAAAAATGGAGAAGTTGACAGAATCTGTTTGTTCTCTGTGAAATATGTATTACATCAGATATCTTAACAATAGTACCTTAGGATATATTAATTAATGGAATATTTGGTTTTCTTTGATTGTATTATTGTTTTGAGATTAAAACTACATTTTTTTTTCTTTCTCTTTCCTTTCTCTAGCCCCTCTTAGTACCCCAACTTGTTTGTTTGAAATTTGTGGCCTCTTTTTTTTTTTTTTTTTCTTGCTGGTATCTCCAGCAGATAGGGCTGTGGCAGAGCTGATCCCACCAATCTCTCTCTGGTGCTGAACGTGATCATGAGTTTGCTGACTCAGACCTTCACCCTTGGCCACTATAGAAAAACACACTGAGTCAGTAGTCTTGTTGAAGCAGGATCTCACTTAATTGTATTAGGCAGGAACTTATATAGGGTTGTAATAGGGGGTGGGAGTCTTGGGATGGGGTAAGGTGGAGTATTATGGCCAATAATATTCTGCCACATTAGCAGTGGCTGGGAAGAGGCTGCTTTAGGTCGGGGTGTGCTGAGTCATATGTGGAAGTAAAGGCCAAAGACAGGTCACCAAACTGAGCCTCACACCTGGGCCACATGCGGCCACAAATTTACATACTTGTGTGTATGCACATTCTTAAATACATTAGAGTTTTCTTTGATAAAGTATTATTTGAACAAATTTCCCTTTAAAATCAATAAGAGATTTCTCATTATTTAATGGGAACTATTTTTTTTTAATTTTAATATAATTGCATCATTTTCTTCTTCTCTATCCTCCATCTAAACCTTTCCATGCTCTACTTCTTGCTCTTTTAAACATTCCAGGCCACAGTTTTCATTAATTGTAAGTTTAAATTATATTGCTATTGCAATACTAGAAAGTTGCACAGTGGCCTTCTCCTGTGATGTAAGGTGTATGTGTGTGTGCATGTGTGTCTGTGTGTATTGTTTCTTTAAGCACAGCAAAAGTTATAGAGGAAAATATAGTCAAGATTGAGAAGATTAATATCTTATATAGTACTATAATAAAAGCACGAAAGTGGTCAGAAGTAGAAAGCATTTGTTCCCTTTAAGTAGTCAGGAAATATTGTATTTAATTTTTTTCTGTTACATGCTCAGTGACTATTCATGGTTGTCTTGGGCTTAAATTGGAGAGGAGGTATGATTTAGTGGATGACTGACCACCGACATTTTCCAACTACAATTACTACTGACTCACCACAGTGACCTAGTGCAAGTCCTTTATCATCATTATCATGATATTATTATCATTAGATTTTTATGACTCACATGAATCTGCTTTAAACTCATTGCAATAGCATATTCCTCAGTGGCCCAGCACTTACAGGTATTTCTTACTGGAATAGAAATCGCAGGAGGACTCAGTCTGTGTTGGAAACTACTGATAAGAATGAACAGTATTATAAACTTTCCCTTCCCTTCTGAATGCAGAAGCAGTTTAAAATGATCAACATTTACTTATATTTTCTTTGTCTGCTTTCACATTTCCTAAAAGCATGCAGCATTTTAACTTTATTTACATCTGTACTCATGAAATATTAAATCCAAGAAAATATTATTTTTCTATTTTTCAAAGTAGATTATAAATTAAAGGATAATATTATACTCAAGCATTATAATATCAAATAGCTATATTTAAGATTTTTACCACAAATAACTTATACTTGACTATCTTAGCAATATTATGAATAATTAATTTATATTACTCTACTTTTTTTTTTTACCTTGTATGTTAGTACGAATTTCTGTGGTCAGTTTCCTTTATGTTTACATAAAGAATGTAACTAGCCATTTCATAAATTTCAGGGATGTCTGTGACTGCGAAATTATATTTAATAGGCATAGCTTTTATATGCCTATGTTGATATCTTTTTCACTTTTAATTTTGAAGAATTACAAATTTAAAATTTCTTTCAAAAATGGTATAAACAAATGCAATTACAATTTACGTAAGGTAAAGCATACTTGCATTTTGCAAACCTGTAGTACAACATTATGATAAAATTATAAGCACATAGTCAGCCTATGCACATTTTGGCCACTTTCTTTAGAAAAGTTTACACCCACTCTAAGGCTTGGACTACTTCCATTCTCTTGGAATTCTCTCTCACCATCTCAATGACTGCAGTTAAATATGTATTAGAACTTTTTGTCAAAAAACTCTATGCTTTCTTGGTTAATGAAAATGGATCTTAGGCAAATGTATGTCTTCTTGGTTAAATACTTTGCCCTTTAAGCTAAAAGGCCTGATTTCAAATACTTATATATATGACTATATTTTCATCTTTTTATTTCAACAACATTCACTTTGGTCTAGCCTAAACTCTGCTTTTAGCATCTCATTGATGCTTATCTATTATCTGAGTTATAAGTAATATATATTATATATAATATACTTATAACTCAGATATATATATATATATGCAAGAATATATTACCAGAAGTTATATAAGTTATGCAAATATTTTGAAATTGTTTTATTTTTGCATCATAAGTATCTGGAAATTAATTACCTTCATTTCAGTCAGTTGTTTTATAATGATGAGCAATATTCAAAAGTATGAATATATCCAACACATGTGATTGTTTGTCCATTGAATAACCTATTACTTTGACATTTTATATATAAAGAATAAAGCAATGTTCTTTCTCAATCTAAGTTACTTCACTCAGGATGACATTTTTGGAAATCCATCAATTTGTTTTCAAATTTCCTGGTGTCCTTTTTTTTTTTTTTTAAATCATGCCAGCCCCCTGGTGTCCTTTCATAAAACAGCTGAGTCATACTCTACTGTGTTAATGTACTACATTTACTATCCATTCTTTGGTTGAGGGACATCTAGGTTGTTTCCAGATTCTGGCTAAAGCTTCTCTTTGCAAAGTTGAACAAGTGTCCTTGTGGCATGATTGAACATCCTTTGGGTCTATGCCCAAATGTTTTATAGCAGGGTCTGTGGTAGATTGATTTCTAGTTTTTGGAGTAATTGCCACATTGACTTCAAAAATAACTGTACAATTTTGTACTCCCACTAGCAATGGAAAAGTGATCCCTTTGCTCCAGCATTCGCTGTTGCTTGTATTTTTGATCTTAGCCATTTTTTCAGGTGTAAGACAGAATCTCAGTCATTTTCATTTGCATTTCCTGGCTGGCTAAGGATGTTAAACATCTACTTAAGTGTACCTCAGTCATCTGGACTCTTCTATTGAGAATTCTTTGTTTAGATCTGAACTCATTTTTAAAACTGGATTGTTTTATTTTTTAATATCTGGTTTCTTGAGTTCTTTATATTTGGGAAATCAGTATGTCTTCTCACAAGTGGATTTTAGATGTAAAATAAAGGTATTTATTCTACAAGGCACAGACACAGAAAGATTAGGTAAGAAGGAAGGTTCATGCTGGGATGCCCACATCTCACTGTGAAGATGAAATAGAAGAAATTTCACGAGTGGACAGAGAGCCAGTGGGTATGGGAAAATAAATGATTACGTTTGGGGCACAAAGACAGAGATTACTGAAAGAGACTATTAGAAAGGGGGGCATTTAGGGTCAGAATAAAAACCTGCAGCAAAAGAATCTTCCAGAAAACTACATGGATGACCCAGTGACAACTTTAGCAATAGCTGATATGTAGCCTGAACTGGCCATCACTAGTGACCAGGAAAGAGGAAAGGGGAAGCCAACCGGGCTACTTAACCTACATTCTGTCTTGTCTATGGCATATTCTGGGATTGGTGGCTAGCCCAATTGTCATCAGAGAGATGTCATCCAGAGGCTGATCTTAATAGATGTAAAATCACAACCAAACATAGGGCAGAACTCTTAGAATTCTGAAGAAGAAGGGGAGAAAAGATTGTAGGGGCCAGAAAGGTCAGGGACACCACAGAAAACTCAAAGAATCAACTAACATATGCTCATAAGGGTTCACAGAGACTGAACAACCAGGAAGCCTGCATAGGACTGACCTAGGCACTCTAAATATATGTTACAGTTGTGTAGCTTGGTCATTGTGTGGAACTCTTAACAATGGAAACAGGGTCTTTATCCTTCTCTTTTATTGATTTTTAGGATCCTACTCCTCATACATGCCTTTTCCAGCCTTAATACATGGGGACGTGTTTAGTCTTACTGCAACTTGATATACCATATTTTGTTCATACTCATGAAAGGCCATCCCTTTCCTAAACACAAATGAGGGAAGAGTGCATTGCAGAATGGAAACAGAGGGGTTGTAGCGAGAGACTGGAGGAGAAGAGGAGGAAGAAACTGATACTGAGAATTAAAAGAAAGAAAGAGAGAGGGGAAAAGAAAGAAAGAAAGAGAAAGAGAGAAAGAAATAAGGAAAGAAAGAAAGAAAGGAAGAAAGAAAGAAAGAAGAGAAAGAAAGAAGAGAAAGAAACTTTCTGGGTGGGTCTGGGCTATCTCACTCAGGATAATTTTTTTTTCTAATTTCATCCATTTACCTGAAAATTTCATAATATCATTTTTCTAACAACTGAGTAAGACTGCATGCACCATATTTTCTTTGAGCAATACTCAAATACACCCAATTTTTTATCCATTCTAGAAAATATTGGTATCTATTCACTTTCAAATGGATATCCATGATTAAGTAATGATAATCAAGTTACAATCCACAAACCTAGAAATTTTAGGTAAAGAGGAGGTCTCATTGGGGGATGCATGGATCACTAAGGGAAGGAAAACTAGAAAAATTTTGCAGGTGAACTCAAAAGGGTGGATCCGAAAGGGGAGGCATTAGTTGTGGTAGAGAAGATGGAAGGAGAGAGTGTTCAGACAGCTGAAATTGGGGAACATTTGAAGTGCATTGTAGAAACCTGATGCAGTGGAAACTTCCTAGAATCTGTGAGGGTTACCTTAGGGAGGCTCCTGATAATGGAGAATATGGAATCTGAACTGGCCATGTTTTGTCGCTAGTAAAGGCTTCCAGTGGTTTATGCTCTGTTAAGTTGTTGACTGATGGTTTTAAGTAATGGTCTCTAAACGACTCAGAGGAGTGCCAATACAGTCACTCTCTGAAAAGTGACATTGGAGCCCCATTGCCAAGAACAGTATCCACATAGCTCAGTGAATGTAGGGAGGTCAAGTTAGTGCATTGATGGAGCATTAACCCCTATGTTCTAGTTTTTGTTGTTGTTGTTGTTTGTTTTTTTTTTTTTTTTTTTTTTTTTTGGTTAGTTGAGATACTCTGCAGGATATAGAAAGAGAAACATGGGCACAAAAACGGCCACAAAAGCTTTGACTGTCTGTATTGTGCTGGGAAATGGTGGCACAGAACTTATAGGAGTGGCCAAACTAGACCTGGTGCAACTTGTAGCCAATTACATGAAAGGAAGCACATTTGGTACACTGAGAATGGTCAGGAATAAGGGAATGGATAACCCAGAGTCCAGAACTAAATATGACAGGGAGAAGTAAAATAAAAAAAAACAAAAATCAATTAAATAATTTCTATGCTATACTCATTGATTAAAACCTTGTGTATTCATCATCAGTGGCTTGACTTGATAGCAGATAGCAGCAGTTGTAGAGACACACACCCAGGCATTTTGTGGAGACAGAGTCTGAATTGGAGGTCTCTGTTAGTTCCCAACCCTAAGGTTCCTAGAACCCTTCCAAACATGGGGAGGAAAGATAGTAGAAATCATAGGAGATGGAGGAAACCAGGAGGACATGACACACTGAATCAACTAAGCAAAGCTAACATGGACTCACAGAGACTGAAGCAACAATCACAAGGCTGTAAGGGTCTGCACCAGGTACTATGCATATATTTTTTTTGCTTGTTAGTTTGTATTATTGTGGGGCTCCTAACAGTGAGAGCAGGTGGATCCATGACTTTTCTTTGGCATAAACTTGGCTGGGAAATGAAGACAAATATTCAGCATGATACCTGAGAGGAAAACAAAACAAAACAAAAAGACCTTCCCTGAACTCCATCTATAAACTAATTAAGTCAGGCTCCTTATTGCCTGTGTTCATAGGAAAAAGATCCCCTCTCTTCTTATCTCTCTAATACTATCATGCATACACCCCTGTCGTTTCCGCTCAATTGTTTTTAAAAATCTTCATGCTCTACTGGTCTTTTGGAACACAGAATGGAAATGTGAAGTTTCATTGTATCAGAGTGGATTGGGAAGTTCCAACTTCCCATATTGCTGTTGATGTTGCCTTAATAAATTATCTTATCTTTTTAACTTGTAGAGATCAGCATTTACTTTCTGCCTATCCTATAAATACTCATCTATTGATGTATCTACGAATATAAGTTGTGTCTTCATTAAAATAAACTTCTTCAAAAGCAATTACTTCATTGCTTACTTCTTATATTGCATTATTACTGTTACCATTACAATATTAAATCATCCAAAAGAAGGTGTTTTAATATTAAATGCTTGTAAACTTGTAGAGAGAGTGTGCCACACATACATTGCTGATGTAAATTGATCGGACCACTTTGGAGACAGTTTGGCAGCTCCTTAAAATCTTTGTCATTGAAGTTCAAATTCAATAATGCTTTGGACATCAAAATGGAATACTACTTTTGTAGTTCTAATGCTAACATGGCCTTTAACTTCTGCAAACTTATTATTCACCTTATAATTTCAACTTTATTTAAATTCCTGAAAAATAATTATTATGCAACTCTAACAATAAAAATCTTTTTAAGTACATCTCTCAACTTATAAAATGATATGAAATATTTTTATTTATTGTGGTACAGGTATAACAAAAATACAATGCAAAATATGCATTTCCTTTTTTAGATTATTTAATTTTCTGTGTAAGATTATTTTAACTGCACGTTTGTATGTACTCTAAATATGTGCCTGGTTTCTGTGGGATCTGAAGAGATCGGTTGGAACTGGAGTCAGAGCTGGTTGTAAAACACAGTGAAAATGCTAACTACTAAACCTAGGTCCTCTAACATAACAAGTTCTCTTGATTACGGAACCATCTCACTAACGCTCTAACATACATTTTATAAAATACATTAATCTAACAATAAAGCAAAGGCAGAATTCTAACTTTTATTGTTTCACTTTTGCTGTGAACTATAAACTCTCCCAACATACCTCCTGATGTCAATCCTAATGTCTGAGCTGAAAACCATAGAATCACAAAAGGAAGAAAATTTCAGCAGGTCTAAGCATGAAGTAAGAGATGATCAAGAGTTCCATAAATAACTGTTATTTACTTCAAGTGAATTTGGCTTCTATGATTATATTTGCATATGAGGATTGAAATTCTTCAATGGAATTTGGAGGAAACACAGATATTCTGAATAGGAGGAACACATCAACAATCAAGTACTTAGAAAATTTCAGGAATGCTGTCTGCCATTTGTAATGTGATGTAAGTTGTAACTTCTTTTAAATTTATGAACCTAATCAAAGATTAGAGCTATTGTAATCCTAAAACATTATTACATATTACTTCTATGAGTAATTCCATTTAAAATTATTTACTCTTAATAAACTCTGTAGACATGAATGATATTTTAATTTTGGACTTACTGATATTTTATTAAAGTATAGATAAAAAGTACTGGTGATATAAATATATTAGGGTAGTGTCTTATAGTTACAACTTATTCTTCTGAGGTAATTATTAGTTACTCTTATTCTCAAAGTAGAGATTATAGTCACAGGAAGACTTTTGATATTTCTGAAGAGAATACTAGGTTGAATAAAGAATGTATGTTTAGAAGAATGGCTACCAAATATTTTGTATGTGAAAAGTTGAAAGGGTTGACTCTATCAATCACTTTAGGTTAAGTAGGTCAGATAAACACAAATAATAGAGGAATTATGAACAGTTGTTTTGGAATCTGACCTATTTATCACCATGGCTCTTTATAATAACTGACCAGTTTGAGTATTTTTTAAGCTGAGATTGTACTCATATTAAGGCTACAATCACTCATAGAATCTTTAAAAGCAGAAATTAATATGCATTTACTCAATTAAAATGATTATACAACATTCTGATGTGATTATAATGAGCAAAATCAGTCCCAAACTGCTCTATTACATTTTGCAAAGATTTACAAGAACATTAGAGGAAGGAAAAATAATTCTCATAATAACCCAGAACAGCCCCAAGGATTTTTTTTTATACAAACTTGGGAGAAAACACTCACAAGGAATAGAAATACCTGCCCTAGTTACAAAAATTCTAATCAAAATTGCCCCTTAGGTCATCCCCGGAGTAGAACTAAAGAAATATTGTCTTATATTTTACCCTAAAAATAGAGTTCATAGACAATTTGTTAAATGCCTCCCACCTTTCTGTATTCTTGTAGAAATCACAACATTTACTAAATTACTACCATTCCTCAGGATACCTAAGAAATAAAATGGAATTACCTGAGTACACATGATGAAAATATATTATACTTTTAGAAAAAACTCACCTTTGAGTAGCAGTTTAGACCTTGAATTTATTAATACCTACTTGAAGAAGAAAAGTTCCTCAAAGTAATGTGTTTGTCAAAGGAATTTAGTTTTTCTATAACAGGAATTACTGACATAGCTCCTATGATTATAAACAACCCCCATTTAGGTTACATAACCCTTTTGTTAATAATTAGTCATGGTAATCATGCAGTCATCATCACAGTAGATTTTCATTTATAATCACAAAAAATTGAAGATTCAAAGTATAAGTAGTCATTAACTTCTCCCTCTTTTGTTTATCTTCCCTTTCCAAAGCCACATTTCCAGACATCATTGTCTACTTTGTTGTTCATTACTGATTTAATGTGTATAGATTTTTAATTTTTCTCACCTATAATTGTAAATAAATAATATTTTGTATTACTTCATATATTATCAGTTTAGTGATTAATAAAATGTCGTCTAATTTCAACCTGTAGTCAGCCTTCAATATACTTCAGTGGAAAATTAACTGTGGAGTTTTCATGACAAAGTTAATCATTGTGGGAATATTCATCCATTCTGTGATAGAATTCTCGATTATATAGCAGAGAAAGTGAGTAGAACACAAATACTTATGATCATTATTTCCCTCCTGATTCTGGATGCTGTAGGTCAGTCACTTCAAATTTCTGTCATTTTAATGTAGGCAGAGATGGCTCTTGTTCCTGCCTGCCCAGACCCAAATAATCACATAGAAACTACAATACTGCTTGGCATATAGCCTAGGCATATTCCTGGATAACTCATATCTTAAATTAATCCATTTCTATTAATCTATGTATCACCACCACAAGATTGTGGCCTACTGGTAAGGTTTATCTGTGTCTTTTTCCTTCAGAAGCTACATGGCATCTGTCTGACACTGACTACTCTCTCTATTTCTGTTTGGATTTCCACCCTGGCTTAGTCATTGGCTAAAGTAGTTTTATTCATTATCCAATAAAAATAAAACATACAGAAAGACTTTCCACATCATCTTTTCTGAAAGGATGTACTTTACCCTTGAAATCCAGAGTAAAATCACCACTTTCTTACTTAAATTGCTTTGTCTCATTATATTATCACAGAAACTCCAATATATATGACATTGACTAAAAATCTCCTCAAAAATATCCATTTGAGAGACCAAATAAATTAATGTTTCCTAATAGTTTAATAAATATTATTTTGTGTAATAAATCTAGAAATTATGTTTCAGTTAGTCAAAAAGAACAAAAACAGAATAAACAAAATAAAACAACAAAAGATCAAAAGTAATACAAGGGGTAACTAGTCAACATGCACTTCTTACTTTCTCACAGATTGTATAACTTTCATTGTAAAACATTGAAGTTGGTTTGGTTCAAGGACTGAGAATAGTATAAGGTGATTATAATCATGTTCTTATCATTAAGTGGTGTTATAATTATTCTGTTTTAGTTTTTATATTGAGAATTTTTAAAATATAATCTTTTTTCAATTTCCATAGCTATACCCATTCCTACTCCCTCCCCTCCTCCCACTTCCCCTCACCTCACACCACTTACCCATTCACTCCTCAGAAAGAGTAAGGCTTCCCATGGGGAGTCAATAAGGTATAACACTTCAGTTCCAGGCAAGACAAAGGTACTCAGCCCATATCCAAGATGAGAAAAAAAAAAAAAAAAGTGCTCCTAGAAGCCAGTTCAAGCACTAGGGATAAATCCGGGTCCCATATGCTGCCCAAGCCTCACAACTGCCCCCACATTTATTGACCTAAATTGGCACTATACAGACTTACCTGCTATCAATTGAGAGCCAGTGAGATCTCACTAGTTCAGGTCAGTTGTTTCTGTGGGTCATCATGGTTTTGACCCCTTTGCTCATATTATCGCTTGTCCCTCTCTTGGTCTGGTCTCAGGTAGCTCAGGCCAGGACTTTGCTGTAGATCTCTGTATCTGCTTCCATCAGTTGCTGGCTGACAGTTCTATGATGACAATTAAGGCAGTCATCATTCTGATTACAGGGGAAGGCCAATTTAGGCCCACTCCACTATTGCTTAGAGTGTCATCCTTGAGGATTCCAGGTAATTTCCCAAGCTCTACATTTCTGCAATAGTCCTTTAATGGTTTCCTCAATGAAGATATCTCTTTCCTTTATTTCCCTTACTGTTCTTCCCCTTCCTTGAACATCCCATTGGCTTATGTTCTTCTTCTGCCTCCCTTGCTTTTCCCTCCTCTTCCATGCTTCCCTTCTATCACCCTCCTGATTTTCTCTGGAGGTCCTACCTGTTTCCCCTTCCCAGAGAGATGCAGCCATCAGGGAAATGCAAATCAAAATGACTCCAAAATACCACCTTATACCAGTCAGAACAGCTAAGACCAAAAACACAAATGAAAGCTTATGCTGGAGATGAGGTGAAGTAAGGGGAATGCTCCTCCATTGCTGGTTGGAGTGTAAATTTATACAGCCACTTTGGAAATCAATATGGCCATTTCTCAGAAAATTGGGATTCAGCTTACCTCAGGACGCAGCAATACCACTCTTGGGCATATACCCAAATGATATACACTCTTATTGCAAGGAAATTTGCTCAGCTGTGTTCATAGCAATTTTATTCGTAATAGCCAAAACTTGAAAACAACCTAGATGGCCTTCAACTGAAGAATGAATAAGGAATGTGGTACATTTACATAATGGAGTAGTACTCAGTGGTGGAATAACCAAACCAAACGAAAACAAACAAACAAAAAGTGACATCTAGAAATTTGCATGCAAATGGATGGAACAAGATAAAAAAAACATAAATTGATAGGGAAGAGAGGGCACATATATGCAATGGAATTTTATTCAGTTAAATAAAAATGAAATAATGATATTTGCAGATAAATTGATGGAAATGGGGGAGCAAAGACTGAGGCAAAGCAATCAGTTCAAGAGCACAAACCACCTTATTTACTATCTCATACGTGGACGTTGGCATAAAATATTTTGTTGAATGAGTATAATTTGGAACATAAACAGGAACTAGAAATGTAAAAAATTGTCTTATGTTGGGGGCAGATCAAGAAAGGGAGGATAATAAACTATGCATTGCATAAAACAAACTCATGTTTTCTCTCATATGTGGATCATAACTTCAAAACTGTAATTTTGTGTGTTCAACTACTAAGATTAACAGAAGACAGAAACTAGAAAGAAGACTTTGTAGAGGTAGTTTTTCTTGCAGAAGGTCTGAAACTCATACATAGGTGATAGCTTAGGTAACAGTAGAATAAAGGAGGAGGAATACTACACGTGGAAAGACTTAAAAAGAGAAAAACATGTAGAAAGAGAGAAAAGAGGGGTTGGTGGGTAAATGTTAATTGAACCAAAGGTTGTATGGAAATGTCATACATAAATGCACTACTTGATAGTTAATTAAATTTTAATTTACTATAAGAGTTAGATAGGAGATATCCTGTTTTGATGGATTGTTTTGGGATATCCTTCTGTATATGGGTTGCTCTTATTTGTTAATTAATAAAGCTGCTTTGGCCTATGACAGGGCAGAAGAAAGCCAGGCTGGAAGAGATACATAGAGAAAATAGGCAGAGTCAGAGAGATGCCATGTACTGCTGAAAGAGGCAGATGCTGGTTGGAGCCTAACCAGTAGGTAGAAATAGGTTAATTTCTACTAACCCGTTAATAGAAATGGGTTGATTTTACATGTAAGAGTTAGATAGAAATATACATAACCTATTGGCCAAATAATATTGTAATTGATAAAGTTTCTGTGTGATCATTCGTGTCTGAGGGGCTGGGAAATGAAAGAGCAGCATCCATCTACAATGGATAATTCTGCAACTAAAAGAGATGGTTTATTCGACAGAAATCTCAGTGGCAGGTATGGGAATATTATTGAAATAGTTGGTCAGCAAAACCTCAGGGACCATCTAAACTGGGGGTTTTCAACTTTCCTAAGCCAGAAAGCTGTTATAGAGTTGCTCAGGTTATAAAGATCCCACCATGAAATTATTATGTTGCTACTTCACAACTACTTTTGCTACTGTTATGTGTTGTAGCTTAACTATCTGATATGCAGGGTATTTGATATGTGACCCCAAAGGGGGTCTCGGCTGCCAGTGTGAGAACAGCTACTACACAATGTAGACTTCTGTCAGTCCTTTGGTTTCCCACCAAAACTAGTTCTTAAGATGCTATTGCTGAAGATAAACACACATTTTTTTTTTATTTTAAGATAAAGGAAATCGAGTTCAGAAACCTGGATGTTTTCTCCTTGATTTCTACCTTTCATTGAGCCATAAGCTGCATTGCAGCTTACTGGAAGAGAACAGGCTTCAGGAACATTGTTCATATTTGAATGCTACCGATTATAAGGCTCCAAGCTCTCATAGCTCATATAAAGCAACAAAACAAATTCAATGAATGTGTTTTATAAAGTCATTCAAATTGTCTCTTCTGAACTGTATCCCATATTAAGCAGCTAAATACGATAAGAGATTAGTAATGTTTAAGTAGGACATATTTGATGTCATCCAAATTGTGTCTTCTGAATTGTTTCCTGTACTAAACACCTAAAAATACTATAAGAGATCAGTGATGTTTCAGTAGGACATATTTGACAAATAATAGTTTAATTATGGCTTTTAAAATCTCAGATCTAATCCCTAGTGTCACACTTCCTCCAAAAAGGTAATGCTTATGCTAACAACGCCACCCTTCCTAATCTTTCAGATTCTTTCAAATAGCACTACTTTCTAGTGAACAAGCATTCATATCTGAAACTGTACGGTGGAAATCTTATTTAAACACCCAAATTTTATCATAAAAAACAATAAACTGAAACTAAAATAACGATAGTAAAAGTCAAGTGGATAATAGTATAATAGGGATTTTATCAATGAATATTTATAGGCATGAAACAGAATATCTTAATAAAATTTACAATTTATACACTTAATACTAAGAAGCAGAAATCAAAATGTAAGCAACAAACAGAACAAAGGAAAACAAGAAACAAAATCTCAAAAACGAAATGGGAATGAAGAGCAGTCCAGATTCCCTGCCCTGCAGGGGAGGGAAATGGGAAATGGGGAGAAGATGGGAATTTTTTTTTCAACAACTAAAAAAAATAAAAAAAAAAGAAAAAAAAAGAAATGGGAGAGAATATTTCTAGCCTCATGAGGTTAGTACTAACTGATGACAGAAACAAAGATGCCATGTAAAATTTAACAAAAACCCACCAATCTCTTTCATTTATATAGGTGTAAATATCTTCAATAAAATATACCAAATCAGATCGTACAGCACCTAAAATATCATTCACAACAGCACTAGGTAGGACTTGCCTTAGGAATACATGATTAGTTCGGTAATGAAATCTGATCCTATTAAGATAATTAGGACAGAAGCAAAAAAGAACTCATAATCAGCTTCACAGTTCCACCAAAAAGGCATTAGACAAAATAAAGCCGCTGTCTTAAAAATTAATAACTTGGCAGAAAAAAATAAAAATTATTCTGCTAGATAAAGTGTATATAAGTGTCCCCACAACCAACATCAGGCTTCCATAATGAAAGACTGGATTCCTCTTTAGATAGAAAACAAGATGAGTGTGTCTTCTTTTGTATGTCCTCCTCGATATTATACTGGGTCCTGCAGTCAGGCAGCAGGACATGGAAATAAAGGAATAAAACTCTGCATTTGCAAATGTTATAAACTTGAACATAGAAACTTTTAATAAACGTACTAAAAACAAGTTTTATATCTAGCAATCATATTTACTAAAGTTATCATAGTAGTTCACATGTTGACGATAAAATCCAAAAGTAAAGCTATCATTTATTTTAATGATAAATAAGAGATATTTACTAGTAAGTTTAACAAAAATATACTAAAATTACAAAATATGACAGAAAGAAAGAAAAAAAGAAGGAAAGAAAGAGAGAAAGAAGAATATAAAATTTTAATCAAATACCGAATTAATGGTTTATTAACCCCATAATTCAGGAGGAAATTCAATAGACTGAGATTCATTACAACCACCAACCCAAGAAATAATTTAAAATATATCAGACTTCTGATCATGTGAAGGTCATGTACAAAGAATTACTAAGCAAGTCAACATTACAGTATGCTGGCTCTTGAGCCCTTTACATAGCTAATAGATGTTTAATAGTTAAAGGATGCTACTGTACAGAAAACCAAGTTTCTTGGTGAGTGTAGCCAATGGTAGTTGTATCAGATTCCAGTATGCACCTCACCCATATAAAATAAATAGAAGTACCAAGAATTAGATTTAGTCTATAGAGTGTTGAACTTAAAATGTGGACCCTGGAGAAGTTATGGGAAAAACGCATGGGATATATTAATCGTAGAAATGTGTGAAATTTCACATATAATCTGTGTTTACTCAAACATAATTGCTTCATTTCTTCACTTAAATATTTCACAGAAATTTATCAGGACTGTGTGCCTTGAAATAGGATTGATACAAATGACAAGAAAGTAGGAGCAGGACACGATATTAGAAAACTACAAAGAGAAATCACTTGGCAAGAGAAAAGATATAATACCAAAAGGACACTAGTAATTGTTTTCAAGCATTTAGATAAATTATAACCTTCATATAGATAGAATATATGATAGAATCATAAGTTATAATGTTAATAAACAAGGTTTTATACTCAAGAGATGTTAAAGCTATTCCACAGAAAATCCTGTGATTGTATAAGCATTATTCTTAGTAAGAAAAGGCAACATTGAAATTCAGATAAGCAAAATATGGCATATCTGTAAAGCAAAAATACTAACAACAACAACAACAAAAACGAAGGTTGTAAATATTAGGTGTTAAATATGAGGAAGTTAGAAAGCATAAAATAAATGAAAGAAACAAGGTGCAACTGTCATATATTTCTTAATTAATTCATTTAATATCTGGAGCTAATTTATACAGGAATAAAGACTAATAATTTCCTGGGAAATGTAAGAGTAATTATGTGACATGGTTCTTGTTGGCTATAGACTGGTGAAAATATTGTGGATGTCGATAGTAACAATGGCTGCAAAACCTTCAGAAAAATACTGAATTGTAGCCTTAGAATGAATTTTCTAGTTATGTGAACTATAATTATAACCTAATAAAAAAGGAGTGGAATTCTTATGACTGCTTAAAAAGACTAGGCTCTTTAAAGTGACTTTATTTGATGAGCTATTTAAGTAGAATTGTAAATGTTATACATTCTGAGAGGTAACTTTCTTTGTAAGGGAATAAATTAAAGGCTATAAGGACTTTCATCTGGTGATAGTGAGAGTAATTAATCATTGCTTTTACTGCCCCACAACTGTTGTTGCAGAGGAGAACATGAATAAATATCTGAAAGTTTTTCAAACCAAAGAACAAAACAGCACTAAATCACCTTCAGAAAGAATAAAAGCCATTCAGACAGCAAACCTTGCCCTTCTTATTCAGTTTTCTCTGTTCTCACTGTCTTTTACTTCTTCCTTTCTCCTCAACTTCTAAAATACAGTGGTGAGAACTTCCCGTAAAGTATATAACACAGTCATATTTAAGGTAATAAGTGAATGGTTTGAAGAAGAAAATTTCAGCATGTGGCTGAATTCCTTCTAGTAATGCTGGTACAAAGTACCAAAAGATCCAATGTATTGTACCAACTATAAAAACAAGATGAGTTTAAAGAAAGAAAACATGAATGCCTTGCCTTTATTCTAGAAAGGAAAATGCAGAAACATCGGTTAATAGACGCATAGGGGACTCTATCCATGGTTCAGCTGTGCTCGTGCATAGTGGGTGACTAGAGATAAAATCAATGTGCTATGTATTTCTAGTAAAAGTTAGGGTAAAAGATTTTCAAAGTGTTCAAATTAAATATAAAGAACATTTGGGGAGATAGTTATGCTTTCTCATGTTGTATTTAATTAATAAAGCTTCATAACTTATATTAATAAGTTATTTATTGGCATGATAAAATGTATGCATTTAAACAGAACTACAAAATATACAATAAAACAAGAATAACATATGATGTTATGTTACTGTCCTGAGAATATACAATTATAACTCTAAACTTTCAAGGAACACCTAAGTTTAAATATTGTTAATAAATATGAAAAACATAAGTAATGGCATAGATAAAATTAACATTAAGATATTCATTTTTGAAATAGTGATTTGAAAAAATCATATGCAATAAACAGTGCTCCAAATGGAAATTTTTTTTTCTATCTCTTTGGTTATATATAGGCTTAGAATACAAACAAAAAGTCAGAAAAGTATTATATGTTAATCATCTTTTTATATCTATGTAACTTCACATTTATTTGATTATTAACTGATATTTCCAGGTACATTCCTTTTTTTTTTAAAAAAAAAGTAAAATAGTACTATGGGAAAATTTCTGCAGATATATTTACATTTTTGAAATGAGTTACTTTATGTGTATGAATATTTTGCCTGTATGTATGTATGTTTGTCTGGTGTCCACAGATGTTTAAAAAACTACATCCAGGTCCCTTGAAATGGAGTTACAGACAGTTGTGAGCTATCTTGTTGGTGCTTGTGACCAAACAATTGTCCTCAGTGTGTTCTAATCACTGTGCTACCTCTCGAGTTCCTGCATCTGCCTTCTTCATTCTGATGTTCAACCCCATATTAAGTTCCTAATGAAGTCATAGCACTAAGCAATTATAACAGAAGTAAATGGAAACCAAACACTTAGCTTTTGCAATCTCATAAGTAGGCCATATGCTATAAATGAGAATATACAAAAGTAAATCCATTGTCTTAAAACAGGACAGCTTTATTTTGTTGGCTATCTTCCTCATTTACTCACTTCCTCCCCTATTTCCTTTTTCCCTTTCCCTTGTCCTCCTCACTGCTTTCCTTCCTCTCTTCTACCCCTCTTTTTCTCTAAAACTATTTGCATAGTTACTTACCAATATTCTGTAATGTAATCTTTTGTTTACTGCATATTTTTAAGAGGTCCTTGGGCAAGCGTACTAACCATGAGAATTGTTTGAAAACTGTCCATAATGAATTGAATTCAAATAAGTTGTTTCTGTAAGGTCAGTCATCTACCATTCAAACAAATTTTGGGATTCTTTCAATCTTTATATTTCTTAATTTAACAGTATCTTGATGTAGGAAAAGATTATTTTTGAAGTTACCTTCTGTTAGGGGGAGAAATGCTAATATTAAAAAAGAAGAGACAGAAAAAGCATATACAATAAAAAAGTTTAAAAAGTAAGAAAAAGAGAAAGAGATATAAGGAATTGCAATCACAATCTGTCTATTTTTATCCAGTTTTACTTTTATAGCTATACATCGCAACTGCAATATAAGTTCACTGAGAACTCTGTTTAATAAACAAGTATCTGTGTGGGATATAAAGCAGGAAGTTTAATGAACACTGGCACATTAGCATTCGCTGACAACTACTGAGCAAGTGAAACCTAATAAACAATGATGTATGCAGAAAGAAGATAAAAAAGTGTGCACTAAAAGAGTGTTTTCTTAAATCACTGGGAGGTATTGCTCTATAATTCTTTCTTTTCTGAAGTCCCGGAAGTTCTGTCACTCACTGTAAAAGAGCAAGCGTTACACTGGCACATATTCATTTCAATTTTCATTTGCCTGCAGCAAGGTTTAGAAAATTACTGAAATTGTTTTAGGGAACACAGGAAAGTGGCTTTTTGCTGGTGTTGTTGACAGTTCTATTAAATTCTGTTTCTATAACTCTGTTAATCAAACACCTTTTCACAAACAAATTCATGCTTTATTTCAATTCAGATTTGAACCACAATACCCGGTATGAGAATAATGCTGGACAAAATATGTTTTAAATATATGCATTTGTATTAAATCCACACATTCCAATTGCTCTTAGTTTAAGCATGCTTCCTTTCTTGAAGTCATGGGAATGTTGTTAAATTTCACGAGTTTACATCTTTTCATTTGATCTACATAGGTAATGATGAAGGTTTTGTACTCTACTTCTTCAAGCGCTGGACACCATCCCTTCTTCATTCTAAGAAGCCACTGTGGCAGTAAGCTTAATTTGCTAACCATACATCTGATGTACGTGGGTCTTCTGTCTATGTGTTACTTTCATTGGTCAAATAAAGAGACTGCCTTGGCCTTTGATAGGACAGCAGCTTAGACAGGAAGAGTAGACAGGACAGAATGCTGGGAAGAAGGAAAGTGAGTCAGAAGCAATAGCTATTCTGATCTGAGTGAGAGGGGCTACGACTTAGAGCAAGGGTGTTGACTAAGCTGAGCTGTGGCTAGGCCTTGTCTTTGTCTGCAGCCCAGCTGTAGCTGGAGTTTGTGTTGTACTCTGTACATAAGTTGCCACTAGGGTCCATACACAGGCCCAGTATCTGGGCCAGAGCCTGCGGTTTGGATGGAGTCAGGGGCATAAGCCACAGCAAGGGTCATACAGATATGGGTGGCCTGTGCTCCTACCTGGGGCCAGTGGCCCCAGTCTGCTGCCAAGGGCCATGCCTGGGTTCATGGCCCTGTAGCACCATGGCTTGGATTGACATATGTGGCTCAGGTTGCCACCCAGAGCCATAAATAATCCCAGAATCAAACCAGTCACCTGAGTCCAGGCTGGAGTCTGAGTACTAATATACATCCAGACCTGAGTTACCAGAGGTGACTTTGCCTTCATGAACAAACTGTGTTTCTTTCACTGGTTCTGTCTAGATTTTGATTCTAATCTTGGGACCAGTACATATTTCTTTCACTGGCTCTGTTCTAGCGACAAATTGTGCTTCTTGACGCTAGTTTTAGAGCCAGGGCACATGCCCTTAGTCCTGGGTTCAGGGATAAAGATGTTTTTCTCCCTGGCCCTGCTCTCAAACACAGGTGTGTTTCTTTCTCTGGCTCAGGATTCAGAGTCAAGATGCTCAGTGATTGGGTGGTTTTCTGCTCTAGTTCTCCCTTTACCCTATATGCCGAGGCTAAAATAATTAAAATGCAATCAAGCACTGGATCCAAGCGATATACATATGCATCCTGTAAATTATTTTTCTCTTTTTATTTATGTATTTATTTTTAAAAAAGAAAGCAAACTCTCTTTTATTCATTACACATACCAATCCATGTTCCCACTCCCTCTCTTCCTCCCATTCCCTCCACAAACCCTCCCGCCCCTCCTCCATTCAATCCTCAGAGAGGGGAAGGCACTTTGTTTGGGGAAGATCCAAAGCCCTCCCAACTATATCCAGGCTGAGCAAGGTATCCATCCAAAGAGAATAGGTTCCCAAAAAGCTAGTACATGCAGTAGGGATAAATTTTGGTGCCACTTCCAGTGGCCCCTCAGTTTGCCCCAGTCATGCAACTGTCAACCACATTCAGAGGTACTAGAATGGTCCTATTCTTGTTTCTTCCCAGTCCAGCTGGATTTTATGAGATCTCATTAGCTCAGGTAAACTGTTTCAGTGGATGAACCCATTATGGTCTTGACCTCTTTGCTCATATTCCCATTCCTCCCACTGTTTAACTGTACTTTTGGAACTTACTCCATGCTCCAGTGAGGTTTTCTGTCTGTTTTCATCAATTGCTAGATGAAGCGTCTATGGTGATATTTAAGTTATTCATCAGTATGACTACAAGGCAAGTCAATATTGGGCCCTCTCTTCTCTATTGCTTAATGTCTTAGCTGGAGTCATCCTTGTGGATGATGGGAATATCTCTAGAGCTGGGTTTCTTACTAACCCTAAAAATATATAAAGAACTCAATAAATTAGACATCAAAATTCTAAATACCACAATTAAAAATGAGGTACAGAACTAAACATAGAAGACTCAACAGAAAAATTTCAAATGGCCATAAGATACTTAAGGAAATGTTCAATACTTTTAGCCATCAGGGAAATGCAACTCAAAACAAGTCTGAGATACCATCTTACACCTGTCAGAATGACTAAGATCAAGAACACCAAGGATAGCTTATACTGGAGAGGATGTGGAGTAAGGAGATCTCTCAACTATTGCTGGTGGGAATACAGACTTGTACAACCACTTTGGAAATTAGTATGGTAATTTCACAGAAAATTAGAAATCAATGTACCTCAGGATCAAGAAATACCCACTTTGGGGCACATACCTAAATTTTAATAATCCATTTTGTATGCCATTAGGAAGAAAAAAAGATAATATCCATCATTACTAGCAATTTCTCCTGAATATTTTTGTTATAAAGTATATTGCTTTAAATCAGTTTTATGGGTAAATCTAATGATTTTAGAACATTGATTCCTGTATTTTACTTCATTTACTGAGAACTAACTATTTGGCTTTATAGTGATGGTGTTTTTTTCCTATTTCATGACAATTTCTTATCATAATCTCCAGAGTATCATTAACTAACTTTCCATAAGAATTTGTCTAAGCATAATTAATTTCACCTGTAGAATTTTACCATCGCATAAGAATGACCATTCTTTTTCATGCTTAAATGTTCCAGCAATTTACTTTATCCATCTTTTGACTTCATGCTTTTCTTTCATTTCTTATACATAATGACCTCAGTTATGTGCTTTGAAAAAAGCTTGAAGTGGCTGGATTTAGTCTGCAAAGAAGGTAAAATTGGTCAAAATTAACTGGGCAGCGGTGGTATCTCATAATCCTAGAACACTCACTCATTTATGGCTATGGGAAAACAAAAATCTTCTTCAGGAGATAAGGACAACATGATAATTGATAGGTAACACATATAAAGTAGAGGGATTTAATCTGTGCAGATATTTAAAATATTAAAGTAATATAATAAAATAGCAAAGAAATTCTATTTATATGGAATCCATTTTACAAACCACACTTTGACTAGAATTTAATCTATCTTAATTTATTTCCTTTTGTCTTAGTTTGACTTTGTGTTATTACTATCAACTACTCTGAGAAATAAAAAAGCCACTTCAGGGCAAAGTGTACATTGGCTCACAATTCCAAGTGAAAGTCCATCACTATGGAAAAGTCAAGCAAGTTGAAATTTGAAGACGGTATTCATATCCAGAATAAAAAGCAAGGAAGAATTAATAAATGAATGTATGTTAGTGGTCCTTTGATTTTTTTCTATTTAAAACAGGTCAAAACCATTTTCTTGAGAGAATTGTGTAATCTTACGAATATGTGTCTTTTCATCTCATTTGACCTAATCAATGCAACTGCCTCCTAGCCATGCCAACAGTCAAAACTGATCCAGGGACTTACTTTGTTTCCACACGATTATAAATGCATAAAACTAACAGAACTGGTCATCATTTTGTACTTGCTTAAGTGTTTCAACAATGAAATTACTTTCAGTGTCTGCATGAACCAGTTTTAAGAGGCATCTAATAGTTAATTTACATTAAATTGTGGGATAAAATACAATGAAAATTAATTTAATCTATAATCAACTTTTTTTAGTCTCAGTTTACCTTCTGTTTTTGATAAATGCATCACTGTAAAATGGTGGATTTCTTTCAAAACTGATATTGTGATAAACAGTATATTTTTAAAAGATGAAAACAATATTTTGGAAGAAAATAAAATGACCATTTTTAAAACATTTTACAAGTGTATCTATTATCTTGGGGGGCTCTATAGACAATGAAATGAAGTGATAACATAATCAGTGTGCACACAAGGAAGATACATATCCTTGTGAATATAGAAGTATTGTTTTCTATGAAAATATGAGATTAGAACTAATATTTGTTAGATACAAAGAATATAAATTGTAGCCGGGCGATGGTGGCGCACGCCTTTAATCCCAGCACTCAGGATGCAGAGGCAGGCGGATCTCTGTGAGTTCGAGACCAGCCTGGTCTACAGAGCTAGTTCCAGTTCAGGTTCCAAAGCCACAGAGAAACCCTGTCTCGAAAAACAAAAAAACAAAACAAAACAAAAAAAAGAATATAAATTGAACTAAATGCAATACAAGCAGCATACTCTGAGTTGTAAAACAGGCTGAGAAATTTAAAGTCTTAGAGCAAAACTTGTTTATAAATGGTACAGTGCTCTAGAATTTTAATTTAAGCCTTATATTGTTTATCCCATTTAATGTAATGAGAAAATAAAGCCTACACACATTTTATAATATCCCTAAGCTGTATCTTTATATAGTCAAATTCATAGGAACCAAAACACATAAATCCTTTTCCTGAAGCATTTAAGAAAATAAGTTATGGTAGCATACAGGAGCTAGCAAAAAGATTAATAAAATCACTGCAGATGTTTTAAATAAGATTCTAACTTTAGTAAGTAATATAGTATACTATATTAATAACCTGATTATTAATAATAATATGACTACACTCCCTCAATAATTAATGTGTCTTATACTGTGTGCTCAAGTAGAAATAAATATTTATTTTGTTGTACTCTTACTTTTGTCTAGTCTCACGCTGCGTAATGATAATAATGTGCTTCGAGGGGCTTTCTCCAGAGTGACACTTCTTATTACTGCCTGCCGGTTTTGGTGGCAGTGCACTGGGTCTAAGCTGGTGCTCCAGGGAATGGAATGTTGAGCTGTCATCTCTTTCTTCTCATGTACACTATCACAGTTAGGAATTCATCAAGACTTGATGAGTATTGGTTTTCTACATTAGTCAGCATCTAAAACACTTGTATTTTCGGTTTCCTCAGCTTAACTTCACTCTTGAGAATTCAATTTGTTAAAAATTTATAAATTTTGGAAAAGAATTTGGAATTCTCAATCCTGTCATTCAAAAGGAATGTTTAGGACAAAGTTGCTTGTAGAATTACCTTAACCTATTCCTAAGTGGAATGTGAAGAAATAGAAATGTTAATGTTGATTTTTGTATTAATGTTTATTAAAGAAGATGATAAAATTTATCTACTCAATTATTGTTGCAATGTGGAAAATATGTATGACAGTTTAACTATATTTTATATTTCAATGGCTAAATATCTGAAAGAAACAACTCAGAGGAGAAAAACATATTTTGCCTAAGTATTTTAGTGAGTACAGTCAGCATCAGGGTAAGGTTGAAAGCATAGTCTAATGACTAAATGGCAGAAGAGATACACAGTAGATAGTCTTTTACCCTGGCCAATGCAGGAAACAAAATTTGCAAGCCAAAATTTCATATATTTTTAAGGCATTTATAATTTCAAAGGCCTCTCGTCAGTCACAGACCTCTATCACCCAGGCACTTGTCACCACGCTTGAAACATTTGAACATATAGTATTATAAGCTAAGAACAAAGTTCAAACAAGTGAGCACATCGATCATATTTCCAATTCGAATGATATTTGTCCTTGATTCCCACAAATACCTATTGAATAATATACAATGCATCTTCAACTTCAAATTTTCCATCAAACTGTCACAGTCTTACTACTTTAAGACCTAGAGTCCAAGCTCCATTTATAAACCCAAAAGTGACTTCCAGCAGTGAGTTCATACAAAATCAAATAAGATGTCACAGGATTCCAATCTGTAATTGCATGCATTAAACATTCTCATTCCAAAAGGAAGAAGCGCAACTATCAAAATGAAATATTGCACTAAAGAAAACTGAAACCAAGCAGAGAAAACAGTAAATCCTGCAGCTTCCCACCCTGACTGGTACCTTGGTGTGAGCATTTGTTGCATTCTCTTGACCATACAGTTCCTTTATATTTATATAAATCACAATTGACCATGGTGGCAGAACAAGAGAAAATCAAGAACAGTATAAGGCTCCTCCACATGTATTCTTTCTTTTGATTTTTCATGGTAGGTAAACCAACAGCACACTGAGGACAAAGCAAAGTTCTGGTGTCAGCTAGGTGTACAGCTGCTTGTACTTGATCCATTGCAGCACCCTGTGTGTACCTCTGTTAAATAATCCGGGAAAGTATTTCCCCAGGCAATTGTCATTGAGATGAAAACCACTGCCAATGGTCTTCAAAACAGCTATCTTTCTCCTGTGAACATATATCTTTGAGAATATTGGCCACTGAGTTCTCACTGACAATGCAAAAGTCCAGAGGATTTTATCATTATTCATGGTTATTCTCTGGAATTTGATGGAAAAACTGTATTACTGAAAATACCACTTAATGAACCTGATAAATTAAAATCTTTATGGACCTAGAACTAGGTCCTGTACTAGTATTGTACTGTACTTTTATAGTAATAAAAGGGAGTACAATAGCTATAGGATGTAACATCAGTTATAACTAGCTGTGACCACTTCCAGGTACAATAATTATCATCTTGACAAGACGTGCCCATCACTTTAACAGTAGCCCAGATGTCATGGGAGAAACCAACCATATTTAGATTGTGTTAAACTCCTAATTTTGATATAAAAACATTCTACACATGTGATTCCAAGGTCTGAAGTTTTTCCATTAAATATAATACCACACCCTTGGAAATTATATGGATAGCATTAAGATTGCCATGCTGGAGAGATACTCTATCTGTTAACCTATCATGACTTTTTAACAAATTTTGATTGTCAAATTCAACAGTATGAATTCTTTCAGATAATTTCTCAGTATCCTTTGACATGGATTCAATTTTGTCTGTCAAATTAATGTGACCCTTTTCAATAGTATTAATTTTTTTCAGGTAACTTTTGATTTTCAATGGTATTAAACCTGTCAGTTAGCTACTCATTATTAGTGACTTATTCTTGGCTGTTATTATACCATTTTCTTAAGGATGCAATATGAAGAAAAAAACTGTAACATGAAGAAAAAAACAAATATCCAGTAAATGGATGTATCACCATAACCATAAAAGGCTTACAGAATACAATCCATAGCATTAGCTAAATAGTTACTAAAATTTTCCATGGTAATGTCTTTGGCAATTATATAGGCTTCAAGTCCATTGATTTATTAATTAATAAAATATATGCCTGGTATGATGTCTGGTAGATTATACAAGACTGCTTTAGGTGTAATAATCTTTTTTTCCCACATGATTTACTCAGCTTACCTTCTCTTACAGTACCTTGTAGTGGAAAAGGGCATGGCAGAGAAATTGAAAACTAATCATAGTCACTAACTTGCTCAAAGTCCTTCTTACTTTGTAGTAACTTTCTCTATGTAACTATGGCAAACATATCAGTTTTGTCTCATAAAATATATCTTCCGTGACATGTTGTCAAACAGTCATCTAAATATTTACCTTATATCACTAGATTCATTCTTAAGTTGGATCAGAGAAGCTTCATTTTGCAGTGGCAGTGGTTAATATAGGGGCATTTAACTACTCAGAGAGCATTTATGCAAGCCCTCAGTGTAGCCTGCCTAGGAGAATGACTCATGATGTTCCATTGGTAGCTGAAGAGTTGTTGGTAAGTGATGACTGCTGGAGAAGCCAATGACATTTGCTTTCATTGTAAGGCCACTCGTAGATTACAAGCTTTTCTGTTGTAGCTCTATACCCAAGGGCATGCAAGCAGGACTAATTGGATTCAAGGGTTTGTTGTTTTAAAAAGATAGAATATGAAACGGTAAGGGGATAGATAAGAGTGATTGGGAGAGTGGTAATGAGAGGAGTTTGGGGTGGCTATAGTATGGATACATTGCATACATTTGTAAAATTTTAAATAATAAATTAAACTATTATTTTGAAGAGATACACAACTTTTTTAGTTGCTATCTCAGCATAAGAACTAAACTTATCACTCATTTCTTCCCCAAACAAGAAACATTCTATTTTCTGAGGAACAAATATACAATCTAATTGAATAAAAAAATTAAAATTAAGATAATAGATGATAAAATATATCTTGGTTATTAATTCAAACTTCTTTTTCTTTCAGCCCTATAACATGGTAGAATAATATGTATATCAAAAATTTTAATAAATTTTATTTTTTGACAGATTCATATATGTATTTAATAATTTCTGAAGCTTGTTACCCACCACCACACCAACTACTTTATAATCCACCCCTATTAGATCTTCTCTGTCATAAAAGTTATTTTCTACATTTATATCTTCTTTCTCGATTTTTCCAACACCTTGAGTTTGACTGGAGCCCTCTTGGGACTATGAGCTTGAAGAAGTTTATTGAAGTGGGCACAATTCTGAAATTGATTGCTATCCTTCCCCCAGAACTCATCAGTAGCTAATCGTTCTACTGGGAATTCTAGTGCTCCGTGAGCCCCTCCAAGATCCATGATTGAGTTTTGACAGGCTCAATCTTGTCTAGTTTCACTTCATCTTCTGGGAGATCATGATTGCCATGGCTGTGTTCTTCCAGAAGGTAGCATTTTACAGACTTTTTAGCTTCTGGCCTTAGCCTTACTTCTTTTTTTTTTTTTTTCTACTTGTCCACAATGATCCCTGAGACCAGAGGTGGTGTGAGTCATATCAGTACCTAGTTTTTAGTGCCTGGCATTCAACATCTCTGTATTCTCAGCACCGTGAGCATATATTTTTGCTGCATTCTCACTATTCACTACCAATAGATGATTCTCTATTTAAGGTAGAAAATAATATGTCTCCATGAGTAAACTATTGAAACGCAGCTTGGTACCATGTCAAATGACCTTAACAGCAGTAATAAGATCTCCATTAAAGCTTAAAACGACTTCAGGCATGGATTTTCAACAGAATTTCACATTACTAAACATGTAGGGTGGACCCTAAGTAAAATAAATGGTGTGATGCTTCTCTACAAATGTTATGCCATTTTTGTACCAATAGGAAAGTTTTTCAGTCAAGTTGTTATAACACATAGAATTCAAAACTGCTCAATGGTGGACGCCTTTTCTGCACAAATACCCTGTTCTGCACTACAAATGCTAACCTAGAGGAGAATGTTTTCAGATTAGATCCGGTTTAATTTCTGTATGTCTTGCAACAAAGTGCAAAGTTCATAGTATCTTTAGCAATTGGATCTCATCAACTTTACCACATAATCAAGCAAGAGGAATGGCAAAACCCTGAATTTTTTGGAGAGCCTCTGAAATCTCCCTTAGCAACATCAGAAGGTAATTCAGACCGAACACTGCGATTTTTGTTGAGTAATATACTGCTTATAACAGAATCATTATCCATCTTATCAAACACCTCTCTTGAAACTTTCTCATTTTTAGCTTGCATAATTAACTTGTATTTTGAATCAACACAGAGTAGTTGGTTTTCATGAGACTAACTCACTGTCTTTTGTTCTGGTTAAATCTCTCTCCATCTCTTCTCACATTTTTCCTTCCTCCACTTTTCCCATGATGAGACTTTCTACTTCCAATAACTCCTCTATATATTTTCATATGGTCTATCTTCTATACCTCCCAGCCTTAAGGAAAACCCCATCCTATTAGTGCTTTCCTAACTTTCCTAGTTTTGACAGGTATTCCAAAATAGCAGAAAAATATAAAGATTCAAAAACAGAATACTCACATGAAATACAGCATATGAATTTTTTTCATGGGCCAACTTACCTCATTATGCATTTATTTTTTTCAGTTTCAGTAATTTTCCTTGGAAAAGTTGGTTTAATTTCTTTTCCTAGATGGCTAATACTCTTTAACATGTTATAATATTTATTTTCATTTGCATGACTTCTTTTGGGAATTCTCTAAACAGATACATGAGCCTTTTATAAACAGATATTTTTCTCCATGTTTACCTTTTTGACTTTTTGTGTGTAATCTAAATATTAATCTTCTGTTGGGTCAATATCTTGCAAAGATTTCCTCTAATTATGTGAGCTGCATTTTCACTTAACTGACAGGTTTTTTTTTCCTCTCCAGAGTGTTTTACTATCTATAATTTGCGAAGTTCTGTTTATCAGTAGACAGTCTTATTTTCAGAGCATAGGGAGTCAGGTGAACCTCTGTTTAAAGGATATTCTAGAACATTTCATCTAACAGATTCAGTTTTGTATGTTAAATTTGAGTTGATTTTTAATGCAAGATGAGAGATAAGAATTTTTGTTCTCTTCTACAAGTTGAAATACAGTTCTTCTAGCACAGTTTTTGAACATGTTATCTTCTCTACAACATAGACTTTTGGCATACTTGACAAATATCAGATGGCAAAAAGTTCTGTGTGCTTGTATCTAGGTTCTCTATTCTATTTCACTGATCTGTCCAACTCTTTTGTGATAATACCTTGGGTCTTCTCTCTTGTTACATTACTTTTTCTTTTGTGATCCTGTATATTTGGTGTATTGTGGTCCTGTGATAAATGTATTAACAATTCTTTGGTTATATTTGAATATTTTTCAGTAATTATACTTAAAATAGTTTTTTTTTCCTTTTTCTTTTTCTTTCTTTCTTTTTTTTTTTTTTTTTTTTTTTTGATTTTTGAGACAGGGTTTCTCTGTAGCTTTTGGTTCCTGTCCTGGAACTGGCTCTTGTAGACCAGGCTGGCCTCTAACTCACAGAGATCCGCCTGCCTCTGCCTCCCAAGTGCTGGGATTAAAGGCGTGCACCACCACCGCCTGGCACTTAAAATAATTTTTGTATCTATTACTTGAATTATTCTACTTTGTCTATGCCCATAAATGTGTAAATTTGGTCTTTTTTGATAGTCATTTTTATCAAATAATTTTTATTGATACTGTCCCCATTCTATTTTAAATTCATTATATTTTTTATTTATATTCAATACTTCTACATTACATACAGGCAAGTGAAATTTTTTTCTGTGAGATGCTTAACCATCATTTATTAATTGATTTGCTTATTTTGATTTTGTTGTTTACTTTGAGCACCATTTCAGCTTCTGTTTTCTTCTTTTTTTTCTGGATCTTTATTAAGTTTAATTTTCTTATCATTATTTTTTCCAGTTCATTTAACATTTATCCTAATTATTATCATTAGATTCTTGGAATTGAGTTTCTGAAAAATGTTCATAGTTCTTCTCTGCCATGAAAAGGTTTGAGTAGTGTATTTTTTTCTGTTTTAATATAAATGTATACATGTATATGATGCATAGTATTGTACTATATAAGTCACCATAATTGTAGATCATTATTGATTAGAAACAGACCACATGAGATCAAAGAGACTATGAATACAGCCTATCAGAGCACTGTAAATTTATTCAAAATATAATTAAACAATTTGTGATTTTCCTTTAGGTATGGATGTTATGGCAATAACCAGAACTTTCTGATAAGATTAAACACTACTCCATAAGATCAGATACACACCTGAGGCCATTATGTGAACCAAGATTTCTGGAAAGATAGGTGATGATCTTTTTATTTTGCTTAATGCAAATAGAATTAAAGTTACTCTTCAGACTTTTTGTTGTACACCAAGTTTAGTGAATCAACCATCATCAAAGAAACATTTTCCTGTAGGAGATGACAAAAAATACATAGATCTACAAATAATCAACATTCTGTGAATAAAATCCTGTGGAAGAGTCATCCCTTAAAAGGATATCTATAACACACACACAATATTGTAGAAGTCAGAATTGGTATATGACTATTAGGGAAATATAGACAGACATTCAGATGTAGTAAGACAGTTTTACATATAAAAATATTTTCTCTGTCAGAATTAACAAGTCTTGAAAAATTTAAAGACATATACAATTTAAGCATAGAGATGGAGGACAGGAAACCCCACACATATTCGATAAGGATGTGTGCCTTGTGGTTCTGATAAACTCTGGTGAATTATTGCACTTACAAGCATAATGCGACCGAAAATATTTTAAAAAGAACACAACATTATGTTGGTGTGGACAAGAGCTGGATCTAGGAAAAGACACAGGAGGGGCATGAAATTGCATTAAATACAACATATAAAATTCTTGAAGTGTTAACAGAAAGAGTCTTAAAAAGATGGCAATAAATTAAAGAAGCTTTTATTGAAAGATCATTTAACATTTTCCTCAGGTAATGCCTAAATGAATAATGTTCACTTTCCTTCATGTATTTAAATTCTAATAGATAGGAAACCATGTACAAATAAATGTTTATTGAAAGGTTAAAGACTCAACTCAATTATAATAATCTTTATTTAGATGTAATTAATCCTTACATATTAACTGGTACATATGTAGTAACATAGCAGTTATGTATGTATGTATTACATATATGTATGGAATAACCAGTTACTATGTAACTGGTACATATGTAGCAACACACCAGTTATGTATGTATGTAACACATATATGTTTGTAGTAACCAGTTACTATGTAATGGTTAATTATATCTAGATTTTCACAAATTTTATAAATGAACTGACATTTATCATAGGGTCCTATGAAAAAACAATAAATTAGACTCACTGATGGAGGAAGGTCATTGGATAAATAAAAAGAAACTGTTTGGCCCTCATTAATTAGAAGATAGGTGGGAGGAGTAAACAGAACAGAACGCTGGGAGGAAGAGGAAGTGAGCTCAGACTCCACGGCTCTCCTCTCGGGAGCAGACGCCTCAGAGAGACACCATGCTCCCAGCTCCCAGGCAGAGGCATGCGATGAAGCTCCGACCCAGGATGGACATAGGCTAGAATCTTCCCAGTAAGCGCACCTAGGGGTGCTACACAGATGATTAGAAATGGGCTAAATTAATATGTGAGAATTAGCCTAGAAGAGGCTATATAGAAATGGGCCAAGCAGTGATTAAATGAATACAGTTTGTGTGTTGTTATTTCGGGCATAAGCTAGCCAGGCAGCCAAGGTGCTGGGGAGGCAGCCCCGCCGCTCTTATTACTACAAATGGTGCCCAACATGATGGACTAAACCCACTTAAAAAACCTGAGAAGGCTTAAAAATAAGGGAGAGAGAGTTTAACACAGATTTTTGCTGTTTGTTGGTGGCGTGCTGTAGAGAGATTTCCTGATTCAGCAACAGCAGCAGAAAAAAATGCTGTGTCATTTTAAAGCGCAGCTTCTTGGGGCTGTGCTGCCAGCATGAACTCTGGCTTTAAAGCATTTGTGGCACTCTGCTTGCTAGAGGCAATCAAGCACTCTCATCTAAGAGAAGCTTCCTGACTCAGCTTTAGCTGCAAAACCCTGCAGCTCATTAAGAGGTCCTGCTACGAAACACTTAAATGGTGTTGACGAAAAGCTGAACGCATGCTTTTCGGTTTTCAGCCATAGCAGGAAAAAAACTGCGCCGTTTAAAAATGCCGGCTTTCTGGGCTGTCCTGCCTGGGCAAACTCTGACTCTTTTACGCAGGCGGTACATACAGTTTGCAAGCACAGGCTGCTGAAGCTTGCTTGCTGGCAGGGACCTTGAAATGCCATAGAGTTGTGGCAGTAAACATGGCTACAGCCAGTACCTCAGCCATGAGGCTGGAAAGCTAAGGAATGGGTTGGATCCAGCTGTCAAAGCCACGGCTTTAGTCGTACTGGTATTGCTTGGTACATTAAAGACTCATGTGGTCAGAAAAAGAGAGATATACAGTAAAGAGAGATTCAAAGATAAAGAAAATTTCTAAATGGTTTACAGTGTGTTAAAAATATATGCAGACTAAAAGTTGAAGTTCTTAAAGTAAAAAAAGGAAGAGAGTTGTTGAGTGTGGTAGTACACACCTCTAAACCCAACACTTGGAAGGCAGAGGGAGATTGATCTCTGTGACTTCAAGGTGTGGTAGCACACACCTTTAATTCTAGTGCCTAGAAGGCAGAGACAAACAGATCTCTGTGAGTTCAAGGTGTAGTAGCTTACACCTTTAATCCCAATGCCTGGGAGGCAGAGACAGGCAGATCTCTGAGAGTTTGAGGACAGCCTGGTCCACAGAGTTATTCCAGGTTAAAGATATACAGAGAATATAAAATAGAAGTAAAAACAAACAAAATAGAGGTTAAAACAAAGGTGTACAAAGATGGAAAATAAACAGAGAATTTTGATACTGTATGCTATTATGCTCTCTTTGAATTGTTTGAATGCTGAGGAAAGAGCAAAAGCTACTAAAAGATATTTGTTTATAAATGCTGCTGAACTAATCCAACATAGATATTTTGAATTTGGATCTAAGGATATGATACTTTGGAAAAGAGATTCTTCTTTTATTTTTACAGAGGATCAGACCTTGTGGATTGCATTTATCCTGATATGGTATGATGGACCATGTCCTCCTGAAGGGTTGGTGTGAACATCTTCAGAAAATTGCTTTGCTCAACTGCCAACTGAGATGAAACTAGCACACAGGTTATACCATGAAAGACCTAATTAACGACACCTCCATTCAGCAGGAAGCAGTTTGGAGAGAAATAACTGTGCCCATATTCCCAAAAAATATATATAAATGTTCTTTTACATTTAAAGGGGGATATGATATAGGTATGAATAATTTGCATTAGTATAGATTTTGCTTTATTGATAGCGATTTAAGGTCAGTTTTGTTATATGTATATGTATTTCTGATATTGATTAAGGTATTGTGATTGTGTAGTTCATTATTAAAATGTAATGTATAATTCAGAAATATAGGTTGTTAATGGATAATCATCGATAATAGTAAAGCTTGTAGTCATGTTAGTTAGATTTTCTAGATATATAAAGATATATTTTAGATAGATATTCTTCATGTGTTTCAAAGATTACAGAATAGGACATTTAATGTTTTAATAACTGAGGACTTTTCATGACAATGAGACACTCTGCCCCTGGCAGCACCAATGTACTTCAAGAGGAAGATGGGCATCGAAGAGGATCCTTATGGAGTTTGATAGCCATTTGGGCAAGAAACTGCTCTTGCCTGGACTATTGCATAAACTGGACACAGAGAACCCACAGAGAGAGGACTACTGAACTTGCCTAAGGTGAGATGATCTTTCGGGGTTCCTGATTCATGAAAGAGTCTGCAAGACATTCTGCAGGACACAACAGATAGTGACTGAACTGACTTTGAATTTTCCTGCTTTATGGAAATGTCTGCTGGATACCATGGGCCTGAAGGCTGAAGATGGATGCCCCAATGGTACAGAGGAACATTGAGTGACTATCCAGGCAGCGAGATGTCTCTGTCATTTCTAGAGTTTTAAAAGTTGCTTTGTTCTTGTTTGCTTAGGTAGTATTGTATCTTTCTGGAGTCTTTGATGGAGTTAAGAATAGTTAGTTATAGTTTTCCTTAGTTATGATAAAGATTATTGTAACTTTTACTTGATAACTGTTTCGTTATATGTAATTTTGCTATGTTAAAGTTACAGCCTTTTTTTTTTGTTGTTTAAACAGAAAAAGGGGAAATGATAGAGGAAGGTCATTGGTTAAATAAAAAGAAACTGCTTGGCCCTCATTGGTTAGAAGATAGGTGGGAGGAGTAAACAGAACAGAACGCTGGGAGGAAGAGGAAGTGAGCTCAGAATCCACGGCTCTCCTCTTGGGTGCAGACGCCTCAGAGAGACGCCATGCTCCCTGCTCCCAGGCAGACACATGCAATGAAGCTCCAACCCAGTATGGACATAGGCTAGAATCTTCCCAGTAAGCGCACCTAGGGGCGCTACACAGATGATTAGAAATGGGCTAAATTAATATGTGAGAATTAGCCTAGAAGAGGCTAGATAGAAATGGGCCAAGCAGTGATTAAATGAATACAGTTTGTGTGTTGTTATTTCGGGCATAAGCTAGCCAGGCAGCCGGGGTGCTGGGGACGCAGCCCTGCCGCCCTTATTACTACAACTCACTGGAAAATACACAATCATGTAGATAATGTAAATTAAAAATGAATGTTAACAGTATGGCAGGTACTATCTGTCAGCAAAAGAGACATTATCACATGTAGCCTATCACAGGAGATTTTCAGAAATGTATTTCAAGGTAATTTCTTTCATAGTTGAATTAAACAAAGAAAATGAAACTTGGTTCATGTTTTGACCATATATTAGATGAAACAAGGCCAAACATTACTCTACTAAGCCCTCATAATTCTAGAAAATGTATAAAAATGATAATAGACATAGTAACAAACTATTATTTTTTTCTTTATTCCATCATCAGTAATGGATTTCTCCACATAGATTTTTCCTGAGCCACCTAGAAATTGTTTATAGGGTTTCAATTGCTTTGAAGAGACACCATGACATCGGCAATTTTTATAAGAAAATATTTAATTCGCAAAGCATAGTTATCGTTCAGAGGTTTGGGTTCATTATTATCATGGTGGGAAGCATGGTGGTATGCAGATGTGGTGCTGGAGAAGTAGATGAAGTTCATACATCTTGCATGTAACAGAAAGTTGACTAAGATACTGAGCCTATCTTGAGCATAGCAAACTTTAAAGCCTGCCCCTACAGTGACACACTTCCTCCAACACGATTATACATAGACCATCAAAGACAAACCTCCTAATAGTGCCTCTCTCTAGATTATGGAGACCAATTGCATTCAAACTGCCACAAAAGTAATAGTTCAGAATTTTTATACACTGATAATATTGATATTATTGATAATAAAATATGAGAAATCAAAACAGCAATATTACAAGCTTATTGATGCAAAGTTATTTTTGCTTGACAGATGCTTGGAATGATTTGCAGAGCTGGGTAAATAGGGACTAATCTGAAAAGTAAATAAACTCTAATAATAATCCAACCTATAGAAATTGGCACAAAATAAGGAAATAAAAGGAAAAAGGAGGAAAAATGTATGCAGACACTTTGAACAGAAGAGATCGTCTAGGTATGGGTCATCAGGAAAACTACTGCAAAGTTATAAAACTCAGATAGACATCTAAACCTTAATATCCTGTAAGAGACACTAAATCCCGGCACAGAGTCTCTATTCACTCAGTTTTAAATTCCTGATTATTGAGCAAAAACATCTCATTAAAGTAAAAGATAAAAAAGGATTTATAAGATAAAGTGCACAATCTTCTGCTTAGAAGATATTACCTCAGAGTGACATTAGGTCTGTAATTAGATGTTAGCACCTTAGGAAATAAGACACATACTCTGATATATTCCTTATCAGTCTCTTGAAGTTTACTAGCCCATGATATATGACACTTAAAATTGTATTCTATTTTGCAAATATGAAATATTGACTCTTCATTTCTTTTTTTATTTTATTTTATTGTCGAGACAGGTTTCCTGTAGCTTTTGAGCCTGTCCTGAAGCTAGCTCTTGTAGACTAGGATGACCTCAAACTCACAGAGATCCACCTACCTCTGCCTCCCGAGTGCTGGGATTAAAGGCGTGCACCATGACCACCTAGCTGACCCTTCATTTCTTTAAATGATTGTGCACCCCTCCTTTATAGTTCTTCAAATTAATTCATTTTCATAAAGTATATACTTTGTTAGTATTTTTCATATTTTAGCCAATTACATAAAACTTCAGTTCAAAAAATATCTAATTAGTAAAACAGATATAGATAAATATAGAACTTTATAATTGTATAGTAAAATGTATTATTTAATTATTCTTTATTTTAAAAGATTATCAAATAGCTTATTCCTACAGTGTAATAATTGTCATAATTAAATATCACATTTTGAGTTTGCAGAGATGGTTCAACTTTTGAAAATTCTTGCTCATCTTACAGAGTACCTTTATCCGTATCTCAATACCCATATAAAGTGAATCACAGCATTCTATAACTTCAGCTTTAAGGGATCCAAGTTCTTCTTCTTGCCTCCGCAGACATATTACACATGCAACATAAGCTCACACAGATATGGACACATGAATGCACAAAAGTAAAAAGAAACAAAATAAGCTTTTTTTTTTAAAATAGAACATCTTATTTAGAAAAGATGCCACTCAATTTCAAAGTAAAATAATTCTATACTGCTTTTTTCATATTAAGTTCACTGAGAACCTTGTGACTTTACCCAGGTAAGTAATATAGTAAAAAGAAAAAAAAACAACATTATGACTTATAATCTTCTTGAACTAATTTTATAAGTATTTTCTTGAAATAAAAATTAACTATATTCATCATATGTAATGATCTTTGCTTTGTGTTATGTCTTTGTATAGTTTAATGATAGGTCTGACAAAGTATGTTCACTCGTACAATAGTGGCACAAATGTTTAGCAATACTCCAAACCACTTACCGTATTGATTTAAGTTCTCTTTCTCAAGATGGAACATATGTCTGGAACCATTATAGAGAGGAAAAAAAAAACAGTGACAAGACAGTCAATTTTCCCTAAAGAAGAACCTCTTTACTACTGCTATTCTGATCTAAGAATACTTTTGGAACATCGTTCAAGAATGGTTTTCCATGAGGAAAATTCTGAATGCCTGTAAGAAAACACCAATAAACCAAGATAAGAGTCTTACGACCTCATTTTCATAAAAAAAAAAAAAAAACAAACAGAATTGTTCTTAGAATATGCTTTTGTGCCTCTCCTATGTGTAGTGGATTTTAGTGAGTTTATTTCAGCTGACTCATTACAACTTGCTATTGTTATTACTTTATGTACCTCCATGGAAAATCATGTTTTTGTCATGTGCAGCTTGTCCACCATGTGAAACTTGCCCTTGTGATTCCACGTTGTTCTCATGGAACTCCTTTTAACCCTCAGAGTATACATTGATAATCTGAATAACGTTGGCTGTTTCATGAGACTTTAGTACACCTCATATATAGGCTCCATTCTCCCAGGCCCCATTGCCTGTAGAACGGAAAGAAACTGTTCACCAAAGAGGAACCTGAAATCGGCTGAGTGTAGGGACACTACAGAAGTATCTGGCTGTGAATAATGGGGCAGAAATGGGGAAAGGTTTTGCCTTCTCTTAAGCTTGTGCAACATTTTTTTTTAAAAAAAGTAGTAGCACAGTTTTGTTAAAATAACTATCAGATTGTTTGCAAGTTGTTTATGAGTATAACCCCTAGATTCCAGAAGAATAAACTTTAGATAAAGAAGTATGGGACAGGGTCAAAAGAATATTGAAAAAAAAAATATAGCAAGGTGAAAAGATCCCAGTTCAGATTGGATCACGTGGGCATTAATTTGTACAGTTGTAAAAATTATTAAGGAAGATAAGCAGGATATCAGTCACAAAGAAGAGAGGGTAAATTCCATGAATGAATATAAACTGCATGATCAAACCTTGAAATTGATAAAAGGCGGAAACAGAGATTTTACCTGTTCAAGAAAATCAAAAGTAAATCAGCGCAGCTGTGGCCAAGCCAGTGACAGTTCTCTTAGTTCCACTACCAGAGCCTCCTTTAAATTTGCATCCTCCATTGTCTGAAAATGATCCTGAAACATAACGTGAGAGATTTGATAATCAACACAATCTTATATTCACTCAACTTCCTGATGAGGAGTTAGGAGATCCAATGAAAACGCGAAGTTTACAAACTAGGCATGCTAGAGCCTGGCAGGGATAGGAAATTTGTTTGCCAATTAATCCCCAGTCGTATGAAATGCTCTTGGTATTTCCAATTAACTATCCAATTTATTGTAAAATTCTAGGAGAAAAGATGGTTTTGGATAGTTCTGCCATATTAACTTGAGAGCCAGCAACTATTTGAATTCACACTAAAAGATTCTTTGGTTTCTTCACTTCTTTCAAGCATACTTTTTGCTCCATTAAATTGTCTCCTTCAGATATTACAGCTTAAGATAATAAACATTTAAAATGTATTTATTTACAGTGAGCAGTACCTAAAATGTTGTGTGTCTTTCTTTGATTTCTTGTTTGATTAGTGAGTCAGTATTATGCATGGTGTTTTCTCTGCTATAGAATTGTATTATTCACATTGTTTAAAATTTGCTTGCTTATAGGATGTGCATGTATCCACTGACAATTTGATTTATCTATAACATCTCAAGTGAAAATGACACTGGATATTCAGTGTTTATAAAACAAAAATGGGCACAATATCAGAACATGGTCTAAGAGGGCCTAAGAATGAAGTCGTTAGCAGAATTTTGTGTGCTTTTTGAGAAAATGCCTAGAAAACGAGACAAGAGTCTTATGATCTGTTTTTCTTCAACAAAACATTCAATTATCAATTCTATTCTCTGAGGTCCCACTTCCTCAAAAGTAGTAAAAAGGACATGGTTTTAGAGGCTCCTAGAGACATACACCTATAGATTAGTGTCTCTCTCAACATTTATCAGAAAGACTTTATGACATCTAACACAGAGACAACTGGTAAAAGTGCATAGAAAAAGAGTTGGATTTCTTAGTCCTAAGTGGGACATCAACAGCATAACCCTACTGCAAGGCTAAAATACGGTTAAA
Organism: Microtus oregoni; assembly: GCF_018167655.1. Lineage (NCBI taxonomy): Eukaryota > Metazoa > Chordata > Mammalia > Rodentia > Cricetidae > Microtus > Microtus oregoni. The sequence goes on from NW_024543060.1 coordinate 21,504,806, forward strand.
TAGGGGCAAAAATATTATAAGTGTCAGAAGTGGCGGATTACTACAGGAAATGTTTTTCTGAACACAGTAAGACAACTGCATATATGAAACCACAATGTAGGAAAAAATGCTAAAGACATATGTATTCTCAATTGCAAACTCCCAGTGTGCAGGAGGGGTGGTGGTAGTGACAAGAGGATAAACAGCAATGAAGCTTAACCCCTAACTGAATGGAGACATGGGCATTGGTCAGTCAACCATGTCTCTGGGCCGACTCCACACCCAAGAGACATTGGGAAACATAAATTGGACTTCATGAGGAGAGAAAGTAAGAAAGGGAAAAAGGGAGAGAAAATGAGAGAGACAGAACAAGATGTGGTGTAGGAAAGAAGGAAGGTGTAGAAATGGTAGAAGTTAGGGCAAAGGCAGCGTATAATCAAAATAAATTGTGAGAAATTATAAAAAAAACAAGAAAAATAATTAGAACATTCTCATTTGATATGGTAATACGAGACTGTAATCAAAGAACTGATAAACTTTAAATGGATGGTCCCTGAAAATCTAGTTTCTGTTACATAATGAGTATCATTGACTGCATACTAGGATCTTCTTACTCTGTCATATCATTTCTGTTAAATAACTTACTGTCTAGTCATCAATAAACAGTCATTTTGCTGCTAGCAAAATATTATTTATGTTAGATTAGTTCCTGGGGCAGCTGAAGATAAGGAACCTGAAATGATCCTATCCTATAGCCATACTGATGAATATTTTGCATATCACCATAGAACCTTCATCTGGCGATGGATGGAGATAGAGACAGAGACCCACACTGGAGCACCGGACTGAGCTCCCAAAGTCCCAATGAGGAACAGAAGGAGGGAGAAGATGAGCAAGGAAGTCAGGACCAAGAGGGGTGCACCCACCCACTGAGACAGTGGAGCTGATCTATTGGGAGCTCACCAAGGCCAGCTGGACTGTGACTGAAAAAGCAGGGGATAAAACCAGACTCTCTGAATATGGCGGACAATGAGGGCTGCTGAGAAGCCAAGGACAATGGCACTGGGTTTTGATCCTACTACATGTTCTGGCTTTGTGGGAGCCTAGCCAGTTTGGATGTTCACCTTCCTAGACCATGACGGAGGGGGGAGGACTTTGGACTTTCCACAGGGCAGGGAACCCTGACTGCTCTTCAGACTTGAGAGGGAGGGGGAGAGGAGTGGAGGGAGGAGGAGAGGAGGGGGGAGGGGGGAAGAGTGGGAGGCTGGGAGGAGGCGGAAATTTTTTTTTCTCAATAAAAAAAAGAAAAAAATAAATAAAAAACATAAGTAAATTCCTTCCTGATCTTCAAAAAAAAAAAAAAAAAAAGAAAAAAAAAGAAAAAAGAAATGGATAAAGAAATAGCCAAAAACAAAGAGGATTCTTTCAACTCTAAGCTGATATGTAACAAATATTGATTGTTCTCTTTTCAAATTACATTTAATGTTAATTATCAGAAAGATAGTAATTAGTAATCATTACTAATTACTTCATACTTTTTCACTTGATACATATGTTTATCCTTGGGTCCACTAATAAAATATAAAGACAATGCTCCTTTCAAACAAAGAGATGTTTCATTGTATTGTACAAAGTGTTGCTAGATTTTTAAAAGTGTTTAGAACTAGTTTTCTACTTAATTTCATCATTTACTCAGTAGCTTAGCAATTACAGTTTATAATATGGGAAAAATGCTTTTTATCACACACATACAATGTATCTGTGAATTTTATTAACTTGGTGATTATAATTATTACCCCAGAGAAAAAAATAATTATTTTGTATTGCCATCAAAAGAGCATTCAGCTACTACCTTTAATCAATATGTATTATTCTTAGTAACACAAGTTATATAACACTGAAAACATTTATAGCTGTAATTCTATAATTGTATGTCTCTTAGAATAACATAGAAGTAGGAAATCACAAAATATTTTCAAAATCTCTTTACCATTTCACTTTCCATAACAAAATGTCTCTAACTTTCCAAAGGATGTAATTAGCATGAAACGCCACCATGTAGACAGATGTCCTCTAAGAATCTTACCTTTATGTTGGTGAAGGGTTCCTCTAAAGCCTGACATTTGAAACGTGGTAGAATCTAAGGTGGCGGAGACTTCAGGGAGCTCAAATAGAGAATTCTGTTTGGAAAAATGTTGGCTCAGAAGCAATGAAACACATCTTGAGTTTTAATTTTGGATGAGGATTTAGACTGAGATCAGACTGCCATTGCAAGCATCACCCACCGAGTGAGCACTGCTCTGTGTGCCCCACAGTCACCAGCAGCCCACAGAGTGCGGAAGGCACTGCTTTTTTTATAGAGCGTTGAACTTTCCTGTTTTCACACCTCCTTCACACGCAGCTGGAGCGCCTTGAAGTCTCAGTAATAGTTTGGTTCATGGCTGCTGCTAGAAGACTCAGTTTTCATATTTTTAGACATTCACTAAACGGGACAAAACATACCAGGAATTTATGTGATTGAAAAAGCATTCCCACTATCATTGAATACTTTCAATATTTTCCTTCAAATTAAAATTTCCTTGGCTGAAATTAATAATAATGCATACTCACAAAATTGACATTCTCTTACAATCTTTATGAAAAATTAACTCATACTAGTGTTATTAAATAACTAACTTACCAGCATTCTTGTAAATTGTCTAAAAACATTTCAAAATCTATTAATATAAATAACATTATATATTATTAGTTTTTAAATGTATCTGTAAAAAAAGAAAAAAAGAAAATTTGAACTGAAGATAATAAAAAAATATATATGTATACACCAGCAGTATGTAATATTTACATATGCTTTATATACATATGTATGTGCTGACACATATATGGTTAGCCCTGTTAAATTAATATGGATCTTAATTATTTTTAATTTGTTATAAATGCATGTATCTGCAAACATTATTGCCTTTTTATATAGTTTTCCATTAACAATTTAAACTCTCATTATATAGAGTTAGGTAATCTTTCAAAATCATAGTGAATAAATATTAATCCAATATATCAAGTTCCATAACAGTCAGCTACTTGTCCTCATGTACATACACAGATCAAACCACACATGTGGCAGTAGAAAAACAATAACTTTTTGCTTGGTATAATGGATTCTTGACAGTGCTACTTATAAATATATTCAATATTAAGATTGAATAAAAATACAAAGTATAAAAATTAGTGATTCTGTTCTAATCATTTCCCGAAATACATTTATATAATATGATGATTCTGTGTTTTCAGAACCAATTCATAATTTATGTTCCATAAACATTTGTGATTATATTTTCCTAGCTAACTCTTACATTTGAACTTTCAATTTTCTTTTCTGTTTCAGTACCTACAAACAAATGTTGAAAATAAGAGTTTACTGGTAGTGTAATGTATTTAACTGTTGTAACCAGGGAGATGACATTTTTTTTAAACTTCAATGAAAGTATTTTATTAGGTTAAGTGTATAATTTAAACTACATTACGATATTCTCTACAACCTAGAACGAATGCCATTTAGTTTATAGAATTTATGCCGCATATGTATAGATGTACTGAGATGTACTATCATCTCGCTGATGGCATATAACATCTAAATGTGCTCAGATCAGACATCTAAGGTTCACGGGTCATCACAACTGAAACCAAAAGATGTCAAGCCGATATGAACACACTTAATATTCTCATGTAAGATTTTTAGGAAAGGAGTGGCAGCTTGATAGGTTGGTTTGAAAGTGACTGTAAAAAGGGGGAATACCAGATTGATGATTACCTTAATTGGCATCATCCAGAAGTTGATGGAATCAGATGAAGAGATGCAGAGCTAAGCAGTAAGCAGAGCCTCTTGGGACCAGAAACAGCTGACCCGAGTTAGTGAGAGCTCACTTACCCTGGACTGAGAGCAGGGGAGTCTGCATACCACCAAACGAGGCCCACTGAATGTGGGTGACAGTTGTGTGGACTTGGCAGTCTGTGGGGCCACTGGCAGTGGGACCAGGTTTTATCCCTAGTGATTGAACTGGTGTTTTGGAGCCCATTATTTTTGAAGGGATACCATGCTCAGCCTAGAGATAGGAGAAAGGGCCTCGGACCTGCCTCAAATTGATGTGTCAGACTTTGTTGACACCCTTGGGAAGGTTTTCCCTCTCTGAGGAGTGGATAGGGGGCTGGAGTAGGAGAAGAGTGGGGAAGAGGAAGGAGAGGAGGGAGTGGGACCTGGGATAGGTATGTAAAATGAGATAATAATAATGAAAAATTGTAGAAGATGGATGCTGGTTTCAGGGTTTTGTAGTTGCACAGAAAATCTGAAGTGTGGATTCCCAAGTGGGCAGAGGCTTCCTTGGTTTACCATTCTCCATCTGCCAAGAGAAATAACACATGGGCTCTTATCACTCTGTTGCCATGTAGGGTACACAGGCAGAGTGAATGTAGGTGCTTGCCAGCTGTCCACAGTTAAACATCCAAAATGGAGTCAGAGTCTACTATAATGTGACAGAATAAACTATGGACAAGCAAGTTATCATTGGTTAAAATAGGAAGCTCAATTTTATTTAACTACAAAAAAGATTATTCTCTGAAACCATTTTAGATTCCACGTCTGCAGTTGTACTCATTATAGTGAGTAATACCGTATAATATATGCATCCATGCATCACATTGTAGCAAATTCAGCTGAAGAACTCTGTCTATCACTGTAAGAGTCTGTTTTTAACATAGGCAATATGTCTGACTTGGTTGCTGCCAGCATGGCATTTCCAATTTTCTTAAGCATCTTTGAGTTTTGTCTTTAAGAAATAAAATTGCGTCCTTCCAATTTCTTACACGGCATTGCTATCAAAAGGATTTTCACTCATATCTCTATGACTTCTCCTCAAAGCACATGCCAACACCACAGACAGAATTCTCTTCAGCCTAAAATTATTCTTCCTGTCTTTTCATGTTTTTTATAAACCTCCTAATACAATGAAAAATTGCACTACTTGATGAATATTCAGAGTGATGATGCAGTTTTTCCAAGATATTCTCAGTGGATCTTCATTTCAGAGCAAAAGCAAAAACAAAAGTCACGAGTGACATAGAGGGTATTTCAGTTCACTTGCTTCAATAGAATTCAATTTACAAAATACTATCAGTAACTATTCCAGATGACACCCCAACTCACTTTTACACATGGATTTCTAATTCGTGAATTTACTTAAATAATTTATTAGTGTATGAGTGTATTATGAAAATACTTTCACTAACTCAAAGAATTTCATACAATAAATATGTTTTGGTCCTATTCTCCCCAAACCCTTAGTTCCCACTACATATACACCAACAACCCTGTTCCAGTTAATTGCATGGCCTTTTTAAGATTTATGAGTTACTGCCATGTTGAATCTAAATCAACCCCTTTTAATTAAATGTAGACATTGATGACTTCAGAAGTGATGCTTTTATTAAGCCCATGAAAACTATACAATACTTACAAGTTTCTAAATCTGACTTAGTATGTTAGCATAATATTAAATGATTCAGAAGCCTACTCAAAATATTATATAATACTCATATTAAAGATGATAATATTTTGAGATATTCTTTTCCCTAAAATTTTATGTTAACATGCATTTTTGAAAACAGTACTCTTTGGGTTTTATATAATTAAAAATAAGTTTAAATTTCTCTTTATGATTCTGTCAGAGTTCTTTTTAATTAGGATGAAATTTAAAGTATTAATTTCTGAGGTGAGAAAAATAGACAAAGATTAAGACCATGAGAGACTCAACAAGAGAGTGGATGCTACAGGTTTGTCCACACTTTGAACAACACAATAATGTCATTTACAAAGTTCCTTGCTGAGGACTGTAATCATTTAAAAATATTTTAAAACTATGAGGGAAAATATTTTGCACATTAAAGTATTATTTTACTTTCATAATATATAGACAATAAAACCAGAAAGAAATGAGAAATGAAGCTTTTACTTTTATTATTCTGTAATGAGAAATTAATATGGGAATTGAGAAGAAAGAGAAATATTAGAAATTTACAACAAGGATGTTCGATGTCCTTTTGTATCTGTGGAAAGAGAACATAAGACAATCTAGTTGTCTAAATATGCTAATTTCACAGTAGATTTTATAAAGTAGATGAAATTTACATACATTGACACTAGATACTTCTGATGGATACTTTCTATTTCTCCAAACATTTCTAATATTTTAATCCACCTTTATAATAATTTAAGCAATAATAAACACACTGAGATATGAAGTCGGCAATTCTTCATGGTAGAAAGTTATTCTAAATCTTCTAGGATGTTTAGCAATAATCCTGGCTTCAGCCCACTAGATGCCAGTAGATCTCCTGCTTTCATTTTTAGCATTAGAAATATCTGCAGACTTTGCCAAGTGCTGTCTGTGGGGGAGGGGAAATACCACAACACCCAATTGAGAACCATTAAGTTAGAACAGCAGAATCATTAGTCAATATTGGTAATCACAATGCAGTTTAAGAACAAGACAATGAAAAACAGATCTCCGGAGAAGGTGATTTAGTCAGTGAAGAGAGAAAATGGGGGAATCTAAAAGATAATGTGAAAACAGTAAACAGATGATGTGAAATGGTTCAAATAAAAACCATGGTGAAGAGAGTCTGACCAAGACAGGGTGCCTATGAAAGATTTTATTACATATTACTGTTTCAAAATAGCTACTTATTGCAAATGTGTTTGCATCTGTGTAACAATAATAGTTAGAGAAGAGGTCATGAACATAAAAAAGAATATGGACTCAGGAGAAGTTTCATAATTAGGGAGGGGCTTGGATATGCTGTAAACAACAACAATAACAAAATCAATGATGTTGTGCTCATGTTCTCAAGCCTTTGCATATTATGATGGCATTGCCTATGAATAGGAATCAGTGTTAACGAGAATGAAGCACTTTCAATAATATCAGGGCTGCTTTTGAAGCATTGTAAGCTGTAATTAATGATTGTAGTTATTCCCAGTGACCTTAAGCCTTAAAATATTTAGAGTTAAGTCCTTACCTCTGTAACATTTCAGAATATAACTCAGAAACACATGACAAGTCAACACAAATATCTTCAGTGAGCATTCAGATTAGATCTAGCATTTACCATTTTTTTTTTCTTATCTGAAACCAAGTTTTCAGGACAAATGCAATAGAACAACCTAAATGAGAAAACTTTAAGTGTGTCTTTACATAATAAAGATACAAATATTTAATACCTACATTTATTTTAGTAAAACTGATGAAGGTGAGCCTGGATCTAAAAATCATTTTGACCTAACACACTCACTGAAACCTATACATGCCCTTTAGAAGGCTATAGGAGAACTGTTTGAGGACTGTAGGAAAATAATAGAAAAGGAAATTTTCTAGATGACTCAGTGGCCCTGGAAGCCACTCTGTGATATTTTTTCCTAGGGAAACAATGAAGAAATGTCTGTTCATATGAGAAATCGACAAACACAAAAGTCACTAAAGTCTAATTTAAGAACTAATGGGACTTTGGGAGTGAGATATTGGAATATGAGTGAGAGCTTGCTTACCTAAGGAGAAAGAACTCAAAGATACTGTTTCAAGGGAAGTCAAAAGCAACATGGGGGTCGCTCACATACTGGAAATCGAGGCTGTAACACACAACCTACAGGCAGCTCAACGGGTTGGAGGGTGTCATTTACCTCAAGCCGATTGTCTGAACGTCTTCCTGGCATCTGGTACTGCCTCCAGGGTGTTCCACTGTTCTCTGCTTCTTACCTTTTTTTTTTTTTAATTATAACTTTTATAGAATCTTTGTGTATTTCTCATCCTGCATTGAGATTCTACTTATCTCCATGATCTCGCTGCATCCACCTTTGTGCTTGCAACCTGCCCCTACATCAAACCAAACTGACGAGAACAACTAAAAAAAACGAAGCTACACAAAAACAAAGGAATTGCTTCTTTAAGGCTGTTTGGCTGATATGTTTGTTTGCTGTCCCTTTTGTGGGCTGAGCTCCTGTTAGGCAGCTCAGCTGTTTTGGAGTGTCTCTTTAGTTTCTTCAACTTATACGTGCTTGAGGAGGGCAAAACCTAAGAATATCTGGTTAGTTCCAGAAAATGACTCAATCTTTTGACTTGTTACTTTGTAGGTTTAGATTCAGCAAGATTCCCTGAAGGATGGAATGTTTCACCTCTCCTTAAAATAGCTTCTTGCTTTCACATCCTTCCTAAGCTTCTGTTTCTCACAAGCTTCCTTCCAAGATTGAAGGTTTTAACCTCTGAGGGACCTGCTCCACAAGAGAAGTTCCTTAGAATTCTCTAACAGTTTCTTGATAGAAAAATGTACAAGCAGTGTGTACATAGGAGTTTTCCATGAAACAAGGGCATTCGGTTTATAATAGTAGAAGAATAAATAGAGGACTTCAATCTACATTGCTTATATCGCGGTAAACTGGGTACCCATCACAAATGCTCCATATCTACAAAGCATATGACTTAACTTCATTGATGTTGAAAAGTGTGTATCATGGGCGGCCGTGGGGCACACCGTTAATCACAGCACTTGGGAGGCAGAGGCAGGTGGATCTGTGTGTTCGAGGATATCCTGGTCTATAAAGCGAGCTCCAGACAGGTTCCAAAGATAGAGAGAAATCCTGTCCCACGCCCCACCCCCCCGAAAAAAGAAGAAAGAAATCATGTGTGGAAAAGTTATATTGTGTGCAATGATACAAAATATTTGAAAAAAATTTTATTGTCTACTTCCCATTACTCCTTATTTCATTTAATCCTGTTCTTTCTCCACCTGAGTAACCTGACAACTTTTATTTCTCCAGGTATTCATTAGAAGTCATTGTTCAAACTTCTAGTTGGTAAGTTTTCATTATAAAAATGAAGTTATTTGAAAAGAAAAAAAATGAAATAGTTTTAACTTACATTGCAAAGATCATTCAGTGTTAAACATAATATAACATTTGAAAAAATATTTTAAAATAAAGAATAATTGACTAAATTATTGCTGAAATCATTCTACATTTCAAATGACCTTCAATTCCAAATGAATATTCATGATTTCATGTGCATCTGTCTTGTTCCACCATAATGAATATTACTTTTCTAAATTACATGTGGAAATTTTGGTAACGATGAATTTTCTGTATGCTGTGAATATGTTTTCTTACCATTGATTAATAAAAAATTAAAAGTCAAATTAAAAAATCTTCAGTACTTTACACTAATTTATAGTTTCTTCATAATATTTATATTCTTTTAAGTTCAATTATAAAATTTATATATTTTTATTTCAAAATGGAGAAACTTGCTTACATAATAACAATTTTATATTTTTGTATTTTTTTATTGTCTTATTGTATTTTATCTTTGAAGATACTCTGTTCGCTTCTGTTTGTCAATTCCCAAATAAACATTCTGAGGCTTACTATTTATTACAAACTATTTGGTTGATGACTCTGGTTTCTTACAGTATAACTCTTACATACAAGTTAACCCATTTCTAATAATCTGTGTATTGTCACATGTTCCATGGCTTACTCCTCTAGTGGCTGATGGTGTCTTCCTGACTGTGCCCTTTTTTACTTTTTTTAAAAAAAATATTTATTTATTTATTTATTTATTTATTTATTATGTATACAATATTCTGTTTGTGTGTATGCCTGCAGGCCAGAAAAGGGCACCAGATCTCATTACAGATGGTTGTGAGCCACCATGTGGTTGCTGGGAATTGAACTCAGGACCTTTGGAAGAGCAGGCAATGCTCTTAACCTCTGAGCCATCTCTCCAGCACCCTCCCCCCCTTTTTTTTCTTTTTATCTTTGCTTGGATTTCCTGCCTGGCTTTATTCTGCCTTGCTACTTTATTAATCAATGGTAATAAAACATATTGACAGCATGTAGGAAGGCATCCCGCATCAAGATATTGCTAGTATTTCATGTAAATAATTTTTTTTGTCAAGTGATGAATTTATACATTTTTTAAAGAAGAGTTTTTCTTTTCTTATATTTCTTTTTCTTTTTCTTGAGACAAGGTTTCTATGTAGCTTTGGAGCCTGTCCTGGAACTTGCTCTTATTGACTAGGCTGACCTCGAACTCACAGAGATCTGCCTGCCTCTGCCTCCCCAGTGCTGGGATGAAAGGTGTTCTCCACCACCACCAGGCCAAAGAAGAATTACAATAGAACAAAAGGAACTATAAAACCAATGGTCATTGTGTGCTAGTTAAATGGGAATGAAGTTCTGTTTGAATGGAGAATGCTTATTGTGAGAAAAAAAATTGGCTCCAAGACCTCCAGCTCCTGCTGCAGGGTCTTCTTGGCTCCGAACAACCCTCCCCCCCCTCAAGTTCACCCCAGCCGTAAAAAAAACAATGATATCTTGAACTACTGAGTGAGATAACCCAGACCCAAATAGAGGAATATGGTATGTACTCATTCATAAGCTGATTCTAGCCATAAACAAAGGACATTGAGCCTATAGTTAGGATCCCAGAGAAGCTAAATAAGAAGGTGAACCCAAAGAAAAACATATATTTATCCTCCTGGATATTGGAAGTTGACAAGATAGTCGGGCAAAAGTTGGGAGCAAGGGGGTGGGGGTGCCTTGGGGGTAAGGGGAGATTGGGAGAGAGAAGGGAGAAGGGGAGGTTTGGGGAGAGCTTGGGGGAATGGGATAATTGAGATGGAGGAAGAGTGGATATGGGAACAGGGAAGAAGTTATCCTAACCAAGAGAGCCACTTTAGGGTTAGCTAGAGTCTTGGCTCTAGAGGGGTTCCCAGGTGTCCAAGAGAATTTCCCCAACAAGTTCTGTGGGCAGCAGAGGAGAGGGTGTCTGAATGGGCCTTATCCTATAGCCACACTGATGAATATCTTGCATATCACCATAGAATCTTCATCCGGTGTTGGATGGAGATAGAGACAGAGACCCACACTGGAGCACTGGACTGAGCTCCCAAGGTCCCAATGAGGAGCAGAAGGAGGGAGAACATGAACAAATAAGTCGGGACCACGAGGGGTGCACCCTCCCACTGAGATAAAGGGACTGGTCCAATGGCCAGCTGGACTGGGACTGATGAAGCATGTGATCAAACTGAACTCTCTGAATGTGGCTGACAATGAGGGCTGACTGAGAAGCCAAGGACAATGGCACTAAGTTTTGATTCTACTGTATGGCCCGGCCTTGTGGGAACCTAGTCTGTTTGGATGCTCTCCTTCCCAGACCTGGATGGAGGGGGGAGGACCTTGGACTTTCCACAGGGCAGAAAACCCTGAGTGCTCTTAGGACTGGAGAGGGAGGGGGAGAGAGAGTGAGGAGAGTGGGAGGGAAATAGGAGGAGGTAGAAATTTTTAATAAATAAATAAGTAAATAAATTTAAAAAAAGTTTCTTGACCTTATAAAGATAAAGTCATAGAGATTATAATTATGTAGTTCACATCTAAAAGCTCTGCTTCCTTCTAAATTATCTGAGCCTGTGTCCATAGTCTACATAATTATCTTATAACTGCGTTGCCAAGGTAGTTGCACCTTAGCACAATTAGAAAATAAACACATTAAAAATAAACAACAATGAGAATCTCTTTTTTATTTTTTATTGAGAAAAAGAAAAAAAAGTTTCTGCCTCCTCCCAGCCTCCCATTTCCCTCCCCCTCCTCCCAGACAAATGGTGTTTTCATGGTTTCTAAATGGTTTTTATTTCTTGTTTCTAATCATTTATCATAGGTATATTAGTATTTACTCACTGTGACCCAGAGAGTAAATTTAGATTAGCAGTAACACTAATTTTGTTTACTAATTTTTGAACTTATATGGACTCCTCATCTTTTTAATTATTCATTAAAAACATCACTTTTTGGTTTATTATGACACTGTTTATTCTCTGTTTTTTTTTTTTTTTTTTTGAGACAAGGGTTTCTGGTTGTCCTGGAACTCTGTTCTAAAACCAGGGTGGCCTGGAACTCATAAAGATCAGTCTGCCTCTGCCTTCCAGTCCTGGGATTTAGCACATGTGGTACAACACCCGACACTGTTTACTATCTTAAGAGAAATAGCCAGGTGGTGGTGGTGCAGGCCTTTGACCCCAGAACTTGGGAGGCAGAGGCAGGTGGATCTCTTTAAGTTTAAGGCGAGTCTAGTAAAAAAATATCTAGTTTCAGGACCAGCACCAAAGTTATTCAGAGAAACTGTTTCAAAAAATTTACATACATACCTACATAAGTGTGTGTGTATGCATGTAGGTATGTATGCAAAATCCCTGAGTTTTGCATATGCCAATAGCTTTTAGAGTTCTTGTTATTAGTTCCTTGTATGATTAATATCCAGGTTATAATCTAATTCAAATTCAACAGGAAATTTGTTCCTATTAAATACTACAAATATTAAAATTTGTTCCTACCAAATACTACTACTACTAACCTATATTTTAAAATATTAACTCTCTTAAGGATTTGATGATAATCATTTAGCAGTTTATTTGTGAATTATACAGGTTATCATATTTAATGACAATGAATGAGTTGACACATGTTTAGTAATCCCGCATCATTTCTCTAGTGAAATATCTGCTAATATTTCCATAGTTGATTATTAATTTGGAATGCTGGCTATTAGCTTTCTGTATATTTTGGAAACAGTTCTTTACCAAAGTATACTTTAAACATATTTTCTTCAAGTTAAGTGTTGGGACCAATTGGAGTCCTGGCTTTCAGCTGCTCTTCCCTGCTAGAGCCTTCTAATTGAAGTTACTAAAAGCTGTGCCTTGCCTAGAGGATCAGAGGATGGGATTTTCACCTGTTGGCCATTGACTGCTGGGTAGTTAAGCCCCCATGGTGCTATAAAAGAAGGGCTTTTGTACTAGTAAAAAAAAAATGGATCCAATAGCAGAGAAACATCTTGAGTGATAAAAACAGGTATATTTATGAAAATATGAAAAAGTGAGTTGGTTCTGTAGTCAAGTGAATCACATGATGGATGGAGACAACAAATTTCCATAATCTGTTCTCTGATCTTTAAACAAAGCAAGGAGCACATACCAAAAAAGGCCAAATGACACCCTCACACACAGTCTAAATAAGTGTAATGTTTACCTGTTTTGGAAATGGGGACTATTTCCTGATATTATTCAGTGAGTATTAGAGGTCTAAAAATTTTAAATAGATAATATAACCAAAAGAAGATGATATACTGGACAACCAATCTTTTTCAAAAGTGAAAATGGTAGAAAATCAATGCAGATAAAACAAAACAAGAAGCAGAATTCAAGTTAAATTGATTATGAACTACAATAGTGTGCTAGACTGAATAATATTTTATATCTTAGCCACCCAAAATGCATTTCAATTCTAATTGAATCTTGAGACATGTAAGCAAATATATGTATCTATATATACAATTTGAGATATATTATCATTTATAATAATATATAGAGAACTAAAATTAAATATATTTATATGCAACAGTATGACCGATTATTCTAGGTTATAAGAAGCATACCTTACATCCAGGTACAAAGGTAATAATTGAATACCAACAACAATAAGATCGTTTCAGAAAACCACAACCAGTAAAAATGCAAAATTGTGGAGCTCAATTCTAAAGAATACAACTGTGAACCAAGCCCTCACCAAAAACTCAAGGAATATTAGATGAAGGAGCCTTGAAAATATGCATTCAGTTAAAATTACACAGACTAAACATGATATATTTATGAACATATGTGTATGTTCATATATATTCACGTAACATATACACACATGTAACAATTACTAAAGAAAAGTTGATGAACTTGCAAATGGGTAAGAAGTACATAGGATGGCGTGGATAGAGGAAATGGAAGGTACCAATGATGCACTTGTATTATCATTTCAAAAATAACTTTAAACTGATTTACAAACTTGTAATCTACAGTAAGAGAAGTCACAGTGAAAGCAAGGAGGATGAAAACTATGCTGTCTTAAGTTCAAGAGTTCTAAGGAGCAGAAGAATCTGAGAGCAACAAAACAGATCCTCTCTGAGGCCCATGAGATTGTTATCTGTCTTTGGGTATCTACAAATGGCAACAGAAATCTCTAAGTACGTTTTTACGAGTATAGATGACAATATTCTGTTAAACTAATAGAAACACATAAATATTAACTAGTTATTTTCATGTAATATCTACATATCATTTTGATAATATTAAAATGTGAAAAAATGACATTTAAAAGTTAGAGAAATATTTTTCAATTTCAACAGACAACTTAGTTTTGGAACCTAAGGTAGGTGCTAAATTACCTCAGTTTTGCTCTTGTCTTTTGTTTAGTGGAAAGCTGACCCATATATCATATAATTATCCTGGGAAATAAATGAGAATGGCTATATAAAAAAAAGTATCTAAAGGAAAGTTGACATTTTATACCTACGTTCACATTTATGCTTTCAATGTCACAAATGTCAGACATTGTCCTAAAGGAAGCATAAGAAATATGCTTTCTATTATACGGTGAATGTCACCTAAGTATGCACAGGAAGCCAGGAAAGTCGGGGGTGTGAGGAGAATGTTGCGCTGGTGGCTGTAGAATGAGAAGGTTCTGTTGCACCATTGAATTTACAAAACCTCAGATTACCTGCACAAATTCTGCATAACTTTGAGGTAATGATTATGTTATGGAAGGAGGAGGGAGTTATGGGGTTCCACTTCTCACCAGGATGAACATTTAGAAAAATGTTAATGGCAAAAAAAAAACAAACCATTTTCCTTGCTGGTCATAGTATTTATTCCTGTAAACAAACTCTCACTTCTGCTCCTTAAACAACTCTAATGAAATTCATGGGTCACTAAAAGGAGAAGAAAATGGCATGAGTGCAAAAGATGGCTTTGTTGGGAAAAGGAAGAAATTAATGTGAGTCGGAGGGTTATAAGAGAGGATAACTGCTGTGGGTATGACTGAACTATACTCCGTGTGATTGTACCATAAAGTCGACATTACAATTTATAATGTCTATACTTTTAACAAAATTTGTATAAATAAATCTCACCATGTTTGAACAGATTTCACTTTCAATGAAAAGCAATGTTTAAATGAAAATTTAATGAATTCTAAATGTTTATTTCTCAAAATTTAGTCACTAATATCAGGTCTAATTAACATTTTTTTTCACAACATTTTAAATAGTCTTCAACATATTTTATAATTTTTTTCAAATTGTTGAGCCACTATTGTATAGCAGATATGATGCACAATGCTAGTGACTTTGTTAATTTTATAAATGTTGAAGACATGTTATACAAATCAAAGAGGTTTGCTCAGATTTAAGTTAAATAGAAAAGTGGCCATGTAGACTGTGCAAGAAACAATGGTACAAGCACATAGTGAATAATAACGCTTTCAGCACCACTTCAAATGATTTGTTGTTGTGTTTATAATGATTAGACTGTTTCTGGAAAATCACCAGATGCTCATAACATTAAGGTTAGTTCAATGTTTATTCTGTGTTGTACAGGCCATGCGTCACTTCCAATTTTCTGCATTTTCTCTTTCGGCGATTGCTTGCTCTTGATGAAATTTGCATTCGCTGTCATAATTCTAATTAGAAAATATTTGCCAGCAATGTATATAGTGCATTGTCCTGACATTAAATTTTTCTCTTAGATTTCTTAAAGATGAATGTTTAATATTCAAGGCCACACACTTCATCAAGCTCGACGCCTACACATTTTCTCTGTTATCCCCTACACGTGTCTGAGGTTTTCAGAACATCTTAGGAAGCACTGCTTTGTCACTCTCCACTACCTGTGCACTGTGCAGTAGGTCTTATTTTATCATCTGGTAAAATGTGTTTGAGATGGAAAGAATGTAACTATTTCAGTCTCTTCTAATGTGACAATCATTTCAACCAGCACTCGCAGAAGAATAAAATAAACAATTATTCTTTTCTGATATAAAACTGAAGCATAGTAGAAATGGGGGCAAGAGGAGGTGGCAGAGGAGCTGGAAGGGATGAGGGTGGGGAGGAGAAATTGCTCAGGAGACATAGTATGAGAGAAGTGGGCAGTAGGAGGGGGAACTGTAGATAGTGTCCTCTTGCACCACAAGAGTAAAAAATGAGAAATTAGGTCTGGGGAACAGCGAGAAGAGAATGACTGTGAGCAGCCTACCTGGTTTTCTGCCAGGCACATGATTTCTTTATGTAGCCGTAAATGTCCCAGAACTATCTCTATGGACCAGGTTGCCCTCAAACTCAGATATTATCCCGGCTTTGCCTCCTGAAAGCCGGGATTAGAGGTGTATAGCACTATTTATGACTTTTGGTTACTTATTCAATAATTATATTAATTTATGTTTATGTTAATAATATGTAAAAAAATGAATGCTTTTAGTTGCAGAAAATCAGGAATGAAATAAGAAAAACTAAGAAATACGGTAATGATGATGCTTGCTATTAACCACTATATGAATTGAGACCTAGGGTAGAACAAAACGGCAGAGCCAAAATAAACTTACACTGAACTTTAATACATTGGAATTGTTTGTACTTTACACTAGTCTTTCTGTCAAAGGATAATGATAATCAGAACATAACAGCTCTAAGGTACGCAAATATTGCAGACCTTAAACGTATATTCTACCAACATCGATAATAAAAAATATTTTTAAAAAGCCTTACTGACAGTGAAAGTAATGTCACCAAACATTAATATTATATGCTTATGAGAATAAAATATTTAAGGAATTTTATTGCCAATTATAAAGTATTTAATTTCTAAAGAATTATTCTGAGTGTTTCTCACATATTTCTTTTCTTT
Organism: Microtus oregoni; assembly: GCF_018167655.1. Lineage (NCBI taxonomy): Eukaryota > Metazoa > Chordata > Mammalia > Rodentia > Cricetidae > Microtus > Microtus oregoni. The sequence continues at coordinate 21,521,606 of NW_024543060.1, forward strand.
TTTGGGGGGTGGTGTGGTTCGAGACAGGGTTTCTCTGTAGCTTTGGTGCCTGTCCCGGAACTAGCTCTTGTGGACCAGGCTGGCCTCGAACTCCCAGAGATCTGCCTGCCTCTGCCTCCCGAGTGCTGGGATTAAAGGCGTGCACCACCACAGCCCGGCTCTCACGTATTTCTATAAGACAAATTAAATCCTAAAGTACTGTATGTCAGTTCTAATGGACACTTTCATCATGTCAGAATAAAGTTATTTATGTGTCCTGAACTTCTTTTTGAAATCTGAATGAATCATTTGTTGGAAATGAAATTAAAGTCATTTTAAAACAATATTTTCATCAGATCAGTATCTTTGAAAGGAAGCTTTAGTTGTGACTGAGCATTTCTGTGAAATTCCATTATTTGCTAAAAGAAATCCAGATTAAGGATGATTATATTTTTTTAATCTTTTTTTTCACTAAATAATGTATTAACAGTTTGATGAATGTAAAACTCTTAACATTGACTTATCTATGGAAAGTTTATATGCAGTACAAGTATCCTATGCAATCTCATACAATTTATGGACTCCTTAAATAACACAATTGTTACTATGCCTTTTATTTTTAGTATCAATCAGAAGGGTGGAAGGAAATTTAGAAATAAACCTGAGATCCTGTGATCACTGTCTTACACTAAAGTGAGAAGTCTGGAGAAACATTAAATATTATTTTCAGGATATCATTGGTTATTTCTGCTGAGTAATAATATTGCATTGAGTAAATATACCACATTCATTTCACAACATCATAAAATTTTCAGGGAAATGTATAGAACTAAAAAAAAAAAAAAATCCTGAGTGAGATAATCCAAACCCAGAAAGACAAACATGGTGTGTACTCACTCAAAAGTGGTTACTAGATGTTATGACTCAAATGGACTTAATAGACATCTATAGAATATTCCATCCAAACATAAAAGAATACACCTTCTTTTTAGTACTTAATGGAACCTTCTCAAAAATTGACCACATACTAGGTAACAAAACGAACTGCTATTAGATATAAAGTAAATGATAACCAGGCTACAATCTACAACCCTAGAGAAGCTCCGTAATAAGGATGACTCTAAGAGGCTCACACATGGATGAGCCTAGGAAGGGAAAAGAGACAAGTTCTCCTGAGTGAACTGGGTGTGAGGCAGGGTAGAGGAGAGGAGGGGAGATAGATGATAATATGAGGGAAAAAGAGAGGCAGGGCACGGAGCAGAGAAAAATGTAGAGCTCGCTAAAAAAATAAAAATAAATGAAATAAAATGTTTGATGACTGTTTGGAGGAAGTGTGTACAGAAGAGGATGAAGCATGGCCTTGCTTGAGGAGATATGCCACTGAGGTGTGGGGTTTGGTGTTCCCACACAGTCCACAACAAATGCCGTCTCTTTCTCTCTTCCTCCAACTAGTGGAATTCACAGAAACTGTCAGCTACTTCTCCAGTACCATGTCTGGCTGCCTGCAGACATGATTCCTGCCATTATGGCATTGTACTATCCCATTTCAATTGAAGCAATCCCCAAATCTAATGTTTTCTTTTGTAAGTTACCTTGGACATGGTATCTCTTCACAACAATATAAAAGTAGCTAAGACATACATTTTCTTTCCTTTGCTTACAGGGCATCTGATTACCATCAACCCAATATTCTAAAAAATACATTGCATTTTATGAAAATTTTTCAGGTCAGACCATGTGTTTTTATTGATGTTGCTTTAACACTATTAAGATGCAATTTCATATATTTTGTCATTTCTAAACTTCAACATTTTAACATCTTTTGAAAGCACTTGTTTACTATACTAAATTTTCTCAGAATGAAAAGTAGAAAAGCATGTGATAAAAATTCTTTTTAAGAAGATTTTATTTCAGTATTCAGCATATTATTACTATCAATAACTAGCTAACATTTCTCATTCAAATAAAAATTTTCTCCCTTCTTTCTCTGAGATCACATTTTTTTCTTCTATTTTTTCCAATTAATAGTAATTTAGAACTTTTCAAAGTTCTAAATAATTTTGTTTCTTTCCTTGTTTTGTTTTTTAGATAATATTTTTTCAATTAATCAGTATTTAGAACTTTTCAAATAATTTTGCTTCTTTTCTTGTTTTGTGTTTTAGATTTTTTTTTTTTTTTTTACATAGTCCTGACTAGCCTGGAACTTGCTATGTAGAACAGGTTGGTCTTGAATTAACAGAGATCCAGGTTCCTCTGGTTCCTGAATAATGGCATTATAGGTATCTGCAAACAGATCTTGATCAATGATTGCTACTTTTTAATTTTAACCTTTATTATATTTAATTATTATTTTAGTCAGAGGACTGAAAGTGATCCTCTCTTTAGATTAAATTTTCAGACAGGGTGATGAGCCAGAGTCATTGTGTGTAGCCTATAGAGTCTTCTTATTTTTCTTCATTTGTTACCCTTCACACACACACACACACACACACACACACACACACACACACAGGCACACAGGCAGACACATATTTGAGAAAAGAAAAAAGTTTTCTCACATGTGGATGACTGAGGTCAACCACAGTTGTTATTCTCCTGAAGACCTCACTTTATTTTTAAAAGAGAATCTCTCAATGAGATATGTGACTTACCAAGTATGCTAGATTTTGTAACCTCAGAGAGACTTCAGTCTCCACTCATCATGCTGGGAAAGCTAACTCACTCGACTACCATGCCTAGATTTATGCTGAGGCTGTAGGATAAAATTATGTTCAGTTCCCCTTTTATACAATATTTACCAAATTCCCTTCTAATAAAATCTATTAGTTATGACTTCTTCAATACTATTTCACTCTTTCACCTAATGCAAATTGAATATAACACTCAAGATAAGATGATATCAAAATCAATTGATCAATATTGTGTCAAAAGAAAGAAAATTACTGCTAAATATGTCTTTATACTTTACAGAATTCCCTGCCCTTTGTAACATATAAATATGACATTGAACAACATGTATCCTTTCCCGGCTGAGCTGTTAGTGACTAGGCGGTGTACCATTCTCTCTAATGGTGAGAGAAGAAGTCATATCTTTTGTGAATCTGATATTTCCACTGGATAAACATGATCTTTTAGTTTACATAAATTCTTTAATTATTCTGGTTGAGCATAGTGGTTGGGAAAATGTATTAATTGTTTAGTTAATTAATTGTTATTAACAGAATAATCTATAGACTAAGTATTAAGCTGCATCATATAGTTATAATTTATTTAAAAGTTAAAATATGATTAAAATTTAGTTAAAGATGAAAATGCAAGTTCATAGCATGAGAAAGCTAATATAATTAAGTTTTTTAAGAAAAGAAAGTAAGCAAAAGAAGATAGGGGTTTAAAAGTGCCTAAGAGGGAGAAAAATATTCTTATGACTGGGTACGTGGGTAATTGGGAAAAATTTCATCAGACAAGCTTAACAGCCCAGGTTCAAATTTCTAGAATGTCTAAGAAGCTGGGTATAGTTGCACATATCTACAGTCTCACTGCTCCTTTAGCATTATGAGTAACATCAACAGGTAGCGTAGGATGCTCAGTGGAAAATCATAAAGGCCCTGTTACAAATAGAGCTTAACAAATGACCGACCTGATGTTGACATTTAGGTAGTGGACTTTAGACAAGTGAATACACACACACAAAACCAAGAGAAACAAAATTCCTACAACATATTTTCCCAAACAAGGTAGGAAATGAACAGAAAATAGTTGAGCGAAAGGTTATTGTGAAGGCTTAAAGGTTGACAATATCGGACTAGTGAGGATTGTGTGTCCAGGTGGCACTGGTGGCCTCATAAGCCCTTTCAGAAGGTTTTTATTTTATTTTCAATCTTTGGATGTTACACTGTAGTTCATTGGAGAAATCACATGGTCCTTCATTCACTCATTTGTTTTGAACACCACAAGATAAACAAACACATTTTGTACTAAGATGCCTAACACTTTTGATCAATATGCTTTTATTTTGTTTTCTATATCTGGAAGTGGTTTGACTATCTTAGAAATTTGACATTTGAAGTGATACTTCCTGTCACCTTTTATTAAACAACTTGCTCATCACTAAGAGGAGATAAATTTCTCACTTCTGAAATGCAGGTAAATATTTCCATATGATTATCTCTGTTATTAAGTTAATACTTTCGTAATTAAAAACAGAAAAATATAAATGAAAAAATTGATTCTGTGCTATCTAATAAAGAATAGAATGACCAAAGACTACCCACGTTACTTCTTGGGAATGTGGGTGTCATGTTCTCTAGACTGCTATCTGCTCTTTTAGTTTGATGGCATCTTCTGGGGGATTCTGAAAAAATGAGGATGGTGAAGTCCTGAGAGAATCAGCTGTAACCTTTGTTGTCCAGTCTCTGTACAATGGGAAATCGCAATGCTCATCTGAAGTCCTGGTTAAAAGAGAGTGTAAGGCTGAGCCAGCTCAGCCAGCTGCCCTGAAGTTGTTCTGGATGCAGACTCTCAGGAAACTGCAACAGAGGCACTCTGAGAGCCTGGATAACCTGGACTACCCATATTTAAGGGTGTTTTTCCCTTGCTTTGAAAACACACATTTTCAAAGATTGCATATATAATTATATTGACACAAGTATGGACTGTGTTGTACACAAGCCAGTCAAAGATGATTATTTTTTGTTTTATGTTTGAGAAAGAAGAATATATGTACCCTGTCTTGTAGTTTATTTCATTATGTCTATAGCAAGGATTTTCAGGTGGTCCCCCAATCAAATCTGGTCTCTATCAAGCTACAATAATCCTCAGGCTTTCATTTTCTATGGGGAAAAAAAAATAACCTCTTCCACAACACAGCATATTTTTGACTTCTGTTTTGAAGTTAAGGCATTTTAAAAAAATATACAAGTTGGTTTAATTTAGCAGTTTTCATAATCCAATATCTCGCAGCAATTATTTTACAAGATGCCATATAGTGTCCAGACTCTTTTTTGGCTTATTCTTTGTATATTATTTTATTTTTCTCTTTATATGCTTTAATTTATTTATTCTAAACTATTTTTTTCTGTGACTGATGATACCCCATTCTCTTTTGTTTTTAAGACTACGCACATTGTTAGAACACTCTGTAACCGGTTTAGAGCTGTTATCCTTCTGGGTTTGTCTTTACTGAGTGCCTACAGAGTTCTCTGATTACACAAGGCAAATCTTAAACTGCTGTGTCAGCTGCCATGTCGCTCAGCTTAGCACATGTGATGATGCCTGACTGCTGCCTCCAGGCAGCAGCCAGTAGCTGTGCCTCTGTATTCCACCAAGCAGCAGCCTGCCTGAGAGAGGACAGGATTAGGAAGCTACATCTGTCTCCTGGTCCAGAACTTTCCTTAGACTTCTCAGGCCATATGTTTGGATATTTAAGCTTCCACACTGAACACCATAAATAACAGACTTTTCTTTTGAGACTGCCAGCTCACAAACAAATGACATGGAGACTTATTATTAATTATGAAAGTTTGGTCTTGGCATAGGCTTGTATCAAACTTGCTCTTCTAACTTAAATTAACACAAATATTTTAATCTATATTCTTCCACATGCTCATTATCTCATCTTCATTATGCCAATCCTGGTTATCCCACATATGGCTGGAGAATCCTCATTTCTTCTTTCTAGAACTCTCTGTCCCTAGAAGTTTCCACCTAACCTCTTTCCTCCCAGCTACTGCCCACTAAGCTCTTCATTAAATCAAATAAAGTGACACAACTCCACACAGTGTAAAGTAATATCCCCCAACAGATTTGTTTGTCTTAGATCTTCAATAATTATGTTTTACTTGAAAGACAAACAAATCATGATCATAAGTTTCAATAACAATTTGCAAACACAATTTAGTTTCTATTTAGTGCATAAGTCAATATGCACCAGAGTTTAAATGTTGTGAAAGTGTGGCACTAACTTTGGCAGTCAAGTAAATTTCATGACTAGTAATGAAGATAGCTTACTCTAGTTGTCATGAACATATACTCAGCATGAGCTTACTAACAGAAACTTTGTCAAAGGTATGTATGTCTATTGGAGAGGACAGGATGATGACCTCTATATCAACATACTTTTTAAGTCCGAAGTTGTAAGTAGGGAAAATTTGGAGTCTTTTTGTTTGGTTGGGGTTTTTCTTTTATTGGGGGGATGGGTGTGTTCAAAACAAGTTTTCTCTGTGAAACAATCATCCTGGATGTCCTGCAACTCATTTTGTAGACCAGGCTGACCTTGAACTCACAGAGATATTCCTACCTCTGCCTCCTGAGTGCTGAGATTAAAGGTGTGCACCACCATCACCCAGCAATTTGGAGCAATGATACACAAAATAACTATGTCATTCTTGTCCTTAATATAGCAGTAAAAAAATATCTACCGGAATTTATAAGAAATCAATGTTAAATATTTGAGTCAAATATCTCAATATACTCAAAGTCATTTCCTGGTCATTGTGAAATATATAACCAAAGACATTATACACTATCACATAACAATAGAAGAGATATGATATGATAGTAATTAGACATAGTTCTGAAATTGTTAATTGTACTTGTTTTTTAAGTAAATGTACTCATGGTGACAGATGTCTTAAAGAAAATTTTATCGACTTGATTATGCAAGTGATACATTCAAAATTCAACACTTCAAAGGATTTCAGAATTTCAACGTATGTCCTTCATTTAAAAACAAAGCTAACTTTTAGTCTCTGTTCATGAATATTCCTTACAACACTGAAAAATCTTCCCTAAATAATTGCAGTAAAGAGCCGGGTGGTGGTGGCACATGCCTTTAATCCCAGCATTCGGGAGGCAGAGGCAGGTGGATCTCTGTGAGTTCGAGACCAGCCTGGTCTACAAGAGCTAGTTCCAGGACAGGCTCCAAAACCACAGAGAAACCCTGTCTCGAAAAAACAAAAAAAATTGCAGTAAAGCTTAAATATATATGTTTAAATATATGTGTATATGTATTTATATGTGTAGATAAGTGTATGTACATATATATGTATTTATACCAACCTTTATAATATCACTTCAATGTATTTTAATGTATCAAAACTCAGTGATAATAAGAAGCAAATGAATGCAAAATATGAAATTCTCTTATTTTCCATGATAGAATCATCAATATAATATCCTTGGTTGTATAAATACTTCCAGTAAAATATCAGGAAATAAAATTGTATTTGTGTCTACATACTCTTATTACATTTTACACTTTATAAATTTCTTGGGATAATTAATTGTAATAAAAATTCATAGTTTAGATATCTATCTGGAATATGCCACTTTTCTCCCCACACAGTTTCCTGTTATTCCCCATTCCAACATTATAAGAGCAATGAATGAGTTATGTTCTTTAAAATTGACAGAATATTCTTTAACAGGAAAATATCTTCTCAAATATTATGTGATGTTGCTATTGTGATTTATGTTTGGATCAGAGAAATCCTGCTGGTTTTATGATGAGCTGAAAGGAACAGAGAGCAAGATTAAACAAGCCTAATGTGACTGACACCTACAAGTCTGCAAGCATGATTTCATATGTCACTATCATCTCTTCAAAGAGAACAAAACAGATGCTACTTGGCAAATTGCTACTATGCATCTCTATTTCCAAAACTTGTAGACTTTCATTTCCTAAATTTACATGAGAGAGAGAGATCTTCCTATCCCAGTATTTGTGTGTGTGTGTGTGTGTGTGTGTGTGTGTGTGTGCATATGTCTATGTATGTATTTAAAAAAAAGCACTAAACCCTTTATTTTGCTTAGGCCCTGACCACTATTCTAAATTTTGGACTTCCCAAATTTTCACTGTACATGTGGGGAAAATATAGTGGATTTTATATTTTGCACCAACATTAGTTGATTGTGTACAATGGATTTTTCTTCTTTGTTGATCCACTCTGTTCTGGTATTAATTTTCTTGGAAAACCATTTTCATGTTCATGGAAAACAATCCAATTTCAAGGTCAAAATTTTCCTCTGATTCTGTTCTGCCTTACTAATTGTACATAAGTGTTTCACATATAAGTGAATTCAAAACAAAAAAAAACACATAAAGTCAGTGGATCGATAGTGACAGAGTGTGCAAGCTGAAGGAACTAGAAATTGTTTTGTTCTTAACATCTCTGCTTGCTGAAATCTGCACCCAGAGATTTCTCATCTATCCTCATAAGGTTCCCTAAAGTCTAAATATTTGAATGTATGTAAGGAAGTTCTGGCATGGCTCTTATAGAGTAAGTTCTTATGTCACATTTTGGTGGTACTGTTAACACAGCACAGAAACTCCAAGTTCAAGATGCATTTTGACAATCTACATTCATTTTCTTTTTCTGAATTAGTTCCTAGCCTGGTGATAATGGAAAAAAAATATATTTACATTACTTCTGCTTCAATTTCTTTTCACTGTAATGAAAAGAAAACACCCCATAGTTATAGTTACATAAATTAACCACATACTTGGTAACAGAACAAACCTCAACAGATACAAAAAAAAAAATGGAATAACCCCATGTATCTTATCGGATCACCCTGGCTTAAAACTAGAATTCAACATAAACACTAATTCCAGAAAGCCAACAAACACATAGAAATTAAACAATACTTACCTGAATCATCAATGAGTCAAGGACTTCCTAAAATTCAATGAAAATGACCACACAACATACCCAAATTTGTGGGAAACAATGAAAGCAGTGGTGAGAACTCATAACATTAAATGCCTATATAAAGAAGCTAAAAAAAAAATCCCACACTAATAAAACTTTAGAACAAAAAAAAAAAAACATACTCACCCAAAAGAACTAAATGGTAAGAAATAATCAAATTGAGAGCTGAAAACAACAAAATAGAAACAGAAAAAACAATACAAAGAATCAATGAGACACAGGGTTGATTTTTTTGGGAAAATCAACTAAATAGACAAACCTTTATCCAAACTAAAAAAAAAAAAGGCAGAGAAAGAATATTCAAATTAACAAAATCAAAACTGAAAAGGGGAACATAACAACAGACAGAGGAAATCCAGAAAATCATCAGGTCATATTTTGAAAACCTGTACTCCACAAAATTGGAAAACTTAAAAAAATAGTCTACTTTCTGGATAAGTATCACTTACCAAAATTAAATCAAAACCAGATAAGCAAATTAAACATATCTATAACTGCTAATTTAATAGAAACAGTCACTAGAAGTTTCACAAGCAGAAAAAGCCCAGGACCAGATGGTTTCAGCTCAGAATTCGACAAGATTTTCTTTTCTTTCTCTCCTTTTTTAATTTTTAAAAGATTTTTAAAGAACTAATATCAATACTCCTCAAATTTTTCTACACAATAGCAACAGAAGGAACATTGCCAAATGTGTTTTATGAGGCTACAATTATCCTGATACCCAAACCACATAAAGTCACTACTAAGAAAGATAATTACAGACCAATCTCACTCATGAACATTGATGCAAAAATACTAAATAAAATACTGGCAAATTGAATTCAAGAACCATCATTCACCATGATCAATTTGGCTTCATCTCAGAGATGCAGGGATGGTTCAACATACAAAAATCTGTCAAGATAATTCACCATATAAACAAGATGAAAAATAAAAACCACATGATCATCTCATTAGATGCCGAAAAAGCTTTTGAGAAAATACAACATCCCTTCAAGATAAAGGTCTTGGAGAGAGCAAGGATACAAGGAACATACCTAAACATAATGGTTGTTCCATGAATATATTCATTAGCATATATATTCTTAAATAAAGTGCACTAGGTTTGTATAATGTTAATTGTATGTGTATGTATTATTTCTAGAGGACCATTTTGTTTTGGGTAACCAATGGAGTGCTCCCCACAAGGTCCTTTCTGGGGGAAAAGGAGGGGAAAAAGGTGAGCTCACTTGGTTACCAATGAGTTTCAATATTCAGAGCTTTTCTTCTGTGAATCCTTACCTCTTGTCTTCTTCACAGCTCTACTGTGTATAAAATTGTCAGTATCTTTTCTTTTGTAGTTAACTGTTTTGTGTGTGTGTGTAAGACATATATATATATGTGTGTGTGTGTGTGTGTGTGTGTGTATGCATGTATATGTTTGTGCATATGTATATAATATATGAATAAAATATAGATCAATTGGCATATTTACATATAATTGTTATTTATTTATTTCTCTATTTATTATATGTTTGTTTGTTTGTTTTTGACCACATGACTGGGTGATCACCAAATTTTAAGGCCCTCCCATCTCTGCTTTTGTTGGACTAAAACTCACCTAGTGTGTCAAGGAATTTTTTAATGTAGTTGCTCATAATTAAACTCGCATACTCAAGTAACACCATATTGACTGAACAAGCAGTATTTACATATTTGGTAATATACACGGTAATATACCGATAAAATACACTGTATATAATAGAAATTAATAAAAATGCAATAAATGAAAGATAGCCAAGAGGAGTTCACGGAAGGGGGAAAGGGAAAAAGGAGGACAAAATGATGATTACAGAAAAGAGAGTAACGAAAGAAAGCTCTCCTCATCATGTTTATGTAGTAAGAACTTGACCCACTGAGCTGTCTTCCATGCCCCATTCCACTTCTTTAGCTGTGTGATGACCCTCAAGTTTACATTGCTCACTCTGACTTTCCTCCTCAGCATAACAGCGTGTGTTAAATGAAAAGTCAGAGGATTCACATATCCCTCAGGTTTAGATTCATCTTACAGGATTTAGGACGTGAAAAAAGGCTTTCCTCACTTTTATTTGACACATTAAGTGTCAAATCTGGCAATCAGGAAAGTCAGCTCTCATGTCTCCTATGCTCAGCTGAGCACTTAAAGGTATCAGATGTCTAGCCCCTAGTCAATATTCTTCAGTGCTTAGAATTAAGGTAAAAAAATAAATAAATAAACAGTGAATCAAACATCAACAGGTTAGAAATTTAAATAATATTGACTTTTATTTTCTTACCAGTGTATATATATGCTATAGACATTGCCTGAGAAAATATTGCCTGCCCTGGAAAAGAAACAGAGTAGAGCAAATAATGAATGTAGATTTAAAATTCTCTCTGTAAGGCTGAGCACTCCTTCACAATTACTGTTGATGCTCTGGTATAATCTTTATTGTCATCCCTTCTATTTGCAGTGATTTAATTTCCAGGGACTCTTCCAGGTAATTTAACATTTAATCAAAAGTCAGGATATGTACTTTTAAATCAGTGGTAAGTGCTAAAGTGGATATTGGATGCCACATTTTATTAGAAACGTACTATGGACACTTCACTGTTTAATTGGATTTGTGCGTGTGCGTTTTCTGAAGTCATATGCATCTATCCTAATAATTTGTCTATGATGAAAACATTTTGTTTTCTATTATTCAAGTAGCTTCCAATCTAAAGTTATTCAGAAACAATTGTACTTTTCTTAAAATCATGTTTGCACACAAAACATATTAGAATAAATTAATATGGATATGTAATATATATATTGTATATGATATACATAAGCTTAGTTTACATAGAATAGATAAAAGTTAACAATTTCATCTATTGTACTCTATTTATGACAATAGAAATATTCATAATTTCAAAAAATCATTTTATTAGATATTTAGCATCATGTATGCATTATTGCAGAAATCTAATTGCAGTGTTTATTGCAAGTTATAAGTGTGATTAAGTTACACATATCATCTTGAACCAGTGTAATAAAACTTTCAGGTACACCTAAGATAAAATTATTCTCACAGAAACTCAATTAAGATCATCAGTGAAATTAAAGCAATAAGAACAAGGTAACTAATCTTCCATGTTACAAATATAAATTTAAATATTCACATCTATAAAATGTCCTCATTTATTATTTAAACTTTCAAATAACAGCCATATACTATAAGCATTAAACTTTTGTTTTAAACCATAGAGGAATATGCAATGTTCAGTTGAATAATTTTATTATAAATCTTAATGGAATCATAAATAATAATTTGATTTGTAATGTTAAGAAATATGACCATTGTAGAAATCAATTGAGGAAATGAACATACTCCATGGAACTCAGTGGATTTCTTCATCTAGTATCATAAATATTTTGTTTAACAAAACATTTATGGCAAAGCAATAAAAAGAAACTGATGTTCAGTTTAGTTTTTAGTCATAAAAATATGGTCACATGCCATTGTTCATGATGATCTGAAGAATTATTACAAGCACTTGTCACTTGTATCTGAGTAATTATCTTGAGAAATTATGATATAGAGAGTTTAAGACCAAAAGTGAAATTCATAACAGCAAAACTGCAACAATCAGCAAAATTTGATACTACAATAATGTGGTTTTAGTTATGACAGTCATTCATATGCCACATTAAAAATTGAAAACGGAGTGTAAAGATTTTTGTATTTATAAAATACATGGAGTTTTGTGTTTAATGAATTAACCTAAATCTTTAGATTTTCATAAAATACTAAAATTCCTAAAGAAAAAGACCTGTTTCTTTAAAATTAATTTATCAATGGCTTAAGACATTGGCATTTGAAAAAAAATAGTCATAGAAATTAATCGCTAGGGCTGCTTATACCATGAAATTGAGCTCTTTATTCTTTAACGGAGCTATCAGTTTGGGGATGCTAACAACCAATAAGATGGTGCTCCACTGAGAAATAAAGAATAGAAGATTAAAGACTGTATTTTCAGAATATGTACATTTTAAGTCAATTAAAATAGGAAATATGCATGAGATAGGCAAATATCTTATTATTTTTGAAAAAATATAAATTTCCTTGTATTCACATGTAATGACAAAGATAAACCAAGATTTCCCAGATATCTCAGAAATAAAAACTATATTTTTGTAAATATATTATATAATGTATATAGGTATGTTATAGTTCAGCCTTTTAATAAACTGTTATTTTTCCCAAACAATATAAATGTTGTTTTATTTATTTTTTTATTTTATTTTCTCCTATGAAATACCTTTCTCAGTCTAGATATGGGGGAGGGTCTTGGTCCTGCCTCATTTGATAGGACCATCTTTGTTGACTCCCCATGTAAGGCCTCACCCTCTCTGAGCAATGGATGGGGGCTGAGGTGGGGTGAAGATGGGGGGAGTGGGAGGACAGGACAGAGAGGTAACTGGTATGTAAAATAAGATTGTTTACTAAATTAAAAATAGTAAGTTTCACTAGAAATCAAGTTCAGATATTAAAACTATAGTAGAGATTTTGCCTATGATTATGCTTGAGAGTCATGTATATTAATTTTTGTTTGTTAAGTATCATTAAATAATATTTCACAAGTTATACATCTCTTAAAGTAAAAATATTGCACATATGGTTATAGGCACACTCCTAATAAATGAGTTATGGGTGTCTTTGATTTTTAATATTTAGTATTAATAATTATAAAATATCACAGAAAATAAAGTATTATATTCTACAAAATGCTGCTAAGTGCTAAAAAAGAAATACTAAGAAATTTTCATAGTATGTCACTAATAATCATTATATCAGCTAAAATATAAGGCTAAAATAAACTAGATCTTAGACCAAAAATAATTTTTCAAATGATTGAGGAATTATTAGCTTAAGTCATGAATTATGAATTAATATAGGGTAATATAAATTATTCAATATAAATTTATAAATAATATAAATTTAAAAGAACATGTGAAAAAGGAGGAAGACCAAGGAGAAATGAAGAACAACATAGAGAAAGGGACATTAATTCTTAACTTTTGATATCATAATTAACCAACCAAAAAGGAGGACATGGCAATTAGTTCTCCAATACAAAATGATCAGCTAAAACAGATGCATAGCAACTTAAGCTCTAACTTCTTGAATATGCTTGAGTTATCATAGCATGTAATAACTGTGTCATTTATCTTTTCCTGATTTCTACTTATTTTTTTTAAATCAGTCTATATTCTAGGATGTTTTGTAGCTACACATACAATCTCTCTGATTTACACTAGAAAATATCATTTTTCTGGATTGTTGCTCTTTTTTAATAAGTGTTTGAAATTAACATGTGACTTGTGAGGAATCTGAAAAAAATGAGGGAGAAAGTCATTGTGGGAGCAAATGATAAGCAATTTAAAATGACACGGATGTTTAAATCTCTGTTGTTGAGATAGGTTGAAGTTATGAGAATGTCTCTTCTTTCAGAAGAGAAAAAAATGTATTAGGCAACACACCCATTTGACTCACTAGATTGACTAACTAGAGCACTGTGCATTTCAAGTTTATATAATATACATATATAATATTTGTAATATAATAATACTTCAATATATTTATTGAAGTATTAGAATAGAAAAGTATGATGTTTATTTTCTTGAAGTTCTATTTAGGAGTTTCCAATATCAAATATTCATATCTTTCTTGAGTATTTGATTTTTGTGACTCAGAAAGAGCTATAAAGTGTATGACTGATTAAAGATATGACAAAGTCATATGTTATGGCTTATTTTTATTTACCTAGATAGAGGGAGATACAGAATTAATGAATTTAATGACATGGTTAATTGAAAGAAATATAAAAATATAAATAAGCATACAGTTCATAGACAGATAGATATTTTCCCTGAATTATACTTCTTGTATCAAATTATTTCAATAGGACAGTTGCAATAGTATACTCTATAATAGTTCCATGGTGCTTTATGCATCTCGAAAGTATTCAGATTTATAAAGTAATAGAATTGACAACATTTAAATGATATTTATAGCCATATGAAATTAACAACTCAGACATCTACATAAAATGCACAGTGAGCTAAAAGATTTATCAAAAGAATAGAAAAATGTATCTATAATATTAGGATAAATTTTACTGAGGTAAAATTTTTCTTCTAAGATTTTTCTTTTCTTATAGTATTTCCTAATATGTTATTTTATTTTTAAAGGGAACATTCCATTGGATTTAAATGGATAACTAAGATTCGGGCACAGAAACATTTGTTCATAGCATTCTGCATGTTTTATAGTCTTTGATAATGATAATTATGATGATGATGGTGATTATGATGATGATTACATACACAATTACACAATATGCTCTCAAGGCAATAATATCAGGTAATTGCACCCAAATTCACAATAAAAGTTCATTTCTCACATTTGTACATTGTTACATTGAAAAATCATGATGGAAATACTAAACACGAATACAAGACTATATAATTTATCCTTGTGCTAAATATTTAGAATGCCTTAGAAAGCTATTTCCCTAACATGAGAATATACTTATTCTTCCAAGCCTTAAAACATTATTTTCTATATAATTCTATGGACTTTAATTAAAAAGTTTTTATTTATATTGATATCATTATTCTCACTTTACATATGAAGAATTGAGACTCAAGTCTATTTTCATAATTGTAAGGTGTTGAGGAAAAGTAACAACAATCAAGACCCTAACTGTTTAATGAGATATATTTTGCCTTCTCTTTTCTAGTCACATGACATCAGTTAACATATTGGTAGCATCAGTCCATATAAGAAACAGCTAAATATATTATTTTTGCTGACACGTAACATATACCTGATAAATATAAGTGGATATCTATCCCTTACAAATGACATGAACCTCTGGTTTTTGACTTTAACCCTTAGTATTGGGGATCCACAAATATTAGAAACCTTAAATCAGAACACTAGTTTATTAAGATATTTGTCATTTCTTGCAATTATATTGAATTACTGTTGAACAGTGATTCCAAAGTATATCCAAAGATGTATTTTTCTTTTTCAGTGTTAGAGAGGATATCCACTTCCATCTTTTAAGAAGAGCTCAGTTGTGGCACTAAAGTAAATATCTTACAGCTCATACTAGCTCCCAGAGCAATCATTATTTCTAGCTCATTAATACTGTCTAAGAGGGACATCAGAAGAGATTTCAATATTGGGTCCTTTGACATCAAAAAGATCACTAGACCACTTCGAATAGTCTCTGAGACTTGGTTATATGATCTTCAAAGGTAATTGTGTAGAAAACCAACTGATAAATGGGAGGTTGTATTCTCCCTAATATATATTGAACACTTAATGTCATGCCAGTCACAAAGTCAGGTAAATCCTTGCTATTAAGATGTGCCATGTTGGGCTGGAGAGATGGCTCAGAGGTTAAGAGCACTGACTGCTCTTCCAAAGATTCTGAGTTCAATTCCCAGCAACCAAATGGTGGTTCTCAACTATCTGTAATGAGATCTGGGGCCTTCTTCCGCCTGGATAACAGAAGTAGACAAGATTGCCGGGCAAAAACTGGGAACTTGGGTGTGAGGTGGCATAGGGCTAAGGGGAATTGGGGTGAGAAATGTGAAGAGGGGAGGATTGGGGGAGCTTGGGGGAATGGGATGGTTGGGATAAAGGAAGGGTGAACACGGGAGCAGAGAAATATATATATATATATATATATATATATATTTCTCGTAATTAAGGGAGCCACCTTAGGGTTGGCAAGAGACTTGAACCTAGAGGGGCTCGCAGGTGTCCAGGGAGATGTCCCCAGATAGTACCTTGGGCAACTGAGGAGAGGGAACCTGAAATGACCCTATCCTATAGCTATACTGATGAATATCTTGCATATCATCTTAGAACCTTCATCTGGCGATGGATGGAGATAGAGACAGAGACCCACACTGGAGCACTGGACTGAGCTCCCAAGGTCCCAATGAGGAGCAGAAGGAGGGAGAACATGAGTAAGGAAGTCAGGACCACGAGGGGTGCACCCACCCACTGTGACAGTGGAACTGATCTATTGGGAGCTCACCAAGGCCAGCGGGACTGGGACTGAATAAGAATGGGATGAAACCGAACTTTCTGAACGTGGCGGACAATGAAGGCTGATGAGAAGCCAAGGACAATGGCACTAGGTTTCGATCCTAATACATGAACTGGCTTTGTGGGAACCTAGCCTGTTTGGATGCTCACCCTCCTGGACCTGGACAGAAGTGGGAAGACCTTGGACTTCCCGCAGGGCAGGGAATCTGGACTGCTCTTCATTCTCGAGAGAGAGGGGGAATGGAGTGGGAGGGGGGAGGGGGAGAGGGGGAGGGGAGGGGGAGGGGGAAATGTGTGGGAGGACGGGGAGGGAAATGGGAAATGGGGAGGAGGCAGAATTCTTTTTTTTTTTCAACAACTAAAAAAAATAAAGAAAAAAATAAAGAAAAAAAAAGAAATACAGCAGTCATCAAATGCCAATAGTCCCTTATTTAGGGATGAGTCCTCCTCAGGCACCCCTTACCTAGGCTGGAATTTGGGTTGGTTCGATCTTGCAAAGTCTTATACAGGTCACCACATCTGTTGAGTCTGTGAATGCAGCATTCATATCAGCTAGAAGAGGCAGTGTTTTTGAGAACCACTCACAATCCTTCATCTGTCACATTCTTTCCCCCTCGTTTGGAGTGTTCCTTGAGGCTTAAAGTGATATTTTGATAAAGATATCCTATAATTCACACTCACTTTTGATCAATAACGAGTCTTCTCATGGACTACAGCCAACTGACCAAACTTGAGAGTAGCCTCTATCTGTGGGTGTAAAGATAAATATTGAAAAGCAGTTTGAGAGCATTACAATTTCACAAAACTGAAACATAGCATGCCCTTTAAATATGCCCAAGTGCTATTATACTGTTTTTCTCCTACCCCTTCTAAAGAGTCCCACTTCTAATTTAATGTTTTATGAATATATATGTGTGTGCTTGTGTTTGACTACATGTATGTGCTGTGTCATTTTATTCTTTCTCATTCTATCAATTGTTCAGTATATCTCCTCTATTTTCCTTGTTGAAAATATCTCCCAGTGTTTCACATAAATGACCTTTTCACTAAGTTATCTTTATCCACATTATTATTTTATCATTTTACTAAACATGTCCTTCAAGAATAAAAGAATAAGATATAAATGTTCAATTCACTCATATTTATTTATGTGATTACCTGTATCAGTTATTTTTTGAAATTTATCTACTTTAGGAGAAAGTGTTTTAAGTTATGTTAATAACTTAAACAAAAACCTCATGATAAACACAATAATGTAGGTTTGATCCTAATTAGTATAGCTCTATTAGCAGCATGACCTAGTTAGGACAAAATGCTATCTGAATGGCAATGCTTGATTAACAATATAGTATTCATAGTAAATAAATGAGATATAATTTTGTTGATCACTTTAAAAGGTATATTATCCTTTATAAATAGGATTTCATAAAGATTTCTAGAATTATGAAAATTATATTCTACTAAACACTTAAAATTTATTAACTCACATTTTATAGTGTAAATGTGCCATAATTTTACAGATATATTATGCTTATTCTATGTATACCAAAATAGCTAGATGTTATCATAAAGAAAGCAAACTGACATTGTTTTTCCAACTTCAGTGTGTAAATGAACCACAATTTTTTTTCCAAAATCTATTCTTTGGTTGAGGGGCATTTAAGTGTTTCCAGGTTCTGGATATTCTGAATAATGATGGTGTGAACATAGCTGAGCAAATGCCATTGTGGAATAAGTTTGCATCCTTTGGGTATATACCCAAGAATGGTATTGCTGGGTCTTGAGGTAAATTAAAACTTTCAGGCAAATAGATGGAACAAGAAAAAAAGAAATCCTGAGTGAGGTAACCACCACCCAAAGAGGTAAACATGGTTAGAACTCACTCATAAAGCAAAGGATAACCAGCCTACAGTCCACAACCCCAGATAAGTTGGGATACAAGGAGAACCCTAAAAAAAGACATACGTGGATCCCCTTATGAAGGGGAAATAGACAAGTTTTCCTGAGTAAATTTAGAGTGCTTGCAGGGGTGTGGGGGAAGGGGAAAAGGGTAATGAGAAGGGGAACTGGGGAGGGTGTTAGAGAACATAAAGTATAAACCGGACTTGCTGAACATAGCGGACGATGAGGACAACTGAGAACTCAAGAACAATCGCACTGGGTTTTGATCCTACTGCACGTACTGGCTTTGTGGGAGCCTAGGCAGTTTGGATGCTCACCTTACTAGACCTGGATGGAGGTGGGTGGTCCTTGGACTTCCCACAGGTCAGGGAACCCTGATTGCTCTTCGGGCTGACAAGGTAGAGGGACTTGATTGGGGAAGGGGGAGGGAAATGGGAGGCGGTGGCGGGGAGGAGGCAGAAATTTTAAATAAATAAATTAAAAAAAAGAGGGAGAACATAAAGGATCAGGAAGGTTGCATTGGGGGAAGGTTAGAGAGGAAGAGCAAGGAAAGAGATATCTTGATAGAGGTAGCCATTATGGGGTTAGAGAGAATCTTGTACTAGGAAAATTTTCAGGAATACAAAAGGTTCATGACTACCTTAGTTGTCATCAAGGACACTTAATCTAGTAATTAATGGAAGTTGATGCAGAGATTAAGAGCTAAGGACTGGGTAGGGCTTCTGGAGTCTACCCATAGAGAGGGAAGAGTGATAATATAAGCAAAGGGATCAAGACCATAATGGGGATGCCCACAACCCCAAGCCAGTGAGAGCTCACTGACTTGGGACTGACAGCTGGGGTTCCCTACATAAGACCAAACTAGGGCCTCTGAATGTAACAGTTTTGTGGCTTGGGCAGTTTGTGGGTCCACTGGCAAACACAATCAGTATTTATTCCTAGTACAAAACTGGCTTGTTGGAGGCCATTTCCTGGGGAGGGATACATTGCTCAGCCTAGATACTGGGGGGAGGCACTTGGCCCTGCCTTAAGTGATGTGACACAGTTTGTTAAATCCCCATAGGAGGCCTCACTTTTTCTGAGGAGTGGATGAGATGTGTCATGGGTGGTAGGTGGGAGGAATATGAGGATGGAAGAGAGATGAAACAGGGGTTTGTTCGTAAAATATAAATGATTGTTTAAAAATATAAAATAAAATAAAATAATAGAGCTATGAACAACAAGAACAAAAAATACAAGAATGCAAACTACACGTGGAGTTTCTTTGATGCTCATCATCCTCTTTGGAATCAAATTGTTGCTGTCAGGAGCAGATGTGTCTCACTATTATGAAAAGCCTTAAGTTATTCAACATATTAAATGCCATAATCTATAGATCTTTGAAGTGTTTGAAGAACATCTAACTATCTAAATATATCTGTTTAATCTTGAAAACATGCCTAATATAACAAGTTTGATTATTACAGATGACTAGCTATTAAACTGTAACTTTTAATTATACACTATTTTTTAATGAGCTACAAATACATAATACCCTAAATAAGAGCTGAAATATATATACAGTATAACAAAATTAACTTTAAATTATTATCAATAAACCAAATCAACAACAGTGTGAAATATTTTGAGATTAATAGTTACTTTTTGGATTAAAATAAGTTCAATAATCTATCTTTTTTATAAAATTTCTATATCATATTTCCCCTTTTTCCTTTAGAAAGAGATCTTTGAACTTGAGTATTTTATTCAGCTATTTTTTTTCCTATGACCAATAACAACTTACAACCAATCTCACTATACAATTATATACATCTATTAAATAAGTAAAACCCATTCATAAGCCATTTCCTGGGAATGTGGGCATTGTTCTCTAGATTACTTCAGGTTGTTTATGGGTGCCAGTATCTTTGAGGGAACCTTGAGAAAATCAAGATAATCATTAAAGTCCTGGTTGTAGCAGTTTGTGAGGCTGGACCATCTCAGCCAGGAGCCTTGAAGATTTTGTGGATTCAGAATTCCAAGGAGATTTTCACAGATGTGTTCTGAGATGTTGAATCATCTGTGCTATCCATTTTTATTGGTGTCTGGTTTCCTTACTCTGAAAACATATAAGCTTTTAAAGGTAACATACATATCTGCAATAATATAAGTATAGACTGTGTATTGTACATAAACTAGCCAAAATGATTTTTTTGCTTTATGCTTGAGCATAACAAGTATATATTACTTTTGTACATTGTATACGTTACAAATGGTTTGTAGTTCTAGGTTTATTTCTTTATATCTCTAGCTAGGATTGTCAATTAATCTTCCCTGACCACACCTGATCCATATCACCTGGAATGAATCCACAGTCTCTCATTTCCTGTAGAAATCAAAGTATAACCTCTTCCCCAAAGTAAGACATGTTTTTACATCTAGTTCAATGTCAAGACAATTTTAAAATATGTGTATTGGTTTAGTCCAGAAGTTTCCATAATCCAATATGTCTGAGCAGTTCTTGCCCCACCATTAGCCCTCAGAAAGTTCAAAGACAACACAATAACACGCAGGGTCCAGACTCCCTATGTATTTTCCATCTTTGTGTGGCTTTTTTTCTTTATATTCCTTTATTCTTCCTTTAAAATTCTTTTCTATTACTGTCTATACCAATTCTCTTTTCTCTTTCAAGTGTATGGACATTTTTTAAACACACTGTACTCATTTACAGGTTTTTTTTTTTTTTTGTCCCATCTGTGTCTGTCCTTACTTGATATCTGCAGTATTTTCTGTCTGCATGAGAGAAGCTTAAACTGCCTTGGGGCTTAGTTCATAAAGTGCTGGTGGAGCTTGCTCTGGTAGTGCTCATGCTGTTGGCTCAGACATTCAAGCAACAGCTGGGAGACACACCTCTGCACCATGACCAGCACAGCAGACGTGTTTTACTCCAATTTTGGATGCTTAGAACCTCTTTTAAACTTTCTTGGCTGGAGAGATGGCTCAGAGGTTAAGAGCATTGCCTGTTCTTCCAAAGGTCCTGAGTTCAATTCCCAGCAACCACATGGTGGCTCACAGCCATCTGTAATGGGGTCTGGTGCCCTCTTCTGGCCTGTAGGCATACGCACAGACAGAATATTGTATACATAATAAATAAATAAATATATTTTAAAAAAAACTTTCTCGGGTCTTATAAGGATGTAGGTCATGGACACTTTGGCACTATTTGTAGGTGGGGTCTCTTGGTCTACCGGCAGCTGCCCCAAATAACCATGCAGAAACTTATTATTAATTGTAAATGCTTGGCCATTAGCTTACACTTGTTTTTAGCTAGCTCTTATAATTTAAATAAACTCTTTTCTTTTAATCTCTGTATTTTCCTGAGGCTCGTTACTTCATGTACCTACTTCCTATCCTGCTACTCTGCATCTCGTAGTGTCTCCTATGATTCTGTCTCTCTCTCCAGCATTCTCTGGGCCCCAAAAGTTCTGCTTAGCCATAGGCCAATTAGCTTTTTATTAACAATGAGAGCAACGTGTCTTCACAGTGTCCAGAAAAATTATTCCACAGCAGATAACTCTTATAGAAATGTAGTAATAAAATGACTCCTAAGGACATTCTGCTGTACTCATAGATCTGTGTGCTCACCACTCATCAGAGAAGATTCCTTCTAAAGCAGACAAGAATAAACAAAAAGACTCACAGCCTGGGAATATGCAAAGTGAGAAACCTTTTAACAGTGATTCCTCAATTAGACATCTCCATCAAATTCCTCCCGTCTGGGCTCATATAAGTGGAAACAGGAAGGCTGTAGTAGTCAGAGTACAAAGAAATCACCAAATATTATGGCTTTCTAAATCAATATTCAATCACATACAAGTTCATAGGACTATGGCATCATACACAGTACCAGCATGGGTTTGTACCAGAAGAAACCCTAGAGCTAAGTGAATACATGCTCTGATCCCAAACCTTGAAGCTATCTCCAGTTGATGGCTAATTGCAATTGAAAATGTGTCTCATTGAGGATGCAAATCACTCTTAAGGGTACACCACATGTACCCTTTCCCAAATTACATATTTAAATCTCATACTGACATTGTTGGCACATTTTGAAATCATAGTTTTATCAAAAAGTAGAAAATTCTAAATTTTCATGGTGTTAGGTCATTTGAAATCATTTTCACCTGCTAACAGCAGCTCATTAAGAAAAGTTCCGTGTTTTAGTCTACAGAATATCTTCATTCCACATGTCTGTAACTATAAAATCAAGTCATTGTGAATACTGAGAGCTATTAGATTACATATATTTTCTAATGATATATTCTAGCTTTACAAATCAATGGATAACATTGTAATAGTAACTCCTAATTTCTGTTGAAAATAGATTCCTCTCTAATATTGTTCATCCTGACTACAATTTCTGCTCTCTTCCCTCCTCCCATTTTCTGCAAGCTGCCCCATCTCCCCTCTTACCAAATCTATCCCTTGTGATATTTCAAATCTTTTAGTTTTATTATTGTATTGCACTGTTATTATACATGTATTAATATCTGTAGTAAATTTAGGCCTGGTAACATCAAAGTCCGGGAATTCAATCTGGGTCCTATTAAAGACCATCTATTACTGTCATAGTTTTGATTGATTACAAAATATTCTTTGATCAAATTTCATTCCTCCATTACCTTCTATTTTTATGTGGTTCATTCATGCTTCTCTTACATCAGTTCCCTAATAACCATTCCAACCTCATTTCCTGTCTATGCAATAAAGTGTTTTGCTGTTGTTATTGTGGCTTGTTTGTTTTTGTTTTGTTTCCAGATAGTAAAAAGTAGGATTTTATCCCATCATCCAATCTGTGTTTTTTTTTTTAATTTATTAGTTTGCAATTAGCATCTTTATCTAAAAATTGTTATTTTCATTATATAAAAATGTTGTAATAATAGATACTTTTCTTGGGTAATTTGAGTACTTTATTTACTCATAATGAATTTCTAGTTTATTGAGGTGTTAGTTATGTGAAAGCCTCGAGATCTTAATTAGATCTCCAGCTACTGCATGGTAAAAAGGGGGAAAAACTAACTGTTACTCTTTTGCCCCAACCTCCACATTTGTTAATGGCACAAACATCCTTGTACAGACAAATGCACAAACACACACACACACACACAAAATAATTAGGATGCAATAAAATATAAAGCATTTTAAGAAACAAAATTCTGCTGCTTTTCTGTTCTCCAAGAACATGTAGTTGAAAATATTTAAATTTCCAAGATATAAAATATATAGAAATCAGGAGTTGCCAAAAAGGTACATGAAAATCTTTTTAAAAAATAAAATTTCTAATTTTAATGTTATATTGGAGGAAAAATACATTTTTGCCGATATGAATATAGTATAGTGTCTGATAGAATTTCATAGCAAAACATAAGTTTTATACAAACATTTATATTATACTAGCACTGAAAAAAAATAATTTAAAGTTACATAACCAGAAATAATACATGCATTTTTATAGTGGTAAATACTACACTACAAAACTCTGTATAAGCAAATGCTATAATCTTTTTGAGTAATGATGGTAACTAAAAAGCAAGATATAATGTATAATAAATTTTAATGAACTCATATACAGTACACAAGACAAGGTAAATACGAATAAAATTTCATGTTATGGAAACAGCAAAATATAATAAACTTTAATAACATTTTTATATAGTTAGCTTCAGTACATGCAGACAAACAAATATTTCAGTAAAAAGATTTCAAATGAACAAAAGTAGCAATAAAAATAACATATTTTAAGGAATTTCAATTCATACACATGCACCAACTGATGATAAATATTACTAAATGTTAATGTTGTGTAAGCAGGAGTAAGCAAATAAATTGATATCTACAGTAACAATTCTTAAGTAAGATCACTTTTCAGCTGTCAACATGTTGGTCTCAAAACTGGTAACATATCAGTCTTCATTTCTGAAGCATAAATATAAATTGGGATTGGTATATCACTACATGAATAAGGTTTTAAATTACAGTTATATATCAACTTCTGTAGTCTTGGAGTCTTACACGGGATGTTATTAGAACCTATTCTTGGCAGAAGCCCTTAGAATCCCCTACAGACTAATTTCTCAACAGCTACACCCACTTATTCCCCTTTTCATTCTTTATTTAGGACTGAGGTTAGGGAGAATTACCCTAATACCTAGAATAGTTGTTTGCATTTTCAAGTGCAGTTTGAATATAGCATATGTTTCATCCCCTTTTTCCTGAATCAGACAAGATTTATATTTTTAAATTCATAGTTAAGTATTTGAACCATTCCCTCTCTCTAAATTTAAATGTTTTGGTGTGTGTGTGTGTGTGTGTATGTGTGTGTGTATGTCTGTGTCTGTGTGTGTGCAGCTATCCTGATGGATAGCAAAGTTACTGGAAAATATTTTTTGAGACATCAGTTTCTCTACACAGCCCTACTTGTCCTGTAACTCATTATGTAAACCAGACTGGCCTCTAACTCGCAGACATATTCCTGCCTCTGTCTCCTAAGAACTGAGATAAAAAGTTTGTGCCACCATGCCGAGCCCAGAATTCCTACCTTTAGTTTTCTACCTGTATTACTTACATTCCAGTTGAAGGAAAGATCTAGAACTTGATATATGAAAACTTTGTGGCATTCATCCTGTGATAGGAAAAAAAGAGAACAGACTTTAATCATGATACTAGATACACTACAAATATTTCAGGGATATTTAGTCTTAGTCTTTGAATTTATAATATTATACATGCATATATTAATCATTAATTTATTCATAAGTTCTGGACCCAATGGAAAGAAAGAAATACACTCAGAACTTATTGTAGTAATAAGAGTGGCGGGGCTGCATCCCCAGCACCCTGGCTGCCTGGCTAGCTTATGCCCGAAATAACAACACACAAATTGTATTCATTTAATCACTGCTTGGCCCATTTCTATCTAGCTTCTTCTAGGCTAATTCTCACATATTAATTTAGCCCATTTCTAATCATCTGTGTAGTGCCCCTAGGTGCGCTTACTGGGAAGATTCTAGCCTATGTCCATCCTGGGTCGGAGCTTCATCACGTGCGTCTGCCTGGGAGCTGGGAGCATGGCATCTCTCTGAGGCGTCTGCTCCTGAGTGAAGAGCTGTGGAGTCTGAGCTCACTTCCTCTTCCTCCCAGCATTCTGTTCTGTTTACTCCTCCCACCTATCTTCTAACCAATGAGGGCCAAGCAGTTTCTTTTTATTTAACCAATGACCTTCCTCCATCAACTTATCAGGTGATGTCTGAAGTTTGAAATCTTTTCTCTGATCTAGAAATCATTTTCAGGGAGAAAAATGAAATCCACTGGAGGAAGCAGGAGTCATTCCAATAAGCTGAGAATTAAGTTCTTCCAGTCACCTTTGAATACAATTGTCACTGAACCAGCAGATAAATAAGAGAAAGGATGATTAGAATGCTTAGATGGCTGATTCGTAGTAAAAAATGGACATTGAACTGCAAATGCATGGTGAAGACAAGAAGCAGTTTATCTTGAATAAGGTATTTTTCTTACAAAATCTGATATAGTCAATGTAGAATGACAAAATACAGTTTCACA
Source organism: Microtus oregoni (assembly GCF_018167655.1). Classification (NCBI taxonomy): domain Eukaryota; kingdom Metazoa; phylum Chordata; class Mammalia; order Rodentia; family Cricetidae; genus Microtus; species Microtus oregoni. The sequence continues at coordinate 21,547,905 of NW_024543060.1, forward strand.
AGTCTGGTAATTTTAAGCAGCAGACAGTTTGTTCTTATATTTCCAGAAAAGAATAAGAAAATCATGACTAAAATGGTGACATATTTGGTTCCTAATAAGTGTCTTATTTTTATTTTATTATTTTTTTTACTTTTATGGGTCTTTCATGGGGAGATAGAACAAGGGAGGAAGACACGCACACAAAAGCAAAAAGGGGAGAGAGTAACAGAGAAAGGGGGGAGAGAGAGAGAAGAGAGAGAAAAAGGAAAGGAGTCATGAAAGGAAAGGAGGGAGAGATGAAGGTATGGAGAAAAAACTGTGTTTCTATTCTTGTATAAACATAGACTCTTACGGAAACTAAATTTCATAACCTCACATAAACCAATGAATTCACAAAAGGGCCACTTGTAAATATTTACACATTGGAAACATTAGCTCCTCTTTATTCATTCTATAACTAGGTAACTTGATTCTACCACGTCCTCTGATTAACACCAATTCAAGAACAAATTACTAGCACTTAAGTTTAGGTGTAATATAGATGCTATAGACTTTCTAATGTAATCATTTGGGTCAACTTTTCTCAACATAGCATTTTCATTTTGCTTCTTTTTTGTCTGGGTGATGACAGCAGACTGAGCCTTTCCTCTTCCCTGAATTCTTCTACTCTGCTCACCTCGCCTATACTTCCTGCCTGGCTAATGTCCAGTCACTGTTTTATTAAACTAGTCAGAGCAACGAATCTTTACAGGGTGCAACAGCATTATCCAACAGCAACTGCTGCCCAGAAAATCCCTAGTTTTTGTTTGTTTTACATAGTTTGCGTAGCTTCCTCCATTTTCTTCTTTAGTTTGAATTTTAACTAGTTTTATATTCTACAAATTGTTTGTGAAGTAGTATTATTAGATTTGAATGATCAGAGAATATTTATCATTATATCCTCTTGTTAGTTTTTATAAAATATGTTCTGCTTTAATGAAAACCTGTTTACTAATTTTTTCAATAATTTATGATTTTAAATTTCATTAAAAAAATTTTTTGCCTGTACTAAATGTTAAAACTTCTTGAAAATATTTTTTTAATTTTAATTTGTAGTCGAGTTTGAGGCTAACTTTTTAAAAAGACAAAAGATTAGGCTGATGATTCTATGTATTTCTCCAGAGAGTGATGTTCAAATTCTCTACCAGGGAGAGGGGCACTCAAAAATCTCACTCTAAAAGGGAAATTGAATAGATGGTGGGCTGAGTAGTGTGGATGGAGGGAGGACATGGGAACAGCAGGTTTCAAATTGAGGGAGAACGGAGGTAGAGAGAACTGGAATCGGGCATATCCGGAATGAGCTAGAAACATAATTAAAAGGAAACTCCCAGGAATCTATGAGGGTGAGCCAAGCTAACACTCCTAGCAGTGGTGAGTATGGAGTCTGATGCAGCCATCTCCTGTAACCAGGCAAGACTTCCAGTTGAGGGATTGAAACCCCAACCCAGCAACCTAAACTTTGATTTCAAATTTGCCCTGAATACAAGATATGACGGACTAAAGGTGTCACAGAAATTATGGAAATGGCCAACCAATGACTAATCCAGCCTGAGACCCATACCATGAGAAGTAAGTATCACTGACACTGCCTGGAGGACAGGGGAAAGAGGCTGAGCATTAAAGAGACCTGGGATAAAACCAATCATGACTGGCAAAAAAAAAAAAAAATCAATGAAATGATTTCCAAAGATATTTTTCTATACTCAAAGATTGCTACCTAACCCAAATACCAGAAAAGAGCAACAAATGAAAAGAGTTTCATAGACTTTCAGCCAAACATTAGTAAGACCTCAAAGAATCTTGTATAAGATTGGGAAGACAGATTGTGAGGGAAGGAAGAATGAAGGACATCATAAGAAATTCACAGAATCAACTAACCTGGCACTAAGGATTCACAGAGACTGAACCACCAACCAGACAACAGATTGTCCTAGGCAATCTGCATCTGCTTTACATGTGAGAACAGTTTAGCTTGATCTTCTTGTGAGATCAGGGGCTGTCTCTAACTGTGTGACCTCTTTTTGAGCCCATATCATCCTATTGTGTTGCCTTGTCCAACCAAAATAGAAGGGGAGGTGCCTAGTCTTACTGTAACTTGGAATACCATGACTGGCTGTTTTTCAAGGGGCATCTGAACATTTTTGAATATAAAGGAAGAGGAGTGGATATGAGGGGACAGAGGTGTTTAGGGAAGGGAATGAGAAGAGAGGAGGGAGGGAGGGGAAACTGTAATCAGGCTGGAGAAATAATTAATTAATAAAAATATAATTTTAAAATTCTGCCATTAAGAGATTCTTTTTATATCTCTTTTTAGATTATCTGCTATATCCTGTTGATTTCTCATCCATATACTTTTGCCAATACCAAAAAATCTGACTCCTGTAGTTCTATCTTGAAACAGATCTCAGTAGTCTATAATTGCCTGCATTGCTTCACCTGAAAGAGGAAAAATTCAATGAAAAGAAACAGAAGGAAAAGGGAAGGAAGGAAAGAAGTAAGGATAGGAGGAAGGAATGAAAGAAAAAAGAAGAAAAAAGATAAATAAATAAATAACCAACTTAGGCTAACCATTCTTTATCTCAAAGTCCTATGTCATTTGTTAATTGCAAGCTTCTTCAGTTCCAAATATGGGAATTAAAATTAAACATTAATCCAGGAATTTTATACTATGCATTGTTTGTGTCTTGAAGTCTATTACATTTGAAAGTTATTGTTTTTCTTAGTATTGATATATGATTTTTTTTATGAAATGTATCGTGTTCTCAACCGTATTTAGTAACAGGAAGAGGGGAAAGTGTAACTGCCTCTCTAGAATCATAACACTTACATTTGTATTTTCAAATCACATGACTAAGAGAGGCATGTTTGTTCAATTTCCTAATTACATGAATACACAAACACCATTTTGCCTTTCCTTTGGTAAAACACAGTTAAGTCCTTCATCTCGTACAGGAAATATATATATATCTATATTTACTAAATCCACTATCAATAATTTTCACAGCAAAATAATTGTTTCTAAGATTGAAGTTCAAGCATCATGTATACTTGGTGTACATGTAAATTTATAGTATGTTATTACTGCAGAGGTTTCTTTACTGGGATGGGCAAGAGACAGTCAGTCACAAGATGAACTTTTATTCCTAAAGAGAGATAATAGAGGTTAATGTTTTGTCTCTTGTTCTCTGTTTAAATTAGATGTGATAATATCCTAAATTCATAATTACTTTCATAGTCTCTTATGTACATATAACCTACCAATGCACACTTGACATCGAAGTATGCTTCTTATTTATCCACCTTGGAAAAGCAATTGTTTTATTGACACATTTGATTGATTTTCCTAATTCTATAATAAATACATGTGGAGAGCTGGCAGGTTGTAATAGATTGAACCCATTGATGTTTATGTAATGACTCATCAGTTATACTCTGAATTATAGAAATCACCCTTGGAGGGTCTGTGTAGAGAACAGTACCCATATGGGCTGCCTTTTTCAAGTTCTTTCCTTTCTAGGTGTGCCAGAATGTTACTTCTGGTTCATCAGGAGTACTATTAAAACTAATGGTAGAAAAACATGAAATAGTTACCTTAAGTTCTTCCTATTGAATGTCTGAGTTCATTCTGCTGCCAAATGAGATGTAAGTATGTAAAAATGTAGTCTTCTTTTGCCTAAAAGTTCAATGTATTTATATATAACCATTTATTTGTGAAGTCTTTTATTATAAGTAAAATAGTAGCATATGTGGAATGAGTATCATTAAAGGAAATAAAGCTAAAAGAACTGTAAAACTCTTCTGTCTTTTCTACCTCTGCATTGCCTCTTCATTTGCTTTAGTAGCACTGGGAGCTATGGTATGTCATGCAGTATACCATTTGGCCCAAACAACATAACTTGCAAAATTTCATTGTTCAAAGTGTTATTTATCTGATTCAAAGACTCTTGCTTCTGGCACACCTAGAGCCTCACGTTGCTCCCCTCAGGTATTCTGCTGTTGCTCCAAGTCACAGAGATCCTGTGGCTATGATTCTGCAGAACTAGTAACTTTACAAATTCCAGCAGGTCGTAGATCGGGTAAATATTGATGTGGGCGGACTCAAATCTCTGCAAGTGTACCACACAGAAGAATGAAGTGTTTTGTTTGTTTTTGGTGGTTTTTTTTTTTTTGTTGATGATATTTTAATTTAATTAAAATTTTTATGCTTTTTAGAAATTTTCCTTTGTGAGGGACACGGGTGGATTTGGAAAGACTGGAATGTGAGTTGGTTTGGGGTGCATAATGTGAAATTCCCAAAGAATCAATAAATAAATGGTATTAAAACAAAAAAAAGTGACAAAGGAAGTTAGAGAATCAGTCTCTCCTCTCTCTGACGGGGGAAATTTTCAACATGTTCTTTAGCTGACACCCCCATCTTCCTGGTGTCCGTGTGTTTTTTCATCACTGCCTGAGGCAAAACCCCAGTGATTGAAAAGAACGCTTTTATATGGGGAATTCCTTTGCTCAAGACATTTTCCTGGAGGAGAAATAAAGAATTGAATTTATAGATGATGAATTACTATAGCTGTATTAGGAGATTGGATTCTGTGTTGCAAGTTCGTAGATTCGAAGTTCAAGATTCAATTCACAAAGTGTAATAATAGGAAACTGCCATAGCAGGGAATTATTGAGTACCTATTAGAAGAAAGTGTAGATGCAAATACACCTGCATTGTATAGTCATTGTAATAATCAATTGAAAAATTAAAAGATTTGCAAAAGTGGAAATACATACACCACTGATAAAATTATTGATTTTTTTATTATATGCTACTTGCAAAAATTAAGAAAACAAGCATTTTCCATTTGAATCACTAGCAAATCTTATGTGATTGGAAATTGATCTGGGACAAGGAGATCTACCTCTTTAAAGGCAATATGCCTATCCCTTTTCTGATGTTAGCAATTTCAGAGTTACTTTCCATGCTTCAAAAAGTACTTCATTGGTTAATGAAAGTAATGCATACATATGGTTCTTCTAAATGCATACAAGTGGATACACAGTGTGTAAAGTGACTTTTTTGCTTATTGGTTCAGACAATAAATAATTCTTTCAATTAATCATGGTCATAAAGTTTAATTAACAATAAAGGCATTGTTGAGAAAATTCATTGTGTCAAAGATTCAGAAGCATGCCTCATACTTTCTGCACATCGGGTGTAGTTCATCAGCATTTTTAGATGCAAAGTAAGCTCCTGACGAAGTTCGGTGACTTATTTAATCATTCTCAAATTCTGAGGGAATGATCCTGAAACAGTCATCTTTTCCCCTTTCAGCCCAACTCTTCCCTATTTTTTTTCCTATTCTCCTAGGGAGTTTTTTTTTTTTTCTCCAGTTGATTTTTTTGTTTTCCATTTTATATTGGAACAACTTACTGTGCATTTTCACGGAACATTTTCCTTTATTTTCTGTGTGAGGACAGAAACATAATCTTTATGTTTTTCCTTTGTTTTCGAAATGTTCCTGACTCTCGTGGCTTTTATATTAGCAGATATATACTCTGAGCAAAGGGTACGGGTTTTGCTTTCTCTTAAATTTATGTGAAGGTGGGGCTGGAGAGATGACTCAGTGGTTAACAGCACTGGCTGCTCTTCCAGAGGTCCTGAGTTCAATTCCCAGCAACCACATGGTGGCTCACAACCATCTGTAATGAGATCTGGCGCCCTCTTCTGGCATGCAGACATACATGGAGGCAGAATGTTGTATACATAATAAATAAATAAATCTTTAAAAAAAATATGTGAAGGTCTGCCATTCCAATTCAAAGTTTACATATTACATACAACGTCCAGAATGGAATGTGCGTCATTTGGATCACAAGTCTTAGCAGTTCCTATGAATTTTGTTTAAAGGAGAAAATATAAGTGTCTCATCTTTACAGAAGAAACTTTTGTTTAAAGAAAGTGATGTGTCATTATTTTCTCTGGGGAAGTATGAGAGTTCTAATGACAGGTGTTGACACATGAGGTATTTTATCAACATGATAATTCATTGCCATATCTGAATAGACAACAACCTATAACTAAGTTTCTTTGTCAAGCATTGAGCAATTTTGAAAATGGAATAAAAGAAACAAAATAAATTTAAAAGGTAAATTTCAATATGATTGCTTTTATTTTTGATATTATAGTGTAATTGTATTATTTCCCATCTACTTTCACTTTTCAAACGCTTTCATTTTAAACCTCCCATATATCTCAATAGTCTACTTAAAGAAAATGAATGCATGTCTAAATTAGAGACTACTGAATCCACAAGAAAATAATAATAAATATAGCAATGACAGCGTGTTATAGAAATAAAAATGCAGATTCTAATTTGCTATCAAAAGGAAATAAATTTATGTAATTAAGGTGAAAAATTCTGACAATGATGACCAATTCAATGTTTTTTTGTTTCATTAAAACTAATACACTATATGATCATTAACACTAAATATCCTATTTATGTACATTACATTTAACTTTGATTGTTCTTAAATTTGTATAGATTTAATGTATAACAAAGGAGTCTTAGTATTATGTTTAAATATGACTGGTAAAAATAGAGTATTCTGAGATATGGATATATGAATAGATTGAGAAATGTTGGTCTAGAAATCAAATTTTTTACTTTCTTTAGAATATATATATATATATAATGATTAATTTGGTTCTTAGTTCATTTTAGATGTTATAATAAAGTATCATGCATTTTGTTTTTTATGAGGAAAAGAATATTACTTAGCATAGTTCAACAAGCTGAAAAGATCACATTGTTGGGAAATTCAGTGCCTGCAAAGATACTGTTTCCTGCTACACTTAAATACCTCTGATTGTGAGGTTACATTACTGAAGGGGTAGATTAACTCCTTGCGATCTTTTTATAATGGATCTAGTCATAAAGATTTTGCTTCAATGATGAATCACTTTCCATCCAAACTTCCTTCTATCTAACATCACCAACTTACAAGTTAGAATATCAACATATGAATTTGTGGAGGCACAAGTATTCACAGCATAGTAAATATTGTAATCCAAAAAAGTTAATGACAAACTAATAGATGCAGAAGAGACATCGAGAAATATTTTTTTTTCAAGACAAGAAAGGAATATCTAATTTTAACAAAGGTAAAATAAGATAGATTTTTGCTAAAATAAAATAAAAAGCATGGGTATTCTTTTTTTCTCTCTCTCTCTCTTTTTTTTTATTGAGAAAAGGAAAAAAATATCTCCCCCTCCTCCCACCCTTCTCCCCCTCCCTCCACTCCTCTCCCCCTCCCTCTCCAGTCCAAAGAGCAGTCAGGGTTCCCTGCCCTATGGAAAGTCCACGGTCCCCACCTCCCCTCCGTCCATGTCTAGGAAGGTGAACATCCAAACTGGCTAGGCTCCCACAAAGCCAGAACATGAAGTAGGATCAAAACCCCATGCCATTGTCCTTGGCTTCTCATCAGCCCTCATTGTTCACCATGTTCAGAGAGTCCGGTTTTATCCCATGCTTTTTCAGTCATAGTCCAGCTTTACATTAAGAGAGCTATTATCCCACTCAGTGTTTCTCTGCTCATCTGCTAGCCAACAAGATGTGATAGGCACTTAGAAGAGGAAAGTGAATCTCTCATGTTATTAACAAAAAATGAGAGGTGTTTTATGAAAGTAAACAAAAGACTTAAAAACGATTGAATTAAAATTGGTGATATTTGCTTTGTTTATAATCCTGAGAAATCAAGAAAAGATTTGCCTAAGGAAATGAATTGGAAGCTCTGAATCTTTATTCAGTTTGTATACAGTGAATTCAATGACTTTATTAATTTAAATATGTTTTCACTTTATTGGAATTTTAAAATACTGAGCTGCTTCATATCGCAGTCGTCTAGAAACATGGAGATAACAACCAATCAAAAGGCAACTGAAAATAGATGTACTTGGGGGTTAGACACGGACTAAACTATGGAGAACAAAGAAAAAACTACTTTTAAATTAGTCTCCCTTTTTAATCTTAGAGATAGATTTTATATATTTACAACATGGAAAGTAAATTATGTGCTAAATATTGCTTGTCTCCCTCCTTCTGCTCCTCATTGGGACCTTGGGAGCTCAGTCCAGTGCTCCAGCAAATGGATGGAAATAGAAAAAACTATCCTGAGTGAGGTAACCCAGACCCAAAAAGATGAGCATGGGATGTACTCACTCATAATTGGTTTCTAGCCATAAATAAGGGTTACGGAGTCTACAATTGGTGAACCTAAAGAAGCTAAATAAGAAGGTGAACCCAAGGAAAAACAAAAAGTTATCCTCTTGCCTATGGGAAGTAGACAAAATTGCTGGGGAGAAAAGTGGGATCTTGGGGGTGGGGTGGGTTGGGGGTAAGGGGAGATGGGGAGAGAAAAGTGAGAAGGGGAGGATGGGGGGAACTTGGGGAAACAGGATGATTGGGATAAACGAAGGCTGGATAGGGGAGCACGGAAGCACAATTCTTAGTTAAGGGAGCCATCTTAGGGCTGGCAAGAGACTTGAACCTAGAGTGGCTCCCAGGAGCCCAAGGCGATGTCCCCAGTTTGTTCCTTGGGCAGCTGAGGATAGGGAACCTGAAATGACCCTATCCTATAGCAATACTGACGAATATCTTGCATATCACCATAGAACCTTCATCTGGTGATGGATGGAGATAGAGACAGAGACCCACACTGGAGTACTGGACTGAGCTCCCAAGGTCCCAATGAGGAGCGGAAGGAAGAAGAAGATGAGCAAAGAAGTCAGGACCACGAGGGGTGCACCCACCCACTGAGACAGTGGGGCTGATCTATTGAAAGCATGGGCATTCTAAAATGAGGAAAAAGTTAAGAGAAATTTAAATTCAAAGACCTATTTGGATTAGAAAGTTGTAGAAAATTCATGTGAAAAATTGTTTTTCCCAACTGAAATAAAATTTGAGGGTCATGTAGATAGTTTCTTTTTAATTGTGGTAATTATTCTGGCATTAAATATTCTGCTTTTTAAAAGACAAAAAACACACAGCACACTGAATGTAGAGAGATAGAGCTGGTGGAGCCTTCACTCTATTTCTTCTCACTGTGGGGCACTCTCCAGGCTACAGAAAGAGAAACCTAGACAACAACCCATCAACAAAAACCTGCCTGCCTGCAAAATGTGCTGGGGCCAAGGTGGAGCAAAACATGAGGGAATGACCAATCAATACTTGTTTTGATTTGTGAGTCTGGGTTGCCAGGAACAGAAGACTAGACCGACCATAGTCCTAGCATAGAACCTAAAATGACTGGAAATAAAAAAAAAAAAAGAAAAAGAAAAAAAAACAATAACAGCAAAAACAACGAAAGTATGTCTAATGTCATTTGACTTTACTCTTAGATGAGTGCCTTGTCCAGTCATCATCGGAGAGACATCTTTTGACCGCAGATGGATGCAGGTACACAGACTTAAGATCAGAAATTATGTGAGTCAGAGTCTAAAGCGGAAGTCTCTCTTGAGTGCTTTCCCTCAGAGGTGGGAAACCCCATCTATGGAAGAGATGTAGGAAAGATTTTTGAAGCCAGAGGGGGCGAATAACACCAGGAATACTTGGTCCACTGAATCAATTAAATGGGATGAAAATTGGCTCTCAGAGACTGAAGTGGCAAGCATGGGACATATATGGGTTTGCACTAGGTCCTCTGTGTATCTGATATAACTGTTATCCTTCTTGGTACTTATGTGGGACTCCTAAAAGTAAGAGCTGGTGGGTCTCTGATTCTTTTGCTTGATCTTAGGACTCCTTTCCTCCCATTGGTTTTCTTTGTCCCATCTCATTATGAAAACTTTTGTTTTGTCCTATTGTACCATGTTTTGTCCTATTTCACTGCTCTCCTTGGAGTCCTGCTCTTTTCTGAAGAGGGAATAGAGGGTGAGTGGTTCTTGTGGAAAGGGGAAGTGGGAGGGAGCTGGGAGGAATGGAGGAAGGGGGAACTATGACCAGCATATATTATCTGAAGAATCTGTTTTCAAAAAAATAGACAAAGGCACAACCAAAAAAAGATTCTGCTAATGTAGAAACAGAATGCTTTCCTCTCTGATAGAATGAAGTGTTGTTGAGAAAGGCCTACTTTATAAAGTAAACCTCTGAGAGTGTGGAATTTTACACAAAATTAACAATCCTCACAGGCTCAGGGCAGGACTCAACTTTAGTTATACTCTACGCTTCATTCAGTTCAATAAATTCACCAAACAGGTTCAACTCTAACAGGCATATAATATCATTTCCTTTATTCAAAAGTCAGTAATAAGTGGTTTTAGCATCCATGGTAGCTGAGATACTGTGTAGTTTTATATAATGAACATAGTTTCTCCAAATCGAAGGTACACTCTCAGGGTGGAAACATCCTTTGATATGCTTATTTTTTACTCTGCTCTGAAACATGAGAAGTACATATAAATCTCCTAAAATAAATGATTTCCAATATTTTTCAGAAGTTTCTTAAATATTGGAAGAATCACATGAACTACACTTTCTTCCTTTATTCTCATTTTCTTTTCCTTTTCATTATATTTTTTGTTTGAGATTGTTGTTGCAAAAAAAAAAAATCACAGCTCTCATCTTAAAGAAAATAAGAGAAAGTTTATTCTAGAGCTATTTTGAGTGACCAGGACCTGGAAACAAAGATTCTAGTAACTACAAATTCCATGTTCCAGTATAGAAGCAGTTTCATGTACTTTTTATAGTTTTACTACAACAACTACAAGGAAAAAGTTATAAATCGGGAAAGCTCAAAATACATTGGTAGAGGTCCAACAAGATGAAGAAAACTCTTCTTTAGACCCAAGTTACTATTGTATGACATTCCTAACTTTTGGGTTAATGGAATCTAGCATTCTGCAAAATTAATGGATTTCAAATAGTTTCAATTTATCAGTCGCAAAATATTTATACCAACAAAGGTATAAACAAAGAGGTGGGCAATAAAGGGCTATTCAAGAAAGCCAGACGCAGATCAGGATAAGGTAATCAGTTTCTGGACCAGGACAAGTTCAGTGACTCCACAGCCCTAAAATTCTAATCAGCCAGTTATTGAATATATAGCATGTTTTCAGGAGTTTTCATGCACAAGGTGGAAGACAGGGCATCATATGTTATTTATTCTACCACTGAGTTTCTACCAATATCAGTTGCTTCATTACTTTTGTTTTTATTTATTTATTTATTTATTAAAGATTTCTGTCTCTTCCCCGCCACTGCCTCCCATTTCTCTCCCCCTCCCCCAGCTAGGTCCCCCCCCCCCACATCAGCCCGAAGAGCAACCAGGGTTCCCTGCCCTGTGGGAAGTCCAAGGAACCCCCACCTCCATCCAGGTCTAGTAAGTTGAGCATCCAAACTGCCTAGGCTCCCACAAAGCCAGTACGTGCAGTAGGATCAGAAACCCATTGCCATTGTTCTTGAGTTCTCAGTAGTCCTCATTGTCCGCTATATTCAGAGAGTCCGGTTTTATCCCAGGCTTTTTCAGCCCCAGGCCAGCTGGCCTTGGTGAGTTCCCAATAGAACATCCCCATTGTCTCAGTGTGTGGGTGCACCCCTCACGGTCCTGAGTTCCTTGCTCGTGCTCTCTCTCCTTCTGCTCCTGATTTGGACCTTGAGATTTTTGTCCTATGCTCCAATGTGGGTCTCTGTCTCTGTTTCCTTTCATCGCCTGATAAAGGTTAATATCCAGGAGGATGACTATATGTTTGTCTTTGGATTCAAAGAAGAACAGCTGTCAATGTACGTTGGAATCCCCAATGTGGAGAAGAAGCAAATCCTTTCTACTTTTGTACATTCTCTCCACAGTGTTTCATCAAATATATTAATATTCCTAAACTTTAATTGTTGATACAGAAGACAATTATATTTGACATATAAAATTTTAGAAGATAACATGCAAATATATTTATTTAATACATATATAACATATAATTCAAATATTTATATATTATTTATGAACATTAAAGAATTTATGTATTCTTTATATAGACATACACCTGTTAGTTTGGTGGCACAAAATGAGTATCCTAAAAATAGCAATAATATTACATTATTATAAGTTTCTTCAGGTTTATTTTGTGCATTAGTGTCATTTATTATTTAAAACCTATTTTAATATGTTATTCACATATTCTACTATCTTTTTAAATATTTAAGGTCAGAATTCATCATTTTTTCTTGGTGAAACTGCATAAGATACATAGAATACTAATAAAAGTAATGGGCTTTTCTAAGCATTTCCTAAAATCAGGTAGTTCTTTCAACATTTATAAGATTGCAAAACATAGAGTATAAAAGGACGTTGAAATATTTCTGTTTTTTTTAAATACATTTACTTGTTTAAGTATCATATTTTCTATTTCTACAGGTTAGGTTGCAAAGATCCTATTTTAATTTTAATATGTACTATATTTAAAACTACCTTGGTCTTAATTTGCCAGATTAAGTACACATCCTTTTTAACTTTCACTGTCTTTAGTGTATTCCCTATCCGTTTATCCCTACATCTATTATACTAAGATAACTATTTGTAATTTTGAAAAGACAAATGGGATTGAATATGTAACTTTTTATTAGAAAAAGACAGTCATAAGTGTACAATAGTAGAATTCAGGGCTTTTGCCCAGATGTAATTTCACAGAAGATATTTTGTGTGTGGAGATGTGTGAGTGGATGGTGTGGCTCTGCACGCTTTTTGTGCATGTGTGTTTGTGTGATTGGGTGTGGTTTAGTTAGATTATCGAGTTTCGTTGGGTTCTGTTTGTTAGTTTTTGGTTTTGAAATTAGATGATATACTGGTTTGAAGAGTTGCTAAAAAGAGACAATTTTTAAGTGTTTTAGGCATGTTTAAACTTTCTGTCCTACAAGTAAATTATCTTAGAGCAATTAACTAACATAGATAATTTTAACTAACAAGGATTGCTGAAATATTAATTATGAAGGACTGCTTAATGTAAATTGGTCTATACTTTTGTTAAACCAAGACTGTGCAGCTGAGGACTTAATTGTATTTATTTTTATTATTCTACAATTTTTTTATTAAGAGGGATATTATATTATATTAATATATGGTTGGTAATAATAAAGATTTCTGACATACGGATCTATGAATAGATGAAGAAATGTTTGTTTAGCCAGGAGGTGGTGGCACATGCCTTTAATCCCAGCATTCGGGAGGCAAAGACAGGCAGATCTCCATGAGTTTGAGGCCAGCCTTGTCTACAAATTCTAGTTCCAGGACAAGCACCAAAGCTACAGAGAAACCCCGCTTTGTAAAACAAATATAAAAAATGTTTAGAAAAGATTTTTGCTATCTTTAGAACATAGTTATTATGATTAGTTGGATTATTCCCAAAGGGAGTGAGTGGCACTATGAGGAAGTGGAACCGTGTTGGAGGAAGCATGTTACTGTGGGAGCAGGTTTTGAGGTCCCTTTTTCTCGTTTCCCTCAGAGTGACAGTCAATTTCCTCTGAACCAAGATGCAGGACTCTTAGCTCTAGGACCACATCTGCCTGCAGGCCATCATGTTTCTCTTCATGAGCTTAATAGACTGAGCCTCTGAAACTATAAGCAAGTCAACCTCGATTAAATGTTTTCTTCATAAGAATAGAAAAGTTACTGACTGGGCCCAGGTTTTTTGATCTCATAGCAGTAGCAACTTTTTCTCATTACTGATATTGTGTTTCTTAAGGAAAGTATGGTGTTCTTCATTCTGCATTAGTTGGACATTACTTAAGATATATAATTTACTCTCCTTAGAGTCAATTCAGTATTTTCTGATGTAGCTTTAGATGTCAGATAGAGAGAGTTTCACTGTTCTTAGAGAAAGCTGAAAATGGCATCTTTGATTCAAATTTACAGCAACAATGCAATCTAATCACCTTTATTGAATAAGAGAAACAAATTTTTACATAGCAACTTGTGTATTGCTTATAGATATCAAATCTAATCATACAGTATTTTACTGAATACCATGCAACTAAAATAACTTTTTATTTAAAATTTGATAATCAAATTTGGTATTTATTATGACTGAATTTTATTGTATCTAATAACTTTGTTTACAAGGTATGCTTAATGGAAGATTGTCTGGTTCAATATTAGACAAAAAAATCTATTACTTAATAAATAATTAGGTAGTAATCTAAAGAATTTATTTATAATTAAAAATTGACTTTTAAATCCATACAAATTATTTTAGTTTACTACACTGAAGTGAACATTGACAGAGTTTAAAATGTGAGCAATTTAATTTATTTAATTGTAGCATTGAACAGGTTCATGAGTAAATCAGCTTTTATGTATCAAGGCATGTGAATTTGCAAAAATTGTTTCAGATAACAATAGAAGCAATTTATCTTCATCAGGTGAGATAAACCCAGAAGATGAATAAAAAATATTTCTAAATTATTTATCTTTATGAAATAAAGAACAAAATATAAATGTGTTTGTAAAATTGTAACTAAAATCAAATACTTTTCTTATTTTCTTCAGCCATCATAAATGAAAGCACCTAGAGACAATTTTGTGGGTTGCTCACACAGTTCTACACAACTTGCAGTTTTCTGCTGTGGTTTGATTTTTTTAATGTGGCCTTTCTATTCCAGCAATCACTCTCTCCCTCTGACTCATGTATCTGTGGCTATTTTTTTTATAGAAAAGCTGCTAAAAACCCAAGACTAGGAAGGTCAAAATCTCTTAGGAAATCAGCAGTTGTTTAACTAAATATTTTCATATAAAATCTTAATTAGACTGCAATTAAATCATATTTCTTTTATCATTTCCTCTGCTCATTCCCTTCCAAGTCTTTACTTCAAACTGAATACACGGTGTTCACCTCATCCTCAAAGTGATAGACTTTTCCCTTTGTTATTATATATATATATATATATATATATATATATATATATATATATATATGTATGTATATATTTCATATATTCAACATACATAATACTCATATATATGCCAAAGTGCCTTCTTAATAGTCATGAGCATAACTATATACTTATATTCTGACTATATTTGGACAGAGACATTTATTTTGCAGTGAGTAATGGAGACTCATGTTCAGAGACTTACAATTTCAGTGTGATAAAACTAAGTGTCTGAGATGGGACATCTATATTAATCTAAACATTGTTGTTCCGTAGCCCTGCAAGTGTCAGGGAATATAGCAGATAAGTGGGCAAAGGGAATGTAAGAATGTAGGAGTGGGGCAAAAAGATATTGTCTAGAAATCACCTAATGTTACATTTATGATCTCCCAACAGCTATGGCTATTATTTGTCTTGGTAGGGTTTCTATTGCTGTGAAGAGACACCATGACCTTGACAACTTTTATAATGGAAAACTTTTAATAGCAATGTCTCACCGCATGGTTCAGAGGTTTGGTCTATTATCATCAGAAAACAAGGTAGTATACAGGTAGACATGGTGCTAGAAGAGGAACTGGGAGTTCTTATATGGTCACTCAAAACAACAGGAAGTGGTCTGAGATGCTAGGTGTGGTTTGAGCATATAAGAACTTCAAAGTCCATGTCCACAGAGACCCAAGTCCTCCAAAAAGGAAAGATACACACCAACAAAGCCACACCTCCTAATTGTACCACTGTTTGGGGGCCATTTTAAAAAAAACAACTACACCTTAACAAGAACTGCACAAAATGAAGCTAGTTAAAAATTTCAGCATTGAGAAGAGAGGGACACATAAACCTCTCATCCTAACTTAGCAATGAGAAGTTGATGGCTGCTAAGGGAAGAAGAGTCACTTTCCCCATGAGTGGTATAGAGGCTTGTGATTTGTCAGTGGCTATGTGGATGATTCTTTTCATGACCATATAGGCAACATTAATTGAACTCAGTTGTTATCTATTTAAAAAATGACATGAAGATGATAGGCATGATGCTAATGAGCCCTAGTGAAGATGAAAGAAGAATAGGGGTTATATGATCAAAATAAGTTGTAAACATGCATGAACTTTTCAAATAACATATTTTAAAAATTTAATTAAGAAGAAATAGAGATATGTTGGAGGGATGTCGACCTTTAGGGTTTTGCTAGGCTGCAATTGGTAGTTTGATTATAGTTCTAAGAGATGAACTTTTTATAAATGAAAATTCTAGCAAAACCTTAAATTGATACTCTACTATGTGTTAATGAAATTTATACTCACAGTAACATCCTTATACTGTTTTGAGTATGCTGTGAGTCATTTCCCTCCGAATTAAAACCTTCCATTTTGGAGTATTAAGGAGGCACACTTGGTAAGGACATAAAAAAGGAGATGAAACAGCAAAATGTTCCAAGTGAAGTGAAACATTCCATCCTTTATGGAAGCTGTTAAACTAAGGTAGTAAACAAATCAAAAGCTTCAAGAAGTTAACCAAATTGACAGAATACAATAAAAGTCTCCCTCTCTAAGCTCATAGATACAATGAGACTTTTTTACAGTTTCAGAAAAGATGAACTGCCCAGAAGAGCCTCAGAGGAGCAGAGACAATTGAAAGAACAGACCAGATGAACCAAGTAGAGGAAGCAGAGATGAGTTGAAGTAGAAGAAATTTAACTTTTGAAAGAAACAATCACCAATCTGTTGAAATGCTTAAAAGAATTTTAGTGAGTTCAAAATTTGCAGCTTCGTAAATTTTCACCCGTAACATCATGGGCTTTGGGTGTTGCAGATTTATTTGGACTATTTACTCTCTTGTAAAATGATATCTAAAAATATTATTGTTTCTTTCTTAAGATTGACTTTGGTTACCCTTAATTTTATCTGTCATCATTCTCTATCTTAGTTAAAACCCTATAACTATAATAAAGGCTGTGAACAAAAGCAATTTGGTGAGGAATTTCATTTCATTTAGCTGACAGTTGTAGACTTCATTAAAGGAATTGAGGGCAGGAAGTCAATACAGAAACTGAAACAGAGACCAGGAAGTAGCACTGTTTTCCAGCTTCTCTCTTATGGCTTACTTATCCTTTTTTCCTATACAACCCAGAACTACTTGCGTAGTGGTGACACTGCACACATTTATTTGACTCTCTCATATCAATCATTAATTCATAAAATAACCCACAGGTATGGTTACAGACCAAGTTTATGGAGTCCTTTTGTCAGTTGAGAGTGCATCTTCCCAAATGAGTGTATTTTTGTCAAATTGACAAGAGAATTAACCAATGCAGGTCTCTCCCTGGGATGAACAGACATGTTCTATTTCCCCAGGAAAAGTATCACACAACAGTTGAAAATCTATAAATTTATTATTTCTTACCAAGAGTTAGTATTTCTTAAAATATTCCTTATTGTTTACATTTGCAATGCACTATAAACATGCTCAATATCTTTTGTACTTAGCACCTTCAGGTCTTGGCTTCATCAATATTTCCATTACACTGGTGGAACAGGAGAATAGGTAGATCCTTCAAAAAGCATTCTGAAGAAATTCAACACCTCTTTTTAGCTACATTGTCTAGTGCTACTTAACTCCGTAACTTATCCCCTTTAACAGAACACACAGAAAGTTTCCTTCACACCATCCTACTTGAAAGTATTTCTTCTTATGAAATTGTCTGCTTTCTCCCTGCTTCCGTAAGTTTAATTCGCAGCATTCTGAAGTACCTCATGTGTCTTGTGCTATAGATAAGTTATGTTTCAATGTTTATAAAAATTTGTTGCTCTCTGCTTTTTGACTGCAAATACAGCATGACCTCTTGTTTTAAACTCCTTCAACCATGACTTCCCCACCATGATGGACTTAAAGTGTGAACCAGAACAGTCCTTTCACACTTAAATTGCTTTTGTCCTGATATTTTTTCACAACAATGGGAAGAGAAACCCATGCAACTGGGGTAGGGGTATGTGGGGGAAATGGGAGGTGAGGAGGGAGTGGGGATTTGGATTGGTATGTATAATGAAAATTAGGTATTTTTTTCTTTTTAAAACATTAAATAAGTAAAATACAAATACTACAGATTAAAAGATTAAGTAGAGTTAAAAGGAAAAAAAATCAACTAACACTGATTTATCTACTCTAATTAAAAATTAGAGGCTTACAAATAGTTTCTTTCTTTAATGGTTCAGGAAATCAAAGCAGATGACTAGATAATCTAGGTGAGGAAGTGTTGAATAGGATCATAAAATAGGCAAGGAAATTATGCTTCTACAGTATGTTATAGTGTATTTATAGAAACTATGACAATATTTGACATATTGATATTTTACATTTAAGCACAAGTTTGTACAGGAGCTGAGAGAGCAGATGCTCTGTGATATGTCCATTTCTTTTGTGTTGCCTACATCCTGGAGGGTAGGGTTTGTTTCTGAAAATTAACTTTGAGTGTATCATATTTTATATCTCCTTAAATCATGACTTTTGCATCCATATGTATCATGTTAATTCTCAGAAAAAAAAACTGTTGCCATTCCTGCACAACTGACTGTTCTCTTAGTAGCAGCAAGTAAAGGATAAATGAGGCCTTGATAAGATGTAAGCATTTTGATGTGATGTAACAAAATGACCTTACTTTGAGTACAACATACTATGTATTGAAAGTGGAGTTTGTGACCCATGCAATGTGTATTAAGATATTATATATACAGAAGAAGTATATATTAAATGTACAAAGTTAGCACTTGAATTTTGAATTTTAAGTGATTATTATGCCAGAGCTGCAAGAGTTTGAGATTATAATAGCACCTGAGGAAAATGAACACTGATAATTCTTATTTATTTTTTAGTAATTTTCAAGACATAAAATGGATTATGAAAATTCTGATCATCATCATATATAACAATTCCAAATTTTACCTAACAAGTCAGGTGTTCATGGTACATGTCTTGGCAGGTGAATTTCTCTGAGTTCAAGTCTGTCTTGGTCTATAAAGCTTGCTGCACGACATCCAGAGCTTTTACACAGAGAAGCTGGGTCTTGAAAATACCAAACAAACAAACAAACAAAGCCTCTTGATCTGAAAACAATTCTGTGACTGTAGCTGATTTTTGTTTTCCCATAAAGCTGTTTTACTTGAAATATTTGAAATTAAATACTACATACAAGACACATTTTAGAAATAATGAAGAGTGATGGATGCAATCCCTCAAGTCTGCAGATGGATAATTTCTAACTCAACAAACACAATAACTCAGTAAGATAGGCTCTATGCTGAATTAAATCAGAAATTCATTAATTTCATAATAGCTATTTCTTATGAAATATAAAATGAATTCTCAATAACTAAAGTTTTGGAAGATATTTGTAAACTAATGAGACACAAACAAAATATAAATGTAAATCTAAGGATCAAGAGCTTTATGTAGCAGAGAGTGGATGAGTTGACTGAGACTACTCTACCTCTTTGACAATGTATTTCTATAGCTATATCATTTGTTTTTGTTTCAACTCCTCAGAAGTCTCTTCCTTTTGAGCCATAATTTACCCAGTATAGAAATAAACAGGACCAGGTGAACAATCTAAACAGACCTGTTGGTCGCGAAGAATTAGAAGCTGCTATCAAAAACCTCCCTACCAAAAGAAGCCCAGGACCAGATGGTTTCAATGCAGAATTCTACCAGAACTTCCAAGAAGAGCTAATACCTATACTCCTTAATGTATTCCACAAGATAGAAACAGAAGGGTCATTACCTAATTCCTTTTATGAAGCTACAGTTACTCTGATACCAAAACCACACAAAGACTCAACCAGGAAAGAGAATTACAGGCCAATCTCACTCATGAACATCGACGCAAAAATCCTCAACAAAATACTGGCAAACCGAATCCAAGAACACATCCAAAATATTATCCATTATGACCAAGTAGGCTTCATTCCTGAGATGCAGGGCTGGTTCAACGTACGAAAATCTATCAATGTAATCCAGCATATAAATAAACTGAAAGAAAATAACCATATGATCATCTCATTAGATGCTGAAAAAGCATTCGACAAAATTCAACATCCATTTATGTTAAAAGTCTTGGAGAGATTAGGGATACAAGGGTCATACCTAAATATAATAAAAGCTATATACAGCAAGCCGACAGCTAACATCAAATTAAACGGAGAGAAACTCAAAGCAATCTCGCTTAACTCAGGAACATGACAAGGCTGTCCACTCTCGCCATACCTCTTCAATATAGTGCTTGAAGTTCTAGCAATAGCAATAAGACAACATAATGGGATCAAGGGGATTCGAATTGGAACGGAAGAAGTTAAACTTTCGTTATTCGCAGATGATATGATAGTGTACTTAAGCGACCCCCAAAACTCCACCAAAGAACTTTTACAGCTGATAAACAGCTTTAGTAATGTGGCAGGATACAAGATCAACTCCAAAAAATCAGTCGCCCTCTTATACACGAAGGATTTGGAAGCAGAGAGGGAAATCAGAGAAGCTTCACCATTCACGATAGCCACAAACAGCATAAAATATCTTGGGGTAAATCTAACCAAGGAAGTGAAAGATCTATTTGACAAGAACTTTAAGGCATTGAAGAAAGAAATTGAAGAGGATACCAAAAAAATGGATGGATCTCCCTTGCTCTTGGATTGGGAGGATCAACATAGTAAAAATGGCAATCCTACCAAAGGCAATTTATAGATTCAATGCAATCCCCAACAAGATCCCATCAAAATTCTTCACAGATCTGGAGAGGACAATAATCAACTTTATATGGAAAAACAAAAAACCCAGGATAGCCAAAACAATCCTATACAATAAAGGATCTTCTGGAGGCATTACCATCCCTGACTTCAAACTCTATTACAAAGCTACAGTGATGAAAACAGTGTGGTCCTGGCATAAAAACAGAGAAGTCGATCAATGGAATCGTATAGTAGACCCGGATTTTAAACCACAAACCTATGAACACCTCATTTTTGATAAAGGAGATAAAAGTATATAATGGAAGAAAGAAAGCATCTTCAACAAATGGTGCTGGCACAACTGGATGTCAACCTGTAGAAGAATAAAAATAGACCCACATCTTTCACCGTGCACTAAACTCAAGTCCAAATGGATTAAAGACCTCAATATCAGCCCGAACACACTGAAACTGATAGAAGAGAAAGTGGGAAATACCCTACAACAGATGGGCACAGGAGATCGCTTCCTATGTATAACCCCAGAAGCACAGACATTAAGGGCAACATTGAATAAATGGGACCTACTAAAACTGAGAAGCTTCTGTAAAGTAAAGGACACTGTCACTAAGACACAAAGGCAACCTACTGACTGGGAGAAGATCTTCACAAACCACGCAACAGACAAAGGTCTGATCTCCAAAATATATAGAGATCTCAAGAAACTAGACTTTAAAATGCTAATTAACCCAATTAAAAAATGGGGCACTGATCTGAACAGAGAATTCTCAACAGAAGAAGTTCAAATGGCAAAAAGACACTTAAGGTCATGCTCAACTTCCTTAGCAATCAGGGAAATGCAAATCAAAACAACTTTGAGATATCATCTTACACCTGTCAGAATGGCTAAAGTCAAAAACACCAACGATAACCTTTGCTGGAGAGGCTGTGGAGGAAGGGTTACCCTCATCCATTGCTGGTGGGAATGCAATATTGTGCAACCACTATGGAAGTCAGTGTTTCGGTTTCTCAGGAAATTCGGGATCAACCTACCCCTGGACCCAGCAATACCACTCTTGGGAATATACCCAAGAGATGCCCTATCATATGACAAACGCATTTGTTCAACTATGTTCATAGCAGTATTATTTGTAATAGCCAGAACCTGGAAACAACCTAGATGCCCTTCAATGGAAGAATGGATGAAGAAAGTATGGAATATCTACACATTAGAGTACTACACTGCGGTAAAAAAAAAATGACTTCTCGAACTTTGCATGCAAATGGATGGAAATAGAAAACACTATCCTGAGTGAGGTATCCCAGACCCAAAAAGATGAACATGGGATGTACTCACTCATAATTGGTTTCTAGCCATAAATAAGGGTCACGGAGTCTACATTAGGTGAATCTAAAGAAGCTAAGTAAGAAGGTGAACCCAAGGAAAAACATATAGTTATCCTCTTGGCTAAGGGATGTAGACAAAATTGCCGGGGAGAAAATTGGGATCTTGGGGGTGGGGTGGGATGGGGGTAAGGGGAGATGGGGAGAGAAATGTTAGAAGAGGAGGAGGTCAGGCCTTGGGAAAACAGGAGGATTGTGATAAAGGATGGTTGGACAGGGGAGCACGGAACCACAATTCTTAGGTAAGGGAGCCACTTTAGGGTTGGCAAGAGACCTGACCCTAGAGGGGCTCCCAGGTGCCCAATCCGAGGTCCCCAGTTAGTTCCTTGGGCAGTTGAGGATAGGGAACCTGAAATGACCCTATCCTAGAGCAATACTGATGAATATCTTGCATATCATCATAGAACCTTCATCTGGTGATGGATGGAGATAGAGACAGAGACCCACACAGGAGCACTGGACTGAGCTCCCAAGGTCCCAATGAGGAGCAGAAGGAGGGAGAACATGAGCAAAGAAGTCGGGACCACGAGGGATGCACCCACCCACTGAGACAGTGGAGCTGATCTATTGAGAGCTCACCAAGACCAGCTGGACTGTGACTGAAAAAGCATGGGATAAAACTGGACCCTCTGAACATGGCGAACAATGAGGACTGATGAGATGCAAAGGACAATTGCAAGGGGGTTTGATCCTACGTAATGTGATGGCTTTGTGGGAGCCCAGCCAGTTTGGATGTTCACCTTCCTAGATATGGACGGAAGTGGGAGGTCCTAGGACTTACCACAGGGCAGAAAACCCTGACTGCTCTTTGGACTGGAGAGGGAGGGGGAAAGGAGTGGGGTGAGGGGGAGAAGGGTGGGAGGAGGGGGCGTAGTGTGGGAGGAGGGGGAGGGAAATGGGAGGCTGGGAGGAGGTGGAAACTTGTTTTTTTTTTTCTTTTCCCATTAAAAAAAAAAGAAATAAACATGAATAGAAAAGAGTTCTCAAACCTTGGGCATGTAAAATATTTATTGGTGGCAAAAAAAAACCTGTTATACTATTTACCACTGAAAGAGGTTAATAATTTCAGAACAAAGTTGTTGATTATTATATTAAAATTCAAATTATAAATTTATGATGAAAGTAGAGACACACACATTAATTTAATGATATAACTAGGTCATTTTCCCCCTTCCCTTTTCTCAGTCCAATGTCTGACTTGTATTCTCCCTGCTCTCTCTCAAATCCTTGTCTTCCTTTTATTTACTTCTGATCCTTATTAAGAAATACCTTATTACTTATTATGAAATATAACCTGATCAGTGTACATAATGTTACCTACCATTCTTGATTCATTAAAGGTTATATGCTATATGGCTGGTCACTATGAACTAAATATCAGCGAGAGCTTCTTCTTCGCAATAGTCCTCCTTCATGTCCTAGAAATAATTAAGCCTTTTGTCTAAACATGGAACATTACAGCCACATCAACTTATCTACTGGTGGTATTGTTACTTATATCTTGTTTAGACAACCATATGATTGATAGTTTATTGGTTTATCACTTCTGTCATGTCAAAAGACACTATTTAGTAGGTGTCCAAGTCCTCTTGCTCCTATAGTCTTTCTGTATCTTTTGTTATTTTTCTTTGCTTTGTTTGCTGATTTTGTATTATAGATGTATCAGTTCGTGCCACCTCTACCTATTCTGTTTGCTTTAAACAGTTGTGAGTATCTGTAGGAGTTTCCATATCCTATAATATGGAGCATTTTTTTTAATGAGAAGTGATCAGTGGGTATAAGGGTAAGAATTTAGACCAGATCTAATAATTACATTGACTTGAAAAAAATGCCAGTAATTGATTTCCTTCAAGCTCCTCTGAATAGTCTTTAGAAAATTTTTCAGAAATCAAAATAGAGTTATTGCAAAGATCATGTTCAATTTACTTTCACCCAATCTCTTGAGTTACTTGCTTAGGGAAGAAAGTGGTTTCATTTCCAAGCTCTTTCAATAAGAGTGTTGGGATTTGATGTTTTGACAATACAATTTAAGTAGAATTCAACTTCATTGATATTTAGGTGAAAAAGGTGGTCCATGTGAGGCTTCGCAGGCAATCTTCTTGGAAGTTATACTAAAATTAAGCAAATACTAGTTTCTATAAATTGAATTGTAAATAATTTTCAAAACATTTGAACTTGTCAAATACTATTAAGTTTAATTGCATAACTTCATGTTATACATTGACTAGATAATTCATATATACCTATGAATTTGCAAAGTTCTGTTATGTTCATTTGGAAACTAGATGCTCACTTATACATATGTGGATAAATTGGATGTATCTTGTAATGAAACATTAAAAAATAGTGATTGATGCCATCACTAACTCATCGCTGTATCTTTGAGTATCAGTTAAAGCATAATTGCAGGACCATTTCTGCAAAAGTATGATATCACAGGAATGGTTTACTTTGGCATTTGAATACAATTGTTTTGAGATATATTGCCAGAAATAGAAAGCTAAGTTGGGTTATTTTAAACAAAACTCTGTTCCTTACTAAATCTGAATAAACATAGTGTGGCTAGAAGTTGTTATTGTAACCAAAATTGATTTACATAAAAATAGCAACCAATTGTTCTGTCAATTTAAAGAAAGAACTTACATTCCTGAACAACCATAATATCTTTGTATTTCTTTGTTCAGGTAAAGTACTTTAGCTGTCTTTCTTTTCATCACACAGTATGATAAAAAATTGCATGCCCCAAAACCATGATTCAGTTAGATGGATTATACATATATGTATATCTTTAATTTATATTATTAATGTATATACATGCATATATGGTTACTTCAAGGACAGTACTCAATATAACTCTTTTTGCCAATTTTTCGTGGTAGTGGTTGGTCTTTTCTGCAGTACACAGTCTTAAATCTGAACAATAACATAACCAGTAATTTACTTAAAAGTGTGGAATATCCTTACCATTATAATCAGTTATGAGCAGTCTTACATATCTCTATTTTGCCGCTTAAGTGACAACATCATTGTAGCTCAAACAGTAGAGTTACATCTCAGTTGTGGTAATGTGAGAGCAGTTTGTATCACAAAAAACTGCTGGCATACATATAAAGGTTTAAAAATACTTTTAGAACATTGCTAATATTAAAAATTAAATAAATGTTTTATTTTGTTATATGTTTATTCTACTAACAGCTTTAGTCACAGTAGTTTACTCAAAATATGAAATTGAAGAAAATTTGTTTTGTTTCACATGACATTTTTATTCTAGATAAGCAATTTCTAAAACAAAGTTTGCTCCATGCCTAAACTTCCAATTTTTCTGAGATCTGGTGTATCAAACAAAAAATTTCTAGTGTCAAACTTACTGCTATTTGGGTTGTTCAACTATCTGTCCTGAAACCCAACATGTTTAATAATTTTCCTTAGTTTTTTTCTTACAAGAAAATGGTAGAAAATAAAGTATACTTTCCATAAGAAACAACGTTCTAAAAAAGAAAGTTAATTTAAAAAAAACCAAGATTATTTCTTAAATTTCAGAATTACATTTCTGAAAAACCAAATTATCAGCATATATAACAGATACTTGTTTACATAAATATAAACATGTTTAAAAGCTTCATTATTGTGCTAATGAGATGAAAGTGTAAAACACAAGTATAGTTTCTGACACAATTGAAAATGATGATTTACAATATAAAGTTGATAATAAATTAGGAAATCCATCTCCATAGCTATTTTATGTAATAGGTTAGAAAAAATAAATACTTTGAAGAATATGATTTAACTTTCATATTCTAATTAATGTAGTATATTGGTTCTAAAATATGCATGCATATATGCTTTTATAATTTGATTTTAAACAGATGATTGTCTAAGAGATATAGAGGAATATTTGCAAGTGAAATTCTTTTATTTATTTTTAACTACAATAGTACCAATTAAAGCAGAATTTCTCTTTAAATATTCATAAGTGTTCATCTCTGAGTAATACTGACAAATGGAACAGATGACAGGATAATTTTATTCAACTATACAATTAAAATAATTTTCTCTAACTGTTTTGATAAACCAGGAACATTATTACCTCATTCTTTACAATATAACCAAACCTCTAATTCACTAAAGCAAGATTCCTTTCCTTTCTTCTGTTGAAATAATAGGGGGGTAATGGAAAATGATATTACATTAATTGTGAAATAAAGAGGCGTCACATCAAGTTAAATATGATTCTATGTGCTAATAAATAATTAGGAAAACAGTACTGAATTTATGTTTTCTTCAGTATATGCTTTTCAATGTAGTTATTGTTATACCTCAAAAAATTATCCAAATTTGCTTTCTCTTTACTTTAAAAATAAGAACTATTTGAAACTAGTTCACGAAAATGTTACAAGTACATGAGTTGTATTATTTGTATTTTGTCCATTCACCTCTGAAAATTTTATGTCATTCCTTCTTGTTGGACCTTTAAACCATTATCACCATATTTCTATTTAGTATTTTACTGTTAACTACTAATTCATCTAGACAGCACAAAAAAATCTTCCAATTATTCTATTTTAAATTAAAAACTCATGAGATTTAACAGCAAACATTTAATTAGTGTAGGCGGGGACTGCTTATTCATTTTCTGGCTCCCCAGACACAAAATATTCACACAGAAACTGTATTAATTAAATCACTGCTTATCTTTATTTCTTGATAGCTCTTACATCTTAAATAAAACCATTTCATGTGTGTATAACCACATGGTTGTGGACTAAAGGTAAAGTTCTATCTGATGTATGTCTCTTGTGGTGAGTACATGGTATCTCCCTGACTCTGCCTTCTTTTCTCCTCTATGTCTGCTTGGAATTCCCATTTTGCCCTATTCTTCACTGTGATAGACCCAAAACATAATTTTTTATTAACCAATGGTTTTCACAGAAAACAGAGGAGAATCCAACATCACCTCCCATTTTTTGTCTAAATAGAAAGGAAGGTTTTAACTTTTACATAGTAAAATTACATATAACAAAGCAGTAATCAAGCAGGGATCTCAGTTACAATATTATTTATTTTACAGTGGCAAATTAAGGAAAATATTCTTTCATTTACACTATCATTGTAAGTCTGAGGTTTTATTTATAATCTATCTTTTATAATTATAACTACTTTTCTTTAATTCTATCAAAGCCTCCAGAAAGATATAATACTACCTAAGTTAACAAGAAGTACATTTAAGGAACCTCTAGAATTCTAGAATTGATGGAGACATTTCACTACCTGGACAGTCACCCAAAGGTTTTCTATATCATGGAAGCATCTATCTTCAACCTATAGACACATAATACCAGGCAGACCTATCCATGAAAGAGGAGATTTGAAGATCTCTTCTATCTTGTACTAGAAAAGTTCATCAGTTGCTTTCTTCTGTGTTCTGGAAAACGGCTGGTAGTTCTCTCATGAAGCAGAAATCCTGAAAAACTGTCTCACCTTCTTTGGGCAAGTTCAGCAGTCATATTTCGGTGGATTTTGTATGTCCTCTTCAAACAGCATAACATCAAGCAGTCCAGAAAAGAACAGTTCCTTGCCCAAATGGTTAACAAACTCCCTAAGAAGCCTCTTCAATGCCCATCATCCTCTTGAAATAGATTGGTGTTACCAGAAGTAGACATGTCTCACTATCAAGAAAAATCCTATTTTTAAAGAATATCTTAAATGCCATATTTTCTTAGTCTTTTAAATATTTAAAGAATATCTATCCATCTGAAACATATCTCTGTACATCTAGAAAACCTAACTAACTTGGCTACGAGCTTGATTATTTTAGATGACTATTAACCTGTATTTCTTAATTATACATTACATTTTTAAATGAGCTGCACACATGTAATACCTTAATCAAGAGCAGAAATATATATATATATATATATATATACATCAAAATTAATCTTAAGTTTGTTTCAATATACCAAGATCCACATCAATGAAAAGTATTCATTTCTGTATCATATCACCTTTAAATATAAACAAACACTTATAAACAGCATTTGGGAATTTTACTACAATTCTCTTTCAAAATGCCTCCTTATTTTTGTTGAAAGAAGTAATTTTGGGGTTTGCAGAGACCTTTTAGGGGGATTTCGTCGATCAAACAATATTAGTCTGGAAGAAATCCACAGATACTCATTTTCTGTATAAATAAAACAGAAACTCTTTTCAAAAATAACATATCCTTAGACCAAAATTTTGAAGTCAAAATACCTTTAAAATATATATGTTGGCTTAATTCACTGGTCTGTACAATGAAATAGCTCTCTGTACTTAGCTTATTCACAGTCAAAATATTCCAAGGAAGCATAATAACATACATAATCCAGACTCTCTGTGTGTTTTCCATCTTTATGTGGCTTATTTTTCTTTATTCCTTTAATCTATGATTGTCTGTTCTCTGTCTCTTTAAAGACTTTGTTTTAATTTTTCTATATACCTCTCTCTCTCATATATATATATATACATATATCTCATATATATATATATATATATATATATATATATATATATATATACATATATATATCCAACACAGTGAACCATTTATAGGTCTTTTTCATATGAATTTGTCTGTAATTCTTTTCTGACCAGGACCACTTCTTTAAATGCTAAGTAGCATGGCTAGGACTATGGGTGCTTTGACTTCTGGCTCTGCCAAATCTAACATGACAGATGTCTGTTCACTGCCTCTGAGACTACCGGGTGGGAGCTATCCTCACATCATCCACTATGCAGCATATAAACCCTTTTTAATCTGAGTAAAATCTAAACCTGCCATGTAGTGCAATATGCAGCATGGAAATGTCTCTGTGTATGGTAGTGAGAATCCACCATGCTCTCCTCCTGTACATGCATGCAGACTCAGTCCTGCCACCTGCAAAGGTGGAGAGTGCTAAGGTATGGATATGATCTCAGTTACTATTCTTCTAAACCTGAGTGTCACTCAAGAACCAAGAATTGATGTGGATGGCAGGCATCAGCCCCACAAGTTTGGTTGCCATTCTGTAGGCAAAGACTGCTTGTCTGTTTCCCAGAAAAAAATCACGAAGAAATTATGTTAATTAAAGCTCTGCTTGGCCTATTAGTTTATGCATATTCCTAGATACATATCTGTGTATCTCCATGTGGTTTTGGCCTATCAGTATGATTTCATCCGGCATCTGCCTCCTGCAGTGGCTACATGGGATCTCCCTGACTCTACTTTCTTTTCTCTTCTATCTCTGCTTGGAATCCCTACCTTGCCCTATTCCGTGCTGCAATAGGCCTAAAATAGATTCTTTATTAACCAATTCACAGCATATAGAGGGGATCCCACATCAGATTAGTCCCTTCTTCTTCTTCTTCTTCTTCTTCTTCTTCTTCTTCTTCTTCTTCTTCTTTTTCCTCCTCCTCCTCCTCTTCTTCTTCTTCTTCTTCTTCTTCTTCTTCTTCTTCTTCTTCTTCTTCTTCATCTTCTTTTTTGGTAAAGTGGAAGATTTCATGACAGCACTTTTCTATATAACAGTTCTGGTTGTCATATTACTCACTCTGTATACCAGGCTGGCCTCAAACTCACAGAGATCTGCCTGCCGCTGCCTGCTGAGTGTTGTGATTAAAGGTATGTACCACCACACCCACCTTTAATCTTTCTTTTCAACATTTTATGGACTAGGCGCAAAATATATGAGGAAAATAAAGTAATCTTTGGTCAGCATATTTGCATTAAATGGCTATTGACTTTCTACATAATGTCAATTATTTGGAATATAATAGATAATTAAAAACATAATAAAAACCATATTCACTATAATTACTGCATGCATGCACATGCACAATTTGAAAAAAAAAATAAATGTAGTAAGAAGAGTTTCATGTAGCCTGAAAGAAAAAAGTCTTTATTAAAATAGTTACTGCATTTATGACAAAGTAAGACAAGATAACTATTTAGGATCCTGAGTAAATATATAGTGAAGAAGACATTGTAAGGGAGATAATTACGTTGACTTATTGTGTATGTATTGAATATTTAAACTTTTTAATTTTTTTAAACATTAAGAAAGCCTAAGTTTCTTTCCAAATATTATTAATGAAGGTTGCAAAAGACACTGAGTGATGCTAAAAAAAAAAGAAAAAGAAAAAGAAAAACAAAATAACTGCAGGGTAAACAAATTGAGAAATTTGCACTATGTCAAGACAAAGATAGTGACAACAGCAGCTTCACAGGAGAAGGCAGAGTCCTTGACATTTAACACTTAACCAAATGTTTAGTACCACACCTTAGATCCTGGGCCCTGAAGAATTTCAAGACACCTTATGGTCTCTAACCTTAGAGCAATATTCATATTTAATCTAGAGTAGTGGCATAATATGGATGACAAATTTGTAGCAAACTGAAAAATCATTTTTAAACATTCTGTACTGAGGAAAGTTAGAAATGAAAACATATTGATTTTAAAATTGGCCTTAAAATTATTACATTATTATATTATTATTACAGGGGAAAAAATGTAATTCTATCATGGTATCTTCAGAACTTGCAGATTTTATGAGGGTTTCCTTGGAATAGCTGGAAGTCATAAAGAATTCTGAAAGCATAAACTGAAGAACTGAATGTTCTTGCTCATGCTTCTGAGGTTAAACACTTTTTGACATTTTATACTTTGGAATGTGGAATCCTTAGAATAATGGATGAATCCTATTTACACTGGATGGGGAAGATTAATGAAACTGCATCTTACAAAAAGAAGGTCAGTGTATATCTTTTACAGCTACCGCAGTCTTCATTTTCCACATGTAAAAATATATAATTTTTGTTATTGCTTTGTACAAAAGGAAAGGTTACGGTAAGCAAGAATAGGTACGATTTCCAAAAGACACAAAACATCTTGTCTAGTCATATATGTGATTTATGAAAGCTGTAGGTACTGATTTATTAGTTTTTAAATATGTAGTAAGAGTAAATGGAAAGACACAAGTCTAGTTATCTTCTGCCACTTTGGGGGGATATTGGATATTAATTAAAGGAAAAACAGGATTGTACTTTTTTTTTGGTTTTTCTTTTTTTTATCTTCTATTCCTTTTTACTTTATTTCCTTCTTCTTTTTTTTTAATTTATTTATTTATTAAGTATTTCTGCCTCCTTCCCGCCACCGCCTCCCATTTCCCTCCCCCTCCCCCGATCAAGTCCTCCTCCCTCATCTGCTCAAAGAGCAATTAGGGTTCCCTGACCTGTGGGAAGTCCAAGGACCGCCCACCTCTATCCAGGTCTAGTAAGGTGAGCATCCAAACTGCCTAGGCTCCCACAAAGCCAGTACGTGCAGTAGGATCAAAAACCCACTGCCATTGTTCTTGAGTTCTCAGTAGTCCTCATTGTCCGCTATGTTTCGAGACGGGGTTTCTCTGTGGATTTGGAGCCTGTCCTGGAACTAGCTCTTGTAGACCAGGCTGGTCTCGAACTCACAGAGATCCGCCTGCCTCTGCCTCCCGAGTGCTGGGATTTAAGGCGTGTGCCACCACCGCCAGGCAGGTTTGTACTTTTTGATAATTCATTGCTTTGTAAATATATCATATTTACAAATGTCTAGAAACTATTAAACAAAATAAAAATTTTTAAATAATTAAAAATGTAAATATTCACTGACATTTTTAGGGATACATCTATTATTTTTCATGATTATTTCAGTTAATTTTGTTTTAAAAATAATAACACAAACAGCAGAAAATTCATGGGTGCTTATGATTTTGTTTAATACATAGCTAATAGTAGTTCACTAGATTTTTAAAAATTCCTAGCAAAAATAATTTACTTTGCATTCAAAATAAGGAATTTATGGTTATGCTAATTATATTAAACTAATCCCTCTCTATTGTATACATGTCCTGGGACATCACATCATATAGCAAGAAAATCAAACTAAAACAGAAATTTCTGAAGAAGCACATTCTCTATTTGTTTAAATCATCAAAACCACAATTCTACTTTAACTATCCTCCAAACTTTTAAAGAGTCTTGCATATTTACTGTATTTTAAATTTATATTTTTCAGAGCTAAAAATTATTAAACTTGTTCATTTTAGGGATTGGAAAGATTCTCAACAGTTAAAAGCACTTGCTACTATGACAAAGAATCTTAGTTTGGTTTCCTACAATGGTGACTTAGCACCTTTAGTAACTTTAGTTCCATGGGATCTCATACATTCTTCTTACCTGCATGAACATCAAGAATAGAGATGGTGTAGAAACATACGCACAGGCAAAACACTCAAACACATATTATAAAATAAATAAATAAAAATAGTAAAAAACAGGAAGTTTATTGTCACAAAGTTTTAAACAATGGAATAGTAGGTATCTTCCAGGAGATGATGTTTTTCATAGTACTTAAAACGTAAATTCCCTTTAAAATCAAATTAAGCAAAAGTTGTGACACATATCCATCATGTAGGTTTAAACTGGCTTAGAGCAGACACAAACCATGAAAGAAGGAATCAACAATTTCAGTAGCCTGAAATATCCCAATGTATATATAAATTCAAGCATCAGTATGGGATGAGTCAGATGAAATAAACACTGTCATGGTAACTTTAACATTGGTACAAAATTTTTCCCTTGTTTGCTTGTTTTCTTTCTTACATTCTGTTTTAATTTATTTATTTATTTTGTTGAACTATTTATTTTTTTTATTAATTCTTTTTGTTTGGAAGGGTGAGACAAAATTCCATTACAAAGCCTTAGCAGTTCTAAAATTTACCAGTCTATTATCCAAAACATGCTATTCTAAGAGATGTATAGGATATATTTAAATTATACCTAACTTCACTCCTACGCTCCAAGTTACTCTAAGATTTACTCCCAAATCCCATCACCAAATTTTTATCCATTTCTTGTTATCTCTTTAACTCACAGAATTTAACTAGTGCTCCTCACATGTACATGAATATAAGTCACTGATTTAGCAAGGGTTTCTACTGCTACAACAAAGCACCATCACCAAAAGTGTTGTGGCTTGAATTTGTAAAGATTTTGGGACTTTTAATATTATTTGTGATTTTAAGGTGAGATCTTGGGGATTAATAATAAAATAAAGATTGTGGTTTAACAATGATGTACTTGTGTCTCAAGTTGAAAAAATGTCAGTTGTACTAGATTGTTCTGTGTGTCAGTTTAGGACAAACTAGTGGCCTCAGAGAGGAAGGAGCCTTAGAAATGGTCTGATTTCATTCCTTGCAGCTATATCAGGCATCTTGGATCTTGTAAATAAGTGCAGGTGCTTACAATGGTATTTTAGGGTTGTTTCCCAAAAGGATGTACTTTGCATTTAAAATAAATGAATTTTTATTTTGAATTTAAATTTCAAAATGAAATTATATTAAGACAAATTAATACCAGTAGTGAGGTATTAAAGTCATAGGACATAGTCTGTTTTTTGTTTGGAATAGTATTATTGTTTATAACATATGGTGATGGGGGACTGGTTCCACTAGGGGCAGTGGTGGTTCACCTGAGACTTCAGTGGGTCAGGAGACCACAGTGGATGAGAGACAGACAGATACATCATGCAGGAAGAGACCTTTCCCATTCATATCCACTCAGTTTCTAGATCAAGTGAGTTAGAATTTAGCCCATTTTGGAAAAACTATGTAAAATTGTTTTATTCTCAAACAGCTGATTTAACAGAATTACAGCCATATTAGTGGGTTGAGCAAAGCAGAATTAATGGTTCTTCTGACTGTGTTGTTAAAATGAGTTTCCAACTTCCTGAACTAAATTCACAAAGACTATTTGTGCATTCAGGCTTCTTTAGGAAAAGACTCATGCTTTTGTGCCTTTTGTAATTGTTTTCTGTAGCTCTAGCTCTGATATTGATATCCAGATCTATGAGGGCAAGTCTTAGGTTCTGATTCTATTGAAAAATATATTTTTCTGACTTTAACAACCTGTTCTACATTATTGAGTTGACACAAGTATCCTTGAATATTATGTCTTTAATTTCTTTTACAATGTTACTTTGGTTAAAGTAACTAATGCACAAAATGACAGGAACTACGATGTCATCATGTTTAGTGGAATGTTTTTGTATCTCAAAGGTATTACATTCATTCTTTGTTTCAAGATTATATTTTTTGTTTATGAACATAAAATAAGAGTGACAAAAGAACTTACGAATTTTCACACTTGGGTAGTGAAATCTCATTAACATGCATATTATCACATTTTTTTTGAATACTCAAATCTGATTTCCATTTGAGTACCTTTTTAACCTCATTGTATCTTTTCAACACACTTACATAAGCATTTAAACTGAATAACTGAATATGCAAACATCTATATGCACATAGATATAGATAGATGAATTGATGACAGATACATAAATAGATAGAATGATAGACATATACAAACACATCAATATATGTATATTTGTACACATTATAAAAATATATTTTAGAAATTTAGATTGTAATAGTTGTTAGCTAGTTATATGTCAACAGGTTTGGAGATCATTGAGTATGAATAATTCCCTTACAGTCCAAACCATGGTCTGAGACATCAGATTTCATTACTGGTTAGAACAATGGAACCCAAATTATCTCTAACACTTTGGGAGAAAACAAACAAACAAAACAAAAACTCTGTCAGAAAAAAACAAAACAAAACAAAAATGCAAAAAGAGTCTAAAAAGGGAAGAATAAACAATTATATACACAGAGACATGTTTATTTGAATACTCAGAAATCTCATAAAATCACTAATCTGGAAGCGAGTTCCACACACGGACACACACACACACACACACACACACACAAACACACACCACACACAAAGGACTGAAGATTATATATATGTACCTTTATCTGTGTATATATGTATACATATCGATATATATATGTAAACTTGTTTAGATTGGCTCATATATCTAAAGGGAGCAACAGTATAAATTTGTTCTTTATTACAATATCTTCTACTATGTAGTATAAAGTATTTAAATGGATTTGGAGACAGCCTTAAATAGATATCAATTGGTTTCCATGTAGCTTGTGATGTCATATCTCTCAGGGGAGCCAGAAAGATAATTTGAGTTCTAATGCTCCAGACAGTCCTTGGACAAGGATGTCCCAGTTTTTGGTTTTGACTGTATGGGAAGAATTCAGAGTCAATGTTCTCTAAAATTACTTGATTCTAACTATGTAAGATCTATTGCAATCTAAAGTTTTAAAACACATTTGTATAATATACACAAACATACTTTCATGTACATGTACTGTATCTTTCTATCCTTCAATTTCCCCCACTCTCTCTTTTTCGTCTACAAATTTTAAATGTATATATTTAATAAATGAATAACATAAAATATATAATATATTAAAATACAAATAAAAGTAAAATAAATTTATTTAAGATAATTTTAAATTAAAGATAAAGAAATCACTTGATATTATGAGACAAGAAATAAAGATACTGTTGAGATTGTTTTCTGGTGACTATCTATTGTTAGACATTCAGTTTTTCCTTAAAAGTAGTAGGTTTCTAAAACAAAACTTTTTTTGAAATTACTATTTATATATTAGAAAATGATTTTTCATACCATGTATTCTAATGTATAGCCCTCCGCCAAACTTCTTTCCTGTTCTTCCCTACATCCCCAAAACATCCAAATTCACACTCTTTATTTCTTTCTCTCATTATAATAGAAAAGATTCATATACAATAACAATGATAGTAAATGCAGAATAATTTAAAGAGAAATAGAACCAAACAAGCCAGAATGGAACAAACAGAATCATTGAAAGAAAAAGAGCCAAGGGAAAAGTTCAATAAACACATAGATTCAGAGATATACACATTTACAAATACAGAAATGAACATAAAACCACAAAACTGGAAGATACAATATATATGCAAATGTCACACAATAATTTATAATGACCTTACAAATCATTAGGGGAAAAAGAAACTCAGTAATGCCATGGAGGTCATTTCGTGTCAGCCATAGCTCCTGGGTATTGGCCTGATTGTTATAATAGTTTATTTTCTATAAAACTCCCTTGAAGAAGTGAGAACCGTGAGGGGTGTGTCCACCCACGGAGACGGTGGGACTGATCTAATGGGAGCTCACCAAGGTCAGTTGGACTGGGACTGAATGAGCAGGTGATCAAACCGGACTCTCTGAATGTGGCTGACAATGAGGGCGGACTGAGAAGCCAATAATAATGACACCGGGTTTTGATTCTACTGCAAGTACTAGCTTTTGGGGAGCCTAGTCTATTTGGATGCACAATTTCCTAGACCTGGATAGAGAGGAGAGGACCTTGGACTTCCCACAGGGCCTGGAGAGGGAGGGGGGAGTGTGGGGAGTGGGAAGGAAAGGGGAGGATGGGAGGAGGTGGAAATTTTTAATAAATAAATAAATAAATAAATAAACTCCCTTGTAGAAGTAGATCTTTCATTTGTGAATGATTATCATCTGAAGATAGCGCTTTCATTAGACATATTGACTTTTGTCAGCTTTGCCTATCAAATCACTTCTGGAAGAGATGTGTGTAGGACTTATGCATGCTTCTACAGTATCTGTAAGTTTACATATGTATCAATCCCTTTGTGTCTAGAAGGCCTTGCTTCTTTTGTGACTTCCATCTCAAATTACTCTTAAAATCTTACGACCTATTCTTCCATAGGCTTCCCTGAGCACTGATGGGAAGCGATTTGATGGAGAAATCCCATTAGATCTTATGTTTCAGGGTATTTCACTTTCTGTATCCTATGCAGCTGTGAATTTCTGTATTTGTCGTTATCTCCTGCAGGAGGAATCTGCTCTAATGATGGTTGAGCAAGGCACTGATCTATAAATAGAGCATAATGTCTTCTGAGTCATTTTACTACTAAGTTCTTTAAGCATAATGGTAATATTTGAGTTTCTTTCACATCCTGTCATATGTAATCTCATGTTCTTGACTACAAAAAGTACCAGGGATTGGTTTCATCTCATGAATTAAACTTAAATCCAATCAGATATATGTTGATTTCTTTCATATGCTTTGTGGCATCGTTTTACAAGCATATCTTGTAGGCAGGTCACCACTGTAGACTGAATGGGGACATAAAATACTGTTTCCATTCACTAGGATAAGACTGTTAAATTTCTTATTTGATCTAACTTTAATCTGTTACTGTTGGCAGAGGCTGCTCATTCATTCTTGGCCACCAAGACTTGAAATAACCATACAGAAACTATATTAATTGCAATACTGTTTGGCCACTAGACTGAGCATATTTCTGGCTAGCTCTTATGTCTTATTTAACCCAAATATTATTTTATAGTTTACTATGAGGTTCATGGTTTACTGGCAAGGTTCCTGCACATCAGTCTTCTGCAGCAGCTATATGCCATCCCATTGACTCTGCCTTTCTTCCTTTCTTTCTCCTACCACTCAGTTTAGTTTTCACAGCTAGCTCTATTCTGCTAAGCCAGTGGCCCAAACAAAGTTATCCATTAGTCAGTTAAAGAAACATACACAGAAGGACTTCCCGCACAATGTTACCTTGTGTGTGTGTGTGTGTGTGTGTGTGTGTGTGTGTGTGTGTGTATGCATAAATTTGACCATTTCTTTTAGGTTTTCCAAGTTGGTAGATCATACACTTAATGTATATCCTTATGAGCCTCTGCATTTACTCTGTGCCTGTACTTGTGGCACCCTTTTCATGGCTAAAAAATATTGAAATTTTATTGCTTCAGATGGTGTTGAGTATTTCACTACACAGGAATGCTGGAGGTATGCAAGCTTGCTGCAAGGACTGCTATTTATATTTACAAGGAAAATCACTTCCTTTTTGTTTATATTATACAAGTTTGAGAAATAAAGTGTTTTCCCTTTCTAAATTAAGATGGAGTTAGAAAGAAAATGTGTATTTAATAAGGTTGTAAGTGTAAGAATCTTAGAAAATGCAAAATTGATGTTTCATAAAGCCTCTAAAGTTTACTAACAACAAAACCCACTATGGAGTTCTGCATATAATATCTGAATTGTTTTCTTATCTCTGTTTTTGTATGGTGAAAATTAATACAGCTTTGGAAAAAAATCAATGCATATCCCAACTGGTATATTACTGCAGAGTCTAGGCAAAAAAGTCATGTCTTGCATCCATGTACTGTGTCTAGCTCTAAACTTTAGAAATGATGTATAATTTTAGATGTATTTCTGTAATAAAATAGTATTTTATTTATCATTTATTTTTGAAGGCATCTAATGGGGCAGTGTTCTTTAAACACCGTATAACGGCTCGCAGTTTCATAATCCTTCTTCACCATGCAAAGAGTATAAATTGACTATTGCCATTTACTAATAATGGATGCAATTGGCAGACTCCTTTTTATAATTTATATAAAAGTTATTTTTCCAAACTTGTATGGTGATATGTATCTGATTCCTGTATTTGAGTGGGAAAATAACATAAAACTACTATTCACTGAGTTCTAGTATTTTCTATGGGCTCTGCTAACTCACAGAAATTTCGGTACTTAACTTGACAGTATACCACATGTACAACTAGCATTTTTTCCACCTTTATTTCCTTTCCCTGTCTTCTCTATATGGAAAGGGTTGTGCATAGAGATATGGACATCTACAGATTCCTGAGAAGCTGATCTGAAAATGA
The DNA here is from genome assembly GCF_018167655.1 of Microtus oregoni. Classification (NCBI taxonomy): domain Eukaryota; kingdom Metazoa; phylum Chordata; class Mammalia; order Rodentia; family Cricetidae; genus Microtus; species Microtus oregoni. The sequence continues at coordinate 21,586,602 of NW_024543060.1, forward strand.
AAGACATTGAATTAAATGTATTTTAAGTACCTCCTTGATGCAGAATAAAATTCTCCATAAGTTTGTACAAACTAGAAAACAAACCTTAGATATAGTGTTATTTAAGAATAGTCTTTGACTATCTTTTAATTATAAATAGCCTTGCAGATAATACTGCTATGAACATAGTTGAACAAATGCTCTTGTCATATGATCGGGCATCTCTTGGATATATCCCAGGAGTGGTATTGCTGGGTCCAGGGGTAGGTTGATCCCGAATTTCCTGAGAAACCGAAACACCGATTTCCAAAGTGGTTGCACAAGATTGCATTCCCACCAGCAATGGATGAGTGTAACCCTTCCTCCACAGGCTCTGCAGCAAAACCTGGAAACAACCTAGATGCCCTTCAATGGAAGAATGGATGAAGAAAGTGTGGAATATCTACACATTAGAGTACTACGCTGCGGTAAAAAACAATGACTTCTCAAATTTTGCATGCAAATGGATGGAAATAGAAAACACTATCCTGAGTGAGGTTACCCAGACCCAAAAAGAACTCACTCATAATTGGTTTCTAGCCATAAACAAGGGTCACGGAGTCTACAATTGGTGATCCCAAAGAAGCTAAGTAAGAAGGTGAACCAAAGGAAAAACATATAGTTGTCCTCTTGGCTATGGGAAGTAGACAAAATGGCCGGGGAGAAAATTGAGATCTTGGGGGTGGGGTAGGATGGGGGTAAGGGGAGATGGGGAGAGAAAAGGGAGAAGGGGAGAATGGGGGGAACTTGGGGAAAAAGGAGGATTGGGATAAAGGAAGGTTGGATAGGGGAGCACGGAAGCACAATTCTTAGTTAAGGGAGCCACCTTAGAGTTGGCAAGAGACTTGAACCTAGAGTGGCTCCCAGATGCCCAAGCCAAGGTCCCCAGTTAGTTCCTTGGGCAGCTGAGGATAGGGAACCTGAAATGACCCTATCCTATAGCAATACTGACGAATATCTTGCATATCATCATAGAACCTTCATCTGGTGATGGATGGAGATAGAGACAGAGACCCACACTGGAGCACTGGACTGAGTTCCCAAGGTCCCAATGAGGAGCAGAAGGAGGGAGAACATGAGCAAAGAAGTCGGGACCACGAGGGGTGCACCCACCCACTGAGATAGTGGAGCTGATCTATTGGGAGCTCACCAAGGCCAGCTGGACTGTGACTGAAAAAGCATGGGATAAAACTGGACTCTCTGAGCATGGCGAACAGTGAGGGCTGATGAGAAACCAAGGACAATGGCACGGGGTTTTGAACCTACGTAATGTGCTGGCTTTGTGGGAGCCTAGCCAGTTTGGATGTTCACCTTCCTAGAAATGGACGGAGAGGGGAGGACCTAGGACTTACCACAGGGAAGGGAACCTGGACTGCTCTTTGGACTGGAGAGGGAGGGGGAGAGGAGTGGGGGAGGGGGAGAAGGGTGGGAGGAGGGGGCGTAGGGTGGGTGGAGGGGGAGGGAAATGGGAGGCTGGGAGGAGGTGGAAACTTGTTTTTTTTTCTCCTTTTCTCAATAAAAAAATGGAAAAATAAATAAATAAATAGCCTTGCAGCTATTTAATATGATATGGCTTTCTCTCATTACTACTGAAAAATTAATATATTGTTTAAAATTATGTTAAAATTTGTAATTGTACCTTAATGCTATGTGATCCTGTTTTTAAAAAGATATTAGCTTATGCTTTAGATCATCATTTTGTTGCTGGCTCCTTTTTCTCCATCCATGCCTTTTTGTATATGTCTTCTTGCTTTCACTCTGGTTGTTGGAATTTCAACAAGATTCATGTGTTCTCTGCTAGTGGAAGTATCTTAGTTTTAACAATATCTCTGAGTTTTCATCTTATTTTCAAACAAATTCTTATCCCCATGTTGATTCTCCAATAGGTAGATGAATAAATAGTGAAGATGCTTTCTCTGTAATTTTTCCTTTCACTTTTGTAATAATGTAATAACAGCACAGTTCACTAAGTAAAGTTCAAATAATGAGTACATATGATTCATTGTTGTCTTGAATTTGAACTCTACATCTTAAAGAAAAAATAAATTTCCACCTATTGTCATTTCTGTAAATGTATGAAATTGCATGATTATAAAATATTTAATATGCAAACTGAACTACTAAATATAAAATAAAATATTGCTAAAAGATACCCTCCTCCCAATGTCACAATGCATCAGTAAGCATAAGATTTTGGAATAAAAATGTCTATATACTCAAAAAGAAAAAGAAAAGAAAGAAAAGGAAGGAAGGAAAGAAAGAAGGAAGGACAAATGAACTGTTGTGTCATTTAATGGCTCAATGTACATTGTGAAAATTGGTTGAAAAAAATCTATAATAGTCTTATTTTTCTTAAATGTTGTTTTTCTTTGTGTAAAAATCTACTCACAGCCAGTAATGCCAAGTGCTTTCTGAAGAGGAAGCTGCCTTACATTTTAGTCTATAATCAGGAATTGGACTTCTCTTTTTTTCTTTACTGTTAATTAATACAATTATAGCATTTGTCCTTAAAACAGTGATCTCACTCTCCAGTTTTAGTCTTCCCCATCAGTTCCATCTGCTGTAGTTCTCTGCTGAAAATGGTGCTTATACATCTCAATGATGAGTATTCTCACTTCATCTTTGAATCAATGCTGACTTCTGCAGCTGAAAGGATAAGCCATTGCCACTACATATTTTTACTACTATAACATAAGACAGAATAATGCCAACAACTGTTACATTGTACACTCTATTTGCTTATTGATACCATGAAACCTTTCAAAATCTGTTCTGTGTCCTTTCCAACAAAAGATTCTAACCAAACTCCTAAGTACAAATTAAAGAATGCCTCTCAAATTAGTATTTGTTCTTTTATTTATATAACAACTTTGAGACTTAAAAAGAAAGGTTTTCTAATAGTAAGTTATAGTATGATTTGTTATCCGAAATCATTTTTCAAAGATTTAAACTTTTCCACAAATCATCTTGTTTGCATTAATGACCTTTTTATTGTTACGATCAAGTATCCCTCAGCCATCAAAATAGAAGTTTCTTCCTGCAGTAGATGGGGATTGACACAGAAGCATACTCCTGGAATAGGTGCAGAAAGGAAGAAACTTGGGGACACTCAGTTCTAAATGTGTTCCCTTCATGAAACTTCTCCCTTTTGAGCTCAGGAATCTACATGGGAGGGGAGAGAGATTGAGGGAGAATGGCAGAACCAGAAGTGAGGGATGACGCCCAAAACACAATTATCTACCAGACAAAGGAGTCCTTGTGCACATATGAAGCCACAAAGTCATCGGTGTTCAGGTCCTGCATGGATTAAAGTCAAACAGGGTCCCAGCATTGAGAAGTTAGAGTAGATGTAGTTTCCCACCCTGAGACATCTTTCTGTAACTTGTACTTATTGTAAAGAAAAAAAAAATTCAAGGAATTTCACTGGGTTTATGAATCACTCTTTAGCGTAGACTTCATCCAGTATTGGTCAACAACAACAACAAAAAGATAAAAGAAAATAAGAAATCAATTGCATTTTGCTACTTTTTGTCTGGTATTACTTGGGTCTTTATTTTCTTTCTGATCTTTTTCTTGTATATTTTGTTTTATGTTTTATTTGCCTGTGTGCTAGTTTTGTTTTTGTATATGTTTGTGCTTCTTTTCATGTTGTTTCTCAGGAGTCAAGTAGAGAGGGAGGTGGAGAAGACCTGGACAGCACTGAAGAAGAAAAAAAAAAACTATGATTGAATATATTTTGTAAAACTGTGGATTTTTATTTAAAAATAAGATATAAAGAACAGTGGTGAAAATTTAAATATCCTGAACTATATACTTATGCAGATTTATATATGAATCATTTATTACTAATCATATTATTTTTTTCAAAGACCCCTTTTATTGTTTATCATCAACACACAATTTGTAAATTAAAATATTTACCTAAAATCTTCCTCTAATTATCACTTGGATTAATCAGTATATTAGTCAAATTAAAATATTAGGGTCATAACTGGAATATGCCTATTTTCTCTGCCTGGGCTGAAATATTAGGTATCATGGCTCTCATAAGTAACTTGAAATCTCTGTTTAATAAAGGTAGGCACATGGGATATATTGACTACGAAAGTTTCTTCACTCGATCATGGCAAAGTTATTTATACTCAAGCTTTCTTCTCTTATATATTATGCTGTTAGTATTCATTGTTTCAATTTTTCCATCATCTTTTAATTATATAATTAAGTAAATCTGTAATAGTATAATACAAAGCAGTTGAAGGTGATGAAATGAATAAATGCTAAACAAGTTTTTATTTCTGAAAAATGTTCTGTTTTAGTGTGCTAGGTTTTTTTCTTTTTGTGTGTGTGTTTCTTTTTAATGTTCTTGTGTGGTCTGTGTCAAAAGTTGTGAGGATCTATTTTTTTACAAAGAGATTTAAAAACTTTTCAGATGTCCTATTATGTCTTCTAAAACTTGCAATTTTCACATTAGTATAGTTCATTATTCTCAGTACTGCATTTTAAGTGAAAATGTGCAAATTATTTCATGTTTCAATCTTGAAGAGTAAATTACAGTCGGTAATTATATTCATTTTTACCCAATATCCAACTGCATTGGTAGTAATAGGATAAAAATTAAATAATAAAGTTCATTACTCTTGGATTTCTGCATAGTATTATTTTTCATGTAATTTGAGGAATTTTCTGGAAAATCAGATACTTCAAAGTTTTAGTAAAAAGAACTCTTGGAATCCTTTCTGTTTGAGTTATTTGAACACTACCCTAATCATTCCACTCTCAGCCTGACCTGTTATTTGCTTGGCAAACTACACATGTTTAAAATATAAAACATTGGGAGAAATGCTGTTACATCATTTTCAACAAGCACTCTATATGTTTCACATCATGCTACAAAATTAAACATATGATGCATAACTTCTTTATATCTTGGTTTGACAAATATATAAGACAGGAAAACATATTTTTTCAGGATTCAATAAATTTTCATGAATTTACATTATGTTTGAGTTATTTACCTATTATGCAAGCAAAAGCACCCTCAACATGCCAAATAAATACAAACATGCATTTTCTGATAAATAATGAATAAACTGCTACATTTTATAACTACAGCAATGTATCATGAAAATAAAAAACAAATATACCATCTTAATAACACTGCCTGAGATGTAGTAAAGTTTTGGATATTTTGAAAAGAAAACTTGAACTCCATAATTTCATATGCCAATGTGTGTGAAGTTCCTGTTATTTATGAGAATGTGAAGCTTTTTTTTTCATTTCTTGTTAATTGCTTATGACAGCTAAGAGTTAAAATATGGATCTCTTATTATATAATGCAAGGGAACAGCTGCAGTGCAGTCTGCTTCTGCTGATGCTCTTGACAATGTGTCTCCTAATACCCTAAAAACAGCCTCTCCCTGCATGGCTGTAACTTCACACTTTCAGGCTCCAACAATTGGCATAGTGAAATATACAATTTCCAAGCTGAGGAGAATCCATTTCCCCCCACTGCAAAGAGACCAGGAAAAAAATCTGCGGTGATGACTGGAAAGCAATTACTGGCACTTCTGATTCTCTCCTTGACTACTTAAGCAAAAATTTAACAGAGGATATTTTATCAACTTAATCTAAATACAATTACGATGGTAAACATGTTATTGCACATAAAGGAATTACGTAGGACTTGAGAAACTACAAATTTATTGTAGCATAATTAATATTGCCCATGGTGAAATTACAGGTATTTCTGAATGAAATTTTATGTATTTATTTACAAATAAGATTTTAGTTGGAACAGATTCCCAAACTTCCCATCTCCCTTTCCTCCCTCCAGCCCCTTCCAGGAACCTTTCTTAACCCTTGTCTGGCAATATCTGTACAATCCATCCCTTTACCCTTATTTTCAACTTGATAGCCTCTTTTTCTCTATTGCTGCATATATGTGTATGTGCATAAATATCTAAATATACCCTGCTGACTCCATTTTTCTTGTTTTTGAGTGTATTACTCCAGGGCTGACCTCTATGCATTGGGTAGCTAATGTGGGAACTCATTCCTGGGATGAGTGAATTCTTTTTCTCTTTTTTAATGCCAATTGTTGGAGCAGTCAGTAATTATTTGGATTTATTTCTAAGTGAGGGACCTTAAAAGATTTTCTGCCTTCCATGTTATTATGTCCATTGCTACTGACATTGTTTTTGCAGACTATTTGAGGAAAGATTTTACACAGAAGAGTTACTGATATCCTTGCTCTTGCAATCTTTCTGCTTCCTCTTCCATGATGCAGGAATTGTGAAATAGATTTTTCAATTGGAGCTGGACCCCACTGTGAATTAGTCAATTGTGTGCAAGTGTGCCTTCCTGTGGTAGTCTCCACTTGCTAAAAAGAAAATCTTTGCTGAGGAATGTTACCTATTATTACAATGGGAATGAAGACTATATTTAGAATATACCAAGAAATAATTCTGGCCTAGCAAAGTGGTGGTAACAGATTATTTTCTGTTGTCCATGGCCTCATTAGCTCCTGGGTGCTAAGTAGTTTATCAACACAAGAAATGATATCTCTCCTGTAAAGTGTGGCTTAAATCCAATTAGGCAGGTGTTGGTTACAATAGGCATGTAAGTGTAACTTACTGCATATCTATGCATGTTTGTAGTGCTGACCATATCATGGTTAGTTGGTATTGCTCTGTGGTCAGGCTTATTAAATCCTTGACTCCCTTGGTAACTTGTATGGTATTGTCTGGTACTATGAAAGTCAAGTCACAAGCAAAACTCTTTCGGTTCAAATTCAGATCATGGAGTCTTTTTTCCTAATATTCCCCTCATTCATCTCTTTTCTTAATTCTTCTGTCGCATAATACATCCCTACTGGCAATTTCCCTTATTCCCACCCAATTTTCTCCCAACTCTCCTCTCCCCCTGATTCTGTCCTCTTCTTTTTCTGTTCAGAAAGGAGCAGACTTCTTATGTTTATCAAATAAACAGAGGATAAAAAGATACAATATGAAAAAAAAAGATACAATATGACTAGGCACAGACCTTCATATCAATGTTGGATGAGGCAATCCTGTATGAAGAAAAAGGTCCCAAGAGCAGGCAAAAGAGTCAGAGACACCCTCACTTCTACAATTAGGAGTCCCACTAAAATACCAAGTTAATAATCATAACATATATGAAAGGACCTAGTGAAGATCCTCGGTAATTTCTGCTTTAGTCCCTGAGCCCCTATGAGCCCTGGTTGGTTGAATCTGTGGGTTGTGTTCTCCTGGTGTTTTAGTTCCCTCTGGCTCCTACAATTCTTTCCGCTGTTTTGTGGAATGCCCAGCACTCCAAGGGAAGCAACTGATGGAGATTTTCAATTTGAGCTCTCTCTCTTCCTAGTGTTTGTCTGTGGGTCTCTGCATCTGATCCCATCAGCTGTGGGAGGAAGTCTCTCTGCTAACAATTGGGTTAGGCACCAATCTATAAGTTTAGCAGAATATCATTACAAATACTTTTATTGATATTTTGTATCTTAGTTCACTGGGCTCTCAGTCTCTGGTTCTTGGTCATCTGGTTATCCAGGCAGTGTCTGACAAGTGTTCTCTCTACTTTTACCTGTATGTTTTTTTTAAGGTTTTTTTCCTAGAAAAATCAACTCACAGGCTAAAGAACATTAATATTTGGTTCACTGCACAAACTCACATGTTTCATAGTGAATATTCCTCATAACGATTGAAATTCCTCAAATCTTTCCCCACATTCAGTAGTGATAAAACTACTATTGTATAGCTAGAGCTTCATTCTGTGTGTGTGTGTGTGTGTGTGTGTGTGTGTATGTGTGTGTATGTGTGTTAATCCTGGAATTTAACCAGGCCTATCTCTTACTCCAATCCAATGTGATACTATGTATTTGCTTACTGTTTCAAATCTTCAAGTAATAATCCCTATTTTTTGCTTAACTGCAAACATGAACCTATATAAAGATTAAAATAAGTTATCTTTCACTCTGTAATTTTCAGATTCGTAAAATAGTATAAACTGCTGCCCTTTAATCTAACATTAAAATATTGGCATCTTCCCAAAATTATTCATGACAGAAAGAATATATTCAAAGATTGATATCATTTTCCAATAGTGCATATGTGTACTTGCTTCTATGAACACTAGCTTCATGTGTGCTGGTGCTTGCAGAGACTAGAAGATGACATTTGATTTCTAGGAGCTGGGATTACAGGTAGTTTTGAGACTCCCATTATAGATACTATGAACCAAATCAGATCTTTTGGAAGTGAGTGTGTTTAAACATTGAACCATTTCTCTAACTCCAGGAGTATTCAGTTTTAATGTAAATAGTTTGTATAATATGCAGATGTTGTTCCTTTTTATTCAAATTGTGCTCTAGGAATCAGTTCTCACTTGAAAACTCGGGTAAGATTGAGAAGAGGGACAGAGTTTATATAAATATAAAACTAAATATGACATTATGCATATACCAGGCACAGTATCTGAAAAAATAGCAATACATTTCCCAAAAGGAGAAGTCAGGAGCACAAGGCTCTGAAAACATACCCATAATTTATAAAAAGAGTTAACATGGGAACTTCTCAAAATCATCTGAAATTATGAATAGACATAAATTATATTTTGTCTGTACTGCATTTCATGTATCATCACAGTTCTCTCAAATGTAATAAATAAAACTAAATTCCTATTCATGTGCCACAGACTTCAATTGTGTATTATTTAATAAACAAATATCAAAATTCTAATTTTTAAATAGTTAAAAATTTGACTTATTTTACCTTTATTAGCCAAATACAAAGTTAAATGTAAGCATTTCTAAAATAATAAATTAAGCTATCTATCAATTGTTGTTATTTAATTATCAATTATATCATGTTATTAGTAGTTAATGGGAGGTAAAGAGCACTGTATTAGCTGGGTAGCAATGAAACCCTAACCTGTTGTTCTACCCTCATGTGTTTTCAGCTCTGTCTTACATACACAGGTAAACCCATGCCTCTGCCACATGATCCCACTTCCAGTATATTTAGTCCATACCTGTTAGACCAAGGAAACGTGAGATGATTTCAAGAAAATTGAGAGCAAAAGCAGACATTTATCTCATGTTTACAACAAGAATTTTACCACAGTGAAAAATTAACATTATATTGTTAAAACATAGAAGACTTCTGATTGATATAGTTAAATATTTATCAATGTTCTGTAATTTGAAAGACCAAAGGGCAGTCATAGCATTGGAAAGTGTTTTGCTGTAGGACAAAAGCAGGGTTGCTGATGGTTGTTCTTGCTGCTATATATCATACTTTCCTATGTGTGCAGTCATGTTTGTATGTGTGTTTGACATTTTTGCATTATGCTGATTTGTTTAGAAATAACGTGAACTTCCAGGTATATTCGGATAGCTTATTTTCCATTTTTTTATTATTTAGTAATGGTATACTATAAAGTTGGCTATCATTTAATTCTTACTGAATAAGCAACACAGACTCACTTTGGAATTTATATTTTTAATTTTACATAGCCTTTGTATCAGTTCTACATTTACAAAATGGAGACTTTGTATTTAATGTTTAACAATTTGTTTAAATATTAAACAGAAATTTGTCCTCTGATTAATTAAAATGAGGAAAAAAATGTTAAAAATGCTTAATTTTTAATGCCTGCAAACGTCTGAAACGCAGCATGAAATATACATCATTGACACTATGACAGTCACTAGATTTTTTTTCTCAATTATACGGTTTTGTTTTTCATTGCTCTTAAAATCTATTCCGATCACAGGACGTAAAGTGCTTATCATTCCGCATACTCCCTGCTCTCTGACAAGCAGAATGAAAGGAAAAGACTTGGCTTGTTACAATTCAGTCAGTAACCTGCTCTGGTCTTTATTTGTCCTTGGTCAGGGTAAGAATACTAACGACAAGAAAAAAAAATCCTTTGTACTTCAGTGTCCCTGAGGGCTTCTTTAAGGAAGGCTTGCACTGTAGTCACTATTTCAACTCAGGGAGTGTTCCTTTTATCTGTTTATGTGGGAAAGTATTGCTAGTCCTTTCATTTTTGAAATGTAATGACAATAATGTTATCTTTTATTTTAGTTAAGCATCATTTTGTTAAGTGAAAAAACATGAAATACAAGGATTATGAGGGGTCAACCATTTGTATTAGTCATTGTAATTAAGGATTTATACTGTTTAATAATCTTTTTTTTAGAAAAATATATCTCTTCATCCTACAGCTAAGTTGCACATGTACAGAGAAGTTAGTGTGAGTAGAGTTACCCAACCAATAAGATAGTCATAATCTCCTATCCTTATGAATATTTATGTGCTAGTTAAATATCAATGTATGAAATATCAATAATTTATCTATGCATGCATACTATTCTCGGGAGCAGATGCCTGAGAGAGACGCCATGAAGCTCCGACCCAGGATGGACTAGGCTAGAATCTTCCCGGTAAGACCGGTTCTCACAGATTATTAGAGATGGGTTGATCGGGATATCAGAATTAGCCAGTAAGGGCTAGAGCTAAAGGGCCAAGCAGTGTTTAAATGAATACAATTTGTGTGTTGTTATTTTGGGGCATAAGCTAGCCAGGCGGCTGGGGTGCCAGGGACGCAGCCCCGCTCCTCTTATTACTACATACTATGGTCAAAAACAAATATCATTGTATTTATTTGATTTGGTTGCTCCCCAGAGGTGTAAAGTAAGTCCTTATATCTGAAAATGCAATGTACTTCAGAAACACAGAGACCCCATAACTGGAACTGCTCTGAATGTCCTCTCTGTGAGAACTGCCATTCATGATACCAAAGGAATCATGCTAGTTTACACAGGAGGAAGAAAACCAACAGTCAGACCCATCTGTAATGCCTACAAAGCATCAGCAACCAGCATGGAAGAATAACCTAAAGGGCACAGGAGTGGCACTCATAACTTCGCAGAAATCAAAGACTATCTAATTAGACTTAATAGTTGCTAAATAAAATAAAAAAAATTGTGCCTGCTACTAGAAACTTAGAATAACTTTTAAGTTACTGTTTCCTATTGTCTTGGGTAAATTACTTTCCCTTGTCCTTCATGTGACGCAAGCAATAACTAAAACTCAGTAGAGTTTTACAAAATAATTTAATTGAAATGCCTTAGTTATTTTTCAATTATTCCTTATTCAAATGAAAAAAATATATTTAAATGTATACAAAATATTTTATTATATCTATATGCTGAAAAATTTGATATATATATATATAAATATATATATAAATATACCACAATCATTTTTGAGATAGGGATATTTAAAATATACTCCCTTGAAGGTGGCCAAGCCTACTATTCATTTTTGCCAAGTCTACTATTCATTTCCATTAGTATAGCCATCATACTAGACTGTAGATCTGCTACTTCCTCCTACATCCGGCATTGCTATATATGACAAGTTCCTTTTTCTATACATGAGAAGTATTGTATTTTATATGTATGTCACATTATTATTTCATATATATTTTAATGATCACCACATTTCGTTCTTTACCAATAAAGAATAATGCAATGGACATAGAAGTGCGAAGAGATTTATGCTATGCTGCCTTAATTTACTTTGCACATGGAGACAATAGTGAGATTGCTAGGTCAAATTGTGATTCTGCCTTTTATATTTGCATAGGGACTAATACTGTTTTCCATGATGACTAATTTAAAATATATTCTGCTAAAAGTATTCAAATATCCCCTTTCTCGCTACATCCTCACCAACACTCAATAATGGCTTTTTATAATGATCAGGAGGGTCACATCTCATTTCTATCTCAGTTTCTGCTTAAGTAGATTTTCATACTAAAGTGAACATATTGGTAATTCCTTTCCATCTTTTTAATAAAATGTGGCTATAGATGTGTTTGTTCATGTAGTCTTCTGAAAATAAAATGAAACAATTGTCTTGAATCCAGGTCATGGTAGAATCATTTATTTTCATTTTAATTATTTTTCAACATTATCAGACAGTGCAAAACCATTGTCGACTGTAGATGAATATTTGCTCAAAATCAATAAATTCTACTTTAAAAGTTAGTGATATTACATCAGACATTTGAGTAAATATTAAGAAATGAGAGTGCCTGTTGTGAGCAGTGAGACCCCAGATCCTGAATTTCTTGTAATCCCCTGATCTGAATGCCTACAGCTGCTCTGAACAGGAGACCTTCAGGAGTTCCTGAGGGCAGGAGAGTGGTTTCTTGTGGGTTTGGCTGGGACATGGCTATCTCTATACAATCTGCCCCTGAACACAATAAAGGGGGCATTCTTGGGGAATTCAAGGATGACCCGTGGTGTTGTCTCTCTGTCTGTGTGTGTCTGTGTATTTTAATCTTCAGCACCTTGCCCAAAGCTCGCGAACTGGGTGCCAGCGCACAGAGCACAGACACGGGGGTGCGGTGCTCGGCAAGTGGCTATATTCCGCATGATTTGGATTAGCTATCGTTTCTGTGCTTTAGAGATTGTAATGTAATTACATCATTCCTCCCTTCCTTCTCTCCTCCAAAACTTTCCATAAACTTTTAATTGCTCTTTTCCTAATCTGTGTTTTGTTTTATTATTAGCAGATTTTATATATTTTTATTGTTATAAAGTATTACTATTTCATTCCCTAAAAGGATAAGTGCAATTTCAATCATCTGTATAATGTTACTATTTGGTATTGTATAACCAAGTCGATTGGAGAAAAAAAAAAAAAGGTATATTGTTCCCCAGGGAAAATGACTTCTCCGTCTCTCACCGTCCTCAGTAGCTTGTAGATTTCTGTGTGGTGATCTGACATCTCAAACTTCCCCCTTTCCACTCTGGAATGTTTATTGTTGTCATTAATCAGCTCACATTTTGCAGTCACGTTCTTGAGACTTTATAGGTGTGCCTACTACAGTCTTCATTGTTTCCTCACCTGATTCTTTTTAATACCTAGACGTAGAATTATATGATGGTAAATAATTAGGGGAAATAGGACACCAATGCCAATTTTCTTGGATGATACAGAAAAAAGAATAGAGAATTAATTTTAGTTATTGGACATAGGGACTGTAAAATAAAATCAGGAAAAGACTATTAGAGATTGGAAGTAAAAGATTTTGCTAGTAATGCCAGAAAGTGTTCCTTAATTTTAGAACAACATATGTACTAAATTTTTGTAGCTATGGAAATTTTCAGGCAAACTGTTGAAGCATGTGCTTTGTCTCTTCATGCCTCCGACACTACAGCATAATAAGCAAGAGATAATAAAGGAAAATAATTAGTATAAAAAATAGAATATACCTTGCTTATCAGTCACTTCAAATTCAAGGATAATCTAAAGAAAATTAAAAACAGACAAAAATACACAAAAAAATTGTATAAACTTTTCCTTGGAGATCAGCAATTATCTATTTCTCCATAATAGTACACCAATAAGTTCTAGGTTGGTAAACCAGTTAGATAGTTCACTTAGAGTTATTTACCAGACCTTATGCATAGTGATATGGGTGGCATTATGAAGAAGGGGTTATATACAGGGACTTAGGAAATTTACCAGGGCCCATTCTACTGAAAATATCTTTCATTCTCATTCAATTACATGCTAGAGTAGAGGCAGTGTTTTCTTGTTCTTCGTTCATAAAATAACAACAGTAGCCCCGATCTTGAATGGGTTCCGTGTAGATAATCACAGTAACTAATAGCTCAGGAGAGCCTATATTATGTCAGGAGGACAAAAATCCAAATACCGTTTTAGCCAAACTGTATTAACAGGGTTGAAAGACATGGACTGGATGGAAAATGGAAGGAGGAATTTTTCACGCCCACCAATTTGGACTCTATTGTCAGGCATCCAGAAGATAAAACTACTAAGCTGAAAATAAGTGCCACATTTAAGTGTACAGGAAGGATGTCTGTTAGTGTTGAAGTCATACTGTATAACTCACCGCTGCAAGTAAATGAGAACTATTCCTAGGATTTAAAACATAATTAGAGTATCCACTACACTTGTGAAGTTACATTTTATAAATGTTTTACAAAAGTAGATGCTTTATCCTCCAGATTCCCCCATTTTTAACTGGAACATACTGTAGCTTTAATTTTACAACTTGTGAGGCATTGTATGGAACCATACAAGAGAGGCAGAGTATGGCAAATACACTCTAAAATATCCCAATTAGCATCACATATTTTTGATAGTATTCTACTCATGAAATAGTGCTTTTTGTATGCAGCATTCTGTTGGCATGATTAAATCACTCATCCATTCTTGAACCAATTTCTTGCCGAATCTTTTTTTTGGGGGGATTGCTGTTTATTTTCAAGTTTACTTGAATATATTTAGTCCTCTCAATGTTACTTGCATATTTTGCCTGATATTTTCTTAAAAAGTAAAAATGTCTTATTCTGTAAAGCTCAAATATCTGAGAAAGATATTGTTATATTAGCATAGTTATCACATACAATTACTCTTAATTGTATTATTATTCTTTATATCTATACTACTTTTATTTTTTAAATTAAACTATAATTACATTATTTTCCCTCTTACCTATGTCCTGATTTCTTATCATTTTTTTTTAAAGAGGCAGGGTTTCTCTGCTTAACAGTTCTATCTGTGCTGGAATTAACAGTGTGCATCACCACCACGTCGTATGATTTCTAGCCTCGTCTCCAATACTTTGCAAACATCCTCTGTTAATATCGTTCCCATTCATTTACTCTATTTCTTTAATTATTGTATGTATATCCCTAAAAAATATATATTTCAAAATATATATATAATATAAAAAATATATATAATACAACTTGTTCACTCCATATAATGATATTTGTATGTATACTATTTCAGAGATGACCAATTGGTTTTGCATAACTCATTAAGAAGCTCTTCCATGAAAAGTATATTTTTTCTATAATCTGCATTCCTTCATTGTCTAGAGGACTTTGAGGTTGAGACTATGTGAGAATTCTTCCCTTCACTTTTGCATGTCTATTGATGTCATCTTTTATTCAATCCTGTGTAGGCAACCATACTGATGAGTGTTTATAAGTTATCTTCTTTGACATTTCTAGAAGATAAATTCTCCCAGCCGATTTGATGCTCCTCTAGCAATTACTATCTTTCTTCTCTCTTTTCTCTCTGTTACCACTAAATTTTATGATGATGGAAGTTTAGCTAACTGCTTAAAGTTACATTTAGCTCATGGTTCTTGGAGAAGAAACTAGAACCACTATTTAACTTAACCAGTATAATCCCTAACTACATTGTAAATATTTAATCTTATACCCATAATTAGTAGAGACCCCACGTCCACCACCGAAATGTCTCCTTGCTAATTGACATGGACAAATGATTATTACTACAGAAAATCACAGCTAATGAAAATGTAGAGAACTAGTGACCATATAAATTTCAACCCCTTTTGATACATCTCTTTATTTCTTGGAAATCCACTTTCCTATAGAGTTACATACATTTTTTATAGAATACTGTGCGATAACTAAGTTTGTACATAATGGATGTTGGTTTGAGTACTTGTGGTAGATTCTTTCTGTCATATATTAAATCACTACAAAATTGCTTAATTTGAAATTTTAGTGCAAGCATGGTAGTTAGGTTAGTGTTAAAGCTTAGGTTAGTTTATTGTTGTTGCTTTTATTTCCGCCCGTCTTCGTTCTTGGGATGGTTCAGCCCATTTACCAGTATTTGTCAAATGGGATATGGTCCTTGGGCGTAAGGATAACATTTTTTTTATTTCTTTCAGATGGAAAGGAAAAACTGTAATCCCTTTACATCAATGTGGTATCCAGCATCCAATTCTTCAGATTCAGAAAATAAATTGAACTCATCTATTTCAACAAATACTCTCAAGGTAAATGCAAGAGTCCAGTTATTGCGTTCTTATCGAGGTCTGTCTGCTCTAGATGATCAGTCTTTTGGTGTTAGTAATAAAAATTTATAGCATTCTTAAATTTTCAGAGTAATTGGAGACTACTATAAAATGTTTCTGAAGTTTGTATCTAAGAGGCTGCATTATTTACAACTTTTCTTAAATTCTTTGCTCTACTTTGAATTCATTATCAAATACATAATTTCAAACACTGCTATGAATTAAATAATGTTTCCCATATTTCACAAGCATGTATTTCACTATATTTGGAGTTTTGTCTTTAAATGACAGATGAATAAGTCTGGGGTATTAATAACGATGGTGACTTAATGCCTTTTATGTCCTGAATGTTCGTGGTGCCATTGCTCATACATAGAATCCTCAGTCTTCTATAATATCATATTGATAGCTGACACTGCAGACAGACACTTAGGAAATGTATATATTACTTTGTGAATTGATTATTAACTGTTATAAAAAGGAAACATATTCTTCTTCTTTTCCATAATGTGAGTACTTTATCAATGGTAACAGGTTGTAACCATAAAGAGACTCTTTAATAGATTATTAACTACTGAAATTCTGATTCAAAATCTCAAAATTACAGAACAGTAAATATCAGTTCTTCTAAGGAACTTAGTTCTAGTTGGAAGAATTAAGAAGAGATACTTACAATGTTTCTATTATGCCTGTCAAAGGGGCAGTTTTTGTCCCAAGTAATGATGAGCTTCTAGAACAAGATTTTATCTATAGGTGTCTGCTTAACATAATCCATTGAATATGAAATATCTGTTAAGATCCCGCTTTTAATTCAGAATAATCTATACTCCCCACTGTAGTATCAAGTAAAGAGAAGGGAATGTTTGAAGAGTGTTGTGGCGCTGGACACTGGAAGCACATACCTTAAATCCCAACACTTGGGAGGCAGAGGCAAGTGGATATCTGTGAGTTGAAGGCCAGATTAGTATACAAACTGATTTCCAGGACAGCAAGGACTGTTTTGCATAAAAACCTTGTCTTGAAAATAAAAAAACAAACAAACAAAAAAAAAAGAGCATTGTGGAAAGTGGTTCTCTTCAGTGAAGTTGTAAATAAGGTTGCAGTCTGCACATGACTTAAGTTTATTATAAAATGTTTGTCAAAGAAGTATGGGGTTAACTATATACTTGTCTCTTAAACTGTGTGACAATTTTAGACTTAAAAATTAGATTTATTGCATTAAACATAACATAAATTTTACAGTCAGCTGCTCAGTTTCATATACATATGCATTATTCATATATGACAATAGAATTTTTTTTTTTAATTTATCATGGGTGACATTATCTAAGCATGTCCTCACATCATACACTTACCCAATCTTATCAGCTATAAGGATTCAATGAAAATGATTCATGTTCTAAGATTCTATGAATATGGTATGTACTCATTCATTAGTGGATTCTAGCCATAAACAAAGGACATTGAGCCTATAATTCGCGATCCTAGAAAAGCTAAGTAATAAAGTGAACTCAAAAAAAAAAACATATATAGATCCTCCTGGAAACTGGAAGCAAACAAGATCGCCAGGCAAATGTTGGGAGAATGAGGGTGGGAGTGGGGATGGAGGTAGGGTGGGTGGAAGGGGAGAGGAGGAGAGAGAAAGGAGAAGAGGAGGGTTGGGGAGAGGTTGGGGCAGTGGGATGGTTGAGATGGAGGAAAGATGGATATGGGAGCAGGGAAGAAGATATCTTAATTAGGGGAGCCATTTTAGGGTTGGCAAGAGACTTGGCTCTAGAGAGGATCTCAGGTGTCCACAGGGATGTTTCCTGCTAGGTCCTTGGGCAGTAGAGGAGAGGGTGCCTCAATTGGCCTTGTCCCATAGTCGCACTGATGAATATCTCAAATATCACCACAGAACCTGCATCCATCGAGAGATGGAAATAGAGACAGAGACCCACATGGGAGCACAGGACTGAGCTCCCAAGGCATCTATGGAAGCCCAAGTCTCACCTGAGTTACCGCAGCATAAAAAAACCTGGATCCATGGCAGCTCCAAGTCCTGAGGCACCATGGGCCTCCATAACTGTACAGCTCTATGGTGTTTAATGAGGAAATATGAAGGACCAAAGCTAGCAGCCACTCAGGGCCGCTGCACGGGAATTCTATACCCAAAATGAACAGTATGGAGCCTGACCTTGGCTGTGCAGAGCAACTGGAGACTCTAGAGCTACAATCCTGGCGCCAACTGTAGAAATTAGCTCGATTCAGGCAATAACCAGGCTAGCTAAAGGATTAAACAGTTATATTTTTATTTATTATAAGGGGAAAATTCACAAAACAGGAAAGAGACATGCAGGCTTCTCTGTGCCCTGCAGGAATCACAGGAAGAGAATGCCCCGGGGTCATGCACTCGTTTTTTTTTCTCTGGGTCCCAGAAAACCATGCCTTAACTTGGATCAAGCTCTTAAAGCTAATTGACTAACAAGGTTTCCCCATCAATTAGCATGCAAAATTTAAAATGTCTTTGATTTTTAACATCCAGTAGTACTCCATTGTGTAAATGTACCACGTTTTCTTTATCCATTCTTTGGATAAGGGACATCTAGGTTGTTTCCAGCTTCTGGCTATTACAAATAATTCTATTTTGAACACACTTGTACAAATATCCTTGTAGTATGATTGAACATTCTTTGGGTATATTCCCAAGAGTGGTATTGCTGGGTCCTGAGAATTTTCTGAGAAACCACCAAACTGATTTAAAAAGTGATTATATAAGTTTGCATTTTGACCAACTGATTTGCATTTCCCTGATGACTAAGGTTGTTGAACATTTCCTTAAATATCTTTCGGGCATTTGAGATTTTTCTGTTGAGAATTCTCTGTTTAGTTCTGTACCCCATTTTTTAATTGTGTTATTTTGAATTTTGATGTCTATTTCCTTGAGTTCTTTATATATTTTGGAGAACAGTCCTCTGTCTGATGTGGGATTAATGAAGATCTTTTCCTATTCAGTAGGCTTTATTTTTGTCTTTTTCTTTAGAGAAGCTTCTCAGTTTCAGGAGGTCCCATTTATTTATTGATTCTCTCAGTGTCTGTGCTCCTGGTGTTATATTTAGGAAATGATCTCTTGTGCCCATGTATTGAAAACTACTTTCCACTTTCTCTTCTATCATGTTCAGTGTGTTCAGATTTATATTGAGGTCTTTAATCCATTTGTTTCATTGATTCTTTGTATTGTTTTATTTATTCCTATTTTCTTGATTTCAGCTCTTAATTTGATTATTTTCTGTTTTCTACTCCTCCTAGGTGAATCTGTTTCTTTTAGTCTTAGAGCTTTCAAGTGTGCAGTTAAGATGCTACTGTGATATTTCTCCACTTTATGCAGGCACTAAATGCTCTGAACTTTCTTCATTGCACTGCTTTCATAGTCCCATAGGTTTGTCTATATTGTATCTTCATTTTTTTATTGAATTCTAGGAGGACTTTAATTTCTTTCTTATTTCTTTCTTGACTCAAGAATAGTTCATATGAACACTGTTTACTTTCCATGAGTTAGTAGGATTCCTGCAATTAGTGTTGTTGTTAAATTCTAAATTTAAACCATGGTGATCCTATAAGATACAAGGGTTATTTCATTTTTTTGTATCTGTTGAGGTCTGCTTTGTTACAAAGTATGTGGTCAATTTTAGAGAAGCTTCCACGAGTTGCTGAAAAGAAGGTATATTCTTTGGTGTTTAGATAGAATGTTCTATAGATGTCTGCTAAGAACATTTGAGTGATGACACCGGTTAGTTCTCTTATTTCACTGTTAAATTCCTGTCTGGATGACCTGTCCATTGTGGAGAATGGGGTGTTGAAGTCTTCTATTATTAATGCATGTGGTTTGATGTGTGATTTAAGCTTTAGTAATGTTTCTTTTTACATATGCGGGTTCTCTTGTATTTGGGGCATAGATGTTCAGGATTGAGACTTTATCTTGCAGGATTGTTCCTGTTATGCATATAAAATGTCCTTCTCCTTCTCTTTTGATTGATTTTTGTTTGAAGTCTACTTTTTAGATATTAGAATAGCTCTACCCACTAGTTTCTTAGGTCCATTTGATTGGAAAATCTTCCTCAGCTCTTTATTCTGAGGTAATATCTGTCTTTGAGGTTTAGGGTGATTTTGTATATAGCATAAGTTTAAATCCTGCTATAATACCAATTATGTTAGTCCATGTCTTTTTATAGGTGAAGGGAGTTCTCTGATATTAATAGATATTAAAAACCAGAGATAGTTAAGACTGTATTAATTTTGATAGATTTGATGTTTTCTTTGACTGATTAATCTATTTCCTCTATAGTATTTTCAACAACTGAGATTCTCTTTTCCATCTCTTGTATTCTATTGAATATGCATGCCTCTGTAGTTCCTGTTTGTTTACCCAGATTTTCTGTATTCAGAATTTCCTCAGCTTGTGTTTCTTTATTGCTTCCATTTTAGTCTTCAGAGTCTTGAACTCTTTGCTTAACATGTTTGCTTGTTTGTTTGTTTGTTCATTTGTTTTTTTTTCTTTTTAGTTTTCTCAGGTTTCTTTGAGAGATTTATTTATTTTTCTAATTGTATTTTTTCCATTTCTTTAAGGAGATTTTTCATTTCCTTTTTAAAGGTCTCCATCATCCTCATAAAATTACATGTAAAATTGTTTTTTTTTTTTCTGCTTCCTCTGTGTTAGGATGATCAAGTCTTCCCATTGTATGAACAGTGTGTTGTGGTGTTACTGTATTGTTGGATAAATTCTTGCATTGGCACCTACCCTTCTTTTCCTTCAATCGGTGTTGGCAGTGTCCTTGCCTCCTGGTCCAATCCTCACAGGGGTTGTCTGTGTCTTTGGTCTTCTCTGGACTGTCATTGTTTCTCCAAGAGTCACTGAGGTCTCTCTTGGCCCACTCCCTTGACCCTCTCTCTTGGTGTGCTCTCCTGGTTGACTCTCTTTGCCCACTCTGTTCATGGTTTCTCTCTTGGTCCTCTCTTTTTTCCTCTCTGTGTAGTTGCAGCTTGTGTCTCCTGTCACATACTCTGTGTAAGATCTGTGCACAGTAACATCTGTAGTTATGTGGACTGTAGCATGCTTATCAAAAATTTGAAAGCCTATATGTACATATACGCAAATCTAAATAAAATTTCTCTTTTTGGTGTAGGTTACCTCACTTAGATGTTTTTTTCTAGTTTCACCCATTTTCATGTAAATTTCATGATTTAATTTTTTGACAGCTGAATAATTTTCCATTCTGTAAGCTTGCCATATTTTCTTTTTCCTTTCTTCCATTGATGAAAATCTAAGCTCTTCCCAATTTCTTGCTATTTTTAATAAAGAAGCAAAGAACATGGAAAAACAAGCTTTATGCAGTAGGATGTAGAGTCCTTTAGATATACGCCAAAGAGTGATATAGCTGAATCTAGAGGCAGATCTATTTCCAGTTTTCTGGGAACACACCTTAGTGATTTTCATAACAGCTATATAAGTCTTTACACCCAACAACAATGGATGAGTGTTTCGCATCTTTGCCAGAATAAGTTGTGCAAATTCTGTATGGTAAGGCTGTTTCTTTTTGAAAAATTTCTGTTTGAAATACACTGCTAGTATTTCAAAGTTCTCTCCACACATAAACTTAATATCTAGTACAAATACTCATGAACCATCTCTGGCCAATTGCCTTGATTTTTTTAACTACAAGATAAACCTTGATGATTTAGACAAGGAAGTCTTTCATGTAACTACAAACTTATTTGTGTTTCAGAGCTCTGATAGCATACACAGCACAAACATTTGTTTTCTTATTTATTTTTCAAAAATTGCTCAGTAACACAAGGAAGCAAAGAGAGTATGAACACTGATTCATGTTCTGTTACTAACTGAGAAAAACAAATCCTGTTCATGATGGCAACTTTTAGTGGTAGATTAAATCAAACACCAGATACAATCCTGAACATATATAACACAAAGATGTTTTACTGTAAGGTTTCTATATCCTGGTGGTGGTGTTACATTATGTCACAGTGACCCTAACTAGAATCATTTTCCTGAAAGAAGATGACCATTCACTAAGATATCCAAGGATTATATATCACTCACATATCATAGGAAACTCACCTTCAGTTGCACAGCTCAGTGATCTGTTTAAACATGATAGATTTTTAGGAAAATGGCAGATTTTTATTGATAATATGAGATTCTAAAAATAATACTCAGTTAAATACATCATAATCTCATTAAGAAAATAATTTTGTCTAAAATTGTTTGAAGATAGCAACCATTTAAATTAACCCAGCCCAGTAGAAGAAAAGAAACTATTATTGAAAAAACAAATGAATTGCCGGAATACATAAGCAACAATGGAAAAAAAAAGGGGGAGATGAGCCTTGAAAAGCAATAAGTAGAGCAAAACAGTGGGATGTAAATGAGTAAAGGTAACACCATCCTGTTCAGACTAGCTAAATCTCTGGCAATGGCATTTGTGTTTTTACTTTCTTGTAGAGAACACACACTTCCTGTATCCCACTCAAGAATGGGCAGAGAAAGTGAACTGTACTAAAAGAAACGATATTGAATGCTATTCTTGACAAGAGAAGTGTGGATAGTGATAAATAAAATTAGCTACAGTAAGCAAAATTAAAATTATCAGTGTGCAAATTGACTCAGTGCATTCATTGTCTAAGTGTGGTATACAATTTTTTTTTTGTGTGTGGTTTTTCGAGACAGGGTTTCTCTGTGGTATACAATTTTAAATAGCAATAAAAGTTTCTCATCAGGAAAACAAAAATATTAGCCAGTTGGATTTTATTATAATTATGATTAAAATAATTTGAAGTAGCCCTCCATATTCTATCATTTGCATATTCTTCACATTTCAAAAAATATATTTAATCTGAAATATTATGAAACATATTTTCCCATAAGTTGACATTTAACTTCAATATATTTCACATATACTCTCACAGACATTCTGGCATATGGTCTTGATATAATTGAACACATATCAGTCATAATTATGTCATGATAATGTCAATTTGATTTGAATATGGTCTAACTTCCTAAATTCCGATTTTAATGACAGATTGTTAGTTGCTAATGTCTTCTGCCTCCTGCTTTATAACAATTATAACAAAATTTCTGGTTCATTCTGTCCATTCATTCCTTCTGTCATTCGTTCACTTATTGGGCAAACATGTCATCCATTCAGAAGTACTATAATAGTATTCTATTATGGATGAGTCAAGAATTATTAATTCACAAATACTCAAGATTATAGAGACAAATGAGGCAACAAATAATTAATTGAGAGTATTATAGTTATTTGTCAATGGAAGTAAAAGTATGAAAGAAGGATAATTGATTGTTGAGAGTTAGGGAGATAATTTCATACAATGCCTTCTCATTTTGATAAAGAAATAATATTAAATACATTCATCCCTGGTGGTGATGGCACATGCCTTTAATCCCAGCACTTGTGAAGCAAAGGCAGACAGATTTCTGTGAGCTCAAGGCCAGCCTGGTCTATGAAGTGAGTTTCAGGACAGGTTCCAAAGCTACACAGAAAAACTCTGTCTCAAAAAACCAAAAAAAAAAAAAAAAAAAAGACATTCATAACAAAACAGATGATTATTCTGTCCTTTAAATGTGCTTATTTTGTTTCAGTGTAAGAAAATGAACAATGGGTATTTATTTTGAAATTATAAAGTTCTATGAATTTTCTATCATAATAGCTTTGAGGAATGAGCAGTTCTTAAATTCCATTTTTCTCATCTATTGAAATATTCCTGAAATTAGTATATATTTACCCTATTTTTCACATGTTTCTATCAAATTATAGTGGTTATTATGTTTATATACAGCATGAATTTTTGTAAATAAATGATATGTGCTTTGTTTCTTAAGAAAGTTCATGTTTTTATTTTAAAAGAAAAAAAACTTTTCATTTTGAAATGTGAATAAAAGGCCCATTCTGCACAATTCCACCTAATTAAATTCAAAGTAAATATGGATTATTTATCAATAACAAACTGAAATAAGAAATATTCCTTTTAAGATTTATTTTATTTCCTATTTTATGATCATGTGTGCATCTCAGTATGTGTCTCTGCTTATGTTTGGCATATATAGGTGACCACAAAAGCCAGAAGATGGCAGGTCAGCTGCTCCCCTGGAGTTGAATTATAGGTCGACATAAGCTGGGATGTCATGAGTGTTAAGCCCCAGTCTCAAGTTCTCTGGAAGAGCAACAAATGTTCTTAGCCACTGAACCATTCTCTTAGGCTCCTGGGAAATTTATTCATTACTATTTAACTTGCAGGTTTTTATTTTTTTCTCACTCTGACTCACCTTTTTTTTTCTTCACTGGAATGTAATAATATTTTCTCATACGTTATGCAAACAATGTTTTATTCATCTTTCATGTCTTCTTTTGTATGAGTATATGTGAAAGGGACATAAATATGTATTAGTATTTGTTCTTTTGTTTGTACAAGTGTGTGGAGGCCAAGGTTAAATTCTGGTGTCATCTTTAATTCCTCACTACCATACATATTGAGTTATGTTATCACACTTGAATCATGAACTCACAACTTGTCTAGTATACTTAGACTGATTGTGTGTTCCCTTTCTCTTCTTCCTGAGGTGAAATTAGAGGTTGGTTGTATGTCTATCAAATATTTCATCCGGGCCACCACCATATAAGTAGCAAAATGTTAGAACGTATTTGCTTACTTCACTACGTATTTTGGAGGGAGACTGGAGTTTTATTCCAGTCTCCATGGTACTGTGACACTTATAAATTGAATGGCTAATTCATAAGCAAGTCTTTGATGTTGGGCAGCTATGATGTAATATTGAGATATTTTTTAACCCACTTCAAATTAGGTTATAGAAACTTCTGGATTTTTAAATGGGTAATCTGAGGTCAATATTACCCTTTGAGATTTTGATCAAATAAGGTTTTATTTTAAACTTTATCTTCTTAAACACATTTTAAATGAAGAAATCTCACATGATTACAAAGTTTTACAACTTAGAGTCTAGAACGGGTGGCACTTTGCCCTCGGGAATGTTTCCTATTGCTCCAGAGAAAAGTGCAATGATTCTCTCAAACCATCAATCTCATTTGTAATTGCTGTGGATTGTCTGTATCTCCCTAGTCAACAACACTCTTTTATTAGGAAAACTACATATTATTTTATCTTTTTTTTACTCAAGATTGAGGTTTTACATTCCCTTTTTTCTACTATCTTCAATAGTTTTTTACTTATGCTATGGATTGTCTCATATTTCTACTCTTTTTTGATCTTTCTTCTCATTAAAAATTAGATTTAATAGTGAGCAATAACCATGCCACAAACCTAACTTATTCTGTTTTGAAATTTACTGGACCAAAAAAGAAAAAAAGCCCCTTGCTTGTGAAGTCACCTTCACTTATATTTTTCAGGACATAGCCAGACATTAAGACTTTGCCAAGATGTAACAAAATAGTTCTAGTAAAATTTTAGAGTTTCATTGTTCTCTGACATCTCATGAGCACGTACATTCTTTGCATGTCTATTTCAATTTTTTTCTTCCCAGTGCAAAATGACCCATTAAACTGTGCTTAAGTGTCTTTAAGCCATTTTAGATTTCTTTGTTGAGAGTTCTCTGTTTAGGTCTATACGCCAATTTTTTATTGGATTATTTGGTTTTTTTTTTTTGAAGACCGATTTCTTAGGTTCTTTGTATATTTTAGAGATCAGACCTCTGTCTGATGTGGGGCTGGTGAAGACCTTTTCTCATTCTGTGGGCTGCTGTTTTGTCTTGTTAATATATGAAAGAAACTATATTTTCACCAAATCTATGACTTGGCTGTTAATCTGTTCTTTCTTTTTAAATGATCATTTTCTGAATTATTATTTATTTCTATTACTTCAGTTATCCAAATATATAAATAAAAGTATATATTGCAAAAGTCAAAATTCAAACTTCTGTATTATAGAAAATTTGCCCAATAAGTTTCTATATTGAGGCCATATATCCACATTTGCTTAATATGCTATTTCACATTCAGTGTACTTTATCACATAATATACATTGAATGTTGTACTGGTTCATTTTATGGCAGTTTGACACAAACTAGCGTCCTTTTGCAAGAGGGAAACTCAACTGAGAAAATACCCCCCACAAGCTTGTCTTGTGTCAAGAACGTGGTGTATTTTCTTGAATTGTGAGTGATGTAGGAGATGTATCTCACTGTGGATAGTTCCACCTCTGGTTTTAGAATCCTCGATACTATAAAAAAGAAAGCCAAGTAAGCCATGAGACCATGCCAGTAATAATAATTCTTCTGTAGCTACTGCAACAACTTTTGCTTCCAGGCTTCTGCCATGATTTTAGTTCCTCGCCTGAGTTTTCTCAGAGATGAACTAGGGTAAGGAGCTGTATGTTAAAATAAACCCTTTTTTTCTCAGACTGCTTTTGGTCCTGGCACTTTATTGCAATAATAAAAACCCTAAGAAACATTCCCTATTTATTTTTTACTTTAAAGTGTGAAACTGAGATCTGATACATCCTCAAATGTGATCACTAACCTCATCTCTAGTATTACAAAGAAAGTTGGAACAATATCTGCATACTACCCAGTAATATTATTTTACAATCGACTCTTAAAAGAGTGCCATTGGTTTTCAGACTTACAAGTCAAGAAATACTCAAATATTTTAAGAAACTACAAATAATTAGCAGACAATTGAACATAGATAAGTGGATTGGAGAAATTTTATAATTTTTTATAATTCTAACATCGTTCCTTAACATTACAGACATCATGTTTGAAGAAACTGATGGATTACACTTTTCCATTGATTTGCAAACCATTTTTCATTAGGGTCCATTAACAAAGAGTTAAAAAATATATCCTGAATACTTAATTCCATGGGAAGAATTATATTCTTGATATATTTCTATATTTTTGTTATATTAAAATAGAAATGCATATATGCTAATAATATTCTATTAATTTTGTGAGGGGACTTAGATTATAAATGCAGATGTAGAATAAAAGATGAAATGCAGTTTTTGCTTTATTTATTTATTTATTTATTTTTATATTATTATCACAAATTTTCACCTCCTTCCCTCGTCCCATTTCCCTCCCCCTTACCCCATTCCCCCTCCCCCTCCCCCTCCCTCTCCAGACCAAAGAGCAGTCAGGGTTCCCTGCCTTGTGGGAAGTCCAAGGTCCTCCCTTCCTCCATCCAGGTCTAGGAACGTGAGCATTCAAACAGACTAGGTTCCCACGAAGCCAGTACATGCAGTAGGATCAAAACCCAGTGCCATTGTCCTTGGCTTCTCAGTCAGCCCTCCTTGTCAGCCACTTTAAAAAAGTCCAGTTTGATCATTGATGATTCATTTCAATCACTTAAATTAATAAAATATTTTATATTTTAATTAAAGATGTTATCAAGACAGTAGTAATATTATAAAATTTATTAACATATTAGATTGAATTGTACAAACTTTTTTATCAAGAGAGAATTAATATTAAAAAATTGATTAACATATTATTTTGAATTATACAACAGTATAATTAAAAACATGCTCTTCAGAAACAAAGCATTTTAAGTAGCTAAAATCAGAAATGTTTAAAGTCTTAAGTTCCATTAGATCAAACTAGGTAAACAAAAAGTAGAAGTTTCTTATTCAAAGAATTGTATTTGAATTCACACAGCTAATTGAAATAATTCCTGTGCCAACTACAGATGCATTTGCCTAATGCTACTATTTACTGTGCAACAGAAGCATGCTTTCCTTGTGTGATTCCTTCAGACTATTTTACATGTTTTCATATATGTTACTCATGAAAAATTATGTATCCATGCTTTTAGTACCTTTTCTCCTGTCTTTTCTCCTTCAACATAGAATCAATCCTATGTTGCATCAAATTTATGCTCTGATTTCTGTGCATAAGACAAAGTATGCAATGTTTGTATGTCTAGATATGATATACTGCTATCAACATAAATATCCATTGTTCCAAGGAAAGTGATACCTTAATTGAGGGAACCATTATAGTACTAGCAAAAAAAAAAAAAAGGCACTAGAGAAATTTGCAGGAATCCATAAGAATAACACCAGTGACAACCCTAAGCAATAGTGGAGAGGGTGTTTGAACTGGTCTTGCCCTGTAGTCAGATTGATTAATATCTTAAATGTCACCATAGAACCTTTATCCAGCAACTGATAGAAACAGAGGCACAGATCCAAAGAGAAGCACTGAACTGAGCTCCCAAAGTTCAGTGGGAGAAGTTAGAATAGGAACAAAGAAGTGTAGACAATGATAGAAATACATACTGAAACAGGTTACCTGATCTACTGAGAGCTCACCAACACCAGCCATACAAGGACAGAACCAGCAGAGGATCAAACTAGTCCCTCTGAATGTGGGTGACCATTGTATGGCTGGGGCAGACTGAGGGGCCACTGGCAGAGGCACCAGGATTTATCCCTACTGCTTGTAATCTGCATTTTGTAAAGCTTTTCTTTTGGATTGATACCTTGCTTAGCTTAGATATAGTAGGAAGGGCCTTGGACCTTCCCGAAAACAATGTGCCATACCCTCTCTGCGGAGTGGATGAGGGGGCAGGTAAGTGGAGGGAAGAAGGGGAGGGAGTGGGATCTGGGATTGGTAAGTATAATGAAAATAAATAGTTTGCTTTCTTTTAAAAAATAAAAATAAATAAATAAAATATGTGTGAGTGTTGGGGTGGGGTGGGAAGGGGAGGGTGGAGAAAATGGGAGGAGGGAAGGAAGTAGAAACTGGAATTGATATGTAAAATGAAAATTCATTTTTTATTTTGTTATATTTTTAAAAAATCTATTGCTCCTTTCTTTTTCTTTTTTATGTTCACTATTTTTTATTTTATTTTTTAAATTTATTTATATATTAAAAATTTCCACCTCCTCCCCTCCTCCCATTTCCCTTCCACTTCTCCCACACCCCCTTCCCCTATATGGGGGTTTTATAGGGCCTACCTATAAAACAATTTTACTTTTAATATAAACTTAAATAGTTTTCGCAAGAAATACAGGTAAAATTTATTAAATATTGACCCCAATAAATTTTAGTATGTCTACAAAGAAAAAAATACACATAGTGATAAACACAGATGCATACACACACACAGATACACACACACACACACACACACACACAAACATACTCACACCACTCATACACACTTGTTAGTAATAGCAGGTTAATTCACTTACTAGTTAAAATAAGATACACACAGATGTCAAATGTCAGTTAGAATAAATTAAAAAAACCTGCTTTTCTCAAGATGATCAATATAAAATTAAATATAATAGAAATACACTTCTTAAAGTGACATGCAACCCATTTCAAACTGTTAAAGAAGGACTCTGAGAAATAAAAGTTTTTGTTACATTTCAATTATAAGAGAAAAAGAAAAGAAAATCTGCTAATCAAAATATTTGGTTAACAAGAAGTGAAATTTAAGCTATATGTACTCTGATGTAATTCATAAAAAGGGAAAAACTAAAGAAAATTTAGTATTCTTTATTTTCTATTTTAATTTATGAAATAAAAATATAATGTGAATTGATTATATAATGATATAAAATTTAAATGCAAAGTATATTGTAAAATATAAATGCAAATAGGTCAATGTATATTATTGACTGATTCTAGCTAAGCTTTTTTAAAATATTATGTTCAAATTGTTGTAATTCTTGATATATCCAAACTTCTGATAAGCACTTCACTGAAATGTTGAGGTCATTGACTTATTATACATTTTATATTTAAAATACCCATCTTCAAGGATGGCCCAGAAAGTAAGAATGCTTTTTATTATAGAAACTCACCCATATACACTGAGGTATAATAAATGTAGATGGTTTGCAGGTATCATAATTTGAAAAGTAGAATACTGAAATCATAGATGACTTACACTTTACTTAAAAAGTGGTAGCCCTGTAACAATTTCATATGAAAATATTCATTATTTATGAATACCACTAGAAAAAGTTCAGAAACTTGGATATCATGTAAACTTTGGTTATTACCCCATTTTATTCTTTCAAATTATTAAGAAAAATATTTAATATATAAACTTCAAGTGTGAAACATAAGTATACATATATGTTATATTGATGACAATATTGCAGAAAATATTTTTTTTTAATTTAATAAATATTGGGCAACAGCAATATACCTGATTAAAACAAGTTCTCTACCTGTCTATGTCTAGAGCTTCAGATAATCTCATTACAATATTATAGAAATACAGAAAAAGCCTACTCTAAACATTTTCAACAGCTTTGAGTCTCCAGTGAACTGTTTTTCATTTTGCAAGGTTATTTTATGTTGCTGAGTATTGAATTCTCTTTAGTGTCACTGATGTGAACTCTGAGATTAGTAATAAAATATATTTTGAACTTTTGAAGTTTCTGTGTTCACATTAATTTATCTCAAGAACTAATGTTTGAGAAATATACTCAAGATGATATCCAAAGGTGCAATATATTTCAGTCCTTGTAGATGAGGAGTACTGCTTTGTAATGAATAATGTTTGAAAATACAACTTCAGCAAGCATTTAAAACAAAAGTAAAATATATATATATATATATATATATATATACACTTGAAAAGAAAGGAAACTCAGCTTATGCATGAATTATAAGTGCAAAAGCAAACATTTTTATTCTTTAGTGTATGAAACCTAACTTGAGTATACTGTACATATTATCCCAATAGTGCGGAGAATGCAGAATTCATTTGACCAATAATCACTAAAGCAGAGGTTATCAACCTCCCTAATGTTAATACAGTTCCTCATGTTGTGGTGACCTCCAACCATAAAATTATTTTGTTGCAACTTCATAACTATAATTTGTCACTGATAGGAATCATAATGCAAATATCTGATATGCAAGATATTTGACATGTGGGTTGAAAATACAGGATGAGAACCACTGCACTATACAAAAACAGACTGATGGATGAAAGAATTTTTTAGATCAAAGAAATCTAAAAGTCAAAACAAGGTACCTTTTTCAGTATTGTTTTATTACAGCAACACTGTTGTTGACGCTGATAAGAACAGATAGAAGGGTTCTATTTATTTTCATTTAAGAAAGTTCACATACATAATGCATTTTAGTAAAATAATTTTAGTGAAGTTTCTGTGACAAAGTGAAAGAAAAAGATTCACAGAGGACAGGAAAGTCAGAGAAAAGTTTGTTGTTAAAAGCACTGACATGGGAGGTCAAATATTAAAATGCTACTTAAAAATAAAGACAGTTGTAGCTATTGATATCATTCTGATTTAATATGGAAACAGTAACACCTCATGCTGGAATCCACCAAATGATTGCTGTAAGGTGAATAGGGACACTTTTATTTTTATGTTCAAATACAATGTATTTGTAGATTTATCATTTCTTTTTTCCCTTGCTTTTAATGCTAATTATGTCCAACATATACTGTGAGTCATCTAATGAGGTAACATTTATTCAGAATAATAATTATTCTTAATAATATTAAGAATAATTAATAATATTCCTATTGAAATGTGCTGCAAATCAAAAAATAATTATTTACTTTTAAGCAACATAATAGTTAAATATTCAAACTTAGCCTTATATCTGGATTTAAAACATTCTTCAAAGCCAAATATTCATTTAAAATTATGTCATGAGGTCAAATTATTATGTTAATAACTAAAGTATATACATTAATAAATAATCATATACAATTTTAATTATTAAGTATCTTAATAGCTTTGCATATAAAGAATGGACATCATTCATAATTTGAAAGATTACATATCATTAGCTCATGTGTAATAGAAAAGATCTTTGGAAAAATATTCTTCTGGAGGTATTTAAGGAAATACCTCATCTTGTTTAAAGTTACTAGAGGAGTAGTGAACAGAAAATCAAAACATGATAATCATTGAAACAAGCAAAAAACTATTTAGTACTAGGAGTAAAATGAAGTGTTTTTCTACTTCAAAACATCAGAGCTTTAATACAGTAACAGACAATAAACTAAATAATGATCTATAATCTCAAGAGCATTATTTTATTATCTATTTATGCTCTTCCCAATATCTGTTATATTTTAAATTTTAAATATTTATATGTCCTTCATTTGGATTTTTCTTGTAGCATAAGAAATTCCTCTCACTTTGAATAGGTCAGAAAAAGTAGGATTTAATATTTTAGATATGGAATCTGCAAAGAGTTTTGTCTGTCTTTGCAAGTGTTCTGTTATGTAAATACACCACGGTCATGTAAACTCTTGTAAAAGAAGGCATGTTATTGGGGCTTGTTTACAGTTTCAAAGGTTTAGTTGAGCATCATTATAACGAGTATGGCCAAATACAGGCATACATGGCATTGGAATAGGAACTGAAAATTCTACATCCTGATCAGCATACAGCAGAGAGAGAGAGAGACTGGGGTTGAAATGGGTTTTTAAAAACCTTCACCCCATTCCCCAGTGACACCTTCCTTCAACTAATCCTTTTAAATAGTGTCACTCACTGGTGACCAATCATTCAAATTCATGAGCCTATGGAGTTCATTCTCTTTCGAACTACCACATAGTCAAATATTTTCATTAATTTTCCTTTTTATTTGAGATTATAACCGCATCATTTTCTCTTCCTTTTTCTCCCTCCAAATCTTCCTTATAGTCTTCCTTGCATTCCTCGAATTTCATGACCTCTTTTCAATAATTTTATATATGTATATGTGTGTATGCATGTATTCCTAAATACATAAATACAATCTGTTCAGTCTGCTTAATCTTAATTCTTAAGTTTCTGATTGTTCAAATAGTACTTTCTGTCTCTGCATTAACTCTATCCTCTCTCTAGCCTCTATGTTTTGTCAAATGGATACTCTAAAAAGTGTATCATGATGTACTAATGAGCGTATATAAGAAATAGTTTTAATCTGACTGAACTAGAGAAAGAACAGACAACTATCTGTAAACAGAGAGTGCACTTTTGTTTCCCTGCTGCCGGAATAATCAAACAGAAACCATATTAATTGCAGCAATGTTAGTCAATGGCTCAGGTATATTCCTAGCTAGCTCTTACATCTTAGATTATCCCATTTCTATTAAACTGTGTCTCCTCATGAGACTGTGACTTCACAGTAAATTTCTGGCATCTTTCTCCTTCAACACCTACATGGTGTCTCTTTGACTCCTCATACTCTCTCTCCTTCAATATTTCTGTTTGGATTTCCCATTTGACTTTATTCTGCTAAGCTATTGGCCGAAAAAGCTGTCTTCATCAACCAAGAAAAGCAAATCATATACAGAAGGGAATCCCACATCAACTATCCATTATCAACTTCATGATACTTTCACAGTCTTATGAGAGCTATTTTTACGTGTTTGTTGTATGCAGCTACCATTTGTCTAGAATCTAAATTTTTCGTGAGACAAATCACTTTACATAAGATAGTTTTCTGAGGTATCTGAGTAGTGCATTGAACAAACCAAAGGTAATGTTTGTGAAATAAATGAATCAATGAACATGTTTGGATGAAATTTTGCACCATCCTAAAAGAGTGAAGTATATCTTCTATCTGATAATAACATGGTAGCAACCAGTGCATTGGTCATTTCCACATGATTATTAGTTTCTCTTGAGTTTCTGTGTTTCTTTTTAAGTGTGAAGGCAGCTTGCACCTATAACATTTTTTTTTCAATTCCTGTACAGAAAAATAAATCCTTAAAGTATCAATTGAAAACAAAACAAAACAAAAAACAGCCAAGATTAAAGAGACCTTTGAACTTTTGCATCAAGACCAGAAGGGGGAATATGTATTCTTTTATAGGGGAGTACCTTCAAGTCTAGAAAAAAAATTACTTCATTTACTAAGCATAAAGCATATTACATACATATAAAATGACTGAGGATTATCCAAAGACAGCAGCAAATGAAAACTGTGTCAGCATTTGAGCAGTTCAAACTTTGTTCATCCCAGGGGTTTTTGAATAAATGTTGTTACAGAATTTTTCCCTACTGCCTAACACAAAGCAATACTCTTTGAAATTGTAATATATATGTATATATATATATATATATATACATATATATTATCCATAAGTCATTCAAAATCAAAATTACTCTTATAGGCCTATATTTTGAAAAATTATTCATTAAAAAGTGTAAAATATTTTAACACTTTTATTTCACTAATGTTATTAAATTTTTAAATATGCCTGGTAACTTATAATCTATGTTAATTTATATTTTGTTAGCATTGATTTTGACTATAAGACAGAGAAACTGAAACAAAAACAGAAGAAAGGAATTATGCTATTTCAAATATAAAATTAAATAGCATGAATATCAAGAACTGCATTTTTAAATATAACTTATTTATGGACGTCCTTGTGAACACAGGCTGTGTGTATGTAGGTCATCAAAACCGGAGGAATGTGACATGTGCTCTGGAGCTGGATGAGAGCTGACCAACATGGGTGCTGGGAAACATACTCAGATCTCTGAAAGAACAAAACACATCATTAACTAATGAACTGCCGCTCTAGCCCAGATTGCACATTTTGCCTAAGTGACAGGGAGGTTCATTTGCAGGTTCTTTATCATTAATAAAATTTAATGCACATAAATGTAAAATGTATTGAAATAGTATCTTTCATCTTGAATGATTACATAAAGCTGAAATTTACTATAATCAAATATAATTGATGAAAAAATTTTGAGTGATGATTTAGCAGTAGTTTGGGAGTATATTTATATAGGCCTCAGTTTAGGAACAATTATTAAAAATTTAGTCAGCACATACTGTGGGAAAAAATTACCAATTGTGTACAGTGTTTTTATAGCTATAATGTGTTATTTATAGTAACACATATGAAATACAAGTTTACTTTATCATTAGAAGAATGAAGATAACTTGGAACAGATTAGAAAAAAAAGCTAATTGGGCCAAAATAGGAAATGTTGTTTCTGAGAGCAAAAATACTATCACTATTGTTTTCCTGAAGCTTAAAAGTCAAAATTATTTGCATAGTTTTTATTAGTATAATACAAACTCACATTGTTTCTTTATCATATCCCCTTTTTCCCTGAAACTAAAACTTGGACTCATAAAAGCCCATGCTGTGTTACCAAAGTTCAGCTGACATGTTATAATAAATGTGTATCAGGTGACATGTCTGGCATTCCACAAATAATTTGACATATAAAAAGCTACCAAGAAAGAGCTGGTTAAGATTTTAAAATGATTAAAGTCATCATTGAATAAAGAAGGGAAGAAAAGATAATAATTTTATCAAGAAAACTGAAATGAATTCATATAATGAAATGACACAAAAAGACCTGATATTCCTTCAAAAATATTTGATAGGTGACTCTGAAGGAGCAAGATTTCCTATTTTTAAATATTGCATAAGAAAATGCTAAGATAGATTAGCCCCCCTTACACACAGTACATTAAAAATTCACAGAAATCTTTAAATGTTTCCCACCACTTCTCCTCAAATGAAAAGGTTACACATTATTGTATATTATCTCACTCTCTTGCTTCCAGATGTTCTGAATATTTGCTCTTTGACCATTTTTTTTTTTGTCTACTTTTTGTCCTTCTGGTGCTCAAAATTCATTTTCTTTGCTTGGAGTTCAGGCTTTGGAACCAGATATCTATTTTGCACTGATTTTTAACAATTTTATGTGTTTTTACTAATGTTAAAACAGATTAGCAGTAACTTTGAATTTGTATCTTGCCCATTTTATTTTTTTTTTAATTTATTTATTTATTAAGGATTTCTGCCTCGTCCCCACTACCGCTTCCCATTTCCCTCCCCCTCCCCCGATCAAGTCCCCCTCCCTCATCTGCTCGAAGAGCAATCAGGGTTCC
The DNA here is from genome assembly GCF_018167655.1 of Microtus oregoni. NCBI lineage: Eukaryota > Metazoa > Chordata > Mammalia > Rodentia > Cricetidae > Microtus > Microtus oregoni. The sequence goes on from NW_024543060.1 coordinate 21,622,430, forward strand.
CTGACCTGTGGGAAGCCCAAGGACTGCCCACCTCTATCCAGGTCTCCTAAGGTGAGCATTCAAACTGCCTAGGCTCCCACAAAGCCAGTACGTGCAGTAGGATCAAAAACCCACTGCAATTGTTCTTGAATTCTCAGTATTCCTCATTGTCCGCTATGTTCAGCTAGTCCGGATTTATCCCATGCTTTTTCAGACCTAGGCCAGCTGGCCTTGGTGGGTTCCCAATAGAACATCCCCATTGTCTTAGTGTGTGGGTGCACCCCTTGTGGTCCTGAGTTCCTTGCTCGTGCTCCGTCTCCTTCTGCTCCTGATTTGGACCTTGAGATTTCTGTCCGGTGCTCCCGTGTGGGTCTCTGTCTCTGTCTCCTTTCATCGCCTGATGAAGGTTAATATTCCTGAGGATGCCTATGTGTTTGTCTTTGGATTCACCTTATTTAGCTTCTCTAGGAACATGAATTATAAGCTCAATGTCCTTTATTTATGGCTAGAAACCAAATATGAGTGAGTACATCCCATGTTCCTCTTTTTGGGTCTGGCTTACCTCACTCAGGATAGTGTTTTCTATTTCCATCCATTTGTATGCAAAATTCAAGAAGTCCTTGTTTTTTACTGCTGAGTAATACTCTAATATGTATATATTCCATACTTTCTTCATCCATTCTTCCGTTGAAGGGCATCTAGGTTGTTTCCAGGTTCTGGCTATTACAAACAATGCTGCCATGAACATAGTTGAGCATATACTTTTGTTGTATGATAGGGCCTCTCTTGGGTATATTCCCAAGAGTGGTATTGCTGGATCCAGGGGTAGGTTGATCCCGAATTTCCTGAGAAACCGAAACACTGCTTTCCAGAGTGGTTGCACAAGTTTGCATTCCCACCAGCAATGGGTGAGTGTACCCCTTTCTCCACAACCTCTCCAGCAAAGGCTATCATTGGTGTTTTTTATTTTAGCCATTCTGACAGGTGTAAGGTGGTATCTTAAAGTTGTCTTGATTTGCATTTCCCTGATCGCTAAGGAAGTTGAGCATGACCTTAAGTATCTTTTGGCCATTTGAACTTCTTCTGTTGAGAATTCTCTGTTCAGCTCAGTGCCCCAATGTGCATGAACTGCATGCATTACTCCATGATATCCTGGAAGAGTGGTTCTCAAACTCCGAATGCTTTGACTGTTTAATTTAGTTCCTTGTGTTGTGGAGAACCTGCACCATACAATGATTTTGCTGATATTCCATAACTGTTATTTTGTAACTGCTATGAAACACAGTTGAAAATATCTAATATGCAGGATATCTGATATTCGACCCCCAAAACGGGTCGTGACCCATAGGTTGAGAACTGCTGTCCTAGAGGAATTTCAGAGACAATGTTTAGCCTTTCTAACTACCTATCACTCGTAACCATTCCTTCACTCAGTGTTTTTTCCTTAACTGAACACTGTGCATACTACATTCACCTGGAAAAGGAGCAAATGCTACAATGGTCTGCCCCCCTTCATATCAGTGTGGTTTTACTCTTCTTGTTGTGTTGTTTTGTTTTGTTTTTGTTAAATACTTTGACAATGATGAGCTCTTCCATCAGAAGTGAGAAGTCAGGTAACCTTTCACTATTTATTATATGAACTAAATGATTAGAATATTGGCTTAACTGTAAATCGTGTTACTGCTGAATACATTTTTCTACATAGCGATATACATTTTTAGTATTTTCTTATATATTTGCATAGAAAAATAACAAATGATTCAGATCTCTTTATTTTAATAATCAATAGAAAGTTACAGGGTTTATCTATAAATGAATAAAGTACATGAATTACTTATAGAATAGTTTTTGCCAGTTTCACAAACACCATTGGCTAGTCAGGGTCTAGTGCTCTCAATAATTTGTTGAGAGATTTGAGTATTTTGTGTTCTCTTTCCACCTGTTACTGGGGTTTCTGAACTTGCTTTATGCTATAGATGAGTAAACATTAGTCCTTAATCTAATTGCATGATGATACATTGTATTATCATTACAAATCTGTGAAAGTCAGTTACCCCTATACTGTGTTCTAGTTTGTTTTATTCTGCTATGACAAAACACTGATTGAAAGCAAAGGGGAGAGATAAATACTTCTTGGTGTTATAGATTCCAGTCCGTCACCCTGTGAAGAGAATTCAAGAAACTAAAGCAGGAACATAGACATGGTAACTAACTCAGAAACTAGAGTGATGCTGCTTAGTGTCTTGTTCCCCAGGCTTGCTAAGTTATAGCCCAGGCCCACCTTTGCAGGGATAGCACTGCCTACAATGGAAGGAGCCTCCAAAATCAATAAGCAATCAGGAAAATGTCCCATAGACTTTCCCACAGGTCAACAGAATAGAGGCTATTTTTTCCACAGGTCTGCGTAAATATTTGTCCTATTGACAAAATATCATGAATACTTATTAATGACATGCATTACAGAAAGAACATTGTTATATATTTATTAATTAATTGTGATGTTAAAATTTTACACTGACAAATTTTAAATAAGAGACTTTCCTAATTGCAAAGAAACATGTACACAACTTCTTCAAAAAATACTACTTGATCTAAATAAATAAGTACAGAATTTGCACCAGAATGCTAGTGATTTTGTTAAGAGATTTAAGTAGGTGAGATGCTCTAAATGATTTCATTAATGGTGATATTTTCCTTTCTTGGGAAGTTTTTCTCAAGGAATATTTAAAACTGGATCAACTATGAATCAAACATTACTATTGTTTGTGTAATGTAAAAGTAAGTTTCTATTTAATTATATTTTCACAGTTTTCTTTCTTTATTTTCATGCTTGCCTCTCATCTCTTTCCTTTTCTCTTCACCCCCTCCTTCAATTATGTTTGTATGTTTCAGGTAGAGGTTTTACACACCTGCAATGGCATGAATGAGTTTAATGGATATCCCCCAACCACCACCACCATGGTTCTTTTCCTGCCACAATCTTTTGAAAGAGAATATATCTCTTTGTTGTTTTTCATATGCAAGTATCATCTTAGCTGGTCTGTGATTTCTTTCTGAGCATTTCCATGAATGCTCAGGGAAGCACTCCCCCTCCCTTCCCCATAGAATCATTGGAATTACAAGCATGTTATTTTGTCTGGCCTTTAAGTGGATTTCTGAAGAATCAAATTTGGGATCTCAACTTTGAAGAGCAAGTGTCTCTACCCACTCAACTATCTCACTTACTCAGAATTTTATTGCATCAAGAAAGTACTTTTTTACTTCAAAATAAAAGTGACAGAGAAAATGTCATAGTAAATACATTAAGAATGGCTCTTGCTCTTGTCACTGTTACTTGTTGAAACTATACATCCTGGACAATTAGCATTTGAATCCAATATCAAGTTATGTGGATATAAGCTAAAGGACAGTTTGGCCAATTTGTGTCAGTCAGAATCATTTTGTTATTAAGACACAAAATGACTATCCTAAGTTTAAGGAATATTTACTATAATAGAAATGGATTGAGCATTTTCTCAGTTATTTTAAAGACCATAAAGTTTATCAGAGTTCTTGAGAATAAAACAAGCATTAAAATACTTTGTCTATAAAAGACATGGGCACATTTGCACACATGAACAATTTCAAATTAGTAAAATAAATGCCCATGTTTATTTTTAATAGGAAACAATCATTGCACCATTTGCTTCCTCTTCCCTCTTATGTAAAATAGTTAAATTATATATAAGATACTGAAACATGGCTGATTTCACTGCAGTGGTTACCTGAAATTTTTCTTGCTTTTCAGTTGATTGTTAAAATTATTAAATATTCTCAGAGGATTTGAAATTTTATCCTATTTGACAAATCTATATAGTTTTCAATATGAGTCTAAAGACATTAATGACAATGAAAATAGATTTGAAAAAAAAAATGTCAGGCTCTTCTCCAATATCACAACTTTTCACAAATAAGATTTTTTAACTAAATGCTAGAATTTACTTTGGCTGTTAATATGATCATTTACCTGAAAGATGAAGAAAATTTTTGTGATCAAGCATATTTTTAGAAGCTCCAGTAAGCAGTCCATTCAGAGGTTATCGGATTTAATTATTCTCTGAGGACTAAGTGAAAGGCTTGATTAATTAAGGAAGGAGATAGTGCTTGTTGAAGTAATTATTGCATGTTGGCACATACTCCTAAACACTCCAGTAGGTGACACAGTGGAAGCATACCAAGCTGAATGACACCATGTTGTTAGAAAAATCAGACAACAACATCTTAAAATTATTCAATTTTGATATAGACAATTAAATTCTTCCCTGGCCATTTCAAAGATCTTTGAAAGTCTCCTGACACAGGCACACACACTCACTTTTTATGTTTTCATGTGGCGTTGAGAACAACAGACTTTCCATTCCCTTTATTAAAGAATTATAATTTTTAAATAATTCAACATTACTTGTATAATTGAATGCAACCAGAATAGTTTTTTTAATTGTATTATATTTGTGTGTGAGCATGTATGCATGTGACTACTCTAGAGATGCCCACAGGAGACAGAAGAGGATGTATCATCTCATTCAGACAGAAAGATTGTTGTGAGGTGCCTTGCATGGTGTTTGAAGCTGAACTCGGGGCTTCTGGAAGGACTCTTAACCACTGAACCCTCTTTCCAAGTATACAAATACCTTTTATAATAAAGTAAGAAGAAGATATCAGTTTCACATTGCTTTGCAAGTATTCCATTGAACTGAAGTATTCCATATACATTTCTTATTTAATTCTGAGCTTTCTCATTCTAGAAACATTAAATTTAACTACTAATATGTTTATATGTTACAGAAATTGATTTTACTCTAACGATATAATCTCACGCCAAAAGACTTCATATATTATTAAAAATATGGGTGCTAATTTAATGTCTAAAATTTTAAAATACAGATATATTTGATTAATATTTTATGTAAAAAGGATACTAATGCCAAATTTGCAATATGCAAGCACATTGTCTATAAATGTTTCATTTAATTCTCATGACTCATGTAACATCATCTGAAATTATTGCTATGTTTAGGCAAATATTTTTATGAGTTCAATAGAAATTTCAGGTGATCTGCTATCTATGAGCAGAAAATAATTTTCTTGTTGTTGAACTCATTACAAATCCAGTGACTAGGCATCTTCAAAGGCTTTCCAGTTTGCTTTGGGTATAAATTTCTTCAAATTAATTCAATTACATTAATTTTCAACTGTGACAATGAACATATTTGAAATTTAAAACTTGAAGTAACATAATTGCTTTCCAGTTATGGAAATCAGAAACTTGAAGTGAACCTTCTGTAAGAAAATCAAGGTGTCTGGAGTAGTGTGCTGTCTCTGGAGACTGTAGGAGAATCCAGATGTCATATTATCAAGCCTCCAGGTAATGCTTATATTGCATGAATATATCTTTCTAAATTCTATTTTCTTTGCCTTCTTTTCTGTCATATACATTACTTTTTCTATAAGGACTTGTGTCATCATGTTGTGTCTACTAATATAAAGAAATATAATGTTCCCATCTATAAAATGTGAAGGTAATGATATACATAGTCTCATTTACCATGAAAATAATTCATACTCAATTTCTAACATTAAAAACTTGAGGGATTTGGAATAGTCTAAGACTATTATCTGAAAAAAAAAACAGGAAAACATCATCTTGAAAAAAAAAAGAAGAAAGGGAGTTATGTCAAAGCAAAATTGGGATTTAATTTGACTCCAAAGTCTCTTATTCCCTTTTGAACTTGTAAATCTTCAGGAAATAATGTTTCTTCATATTTTTGTGTCCTTAACATATATATCCCTTTCCTTCCCTTAGTGGAGAAAGGACTAGTAAATGACTGTGCAGTTCTGATTTGATTGCTGCTCTAGTGATCTGTGTGGTGACTTGTCTTGGTGTGTATTTCAGAGAATCTCCCTGCCACTGAGTTATGTTTTGATTCATGAGACTTTCTTGCTATGATTGTATGATTATCCACTAGGAAGTCAACAAAACATCAGTGGATCGTGTTCCTGGCTCATTTCTCAACTTCTGAAATTCTTGATGTTTCTTGCCCTTTATTTCAAGTGTATATACAGATAACTGTTATAGTTATATACTTTTTATGATAACATCTACACATGCTTGATATTGCTATATTGATATGCATTCTGTTATCCTACTCTATAGGTATGCACATGTCTATGTATAGGAATATAGACCAGGCCAATGTAACCCATTTTCCTTATCTCTGTTGTGTTCATCCTTTTTTGGATCCAAATACCTTTGCATTTCAGCAAGCATGAGTAAATCCTTGCTTTACTGGTGAATAAAGCCATTCAAACACCTGACTGACTTTACAAAGTTGATCTTAATTTGTTTGAATATGGAAGAAACATTTTATTTCTATTATATAAAAGATTTAGTATTAAGTCTTCATGCTTATATATCCTTATTCTTTTGTCCTTTCTTCATTCTATTTTTCTTCTGTTTGAAGAATAATACCACCACTAAATAACACACTTGGACTTTGAGTCATTGAGACAGTGTCGAACAGATGAATTCATATACCCAATACTACTCCATCCAGACAATCACACACTTTAGACTACAGGTATATGCTACCATGTGCAGTGTATTTTTATTTTCTAGAGTGTCACATGTTTCTCAATACTACAAAATCAGTACTTAGGTCTATCTCTTAACAGAGATTCATAGAAATTAAAGATATTTTGATGTTAGTTTTTAATCATGCCATGAGACTAAGATATATTTTTGTTTGTTTGTTTTCAATACATGCCAGCTTTGAATCCTGCCCTTGAACTAGCTCTTGTAGACCAGGCTAGTCTCAGATTCACAGATATCCACCTGCCTCTGCCGCCTGAGTGCTGGAAATAAAGGCGCGTGTCACCACTGCCCGACTAAGATATATTTGTGCATGCGTTGTAATAAATACATTTCTTAGTTATAACAGTGTATAGTACTATAACAGAGTAAGGTGTTGCTAAATGTAAAATCATATTAGTAATAAAGAATTTGACTACTTTGATCATTTAATTCTTTACAATTATTTTTTTTAATATTTATTTATTATGTATACAATATTCCATCTGTGTGTATGTCTGCAGGCCAGAAGAGGGGCACCAGACCTCATTACAAATGGTTGTGAGCCACCACGTGGTTGCTGGGAATCAAACTCAGGACCTTTGGAAGAGCAGACGATGCTCTTAACCACTGAGCCATCTCTCCAGCCCTACAATTATTTTTATTCGCCAGTCTAAAGCATTGATCTTGTCTCATAGTTACTGCTTATATTTCAAAGACAGCACCAACTCATTGATAATAGAGAAGATGAGCTTGTGCCTACACGGAGTGCTCTCCATTTTGTTCTAGTCTCTTTGGTGTGGGAAGATATTTTGAAGACAGCAGAAAGAGAAATTTGAACACCAACACAGCCTCAAAGCATTTGAACTACAATCTGTCCTGTCAACAATATACTCTAGGACAGTGGTGGCACAAAAGTTGTGTGAGTAGCCAGACAACGTCTGATTTACTTAAGACCCATTCTTGGGGAAGGAACTCAAAGTCAGCATTGCTTGAGCAACGAAGAACCTGGGGTAAAAGCAAACACTGTTTTGTCAATAAATCAATAAAAAGGTTCTTAATGATTTTCTGCTATCATCACATCTATTATTCATCAGAGATGATTTCTATGGCAGCAGATGGGAACATATGCAGAAACCCACAGCAAGAAATTATGCAGTGAGGGAGTCTAAATTAGAGGTCTTCATCAATTCCCTCCAATCTGTACTGGGGGAATCCAGTGGAAGAGTGATCCGAAAGATTGTAAAAGCTAGAAAGAATGGGTAATAACAGAAAAACAAGACAATCCAAATGTTAATCAGAGTACAGATGAGTTCACACTGAGTGAAACAGCACGCATAGACCCTACATGGTCTCCACCAGGCCCGCTGTGCAGATATTACAGGTATTCGTTATAGACTCATGACTGTGAAAACTAATAAGCCTCCGACTCTTATGACTACTCTTGGCACTGTTTTTTTTGTTGTTCCTATTGGACTGCTGTATGCAATTTTCAAATGATAGCTTTTGCTTCACCTTACTACATATACTTTATTTCATCATATTTGGTTGTTAGCTCCTAGAAGCTTGTTCTGCTCTGATGAGTGACAGAGAGGGCATGATCAGATCCTGAAAGAAGTGGGGTGGAACTAGAGAAGTAGAGGGAAGAGAAACTCTAATCAGTATGTACTGTATGAGAAAAGAATCTATTTTAAATAAAGTACACTAAATAAAAAAAAAAGGTTACCAGTAAGTGGGAAGATTTAGGTGAGGGCTAAAGATGAAAAAGAAATGGTTAACAGTCATAAGGACAATACCTTAGTTGCAGTTTTGTAACTAAGTCAAATGGATGATATATTTCAGTTAGTAGAATTTTTAATGCTCTTAATACAGAAATAATAAACACTTATGGCAATGCTTCTGACAGCTATCTTTATCTTTTTAGTATGTAATGTGTATAAATTTTTTGAACTTTCATATTGAGCACCCACAGAGCCTCATGTATTTGAAGAGTTGGCCAAAGAAAAAAATGTCAAAAGGCACACTTTGTTTGGATTCTATATGGCTTAATAAGTTCAAAATCCCATTAATTTTCCATTTCTAAAAATCTTTGATGTTCAAATTTCTATTGGACCATGGACCACTTGGAACATCATTTTAATAATAATCAAAGAAACAAATCTGACAGAGGGTACAATTATCACCAATCTCTTTCTCAACCTCCTCATCTTACACTCAAAGATACTCAGCTCACTTAAAGAAGCACTAGAGAAACAAAATGAATTACACAGACACAATTCAAATTAACCCACAGCATTGCATGTATAGATCACATAAAAAGGCTTGTCATCAGACACAATGAACATTAAACCATTGCATAGTACCCAGATATAGCTATTAAAAAGGCTTACCATCATGGAATGTTGGCAAGGACTTGCAACAGTTTACTCAGTAGTAAAGAACACATAAAAAATTAATTAAGATACATGCCTCATAAAAACTCTTAGAAATATTTACTGAAGGTACAATTAAATTTAAAATAAAATATATCTTTCATCGTTAACTTATACAAATAGTCTGTATTCCCAACACTCAGGAGGCTGAGGAAGGGAGATTATTATGTTTCTGAAGATTATCTGGGCTGTATCATGAGTACATGGTTAACTGGGTCTGTATAATGAGATCCTTAACAACAAAGCCCAACTTGAAAAATTAGAAACTAAATAAAAATAATTCAACTATTTTAAAATCCCAATATATTCACCAGTGCTACATATATATGCAGATGCATATATAAATATTTTAAATACTTTTTATAAATCAAAATGGAAATAACATAAATGTCCAAATAGTAGAAGAAAATAATTTTAATTGGTTTCATACAAGCTGTAAATGGATAATGACACACTTGAACTGTAGTCCTGCTATTTGCAAATCTAAGAAGAGACTACATATATTTAAAGTAATAGATTTAAAATATTATATACTATATGATAAATTTTACATTTAAAATAATCAAAATAATAGATACTATAAAGTGTGATTTTTAGAATATTTGTATAGATATTAACAATGAGATGGGACTTACACATGGCTTCTATACTGCAAGTAACTTTTTTCTATATTTGTATATTTGCTGACTCAATGAATGCTTCATATTTGAGAGTAATAATATGTTTTTACTTATAGTATGTAAAATTTCCTGTATGAGCTCTTGTCTTCAGTACACATTTTTAAAACCTAAAATATCACTTATTTTCATTTCAGATGGGTTTGAATTTCACTGAAACAAAAAAATATATACAATCTTTTTTTTGTCTGTCCCAAAATGTCCCTTACACTCAGTTCTCCATGAATGTTTTGCAGCTGTCTCGATAATCTTTTGGAAAATGGCAAATATGTTTATTGCTTCTGAAATATGTAAATTATGTACAAATTGCTTATAATAAGTATCCATAATCTAAATGCCACTTTCTGCCTAAAAACACTCTTTATCATAGCTTGTTGGTCACTGTTCTCATTTAACATACAGAGTAAATGCCTCTGAATTATCTCAAATGGATGAGATGGGAAACAGGAAATGCTAACTAAATTCATGGACCTAATTACTTTTCTTTGAAGAGAGAATTCATTCTAACTAATAGAGTATACAACTTGAAATAAATTCAGTTGCTTCTAGAAATCTATTCATCTATGAATTGATATAAATGAAAAGGCATGCATGTCATCATAGTTGATAAGGACCAACACTCTTGGTTCCAATGACTTACTCTGAACAGATGCTGAGACATATTGGAAACACTTATTTTGTACAGGTCAAGGTTACAGAATAACATGTCCATAACCATATCTCCATATATTTTTGTTGAATCAATAGCTATAATTTTTATCTGAAGTTGTTTTACACTCACAGTATAAATAACACACTGAGGTTCTGCTATTACTATATAAAATCTGAGAAATATTCTTACGTTACTTAATAGAATGAGGGTAAAAAGAAAATAGTGACTTCCCACTCAATAATGAAGTTCAAAATACCTCATCAAGCACAACCTTTTTGGTCCTTTCTCTGTCCTATTCATTTTCTTTAGATCCATTTACAACCATAAAAAATAAATCTTATTATTCACTCTCGTCTTTTTAAGATAACAAAAGTAAGAGTTTTTTCTCCTTTTTGATTTTTTATTCTTACATTCATTGATAGATATTTGTGAGGATTGTGTCTTAACTACTAAGAGAAGTGCTATGGTAAACTTAAATATAGATGATTTTTAGGCATACTAAGTTTTGTGTGACATCATTCTTGGAGAGACATGAACAGGTATCCTACCACCCCAGAGAGGAAACAAATGCCTGACCAAACTATTATTAGCAAAAAGCTTCAAACTCATTGGTGAACTACTGAGATTTATTGGTGTTACTTACAGGGATATAGGTGAGGGTTTACTGACAGGAGCATAAACGACTCAATGACAGCTGTATCACCAAAGCCCACCTCAGCATGTGACAGCTCACAGAAGCTGGAGAGTTAGAAAACACTACTCCACCTTTAGGCATAGCAATAGGATGAAAGATAGTCTTTCCCACTGGTTCAGTTGTTCTGAATCTCCTGACACAAATTTCGTGCTTCTTCGGGCAATTCAGCTGGTCTCTCCTCTTCCAGGCTGCTCATGTTTTCTTTGCCTTTTCCCGGCTGCTGACTTTTCTCTAATTCTCTCAGACTCCTTTATCTGAGCCTCTGCAAAGCAGCTAAGCTCAGCTGAGAGTTATTCTCCACAGGCTTTACATATATGCTCTTGGAAAAGAGTGGCCCTAGTAAATCTGGGCAGTTTCAAAAATTCTCTGAAGACATTTTCTTCGTTGAATATTTACTCTCTGACCTTAAGAGATTGTCTGAACAGTGATGTGTTTCACCTACCATTCGAACACTCCATTATAATTTTTTTTTTTTTTTTTGGTTTTTCGAGACAGGGTTTCTCTGTGGCTTTGGAGCCTGTCCTGGAACTAGCTCTGTAGACCAATTTGTTGTTAATATCTGTCCTAAAATATACTGTATTTTCACTTTTCTTTTAGGCCTTATGTATTTCTATATTCAGTAATGTATTTATTTGTTCATATGATAGCCTTTTTATAATTTAAGAAAATTCTATACAGTTTTATGATTATTTTAATTTGCATTGCTACCTTTATTTTGATCTCACCCTTAAATACATCTTCTAAAATGTATTTCTAAAGATTTTATTGTAATACTAGGACTCATTTGTATGTAAAACAAATCATATTCTTGAATCACATGTCATATTCTTTTAAGAATATATAGATAATAATATATTTAATAAGGAAATATGGATATTTTAATGAATCAAATGATTTTAATGAAAACATGACAAAATGATCATATTGTCCATAATCTCGTGAATTTGACTACTCGGTCCAAAGTTAGTGGAACTAATTGTGAAGGTGAAGGAATGCACTGCCGCTAGAGAAAGTGTTTCACTAGAAATGAGTTTCAAAATTACAAATTTTCTGTCACTTCATTTTCTGCTTTTTGTTTGCAGTTAAAGATGGGAACTCTCAGTTTCCTGAACCTGCATCGCTGTCTGTTCCTTGTTCAAATGTTTCCCTCCACATATGGACTCTAACATTTATGAACTAGAAAGGAAAATACATTCTTTCCTCTATGAGCTGTCTTGGTCATGGTGTCTTATCATAGCAGAGGAAAGTAACTAAAATGTATGAGTAACTAAGACTACAAATCACTTTGGGGCTGGAATATCTTACAGTTAAGCATGTATTTGCATCTAAATCCTAAGGGATTTCTCTATACTAGTAATAAACTTTCAAAGAAAAACCAATGATGCATAAGCTTAAGTTGGAGAGCAGTCTTTAAGTCCGTTATCTTTTGATCTTTTAGGGAAACTCATTATACATTCTCATGGGGGGTTTATCAAATTGAGTGGTAAAAGCTGAATGCTGTAAATGTCTTGGACAGATCTCTAGACATGCCAGTCAAAGCATGATACAAAAGCGAAAGCAGAACCTTGAGACTGTGAATTGTTTCTCTTTATAGATAACAAACACCTTGGTTTGTTCTCCTTAGGATGTTGAACTATTGTCCCTTACCTGGAGTTCTTACTATGTAGATAATGATTGATGGATGGAGTTTTAATAAAAATAAAACCATTGGCAACTGAAAGTTTTATTTAGTTACCTGTTACATAACAAAAAAAGAACATCAAAGAGTTATTTATAGCAATCAGTAAAAGATCTGAATAATTCCACAAAAAAAAAATGAATGGATCTAGGGAAACAGCAAGGGAAAGAAGTGGTTAATATTAGCCTGATACCTACAATATCTACATCTACCTCCAGATCTTTGAAATATTTTAAAATTAAATCTGAACCTCAGTGGGAAAAAAAGCGCCATTTTGTCATCGAAAAGTATTTCCCCTGGTATATTATATGGCAGGCAATAACAGCCTGGATACAATTATGTTTATTAATTGAGCAAGACATCTCCATGTAATGCCGTTTTTGCAGATATACCAATAGCAATAAAAATACTTCATAATAAAAGGTAGAGAACGGAGTGCATTGTTAGGGCAAATTCTCCCACAGGCTAGTTGTAAATCAGGCATTTTTGAAACTAGATTATCTCTCCTAATACTGGTATATTAATTTCTATGGTCCTCACAGGAGTATGAGGAAGAATGAAAGGAAGTGATTAACACATCTCTGGTAATTGTTCTTTGTCAGCCTGCTCTAATCTGCTTATCTGCACCGCCTGCTGATTATTCCTGCCAACTCTCATCACTGTCCCATCAGGGCACAGATCCGTGGAGCAGACCTCCTGCTGTTAAATATTTTCTCTGCTTCTAGTTTACAAGTTCTGCCTGGCTGCTACTGTTCTTCCAGAATGTCGGGGGTCTTTAGAACCTTGTTTGAGGCGGGAGAGCGGTGGGGGCGGCTCTGGGTGCTTCCATAGCCCAGTCACCTCTTCATGTTTGCGCCATAATTGGTTGATGTCATATGCATGTCTTTCTTTCCCTATTTTTAACAAACGCGATGGCTTCAAAGCAGCTTTCTGCTATTATGAACTACCAGAAATACCTCTGATAACTTCTTAATCTTTTGAGAAGATTCCAGTTTTCCCTGTTTATTTCCGGTGGCATTGTGTCTGCCTTTTTGAGGAGATTTTAACACTTTTCTCCCATGCTTTCTTATGAGGTTGAGAAAGAAAAAAAAAAAGTGGGATACTTTTTTAAATCTATCGTATTGCTCTTTGTCAGTCTTTTACAATTTGAGATGTAAAAGAGGAATATTTTTCCCTCTCTTTGGAAAATGATCTTCGCTGTTAAATATATTTTCTACTTAAAACCTTTTTTAAATCCATTCTTCAGTTGAGGGGCATCTAGGTTATTTCCAGGTTCTAGCTATTACAAATAATGCTGCTACAAACATAGTTGAGCAAATGTCCTTGCAGTATGAAGGTACATCCTTTGGATATATGTCCAAGAGTGGTATGCTGAATCTTAAAGTGATTGATTCCCAATTATCTGAGAAACTGCCACACTGATTTCCAAAGTGGCTCTACAAGTTTGGATTCCCACCAGCAATGGATGAGTTTCCCCTTACTTGCATCCTCTCCAACATAAGCTTTCATTAGTGTTTTTGATCTTAGCCATTCTAACAGGTGCAAGATGGTATCTCCAAGTTGTTTTGATTTGCATTCCCTGACAGCTAGGGATATTGAGCCTTAAGTGCCTTCCAGCCCTTTTAGATTGATTCCTCTGTTGAGAATTCTCTATTTAGATCTGTACCTCAATTTTTAATTGGATTATTTGATATTTTGATATCTAGTTTCTTGACTTCTTTGTATATTTTAGAGATCAGCCCTCTGTCAGATGTGAGGTTGGTGAAGATTTTTTCCCATTCTATAGGCTGCTGTTTGGTCTTGTTGACTGTGTCCTTTGCCTTCCAGAAGCTTTTTACTTTCAGGAGGTCCACAGGGAGGGTCTCACCATCTTTGAGGAGTGGATAGGGGTGGGGTGGGAGAGTGGGAGTACTTGAAGGAGAGGGAACAGGGATCCGTATGTAAAATAAGATAGTATAAAAAATAAAAACTTTTTACTTATAAATGTACCATTAATTATATACTATCTTCAGTCTAGACTGTGTCAATAGAAAGCAATGACAAAAATTAGGCAAAATGAATTATTACCCTTGAGAACAGAGAACATGCTAGAAATGTTATTAGATCTTTCTGTGACAAGATATTGATGATGCTTGTTCATATAAAGAAATTATCACTAAGTACTTGAAGGCACAATGAAATGATCATTTTAGTATATTGCTCTTTTCAATGTTGTCAAAATCCTGAACTTTAATGCCCTATCATTTATTTCTATTATATACTCAGAAAATATATAGAAGTTTGACCAACAAAGTTGTTTCATCACAAGAAATCTTAATGTTTAGACCAGTGGTTCTCAACTTTCCTAATGCTGTGACCCTTTAATGCAATTCCTAATGTTGTGGTGACCCTAACATAACATTATTTCCACTGTTACTTCATAACTATAATTTTGCTACTGTTATGAATCCTACTGTAAACATTTGATATGCATTATATGTGATATGAGATTTTTGTGAAAGGGTCTTTTGACATGAAGGGGTTGTGACCCACACACTGAGAACCATTTGTATAGACTAAAAAACAATTTTTTATAATATCATTGATACAGTTTTTGAAGTGGCATTCATTTCTGAAGAAGTTAATAAATGCATGAATATAAATAGTCATAGTATATACATTAATATATGAGTTTATATAACATATACATATATTTTCTCTTAGATCTAGATCATCTTTGAATTAATTGCTGGGCTGGTTATCTAGAGACCTTTTAAAGCTTCAGTAAGCACAAGTGTTATACATTTGGACAATATATCTTTTATGTAGTTCTTGCATTGATTATTGCATAAAACATTTGACATCTTTAGTTATGAACTTCTATTTTTAAAGAGACCAATTGTTTAATGAGGTTCTTTTAATAATAAGTAGCAATAAATATGATAATTTCTTGGAAATATCTAAAGATCTACTTCATCAATATTTGAATATAGTTAAGCTTTGTTTAGTTAACTAATTAAAATATCAAAAGTTGCCAGGCAGTGGTGGTGCATGCCTTTAATCCCAGCACTTGGGAAGCAGAGGCTGGCAGATCTCTGGGAGTTCAAGGTCAGCCTGGTCTACAAGAACTAGTTCTGAAACAGGCACCAAAGCTACAGAGAAACCCTGTCTCAAATATATATATGATTATAATTGAAACCAGCTTAAAGTGAATTATTTCTCATATTTATTCAATCTTAATAACATAATTATATAATGTAAAATAATATTTGCTCATTTATAAATGAAACTATAAATAATTCATTTTGGTTAAGCTTTGATGAAGCTACAAAAATAAAAGTCATTTAAAATTGATATTTCCATTAACCCAATGCAAAAAAAAGGTTTCATTTATTTATTTACTTTTGTCTTCTTAGGTATGTTTTATTTTCTTCATATTCAATGTCAGCATCTCTGTGGAAATAATCTCGATAATTATCTACTTTCCTGTTAGATGAAGGAGATAGTATTTTAATATGTAACTAATAATTTCTGTCAATCCTCGATGAATGTCATGTTTCACTTTCATATCATAATGTGGATTATTGATAAGCTTAATGTTGAATACAAGAAATAAAACTGAAATTTTGAAAGGTTGCATCCAGACCATAAGGAAACAGATTAAACTGCAGTTCAAAGTCTAGGTATCTATCAATCCTTAAAGAAATCATGACAAGCTATTGACTAGGTACAGGTAACCTTGACAAAGTGTTTAGTAAAATCTTAGATGTGATTTCAGCTGATCAAAATACATTGGTATTACTGCTGTCCACAATCTTAGGTTGAAAAATAGCCATAGTTGGTACACTTAGTCTTCCAAATCATGTTAAGTTATCATTGTTGATTTTTTGTTACTATTGTATATGATTTGATTTAATTTTTAGTAATAAACAACAAATGAACTTACCCAAATGTTGACAGAAATTTCTGTCCCACCCTGTCCTATAGTCATTCAGTCCTAAAGGATCATGCAAAGGCTTACATTAATTATAAACTGGTTAGCCTATTAGCTTGGACTTCTTATTAACTCCTACGTTAGCTCATTATTCTTGTCTGTGTAAGCGATGTGACTTGTTATGTTTGATCAGTGAGGAATTCTCATTTTGCTTCCTCTGGGTCTGGGTGATTACTCCAGACTGACTCTTTCTTCTTTACAGAATTCTCCTGTTCTGTTTTTTCCAACTACACTTCCTACCTGGCTACTGGCCAATCAGCATTTTATTAAAGCAATACAAGTGACAAATCTTTCCAGTGTAGAAGGCCATTGTCCCTCAACACTTCCCCCCTTTTCTTCAAAACAAAAACTCTGAACCAATCTCCTTTGTTTAGCTTTTTTTGCTGACCAATATACATGATAACTTATAACCAACACTTTAAACAAACATAACACGTTTTTTTTTTTTTTTTTTTTTTTTTTTTTTTTGTTAGATCCTGCACATTTAGGGGCACTGATAATCTTATGGGAACCTAAAGAAAATTTAGAATTATAATAAAGTCCTGACTGGAGTATTTTGTGAGGCTTGATCATTTCAGCCAGGAGTCTTGAAACCGTTCTGGATGTAGAACACAAAGGAAACTCCAATAGAAGTCTTCCGAAATATTGGATCATCTGGACCATCCACTCCTATCAAATATTTTTCAGGGTGTCTTCCTTGATCCAACCTTATTTTCCTTAACCCTGAAGAAATCCACAGCTTCTCATTTTCTGTGGAAACAAGAGCAAAACCTCTTCTCCCAAGTAACATATCTTTTGACTTAAATTTTGAAGTCAAAGCAGTTTCAAAATATATATGTTGAATTAATTCAGCAGCATTTGCAATCAAATGTCTTTTAGCAGCTGTTGTTCCTTCCTCAGACATTAAACAATTCAAAGACAACACAATAATGTACAGTATCCAGATTATCTGTGTATTTTCCATCCTCACATGACTTTATTTTAAATTATATTTCTTTTATTTTTATTTTTCAGTTTTTTTTTTTTTTTTTTTTTTTTTTTTTTTTTTTAGAACAGAGCTTCTCTGTATCTTTGGCTATCCCAGAACTTACTCTGTAGACCAGGGTGTCCTTGAACTCATAGATACCTGCTGCCTCTGCCTCTCAAGTGCTGGGATTAAAGGTATGTACCACCACGCCCTTTCTTCCTTTATTAAAAGGACTTTATCCTTTTTTTTTCTTTTTTATCCCAAGGCTACATTTATTTATTTATTTATTTATTTATTAAAGATTTCTGTCTCTTCCCCACCACCGCCTCCCATTTCCCTCCACCTCCCCCAATCAACTCCCCCTCCCTTGTCAGCCCAAAGAACAATAAGGGTTCCCTGCCCTGTGGGAAGTCCAAGGACCACCCACTTTCATCCAGGTCTAGTAAGGTGAGCATCCAAACTGCCTAGGCTCCCACATGCAGTAGGATCAAAAACCCATTGCCATTGTTCTTGAGATCTCAGTAGTCCTCATTGTCCACTATGTTCAGCCAGTCCGGTTTCATCCCAGGCTTTTTCAGACCCAGGCCAGCTGGCCTTGGTGAGTTCCCAATAGAACATCCCCATTGTCTCAGTGTGTGGGTGCACCCCTCCCGGTCCTGAGTTCCTTGCTACATATATTTTTAAACACACTCTAAACCCTCTAGAGTTTTTTTTTTATCTGAATAGATCTTTACTGTATATCTCTGACCACATGAGTCTTTAATTTGCTAAGTGATATGTCTAGGATTAAAGCTGTGCTTTGATGGATGGATCTACCCCATTTCTTAGCTTTCTGAAAGTCTGGCTTCATGGTTAAGGTACTGGTGGGAGCCATGTTTATTGCCACTACTCTATGGATTTTCAAAGTCCCTGTCGCCACCAAGAAGCATGATGTCAGCTATTCTTAAACACCATTTAATTGTTTGGTGGTAGGGCCTCTTTAAAAAGATGCAAGATTTTACACCTAAAGCTGAATCAGAAAACCTCTCTTAAATGAGACACATATGCCTCTACCAAACAGAGCTCACCTGAGAAAATGCTGCTACCAAGAAGCCAAGCTTAACTCTGTTCTTTTATGTCTAGAATTACTTCCCAAGCTCTCTCGGGTTTTAAGTGTATTTAGTTGTCCATGTTGGCACCATTTTGATGTAGCCAAGCCATTTCTAATACAAGACTTGGACCTTTTAGGATTGAATATTTATTAAAACATTAGATTATGTTCCATGCTTAATATTGTTTATGCTGGTTGTAATTCTAACTTTATACTTGATATCTGTTCATAGTGTACATATTTTTTGTACAGGGTTTGGAACTCTCTTATTTAATCAAAAGGGGGAATTGCTAAAGGAGCTCTTCCAGCCAATAGTTTTTAAGATACCATCCCACATGGACATGTTCTTAAACTATAAGTGCAGCTGTAAAGCATGTGTTCACTCTGTTGCTTCTAGCTCTCACTTCCAGCTACTAGATTCAGTTCCTGTTCTTCATTCATGCAGAGGACTTTAATCTAGGACTTTGATCTAATTGTCTACCCCTGAATAAATAACCCTTTATTATATGTAATTCTGAACTAGTGTTGGATTATTTTGTATTTTCCACCACCACAAATGTATGTTGTATTCAAAATAGTTTTTCTGAGTCCCTCTGATAACAAACAAATTTGGGCATTAACAAGAAGATATAAATTCTGTTTTGTCTGGAACATTTTGAATAATATGGTAATTCAGAATCAACTATAAGGTATCTGACCTCTTGAAAATCATGGACTTAATATAGCTGTGATTTCATAATAAGCACATCTGAGAAAATAGTGGTGGTCCAGCAGTAATTCAAATTCAGGGGATTTATAATTCCCTAAATGTTCCTGGAAAAAATATGTGATAAAATGGTATCTATGAACACTCAAGTACTAAAATTCCTTCCTGGCCTATTAAAATCTTATTTAAAATTCTTCCAGATCGAAATCATTCTGAGAATTACATTCACATTCCAAGAAGCCAACTTCAAGCAATGCCTAGGCAATATCTCTAGGGCATGGTATATCAGGGCGGGTGGAGGACTGTTTTGATTTGTAATGGCTTAAAGTCATTAAATAACTTTCTCATTCAACTTAATATATTAAAACATTATATGAAATTAAGTTTAGATCTTTGGAGAATTAACTTGTCAAATGTAACCTTGGCCTGCTATAATTCAAATGATCTTATCCTATTTTAGTCTTGGTTTGGGAGGCATCTTTTCTTCTTAAATATGAAAAATGTCACTCACAGAAGAAGTTATTCTATGTGTTTTACTGCTTACTAAAGAATTTCTTTCTACAGCACATTTTTCAATGCATTTCTTAAGTATATATTGAACTTCTTAATAAGTAGTGATAGACTTCATAGTTATGTAAATTTGATGAAATACTTTCTATTCATATGCCAATCAAATAAAGTAATTTACATAAGTATAAATGATTTGTCAAATTATTTTCATTTAGCTATAATAAATATTTAAATTATAATAGTTTATAATTACAACTTTCTTGTTTCTGCATCATATTTAAGAGCAAATGAGAAACGTCTATCAACCTAATATTATAAAAACACTACTTTATTCTTATTCATGGCATAATTCACTTTTGATAAAAAGTAAATTCTTATTCTTCTTACTAGCATTTTAGATAACATATTTCTGCCCCTATTCAACAGAATTTTTTAGAAAATGAAATTGTATGTAAACCATGAAGAAAAATTGAAAGATTAATTCCAGTTTACCTACATAAATCAATAATGTACATTGTGGAAAATTAATTTTGTTATTTCTTATAATTTGAATCTCACATATGCATCATATTTTCCTGTTTTTCACTACTTAGTCTGTATCTGGTGGCATTGTCTAAAAAATAATAAAGCTTTTAAGATATGAGTCTTGTGGCAGAATTTCTCACAAGAGGCAAACTTTTGAGGTTTCCTGACTCAGTTCCTCAGTTTCCTAATTTCCTGTAATACAAATATCTCCTCTAAAAACTCCCTCTTAAAACACCTTCTCCACTATTAAAGACTCAAACTCTCTGATATTGTGAGCCAGACAAAATTTTGTGTACTTTAATTTATTTATACAAGGAAATTTCGTAACTGAATCAAAAGTATCTAAAAATTTTATATTACAGACATAATAAAAGTGACAGGTAGTTCCCTTTTGGAGATGAGATAAAATAAAAAGTAGAGACACAGCATATACAATACATGAAGTATGTTTGCTCTGCTAGATTAATTTATAAAACTCTGTTTTTTAATTTTTTTTTATTATTATTATTATTTTTTTTTAAAATATAGGGTTTCTTTGTAGCTTTGGAGCCTAGCTCTTGTAGACCAGGCTGGTCTCAAACTCACAAAGATCCACCTGCCTCTGCCTCCCTAGTGCTGGTATTAAAGGTATGAACCACATTTGCCTGACCGAACTTCAGCTTTTTTAACTAAACCTAGTTGCAAAATAGCAAAAATGACATGGTTATAGACATAGTCCTATTTTTTTTATAAAATTTGTTTTTCAAAACAGATATTTTTTGTTTTTCAAAATTACAGAATGTGTTTAGAAATTATGTAAACTATCCAATTCAAAGCTTTCTTTATGAAATAGTAAAGAGGAGTATCTTTGTTTTATACATGACCAAACCAACAAATTATATCTCAAGAAAAGTTATTTCTCTGATTGTATTAAAATTTTAACTATGTAACTCTAAATATTATGTAAAAGGTAAAACTTAAATGCAGGGTTAAAATTAGAATTGAGGTCTTAACTTGATTAATTTTACTTAGTCAAAAAATATCTCTTAATTAAAGGAAAGTGTTTCAATATATCTATCCGTGTTGAGTTAAAAATTTATAAAGCGCCTTTTGCTCAAGATCTTTATAGAATACAAATGCGAAGTACATTTGCACTTTGAAGATGCTTTATTAATTATAAAGTTCTTGTTATAAGAAGATATCCTTTGAGCAACTGACTTTAGCTTTCTAATGTATACTTTCATTATCAGTCCATTGTTTTAATTTTAAAATAAAATTATTTATAGATACTTTTTTATAATATTTGATAAATTGAAATGTTAGAAAAAACATTTAACAAAGCAAAATTGGTAAATATTTATATATAAAGTACTGTGAATTTCTTTTAATTTTTAATGGTATGATCAGCAAATTGTATATACATGTAAGAGTACCTGAAAAATATCTAAACCTTTTCAAGCAGTTTAAAATAGCTTCACATTATTTATAATGCAGTAGTTATTTATGATGAATTATAATGGAAGTCTAACTGATCACTGTATACAATATTCATTTGCCAAAGGACCAAAAGGTCACAGATCTTAAATTAATATGCTATATGAAATATAACATAAGTTTGCAGTTAATATTTGATATTTTACATAGTAGTTAGAAATTCAAGTTTCAGGAATAAATATTAATAAATAAAGATAGCATATTGTAATGAATAGAAATTGAATTAGAAGATAGTAGTTATTTAAAATCTTAAATATAGCAATAGGAAAAAGACTCATGTTTTCATTATTTTAAAATAGAGTCCTTAAAGAGAAAAAATCAAAGAATGGTTATATATCGCAACTTGAGTAATAATACTTGAAGAGAAGTGGAAACAAAAAAATGTTATTAAGACTGAATATTAGGAATTAGAAATATAAGAACATGTCCAATTTAGGCTGATTCAAACCAGCAAAACAGGATATTTTCATAATTGAAATTAGGACATTGAGCAGTCAGGGTGTAAGTCTGGTAGACTTTAGCTATCATGAATTAGATCTTGGCTTAATCTTTAGGGTCACAAACCATACTACTTAAGTGAAGCAAGAAAAAAAGGTTTAAGTTGAAGTAAATAATGACCTAAATTTGAAAGCAAAGAGAATTGAGAAATCCTCTCTTTTAATAAAGAATAGTAAATGTAAGTTTTGAAAAGAAAATGTAAGAATTGTAGTTTACATAGAAATAGCAATGACTATAAGTAATTCTGTATGTCTGACCATTTAAATAGTATTACTTGTGCATGTATACAGGCAATAATAATTTAAAAAGAGGCCATGAATTTGTGTAAGAGAGGTTACATAGAATGATTTGGACAGAGGAAATGGAAGACAGAAATGTGTAATTAGCCAGTCAGTGGTGATGCACACCTTTAATCCCAGCACTCAGGAGGGAGAGGCAGGTAGATCTCTGTGTGTTCAAAGCCAGCCTGGTCTACAAGAACTTGTTCCAGGACAGGTTCCAAACCTACATAGAGAAATCCTGTCTGGAAACGCCCCCCCCCCCCCGCCCACACACACACAAAAGAAAAGAAATTTAAAAATGAAATATGCAATTAAATTATTGTCAGAGACCAGAAGAGTTACAGTGGACGACCACCAGTTTTCAAATGTCAACCCAGCAGAGGAGTGATTCTCTGATGGAGTTTAATCCTTCCAGCAAGTCTTACAAGACCATTGTTTCCGTAAATTGTTGCTCAAATTTGCTAAAACATTTTGGTGTCTCAACAATGCCCAATAAAATACACAAAATCATAGTGTGTAATCTCATGTGATGTGTAAATGGAATCTCATGATTACTTCTCAAACTTACGGGCCCATTTATCTGTGAGTATCAGAAAGATGACTTTTCACGAAGTAGTATAACTTTGATATATAGAAAATATACTAGAATGTGCTTCCTAACTAGATCCCTTGTCCCATGTGGACTGTAGATACTTCAAAGACTGGTTTGTTCATTTTGTTCAGACTAACTTCACACAATTAGCTTTTTTATTTTTTACCTCAGTGCAAGTACAAACTAGACTCAAGTCTTTTTTGTAACTAGATCATAAGTTTCAAACAGTACAGCTATACATAAGGTCAGCGTCTCAGATTTCGAACCAAGGTTGCTGCACAAAGCACCCTGAGAAAATCATATCAGTTCTTTGCTTGACAAGGTTAGCTGATAAAAGACACATGAACACTGCCACCAGGCTCTGATTGCAGTCTTTCTCCTAAAACCTTGAAACCTTGTGTTGCCACGGTAATGGCTTGGTTCCCTATTACTATATAGATGTGCTTTTGACCAATAAGAGGTAGCTCTGGTAATTTTTCATTGCTTCAAGCCTCACCTGAGGAATTGTTTTTAGGTTAAAGAAGAAGAATTTAGGAAAAATTCGAATTAGAACAGGAGAATTAGAATAGACAAAGAATAAAGAGACTTATTTGGATAGCATGGTGTAAAAAAGTTTGTTCACCCGCAGATACCCTAAGTACATTTTGCTTGCTGTAGCGTCCAATCTTAACACCGAGGAGTACCATGGGGTTGTAATCTCAACATATGTTAAAGTCATAGAGTCTGCGCTAATATGTTGATAAGCGGCTCCTGCTTTATAATATTCACTGAAATTAATTATTGTTTTTATGGTGTAGATATAAAGGCCTTTAAACTCCACAAATATGATTGCAGCTAATTAACATATGGCAAATTTAAATGTGTGTGTGCATGTATCCCTGTTTGCCTGAATGTGTGTATGTGCTTTATATACATGCAACAGCCAATGTAGATCAGAGAAAGTCTTAAATACTTTGGTTCTGGATTTGGAATGCCAGAAGGTAGCAAGCTGCCATATATATGTTGGGAGTTTGAAGGAAGGCTGACTGTCACAGCAGAAAGTGACCTTAATTACTGAGATATCTCTCCAATGTTTGGGTAAAAGGTTTCCCAAGAGAAACAAAAGGATAATGCTAGCATTTATATAGCTAAAAGTAAAGATAATCATTTAAACATATGAATATAAATTTCACATATAGAAAACTGAAAAAAGCAAGTTTAGCTGAAAGCTTATAAAGGAAACTTATTAATTTTGCAGACAAATCTTCAGTATTGTTTGGTACTTTCACAGTGGCAATAAATTTATGGTTATATGTGGTAACTTCCCCTGAAATCCAAAGAATAAGAATGCCCCAGTGAAGCATTGCTCGTCTCCTTTTGTATAAAAAATACCTGGGTTTAACTATATTAGTTTAGAAGTTCTTATGATTTATTAAAATGATAATCATGGCATGACTTAAAAATATTGGATTACTTATTTCCTCTTTGACATCATTCATTTTCTTCTTTATTACTTTGGTTCTTTTTGCACATGAAACAATTTATTGGAATTATTGGCAGTATTAAGTATTTTATGGCATTTGGTGTCAAACACAAAGTTTGATGGTAACACAGAGAAGTCAAAAACAGCACGAATGTATTAAATGTCAAAGGCTACAGGTTGATCTCAGAGGTTAACAATACTTGCTGCCTTTCCAGGTGACCTGCATTCAACTTTCAGCAGCTCCATCTCAGTAGGCCTTAAATGTCTATAACTCAAGTTTTAGAAAGCCCCATGCCCTGTCTTCAGCTGGCATCTTCTTTCAAGTGCACATACCCAAATGAAGATAGACGGATAATACATCATTAAAAATTATAAAAACAAATCTTTAAAAGTGTGAATATTGAAAGCTACACTGTGATGCTTTTCCTAATTCATAGTTAATACAGCAATAGTAATAGTTAAAAGTTGTTGAAACCCTGAAATACACATTTATGGAGAAACTTCCAACCCCTCCTATGCTGCCAACTTACAATTTCTAAAAATAAGAGAGTTGGCTGGGTGGTAGTGGCACCTGCTTTTAATCCCAGCACTTGGGAGGCAGAGGCAGGCAGATCTTTGTGAGTTCAAGGCCTGCCTGAACAAGAGCTAGTTCTAGGACAGGGTCCAATCTACAGAGAAACTCTGTCTCAAAAACCAAAAAAAAAAAAAAAGTTGCAGGCAATTTATAATGCAATTAATTTCTACAACCTGAAAGAAACTGTCATGGTTGTATTCACAACTCACTGACTGAACTTGTGACATTCAATCAGCCAATATTGTCAGTAAACTTTTCTTTTCTTTGGGCCAGAAATAAAGAAACTTCTGATATTTGTTGAACGTCAGTGTGGATGACTCTAATGTTATACTTCAATATAGTAGCTGAACATCGAAGATTTCAAGCTTTTATAATTCATAGATATTCGATAAAATAATCAGTAAGGACATGTGTACCTTTGTTATGAACTTAATGGTCAAATTTTGGAATTAAGTATTGTAAATCATGGGGATGCAAAGGTGGCAATTATAGTCTTAGCTATTTTATTAGTTCAATCAACTTGGGCAATGTGGTATAGTGATAAATAATAATTACTTATGTAAAGAGAAATAGGTATATCAGCTTCTTTTTTTTAACACATGAGTTGCTTACATGTATAAGAGAAAATGTGGTGCTTTCTCAAAAGAAAAAGTCACTATCAGTGATGCAGAGAGAATGGTAGCAATATTTGAGAAGTTTTATAACTACCTGATATTGACATGTACTTAATATTCTAAGAATTTAAAATGCTATTAAATATATAGCATGTAATTTAAATATGTGTTATGCTTACATATATTAATATATGTAAGACAGTTACATCTACGACTTGATGTGGGATTCCCCTCTGTATAAGTGAATATATTTTATTACCTTTGGTTAGTGAATGAAGCTGCTTTGGCCAACAAGTTAACAGAGCAAAGCCAGGAGAGAAATCCAATCAGACATATAGAGAGAAAGTAGGCAGACTCAAGGAGATACCATGTAGCTGCTAAAAGATAAAGAGGCAGCTGCAAGACAAAACCTTACCTGTAGGCCCCAGCCTCATGGTGATCCACAGATTAATAGATATGTGTTAATTTAAGATTTAAGAGTTAGTCAATAAGAAACCTGAGCTAATTCACCAAACAGTCTTATAATTAATACAGTTACTATGTTATCATTATAGTCTGGGCAGCTAGAAAATAAAAAAGCAGTCTCTGCCTACAAAGATTATTTTGTTGAAATTCACAATGACTTATTTAAGGTGGGTAAAGGAAACAGATTAGCCAGGACCCAAAATATGACAAAAACAACTAAGGATTTTAAGATATTAAAATTAAATAAACAATCTGTAATGTATGTTCAGGTGCTGAGTCATAAAACTGAGCTGCATTCTTATTGACAAAATTAAATAATATTTTGCTTCCAAAGCCGTGAAATGTATTTATTGTTATAAGCTACAGTTTTGCTGAACTTAATATCAAATTTGCTTTACAGTCAATGTCAAATGTGCTGTGAAAAATGTCAAAAGTTAGTGGAGCTATCTCATTAGGTGAACATTTGCAAACTTACATTTTGCTTTTTTACCACATAACCTCCACTGTAAAAGTATTTCTAAGAAAAATAATTGAAATCTAGGTATTGCATTTTTTTAAAAAATGAATGCGGATGATTTCCATGAATACACTTCTCTATTCACATACTGACTACAGAGATTCACTCCACTATGATTTTTTTGGACATAATGGGTCCCCTTGTGCTTCATCTCATATTACGACTTTCTAGGGTGCCTAGAATACTTATGTCTACCTTTCCTTAAAGCCAACTGCTCATGACAGTCATCTGCAGTTCTATGATTTGGTTCACCTGTTACTGTCTCTTTTCCTTCTCAGACCAACATTTTCTTAAAGAGAGTGTACTCAGAAACAAATACTGGATGTTCATTAAAAACCACCATTGAGTGATATTTCTAGTCTACAGCTAATAATTTATTTTTGAACACCTATTCCATCACTACATGCAAACAATATCTATATCCATGCATCTCTAAATTAAATTGTAATAAATGCACATTTATTACATATTAAATGCATATTTAAGTGAACATTTGAAGCGTAATTAATTAGGCAAGTGGTGTGGGAAATCCTGTGTATATGTTGCTTTTATTGGTTAATGAAAAAGCTTCTTGGACCTATGACAGGGAAGAATAGAGCAGGGCAGGAATTCCAAGCAGAGATAGTGAGGGAAAAAAGACAAAGACAGAGAGATGCTATGTAGCCACCACAGGAGACTGGTGCCAGATAGCACCAATAGGCCACAACAAGTGGAAATACACAGATTAATAGAAAGGGGTTAGTTTAAGATGTAAGAGTAACTTAATAAGAAGGCTATACTATTGGCCAGGCAGTGCTGTAATTACTTTAGCTTCTGTGTAATTATTTCAGGTCTGGGCAGCTGGGAAAAACACAAGCAGCCTCTGCCTACAAAATGGTACCAATGTGAGGCCACTATGTCCACATAAAACCTGAGAGAGCTTGAAAAGGAATTCTAGACACACAAAAAAAGTAGATTTTAGCGCAGCTTCTTGGTAGCCATGCTTATTTTTCAGACAGGCTATGTTTGCTTGCAAAGAGCACGGGCGTTGTGGCTTCTAAAAGCAAGGTTTTCCTGACTCAGCTTTAGCAGCAAAGGCTGCATATTATCTTTAGGGGAGGATTACCTGGTTCATGCTACTTGCACAAACAACTCTGGCTCTTTCAGGAGACTAAGCACTTAAATGGAGTCAGTGAGCAGCATGGTACAAATTGCTTAATAGTACATAGAGCTGCTGTGACCCTGGAGTTGGGGCAATGTGCATGACTCTCAAAAGCAGTGAACAAGTCTCTGCCATGTTGAATTGTGTGGAGTCAAGAGGCAGGGCTGTGGAGTTGGTCCTAGCTATGCCCACTTAGCATTTCATAGAAAAAAAACTCTCCTGGTCAAAATATAATTATGGAAAAGACCTTGTAATGGGTCACAGGGTTGGATAAACGTACATATGCTTGAGAGAGAGAAAGAGAGGGAAAAAGTCTAAACATCTATAACATAAGAGTATAGACAGTCATGGATTAAATGAATAAAGATAATAAAATGAATATTAAACTTGTAAAAAAAGGCAATAGAATAAGAAAAAAAGCCACATAAAGATAGAATATACCCAGAGAGTCTGAATTATGTATATTATTCTGTTGTCTTTAAATTTTTTAGCTGTGAATGACCCAAGTGCAGAGACATTTCATTGTATAGGCTGTTAAGCTAAACCAACATATATATTTTAGAGGTATCTTGACTTCAAAACCTGGGTCTCAGAATATGTTGTTTTGGAAAAGAGGTTCTGCTTTTATTCCCATAGAAGATGAGAACATTTGGATTCCTTTCAGACTAATGTGGTTTGATGAAACCAGAGCCCCTAAACAGTCTCCATGAACCCCCCAAAATACTTTAGCCAACAAAAACAGGAAGTAGTTTGAAGATAACCATGCCCAAATTCCCAAATATTGTTTAGAAATGTTTGTTTTCATTTAAAGGGAGATATGATAAAAAGATGAATAGTTTACATTGGTGTGAATTTTGGCTTATTTATTCAAATTTAAGGTCAATTTTGCTATATGCATAGTTCTGATCTTGATTAAGGCATTGTTTTAAGCAGCTTATTTAAAATGTAATGTATATTTAAAAATACAGATTAATAGTCATTTATAATAGTCAAACTTGTAGTCAAGTTAGTTTGGTTTTCTAGATAAACAAAGATATATTTCAGATGGATAGGTATTCCTCAGAATTTTCAAAGATGTAGAGAAGATAGCATTTAAAGTGTTTTACAAACTCAATCTTTTCTCAAAAATCTTCTGGCAGCACAAATTACATCAAAGAGGTTGATGTGCATTGAAAAAATTCATTATGGAATTTGTCTTCCATGTGACAAGGCTAGCCATTTGCATAAGAAACTGCACTTGCCTGTACTGTTTGATGGTATACTTTATAAATGGGATATGCAGGGCCCAAAAATAAAAGACTGCTGAAGTTGCCTAAAGAGGCTGAGACAGTCTTCACAGTTCCTGCTTAATTAAAGCATTTGTCAGACATTCTGCAGGATACAGAAGAGTGTGACTGCCAAACTGCCAATATAGGTGGAACTGTCTTTGAAATTGTCTGCTTCATGGAAAAGTCCACCAGACATTATGGGCCTATAGGCTGAAAATAGATGCCCCCAATGTTACAGAAGAACTTTGGGTGACTGTCCAAGCAGCAAAAGGTCTCTGTCAATTCTAAAGTTTTAGAAGATGCTTACAATGTACCTCCTATTTACTTAGATAATTTTATATCCTTCTGGAGTCTTTGATGGAGTTGAAGATAGGTAGTAATAGTTTTCCTTAGTTATGATGAAAGATAAATTAGATATAAATATTTAACTGTAATTCTGGCTTGATATCTGTTTTGTTATATGCAATTTTACTATGTTAAAGTTAATACCTTCCTTTTTATTTGAACAGAAAAGGAAAATGGTGTGGGAAGTTCTTCTGTATTTATATATTGCCTTTATTGGTTATTGAATAAAGAAGCTGCTTGGGCCTATAATATGGCAGAATAGAGCAAGGCAGGAATTCCAATCAGAGGTAGAGAAAAAGAAGATCAAGCCAGATTGAGGCCATGTAGCTTCCAAAGAAGACAGATGCCAGAACTTTACCTGGTAAGCCAGAGCCTTGTGGCAACACATGGAATAATAGAAATGGGTAAATTT
The DNA here is from genome assembly GCF_018167655.1 of Microtus oregoni. Classification (NCBI taxonomy): domain Eukaryota; kingdom Metazoa; phylum Chordata; class Mammalia; order Rodentia; family Cricetidae; genus Microtus; species Microtus oregoni. Next base: position 21,652,562 of record NW_024543060.1, read on the forward strand.
AAGATGTAAAAGTTGGCTAATAAGAAAAATAAGCTAATAGTGTGATTATTTCAGGTCTGGGCAGCCAGGAATAAATGATCAGTCTCTGCCTAAAAGTAAGGAAAAATATTTTATTGAAATACACTGAAGACCATTGTTTATATATACATATATATACATATATACATATATATGTATATATATAAAGAAAATTTTTAAGACTTAGATACTCAAGAAGTCAACAAAAATCTTTGCATTCAGTACAAATTCTGAATTCAGGACAGTTTCACCACAATCAATACTTACATCCTATTTCATGTAGAACATTTCTAACTCAAAATGATATAGTTTCTTATAGAGTTTCTCAAAGAAAACAAGGTACATCAAATGTAGGTCATCTCCAGTTTAAGGCAAGGTAAACTAAATCAGACTTGCTTCAGACTGAATCAATAGACTGTTTTCTTTCTCATTACAAAACACTTTGAGAAAGAAAATAGTACACTTGCTTATATTCTAGTGCATTCCAGCCACAGTAGTATTAGTGTTTTGGAGCTGCAAATTACTGCTTCTCAGAGGAGAATATGTGTACCAGAAGATGTTTAGTGACATCTATGGCATAGTCCCAATAAAATCAGCAGCACATTGCCATAGATGACAACCAAAAGCCTTCATTTAAAATATTTCCTAGATCAGGAGCAATTAGTACTAGCTTAATTGAGTGCTTTTGGATAGAATGTGTTGCTTAAAGGAAATGTATTATTGTTTGTGGACAGTGTGCAAGGGAATACAAGGAAAGGATGAACATATATGGCTTTCTTTTTCATGCTTCGTATGTAGAACTAAACTTAGAAAATTAAAACAATCAAGTTAAGCTTTTATGAAGTTATCAAACTGAACACATGTTCATGCAAATTAAACATTTTAAGGTATTTTGTCACTTTTTTACAAAACTATTTCATATATTAGCCATCTCCTAATTTGATAATATATGTGAGGTACCTTTAAAAGAGGAAATTATCACTTGGCTCAGGTTTTTGCAGTGTCAGTTTATGACTGCTTTGTCACTTTTGCCAGCGCCAATTGGGAGTCATAGTGTTCAAGCGAAAGCCCATGCTGGAGAGAAGCCATTCACCGCATGTGAACAAGAAACATGCAGAAATCAAGAGAAAAGCCAAAGACAAATATAACCTTAACAAACACACGTATACAGAGAATTAATGCATCATTCTGGACACCTCTATACCTAGGACTTGGGAGGCAGAGAGAGGCAGTTCTATCACTGTGAGTTTGAGCTCAAACTGGTCTACATAGTTAGTTCAAGGACATCCATTGCTGCATAATGAGACTCATTTTGGGGGACCAGGTCTGTTATTTAAATGAACTAACTTCTTTAGTGATTACCCTATTTGTCATCAAGGAATCTACATTCAGTAACTGATGGAAGCAGATCCAGTGATCCACAGCAAGCACTGGGCTAAGCTCCTGGAGCTTGGTTGAAGAAACAGGACGGATCATATGAGCAAGATCAGTCAAGATAATAATGGGAAAAACAACAGAGACAGGTAACCTGAGCTAGTGTGAGTTCATGGACTATGGATTGACAGCTGGGGAACCTGAATGGGACTGAATTATCTAAATGTGGGTAGCAGTTATGTGGCTTGATCTGTTTGTTGGGGACATGGCAGTGGGACCAGGATTTAACCATGATGCATTAACTGACTTTTTGAATTTATGAGATGTCTATCCTTTTGCATACATGGAGTATTGCAGAGATTGTTCGTTTTTTTATCAAATTTACTGAATTCACAATATAAATTTTATTTTTAAAACATTTTATATAAAAGGTGCTTCATTGATGAACATATAAAGCACATATGGCAGTCCCCTAATTATATCACTAAATTATTGAAGCAAGAGGCATATGTCAAAGAAAGTACATGCTATAACAAAGGACTGTCTCAAAATGTCAATAACTTGGTAGAGAGGATGGATATGATCAAATTGTACTTACATTTAAAATTCTTTTAAATAAAAAATAGCATTCACATTACTGTGAAATCTATATGATACTCATGAATTGTATATAAAATTTATGCTCTAGACTGCTTCTTATCAAATTTATACTCTTGACTTAATATTTTTAAAATATTTTTATTTTTTAAGAGAATGATATGGTCATCCCATTTCTGCATTGCCCCTTTTGCATCAAATTTAGACGTATGGCCCCTTTCACTTTATTCTCTTTCATTTCTTTAAATTGAGCTAAATAAGAAAGTAAACAAAAAAAGGTATTAAATAAAAAAATTTAAAAGAAAGTTATTGTTATTTTGTTATTCCTTGTTCTGAATAGCATTCAAAAGAAGAACAGATTAGGTAAAATAGTAAGGGATATATCATCTTATAAAAGAAGACTAAAAGTTAATTTTATTTAGAAGTTCCTTGATTCGCAGATGCAGGCAACATACTCTATCAGGAATGCTGATGCTCCCAGAACTCTTGCCTAACAAAGTAGTTGAGTGAGCAAGAAAGTGAGACACTGGTCTTATATGTCCTTTTAAGAGTACAAGACTTTTAGAAACCATCCAGCACTACTTACCTTATATATGCTTGACTGTTGTGTGACATACACTCTGACCTTCTAAATGGAGAAAAGAATGAGGAACTGATGAGTAGCAGCATATAGCAAACATTAGAAAATTGTTTTTTCGTTAGAACTCGAAGTTTCTGCCTCTATTGAAGGATACAACTACCTTCTGTTCTAAGTTAATAAAAAGAAATATTAGTGATATCAATTTTTGTATCATTTTTTGGTCAACTTCAGCTAATGAACATTAGGGTTTGACCTTCACTGTCAAATGTCACCCAAATTCCAACGTTGTAGCTTTTCAAGTGGTTCTCATGGTACAATATGTCACCAAACAAAGGTCCTGAAAAAAGTAGAACAAATTTTCTCTACGTTTCCTCATATGTCATAATATGTCTCAGAGCAGGGAAAATGTCTTGACATTTACAACCATTACCTTTCCCAAGGTGGTTTAAATTATTTGAGGAATGAAAGAGTATCTCTGTGTTTACATGGTTTTATCAATAGATGAGAATGGACACATATTAATAAGTTGGTTTAATTACTGAATTGTCAATAGGCAGAAATAATTTTACAGTTACATTTGATCCCTATCCCTGAAAACTAGCTGCATATGAAGCTTGTTGGAATATAATTGTTTACCTTATAGCCTTGCTGGATATCTATGTGCATTCTGAATTATTTATTATCGAATTGTCTTCATCGCAGCCATTTTCTGCAGACTACTCCTCAGGCATGTGTTTTTAGACATGCTTAAAATGTTCCTAAAAAAGAGTATAATATCATGCTGATGGGAACAATTCCCAAGATGAAAACAAAAAGTATACAGTATTAGGAAATAAATAATTGTGTTTTTGGGGAAATGTCAGTATGTCTCAATAACAATTTTTTTCTCTGTACTATTCACTCACTCTCAATAATAATAAAATCTGAATATTTATGGTATCCGGCATGGATGTTTGTTTAGTGATATGTTTACAATTATATATTTCTGAAAAATCACACCACACATAAAATGTACACTACATATCATTAAGAAGACAGTGGGTCTGCATTATTAACACAATTTAACTAAGAAAAAAGTATTTAAAAAGAAAACATTGTATGTGAAAAAAATCATAATTTTTAAGTTGGTATTTTCTTTGATCTGAAGAAACAGCATTAACAGGATTTATGTTGGAGGGATCTTTTGCAAAGCACTAAAGGTGTTCCAAACCTCTTAAAAGGTGCTAGAATGATATCTTGGTGTGGAGGCCCAAAAGGTGTGAGCCTATTTCCACCTTGTCTGAAGGTCAGAGAGTTTCAACTTGCTTAAATTTGTTGCCATTCTACCCCGACCAAAGGTCAGAGAGTTGAAACTTACTTCTATTCCTTCAAGGTTATTTTCTGTTTCTGCCACAAAGACCCCACCTAGATTTAGATCAGAGAGTTATCTCTCAAGGTTATTGTCAACAAGTGTGAATAATATCCAGAACCTGTATTTCAGGTACAGAGTAGTAGGTCTGTTTCTACCTCAAACAAAAGTCTAAGGAACCAACTAAGTTCCTTAGACTAAGACAACAATGGGTTCTACCCAAAGACTGGTTTGCCTACTGAATGCTTTGATCTAGGCTGTGAGCATTATTTGTCTTGTTCTAACAACAGAATGTTTAGCTACAAATGTAGCCTGCAATCTTCAACTGGTCTGTTCATTTCCTTGTATCATGTTAATGCAGTTTTGTTGTTGTTGTTGTTTAATCTTATTCCTGTCTTTTGGGATCTAGGGTGTTTACCTGTTGGGGACCCTTCCCCAACCTCCTCTGTTATGGATGACCCTTGGTAGTGCCTCAGAAATCAGGACACAGGGAATGCAGAGTAGGAGATACAACTGCATACTTTATTACAAAGCCAGTGTTCATTTTTTAATACTCAAATCACGATTCAAACTACGTTCCCATAATACATGAAAATAGTTTCATAGACTAGTCACTTGGTTGTGACTAATTTCGAGGGCTTCGTGCCCTAGGTAATCTAAACAAAAAGCTCGGTTTCATGGGAATAACTCTTGTTACCTTTCCTTAGAGTGGGGATGCATATTTTGATGCTAACAAAGCATATGTAATTAATTACATTTTCATCCCACAATATAAAATATTAGACATAAATTAACTTAAAGTAAGGATAGATTTATTGTAACAAATGTCTTCAGACATTTCATTCTGAGCCAGGAGGTGCTGGTGCATGACTTTAATTCCAGCACAGGGGAGGCAGAGGCAGGCAGATCTGTATGAGTTCGAGGTCAGCCTGTTTTATAAGAGCTAGTTCCAGAAGAGGCTCCAAAACTATAGAGAAACCTATATTGAAAAAAAAAATCCAAAGTCAGATATTTCATTCTGAAATTCTTTAGTCCTGTTAATTTTCAATTTGTGGTGGCTTTATTATAGTTAGAACATATTATCAAGTGAGCATTTCTAAGTCTAACACTAGCTAGGAATAAAATGGAGAAAGGAAAGGCTAGAGGTTCGTTATTCCATTCAAGAACAGGACTCCACATCTTCCCCAAAACAAACCTTTAACAAAGAAATATCAGTAGATTTAAACTATAACAATATGGTTTACTAAGCAACATTGATTTCTTGATTGGGAGACATGATTGCCAATGTGATACAAATACATTTATGTAACTTTGTATACATGTCTATTTTTTTTTATTTGTTTTTTTTTTTGTTTTGTTTTGTTTTGTTTTGTTTTTCGAGACAGGGTTTCTCTGTGGTTTTGGAGCCTGTCCTGGAACTAGCTCTTGTAGACCAGGCTGGTCTTGAACTCACAGAGATCCGCCTGCCTCTGCCTCCCGAGTGCTGGGATTAGAGGCATGCACCACCACCGCCCGGCTTATACATGTCTTTTGTTATTTCAAAATTATCCCTTGAAACATGAAAGTTTGAGTAATGTGTCTTAGGAAATAGGTGTCATGGAAATGACAAATAGTTTAAGTCACAATTATTAGGATTCATAATTTCTTGTATTTCCTAACAAATGCCCTCCTGTGGTTTCACATAACAGCTTAAGTCACTTAATTATATTTATCAAATGGGGAATCAGAACACGAAACACAGCAAATCAGAGTTTCATTGTTTTGCATTTATTGGTAAAATGAACACCTATCTAATAGACCTAAAGTAGATTGATAATTCTACACATTAAATTTTGGGGTTCTCTCAGAAGAAATTAGGGATGACTTATTAGAAATAATGAATAATTATATTTTCTCTGCAGGTAATATGTGTCTACATTATGTTTTATAATGTATAAAGCATTCACTGATGGAAATATTGAGTGTACCTAGTATCCTCAAGGACAAAATGTCTAAGAAGAAATTTAATTTGAAAGAATATGTGGCTTCTGTATAAGTTTTCATTATACTTGATCCCTCATGTAATACCCAGGGCACATCAAAGGAAAGAGGCATTTGATAGAACAAGTACATAGAACCAAAATAATCATAAACAATATTTCTCAATATATTTGTTCCAAACTAGAACCAAGATGTAGAGATGAAAGCAGTTCAGTACAAATTAAATTGTTCAATATTAAAGAAGACATTTTTCAAGATGCATTACTTATTCATATTGAACATTATTACCTCAACTTTTTTCATTTTATTTGTAATCCTCATATAACCTTTCATACATTTAGATCATATAAGTATATATGATCCAAATAGTGGGAACTTGATATATGTGACAAAATAAAGCCCATGTTCAGGGCCAAATGAATCCAGAGTTCCAGAGCAGTGAGGTTCATGTTCTAATGAAGCATGAAAGTGGATGTAGAGAATGAATATCTTGTGTGATTTTCATATGAAAAATAAAGCAAAAAAGTGACAAATTAATAATTGCTGAAATTATTGTAAAAATTGCTGAAATGACAATACATTGTTTTTTAATTAAGAGAATTCATATAGATCTTAGAGTACTGAGACAGAAGGAAATAAGAAACTCCATGGTAACTAATTCCCATTTGCAGATGAGACACAGCAAGTGGTCTTTTCCCACTAACTCTAGCCCTAACACAAACCCTAAATTTTAACCCTAACTTTTAACCATAACCCTAACCTTTAAACCTAACCCTAAACTTTAACCCTAACCCTTAACTCTAACTCTAACCCTAATCTTAATCCCTAACCCCTAACCCTAACATTAACCCAAACACTAACCCTAACCTCTTTTCCCAAAGACTACCTCAATCGATTCAAAGACTCAATCACTTTCCTTGAAAATCTTGCAATATGGAATACAATGAATATAGGAGAAAAAAAGAGAAAAAACAGAGGAAATTATCGTATTTAACATAAAAAAATGTCAGAATGGCAAGAAAAATTATTTCAGTGATCATGTTAGTTTTCATAAATAAAATCTTTTAGAGAAGAAGCAGGGATGGTTTCAGAAAGGTGATATTCTTTAATGTCTTTTACGTATTCCTTCAATGATTAGGCATAACATAGATTTGAAATTCTTTAAAACTGCCTTATTTTTAAACACTAACTTGATGACAAAATAAATTAGTTTAAAATATTACCAAAATTTTAAAATAATACATACTCTTAAAATACTCATTTTTATTAAAATGAAGATAGAAAGTCTTTTGTTAAATTTTTGTTTAAAAAAAAATGGAACCTGTGCTCCAGTGTGGGACTCTGTCTCTGTCTCCTTTCATCACCTGATGAAGGTTAATATCCAGGAGGGTGACTATATGTTTTTCTTTGGGTTCACCTTCTTATTTAGCTTCTCTAGGATCACAAATTATAGGCTCAATGTCCTTTATTTATGGCTAGAAACCAAATATGAGTGAGTACATCCCATGTTCCTCTTTTTGGGTCTGGCTTACCTCACTCAGGATAGTGTTTTCTATTTCCGTCCATTTGCATGCAAAATTCAAGAAGTCATTGTTTTTTACTGCTGAGTAGTATTCTAATATGTATATATTCCATATTTTCTTCATCCATTCTTCCATTGAAGGGCATCTAGGTTGCTTCCAGGTACTGCAACCCCAAGGTCCAAATCAGGAGCAGAAGAAGAGAGAGCACGAGCAAGGAACTCAGGACTGCGAGTGGTGCACCCACACACTGAGACAATGGGGATGTTCTTTCAGGAACTCACCAAGGCCAGCTGGACTGGGTCAGAAAAAGCATGGGATAAATCCAGACTTGCTGAACATAGCGGACTATGAGGACTGCTGAGAAGTCAAGAACAATGGCACTGGGTTTTGATCCTACTGCATGTACTGGCTTTGTGGGAGCCAAGGCTGTTTGGATGTTCACCTTACTAGACCTGGAAGGAGATGGGAGGTCCTTGCACTCCCCACAGGGCAGGGAACCCTGACTGCTCTTTGGGTTGATGCAGGAGGGGGAGTTGGCTGGGGGAGGGGGAGGGAAATGGGAGGCGGTGGCAGGGAAGGGCCAGAAATCTTTAATAAATAAATAAATAAACAAACAAACACCTGGAAGCATTTGACGTTAAAAATTGTAACTCAAAAAAAAAATATGGAACCTGGACATTCTCAAACATGCATATGTTTAAGTCATTTATAGAAAAAGTAGTTATGTCTGTTACCAAGTTATTTGCTTTTGCCAATGAGTTTTGAATATTCCCTCAATCACTTACAATGTCTGCTATCCTGTGAATATTGTGAAAACCCTCATTTGGAAAATAAAGAAGATAAAAGATATATCATTAGTACAACCATTTTCTTCACGTTTCATTTCTAAGCTGATTAAATGAATGAGCATGTGACATATATTTGAATATAATAAGAAAATACTTGTGTTCAGAATGTCCCATGCTCCATTCAGCTGAGACACTTTTTCTCCAAAATTTATGAGTTTTCAGATTCCATTCAAGAAATGTTCAGACATTGTTTTAATGCATAAACAATACAGAAAATTTTGTTTTATATTTATTTGTTTTAAGAATGTGTACAATTAACTTTTGTGATAATACCATGGTTCCTCTTCTAAGAAGCCTCTGAGCATACCCTTCTCAATAACATCTGCATATTAACTATGGCATTATTTTAATATGCTCCAATGTTAAAATTTTGCCTACTTTTGTACAATGAAATGCATCAATTAATTATAAAATTTTCACTTTATAAAATGTAACTTGAGGCTCACAAAAATGGCTCAGGAGGTAAGAGCATATGCCCTTAAGTATGTTGACCTGAGTTGTATTTTGGTCTCCAGGTTACACTAGGTATATACAGATAGCAGAATTCAGCAAACCATCTTCATAACTTCATGTACATATCATGGCAGACATCACATACACACATACTCAATTCAAAGCAAAGGCTGACCAGATCTTGCTGAGAAAACACTGGAAATTTTAAAGTGTTATGGCACATTTTTATGTTCTTTTAAAAAATTCACACTTTCAACATGAAGACTATCAAACAATAACAACAAAGTGTTTTATTATTCTTCCTTTCCTTTGCTTCATTTTGTGAAGACTGAGATTGCAAATTATGATTATAATCATTTTAGAGTATTTTTAGTTCACCCTGAATGCACAGATTTATGCAACACCTACTTTCCTTTATTTGGTTTATATTATCAAGTGAGAGCAATAATCCAATTTTTGTGTTTTTCTTCTAGTGAGGTACTGACAAAATACCAAGTAAAGGTTATATTAAATACATCCAAGTGATAGGAAGATAAGGCTTCAATTTAAAATATTTATAGCATATTCTAGTCAAGGTTTCTTATCTACTTCATTCTCAATACAATTCATAATGTCCCATATAATATGTCTTTATGTACTTAATCACTTATAAAAAGTATTATATTCTAAAAAATACAAGAAGTAAATATTCTCTACACAAGACAGGACAGTTATCAGTGCTAGGAGCAATCTCCACTCTGCTTTCCTTCAGATCCATAAAAAGGCTTAGAATTTTCTTTTTTAATGGAACTTCTCCAAAATGCTACTGAATCAAATACAAGACATATGATGGATTTCCAGTGTTTTGGAAGGGGTCTTTCTTTTCAAGCTAGCATGTCTACAGATCAGAAAGAACAAAAAACATGCACACAGTCCTTCAAATTACATTTCATAAATTACTGAATTCTGCAGTTGAAATCATGTCTGCATATCTTCACACATATCTAATATAGGTGGATTCAATATGTAGAGAATTTAAGTAAAAATTAAAGAAAAATATTATAAAATATTTTCACCTTAATTTTCTGTATGTGGTCAGCATTTGAACATGGCATTATATTTACTGAGACATAAACAAGGAAATAGCTCTTTACCAATTTCTCAGTACATATAATGCTTGGCATAAATCACTTTAAGTCCTGTTATCCTCTCTTTGGACAAAGCCAGTATGAAGAGTATTTAATTTTCAAAAGTAATTACTTAAAATATTTTACATATATATCTCCAATATATTTAAGAAAATTATTAGTAAGTAAATAAATTTTTGGTTGTTATAAAGTAATTACTTTGACAATATAGTAGATAATTCAGTATCATTTTATTTGAAGTTAGATTCACTTTGTGCTTGAAAGTGATACTTTTTTCATTTTATATATTTATTTTTTAAACATTTTTTTCCATTTTATATACCAATCCCAGTTCCTTTTTCTTCCCCTCTTCTCATTCCCTCCATCTTCTGGTTCGTCACTCACACTGTTGGGAGCAGTGAGACCACAGATTCTGAATTTTTTGTAATCCCCTGATCTGAGTGTCTACAGCTGCTCCCAGCAGGAGACCTTCAGGAGTTCCTGATGGCAGGAGAGTGGTTTCTTGTGGGTTTGGCTGGGACATGGCTATCTCTATACAATCTGCCCCTGAACACAATAAAGGGGGCATTCTTGTGGAATTCAAGGATGACCTGTGGTCGCTGTCTCTTTGTCTGTGTGTGTCTGTGTATTTTAACCTCCAGCTCCCTTGCCCCAAGCTCGCGAACTGGGTGCCAGCGCACAGAGCACAGACATGGGGGCGCGGTGCGAGGCTCACACCACTCCTCAGAAAGTGTACAGCTTCCCATGGGGAGTCAACAAAGTCTGTAACATCACTTTGAGGCAAGAGCAAGCCCCCCCCCCCACACACACACACTTACACTATCTAGGCTGAGTAAGGTATTCCTTTTATCTAAAGATAATAAGCTCCAAAAAGTCAGAACCCTGATCCTTCTGCCAGTGGCCCCACAGACTACCCTTGACACACAACTATCACCCAGGTTCAGAGGGCCTTGTTGGGGCCTATTCAGGTTCCCCTGCAGTCCAGAGTCAGTGAGCTCCCACTAGTTTAAGTCAGTGGGTATCTCCTTCATGGTCTTGATCCCTTTGCTCCTACTATTTTTTCTACCTCTCCTGGACTGGACTCCGGGAGCTTGGCCCAGAGCTAGCTGTGCATCTCTGCATCTGGTTACATCAGTTGCTGGATGAGATTCTAAAAGCTGTTTTAATTGAAAAGGGATATTTGAAATTTAGATACAATGAATTACAGATGCATTTATATATTCATTTATTTTATTAGACTGATGTTTCTCCTCCCTCTGCTCCTTCCAGTCACCCCAGCCCCACTCCCTTAGGTCTCTGAGTCATCCAGCCTATTGATCCTGGTGCTGCAATTTATATCAGAGGTGGACTTCTCTCCTGGTGTGGGTTTTGGTTAGACCAATAATTGGTGGGCCACTCCTTTAATCTCTTTCTCTTGTTTCTGTTGGTAGTAAGAGCAACGGCGGGCTGCGTCCCACTGCCCAGCTAGTTTAACCTCAGAAATAACCACACAGAAATTGTATTAATTAAATTACTGCCTGACCCATTATTTCTAGCCTCTTATTGGCTAACTCTCACATGTTGATTTAGCCTATTTTTAATAATCTGTTTTCACCATGAGGTCGTGGCTTACCGGGAAAGTTTCAGCATATCTGACCTGGTGGCTGGCTCCATGGCAACAATCTCTCTCTGCTTTCTTCTTCCCAGAATTCTGTTCTGTCTACTTTGCTCACATAAGTTCGGCCCTATCAAAACGCCAAGGCAATCTCTTTATTTAACCAGTGAAAGCCACACACAAACAGAAGTACCTCCTACACCATCTGTTGTTTTTGAGTTCCAACTTGAATCCATGGTGATTTAATAAGATACAAGAATTTATTTATTTATTTATTTTTGTATATGTTAAGACTTGCTTAGTTACTGTAGGAGAGGCCACTTGTTTGTCCTGTCTGCCCTGCTAGCTTAACCCTGAAATAATTACACAGAAACTGTATCCATTAAATCACTGTTTGGCCCGTTAGCTCTAACTTCTTATTAACTAACTCCTACATCTTGATTTAATCCATTTTTATTAATCTATATATCACCACGAGATCATGGCCTAAAAGCAAAGTTCTAGTACATCTATCAGTGGTGGCGGCTCCATGGTGTCCCCTAACTCTGCCTCCCTTCTCCCAGCATTCAGTTCCATCTTCCCCACCTACCTAAGTTCTGCCCTATCAACAGGCCAAGGCAGTTTCTTTATTTATTAATGTTAATCACAGCACACAGAGGGGACTCCCACATCAAGTGGCTGAGTATATGCTAGGTATTGGAGAAGGTAGTATGAAGTACTGAGAAGAAGGTAGGCTGTTTTTTGTTTGTGTAAAATATTCTGCAGATATTCATTAGGTCATTTGCGTCATAATGTCTGTTAGTTCCATCATTTCTCTTTTTAATTTCTGTCTGAACAATCTGTCCCTTGTTGAGAGTGTTGTGTTGAAGACTCCCACTATTAATGTCTTGTGTGAGATATGTGATTTAAGCTTGAATAATGTGTATTTTACAAATGTGGGTGCTCTTGTATTTGGAACATAGAAGTTCGGAACTGAGACATTATCTTGGTGGATTTTTCCATTGATGAGTATACAAGGCCCTTCTCTATTGCTTTTGATTAATTTTGGCTTGAAGTCTCTTTTAGATATTAGGATAGCTATACCAGCTTGTTTCTTCAGTCCATTTGAATGGTAAATCTTTTTCCAACCCTCTGTTTTGAGGTTGTGTCTGTCTTTGAAGTTGAGATATGTATCTATTTTGCAACAGAGGCTAAATTCTCTTTTCATAATAATTTTCTTAACCTGTATATTTTTATTAGAGAATTGATTCCATTGTTATTGAGGAATAATAATTACAAGTCATTGATAACTCCTGTTATTTTGTTGGTTGTGGTGTTGGCTGTGGTGGTTGTGTGTGTGTGTGTGTTTGTGTGTGTGTCTGTGTGTATACATTACCTTTTTGTTTTTTTTTCTGATGTGAGCTTAACTTTTGCCTGTGTTTTCATGAGTGTGGTTAACTTCTTTGAGTTAGACTTCTCCTTTTAGTACCTTTTGTAGAGCTGGATTTATGGATAGATGTATTTTAAATTTTACTTTGTCATGAAATATCTTTTTATTCAATCTATGGTTATTAAGAGTTTTTCTGGTATAGTAATCTGGGTTCATATCTGCCTCATAGTGTCAACAAGACAGCACTCCAGTGCCTTTTGGGTTTAAGGGTCTTTGATGTGAAGTTGGGTGTGATTCTAATAGGTCTGCTTTTATATGTTACTTGACATTTTTCCCTTGCCACATTTATTATTTCTTTATTCTGTATGTGGAGTGAGGATTTTAATTTCCAAGCCAGTTTATTGGTGCTCTGTAAGCTGTTTGTACCTTTAAAGATATGTCCTTTTAATTGGGAAATTGTTTTATATGATTTTGCTAAATATATTTTCTGTGTTTATGAACTGGGATTTTTTTCTTCTATTCCTATTATTTTTATTTTGGTATTTCCCTAGTGTTCATGATTTCCTTGTTTTTGTTAGGAATTTGTTTGTTTGTTTGTTTGTTTGTTTGTTTTTTCCAGAGAGTTTCTCTGTAGCTTTGGAGTCTGTCCTGGCACTAGCTCTTGTAGATCAGATTGGCCTCAAACTCAAAGAGATCCACCTGCCTCTGCCTCCTGACTTCTGCTTGTTATTAAAGGCATGCGCCAACACTGCCTGGCTACGATTTTTTTTTTATTTCACATTTTCTTTGATTGATGAATCTAATTCCTCTACTGTGTCTTCAACACCTGAGATTCTCTCTTCCATCTCTTGTATTCTGTTGGTGATATGTGAATTTTTAGTTCCTGCTTGCTTAGCCAGATTTGCTATTTATAGAATTCCCTCATTTTGTGTTTTATTCATTCCCTTTCCATTTTCAGTTCTTGAACCGTCTCCTTCATTTTTATTTTGTCTTGGCTTTCTTGGCATTCTTTAAGGAAATATTGATTTCCTCCAATTTTTTTTGTTTGTCTTTTCTTTTTATTTTTGAAGGGATTTTTAAAATATTCTATTCAAGAAACTTTATCATCTTCATGAAGTTGTTTTTAAGGTTGTTTTCTTGTGCTTCAGCTGTGTTGGATTATTCAGGTTTTGCTGTTTTAAGATAGTAGGTTACTGGTGGTGTCATCGTGCCCTTTCTGTTACTGGTTATGTTCTTGAACTGGTATTTAAGCATCTGGGTCTGGGATGATATTATATTTAGGTCCTGATCCCTGTGTTTTTCTTTATTGTTGGGTTGTTTTTTCCTTGTTTTCTACTTCTTCTCTGGTCTTCTGGCTTAAGCGATCAAAGGTTCAGGTGACTAGTGAATCTTGAGGTCCAGTAGTGTCTCTTTACTGTTTTTTTCGGGGCCTACAGAAACTCTGGTGTTTTGGGCACCACTGTTGTTTCTCTGGTTCTAAGTAACTGTTTGGCTTCCTGGGTACTTAGCGTGGGCTTGACTTCTAGGATTCCTAGTATGGTATGGTTGCCAGTGCAGTAAAGATTTCTGCTGGGACTGGCGTATTTAGATCAAGCCTGGGTTCTGGTAAAATTGAAGTCTTCTTTGAAGTTGTGGGCCAGCATATGGCATGTGGATGTACTTCTTAATTGCACATATATGTCAGTTTCTTGCAAATTAAAACACCCAACAAAACTGTAATTTCTAAGGTGGTTTAATCAGCAGATCCTTTGTTTTCTCTGTACTTCTCTGCAGACCTCCTGCGTCCTAGAGATGAAAAATTCAATCTCATCTTTCATAGAAAAGTGTGCAATAGATTTCTTCATTTCTAGAATACCATAAAGTCACTGCAGTGTTTCTCTTTAGACCTAGTTATTGTGGAAGTTAAATAGTGTTGTTTGTAAGAACGCAAAACAGAAGATACCAAATAGTTTATTAAGATAACTCAGAGACTGAAGACAGACTGAGCGCCAAGGGTATAAACAAAGGGTGAAATAGTTATGTTTCATTTTACTATGGCTATGTTTTCATTTTCTTATTTGTCATGGAAAGGTGACAGTTAGTGACTTTTTAATAATTAAGTTGAACTATCTCTTATTTGTTGAATTAAATTATTTCTATTGTCATTGAAATATGAACAAATAGACTAAAAATATTCACCGCATGTTTTGGCACATATTAATATTTTTACTTATTGAAAACTGTGTGCTTTGTATATGCAAAAAGCACATTTGTCAGAGAAAACATACCTGTACTTTATTACTGATTTAATTCTATTTATCCAGTCTTAGTACATGAAATTGGTGGAAATTGTTTTCATGGCTCCCTATACAGCATCAATACAAGCAACAAGAAAGTTAAAAAGATTTTATTTATTTATTTATTTATTTATTTATTTATTTATTTTTAAGAAAGTGGAGTGTACCTGCAATAGTGAATGTGAAAATACCAAAGAACAGCTAATAAAAGTCAGTTGTGGTTCTTTCCTACCATTTAGGCCCTGGGGAGCAAGCTCAGGACATTTGCCATGGTCACCAAATCTATACCCATTAAAGGATCTTGTTGCCCTTTCAAAAGTATCTTATACTAGAATTGACTATGTTGTTTTATTTTAAGTTAAAAGTATTCTAACCTAATCAAGGTTTTAAATCTCCCCAATTCTTTCCCTGATTCATTTGTTTAGTTATTCCTGTTATTCCAGGGATTAATCCTCCAACTTCAGGTATGCAAGGTAAATACAACACCAAGCCTACCCTTAGGCTTTTTACCATGCTTATTTTGATTTACAATCCCAAGAAGGATGCACAAATTGATCTTGGACTAATTGTGTTGACCAGGCAGACATCCTAACTTAAAATCCTGCTGCCTCAGCTGTTAGAAAAAAAAAAAAAAACTGGGAAGAGAACTGAAGATACTGTGCTGTGTACATTAGGTAAAGTGATAAAGACCATACAGGCTGAGGATAAACACATGCACTGGAGATATAAAAGATAAAATTTGTCTACTTAATATACTTGGATCAAAGTATCTGTAATTCTCTGTCATATTATAGTTTAACACTTTGGTTAACCAACAACACCTAAGAAAACACTGGGAAAAATATCACAGACTTAAAAATGAATAGAAGAGAAATTTACCCACACACACACACACACACACACACACACACACACACACACACACGAAAAAAAATCTGCATAATAGCAAGAATCAAACTCTGCCAATTGATATTTATCAAAATAAGTGGCCTCAATTTCCCAATGAAAATACACAGACTAACATAAAGAATGCCATAACAGGATTCATCCTTCTGATTCCAGAGACACACTTTAGCATCAAAATAGATATCGGTTTAGGGTAAAAGGAAGGAAAATACATTCCAAGCCAATGGATTTAAGAGGCAATTTGATATAGATAATTTAACCTCTGGTAAAAGAGACTTTAAACCTAAATTAATCAGAAGAGCTAGGGAAATGCACCGCAACTGTTGCAGGGGCCTGCTCATTTGTTCCCGGCTGATTAGACCCAAAAAAACCACACAGAAATTATATTTATTAAAACACTGCTTGGCTTATTAGCTCTGGCTTCTTATTGGCTAACTTACATATCAATTTAACCCATCTCCACTAATCTGTATATCACCAGGTGGCTATGGCTTACCAGTCAAAGTTCCCAGCTTCTTCCTCTGGCAGGCTATATGGCTTCTCTCTGACTCCGCCTTCCTTCTACCTTGCTATAGGCCAAGCCAGTTTCCTTATTCATGAATCAATAAAAGCAAGGAATTTCCACAAAACATAACAAGTTCTCTTGTCAGACTATTTTTTGACCACCAGCCAACAAATAATAACTAGAGATGTATTTTTATAATGTTTTACTTAAGCATGTTCCCATCTAGCTCTTAAAACTCAGATTAATCTACTTCCAATATTCAATGTTCTGCTGTGTGGCTCAGTTACCTCTCCTCTGTACTGTATGTCCAACTTGTTTTGCATCTTGCTGTGTCTGCCCACCTGTCTTTCTTCCAGAGTTCTCTCTTCCCCCAGGAATTCTGCCTATTCTCTCCTGCCTAGCTTTTGGACATCAGCTCTTTATTAAACCAACCAAAATGACAAGTCTTCACAAGGAGCACACAAATATTCTGCAACAGGATATAAAGTAGCCTTCAAAGAAAAATCCACCAAGAGGAAATTGCAGTTCATAATCTCTATGCTACAAACAGAGTGTTATCCAAGTTCCTTAAAAAGCATTGCTAGTGTGTAAATTAAATATTGACACTCTTACACTGATAGTGGCAGATTTAATAACCCCTTTCTCGTCAATAGACATATCATCCAGACAAACACTGAAGATAGAAATATTAAAGCACGTTTTGAAGCAAGTGGACTAATAGAATATTTTAACCAAATACAAAAGAAGATAACTTCATTCTTTACTACTCTGGAGGCTGTGGGAGCTAGGAGGACGAAGCTGACACATGGGGTATACTAAATCCCCATGTAATAGGCAATGTTATTCAGAGCATCAGGTAATTTATACACTGAGGTTATAGAGAAGTCAGATAAGTAAAGTATACAATCACAAGGGCAAGCCACATGTGGTAGGCAAATTTGATGATGAACAAGGTGTATGTTGCAAAAAACATGTTTTTCCATATAGGCGTAGAAACAAACAAACAAAAAAAAAACACCGTTAATGAATAATCTTAAGTAAACTCAATTCTATCTGCTATACTTTGAAGGACGATGAAAACACCTTGTAAGAGCAATTTCATGTTTTGCAGAAAAAGAGGTCACAAAGCACCTGTCTTGCTTTAATTGTGTTTTAATACAAGTACTTAGAATTTTCACATTACTCCATTCTTGGACCGTGTTCCAACATCATTCCCATTTTTTTTTTCATTTTTCTAAATGCAGAATATACAGAGTGTTTTGATTTGTGATGTTGTAGAGAAATTTAACTGTCATTAAATAAGTATTCTATAAACAAGCAAATTAAAACATATTATTCTAAAAATGCTAAAGATGATTATTTGTAACCATCTGCTACTAAGAGCAGGAATCAAAACTATATCTAGTACTATTGGTTGCATTATTATATTGATTATAAAAAAAATAGAGAATAGCTTGAAAAGATATCCATATGATCACCAATTCTGGTATCCTGTATAATGTAAGAGTATATTTGCCATTAATAGGAATACAAATGTTATGATGTCCTCAGCAAATGGGAAATGATTAAAATCCGAAGAAAAAATTAAACATAGTCCCCTTTTCAGATTAATAAGTAAATCTATTACAGTTCTGAATTACAAGCACAGAGATATTAGAAAGATAATAGGAGCTGGATCTCCTTTTGTACTTTAACTGGAGGATTGCTATCTTTCTTGTGATTTTCCTCTTCCTCTGTGGTTATTGTGCTTGATGTCTTGGGAACTCAGGAACTAAAGAATTCATAATATTTAAGTGGATCCATCTGCAAAGACAGCTGCAAACCCCTTCCCAATATTTTTCTAGAGAAGTAAAGTTTGTTGGGTTAATGCATCAGGTTGCTTATTTGCTTCTTCAATAAAACTTGGGGCATATAGTGCAGCCAAGTACAGTCTATAATTGGAAATAGTGGTACAACACCTTCAGAACTTCAAATGATATTTAAGGGTTTCTGAATGAACTATAAGAGATAATTAATATATCCAGTTCCCACAGGTGTATTGAGGAAAAGAAAGTATTAAAAGATTGATGGGTGTCTGTATTGTAATTCTCTCCTTTATCTTTAAATGAGCCATCAATAACATAAGTAACTGTCTCTGGAATGAGAGAAGGTTGAACAATATCTGTAATCAAGAATTCAGTTTATATAAGGAAACTCCCATAGCTTACCACCTGGTTATTGGCTTCCTATATCTCCATAGTAATCCATAAAAGAACTGGAAATTACACAGAGTTTTTTTATTGGTCTTTTAAATGATTGCTAGGTAAGGGTAATATAATGCAGCAAGGATCGAATCCCTATAATTGCTGACATTAGATATTTCCTGATTTAATAATTGAGTAAGAAGAATAAGGTAAACAGCATTTTATGGCCTTATGGTATAAATTCTTGCCAAGGTTTTTTCCTTTGCAAAAAATAATAAAAGTTTAAATAATTCTTTATTCATATAGACATAAAATTTTAATTACCTTCATCTAATCAAGAGAAAATAGATAAATCTATATTATCCAGTATGAAAACCATATATTAAATACTTTATAAATTTTTAAACTTTTCCTATTATATTTTGGGACAATTTTAATAAGTAAATATTGACTCAAATATATTTTTATATGTTTCTCAAAATAAATTTTAAAAGATTAGTAACAATTCATATTCCTACCAAGAACCTATGGTTGTTTCTCTTTAGCATAATCCTTGGGGGACTGGAAAAGCAGTATCATGCTTTTAGAATAGAAATAACTATTTTATATTTTACTATTTTCAATTATTCTGTACTGTTTAGCTACTAATTTTTATTTTGGGCATAGTATCATATTTTCATTGTAAGTGTAGTTCATCATTTGGATTTTTCAGAGTATATGTTTTAACAGTGTATTTATTACATTTTTAGAATAAAAATGAATATAATGTCTGTGTATTATTCACCTTTCCCCTTCTTGCAGGCATGCACAAACCCTTGTCTCTTGTAAAATTTCACTACAAACACGGTAGACACCATTAAGGAACTTAATACTGACATGTGTTTTCATAATTTGAGAGTTATTTCTCAATAAGTGCTGAAAACATTGCATGATCTTTGTCTATTACAAGCTTGAGTATTCATTTGGCCATTGAAAGAAATGTGGAAAATTTTATTGGTATTTGTGAAAAATTGTAACAAACATATGTTTACATTTTTGGTTGAAATGATTTTCAACTTATAAGTGTAAACACTAAACTATTACTCCTATATAAAAATGTTAAGAAAGTATTAATTATAATAGAAACCCCCAATTGCTATCCAGAGTGCTTTTGCAAATAATTTCCAAAGCTGTGACTGACAGTTCTGTTGGTCTCACAATTGCCAGCATTTGATGTGTAACTTTTTAGAATTTGGTCCCTCTAAGAGTCGTGTGGAGATATAGTTTGTTTAAATATGTAATTTCTTACTCCCTTGATCATTGAGCATGTTATGTTCTTTTTTTGCCTGTCAATTTCTTTTTCGTATGGAGTCCAATCAGATATTTTAAGCACCTTTTAGTGGGATATTCATTTTCTTATTGAGCTTTAAAGTACTTTGTATAAAGTATGAGCGTGTGCTGCTAAATGAGTGTCTAAAAACATCCGATCCTGGATATGGTCTCAACCAATAGGTGCAGCTGTCCTTCTGTGTGCAGAGGACACTGATGCCTCATAGTCACTTACCCTCTGTAGTCATCCCACTCATCTTACACAGTGATCACAGAGACATGGGAGGAAGGAGTGCAAAATATATGTTCAATTTACTGTTCTCAAATAGCATGCAGATTCCAGCATTATGAAATCTAGCCAGTTGAGATGAAGGTTCCAGGAGAACTTTATTTCTTCCTGTTCAATTATAGGTTGTTTCAGCCATAGAGTCTGAAGGAGGAGGGAAGATGGGCATAAAATCCTGCCTCCAGCCATAGCTATTATCAGTTTTTAGATGTTAGAAGAAACTCGATTTTATTTAACAGTCATAAGCTATCTGCCATAAACCAAGAGCATTGACAACAGCATCTATTGTATAGTTTTCTATGAGATCTCATTGGCTAACAGTTTCAAAAGAAGAACCCATTATTTGTTCTTGGCTTTTTAATTGTTGGTATCTGTTGTACAAAACTTGTTTCTCCTATTTTAGGGTAGGTTCAATTTAACTCTGTGCATATATATCACAATTATTTTTATTGACTATACTATAATGCTTATTTGCTATTGTTTTGTGAAACTTTTTTCTTATGTAACCTAGGCTTCCCTAAAAGTCACCATGCAGTTGCCACTGTCAATGAGCTGTTGGTCTTCATATCTTAACTTTTAGTGTAAAATTAGTAAATATATCTAAATAAAGACATTCAAGCTAAGGAAAAGTCAAATGATGGATTAAATAACTAAGGAAGAAATAGAGTTTAATAATATCAATAAAATTCAATGATGCTAATGTGACTGTATTTTAAATATTTAACATAAAACTTCATTTGCGAGTTAGCATTGAAATAATTTGTACAATCACAAAAGCAAAGTGAAAGTTGTACTACTGAATTTATTGTCACTGAAAGGGCTATTTTTCAACTGAGTGTGTAGATGTGGTTTATATAACTGCCTTTTTCTTTAATAGTTGACATTTAAAAATATTTTTTAAAGAATTAAAAACAACGTTGAGATAAATCTGAAATATTTCAGTTATATAAAATTGTATTGCCAATGAAAAAATTGACAGATTTTTTTTCAGATTTTTTTGTGATCTAAAGGGGAACAAATGCCTTATTTCCAATTTTAAATATTAATTATTTTGTCTTATGAGTATTTGTGTGTGAGAGAGAGAGTGTGTGTATGTGCATGAGTATGTGCATGTGTGAGTATGTGCATGTGTGAGTATGTGCGTGTGTGGTCTAACTAGGAAAGGGAAGTTATTTATTTATGCAAAATATCAGTATATGATTGATTGTGCCTGTCCATACATGTCCAACTGGCATAGCAAGGATGGTGTCACTGATTATAAATTCATTTTCTGAATAATGATGTTCTGAATATTAGCGACCTTTGAAAGCCTAAAATCATTTTACATCCATTCCTGGGTTGTTATTTATCACAATATCTCGTTTTCACTCATTTGCTCATGGCTTTCTACTGACTGACTGTATTGCCTTAGTACGTGACAAGCAATGACGTAATTATTAAACTGCCTTTAATTTCCAAAAATTATGTTGATAAAAGTTGTCTCTTCTCCCCCCTTTTTTCCAACATCCATTACAAAACACAATATCATTTATGATGTGAAGAACCTGAGTGAAGCAGTCAACAATAGATTTTGGAATATAGTAGCCAACAAATTTGTCTAAATCTTAACAATACAACTGAATGAAAATCAAGAAAATTTCACATGTGAATTAGTGATTTATGCACACAGAAGATATTCCTCAAGAATTGTGAACATAAATTCATAGTGCTGACATTTTACATAATCATGCAATGTCTGCAATAGTGTCAAAATAACTAATCTGCATTGTGCAGCCAGACTACTTTAGTGCAGTGATTAATAAGCAATTTCGGATACCTAGGTTGTTTTCGAGTAAATGTTATGCAAATATGCTTGAGTAAAGAATTAAAAGCTAAACTAACATGCTAAATTTTCAAGCAACAACTAAAATAAATGTTAATTTGACAAAAATACTTTTTGTTATTTATTTTACTTGTCAGATACTCTGCGACCTATGCTAAATAGAAAACAGTTGTTATGCTTACATGAAGAAAGATAGAATAAATCTACATAGTTTACTCATATTATTAAACAAGGACTAAATGAAATATAACCAAATGAGACAGGTAACACAGGAAATCTGTAATCACTATGTAGCCTAAATTTGATTGAAATGCATAGTCCTGTCTCAGATTCTGGAATGATGGTGTACAGGTGTTAAGATGTCATTCCAAGTTCAAATACCACATATTAAAAATTATATATATATATATATATGAATATGCATACATATATTTGATCATGTGTGTTTGTCATGTGGCTTTTCCCAGTGAAATGTGACTAATATCTCTTCTTCAGATAGGTGTGACCTCATAAACATCAGATGAAAGAAATACAACCATCAGCTTGTTGGATTTCCAAGAATCATGGGTCATGTGTTAATATTAGAAATATGGATAATAAAAGACAGCTATATCATTGAGAAGCCATCCCTAGCTTGTGATAACTCTCAATTAAATTCTTGCAGTTTTCTGACAGCTTTTAGTCATCTCTACTGAACTAAGTAGTCTATTTCCTCTAGCAAATGTTTACTACTTGGGGAGGGCATCTTGTGAACCTTGCAATGTTCTGTACATCTTGAGTTCTGTAATTTTATTATGCTCGCATAACTCTTATAAGCCTCTGTCCTTGCTGTAGGACATAATGTTTCTATTTGGAGGAAATGGTTATATAACAATATTGTATGAAGTGAAAGAGTGGTCCATTTGGAATGAGGAAAAAATGTAAGATACAAGAGTGAGTAGGGAGAGGGTAAGGGAAATGAATATGTTGAAAATACCTTATGTACTTGAATTAAATCTCATTATGAAACTCATCAGTTAGAGGAACAAATATACACCAGTAACATTTAAAATTCTTTTTAATATTGTCTTAGTCTTCTGATATATTCTTGATATGCAATGAGTTTCAAAATGCGAAATCTTTAATCTATTTATTACTTTTTATGTAGCAAACAGTTCAGCACCAAGATGCAAAATATCACATATTCACATGTTTATCATTCCTTTATTGAATTTCATTGATATGTTTGTCACCATTTAACCAGTGATATTGAATAGATATAAAGAAGAGAAAATCATTTGAAATCCCTATTTAGAGTGTTATTTTCCATGCTGTTACACCACTCAATATTGTATTTCTTATTTTTGCTGGAAATATTCCAGTGTATAATCAATTTGTGCATCTATTAATAAATATTTTAATTATTTTCAATATTACAAATAACTATTGTATAAATACTTTTATACTTGGACAAAATGTTTCATGGTTTCAAAAGTTCTGAAAAATTTTAATATCAGTTTCCCATTTATAAAAAAAATATATTGTGTTCAAGCTGGTCGGTGGTGGTGCATGGCTTTAATCCCAGAACTTGATAGGCAAAGGCAGGTGAATCTCTGTGAGTTTGAGGCCAACCTGGTCTACAAGAGCTAGTTCCAGGACAGGGTAAAAAGCTACAGAGAAACCCAGTCTTAAAAAAAAACAGAATAAATAAATAAATAGATAAATAAATAAATATTGTGTTTCTTTTTAAAAAAGCAAGAAATTCAGCTATTTTTCGCATAAAATGGCTAGGTTGCTGCTATGCTAACTCTAATAAGCTACGTGTAGAGAAAAGGATTTTGAAACCACACCTGTATGTATAAATTTGTTCATAAATAGATTGATAAACAATGTATATATCAAAGTTAGGTATTAGTTGAAGGAGATTAATTGTTTATCAAACAATGAGAATACCTAATATTAGGTAAAACAGGTCAAAGGTTACAATAATCATATATCCAGTTACTAAAATTATTTGGCTTATGGTTCCTCTTACTGTGAACGAGATAATATGGCATTGAATGAGATGGTACACCGAATGACTTTCAAGTTTGATATTTATGTGTTTACCATATTATATGCCATAGATAAAAATTGTATCACTATAATTTTTAAATAGGAATGATTCATATGCATGCATTTATTTTACTATAAAGGTATCTATTTTCTCTTTCTGAATACAAATCTTAAAGCACTCATTAAATAAACTATAAACCCATAAGTAATACAAATAGAAGTATAAAATTTACTTACAGGAATTTCACAAAGAGAATAATGTTCCCATGAGTGATGGGTGCTTGAAGTCCTTAGTCCAAAGAAGACTAAAGATGTGAAGCCACTGAATGTGTGAACATTGCTTCTATAAGATTATTCTGTGTATTAGTAGTAGAATACCTTTAAAATGACATATATACAAGATTCTATGTACCATTATGCACAATATATGTATATACATGTAAACACTTGCTTTTTTATGAAGTGTGTGTTTGAGGGTATTCTTTTGTCATAACTCCAAAACAGAAGCATGATGTGGGAGTGTCATATATCAATCTGTTGATTTCATTGATTAAGCAATAAAGAAACTGCTAGGCCCATTTGATAGGCCCACCCTTAGGTGGGTGGAGTAAACAGAACAGAATACTGGGAGAAAGAAGCCGAGTCAGGCAGAGTCGCCATGATTCTCCCACTCCAGACAGAGGCAGGTTAAGATCATTCCTGATAAGCCAGCTCGTGGGCTACAGCAGATTATTAGAAATCGGCTAGTCCAGGTGCGAGAGTTAGCTGAGAAAAAGCTAGATATAATGGGCCAAGTGGTGTTTAAAAGAATACAGTTTCCGTGTAATTATTTCGGGTAAAGCTAGCCATGTGGGCAGCAGGGTGCCAGGGACGCAGCCCCGCCGCTCTTATTTCAACAGAAGCAACTCAAGACTCTTACAACTTTTAAGAATAACTAATTTACAATATATTCATAACAATATCTACTTCAGTAAAAGAGTCAACTGCTATTACCCAAATTCTTAGTAAATTTTTAAAGGATAAACAAAAAAGGTACTCACCTGTACATGTGATATAATCCCATTATTCATAAGTTTGAAGAGAGATACTCAAATACGTCAAGTAAAGGGCTAATTTTGGGAAATAAGAAATGGGGAACTGCAGATAAAATGCTGGCTATCAAATGCTAATCAAGTCTTATTAGATATTGAGGTCATCCCAACTGATGTTAATGATAAAATAAATTAACCTGAGCCATATATTTATAATTTAGTCATGGTTGCATGAACATTTATTTATTTATTTATTTATTTATTTATTTATTTATTTGTAGTAATAAGGGCAGCGTGGCTGCGTCCCCAACACCCCAGCCGCCTGCCTGGTTAGCTTATGCCCCGAAATAATTACACGGACACTGTATTCTTTTAAACACCGCTTGGCCCATTTCTTCTAGGGTAATTCTCACATATTAATTTAGCCCATTCTAATCATCTGTGTGTAGCACCTCAAGGTGCGCTTACCAGGAAGATTCTAGCCTATGTCCATCCTGGGTCGGAGCTTCATCGCGTGTGTCTGCCAGGGAGCAGGGCATGGCGTCTCTCTCTGAGGCGTCTGCTCTTTATTAGCCAATGACCTTCCTCCATCATTTCCCCTTTTTCGGTTTAAACAAAAAAAAAAAGCTTTAACATAACAAAATTACATATAACAAAACAGTTATCAAGTAAAAGTTACAATAATCTTTATCATAACTAAGGAAAACTGTAACTATAACTATTCTTAACTCCATCAAAGACTCCAGAAAGATACAATACTACCTAAGCAAACAAGAAAAAAGCAACTTTTAAAACTCTAGAAATGACAGAGACATCTTGCTGCCTGGACAGTCACCCAAAGTTCCTCTGTACTGTTGGGGCATCCATCTTCAGCCTTCAGGCCCAAGGTATCCAGCAGACATTTCCATAAAGCAGGAAAAATCAAAGTCAGTTCAGTCACTATCTGTTGTGTCCTGCAGAATGTCTTGCAGACTCTTTCACGAATCAGGAACCCCGAAAGATCATCTCACCTCTAGGCAAGTTCAGTAGTCCTCTCTTTGCGGGTTCTCTGTGTCCAGTTTATGCAATAGTCCAGGCAAGAGCAGTTTCTTGCCCAAATGGCTATCAAACTCCATAAGATGCCTCTTCGATGCCCATCTTCCTCTTGAAGTACATTGGTGCTGCCTGGAGCAGAGTGTCTCATTGTCATGAAAAGTCCTCAGTTATTAAAACATTAAATGTCCTATTCTGTAATCTTTGAAAGACATGAAGAATGTCTATCTAAAATATATCTATGCACATCTAGAAAATATTAACTAACATGACTACAAACTTGACTATTATTTATGATTATCCATCAACAACCTGTATTTCCTAATTATACATTACATTTTAATAATGAACTACACAATCACAACACCTTAATCAATATCAGAAATACATATACATATAACAGAATTGACCGTAAATCTCTAGCAAAATCTATACTAATGCACATTATTCATACCTATATCATATCCCCCTTTAAATGTAAAAGAACATTTATAAACATTTTTTGGGAATATGGGCGCAGTTATTTCTCTCCAAACTGCTTCCTGCTGAATGGGGGCGTCGTTAATTAGGTCTTTCATGGTATAACCTGTGTGCTAGTTTCATCTCAGTTGGCAGTTGAGCGAAGCAATTTTTTGAAGGCATTCACACCAACCCTTCAGGAGGGCGTGGTCCATCATACCAAATCGGAATAGAAGAAATGAACAGCTTCTCATCCTCTGTGAAAACAAAATAAGAAACTCCTTTCCAAAGTATCATATCCTTAAATCCAAATTTCAAATTCAAGGCATTTTCAAAATATCTATGTTGGATTAGTTCAGCAGCATTTATAAATAAATATCTTTTAGCAGCTGTTGCTCCTTCCTCAGCATTCAAACAATTCCAAAGAGAGCATAATAGCATACAGTATCAAAATTCTCTGTTTATTTTCCATCTTTGTACGCTTTATTTTAACCTCTATTTTGTTTATTTTTACTTTTAACTTTTTGCTTTTTGAGACAGGTTCTCTGTATCTTTGACCTGAAGTAACTCTGTAGACCAGGCTGTCCTTGAACTCTTAGAGATCTGATGGTCTCTGCCTCCCAGGCATTCAGGATTAAAGGTGTACACTACTACACCTTGAACTCACAGAGATCTGTTTGTCCCTGCCTTCTAGGCACTGGGATTAAAGGCGTGTGCTACCACACACAACAACTCTCTTCCTTTTTTTTTTGTTACTTTAAGAACTTTAAATTTTAGTCTGTACATATTTTTAACACACTGTAAACCTTTTAAAAATTTTCTTTGTCTTTGAATCTCTCTTTACTATATATCTCTCTTTTTCTGACCACACGAGTCTTTAATTTACCAAGCAATATCAATAGGATTAAAGGCGTGGCTTTGCCGGCTGGATCCAGCCCATTCCTTAGCTTTCCAGCCTCATGGCTGAGGTACTGGCTGTAGCCAGCAAGCGAGCTTCAGCAGCCTGTGCTTGCAAACCGCACAAACCACCTGCGTAAAAGAGTCAGAGTTTGTCCTGGCAGGACAGCCCAGAAAGCCAGCATTTTTAAACGGCGCAGCTTTTTTCCTGCTATGGCTGAAAATCAAAAAGCATGCGTTCAGCTTTTAGTCAACACCATTTAAGTATTTCGTGGCAGGACCTCTTAATGAGCTGCAGGCTTTGCAGCTAAAGCTGAGTCAGGAAGCCTCTCTTAGATGAGCAGACCCGAGAACACAGCGAGTCTAGTTGCCATCAAACTAATCATAGCACTGGAGTTGAAGAATGAATAGATAGTTATAGTTTTCCTTAGTTATGATAAAAGATAAAATAGATATAAATATTGTAACTGTAATTCTTGCTTGATAACTGTTTTGTTATATGTTATTTTACTATGTTAAAGTTAAAGCCTTTCTTTTTTGTTTAAACAGAAAAAGGGGAAATGATGTGGGAGTGATTTCTTATTAATAAAGAAACTGCCTAGACCCATTTGATAGGCCAACCCTTAGGTAGGCGGAGTAACAGAACGGAATGATGGGAGAAAGAAGCTGAGTCAGGGAGTCGCCATGATTCTCCCACTCCAGACAGACGCAGGTTAAGATCATTCCTGGTAAGCCAGCTCGTGGGCTACACAGATTAATAGAAATGGGTTAGATCAATATGTAAAAGCTAGCCAATAAGAAACTGAAACTAATGGGTCAGGCAGTGTCTTTATTAGCCAATGACCTTCCTCCATCATTTATTTATTTATTTCAGAAGGACAGATGTGAAATGAACCTTTTATTTATACAAAATTAATTTCTTTAAAACATTACTCAATGATAAGTGCTATTAGATCTTCTCTTTCAAAGTCTTCTTTTATAATTTACACATCACCCCCTTTCTCCTAGCAGAGACTCAATTATCATGATGAACATTTTCAAATAAGTAGAGTAGGAAAATTTTATCAACAAAAACAATAATTTATGTTTTTGTAAGTAATTTACACAAATGTAAATTTGTGTATTTGTTCAAAAATGTTAGAAGGTAGGATTGTACCTGTTCATACATGACAGAGCTCAACATCAGGCATTTTTCTCAATCAGTTTCCCCTTAACTGAGACAGGCTATCTCACTGAATGCTAGAGGTTGCACGATCAGTCCTACCAATTGGACGACAAGCCCAAGTCATCCCAGTCTCTTACTCTCAACACTTGGAAAGTGCTTAACTTCTCAAGTAGGTGCTGGGTTTCAAACTCTGGTCACCGTGTGCGCACAACAAACACTTTGAATGCTTGCTCATCAACCTTAGAGTGTTTACCTTATTACAGAGCAATTGTAAATAAGAGAAAGAAAAGACTAAAAGCAGGGGGAAGGAATGAGAAAAGGAATTGAAAAACTCAAGAAATATTTGACAGATTAGGTGGATACAGGAAGTTTGATGATAACTTCAAAAAGCTTAAGGCCGTGAGCACACAATTCTATGTGGATTTCTTTGATTATGATACTTATAAAAATAAATGAATAATGTTTATTATTGCTATGTGGTGATCATTATTCTCATTATCTATATAATCAGTATCCTAAAAATTTTTTGTATATTGCTCTCTAAGAAGAGAAATAGACATTTTCTTCATTAGCCACCTAACACATGTATAAAACTTCTGATCAGTGATAATAAACTCTACCTTCACAAATGGGAAAAAAAAGTCGTCCAGTTGGTGATGTTAATATAACTTTGATCTCTGTCATAATGGCTGTATTTTCTTACGTGATATCACATGACAAAGACTTTTTTCTTTTCAGTATAGCACCTCAGAAAAAAAGCTTTCATGTTTTTAATAAAAGAAACAGCTTCTTGATTTCATTTCAGAATAAATTCAAAAGTATTTGCTTTTGTTAAAATTCAGTCATTGAGTTCTAATGACTACATTGAATTTCTAATGTCTGTGTTTGTTTGTATACACAACCTTTATATTTGTTTCTTTTTACCTTTCCTAACAGTACATTCCTTATGCTTTTTAGCATTTGGTAACAGCTTTAGCATTGGTCTTACTACACTTTAAAAAGTTGCTGCACCTCTAAAATATTTTTAACAGCCCTAACTTGCTTGTATTGTTATGTAAATATATACAATTTGTTTCTATGTTTCACAGACTATATGAGATTTATTAGAACAGAAATTACAATATAAAGATATGTAATTTTTAATAAATTATTATTTTTAAAAATAATAGTAAAAATGAAGACAATGAAGGTTAAAAGTGATTACTCAATATGTACTTACTATCCATAAATATTACTTTATTTATTATGAGCCAATATTTGTCATACTAAGAATCATATGTTGCACATTGTACAAAGTCTAATACTGAAATGCATTTGACCATTGTTGATGCTTACAATGCTCAGAGGTTGTTTGAGTTCTGACAGAATTGTCATTACCTGGCAGGCGTGACCTTGGTCTTAGCTATTCATACTGTAATTATTTCAATTGAATCTTGCACATTATCAGAACTACACATGTCAAGTTTGATTACCATTTAAAATGTCTTTTAAACTGTTCCACTGTGCCTTAGAATTGGAATGCAAAGTGTTATTGTGTATGCAGAGGCACAGAAGCAGAACCGCAGGGCATAAACATGACATTAGTGAAGCAAATACTTCTTGCTGAAAGAATGGTAGCAATTTCATTGTCTCAAAAGCACAAGAAGCAGCTTTATGGGACACTTTGACTTTCTTCTCTCATAAAGATATCAGTAAAATGAGATATAACTAGTTCTCAGCAAAAAACAACTTAAGTATATTTGTGAAACATTTTTACCTACAATGTTTCCCTGCTTTATGAGTTTGCATTAATTTGTTTTAGTTCTGTTTACCATTACCATTTTAACAACTTTAAAGGTATTTTTAAGTGAAACATAAAAGGTTTGTTTATGATATATACCACCACCTAATGTTTCCAGTCTTTGTTAAATACTATTCTATTTTAAGTATTTATGAATATATAATTTATAAATGATCCATATTTGTGATATGCTCTGCTGTTTGCCTTTCTGTATTTGACCTATTTGATTGATTATTATTCTCCATTTTCATTCCAGTTTCAAAATATATTTTATTCTTTTTCTGGCTGAACAGCTTTCCTTCACTGTATATGCTATATATTCTTTATGCATTCATCACTTGATGGGCGTTTAGGATGTTGCATTCGTTCCTCTATTGATAGCAATTCT
Source organism: Microtus oregoni (assembly GCF_018167655.1). NCBI lineage: Eukaryota > Metazoa > Chordata > Mammalia > Rodentia > Cricetidae > Microtus > Microtus oregoni. The sequence continues at coordinate 21,683,445 of NW_024543060.1, forward strand.
TCACTGAACACAGTAGCATAAATATTTGGGAAACCATCATTAAACCATATCCATTTATTAAATAAGCTAAGGAATAATGGGCCATATTTAGAATTAGTTTACTTATTACATCTGTAATCTTTATTAATAAATTAATCCATTACACAATTCCCCAAATATGACAAAAATTTGCCAGTGATTCAAGACTACTGGGGAGTTTGTATGTGTTTATTCAATTCAGTTCTGAATCTCAAATTGCATGTCTGGTAGTTTGTATGTCATTGGTCCTCATAGTCACATGTAAAGTGGACTATTAGGAGGTGTGACTTTGAATGGGTATTGTAATGGTAAAAATAAAACACTGCAGGTCCCCAAGTGGCTGAGATATGACATTAATGTAATGATAAAAATAAAACAGCATTGTTCCCCAAGTGGTGGCAGTGGGCAGCAGGTACAAGAGCACACAGGCCACAATGGAGGCCAGTCACAGGTGTGGAACCTCAAGCGGTCCACGGGCCATGAGAGCCAGGGGTTCCTATGCAGGGAGCCTAAGCAGGGAGTTGTGTGGTGGGTGAGAGACTGAGACAGAGCAGGCAGTGCCACAAGAAGCCACAGTTGGTGACAGACAGACGGATAGGCACACCATGCAGAGTGAGTTTTGATATTTTTTTTTAGTGGATTATGGAGAGAAAAAAGAAAGAGGGTAGGGGAGAAGGGAGAAGAACAGAAAGAGAGGCAGAGAAAGAGGGGGAGGAGAGAAAGGAAGAGAGAAGAGGAAAGGAGCCATGGTAGCAGCTACTTCTTTGGGGGAGAGACAGACAGAAAAAGTGCTCAGGCCTCAGGCAGGAAGGAAGATCTACCTGCCTCGGCAGTGGATATAGGAGGGAGTGCACAGACTTGTCTCTTAAAGGGACAAAACACCATTACAGGTATGACTTTGTTGGAGGAAGTGTGTCACTGTGTTGGCATACTTTGGCAGTTCTTTTTTTTTTTTTCTCTTGGAAAAAAAATTTCCGCCTTCTCCCATCCTCCCATTTCCCTCCCCTTCCTCCCACTCCACTCCCCCTCCCCCCACTCCTTTCCTCCTCCCTCTCCAGACCGAAGAGCAGTCAGGTGGAAAGTCCAAGGTCCTTCCCCTCCATCTAGGTCTAGGAAGGTGAGCATCCAAACTGGCTAGGCTCACACAAAGCCAGAACATGAAGTAGGATCAAACCCCAGTGCCATTGTCATTGGCTTCACATCAGCCCTCATTGTTCAGAGAGTCCGGTTTTATCCCATGCTTTTTCAGTTGCAGTCCAGCTGGCCTTGGTGAGCTCCCAAGAGATCAGTCCCTCTGTCTCAGTGGGTGGGTGCACCCCTCACGGTCCTGACTTCCTTGCTCATGTTCTCCCTCTGTCTGTGCCTCATTGGGACCTTGGGAGCTTATTCCGGTGCTCCAATATGGGTCTCTGTCTCTATCTCCATCCATCGCCAGATGAAGGTTCTATGGTGATATGCAAGATATTCATCAGTGTGGTTATAGGATAGGGCCATTTCAGGTTCCTTATCCTCAGCTGCCCAAGGCACTAACTGGGGACATCCCCCTGGGCACCTGGGAGCCCCTCTAGGTTCAGGTCTCTTGCCCACCCTAAGCTGGATCCCTTAATTAAGATATATGCTTTCCTGCTCCCATATTCATCCTTCCTTTATCCCAACCATCCCAATTCCCCAAGTTCCCCCCATTCTCCCCTTCTCACTTTTCTTCCCCCTCTCCCCTTACTCCTATCCCACTCCACCCCCAAGATCCCATTTTTTGCTCGGCAATCTTGTCTACTTCCCATATCCAGGAGGTTAATTATATGTTTCTCTTTGGGTTCACCTTCTTATTTAGCTTCTTTAGGATCACAAATTATAGACTCAATGTCATTAATTTATGGCTAGAAACCAATTATGAGTGAGTACATCCCATGCTCATCTTTTTGGGTCTGGGACACCTCACTCAGGATAGTGTTTTCTATTTCCATCCATTTGCATGCAAAATTTGAGAAGTCATTGTTTTTTACCACTGAGTAGTACTCTAATGTGTATATATTCCACACTTTCTTCATCCATTCTTCAATTGAAGGACATCTAGGTTGTTTCCAGGTTCTGGCTATTACAAATAATGCTGCTATGAACATAGTTGAACAATGCCCTTGTCATATGATCGGGCATCTCTTATGCTTAGGATAATTCTGAGAGTTAAGGACGATTGCTAAAAAGAAATCTCAAACTAGTTCAGAATTGTTGTCCTTGTCTCATTAGCCTTAAGAAAATTCAACATTAATAAAGCATTATGTAATCTATTCCTGGGTGTATTTTCCATCCCTTTCTGTTTGTTTAACATATCCTTTATAGTTTGATTTAATCAACTATAACTCCCTATATAATATGCTTTATAGTATAATAAGCAAAAAACTATTTCATTTTTTTTGCAACATATACTGGACTATTATTTGTCTTTATTTGTGAAGGTATACCCATGATGGTCATAACTTCTAATAAATGTGTGATTACTGAATCAGTCTTTTCTGAACTCTAAGCAGTTGTCCTTTGAAAACCTGAATAAGTGTCAATGGTGTGGTGTACATGTTTTAATTTTCAAAAATCTGCAAAGTGGAACACATCCATCTGCCAGATTTTATTCCTTTGAGTACCCTTTGGTTTACTTCATGCAGGTAGTGTGTTTAGTTATAGAAAAAGCAGAAAAGAAAAAGATGTTCTACATCTCTTTATAATCACCTTAGCTTATTGCCATGTAATAGAAAACCCTTTCTTTAAATCTTTGCTATTAACATGATGTTTTTTTTATGAAATTCTGATGCCTTCAACAGACTTCCAATCAACAATTAATTTCTGCATTACCTTGTGTTAGAGGACCTGGCAGACCCATATGGGATCAGATGTGTGTAATGTATATGTGACAAACCCATCTCTGATTATATCTTGAACCTGTATAAATAATAAAGTAAATTCTGTATCATCTTCTATAAATTCAGTGGTTTCAATATGCAACACAACTCTTTCTGCATATCATGAATTAGTAACTATATTAAGAGGTTCTTTAAAATCCCTTAGTACCATAGGAATAGCATATAATTCTGCCTTTTAGACAGAAATATAATGAGTTTTTTCCACCTTACTTAATTCTTCAGATTTGTAATCTGCCTTTCCTAATTTATTTGCATCATTATAGAATGTATGGGCTCCAGTTATTGGTGTGTACCATACAATATGGAGAAAGATCAAAGAGTTCTCTTTATAAGGTTAATTCTATCACTTTAAGAAAATTGTTATTAATCTTTCCTAAAAAATTAGCACAAACTCTTTGACAAGGTTTGTTGTCTTCCCATTTAAAAAAAAATTCATCAGTAGTAAAAGTTACTATAATCTCTGCTGAGTCTATACCTGCTAGTTGATGAAGTCTTGATTTTCCTTTTATAATTAATTCAGAAACTGTTTTCACATAAGTTTTTAATTTTTTATTTGGTTTATGTGGTAAAAAGATTCACTCTAAAATAATATCTTCCCTTTGAATTAAAATTCTTATAGGAGAAATTCTGGAAGACAATATGACTAGAATGTAATTATTATCCATATGTTCCTCCTACAATTTTTGTGCAATGACAATCAATTGTTTATCCACTTCAGCTGTTAATTTCCTGGGATTAATTAAGCCTTTGTCACCATCTAAGGTTTTGTTTAAATGAACTATAAGATCAGGTGTTATACCAACAGCTGGTCATAAATTGGAAATGCCTCCTAACAATCTTTGAACATCATTAAAAGTCCACCATCAATCTCTCCTAATTTGTGCCTTTTTTATTGTAATTTTCTGTAAACCTATTCTGTAACCTAGGTAATTGACAGAATTTCTTCTTTTTATTTTTTCAGGAGCAATTCTTAATCTCCATTTTGGCAAAACTTTCTTTACTTCTTCAAAAATTCTTTCTGAAGTATCTATATTTGAATCAGATAGCAAAATGCCATTCGTTTAATGATAAATTATAGATTTAGGAATATTTATGTATTAGTTCCAATGACTGACTTCCAAAGTATTGGCATAGGGTAGTATTACTGAGCATTTCCTGTAGGAGGACTGTCCACTTGTATCTCCTAATAGGTTGATAATTATTGTAAGTAGGCACCATGAAGGCAAATTTTTCTCTGTCATTTTCTTGTAAAAGTATAGTGAAGAAACAATATTTTAAATCAATAATTATGAGCCCATCCTTTTGGAAATAGAGAATGCACAGGAATTGGAAACTGTAGAGGAAACTATAGGTTGAATTACTTTGTTCACAGCTCTTAGATCTATCACCAGTCTCCATTTACCAAATTTCTTTTTAAAAACAAATACAGGAGAATTTCAAGTACTGGCTGATTCTTCAATATGGTGAGTATCCAGTTGCTCCTGTTACAGCTGTTCTAAAGCCTGCAGTCTGTCTTTTGTTAAAGGCCACTGTCTAACCCCTATTAGTTTCTCAGTTAACTATTTTAAAGGTAGAGCTGTTGGTGTTAAACATTCTCAAATATTATACTATCTGGAGAGAATATATATTTCTATTACAGGAAAGAAGGTAGAAAGATTTTAAGAGTCAAAGAAATTGGTTTCTTTTGATTCCATGTCTCCTTGGAATGTCACATGCTAAAAATGAATCTCACCAACAAAGATGTCTAAACATGATCTAAACAATAATGGCAGCAATGAACATGTTATCATCTGCTAACTAATAAAAACTTGACTTCTGAGATTAAACTTTTATTAAACCATTTTGTCTTTCTCTTTCCTCTGTCAAACCCTCCTATATACCCCTCTTTGTTATCCTTCAAATGTTTGTCCTCTTTTTTCAGTAATTTCTTTTACATTAATATATATATATTTGCATATACATATGTATTTATAAATATAAGCCACTCAATTTATATATGGTTATTTATTACATACAATGCTATTTATTATTATTTTAAGGTGTAAAAAATCATCATGTAATCAAGTCAGTTTTTAATAATTGTGCAGAAAATGTTTATTCAATTTACTCATACAAATGTGAAGAATGTGATTAAATAAGTTTTGTAGTTTACATTTGTTGTTTAAGTAAATGAGGGGCTTATAAGTGAATGACAAAAGCACATCAAAAATGTTGTCCTTGTGCCAAAGTCAGCTCAGTGGGTAGAGTCTAATTTGGATAGTAATTTCAATGTCCCTAGGGAAAAATTCATACTGTTAGGGATCACATCTCATTCTCAGCCATTGCTGAGATGCTGTATTTCAAATTTTCATGCTGAAATATATTTTTTTTCTTTTTAATTAATCATCTGAATGAATGCCCAGTTTTCTTCACCTACAGTGCTGAAAATGAATCAGTTTCAAAGAGAAGCTTAATGAGAAAGAGAACAAGTAAAATTTGGCCTGGGAAAAGGTGTCATACAAAGGGTCAAAATACTCAATCAGTACTGTCCTCATTAGGATCATTTGAATAAGTGAAGACTAAATGGGTTTTAGCATAAGAGAAGTGTGATTATCCTCTCCAGTAGCCTGCGGTGCTTAGTGAATTCTGATTATTAACATTAGACGCAATTCACTCCACCATTTTCAGAGAAAAGTACTGATATTTTCCCAAACTCCATTATGGCCTCCTTATATTTGATTTCTTTAGCACCAAGTACGTGTCCTTCATTTATATAAATCATGTTCATTTTTATCTTATTTATCAAAAGTCAAGTCAAGTTTTTTACACACTCTCATAGAAAAACAAATTTAAGGAAGACGAAAATTATTGGAATATATTGATGATCAATATTATATGAACTTAATATTTTATTTCTATTCAGTTTTAAACCATATGACATGAACTCATGAAAAGAAGCAAAGGCATTTCCACTTTCCAGTTTGAAGGTTCAGTGATATTGAGATTAGAATTTTACACATGGTTCTGATTCATTAATATCAATGTTAAAACTGCGACTCAAAATTGAGTTTGATTCCTACCGTAGTTCATTAAATTGTAACACTTTTCAATCCTGACAGATCCTAGTTTATGGAAAAAAAAAACTATGTCTAACAGAACTTGAAAGAATTATCATTACTGAACAACTTTTAAGACCAAATATCTTGGAGATCCATATTTTGTCAATGACTTAGTTAGGATTTCTATTGCTGTGAAGAATCACTATGATTATGGCAACTCTTATAAAGAAAATTATTTAATTGGGGCTGACTTACAGTTTCAGAGATTTAGTTCATTATTATCATTGCAGAACATAGTGGCATGCAGGCAGACATGGTGCTCAGGAAGGAGCTCAAAAATCTACATTTTTATCAGCAGGTGGCAGAAGGAAACTTTGTGTTCTACTGGCCAGACTAAGGATTGTAAGACATTAAAACCTTCCTTCACAACAACAACACTTCCTCCCACAAGCCACCCCTACTTCATAAAATCATACCTCCTCATACTACCACTCTCTATGGGCCAGACATTAAAATAAGTAAGTCCATTCCTATTCAAACAGCTACAATGGCATGGCAATTAAATTATTCACATATATTTTACAAATCACATGTATATTCATTATTGTAGATATTTCCTCTAACATTAATTGAACACGAGGAAAAGGACATAATTAAAATACAGAGATTTTTAACGACGGAAAGAGGAGAATCACAGACTATTACATGATTAGCACTAAGTTGAACATATTTTTATACTTCTTTCTTTCTTTAAAGGCTTAGCAAAGTTCACAGAAAAATATTTTTACACTCTTTTCTTTAAGGCTTAGGGAGCTTCACAGTAGAAGGTTTGAAGATATTGTGATAGCAAGAAGTCATGGAGTACAGTTGTAAAATCGAGGACTCTGGACACATCAAGGTTATTCCTGATTAATTCATGTATGTAAAGTTTCCTTCAGAAAACCTGCCCACGTCAAGTCAGTCAACATTCCAGGTGGTACAGAAGAGGTGTTTATGAAGTCATACCCCTATGTGAGGTCCTCAAGACAAGAAATGGCTGAAGAAGACAGGAGCATGAATTTTCTTCAGTGGTGTGTCTTCTAGGAGAGAGATTATGCTCCATCATATGACCATATATCCTTGCACATATGAGTATCATGAGGTTCTTACCCTGTCCTAATTTGATGGACTATGACGTGAAAGTATAGGCCAAATAAACCCTTTGTTCCAAAAGTTGCTTTTGTCCATGGTGTTTTATCATAGGAATAGAAACTCTAACTAGTGTACACATAATAAAATCTGTTATTATATTTGTTTATTTATTTATTTATTTTTGTTTTGCTTATTTGTTTGGTTGTCTGATTGGTTTTTTTTTTGAGACAGAGATTCTCTGTATTACTTTCCTGGCTCTAATGGAACTCATTTTGTAGACCAGGCTGGCCTAGAAATCATTGAGATTCATCACGCTCTGCCTCCTGCGTACTGGGATTAAAGGCATGCACCACCTCTGCCTAGCTTGTATTTCCTTTTTTAAGAGTTTATACTATTATCTTCATATATATATATATATATATATATATATCTTCATAACGTTAAGCCATAGTCATGAAAGAGGGCCTACAATACGACCTGGGCCTTTGACTACAGAATCAGAATTTAAAATTATAATACCTGCAAGATCCCCTTTGGGTCTCTCCCCTTGAAACTTAGAGAACCCTGTAGAAGAAGAGGAAGAAAAAATACAGGAGTTAGAGTGATTGGATATACCAGAACACAGGTCATAGAGTCACCTGAACAGGAGTCATAGGGGTCACATTGACAGAAGTCACAACCACGGAGCCATCTTTTGTCTGTCCTCGGTCCTCTACATACATGTTATGGTTACTAGCTTAATATTTTTGTGGGAATCATAATAGTGGAGTGAGGTGTCTCTGATTATTTTATCTGCTCTTGGAACCCTTTTCTTCATACTGGGTTGCCTCACCCAGACCAATTTGTTCCTGTCTTATCTGCCCTTTGTATGCAATGTGTGTGTGGTGTTAGTTCCTGGGATGCTTGCTTATTTCTGAAAGGAAACAGATCTGGAAGTTAAAGGGAGGTGTGATAGGTGGGACTGTGAGAAATAGAGGGTAAGGATGTACTGAAAGAAAAATTAAAAAGAAAAGAAAAAACAAATCTTTATAAAAAATAGAATTTTGATATCATACTGAATACCATAAGTGTGATAAAATTGTATCAATGGCATTACAATTATAAACCATTAATGGGAAACAGAACACACAGGGAGGTAAAGTGATAACAAATGTATCTGTACCACTTAGATGTATTTTGGATTTTCTGTTACATTCTGACATTTAAACATGGTCTTGGTGACTTGCTTCCCTTTTGACCACATAGAAAGTACAAAATTTATTGATTTGCTGTTTTGGAAACGGGGAAAGTACCAGTTCCTTGTACCTAGAGAGTGGTGGCCATCAAGCCTTCATGGCTTTGTTTTTTCCATGTGATGCATGCTAGTTTCTGGTAATGCAATTTTTCATATGGCTGGAGAACTAAATCTAAGGAGTTTTAATTAATAACTTTATGCTTGCTTTGTGAGTATTTAAATATATTTGGATCACTATCTGGATTTCTCTAGAGCTAGCTTCATATTTTTTTCCTTTATACTACACAATGCATTTTTCCTAACAATATATTAAATAAAACACAGTATCACTGAGGATGTCTTTGTAGAATCTTTGAATGGAACTTGGATGCTGATCATTTTGGGCCAACTATAGAAACACAGAAATTTCTCTGCCAGAAAAAAATGTATAACCAATTCAATTGATACCAACAAGTTTTTAGAAATTGTTCACAATAGCTTTTGCAAAAAATGGTTGGTTTTCCCAATCCGCATATCTGGCTCTCATGAAGCCTTTATAAATAGAGAAATATAATTTTCAGAAATGTGGGTTTACAAAGCACAGTGGTCATGAACTCTTCTTCATAATTCAAAACTGAGAAGCCAGACGCAGAGTTCCTCTGGGCACTTGGCCCACTTAATCATGACACAAATATAGTACTGGTTGAATATACCGAGTGCCAAACTAAACTCCAAATGTTCTATTTCCATCCAACAAATTCTATTGTGGCTGATTTTGGAAGAAGGGCAGGTTGGCTTCATGCCACACTCTTTAGTCAATCCTATGTTAGAAGCAGAGTAAAAGAATATGAGAAAAAATATGTTCTGATATTTTTTAAATGTTTCTTTCTTCTTTATAATTGCATATTATATTAATTGAATACAGTTGAAAGATGGAAAACAATAAAAATCCTGTTTTCTCTTCTGGGCAGAAATGGTAGATAATTTAATATTTGGAATCAAATTTTATGACTGAATGAATTAGTAAGGTATAAGAAATATGAATGTGGGTATTGGATTCTTAAGTTTAAGCAGGATGTAATGTGACGGAAGTCAATAACTGTCAATCTGTCTCAGAACATTTTCGAATGAGGTTACAAATAGCAAATATCAAGATTGATTCTGGGTGTTTTTCTACAGCCTTTAGTCTAATTAAAGGAGGAGCCTAAACTGAAATAGATATGTTGATTCAGTAATTTATTCAAATAGATTTCAAAAGCAAAAAATACGTGCATACAGGTAAATACTACTGCAATAACTCACTATATACCACTATGTAAAGAGTCATTCTCATAGAAATTATTATTTTATCTATAGTCCCTTGATTGGTTTACTATTGAGTCCATATTTAGTAATTGCATTATGTCTGAATGCTAAGTGAAATCAAAACACAAGGAAAAGTTTATTTTCATGTCATGCTGTTCATTTAAAAATACAGCTTAATATAGACCTAAAAATAACAAGCAGAAAATTTTCTCTTCAGAAATACAAGTGTGATAATAACAGAAGCAAGCATCTATTTTTCAAAAGTTTGCAATATTTTTCTTCATAAAATCTAAGCTCCATAATTCATTCCCAAAAGTAAAAGAGAAAAATAAATGCCAAAAATTGAATGTCCTGACAAATAAAAATCTGGAGAATTGAAAAAGAGTATGTTGCTCTTCCTAGGGTATATTTAATAGATTGTAAACGATCCTTAAAGGTCCTTATTAGAAAGATTTTAAGCTAGTGTTAAGGATGTCTGTTATGTGATACTATTTTGTATACATCCCTGGGATTTGCACCCATGAAGTTTTAAGAACTTTGTTGCCAAACAAAATCTATGCAATGTCAATACCCATTGATGTGTTAGGGTAGACGGGGGAAATTTCATAAGACCTCTAACTTAGAAGAAGAACTATAGGCTATCATTCCTTAGCCCAATCTTCAGCTCTAAACACACTGATTCTATTTAGTGTGTATGCATGTGTGTGTGTGTGTGTGTGTGTGTGTGTGTGTGTGTTTGAGGAAGGGGGTGTGGGTGTGTAACCATAGCAGTAATTAAATTGAAAATGAATTTGAAAGAGTTTATGTGAGGTGTTGATGTTAAGAGAAGGTGAAGGGGGAATTACAGAAATGTAATACTCAAGTATGGAATCATCAAAATAATCTCATTAAATCTTTATGTAAAAACTGAAAATTAAAGAAAAACTATTCTTCAAAAGCAACAATACAACTGCTTCATACTAAATTGCTTTCAATAATCTAACTGTAATCAATTTAAAAATTGTCCTGTTGTTCATTATATATTCCCAAAAGATCTACATTTGTCCACAGTTAACTAAAATCATCTCAACACAAAATCTTCAGTGAAAGTGTTAACATTTATTTAGTATCAGCAGTTCTGACAATTTAATTCCTTGTGCAGCTCTGCCTATTTACTCTGACCGCATCGCATGATTTACTGCTACACCAGCTTGGTACCACTGTGTACGCCAGGAGAAAGCACCATGAAAATAGTCATACAGGTAAAATCAGACATCCTTCCCTATTATGGTATATTTTTTGTAGATTACTATACTGATTGTGATAATTGAAGTGGGAAGATCAGCCTACTATAGGTGCACCATTTCCTTGTGTTTGGTTTGGAAATTTAGAAGCGTAGAGAAGTGGATTTGCACAGGTTGGAAGGAATGCATTCATTCTATCTCTGCTCTCTACTGTGGGTACAAACAGCTGTTTCTGCCTTGATTTCCCTGTGATGACTGGCAGTAACACAAATTGCAAGGAAATTTAAATTCAATAGTCACAAGATTGAGTAATCTGTATTTACAGTATTGAGAATATGAAACAAAATATCTTTACCAAATATTGAGACAAAGTGACTGATTCTCAACTATAAAAATGCATAAAAAGTAGCATTGATGCCTTAATGATGTTGTGTTATAAGATAAAATAAGACCTATTCTTATGTTATAAGAAACATTTAAAATTTTTGGTCCATAGAATACAAAGGATTCACAAATCAATACAGGCTACCTCTGTTTTCCTTGCTTAGCATACAGAATTTCAATGAAAATGCATACTCCTCGACCCCATTCATATCAGACCCCAGAACTTGGATGAATAAATATGTATCTGACCCAAATTCTCTTCTCTGGGAACGAACGTTTTTAGTATCAGAAGTTACTAAACAAGCTGTTAAAAAAGGAAAATAATCAATAGTTCTACCCACCCTTGCCACGTACAGATCACAGCAATAACCAGCACAGCAGGCTTTCCAATAGATGCACTCATGGCACTTACACAGTGGTACAAACAAAGGGAAATTTAATTGAATTTAAGGCTCATTTAACAAGGAAGAAATAATGCTTGGTACTCTAAACCTAGGCAACTTCCCATAAACAGTGAGGTCATGGATCTCAGAGGAGAACCTGTTGAAGGGAACAAAAAACAGTAATAACTGAAGTACAGAATTTTCTTCATTATTCTCATGTCTCTATTTCATATATAGGTCCTATGAAACCCAACCATCTGAAATGCATTGTCATCCAATGAAATAAACAGGCAACAATACTCATGAAAATAGTGAGTAGAGATCCTAAAAATACTTGTTTTGAAAGTTTTTAACATTAGCAAAAGATACATTGTTTTCTAACATTAGTATGTTATGTAATATCAAATACATCTCAAAATGTGCTTTGTAAAAGCCTTTCAATGCACTCTATACATAGTTCAATAATACAAAAATGTTTAGGACCAATGTATGATCACAGTACAAATATTTGAAGTAAATGACATTTAATACTCTTTGCATTCTCACTGAAAAAAAATTCATCTTTTATTTTCATATGTGGCCACCAAGAATTCCAGCTTTCATCCTTGAAATATCCCTCTTAGCTCAGGCGACAACATGTAGAGCATTTAAAGACTGTATTCTTATGAATTTTGTCTTCTTCCTACTTCTACACAGAGACAGTGCCATTGAATCAAGTGTGAATACACAAGATTACATAGTTTTGAAATATTTCTAAGTGTCCCCAGATAATCTGACTGTTTTATTGTTGGTTTGTTTTTCTCTTCCCATTTTTGTCTTTTTTCCTTATATTCAGTACCAAATGGAGGACAGATTACATCATCAGCAATGGTACAATTAACCAAAATCAGACTCTTTAGCTTTTTTATACATTTCAAATTCTTTAACTTAAAGGAAAATTTGTGAAAGCACTGTGACTTTTGTAGTTGTCTGATGTGGGAGTGATTTCTTATTAATAAAGAAACTGCCTAGACCCACTTGATAGGCCAACCCTTAGGTAGGCGGAGAAAACAGAACAGAATGCTGGGAGATAGAAGCTGAGTCGAGGAGTCGCCATGATTCTCCCACTCCAGACAGATGCAGGTTAAGATCATTCCTGGTAAGCCAGCTCGTGGAGCTACACAGATTATTGGAAATGGGTTAGATCGATATGTAAAAGCTAGCCAATAAGAAACTGGAACTAATGGGTCAGGCAGTGTTTAAAATAATACAGTTTCCGAGCAATTATTTCGGGTAAAGCTAGCCATGAGGACAGCCGGGTGCTGGGGACACAGCCCACTGCCCCTATTACTACAGTTGTCATTCAAAATGATTGAGATATCCAATGCCACATACATCACTAAGATTAAGAAGCTAGAAATTCATCTCGGAATTGATTATAGCATTTTTGTCACCAATACTGTTTGCATTACTTTAGGAAAACACAGTTTCACTTTAATTTTATATGTTTACAGGAGAGACTTCCATAATCCACATTGCAGTTCAGTCAATTTGAAACAATATGACTAGAGGTGTCAGCCTTTCAAATCAGAGCTAAGATGGGAGAGAAAACCCTTATTTTTCTGACACCCATTACTCTTCCTATCTGTTATGTTTCAAACTATATACTAAAAACAGAATCTCAATTTTTAGTGTCAGTCTCAGGAATAAAAAGAAAAAAAAAACAGATTCAAAGCCAAACTTCAGTTCATTAAAAGAAATGTAATCTGGAAACAATGTACTATGGATTAAAATGATGTGTAAATGAAACAAAGAAGAACAATGTGAAAATATTGTAATATGACCTCACCTAAATTCAATGATAATTCTATGTTTTCAAAAGACATATAAGGGCCTCTATATATTTTAGCTTTTATTCTGTAATAAAAAACTAATTTGTTTTCCTATTTACTTAGAAAAAAATAGAATAAAATACTTGATTGTTTAGTCAACAAGCTTTCTGGAAAATTAAAATCATCTACATGTCTGTACCAAACAGGAGTGTCAATAATTCTTTGATTAATTATATACAGCTTTATGTGTAGAAAACAATACAGAAATTGATTTCCATAGTTATCATTCTATAAAACTTTTGTTTTATGATCATATTTAGCCACTTTAAAAAAAATTGCCATTTTTGATGTTGACTTTTGATTCTTACCAATAGTTTATAATATTAGGTCACTGATTATCATACATCAGAATATTATCATGTCTAAAAAGCAGTACCACAGTGCTCCATAGCAAAGTATTATCTTCTGTGTCTCTTGAATACAGCTTAATAGGAGAAACTGAATCTTGTGATTATCATAAAAGAAATAATTCAATTTCCATTAATACAAATATGTGTTGGAGGATGGATGCCACTTCTTGGTTCCCGGTTGCCCAGCTAGCTTAGACCCTAAATAATCACATAGAAACTGTATTTCTTTCTTTTTTTTTTTTTTTTGTTTTTTCGAGACAGGGTTTCTCTGTGGCTCTGGAACCTGTCCTGGAACTAGCTCTGTAGACGAGGCTGGTCTCGAACTCACAGAGATCCGCCTGCCTCTGCCTCCCGAGTGCTGTGATTAAAGGCGTGTGCCACCATCGCCCGGCAGAAATTTCTTAACTCACTGCTTGGCCCATTAGCTCTAGCTTCTTATTGGCTAATCTCTTAGATATTAATTTAACCCATTTCTATTAATTTGTGTATTACCATGTGACAGAGAATTACAGGTTAACATCCCAGTCTCTGTCTCTAGCTGCTCCATTCTTCTTTCTGACTCTGCCCTCTTTCTCCCAGCATACAGCTTTCCTGCCTAGTTCTGTACTGCCCTCGCCATAGGCTCAAAGCAGTTCTTTATTCATTAATGGTAATCACAGCATACAGAGGTAAATCCCAAATCAAATATGTTCTTTCCACTTTTTTTCCATGATTTAGAAGATGTTTTCTTTGTGAATCTTACCCTGATTAGTGGTAAATTATTTGTACCTTTCTTTGGGGGAGTAAATAACAGATGTCTAATTGGACCTAAGTTATTGTCAATAGAAAGAATGCAGTCCATATGAGGCAAATCTAGTCACTTCTTGTGCTCAAAGAGGTCACAGATCCTAGAGGGGAACCTACTGATGTTATTTTTCTAAACCAATATTACTTATATCTTTAGCCCAAATACTTAACTTATATCCAGTGATAAGTTTGGATCTCATTACACATGAGAGACATTCTGTTTTGAAGAAGATAACAATTGCAAAGGTCTAACACTGATTAAAACACAGCGAATAATTCATCCTGGGTTGAATAGCTCCAAGGGTAAATTTTTAACCAAACTTCTTTATGTAATTCTCAGGTCAAATTATAAAAAAAAAAAAATACGAGAAATGTATAAAAACCAGAAAACCAGGATGTGTGCTGCTAGCTTGTATTTTATAGCATTGTCAGTAAAGCTGCTCCAATAAAACACTAATAGTCATGGTTGCTGACATTAGACCTGAATAAGGAGAAAACCAGTTAATACAACAAATTGAATGGGGAAAGTTTCCTACAATCTCACCTATAGATGAAGAGCTACCTGTAATCAATTGCAGCTAAAGATTTTTTTTTTCTAGATCTGAGGCTGGTGTGGAAGGTCCTTCTCTAAATGTGCTGCTTTCATTGGTTAATGAGTACAGAAACTGCCCTGACCTGTTTATAGGATAGAACTTAGGTAGGCAGGAAGAATTAAACAGAATGCTGGGAGGAAGAAAGCAGAGTCAGAGAGACACCATGGATCTGCCAGAGAGAGATGCTGGGAATTTTACCCGGTAAGCCACTGCCATGTGGTGATACACAGATTAATAGAAATGGGTTAAATTAAGATGTATGAATTAGCCAATAAGAAACTAGAGCTAATGGGCCAAGCAGTGATTTTTATTAATACAGCTTCTGTGTGGCTATTTCAGGGCTGAGCTAGCAGGGCAGCCAGATGAACAAGCAGCCTTCCTGTAACATGAGGCCTCTCACAGATTATTCCATCACAAGTGTTCAGTCTTAAAATTATGTTTATTACTAAATGGATCCAGAAAATTTAGTGAGTGTGTGTGTTTATAAAACAATAATAATTAAATAAAATCAGGTGGTCATGAGTCTCAGAGGGAGTAAGGGCCATGGGAGGAACTGGAGGGGAGGGGAAGGGGTAGAATTATTGTAAAAGAAAGTATTCATGTGTGAAATTCTCAAAGCTAAAATTTTGTATTCATGATATATAGAATTTTACATTTAACCATCAGCCTGATTAAATTTCTGGAAAATAAAGAAATGTATTTATTCACTTATCAAATAATTTGCTTTGTTTTTATATGTGTTTGTGTGTGTACATGTATGTATGTGTGTACAAGGATTTATGGAGTCCTTGCAAGTGTATGTGGAATTAGAGGTAGGGATCTGATGTAAGATTTCTTCCTTGATTGCTCCTCACCTGTGTGTTTAAGACAGAGTCAACTGCTGAGCCTTGGAATCATCAGTCTGTGTAAGCTGACTGCACAATTAGCTGTAGAGATCTGTTTACCTCAGGACCTCGTTGTCAGGACTATGAACATGTCCTTCCTAATGGCAGCTCTCAAAGCTTTCTGGTCTTCCAAATGTAGGGCCACATCATTCACAGCGGCAACTGGATCAGCTGAGCCACCTCCTTCCCTAGTCCTGAGATTTATTTGCTTCAAACCTGGTGAATTCAGCATTTTTATACGCACTGAAAAGCAGCTCCAAGTCAAGCATTTCTTCTGATGTCCGTCTTCTTTCCTTCTATTTTAACTTTATGTTTCCTTCAGCTGTTGTTATTAATATTTAAATACAATATTGCTGTTGCTATTTTTTTACATTAAATGCATTATGCCATTTTCAGGCTTGTATCTAACAGATTTATAATTAATCAAATTTGGAAAGTATGGGACACAAAATAATTTTTAATATGTGTGTGGTTAAATTGGTTAAATATAGCTAAAATTTAATAAGCAAATAAAGTAAATATATCTAAAAAACAGTTGTAGCAGTGCTTTTCTGCATTTATTTTATCTGTTGTTTTTTTAAAGTACATTCCTAAGTTTAACTTTGTATTATCATTTTAACTGTTCAGATTTATCAGATATACCTTTAATTGCTATAGTTGTATGCTACCCCAAATTTTAAAACTTTCTAAATGTATACATGAGGTGTACCATAGCTAATAGTTTTCAGAACTGGATTCAGAGGCTAGTGTTCTGCCTTACCCTACTGAAGATTCAGAAGTGAAAGACATTAAGGCTTGAGATTTAATCATAACCCAAATATATCAATATAACAGTCAAAGTCAGATGTCATATTGCCTGCTATTTCATCCTTATTATCCCTACTTGCATATTGTATTCTCTATTGCTTACCTCTGTCTCTTCCCCTGAGAAACAGACAAGGTCACATGATGTTTTTCAACATAACTAGACAACAACAATGGCAACAAAATCCATCACATAAAATGATCTGTGTGAGAAAAGACAATAGTGCTTATTGAAATAATTTAATCACCATACATTTCTCACATTTTTTATTTTTAGACACTGCTTCATTTTTTCTTACCTCTTGACCTGTTTACCCTTCCTCCTTCCCTCCCATCCCCTCTCCCTTCCTACTCTCCCCTCAATCAGCTCCTCCTCTTTTTTTTTTTTTTTTGATTAAAGAGAGGCATGCCACCCATGGGTATCAACCAAACCTGGGTGTATAAAGTTGCCCTAAGACCAAGCTAGGCTTAGCATTTAGTTAAGGCTGGGCAAGGCAATCTTGTATGAATAAACTTCCAACATCCACCCAAAGCTTAAGGATAGCCCATGCTCCCTCTAATTGTAGTCCCACAAGTAGACCTAGCTACACAAATGTCATATATATCTATATGTATATAATCTATATCTATGATACAATAAATCCTATGTACTCACTAATAGGTGGATATTAGCTGTAAATCAAAATAACCAATTTGCAATTTACACACCCAGAATGCCTAGGAAACAAGGATAGCCCATGGGGGACACATGGATCTCCCTAGGAAGGAGTTCTCCTCAGTGGACTAAGGTCATGTGAGGATGGGAACATGAGAGATCCAAGGGTTAGATGGAGGAGAATACTGAAAGAGATGTTGGGAAAGTGGAGAATTTAGGGTTCAGGCAGAAATCTGGTACAAAGAAAACTTCCAGAAATCTAAAAGGATGACTCCAGCATAGCCTCCTAGCAATAGTTAATTCATCGCATGATTTGGTTTTTCCTGTGATCAGATTGGTGAAAACCCAAAATATAATCAAAGATCCTTCATCCAGTAACTGACAGAAACAGAGGTAGAGATCCAGAACCAAAAAATTAGGCCAAATTTGGGGGATCTTTCTGAAAGAAAGGACAAAAGATTGTAAGAGCCTGAGGAGTCGACATGACAAGAAAACCCACAGAAACAATGAACCCAGGTTCATTGGAACTCTGAACCAACAACCTGGGTGTCTGATTCAATGTTAGTGAAGACATTTATTAACTTATTTCTAAGGGAGTATCACAGAAAGTGCTGGATGTTACATTAGAAATCTCAGTAGTGTAAAAAATGGAAGTTTTGGGGGATGGATAGAGTAATCCAGGGGAAGTGTTTTATACTTGACATAACTTAAAAACATCACAATATCTTGTATATAAATCATGTAAGAGTTCAGTTTTTCCACTGCACAGTACTTTCAATAAATTCTAAAATTTTTATTTTATTTTTTTTATTGAAAAAAAAATTTCTGCCTCCTCCCAGCCTCCCATTTCCCTCCCCCTCCTCCCACTCCTCTCCCCCTCCCCCCATTCCTCTCCCCCTCCCTCTCCAGACTGAAGAGCAGTCAGGGTTCCCTTGCCCTGTGGAAAGTCCAAAGTCCTCCCCGCTCCATCCTGGCCTAGGAAGTTAAACATCCAAACTGGCTAGGCTCCCACAAAGCCAGAACATGAAGTAGGATCAAAACCCAGTGCCATTGTCCTTGGCTTCTCTGCAGCCCTCATTGTCGGCGATGTTCAGAGAGTCCGGTTTTATCCCATGCTTTTTCAGTCACAGTCCAGCTGGGCTTGGTGAGCTCCCAATAGATCAGCCCCACTGTCTCCGTGGGTGGGTGCACCCCTTGTGGTCCTAATTTTTTTTTTTATTTTTAATGTGTCTAATTAACAGCTTTTTTATTTAAAGAAGAATAATGAAAAAAAAATCTGTTGTATAATTTGTTCGAAATTTATCCGTATCACCATTGTCTATTCATAAATCCATTCAGTTGCTATTTATGGGGAACCTGTAAACCGGTCAGTAATCACTCAACATGGCAGCACCGTAACTACATTTATTTCTTAACTATGTAGCAGTTTCCTCTAAACACTCCATAGTAAGGAAAGGCTCCTTAAAGCTCAGGAAGTAACTAGTTAAAGATTTCACTTCAGAAACAAAGTGGGAAACATCCATGATTCTGAAAATGGAGAACTCACAATTCTCAAAAAATTCCTGAAGCTAACAAGTTTACACAATATGCCTAACCAAAGCTATTAAAGAAATAAACGCCTATTGGGAGAAGAGACACCTGACCTATCTGTGTTACTGGGATTAACTGTCATGTCAAGCTGTCTGAAAGTCCTGAAGAGATCTCCAAGGTGCAACAGCCAGAAAATTCTGAGCACACTTAAAGTGTCATCTGTAATTATTAATAATCCTCCCCCACACCACATTAGTTAAATAAATATAAGCTCATTGATTCAGCAAGATGGACTTCTTTAACCCTTTAGTTTTGAGATTATAATAAAATTAAATCACTCCTTTCTCTTTTAATCTTTTAAAACCTCTCATATATTACCACCCATCTTCTTCAAATTTATTTGGACTTTATTAACTGTAACTGCAAAAGCATAAGTTGCCTGTGATTCTTCATGAAGGGTTGAATACTTCTGGCATTTTTCCCACCCAATTTGGCCAGGTAGACTTTAAGGAAATTGTAACTTAAGGAAGTCATTGGGTCTAATCTCAGGTAATTATTTATGTCACAATTGCTCAAAAAAAAGTATCGAACAACACTTTGAGGGTTAGCGTCTAGAGTGCCATTATTTTACAGTACAGATTCTTAAAAAAACAAAAAGTACTACAGGATTTTTAATATAAACCCTTTTGCTACAAATTTTTAAGTGTGCACCAGTCTCTCATTCAAAGGGATGATCAGAGAAATTTGTGTTTTGTGTATTAATGTGCAAATCTACACATAATATCATTTATAATGTGTAAAAATACTTTTGAGATATGAATTAAGTCTTATTTATTAATCTGGTTGAAAATTAGTAAGAGTTCTTCATGTTAGTGTACAGAGTGTAGAGTTATGATTATTCATGCAGATTGGATGAGCATATGCTAAGATCATCATGTTCTATCACATGCCACATTTTGTCATCTTCCTGAATTAGAAAATAAGAGATGAACTTGTTATTTCATTTCACTTTGTCATAAGCTTTTAACATTTGCTACTTAGTTAAGATGGAAAGGTCAAAAATTGACAGAGCTCACAGAGTTTGTCATACGGTGAGCTGTGCCATGAAACTGGGTACATACCTCCTCTAAAGAGAAGATACGTTCAACTTACAGATGACCTGGAGGCACAAATACTAAATTCATAAAAATATCCACATATATAATGACATTCAGAACACATTTGATAAAATGTAAAATAAAAACAAATACAAATTAGAATTTACCAAATACAGAATATATAATTTTATGGCTATTTTATATTCAACTACAATGTAGTTTGTTTAATTCATGACTGATATAAATCCAATAGGTTAAATACATAAAAGAAAACATCAAGGTCATATATGGAAGTATGGAGTTCAGGAAGATCGAGATTTTCCTATATAATAATCCCTGGGCAATAAATAAATAAATAAATCAGGCAGGGCACAGGATAAATAAAATCAAGCCTAGGTTCATGCCCAACTGAAAATCAAAGTTTGAGCTTAAGTATACATTCTGTCTTGGACAATTTACTTGGTCAGCTGAAAACTAGATCATAGTATATTCAGATGATTGCAGTACTCTGAAGAATTGCACAACGCAGCAGGCAGAGACATACAATACACAGAAAGACAACAGGTAACGTAGGCAGAGATTTTAGTTCTAGAACTGCTGGTTTAGGACTAGAAAGGCTACTGGTCACCTTGGAGCAATGAAAAGGTCATGGTGAACACTTTTATGGAATTTTCTGAAAACAATATGCTACCAAACACCCTGGTTTTATCGATTTAGCTCCAGAAGTATTATAGAACAAATGTTGCTTTTAAGCTTATTATATAATGATAGAACGTCAGAGTCCATTATAGGAAATTATCACAAATAGCATATAATTATAATCTGATGGAGCAAAACTACATGAATCTTTAGGGACATATGAAACTGAGAAAATATATAGAATAAAAATTCATTCTTTTGCATTTAAGAGATGGTGTAGGACGTCCTTCTGTATTTGTGTTGATTTCATTGGTTGAATAAAGATACTGCTTTGGCCTTTTGATAGGGCAGCCCTTAGGTGGATGGAGTAGACAGAAGAGAATGCTGGAAAGAAGGGAAGTGTTGCAGACACCATGATCCTCCTGCAGGAGATAGACGGACACTGGTTAGACTCATCCCGGCAAGCCACAGTCAAGTGGCAATACAGATTATTAGAAATGGGTTAAGCTAATATGTGATAGTTAGCCAATAAGAGGCTAGAGATAATGGGCCAGACAGTAATTTAAATTAATACAATTTCCGTGTGGTTATTTCCGGGGCTAAGCTAGCCTGGTGGCTGGACACAGCCTACTCCTTCATACAACAAAGAGAGAGTGAAAACAAAGTAGGGTGGGTAGGAAATTGGGATACACTTGCAGTATAAGAAAACATGATCAAAATATAGTGTCTGAAAATAATTTTATTAAAATAAAAAGTAAGACAGAAAAGAGGCTCATGAAAAATACCTATCAGTAGAGGATTTGCATAGTTTGGCCAAGATTCTAAGTTAGGGCAATCATTACAATAAAAACTAGTATCAAATAATATCTGTAGTAATAAGAGTGGCGGGGCTGCATCCCCAGCACCCCGGCAGCCTGGCTAGCTTTTGCCCCGAAATAACAACACACAAATTGTATTCATTTAAACACTGCTTGGCCCTTTAGCTCTAGCCCTTACTGGCTAATTCTGATATTCGGATCAACCCATCTCTAATAATCTGTGAGCACCCATCTTACGGGGAAGATTCTAGCCTATGTCCATCCTGGGTCAGAGCTTCATAGCGTGTGTCTGCCCGGGAGCGGGGCATGGTGTCTCTCTGAGGCGTCTGCTCCTGAGAGGAGAGCTGTGGAGTCTGAGCTAACTTCCTCTTCCTCCCAGCGTTCTGTTCTGTTTACTCCTCCCACCTATGTTCTAACCAATAAAATGGGCCAAGGCAGTTCCTTTATTAGCCAATGACCTTCCTCCATCATTTCCCCTTTTTCAGTTTAAACAAAAAAAAAAAGCTTTAACTTTAACATAGCAAAATTACATATAACGAAACAGTTATCAAGTAAAAGTTACAATAGTCTTTATCCTAACTAAGGAAAACTATAACTATAACTAACTATTCTTAACTCCATCAAAGACTCCAGAAAGATACAATACTACCTAAGCAAACAAGAAAAAAGCAACTTTTAAAACTCTAGAAATGACAGAGACATCTCGATGCCTGGACAGTCACCCAAAGTTCCTCTGTACCGTTGGGGCATCCATCTTCAGCCTTCAGGCCCATGGTATCCAGCAGACATTTCCATAAAGCAGGAAAATTCAAAGTCAATTCAGTCACTATCAGTTGTGTCCTGCCGAATGTCTTGCAGACTCTTTCATGAATCAGGAACCCCGAAAGATCATCTCACCTTAGGCAAGTTCAGTAGTCCTCTCTCTGTGGGTTCTCTGTGTCCAGTTTATGCAATAGTCCAGGCAAGAGCAGTTTCTTGCTTAAACGGCTATCAAACTCCATAACGAGCCTCTTCGATGCTCGAACTGAGCAGAGATACAGAGCGTGCATAAAACAGGACTTTCATATCCTGCCAAGACAGGGTAAGATAGTTTTGTAAAGTTCCTTGCCTTTAATAGTGGTATGTCAGTTATGTTAGACCTTAGCCAAAATTTTTTGACTCAACATTGCAAACGAGACTTTGGGTGATTGCCCAGGTAGTCAGTTGTCTCTGTCAATTGTTGCACATTGTGGATATATCTCGCTTGTTGAGTAGTGTTTATTCCCTGCTCAGATCTTTGACGGGGTTGAAGATTATATAATTGTAGTTACTCTCTACATTATTTGGACTCCTTGAGATAGAATGTTTAGCAAAGATTTTATTCTCAATATTGTTTGTTATATATATTATTTGTTGTTATTGTATATAGTTGTATTTGGTTTGGTTCTGTCTTATTTAGACAAAAAGGGGAGATGTAGGGATAAGTCCTGCCCCTTTGGGGGCGTGTTCGCCTAGGGCTAAAGTCTGCCTATAAATTTGGCAAGTGAGCTCCCAGCTGTCACTTCTGCTTTTCTGGTCTCCGCTGGAACGGTGGTTCTGTAAGTCTATTTCGACATTAAAGCTATATATATTGTTACAATCTGTCTGCATTCATTTACACCACTACAAATATCTCACCAAATCATATTGAGCAAATAAAACTAAACAAAAAATAAAAAGAAATATTGTAAACATTCTGATAAATACAGCATATATAAAATCCACATGGTGCTATTATTCTGCAAAATAATGTGGCATCAAAGTTGTTTTTAATGCAGGCAAAGTTAATATGGCAACATCAATGTTAAAAAGCAATAGAGAGGTTAGAAAACAGAGAGGAAGGACTTTGGTGTTTGACTAAACACAGGAAAGACAATCCAAGTTAAACTACTTAAAGAACTATTGTGGAAAAATGAAAACATGATTATGAACAAAAACTAAGCATACTGTAGGAAAAGTACAAATTGGATTATATATTTCTGATTCTGAAGTCATGGAGGTAAAAGTGGTGGTGATAAAAATCTTCCTGAGACATAATATAACTTCAGATTCCTCCTCCTGGAGGGTGGGATTTCCTCTTCAATACCAAAGGAAGGGAAAGATGATTACCACTAAGGTAGGTATATAGAATATGAGGCATAGCAGGAACATCAAAGAAGAAGGACCTTAGAAGGATAACACCTTAAAAGAGCGAGAGGATTGAATTAAAATTTCCATGCTGAATGCTTAATATGATTATTTCCTCCTGGCACCAACCTTCATCTCTGATAACATCCCCAAATCCTTAAAATTGGAGGCCAAATCCAAGAACCTTACACGGCATCGTGAACAAATCATGCTGTAAGCATTACTGCAGAACTGTCTCTGAGTCTATTCAAACTAAGACGTTCAGATTAACTATGCAATGTTACGAGTTTTGAAAAAAACTCAAGTTCTGTTCCACATTTGGAGTTTTAGAATGCAATTCAGTGCTAATGGGAGGCTGAGAATCAATAGATCCTTAGGAACAAATTAAAATGAAAATCAGTGATATAGGCAAAGAGAAATGCAATTACACCAAGACTTCTGTTTACAATGCTTATTAGTAAGAGTAATGAAAACAGCAGTAATCTTAAGACCTCAAACTTTCTGTGTAATGCAAAAGTGAACTTTCAGACTGGTTGCAGAACAGTCAATTTCTTAGCCACAGATGTGGTTGTGCATGCTTGTAATCCCAGAACTCTGGAGGCTGAGGAAAGAGAATCATCGTGGATACAAGACCAACATGCCATATTTAATACCTTACAGGAAATGAAGCTGCTTCAAAATGTAAGAGAAAATAGGAAAATAATTTATGGCACATAATTCAAATTAAAGAAGCTGCTTCTAAAATGGAAAAACACAGACAAAATACACATTTATTCTAGAAGAAACTGCCAGATATAGCAGGCTATGTATGGATTCTATTTTAGTTAAGTGCAATAGTATTTTAATTCAAAACAGTTTAATTTATTTTATAAACTAAAATATGCATTAAGAAGATAAATGAGTAACAAAGACAAATGAATGGCCCCACGCAAGAGTGCTAAGTGCAGAAGAGAGCTTGCTGTACAAGAATGAGGATCTGAGTTCAGATCCTCAGCATCCAAATAAAATTCAGAAATACCTAGAAGAGGTTAGGGTTGGACAGAGATATGATGTTATAGACAGAGCCATGCCTTGCAAGTCATCCATCCCAGCTAATAGTCAGCAACAACAGAAAAGGCAGAAATCCACAGCAAAACACCAGTCTTCCTCTACAATTGCACACACCATTGGGACATACACAGGCATATACATCACACATGCATATACCACACACACACACACACACACACACACACACACACAATGTTGCTTGTGACCATATACAAATAGTTAGTACTCTCTCGATAATCTCTATGCTTGACTAAAAATAAGCATGATATCTTCATGAGTTGAAATTTTAAACCCTGAATGAAAATCTCTAAGATTTTCATTTCATAACTGGATCAGACCACTGAGGAAAGCATCTTTTAAAGTGCTATAAATATCTCCAACCTCAAGTGATAAGCAAAATCATTAAACTTTATTATATTAGGAATATAAAGTTTGAGTAATTTAATTTACTTTCAATGATAACCTTCATGTTACAAAAGGACAAAAAGGAAAAATTGGTTTGAAAGTGTAGCCTGTAAATTTGAATTGTTTGTTAGGTGACTGACTGACTTGTACTAAATTTCAAAATGTATTTAAATGTGTAGTCCAATGGAGAAAAGATGTGGTCCTTTGAGGTTTGAGATTAAATAAGAAGGAAAAGGTAAAAGAATACAGAGTTTTCAGAATAGTACAAAATCCAGGACATTTATAAATTTAAAGAGTTTAAGAACATTAAGACCCCAGGAGAAATTCACATAATCAAATATTGCAATAAAGTACTGCTTTCAAAAAACTTAATTTGTGAGAAACCGAAACACTGACTTCCACAGTGGTTGCACAAGATTGCATTCCCACCAGCAATGGATGAGGGTACCCCTTCCTCCACAGCCTCTCCAGCAAAGGCTATCATTGGTGTTTTTGACTTTAGCCATTCTGACAGGTGTAAGATGATATCTCAAAGTTGTTTTGATTTGCATTTCCCTGATTGCTAAGGAAGTTGAGCACGACCTTAAGTGTCTTTTGGCCATTTGATCTTCTTCTGTTGAGAATTCTCTGTTCAGTTCAGTGCCCCATTTTTTAATTGGGTTAATTAGCATTTTAAAGTCTAGTTTCTTGAGTTCTCTATATATTTTGGAGATCAGACCTTTGTCTGTCGCGGGGTTGGTGAAGATCTTCTCCCAGTCAGTAGGTTGCCTTTGTGTCTTAGTGACAGTGTCCTTTACTTTACAGAAGCTTCTCAGTTTAAGTAGGTCCCATTTATTCAATGTTGCCCTTAATGTCTGTGCTTCTGTGGTTATACATAGGAAGCGATCTCCTGAGCCCATCTGTTGTAGGGTATTTCCCACTTTCTCTTCTATCAGGTTCAGTGTGTTCAGGCTGATATTGAGGTCTCGGGATCAACCTACCCCTGGACCCAGCAATACCACTCCTGGGAATATACCCAAGAGATGCCCGATCATATGAGAGAGCATTTGTTCAACTATGTTCATAGCAGTATTATTTGTAATAGCCAGAACCTGGAAACAACCTAGATGCCCTTCAATGGAAGAATGGATGAAGAAAGTATGGAATATATACACACTAGAGTACTACGCTGCGGTAAAAAACAATGACTTCTCGAATTTTGCATGCAAATGGATGGAAATAGAAAACACTATCCTGAGTGAGGTATCCCAGACCCAAAAAGATGAACATGGGATGTTCTCACTCATAATTGGTTTCTAGCCATAAACAAGTGTCACGGAGTCTACAATAGTTGAACCTAAAAAAGCTAAGTAAGAAGGTGAACCCAAGGAAAAACATATAGTTATCCTCTTGGCTAAGGGAAGTAGACAAAATTGAGGGAGAAAATTGGGATCTTGGGGGTGGGGTGGTATGGGGGTAAGGGGAGATGGGGAGAGAAAAAGTAGAAGGGAAGGAGGGGGGGACTTGGGGAATCAGGAGGATTGGGATAAAGGAAGGGTGGATAGGGGAGCATGGAACCACAATTCTTAGTTAAGGGAGCCACTTTAGGGTGGGCAAGAGACTTGACCCTAGAGGGGCTCCCAGGTGTCCAAGCTGACTTTCCCAGTTAGTTCGTTGGGCAGCTGAGGATAGGGAACATGAAATGACCCTATCCTAGAGCAATACTGACGAATATCTTGCATATCATCATAGAACCTTCATCTGGTGATGGATGGAGATAGAGACAGAGACCCACACTGGAGCACTGGACTGAGTTCCCAAGGTCCCAATGAGGAGCAGAAGGAGGGAGAACATGAGCAAAGATGTCGGGACCACGAGGGGTGCACCCACCCACTGAGACAGTGGAGCTGATCTACTGGGAGCTCACCAAGGCCAGCTGGACTGCGACCGAAAAAGCATGGGATAAAACTGGACTCTGAACATGGCGAACAATGAGGGCTGATGAGACGCCAAGGACAACGGCAAGGGGTTTTGATCCTACTTAATGTGCTGGCTTTGTGGGAGCCTAGCCAGTTTGGGTGTTCACCTTCCTAGATATGGACGGAGGGGGGAGGACTTAGGACTTACCACAGGGCAGGGAACCCTGACTGCTCTTTGGACTGGAGAGGGAGGGGGAGAGAAGTGGGGGGAGGGGGAGAAGGGTGGGAGGAGGGGGAGAATGGTGGGAGGAGGGTGAGGGAAATGGGAGGCTGGGAGGAGGTGGAAACTTGTTTTTTTTTTTTCTCCTTTTCTCAATAAAAAAAAATGAAAAAAAAAAGTGAGGGACAACGTGGAAAGACAAATGAAAATAAACCCCACTAAAAATGTGTTCTTTAAAAAAAAAACTGAATTTGTAAATTAACATGATTTCTAAAATTGTTGAAAAGATGATTGGAAGGAAGAATGACAAAGTAACATCATTCATCAACTTATTTGGATGATGTAAATATCTAATTTAGAAAGGAAAAAGGTATTGCCTTTGAAAAATGTAAAAGTTAATTTCATTATGACATTTATATCATATTGATATTTTTACTCCTGGGAAATTATGGAGAAATAAAAGATTAATAGAACGTCAAAGAACACAATTCATATTTGAAATAAATTGTGGAATTCTAGAATGAAGATTACAAAATTATATTTATGCTCGATTTTTAACATGTTCAAATACCTGGCTAGGGGGTAGCTATCAGGATTATTTCTTCTCAACTTGAGAAGTAGTTTCTCTATTGATCTTCCCTAATTTGAAAGGGAGAATCATTCTATTATTTCATTAGTTGTTGTAAAATCATAGAATATATAAATATATTTCAAACTAAGACTGGGCCTAAGTTCAAGTTTGTGTAAAATTACAAATGTAAATTTTATCTTTTTTTTTTTTTTGGTTTTTCGAGACAGGGTTTCTCTGTGGCTTTGGAGCCTGTCCTGGCACTAGCTCTTGTAGACCAGGCTGGTCTCGAACTCACAGAGATCCGCCTGCCTCTGCCTCCCGAGTGCTGGGATTAAAGGCGTGCGCCACCACCGCCCGGCGTAAATTTTATCTTTTGAGAATGCAAGTAAACCTGCAACTATTTAGAGCATGCACTCATATTATATTAGTGAATGTGAACATGTATCAACAAGAACCTGACAGAGTCTTTATAATACAATTTCTTACAGGAATACAGTCTATATAGATTATAATTTTGTATTCATAAATACAGCATATGAAAATAAATTACAAATCACATAAAAACAAAAAGGCATTGCAAGAAAGGAAACAAATATAAATGTTTGATTTGTGCACACTGCAGAATTTACACAAATTCATTATCATATAAATAGCTTGCATATATAATCCTCCATCCGTTAATTCTGATAAATGCAAGAGTAAAAATTAAGATTAATAGAGGTTGCTGTGAGAGATTTGCTGCATGTTGTATCGGCAGCAATTCTTAACATGTTTATGTTGCTTTCTGAGAAACTTTGTGCATTATATTAGTGATTTACAATATCTGCTTGTATGTGTTTTTATAGACTGCTAAGCTCTGTAAAATACCTCTTTTATTCTTAACTTTTGAAGTTTATGTTTTGCCAGTTGTGAATCTTTAATTTTGCTGATCATAGAAGAATGAATTAGAAACTATGTGGAAGACAAAGACAAAATTCAAAGACAAAATTAAATATGCAAATATTCATTACACTATCCCTTAGTCTACAGTTATCCTGTCATTTTTCTCATTAATATAATAATTTATAATATTTTATCCCATTAAATTAGTCCTTTGTGAATTTGATGAGCATTTGCCTTACATATTTCATGCACTGGCAGTTTAACAATGGAGATAAGTTCAAGAAAACTAATTCATTCATCAGATTCAGGATTATTTTCCACTTGCAAAATATATGTAAAGAAGTAATTGCAATGAATAGCATTGTAAAGGTAAATCGGTGGTATTATAGGAATCTAGAGGAACTGCCCTGGAAAATATGTCACTAAATGCTGATTCAGAGATTAGTTAAGGTCAGGATTCTTTTGTGTCTGTATGGTTTCTGAGGAAAATAGAAAATTGTATGTAAATTATAAACTTGGCCAGAGAACAGGTCATGTCTGTGTGACTTGAAGTAGTAAAGTCTGCTCAAACATCGAATGCTTGAGTTCATACCACTGGAATTTAGTCCTGGGATTTTAATACACATGAATTTTCAAATGCTTGTTCATTCAGACCTGAAGGAGTATAAACACGTTTATGAGAATGGACAGATACTGGAACATTTTTTTCTTTTTTTTTTTTAATTTATTAATTTATTAAAGATTTCTGCCTCCTCCCCGCCACCGCCTCCTATTTCCCTCCCACTCCTCTGATCAAGTCCCCCTCCCTCATCAGCCCAAAGAGCAATCAGGTTTCCCTGCCCTGTGGGAAGTCCAAGGACCACCCACCTCCATCCAGGTCTAGTAAGGTGAGCATCCAAACTGCCTAGGCTCCCACAAAGCCAGTACGTGCAGTAGGATCAAAAACCCATTGCCATTGTTCTTGAGTTCTCAGTAGTCCTCATTGTCCGCTATGATCAGCGAGCCCGGTTTTATTCCATGTTTTTTCAGACCCGGGCCAGCTGGCCTTGGTGAGTTCCCGATAGAACATCCCCATTGTCTCAGTGTGTGGGTGGAACATTTTAAACAGAAAATTTAACCTTAGTATGTGTGTATGCTAATAATCAACTGAGCTGATTTTCTTTAGATGATTTGGAGATTCTGATACATTAGTACATAAAGTAACTGAGGCAACCTACATGAAAATACTGTCTTGAAGAGTGATAAAGTAAATTAAATCAACAAATGATTCCACTATTAAAAGCTAATTATTTGGTTGAATAGGAACTCAGATATTTCCTAATTTTTATCACATGATATTCTCTCAATAGCTAATTAATTTATTTATAAGTGACAATATGTTTATAAATTCTCTCAGTAATATTGACTTCATTTTATTCATTTCCTCATTATTTTCCAGATCTTCTTTCAGGCATATTTGTGTTATTTAAAAGATTGCTCTCTATACAATAATATTTTAAATGGTCAATAATTTGAACTAATTTAAGATAACCTTAGAAGGAAATAAAACAGAATATAATTTCACAATGAGGATAACTGCCTGTTTTCTTTCTTGCAATATTTTATTAAATTTTATTGAAAAAATAATGCAATATATTCTGAGCTCGGTTTTTTATCTCTCACAAAATCCCAGTCTCTCTCTCTCTCTCTCTCTCTCTCTCTCTCTCTTTCTCTCTCTCTCTTGTTCTCCGTCTCTCTAACAGGCAAACAAGTAAATACAACCATGTTTTTAAATACAAGAAATATGCTAACCCCTCACATATAAACACATTTCCATAAAAACACAAAATTGGAAGCCATAATGAATGAATGAACAAACAGCAAGTAGTTATTACAGGAATCCATCCATCAATATAACTCGTTTATTGGATGCTGAAAAATAAACATAGACTTTCTTCATGGTAGGGGAGCAGTCCACGAATGACGTTACATGTACATTTTTGCATGCTAAAAGCCCAAGATAAAGGAACATTGTATTTTTAGCCTCTTTTAGGCACCATTATTTGTTTTAATGAATGTGTTCAGCACCTGTCACAACATGTGCAAGAGAGAGAGAGAGAGAGAAAGAATGCATGATGAGAGACGAAAGTCATAGGGTGAGCCAAAAGAGGCCCATCCTTTAATAAGAATCCATTATTCAATGAACTTAGTTGCCATCCACCGCGGCCCTGGTCTGCACTCTATGCGCTAGACCCCAGTTCGCGAGCTTCGGGAAAGGGGCTGGAAGTTGAAAATACACATACAGAGACAGACAGACACACAGACCTTCAAACACTGATACCAAAGCCCCTCTTTAGTAGCACCATGAAGGCTTAAATACACTGCAGTCAATGGCCAACAGGTGCAAATCCCATCCTCTGATGCTCTATGCTAAGCACAGCTTCTAATAACTTCAATTAGAAGGTTCTAGGAGGAAAGATCAGCTGAAGGCCAGGACTCATTAATCCCAACACTTAGTGTGGTTTCATTAAGAATATCATAATATCTTCAAAGGGCATTAACTCTAATAACCTAATCACCTTCAACTAAGAATCCTGAATTTAGATTGTTATAGCCATGCACAGTGGGACACATGGGAGATATGGTTCAACATGGGAGCTCTAAGAGTCAAACAAATTCACAACCACAGTAGCAATCTAAAGATAACAATTCATGATTTTGTCCCGTAACTTGCTATAACATTAGTATGGCAACACTAGTCTTCATTCGGAGGGAAACAGGAATCTGTCCAAGTTATCATTTTGTTTTTTAGGTAAAAGAGACCTTGGAAAATATGTGATGTCATTTCAATGTGAGGAAAAGAGGAAACACATATACACACATACAAAACATGTATATCTATATAAAATATATTAGTTTCTCCTATAGCTTATAACTGCCTCATTCTTTATTATTGTTGGCAATAACTCCTCATTTTTTATTCCATTTTTTCTCATCAGACTTATTTTATGTTAGATAAGAAAGAATACAATTATTAGATTTGTCATCTCTTGACTATTTGTTCTACTTTCACTCTATGTCTGTGATTCTGTGAAAAAATTGATCAAAATCATCTTGTGGTTTGGAGTTATTAGGTCTACACATCAAGGTCACAATCCATCACTGGATGCAGGCATTACAAGAACACAAAAAATTAAGCTACAGATAGAAGCTATGGATGAACTGTGCTGACTTTCCCACTGGTTCAACGTCTAGTAGCTCTGGAGCAACTATCTAGAAATGGATCTTCCTATGTCAAATAATAACCAAGAGAGTCTCTAAGAGACATTCCCAAAGCCAATTTGAAACAGATACTTTGTCCATCAAGGGTTTCCTCTCAGATCTCTTAGATGGTATCAAGTTCACAAATATATATAATTAGGATATTAGTCAAATAAAGAACTTTGCACAACTCAGTACATAAAACTTGATAAAAACTCAGTATTTAAAGATTTGAAGTGATTGGGAGTTAGGAAAACATGATAAATTATAATATTTCATTTGCAAAAGCAAGATATTTATTTATACTATAGTTCACTAAAGACTTTTTCTGTTCTTCAGGTTTTTGTTACTCATTGTTGTTTGAAAATGTATCTCTTGTAAATACCTTTCTTAGAAGAAATAACAATAACCCTATAGGAAATTTCTAATCAAATTACTAGCTTCAGTAAAAAATATCTTGATACAACTTTATTGCTGAAGATTCCCATTAAAAATTAATAACATTATTAAATGGCTAGCCTCTTTGGTAGACCATACTTCTGGTATTCAGTTTGTCAGTAATTAAGTAGCTGTGCATTTTAAATTTTAAATAATACTTATTACTTGGGAATTATTGACATATCTGCATCTATATAATAGTGTCTGTTGAAGTTATTCTTACACTCTTATTAATAGGTTTCTACCTTCAGTTTTAATAATAAATGAAATGTTATAATTTTTTCATGTTCTTAAAACTAAATTGTGCTTTTAGAATGTTATTAAAACCATATTTATGAATTCCATTTCTCAAGATGTACATGTAAAGTCATTACTTTTTTTAAATAAAAATCTGTGTGACTAAAATTCCCAAGTCAATGTAAATAAATTATTCATTTTTTAACTGTCAGACACAAGTGTTTTCCCTACACCATTCTTGAAGGTGGCCTCAGGAATGACACATTCATTATTGTCCAAAAATATGCATATTTAGTAGACGTTTGGAGACATTACTCACCTTGGGTATTGATCTTTATTGAAATGGTAATCATGTCTGAGGTAATACTTATTTTGCATGAAGATATTTTGCAATATTCCAGTAGTCAAAAAGTACCTTAAGCATCAGTGTCCAAGTGCGCAGTTTTATCCTTAGCTAGAGTTAAGAAAACATAAATAAACATGGATAAGTTTGTCCATGAAAGTAGCTTAAAAATAAAGTGACTTGTTAGGTCATTTGTGAGTCTATCAAGTTAAAGTTGTTTAGTCTCTCATGACTTCTGTCAAGTTAAAATTTAGTCTAAGAAAATTCAGCCGACAAAATATTTTCTCTTCTTGGTTTATATTTACTTTCAAAACAAAAATTCAAACAAAAATTGTTTTGTGATTGAAATATTGAATTACATACACCTCCAATTTCTGTATATATATTTCTGAGTAATGCTTCTACATTGTTGACATCATTAATGTGAAATCATGAAAATTAAAAATTTTTATTTTGTCAGAAATTTTATTGTTACTATAACAGAACATGTTTTATTTAATTTAAACAAGGAAAAACAACTAAATAAAACAAGAAATCTTATTCAATTTCTATTCTTGCTATGTAAATCCCTGTCACAAAAAAATAGAAAGAAAATAGGGAAATAACCACAGTCCTGCCTTTATGAACTTAGATTCAGAAGTATGTGAGTGAATATTCAAATAAATATAGATTAGAAAGCAAAGTATGTTTAAGGAAGAAAAATGTACACGGTGTCTGGAGAGAGGATAATGATGTAATATTTTAGCTTTTTATCCAAGTTTCTGAAGTCATGACTGATATAGTGAAGCTTCAGGGATATATACAATATATCTCAGTGAATATAACTGGAAATAGGACTTGTGTAGCTACCATACACATAATTGTATTTTTTGATAAGGATCCTAGTCTGTGTAGCCTCTTTTCAGAAACAGAAATAAAATGCTTTAAATACTTACAGTAGCCCAGATCAATTATGACTTTCTTACAAATCTTCTGGTGAATGAGTTTTTCTTTATTAATAAGTAGATGTACAATTTATGTAATACATGGCATGTATAAATTAAGAGCTTCTGTTTGAAATATTGCCTCAGCATAGGGAGCTAACTCAGTCAGTAGAAAGCTTACCTCATAAATATGAGAACGTGAGTTCAATTACCAAAACCTACATATGGATATCCACTCTTGTTTTTCTTTTTAACAATATTTATATTATTTTTTGAGATTTTCCTGCAATGTATTTAAAAAAAAAAACATGAAATCCTAGGAATATATGTAACCCTATTGGCCAGAGACTCAGAAAGAGGCAACAATCCCTGGTACTGAGATTATTTGCTAACAAAAACAATGTCTAGTTTGATACAGTTCCTCTTTGCAAGCCTTGTTTCATTAAAATTATGTTGTGTATGTATCTGGACATGTTTTTGAAACCTATGGACTAGTATATTTCCATATGGCTTCATCAAAATGTCCTTAGCATCAATTATTTCCTGTAATCCCAGTATTGGGAAATCAGGTAGAGGGGGGTAACCCGTGACTGGCTGGACAACCACCTTAACTCTGGTGAGTCTCAGACCATTGAGGCTTCATATCATAAAAACCAAGGTGATAACTACTATGTAAACATGTCTGAGATTGACTGCTGACCTGCATATGTGCACAAACACAGAAAAAAAAACGGTAAAATAAAATCCACATCTCATATTATGCCCACATTCTTTAAAGGAAGGCTGTTTTATACTTAACATTTAGATGACAATTACCTGTGGAGGCCCAGGCCCCTAAAGATTCAGTGAGTCCATAGGCCTAGCAAAATTCCAAGCAGACTGGCTCTGGTTTCAGAGCTAAAGAAAGAAACACACCCTCAAAATGGGACCAGAACCAAGGGAAGATACACTTTGTCCCAGAACCAAGAGCTGGAGAAATGTCCCCAGATGCTGAAACCCAGAAAAAAAAGAACACACTAACCTATTAGATTCCGAGCATACCAAGGATATTTGCACTGGTCCAAAATTTAGAGTCAAAAAGATACAGCTAACCAAAGAAAGAATCATAGTTTAGCCCCAGAATCAAAGCCATCTCTGCCCCGACACAAAACCAACCAATCCTTGAGCAGTGAAAAGAGACCAATTGCTTAGGTCTTGATGTGCTTGGAATTTTTCCCTCAGGCCTGGAAATACCCTTACTTCAAAGAGGGTAGCCAATCTTAAACCTGGAAGTCTGGAATTTCCTTCACCAAGCCTTTTCCCCTATATAAACCTCTTCTTTACACTACTCAGGGTCTCTCCTGCACTGTTCCTGTTGCTTCCACTGCTTAGGACAAAAGGAGGGACCAGAGTCTGCTTGCAATAAAAACTCTTTGCTTTGCATTGGATACGGTCTCATGGTGATATATCGGGAATCTGGATATTGGGATACAATCTTTAATGTAGGTTTTATATCTGTTTCATAAACTATACCTAAAAATTAATGTTTATAAAATAATTGTAGTAATTTATTAACATTTTTTTTTAAAGAGTCACTTCAACCAGGCGGTGGTGGCGCATGCCTTTAATCCCAGCACTCGGTGTTGGACTCTAGCATCCAAACACGGAGAAGGAGTCGCCCCCAGAGACCATCTCATACACCACAGCCGATGCAAAAGCATGAGGATTTTATTAATTCTGTCATGACAGGGTCCCCCAGCATTCGGGAAGCAGAAGGACCTCGAATAGCTGGTACAGTCTACTTTTAAAGGGGCCACAGAAGCAAGGGGGGTTGTTCTTTGACTATTCTGATTGGCTTATTTGAAAGGGCTATTACCAATAATTGACTGGAGAGGTGTTGCCAGATCAGATGAGGTAAGAGGTCATTTTGACCCCATTTCCCATGGGACCGAACCAAAACATACGTATATGGGTAATTGTTCAGAAACTGAGTATGTG
The DNA here is from genome assembly GCF_018167655.1 of Microtus oregoni. NCBI lineage: Eukaryota > Metazoa > Chordata > Mammalia > Rodentia > Cricetidae > Microtus > Microtus oregoni. The sequence continues at coordinate 21,719,408 of NW_024543060.1, forward strand.
CGAGTGTAGCTGTTTGGTCCTTAGTTCCCAGGGGAGGAGGGGAAGCACTATGGCACAGAGGCTGAGAGGATTCAGAATTGTCAAAATGGCTTCAGGATTGTCTTAAAGTCTTACATCGGGAGGCAGAAGCAGGCAGATCTCTGTGAGTTTGAGGCCAGCCTGGTCTACAAGAGCTAGTTCCAGGAGAGGATCTAATAAAGATACAGAGAAACCCCTCAAAAAACCAAAACCCACCAAACAAACAAACAAATAACTCAACTCACTTTGTTACAATGAACTCACAAATAGAAACATGATGCAGCTGCTTTAAGGTACCAATTCACACACTTGTCCAACCCAAGCTTTTTACATCCAAATATAGTTAAAATGCACATTTTGAAACTATTGAACTCCACTTGAGGCTATCAATTTCACTATCAATTACAATTTTTTACTTACTTATCTATCACCAAAAGAGAAAATAAAGATAGGAATAAAGGCAAAATGACATGTGAGTTGTGAGAGAGAATATAAAGAGAAAACATCTAGCTAATTGTATTTCTATTTTTTGGTTTCTTTTTGTTGTTGTTGTTATTCTTCTTGTTCTTCTTGTTCTTCTCGTTCTCCTTCTCCTTCTCCTCCTCCTCCTCCTCCTCCTCCTCCTCCTCCTCCTCCTTCTTCTTCTTCTTCTTCTTCTCTCCTCTCTCTCTGTGTATATGAATGTGTTAGTGTTTATTGTTTTATCTGCTCTTTCTTTTTATTTTTTATTTTATATTATTATTATTTTGGTTTTTTGAGACAGGGTTTCTCTGTGGCTTTGGAACCTGTCCTGGAACTAGTTCTTATAGACCATGCTGGTCTCGAACTCACAGATCTGCCTGTATCTGCCTCCCAAGTGCTGAGATTAAAAGCATGTGCCACCACTGCCTGGCTTATTTGCTCTGTTTTTTTTTTTTTTTTTTTTTTTTTGTGTGTGTGTGTGTGTGTGTGTGTGTGTATAATGGATACGATATTCTGTCTGTGTTTATGCCTGCAGGATAGAAGAGGACACCAAGCAACTGCCTACCTTAGATTCCTTTAAGTTATGGATATATTAGTGTAAACATTGTTCATTAAACTTTTTAAGAATATTTTCTTACATACTTTATGTTCTTAAATGCTATTTAGTTCTGTGATAATGTGCTTACTTCCATTTCTAATATGAGAGCAAACAGACGAAGTATAGGTAAGTCAACATTGGTCACAGTTTGTTAGATGGCATGGTACTGGTAAGACAGCTGGTTATGGTAGCCGTTGATAGTTCTGTGCATCTTACTTGTCCCCTGCCCTTGCATACTCCCTTGCTCAAAGTCCACTGTCACTTCTTCTTTTATACACACCACCCAAAAAACTCCATTAACACTAATGCAGTTCTTAATTTTTTGTTCACCTGAGTGGTGTGTTTTACAGACTTTTTTTTTAATCAGATAAAATGTACTTGTTTCCACTTGTTTAACCAGAGCCCTGAACTAATGAATAACCACATTAAGGTTATTTAAAGGTCTTTAAATATTTGACAACAATATGAAATAATTTGAAAATTTGTTGATATTTTGCTTTTACTTAAAAATATTAGCAGAATACTCTGTAATGAGTTTAACCACATTTTCATTGTAAACAAATCCCTTTAACCTGTGCATGTAAAACCACTTACTAAGTGAAGTCTTTAATCAAGAAGGAAACACTCTGGAAAGCTGGCACCATATTAAGCACATCCCATGGCCTGGAGAGATGGCTCAGCAGTTAAGAGAACTCTATCCTTTCCAGAGGACCTGGATTCAGTTCCCAGCCTCCAAAACAAGGCTTCCAACCACCCATAACTTCAGTTTCAGAGGATCTGATTCCCTCTTTACTAACATCCTAAGGGGCCAGGAAAGAAGGCAGTTCAAAGACACTCCTAGAAACAAAACATCTATACCCTTTTTGGAAAAAGAAATAAAGAAAAAGAAGGGCTGATAATTAATCAGCATCAAAATCTCTATTTTTCTGTTTGTCAGCACCAAGCCAAAAGACTCTAAAGTCACATGTTCTTTGTCCACTTTCAAAATTTCTGGAGAAACTCAATTACCTCTACAGTAGCTTGCGCAGCTTCATGGATGGATTTAAACCTTCAATTCCTTTAGACTGATTTGCACCTGTGCTTCTTTTATAGCTTTTGCTCTGTTTGAGAGAATTAAAACTGAGCAATTCTTATTGTTTAATATAAAACATTACCTAAAAAATCCAGTGTCTCAGAAATTTCTTTCTATGACTGTATTTTCAGGCTATGAAGTCAGGAGTTAAAATATGTCAGGTGAGTTTGATACTATAAATATTTTCAGCCTCCTCCAAAGATATAAGGATTGGGTAGGTCTTACAAGAAAGTGGATAAAGAGAATTAACAAATTAATGAAACTCCTTGTTTACTTTTGTAATATTTTTCTCCATGATATTCATACATGCCCCTCTGTAACTGACCTGTTAAGCTTCTATTTCTTTATTTGGAAAGCATAATGTTTCAGGTTCTCACCCTTTTGACTTGTAAATAATGACACCTGTCTGCATTGGCACAGGCTCAAATACCAGAATTTTCATAGCATCTGAGGAGAGACTTGTTTTGTCTGCAACTGGTCTCAAACAATGAAAATTCTCAGTTGTTTCTGGTGTCACGGAGAATATTTTTTTTAGAAAACAGTCAGAAGTCTTGGTGAAATTTATATATAGCACATATTGAAATATTCTCCAACCACTTCTGAATTTTGTCTACATGTCTAGTAGTATATCAGAAATATACAACTTCTACATAGCTCAGTTTTCTTAACAGTAAATTGAGTGAAAAATGATCTAATTTAAGTGATTGAAGAAGTAATATGTGATTTAACTATAATGATAAATATGAGATCAATGGACCTATTACTATTAATTTAATTACATGCATATTCCCTTAAATTAAGGGCACAAAGTTCCCATAATATTAATAACAAAACTGGCAAATAAGAATTGGTAACATTATTTACTATTATTATTATTATTATTATTGAGTTTATAATTTTGTTAAAACATTTTTTCTTTTCCTTCCTTCTAATCCTCCAAATAACCAATTTGTATTCTCTTTCAAATTCATGGTGTTGTTCTCTTGCGAGACCACAACTCCCAGCATCCCTCTGGATTCCAGCGCACACAAGCATGGAACACATTTCCCAGAAGCCTTTGCATTCCCCATTAAAAGCAAGGGTCGTCACGAGTTTGTCCCTTTTTCCTCCCCCTCTTTCCTACCCTGTCTGCATGCCCCCCTACCTGTTTGTTATCCCTTCCCCATTAAAGTGCACCCACGTGGGACCACCACGTGTCTGTGTTTTCTTCCTCGCATATGTAACGTCTCTACCATCTAACCCGCAGAATTAAGAACAACAGTGGTGCCGTGAGTGAGAAGCTGTAGCCGCTTGCTCAGGTGCTGGACCCTAGAGCTGGCGCCTGGCACTGCTGGGACCCGCCAGAGTTTGCTGCGGGGCGGGGGACCCCAAGGGATATTTTTTAAGAATAAGATTGGTGCCGCGTGACTTGGATGATTCGCACGCCCCGGACTTCCACCTGGGGCCGAAGTTCCGGCTTTTGGCGCCGTCCGGCACTCAACTCCCTCCCGGGGCAGAATCAGGACCTGAGTATGACCACGTGTTCCTTCCATCTGCCTGGATGCAGCTCCTCCAAACAACAAATCAACTAATCGTGAGTGTCCCCATCTCAGCCAGCTTAACCATCTCTTTTAACCCAAGGGATTGACCGTTGAGCTCCCGGCAACCCTTCACGGTTTTTAGGGATGGGGGGACCTCCAACCGCGGGCTTTCAGGGCCTCAGTTGTTCCCTTCGCTGGCATTCAATCTGGCTTGTCTCCTGTGCTAAGCCTGTGCCTGTGATGGCTGGCCTTAGGCAGCCCCTCAGCCCACCCGTTCCTGGTGGCCCGGGGCCTCCAGTCTTTCTCTTTTTCTTTTTTCATTCTTTTTCTTCCTTCTTTTCGGTGTAACTGCTGCTATGGTGCAGCACACCTCTACGGTGCAGCACGCCGCTATGGTGCGGCCTGACCTAGGCTGGATCCCTCTTGCCTGCGAGTCGATTCAGCTAGGTTAAGCTCCCCCCCCCCATGGAATTGGACGCCTTTCCATAGGGCCCGGAGGTTCGTGCCATCTGCATCTCGCCTTAACGGGGAGCAGTTCTCCTTTTAGGCTTGAGGTGCCACGGGTGTTTGCACAGCCTTCACCATGGGAGCCATGCTATCCAGACCTATCACTCCAGCCTCATGCTTTAATGCCTTACACTTACAGAGCCGTTTTTCAGTTCCAGCCTTTTGCCCCTTCCCTGTGTGGCTTTTATTGTGACATGGCGGGCTCTCTAATAGAGCAGACTACACGTGGTGGTCGCCATCTTGGCTGAAGGCCAGATGGGTCAGGTGACTTTTTCCGCCATCTTGGCTGAGGGCCAGACCATGTGACCACACTCTCCCGGTTTTACTCCCAGTTTTACCCTGCCTTCTCACCCAGTTTTCACTAAAATCCTCCTGTTAACTCTGTTACATGTGTTTTGAGCAATGGCATGTCTCTGATAGAGCCCATCAGAGTTGTGCACTTGCCCAATTCCTGTTCACTCTTTCTATACATAATAATACATATATTTTGAACTGCTATGTACCTTTAAGTCTCTTAAGCTGTTCTCTACCATTGTCAGTTCTGCCACTAACCTTATATTACAAGCAGTTTTTTCTCTCTATGTGCCTTTTTACAAATGTAAATCTTACCTGTTGAGAGCCAGCCAGTGTGGTCAAGCACAGACCCAACTTTCCAAACGAATTCTATACTATAGTTATACCTGATAAACAGCCCCCAACTGCTCAGAGATCTGGGGAATGTGATATTTAAGTATTTAATTTTTAAAACTTTTCACAACAATAAAAAAGAGACAGGTTGGCTCCTAGCAGCAGCTCTCTGCTCCCTCCAAAGAAGACAGAAGACAGACATGCGCAGAACAACGTCCTTCTGCATTTCGCTTCGATGGCAGAGCGCTGACCATTGGTAAAACCTGCCTTTCATCTGAAGTAAAGACCTCTAGACGTGGACAGAATCACTGGAATCCACAGCCTAGCTGCTCAAGTCAAGGTAGGCCTGTCTTCCTACAGATTTCTTAGCCCACAGGATATTCTGGAGCCTTGCAGGCCCTGCGCTAAACAGCAAATTTCAAGTGCAACCTTCAGCGACCATGGAGGACCCAAAGAGAGTAGCTCTGGGTGCAAACCAAGTAAGTTCTCTGTCATTTTTTAATCAGTAACTCAAGTAAAATCTTATCCTTCTCAAAGATCTCTGACAGTTTGACAGCTGAAAGGTTTTGCAAGGTGACCTCACCCTCACCAAACAAATTTCAAACCAAATTTATCTCTTATGCTACAGTCATTATGTGTCTAAAACTTCTGTTTTCACAAATCCAAGGAGTTCTCATGAGTTCCATGGAGCCGAATTAAAGAATCCATCTTAAACAGGTCAGATACCCCCTCAATCCCCTGGTCCTAAAAATTTTTTTCCCTTAATTTAACTTTGTTCTTTGTTCTGCCAATACCTTAAACAGGGTAAGAGATACCAGACATTTCCATGCCACAGACATCAGTCAAAAGCAAAGAGACCAGCTATGCCAGGATGTTCCCAGCACCCAGCCTTCTCTCGTGCCCCCCCAAAGACGACGCCCACAATCAGCCAGAAGCTGTCTTGAGAATTCGCCGCCCCAATTCCTTCAAACTGGAGTGTCTAATTTGCTTTTTATTAAAAGCAAGATGTGGGAATGTTATTCTTTTGGTCCCTGCCCTGGCCACGCCCACTCCTTTTAACCTCTGACCTCGCCCAACATTCCCTCTCTTCCTGCTTTTCCTCTCACATGGGGCTCTGCCTCTCTCTCCCTTCCTTTCTTTCTCTCTCTCCTCTCTCTCCCTTCCTTTCTTTCTCCTCTCTCTCCTCTCTCTCTCTCTCTCTCTCTCTCTTTCTCTCTCTCCCCCTCTTTAATAAACATTTATGGCTATTTTTGTGTTTGTATGTCTGACCCACCGCATGCGTGCCCTCCTGCTGGTGAGAAGCTGTAGCCGCTTGCTCGGGTGCCGGACCCTAGAGCCAGCGCCCGGCACTGCTGGGACCCGCCAGAGTTTGCTGCGGGGTGGGGGACCCCAAGGGATATTTTTTAAGAATAAGACATGGTCTCTTTTTTTTTGATCAATTGTTATTTCACACGTATATAAACACATTTATGTGTATACATAGATGTATATGTATATATATACTCATAAATATAACCTGTTCTAATATTTGGGGATTTGAACACCAACCTCAGTATTCTGTCAGGTCTCAGAATTGGATGTCTATGGCAAGTGAGAATCTGATTGTAAAAAAATTTAACTCAAGTATGTCAAGTATGTTACCTCTGCATCTTCTTTATTTTTTCATGCAAAGGCAAAAATGAAGTGAATGGGGTGCAGGGGAAAGGAAGAAGAAGGGGAAGAATAAGGAGAAAAAAGAAAGAAAGGGAAAGAAGTAGACGATGTGTAAGGAGAATAAGGGGTCATCTCCACAAGGTTTGTAGCTTTCATAGACATAGCTAGGAAATTGTATATCAAAATCACAAAAATAGCAGGTAAAACCTGACAAAGCAGCACTCTCAAACAGGTAGTCCAAATCAGAATAAGCCAGCATTTAAGGGAAATACCTGACTTTCCAAATCATTAGAAAAAGTTATTAAACTCCTGAATCCTGGATTCACCCATTCTCACTAGGTAATCTCTTTTGTGATAGCCAGTTTTGGGGATGCCCAGATCCATTTTTTAGCAAAGGTGGGGCATGCTGCCTTCCTGCTCGGTGTCTGCCTTCCATAGAAATTTCTATGTGGTCTATTAGTAGGTAATGTTGTGGGGTTGACACTATGTAAATTTGACTGTTGGAAAAAAGTGAATGTTATAGTTCTAAGGCCTTGTGGTGAGGGGAATCGAGCAATGTCATTCCATTGCCCATGCAGAAGTTACATTGCTGAGGTATTTTGGGAATGAACCCTATTTTGAAGGGAAGAATCATGGCTTCACAAGGTTTTTGCAGATATGACAGTGACTTTTCCAAAAGACAAGTGTTCCTGCAACTCTGCAAAATGGGTGCCCCACAAATTATCCACTTGTGAGTCTGCCTTTATGAATCTGTCAGTGATGTATCTTCTCTATAGTGTTGTGGGCTCCAACATTCTACCTGTATAATGTTACTTGTGTGCATGTTTTCAGGACTGGATGTTTGGCACTGGACAACCAATTTGAGTGGTGTTCCTTTAGTCAGACTATTTCTCCCACTCCTATCTTTCAGTGGCCTATAGTTCCTATGACAGTTGAGGACTTGCAGGCTTTTCTTTATCCAATTTGACATGATCATTGATGTTATCCTTGTTCAACTCATGTTGCGGTTGTCATGTTGATGAGATCTTATGGATATAGCTTCTGACATTGCTAGCAGATTCTCACAGCAGATTCCCAGATTCTTGGGCTCTTACAATTCTACTTCTCCTCTTCTGAAATGCTCTGTGAACCTTATTTCAGAGAGAAAGATAAATGTAGAAGAAGGTTATAGGAGGTTATACAGGAATAGCAGAATATGAAGTTATCTGATAATCAAAATGGGGAAATTGAGTACATTTAGGGAAGTAAATATAGGAGAGGAAGGGTGGTAGGTAAAATAGTATGAAGTATACGTTAAAAAGACAAGAGGAATCATGCTATAAACTATGTACACAAAAATCTATAATGTAAGTGTTTGCAAGTATAAATGTACATATAAATGTTTTAATAAACTTTTAAAATCTTGTTTATGATGTTCCCTCCAAAATCCACTTAACAAAACCCCATTTTAAGACAAGAGAAGCCAGGCAGTAATGGTGCACGCCTTTAATCCCAGCACTCGGGAGGCAGAGGCAGGCGGATCTCTGTGAGTTCGAGGCCAGCCTGGTCTACAAGCGCTAGTTCCAGGACAGGTTCCAAAGCCACAGAGAAACCCTGTCTCGAAAAATCAAAAAAAAAAAAAAAAAAAAAAAAGACATGAGAAACCTCTTTTAAGTTGTTAATCTGCACTGGCTAAGACTCTCACAAAACACACAGCACACCGCTGTCGAATTTGGTGGAGTAAGATATGATTTTAAATAATATTTTTATTAAATGTTTGATTTTTTACATATATGCTATGTAGTCTCTTCATTTTCATCCCCCATTATATCTCTCCAAATGTTCCTAGGACTATTCATCTGATCTCCCTCTTAGATTCATGTCTTTTACTGATGTTATTAATAATCCTAAATTCAATTAGTGTTTTCTCTTAAAAGTATTATTCATGCTCAGTCTTCTTTTGAGCCTTTTTAGATCATGTGTTAGATGTATAGTTAATAATCTAGGAAATACTTGGTGTATCTAAACTATGGTTCACAGGACACAATACATTTCATCATTCTTTAATAAGAAAAGGAATTATTTTTATACATTTCATCCTCTAATAAATCTATTATAATGTTATAATATAATCATGACATAACCAGAAAAAAAGATATTTCATAGAGCATGGAACATGGCTGGCATATTTATTTGATGCTTATTGTTAAATAAAAGCTGGACCATCAACAAAGTTCCTGGGAAAACAGAGAACAGGAAATCAAGAATAAAACATTAAGAAAAAAGAAAAACTGAGCATTATTGTGAAAGTAGTCAGTGGGGAAGGAGTAAGATAAACATAGGAGTAACAGATTGTGAATGTTGTATTTGTGTATTTTTAAGAGTAGTTGTATATACATACATATATGTGTGTGTATTAATAATTAATGAAAAAAGCCATGGATTCATAAAAGAAGGCATGTATTACAGGGTATTGAGGGAGGAAAAGAAGGGGAGAAAAGATAAAATTATATTAAAATCTCAAAAAATAAAAATAATTAAATAAAGAACCAGTCTTTATAAACCCATGAGACTTTGTTAGTGATGCAATTGTCAGACCACAGCACAACTAATTGTGAGGATGTTCTGAAAACAGCAGTTCCTTTTAGGTAGGAGTTCTATGTGGAGCATACATGCGATCACTGTAGGGATGATTATGTGAATCTTAAGTTTTGTTAATGATCGACAGTACTCAAGATGCAGGTCTTTATTTTCCTTCTACATCCTTAGTGCATCAAAGGAAATATCCATGACTGGAGAACTGGAATTTCCAACAAGCAATGCATTTTCCCCATTGATATCAGCTCCAACATTTCTTTTGTAAATCTTAATAATATCCTCTTATGCCTTCAGTACTTAGTGGTGAGAAATGTTTGCCAGTGACATTTTTACTGTTTGCATTGGGATGAGCTCTTACACAAGCATATATTACATGCTTGAAAAGAAAAGCTTCCATAAACATTTTGACATTTGATTGAGTTGACTAAATTTAAAACTATGACTTATTAAAATAACCTCTGGAGCCAGATTTCTCTTTAAATGCAGTGTTAAGAAATCTGTGGTTATAACTGCCAATGTTCCTTCTAGATGGATAACACATACTTCTTATGATGATTACCAGAAATCTCTATTATATCCTCTCTCTCCCTCCCTCCTTCCTGCTCACTCCTTCCTTCTTTCTCCTTCTCTTTTTGTGTGTGTTTTTCCACAATGAACATTGATTATTGTACTGTTAATAATCAAAATAGAGAAGAATAAGTTGTTAGTAAACATTGACTATAGTACTGTAAAAATAATTCAAAAACACTCCTGAATTTTTTATCCCCATATTATTATGTAAGTTTGAGTTGTTTATGAATAAGATATACATCTGTGCTCCCTGAATCCAAACATTTTAGAAACCAAAAGGATGGAGAGTCCAAAAAGAATTGTTCAGGATTCTCTTTTGCCTCAGACATAATGCCTTTCAGAATACTTACCGTTTGACTTCATTTTCTCATGTATTTCTCAATTTTCTTGGAGAGCTAGTATGTACATTTTCTACAACTTAGGTAAGTAGAAAGCTAATTGGAAGCCATCTCTAATATAAAATCCACCATTAGTATGCAAACTATTTCACAAAAATGTTTGCACACACATTGCTTATGAAGTTCATATACAATAAGTCATTTGAACAGATAATCCTTCAGCTACACTTGATTGGGACAGGACATAGAAATATTTTCTTTGTTACTAACAGAAAATTATTACAGATTTATGAAGGACAGTGGTTTTATCTGCTAAGTACTAAAACTGCTAAGCTTTCTTTCAAACAACAGGCAATACCATTCCTGAAAACAATAGCAAAATGCCCCCCAAAACTTCTTGTTACCTAGCCTTTATTGGTCTGTGGATTATAGCATGATTATGCTTTACTTAATAGCTAATGACAACTAATAAGTTAGTACATAACATGTTTGCATTCTGTCTTCAGGATAAGCTACTCAGGATGATTTTTTTTTTCATTTTCCATCTATTTGAAAAGAAGAGATTGTTTTGCAGCTATACTGTGGACAGGTGGGGATGAGACCAGGAGAAATAAGGCAGAGGAGGGGGCTATGGACTGAGAATGTATGGGGGAGAGATGGCTGACAAGTGTAAAAACAATGTCAAAATTATAAAAATTAATTCAAACATGTCGCAAATTTATACTTAAAAATAAAGTGATTACAATAAAAAACTACCTAAAGTTTCAGAAAATGTATGTAGGATTGCAAAACTGAACCTGGATGAACACTTTAGAATAATGTTCATAAAGACAGGAATTGTGGTGTGTTCACACTTATGTTATAATAGGATTTGTGTACTGGCTTTTGGTGATCCTCCAATCCTTGTATCTATAATTTAATATAAAGCCCTTCATTTGTGATAAGCATGACCCTAATTACATTTTAAACAGCAGTGTAGAGCTACAATTTAGAAAATATTATCCTCATAGTAGGCTTTAAAAATAACTTTGATATCAGTTTGGGTAGGACTCAGTTTCCCAGGTTTTTATTGTCTATTTCTTCTCCTCTCCTCTCCTCTCCTCTCCTCTCCTCTCCTCTCCTCTCCTCTCCTCTTTTCTACTCTCTCTCTCTCTCTCTCTCGTCTTTTTATCCCTTTTTATTTTTAAAACAATCTTTTTTTTTCTCATTAAACTTGTTTTAATGGGTCTCAAAATTCTGTGACAGACTTTTGGTCAACTTATTTCCATTAAAAAGTACTGATTTTGAAAACTAATAACTTAAAACTGCCACATACACACACACAAAAAAAAAATGGTCCACAAAATATTCTCCTTTCCTTCTGAAGGTTTTACAATGCATTGCTATCATTAACCGGTCTTTTACTATTAAACTTAAATGGCCAATTGAGACAGTTCTTCCACCACTGATTAAGAATGGGGTGGCAGGTGTTAGGAATAATATTCATTTAGCCTTCTGAGCTTTCTGGGAAGACTTGGTGACCTTGCCAGCTCCAGCAGCCTTCTTGTCCACAGCTTTGATGACACCCACAGCAACTGTCTGCCTCGTGTCACGAACAGAAAAACGACCCAGTGGAGGATAGTCAGAGAAGCTCTCAACACACATGGGCTGGCCAGGAACCATATCAATAATGGTTGCATCACCAGATTTCAAGAATTTAGGGCCATCTTCCAGCTTCTTGCCAGAACGTCTATCAATCTTTTCTTTAAGCTCAGCAAACTTGCATGCTATGTGAGCTGTGTGACAATCTAGTACAGGAGCATAGCCAGCACTAATTTGGCCTGGGTGGTTCAGGATAATCACCTGAGCAGTGAAGCCAGCAGATTCCATTGGTGGATCATTTTTGCTGTCACCAGCAACGTTGTCACGTTTAACATCTTTGACAGACATGTTCTTCACATTGAAGCCCACGTTGTCCCCAGGAAGAGCGTCACTCAAAGCTTCATGGTGCATTTCAACAGACTTTACTTCTGTTGTCACATAGACTGGAGCAAAGGTCACCAGCATGCCAGGTTTTAAAACACTGGTGTCCACTCGGCCCACAGGGACAGTCCCAATGCCACCAATTTTATAGACATCCTGGAGGGGCAGTCGCAGAGGCTTGTCAGTTGGACGAATTGGTGGCAGGATACAATGCAAAGCTTCCATCAGGGTGGTCCCACTGGAACTACCATCTTTGCGAGTGACTTTCCATCCCTTGAACCAAAGCATATTAGCACTTGGTTCCAGCATGTTGTCACCATTCCAACCAGAAATTGGCAAAAATGCTACTGTGTCAGGGTTGTAGCCAATTTTCTTAATGTAGGTGCTGACTTCCTTAACAATTTCCTCGTATCTCTTCTGGCTGTAGGGTGGCTCGGTGGAATTCATTTTGTTGACACCAACAATTAGCTGTTTCACACCCAGGGTGTAAGCCAGAAGTGCATGCTCACCGGTCTGCCCATTCTTTGGAAATACCAGCTTCGAATTCACCAACACCAGCAGCAACAATCAGGACAGCACAGTCAGCCTGTGATGTGCCTGTAATCATGTTTTTGATGAAGTCTCTGTGTCCTGGGGCATCAATGATTGTCACATAATACTTGCTTGTCTCAAACTTCACAGGGAGATGTCAATAGTGATACCACGTTCACGCTCAGCTTTCAGTTTGTCCAAGACCCAGGCATACTTGAAGGAGCCTTTTCCTATCTTGGCAGCCTCCTTCTCAAACTTCTCAATGGTTCGTTTGTTGATTCCACCACACTTGTAGATCAGGTGGCCGGTTGTAGTGGACTTGCCAGAATCGACGTGTCCAATGACAATGATGTTGATATGAGTCTTTTCCTTTCTCATTTTGACTTTGTATTAGCTGTGGTATTCACAACACCTGCGTTCTGATGGCAAACTTGTTGCGAAAAAGCTTTTTATCTTATATTTTATACAAATCCCAGTTCTGTCTTTTTCTAGTCCTCTAGTTCCCCCAACCTTCTCCCTGACCCACCACACATCTCCTCCTCAGAGAGGATAATGCCTCCTCTGTCCCATGTCCTCTACAAAGTCTGTCACATCACTGGAGGCAGAACTAAGGCCGTCCCCCTCTATCTAGGGCGAGCAATGCGTCCCTTTATAGAGAATTAACTCCAAAGAGCCAGTTCATGCACTAGAGATAAATACTGGTTTCACTCTTAGTGGCCCCACAAAATGTCCAAGTCACACAACTGTCACCCACACTCAGAAATCCTAGTTTAGTACTATGTAGTTTCCCCAGCTGTCAATCTGGCGTCTGCAAGCTCCCACTTGCTTTGATCAACTGTTTTGTGGATTTTCCTATCTTGATTTGTCCCCTTTTCTTATCATATTGCTCCTCCCTTTCTATGACTAGACTCCAGAAGTTTTGCCCAGTGTTTAGCTGTGGATCTCTGCATCTGCTTCCATCAGTTACTGAATGAAGGTTCTAGGATGACAAATAAGGCAGTCATCAATCTGATTACAGGGGAAGGGCAGTTAAGGTATCCTCTCTACTATTGCCTAGGTTCTTACCTGGGGTCTTCCTTGTGGATTTCTGGAAATTTCCCTAGTGCCTGGTTTCTTGCTAACCCAATAATGGCTCCCTCTTTCAAGACATATCTTCGTTATGTTTAAATATGTTCCATTTTTTTGTATCTATTGAGGTTTGCTTTGTTACTGGGTATTTTGTTTATTTTTTGAGAAGGTTTTAAACTGTGCTGAAAAGAAGTTGTATTATTTTTTGTTAGGGCAGAATTTTCTATAGATAGCTGTAAAAACCATTTGAGCCAAAACTTCTGTTAGTTCCTTTATTTCTCTGTTATGTTTCTTTCTGGCAGTCCTGCTCAGTGGTTAGAGTGGGGTGTTGAAGTCCACTGATATTAATGTGTGGGCTTGATGTGTTATTTAAGCTTTAGTAATATTTCTTTTACAAATGTGGATACCCCTGTATTTGGAGCTTTGATGTTCAGAATTGAGACTTCATCTTCATGAATATTTTTCTGTGATGCATATGACATATCTTTCTTCATCTCTTTTGTTAGTTTGAAGTCTATTTTGTTAGATATTAAGATAGCTACACCAGCTTGTTTTCTTAAGTCCATTTAATTGGAAAGTCTTTTCCCAACACTTTAATCTGAGGTAATGTCTGTCTTTGAAGTTCAGTTGTAGTTTTTTTGTATCCAGCAGAAGGATGTGTTCTGTTATCATATCAATTTTGTTAGCTTGTTTCCTTTTATACATGAATTGAGAACATTGACATTAAGAAATATTAATGACCAGTGATTGTTATTTATTATTTTTTGGTGAATTGTGTGAGTCTTTTTCTTTGAGACTTACTGGTGTGGGATTATCTATTGCCTGTGGGTGTAGCTAGCTTCCTTGGGTTGGAGTTTTCTTCCTAGTATTTTCTTCATGGTTGGGATTGTTGATAGGTATTGTTTAAATCTGGTTTTGTCGTGGAATATTTTATTTTCTCCATCTATGTTGATTGAACTAAAAGTTGGGTACTAAAAGGAAAGGTTAGCAAAATTGTAGCATCCTCATTGATTGAAAGCTTTGCTGGGTATAATAGTCTGGGCTGCCATCTATGGTCTCTTACTGTTTGCAGAATGTCTATGTATGGCCTTCTTGCTTTCAGAGTTTCCATTGAGAAATCAGGTGTAATTCTAATAGGTCTACCTTTATAAATTACATGTGTTATGATGTATGGCACAAGTGACCCTGGCAGGTCCTACTACTGGTAGGAGACTGCAGCAGGTAAGAGACAGATAGATATTCCATGAAGAGAGAAATTAGGTGTGGAGAGTCTATTTAGTGGGTATTGGAAGGGTAGGAGATATTGGGGGAGAAAAAAAGAGAGACAGAGAAAGAAAGAGAGAAATAGGGGTACAAAAAAAGAAAAAGAGGAGAAAGTAGAAGGGAAGGGAAAGGACAAAGAAAGCTGCCTCTTCAGAAGAGAAGACAGAGAGAGAGAGAAAAGGGGAGAAAGTAGTGACCAGCTTGCCTCTGCAGGAAGGGGGAAATGAGGAGTTGTTGGTGCTTGTCTCTTAAAGGGATGGGGTACTAAAAGGAAAGGTTAGCAAAATTGTAGCATCCCCATTTTCTCTTACTATAAAAAGGCAAGGATTTAAACATGGCTTTCTTTATTATTTTTCTTTCTTTCTTTCTAGCTTCCTTCCTTCCTTCATTTATTTTTATTTTCTTTTATTTATTTTACATACAGACTACCAGAGAGAAACAGACCACAGTTTCCCCTCACTTCTCTCCTTCCATTCCCTCCCTCAACTCCCTCCTGCCCCATTTTTACTCTTCAGCTTCTGTTTAGAAAGGTACAGGCTCTGATGGGTATAATCAAAGCATGGCACATAACTAACCTGGGCTCATAGGAACTCACAGAATCTAGACCAAAATCCAGGGAACATGCCTAGAACCAATTTAGGCCTTCTACATATGTGTGACAGTTGTGTAGCTGTGTCTCCTTGGGGGACTCCTAGCCGTGGGAACAGGGCTTTGGCTGGAGCTATTCATCATACTGGGTTACCCTTAAAATGAGGAAAAGTGCTTAGTCCTACCTCATCTTATTTGGTTCTTTTTTTTTTTTTTTTTTTTTTTTTTTTGGTTTTTCGAGACAGGGTTTCTCTGTGGTTTTGGAGCCTGTCCTGGAACTAGCTCTTGTAGACCAGGCTGGTCTCGAACTCACAGAGATCCGCCTGCCTCTGCCTCCCGAGTGCTGGGATTAAAGGCGTGCGCCACCACCGCCCGGCCTTATTTATTTGGTTCTTTTAACGAAACATTTTTTATAACTTGAGGGACCCTATAGAATTCTCACATTGCAAGAATCTCAGCGTTACCTCTACCCAATATACCTTGAGGAAGCAAAATCAGCTATCAGTGAGCACTGTGAACTTGGAAAACAACTGTTATCCAGTCTAACCTTCCTAAAAAATGGTGACAATAGATGGTTTCTTATTGTTACCTCGAAAATCTCTAAAGTCAGAGAGCTCTATGAAACTCCAGTCTGAATTCTGGCACATGAAAATATGTGATAACAAAAAGTGCTGTTGGATAGGCCATCTGAACTGTTATGCAAACATACCTGGGCAAAAACAAAAACAAAGGTAAATATTGGATTTTGTCTTAAAGGCCTCTTAAACACAGAGACAAGATTTTATTTTCTAGTAGAAAATAGCTATTCTTTAGTATTGTGTCAGTTCTATAAATTCTCTTACATTTTTTGAGTATGGTTGGTATAAATGAATTAAATAATTAAAATAATTTATGGGAGGTTTCCATTTTTATTAATGCTAATGTAAATGCTACAGTGACGAAAATATTAGTACATATAAAGCCACTCTATAAATGGAATAAGCCAATCATAATGATTGATTGTATTTTGCAGCAGTTTTAGTGGTTTTTAAGGACTGTCACCAGACTGACATTTGTTAAATAGCAACTAATGTATATCAAAATTGCTTCAATTTCAACAATATTTCACTGGGTTTTAAATTCTGAAGAAAAACATTCTGTTTAATTAACAAATTTGTGCAGGATTCAAAATTTGAAGTGTAATGACTCTTTTTCCAAAATCCATATCAAATAAATAAAAATTCAAATAAAATAGCAAATATATTTTAATGGCAATTTTATATATAAACTTCTTTACATACAAAGCATCATGTTCTCATTGTGATACTTGCCTTTAAGTGTAATGAATATTATGACATTGAATTTATTATAATGACCATTCTTCAAGAACTTTACAGTAAATTGGTAAAAAGAGAATGAAACCATTTCAGCATAATAATCTTATAGAATAATACCTTGCATATACTAAGGCCCAATCCATACTAATGGTCGCTTTAAAATTGTAAAAATGCATGCAATATTGAAGTATTTAATCTGAAAATATAGAATATTAGAAACATGAACTTTTAAAATATAAGGAAAATTATTATTCAGGGATATAACAACATATTTTATTCCAAGTATATTTCTAGGTTTAATCATTATTATTTTTTTGTTCAAGAGCTACTTTTGATTCAAACACAATTTAAGATCTTCGGAAGATGTAATATTTTCTTAAAGATTCATCTTTATTTTTATTAAAATCTATATTGTGCATCTGAGTAGTCTTATGTATATGGAAGCCAGAGAGTGTTTCGGGTCCTCTAGAGCTGATGTTACAGGGATGTGTGAGATGCCATTCTCTGTAACAGCAACAAGTGTTGTTAATTACTGAGCCATTTCTACAGCCTCAGGAAACGTTTTAGAGTGGCGTCTGGTAGTATGGAAGGGATACTAAAAAATAGGCAGAGTCCAAGTACTGAATTGAAAGTTTACTAAAATTTAAGAAGCTATGAACGTGTTACAATTTGAACCAATATCTAAAGTCATTAGGAGGCCGATGGAATTGAATAAATAAATATGGCATGCAAGATCATGTGAACAGTCCATATACAAAACTTAAATGAAGAACATATGCTGCACTTCATTAAAACTTCTGCTTTTAAATCTATGCATAATAAAAAGATACATGCTATGCTCGAATTTGCATTCTTCATAACCGTCTTGAGAATTTTCAACTTTTATGTTCTGAGCTTTCTCTTAAATTATTCTCTGCCTTAAGTTTACATACCTGTGTGTTACAAGGCACTGTTGCTATGACTGTAGATAGATGACTATCACAGAATTAAGAGCTAGAACTGGCCTCACTTCTTTGTCCAGCAGGGTAAAGATGCTTTTCTAAGAAAGAGCACACCAGTTGTTTAATAAGTACCAAAGGATCAGATCTAGAAATATGCACTTACCAGTAACATTATATAGACTGAGAAGATTTTATTTGTGTGTTTAAGACTGTGTGTGTGACAAAAATTAAAGAGGCCATGCATTTGAAAGAAAGCTGGGAGCATACATGTGACAGCTGAAACAGAGAAAACAAAAAGGAGAGTTATCTAATTATATCTTCATCTCAGAAATTAGAAAGTAAACAAAAAAGTTTCTGAAGCTAGGCATGATGGGATATGCCTCTAATGCCATTACTCTAGAAAGAGTGGCAGTCCTGTTCTACTTAGAAAGTTCTAGGCAACCTCTAATACCTGCATTAACATTCTGAATGGCAGCAAATGTCTTTGCACATTACCATAATGTTATATCCATTTAATAATATTTCATATATTAACTTAAATTTCTGAAGTAGTATATCCATTTTAATGATTACAGGGCTTCATTGAGACCAAAATTAGTGCATAATTTTAAAGCTATTCATCCATAGCTATAGAAAAGTCTCTGTATTTTATTATGCAGAAAATATCAAGAGAATCCTGGACTAAGAATAGATAACCCCAGGAGGTAGGAGCTAATAAAGTACTTAGGATATCTCTTTGGGCAATACAAATTCAAAAATAGTACAGTACAAATAATTTAGGAAGAATTTTAATTCATTAATCCATTTGAAAGTGCTTATGTTGTATTTGGTTCAGAAAAGAAGTTATGTGAAATATATCTTAACTGAAATAACTTGTCAGAGAATAATAAAGTTAATTTGTCAGTATTTGCTTTTTGAACCATGTCAATAAAGGGAAAAGGGGTACATCTCTGATATTATCAATGTTATTAGACTTGGAAAAAGTTTGTATATGATAAATAACACTATATATTATAATTGAAGAACTTTTTTTCTAATTTATTATAATGGGAGAATTTTACTCTATACTATATTCACTCTAATTTATAATAGTGGAAGAACTTCACTCTATATTTATTGGATATAATACATCAAATTTAAAGCATATACATTGGAGTACCTAAAATATCCATAGAGAGGAAACAAATGAGCATGCATCTGTAACAGTCTACCTTTTTATAGAAAGTTTACAATAAAATGGAACATCTCCGCTTTCTAAAATGATAATATATTTCCTTCTTTAATTCTCTTTAATGTTGACCCATGTTATTTAAAGGGATGTACTGCTAATGCATGCAGGTCATTTTATATCTATTCTAAAAACATATAACCAGACATATTGAGATGCCAAAAAAGGTATATTATACTTAAGTGAATTAGAAAATTATATTTCCCTAAAAACAAAACACATGGAATCAGAATTGTTATACAATGTAAATATTGGCATAATAAAATATATGCACATATTTTATTTTTATCCTTTTCTTTCAATGAGAAGACAAAAGTATGTCCCAATTTGCTTCAAAAACTCCTATATTAGCAAGAAAGTACTTTATATTTTTATGTAACTTTAAAAATCATGTTGCATTCTCTGGAGAAATAATTAAGGAAAGATATATAGTGGGAGATAGAAATAACAATAGAATTAATAATTTTTATCTTCTATGATGGCCTACCTATTTTAGAATAATAAAGTTTCCACATTGTGTTTGATGGTCCAATTTTCAGTAATATAAAATCTATAAAGCATACCTGCTTTATATGTGACTATAGAGCATGCAATCAGTACTTTTGATGGTAGGTATGGTTTTTATTTTAAAAGACTATTAATTGTTTTGAGATAATTGGTTAAAGATGCTAGATTATATCTAAGTGGAGTCTATGTTTTGTTTTCTGGCTGCCCATACCTGAATAATCACACTGTTCAGCTAAATTAGCTAAGGCTTCTTACTAACTAACTCTTACATCTTAAATTAACCCATTTCTATTAATCTGTTTAAATGCCAGTAGGCTGTGATTTACTGGTGCTGACATGTTACTCTTTTGGCAGATATATGCCATCTCTTTGACTCTGCCTACTCTCTCTGTGTGTGTGTGTGTGTGTGTGTCTTCTGATTTCCCACTTGACTTTTCTCTGATAAGGCATTGGCTAAAACTACTTCTTTATTAACCAATGATAATAAACATATTCAGAGCATACAAAGGGGAATCCCACATAATATCACCTTTTTTGTCTAAATAAAAAGAAAGGTTTTAAATTTAGAATAGTAAAATTACATATACAAAACAGTTGTCAAGCAATAATTATAGTTCAAATGTTTAGTCCACTTACATTTGGCAAATTAAGGAAAATATGTTATAATTTATCTTATCTTTGTGACTCTAAAGCTTTGTAACTAATTTATATTTTATCATAACTAAGGAAAACTATTATTGTAATGATTTATTCTTCACCTCCATCAATGATTCCAGAAGGATATAATATTACCTAAGTAAATAGGAAGTGTATTGTAAGCAACTTCCAAAGTTCTACAATTGACAAGGGCATCTTGCTGCCTGGACAGTCACCAAAAGTTTTCTGTAATGTTGGGGCATCCATTTTCAGCCTACAGGCCCATAATATCTGGCAGACTTTTCAGTGAAGCAATAAATCTCAAGATCTGTTCTGCTTTGTGCCAACAAAGTCCATCAGTTACTTTCTTCTATGTCCTGCAGAATGTCTGGCAGTTCCTTCTATGAAACAGGAACCCTGAAGTACAATCCTGTATTTTGGAAAGCTCAGCAATCACTTTTCTGATGGTCCTGCATGTCCAGTTCATACAACATGCCATAAAATAGTTTAGGGAAAAGCAAATTCTTGCACAAATGACTAGTCTTGTCATATTGAAGGCAAATTCCTTAATAAATTTATTCAATTCCCGTCAACCTCTCTGGCATAATTGGTATGACAGAAGCAGCCATGTCTTACTGTTGAGAAAAATGCAAGCTCTTAGATCCCTTTAATTGCTAAATTTCATAGTCTTTGAATTGTTGAAAATTATTTATCGAACTGCATTCCTAGCATCATTAGTGGCAGGAAGGGGTCCTGCTTCAGTTCAGCCATACTGATGTCATGGCTCCTGCTACTGCCTAAGGCCATGAAGATGGGAGTCTGGACCAGTAGCTAAGGCCATGATGTTATAGAAGGGTTTTACTGCAGTTGGAGCTGTGCAGATCTGAGTGTCCTGTGCTACTCCCCTGGAACTTATTGACATCTGGGCCTGTCTAGGACCATGTCTGGGTCAATGTCTCTGCAGCAGCCAGTGCTTCTGTTGCTATTCATGTGTCTGTTTTCACTGAAGGTTATGTTATGTCCAGGGTCTAGATCACCACGTTAGAGTCTGAGGGCCATCCTTCAGTGTTTAATGCTGATATGAGTGCCCATAACTGCTACTTGGCATGCATCTGAGTTCAGGAAGATACAGAAGACCAGGTCTGGTCCATGGTCTTACTATAGCCACAATCTGTGTTGATGTCCTTGGGCCATGTAGCCATGAAAGGCCATAAGAATATCTATGTTCTGAGATGATATCTGTGGCCATGATGGGGACAAGGGATAGGCTACAGCCAGGCACATGCCCTTCTTGGTTACCATTTAGGGCTATGCAATTTTCTGGCCCTAAATGCTGCAAAAGTACATGTCTGGGTCCATGAACCTACCATAGTCATGTTCTATATCAATGCCTGTATCTCCTGTTACTACTGAAAGGTGTGCAAATGCTTGGGGACTGGCCAACACATGAGCCCATATTGGTACCTGAGAGTTGTGTTTCTTCCCAGGGTCACATAGATTGGGATGGCCTGTGCTGCAACCCAGGGCCATCCTGATGTTCAGGTCTGAGTTGTGACTTAAAGCCATGTCTGGTGTGTTGCTGCACTGGAGATATGAGAAAGACTTGTGAGTGAAGTACTTTTTGTTTGTTGGTTTTTGTTCTATTTCTTTTCTTTTTGTTTAATTTTAAATTAATATATCCCTATTTGAATTTTTAATTAGTTTCTACTTCATTTTCATATATATATATATATATATATATATATATATATATATTTTAGTTTTCCTTTGGTGGAGGACACTACAAGGGTGACGGACAGATGGGGAAGAACTGGCAAATGAGTGTGATTAGGGTTTGTGATGTGAAATTCCCAAAGAATCAATAAAAACATATCAAAACACATGCAGGAGTCTCCGAATACAGTAAAAAATGAAAACGAAATCAGAAAGAGACTTCTATTTACAATAATTTCTAACAATTCTAGTAACGTATGCAACATTAAACCAATCTGTTGAAAGACCACTTCAATGAAATTTTAAACTGACGAAAGATATTGAAGATTTCAATAGAAAATGAAAATATACTGTGCATATAGACTGGAAAAATTGACATTGCAAATATCACAATAGTACCAAAAGCAATATGGAGATTCAATACAAACACTGTCAGATTTCCATGACATTTTTCATAAAACTATATATCAATTCTACACTTCATAGTAAACACAAAGATTCTAAAGAGTCTAACACTCCTAAGCAGAAAATTATACTGGAGTTTTCAAAAAGTAAGGACAACAGGCAGAAAAAAAAAGATGGCCAACAAAATTACTATTTCTTGTGGATTTATTGCTATTCAATAAAATCTGAAAGTTTAGAAGGACATTAATGTGTCTCTTTGTGTTTTGACAGAATATTCACATAAGTTACTTTAAAAATATATTTTGTCAGTTATTCTTGTTTGCTTTTAGTCATTTTGCATCCCTTACTATTTAGCCTTTCTTTTTCTTCTTTTACAAGTTAGATTCTCAAGCACCAATTTATGAATAAATACATATGATTGTTTTGATTCTATGTATAAGGATGATTCATTTTCTTTTTTTTCTTTCTGAGATTATGTGACCTTAATATTATACACTCCAGCTACATTATTTTTTGAAAATTTTATGATTGCAAGTTTCTTTAGAGCTGATTAGTATTCATATATATTCATGCATGCACACACACATACACACACATGCATACATATATGTGTATTCACAATTTGTGTCTTCTTCTTTTTCTTTACCTGCTGTGTGACAGGGCAAGCTATTCATATTTGACACCCTAGGAAGAAGAACAGATAGCAAAAAACAGAAAAGAAAATAATCAACCATTCAAAAGAATAAACTATGAATTATTTTAAAAAACAGAATATTTACGCTCAATTTTGAATACCTATTCATCTGTTGATGAAAGGATGTTGGCTGTTATCATTTGCAATAGTAAATAAGGCAGCAATAACTTGTATGTTATGGCTGGAATTCTCTGGGAGTAAAATAGCAGGATCATATGTTTGTTCTCCTCTTAAGTTTTGAACGAAGAAGTTCTAAGAAGTATATAAAATTAAGTATTTTTATAGTTCTGACATTCATAGATTTTTCATTTTTAGTGGTGAACATGAGTTTAAATAAATATTCCATAGTGAAAATGTAAAGTTCTTTGTGCAGCTCCACAGGTTCCCTTTGAATAGCTGCTCTAACCATACAGGAGTTCATTGAGTTGTATAATCTTTGACTCTGATTAATTTCAGTGTGTGATATGTTTTGTTTGCTACATTTTGTAACGTATTTAAAATAAAAAAAATCTATAAAAATAAAATAAAAGTACTAAACTTTTAGAATCAGAGACTAAATATCACAAAGTCAAAAAATAACTTCCTTAGTCCAAAATGCTGGAAATAAAAAAATGTGTCATCATATCCAGTAGTATAACAATTTTAATAAAATCAGATTCCCACAAAGTCATCATGCACAACATGTATACAAGTCTGTGCAGTTATGTTACATGAATGTTTTCTTTTTTCTTTTGTTTTTTTTTGTTTTTTTGTTTTTTTTTTAATAATTTTTTTATTAAGAAAAGAAGAAAAAAAAACATAAACAAAAAACAAGTTTCCACCTCCTCCCAGCCTCCCATTTCCCTCCCCCTCCTCCCACCCTTCTCCCCCTCCTCCCACCCTTCTACCCCTCCCCCCACTCCTCTCCCCCTCCCTCTCCAGTCCACAGAGCAGTCCAGGTTCCCTGCCCTGTGGTAAGTCCTAGGTCCTACCCCCTCCGTCCATATCTAGGAAGGTGAACACCCAAACTGGCTAGGCTTCCACAAAGCCAGCACATTAAGTAGGATCAAAACCCCGTGCCATTGTCCTTGGCGTCTCATCAGCCCTCATTGTTCGCCATGTTCAGAGAGTCCGGTTTTATCCCATGCTTTTTCGGTCACAGTCCAGCTGGCCTTGGTGAGCTCCCAGTAGATCAGCTCCACTGTCTCAGTGGGTGGGTGCACGCCTCGTGGTCCCGACTTCTTTGCTCATGTTCTCCCTCCTTCTGCTCCTCATTGGGACCATGGGAGCTCAGTCCAGTGCTCCAGTGTGGGTCTCTGTCTCTGTCTCCATCCATCACCAGATGAAGGTTCTATGATGATATGCAAGATATTCGTCAGTATTGCTCTCGGATAGGGTCATTTCAGGTTCCCAATCCTCAGCTACCCAAGGAACTAACTGGGAACCTCATGTTGGGCACTTGGGAGCCCCTCTAGGGTCAAATCTCTTGCTCACCCTAAAGTGGTTCCCTTAACTAAGAATTGTGGTTCCGTGCTCCCCTATCCACCTTTCCTTTATCCCAATTCTCCTGATTCCCCAAATCCCCCCTCCTTCCCTTCTACCTTTTCTCTCCCCATCTCCCCTTACCCCCATCCCACCCCACCCCCAAGATCCTAATTTTCTCCCCGGCAATTGGGTCTACTTCCCTTAGCCAAGAGGATAACTATATGTTTTTCCTTGGGTTCACCTTCTTACTTAGCTTCTTTAGGTTCACCTATTGTAGACTCCGTGGCCCTAATTTATGGCTAGAAACCAATTATGAGCGAGTACATCCCATGTTCATCTTTTTGGGTCTGGGACACCTCACTCAGGATAGTGTTTTCTATTTCCATCCATTTGCCTGCAAAATTCGAGAAGTCATTGTTTTTTACCGCAGCGTAGTTCTCTAGCGTGTATATATTCCATACTTTCTTCATCCATTCTTCCATTGAAGGGCATCTAGGTTGTTTCCAGGTTCTGGCTATTACAAATAATGCTGCTATGAACATAGAAGAATGAAAATAGACCCTTATCTATCACCGTGCACAAAACTCAAGTCCAAATGGATTAAAGACCTCAATATCAGCCCGAACACACTGAACCTGATAGAAGAGAAAGTGGGAAGTACCCTACAGGAGCCGGGCACAGGAGATCGCTTCCTATGTATAACCCCAGAAGCACAGACATTAAGGGCAACATTGAATAAATGGGACCTACTTAAACTGAGAAGCTTCTGTAAAGCAAAGGACATAGTCAATAAGACACAAAGGCAACCTACTGATTGGGAGAAGATCTTCACCAACCCCACAACAGACAAAGGTCTGATCTCCAAAATATATAAAGAACTCAAGAAACTAGACTTTAAAATGCTAATTAACCCAATACATGAATGTTTTCAAATACAATAATCAGGAGTCCTCATTCCCAAATGAAATTCAAAAAGTAGTCTTTTACTACTCTTATTCTTATAAGCACTGAGGATTCCTGAGTCCCCCAAAAAACTTGAATATTATACTTTATTACAAGTTTTGAAGGCTCTACCCTGAATCTTCTAACCTTTCTTAACTACTTATACCAACTAACTGCAATATACTTAGTAGCAAATTTTGTTAGACTTTTCCACTGATGAAACAGAAATCTACTAATGATTTTACAAAACAGAGAAGTTTTAATTCTTTTTCATTCATAGTTTCACATGCCAGTTTGTGCCTTCTCTTGTTTCTGGGCTTGTGGTGTGACAGTGCCCAGCTGTTTTGTTTTGTTTTGTTTTCTTTTTTTTAATCTTTTATCATATTTGATCATCTAGGAAGAAAAAAAGAAAACCAAAAACAGAGCGGAGAAAACAAACCATTCAAAAGCATAATCCAGTGACTTATATTTCATTTACACAGCCTTAAAATTACTTAATACTACCTGCAACCTAACCTATTGTACTAAAATCAGACATTCACTGACTAGGTCAATGCTCAAATAACCCAATTCTCTCCTAATGATTGGAGAACAAATTGGATCCAAGTCTCAACTTGTGAACCTTTTAAAACAGTGGTAGGTGGTAGTTTCAGATCATATTTATAATGTGCCTCAATGGTCTACTAAATACAAAAGAAAAATCATTAAATTTGAATTTTGTTAAGTTGGTAATATGTGATTGAAATTGTTTTTGTTCAAAAATAAGAATTTTTAAAGCACCTTTTAAATGAGACATAAAATGACAAAAAAAATGACAAAAATTTATTATCTAATTTATGTTCCTTACTCATGTGATTCTCCTCAACTTTTCTTACTAGGAGAAACAATATGCTGAAATAGTCAGAAGCATTACACTTACTAAAAACTTACTCATTGAGTCCATCCCATCTTTTAATAACTGTAAATAGAAGGGAATAATGTCATGAAAACTTGGGGAGCAAAGCCAGGTGAGAAAAGTGATGAAACTCGAATGGATATTTGATTATCTAAAAGTCATTCTATTTTCAACCATTTTTAATTTTTAAAATTTTTAGCTTTATTCATATTTAAAGAAATTATATGTATAAGACTACTAAAGTATATCAAATAAGAATGATTTTTTGTAAGCATAAATTTATATATGGCAAAAATCACCACCCAAAAGAGCAAATTATAAGAATAGTCTCTATTAGTAAGAAAAGTTTTATTCCTGCCATTATCAGGAAAAAAAAGAAAATTTAAAATTTAGGAAAAAAAAATTCCCTTCTTTGGAAAGCTAAAATGCCAAAGAAAAATCATATGTAGAAAAATATATCATGGTAGTAAACATGCCTAGTTTACCCTCAGATACACTTACACAGTTTTATTTAATTCTGTGTTTCACAATTACTTTTATATGCTTTGTTAATGCATATTATTGATTACTCTAAAAGCATCTTGTGTAGTAATTTTGATGAAAGAACATTCTTTATTTTTTTCTTTATTGAAAATAGTTTTTTTTTTACTGACATACAGCTTAATTTTGATTTCTGCTACTTCTACTTTCTCCAAGTTCCTCCTTATATCCCTTCCTATTGGATTTGTTCTCTTTTTGTATTCCATTAGAAAGCAACCAAGCTCGTTATGGTTAAAAATAAAATATAATAAAATAAGATAAACTAACTTTTTAGAATTAGACAAAACAACCAAATGGAAGGAAAAAGTATAAAGTAAGGCAAAAGAAATAAAAGCCCACTTGATCACAAACTCAGGAATTCCACAAAAATACTATATTGATAGTGAAAATATATTCAAAAAGAACCTGGTACAGACAGACATATGCAGGCTCTGCATGAACTGCCTCAGTCTTTGTGAATGCATATGTCATGGACCACCATGTGCTTATTTAGAGGTTCTTGTGTTCTTGGTGTCCTCCAATCCCTCTGGCTCTTACTTTCCCTTGTCTCAGTGTCTTCACTATTCCATGAACCTTGAGGGGAGGTAGTTGATGAAGACATCTGGTTTAAAGCTGAAAGGCTCCCATTCTCTGCATAATGTTTGACTGTAGGTCTCTCTATTTGTTCCCATCTGCTGCAGGAGAAAAAGGAGGAAGTATTCCAAGTTCAAAATAAAATTTAGGCAGATATTCTAAAATCCCTCTGATTGGACCATATATGAAAAAGTAACTAAGTTTTTCTCAATATATTCAAATTGACTAAAGAAATGTCAAGCATAACGATTTTCTTAGAAATTAAAAACAACTTTATAACATTTTCCCAAGCAAGATGGCACAAAATTTGAATAGATGATTTTTTGCTCAAAATTCAGTCGGAAATTTTAAAGTACCACAAAGCAAAAGTCACAGAAAACAAAAAGTCAAGTCTTGAATAAAAGATTGTGTGTGTTGCATGGATTATTGAAGATTCTGGCTGGAAAACTGAGGACGGCTTAATGTATTGAAAACTAAAAAGTGGGTGTCTAGAGCAAGTAAGGAATGCTGAGAGTGGAAGAAATATTCTTTTGAGAAATTTATGCCAATTTGATTATGCAGTTCTAAATGTTCATCCATAAAAATATGAACATGTAAATACAAAGACTGAGCAATTTGTATTTATGTACTCAAGAGTAAAGATGTGTGTATACATACATAAATGGATGTCACAACAATAAATTTGAAAAGAGTCCATGAATTTGAAAGAGAGCAAGGAGAGTTATAGAGGAGGATTTGGAGAGAGGAAAGGGAAGGTGAAAAATTTCCAATTATAATCTGAGTGAGAGAGGGGGGGATAGAAAATATCTGTTTATTTTAATTATCAAATAAAATATAAGTTATAAAATTTTAGAGCAAAATGTCACTCGTTATCAAAGAAAGAGCAGTCACTTCAAACATGATCACTGGAACAGAGGGTATGCTTAACCTATGAAGGTTCTTAGAGAATCCATCTTAAACATGACAGTGCTAAAAGTAATTATAAGGGCAAAATTAGCCTGAATGAGTTTTAATTATTTACCTACTATGATAGCCCATAAAAATTATGAAGTGCTACTGTTACTATCTACTGTTCTCATCAGAGCTGAGTCTGGACATGTATCTTTATTCTGAACCTCCAAAAAAGAGACATTAAAAACAAGTTGCTTTCAGTACTTTTAAGTAATAATATAAGCAGAATAATGAATCATCTAAAATGCATACGATTATAGGCCACATGAATATAGATAGGCATCTTGAATACAAAATAGAAATATTTTTAGATAAATTTCACATGGCTGTATTATATTTTCTTATGCTATCTGTGAAACAAAACTTCTCTGAAGGCTAAACTAACCAATAAATATTGAAGAGAGTATTAAAATGAAAGACATTTTTTTAATTTGAGAAAGAATAAACAGGTAGAACACAGGGTTTCAAAAACTTTTGAAACAGTTTCAAATAAGAAAAGCTTCACATAACATCACTATTTCATATTGATGTCCAGATATATTTTAAATTAATTTCAGCCATTTAGTAGGTAAGAGAAAAAGAGTGTACTGTAACTTAAAAGGAGGTGTAAAGAGACAAATGTATAAGGAAAAAGAGGGGTCATGGAAAATTAAAACCAAGGTTGTTTGATGAAGGTATAAAGAATCATATTATTTTATATTTGCCAAAAATGTTCTATGCATAAAGTGTATGTGCACACCCACACAGAACAGCAGAATGTGTGTGTGTGTGCGTGTGTGTGTGTGTGTGTGTGTGTGAAGTTGTGTGGAATGACAATGCTCCCCATAAGAATCATATGCCATCACAAATGTAAGCACCAGGCACTAGAAGCTTCTTTTTAGAAGACATGATCAGGGTAACCCAGCTAATTCCCAATGCAATGTTTTCTATTGCAGTTGCCCTTGTCTGCCTCTGAAAGGTTGAAGTTAAGGTCCAATTGTTGAAGACACCACACATGTAAGACACAGGACTTAGAATGTGCAAGCAGGGTCAAGCCTGAATGCTTCCTTCCTATGTTTTAATTTTCATTGCAGCAAATAATGTGATAAGAGCCGGAAAAAGTGGGAAGCAATTAAAAGCCCTAAACCACAGCAGTGATTAGCATGGCAACCAAGCCATAAGGGAGCAATACGTGGTAGTCACATGTAGTGGGGGAAGGAACAGGTAGCTGACTAATTGGACTTAGGGCACACTCCACAGGAAGAAAACTATACCTGGTCCTAAAAATCAACTTCTTGGTTCTAGTGTAGTCATGAACCTTCATAAAATGATTCAATATCTAAATGTAATCTAATCTTTCCATTTGTAATATTACTAATCATAATTCTGTGCTACATTCCAAATCATATCCTCATATCCTCAGAGAGCTGTAGTTACTACCCCTCATCAAAAACCTTCTCTTTATTGCAAATGGATATCATTATAGAAAGTCATAACTGGACTTAATTCAGAGATCAGTGGATCGTGGTGAATCTAGTTCCAATGGATGCATATTTACACAACAGTCACTGCACCTTTGTCTCAGATGACATTGTTGAGGAAAATGCTTGGAAGAGACAGAATAAAAAAAAATCAGCTATGACATAATTTGTCCTAAAAATGACTGCATAAACAAAATGAGGTGATTGTAGCGGCATAAATGAATGCAGACAGTTTGTAAAAATATATATAGTTTTAATGTAGAAATAGACTTACAGAACCACTGTTCCCACAGAGACCAGGAAAGCAGAAGAGAGCTCCGAGCATGCTCGCCAAATTTATTGGCAGACATTAGCCCGAGGCGAACACGCCCCCTAAGGGGCGGGACTTATCCCTACATCTCCCCTTTTTGTCTAAATAAGACAGAACTAAACCAAATACAACTACATACAATAACAACAAATAATAAATATAACAAACAATATTGAGAACAAAAGCTTTGCTAAACATTCTATCTCAAGGAGTCCAAATAATGTAAAGAGTAACTACAATTATATAATCTTCAACTCAGTCAAAGATCTGAGAAGGGAATAAACACTACTCAACAAACGAGATATATCCAAAATGTGCAACAATTGACAGAGACAACTGACTACCTGGGCAATCACCCAAAGTCTCGTTTGCAATGTTGAGTCAACCAATTTTGGCTAAGGTCAACATAACTGACATACCATTATTAAAGGCAAAGAACTTTTCAAAACTATCTTACCCTGTCTTGGCAGGATATGACAGTCCTGTTTTATCCATTGATGCACGCTCTGTATCTGTGTCAGTGGTTGAGGTATGGGCATTTCTTTGTCCAAAGGCCAGTTCTGCCAAATAGAAAGGCTCCAGATGGAGTGTCTTTGGTGCTCAACATTTTCTCGGGAATAGAGAGGTGTTGCCAGGAGCAATTGTGTCTCACTATCACAAAACTCTGAGTTAGATTAAAGGCCATTTTCTACAGCTCTTTGAAGAGGTTGAAGATTATCTATCTATACTGAGTATAATCTCTATATATCTAAAGAACCTGATTACTCTAATTATAAATGACAAACTTAGATGACTATTTATCTATATAATTCTCAATATCTATCTAACTTAAAGACTAAGACAATAAACAACTGTGTAACAAATGAGGATAATGACCTCCAAATATAAACATTGTCCAAATATACACTGCAATATGGTAAATATATATCAATACACAAACATTATATAAGTATCTTAATCAGAGGTAGATATGTACACTGCAATATGATAAATATATACAATATATATTTATCAATACAATATATGTCAATACATAAAATATGTTTTAAACAGAGATAGAAACATGCATGCATACAATAGTCAATATAATTTAACTTTGTATCAATATACAAGAATCTATACCAATATATTTGTCTAAAAGCAGTAACTCACAATTATAAATCTATTATCCCATCATTCCCTCTTTTATTTCTTTTTTTTTTCAAAATGATCCCTGAGCTTATAAAATTCCTCCCCCAACCTCCCAACCCTTAAATGATGTCCCTAAACCCAGGGGTAAATTTTACTGGGAGAGGGGATGTCGTCCTCTAGAATTACTTCCAGCTGTCATGGGGGCGACGTTCTTTCTGGGGGATCCTGTGAAAGTAAAATGATGGTTAAATTTCATGATCAATGTCTTTTAAAATTGCAAATAGTCTCTGAGTATTTTGTGGAGGTCTGGCCAGAATGTTGTACAAGATGTGCACCATTTCAGCTAACCAAGTTGGGATTGTCTTGTGCAGCTGGTATCCAAAACAGGTCTTGTAGTAGCGCTATCAGTATCATGACGTTATATCAACCAGGTAGAGTTGTTGTTGTGGGGCCCCATCTTCTTCCTGGAAACTTCAAATGTCACTTCAGGAAAAACTCATTGTTCATTGTGAAAAACTTAAACATTAATCATATAGACATATATAGACATATATAGACATATATATATATATATTCAATGAAAGGCATGATAGATATATTCAATGAAAAGTATGATAGATATGAAGAAAAGCAAAGATGTTTTCTAAACTCATATTTTTTCTGTCCCATATAATGGCTCTTGACATGAGACAGAAACTCCAGAAACTCTGGGTTTTTCTCTTACTAACAGGCTTGGAATTGTAGAGGGACTGAGCCTGAGTCCAACTTCAAAACCAGCTCTATATATTCCTAAAGAAATGTTTAATAAGACATATAAATAAAAATTAATACTTACAAAATGTGTCCATCCATCAGTAATTAAATATTCAGGGTCCCTCAATTTCTTTGAAGATGAGTATTTTCCTGTGGAGATAAGATCAAAACCCCTTCCCCAACGTAGCACATATCCTGGCTTCCATTGTGAGGTCAGCACATCCTTGAAATAAACTGGTTGATTTAGTTCAGTAGACTTTTCCATTATCCAATGTCTTTCTGCAGCCGTTGTTCCCTTCTCATTAGCGTTGAGAAAATTCAAGGTTAACAAAACATTATGTAGCCTATTTCTGGGGGTGTTTTCCACCCCTTTCTGTTTCTTCAACATATCTTTTATAGTTCGATTTGATCTTTCTATGACTGCTTGACCTGTAGGATTGTATGGTATACCTGTAACATGCTTGATATTGTAATAATCAAAAAACCGTTTCATTTTCCTAGAAACATAAGCAGGACCATTGTCCGTTTTTATTTGTGTAGGTATACCCATGATAGCCATGACTTCTAATAAATGAGTGATTATTGAATCAGCTTTTTCTGAACTTAAAGCAGTTGCCCACTGAAAGCCTGAATAAGTGTCAATGGTGTGATGAACATCTTTTAATTTGCCAAATTCTGCAAAGTGGAACACATCCATCTGCCAGATTTCATTCCTTTGGGTGCCCTTTGGATTAGCCCCTGCAGGCAGTGGCGTTTGGTTATAGAAAGAGCAAGTAGGGCATTTCTTTACAATCTCCTTAGCTTGTTGCCATGTAATTGAAAACTCTTTCTTCAAACCTTTGCTATTAACATGATGTTTTTTATGAAATTCAGAGGCTTGTAGCACACTGCCAATCAATAATTGATCAATTTCTGCATTACCTTGTGCTAGAGGACCTGGCAGACCCGTATGGGATCGGATGTGTGTTATGTACATAGAGCAAAGCCTGTTCCTAATCAAATCTTGAACCTGGAGAAACAAGAGGTTAGTTCTGTATCATCAGGTATAAATTCAGCAGTTTCAGTATGTAAAATAACTCTTTCTGCGTATTGTGAATCAGTGACTATATTAATAGGTTCTTTAAAATCCCTTAGCACCATAAGAATGGCATATAATTCTGCCTTCTGGACAGAATTATACGGACTTTGTTCCACCTTACCCAAGTCTTCTGATTTGTAAACTGCCTTCCCTGATTTATTGGCATCAGTATAGAATGTACGGGCTCCAGTTATTGGAGCATCACGAACAATTCGAGGAAGAATCCAAGAAGTTCTCTTTATGAAGTTAAGCCGCTTGCTTTTTGGATAGTTGTTATTAATGTCTCCCAAAAAATTAGCACAAGCTCTTTGCCATGGTTCATTATCTTCCCATAATTTCTTTAGTTCATCAGCAGTGAAAGGCACTATAATTTCTGCTGGGTCTATGCCTGCTAGTTGACGAAGTTTCAGCTTGCCTTTTATAATTAACTCAGAGACTTTTTCCACATAAGTTTTAAGTTTCTTACTTGGTTTATGTGGTAAAAAGATCCATTCCAAAATAATATCATCTCTCTGCATTAAAATTCCTGTAGGAGAAATTTTTGATGGTAGTATGACAAGAATACAATCGAGCTCTGGATTCACCCTGTCCACATGTGCCTGTTGTAATGTTTCCTCAATCATTGTCAGTTCCTTTTCTGCTTCAGCTGTTAATTCTCTGGGACTGTTTAAATCTTTATCACCATCCAAGGTTTTGTTCAAATGAATTATTAGATCAGGTGTTATTCCAATAGCTGGTTGTAGACTGGAAATGTCTCCTAACAGTCTTTGAAAGTCATTAAGAGTCCGTAGGCGATCTCTCCTAATTTGTGCTTTTTGTGTCTTATTTTTTTGCAAACCTATTTTATAACCTACATAATTAACAGAATCTCCCTTCTGAATCTTTTCAGGAGCGATTTGCAATCCCCATTTAGGTAAAAGTATCTTTATTTCTTCAAAAAGTCTGTTCAAGGTATCCATGTTTGAATCGGATAACAAAATGTCCTCCATGTAATGGTATACTATAGATTTGGGAAATTTCTTGCGTATTATTTGCAATGGTCGGTTCACAAAATATTGGCACAGGGAGGGCCTATTTAACATACCCTGGGGGAGGACGGCCCAGTGGTACCTCCTCGAAGGTTGAGAATTGTTATAAGTAGGCACTGTGAAGGCAAATTTTTCTCTATCTTCTTTTTGCAAAGGTATAGTGAAAAAACAATCCTTTAAATTAATAACTATGAGAGGCCATCCTTTTGATAATAAAGAGGGCAAAGGAATTCCAGATTGCAGAGGGCCCATAGGTTGAATAACCTTGTTGATGGCCCTGAGATCTGTCACCATTCTCCATTTACCTGATTTTTTCTTAACCACAAATACAGGAGAATTCCAAGGGCTGGTAGATTCTTCTCTATGTCCAGCATCTAATTGTTCTTGTACCAGCTGTTCTAAAGCCTGTAACTTTTCCTCAGCTAAAGGCCATTGCTTTGTCCATATTGGTTTCTCAGTCAACCATTTTTGAGGCAAGGCTGTTGGTATCTCTGAAGGGACATCAATTGCTTGTTCTTGTACAGCCCGAATGGCCGTTTTTCTCCGTTTGTAATATCTTTTAATATTATTCTCAGAAATATAGGCTCTAGATTTAGCAGGAATGTTAGTTTGGGTATTCCATTGTTGTAATAGGTCACGTCCCCATAAATTCATTGCGATATTGGCTACATATGGCTATAATTTTCCTATTTGTCCCTCTGGCCCTATACATTCAACCCATCTCGTGCTCTGCCTTACTCGAGATAGGGTTCCAATTCCCAGGAGCTGAACATTTACATTCTGAAGAGGCCAATATGGATGCCAAGATTCTGGGGTAATGATACTTACATCAGCACCTGTGTTCAGCAGGCCAGTAATAAAAATGCCATTTACACACACTCTCAGTTTAGGTCTTTGATCATTTATAGAAGTTTGCCAAAACACATGTATCTTATCTTTCTGATCATTATTGCTTGTAACAGTAGGCATGGGGCTTCCTAATTGTCCTGATGAGGCACGTTCTCTGCAGAAACTGGAAATGACTGAACCATGTTTGCCATGGGGGCCTGTGAGGCCCCCCCTCTCATGTTTCCTGGCTGTATCAGGTTGCCTTGTCTATCTCTTGTAGACCTGCATTCATTCGTCCAATGTCTGCCCTTTCCACATCTTCTACATAAACCTGAAGGCTGAGTACTCTTATTTCTGTTATTTCTAGAAGATGCATTATTATTATTATTATTGTTATTATTATTATTTCTGAAAATCCGTTGTCTACAATTCCTTTTCATATGACCCATTTTGCCACAATTAAAACATTTGGTATTCTGGTGTCTCCTTTTACCATTGGAAATTGCTTCTTCTACCCATGCTTCAGTGCCATAATCAAATGTATCAACATTGAGTGTATGCAAGACCCATTCTTCCAAGGGCGCTGATCTGTGCTTTAAAGGACCCAAAATCCTTTTGCATTCCACATTTGCATTTTCATAAGCCAAAGACTCAATCATTATACGTCCTGCTTCTGGGTCAGATATCCCTATTGTACAGCCTTAGTTAATCTTTGTAAAAAGTCACTAAAGGGTTCTCTCTGACCCTGTTTAACTCTGACAAATGATTCCATTCTCTGTCCTGGGTCTTGTACCCTGTCCCAAGCCCTTAAGGCTGCTGTAGTACACATGGAGAGTGTGTTTTCATCCAAATTAGCTTGTTCCTGAGGATCGGAAAAGAGCCCTTCACCTAGAATTTGATCTAGGGAAATGTCAATTCCCTTCGCTTTTTCCTGCTGTTCTAAGAGTCTAGCCTCTTGCCTGAATAAGCATTTCCATTTCAATTGCGGTCCACTCTCGTGTACCGCAGAGCTCAGCTGGAGCCAGTCCGAGGGGTTTGCTCTGCTTGTCGTGGCCCAAGATTTTAGCATCTCTTTAACAAAAGAGGCTTGCATCCCAAAAGTCATGACAGCCTGTTTTATTTCCTTGAGATCATTCAAACGGACAGGCTCCCATATATCCTCCTTGATGACGCTAGGGTTTTTGGAACCAATCACCTTCTCTGTTGTTATTACTGGAAAGGCAGGTAGAGCTGTAGGTAGAGCTTTGTGGAAATTGTCCCGGAGAGACTTACCCACAGATGTAGTTAAAATTTGCCTCTCTACCCTTTGCTCTTCATCAGAATTTAGAAATTCCTCAATCTTTTCAATTCTATTCACCATTGCCTTCTGCAATGTCTGAATCTCCTGTCCAGAATTATGCTCCAAAGCCTTCATTGAGGATTCTAAAGTATGAAGTTTGTCCGTTAGAGATAACATCTCATCTTTGGACATAATTTTTATGGCATAAACCGTGCCTTCTTGTATTGACAATCTTTCCGTCAATCTGTCATAAGCTTTAGACAAAATCCGATTGTCACATTCAGCAGTTTTGATTCTCTCAGTTAATGTTTCATTTCCTACAGAAAGGGACTGAATCTTATGGTCCAGATCAGCTGTTCCCTCTTCCATAGTAATGAATTTCTCCTTAATATCAGCCACTAATGTTTCAGTTCCTACAGAAAGGGACTGAACCTTACGATCCAGATCAGCTGTTCCCTCTCCATAGTAATGAATTTCTCCTTAACATCAGCCTGGAGAACTTCAAACTGATTCTTGAGAAGAGTGTTTTCAGCCTGGAGAACTTCAAACTGATTCTGGAGAAGATTGTTATCAGTCTGGAGAACTTCAAACTGATTCTTGAGAAGATTGTTATCAGCCTGGAGAACTTCAGACTGATTCTTGAGAAGACTGTTATCATTCTCAATTGTTTTTAAGCGTTCAATCTTTGCCTTAAGAATCCTGGATTCGTCTCATAAAGACTTTATCATATTTCTATTATCAAACCATTTGGTGCCAATGAAAACTACGAATCCCAGAAGGATCCATAGATGTGGGGTGATAGACACCTCCTGTAAAATCTCCCACATGGTACAATTAAAAAAAAACTGTT
Source organism: Microtus oregoni (assembly GCF_018167655.1). Lineage (NCBI taxonomy): Eukaryota > Metazoa > Chordata > Mammalia > Rodentia > Cricetidae > Microtus > Microtus oregoni. The sequence goes on from NW_024543060.1 coordinate 21,756,284, forward strand.
AAATTATTGAACAGTAATGTGTTCAGACATTTTATTTATAAAAGAAAAATTTTTTTACATGCAATGATCGGTTCCTGCCAATGGTGGTTTCTGTGTTTTTGGAGCCTGTCCTAGAACTAGCTCTTGTAGACCAGGCTGGCCTCGAACTCACAGAGATCCGCCTGTCTCTGCCTCCCAAGTGCTGGGATTAAAGGATTAAAGGTGCACACTACCATGGCCTGGCAGGCCTCAAACTCACAGAGATCCGCCTGCCCTTGCCTCCCAAGTGCTGGTGTCAAAAGCGTGTGCAACCACTGCCAGGCCAAGTCACTTTGTATCAGACCAAATCTGACGCTGTGGCAGCTTTTGTTGCAAAACCGCAGGTACTTGAGCTTCTGCTAATTCAGGCAGTGGGGTTCCACTGCAAAACTTAGCCAAGGCAGGCAGAATGGGCCTTTGTTGCCGAGTATGTCTCGGACTCGGCACTGGGGCCAGAGTCACTAACTGAAAAACAGCACCCGGGAGGGTGCTATGTTAGCTAGCAGGCTACCCGCTTGAGTCGGGGGCAAAATAGCCCGATGTTGGACGCCAAAATGTAGCGGCGTAAACGAATGCAGACAGATTGTAAAAATATATATAGTTTTAATGTAGAAATAGACTTACAGAACCACTGTTCCCGCGGAGACCAGCAAAGCAGAAGAGAATGGGAGCATGCTCGCCAAATTTATAGGCAGACATTAGCCCGAGGCGAACACGCCCCCTAAGTGGCAGGACTTATCCCTACAGGTGATGGTAATATTAATAGACATGGAAATAAAATGGAAGGAGGATAATTCCATGGCATAAATCACCATACAAAGAACTCTTTGTAACTAATGACTACCAGAAGATGGTCTTTCCCAATGATGTACCCCATTGTTGCTTATCTAGTAAAACCGATCAGTCTTGAAACCATGTACAGGTAAACTACAAAAATGAACTCAGCAGGATAAATTTATGCTTCTCTGCACATATAAATATATGTATGTGTGAAGCAATAATGAAGAAAAGGATGTCATATTGAGAGGGGCAGCATGAAAGGAATTGAGGGAGGGGGCCTCACGGGATCTGGAGGGAGAAAATGGAAGATGGAAAATGATGTCATTCTATTTTAATTAAAATACTAAATTGTATTTTTTAAGTAGTGGAAGAAATAGCTCTAAATCATTAGGGTGGGAAGTATGTAACTTTACGTTAACTGCAAGTGTCTCCTATAAATTGTATAAGATCTATACTAGGACATATAATTTTGAATTATCTACAACCATTATATCAAATAATATTTAATACATACTGAATGTATTAAATCATGTCATAAATGAAGTGTCATAAATTTCAATCACAGTTTTTAACTATTCTCTTCCAAAAAGAAAGCTTCCAATTGTATTTATATTAAGTATTTTGCACAATATTAGATGTTAGATATCTAAACTGAGTTGCTTTTTCCTTATCTATATGGAAAGGGAAATACAGGGCAGAACTCAATTTTGAAATGAGAGACAAACAATGAAGTATGGGCTACAGGTATGTATATTTGAAAATGTACTCAATGAGAGGCTGCTCTGTACTGCTCCTGATTTTGCCATATGAATATTTTTTGGGGGGGAAGGACTTGATCTACTAGTGTTCATAGATCCTGTCCCAGACAGAAAGCAAAGGTTTCACGCTATAGGCAAAGGTCCCTCTATTGCAATTTCTTTCATTCTGTCTACATCTTCCACCAGGCTCTTAGATGAATTTTAAAATATTGCTTTTTCAAAGACTGTATCATAATTTGCACTTAAACTGAAGAAATTTCTAGTTACAGAGACAAACTAAGGATGCATTGTAACTTGTCCATGATACAATCTACATTGAATAAGAGACATTTTAGTTCACATCTACTGTGAAATATTGTTTTCCTTTTACTAAAACTAGTTTATTTTCTCTCACATAATTTATCCTAATTAATGGTTAGTGTACCTTGGCTCCTTCCAGTTATTTCCCACCTCCCCTCCCATGAAGATATAATTCCTTTCTGTCTTTCATTAGAAAATTAACACGATTATAAGGGATAGTAATAAATTAGGATATGATAAAGCAAGAGCTAACACATTGGAAATGGACCAAAGGGACAAGGAAATGAGCTGAAATGAAAGCATAAAAAATAGCAACCAACTCTTTCCTACACCATGGGGTCCCATATGAATACTAAACAGGAAGCCATAATATATACAAAGAACCTGGTTCAGAGTTGCGCATTCCCTGTACACGCTGCCTCAGTGTCTCTGAGGTCATGTGAATCACGAAGATCACTTGTATGTCGATCATGCTGATTTAGAAGGTTATGCTTTCTTGATGCCTCACTCTCTTTCTGCCTCGTCTAATATGAAAATTTTTCCTTCTAGAAATAAATACTAGAATGTAAAACGTGATTTGCAATTTACACAAATATATAATGAGCCCAATTGTTTGTGCACATGTGGAGGGATTTGAGTTTAGGAAAGGAAAAGCATACTAGATCCATGTTAGGTACTGAGTGGTGCCTTTGGGAAGGAGCTAAACTCACTGCTCTTTTTCTGCTTAAAAGTGAAAAGGCACAATGATATATAAGCATGTGATCCCATAATAAACAGTCTTGTGTCAAATTTCATAGTAAGTTCTGTTTTAAATGTTCATCTAAAACAAGGTTTTATTAGTCCTGTGTTAGATCAATTAACTTCAAGCTATAATTATATATTATAATTAAAATGTAAAAAAGTAAGAGTTTGCTTATCTGACACAATTTCAATGTTTGCTTTTATTATTTTCACATTTTATATGATTACGATGGATAATTTACATAGCTCATAACTCATACAGTTTGTATAAATGCCAAGCTGTCCAAGTTTAACAATTTTAAGCAATTTGTGAAAAAAAAGCATTGCAACTATATAATAAAATTTTCCTACTGCTGTAATTCCATTTGTTTGGAGTCTGGCATTCATGAATAACTGATATGAATCTATTGCGCCACTGACCTGGAGATTGTTTCTGGAGGTGTGACTCAGCAGCAGAGCACTGGCCAGCATGAGTGAGAAGACTTTGGGCTTCATAGCACTGAAAGGAATAAAGTATATCTTGTAGTCAAGAAAATACATAAACATTAAATTAATTAATTAATTAAACAATCTGGTCTATCTCTATGAATGGAGAAATTAAACTACGATCCAATTGCCAAGAAAACACATATTCCAAGGAACACAAACGATACAATAAAGACATGGATCAATCGGGCATCAATGACAAAAGAAGAAAAGAGAGATACATATCTAGAACATGGACACATAAAGATAGATGCCTACCAAAATACATGCTGATATCTCTATCAGTCCCTCTAGCCTGTTCCATTTATTAGATGATTTTAACTTCATTGCTAGGAAGCAAAGTTCTAAGACTCATTTCAAACTCAAATAATTATGACCCCAAAATGTAAAATGGTGAAATAATATATGAAATTCAAAGAAAGTTTATAGGACCAAATCTTTAGAAACAACTTACAGTTTATTTTTAATTATTTCTCTTTTAGCTTATTCTTCTTTAATACAATGCATCCCCAACACAGCTTCTCTACCCTCCTCTTTTTCCAGTACCCCTGCAACCTCTGCCCCCCAGATTCTCTACTCTTCCCTTTCCCTTTAGAAAAGATCACGGTTCCCAAGGATATCAACCGAACATAACAAAACACAATACAATAATACTAAGCATAAACCTTATACCAAGGCTTGATGGAGCAACAAAGTAGGAAGAAAATGGTCCCAAAAGCAGGCAACAGAGTTCTAGATACCCCACTAACTACCTCTGTTTGGAGTCCCTTTCTCTCAGAAAACCGGACATATATGCAGAGGACTTAGGGCAGACCCATGAAAGTCATATGATTGCTGATTCAGTTTATGTAGTCCTATAAGCTATGGTTCCTATGATCCTTCCTCTGTTTTTTTCAGGGTTTCCCAAGTTCTACCTAAAATTTGACTGTGGGTTTCCCTCATCTGCTCCCATCAGGTGCCAGAGGAATCTTTTCTGATAACAACTGGTCTAGGCAAAGACCAAGGAGGAGAGCAGAATATCCCTCGGAATCATTTCATTGACTTAGTTTGAGTCATATTTGATTCTGCTCCAGGTTTCTGAGCCATCTTTCTTCCACTCTGCATCATTCAGGTAGTGTTGGGCACGGGCTCCTTCTCCTGGAATGGGCATCAAGTTTTTCTCTCCCACAAACTATGAGCCCCCGTTGCCCCAGCCCATCTTTCAGGCAGGGAGGGTTGTGAGTAGCAGGCTTTATGGCTGGATTGTTGTCTCACTCCCAGTGGATAACTTGTCTCGTTAGAGAAGATAGTCAGTTCAAACTTTGTATCTTCCATTACTAGAAGTCCTAATGAGGATCACCTTCATAGGTTCCAGGAATATTCTACTGCAATAATTTTCCACATCACCTTCCAAATGCCACCAATTCTAGTCATATCTCCCCATACCCTTTCCTACCCGTTCCTCACCCACCTGATCACTCCTGTTTCCAGAACCATCCAATCCACCAGTATAATATATTCCATTTTTCTTTCTCCACGAGATCCATGAGTTCTCCTTAGAGACCTCCTTGTTACTTAACATATCTATGTCTCTGTATTGGCACATGATTATCCTTTACTAAACAGGTAACATTCACATGTAAGTGCGTAATACCAAGCTTTTCTTTCCAGGTCTAAACTGACTTGCTTATCATGATTTTATTTCATTTCCATCCACTTGCCTGAAAATTTCATGATGTCATTGTTTTTAACAGCTGAGTAATTCTCCATTGTGTAAATATACCACATTTTCTTTATCCATTCTTTGGTGGAAGGACATCCAGGTTTTACCAAATTTAAGGAAATGAGTTGAGCTAGCATCTTTCTGACAGGATGAAGCATCTTTTGGGTATAGGATTAAAAGGGTCCTACTTACAGTTATATCGTCATAACTATATAAGCTATATAACTAAGTTTCTGTAAACTTATAGTTTAAAGAAAGGAATTTTTGAAACAAATCATTTTCCTACACTGAGATATAGTAAACTTCTGTATATATTTTCCTTTTTATTTATATTTCTTTTATTCATTTCTTTGAGAATTTGGGTATTGTTTATCAAGAAAAACATGGTGTCATTTAAATTACAGTGAGATTTCTGATAAATAGTCCTAGCTTAAGGTGAATTGTTCCATTTCTTCTCTCTCTTTTTGGGAATGCTGGAAACTCGATGCCTCCCTGAAGCAATAAGTGACACACTGAAGACAAACTTTCCCATGTGATAGGGATATGAAGCAAGACTGAGAAACTTCATGAAGAGTAGTAGCAATACCACTGCTCCAGAGTATGGGTGTGCAACATCAAATTAGAGAAAAACAAAAGCTGTTTGATTGTAAATGAAATGAAACAATACTCATTATATCTTTTTATATTACTTAACTTCTATGGTTTGGTTTTAATATTGATGCAATAATAGGAAAGCCACTAGAATTGAATCACATTTTAAATAGCAGCTTCCATTGAGGAGTAAACCCGTTTTGGTTTATTGATAGTTTTGACAATGAGAACAAATGTTCTTTTGTCTGAACTGTTTTACTATTTCGTCTGTAGTAGCTGTTGTGGAAACCCAGCTGGTATGTGCAATTGTTTCCGGTGATGTAAAAAACCTGTTTTCCATGGGTCAGTGAAAGACACTTCCCCTATGACAATTCCAGTCATAAACCATTTTAATTGTTTTAACCAGCACTGTTAGGAAAGTACACCAGCATTGTCTTAATTCATGATTGTACTGTCTGTATTATCCTAATACTAAAGAATACCATTCCACAACAGGAGAGCATCCTCCTTTCTCTCATATTGATGTCTCAATCACTCCTTCAATCCCACATTTATGTGATGAATTTAATAACTGAAAAATGCATGTTTGTGTGTTTCCAGTGTTCCACATGTATAATTATCAAAATCCAATGGATAACCTTCAATATTTTTATTTATCTTCTAGTCATTGAGTTTCATGAACAAGCTATACTCTGTTTCAGAATTAGAGCCTATTTGCTATTTTTCAGTGTTAGACCTAACTTGCAAGTTTAGATTCTATGGCTTGCTTTTCTCTGGTAAATACATAGAAGAAAGCATCTGAAGGATGAAGGCAAAGAGAGAAGCATGAACTAAGAGGAAGATTAACGTAAAAGCAAAAATTCTGCGTTTTTTTTCTATCTCTGAATATCAAAGAAATACAATCAAAACCCCATTTTCAGTCCTATTCTTACTAAGTCAACCTAGGCATAACATGTTGATTTTCCATGTCTTAGCCTTTCATTATGAAAGAAGTAAACTAGCTGGTTTATGCAGTAGAAAAATGCATTTTCAAAAGACTTTAGTCAACTATGGCTTCAAGAAAAATATAGAACGCACGGGAATATTAAATTAAGTATCTTGCAAAATACATAGTAGAATACAAATGAAAGTGATGTCATGAAAAGTGGGTGGCTGTCATATACAAGTCAGAAGACAGTTTTAGGGAAGAGTATATTTGAAATTCACTGAAGTACTACAGCAGGGAAAATATCATCAACCATTTCCAAAACATTAAAAGATTAATTTTCTTTTTCTTATGACTATTGGCATATTATGTTTTGTAATTAGGTCACACATGAAGCCATACTAGGAGTAAAGGATAATTCAGGAAGTTGATGAGAAAATATACCTTTCAGCCATCTTGCTTTCAGCTTATCTGGACCTGACACTTGCGGCTGTGTGTGATGCATATTGTGCCAGCAAAATGATTTTCATAAGGACACAGTTGTGCTGTCAGTTTCATTCCAAATTGAGGTCTTGGCTACAAAAGATTATTTCTTCCTGAATATGCACCACTCCATTCCACAGTGTTTATATTTGATTTTGTTGAACATTTGGTTTCCGGTGTTGATTGGAAAATTCTTTGACAATAATTTTTTTAAGCTTACTGAAGAAGGAACTAGAAATACTGCATAAATAGAACACTAATAAGTTCATCTACTTTGGCTGAACTGAAGAATCATTTTCCTAATTAAATAAATATACTTTTAATAATATTACATACTTATTCGTGCATTTCTCTAAGTTTGATGATCCTGTTCATATGGGCAGTTGCATAAAATGATTGCATGCAGATTTTTTTTTAATTTTTCGGGATTTTTCTTGTTCTTCTCAATCTCTTTCACACGAATGCAAATGTGTTTGCTCTTGCTTGCAAACATTTTGTGTAGTGTTTGTAATTTCCTAGTGTATAACAACTGCATATAATTAACAGAAGAAGACATGTGTTTTTATGCAAAGTAAGAAAGTAACAAAATATGTATGGATCATTGTTTACTGATTAATCTAATCATATTATAATAAAGTTAACCATAGATTTGCATGACTAATTGATTAAAATATAATTTCTAATTAGATAATATTGACATTGCCAAAAATGCTCCTTAAAGACACCAAATAAGTCATTATTCCATAAAACAAATTTGAAAGATATATTAATTTTATATATAATGAATTCTTTTCCTGATAATCAGAACAAAAAGTTAGAAATTCCATTATGTTGTTTATAATTCTATCAAAAATCTAAGAAGTATCAAATGCTAAAGTAAAAATATGAATAGAAAGTATATTATTCTTTGAAAAAGAAACAAAATTAATTTTAAAATTAATAGTTAAGGTTAGTGAAAGACATACACAAGAACAGCATTTGCTATTTAGAAAATTGCATTTCTTGCCGGGCGATGGTGGCGCATGCCTTTAATCCCAGCACTCGGGAGGCAGAGGTAGGCGTATCTCTGTGAGTTCGAGACCGGCCTGGTCTATAGAGCTAGTTCCAGGACAGGCTCCAAAGCCACAGAGAAACCCTATCTCGAAAAACCAAAAAAAAAAAAAAAAAAAAAAAACAATAGAAAATTGCATTTCTTACTTCTGAAATGTTTTTAGAGTATTGGAGTATATATATGGTCTTTCAGGTAAGCATTGTTTTCTTCTCTATATGATTTCAACCATAACAGGACACTCAATAATAAAAAAGAAATGCTTGAGGAAAATTTAAATAAAAAAGAAGAAATATATTTTTCCTGATTGATTTTTAGTATATGATGGCTTAAGAGAACTTTTTTTTTTTTTGGAAGTTTTATAATTATATTTATGTACAGAAAACTCAGCAGTACATTTAACCCAGTTTAGTGGCGAGTTCTTTAGCCTTTGCCTTTTCCAGCTTGGCAATTCGAGCCACCGATTTAGGACCCAGGACGTTGCCTCCCCAGTGGCGGCGGATCTCATCATATCTGTCGTTGTAATTGGTCCTAATAGCTTCCACAAGCTTGGCCAGAGCAGCCTTGTCTTCCGAGTTAACCTGTGTGAAGGCAACAGTGGTGCACGTCTTCCTATGGACCAGCCGCCCCAGCCTGGCCTTTCCCTTGATGATGCAGTAGGGGACCCCCATCTTGCGACACAGAGCAGGCAGGAAGACCACCAGCTCAATGGGGCAATCACCACTAGCTGAGCCTTCTTGTTCTCTACCAAAGTGGTGACTGTATTGACGCCCGCTCGAAGGACAGGTGGTCTCTTAGTCGGGACATCCCCTTTGCTGGCAGCTCTCTTCTCAGCACGGGCCAGCAGCCTCTGCTTCTTTTCCTGCTTGGTCTCTGGCCTTTACTTGTGGGCAAGTTTAAGCAACTGGGTAGCTGTTTGCCGGTCCAGGGCTTGGGTGAACTGGTTAATGGCTGGAGGAACTTTGAGCCGCTTATGGAGGATGGCCCTCTGCCACTGCAGCCTAATGTAGCGGGGCCATTTGAGGAAGCGTGTGAGATCTCTCTTGGGCTGGATGTCCTGCCCAATGCCGAAGTTCTTAGGCCTCTTCTCAAACAAAGGATTCACCACCTTCTTGGCCTCCTGCTTCTTCAAGATGGCGGGGGCCGGGGCCACCTTCTTCCCCTTGGCCTTCTTTCCCTTGGGCATCTTGCCGGGCTGAAGGAGAGAGCTTAAGAGAACTTTTTATTGTTATTGCTAATGGCCATGTTTCAAACCATGAGATAGAGTTATCTCTAGGATAAAAATGCAACGTAAGGAAATATTAAGGATGAAATGCTCAAAAACCCATTAAGTCAATAATAAAAAGAAAGAATAAAAAGATGCATTATATGTAGGTATATATTTATTTTATTAATATGAGAAAAGGAAAAAAGAGAACACAAAATAAAAGTCAAAGACAAGAAGTTTAGTAGAAGGGAATGAGAAAGAAAGGATAACAGTGTGCTATAAATTTAGAGGGGAGTAAAATTAATGATGAAATTTTAGTAGCTAAGGTACTCAACTAATATTTGTCTTTCAGGGGGAAAAACGAGAGAAAAGATCTAGACATTTGTAGAGCACTGGAGAGCAGACTAATTGCTTTTTATAAAAATTGATAAGGAAATGGAGTGTTCATAGAATTAAAAATTGAACATAATAGAGTCCAGGTATAATTTGTAATACAATAATAAAATAGTTATAAGCACCTAAAATGTCTCCAAAAACGTATAGCACTGAAAGAAGAATAGTCTCGATTTCAAAAACGCTAAGAGAATATATGAAGGAAATTATTGCAAGTATAAATCTACTCCCAGGAGACATCTCAATATTATAAAATATTTAAAAAAGAAAATGCGAGAGTTTTTGGCTACCTGGCAATTATTCATTGGATTACTTCGGTATAAGTGTATTCCTAATTATTTTTCTTAGTTAATTTCCTACTGCTTACATATAATAAAAGGCAACACATATTTTTCAACAAAAAAAGCACAAACATAATTGAAAAAAAAAAGTAAAAGGGACTGAGGAATGATTGACGAAATAGGAGTGCTTGTTGTGAAAGCATCAGAAAATGAGTTTGAATAATGAATATTCTTGCAAAACCTGGGAATATATACAAGTATTTGTAGCCTCAGCACCAGGGTTGAGACAAGTGGGTCCTGGAAACTCAGTAAATAGACAACTCTGCCAACATGGTACCCATCAGGTTCAGTGAAAATTCCTGTCCCTAGAAAATAAAGTTTAGGGAGATAAAGAATGACACCCAGTTTTTGCATCAGCCCCAATAGGAACACACACACACACACACACACACACACACACACACACACACATTTTTTTATTCTCAGGCCTAAAAGGGAAGAAACTGAAGCAAAGTTGAATTTAATATTGACAAGACCCCTTAAAAAGTGGGCTTACAGAGTGAAATATGAAATGTATGCATTAATAATACGTATCAAATAGGGAAAACAACAGAATTAAGAGAAAAATAGAGAGTTACACGAAGTTGTTGACTTTAACATTTTAATCACTGAGAGGAAAAATAGGCAAAGAAATAAGAAACATAATTTGAGTAACACTATATATCACAAGTAATATTAATTACATAACAAATAAGAGGTTTATAAATGAAGGCTGAAGTAAAAATTTCTGTAAAATTCAAAGAATAAAGACCAGGCTGTGGTGAATCAGTATACACATGACTGCACAAACCTCTATTTATTATGAAAACCCAGGTTTGAATGAGAGAACATTCAAAGCATACTAAAAGCCTCCTCACTCCCACACGTGCTATGGCATGCACTGCCTAAATACACACACAAACACATAAAAACATACACAATACATTATATGAAAACTTACAACAAAAAATTATGCCAAGAAAGCTCCTTTGCAAAATGCATGCTCTTAGAAGTAAATTAAATGTTACTGTACTTGGAGAATCATGAAATTATTGTAAATTAGAACAAATGTATCTTCTTAATAGGAGTCAAAGGAAATAAAAATTGTAGAATAAAGCTATTAACATTGGAAATGTTAAATCTCTCTATAAAATATAAAATATTAAGCCATTCTAATTGTATTGCTACAATACAATAAACAGATATACCACCAAATTTTTAAGTATATCAAGTCTATATTTTAAAGATTTACATTTTGAAAAGGTATATTATATAATTGTTTAATTGTCATGGAAATTGGAGACCATGCAGAAATACATTACTACAAACAAAATAATAAAAGTATGTTTATATATGTTTATAGTTTAAAATATAACATAAAGAATCATATTAAGCAGATATACATTATGAAAGCATGAAGAAATGCTCCAGAAATGATAGTCTTTTAATTATTATAAAGAGAAGAAACAATTTATATTCCAAAACACTATCTATATAAATTCATCATAAATCAATTGTTTCAAGTGTAATAAAGCTGGATAGATCAGAGGTGGAATTGGAAGGACTCTTCTAACACACTGTATTTCCTGCATGAATTAGGAGAGAAGTTCATATTCTAACAGTTGTCCAGGTAGAAAAATAAGGATGAAAAATCTTGACTCTAGATTCTGTTCAAAACAAATATAATAATAAAAATTTCAGGCAGTATCGAGGTCCAGCTGAGGTCAGTGACTACGAATTTATATTGCTAACAGTCTTCTCAGTGGGTGATTTTCTCCAACAGTTTTACCTACCCAGTAGGAAGTCTGGAGAAATTTGATAGTGAATCAGTCACAAAAGGAAAGTAAGAAATCAGAAGTGTAAACAAGTGTACAGATACTTTTTTTAGGGTCATTAAAATACCCTAGAGCACTGGTTCACGACCTTTCTATTGCTATGATTATTCAATACAGTTCTTTATGTTGTGGCCCCGATCATATAATTATTTTCATTGCTACTTCATAATTATACTTTTGCTACTTTTGTGAATTGTAATGTACGTATCTGGTATGCAGGATATCTGATACGGATACAATCCTCTTTTGAAAGGATCTTATGATTCCCAAAGAATCACGGCCCACAGCTTGAGAACCACTGCCCCAAATTATCATATATTAATTAAACATATTGAGTGGTCCGTAAAATAAACTGTGATTATAAACGGCAGAGATTATAAGAGATAAAGAAGTCAAAGATACGTTAGGGCATCTAAGCACAAGGATTATCACAAGAAGTACTCTGGTAAAACGTACCTTGAACTGGGAGATCTTATGTAAATTAGGAATGGATTTTAATTCTTGTGCTGACATTTGTAAATTGTTGAGCCAAGTCCCTTTTCCATCCTTTCAAAAACCAGTGCTCTTCTTTAAACATGAGGGGCTTGAACTGTTCTCACTCCTCTGCTGACTTAAAAGTCATACATTTTGCCGTGTGGTGGTGGCACACGCCTTTAATCCCAGCACTCGGGAGGCAGAGGCAGGTGAATCTCTGTGAGTTCGAGGCCAGCCTGGTCTACAAGAGCTAGTTCCAGGACAGGAACCTAAAAGCTACCGAGAAACCCCGTCTCAAAAAAAAAAAAAAAAAAAAAAAAAAAAGTCATACATTTCAAGATTTGGTTGCTTATGTGGCTAGATATTCTTAATAAAATTTAATCCTGCCAAAAGTACACAGACAATAATGGAATGTGAAAAAATAGTTTGATTTCTGACTATAATTCTGAAGAGCTAATAGTTTAATTTTAATTATATATAGTCTCTCATCAAAATCTTTTAATTTGTAATCTAACTGTTGTCAAGAATAAAGGTTTATATCTCTATATAAGAAAAATATAGAATGCATGAATACTTACTACCTTCTCAATGATTTTATTATATTAAATAGGACTATTATTCCCTTCATTATCTAAATTTTCGGGTTTCCTCTTTTCTTCCTATGGAGTTTATTCCATCAAAAATATATAGCTCTTATTACTGGGAGTAAAAATAATGAAAACCAAATTACTTTTAGATCCAATTCTTCTAAAAACTATAGAACAAATATTAAACAAACCATAATGTTTATAAACAAGTGAGGATGACATTAAAAATATAAGTACTTCATGCTTAATACTTTTTCTGGCACTTGGAGATGTAACTCAGTAAGTCACAAATGTGATATTTTGATCACAATTCAAAAGAAAAACATTTGCTTGGTTCAAATGACAAAATTAAATCACCATAAGTAAAGCTTCTGTCTAAAATCTTTTAAATTTTGCAAAAATGAATTTAGCCTTAATTATCTGTTTAATATGAAGGTGAAACATGAAAAGAACTCTGGGAAATGCTTTGATAAAAGTGAAATTCAGATTTAATGTTGTCTTCATATTACATGACAGCTAAGAGAGATGGAAATAGCAGGTATAAAGTGGTAAAATTATTTACATTCATATACATGTGTATGTATTATATAAACATAAATATATGACATATATGGTGTGTGCAGTAAATTTTTCCAGCAATCGGTATTTTGTTTAATGCCTGATTCTCTCCAAATGAGAAACCAAATATGTAATAAAGAAATTCACATGCATCAATCACCTATGAAAACTTAACATTCATGTACATTTAATATTACCTATGGAAGACACAGAGGCAGAGCGGTGCAGCGGCCAGAGGCGGCGGAGCTGCGTGGAAGCCAGATGCAGAGGAGCGACACTGAATTCAGGAAGAGGCTTTGGGGGACCTGCGCAGCAGCAGACGCAAGTGGTGGGGACAGGCGTGCAATAAGGAGAGCAGATCGCCCTACTACAATTAAATCAAAGAGGTAGGCCTTTGGATGGCCAGGTCACTGGCACACGGGGAGCCAGGTCCTGTCCTGCAGACCCTTCTGAGGGGTGAGTGAGTTCTTGGCCTGCAGCAGGAACCAGGAAACAGAGCAAGGGCATTTTGTAAGCAGAGCCCTTGGCCAGCAGGGAAACCTGATCCGGTTTTTAAAAGACCCATTAGATAGGATCAATAGGAGGAGATGGCAGGTGCCAAGGCAAGAATTCACCCAATAATCTGAAAAAAAAACATGAAAACATCAGAACCCATTGATCTTACAACAGAAGTATTTGAACAACCTAACACAGAAGAAGTGGAAAAAATTGACTTTATGAAGGCAATAGAGTTCCTTAAACAACATGTAAAAAATGCCCTTATAGAAATGGATGAGAAGTATAACAAAAAGTTTGAAGAAATGAGTAAATACGTACATGATACCCTGGGAAACAAAGAAAAAACAATCAAACAGGTAATGGAAACAGTTCAAGAATTGAAAACTGAAATGAAGGCAAGGAAGAAAATACAAACTGAGGACCAACTGGATATGGAAAATCTAGGTCAATGAGCAGAGTCTACAGAAACAAGAATAATCAATAGAATACAAGAGCTAGAAGAAAGAATCTCAGATGCTGAGGACACCATAGAGAAAATAAACGAACAGATCAAAGAAAACAGCAAAGCCAAAAAATTCTCAACACAAAACATTCAGGAAATATGGGACACAATAAAAAAACCAAACCTAAGAATAATAGGAATAGAAGAAGGAGAAGAGTCACAGCTCAAAGGCCCAGAAAATATTTTCAACAAAATTATGGAAGAAAACTTTCCCAACTTAAAGAAAGATATTCATTTAAATATTCAAGAAGCATACAGAACACCAAACAGACTGGATCAAAGAAAAACATCTCCTCGCCATATAATAATCAAAACACAAAATATACAGGTTAAAGAAAGAATATTAAGAGCTGAAAAGGAAAAAGGGCAAGTCACTTATAAAGGTAAACTGATCAGACTTACACCTGACTTCTCTATGGAAACTATGAAAGCCAGAAGGTCCTGGATAGATGTACTGCAGAAGCTAAGAGACCATGGATGCAAACCCAAACTACTATACCCAGCCAAGTGATCATTCATTATCAATGGAGAAAACAAGACATTCCAGGATAAGAACAAATTTAAAAAATACGTAGCCACAAATCCAGCCCTACAGAAAATAATAGAAGGAAAATCGCAACCCAAGGAATCCAACACTGCCAACACTGCCTACAATAAACCAGGCATCTAGTGACCCTTCACCAGCAAATCTCAAAGAAGGGAGACACACAATCACTACTACCAAAAGCAATAAGAATAACCGGAGTAAACAACCACTGGTCATTAATATCACTTAATATTAATGGGCTCAATTCACCTATAAAAAGGCACAGGCTAAAAGATTGGATACGAAAACAGGATCCAACATTCTGCTGTTTGCAAGAAACACATCTCATCCAGAAAGACAGGCACCTACTCAGAGTAAAGGGTTGGGAAAAGGTGTTTCAAGCAAATGGTCCTAAGAAAAAAGCAGGTGTGGCCATACTAATTTCTAACAAAACTGACATCAAACTAAAATCAATCAGAAGAGACAGAGATGGTCACTTTATACTCATAACAGGAACAATTCATCAGGATGACGTCTCAATCCTGAATATCTACGCCCCCATTATAAAAGCACCTACTTATGTAAATGAAATATTACTAGAACTCAAGGCAGACATCAAACCACACACACTAGTAATAGGAGACTTCAACACACCTCTCTCTCCAAGGGACAGGTCAATCAGACAGAAACCTAATAGAGAATTAAGAGAATTATTGGAGGTAATGAAGCAAATGAACTTAACAGACATCTATAGAACATTCCACCCAAATAGGAAAGAATATACCTTCTTCTCTGGAGCTCATGGAACCTTCTCAAAAATTGACCACATACTCAGAAACAAAGGAAACCTCCACAGATACAAAAAAAAAATATCAGTGTCCACCTGTGTCTTATCAGATCACCATGGATTAAAGTTAGAAGGCAACAACCACGCTACCCCCAAAAAACCGACAAACTCATGGAAACTGAACAGTCAACTACTGAACCATACCTGGGTCAAGGAAGAAATCAAGAAAGAAATTAAAGTCTTCCTTGAATTTAATGAAAATAAAGGAACAACATACTCAAACCTATGGGACACAATGAAAGCAGTGCTAAGAGGAAAGTTCATAGCACTAAGTGCCCACTTAAAGAAAAAGGAGAATGCATACATTAGGGACTTAACAACACACCTGAGAGCTCTAGAAAAAAAAGAAGCAGACACGCCCAGGAGAAGTAGAAGACTGGAAATAATAAAACTGAGGGCTGAAATCAACAAAATAGAAACACGGAAAACAGTCCAAAGAATCAATGAAACAAAAAGCTGGTTCTTGGAGAAAATCAACAAGATCGACAAACCCCTATCCAAACTAATTAAAAGACAGAGAGAGAACACGCAAATAAATAAGATCAGAAATGAAAAGGGGGACATAACCACAGACACAGAGGAAATTCAGAGAATCATTAGATCTTACTACAAAAGCCTGTATGCCACAAAACTGGAAAATACAAAAGAAATAGACATGTTTTTAAATAAGTGCCACATACCAAAGCTAAACCAAGACCAGGTGAATGATCTAAATAGACTGGTTACTCGCGAAGAAGTAGAAACGGTTATCAAAAATCTCCCTTCGAAAAAAAGCCCAGGACCAGATGGTTTCAATGCAGAATTCTACCAGAACTTCCAAGAAGAACTATTACCTATACTCCTTAAGGTATTTCACAATATAGAAACAGAAGAGTCATTGCCAAATTCCTTTTATGAAGCTACAGTTACCCTGATACCAAAACCAAACAAAGACCCAACCAGGAAGAGAATTACAGACCTATCTCACTCATGAACATTGATGCAAAAATTCTCAATGAAATACTGGCAAACCGAATCCAAGAACACATAAGAAAAATTATCCATTATGATCATGTAGGCTTCATCCCAGAGATGCAGGGCTGGTTCAACATACGCAAATCTATCAATGTAATCCACCATATCAATAAACTGAAAGAAAAAAAAAACCATATGATCATTTCATTAGATGCTGAAAAAGCATTCGACAAAATTCAACACCCCTTTATGATAAAGGTCTTGGAGAGAATAGGGATACAAAGGTCATACCTAAATATAATAAAAGCTATTTACAGCAAGCCCGCAGCTAACATTAAATTAAATGGAGAAAAACTCAAAGCCATCCCACTAAAATCACAAACACGACAAGGATGTCCACTCTCTCCATACCTCTTCAATATAGTGCTTGAAGTTCTAGCAATAGCAATAAGACAACATAAGGAGATCAAGGGTGTTCGAATTGGAAAGGAAGAAGTTAAGCTTTCGTTATTTGCAGATGATATGATAGTATACATAAGCGACCCCAAAAATTCTACCAAAGAACTCCTACCTTTAGTAATGTGGCAGGATACAAGATCAACTCCAAAAAATCAGTTGCCTTCCTATACACTAAGGATAAGGAAGCAGAGAGGGAAATCAGAGAATCATCACCTTTCACGATAGCCACAAATAGCATAAAATATCTTGGAGTAACTCTGACCAAGGAAGTGAAAGATCTATTTGACAAGAACTATAAGTCTTTGAAGAAAGAAATTGAAGAAGACACCAGAAAATGGAAGGACCTCCCTTGCTCTTGGATTGCGAGGATCAACATAGTAAAAATGGCAATTCTACCAAAAGCAATCTATAGAATCAATGCAATCCCCATCAAAATCCCATCAAAATTCTTCACAGATCTGGAGAAGACAATAATCAACTTTATATGGATAAACAAAAAACCCAGGATAGCCAAAACAATCTTATACAATAAAGGATTGTCTGGAGGCATTACCATCCCTGACTTCAAACTCTATTACAGAGCTACAGTATTGAAAACAGCTTGGTATTGGCATAAAAACAGAGAAGTTGACCAATGGAATCGAATAGAAGACCCTGACTTTAACCCACAAACCTATGAACACCTGATTTTCGATAAAGGAGCTAAAAGTATACATTGGAAAAAAGAGAGCATCTTCAACAAATTGTGCTGGCAAAAACTGGATGTCAACCTGTAGAAGAATGAAAATAGATCCCTATCTATCACCATGCACAAAACTCAAGTCCTCAATATCAGTCCGAACACACTGAACCTGATAGAAGAGAAAGTGGGAAGTACTCTACAGCACATGGGCACAGGAGACCACTTCCTACGTATAACCCCAGCAGCACAGACACTAAGGGCATCATTGAATAAATGGGACCTCCTGAGGCTGAGAAGCGTCTGTGCAGCAAAGGACACTGTCACTAAGACAAAAAGGCAACCCACTTACTGGGAGAAGATTTTTACCAGCCCAGCAACTGACAAAGGTCTGATCTCCAAAATATATAGAGAACTCAAGAAACTAGACCGTAAAAGGCTAATCAACCCAATTATAAAATGGGGCATTGAGCTGAACAGAGAACTCTCAACAGAAGAACTTCAAATGGCCAAAAGACACTTAAGGTCATGCACAACTTCCCTAGTGATCAGGGAAATGCAAATCAAGACAACTTTAAGGTACCATCTTACACCTGTCAGAATGGCTAACATAAAAAACACCAGTGATAGCCTTTGCTGGAGAGGCTGTGGAGGAAGGGGTACACTCACCCATTGCTGGTGGGAATGCAAACTTGTGCAACCACTCTGGAAAGCAGTGTTTCGGTTTCTCAGGAAATTCGGGATCAACCTACCCCTGGATCCAGCAATACTCTTGGGAATATACCCAAGAGAGGCCCTATCATACAACAAAAGTATATGCTCAACTATGTTCATGGCAGCATTGTTTGTAATAGCCAGAACCTGGAAACAACCTAGATGCCCTTCAACGGAAGAATGGATGAAGAAAGTATGGAATATATACATATTAGAGTATTACTCAGCAGTAAAAAACAAGGACTTCTTGAATTTTGCATACAAATGGATGGAAATAGAAAACACTATCCTGAGTGAGGTAAGCCAGACCCAAAAAGAGGAACATGGGATGTACTCACTCATATTTGGTTTCTAGCTATAAATAAAGGACATTGAGCTTATAATTCATGTTCCTAGAGAAGCTAAATAAGAAGGTGAATCCAAAGACAAACACATAGGCATCCTCATGAATATTAACCTTCATCAAGCAATGAAAGGAGACAGAGACAGAGACCCACATTGGAGCACCGGACAGAAATCTCAAGGTCCAAATCAGGAGCAGAAGGAGAGGGAGCACGAGCAAGGAACTCAGGACCACGAGGGGTGCACCCACACACTGAGACAATGGGGATGTTCTATCGGGAACTCACCAAGGCTAGCTGGCCTAGGTCTGAAAAAGCATGGGATAAATCCGGAATAGCTAAACATTGCGACAATGAGGAATACTGAGAACTCAAGAACAATTGCAGTGGGTTTTTGATCCTACTGCACGTACTGGCTTTGGGGGAGCCTAGGCAGTTTGGATGCTCACCTTATGAGACCTGGATAGAGGTGGGCGGTCCTTGGGCTTCCCACAGGTCAGGGAACCCTGATTGCTCTTCGAGCAGATGAGGGAGGGGGACTTGATCAGGGGAGGGGAAGGGAAAAGGGAGGCGGTTGCGGGCAGGAGGCAGAAATCCTAAATAAATAAATAAATAAATAAATAAATAAATAAAATAAAAATATTACCTATGGAACATGTAATACAATGCACTTACTCATACATATATGGCCTATTTTCCAGTCTCTTTTGCCCCATTATTTAGCTAGATAATGGTGAATACCGTGTAATAAATTTTGAGAGAAATATTCATTGGTTGAAGTGTTACACCTTACCACTTGGAACAATGATCCAGCAAGGGTCTGCGATAAAAAACCAAACAGACACATGGGTCCCCCTTGAAACAAGATGCCATTTTTATTGTGTTCCAGGGCAGCTTATATAGGGCTCTCCCTGACTAATAGCTACTCTCTAGCTCTCGGGACTTTTCAGCTGTTAGCCCACCAGAAATAATTTTTTGCCGTCAGAAACTCATGACGGTCTCATGTACACAGCAGCTGCAAGCACAGGAAAACAAGCCATTAACTCGACAGGCAAAGAGACATAGAAAATTCAGGACCAAGGTTCCACAGTCCCAACAATTGAAGCAATTTTTTTCTTGTTGTTATCTTGGAGGACATCTCCCTTGATAACCCAGAACAGAAGTGATCTCTCTCTTTTTTTTTTTAGCAAAACAATCCACAAAAGTGTAAATTCCAATAAACAAAACATGTGTTCCCCCATAAAAGGCTTTGCCAGAGTAATAGAGATTACGATGCAAATATTATATGCAGATTGGCATATGATAACCTTATGTGTTCACTCTATTATCTGTATTTAAAGTTCAGAATCAAAACCTGTATGATATATTATAACAGTAAGGTGTTACAGTTTCATGAGGTTAAAGAACAGAATAATTCTGACATACTTCTCAAGTTATAAAGCTTAGTTAACTTGTTGGTTGGTGGTGACACACGCCTTTAAACCTAGCACTGAGAAGGCAGAGACAGGAAGGTCTTTGTGAGTTCAAGGCCAGCCTGGTCTACAAGGTTGGTTCCAATACAAGCTCCAAAGCTACAGGGAAACCCTGTCTTGAAAAAAAGAAAAAAAAACAAAAATGAAAAACAAACAACAAACAAATAAATAAAACTTAGTTAACTCTTGATTATAACTTCATTGCTTTACAGAAAAAATTAAAGTTTCATGGTTTCAATCACCTGGAAGGCTATTTGCATCCATCAAGCTTTTGTTACCTGCTGATAAAATTGTACCTTAATACTATTTTTTGCCTCACCCATAACATATTCAAATTGCTTTAAAAGTCTTAAAGTATTTGAAAACTGTTTGCTTCAATTAGAAAATATTGATATCAATTGAAGCATAAAATAGAACATATTATTAACATTATGTGTTAGCAAATCAAAGTAACATGAGTTTGCATTCCAATGTACTTTATGGTAAGATTTAAAATCAAAACATCAATTTTCAAGGACAAGATATATGTGTATATGGTATATATACATATTATAAAACAAATGCACAGATATATGCCATTGTGCTGTACTTTTTCTAGAAGTGGTTTCACAACCACTTTGCTTTGGTATACAAAAAAGTAAAGACATCATTTTATAAGCAGAAAAAAATCTTGATTTCCCATCATTACAGTGTTTTGGAAAGTATTTAGAAATACTTATTCAAGTTCTGAACGTAGATTTGACTTTTGTCTTCATTTTTGTTTCATATTTATGCATAACAAAGATAAGTTTCTATTATAGGATTTAAACTACTTCAGCTGTTTAACAATGAATCAATGACCTCTTAGAATTCACAGGTTTTCATATTGCTGTTTCAATTGAACATAATAAGAGAATACAATAAACTAAACAAAACAACATGCCCTGACTACAACTTTAATCAAAGGTCTGATCAACACTGAAGAGGCTACTTCCAAGGACAGATGGCCGCAGGAGAGCTCATCCAAGATATCCAAACAGATGTCTGTCCTGAGGTCATCCTACTGCAGATTAGAAAATGTGCAAATGTTAATCCAGATCTGAGCTACATGGCCTTATTTTCAGCAAAATTGGATTGAATAAATAACTTAATTTTGAATGTTTGTTTTCAAGAAGTCACAGCTTTTTCTAAATTGAAGGCTGGAATAGTTATTATTATACAACACATAATCTACTATTAACATTTTAAAATGCTCAAGAACAGTTTGCACACTGTTTTGCTACATTCAAACATTTTCTATAGAGAACATTAAAAACATTCTTCTTGGTCAAATTTATGTTAGTTATAACCTAAAGATTGTACACAGAACTCAAAGTGGCCAATATTTCATGCACAAGGCTTTCATATGATCAAGACAGCCAAAGTTTCATCATGGAAGGAAGAGATGACTAATACCCAACTCTTAGTCAGAATTTAGTGACATTTAATGACTTCTCAAGGAGGAAGTGTTGCACGAGGAGGGGGCCCTTTGTTTGTCCTTGATGTCCAGATAGCTTACACCGAAAATAACCACACAGAAACTGTATTCATTAAAATACTGCTTGGGCCATTTCTCTCTCTGTCTCTGTCTCCTCTCTTCTTTTCCACTACTCCTGTCCCCAGAGGCTGGTCTCTTCCCTCCCCTTTTCGTTTCTCTCAATAAACTCATCTAAACTCTGAAAAAAAAAATACTGCTTGGCCATTAGCTCTAACTTCTTATTGGCCAGCTCTTACGTCTTAGTTTAACCCATTTCTATTAATGTGTATTGCCACATGACTGTGCCTTCCTGGCAAGATTCTAACCAGGATTCATTACATGCAGAGTGTCTCTCACTCTACCCTTCTTCCCAGCATTCAGTTCTGTCTTCTCCACCTCCCTAAGTTCTGCCCTATCAGACCAAGCAGTTTCCTTATTGATTAACCAATGAAAGCAACACACAAACAGAAGGAACTCCTACACCAAGGAGCTGGTAAGATTTCTTCAGGAGTGTGTCTCCTGAAATGTTACCCATGTTCCATTAGATGGTTCTGCACCAGTGTACACACAGGCAGCACTAAGTGGACTCAGAGTGTTGAAGAAAATCAAACAGTACACCTGAAGATGGGAGGGAAAAGTTCGGAAGGGACCAAGAAAGGATAGGAAGGATAAAAATATGGATTTTAAAAATACATATTATATGCTTATATGCAATTCTCCATAAAAGTTAATTAATTACGACTATTTAGAAAAATAGAGCATTTGCTCAATTATTGTTAACTATCTGATTTCAGTATTTGAGTGGCTATTTAGTAAAGTTTTATCTGTTTGTTATATATAAACCAACCAAAATTTGTGTTATCATAAATATTCAACTATATTGAATGTTTAGACATTTTAGTTTCTATTCAAAAACTACTTATGGAAATCTGATATATGCCAGTAGAATTTCCTATTAACTATCAAGGTCACCACTAACTATTAGACATAAGGCAGAGAAAGTGAGTTCTCTGTGCTTTGTATAACAATGTAATGGTAGTGTCTATAACAACCACAACTGATATGAATGTGACTGAAAAAATATTTTGAGAGACATTTGTAATACATATTTTACATGGTATATAAACGCACATACATGACAATAATTCAATGTTTTGAGTTATTCAGAAGAGTTCAGGTCTACAGATTTATCCTTACATTTCTTCACTTATCCTCTGAGCTAAATCTCTAATCTTTGGCTGCATTTTTTTGTGTGTAATGTCAATATAACCTATAAAACAATAACACAAATGATTTCTTTCAGTATCTTAAACAAAGTGATGAGTTCTGAACATGATTTATTTTCTTTTCTTATCTAAAATGTCTTATTCTAAACTAAAGCTCTAAAATTGAATATTTTATTCAGAATTTAAAAAATAGGGTAATTTAGATACACAATGTCAAATTATAGTTATTTACTTCAGCCACATTCTTGAAATTTTATCTTTAATCTTAACAAAATTCTCTTGGTTTAATGACAATATGACACAGAACATAGGAAAAGAGTGAGTCAAGGCACATATGATGGCTTATTATGATGCATGTTTTGCTTTTTTCAGAGTGTTATGTTAATTATTTCTAGTTCATGCACCAGTGGTTTCAAACCGCTTCTAAATAGTATTTTGATGAATAAAAGTCTGTGCAGCACACAAGCATTACTTACTAGTCACTATTCTTTATGCCAATAATTTGCATATTATTTACATTCTATTAATTATTATAAGTAAGCTACATAAGATTCAATTAAAATTTTTCACTTAAAAAAGGAAATGTTAATGAAGAATAAGTGTAGTTCCTAAGGATAGTTTAAAAAAACTCAATTTTTTCTATGTTTTTGATTAAAATGTTTCTTTTTGATTACAACTGTTTAAAGGAACTTTTAAAATTTCTACAGAACACAATATTCTAGCAAATTCATTTCATATTTTACATTGGAAAACTATTTTTGAAATTTATTTGTCAAACATATCTAATAAATAATTAATAACTGAATTAAATAAAGGTTACATTTGAAGAGTTTAGGTTGACATACAATTATGATGCAACAATCATTGTTAAATTTGAGATCTTTTTGTAGAAGTAATCAAAAGAGACAGATAAGAATATGTAGATTTTTAGAACATTAGCAGAGAATTGAAAGGACTTATATAGAATCAAATTAAAATCTATTGCAAATTAAAAACTTCATTTTGGAATAGTATCAGCAGCTCCTATTAAGAAATAGTAAGGGTGGAAAATATTTGAGATCATTAAATATGCAATGGCCTATATGTATAAAAAATGTTAAAAGGAAGAAGTTTAAAGGATTTCATAGAGGGTGAGACTACATTAAGTCCTGTAGAATATTTGAGTTCAATTCACAGTTCCCACTTCAGATGACTAGCAGCTGCCTGTAAATCCAGCTACAGAGATACCTGAACTAACAAGTACAAATCTGTGGAATTGCAAGTTCCTCCAAAATTAAAACATTCCATCCTGCAAAGAAGCTTTTTCAGACAAAAAGTAAACGAGGCAAAATAACATTAGGAATCCCTGAAAATGACCAGATTCACTGGGCACCTCACCTCTCTAATAAGCAATAAAGATGCTGAGAATAAATCTTAGGCAAGTCAAGCTGCAAAGTCCAAGACAAGTCTACTGTCTAGGAGAAACAGGGATGAGTGATCTGGGAAAAGCAGACGAACCAAGCCACCTGGAAAAACACACTCGCCAACCTGTTGAGTCCAACTACTGCCAACAGTCTGTGCAGTGTTCTCCAAGTTTCCCACTTTTATGAGCTGGCACACAAACTAAGGTGGGCAGTGGTGATGTAGTGTCTTTAATCATGTTTGCTTTTTAGACAATTCTCGCCAATATTCATGCTAGAAACTCCAGGAAAACTCAGGCTTCGCCAAATTGGACTTTGGTGGTATCCATACTTTGGTCTGTTTTGAATTTCTTATCTAGGATGAGTAATTTTGTGTGTGTGTGTGTGTGTGTGTGTGTGTGCTCAGTTCTATTATTTTTATGCATGAAAGGATTGAATTAGAGAATAAGATAGATGATAGGTAGATTAGATAGATGATATGTAAATAGGTAAATAGATGCATACATACATACATATGGGTTCAAAAGTCTAATTGCCAATTGCATACATGTATCTCTGTATATGCAGCTGCATGTGCATCTGTGTTTGCATTGTGGAAGCCAGAGATTGATGCTGACTGTGCGCTTCATTCTCTCTCCACCTTAGATTTTTGAGCCAGTTTCTTCCTGATATAGCACCTTACTTATCGAGCTAGAGCGTCTGCCCATTGTCCTTAATGGATCCTCCTTTCTCCATCTAAAATTGTGGTAGTACTAAAGATATGAGCCACAGCAAAGTGCTGTCCATAAAGTTGCTGGAATTTCAAACTCAGGTTCTTAGGTTGATACAGCAACATTTTCTTCACAGAACCATTGTACCAACCCCAAATACTTAAAATAGAAATATAGAGTAAAATGTAAATATGATTGACTAGATAGTAAATAAATGCATGTGGGATTCACAATACGTTAAATAGTCATAAGCATATATGACTAAACTTATGTGGCAAACTAAATAAACAGCCATTAAAAAATAAGCGCTTTCAGGTTTTTTCTCAATATTTTATGACTTTCCTTTGTGTAAGAATGCACAGAAAATAAGTTCGTGGAGGAGAAGGTGGTTCATTCTGTTTCAGTGCCCAACTTATCTCTCAGGAGGTGAGCGAGGGAGTCACTGAAGATAATCTCACTTATTATTTCTGTAAGTCAGTGAGCGACCAAAAACAACAGATCTCTGTCAAATACACCATGTTCGCCAGGAGAAACGAACTGATTTTGTTCTCTCACCAGGGCTATTTGTGCTAGATATGGATGATGGTCACGGGTGGTCTGATTCGGTCTTGTCCTATTTTAGTCGAAAAACAGCTTTTCGCACATAGAACAATTCACATCTATTTATCTCTGAAGATGAGATGTCCTTGTGTTTGTGACCAAGCTGAAGTCACCTTTCTTTTTATCTTGATCAAATCATCTCATAAATAGACCTTGGAAAGATAGTTCATACTCAAAGTGGAAAAATGTCACCTTTGTTCTGTAAACAGCAGAAAGTGAGGTGTGGATGTAGTCTTTGATCCACAGTTACTATACATTTACCTTCCAATTTCTATTTTCAAAACTTGAAAGAAATTCTACAATTGGCTTGTGCTAAATTTTTGAAGCAATTTTGATAAGTTCCCAATACAACAGAAATAATATATATATAGTATAACCTTCAGTTATATTACTAAGATAAAATATACTATCAAATTTTATTAACAAATACATATCATCAAATAATGTATTACTCAAATATTAGAATTTTAAGTGTGTCACATAAAGCAATTTAGGATATTTCCAGTTAAAGTAGTATAAAAAGAACACATCAAAGTTATAAAAATAGTCTTTTAGCAGTAGGGTCAGAAATTTTCAGCTTCATAGATGGCATCGATGTGTGTTATTAAGAATAGAAGAAAATGAAATGAAATTACATTCCCACTGGCTTCTTTGTGCTGGGAATGGGTACAGTAATTTCACAACATTCTTACAAAACTTCCCTATTAACATTAGCTGTTTGTTTGCCCTTAACTTGCTCTATTCGGATTCTGATGACTAATAACCTAACTGAGAGTATTCTCTCCTAAAGACAGATACTAGTCAACGACCTTATAATAGCCAGTACTGAGGGCCAAACTTCTCTGTGACTTTTCCAGTAAGGGTATAATATGTCAAAACATATAAATGAAGTTGAAAGCAGGCACGTATTTCTTCTTTGTTATCCCTCATTCATATTTTCTTGAGCTCTGCTAATTTATAGGATTTTGTCAGTCCATCTTGTATAATTATGTTCAAATCAACCCATCTTTTAGGCATCTCGAAATTAAATTATGTTCAAATAGATTTTAAATGAGAATCCAACCTGTTCGTATTTTATGGTATTCTGATTAGACAGAACATTAACTGAAATATGAATATAATATTAATATATGTAATATGTGAATAATATTTTAAGATGGCTTGTACAGATCATTGTCCTTCAGAATTATGGTGTGCTTTATTTCTTTTGAAGATGTTTTAATTGTGTATATTTCATAAGCATAATAATTTTTTATTTAATTAAGTAATTTCTTTCTCATAAAAGCACAGCAAGAAGTGGAAATGGCTGCTATAATAACAAACAAGCTGACGACAGAGCTACACGTCTGTTAATTGTTTCTGGTGCCACAGTAAAACATCCCTTGACTAAATTTATCATTTAGTGGTCCTTTTCATGGAATTTAATAAATTTTATTTTTTGTGAGTATTTTCAAAAAGTCAAAAGTACTGATAAGATTTTTCTGATAACATTTTCTAGAAGAGACATACTTTGGAATTATAATTATGTCATTCCAATATTTTTTAATTTATTCTTCTCATTCATATAGTAAATCCTGACCATTTCCTCCTCTCCCTCTACTCTATTTCCCCCTACCACTTACTATTTCCCCCAGAGCAACTGCTCCTCACTGCCTTCAGAAAAGAGCCCTATTCTCCTGGTATCCTCGAACCCTCTGCCTCCTCCAATTCTTCATCCCCCTCTTGCTCCGGTTTTCATGAGCTCTGCTTAATGTTTGGGTGTGGGTCTCTGTACCTAATCTCACCACCTGCCAGAGGAAGCTTCTCTGGTGGTGGTGGGGATAGGCATTGATTTATGAGTATAACAGAATATTATTATGATTCATTTCAATGACTTTTTTTTAATCATGTTTGGTTCTATTCTAGGCCTCTGAGTTATCCAGTTTTTGGTTCCTGACTTTCCAGGCACTCTTGGGCATAAGGATTTATTCTTGTGGCTTGGGCCTCATCTTAGTACAGGTATTGGTTGGCCACTATCACAAGTTCTGAGCCCAGAGCAAGACAGCTATTGGTTTAAGGTTTAAGGGTTGGTGCCCCATATCTCACTACCGGGAGACATGCCAGGAAAACCTATGAGGCTGACGCTAGTAATGACTTTAACTATTGAGGATATGGAGTTTGAACAAGCCATCTTCTGTAACCTGGCAAGGTTCCTTCTGATATGTCATGCCAATTTTTCAAATTTATAATTATTGTAAAATATTATTCTTTACAATACTTTGAAATATAGCTTACAAATGTCTTACATATTTATTTTTCAAACTATTAAGAAACTATTAAAATGATTATCTTAGTTACAACTTTTCATAAATAAATGAAATTCTGCTACTAGCATCAGAAAGATGATGTTCCTATTTATGTTCATGTCTATCAGTCACGTTTTCCTATCCTTTAGTAGTTGGCAGTCCTTTATATAACTCTAAAATTAATTTTCAATAGTCATGAACTTAATTTTTTAAACCAAGCATATGAATTTACATAGTCTAAAATTTATATATTATAGAGCATTTTGCTAAACTCAAAACAGGTGTTATCTTTCTTAATACACATAATTAGCCTAGTTTATGAATGTATTTTGCTTTAAAATATTTTCATTTATTATGCATGATTCATTTGCACTGTTAGGGATTAAACTAAATACATATTTATAAGTTCCAGCATATGTTGTTTCCTCTATTCAACAGTTTCAACAATGCATTACATTACATTTTCTTAGCTCTTTCATGTTCATATCCTGTAAAGTGCATTTTGTACCAGCGATATATGTAAAGTGCATTTTGTACCAGAGATGTGCTGAAATGCAATTTTGATTCTCTTGCAATGATTATTTCAATACACATTTGTCAAAAATTGGTATTTGCTACAGTACTAACTTTGTATTTCATTTCATTCAATAATGTTTTGGAAGCAACTGATTAAATTATGATGTATGATGCACCCAATAAGTCTCGAATAATGCATAAAACAAGCTTCCGTTTTTGTAATTGTGTTCTAATAAAATATATTTTTAACAAAAATATGTGCTTGAGTGACTTCATATATATATATATGAATATATATATGGATTACTATAATAAGAAAAAATTATAGTGCAGAAAAATTTACTGCCTGTGCTAGTCAAAAACAGATTATCTTCAATTGCTTTGAATAATATAAAATATAGGTGCGAGGAAATGTCCAGAAATTGACCAATGTTTTGACTTACTTAAGACAAAATGGTGTAGTAACTAATTATTCTCACATTTTTCCTATTTTTTTTGGGGGGGGGGTTTGCTTGAGCTTGACTCAAGGTGCTCCACTCTCTACTATAGCCTCAGTCTCTTGTTTTCAGTTTTTATCAGGTCAGTCTTGTTCATCTGTCTGGCTATCTTTGAAGTCACTCTTTATCCCAGATAGTTCATAAACCTCTCTCCTACTTCAGCTGCCATGAATATTGATACTAGTGGTATATACACACCAGGCTCACTTTTCTTACCATGATTTCTTTTCTTTTCAAGTCAATTGCTTTGTCTTACTTCTGTCAGCTTCCAACTGTCCACTTCTCAGGTGTTAAGAACAGAGATAACAGAGGATAAGATAAAAGACATAACTGTCATTAAATTGCTGAAAAAGTCTCCAAGAGTACTTATGTGAATTCTCTGAAAAATACTAAAACTTGTAATGTGTTCTGAAGATATTCCAACATTACAGAACATTCCAGGCACAATTAAAAATGTGAGTTATTGGCTTGAGCTCCATTGTGCTATGTCAATGTTGATAACATTTTACATCTTCTATAGTCTTACTCAATTTCCATGAATCGTCATACAATTCTCCATAAATTTAAATTTTGATTTATTTTTTCTTGTTCCATTAGTTTTACAGAGTTCTAAAGGTTAAATACATGGAAAATTTTATTTATTTATGTGGTGTGTGTCTGTGTGTGTGTGTGTGTGTGTGTGTGTGTGTGTGTGTGTGTGACACATATTGAGGTCATAGGACAACTCAATTTAATAAGTTCTCCCCTTTCCACAATGTAGATCCTGAAGATGAAATTGGGGTTGTTGCTGAGAGATCTTGTAGGTATTCCATGACCTATACTTTTTAACTGAAAAGAATCTTCCATCCACTGTAAATCTACTTTATTTTCTAAAGAAAAAACAGTTCTGTATGTGGGATGATATAGACTCCCACTACTGAGAAGCGCAAATCAGTTTTCAATGTGGATGGTAGTAATAGTGAGGAAACTGGTCCTCGTGGTCATCATCCTTTACTAACTAACAAATTAAGGATGTTTTATGGGAAGAAACAACGTTTCTTCTTTCTCTACTAAATGGGTTTTGTGTGTGGGTGTGAGTGTCTCTGGCATATGTTATTTTTATGCATGTTATTGCTACAGAACAAATTGCTAGTAACCTTTTGTGAATCCCTATTAATTTCTAAATATAAACAGATTCTCTTAGAAGTCTCCATGGAAAAGAACTGGGGACTCCTTTGACTTCTAGATATCTTCCTCATGTATACTAGGAATCTAATCAAACATGAAGATCCCAAAAAACCTCCTTAATTTGAAAATTAGTGCAGGATTGTTTATGACCACTGTAGACCAGTTTCCTTACTAATACTATCATCCACATTGAATGCTGGTTTGAACCTCACAGTCAATGAGAGTCAGCCTGCCCGGTAAGTACTGTGATTTTTGCAAAGTTACTGGTCGCATTTAAGGTATGTGTAACAGAGTGGAGAGCAGAAGAGAACAAACACTGAGCAACAAATGCAGCCTATAACTAGAGCTACAGTTCTGTAATAAATCTTTCTTATGATACCTCATAGAAAAAAAAAACCCAGCAAACTACCATATTTTAAGGTTTCCAGGTAGGATAAGATCACTGTGTAAAGCAACAGTATTTGACAGATGAAAGACTGGTGTAGTGTAAGCTATGGTATTATTCTTTACTTTATCAACTTGACTCATTTCTCTCTACAGTCTGTGGCCTGCTAATGTTTTTCCATATGGTTTTACTTTTGTGGAAATCAGGTTAAAGTACCTTCAGGTGAATTCTCAACAGCTCTCAGAAACACCTCCATTCCAGTAACCCATCTCAGAATAACAGCAGTTGATTTCTGATGTCCAGAATCACACAGTTCAATATGTTCCTTCCTCTCTATCCATTAATCCTTCACATGTATTGTTTCTTAGCCTACATCATAAACAATTTGTTGACAAATCTCAGTTTGTTGTATAAGCCAATTTATTGTAAGGAGGCTGCTAGTGTATCCCCGGACGTTTATAAGAAATAGAGGCTGAAGAAGCTGTAAGAAAGGGTAGTCCCATCTGACTATTTGTGACTGCAGATTCTTGAACACATGGGAAAGTTTTAAGAAGCAACTTGAGTAGTCTGGTCGAATGAAAGCCCCACTTAACAGCTATAATCATTAGGTCATGAGTCCTTTTTCTTGCGGCTTTACATAAGAGATCAAGAGCCAAGGGTCTTTCCACATGGAATAATTCATGGAGAATAGCCAATAACTCGGCTTTAGATGAAAACAAGACTATGATACTAGTATCTCAAGGGAATCAAGAAAAACTTGGAAAGCCAGTGTCATTTTAAAGGAGAAAAATTTCTTTGTTTTCTTTGTCTAAATTGTAAAAGTAGTGATAGTGTACAGATAATTTTAATATCAGTGAAGATATCTTTTTTTTTCTTTTTAGGGTACATATAATTACACATTTTCTATAGAGACTTTAAGATGGCTAAGATGAAACCAGTCAAAATATATAAATGATAGAAAAATAAAATAACACTTCTCTTAATTTTCTTTATACTATATAGATATGGGATTCTTCTCTGTATGCTGTGATTGCCATTAATGACTAAAGAAAACTGGTAGGGTAGAACAGAGCTAGGTGGGGAAAACTAAACTGAATGGTGGGAAGAGGAAGGCAGAGTCAAGAGAAGCTATGGAGCAGCTGCCAGAGACTGACATGCTGAAACTGTGCTGGTAAGCTACTGCCACATGACAATATACAGATTAATGGAGATGGGTTAATTCTAGATGTAAGAGCTAGCTAGCAATACACTTAAGTAATTGGCCAAGCAGTGACTTAATTAATACAGTTTCTGTGTGGTTATTTTGGGAGTCTAGGTGGCCAGGAATCAAAAGCATACGGTGGCAGGGGATACACTAGCAGCCTCCTTACAATAAATTGGCTTATACAACACTATAGATTTTTTAATAGAAAATAAGGAATATGCTATGCTACATTTTAAAGCAATTAAAAGTAGTAGTGGGGAAATAATCAGTATTGATTACTGATTTTTGTTATCAAATTAAGCACAGTGTTATCACAGTGTCTATCTGTTTTGTTATTTATTGATTTTTGTTGAGCTCTACATTTTTCTCTGTTCCACTCCCTAACTCTCCCCTTCCCTTCAACCCTCTCTCAATGTTCCCATGCTTCCAATTTACTCAGGTGATTTTGTCTTTTTCTACTTCCCATGTCGATTAGATCAATGTATGTCTCTCATAGAGTCCTCATTGCTGTTTAGATTCTCTTGGATTGTGATTTGTATGCTGGTTTTCTTTGCTTTATGCTGAAAAACAACTTATGAGTGAGTACATATGATAATTGTCTTTCTGGGTCTGGGTTACCACACTCAAAATAACGTTTTCTAGCTCCATCTGTTTGCCTGCAAATTTTACGATGTCATTACTTTTTCTGATCTGTAGTAGTACTCCATTGTGTAAATGTGCCACATTTTCCTTATCCATTCTTCAGTCAAGGGTCATTTAGGTTGTTTCCAGGTTCTGGCGATGACAAGCACTGCTGCTATGAACGTAGCTGAACACATATCCTTGTTGCACAGTTGAGCATCCTTTGGATATATACCCAAAAGTGGTATTTCTGGATCTTGAGGAAGGTTGTTTCTTAATTTTCTGAGAAATTGACACACTGATAATCAAATGGGCTGAACCAGCTTGCACTCCCACCAGCCATGCAGGTGTGTTCCCTGTACCCCACAACCTCTCCAGCATAAGTTGTCATCCATACTTTTGATCTTGGACATTCTTTCAGGTGTAAAATGGACTCTCAGAGTTGTTTTGATTTGCATTTCTCTGATAACTAAGGATGTTGAGCATTTCCTTAAGTGTCTTTCAGCCATTTTAGAGTCCTCTGTTGAGAGTTCTCTGTTTTCTATTGGATTATTTTTTCTTTTGATGACTAATTTCTTGATTTCTTAGTATATTTTGGAAATCAGACCTCTATTTGATAGGGAGTTGGTGAAGATCTTTTCCCATTCTGTAGGCTGTTTTGTCTTATTTACTATGTCCTTTGCTTTACAGAAGCTTTTCAGTTTCAGGAGGCCCATTTATTACTCGTTTATTTCAGTGTCTGTGCTACTGGGGTTATATTTAGAAAGTGATCTCCTGTGCCAATGCGTTAAAACGTACTTCTCACTTTCTCTTCTATGAGCTTCAGTGTGGCAAGCTTTATGTTGATATTTTTAATCCATTTAGACTTGAGTTTTGCACATGGTGATAGATATGGATCTATTTTCAAACCTCCCAGGGTTTGCTTTGCTCCCATGGAGTTGGCTGTCTCAGGCCTGCTCTGGTCTAGGTTGATGGCTCAGACCTGTTTCTGTAAATGTGTCTGGCTCCTGTCTTCTGCCTTGAAGGTCACAGACTCAGGTGTGCCAGAACCCTCAGAGCTTTCTGGTTCCTGCCAGCTCCATCAGAGGTCCCAGACTGATTTCCGGACATGCAGAGGTCCTGGCTCATGCCTAGTTGTGGTCCCAGATTTACACTCAGATTAACAGGGGTCCTGACTTAGGTCTACTTCCTTGAAGGTCTCAGATTCATGCCCAGTTCTGCAGAGCTTTCTGACTCTGACCCACACACCCAGCAGTTGCTCTCCTTACCTGCTCCTGTGAAGTTTGTTTTCTCATGTCTGCTCTGATCCAGGTCGCTGATTCAGTCCTGCTTCTGTGGAGTTCACTGCCCTTGTGGCTTTATTTTGAACTCTATTTCTTTTCTTTTTAATTTTTGTTTTTTTGAGACTAGGTTTCTGTGTATCTTTGGCTGTCCTGGCACTCACTCTTTAGACCAGGTTGCTATAGTGTCTATCTTTTACTCTTTGTGCTTTGCCAAATGAAAATAATTTATATTTACATAAAATCTTAAACACAGATGTTTATAGCAGCTTTATTCATAATTGCTAAAATATGGAAGCAACCAACAGTCCTGCAATGAATAAATAAACCATAGTAAATCTAGCATGGAACTATTATTGCAGTGATAAAGTAAATCATGTACTATACACAAAAAGACAACAGTGGGACTCAAATGTATGTATCTGAGTTGAAAACACAAATCTTAGAAAGTTATATGTTGCCAATGAAGGATAAAGCTATGTAGCCAATAAAATTTAGTAAAAAAAGATCATTTTCTATGGTTGGAAGATCACAGAACTTTAGACCACAGAGGATACTTAGGGTCATAAAAATATTAATGCACAAGACGTGGAGCGATAGATATAATAGTAACTTGTATGAAGAGTTTCAAATTAATAACAGCATGAATTAACTCTAAACCCTGAGCCTTTGCTGATTATGCATGTTCATTGACTATAATTATTGTATTTCCTTAGTATGAATGCTGGCATTGAGGGAGATACTTCATGTATCTTTAATATTTTATGTAAGGCTACAACACTCTAAATGAAAATATAGTCTTAATTTACTTGACTATAAATGAAAAACATTTAAAAAATCTAAAGCCATAAAGAGAAAAGATTTTTTTCTCTTGTTGTAAGGTCAAGCCAGATATTAAATATGTTGAACTTTTCAGACCCCTTTTATTTAGTGGGACAGTTATATTTTATTTTATATTTTCTTTAGTGGGACAGTTATATTTTCATTTGGATCATTCTTTTGTTTGTTTGGTTTATAACCCTTTTAACATGTATTTAAAAATGTGTTTATGGGCTGAGGAGTGAACTGGACTGAGCTCATGAGCTTTATGTTCCTCTGGGTGTTTTCCATGCTATATTTTGTATGACAGTAAGGACAGTGAGCACTGGTAGGTGTCATAAGGGTCTTATAAAAGAGGAGATCATTCTCACAAACACAACTGATGCTGATAAACTGGAATATGATAGATGACATGCTACTTTCTATTTGAGTTGTGAACTGTTGAGTTATATTGTATAGGTTTAATCAGAGAGATATAATATACTCATCTTGATGCTACTTCCCTGATTGTTTTCATGGGATGTCTTACTGCTTGCTTTCCCTTAAGAAGTCAGTTTAACGCTTTTGCAGTTTTTGAAAAAAGGAAAAAGCAATAACAATGACAAAGCTATGAGAGCTATCACAGATGACAGTGACAGTTTAGATAATGACACTGTGTGCTCAACTCATCTGAGCTAAGACTGTTCTATTGTCAGGAGAGATAATTTACTATAGTTCTGTGCTAACATAACTGAGGCATAGTGATGAAATATGGAATGCATGATATAAATTGTAAATGGAATGTATAATATAAATTTCCTTTTTCAAAGGAAAAAGCACTAGAAAGAAATTTCCTAACCTCATGATGCAACCATATATAAATTTTATCTACTTTCAGAATCTTCAAAGAATAAAACATATTCCTACTTAGATCATAACCTTTAGTTAGATTTCTTCTGTATTCTTTTAATTAATTTTCAGAAAAAAATACCTAACCAAGATAATGGTAGAATGATAATGATGACAAAATAATTGTGTGC
Source organism: Microtus oregoni (assembly GCF_018167655.1). NCBI lineage: Eukaryota > Metazoa > Chordata > Mammalia > Rodentia > Cricetidae > Microtus > Microtus oregoni. Next base: position 21,791,706 of record NW_024543060.1, read on the forward strand.
TATCTTAAAAACAATTTAATTTGATTGAATTGCAATCAGTTTGAATATCATATCTTAATCAATGTCAAGCATATTGTGCTATTAAGTTTCAGAAAAAAATTCAGTTTAAAATTTGGTATTTTTCTCATCATATTGAACTGCATGAGAAATAAAAAGTACTGTTAAAACAATAGTGTGATTATAATGCTGAAGAGTTCACAGCGTTTTCCTTAAAAATTGACATTAGAACATTGAAGAAAAGAGGATGGACAAGGATTTATTAAATAGCTTCCACAAAATGGACCCCTAATAGGTGGAGTAGGGGTGTCTGCTTTGCTTGCTTGTGGGACCCATTGCTTCATATTGATTGCCTTATCCAATCTAAATATGAGTGATTGTGATTAGTCTTATTGAATTTTATGTTCCAGGTTCAGTTTCTATCCTTGGGAGGCCTGCACTTTTCTGAGGAGAAATGGAGGAGGAATGGATCTTGGAGAGAGGGGAGATGAGGGAGGGAACTGGAAGGAGAGGCTGCAGTCAGGATTGTATTGTGTTGTATGAGAGAAGAATAAATAAAAAGATAATAAAAACATATTGTGTAAGAATATAGGAGATTTGAAATAACTGACCACTGGCTATCCAATATAGCTTAAAGTATTCATGCTTATCAACCTGTGGTAAGAATTTGTTTTCCTTGTGCACCAATTCTCACAAGTTTTTCTTCATTTCCACTGGTGACTTTTGGGTAATTTCTCAGAGTTGAGCCCATTATTCTATCTTGTTAAATGACCCATAATAATAATCCTAAATTCATAGTACTACTATCTGACCTAGCATTTTTATGGCACTTATGAAAGCATGAGTTTTTCATTTCTCTTCAATGCACTAAAGAACAAACAGAGACATGGAAAATTTCCAGATATTTCTTTTACAGTGAGTTCATTAAAGAGACCTCTTTTAGATTTCAGTGTTATTTATTGTCTGACAATATGCCGCCCGCTTTTCTTAATATTGAAGTTCATTTAAATATGAAAATCACATTAAACAAAACTATTTCCACTATAATTATAGTCAGAGTAAACAGACTTGCATAAGACAATTTACTATTATTGAGAAAAAATTATATAAATTATATTAACCCCCCAAATTCATTATTACCCCTTAGGTATAGAAGTTGCTATTTTTGTAAATTTTTTCTCTTAAAATGCATATTTTAAGCCTCAAAATTTGGCCTTTCAAGTTAATGGTAAAAAATCACTTCACTTATAATTGAACAATATTCATGAAAAATGTGTTTTTATAAACTTAATTCACTTTGAGGAGTCAGTACTGCTACATGACATGTTACATTGATTCTCCACTGTTGAACAACAGAAACAAGCTGTTGAGTGAACCATTCTTTTCCCATCATCTGTTTCTTCAAAGCATAAAGCCAATTTTGCATTTAAGCTAGAAAATGGTCCTCGGGGCATGCCCATCTGTCTAAACAAATAAGCGTGCTTCCAGTAGAGCTGTAGGAACAGGCTGCTCTTTAAACTGAAGTGATCGATGTGAATGTTTAAGAAATTATGAATTATTGAAAAGCACACTATTTTAATGCATTGCTTTTCATTCTTATAATCTCATTTTTGAGATGTGTTACTGACTTTGGAATATTTTTATTATTTTAAAAATAACATTAACATTAAATTGTTTCCAAGTTAAAGTATCTACAAACATGTAAAAGTTACATAAAAAAGGCAATTGAACTTTGCAAAAATAAAATTTTGTTGTACATGGCTGAAGTAATGTATATTATAATGCCTAGTAAGTGAAAACAAATTTAAAGTACATGCATTATATATTAACTAAAATGTATGCATCAAAAAAATAGAAAAGCACAGTCATTGTATGGCTTCTTATTCAATTAAATAGAGCAGCAAGCCATTTATTAGTTTGTTTTGCTTTGGGTAGATCTGGAATTGAATAAAGTCCATTGCACAATTTATATAATCACGATAACACTGAGCTTCACCTCTAATCCTAAAGATCATTATTCTACAGTGAAAAGTTTACTCTGCTAGCTGCCCATAAAATGAAAATGTTCTGTCATCATTTGATCTTATAAAGATGTTTTTTTCCTTAATTTTTTAAAACTTCTCTCTCACTCTCCCTTGTGAGAAATGATGCAGAAGGAAAACAAATTCTTACCACAGGTTGATAAACATGAATACTTTAAGCTGTATTGGATAGCCAGTGGTCAGCTATTTCATTTCTCTTGTATTCTTATATAATATGTTTTTATTATCTTTTTATTTATTCTTCTCTCATACAACACAATACAATCCTGACTGCAACCTCTCTGTGAGTTTGTTTCTCTCTCAGTGTGTGTGTGTGTGTGTGTGTGTGTGTGTGTGTTAAAGTCAATAGTCTAAGAAGAGACAGCATTGGAAGTTAGTGTATGTATTTAAGCAATTTTACATACACACACACACACACAGAATCTCTATTGGAAAACAACTTATGCTTACTAGCTTACTTTTACATTTTATATAAAATCAATTAACAACAATATTGAATTGGCTCTTCCCTTGCAATATTATAGTTCTGGGATTTCTCATGTTTTAAGGAATTTAAGAAATATACTTTCTATCTTCTAAACAGTGAAGATAAACAACCTTCATTTCATTTTATTTCTATCTTCTCTTCCTTCATTTAATTAATTTATTAATTAATGGATCGATTAATTATTATTTATTTATTCCATCTTCCCCTTCCTGCTTAACACGGTGCATTTCCCCATATCTAGGTGCATTTGTGTAAGAAAAACTGACCCCGTGGATTCAAAAGACTAGACACATGAGAAAAAGCTTTTTAGAAGTTGTAGCTCAAAATAAAATAAGGCAATTTCCTTTTCTCATTTGATTAGAATGAAAATCTTCACAATAACTTATTCAATAAGAAGCTTGAAAGTCTCTCCTGTTGATTTTAAGATGTTGTCTACACTTCCAGTACTATCAATACAATTTTTCTTTCACTGGGCCTTATTAGATATATCCATTTTTACCTTGCTATTTAAAATGTTCAGATCAATACAAACTTAGTGCTATAATATCCTGTTTTTCACTTTTTTGGAGTATTTTTCTTTAAAACTTCCCTTCATGAAAATATCTTATTCAGCATCAAGAAATGTTCCCTTGGGTCTATTTTTAATTTTTTTGCTTTATAAATTCTTCCTTATAATATACTCTTATTATGCTGAAGTATGAATTCTTTGGATTTTCTCTTTTTTTAGGTCATATATTTTGATTAAAGGTTATGACACTGTAAGGTTCTTTACTCACTGAGCTCAGCTCCTGCTTCTCTCTAGTAAGTAAATGCTGACATTTACTTTGCTTGTATAGGCTCACTTCAGACATTTTCCCCTTTGCCCTTGACTGTGCATCCTTGATTCTTGGAGTTAATTGAATAGAAAAGAAATTAATATTGCACATTTGTAGTTTTCTGAATCAACCCTTGTTTTGTAGATAGGATAAATGCCCTCTTTACTTTTCCACACCTATCTTTGTTCCTTAGGGTCTCATGCCATCATTCTCAGCTTACTTTAGAATTTACTGGTAGGCAACATGTTGCTTCCATTTCCGCTGTATTCACTTTCAAAGATCTGGGTCTCTGGTTGTTTTCCTCAGTATCATCAAATAAAAATTTGACTAAATTTCACTCTTTGTTTTCAGTGATTGTTTAAACTGTCACCTCTTGCAATTTTTTTTGTCAATTATTAAATTACTTTTGTTATGTGTGCTCACGTTTGGATATTTGAATTTGAATTCAGTCAGTCAACATGTTAGCTTATATGCCAATATCATACTATTTTTATTACTATTCCTTGTGATATATCTTAAATATGAAATGATAATTGTCTCAGCGTTATATTATTAGATTAGGATTGTTTTAGCTAACTGTGAATTTTGTGATTCCATACGATATGGATGTTTTTTTTTTTTTCAATTTCTGTGAATATTTATTTGGGGATTTTTATTGGGATTGCACTGAATCTGTAAATGCCTTTTGATACAATTGTCAATTTGAAAGTATTAACTCTACTAACTCTTTTTTGTTTGTTAGTTTGGTTTTTCAAGACAAGGTTTTTTTTTTTTGTGTAGCCTTGGCTGTCTAGGAACTTCTCCTGTAGACCAGGCTGGCCTCAGACTTAAAGAGATCCTCCTGTCTCTGCCCCATGAATGCTAGAATTCAGAGTTTATGCTACACCTGCCTGGCAACTCTACCATCCCTTAAATATGAGATATATTACTTTTTATTAGTGTATTTATTAGTGTTTGAGAGTGTCTTTTTCTTCAGGAATTTAAATTTTTTATAGTACATGTTCTTCACCTCCTTAGGTGTATTACAAGATATTTTATTTAAGGCTATTGTGAATGAGAATGTATGCATTATCTCTGCTTAGTATGTTTATTTGTTATTGGTGCATAGAAAAGCTATTTATTGGTTTAAGTTCATTCTATATCCTGCTATGTTTCTGCAAATTATTCATCATTTGGAGAATTTTCTTGGAGAATTTTTTTTGCAATATCTTTTCTATAATGTCCTGTCATCTGCCAACAAGGATAGTTTGATTCTTTTTTTATTATATCCTTTTAATTTCCTCCTCTTTTCCATTTTGCTCCAGCTAGTGTTCTGAGCATTATATATAAAAGGAGTTGAGAGAGGAAACAGCTAAACAATCTCATTCTTGGTTTCAGCATGCTTTCTAGCCTGTCTCATTATCATTTTCAGTGGGGTTGCTTTAAAATGTTTTAATTAAGTATGATGTTGACTATAAGTTTTGCTGTTTTGCTTTTGTAGCTTTTATTTTGTTGAAATATGTTGCCTGTACTTTTCCTCTCTCTAGAAATTACTAAATTTCAACATTACCTTCCAAAGTATTATCAGATAGATTCCTGTTTCATCTAATTATTATCTCTTTGTGTGTCTGCTAATATTTCATAGAAAATTATATTGAATGAATTAAATAAAAAGTCAAATTATATATCTGTTGTTCTAATAATGTGCTAGTGTCTTTAACTGTAGATACTGTCTCACCATTCCAAAATTATATAATATAAATAAATTAAATGCTTTTGACTTAATATGTTGTGCATGCATAAGAATGGTTATTGATTTAATTCATGCAAAAAGAAACTTTTGAATTTGTTAAACTACATATTTAAAACTTAGTTTGATTATTGACAGTGCTTTCAAGAACTTTAGAGTAAAATGCTTCGGCTTGCAGTTGTGGAGGATGGAAAAATGGTTCTGCTGCTGAGATCATTAATATCATTTGCTGGTCCTCCAGGGAACCCAGGTTGTGTTTTTATTACCCATATGGCAGCTCACAAGCATCTCTAATTCTTATTACAGTACGTTTATTGCTCTCTTCTGGCTACCTGTGTTCCACACAGATATGTGTAGACCAAGCACTGCTACACATAAAATAAAAAATAAATACAACAGGAAAGAACAGAAGAAATAACGAATTTACTGCTTAAGATAACACATAATTGAGAAATAGAATATGGGGAAATCAAGTTCATACTCACCTGGAAGCTTCATCCTTAAGGGGTAGTAGTCACACAGCTGGAAGATGCTATATACACTACTAGAGGAAAAGAAAAGTAATTATCAGTTTAAATACCGCAGTGAACCATCTGATCTACAATAACAAACGACCTAGCAAGACATAAGATCATAGCATGAATATCAAACAAACAAAAAAGAAATTTATTATGCATTTGGTCCACACCCTCAAACGATGAAACCTATATCTATCACCAATTATCAGAGCCAATAATCTCTAAGTAAGCAGATCATTTGACCTTTTGGAATAATCTACTCATCCTGCTATCTGGGCATAGTAACAATTTGACTAAAAATGACTTTTTGTTAATATATTTCTCAGTTCTCAGAAAAGCCTCTATTTACAGTAGATGCTGATTAATTCAGAGACCAGTGACAAGTAATCATGAAAATAAAACAGTACACAATTCTTATGTTTAAATGGAGCACCCATTTCAGATACTCTACTCCCAAAGCTCAGGGATTACTATGGAAGAGGAATAAAAACAGTTTAAGACCTAGAGATGGTAGAAGAGATCAGGGAATGTATGTTTTCCAGATATAGCTGGGTACATGCAGAGATGAGCTCCCAGAACTTAAGATAGCATGCACAAAACTGTGCAAACTTGAGACAAACTAAAAACAAACAAACAACAACAATAAAGCAGGGAAAGGGAGTGTATCTCTGAAACCCACTGCTAGCTAAGAGATATTGCCAATACTACTTCTGGAAGCAGAATCAGTGTTGTTTAAGGGTGTGTCTCATAATGTGTCTATCACTAACTAGTAAAAGGTCACTTATCCAAGATAATATGTGAAACCCAAATAGTTATTAGTGAGTTACAAAAGGAAAGAGAGAGAGCAAAACAAGGAGTGAGAAGGTAAAAGAGGATGAATCTTGGGGGAGTTAGGTGAATATGATCAAAATAATTGTGTAAAATTCTCAAAGAACTGATATAAGAGAGAAAGGAAAATAGAATATTTGGTTTAGAAAAATAAAGTAGATATGTGTGTGTATTCTTAAAAACTTTTCAAGCTGCTGCCTAGTCTTATATATTTCAGATAACATATATTGTGATATATATTTTTATATATGATATGTATTTATATACACACATATATCAATGTATCTTTGCTAATTCAATATATTATGACTAAGATTGTATCATGACTTAACTGAGAAATTAGAATATACCCTTATATTCATGTTTACATGTGTTGTCATACTTGATGTTAACAATACCATAATATTATTCTGCTATTATCTTAGTCATTATGTAGTTCATATAAGTCTAATCACTACTTAGGGCTTTGGAAAGGAGAAATAAATATATATATAATATTCTAAAATTTACTAATTTATTTTGTTCATATATTTTAACTTATCACAAGCTAGTCATAGAAAGTCATAGATTGCTAGAAAGTTTCAGAATATTACAAGCATTATACTGAATTAATTTTATATTTAAATGGATCTATTGCTTTCCTTTAATACCCATAGCGTTAAACACCTTAAAATATGAGTAATTTTATTAATTTCCATGGATACAATATAGTAGGGCTTATGTTTTAAATTATTTTGTATCTTTACATTCCAACTTCAGAACATGTGAGCCAATTTTTATGCCTGTGATGATTTAGGCAATTTAGTTAATCTTAGATGAATATTTCACTGAGCAATTGTTAAGGTCTCATTTTATGTAGTAAATATACTTCTTGTATTTTTAATTAAAAAAACTTTTCCATAGGTAAACTTTGATAGCTAATATATTTGAGAACATCTGCTGGATATGAAGGTGCATGTCTTTAAACACACAAATTTAGAGGCAGTGGGAGGAGGACCTTGATGAGTTTGAAGCCAGGTTAGCCTACATAGTGAGTTCCTGTACAGTGAGACCCCATGGAAAGCAAAACAAAATAAATAAATAGACCAAATAAATATAAGAGTGAATTTAATCAAATTATTATAAAATAGTTTAACAATCAAAATATAAATAGGCAGTAATCTGAAAGACTGCATTTTAAATATCGGTTGTTAAATATTCATTCTCAGAAAAGATATAACAAAATACAAAAACAAATTAAGGAATCATGACAGCATGACAAAAATTTAATGTATGAAAGATAGACTTTATGTTATAATAATAGTTAGATCACCCAGTAGCATCACACTTAAAATTGATTAATTTTATTTCTTAAAAACAGATCATTAGTAAAATTCTGTCCATTTCAAAATTGGTATTGAAAGCAAATTCTTGGATTATACGTATTAAGAATAAAAAAAGACTTAACAATCAAAATGCTTATACATGTATACCTAGTCTCCTGTTAGCAGCATTGCTGTAATAAAGTACAATTTTATTAAACACTTAATTAATTCCCACATTATAATGATAGGGGACAAGTTATGAAAATGACTTATTAGAGTCCAAGCTTTGTTTGCTGTGTTAACTGAAAATGCAAGCTGAAGATATAGTCTAATTAAGAAAAATATCATTATGCAGTAGTTCGCATGGGTATAAAATATGGAAGCAAAAGTTGCAGGTGTAAGAGAAGAAGAAAATATCAGCATGCCAATGCTGGAGGGGAGTAAATCTCGCAAAGTACACTAAATTCAAAAAATGATTAGGATCACCAAATACTTAAGATTTTGAAACTGAAAATTTATTTGAATTAATTTTTAAATAATTGTTCTTAAGACATATTTTTAATAATTGCAAATCTAAGATGTTTTGAGGTGATTTGTTCACACAGCCCAGTAACGGGAAATATGGAACTTCTTCTTCTATCACCCCTGCTGTGCTAAGGGTTTTATGTGAACTGCTTTTAATTTCTATCTCGAAGTATTTTCATGTTCATTCTAGTTTTGTAAACAAAGCAAAAAAAATATTACATATATTTTTTAAAACTACCAGTCCCAAATCCAAATCACAAATAACTTATCAAGATGCCCTCATACAGAGAGATACATAGCTAGTGTTTATACCCACTGTCCTTTTTTGTAGTGTTGGTATAGGTGGTTGTTAGGTTGTTTGTTTTGATGAGGTCTTACTATGTTGCCTAGTGTTATAACATAATCCACAAATTTAACATGCTCATTAATGTTCTCAGTGCTGGGATGCATCACAATATGCAAGTTTCCCGTTAATTTAAAAAAAAAAGCCTGTAACAGTCAGTTTCTATGTCTGTGATAAATTCAGTGCCATGAATGCTGTCTTGTGTATAAACTATTTGTATTATTCCAATTGCTCTCCAGAAAAAAAATAAGTTTTGTACTGTGTTCAATTATGTTATGGGTGAACATAAATACAGGAGAAACCAACAGGAAACTGTGTGGGGAAAATCTAAAATAAATGGCAGTGACTAAAGGAAAAATGAAGGAGGAAGTGCATTAATTTCATAAAAAGGAATATTTCAAATGAAAAATTCAAAATTAAATATAAGTGTCTAAATACACAATGTGTTCAGTTCCCCAATATTCAAGCATGCATTTTAATCACAAAAAAAAATGGTCCTATACTTAATCAGTGTGGCAGTTTGCTGCAGGGGCTACTGCGGCCCAGAGCCTTTAAGATACTAGCCCACTTGGGTATAGTATCTTAAAGACTATGGACCACAGGAGCTTTGCAGCACCAGTTTCTCAGAAAATAGGGAATCAGTCTACTTCAAGACCTAGCAATACCATTTTTGGGTATATACCCAAGGGATACACACTCATACACAAGGATATTTTCCCATATGTTTTCATAGCAGCATTCTTCAGAATAGCAAGAACCTGGAAACAACCTAGATGAGCCTCAACAGAAGAATGGATAAAGAAAAGGTGGTACTTTTACACAATGGAGTATTACTCAAGGATAAAAAAACAACAACACATTTTGAAATTTGCATGTAAATGGGTGGAACTAGGATAAAACCATCCTGAGTGAGGTAACCCAGACACAGATAGACAAACATGGCATGTGCTCACTCATAAGTGGATATTAGACAGCCTACAGTACATGATCCTAGAGAAGCTAGGTAACAAGCAGAACCTAACAGAGACATACATAGATCCCACCTGGGAAGAGGAAACAGACAAGATCACCTGAGAAAACTGGGAGTAGGGGGCAAGGAGAAGGGAGGGTGAAGTGGGAGGGACAGGGAAGAAGGGTAGGGAGCAAGATAACATGTTTGAATGGGTTGCTCTAGAAGGGAAAAGCACAGTAAAGGAGAAAAAAAAGAAAGAGATACCTTGAGGGCTAACAAGAAACATGGCACTAGGAAATTCCCAGGAATCCACAAGGATGACCTCAGCTAAGACTCTAAGCAACAATGAAGAGGATGCCTAAACTGGCCTTCCCCTGTAATCAGACTGATGACTACCTTAATTGTCATCATAGACCTTCAACCAGCAATGACGGCAGCAAATAGAGATCTACAGTTAAGGACTGGACCAACATAGTGGAGACCAGTCCAAGAAAGGGAAGAACAGCAATACAAGCAAAGCGGAGAAGATCATGATGGTAATACCCACATAATCAGATCACCTGAGCTAGTGAGAACTCACTGACTCTAGAGTGGTAGTGGAAGAACCTGCATAGGATCAAACTAGGTCCACTGAATGTGGGGGACAGTTGTGAGGATGGTGCTACCTGTGAGACCACTGGCAGTAGGTGCAGGATTTATTTCTAGTGCTTAAACTGATGTCTTGGAACACATTCTCTGGAGGGATATATTGCTTAACCTAGATATAGGGTGGAGGACCTTGGTCTTGCCTAGAAGAGAAGTTTCAGACTTTGTTGATTAGCCATGGAAATCCTTACTCTCTTTGTGAAGTAGATGAGATGTGCGGTGGAGAGAATGGTGGGGCAGGAGGAGGGGAGAGAGTGGGAATAGTGACAGCTATGTAAAATAATAACAACAACAATAATAATAAAGCAAAAAAGTAAAAACAATGAAAAAAAGTTCCTATTCTTGAAAAAAAGTACTTTGAATATTGAAGTAGATAAATTCACTATTTAAATGAAAGATTTCACCATTTTCTATGAGGAAAACAATCAAACAAATAATAATTGTCAAACTGACAATCTGATGTGGGATTCCCCTCTGTATTTTGTAAAAACCATTGGTGAATAATGAAAACTGGTTTGGACTCATAGAGTACCTAGGCAGGGAAAACTAAAATTAATGATGGAAAAAAGGAGGTGGAGTCAGAGAAACCATAGAGTCACTATCAGAGACAGGTGTGCTGAAGCTTTGCTGGTAGTCCACAACCTCTTGGTGATGCAAAGATTAATAGAGATGGTTAAATTAAGACGTAAGAGTTAGCCAATAAGAAGCTAGAGTTAATGGGCCAAGCAGTGTTTTAAATAATATAGCTTCTATGTGAATATTTAGGGGTTGAGCAGCCAGGAACCAAGAAGAGGCCTTATTACTACAACAAAGTTCAACAGGTTCTTCAAATTCTGAGATGTTGTGTGTGTGTCTGTTTTTGAGTAGTAAAGGAGACTGAAAGAAGGTGCAAGCTTGAGAATGGGAGGAGATCTCTAAACTGCTGCCTTGCAGACATCATATATTTGCACTATTGAACTTAAAGAAGCGTGGCTGAATGCACAACACTGTGTCCAGAATAATATCATAGATGAAGGTAGCTGTAATAAAACCTCACTCATCCCTGATAAGTAGGGAAGGCATTCTTTGGTGGTAGAGCCATTGTTATTGTCACATTGTTCCCGTCCTGTCTCATGCTCAACTGAATAAACTCTCTCTCTCATAATCTTTCAGGCTATCCAAATTGAATTCAATGGGTTATGTCACTCTATGAATGTGCATGAACATGAACATAAAAGTACACACACACACACACACACACACACACACACATACAAACTTACTGTCACATATGAACAATGAAAGCAGAAAAATAGACTTGGAATGGAGGGATTTGTTGCTAAGGACAGGGCAGCAAGCGAATAATGTCAGCAAGTTTTCTCACAGAGTATTTTATGTGTGTGTGTGTGTATATGCCTGGGTGTATGTACGTATGTGTGTCTGTGTGAAATAGTGAAAGAATCCATGGATTCATAAAATATTTACCTTAATCAACATTATTTGTCTTATTAAGAGAGTTCTGTTATTTCATACACATGAATTTTATACAAAGTACTCATTCTGTGCATTTAAGCAACTATTCACCTAATACATAACTTTAAAACTTCTATTTGAATGCTTTTGAATTTCTTAAGATTAATTTAATTTTCTATGAGTGTTTGTCTGCAAGTATACATGTATACTGCATTTGTAATACCCACAGAAGTCTAATACAGCATCATATCTCGAACTAGAGTAACAGGCAACTGTGAGTTGCCATGTGGTGATGAGCACCAATCTGTATCCTCTGAGAGAGTGTTGACTTCTTTCCTAACTCATAAATGGGAATTTGGAAAATACAGAAGATTTTTCACATCGCTTTCATAGGAACAGTAACATTTGTTCTCATATTTTAGTCTGCAATTGCAAAGCTTTTTTCTCATTTAACCTCAGAGTTGATTCTAAACTTTAGAAATAATTATATCTATTTTTCATTAAAATTTTTCCTATATTGTTTGATCATTTCCCCTTCCTCAGTGCCTCCAAGATCTTCCTCAACTCCCTACCCAACTAACTTTAAGTTCTTTCTCTCTACCCGTGGTGGTTTGAAGAAGAATTGCCTGTGTGAGCTCATACATACATTTGAATGTTTGCTCCCGAGTTGGTGGAACTATTTGTGAGGGATGAGGAGATTCAATCTTGTTGGAGGAGGTATATTATTCGGGGGTGGTGGCTTTACACTTTTAGAACCAATAACAAGCCTAGTTTCTCTCACTTTCCTTCTCTCTCTCTCACACACTTTGGTTCTTTCTCTTTCTCCTCTCTCATGCTACTACCTTGATATCCGAGTTCCATGTTTTCAGTCACTGCTCGAGCACCATGTTCGTCTCCTTCTTATAGATGGTGATCATTGACTGTTCCTGTAAACCTGTGAAGAATTTCTCTTACATAATGCCTTCTTTTAAAAAGTTATCTTGGTTGAGGTTTCTCTTCACAGTGATAGAAAGAAGACACACTGAAAAGAAAAGATAATAAAACAAAACACAAAATCAAATCAAAAGCCAAGCAAAAATTAAAAAAAAAATGAGCATCAAAACAAACAGGCAGAGACCAATATGACAACATATACCAAAAGGATTAAAAAAGTTTGAACCCCTTTGAGTTCATTTCTTTGGCCACCTACTGCTGATCCTTCTTAGGTTTGTAATTGATACACAAACTGACATTCTGGTTTTATTTTTCCTTACCCAGTGTATATCATTTGCAAAGAGTTTCTCGGTGAGGGTTGAGATAGATTGTCCACTTTCCCTCTAAGGACTGGGACTATGTCTGTGTTAAACTTGTGTACATTTTGTGTGTGATGTCAAATTCTCTGTGGGCTCACCTGTATATTAGTTTCATTGTCCATGGAAGATGGTGCTTTCTTGAAATCATCAGTCACCTCAATCTTCCCACTCTTCTGAGCAGATATTTAAGCCTTGGGAAAAGATTGGTGGAACAATCCAATTTTAGAATGAGTGCTACAAAGTCTTTCAATTTTTGTCCAATGTTCGGTTTTAGGTTCTTGTATTAATTACCAAGTATGGCAAGAAAAACTTCTCTAATGATAAGTAGAATAAGGCACAGACCTATGGATATTGAAGTGTGTCATTAGTTATTTTTTTGTTGTGGTCGCTATATACTTTTAGCATAATGATAGTAATAGGTCTTTCCCTAGGCTCATGACCAATCTTGTTGTAGGTTCCTTAACAAATTATTCATGTCAGATATATCTCCCTTCTCATGAAGTGGGCAGGAAATACAATAAAAAAGTATTTGTTTCTAACATTACAGTTTTGCCACATTTGCAACAATACATTTCTTGCAGATACGGTGCTTTTTAAGTCATAGTTTGGCAGATGGGTGACACTAATGATTACCTTTCTCCTCCAGTAGCAAGTAGAGTATCTTCCAGCTCATGAACATGGTAAAAGTGGCTAGGCTTTTATTTAGGCATCAACTTGGCACACTTATGTTACATTACATAAAGTATTGTCTTCAGCAATTGGGAATTTGTATCATGTTGTGGGGATATTTAATATATACATATACATATATATGTGTGTGTGTATTTCTTGTGATATATTTTTCTAATGTTTGTGACATATATATACATATGTACATAGATATATGTACACACATATGTAAATATATATATATTGCTATATAGAAAACACCAAAAACTCATTGTATTCTTCATTTGAAATCATGTCTTCAAATTTTCAATACTATATAATTAATTTGAAGTTATATTTCAGATTATGAAGTGATTAAAATATGTGTATTAATAGTAAAATATTTGAAAAATACTAGGCAACCAGGGCAATGTCAATAGCGTATGGTGTTGAGAGAGACTTGGATCCCATTACCAACAACTCAAAGTGAGGTTTCCTGTTCCTGGCTGGGTTTTTCTTTAAATATGTGGCACATGTGCATTATTTTATCTTTAACTCCACTGAGTAACTATAGTAGTGTCTACATGTGTATGGATGGAGAAGTATTTGTTGGAATTATTAATTGGGGCCCCCTCATGGCCTGCATTCTTGAAGAATATTGACTTTCCCTTCACTAGCAGCAATCAACTGCCAATAACTTTTCAACTTCAGTTTGACTTAATTAGCTCATTCTCAATTCATGCTAGGATTTTGCCTGGTTTAATCTTTTGCAAGTCTTGTTCATGCACTAAATGTTCATGTGTGCACTGCCCCTGCAATGTCTAGAAAATACTACCTTGCTGAATGTGTCAGATCATACAAACTTTAATCATTCACTTCTATGATGATTGATGAGCCTTGTTTCAGGACAGATGTCTTCTTTAAGGTTGGGTTTTAATTGTTCATTTTTCTCTTCATATTGACCAGGTGTGCCATGAGCCACATTTTTGGGGAGACGTATGGCACCCTTCTAGTTGTGGTGGGGTCATAAATTCCAGGGTAGGAGCATGAGGATTAGAATTATTAGGCAAAAGAAGCATATATATATATATATATATATATATATATATATATATATATCATAGGAAAAATAAGAAACAGAATCATAGGGCATTATTGGGAAGAAGTTCCAGTGAACATTGAAAAATCTCCTGTATTTAATTTCCATTTGCTTAAATACCCTGAACCCCAAAAGGCAGGAGTAAGATAAAAACTTCATTTACACAATAGAAGGAATAAACAGAACAGTTGAAGGATTAGGGATGATGTTTGTAAGTTAAGCATTCTATTGCCATAACAAGACAAGTAAAACTCACACCTTAGACCAAAACATTTTGGCAAACCACTCTCTGTTTGGAATCCACAGTTATCTGCCTAAGGGAGTAGGAACCTAGTTGGATCCTAAGATTTAGTTTGAGGTAGAAACAGGTGTACTCCTTAATCCCTGAAATAGCAGGTCTGGATATTAGCCACACCTGTTGACAATAACCTTGAAGGACCAGAAGTTCCAACTCTCTGACCTTTTGTCAAGGCAGAATGGACCCATACCTAAGGGCCCTGCCACACTTGTCTCTTTATTAACTACAATATCCTTCCAAAGTAAATTCTTTGATGAAGCCTGAGATATAAACTAGTCTCTGAGTTAATAACAAAAGTTACTATAAGACTTGTTTATCCATGTTTGTAGCTCCCTTGTTCATAATAAACACAAAATGTAAACAGCTGACATAGAGGTCAAATGAGGAATGTGATAATGAAAATATACACAATGGAAAACGAATAAAAAAAAGCAATGATTGTAAAAGAGGACCTGAATTTAAGAGAGAATAATAGCAGAATATAAGGAGCATTAGTGGACGACAAAGGAATGGGGAAATCATTTAATTATGTCATAATCTCAAAATATGTGCATGCAAGGGGGTTTAAAATGTGTTAATTTATAATGAGGATAAGATAGTTCACATTATTCATTAATATCTCTGTGTCTTATAATTTGATTTATGTTGTAGTTTGTATGTTATATAACATGCATACATGTTATTCCTAAATGTTTTTTGTCAAATAATACTTGAAATTATGTGTTTACTTAATGGCATATATAATTTGGGATTATATTAAACATAAAAGAAGACATATAATTTTTCACATTTCTTTTATAAGAGTCAAGAAACCATAGGAATGATTGATTGACTGAATATCTATATCCAAGTTATATTCATAAATTAAAGGGAGCTCTTTCAGAAGTATCTGTCATATCTACTTCCTTCTAGTGTTATCCTAATTATAAGTATTTGAAAAAGGATATTTTATTATATGATTCATATCCCTACTAGAAATGTTAATTTCCTGCTTAATGATTTTTGACATATGTGCTATATTTTTGAGAATAATTCTGTATTAAATGTTAAAAATGTGTGAGTTACTTTCAGCTCTACCTAATGCTTAGCCATAAATTGGACATCTAAGTCACACCTTTCAACACACTGGGCACCCACATGGCAAAGAGGGGGAACCAACACTATGATACCAAATCCAGGGTAGAATGATGTCTAACATTGTCTTCCTAATATAACATAACTAATGTATTCTTCTTATGCCTTTGTTTTTTATTTTCTTTTATTGAAAAACTATTTTCTTGCCTTATAATATATCCTGGTTATGGTTTTCTCTCCCTCTGTTCTTCCCAGTTCTTTCCAACCTTCCTTCCAATTCAGTCAAATTCTATTTCTATCACTCACTAGAAAATAACCAGGTTTCTAAGGGATAATAATAAAAAATAAAATATAAAAAGATAAAAAATTGTCACATCAGAGGTGAACAAGATCAACAAACAGAAAGGAGATTGCCCAAGAGGAGAGACGTGAATCAGAGGCCTAATCATTCATTCCCTCAGGTATTCCATAAGAACACTAAACTGGAAGCCACAATATATAACCAGAGGACCTGTCGCAGAACTATACAGGCTCTGTGCTTGCTGCCTTATTCTCATTGAAGACAAAAGAGCTTTCATCATGTTGATTTAGAGGGTCTTGTTGCTGTCCTCCATCTCCTCAAACTCTTAACATTCTTTCAGCTTCTTCTGCAGTGTTTCCTAAACTTAGTGGAGTGGTATTTGATGGCAGCATCCATTTAGGGCTTAGTGTTTCGAAGGTCTCCCACTCTCTACATAATGACTTGCTGTTGGTCTCTATATGCTGTAGAAGGAGTCTCCTCTGATAATAACTTTGCAAGACATTGGTAAATGACTATAGCACAATGTCATGGGGAATTATTTTATGCTATGTACTTTTTTAAGACCAGTGTTATCTAGCTTCTGATTCACACAAGCAGTGTTGGTGTGGGTTCTTTCTCATGGAGTAAGTTTTAAGTCGAACCAGATATTGGCTGGTTACTCCCATCACCTTTGTGGCATGTTTAACCAAGCCCTGCAGACAGGCCACTACTGTGCATCATAGGATTTGTATCTGGCTTGGTGTTTACATTTATCTTTTCATGGTGTGCAGAGTACCTTCCTAAATCAAAGATATAGGTGTTGTCTTTAATACTGGGATTTGGGGCTCAGCTTGTGTATCTGTTATCACATTCAAAAGATTGAGCTACTCAATATTCCATCAAGAAGACTGGAGCGTTTCATGATATCTTATATCTCCATTAAAACTATAGGCAATTAATAGTAATGTGATGTAATGATATTTTCTTCAGAAGTCTTGAAATAGTGAAGCTACTGCACTCGTATACCCACACTACTCACAACTGCCAGTCACTCCACTTGCATGGGATCCCATTTCCTCTTCTGGACTCTGTAGGCTAGACACATAAGCAGTGTATGTGAGTACATTCATCAATTTATGTATACTACAATGAAATTAATAAGTATTTTTTAAAATAATTGAAAACTAAGGAGCAATGTTGTTAAACAGTTTTCACAAATGGAGCCATTACTAGAAGCACAGACATGTAATCCCAAACATACAGGAGGCAGAAGCAAGAAGATCGCAAATTCAAGTTTTAGTTCGCCTATAGATTGAGTTGAAGGTCAGTGGAGGCAATTCAGGTGACATTCGATCTTGAAATTAAAAGTATAAAAAAGATTGTGCTTAAGATTCTTTGATAAACCACTTAGTCAAAAAGTGCAAATTCCTCGGTTGAATTACTAGTATCTCTATAAGTTGGCACTGCAACAAAAACTTAAATGCAGAATATCTGAAACACCTTTACTTTGTAATTCTGCTTATCTCCACACTTTCCCAGAAAGTTGCTTTCTATATGAAACAACACATCTTCCCTTAATTAATATAGTGTGAAAGAATCTACAATAATAGATAAAAAAAAAATAAGTGCTGTTCCTATATGGTAAGGTACAAAAGATACTTTTGAAAACTATTCATGTTAGTAGCTAATCAAAATTATAATTAAAGACACATATTGTTCTTTAGAACAGTTAGTGTTACTGTAAGGATGAGTTAAATGGTTTAGTTATTACCACATATTTTTGTAAAGTTTAGTGTTTCTTAGCAAGGATTACATATGTAAAATATATTTTACTAATGTTATTAGTTTGTTAAAGATAATTTCATTAGCATGTTTAGATAGAAAAACAATTTTTTTCCTGTTGGATTTGACTTTTTTCTTAATCAAGAGCTCTTATTTCTCTCTTATTTTCTTAGTACAAACCTGGATATAGCTGCTATAATTCACTAACTCATTAGTTTAATTACTCATTGCATAATTAAAACATATCTATATTATAGACACTTAATTGTATTAGTTAGCCAACCTTCTAAAAGTTCAGGTAAGTGAAAGGCCAATACAAAGACTGATATCCTTGAAACTTTTCTGCTTTCTTGATTAAAGAGTTATTACAAATAAATTCCTAAAATATATAAAAAGAATAAATTGTGACATTAGAAGCATTATGGAATTTAGATAGTAGAAATAGTAATGTTAAGGTTTGAAAAATATGAATTTTCCCATTTTAACATATTAATTTTTGCTAGGTATTGACAATCAGAATGTTATGTTTTCTGTATTTCAAATTAAATATGCTCATTTGATTTGATCTTGATAAAATGTCTACATATATGCTATTATTACATTTTGAAACAGAAATGCATTTAATATTTATTAAAACCAATTAATGTTAAGTCAAATATTCAAGTGAAATAAATATGTACAGTGTCAGGCTACTTACTGATATGATGCTAAAACAATGAAACAAAACCTCTATTATACATCTCTAAATTTACATGTCTAGGGCCAGGAATATTGTGAAAGTTCTTACTACACAGCCTGATCATTTTAGTTTAAACATAAAAAGGAAATAACAGCATACCACAAGTTGTCCCCTGACATGCACATGCGTGAATACAAACACACACAAAGAAAAACTTTAAATAAATAAATTTAAAAATTAAAATGCAATGTACTTCATAGTAATCCTGCTGAGATTTTTCTAAAATATTTACATAGTAACATTAATTGCAACCACAGAAAAATCAATTGAAACATCTCCATCACCTACTATGTCATATATAAACATAACACATATAAGAAAATACTTAATTTGCAAAACATAGTATAATATTAAACCCAAGTTCAATATTTTAATTTATATGTACATAAAAAAGACATTTCGCTAATTAAACTGAAGGTTCATCAATCGTATTTGATGCTTATAAATAAATGTTTTGCTTTCTTCTTTTTCAGAATTCTGTATAATGTATTTTGATCCCTCCAAGCTCTCCTTCTTCTCATCTTAGATCCACTCCCATCTCATTTCCCAATTTTGTCTTTTTTTTTTACTTAAGAACTTACCAATTGCAATATAGGTTGACCTATTTTTGGTGTGGGTCCTTCCACTGGAGCATGGCTGACCTACCAAATGCCACAACCTTAAAAATGTCTGACTCTTCCTTCCTAGTAGCTATAATCTGTCCAAGATCCTAACTTGGAGACACTCGTGAGAGTCTTCGCATTTCATGCTAGAAATGGACTCTCTTGATTTTTTTGTAGGTCATTACAACTGCTATGAGTTTATGAATCCATTTTTTTTCTACATCTGTAACACTGTTTGCTTCAATATCCTTTCACCCTTGATCTCTGTTTTATTAAGTCTTTACGCCTCCTGTTCTTCAACGGACCCAGAGTCTTGGAGAGATTGTGTAAAATACATGTCCTACTTGTGAGTAAGCAACCCAAAACCACATACTTTCTCTATTTTACACACATATGAATTGACATGTTAACTACCATGCACTGCACAAAGAAACTTATCTGAAATAATCTAAGAACAGCATTGATTTAGATTTTGATCTCATTCTTCATCTTTATTATGTCTTTCATTATACTAATTTTCAATTTGTTTTGTACTTGTTTTTCATATCCCTTGATACATCATTTTATTATTTGAAATCTCTGTTAATTTTAATACAAACCATCACAACTATAAACTCACCTCATAACTACTTTAACTGAGTTTAAGAAGTTATATTTGTTATAATATGTGGAGTACAATTGGGTGTACAAATATTTGATATATTCAAGTTTCCAAATCTTGTATCTTCTCTGAAGTGACATATATGTAGTAATTTTGGCTTATAATAGACTCCAGGAACTTTTAATTTACTTATGTCAATTGCCTTCAGAGACCATTTCCTTATAATAACATTTTTTATTCCTCAATGTGCATCTTGGCTGGTAAGATGAGGTGAAAAATGGTTGGATCTTACTCTGTAAATCAGTCAGCAAGTCTGTATCTTATAACAGGAATTCACTATTTGATCCTAGTAGAGATGAAACAAGGGGGAAAAAGTCAACATACAGTTGTAGTAAATGAGTTAACGCCCTAGAATTCCCAAAGGGAAAAATAGCAAGGAAGGACTATAAAATAGGATTACAATAAAATAATAAGCTTCAGCACTGAAAAGAAACCAACATGGTGCTGAAACTGATAATACTATAAAAGTGGTTTGTGCCATTTATTTGAGAGAGTGCTAATATCCAAAATCTGCAAGAACTCAAAAGTAAACACCACACAAGCAAATAATACATTCAGTAGATGGACAAACAAGCAGAACAGATGTCTTTCGGATGAAGGCATAAAAATGGCCAATAAATGCATGACAAACTGCTCAGTTTGTCTAGCCATCAGGGGAATGCAAATCCAAGCCACACTGTATTTCTTTCTCACTGCAGCCACAATGGTTAATGTCCAGAAAGCAAAAAATGTCTGTGGAAATGTGAAGTATAAAAGAAATCTTTTTATAATTATGTCTGATAAATAAAATTATTTTATTAAATATAGAAATAAATGTGCTATTTACATTGGGTATCTTTTCCTATACACAAAAGTATAAATAAAAAATTAAATCACCATATAACACACCTATACCCCTCCTGGTTATAGAGCTAAGGGATAAAATAAAAATGAGTCAATATCAAATAAAAATAAATATGTATATAGTTCATTAAAGAACTACTGACAATATCCAAGTTGCAGAATCATTTTGAGCACTCATAAACAAATGAATAGATATAAAAGAAAGTGTATATGTATATGTACATATTGTGTGTGATTGCATATTTGTTGATATGTATTATTTATTATTATCAAAGAATACAGAAAAACTGAAGGCAAATGGATGTCATTTCTAATCATATCAAATTAAGTAAAATAAGACTGATCAAGTAAAACTATAATACATATTCTATTGTATAGAAAGCTACAAAAGTAAAGAAATAAAAACAGAAGAGATAATATAATGGAAGATATAAGATGCAACGTGAAGAAGAAAAGAAAATAAAAATTTTAATGCTATAAATGAGATGAAAAATGGCCTAAATACATATATCAAAATCCTAATAAAGCACATTCTTCCACAAAGATCTTTAAAATATAATTATGCATAATGGTAAATGTTTAACATTCAACATATTATTTAAACAGATGTAGGAGATGAAGTATAATAAATACTTCCATATATTTTACAGACTGGTATATAAAATACTTGTTTAAAGTAAGTATCAGCTAACAGGGTAGCTGTTATTTTAACATAGAATATGTCTGTGCAATCAATACAGAAAATGTGTACTAAGAAGAGCTATGGAGTCAGAGATGTTCCCGCAGAGATGGCTTAAAGGCATTACAACTACAGTGTAATAAATCACTTTAATCAAGAAAACCTCATTTGAAACAAAATATACTCATGCATAATAGTATGGAATTAAGATAATTTTATAAGCTTAAAATTAATATATCAATGTGAGAGAACAGGAAGAGAAAAATAATTTTGGAATCACTAATCATAATCTCAATTTTCTGTTATGTTTATTAATTAAAGTGTTTTTTTTTTGTTTCATCTCCACACTGCTTCCTTCCATTCTCCCTCGTCTTTCCTCCTCTCTCCCCTTATTTTCAATTCACCTCTCCTCTACCTCTGTTCATAAAGGGCCAGGCCAACAAACCATGACATATTAACTTGAGGTAGGACTAAGCTCCTCTCCTTGTATTCCTTGTATTAAGTTTGGGCAAGGCAACCCATCATTAGGAACAAGTTTTCAAGAGGCAGGCAAAATGTGAGGGAAATGCCCTACTCAAACTGCCAGGAGCCTCACAAGTAGACTAAGCCTCACAACTATGGGTTAGGGTTATGGTTAGGGTTAGTCATGTGTAGAGTGCCTAAGCTGGTCTCATACAGGCTTCCTAAGCATCACCCATAATCTGTGAGGTCCTATAAACAAGCCAGGGACTTTCTGTGCATGCTCTTGTGATAATTTGGTTGCATGGCTCATACAATTCTTCCATTTCCTCAACAGGATTCTTGCAGCTCTGCCCATTTCTTTGTTGTGGATATCTGCATCTATTTCCAGACGTTATTAGATGAAGGTTCTCAGATAGCAATTGGTGTAGTTACCAATCTAATTATAGAAGATGGCCAGTGTAGACTTTAATCCACTATTGCAAGAGTCCTTTGCTGGTGTCATTCTTGCAGATTCTAGGGAGATTTCCTTGCATCAGGTAGCTGTTGATTTCCCTTAATAAAAAGTGTTACTATTGTATCATTGGAGGTGTATTACTGGAATGGTATGGTATTGTTTTTGTAGGCCTTATAGCCAGATAACATAGATGCAATAAAGACAGAAGGGTAAAACTGAGGGGAGGACTCTGAGGAATAAGAAGGAAATGTAGTACCTAATGATAAAGAAGAGACAAACAACACTAATGACTTTTGAAAAAAAAACATGAGGAATCATTATTTTAGAAGCTTAAAAATACATATATAATATATATGCAAATGTATACATGCACATCTACATATATAAAGTTTAAATGTAGCTTTAGCTATTCTACATATAGGGTAAATTCTTATCCCAAGGCCATAGACATCCAAACGAATATGCAGTAGCATACTTCTATCTTCAAATTGTTGGTCATAAGCATCAAAGGGACTCCCTCAGTATATAGTCACTTATTATCACCTTTTTTTAGCCTGAAGAAAGGCCAATTGTTGAAGACAATACTTGCTTCAAACACAGGACTTGGAAAAATTAAGTACATAGATGCCTAGTCCTGAAAAATAGATTTCAAAATATCAAAAGCTACTAGGTAATCTTTCAAGAACAAAATAATTCCCATTTTTTTTCTTTAAGTATAAAATAATCACAAAGTGGACAATGTCTGTATTCCTTATTCATTATTTTAACTATGTTATATTTTTGAAGTTATGCACCCCAGAGTCAATAAATTTGGTTTTTGCTAAGGGAACAATAGTCATTTATTAAATTCAAGTGTACAGGCCTTGAATTTGCATAGTCTCCATGCTAGACCTAAATTGGAATGGCAAGGGAATGAAGAATGAAAAGAAAGGCCCATTAGAAAACACACAGAGTCTGGAGTAGGATGAATGGGCCCTTTGTAGAGAATTCTCAGAATCCTGGATGTGCAGGGCCTTTGTTATACACAGATGAGTAGAGGGGTTGCTGCCCACAGCTGGACAAGGAGGCAAGGTTGTTACATGCAGACACAGAAGGAGGCAAGGCAGAGCTTTGGTTTACAGATGGATCAAGTAGACAGATTTGTCTAACCTTGCTAGGAGCAATCTTTGTAGGGGAGTGGTCTTTGGGCGATAAACGTCCAGGAGTAAGAGGAGAAAGTTAGGATGGACATTTTCCACACATACTATCACATACAAACACACACACAAATCAGAAAGGTAGGCTGTGCCATTTACTTCTAAATCTCATAGACTAGAGGTTATCATGTTGGGTGGGTTTGTCATTTTCCCTTGGCTTTTGGCTGGGCCTCTTGACATGTCCTGTTCATGTCAATAACACTCGTTCACTCAGAAATTCACATATTCAGAACTTCCTCTACTCTCCACACTGAAGGATATTACTTTTCCTTCATCAGCAAAACAGCACTGTCTCCTTGTTCTCATTTCATGGAATGATATAAGGCAAATATTAGAAGTCTTTTGTGACTTTGAAAGAGTGCTAGAATAAAGAAAGACACATTTTGCAGCACAATTAATAAAACCCAGAGACAGAAATTGGGGTTCAGCCTGAAGGTTAGAAAAACAAAACATTCAGCCACTGGCTATTACCTATATTTCAGTGTGAAATGGCGATTCTGCCTCCAGGAATCTCAGAATGAGACTGTGTGTGAGACCTATCTCCTTCCATTTTATATGCATCTCTAGTGCCGGGATTAAAGGCGTGCACCACGACTGCCTAGTTTCCATGGCAAACTAGTGTGATTACTGGAATTAAAGGATTGTGTCACTGCTGCCTAGTCTATAAAACTGATCACTGAAATTCAGGCAAGATTTATTTATTAAAATACAAATCAAACATCACAAACACATTTTTTTTCTTAGTTTTTAGGCACAAGGAGTAGTTAGATCGTGGGGACACAATATGAATTCAGTAACTTCTCATTCTAAGTGATGACTTAAAGTCTAGTGTCATAGTAGCTAAGAAATCTATAGAAAAATCATATATGAAGCTCTTTTACGTGTTTTGTTGTTTTATTGGCTTTTAATTCATTTGCTTGTTTTCTTTGTTGTTGTGGTTGTTGGACTGTTTGTTTGCCAATTTGAATAAATTACTTGGGAAGAGAAATCCCAAAGGAGCATTTTTTATCATATTTACCTCAAGGCAAACCTATGAGACATTTTATTGACTGATGTTGGAGAACCTACCATACCGTGGACAATATTAACCCTCGAAACATGTCCTAGGATGTATAAGAAAGCAGGTTAGCAAGGCAGGAGGAAAAAGCTTTCAGACATTCCTTCTTTATTGCCCAATAGCAGCTCTGTCTCTATCTTCCTGCCTCGAGTTTGTGTGTTTATGTCCTGGCATGCCTTCATAGGGTCTGTTTTCTGGTTCCAAATGCATTTCTTGCCATGTCTTTTGCATGGCAGGACGGGTGAGGTGAGATGTATTCTCTGATTTCTCTCACAGGCACTAATTCCACTTAGAAGTATTCACTCCCATAAGCTAATCATTTTTGAGTTGTCTCCAAACTCACACCACTGCGTTGATACTTCATTTGCGCTGTAAATTTTAAAGAAGAAACATTTGATCAATAGCAAATACTATTAGCCAGCACTCTGTTAAGTAGAACTTGATTTTTCTCTAAATTAGATTCCAATTGCTTTTTGAAAAGTCACCACAAGTGTTATGCTGTATTCTAACATAGCACAAACAAGATTGCATTTGTGTGGGTCAAATGTTTCAATCAAATCTCACTGAATAAAGTAAAGCTGCTAGCAGGACTTTGCTCTTTCAGTAGACTCAGAATGACCAATTTCCTTGAATTTATGACATTTTCCTTTGTCTTCAGTATCAGTAATGTACATCTCCAGGTTCATATTTTCACATTCACATATGCCTCTGGTCAGTCAGGAAATGGTACATACTGAAAAATACTCAGGGTAGTTCCCATGTTCACATTCTTTATTTAATCAAAATTGTAATGTCTCTTTTTAACATATAACATTAAATGTGTGTTAATTTATATAGCTTTTTTCTTTTCCATCTTTTTTTTTCTCTTTTAAGCCTTTATTTGACTAGTCACATAGTCTAAGATAGTAAAAATTTTGGGGAAAATGGTCTGTGAAAGAACAAAAAGTGAGTACTCTCTATTAATTGTGATGAAGATTACTAGCATAAATGGCTGATGTGGGAACTTGGGCTGAGCTTCCTTTTAGTGGTATTATTAATAAGGTATCATTAAAAGCTATTTCACCAATAAGCTTAATATGGTTCTGAGAATTGGTTGATGCATTCTGAAAAACTTCCCTGGATATCAACATAAGTAATTTAAACTTTTGAAGTCAAGAAAAAATAGTGAATGAGGTATCTTGTATTTTATTAAAGTGTTTGCATAATATGATGTTAATATAAGCTCTGGTTATGAACTAGTATTTGGTTATATGCATCCTACAATGTATCTGTTGCCAATGTAAAATCTTATTTGATATGTAAAATTTCTGAGTTAATACTGTCGGGAACTATTTACCACTATATCCATAGTCCTATATTTTAGCATCACCCCTTGGTATTGTTCAGTGACCTGTGACAGGAAGAATATTTCCTCATTCTGTTTTACAAAATGTTAGTAAAAAAATTGATGGTTCCTCCCTATTTCTGTCCATGGACTGTCTAATTATTAGCTCTAGAGAAAAAATTAAATTTTAATTTTAATGTCATTGTAAAAGACCCAGAATTGTCTCAGCATGAGACAATGTCATAAAGGTTGAAGGTATTTTGAATGCTAGCCACCTGTTCATGTATTAAAAATTTATTTAGTATTTTCAGGCTCATATGTGGCTACCTTTATGCTCAGATAATATATTGTAGTCACTATATTATTCTCCTATTGGGATTTGAAGTAGCTCCTCTTTAGAAAGACCATGGAAATGCAGTTTAACCTGCATATATTATTTAAATCTTGCATGTATGGTACACACACATTTTGTGTATACACAAATATATATACATATATATGTATATATATGTATATATATATATATATATATATATATATATATATATATATAGCCTGATACTTTATGAATATGTCACAATATTTCTTTGGCTGGATGTTAAGTGTAGTACTTTAAATAATTGCTTTTTATAATTCTTTTCGTGAAGCTATTTTTTTTCTTTTTTTTTCATTTTTTTTATTGAGAAAAGGAGAAAAAAAAAACAAGTTTCCACGTCCTCCCAGCCTCCCATTTCCCTCCCCCTCCTCCCACCCTTCTCCCCCTCCCCCCACCCTTCTCCTCCTCCCCCCACTCCTCTCCCCCTCCCTCTCCAGTCCAAAGAGCAGTCAGGGTTCCCTGCCCTGTGGTAAGTCCTAGGTCCTCCCCTCTCCGTCCATTCATGAAGCTATTTTATATCATAGGTTAGACTTCTTGCTTTAGTGTCTAGAATTTCTCAGTATACTTGCATCAGAAGGAAAATGTTAGTGACAATTGTTATTGTATTCAGTATGTTGTACTAGTAAAAGAAGGTATACTTGCAAATATGAAACTAGACAGAAGAGAGATATTTTCTCAGGAATGACTTGCAGTTTTGCATCTCTAAAATTTAACTCTATGTAAACCATTCCTAGAGGACCCACAAACCAATGTAAAGTTAATGTAATATGTAAATATGTAAAGTTTATTTGAAACATTTTCTTACTAAAAAGCAAAACAGTTAAAAATATAGTTTGATAATATCTATAAGGAGGCAGCACCTCTTCAGAAGCAATTGTCATTATACAAAAAATAAAATTCCTCATCAGAAATGCTATGTAGGGTGTGATGATAAGACAGAGAATTGGTACACTCTTATTGGAAGCGGAGAGAGAAGTAACACACATAATGCAAAAATAACTTAGCGCCTACTATGTATGTCTTTCTCCAAGGATTAAAAGAATGAAATAAGCCCTTTCCTCCCCTACTTATTTGTTCCTGATTTTATCTATGTAACAAAAATCAAACAGAACACATTTACTAATATTTGTTGTTATTTTCATTTTTAAATTACCTTTCATAGCTCACTCTAACATTTGCTGACCATCTACTATATGCTAAGTACATTATTATTGTTCTAACCATGGAGGAGATTAAAAAGAAAAGTATATAAAACAATAAATGCTGTATACCCAGAGCAAAGAAAAACCGTTGCTCCACGAATCTCTAACCATAGATACCTGTAGTTATGAAACAAGAAAGCTGTTGCACTCAATTGAGGAAGCAACATATTTAATGTTATTAAAGAGCAACAGAGAAATGGCTCAGAAAGTCAGGGTAATTACCACCATGCCTGGCAGAGATTTATTCCTGGCGTTCACATGGTAAAAGGAGATAACTGGCCCCTACGGTATATTCTATGACTTCCACATGCACACAACCTCTCTCTCTCTCTCTCTCTCTCTCTCTCTCTCTCTCTCTCTCTCTCACACACACACACACACACACACACACTGAAAAATACAAATGTTAAACCAACAGCAAGTTCTTTTGTACAAGGCATTGCATAAAATGTGGAATAGGAAAATAGGAAGAATAATAATTGAGAATTAAGCAGATACCAGAAGATGAAAGGGTACATATTCAAACCTAAAGTCTTTGTAAATGTCTCTAATGCTTTCATTGCAACTTTAGTTTAAATATTGTGATATATCAAATATTTAAAATGTGTTGTGCTGAGCATGCTTGTATTTATCCTTGTAATCAATTTTTCCTTCTTTTCATCATGTTTCTTCCATTTTTCTGTCATTTGAATGTATTTTTAAAAAGTAAATGACGTTAACATTCTATACTGTTGTACTGAGTTATGCTGAATTAAATCATCATATTTTTAAAAAAATGAACTTAGGCGAAAATTACATATTTTAAATGACTTTATAACAGCAGTGATTGTGTTTATTTGAGCAATTATATGTGACCATAAGCAGAACAGTAATTTCAAGAAATAGACATTGTTCCCAGTAGATTCTCATGAATATTTCATAAATTATTGGAAACGCTATTTCTAAGACATCATAGGTGGTTTTTAGCCTCAAATAAATGGATAGGTCTTCATATTGAAATTATGGCACCATTGATGGTAAAGCTAGCTTTTCCCCACATTGAATGAGTTGGTTTTTTATGGAAGGCTAAAGTGTTTGCATAGCAACAAAAGAGCTAAAGCTGTCTATGTTCCAACCAAGTCTCATTATAGGAGAAGTAGATCATTGTGTAATGTTTTATTATAGACTTAATTTGTCACTTCATGAGAAAGAAGGAAACTGATAGGATATTGAAATACCATTTCTGTACTTTATCGTTGTAGATTATTATAATGCTTACCAGAAACAGTCAGGAAAAAATGTTGATATGCTCAAAACTTGAAGTAAAAAAATGCAGAAAACAGGAAAAAGTAGAGATATTCTATGTCTATTGTAAACACTTTAAAGTTATGTAGTAGCTACTAGCAGTAAGATAGAAAAGAAAGAAAATGCAGTGATTTATGCCACCATTGCTTACTACATTATACTAAGTATAGGGGAAAATTAAAGGAAAGGAGTGATTATTGAAAGCTAACATATAATATAAATTATTGGGCTTTTATAGTTGTTAGTATTATTTTATTATATCTTCAACAAAGGAGGATCTTTCTCAGCAAATATACAGCAAAATATAAGGGTGCCTGCTAGTGTACATTTTGATTAGAATTCAGAAATTAAGAATTTTTAAATGCACATATTCCTTAAGAGCTATGCTTAGGAAAAGAGACAGGTACTATGTCAACATTTTACATATAGTTATTTATCAAACAACATCTCCTGAGATTATGTCCTACTTTTTTTCTGAAATCTGAATATCAAATGGGAAACCTGGAATAGTTATAACACGGCACACCATCACAATGATAGAAAATCTGAGACTATGAACAATGACCCAGATCAAGTACTTGTCTCATGATTATGAAAATATATGGTCAGAGTATTTATCAGGTTCATTACACAGAAAAGCATTTCTTATGACAGTAATGTGAGATAATCATATCTCATTCATTTAAACAAATGAAGTAACTGAGATCAGCATTAAATTCATAAAGTGATGAGCTCATGACAAAGATTTTATAGAAGGAGACATGACTTTTTCTGACTATAACAGGTTTTTATTACCAGGTTTCAAACTCTCTAGAAATAGAATTGTTTCTAACAAAAGGCAATGTATATACCTAAGAGAACAACAAAGGATTACTACCATTAGGGATCTAAAATTTTTCTGAATTACTTGATTACTGACTTCATAAAACTTCCATTATAACAACAAACACATTCTTTTTCAAAATCATCAATGATGTGATAATTATTATGGATGTGTTGGCACAAAATAATTTTAAAAACTACAAAGAATAATTAAGTAAAAAAGGATAAAAATTATACATTGAATGAACTATGAGTTTCCTGAGGTCAGAATAAGTTTAACCCTTCCTTTTTTTAACATACTCCTAATAACAAAGATGGTAAATTTTATGTAAATTCTTGGATTCAAGGTTTTATATATATATACATATATATCATATATATGATATATACATATATATCATATATATCATATATATGTATATATATATCATACATATTTTTTTGTTTTGTTTTGTTTTCGAGACAGGGTTTCTCTGTGGCTTTGGAGCCTAAATTCTTGGATTCAAGGTTTTATATACATATATATATATATATATACATATATATCATACATATTATTTTTTCTTGTTTTTTTGTTCGAGACAGGGTTTCTCTGTGGCTTTGGAGCCTGTCCTGGAACTAGCTCTGTAGACCAGGCTGGTCTCGAACTCACAGAGTTCCACCTGCCTCTGCCTCCCGAGTGCTGAGATTAAAGGCGTGCGCCCGGCATACATATTATTTTTTATGATTCCTTTACAATCCCTGTAAAGAAAAACATGATCAAATAATTTCTTCAATTATGAAAAAGAAAGGAGTAGAATTATGAGGGCATTCTATTATATTGCGTGGTGTGTCACCTGGACAGATTTTCAGTTGGCTGATAATGCTTGGATTAGCTGATAATGCTTGAATTAGTTCTAAATTGTTCAGAATATTCCGTCCTGGTTCATTGTGTGCTGTATGAAGTTATGTCAACGTTTGTTTTTGAACATGTTGTACCTAGTCATCTCCAAAGTTAATATTTTACAGTAAATTTGACTTGTAAGGTGATAACTCTTTTGTTATTCATTTGACTAACAACATATTAATGAGGATTTATAAGAAATGAATGCATGTCCATAGATTTTTACATACTATATCTTAAAAGGAATATACTCCACAAAAGTATAGAATCCTTGGACATGAACTTTTTATGTTTCAAAGTCATGTTTTTTTATGTTTTTATTTACTTTTCTGATTGCATTTTACATTCCAACCAAAGTTCTCTTCCTATCCTTTTTCTGTTCCCTTGCTCCCCCCCACCACCACCCATCGCAACAGCTATCCAATTCTGCCAACATTTAAGGGCCCTCACAGGGAGTCATCAAAATCTGGCACATTAAATTGTGGTAGGACCAAGCCCCTTCCCCCTGCATAAGACTGTGCATGACATCCCACCATAGGTAATGTGCTCAGACTAGCTGCTTCATGCACCAGGGATAGATCCTGGTTCTATTGCCAGGGACCTCTCAGATACTACAAGATTCACCACGTTCTTCCACATATAGAAGGCCTAGTTTGGTCCCATGGAGGCTCCACAGCAGTCGTCTAGAGGTCATGAATTTCCTGTAGCTTGAATGAGATGTTTCTGTAGATTTTTCCATCATGATCTTAACCTCCCTTGCTCATATATCTCCCACCACCTCTCTTTGATTGGATTCCCAGAGCGTGGCCTGGTGCTTGGCTGTGGATCTCTGCCTCTGGTTCCATCAGTTACTAGGTGAATGCTTTCTGTTCTCTGTTTTGTGAGTGGATAAGTTCAATGAGACTTACATGGATAATAATATCATTGAATAGCATGGATTTTCACACACTTTTAATCCAGGTTTTATATCATGTTTTATCTATAATTGCTGAAATGAAAAAATAGTCCACCCAGTACCTTCTAAGTCTCAAGATCTCTAGCTATCATAAGTATATTCAGTTAAAAGTAGTGAAAATTTCAGTCCTGAAAAATTTTATATTCTCATTCACTTGTAGATCATTTTGTTTGTAACCTTTCTGAATTTTCTACATCATTTATATGATTTTTTGTACATAATATACAGACATACTGATTTGGGAAATCTCAATTTGCCCCTCATATTGCATTTAGTACAAAGACTAAAGAAAGTGAATTATAAGGAATAAATTATTTTCAAAACCAACAGGAAGCTGGGAAATGGTGGTTCACTCCTTTAATTTCAACACTCAGGAGGCAAAGACAGATGAATCTTTATGAGTTCTATGCCAGCCTGGTCTACAAGAGCTAGTTTCAGGACAGGCTCCAAAGCTACAGGGAAAACCTGTCTCAAAAAATAAAAAACAAGAAAACAAAATCAAAACAAACCCTAACCAGAACAGTCCTCTAGTGTATTTCCAATTAAAGAGTGCGGATTTTACACTTTACAAAAGGCAGTCATTAGTCCTTTAGTGATACATTTTTACTAACCTTTGCTGAGTAGAAGAATGTTTTGCTAAAATATAAAAAAAAAACACTCTGAAAACAAAATAAATTATTTATCCTTGACCATGTTTTATTATTCTAATAGGTAAAAGCATAGATTTTTTTTTTATCCTTAGCGAAATTTTTGGAAAAGTAAGAGAAGTAGTATGAAGCTTAATTATTTTCGCTAAGCAGATAAAAATTTAGAATAACTGTGCCTATGTTTCTGTAGGAACTAAGAGAATAAGTTCAATTGAAAAAATGAAAATGGAATTATTGTCCCTGCTGAAAATATACACCTAGGTAAGAGGTGATGGCATTCTGAGTGTTCTCCTGATAACCACTGTAATAAACACCGGCTAAATAAAAATGGAATATTTAGCCAAAAAGAATAACTTATTATTAGTTATGCCACTTTCTACCTGGGGAAACTCCAAATTCACATTAAATCAATTCACAGCAGACTATTTAAGTCTAGGATCCACAATTTTACTCTAAAGATAATGGAAAAGAAATCTCTTCTTTCGCCTTTCATAATGTCATCAGTCATTATTTCTGACCTTGAGGGTTTACACTGTTCTATCAAAATTGTGTACCGAATTAACCTTTATTTTAAAAGTTCCATATCAAATCTCACAAGAATAATTTTGAGCTGTCAATAATACCTATGTGTGCCTCTGGCTTATTATTGCCACGTTAACTCAGGTATATTTCTGTTCTCAGTTGCTGCATTATATTTTATAGATTCTTTGTTTTTGTTTTTGTTTTTTTTTTGCCTTGTCTGCTTCTGTGTTTGTTTTTTGATTGTTTGTTGTTGTTGTTTTTTATTTTATTTTTATTATTATTTTTTTTTATTGAAAAAAAATTTCCACCTCCTCCCAGCCTCCCATTTCCCTCCCCCTCCTCTCGCCCTTCTCCCCCCTCCCCCCACTTTTCTCCTCCTCCCTCTCCAGTCTGAAGAGCCGTCAGGGTTCCCTGCCCCGTGGAAAATCCAAGGTTCTCCTCCCTTCATCCAGGTCTAGAAAGGTGAACATCCAAACTGGTTAGGCTCCCACAAAGCCAGAACATGAAGTAGGATCAAAACCCCGTGTCATTGTCCTTGATTTTATTTTTGGTTACCATTAAAAACAAGCATGTAATGTACTTCATGTAGCTCACAAGATAAGTGTTATGACAGATGAAGCATCAAAACTAATTTATCAGTGTGGAGTAAAGCACACTGATACTCTCATTTCTATAAAAAAAAAATCCTCTTTTGCATGAGGAGAGTTCTCCTCCTAACAAAACCCAGTGTGTTCTACGTGAGGACAGTTTTGGAAACACCACCCAGCTGAAAGAGAGGGCTTAAGTTACAGAGAAAGCACAGCAAATGAACAAAATGACTGGAAGAAATAAAGTGAATTACAGGGCAAGAGAAACGAGGGAGTGGAAAGAAAAGGAAAGGCAGAAAAGATAGGAGGTAGGGAGAACTTAGGAAGGTAGAGAGAGGGATAAATATTAAAATACAAATGGCTCTTCCCTTTGTAGATTTCTCATGTACAAAGGCATATGATATTTATTTGTCTGTGTCTTGTTGATTTCTCATAATATAGTAGCCTCCAGAATCAACTATGTCATTAGAATTACATTATTTTTTTAAATATATTTTACATTTGAAATTACAATATAATGAAATAATTCCACCTCTCATTTTCTTCCATTCAAACCCAACTTGCATTCTTTCAAATTAGTGGTCTCCTTTTTATTAATTGTTGTTACATGCATATATGTATAAACCCAGAGATTTCGTTTTTTCTTTCTTTTTTAACTTATTTATTTTTTAAACAATCTTTTCTCATTTTACATATCTACCTAGATTTTTACTCTGTTACCTCCTTCCAGTCCCTATCAGCTTCCTCCACCCCAACCCCCATCTACTCCACAAAAGGTAAGGCTTCCCATTAGTGAATCAAATAAGTCAGATTATCATTTAGAGGCAGCACCAAAGTCCTCCCTTCTACGTCTAGGCTGAGTTAGGTATCTCTTCAAAAAGAAATGGAACCAAAAGACCAGTTGAAATACTAGTGATAAATCTTGATCCCACTATCAGTGGCCAGTCACAGAACTGTCACCCACATTCAAAGGGCCTAGTTTGGTCCTATACACATCCCTCCACTATCAGTGAAGAGTCAGTGAGCTCCCACTAGATCAGGTCAACTGGATTTGTGGTATCTCCATCATGGTCTTGACCTTTTTGCTCAATTATTGTTCATCTTCCCTTCATCTGGTCTTCGGAAGCTGGACCCAGTGCTTAGCTGCATCTGCTTCCATCAGTTACTGAATGAATGTTCTATGATGAAAATTAAGGTAGTCATCAATCTGATTACAGGAGAAGGCCAGTTCAGGCACTAGCTGCATTATTGCTTAGGGTCATAGCTGCAGTCATCCTTGTATAGTCCTGGGAATTTCCCTTCTGCCATGTTTCATGCTTGCCCCATTATGAATCGCTCAATCAAGATATATCTTTCCTTGAGAACCCTCTTTTCATTCCCTCAACTCAACCATACTTTTCCCTCATGTTCTCCTTTTCCCTCATGTTCTCCCCTCCCCTTCCCATTCTGAGTTCTCTTCTCCCCCACCCAATGCTCCCAGTTTTCTCAGAAGATCTTGTCTATTTCCCCTTCCTAGAGGGATCTGTGTATTTCTCTTTGGGTATTCCTTGACACTTAGTTTCACTCGGTTCATGGGCAACTGGCTGGTTCTTCTTTGTTTTATATTATCCATTTATAAGTGATTACATACCATGTTTGTCTTTCTGGGTCTGGGTTACATCATTCAGGATTTTTTTTTAAGCTCCATCCATTTGCTTGCAAATTTCAAAATGTCATTGCTTTTTACTACTGATTAGTACCCCATTGTATAATATACCACATTTTTTAAAAGTATTTTTCAGTAGAGGCATCTAGGTTGCTTTTATGTTCTGGCTATTATGAATAATACTGCTATGAACACAGCTGAGCAAATGTCTTTGTGGTATGAGTGTGCATTCTTTGGGTATATGCCCAAGAGTGGTATATGGGGTCTTGAAGAACTGCCATACTGATTTCTAAAGTGGCTGTACAAGTTTGCATTCCCACCAGCAATGGAGGAGTGTTTCCCGTACTCTACATTTTCCCCAGTATTAGCTAAAATTGGTGGTTTTGTTTTATCTTAGCCATTCTGACTGGTATAAAATTGTATCTCAGAGATGTTTTGATTTACATTTCCTTGATGACTAAAAATGATGATCAATTCCTGAAGAGTCTTTTGGCCATTTGAGATTATGCTGTCAAGAATTTTCTTTTTACATCTGTACCCCATTTTTGATTGGATCATTTGTTATTTTGATGTCTAGTTTCTTGAGTTCTTTATATATTTTGGAGATCAGTCCTCTGTCCAATGTGGGGTTGGTGAACATATTTTCCCATTCTGTAGGCTGCCATTTTGTCTTGTTGACTGTGTCCTTTGCCTTACAGAAGCTTCTCAGGCTCACAAGATCCCATGCATTAATTGTTGCTCTTAGTGTCTATGCTACTGGTGTTATAATTAGGAAATGCTATCTGTATAGGAGTTCCTTATGTTTGTGTGCTGCTTTCATTGGTTAATGAACAAAGAAACTGTCTTGGTCTTTTGATAGGGCAAAATTTAGGTAGCCAGGGAAAACAGAACTGAATGCTGGGAGAAACGAGGCAGAGTCAGAGAGAAGCCATGGATCCTCTGCCAGAAATGGACACCGGTTAGAATCTCCAATAAGCTATTGCCTCATGGTGATACTCAGATTAATGGAGATGGGTTAAACTAATGTGTAAGAGTTAGCCAAGAAGAAGTTAGAGCTAATGGCCAAGTAGTTTTAAAATCAATACAGTTTCTGTTTGGTTTTTTCAGATGTAAGCTAGCCAGGCTGCCAGAACAAACAAGCGGCCCCTTCTTGTAACATGCTTTCTTGTGACTCTGCATTCACGGCTACTTCTCACTTTCCTCTCTATGAGGCTCAGTGAGGCTGGATTTGCGTTGAGGTCTTTTAACCATTTGAAAATGAGTTTTGTGCATGGAGATAGATATAGATCTATTTGCATTCTTCTACTTGTTGACATCCAGTTATGCCAGGATCATTTTTTGAAGATGTTTTCATTTTTGCCATTGCATTATTTTAGCTTCTTTATCAAAAATCAGGTGTTCATAGTTGTGTGTATTAATATCAGGGTCTTCAGTGTGATTCCATTGGTCCACCTGTCTGTTTTTATGCCAATACCAAAATTTTTCACTACTGTAGCTGTTTGATAGATCTTAATGTCAGAGATGGTGATGCTTCTGGAAGTTCCTTTATTGTAGAAAATTGTTCTGGCTATCCTGAGTTTTTTGTTTTTCCATATGAAGTTGAATATTGTTCTTTTGAGGTCTGTGAAGAATTCTGTTGGAACTTTGAGTGAGATTGCATCGAATCTGCAAATTGCTTTTGGTAGTATTGTCATTTTTATTTTGTTGGATCATACCTATCTAAGAGCATGGGAGGTCTTTCCATTTTCTGATATTTTTAGTTTCTTTCTTTAAAGACTTAATACTATTTTCACACAGGTCTTTCACTTCTTTGGTTCACATTGCCCCAAGATATTTTATGTTTTTTTATGGCTATTATAGAGGATAATGTTTCTCTGGTTTCTTTATCAGACATTTTATCATTTGTATATTAGAGTGCTACTTTTTTTTGAGTTGATCTTGTATCCTGCCACATCACTGAAGGTGTTTATCATCTGTAGGTGGTCCATAGTTAAATTTTTGAAGTCACTTATGTATTCGATCGTATCATCTGCAAATAGGGAAATTTGACTTCTTCTTTTCCAGTGTATATCCCCTTGATCTACAGTTGTTATCTTATTGCTTTAGAAATTTGAGCACTACATTGATTAGATATGGAGATAATGAACAGTCATGTCTTGTACCTGATTTTACTGGATTTGCTTTCAGTTTCTGTCCATTTAATTTGATGCTGGCTGTCGACTTGCTGTATATTGCTTTTATTGTATTTAGATATGTTCCTTGTATCTCTGATCTCTCCAAGGCCTTTATTATGAACTGGTGCTGGATTTTTGTCAAAAACTTTTACAGCATCTAATGAGGTTATTTTATTTCTTGCAGTTTATTTACATGCTGAATTATATTGGCAGATTTCCATATGATGAACCCTCCCTGGACTTCTGAGATGAAGCCAAATCGATCATAGTGGGAGTTTTGAGTTATTTTTTGATGTGTTCTTGATAATTTTTGCCAGCATTTTATTGAGTATTTTGCATCAATTTTTTTGAGGAAAATTGGTCTTTAATTCATTTTCTTTTATGAGTTTTTGTGTAGTTTGAGTATCAAGGTAACTGTAGCCTCATAAAAAGAGTATGGCAATGGTCCTTTGTTTTTCTTGTATGGAAAAATTTGAGAAGTATGAGTATTGGTTCTTCATTTAAATTCTGGTAGAATTCTGTGCTAAAATAATTCATCCCTGGGCTTTTTAAAAAAATTTTGATGGGAGACTTTTTATGACTGCTTTTATTTCAGTAGAGGTTATAGGTCAATTTAAATTGGTTATCTGGTCTTGATTTAATTTTGGTATGTAGTACCAATCCAGAAAATTTTCCATTTTTATTTTTTTTTTAATTTTTATATTTTTCAATTTTGTGGAGTACAGGCCCAGGGGTCACAGATGTGGTAGAGGATGGTTGCTACCACAGATGTAGGGATACTGCTCCAGTGTTTTGGGGGTTTGCGGTTTGAGGTGGAGTGTGGGATCAGAACCCTCCAGATATCAGGGCCCTCCGTCAAGTAACGTAGACACTGACATTTCCAGTGTAGTCAGGGCCAGGACTCTGGAGGTCTCAGATGAGGTGGGGAATAATTGCAGGTGTGGGGAGTCTGCTCCCGGGTTTGGGACTTCACAGAGTGGGGGTAGAGTGAAGGATGTGTCTCCATGGGCTGGGATCTAGAGAGCAGTGCCCTCCAACTAGGAACCCAGACACTCACCTCTCCAGGGTCAGTCAGGGTCAAGGCTCCAGTGCTCTGAGATGAGGTGGATAAAACATATAAATTTATAAATATGTTAATACAATGTATATTTGTATATATTGTCTTCATGGATAATCATGGAATTAGACAACCAGTTGTTATGCTTTTTCCTGGGGAAAACTTCCTCTCACTCACACACTTAATGATATTTTCTTTATCAATTAATCAGTTGACATGCACTTTAGTTAATTCTATATTTTGTTTACTTTGAATAGTTTTTCAGTATATATAGAAACATAGATGTCTCCTGAAGGTTAATTTTCTCTTCCTTGGATATATATATATGTGTGTGTGTGTGTGTGTGTGTGTGTGTGTGTGTATGTATATATATATATATATATGTGAGACTATTGTGACTTTTTTTTCATTTTAGAAAGCTTCATACTGTTTTCAAAAGTAGAATTATCTTTATAGTTAACAATTAAAAAGGAAGAATAATTTCTGGGATTGTAAGGAGGCTATAATTGAGATGAGTTTATTCTATGTTTCAAAATACTTATAAGGCTAAAGGTTAGAATATTTCTGCTTAAAAATATAGATTGCCACTTTAATTTAATTAGTATAGTTGCATGCACATGTATTCATCAAGATAATGTAGAGAAAAATCAATAAAATGATGATTCATTATAGGATATTGATAGGTTTTATATATACGAAAACTTATTAAATCACCATATTAAAAATTTTTGTAACATTTATCTTACATACTGGAAAGACTGAGAAACTTACAGCAGCTCAATCCAGAAGGCTCTATACCTCAACAATGCCAGTATGGCACTGAAAAGTTGGAAATTTCTTGGACAGCCTCTTTTTCTTCATCAAACAAGAAAGTCTTTATCATTTAGGTCTCTTATCAGTAAAGAAACTGACTAAATCAGTAACAGTATCCTGTAAATCAGCTCAGTAGCAAAAGAAATGTCCATTCAGGAAAGGAAAGTATAAAGGAAGGGAAAAGCAAAATAATATTCCTCCTTCCATACTCTCTGAAATCTGGACTCCTGACATAAGGGGTGTCCCACATAATGGGACTCTGCAGGTTTATTAAGGCAATCAGGATCACTTTTCAGTTGATTCTCTAAACTCAAGAGATTCTAGGTTGTGACACACTGACATTAATCTAACCATCCCATTAATTGGGATATTTCATTATATCTCATTAATAATGTTCATGCAATAATTAAAACCAAGCTAAAATTTACCAGATAACTACCCATATGTGAGATAAAGTTTAAACATGTACATAGTTTGAGCTTTATATCAGTTAATAAGTAGTTTCTACAGTAACAATTTTTTTACAAAAGCAGGGGTTTTCAATAGCAGGTAAACTGCAAACCCAGAAGCAGAAATGTGGACCAATCTATGCAGACACTGTCCTATGTTTCACTGGATAATGCATCAGTAGATTCAAAGGACAGCACTCATCCTTGGTGCTCAACTTATCCACTGGGATTTCTGTTGTACAACCACCCACCCTCACCCTTTTTAGTTTCCCCATTTAGTCCTTCTCTCAGAAGAATAGAACTATCTGAGTTTGGAAGGGCTTCCCATTTGAGCAATTCTGCCTTATGGAGAATGTTCTGGCCACCTTCCTGAGCCGTGTGGTGAGCTCAACATGCTGGCAGTGCTCTCTGGAGCAGACTGCAGTTGTCCATTTCTGGTGACTGAGTAAATAAGTTGGTCTACATTAGGAGATGTTCTCAAATTAGTTTGGCTGTGTTTTTAATCCATGTCCTTTGCTCATTTGTTCACTTTTTCATAGCAATAAAACTCGAAATTTGTTCTCCATCTGTCTTAATTTGTTGTCTATGTCTCTCTGTTCATTCTAAACATGAACATTAAAGAAGGTTGCTACTTAGGTTTGATTAAAGCTTCAACTATCAGTTCAACTACATTTTTGGGTTGGTTGTTTAAATAGGTATTTTGTATTCCACGATAATTTCAAGAGCCAAGAACATTCTTCAACATCATTGTAAGAACATATAATATCATTTGCAAGTCTTTGATAGAACTATATTTTAATAATTTTTAGAACATTTTGAATTGATGAACTTATCCATCAATGGTTGTCTTTGATGATTCCTAGTAATACAAACCTAGTTTATTAAAAAATATGAGCAGATGCAATACTTTGTAGGTGTTCAATCTATTATGGTCTGAGTAGTTCAGTTTGACATAGCAAAACACCATGCATATGTTGATTTCAAGTACACATGTTTCTCTTGCATTTTTTAAAATATAATTAGATTTCAACATTATGAGTTTCATTGGATTGATTTTGAATTTTTATCACACTTTATGATTTTATTCAACCTGACTCCATTCAGTATTTTACTTCACCCCTTTCCTTTTCCAATAGTGCCCTGATCTTCCTTCTAATCTTTTCCTTTTTGAGTGTATATTCCATAAAATAGAGTTTGTATTTCCTTTCTAATTCTGGCTTAATTTTCTAAGCACATAACCTTAATTCATATCTTGTTTATTTTGATGGTGGAAATCTGAGATGAGGAAGCCTACCATTTGATCTGGTACACACAGAAGGAAAACATTTGGTGTAGTCTCATGATACACTGATCCACTTCTTCTTCCTCCAAACTCTACCAAATTTTACCTCCTTATAGGCAATATCAGAAAATAGAGCAGTGGTAAAATATAAATTATGAAGAGGGAACACAATTCAACCCATAGTAAGCATCTCTGTCAAAAGGGATAATAATTAGCAGTATACTATTATTAAATCCTTCCCAATACAGTTCTGTGTTGTGGTCAATCCTGTTCCATTGTGAACTATTTCAAGAAATAAGATTAAACTTAATTTCATAAGTTTCCCAAGATAATTTAGTGGCAGAAATTCATTATGAAGTGATGTGGGAGTGATTTCTTTCTAATCTGTTGCTTTCATTGGTTAATTAATAAAGAAACTGCCTTGGCCCATTTGATAGGCCAACCCTTAGGTGGGTGGAGTAAACAGAACAAAATGCTGGGAAAAAGAAGCTGAGTCAGGGAGTCACTATAATTCTCCCACTCCAGACAGACGCAGGTTAAGATCTTCCCTGGTAAGCCACCTCATGGGCTACACAGATTATTAGAAATGGGTTAGACCAATATGTAAGAGCTAGTCAATAAGAGGCTAAAACTAATGGGCCAAGCAGTGTTTAAATGAATACAATTTCCATTAATTATTTCAGGTATAAAGCCAGCCATGCGGAAGCCTGGGTGGCCGGAATGCAGCCCCACCACTCCTATTTCAACAATGAAGTCCTCAGTTAGTTGGTTGATATATCTCATATTGTGATAATTCCTACTCCTGGGTGTGTTCTGTAATTGTCAACACAGAGGAGAGTTGTGCCTATGCGTGTGGGAAAAAATACAACTAATCAGTAAAATATAAGAGTAGGTTAGTCACTTTAATGCTATGGTATCAAAATATCTCATACAAGTACTACTTTGATATTTAAGTATCAAAATTTGTTTTTATCTTGACATGTAAACCAACGTATTTTTTTTATGGTGAAGACAAGCAAGGACACAGGATTGATACTTTGCCAAAAAAAAAAAATTAGTGTAAACACTAAATTCTAGATAATAAGTATCAGCAAGTGTTTGGTTGTTTCCAAAGTGATGTCACAGAGCTTATTATCAGATAACACTAATTGCATTATATAAATAATATTTATAAACTTTAATAATAAGTTTCCTAGACCATTGAAAAGGATAGTAGCTTGTAAAGATTAATTGACTCCTTCAAACTCTCTCTTTCCATAATACATGAAAGTTATGTGTATGTTTCAACAGTAAGTATACTAATTTGTTTGCATATTATTACTTAAATGCCATTAATTTATGCTCCATGATTGTCAGAATAATCAAACGGTGCAAATCCTGATGATACTGGAGACAAATTTATACACAAAATATTTTCAGTATGCTTGTGTTTTCAGGTTGCAGTGTTGATATACATATTAAAATAAAAATGAATTTTCTCATTCTCTCCTATTATTTCATCTTCATTTACTTTTCATACCACTTTAGTTCATTAATTGTTTGTGGCTCTTTATAATTTAATTCATGCTATTATGTGAAGGCAGTAATCTCACAGTAATTATTATTAATACTTTTACCAGCATCTGCCTCACTAATAGAGAACTTTTACTGAATCGGTAAATTTCAGATAACATCAATCAGAATTAATATTATTCAGATAGATTGGATAGTGAAAACAGCAGAGAAATAGAGCCTGTATAAATAATTCATAAGGCAGTATTCACAAAAGGTATCATAAAAAAGATCGCTAAAACAAATTGTTTCATTTGTTTTTAGTTTTCTTTCCAATGTGAAGTAAATAGTCCATAGAATATGTTATTTGGCAACTCTCATAGAAACTGTCGTC
This sequence comes from Microtus oregoni, assembly GCF_018167655.1. Taxonomy (NCBI): domain Eukaryota; kingdom Metazoa; phylum Chordata; class Mammalia; order Rodentia; family Cricetidae; genus Microtus; species Microtus oregoni. Next base: position 21,834,416 of record NW_024543060.1, read on the forward strand.
AAAATATGGTATCTGAGGACTTAAGCTAGGAAACATTTTAATAAATTATTATATTGTGTTCCTCTTGGAAATACAATGATGTAGTCAAAATCAGCGGTTCTCTTCGTTGTATCTCTTAGCAGAATACTTTAAGCTGCCATAGGTTTATCATCAGCAGTAAGATCTGTGCCTACCTCACTTCCTTCTCTTTGAGTTGAATCCCCCATCTGTCCATAGATCCCCCACATGCCTGAAGCACAGCCTAAAATGGATTGAGTATAAATCAGATAGTAGAGACAGAAAGTACTATGAACTTTTAAAGTTTCTTCACAACAAAAAAGAGACACATTTTAAATTGAAAACTTCTGTAAGATAAGACAAAGCCCATAGTGCTCTTTTATTGATGTACTATGTAATGCAGCTTTTATACTCTCATATCTCCTGTAATAGAAAATATGACCTGGAGCTACACATAACACCAGCATTTGGAACCATTACAGGCCTTTGTAAAGTGTATTATGCCTCAGTGATACATTCAGAGAAATCCACAAGCATATAAATCTAGCTATTGCCCTCAAACTACACCCTGGGGTGAGATTCCAAGTTCTCAGAATATGAATGTTTCTTAGCAGGTTAAAATTTCAGAACCATTGGCTGTTCCTCAAACGAATGCTTGACCTCTCCCCAGACAAAAACTAGAAAGTATAGCAGAATAGCATATAGACGGAATTGTTAATTCTATAATAAATATAAAGATAAGAAATAAGATAAAAGAATATTAACCATTCAAGTATAAGAACACATACAATGATTATAAAATTTCTGAATACACCATCTTTTATCATCTTTTCCCCATTGCCTAAGCTCTTTTCAAAGTGCTGCTTCTTTCTTTACAGTGAGTTCAATTCAATAGCCACCAGCATACTTCACGTCATATTTATTTGTTTCACCAATTGCCACAGAGTAACTCTTTAACAAACATCAACTGATAATTGTAAATTCAGGCAAACTAGATGCTACCTGCTTTTGTTCCATTTCCCCATTGTTTTTAAAGTGCAGGCTGACTATTTGAAAAATTTTGGACTTTGTGTTCCTCCTGTGCTACTCACCATGGGAGTCCATAAATAAAAGCCCAACAGAAAGTTTCCCACATATGTTTATCTAAAAGCCATCTGCATCTTTTTAGCTCCATTTATTTATTTTTTTATTTTTTTTGTTGAAAAAATTTCTGCCTCCTCCCCGCCTCCCATTTCCCTACCCCTCCTCCCACTCCTCTCCCCCTCCATCCACTCCTCACCCCTCTCCCCACTCCTCTCCCCCTACCCACACTCCATTCCCCCTCCCTCTGGAGTCTGAAGAGCAGTCCAGATTCCCTGCCCTGTGGGAAGTCCAAGCTCCTCTCCCCTCCATCCAGGTCCAGGGAGGTGAGTATCCAAACAGGCTAGGCTCCCACAAAGCCAGTTCATGCAGTAGGATCGAAACTTAGTGCCATTGCCCTTGGCTTCTCATCAGCTTTCATTGTCCGACATGTTTAGTTCCATTTTTAAAGATCTCTGTGTATGTCTGTCAGTGTGCACATGTGTTTTGTGGTTTTTTGAGCATTTGTGTGTGCAGAGGTGTTTGCCTGTATCTATGAGTGGAGATCTGAGGATACGAAGGATCCTCCTCCAGAGCTCTGCTGTGCCATTGATCAAGGTCTTCTTCCTGAAACTATAGTTCAAGTTTCAGGTTTCATCTAGGCTAGAAGCCTCAGCAATCTTCCTCTCTCTATTCTCAGGATTGCGGGGAATAGAGACTGGGTGTAGGGATCTATTCTCTATTTTCGGGGCTGTGAAAGAGAAGCCTGGGTCATCTCCCCAGGCATGGTTTAGTTCAATCAATAGATAATCTCTAAAATAGTATTATATCTGGTACATATTTTCTTCTATTATATATCATTCTTATTTTCCTCTTCTAGGGGAAATGTAAATATCATATATCCAGATAAAAAAATAATAGTTTGAAAAGCATAGATTATATAGATACATTTTAGTATCTGTATAAATAATAAATGGAAACATAAAACCTTTAAGCTTGGAATGCATATTCAAATATGCAATTGTTAAACATTAAATATATGCTTCCAGTAATCAGACTTTGAGAAATTTTATAACATAAAATGATGGATGCACTTTAGGAAATTACTTTAATTCTCTATTCAACATATTGCTATCCATCACCCTCAAGACTTGTAAAACCAGCCTTAACATTTCCAAATCTTTTAATTGTAACTGAGGTGTTACCAGAATTTCTTAATTTCTCAGTCATAAAACCGATAAGGACCAGAATCAGAAGATCTGAAATTTTAACAAACTGCTACCTGAAAACTTTTAATTATGTTATCACTAGGTACACTTCTTTCTAATAAGTGCTGTCTTAATAACTAATCTGATTTCTAGAATACATTAGAAATTGTTTCATTCCCTCAACCACAAATTAATAATCTTCTGGATATTGCTCTCAAACTCCTAATACCTCTTTAAAGAAACATTACAGAACAGAGATGCTCATCAATACTACTACTGTCATGTTCCAGAGGTGATGGAGCAGTCTTATAATATAAATAAATACATATTCAATCTTCTTCTGGAAAAAAATAGCTTACTTACTCTAGAGCAATTTTAGTTGTTCCTTTTTTTTTTTTTGGTTTTGTTTTGTTTTCTGGTGCTGTTATAAACACCAAGATGCAAAGAATGTTATGGAGGAAAGGGTTTATTTAGGTTACACTTCCAATCTTGGGCTATTATTGAGGGAAGTTTTGTGGGATGGCTCAAGTATCGGAGGAAACAGAAATTATGGAGTAAGGCTGCTTCCTGGCTTGCTGTCTACGCTCTGATTAAATAGCACCATTTTACTACCGAGGGTCTCTGCATAAGGATGGCATTGCCCACAGTGTACAAGGTTCTCCTATATCAAATGACAATCAAGAATATTCTCCACAGATCTAGCCACAGACCAATATGTTGTAGGAAATCCCCAGAAAAGATTTCTCCTGATAGGTCGGGCTGTGTCAAATGAGATCTTAAGCTTATTAGATTAGAAAGACCACTTGTCATTCAAATACGCAAATACATAGCCTCAAGCCATAGTATTTCCTTTCCTATTTGTCCCTCAGATCCTAGATTAGTATTGTAACTTAAATTATAGTACTATTTTAAAATTCCTACAGTCTTCAATTTTTTTTTTGTCAATGGGTTAAAGTCCATGTTTACAAGTCTAGACATGATGGAATACTACAAAATGAAAAGCATGTTATATACTTTCTTATTCCAAGAGGCAAGAACAAGGGCAAAGTTATAAACAGATTAAAGCAAAAGCAAAGTCTCATAGTGCAAAATTCTCAGAGTTTGGTGTCTGAGACTCACTCAGTGTCTTCTGAGCTTCAGAGAATATTGGCAGATCCACTTTCCCCAGCTCTGTTATACACAGCATATGATTGCCTTTTAGGCTTCTGCATATGTTTGCTAAACAATAGGAGTATTGACTGTAGTAATGTGGCACTTTTAATTATCGTGTAAAATGATTGAAGCTTGACAAGAAGTCATACATGTTAAAAATAGGTCTTGATTTGACTCATTTTTGTGAGCCAGTACCTATATAAGTCTAATTTTAATGTACCTTAAATAAATTATTCAGATCATCAAAACTTGCATAAGATTTTTAGCACTTTCTTCCATTTTTTGAAAAACATCCAGGCATTTTACTCTTTATAAATAAGTAATGTTATTTAAATAATTCTGTTTTACATCCTAACATTTTACCTTTTTTTTTTTTGATACCATGAGACATAGTCACTTCAACAAACACTTTGTATTGTGAGACTATGTATATACAAAGCAGGTATTAAGCAATGTCTCTCTTCCTCATATAGATTGTAAGGCTTATGTACAGAGTGTAGGTGAGAAGTTACTGGTAGGAGAACCCTGTAAACAGCCAAATGACACTCTTTACGCAGCATCCATGATGGCTTTCTCACTGACACATAGGTCGAGGCTCCTCTCATTAGTCCTTTCAACCATTTGTTTTTTTTCTCCCCAAGGCCACAATGCCATGTGCAATTTTGGGAGAATTATATGCTAGATTGAGAGAAGTGGCTGAATACACACAAGAGATCCAAATGGCCTTGTTTATCCCCTCATTCTATGAGTGAACACACAAAATCACAAGTTCGGCAGTAATTTTATTTTTCTTATTTGTTAATTTCCTTATTTATTTGTTTGTATTTATTTATTTATCTTTGAAAGTAGGCGTGGAGGAACTCATGAAGGTGGCAGTTTTTTGCCTTGGAAGATCACGCTGTGCAGCGCCTCTGTGACAAAGCAAAGCTGTTTACAAACTACATAATAAGTTAATGTAGCAAATTAAGATTATGTGTGTATTTACTTTACTTTTCAGCATTTTATTGTCTCATCTCAAACAAACCTCTCCAACCACTAAAACCACAGTGTTCTCACAATACCTTTGAGTTAGTAAAAATATACATTTTACGTATGGTTTTGGGATTTTATCAAAACGACCTTGCTGTGAAGGAATACTCTCCTCAAAGAAGAAAAAGCATAAAGGGAAGCATACATATATCCCCCAAACCTTGCTTTTCTTGATGTATGTCTCATCGTCCTAGAACTTCTAATATTCTAAGAACTCTACTACAGTGAAAACTGCAGTTTCACGCAAAGATCTCCCCTGGCCTCACTTTGGGGGACTCAAGATGTGTTACACAATGCCAGGACTCAATTACTCCCTTTGTTCTGTTCAATCTTATGTCATGCAATCAAAACCAGTACCTTGTGTGTGACTCATACACATTGTCAAGATCAACTTTCAGCTTGAAATGCAACCTTGGCAACTTGACATTATTGCCTGTATGCTAATCCTGAGAAAATATCTCTCAGAATATTTCACCCCAGTGACACTGCCTTCTCATTAATCACAGCTGATTTTCAGCCCCAACTAACAGCAATCACAGATTCCTAAAGTATATTGTGTTAGTGGACCAGAATGCCCTTGTTTTCCTCTGAAAATTGACTAACCAGGTCCCTATTATCTATATTTCCTACAGTAATTGTCTTCCAGGCTTCCACAACAACAGTTTAATAAACACCCAATGCTTTCAGTACTTTTAATCCAAATTTCCAAACACTTCTACAGACCTTCCCCACAAACCATAAGGTCAGATCCATCGTAACAATACTCTTCTTAGTACAAAAAACTGAGTTTGTCGGGGGTCTCAAGAGGGATGGAATTTATAGATACACACATACATACTTGCACACACAAACACATATATGTATGTATATTCATAAATGTACACCTACACACAGACACAGCACATAGACTATATATACAGTCTTTATAGTCTAATAGTGGCTATAAATTGGTTGTTATTTGGGTGTGTGGGGAGTCAGGATGATCCAGGAGGATGTAGGGGAGGGGAACTCTAATAAGTATACACTGCACGAAAAATATATGGTTCAGTTTTAGAAAAAGAGGAAGAAAAAGAAAAGCTCCCTCTTGCCATTTTTTTTGTTATTGTTGTGTTGTTTTGTATTTCGCTTTTTGGTTTTTATTTTTTGAGACAGATTCTCTGTGCAACAGCACGGACTGTCTTGGAACTAGCTCTTGTAGACCAGGCTGGTCTCAAACTCACAGAGATTTATCTGCTTCTGCCTCTCAAGTTCTGAAATTAAAGGCATGCACCAGAGGTGCTGTGGAGTTCCATCTGGAAGGGTCAGTTCCTGCTTCTACACTGAAGAGATACACCCAGAGAGTCAGTCACAGCAAAGACTGGACCAAGACACCAGGCCTCTCCTGGCTCCATTTGAAGGAAGAGATGGGAAGGCGCCAATGAAAGAATTCCTCCAACAATCTGAAAGGCAACATGACACCACCAGAAACCAGGGATCCCGAAATAAGAAGAATTGTACACACTACTCCTGAAGAAATAGAAGAAATCGACTCAAAAGTGAATTATAAGAAAATAATAGAAGACCTTAAACAGGAGGTGAAAAACAGCCATAAACAATTAGAGATCACAAAGAAAAAGGTAGAGGAAATGAATAAATCGCTCAAAGATACCCAAGAAAACCAAGAGAAACAAGAAAAAGCAATCAAACAGGTAAGGGAAGCGGTTCAAGACTTGAAGAATGAAATGGAAGTAATGAAGAAAACACAAACCGAGGGAAGGATGGAGATGGAAAATCTGGGTAAACGAACAGGAACTACAGAGACAAGTACTACCAAAAAATTACAACAGATAGAAGAAAGAATTTCAGATACTGAAGATACCATAGAGAAAATAAACACACTGATCAAAGAAAACAGCAGAATCAGCAAATTCTCATCACAAAACATTCAGGAAATCTGGGACACAATAAAAAGACCAAACCTAAGAATAATTGGGATAGAAGAAGAAGAAGAAGTACAGCTCAACGGTCCATAAAATATATTTAATAAAATTATAGAAGAGAACTTTCCCAACCTAAAGAAAGATATTCCTTTGAAGGTTCAAGAAGCATCTAGAACACCGAATAGACTGGACCAAAAAAAAAAAAAAAAAAACATCTCCTCGCCATATAATAATCAAAACACAAAACATGCAGAATAAAGAAAGAATATTAAGAGCTGCAAAGGAAAAAGGCCAAGTTACTTATAAAGGTAAACCTAGCAGACTTACACCTGATTTCTCTATGGAAACAATGAAAGCCAGAAGGTCCTGGATAGATGTACTGCAGAAACTAAGAGACCATGGATGCAAGCCCAGACTACTATAAGCAGCCAAGCTTTCGTTCACTATAAATGGAGAAAACAAAATTTCCCAGGATAAAAACAAATTTAAACAATACATATCCACAAATCTAGCCTTACAGAAAGTAATGGAAGGAAAATCACAAACCAAGGAGTCCAACAATGACCACAATAACTCAAACATCTAGAGACCCGTCACCAGCACAACTCAAAGAAGGGAAACACACAAACTCTACTACTAAAAAAGTGACCGGAGTTAACAACCACTGGTCACTAATATCACTTAATGTCAATAGACTCCACTCACCTATAAAAAGGCACAGGCTAAGAGATTGGATAAGAAAACAGGATCCAACATTCTGCTGTTTACAAGAAACACACCTTAACCACAAAGACAGGCACCTACTCAGAGCGAAGGGATGGGAAAAGGTTTATCAAGCAAATGGACCTAAGAAACAAGCAGGTGTGGCCATACTAATTTCTAACAAAGTTGACTTCAAACTTATATCAATCAGAAGAGATGGAGAGGGACATTTTATACTCATAACAGGAACAGTTCATCAGGATGAAGTCTCAATCCTGAATATCTATGCCCCTAATATAAAAGCACCCATGTACGTAAAAGAAACATTACTAAAACTCAAGGCTGCCATCAAACCGCACACACTAATATTAGGAGACTTCAACACTCCTCTCTCACCAATGGACAGGTCAATCAGACAGAAACCTAACAGAGAAATAAGAGAATTAATGGAGTTAATGAATCAAATGGACTTAACAGACATCTATAGAACATTCCACCCAAATAGGAAAGAATATACCTTCTTCTCTGCAGCTCATGGAACCTTCTCAAAAATTGACCACATACTCGGTAACAAAGCAAACTTCCACAGTTACAAAAAAATATTAATAACCTCCTGTGTCTTATCAGATCACGATGGATTAAAGTTAGAATTCAACAACAATGCTACCTCCAGAAAGCCTACAAACTCATGGAAACTGAACAGTCAACTACTGAACCATACCTGGATTAAGGAAGAAATAAAGAAAGAAATTAAAGTTTTCCTTGAATTCAATGAAAATAAAGAAACAACCTACTCAAACTTATGGGAAATTATGAAAGCAGTCCTAAGAGGAAAGTTCATAGTACTAAGTGCCCACTTAAAGAAAACAGAAAAAACACACATTGGAGAATTAACTGCCCACCTGAAAGCTCTAGAAAAAAAAGAAGAAGATTCACCTAGGAGGAGTAGAAGACTGGAAATAATCAAACTGTGGGCCAAATCAACAAAATAGAAACACAGAAAACAATACAAAGAATCAATGAAACAAAAAGCTAGTTCCTGGAGAAAATCAACAAAATTGATAAACCCCTATCCAACTAATCAAACGGCAGAGAGAGTGAATATGCAAATCAATAGGATCAGAAATGAAAAGGGGGATATAACCACAGACACAGAAGAAATTCAGAGAATCGTTAGATCTTACTACAAAAGTCTGTATGCCACAAAACTGGAAAATGTAAAAGAAATGGACACTTTTTTAGATAAATACCATATACCAAAGTTACACCAGGACCAGGTGAACAAGCTAAATAGACCTATTAGTCATGAAGAATTAGAAGCTGTTATCAAAAACCTCCCTACTAAAAAAAAGCCCAGGACCAGATGGTTTCAATGCGGAATTCTACCAAAACTTCCAAGAAGACCTAAGACCTATACTCCTTAATGTATTTCACAAATATAGAAACAGAGGAATCATTGCCAAATTCCTTTTATGAAGCTACAGTTACCCTGATACCAAAACCATACAAAGACTCAACCAAGAAAGAGAATTACAGGCCAATCTCACTCATGAATATCGACACAAAAATCCTCAACAAAATACTGGCAAACCGTATCCAAGAACATACAGAAAAATTATCCATTATGATCAAGTAGGCTTCATCCCAGAGATGCAGGGTTGGTTCAACATACGAAAATCTATCAATGTAATCCAGCATATAAATAAAATGTAAGAAAAAAAAACATATGATCATTTCATTAGATGCTGAAAAAGCATTTGACAAAATTCAACATTCCTTTATGATAAAAGTATTGGAGAGATTAGGGATACAAGGGTCATACCTAAATATAATAAAAGCTATATACAGCAAGCCAACAGCTAACATCAAATTAAATGGAGAGAAACTCAAAGCCATCCCACTAAACTCAGGAACAAGACAAGGCTGTCCACTCTCGCCATACCTCTTCAATATAGTGCTTGAAGTTCTAGCAATAGCAATAAGAAAACATAATGGGATCAAGGGGATTCGAATTGGAAAGGAAGAAGTGAAACTTTCGTTATTTGCAGATGATATGATAGTGTACATAAGCGACCCCCAAAACTCCACCAAAGAACTTTTACAGATGAGAAACAGCTTTAGCAATGTGGCAGGCTACAAGAACAACTCCAAAAAATCAGTTGCCCTCTTATACACAAAGGATATGGAAGCAGAGAGGGAAATCAGAGAAGCTTCCCCTTTCACGATAGCCACAAACAGCATAAAATATCTTGGGGTAACTCTAACCAAGGATGTGAAAGATCTATTTGACAGGAATTTTAAGGCATTGAAGAAAGAAATTGAAGAGTATACCAGAAAATGGAAGGACCTCCCTTGCTCTTGGATTGGGAGGATCAATATAGTAAAAATGGCAATTCTACCAAAGGCAATTTATAGATTCAATGTAATCCCCATCAAGGTCCCATCAAAATTCTTCACAGATCTTGAGAGGACAATAATCAACTTTATATGGAAAAACAAAAAGCCCAGGATAGCCAAAACAATCCTATACAATAAAGGATTTGCTGGAGGCATTACCATCCCTGACTTCAAACTCTATTTCAGAGCTACAGTAATGAAAACAGTGTGGTACTGGCATAAAAACAGAGAAGTCGACCAATGGAATCATATAGAAGACCCGAATTTTAACCCACAAACCTATGAACACTTCATTTTCGATAAATGAGCTAAAAGTATACAATGGAAGAAAGAAAGCATCTTCAACAAATGGTGCTGGCATAACTGGATGTCAACCTGTCGAAGAATGAAAATAGACCCTTATCTATCACCGTGCACAAAACTCAAGTCCAAATGGATTAAAGACCTCAATATCAGTCCGAACACACTGAACCTGATAGAAGAGAAAGTGGGAAGTACTCTACAACAGATGGACACAGGAGATCGCTTCCTAGGTATAACCCCAGTAGCACAGACATTAAGGGCAACATTGAATAAATGGGACTTACTAAAACTGAGAAGCTTTTGTAAAGCAAAGGACACTGTCACTGAGACAAAAAGGCAACCTACTGACTGGGAGAAGATCTTCACCAATCCCACAACAGACAAAGGTCTGATCTCCAAAATATATAGAGAACTCAAGAAACTAGACTTTAAAATGCTAATTAACCCAATTAAAAAATGGGGCACTGAACTGAACAGAGAATTCTCAACAGAAGAAGTTCAAATGGCCAAAAGACACCTAAGGTCAGGCTCAACCTCCTTTGCACCCAGGGAAATGCAAATCAAAACAACTTTGAGATATCATCTTACACCTGTCAAAATGGCTAAAATCAAAAACATTAAAGATAGCCTTTGCTGGAGAGGCTGCTGGAGAGTGTTTCGGTTTCTCAGGAAATTCGGGATCAACCTACCACTGGACCCAGCAATACCACTCTTGGGAATATCCCCAAGAGATACCCTATCATATGACAAAAGCATTTGTTCAACTATGTTCATAGCAGTAATATTTGTAATAGCCAGAACCTGGAAACAACCTAGATGTCTTTCAATGGAAGAATGGATGAAGAAAGTGTGGAATATCTACACATTAGAGTACTATGCTGCGGTAAAAAACAATGACTTCTCGAATTTTGCATGCAAATGGATGGAAATAGAAAACACTATACTGAGTGAGGTAACCCAGACCCAAAAAGATGACCATGAGATGTACTCACTCATAATTGGTTTCTAGCCATAAATAAGGGTCACAGAGTCTACAATTGGTGAACCTAAAGAAACTAAATAAGAAGGTGAACCCAAGGAAAAACATATAGTTAACATCTTGGCTATGGGAAGTAGACAAAATTGCCGGGGAGAAAATTGGGATCTTGGGGGTGGGGTGGGATGGGAGTAAGGAGAGATGGGGAGAGAAAAGTGAGAAGGGGAGGATGGGGGGAACTTGTGGAAAAAGGATGATTGGGATAAAGGAAGATTGGATAAGGGAGCACGGAAGCACAATTCTTAGTTAAGGGAGCCACCTTAGGGTTGGCAAGGGACTTGAACCTAGAGTGGCTCCCAGGAGCCCAAGGCGATGTCCCCAGTTAGTTCCTTGGGCAGCTGAGGAAAGGGAACCTGAAATGACCCTATCCTATAGCCATACTGATGAATATCTTGCATATCACTATAGGACCTTCATCTGGTGTTGGATGAAGATAGAGACAGAGACCCACCCTGGAGCACTGGACTGAGCTCCCAAGGTCCCAATGAGGAGCAGAAGGAGGGAGAAGATGAGCAAGGAAGTCAGGACCACGAGGGGTGCACCCACCCACTGAGACAGTGGGGCTGATCTATTGGGAGCTCACCAAGGCCAGCTGGCCTGTGACTGAAAAAGCATGGGATAAATGCAGACTCTCTGAACATGGCGAGCAATGAGGGCTGATGAGAAGCCAAGGACAATGGCACGGGGTTTTGATCCTACTTCATGTTCTGGCTTTTTGGCTGCCTAGCCAATTTGGATGATCACCTTCCTAGACATGGACGGAGCGAGGAGGACCTTGGACTTTCCACAGGGCAGGGAACCCTGACTGCTCTTTGGACTGGAGAGGGAGGGGGAGAGGAGTTGGGAGGAGGGGAGGGAAATGGGAGACTGGGAGGAGGCTGAAACTTTTATTTCCTTTTCTCAATAAAAAAAAAAAGATAAAAAAAAAAGAAAAAAGAAGAAGGCATGTACCACCACCACCTGGCAACTTGCTTTTTTTTTTTTTTAGTTAGAGAGAGAGAGAGAAAGAGAGAGAGAGAGAGAGACAGAGAGAGAGACAGACAGAGAGAGAGAGAGAGAGAGAGAGAGAGAGGATAGAAGAAGATAGAAGATAGAAGACAAAAAAATGTTTTCTTCCATTTTTTCTTCTGCCACCAGAAGTTTTAATCCATTTTGGGGATGGGGTTTTCGCCTTCAACTCATTTAATCAATAAAATCTCTCTTAGGGAATCTATAAGCAGTGTATCTGGAAACAATTAAACTCAGCAGCTAAAATTAATCACCACAGGCTCTTTTCATTCAAACAAACCAGTACCCCAAAGTTACTTACTCAGGTATTAACATTAACCACTCTTAGAGTTCAGTAAATAGACAAAGAGAAATAGTATATGTTTCTGTTGTTCTTGAGATGAGATGCTTCAAAACATATGCGAGAAAATGTAAGATACTTTCAAAATTACTTGATATTTCAATTTCTATTTAACTTGTTATATTTTATAGATAAAATGATTTTGATGTAAATTTTACATATGTGATTCTATTCATATTCACTGAATTTTTCTTAAGGTATATTAAAATTATTTATTTGTAATTATAAATGTGATATAATGAGATTTGACTTTCACATTTTGGATTTCATTGCAATATAGTTTAAACATCAATATTTGAGATTGCACAAGAAGCAGGACTTTCTATGTAAGAAACTCATAATTGTATAAGGTCAAATATCCAAAAAAGCAATTTCTTCTTGAATAACCAGAAGTATATTGCATACCACAATATCTATTCTTTTACTTGAGAAGAATAAAGTTCAGCTCCTATTCTGATGCAATAAGAAATATTTTATATCATTTTTCTACAGTCTTAGTTATGTGTAATAGAGAAATAGAAATTACTTATATTTAAGACGTAAGAGAATGTAAAAAATATATACGAATACATATATAAACTTTACATACATGGTTTAAGATTTCCCATAATCAATCTAAACATCCTATCAAACACTTCACAGTGTTGTGTGGGTCCTTTTGTACTGAAAACACCTAAGTATCATTTTCAGTAACTTTCAAGTATCCAATTTTAAATTTAATATTAAAGGTGTTTATCTGAAATACAATTTTTCTATCTCTGCTCTCTCCCTGCTCATACATTACTTGGTATAATATTTTGCTGCTTCACTTACTCAGTGTATCCCCTAATCAGTTTCTTCTTTTTCCTCTGTATTTAAAGGGAGTGGTGTTTTTTTTTTTTCAACTAAGTTCTGAAGCATGCAAAACACCATAAGTACATGGCATTCTTTGCCCTTGGAAAGTGGAAAGGTTTAAGAAGATGAATCTTGGATAAAAACATATTCAAAATTCTAAACGTTCTTTACTATAAATCTTTCAGAGCAATACATTGCATTCTAATGTACTTCCCTTGCAGAAGTGAAACTCATAAAAGTTCCTATAAGCAACTCTTGAGGACGATTTTCAGTTCCTCAGAAACTGACCTAAATGTCCTTATAGTCCAATATATAAGAAAGACTTGCAGTAATGATATTTACTACTTTTAATTATGTAGAAAATAAAGAAGCATAGTGTGTTCCTTTAAATCAAGATTCAGAGCCATCTAGTGTCATATTTGAAAAACATTTAGAGTTTTGCTCCTGTTATTTGTTAAATCTGTTTCCTTGACACTAGCAGACAAAATATGAAATCAGGCTTGGTGGTATACACCTATAATCTGATTACTTGGTAAAACCACGGGACTAGCTTGGATTATACATTTGACCTTTTCTCAATCTCAAGCAAATACAGAAATAACTGCTTTCCCCCAAAGATTTTTGAGTATCTTTGGGTGTTTGTAATGTAAACTACAAAGATGTGAATAAGAAGTTTGTACAGTGTGAAGGCGTAAGTCACAAACAACCCCACACCAGTTTGTAATTAGATTATTAAAGAGGTTATTTATTTTAAAGGGGAAAAACTTACAGATCACCGTCCCAGACAACGAGTTAAAATGAATTATCATCATCATAGAGTTGAATACAATTTAGAATATATATATGTGTGTGTATATATATATATATATATGTGTGTGTGTGTGCATGTGTATACTTATGTGTGTGTGTGTGTGTGTGTGCTGCTTAGAACCTAAAGAGTATAATATAATGTAGATTGAGAAGCTTAGTGGTCATCTTGACTACTTCTGGGGAGGTAATAATTTCTTTCTGTAATCTGAGCACTCTATGTATGTGAATGTTTTTCATTTGGTAAAAATACACTATGACTATGTTATAAATATGTGTGTTTCAGCTTATATTTTAAAATTTGACAAGTCATTTTAAAGCACTCTAAAATACCTCTATCAATTAAATATGAACTGAAGAAGAAGAAAGCACAGAAAAAGGAGATGCCTGGTACAATTTTAAAGTATTCCAGAATTAGCAAATTTATGTAAATGGACTAACACACATTTAAAATTTGAAGTGTTAATCCAAGCAACATTATTAAAGATGTATTTAAGGATTGGAAATAAAGCATGTAATACAAGAAACTTAAGATAAAAATTAAAATAATATTGGCAATGTATGATTTTTCATAGAATGATGCTAGTGATATGTAAGATTATTCTTCAAGGATTTAAATATTAAACTATTTAGATACATCCTTACCTCATGTAATAAATGGCAGTAGTGTCCTTAAATTTATATTTTGTCAACCAAAAACTTTAATATATATGTTATGAACGATCCCTTGAATTACATAATTATAGCCATTTGAGTACCAGTAGGCTTCATTAGTGGGATGCAACATATATTTTAAACAAAATTAATCACGAGACTTAAAGAGAGCTGTTGTATAGTATTTAAATATTTAACTCACATTTGTTCTCCTATAAATATTTATTAAGTAGCTCTAATATGCTAGACACCAGGGACACAGTAGAGAATAAACAGACTTGAGTTCTATTTTCATGGAGCTCACATTTTAATGAGGATCAACACACAATAAACAAATGAATAATTCATTAATCACAGCTGGAAAGGAAAGCAAAAAGTGAAAGAAGAATGGACATTGAGGTGGTGAAACTGTATTTTCTATAATGTTCTGGAAGTGATTTCTTCAGGAAGTTGCATTTACAAAAGACACATTAACAAGATCATATATGGTACAAAGTGTATGGAAAGGAGCAAAGAATTCACCGGATATGAAACACTAAAACAGAATTCCCAAGAACAGCAAAGAGAACAGTTATACTTACACAGGGAAAGAGTGACTTTCAGAACATTGTAAGCAAGGTTGGCTTATCAGATAAGTGTTTGTTAACTGGATAGAGATTTTAAGTGCATATGTGGCCTTAAACTGAATTAAAACAAATCAAGCCATTATTGTCAGAATTTTGAACATGAATATAACAATCCATAACTATGGCTAGAAAACTGAAAATACATTTGTGCAATTAAAATCCCAGTTAATTAGCAAGGATTTAAAAACAATGAGCAAAATAAATAACTGACCTTCATAAAAATAGACATATTGCAAAGTATGAAGCAAGCATTTTTCTTTTGTCCTCTTGAGCTTTGAGTCTTAGGGAAAGTATTATCTAACTCAAAATGTCACTAAACCTAACGCCTAGTTGTACCATAACTCTTTTTCTTCCTAATTCATTTTGCACATTCTTGCAAAAGCTGCTTTTACTGTATGTTCAGAATGTAGTCCTTGACTTTCCATTATATCCATCTCAGTGGAAAGCCCCCATTTAGCATTCCACTGCACGTGAATATAGTTGTTGTTTTTACTCTTTACTTTTTGGGTGCCCGCCACCCAGCTCCCAAATAAGCACCCATGGACCCTCATTCTTCCTTATAAAGGCCTGGACTTAGTTTGCCTTGTTTCTAACCCGCTTTCAGTAACATAAATATTTCCATCTATCTTTTGCCTATGTATTTTTAATTTTTTCTATTTTTGTATATTGCTTCCTTACTTCTTACTCTGTGTCTGGCTGGTGGACCCCCAATGTTATCCTCTTTCTTTTGTTCCTCTTTGTAAACCAAAGGCCAGTAAAATTAACTCATTGCTTTTTTATGAGTAAAATTTTACTTAAAATAGTAGCTCTTGTTAGATATAGGATATCTACACCTATCTGTATCTATAACTATATTATCTGTATCTATATCTTAGATAGATAGATGATAGATAGATAGATAGATAGATAGATAGATAGATAGATACATACATACATACATACATACATACATACATAGATACATAGATGCATGGATAGATAAATAATCTTCCATACCCTTCAGCAACAGTGACTGTGACAGAGTAAAAAATGATTCTCTAAGTCTAAAGCATTAACTATTTGAACATTTAGAACAGCTGTTCTCAGCTGTAAGCTGGGATTCCTTTAGTTGGTGGTGTCAAAGGACCTGCTCACGGGAGTTACCTAAGACCATCAGAAAACACTGATAATTACATTATGACTTATAACAGTAGCAAAACTCCAGTCATGACTTAGCAATGAAAATTAATTTATGGTTGGGTGTTATCATAACCTGAGGAATGGTATCAAAGAGATACAGCATGAGGAAAGTTGAGAATCAACGCTGTTGAGAAAGTGGACACAAACTTCTAAAGCAGATCATTAAAATTTGCATCTAATACTTACGAGGATAACATCTTTATGGAATACATCTTTTTTTTTTCTTACATGCCTCCAAACACAGTCTACTGAAGCTAGGCAGAAGACAGCAACTACATTACTCTTCTTACTGAAATAAATTTTAGAGAATTTGTCAACTGCACAATAGCTTTAGAATATTTAATATTCAGTTGATTATAAAATGTTTAAAACAACACTGAAGGGCACTTTTGGGAAATACAAGTTTAAAGCAAAGTTATATAAATTTTATTAAAGGTTTTAGTTTTATTTTTTTAAATTTATGGGTATGAGTGTTTTCCCTGAACTTATATATACATATATACATGTACCACATGTGTGTGTGAAGCCTATGGAGGCTGCTCCCTTGGGAATGGAGTTACAGGTATTTGTAAAATGCCATGTGGATGTTAGAAACTTATATGAGTCCTTTGCAAGAGCAGCAAATACTCCTAACAAGTGAGCCATCTCTCTAACCCTGAAGTATTGTTTTGGTTTCTGTGTTTTTTTAATTACTATATAATTTGGAAAAAAAAGTGTCTCCTGTTGTTAACTAGGTAAGAAGCAAATTTTTTGAAGAGAAAGTATTGCTCATCACTAAAGACATAACAAATGAAAATGTGTTTTGTTTCGTCGTATGTACATTTTTCTTCTAAAGGGACAATATTTTTTTGTATTTGCACAATAATAATCAACTCATCATAGCACACTCTATAAAAAGCAAAAGTCACATACACTAATTAGAAATTTAATCTAATAGCAATGAAATTTCTGAAGAAAATTGGAAATAATTTAGTTTGTCATCTTTCTTGATGCGATTCTGACCTCTATATGAATTTTAAAAGGTTATAGTGTAAGTATAGTTAATACAAACCTAAAAACAAAGCTAAAATTAATCTTAGTTAAGCTAAACATAATATCGTGATTTATGTGAATATCTAATAATTACTATTCTATATGTATTTGAAACCAAAATTGAACTGTGAATCTTTTAAATGTCCTTCTTTTTAATTATACTTAACTAAAATTATTTTACTGCATTGTTAACATTTTTGCACATATAGTGCATTTAAAATAATAGTAATATTTCATTTTAACATTTCTACTTTTAGACTTCAATGACACATCATTTTACAAAACAATATATTGATTTTTGTCATACTTTTAAAAGAAACTAGTGATATTTTTTCTGTCCATGAAAGAAATATTTTCTCTTATACCGGTAGTATGAAATGGAAGTACATATCATCTTTGCCCTTTCAAACCAGAAAAGGTCAGAAACTTTCAAGTATTTTTCTTCTAATTGCATGCATTTTTCTTTATTTTCTTCCATTAGCGAAAAATATAGTAATCTAACTGCCTTTGAAACTGAAGTTATTTGGTGACATTTACTAAATCAACTCTATTAGATCTTTTGGTCATTATATAATTTATTTCACTCATTCAGTGCAAAAAAAATGGTAGTATTTTCTACCTGGTAGGCACAGTTGAGTCTCTTTTAGGTCTCAATAGTTGAAAATGTGTACTCTTTGCCAGTGTTTGCACCATGGCAAACAAATAGAATCACATCAAACCTGTGTAAAATATATTGCGTTGTGATTTTTATCTTGAAGGAAACAAAAAAATTTGGAGCAAAGGATCAATATAACATGAGATTTCAGTATAGACACAAGAGTATTAATGGAGCAAGGATATAAACAAGTATCTGAGTGATAATACTCGCAGGTCATAGAAGTGATCACATAAGAGATGTAGAGGGGTAAAAGTATTTCTATCACAATCACAGTGAGAGTATGTTACTGACTTGCCTATAAGAAGGCAATAGTGGACAACAAGGCAAATATTATCAAAAGTTGTGTTAGAGAAAATAATATGCTGAATTTTATGATTACATATAAATTTTGAGGAAAAGTTCAATTAAGGGTACAGAAAATGTTTATTTAAAAACTTGTTTAGCAATGGCTAAGATCATGGTATACATATATCTTCCCCTAAGTGATTTATGATGAATGAGGAAGAGCATGTTTAAAGATATACTAAATCATATGTAAGTGGATAAGATATCAAAGGAGAAGTTTTTTCATAAAACTAACCTATAAGGTGACTGTCCTGCCCAAAAAAGCAAGGATTTACAAATATGTCATGGAATTACATTGGAAAAGGTCAACTAAACAAAGAACAGAAAAGACAAATAATTGTTAATGTTGTGCTAAAGGTATATGGATAAATGGGTGAGTGAATGAATGAATGAGAGAGAAAATAGCAATAACTGCAGATGAGAATATAGAATAAGAAATTTTTTGAATTCTATTCCATTAATATTCAAAATTATGATCATGAAAAGTTAGAAAAATTGTTCAAGTACTTTGAATAAAATTAAACTATAGTATCTATCTTATATATAAATGCACTACTAACTTTAAAAAACCCATCTTCACATAAATATTGCAACAGTATTTTATTAAAATTTTTAAAACATGGAATGAATAATTTTTACCTTTCTTATGTTTATTTTGCTTTAATTTGCATAGAAAAAATTCATTCTTTAACTGAGGTTGATAGACGTGGAACTCACAATAGCCTAGGCTAAAACCGAACTAATAAAATTTCTTTTGTTCCATTTTCCAGTGTTCAAGGATTGCAATGTAAATACCCAATCCAGCATCCAACATATCCTTTGATAGAGGGAATGGGTGAACAGCCTGTAATACCTCATGCAGTAGAACATTACTCAATAATGGACAAAAATAAAATATCAAGCCGGAGAAAAATACTGAATCTCAAAACCATATTGATAAATCAGAGAAACTAGTCTCAAAATGATATTAATTGTACAAATCTGACAAAGCAGAATTCTGGGAAAGTCAAAACTATACAGACAGCAAAATGTTTGTACTGAAACTAAAAAGAAAAAGTCTGGGTATGTGGTGCTTAAGAAACATCAGTTCTAGGATTTTATTATTTATAATACGGGGACAGTGGAGCAAAATTCCTAACATTCATGAACCATGGAATATACAATGCAAAGGATGAAACTCAATGGTATAATATAGTTAATCATCAGGCATCGGTTCTGATTAATCATAGAACCTTACTACCTTAAGACAAGTTTCAAATGTGGAAACTGGGGAAAGGAGCAGGGAATATGTGGGAATTTCTATACTCTATATAAATACTGCTTCTGCAAAAATACATCTAATAATGGGAAATAAAGAAAATGCATACAAAAGATACCAAAAAGTTTTGTAAGAGAAATAAAGAAGATTATTAGCTTTTATAATTGAGAAACAATTAATGACTGAATATAGTATGAAAAGTTTCTGATCAGGTGTGTTTGCAATGGGCAAATGGTGTAATGATTTTTCAGAAACTTAAAAAACTGATATATGTTCCAAGTAGGAAATCAGAGAACTGACTTCCAGAGAAGGAGAAATATTGTCATAAGGAAATATATGACCCAATATGTGGTTAATAGAGGGTAATTCTGTATCAATTGAACGAGTATACAGAAGTCAGACTATAAATATTCCATTAAAAAGAAAGAGAAAGAAGTTTACAGCAGGAAATTAGATTGTGTGTCCTTGTTTAGTAACTCACTTAGACAAAGGCAATTTATAATACCACAATAATAATACCAAACACAATTTGCATCCTCTTGTGTTCTTACTTTCTATGGGTATGGTGACCATGTTTGCAGATGTGTGTGTGTGAATATATGAATTTTTCAGAAGCATGAGGAATGTTTATTTAACTTGAATCCCTATTTCCTAACTATAGTTTCACAATGCAAGAAGTAAAATAGATATTTTCTTATGCACATTGCAGTATTTGTCATCACCTCAGAAAAATAAATGTAAACTTCTTTCCCAAATATCTTAGCTTCTAAATGCCAATTTCAGTATTACAGATGGGATTACTCCAGATACTGTGGAATCATGGAATTTTTTCAAGAAAACTAAAAACAGATATATAATATGATCCAAACGCACTGCTCCTAGGTACAAACAGAAGGGATCTGTCTCAACATAACACAGAATACCTACACATCCATGTTTATTGAGTCATTAGTTGCAGTAATCATGTTGTACACAAGCTGTGACTGGATGGCATTAATGTGTACATTTGTGTACATTTGTAACAGAATTTATTCAACCATAAAGAGGAATAAAATAATACTTTTCACACAAAATTTTATAGATATAGATAATATATAGGTATAGATATGGATATGGCTGAAGATACAGATGACATAGGTAATAGGATAGATATAGCTACGGATACTGATGTAGGTGCAGATACTGATATAGATATAACTGGAGATCATCATAATAAGTGAAATAAACAAGACCCAAAAAGGAAACATCTATTTTTAGTCAATTAAGATATGAACATAAAAGGGGCTATTTAGGAAGAGAAAAAGACCAGTGAGAGATATGGTTTCAAAAGATCACAAAGAGTCAATGTGAAAAATTTTGTTATATATATGCTTGAAAATTCAATAATGAAAAATTTTGTTATGTTTACCATTAACATATATGAATGAAAGTCTACAAATATTTATGGTGCCTTCTTCAATGCAATATTGGTGTTTCTAAAGTAGAGTAACTTGAAAATTTGTGAGTTGAATATACCTAACACTGAAAACTTGAGATACATAGTATCCTGTGATTATCCTTTGTGAAGCCAGACTTTTCGAAGCATTGCTTTTCAGTTTTATTTTAATAGCACACAGAACTATTTTTGGTGGCAACAGTCTGCAAGACACTTAAAGTAGAGCAACAGTGGAGTTATTAAAATAAAATAACCTTCAAGAATTAATACTCTTTTGAAATACTGAAGAATTATTTGCTCATAATTACAGGGAATAGACCGATTGGAAGCAGAGTGCCCTCAAGCACTCGATCTGTTATGTGTTCTTATGAATTCATTTTCATGAGAAATCATGTTAATTGCAGGCTTGAAAAGAAATCTGAAAAAGTACAAAATGGACGTTTAAGTGATATTTTAAAGAATGAACATTAAATTAGCATCTTTTAATGATTCAGCTTAATTTCATTATGAAATGAATATGCCATTAAATTTAGATGTTAGATTAAATTTCATAAGAGTAAGGACATCTTTTACTGAGGAAACAATAATTCATAAAGATAAACATGGACATTCAAAGGAAAATCATTAACAGTAATAATGTAATTACTTTACTAATATTTTTAATTATAAATACATTCTTCTCTCCCTTCCATTTTTTTTTGCACTATGTCCTCCCAGAAACAACACTAGTACTTTCTCAAATTCATGGCCTATATTTAACTGCTGAAACATACAAATATATGGTATGTGCACATTTATTCCTAAATATATAAATATAGTCTTCTCAGTTTACCTAACCTATATGTGTATGGTCTCAGGACTGATATCTTGGTCCTAGATACAAGTTGGGGTGCTCTTCCCTGGGTAAGAACATTACTCCTCCTCTCAGCATTCTCCTTTTGCCCATGTTTTTATTTTTTTTATTTTATTTTTTTTTTAATTTGGATCTGAGGACAAGTGAACTTTCTTCCTTCTGTGTTAAGAGTCCATTGATAGCATCTTTTTTAGGTGTTGTTATAGGTAGCCGTGATGATAAAATTTCGTGATTATACCCTCTCTAACAATACAAGGAGACACAATCTGAACAAAGAAAACAAATAAATGTAATGTTCCACAGACTCTTAGAAGCTTTCTGCCCCCTCTTACACAACAACTCCTAAGCTTTTGGTGCAGGGGTTGTATTGTGGGTTTATCAGATATGACAGGGTACCATATGCTCTCCTGTTCTCTGCAGCATGCTGATCAGGTATAGTGTAACTGGAGGTTTCTCTTTCGCCCACCATTTCCCGAGTAACCACAGTGAGGCTTAATATTAATTACAAACTGGCCTACTAGCTCAGGTTTATTATAAACTGGTTCTTACAACTAACTTAATCCATTCTTAATAATCTATATATTAGCACGAGGCTTGTGGAAGCCTCACAACATGCTTCTATGTGACTGCTAGCGTTCCCCAGACTCCACCTTCCTTTTCCCTTTATCTTCACTTGAATTTCCTGCTTGGCACTATTCTGTCTTGCTATTGGTCAAATCAACTTCTTTATTAACTAGTAGTAATAAAACATATTCACGGTATGCCGAAGGGCATCCTGCATCAGTATAGTTTTCTGAAATGGCCTCGATCTATTGCAAAGGGAAGTTTATTTCATGAGGAGTGAGAATTACACCTATCTTAAATTACAGATACTTTATATTTACTTTGCAATATTCATATTATTTACACAAAATCAAAAGTTTTGATTCTTTATATAATCAACAATTAGAGAATATCTGAGTATATTAACATAGTATTTTCTTGGAACAATGAAATAATTATTGGAATATTGAAACTCCCATAAAGAAATTTTAGTTGAATTGACTTAGCTTTTCTGCCTCCATTTTAATTATATATAAATAAAAATAAACATGGAAAATAAATGAGAACTTGGGGCATATAATATTACTGAACACATTAGAAGTGTTTGCAAAAACAACCTTTATAATCTACTGCCTAAAATTCCAATAGAGTATTTTTCATCTAAAGTAAATAATTTTATTTTCCCCTAACATGTCTCTTAAGAATATGTTCTTATACTGTTTTTTAAATAATAAAATGGTTCCAATTTCAATAATCCTACATCCTAAAATGGATATATTCATTAATACTTCAAATTTTGCTTATTTATTTTATATTTTTGCTTTTTAAAATGTTTTTAGTTGAAATAGAATTTAACCATTCTTACTATCCTTCTCCCTTCCTCTCTCAAACCTTCCCTAGCTCATAAACTGATAACTTCTTTTTCATTTTATTGTATTTGTTATATTTGTATGGACAGAAATATAAATAAGTGCATCATGATGAATCCATTTTCCATGATTATGTATATGGTTCCAAAGCTGACCATGCTGCCTAGGACAACCAATAATAAAGCTCATCTTGGGAGAAGCAAATTCGCCTCCTCTCCTCCCAGAAGTCAATAGTTGCCTATAGCTCCTTGTCTAAGCGTGGAACCTTTAGAATTTTTGTCCTTCCGTGTTAAAGCATCCAATGATATTGATATTTCTGGTCTTGTTTAAACAGTCTTTTCCATAATAGATTATTTCACAGCAGAATTCCTGGTATTCTAGCTTTTTTTTTTTTTAATTTTTTATTGAGAAAAAGAAAAAAAAAAGTTTCCGCCTCCTCCCAGCCTCCCATTTCCCTCCCGCTCCTCCCACACTTCTCCCCCTCCCTCTCCTGTCCAAAGAGCAGTCAGGGTTCCCTGCCCTGTGGAAAGTCCAAGGTCCTCCCCGCTCCGTCCATGTCTAGGAAGATGAACATCCAAACTGGCTAGGCACCCACAAAGCCAGAACATGAAGTAGGATCAAAACCCCGTGCCATTGTCCTTGGCTTCTCATCAGCCCTCGTTGTTCGCCATGTTCAGAGAGTCCGGTTTTATCCCATGCTTTTTCAGTCACAGATCAGCTGGCCTTGGTGAGCTCCCAATAGATCAGCTCCACTGTCTCAGTGGGTGGGTGCACCCCTCGTGGTCCCGACTTCCTTGCTCATGTTCTCCCTCCTTCTGCTCCTCATCGGGACCTTGGGAGCTCAGTCCAGTGCTCCAGTGTGGGTCTCTGTCTCTATCTCCATCCATCACCAGATGAAGGTTCTATGGTGATATGCAAGATATTCATCAGTATGGCTATAGGATAGGGTCATTTCAGGTTCCCTATCCTCAGCTGCCCAAGGAACTAACTAGCTTTTTTTTTTTTAATTTTACCTAAGTCATAGAGACAGAAGATGTAGAGTAAATATGTCCTTGGGGGCTGACCATCCCCTGACTAATTTACCTCTACATAGTGTCTAGTTGGGATTTCTAGGATGGTCTCCATTTGCTGTAAAGAGAAGTCTCTTTGATGAGGGGATGGAAATAGCTTCACTTAGAATATAAGAATGAGATATATCATATAGGAAGAAATTATGCTGCTCTAGTAAAGGAGAAGTAATAATTCTTTTCATGACCTCACTAGTCCTGGGAATTGGCTATGTTTCCAGTTTCAGTCATGATTTCCCTCCTGAGCCTCAAGTTTAATTAGACAGCTATTGTTTGCCATCAATATAAGAGTGGCACTTTTTTGCACCTTTATGCATATCATTCCATGCTGGTAATTGTCAAGTCAAGACTCATTTCTATTTCTGTCAAGGTGATGCTACAATTTAATTGTTGCAAGAAGCACATTTCCAAAATGAGTCCTCCTAGGCTTTATAAAGTATGGAACTCAATAGTGTTAACCATGTGTATTTATTGTACATCAAATTTATTATATGTAGAGAATTTTCATCTTGGAGAATTGAAATTACATACTCATTAAACTACTTCTCTTTTTTTTTAACCCACCACTCACAGGAAAAGTGTTCTAATTTTATGTTTCTCAAATCCAACATTTTGTGAAGCTTCATATCAGTAGTTCCATGCAGTAGTTACCAATAGATGGATATTATTGTTTTAGATGATGTCTTCAACTTTCATCAATGACATGAGATTTTATAGCTTGAAGACTTTATTGAAGGTTGAATAAATCTTATATATCATATGTTCTTTAACAGTTAATACATTGGCAAATATTTAAGTTATTTTTACTTTGTGGGTATAGTGGAATATTGGGATGGATAATAAATGTCTGTCTACATAAATATCACCTTATCACATTGATTGCAATTATTTGATCTAAATCCCTAGACACAGATTGCTGGATAATATGTTAACTCATTTTTGCTATAGAGACAGTTTCTGCATTCTGTTTGGTTCAGTTACTTTCCAAATAAGTACAAGATGACATCCAGTTATGAATTCCATCTGAGATTATTGATTTTTAGAAATATTTCTTTATGTTTAAACTATAATACATATGTTAATACATATGTACCTTGAAATATTATATATATATATATATATCACCACATCATACTCTTTCCAAATTCATGATTTCTTTTATAGTTAATGATGTGATGAAATTACATATCACTTGTGGTCACTGAACATATGCTTTGGGATAATGTCTGTTCAAGTCCTGTGCTATTTTAAGTTGATTTGGATTGTTTGTCACTGTTGACTCGTAATACATATTGTTGTCTATTTTTATTCTTTTGCATATACATAACTTAAAGATTTTTTTTTAAATCACCATTTGATGTTTTTTGCTGTCAGCACCCTAATTGTAGTTTCTTGTCAGTAGCATTAAGCCTTGATTGCTATAATTTGGAATAAGTTTTGCTGTTAGAAGTTACAATGTTTTTTTTTTTTTTGTAATTTTGGTTACTTTACTCAAAATTGATTTTTGTCTACACAACGTCTTCTGTGATACCATATACATGTTGGTATTAATTTCTCAGCCTGTAAAAATTAAGTGATGAGATTACTGACAGGAATTACATTGAGCCTTTAAATCTCTTTGAGTAATAAAGACATTGAGCAATTTGTAGATATTAATTATTTTTAGCCACAAATATGAAAAGATTATTTCTGCATTATCAAATTTTGTTCAAAAGTAATTATGTACCTTATAGAATTATCTCAAAGATTTAATAATACATTCTACTTTTAGAGTATAATTTTCCTCCTCAATTATTTAGGGTTATTTGGAAAATTTTTATTAGTTTATCCAGTTATGAAGAAATATGTTGGTCAGGGGAATTCACAACATTTCTAAAAATAATGTTATTTCATTTTGACTTTTATTGACATCCAAAAGTTGAAGATAAGCTCCTTTATATGTAAACAATGTGCACTTTTGACATGGAACTATGGAACTTGGAGTGCACAGTGGGGAACTGTGGCAGGAGGCAGACATAATGACTTTGACAGAAAATTAAGAGTTTTCATCTTAAACTGCAAGCAGATAACAGAACAAACCGGAAACAAAGCCTGACCATGGTGATATATTTCCTCCAACAAGACCATGCCTCTTAAACCTACTAAAAAACTACCACCAACTGGGGAGTGATGAAGGAAGGTCATTGGTTAAATAAAAAGAAACTGCTTGGCCCTCATTGGTTAGAAGCCTCATCTGCAAGGCTGTCCTGGTCTGAAACCTCATCTGCATGACTTTCGCTGTCAGAAACTTCATCTGTATAGCTCTCATCGTCGACATAAACGTCACATGTGTGGCCAACCTCACCTGGGGCCAATGTGGGCAGAAGCCTCATCTGCAAGGCTGTCCTGGTCAGAAACCTCACCTGCATGGCCTTCGTAGGCAGACACCTCATCTGCAAGGCTGTCCTGGTCGGAAACTTCATCTGCATGGCCTTAGTAGGCAGACACATCATCTGCATGGCTCTGGTGGTCAGAAACCTCACTTGCACGTCCTTCGTGGTCGGAAATTTCATCTCCTCTGCCCTCCTGGTCCAAAACCTCATCTGCATGGCCTTCGCGGTCAGAAACTTCATCTGCATAGCTCTCGTGGTCGGAAACCTCATCTGCGTGGCCATCATGGTCTCCATTCCCAGCCACGTGCTGGTTCTCTGAGCCTTCATGCAAACTGTCTGCTGTCCAGCAGTCCCAGCTCACAGTAGCCTGCTGCTCCAAACTCTCCCATTCCCTCCTTTTTAACCAGTCCCAAAAGATCATCCACAGGGCCAGGCACAGAAAAAGCCACATTCTTCATAAAAGAAAAAACGGTCTACTTAGCTCTTGTTTCTTGGAGGCTGGAAATCCAGAAGATAAGTTGAAGGTACTGGCTGCTTCCATTTGTGGTAATAAGAGCGGCGGGGCTGCGTCCCCGGCACCCGGCTGCCCTCATGGCTAGCTTTACCCAAAATAATTACATGGAAACTGTATTCTTTTAAGCACTGCTTGGCCCTTTAGCTCTAGCCCTTACTGGCTAATTCTGATATCCCGATCAACCCATTTCTAATAAACTGTAGCACCGGTGTTATCGGGAAGATTCTAGGTCCATCCTGGGTCGGAGCTGAATCGCATCTGCCCGGGAGCATGGCATCTCTCTCTCTCTCTGAGGCATCTGCTCCCCAGAGGAGAGCCATGAAGTCTGAGCTCACTTCCGCTTCCTCCCAGCGTTCTGTTCTGTTTACTCCTCCCACCTATCCTCTAACCAATGAGGGCCAAGCAGTTTCTTTTTATTTAACCAATGACCTTCCTCCATCAGGGTAGAAAGTATTAAAACACCTGAGCCTACTGGCAATATTCTCAGTAAAACCAATACTATATCCTTTTCTACTTTATAGTCTTGAGTGCTGGGATTAAAGTCATAGACCATCATGCTTGACTGAAAATAACTTTCTAATTGAATAAAGGTGCATTAATTGATGAGTGAAAACTCTATACATTTTTCAACTACTTGGCAAGTCTGATGTATAAATATCAGGAGAACTACAAACAAGGAGAAATGAAATTCTATTGGGTATGTGAGTATTTGTAGCTTATTTGCAGAATAAAAATTGATTTTTTTTTAAAAAAATTATCCCCCCTCCCATTCTCTCTGTGTATCTCAGCTTTCTTACAGCTGCTAGGGGTTTCCAATTTTCTTTCTTTTGCACAGTCACAAGACAAAATATTTAAAATTAGGGATATTTCTCACTATGCATGCAACACCCTACTACTTCTTGACCTTATCTGCAATAAGTCTCAATTATCAATTTATATTCTAGGAATGCACCATGAGCAGATGCATTATATTGGTGAGCATTGTGTATTGTCATCAAAATAAATGACTCAAACATATGGAGTTAAGAGCAGCTGTTTTTTTTTTTTCGTGTTTTTTAAATTTTATTTTTTGCTCTTTGGGGACCTGACACCCAACTCCCAAATAAATACTGGGAGACTTAATCTTACTTATGAATGCCTGGCCTTAGCTGGGCTTGTTTTTAGTAAGCTTTTCTTCAACGATCCCATCTATCTTTTTTCTCTGGCTTTTTACCTTTCTCTATTCTATGCATATTTTTTTTTAACTTTTTACCTTGTTGTTGGCTATGTGGCTGGGTGGCTGGCCCTTTGTATCTTCCTTTCCTTCTTTTTCTCTCTTCCCTCATTCTTCTTCTTTAGACTAAATTTCTTCTATTTATTCTCTCTGCCTGCCAGCTCTGAGAATGCTTTCTATGCCTAGTTATTGGATGTTTAGATCTTTATTAAACCAATTAGGGGTTTTCAAGATGCACAGTAACACAGATTTACAGAGTTAAACAAAGGCAGCTTAAAAGAATGAAACATGTCTTTGGATCATTAAACAAATATTTGACAGCATAAATGATTATAAAACATCCTAAAAAATATCTCACAACAGTTAAATGTGTACACAATAACACTAGAAACTTTAGTTAAAAACCAGTTAAAATTATTTTAAAATCTCACTGTACTTTAAACAATAATTTCTTTCTTTGAGTTTAGAAAAGTTGATAGTTCTTCCTTATTGTGAATTTTTAAAACAATGATAATTTCACTTGAGAGCCAGTACATTTAAGGTCTCAGAGATGTCAAAATTCATCAAAAAGTCATTTATTTTTAATCTAGATTAAACAAATTTGTAATGACAAAATTCAGTTATAAATTACATTGACTTTCTCTTTTATCTAACATTTAAAGATAAGGAGTTATGGACAAAAACTAAGAAATATACTTCATCAGAAACCAAAGAGGCAAAATGAAAGACACTGCATTTCTCCTTCGTTTCTTTATTTAAGAAATAAGGCAAACCCAAGTTTTGTTGTTTTTTTTTTCAAATATTGAGCATCATATTATCAACAGAAACT
The DNA here is from genome assembly GCF_018167655.1 of Microtus oregoni. Classification (NCBI taxonomy): domain Eukaryota; kingdom Metazoa; phylum Chordata; class Mammalia; order Rodentia; family Cricetidae; genus Microtus; species Microtus oregoni. The sequence goes on from NW_024543060.1 coordinate 21,863,654, forward strand.
GACTACATCCTCCATTAAAGGGAAGTTGGATACCACCACAAATCCACAGAATACACATTAATAGTGTAACCCTTCCATTCACCTGTACGTTTATCAAAAAAAATAAGACCAATGAAAATAAAACTCTCCTCACAAATATATCATGCCTTTTGTTTCATTAAATTAGAGAAATATTCAGTGTCATATTTAGAAGTTATCATCTCATTCAAACATGCATTTCTTCTTCACATCATTCTTTTAATGAATCACCAAATATTTCATACTTGGATTAAACCAAACAAAACAATCCATCTCTCACAGCCTTCTATACCTATGTTTCAAAGGGCAGCATGCCAGTACTCAGGGGCTCCAGAACATTGTCAAAGGAAAGCCATTAGTGCATTTTATTGAGACTGTGGTCCCCACAATGAAAGGGGGCATAATTCCACCTCAACTAAAGCCTTTGTCCGCAGAAATAAGATTCCATTTCCTTAAGTAATAGCTTATTTCCTATTGACAAGTGTCTCTCTATTCCTATTACACCTCCATGAAATGCTTGTCAGCCCATCCTTGACCCAGCCAAATACAGTCATTTCAGTACGTGGTCATCAATGCTCAGGCCCATGTGCAGCTGTTTGTGTGTGCCTAAACGGCAGCATGAAGGTCCTACTGCAGGAAATCCTGTGTTTCTGTGCCTCTAAGAATGGTGAGGAACACATAAGACACCTTAGAACTAACAGAAAAAAAAGAGAATGGGTCACTGGGAAGAGAAAACTCATAGTTAGTACTATGAGTATATTATTAAAATATGAATATTGTGTAGCCTAAAGTCAAAGCACAGAAAATGGATTTTAACTCAGTTCCATTCTAAAGCAACAAGAATTCCATATTAGAGTCTCTGCATCTCTGTTTCTGAATAGCTTCTCCTGGGGGGATGACTACCAGGTGGAGGAAATTGTTGCCATGGCTGTTTAAATGAGGGTGTTATTTTCCTAGACACACATGGTAGAAAGAGAGAACTTCTGCCCTAGGCTGTCCTCCAATGTCCAGTTTCATTTATTAGTACATGGGGGTATCATTACATAGTGCTACCCTATGAATGTAGTGATATTTTCTTTGTGATCTAACAAATAAAGCTTTCCTGAAGATCAGAATGGAGAGCTAGGCCACTAGTTAGCCATAGAGGCCAGGCAGTGGTAGTACACAACTTTAACCAATTAGGAATTCCTGCTACATAACCCCAAGCACTAATAAATCATGGTTTAAAAAAAGTCATGCCTTTCTTTTTACTAACTACAAAAGTCTCCCAATTTAGCCATTTTGGGCATAGCCATTTGTTTTATTTGTTATGAATTCTGTAAGTAATTGTTACCATGTTTAACATATCCCTTTATCTCAAAACTGAGCTCAAACACAAGAAATTATCCCCATCCCCAAGTTAAGTGGAGTATTAGTTACTACATAGTTATTACACTTAATGTTTAAAAAGTATTTATTCAGAAGGACTTCGTCATAGTTAATTGAAATTCCAACATCCAGATATGTTTCTCTAGTTCGTATTACACTTTTGTCTAAAAGCGTTTGGTTCTTTGTTAAAAAAAAAAAAAAAGTATTAGTGATGACAGTAAATGTGGAATTTCTGGGGAAAAATCATTAAAGAGAGAAAATGACTCCTATTCTTCTTAGAGAGTCACAAGGATCTTGAGAAGCTATGGACCAGTTTGTCAGCTGTGAACTGATCCTGTGAAGTTACTATACTTATTCTTTATGCTTGATTTTATTTATTTGCTATATTTTGAATTATCTTAATTTTTATTTCATATTAGTTCTTCCCATTTTACAATGTATTCGTTAATATATTTGAATTCTAAGATATGTAAAATAATGTGACCTAATAAATTCTATTGCATATTATTGAAATCAGTATGCAGATTCTTCTATAATCACCTATGCATACTATATGCTTTCTGGTTGCTTATATGAATTTTGGAGGTTTAAATCTTAAAGACAGAAGAAAGAATGTCAAATGGTTCCAAAAAGCATTACATTTAAAATAAAATGTCATAATAATAAAGTATGTATTATTTTCATATAATAATTTTAACACATTCATTTTGAACTTTATATACTAAAATGATGAATCAAATACTATGTTTAAGAATATACCATATTTTCAAAATTTATTTAAATCAGCATTTTACAAATAAAATTCCACACAAATACCACATACTGTTATAAGTATATGTAATATAACATATTTAATACTTTTTTTAAAAAAATAACATGTTTCTTTTGAATATGCGTGTGGTCCCCGGCACCACTGTTCTCATGAAGTGTGAAAAAGCAAGCTTTAGGAGTCGGTTCTTAGCTTCTACCAATTGGGCACTAGGGACTGAACTGAAGTCATCAGGTAAAGCGAGCAGCTTTACCCTCCAAGCTTAAGGATTGTAAATTTATTGTTATTGATAAATAAGACCTTATTGAAATGAATAGTCAAGGAACATGAAAACTATTGTTGTTGATATTTCTATAAGTTGATTTTATATTGTAGTTAATCACGTCAATTTTGAAACACAGTAGGCATGGCAATTACTAATTAAATAATCTTGAGCGAATCACTTAACTTTTCTATTCCTTAGTTTCCTCGTGTAAACAACCAAAGCCGCATTAAAGGGATTTCTGGAGATTAAATGATTTGAGTGTTGTCCACATAACAAGCATTATATAAGTTCTGGTTAAATTTGTCTCATTTATCATGAGATCTATTAACACAATGTTTAATAAGTCTTTGGAAGAGGGTTAGATGTATAAACATACCACCAAAGAACACTAAACATATAACATGGAAAAAAACAATGTGCTTCATACTTAGCCACTTGGTTGTTCAGTCAGTCATTCACAATTTATTAGCAGGATAAAATAAATTTTCACAGAAATATTTAAATGAATATTAGGAGTTATGATAATGGCTGACAGTGGAATAATTAAACTTTACATTATTGCTACAATCAGAGTTTACAAATATTATATGTTTGCAATTTAATCCTCTTAGATGCAATTCATAATAAAATACATTATTATTATGGTTATTTAAACAACATTGTGTCCATATTATTCATGTTACTTATCAAAGAATTCTAGATAGTTCACATAAATTGGAACTCTAAATATATGAGTATAATATTTTTCCCCAAAATTTGACATTGAAGTTTTTTTTTTTTTTCATTTAATATAACTAGAAGCATCAGAAAAGAAGAGCTAAGGCAGGTTACCGCAAAGAGTGAATGATATGCTTTGATTTGGATGCTAACTGTGTTACAAAGGAGCAGCTTTCTTGATTTCCTCTCTGTGGACTTGTACATAGAACAATTAACAGATGTTTAGGGAAATACTTAAACAGTTCACATTGGCATAAGCATGAGGCTACAATGAAAAGAATTGTTTCTACTCTAGAAATCATGTAGCTATACAATTTCTTAATTCTATGGGGAGTTTTTAAGTTGCTTATTTGAAGTCAGGCTCTTGCATGGATCCATCTCTGATTCTAGGCATATTTGCTTAGAAATGGGAAACAGAGTAGTTATATGGTTTAACAGAAGCAAAAAAAAAGCATGTGTGGTCCATGCACTATCCTGAAAAAAATTAAATACCCCAATCTTCTCGGTAAGAATCAGAGTCGACAAATACAAAGAAAAAAATCCTTGAAATGTTTCAAAAGGTCTATTAATTATTAAGAGTATGCTTTTAAAATTATACATTAATAATATATAATATATATTAATAATAAATAATTTGGAACATGTCCAGATAAGGTTCCCATACCATGTAAATAACATAAGAACCATTTGATAAAGGCAATAAGAATTGTGAGTTTATCCTATTATATTATTGATATATTAATTATTAGATATTTTTGTGAACAGGTTAATCCATTATTATGTCTTCATTTGCTAATTTTATATTCAGATACTGTATGTTTCAATTATGCTATTTATTATTTTACTTGGTTAATTTTGTTTCTCATACACAAATTTCTTGTGTGAAATATACAGTTTGGAAATTATTTTCTTTTGTCTGAATGCTCTATATTCATTTTTAAAATGGTGTTTCTTTTCTTTTATGTATGGTCAAGATTACTAGTATCAAAAATGTTAAAGTCAAATAACAAACAAAACCATGGATAAAACAAATGTATACTGTAAATTAGTATAGTCATTTTGCAAACAGCATATAATTTCATTAGAAATATAAAAACAACAAACACATGAGTCAGTGTTGCCAACAGAAATGTTTTGAAATGAGTATCTCAAGAGTGTATGTAGAATGAGGCTTCTTAATGAAGATCCATAATGTCAGTACTTGGAAGGAATAAGCAGAAAGATTATTGGCTTGTCAAAAACAGGGAAACAAATGGCACATACGTAATTATATACACATGAATGGATGCACATTTGAACATCCATAAAATCATGCAGTCTTAAAAGAGGAGAAAATACTTTTTGTGACAATATGGCTAATACCAAAGGTCATTTTATAAAATACAATTTCCTAGTCACAAAATAAAAGTGAGATTGTTTATCTAGGAAATAAGCAACGCACCCTGAGATGTAGTTCTGTGAGAGAACACTTGCCTAGCGTCCTCTGTGGGGAATATGATGGCACTCCTTTCTCTAGCAGGAAGAAAACACACTTAAACACATAACAGGTGGAGATTAAGGGTTATAAAGTTTCAGATAAACAGTGTAAGTAACTTCTGAGATTTACAGAACAGCAGATGATGAACTCTCGTAAGAGTTGTGATATGTTTTATGACTAAAAGCAGCTAGGCGTAAATATGAAATTTCTCACTAGGAAGAAGGTAACTAACTCTAAGAGATGGATATATGAATTAATTTCATTTAGCCATTGCACATTAAAACACATGTTAAAATATCATAATAGATCACAAGATCACATCATACTCTATAAATGTATAGAATTGTGATGTCAGGTAAAATGAAAACAGGAATGAACAAACTTACAATCCGGCAATATTTGTTCATATATACAATTTAAAATTATAAATAATATACCATATTTATATTCGAGCATAAAATCCTATCCATTTTTAAAGGTTAAGCTATCCACTTGTAATATTGGATGACATAAAAAAACTATAAAATTAATTTTGTTTCCATGTCAATCTTAGTTGTTTCTTAGACAATTACTAGCGTTCTCAGGCTCCGTCATCTCCCATTGTTAGTTTCTAATGTTTTCACTTTCATTCCAATTAGTTCAAGAAGGAAATAAAAGCAAGAGACTTTGAGAATTAAACAACACTGTTGAAATGATGCACAGTGTTTCGACTATGAGAAAATCAGATATATCCAAAATCAACTATGAACTAAGTAGACAGAACCAGAACACTGAACAGGTTTCTGCATTGTTGGTTAACTAAAGAGGCCAAAGACAGACTGAACACAAGATCTGAACAGCACTGTGTCTGCCATAGAAAACATGCTAGAATTCATACTAGTGGCTTTCTTTCTAAATCTAGTACCTAACAATATTTTTTTAAAGATGATATTTTAAGAAATTGTGAATTTGAAACAGTGCAAGTAGGGTAATATGGAAGGGTCTGGAGCAAAGAAAGGGAAACGGGCTAATTATCATAATTGCAAAAATAAAATATATGATTTTAAAAAGGCATATTTTAAGATATTGACATTTTTCTCAAAATAAGCCTTTTAATTTAAAACTGTTTGAAATTTACAAAAAATAAAAATAAAAAGAGAAAAAAAATGGTTTTTGTACTTGGAGTTTCTCTGTGTCCTTACAGCCACTCCCATATAACTAGTGGAGGCTTAATTTTAAATGCTCAACCCATAGCCCAGGCTTGTTGCTATATAACTCTAAAACTTTAATCAACTTGTATTAATTTACATTCAGCTACATGGTGTTATATTTCTTTCATCTTTCACCTCCTGTTTCCTCTCCAAGAAGACAACTCCTCTGAATCTACCATTTTTCAATCCAGTGTCCTTAGTCTGGTTGTCCCACCTAACCTTATCCTGTCCATTTTTGGACAGTCAGCTTTTAAATTAAATTAATTACGCATGTTTATGCAGAACCTGCCTAATTTTCTCTGACCTATCATTTTCAATTTATAGAAGCAGTAAGTCATGTTTACATGCTTTCTTCTATGTTTTCAGGAGACTTAAAGGATTGTATCCGAGATATGATGAGTTAGAGAGCTTTATGATAATGAAGAAAAATATAGATGTATTTGGCATATTAATTTGGTAACAAAACATTCCTATGTATTTGTTTATTGTTGTAGGTTATTAAATCTTAATTGAAGCAAGGAGACATGTAATTTCATGTGATTTTGTAATACCAATAACTAAGATGAATATTTTTAAAAAATCTATCAGTGTTTCCAAATTTATAATGCTAACTCACTAATTCTGACATTCTTTGGATAAGATGCAGGTTTTGGAAGGATGAGAGTAAAACCCACAGTTACTGGAGTGGCCAGTTTATGTTTCTGGATCCATGGAAGAGTTAGCTGATGATCATCCTTACTCATTTGTAGAGATTCACATGTCTGGATGAATGACTGGCACTATGGTTACTTTTTCTGTCATTTTGTCATGTTCTTAAATTGAATTCCAGTTACCGTCACAACTTCCATGATCACTCTTATATAAGTGTAATGATATAATACAATTATCTGTTTTCAGATAAATCCTGCAAAAAAAATGTAAAACAGAGAGTGTACAATACATATTATAATGCCTCTAAAGACAGCACCAATGTTATAGAAGGCAAACTGCTCAACTGAAGCAGTTGGACTCAATTTCTAAATCAGACATGCTAAATTTATTAGGCTATTTTCTTCCCCAGTAACTTCATGGACAAATCTGCTACAAAAATAAACACTAGCTAATTAATATAGAAATCACAATCATATAATAATGTTATACCTAATTATCTTTAGTGTGGATGTTTTATGATGAATAAAAAGGATAATTTTAGTATAGTGTATAATTAGTTGTTAAATTTACTAAATAATGAATAAGAAATATAAAATAGTAAAGTAACCATATATTGTATGGCATTTTTAAAGTCTGGATTGCTGCATTCTGAAATATAAGCATGGTAGTAACATCTTCTAGAAGTTTAATATAATTTATTCAAACACAATACTGTAAACAATTTTTCCTTTTATTCATTTCACTGTTTTAAATCTCCTGGTGTTTTTTAGTCATTTATTTCTCCAAGTTATGTCAAATTATATCATATTTTATACTGCACTGTGTGAAATTTGGTAAGAGAGTAAAGTTTTTCATTTATCTGCTTATGATTTTAAGAATTTTAACTATTTTACTGCCGCACACCGCGTCCCCCGTCTGCGCTCGATGCGCTAGACTCCAGTTCGCAAGCTTTGGGCAAGGGGCTGAAGGTTGAGGATATAGAGGCAGAGACAGACCGACACACAGACCTTTGTATACTGGTACCAAAAGCCCCTCTTTAATAGCACTATGAAGGCTTAAATACACTGCAGTCAATGGCCAACAGGTGAAAACCCCATCCTCTGATCTTCTAAGCTATGCACAGCTTCTAGTAACTTTAATTAGAAGGTTCTAGGACGGAAGAGCTGCTGAAGGCCAGGACTCATTAATCCCAACATCCAGCTGAAGGCCAGGACTCATTAGTCCCAACATTTTACAAGAAATCCTGATTTCGTATTTTATGTTCACGAAAAACTTAGGAGTTCTAGGAGTTCCACAAATGACATAATGTAGCTACCTACACATATAAAATTAATAAGAGTAAAATTGGGAATAGTAAAGCATAACCCTTATGCCATGGTTAGAGTAAATATAATAATTCGTTAGAATTATAAGTAAGCACTGTTATTGTATTTTCTTTCCATTGAAGTTGTCAATGGCAACTGCATGCAATCGTTAAACTTTAAGGGTATTTTCACGTAACATAAACTGGGCCATTGTTGGTACGGCATCCATTGACACTCGACGCGTTTATAAAGTACTATTAGCAGAAGCTCTATTTCATTTCAGGTGTTCTTTCTTAAACACTAGACACCCAGTAGATAAAGATCCTAGACCTTTGACTAAGTCCCTGACATGCAAGTCTATTACCTCTGCTATGATTCTCATTTCTCCAAAGTTTGCTAAAGTTAGATGTGTTATGTAATATAATCTCCCTGACACTACTTTATCCAACTTTTCCACCTACCCATGTTTCAGGGTTTTTCAAGCTCCTACCATGCAGCAGAAAATTGATTCTCTAATATCTGAATAGCAGTCTATTCTAGATATGCATTGTGGTTTTTTTTTCCATTCATCTTTATATTGGCACTTAAGTAGTTTTCCCTTTGGTAACAATAAAAAAATTCTACCAAAATAATTAGTTTATAAGTTATTATTTGTCCATGATGCTTGTTTATTTGTATTAACTTGTAGGGATGGAATTTCTAGTTATTTGATAATTTCATATTTTTCTCTGTGAGAAACATTATATTGTTTCCTGTAGCAATGCAGTAATTTTACTTTTCCGCTATAGATGAACAAGTATTGCCATATTTCTATACCTTTGTTAACATTTAATTTTCATTTTCTTTATTAAAATAATGTTCATGTCAGGAACTGATAATATATTGCAGTTGTAACTTTACTATTAATGGCCAATGATATTATCTTCTCTTATTTGAATATCTGTCTTGAAGAGATATCTATCCTTGCCCCGATGCTCTAGGTTGACATACTATTAAGTTTTGCAGTCTTTAGATATACTGGTTAATTAAGCACTTGCACATATAGCTAGTGATACCTGTCATTATGTGTGTTGTATCACCATATTCTTCACTCTTTCACTTGAGATGAAAAATGTTTATTTTTGTGTAATATGATTTCATAAGCCATGCTTTTACTGCTAAGTTTAAGAAGATTTTGCCGAACATGAGGGCATAAAACTTTAACACCTTTTCTTCTAAGAATAATCTTTAAAATGCTTACACAAATAGTTTCGTTATTTTGCAAGCTGAAAACAATTGGTTTATTTTTACTTAACTCATGTCTATCTTAAATGTCACCATAGAACCTTCATCCAGAAACTGATGGAAACAGAGGCAGAGACTTGATAGGAGCACTGGGCTGAACTCCCATAGTCCAGGAAAAGATTGGAAGGAATGAGAATATGAACAAAGAGGTCAAGACCATGATGGGGACACCCATTGAAACAGTCTACCTGAGCTAATGAGAACTCACCTACTCCAGCCGGACAGGGGATGAATCAACCAGCATAGGATCAAACTAGAGTCTCTGGATGTGGGTGATAGTTTTATGGCTGGGGCAGACTGCAGGGCCACTGACAATGGCACCAGGATTTATCCCTACTGCTTGTACTGGCTTTTTGGGAACCCATTCTCTTTGGATGAATACCCTGCTCATCCTACATACAGTAAAGAGGACCTTGAACCTTCCCCAAAACAATGAGCCTTACCCTCTCTGAAGAGTGGGTGGGAAGGAGTGGAGAGAGTAGGAACTGGGATTGGTATGTAAAATGAAAAAAAAAAGATTGTTTCTTTGTTAAAAAATATAAAAGAGAACTCTCATACAACAATTAAAATGCTTTCATTGGTGACAGCAGGGTTTCTTATCTTGCATTTGACCTTAATGTGATAAAATTCTCCCCTTATTGAGAACATGTCAGCTGTGAGTAGATGAAGCATACCTTATCATAATGTGTAAGAAACATATAGCCAACATCAAACTAAATTTAGAGACATACACTAACATTTGAAAAAGGGCGGGTGAGTCGGCTCTCTCCACCCCCATTGGATAAAGATTTTGAAGTACTTACTAAAACAACACAACAAAGAGAAAGAAATGAAAGTAATGGGGATAGGAAAAGAAATCAAGATATTCCTATTTCAAATTATATTCATGTTATATTATATACCCTAAAGACTTTATGAAAAAAGTAGCTCATAACTGACTATTTTAAGAAACCTGCATTATACAAATTAGAATACAAAATTAGCAACCTTATTTACCATTCAATAGCATGATGAAGAACAAACCCTAGAGAGAATCACTTTCAAAAAATCCACTATATATCTGACACAGGAGATAGTGTGTCTAGATTATGCAAAGATAAATTTATATAATTAATACAAATTATACAAATAATTTGTATAATTAATTTGTATAATATAATCTAGATTTTTTCTAGAATATACAAAGAAATAGAAACAAAGGAAAAGAAAAAGAAAAAAATAAAAAAAATCAGGAAAATGACAACTCAAAAAAGAACTGATGTTTATCTTGGGAAGAATTGCTAAGGAACACTAGGAATTACAGCTTCTTTAATACCTATATCACTACGGTTGGAATAGAGAACTCAGGAGTATAAATGACCTGTACACATGGTTACTTGGAGTGTGTAGTAGTGTAACCAATTGGGAAATCTGTCTGGGGGTGTTTGTAAAAACTGTTAAGCATGTTTTAACTGGTGATTTAATGTGATAATAGATGTTGTGAGACTTTATTATTTTTGTTTGTTTATTTTACTGACTGGTAGTACTTATTAATGTACTTATTAATGGAATTCAGTGTGACATTTCAAAACATATACTGATTTAATTAGAGTTAGTAATGTCCTCTTTACAACCTCTCTATACACTGTTCCGTCAAAATTCTCTCTTCCAAGTCATCATAGAATATAGCAATAGTTTTCACCTGTGTTACAGAAGACCAGAGCTGTTCTTTCCAACCAAAAGTTTTTTTTTTCATTTCTTATACCCAAATGCTTTTTATACTCTTAAGACCCTATCTTCCTGGCATCTAATAATTGCTGATATATAATAAAATTTGGAAGGGGAAGAAATATAGATCAGTAGTTTAGAGATCTTGCTGTTTTTGCATAGGACTTGGTTCAGTCCGCAAAGCAACTTAAGGCTTGCAATATTCCACAACTCCTGTTTCAGGAGATCCCGTGGACTTTTCTACTATCTTCAGACACCAATCACTAACTCAGTGTATCTGTACACATCCTGACATTCATAATAAAAAAAAATAGTAAAAATAAAGAAATATTTTTCTTAAAGTAAATTCTTCTTGTTTTGATTTGTTTTTTATTTCGCAAGTGTTAAAAGTCTGCATTTGATTTTTGGACTTAGATTAACATTTATTTTGTCGAAATTGACAAGAATAAATTGCATATGAATAAATGATATTCCATTATTAACACATTCCACATTTTTTATATCATATCAATTGGTTAAAACCTAGGCACATTGCTGTACTAACTCTTCTGAATAGTCACAGAATGTCAAAGATTGGCTTTGGAGTTTGGGTCTACTAAAGTCTCGTATGTCTGACATTTAACCACTCATCCAGAGTACCCCTGAGAGATAGGAAAAACATGTGGTAATGTGACCCAATAAAAGTAAGTCACATAATATTGAGCATGTTTTCAAATAAAACACTAAATACATATTTTGTTTTTTTGATTTGGCTTTGTGTCTTATTTCAGTTTTCTCTTGCTGTGATAAAATACCATGACTAAATCTTGCTGGGGATTAAGGATTTATGTCAGCTTACAATTCAATAGCAGAACCTGTCATCCAGAAAAGTAAGGGCAGGAATTCAACCTAGGAGCCTAGAGGCAATAATTGATTTAGAGTTTGTGTAGGAACACTGCTCGCTGTGTTTTTCTATATAGCTTGTTTAGCTTGCTTTTTTGCATCACCCAGTATCATCAGCAGAGAAGTGGCACCTCCCACAATGAGCAGGGACCTAAAATATAACCTAAGATGCAAAAAGTTTGCCCAGTTCAATCTAGTAGGAATATTTCTTATTTTAGGTTCCTTCTTAAAGTTGCGATAAAACTAAGCAGACCCATTTGTTTTCACTTTTCTTCTTCTTCTTCTTCTTCTTCTTCTTCTTCTTCTTCTTCTTCTTCTTTTCTTCTTCTTTTTTCTTCTCCTCTCTCTCTCTCTCTCTCTCTCTCTTTCTCTCTCTCTCTCTCTCTCCTCTGCTAAGAATTACCTTCACCCGAGAATGATATTATGACTCACACCAGATTCAGATATCCAAAGCTCAAGAACCATTTAACCACGAAGGAAAATCTCTAGAAATATTCCTTAAATTAATTTTTAGCCACTTAAATCTTTTACCTTCGGCATTTTGATACTGTCAAGAAAAGATAACATGTGAAAGTGATTATGGTTTCTAGAAATGTATTAATTTTTGTAACTTATCTGTTGGTGTTCGAATACAAATAGTGTGGTTTTATAATCATTTTAACACAAATAAATTTAGATTTAGATATAATATTCCCACTCTAATTTGCCATCTTATTTGCCTGAAAATTCTTTTAGTGTTTTTGGTTTTTTGTTTTTGTTGTTTAAGTTCATATCTGTATATGTTTGGATCAAATTCACTTCCATCCTTCTTCTCCAATTCCTCCTCTATCCCTCACCCACTTTCTTTCCTTTTTCATCAAAAATGACTTTATCTGCTTAGTGCTGCCTGTTGGTACATGAACTTAGAACCATCTATAATCACATTGGTGTCTACTCATTGTCGCATCGCTGAAGAAAACTGATTCACCTCCTAGCAGCTATATTACAAATATCTTCTAAATAGGAAAGGGACATTACAGGACCCTCATTCTTCACTTGATTCTGAATCGAAATTATACTGCAAAGTGATAGAAAGAAAAACAGCAACCCAGTACTGAAAAAAAAAAAAACCAGACACATTGGTCAATGTGATAGAACTGGGATCCATGTATAATCCAATACTCTTATGATCACCTAATTTTTTACAAAAGGCCAACAATATATTCTTCAAAAAGGAGGATTTTCAATATACAATGTTGAACACACAATGCCTATATATAAAATAATGTAACTAGATTCTTTGCTCTCACCCTGAAGAAAAACTCAATTCTATGTGCATCCAGGACCTAACCATAAACTCATATAAATCAGTCATTAAGGCTATTGTTAGAAGGTGAAGAGAATTTTCAGAGCAAAGAGCACAATGAACAAAGCAAAGAAGAAGTCTACAGAAGGGGAAAATATAAATCTGCTTGAGGTCTAGTGTCTAGAATGCAAATTGAACTCAAAAACAAGAGTTTGGGGGAGATAAAACCACAAATGGCTTAGAAATATTCTTTAAAGTATTCAGTACACTTATCCATTTGGAAAACAAACATTAAATTACGTTGAGACTAAACAATAGCCAGTAATAATGACTAAAGGTAAAATCAATGATAACAAGTGCTTGCATGGATGTGAGAAAAGGGAAATACTTCTTTACCATATATGAAAGAGCAAACCAGTACAGCCACCAAGGAAATTAATGCGGAGTTTCCTCCAAAAGTCAGCAATAGTCTGCCATATTATCCCATTAAACTACTACCAGGCAATTTCCCATGTTATCCAAGTAAACCACCACCAGGTTCCCAAAGTCATGAATGGTCTTACTCAATTTTGAGCCTGTGAATGACTATAATGACTGGCCTGGCTCATATGACCATTATCCCTTCAGTAGTGTATTGTTCAGTGATGTTGGGTTAACCTGAGTCTTTCGTATTGCCATAGGAGTTGTAAGAATATTTTTACCAATTTCTGGGAAGAATTTCATTAAAATTTTGATGAAGATTATATTGAACCTCAAATTTCTGTAAAAGGTTGAGAGTGCCTACATTATTTTTTTTTCTAAGTTTTTCGAGACAGGGTTTCTCTGTCAGGCTCCAAAACCACAGAGAAACCCTACATTATTTTTTAATTTAATTTAAAAAACATTTTTTCTTTTATTTTACATTCTGACCACACTTTTCCTCCCTCCTCTCCTCCAAGTCTTCCCCTTTTCATCTACTTCTTTCCTGTTCCACTTCTTCTCCATCTCCATTCAGAAATGAGTAGGCCTATCATTAGTTTATGTAAAGCATTGTACATCAATTTGAGGCAGGACCAAGTTCCTCTCCTTTAATCAAGGCTGGGCAATGCAATTCAGCATGGAGAACAGGTTCCAGAAGCCAGCTATGTGCCAAGGACAGGGCCTGATCTCACTCTAGGACCTTACAAACAGACCAAGTAACATAACGGTCGTAAACATGCAGAAGACCTAAGTCAGTCCAAGGGAAGCTCTCCTAACTGATGGTCCAGAGTCCATGAGCTCCTAGGAGCTAAGATCAGCTCTCTCTGTGGGTTCCAATCGTGGACCTCCTGGCTCATACAATTCCTCCTGCCTTTCTTCATCAAGACTCTTGGAGCTTAACCTAATATTTAGTTGTTGCTATCTGCACCTGCTTCCATCAGTTACTGGATAGAATATCTCTGACAACAATTAGGATAGTCACCAATCTGATTACAGAAGATGGCCAGTTCAGGCATCCTCTCCACTATTGCTAAGAGTCTTAGCTTGGGTTATGTTTATGGATTCCTTGGGGTTTCTCTGGTGCGAAGTTTCTCCCTAACCCAAGTGAACTTCTTCACCAAGGCTTCTCTTTCATTACTTTTCTGCTCTGTCCAGCCTACAACCTGACTCCTGTACCCAGCCAGCCTAACTCTGTCAAGATTCCATCTCTCCATAATCTCCTCCTTCACCTGTAGTTTATGTTATTAACATTGATGCATTTTAAAGTCTTAGAAAAAAAAACAAATGACAAATTAAAGAATACACTAAAATAGGAAATGGTTGAATATAATCGAGAAAGGGAATGGATTTACTGAAGTAGAATTTCAAAAAATTCAATAAGAAAAATCAATGAAATAAAAAGTTGTTTATCTGTGAAGATGAATATAATTGGTAAACCTTTAGAATAACTAACAAAAAGAAAGGAGAAAGAACCAAGTTATGAAAAATAGAAATCCAAAGATCGATATTTCAACAGACAATTCAGAGTATCATAGGAAGATATTTGAAATTTCAATACTTAAATTTCATAAACTTCTAAGGTGAGAATTATAAAAAAGAAACAGATGAATTAGATAGGTGATTTGACTTATCAAGTTAAATCAAGATGAAGTAAGTAAAAGTAGTAATTAAAATTTCAGAATGTTAATAAAAAAGCCTAAATTCTGTTTATTCTGTGTACAGTTTTACCAGACTATCAAGGAGGAATTGATGCCAAGATTCCTCAAATTAAAGAAGAGAAAATAAATAAAATTATTATTTTCTACAAATCTAGTTATTACTCTGAAAACAAAACCATGGAAAGTACATAACAACACAAAGAGAGAGTTACAGGCCAATTTTCTTCATAAAGGTGCACACTGAAAATTCTTAATAAATTATTTTCAAAAGATCAATTTCACATAAAAAAAAGATAAAATACACTATCATGACCAGGTCATCCCAGAGATGGAGCTTGGTTCAACATTGGTAAAACAATAAAAGTAATCCATTCCATAAATGGATTCAAGGACAGATATCAAATGATCATCTCATTATATACAGAAAGCTATTTTGTCAATAACCATCATCTCTCATAATAAAAATTCTGTAGATCCTAAAATATATGTGATAAATCTCGGCAGTATAAAGCCAACCAATTATAAGCCCACAGCCTATATCAAACTAAACAGAAAAAAATGAAGCATTTCCAATAAAATTAAGAACAAGACAAACATGTTTCCTTTATTAACTGTTTTCAATATAGTGTTTGAACTGCGAATTAGCCCAATTACATGAGGAGTTAACAAAGACACATGTAAGAAAAAGAAAGTCAAGTATTCTTATTTAACTAAGATATAGTATAAAAGGGGGCTGGAGAGATGGCTCAGAGGTTAAGAGCATTGCCTGCTCTTCCAAAGGTCCTGAGTTCAATTCCCAGCAACCACATGGTGGCTCACAACCATCTGTAATGAGGTCTGGTGCTCTCTTCTGGCCTGCAGGCACACACAGACAGAATATTGTATACATAATAAATAAATAAATATTAAAAAAAGATATAGTATAAAAAATTGAAGACCCAAAATACTTCAGTAGAAAATTTATACATCACAAAAACACATTCAACACTATAGTGGGATACAAATTAAAAAATAAAATATCCATATCCTTTCTATAGCGAATTGCAATCATATGTACAAAAAGTCAGGGAAAGAATACTATCCATGATAGCTTGATAAAACAAGTTGGAATAAACTTAACCTAGGAGACATTAAGACAGTGAAAAAGAATTTGAAGAAGTTACCAGATGATGAAAAGAACTTATGAAAAGGTTGGATAAGTATTCTAAAAATGACCATTTTGGTTCATCACTTTTAAAAATTATTTTGTGATAGCATTTATAATTCAATTTTTTAGAAAATTTCAGGCTAATTAATTCAAAGTTTATTGTCAAGAAAGCTATCTTTTCACATGGCCCTTCTATGGATTAACATCTTTCTCTGCTTCACCTATGTGCATTCTGAGTGATAATTTCCTTTTGTTGATTGCTTTGAATTGAGTTTTCTTTGGTGTTTCATTTATTTATCTATTAATTTGTTTATTTTGGTTTTTCGAGACAGGGTTTCTCTGTGGTTTTGGTGCCTGTCCTAGAACTAGCTCTTGTAGACCAGGCTGGCCTTGAACTCCCAGAGACCCGCCTGCCTCTGCCTCCCAAGTGTGTTGTTTAATTTTTTAAAGGGACCACTTTGAGATCAATGTTTCCATTATGATGGTGAGAGGGGTAAATTTATCTGAGTTCTCATGCTACACTATTATTATTTTCTATCTCTATTTTGTAACACTTTTCTGTGATTTTCTTTCAATCTCTGTCTATTGAACAATGTCTTGCTTAATTTCCATGAATTTATAAAATTAATATATTTTTTATTTCTTATTTCATTAAGTCACTTAAAATTGTAATTAGCATGATTTAAAACCTCAGGACACATACATAATTGTTTTATTATCTATACTGTAAAATGTTTGCTTATTACATAGAAGAATGCCCTCTGTTTCACTTCATGATTCGAGCTAAGGAATCTGCTGATATAAATGGCTTTTAATGTAACCCAGAAGTTCTAATTTTCTTGTTGACCTGTCACCTTTGCATTAAAATAAGGAAAAAAAAACTCTGTGAAAGTAATTAAGGGTACGAGCACATGATCTTGTCCTTTCTTTCTTCTAGAACTAGAAATAAATGACTATTGTTATCATGCAGTCTGAATTATTTAGTAGCCAGAATTCTCTGAGAGAATTATCCCAGAAATTTAGGGCTGACATTGAGTGGTTTCTCCCAAATGGAAGGAAGATATAGCCTATAAATCCCAGGAGGATAATAAAAAGAGATTATTCTCTTTAAAATTGTCTCTGTTATCTCACTGTTCAACAAAACTGAATGTTGATAGTCATTTCTGAAGTCTGCTGGTGTCATATCTGTGATAAAGTGTTACTTGTTCATGTATCTTTTAGAAAACTCACAAAACGATTAGCCTCAGATTCAAAGAACAACCAACAAATACCACACTAACACAATAAAATCCAAAAATTTGTTATTTCTTTAAGAATGTTGTGTGCTGTGTTCTGATCATATTCACATCTCTTTCCCAGTTCTTCCAAGACCCACCTCCCTTTCCTCCCCATCCAACATTTTGATCCCTTTTATTTAAACCTATCGAGACAAATTAGGGCTAGGCATAAACACTCTCCGATGTGTGAACTTTATCTGGACTATAGCGACATACTAGAGGCCAAACCCTTAAAGAAATGTGCACATTCTTCCTGATTTCATAAAAAAAAAAAATCAAAAAAATATAGGTTTTTTTTTTGCTTGGAAAATGTGAGAATTTGTTAACATAATGAATCAAGAGAAAATAATAACATTGTCTCTCCAGATATAAGCTGTCAATTTGGTTAGTCTTTGGTACCTAGTTCTTTAAATAGATACAATACTACACATTATACTGATGTTATTCATCACATGTGATTGAAAAATTATAGGCTTTGATTGAGTGAATTATAATATTCTCAATATTACAGGTCCATCCCACTAGTTATTGTAAATCTTTAGGAAAATAAACTAGTGATCCTAGAAACAATATTTGACCTGAAACGGCTTTTGATCAAACTGTGTGATAACTACTTTGTCAGCTTTCCTTGTGATATTAGTTCCTGCAAGAGCCATTTTTTCTTCTCTGTCTCTCTCCACTCTAATGCTAAGTTTGTTTCTCTCTCCATCTCCCTCTCTCTTTATATACAAATAAGCACATGTATATTAACACACATGTATGAGAGATGTGTGTACTTTGATGTTCTCTGGACTATAATGATTAAATATTAATAGATATTTTTATAACATAAGGAATAACATAAAAGATGTTTCTGACTTCGCCATTTCTATTAAACTGTCCACTAACTTCAAGATGTGAAGTATCAAAAGTTTAAATGACTAAGTGATGAAGTTTTCATTTTCAGAGTTTTATAATGACTCGCCACAGCAAAGTTTTCAATAAAAACATAGGAAACATGATAAATCTCTTGAAATAAAATGAACAAATGAAGTGAGACAAGCAATATTTAGCAAATAATTTACTTTCCATGTTGTAAATACACAAAATCTATCTCTAAGATTAAAAAAGGAGACTAATTTAAAAGTAGTTTTTTCTTTGTTCTCCAAAGTTTAGTCCGTGTCTAACCCCCGAGTACATCTATTTTCAGTTGCCTTTTGATTGCTTGTTATCTCCATGTTTCTAGACGACTGCGCTATGAAGTATTTTAAAATTCCAATAAAGTGAAACATATTTAAATTAATAAAGTCATTGAATTCACTGTATACAAACTGAATAAAGATTCAGAGCTTCCAATTCATTTCCTTAGGCAAATATTTTCTTGATTTCTCAGGATTACAAACAAAGCAAATATCACCAATTTTAATTCAATTGTTTTAAGTCTTTTGTTTACTTTCATAAAACACCTCTCATTTTTTGTTAATAAGATGAGAGAGTCACTTTCCTCTTCTAAGTGCCTATCACATCTTGTTGGCTAGCAGATGAGCACAGAAACACTGAGTGGGATAATAGCTCTCTTAATGTAAAGCAGACTTGTCTCAGCTTCCTCACTAATTATACACCCAATCCCATATGCCATCCAGAAACTTCTAAAGTCTCCGACAAAATGGTATTCAAATATAATATGGATAATGTAGCTAAACAAATAACATTGTCTGCTTGTAAATGAGAGATTCTATCTTCCTGAGTGTGAAGTGTTTCAATATCAAAAATTTTAGATCAAAAAGTAAGTAGAAGAATTAAAATGTTGAATTAGAGTGTGACTAATGCATGTTTTGAGCGTTAGTATATAACAGTTTTTCCTCTTCCAGTAAACCTTATTCAAAAAATAACTTACAAAATTCATTTTATTTAAATAAAACATAGATCCATTTGTTTTTTATTATCAGACAAAAGGCAATTCAGTAAAGGTGCATTTGAATTTTTCATAAGTTCAAGCACATAAAACAAAGTCATAATTTCATTTCTACATCAATTTCCTAAGAAATACTAAATCTATAATTAACTGATATTGCTGAAAAGTGCTTCCAAAATAAAACAATACATACCACCAACAAAATATGTATCTTTATTTGTCTAAATCTGAACAGTTAAAACATTAGCTTAACAATTTTATAAAGGACATGAAATTACATGATTTTAATCCTTCCCTTTACTTCACCCTTACCTTGCAGCTATCTTCCCTAAATCTCCTCCCATAACTCTCCATACTCTGAAATTGAGAGCCTCTTGATTATTCTTGTATACATTTATACATACATACATATGTGTATATATCTATTTTATGCATGTGTAAGCACAAATATGCATAATACAGTTTGCTTAATTCATGTTTGTTGTTTTATGTATGTTGTTTAAGGGTTAGCCATTTTGTATTGGGCTATAATGAGAATATTCTTCCTTGAGAATGCTTAATCTCCGCCCAGCAGCCAGTAGTTGTTCACCATTAAAAATGACCATTCAGAAAGATGGTGTTTGTTTGTTTGGTTGGTTTCTGACCTGGTACTAGATTTGTTTTATTCTTCTATGATTCTTATGAGAAGATTTGTTACATTGTCAGTCCAAATGGCTTTAATACCCATATGTTTGTGAGTCTTTGTGTGTAGCTATGTGTGTTTGGATATATGAATATATACACATACATATTGGCAGAGCATATACAAACAATTCATATATGTATTTACACATGTGTATATGTATGTGTACATATATGCTTAACATGTATCATGGCTAATTTTAGGTATATATAAATTGGTGTTATTCATTGAGGTGTAATCACACAACTTTGATGTTATTTGTTCTTCATCTTCCATTCTCCATTATTGAACGTCCTCCCTACTATCTGGTGGGCACCCTCTCCACAGTCACCCCTTTCCCACTTCCTATCATCTACATGCTATCGTTCCACTCTCAAGCCTTGTTGCTGCCTAGGATAGATTTTTATATTCCTCCTTTCCAGGCTGCATATTTGCTGTTGATATGGTACTAGGGAAACAGAAGAGAAAAAATGTGTATCCTGTGTATTTCTGGATTACTTCACTCAATATAAACTGTATAGGTCCACCGATGTACCCACAACTTTCTTTATTTCATTACTATTTACAGTTGAATACTATCCCATTGAAATATAGATGAAATTTTTACTATCCGTTTATCTGTTTAGAGCATTTTGAAAATACTATCAACTCCTTATTTTGTTATTTTGTTTTAGATAAATGCACTAAACAAAATATTGGCAGTTTATGTGCATTACATTAAAATTTACTAAAATATGTAAAAATATTGAGCTGAAAATGTGTTAATCATATTTTAAAAGTTTCAACATTTACATAATATTATAAACAGATCTTCGAATACATATTTGCCCAATATTTTAATCTAATATACTGTTTCTGTTTCTGCTTTATTTAGATTTTTTATAGTGTGAGCAGTTCAAAGGCCATTTTTATCAAGCTTACAATGCATTATCATTGAAGTAAATAGACAGAATATTTCCATTTTACTGAACCCAATAGATTATATTTGTTGAGTATACAAATAGGCTTAGACATAAAAACTCCCATTGATTAGTGTCATACATAAATTCAGGTATCTTCAGGAGCGTCATCAATTTTAGTCATGAAAAATAATTAGAAGTACTTTTTGACATACTTGATTTTTTTTCCTTCAGAGAACTAACCAAAATAGTGCATGTAATTATAGTGATCTTTTAAGAGCAGAAAAAAAATTCTTCAGAACTCAGAGAACGGTTTCTAACACATGGAGTTCCATCTGCTGCCTGATCTACTTTTAAAGTACAGAGCCTACATCATGGAAAGTCAGTAAGCTGCATTCAGAACAAGCGAGGACCTGAACTTTGCTGTTCTGCAACACGTAGGTAAAACAATCCAGGGAAAGAAACTTGACTGCACTGGCATCTTCTTCTCATATTAACCAGTAAACATGCCCTAAGAGCTTGCTACAAATGAGTCTGTATATCTAGTATGTTGGGAAATAGTATGAATATTGTAGGAGTTGCCCATAAAAATAAATATCACCTGAATGTACATGCCAGTATTCAATACTCAGGCTAGCCCAATGATCCTTATAGTTTTAATCTTTGGCACACTTTAGATACTTATACTTAATCAAGCCTCCAATGATCTTTAAACTGAGGAGAAATATAGCTAGGTGTATTTACTATTAGAAAACCAAAATAATAGATTTATATAGAGTTTTAATTAATTTAAAAATAAAAGTACATATTAATATAGAAACGTATTTTAAAAAAGAAAACAGAAATTTGTTAAATCAAATTAATTCAAAATAGCAGCAACAAAGTGTTACATGCTACTACAAGTAGTATGGTTTAATAAAAAATTTGTAATAGGTGTCATGTTTTGTTTAAAACAATCTACTGACTTGTGAGATTCATATATTCTGTCTTATATTAATATAGAATATAACATGCTGCCTTGGGATAATTTGACCTAGCAAACATAGTATCATGATAGTATGTTTTAAAGGATATGTATCATGACCAAAATGTTCCAGAAGACATAAGTAGCCAGTTTGCAACAATTATTGATAAAAACAGAGGTGAAATCCTAAAGCCAACCACCAAGAATGTTACCAAATTTCTGTGAATGCAGTCAAATAAATAGTTGATTTGCTGAGATAGGAAGCTATCCTTGCTTTTTCTTCTTATTAGGTTTATTTTTATGTTTAAATTGAAATACCAGACAGAAATTGTGATTTTTGTATTTCATCATACTTTTCCTAAACCAGTGTCATCACAAGAAAATGACAACCTTGGATGTGTCCCACAGCATAAATTCTTTTTCCTCCCAGCAAATAACATCTTCGTCCATGACATGGCAAAGTGCTAGTCCGTAAGGTAAGAAATAACTGTGAATAACTATTTTTCTCTTACGTAAATATAATCCCCTCTGAATTCAGATAGAGTATAGGCTAGTGTAGAATGATTATTCAGCAGTGAGATCCAATAACTGCACATATTAATATTTGATCATCTTTTTCTTTATACTTGCTTTATTTACTACACCTTTCCAGGTGAAGAAATAAATGGTAAATTTTCTATTGTGTAGTTTGTCAGTGCATTTAAGATACATTATAGAAAAAAATCATAATTATTTATTTAAATGGTATATAATTATATAATTGTCCTTGTCATATTAAGAGTTATTTATAATATACCCCATAATGAAAATGAATTTTCTTAATAATTGAACAATGAACCCAAAGAAAATATAATGTTGGGCTTGGGAAGGTAACTCAGTAAGTTAAGAACTTGCTAATGAAGCAAACAAACTGGAGTTCACATCCACAACATTTACTTACAATATTGACTATAACAGAGCAGGCCTAGAATCCAAGTACTCAGAATTCAGGGATCTTAGGATCCATGCAACTCACTGGGGAGCTGTCCCTGCTGAGTTAGTGAGCTCCAGTCTTAGTGGGAGAACTTATCTATACAAACAAAATGAAAACTAAAAAAGTTAATAATGGTTGAAGGAGAAAATGACCAACTCCAAATTTTGCTCACAAGAAACATGTACATAGACACACAACTCCCAATCATGTGCACAATTATAAATCCGTACACACATACAAGCAACATATCATACACACACACATATACTTATATATACACATAGAGATTTGTCTAAAATATGATTTTACGAGTGTAACTAAATTCTATATACCATAACTTAAAAGATCTGTGCATAAGATTACAGAATAAATTTAAATATTACAGATACAGTAGTGATTTCAAAATTTAAAAATATCCAGATTATGTTACTAGAGGTATATAACTAAGGAGAATTCAAAATCATTTAGGAGGCTGGAGAGATGGCTTGGTAGCTAAGCATGTCCATTGCCCCTGCAAAGGGCCTGAGCTCAGTTGAAAATACATGTTTTTGAAAACTCATAACGTCCTGCAGCTCCATCTCCATAGATCTGGTGTCTGTGGTACATGGTTATGTATACATATAAAGACATACACTCACAAATATTTGTGCATAAACATGTGACTACATGCACACACACACATACACACACACATACACACAACCTGAAAGATAATAAATCTTAAAATTGTTGCATGGATATCATTTTAAGTTAGAAATTGGCATAAAAATTCATATGGCCTTATCTGAGAAGGAGATATAATAACTTTCATGGAATTGTGGAAGAAAGATACAACATTAGAATTATAACATCAGTAAAGGAAATGATAGATGTAATTATCTATTAAATATGGAATTTCTTCCTTCAAGGTAAACACATCAACTGACAGATGATTTCCTCTGCCAGACATGCCTTTAGACACAGCAACAGATTATATAATGGCAATGGGAATTTTGAAATAGCTTAGTTTATTCCTATATTTCTGTGAAAGGTTTTCTTATTGTCTTTTTGAAACAAACTAGGTATTATGTTGCCAGGAGGGTAAAGTCTGTGGCAGTCACGCAAACAGCCTCAGCTTCTACAGTCTCTGAGGTCACTAAGGACAACAAAAAAGAGATGGCCATTCATCCATCTGTTGAACCTCTATTGTACATCTGTGTAAAACGGAAAAGACACATTAGAAAACTCAGTGGCCTTATAAGAGAAAATGCAGTCTCGGGAACCTCCCCACCACCAGTGAAGATGTTTAGAGCATGTGAACCATTGGAGAGCAAATTCTTCAGAGACCAAGGCCAGCCAATGGCAGACTTCAAACTATTTTTCTTCTCTTCTGAAGACTACTGAAACCTGGAAAGCACACCTCGTGCAGCTTAGAAGTGGACCACGACACAAGACATTTGATGAGAATGTCAGCATTTTTTTTAATATAGAATATTATGGAATCCTGGTTCAACATATGAAAATCTATCAATGTAATCCATCATATAAATAAACTGAAAGAAAAAAACCATATGATCATTTCATTAGATGCTGAAAAAACATTTGACATAATTCAACATTCCTTTATGATAAAAGTCTTGGAGAGATTAGGGATACAAGGGTCATACCTAAATATAATAAAAGCTATTTACAGCAAGCAGACAGCTAATAACAAATTAAACGGAAAGAAACTCAAAGCCATCCTACTAAAATCAGGAAAACGACAAGGCTGTCCACTCTCTCCATACCTCTTCAATATAGTGCTTGAAGTTTTAGTAATAGCAATAAGACAACATAAGGGGACGAAGGGGATTCGAATTGGAAAGGAAGAAGTTAAACTTTTGTTATTTGCAGATGATATGATAGTGTACATAAGCGACCCCCAAAACTCCACCAAAGAACTCCTACAGCTGATAAACACCTTTATAATGTGGCAGGATACAAGATCAACTCCAAAAATTCAGTCGCCCTATATACACAAAGGATATGGAAGCAGAGAGGGAAATCAGAGAAGCATCACCTTTCACGATAGCTACAAACGGCATAAAATATCTTGGGGTAACTCTAACCAAGGAAGTGAAAGATCTATTTGACAAGAACTTTAAGGCATTGAAGAAAGAAATTGAAGAGGATACCAGAAAATGGAAGGATCTCCCTTGCTCTTGGATTGGGAGGATCAACATAGTAAAAATGGCAATTCTACCAAAGGCAATTTATAGATTCAATGCAATCCCCATCAAGATCCCATCAAAATTCTTCACAGATCTGGAGAGGACAATAATCAACTTTATATGGAAAAACAAAAAACCCAGGATAGCCAAAACAGTCTTATATAATAAAGGAACTTCTGGAGGCATTACCATCCCTGACTTCAAACTCTACTACAGAGCTACAGTCTTGAAAACAGCTTGGTATTGGTATAAAAACAGAGAAGTCGACCAATGGAATCGTATAGAAGACCAATATTTTAACCCACAAACCTATGAACACTTCATTTTCGATAAAGGAGCTAAAAGTATACAATGGAAGAAAGAAAGCATCTTCAACAAATGGTGCTGGCACAACTGGATGTCAACCTGTAGAAGAATGAAAATTGACCCATATCTTTCACCGTGCACAAAACTCAAGTCCAAATGGATCCAAGGCCTCAATATCCGTCCGAGCACACTGAACCTGATATAAGAGAAATTGGGAGGTACCCTACAACAGATGGGCACAGGCAATCGCTTCCTATGTATAACCCCAGCAGCACAGACATTAAGGGCAACATTGAATAAATGGGACCTACTAAACTGAGAAGCTTCTGTAAAGCAAAGGACACTGTCACTAAGACAAAAGGCAACCCACTGACTGGGAGAAGATCTTCACCAACCCTGCAACAGACAAAGGTCTGATCACCAAAATATATAAGAACTCAAGAAACTAGACTTTAAAATGCTAAATAACCCAATTAAAAAATGGGGCACTGAACTGAACAGAGAATTCTCAACAAAAGAGGTGCAAATGGCCAAAAGACACTTAAGATCATGCTCAACCTCCTTAGCGATCAGGGAAATGCAAATGAAAACAACTTTGAGATACCATCTTACACCTGTCAGAAGGGCTAAAATCAAAAACACCAATGATAACCTTTGCTGGAGAGGCTGTGGAGGAAGGGGTACACTCATCCATTGCTGGTGGGAATGCAATCTTGTGCAACCACTTGGGAAATCAGTGTGGCGATTCCTCAGAAAATTCGGGATCAACCTACCCCTGGACCCAGCAATACCACTCTTGGGAATATACCCAAGAGATGCCCTATCATATGAAAAAAGCATTTGTTCAACTATGTTCATAGCAGCATTATTTGTAATAGCCACAAACTGGAAACAACCTAGATGTCCTTCAATGGAAGAATGGATAAAGAAAGTGTGAAATATATACACATTAGAGTACTACTCTGCGGTAAAAAAAAAAAAAATGACTTCTCAAATTTTGCATGCAAATGAATGGAAATAGAAAACACTATCCTGAGTGAGGTAACCCAGACCCAAAAAGATGAATATGGGATGTACTCACTCATAATTGGTTTCTAGCCATAAATAAAGGTCACTGAGTCTGTAATTTGTGTTCCCAAAGAAGCTAAAGAGAAACATATAGTTATCCTCCTGGCTATGGGAAGTAGACAAGATTGCCGGGCAAAAACCTGGGATCTTGGGGTTGGGGTGGGATGGCGGTAAGGGGAGATGGGGAGAGAAAAGTGAGAAGGGGAGGATGGGGGGAACTTGAGGAAACAGGATGGTTGGGATATAGGAGGGTTGGATAGGGGAGCAGGGAAGCACATATCTTAGTTAAGGGAGCCACCTTAGGGCTGGCAAGAGTCTCGAACCTAGAGTGGCTCCCAGGTGCCCCGGGCGATGTCCGCAGTTAGTTCCTTGGGCAGCTGAGGATAGGGAACCTGAAATGACCCTATTCTATAGCAATACTGATGAATATCTTGCATATCACCATAGAACCTTCATCTGACGATGGATGCAAATAGAGACAGAGACTCACACTGGATCACCAGACTGAGCTCCCAAGGTCCCAATGAGGAACAGAAGGAGGGAGAACATGAGCAAGGAAGTCGGAACCACGAGGGGTGCACCCACCCACTGAGAAAGTGGGGCTGATCTATTGGGAGCTACCAAGGCCAGCTGATCTGTGACTGAAAAAGCATGGGATAAAACCGGACTCTCTGAACATGGCGAACAATGAGTGATAATGAGAAGCCAAGGACAATGGCACGGGGTTTTGATCCCACTTCATGTTCTGGCTTTGTGGGAGCCTAACCAGTTTGGATGTTCACCTTCCTTGACCTGGATGGAGGGGGGAGGACCTTGGATTTTCCACGGGGCAGGGAATCCTGACTGCTCTTCGAACTGGAGAGGGAGGAGGAGAAAAGTGGGGGGAGGGGGTGAAGAGCGGGGGGAGGGGGAGGGAAATGGGAGGTTAGGAGGAGGCGGAAATTTTTTTTTCTTTTCAATACAAAATAAAAAATAAAATAAGCAACAAAAAACAGAGAGGCTCTGAATAAACATGTCACTTTATCCTTAAAAAAAAAAAAAACAATATATGGGATCCTTCTGGGCTGATGTTTGGTACTTAATGTTACAGAAGTAATGCATCAAAAGAGAATGTAAAGCAACAATTTAAAAGGATTTTTGCTAGAAATTATGATTGAATTAAATAGCGAAGTCAGTGATGTTTAAATATCAATCTTTTTCTCACTTGCACTTAACTCAGCTTCACAAGTATTTGCCTTCTTACGACTTCTGTTCGGGCTGTACTTTGGGAAGACATGATCTTTGCTACATATAATCCAAAGTGAATATCATTGTTTTGTTTTCTAGGGTTGGAAAGAAGAGAAACTTCAGGATTAATACCATCATTCACATTTGTTCACCAGGTTTTTATTCTTTCCCATATATTTCACATATGGTGCTCCAAATCTTAGCAACTACGGTGCAGGTAATGAATACTTACAACAGGTGTTCATGA
Organism: Microtus oregoni; assembly: GCF_018167655.1. Taxonomy (NCBI): domain Eukaryota; kingdom Metazoa; phylum Chordata; class Mammalia; order Rodentia; family Cricetidae; genus Microtus; species Microtus oregoni. The sequence continues at coordinate 21,891,561 of NW_024543060.1, forward strand.
ATAAAACCAAATAAAAACTTAGCAGCTCTTAGAGCTCGCAGCAGCAAAGTTACACTGCTGAGCTTTCTAGGCAAAAAATCTAGAGCATCTCCTCTGCTCCCTGCAGCTATTAAGGAGTAGAAACATGTGAACCCAAATGACAGTCTTACATGTCGCTGTCTACCAGCTTGGAGAGACAGCGTTTGCACCATGTTTGCTCCGCACCATGCTCTTTTTCATATATTCCGTAAGAATAAATATCATACTATTATCAGATTGCAGTTAGTTGTAGATTTCTAAATAACATTAAACTACCAAAATTAAAATAATGTTGATAAATATAGAACGTATGTAGAATCCTAAATCATTTTTGGCATTATTAATAAGTATTATTTACCTACTTTCCTTATCAAGTTTGAATAAGAAATAATAAAAGTAATTAAAACTATTAAAAGACATTATACATGAAGAAAGTGAGATGATTTTTCATAAAAGGTGTAATTAGCAGTAACAATGCTTGGGAATATGAATTTTTACTCTTTTGAAATTGACTTTCTATCTGCAATACAATGTCACACTTAATAGTCCGTGAGTAGAGACTTATTTTGTTTGTTTTCTTTTTATGTCATTATAAAAGATTCACTATAAGAATAATGCATTTCCCACAAAGTCTTAACTCATGAAGAGTAGGCCTCCTATTAATTTCAAAAAGTCCTTACATAGTTGTAGATGTAATAATACCTTAAAAAGACATTTCTTAATAAGAAGTTGTAAATATTTAAAATGTGATTTTAGAATTTGGCATGTCCATCCTAATTTATACAAAAAACATTGAACTATTTCACCACTAAAACAAAATTAATAAAGGCATTTGAGACAGACCACATGGATTTGTTGGAAATTAATCATTTATCATACTACATTCTTTTAAAAAAAATCAATGACCTGTTTTAATCCAAATTGGCAAGGGATTTATGTGAAGTTACTTCCAATAATGAAAATGTAAATTTAAACAACTTGGAGATATCATCCTATCCCAATCAGAATAACTAAGATCAAAACAACAACTAACAACCCATACTAATGAGAATGTAGTAGAAAAGAAAACATTATTCGCTACTGGGAGAATTGCAAACTTATCCAGCCAGTCTGGAAAATGTTGGTAAGAATTTTCCCCAAAACTAATGATAAATCTACAGCATGACTCAGCTATCCCAGTTCTTGGAATATGTCCAAAGATAGACAGCCTGCTCCACTGATATTTGCTTAGCCATGTTCATTGATGTTCTACCCACATTAACTAGGTAATGGAAACAACCATAACCTAAATATTTTTTTTTTTAGCTAATGAATGGATAATAAAAATTTGATGTATATTCACAATGGAATACTATTCTGGTATAATGAAAACATGGAATTTACAAATAGAAGGATGACTGAAACTAGAAAATATTTTATTGAGTTAACGCAGACCCAGAAATTCAATTGCTACTTGTTTTCGCTCATCTGTGATTTCTAGCTCCAGTTTTTAGATGTGAATACATAAACTGGAAAACCACAGAAGCCAGAAAAATAAAAAAAAAAGGTCTAAGGGAGGAATACATAGCAGCGTTCTAGAGCTCTAGAAATGAGACTAGTGGAATACAGATGGATATGAAGACTGGTGGGAAATATTCTCTCTCTCTCTCTCTTGCTCTCTCTCTCTCTCTCTCTCTCTGTCTCTGTGTGTGTGTGTGTGTGTGTGTGTGTGTGTGTGTGTCTCCTTTCTCTCTTCCTCTCTCCCCCTCTCCCTTTGTAAGACAGGATCTTTCTGTGTAGCTATGGCTATCCTGAAGTCACTCTGTAGACCAGCCTGTCCTGGAACTTGAAGAGATCTGCTTGCCTCTGCCTTCCAAATACTGGACTTTATTAAAATCATGGTCCACCACAGCCTGACTGATGGGAAAGTCTTTACTTAGCAAGGGGAGAATAATAAGAATACTTTAAGACTGTACAATTTATTAACTTAAGACATGTCCTCCACATATCTGAAAATTTACACGTTAAAGTAACTAAGCCAAGTAACTTGGAATATTTCAGCCAGAAATATTTTCATGAAGGCTTACGGAGACAAAATGCCCACCACACTGATTTTACTTTTCAGCACTCCTTGGAAATTTTTTTCTTCACCTGAATTTACTAAGAAATTTTGCTTATTCGAACTCATCCCTTAAGTCTAAATTTTATGTTCTCCCTTATTGTACCTTCTAAAGCCTGAAAATTCCTCTGCATATATATACAGCTTATTTTATACTCAGTATTTAACTCAGGAATTTAATAGATATCACCCTCATGAAAATTGACTTTAGATTTTTGAGACAGGAAAATGGTCAGTAACATCTTGTTTTCCAAAACTTTATCTTTATGGACAACATGATACCACTGATGAAGCTTTCTTATTCCTTTATCTTGCCACTTTGAATGATAAAATGTAAATCTTGAATTTGGCACTTCATTTCCTTCATGGAATATTTCTAAATCTCCTCATGTGCTCCATTATCATGTGACTTGAACTCTCCCTCTGGCATGTACTTGCCAATATGGCTGCTGATTACCTTGCTAATTACTATATTGGTGCCAAAGAGTCCTTGTTTTACTCCTTACTGTATTTTTTTGGGGGGGCACCTTCTTTGCCTATAGTATATAAAGCACTCATCCGAAACATTCTTTGACATAATATTAAACTGTAATTAAATATTTGAAGTTTTTATAACATCTGTTCGTTCCATTAATCATCAATCTTAAATATGACAAGTTGGGATTGAACTTTTTAAATCTTTGATTTTTTAAATGCCTTTAAAAATTCATATTGTTAGGTATTTTGTGTTTCATTATCATGGTATTAACACTGGTTGATTTTGAATGTAACAGCTTACCTACTTCTATTGAAAATTTGTCACTTGTCTTAAAATCTCCCATTGCATAAGTAGAATATTCTTAGAGTTCATTCATTATCATGGCTTTATATTGAATGACTCCTATATCTCCATTATACATTTAGTTCTACAAATATTTAAAAACCCTCCTTTATTAGCTTCACTGTAATCTAAATATTCAAATTTCTAAATGAATGCATCAGAAAATGTGGTCTCTTCAGTGGTTATCATGCAATTGTTATCAACATCCATGCCCTTTGACATCACTGAACCCCTATTGCATAACTAGCTTTCCATTTTCTTTCTTTTTTTTTTATTTCTAATTTCAACTATGGCTAGCCATCTATGTCATATTCCGTTCTCATTATGTACCTATATTATTCACATACTTCATTCCTGTCATATAACAGTCTTCTACTTGAACCAGTTCTTTTCACACGACATTCTTGTTTCAGAGTAATTTGTTGTAAAATACAGTTTTCATTATGTTGCATTTAAAATTTATTTGTTTGGTTAGGATGAGTGTTTTTCTTGCACTTCTATGCACCACTTTCATCCGCGGGGCCAAAAACAGTGGTCAAAGAACATGTCGGATCTCCTAGAATAAATGTTACAGATCATTATGAACCACCATGTGAGTAACAGGAACTCTTAATCCACAAGTGCTCTTAATTGATTAGCTTTCTCTCCAATACTACACTTCCTCCTTGATTAGAAGCCACCAATGCCTTTATACTGTGGGGCAGATGGATGAGAGGACAAAAGTGTTGCAGCATAAGTAAGAGACGTGATTTCAGAGCAGCAGTATCCATTTAAAAAGCCAGCCATGACCTCACATACCAGCGCCGGGATGTGAGGATAAACAGAGAGAGACAGCGATATTGGTATGGCCTGATAGTCTCCAACCATGTTCTTTTAAAATAGATCTCTGATTCAGTGAATGAGAGGGGTATTCTTTCCAAAGAATTACTCAGGGAACCATAAAACAGTTCACCCAGATACCTCTTCTGAGATTCCCATGCTTATGTACATTTTTTATATCATCCTTTTCCTAAAGTTCAGATCTCTAAATGTATAAAAAGTATATTATACAAAGTAAGAAACCAAACTCTAACAGATTCACATTTACCACTACCTTTTCTTGGCTACTTTTACTGTTTTTTTCTTTTCTCTGCCTAAATTCTGTTATTATGTTTTTGTTTCTCATATGTCTCTACAACAGAATTATGCCTCAGATTTTAGTGTACACATTTTTGTTCTTCCAGTAAGCCTTATATGACTACATTATGCCACACAGACACATCCCTATGATATTCCTATAACACTAAGTGGATCTCTTCTTTAAGATACTTCAAGTTTTCTTCCTCAGGTCATTTTATCCAGCATGGGTTCCATGAACTTAGCTAGTTTTGTTCATTTTGGATGCTGTAGTATTAATAACTCACATATTGTACCTTACTTATTATAGGCATTTAGTGTATATTATTAATGATATAACCTACATTAATATAAAAAAATAAATTGACTTACTTTGAAAATGTTAAACATTTAAATACGAAAGTCAATATATGTGAGGTACATACAACTATATTAAGTTTTCTTATTAGGGAAACATTAGAAAATAAGTGTTATAACAATATTTTGACATATCTGCTGCTTATTATATACTTCATGGCCCAGTTATATCATACATATACATACACAATTTTAAGTTGTTGCTCAGTATATTTTTCACTATTATAATGTAATTATCTGATGTTAAGTCTTTGACATCCAAAGAAGCATATCTAAATAAGACTTCTTTCTACACTCTCAACAAGATAATTTGTAGGGTGGTTGTGGATGAACATTTATAAAGTTTTTTTTATTCCCATAAAAGCAGAAATTCTGATAACTTATTTACCTGAGACTCCTCCCTATATTCATCTGTCTTTGCTTTGTTTTCACACTGGGGATCTATATTGATGACAACATTCTCTCTCTCTCTCTCTCTCTCTCTCTCTCTCTCTCATGAGAGAGAGCAACCAAATATGGAAAAAAGAAGAGGCACAGAAGTTGATAGGAGATTAAAGTCTTTTGATTTTAACAAGTCTAAAAAATATCAGAAGGAATCCATTAATTCCGTTGAAAATAATTTATTTTCATTCAACAGTAACTCCTTTTCCTACAGATGATTTCTGTCCTCCACACCTTGCAACATTACTAAAGGTTTATAAATGAAAAGGCAAAATTTCAAATTGTATTAATTTCTGTGAAGTATATAAAGTACTTACCCAAGAATCTTTCATTTTTTTACGTATGAAGTTGGCCCTACAGCAAGGTCTAGTAGTGCACTTTTTTGATCTCAGTACTAGAGATATAGGCCAGAGAGGATTCTATAGCATCCTCTCCAATCCCACATTTGACAGTTGCTGATCTTGAAACTGTATAAAGAACTAATGAAAAAATTAAACTAACTTCAAAAAAATTAACTAACTCAGTTTAAAAATGGCGAACAGAACTTAACAAAATACTCCATAGATGACTCTCAAATAACAAAGGAAAACACTTAAAAGTTCATTACCCTTAGTCATCAGAGAAATGCAATTAAAAACAACTCTGAGATTCTTTCTTATGCTTGTCAGTATAGCTAAGATCCAAAACACAAATGACAGCTTATGCTTGTGAGGATGGAGAGTAAGGTAACATTACTCTGTTGGTGGTAGGAGTGCAAACTTGTACAACCAGTTTGAAAATCATTATGACACTTTTTCAAAAAATTGGGTATCAATGTACCTAGAGATCCAGCTATCCACTCTTGAATATATACCCAAAGACTGCTTAATCACTAAAACACTTGTTCAGCTGTGTCCCTAGCAACTTTATTTGTATTAGGCAGAACCTGGAAACAACCTAGATGTTCCTCGATCCAAAAATGGATAAAGAAAATGGAATGTTTCTTAGCTGTTAAAAACAATGACATCAGGAAATTTGAAGGCAAACTGATGAAACTAGAAAAAAAAAAAAACATTCTCAGCTAGGTAACCCAGACCCAGATAAACAAAAGATGGTATGTATCCACTCATAAGTTGGTATTATCTGTAAAGTAAATGATAACCATGGTAAAATCCATCGACTCAGAGAGGCTAAATGGCAAGGATGGCCGAAAGGGATGTGTATACATCTCCCTGGGAAGGGGAAGTATAAGAGATCTCCTGGGTGGACTGAGGATGGGATTGGGTTAGGGTGTGTAGAGGGGGAGAATACTGAAAGAGATGACTGGAAGATGGGGTCATTTGGGGATCAAGTAGGAACCTGATGCAAGGGAAACTCCCACAAATCTACAAGGATGACCCTAGCTAAGACTCCTAGCAATAGCAGATAGAAAACTGGAATTGTCGGCTCCCGTGATCATATTGGTGACCACCCTAATTTTTATCAGAGATCCTTCATCCAGTAGCTGATGGAAACTCATTCAGAGACCCCCTAGACAAACATTAGGACTAACTTGGGAATTCAGCTGTAGAGTGGAAGGAAGGATTATTGGAGCCAGGGGGAGTAAAAAAAGAACAAAAGAAAAACACAGAAGAATCTAACCTAGTTAATCATGTGCTCACAAAATCTGAACCAACAACCAGGGAGCCTGCATGGCACTGACCTAGGCCCTCTAATATATGTGACAATTTTTTTTTGCATTAATTAAAGCACTACTTGGTCTATTAGCTTATGCATATTTTGAGATATCTCTTAAATCTTAAATTAACCCATTTCTATTAATCTGTGTATTACCACGTGGTTGGGGCCTACTAGTAAGTTTCCATCTGGCATCCAGAGTCTGATTCCTGTGGTGGCTACATGGTTTCTTCCTCACTCTGCCTCTTCTCCCCTACTTGGAATTCCCACCTTGCCTTATTCTGTGCTGTAACAGGCTCACAGCAGACTCTTATTATCCAATTGTATTCACAGCATACAGAGTGACTCTCACACCAGCTCCCCTTTTCTATCTAAACAAAAAGAAAGGTTTTAACCTTAACATGGCAAGATTACATACAACAAAACAGTTATCAAGCAAGAATTAAAGTTACAATATTTACATCTACTTTATCCTTTATCATAACTAAAGAAAACTTTAACTATTTTGAGTCTATAATGAATAAAGTTTTATGGAGATCCATATGCATAGTTGTTTTATAAATTAGCTTTTATTTCCTTTGGACAAATCTCTAGAAGGAGAAAGACTCAGTCTTAGGTTTGTTATATCTGATTTCCTAAAAGTTACAAAGCTGTTTCAAAAGGATGTACCATCTAATTACTTTCCCAAGTGCAATTTTAGAGATTTTGGATAGTCTCGTATCACCAGTATTGGTTTAATTTAGTCATACAAAAGGATGGTAAATGGCTTCTAATTGAGATTGTAATATTTATTCCCCTTATGGCTAATGAAACCAACCATCTGTGTTTGCTTTTGGCCATATATGAACTTTTCTTTGCTAAGTATCTCATCAAGCTGCTGCTTTAATGAGCTATTTTTCTTTTGTTATTTATATGTTAGAGTTTTGTCAGGGAATTCTTTCATTATATTGTACTTAACCATTAGAAAATAACCATCTGTCTTTCAGTCTTAACTTTATAAATCCACCTTCAGTACAATAATGCATTTCAAACTGCATATTGAAGCTTTCCATATTTTAAGGTATTAAATATTTTCTATAATTTAAAAAGATGCTGTCTCAGCCATTCTGCCTAGAAACAAAGTTTTTCCTGTACTCATATCCAATTCATATTATTTCTGTCACTATTAATGTTGATATTATTATTATTTTGTCTACACATTCATACTGTATTACCTTTTATCCTATATCCATAACTGACTTTATGTAAGTATTAGATAAACAGAATTAAATCAGTTTTCCTATTTCTTTCCTTCATTTGCATCTCTAAAGTCCCCAACTTTTGAGTGATAGTATCTTTTACTTTAATGATTATTGTTACACAATAACACATAAATATATGCACAAAATTGAATAGATACTACCTGCTGGATCATTTTGGTTGTTCCTGTGCTTATGGCTTCAGGACTGACAACTACACCTAAAACCCAAGAGGTGGGGCTCATCTGTTGGAAAGGCTAGTTCTTCCTCTCTCAGTAGTCATTTTCTAGGAGAGACCATCTCACAGCAGACTTTCTGGTTCTTAGAATCATTCTGCCTCTTCTGCAGTGTTCTCTGTAACATACTGCAGAAAATGTGCTATCGATATGCCCACTGACGCTGGAATCCCCATAATAAGTTAGGCTGTGGATTTTGTCCGACTGTGGTTTTCTGACATGCTATGCACTTGCTGTAAAGATAACTTCATTGATGAGGGGTAGTTACCTGAGAGTAGAAGCCACAGATTTAAAATATAGTAAGGGATTGTTGTCATGATGAGGTCTTCATTAATCTACTATCCAGAGGAACATGGCTAGGTTTCCAATCATGCATAATTTACCTTCTCTTGAGTAGCCTCAAATATGATTAGAGAGCCAACGATTGCTACAAACATGTGAGTGTTGTTTATTGACCTTTTACAAATAATGTTTCATGCTAGTAATTGTCATGATTCATAGACCCTGTTGCTTCCCTGTCTGATCAGACTGCCTGGTCCTTGCTCACACATTGGAAAACTGACAACAGGAAGCAACTTTTCAAGTCACATTTATCTCAAATCATCTGAGTTCTCTGTCGTAAGCCCTGAGATACAACCAATGGCTTCATAATTAGGCTACAATGTCTGGGAAGTCACATAGACTACTTCCTTCACCAACTATGCAAAATAAGTTCTTTGTGCATGCTATTATGGAGGAACTTTGGTTCATCTGTAGTTATGGCACTGATATCTGAAGCAGCATAACTCCTTTAAAGTAAACATATCTTTTCTGCAATTTTCTGCATCCATTTGAGCATATTGTATATAGATAGAATAACTTTATGTATATATAAATTTTCAAGGTTTTATCAAACATCAGGAACTTTTGATGTTGTGGGGCTCTCCTCCTGCTTCTGTATTTGCCTACCCCTGTTCTCCCAAGTTGAAGCAGCTTTCCTTAATTTTCTTTTCCTTCTTCACATCACCTGTATTCTGCCTGCTATATCTCACATTCCACGGTCTTGTAATTTTTTACTGGTTTCAGTATTTATACCATGTTATATGCTCAAATATAAAGATTTGGAGTAAGGAACTGTAGATGAGAGACAACATGCCGTATTTGTCTTTCTGTGTCTGGGTTACCTCGCTCTGTGTAACTTTTTATAGATCTGTGATAGTTTGAATATAATTGCCCTCCCATAATCTCATAGGAAATGATGCTACTAGGCAGTGTGGTTTTGTTGGAGTGGGCATGGCCTTCTTGAAGGAAGTGTATCACATGTGGGAGCTGGCATTAAGGTTTTCTATCCTCATGTCTCAAAAAACACTTTCTTTTTTTTTTTTTGCAAGTTGTAGAACTCTCAGCTACTTTCTCAGCATCATGTCTACCTGCATGCCACCAAGTCCAAACATGATGCTAATGGAATGAACCTCTGAACTGGAAGTGAGGCCTTTAATTAGACGCATTCCTTTGCAAGAATTGCCGTGGTCATGGTTTCTTGATAGAAACCCAATCTAAGACAAGGTCCATTCATATTTTTCTACAATATTCATTATTGCATTTTTGTTACAACTGAATAGTATTGCATTGTATATAACTATTACATTTCATTATCAGTTCATTGCTGAAGGACATTTAGCTTGTTTCTATTTCCTGGCTTTATGTAATAAGGTGACAGTGAATAAATAATGCTGAGCATGTACCTGTGTGATAGAACATCAAGTTCTTTGAGAACACACAGAGGATGGTATGCCTGGGTCATAACAAGGTATTTTGACTTTTCTTCATATCAATTAGCATTCCCACCAACAGTGAATAAAGGTTCCCTTAAACCACAACCTTGTCAGCATTTGTCACTTGTTGTATTGATCTTAATTATTTGAACTGAGGTAAGGTGAATTATTAAAAAGTCTTAATTTGCATTTCTCTAATTAATATGAATTTGAAGAGTTTATGATCCACTTTAATTTCTCCTGTTGATAACTCTCTGTTTAGATCCCTAGCCTACTTTTAGGTTGATCATTTGCCTCCTTGGATCTGAGATATTTTTATATTTATTTTTATGTTTTTTTTTTTGAGAAAAGGAAAAAAAAGTTTCCGCCTCCTCCCAGGCTCCCATTTCCCTTCCCCTCCTCCCACCCTTCCCGCCATCCCCCCACTCCTCTCTCCCTCCCTCTCCAATCCAAAGAGCAGTCAGGGTTCCCTGCTCTGTGGAAAGTCCAAGGTCCTCCCCACTCCGTCCATGTCTAGGAAGGTGAACATCCAAACTGGCTTTGTTTGTTTGTTTGTTGTTTGTCTGTTTGTCTATTCGGGATAGTAATCCCCTATCAGATCTACCACTGGCAACATTTCCCAATCTCTTGGTTTCACTTCATTCTGTACAATTTTCTTTTTTTTCCTATTTATTTATTTATTTATTTATTTATTTATTTATTTAAGATTTCTGCCTCCTCCCCGCCACCGCCTCCCATTTCCCTTCCCCTCCCCTGATCAAGTCCCCCTCTCTCGTCAGCCCAAAGAGCAATCAGGGTTCCCTGCCCTGTGGGAAGTCCAAGGACCACCGGCCTCCATCCAGGTCTAGTAAGGTGAGCATCCAAACTGCCTAGGCTCCCACAAAGCCAGTACGTGCAGTAGGATCAAAAACCCATTGCCATTGATCTTGAGTTCTCAGTAGTCCTCATTGTCCGCTATGTTCAGCGAGTCCGGTTTTATCCCATGCTTTTTCAGACCCAGGCCAGCTGGCCTTAGTGGGTTCCCAATAGAACATCCCCATTGTCTCAGTGTGTGGGTGCATCCCTCGCGGTCCTGAGTTCCTTGCTCGTGCTCTCTCTCCTTCTGCTCCTGATTTGGACCTTGAGATTTCAGTCTGGTGCTCCAATGTGGGTCTCTGTCTCTGTCTCCTTTCATCGCCTGATGAAGGTTAATATTCAGGAGGATGCCTATATGTTTGTCTTTGGATTCACCTTCTTATTTAGCTTCTCTAGGATCGCGAATTATAGGCTCAATGTCCTTTATTTATGGCTAGAAACCAAATATAAGTGAGTACATCCCATGTTCCTCTTTTTGGGTCTGGCTTACCTCACTCAGGATAGTGTTTTCTATTTCCATCCATTTGTATGCAAAATTCAAGAAGTCCTTGTTTTTTACTGCTGAGTAGTACTCTAATATGTATATATTCCATACTTTCTTCATCCATTCTTCCGTTGAAGGGCATCTAGGTTGTTTCCAGGTTCTGGCTATTACAAACAATGCTGCTATGAACATAGTTGAGCATATACTTTTGTTGTATGATAGGGCCTCTCTTGGGTATATTCCCAAGAGTGGTATTGCTGGGTTCAGGGGTAGGTTGATCCCGAATTTCTTGAGAAACTGCCACACTGCTTTCAAGAGTGGTTGCACAAATTTGCATTCCCAACAGCAATGGATGAGTGTACCCCTTTCTCCACAACCTCTCCAGCAAAGGCTATCATTGGTGTTTTTTATTTTAGCCATTCTGACAGGTGTAAGATGGTATCTTAGAGTTGTCTTGATTTGCATTTCCCTGATTGCTAAGGAAGTTGAGCATGACCTTAAGTGTCTTTTGGCCATTTGAAGTTCTTCTGTTGAGAATTCTCTGTTCTCAAATCTAATATAAAAGCACCCACTATGTACAATTTTCTAAGCTTAACAGTACCTTTTTAGTTTTATGAGGGAGGCTTTAATTTCTGGACAAATAGAGTCATATTCAGAAAGTCCTTTCTTATACCTACATCATGCTGGCTACTTCCCATGATTTCTTCTAGCATTTTGGTGTTTCAGGTTTCAAATTGAGTTATTTGATGCCCTTATATCCAATTTTTGTACAGGTGGTAGTTACAGGTCTAATTTTATTCTTCTGAATGTGGTATCCAGTTTTCACAGTAGCATTCATTGAATGTGCTGTTCTTTCTCTGGTGTATATGCTTTTCCACTCGAATATCAGACAGGTGTAACCACGAGTCCTCCAACAGATTTTCTATTTTGTTTCATCTTTCTACTTGTCTGTATTGTGCTGCTGTGATATTTCTTTTATTTTCCTGTAGTTCTATGATATATTTTGAAGTGTTCAGCAGTAATTTTTCTAGTATTCTCTTTGCTGAGGAATGTTTTGGCAATTTGGGATCTGTTGTGGTTGCACACAAATTTTAAGATGCATTTTTTATTTCTGTGAACAATGCTGTGGATATTTTTATAATGTGATTGCTTTAAATGTGAAGTTGTCATTGTAGAGATTGTTCCTTTCCTCCTTTATTCCAATATATTCTCTTTGATGCTACTGTAAAGGAGAGAGTGTCTGATTCTTTCCATGGGTAGTTTGTTGCTGTTGTTCATAAAATTTTTGTACATTGATTTTGTAGCTTGTTACTTAACTAAAACTTTTTACTCCATGGAAATGTTTGCTGGGAAATCTTGGAATCTCTTAAGCATAATTGCAAATACGTATAATTTTACCTCTTCTTTTCCTATGTGTATCCCCTTTGCTTTCTTCATCGAACCTCAGTGTTTCAGCATGAGCTTCTAGACCTATATTGAAATAAGGAAAAGAAGTGAAGATGTTGGGTAACCCTGTATCATTCATGATTTTAATGTGATTGTTTTGAGTTTTTTCCACTTAGGATAATGTTATGATTGATTATGCTAATATATTCCATCCAAACATGTTCTCTTTAAAGCTTTTATCCATGAAGTATCTTATGTTTTTTTACTTTAACATGTTTTATTATATTTGTTCATTTGTATTTACTTGTCATATATGAACACATTTTTTATTTTTTTATATTTTATTTTTAATTAATTAATTTATTAACCATTGTGGTTTTTATCAAAGACTTTTTGCATCTATTGAGATGATCATGTGAGATTTGTATTTAATTCCATTTATGTGATTTATTATATATATTGACCTACAAATATTGAACCAATCATGTATTTCCAGGCTAAAGTCAACTGTTCAAGGTATATGTTAACTTTGATACATGCTTGTATTTGTTTTTTTTTTGTATGTTTGTCCTTGCCTTGTTTGTTTTTAGAGTGATACTGGTTTAATAGAACTAAATTGGGAGTGAGGTTTTATTTCTATTTTTCTTGAAGACTTTAAAATGGATTAATTGTAGTTCTTGTGACATCTGATAGGCTGCATCTGGGCCCAGAGTTTTGAGCAAGAAGGCTTATTATTAGTGTATCAACCCCTCTCTTTGTGATAGGTTTGTTTATGTGTTGTTCTCTCATTGTTTTATCTTTGTAATTTTGCTGAATAAAGAAATTTATCAATTTCTCAGATTTTTCAGCTTGAGTTTAGATTCTTTTTTTAAAAAAGGAAACATCTTTTTAAACTCTTTGTAAAAGGAAGCAAAAATAAGCTGTCAATGTTAATAATGCAAAGGTACTTTCAAGAGATAAGCAGAGCAATTGATTGCCTACTAAATATTACTCTTGATAACTGTCTCACAGTTTCAAATGTTGTCACCAAACACCATGACTATAAAGAAGTTGGGGAGGAAAGGGTTTATTTGGATTACCCTTCGATGTTCCATGTTCACCACTGAAAGAAGTCAGGACAGGAACTCAAACAGGACAGAAACGTGGAGGCAGGAGCCAATACAGAAGCTATGGAGGAAAGCAGCTTACTGGCTTGCTTCCCTGGCTTGTTCAGCCTGTTTCCTTCCTTCCTTCCTTCCTTCCTTCCTTTCTTTCTTTCTTTTTTCTTCCTTTCTCCCTCCTTTCCTCCCTCTTTCTTTCTTTCTTTCTTTCTTTTACTTTTATGTTTTCTTTGGGAGTGGGACATTGCTGTTGCTTTTCTTGTTTGGGTTTGGGATTTTTAAGACAGGGTATCTCTGTGTAACAGTCCTTACTGTCAAGGAGCTTGCTTTACAGACCAGGCAGGCCTGCAACTCACTGACTTCTGCCTGCCTCTGACTCTCAAGTGCTTGGATTGAAGGTGTGCATCACCTGGCTAGCCTGCCTTCTTATAGAATCCAGGACCACTCACCATTGGATAGGCCCTCCCCCATTGATCATGAAATAAGAAAATGCATTACAGCTGGATCTCATGGAGGCATTTGCTTAACGGAGGCTCCTTCCTCTCTTGTGACTCTTGTTTGTGACAAGTTAACACATAAAACCAACTAATACAACTGACCCCTTTTTAACTTGACACACAAACCCATGAATATTTATCTACAACCCTTCTCTTTTATTCAGCCTCAAGAGCTCACATTAAAATCATACATAATTTTAAAAGTCCCACAGTCTTTACAAATTCAAATACATTCAAATTTTAGATTCTTTAAATTATCCCATCTCTTGTAAAAGTTCAAGTGTTTCATCTGTAGGCTAGTTTAAAAACCAAATGAAATATCTTCTTCAAGACGGAAGAACCAGGGCACTGTCACGATCTGAACCAAGCAAAACCAAACTCCAACAGTATCAATAACTCAATGTCCAAGTACCTGGGATTCACTCTTGATCTTCTGGACTCCTTTTCCAAAGGGCTGGGCACTTAGTTGGCCCTGTTCTTTGCAACACACAATTGTCTTCTAGGCTCCCTCCACTCTACAGCTGCTGCTGTTCTTGGTGGCCATCCCACGTTACTGGCATCTCCAAACACCGGGGTCTTCTGCTGTAACTGGGCTGCACTTTCACCAATAACATCTCAGTGTGGTCTGGCTCGCTAATTCAATAGATCATGAGTTCAGACTTTTAAAATATTTGCTTACAATATTCTGTAATTCTATGTCATGTATTAAAATGTTGTACTCTTCGTTTTTGATTCTGTTAGCTTGGGTCATTTATTTTTATTCTCTGGTTAGTTTGGTCAACAGGTTGTCACTCTTGTATATCATCTTAAAGAGCCAACTTTTACACTCATTGATTCTTTAAAACGTATTTAGTCAGTGACTTTCTGTTTCCTCTTTGCTATGGGCCATAGTCTGTGCCCTGTCACTTGTATTTAAATAAATGCTGACTGACCAGTGGCCAGGCAAGAAGTATAGACAGGGTGACCAGGCAGGAAGTAGAGGCCGGGCAACAAGAATTCTGAGAAGAGGGAAGTTTCAGTCTGCAGTCGTCACTCAGACAGTGAAGAAGCCAGACACAGAGCAAGCAAGACATGACTACCTTGTTGAATAGGGTACCGATTCACGTGGATAACACAGACAAGAATTATGGGCTAACATAAGTAGTAAGAGTTAAAAAATAGCCTGAGCTATTAGGCCAACCAGTTTATAATTAATGTAGACCTCTGTGTATTTCTGTGGGTCTGCAGGACCCGGTGGGATAGAAACTTCTGTCAACACCTCTTCAAAGAAAGATTGACATTACTTCTTGCATTAGCGATTCTTCCCATTATTTTGACAAAACACCTGACAAAAGCAATATAAAGGAAAAAAAAAGTTGAGTGTTGCTCACAATTTACGAGTATATAGTTGTATACAGTTCATTAGGTTCTGGAAGCTGCACAAAGTTTGAGTGGCTCCGTCTACTGTGGAGGGGTGAGCATAAAGAGACACATCTTTACATGTTGTTTGATCATGGAGCAGAGTGTGAATAAAAACATGGTGGGCAGGAATTAGTGTCATGAAATGGCCTACAGTTATTGGCTAGTATCCGACAGTTGTGCCTTATGTTACTGAGAGTCTATAAACTCCCAGATCTGAGCCACTAGCAGGAGACCAAGTAGTCAAAAATGTAATTAGCTCAGAAAATGTAATAAAATGTCGCACAAGAAGTCTTCTTTGAACAAAGTCATACACTCTTTCTCTTGTCTTCCTTCACAAATTCACAGAATATATTTGCATAGGCCAGCTTGAAAACATTACTGTGCTTTGTTGTGGTCATGTATTTATTTTCTGTTTCTTTGTGCTCGCAAAACTTGTTAAAAACCTTGGTTCATAATGAAAACATATTACTGGCTTCTTTTATTTTAATTTTGTTTTTTTGTTGTCCTTATTGTTAAATAATCTGTGAGGAAACAAGTAAATAGTTTATTTTAGGGCTCCTTACCTTAGTTTCTTCAAGATTGTAAAATAAAGTGGAACAATAAAAATGTTAACCCTACTTAGTAGTTTTAGAATTTGGATGAAGCACTTATCATGGCATTTTTTTCAGAGTCATTTTACACATATATTTATGCCTCGACATATTTTCCAAGGAATTTGTTAGTGTGTTTAGAATAGAAGTTTCTGAGAAATAAACATTAACTATGTCACTTAGTTTCAGACAAGTGACATATATGATATATATTTAAAGGTAATATTATCTACTATGTTCTACTTGACAAAGAATGGATAAATAATTCCTGTAATTTACCACATTTTAATTGATGAGCCTCTTTTACTGTAGAACCTAAAGGATACTTTGGTTAAATACTTATGGATCTGGTAAGAAGTGGCATATACATCATAGACGCAGATGTGAGAGCACAGTTGAAGAGATGCTTTGGAAATGCAGAGTACCTCACACGACACATCCATTCTCTCACTCAGTTCATGTGCAAGGCCACCCACCACTAGAAAACAATCGAAATTAATTGTTGCCACCTTTCCCCATAAGTCACTAGCTATGAAATCTAGAACCAGATAAATAAAAGGAGTAAAATCCTATAAAATAAATTTCCAGTGAAGAAAAAAGCTTTTTAATTTCTTCACATCATAAAGTAGAATAAAATTTTATCTTTTAGTTACAATTTCCAGGAAGCTGTAAATTTCTCAAACAGCATAATATTGTTGTTGAAAATTCAAAATTTTTAAATTCCAGAAGTTCTGTATCAAATATTAAATCCTCTTCTCAATACCTACATTGTATCTAAGGACTTCCGGGCTGCCACATTTACAATACGTGGTAGAAGGTAGGGTCAACACTGTTCTAGCAGTATTATCCATACTTTCCACCTAATTCCAGGGTATATTATAAAACTGTTTTAACTGAGTAATGCTTTAACCTTCAAAAAGCATAATTTGGGATAATCTAAGAATCATCAAACAACATGTAATGTGATAGTTTTTCAGATACCAATATTTTGTGCCTTTCTGTTCATATAGATTCTTTGGAATGCCAACCACTGGTAATACATTTGTGTTACTTGTAATATTCATCTTTAAATAGAACCCTACTCTCCTTTGTAGACAATTCATAAATTAACCAATTTTCTTTTTTTTTTCTAAAACTGACCCATTTTCAATGCATAGTATCTGATACATATGGGCTTTCTTGCTTAATATCTTGAATTCACTATATAGGCTACATGGGCTAAATTTTCTGTACTTATTTTTGCCAGAATTACTAAAGTTTTATGTCTGTGCTGTTGTAAAGAGATATTTAAAGTCACTACATTATATATTATTGCATTAAAAGAAAATATGTATGGATTTAAAGCATATTGATAACATCTTTCTGAAATTTCCTTTCTACCTTTAAAATTCTTGTTAGATGGTTTTAGGCAAATAACAGGCATTCCAGAGGATATCAAACAATGAATAAACCCAATTTCTATATACAACCATGGTAGTCTTCTTAGGTCGAGGCTTTATAGTTCCACCAAACACATTTTTCAGATATCGACCAATCAAAACAATGTTGGGTCAGGAAGAATTCTTCCTCTAGTCCTGTGAAAGAAGCAGTAAATTGCTGGGTTATTTACATTTCACAGAGTCTCATCAGAGATTGAGGTAGTCATTGCCAGCCTGTGTAAATTGCACAGAGTAGGGAGCATTCAAAGTAACAGGGTTGCCATGGGGACCTTCTGGATTGACTGACAACTAACTCCCAATTAAAGGCAGACAGCAATGAGATATCTTGGGATTGACAATCAGATGTTCAAACTTTCTAACTAACATATATAGCTTATTTGAAGACATGCTTACAGTTTGTTCTGGCAGTATATGCCTGTAATCACCATACTGGATGCAA
The DNA here is from genome assembly GCF_018167655.1 of Microtus oregoni. NCBI lineage: Eukaryota > Metazoa > Chordata > Mammalia > Rodentia > Cricetidae > Microtus > Microtus oregoni. Next base: position 21,909,486 of record NW_024543060.1, read on the forward strand.
TAACATTAAGAGTTCAAGTCTATCATTACCTATACCATAATATTTTAAAAGAGTCTTGGCTACATGAGACTCCCGTTTTTCCAATGAAATGATATGTTGTTACAATTAAAACCTATAAATCATGATGTTAAAAATTTTAAATTACTTATTAATGATTAACCACCACCAAATACACTTTGAAAAGTCATTTACCTCTGATTTTTCTCAAAAGATCTTCATATTATCTAAACTATTTTTTATAAATGTTCGTTTTTAAAACTTTTTTGAATCGGTAATTTCTCTAGGCTATTTCATTCAAGCTAAGAAACTGTTAATCTTTGCTAGAAGGTTATTGTTTACATTGTAATGTTTTATATTTTCGTAGCATTAATTTTATTTTATTAAAGAAATTACTATGTTAAATAATATATCTTTTAGCTTATTGTGATTGTTTTTCATAATTTATCATTGAAAGCTAATGCCAAATAAACGCAGATATAAAGTTGAAAAAGATCACCTGCTTGAAGTTCTACTCAAGGAAGACAGAGAATTGAAATTTACGTCATAACTTTAATGTAAAGTTCAACAAAGTTTATTTCAACTTTGCCTGGATGGAAGAGAGGGGAACAAAACCTAAAAGAAAGAAAAGAAAAAGAAAGGTCTGCATCAATTGTTTCTTGATACGAAAATCACAGTGTTGAGGTCCTCAGGGATAATCTAGCTCATTCTGTCAATCAGGATGACAGAAGTTGATCCTCTCAGAGTGCTTTTTTCTGTCCAGTGCCTCTTGGGAGATTCTCTTCCTTATCGCAGTAGTGAGATCTACAGATGCCAAGAAAACATAATGTCTGGAAGCATATCCTAACCCAGAGGGGCAACTTGGCCTTTCCTACTTTAGCTCAAAGCCTACTTTGAAGCTTCATTTCTGTGGGGTTTTGCCCTAGGGCATCAGAGTTGAAGAAAACCAATAACAAGGAAAATTCAGTTCCTAAGTTATCTCACCCCACATGGCACACTGGATAGCTAAGATTAAGAAAACCTAGGAAATAAGCAACACACACCCCAAAAAAATGAGAAAAAAAATAATGAACCAAAGACATCCAGAAAACAGTGTCTATTGTGTTCTACATAAAAAGTTGTATTTCCAATAATGTACTCATAAAGTAAAAAAATACCTAAATAATGCTACCTATGGCATATCTATGTAAACATAAATTTGTATGTTTCATATTTTCACTAAAAACAAATTTATAGAGTATAAATTTTATAGTTAAATAGATAAGTTATGAATGGACTATAAGGAAAATGTATGTTAAAAGTATTAAGGTATATTTTTCAAAATATGAACACATTGCAATAGTCATAAAAACATTATTCAATAAGCACGAATACACAGAGGACAAAGAAATGTGCTTTGAAAAATAGGATGTGCTACTTTAAGACTGCATGCTTTCCAGTCTGACTAAACCTTATGGTATTTAAAAAATGAAAGAAAGAAAACCATGATCATGGAAATCTAATTAGAGTTCAATAAAGATTGAGAATTGTCAAAGTGGAATTTCTAAGACTTTCCACTATCGGTTATTTATAGAAAGCTGATTATTAATGAACAAATGTTTGGTCTGAAAAATAGTTTTTTGGAAATTATGCTTATTATACCAGAAAAAAATCTTTTATGTGTATTGGGGAATTCCTACATATAGGAGGTGGATGCTCAAGCTTTTGCATGTACTCTCAAAGACCAGAGTATGTCTGGGCAAAGAGTTTCTTCCTTTACTGCTCTTCAAGTTTTGAGACAGTCTCTCACTAAAATGGAAATTCACCATCTTGCTTTCCCTAGCTGGCCAGTGAGCTCTCTGTATCTGCCTGATTCTGCCACTCGATACTAGGGTTAATGTATGCACAGTCATTATAGATTTGTTTTCATTATTCAAAACTCACACAGTATTTTATGCTTGCTATTTCCTCCCACCCATTGCCATCCAGACACTCCAGAACTCCTCATCCATCAAACCACTGACCATCTTTCTCTCTCTTTAGAGAATAAACTGTCCAGAACAAGCAGAAGAAAAAAGAAGAGAAGAAGGGGAAAACAAAAAAGCACAACACACCCACACACACACACCCACACGGCTATTAAAAACACAAAATCAGAAACCATAATATAAAAACAAAAGAAAAATAACGTTTAAAGAAAAAAAATAAAAATTATCCAAAACCAAAGAAGTGTGAACCAAAAACAGGTCTACAAAGATGTCATTGTGTTCATTTCATTTTGGCCATCTACTTCTATGTATATAGACTACCCTTAAGTCTGGTTTATATACTCAGTGAGACTCCACTGAAGAAAACTAATGTTGCCTTTGCAAGAATATGTTAGTTGGGGACAATTTCTATATTTTTCAGATATATTTATTTTTGTTTTATTGAAAATAATTAATATCTATACACATATATATATGTATGTATTATATTGATTATAGTGTCATTTCCTTCAAGACCCTTCTCTCTTCCAAGTCACCCATATCCACACGTAATTCTTGGTCTCTCTCATAAGGAAACAAACTTCAATTTCTTTCTTGAATGTCTTAAACTTTTTATCATACAAGTTTTTGACTTGCTGGGTTAGGCATTTTTGAAGCTATAGTTAATAAAAAAATATTGTTTTATGGTTTTTTCTCAGTCCATATGCCTTTTGCTTATAAGAAGGCTATTGATTTGATTTGTTGATTTTTTTTCCATTTTTTATTGAGAAAAGGAGAAAAAAAAACAAGTTTCCACCTCCTCCCAGCCTCCCATTTCCCTCCCCCTCCTCCCACCCTTTTCCCCCTCCTCCCACCCTTCTCCCCCTCCCCCCACTCCTCTCCCCATCCCTCTCCAGTCCAAAGAGCAGTCAGGGTTCCCTGCCCTGTGGTAAGTCCTAGGTCCTCCCCTCTCCATCCATTTCTAGGAAGGTGAACATCCAAACTGGCTAAACTCCCACAAAGCCAGCACATTACGTAGGTTCAAAACCCCTTGCCATTGTCCTTGGCTTCTCATCAGCCCTCATTGTTCGCCATGCTCAGAGAGTCCAGTTTTATCCCATTTCATTTCTGATCTTATTAATTTGCAAATTCTCTCTCTGCCGTATGATTAGTTTGGATAGGGGTTTGTCAATCTTGTTGATTTTCTCCAGGAACTAGCTTTTTGTTTCATTGATTCTTTGTATTGTTTTCTGTGTTTCTATTTTGTTGATTTCAGCCCTCAGTTTGATTATTTCGAGTCTTCTACTCCTCCTAGGTGAGTCTGCTTCTTTTTTTTCTAGAGCTTTCAGGTGGGCTGTTAAGTCTCCAATGTGAGATTTCTCTGTTTTCTTTAAGTGGGCACTTAGTGCTATGAACTTTCCTCTTAGGACTGCTTTCATAGTGTCCCATAAGTTTAAGTATGTTGTTTCTTTATTTTCATTGAATTCCAGGAAGACTTTAATTTCTTTCTTAATTTCTTCCTTAATCCAGGTATGGTTCAGTAGTTGACTGTTCAGTTTCCATGAGTTTGTAGGCTTTCTGGGGGTAGTATTGTTGTTGAATTCTAACTTTAATCCATGGTGATCTGATAAGACACAGGTGGTTACTAATATTTTTTTGTAACTGTGGATGTTTGCTTTGTTACCGACTATGTGGTCAATTTTTGAGAAGGTTCCATGAGCAGCAGAGAAGAAGGTATATTCTTTCCTATTTGGGTGGAAAGTTCTATAGATGTCTGTTAAGTCCATTTGATTCATTAACTCCATTAATTCTCTTATTTCTCTGTTAGGTTTCTGTCTGATTGACTTGTCCATTGGTGAGAGAGGAGTGTTGAAGTCTCCTACTATTAGTGTGTGCGGTTTGATGGCTGCCTTGAGTTTTAGCAATGTTTCTTTTATGTACATGGGTGCTTTTATATTAGGGGCATAGATATTCAGGATTGAGACTTCATCCTGATGAACTGTTCCTGTTATGAGTATAAAATGCCCCTCTCCATCTCTTCTGATTGATTTAAGTTTGAAGTCTACTTTGTTAGAGATTAGTATGGCCACACCTGCTTGTTTCTTAGGTCCATTTGCTTGATAAGACTTTTCCCAGCCCTTTACCCTGAGTAGGTGCCTGTCTTTGTGGTTGAGGTGTGTTTCTTGTAAACAGCAGAATGTTGGATCCTGTTTTCGTATCCATTCTCTTAGCCTGTGCCTTTTAATAGGTGAGTTAAGTCCATTGACATTAAGTGATATTAATGACCAGTGGTTGTTAACGCCGGTCACGTTTTTAGTAGTAGAGTTTGTGTGTTTCCCTTCTTTGATTTGTGTTTGTGAAGGGTCTCTAGACGTCTGAGTTATTGTGGTCATTGTTGGACTCCTTGGTTAGTGATTTTCCTTCTATTACTTTCTGTAAGGCTGGATTTGTGGCTGTGTATTGTTTAAATTTGTTTTTATCGTGGAAAATTTTATTTTCTCCATTTATAGTGAACGAAAGCTTGGCTGGATATAGTAGTCTGGGCTTGCATCCATGGTCTCTTAGTTTCTGCAGTACGTCTATCCAGGATCTTCTGGCTTTCATAGTTTCCATGGAGAAGTCAGGTGTAAGTCTGATAGGTTTACCTTTTTAAGTAATTTGGCCTTTTTCCTTTGCAGCTCTTAATATTCTTTCCTTATTCTGTATGCTTTGTGTTTTGATAATTATATGGCGAGGGGATGTTTTTTTTTTTTTTTTTATCCAGCCTATTCGGTGTTCTGTATGCTTCTTGCACCTTCATAGGTATATCTTTCTTTAGGTTGGGAAAGTTTTCTTCTATAATTTTATTAAATATCTTTTCTGGACCATTGAGCTGCACTTCTTCTCCTTCTTCTACTCCTATTATTCTTAGGTTTGGTCTTTTTATTGTGTCCCATATTTCCTGAATATTTTGTCATGAGAGTTTGTTGGACTTGCTGTTTTCTTTGATCAGTGTGTTTATTTTCTCTATGGTATCTTCAGAATCTGAGATTCTTTCTTCTAACTCTTGTATTCTGTTGGTTATGCTTGTTTCTGTAGACTCTGTTTGTTTACTTAAATTTTCCATGTCCAGCCGGCCCTCTGTTTGTGTTTTCTTCTTTGCCTCCAGTTCAGTTTTCAAGTCTTGAACTGTTTCCATTATCTGTTTGATTGTTTTTCCTTGGTTTTCTAGGGTATCATTCACTGATTTATTCAATTCTTCAAACTTTCTGTTATATTTCTCATCCATTTCTATAAGGGCGTTTTTTACATGCTGTTTAAGGGCATCAATCACTTTCATGAAGTCAATCTTTTCTCCTTCTTCTTGATTAAGGTGTTCATGTCCTCCCGTTGTGAGGTCGCTGGTTTCTGGTGGCTTCATGTTGCTTTTCAGCTTGTTGGGCGAATTCTTGCCTTGGCGTCTGCCCATCTCTTCTTCCAAATGCTCCCTTATGAATCTTCTTTTATCAGATCAGGTCTCCTTGCCTACCAAACGCTGGCTCTCCCCAACGTTGGCTCTCCTGGCGCCAAGAGATCAGGCCTCCGTGCTGGTGGGCAGCTTGCAAACACAGTGCCTACCCCCAACGCTGTCTCTCCTGGCGCCGAGAGATCAGGCCTCCGTGCTGGTGGGCAGGTGACAAACAAAGCACCTACCCTGCTTGGTGCAGGCAGGCGGTAGAAACAAAGTGAGTCCTGCCCGCTTGAGTGCCCCGAGGATTCGGACCCAGTGCCCAGACAGGCTGGGCTGGGTAATGTTATGTGCAGAAAGAGTTCAGTGGGGCCGAAGTGGGGAGGGTTCTGGATGGGAGCTGGGTGGGCTAGGAAGAAAGAGGAGGTATGCAGGGAGTGGTGGCCCTGCAGAGAGCCCAAGAAGGATAGGGGGCCAAGGAACCTCTGAGTTCCCCTTCCGAGGCTGGAGCCCTGGGGCCTGAAACTCACCCCTGATTTGTTGATTTGTATTCTATTTTTCTGAAGGAGTTTAATAACGGTAGAAGTGTCATAGTTGAACACTTAGACTCACTTAACTATACAATCATCCCTGCAGATAAAGGTAACTTGACCTTTTCTCATCCTCATTAACTTTTCTTTCTCTCCTTCAGTTGTCTTACTGCCGTGACTAAAGCATCAAGGACTATATTGAATAGTTAAGGAGAGAATGAACATCATTGCCTTGTTCCTAACATTAGTGAAATTACTTTAGTTTTTATTCCCATATAGGTTGGTGATAGCAGTGAACTTACTGAAAATTGCATTTACTATGTTGAAGTTGGTTCCGGCATCACTAATCTCTCCAGGGCTTTTGTCATGAAGGCATGTGAGAATTCATCAAAGGTCTTTTCTGCCTTGAGTGAGATGAACATGTGGTTGTCTTTCAGTCTGTTTGTATGGTAGATCACATGTATCAGTTTACATGTTGAACCATCTCTGCATTTCTGTATGATATTTTTGTTGTATATTTGAATCCAGTTAGCAAGCATTTATGATTATTTTTGCATGGACGTTCATGAGGGAAATTGGTCGTAATTCTCTTTGTTGAGCCTTTATGAAGTTTAAGAGTTAGGGTGACTGTGGCCTCATGAAAAGAATTGGTCTGTTTCTTCTGTTTGTTTCTATTTTGTGGAATATTCTGCAAATAAAGAATAATTTAAGCAGTATCGACATTAATTCTTCCTTGAAACTTAATAATTCTGTGTTAAAACTGCTGTTTGTTTTATTGATTTTTTATATTTCACTTCTTTGTTTCAATTTTATTGATTCCAGCTGTTTGGTTATTTAGTATCGCCTACTACTTTTGAGAATTATTTCTTCTTAATGTTCTAGAAATTTAGGGTGAACCAGTAAATTACTAGTAATTAATTGTTTTTATGTAGGCTTTTAGTGCTATGCACTCCATTTGTTTTTATATAGGCACCTAGTGCTATGAACTGGCCTCTAAGAACCTCCATTACTGTGTCCCATAGGTACTTTGTATTTTATTTGTATTCAATTCTAAAAAGGTTTTAAATTCTATCTAGACCTATTTTTCATTCAATCATGAGATATTTATTTTCTGTAACTTTATAAGATTTCTGTTGTTTCTGTTATTGGTGATATACAGATTTAATCTGTCATGATCAGATAGGCTACAGGGTGTTATTTCAATATTTTTATATCAGTTTAGATTTGCTTTTTATCTGAGTATGTGATCAATTCTGGAGAAAGTTATAAATATTGCTGAGCTGAAAGTATATCTTTTGTGTTTGAGTGAAATGTTGTGTTACTATCTGTTAAGCCCATTTGGTTTATTATGTCATTTAGCTCCAGAATTTCTCTGTTTAGTCATTGTCTGGATGATCTGTCTATTAGCAAGAATGGGGTATCAAAAACACCCCCTAACTAAGTGAGAGTCAATATGTGATTTTAGCTGTAGTCTGTTACTTTCATGAACTTGGGTACCCCTGTGTATTTTACATATTTATAATTCTAATATCCTTTGGGGAAATTTTACATTTCATGGATAAATAGTTTCCTTTCCTATTTTTTCAATCTCTTCAGATTAATTTTAGATTTAAGTCTATTTTGTCAGATATCAAAATACCTACATAATGTTGCTGCCTATCTACGTCTGCTTAGAATTTCTTTATCCATCTTTTCTATCCTGGAGTGATAACATTCTTTGATGTTAGGGTGTATTTCCCGGGTGCAACAGAAGGACTGATCCTCTTTGCACACCCATTCTGTTAGTCTGTGCACTTTTATTGGGATTTGAGACTGTTTGTGTCTAGAGGTATCAGTGAGCAGTGTTTGCTGATTCCTATTACCTTGTTTTGTGAGCTTTTATCCTATTGCTTTTGATTTGCTAGTCTGACATTACTTATTCTTTGTGTCTCCTTGGGTGTTGTTAATTTCTTCAGGTTGAAGTTTTCCTTCTAGTGACTTCTGTAGTGCTGGATTTGTAGAAAGATTGTGGTTAAATTTTGGTTTATTATGGAATTGCTTTGTTTCTCTCAGGGTTATGATTCAAAATTTTTCTGGGTATAGGAGTCTGGAATGTAATCTGTGGTCTCTGAGAGTTTATAGAAAATCTGTCCAAGATTCTCTGGCTTTTAAAGTCTCCATTCTAAGTCAAGTGTCATCCTAATACATATGTCTTTATATATCACTTAGTATTTTTCCCTTGAAGTTTATTATTATTTTTTCTGTATATTTAGTGTTTTGATTATTATGTGTCATGGTAAATTTCTTTCCCAGTACAGTCTATTTGGTGTTTTGTATCCCTCTAGTATCTTAAAAGGCATGTCCTCCTTAAGGTTAAGGAAATTTTTTTAAAGATTTATTTATTTATTATATATACAGTGTTCTGCTTGCATGTATACTTGCAGACCAGAAGAAGGCACCAGATCTCATTACAGATGGTTATGAGCCACCATGTGGTTGCTGGGAATTGAACTCAGGACCTCTGGAAGAGCGGTCAGTGCTCTTAACCTCTGAGCCATCTCTCCAGCCCAAGGAAATTTTTTTTTGTAAGATTATGTTGAAGTTATTTTCTGGGTCTTTGGCCGGTTTCTTCTCTTTCTTCTGTTCCTATTATTCATAGATTTGATCTTTTCAGAGTGGCCCAGATTTCCTGGATGTTTGTTCCTACATGTTAGGCTTAACATTTTCTTTATCAATTTCTTCTGCCTTTTATTCAGTTCCTGAGATTCTTTATTCCATCTGTTATATTCTGTTAATGAAGCTTTATCTAAGGTTTCTGCTTAAGTTCCTTTAACTTTTTACTTCCATTTTCCCTCTCCCTAGTTTGGATTTTCTTTACTGATTCTATGTCAATATTCATGTCCTAAACAACTTCCATTATTTCATTCATTCCACTGTTTCCTGTGTTGTGTGTTTATGCATGTAAGTTATGGATTTATTCACATATTCCTTAAGATTTTGATAATATTTGTTGTGGTTATTTTAAAGTTCATGTCTAGTGCTTTAGCTCCTTTGCCTTTCCCAGCACCTACTGAGTTTCTGAATGCCACTGGAGACAAATTGCCCTGTCTGGTGTTATTGGTTGTATTTTTATGCTGTCATTTAGTCATCCGAGTTTGAGGTTGTTGTAATTCTGGATGTTGATAGCTATTCTTCTGTTTTCGGGGTGGAGTTTCAGTTCTTTGGTTTCTGTCTTTCTCTCTGCATTTTAAAGAAGTTTTATTTCTATGTGTTTCAGGGAAGAGTGTGGTCCTATGTTTCTGCCAGATATGAGATTAGGGGGTCACAAGTAGAAATTGTTTCTAGATATTGAGAGCTAAAACAAAAGGCAAATGGACTAGAAAGGCAGGGAATGAGAAGGTTCACAGGAGGCAGGAAATCTGTGTCTGCCACAGAACCTGATTCCCTGTACAGATTGATTTCCAGATGTTCAAAAAGCGTATCTGTGGTGTTCGTGAGTGAGACCTAGGGATGAGGTTAGAAGGAAAGATGGATGTATGAAAGGATTAGCTTAGTTCCCTGAGAAAGGGATTAAAGAGGAAGGAGAGGCTCTGCAACCAAGCTGGGAATAAGACTGAGCAATTTGACTGGAGAATGGAAGTAGAATGAAAGTTACCTACCTGATTCCCAGGACTCATGGGCAGTGGCTTTCCTGGGAGCCTTTGCTGGTGCAGAGTGAGACAAAGAGATGCTTGAAGGAAAGAAGGTTATAGAGGATATGTTCTAGCATAACTTCTCTGTGGGTGGCGATCACTCAAACTCTTATCAATGGAAAGAACTCCGCCATAGATAGAAGTGAATTAGGTGCTGTGTTATTCATCTCTGTGTAAAAACCTATGGTAGCAATACCATCTTTGGCATCTTCTTTGCAAAAGGAACAGTCAATCTCTGTGCATGAATCTTTTCAAACCATTAATGTTAAAATAGCATCAAAGGTAGATTAAGATAACATGTTAAAGAAAGTAAACGAACAGAAGCGTTACCATTTTCTTAAATAAATATATATTTAAAATGTTGAATTCCTACTGACAGCTCATTACCAATTACTAGTAGAATCTTATCTCAAAGTTTTATATAGCTTTTCATAACTGTATAAGCTCATATTTTCTGGTATTTGTTTTCAAATAATCATTCTATTGCCTTATTAAAATCTCTAAATAATTACTAAGTAAAACGTAAAAACATACACTTCATTAGTGGCGCTCTAGGGTTATGCAATCTATATAAACTGACCCAGTAGCAGCACCTTGCTATTTCTGCTTTCCTTTAGTAAATAAATGAGACCATCAAGAGATTACCTGAGTCCATTGCTTCCATTCCTCCACTTGATCTCTTACAATATCCAAGTTTCACCTTCTTTTCTATAATCTAAAATTGACTACATCCTTAGTTTATTTGTACACCATCTGAGGGCATTAAGCTATTTCCCTTCATTAAACTTTACTTTTCCATCATGGTGTTTTGCATTCGTTAAAATGCTGTCTGCCTATTCTAAGACATTATTTCATCAACCAATTTCTCACAAATTAAATAAAACTTGTTAAAAAATCATTTAAGATCTCCTTGCCTTATCTCTCAACTTATTTTTCAAGTTACCCGTTTACTTAAGCTAAATACTCACATTTGGTAATCACCATATGTTACAAGGGACTGTTTCCTCTCTGAGTAATTTAACAAGGTTTTAAGTTTTAACTTTAAAGATCATTCTAATTGCAATCTGGAGAACATCTTAGACAAAAGTAATGCTCACAGTAAGAGAACTATTGACATATGCACTAAAATCAACAATTAAAAAATGGGACCTCATGAAACTGAGAAGCTTCTGCCTAGTAAAAGACTCCATCATTTGGACAAATAGGCAGCCTACAGATTGTGAAAATTTATTTACCAACTATACATTATATAGACAGAGAATATACAAAATAAAAATTTTCAAAAAACTAGATATCAAGAAAACAAATAACCAAATAAAAAATGGGATACAAACATAAACAGAGAATTCACAAAAGAGGAAATTCAAATGGCAGAATAAAAGTTAAATGTACAATATCCTTAGTCATCAGAAAAATACAAAAACAAAACTATTTGAGATTTCATCTTAAACATCTAAGACTGGTTAAATTCAATAAAACAAGTCAGACTTTAACTATTGAGGATATAACACATGACAAACTATTCTTCATTGCTTGCAGAAGTGCTAAATTATATACTGTGTAAATCATTGAGGAAGTACATCTGGATCAAAGAACTGTCTCCTCCTCAAGATTCAGCTGTACCACTCTTGGGGATGAAACCCAAGGACACTTCACACAACTGAAGAGACACTTGCTCTAACATATTCATTGCTGCTCTACTCATAATAGTCAGCTAGCAATCTAGGTATTCCTAAATGGGGGCAGGGGCCAGATGTAAACAAAATGTGCCACATTTACAACCCATGTTAACCCAATGACCACTTTTTCCAAAGAAACAATTCTCATACTCAGCTTTTCAGCATGACATGCATTACAGCCTTCACTGTCCCATCCCATCTCCTCTGTATTTCATAGATCTATTTCTAACCTTCCATCCAAATTTATTATTGTGTCCAAGAACCCAACTGAAGTAGGCAATGCCTGCTAACCTGAGTTCCACTTTTTGCATGGTAATTGGAAGGATGAAGGTAGATGCACAGCTCCCCTACTGTTCTTGAATTAAACCCTCACACCAGTCTCATCCCCAGCTCTGTAGTGGGGAACCAGCTGTGGTATTGCTTTCTTCTCTGACTCCATCCCCACAATATCACAAAGATCTTTTCCACCAACATTCCTTCAGCAAACTCGTCCCTTTATATATGAAGTTAATAATGAGGAGTACTGCTCATGGAAGATATGGAGTTACAACATTCTTTTGTAGCCAATCAAGGCTTCCAGTAGTGGGACTGGATGGCACTCAGCTAAGTTGTTGGCCAGAAGTATCTCATTTCAACCCCAAACTACCCTGGCTATTGCTAACACAAAGGGCTGCTTTCAGCAAACTGACAGCTGAAAACCATTACTGAGGACAACATCCACACAATTCATGGAACATGGAGAAGCAAAGCTGGTGCCTACATGGAGAATTCCTATGTTCTCAACTCTTTCTTGGGGGAAGAATCTATGTTAGATACTGAAAAGAAAACATGGAAAACAACTCTGTCACAAAATCTTTGTCTTACAATCTGTCATGCACACAAAACCTGCTAGGGCAATAGTGGCACATAACATGTGGGAATAGTCAGCCTATTCCTGATTTTACTTGAGCACCACTCCACCGGAAGGATCCCAAGCCCAAGACTGCTTAAATAACTAAGAACCAGAGACCAGATAGCCCAAAGACTCAGCAAAACCATAAACCACTGCTCTACAAAGAAATTGATAAAATGTTCTCCTACACTTATAGATCAATGCCTTATATAGTCATCATCAGAGTTCTTCCTCTGGGAGAAGAATGGAACAAATACAAAGACACAGAGCTAGGCATAACAAAGAGAAAGGGTCTAAATGTGAGGTCTTTGTCAAATCCCTCCCCTCAGAGCTCAGAGAATCTTGCAGAAGAGGAGGCAGAAATATTTTAAGAGTAAGAATAGATGATGACACCAGCAGTTCAAGTCCTTCTGAATCAACTAAGTGGCGTGAATTTGAATTCACACAGATTAAGCAGCAGTCAAAGGATTTACATGAATCTGTACCAGGTCCCATATATTACAGACATTAGCATAGTACTTCTATGGGACTCCTGACTGTGAGAACAATTGTATCTCTGACTCCTATTTCTTGAGACTCCTTTATTATACTGGTTTAATATGTCCAATTTTGCTGTATCTTATATTTTCCTTTGTTAGGTTTAGTAGTTCTCACATAGAAACCTGTTCTTCTCTGATAAAAGACAGCAAAGAAGTGGATAGGGATGGGAAGGAAGGTATGTAGGAACTGGGTGGAATAAGGGAGAGGAAAGTGTAATCAGAATATGGTATATGAGAAAGAATCGATTTTCAATAAAAGAAAAACAGACAAACAACTGTGTTAGTGGATCTCAATGAAACAGTACGCAAAAACTACTCTACTCATGTTTATGCATGCTTATTATGTTTTTCTTTCCAATTAATCTAAAATGTATACATATCTATGGGTATAGTTCAGTGTATCAATAGCTGTGTATTATGAATGATCAGATCTAGGAAATTAGAATATCTCCTCAAATTTGTAGTATTTGGGGGAACATTCAAAGATTTATTTCTACCAGCTGTTTTGAAATGTGCAATAAATTATTATCAGGCATAATGAATCTACTGTGTTAAAGAGTAATCAAAATAATTTTGTCTATCCAACTGTATACCTGCACTTAAGAATCATCTTCTCTCCTCTCCCTTACATACACTTCCTAAACTATGCTTAGAACCCTTCTATCCACTCAGCTTCAATGAGAATGTGTTTATCTCTCAATGTAAGTAGGAAATTCAGTATTTGTCATTTCACTTCATCTTAAATACTTTCCCCAGATACATCAAAGTTATTGAAAAAAAAGAGTCAAAATAAAAAACAAGAAAATTTTAAGCTTTGAAATAGAGAGATGAAAATCCAGAAATGATTTTAGTAATGAACTTATGTTTTTGTTTTTGTTTTTTGTTTTTTTTTTTTTTGAGACAGCATTTCTCTGTAGCTTTGGAGCCTATCCTGGAACTAGCTCCTGTAGACCAGGCTGGCCTAGAACTCACAGAGATCCGCCTGCCTCTGCCTCCCGAGTGTTGGGATTAAAGGTGTGCGCCACCACTGCCCGGCTGTACTTATGGTTTTACAATCTCATTATTAAATTGTAATATTTCTAAGTCTTCAAAAGTAACCCCAAATACTAATATTTGTATAATAACTGCAGATTCCTTAACCTGGATGAATGCAATAACCTCTGACTTGTTTTGAAAATGATCATTTCTATTCTATCGTATTCTTCACATTGTAGCTAAGAAACTTCCACAAAAGAGTAGTATGGAAATAATCAGTGAAATTATAAATAGCAGCACAAGCCAATGTGTTTTTTGATGAACAATTAAGTGAATGGCATTGGCTATGGCTTTTTGTTAATGAGCAGCTTAATGGTGCCTCATATTTTCAAGGGTCTTGCATTTGTTTGAATATCTAGGTGTTGACATTGTGACATTAGTAAGTTTTGAATGAAGAATCTCACGTTTTTATTTTGCATTGGGCCTTACAGATATAACTATTTTATTTTGCAGGGCCACAGTAAAAATTAAGGAGGACTAAGCTAATAATGTATTCAGAACCCTATTTCATAAATGGCAATTCCTGAATTAATGCCAGCTGTCAGCTCTCTAGTTCATATTACTAATGCTATGAGTATTATTAATCAAAGCATTTTAATTTAATATCACTTAATTATGCCAGTTCATTATTCCCCTTTCAACAACATAGAAGTGTTGATTTCTTATTGTGTATTAGATATTTTTCTAGGAAAGATTTTGAAATTGCTCATTTATCTATATTCTTTAATAGACAAATATTATTTTAGGGGCAAAAAAAGCTTATTATTTCCACTTTAATAGTCTCTTGTCTCTCACACAGAGTTTCTTCAAAATTATTTATTGGAAAATAAAATATGTAGTATTTTAAGACTATACTTTATTTTATAATACCATGTGAATTTGAAACAATATTCAGTACATTAATTTTACCAATATATATGAAGTGACTTACAATTTAAATATTGTAGATCAAGCCACATACCCAGTTATTTGACAAATACGTCTTATAAAAGTGAAGTATTCTTAAATATTCTAGAGTATCATATGTAGTACATTAGGAAGTAGACAAAAATTCTGAAATGTTACCATTTTAATATTGACAGATTATAATGCCATAGGCCACTGAAGTTGTTGCAATATCTTGCAGTAATGAAATGCCAAATTATCTCCTAGAAACCTATTATTCTGTCTAATAGCATGATGTCATGGTTTCCAATGATACATGAAATTTAAGCAATTATAACTTTGAGACATCTTTTACCACAATGTACAAATTGCATGATATAATTATGCTAACTGCTTTGGAATATGGCTCCAGTCACAGCACGGGAAGAGTAGAAGGTCATTTTCACTTAAAGACATTTTCTGGTTAGAAACTCAACGTGTAATTACAAATATCCCTCCTTGAGAAATGAGACCAATTATATTGAAGTTTCTTGGAAATCACATGTGCAATAGATACCTGTAGGCTATTATCAAAATCTCAGAATTTTCCATCTAGTTTTTCAGACTTCACAATTTGTAAGACTGTAAAAAATTTATATTATGTTTCAATTCTATAACCATTGAAAAGGCTGTAGCTTAACAATGTGGACTTTGTCATTTGAAGAATCTTTATTGATCTCACAGATTTTTTTTCCTGCAAAGCAATACCACAAAGTATCTGTGGGTTTACCTTAAAACTAAAGCATAATTGATCTTTTTGTTCTAGATCAACAGCTCTTTATAATTTGTAGATCAGGCAAGTTGATGGACCATTTAGATTGGATGCCCTTGCTGAAAAAGAAATCTACTAATGATGGGCTATACTATACAGAGTTGTTGGAAAGTCTAAGTGAAATGAAATGTGTAAAAGGTTCTAAATAGCATGCTTAACAAGTGGGATGATTGATCACCACCTATGGTAGCAATAATAGTGTTTACATTTCATTCCTTATGTAAAATATTTAAAAGATTTTACATGAACAAAACATATAGAAATTACAAAGAAGGAAACCACTTATCCGAATTCATCGAGCATAACTAGATATTATGAATTAGGGATTTACTAAGGATCTGCTGGCATTATATGGTGTAGCCAGACTGGGGTAAAAATAGTTGTAACTAACATTTCCAAAGACATATACTGCACCAGCTCTTTTATTCTTATTGTTAGCTAATTGTCTCACAGCCTTATGAGATAACATAAATGTATATATAAGGAAAGGGAAAATTTTAAATTATTTAAATTTTCAAAAGCCAATTTGAAAAATTCTAGAGTAACTGGAGCTTTAGTCAACTTGTCAATCAAGTGAATTAACTTGAAACTTAAACGGAATTCTACACATTCGCATTAAAAGTTTGTTTAGCAAACAATGAAGAGGAGAGATGAGACAGAAAATCATGTTTATCTCTCTGAGTTTGTATGTAAATATCATAGCCATTAATGACGGCCAAAACCTTGTGAAACCTGAGAGTAAATAATGTGCAGCTGAAAGACACAACTTTTAAGAGTTTTACTCATTTTAGGGAAATAAGAGAATTGAAGATCAGAAGCTGATTATGTAAATAACATAATTAGAATGTTGTGGATGCATTCATTATTGTGATAACATTCATTGTAATCTTGGCAGAATCTGGAATCATCAAGGATGTAAATCTCCAGCCTCCTGCTTTTAAGGATTATGTTGATCAAGTTTAGCCTTTGAGAATGAGTTTGGGTTGTTATCCTGATTGCATTTACCATGTTAGGAAGAAGTCCTGTTCACTGTGGCTGGAACCGTTCCCTGGCTAGATTCTGTGAGCCTGGAAATGAAGACGGACAGAGTTGAGCAACAGCTGGATTCACTGTTTTTATTCCTGCCTCACTAAATATGGGTGAAAAGAGATTAGCTATGTCAAGCCTCCATTGCCTTGATTTCCTTACCATGATGGATTACACCCTTTACCTTGAAGTATGAAACAAGAATAAACTTTACACCTTTCTGTTATTTCATTTCTTTTGTCTGGATGTTTAATCATAACAGCAGGAACATAAGCTAAGAAAATATTTGTATTCAAAATCATATTTTGAGATCCCGATCCTGTTCCAGGGGACCATCAGAGTGGTTGGGCCACGGGATCCGTCAGCTCAGCCTGTTTGGGCGCTGGGAAGGGGTGCTGAGGGCAATGGGGCCTGCGGGAATTGCTTTGCTTCAATAGCCTGCCTGCAGCCTGCAGCAAGGTAGGCCCTTTGTCAGCCAGGTCCCAGGCCAGCAAGGGAACCTTATCCTGTTCCATAAGATCCATCGGATAGCATTTGAAGGAAGAGATGGGCAGGCACCAAGGCAAGAATTCCTCCACCAATCTGAAAAACAACATGAAAACACCAGAACCCAGTGACCTGACAACAGAAGGTCTTTAACACCCTAATCCATCTGTTCCTCATTGGGACTTTGGGAGCTCAGTACAGTGCTCCAGTGTGGGTCTCTGTCTCTATCTCCATCCATCACCAGATGAAGGTTCTATGGTGATATGCAAAATATTCATCAGTATGGCTATAGGATAGGATCATTTCAGGTTCCCTATCCTCAGCTGCCCCAGGAACTAACTGGGGACCTCGCCTTGGTCACCTGGAAGCCCCTCTAGGTCCAAGTCTCTTGCCAACCCTAAGATGGCTCCCTTAATTAAGATATGTGCTTCCCTGCTCCCCTATCCAACCTTCCTTTATCCCAGTCATCCCATTGCCCCAAGTTCTCCCCTCCTACCCTTCTCACTTTTCTCTCCCCATCTCCCCTTACCCCCTCCCACCCCACCCTTAAGATCCCGATTTTTGCCTGGCAATCTTGTCTACTTCCCATACCCAGGAGGATAGCTATATGTTTTTCTTTAGGTCCTACTTCATGTTCTGGCTTTGTGGGAGCCTAGCCAGTTTGGATGTTCTCCTTCCTAGACCAGGATGGAGGGGGGAGGACTTTGGACTTTCCACAGGGCAGGGAACCCTGACTGCTCTTCAGACTGGAGAGGGAGGGGGAGAGGAGTGGGGAGAGGGGGAGAGGAGGGGGGGAGGGAGAGAGGAGTGGGCGGACGGGGGAGGAGTGGGAGGCTGGGAGGAGGTGGAAATTTTTTTTCTCAATAAGGTGGTGGCGCACGCCTTTAATCCCAGCACTCGGGAGGCAGAGGCAGGCGGATCTCTGTGAGTTCGAGACCAGCCTGGTCTACAAGAGCTAGTTCCAGGACAGGCTCCAAAACCACAGAGAAACCCTGTCTCAAAAAACCAAAAAAAAAAAAAAACACCCTAATTCAGAAGAAGGGGAAAAATTAACATTATGAAAGCAATAGAGTGCCTTAAACAGCATGTAAAAAACGCCCTTATAAAGATGGATGAGAAGTATAACAAAATCATATTTTGAATATGTAGACATCTGGTACCAATGTGTAGATACTGCGCATTAGCCTGCTATAACAGTAAGGAGCAGCACCAACATCTTCTCTCATCTGAATACTCTGCCAGCGTATGTTTTCTTGCAAACTTTTATGCTTGAAAAAGACCATTTAATTTGAAATGCATTTTTACTTCTGACTGTTTTGATCATTGAAGTTTCCCTATTTCCTCATCATATTCACAGGTCAGCAGCCCAGGTTTGACTTCATGTAAAGAACATGAGCTGCTGATTTTCCACAGGAAAAGAGGGATTCTAGACCATTCACAATCTTCCATTTCATATGAAATGCTTATTTCAACATCCAATAATAATTTTCATTTCCCTGCAAGAAAATTGAATGTGTCAGAGTTTTTTTTTAAAAAGATCACTGTGGTTATCTTTCCATGGGCAAAACTATGTGGTACATTTGCAGTGACTTCAATGAATGCCCATATTTCTTAATATACCTGTTTGAAAATTTGTAAATATGTTTGTAAAAATCCTTGTGCTTTAAATTACTATTTAATAGGTAATTCCGAAATACATTTGGCACCATAAAATATGAATGATAATAAACATGTGTAACCATAAACATTGTGCAATATTTTGTTTAATCACATGAGTAATGAAAGTTTGCAAGTTTTGCTTATGATAGGAACTGAATTGCATTGCCTTCAGAAGCAAATATTTCATCAGCAAAAAGTGCTGATGTTAACTTCCTGTGTACTAAGAAGAAGGGTAGCTTTCTATATTGACACATTTTCAACTTTTCAAATTTATAAAACAGAATGAAACAGCAAAATCGGAGTATCTTTAATGTTTCTTAATATCAGTGGTAAATTCATTTCTAGAAAATTTAGTATAAATGTTCTTTAATTTTTTTTTCTGAAACAAAGGTTAATTTCTAAAGTTAGGCAAACTTAAATGTTCCTGACTCTTGCATTATTTCCACCACAAATATAATAAGTCATTATCACCTATTTTCTGTTTGTTATCCGATATAGACAATTCTTCCTTAACAGTAGCTTGATTTAAAGTCTTAATGTGAAAATAACATAAAACTACTCTCACTAAGAGCAAACTGTGTTTTCAATTTTAATGACTTATAGATAACCTCCCTTGGTAGTGTTTGGTTTATGTGGAACCCTACACTGAGGACAACCATCAGCTGGGCAGGAAATAAGAAGGATAAACTGCCAGTTCTCTGTTGTTTCTTGCATTTCAAAGCTTCATGAGACAAATTAGAAGTGTTAAATATGCACTCTTTAGTCAATAGCTTAAGTATATTTCTAGCTAGCTCTTACATATTAAATTAACCAATTTCTATTAATTTGTATATTGACAACATGGTTGTGACCTACTGGTAAAGCTTCTGTGCAGCATCTGTCAACTGTGGTGGCTACATGGCATCACTTTGACTCCACCCACTCTCCTACTCTCTCTCTCTCTCTCTCTCTCTCTCTCTCTATATATATATATATATATATATATATATATATATATATGGATGTGGGTGTGGGTGTGGGTGGGTGTGTGTGATATATATAAGATATATATTTTTTCCAGCCTGACTATTTTCTGCCATTCTATAGGCTGAAGCATCTTCTTTATTAACCATTGGTAATAAAACATATTCACAGAATACAGAGGGGAATCCCTTATTAGTGGGAGGAGCTGGAAGAGAGGAAAAAGTGAGAACTGTGGTTGGTATGTAAAATGAATAAAAAATGTAATCAGCAAATAGAGTGTTACTGTTAGAAACGGAAACAGTATTACAAAAATATTAGAAAAATATAAGAATAACAATAAAAAAGGATTTTTTAGTATATGAGAAAAATAAATATATCAAAACTGATTTTAAAAAGACCATAATCCAAACCAAAAGGGCAATATGGCAAAACCAGAGCCCAGCTATCCTTTGACAGCAAGAAATAAATAATTCAGTGTAGCTGAAGCACAAGAATATAAATTTATAATGATGATAATGACTCTTAGTAATAACAGATATTCAGCCTTAACTAGCCATCTTCTGTGAGTAGGCTAGACCTCTAATGGAAAGAGCCACATAACCTTTGACCTATAGTCTTCCCTCCCTATGGGATGTGCTAGGGTAAGGGTGGCTTACACATAGATTGATGGAGCAACAAATCAATGAGTGTTGTAACCTAAGACACGTGCTCAAAGAGTAAGGCCAGCCATGACAATGCCTAGGGAGCCAGAACCCACAAGCTGACTCAGAGACCTAAGAAAGAATCAAAAATGACTGGAGGAAAAAAAGTGAATGTAATGATGCCTAATGATATTCTGCTATATTCATTGGTTGATGCCTAGCCCAGTTGTCCATGAGAGAGGCTTCATCCAGCAACTAATGGAAACAGAGACAAAGAGCCTCAGACAGACATTAGCCTGAGCTCAGAAAATCCTGCTGAAGAGATGGAGAAATAACCTTAGAAACCAGAAGGATTGATTGGTCAAGGGCATCACAAGAAAATCCACATTATCAACAAACCTGGGCTAATAGGAGCCCATAGAATCTGAACAGTCCACCAGGAAGCCTGTAAGAGACTGACCTAGGCACTTTGCACATATGGGACAATATGTAGTTTGGTCTTCCAGTGGGCTGCCCAAAAGTGAGAGCAGGGTCTGTCTCTAACCCTGTTGCTAGGTTTTGGGATCCCATTCATCAAACTGTCCCAGTCCTAATACAAGGGGCAGTGTTAGACTTACTGTAACATGATCTGCCATGTTTTCTTGATATACTCAGGAGGTCTGCTATTTTCAGAAAAGAAAGGAAGGAGGAATGGATTGGGGTCAGGCAGTGGGTGGGTGTTGAAGAGGAGGAACTGGGAAGAAAGGAGGAAAGGGAAACAGTTAGGAATGTGAATTAATTAATGAATCAAAATAAAAATATCAAATGCATTTTTACTTACAGAATTTTGAATTATTTTTTTTGGGACATAAACTAATTCTAAGACATGGAGTACCTTTACTAGATATCAAATTTTATCTTGAACATTAAATGTATAAAAACTGATTTGTTTCTTTTTCAATGGGCTTTTCTTAAGGGAAAGAAAATTCAGGCATAAAGTTTAGCTTAAGTACAACATGACAAACCTTAACAAAGATAAAAATTAAAGCAAGTAGTGATTTGTTTGTAGAAATTTCCTTTTTGCTTAAGCCTGTGACAGATGAAGCAACAACTAAACAGCAAGTAAAGAAACATTTTTGGTTGAATAGGCTGCCAAGCATCACAGGAAATTGCATTGTGAGGACAACTTGCAAAAAAAATGATGGCAAAAAGCAAATAAACCAATTAATAGCTCAAAGGGAAGAAAGTCAGATGTCTCTTTAATGGCTGATCACTGTCAGTGTAAGCACTGAGGAGATTATTCAGCCAATGAAAGTGCTAGCTGCCAAAGCCAGAGCAAGTCAATTCCCCAAGAACCCATACACAAAACATGAAGTGGTGAGCATATACAAACCTAACACTCCGTGCAGAGATTGAAACCACACACAGGAGACTCTCATGTTAGCTCTCAGGCTGAAGTATACAGCCTAGTACTAAAAGGTAGAAGGCAATAACCAAGTTAGAAGAGTAATTCTTGTGCAAAATGAGATGAGGATTTTGACTGGAATTCAAAGATAATTATACTTCTCTGCTCTTACCAAGAAAACATTTCTGCAAATAAACTGAGAAGATTACAGAAAACCACACCTAAGAAAAATTCAGAGTTGTGGGGTCAAGTCCTAGCGGATAAATCTAAAATATGATTCATCCACCTAAGGCTAATGAATCATGGCAGAAGAGGAGAAGGAATAATGTTATAGTGAGAACTGGAGTTTGTTGCTTAAAAAAATGCTGATTGGCCAGTAGCCAGGTAAGAAGTATAGGTGGGGCAACCAGAAGAGGAGAATTGTAGGAAGCTGAAAGGCTCAGTCTGCAGTCATCACTCAGACACCGATTATACAAGATGAGAATGCCTCACTGATAAAAGGTACCAAGCCACATGGCAAATGCAGACAAGAACTATGGGTTAATGTGAAATGGAAGAGTTAATAAGAAGCCTGAAGTAAGGTCAACCATTTTTAATTAATGTAGATATCTGTGTGTTTCTTTGGGAGTGAATGGTTGCAAGACCTGGCAGGACAGAAACTTCTGTCAATAGAGAGGCATAGGGGTGGTGGGACACATGGCTTGGTCAGTGGCCACCAAGTCACAGGTGTTCCTCCAAGAGATATTATTGTACAGGAAGTTGGGGTATTATTTATTTCTTCTGTTTCTGAGAAATCAATGAGAGACGGGCCATCTTTCTGGTCAGTAGGTTATGTCAGACATTAGCTGGGACCCAAATAGGCCTCAGTTGTTCGTTTGGAAAAACACACACACACAACACACACACACAAACACACACAAACTTTAACATTGTGAGGAGGCTAGATCCTTCCCATGTTCAATCCAGGGTATAATGTCATTGTACCAAGATGGGAGGATGTTTTGAGTTTTAGTAGATATTGAATATATTTAGGGTTGTCAGAGCAATTGCCAATTGTGTGTTAGATATGTAGTTACTTAGTTTTTAAGTTAAGCCCTTAGAGCATAATATGTTTTTCTATGATTATTTTGTGCCTGAGGATTGTAATGAAACCCCTTGCTGTGGGAAATCTCCCATTGTGAGCAAAAGGCCTTGAATTGGGGGTTAGTAAATGAGGGACTGCTGTCAGTTTTTAAAATTTAGGGCGGGGTATGTAAATCATACCCTGTAACAGGTAAGGCCTGGGGATGTTTGGTACACCTGGCAGCCAATCCATCTTTGATATGTTAAATAGGCACCTCAGGCTTTTGTTTCATATATACTAGTGAAAGAAGGTAAAGTTAAAAAAAAATACCTTTTATAAAAATTTTAAGTGCCGACCAAGATGTAATTTGTTCAGAACTACCATCTGCTTTGTGGCCTTGAGACATACGTTACAGGGGCTTATACGGACAAAACCCATAGGCCATCATACATTTCCATGAGGCTCTGTTCTAATATTCCAAGAACTATAACTACAAGGGATCTGGAAAGTTACCTGGTCTTTGGGCAGTTGTTGCTCACAGGGTAACTTTGGGTCTAACATTTCCCCCTGAAGTTATATCCTGGGTCAAATCCTTGACTCTATAGTGAGTACCAGTTTACATTAGGATCTAATAATTGTTACCTTAATGGTACCCAAATAGGAATTATCATTTAGCTATTACATCAATGATGTAAGAGCCAATATTACTTAAAAGAAAGCAGATGGTCCAAAGGCCATGTGATGGACAATCTCTCTTTGTTTTGCATAAAGCAGGCCAAATGTCCTTTCATATTGTAGAACTATTTTTATAAATGAATCTACCTGCTGATGAATCTGAACTGACTTTTTGTATGTCAATTTGACATTTTGTAGTCATTTCGTCCCTCTGTCAAGAAGTTTTTCTTTTACTTAACCTTTTTCAGCAGTGGTTATGGATTCAGGGATGATACACTCTCTTCTTCAGATGCTTCCAGTTGAACCAGAACATAAGTTGTCAGGACACAGGAAGGCTGAAATGCTTGTCAAAGGCTGAGCAATGGTGCATTTATCAGAAGTTGCTGATTAACTGCACCAGGTGAAGGTGCAGGGAACATTCACAGGAGCTGGACTGGTTCTCATCAGCTTTCAACAAGTCCAGAGTTCAGCAACTTGGAGTTTGCAGGCACTCCCTGGATGGTGACTGTTCAGCCAAGTAGAAACATGCAGGGATATACACTAGGGACAGAAGTTAAAATTCTGGAGTTTAAAGAAAAACCTTACATTTGGAACTCTTTCATTTGACCTGGTGAAAGGTGAATGTACGTCTTATGACTTTGAGTCCTTGAAGTTTATACGAATTTTAATTTACCAAATGAGATAAAGATTTTAGATACATTAGCATTACCATTGAATTGAAATGCACATTGTGGAAAAGGCAGTTAACTGGTGTATATAAAACAGCTGAAGTAGAGTCATGCTTTTGAGTCCTGATAAAATGATAATTTTGAGTTAAAAAAATATTATTGGTTTTCCTCTGTTTAAAGAGTCAGACATAGAATGGATGGAGATGTCTTTAGTCTGATGAGAAGTCCACACTTAGAGGAAAACCAAAGATAAATTAAAATATTGAACTTGTGACTAAAAAATTAGTAGTCAGTGTTTTACCAGAACTAGATTAATAGCTTATTGGAATTCCATTGGTTTACATTAAAACTTTACTTTTGAAGTCTTAGTATATGTTTTAAGAGGCTGCTTGTTTATTCCAGGCTGCTCAGCCCTGAAATTTCCACATAGAAATTGTATTAATTAAATCACTGCTTGTCCTACTAGCTCTAGCTTCTTATTGAGTAGCTCTGACATCTTAATTTAACTCATTTCTATTAATCTGCGTATTGCCATGTGGCTATGGCTTATCGGCAAGATTCCATTCTGGCATCTGTCTCTAGCAGGGATACATGGCTTCTCTCACTCTGCCTTCTTTCTCCCAGCATTCAGTTTAGTTTTCCCTGCCTAGCTCTATTCTGCCCTGCAGACCCAAAACAGCTTCTTTATTAACCAATGCTATTCACAGCATATGGATGGGAATCCCATATCACCGATCCTTTCCTGTCTAAATAAAAAGGAAGGTTTTAATTTTATCCCTACTGCATGTACTGGCTCTTTGGGAACCTATTCTCTTTGGATGGCTACCTTGCTCAGCCTAGATATAGTAGGGAGGACCTTGGACCTTCTACAAAGCAATGTGCCTTACCCTCGCAGAGGATTGAATGGTTGTGGAGTGGGAGGGTATATGAAGGGTATGGGAGGAGGGAAGGGAGTGTGATCAGTGTGCATAGTGACTGAAAAAGCATGGGATAAAACTGGACTCTCTGAACATGGCGAACAATGAGGGCTGATGAGACGCAAAGGACAATGGCACAGGGTTTTGATCCTGCTTAATGTGCTGGCTTGGTGGGAGCCTAGCCAGTTTGGATGTTCACCTTCCTAGATATGGACAGAGGGGGGAGGACCTAGGACTTACCACAGGGCAGAAAACCCTGACTGCTCTTTGGACTGGAGAGGGAGGGGGAAAGGAGTGGGGGAGGGAGAGAAGGGTGGGAAGAGGGGGAGAAGGGTGGGAGGAGGGGGAGGGAAATGGGAGGCTGGGAAGAGGTGGAAACTTGTTTTTTTTTTCTTTTTCTCCTTTTCTCAATAAAATAAAATAAAATAAAATAAAATGCATGTAGTAAAAAAAAAAAAAGAAAGAAACAGAAACCAAGCAGAGCCTTTCCAGGGCCACACACTGGACTACAGATCCTGTCTTGGCAAAGCACTCACCCAGTTGCTCTGCACCAAGAGTTTGGCCCCTATGTACACATTATCTCAGAAGTCCCTCCACCTCCTCTTGCCATTCTCCTGACCTACAGGCTTACCACCTTCAGGGCCTATACCTTACTGTGGCCTGCCAGAAGCTCTACAGGTGTCATTAAGGGAGATATCCCTAGGAATGGACAGGACACACCGCCCCACAGTGGTCACCCTTTGCGAATTCAGAGGCACAAGTCTCTGTTGTTTCTGTCAATGTTCCCTGTCTACCTCCCAGGTATCCTGTCCTGATCTGCTCTATCTGAGTTGTATCAACATCAACCTGAAAACAGAACACAGAGACCACTCTATCTATCTTCGTACCCATGCGTGTTCATCCAGTAAAGGGATGCTGTAGGAGGCACGCGAGACCCTGTTGGTGAAAGACTGCAACCCAGAAACCGAAATGGGCATGGTCAGTCCTGTAACTCCACATAATTGTGCCCCCCATTTCCACTTTTCCAGAGGCTACCATGACCTGGGAGTGGATGACTGGAGCCACCAGACAAACACCTACTCCGGACCTCACTTGCCAGCCAGCAAGATGCTTCCACTATGCTCCAACCGACAGTTCAGTGTTAGAGTAGACAAATCTGTCCTGCCCCTGCCCACCACCCACTGTGCCTCCAGGGAAGAGAAGAAGGGTGGACATGTCCCACAGGTAGCTCCATGTGAGGCCACCCCCACATCTAGTTTCAGAACTGGTTAGTACCCCTGACAGGATAGGTTCTAGCAGAAGGGAGTTATGGAGGAAAACAAGGTAGAAATGAAACAAGAATCTAGGGGAGTTGGTGCACAGCTGCCATCCCAGCACTCACGGGGATCTAGAATTCTAGGCCAGTCTGACCCATAAGGCAAGACCTTGTCTCAATAAAATAAAAGAAATAAAATGAAAAAAAGAAATACAGGTTAATAAATAATCATCTATAATAATCAAACTTTTATTTGTGTTAGACTTTCTAGATATCCAAAGTTACATTTCAATTAGATAAATAACCTTCAAAGACCTACAGTATATGACTTTTAAAATGTTTTAAAAACTCAAACTTTTCATGACAATGAGATACATCTGCTGCTGGCAGCACCAATTACTTCAAGAGGATGATGAGTATCAAAAAAGCTTTTTATAGAGTTTGCTAGGCATTTGGACAAGAAACTGCTAGCATTTGCCATAAAGAAAGCAAACTTCATACATAATTTCTTCAATAATCATCATCTTCTTTAGACGCAAATTGGAGTTTCAGGAGCAGACGTGTCTCACAGTAGTGAAAAGCACTAGGCTATTAAACACATTAAATACCATAGTCTATAGGTCTTTGAAGTATTTGAAGATAATATAACCATCTAAATATATCTGCATATGACTTTGAAAACATACCTAATATGACTATAAGGTTGACTAGTAAAGATGACATTAATTGTTTATGCATTATATTTTTAAATGAGCTGCATAAACATGATACTCCAAACAAGAGTACAAACACAAGACAGTATAGCAAAATGGTTTTAAATTTGTGTCAATAAACCAAAATCCATAACAATGTAAAATATTTTGAGATTAATAGTTGTTTTTCAGATTAAAATAGATTTGGGATTCTATCCTTTTTTTTCTTGTTTCTTTATCATATCCCTCTTTTTTTTTCCTTTAGAAAGATATTTGAATTTAATTATTTTGTTTAGATTTTTTTTACTGTGACCCAAAACAACGTGCAACCAAACCCCCTAAACAATGACAAACATTCATAATCCATTGAATAACCAGATCACACACATATCCCATCTGTTGGGGATATGGGCATCATTTCCTACACTACTTCCTGTTGTCTGTGTTATCTTTGCAGAAACTTGAGAAAATCAGGATAACTTTTACATCTTGCATATAGTAGTTTGTAAGGGTGGACCATCCCAGGAAGCACCCTTGAAGTTGTTTTGGATGCAGAATTCTGAGGTGAATTTAATAGAGGCATTTTGAAATACTGGATTACCTGGGGCATAGGTTTTCATTGGTGCCTGGTCCCCTTGTTCTGAAAACACATAAACTTTTAGAGGTAGCATACATGTCTGTATTAATACAAGTATAGACTGTGTATTCTAAACAAGTTAGCCAAAGATGAATTATTTTATGATTTATACATTATGAATTTAGTAGCTTTTCTAAGTTTATTTCTTTATCTCTGTAGCCAGAAATTTCAAGGGGTCTTAAATTTTAGCCACTAAAAATAGTTATCTTACCTATTCCATATACACAATAGAAATATTTTTTCTCTCTGCCTGTCTCAAAATATATTGAAATGATAAAATATATTTTGTTATGTTTGAAAAATATAATTGTTAACTTAATTGCATGAAATTGTTTATCAAATAGAAAAATGATGTTTGTATTAAAAAAGATACTCATTAATCATAAAAATATACCACTTTGTTGTCAGAGTACTCTATAAACCTTCATTAGAGAAGATACCGAGTGTCCTTCTGGTAGTAAGAACCTCTGACTGATGACAGTGTTCAGATATCATAAAGTAGAACAGCCAGACTTTATTCAAAGACACCCAGTTTCAGTGTAAGATTATCATAGGTAATAGATTAGAAGATTTTGGTGAAACCAAACATGAAAATATTATTTCTTTACATATCTAAAAATAATTCTCCAAAGAATAAAATACCAAAAGATTAAATATACATCATAATACAATAATTTTACTGATATTCTATAAATGAACCCCCATTAAATTAAAGAGATTATTTGTGCATATATGGGATCTTTAGGTCGTGGTTTTATAGAAGTCCTTTTTATGAGGGTGTATCTTATATTTTTCACATTTCAGTTGTTATAACAGATTCCTTTTATCCACCAATTTTTTATAGGAAGGACAAAATGAAAGAAACACACAAAGAGATAGGAGTTATGTAGTTTTAAAGTAAACATATAAACATGTCTAGTACATTGAGTGTACAAGTGAAGATCAA
This sequence comes from Microtus oregoni, assembly GCF_018167655.1. NCBI lineage: Eukaryota > Metazoa > Chordata > Mammalia > Rodentia > Cricetidae > Microtus > Microtus oregoni. Next base: position 21,937,910 of record NW_024543060.1, read on the forward strand.
TTCATATTTAATGAGCTATATAATTTATTTATATAATTTAGATAAGCAATGCAAATGATCTTCATTTCTGTTGATAAACAGAATAAACAAATGCTTGAAATAAATAGCTTTCCCTCTTTTTTAGTGTGACTGCTGCATAACTATAATATGTTCTTGCAATCAAAATATATATATTCCAAGTACATGAGGTAAAAATTGCATGTTTTATTTGAAATAAGGAAATCATAACTAATAAATCCCATCATACAGACATTTTTTCCCCTTTTCCGCAAAGAAGAAACACAGTGTGTGGAAATCAGTTCCTCTTCCAAGATACAAACACTTACTGCACTTAATTTGCATAAAAACAATAAGTTCAATAAATCTATTTTATGAACAAAAGATAGAAAGCATAAACAAGTATAGGTGAAAAATATGCATTGCATAAACCTATTTCTGGTGTAGTAGAAGCTCATCTTTCTTTTCCCAGCAACTGTAGGACAGAGACAGGTGGACCACTGATAGTCTGAAGTCAACCTGGATCCATAGCAAGTTCCATGTCTTCCGGTGTTATATAGTGAGACATTGTCTCAATAAATTAATTAATTCATAAATATATAAACCTCATTCTCATTCATGGTAAATGCAGATTTCTTAAGAAAATTAGTTTCAGAAAACCCAGAGGTAAATATTAAGTCAAGATGACAAGAGAGTCAATTCCTTTTAATTTCATTAGAAAATGATAGTTTCTTTAAAAAAATTTCCTAATAATTGAGAGTGTGGTTATACAAGAAAGAATTTCCGGTAACTTATTTCCTTTTCAGACATCTCTTTATATATTTTTGAATACTAAAGATATAAAAACACAGCAGTGCTTAACTCTAGTTCATATTTTTCATGGGATGTTGTCATTAAATCCAGTAATAACACTTCAGGATCAATAATTTTTAAAGCTTTTCCATTCAAAGTCATATCAAATTATAGGCAAACCAACACTTATGGGGGAAATGCTTTAATTTTTGTCAAATATTTGATCAATAAATATGTGTTGTCATATTGAATGAGACTTATCTGTAACTTATAATTAATATTCCAACATCACAATTATATAAAAGAGTGACTTAATTAGCCTTAATTATCAAGGACAGCCTGATCTCCCTGCCATTTGGATACCTGCCCAGTGGGCTGCTGAACTCAGGTGCATAACCCCGGTTGTGGGATCATTTCAGAACACCATCTGTTTTGAGCTCTACCCAGCTTTTTCTATCCCCTGTGCTCAATTCATAAGAATATTTCCCTTTCTTTTATTCATTTAAGGTCATTTAAGATAAAACTGTGCAGTTAGTGTCATCTGCCCTTTTATCAATTCATTTCCCCTTTTAACTTTTGCATGACTTTCTAGAAGTTTCCTGAGTCATTCCATATGTATTCAGACAATTCTAAATCTCCAAGAACACTAGCCTATCCTCAGACCCACAAATGCTGACTTAGCCGCAAATTCATTCAGTCAGCTTTCTTAGTTATAGTTATAAAAGCAAAAGTTGACTTCTATGAGTATAAAATGTATTGGGGAAAATTCTCAGAGTTTGATGTATTTGTGGAATACTCAAATGAGTTATATTCATGTACCAAAAAAAAAAGACAGGGGTAGCCAATAGTTCTGCAATAAGCTTATTAATTATTGGGGCAAGTCATAATTCCAAAATATGAATTTTTTCCATTACATGTTACATTTGAATGCTGGTTAAAGTCATAACAAAACGAGATGAGAAAGACCAACGAATAATAAATCCTAATCAGATTTGCCTTTTGTTGATAAATTTCCCATGTATAAGTTTATGGTCATGACAGATATAGGCAGGAACAGAGATTTTAAATTTTATAATTATTACAAATAGAAATTTATAAAAAAATATAAAGATTGTGTCTCTCCTGGTTTAATACAGAATCGAGGATCCTCTCATAGAAAAGCCATTCAACAAGACTCCTGTGTAATCTACTACATAGCTAAGTCCTTCTGGACTCTGTTAAGCCACATGTAAAGCTACCTTGGACAATAAAGGGAAGGAGAGAAAGTACACTTTCTTTTAAAGATAATATGTATATATGTATGTATGTATGTTTATATATATATGTCAGAAAAGAATTTACAGTAAAGAAACATCATTCTAGAAATATTTAAGGAAATTTTAAATTTAAATAATAACCAAATAGCTATAAATTATAATACAACAAGCTTCCATGTCCAAGTAATAGAATTTACATATATTTAAATAACAAAACTGCTCAAAACTAGAAGAATATGCACAAGTCGGTATTCTCATACAGGAATAGGTTGCTGTATAAGTTGGCACTTCATTGCTAGGGGCTGTTAAATAATTGACAACAGAATTTTAGAATATGAAAATAATAAAAACTAACAACTTATTGCTCTAGGAACCTATCAGAGAATAATCACTGGTGTATCAATGCAGTCATACATGTATTATTATAGCATTCTTAACAAAAAAATCAGACATTTGATTCTATCCAACATTTGGAATACTATGTACTATTAAAAGCCATATAATATATATGCGTTGATGTTCTCAATATATGAAAAGAGAAATGTGAATTAGATGTCCTATGTCATGGCTATTAGTATGCTAAAATTGTTAAGATTTGAACATAACAGAAAGTACTACAGACCAAGAAGACTAAAATGATATTTGCTGATAGTTCTGTACTCCAGAAATCCCAGACTAAGGTGCTGCTAGAGTTGACCTTATGAAGGTCATGAGAGAAGGATCATTCAAGTATCTTCGAGAGAGTACCATTGAATTCCTCATGGTGACTGCTCATTCTCACCTTCTGTTTCCCACACTGTTTCCACTGACATCATGTCAAAATCCTCAGCCTTCTCTCTCTTGTAAGTTCTTCTATGATTCTTCTTTGCTTCTTAAAATGTCTACTCTTGGTCTGTAACTATTCATCCATGTCAGTGTCACCACTCAGATTTGACTAAGATGGTCCTTAACTTTGTCTGGATGCTATACATCTGAGCTATCATTATAAGGACCCTTGGATACTAAAATGTAGTTTTTGCTCTGAGACTAGTACTCTGAGTTCAAAAGTGCTTTTCTAGGAATCAGTTTAGCTTGCTGTACCAGTGAGAAAAATCACATATAATCTAAACCACCACAGGGAAAATTGGTGTAACTTTGAATGAAATCAGAATAAAGTAGGAATAAAGAGTATAACATTTTAATAATGATGCATGGAGTCTGAAAATTATCTGTTTACATACCACAAAAAGTGTCAATGCCACACTTGTATTCAAATTTTAACTCCCATGATGACAGCATGGCTTCCTGTTACAAATCTTTTTCTATCTCAAACTTTATCCTAAGTCTTTGAAAATGGTGTTTTTTTTTTCTTCTCCTGAGCCATCTGAAGACAGTTGTTATGAAATCAGGGGCTCCCAAAAGCAGGAATAGCCTCAGAGAGATCGTGCAGAGGTCAGAGAGGCTTCTCAGTGGGAGAAAAATAAAGAATTTGGGTATTGTTGCAATTTGGAGCACTTGGAACTAGAGCAAGGCATCCTACCTTCATTCAGAGGGTAGTTTTCTCAAGTGTCTAAGAATTTTTGCTTGCCAAAATGAGCCTCTTACCAAAAGAACTGCTGGATTAAGAGATGGACACAAGGGAAATGTATAACAAGTGACAACAAATTCAATCAGTAGGCCCTCATCAGCTTAGATAATTCAGAGGAAAAGTAAATATTAAAGGGTAAATATTTATTACTAACACCCATACTTAACAGAATTTAGCAGAGCTTAACTCCTAGACAAACAATCTCACGGAGATCATGTCATCTGCAAAAACAGCAAAGAAAGCTATGGCTCTATCTATATTGTTTTGCACTGCTATTCTTGCTTTTTTCGTTCAGAAGAGAAGCTGGAAGGTGCTTTAAATACTATGAAGAGCCTCAATCATCATTTCTGTTTCTCTTTCTTGTTCTTTTGCCAATTTCCTGCTATGAGCACATCATGTTTCTTGACCAAAAGAATTGTCTGTTTTTTTAAAAAAAAAAACCCTGTATTTTCTACCTACAATGTGGCTTTCAAATGATATAACAAAATATGAAGAAAACTACTTATCTAAATTATTATCATTATTACTTAAACTTTTATGGCAATGAATAAAAGGTGGTGAGAAAATAAAATATTATCTAGAGGAGATGGCAGGCACGGGGCTAAGAGGAATGGAGAGAGGGAAGCTGTGGCTGACACGTAAGAGAGAATAATAAAAAAATAAAGAAAGAAAGAAACTGCGGGGGAAGCATTTTAGAAACCATAAATAAAGTAGAACATTTTATTCAAATAATTAACAGAATTACCAGCTTTCCAATATCCATAAAATATACCATAGCCTAATTTGCACTTCATGATTAAGAGAGTTTAAAACAGTATAAAATTTAACTTTAATTTTACACAACAGTCTTCTATGTTTTTCTTCAAGTAGATCTTATTAATATTTCTTCAAGTAGATCTTATTAATATTTCTGAGATCTTAACATCAATATCATCCCTCAAACACAGGATCTATAAAACATTTATGTTTTAAATTGGAGATTGTATTTATAAGCTTAAAGGTGTTAAATTATGCTAACTCTCACACACATCTTTAAAATGTTTGCTTTCTGGTTTGTAAATTATAAAGGAACAACATCTGGATTACTCTCCTAGTGACATATATTTTACTATGTTGTATCAGGATGTGAGAGAAAACTATTTTCATAATGTGGGTCAAATGTACACCACTGTTTTATCCAGTCATGAATGTCTTTGCTTTTCTCCATCCCTTTACTCTTCTGAACAAATGAAAAAAAAAAAAACACTACAAGACAAATGCAGAGAAAATAATGCTTTGGCTATTTACTACTGGATGTTAGTGATCTTTTTAACATCTACAAATAGTAATATTTTTGGTTCATGATGCTACTCAATCTCAAATGCTATAAAAAATTAAGAATAAAATATTTTACCTTGACTATTGCTATTAGTATTTTGATAGATATAACCACATAGAAATTCACATAGAAATTTCACTAAAATCTGTATCTCAAACTGATAAGAGATGAACATTTTGTAACAGACCTGTAGAAAACTAGAATACATTGAAATAACTATATCAGTTAAGATAAAGATATGTTATAAAAATCAATTTAGTCATCTTTAAGCTATTGTAATTTTAATGAAATGTCTTCCAATTCTCTTATTTTCCTTAGGAAACTAAGTTTTCCAAAATTCTTAACAGTTTTCCTTATAAAGAATGTATGAAATAAAATCTGTACAAAGCAAGTAAGGATATATAAAATATAATTATGTGTAATTAAAAGTAGTTGTGCCTATCAGCCTAAGTTGTGATCGATGTGGCATAGAGTATATTATTTTAATAAAAAATTCACCTTCGAATTTTTAACAAGTTGGGAAATAATTGTAAAGTTAATGACCACCAGGTAGTTCCTTACAAATTCCCACACAGAGACTAATTTTTGTAGTAAGATTCTAAAATGATGGTGGGTTAACAAAAAATGTATCTTGTTATCATTGAAGACTAGGATTCACAAATTCAAGTGTTGGGAAAAGCAACTAATATATACAAATATTTAATGTAAAATTATTGATTCTGCAACATCTAACTTTGATAGCTGAAAGTAAAAGAAAAGTGATCATGAAGACAGTTGAATGTGTTTCTCTTTATTGACTACAATTAGAATTCTTGCTTTTGTTAATTTCAAAGAAACTTCAACCAAAGATTATTAGGAAGGCTTTAAGCATGTTTTAGAAAACTACTTTCTTGTGAAAGTCTATTACTTGAGATTTGTAACACGTACATTGCTTTGGGAAAGATGAGTTTACAGTCAAACATTTGCCTTGAAAAGGCAGTAGCTTATATGGGTCCAAGTTTTGTATTTTCTTCTGAAGAAGATAAGAAATTACAGCAGATCTTTCTTTCGTGGAGTCTGCCACTCACAGCAGCACTTCAGAGTCCCATCCAGATCCTCCTGGTCTGATTAGGAAATAAAGTTCACCAGTGGAAGGAATTACATCAGACTTGATCCAGTCCAGCTTCCCCATGACAGCATTGTCAGGAAGGAGCACTTTTAGGATTCTAACAGAAAATGTGAATGAGAATTACCATTTCCCAGAACTGCTAAATGGGCATCTAATAATGGAAGTCAGATGTTCCTTCCATTTCCTCCCTTTCAGAACAGGGGAATTCAATAAAGGTATCAGTGATTTTGAATGCAAACAGATCTGGCTTCCTGCTACCACCTGCCTAAGTTAATTCAGTGTGCTTTATATGTGAACAGAGAGGCACTGTTTTCTTCCTTCCTCTTCCTTTTGGAAAAATGTTTTAAAATAGGTTTTTAAATAACACATTGATTATTTCATAAAACCAACTCAATACTCCTGGGCTATTGAGAAGTACATTTTACAGTAAAGAGAAAGTCTGATTATAAGAACAAAGTTGGCTAAAGAACAATTATTCTGACAGTTGTCCACATTGTGTATCACACGTTTGCTGTATGCCACCCCAGTCCAAGCTCTGAGCAAATAGAATGTAACAATAAACAAAGAACCAGAAGCAATAGCTTATTTTTATTTTAATCTACTAGTAGTTAAAAAAAGCAAATAAAGAAGAACTAATGTATGTTTGTACATATTTTGTGTCCAAAGTCAGAAACTAGTCACACAAAAGAATATAATATTAAGAGAATGCCATTGTTCAATATTATGGTAAAACCAGTTTCACTTCTATGGTATATAATTTGATATCTGAATGAAATGAAAGAGTTGTCTATGCTGGCTTTAGATGCATGCACATTCCAGGATCAGCAATAGAAAACAAAAGAGCACATTATCATGTGCATACTTAAAGAAAACCGGGACAATAAAATAAAAATATTCCAAATAAAATAAATCAGTTGCAGCCAATAGTTGAGGGACTTCGAACTAATATTTCAGAAAGATGACAGAGAAACTGCGGGGGGGTGTGGCTCTGAAGATCATCGCAGGGATCTTGGCTTCCCTTTCAGTAAGATCAGAAGTTACCCCATGGCCACATGCAGTTGGGGATGACAACTACATATCACAGTTTCCAAACCTGGATTCGTATGGTACAGTACTAAATTGTAAATCTGAGTTGACAAGTATGAATGAAAACTTGGAATTCAAAGATGTGAATGCAAATGTTTGTGTGTATGAATGTAGTTTCTGCTTGTATGTATACACACACACATAAATACACACACACACACAGAGAGAAGGAGGGAGGGAGAGAGAAAGAGGCTTTGAACTTATTCATTTCAGATATTTTGTAATATAGGAGTGATTAAAAATCACCAGTAGAAGAAGTTTGGAAGAGTTTAGAGAAAAATGCAGATGGTAAAAACTGAGAATTGGAATACTTCTGTATGGAGACATTGAGACGATTGAGAGAATTCACTATCCCCACTCAAAAAATAAATTAGAGTATCTTGTCAATGAAGTAGAAGAAAACCTATACATTCCAAATATATACAATTAAATGGATCATCTGTGCTATATTATACATGATATATTACTTTTGAAGTCATTCTATATTTTAACAATTTAAATTATTGTATGATAAAAGCCATGTTTTAAAATATATGACAGATATTACATGGACTCACTTAATGTATTTTAGAATGAATTTCATATCAGACAAGATACACACAGAAGTGAAGACTGAATATGATACTGTCTTGTCTGCTGCAAGCCCTCCCTCTAGTGGAGCTGCCTCCGATGCACCATCTGGCTGGGAGAGCTGGCTGCCCAGGTGAAGCCCCCTTCCACATTATCCTATTTTCACTCGGACAAACAGAGACAAGATAGATACTCTCCTAGATACTCTCCTAGATCTGGTAGGGCTGCATGGTACACACTTTCAGGGCAAAATGATAGATTTCTCTAACCCTGATTATCTCCATCTAAATAAAGCATGACCTCGACCTGTCCCACAATGATTTCTGGCATAGAAAATGTGTCTGACAAACTCAAGTTTAGCTAGAAAACCCTGTTTCCACTTTGATTTTCCTTCATTTCTCAGTAAAAGAACACTAATCAGGCTCAGTTATTGTTTTGGAAATGTTTTTCTCTGCCTACTGTTCTCTGCGTGGAAGCATACATGATTATTCATTATCTCTTAGCACTGTAAAGTCTCCTATATCTGGAACATCTAGTGAAGGAGAAGACCCTTAGCAAGTATGATGGGCAGAATGTGTACAAGTTCTAGAAGAAGACTGGAACGGTGAGAGGGCAGAGCAGTAGTGGTTACTAGAGTTTTCACCTTAGCTAAGTCCTAGATATATATTCCTTGCTCCTTCATTAAGGATTCAGTGATAGTTTTAGTAATGCATGCTTCTTTTATTTGATTATTTTAATTCCTTCATATTATAATGAGATTTTACAGCTAATGATTAGATCAGGTCGTTTGTGTAAAAGTTTATGCCACCCTCCCCTCAGGAATAGGTTCAGCACCCATACTAATCAGAGAAACTCATCTCCCTATTCAGGAAAACCCTTAACTAGGTCAAGTTGCAGAAGGCCACATTTGGCCCAAATTCTGCAGTTCTCTGGCAGCTGTAATGAAAAGATGCATCTTTTACTTTTGTGAGGGTAGTTTAAATGCCTTGAGTTCTGGATACCCACAATAGCAGTGGCTGTCATAGTCCCCTTCCTGGGAGGCAGCTTGGCATAAACAGAGCCAAAATGCCGACACAGCCATGCCCTGATGACCCCATTTGGCCTATTGCTTCCAGATGAACCAGGAAAGGGAATTTCCCAGTATCCCATTCTCTTACATACAAGCTAAAAATTCTACTACTCCTAAAAGAAGTCCTTGACTGTTGCAATATCTTACAACAACAGCACCAACAAAGCAAACAACCTCATTCGATGTACAAGTCTAGGTGGAAAAGGTATTTTACATAAAAAAGAGCACTGACAAGATTCATTTCCTTTCTTTCTCTCTTATTTAAAAAAATAATTGAAAAACAAAGACTAGTAGAATAAAAGTTTCTTGCAACATTAAAGCGCAGTTTCGGGCACAGTTTAAGATGAATTATGAGGGAAAAAACTCTGAGATCAAATATGTCCACTCATTCTGTACAAAAGTCTTTCTTAGACATTCAATCTCTCCATGAGTGTATTAGAGAGGCATTAATCTAAAAAATGGATTACAATTAAAAATAAGTGATGTGTGGTTTTATAGATGAGTGTAAGTTTTCACTCTTTTTCATACTAGTCGTAAAATTCCTATCTTCTGTTTTTCTGTTTTCTTTTAAAACTACTAACCTGTAAAAGCAAGTTTGTGAATGGATGTTTCCAATCCCAATCACCTGGTTCCAAATAACTCACTCAGACAGTAAATATAAATTAAAAATGCTCAGCTAATAACTTGGGCTTATTATGACTTAACTCTTACATTTAAATTAACCCAATTCTATTAATCTATGTATTGTTATGTGGCTCTTGGCTTTGTCTGTCCTCTAGCATGTCTTGTTCCCTGGGTGGCTAGCTGGTGTCTCTCCTAACTCTACCCTCCTTTTCTCTATTATTCTCAGTTTGGCTTTCCTCCCTAACTTCCTGCCCAGCTACTGGCCTGTCAGCTTTTTATTAACCAATGGCAATAATACATATTCATTGTGTACAAAAGAATTGTTGTACAGCACAAGTTAGACATTGTTAGATGTGACTGATCGGTTTTCTTTGGCCCATGTTATCCAAAATGTGATATTCAACTGAAAAAACAGAAGATATTTACTTGGTATTCTAAGCCTTAGTAAAATCTGAAAATGAAATAGATCAGTTAAGCTAATTTTAGATAAGTCTAAAATGTTTCAAATCTAAAATTCTATAAAGGTAGTAGCTTACTTATACAAATAGAAAGAATTGTTCTTACAAATATAAATTAATGTTTTAATTTACCTAACTTTGGTACATTTTAAATATTCTATCTTAAAATAATAATTGTTATTCCTATTTCTATTGATGAAATACTGAAGCTCAAAGAGGTGAAGGGACTGGATTGTGGATATTGGTAGCAAACCACTGAGTAGGAGGACAAGTATGCTCTGTCTCTCCAGTACTTAGTGCATTTATTCAGTAACATTCAGTAGAGTACATCCATCTCAATTGACCTTTAAACAGGTTTTCTTAAAATGAATTGTGAATAGGAGATAATAAAATGGTTTTTGCAATAAATATACTACCTCAAGTTCATTAGGGATTTATATGCACAAACCAATTATAATTCCTATGGCTCATAAAACAGAAAATAACTACACATATGTAAGGATGATCAAAGGGGAAAAAGTAGATCAAAAATACATCAATATATAAAAAAATATTTAAAATAAATATAAACAAATACAAATGTAATAATTGAGATACATCTTCTAAGAGTAGCTATCTAAGAAATGTTGCTTTTACATTTAAACATGGAAAATTTCCAAGTTAATATTTGATTATATATATATGAACATTGATATATGTAGATATTATACATTTTGAAAGTAAAATATTTATGGCTTGTAAGAAATTGTAATTAATTATAAGACATATGTATAAGGCTTTCACATCACTTTCCCAACTCTAATTAATGTTTGTTTAGGACTCAGACACCATGAAGCTACTGTGTAACCTGTGCTACTAAAACACATCTCATTATTGATTAATGCAGGTGAGTAAATACTTATCAAACCTCTGTAAAACAGTTTTAATAGTCACATAGTTATTTATAATAAAAAACAATACAATATTTTAATTAGTTTAAGTTCAGGAGAACAGGAATAAAGAAAATAAAATAGTTTCAAATTGTATTTAACAACTTTTGTATCGATTTTCAATTTTTATTAGTAATAGCAATATATATATAGGATACACACACATATATTTGTATATGTATAAATATATTTTTTTCCTGTGGTTTAGTGATAGTTACTAAATGTTCTTCATTTAGTGAGATTTATTTAAACTTTTTTAAAACTAATATTTACAAATCAAACATTATTAAACTCTAACCATACAAAGACAATGTACTTAAAGAAAGGTAAGTTATAAAGAAGCAAAGTCTTATTGTTTGATTGAGATGCCACAGTCAAGATGAATTCTCATGAAGTGGTCAAACCAAACAGGAAAATAGCACCAGACAAGGCATTTGGAGCAGGATCAACTCCTAAGAGGATAACAGATGCTTTAGCCAGATGACCTTCCCAGGTGATCCACACTTCCTAGTTTTATGAACATCAACTAATTTTAAACTTCACTATGTGTTTACTATTCTAGGAATCTGTGCTTTCTTCCCCTTACTCCAGCTTCCTTCATGATCTCTCAATACTGTGAATACTGCATCATTACAGTTTACATTACTGATTGCTGCCATTATAAAATATACAAAGTAAATTTACAGAATACTGTGAATAATCAAATAAATACACGAACACATTTTCTAGTATATAACATCCATTCAATATACAACATGTTGGCTTAAATTAATACTTGAAACCCCACTATCACATATATAATTCATGCTTCATCTATTTGTATAAAAAAGACATATAATGAGTTTCACAATTTCATAAACATTGTTTTCATCCTATTTTCTTCAGGCCCAAATCTATTACCGTGCATCATAATATTTAGAAGTTCATTACTCACAATCATGCTTATTTTTTAAAGGTTAATATTAATAAATCTATATAAATATATATTTTTCCTTTCATGACTTTATAGTGTGCAAATTCATGAGAAAAATAGTTGTCGCATGTAATCAATGTAGCCATAATCATATTTACCAAGCTCTCATTTCCAATACTAATTGCATCTGAAAATATCTATTAAGAACAATTCATTTCACAATACTTATGCTTTAAACTAATAACAGGCCTCCTAAGATACTTGAAGCATATCTTATTCCTTTTTTATTTCACTCCTGTAAAAATGTCCAATTTACATTAATGTGTCTTGACCCAGTGATCACTTATTGGAGTAAGAAAACCAATTCCCTTCCCATCAATTTCATATTTTCACGTCAACTTGTATCATCGAAACTTCATGTAGTTTTAAGAAGCATTCTGAATCAGGATTTGGGTTCAGAAATTGTGAAGATCAGAAATCTTTACAATACAAACAGCAAGAACTCTATTTCCCAAGAAGTGCAGTCATATTGATGAAGCAAGTGAAGGGGAATGTGTCAGATGGGAGAGGCACAAACTAAGGAATCCCATGCTATCTCCAGATAGGGTATAATAAGGGTTTTTTATTAAAGGGTAACTCACAGATCCCAGTGGAGAACAGGAGCAGAATATAACATCCAGATGTGGTGAGCAAGGAAAGAGATAGTGAGCAGGTGGACCCACATGCCTTTTGTTACCCAAGGTCATGTCCCACCTCGTTCAGCCTCTTAAAGGCCTTTGGCTGAATGAGCTTCCCCATCACCTTCCCCTTTTTTTCTAAATAAGAGAATTCCAACCCCAGTAGAAACCTATATACAATAAGAACAGATATCAAGTATCAAAATTAGAATGACAACCAGCATAAACAACATTAAGCAAGAAATATATGATAAATGTTTCAATAACTAATCTAGCCTAAAGAGTCTGAGTCTTGCTTTAGAAATGACTTGGCTAAGTCATGAGAGACAAGTAACTATGACTACTTGTCTTCAACCCCACTGAAGGCCTGAGAAGGGAGATAATAATCCTTGAATAGACAGGAAGTGCAATCAAGTAGCTTCCAAAATGTGCAGTAGATAAAGGAGACAACTGACTACCTGGGCAATCACCCGAAGTCTCATTTGTAATGTTGGAGCAATCAACTTTAGCTAAGGCCTAGAGTAACTGACAGACCGTTTTCAGAGGTAGGGAAATTTTCAAAACCTTACCCTGTCTTCATAAGGTTTGGCAGTCTTTTTGGATCCTGCTTTTCCTGTCTGGACACCATGCATTTTGTCGAGGCATGGGCAGTTCTTTGCCCAAAAGCCAGTTTTACCAAGAAGAAAATAAACTCCATTGGCGTGTCTTTGGTGCTCAGCATTTTGTCAGGAATAAATATGTGCTGCCAGGAGCAATTGTGTCTCATGTCAACAGAACCCCGAGTTATTTAAATGCCATATTCTACATTTCTTTGAAGTGGTTGAAGGTTACCTATCTATGCAGAATACAATCTCTATGTATTAGAAGTACCTGATTAGTCTTTTTTCATCAGTTGTGAGCCTTGCTGGGTATACATAGCTGGTAAATGTTGTAATGCCGCAGTAGAGATCATGATGTGAAAAAAGAACAGCAGTCTGCCTTGGGGCAAGTCGGGGTCCTAGGCTGTAGCAGGTGGGCCATAGGCAAGAAACAATGCCCTTGCTGGTGAACTGGGAGCACAGTGGCAGTGGGAGTCCTGGTAAAGTGTGGACTTGGCCCCATGTTGGGGTCCACATGAAGGGGAATGTATTAGATGGTGGGGAATGAGAATAAAGGAATCCCACACTTGCTCCAAATATGGTATAATAAGGGATTTTTTTTACTAAAGTGAAACTCACAGATCACAATGGGAACAGTAATGGAATCCAACATTTAGGCATGGCGAGCTGGGGGTGGGGGTGGGAGAGAGAGAGAGAGAGAGAGAGAGATGGTAGATCCACATGCCACACCCGATCTGGTCCAGCCTCTCAATGGCCATTGGCTGAAGATGGTTCCCCATCAAACAAGCTATATTAATTTCCCACAATATAACCTACTATGTGGAGATATGTACAGATACTCATAAATTATCAGAAGTGTATCCATAAAATACTTCTAAAACATGGAAGGATATATTTCAGGGTTGACTGCTCTGAGCTAATATTCTCTCTCAGTGTCTCTTGAAGTAGAACTTGCCAATATTAGTATGCTTCAACACAAACTTATAAGACATGTCTATGTTGTTACCAAGTCACCCCATTTGTATTTCAGAAAAAAAAATAAAACTGCTACTGGGTCATTTTGTTTAGTGTTTTAGTGCTTTCAAACAGATGAAATCTTTTAAGGAATTTAAAGATATCTATATGAAATTTGAATTACATTTTTTTAGGTTTATTTGTTACTTTTGACTATTATTAGTTCAGTTAGTGTAACAAGTGATATTCTCTCATTGCTACACATTAATTTTAAATAAGTGTAAAGTGGAAACCACTTCGGATTTTGGAGAACTATGACAGGGAAAAGGTAGGAAAAGGAAAGAAATAATTGTTCCTTAGAGCTAGAATATTGCATAACCACTACAAATCCCTTTCATATATACTTCCTGCCTCTTTTTTTTAAGTGAAATGACTCTCATATATGTCACATAGTCTGTCTATACTGCATGTAGGATAAGTATATAAACCTAAATCTGATTCCAAAGTGTACTCCTGTTGAATACGGATTATCATATGCAAACAGTCTTATGTGCAAGCCAATCACTATAATCAAAGAAATTCCGCTGTGTTAGAGTTCTCTAGAGTAATAGAAGCAAAAATTTATATATATATATATATATATATATATATAGAGAGAGAGAGAGAGAGAGAGAGAGAGAGAGAGATAGATAGATAGATAGTATTTACAAGACAGACTTGTTTGATACTGTTGGACCCTAGCGTCCAATCATGGAGGAGGAGGAGTAGCCCACAGAGACCATCTCTCACATCACAGCTGATGTAAAAGCATGAGGATTTTATTAATTCTGTCATGACAGGGTCTTCTAGCATTTGGGAGGCTATAAGATCCTGAATGTCTGGTACAGGCTATTTTTAAAGGAAAAACCACAGAAGGAAGGGGTGTCTGGGGTTGTTCTTTAACTATTATGATTGGCTTATTCAAAAGGGCTGTTACCAATAATTGGCTGGGAGTGGTTGCCAGATCAGATGAGGTAAGCGAAAACATCTGAGAGTCACTTTGCCCCCTTCCCAGGGACTAAGTCAAACATCAGTCACTGAGTCAACACCTAAGGGTTATCTCCTCTGTTCAATAACTGACTTCTATTTGGAGAACATTCACAAGGACTCAGGGAGATGATCGAAAGTTCCCAACATTTCAGTACGTGTGTAGGCAATTGTTAGGTCCTTGGTTCTAAGGGGGAAGGGGAGGAGCATTACTACTGAGACTGAGAGTTGTCAGAAATGGCTTCAGAATTGTCTTAAAGTTCTACAATACAATCCAGCTACTTCAGCAATGGTTGTCACATCACAAATGCCAAGTACAGAAATGCTCTGTACAGGAGGCAGGATGTCTCTGTTTTACCAATCTGGTCCTGAAGGCCTAATGGGTCCTGGAGAGCTGCTGATCTTCAGTAGAGGTTCAATGTCTGAACAGACCAGTTCTAATTCATACTTTGAAATTCCTTCACTGACTTCCCTCAGTGGTGGACACTATCAGGTCGTATAAGCCAAATGAATTCCTTTCTCCCAAAGAGGCTCTTAGTCATGGTGTTTATCAATATATATATATATATATATATATATATATATATATATATATATCAGACTAGGAACATATTATGAAGAGAGACTGGTAGCATTCTCAATAAAAAAATGTAGTTCAGTCTGTACCATCTTCCTTAAAGCATTGCTAATTTTTATGGAATATTAATTATGTGTATGTTATGTTGGACATCTACTCATAACAAAAGTAGTATTTTATTTAATTCTTATTAATATATTTGTTATCTAGAAGCTTCGACTACAAGAAAAATAATACGAATTATAAGATTCTCTCAAGTCTATTAAATTTAACCTAAAGAAATAAACTTTCCTGTTAGATAATTTTTGCTTGCCAACCTCAGGCACATTCTCAGTATTTCAAATTTCTACACGGGCCTTAATATTACCAAAAATAATTGGAAAAGTGGATTTAATGAGGAAAATAAATCTTATAGATTTGGCACTCCACTTGAACCTTTTCTAAGGGTTTATAATTTTAAATTATTTTCCTTAAGGATTTATCTATTAGACTCCACAAAACTAAGATCTCCACTAAGGACATGAGTTATATCATGTTATGACTTCAAAATTAAGATAGAGGTGTTGACTGTGCAGTTTCCTCTGGAAGCACCCTGGTCACCACACAAGTATAGTTCAAGTAACCTGAAACTTACACTGGCCATATTCTAGGTCATTAACTTAGCTCTTTCTAGGGACAGAAGAAGGAATGGCATCAATCTATACTGACCATTTACTGTCAGTCACAAACGATCTCAGCACAATGGAATGCTGCTTTTACCCACTCCTTTGATTATCTTCACAATTATTCTTTCTCTCTTAGGTGGAGGTAATTTGTATGTCAAAGCAGACCTTGAAGAAACATGATGAAAGTTATTGTAGACTCAGTCCCAAGTCCAACTCACTGAAGTTCAATCAGTCCTGCCTTATCAGAAATGAATGCACTCAGAACATGGGTAGCAGCTATCATTGTTCCCCAGTATGCACTTTGAAGTTTGCTGGCAAGGTTTTCAAAGGGATTTCCTTCCAACAGCCTAAATCAGAAAAGGCGCTGAAGTCCTTCTACATGACTGACTTCTCTTCTTTCTTCTTGCAACCTGTCAGTCAAAAGAATGAACTTGGACCACTAGTTATCACCTGTAATTCCATCACTCTTAATGTTCTGCAGTACTTTTACCTATAGGCTTCATACCTCAATAAATAATGATTTTCTTGCTTTTTCACAGTCATATCTCTAAAATGCACACATATGTGTGCATCAAATTGAATATTGGTGGGATAAGCAATCTTGTCTTTACTTAATGTTTAAAGCCAATTTATTTCTCTTCACAATTTAGCCTTTTACAAATGCTAGTTACAATCTAAAAACTGGTACAAGCATTTGCTGAAGGTATTAGAATTTCTCCTACTAAAGTGGCAAAGTTTATAGTTTGGCTCTAATTAGAAGAAAATCTTTGAAAGTACATAGCAAAAAGACTGGCACGTTATGAAAGAAATAAGGTCATTTTGTGAAAAGCAATATTTTTAAAAATCCTCAATATTTAACTTTCACAGAAACTAATTCATGGAAAACATAAACTGAGAGACAATTTTGCGACTCATAATGTTTATCTGCAGTCAGGGTCTACAAGATTATACTTGAAAATGCAGATAGTAACTGTTTTGGTTTGACAGGCCATGGTAACATTGTTGTAAGTTCTCAGCCATGTCTTGTCCACAAACCATATGGAGATAATGTGGCCTTTCTCTATACTAATAATTTAGAAAAACTGGAATAAGTTTATCACCCTTGTCACATATTAAAATATTGTCTTATTTTTCTCATATCTTGTGCTACCTTTTTGGATAATTGCTTATTTATGTATTTACCTATGTTTACTTCGTTTGCCACTTGATCCCAAACAAGTGACAGGATAGTCCCTGTCATGTCTTTATTTATTTTTATTTGTTTTCATTGCTTTCACCGTGCCCTCAACTCAACCAATTTAATAAATTTTTACCATGTCTATTATTAACTCTCTAAAGAACTGAAAGAGTAACCAGCTGGGTGAATAAGCCAAGTTTATTGATTTATATGAGAAAGCAAACCCTTTACTTGAAACCTTATCAGTCAAGGGACAGAAATATATGCATGATTCCATGACCTCAACTGGGTGGCTTTTTATTTCATTCACTTTTATATTAATTAATCACGATATGACACAACTTTGTAAGAAATAATAAGAAATGCCTACAGATCATTCACTCCACTCTTTAAAAGGTGTCATCTTGTGTGTCTAGAGAACAATATTAAAACTAATAATTGATATTATCAGTACTTACAGATTTCACTCATTGCTATAGAATATGCTCATCTCTGTACCTTTCTTCATAAACAGGCCTTATGACAATCTAATTATAATCAAGATATCAGTAGTTTCATTACCAAATAGATCTCTCATTGTACACCTAATATCACTTCTCCTAATCACATGTCATGCAGATGAGTGAAATACCTTTAGATCCATTCAGACTTTGTTGTGATATCCTTAAGAACTATTTGGGCTTTGCTGTGATATAATTGAATCCTCTGGCTTCTAATATCCTTACGACATCTCTTCAGCTGGATTTGCTGAGTTCAGCCTAATATTTGATTGTGGGCATCTGCATCTGTTTCTACAAGTTGCTAGATGAAGCCTCTCCGATGACTCTTGAGCTAGGCTACAATCCATGCATAGAGAAGAATTCTAAGAGGTATGATTGACATTTTCTTTGCCAGTCGTGTTTGCTTCTATCCTTGATCTAAACTGGTCTCATAGGAGCTCACAGAGACTGAGCTGACAACCAAGAAGACTGCATGCGACTGACCTAGGTCCTTGGTATATATATATGACAACTATATAGTTTCATCTTTTCTACAAACCCTACATTTGAAGTGGAGACTGTATCTGGTTTTTGGGACCCTACTCCTAATACTGGGTTGCCTGAAGCGGAGACTGTATCTGGCTTTTGGGACCCTACTCCTAATACTGGGTTGCCTTGCCTGGACATAATACAAGGCAAAGTGCTAAGTCTTACTACAACTTAATATGACTTGTTTGATTGAGATCCGTGGAAGACCTGCCCATTTCTGAAAAGAAACTGGGGGAGGAGTGTATGGTGGAAGAAGGCATAATGGAGGAGACACGGAGGGACTGGAAAGAGGAAAAGGAAGGGAAACTCCAAGTCAGGATGTAAAGTAAATAAATAATTTTTAAAAAGATCCATTTGGATTTTTTTAAAATCAATAGCTCACACTTACATTTGAATAATAGTTCATTTTGTGTCTCTTTATCTAATCATTGTCCTGTGAAACATATTTTTATTAATAATAAAATGGATATGAATATCAATTCATAAATTTTGGATAAGTAGAAGTGTATCATACTGCATGTTAAGTGCATACGTATTTCCTTTCTAAGAGATAGCATATTTTAAAGTAATCCAAACTGTTTTAATTAAAAACTTAATCAATTCTTTATTTGTAATAAGTCAGTTTTCCATATTGTAACCGGCATTTGCTATTATAATTATTTCATATTTTAACAAGTTGAATAGGTAAGTAATACTGTGTTGGCATGGCTTAATTTGCATTTACAAAGTGGTTAAAATGCTGAATATCTTCACTTTAGTATTATGAGATGCATATTTTAGTATAATTTTTCTTATTAAGGTATTTTTCTAACTTTGTTTGGAAGTCTTGAATCCTGGGTTATAATATTGCTGAACTAGTTCATAGTCCTTAATTTCAGGAAAAGATATTTGTTCTGGAACAAATAGCTATTTATGACTACTCTGATTACTGTTTTGATAATATAAAAAAGAAAGTGCACCTTTTTTGGTTTTGTGAGACAGGATTCCTCTGTAGCTTTGGAGCCTGTCCTGGAACTAGCTTTTGTAGACCAGGCTGCTCTCGAACTCACAGAGATCTGCCTGCCTCTGCCTCCTGAGCACTGGGATCAAAGGCGTGCGCCACCGCTGCCCGGCTCAATTTTTTCTTGTCATCTAGTGAAGTCATGGATCAGAAAGTTAAATTGATCATAGAGAAGCATGAGCGTGTTCATACCAGTTTGCAATGCATTGAACAAATACTTAGCTGCCAATTATTTTGAAGTTTTACTTATTCTTTCTACACAATAATAAGCCATATTTTAGTAATGTAAAATATTATATTTCAAAAACAGTGAAATTCAAGCCTAAGATTATAAATAATAAATGTGAATCCTTGAAGTGCCATAGAGGTGAAAACGTATTTCTTACTTTTTATTAGCAAGAATTAGGATATCTTTGCTGTTACCAATATCTAATATGACAGATTTGTCAGGATTTAAATGATCCCAGAACACAGCATAATTAAACATACAATAGCTATAAGGCATATTTAGAGTCTTTGATTTGACTTTTACCAGAAGGGTAACTTTATAAAGTTCCAGTATACAGTTCTGCATATTGGACTGGAAATTCTTTCAATAAATGTTAAATGGCATTATAGAAAAAATATTATTTTTTATGAACATGCTACATCTTTGTAGAAAGGGATACTCTAACAGTTTCTGGGATGCCTACATGCAAGAGAGAGCAGAATGGTTAAGGAGCATGAGTAAGCATGTTTAAAAGAGAGTTTTCCTACTGACTGAGACTTTAAGCAGGTATCTTTAGCTACTAAACTTAAAATTGCTTTCTGCAAATAGTGGCAGCAGCATTCTCACACATAGAGCTGGGACCAAAAATGAGAGGATATCTAAAGTGACCCAATGAATTCTATGAATTCAATAATTGCTAAGTTACCATTGGATTACTAAGTTCAATTTCTGCAGAGATGAATATTGTTGATTTCAGTTAGTACTTTGCCTTTGGGTGGTGGGGTCTCTCATGGTCATGATTGACCTCAAACTTGCTATGTGTCTGAGATAACCCTAAACTTGTGATCCTTGTAATCTTTCATTCAGTGCTAGCTGTACATGCATGTGCCACCAAGCACAGTGGAGGCCATTTGTACTTTTTTTTCATAATTTACAAAAGTTATCTTTTAAGAAAGTATCAATCAACAGCTGGAGAGTTTAAGACTGACTCATTACTGAACTCTCTCAGGATGTGGCTCCCTGACTCAAGCATTGTCTCCCCTGGCTACTGGACAATCATAATATGAGTGGAACCACTATAAGATTAATATTACAGCTTAATGAATAGCACCATAATTTCTTTTCATTAGTAGTTTGCTAGTGAGAACTGGAAAGTTTACATTCATCAGAAGTTCAACCCTATTTTTCTTAATTAATGGCCTTCAGGTGCCTTTTTCACACAGCCTCGCATACTCTTTTCAAGAACTGACAGGTATAGAGATTCCTGAGAGCAGTGCTTTAAGGCAGACAGAGTCCTTTATGTTCTCACAAATCTGGAAAGAAACTTCCAATCCATTAGTTAAGAAAGTAAAAAATAAATAAAAATGAAAAGAAACTGATACAGACAGTTGTTCATTGACAAACTAACTTTTCTATACATCAGTGAAGAGAAGAAAATGTAGAATTCAAACTATAATAAAATCTTTTGTTCTCTCTTTTATCATGGAACTTTTTGAGAGCTAAGACTCTTGAAAATTATTGAGGTTTAAAAATATACTCTTGAACATACCTGAACAGTACAGCATAATATTCTTTTTTATTTTATTTATTTATTAAAGATTTCTGTCTCTTTCCCGCCACCACCTCCCATATCCCTCCCCCGCCCCCAGTCAACTCCCCCTCTCTCAACAGCCCAAAGAGCAGACAGGGTTCCGTGAATGGATGAAGACAGTATGGAATATATACATATTAGAGTACTACTCAGCAGTAAAAAAAACAATGACTTCTTGAATTTTGCATGCAAATGGATGGAAATAGAAAACACTATCCTGAGTGAGGTAAGCCAGACCCAAAAAGAGGAACATGGGATGTACTCACTCATATTTGGTTTCTAGCCATAAATAAAGGACATTGAGCCTATAATTTGTGATCCTAGAAAAGCTAAATAAGAAGGTGAACCCAAAGAAAAACATATAGACATCCTCCTGGATATTAACCTTCATCAGGTGATGAAAGGAGACAGAGACAGAGTCCCACATTGGAGCACCAGACTACAACCCCAAGGTCCAAGTCAGGAGCAAAAGGAGAGAGAGCACGAGCAAGAAACTCAGGACCACGAGGGGTGCACCCACATGCTGAGACAATGGGGATGTTCTATCAGGAACTCACCAAGACCAGCTGGACTGGGTTTGAAAAAGTATGGGATAAAACCGGACTCACTGAACATAGTGCATAATATTCTTTTATGAACTTAAGATTAATTTCATTCCTTTTCTCCCACATATCTTGTATTTTTGTTC
This sequence comes from Microtus oregoni, assembly GCF_018167655.1. Classification (NCBI taxonomy): domain Eukaryota; kingdom Metazoa; phylum Chordata; class Mammalia; order Rodentia; family Cricetidae; genus Microtus; species Microtus oregoni. The sequence continues at coordinate 21,959,787 of NW_024543060.1, forward strand.
TTTATATGTCTGTGATATTGAGTGTTATATTAATAATATTTTAACCAGTGATACTGGTATATTTTAACTGTGTTTTGAATATGTAGTCATGGATTAACTAAAATAAAAATTGATGTGACCAATTGAACTAAAGTATCTTTCTGTGACTAGTTACTGAAATTTCAAATTGACATCTTACAAAATAATGAAGAGCAATGAACACATTTACAGTCTTTTTACATTTTATTCACCTTCACTGATAACTTTCTCCCAGATTACCCAGTATCAGGAAGAAACATAACCACTTAGGTATCTTCTTTCATGATTTTTCTTCAGTAAAGAACCGAGCTATACAAAAGAGATTACTAAAATAAACTAATTTTATTTCATTTTAGATTATTTGCTTTTAATATGAGCAAACAAAAACATAAACCTGAGATAAGCATATTGATTGTGGTTAACATTGTTATTACTTATTTAAGACATCTGACAATTGTGGGCATAGCCTAAAATTTATACTCAAAGCAACACAAGGTATATACTCTTTCCTTACATATATTGTAGTTTAGAAAGGGTTAAATAAATATTTACATATCTTATTAAATTACATTTACTTATATAATGTGTGTGTAGGGTTAAGCCAGCCCCTTTAGGGGGCGGGTTTGCCTCGGGCGAATGCATATGGATAAATCGGGCTCGGGAGGAGGCTAGGCCTTTTCTTTCCTACCTCCTGTGCTATGTGGGAACCTCGGTTCTGTAAGTTTATTTAATCATTAAAGTTGTATATATTCTTTAATATCTGCCTGCATTTATTCACACCGATACATATGTGCACACATGTACATGATAAGGCACATATGTGGAGAACAACTTCAACCACAATGTGGATCTGCAAGAAAAAACAGCATCAGGCTTGGCAGCAAGCACCTTGACCTGCTTAGTTATCCCACAGATCTTGTTGTGTATTATTATTCATTACATAGAATCAGAAAAAAATGAAAAACTAGCAGATAATTCATATAATCAAGTTTCTCAATCTTTTTGTGACCTCTGTTTCCTTAAGAGAAATTTTCTATAATAAAATTTTGCATGAATAAAAGATACAGCAATGTAGCAACTCTCTCTCTCTCTCTCTCTCTCTCTCTCTCTCTCTCTTTCACACACACACACACACACACACACATCTACTGATTATAAGAAAGTTCTTAAAACAATTATTTCATGATATGATACTGAACTAAATCATAGATTAGAACTTAAAACAAATACCTTTTGTTTGTATTATCATGTTTCCAGAAATTTATGACCATTCTTTTTACTTTCATAAACATGTCTGCAATTTGCTATGAAGTTTTATAAGGCTGAAAAATAATCTTACATTTTATTTGAAGAAGCATTTGTACTTCACGGAATTTACAATTAACATTTGTAAAATTTCCTAATTATTTAATCCCATCACTCTTCAATTATTTTATGTAAATAAATTATTTTATGCCACTAAATATACAGATATAATATATTGTCATTTAAATTCATAAAAATAATTTATAAATTTATTTAATGTATAACAATTTTTAGAGCTGGAAATTTATAAGCATGTATTCTACTGATTGATACTTGGGGCAACTGGATGGCATTTAACACATTGATATAACTTAGCCTCAAGTAGAATAAAATTTTCATATTATGAAAGCATGTCTCACATATAATTATATTCTACTAATAACTGAAATCTACAGTAAAACTCTGAACCCCAAGGCAAGTGTGAAATGTTTTTGATGAAAATTTTGAACAATATGAAAATATGAACTCTTCAATAATTCTCCTTATTCAAATTTATTTTAATGGTGACTATTTTATTGAAGTCTAGAATATCCTCACTTGTTCATGATTTCATGTATTATAGCTTAAGAATTTTCAGAAGAAAACCACAAAAATATTTAGTCATGTATTAAATATAAAATATATCTATAAATATCATGTCAAAAGTAACCCAATATTTGACATATAAATGGATTCAGGAAATTAAGGTATATTATAGTCCCAGGCTTCATATCATTATATTTTTAGTATTTCAAAACAAGTGTTGATGCTGTTGGCCCAGTAAGACTCTGGCCATTCTGTAGTTTATTGTGAAGGCTTCTTGTTAATGGAAAATTGTCAGAGTCAATGCAAAATGAAGAGGTAAAAAAATTAAGAAACACCTGACAGAGGAGCTATAGCCTTGAAAGATCCAGAATTGTTGAGACCAGAGTATTACATAATTAAATGAGGTCCACAAGAGCCCTTGATAAAAAAAAATACAGATGTTTATTGGGGGTCACTCACAATAGAAAACCCCTGTGTCCTCTGCTCTATAGGCCCTGGGACTGTGAACCAAACTCCAATGACAAAACAAGAAAAGGAAAAAAAGAGGGGTGAGAAAGGTTCCTGTCTATGCTTATAATATCTCAGACCATGCCCTAATGATGGGCTGATATCTAAAAGGCCATTGGCTGAATGAATTTCCACCACAGCAAAATATCTAAACATTTTAGCTATGACTTTAGGCAAATATACTGACTTTGAAGAACCAGTTCTCTAGAGCAGAGAATGCTAGAGCATAACTCTTTAATGAGCTATGGCAATTACCCATAGGTTCTCAATAGCATGCCTCCTCTTGAAAAAAAAAATGATGACACATTGAATATTTCACCACTATATATCTACTTTGGTCGGTTTTCTGTTGCTACAACAAAATACCACTGGATACATTATATATGTAATAGGAGATTATTTGACTTAAGGTGTTAGAGCTTTGTTACTTTACACTAGAGAAGCCATATCTGATATGTACCTGCTTGCTGTGATCTACAGAGTTTTCTAGAACTAATTTAGATTGACCCTCTTCTCAGAGTCTTCTAGGTTGCAATCCAGGTGATGGGTAAGGTTCATTGTCATTTGGAAGTACAACCAAAAAGGGAAACTGTTACCAAGTTGCTTTGAGTTGTTACCAATTGCCTATCATTGTTGTATTATGTGGGTTTTACTGAGGAAATATAAAAAGATATCTATTTTGCACCCATAGGGAACTGACAGCAGTCTAAAGGAAGATTCTTCTCAAGTCCAGCTTGGCAAACAAATGATTTATTGGTGCTACTTGAAGAAGCCTGGGTTTCTGGGCAGTACAGTCTCTTAACCAAATACCCCACCCTGCCATGGTTGATAATTGCAAATTTTTCATTATTGGCGTTCTCAAGCTATTTCAGGAACCTCTTGCTGAAAAAAAAATCTTCCTCCTATAGCAATTGTTTACTAATTACTCCTCATAGTGTCATGAAGTAAGATATCTACACAATACTCTACTCCTTCCTCTGCCTTTCATGTATTTATGTCCTTCCATGTTCTCTAAAAGTCTGGAGCAAGTGAAGGAGATGTCTTATTGTTTACATACACTTACTGATCATTAGGACTTTGCCAAAGTTTTCTCTTATTGTACACATTCCAAATGATTATGAGTCTCTGACAAAACACCGATCCACTGCACACAATTAGTTTCCCTCCAGTACTAGAATTGATAGCAGCAATAGTCTATTGGGTAACTACAAATATATAGAAAGCACGTTGATAGGCCCATAATCCATTTAGCAAAACTGTGTCTTCCCAACTATGGCTTGTGACCTCTCCTTTCTTAAATATTTGCTGTGCTTGCAGTAGCAAACAAAAGTTCCCCTCATGTGGTGTACAGCTTAAGTCTACTCAGAAAACAGTCAGTTAGACTTAAGCCAGTATGTCTATTTAGTTTGGGATGCTAAGTATAGATAGCACCCAACTTTCATAAGAAACCACAGTTGCTAGTATAATGATTCTCCCCTAGTAATCTGTTTGGGCTTCCAAGAACTAAAAATTCCAAAGAACTTGGAGGAGGCTCCCATGTCAGATCCAGCTTTAGTGCCTCATGTCCTATAATCAAAGAATGGTATCTTTTGAAATGGGATCTTACAATCTTGTTATGACATAGAACCAATAGCAATGATGAAAGATATTATGATTTATGTGTGTCTCAGTAGTCCCTCTATCCATAAATATGTAGAAAAATTGTACACCCTTGGCATTGCCATTTTTAATAAACTATGTTAAGGATTCTGAAATGATATTTCTGCCCACAGACGGGATTTGGGGGATGAGAATTGAACTATTTAACTGTTCTTATAGCTCATTTGTCTTTTACATCAGGGACATTTACATTGGATCTGGTTATACTTCTGAGTTTCTGAGATCAGTGCAGCTATACTGCCAATTTTCCAGAATGAGACCTTTGGGATTTCACCCATCACTGACTTGCATGGAAATTCTTACAGGATTTGTGGCAATGTCCACAAGGTTTTTAGATAGGATGCATATCATAAGAATGTAGCTAGAAATATTGGTTGCTTTTTCTATGTTATAAAGCCCAAGTTGACTTCTCTGTGCCCAGACTTTATTTAAACCCATTAAATAGGCTCTAGTGGTGCCTGAGGAAAAAAAAATAGCCTGAATTTGTATGTGGGAGTGATTTATTTTTAATCTGTTGCTTTCATTGGTTAATTAATAAAGAAACTGCCTTGGCCCATTTGATAGGCCAACCCTTAGGCGGGTGGAGTAAACAGAACAGAATGCTGGGAGAAAGAAGCTGAGTCAGGGAGTCGCCATGATTCTCCCACTCCAGACAGATGCAGGTGAAGATCTTCCCTGGTAAGCCAGCTCGTGGGCTACACAGATTATTAGAAATGGGTTAGATCAATATGTAAGAGCTAGCCAATAAGAGGCTGGAACTAATGGGCCAGGCAGTGTTTAAAAGAATACAGTTTCCGTGTAATTATTCTGGGTATAAAGCTAGCCATGCTGGCAGCTGGGTGGTGGGGTGCAGCCCCGCTGCTCCCACTACTACAGTATATGGGCATATTGGACTCATGTTGCACTCATTGAGATAAGAAATGCCACATAGAAAACTTCAATTTTTATATTTTGACTTCCATGTCTGTTGACACCATAGTAACCAACCCAGTATGTGCCAGTATTCCTTTTATTGTTGAGCCTTCTATACATCCAGGCCTTCTAATATGGCCCAACTATCAATATAGATTGTGACATGCAAAACCAGATGAGGCAGCACTCCACATACTGCTCTTAACTCTGTTCATTGGTTTCTTATTCCTTCTCTTCTCTAAAGCCTCATTGTGTCGGTGTTCATTTATATTGCTGCAGAAATACACACTTAGCTGCTGTCCTTATTGGATAGTCCATCCATCAAGCATTAGCAGGGATAGATGGTGTCCTTTTTCAGTACTTTTTTGGAATGGATGGTTGAGTCAATTATTGTTGGAGTTTCAGTGGCTTGGAAGGACTAAAATCATCCCAGAATATTTACATCATGGAGACAGCTTAAATTTTAGGCACCACACAATATTTTTTTTAATATGAGCCCCACCTTTAGATGGTTGGACTGTACTACCTGGAGGCATGCTTGGCCAAGAAACCTTCAATACAGCCCTTTATAGAATGAACTGTCTTCACCATTGCTGAAGTGGAACCAGTGATGGATTACACTGTTGTAATGTTTTATATACGACTATAAAATGCTTTTCAAACAACGCATACTGAGATTCTGCCCATTTCTATGATTTGTGCCAGTGCTCTGTTGTAACTATTTGCTTGGGAACAGGGGTTGCCATAGCCCTCACTATAGCCATCGGATCTGCTGGTGACATGAAGAAACACGGGGCTGCCGGGACACATAACTGATTAGCCTATCCTCCAAACATTTAAGCCTGCTCAAAACTCTCTATAATGCTTCTGTCAAAGTTCTTTATAGCACCCCCTTTTTATCAACTTTTGCAAGGGAATAGAAGCCCTGGAAAACTGGAAAATGAGAGTTTGCTGAGAGAAGAGCCTCAAGAATACAGGCAGCTGATTAACGTTTAAAGGAATAGGCATTTCAGGATTTTCTTTAAACATGTCAAGTATCATACACATCTTTAGTTGACCACACAGTTAAATAGATACAATATTTAAAAGTTAGCATTACGCATCTACACAGAAGGTAGGCAGGATAACAAAGAAAAGCGATGGGCCAGCATTCTCAAATGCATCATCCTTCCAGGTGAATGAAAATACATCTTGGTATGCCTCATCTGAAGATATGCTAAGAAAGGGCATTTATCAATGGTCAATACAGACTAAAAGTATTCCATCAAATGTATTAGCTAGTCTGTCAGAAAAAAAAATGATACTGAACACAGAGGCATGGATAGGAGTGAGGTTTTGGTCACTAGCTTATGGAAGAATCCACAGCCGAGAGTCATTTTTCAGGATCCTGCTGATTCCTTTTCAGGCTTTTGATATCCAGCTCTTGAAAACAATTTCAGATAGGGCAAATAATGTCCACCTTTAAATTTTTCTTAATGGCTCTGAAATTTGTTTCAACACTCAGGGAGTCCATCCTTTTTGAAACTCATTATTCTTCTTTGGGTAGTCGACTTTTCAGGCTTGCCTCTCCCCCAGTCAGAAGTGACTGCCTGTATAGATTGTGGTCTCAGATAAAGCTATCCAATAGTAACATGCAATACTCTATTAATAGCATGTTATTTTGAAGGGGAGAAATTAACATGTACACTCTAGGATGTGGGGTAATTTAGCACTTTTATAACCTGATTTACAATCTATCTTCAATAATTCAGACCTTCTAAAGTCTCTCTTACGTTTTAAAGGTCATATCCCACCAGGAGACCCAGAAAAGCCAGTTAATCCCCATACCAATCCTAAGATCCATGATGAATTACTTTGTTTCTCAATTCTCCTGTGAATACAGTTCTGTTGGATCTAATGAGCTGGACTTCAAGTACCTTCTCTTGTATATCGAGTTATATCAATAATTCCTGTTTTTCTTCTATTGTCTTACTGTAACTGATATCAACAGGGGTCTTTATCTGTGACAATCGTGGGTTCCTAGGTCTTGTAAAAGCTCGTTCACGAAAGAGCAATTTTTCCAATCTTGTTGCAAATTATACTGGCTTTTTCTTAAGGATGGATGAGACATTACTCTGCACAATTCTTCAACTTACATGGCACTCAGATTGCTCCCACCCACCAACATGTCACATAGTCACAAAAGTCAGGTGGAAGGGGCTATATAGTTTCTTTTTAAAAAGTTTTTCATAATCTAAGCAGTTCAGACACAAGATAATTTCTTACATCTCGTTTGTGGGTTATATACTTATGTGTGTATACATATATATATACACACGTATGTGTATGTACCTATATATGCAATCATAGATTTTCCTTTCTTATGCATTACAGACCAGACCTGAAAGGGCACCTTCTATCATTTCTGCCTCAATACCTTTTCACTGTTCGATTTTTCATATGTATTCCAAACCTTTAGGTGGCAGGAAAGTCTCTTCAGCACTGGTCTAATTTATACTTTTCTTGTGTATGGCTTTGCAGCTTTAAGGAATGCCAGGCCAATATCTCTGTTTCATCTCCCTGTGTGTTCACTTCGCAAATCTGAGGTTAGTGGAGCAGATAGAATCACCATATGTTTTTTATCGTTAATTTTCCCTGTGAGGATATAATTGTCCTTCTGTCTGTAGGAAATAGACGCAGACTGAAGCCTTCAAGTTTGTGTGCTGATGACTGGAATATTCTTGTTGATGATTCTTTCAATGGTAATATAACAAGCCATTGACAAGTAAATTTTGCAATGTAGCTTTTCCTTCATGTAACCCACAACAACCTAGAGCTTCAATCTGCTAAGGCAGTGTCTTTCTGTAATATAATCTAAAGAGGCATCTGTCACTTTGTCACATTATATGGCATAATCAAAAGGTTATCTCATCACCTTTGCCATCTCCTATTTGTATGAAAAAAATATTACATTTAAGGGGATGGTACTATGAAATTCATAAAACATAGGACCTATAAATCACTGTGAGGGTCAAGGGTCTGACAAGAGAGTGTATGAAACTGATACAAAAACCAACCCTTCCCTATGTTAGTATCCTTCATTTGATGGCTTCGCTGGTTAAAAAAATCCATCTGGACTATACTTGCATTGCCAGTTTACTTAAATTGAAGTCTTACAGAACCCCAGAGTACAACCAAAATGAATGTGAGGAAGGTAATACACCAGAACTCAGCTATGAAATTTATGGTTGGTGACCTCAAAGAACATAATCATTTCTTTCTAAACTTGACAGATTCTCATATCATTTTTTTAATTTAACAATGGATAATATCCTGCTAGAACCAATAAAAATACTATCAGGATGGTTTCGAGATGCAGATTGCTTTAAAAATTGTTCTAAAATGGCTTGTTTTTCCACAGACCACTTAGCAATATGAGTTCAAAGATCACTAGTTGAATGGCCCATAAAAGGTCCATTATGTCATTTTATATGTCTCTCACTGCCAAGCACTCAAGATCATAATAAGAAATTAAATAGTTCAAAAGAAGACAAAGTTGTGAAAGTTAAGTGGCGAAACAATGCAATGCTCTGGTGATAAAGAAGTTATTCCAACAGTTTATAAAAAGTTGACAGCTCTTTCCCCACTTGACATTAGCATAGCACTGTCTTATTGCCACAGCAGTACACTGTATAGTCCACTAGAATAGATGTTTTACCAATAGCTTAGATGTCTTCTCTTCTTTCCTTTTTAAATGACCATCCCAATGGCACTGTTTACTTTGGCAAGAATAGCATTTTATTGCCAGTATGCAATTAAAGCATACAGTTAAAGCAAAGAGGCAAGTTTGGGGGTGTTGTTCAAAAGTTCAGATCACTTACATGCATTCATGGGGGCTGGAACGCAGATCCATGACTGAATTAACAAACCCAAAAAGCCTAAGTTTGTAATTCCTATTCAGCAAGAATACCCCATTCTATATTCACAGATACATATGTATCCTCACTCACCCATCCACATATATACAAAAATAAATACAAAAAAATAGTTTTCATGCATTTTGAAACAGATGAAAGTCACTCTCTTCCATATACTTTGCTTTGTTTATAAACGTTCTTCAGTTTTTGAACTCTCCTTGAGAAAACATGGATAATGTGTCAGATTTAAAGGTATTTCTCTTGTTTAAAAAACTAAGAAATTAATTTTAGATGTATGAGAAAATGAAAAATGTCTATTTCTGCTTCTTTATCATGAAAATTAACTGGCTTGCTGCTTACCAGTTTCATCCTACTCCAAAGCTGCCATAGTTTGAAAGTTCCTATAGCTACCCTTCCTTTAATCAAAGTAGTTAGAAAATAAAAATATATCACTAACCATAGGAAAATACAGATTTTCATGCTCATGAACCTACTGCAAGTTACAGTTTGTCACCCTTATTCGTGCATCTTAATGCATGAATGTTATTAGGACAGTCCCTTCTATTAGCACAGAAGCCTTGAACTAACAACCTTCTTACCTCTAGTTCCAAAGTCCTGTCATTTCAGAAACAATACAAGATTTTTTATCAAAACCATTTTATTGACATAATGCTAATGTTTAGTAGTATTCTAACAGGATGAAAGATAGAAACAATAAGAGGAAAGAAGGAATCAAAATAAAGAATTCACAGATTTGAGAGATTTTCCAATACTCTATTAAATTTCTATTCAGTCCAAATTCTAACATAAAGAATAGATTAGAGTTTCACCACTGTGGCTAAAAAACTGAAATAAAAAATAAACGAATGGTTTATTTTTGTTTACAATTCAGCAATTAAGTCTATGATCATTTGAATCTTGTTTTCAGCAGGGAGTGAATCTTAATTGAAGAATAAGTTCCAAGCTATTGACTGGCAGAGGGCATTCTCTTGATTGATAATTGATGTAAGAGGGTCCAGGCACTATGGACAATAGCTGCTTGTAAGACTGAAAGCAAGATAAAAATCCAGTAAAGCCCAGTCCTCTGTAGTTTCAGTTTCAGTTCCTGCCTCCTTAAAATTCCAGTCTTCAATTTCTGACCTGAATTCCCTGGATGATGGACTGTAACATGTAAGCTGAAATAAAACCTTTGTTCCGCAAGTTACTTTTGGTCATGGTGTTTATCACAGAAAAAAAAAAAAGATAGATAGATAGATAGATAGATAGATAGATAGGAAAATTAGAAGTGATATTGATATCCAAAGAGTCACATGTTGCTGTGACAAACCTGATCATGCTGTTTATGTGAATATTAGGGAAGTATTTTGAACTTTTGACCTGAAAATTTATTAAGTCGATTTAAAGGGCTCTCTATAACAGCCTATAGCTTAAGTAAACTTTGAGAAAGGCAGACCATGGAGACCTAATTTGTGATGTTTCAAAGAAAATGGTCCATTAGACTTTTGTCTGATAATTTTATGTACTCTGAATCAAAAGAATGGCAGCAATGAAACATGTTTTTCCATCTCTTATGGAATATAAATGTTGAAATGTGGACAATGGGTATGTCTTTTCTGAAAATCGGGCTACTAGATAGCAGATTGTGATAAAGTCAACAACTGTTAGTCTAATTTATTTTACTGTCTTTGAGAAATCCAACTGGAACTAGTAATTCAGTCTTCTTGGAAAGTATGCATGGACATAGATCAAAAGCACGTTAAAAATAGCATGTGTTACACAATTTCCCTATCAAACTTTCACAATGGACAACATTATCATCTCCAATCAGAAATTTTGTAGACCTTCCCATGATCAATAAATAAATAAGAATCTTTCTGTTGGGGCATTGATACATTTTTTCCAGTGACCAGGGAGGACAATGTTTTCCATTTCAGGTTTCTTAATTTCCACATATGTCATAGTTTAATATTTATGTATCTATTATAAGGATAGAAAATCTGTATTAAAATGTTATGAAAGGAAAAGAATAAGTAATTTTGCTAAACTCTATATAAATATTGAACAAAAGAGTGTTAATTTTTCATTGTAAGCTAAAATTGGTAAAATTTCAAAGAACTTACTCATTTTAACATATTACATTTTCTTTCGCATTGTCTCAATTTTGTCTTTCATATTCTGAGAGCTAAAAACAATTCCTGAATGTAGTCTTATAGGAGCTTAATTTTTAATTTTAAGTAGATTAAAATATGAGCACTTTTAAAGAAACAAAGAAAATTGGGCTTTCTCTTCCCAAACCAGTAACTTCTAGAAAAGATTATCATATATAGTGTTGATATGCATTCTACTTTTCTTTTAGCCTCCTGTTATTAATAAAGCAGACAGATTGCTAGGAAGAATACAAACATTTAACAAGTTATGAAAGTAAGTATATTTTGTTTTCTACTTGTTTTTAAAATCTGGAGAGGAACAATAAAAACAATGTAAAAAATATTATATAGAAGAGCAAGATTTTTTAAAACACATTAAATGACAATTTATAAAATTCAAGTGAAAGCTATGGATTAAGCAATGGGCTCAGACAATCTGCAATGTACCCTCATTGGCTTGCCAGCGGAGTGAAATAAGTGAAGGAACACGGAAACTAATAACATTTAAACAGTGGTTTGAGTAGAAGACAGCAAGTTTATCTTGGAAAAATGAAAGAAAAAAATCTGAAGTGATAGTTTAGACCTACTGGATTTTCTATTAATTTTTTATTATATAAGCAATATAAAATATTTGGACTTCCAGAATCTCAGCGTTAGGGGGTGATAGAGGTCTTAGCTAAAAGAAAAAGTTACTGGGGAGTTCTGTAATAAAATAAAGCAATTGAGATTCTTCATGACATATAGGAAATGGGAAAAGCATCAATTTAAAATATCTATTAAGTTTCAATAAGAACAGTGTGATTCCACAACACTTGAGTCACAGCCATGTGAATCCTGTGCTTCAGAACAGCATGGTAGAAACTCTATTTTGAGGAGATGCTGGGAAGAAAATAGGACTCCTCTTCACCAAATTCAAGGGTTTGCTCTAATTTTCCTTCAAGATATGGTTGATGGGGATCTATCTTATATCCTCATCTGTTTCACATAGTGAAAGTTAGAGTCTAGGAATGTACAACCTAGGAGAATAGATTACCCTCTTCTGCACAGTCCCCAGCAGGAAAGACAAAGTCCTGAAGAAATAAACAAGCAAAAGTATGAGTAATGGCCCTACTGGCAAAATCTGAAGACTGCAATTAAACTAACTACTTAGAATTGTTTCAGGGTATGCTCTATCAGCCATAAAATGACTCATAGGAGACAGGCAAGATAGCTCAGATAACGAACTGGCAGCTGTCGTAATGATCTGAGTTTGAATCCCCAGTACCCATGTAAAAAGCAATTATAATGATACACATATGCAATCCCAGTGCTAGTGACCAGAGATAGAGGATCCCTCAAGCTTTCTGGAAAGTTAGTCTTGCCCACTTATAAACCGCAAAATCAGTGATGGTCTCTGATTGAAAATCAGGCTACGAGCAATATAGGATGAAACTGTATTTTTCCCCTAGCCTCCATACAAGTGAATGCTGATGTGTACATGTGCACCTAACACATTGCTGCACACGAATGAACAGGCTCATTCTTACACAACACACACAAGATAAAAATGGTGATACCGACTAACATGAGTTGTGAAAACACCGTAAAAGACGCTTCAATTGTAAGCAAGAACATGAACATAAAAATAATTCAAAAATTGTATCTATGTAGAAGAACAAAACAAATGACAATGTTCTTACTGGAGGAAACTTAGAGGATGCTTGTATTGGACAAAACTCACAAAATATGTACTTTATTTTATATTTATGTTATAAATTCATAGAAACTCATTTTATGTCTTAGTGTAATATCTATCAACAAAGAAATAATAACAAATTTTTTAAAAAAATAGAAAGTCTGGGATTGAAGAACACAGTAACTGAAATGAAGAATTGACTAGACCTTTTCCTTTGAAGTCTGAACACAGAAGAAAAGACAAGGAATTATGAATGTCAAGATTTCTGTAGCCCATTTACCCTCTCTTTTCAGTCCACTGAGGCTAAACACAGTCTGTAGTACAATTAGTAAAAAACCCAGAGACAGATATTGGAGTTCACCCTGATGGTCAGAAAAGCAAAACAGCCAGCCACTGATTCTTACCTCTACCTCAGTCCCAAATGGCAATCCTACCTCCAGGAATCCTTAGTATGAGATTGATGAAAAGTAGTTTTCTCCCAATTTATATTCCTTTCTACTGCTGGGATTAAAAGACGTGCACCACTACTGCCCGGTTTCTGTGACAAACTAGTGTAACTACTGGGATTAAAGGTGTGTGTCACCACTGCCTGGCCTTTAAGGGTGACCAGGGTGTCTGTTTTGCTGTCTGATCTTCAGGCAAACTTTCTTTATTAAAATACACATGAAATATCAATACAAAAGTCTCAACTACGTAGAGTATAAATTACGTAGAGTTCGAGAGCAAAGAGAACAAATGCTCTAAGTTTCTGAACAAATATTTATCAAAGGCTTAAGAAAATTTCTCAGAGAAAAGGAGGTCTGTCTGTCCATATTCAGCTAGCATGGCTGTTGAAAACCTAGAAAGTTCATTGAAGTGTATAACTCGAAAACCTTGTGTTCCACTGAGAAAATCTTTGAAGTAAATCATGTTTCTAAAAGTGGAAAAGGTCTAGGTTGTTCCATCAAATTCCTCCCTACTTCAGCACATAGCATTTCCTCTAGTCAGAAAAGCTGGCTATCCCAGGCTTCTCAGCAGTGTGTCCTTAGCTCAGGACATTGCAATTTGAGGACACCGTACAACTATGTGTGGCCACAGTGAAGGAACTGAGTGAAAGTGAGACAACGTCTACACCAAGGAGTTCCCTGCAAATTTGCAAACCCGAAATTTTTCATAATTATCGTGATTCAAATGACAAATTTTAAATTAGAAAGAAACTAGGTAGTAAGAAATGCTGGAAACTAGCTAGGTACTGGTGGCACACACCTTTAATCCCAGCTCTTGGGGAAGAGCCAGGCAGATCTCTGTGAGTTCAAGGCCAGCCTGATCTACAGAGTAAGTTCTGGGACAGCTGCCAGAGATATACAGAGGAAACCCTGTCTCAAAATAAATAAAGAAAGAAAGAAGGAAGGAAGGAAGGAAGGACGGCTGGAAATGAATTCTTTGGCATATCTGGTCGATCAGTGACAGAAAAATAGTGATGAAAGTAAAAAATACTGAATAAATGGTTGGATTCTTCTTGAAATTAATGAAAAAGACTAAATGATACATCTCATATGCTCAATTAATATTAAATAGAATTGTTAGTAAGTTTTCTGTCTCTGTAATAAAATACCTGTAGAAAACAATGTAAAGAAAGAAGAAAAAGATTAGTGTCATAGATTCTGAAATTTTACTTCATGGTTGGCTCTATCTTTGTATTTAAACCTGTGGTGATACAAAAGCATCATGGCATTAGGACATAGCAGGGCATGAGGAATTGTCCTGAAAGAATTGTCAGGAGCTATGGAGGAAAGGGAATACGACAAAATGCACCATTTTAATGTATGTCTCTGAAGCATAAAGCTAATCAATCTTATCGATAAAAACCAAGAGACAGATATCAGAGTAAACACCTGAAAGACCAGAGAAGAAGAGAGAGCCACAGTTCCTTCCTACCTTTTCTATTCTTTCATCCAAATGGGATCTCTGCCCCACCTTATCTCTTCCTGTCTTTTCTCTCCTTTTTATTTTTTATTTTTTATTGCTGTATAAATAATACCATTCAAAGTTTCCACTTCCTCCCCTACTCCCATTTCGCTCCCGCTCCCCCATTTACCATCCTCCCTCCCCCTCCAGTTAAGAGAGGGCAGGGAACCCTGCCCTGTGGGAAGTCCAAGACCTCCCCTCCATTCAGGCCTAGGAAGGTGTGCATCCAAGCAGACTAGGCTCCCAAAAGCCAGTACATGCCGTAGAGACAAATTCCAGTGCCAATATCATTGGCTTCTCAGTCTGCCCCAACTGTCAGTCACATTCAGAGTCCAGTTTGATTTCATGCTCATTCAATCTCTGTCCAGTTGGCTTTGGTGACCTCCCATTAGATCAGGCACACTGTCCCAGTGGGTGTACCAACCCCTCCCGGTTCTGACTTCCTTGCTCATATTCTTCCTCCTTCTGCTCTGCAACTGGACCTTGGGAGCTCAGTCCAGTGCTCCAATGTGGGTCTCTGTCTCTATGTCCATCTGTCGCCAGACAAAGGTTCTATGGTGATATTCAAAATATTCATCGGTCTGACTATGAGACAAGGCCAGTTTAGGCACACTTTCCTCTACTGCTCAAGGACCCAACTGGGGACATGCCCGTAGACGCCTGGGAACCCCTCTAGAGGCAAGTCTCTTGCCAACCCTAAAATGGTTCCCTTAATTAAGATATCTTCTTCCCTGCTCCCATATCCACCCTTCCTCCATCTCAACCATCCCACTCTCCCAAGCTCTCCCTAATCCTCCCATTCTCCCTTCTCTCTCCCCCTTTCCCCTTTCCCCTTCCCCCAACCCACCCCCACCCCCATGTTCCCAACTTTTGCCTGGTGATCTTGTCTGCTTCCAATTTCCAGGAAGATCTATATATGTTTTTCTTTGGGTTAATCTTATTATTTAGCTTCTCTAGGATCATAAACTATAGGCTCAATGTCCTTTGTTCATGTCTATAATCCACTTATGAGTGAGTACATACCATTTTCGTATTTTTGGGTCTGAGTTATCTCACTCAAGATAGTGTTTTCTATTTCCATCCATTTGCATGCAAAATTCAAGATGTCATTGTATTTTACCGCTGAGTAGTACTCTACTGTGTATATGTGCCACACTTTCTTTGTCCATTCTTCCATTGAGGAACATCTAGGTTGTTTCCAAGTTCTGGCTATTACAAATAATGTTCAAATGGCCAAAGGATACTTAAGGTCATGTTCAACTTCCTTAGCGATCAGGGAACTACAAATCAAAACAATTTTGAGATACTGTCTTACACCTGTCAGAATGGCTAAAATCAAAAATACCAGTGATAACCTATGCTGGAGAGGATGTGGAGTAAAGGGAACACTCATCCATTGCTGGTGGGAATGCAAACTTGTGAAACCACTTTGGAAATCAGTGTGGTGGTTTTTCAGAAAATTGGGAGTCAACCTACCTCAGAATCCAGCAATACCACTCTTGGAAATATATTCAATAGATGCCCAATCATACTACAAAAGGATTTGTTCAGCTATGTTCATAGCAGCATTATGTCTTTTCTCTTTATAGGCCTGAAGACTTTTATGGTTAATTTTTGGCTAGCTCTGTCCTTTGACTCCAAGGAATCTTTATTTGTCAGAACACAATGAAAATATCACCGTGTGTCTCTGTTGTTGTACTTCTTTCAATAATTCCTTACTTTCTCATCACCCAATCATCTAGATACACTCACTGAAATAAAATATTGATAAAAAGTCAGCACCCTCACGATTCATTTGTTCCTTAAAAGCCCTACATTGTTTCATAGGAAATCAATGTAACAACAGTTTTTTTGGGAAAAAATCTAAACAATAATATACATCAAGGCATGTCAAAATAAAATAAATCTATCTCAAGTTTACTAAACCAGCATAATTTCTTACAGCATTCTATAAACATCAGATATTCCACAGACAACTTTCGTCTTAACCTTTTTTTTTCAACAAGAAAACTTAATAAATAAAGATCACCACAGACACCTATAACCAATCAAAATGAGGTTTCAGTTACAAGTCCCATAAGATGCATCTGCAAAAGTCCTCCACACCTATGGCTTAGGGAACATTGTAGAGGGCGTCGGGGAAGACGGTAAGAGTCAAATGATCAGGGAATTTGCTGTGAGATTCTGTTACCAAGTAACATCAGAAGCTACAGCCTTAAAGTCTTGCAAAAATCACTGCACAAACATGAACTGAACAAAGATAAAGGATTACCCAAATGAACATGCCTAATTACACAGGGAAAGGACTATGAAATCTTAACTCTACCCAAGTAAGGGAAATCTATAGGCAACTGAGGAAGGTAAAAGAGGAGAATGTGGTCTTTCCCAGGAAAGAAAACACAAATTGATCAATTGTTAATTCAGTACCAAATAGTCACCCCTAAAAGTATATATACAAGTAATATTATATGGACTGAGCAGATTATATCAAGGAATATATATATATATATATATATATATATATATATATATATATATATGTACAATAAAAATTAGTAAAGATACAATGAAACAGTGAATTGGATTGAGAGTTGGGAGATATTTGTTGAGTGGATTAGAAAGAGGAGAGGGAAATAAGTCATGTTATAATTATTTATAATCTTAGTAATAAAAAAGAGTGAAGGAATAATAAAGACACTCTAAAAAACAAACATGGAGAGAAATCATTACAAAAAAAAAACTCTTCATGCTAGAAACATGAAAAGTTGGCTTTCAGACAAAAAATGGTTGAAATATGTAAGAGGAAACAAAATCATTAGTTAAAGGTATTATGTGTCATCATGAAACAATGTATCTTCATATTGCTTCCAAATTATAATGTTGGGCTTATAATATATAGGTAGAAATATATCCATCACAAAGGAATCGTGGAGAAAGAAATCAGTTCCAAAGTGTCCAAAGCGAGGAAATGATACCAGATAGTGATTAAAAATTCAGAAAAATGAAAGATACATAAATGGAAAATAATAAGTTTACTGTAAGGTTCACTATAAGCATGAACTTGCATCCCTTTTTTCTTGTCTTAATTTAAAAGAAACAAACTTATAAAACTGATATTGAAAGGATACTAATAGGAATAGAAAGAAAATATTTCTAGAGGTCCTCGAAGAGAGACTCTAAAGATAAACAGGAGGAGCTAATAATATGTGTGGTATAAAAAAGAGATATGATTGGTGGAAAGTACTAAACAGATTATGGGGAAAGTAAACAGAGATAGGATAAAATGAACAAAGCATAATGTGATATATATATATATATGCACATATACTGTATATCATGATAGGTATATGATATATATAATGTATATATGTGTGTATGTGAACCTGTCCCAGTGAATCAAATTACTTTGTATGTTCACTAAAATTTATTAATAAAATATTTTAAGGTATGTGCTTAGGAAAAACAAAAATTCTGGAAGTTTATGGAGGAGAAATTGTACATATAAACAATATTGAATTTTTCATTAAAACATCTATAATGGAAAATTATATTTAACACAAGAACACACACATTAGAAGATAAAACTTTTAACATTAAAACTAGATACTAATGGATTTGTAACAGTTTATATACTATAAAATATATATATATATATTATACAGAAAATAGTAAATAGAAATAAAGCACTTATAATATTTACTATATCATTATAATGAATTAGTGTAAGCTACAGTAAACTGGGCTATATATGTCAGCTCATATAGCAGTCACAAAGCATAGAACACAAATACACAAAATGAATGAATTACAACATTACATTAAAATATATTCACTTGACAAAAATTAAATAGGACTAGAAGAACACAAACTAAATAAAAAAAGATGTAAAAGAACTGTGTCAATACACAAAAAGCATATTCTTGTGGACTGAGAAACATGTTACATACAAATAACAAAGTAATCAAAACAGCAATGATTATCCATCCAAAAATAACTTGTCAGAAAGCAGTGATGGGAATACTAAATCAGAGGAAAAATTGCTAGGAGAACCAAAATTAACTTCTACATAGGGTAAAACTTAAGATACTACTACAAACTACTAATGATGTTTTATCATCTATTTTAATCTATCAAGATGACATAAAAACAATATATAGACTTGAACATAAGGTTCACAGGTAGAAATGGTAAGAAAAAGGTAAATTAAAGGGAGACATATAAATTTCAGTGATAAGTATTGGCATCACAAGTGTTTCTTATTTTAAGAGATAAAAATATCCTTCCCAAGGATGAGACCTATAAATTTGTTATCCATTACCAAGTAGTCTCTGAAATCCTATACATACAAATAACACTGAGCAAACACAGAATTTTGCATTATATTATTTAGCCGTATGGGTTTAAAACATAAAAAACTAAAAAAAAAAAAAAAAAAGTCATGATTTTTAGAAAGGTTGGAGAAAGATGGGGATAATGCATTGGAGATACTAAAGAAAAAGAAACCTGAAGATGGAAAATTATGTAATTATATAGTAATTGAAATATAAAAATTAAATAAATTTATTTGGGCAGAACATTGAGAAAACAGAGCTCTTCAGCAACAGCAAAACCAGAAGGAACTATCATGTATCTATCATGTTACCCTCACCAAAGAGAAAGCAGTTTTATTCCAAGTGCAAATGGAGCATGCCTAAGATCAACAGTGTTGCAGAGAATGGATCTGCAAAAAGAATCATGTCCAGTGTCATAAAATCCTAAGATTCAAAACTAGTTTTTTTTGACAAATAAACAGAAATGAAATCAACACATTCCTGAATGTAAATCGGTAAAATAAGACATCATTAGAGAGAATTGAAAACAATTTGAATGTAATAAAAAGTAAAGTTATAACCCAGCTGAATCTTGAAATATATATAATTAGCTCTTAACAGGAAATGCATTGATATCTGCTGTGATTGATTAGCCTTTTAGTGATTTTTCCAAGTTTTCATATGTTAAAATAAAATCCCTATTCTGGAGTGTTAATAGGATACAGACTAAATCTGACCACAGCATTTTAAAGACACAGCTTTAAACAAATGACTATGATAAGAATAAATTATATCCTGATGTTTTTTTTTTTAGGACAAGGGAAATAAATCACCAATATGTATATACACTTCCACAGATGGAAGTGCACACACACACACACACACACACACTCCAAATCTCTTGAGAAAAAACCTTGATACACCTCAGGAATCTGCCAGCCAGACAACTTAGTAGATATAGACCCTTTTACTTCCCATACTGTGATCTAAAATAAAGGTTCCTTTTTTATGTACTAGATATGTAGAATTGCATTGATAGTAACAAAAAATGGAAAAGTGAATGTCTGTCTTTTACACATGATAATATGCAACCAAAAGTACAGTTTTTCATCCTCAAATACAGGTGGAAAAACAGGAATAATGTATACGACAATAACGAAGAAAAGGAAGCTACTTGAGAGTCCTGAGGGATTCAGAAAGGGTTTAAGAGAGGGAATTTGGGATAGATTCCAGAGTGGGAAGAGAGAGGGGGAAGTGATATAATTCTATTTCCATCAAAATGAAGTAAAAATGTAAGCAGAAATACAGACAATCCAAGAAATTGTTGAAAAACAACAACAACAAAAAATCCCCAACAATGTTCTTATTAAATTAACAGGCAGCTGAGGCTGATGGTACTGGCCTGTAATCATAGGAATTTATGGTGGTGATGAAGGTGGATATCAAATTCAAAGTCTAACTCAACTACAGTGAAAGAACAAGATCAGCCAGAGTAAATTTTGGAAATGCTGTCTAAAATTAAACATCATAAATCTGCTGGCATCATAGATCAATGTCAGGACACCAATCTAGCATTGATTCTGGAGTGAAGATATGGGTTCACTCCCTGTAATCACAATAAATAAATCTCCTTTAATTAGTTAAATTGAAGTTAAAGAAATAATAACATGAACGATGTGTCAAACGCATACAAAAGCAATTTAACATAAATAATATAAGAAATTTTGATTTTACTGCATGTACTGGCTTTGGGAGCCTAGTCTGTTTGGATGCACACCTTCCTAGACCTGGATGGAGGGGGAGGGCCTTGGACTTTCCACAAGGCAGGGCATCCTGACTTCTCTTATGACTGGAGAGGGAGGGGGGAAGGGAGAGAAATGGGAGAAGGGGAGGAGGTGGAAATTTTTAATAAATAAATAAATTTTTTAAAAAAGTAATTTTTGTCTAGTAAATTGCATAGTTAAGCAGAAAAGTTCCCATAAAACATACTGAAAATGCCTTATTTAGAAAGAAGCATTCTAAGTATATTTATTATATATTATGAGAATGAAAGACAAATAATCATTTAAATTAATTTGGAAAAACATCTACTATTTAGTATTCTGACATTATAAACTAAGGTTTAAAAATAAGTATAAGGGAATTTTATTTAACCCAACAGTGAAGGATACATTCTAATAGTGAAAGACTGAAAGCTGGTTTCAAATATCTCCACTGACAGAAACCTTTATAACTGCATAAAATCTTTAGGAAGTTTATAACAGTCATTCTAAAATCAATGAAAGAACTTATAATATATAAGAGATGCAACAGGGATATTAAAACATGGCATTTATAAATTGTTTCTGGTAGCTTTTAGTATAAGATATTCTGGGAACATGACAAATACTAATGTATATTTCAAAATTGTTCAAACTATTTCAAATGTTCTCAGTACAAAAATAATAAGTATGTAAAGTGGAGATATATTAGTTTAACAAATATTAAATCTGTGTGACATAAATGCATAAAGTTATAATTTGTCAACTTATAATTCAAAAGTAAAACTTCAAACATCAACAGTGGTTCTACATATTAACAATAAAGTTAAAGTGAAATTAAGGATATTCTTTATTTATGAAGCCAATGAAAGATTAAAGTTAGGATACTACCAATTAGTTTAACAAAAAACTATTAAATCTGTATTAAAAATGTACAAAATACAGCTAAAAATAATTATAAAATCATAAATAAATTGAACTGAAATCCCATTTTCTTGTATAAAAGAATACCTAATTTTGTTAAGAAAGCAAACTATCTCCAATTAATGTACACTAAAGTAATGGGAATTTGTGAAGAGAAACTCAA
Organism: Microtus oregoni; assembly: GCF_018167655.1. Taxonomy (NCBI): domain Eukaryota; kingdom Metazoa; phylum Chordata; class Mammalia; order Rodentia; family Cricetidae; genus Microtus; species Microtus oregoni. Next base: position 21,981,535 of record NW_024543060.1, read on the forward strand.
TTTACATCGTTTGCAAAGGAACCTGATTACTAAAGCTGATGTTGAAGCAGAAGGACAAAGTCAGAATTCTCCCATTTGCTATTTAGGAAATGTTACACCAAGTTTCACAAAGTGAGAAAAGTGTTGTCCTCTTAAACTGAGCAGTGTCTGTATGAGTAAGACAGACAGGGAATCTCAAAATCAATACATATGCAATAATTTATGTGGTTAATGCACTCTTTATAAGGAAGCCAAGAAGAGTATTAACAATAGACTGTACTAATGCAATAATATATGTGTACTTACAGAGAATGCTATCAGAATGATTCTGACACCACTTCACCATTAGCATAAAAATGAACTATAGACATATTTTAAAAGGAAATTCATAAAACCCAGAAGAAAACAGCAACAGATTTTTATATCTTTGAGGTAGACAATGGTTTCTTAGTACATAACCTAAATGAAACTAAAATAAATAAAAATAAATGAAATGCCCTTCGACACATGACAATACATCTGTTCTTCTAACAATATTCCCTGAAAACTGAAAGTAAAACATTCAGTTCAAAGACAACATTTACAAGTTACATTTTGACTTGCATTTACAATACATCATCAATGTTATAGCTTAATAACCAAAGGAAAATAAACCAACCTACCATCGGCTACAGATGTAAATATTTGCTAAGGAAGTTTGTACCAAAATTAAAAGAAATCATGAAAGGATGTTAAACATCATTAGCTGACAGGGAAATGCAAATCGAGATAAAACTCAACACTCAACTTCCTAACAAGTAGAATGTCATCAAAATAAACAAACCAACAACCACAACAAAAAAGCAAAATCCAAACCTCCCTTATGGATGAGTAATGGGAGATAAGAAGCAGGAAAGTTCTAAAAGCAAGAGGGGAGGGAGGACACCAAGAAAACTGCCTTCTAGACACAACAGGACTGATCACACAGAAGCTCACAGAAACTGTGACTGTATACATAGAGCATGCACAGGTTCAAACTTTGAGGGCACTGAGGGGTAGAGGGGATATGAGATTCCATCCTAACTTTCTTTTTATGAAAATTATGGTCTGTTTGATTTTTTTTTTGTTTACCTAATTATTTTCTTAGGGAGAGAAAGAAAATGTGGAGTACAGTGGGTACAGAGGTAGTTAGGATCAGGGAGGATTTGGGAGAGAAGAAAACGTATTTTCAATAGAAAAGATTGACACATTGGTGAATAATGTGAGGATATGGAGGGGATAGAATCTCTGTGTATTTCTGGTGACTGATGGGATTAGAAACATCTGTAACTGCTTTGAAAAAACATTTATTATGTGCATAGATCTTTAAATTGTCAAGTAAGATATTAACAAAAACACTTAAAAAATCAACTCCTGACGGGCGGTGGTGGCTCACGCCTTTAATCCCAGCATTCAGGAGGCAGAAGCAGGCGGATCTCTGTGAGTTCGAGGCCAGCCTGGTCTACAAGAGCTAGTTCCAGGACAGGAAGCAAAAAAGTATGGAGAAATCCTGTCTCAAAAAAAAAAATCAACTCCTACATATATCACGAAAAGAAAATACTATTTCACAAAAATCCATGTAAAATGGTTAGAACAGTCCCATAGCATAAAAAGAAAAATAATTAACTTAGTACTTGCTCTTTGTTCTTGGTAGAAACCCTCTAACTCCTTGGCACCTCAGGAGTGATAAGGATATATTTTGTTCAAATGACACAAATCTTAGAGGATCTTATAGAGCTTCTGATCGGATACCTGAAAAGAAAGAACTACATTCTGATGATGCTATGCAGTTGCCAATATCAAATAATTATGGCTAAGTTGTTAGGAAATTTCAGCCTATTTGGTATCCGAAATCAACGATCCCTTGACCAATACCAAGTTAATTACAAAATATAACTAGAACCAGAGAGGAGTCTCAGACTCAGTGAAGGCTCTTATCTCTAAGCCTGATGTTCTGAGTTAAACACCTGGGAAGCACATACGAGGCAGAGAACCAATACCTGCAAGTTATTCCTATTACCTGGGAAAATACTGATGTGTTCACACACATACACAAAATAAAATAAAAGTTTCAAAGAAGAAATAATCTAAGTACCAACCAACTGTTGATTAGACAAGGAAAATGTACCGTAAGTCTAATGTAATTTTTGTGAGAACAATAGACGACTATTCAAAGTCATGAAATGGATGATTCGAGGATATTTTGCTAAATCAAACAAGATAGTTACAAAATACCTCCTACTGTACTATTTTGTTGTTACTACGTAAGTAAACAAAAATAGAGAAAATAGGCTAATAGTTACCCAAAACTTTAGAGTGTTACAAAGAGTGATTGCTGGTGAATGCAGGATTTGAGAATGAGGCAAATATTCAAAAATTGTCCGTCAGAAATCTATATAATTTTAAATATATTAACTGAATCCATGGGTTAAATAACTTTGTAGTAAGGGAGCTAGCTGAGATAACCTATATAAAATGGCAGATATTCTAATAGTTTTCATCGTATAGAGACAGAAACAAAGAATATGGAGACACCCAGCCTTAGTTTTTTTGTTTTTTTTTTTTTAATTGGGCTAAACTTTCAATCAAAGCTTCTTCTAACAATTTTGAGCTTAAATGTCATCATCAAATTTCATTTCTTTTGAGTGTATCTTTTTATAATTCATCAGTTTTTGTTTACTTCTGTTTGCAAAGTTTTTTTTCTTTTTTTTTTTTATTTTACATACCAACCAGAGGTCCCCCTGTCTCTGAATCTTCATTTCACCTGCCCACCTAAACACACACACAAGCTCTGCCACAAAGGCCCCAGCCTTCTCTCATCCTGTTCCTCCCAAACACCATCCTTTCCTCAGAGAGGGTAAACATTCTTATGGGGAGTCATCAAAGCCTGGCACATCAAGTTGAAGCAGAACCAAGTCCCTCCGAATTGAATCAATGCTTAACAAGACATCCCACCCCTGGAAATGGGCTTCAAACAGCCAGTTCATGCACAAGTGATAAACCCTGGTCACACTGATGCTTAAGAAAAGAAAGAACTTTGTCCCCTGTTTTCTTAAAGATGTTTCTAAGAATCATTTTGCATAAATTCTTTTTACTTAGAGATATATAAAAGACTTTTAAGTGAACAGCACATAGCTAGATTTTTTTTTTATCACAGGGATGATTCTCTTAAGGGTTTAAGAGCCAGGTAGTTGAAATATAATAAGAAGAAGACAGTACACATATATTGATCCCCATGTGATCTCTAACTTCTAAAACTCCCACTTGAATCCAAATATGTCCCATGACACCAAAATAAGAAAAGTCTGGTTTTCCTTCAAGATAAGCAGTTAGTCAATATTCCTCTTGCCAGATGAATTAAAACCCAAGTGTGATGACAGTAGATACCCCTCTGTTCTGTTCCTTGAGGAGTTGTGCTTCAAGAATATGCCCAAAATGTGCTGTTATTTGTCTGCCTATGTGTATGAAAGGGAAGATATTATTATGTCTTTTCAACCTTTCAGTGTCTTGAATATAATACACAATTCAATCTAGTATATGTTTTTTTTAAGTTTGTGAGGTGTTATTCTTTATTAGAAAAGGTAGATATTTCAGTAATCAACTGTTATTGACTCTAAAGTTGGTATCAGTAATAAATAGTGGTTTTTCTAATTATTACTTGTTGTAAGGAAGGCCACCTATTGGTTTCTGGTTGCTCAGTCCTTAAATAATCACACAGAAACTCTGTTATTTAAATCACAGCTTGGGCCATTAGCTCTAGTTTTTTATTGGCTAACTCCTATATTTTAATTTAACCCATCTCCATTAATCTGTGTCTTGCCACGTGGCTGTGGCTTACTGGCTAAAGTTTTGGTTTCTGTCTCTGATGGGACTACATGGGTTCTCTCTAACTCCTCCTCCTTTCTCCCAGCATTCAGTATAGTTTTCCATGCCTATCTACCCTATTAGACCAAACCAGTTTCTTTATTAATCAATGGTATTCACAGCATACAGAAGGGAATCCCACATCAATGACTACTGTATTATTTTAGCATAGACTATAAGCTATAAAGTTTGTGAAAATTAATATTTTGAAGTAGAACCCCCATGTACCCAGACACACAAGACCCATACTCATATAAACAAATCATTTTTCTTACCCTTCTATAAATATAGATTATGATAGATAATAGATTGATGAGATGATAAGTCAGATAATGTAACAGAAGCTAATATTTCAAGCATTTAGCTAAAAGGTGAACAATTACATATATATTTTGCTTTATCAATAAGTAAAACAATTTCTTCATGTTGTTTTCAACAAATCCAAGACATCTTATTCTATCATGTTTACATTATCTTGATTAATAAATTTTAAAATACATAGTCAAATGTTCACTAAATTTTGAATTGATAATATATATCTAAATAAAAGTGAATGCCTAAATATGTATTTGTGCTGAAAAAAACTTTAGTGTTATATTCATTTCCCTTTATTTTATTTTTGTTCTTCAGTGTTAACAGACACTGGAATGTAATTCAAATTTGCATGAATTATTAAATGTGAAAAATAGGAAACATTTTCAGATTGCCTTTACAGCATTTATCACTGTGAGTTCTAAAATTAAATATGACATGCTGATTTCAATTTCCTTTGCTATGTCATTTTTCATTTCTTAATTATTTTTAAAGCAAGGGAAGTAATTGAATAAAATTAATGCAATATTAAGTTCATTATGCAAAAATGAACTTTCTCAGATTTGGAAAATACATTATATTGCTTTAATAGATTTTTATACTATATATTTATGTAACTGTACCCTTTATGAACGTAGTAATAATTCTTCCATTCAAAAAACAGAAAAAAGAAAATTAATGAAACAAAATATCCAAATGAATGAATAGTATATTGGCATTTAGAAAAATTCAGGCTTATAATATATACTTCTATCATATGAAAACTGATATTTTTAAAGTTTTGATAAATTCATATACTTATAAAAATATAAAGATATTTATTGCTAGCTTATGCAAGATAAGACAGTATTTAATGATTGTGTGATATATATATAACAGAAAGGAAGACATTGTTTGGAAAGACATGAAGAAAGCATTTTGAGAGCATAGCATTGATTTTCACAGTTTGTATAAGTAAAATTAAAATGATAAAAAAAGTATTGTGAAATTGTGAAAGTTATGTAGACTTTTTTGGTAGAATGTCATATATTAAACATTTGTCTGGGACTGCCTAGCAATAGAAGATTTTAATGTGTAATCCTCCTGCCTCTAGCTCCTGAGTCCTTGCTTTTGAAATTTTGAATAACAACAAGCTTATTTCATATGATGCTATGAATCAAATCCATATCTTCATTTAAGCTGCCAATCACTCTTCCAACTCAAGTATATCCTATTGTCCTTTAGTTCTCAATATGTAAAATAAAGCAAAGAGTATACAGGAAAGATAAATAGCCTTTAGAAAGAGCACTAAATTTGACAGGGCTAAGTGGTATGTTTTCATGGCAAGGTTCTCCTCTCTTTAAGCAAATATAAGATACTGTTCTGCTTTCTTAAAGTCTAAATGAGTCACAATTTCTTATGTACTTTTATTGTTCTTATGTTTACCCCTCTATATGGTAAGTATAAGTTTCAAACTAGGCTTAGTAAGGTATTTCCATATCACCAACACCGTCGAAAAAGAAGCAAGAGAATTGCAAATTGACTGTCAACCTGACCTACATAGTGAGACACCTTTACAGAAAAGTAAAGAAAGTCTGGAAAATGGTCCAACTGGTAACTGTCGTAAGACTGCACAATCATAAGTACCTGAGATTGAGTCCTGGGTCTACATAAAAATCTGGGTAGAATGCAACTACTTTCCCAATATTGCACAGGTTAGAAAGAGGCAAATTCCTCAAACTCACTAGCCAGATACCACAATCAAATTTAGATTTAGTAGGAATAACATGGAGAGCAATCACTTACATTGACCTCTGTCATCCACACACATTCATAAAGGAACATTCACACACACACACACACACACACACACACACACACACACACACGTATACTCACAAATTTAAAAACAGGCACTTTAATAATAAACAAAATCATAAATTTCAACTTCTTTCTATCATTTTCTTATACTAATGTTTCAAGACAGATTTTTATTCTTTTTTTAAAAGGTAAGCAAGTATGATTTTATGGAAAAGTTTAATCATTGCTCCTTGAAGCAAGACAAGGTCCCAATATGGGCTTGTTTTTCCTTTTAGTATGAATAAAGGCAAAGAAAATCTGTGCAGTAAATGAATTATATATCTGAAAACATACAATTGGTTCTAAGTATAAATATGCACTAGTATGACACTCTATTTCATATTTATAGCTATTACTCTAATAGGTATTTAAAGTAACTGGGAAAGGTGCATGAAAAGACTTTGAATATACTCTCTATTTACTTCTCTATGGTTGTTTTAAAAACTCAATGATTAAAAGTGTTATTTTAAAAAGAGATTAATTTCCAGTTCACTGTTTCAGAGAATTTGAGTCCATGACGGTCATGGAGGGAACATTGTGGTATGCAAGCAGGCATGGTGCTAGAGCAGTTGCTGGGCACACATTGATCCATAAGAAATATCTTGAACTTGGCAGTGACTCATATGGCTCCAGCTTTTGAGTCATAAAGGATAAATAAGTAAATGGGTTGCTGATGCTTCCTTCCTGGTAAAGGACAGCCTTTGAGGCAAAATGGGGGCCAAGAAGTCCCTGCTTGAAGACCCTGAGAGACCATTGTGTAAAACGGTGAAAATGAATATGTCGAAAGGAGCTATAGGATTTGGAGGGTTTCCTTCTGGGTTTTGATCCTCCCTTGGTCAGTTATTTCTTCACTATATCCTCTTTAATCCCTTTGGGAATAGGAATGTATATCCTAAGTCATTATATGTTGGAAGCATGTTGACACTGGAGCACTGGACTGAGCTCCCAAGGTCCCAATGAAGAGCAGAAGGAGGGAGAACATGAGCAAGGAAGTCAGGACCACGAGGGGTGCACCCACCCACTGAGACAGTGGAGCTGATCTATTGGGAGCTCACCAAGGCCAGCTGGACTATGACTGAAAAAGCATGGGATAAAACCGGACTCTCTGAACATGGCGAACAATGAGGGCTGATGAGAAGCCAAGGACAATGGCACGGGGGTTCTGGCTTTGTGGGAGCCTAGCCAGTTTGGATGTTCACCTTCCTAGACATGGACGGAGGGGGGAGGACCTTGGACTTTCCACGGGGCAGGGAACCCTGACTGCTCTTTGGACTGGAGAGGGAGGGGGAGAGGAGTGGGGGGGGAGGGGGAGAGGATTGGGAGGATGCGGAGGGAAATGGGATGCTGGGAGGAGGGGGAAACTTTTTTTTTCCTTTTCTCAATTAAAAAAAAAAGGAAAAAATAAATAAAATTAAGAGATTCCCATGAGCCTTTTGAAGAGATTTGAGGTTTAAACTGTGTCGGAACTGAAAGAATTTAGAGGTTGAACTAAATCCATTTTTGATATGTGCAATGGCTGAACGTCTATGCTGGTCAGGAAGTATAATACGGTAGTTTGAATGAGAGTGATTTTTGTAAATCCTCATAGTTGAATACTTGGTCCCCAACTGAATACGGATTAAAAGGTAGGTCCTTCAACTGGACTGGGAATGAACGAGCTTGGGATCAAACTCGTCTCTCTGAATGTGGTTGACAGTTGGGGCAGATTAAGGGGCCAATGACAATGGCACTGGGATTTGTCTCTACTGCATGTACTGGCTTTTGGGGATCCTATTCTCTTTGGATGTATACCTTGCTCAACCTGGATATAGGAGGGAGGGCCTTGGACTTCCTACAGGCCAGGGTGACTTGCCCTCTCTTAAGATTGGAGGGGGTGGTAGGGAGGGTCTGTGGAGGGAGTGGGAGGGAAGTAGGAGGAGGGGAGGAAGTGGGAATTTTGATTGGTTCTTTTAAAGTAATAAAATAAAACTTACTAAAAGTTCACTCCCCCTTCTTCTATGAGTGTGTGCGTGTTTGGATAAGGCATGATCAAGTAAATGTGTACAAGTGTGAAAACTAGCAGAGATGTGCTTTATATTTCAAAAAAAGCATGATTATTCTACTTGCTCTCTAGAGAAATAAAGCATATTGTTTTGTCAGATAAGAAAATTACCTTACCTAAATGCCCAACTTACAAGTTATTGGAAACCTCATTAGCTTGATATGTGTGTGCTACTAATTATACATAATATATTCAGGAAACATGAAACTACAGAAACTAGAAAGTAATTAGAAAATAATGAATTCTGAAGAAATCTGAAAGATTTAAACCAGTGGCTCTTCAAAGAGAGGCAAATCATGAGTGGCTTCTAAACTATGTTCTTAAACCATGAAATGTATCGCAAAAACTGTAAGATTTTAAAGTGATGGTAATGGGATGTAGAAGGATTTAATATTACATGTGCCCCTTAGATCTAAAACTTTGTGTGCTACAAATTTTAGTTAGTATATAGTGTTGGAATACATGGTATCTATCTCATAAAAGTGGTAATGAATATTAACTTAATTTCTTTTTGCTTTGCTTTGTTTGTTGTTTTGTGTTTGTCATTTCTATAAATCTTCTATGTACATATAAACAATTAGTGAAATAGGAAGGGCATGGACTTAAAAAAGAACCAGAAAACATATGTGGGAGGGCTTAAAAGAGAGGGAAGGGAGAATTTGTGACTAAGTTATAGTCACAAAATTTATGTCAAACCATTAAAATTATAGTTCAGTATCATTATTTAACATAATTAAAATTATTTTTCAACAACTGTTTGTGCAATTTTCTCTTTTTCTCAACATGTAGATTTTTCCACTTTCATTAAATAAGTAACCCAATAGGAAACCTTCCCTTAAACAAATGTCAGCTTCCATAATTATTTAACTACAAAAGTGATACATCCTATGTAGGTGGGTATGATGTGGGATTCCCCTCTGTTTAATGTGAATATCATTGGTTAATAAAGAAACTGTCTTGTCCTGTGATAGGACAAAAGGGTAGAGATAGGTGGAGAAAACTAAATGAATGCTGGGAAAAAGAAGGTGGGGTTTATCGAAGCCATATAGCCCTGCTGGAGCCAGACACCAGAACTTTACCTGGTAACCCACAGCCTCGTGGAGATACACAGATTAATGGAGACACATTAATTTAAGATATGAGTTAGTTAGAAATATGTTTAAGCTATTGGCCAAACAGTAATGCAAATAATATGATTTTAATTTGATTATTTGGGGGTTGAGCAGCCAGAAACAAACAAGGAGCCTCTCTACAACATGGGTACTATAAATATCAAACATGGTTCCCTTGAGGAGACTTAGTCATTGTTCTATTGTTGTGAAGAGACACCGTGATCAAGTCAAATCTTATAATATAAACCCTTTAATTAGCGTCTTGATTAGAGTTTCGGAGGCTTAGTCCATTATCATCATATTGGGGAACTTGATCCTGAAGCAGTAGCTGACACCTTTATATCCAGGTCTTCATGCCAGCAGACCAGAATAAAAGGGAATAATGCCAGTTTAGCTTCAGCTTTTGAAACTTCAGAGACACAGCTCCCCCAAAGAGGACAGACTTCCTGATCATGCCAAGCCCCACTCATGAACTGGTGAATAAACATGTAAATATATAAGCCTACAGGGGGCTATTATCATTTAAACTGCTACATGGAGATAACATTTCCAGAGAAGTTGAGGAAATATTGAGAAAAACACCAAAAGATATTCTCCTAGATTCATAGATTGTTCCCTAGTTTGATTATCATCAGAGAGGTTTCATTCAGCTTCTGAAAACAGATACAGACCCACAGCCAAACATTTGGTGGAACTCCAGAAATCTACAGAAGAGGGAGAGAAAGAATTGGAGGAGCTAGAAGGGTCAAGGACACCACAAGAAAACTCACAGAATCATCTAATCTGTGTTCATAGGGCCTCAAAGAAACTGAACCAACAACCACAGAGCTTCCATGGGACTGACCTAGGCACTTTGCATATGTGTTATACTGTGTAGCTTGGTCCTATTGTGGGACTCCCAATCATGGGAATAGGTACTGCCTCTGACTCTTTTATTGGCTTTTGGCACCCTACTCCTCATACTGGGTCACACTGGCCAGCCTAAATGCAGGTGAAATAGTAAAAAGTTTTATTAAGTAAATTCCATGCATGCTATTACTTTAAACTTTCTAATTCATTCAATATTGTTCAATGGATAGCTATGTTCTACAAATATATACAGTTAGTATTTAAGTGTGAAAAAGTACTGCTGTGGGACAATGGTTTTATCCTGTAAACATTTGTTTCTTGTACTTGTTTAAAAACAATGTTGATTGGCCAGAAGCCAGGCAGGATGTGTAGGCAAGATGACCATGCAGGAAGTAGAGGTGGGGCAATGAGAACAGGAGAATTCTGGGAAGAGGGTTCTGCAGTCTGCAGTCATGATCCCGACACGGAGCAAGCAAGCTGTGACTACCTCACTGAAAAACTTACCAAGCCACGTAGTCAACATAGACAAGAATTAAAGGCTAATGTAAGTTATAAGAATTAATTAATAAAAGCCTGAGATACTGGGCCAATCAGTTTATAATTGATGTAGACCTCTGTGTGATTATTTGGGATTTAATGACTGTGGAAAGTAGACAGGGCAGAAAACTCAGTCAACAGAATGGCACCCAACAAGGGGCAACTATATCCACATAAAGCCTGAGAGAGTTTAAAATGTAATTCTAGACAAAAAATAATAGAATAAAGCATGGCTTATTAATAACAGCACTTTCTCCAGTGGGCTCTGCTTGCTAGGGGCAAGCATTCTCATTTAAGAGAGGCTTCTTGACTCACCTTTAGCTGCAAAACCTTGCAGCTTTTTTAATAGGTTCTGTCACAAAACACGTAAGTGGTGTTGATGAAAAGCTGACTGCATGATTTTTTGTGGTCACAGAGATCTTGACATTTCATAGAGTTGTGGCAAAAAAACATAGCTCTGGCCAGTACCTCTGCCATGCGGCTGGACTCTCAGAAAGCTAAAGAATAGGTTGGATCCAGCCTTCAAAGCCACATCTTTAATCCTAGCCATATTGCTTAGCAAATTAAAGACTCATGTGGTCAGAAAATAAAGAGATATATAGTAAAGATAGATTCAAAGACAAAAATAAAAACCTCTAAATGGTTTACAGTGTGTTTAAAAATATATTAGCAAGAGCTAGTTCCAGGACAGGCTCCAAAACCATAGAGAAACCCTGTCTCAAACAACAAAAAACAAAAACAAAAACCCAAAAATATATGTAGCCTTGGAGCCTTGGGAGAAAAAAAAAGGTTAAAGTCCTTAAAAGAAAAAAAAAGAGACCAGGCAGTGGTGGCACACACCTTTAATCCCAGCACTCGGGAGGGAGAGGCAGGCAGATCTCTGTGAGTTCGAGGCCAGCCTGGTCTACAAGAGCTAGTTCCAGGACAGGAACCAAAAAAAGCTACGGAGAAAACCCTGTCTCAAAAATAAAAAAAAATAAATAAATAAAGAGAGTAGTGAGATGTGGTGGCACTTTAGTCTCAGCACTTGGGATGCAGAGGCAGATGGATCTCTAAGTTCAAAGTGTGGTGACACACAACTTTAATCCAAGCACATTTGAGGGAGAGGCAGGCAGATCTCTGTGAGTTCAAGAATAGCCTGGTCTACAGAGAGAGTTCCAGGACAGCCAAAGATACACAGAGAAACCTGTCTCAAAAAGCCAAAAATTAAAAGTAGAAATAAAAGAAATATAATTTAATATAAAGCCACAGAAAGATGGAAAATACACAGAGAGTCTGGATACTGTATATTATTATGATTTCTTTGCATTGCTTGACAGCTAAGGAGGGAGCAACAGCTACTAAAAGACATTTAAATATAAATGCTGCTGGATTAATAAAACATAAATATTTTATAAATGTCTTGACTTCAAAATTGAAGTCAAAAGATATGTTACTTTGGAGCAGAGGCTTTGCTTTTGTTTCCACAGAAAATGAGAGGTTATGGATTTATTCTGGGCACCCCAATTCAGCAGGAAGTAGCCTGAAACACTATGACCATATTCCCCAAAAATGGACTATGAATATTTTCCTTTGTTTAGAATGTTGGTTATAGGTTGTTATGGATAATGGTCAGGAAGAAATGCTAAACAAAGGTATTAGATTCAGATTATTGTTCTTTAAAAGGCGGGGGTAGGTAAAATTGCTATGGGACAACAGTTTTACCGTGTAAACATTTGTTTCTTGTATGTGGTTAAAAAAATGCTGATTGGCCACTAACCAGGCATGAAGTGTAGGCAGGGTGACCATGCAGGAAGTAGATGCAGGGCAATGAGAACAGGAAAATTCTGGGAAGAGGATTCTGCAGTCTGCAGTTGTTACCCAGACACAGAGGGTGACTGCCTCACCGAAAAAGGTACCATGCCATGTGGCGAACAGAGACAAGAATTATAGCCTAATATAAGTTATAAGAATTAATTAATAAAAGCCTGAGATACTGGGCCAATCAGTTTATAATTGATGTAGACCTCTGTGTGAGTCTTTGAGATTAACAACTGCAAGAACCAGGCAGGACAGAAAACTCAGTCAACAGAGTACCTTGCAGATGGATCATGGACAAGGAATGTCACACCATGAAACAAATCACATACAGATTTCTGGGTGAGGAGGTAGGAGTGAAAGGCCACCTCCCATCAGGGGAGGAGGTAGGAGGAGAGAGGCAGAGACAAACTGGGGTCTAGATGGCATAGAGAGAATGCACAACTCCTGGAATCAGTGGTAATGTGTCCCATTTGACAGCAGGTGCTGGCATGGCTGCTGCCACTGAGTCATTCATTGATGGTGGCCTGGGGGCTGCACATGATTTCTGACTTTACCCCATCGTGTTTATTATAAAATGTGAGGAAATATGAAGTGATGACTGGTGAAACTGCATTAAATAAATCGCTGCTTGGCTTATTAGCTCTAGCTTCTTACATCCTAAACTAGCCCATCTCCATTAATATGTGTATCTCTACACGGCGGTGGCTTACTGGGTTATGTTCTTTCCCCAGCATCTGTCTCATGAGGGGCTACATGGCTCTCCTGGCTCCACCTACTTTCTCCCAGCATTCAGTTTAGTTTTTCCTGCCTAGCTCTATTCTGCCCTGCTATAGGCTCAAAGCAGCTTCTTTATTCATTAAACAATAAAAGCAAAACATATACAGAAGGACTTCCCACATTATCTCCCCTTTTCTGCCTAAATACAAAGGAAGTTATTAACTTTAACATAGTAAAATTACATATAAAAAGCAGGTATCAAGCAAGAATTACAGTTACAATATTTATATCTACTTTATCTTTTATCATAACTAAGGAAAACTATTACTATAATTTAAAGTATCAAATATATTTTATTTATCAAACATATGTTGTCATTTACCTAAATTTGCTAGTAGCTTGGCATTGAGAAGTTAGCAAAGAGAGAAGCAGTTAAATGTGCTTCTCCTCTTCTCGTGCCTGCTGTAGCTCTGCTTCTCCCTCCAGATCTCTGACTACATTGGTCCACAGGGTGGAGGGAACAGAATCAGGGAACAGGGTTCAAGACAGCTATGGGTATGAACAGAGACAGCCCTCTGGGAGACAGACTTTGGTGAATCAGGTCAACTTCATTCCAGAGTACAAGAAATATATAGGACTGGGAAACCTGGGAACAAAACATAATTATCGTTAAGTGGCACTCTTCTATTATATAACTGGATTAGTGGAAGTGCAGCCCTATCAAATGGCTAGAGCACTTGCCTAATTACCAGGTGGGTCACCAGGGAAAGAGCATTTGCAGGGAACTGTGTCAAGAGTCATACTTGAGATAAGTCAGGCATCCTAAGCATAGCGACATCCTCCAGATAAGGCTAGGTAGAGAACTGGAAGCTTTGCTGGTAAGGGAGGATGTTTCCAAGTTTCCAACCTACAAAAAGCTGCAAGGTTATAGTAGACAACAATCTCTGACCAGCTAGCAATTATGTCCAACCGATAGACATACACCTTATATCAGCTTTTGTTAAACTGCATAGAACTTAATAACATTAAAATTTTATCATTATATATAATATATTCTATGTCAAAGTTGAATCACATCTATAGTATGTTGTCATATATATTACCTTGAATTTTTAGTATCCTACAATAATCCATACCAGTCCAAAACATTTAAAACTTGTTGATTCATTAGTCTCAGAAGAAGATATAATTGTAAACAGGACTAAGAACGTGTACAGCTCTTTTGTCACAAGGTCATCTGAAGATGGTGATTAATTCACTTTGAATTAACTCTTTAACCTTAAAAAGATGACTACCAGGCATGGGGCTGCTACATCTTGATGAGGTCATCAGCCAAGATGAAGTAGAGCCACATTTTTTTTGCTATTTTAAAACATATATTTACCTAGAACACACATAACACACATACACTTATGTATATATTAAATGAGAGTTGAATCTAAGTTATACACCTATACACACAGAGTTGAATCCAAGTTGCCTACACAGAGATATAAAGTAAAATTCAAGCTACATACTCACATGTCCAGATTTTAATTACAACCTTTTTATTAGAAGTGTAAAGAAAATTTTGTTACAAATTTTATAGATCTTTTAACCATATCCAATGAGTCACTTAAACATCCTGAATGAGAATTTACAGCTTATTCTTAAGAGACTTTTCTGAGAGCAGAGCACTGAGAAAGTGCACATGTAAAAGTTCTTTAAGAGTATAAAGTAGAGCGAGTATAGAGTGGAACAAGTTTAAATGTAAGATATTTGGGGATCATTTGTATGTGCATTTGTTGTAATTTGTGAGAATTTGGAAACCAAATTCTCCCATTTTGTTTTATTGTTCTGTAGGCCAGGCTGCTGTAGTAAAATCTGAGTCTGTGTGGGAAGAGAGAGACTATTACTAAATGGAACATCACATCCTATGGGTGTGTTCCTACAAACTCCACGAGGGAGCTGAGAGCTAAGCTATGGGACTGAAGACTGGAACCAGAAACAATCAGGAAAGTACAGGGCAAAGGGGAGCCAGTAGGTGTTTTTAATATTGAGACCCCTTAGGTGTAGAAGACCAGAGTTGAAAGAGAAAGTTGCCCAAACATAGGGAGCCCCAAGGGTGTAAAAGCTAGTTCCATGACCCAGAAAGACCAGGATAATAACTGTTAAGGAATAAGGAGAGACACAGCAACTGAGAAACAGATAGGTACCCACTTGGAGAACATGGCAGGTCAGAGGGAAGCAGCAGTTGAATAATCTAATTCTAGATTTTGGAATTAAATTTTCTGGATGGTAGAAACCGGAAGGAACAAATGATCCATACATACCTTAGAAGAGTCAGGCCAGCAGCTTGGTGGAGAGCAGACATTGCACAGGAGAACAGGCATGTGCTGGATGTGTACACACTGCAGCTGGTCAGCTCTTTTGTTTTTTTCTTCACTCTTGCTAGGTTCTTGTCAGAATCCCACTTTGCAACAATCTAACAGATCCATCAACCATATCTTAAGGACAGGACACTTCCACAATGTTGGGGGAGCACCAGAGAAGAACAAGCAAGACTTTGAGCAGAGGGAACATAAATAAGGAATAGGGAGTGTTTTTCCAATCTCCTCAATCACTTGCAGTATAAAAGCAAATAAATTTGGAGCTCTTCAGGTCAGGTGCCAGGTGGAGAGCTATGCTGTACTCATGAGTGAGGAAGGTCCAAGGCCTGAAGTACAAGGCATCCCTAGGACTCAGAGGGACTGAACAAGAAAGACGAAGTCATTCAGAGGTCTTCACCTCACTAGAGTTACATCATAGACTAAAAACCTGAGAAAGACTCTATGCCAGGACTTTTAAAGGAAGGCAAAAGGCAAAACGCGGAGCACAAAAATGAGTGGAAAGGGTCAGAGGTGGGGTTAATGAAGAGGGTCAAATGTAGCCCTAATGACTGTGCCTGGAGGTACCTCCACCTCCAAGAATATCAGAGGGGTGCCCATTGCTCAGTGTTTGCTCCCTCAGATCCAGAGAAATGTTTATTCTAACCAAAGGAAAAACTTACCAATTGTCGCTGTTGAATGAGGTGCCCATTGATAAGTGAGCTGAAAATGAGTCTGTTTTGGGTGGATTGGCAAGAAGGGATTGGATCATGCTGTGACTTAGACAACCTCCCAACCCCGAAGGGAGAGCATGCTTGCATCAGGATATCCTACCAAGTCTTGTCACCGATGTTGGGTTTAACTGTGGAAGAATAACTTGTTGCATCAATTGGGAATAATGTATACAGCAAAAATCATATCTCACACAAAAGATTTTTAGAGGGGAGGTGGCAAAAGGTCTCCTCAGAGCTGGGATACAAGAAAAAGAGAGACAGAGACAGAGACAGAGCACAACAGAAAGAGGATAGAGGGCCATGATGACAGAAAGAGGAGAGAGGGCCATGATGACAGAAAGAGGAGAGAGGGCCATGATGACAGAAAGAGGAGAGAGGGCCATGATGAGAAAAAGAGGAGAGAGGGCCATGATGACAGAAAGAGGAGAGAGGGCCATGATGACAGAAAGAGGAGAGAGGGCCATGATGACAGAAAGAGGAGAGAGGGCCATGATGACAGAAAGGTCTTAAAGGGGACAAAAAGTGAATACAGAAACCCTGGCGATGGTGGAAATGTGCTGCATTTGGCAGCAGATGACGAAATGACTGCTGGCACTGAGTCACTAAAGGCAGGATTGGGAGCTCCTGGTTTCTAACATATACAACTGAGGAACTTTCCTCTGTTGCTCAAATTGGAACTTTTCTTAATTATCCACACTATTTAACAATATAACAGAAATTGCAAAATATGAAAACAATCTGTATGATTATATAATTAGCTATCATCTTATTAATTTAACTTTGACTCCCATACATTTTAACTATTAAAACATAATAAGTAAACGTTTATTAGCACTGGAAAAAACTATGCTACTAGAAACTTAGTTCACTTCCAGCTGTCCATTATTTATAATTTTGAAAATACATAGAGAGAAAAAATATTATACAAAACCTTATATCCTCCCAAACTGAGATAAAAGGAGTTATAACTTTCATATATTTACAGAATGGCAAAACTAGGAGCATAGTATGATTTATCCACGTGAGTTTTAGTTATGCTTATCTATGCACCAGTCAGCTTTACTTATTTTGAAAATGAAAATAAAATTATGCTACAAAATAGCTAAAAAATCACTAGACATGGAAAAATATTTCCCTTGACATAATATGCATTTATTCTCTGTTCTCTAGAAATTATTTTAAGATTCATCCAGGATTTTATAAAAGACATAAAGCTTTTATATAGTCCCAGAATAAACATTTATTAGTTTAATTTTTTGTTGATTCATTCTCTTCAAGAAATTCTGACTAGTCAGTTTGGATTTGTCAAGAAAAACAATTTTTAAAAAGCTTATGACAATATGATCTCCATATTGGCATCACTACTTATGCATTTTCTCTAAAGAAAGAGTTTTTCCTCCCAATGAATTGCCTTGTCCAGTCTTGGTATGACAGAAATGAAGGAAGAGAGGGAGGAAGGAAAGAAGGAAGAATGGAGGGAGGGGTAAAGGGAGGGAGAAAAGGAAGGAAAGAAGAAAGGAAAGAGAAAAAGAAAAAAGAATGGAAAACAAACTGCAGCACTGATGGAACCCTGCTGCTTTGTCCAGCTGTGTGTGTGTGCACGTGTGTACGTGTGTTGTAAGTGAGTATTTGCATATATGTATGCATGAGTGTGTGAACATAACATTTTGTTACTTATTCATCAGGTATGTATGTTTGTACGTGTGGTAGTTGAAATAGGAATGGCAACCATAGAATCCTGTGTTTGAACACATGACCCACAGGGAGTGGCACAATAGGAGATGCAGCCTTGTTAGAGGAAGTATATCACTGTGGGAGCAGACTCTGAGTCTCATATGCTCAAGTAATTCCCAGTGGGACACACAGTCTCCTTCTGCTACCTGCAGGTCCAAATGTTGAACTCGCAGTTCCTTCTCCAGTACCATGTCTGCTTTTATTCCACAGTAATGGGCTAAACCTCTGAAACTGTAAGTCAGTGCTAATTAAATGTCTTCTTTTATAGGAGTTGCCGTGGTCATGGTGTCTTTTCATAGCAATAGAAACCCTAACTAAGGCTGCAACTGTAGATGAACATGCCCTGCTGTTTGTGTGGTCAGAAGAAAACCTATAGAAATCAGTTCTCCCCTTCTACTATGTAAGTTTCTGGGACAAAACTCAGGTTGTGAAACTTTAAAGAAAGTGCCTTTCCTAAATGAGCCATAGCACTGTCCCCACTATTGTATTTTTGAAACAAAGGGATCTTAGAATTCTCTTGTTTCTCATTCAAGGTTGAGAAGAAGTTAGTATTTTCAGGGAAGTCGACAGGGAGATGATCACTCCAGACTCATAGGCATCAGCAAATATTTCAAAATTACAACTGAGTTTACAAACATGAGAGTTGGAGAATAGCTTAGCTGCAGTAGAAAGTATGATTATACCCATAAATTTTAAAAATTATTTATTTCCCTGGACGGTGCCCTCCAAAATTTACCTCATGTCATTTATTCCGTTAACTACTCTCCTCAATCTGACTGGCCTCTAAAAAGGCCAAATTTATGTGGATTCAAGCAAGGTCTTTTAAAAATAAATCTGAGGATTGGAGAGGTATATAAATTGCATATGAAATGTCAGCTGTGAAGAGTGATCAGGGCCAGGAGGAGGGAATAGCAAAGGGCATGAAGGCTGAACTTTGATAGAAACTTGGTGCCATTACCTGCTTCCAAATTTCATCCATCAATATGTCTCTTACAGGCTGAATTATAGATAATGAAGTAGTATATGAAATAATAATCACCGGTGATTATTATTAATGCTCAAGAATATAAATAACTCAAATTACTTGAAAATATAATTATTCTATTTCTTAACAGGGCTAAATCTCTCTGTAGTAAATCTAGAGTTGCTATTTAACAATTTAATTGAAGCAACCCTAAATTCTTTTGCTGAACAGTAAGGCATATGTTTCCAGAGTTAGTTTCAATGATTTCAATAATCTAACAAGCTTTTTTGTGTCTTCTGGTGTACTCATAATGGTTTTTTTTTTTTCGAGACAGGGTTTCTCTGTGATTTTGGAGCCTGTCCTGGAACTAGCTCTTGTAGACCAGGCTGGTCTCGAACTCACAGAGATCTGCCTGCCTCGGCCTCCCAAGTGCTGGGATTAAAGGCGTGTGCCACCGCCGCCCGGCCTCATAATGGTTTTGAAAACATGTTCTATAATTAAAATAAAATTAATTGTGCATACAATAAATTAATAGCCTCTTTTATTATATATTCATCATATTTCATAAGTTAGAGATTTAGTAAAAACTATACTTGAAGTTTTAATTTTTATCTTTTCCTTGACTAGAAAAGCTTCCTATGATTTACTCAATAAAGTTCTACTCTTGGGCCTCCCACTGACTTTTACAATCAGGAAAATAAATCTCTTGAGAGGTTGTCTTATTAGCTATTGAAATTCCCAATACTCACTGATTCCAAAAGTCTAAGTATTTGCTCCAGACTTCTTAATTTATCACTGAATCCCTTATCTGTGCTACTTTAACTTTCCAATCTCATTCCTTAGAGTCAAGTCATGAATTACCTTATGTTAAAACAGGAAAAACAATAGATGTCCGTTTTTGATAACTACCCCATATACTTCAGATATCAAATCTTGCTGTGATTTATGATTACCAAAATGTCATAGTTACTTTTCTTTTGTGACAATACAGTACAAACAAGTCTATTTATGAAAGCAAATCTTTATTTTGGACTTAGGTATTTAAGTGTGTTAGAATCCATGATATCAGGCAGCATGGTAACAGTAGGTAGGCATGGCACTGGAGCATTAGCTGAGGATGCTCATTTTGAGCGTTTTAGGGTTACTTTTGCCATAAAGGCACAGCATGATCATGGCACCTCTTATAAAGGAAGCATTCAATTGAGGTGGCAGCTTATAGTTCCAGAGGTTCAGTCCATTATCACTATGACAGGGGGAATGGCAGCATGTAGGCAGATGTGGTGCTAGCTTCTTGACCAGAAGGTAGCAGGAAGTTGACTGACAGTCACATTGAGGGAACTGTGAGCAAAAGAGACCTCAAAGCCCTCCCCCACAGTGACACAATTCCTCTAACAGGAACACACTTCCCAATGGTGCAACTCCCTTTGGGGGACCTTTTCTTTTAAAACACCACACTGAGACACAATTTTAGGTGGACTTTTCTTTCCCACCTGCCAGTTCCTAAACAACCACACAGTTCTTCTTAATAATTACAAAATCTCAGCTGATAGCTTAGACTTGTTTCTTTTTAGCCTTTGTAACTTAAATTAACTCATATATTTTAATCTATGGTCTAGTTACAACATAGGTTTTACCTGTATCCCATTTTGTGTGTTCCACTCATTTAGCATCTTGGTGACTAATTTTTATCTCCACCCTTCTCCCTAGCATCCTCTGTGCCCTGAAAAATCTTGTCTAGCTATTAGACATTTAGCTTTTATTAAACCAATGAGATTGACACATCTTCAGTGTACAAAAAGATTATTCCACAACACAAAGTCATGAGACAGAAAGAGCTAACTGAGAGTAGATGGAGTTTTGAAACCTCAGAACCAACACTCAGTAGCACATCTTCCCCAACAAGGCCATACCCACTAATCTTTCGTATACATTTATACCAACTAGGGACCAACTATTTAAACATATGAAGCTTTGAGGGCTACTCTCATTTATACCACTACACAAAATGTCAACAAAATTTTAGAGTCAGAAGTGAATTACTAGAAGAATGAATACTCCTACCACATATTCCTTTATTTGAATATTCCAATTCCAATTATTTCATTATTCTATATATTCCAATTATTTCTTATGTTCCATTATCCCTATATTCCATTATTTCCATCTAAATCACAGTAAAAAAAAAAGACAAAAATTGGCTTTCTTGGCTAGGGTTTTTTTGTGTGTTTTTATGCCTGACCCATGTTGAGTCATCTATCCTAAACTAAAACTGGCATAGGATTTTCAACTACAAAAACATAACTTTGCAGTACATTGACCGTTAGTACCATTCTCTAAAGTGATAGAATCCAATACTGCTATTTATCAGTAGAGAAGCTATTTTCCATTTTGCTTCCCCTCAAATACTCCCTTCTTTTTCCTATGCATATATTATGGTTGTGCTGTAAAGTCCTTAGGAGAAAATAGGAGATCTGAGAATTATTTGATCCTGAATAGGCATATGAGAAACAAAGCCTGCTTGCAATAATCTTTTTTCTTTTTTTATTATTTATTTATTTATTAAAGATATCTGTCTCTTCCCCGACCGCGTCCCATATCCCTCCCCCTCCCCCAATCAACTCCCCCTCTCTCTTCAGCCCTAAGAGCAGACCAATTCCCTGCCCTGTGGGGAGTCCAAGGACCTCCCACCTCCTTCCAGGTCTAGTAAGGTGAACATCCCAACAGCCTAGGCTCCCACAAAGCCAATATGTGCAGTAGGATCAAAACCCAGTGCCATTGTTCTTGACTTCTCAGCAGTCCTCATTGTCCGCTATGTTCAGTGAGTCCGGTTTTATCCCATGCTTTTTCAGACCCAGTCCAGTTGGCCTTGGTGAGGTCCTGAAAGAACATCCCCATTGCCTCAGTGTGTGCAATAATCTTTTAAAGAGCCACACAGCTGCTAATCTGGCACCTGAAATCATTTGTAAAAATAAGGATGAAATCCATGAATTGCAATATTGCTGATTAAATTTTTCTAAATTGAATTTAATATTTTTAATATTTTTTCAAGAAAGTGGTAGAGAACACAATCACTTCTCATGTTTTTGACAGTCTGAAATAGTAGGCTGTATCCTTAAGCAGGTTTTATTACTTGGATGTAATGAAAGTGTATCAAAACAAAACTTTCCACTTACAATTTTCTCACATCAGTGACTGAGT
Source organism: Microtus oregoni (assembly GCF_018167655.1). Classification (NCBI taxonomy): domain Eukaryota; kingdom Metazoa; phylum Chordata; class Mammalia; order Rodentia; family Cricetidae; genus Microtus; species Microtus oregoni. The sequence goes on from NW_024543060.1 coordinate 22,003,578, forward strand.
TAGTAATTTATTTTGAAATTCTTTTTTATAGCATGGATAATTTATCTAGCCCCTGAAACAAGATAGAATTGGTTTTTGTTTGTAACTGATAAAACAGGATAGTTAGAAATGGATATGTCAGCACTTTTATAAGTTTTAGAGTAATCAGGAATGTAAAAATAGTTCTGTTGTGTTCCAAGAAATAAAACCGTTTTGTTACAACATTGGGTGCAGACTCTGAAAACTTTGTAACAAATGCTGGATTATATTTTGTCACAAATGAGATATTTCTATGCAACCTCTTCAAAATATAGTATTAAAATAACTACCTCTTGAACTTGAAGTCCCATTTTCTAAGCTTACTTTTTTGCATACTTTTGAAATCAGTATCAGTATATAATTATCTTGTCACATTTTGTTTTCTGGATACATTTTCTTTAAATTATACATACAAATCTTCACAATTTTGAGCAAACACTCATGATCTACTATTTGTGTCTGCCATTCAGTGGCAAGAAAAGATGTTAGGAACTGTAAATGCATTAGAACAATCACAAAATCTAAAAATGAAATATCCAGGAAAGAGTTGTATAATGCAGAAAGTTACAATGTGGATTTATTTAGATTTATGTTTGAGTTGTTCTTGACAGTCCATAATGTGTGCATAAGTGTATCCTCTCAGCTAACTACATAAAATAAGTAGCATTTTAACATTACATATTTTTGTTAATTCATAGGCTAAAAGCATCATAGAAGTCAAATTTGTTGATTAAGAACATCAAGATACTCTCTTGAAAGAATAAAACCAAGCTTAGTCAGTAATGCATGGTAAAAAGTTATGTGCTCTAGGCCTGGTGATGTACTTCAGTATCAGAAAGCTTGTCTAAAATGCAAAAGGTCCTGTGACTAATGTAATATATGTACTAGATAAATGCATGTGTCAGTTTCTGCAGAATTTAGAAGCCTAGTTTTTGAACTACATTTTTAATCGTAATTTACATGTCAATGCAAATGTATATATAGTTTAGTGGAACCTGTATTTAACATGATTCTACCAAAATTTCTTTGTTAACATGAATTATTAATGATAAAGCACTTGATTATGCTTTGTTTGCTATATGAGATGTGCAGAAAATTTTTTTAAGGTGAGTCACATTGAAACTACTAAAAAAATGGCAATATAAATTCAAAGGTCTAAAAGTGACAATCACTTCAAGTGGAACAGGACTGGCCCTGGTCTTGAACAAGGTTGCCTTGATACTAACTGTACCACTCAATAGCTGGTCTCCTCTGAATCATACATGTTAAGACAGGGGACGGGAAAATGACTCCTTGGCTGCTTTGAACACACATCCAGTATAAGATTGTAGTAGTTTAGGAACTGCAGTACAGTGATGCATTTTTATAAAAGTATATCTTACTTTCTAAGAGATGAAAAATTTTATTGGAACTCACTGCTGAAGTTAATAGCATACCTCGAGGTCCTTTACATCTTAAAATTGATATCCTACCTTGTACTCAGTCTTCTTGTTTAATCTGCCTTTAAGGGAACAAAGTAACAACCAACTGTACTTGTCTTAGATTTTCCATGAAATAAACTTTTACAACCTAATCTAATGCATAGCTACAGTCTTAAATTATATATTCTTCCATGCTCCTGACCCAAGAGTAATGCATATGTTTTGCATCTGTGTTATGATGACCATTTGCTTCTGAAAACCACAAATAAGATGAAAGTAGTCTTATAAAATGAATACTTATCCTAAATATTGAATACAACATACCAATATTGCTTGATAAGATTGAATTGTATGCTTTCTGTCAAGGTGAGGTCAGTTGGATTCAATGACTTTATCTTTGGAAAAATCTTTTAGAGATTTTTAAAAAGTATTCCTCATTCTCTGCCCATGTCATATTTTCTGTGCTATTCAATACAAGAATAAGTAATATCATTTATTAGGGAATAAACACAAATAGTCACAGACAGACAGATTCAAAAGACAGCATCCTATCAGGCATAGACCCATACTCATACAACAGGAAGACACAAGGATAAAGGAGAAGAAAAAAACAAATATGGACTCACTCTTGGTTAAATGACACCCAAGAGGAAGTTCTTTATTGTTTCCTTTCCTAGGCAAGCCTCACACATTATTGGTGATTGACTTTATCAGTAATGTATGGACCACTCACCATGATTTGGGGCTGAGATGTTCACAAGATTTACCAAACCAAAATTAATGGCAGTAATAAAAGAGTTGTGATGAAGATTTTTTTTTTTTTTTTGGTTTTTCGAGACAGGGTTTCTCTGTGGTTTTGGAGCCTGTCCTGGAACTAGATCTTGTAGACCAGGCTGGTCTCGAACTCACAGAGATCCGCCTGCCTCTGCCTCCCAAGTGCTGGGATTAAAGGCATGTGCCACCACCGCCAGGCTGATGAAGATTATTAATAAGCAGTTAACCTAGTAAAAGAATTCGTGATTTGTGATCATGATCAAATGAATCAAAGATGCTACATTAAAGCAATTGTGTGGAGAAAATTTAAGACAGAGAAAGAAATTGGGCAATTTTAATAATTCAGAAGTTAAAAGTTCTGAAGATAAGCAAATAAAAGATTTGTGTTAGTACAAACAGGAAAAAATGGAATGAAATCCAAAGATGATGCAGCTATTTAAAATGAATTAGGAGAAAGATTTTTAAAAATAAGGAACCTAAATATTCACTGCGATTCAATGTATATAATGGAAGGTCTAGTATACAACAGAAAAGGAGACAATATTATAAGAACTAATGAAAACTTGTAATATCATGTATCAATTTATTTCAATGTTTATCTAATAAATATTAGTAGCAAGTTACATATGTTAAATACTTATGCCATCATAATAAGATGTGGTTCCTTAAGATTCCTAAAACACCTAAAATCTAGTATTGTATGATATGTACAAGTTAAAACATATAAAGAATACACAGAATTCTGCATAAGAATGATATGATTTAAACTTGTTTTTTGTCAATGGACTTTTTTTTTTATTTGGTTTTACACATCCAGTGGAAAGTAGGCGCGGGCTCTGTGTCTTTACATCATTGCAACTCAAGGATACAAGTTAATATAAGTTCTATTTTGTATTGTTCTTCTAATATCAGTAATTATGACAAGAAAAAAAAACAAATGAGCCACTTGAAGACATTTAAAGCTTCAAGTTAGAAATGACACAATAGCTCCTGTTAGCATTTCAGTGGCCACAATATGTCACAAAATGAAAAACTAATGGTGAATAGAACCAGAAAGTAAGAAACTTTTGAGGTAACAAGAAGCATAATAGAAAAATATGTGAACGATTATGACTGTTACAGACACATTTAAGGAGATAAGAAAGAGAAATGCTTTGATCTCTTGTTCTCTTGTTTTTCTTTTTTCTTTTTTTTTTTTGGTGGGATACAAATATTTAGTACATAAGAATGATATATGCCATGTCGTAATAATTTAAACAAGAATTCAATATCTATTGTAGATAGAAGCTTCTGGCCTTCCGGGTCTCACAGCTATTTAGTTCCAAAGAAGCACACAGAGGCTTATATTAACCATAAACTGTTTGGCTTAATAGCTGAGGCTTTTTATTCACTAGTTCTTACAACAGAAATTAACCCATAATTCTTGACTATGATACCTTTTCTCAGTGTAGCATTCTCATCTTGCTTCCCCTGCATCTTAGTGACTGACTCTCTGCCTTTCCTCTTCTCAGAATACTGCTAGTTGTTGGGAGCAGTGAGACCCCAGATCCTGAATTTCTTGTCATCCCCTGATCTGAGTGCCTACAGCTGCTCTGAGCACAAGACCTTCAGAAGTTCCTGATGACAGGAGAGTGGTTTCTGGTGGGTTTGGCTGGGGCGTGGCTATCTCTATATAATCTGCCCCTGAACACAATAAAGGGAGCATTCTTGGGGAATTCAAGGATGACCGGTGTTGCTGTCTCTCTGACTGTGTGTGTTTGTGTATTTTAACCTCCAGCTCCCTTGCCCAGCTCGCTAACTGGGTGCCAGTGCACAAAGTGCAGACACGGGGGCTCCATGCGTGGCAGCTAGTCTGGTGGCCCTACCTATACTTCCTGCCTGGCTACCATGTTTTATTAAACAAATATAAGTGACAAACGTTTGAAGTGTACAAGAGCAATCTATATTAATCCAAGATTCTTCTGGTTGGCTCTGAGGACTTCAGTATTATAAGCCAGCTTTAGGAATGGTCACAACTAAGAACAAACCCTGATTAACCTATCAAGGGACATAGGTTCTAAGAAGAGCCTAACTCACCTGAAAAGGAAACCAACAAACACATGAACCTGGAAGCACACATATTTTCTACACAAGAATCTTATACAAATGTACTCCTGCTCAACATGATGGCCACAACATTTGACAGTTGTCAAGAAGAGAACTAAGATAAGCCAAATTAAAATGCCAGGCAAACAGAAATTGTGAGACAATAAGTATGTGATATTTCAAGTTTCCATACTTTTTATCATGCTACATAGCAATACATGAAAAAAATGTACAAATGAAGTACAAATGAGTTTCCTGAAAGAAATTTTGGGATAACTTAAGTATACTATCAAACCTTCTGCAAATAACGATACTTTGACTTTTTCTGTTCCAATTTGTCTTCCCTTGATTTCCCTTTGTTGCCAGTGTTTCCCTTGAGGAAAGATACCACCCAACTAAACTTCCAAATTGTGAAGGGAATAAAAGGAAATCTAAAACAACCCAGCAAACCATCAACAGTAAAAATCTTGTAGAAATGTAATTTAAGGTTGGAGGCAAATTCCAGTTTGTTTAAGTGCATCATTTTATTGTGTTGTGTCCTTATAGATGAAATATCAAATGTATTTTATAAAGTTTTACAAACAAGAAAAATTGTGAGCTAAAAATTTTTGCAGGATTCTAGTTCTGACTATTGGGTAACTGGAAGTGATTGACTGCGTTTCATAATACATAAAATCAATTCCTTTAATAGTGGTTCTCAACTTTCCTAATGTTGTGACCCCCTTAATGCAGTTCCTCATGTTATGGTGATGCCCAAACCATAAAATTGTTTTCATTGCTACTTCATAGCTGTAATTCTGCTATTGTTATGAGTCATAATGTAGCTGTGGTTTCTGAGGGTCTTAGTAAACCGCTAGAAAAGGGTCATGGGGTCGTGACCCACAGGATGAGAGCCACTGCTTTAGAAGAATGACCTATTTATTGTGTCAATAAAAATGTAAAAGGTACGTGTCACACAAGCTGTCATAGCCATGATAAAATATTTGATTTCCTTAATCTGCCTTTGTAACGGCTTTGCTTACACGAAGCACAATCATTGTCTGCCTGGGTGAAGAATTAAAAAGATGTGGTACAGACCCCATACCCTTTGAAAAATCTAAAACCAAGAGCCATGAATGAGGAACTGAGTTTGTTTCTAAATCCAATAAAAACAAAGAATACTTTTATTTTTATAACAAAAAAGACATGGTCTGATTGGTACATGCAGCAAGCATATTAAGCAATTTTGGTGGTGGTTTATATAGCTTGACTCTTGCCTCTAAGTACTTCACTTTGTGGCTATATTGCTGTTTCTTGATTCTACAAATGAACGTTTCTATTTTTTTCCAGTGTATGTCCTTTCGTTTATTCTTTGAATTTTCTAAAGAAACTTTTCATTTTCCTGCCAGTTTTCCTGATACCAGTTTGCAGAGAACAATAATTAGATATAAGCTTGTCAAACTTTCTCTAAAAGCCATTTTGAAATGGGGATATATTCTGACATTAGAATAGGAAATCTGTGTGAGGACTAAAATTACCTATACAAAGCGAACTGAAGGAAATATGAAGTATATTTGGCCCATCAGTGATTCATAAAATATCTACTGTGAAATCCACGCTATCTTGTTTTTAAAAAGTAAAATGGGTTTTTGTATAAGTACTTTTTTTTTCTTTTTATAGTACTGCTAAGTTTCTGCAAGGAAATGGGATGGGATTGTCCACAATACTCTATTTATGAGCGTAAGTATTCATAAAATTTTTATAAACTTGAAGACAGTAAAAATGATGATGAGAAGACAAAGTGAGCATCTGACTGCAGTTGCCAGCTCATAATGTGTCAAGCACTAGGTAGGTTGTCTGTTGGAAGCCTTCTGGAGGGGGTGCAGTTACGCTCTAAATAATATAAAGCAGTCGCTTGGTAGAATCAGTCCCTAGGAAACTGACTTAGAATTCCTATACTTCTTTGTTCTTAGTCACCCTTTTTACATTTCCTTGGGCAATACATAGCAAATCTCAATTCTTCTAACACTAGCATCTCTGATAATGCAGGACCACAGATTGAAGTGCTTTGTTCTAAACATTATATTTTATTTTTCATGAAAAATTGACAAATTTATTTACTTAATTTATTTCAATAATAAAGAGCCATACTGCAATAGTGGTCACCAGAGTGATCATATACTGTAGATCATAGCATACGATATAATGTAGATCATCGCATACAACCTAAAAAAGAAAAAACTGATTTAAGCATTTCTTCTCAGATATCAGTGCCACCTATAGCACGACTTGGTGGACCAGGATGCCGCTGAAATATTCTCAGGATTAAGGCTGAAGAAACAGGAAAAACTGCTGTGGAATACCCTATCCTTGATTTACTTCCTTGTCCTGTTTAGCTTTATGAACATAGTTTCAAGCCAGTAAAACATTTGTTTAATTATGTTGAGAAATAACAAATTAAATCTAGAACTATAACTGAGTTATTTACATGTTTTATTATTATACCTAAGATTTTGTATTTAATATGCCTTAATTTTTGGAAAGAAATAGCAACTGAAATAACATCCGTTCAGTAGATTTTTCTTTCTGAACATATTAGCTGTGAAAACAGAATATTATATGAGAGTTGGTATATGTCTTTCCTTTTTCTTTTGAGTCTGGGGAGGGAAAATTAATTAAAAATATATAAAAGCATTTGAAAGACTTTAATTCAGGTATATTGGGAAATTAAAGTGTATTTGACACAGTAGAAAATGTTAGTTTTGCTTTTTTGTCTTTTATGGATTTCGAGTTGCCGTGGCCTGTCGATCATGGTCATGACAAGCATTCAAAGCAGAGATGCTGTGGGAGGGTTACTTGTCTGAGAACACACATTCTCCTGAAGGCCTTTATTTCTTGCTCACTGACACTATTCACCTAAACATGCAACGAATGGCCAAATAAGCTGTACTTATCCTTTTTCTTCTGTTGTCAATGTCAGAACCCTTTAACCTGGGTTGTGATTTCATAGATTATTTTTTTTTTCTCATGCGTTATCTAACTGGTGCCTCTTAGTGGTAAGTGACAGAATAACACCCTGTCATTAAATTCCCTTCATAAATCATTTAATTCAATTTGACTCAGGATGGTTACCTAATAGACTCTTGATTCCCACTTTCCTCTTGATACTGTAATTATAATACCTACATATGGAATTGCATTTTATATATGTGCTATCCACTGTAGTCACATATAAAATTTTTAATTAAATTTCAATAGCCAGAAAGTTCTATTATATATCACTGCATTGTATGATGATTTTATTATATATAGTAAACATACACTAGCACAAAATGTACAAATATCTTAAATTAAATACTTTTATATGCTATTCCAAAATAATCTATAATATCTCTATATAAGATGTTTTGTAAACATTATGGCTTTTGCACTGAAACACTTTTTTTTTAATTTCTACATTACAGGTAAAATTTTGCAACTTTGCTATCTTATTTATTAACTTTTAGGTTTTTAGCGTTTCTCCAGAGACTATGTGACATTTGAGCTGAAATAGTCAGCATTTGGGGCCATCCTTGGTAATTGTGAATCATTATAATCCATTGTAAATAAAATGTCTTTTTCTCATTTACTGTGCATTAATTCTGAAGATACTACTAGAATATAATCTTTATCAGAATTGCTAGTATGATTTGCACATATTTTCCTTTCTAACAAAATTATTAAGATTGATTTCACATGCGCACATTTATATATGGCATATATCACACATATACATAAATAACATCATGCTTTTTTATTCTTTTGTTTTAAGTTGCAGTAAATGGTTTGGAAATCAAATGTAAGCCAGGGTCCACTAGTCTCTTATGTTGTGGGAGAATAGTACCTAGAGGAGGAAAGACTTTAGCAGGGGATGTTAGGTCAGTGGGAACATGTCTTTTAAAGGAATGTTCTCTTAGCAAGAATGAGGTAAATAGATTTCTGCAAAAACAGTTTGCCTTTGTCCAAAGTGATAGCAACAAGAAAAAATGATGACTGTTTTGAAAATGTGAGCTAATAACGAATTTTACCAATAAAAATAGACTTAATGCCGGGCGGTGGTGGCGCACGCCTTTAATCCCAGCACTAGGGAGGCAGAGGCAGGCGGATCTCTGTGAGTTCGAGACCAGCCTGGTCTACAGAGCTAGTTCCAGGACAGGTTCCAAAACCACAGAGAAACCCTGTCTCAAAAAAACAAAAAAAAAATAGACTTAATTATTTGACATAATGATTGGAAAAGGGCCATCACATTGAGTTGGCAATCACGAAACCTTTATATATTGTCTAGTGATACTTAGGTCCTGAAGTTTCATTTTGCCCATGCTGTCAAAATTATCTTCTTTTTTTCTTTTCTTTTTTTTTAAATTGGATTTTTAAAAAAATTCCAATCCAAGTTTCCATTCCCTCCCCACCTCCGATTCCCTCCACACACCCACCCACCCCACCCTCATCCAATCCTCAGAGAGGGTAAGGCACATTATTTTGGAGGAGGTCCAAGGCCCTCCCTACTATATCTTCAAAGAGAATATGTTCCCAAAAAGCCAGTACAGGAAGTAGGGATAAATCCTGGTGTCATTGCAAGTGGCCCCTCTGTCTGTCACAGCAATGTAATTGTCAACCACATTCAAAGGAACTAGTTTGGTCCTATGCTTGTTCCTTCCTAGTCTGGCTGGAGTTAAGTGAGCAACCATTAGCTAAGGTAGACTGTTTCAATGGGTGTGCCTATCATTGTCTTGACCTCTTTGCTCATATTCTCATTCCTCCCACTCTTCAGCTGAACTTTCAAAGCTCAGTTCAGTGCTCCAATGTAGATCTCTGTCTCTGTTTCCATCGGTGGCTGGATGAAGGTTCTATGGTGATATTTAAGATATTCATCAGCCTGACTACAAGGCAAGTCAAGATCGGGCCCCCTCTCCTCTATTGCTTAGGGTCTTAGCTGGGGTCATTCTTGTGGATTCCTTAGAATATTTCTATAGCCAGATTTCTGCTAATTCTATAATGGCTTCCTCAATCAAAATATTTCTTTCCTTGCTCTCATATCTGTCCTCTCTCAATTTCAACAATCCCATTCCCTAAAATTCTCCTTGCCCCTCCCCTTCTCCCCTCATCTTCCCCTTTCACTCTACTCCCCCCACCCCACACCCCATGTTCCCAATTTTGTCAGGTGATCTTGTCTGTTTCCAATTTCCAAGTGGATCTATACATGTTTTTCTTTTGGTTCACCTTATTACTTCACTTCTCTATGATCATGAACTGGCTCAATGTCATTTGTTTATAGCTAGTATCCACTTATGAGTGAGTACATACCATATTCATCTTTTTGGGTCTGGGTTACCTCACTCAGCATAGCGTTTTCTAATTCCATCCATTTGCATGCAAAATTCAAGATGTCATTGTTTTTTTATTTTACCTCTGAGTAGTACTCTAATGTGTAAATTGCCACATTTTCTTTTTTTTTTTTTTTTTTTTTTTTTTGGTTTTTCGAGACAGGGTTTCTCTGTGGTTTTGGAGCCTGTCCTGGAACTAGCTCTTGTAGACCAGGCTGGTCTCGAACTCACAGAGATCCGCCTGCCACATTTTCTTTATCCATTCCTCAGTTGAGGGGCATCTAGGATGTTTTCTGAAATTATCTTCTAAAGCAGTGGTTCTCAACCTTCTGAGTGCTGTGACCCTTCAATACAGTTGCTCATGTTGTGGTGCGTTGTAATAGGCGGTGGGCTGCGTCCCGCCACCCGGCTAGCTTTACACCTGAAATAATTATATGGAAACTGTATTCATTTAAACACTGGTTGGCCCATGAGCTCTAGCCTCTTATTGGCTAGCTCTTACATATTGAGCTAACCCATTTTTAATAATCTGTGTAGCCCACGAGGTGGCTTACCAGGAAAGATCTTAACCTGCGTCTGTCTGGAGTGGGAAAATCATGGCAACCGACTGACTCAGCTTCTTTCTCCCAGAATTCTGTTTTGTGTACTCCGCCTCCCTAATTTTCTGTCCTATTAGGGCCAAGCAGTTTTCTTTATTACTTAACCAATGAAACAACAGATAGAAAGATGACCCTCCTCCATCAGTGGTGACCACCCACCATAAAATAATTTCATTACTATTTCATAGCACTACTGTTGCCACTCTTATAAATATGGCAGATATCTGATATGCAGTCCCCCAAAGGGTCACAACACACAGGTGAAGAACCATTGCTATAAGCATTTATCTTTATGCCATGGGTCCTGACTGCTCTCAGCCTTATTCAGAGACACTTCCTTTATTGGAGTGGGCAGGAGTCAATGCAGAAAAGCATAGCTGTCAAATTATGGAGATGAGACTGAGTGTTTAACCTAAATGGACTATCTTTATGAATTCCATATCTCCTGGCAAGGCTAAAGGAACATTTCAGAAGAGGAGGCAGAAAGAAGTGCTGGGTTATAAGAAGTGCTGTGATGTTCTGTCTTCTGGATATAATTTTACTCTTGTCCTCACCAATTCCTGCACCAGACCTGCATAAGAACTGCATGAGATCAAACCAGTCAAAACTTCCACATCAATGAGAAAGGTACTATTCAGGACCCGTCCCTTATTGAGGAGCTATTGGCTGGAGATAGCTGTTGATAGAAGGATTGTCATTTTCCAAAGATATGGCCTACTTGTAGGTTTACCATGCCCGGTGCGTGCATATTATGGCAGTACTAATTAGACTTTGTCAGTCACAAAGAGTAAAGAACAGAAGTGAAGTTAGGAGGGGAAGATGTTGGAAAGGAGAAATGAAAAGTGGACGTTATGTTGCATTGTGTACCTATAAGAAATTGTCAAACAATAAATCCTTTACATATTTAATACTCTTTGATTTTGGTCATATTTGTGTTCTTCAAACACTAGCTGAGGTGCCTATTTAAGTAGATTTGGTTCCAGGTTCTCCCAGCATCCCTCACCTGTTACTGGATAATACTGCCATCCACCACCCTCTGCCCTGAATTCTCCAGACCAGATACTGGGGCTGGGCTGCCCTTCTCCCAGTTACTCTATTTTTTGTTTGTTTGTTTGTTGTTGTTGTTGTTTTCTTGCTTGCTTGTTTTGAGACAGGGTTTCTCTGTGCTTTGAAACTTGTCCTGGAAACTACCTCTTGTAGACCAGGCTGGCCTCAAACTCACAGAGATCCGCTTGCCTCTGCCTCCTGAGTGCTGGGATTAAAGGCGTGTGCCACCATCCCAATTGCTCTTTCTAAATAATCCAGCCACTTTGGCTACACTGACCTTTTAAACTCCTTTTCCATTTTGACTTCTTGTTCTCAGGCTTCTCCCCTCCCCTCCAAACCTGTCTTCATGTGCCCGGGATCAGGCCCATGTTCATTAAGGACCCTTCCAGATTTTTATGCCTATGCCTCTGCCCTTCTGTTCCTGTTTTCTTCCTTTTATCTATAACAAACCTTTTCCTCCACTGTACTTAGGAGCAGTAATGTACTTTCTCTCTCTCTCTCTCTCTCTCTCTCTCTCTCTCTCTCTCTCTCTCTCTGTCTGTCTCTGTCTCTTTCTCTCAGATGCTCAGAATTAAGCTTCTGATTTGAATCCCCCAAGCAATGTAGGGATTAGTTTTCTTTTGTTGTTGTTGTCGTTTTTGTTTAGTTTTGTTGTTCTGCTGGCTCCTGCCATTCATGAAGCTTGAATCTGAGTTCCAGAGTCTGGTTCTTCAGCTGTCACTCTCCTTTACCGGCTTTCTAACTACTTCTCTCTCATCTATTCCATATAAGTATCTCTCTTGGCCCTGGCGTACTACACCTTCCATGGGCAAATCTCTCTTCTAAGACCCTTACCCTCCAAGTTTTTCTCTTGTTCTTGAAGTCTGCTTTGCCTCTGGCAAGCCTTGTGTAATTCTCTACTAAGTTTCAAATTCCGTCTACTCCCTGTTGGAGTTGCAATTCAGAGAGAATCAGGCTTTTGTATTTATACAAAATTCATGAATCCATACATCTACAGACACAAAGCCAAAGCATATTTTTATCATTATTTCGATATGATCCAAAAAGGAAGAGCAAGAGACAAATTTTATAATTAACTCAACTTTCAAATTATGTACACCTAAAGATAAAACACTAATTGCTCATACTACCTATACTAATCTCTACTTTTCTAATATCTCAAAGTCATTATCTTCATTGATAATCAATCTATTCTGATGAGAGTATCAGCCCATTTCAATAAATTTACCTTCAAGTGTTACATATTAATTTCTTATGTATCAAATATTTCTGTTTTTAGGACTGAAAGTTTATTTCTTCTTTCTCTCTGGAGGGCAGATGACCAAGAGTGGAGAAACAAATGTCCAATAACACCAAAATGTAACAATTAGAACCTCTCTACTAATTTGTGGAAGGGATAAAAAACATCTGAGATTCACAAACCCATAGGGAATAGGCTGTGGCTTTTGGAGTATTTATCTTACCCTAACTTTTCCTTCTAGACTATGTCGTTGTTTTCCCTAATGGCACAATATGTCTTTAAATATATCGCCTGCTCATTGCCATGTTTTCTTTCCTGTGTGCCTAAACTATGCAAAAATAATGAATCTTTTCCTCAAAACACAAATTACCATCAAAAAGCTGGTATTTATATGTGTGTTATCACTAGGGCAGTTGGTAAAATTACTAAACTTTTCTACATTGTGATATAGTTTCCCCATTCTTAACACAGGTCTTGAGGTAATTGGAGAATTAACTAAAAAGACATGCATGTAAAGCAATTAACCTAATACCTAGCAGTGGGGAAACCATAAATAATGTTAAAAAATGGGCAAATTTTGACTCATACTCGCACTAATAGAAAATAATATTTATTATTGGTCTGTGCATTTTGCATACGCTAAATAATTACATTCATAAGCTGGCAGATGCCTGATAAATGGCTCTGTTTTAGTGAGCCAATTAAAATGTTATTGTAGTGAAATTAGGACCACCATATAGCCATTATTGTGACTATACTGCAAAAACCATAACAGAATATTCAAAAATGGACATTTCCTCGATATAGTTAAAAGTAAAAGAAGCCTCAGAATCAAAAAAAAAAACACTCTATAATTTGCTTTTCTCAGTGGAAACTAATATTATGTTTATATTACATCACACATAACATAATTAGCAGAATAATTGAGCCAAATGAATCATAGATCTAAATCTGATCATTAGAAGGCACCATGCTGATAATAAAGGGTTTGCATGCTTTCTTCTTTCTTCTTATTTTAAGATCAGATTTCTCCTGTCATTTAATAGGTAAGCTTGGTGTCTATTCAGGGGTTTATTTTATTAGCCAACACTTTAATATCATGATACATTTTATGTGAACGATGAGCCTTGAATTAATTTACTATTTCAAAGAAGACTCTGTACCATGGACAACTGTTTCTAATAAACTTATTTACAACTAACTAATGTGCACTTTATTGCTTGTCAAAACATTAGGAATTGTATTGTTGTTCCATGTAAAAGATAATTAACTAAAAATTTCCCTAGGAAGTGCAAACAGAAAAAAAACTGCTAAATAAGGGCTCGATATTCTATATTTAGTCTCTGTTTTATTTTAGAAATGAATTCAAAATGTCTTCTGCTTCCTCCATCATTACTGGATGTAGGGTCTATTATGACAATTAGGGTATTCACTAATTTGATAAAAGGAAAGGCCCTTTCATTAACCCTTTCTACTATTGCTAGGAGTTTTAACTGGGGTCATCCTTGTGGATTTCTGAGAATTTCTCTAAACACTAGCTTGAATCACCATACTGGCATTAATTTATTATTAAACCACTGAATATGGATAATGTAGTATTTAAAAGGCCTATGGAAACATAGTATAAAAGATTGTGAATGAAACATTATCAATAAACGATTAAAGTAATTTTCAAAATTGTGAGCTGGCAAGGTTGTAACTCTCATTGGAGAAGTAGTAATGTTATCTTAGTTATGAACATAGGTTGTATTTACACCAAGGATGATCATAATACCCCTAAATGCTGGATTCATCAATTGTTACCATTAGAACTTAATGGTGTTAAGAAAAAATATATACTATCAAGAAAGACAAAGGAGCTGGATGGTGGCAGGAAGCATTATAAAGTAGTTTCTTCAGGGAGTTTCTCAGTGAGAAGGTGATACCTGAATGTAGGCTGCCACAAATATATTGAGGAAGCCATGAATCTATTGGAGGAAGAGTATACTGAAGCTACAAATGTGTGAATACAATAGAGAAAGAAATAGTATGAAGGTAGTATCATCTTTAAAAGTGAATTTAACAAATACTGTACCTGTGAATACAACCATTATTAACATAGCTCAAATAGATTTATTCTGTAATAGATCAACAGAGTAGTTGGCATCAATTACTTTGAGCATTAGAAGTATGCCACTGACAATTAGTAAGGTTAAGAATAAATAGGAAATATTGTATGTCTCTACTTAGAATTCACATTAGCCACCTGTATTCAAGGCTTGTATGGGGAAAACTCTACATATAATATAGACATGAAGACTTGAAAGATTATAGTTCAGAGAGTTCTGAAGAAAGAAATCAGTAATTAATGTCAACAGGAGTTTACCAAATTTGAAAGAACATTAACATTTGCTTATACTCAAATATATGTGACCTAGTAATAATTTCTGTTGCTACAATGAAGCACCAGGAGAAGAAAGGGTTTGTTTGGCTTACACTTTAAAAGAGTAGTCAATCAATGGAGAAAGTCAGGAGAGGAACTCAAACAGGATGGGAAACTGGAAGCAGGGCATAATAAAGAGGTCATGACAGTGTGATCCTTATTAGCTTGCTCTTTGGGGCTTGCTCAGTCTGCTATTTCATAACACTCAGCTGTACCAGTCCAGAGGTAGCTCCAATTGCAAGGGACTGGGTCCTCCCAATGATTTACTAATTAAGAAATTGCCATAATTGATATAGGTATTCCTTCTGTATGCTGTGAATACTGCTGGTTAATAAAGAAGCTGCTTTGGGCCTATTGCAGTGCAGAGTAGGGCAAAGAAAGAGTTCCAAACAGATAGAGGAGGAGAGAGTAGGCAGAGTCAATGAGACATCATTTAGCCACTGCTGAAGGGGAAGTTTACTGGTACACCACAAGCACTGTGGTAAAATATAAAATAATGAAAATGGGTTAATTTAAGATAAAAGAGCTAGCTAGCAATACACTTAAGCTATTGGCCAAGCAGTGTTTTAAATAATATTGCTTCTTTGTGGTTATTTCGGATCAGAGCAGCTGGGAAACAAATGAAATAATCACAAATAATATAAAATATCTTAGTATAATTCTAAACAAGAAAGTGAAAGATCTGTATTATAAGAACCTACTTGAACACATTGGCACAGGAGACCACTTCCAAATATAATCCCAACAACACAGACATTAAGAGAAACAATTAATAAATGGGACCTTCTAAAACTGAAAAGCTTCTGTAAAGCAACGGATATGGTCAACAAGACAAAATGACAGCCTAAGAATTGGAAAAGATCTTCACTAACCCCACAACAGACAGAGGTCTGTTCTCCAAATTATACAAAGAACTCAAGATATTGGTTACCAAAAGTACACATAATCCAATTTTTAAAAAAATGGAGTATAGACCTCAACAGAACTCTCAACAAAGGAATCTAAAATGGCTGAAAGACACTTAAGGAAATGTTCAACATCATTAGGCATCAGAGAAATGCAAATCAAAACAACTCTGAGATTCCATCTTACACCTGTAAGAATGGCAAAGATCAAAAACACTGATGACAACTTATGCTGGAGAGATTGTGAGGTAAATGGAAGACTTCGGCATTGCTGGTGGAAATGCAAGCTGGTACAGCCCCATTGGATGCCAGTGTGGTGATATCTCAGAAAATTAGGAAACTGCCTTCCTTAAGACCCAGTAATACCACTTTTGGGTATATATCCAAAGGATGCTCAATCATGCCACAAGGACATGTGCTCAACTATGTTCACAACAGCCTTGTTTGTCATAGCAGAACCTGGAAACAGCCTAATGTGGGTTTCAGCCTTCATTAGAAAAGTGCCAAGACACTAATTATGGGTGATTACATCCCATGTTCATCTTTTTGGCACAGGGTTTTGATCCTACTTCATGTTCTGGCTTTGTGGGAGCCTAGCCAGTTTGGATGCTCACCTTCCTAGACCTGGATGGAGGGGGGGGGGACCTTGGACTTTCCACAGGGCAGGGAACCCTGACTTCTCTTCAGACTGAGAGGGAAGGGGAGAGGAGTGGGAGGAGGGGGAGGGAAATGGGAGGCTGGGAGGAGGCGGAATTTTTTCAATAAAAATAAATAAATAAATAGATTATAGATAGATAGATAGATAGATAGATAGATAGATAGATAGATAGATAGATAAAAGTGCCAAGAAAAGGTGACTGTAAAGTTTTAAATCCAAAATGGCTACAGATATCTCCACCATTATCCCATCTTCAAGGCTCTGGGAACATCTGGAAATGATAGAAAGATTTTAAGAGGCAGAGTTTTGGGATGATTATTGGAGGGCAGGAAAAGGTGGACATACTCATATTCATAGCAATTTTGCTATCTACAAAAGACATTATAAGACCAAGCCAGGCAGTTTCCCACCAAGAATAGGGAAAAAACACAGGAAACTTCACCATGAGCTGATGACCAATCAACAGTTGGTGGCTACTAGAAAATGAACCCTAGTTTATTTCCATGCTCCATATGGACCTCCCCCATCTGTCCATATGTGCAACTCAAATTTAAAAAAAAAAAAAGGTACTAAAGATTAAGGAGGAGAAGAAGAAGGAAAGAGGAAGAAAACGAAACAAAGTTGTGAGGTGCACATGTTACATGTTGTGGGTGTTCAGGAAGAGTTGGAGGGATGATGTATGTGATGTTTTGAATTGGAAATATATCCTATTGGCTCAGGTAGTTGAACAGTTGATGCTCAGTTGTTTGTGCTATTTCAGGTGGTTTAGGTTGAGCACTCTTGCCTGAAGAATTTTGTCACTGGATGCAAAATCTGTGTCATATAGTCTCTCTTTACTTCTAGTTTGCTTTCTGCACTTCAGGCTTATAATTGCAGATACGATTTCTCAGCTACCGCTTCTGCAACCACAGAGTGGACTTTTATATTTCTGGACCTATAAGTCAAAACAAACTCATCATTCTGCAAATAAGCTTGGTCATGGTGTCTTACCACATCAATAGAAAAGTAATACAGATAAGGGTATGAATATAAAAAATATATAAACAAGTATAAAAACAGCATAGAGCCTCTACTTATTAAAATATTTATTCTTTATGGAGAAATGACAATTTACACTTGCAGAATTAATTGTATACTATCACATTTTATAAACAGTATGGAATTTCTTAGCCCAAATTAGTAAATGAAGATATAAATTACAGTATACTTTATAACATTTATGGATGAAACTTAAAATGATTCAAACCACTAATATTTTTAAATGGCATGTTCTTCTAAGTGAATTGAAATTAAGAATACTTTCATCTAGGTTTATCCCTATCCATGAGGCTGCTACCTGAGATTTAAAGTTTATCCAACCAAAACCAGTCTTGACTTACAATATAATTAGAATGTCAAATCAAACACATTTACTTGTTTTGGCTTCACTTGAAGTCCCAAAGCACAGCAACACCAAGAGCTTTGTTAAAATGGTGTGTGTCTATAAATGAGTCAAGATCATTTTATTCTGCCTGGTCTTTTTACATTTCTTTTAGAGTAACAATAAGCAAGAACCTCCACTTTCCTTGGAAAACAATCCATTTCTATCAGCTGCTTGCAGATTCTTCCTCTCTTATATTAGTGGTGACTTAATCATCAGAGTGAGATGTCTCAGTTGTAATGCTGGATTTCTTTAGTATCAGCTGGAGAACTGGACAGAAAAAAATCTGTGTTTGATTCTGCTCTACTACATATATTTGAGATAAGGCATTAGCTTTTTATGAGCATACAAGGAATTGTTGATGATGAAACAGTGTAAGAAATTCCTTAGCAGGAAGAAAGACATAATACTTCAGATGCCCAAACCAGTGAGAGACTGAATGGGAAACACACTGCACACAATAGAATGAGCAATACCCACAGATGAGCCATGCGTGGAGGTGCAGAAAGCCTAGGAAGCTAATAGAAAGTTTCCCTGCACCATTGGCTATCTTTCAGACCAACAAAAGCAATCCTCTTTAGAACAGGAATAACATTAGGGAAGTCATAATTACATGGGTGGGTACCTCAAACTACAAATCCTATGGATTCGCTAGTCCCTCTGTGCTGTGTATTATAAGTGAAATGTAAGGTGGTTTACCCCACAGGTACAAAACCAAATACAGGGGAAAAAAGACAAAATTTATACTTAAAATATTCACTTCTTCACTATCTTCCTATCTGGTAAGTCACTGAGGTTCTTTAGGCAGCATTAAACACAATGATATTAGGAGGTTACAATGGCTCAATATGTCTTGGCAGAGCCCATTTAATATGGTAATGAGAAATATATTGCTATAGATAACATCTGTGAAGTAATAGAAAAGGCCACAACGTGACTAAAAATAATGACGGAAAGGAGATTTATTCTTATTCTAAAGTGTTGAAGTTATTATGAATCAGTCTCCATTTTTTTTCTACACAGAATTAAAATTATGGCCTGACTCAGAAAGATAGATGAGGACTAAATTGGACAATTATCACTTGCTGTGGCCCAAACAATGTAGTCGACTCATCAGCCTACCAACATTGTATAACAATGTGTTGTGTTTTTTAATGTAGTTAAAAATTGCTTACAAAAGCTCAATAATGGCTGCACTATTAGAGAAACAATATTAATTTAAAGTTTTATTTTCTGAAATATATTATAGATGTAAAATTAAAAATTAAAAATTCAGGTAATATAAAATTTAGATAATACTTCATTTCAAGTTAATTTTATATTATAGAAAAGAAACAATGGATTGATGCTCAATATTAAATTCCTCTTATTTTCTGGACCAATTTGTGGGTTGAATTGTCTTTTCTTTTCCAGAATTTTAAATTATCTGGATGAATGTTTATAAATAACCCATATCTTTTTTCTTAAGTTCTTTTTGATATTTTTAAGATTTATTTTAAATATGTGTATGAATACATCTCATATATATATATATATATATATATATATATATATATATATGCATGCTGAGAGAGTCCAGAAGAATGAAAGGGATCCCCGAGAGCTAAAATTACAGGCAGCTGGACTGAGAAACAATTTCAGGTCCTCTGTAAGATCAGTAACTGTTTTTGAGCAATCTCTTCAGCTCCCTATTGTTTCAAAGATTCATTTACTATTTACTCCTGTGTATGGTGTGTGTTTAAGTATATAAGTGTGCACACATGCATGAGTTGCTTACAGAGGCCAGAGGAAGGCATTGATATCCTGGAGCTCATGGTACAGGCAAAGACATTTGACATGGGTGCTGGGAACTGATCTCTGGTCTTCTACAAGATCAACGGTCATTAATTAAACCTACCTTTATAATAATATTATGTTAAACTTCAATTTGAAAACTCTGATGAGAACTAGGGAGGTAGATCAGCAGAGCGTTGCTGTTTAGGCGTGAGGACCTGAATTCAGATAGCCAGCATTCAGATAAAAGTTTGATGTGACCATATATACCTGTAACTCCAGCATTGGGGTAGAAAAGAAGCAGGGATTCTTAAGGCGTTCTAGCCAGCCAGCCTAGCAGGAAAACAGCAACCTCTTTGTTCAGGAAGAGACCTTGTCGGGAGGGAATTAGGAAAGGAGAGCATGCTAGGGGAGGGTAAAAGATGTCCTCCACAGGCCACACAAAATATGCATGCCAGCATGCACACACGTTGGTACACATGCTTATATCACACACACACACACACACACACACACACACACACACACACGAGACTGAGACAGCCATAGACAGAGAAGACAGAGAGAGAGAAAATTACAAAATAATCAGATGAAAAATACATTTTAAGAATTAGCCACTAATGTATTTGGGCATAAATGTGATTGTTTTTCTTTTGTATTTTTACCTGTTTGATTCAAACAGAGTTCTTAACTGCTCCCCTTCCTTAGCATCTTCTTATATAGTGGGTTTATATAGCAGGATTTTTTTTTCTTAACATTTCTCTGGACCTGCTATGTGATATGGATATGCTTAATCCACTCAGCTAATCTGCTTTTCCACCTGCTCTTTAAATATAGGTGTGTCCACTCAAATTCCTTAATCCGCAAATTCTCCCACACCACTTTCATCCCCTAACACTGCTCCCATACTCATGTTTTTGCAATTGGTTACCAAAGTTATGTGGTTTCTCACACATCAACGTAATTCACTTATATAATAAGTATAAATGTCACCACCACGGAGACCAGAGAAAACTCGGAAATTTTTCCCACTAGACTTGAGTGTCTGCAGTACATCTGCTACATTGTTCTCCATTGTTTCAGTTCTACCTGATTTGATTGACAAGTCCTTCCCTTCTTATAGCTCCAGTCTCAGTACCTTGCCCTTCCATATATCACATTTCTCTCCAAACTGTACAATAAATTTTCAACTACTCCACAAATTCCTACTCTCCTTTGTGGCTTTACCACCATTTCTGTCTTAAAATCTGAATCCCAAAAATAATCAAGGCAGTTTGGTATTAATTCATATCACAGGGGAAATACACATTAATTTACCATTTTCTCTTACCCACAACTGTTGTAAACTTGGCCTAATAGGAAAGTAATAGCTTATGTTTCTATGAACAAAACTAAATCCTGAGACCGTAGGGTGGAGCTGCCCAACACTTCCAATGTCTAATGTTAGGAAATCACACTAGTACCCTGGAATAGTATGCCAGGTCTCCTGGTGCTCTTGTAGTTTTGTTCAATATCATTTTTTCTGCTGGCCTTTATTTTTTGAAAAAGCATTCACTTCACACGTATATCCTAAGGAAGTTTTCCCAGGGTTTCGCTTTGGAGGCTGGAGCCATTAATATTGCTAACGAAACCTCTGTGGAAGATTAATGTGATTAAGTCCCTCCTTGCCCATCTTTCTGCAGCCCCTCTTTTATATATGATTTATGGCTTTGATAAAAATGAAAGTATGAGAATTTCCATAATGTTTCTGTCTTCTGGGCCTAAGTTCTTCATAACTGGGACTGCTTCAAAGACCATGTTATCTTTGATTCCAATCACTTATTGCTTTTTGGCGAGAAATATTCAATAAATACTCCTAATTATGTAAAATCTTAAGTCAGTTCTAGTCTTATGGCTACAATTAGACTTATGGGATATAGAATCTTAAAGCTACTGATAATATTAATTACCCACAGTACTACGCACAGCCTGTTAGCTTTGCTGCTCACACTTCTATTTTGTAGCACTGTCTTCCTGTCACCTAAAAGCAGTAACATGTTTCTCAGTGATTGTTGTGAGACACAGTGTTCAGCTCCTCGCTTTGTCTCCATTGCTCCATGTGTGAAAAGACAGAACGACAGTGATATCAGCACGAACTTAATAAAACATAAACTCACTTCAACAGCTTGCATGCACATTATGGTTCTTAAGAATATTATATACTTGGAATTTCTAGAAAAATAAATTTCGTGCTAGTATTTCAAGAAAAAAATTAGAAAATTTTAACTAGATATTTTTAGTAAATTTTTATGATTTATAACATATTAGGTGGTTCAGATGGCTCAGTCCATGAACCCACACTGTAGAAGGAGAAAAACAAGTTGCTCTGATTTCCACACAATGTCTGAGATTGCATGCACAGGTGTTCATATACACAGGAGCGCGTGCGCGCGCACACACACACACACACACAAATATAATTTAAAAAATTTAAATAATCATACTTTATGACATTACATACAAATACAAGTTTTCAAAAATTAATTATTGACGTGTTCACTAACTGGTACTTCAGATACCTTCCCAGCAAAAACAGAACTGCCATTCTAGTGACTGGAGTACCATACAGCAGCTCTGCTGAGTGTTAACTATTCCCGTGCTGCTCTTTCTCGCGGTGCATTTGTTTTATTTCTGTAATAGTTCAGTATTCCAGCATAGGAGTCTGAGGAGTGTGAAAATGTCAGAGTGCAAAAGGGTGGCTGGCTCCTTGCATCGTGAGTCCACATTTACTACATCAACGTCGATCATGCTGTCATCCCACGAAGACACATTGACTTAAAATCTTCCTGATTCAGTTTGTATGTAAGAAAAATGTATTATGCAAAATGAAGAATTGCCAGTCAAGAGGTAAATGCTGCTAAATGTCAGTTGACAAAATCACGAGAGCTTTCACAGGGGGAAACTATATATTTTTACTATATGTCAGAATATTAACTGAAAGAACGATTTCAGAGAAGTGTAGCAGAAACCTCACTACACGAGAATTTCTAAAATGCAAGCTTCTTGGAAAACAAGTGATTGAAGGAAACTTTTTCTTTAAACTATTTAGATAGGATTGTCCAAATCTCATAACAAGATTCAATATTAGTATCACTATCAAATTTAACCACTTGTGAAGAAATATTAACTTATAAAAAAAAGCATAAGTGGGGCTGGAGAGATGGCTCAGAGGTTAAGACTCTGACACTGACTGCTCTTCCTGAGGTCCTGAGTTCAATTCCCAGCAACCACATGGTGGCTCTCAACCATCTGTAATGAGATCTGGTGCCCTCTCTGGCATGGAAATACACAGACAGTAGGATATACACAATAAATAAATCTTTTTTTAAAAAAGCATAAGTTTTTTGTGAAAATGAGTAGGAAATGACAATCACTGAAGAATCAAAAGGACAGGAATTTATTTATCCTGCAGACAATAAGCTGAGGGAAGAGGAAGAGGCTCCAACATAGGAGCAGTTGTTTCAGGTGTGCAGAGCCCTGGGTTCAATCCATAGTACTGAAATTAAATATTTGCTCTGAAAATACAAAACTGCAAGAGGAAATACATTTTAACTAAATATTAAAATTCCAAACTTATTAGAGATTTGACAGTTTCCATTTTGTTAAATTTAAAAATATCATCTAGGAACATGAATTATAGGCTCAATGTCCTTTATTTATGGCTAGAAACCAAATATGAGTGAGTACATCCCATGTTCCTCTTTTTGGGTCTGGCTTACCTCACTCAGGATAGTGTTTTCTATAATTCATGTTCCTAGAGAAGCTAAATAAGGTGAATCCAAAGACAAACACATAGGCATCCTCAGGAATATTAACCTTCATCAGGCGATGAAAGGAGACAGAGACAGAGACCCACACGGGAGCACCGGACAGAAATCTCAAGGTCCAAATCAGGAGCAGAAGGAGACGGAGCACGAGCAAGGAACTCAGGACCACGAGGGGTGCACCCACACACTAAGACAATGGGGATGTTCTATTGGGATCTCACCAAGGCCAGCTGGCCTAGGTCTGAAAAAGCATGGGATAAATCCGGACTAGCTGAACATAGCGGACAATGAGGAATACTGAGAATTCAAGAACAATTGCAGTGGGTTTTTGATCCTACTGCACGTACTGGCTTTGTGGGAGCCTAGGCAGTTTGAATGCTCACCTTACGAGACCTGGATAGAGGTGGGCAGTCCTTGGGCTTCCCACAGGTCAGGGAACCCTGATTGCTCTTCGAGCAGATGAGGGGGGGGGGGACTTGATCGGGGGAGGGGGAGGGAAATGGGAAGCGGTTGTGGGGACGAGGCAGAAATCCTTAATAAATAAATAAATTAAAAAAAAATAAAAATATCATCACACAGATAGGATTATACAAGATAATTCATAAATTTTTCACTGGTGTTCTTTTTAATAGAGTTGATTGTGTGTTGCAGGAGAAAGCAGCTTGTTGGTTTCTGCTGCTCAGTTCCCAGCCGCTCAGCTCGCTTAGCCCCGAAATAATCACACAGAAACTGTATTAATTAAATCACTACTTGGTCCTTTAGCTCTAGCTTCTTATTGGCTAACTCTTATATTAATTTAACCCATTTCCATTTAATATGTGTATTACCATGAGGTTGTGGCCTACTAGCCAAGTTTCAGCACATCTGTCTCCGGGGATGGATCCATGGCATCTCTCTCTCTGCCTTCCTTCTCCCAGCATTCAGTCCAGTTTTCCCCACCTTCCTAAGTTCTGCCCTATTAACAGGTCAAGGCAGTTTCTTCATTCACTTATGTTAATCACAGCACACAGAGGGGACACCCACGTCACTTGTGCCATTTTTTTTGTACCTTTTACTTCTTTATACTTTGTAACATCTCCAATATCTTCATATATATATTTGAATTTTAGAATTCATCTTCCTATCTGGCTTCAGAGTTCTTTATTAGTTTTCTTACATAGAATTGCTCTATTAGTTAAAATTGAGTTTCTCTCAAGATTTAATGAGTATGTGCTATTTACTTGAAGAGAATCCATTCTTAGTTATCATTTAATCAAACCTAATTGCCTTAAACTTAGTGGCTTACAATTACAGCTTATCATGTCCTGTTCATATGATTTTCTGCATCTGGAATTTGAACAGAACTTGGAAAGAGAACTATGTCCCACACAGATTTAACTAATCCACCCTGGAACTCAGCTGTGAGTACACTGTCCTAGTGCATATGAACTTAAGGATTTGGAATGGGATGGGATGTTAGAAATCTCCAGCTGGACTACGAGATTCAACACTTGAGCAGTTTGCATAGCATCTCAGGATCCAGGAAAGCAAACTGGAAGCCTCCAGGATCTAAAGGCAGATCTAGCACGGCAGAGTCGTTTTTGCTCTGTGATCCATTGATGCTACAGGGTTGTCCTTCAGTATCTATTGAGGATTTGCACCATGACATCAAAGATAACAAAACCCAAGAATATTCTGTTCTCTAAAATGCAAAAAGTTGTAGTATGGCATATAAGCTGCTTATTTCCCTTTATTATTTAAAACTCGCAATACATTTACTTAGGAAACCCACCACAAGATAACATTGTAAAAAAAAAAATGTCTCTAAAGTATGGTTTAGAGAATAATGAAAAACGTTTCCACAAGTCAGTACAAACTTTATTTTAAGCAATATATTGCCAATCTATATTCGTTTGCATTTCAGCTTTGGGAATACATAAACTCAGAATACCAGATTCTCTTTATTAATCATTATTGCCACACAGTTACCAAAATGTAAGAAGGAATTCTGTTTTCCAAAGAGAAGACACAGAAAAGGAATCATGGCTTCACTTACTCTCCAAGAATTATTTATACTTTTTTACATATCAAAGTCTTTACCCTCCCTCAAAGTTTTAAATTCTGATTTATTATATTATATTATAGTTCTTGAAGAAACTTCAAAAATGCAATTTACAATTTGGAATACAGTATGTAATTGTAGCTTATAAAATAAAACTTATATATAATAACAATCATTTGGGACGTTGTACTAAATGTAGAAAGAATAAAGGAATTTCCTTTATATTTGGAAATGTTTATGTAATATATGTTAATCATTTTGATCACATTTTTCCATCCTCCAACGCATCCTAGAAGTTTCCCTCTATCTTCATCAAATTCTCTCTCTCTATGTCTCAATCTCTGTCTTTGTCTCTGTCTCTGTCTCTCTCCCTCTCTCTCTGTCTCAAAAAGAAACAAAACAGAAAAAGTCAAGACAAAAGAAAATGAAGTAACAACTACTACAAAATATCACTGAGTTTGTATTATGTTGGTCAGAATTAGACTTACCCTAGTGTGTGGTTGATGTACCTAGTAACACTCCATATGAGAAAACAGATTTAAACATTGCCATGAGTTAAAAATTGAAGAAAGCTTCTTGGTTATGGGTGGAATAGATGTGTGCATATTCATAATGTGTCTGGAAGACACATTTTTCTTGGAGTTACTTATCACTTATGCATCTTACAATAAATATTTCCACCTCTTCTTCTGCATGGATCCCTGAGCCTTGAGGGAAGGGTTTTGATGAAAACATCTCTTTTAGGAATAAGTGAGTGTTCAAAAGTCTCTCGCTTACTGTGCACTACCAAGTTGTGAGTCTAGTTAGTTCTCATCTATTGCACATACCCTCTCTAATGAGGGATGAGAAAGTTACTTATCTAGGAGCAAAACATTTTATTGCAGAAAAATAGTATTAGGTTTCCTTGGGCCCTTGACTTATGTAATGTCATGTTCTTGGCAGTAGCTGTTGTGATTTTCATCTAATCAAATTTATAAAAAAATCCTTTGCTTTGTGGCTAGTATCCACTTATGAGTGAGTGCATACCATGTTCATCTTTCTGGGTCTGGGTTACCTCACTCAGAATGATTTTTCTAGTTCTATCCTTTTGCATGTAAATGTCAAGATATCATTGATTTTACCACTGAGTAATACTCTGATGTGTAAATATGCCACATCAGAGTACTACTCAGCAGAAAAAAAAATGACATTTTGACATTTGCATGCAAAATGGATGGAACTAGAATAAAAGGATATTGAGCCTATAGTTCATGATCCTAGAGAAGCTAAGTAACAAGGTTAACCCTAAGAAAACATAAACCGATTCATCTGGAAGGGGGAAACAGAGAAGATTGACTGACAAAATTGGGAGCATGGGGGTGGGGGTAGTTAGGAGGGCGAAGATGGGAAAGGAGGGGATAAGGGGAGTGGGGAGGATAACTTGAAGAGGCAGGATAGTGGAGATGGAGGAAGGACAGAGATGAAAGCTAGTAAAATGATACTTGAATTAGGGAGCCATTATGGGGCTAGCAAGAAACCTGGCACTAGAGAAATTCCCAGGAATCCACAAGGATTACCGCACCTAAGACCCTAAGCAACAAAGGAGAATGTGCCTGAACTGCTCTTGTCCTGTAGTCAGAGTGATGATTATCTTAAATATCACCATACAACCTTCATCCAGCAACTAATGGAAACAGAGGCAGAGACCTACATCGGACTAAGCTTCCAATGTTCAGCTGAAGAGTGGGAGGAAGGAGAATATGAGCAAAGAGGTCAAGACCATGATGGGTTCACCCTCTAAAACAGTTTACCTCAGCTAATAGGAGCTCACCAACTCTAGCCGGACAGGTAAGGAAACTGCATAGGTCCAAACTAGTTCTGAATTTGGGTATCAGTTTTATGGCTGGGGAAGATTGAGGGGCCACTGGTAGTGGCTGTTTTGGAACCTGCTCTCTTTAAATGGACACCTTGCTCAGCCTAGATACAGTAGGTAGGGCCTTGGACCTTCCACAAATCAATATGTGTGCTTTATTCCTCTCTGAGGAGTAGGTGGCATAGGAGGGAAGGTGGAGGTAATGGAAGATGGAGAGGGAGTGGGAACTGAGATTGGTATGTAAAATGAAAAAGGATAGTTTGTTTTCTTTAAAAAAATAATAAATAATACTGCTATGAACATAGTTGAACAAATGCTTTTGTCATATGATAGAGCATCTCTTGAGATGGGTGGGAGGAGGGGGAGGGAAATGGGAGGCTGGGAGGAGGTGGAAACTTGTTTTTTGTTTATGTTTTTTTTCTCCTTTTCTCAATAAAAAAATTTTAAAAAAACAATAAAAAAATAATAATTTACCAAAAATCAAACTTAAAAGTAGTTGTTTTCTCTCATAACATTTGTGCTGCTATTGCAACCAGTATTTCTTGTAGACTGAATACTAGCAAATTTCAAGGTTTATAGTTAAGCAATATTGATTGTCACCCTTTCTTCCTGTAGCATGAACGGTACCTTCTAGTACCATGAACACTACATAGTAAGGCTTAAGCATCTAGTTAGCTACCAGCTAAATTTCTCTTTTTGGATGATGAGAGTAAGTGATATCTTCAGCAGTTTTTCTTCACCAGTGGGGAGTAATTGCTAGCTCTGGCCTGTGATGTTTGTAGATTCCCATGGGGCCCATTTGATTAACAATACAGCAAGATGTACATGAATCTTGGAAAAGAAGTTTTGATTAATGCCATAAGATATTTATTCACAACATTGTATTCCGTACTATTTAATGATTCCATTTAGGTTCTTTTAATATATGTCTATGCTTCAGGAAGCTTTTAAATTAGTAAGTTTTCACATGGTTTTTCAAAGGAACTTTAATAATAGTTGAGCATCCACATATTCCCCTTCGTTTCCATTCTGTCAAATATCCCTCTTTATTTAATCCTCCTATTCTAGTTTTCCCTCTGGCTTTCCATAACAATATATTACAGTTCTTCTTCCTTGAAAGATCCTTTACTCCACTCAATTCCTTACTAGGTAGTTAACCTATGTCATTATTCAGATTGTAACACACATGTTAAAAACTCAAAAGCTAGCATCCATATATAAGAGAAAATATGCAATACTTGTCTTTTGGTGTCTAGGTCACCTAATTCAGGATGATTGATTTTAGCTATGCCCATTTACTTGGAAATTTCATAGCTTCATATGTTTTAACAACTGAATACTATCCTATCATGTAAATGCACTAAATTTTCATTATTCAATGATGCATTTCTAGGCTATTTCCAACTACTAAATATTATGAATAGAGGAGCAGTGAATGTGGATAAGTATATATCAAGTAGAGTGTACAGCCCTTTGAATATATGCCCATGAGTGGCATAGCTAGATCATAAGGTAGATCTATTCCCTGCTTCCACAGGAACCACACACTGATTTTCATCACAGTTGTACAAGTTTTTATCCCACCAGCAATGGTTAAGTATTCCCCATCTTCTTTTCATCCTTGTGTTATCATGTTTTATTGATTTTAGACATTCTGACTGGTGAAATTTCAAAGTATTTCTAATTTGTATTGGTCCAATTGATAAGCATGTTTAGGATTTAAGTTTGTCTTAATGATTTGTATTCCGTCTGTTGAGTACTCTCTGCTTAATTCTATATCACATTTTTAATTGGGCTATTTGTTTTCTTGATGCTTTGTTATTACATATATGATATATATATATATAATATAAATAGATGGATAGATAGATGATTGATTGATATATTAGATGTGAATCTTATATCGATTTTTACAGCAGACTTGATTAACCCAAAACTGAAAAAGAATACAAATATCCATTATGCATTTTTGGTACATTTGGCAGATCAGATTATGACTAATGCAAATTTGTAAGTCGTAGCTTGCTGTGACTGGCCTTTAACATTTGTGTTGATGAACATTCTTTATCTGATATGTATTTCCCTCCAATAAAATCATCCCTAATATACTATGTCCATTCAATCCTAATATTAAAGTTATTGATCAAGTATACATTCCTGTCATTTTTTATTTGTTCATGAACAGACAAAAAGACTTACAAAGAGACAGGCAAATGATTGATAGATAGATTGATACATACATAGATTGATTGATATATAGATAAAAAATATAAATGACACATATAGCTTGTGTCATTTGCAAATGGAGTTAGGTCATAAATTTCCCTTTCTGAACTTTCTCAGCATAACCTCTGGGACACTGTTGTGCTATTGATCCTTGCACATTTAATCTTTACTGGAATAAACATGTATTTTTTCTGCAGGCAAAGTTTGCATCTAATTCATTTATACACTATAAACTGGCATTGAATATGCTAAGTAATTGTCAGTTTTATGAAATCTTGAGCCTATTTCTACTTGTGGAAAAGGAATTAATTGTAGGGATCTGCATCATGACTGACTTTGTTATTTAGTGGCTGTGAGTCTCCAAGAAAATAAATCTTCATAGACCAGAGTCAAAAAATTTTGCATACTTCAGAATACTGTTTCAGAATAAAATGAGTTTTGATATGCAAGCTACATAGAAATGATAATTATTAGCCATTATGATCAAGGTATGTCCAAAAGATATTAAGTTAAGTAGTACTCTAAAGTGCAGCATGAATGTTGGTAAATTGTTTTGTAGGAAGTTCTTGTCAGGGTAGAATTTAATATTTTGTTTTTTGTGGCCCAATCTAGTAAGTAACATTAACTTGAGTTTATAAAACCATCAGGAGTAGATTTATATGACATGGCCATAAGGAAGATTTGAAACTCCCAGTGCTTTGTAGTACTGAAACACAAAGACTCATTAGGGCATATTAACATGTCCATGTTTCTAAAGAGAATGCTGTGATCTGGGTATCTATTACTCTATCAATGTTAACAACTCTATTAAGTACATCTCTTTAGGCTATCATTTCATCCTTAAGTTGCCTTTACTAAGTACAGAGTTAGCAGATAAAGACTAAATAACTTCAATGAGAATAAACAAATCCAGAAAACACTTCTTTTCTCCCATTTTATTGAAAATTGCTTTGTCCCCCCCCATATACAATATCCTGATCACAGTTTCAGATCCTTCCACCCCTACTGCTTACACTTTATCTCCATTCCCATATGGATCCAGCCCCTTTCTTTGTCTAACTAACAAATAATTAGAAAATAGGCTTCCTAGGGAAAATTAAAAATTAAAATATATTAAATAAAAAAACACACTGTAAAAGGTCAAACAAAAAAAAAAGAAAAGAAAAAACCCAAAAGGCACAATAAACAAAGATGCAGAGACTCCTCATTTGCACACTCAGGAACTCATAAAATCACTAAACTAAAAGTCATAGTAAAATCAAAGTAACTATAGAATGAAAAGACAATACATGCACCTACATTTAGGAGTGTGTGTGGTGGGGTGATCATATATACATATGTGAAGATCTTCATATCTATACATAGATTCATATACCTATATAGGTATACACAAATACCTATATATACTTATAGGTATATGTGTAGAATTTATATCTATAGCAATATAAATATAGATATATGATCTGAGATACATTTCTGCTACAAAATGTTTATAGCCAAATACTTCAAGATTTTCTTTCATATGTCATTCATTTACAAAATAGTCTTGCAGATTTTCAGCAAAAAATATGCTATTTCATGCACGAAAACAAAGTTTAAAATGTATAATGGTCTGCTTTCAGTTTTATCTAGAAAATATTTATTTCTTTTTATTACTGTCTTGACCAAATTTTTCCTTTTATTTAGTAGTGAGTTGTTTAGTTTCCATGAGTTTAGAAGCTTTTTGTTGTGTTATTTTTGTTGACACCCATCTTCAATCCATGGAGGTCTCATCAGATGTATGGTGTTATTTCAATTATATCACATCTGTTGAGACTTGCTTTGAGTCTGAGTATGTCATCAGTTTTGGAGAAAGCTCCATGGTGTTCTGAAGGGATGCTCTCTCTTTATTCCATGTGAAATGTTCTATAAATATCTGTTAAGCTCATTTAATTTACTATGTCTTTTGTCCCCAGCACTTTCCTATATAGTTTTTGTCTGGATCAAGTCAGTCACTATCTGTGTGCGAGGGTCAATAAAGCTTAAATAAATTTTCTTTTAGAACTTTGATGCCCTTGTGTTTGGGTGCATGGATTTTTCAGATCACCATGTCCTTTCGGTGGATCTGGAGTCCTTTGCGATCTCTTATGATTAGTTTTTGTTTTAACTCTATTTTGACAGATATTAAAATGATATTAAGCTTGCTTCTTCTATCCAATTGCTTCGACTATTTTTTTCTAATTCTTAATAGGAAGTGATTCCTATCCTGGATTTTGAGGTATGTTTCTCAGATGCAACAGAAGGATGGAGCCTGTGTCCACATCCATTCTGTTAGTCTATTTGTCTGCTGTAGAGCTGAATATGAGACTGGTGAAATGGATGTAGTGGAGATGAAGAAGATGTGAAGACGTTCGGCAAGCCTAACCTGCTCTCTTGCTGGGGTGGCATGCAGGTTCCCAGGAAACGCCTGTTGGAATTGGTAACTAGAATTTTAGGATCCTTTTGAGTGAAGTTTAGAGGGGAGTATCTGTGTGATCAACTGGAGGTGTGAGGGAGGAAAGGGAGGTCTCAGCTCATGATCAGCTACAGTCTTGGGGAGGAAACTGAAGGAATAAATTTGAAGAAGAGAAGAGGTAAGATGTACACTTAGCCTATCTGCTTCCCAGGCAGGAGTCCAGAAAATACTTCTATGTAACGTGGCAAGGACCAGCCTCAAGTGGATTCACACATTCCAAAGTAAAAGCATGATGATTAGAATTATTAAACAAAAAGGAATATAGATAAGAGAGAAATAAGAGACAAAACACAGACCAGCGTTGGGAGGGAAATTCAGTGAATACTGAATCACCCCTTTATTTTCCACATGTCTTTTTATACCCCACTCCAAAGGGGGAGGGGAGGCAACAGACTTCATAAACAGAGCATCTCTGACTTTTGGTCAAGATGGAGCTGATACACCTCTGTACTCAAAATAGTAATCAACCACTCTAGGTCAGGACCTCTTGGTTTGTGGCCACTTGTCAACACTTTGAAATAGCAAAACAAGCTGGGACTCTGACCTCTAATCAAGGTGGAATGGACTCACAGCTGTGGGCCCTGACAATACAGTCCTAACCCAAAACACAAATTATTAATAGGGAAATTGTACTTACATCTGTAGAAATTTTCCTTTGTTTCTAAATCCTATTTTTATTTATTTATCCATTCATTCATCCATTTATTTTTATTTAATTGCCAGTGTTGCATGTGTGTGAGTGTGAATATGTGCTTGCCAGGGTGTGTTTACGTGGGTAAGAAATGACTTTCAGGAGTCAGATCTAACTTTCCACCTCTAAAGCCTTGTCTTGTTTGTGCTTCTGAACTATGTGCTCCCTTAGAGTTGGCATATGACCTTCCAGACAATTTTCCTGTCCTCTCCTTCCAACTTGCTACAGGGGTGCTGGGAGTACAGATGCAACTGCCACATCTGGCTTTTTACATAGATTCTGAGGATGCAATCTGGTTTATCAGGTGCCATTACTAGTGTTTTGATCAATTGAACTACCTGTTCACCGTGAACTTCATGGTTCTAATTTACTTAGTATATGCTACCATAGTACAGGAAAGTTTCTCAAAAAATTTGGAAAATTGTTATTTTCAAAACTTGACTTTTCTGGGGGTGGAGAGATGGATAGCTCAGAGGTTAGGAGCACTGCCTGTTCTTCCTAAGGTCCTGAGTTCAATTCCCAGCAACCCCATGGTGGCTCACAACCATCTGTAATGAGATCTGGTGCAGAATACAGTATATATAATAAATAAATTTAAAAAAAAGAAAAAAACTTGACTTTTCCTAAATTGTCCATTGTATTTCATGGAAGAATTTACAATGTGAAAGAAAATGTTCTATCAATTTGATATTAATATTTTTATGAAGTGTTTTGATTTAATTGTTTAAACTTTTCTTCTAAGGTAAAGTAGAAATTCATTTAAGCATAAGAACCTAAAGGTAGATACATTTTGTCTTTCAATATTATAAAGAAGACACTATGAAATAAAGTATTTTATGGGAAAATTATTAAACATGTGAAAATAATAGATAAAATTTTAAATGTTAATGAGTATACTTATTAAGAAACAGTGTTATTGGACAAGAAAACATAAATTATAATTTGACAGTTTTTAAGTTTTAACTTCTTGCATTTACAAACTGTTATTGAACTACACCCATATTCCCAAATATTCTCTATAAATGTTTCTTTACATTTAAAGGGGAATATGCTATGGAGATTTTCATTGGTATGGATCTTGCTTTATTCATACAAATTTGAGGTCAATTTTGTTATATGTATATGTATTTCTGATCTTCATTAAGGTACTGTGTTTGTGTAGCTCATTTTTTTTTCTTTTTTCTTTTTTTGAATTTTCGAGACAGGGTTTCTCCGTAGCTTTTGGTTCCTGTCCTGGAACTAGCTCTTGTAGACCAGGCTGGTCTCGAGAACTCACAGAGATCCGCCTGCCTCTGCCTCCCAAGTGCTGCGATTAAAGGCGAGAGCCACCACCGCCCGGCTTGTGTAGCTCATTTTAAAATGTAATGTATTATTAAGAAAAATAGGTTAATAGATAATCATCTATGGTGGTGAAGCTTATAGTCATGTTAGTTAGATTTTCTAGATGTACAGAGATATATTTCAGTTCAAAAAGTATTCTTCAAATCTTTCAGAGACCTTCAGAATACGGCATTTAAAATGTTTAAGAACTTAAGATTTTTCATGACAGTGAGACGCATCTGCTCCTGGCAGCACCAGTCTACTTCAAGAGGAAGATAGGCATCAAAGAGGCTCGTTATGGAGTTGGTTAGCCATTTGGGCAAGAAACTGCTCTTGCCTAGACTGCTAGACTGGACATGCAGGTCCCACAGAGAAATGACTGCTGAACTTGCCTAAAGGTGAGATGATCCCTTCAGGGTTCTTTCTTCATGAAAGAATCTGCAAAACATTCTGCAGGATACAAAAGAAAGTGACTGAACTGTCTTTAAACTTTCCTGATTTATGGAAAAGTCTGTCGGATACTATGGGCCTGTAGGCTGAAGGTGGATGCCCCAATTGGACAGAGAAACTTTGGGTAACTATCCAGGCAGTGAGATATCTCTGTCATTTTTAGAGTTTTGGAAGTTGTTTACAATGCACTTCCTGTTTACTTAGGTAATATCATGTCCTTCTGGAGTCTTTGATGGAGTTAGAAAATTTATAGTTATAGTTTTCCTTAATTATGATGAAAAGTAAAGTAGATATAAATATGGTAACTGTAATTCTTGCTTGATAACTGTTTTGTTGTATGTAATTTTACTATGTTAAAGTTAAAACCTTCCTTTTCATTTAAACAGTAAAGGGGAGGTGATGTGGGAGGCCCCTTTGTGTACTGTGATCACAATTAATGAATAAAGAAACTGCCTTGGCCTGTTGAAATGGCCGAACTTAGGTAGGCAGGGAAGATGGAACTGAATTCTGAAAGGAAGAAGGCAGAGTCAAAGAGACAATATGGAGCCGCCAAAGACAAACATGCTAAAACTTTGCTGGTAGGCCACGACCTTGTGGTGATGGACAGATTACTTAAAATGGGTTAAATTAAGATGTAAGAGTTAGCCAATAAAAAGTAATAGCTAATGGGCCAAGCAGTGCTTCTATTAATATAGTTTCTGTGTGATTATTTCAGGTCTAAACTAGCCAGGCGGCCAGAAAGAACAAGAGGGCCTCCCCCTATATAAGAACCAAAAGGTAGAAACATTTTGCCTTTCAATATTATAAGGAAGACACTATGAAACAAAGTATGTTACAGGAATAGCATCCTAAAAATTCTTGAACATATGAAAATAATAGTTGAAATTTTAAATGTTAATGAATATACTTATTAAGAAACAGTGTTATTGGACAAGAAAACATAAATTATAATGTTGATGGCTTTTAATTTTTAACTTCTTGCATTTACAAACTGTTATTGAATTATTAACAAACCTCAAAGAAGACAATTGTTCCATGCATATTTCATGTATTAAAATCCTAAAACATATAATGTTACCAGTGCAAAACTTGAGACATAAGTATACATCAGTTAAAATAAGTGTCTTACTGAGAAAGCATTCATTTTAAAATATATAGTACTTTCATCTTTCCTTTTTTACTGCTATTTGTGCCATGAGCAGTTCTAAATCATTAGAAAAATACATATTTATGTGTACACACACACACACATTATTATGGTCAATTTAAGATTGTAATCTTGGAAATTAAATTTATTTCTAGAAAAGTAATTGCCCTTATTTCTGTATTACATTTTAAAATTACTGGCTATAGTCAATTGCTCAGGCTTTCATTACAGAACAACATATATTTTGTAAATTCAGAAAAGGACAAATATTTCAGGGTTCTATACAAAGAATAAATATGGAGGAGAAGGTTGCAGGTATTTCTAAACACTTAAATCTGATATGGAGGAGCCAGTGTAAGCAAAATTTGTTTCTACTAGATTTCTCTCATTGTCTTTAAAACAAACACTTTTATTTCTGAATGTGGCAGTTAATCTTCTTATTCGTCTGGAGAGATTTAGAACAATTTAGGACACTTAAGTGCGTCTATAAAGGCATTTCCAGGGAGACCTGCTCAATAGAAGGAGAGGTTCTTCCAATGAAGAAAGCATCATCCCGTGGTTTGAACATCTAGACCAAACAAACAGTTTTATAAAGAAGGAATACAAATTTCTGGGAGATTCTTTGAAAATGTTCAACATTTTTTGACTTCAGGGAAATATGGATTAATACTAGTTTAAAATTCCATGGTTTTCTTTCTTTCTTTTTTTCCCCCTGCAAGTAGAGTTGATTTCCAAAAAAAAATTAAAGTTGCAACATATCACAAGGATTATATAGTATTGCATGAATGGTGACTATTAAAATAGTAGCTCTTCAGTATCCTAATAATAATAATAATATGTTGAATGGTGAAAGAATGTTACATAACATGAATATAGATAGTACATTGCTTTAATTGAAAAAGAAGAAAAAAGTAAAGGCTGTATGGCAAGCAGACAAATCAAGAAATTGGATATTATAAATGACAGAAACCTTTTGGAGCCCATTGGTGACCATAAACATTCTGCTACATCTATAAGCCTGATAGGAACCTAAGAAAACTGAGATGTACCCGACAAGAAGTATTAATTACTCTGAAGAGTTAACCCTGTAGAGGAGAAAGCCTCTCTCCATACTGTAAAACACATCTCTACAGGAATATCATAGTTGTAAGAAAGTGTATTTAAACAAAACAGACTGGTCAATTTCCACAGAAATAACTAATTAAGCAGATATATATATTTAATATTCATGAAAATTACACTATTAAGTGATACAAAACTAAATTTTCAAAGCAGAATTAAAATTTAATTAGCTATCAGGTAAAGGAGCTTATAAGTTTGACCCTGCTATAGGCCAAGGAGGAAAAACTCCATATTCTTTGCACCTCTGAATAGTTTCATTACAGTGTAGTTAATATGCAATCCTGCTGCAAAGACCATATAAACCTTGTCCTTTAGAAACGCACCCTTAAATTAAATAAAAGGAAAACAAAATAAAAGTGCACAGAGAAAGAAAATTCCTAAAGCAGGAAATATAATTGTCACCAAATTAAGCTTCCAATTCTGAGAATGGGTTACATTAAATTGAATTCTTGGTCAAAAAAACCCCATTGTAACCACCCCCATAAAAATAACCAGGTTATTGCCAAGGATACTGGTTGCTTTTCACAAACTAATGATACGATATAATTGCTGAAGACAGCACCTTCATAATTATTGAACATGGAGAAGTTACGTTGGTGCCTACCTACAGCCTGCACCACCTCCTGACAAATGCTCATTGTACTGGAAGGTAGAGTTCATGGTACTGGAAGGTATTGTTCATGTCAATGTTCGTGGTACTGAAAGTTACTACAGGAGCAAAGTCAACAACAGCCCACTACAAACTCTTCTATTTACGACGTGATCTGTCCGCAAGATGTGCTAGTTCAAGAGTGACACGAAGACAGTGGGATGAAGCAACCAAATCTCTCAGTGGCGTGGAACCCATCCCTGGCACTGCGCAGGAGGCCAAAAACCTAAGATTAGGTAGGTCAAGTATCCAATGAAATGCAATCACTCATTTTCTGCTAAAGGAACATAGTACTAAAAAGACTTCTTAAGGACAGTCTGTTTTATCAGTAGATCAGTGTCTCACTCAGCCATCATCAGAAAAACTTCCTCCTGCAGTAGATGAGAAATAATACTGTTACCCCACAAATAGACAGGGAACACTCAATCCTAAATGGATTATTTCCATCAAGTCCCTTCCTTCAGGCCTCATGAAATTCTGTATAAGGGGAGGCAAAATGATGGTAAAATTCAGGACAAGGGAAACGGGTTTCTATACAAAGCAGGATGGATGCTCATATGAATTTCCAGAGAGTGGGGCAGCATGCATATGACCATAGCTAGGGGCCTATGGGGTCCCAGTATTGTGAGAGGAGTCAAACTCAAACCTGCATCCCTATCTCAGAAGTCATCACTGTAGCACAATTAATAAAAACCCAGAGATAGAAACTGGGGTTCAACCTAAATATCTGAAAAGCAAAGCACTCAGCCACTGGCTCTTACCTAGACCTCAGTCCAAAATGGTGATCCTGAATCCAGAAATCTCAGAATGAAACTTATTTTATAATACTCTCTAAGGATGCGATTAAAGGTATGCACTACTGGGATTAAAGGCATACACTGCCCAATTTCTAGGCAGCTAGTGTGGCTTCTGGGGTTAAAGGTGTATGTTACCACTGGCCTGTCTCAGGCCAGTGGGTCTTTATTTGTTAAAATAAAACGAAATACCAACAAAATTCTCCAACCGAAAGCCACTAGAAAATAAAAAAAAAAAAACATTTTTTTTTATTTTGTTGTTGTTGTTTTTGTTTGTTTTCCAAAGAAGTCAGTACTGGTTGTACAAACCTTTCTTACTTAAAAGTCCAGGTGCCATGCCCAATAGTTAATTACCAATATAAAACAAATTCTTTGGCATTTTTGAAAGTACTTTGTCTAATAATATTTTGTCTGGGATTAATTTTTTTTTATTTTTACCATCCAGATCCTTCCTGTATATAGTACATAATGTGGTTTCTTGTTTCATGTTTCTATGGGATTTCTGCGTGTATGAACTTATATTTTTCTATGTCTATGTGTTTTTTGAGCTTTTTCTTTGGCTTTGTTTCTTCTCTTTAATTGTTTCTTTTGTCCTGTCCTGGTTAAGTTGTTTTGATTTTACCTAACTATTTTTAGATACTAGTTTGTATTTCATTGAGAGAGAGAGAAAGAAAAATTGTAGATTTGGTGGAGAGGATGTGGAAGACCTAGGGGGAGTTCAGGGAGTAGAATGATGATCAGAATATACTGTATTAAAATTATACATTTTCA
This sequence comes from Microtus oregoni, assembly GCF_018167655.1. NCBI lineage: Eukaryota > Metazoa > Chordata > Mammalia > Rodentia > Cricetidae > Microtus > Microtus oregoni. Next base: position 22,042,645 of record NW_024543060.1, read on the forward strand.
ATGAATATATATCACACAGAAAAAGAGATTAATGCAGTAAGAAAGAGGCTATGCTGAATACACGATGCAGAAAAATAACAAAAAAAGACAGATGGAATAAGTGAAATATTTCTATTTTTTATGTTTACAAGAATTTAGTGTAGGATGAAAACTATAACTATGAGAAATGCTCATTTAATGGTCATTCCTTAAAACCACATATAAATTTGCTACAGTCTTTTCGTTGATAATGAATATTTCTTTATTTCTTTGGCTACATAATTTGAAATGTGATTAAACTAAAAATGATACTATATCCAAACCCTATTTTGTTGACTACTGCTCTGCTTGCTTGTAGAATCGGTAGTTGAAGTAGAGAGAGCAGCCAGGGACAAAACATAAATTTTATGCTAAAATTGGCAAATAATATTATTAAACAAATATTAAATAGCTTAAATTAAGTCAAAATTTCTCACAGTTGATAAGGTATTTTAATTATGTGTTTAAAAAAACTAAAGGTTGCGCCATGCATCAGCTGCAGGGGAAAATCTCATAAGGGATCGCATTAGTTAATGATTAAACAATTTCAACATTTAAAACTTGAAAGAGCAGCTAATTTTTACAACATGAAGCAATCACTTAGATAGAGTTTCTACTTATCCTTTATATAGTATAAACATCTCCATAATGTAATATCAAGATTGTAATCGGGAACTGTTCTTTTGTTCTCAGGCACCCAGACTCAAATAATTACAGAGAAACTATATTAATTACAACACAGTTTGGCCAACAATTCAGGCACATTTCTAGTTAGCTCTTATTTCTTAAATTAATGCATTTATATTATTTTGTTTTTAGCACAATGCTCATGGTTTGTTACCTCTTGCTTTTTGGGCTGCTACATGGTATCTGCCTCCTTGGTCTCTTTGATTCTGCCTACTCTTGCTCTATATGGCTGTTCCGTCTTCCCACCTAGCTTTACTCTGCTAACCCACTGGAGGAAACAGTTTCTTTTTTACCAATGGTAATAAAATATATTCCTAGCCTACAAAGGGAAATCCCACACCAAAGGTTTGTATTTTGCTAATGTAGTATGAATATCTCCATGATGTGGTTTCGATATTCACAGTTAACCTTAGAAGACCTGAATCCAAATAATATTTTTGTACCAGTAGACATTTTTGGGGGACGGAGGGTTCAAGACAGGGTTTCTCTGTAGCTTTGGAGCCTGTCCTCGAACTAGTTCTTGTAGACTGCAAATCTCTGTGAGTTCGAGGCCAGCCTGGTCTACAAGAGCCAGTAGCATTTTTATCTGTAACTATTCATCACTTAGGGGTAATTGCTTGTAAGACTACCCATATGAATAAATAATAGCATGAGAAATGGGTAAAAATATTTAAAACTAAATAGCAATAAAGAATTATCACGTACTACCAATTTTGTGTGAATGGTCTTACTAATTTCTAAGATACCTTGGGGCTAACTGAATCTCTGACTCCCAGGCTTTAACTTTAGGCTAAGACTTATTCTGTCCAAAAATAGGTGTAAAGTTAGCCCCTTGCTGGCCTAAATTGAGTGTGAAATTATCCACATTGTTTTTACAAGATCAACTAATCAGTTAAAGGGGAAATTTACTAATTAAAAACATGGCCTTCCTTTTGCAAATGAGAGGTCAAAAAATAATCAATCATTAGGAAAAAGGAAATACAGTGAAATTTAATGGCAGTACAGAAATGTTACTTCTTTATCAAGATCCTTAAGCCTGCCCATACTTCACTGTGGCTCTTTCTCCTAACAAATGAACTAAAATTGAGTATAAAAGCAAACTCAAATGGACTTCAATACCACATACCAAATACACCATTCTAAACATAAAGCTGTTGGATTGAAATAACTTTAGAAGCTTTTCTTGAGAAGATGGTATATTAATGACTTCTTGCTTCATTTTCCTAGATGCAAAAACAGTGAAATGTCTATAAAATATTTGTTCTACATTATATGGAAATGTCAAATATCAAATACCACAGTCATATATGCTGTCATTTGTCTTTATTAAATTTGTTTCTGGAGCACTATGTAGTTGAAACATCTCTTAAAGAAATGCTATAATAACAATTTGTACTCTAACTACACCAGGGAAATCATAATTTTCAAAATAGGTGATTGTATGGCTGGCACTATAGTTGGTCATTTTCCAAAAGCTATCAGCTATCCTAACGCCCCCAGATAACAAAAGAGCAAAAAACAGCCACAGAAACTGGCTGTTGGAATGAAAATCCAAGTTAATAGCATTTATGTATGAATGCTAGCATCCCCCGTAGTCTGCTGTTGCTGGATTTTTAAGCAGCTCTGTAACTGCCACTGTTGTAAAGTGTATATACCGACTCAGAGTAGACTTCCTCTGCTGATTCTGCACTGCTGTGTGTGGGGTGGCTAGGATAAACACCATGAAAGCTCAGCAGTGTTTGACAAGGCAGACTATTAATCAACCACCAGGAAACTCACCCTACATTAGACCCCCTGGGGATTCTGAAAGTATTTTCAATAGTGCAATTCTAATGCCTCTGGCAGTCACAGAGTTTGGATATGTTAAACTCAAGACTCATCCTGTGGAAGGCAGGATGTTTTGAAATGAATGTAGCTACGCGTAACTGTTAAGAATGGGTGGGTTCTCTTGATTTTCCTACATTTATTTTATCTGACAGAATCCTAGTTATGTCAAGGGTTTTAAGGGTTGGATAAGGATTGCCTGTTTTTGACAGTTGAATGAATGCAAATTGGCAAGCAAAACTGGAAATGAAGAACAGCCAAAAGATGCCACACTTGACAGATCATTTTGTTATTTGACTTTGAAGTCAACGTAAGACTGGGTAACCATAGCAATGATTATACTTTTTTTCCATTGTCTTTTAACTCATTAAGTAAATAACTCACCTTATTTCATTGTCATTTAAACTTCCACTCTTACACATGGTCCTTCACCTAGAGAAAAGTCTTTTTCCAAAATGCATCGATTAAAATCTGTCTACCAAAATAGCGTGAGAATTTTACAACTTGAATATTTGTATTAAATATGAAGAATTAAAGGGAAGTAAGATCATATAATGCTTTACTGAGTAAATCAACAGGACATTCTCTGCTAGCACATTCTTACATGTGGTTTCTCTTTCTTCATTTTACCCTAGATTATGGAGACAGGGAGCAAGAAGTAAGAGTATGAGTTGGAAAAGCAGACAAGTTCTCAGTTATAGCAAATGCAATTACAACTGAATGAAAGTGCATAGGAGTTAAATTGTCTACAGATTTGGTTCTTTCCAGTTCCTGCTTTTTAAAGACTTCGATAGCAGAATGTTAAAAATGTTACACTCACGGTGAGTATGGAACCGAAAATAGAAATGATAACTACTTTTAGCAACTACTACTTGTGAATAGATAAGAAAATAGTAAATTAAATCCATAAAACAACGATATAAATATTTAAAGACACAGAAGACTAATCTAGAGTAGCTTCTGATTTAAATTAATAGCCCTCATCAGCTTTTTGTTCAGAGGAAAATGAAGTGATTTTGTTATGTTTATGTTATCTATTATACTGAATTTAGCTCTCTAGACAGACTAGCTAGATATAGTCTAAAATTACAAAATTATGTGTGGATCTTGAGTATTGAATTTATGAGTTATTATATATCAAACTGGTATGATTGACTCTGAAGTAAAGAAATAAGGTTTTTGAAGATATTAGGTCAAATTAACTGTCTAATTCTTATTAATTTGCTTTAGTTCTTTCATATGAAATTTTACTCCAAGTTAAATAATTAAACCAATTTCAATCTATGCAATTTTTAGTCTAAGCCACAGGCTCATTATATATATATATATATATATATTGACGCTTGTGTACATTCATTTAAGTTTTAATGTTGTTCGGATTGCTACATGACACTCTTCTTTAATTTTTTAAATTAATATCTTTGTCTTCCTAGAGTTCATCCTAAATTCCTATAGGAATGAGCTTTTCTCTTTATAGGAAGGAAGCATGGACATAGTGATTTAGTGGTTGTTACACTCAATATTTTGAGGCAAGTTTCATTGGACCTTACTTCAGACATACTTGAAAAAGCATAAAATGGTGTGGGGATTTTTTTTAAGTAATATCAGTGCATCTGATATTTTTCCATATCCACAAAGATATTGTTTTCCCTATGAAGTTATTTGTAATGTTGCATGTGTTCAGTCATTCTGACTTTTGTGATACTAGGAATTACTTAGTGTTGTTGCGATTTACTTCAAGAATTTTTCAGGGTTTGTGTCTTTTAAGGTTAACAGTGACTATACAGGTGTGTCTTTAAAATACTGCACTGTTTTCAGTCATTAGAAAGACCACTATCCACATTCGTTTTTCCTTTACGAATCTCCTTAATTTGGAATTAAATTGGCTATGGCACTAACCAGCCTCTTTTCAGTGTTCGGTTTCTCTTTCTTTAACTCTTCTCCTGCTATATCCTTCCTCCTTCCATCCTCTCTCCTTCCCTTGTTTCACCTTTCTTTCTCATAATAATTTACCCTAAATATCTGTAAATCCCTTAACTTCATCTTCAGTATTTCTGAAGTGCAATGTTTAGGTATTGTCTTCAGTCACAAGACCACTTAAGATTTGAAGTGTGGCAGTTTATTACAAAGATATGGAATTTTAAACAAGATATTCAAATTCACACTTACGAGCCTCTAAAATGTTCTATTTAAAATTACAATGAGAAAATAAACTCATAAACTTTTGTTGCAGGTTAGATTGAGTAATATAGCACATTTGTAGAACAGTCCTTGGGCACTACAGCTAGAAATGAGTTGCTATCTATCTTATCAAGGAATTGGGTTTGGATTCTACTTACAGTTGATTCATTGATCTATGACCAAACAAAAGTGATTTTGCTTTCTTTGATCTTTATTTTCTACTACTAAATATTGTTCTCTCTCTCCATATATCATATAATAAATATATATAAACATAAATATTCCAAAAATGTGAAGAAATTTGGTAGTATCATCTATTGTTACAAAGTTTTATTATGTTCTTCCTGAATTATTTATCAATGTAATCTTTTTTTTCTTTTTTCTTTTTCTTTTTTTTTTGCTGTTATCTATGTACTTGGTAATCCTTGTTTTTGGTCAACATACACACACACTTGCAAAAAACCATTCAATTTATTGTAAAATGTAGATACGGGGCTGGCAAATGACTCCGAGAGTAATGGACTAGCTGTGACATTTCTGCCATTCAGTTTTACCCATAATAACATGAAATTGTGGAAATAAAGAATTAACTACATTAAGTTGTTCTCTGATCTCTAGAAATGTAATATAGCACAGGAAGGAGCCCATGCACACAACATGTGTGCAATTGTGCACACACTCACAAACACAAACACACAGAGAGAGTAATAATTTTTAAAAATATATAAATAGCCATGGTTTTATTTTTCATTTCTGTGATTCTGCATCCAGAACAGACTTTTTTTCCTAATATGTAGAGTCAGCAATTAACATGATAGGTGTGAGCCTGAAACTTCTCTGCAAAATGCCTGGGCATCTGAACTTGGCCTAGGCACCAAAGCAAAGAAAATTTTACTCTTTGGCTGCCGTATTCCAGTGAACAACAATATTAAGAAAAAAAGTCCTCAGAGTTTACTTTTTTGAGTTTTTCATAGAGGTTATGAGTTTTTTCCCTGTGTCTTGAATGTTGCTTTTGGCATTTCCTATGCCTTACATATAATTACCTTGAAAACTAGCTTGCAGTTCTAAATCTGCGTACAAGATATCCAACATGCAGTTGATGTTTGCATGGTTGTTGGATGAAAAGAGGGCAGTGCAGGCTGCCCCAGTTGTCTTAATTAAAGTTCTTTAATGAACTAGCTAGGCATGTTCTATTTTCTACAGTTATTGATATGAATTTATAACTTTCCTACAGGTATTTGGGGAACAATTTGTGTGTCTGTGTGTGTGTCTGTGTGTGTGTCTCTGTGTGTGTTCTTAGTTATTTGTTCATACTCTGAAGTCTAAATAAAGGATTTTTGACCAATATGTTTAATCATGCTCTATAGAATTTTTTCTTTCTTAAGGAGTTCCTCATTATTTGGGGATAACTAATTGCAGCAAGTAAATAAAGTTATTCAAGTATATTCACTTAAAACAGAGAATATTTATATAGAGAGAGAATACATGATAATGTTCGGTAAATTATCGTTTTCTGTACTAGATTTGCCTATGACGCAGCAATTTCTCATCCCTAATATTATTCTGCTTAGGTATAAAACAATCCAAAACATTTTGTTGTAAATGTGAATTAAGTTCATATTTCATTGTGGTTGCCAACGATACCATATCCTGAAGGATTAAACTGCTGACATAAGTTTAATGATTACCGATGGCAATGTCAGAGGAGCTGCAGGTGGCAATTGAAGTTCAAGGTGTCAGCCCACCAGGAAAAATCTCCCTGATGGATGAATCTCAGCTAGTCAAGGCCCTGAGACTACAGCTCCTACAGTGACTTTTGCTTCTGCTAGGTCTTTACATGTTTGCCGCTGCTGTCTTTCTCTGGTGTCTGGAATGGGGGTGAATGGGTGTGGAGAGATTCCCCACTGCCTGTAATGTAGTGTGTTTATCTCATGCTAAGAGCTGTTCTACAGGACACTTTTACCTGTGGTTATTTTATTTATTTTTTTAAATGTTTATTTATATTATGTATACAATATTCTGTCAATGCTCTTAACCGCTGAGCCATCTCTCCGGCACCTGTGGTTATTTTAAAGTTGTTTTCTTCCTAAGCTGTACTGTCTACTTGATAATATTAATGTTAGTTTAAATAGGGTTTTGATGAGAAGAAAAATAAATAAAATAAATAAAAGAAGGAAGTGTCACACAGCTAGAACACATGTGTTTCTATTGAAGAGCCATATGGGCTTTTGTTAATGATTAAGAAAAACATTTGCGTCCCAGTAGCCCAGCTAGTTTCAATTTTAATCTTAATGTTGGGAGATGTGTTCACAGGTTTTAGAGTACATCATGGCTAAAACAAAGCTTTGAAAATGACTCGTTTTTGTTAAACAATTTTGAGGTGAAAATCCCAATGAGACGATCTAAAGTCTTAGAAAGGTACGTAATTGAATGAGAACTTGTTAAGATCAGGGAACAAGAACAAAGCAGCCCAATTATCATTAGATGATGTAGCTTTCTTGCTAGGATTGGTTGATGACCAAAGGAGATGATTAATTTCTTATATCTATGTCTGCCCTCAATATTGTAATATGAGTGGATATATACTCTAAAGATTTAAAGTAGAGCTGACTGATTGTTTTTTATGTTTAGGTTTGTGCTTCCTTTAAGATTTCTTCCAAGAGTACATTTCAAGATAAGTAACAATGTAATTGTCCTTTTCTTTGTAACTGCAAATCACAGCCTGAGTAAAAGATCTGACTGAGAAGAATATCTTGTTTGTCTACACAGTTAATCTATAGCTGGTTGCTGAAGTATGAATGCACATGAGTTCTTGGGATAATTTGCTTTCTACCTGTAACATGTAAAATGTTTAATCATGTAAGCGATATGAAAAACAAGCTGTTTTTTCCTTGTACTCATTGTAATCAGGCACTTGTAAAACAGAATGCAACAACATTGCAAATTTTATATTACCTGAAATTTTTCTTGAGGTCTATATACTGTAAAGGAAAGAATAAAGATAGAATTAAAATGGATTAGAAAGAAAACATCAAGATAGAGTTAGAAGGAAAACATCAAGAGTGAGAGAAGAAATTTTCTGAAGGAAACCACAAAAGTGTATGAGCATCTTTTTTCCTTTACCCCCCAGAGATAGAAAAGTATTAGTATGCGCTGACTTCGTAAATTCCCTTGGAATCCTGCATTGATGAAGCCTGGCCTCCCAGGGAGCAAAAACGATAAATCGGAACGCAAATAAAATTGCAAATATATGTCCAGTGTTAGTAAAGAAAAAAGAACTCTTTTCTGTTGGTCCAGGAATAAACCTGTCAATCTATAAAATACAATCAGATGTTTTAAAACATCTGCAGTGCTGATGGTAACAATTGATAATGACCCAAGACAAAGACTTAAAATAGCTGTAAGTAGAAATTTCTATCAATGGATTGAAAATTTTGTTCAATAATTGTAACCTATATACATATAAAGATTCCAGAATACAAAGGACAATTTGCTTAAGTTTTTCAAAAATTCCAGTTTGACTGTGTTCACTTTTTCAGAAGATAGGGAAGAAATGAACCAAAGTCTTATTAGGTAGGATGGAAAAATGATTGATTGATTGATTGCTTAATGTTAAACTGTTCTTCCATGTACACTGAATTAGCTCCACTGCTGATGATAGGGTAGTTGCCATGCATAACACTTAAACAGCATAAATAATAAATTATCACATTAGAAAGAACTGCAGTATCATCATTGTTATTTGCTATTCAGAGAAATTATGCTGATGATTTCCATGGCACATTTTAAGAAATTTAAATTGAAGTCCCTTAAAATTAGGCAATAATTTTAGAATATTAAGTTATATACTAGAGTATATTTATAAAGTGAGTGTTATATAATGTATTATTTTAGAAGATTGTTTTAAATTTATAACTACTATGAATTATTGACATATTTTTTATTTATTTGACCGCAATCATTTTGTGATGATTCACAAATGATAAAACAGACACTTTTTATCACTTCATAAGATAAAAGATTATGGAAATTATTAAACATTTTCCTACTGGCCCCTTTTTGACTCAATTGTAACAAACTAGAGATAGGCCTGTTATCTGAATTCGTTTCATAGATCTCATCAATGCAGGCTCTGAAAGAGCAGGAAAACCCTAAGTACTCTGATGTTCTACTCAACACTAACTAAATGTAAGATATTCACAGAAGAGTTGGGCAGTAGAGTTCATTTTTATTGAATATTATTTGCACCACAATCTGCTAGATGCTGTGGAATGCAATTGCTATCTTTGTCTCTCAAATCTTTAGATTTAAGCATAGGAAGTAGTGATGTAAGACATTTAGAAATGTAAAAAGACAAAATAAGGGCCTGATCCAGCAGAGGACACAGATGCACCTCCAGCCGCCCGCCCCGCGAAACCTCTTGATAGGATCAGGGTACATTCAGACATGAGCCTGTTTTACACTAGGCAGTTGGGCACCATCATGCCAAGCTCCACCTGTGGCTTGACCTTCACATGCAAGGAAAGAAAGGCAACAGCTCTGTGCCATGCCTTGCTGCTGGGATGGGCAGGACTCAAACAAGTGCCACCTGTGACTCAACTAGGAGTCTTGGCACCAGGCAGTCTAGCACCATATTGTGAACAAGTACCCTGTGGGGAAATGAAAGAGAGAAAGAGATAGGATTGCTCAGGGGCTGGGGGGAGAAGCAGATTAGAAGAAATGTGGGTGGTGAGGAACAGGCTGACATGAATGCCCTGCTAGCCACCTGAGTCAAAGATGATGTCGGGGCATGGATACTGCCAAGTGCCAGTTCTGAGGCCCTGTATCAGCTAAAAGGGACTGTGTTGATGGCTGGGGCTCCTGTTGCCAATGAGGCCAGTGCAAAGACCTGTAGCCTGTGCTGCCACATAGGGTAGTGATGATGTCTAGGCCCTGAATGCTGCCAAGGATGATATCTGGGTCCATGGTCCTACCACAGCCAGGGTCTGTGTTGATGTCCTTGTTCCATATTGCCACCAAATGCCACACAGATGCCAAGGGTCTACGATGCAATGTGTGGCCATTAGGGTATCCGAGGGTCATGGAGCCACCAGGGCCTTGCTGACCTGAGCGACTTGTTCTGTCACCTGGGGCAATGGTATTATTCGGGCCTGGACTGCTGCTAATGGTCTTAGTTTGTGGCCCTGCAACATCCAGGTTCTGGGGTGATATCCATGGCTCCTGTTACCACCAAGAGCTCTGCAGATGACCAAGGTCTCATCAGCCACCTGAAACCAAACTGGTGTCTGGAGCTCATACTGCTGCCTGTGCTGCTACCAGAGCCATTGTGACATCTGGACCTGAACAGCTGAGGGCCTTGTCTGTCTCCTTGGACCTGCTGCAGCTGTCGTCTGTCATGATGTTCACAGCCCAAGGTAACACAGGGCACCATAGGCACCATGCTGTGCTCAACCAGCCCAGCCCATTACTTGCTTTGAAATAGCCAGCCTTGTCCCTTGCTGGGTACTGCAACAGGAGAGCTGGACCTGCTTCTCAAGGGACAGCTGAACCCCTGCACTTGGAAAAGATGGTCCCATCCATTACCACAGGCATGTACCTCACTGCGCAGCGCATGAGAGCTGATCCCTGTTATGTGGGAGTGAGCCAACCCTGAGGGCATGAGAACAGCAAATCTGGCCCTGCCCTCCCCGTTGTTTGTTATGTGGTGGCATGGATGAGGGAAAGATGGCCTCCCCACTTGTTCCTCTCACCCATGCGGTGGGTGAGAAAGCTAGTGTCAGAGTCACAAGAGCGAGAGAAGGAACCTTGTATATCACCAACAGCAGCATGCAGGAGAGCAAGCCCCATCCCTTGCCTGGGCAACACACTAGAAGTGATACTGTTTTCAGAGGTGCGGGGGAGACAACCCTGAAAGCCTGAAAGCAAGAGAACTGACCCTACCTCACTTCCCAAACGCGTATGTCCCCTACAGCAAGCAGGAGAGAGGACCCTGCATTTTGCCTGCTGGTAAGCATAGGTGAGTTAGATACACACACCTGAGAGCAGAACTGGCCCTGCACCTTGTCGCAGGTAGCATTTGGTGGACTAGCTAAGGCAGTGCTGCAAATCCTGCCCAAGCAATGAAAATGAGGAAGAACTGGTGGACTGATGAACCCAGCTACCGTCCTCGCCCAGAATCCGGGTTATGAGTTGGCCCACCCCAACATTCACCTCCTCTATGATCTGCTGAAGAATGTAAAGGGGATTAACCTACAGATACCAACCAGCAGGATCTCCATGACACAAGAAAACAATAGGATACCCAGGAGAAGCCACAGGGAGAGCCGGTTGTTCTTGACATAGCAGATGCCAGAGGCCTCTGGCCAGGCCATTGACTCCTGGCAACAAACATTTGCAAGTAAAGATGAATGGACTATAAGTCAAACCGTGACTCATCAGGGCACACTACAGCTTCCATGGTAAGATTCTTCTGCTTTTTTGTTTGGTTTCTTTGTTAAGTTTGAAATTTGGTATTTCTCTTAAATTTTGTTTTGGGGGAGAATGTTGCAAGGGCAGAGGGAGCTTGTGAGGGGAAGAGGAGATTAGTGGAATTAGAATGCATGTTGCAAAATCCATGAAGAATGAATAGAAGTCAAACGAATTTTAAAAATAAAATAACGTTTGGATGTTCACCTTCCTAGATATGGACGGAGGGGGGAGGACCTAGGACTTACCACAGGGCAGGGAACCTGGACTGCTCTGTGGACTGGAGAGGGAGGGGGAGAGGAGTGGGGGGAGGGGGAGAAGGGTGGGAGGAGGGGGAGAAGGGTGGGAGGAGGGGGAGGGAAATGGGAGGCTGGGAGGAGGTGGAAACTTGTTTTTTGTTTATGTTTTTTTTTCTTCTTTTCTTAATAAAAAAAATTATTAAATATATATATATATAATAAATAATAAATATAATATATAAATAAATAAAAATATATTATAAATATAAATATATAAAAAAAAAGAATTATAAATGTCTTCTATTTGCCTAAAAGAAGAGTATTTTATCTGCAATTGTAAAGGACCTCGACAGAATTTGTAGAGATATTTTCAGTGGGTTGAAAAGAGGTTGTGAAGGGATAACATCTCAGAAAGTAATTATAAAAACCATGATTTGATCTTTTCAGATATAGATGACATGCTGAAGGCATGATAACTACAGAAAATATAAGGGATATTTAAGGAATGCCAGTGTTTCTACTGGAGGAAAAAATATGTCAGTGCAATGATGCCTGATAATATTCTGTTAGACTCATAGATTGGTACCTAGCCCTGTTGTTATCAGACAGCAAAGGATGCGAACAGATGCAGACCCACAAACATTAGGCAGAAAAGGAGGCAAATGGATGGTAGGCATGAGAGGGATCAAGGCACAACAAGAAAACCCATAGAATCAATTATACTGAACGCATAGAGACTCCCAGAGACTGAACCAACAACCAAGGAGCCTGAACGAAACTAACCTACATACTCCACATATATGTAACAGTTATGTAGCTTGGTCCTCTTGTGGAACTCCTAACCGTGAAAGCAGAGGTTGTCTCTGACACTTTTACTGGCATTTGGAACTCTCATACTGGGTTGCCCAGTCCTAATTCATGGAACGAAGCCTAATCTTATTGCAACTTAATATGCCATGCTTGGTTGATAACCAAAAGAGATCTACAATTTCCTGAACAGAAACAGAGGATTAGTGGATTGGGAGAGTGGGAAAAGAGGGGGATGTGGTGGGGGGAGGAATTGGTAGGAGAGAAGGGAGGGGAAACTGTGGCTGGAATGAAAAATAAATGAGTAAAAAATATTCAGTCAATCTCCAAAACTTGTAATTATTATGAACATTTGATCCGATAAATGTTAGAGTTATATTAAAATAAACTCTTGATTAATTTAGCAAAAAACCAATAAGAACCAAAAGAAATGCCAGTGTTTAGCAGGCACAAAGGAATGTAAATTGCAGTATATAGCATGGGAGAGGGTTGAAGCAGAGGGGAAAGGAAAGAAGGGGAACAGAGAAAAATGTATAGTTCAATAAAATGAAAAAATGAGGTACAGAACTAAACAGAAAATTCCTAATGGAAGAATCTCAAATGGTCGAAAGACACTTAAGGAAATGTTCAACATTCTTAGCCATCAGAAAAATGCAAATCGTAACAACTCTGAGATACCATCTTACATTTGTCAGAATGGTTAACATCAAAAACACCAATGATAGCCTATGCTGGAGAGGATGAGAAATAGGGGAATACTTATCCTTTGCTGGTAGGAATGCAAACTTGTACAACCACTTTGGAAATCAATATGGCAGTTTCTCAGAAAATCGGGAATCAATCTACCTCAGGAAGCAGCAATACCACTCTTTGGCATATAGCCAAAAGAATGCTCAAACATACTACAAAGACATGTTTGACTATGTTTATAGAAGCATTATTTGTATTAGCCAGAGTGATGTGGGAGTGTCATATATCAATCTGTTGATTTCATTGGTTAAAAAATAAAGAAACTGCTTGGCTTGCCCTCATAGGTTAAAACATAGGTAGGCGGAGTAAACAGAATAGAATGCTGGGAAAAAGAAGCTGAGTCAGGGAGTTCCCATGATTCTCCCACTCCAGGCAGATGCAGGTTAAGATCATTCCTGGTATGCCAGCTCGTGGGCTACAGCAGATTATTAGAAATGGGCTAGTCCAGGTGTGAGAGCTAGCCTAGAAGAGGCTAGATAGAAATGGGCCAAGCGGTGTTTAAAAGAATACAGTTTCAGTGTAATTATTTCAGGTAAAGCTAGCCGTGGGGGCGGCCGGGTGCCGGGGACACAGCCCGCCGCTCTATATTACAACAAGCCAGAAACTGGAAACAACCTAGATGCCCCTCACCCAAAGAATAGATAAAGAAAATATGGCACATTTACACGTTAGAGTACTTCTCGGTGGTAAAAATTAATGACATTTTGAATTTTGCATGCAAATGGATAAAGCTAGAAAACACCATCCTGAGTGATGTAGCCAATACCAATAAAGATGACTATGGTATGTACTCACTCATAAGTGAATACTAGCTATAAACAAAGGATATTGAGCCTATACTTGTATAATGAAAAAAGATAGTTTGTTTTCTTTTTTAAAAAAAATTAAAAAAGATTTCTTTTAAAAAAAATATAGTTCTTAATGACATTTAAAAAAAAAGAAGCTAAAGAAGGTCTAGATGAATTAGGTGTGCATGTTTTTCTTGAGATGCTATGACAACACTCCTCTAAATTTAATTTAAACTTATGATAATAACCCTAAATGCAAGGTATAGATTAGTAATGTAATAAATAAGTACATCATGTTCAAGTCAAGCTTCCATGCGGGAAAGTAATGTGGTATTTATACTTATTGAAAAATTATTAATTACCCAATAATATAGAAATGGAATGTTGAAAAACATTACACATAATATAGAAACTGCCAGAAGTATCTGCTGAATAGATTGAATGAAATACAGAATTCCTAGCTTTTTTTCTCTACAACACCATCACCATTATCGAAGAGATGACAGTAATAGGCATTTAAGACCAGAGACTTCCATCTTACTGGTAGAATTGTCTGTTTGTGTGTGTGCATGCATGTGTGTGTTATTTATGTGAGCTGTATATTAGTGATTTACTTTGGATGTTTTTCTCTATTATTATCCTATTCCTTTTTTTGGCAATGTCTTTTATTAAACTATAGCTTAATGACTGGATAAACAGACCGGTTAGTGAGTCCCCTGGAATCCACATATCTCTACACCGCCTACTTCTGCCCAAGGCTGAGCTTTTAGATGCACATCACTATACTTAAGTTTTCAGGTGAGTTCTGGGGATCTAAATCCAAGTCCTCGTGTTTGTACAACCAGCGCTTTATCTATTAAACCATCTCTCCAACACCTCTGCTACTATCATGCATTCCATCTGTAGAATCATGTCAAGTGTGCGGTCTCACAGGGATTCTTAAAGTGTTCAAATCATGAGCTGTGCAACTTATAAAGTACCAAATATATGGACAAATATAAGTTTCAGTAATCACATTTACCTACCATTTTCATATTAGTATATTAAAGACAAACATTCTTAAGTGTCATGGGTAAAGAGCAGAAATTTGACCTACTGTAACTAAACATACACTCCTTGCTCACTAATCAGTTCCTGAAGACAATTAGAGTTTTAAATTGGCCTTCACTTGAATCACTAACTCTGAAATGTCTATGACAGAAAGGTTGAGATCAAATTTTAATGAGGTTCAAATATAAGCTATTGAAATATTTCTTATGAAAGTTAGTGTTTACACCAGAAAAGGAAATTTTATTGAAGATTTTTTGTTGATTAACAAAATTAATGAACATATTTTGCCAATAGCAAAGAGAAAAATATCTTTGATCCTGTTTTTCCTTTGTGGCACTGCACTTTTCATGCTTTTAACCATAAATAGTTAATATTTAATATTAAAGTTGAAATAATTTACATTTTCTCAACTCGTTTTGCAATTTATAAATTTGCACCCGCAAATTGTGTTCATGATTTTATTTTAAACAAGATTTAGTCTTTTATGATAGGTGATAGTCATTTAGAAAAATAATGCAGACAGCATAATTTGGCTCAATTAAAAGATATAACATACACACAGATCCTAGGGCAAAGCATTTTTAAGGTCTTTATGTGGTACTCTTTTCATCGTTGTGACAAAATATCTGGTAAGAAACAATTTAACAGAAGAAGGGATGCATTTAAATGAGAACTAGAGAGGAAACAGTCTATAGTGGAAGCACATGACAATGGGAGGAAGAGACTGCTGATGACTCTTCATCCAGAGTCAAGAAGCAAGCAAAACAGAAAGTGGGGACAGTCTATAAAACTTTAAAGATCACCCTAGTTTTCCACTTTCTCATGAAGGCTCCAGTTCCTAAGGCTTCCACTAGTCATATAAACAGTGCCAATAGCTGGCGACCAATCATTCAAACACATAAGCATTCGGGAGACATTCAACATTCAAACACAGCAAGAATATTTCCGCCTCAACCTCTTAGACCAGAAGTGACTGGAAGTCATGTAGACTTGTTCACAGTGTGCTGAAAATACACGTATCTCGGTAGGTTATTGTTCATGGACAGCCACCTCATTGCAGTTCTTTATGACAGATGAGTCAACATTTTCTAAGAAGTATCTTTCAATGCCTGTCACTGTAAAAGAGAGTCAAGAAGTTGTTCTTAATTACAGGGTTTTGTGTGTATTTCCAGATAATTAATGTTCAGAACATGATTATTTAACTAATTATTTCTGAAAATTGCAGATTTCAACATATAGCATAATGCTGTACTTTCTTGGAGACACAGAAGACCGAAAAGTCAGTTGTATAAACTGAGGTCATTGAACAGTTTTGAGAATAACCATTTTGAAAAGAACAAAATTGGGACACAGCAAAAAGACATTTTTATGCAGGACATTTTTGATCCATTAACATTCTAGTTCTTGATCCTACTATTCTTGGACGCCATGACCTTTTTATTTCCTATTCATCACATACATTGTACTGAATATAATATATTATGACTTAATTCAGATTCATTAAACCACACAATTAACTGTATAATTTAATGCATTTTTTCTTCTCATCATTTTCCCCAAAAGGTTCTCAGAGTTTTACAAATTAAAAGTAAAGTAAATGTCCTTGAAGAAGGTTCAGTAACTCGGCCTTAGTAAATATTATAAAAACAATAATTTCTTCATCAGTATGAGGAGCCAGCTGCAACAGGCCTGAAGAATATGAATTATCTCTTGTCTGGGAGAAGTGGAAGAGGTTAAAATTCATCATTTTAACTGATAGGCTCTCACAGAAAAATAAGCAAGGCAAAGAATACTAAATGCTGTTTTAATTTTTAAGGTCTCCTTACTGATTTTCTAAGGGAATATGCCTTAATTCTTTGTATTGTAAGCAAGATTTTTTGTAATAAGCATTTATTTCATCTTTCCTTTGTCTTAATGAGATATATTTCTGAAATTTAATCTTATTAAATGAAGCAGTTTTGCATCTTTACTTTTTAAAACACAGTGTAACCTCTAAAGAGTAATTTTGACACTTTTGTGACAAGTATATTGCATTTCATGTTTAGATTACATCTGAGTCTGCCCTTCCTGGGTCTTCCAAAATGGAATTTATTTCAATTTCAAGAACACAAAATCAATCCAAATAAAAGACTAAATTTGATTATTTCTCTTTTATTTTTCTTCATGGATGTGTTAAACGAGTAGATAGATAAAGTGGCAGACTATCACTCCCACCTGATTTCATTCGGGAAAAGGAGGAAAATTAGTAGCTGTAAAGTTTGTTATTGAGATAAATCATTTTCCTTAGTTTCTGCCCTTTATCTAACCCCGTCAGGTCAGTGTTACCCTACTAGAACTCTCTGAAAACATTCACCTTTACCTGGAAGGAAGGTTTCTCAGATAAAGTCTAATACCAAACTCTAAGTTATCTACAAATATCAGGAACCAGAGACTAGTTACACTGCATAGTCATCCTAGAAGTTTCAGGTTTTTCTTCCTTTTTATCTGCTACCATCTGCATTAGTACTGACTCTCTCCCTGAAAAAATATAATAGAATGTATACTTATTAAAAGGGCCGTATTAGATTGACTTACAGAACTACAATAAGGGCTGTCCAACAACGAGTGAGGCCAAGAACGCAGTAGTTTCTGAGTGCAAGAGTCTTCTTGTGTCCTCAGTCCCAGTCTGGAACTGAAGGCAGGAAGAATTCCCTTCAATGCATTAGTTTTCAATGCCAATTGGAACCCTCAGCCAAGTACTAATATTAGAAAAGAATGCAGCAGCAGCAGTAACAGGGTAGATAAATTTATCAGTGAGGGTGAAGGCAAAGAAGGGGAAAAAAACAAAAGATTTCTTTTCTATTATCTGAGCTCCAACTGAAAGCAGTTGCCCATCCACACTAAGGTTGGGTGTTCCTACTTCAAATAATTTTATCATGAACATCCCAGGGTGCCAAGCAGTTTTAATTTAGTTGGTTCAAGATCTGGAGAGTTTAACAAACAAAAGAAGTCAATCAAAATTCCACCCACCATTGTCAACTTTGACCTAATTCTTAGTCTTAATTTCTAAATACAAACAAAAACCATAACAGGTAAAGATGCCCTCAGGAGTAATCAGCAAACTGTTATACTAGTTTAGAATAAGAATATAATATTCTCCAAAGTAGTTATGGAAGGGACCAAGAATTTATAGAAGATCACAAAAATATGTGATCTTAAGGGACATTAATGAAAAAAAGGGAACGTTTATATATGGTGTTAAGTGAACCATGAGGAACATGGACGGAAAAGTTAGACAAATTAGAAAGGGAAGTGAATGATAAAATATAACCTCCACATGAGGATCTATATGAAACCAATGTGGGTATGAAGATTATTAGTGATGCAAATGTTATGAACTAGAGTTTTCATTTATTCTGTATATTAGTGAGATAAAATCATAGAGAAAGGGCTTAGATTGCCAATTCTAATACCAGATGAAAAACTATATAGATTCTAATAGCTTGGGTAAGAAGTATTGTATTAAAGGTAGAACTCTACAGTGATTAAATTCACAGATGAACACTGAGGTAAGGAATCAACCCCTTGTCCATATTTACAAGGTTTAGAGTACAAAGACATTTTCAACACTTATCTATATTTTTTCTTTTTCAAAAAAATCTTAATGATTTTTTGCTTGCTTATATATTTTATTCTAATAAAATCTTATTAAAATACTACCTCAAAATATAATATAATATTCTTTTAATATTAATTGTATCATTCAAATATGATTCTTATTTAAGAATTTGTTGGCTAGTGATAGAGCTGTCTCAGAAGAGTGGTTTCCATTTTTGAATTTTCTCATCGTTAAATTCATGTAATTATTCTTGAAAGTGTTGTTGGAAAGACTAAATGATAAACTTACTTTTAAGTTATATAGCAATAAGCATATGTACATAATATATGCATATGTATATAAATAAACTATCATCAATCCATATCACCTCTTTATATATATATAGCTTATATATAAATTTATATATGTATATATAAATTATTGTTATTCTAGTATTGTATCTTGGCTCTTAATTTTGTATACCATTCTGCACCTTGCTATATTTAAATTCTACTTAATTATATTATGGATATTTTGACTTTGTATAGAGCATTTTCATAGTTATTCCATCAGAAAGTCTGGCAAGTAGAAGTCCACTATACTTCCAGTGTGTTTGCTCCCAAACATAGAGAAGATAGGCCAGGTCTATACAGTTTTTCAGTAGTCTCCATCTATTCACCATTATGGGGGTAACACAATTTCCGTTTAAAATTTTGTGATTAAGTTTTTTTTCCAGTAACTAAAAAATGACTCAATATAAAATATAAGGTAAGTCTTTAATGCTATTTCTAGAAAATATTTTCTTTAGTACATTTGGGAAAAGACAATAAACAAAATAAAATAAAAATTTAAAAAAGACACTTTGGGTATGAGAACAATGTTTATAGACTCCAGTAGAGATTATACCAGTTTAGAAAGTTAGTGCTTATAGATTCTCCTCCAATTGTTATGACATCAGTAACACTTAAGTAGTTAGCTGGGTTTCCAGTACCAGGCATAGTTTCCCTCTTGTCAAGTGGATCTTTAGTCCAATTAGTGACGAGTTACCCACAGATAAGTATAGTCTTCACCTGTCATCAAGGAAAATTCTCATTTCAACAGATAGGGGCCACTACAAACAAACAAACCAAAAGAAAAAGAAACACAATCCAACAAAATATGGAATTGTGGAACCTAGTCCCAGTGGATACACCTAAAATCACTCTGGCCGCTAGTGCTCAAGGAACATCGTGAAAGATGGAGTGAAAGGAAGGTAAGAACCAGATGGCCAGGAACTTTGCTGTGAGAGTAGTTTCCAAGTAACATTAGAAGATACACACATAAAGATTCACCAACACGACTACCCAAACATGAGCTGAACAAGAATGTCACCAAAAACATGCCAACCACAAGGAGAAACCCCCTGAGGCCCCAACTCCACTCAAAGAACTAAAGGCACCTGAGGAAAGCTGAGAACAGAAGAGGCAGCCTTCTCCAGGGACAAGCATACCAATTAGTTGTTTAGTGCCAAATAGATGACCCTGAAAATATTATAAAAGTAACATGTGAACTGAATAAGTTATATTTTGAAATATATATTTATGTGTATGTGTGTGTTTATAAGCATGAATTAATGATTAGTTGAAAAGGAGACCATTCCATGTGTTTGAAGGAGGGCAGAAAGGCTATGTGGGAGTGTTTGGAGGGAGAAAAGGAAAGTGACAGATATTTTAATTATTGATATTTCAAAATTTTCAGAAGAAGACATTTTGGTACGATTATAGCACATGTTTGCTCCCTGGCATGACAAAATGAATTGCAACACATTCCACTCTTCAGTGCTTCATACTCTCTGTTCATACATCAAGTGTTTGGAAGTTGTTTTACTACTCCTAAGGCCATGCCCTGAGCTCAGCTGCACAGTGTACACTGCTGATGAAGTCCTGGGCAAGCTGATTTCCGTTTTCAGGCCAATTAGTTTTATTCCGTTCACAGACCATAACTCTAACCTAAGGCAAATTGTACTAACATTAAATGTCTTCGCTTATAAGGCACCCAGGACTGGAATATGTGATTCTTCTCTTATAACTAAAGGAAAATCTCAGTATCCACTTTTGTGAAGACCACACCACTCATCTTACGTAAATGCAGCACATTAGAATAAACTAGTTTCTATTTTGCTAAATGTCCCTACGTTTTGTCAGATTATTCTTAGAAGGATTAGTTTACTGCTATTAAAATCAGTCTGAATCCTTTTCGTTTATTTCATCCCTTAAACATAAATAACACTTGTTTAAATTTTTCTAGTCACATAAATGAGTGGCAGCTTTTACTACAGATATCTTACCTAAATCCAGAGCTCTTACCAAAAAAAAAAAAAAAAAAGTTAAATTTCCATTGTATTCCCCCTGGGTCCACAAATGAGAACACTGTTTGAACTCCTAGGTCAGTTTCTCTTCAGCATTGAGCTTGATGGATGATCTCTAGCTCCAGCCATGGTGTGAGTTAGGTTTACGATTCCCACTGGGTGAGGAGCGTTTAAAACAGCACGGATAGCCTCGACCATTAGTTAGCCCCTAGAAGTCTGACTGTACATTTGAAAACACCTGGCAAATCATCACAATTCACAACCTTCAAACTGCCCGTCCAACAGCAACCGGCTCAAGACATCTGTTATTTTTCCTTCAGAAGCCTCCAGTCTGTTTATCTAAGGCAGCCATTAACATTGAAAATGATCTTCCTTTTTAAGATGTGTTATAGACTGATGCAGTAAAGCTTTTGTTTTTAATTATCAGCAATGTCTATGATGCAATATATTTTTCGTGGTACACAGGGCCCTTTAGAAATCAAAAGGAATCCAACTTAAACAGTAATTAATGTCTAATGACGAGTCACAAAAGACACTACTTAATTAGAAAGTTCTGCTCTTTGATTACACCTCCTCACGCATTCCACGGATCGCAAACTCTTGTTGGCAAAAAGGAATATAATTGGGGACATAGTCTATTGTCTCTCTGAAACGACACCTAAAAATTACACGAAGTGACTCTGATGTGCTCAGAACTTGGAAAATCATATTAAGACAGATTTTATTAGTTATTTTATCTTTCGTCATCAACCGTTAGAGCATTGTTTTTCAATAAATAATATCTGAGGCATAATTTAAAGTTGAAATAAAATGCACAAAAATTGTGCCTATTATTAAGAATATTTTAAGTACTATATTTCTTACAGTTGAATTTAAAGAATAACTTTAGCTTTACAAAATCAATAGAAAAACTGTCATAAAAATGCAATATTGATTCACTTCATTATGATATATTTGGGGCTTATTATTAGATCAAAACATGTAAAAATTACATTCTTGTTGGGCAGTTGTGGTGCATGCCTTAATCCCAGCACTCAGAAGGCAGAAGCAAGTGGATCTCTGGATTTGAGGCCAGCCTGACTTACAGAGAGTTCCAGGACAGCCAGAGATATACAGAGAAATCCAGTCTTGAAAAACATGCTAATTAACCCAATTAAAAAATGGGGCACTGAACTGAACAGAGAATTCTCAACAGAAGAAGTTCAAATGGCCAAAAGACACTTAAGGTCATGCTCAACCTCCTTAGCGATCAGGGAAATGCAAATCAAAACAACTTTGAGATATCATCTTACACCTGTCAGAATGGCTAAAATAAAAAACTCCAATGATAGCCTTTGCTGGAGAGGCTGTGGAGGAAGGGGTACCCTCATCCATTGCTGGTGGGAATGCAATCTTGTGCAACCACTTTGGAAATCGGTGTTTCGGTTTCTCAGGAAATTCGGGATCAACCTACCCCGGACCCAGCAATACCACTCCTGGGAATATACCCAAGAGATGCCCTATCATATGACAAGAGCATTTGTTCAACTATGTTCATAGCAGTATTATTTGTAATAGTCAGAACATGGAAACAACCTCGATGTCCTCCAATGGAAGAATGGATGAAGAAAGTGTGGAATATATACACATTAGAGTACTACGCTGCGGTAAAAAACAATGACTTCTCGAAATTTGCTTGCAAATGGATGGAAATAGAAAACACTATACTGAGTGAGGTAACCCAGACCCAAAAAGATGAACATGGGATGTACTCACTCATAATTGGTTTCTAGCCATAAATAAGGGTCATGGAGTCTACAATTGGTGAACCTAAAGAAGCTAAGTAAGAAGGTGAACCCAAGGAAAAACATATAGTTATCCTCTTGGCTATGGGAAGTAGACAAAATTTCCGGGGAGAAAATTGGGATCTTGGGGGTGGGGGGGTGGGGGTAAGAGGAGATGGGGAGAGAAAAGTGCGAAGGGGAGGATGGGGGGGAACTTGGAGAAACAGGGTGATTGGGATAAAGGAAGGTTGGATAGGGGAGCACGGAAGCACAATTCTTAGTTAAGGGAGCCACCTTAGGGTTGGCAAGGGACTTGAACCTAGAGTGGCTCCCAGGAGCCCAAGGCGATGTCCACAGTTAGTTCCGTGGGCAGCTGAAGATAGGGAATCTGAAATGACCCTATGCTATAGCAATACTGACGAATATCTTGCATATCACCATAGAAGCTTCATCTGGTGATGGATGGAGATAGAGACAGAGACCCACACCGGAGCACTGGACTGAGCTCCCAAGGTCCCAATGAGGAACAGAAGGAGGGAGAACATGAGCAAAGAAGTCGGGACCACGAGGGGTGCACCCACTCACTGAGACAGTGGAGCTGATCTATTGGGAGCTCACCAAGGCCAGCTGGACTATGACTGAAAAAGCATGGGATAAAACTGGACTCTCTGAACATGGCGAACAATGAGGCTGATGAGAAGCCAAGGATAATGGCACGGGGTTTTGATCCTACGTAATGTGCTTGCTTTGTGGGAGCCCAGCCAGTTTGGATGTTCACCTTCCTAGATATGGACCTAGGTGGGAGGACCTAGGTCTTACCACAGGGCAGAAAACCCTGACTGCTCTTTGGACTGGAGAGGGAGGGCGAGAGGAGTAGGGGAAGGGGGAGAAGGGTGGGAGGAGGGGGAGAATGGTGGGAGGAGGGGAAGGGAAATGGGAGGCTGGGAGGAGGCGGAAACTTGTTTTTTTTTTCCTTTTCTCAATAAAAAAAATGCCTGAAAAAAAAAAAACAACAAAGCAACAAAATAAAAAATAAACTTACATTTTCTAAAATCTCATATTCCATATTCTGCTGCTTATGGGAGTCTCCATTGAGTTCCACTTATTTATTTCATTATCAGAATCTAATATTTAATTGCAGGAATGTTAAATGTAGACAGACAGCAAAAATGTCTTATTTTCTGTATATTACCAAACCTAGGTATATTCCTAAACAGACGTGACAGAAGCCTGCTGGAGTATTCCTGGAAGTCTCTACTGTCAAGTAATGTCCTCAGTTTCATGACAAGAATCTAAACCAGACACTATGCAGAAAGCACAGCAATAAAGTGTTAAGGTTACTAACAGGCAGGTTAATAAATTTTGTTATTTGGGTGCACCATACTCTAGAAATATTTTTATCCATAGCCCACAGATTTCAGCCTTATCTCAGTTACTGTTCGAGCCTCACCTCTTAATCTGTTCACAACAGCCAGACTAAAATACAGATTTAAGGAAATCTCAAGGAGAAGAGTGACAGCTCTAATGCAGTTCCTGCTGCTTCCTACATGAGGCACTGGATGGGCATCGTTTCCCTTAATGTAGCAATTAGATCATGCACTGGATCATAGTTTAAATGAAAAACTGATGCAGCACACTCATAACAAAAACTGTCTAAACAACAGAATATACAAATATTGCTATTGTACTGATTAAAACTATCTGAAGTGCAATTAAAACTTTTTAGCAGCAAATCATTTCCCTAATAAAATGCACCATAGAGTGATTTTATTATTAAGATAAAGCTAATGAATACAGAAATAATGTTTTCTTCAGTCTTTCTTTTAAAACAGGAAAAGTAGTTGATTAATTGACACAGCATAACTTTAAATATCTTAACACAGCATCAAGTCACTTATATGTATAGCGTACATGCATAAAGCACTGTGCTAAAATTGGTGGGACTGATTGTTTAGTAACAAATGGAATTAACTTTATGGGGATAATTGAAACAATAAAGCAAGTTAAAAAGTATATTACAGTATGATTCCAATTTTATTGTTTGATAATATGAATTTAAATTTTGTTACTTGATCTAGATATGTCCTTATATTAGATACTATTTTTGTCTCTATGACCTAACCAAAATAACAAAAATGTCTTGTAGTGAGAGGGGTTTATTGGGGTTCACCATTTGAATTGTTGGAATCCTTCAAAGCAAGTAAGGTATGGTGACTGAAGTAAGTACAGGATATGGCAATAGGAAGGTATGATATTTGCTACATTCTAGCTGGGAATGAGTTGGAACCACTAGAGTCCAATAGACCATCAGGACCCACCTCTCAAGGATCCACTTTCAGTGAGGTTTGAGCTATTTCTTCCACAACCTCCAAACAGTGCCACCAACTGCATGCAAAATTTTCAAACATGTAAGACTGTGGATGATAGGTACTTCATACTAACCCATAATTGTCCTTGTTAACATTTTTCAAATTAAGATTCTTATAAATTTTTAGGTATTACAGTTAACTTTTATCTACTGCTATCTTTTCAATTCTTAAACCTGTCCATGGTTTCCCTTTATTGTTATAAATGCTATTTTGAGTGATATTATTTCCATAACTTTTAGTTGGATATACCTAATTAGTAATATATAGTCATTTTGACATAGCTAATTAATTTCTTCCAAATTAATCTCATTTTTACATTTTTCAAATGTGTAAATATTTTCTAAATTTTTCAAATTTCAATATTTAAAAATTAAAGCACTACATATATATATATATATGGCTATATATATCATATACAGTAAAGGAGTGAGTTACATAGGTGACAATATATCTTTTGACATATTTTCCTCTTGCATATTCATTCTAAAGAACAGTGTCTTCATATTAATGACATGATCAGTGTCTCACTATGTGAAAAATGAATTCTATAGCAATATGATGATATAATATATTTTGTTTGGTAACTATTGTTATTAAAAGGCAATAACTAGAACCAGATGTGGTATATACCTACAGTCTCAGCAATCAGAAGTGAAAATCAGGCAAATATTTTTTGAGTTCAAGGGCAATCTGATTTACACATGGAATTCCAGAAAAGCCTATATATTGAAACACTGTTGAAAAGAAAGAAGAATCTATGAATGA
The DNA here is from genome assembly GCF_018167655.1 of Microtus oregoni. NCBI lineage: Eukaryota > Metazoa > Chordata > Mammalia > Rodentia > Cricetidae > Microtus > Microtus oregoni. The sequence continues at coordinate 22,068,275 of NW_024543060.1, forward strand.
AACACACTTTTCCATATGTTATTAATAATTTATATCAAGACATGCAAATTATGAGACTAATATAAATTATTAATTTTATTCTGTACCCTAAAAATAAAAAATTGACCTATAAAACAATATTGTGATTTATAACATCATAGCAACATCCAAACAGTAGTATAACTTTAATAATTTTTATTAAATAAGCCTTCTTTTAACAAATTCTCTCTAAAAACTTCAGAGGAAAACCAATATTCACTAGTGTTTTGGAATAAGTTTAACTAGTTTAAGTGATAACTGTTAGCTAGTTTAAGTGATACATTTTGATCATATGCCTATTATATAGTCAGCTAACCATAAATATTAGCTGTATATGTATCAAATATCTCTCAAAATAGTGTGTAAATTTACTCTTAAAATCATCCAGGAAACATTCAACAAAAGTACCACAAGAAATTCCCTGCACAATACGAAAAGACATGTTAGTTCCTCCCACCAAAATATCATGTGATGGAGGAAGGTCTTTGGCTAATAAAGGAACTGCCTTGGCCCATTTTATTGGTTGGAAGATAGGTGGGAGGAGAAAACAGAACAGAACGCTGGGAGGAAGAGGAAGTGAGGTCAGTCTCGACAGCTCTCCTCTCGGGAGCAGACACCTGAGAGAGATGCCATGCCCTGCTCCCGGGATGAAGCTCCGACCCAGGATGGACTAGGCTAGAATCTTCCTGGTAAGCGCACCTTGGGGTGCCATACACAGATGATTAAAAATGGGCTAAATTAATGTGAGAATTAGCCTAGAAGTGAATGGGCCAAGCAGTGTTTAAATGAATACAGTTTGTGTGTTGTTATTTCGGGCATAAGCTAGCCGTGTGGGTGGCTGGGGTGCTGGGGACGCAGCCCCACCGCCCTTATTACTACAGATTGGCGCCCACGTGGACAACTGAATCCACAGAAAGCCTGAAAAAGCTTGGGAAAGAGTAAAGCATGTTTTCTTGATAGTGACAATTTCTTGGATCTACTCTGCTTATTAGAGGCAAGCAAGCACTTTCATCTAAGAGAGGCTTCCTGACTCAGCTTCAGCTGCAAAACCCTGCAGCTCATTAAGAGGTCCTGCCACAAAACACTTAAACGGTGTTGACGAAAACCTGAACGCATGCTTTTCGGTTTTCAGCCGTAGCAGGAAAAAAGCTGCACCGTTTAAAAATGCCGGCTTTCTGGGCTGTCCTGCCAGCGCAAACTCTGACTCTTTTACACAGGTGGTCCGTGCCATTTGCAAGCACAGGCTGCTGAAGCTCGCATGCTGGCAGGGACCTTGAAATGCCATAGAGTTGTTGCAGTAAACATGGCTACAGCCTGTATATCCGCCATGAGGCTGGAAAGCTAAGGAATGGACTGGAAATAGCTGGCAAAGTCACGCCTTTAGTCCTACTGAGATTGCTTGGTAAATTAAAGATTCATGTGGTCAGAAAAAGAGAGATATACAGTAAAGAGAGATTCAAAGACAGAGAAAATTTCTGAATGATTTAAAGTGTGTTAAAAATATATGCAGACTAAAAGTTGAAGTTCTTAAAGTAAAAAACAAAAAAAGGAAGAGAGTTGTTGTGTGTGGTAGCACACGCCTTTAATCCCAGTGCCTAGAAGGCAGAGGCAAACAGATCTCTGTGAGTTCAAGGTGTAGTAGCTTCCGCCTTTAATCCCAATGCCTGGGAGGCAGAGACAGGCAGATCTCTGAGAGTTCAAGGACAGCCTGGTCTACAGAGTTACTTCAGGTCAAAGATACAGAGAACCTGTCTCAAAAAGCAAAAAGTTAAAAGTAAAAATAAACAAAATAGAGGTTAAAATAAAATGAACAAAGATGGAAAATACACAGAGAATTTTGATACTGTATGCTATTATGCTCTCTTTGAATTATTTGAATGATGAGGAAGGAGCAACAGCTGCTAAAAGATATTTATTTATAAATGCTGCTGAACTAATCCAACATAGATATTTTGAATTTGGATCTAAGAATATGATACTTTGGAAAGGAGTTTCTTATTTTGTTTTCACAGAGGATGAGACCCTGTTCATTTCTTCTATTCCGATTTGGTATGATGGACCACGTCCTCCTGAATGGTTCCTGTGCACGCCTTCAAAAAATTGCTTTGCTCAACTGCCAACTGAGATGAAACTAGCACACAGGTTATACCATGAAAGACCTAATTAACGACGCCCCCATTCAGCAGGAAGCAGTTTGGAGAGAAAAAATTGTGCCCATGTTCCCAAATATGGTTTATAAACGTTCTTTTACATTTAAAGGGGGATATGATATAGGTATGAATAATTTGCATTAGTATAGATTTTGCTTTATTGATAGAGATTTAAGGTCAATTTTGTTATATGTATAAGTGTTTCTGATTTTGATTAAGGTATTGTGATTGTGTAGTTCACTTAAATATGTACTGTATAATTAAGAAATATAGGTTGTTAATGGATAATCATCGATAATAGTAAAGCTTGTAGTCATGTTAGTTAGATTTTCTAGATATATAGAGATATATTTTAGATAGACATTCTTCATGTCTTTCAATGATTACAGAATAGGACATTTAATGTTTTAATAACTTAGGACTTTTCATGACAATGAGACACTCTGCTCCTGGCAGCACCAATCTACTTCAAGAGGAAGATGGGCATCGAAGAGGATCCTTATGGAGTTTGATAGCCATTTGGGCAAGAAACTGCTCTTGCCTGGACTATTGCATAAACTGGACACAAAGAACCCACAGAGAGAGGACTACTGAACTTGCCTAAGGTGAGATGATCTTTTGGGGTTCCTGATTCATGAAAGAGTCTGCAAGACATTCTGCAGGACACAACAGATAGTGACTGAACTGACTTTGAATTTTCCTGCTTTATGGAAATGTCTGCTGGATACCATGGGCCTGAAGGCTGAAGATGGATGCCCCAACGGTACAGAGGAACTTTGGGTGACTGTCCAGGCAGCAAGATGTCTCTGTCATTTCTAGAGTTTGATAGTTGTTTTTTTTCTTGTTTGCTTAGGTAGTATAGTATCTTTCTGGAGTCTTTGATGGAGTTAAGAATAGTTAGTTATAGTTATAGTTTTCCTTAGTTATGATAAAGATTATTGTAACTTTTACTTGATAACTGTTTCATTATATGTAATTTTGCTATGTTAAAGATAAAGCCTTTTTTTTTTTAAACCGAAAAAGGGGAAATGATGGAGGAAGGTCATTGGCTAATAAAGGAACTGCCTTGGCCCATTTTATTGGTTAGAAGATAGGTGGGAGGAGAAAACAGAACAGAACGCTGGGAGGAAGAGGAAGTGAGGTCAGTCTCAACAGCTCTCCTCTCGGGAGCAGACGCCTGAGAGAGACGCCATGCCCCACTCCAGGGATGAAGCTCCGACCCAGGATGGACTAGGCTAGAATCTTCCTGGTAAGCGCACCTTGGGGTGCCATACACAGATGATTAGAAATGGGCTAAATTAATATGTGAGAATTAGCCTAGAAGAGAATGGGCCAAGCAGTGTTTAAATGAATACAGTTTGCGTGTTGTTATTTCGGGCATAAGCTAGCCGTGCGGGCGGCTGGGGTGCTGGGGACGCAGCCCCGCTGCCCTTATTACTACAATCATGCAATTGCCAGAAGAATATTAGTGCTATATGGTATATATTTTCTTCAAAGAAAATCCTAATATTTCATTTAATGGATGCCAAATTTCTAATTTTTTTTTTAATTTTAAAACACTCACTTGTAGATGTAATAACCAAGAGAATAGCCAGTGCAAGCAAATTGATCAGAAAGAAATCTCAGTAGTGGAGAGCTCACCTGATCTTTTTTTGGAGCCTGGATTCAGTGCTCAGTGCTGAAAATAAACAAATAAATACTTAATATATAAATTACTTTATCTTTTATCCTGTATCTGCTATGAGGATATCTTTAAATTTCTTATATGCTTACAGTACCTATATTTGTAAATATTTACCTACAAATGGATAAAAATTGTTTAGAATTTGTGAAAAATTCCTTATTATCTGATCCCCACAAAAGTGGAAGAGGAAATTGGATATTTTGTTAGCATTTTTGAGAAAATAGTTTTTGTGGTATTGGCTAACTTGTTTAAAGCTAAACAAAATCAATAGAATCATTATTACTCTGAACAGCTCGCCTATATGCTGTCCCAAGGCCATTAGAAAACTATAGGTCATATAAAAATGCCAGTGATCTTTGGGTTGACAATGATTCCTCAAAGACCAAAGACCATTTAATAAATATTCCATCACCAATTATAAGAAGTTCTCTTTTGTGTTGTTTTCATTTGTTTGAGAGATTCTCAAAATATTATATGCTAATGGTACTGCTCTTGCTTGTACATGGGAGGTGGAAGGTAAATACCTATTGCTGAGGACACCATGTGCTTTAGACATAGGGTATTTAGGCCCCTCAGTTGGAACTGACTCAAATATTTCTTCCTCGAAGAGTAGTTTTTATAGTACCAGAAGGTACAATGCAAGCTTCCAAAACAACCAACAGTTCTATGTAGCTGTGATTCCTATGAACCAAAACAATGACCATTATGACACAATAACCCTAAGGGTGCAACAATGGTATGCATATCTTGGTAGCAACCAACAGCTTTCTAATTGGACTTAAGACCTGCTCAACAGGAAAAAAAAAAAAAAAAAACCATTCCTGGTGCTGGAAACCTAGACTACTACCCAGGGCTATTGAAGTCAGGAATTTAAAAAGCATCTTACCCTCAACCCAACCTATGGTTGTTAGGAAGAGGGGGGCGGGGCTTGTCTTTGTTGTTCTGTTGATTTTGTAGGTTTATTCCTTAATATTTATCCCCTAAGTTTTATTGTTCAGTAAATGATAAAAAAAAAAAAAAAATCTGACATCCAGCCTGGGGCTTTAAATCACACCTCAGGCAGAAAAATAGCCACAGCTGTGCCACCCCTCCATACCAGCTGGCCTATGGGTTTGGTATCAACCTTGTTGTACAGCAGTGTACACCTCATACTGAGCCCCAGACACAAGGCTGTCTCAACCACACTGGGTCCCACCCTCTGCAGTTAATGGTAGGCCAAACAGTCCTATCCTATGCTGAATTCTGGCAGTGTGAATTTCTCCTACTAGTTTCCTTACATTAAATTTTCAGACAGTTCACACTCTTTCCCACATGGTACATGAGCAGCCATATTAATAGGTTTCTAGCCTGAATGTAAAATTAGCATAGCTCGGGACACTTAGTGTCCCCCACACAATGTGACCAGCACAGCTATCCAACCCCCAAGCATCTCTGCCTATGCTGTCAGCATTATAAGATGTGGTAAGATCCTTGGGAATTTTTAAATGGGGAATTAAGATTTGCAGTGAACTGCTTGTTCATCCCAGCCGCCTGGCTAGCTTAGCCCCAAATAACCACACAGAAATTGAATTTTAGAAATAGGTTCATCTATCTTTATATATGTAATTTTGGGTATAAGTCTGAATCAGATAACTAAAAAATAAGTTTGTGTACCACAATAAAAAAATGTGTTATTTAATAGATTGTGGTCCTTTAACATTTCTGATATCTGATACATTTGACCTTTAAATTGTACAAGTTTTCCACAGTGAACCTTTATCATTCATAACAACAGCTTTTAACAGGTGTTGAAGACCCACCCACAATGATTAATACACCCGGATTGTGTTAAGGGCACAAAGCTGACAAACACCAACCTTGACAAAAGATCAACCTTGAGCTAAAAACTGCTCAAGACAACTTCAAGTAGTTAGCTAAGGTGGCCCAGCCTCTTAGACTACTCCAATTGGAATTTTAGGTAAATCTTGTACCCTCCTATGATACTGAGACTTGACAACAACTAGTTCTCCCAGAATTTGATCTTTATCTCAATTTTTCAGGATCCTCTAAAGATGCCATTGCCAACAGACAACAGTAAGTAATCTTAAAAACATAATACCATATTCCCAAGAGACTGGTAGGTGTTTTTTGGTCATTTGATGGATATTTGTAATCATTTAGGGAATTTGGTTACAAGTCATTTTTAGTCATGATCAAGGAGGATACTAAGCAAAGAGAATAAGATTTAGTGATTTCATTCTGAAAAGAAAAAGAGGGATACAAAAATTCAAAGATTAAAAAGGACAGATCACTGATTCTATTTTAAATTAAAAATGACTATTATTAATCTCTAATATTTCAAATTGATACAGATTTTTATATATTACTTCAAAGTTAAAATTATTTTGTTATTATGTATATGTGTCTACTCTTTAAGATATTTTTGTATATTGATATAAATGTAGGTTATTTTTGTTGTACTTTATATATATTTCTAGTCTTATTTAAGGTATTGAACTATGCAGCACATTTTAAAAATGTAATGTAAAGTTTTACTATTTGAAAGATATTTAGGATAGAAAAAAAAACACTGGTTAATAGCCATATAAATATCAAACATATATGTTTGCAAAGTCATACAGAGATATATTTTAGATATATAGGTAGATGATCTTCAAACACTTCAAAGACCTACAGAATATGACATTTCAAAATGCTTTATTAACATGAGTTTTTTGATAGTAATATGTGTGCTCTTGATAGCACAATTAACTACAAAAAAAAAGACTCATGGGCATTGAAGAACTTTTAATTGCAGTTTACTTTCCTAGTAGCAAAAACTAGCCATTTAAACAAAAAACAGCCCTTGCTTTGAGTTCTGACAGTGTGCTATCCAAACAGAACCAGCAGGACACAAATATGTGACTCCTGAACTTTGCCAAGACAGAATAGGACAGTCCTTTTAAAAATTTCCTACTTTACTGAAAAGTCTGTCAGATTCTAGGCCTGTAGGCCAAAGATGGATGTTTCCAAAGAGGAAACTTGGGTAACTGTTGAGGCATTCAGATGTTTTTGTCATTTGGATTGCTTGTTCTGCACTTTCTGTTCACTCAGGTAATATTATATCCCTTTCATGTGGTTAAGGACTAGATAGTTATAGAGTTTTTCTGTTTCATGATAGAAAGTAATTTAAGTACAAAACTCTAGACTCAATAAGAAAGGATAGTTAATGGAGTATTTTCTCTGAATTTGCCAAATATTAATGGACTGCAAATTAAAAATGTAATTCTAACTTGATAATTATTCTTTTTGTACATAGCTTCATTTTGCTAACGTCAATACCTTTCCTTTCTGTTTAGACAACACCTGATAATTGTTCTTATTAAATATACTTTTACTACATTATAGTTAAAACTCTTCCTTGTTATTTAGACAAAATGGGGAAATATTGGCGGAGATTACCTGGGATCAAAGGGAAAAGTTTACACTCAGTTGACTGCAATAGGCCATTGTGTTCTCTGACCAACTAAGAGGAGAAAGAGAGGCACACAGGGAAGGAAGATGTGGGGCCAAAGGGTTGCATGTTCTCTTGGGTTCAGGATATAGAAAGGGAGGATTATGTCTTACTTGCTCTGTGGGATTTTTCAACGTTTTCCCTTAATATTTATCCTCAAGTTTTATTTTCAATAAATGATAAAACCAACATACATACATATATGTAACAAGAATTAATGATATAGAGGTCATGAATTCAATGGAGAACAAGGAAAGGTATATTGGAGGTTTTAGAGGCATGAAAGTGAAGGGGGAAATGATGTAATTTTATTATACTCCCAGAAAGATTAAAAGATTTCTAAAATAGTGCCAGTGAATCCCAGGTACTTTATTATATAGCATAATTTTATTTACAGATTATTGTTGGATGTATTTATTAACTCATCCAGAGATGTGCATTGTATGTCCACACAAGATCATTTTTGTTGAAAATATACTAAATCCAGTTGAATACATGCCAGATAATTTTCAATTTGACATATGTGAGGACACTTTTGCCAATGAATTTTATGGATTACCACTATTTAACAGGAACTATAGTTTTAAACTTGTTGATATCCACAGGTAAATCATGAGGTATTTAACTTGACATATAAAATAAACATAACAATTTGTTGTTTCTACAGAAAAAAATGTGAAAATTAACACATAACTTCTTGGGTATGTAAAACTACAACATACTAATTCATATGTATTTTTTGTATTGGCCCATGAATTAGTAAATGCATTTATTTCTCATTACTTCCTTTCTTAAGACTGTTTAAAGAAATATTATTATTCAGGAGACTGTACCACGAAAGCCATTATTCTTCTTGAGGTCATTGTTTATTTATTCTTCATCTAATTGTGGGAAATAAGAGAAAGCAGTAAAAAAGCAATCAGCTACTTGTAGAACTCTATAATTTCAAGATTAAAAAGAAATCAGTGAAAAATATAATTGTCTATAATAAAAAGAAAAATCTCAATCAACAATAAAAACAAAGATTGTCTATAGAAAGTAGCAGTTTAACAGAAATAAAGGAGCAGAAGGAGACAGAGCATGAGCAAGGAACTCAGGACCAAGAGGGATGCACCCACAACACTGAGACAATGGGGCTGATCTATTGGGAACCCACCAAGGCCAGCTGGACTGGGTCTAAAAAAGCATGGGATAAAATCAGACTCTCTAAACATGGCGGACGAGGGCTGCTGAGAAGCCAAGAATAATGGCACTGGGTTTTGATCCTACTGCATGTACTGGCTTTGTGGGAGCCTAGGCTGTTTGGATGCTCACCTTTCTAGACCTGGATGGAGGGGGGAGGACCTTGGACTTCCCACAGTTCAGGGAACCCTCACTGCTCTTTGGGCTGGAGAGGGAAGGAGACGGGAGCGGGGGAGGGGGAGGAAAATGGGGGAGGAGGCAGATATTTTTAATAAAAAATAAAATAAATAAATAAATAAAAATAAAACTCCTAGGGGGAAAATGAATAAAAAGGGACATACTTCAACAAAATAAAGGTGATTTAAAGCAAGCAGAAGATAACACCCAACCCCAAGTCTATGATGCATTAACGTTAAGCCCACAGCCAACATGGCTTCTCTGAAGACTCTTCACTATCTCCCAGATGAGACACCCACTCTTCATGTCACCAACAACAGAATACAGAGGAGTAATTCTGGGAGCAACAGAAGCACCAACAAAATCACAAACTGTGAAAATCATTGAACTCAGTTGTCTATGGGAAGGACTGAAGACAGAGATGAACCAGGGACTGGAGCTCTTGTCTGCTGGGATGTGCTGAGTATTTTGTGGTCTGAGATGCACAATATGCCTATAGAAGAAGCATTAGTTTGGATTTTGAAGTGAAAGCTAAGTTTTACCAAAATGCTAATATTCAAAAATAGAATCTTGAAACAATTATAACAACTGCACACTTTTATAGGGTCCTCTTAGTTTAAACGTAAAAAAAAAAAACTGATATGGTCCATTTTCTAAAGTAAATTTGGAAATTAACATCCATTCAGGGCAGTTGTGGTCTCTCTGTCACAACTTTAGAAAAAAGAGGCTGAATAAAGATTATTCAAAATTCTTTAAAAAAAAAAAAAAGATAGCACCCACCTAAACAAAATTAAATAGAAAGCACTTCCAATAAAATGATGAACAGGAAAAAAAAGAATATTTTAACATCTTTAACATCTGTTATTTTATACAAATTTAATTTTCTTATTAAGTTTATTGCTACATAGGTGAAATATTATTATGTGACTATTATATAAATTTCTTATGCAATTATTTTGCAACTAGACTGTATAGACCCTAGATTGTATATCCCCATAGGGTCTCCAAATCCCAATCTTTGGGATATTCTCATAAGCTACATTGTGTGAAGAAAAAAATGAATGTTTCAAATATAACTAAGATAAAATATTGAAATATCATTATTAAAATGGATTGAAAGTCTTAATGGGAACCTCTAGAAGCACAAAAAAATTTCTTGTACCTAAGGTCAGTGACATTCAGAGCAGAAGAATATCAATTTCTGTCTTGTGAGAGAACAGATTTTGCCGGTTTAAGCATCCAGGCCACCACAGATCCCCAGAAGGCGATTGAAAAACTCTCCTCACTTTATGACCACCAATATGTGAATTTAAGCAGCAACCATGGCTCATATCAATCCCGCCCTGTAAGTTTAAGCCTCATCTGCTAAGTCAAAAAAGAAATTAATGATCTTCTTTTCTTAATCACTGCTCTTAGGGTCACTCATGGTAGTTTTTCTTTTCCTATTACAGATAATTCTACGTCTTGAATTTTAAGAGTTTAAAGTTTTATGTTAAATATTTCTCACTGTTAGGATGAGGGATTTAGAACAGGATTCTCTTTTGTAGGAGATAAGGGTGTTAGTATAATTTACTAAGACGAATTGTTCAGAAACTGTCACCATCAGCCATACAATACAGGTACATCAGTTAGAACTATAGAAATTGTCATCTTTCTCATGCTTGAATAGGAAAAGGCATAAACATAGAAGCACACAATCAAAGTTCTCAAAAAGACTGCATCATTCTATGATTCTGGGAAGACAAGGACTGTTGAAATGAGTTTTGTACAGTGAAATTATGAAGAAAATGTATGTAATCCACAAAAATAAAATTGATTTTAAGTAATAGAGTTCCTGGGATATTAAAGGACTTTGGGTTCTTCCATGGCTTACCCTAAGACTGCATGCACAATTCAAGCAACAAGGGATTGATGTTTCAAGTCTTGCTCTTCTCATCAAATATCAGTGCTGCCTACAAAGCTCCCCTGGCCTAAATATAACAGACTTTTCCTGTGTTGATTGGTCAGTTTGTATTGTTGACAACTCCAGTCGACTGTGTAGCACCATTCAGAATGAAAACTGATACTTCCTTCAGAATTCTTAAATTCCATCATTAAAGGAATGTATCTATGTTAGTTTTTATATTTTATCTGGTACCCAATAAATTATTGTCGTTTACATGCCTGGACATATTTTAATCTCTCATCAAATTTTCATGTTCAGTTTTTCATAGTTATACATTTTTCCTACTCTATTGTTTTCTGCCTTTATAATTTCCTTTATGTACTCCTATACTTTGGTGATAAAATGCACACAATTGTCTTTGTCTTTTTTCCTTCTCATCTTCCTGTTCTTTTGAATTGAAGAAAGCACATAAATACTACAATGCTTTCTGATCACTCTTATAGCTGCTTATGTTAAGGTGTCTATTATGTCTCCATCCTTTTCCTAGCCATTCCCACCCTCAGATTCATAAAGTCTTGGTTGACTTTGAACTATGAGGTTAGTTGTAAACTATTCAGTGTAATCGGGCTACCCTTTCCACTGCAGGATTGGGATTAACGATTTGAGACTAACAGAAGCACCAACGGGTACACACCTAAAGGCAATGACTCCTCATGTTCCTTTGAAAACTATATCAAGTTAGCAGTATTAGAGCATTATGGTCCCTCCTAGTTCCTATAACCTCCCCCACAATGAATAATTTTTAATAGGTTTACAGTATGAAGCATGAATTCTGTCTGTGAGGCTGGTTTCAAACATAATCTGAGTGTTTGGGGTCACCCTATAATATCTGTGCCACTATTTAATGAGTCACCAAATCATTCCTGGAAAGTTGGAATTTTACTTTATAAGAGTCGTGGCTGGCTAAGAACCTTGGGGCTTTTTCTTGCCCAGAAACCCTCATACCCACACAATGGTATCCAGTTCCTGACACTGGCTTTTTTTTTTGGCAACATCTTTCTGATAATGTTCTGCACCTATTGTGGTTTTAAAATTTGTAGGTCTGGTGTTTTAAATTTTATATTATTGTTCTTTCATAAATGCTAGTTGCGCCTTCCACTTATTCTCTATCTCTAGAATCATTTTGAAAATAACACTTGCAGTGGTTAGATTATGTAAACGTCACACAAACTAGAAATACCTGATAAGAGGGAACATCAACTGAAGAACTGCCACTATCAGATTAGCCACGAGCAGGTCTGTGAGAGTGGATTTTCTTGATTAATGGTTGATGTAGGATGGTCCAGCACACTGTGAGTGATACCAGCCCTGGGCATGTGATCTGTACAGAATAAAAAAGCAAGCTGAGCAAGCCACTTGGAGTAACGCAGTAAGCAGAGTTCTTTAATACCCTGCTCTGGCTTTCTTTGTTGATGGACTTTGACATAAAAGTCTCTGATAAACAAACCCCCTTTTCTTCAAGCTTGTTTTGGTCTTATCAGAGTGACTTATCAGAGAAATTGGTGTGGGAGTGAGGTTTTTCCCCTGTGTTCCAGTACAAAGTAGAAGGTTCTTACTTCATTGTACTAATCCCCTGAACAATTACATCGTCTCTTTTCAGCATAAGCCATGGATTCAACATTGTGGTTTCTAGTGTTGTTGGTCTCTCAATACTATACACTTCTATTTTTTTGTTCCATTTCCTTTACATGATAGACCTGCATAAACATTATCAGTAATAATTTACCTAGATTTAGTGTTATGTTGTCTTGAATTGGCTTCCATAAAATGGGAGATGATACCATTCACTAATTTTCAATTAGTCTTAGGTAAGTTTTTAGGAAGGAAAAAGCAACCAGTTTATTTGCATAAATAACGCACAAGTGGTCTCTATTACAATTACTAATGAAACCTTTTGTCGGGGTTTCTGTCCTGTCCAGTTCTCACAATCGTTAAGCTCCAAAGAAATCACACAGAGGTCTACATTAGTTATAAACTGATTGGCCCATTAACTCAGGCTTCTTATTAACTCTTATAACTTATATTATTCTTGTCTGTGCTAGCCACGTGGCTCGGTTCCTTATTCAGCGAGGCAGTCACAGCTTACTTCTTCTGTGGCTGGGTGAGTACTGCAAAAAGGATTTCCTTTTTTCCAGAATTCTCCTGCTCTCATTGACTCGCCTCTTCTTCCTGTCTGGTTGTCCCGCCAATACTTCATGCCTGACTACTGGCCAATCAGCATTTATTTAAAATATAATTGACAGAATACAGACTATTATCCCACAGCACTTTTGAGCTGGGCCTTCATAGTCTACCTTGTTCAGAGCATCACTCTCATCCAGATGACATGAGAATGCCACAGTGATCCCTGCTTTTCAATCAACCACTTTTCCAGCCCAAAATTCCAAAAACCCTTCCTCATACCTCAAAACAATTAACATTCACTCTCTGGTACCAACTTCTATATGAATGACTTTTCTTTTTTCTGAAGTCAATACCATGACAAAAAACAACCAGTAGGTGAGTATATTTTTGGCTTATAATTTCAGAAGAACGAATTATCAAAGAAAGCATGGCAGCAAAAGATAAGAATTGTATCCAGAGATGAGAAATCCTATCTTTATCCAAAAGCACAAAGATGAGAAAGTTAACTGGAAGTTCAAACACCACTCCCAGTGACATACTTTCTCCAGTGTGGTACTTGTAATTTAGAAAAAGCAACACAAGAGGAAAAGATGTCATGCGACAGAGTTCAGGTGGAAGGGTTTTTTATTAGGTGAAAGTGAGTGTGAAAGGGGAGAGGGAAGAAAGAAGTCAGACCTCTGGGGACAGAAGTGGCAGAAAAGAAGTGAGGAGAAGGATAGATAGATAGATAGATAGATAGATAGATAGATAGATAGATAGATAGATAGGCAAAGACAGCGAGAAAAGAGAGATGTGAGTTGGGCAGGGTCCTTTAAAAGGAATGTACAGGTGGTGCTCTTAGTGACTACAACTGAGGCTGGATACCCCAAGGTATTTATTTTGTTTGCTGAACAATCTGGCAAACAATTTTAATGATTAGGTTCACTGTGAAAAATGCTTTAAATGTGTTTGCATATGTAAAAAAAATCCAGCAAAATGTATACATTGAATTTTCATGCACCCTGTTGATTCTTGAACAAACCCATGACACAAGAATCTAGTTACAAATTTTAGGACAGCGCTGATCTACATTTGTTCAAATGATGAAACATGAAATAAACTTCTACATCTTCACAATTTATCATACTCTTGTCTGTTGACTTTATCTGGCAGATCCCTTCATCACTAGCTATATAGAATTATACAGTCGTTCTTCCACCCATGTGAGGAAGAAAGATCTCTGTCTCTCAACAGACAATATGCTATAGCCAGCATCCCGGAGTCCTAAAGTGAAAAACTGTAGGCTAGGTAAGCACTTTTGTCCCTCACTGGGCCACATAACTTCTAATCTATTATATATTTTCTACTACTGAGGAGCTTCCCGGTCAAAGTATAAGAAAATAAAAACCAGATTTTTAATTCTTTGATGTATGCTTCATCTAGTGCCATGCATTATACAAATTTTCCTCTCTTAAGACCTTGATATTAGTAGAGCAAAAATGCTATATATTTATGTGCTTACTTATCTATTTATTTGAGAGTGGGTCTCAAATAAAAATGTGTAGGTAACACTGGTCATGTTGTAAAAGTCATAGCAATCTTCCTGCCTCAGCCACTTGAGTGACGGAATGATAGGTATAAGTCAACATGCCTGATTTAAAGACAGCCTTCGATAATTTTCTAAAACTATAGTGATGTTTGCATATAATGCTTATGCCCATCAAGTATATGTGATTCTTCCAGTGTTTGTATAGATATTTGTACAATCTAAATTAGAGATTTCCACCATATTTATTAGGAAGGGGTTCTGTAGCAGTCTTTGGATTCCTTAATGGGTCTTTGTCACAACATTGTTTGATTACCACTGCTCTTATTGATAAGCTTTCAAAAGATCATTAATTCACATTTGTACCAATGTCACAACTGTGCAATAAATGTTATTTTTATTATATTTTTCCCTTTATGGCCTTCTCCATTCCTGTACCATCAGGAAAGGGAAAGTAGATTTCTCAGGCTCATCTAACTGTAGTCAATATATTTCTAAATTTAATCTCTATTCTTTTGAGAAGAATTGCCAATATAGTTTTTCATCAATATGTTTATACTCAAACATATTAATCTTTCCAGTCACTTTTGTATTTACAACCATGACATATCAAACTTCTAAACACCATTTTGTATGACAAATAAAGATATTTCACTCATATTTTAATCAAAGTTGGAGGTACTCCCTTCAGTGTTTAATTAAAATTGGAGGTTATTCCATTTCTACCAGGATGGGTAATTTGTAAATGATTCGTGGCCTTTTTCCCTGAATATGATCATTCAAAAGGGTATGGACCATCTTGAAGTTTCTGAGTTCAGAAGCTCCAAAAAAAAAAAAAATCAATTCAACCTCAGTGATTTTTAATGAAGTTTCATTGCATTGATTTATTTAATGTAATTTCAAAACTATCACTCAGGAAAACGCAGGAAGTATTTTCTGGCTATGGACTTGTTTTTGAACAAGAAGAAGGCTAAGTAGAGGTGCTTTATGTAAGCAAACGTGTCCTGTGTCCAGAGTTACAGACAATAACTGTCTGACAGCTCTCGGGTTGCAACTGAAATATTTCTAGTCTTTTTAAAGATGAAATGAAATAGTATGCGTAGTTCACTAAAAGGGGAATTTACATAAAGAGGCCGCAATTACCCAAGTAGGACCTTGTCGCAGGAACTTGAGAAGGTTAACGATTATAAAGGTAATTAAAATGCAGAGGATTTGTTGAACATGTCTTTGTTTTCCTAAGAGCTCAGCTACTTCTCGCATTGATCTCTGTATGATAGCTATATAACAAGCAGGTTAAATATCTCAGGGTAATGGAGAAAACGTGCGAGCCGCTAGCACCATTGCTGATCAGAAGCAGCTGGTGCCGGCCTCACCTGAAAGGCAGGCCCTGTGACACAGCATTTTAAAACATCTTTTCAGGTCAGCACTGTAAAACTGACTCTGAGGAAAGAGTGCCACCTACTGAACCGAATTTCCCAGGTCCCCTCCAAGGGCTGATTTCCCAACCTCCTTCAACCCTGCCCTAGCATGTTTAACTCTGAAAAATAATGAGATTGCGGCACAGTGCGTGAAATCATAAAAGTATCTCTTTTTTTCAGTGTCAACCAATTTAATGATCTAGCAGTCACATCTATAAATTTACTATTTCACTCAAAAGCTCTGCATTTTAAAACGTAATGCAACAACATTAAACAAATCTAATTTTCCTATGCAGCAAATTTCCCAAATACCCGAATGTCTCTCAAAGTGACCACAAGGGGGAGCTAGTATGTAAGTTCTTGT
The DNA here is from genome assembly GCF_018167655.1 of Microtus oregoni. Lineage (NCBI taxonomy): Eukaryota > Metazoa > Chordata > Mammalia > Rodentia > Cricetidae > Microtus > Microtus oregoni. Next base: position 22,084,355 of record NW_024543060.1, read on the forward strand.
GGGGCAGGAGTGTTGAGCTTATGGAATTAATGTATCCTGTTCTTTTTGGCTGGCAAGACAGAAAAGGATATAAATGTACCAGTCACTTATAAAAGTAACATTACCTTCATTTCAACAAGTTCTGTTAGTGTTAAATGTTAGCATACAGAATTTAAGCTAGTCCTCATCTTTATATGCATTAATATATTTAATATGGAGTAACAATTTGGGATTGTTCCACATCAGTATATTCATATACATCAATATATATTTTAAGTGTGACTTAGTTTATCTACTTACACATATGTACATACACACTTAAATACACACACACCTTGAAGACACATAAATACTCATGAAGAAAAAGAGACATTTTATATCAAATAACTCTTTAAAATAAACAATAAATAAAATTCTCACCTTTAAATTTTGAATTAGTCTCTGAATAATTCAAAATATTTGCCCTAAGACCTGTTAGTGTTTCTCGGTTGATAATTGATTATATTTTTTGCTGACTTAAAAATTGTAAGTTTGTAAAATTAAAAATTGCAAGTTGTAAGTTTGCTTTATTCATGTGCTGAATTGTGAACTAATTCCTCACAGGTTCACCTTGTAAGTCCTTTTGGGCTTAGCTCTAGAGCTTCATTGTTATCATATTGCAGTAAAGAAGGTACATACATCTGAATATGCTTTCACACCATCAAAAATATTATTTAGAAGAAATTTTAAATATAGGATTTTTACTTTACCCATATTTCTTAATAGCAGCATTTCATAATTTTAATAAAATACAAAGCCTTAAAAGTTTTTGCCTTACTATCTTTATATAAATTTTCAACACTTTTAGAATTTATTGTAAATGAGAGAATTCTTTCAATATATAAAGCATTTCATCTAAAATATAAAATTCACAGTTAATTTACATCACTTGTTCTAATTAGTATTCATCACAAAGTAGAAGGATGTTGAGTAGGAACATTTTATCATTCATTAAAAGACAACGCTTTGATTAAAAGTCAGCCGACAGTCAGCAAGAGTATAAGAAGGGAACCATATGTACCTTTAAGAGATGAAGAGCATTATCTAAAATACAGTACTTCATTGTTCAGAGAATTGAAATTTGATTGGTTTTCTAGTACCTAACCCTTCTGTCATTAAATTTAGTTTGAAATATTTCATACATTAAAAAAACTATGAAACCAGAAAGTAAAATGATAGAGACAAAATTATTTCTTAAAAAAAGATATTTTATTCATATAAATAATGGCTTCAGAGGAAGAAGAAGCTTCTACTTTTTTCTTAAGAGTTATGTACTATTAAACTCAAAATTGTAGCCAAGCAGGAAAAGTTACAGGCGACTGCCACACTAGTGGTTCTGGCTACAGGAATAAATTCTTGAAACTGCATCTTTAACACATAATTATGCATTTTTAAACCGTATCTCTAAGCCAGTTCAATAAATTGTACAAAAGCTCCATGAAGTCCTATTTTAAGACTTCCCTTCAATCCTGTGAAGTCATTTGTTTGAGCGACATTACAGTCTTTGCTCTTCTTTACTGGCCTGTAAAATTAACACGCAATACTTCTATTTGAAGTCATTACGACCCATCATTCAATTACCTTTGCATTCATCTGACCTACATTGTTTTATTAATTAACAAAATGTTAAGTGCTTTGCGTGTTCTCGCATAGATTCTAAATAAGCATGCGAGATCTTTAAGATGATCAGCATACACGCATTTCAAGAGAAGAGGATAAAACGTTGGCTTCAGATTCAGTCTGGTTTGAAAATACAAACAGTGAATATCATCCAAGCTGCTCCTATGAAACCTGAGCTTGCTTTGCTATCTAGACATCATCATAGTTCTGCAAACTTAGCATGGCGGCATGTGTAACATGCATAGCCCCCCCACACACACACACACTGCCTAATACTTAAATCATCTCATTTTTTTCTAATTGAGCTCAGTATTTTAAGAATAGTTAATAAGGAATCATTATATAAATATATGGTGAACACAAAACATACATAAGGGAGGAAAAAGACAGACTTTGAAAACTGTTAAAGATTGTTTAAGTTAAATGTGGGTATCACAAAGGATTGAAAACAAGACAAATGAAACTGAGATATCAGTCAGTCCTATTTCTGGTTTAAAATGCAGTATTTAAGAAAATAAAGATAAAAATAGTTACTTAGGATGCCAGTCAGTGTTCTATAACCATATTCAATTCTAGAGGCACATGAAATATAATATGATTCCTATGTTTCTTTTGTTCTTGGCCCCGGGGCCCTAAGGCTTTCACCATATGCATGTAGTTCTTTCAGCAAACACGAGGGGGCGGTGTGGCATAATTACTCCTAAGGGGGGTTGCAACAAACACAAGCTTCTGAGGAGGAATATTTTTCACCTCATAACGTTCTTTCTTAGACACTGTGTTTCTAGTATTCCTTCAACTGCATAGATTTATGTTGAATTGAGCCTAATCAATACACTATCATAACCTTCCTTGGAATTGTCTGATGTTTTGTTTTTGCATTATGGTAAAATCCAAAGATAGCTCATTTCTATGTAATTAAAATAACTTTAGAATGGTCCTTTGGAAAAGGTATTTTGCAGTGTTCCTGAGGACAGAGCTAAGAGTTACAGCTTTTGTTTAGTTTTGCAAGGCCCTGGTGTTTATCCTTAAAGCTGGAGAGGGCTGAAGAGAGACAGAAGTAAAAAATAAGCATTGCTAGATGAATGTCTGAATGTGTGATCACCGCTCTCTCTGGCAGCTTCTGCTTTGAACGATTTGAAGCTTCAACTTCTAAAGCTCAGGCTGTACAAGGCTGTGTGGTTAAAAGACCACTTAGCAAAGCAGCCTAGGTTTTAGCAAGGCTGAGCCCCTGTTTAGTAAAAATGTATACATGATAAACTACCTATTTAGAAAAGACAATACAGGAGCTTCTTAGAATTTGAAGGGCTCACTAAAAAAGAACTTCTCTTTGAATTTTTTGAGCTGTTGATCTCCCAAGGGTGTGGTAAATTTGGAAAGAGACCAGACTGCAAAATCAGACTATAGGTTATCTCCTTGAAGCTCCGGGAAATTAATAGCTCCTCTGCCTGAATCTTTAAGCAATTATCCCCAAAACAATCTCCAGAACTTTCTTGTAATTGGTCTGGATTTGATTTTCTTTGAAATCCTGAATGATTCATGTTACAGATTTGTACGTTAGTCATTCACAATTTATAAATGGCAACTTAACTTCAGTATTTATGAACTACAATCAATACTCCAGCAATCAAAACACTCACCTTCTCTATTTCAATGCATCAGTTTCCTTTTTGTTTTCAGACTGTCAGATCACAGGCAAACCGGTCTTGACTCGTGGACGTTTGTGATAGTAGTTTAGGCAAAAGCAACTTTTGAGACTGGGTTGTAGAAGATGAGGAATTTAAAGCCAGGGGTGTGTGTGTGTGTGTGTGTGTGTGTGTGTGTGTTTATAAAACAGGCATCTTTGAATCATTGATCCCCTACTGATGTAAATTCTTGCCTAACAGTTTCTTTTCTATACTTAAGAGATTTTATAAATGACTATTTGATTTGGAAAAATTATCATATTGCTATCTGGAAGTTTAGTAAGATGAACAGAGGTGAACCAGACCACAAAGCTGCTGAGTGTCGAGGGACGTTAGAGTATATTCAATGTGGGCTGTGATAGATGGCTGAAGGGTAGAACCCTAAATAGTGCTCAGCAGATTTCAGTTTCAGGAAACTGCAAAACATGTCTTGAGAGACGCTTTTTTTTCCCTCCGAGGAGACACTGCCTCTCTCTCCACCGGCGTCTGCTTTTCTTCTGAAACACTTTCATAATCAAGTGACTTTCCTTGCATGGGTGCCTGGGGACCGCGGGGATTTCTCTGAGGATGGGCAAAGTTACATCTTGATTACTGTTGCTCGGGGCGTGTTTGCTCCCTAGCTAGCTGGCACAGTTGGCTCTCCAGCACTGGACCTCACAGACACTCACTGAAATACACATGGAACTGTGCGAAAACGCGTACACACACACACACACACACACACACACACACACACACACACACGGGCACGCGAGCGCACGCGCGCGCGCACACACACTCCGCACCTCCTTCAGATGACTTGACGAGGAGTCAGAAAACCTGCAACTCCTTTGGCCTGCGTGTGTGTGTGTGTGTGTGTGTGTGTGTATGTGTGTGTGTGTGTGTGTGCGCGCGCGCGTGTGTGTGTGTGTGTGTGTGTGTGTGTAAGCTGACGATGTGTGTTCGAACGTGTGTGAACAGAAATGCAGCAGGATGACCGCAGCTATCTCACTCGGCAAAGTATGCGGTGTTTCTCAAGCCTGGCTCTGTAGCCGATCCCCAAATAAAATCGAGTCACTGTCCAACTTTTTTTTTTTTTTTTTTCTTCCTAGAGAAAGACAGCCAAGCTGCCGCGCCCTGTAGCTAAGGCCCGGGGCGAGCGGGGGCTCAGAGACTTACAAGGCGCGGGCTCTGCTGGCCGCAGAGCTCTCGCGTCCGACGCTGCTAGTCAATGACTCTAAAGCGCTGGGACTGCTGGCCCCGCCCCCGCCCGCCGTTTCTCCACCTCCCATTGGGCGTGGGCCGAGGAGGCAGGGCCTGGCTCCCCGCGCGGATTGGCTGGCAGAGAATCAGTATCAATGTTTAAGCGGCGGCGTGAGGTGAATAGAGTCAGTCAGCAAGAGACGCTGGGGAGAGAATCCGGACTGCGAGCCCGGCGGCTGCCGCAGCGGCGGAGGGCAGCCCGGAGACGCTACTCCAACTGTTGAATTGAATTTTCACCTTCCATTTCCTCCGCGCCTTGGCTGGCGGAGATGGATTTATTCGGTTTGAAATCGGCACGTCTTTCTCAGGCTTTGGGGTGATTCTGAGAGGCGCCAGACTGAAAGAGACCACCCGTGACTGAAAAAAAAAAAAATAATAAGGAGGATTTAGAAAGAAAAAGAAAAAAAAAAACCTCCACAACAGACTGCACAATTAGCTATGCACACCGATTGCTGGACTTTGTGAATAGAGACCTCTGGGAGGAAAATCTTGAACTGTGATCTTGGGCTAAGCCGTGAATCATTACTGGAAACGTGCTTTTCCCCCCTAAGACTGAGAGATTTGGGGGCATCTCACGCCTAACCAAGGTTTTTTTTTAAAAAAAAAAAACAAACAAACAAATAAATATTCGTAAGCAAAGCAGACGCCTTGTTTTGCAGAGCCTCGGACTCCGGCCGAAAGAGGTAGAGTAAAGTGCTGCTGGGTTCAGCTTTGCCTTCCTCCCCCGCTCTCTTTTTCTCCTTTTCTCTGCCCCCACCCCCTATGAATCCAGCTTTTTTTTTTTTTCTTTCTATTGAGTGAGTCAGAGAAAGCGTTAGGAAGAAGCCGCAACTAATGTCTGTGAAGGGAGGCCCGTGAGGGCAGAGTGAATACGATTCGTTCCGCTGCTTCTGACTCATCCGGCAGATCAGAACACCTGCATTTCTGGATGTGTCCTGCCCCTATACCGAGGCTCCTGGAGAAGCAGAAATAATGTGTAGATCAAGCCGTGCCTAACCTCCCTTTGGTGGTGGAGGTACTTTCCCCCGGGTGGGCGCCCTGGCAGAACCCCGGTGGCCGCAGCTCCTCACCCTCTGCCCTCCCCAAGCCGACCAGAGACCGTGAGATCCAGGCTGCAGAATGCATCACGCCAAACCTTGATGTGTTCTCTCCACCCTACGCCTCCCGTTTAAAATCATAATAATAGTAATAATAAAAAGGGGGTTGAAAAACCCGCACTTTATTTTCTTCGAATAGTCACCACTCTTGCTCCTCGCCAAGGTTTTCCTTGCTAGATGAAAAGGACTGGGAAGCTGGGCCACTGGAAGGAGATGCTGAATAGAAAGAAAAGAGCCACTTGACAGCCCAGCCCTGTGAATGCAGAGACTGTTTCCCTTCTAGCGAGAGACAGGGCGAGTGTGTGTGTGCTAGGACTGGGAGGGTTGCTTCCCCCTCCTTTCTATTCTGCCCTCCCCCCTTCAGATCTGCACGTCTAACCATGAGTTGCCTGTTGATTTCCTTTCGCCTGGCAAGAGAAGCAAACTGGAATTAAACTGCGTGGAGTGAAGTCCTTGCTTGCAGGAAGAGGATGGGATGGTAGTGGCAGCTCCGGGCTTGGCATAGATACACCAGAGTGTTCGACGAACCAAGGCGGAGATATAGCTCTATATTTTCTCCTCCCAATAGGCTCTCGCCGCAAATGCTGATCAGGCTGTGGCTTTTTTGATTTTGTGGGAGAGCCTTCTCCGAGGAAGAGAGGGAGGAGCTTGGTAGGGGGAGGAAACTACAAATCGGGACACTAGGGGTTTTTTTGCGCTGCATTTCCTCTTCTCCCTTTGACTGCTCGGAAAGGAGAGAGAGAAAGAAAAAAAAAGAAAAGAAAAAAAAAAAAGACTTGGCTCGGAGATGCAGTCCGCTGCCGCCGCCGCTGCCTAAGCCAGCAATGCAAGATTAGATCTTTAAATGCAGCAATACACTGCCTGAAAGCCGACCATCCTGCACAACGAGCAGACATTTCTCTGCGTTCCAGGGGAAGCCTCAAATATACATATGTATCTGTGACTCTCTCTTCGTCCCTACTCATTCCCATCAATTTCCTCACCGATTACGAGTAACTAAGGATTCCACTTTCCGATTTGCCTGGAGACACACCTCCCTAAGCCCTCCCCCAACCCGATTCGAAGAATATATTCTGTAGGCTGCCGGAGGGAGTGGATTTTGCAGCGCCTAGCGGGAGCGAAGAAAACCCACCAATTCTTCAGCTCATTATCATCTCTTCCAGACTCTTATTTCCTTCTTATCGCCAGCATCATCACGCAAGTTTGAGCCTTCTGAAGTCCAGGCGGAAGAGACAAAGCCTTGGGCTCGCCCTCAGCCTTAGGAAGCCGCCGCCTAGCTCTGAGCTGCTGCAGCCTCGCTGCGCGGCTGCTTCTCACCCAGTGCGAATGCTGTAGATCAACAGGTTCGGGCAACTTGAGCGGAATAAGGAGAGACTGACTGGTGCCGCAGCCCGGGTGCGGAGGGAAGGAAGGACTCCCAGACTTGTGGCTCGCTCTGAGCTCCGACGCTCCGCCCCGGTTCCAGACTGGCGCGCACCCACCAGCTCGCACCTCCAGTCCGGCTGCTCCTGCTCCCACCCCACCGGTCTGGGATGTACCTTTCCATCTGTTGCTGCTTTCTCCTGTGGGCCCCTGCCCTGACACTCAAAAACCTCAACTACTCAGTGCCAGAAGAGCAAGGGGCCGGCACGGTGATAGGCAACATAGGCAAGGATGCCCGACTGCAACCCGGGCTTCCGCCGGCTGAGCGCGGTAGCGGCGGCGGGCGAGGCAAGTCGGGCAGCTACCGGGTGCTGGAGAACTCCGCACCGCACCTGCTGGACGTGGACGCCGACAGCGGGCTTCTCTACACCAAGCAGCGCATCGACCGTGAGTCGTTGTGCCGCCACAATGCCAAGTGCCAGCTGTCCCTAGAGGTGTTCGCTAATGACAAGGAGATCTGCATGATCAAAGTAGAGATACAGGACATCAACGACAATGCTCCCTCTTTCCCCTCGGACCAGATCGAAATGGACATCTCAGAGAACGCGGCGCCAGGCACCCGCTTCCCCCTTACTAGCGCACACGACCCAGACGCTGGCGAGAACGGTCTCCGCACCTATCTGCTCACCCGCGATGACCACGGCCTCTTTGCACTGGACGTCAAGTCCCGCGGCGACGGCACCAAGTTCCCTGAACTGGTCATTCAAAAAGCTTTGGACCGCGAGCTGCAGAACCACCACACTCTGGTGCTGACTGCCCTGGATGGCGGAGAGCCTCCGCGCTCCGCCACGGTGCAGATCAATGTGAAGGTGATCGATTCTAATGACAACAGTCCAGTCTTCGAGGCTCCGTCATACTTGGTGGAACTGCCCGAGAACGCACCCCTGGGCACCGTGGTCATTGATCTGAATGCCACCGACGCTGATGAAGGTCCCAACGGAGAAGTGCTGTACTCCTTCAGCAGCTATGTGCCCGACCGCGTGCGGGAGCTCTTCTCCATCGATCCCAAAACCGGCCTTATCCGCGTTAAGGGCAACTTGGACTATGAGGAGAATGGCATGTTGGAGATCGACGTGCAGGCCAGAGACCTAGGTCCTAACCCAATTCCAGCCCACTGCAAGGTCACAGTCAAGCTTATCGACCGCAATGACAACGCGCCGTCCATTGGTTTCGTCTCCGTGCGGCAGGGGGCGCTGAGCGAGGCCGCCCCGCCTGGCACAGTCATCGCCCTGGTTCGGGTCACTGACCGAGACTCAGGCAAGAATGGGCAGCTGCAGTGTAGGGTACTAGGCGGAGGAGGGACTGGCGTTGGAGGCAGCTTGGGAGGTCCCGGTTCGGTCCCCTTCAAGCTTGAAGAGAACTATGACAACTTCTACACTGTGGTTACTGACCGTCAGCTGGACCGCGAGACACAGGACGAGTATAACGTGACTATCGTGGCCCGGGACGGGGGATCCCCTCCACTCAACTCCACCAAGTCTTTCGCTGTCAAGATTCTAGATGAGAATGATAACCCGCCTCGTTTCACCAAAGGGTTGTATGTCCTCCAAGTACATGAGAACAACATTCCAGGAGAATACCTCGGTTCAGTGCTCGCCCAAGATCCCGACCTGGGCCAAAATGGGACAGTGTCCTACTCCATTCTTCCCTCGCACATTGGCGACGTGTCAATCTACACCTATGTGTCCGTGAACCCCACTAATGGGGCCATATATGCCCTGCGCTCCTTTAACTATGAACAAACGAAGGCTTTTGAATTCAAGGTACTGGCTAAGGACTCCGGGGCGCCAGCACACTTGGAGAGCAACGCCACGGTGAGGGTGACAGTGTTAGACGTGAATGACAACGCTCCAGTGATTGTGCTGCCCACTCTACAGAACGACACAGCTGAGCTGCAGGTCCCGCGAAATGCTGGTCTGGGCTACCTAGTAAGCACCGTGCGCGCCCTGGACAGTGACTTTGGAGAGAGCGGGCGCCTCACTTATGAGATTGTGGATGGCAATGACGACCACCTGTTTGAGATTGATCCATCCAGCGGCGAGATCCGCACGCTGCACCCCTTCTGGGAGGATGTGACCCCCGTGGTGGAGCTTGTAGTGAAGGTGACTGATCATGGCAAGCCCACCCTGTCCGCGGTGGCCAAACTCATCATTCGTTCAGTGAGCGGCTCTCTGCCTGAAGGGGTACCGCGAGTCAATGGGGAGCAGCACCACTGGGACATGTCGCTGCCTCTCATAGTGACTCTAAGCACGATTTCTATCATCCTCCTAGCGGCCATGATCACCATAGCTGTCAAGTGCAAACGGGAAAACAAGGAGATTCGCACTTACAACTGCCGCATCGCCGAGTACAGTCACCCACAGCTAGGCGGGGGGAAGGGCAAGAAGAAGAAAATCAACAAAAACGATATCATGCTGGTGCAGAGCGAGGTGGAGGAGAGGAACGCCATGAACGTCATGAACGTGGTGAGCAGTCCCTCCCTGGCCACCTCCCCCATGTACTTCGACTACCAAACCCGCCTGCCCCTCAGCTCGCCCCGGTCAGAGGTGATGTATCTTAAGCCAGCCTCCAACAACCTGACTGTCCCGCAGGGGCACGCAGGCTGCCACACCAGCTTCACCGGACAAGGGACTAATTCGAGCGAGACCCCTGCCACTCGGATGTCCATAATTCAGGTAGGAGACTTTTAGGGTAAAGGGGACTTCACTTGAAAGCTGTTGGGAGTGCCCTCCCAAGACCTTTGGATAGCAGAAGGGCACATACATGAGCAGCAGCAGTGTCTGGGGTGGCTAGTAGTTAATTCAACATGGTTCACACCCTTGTCCCTGTGAGCACACTATTTCCTAGTCAGAATCCCTTTTGTGCAAATACTTTAAAATACATGCCTTACCTCTACGGCATTTTTAAAGTTTATTTTTTACAGATTTTAAAATGATTACAACTGTTATTAATTATACTTCATTCTATCTACAGGACATTTCTTTCCATAATAAGATTCCTATGGTAGAATAAAAAAGTAATTCTCTTGAATGAGTTTTCTTCTATTAAAACCTTATGAAATTACTATCCCAAACTGGAGTTAACTTCTGGAGTACAGAATAGTCCCCAAGACAGTACTCTGGATCAACTTGAACGAAGTTTCACCCCCGAGAAATTAGTCTTATACTTTGAAAGTGTTTTAGGGACTTCATCCCCACTTATTCCTTAACTAAACTCTCAGTTGATGCTTTGGAAGTGTGGCTGACATTGTAACGTGCTTTGTACCTGTTAGGCACAGTGATCAGGAAACATCTTTGAAAGAATCTCTCTAGTCCCACAGTTTCCTTGTAAATTTCCTGTAGTAAATAGGGAATGAACCGTCTACTCCAAAGACTAATACAGGGAATGTAGTTGCACTGAATCCTACATTTCTTGTTTCTATTTTTGAAACATAATTTTAACATAAAATGAAAATAAAATCATTGCCAAAAGCATAGGCATTGGTTCCTTTAAAAAAAATTGATGACTGGTGTGGTGGTCTAGCCACCGTCTGGTTTCCTTTGTCTACTACTGAGTGGTATCACATAGAAGTTAATTCTTGGTTATCATAATATTTATAAGCATGTGTTGTTGCAAATTACCCCAAATGAGCAATGCTTGAATTTTCAATTCAGCTTAATCAAAAGTGACACTTGAGGTGGAAGTTACTTTGAAGCAAATGGACAGTCACCTGTCCATAATGTTATGCGGAAAAGTTATTATTGTCCAAATAGTGTGCTGAAGCTTTATAGCCCTGCTAATGTAAATCTTCCATGTCCTCATACTTAACAGAAGATATTGCCCATGACAGCAAAGTGAACCAGACTCATCAGGGATGGTGCTGTTGACTCATGAAGTATCAAGTTCCACCTTGTATAGTATTCACTGTATATGGATAATCTTGTAACCATGGATTTAAAGTTTATATAAAACATGAAAGAAATTCTCAACTCTAAAACCTTGGCTGCTAAGAATGTCTTTCTCTAATTGTGTGAAATTGATATTTATGATCACTAACATCTCTACAGAGGGAACTATGATAAAATGCTTATTTATAGATGTGCTATAGTCATTTTGGAACTGTAAATATATTGTATAGCTTTTCTCTATTTATGCACGGGCAAGGTTGTCACAAAGGGCTAGGATTTAATCATCTACTTTAAGTGCTGTGACTTGAATTCTCATCTAGTTTCCAGCATTAAAAAATATCATCAAGTCAAGTTGGTACTTTAAAACTCTCAGCAAGTCTGGCTTCTCAGCCAGACAAGTGGAGAAGACTCTTGAATAGAAATATCCAAAGATTTGGAGAAAAGTGGTGCTTATACTGTGTTAACAACATTGCCCTTGAAGCTGGTCTTTGGTTATGGGTGGTAGTCGTAACTTCTCCCTAAGAGTAAAATACATGCCAAGAAAATTGCAAAAACTATCCAACCCCTTACATAATTTAATCAGAAAATAGAAAACTGGCTCAGTATTCTTTTACTTTTAATTTTTAATCTATTCCACTACAGTACAAAATGAACTTTAGAGCTTACATTTTCCCCCCAAAGAGTCTTAATTTCTCTTTAAAATATCTCAATGTAAAAAGCTAACAGTTATTTCCCATTTCATTAAAGGATGAAGTATGAAATCCTGGTTAATGAATCTCCTTGGAAATGAACAATATTGATATTATGAAAACCATAATAAATTAGCCAGTTGCTATGCCCCCCTTTCTTCCCTTAACAATTGTACTGCAAACACCTTTTGCTCAGAGGATTTATGAAAATCTACAGGAATCCCATTTGTCAGTGTGTGCATATTAACCTGAAGAATAAATATGCTACTAATTTCATATCTCTTTCTAGAGGTATATTCTTATTCCACAAAATCAAGTTGGAACAACAGCCAGTAGCTCTGTTTTATCTTTATTTTCCAGTACCTTGCTTGGCGTTTTGAAGGTGCATAGTGTTCATTTATGAACGGGTTATTTATGAAAGTTTTATAGCTGTGCTTTGTACAAGATAATATGAAATATAGGAACTTTGGAGCTGGAAGTCTCCCATTACAGTTAAAGCAAAAACTTGCTTAAGTCTGAAAGTATTTTGTTCGCCAGACCTAAGGTTTATGCTTGCAGTTTTTGTTTCATCGTAGGTGCATGTATACTATTAACAAAGATTTGTGAAAAGATATTTTATTTTTATTAAACTTTGTGGATTTGTACAAATAAAATCAGGCTATGAAGCGTTTAGACTATAGACATGTTTCAAAAAAAAAAAAACCAAAAACCCTTAACAGCACAGGAGTCATAGTATTAAAGTTACAGTGAAAATTGTGTTTATTTTAAGGTATAGACGTTGTTTTGAAGAATAGAAACACAGATTTTTAGTAGGTAAGGTAAGCTATTGTATATACATAACATCATTTTCCATTGCAGTTTTCCATGTGTATTATTTCATTGGGAGATGTAAAATATAGCATTAACCTAAAAATATTTACCAGTTCTGAATGACTGCTATCGTGGCTTACTAAGAACAAGCCCACCCTTATAATACCAGGGGTAAGGGAGATGAAGGCAGCAAATCAGTAAATCAGAAGTTCGAAGTCATTCTTGGTAATACCCAGAATTTGAAGCTGGCTTGAGATATATGAGCCCTTGCCTTGAGGAAAAAAAAAAACAAAATAGTAAGTTAATTCTCTGGAGATTTCTCAACAGGTGTTTTCAGTGAAGTCCTCACTGAGAAGAAAGGAAAAGGCAGTGACATCTTTTTGATGATAGGGTCCCCTGGATTTTGCCTTGTTTCTTTTTATTTTAGATATCTGTGTTCTCCTACAGGACCTACTAAAGTCAGTTTTAATATAGTCTCATAGAAGAAAGTATACTAGCCCAGAAAAATTTTTTCCTAAAATAAAATTTCAAAACCACATAATTTTACAAATCAACCTAAAAAAATAATTATGTCAATTCACTTCAGAGCTCTCATGAAAAATCAATAAAGTTCATTTGAAACTTTATGGCTTATAACAGAATTAGAGCAAATATGAATTAAGCACAATATTGAATGTAAATGAAGTAATAAGGATATGGTAAGTGCCTAGAGTCAGCCCAAATACGTAAAATTGAGATAGAGTTGCAAAAGAACAAGATACCGTAAAGAGTTAACTGTATCTTAGAAAAGATGAAGGTTGAAGAGTCTTTAATAATGATGCCATCCACTGTCTGTCCCTATTCCCACTTCTCTAACAGGAGATTCTCGAATGTAGATTCCTGTTCATATGAGTCCCCAGGCGCACACAAACTCTCTCATGGCATGTATTCCCTTAAATTAATGATTTCAGCAAAAGATCCACAGTATAAATATTTTTTTTCTGTCACTTCAAATTTTGAAGATATTTTGCTTCAATTTTTATGCTAAGAAGGTAACACTTGATTAATCTCCCGCAGTCATCACTCTTCATAAAGTATATAATCCTTCCTTATGAGGATTATGTTGGATTGAGCAGGAAAAGGGTTGGCACTGTCATACTGCCTGTCTCCTGGGATATTTTGCACTTTTCTTTTTTCCCCCTCAAAGATTGCTCAAAACATTGGAAGATTAATTTCTACTTTAGTTTAATGAGCGAGCATACACTATCAGACATCTTTGCTTCCTTATGCATTGAAAATACATGGAGTATTAAACAATCTAAAAATCTAGCCAAGCATTAAGTGTTTGAAATCTCTTTCTAGGAGAGTTTAAGTTTTTTTGTAAAGTCCTAAACTTACTACTAGTGTTCCTATTAAGAATCCAATATTATTTTTAAGTATGTGTGCTTCTGTGTATACTTGGCCTCCAATGTAAATGTGTATGCATTTCTCTATTTCCCAAAAAGAAAAACACTTCAAAACTAGAAGACACAAAAATTTATTTTGAATATCAGGTGGCATAAAACTCTTCATGAAGAAAGAAGTTTATTACCTAAGATCTCAACAAATTTTCCAAAATGACAGTCAGGTGGATCATCCTCACACTAAAATGAAAATTCATTATGTTTTGATTGATTGAAGAACCAATTCGATTCTTTATTTTACTTCACTTGTGTGGGTGAGTCATGTTATTTCGATACATAGTGTTATGTGCACACTTACATCAAAGATTTTGAAGTTATACCCTTAACACCTTTTCTTATGTAAAATTGTATAAGATAAAAATATGGCCTGAAATCTTACCTCAGCTTTTCAAATTTTTTAAAAAACAGTTTGCATTCCTTAAAACAGGAATAACCATTAATTATATTGTTCACTCGCAGAAAGTTTTGTCTATTAAGTCAGGGTTATAATAGGTAATGTGTAGTCTTCACAAATTTGCAGTGCCTAGAAACAGCTTTATGTGTGCATTTAAAATAATTACTCCTAAAATAACCCCAAACTATCACCTCAGTGAAATAATTATGCTTATTTTAAGAGGGAAAACATTCAACTTTTGGAAGTGAAGGTTAAGTGTTGTGTTAAAGTGCAGTGTCTTACTACATCATGAGACAGCACTATTGCCAGGTCTGCGATCTGAAATTTCTCATCGTGAGTACTATGTATGTAATGTAGTGCAACAGAAATGCCAAAGCGGTGTTTATGAGTTTAAAATATCTGAAGATATTAAAATCAATAATAGTCTACTTGCCTTTAGTAAGGCTGGCCCTGCCTACGTTTATTAAAATATGAAGAAATAAACTTTTGAGGAAAGTAGTCATATGTGTACATAAGCATTTATTATCTATGCATCTGAATATTTTCAGTACCTAATATGCATATAAACATACAAGCGCAAATATCTCATTTTATAGATTTTAATTCAAAGCAATTCACTCTATAAAGAACAGCTAGGACCTATATTTCCCTGTGAAAATATGACATAACTTAAAGCTCGGGTGGATTACGGAAAGTAAAAACAAAAGTCAGGCAGATGTTGGGTACTTTGGGGACTGGTGGGGTGGCTGGATACGTTAAAAACATATGGTGTAAGGTTGATGATGAAAGACCAAGAGAAAGAAGTCCCTACAGCTGGGCTCAGGCCAGTGAGGAAATGAAACTTAACTCCCTGAAGCAGGGAAGTCTTGCAATACACTCAATAGTGGGTACATTCTTACAAATGCACCTTCTAATTATGATATTAGTCATTGCTCTAGAATGTATTCCCCTAGGTAATATGTCTGTTTAATAAATCCCACAGGGCATTCCCTTAAAGTCAGATCTTAGTAAAGCATTAGTGAAGTGATTTCTTTGGATTAAATTCCTTCAACCAATGATGTATAATTGTTGGAGAAAAGCATACAGTTCATTTTTTTGCTTATCATTTTGATGATAGCGTGACTTCTGCCACCCACTTACAAGACACTTTCGAAGTTCATCAGACCTACACTAATCTATTGTCAACCTACTTTAGTAAAGGAGACTTTGACATGAATTCCCCTCAATGGCAGCATACAGTATTCTACTGCAAGTCATAGCTTTCACCGCTAGCTTTGACAGTGATGTATTGCTATCCTTTGGTCTCTGGAAATAAATCATCTATAATAAAGAAGTCCTTAATGGCATCAACATTCTCGCTGTGACTAAGCAGAAATATGCTCTTGCTTCGTTGCTACTGCAGAGGAATCAGCTGAGCATTTTTTTGTGCAGCATTAAGAGAAAAACTCCCAGCAAGATATAAATGCAAGTTATGGCTTTACAGGAGGCATGTTTCACTTACATGCCCTGCATCCTAATAGACTATGAGGCTGTTTTCAGGCAGTGTTAGAGGGAATTTGTTGATATACATGTGACACAGTATTGTTTATCTGTTCTGGACTTACTGACATTCTGATTACTGGTATGTGTAGGCCTTGCTCTGGATCTATTCCAGACAGCTTTATTGTAGAGAAATGGTTCTTATGGTTCATTGAGCATCTACCATAACTGTGCTGAATATGATTGGCACGTTTGCATATATTTATTCAAAAAATAAGGCAGTTAAACAGCATAATTATGAGAAAATGAATCACGACAATAAAGACCATTTAAGTTAACAAGCTTTGTGATCAAAGAATAAATACAGGTTGGAGAAATGAAACTTTATATGTAACTAATCTACATAAATAGACTTTGGTCTGATTAGAAGAATGGAATATATTAAAATACTTTACTGATTTTAGGAATGCATTTTATTCAGGCATCTTGAAATAGCTCATGACCAATGTTATCTTATTTTCTTTATATTTAAATTCTATGAAATAGTCTCATCAACCATATTAATGCTAAATAAAATTGGTATGGTAAAGATAATATAATTTTAAAGACCCTGCTTGATTCAAAAAATACTCTGCCAAAGCAATATTTAATACTTTTAAACTTGTAATATCTTTATTGATTTTTAATTACTGGAGCACATTAAAGCGACTATTTAAAGGACAATTTCTTGTTTACTTCTTTTATCAGCTAAAAGCCAAAGCTTTTACATTTGATTTCAAGTTTCAGTGGTATACATTCAAAATTGTTTGTAGATATTGGCTGTTATTTGTAAGCATTTCTTTTTATGGTTGTAAATCATGCTAATAAGTGTGTAGGTGATAGTGTTATTTTCTAAAAGGTTCCATTGCTATTTCAACAGCATTCACATATAAAACTTGAAATAGAACTTGAGAACTGACTAAATAATTCGTGTCCTCTGCATAACTATGGTGCTATATACTTGTATCTTTCATCTTTATTGTCATAATAATTTAAAACATAGTTAATATGTAAGATATAAATATATACACTTATATCATTTCTGCCTGAACTCTTATGATTATGTGGGCACATACAGTTTTAATATACTCCAGTGAAACTCAATCCAAGATTAAAGTTTGATTGTATCCTAAATTAATATGTTTAAATTTATAGTTATTTTATTGCTTAAAGGGATCCAGGGATTATAAAGCTCTGTTATTCTTATAATCACCATCTAGACTATGTTTTTAGCAAATTCATAAATTTGTTCTTCCATTGTAAATATTCTTATCCATTTTTTCTCCCTTAACACTGTTTTTTAAACCATAGTTCTCAATATAAATGCCTTTGCTAGAACTGTTTAGTTTTCAAACACATTATTTGATCACACTACCGTAAAATTATGTATGACTGAATATTCAATGTTATTTTGTTTTTTTGCAGCAGCACAAAAATTGGGTATAGAATTAAGCTGCTTTTCATACAGAAAACAAATAATTTCCACTCATGTATAAAGCACACTGTGTGCTTCTTATCAGTGCTTTATTTTAGTAGATGCTGTAATAATAAGAAATTAAGAAATCTGAATTAGTTGCCTATAAACTTATCAACAACCTACTAAGAATACTACCTCACTTCTTTGTTTTGGAAGATAAGAGAATTGGCTTTTATTTAAAGGAGTTATTTTCTAACCCAAGCCTGACAATTCCTTAATGATACATATTTTCAAAATTGTTAGTTACACAAATATTCTGACAACTTTTACAATGGGTTGCTTTGAATACTAGGGTTACATTGTGAAAAACTGATAATATATCATTTAAATTTCGGTGATCTCTTTCTTGGCCTTGTTTTCTAGGTTATTTTGCAGTCTTTAATATATGCTAGGAAAGCTTGTCCAAGATAAATTCGTTGCACCAAGAACAAACATAGATGCAAAATAAGTCACCAGAAAAAGTTTTCCACCTTTATTATCATTTTCATTGTGGTTAAATCAAGGATTACAGGAAAAGTCATCTCAACACTTTTTCATGGAAATCATTTTGTTGTTTGCTTAATTTTATTATCACTTGAATCTTTGCATGGCCTTATGATGTAATAACAATCTCCCTCACTTTTTTTTAATCTCAAATATGGAATCTGACCTCATTACTTCAAAATACTGTCATTTAAGAAGTTCAATTTCAAGATATACTTGACATTTACCAGGCATCGAATATGTGAAATGCCTCTGTAAACTAAGAAAAGAGTTAAATTATTCTATGGAATTAAGTTATACCTAGAATATTGTGCAGAATTGTTTAGAGCAGATATGTATGAAAACAGAAAACAGTTCAGTATTGACTGAAGTAAACAGCTCTAATCTTGCACCTTTAATGATGGCATGTCATTGTTACTAGTGTTTGGGTCCTAACCTTTGGATGAAAACTGTTAGTTATACCTAGGTGATAATAAGTTTGAAAAGAAGACATGATCCTCTTAAACAAACCAACACTTAGTGCAATTTTTAAGAGTTGTTATTAGAGACCTTTTCGGAGATGTCATCCTGATATCCGATGTGCTGATATCAAATGCCTGAATGGTGATAAACGAAGACAAGATGAGGAATGCATCTAAGATTTTTTCCTTTCTGATTTTGAGCAAGAGACTTTCCTTTTTTGTTTTGTAAAATAATCAAGACAATTACACAGTAATCTGGGTTAGAATGTGTGCCCAGTTCCCCATCTTCAAACCCAATTTGTTACCACCTGTGGCTATTTCTATTAAAAAAAAAAAAAAGAAACATAATTACTATGAGTCTCAGCAGTCTTAGAGTAAATTTTTGCAATTACAATACCTCCCTCGGGCAGATGTGTGAAAACGGTAGATTAATTCCTGCCAGGATTTTTCTCTTCCTTGTGCGATTTTGGGTTTGGTGTCTACTTATTAGAGTGAGTGTTTGCTCTGGATAAAGGTCATGTCAGTGTTTCTGTAGCAAATCTCCAGAAATAAAGATCCACAAATCAGCCATTAAATTTTGCCCGAGGCAAAAAGCTGACATGTAACAACTTAGGAATGGAGCAGATAATATGCTTCCATTCCAGTACTTCCAGGCCTCAGTTAGGTTTGAAGTAACAGAGTAAGAATAGCCTGCTGTCCTGAGAAACAGAATCAAAGTGTATCAAGTGAGTCGAAGCTGTGGTAGTAATTTTACTTTATGCTTGCTATCAAAGGCTCCCTGAAACCTGGGAGTTTAAAAGACTGACAATAAAGAAATTAGAACTCAAGTATTAACAACTTCTTTCTTTCCGTCCATATCTTTCCTGCAGAAGTGGTGGTGCTGGGTAAACCCTGTTCTTGATAAACACCTAATTGATCAGAACACAGCTTAGTGAATTCTTTTAAATTCCAACAGTCTTACATGTCTGCTTCAATATTAGAATCATAATATTCAATTAATTTATCTTGTCCAGGTAGAAGAATACTTGATGATAGGTACCAAATCTATATTTTATGACTATATTTGATAAAGCACATACAGTGTGTGATATAAATATAAATTTTAAAAATCGGGGTTTTTTTTGGTAATGAAATCAAAACTTCTTTACTTAAGAAGTTTCCAATGACCACCAATTTTATATGTTAATGCTTGAACAATAAATATCTAGTCTATAATAAATATGTAGATATATACATAAGAAGATAAATTATATATGGGGGTAGAAATGGAAATAACAACCTCTTGATAAATAATTTGAGGGCAATATATTTTGACAGTTTTCTTTTATATTGTTACTTTTTAAATAAGAGAATTAAGAACTTTTATGTGTTTACACAGATATATTGCAAGATCAAAGAGGAAAGTTGGTGTTCAAAAGTTGCAGTTTTTATTCACACCAAGCTTTCTTAGTATTTCTTAATACTATTTATAGTATACATACATACACATGCATATGTATACGGAATTCAAAGAGACAATAGTGTTGATTGTCGCTTATTTAAATATTTCTTATTCTTTGCTATAATTTACACAGCATTACAATTAAGCCAGTGTTACATGAATTTACTAAAGCTGTCTCATCTAGCTGTAATCAATTAATAATCTGAAATAATCATTTTGTTTATATTTTGAGGTGCTCACATGCAAATACTTTCCTAAATAATTTTTAAATAAGATGAAGTAATGGTTAAACTATAAACATCTACTCAGAATTGCTGAGGTATAATTTTATGGTTTATTGCTTTGGTTGGTACATGATGTCTGTCATTTGATAATTTAAATAGAGAATTACATTGAAATTATCAAATATGCATAAAGTAAGCTCGGAAAAATGTTCACAAAATTTCAGATTCTGCTCACTATTTGGTGCAGATGTAAATTTTATACTTATATTAAAAACCATTTATAGGAATTTTATGCTGCCTATTTTCATCTTATTATTTAACTCTCAGTCACAGCGTACACTTCTTTGATTCATAATCATTAATTCAAGGAATAAATTGTAAAATGGTTTTAAAGTTTAAAATTAATTATTTTATGCTATTCTAAAACTTGTTATCCATCTGAGTTCTGTTTGCAAGGTTCATATGAAACTATAAGGGGGTTTGACAAAATAAAAGCTACAAGAAAATTGAATTTTCAAATCATGTTAAAAGTTCATTCAGGACTGAGGGTATATCTTAGTTGTAGACTAGTTTCCTAGCATGCAAGGCCCTTGGTGTAACCTCTAAGTATAAAAAATAAATATATTGTCATGTGTACTTAACAGGAGTACTAGAGCAGAAAGTAAAAGAAAATAATAAAAATGGACATATAATTATAATTTTAATGTTTTTGTTATATTTTAAATTTCATACACATGGCAGAGACTTCTTGGAAGATTAAATTAATAGATTTAAATATTGCAGGAGGCAAGCCTGCAGATAGCGAATACTCACTGTTGACATTTATGTCCACACTTCTCTAAACATTGTGATCCAAGTCTATCTACGAATTCCTTCTTCAACATTGGCTTTTTGGAAGAAAGTACATTGACAATCATCTTACTGAAGGCAGACAATTCAGATGGATGCTGCCAGGAAGCCTGTTTTCTTTGTTATTCCAAGAGGATTGAAACAGGTGTTTTACCTAACACTCTAGACCAGAAACCAGACCTGTCATAACCTCTCCATGTTTTATTCATCTCTCTCTATATGTCTTTTCCTTAAGACATTTCACATATATGTTCACGCAATCTTTTTAAAAAGAATATAGCTGAGTTATCTTCTATATCTGCAAATTCTAATGATTTGGGGAGTACTGGAAACTTTATAAGAACACATGTTTTCAATCCTTTGTGAATTTTTTTTCACAAGATTTATAATTTTAAAGTTGTCATCTCCTTAACAACAGTGAAATGCTTTTAATCATTTGGAACTGTCATTTAAGACACCTATATGGGCATGACTGCAATCTTACTACTTGGACATTAGAGGCAAGAACATCCCAAGGCTTAGGCTAGGCTGAGTTACAGACTTAGACGCTTTCTCAGCCAGTGTCTGTAGACCTACCTCTGTGCTACAGCACATTTCTAGCATGTCCAAGCCCTTGAGTTCCATCCCTAGCCTCAAGAAAAATGAAGTGCATAATAACGAGGTAGTTGTATGGAAGTATTGCTTTTGCCTAACATGACAGTTCTTCTCGTCTTTGCCATGTTGATCTTTTTTCCTATGATCTTTTTTCCAGGGGAAAATATGTATTTCATTTATCTTTTAAAGTTTCTTACATATTTAAATCTATGGAATGCTTTATATTTGAAGTTCATATATATAATGACAAAACATGATGGTATTTATCACTAGAGTAGCGTAGCTGCATTATGTTTGCAACAGAGATTGATGTAGTTAATTTTTCAATATAGATATTAATATATACAAATCAAATTAAAGAGTTTCTTGTATTTCATTTTGAAAATACACTTAAGTAGACCAGAAAATTTGGAATATTAATTAGAATAAACAATTTCTCCATTTTTAATGTCTAGAAAAGAGTATACATTTAAAAAAAATGTTGATTTTCTTTATATGAAAGCAATAAAATAAATTTTACAATAGGAGTCCCCCTTTTTAATCCTTCCAGCAGGAATGAGTACTAAAAGATCATTGACGACATCCCCATGCAACCTGCCACATCAAAAAAAATTAGGATGTTTACATTAAATTTTGCTTTTTGGTAAACTCCTCTGTTTACAGCTATGCATATCAGTTCATACCAGCATATTTATTTATGATACGAAGAAAGAAAATCCTTTTTAAATTTAGTCAAACATTTCCTACTTTTTAACTTGAAATTTCCCATTGAGTTTCAATATGTATAAATTTAGTGTTTACATGAAACATTCATGATTTTAATATAGAAATGAAATTTTCAAAGAAATGTCGGTCCTTTAAGAACATTGGAGTGTGGGTTTGGAATTTCAGGATGGATAATGACATGCTGAAATGGGAAAGAGGAGGAAAGGATTCCTGGGTCAGTGTCCCTTGGAAATATACTGATTTGAGAAGTGGAGTGCCATTTCACTTGGTTAATTGCAATCCCCCATCATCTTGTTAGGACATTAGGGTGCAATCAGCATGGTTCAGGAAGGCATTGAAAATCCAATCTTTAGCTTTCATTGCGCCCATCTGCTCCCAGGAAATGTCATTAGAAATTTGAGCCCATGACCTTTCGCTTCCATTTGAACTACAGATTCAGAGCTGGTGTTTTCACATTGAACATTTTAGGAAAATTTGGTGAGCACTCTTCCCTGCACGCTTCTAACCTAATTACCTTTAAAAAAAAAAAGCTGCTAAACTAAAATCAAACTTAATGGCCTGGTGTTTATTTGACACAGAATTCACAAAGTTGTTCCATCACTCGCCTGGTTAAAAGCAGTTGATGCTCCTCATCATGAAGGTCTCTTTAACTAAGGGGACTGTTTGAATTATGTCTGGTATTTTATGATAGACCTTGCTTCTCTTTAATTATTATCTGGCTCCATAACATCCTTAATTTATGCTTAAAACATCTAACTACAATAAAATTGCATGCTAACGCCTATGAAAAAAAATCTATTTAGTAATTTATGTAGTTATCATGAGTTTTGAAATTTTACTCCCCCTTGGCCTTTTTTTGTCACCATACATAGGATAGTACAGAAACTTCCTAGATTACTTTTGTTAGAAAGAAGAAGCATGATAAAATTACGGGCCTATCATAAGAAGTGAATTATACAAATCAATGAAGATTTCCTGTCAACAAGCATGTTTTCTCAGTGAAATCCATCTAACTTGGAGAAGTCTCATGATAAGGCAGTCCATGAGATCAAATTTCTGAAATATTTATATGGTGGCAAACCAGCTGTACACAGTTTAACCTTATAATCCCATTTCACAGCTTTTCTAAATACTTCAAAACTTGTTAAGTTGGAGGCTGATTGTTTTGGCAGCCTATCCCCAATAATAGGATTCAGATATTTCTTATTTACAAACTTGTCCTGTTAATGTCATCTGACATATTAGATCACGGAGATACTGAAACAGGAGATTGCATCTAAGGGATAACTGACAGGGAAACTTCCTATAAAGCTTTGTAAATTTGGTCTTTATTGACTGCATAATATCAAGAGAACACATATCACAAGTGGAATATGTAAATGTTTTAGATGGCATCCTTTTATTGTGAAGTGGTTATTGCTCTGATCCCTTATACTCTTATTATAATCTTATATCAAGCCATGTAAGACCAGGCTTCTGCTCTTTAAAATATTCCTTTCTGCGTCCTATCAATGGCAAAGCGTACTGTCATTTGACATGTGGAAGTATTTTAAATGCACTCGTCTGGGTTTTTAAAATGAATAGAGGCAATGCGGAGTAATGTAATAATGTGTCATGATTTTCATTGTGCATATTTACTGGCTCTGCAATAATGGAAAACAAACTTATTGCTAGGCTTTTAGCTTGAGCTATTATGCACTATGGTCCTCATGCTCCATTTTGGTATTTCTGTGATTCTGCTTCCTCAAAGAAATGGTATCAGGATTCTCAAACTTTGTGAGATTAGGGTATGTGTTTCATTTTTTTTATTTCCTATATTAAAGCCTAGCATTTATAAATTGATTATGCTTGAAACAACACATGGACTTGCAGAGAGAAAATCTTATTTTTCAACCTGTATATGACAACTCTAATTTCCCTATTTTGATGAAAAGTCAGGAGAAAGTAGGCTCTGTGGAAAATATTTCCTGCTGTCTTATTTCTTTTTGAGAAAATTATGTAAACTGTGTTGTGTGTCCTTCCAAAGAAAAGTATAGAGTACTACTAAGAAATTGACCAACTAAAATATTAAATATTACTTTTAAAACCCATTGAGAACTTTGAGAAGTAGGGGTGAGATATCCATCTATTAGATTTCAGGCTCCGACTTTTGTAAGATGATACATCTACTCCACTAGAATTTTTGTTTCTAGACCTGCATTGTTCAGACTCGGGTACTTACTAGCAGTCTTATGTGCCCAGATTTTAACTACTCTGTCACTTGAACTGGGTCCTGTAAAATTCCTCATGGGATGGATGTCCTACACATGACAATGGGACTAGGTTCTTCTTTTCTGCAAGGGCTTGACTAAGGCTTTGAAAGATTGTCTATCCAGAGAAACTTCCTTTAAGGAACACACACTTAGCTATCATAAAGCCCTAATATGCCAACTGCGTGACTTCCTCCAGAAGTAATTTTCCATTGTTGATAGTTTTCAGTGTCTCCATGTTTCTTTAAACAAAACTAACTCCCCAAATTTAATGAGAAAATCTCACTGTAAAAATTCTACTTAAAACAACTTAGTAAAATTGCTTCTGGAATATACTGAGGTTTCATCACATAATTGTCAACTGAAAATAGAACGTGTTTCATCGTTATTTTCAGTTACCTCAAATCTAAACAGGTTTAAGATTATCTGTATTTTTTTATTGATCTTATTATGAATTGATATTTCCCCTGCTGAGAGGTTACTCTATTCACTATTGAGCTGTTTTGCCAGTCCTTGATGGTATGAAAAAAAAATATGCCTTTTAACATTTATAATGTGAAAGATTTTTAAGGTTTAGGTATGGCCTAGTACAAGGATACAGGGAAGGGACTAATTTCTACTTTATATAAATGCACATGTTCACAGACAACTTGGTTTTTTAATGTATGATCTGAGTGTATTATATTAAATTGTGGGTCTCTTATAAGTGTATGACTAAGGCACTGGCTTCTTCCCATGTTGAAAATGCAGTTTTATATTGTCTCTCAATTTGGGAATTCTAGGTCAGTCAATGGATATGATTCATTTCATCAGTTACTCTCCATAGACAGATTGTTTACAATAAAGTTCTATTCCCATGATTCCTCCTTTAAAAACATACAGCTCTGAAGTCTAAGCATAGGTGCTTCCTTGTTTATGATTTTTCTTTTTTTATGAACTATAACAACATTTTTCTTCTTATGGTGGATAGAACAATAAAATTTAATATGATCATTTGTATTATGAAGCACATTTTCCTAGTTAGTATACTAGGTATTATGGAAATATTAACACATACCACTCTGCTTATTCTCAAAAACGATAACACAACTCTGAGCAGCTAAACCTCAAGGAAGAATTATGCAGACATAATTAATAAAAAACTGACATTGCAGTTGACCTAAATCCTAGCAACTATATAAGAGAAAATCAATAATTCATATCATATAAGAATTTTATTTCAGAACACTAATGACTAATGTATTAACTTTACTGAAATAATTTGTTGTATTGCAAATACTCATTTTTCTATTCCCTAAGTTATGATTTGTCTTTCTTGCTTTGTTTTATAAATAAATATTTTAGGAAAGTAACTAATTTTTAAAAAAAATACATTGCTAAATTTGGATTCCAGATATCTCAGTTTTCTTAAGCTAATAAATTAAATTTTGAAGGGAAATAAAATATGTAAGTTTTCTTAATAAACTATTTTCTGTTCTTTAAACAAGGAGGCCTTGAGGGGATAGAAGGTTCACAACATATCAAAACAGACATTTCTGCGAAAGAATTATAAAACAGTGAATATTAAAAGTATCACTACAAGAATTAGAAAATTTCTCAGTGGATAAACAGCTTTCTGATCAAGCATGCAGACCTTAGTGTACATCCCTGCTACCCAGGTATAATGCCACATGTGATACTTAATGGTACCTGCATTCCCAGCTCTGTTTAGACAGACAAGGGAGAGGTGATGGTGATTGTTAGCCACTCAAACCTAGATGAATCAGGGAGCTTCAGGTACAGTGAATGAACTTCTCTGGAAATACAATGTGGAGAGAGTTATTGAGCAAGACACTTAGCATACTGGCTTTAACACACAGGCATACACACACTTGCACAAACCCATGGATACGCATTCACTTAAAAATCAAATTTAAAAATAAGATTGCATTTGAAGTCATCCATATGCCCTTTCTTATTTATAAATTGAAGTTTGGAGGTTTTATCCACATGTATCCAGGAAGTTCCTCTGATGTAAGAATCAGAATTCTTATACTATTTAGCGTATTATTTTCAAGAGCATATATGATCAGAATACAATACAGTGTGGATAACTGGTGCTAACTCAAGTGAACCCCTGAGCCTCAGATCAATTTGGAGGAAAATTCTTTACATCATTTACACACAGTACATTGAACATTTCCAGAACTGGTGGAGAGCACAGGGCCATGGCTTCTTTCTCTAGTTTGCCTTGTATAGCAGAAGTAGCTTCAAATTGGAAACTCCAGAAACAGTCTGTGCTTGTCATATTTACTCACAGAATTGCTTATTGTTCTTTAAGTCTTATCCAAACTGACATTTTTATACATGGTCATTCAAAGCATAATCATTATAGGAGCAAAGTCTTTTGATACTGCATAGCCTGGTATTGGAAAAGAAGAGACGCTTGACCAACAATTATCAACTGGAGAAGAATCATAAAATACAAATAAACATGATAAATATAAAAGAGCAAAATAGAATAGTAAGTTTAGTACACATAAAAGTCAGATGAGTCATGTATGACATGAGGAATTAAAAGAAATTTAATTCACATTTACTTATAGTGGCTTCAGTCAACTCCACAGAAAGCATTTTCCACTATAAAAAAGCAAGGATAGTATCCTTATTGTTACTCCAGGTGAGGATGAGTGGAAATATTGGACTTGGAGGGGGTTGCTGTACCGTGGTATGATCACCTTGTCAAGCAGGGGAGGAAGTATAGCATCAAAAGAACACACCATGGATGTGAGACAGTGCACCCTTTGAAGTACCAGAGCTGAGAGCCGTGTCACTGGGGGAAGAGACACAAAAGCCCAGTTACTTACGCTTATCATAAGAGTTCTCTAGAGGAATTTGTAACATACTTCAGGAAGCCTGGTGTGTCTGGGTGCATTTTATTTTCAGGTGTTCCCATGGTGGTACTATTTGTATGGTTTTAAGTACTTCAGAATTGAACAGAAACATGATCAGCAAACCCTGGCTTCCATTTTAAAAATATAAGCAGTTCTTTCAGTCAGGTGCTTTTCAAATGTGCACATGATGAGGAACATCAATATCCTAGAGAGAAAAAAGTTATTATTTTTGTTTTTCTTGACTATAACCTAACTAAAATAGTGCAAACATCAACATTTCATACCATTTTTAAGTACAGAAAGATATGCTAAATACTTCAATTATCTAAGAATTGAGATATATCTAAAACATATTTTTTTTTCCTGAAGGCTAGATGATTAACCCTTTAGGGTATGTGATTAAAGCAGTCTCTTGTCCTGACTCTGTTGTATTACTGAAGCATAAAGGTAGCCATAGGCATCTTGGGATTACATGGACATGGCAGTATTCTGATACAATTTTGCTTTTAAAAGAGCAAAGAACCATGGGTTAAAGGCTATTGGAAGGCACCAATGACTCAGCAATTTTGATGTTTTTAGTTGTTTGTTCAGTTTGAAGTTGTGTATCTGTAAATAATTTAAGCCATGTTAATTCTGAACAGTTTTCAACTGTTTCAACAAAGTGAAAGTAGCAGATTAAAATTCTAAGCCAAAGTTTCAATGATCTGAGCAACTGTTTTAGTAAGTAATTATCATATCAGGACAGTTCTTCCCTTGGAGGAAGAAATTTCTTCGAAAAAAATAACCAGGCAAAGTAAAATCTGCACACTCTTAGGACTGGATATTTAAATGACAGGGTGATAAAAAGCAAGATACTTCTATTCAATTTTTTCCTTAACAATATCAGTATTAGCAGTAAACTTGATTTTAATTTCATTATGACTCCCTAACTAGAGGAGACAGTTAGTTCCTTTTGAATCATACATAATGAATTTTATACTTACTAGTATACTTAATAGAAAAATGATAACCAATTAACCCCAGGATATTATATCCTAGTAATATCCTATGAATACTTGGTAATGTCTGGAAATCTGGAAATATTTCTTGTTTTGTAGACTCCTTCCTAAACAAAAGTCCACCATTGCTTGTATATTTTATCTCCATATTCTTCTATTCGGTCATAAATCACTCTTGTCTTGAACCAGGAATTCATTCTAATGGATCAACACTTTGAAAATTCAAAATTCTGCATCCCTTATGGGACTTGTTTTTGCTTTACAGGAAAAAAAAATATCTTTGAAATCCATAAAAAGGTTGAAGACTTTATATTACTCTTAAGTATTTACTAACCGTGGTAAAATGCATTGACAGTTGATGAGTTGGCTAACTTGTTTATACCTATCAATAATTAATTCCCTATGCATATGCAGAGTTAGACAAAGAAAAATAAACAGAAATCCACGTACCAATTTCACATTGAATTCCCTCTTTTATTTATTTATTTACTTATTTATTTACTTACTTAAATAAGAATTGGAATTCACCTATAATGGTGATAACATGAGTTGATGATATAAAATTACACAGAAAAAGAATTCTCCCATTTACTTTTTTCTCTCAGTTACAAAATGCATCCTTATCAGAACAATAATTGACATTATCTCTTGACTGATTATTTAATATCCTGTTTAATAAGACGACTGAACTATATTACATTCTTAACTCTTTTACCTTTGGTATCATGATGAAATAAGCAGATAAAATTGGCTCTCCTTTTTAATTATATTTTTGCTTGGGAATTTTATATAATTACTGGTTAAACCTTATGTTTTAAACTTGATTTGTATTTCTAAGGTAAGTGCTAAGAATTGCCCATGCTGACAATTTGTTTCAGTATAATGTTGGTAGGCAATCACATGGTTAAGCCTAATACATGCATTTGAGTTTTGATAATAAATGGCCTTTTAAATCACTAGTCAGAGGGAAACAATCTAGTTATTAGAATTTTGTATATATCTATATATGCGTTCAATACATGAAAACACTTTAACATGAAAGCGTGGAAAGATAAAGGCAGAGGCACTTTTTAAGGATGATAATAGTACTATTTTCCTTAGTGTATAGCAGCATTTTTTAAAGACCTTTAAGGCAAGTTACATTAATTTCTCATTAGCTTATTTCTAAAAATATTGAGATGGCTCATTATTCCCCATCCTTATCTGAGAGAGACAGCATAGAACTGGAGAGTCATGGCAAGTCTCTGCCAAGTGTCACTGCTTGGAAATGGATTGGGTAGATGACCAGCGACTCCCTGGCAGTCCCTTAGCAGCAGTTTCTCTGTTTAAAATGAATGTGGACAATAACTCCAGTGTGTCTACTCTGGCAATTGAGATGAATGAATAATAAACATCCAATAATTCTGTTTCGTAGATCCTAACATGAGACAGAGCACTCCTAACCCACCACTGCCACATGTAGAAAAAATACTCCAGAAAACAAACACTCATACTCAGTGTCATAGGGTTTACAAGCATCCTCACATTTCCTAAGTGAATTAGGTGACTAAAAACTGGTTTGAATCTCTAATTTAGCTCATAAAAATGTTTCTGGCCAAATACATTAAAATTAACTAATTCTGATTTTAAGGGAATGCTTATCTATCAAAAGATTTAACATTCATATAGGTGATAAGTAAAATAATATGACATATTTATCACCTTCACTTTTCCTGTCTCTACACGCCTTGATGCCACTGAAAGAAGCTTTTTCAGAATTACAATACCTTTCTACTGGCCGCATATAATGTTTGAGTGCTTAGTCCTGCAGGCTCAGTTGTAGAGAACTCAGTTTATGTGTGACTTCTAGAGGAAAGCACCCTTAAGTTCTCTTTACAGAGATGGGAAGAACGCAGGCAGGGAAGAAGCCAGTCTCTAGAGACTGAGCAATAACAAAAGGCAGATTAGAGTGGATGCTGAACTTCCCCTGTCACCTGGACTGCAATCACAAAGGAAGAAGAAGGCCTTCAGAGTGTATTGAATGGAGGAGGAAGGGTGATAGAAGAGGAACCATTAAGTCTGGTTTTGTTTCTTCCATAAGACAGCCGGTAACAGCAAATGCTATTCCACTGCCAAGGATGAAGCACTCCTAGCCTTTAGTGGTAGATCAGTGTCCAGGCGTTTCAGGACTCAAATCAGCAAACCTGTAAAGGGAATGAGTTACATTCTCTGCGCTGGATCTGTCTTTAGATAACAAAATAGCACTCATCTTACCTTTCCAGTATCTCAATTTTACTCTTGTCAAGGATGATCTTCTTAAAGGTTTATAAATTGCATAATTAAATTCTGGCACCTAAATTATTAAAGTTATCAGTGTCATTTATAGAACAGTTAACATTTGTAGAGGGTTTTAACACAGCACCATATTAGCTTAAACTAGGCTAAGTCATCCTCACTGAGCAGTAGATGCAAAATTCTTTTACAGGGTTAAACCATTCCTATTTTGTATTTTTTTTTTTTACTTTAAAGAACACAGGCTTTTGCTTAGCATGGCAAAAGTATCCAGTGTTTTATTACCCCTTTAAAAAAGAAAGCACAAATGTCTACCATACCATATTTGTGTAAAATGTATTATTCTGAAAACTACTGATAAATGTAGTTATTGCTGTACCTCCTGCACTTTAGAAATTCCTAAGCCATGGGTGCTGTCAGATAACTTTATAAGTAGTGGCTTAAAATGCTGTTGCCTGCTTCAGCAATGTAGAAAGAACTGCACCATATATTCTGTCGAAGGCAAAGCTATCAGAAGGAAAGTCTGTATGAAAAGAGTGAAAATGAATTATTTCCCTCTTAAGGCTCCCTGGTGTTTAGTCTGCTGCAAAAAGAATGCTTGTTAGCAGTGTGGAAAGCAGTGCCTTTGTATTAAAGGAAGCATTCAACTTGTTTTGTTTTCAAACCCTTGGCATCAATGTGTACAATCCACCTCGTGTCCCCCATTGAAAGGAATTTTTCAAACTTTTGCTCCCTTGTGACTGAATCCTGAGCATCTAAATTTCACCGCACCTCCAGCAGGATTTAGCCGTGTGCAGAGAGCCACTGGCTTGCAGCAAACGTATGATATGTTGCCTCAACTCCCAAATAGTTTGTGAAATAGGTTGATTTCTTTATCGTGTTTACACAGAGTGAAAGACCTACTTTTTTTCACTTAGATTTCATTTTCTGTATCCAGAGTCTAAATGGACAGTCAGCTCATGTGTATTTATCAGAACACAGAAGTCAGTAAAGATGTCAATCTCCCTCAAGTAATCAATAAGTAAAACCTAATTCCATTCAATTTGTAAAAGGAGTCCCTGTAGATACAAGCATGGTAATTCTTAAATCTGTACGGAAACACACTTGAACTAGATGAGCGAAAACAATTTCAGAAAAGAAATCTCAAGATGAAGTCCCACTGCTGAATTGAAACTATACTAATAAGGACACTGCAGCTTTATCCCAAGAACGGAAACAGAGATCAATGGACCAAAAGAGACTGCAGCACAAAAGTCAGCCTGCACAAATATGGCAAATTGATTTTTGACAAAAATGCAACATCGATTCAATAGCACATCAGTGGAAATAGGCCTTGATCAACACTTCACAATTTTTACACACACATACACATGCACATGCACACACAAACACAGAAAGAGAGAGAGACAGAGAATGAATAACAGATCTTTGCATAAAGCCTGGAACTATAAAAGTCCGGAAGAAAAAAACAAAAATATCTTTATTGTTTTTAAGTAGAACTTTCAGACATTACTAAAAAGCAAGGTCCAGAGAAGTTAGAAAAGAACTTTGTTAAATTATAATTGTTAGTTTTGCTAACGACACTTGATGAGATTTAAAGATAGGCCACTGACTTGGGGGATACTTATATTACAATGAACTCTCAAAATTAAATGACCAGGCCAGGCGGTGGTGTCATACACCTTTAACCCAGCACTCGGGAGGCAGAGGCAGGTGGATCTCTTTGAGTTCAAGGCCAGCCTGGTCTACAAGAGCTAGTTCCAGGACAGACTTCGAAGCTACAGAGAAACCATTTCTCAAAAAAACCCAAATAAATAAATAGATGGATAGATACATGAAAAGATAATTAAAAATTTGAAAACTCCATTCATCGTATTTTATCCATAACCTATATGCATATGAAAATGTAACATCTATAATTGGCAATAAGGAGATTCTACTTAAATTCAATTTAAGCATTACTACATGGTCCCTTTACTATATAAAGTGCTGAACAGCAATTAACCAATATATTTTATACTCTCTTAAGATTGCAAATATATATAGCTATTCTGGAGAATATATGGTAATTTCTTATAAAATTAAATATATTTTTTAATTCCTAAAATTTTTGCCTCCAGATTTTCCCCTCACCAATATTATAATTACAAATATTTGCATGTGAATATTTGTAGAACGTTTTCTCCCAAACTAAAATCAAGCCAGATATCATACAGGGAAATAAACGACTAGATGTATGTAAAATAAAATAGTTTTTAATTTATTACACTTATTTGTGTCTGTGTTTGTGTGTGTGTAGTTGTGGGTGCACATACATGGTCAAGCTTGTGTTTATGTGTCGGGAAGGGGACAACTTGTAGGAGCTAGTTCCCTCCTTTTACCAATTTTTTCCTTAGGGAAAAAAATCTTTAGGCAGCATTTTTAGCAACTGAGCCATCTTGCTATCCTGAAATATTATTTTTTAATAATAAATGAACTACCAATGCAATAAATTAGGTTGAAGTAAAAAAAAAAACCTAGTTCTCCGATATTGTAAACCATTTGATTCCATTTGTAAGATGTTACTATTATATATCGTATATAATTATGGAGACAAGATCAGTAGTTGTAGGTGAGCAGAAGTGGTCAGAAAGAACAAGAAGAAACTAGAGTGATGCTCAGCTTACTTGCTTGAAGCTACAGATGCTTAAGAATTCATATAGCTATGTGCTCCTGCAAACTTTTATATTGCAGTATAGTAAGTGAGAAGCAAGTGATAACAGCCGGAGCATATCTAGTACCATCATCTGGATAGGTTGTCTGGTGAGGTTGTTTCTCGCTCTGTGGTGGATGATTATACAATTGCACATTATATGAGTGAACATTCTCAGTGCAGAGTATTTCTGTTGGTGCCTTTTAAAAAGCTGCTGAGTCAAATGCTAAAATCTGTGATGAGAGCCCATATTAATTTGGACAGAAGACAAGTGTGAGACATAAAGATCGATCTAACAACGTCAGCAAATCAAATAGCTCTAAGATACTCACCTTAAGGCCCTAAAGGGACAGAACCCTTAAGCAGAGAACAGACAGAGCTGAAACATTGAACGCTGAGAGTCATCTTAGGAAGGGAAACATTTTCCAGGTGAATAATGCCTTATAAAGTGACCTCTGCTTTTGGAAATAATTTAGTAGCATATGCTTGTAAGCATTTAGAAATATTTAATGTAAATGTCTGAAGTTTATTGTACATGCAGAATATTGTCAAGATAATATCATTTGCAACTTTGACAGTGTTACAAGACTAATGCTGTTTAGAGTGCATTGCTGCATGTTTTATATAAGAATATATGATAAAATTTCCAATATAATATTTTAATTATTGTAAATCCAATTTATAACATAACAATGAAAGGAATAATAATGAAAAGGAATTTGGATAAAATTATAAACTAGTCTTGTATTCTGTAAAAGAGTTTTAAGTTGAATAAAACAAAGAGCACACTGTTTGATTGTAATCTGTAATCAATATTTTTAAAAAAAAATCAGGATACTAGTCTTGAGATATGCCCCTGCAAAAAGAAGAGAGAAGAATCATGTGAGTTTTGGGAAACTGGGTTTTGCTGGAAGCTTTCACCACCATACACAGAATTTTTGTAAATATTGCTGGAAAGAAATCTGGTGTTACTATAATCACATTTTGTTCATCAAATATAAAACAATATTCCCCATGCTTTGTTAGCCAGAATAATCATATACTAACCACAGTGAGTTACCCTTTCTTATTAAAAGGATGATTTTTGAAAACCAAGGCAGGTTATTTTTGGGGTCCTTTGGAGGGGACTTAATTGTCCCAGCAATTTGGAAACTATTGGTATTTTCTTGATGGCCTCATACCTTCCTCTTTTTTCTTAACCAAATGGAAAGCTTGTAAACCTAAGTCCATTTGTCAGATCAAAGTACCTATCACTAGTACTTAGCTGATATCATAGGTTGCACAAAAATCATCTAGCCTTCAACAATCTATAAGCAACAATATCTGGAACTAGGGACATAATTTCATGGTTCTAATGTAAATGGGAAAAATCATATTGAGCCAAAAGCCAAGTAACAAAATCAATGCTTGAGGTGAGAAAATTTCTGGGATTTAGTAAGGACCTTATAAAAATGTAAAGATTAAAAAATATAAAAGCATAATGAGACTAAGACCCTACTTAAATTTTGGACTCTATCTTCTTTTCCTCACCTTAATCTCAACCCTGAAGGAGAAAAAGACATAAAAGGAGACTCCATGAGGGAATTATAAAATAATATTATAAATCATAAAAGTTTCTAGATTAAAAAATATGCTAGTTGTTATCTGGAGAGAAGTCTCAGTAGTTAAGTGAGTTATTGCTCTTGCAGAGGACCCTTATTTAGTTTCCAGCTCCCACATGGTGGCTCATAACCATCTGCAACTCCAGTTTCACAGAATCCTCTGCTTTCTTCTGACTTGTGGCAGGCATGTATATGGCAAAACACTCATCTACATTATATAAAATAAATATACGAGGAGGGTTCCTATTGCAGAAGCGTCTCATCTGTGCATTTAATTCTGAGGCCATATTATCACTTTTTTTAGTGCTCCACATACATGTACCAAACAAATACTTTAAATATGTATTTTGTTAGTATATATCATAGGGTGCTAAAAGTACATTTTGTTTGTGAAACTGGTTGTGAATAATCCATTATAGAACCAAGAAAAATGATCAGTTTTTATGACAATCTTGAGTAAAGTCACCTGACACAAGTCATTTATTAATTTTAGGGAGTTCAGTTTGTCTAACGTTTTACTCTGTCTTAGCTAAACATAAATACAATAATATTGCCTGAAAACATTTTATCTTTTTCCAATTTGAATGAACTTTATTCATGTCACATGCCTTACTGAATTTGGTAGGACTTTCAGTTCAGTGATAACCAGGAGATGTGAAAGTTAATCTTATTGCCTGGGAGAAAAGCTTTCACATCATTTTATATGTGTGTGACTATAAAGCATAAGGTATATTCATATATTATATCCATGCTAAGAATACAACATATAATATATCTTCTCTGTTATTGCAATATATTGATCTTTTTAAACATTCATATTAATTATGATATAATTATATAGATGTTGATTCATAGATTCATTAGATTAGTATTAATTTATTAATATATTAGACAGTCATGATTCCCAATTAATGCACGGGAGGAACTTTTTCACACTTACTGAGAAATTTTGTAATTGATGTTGATTATTTGAGGTTTTCAGAATTTCCATTTATTATAATAACATAAAATCTTTTCTCCCTGCTTTTGTGATCAACTTGAAGTTCACGTCTAAGGTGTATGACATAACATATTTTCTTTCACAATAAAGTGTTACTCATTTTGGCCAACATGATTAAGTTTCCTGTATACACTTTTCAGGCTTTTTTTGTTTTGTTTTTCATTTAGGATTTCTGCTTCTTAATGCAACTAGGATAAGCATGCCTTAGAAGGTGATTTAACTTAGGCATAGCACGTTTTATAAACATGATTTGTTAATGCCATGTACTTTGGCGAGTACATGAATATTATATTCTGCCACACTTAATCAGTCTAAGTGTTTGATTTCTTAGGTGTATTGATTTGTTTATTTATTCTAAAAGTAAAGAATTTCCAAGTATTATTGTTACAAAAACTAAAAATAGCCATACATAAAGAAAAAGTGCAAGTCATATTCAGTTGTTTTTTTTTTTTTAACATCAGATCTGTTTTGTTATGACACAATACTGACGGGCTCTGCGGAGAGTTCAAGAGCTGTCAAGTTAAAGGCCTGAGCTCATTTTTGTCTCTTCTAAGATTTAAAAGATAAGAGCCATTCCTGTATAAACCGGAACGCAAATTTTATATTATCTGGAAGAGAGTCTCTGTCTAAATTTAATTAATGATGATGATACTTCTGACTTACTTTCTTTTCTTTCACAGGAAAATACTTTTATTTTATAGGCAGACGATTTTAAATGAATTTTCAGTCACCCCCAAGCATTTACAGTCTATATTAAACCTGCTTGTTCTTTTAGAGTGAATTAGTTGTATGTTTGTATAAAAGCCAAATGACTACTCTGTGCTAATTACACAGAAACTAATACAGTCTCTTCCTTCCCAAGTTACTTTAATGAATAAGTAGACATCATTTCTAAACATTTGCACTTTTTTTCTGATAAAATTGTAAGCTTCTAATTTTGCAGCTTTTAAAGCTCTGGAATTATAAGCAATGCATTCTCTGTCTTGTCTTTCTTTCCCTTCCTCTCTCCTTTGCCTCCTTCATACATACTTTTCTTTCTCATTTCCTTTTCTCCAGTTTTCTCCTGCTTGTCACCTCTGCTTTTTCTTTTTATCTTGTTCTTTCCCTCACCAAATCATATTTGTTTCTCCCCCTTCCTCTAAACATTTGTAGGTAACAGTACAGACGAGTTGTGTTCACACGCACCAATGCATGCATTTATGAACACGCAATCTTTTAGAATCCTTTATTCAAAGGGAGAGTGAACTTTACTAGCATGCATGGATTTTCAGAAGCTGTCCTTAAGATGAGAGGAGAAAAGTTTTCTGTCTTTATCCTATGTATCACTAAACAGGAATCACACTTAAGTTTCACCTAATTAAAACCATTGGAGTCATAATGCTATTTATAGCGACACTAGTATTTTCTAACTAACTTCCAGTTTCACTTTACTCTTTTCCTTTATTCTTAACATACTGGACTCTGTCATTCTGAAGCCTTTTGAGATTATTATATTTACTTTTTTTCTGGCAATAATAACTAACTGGATACAGATTTTCACCATCTTAAATAACAAACTCTATTTTTTGAAGTTTATACTATTCTCAAGTTTGTGGATACTCTTAGAATCAGGCAGTGCATTTGTAAAAATTGTGCCATCTCTTTAGTTTATCCATATTTATTTTACTAGGAGGAAAAGTTTCCTAGAAGCTGTTAGTTTGTCATTATGGGAGTAAAGTGAAGATGCTCCACTGAATCCTGATTCAGGTACAAGATGATGACAACCGCAGGCCTCTGATTGTTCTCTAAGTCCAGTTAGAGTGAAACATGAATCCACCCAGTTCACCTAATGTTGCATGTAGCTTACAAAGGCCACTGTGATAATCATCAAAATAAGATGGTTACAGATTAGAAAAAATGTGAGTCTCTTTTATAATCTCATTATAGGCAGACAAACTTTAAAATATTTCCATCAATTTTTCTCAACCCTTTTTAATTTTTACCAGTAACACTTCCTATAGAAAAATAAATTCAATTGTTGCATAGTAAGCAAAATAAAAACAAAGGGAAATGAAAAACCCCTACTCTTTTTAACTAGCTTCATTGATAAAGAAATCGTATATTTCACTGCACTGAGCCTTACCTTGGCCCTCTTGTTTCATGGGTTGCATGCTCCGCATGTCTGATACTTGTATGCTGGACGGTCTTGTACTAACCCATCGCTGCCCCAGCACCTAACTGTGTGATATGAAGGAATGTAGAAAACAGGAGAAGCATTGTCACTGAGTCAGCTGCACGAAGAAGTAACGCGTGTGAATGTACAGTATCGGGAAATCTATGAAAGATCCAGTCTATTTCTCCCAAAAGACTCTGTTCCAAGATACAAGGAGAATTCAGTTCTTGTTGGCAGGCCTCCATGTCAGTTTGGAAGCAGTAAAAAACGACAAGACAGGCTTTTCAATGTCTTTACCCTTAACACTTAAGTAACTTTAAACATTTTTTATTTCACCCTGTCTTAAAGACCGAGAAAGTGCTAGTCATTCCCAAGGGATTGTTTGCATCTAAGTTTTGTAGTTGGGATGTAGTTTAAGAATGAATTAAAAATGAATTCAGCCATTCATGACATGCTGTATCTGTTCCGAGTAAAATTTTGAGGAAAGGCCATCTATCTTTTAATGGAGCAGATGACTTTACATGATATTATACCAGGAACGGCATAGAATCCCAGCAGATGATGCAATTATGTATAAAAATGAGTGTTATTAAATAATGCACACTTTTAATATGGAGAAATTAGGTCATTTTCCCACTCCTCCCACAAATATTCAATCTTAATATCTGTGTAATGAAACAACATAGATAGTGTTATCCATCCTGGTACTAATGGATAACGCCAGTTATGACAGGTTCATTGTTTACTTTAACAGGTAATTTGTGGACCGGAATCATTTAATTGTTCTGAGTACATAATTACATGTCAGCAATTTCCAATTTAATTAAAATGTACAAATCTGAAGATTAAGGGAATTTTTGAATTATTAATCATTTTTCCACTAGGAAATCTTGTTGCTCTGCAGGAGATTTGTCCAGTGTACAACTATACGTATTTTTTTTCCTTCTCGTTCACAGACAGACAATTTTCCCGCAGAGCCCAATTACATGGGCAGCAGGCAGCAGTTTGTTCAAAGGTAAGGCCTATTAAATAACTTTCTCGGCTTCTCCATTTGCATTTGTGTCA
The DNA here is from genome assembly GCF_018167655.1 of Microtus oregoni. Taxonomy (NCBI): domain Eukaryota; kingdom Metazoa; phylum Chordata; class Mammalia; order Rodentia; family Cricetidae; genus Microtus; species Microtus oregoni. The sequence goes on from NW_024543060.1 coordinate 22,123,332, forward strand.
AAATTGCTTTGCAAGAGACTACACTGCAGGTTTAAACTGGTCGAGACAACACTCTCTCCTTTTTTTCTTTATATGTATTTCAGTAGCTCCACGTTTAAGGACCCAGAAAGAGCCAGCCTGAGAGACAGTGGGCACGGGGACAGTGATCAGGCTGACAGTGACCAAGACACTAACAAAGGCTCCTGCTGTGACATGTCTGTTAGGGAGGCACTCAAGATGAAAACTACTTCAACTAAAAGTCAACCACTTGAGCAAGGTGAGTGATGCCTTCCAGTGCTTCCCACGTGTAAAGCTTAAGCCATCTGCATAAGCCTATTGGTACTAGCACAGCTGTTTGTCACAGTGGACTAGACTGTTGATAATCTATGAGAGAAAAGTGTGAAGCCCATGGTGATCCTCAACTGCAAAGCTTTTCCTTATCACAGACACAACGGGCAGTGCCCATGGACCTTCTTAAAATGGGAGCTTGTCTCTTCACACTAGGTCTGATTTTACAGATATTTCCTAACCTGGTCTAATTTGGGTTTGACTAACAAGGAATAGTTGGCGTGCACCATCTTAATAATTAGGAACATTATCCTATCATTATATATTATTAAAATTGGAAAACAATTTTAGATTAAAGAACTTGATACGGATTTTATATTTCTTATCCATGCTGGCTTAATTTTAACTTTGATTATACTTTCAAAATAGATTTTCAAGAATGCAATAATACTTGAGATTTGGCTGCTCTGAATTTACATTTATATGTTCTCGTAGACATCAAATACACATAAATTTGTTTACACTGATATAGATGAAAAAGAAATATAAGGTATTATGTATGGATTACACTTCTAAATGATTATCTTCAGTACATTTCATATAACTTCATAGTAATTTTGATGTTTTAGTTATTTCAGATACTATAAGACATTTGCTAATGATTCCTTCACAGACAACTAAGATACTCTCCTGTGTAAGACAATGTAGAGATTTTAATGCTGTTTTATATACATTGAAAAGAATTGTCCATAAATAAAATTTCATAAATATATGCTAATTAAATTACTTAAATATTGGTCTTCAAGATATCAACAATATTTATGTCTGTTTAAGATATGCTAGCATAGATCCTTCTAGTGAGAGAGAACACTTAAGGGCATGTAGCTTCCAGATCATTAGTGGTGGTTCTTGCAAAATAAGATTTTGTCTGTATTGCAGTATTTAGGGATTTTTCAAATCATAATGAAACTTCAATATAAACATGCATTCACCTACCTGTCAAAATGTCTATGCCTACTTATTTAGATACATTCAAAACCAAAGGAAATGCATATTCAGCATAGAACAAGAAATAATTGTTCGTTCCCCAAAATGTTATTGTATTTAAGGATGAGCTCACATAAATCCTGGTTTAAATAATAAGTTTTAGATGAATGGCTATTTCTACGTATTCACCATAACAGCAGGCTGGGTGGAGAAACAACACTGTCTTAAAACCTCTTCTCATTAGAAGCAAATGGCACACTTCCTAGAGCCATGGATGATTACCTGAGGACACTTTAATGGTGATGGTAGACTACGTCTCAACAATTTATATAAACATTTGAGGCACATTTTACTACTGGATTTCATTATACGAGTACACAGCACAAAACTGACCCATTTGCATGTGTGGTGAATAAGGAGTTCAAGAGATAACACTGGAAATGTAGTTTTCAAGGTGATAAACACTAAATAAAGTTCATTTAGGATGTGACATATTTGTAAGGTATTTATTAATAATAAGCCTAACAAAAAACACAGAAACCACTGAAAGCATTATCTCTGATTCCTTTCTTAATCCATGACAATAGTGTATTTGGTATATTTTCTCATATAGAAAATGAAATATCTAGCAAATCATGTCTGAAAATATAAATTATATTAAAATACTGCCTTCAATTTCTATATCAAAAAATAATGCCTTAGGACTATGACTTTCATTCTTAAAAGAAGGTCCAAGTAAGTACTCATATATTTCAATAACCATTACTCATGAAACAATTGTTATGACAAGAGTGAGGTGGCTGATAGTATGTCTCTTGTAAGGAACGTCATTTGTACACATTGCGTGAAATTCACAGGAAAGCTTCACGATCTGTAAGGTAGACTTAGGAGATCTGTGATTTATGCAGGTGAGAACACTGACTTGTTTTAAAATGATAATAAGTTTAGCTCTAATATTTCCTTTATTTGTTCATCTATTCATTTCTTTTATTTGTTACTTTACTAAATATCTATTTTAATATAAAAATGTTTTAAAATATAATAAATGACCCTGGATGCTGACTGCAAATAATCATATGTAATAGCACAGCTGAGATCTCTCTCTTCTCAATCTATCTTATCTGCCTGTCTCTCTGATGTATATGTATGTCTGTTTTTCTTTCCAGCTATTTAGATTCAGAGAACAGAATTAGAATTTACTATGTTTTTACTACTAAGCATATATAATGGAAACTATATTACAACATAAGACAATTTGACCTGAAATATCTTTGAAAAACATTCTCCTTTTATCTTACATAAGAAAGTAAAAGTTATTAGAATTTATCAACTTGTTGAAGAGACTAAAGTTTAATAATAGGATTATATATGAGCAGAAGAGGTATATTTTCTATAAAACTATTCCTCTAAATGGAATAAATTTGTTTCTGTGGCCATTTTAATTCATGTTGATTGATTTGATGAAGTATCAAAAAAACATTAATAAATAAGTTAATACCTGAGTTGATGCTTGCTGAGCTAGGGAAGGAAATCAGAGAACCTGGTATGCACCGATTGAGCATGAGACACTCACTTTATTTATTTAAGTATTATCCATTTAATCTTATGCATTTATTTTCATAGCACTTACCAATAGCTAAGTCTTACTGATCACACTGATGAATGTGTGTACTTTTGATGCATGCCATTCGTAAACAATGAAGGCAGAACTTGAAGGAAAACTGTATAGGACATCAAAAATACACTTTCAGAGCCGTCATTTTCATCTGTGTTTCATACAGTTTACATGATGAACACTTTATTCAGAAGAAATTGGGAACGCTGGGCAAGTATATTGTTGTTTTCTTGGTCAATATATTCTGCTAATTTAATTGAAAAGCATCACGACAGGCAGTGCCACAAATACTTGAGTGAACATGTGTAGAAGACAGCTTTCTTTACTAATGATGACAGCCATGTCCAAATAACGAACTCATGAAGAGTTCAAATATTAAATCCTAATTTTCAGTACACCCAATAATGTCTAAAGAAAACTAGAATAGAAATTACATAAAAATAACTTATTTACTTCTTTGTCTTACAAAATTTATGATATTACTTTATGTGACTCGAGTTAAAAATCATCACCATATTTTAATTTATTTTCTTGTGTACTTTTCGTTGGATTATTTTCTTGTTTAAGGGATGTATCCTTAGAAAATTAACATTTTATTTCTTAATTATATTATTTCAAACTCATAAATGAAAAGAAATTTCAAAAAACATTCTTCATACTTTCAACGATAATAATGATTTTCTTTCTGAGATGACTTAGACTTCTTGAGATTTTGTCTTAATTAATTTAAATGATTCTTTTTTCTCCACTTTGATGGAATCAATTTTTTTCATCCATCCAATTCTGATAGTTCTGTGTTTTTGCTGCCATCAGCTTAATACCAAATAGAGAGCATGAGTATGTATTGCCCATTATTTTAGCAAAAATACTTGAAAGGATTCAGCAGCTAATTGAAGGTGTGATGTATTATACGGCAGTTGACGATAGCTTTAAGGATTTTATGTTACTAAAACCTCCAGGAGAAATAAGCTATTTTAGTTTTGTTTACCGCTTTAAAAAATTCTTAAAGAATGTACTTAAATTCTTTTTATTTTGACTGCATTTTGTACCTTCCTTCTGCATTTGTTTAATATATTTAATATATTTTTCACGTGCCCTTTCAGAACTTGTCAATCAAATAATACAGGTATACAAGTGAGGGGATGCATAAATGGATGACAGACAGATAAGCAATTAGGCATGCAAAACAAGCTAGTACAAGTTTAATAGCAAATCTGCTTAGTAAGAGCAGTAAATATTACTATTATTCTCAATAAGCCATTTTATGAAGAATAACAAGAAATTGACCAAAATACATCATTTTCCTTTCATTGATTAATATTTTAGTGTAAAATTACTTATATCAAAGGCCAATAAAGTACATACAGTGTTGGTTTTATTGTAAAGGAGAGCCACATATAGATTTGCTAATAATAAATCTCTTTCAAGAGCTTTTGAGGCAAATTTAGATTTATGTTTCACAATACTAGTCACTCTTTGAATTCTTCAAAGAAGTATTTACCTTTGAATTCTATCCATTAGACGTCTTATAAATGGCTTTAATGTTAAAAATAAGTTTTTTTTTCATCTCAAATGATTTGTAAACATTATCTAGAGGAGAGTCATTTTGTTTGGTTCCTGAGTAAATAAACGGATGTCTTCATAAACACTTGCTAGTCACGTGCCTGCCTGATGTAAGTTTTGAATTTTCCAAGGATAAACAATACATGTGATTTTTTTTTTATGACTCACTGATGCCAAATCAGGAGAAGCTATCAGAAAAGAATTTTGTTTTGCGATTTTATTGGGAACCTGCTCTAGAAGTGGCAGGGTCCACATCACAGAATATAAGACCTTGTTGGGAGAAGTCCAGCTGTACCAGGTATCCAGTTATTCTTCTGCTTCCTAGGTGCTGTTAGGTTGTAATTTGTTCTCATAGCTCATTTTAGAAGACACTTCCACACGTTGTCCTAATATATGGATATTCTATCCTTTTTCTACTTATAGAAATCTTGCCTTGTTAATCTACAGTCTACTAAGACAGACCTCAAACCAGGCAGTGACGGTGCACACCTTTAATTTTAGCACTTGGAAGACAGAGACAGGCAGAGCTATATGGAATTTGAGCCCAGCCTGATCTACAGAGCTAGTTCCAGGACAGTCAGGGCTAAACTGAGAAAGTCTGCCTCAACAAAACAGAAAAACAAAACAAAACAAAATTTTAAAAAAGCAGACTTTACAATAGACTCCTTGATCAAAGCAATTATTAAAATTTCACAAAAAACTGAGACTAAAAATGTCAAATGTCTTCATGTAATACAATTTATTCCATTGTGCAAGCTTAATTGTGTCAATAATTGACTTTCCTCTCCCTAAAGAACATTTTAAAAACTTCAGAAACTAAAGTTACTGTTTCTTGTCTGTTTCATTTGGTATTTGAATTTCTCTTGTGGGCTCTCTAATCAAAGTACATCTAGGTTATCTTAAGTAACTTGCCTTTGTTTTCTGATTTTTCAGTTTTGTTCAGACTGATCCTTATCCTTTCAAATCACCTACCCTAATTTCCTGAATATAACTGTATTTTCACTGTCTTGTTAATTATATCCACAAAGAAGACAGTTTAGGAAGTCTTTTATATGCCTTTTGCCATAGAGAACTAGTCAGGGAAGCTGTAATGGAAACAGGAGGTGGAGTTAAGGCTATTGCTCACCTAGGCAAGGACAGAATCCAAATTCAGATTTGGGTAGATTATTAAACTAGAGGAATAGGAGTGAAACATGTATCTAACCTATTTCAAAAATTCTCTCCATCAGGGAACTATAGTCAGGCCAACAAATCTGTATTCTCAAGTGTTCTGTGTTCTTATTTCTGTAGTTCTGACTTATAACAAGACTTCCTCTTCTGAAACTTTCCCAGGGGCGCAGAAGCAAATCCACTTCCACACAGCAAGAAAAGGTCATGACCTAGTCCATCCTCTTAGCAGCCACTTACCAATCTATGATGCTAATAAAACGAATGCTGCTATAAGCTCATTAACAATAAATTTTTCTTAGAAAGGAAATTGAAAATTATTGTTTTATATAAAGAGGGAAAAGAAGCCATTGAATATTTAATGCTTGAAAAAAGTCATGTACAAAATTTCAAAGACATTACTTCCTCAAAGGAGACATTTTAAAAATTCTATTATTTGCCAAGACTTGCAAGGACTTTACACTCATGTAAAATTTTTCTGATACCATTCCTATTCTCCACCTGGTTAATATAAATAGTCCACATTTCTTGGCTGCCTTCTAGGGATTTCAGCGTTTACATGATCTTCTTTTGTGTAGGAAAAATGGAAAACATCCATCCTACTGTGGACTTTATGCTTTGGCTTTGTTTGTTTACTCATATAGCTGTGCTGTAGTTCAGTGAACTAAGTTTCAGGGACCGCCTTTCCTCAGTGATATTATCTGCTTCTAGTATCCAGCAGCTGATATCACACAGGCAGGGTTCATTCTCTTATATTTTTGCTTATTCTAAACACTCCTATGAATAGTGGAAAGACTGATGATAGAGTCAATGTCATTTGTGAATGTTTTCTTTTAATATATATATATACTCCTTTTCCTAAAGAACCCATTCGCGAATTGAGATCAACTACTTCTATAATCTAAAAGGAAAGCCTCCCTTATTTTAGAATTATTATACTTCGCAAACAGCAGGGGAAAGGCAAAGATCTACTTTTTGTGGGTTTTAAAAATAATATCTTTTATTAATATTCAGTATTCTTTTTTGAAATTAAGAGTATGACTTTTTTTTTTTTTTTTTTTTTTTTTTTTTTTTTTTTTTTTTTTTTGGTTTTTCGAGACAGGGTTTCTCTGTGGCTTTGGAGCCTGTCCTGGAACTAGCTCTTGTAGACCAGGCTGGTCACGAACTCACAGAGATCCGCCTGCCTCTGCCTCCCCAGTGCTGGGATTAAAGGCGTGCGCCACCACCGCCCGGCAAGAGTATGACTTTCAACGGCACGCATTCACAAGAAATTTTATCTTCTCTGTTAATTTATCAGAAATAAAATAAATTTGCTTAATAAAAAGATATAAAATTCCCCCCCATGAAATTTTGCATTTCTTAACTTTGATAACAAAACTCCAGCATAGAGGTTTTCTGATATTTAATCAAAGTGGCACTATCAATCATTAAGTTTAGAAGAAAGCTTCCATGTGGAGTCCTGCTTTTATGAGAAGACAGATCCTCTAGAAGGCATAGAAGCAGCAAAGGTAGTACCTTCAGTTTTACAAGTTTTCTAGGCTATAGCTCTTTCTATTCTACACTGTCATTCTTTAAGGCACAATTGAAAACTCAGTCCCTAATGGTCACATTAGACCTTCTATTTCTTGTGAATGTGAAGATTTAAGTAGTCAAATTTTACAACTTGATTGTGGATTACACAGCATATTATTGTATGAAACTCCCAAGGGATAATGACACGTATTGTTCTAGATGCAGTCATGGACAATACTGTACTATTCATTCCCAAAGACTAGAACTGTGTGCATTTCTTACTGTGCACAACAACTCTACTTTTCCCAACTTTTGGACATAGAGGAATGGTGCATGCAGAGGGGTTTTCATTCGTTAGCTTACTCATTCTGTTAATAAAGACTAACTGTGCTAATGGGTAAGAAGATGTGTCAAGGTCCAGACTGAATCCTCAAAATCTTATACAATTGAAGAGAATTTGGCATATAAACTATGATATCAGAGTAATGTGATTGGTTTTTCCATGAAGAATGAAATTTTGGAAGGAAAATCCCATCCAGATTAAAGACCGTGAAGGTTTCTGAAGTAGAAGACGTCTGAGCAAATCCTTCTGTTAACCTGGCAGAGTGAAGCTGGAGGAAGGGAGGTGACAGGACACTCTCAGAAACACAGATGAAATCAAGCAATGTGTGAAAAGTTGCTTTTAGGAGCAGGTGGGTAGGAAAGTGGGAGTAGGAGTGGCAGATGTGAGACTGGCGAGGTGGCTGGAAGCCCAGTGACGTGAAGCATGATGGAGGTAGCGGTTAAGACTTTCATTTTAGAGAGCTTTCTGTTGTGTTTTGTTTTGTGGCAATGTCTTGGGAGACAGGAAGACAGCTAGGATGGAAGGAAAAAGACAGTTTAGTCATTGAAGAGGTAGCAGAAATGAACACAGAAGAAGATTAAGAAGCTTTGGTGCTTGCATGAGAGCTATAATAAATTATTATTCAATTTTTGTGACCTACTTAAAAGCTCAGTACAGCAAACATTTCAGTGTTACATTTCTCTAAATGATCAATGCTTCTTTTAATAGACATTAGTAAATAGTTCATTAGATGAGACTTTATATTCAGTCTCAACCGTGTCACCTAAAAATAAATAAAACCTTTCAGACATTATAGAGAGCCTTCCTAGAGCAGGATGGTAGTTTAAACTCAGTAAATTGTTTAAGCTTATGAGTGTGACTTCTGAGACTCAGTAGGCAATTATTCCGATTGCTAAAGTGGTGAAGAAAGGGTGAATTTACACGGAAAATATTTACATTGGACATAGTTTAGAAACATTTGAGACACTAACATGGAATTATCAGTGCAAGCCTATAAAAATTTCATTTGGCAATCAGAGAGGTCGAGATATATAAACAGGAAAACATTTATATAACTTATATTTGAATCCAGTTAACTTGCTGAGAATTTTTGTTGGAAAAGAAACATGAACCAGATTAGAATCTACAGAACTCAATATTTTAAACTTCAGAAGACATAGAATCAAATAATCATTTTCCTAGGAAAGGAAACGATGACATGTGTTCTGGGTGACTCCAACATCTGGGGACATCAACTCAAATGATTTAACTACAGCCTAGAGTTTTCAGAACTTGACAGTTACATACAATTGGTAATCAAGTCAAATCAATACATTTAGTCAGGCAATGCTGTTTTCTTCAAAAATAAAATGATACCGATATGATTATATTTTATGGGTCACTAACTAAATTGGACTCAGTTTGAAATGTGTGATTTAGCATCCTGGCCTTATGGGCACCAATCACGCTTTCTTTTGAAGAAAGGGACAATCCATTGAAATACTACACTTGGAATTTTTAGCACCTCTTTTCGTTGTGTGCACTGCCCAGCAAGAACTGCTCTAGCTGCTGTGTTGACTCCTTGGTCAGAATTTAAGGAGTCTCTTGTATGCGGAAGTCACTCTTTCAAACAGGAAGGACTGAGGAGAATAAGCAGATACTCCAACTCACAAAGAACTTGATTCCCGTGAAGATGGTATTTTCTTGTGACTTCCCCGACATTGTGGAGCCTATAGAATAAGTGAAAAGAGTAGATATTTTCACACTTAAGAAAATGTGACAAATAAGGATTGTAAATTGAGGGTTGTAAGGCTTGCAAAATGGGCCACACCACCTTGACAGTTGTTTAATATAATTTAAACAAAAAAGAATTTGGTCTAAAATTTAAAGGATGAACACGACTTTTACTCTGAGAGATTATATCAGCTCCATGAGTCTTATAAACCGCCACTCGATATGCAAAATACATTCAGCCTTGAGGGATAATGAAGAGTTTAATGTATTTAAAAGAGAAGGGGCAGGAAGAAGGAATTATCAGTCACAACAGGAAGTTAAAGGTCACTAAGGAAAGGTGGGGGATGTTGGATAGGAAGACACATTGTCTTAGTGGCTGAAAATAGTAAAGAAGAAACAATGTGAGACACTAAGAAACTCCTCAAAATAAGGCTCACAGAGCGGCTTTCCTCTGAAAACCGGCAGGTCACAATTGATTTCCCTAACAACAGCCATGACAGAGTTTTCAAAAATAAAATAAAGAGGCGCGTCAGAAGCATGTACCGTGGAAGTGTGGCCAGAAATCGGAGGCTGTGTTTCTGCCTTTGGAGAGACAGCAATTACTAGGGAAGGGGAGGCAGCAGCCCAGTGGGTATGGAGAGAAAGACAACTAAGAAAGAAAGCCCCACAGTGGAAAATACTATGATTATTCGAAGTGAAACTGTGATGATGTAAGAGCTCTAATCAAAAGGACACAAATGAAGCACTGGATTAGAGCCAAAATACTTGTTGAAATAGTAGGGTTTCGAAGAAACTCTCTGTTTTTAACAGAGAGAAAGAGACAAATTTGGCAAGGTGGAAGTGAAGGTTTAAAAGAAACACTGTTCATAATAGGTGTTTCTAAATCTTCCCCATAATGTCTAAGGCATAGTTGATCTTATTTCATTCTGCTTCCTGGAACATTTGTTATATAAGTGACAAGCAGATCTGTGAAAACCCAGAAATAATCAGGGAATTACAAAAGAGTCTGAGATGAGGTATTCATCTGTCAAAACAGGGGGACTATTGTGTTATACCTGTTAAGAAAAATGTCGGAAAATTTGATACATCAAATCAGGCATATTAACACGCAAACTTCATTTTTCAATCTCTCATCTTAGAAACTTTTAAAAGCTGATATCGTGATATGCCTTGTAATTCCCAAAATAAGGTAGTTTCTGGAAATAAGAATTTTTCATAACTGCGAAAAGTAATGTTTCCTCAACATATTATTAAAGATTGAGACCACAGCCTGTGGCAGCATCCCAACTCAACAACTGTGGTTTGTAGTGAAAAGCAGAAATATTTACACTAAATGGGGTGAATAAATAACAAAAATACTAATTCTAGTCAGTTTCATCTAATATGAGTATTTTTATTTTTAAATTGTGCGTAAGGAATATATATACTTGCAGTGAATTTCTGTGCTATAACCTTTTCTTCCTTAAATTCTTCACGATCTGCTATAATGTTGAGCACTCTAGTGTTACTATAATGAAAAGTTATCTTCCCCAGAGAAATTCTTGCAGCCATTGTGCTGTGAAATCATAGTAGACTATAGAGTTGAGGCCAGCATTGGGCTTAATAAAAGAAAACAAATCTGCTGCTTTGTAATAGTTTTAATATGATCAACATCTCTCTCTGGTAGGTTTAAGACAATATTGACCATCAAAATGGTTTAGCTATGGGATCATTCAGGGTAAAGCAGATATAAATGGCAAGTCAGTAACAATAGCATATCCCCTGAAATTATTTTTAACAAGATATATATATATATATATATATATATATATATATATATAATTGATTTGCCTCCTCTGGATTTTCTTTGCTTTGAGCTTTTGAAATTCATAAGGAGGAAGACATTAATGCTACTTCTTTTCTTTCTTTTTTTTTTCTTTTTGGTCTGGGCCTTGAGTATTTCCTTTCTAATTTTAATTGTTTTCTTTGTTTATTACACACTGTACAGGATTCTTTATATAGACTGCAGAACTTTTACTTCTATATGTTAATAATATCTAAAGAATTAAGAGCCGATGGCAAGAAATGCCCTGGAAAAATTTAATGTTTTATACAGAACAATTTCATGAGACATATAAGTATTGCTGCTAAAATCAATATAAAGTAGATTGAATTTTAAGGAAGTTTCAATTAGATTTTAAAGATGGTTTTATGAGGCTATATATGAATTTTGCTCAGGGCTTATCTTATAAACTTTAAATAATATTTCTATAAGTTAACATAGTAAAAAATACTATAGAATTCATGGTGATGATATTCTGACATTCTGCCTACAATGTTCTTAGTCTTCCAGGATATAAAGATTGTATTCAGCCGGGCGGTGGTGGCGCACGCCTTTAATCCCAGCATGTGGGAGGCAGAGGCAGGCGGATCTCTGTGAGTTCGAGGCCAGCCTGGTCTACAAGAGCTAGTGCCAGGACACGCTCCAAAGCTACAGAGAAACCCTGTCTCGAAAAACTGAAAAAAAAAAATTGTATTCACTTTTTATGTAGAAATAAGTAGTTTGGAAAGACAGATTAAATTTTAGTAGTATCTTGATGTAGAGACTTTGAGACAAAAAGTTACTTGACTATTTGAAGATGGAATAACCACAGCATCAAAGAACTGGAGATTTGGCAAGTGGTGGTATAGCCTAGGAACAGCTAACAAGCAGATATCCTTTACCTGGATTTTGGAGTGTAGAGATAGACTAAAACAAAGGAGCTGTTTGTAGTCTAATTGCAGAAAAGCTTTATTGCTATATTTTAGAATATAAGCCTGATTTTATTAATGGTTAAAGACTTTATTTTGAGACAAGATACTTAACCAGGTTTTAGTTTTAGAACTGCCCAGATTCGTGTTTGGAAAGAAAGAGTCCCATGGCCAAAGAGATCTCACAATAGGTTGCAAAAGTGTAGAACTATCATTTTAGTTGTGGCTTATAATTGCCTCATTCTAAACAATAAATAAAATACCCAATAATTAACAAATAACCCAATATCATATAGTAGCTGATATTATCATATATTGTTGATAATACTCAAAGTGACCTTTTTATTTCATTTAATCTTAAATACAAATGGTGCCCCTACCTTTATATATAAATATATACATACACATGTACATATATATGTGTATCTATACTTGTATCTATATCTATATACTTTAGTGTAGCTCATACTAGCCTAGAATTGTAAAATGACCCACTTGCCTCTGCTTCTTGATGGGCAGGATTAAAATCATGTACCACCATGCCCACTTACGCATGTAAATGTAATTTTAATGCTACTTTAGAAGGATTATAAGTTCATAACATTTTAAATGTTTTAAGATATTATAGTCTGGTAGTAACAGGTAACTGAAAAGGAAAATATCAAAATAGCACATATAGAGGCATCTACTTTGAAAGACTGCACAAAGCACCTTTCAACCAATAAGTCCTGCAGCAGTAGATGTGGGGGCAAAGGTGGTTTGCTGATTAAAAGCCTGAGGTCAAGGGAGCTTGGCATGAGGCATTGCCCTTAGCAGAGCCTCAGTTCTTGTAGGATATGAGGCCTTCATCCTTACTTTTCATTCTAGTTACTTATTTACCAATTGCAATAATAACATGAAAGGCGCATTTGAAAGCTAATAAGAATATCAATTCTAACTTAAAAATAGGTTATGACTCTTTAGGAATTAGAACTGATTTATTTCTGCCAACATAAATAGATTTATGAGGAGTAATTCCATATCATCTATAGTCAACTGATTTAACTCTGTCCATCATCATCATCATCACCATTATCATAATTCTATTAAATTATTTTGCTTAATACAAGTTACAAGGTTTCAAGTCTCTGGGTTTTGCTTGTTCCTTTGTATGCATGCAATATCTCCACATGCAGAACCTCTTAGACTTACATGGATGACACTTCTTCTAAATTGAAGGAAATAAATAAAATCTGTTTTTAAAATATCACATGTATTAGGCTTTGCCATTAGCGGTATGATTAAGATTAACAAACTTCTCACAAATCTGGTGTAGAAGTCAATTTCACTGCCCTGTTAGAGAATAAAATGTGTTATAGTGTAGGCTACATGTATTGAGAAAACACAGCCCTGAAAACATACATAAAGTAATATAGATCATGACTATTACCAATAATTAATGAATAAAGAGGTCATGCTTTGAAAGAAAGTCTTTGGAGAGTTTAGAGGCAGGAAAGAGGAAGGAGAAATGATATATTATAATCTAAAAAAATAAAAGAAAACAGTTAGAAAAACAAGAAAAGAAAATTCAAGATCTTCATGTCCCTGTTCAGTGCCAAAGAAAAAGAACATGCAGCAAAAAAGGTGGTAACAGAACTTGGCTCAACTCTTTGTTCTGTCTACTGGGAGCGTCCTAGCTCCATTCCCAACAGGAAATATCTCCAGCCAGCTCTTCATAATCCTCCCATCTACCCTGTCATTTCAATCTGCTACACACACAGGAATCCATTTCTCTCTTTTCTTTCCTCATCTCAACATCCATCTATCACTGGCGGTCAGCCCTGCTCAGTTTTGTAGAAAATGTCTCTAGTTTCTGACCCTGCAGTACTGCACTGCCTTGACTGACAGCTTTATCTACTAGTATTTTTTCAGGTGGGCTTAGTTTTTCTCCAGTCTAATTTCCAACCATTAAGAAGATGGGCATCTATCTCCTTGAGATATAAATCACATTATATATCTCCTCTAATTAACTACTGAAAACAGAAGAGCCAAACCAGAACAATGAAAACTTTAAAACTTATCAGCAGCATATTTATGTTACTCCCTGAGCATCACTTTAAATCAGAACTAGAGATTTATCAAGTCCCCAGCTTAGGATTCTCTCTCTCTCTCTCTCTCTCTCTCTCTCTCTCTCTCTCTCTTTCCTCCCTCCCCCTTCTTTCTTTTCCTTTTTGTTTTCTATATGCAGACTTCTAATGATAAGATTTTTTTTTTTGCACTGATTTATTTTCTCAAATAGACTGCATGCACTATATGGTTTGGGGTGATTTTTCTGATCCTCCAGTGTGTTCTCCATGTCTACTAAAATAGCAGGAGAAAATAACAGGCCATAAAGCTGACTACTTACCAAGAATAAAGCATAGGCGCGGTAACAGATTTTAGAAAGCTGGAAGTCAATGGGTGAATAGAGGAGGATCTTGATTTTATTTATTCATTTATTGCCTTTTTATATTCTTGGGCCTCTTTTGTTTTTGTTTTGTTCTGTTTTTATTTTAAATTTTATTTTACATTCCATCCACTGTTTTCCCATCACTCCTCCTCCTCCTCCCCCTCTCCTCCCCTCCAGCCCACCCCCTATCCTTTCCTCCCAACCTGTAAGAGCTTCCATGGGAAGTCAACTAAGTCTGGTGCATTAGGTTGTGGCAGTAGCTTGATTTTATACAGAGGTCATATTTATTCATTCTTCAGCTTCAAGGAAGCCAGTACTAATAGATACAATATGGAAGAGGATTTTCAAAGAACTTAACTCTGTAATTTCCCTATTTTCTTATTTAATATGTATAATTTCACGAGAAAGGCATTACTGTGTCGATTTTGAAGAGAAAAATACTAGAAAAAAAAGCTAGTCATTGAGATTTTGAGGATACAAATATAAAATTTTGTCAGGATATCTAATTCTAATTTTATGGGTTTTCTATATTTCACAGTGCCTGTAACTCACATGTGCAATAGGGAAGGTTCTAAGCCAAAGTAACCATCCTGGAATACAACAACTAGGGAAGAGGGAAATTAAAGCTGGAGGACTTAGGTGTCAAATCCAGCATAGGATACATCCACAAAAATGGTCTTAAAATATGATATAAAAGACGAAATAACATTGAAGCACTAAACAGAAAAGAAATAAAAATAGAAAGTAAAGACATAATGTTACAATCATTTCCCCAAGAATCAGAGAGATGGTCATATGTTAAAACTTTGTTAATGTCAGGCAAATGAATATTGTTGTTTGGCAAAAATAATATAAAGAGAACATTTTGATACAATAGGAATAGGATTGTAAAAATGTGCACAATCTACTTCAGAAAAACATGTGGCTGCCTTTAACTAATATGAAAGGACATTCTCAGAATATAATGAGTTATTTTACATTTGATCCTCTGTAAATAATTTATATAAAGTATATGCAAAACATATAAATGATATAGACTCTAAAGTATTTACAAAAAGCAAGTAGAAAACTGACACATTTGGAAGAACATTTGATTAAATTGATACTTAAAAGAGAAGACAAAGCAGCAATATAAAAACTGGCCTGGGTCTGAAAAAGCATGGGATAAAACCGGACTCGCTGAACATAGCAGACAATGAGGACTACTGAGAACTCAAGAACAATGGCAATGGGTTTTTGATCCTACTTCATGTTCTGGCTTTGGAGGAGCCTAGGCAGTTTGGATGCTCACCTTACTAGACCCGGATGGAGGTGGGTGGTCCTTGGACTTCCCACAGGGCAGGGAACCCTGATTGCTCTTTGGGCTGACGAGGGAGGGGGACTTGATTGGGGGGGGGAATGGGAGGCGGTGGCAGAGAGGAGGCAGAAATCTTTAATTAATAAATAAATAAAAATAAAACAGTAAGACAATGTAAAAAAAAAACTCATCCTGTGAGTTAACACGATATAATACTCTCAATGAGTGTCTGGTAACTATGTCATGGGACTCAGAAGTAGCACTCATATTACTAGAGCCAAAAGATATATTTGCAATTAAATAACCAGATTTTTGAGTAGCCATGCAGGAGTGTTCATTTATTTGTGATAAGTAATATTGATGCAGCCTATCATATATATGTATGATACACACACACACACACACACACACACACACACACACACATTTTTTTAAATTGATCAGTTTATGTCCATCCATTAAGCAATAGAGATGCAGTAAAAATAATGGTGGAGAAGTAAATGATTTGCCAAAGGGTAAGCATCACTAAGAAACAGAACATCTGTTTGATTGCTTTTCCTTGGTTTTCAGTCAGAAATTCTTCACTTAAAGGCTAAGTGTACCTCTTCAGGGCATGATATGAGATCCCCTTGAGTTTAAGCAGAATATGCACTTTAAATAAAACAGTTAAAGACCATCTCTCCAGAGGCCAGAGTTTTTCTGCCTTTTTCCTGGGTATTTACTGAGAGTAGCAGCCCTATCTATGTGTAATCCTTTTGGTAGTATATTGAGAAATTAAAAGAAGAAGTATTCTGAAAGTCCAGTGGTCAAGTCTCCTCTTATATTTCTTTATTTGAGTTGTGATTTTAGTTTTTGTGTTTAATAATCGAGCATATTCCATGTCTTATGTTCTCACACATACTGGTCAAATATGCATATTTTTGATACATTTATGTTCGAATGTCTAAAGATTTCTACATTGAAAATTAGCTAACAGTCCAGAGTAGAACTGTGTCACATATATTGTGATGTGTATGGACTCTGTTTTGGATCACTGGAAACTTTTGCTTGACAGTACAAAATGTATAAACAAACATATAAATGAATTTTCACACAAACCTCCTGGCATGAGACTAGTTAAGTTCTTTATTTATCATTGTAATTATTTTGCATTCACATGCTAATATTTTATTAGCCATCACTTTATAAAGTTTAAACAGTAAGAAAAACAAACAACTCTCAGGAAGTTATAGGCAAAAACCTTATTTTATGCCATAAATACTTGTTATGCTTTTTACAAACAGAATTTAAGTACTTTCCTTAATCAGTTTTTAAACTGTTGAGTCATAAATATTAACATATGTTTTCATTTCATTAAGTTACTTACTTATCCTTCCCCAATTCATTTGAAAGTGCAGTATATTTGTTAGTATTTTTATTTCTGAGCAGATAGCTCTTGTTTTTTTCAGAGAGAACTAAGATTTGTCTGATGTCAGTTCAATGAAGTCAAACCTCTCAAATTCACTTTAATAATACAACAATGTCATTAATACTACCTTGGGGGTGTTTATCTTCATCATGAATAATTTTAACAAGCAGTCAAATTATTACATGCTTTGATTCAATGTCACAATGAAAGTCAACTTGAGTCAGTATTGTGTCATCTCACAAGCCTTTATTACTAAATAGAGAGCAATTAATACATTTTCTTTACGTAGGAAGTTAGTTTGGTTCCTTCATGATATTAGTCTTTCATATTTGTTTGTGTTTTTGAATACATTATCTGTTTAAATATTGAACAATAGAATATATCTGGAAATAATTATGTTCGAAGGGAAACTTTTTTCAGTGTATAGGGGCCAATTCTTTCCTACCTTCTCAAGTGTGGCTTTGATTGAGAATTCCACAGATATTTTTTTTTTTTTTGACAAACAGGTTACAAGGCACTAATGATAAAAATACCATAAATAAGATTATCTCTGCTTTTTTTTTCTGCTCATTTGCTCAGCTGGTATTTCTGATATTCAAAGCTTTTAAAACATAGTGCTTGGCTTCGCACTGTGCTGGTGATACATGCAATCCTTTAAAATAGAAAACACAAAAACCAAACACTTAGGCTTACTATCTGAGTGGCAGTGAGTGATGGGAGCTGATGGTAAACACTGAGTAAAATGAGGGGTGAATGCGAGGGTGCTTACAGTGATTAGGCAGGTGGTGTATTTGAAGTTTTCTATTACATCTTCTCAATTTTTCTGCAAATATACAATTATGCCACATCTAAAGCTGTACTGGAAATGTGAAAACAAAAATACATTGAATCAAAACTGCTTAGTATTTTTTAATTTAAGATTCTAAACATTTTAATAATTAGTAGACAATTACTGAAAATTTTCTGCAAACATAAGACAAAGAATTTAACATGTAGGGCTGGAGAGATGGCTCAGCGGTTAAGAGCATTGCCTGCTCTTCCAAAGGTCCTGAGTTCAATTCCCAGCAACCACATGGTGGCTCACAACCATCCGTAATGAGGCCTGCAGGAAGAATACTGTATACATAATAAACAAATAAATAAATATTAAAAAAGATTTAAAAAAAAAAAAAAAAAAAAGAATTTAACATGTATGAAGATGCTTTGTATGACTGCACAAATAAATTTAGAAGGCATCATCTTAAGTCAAAACCAAGGAGGATGAGAGGGTATGTGGTAGCTATTATGAGCCTAAAGATATACACTAGAAACTATAAATGACTAACAGTGTTGCAGGTGTGCAGAGGGAGCGTGAGAGCCCTTGAAAAGTTACTGAGAAGCCATTCAAGGTGTGGGCTAGTGTCTAAGAAAATCGACAGTCACTGAAGCCAGAAGGCCAGTGATGTCCAGGTGCTTTTATCTTGAACATGAGAAATGAACTTGACAGGAAGGGTGAGGATAGAGGAGTCTATTGTAGGCTTACAAGTGAGAATTTCACATTAAGCATGGTGAGCCCCAGCATAGCAAGCATGAGTCCCATGAAAAAATTGCCATCCAGGTCCCCATGCGTGCATTAGAGAAGCTTTAGTGGCTTGGGCAAGGGGTAAGAGGAGCTTGTCTGTCAACTTCCCCATCCAGGAGCAGTTGTCATATGTTTCAGCTTTATTCACACCGCCATGATAGTTCCCAGACAACTGTGCTCTTTGTTGCCTCACAGAAGACTGATAGCAAGACAGCAGGCCTGCAGCCAGAACAACTAAGCACCGCTAGCGTTTCTGACTTCCAGTCAGGACAGAACCAAGGACATATCTAGACTTTGGCTTAGGGAAAAAATCAGAACTGCTCTTTCTGAAGGTCACTGTCACTAAAACTGCCTCTCCTGTTTTTGTCTCCTCCGGTTCTCATCAACAATATTTGACAAGCCTTTGGTTATAAAGTTATAGGAGAAAATGTCTGGATAATTTAGAGAGGAAATTTGGAACATGATGAACTGGATTTGGAATTGGGAAATAGCATATTATCTTCAGCTTAGAATATACAGTCCCTGATTGGTTCAAACAAGATAGGCTAAAAGAAGATTCATTTGGATTTGCAAGGCTAAAGGAAAACTGAACTTACTCCAAGAGTGTTCTGTGATTAGACAATTTCAAACTTTTTCATAAGTGATCAGAAATACCTGGAACTTTCAACGTGACTGCCACTGTTTTAGAGTCTTTCTGTTCTGATGGTGGGACTATTATCTAGAACACTATTTTATTATGAATATTATGAATAATTAGCCTGAGCATGATCAGCTTAACACTAGGCTATCATTCTACCACAGAACTCTATCATACCTCTCACATATTAATTCTTATAATAATCTAAAGTGGAATGGAATATATTTAATGTTTGAGTTGATGGGAGAGAATGAAGTTTTGATGAGTCAACTTTTATATTTATTTTCAATTTTACTTTTTTATTATTAAAAGCAATTTGTGGCTTTGCATTTTATAAGTGGAAAAAGAATTGCTTCTGCAACTTCCACAGATTGGTTATAATGTTGAAATTAAGAAGTGATCCATAAAATACCAGTGCTGACTTTGGAAAGGGAGCTGACACTACTCGCATGTATCAAAAAAATCCACTAAATGGGCATTTGAAATGTTCTAGCTAAAAGTTTTTAATAATTGAAACAGTCCCAGGTACAGTTAACCTTTCCCCTTATAAAATGAAGTAGATCATTAGGCTCATCCTTTCTCACTTTTATTTCTTTAATTGCTAAATAAAAAGTGTTCATGCATAGGGAGCACCATACATTGATTTGGTATATGCCTCGTGGTATAAAGTTCAAGAAAAAGTATGTCTATCATCGATCTCCTCAAACAGTTATGGGTAGTTTTTTTTTTATTTTTTTTAATTATTTTTTTGTGTGTAGCAATTTCGTGCCTCTTGTTACAGATTTTATGAAATGCTCGGTGTATTATCATCACTACTCTCCATCCTGGTTAATAGCATCCTCTAGTATGTAGCTAGGTTCCTACCTGCTTACTCATCAACCTCTACTCTTGGCTCACCAACTTCCAATAACTATTTTTACTTCTTTCTTGGTTCCTTAAGGAATCTGAGACTTTGTTTAAAAAAAAAATCTCATAACAGTATCAGAAGAGTAGCTGTGAAGCATTAAAAATAGGTAGGCTTTCATTTGCATGGTAAAGGCCTCTACCTCATCTTTCATTCAGACTCTATGAAATACTACTTATAGCATTATTACTAAAATGGATACTAGAGTTAGTTACAAGCACTTCTCTCTAAAGAGGAAGTGTCCTTTAGTTGACTACATGACACAATCACCAAAGGCAGGACAGTGGAAGTGCTGCAAAACTTACACCTACCAGATGCTTGCCCTTCTCACAGCTGCAAGAGTTTCAGCTGAAATCCTTTAAGGGCATCGATAAAATCATCTGCAGAGATTGGTTAAATGTATATCATTGATGCTATAGTGAGATACAAGCATTTTGAAACTTTTTTATCTGGTTTGAACATGTAATAGTATCATTCCACTTCACTCAGCTCAGTTTCTGCAACATTGAGAGAATGGGGGATTCGCTTACAAATGTCTAATATGTACATTTGAGGGAGATGACATTTTATATAAGTGTAGTAAAATTTTCCCTTTTGGTATTTATAAATACTTACTAATGCCATTAGTTCTATCAGTCAGATTAGTGACTGTCTTCACTAAAGACCATTTTTCCCATAATATAAGCTGTTGAATTCTTTCTTAAATTTTTTCTAATAATTAAGCCTCAGATTCATATGGGTACTTTTATAAATGCTATATGCTATATCAATGTATTTTAAATATAACAAATAAGTACACAGAAGAGACTTCAAATGTTCTACATGATTACATTGAGTGTTAGATCGGGAATCAGTGCACTTAACTCTACTGCTGATTTAGAAACAGCACCGACTATATAAATCTCTTCATCTAAAAGCTTCCCGAATTTGACTATGTCTTAATTGCCTTATCCACACGTAGAAGGAGCACACTAGATTAATTCTGATTTTTCTAAGCACCTCATATTGTGGAAACCGGAAAGTTTGCAATCGTATGACTGATGTG
This sequence comes from Microtus oregoni, assembly GCF_018167655.1. Classification (NCBI taxonomy): domain Eukaryota; kingdom Metazoa; phylum Chordata; class Mammalia; order Rodentia; family Cricetidae; genus Microtus; species Microtus oregoni. Next base: position 22,144,509 of record NW_024543060.1, read on the forward strand.
GCAAACATTATTCAAATTCCTGTGGTTATTTTCTTGGTATAGAAAAAGCAGTGATTAATTTCATGAAATTAATCCCTCAGATTTCTTTCGAGAGGAAGTGCACTTGTGCTTTTCAGAAGTTTCAGCTGTTCTATTGATGCTGTGGAAAACAGCATGACAAATAGGATTATAGAACATTGATCATCATAAATATTTCCCAACCCAAACAATTCATTCCTTGAACAAACCTACTGAATATTGACAATAGGACAGATACAGATTTTGGAGACTAGATGTTTCTCATCAACATATGAAAGCTAAATAGTGATAGGAAGAGAATGAGTGAGGGATCCACGAGTTCTAGGGGGAGTTGCAGGGAGAAAGCAGGACCAATGTGACTACCAATTGTCAACACGAGGATGACAAGCCAAACAGTCCCACCCGACTTAGCGTGAAATCAAAGTAGAAGACCTGTGGAAAGGAAACTGGAATGTGCGAAACTGTACGGAACGTGAGAGGCACGTGGGTCCTGCTTATTACCTCAAGTAGCAGTATTTGCGATTTGTTTCCTAGCCTTGTTTCTGAGAAGGAATCATCTAGATGAGATTTATTCCTCAACAGATATTTTTAATACATACTTTCAATGCAATTATACATATCATAATTCTGCATGTGAAATACATATTAAATGCATAGAATATAATGAGCTTTTCATATATGCACTTAGGGAGTCATTCATAATACATATAACCTATGCCTTTTTCTATACTATTCACATTATATTCTGAGCAAATCTTCGATTCTTACATTTTTTTTCTATCATTCATCAGTCTCACTCAATTTAAGAGTCAAAACTGTGACTGAACATACCTTTGCTGAACTATGCTTCAATGTTTTAAGAAAATGTCTGTATGTTTTATGATTATTGTTTATAAACACTGGGTTATTCTAGTTACATTTGGCAATAATACTTCTAAATACTAAATAATTCTAAAGATATCTTTTCTAATAATACCTCTTTTTATGTCCACAAGATTAGATACTTTGAAAAAAAAATTGCTGTTTGAAAGAATATGAATACTTAAAGTTCTTAACAAAAACTAAAACTTCACAGGATTCCAAAACAAATTAAGATTCTCAAAAATTTAACATGCAGAATTAGGCCAGTAAGGTGAAAGGAATTAAGATATAAATATAGTTAGAATTCAAAAATCATATGAAAATAATGATTTTTAGTTTGAGACACTTATTTTAGCTATCTTCAAGCTGAATGTTTTATAATGTCTTCATTATTTGGGGAAAAAAAAGGTATTTCTTACAAATTGGTTTCTGTAATTCCTATATGCTGTATTTCCATGTAAAGTTAAGAGGATTCTCACTAGAGGTCCTTTATGCAACAAGAATATAAAATCTCATTTATTAAGTTCAAGATTTGCACACAACAGTCCAAAAATAAGACCTTAAAATGACTACAAGAATATTCAGAGGCAAATAGACCTAATTTCAGTGAATTATGAAACTGAAACTAATCAGGATAGACAAAATTTAACACAATCATGAATTGCTAGCATGTGGAATTGTTTAGTGTGTACCTGGGATCATAGAATGTGACATTTGAAAAAGACCTGAAAATTCTCATAGTCAGAATGATAGAACAGTGACCATCAACACAAACCTTTTATTGTAGCACTTATATTTGTGTTATTAATCATGTTCCCTTTAGCTATGCCTTGGACAGCTTTCACGGTGATCCAAGCACAATGTGTGGACTAATTGCATTGTGCCAGCCCGACTGCATGCCCTTCATTTGACACAACAATTGCATAACCTTTGAAAATTCTATCCCTTGTGGCTTTTAAATGCAGTATCAACATTTTGGCAGAAGCATTTTGCAGACATTTAACTTACATGCATCCGAGTTAAAAATTACATCCTCAGAAAAATGTCTGCAGCGTGAGTTTTCATCTACTCTCACCCTGGAAATCGCATTAGCTCACCAGTCTTGGCTTATTACTTCTCAATCCATTAGTCAGTTTATCTCCAAAATCAAATAGGAAATAGTGAGAACTACATATTTAACTATTTTAATCAAAATAGTATTATTCAATGCGTTAAAAGACAGGGGAAAGGAGGAAAACAGTTCATTCATTTGGATGAGCTTCACATATTATTCTGTGGTTTTGTAATTCTGGAAGGAGGATAATCACGTGTAATTTACTATCCTAAATAGTACATTTTTTGATGGTTAAAAGAATATTTTTAATATTGTACTGTAGTTCATATATCAGGACAAATCAGAACTACTGTTGGTCAAATACATAAATATTATTGAGACATTGGGGAAATTAGTGATTTTTCTTTTTGGTTCTCTAGTGAATGTTTTTAATATGAAATCATATAGTATTTTTATTTTTAAAATATTATTTTAAAATATACTTATTATACATTGATTTAACATGTATATACATCATTTAAAAATATAATAGCTTTATAGTTAGCTTTATGTATTTTCCTTGTGTATTTAGTAGAAGGGATAAACTTCAAAGGAAATCTATACAAATGATGATAATTTAATTTTGAATTCAGAGATTAAAATGCTCTTTTAGGATAAATATTCGCACATATAGGAAGTATTTTGAGCTGTATATTTTGTTTTTTCTAAATAATTATGTTATTATGAACTGATAAAGGAATTTGTTACTTTAATTCAAGGCAAACCTATGTTTGAGTGTAGATAAAACAGTGTCTTTCTATTTTGAAAGTACAGTTGAGCTTATTAAATTTTAATACCAGTAAACCAATTTAAGATGACTTATGGTTTAATAAATGCCAATGAGAACAGGAAGTTAAAAGGCTTATAAAACTCAGGAAGATAATTTTGACTTGATAATGTTTCATGGTACAGGATGAAAACATTTTCTCTTTATCATCTGCTCTCTGGGATCCAGACATTGATAGTAAGCATTGTCATGCATTGAATAACAATTTCATGCCTATTACTAAATTGTTTGCTATGTAATTGAGAAGGAAATGAGAGATATTCAATTTTTTCAGTCATTCCCAGAAAGCATAGTGATAATTTTAAATGATCTCTATATAAGTTGATACCATTTCTGGTAGCATGGCTTACCAAGAGTTAATTAATTCAATCTCTTTCGAAAGTATAACATGTTCTCAGGTTAAGAAGGGTGACGGTAGTGATCTATTCACACTGGAACAAGACATTTAAGCTTTCCTATTAAAGTGAGTTAAGATGCACCATAAACCTGTTCAACTAGTTCTGTAGTAATTTAAGTGTTTTAATATATGAAACCTCCTTCTATGCTGTGGAATCTAAAATGTGTTTCACATCTATCTTTTCTTGGGATACATCTTTAAATACAAAATGAAAAAGGAACAATGTTAAGTGTAGAACAGAAGATGAAAGACAAGCTAACTTATATTTTAGCAATCCTTCACTAACTTTAGCCCAAATACAGTGTTTCTTCCTTTTCCATACCTTTTCAGGTTCCTTTCAAGCCTTTGTCTTTAAAAGCGAGGAAGATATTGCTCTTTTAATGAGCCAAGCTTAAGTTATAAAACTAGATCACACTGTCAACGTTGCTGTTTCCACTAAAAACAAATTATATGAACACATATAAACACTCACTTAATTAAATCTACATAATATATTTGAATATAGATTTATTTGAGCTTGTGTTATGACCAAATTATTTTGTGTTAATTTCTCTTATAAACAGAAACACCATAGAATGTTTAAGGATTTTTTTCAGTTGAAAAAAAAATACTTACACAAACCTTTCAGTTTTCTGATAATTCAAAGAAGTCTATATGTGAGGCAGTTGAATTGCTGTGATGATCCTAGACTACTGACCGAAGAGTGGCGACGTCACTAGCGTTACTAATTCCTGATCTCCAGTTCTCAAACCCTAAGAACATTCGTGTTAAGGAAAGGTAAACACTCTAACCAACATCAATATTTTTCATAATCAATATTAGATGCCATTCTTAGATGAAATAGTATGTGAAGTAGAAAAATTAATTTTGAAAAGCTTGCTGTGTTCCCTGGATTTTAATGGGTATATCAATAATTAAGATCCCACATAATTATCCCACATAACTGTTCAATTTTGGAATTTAGATATATTATGAATTCATATGGTTTTATGTATTATTTTTATTGTCAGTATGTTATTGAGGGATCACACATGGGCTAGAATGAGAAAAAATAAAAATAAAAAAAATAGTTTGTATATTTGCAAAGTTGAGGGAAATCAAATTACTTGGGACTTTATTGCTTCAAATATTTATGGTAGGAAACACAATTATTCAAAAGGGTTTATTTGACGCTTAAAATTTTTTTCAACTATGTATCAGAACATATTCTAATAAGAAAAGTTAAAAATGGTACAACATTTTATTTCAGTCAAATAAGCATCTATTTAGAAAGGATTTTGTGTTAATTTTCTCTTGATCCATCTATCTATCTATCTATCTATCTATCTATCTATCTATCTATCTACCTACCTACACACACACACATATACACACACACACATATGTGGTTTTGAAGTGCTTGTATTGTAATACTAGAAAAATAATACAATTTTAAAATACTTTTTTTTCTAAATCTTTTGAACTTACGTTTTTAGAGTGTTATTCTTCCTATATACCAATTTAAATTGTGCCTTCAGAGACTATAGACAAACGGTTGGTATGGATTCTTCCAATTCACGAATTGTGGATGCATAACAACCAAAAACAATTCTGCAGCATTGAATGAAGTATATTATAGACAAATTGCTTAAAGAATAACGTAATAAACTTTGAGCAATACATGTTGGATATTTTATAGTAATATATATAATATATAAAAACATATATGTGTATATGTGTGTATGATTAATGTAATATAATATAATATAGTACTAGTCTACATATAGAGAGATAGAATATATCAGACATGAGACAATGTTGCCCAGATTGTAGGCCTATGCCATCTTCCAGTCTAAACCTTCCAATCACTGAGCCTATATGCATCTGCTACTATAACTAGCCTTGATATTTATGTTTCTATCTAGATACAATTATATAAAAAACTAAATTATTTCTACCTTGATGTTTTTAAAGTCGTGTAGTTGTCAAGATGTGATCACCAAAAACAAGCAAACCATTTCACTCATGAGAATCATAAGCTGTTCTCTTGACCAACGATCGTGTTTGTTTTGTATTGTTTGTACTAAAATGCCCAGTTGGGAGGCTTTATCTTTGCAATACTTTTTAGATATAATATTATTGCCACCACAACTATCTTATCTGTATCTATTATGTCAGCAATATCTCACAGTGTTACCATAAGCAGAATGGTTTAAATCCCATCAGTATACAGAGATATTTTGAGAACGTGGGCTTTCTGTTCCTTATACATAGAAGTTTCTTCTATAAGTTAAATGTCCAGAAACTGTAAGAAAAGTTGGGGCTTAAGGTCAATGTTAGTTTTCAAAATATAGTCTGAGTAAATTCATTTAATACTCTTTTCAGTCTTCAAAATACAGAATACACGATAAGTTATATATACATATATAAATTGTATATACACACACATATTTCACATTCTCTGTAAGTAAAATCTCTGCTCATCAAGCCATCATTTAATATTTTTTAATTTTAACCTTTGCTTTTCTATTTCCGTGCAAAGTATAAGAACAGTTATGGTATGCTGTAACGTGACTGTTCCATTTCGATGGTCTATTTATTCCTCAGTCCTCAGAGAGGTCCTATGTAGGCCAATGACAGGTATACAGATGTGTCCTTCTGGAGTTTATTAATCAAAGATCTGGATCCTATGGCAACTCCTGTGTGCCAAAGAAGCTGGGTCAGGATGTTTTTATAATTCCCCAGCGAGGAGTAGCAAGATAGTGATCTTTCGTGCTACACAGAGTGTAAGGTTTTGTGTCTTACAAACCTCTTCACTGCTGCAGTATGCCTTCCAAGCTAGACCCTCTTCTGTTATAGTGAGCGAAAGTTTCAGTCATTCAAGTACTGGGCTATGTGGAAGCTTTCTGCTTCCTGAAAAGGAAAAGCAATCAATTACATTAGTCTTTGTACATTTTTAAAATGAGAAATATGGAGAAGGAAAATCTGAGAAACCTCCCTATTATGAAGAATATGCTACCAACTGGTGATATCAGCTAGGCTGATGAACGTTGCTTCAACATTGTCAAAAAGGACAGAAACTGTCATACGTAGCTTGGAAGCTGTCACCTCTCATGTAACGTTTGAAGCTGAACTCATTGGTTTTGACACAATACCAAAACCAGGACTCCACAGACATCCAGTCAGGGTATAAGTGAGGCTGAGGAAAACAGAACACAAGGAGAAAATGGAAGAACTAGCAAGAGAGGGTGGAGTAGAAAAGGAAGGAGAAAGAAGAAGGGAGTTTTTCTAAAGGTAACCTATGTCTTCATAAGAAATTATTAAAAGGTACTCTACTTACTTCAGAGGGAAATACATTTTAATTTATTATCTAGTGTTAATCTTTTCCTCAAAGTTTAAGTGTTTTTTTTTTAAATAAACCCATTCTGAGTTAGAAAGTTGTGGTAAACTTAAACCTGTGGACCCTTGGATGTAAAATAATCTAAGGTTTCCCAAGTGTCTGACTCCTCACCTCCATAACATGTAGGTGTTTCCTCCAGATACCTACTGAAACAATGAGACTCCCACTCTGCTAGTAAAGCTATGGCAGTCACTGGGTATGCACCATGACTCAGCCTCCACTGAACATTTTTATTTAATAGAACGGTAGATAATGGAGCAGAAAACTCAAATTCTCATTAAAACCATAAAGGGTTGAAGCACAGCAAGGTTCTGTACCTCTTTAGATTTAGGATCCTTTTCTAAAATCCAGACCTAATATCAATTTCTATCTCTCTCAAGATACTCAAGTCTATTGCTATAGGAAAGCAATGGGTAAACTCTGTAACTCCGTTAAATTGATGCTTCTATAAAAGTTGTTGCTAGGAAGAGGGAATACAGATTGACACTTTGTGCTTTGTCCATAGACTCTACCTTAGCTTTCCAATTGGTTACTTTTAACTTACAATAGGCAACATTTAGCCAATAGTCAATATACAGCAAATAGAAAAGACAGTGTATCTTGGCTATCAAAAACAGAAAAGAAAAAACCCCTTGTAATTGGCATATTAAAAAAAGTAAATATTTATTTTTAGATGCCTAAATTATGCTGCTTTTATGTATTCAGAAAAGATTTAAAATTCCATATAAATGTGCCACATCTAGGATATGATATTTAAAGAAAATTATTGAGAACAGAAAAAAAAAGAAAGGATTTTTTTTTTTTAAATTTTCGAGACAGGGTTTCTCTGTAGCTTTTTTGGTTCCTGTCCTGGCACTAGCTCTGTAGACCAGGCTGGCCTCGAACTCACAGAGATCCGCCTGCCTCTGCCTCCCGAGTGCTGGGATTAAAGGCGTGTGCCACCACCGCCCGGCAGAAAGGAATTTTTGAAATGGAAAATAGTAGTTATTCCTGATGAAAATACAGAGTTATACTTTTTGAAAACAACAGTTTAAAGAAAATAACTACACTGATTTTAAATGCCTTTGCAATCTCTCTGAAGCTGTATCCCTCCAAAAATTATATGTTTCACATTATTAGCAGTGAATTAAGCATATTTTTATCATTAACACCAGATAGAGATGTTAATGATTCTCTTTTTCAAGTAAAACACGTGATTTTACACATCTTGGATATTGACAATAGAAATTATAAAATAATTATATGTTGAAGAGTCACGATGAATACTTAAGCTATTTCCCCCCTTTTAAATGATGGAGAAGTTCCTTATATACTTGTCTGTTTAAAGAAAGGAGTTGAACATGAAGGATAGCAACAAGAATGTGGACTCATGTCCTCCCACAGCCAGTTCACTGGAACTCAGCAAACTGATAGTTGCCCACTTGGTTTGCATTAAATGTCAAATTACTTCGGATTTTTATGTAGGCTTGAGGAAATTAGGGGACTATTGCTTCAGGTGTGATTACTTGCTTTCTCTAATGCAGGAGTTTGATATTTAGAGACAATCTGTGCATTGTTACACCTGATTTTTTAGGCCTCTCTCTTTACAGAATTTCAGTAATAAATAAGGGAAGAATTCAGGCTGTTTCAATTATTTCATGCCCCTAGTTTTGAGGAAGATCCCCTATTTACTGATATAATTAAATATTTTTGTTTGGTTAGCAATGTAAGAGAAGTTGAATTAGAAAATTTTTGCATGATTGTTTCATGTTAGAAACTTAAAATGATTTTTTCTTCTCTCTCACACTGTTAGTAAAGAATCATGTTAATATGTTTTGCATCTCATTGCATAATAAACATATAAAACATGTTGATTTTTCCGAAAAAACAAAATATGCTAAATGTTAAGATGGTAGCTGATTATATATACAGCATGAATAGTTCTCCAGATACACTGTCCGCTAATTTCACCTGTAGTGTCGTATTTCTATCAAAAGTTCGCTGTAACCCCTGTTTCTAGATCATACTACCTGGATAAAAATGGATCTATTTACATCATTTATATAGAACATGATTATCTTCAGGCCAAAGTCAGTTATTCTTGGAAAAGTAGGGTATTGAAATACAGTACAATCCTTGAACACCTTGCAGCTCCAAGCAGAAATGATTATGGTGAGGGTTACAAAGAAAGTTAGAATAGGATTAAAGAATCCAGAGTACATGAGCTCCTATTATGGGGCTTGTGTTATATAAATTGAAATTGCCTCTGTGTCAAATAGTCCAGAACTCTAATTCCTGTTTTCATCATTTTTTTTGCAAATATATTAAGACATATTTCAGCATCCTAGCTATTCTTCAGTGGCTATTCTAGGAGACCGTTTCACACTTTGAGGTACAGATCTCTTTGTAGATTTGATGATATTTGGGTGGGATATTGTACACAAATATTTTATCAAAGTGTAATTTTTCTAAATATGTCACACTTCATATTGTCCTAAATGAAAACGTTCTGTGTTGATTGAAATGGCTGCCTGTGTACACACGCACACACACACACACATACACACACACATGCATGCCTATGAAGAGACTGTTTAGAAGGATCTAGAATTTGCTAACTGCTTTGTTTTTAACTGAATGTTTGTTTTTCATGCGCTGATTTTAAATAATATTCCTGAGAAAATATTATGGGGGTAAAACTGTCCTCTTGAGCATATGGGGAAACTGAGGCCAAGAAGTCTATCATGCTAATTTCCGCTTAAAGGAAACCAGAGTTCAAATACTTGTATACAGAAGTTCACAGAATCATTCTGCTACTACTTCATTTTCCTGGAAACCCAATATTATGAACTTTTGACAGCTTCCTGTGTTTGTATTACTGAAAAACAGAAAAGCACACGATGATGGTTTTCAATTACATACTTTGAATCCTATGTAGTAAAGTGAATTTACCGATTACACAGAAATCAGTGCACACTGAAACCCACTAAGAATTCCCCTACATACCCTCTCCCACAATGAGATGGATTTATTTAAGCCAAAGAGATATGAAGGTCAGCGATGATGTTATACTCTAGAGATATGAAAATCAGGGGTAATGCTATACACATTGGTAAAGCAGGTGTTTGGAGCTTAAAACTTGAATGAGCAGTCAGAAATATTCATAAGGAAGGAAGAAAGAGAAATTTAGCATCGCATCACATAGACCATGAGAATAATACATCAGTGAACCATTAGTGCAGGTATAAAGTTAAAAAAAAAAAAAGTAGGTAATTCTACTAGCCTTGACATCTCTCCCCCAAATCAGGTTCAGTTACATGTAAACAGAACTGCATCCTGACAAGTGTTTAGCTCCAGGCAAGGATCTGAAGTATTAGAGATAATGGCAGAATTATTAGATTAGCTGTAGCCAGGATCTTTCAGTGTCCTAGATAATTACTAGCTGTGGTAAATCTGAATGACTTCAGTCTGTGTTACTGTTATGTGGGTGCATTCCCTTGAAGGCATTGACGTTGTGTCAAAGAGACATTTGGAAGTTTGTATAAACTTCCATTATGTTCCATTGATTTGTGTTTTAAAGTTTGTGCATATAAAACAATCCATACCTCTGTTTTGTCTTTTCTAAATTAGGGGTGGGGGAGATGGAATAATTTCCTGCCTTTAAGAGCGTGTTCTCTCAGCTCTTTGTGTAATTTTGATTATTGATCTGTCTTTCTTTGGTTATTCAGTGTGTACCATAGGCATTCTTTCCCCATTGGCACGTGTAGTTTCCTTTTCATTACAAGTGTTTAATTTCAGGCTTTGCATATTTAATGTTTTCATTCTGAATCTAATGTCTTTTCCTCAGTTTTAATTTTTGCTGCACATTACTGTTCATCTATTGATTAGATTCTTCAAGACAGAGTTTTATTGCTTCATTTTATAATTTTAAAATTTATTTTAAAATATATGATTAGCTTAATATTTTGTATTGTTCTTTGTACCATGTCATTGACTTTGTTTGTGGGTTATCTGTGCTACCCATAAAAATCAATAAAGGTGTTCTTTTTACATTTTATAAGTACCAAGATGGAAACATTAGTTAATTAATTTTCTAATTATTTTCAATTATAAAAAGTTAAGATTTTATTTTGTTATTCATAAATTTTCATTTTATTGCCCATTATATTTAGATTACTAGTCTCAAATGAAACCTGTTTTTTTAATGACATCTTCATATCAAATTAAGGTTGTTAATAAGCATTGAAATTGTTTGTCCTTTCATGTTTTAAAAATTACCATGTATTACAGTCACCGTAGAATAGTTGTGTACCTATTATTTAGGCATGCTTTTCACTAGTAACTCCTAACTTCTGATATTTTACTGGGTAGTACAAAACCTTATGCACTCATCTTGTTCTAGATGACTGCACCAAAGAGAAACAAAGGGAATGTATATAGATTGATGGTAGATAAGGAAGAGATGCTTTGGCAGAATAAGTTTTGTTTTGTCACTAACTGACATGAATATCAATATTTTTATCTGAAAGATGGACCTCCTATTATTATATGACATCAAAAGTTGCCTCTCATTGATAAACAAAAACAATCTCACACTCATTTTGGTGATTCAAAAAAAACCATACTTTCAAGGGAAGAAGACCAGTTGTCTATATGTGTTTTTTTTTAATTTATTTATTTATTAAAGATTTCTGTCTCTTCCCCACCACCGCCTCCCATTTCCCTCCCCCTCCCCCAATCAAGTTTTGAGAGAATGGAAAAGCTAGATTGTCTAAATGAATATTCCCCAAATCTCCTTTGTTTGGAGTTATGTCAATATTATTCAAGCACGTGAGAAAAAACATAAAACAAATCCATAACTACAAATATCATTCTTTTTGTGGGAAATCCATTGTGTTTATGGAAACTCGAAGAAGCTAGGCTAGAACAGCTCAGTGCGAACAATTCTGAAGATAGAAGTTGATCCAAAAATTTCATTTGAAAAGTAAATAAGATGTCCTTTTTATCTTTGTCATTTCATTGAGTTTTAATGAATGATATGTAGATGATTAGTATTATGTTAAGCCAAAATACACTTTCTTCATTATTCTCTTTCAAAACTAAGGTCTTCTGGCATATATATTTTAAATCCAAATATAGCTTACTAAAAAGTTGTTGGAGAGCATGTATCATTGTCTTTTATGCTTTACCAAATTTTATTTTTAGAACATTAGTTTTTCTCCTCACTATTTTATGTTCCATATATTACAGAGGGAGAGTGGAACAATTACCCCCATAGTATAAATTGACACATATTCTAAATTTCCTCATATTCTAAAGTTAGGGTGTCCCTTATCAGATCCATTGCTTTCTTTTCAATAATTTTGACAATTAAGAGAAATTACTACATTCTTTCTTTTAATAATTTTCCAAAAGAAAATGTAGAGGAAGGTAGCTCTGTAAATAGTCTTCTGAGAAAAAACCATGAGGACTGGAGAGATGACTCAATAGTTAAAAGAATTTGCTGCTCTTGAAGAGGACCCAGTTCAATTCCTAGCACATATATGGTGGCTCACAAGCACCTGAAACTTCAGTTCTTAGGGAAACTGATGCCCTTTTCTGGACTCCACATGCACCAGGCACCTACATGGTGCACCATTGGACATACAGGTCAACATTCATTCATATAAAACAAACATACATACATTTAGGAACAAAAATAGAAACTCATGATGAGAGATGATCAATGATATTCCATATCCAATTCTATTCATTACAGATATGAAACAGAAGTAACAAAGGTCACTTATATATTCCCATTTCTTTTGGTTATAAATTAAACAGTACCCAAAAACTATGCATATTGCACATTGTATGCTTATGTTAAATGAGCAAAATAAAATTAGTAAGCAACAATAACAAAAATAGAGCTAGAGGCACGAAACAAATGACATCACAAATGTCCCACATTTAGCTGGAGTTTGTCTGAATTACACTGCACTTGCATTGACATGCCAACTTTGCTTTAGCATGGTAGCTTAATACTACATTTCACTGAATTCCAACCTGAGGGCTTGGCACAGCTGGCTGCACTTTGTCTTCAAGACAAGCAAATGAGAATGAATCTCCCAGTTTATAGATAAGAAAATGAAGCAATACAGAGCTTTGGGAATTCCATCAAGAACACATTCCACCAGGTAAAATTTTGAAGCCAGTTAAATTCAACCTGCCTTTCTCTAACGTTGCTGCTAAATTTTGTTTACTCAGAATTTTTAAAATCTAAGTCCTAGGATTGAACATTTTAGCTTAAGCACAGAAAGTGGCTACTAAAGTCTTGAGTCCCTTTTACGTACTGCAAGAAATCAATGGCATTAAATGCATCTGCATGTGAAAGCAGAAGTATCTTCGACCTTCAGGTGACTCGTGAGCACCAAATTCAAAGCCCAATGGTATCCAAAAGTTTTTTAAAACTAACAATTTAACGTATAGTTTAATCAGTGTGCTTTTAGGCCCAGCATTATAGTAACTTTCTGTTGGTGGACTTAAAATGAGGTCTTAATGGAGGAAAATGCCTTTGGTTTTGGTGGATACAAAAGTTCTTCGGTCAGGCTAATAAAATCCAGGTGATGGTTCCTAATTGTGAAAGAAAAGAAAATCAAGTGTAGGGTACACATAAAGAGAGTAAAGTAGAGGTATAAGAAGGGAAGAGAAATGTATTGTTGAGTTGATGAAAGTGTATCATACACTATAAGAAAATCACAGGTGTTACTGAGAAGTGAGAGTCTAATAGTTTTCTACCTGACCTCCTTATGTATTTTTTTTGCACTCTGTTATTAGTACTTAATTAACTTGAGCTAATTAGCATTCTAATTTAACAACTGACTAAGCTTACTATGCTTTTGTATTTTTTGTTTTGTTTTGTTTGCATTTTTATTTTTTAGGACAGGGTTTCTCTGAGTAATATACCCTGGATGTCCTGGAACTCACTTTGTAGAGCAGGCTGGCCTCAAACTCACAAAGGTCCTACTACCTCTGCCTCCCAGTGCTGGGATTAAACACATGCACCAAAACCGTTCTGCTTTACCCTGCTTTTGTAAACTAATCTATAAGCTTTGCTTCTTGTCTTATTATGACTGTTGATGTATCCTTTTCCCATTTACAGCTATTACTATTGCTGTGTAGTTAGAAAAATCCACATAGAGAACTTCAGATAAGACCTTTTTCTGACTTTGTAGGATTTAATTATATCCATAAAAACCTGTTTGCTGAATTCAAGACTAAATGAATGAGAATGTAGTTATATAAGTTCCTAGTCTTTAAAACTTGATCACAACCCAATGTGAACTTATCAATATAACATTTTGTTTTGATAGAAAAATTAAGGGATTTTAGAGATTTCTTCCTACCTTGTAGCCATTGTCAGGAATATTAAGGATAGCATGGCTTTTACGCCTTCCTGACTGTCTAGAAAACAAAACAGATCAAGAAATCTGATAACTAAGGCAGCCTAGTCGGCAAGAAAAATCTATAGAAAACCAAAAGCTTATCAAACATGTTCCTTTTGATTATAGTTACTATAATGTAATTTTTTTAAACTCTAACTTTCCATTATATGTGGGTCATCATAGTGATTAAAAGGAAAATATTAGAAATAATTTTAATAGCCATTATTTACTATAAAACTTGGCCCCAGTGACTCAATCCATATTTGCAAACTATTAAAACAGAGATATGAACTGAATCCTCAGAAAACATTATTTGAAATGAAGTTGCAGGGCTAACTTACTAAACTATACTAAAATGGGCTTTGAGTTATCACATAAGGAAACTGGTATCACACAGTAGACACGGTCTACTGTGAGCAGTAACATTAAACAGAAAGTCATATTTTATTGCATCCATGTAATAAATATTATTGGTGGGACACTAGAGATTGACCAGAAGTTAAGAGAGAATTGACTGCTTTTGCAGAGGACCCAGGTTCAATCCCCAGCAACCAAATGGTGCCTCATAGTTGCCTGCAACTACAATACTAAAAGTTCTGATGCTGTCCTACTCTGTCCTTTTCAGGATTCCGTATCCTAATGCTGCATACAAACTTATACAAACTTACCCAAGCACATACACATACACTTAAGATAACAAACAAACAAACATTTAAATACTGTTGTTACCTTGAAAACACCTTTGGTTCAATTGTTTTGTTGAGTATTATATAACTTGATAGACTGATAATTGGTCCTCACTCTGTCTTTGAATTAGTAGGGCAGGTGAACACTGTACCCAAGGTAATAATAATATAGCTGATTGCAGTTCACAAAAGCTAGAAAGATTTTACTCAACTTTTAAATGTTAAATGCATTCCTTGACACTCTCGTATATGTATGTTATGTATTCTGCTTGCAGTCACCTATACGCTCTCTTATTCCTCCTCCCACATTCAGCAACACCATCCTTACAATTTCCCCCAGATTTCATATAATATTGCTTCGTTTCAAGACTTTTGTGGCCGGGCGGTGGTGGCGCACGCCTTTAATCCCAGCACTTGGGAGGCAGAGCCAGGCGGATCTCTGTGAGTTCCAGACCAGCCTGGTCTACAAGAGCTAGTTCCAGTACAGGCTCCAAAACCACAGAGAAACCCTGTCTCGAAAAAGTAAAAACTTTTTTGACATTCCATTTTCTTCCTTTTCACAGCATCTAATCAAGCACAGTATACTTGAGGAAAAAAAAATCTATAGTAATGTATTTATAAATAAACCATAAAAGAGACAGTCTATATAATAAATTAGCTTATCTATGGTTATTGGGCCATTTTAAAGAAATAGCATATTCCATTCTAAACTGGGCAGACCCACTGAGACTGTGACAAAATCCCAGTATAGAGAATGGAATGTGGACACAAAAAACCTAATCTTAGCCAAGAAGGTAATTGTGATTCATAGGGGAAATCACCATTCTTAACTGGGTAACACTGGGTAATGTTAACTCTACTACAGGCCAAGAGATATACCTTGGAGAAATTAGGCAAAACCAAATGGACTCCATTGTTTAGTGGCTTTCGTCATTTTCTTTTAATCTCTTTCTTTCTTTCTTTCTTCCTTCCTTCCTCCCTTCCTTCCTTCCTTCCTTTTTTTGTTTGTTTTTTTGTTTGTTTGTTTTTGTTTTTGTTTTTCGAGACAGGGTTTCTCTGTAGTTTTGGAGTCTGTGTTGGAACATTTGTAGACCAGACTGACCTGCCTGCCTGACATTCTCTGCCTCCTGAGTGCTGGGATTAAAGGTGTATGCCACCATCACCAGTCTGTTTTTCTTTTTAAAGAGAGAACAAGATCATGAAGTTGGGTATGTAAGAGGGCAGGATCTGGGAGGAGATGAGAGCTAGGAAGAACACTACAAAAATATAATAAAAAACTGCTTCGAGGATAAGGGTTTTATAGTTGCTGATAATTAAAATGTTCATACAGAGATGTGAAAAGACCTTTAGGTACAAATTTTGTTTAATAATAAAGGACAAAGAGACATCTTAAGTAAAGTTCCTGTGGAACTACAAATATGCTATAATGTCCATAAAATTCAAACACAACAGCAGAGGAAAAGAAAATCTTCAGAACATTTATAAAATAGCAAAAGCAGCTAATTATAGACATTTTAAAAAATAATTCTATATTGCCTCCTTGACTTTCCCTGGGGTTGAACCTTCTGAGTCCATCCTAAAATGGCAATAGCTGTGAACATGAACTTCATTCTCCCAGCATACTGTTCATCCATGCTAAGCAGCATTGTTACCTGCTGCCAAGGATTTCCAGTTATCAACTTGTTAAGAGGTAACTGTGAGTCTTCAAGATGACATCAAATCTTGTTTTATTATCTGAAAGACAATGAAAATGTAGAAAATATGGCATTTTCTACCCGATTCATGCCAGTTTTTCCATTCTTATAAGGTCAAAGAATCCTAAGTCAAATGATCATAAATTTATCTGTAATTCAAGGAACTTTTAGAGTTCAAGAAAAAAAGATTAATTCTCTGGATGCTTGCCAAGTTTTGTAGTCGGCAGCATATATTCTTAACTCTGGCCATATGGAATTAGGACTCATTGCATGGAAAACAACAATGAAAGCAACTTTAACTTCTCATGATTGTTTTTTGTTTTGTTTCTTTTTCTTTGTTTGTTTTGCTTTTGTTTTTGTTTTTGTTTTTTTCTGAGACAGGGTTTCTCTACAGCTTTGGAGCCTGTCCTGGAAAGTAGCTCTTGTAGACCAGGCTGGACTCGAACTCACAGAGATCAACCTGCCTCTGCCTCCTGAGTGCTGGGATAAAAGATGTGTACTTGGCTAACTTCTCATGTTTTACGTTTGCAGTGGCCAATTTTTCATTTGTCCCATTCTCCTCTGTCTATATATTTTTTCATCTTTCTTTATTTTATGACTGGATGTTTTCTTTTGAATAGGCAGTATTAGTTTGCAAGGGCTGCTGTCGTAAGATACTTGTGACTGTAGTTTTAAACAAAAGCTGGTGAGATCTCACAGATTCCGAAACAACACATACAAAATAAAGGATCTAGTTGCACCCTTCTCTTGCAGGCAGTCTTCATTATTTCTTCCTAGTTTCTGATGGTTATCAGTAATATCAAACCCACTTCTAATGTCTGCAGCCAGGGTCCTATTGAGATCTCCCTGCTTATCTCTATGTCCCTGCTTCATCTTCATATAACAATTTCTGTATTAGATCAACTGTAATTCAGTATGACTTCATCTCTGGTGATTTCATCCTCAAAGACTCTATTTATAAATAAGTTCCTATGTGCTAATACTAGATGGAATTTGGAGGATTTGTTTCAACTCACAGAACACTTATAAACTTACTGAGTTTTTCTAATTAACATCCATCTATACTTGATATGGCTCTATCTGTACTATTGTGAAACTATACAGTAGTTTGGCTATATCTAAAATGCATTAAATATTGACCGATGAGTTGTCAGTTAGAAAAGAAGTTCTTTTATTGGTTGGTAGAATTGAAATATAAGGAAAGTGAATCATAAACAGAAATGATACTATGTCTAATAACAATATTAATCAATGTTACTAGATACACACATTTTTTTTTCTGTTTGTGACAAGAACTGATGTCTTTCGAGGATGCTAAAGTGGCCACTGTCGTGAGGATACTTTGAGATAGCCTGTATTCTGCAGGTTCTGTGATTCATTTTCTGTGATGAATATTACATTTACACATGTTCATGAGGCAGACTTTCTCAGATGTTCCATCTGTTGTTGGAGTTGTGCTTTAAGAATAGTAAAAATACATAAATTACAAGGGAAGCTGGCAGGAGATAGAAATATGTGTGGGGCAATAGTGAAAAAAAAATGTTAGAGCCCTTAGTAACTTCTCAACCTTCATTACCTCCCAGGCTGCATATTCTCATTCCAGGCAAGGGGAAACAAAAGATGTGGAATTTGCCATGAAACTAAGAAAATGAGATTGTTAAAGAAAAAATGAAGCTACCTTTGCTCACCAACAGCCATTTATTTTTACTTTTTTGTTGTTGTTGGAAGGACTTTTAGGCAGCAATTAATTCTACTTATTCATTGCACATTTCAGTAATACAAATGCAAAATAAAATGTTGCTTTTTCTTTATTCTAGGGAGTAGGTCAATTATACATGCCCATGATATACCTATGTCAGAGGCTCATAAAATGAAAAGCAAAAATTTCAAGAAGAAAAAAATTGTTGTGTTTCTCTAAACTTGTATTGTTAACCTTTTTCACCTTTAACTAAAAGTTACATTCAAAATTTATACATATGTAATTTAACATAAGTATTGTATAGTATGAGAATATATATTGGATGAAAACAATATTCATTGCAATATAAAATGTATATTAGAAGCTATACATAAACATATTCTTATATATTTCAGAGTACACATAAATTTATTGATAGATAGCTATTCTAAAACAAATACACTCTTGAGTATTAATTGATCCTTAAAAAGTTAATTATGGATATTATTGATTTGAACTTCAAACAGTCTGAATTGTGTAACTAATAGTAAAATGCAGTGAACAATTTGAACAAGCCTTGATCTGTGGATGTATTAGAAAATAGTTTTGAGCTTTAATTTTGGTCATATGCTGGTTTACATCTTCTGTTCACTCAGGTAGAAACCTATTTAGCTCAATGAATGGACGTATCATCATGCTGATAAGGGTTCCATTGATAGAGAGCCTTGCAGTTACTTGGCACTGTTTCCATCTCATTTAAATGGAAATCTCCTATAAAGTAATTTTTTTTTCCTGGGGTGGCTCCATCTTATGAAACAGGAATTGTCAGTATCCATAGCTTTTTGGAATTGATTACTCTCTGGAATTTAATTTTTAAAAAATCAAATTGATAAGGAAGGATTCGTGATTCAGTTGGCCCTTTTTGTCCCACTTGGTCTTTCTATTTGTTAACTAAAAATATTTTATTTTTCAAGCATTCCCGACTTTGCTTTCCTTTGCTATCCTCACCCTACACACCATCACTACTAGACTTCAGTCTGTTGATCCGCTTCCTCCAGGTGAGCAATTTCTTCATCTGCTAGCTTTCTTCTCTGTGGTCCGAATTTTACTTGTTAGATGGTGGCATTCCTGTGACTGTGCCTTTGCCATGCAGAAATATGCATCTTAGTTTTTTAAAGGAAAAATAGTAGTGATTTGCTACTACTTCTACCTCAGCTCTATTGGTATTTCAGGAAGAGTTTTGTGTGTGGAGTCAAAGTGAGAATATCAATAATGTGTGAAATCAGGGTTTCTGTTGCTTTATTATATGTATATGAGTTTAGTGAGCCATTGGCAATGAATTCCTATGTAAAAATCTATCAGTTATACTAATTTTACATTGTGGGCAGTATAGGTTTTGCCAAATGAAAAACTGACGCACTAAAGTAGCCTGTATAGGAAAGAGAGACTTGACTACCACATACCCTGTGGGTGTAGAGAAAAGTACTTCATAGTCAGTCTGAAAAACTGCCAGAGAAACTAGTTCCCTGACTTCTTGTGTCTTTATAGACAACCATTTGCTGATCATCTTAGGTAAGATTTCTGTTATCGGAAACTATTAGAGGCTTTTTATTCACTACTTTAAAAATCTTTGCACATCACTCTAATATGAATTCCTAGAGGCAAGTCAGAATCCAATTCATATGAATTTTAGTAGTTGATGGAGCATGGCATCACAATCATGTGAAGTGGACGCAAGTGATAAATATATTCTGATCTCTGAGTATGTTCTGGACGTGATACAGATAATCTGAACACAGTGAGGTTAGCCATAGCTGGTCCAACTGAGTGGAAGGCAGGAAAGAACATAGGGAGAAGTTTTAGTTCACCATGTTATTGTAAAATCTCAGTACCGAATCATTTGAATGTATTTCAGAGACTTGATTCCCCTTTGAGTACTTTACTGTGTGTATATGAAAAGGCCTAGTCATTGGAGAAGATGGTTATATCGAGCTGTTTGCTGTGCTGAAAAATATATAGAAGTATATTCTGGCAAGGTATAAATCACTGTTATATTTATTTGCCTTGCTTTCCTTATGCCAGAAATAGAGAAAAGGTTGCCTTACTTCCTGTGAGGAAATGAATGGAAATTGGAGCCAAATGTAATGCTTTAAATGGGTAAAATTTAATGTGACTTGTTATTCGTGTCTCTGATTTGGAGATTTTAAATTAAAATTTAAAACTCAGGTTTGTGTCCACACTTACACATACATACAGAGTCTATATAAAATCTTCATCTCTCCCTTAAATAATTTCCCTTAAATAGTTCCCTTAAAAGATTATGATCCATTTTCACCAGTTGAAAAGGAGAGTTTTATTTTTTAATTTACTACAAATTAATTTTAAAGGTAATGTATATGCCAAAATATTCTTAACTTTCAGAATACAAATTTCCCACTTCATTCCCAATGTTTTATGTACATTTTTGGCTTGATCTAACATCAACTTTCTGTTGATGCATATCATGTGTGCATATCATATGTGTTATCAGGCACACAGCCACATATTCAAAGACATAGTGCATTTTGCAAGGCTACCGATGAAACTGAATTTCTATCATTACTGTGAGCTGTGACCAAGTGTCAGAAAACCCAAAGCTGTAGTTAGGCAGAACAAGCTTTACTTCTATGTCCACTGGTAGTGCTATACTTTTGCCTATAGGTAAGTTCTTTTCCATACATTTTCATCTGGAATAGGAATTTTATCATGTTTGCAGAAAGAACACACATGTGCCTTATACTTTGTAGTATTTTTGATGATAATTATATGGCAAAGTTAAAGTTATCTAGTCATTTCAAATATTGCAGTTTATTATTGAAAGTATCCAGATAATCAACAGAGTGAATCTTGCAAAGCTCACTCATTAACATAAATTATATAATAATACCACAGTTTAGAATACAATTACGGAGGTTTACTTAATTTAATCCTTTCCTAACATCTATATGTTTATTTGTATCTATTATTAAAAAGTATCTTATATGACATAATCATTTATCTAATATAATAAAAATAATTAGAATAGAAAACACTTTACAGAAAAAAGTATCTACTATCTTATAAATAAAACATTTATAATTTTAAAATGGCAATTCATATTCAAAGGTTTAAGGATTATGTAGTCAACCAGTCAGGTAAAATAAGTTCTGAAGAAAATTGTATCTGAATAGAATATATACATATTTTCTTATTATAATTAACTATATACATTAGAATCACCATTTACAAAGCATTTACATAGTCTTAGATGTCTGAAGTAACCTAGAGATGATTAAAGTATACAGGTAGATGTATAAGATTTATCATAAATGACCTTATTTTATGTAAAAGACTGAGAAATGAGAAATTTGACTTTCTATAAGGCATGTCAGTCATTCCTATGGATACCAAGCTAGAATTCTACCACTCTTTCTGTTGTATAGGCAATAAGGAAATAAGTCATGTTAAATTTAATAATACATCATTTATTTTTTAGAAGGTATATGCAAATATATTTATTTTCAATAATAAAGTAAGTTTACTCAGTAAACAAAAGAAATGGGCAGGAAGTCTCTGTCTACCAACTACTTCTAGCCTAATATCATTTTCCAGTTTTCAGTAATACTGCAAACACCTAGATTTGTGTCTTTCGTGTTCATATACATTTTTATATACTCAATAAATGAAAACTAAATAATTTATTAGAAAACTACCAAATACAATAGTTAAAATTGTATTCCATTTTGAGGTGAGCCTAGGGATTCCACTATGGACAATTACAGCCTAAAGAATATGCATACCTGAAGCTCATAAAGTAAGGCACGGATGGAATTTAGTTGAGAAGAAACTGCTATTCAAATTTAAGTTATCTCCTTTGAGCAGAAATTTGTGATTCCATCTCTGTGCTCAGGAGTTTTCCATATTCTGACTTTTTGATATTATTTCTAAAATAATTTTTGGCTTTAGTTGAGAGATTGATGCCATTTTTTATGACATTGCAAGAAGATGTGCTTAAGGCTGCAGGCAGTATGCTTGTTATTTCCCAGTCTGCTGCCCTTTGTAATACATTGACTAGATATCTCTCTACTAGAGAATGGAGACAGGGAGGGAGGGAGAGGATTAGCAACGCTAACAAGGAGAGAGTCTTTTCTTGTGCCTAAAGCTTTATGACAGCATGGTATGAGGCACTTTCAACACTGAGTAGTTAAAATGACTTGCCATTTTGGTGAGTACCTGTGAAGGAAAAAATTAATATAAAATAAAAACAGCAACAACCCCACTTACTTGTGATCTGTTTGGGAAGCAAAACAGATCACTCTTTCTTAAGATTGAACATGCAGTTTTAGAGGAGTAAAAATTCAAGTCCTACATGCCTGAATTAATGAAGAACATCCTAATGAATTCTCCCTGTGAGGTCAATATGAATTTGTTTTTTAAAATTAGATTTAGATTACAAGTCTGAAGCTTAAATATGTTCTCATGTCGTTTTGAATTTGTTTTCCTAGTAGTATTGCTCAGGGGAAATATGTTTCCCTTTAATCATTTCTTCTTTGTTCTGGATGTGGTTGATTATCAATTAAATAAGAAGTGCTCTCTTAGATAAGGACGTGTTTAAAACCCCATTGCAGATAATTTCTGATGTGTGGGCTGCATTTCATACGGAATTGTTGGGAACCTTTGGCCCTTGATTAGGTTACACAGCACCGCAGCCTACTGGGCCACAGCTCTTTGCTTTCTGAATTTCCTGACCTATGTTTCTTTGCCTCTTCATCTCTTCACTGTGTTTTAATGATTCCAGAATATTAAATCTGTTACTAGAAAAATGGTGTATCCTTGCCAGTAAAATCCATTACAAGAAGCATTTCAGTATAGTTACTCTAGAACATGGAAATTGAATCTATTGATTTTGCTTAAATTTTCATTCTTGGGATGACCCAACTGTGTATGGTAAAAACATCTGCTTCCAATAAAACTACAGCATACTTACAAATACTAACAACAAATGATTTTAGGAAAATATTCCAAGAGCACAGAAAGGTTTTGTGACTCTCCCCTTCTTTTAGAATTCTTTCAGTATTTTTTGATTTTAGTGGGAGTGGTGATGGCGGTGTCAACTGACCAGTGATAAGTTACTTGCTTTTATGAAGTGAAGTTGAAATTGTTGAGATTCAAACTTCCAATATCTCGCTCTGAATTAAGCTTTAGATACTATCCATTTTAACACTCTCTCAGAAAGATTCTCTTTAAGACAATGATAATGAAAGTATGTATTTCTCATGATCTACATATGTTGTGAGAGTTAACATGTACATGGAAGCATATCCATAGAGCACACTTCATTTTGCTTTTTATCCTTAGTAGAGACGAATTATTATTACAGGAACAGTTTCTGATATATATATATATATATATATATATATATATATATATAAAACACATTTATATATATTGCATGTATAAATACAAAAGCTAAACAGTTTTGAAAATACTGATGTAAGCAGGGCATCTATCTGTTCATTTGGAATTATACACATCTCATTCAGCGGCTGAAACCATACCTGTCTCTGTCTCTTTTACGATGCCATTGAAAAATATTCTAAGCAATTAAAATCCTTCTTAAAAATCCTTCCTCTTCAAGAGCTGTATTCTGTTGAAAGGTGTTGATTGGTTCCTAAGTAACAAGCAGAAGATTAGCTACCTCTGACTTAACTCTTTTTCTAAGGATGCTAAGAGTGACATTGATTCTGTTTACTTGTTTCCAGAAATTGAAAACAAAGACGTGCTAGAAATGAGCTGAACAACAGGATTTAAATTGGTAAATAGATGTACTTCCTCAAAGAAATCAGATAGCAGGCATGAGAGAGAGAGGCACTAATAAGACTCTCTTCCTTGCTGCTTACAGAGTTTGTCTTAATGGGCATGTTTTTATTGACCTTCCTTACAAGATTACCACTTTGCTAGGAAGATGACTTGAATCTTAAATGTATTCATCCATGTCATCAAAAATGGTGCCATTATCAGAGACAGGGTTAGCTTACAGAGGCAATAAAGGCATAAAAAAAGCATCCTCTGGGGAAAAAAGAATAGTAGCATATTTACATAGTCTCTGGTCTGGAGTTCACACAATTATTTAAGTTGCTAGAATTTAAATTTGTCCTTGTAAACTAAACAGCTTTTGCTAACTATTGCATACAAGAGCATAGGTTTCACACTGCATGCAAATTAGGCTCTTCTGGAAACATCTTAACTCTTTCAAGACCCCACAATTATGAGGACATTAGTTTATATGTAGATGGCAGTTTTCTGATAGAGTCTCAAATACAAAGTCGGATAAGTACAAACAAAAGAGAAGCTTGTTCCGTTTACACAGCACTGCCACAGAAAGTAGAATAATAAAAAGGCAGGAGGGGAAAAGTGGGAGAGGAAAAAGAAACCGAGACATGATGAAGTGTAAGCCTCCCAGATACTCACCAATTCCCTAATTTAAACTCATTATTTAAATATACGTTTTGATTTCAAAAGCATTCTCACAGATTAATAGTTTTTTCATATGAAATGTATTCAGACCTACAAATCTGAGTGAATAATACTGCCAGGTAAAATGCCTTTTTTTCATTTAAAATTGATATCTTTAGAATTTGGGACTTTTATACAAACATGATATTTAACAAATAGATCTGATGTTACTCTAAGCATTGCATATATCATAGGAACAGAGAGCTATTATGTAATACTTGTAGGTTCTGGATCAGTCTGCAAACTGACATTTCTTCTTCCTCAAGGGCCATAATCATTTCTTAAGGTACGGGATTAACTGTAATAACTATTTACGGACTATGATGGACCAAATTATTGGAAAAATTATTACATTTTCATTATCTGAAACAGAATTGTTTATTTTGGAATTTTTTTTCTTTGGGTCTGTTTTTCGAGACAAGGTTTCTCTGTAGCTGTGGAGCCTGTCCTGGGAACTCTCTCTGTAACCCAAGCTGGCCTAAAATTTACAGAGATCCATCTGTCTCTGCCTCCTGAATGCTGGGATTAAAGACGTGCACCAGCACTGCCCAGATTAGAGAAATTTTTTTGAAGGCTTCATTTAATTTTTTATTTCTGTTGAATGCTGGGATTAAAGACGTGCACCAGCACTGCCCAGATTGGAGAAATTTTTTAAAGGCTTCATTTAATTTTTGATTTCTGTTGATTTAAATTATTTGCATTATTAGACAGACTTCTGAAACTCACATTGTACCTTATTTGAAATTATTCTTTCTCTTATACACTTTTCATTTTACTTCTTCATATATTTGATTATATATGTGAAAGCTGGTTGATGATGATGGAAAATTAGAGAAAGAAGTCGGAATAGGACAAAGGCACACTTGATGCATGATTGCAATCTCTATTGCTTCTATACTAAAAAATAAAAAAAAATGCTATTTGACTTTAAAATAGAAACGGTAGAACAAAATGGAATCTGAATAGCCAGTATTTGGGAACAGAATGGCCATGCCTGAGAACAGTTTTTGGAATCGTGGATCATGGTACCGTTAGAGGAAAAAAAAAAAAAAAAAAAAAAAAAAAAAACCTTAAGAGTCAAGCCTTTTGAAACCACTGTGATTTGGATAATATCATTCCTTTAGTGCATCTGAGTATTCTAGGGCCATAAATGGTGTTCAATATCTTCCCCCATTTAATGGTTCAGGTAATTCAGGAACCTTACAAGACACTTGGTCAAATGCTCAACCACCTTTGTGTTTGTACATTACCTGCTATACTGAGTCTATAATCTCATTCAGAATTCTTCTATTTTGTTTCTAGGTGCTAACTAATTTTGACAACACAGTTATTTTATTTATTTGTTGGTATTATTTGTTGATGCAGTATACATTCTTAAACTGATGAAGCTAATCTCTCATAGATCTGTGAAATGAACATTTCTATGTGGTTATTGTTTTTGTTTCCACTTTTTTTTATTTATTAAAGATTTCTGTCTCTTCCCCGCCACCGCCTCCCATTTCCCTCACCCTCCCCCAATCAAGTCCCCCTCCCTCGTCAGCCCAAAGAGCAATCAGAGTTCCCTGCCCTGTGGGAAGTCCAAGGACCACCCACTTCCATCCAGGTCTAGTAAGGTGAGCATCCAAACTGCCTAGGCTCCCCCAAAGCCAGTACGTGCAGTAAGATCAGAAACCCATTGCCATTGTTCTTGAGTTTTTTACCTGGAACACGTTTTCCCTAAACTCCATTTCAGTACTATTCATCCTTTGAATTGAAGATCAAATAGCATCTTTTGTATAAATTCCTTCATGGTATTATCCTCTACACCATTCTCCAGATTTCTGCACCTTGACAGTACTATGACATAGTTCAAAATGTAATTGTTCATGAATCATTTCCTTTATGCAGAATTCAAAGCTACTGCATGTTTTCTTGAAATTTAAGCTCCTTGGGGATGAGTTAAAATGTCACAAACTTGTGAATTTAAAAGTGGTTCATTTGCCACAAACCACTATCTGTTATAATACCTAGACACAAAGTAGTTGCTTAATGCATTGATACATGATAACTCATTAAGCACAACAATCTTCAAAGAAATTGAAGAAGCACTCACAGAACCTCTATACTGGAACACTGGGATTGCATTGATTTGCTTTTGATGATTCTGCAAAAGTCCTTTTCTCAAAGTGTATGCAAACCTGTATCACTGTACAATACTAATTCTGAGATCCCGTTCTCCTAAGGGTGCCTGTTAGGAAAAAGTCCCATTTAGCTGTGCCTTCACATCCAAGCATCTGCTGGTGCCCCAGGTAATAGCTGTTCCTACCATAACAGGACTAAGGGAGGAGGGCAGCTAAATTTTAAATGATAACTTCAGAGAAGTGTGCCGTGGGATACACTTATATTTGTGCCATAAATTTCCAACATATGTTTTAGAATCTCATTGTTTTATATACCAGGACTTCAATATCAAATCTCCTTATATTGTTTCATACTTGTTCCGCAACGTAAATTTCAATTCAATTTATCTCAGCTTTTCTTCATCTCTGGGCACTTGCTATGCATTATCAATGTATATTCTAAAAGGGCCACTCTGATAGCCTTTTTATTATGTCCAAGTGGTCAGAGACACTTAAAACGATCCCCCAATGCATTGAATTATAAGTGCTACTGCTCAGAGCAGCTCCAAATACCCAGTTGTGATTGGATTCACTTCAATGATATAGGCCAGTGGATTCTAGTGTCTGAACGCATCCGTGGCAATACGTTTAGAAGCATTGTGCAATGCAGGTGCATGCTTAAGGATTGGTACTTTAGTGCTGCCACGGTTTCACTATTTGATGGTATTATACTAACCTCCTCTTCACAATGTGCTCTCTACCTATCTAAAGCAGACAGAATGGCAACTCACAACTAAAGTAAAGTATGGAAGCTGATTTGGCCATGTTTTCAAATGAAGTACTAGTGCTCCTTTCATTGAATTTTTTGTTGTGTGAATCACCTTTCTAAATTCTTAACATTGTTAGATGATTAGTATAAAATAAGTAAAATAACCAAAAGCATTGTTTTTAATATTAAGGATTCCCCCCCCCATTAAATCTCTGCAGTGTGAACAGGTACCTTCCTAAGTCAGTATATTGTAACAGGGTACTTTATCTCTTTCATGGAAACTAAACAGCAAGATAACATCTCACCTCCACTAAAAACTATATAGTTCCTTGTGCTCAACTGAGAAATACAAGAAACACAAAGCAGTGGATGAAAGATTGTCTAGCTAAGTAAGTGGCTGGTTTTCCCACATCATAGGTCTCCATTTTCATTCCTTCTCTTCCCTTGAATAATAAACACACCATGCTTATTAAAAAGTAGCTAAAATAAAGCAACTGAGTTGTCTGAGTTCTTGTTAACAAAAACCCTATATCTAATACAGCTGTAATATCAGAACAGTTATTTTTTATACTATAAGGGAAAAATAATAGTTTTTGAGGCAACATATCTTTACTTCACATTCTTCAGAATAAAATTGAAAGTGAAATCTGTATTCCATTCATAGACAGGAAGAGTGAAGCCAGGTTTATTTTTATCAAATATTCTAGTAAACGGGGTCACATAAGTTATAACTGGAATTAATTTGCATGCATATAAATTGTTAAGATTCCTGTTGTTTGTAATGACTCACATCATCAGCACAAACTCTAGGGATTTGTAGATGGCAAAGGAAAGTAAGTGAATAACAGCATAGCCAAAAAGGGAAGAAAAAATACTGTTTCTGTTAGAGAAGTGTCATTTCACAGGATGTTGCAAATCATGCCAACTTAGTAAAAGAAATCCTGCTTTATTAGGCTTGTTGAACTGTATTCTAACAAGATTCCCAATTTGGCAGTGATATTTTTTCTGATATATAAGAATATATTTGAAGATGCATTTTGCTCTAAGAGAAGCATGTACACCTTGCTATGTGCATTTATATATAAGCATTGAAGATAGAAAAGGGAATCAGTAGGCTGGTGTATGAAGCTGTATGTCCTGATTTTCAGTCAAATGCTTTTTTTTTTTTGTCAAGGATACAAGTAGGTGAGAATCTGAAATGTACATTGTGTTTACATTATATAGAACTGATCTGAAGAGTTCCATGCCATCTGGAAATACAGATCAATGCTTATTCCACTCCCCAGACAGCTAGTACGTGCCATGGAAGCTTACATTGGTGAAATAAAGCAAATTTGAAATAAAAGAAGTAAAATGTAAATAAAAATGGACTTCCCATCATAGAGTGATCTGCAAAGAAACAGCTCTTATGTTGAGATGTTCTAACAAACACTACCAACAACTGCTGTAATGAAGAGCACTATTCCTATTTAAAGCTGTTTACAGTTAGAAATGAAAACATCTTGCTGGTAGTCACAAAACACAAAAGAGTATTAAGTATCTATCCCCACAGCCACAGCACTGTAGAACATCCTCACTGACACCCTGATTTATAGACGGGTTTCAGAACTTCTGTGTCATTATTACATCAGTGTATGTATGTATATATATACATTATATATATATATATATATATATATATATATATATATATATATATATATAATGTGTGTATGTATTTCTAAGTAGATCAGAATGGGAGCTGGAAGTATGTGCACACTCTGATGCTGGAAATTCTCTCTGCATGTTTTCTCACATAAAAGAACACGCAAACTTTGGAGGTAGCAAAAGTGGTAACAGGTTAATTGCTAAGTCTTTTTTTTTCTTAAGTGTGCTGTCTAGTTCTCTAAAGACCAAGGAATAAGTTTAAACTTTATATTTGTGATAAGTTTCTGACTGATAGCAAGACAGAACTGACTAATGAGATAGACTCAACAAGAATTATTTTTTTCTGGCTGATTATTCAATAGGTTTCCTCTATAATGGATGAACACACACACACACACACACACACACACACACACACACACAGAAAATCACCTGACAAAGGTGTCTAACAATGGCTCACTTTTTTTTGTTCACCCTTGTTTGCTTCAATGTCTTGACTTTTAGTTTTAATGTTCACTGTAGTTGACAACACCTTTCATTGAGCATCAGATTAGCTAAGTATGTCTAATGATGTATTGACATTCCAAGGTTAAATTCTCAGTATAGAGGCTAAATCATGCTGTCCTTTTCACTAAACTTAATAAAAGTTCAATGATCTAAGTATATGTAATGAAAATATAAAGTAAAAATAGTTAAGTTATTGATCTCATCACTGATTTCCCACTCTTAAACATACAGAAAAGTTGTTAATTAATATGGTATGTATTGATTATTCTTTACGATTCTATCTATCTATCTACCAATCTTTCTTTCATTCTTTCTGTCCTTCCTTCCTTCCTTCCTTCCTTCCTTCCTTCCTTCCTTTTTTTTTTCTATTTGACAAGATCTTACTTTGTGGCCCAAGCTAAAAGACTGAACTGGCTATCCTCCTACCTCAGCTTCCTGAGAGCTGGTTATAATATATTATACACACACACACACACACACACACACACACACACACTTGGAATATATACAGTCCAGAGTCCCAATTTAGACTGTCCTGAAATTTAGAATGGTTTACAGGCATCTAGCACTACCTTTAACTAAAAATGAGTCTTAATACCAAGTAAATGAAACTTCTTTCTCATGAGGTGTTTCCTTACATTAGAATTAGATATGAAAGATATCAGTCTCTGTGACCTATATTCATTATTTGTTAATGTTCAAGATTGTTTTGTTTTGGTTTTGTTTGGTTTAGCTTGTTTGGGCTTTGCAATGCTACAGTTTCTATCATATGTATTTTTTTTTTTTAGGGTTCTACAGTCTTACTTAAAATGATCACTTTCTTTTAAAGGTTGACCATGTTGTATTGAAGTAAGGATGACAATAAACGTGAATTATTTCTAGGTAATCTCAAATTTGAAGGTAAATTGGATCAAATCAACTCAGCTGTGAGAGCTTTTGCCCAAGGCCTCTCTACTTGACTAACACAAACACCAAATCTATATCAATAAAGGTGGCATGCTTCTCCACACTCTCCAGACTTGTAGTTTTATTCTTCTACATGTCTTTCCTTGGATTATTCCTTTTAAGACACAGGGAACAAATTCATTCTCTTCTTCTATAATTGTAATGCCAGAGAAGACTTTGCATTATTTCCTTTATCACACACACTTAGCTTATTTATGAAGAAGATTTAAAATATATATGATAGATGAAACATGTGGCCCCTCTCCTCCTAGTAGATGCAACCGTGTTTCAATGTACACCTTCATAAGAACCTTGTTTCTATTTATATTTCTCTATCACCTTTCTATTGTTAACTCTCTCCTTTCTTGACTCCTTTCCATTCTTTCGGACCCACTCATTTTCTACCTCCTTCTATCCTTCTTTTCTATTCATTCTCTCTTTACTTTCGGTTGTTTCAATTTTTCTAATAATTCTTTCTAGCTAATTATTCTATGAATATAAAGACGACTCTTTAATGCCTACCCACTTGACTATTTACTTCTGTTCTTTCAGTAAGATTCCATTCATAAATTCTTACTTGAACTTTGGCAGTTATAGCTTACTTTATGCTCATAGTTTCTGCTGTTTATACACAAATGCCATTCGATTTTTCCTGTCTGTGAACGGCTGGCGTCAAAATTATGGTCTAATCACAATGTGAATAGCTTGTATTTTATCATAATCAATACTCGAAATTTGCTCCCCAGAATGTGACATAAAGGAGTCATGTACAAAGCTGTGTTGTGCAGCGGTGAAGCACAAACAGTTGTTTTAGGTTGGTGGTTTCAAATTCAGGGTCGATTCACATTTTCTTAAATCTGCATTAGTCTTTCTCTTTCTCTGACCTTAAATCCATGTTGACTTCATTCACTGCTGGTTATTTAAAAAGCTGAAATGGAAGTCCAGTCAATATTGAAATATAGAACCATGTTGGCAAATTTCAAAAAGAGCGTATTAGTTGTAAATGATTTTAAGATAAAATGCCTGGCTCTAAAGGATACAAAAGATTAACAAAGTCATGATGGCCATTCAGATTAGGTAATGAAAATATCTGATGCTGAACCGTTCAGACATTAAAAATACATTGTAACCTGAACTCTTATTTAAATTCATAATGAGGCTTTCCACAATGTTCTGGAGGTCCGGGTTCTTCTCATGTGGTTCATGTTCCTCTTAGCAGGCTTCCAGTCAGAGATTGTTTTCTCTATTGGCTCATGATTCAGACTACTCCTCAAGACTCTTGCCTGCTTTACATAATAAGTTTAAAAGGGAATACCACATTTATTCCAAGGAAAATATTTATTTAAAAATGGCAAGTTAAAGTAGATGCAAGCAGACTAAATACTTTTAAAAAATTCACAAGTGTAAATTATGCATGGTATGAAATATCACAATATTTTGTCTTGTCAAGGTGTCACTCTGATACTTGGTAAAATAACTATTATCTCTTGGCTCAAATTTCTTGTGGTAAAATAGTTGCTGGGTATGTTTGGCTGATTGATAAGACATTCTCTATGGGCTTTAAATAAAAAATCAGATGTTTTGTGTGACTGAGATATTACCATACAAATCATTCTAAATTTGAGGCTTCCTATTTCACATGTATTATTTGTAGACTTCTCTTTCCTTGCAGAACACACCATTTATTTGTAGGGCTCATCTAGCATCAATTAAAAGGCAATCCCCTGGGCTGCTAAATGTGTAGGGAATTCTATTCCCATCACATAGAGGTAAATTGTAAATATCCTCTAATCCTAGTAGAAGTCCCTGATCTAAAGTGCATCATCAAACAAAAGGGAAGCAATGACTCACAGAGGAAAGAACAGCAGAGAGAACGTCATTCACTGCCATAGGTTAAACATATTGGGGTCAATAGGAAGTTCATAGCTACCCGCACAACAAAGGCATTTTACTTCACGTTTCTTCTTCCGCATCTTTAAAATAGTAATCATTAAATAATGTTTCGTATAAATTCTCCATATCTTTACTGGCAACAGAGAGAAGTACAACTTCCCACAGAAAACATTATTTCTCAGGGTAGGAAATCACCAAGTGTCATTATTCCGAACTTCACCTTTTGAGTAAATCCATTTTCACCTACTTACAGCAAAAACAAAACCCGAAAGTAAAGGAAATTGATAACAGGATCCACATGCATATATAATAAAACAGGAAAGTGCTCTTTTGACAAGCTTATTCATAACCCAGTCTGATAGAAAAAAAAATTCCATTTTCCACTCTCAGTGGGGAAAAACTCAGCTTAGAAAGCAACCCTTTTATTTCATGACTGTCACCAAAATAACAATTACAAGTAAAATAAGGATGAAATATTTGAAAAGTTGCTTAGCACTTTTTATGGAAATTTGTGATCCCCTTTTTACCAGTTTGTTATTTGATTTAACAAATTGATTTCTGACCGGCTTTTTTGAAATTCGCTGTTTCCAGAACAGGTTACATAGAACAAAGACTGAATTCCCCAGGGGATTAGGTTACAATGATTCCATCGAGAATCATTCTCCTGTGGCCACCTTTTACTTCTTCCCAGGCTATGGGAATTCCTTAATATCTGGAGAATAGTCTTAAATAAAACCATTGTCTCAACCAGCAGGTTTATGCAACCATCCTGAAATGTTTTAATTATTGTTTTCTTTTCCTTTTTAATTAAAAGACCAGAGGTCAAGCAAGCCCACTGAGAGCTGATCACAGCCTCAAGTAGAAATGTCAATGAAACTCTAATGATTGGATTTGTTGTTTTCTTTTCTCTTTTTGTTTTGCAGAACCGGAAGAGTGCATTAATTGCACAGATGAATGTCGAGTGCTTGGTCATTCTGATAGGTGTTGGATGCCACAGTTCCCTGCAGCCAATCAGGCTGAAAATGCAGATTACCGCACAAATCTCTTTGTACCCACAGTTGAAGCTAATGTTGAGACTGAGACTTATGAAACTGTGAACCCCACTGGGAAAAAGACTTTTTGTACATTTGGAAAAGACAAGCGAGAGCACACTATTCTCATTGCCAATGTGAAACCTTATTTAAAAGCCAAACGTGCCCTGAGCCCTCTCCTCCAAGAGGTCCCCTCAGCATCTAACAGCCCCACCAAGGCATGCATTGAGCCTTGCGCCTCCACAAAAGGTTCCCTGGATGGCTGCGAAGCAAAACCGGGAGCTCTAGCCGAAGCAAGCAGTTCCTACCTGCCTACTGACAGTCAGTATCTGTCGCCCAGTAAGCAACCAAGAGACCCTTCCTTCATGGCTTCTGACCAGATGGCAAGAGTCTTTGCGGATGTGCATTCCAGAGCCAGCAGGGATTCCAGCGAGATGGGAGCAGTGCTGGAACAGCTGGATCACTCCAACAGAGATCTGGGCAGAGAGTCGGTGGATGCAGAAGAAGTTGTGAGAGAGATTGACAAGCTCTTGCAGGACTGCCGGGGAAATGACCCTGTCGCTGTGAGAAAGTGAGGGGGAAAAGGGCCTTGGCGTTTTTTCTTGTCTCTTCTGTTGATTTAAACATGATTACTCCCCAAGTGACAACCCATTTTACAGGGGTGGACCAAGAACAGTGCTGCTTTAAGGCTTTTAGTGAACATCTGAAGTGCCCACAAGTATGTTCTTTTCACTGCTGTTTCTTTTACAGAAATAACAATGGTTTTGACCAAACATATATTAGGACAGAATTAATGACGCTTAAGGAGAAACGAGAAAAGAGAGAGTGAAGAAAACGGAGGAGAGAGAGAAGACAAAGGAGGATGAGGAGACAAGTTACCTTTTGACAATCTGTTAGGAAGGTATTC
Source organism: Microtus oregoni (assembly GCF_018167655.1). Taxonomy (NCBI): domain Eukaryota; kingdom Metazoa; phylum Chordata; class Mammalia; order Rodentia; family Cricetidae; genus Microtus; species Microtus oregoni. Next base: position 22,178,837 of record NW_024543060.1, read on the forward strand.
AGCGTGAGACTTCAAGTATTTCTGATTGCTCTAAGACTGTCCTCCGAGATCGATGCTGACTTAACTGTTTACCTATAAACCCCATACAAAGCAGGGTCTTATTTGTTATCTGTGGTGGGTTTCTAGCTGACATCACAGGCTTCTACTGAAAGTCCTGAAAAGACCTTGCAGTAGTCCAAGCTACACCAAACATTAACACATATTTGTGGTAAACATTTCTGTATAAAGTACCTGCCAAGCATAGAAACACAAAGACCATTTCATATCATTAGTCAGAAAGCAAAAGTATATATATAATAATAATAATAACAAAACAGAAAAAAAAATACAACAACGAAAAAACCTTGGTCATTTGTAAGACACCTCATGTCGTTTAAAAGTTCAATGTAAAAAGATATAGTCCGTGTTGTCCTGAACACATGCAGACCTATTCACTTCATTAAAGAAGAAAATTTGAAGACTTAAAAATGTCTATTTAGCATTTTAGTGTCCAACAAAGATATAAATGATGGTGAATTTGTTTTACATTTGAACAAATCTGAATCATGGGCTATTATTGAGTGGTACTATTGAGAGAAAATTAAGATGACTTAAATGTTAATTCATTTTTGGACACTGAAATAGCTCAGGAAAGTGAAAAAATTAGACATAACTGATCACATGACCATTTAAATGTGCAGATGTAAGAAGATTCAATGTGTTTACATCAAATGACATATTTTTATTGATTTATTGCAGATTCCGTGCATATGAGCCAAATTGTTGAGTGTATAAGAGCTATATTGTGTATTTTATTAAATTAATATATAGTTGTGTTGCAAAAATATTTGGGCTTATATTGTAAATGGCAAGTGTTGCCTCGGTAGCTGTCGAACTCTATGAGTTTTGTTTTTTCCTGCTTCCTTTTCCCCATGGAGCGTGGGAAGCAGTGCCTCAGAGCAAAGTCTCTTGTTTAATGTATAGTCTACCAAGTACTACAGTACATAATTCTGTTCAAAACGTGTTTGAGTGAGCTGATGGAGCTAACTGAAAGGTCCAAAAAAATACATCTGTCATTCATAGTTCTGTGCAAGTCCTTGTAGAAGCTTTGATTAAAGTCATGATAAATCACAAGAACAAGAACTACATTTTGTACCAATACCTGGAAATTCTTTACCATGTTTTCAATAACATAAAGCTTCTGCCTATGTAGATAGCATAGCATTGATTGGTTCTCAAAAGTATCTTCAGTGGTTCAGGTGTATGTGTACATCATATTACTAAACATGGCAAATGTTTTAATGCATGTGTAGTACCAGTACTGGTTACATGCATTGTGTACTGTGTTTTAAGTGGTCTTGGTGTTAACAAAATCTGTTTTTCTTTAGCTCTGTGTTATTCTGCCTCCTTCTATTGGTGTCCTTTGAGAACAATACCCTTTATTCCATCACTTGGTTACACCTTTTCTTATGACATTTAGCAAGTTTCCAACGCCCTTCCTTCTTAAGCTAAGACAACTCTAATTTCAGGAATTGGGAAAAATAAAATTAGCACTCACAGAAGTAGTAGCAGATGGAGAAATGCCTTGATTGACATTTTCCTTCAGCATTTAAATTTTGTTTTTGGCATTTAACAGCTTCATGGCAAACAGTTTGAGCCCATACCTTGGAAAATGTGGTGCTGAGTTAAATAAAGGCTGTTTGTGCACTGGAGCAGAAAAAAAAAGTGATTATTTACAAACTGGGAGAGAATTTTGTGCCTTCTTTTCTGGCCACCAAGCCAGTGTAGAAACAGCATAAATGTCATAAAATCCTTATACTAAAAACAAAAGAAAAAGTAAAACAAACATTAAACTAAATTCAGTTTTGTAATTAAATATATCCGCTGGAACTCTTTCCATCATTTCACAGAAGTTTTAGATCGTACCTCACTCGCAACAATTGCTTTGGGGGTAAAAATGGGTGACTCCCCACAGCCTTATTCTCTTGAGAACCGCACTTGGTTCTTGGTAACAGCCTTTCCACAGTTCTACTCACGCTTTCTGTTATCCATACATGTTTAAATTAGAAAAGAACGGATCTTGTACATGTAAAACACAATTAACACCATATTTTGGCCAATTTTATGTATCTACAGTGTGTTGTCTCTGTTCTATGATATTACTTTTTTTCAGGAGACTACAAAATGACTTAGATTGATAGATAGTTGAAAACTGACGGAAAACGCTTCCCTTTTAGTCTTTCCCAGCTTTGCCTCTCTCTCACTATTCAGATAACCACATAGTAAAGTCTAAGCAGTGCGCCAATGAATTCAACACAAAGAATAGGTTTATTTTTTAAAACTTCTTGATTCTAAGTAACCAGTTGTTCAAGGTATAGTGTCTGATGACGCTGACACACTCTGCGAGTCTCAGAATTGGTTGAACCAGTATGTGAGGGATAGACAAGAAGCGGCCACCAGTGATTTACTAGTGTTAGCTGTTTAATACCTTTTCTGTATTTAGTAGTGATTATTTATTTACAAGTTGGTGGTAGTTCAAGTCAGGACTCTGAGCTTTGTAGTTGAGGGAATCTTGCTTTTATTCATCTCCCTGGGACCTGCCTTCATCACAGAACTCTGGTGCTTGGCTTCCAAGGAAGCCTTTGCTATGCCAAAATCATACATTTGGGGAACAATGTCTCTAATGGGTGGTACAGAATCAGTAGAATTGAAGACGTTTCTGGAATGTAGAGTGCTTTGCAAATGTACATGCATAAGATGAGAAATAATGTCTTTTATGTCCCTAGAGCTATTCAAGTAGAAGACAATTCCATTTGGGGAAATTTAGCAAAAGACTCAAAACACTAAAAAAAAAAAAAATGCTTAATGGTGAACTACAAATAAAACTTTAGTAGTGAAATCGTTCACCATCTGTTAATAATGAAAATGTTTTCATTAAAGTTCAAAATAGTAAGAATAAGTGTGATACCATATCAAAGTAAACATTTAAGAGCAATGTCTTATGTAATCTCAAAGAAGGTTTTCACATTGTTTCTTTAACCAACAAACTTACCCCCATTGCAAACAACAGACAAAAATTGGAACCTGTGCCATAGATTCACTGAATTCCTGGGTGAGAAATTGGTTGTTTCTTTCCCTAAATCAACTGAGTTCTTATAAAACATGGCTTTCTTTTTAAGGATGTAGACACTGCTCAAATTTAAAAAAAAAAAAAAAAAAAGCACCACAAAAAATAGTCATGTAATAATGAGCAGTATGCTTATGAGAACCAAGTTAAAAGCTGTTTGTTGTCTAATGGAGTGGAAGTTGCTGGGGTCAACAAATAGACTAAGGACCAGCATAATATGTACCTACTCATTATTGTCTAATTATAATCTTTTGACAAGAGACAACATTTATCAGAGCATTAATTCCACGAGAGTTTTGGCTATCAAGTTGTGTTGATTTGAAACCTAATTGAATGAGACCTGATTAAAGTCTGACTCTCCTGGCCCCAGTGTTTTGCAGGTTAGCTATTTCCATTTATCAGTCCCATCACTTCATAAGGTTCTTCCTGCACCAAGTGATTGGTGAACAAGGACAGCGACAACAAAAAGCAGCATACATTGTATGGATTTATCTCAACGCTAATGTTTAATGGCTGTGTTTCATGTGACCTGTCTGGAAAATGAGGACTCTGAATAAAAAGCTATTACTAATAGTGGTATTGCCTTCCTGTGAATTCATTAACACAGAAGTGATGTATTCTCCACTGCACACCACCAACGACCCTAACCATTATTATTTTGGAAAAACAAATATGGTATTATAATTGTCTTTGCCAATTATCTGCTTTCCCATAAAAGGAGATTAGAAAGTTACTTAATGCCTGCCATTAGTTTCTAACAGAAATGAATTAATATTCTTTTAAATATCTTGGAAAAGTGAGTTAGTCAAATAATTACCATGAAACTATGACCTATGTATTCTTATACCTTTCATATTTACATTTGATGTAACAATAATTTGATATAAGATCCCGTAATTATGCAGAAAAGTCACATCATAAAATTCCTCCCTGTCTCATATGAATGTTTAAGGCATCATTTTATAAGAACATATACAGGAAGTGTACATTTATTTAAACATTTTTAAATCATAAGCCTCTTACCATTTCGGTAAGGATTTGTTGAACTCATTCATGTGTTTGATGTGCTCCAATATTACTCTGTGGCTGCAAGGTGCTTCTTGGATTGCAATCAGGTGATCAAAGCAACTGGGAAAGTTTTAGGCCACCCAGTTCTTCAGAAAGCTCATTGGATTACTCCTGGTTTTCCTGAGTTACCTAGAACACCCTGCATTCTTGCTAATTCACATCAGGTGACAACTTATACAATTCACACCCACATAATATCTTGCTCCATAGGCAGTTTTGTTTTAGTTTTTATGACATCACCCACAATTTTTGTTGCATTAATTTAAATTATTAGCACAGATTAATAGTTACCTATCCACATTTTGGTTCATTGATATGTTGGTCTTTTTCTTTCCTTGAACATTAAGCTAGATGCTAATGGCTATAGAAGGGTTCTAAGGTTCAGAGAAACACCACATTTTGCATGCAGAGTTCTTACAGTTTGTACCTTAGTGATACCTATGAAGATAGGAAATGACTTGCTCTTTCATAGGAGTAGCAAACACGGTTAGCCAATTCCATTTCTTGCTTTAAAGTGTAAGGGTAGATCAAGGCACTGACAATTCTGTCATATGAATCATGTGACGAAGGTTGAGAGAGAATGGAATCATTCAGGTGAAGAGCCCTTTCTGGCTATGACACAATTAGGAGGAGATCTTGAGCACAGCTTACAGGAACCTCTTAGTACATGTCCATGAATTACCAGTCTCAGAAATTACAGCTACTTTTGAAGATGGCAGCAAAAACTGTGGCTCACATAGGCTGACTCATCACCGATTAGCTTAAAAACATATTACTTCGGTTATTTTTGAACAACATAACCTATTTTTTGCTATGAGATATTAGAAGTTTATAGCTCCACAAAGTCACAGAACTTACTCAAAAAAATTTCAGCATTTTTTTTAGAGGTAAAACACAAATTTTGAGCTTTGGTCCATTTTTCATAGCTTGTATTTTGTTGAAGTAATTGGCATTTGTGACAGTTTACAAGAAAAGTATTCTTATTTCTTTCCTGGTTTACTGGGGCACTCAGATCAACAAGCAAAATAATTGCACAGACTTATTTGAGATAGGGAAATTCTGGCTCTAGAAGACTTTCTATGTTGCAAAGCTTTATACAATTAATTCACATGGAGCTCCAAAGCAGCAAAGCACATCTAAGGAGAAGCAGCTAAGAGGCCTGCACTTAGAAGTAGGTATCTAATTTGAGTGGCCAGTCCAGATTTTCTCAATTCTAAAATCTTGCAGCATTTCATTTCTTCTCCAAATAGTCATCTCCTGAAACCTTTTTTTTCAAATTATGCTGCCAATATTATTTTCCTTTTAATACTCTTATATCTTTGCTTCGTTGATAGTTCCCTAACTTTCTGTGAATAATTTGAAAAGGAAAAAAAGTACTTTCAGTCTCCAAGAAAATAAAACAAACAAACAAATAAACAAGAAAAACACATTACGAGAGTCATAGGCATCATTCTTGTCTTAAATGTGGTGGTATGTTTCTGTCACCCTAATACTTGGGAAACTGAGGAAGTAGACTCATGAGTTGCAGGCAGTCCTGGAAGGTGTGTGTGTGTGTGTGTGTGTCTGTGTGTGTGTGTGTGTGTGTGTAGTGGTAGTGCTTGAGCAGACTATTGAATTATGTCTGACTTAATATTACCCTCTTTCTTTTACTGTTACTGATAATTATTTCCAAATCCTATATTACAGCTACCAAATGGAATTTACAGAACAAAAGGACATCTTTTTCTAGAATTTGACCTAGAATACAATTATAGAAGACATCAGACCAAATATTGATAACTGGATAATTGTCATCTTTAAAAGTGCTATACAACTTTTGTGTTATTATCTCTCCCCAGCCCCAAATGATAGATAATATTAAAATGATAGTAATATTAAAAGTATATATACATACATATAAGTGGATGAGAATCTAATAATTTCAAGAGCTACTAACATAAAATAAAGGACAAGCCAAGCAATTTGATATGGCTAAATTATGCCTAGCATATTTGAACTTGACTTTCTTCCTCCACTCTGACTGTGTAGTATAAACTATGGGTCTCTTCAGAGGTCAGACAGAAAAGCAGCAATACCATAATAGTTAAATTCACTGTAGTTCATCAAAAGTGAAGCTGATTTGATTTTAATTAATCAATTAAAATTAATTTCAATTTATTATCTCCCACACATCTCACAGAAATCCCATCTTATTCTCAAGAAGACCAATTATACCGATATCCCTCTACCACTAACTTATTGCTGTATATTTTTAAACCTAAATAAAAATGGATCGGATGTGATATTCTTTAATTTCATTAGACAGTTAAGTAGCTCAGTGCTTATTATCTAACAATTCTTAAATTATATTTTGAAGCTATTTTCCCTTAGATCTACATTTTTAAGTCTATTACATATAGAAGTTTATGTTAAGAGAGTTTGGAAATTTTAATTTTTTTTAAAAAAATGATTCATACAAATTACATTTTGTGATAAATTAAATGAACATCCTGTAACATTTGTAAACTCTCTTTTAAGGGATTATCTTATTTTATCTTCTTTTCATAGCTTTCCCTAACTATTACCTAAATGCTATGTTATCTTTCTCATCTATTTATTAAAATAACTTGCATAAGTTCATATGTTGCAAATTATTTGTGGAGTTACTGAAGACTTATCTTATGATTATATTAAGTGAAAATTTTCCATTTCAATTTTCTAGGCCTATATGAAAACTTGCAATCCTTTTTAAACTCCCACATGGAGTGTTAAGATTGACAAATGCATAATGATTTCTAACACGAAGTACACAAAGTGAAAGTAGGTCAGGAATAGGAATTTTTAGAAAAAAAATCTGTAGGGGTGCTGAGTACTTCATTGGAAGTCTGAATAAGTCATTAGAAAATGCATGATCTTACTATATTATCACCAATTCCTATATATTAAGAAATCTTCTTATTAAGATCTCATGATGTTAAATGTTTGACATTGATGGAAGATAAGTAAAGATCCTCTGAGACTGTTATGATTGCTCTTCCTACACATCTTCCTTAAACATCTCCATAATTCAAATACTATACTTACATTTCATCTTTTTAATTTTAATTAAACGTAAAAAGTTACTCTCTGCTCATAAACCAGAGGAAAGGGAATGAATGAGCATGTAAAAAAAAAAAAAAGTAGCTTCTTCTTTTGCAGATGTGGCATTTCAGAACTTATCTATGGAGCACGGTTTGCATATTTTGGCAAAATGGGACAGATATACATGAACTAAATGCCGCTTCTGCCTCTATGTAACTTCAATGGCCTGAGAAATTAACAAATTTATAAAAGTCGTAGTTTTGTTTGTGCTGTGTGAGAAGTGTGAGTCACTGGTGCTTAGAAAAGAGATTGATTGGAACAGAAACATTCTCAGGTAAGGAATCTGAACTGCAGCAGGTTCCTGAAGAAAGCAAATTTGAACTGAGCATGGAAGAAAGGGGCAGCAATCTGGCCAGCAAAGCTGTATAGGAAATGCATTTTGGACATAGAGACAGGTGTGTACAAAGCCATTAAAATAAGTCAGAATATTTTCTGATATGGATGGTAGAAGGGGTTGGAGAGACATGTTAGATCAAGTTAGGATGATCCAAATGTGCAGTTTAGGAGATGCCACAAGAACATCTATTGTAAAGGTGAAGAGATGTAAGGACACCTGAATTAGCATTACTGGCTGGGAGAGTCCTGCCGAAGTCCTGCCAGGCTGAATGTGAATTCGGGAAAATAACACTAGGACAGCTTGCTGCTGCCTGGTGATCCATTCTTTATATGATGCTGCCTAATAGCACCTTGTACTTGGGTCTGGTCCAGCTATCGAGAGGCAGCGCCAGCTCTGCTGAATCTTGAAATTCTCAGTTTCAAGACTTCAGCAGAGTATTTATGTGTGTTTCCAACTTCCCAGAAATAATTCTTCCTTTCAAATCTGAAATCATTTTCGATACTTTGGAAAGCAAAATGAAGGTGAAAATCAAGGATATGGAAGTTTTCCATCCCGGAATTGGTGACGGTGACTCTTAAATGTTTCCAGATTCTCTAAGTACCACTTGGAATGTGCTGTATGAATTCTGCTGGCTAGAATAATTCCAATCATTGTTCCTGATGTTATCCTAGCCTCTTCAGGCAGACAGAAGTAACCTATCACAGTGCATCCATATTCCAGGAATTTACTAACATACATATTTCCATTCTTAAGTAGAACATCAATGAACATACAATGGTAATTTCAAAATGGGGTAATTTTCCCCCTTAAGGTTATTTGACAATGTTCACTGATAATGTTTTGTTTTTAAATCATAGTGGTATGTAGAAGCTGAAGGAGTTGTTAACCATTCTACAATGTACATGGTGGCTATCTACAGGCAGAAAAAGAAAACACCCAAATCCCCACGATTCCCAGTTTGAGAAATTCTGTGTATGATATAAAATGATGCAGTTTGAAAAAGAAGAGCAAGCAACTCTGGGATTTAGATGTTTGATCTTGAGGTTAATTAGATAATGTGTTTTCTTTCTGAGTTTAGATAGGAGTCTGGGTGATTTTAAATTCCTTAGGACTAAGGACTTCTCTGCATTGTGTCTTCTGATAATTGACAGCACCAGTGTCTTTCTCCCACTGACATTCTTTTTTTTGTTTTGTTTTGTTTTTTGTTTTTCGAGACAGGGTTTCACTGTGGCTTTGGAGCCTGTCCTGGAACTAGCTCTGTAGACCAGGCTGGTCTCGAACTCACAGAGTTCCGCCTGCCTCTGCCTCCCAAGTGCTGGGATTAAAGGCCTGCACCACCATCGCCCGGCTCCCACTGACATTCTTATCTCTGACTCTAATCAGTGTCAATTGGCTGGGAATGAGAGAAAGCTGTTGCTTTTGTTGTTTTTAATCCTCATAAAGGGGCTTAGAACCCATACCGTAAGGCAGAAGAGAATCCCAAATCCCAAAGGTGAAGAAAGGAATCTGCCTGGAGGAACTGTCTAAAAGTTCTTATTGATCAGTTGCTATGACCTATTTCTATCCTCAGGACTAAAGGCATTGTGTGTGTGTGTGTGTGTGTGTGTGTGTGTGTGTGTGTGTGTTGAATCTGTCTCTGCCATCGGGATTTGTGGAAGCCACATACAAAAACATGATGATATGAAATGGAGATCAGACAAAGACATTGCTCAAGCAGGAGTTAGTTTATTGATCTTCTAGGCACTGACTTTAGTTCTTTCAAAGTAACACGGGAAATGCCAAAAAAAAAAAAAAAGTCAGATTGACATTCTAAATGAGGTTAGGGGAAGGTGACTGCAAACGGTTTCTTAAAAGTCTTATTTCTCTTGACACACACTCTGTTTTACCCATCTGTAATGCAGGGTAGGCGGTTCCAATGCACATTTTATGAATTTGAACTTGAAATGACTCTAGTTTTAAAATAATAATGGTAATGTGTTAAAAGGGTGACAAGAACTCTGGTGGCAAAGTTGAAAGTCTGTGCATTGACAGGCAAATTAATATAAATAGTAATTACCATAGCCAATGTACATCTGAGATTTCATTTTACTTGGATAAATATGGACTAAGTACATTACACGACAAATGTGCATTATTCACTCTGGTGAATCTCGGGGATCCATGCAGACTAGGATGGCTGGAATTAGGCTTTTGATGAAGAGGCTGAAGAAAGAAGCAAAACCTCAGCTCTGAGGTTGAACTTTCTTCCAGTGGACACTCAGGAACCTGCTGCCACACAAGAAAGCCTCGAGTACAGTTTCTCTGATTAAACATTGCTGTATTACGAAGCGATGCAATTGTGATACACTACTACTGTTCAAGCTAATTTACTTCCTAATGGTCTATTTGCATAGCGGAATTTGCATTTTATTTCACAGCAAATGTTATGACGCCACCTGCCCCATTTGAGATAGAACACCAAAGCTAAGAAAATCGAAGCACTCGGAACTGAGAACGAATATTAGAAGCATTGTACCCACTCTTCCTCCCTTGGCAGCACTGAATGTAACAGCCAGGATTCAGTTTCCAGCAAACAAAAGTAAAACTGATAATTCTTGCCCTCACATACAGGTTGCCAGTTTCTGTTTCAACCCCTCCTCCTTCCCTCTGTCTCCTTCCTATTTATTCATTCAGTTCAATGAAGGTAATTTCCCTAAACCATACTAAGTTCACTGCGAGGGCAAATTTATTTTGGGAAATGTCGAAGACAAGTGAGACATGCCAGCACAATAACCTAACAACCTCCCAACCGTTAATACCACTGCTCTTATTTAACTTAAGCTTTTGGCCACAGACACCTATCCACACTGAAGACGACAGCCTAATACAGCAAATTATTGCTATCTGACTCCTTCTGTGATCAAGAGCATAGACTTTGGGGATGTGTTTTCCCTTTTGCTGAACTACTGCCTGTCTATCAAAATACCTACTTCAAGGTTCAAATCCCTAGGGGGACAGCTGCCATTAAAAGTGACTCATTACAGTCATTCAGAGTCCCCTAACACATGGATAGAAGTTTGCTTCCTAGGGAACACTGGCAGGTTACAGTCCTCAACAGCTTTTCTCATTTCAGCAAATGTACACACATTTGCCAATTACTTTATTCAGTAAAATAAATATTATGGCTGAGAGGTTTTTTTTTTTAAGTAATAAACGTAAAAAATTCACAAAATGTTCTCATGAAGCAAAGAAATGTATTTAAAAGTCCTTTAAAAACATCTAAAATTTAATTTTATATTATAGAATATAGTTAATATCTATACCACTAATAAAATATATTATTAGTTATTATATAGATTAAAATGTATTAGGAACAAAACTAGGAAAATATAAAACATAAGCAAAAGTATTTAAAGCTAGTAATTAACCAGGTTCACTTTGTCTTTGTAAATTTTGTCTTTGTATCATCCTGATTCTCACATGAACAGAACTGGGAACTTTCCAGGTTATGTTTAGGGAAGGGAAGTAGAGGATACTAGATGCTGTCATGAACTCTGCCACTAGGCTCTCTTGGGAGAATACTAACTCTACTTACCACTCTCCAGTCTTGTGACCTTATACCAGGGTGAACCACATGAAGTACTTGGGTCAAATCTGGACTTAAGCCTTCATTTCACATAGAAAGATGTACTGGAAACTGGTTGTATCTATATACTTGCATATAATCTGGGATGTTTTTCTAACTAAAAAGTGAAAAAGTTAGGAAAAAATCTGCATTATATTAAAGCAAAATAATATTTAATCTTACACAGAAGAAATTACCTGAGCCCTCCCTGAATAATTCACCAGCTTCTACTTGTGTTTTTTTAGTTGTAAAACAGGAATAATATCCCCTCACCTCACCCCCCATCCACTGCTCATAGAAAAGTTTCCCATGAGCAGTAAACAAAGTCTGGCACATCAATTTGAGGCAGGACAAGCCCCCTTTCCCCTGCTCCATATCTAGGCTGAACAAGGTATCCCTCCAAAAAGAGTACCTCGAAAAAGCCAGTTCAAGCTGTAGGAATAAATCCTCGTCCCACTGCCAGTGGCCCCACAGACTGCCCAAGCCACACAACTGTCACCCACATTCAGAGGGGCTAGTTCAGTACTATGCAGGTTTCTGCTGTCAGCCTGGAGTCAGTGAACTCCCACAAGCTCAGGTCAGTTATTTCTGTGGGTGTCCCCATCATGGCCTTGACCCCATTACTCATATTATTGCTCCTCCCTCTCTTCAGCTGGACTCTGGGAACATAGCCCATGGCTCCACTGTGGATCTCTGCATCTACTTCCATCAGTTGCTGCATGAAAGTTATATGATGACAGTTAAGATAGTCATCAATCTGATAATAGGAGAGGACAGTTCAGCCACTCTCTCCAGTATTGCTAAGGGTCTTAGCTGGGGTCATCCTTGTAGATTCTTGGGAATTTCCCTAGTGTAGGTTTCTTGCTAGCCCCATAATGGTTTCCTCAATCAAGATATCTCTTTCCTTGCTCACCCTTTCTGTCCTTTTCCCATCTCAATCAACCATTTCCCTCTGTTCTCCCCCTCCCCTTCTTTCCTCCACCTCTCCTTCCACCATCCTTTTCTCCCACTCTCATCGTCCCAGTTTGCTAAGGAGGTCTTGTCTATTTCCCCTTCACAGGGGGATGCATATATGTTTCTGTTAGGTTCTTCTTGTTACCTAGCTTCTCTGGGGTCATGGACTATAGGCCGGTTATCCGTTGCTATATATCTAATATTCACTTGCAAGTGAGTATATACCATGTTTGTGTTCTGGGTCTGGGTTATCTCACTCAGGATGTTTTTTTCTAGTTTTTTCTAGTTCCATCCATTTTTATGAAAATTTCAAGATGTTTTTTAACCACTGAGTAGTACCCCATTGTGTAAATGAACCACATATTCTTTATCCATTCTTTGGTTGAGGGGCATTTAGGGTGTTTCCAGGCTCTGGCTGTTACAAATAACCCTGCTATGAACATAGTTGAACAAATGTTCTTGTAGTATGATTGAGCAACCTTTTGGTATATACCCAAGAGTTGTATTGCTGGGTCTTAAGGTAGGTTGATTCTCAATTTTGTGAGAAACCACTGTACTGATTTCCAAAGTGGCTGTACAAGTTTGCATTTCTACCAGTAAGTGTTCCCCTTATTCCACATCCTCTCCAGTACAAGCTGTTATTGGCGTTTTTGATTTTAGCCATTCTGACTGGTGTAAGATGGTATCTCAAAATCATTTCAATTTACCTTTTTGTGATGGCTAACAATGTTGAGCATTTCCTTAAGTGTCTTTTGGCCATTTGAGATTCGTCTGTTGAGAGTTCTCTGTTTAGATCTGTACCCCATTTTTTAATTAGATTCTTTGGTATTTTGATATCTAATTTCTTGAGTTCTTTATATATTTTGGAGATAAGTCCTCTCTATTTGATGTGGGGGTAGAGTAAGATGTTTTACCATTCAGTAGGCTGCCTTTTTGTCTTATTGACAAAAAAAAAGCTTCTCATTTTCAGAAGGTCACATATCTTTACTGTTGCTCTCACTGTCTGTGCTACTGGAGTTTATTTAGGAACTGCTCTCCAGTGCCTGGCAAATGCATGGAGCAAATGAGAGAGCTGATGGAAAGCATCAATACATGCAGATGCATAGCAAGTTCCCAATAAATGTTATTGATTATGACAAATGGATGTATGTCAATAACATACATCTATCATAATATTACCATAGGACATAGCTTCAAACTCTTTTTGAACATCTTTCAAAGAGCAATTATTCTAAAATAGTGTTTCTCAAACTTCCAAATTCTAGGACACTTTAATATAGTTCTCATTCTGTGGTGACCCCAACCATAAAATTACTTTTGTTGCTAGTCCATAACTCTAGTTTTCCTACTGTTATGTAAAATAATGTAAATATTTGTTCTTTTCTTTTCCAGATGGTCTTAGGTGATCCTGTGAAAGAGTAATTAAACCCCAAAGGGGTCTCAACCCACAGATTGAGGATCGCTATTCAAAAACTATGCAAAATCAAGAAAGTAGCAATAGAAAACAAATTTCCAAACAATACTTTAAGTGTATGCTCAGTTTATTGTTTCTTAGCTGGTTCAGACAACTGCATCTGTCAAAAATTAATAGCCAAAAAGTCAGTTAAGCATTGCCAACATTTCACCAGATGCCTGGAGGCCTTTACCTTGTTTGTCACTAGCTTTTGGAAGTATGTAGTCCATGGTCAAATGCTTTTCAGTAAAGTTAACCAAGTGGCAGCTGGCACCATACAGCTCCATTATAATGAAAACACGAGGTGGCTGCCATTACCCAGTCCTGCACTAATGAGAACAGTAGGAGGCTAGCATCACAATGGTCTAATGAAAACAGGAAATGGCTGGCATTAAATTGGTATAATAAAAACAGGAGGTGGCTAGCATTACACTGGTGGAATAAATAAATTAAGAGATGTCAGACGGTCTCAGTCTCATCTCCTTTATATATGACCACACAATGCTTACTACTTAGACCTGACCCATTCGGACTCAAATAAATATAGAAGGATGAAGGAGAGGACACGTTTTTCTTGCACCTCAAGCGTTTCTTCTGCTCTGATATAGATATCATCACAGAATGTTATAAAACAACAGTATAGTTTGAGTTAAAATATTTTAGACCTTAATTTAAAAAAAAAAAGAAGAAGAAGAAAGAAAAGAAAAAAGGAAAAGCAGGTTTAGTCAGAAGATAGTCTGTTATAAAAGCCATCAATTCAAAAAGTTTCTAATTCAGGCCTGGGCATTTACTCTCCTTTCTTTTTTAAGTGTCCAATGGTAACTAAATACTCCATTGCATAAAACACAAAAGAGGAACACAGTGAGAAGGAGAATGCTACATAGAGAAAAAGTTTACAAAAGAAAAAAAAATCAATCACTTAAGTAATGGAACTTTTCATCTCATGAAAAGGGCAGGATTTCTCTTATGCAGAGGTTCCCCCTTAATTGTTACAGTATCTAGAGAATTCTTCTGTATATCTCCCAGAGAAGAGATTTACAAGAATCCTTCACTTTATTACAGTTCACACAGACATAGGCATCTGATTAAGCCGTTCATTCTTTTCTTTTTAATCTTGGCTGCAAGTTGAACAAGTTGGCACAGCATCAGGTAAGTACATTAGGCCAGCACATTAGGACTTTGCTATTCAGTACTCTAACTCTTACTTAAAAATTCAGTATTAGCCACCTCATTTCGCTTTAATTTAAAGCAAATGTGTGTGCGTATTTTCAAAAGGCATCTGAAGGAGAGTAGTGACAGAAGGGATAAACTTGTATTGGAAGCTGATAGAATAACAACCTAAGATGAAAGGAAAAGGAAACCATTCTGGTAAGGTACCTAGATCAGGAAACAGAGACATGATTAAGATCACATAAATAATAGCATACTGACATTTAATTGTCGATGCGCCCTAATTTTTATTAGTCTTCTTGAAGACTTATGACGTACTTAGTGAATATACATATTTCTAATACATACTAAAATAGCAAACTGATAGGAAAAATAATCTTATATTATTTTATCTTATTCATAAACTCAAGGCAGACTATTTTTCTGAATCCTTATAATAATGACTCACAAGAATTAATATGATAATCAAGGAAAACACTAGGAGAAAGTCATTTAAATCGGGGTTATTTGTTTATTTTCAAAAACGTAGACACTGACATACAAGAAGTGATTTTAGTTACACATTTAAAGAGATTTAAATTGAGGATACACTGAACATTAATCCATGTGTCTCATGAGATCCGGTGCTGTACTTGCGTGGGTCTCACAGACATGGCTTAATCGAGACACAAAGTGATGTGTGCCATGCATTCCAAATTAGCATCTGGCCGGGGGCCACTGAATTTGGCATCTGAAGAACTGATTCTGTCCTCTGCCAAGTTTCTGCAGGGACTAGACTCACTGAATTCTGAATCACAGACTCATTTCCCTTCAACAGAATCCCTTTGAATTGTGGATCCCGAGAAACTTGCAAGTGAACATAAAAATCAAATGTGAAATACAGAACTTGCCAGTGAGGAAGGTATTATATGAAAGATATATATAGACATTGAATATTTCCAATTAACTAGCTGTAATGTAGACTGCTTACAAGTCAGCAAAGCTATCCAATCAGTTCCTTTCTTTCAGAGTACTCTCTCTACGTTGTCCTTGCTACTTAACACCAAAGAAATTCTTCAGCACTTATAGATTATGAATACTATAAGTTCACTTGGTAGTCATTGTGAAATTTTATTCATTAATTTTGAGTGATAAATAAGATTTTGCTTAGCTTTCCCATCTGATCATTTTCATCATTGTTTTTATCTTTCTTATATTATATTATTAAATACAAGAGTCAATATTATCTGGTATAATTGGATCTTGCTATATAATATGGTTGTTAAAACTATCAATTCAAAATATAGAAAAGTATAGCACTTCAATGAAATTATAAAAAATGTCACCACTTCAAATATTTCTTATTTAGACTCATAAATTGACCTTTGCTCAGAGTGCACTCTAAATTATTCAGAATTGTGCTCCACTGAAAGTATATATGGTAAGCATTTGACAAAATACATAATTTCCAGTGTGGGTGGATAAGTAATCCCTGAACCCAAGTGCATCTGAACTTCAAGGAAGTCCCATCAAGATGAGTGACCAAATGCTGGCATATTTACATTTGAGAAAGAAGGAAAGGAGAAAGAACTTGGGGCCTGGAGGAGGGTGAGAAGACAAAAGATAGTCCTTTTCTGAATTACTTTTTAAAAACATGAAGGAAACACTGTGTTTCATAGAGGTCAACACATACCTATGTAAAAACAAGTGGATAAGCTGTTACGGAAGAAGAAAAAAAGAGACGGAAAACTTGCAAGTGCTCGGTTTTCTTTTCCTCCCATTCTTCCATTAAAGCGTTTTTAAAATGCCTGTATAAAATTGGAACATTGTACTTAATTAAATGTCTATAGGCTGAGCCAGCACTACTGAAAATACCGACATCTATTCTGGAAAAGGTAGTTTTGTTTCTGATTTCCCTTGAACCCTGAAATTGAACAACTGCTCATTTGTGTCTCCAAACGAAAGCGAAACTTTCTTGATTTTTTTTTTCAGGCAGAACAAAATTGCTATGAAAATCTCAATTTTTATCAGAGCTTTTAGACTTTTTTAACAGAAATGTTGCCAATAGCTTACTTGGTAGCCATTTGTGATTTACTTTAAATAAATTGAAGTTAGATAAACAGGTAACTCGAATACACAAAATGATAGCTAACCATGTACTTGTGTCTTAGTCATTGTTTTATTGCTGTGAAGAGACCATGGCCACAGCAACCTTTATAAATATACGGGGATTGGGGATTGCTTACATTCTCAGAAGCTTAGTCCACAGTAATAACATGATAGCATACAGGCAGACATGAGAGAACTACATGATTTTCCATAGACAGAAAGAAATTGAGAGAGGAGGGTATGGGAAGACAGACTCTATTTAGGCTTGGCATGCGATTTTGCAAAGTAACACACTTCATCCAACAATGGCAAACCTCCCAATCCTTTGAAATAGTGCCACTCCCTGGTGACCAAGAATTCATATATATATATATATATATATATATATATATATATATATATATATATGAGCCTTTTCTGGGTTCATTCTTATTCAAACCACCACAACTTGTTAGTTACGATTAGTTACTTTTCCTTTAAAATAGAAGTATTATGGATTTCTGGCATACCTGATGGTATTTCCAAATATATGCACACAGTACACTGCCCATTTTGTAGCGTTACCTGAGTAAACGCATACTTTGACTGGTACTCTATGAAATTTATTGTATGCAAGGTAATACAGAAATAGCTACCACAATTTCAATTTAGGAGATTCAAATTCTTTCAAAATGATTTTACTCAATAAGAGCAACCCATTACACGTGTTCTGCTTAAAACTAGGTTGCAACTGGAGATGCGACTAGGCATAAAGATGGCCTATTTAGCACTGTTTAGGACTCACTGAAGGTGGCTTCAAGCAGGGCTAAACTGGCATGCACTTTGCAATGATGTAAATCTCCTGTTGCTTGCCTCTTTTTGGCCCGTTTTAAGGCATTCATTATTTAGTATACATATACCACTGTCTTTCTCTTGACTGCATTATTTACATATTTTTTTTCTCTTTGGGGCATCATACAAAATATAGTCTTTCTTATATTTGAAGTAACTAGAATGTTTTTGTTATTTTAAAATGAATGTTCTATAATTGAAAATAAGGATAGAAATGTTCCAATATCTAATATTAAAAGCTGCTCAACCAAGGGAACTCATGGAATCGGAGGAAAATGTTTTAAGGGAACTTGTTTTATGATATTTTGATCAATCCAAAATGGTTAAGTATGAAGTTTTTCTGTTTATCTATCATCTTTCTCACAAAGATTTTCTCTGAAATATGTGAAAAAGATTATCAGTTCAGGAGAATGAACAATAAAACAATAAGACATGTGATATAACCATAGCAATTGTGTTTGATTTTATAAATTTAATAGAACTCTGCCCTGTCTGCCATTCGGTAGGTGGTGTCAAATCAGTGTCATTCGGGGAGACTCCATAACAAGACATATATATTGTGATCGTCTTCAAAATATGGAAAGGCCACTGATATAAGGTCCTCCTTATGAATCTATTCGTCAACCCAGCCTTGCCAGCTTCTTAACAAGGTGGTAAACTGGGGCATCGCCATATGTCCTCATTTCATGAGTTTGAGTTGTATTTCTCTGTTGCTTTCAATTAAAACACACTGGAAACATTGATTATTTTCATTTTGTATATAGCAGACTTATAATTAAATAATAAGGAATGAATTTAGTGATCTGGTGTTAAGGTAAAAACAAATTTAGAGTAATCTGTATGACTCCCACTTGAAGCTGAGCAAGTGACAGAACACTGTGCTCACCTAGAGTGAAAGACTTTCTCTAAGAGGACTGACTTCTTTCCTCCATAAATAAATTATTTTCTTCAAAAGGAAGTGATAGCTTGGCACAGTTTCAAAATGAGTTATTTGCGATTCATTCATGTATTATCTGGAGTCTAGAAGAATGGCCATGTCTCGTACTACCAAATAAACAGAATTTTGTGCACTAAAATATGGCAAGCACCTTCCATTTATACCTTAATTGGAAGTTTGTACTATGTGCCGTAATATCTTGTGATATATGTGTGTGTGAATATCTATTGGCTGATTAAGGTCTGCATGGTGGCCAAAAGCAAAACAACAAAACAAAACAAAAAGCGAACTAAAAAACATTGGCAGGAAAAATGATACATATGGAGGTGGGTGGTAGTGTTTGAACAACAGATTTGGTCGTCCCTAAGGGAACATTTCAGAAAAAAAAATATTTATACCAACGTAGCACATTGTTTTATAGTAAGTGAAGGTTTCCTCCATGCATTTGTATGTTGTCAAAATTATAACCTTTGACTTGATGCCTTCAGGTCATGTTTCTGAATAAATTTAGTATTTGGCCTTGCTCTCCTTTTAAGAATTTACCTTAAATTCTTTTCATATATGCCTCATGTACAAATTCTGAATTATCATCTATAAATATATATATTGCACAACAAGGATATTCATGTGCATTCATTTTATGAGTCTTCTCATATGAATACAGACACATGAAAAGAATGCGTATACTTGAGACTCATTGTGTAATGTCTCCTAAAATACCCCTTCTGTTTCTTTATTCCATCAAATATATGAGTTACATTTAGAAATCACAAATTAAGAACACAAACTTTGACACCAGGGTAATATATAGTGAAATATGTGTTACATTATTGCAAAATGGAGGACCTTGGACAATAATTTAAATTATCAGCACCATGCTTTATAAATATAAGACTATGCTTTCTTCAATAGACTCCCCTAAAGATAAAAAGAATAGTGTTTCTTTACAATTTATTAACAGCACCTAAATCATGTTAAATTGTTGTCATAAGTATTACTGATAAATGAGAAATTTCCTTATGTTTCAAGTTAACTTTGAAACATAAAATATTTGATGAGATATATTAGATCATATACAAAATAAAATATTATTACTATTTGATGTATAAAAATAAATACAAAAGTCCTTAGGAAAGTAAAAAGATTTACTTATTCTTCCAATTACAGTAACATATTTTAAAATGGAGAAATGGCTCAGAGGTTAAAAAATGCTTACAATAAAACCAGAAGAACCTAAACTCTCAGATCTGAGCTCCATGTCCTTGCTTCACTGGTCATAGTCTCTGGCTTCAATCTGTTTGCAAATGTTTCTTACTTGCCTTTCTTGATCCTCTCTCTCTCCCCCTCTCCCCTCTCTCTCTCCCCCCCCCCTCCCTCTCTCCCTCCCTCCATCCATCCCCCCCCCTCTCTCTTTTCTCTCTGTTTCTGCACATCAGGAAGTGGTTTTCAGCTACTGTTCTAGCATCTGCCTGCATGCCCTCTTGCTCCAGACCATAATAAAAAGAAATAAACTTCTGAGACTGTAAGCAAGCCCCCAATTAAATGCTTTCCTTTCTAATAGTTGCCTTGGCCATGGTTTCTTTTCAGAGCCATACAGCAGTGACTAAGACAGAAGCTGGTGCCAGGGAGCAGGCATTGCTATAGAAGTCCTAATCGAGATGTTTGTTGGTAGAATGTGAACTTTGGGACATTGGATTAGGAAAGAAGTTGGATGCTTTAAGTGGGGCCTAATGGGTCACACTATTAGAACAACAGAAGACAGTGGTGCTGAAAGCAATGTAGAGTACAATGGTCTGGCTCAAGATGTTTCAGAAGGTAAGACTATTAGTTCACAGACAGGAAGAAGACTATCATTCTTGTGATATCTGAGCAAAGAATGTGGATAATGTTTACCCTTTTCCTGAGAATCTGCCTGAAGTAGAATTGAGGAATTTGGATGAATGACTTTAGCAAATGCTGTAGGATAATGCTCTTGTAGACTGTAAAGATTTGTCATTCATATTGTTTTAGTAAAATGCTGATTGGCCAGTAATTGGGCAGGAATTATAGGTGGGGCTGCCAGACTAGGAGGATTCTGGGAAGAGAGACGGCAGAGATAATCACAACTCAGATGCTGAGGAAGCAAGATGAGAATGCTTTCCTGAAAAAAGGTACCAAACCATGTAGTTAAATATAGACAAGAATTATGGGTTAATCTAAGTTCTAAGGGTTAGTTAGTAATAAGCCTGAACTAATAGGCCAAACAATTTATAGTTAATATAAGCCTCTGTGTGTTTCTTTGGGATTGAACAGCTGCAAGACTGGGAGACCCAGAAACTTCCTTCTAAAGCAGAGAAAATTTCAACACAGCCTAGTATTGACTGTGCTGTACAGTCATTGGTAATCACTTTTACACAGATCTATAATGAAAAGGATAAAGCTGGACAAAAAGAATGCAAAATGTACAGTTTGAGTAGAAAAGTAAAAACAGGAAGTGAAATAGAGCTAAGCCCAATGCTCCGGGAGACAAAAAGTTTAAAGAAAAGCCTGATGTTAAATGCAATAAAGGGAGTGGTGACCTCAGGACAAGACCCATCCAGCTAAGCTTTCAACTTCTGAAAAGGAATTAGAGAAAGGCTTCAGCAGAGAAGGAAATCAACAACAAAAGCTGAGGCAAATATATTTGAAGCCAAGTTCCAGCCCCATCAAGCAGCAGAACTTGGCAGCTTCTGCCACCCTTTTTTATGGCTTTAGAGTCAAAGATAAAAGAAAGTGGCTCTGGAATATCCCAACTCAGTGCAGGCATGTATCAGGGGTGTCCCTGCATGGAGGATTTGTTTGAAGCTGTGAAGGTAAAGCCTGGATTTCCTAGAAACCCAAAGATAGTGGAAATGCCACCATCATGGGATATGTGCCAAGGATAGGTACAGACCAGGTGTATAATCTACCCAGAAAGGATAAGCATGCTGCAGTTAACAAAGCTGACAGAAATTGGAGAACTGAAGAGCAATTTGACATCAGCATGGAGACGCAGAGTTTAGCTTCTCTTTCTGATTCTAGGTCTTTCTTCAGCTCGGTATTTCCTCACTATGATCCTTTTCCTCCCTTTTGGAATGTAATGCATATTCCATATCATAATATGTTGTGAGTATGTAACCTGCACTTTGATTTTTATTGCATAGAGGGTTGTAGTTTAAAGGTTGCCTTGAGCCTCAGAAGAGATTTTGAACCACTGAATTTTAAGTTGCTGAGATCGAAAACCTCTGGGACTTCTAAAGTTGAATTAAGTGCATTTTGCATTATAGTATGGCTACAAGCCTATGTGGATCAGGAGCGAGATTGTGGTTGTTTGTATAAGAATGCACCCCATAGATTCATATATGTGAATGCTTAATCACCAGGGAGTAGCACTATTTGAAAGATTTAGAAGCTTTAGGAGATGTGGTCTTGTTGAGGAAGTATATCACTGGAGGTGAGCTTTGGGATTTCAAAAGTCAATGCCAATCCCAGAGTCTCTCTCATGATGCTCAGTACTATTTTGCTCCCTTGTGTAGATACGTGCTATGTATTTTTAAAAAAGTAGCTAATTGCTAAGTTTTCGAGAAGTAGTTGTTATTAGAGAATCTACAATTGTTATTTTACTAAAGCAGTTAACTGTTGAACAAAAATCTCTAAACATTTGTCCTTACACTTGCAGAAAAGTGTAGCCTTGCTCCTCATCTAGGAAGTTGCTTTGCAACAGATGAAAACAGGTACAGAAAGTGACTGCCAATTAAAAGGAAGATTTACAGAGCCCAAACCCAATGGCTACATCTACATCTACAAAACACTCTCAGAACCTAAGGCTCAGGAAACATTGCAAAAGAGAGATCAGAAAGATGGTAGCGATGATCCAGGAGTTTGCTCTTGAGAGAGTGTCTCCTAGTAATATCAGAATCTAAACCCATAATGTCTCATCAGTATTAACACCAAAATGTGAGCTGAACAAAGATGACGGCAATAAACATGCCTGACTGGATGGAGAAAAGTCCATCTGCACTACCCACAGAGCCTAGGAAACTGGCGAGATTTGGGAACAGGAGAGGTGTTCTTCCCCTTGAGAGAGCAAACCAGCTAGTAGTCCAGCGCCAAATGACCAGCCCTGAAAACATAATGTAGGTAAATATTATGCAGACTAAACAAGTTGGAATTAGGAATATATATGTGTATGCATACCCTTATATGCAATAAATAACAATTAGTAAAAAAAAATTACAGGTCAATATTTGAAGGAGAATAGGGAGTCATTTGTGGGAGGGTTTGGAGGGAAAAAAGGGAATGGAAAAATATTATAATCAAATTATAGTTTCAAATAAAGTAGAATAAAATGTCCCATGATCATTCCAGATCTTTGCTCTTGAAGGCCAGGAAAATAAGAAAGAAGTATTTAATTAGTTCTCAATTTTTTTTTTGAAGTGCTGCTCAGAAAATCCCAAAAGCACTCATTCCATCTTTCTTTGCCTGTGAAATTGATATGGAGAGTTGTGATACTTTGAGGTTATCTATCAGGCAATGTCAGAATTATTCTTGATTTCCTTATTTCTTCCATTGAGATAATGCATCATCTGCTAACATTCAGTAAAGATTATTTAACATTTTCTGTCTTTTAAGATTATGTATGTCCTCAAATTAGCATTGGGACATATTATTTGAAACATTGGAATGAGGGAAGCAGAGTAGTTGGGGTTTAATAGGACATATTTACTCAACAGCAGAATAGGTTTTTGTCATTTTTCTTTTTTGGAATAATCACTTCATCTCCACTTTGTCTATGTAGACACTCTCACATTAACTTTTATGAACTATGAAATCAAGAAAACTGGAACTAGTTAATGTAGTAGTCAACAATGTACTCAAATTGAATAAAATAAGATTAATATGACTTAGGTAATAAGTGACATACATGTGCCATTTTAGAGAATCTATTTTTCAAGGTAATCACTGTATTCTACAATATAAGACATGAAGCAATTCTGTCGATTTAAGGATCTATAACTAAACTTCTGTATATATATATATCCTATATATATATATATACATTAGAATGTATATTAATCTTGTTATACTTTTAGCAATCTAGAAAAAAATAACCTAGTATAATATTGAATTAGCTTTAGAGTAAAGAAGATTTAAGTACAAATTTTATTTTGTAATTTTAGAAAAACTAGTTGATAATTATTTGGCTATCAAGTAAAGGCAATAACTATTTTATAATTTATATAGTTAGTTTAAAACAATTTCCATAATAGCAACATTTAACTAGGACTCAGTCTACAATGACGAAATGAGGAAACGAGGTTAATTAATTGGTAAGTTCAGCATAAAATTCCTTATCTACAAAAGTTATCTGCAGTAACTACTGGTTGTGTCTCATTTTTTCAGTCTCATATTCTACTCTAGTTGAACCAATCTAGGGTTCATCAATCGGGCATATTTACCACCTAGAGGACATCAGCAACCCCATTTGGTTTGGGGTTGCCTTGATACCAGGGAGAGGAGCTGCTTCTGTCACAAACTGGAAGTGGCCAGATATTCTAAAAGTTCTCTGACATACACAACAAATGCAAATTTAGTCCAATATGACAACACTGACAAGTTTGAAGAAGTCCTGATAATCATGTTTTGGTGTCTGATGGAGGAAGGTCATTGGTTAAGTAATAAAGAAACTGCTTGGCCTCATAGGTTAAAACATAGGTGGGAGGAGTAAACAGAACAGAATGCTGGGAGGAAGAGGAAGTGAGCTCAGAGGCCATGCTCCCCTCTCCCGGGCAGACGATGAAGCTCTGACCTAGGATGGACGTAGGTTAAGATCTTCCCTGGTAAGCCACCTCATGGTCTACACAGATTATTAGAAATGGGCTAATCCAGGTGTGAGAGTTAGCCGAGAGGAGGCTAGATATAATGGGCCAAGCAGTGTTTAAAAAAATACAGTGTCCATGTAATTATTTCGGGGCATAAGCTAGCAGGAGGCTGGGGTGATGGGGACGCAGCCCCGCCGCTCCTATTACAACAGGTGTCAATCAATAAGTCAATTAATGTTGGCATGTACCAAATTGATCTCTGAGTTCAACATGGGTAGTTGAAGAAAGGAGGTATTTTTGTCTTTGGTTATAATCTAATTTCTTTAGTACCTTTCTTCTGTTTCTCTTCCAATTCAAACTGAATAGAGTTACCCTTATCTTCTCTGAACTTCTCAGAACACATTGGTAATTTCTCCAATTGTTTCTCTTCTTTTATTCTGCAAATATACCAGTACTCTCCTTTATGACCTTTGTTATTTATTAATATATAGCCACAGATGGCTCACACTGATTTTTCAGACTCTCTAGTGTCACACCCATGTCTACCTTATAATTGTAACCACAACTGTTTTCAAAATTGTTTACTTAGGACTAATTTATGAAGAAAGTATGATTTCTCTATGCATTTCCTATGATACAACTTTAATATTTTATCTAACTAATGTATACATTTCTATATGGATAATTTCAGTTGCTTGCAAGTCTCCACAGTGCTTTTAGGATAAATTAGATCAATGGTGTCACCACCATCTGGACTCTGGATTAGGTCTCTGGTATAGTATTAGTTTTGAAATGCCTGATGGTTTCCTTATCTTAGCTCAAAGAACATTTAGATTTCCTGGTTGAAACCAAGTTCACACCTGGCAGAGAAGAGAACTTCTCAACTCCTTGTTGAGTATCAGATTCCGGGCACCACACATACCTATCTCACTCTGCTCTGTCAAAAACGCACATCGTCACTAATGAAAAGATATCTAATCTTTTCCTGGGGTCACAAGTCACCACTTAGCTACATTATTATTCTTCCAGTATGATAAATGGACGTTCTATAGCATGTGTAGGTCTGGAATGTATATACCATACGGAGAAAGGAAAGAGGTAGGCATATGAAGGTTGGTAGATGATATTTGTCCTGTTTGATTATGTCCATGTCTCTCCTGTAGTTAAAATGCTACTTTTGAAATCTATAGCTCAAACATGAATAAATACACATTCTATGTCTGGTTTGACAAGCGATTTCAGTTAAGAGAAAGAGCTGTGACTGATTAAAAAAACAGGAGAACTAATACATTCTAATGTTTCACAAAGTTCCCTTTAGCATATGGGATATTATAGAAAAACTATTAAAATTACTCACCCTGTTTGATTATGTGCCTAATTATTTTTATGTGTTTCACCTAATGGAGTATTCTTCATGCCAGCAATGTTCAGTTTGTGTCCTTCCTGAGGACATTCTCTGTTTCTGAAAGTTCACAAATGTGTGTAGGAAATTATTTGCAAATTATTCTATATATTACCAAAACAATGAATAATATGCATTGAAAGTACCAGAATTATCTGTTTTTCCCTTATATTATAAATTTCTGAAATCAGATCTATTTTCCTCATTATTCTTTAGCAGCTAATACACTTCAGGGACACGATTATCAATTGCATTTATGTAATATATATAAGCATTATACTTCTAATATAGCCTGTTCTGTGAAAAGAGAAAACACTTGAATTAATTTAGCATGCAATTTTAATACAACTTGGGCAATATCGTAGTTTCTGTGTAAATATACAAAACAAAAGCTAAGCTTAATGTAGAAGGTGCATGACAACAACATTTCTCTCTTTTGAATACATACTTTATGGGCATTCCAAATTCTGCATCTTCACTACACCCATATAATGGTGTCATAAATATTTCAGCACCAATCTGAATCTGTTCATCCCTTTGTACAAGCAATTTCATTTTCCTTTGCTTTCTGGGATAGACTGATTGCCCATCGTCAAATCTTCAAATGAAAGAAATACCGTCTTCCACAATTTGTCACCTTGTGCTAGAAATAAGCAGTCAGAAAAAAAAGGGACATCCTGCTAATGTCATCATTTGCATAAATATTAGGATCTTAGCACACCAATACATCCAAGAATGGGAGGAGGAGTAGCATCATATTTTATTCCATTACGAAACAATTAGTATCAAAAAACTAACCTTTTAATTATAGCTCCTTTCCATGTGACATGCAATTTTACATAGAGAAGTTTGTTCTTCAATAAAATCAAGAAGAGCTTTCAAAATTCACAATAGAACTACCCTTAAATATGAGAATACAAAATACTGGCTTCTTTCTCCAGGGAAACTTTGGTCCTGCACGTTCCTGGAATCAAATATTTCTATGAGTGCTCACTGCGGATGTGATTGCCTGTTTTACTGCTAGATTAGGTCAATGCTGCCATTGCAATCTGGCATCGTTCTACCAGCAAGGCAATTTCACACAATTAATTTCCTTCTTTAAAGGAAGCAATAAAGGACAGGCAATTGGAAACCTCACGAACTGCACTAGCTAGTGCACACATCTGCAAATACAAATAACTCCCTTTCGCGTGCATTTAAACACACAGGTACATTCACCTTTTAAAAGGAAATGGGATTCTAAAAGAATATTTGTTACCTTGCTGTGGGTCAGGGAAGAATGAACACACACACACACACATGCACACACACACACACACACACACACACACACACACACGGGGCAGAAAGGAAGAGAAATAGAGGGAGAGAGGGAGAGAGGGAATCACACCGTGAAAAATCAGGCAGCACAGACTGTCACCCAAACTTCAAACTCCTCTCATGGTACTTTGTTACACATTTGTCATTTCAGTGCCCTTCTACTTTGTGAAGGTGGCCAAGGAGGTAGTTTACCAGAAAGTAACGTTGTAGGAAAATAGAATCTCATATCTCATTTAGAAGTCTTGGCAAGCAATGTATGGATTGATTTCATAATAATTTTGTTATTTTTTTAAGTGAAAAGGCCATATAAAATATAACATAAGCTCTCTTTTCTTTTATGTGGACGTACTTTGCTTTTTGGACATCCTTTTACTGTCAATACTTACATCTGTTGTTTAAAAAGCTATTCGTGGTGCAATTGCTTTTTAAATGCAAACCCATATGTGTGATCTCTAGAGGAACTGGTAAATTCCACCAAATGGGCATTCCTAAATTACTTGCCATCTGTAGCTAGTGAGGAGAGGACTGAACCTGCTCATCTGTGATTTTGCACCAATGTTTCCATCATTTTGATTGGCTCTAGGGAAATCATCAGTTTCTGGCATCGGCTTTTCTAGCCCCAACAGGTTATTATGGTCTGCTTGAGTTGTATTGACTCAAGGAATATTACAATTTTTTGGCACGTGTTAGAGCACATTTGGCGTTTTGAATATGTTTCTTTACCATATCCTACCATGATGGCTTAAATCCTTTTCTAGCTTTCAAAGTAGTAAAGCCATGAGAAAGACATTTGTGTTGCCTAACTGGAATTGTTTCAACCATTTAAACAAAAGTAAGCAAAGTCCTAAACTTTAAACAGTGAAAATAGTTTTGTAAAAATTTCATTGTACAATTGAGGCTAAAGTTTATGATGTAAAAAATATGAGAAAGCTTTCCTCTTAAATTTATTCTTTGATAATTCGTGCATACATAGAATGCATTCTGATTACTGAGCCCCACCTTCTTCCTTCTCCTTCTCAACCACTTCAAACCCCAAACCTCTCTGCAAATCCCATTTCTATATTCTCATCTTTTTGTTTTGCTTTGTGACTCAATGAATTTAACAACGGACCTCTGTCTGACCATGAGTTTGGAGCTACATAAAGTATCCTAAATGATTCATGTGTCGATACATAACTGCAGACAATGACTTTCCCTAACCCACTATTCATAAGTAGTCTATATTTCAATAAATTCTCATGGGTCCCTCACCAAAATTATGTCTGACTGTTGACTAGTGTAATATTAGGCATGCCTTTGCAGGCAATCACAGTTGTGGTGTAGGAGGTCCTTCTGACTTTGTGTTGCTTTATTGGTTAATAAAGAAACTGCTTTGGGCCTGTTGATAGGGTAGAACTAAGGTAGACAGGGAAGACAGAACTGAATGATGGGAGAAAAAAGAGCGGAGTCAAAGATATGCCATGGATCCAACAGAGACAGACACTGGGAATTTTACCCGGTAAGCCACTGCAATGTGGCAATACAAAGATTAATAGAAGTGAGTTAAATTAAGATGTAAGAATTAGCCAATAAAAAACTAGAACTAATGAGCCAAGCAGTGATTTAATTAATACAGTTTCTATGTGGTTATTTTGGGGCTAAGCTAGCAGGATGGCCTGGATGAACAAGCAGCCCCTCCTTATAACAATTTACGCTCCAATGTGGTCGACTATATGCACGTAAAACCTTAGAGAGTTACAACACAGTTGCTGTGAATTTACAATTGCAATATCTGTTTCATGTCCAGAGAAAGCACATACACGATAAAACGGAAATTTTAACAGTACTGTACTACATTTAAATAGAGTCTATTTCCATTCCTTGAATTTATATGCAATTTATCATATTTTATTTCTTTTCTACTCAGAAGTGTTTTCCGGGTCATATTGTTGAACTGCAACTAATGTTCTAAAGTTTTTATGTGCCAAAAACCACCAAAGAAAGTATTCAAATTGTTCATTTTATTATTCTTTTAATGTGTAACTATGACACAAAAAAATTTGGACATTGTCATAGAGTACTTGAATAAACTGATATTCAAACATGAACAGATTCAAACATTAGCACAACAAATATTAAAGTATGCAGCTCCCCTCTAGGCTTCTCACTGTACTTCCCTACTATCTAGAGTTATGTTCAATTTTGTATTTTTCAACTTGACTTTGGCTTACCAGCATGAGTCTGTGTATTTTTCAACTTCCTACTATCTTGGTCTACAACAGGACTTATCTTCTGCCACAGGTATGGGCTAGTCATCATTTCAGATTTAAAAAAAAGTTGAAAAATACACAATATGTAAAAATTGCCTATGTAGTTGTTTCACTTCCTAACATGTATTTGCAAAGTCATGTAAGGAAAATAATGTTTACATCTTACAAAATCTGTTAAATATAATAAAAATTGTAAATTTTTCATAAGTGTGTTTGTGTGTACGTGTGTGCACATATTTGTGTGTTCTACTACACACTCAAAGATGCACATGTGTAGCTTGAAATCTGTTACTATGGCAGCACTTACATCATAGGCATTGGCAAGTGCTATAAACCAAGTCTTCTTACTCTGGAAATCCAGTTATTAAGCACTTATTGAACATACTATATTAAGAGCTAATCATATTATGATATGACACACACAAATGTGTAGGGTTAAGACAGCCCCTTTAGGGGGCGGGGTTTGCCTCGGGCGTATGCCTGCCAATAAATGGGCGCGCTGCTCAGCGGCTCGGCCCTTTTTCCCTCCCTACCTCCTGTACTACGCTGGAACTCTGGTTCTGTAAGTTTATCATTAAATTGGTAAATATTCTTTGATATCTGCATTGCATTTATTTTGCGCGGATACACAAATGCTTCTCTCTACCTGTCTGTCTATCTATCTATATCTATCTGTCTGTCTGTCTGTCTGTCTGTCTATATCTCTATCTCTATCTCTATCTCTGTATGTGTGTGAGTAAAGTTCAAATAAATATTTTTAAATTTAAATTATAGGTCTATTTGATATTAATATATTCTATACTTTTAAATTTGAGCAGTTATGTGACTTTCTTATATTGTTTCAAGAAAAGTGTTTAATGATTCTATTGTTTATCATTTGACATACGCATGTTATAACTAGTATTGAAGTTTATGTTATACTAAAGTCTAAGAATGTGGTTAAAATAAGAAAAATAATTTGTCCTGATTTCACACTGAAGAAGAGGAAGGTCATATGCCTTTAAAAATATCTAATAGGAGATTTAATAAATTAATGGTACTCTCTGCTCTTCATTTTAATAGCTGAAACCTGTAGAATTGATTTGCATTAACCATAGAAAAGATTCTATGAAGAGGTAAAAAGTAGGCATACTCTTTAGTGCTTCTTTGAAACCTCTGTGAACTATTTGTAGAATTTGACATGAAGTAAGGTGAATGTGAACAATTAAACAAAGTTTATAATGTCACAGAAACACATAATAACACAATAAGTATGATAGAAAATGGTTCAGTCGACTGGTTAAGTTCTATGTAAAATTCACTGAGTGACCCACCACACTCATGTATACTTGACTGAATTGTCACATCAGAGAATTGGTCAACAGAGGACAATATTTTGATAATCTAAATGAAATAAATTTATTTATTTTTAAAAAAATATTAGTGAGTAGCATAGCAACTATGAATGCTAAAGATAGCAGTAAAAGGTGAAACATAATTGGGCTCTCTTCAGTCTATCAACTCTGGACAAAACATTTGGGATAAGGAATTGTAAGCACTGTACTTATGAATGAAGCAGCCAATCGATCAATAGTTGTGTGTATGGTATTACAGTCAATCACACTGTCCTCTGTGCATGGTAAAGGGTTATTCTACTACCAAAATTCATTGCTACTCATTGATCATATAATTTTTGTATTTACTCATTTTCGTGTTGTGTTTGTATTTGCTCAAGTTTTCATGATACTTAGTTATAAATATGACTCATTTTTAATACACTTAAATATATAGGTTTTTATACATATGAATAGACACATTACATAAGTACATTAAATATAAATAAATGATATATCTAGAAGCAAACACAAAAAGAAAATTCCTTGTTTAGAAGTAAAGAAAAGTCTTACACTGGATTGTTGTCGATGTTTTCTACAGAAGAAGGAAAGTCAAAGATGAAAAGCTTGCATTTCCCTCCCTCTGGGTTTCCCATGAGACACAAGAAAAAGGAGGCAATTGAAACAGGACATTTATACTCTACAAGAAGGGGAATTTAAAAGCCATATTTTGTTATCTGTAAAATTTAAAAGACACCAGGGTATAAGTGAAAACAAAAAAGTATCAAGAAAAATTATATTAAAGAAAAATTATATTATAGAAGATTTTAAGCTATAATACTTTTTATCAATTTTTCATTGTTTATAAGTGTGCACGTGTGTGTGTGTGTGTGTGTGTGTGTGTGTGTGTGTGTGTTTGCTTTAATTTCAACATAGGTCAAAGCAGAGAGACCAATATCATAAAACATCATGAATATAAGCAAAAAACATGTATATACTATATTTTCTTCCTTCATGTCACATATTGTTCCTCAGTGACATTCTATACATAAGCTTCTCAACTTGTTATTATAGAGGTAACTCCTGAAAACATGGCTGAATTTAAAAAAGTCTATTGCTCTTGGGAGACGATCTTTGTTTTTATATGAATTTGGTATGTCTTATGATTCCAAAGGACCTTCTGCTGAGAGCCTACTCTGGTCCACCATTATTAATTGCTCTGGGACAATGGTTTTACCCTGTAAACATTTGTTTCATGCACTTGTTTAATAAAATGCTGATTGGCCGGTAGCCAAGTACAGGTGGGGTGACCATGCAGGAAGCAAAGGTGGGGTAATGAGAACAGAAGAATTCTGGGAATAGGATTCTGCAGTCTGCAGTCATGACCCAGACACAGAGAAAGAAAGATGTGACTGCCTCACCCAGTAAGGTACCAAGCCATATTATTAGCACTGAGAAGAATAATGGGTTAATGTATGCTGTAAGAAAGAGTTAATAAGAAGAGCCTGAGATACTAGGCCAATCAGTTTATAATTGATATAGACCTCTGTGTGATTTCTTTTGGACTTAATGACTGCGGGAACCAGGCAGGACAGAAAACTCAGTCAACAATTAATTATACAACTAATTAAAATAGACTTTCAGATTCTTTTCCCTTTTTTTCCCTTTTTATTCCAAGCTCAGAATATTAAAACACATTCTTTGAGGAGTGTTCCAAATTACATTCAAGCTCAAATAAAATTAAAAAGAAAATAGTGCTTTAAATAAATGCTTTATTTTTAAGAAGGATTTCGTTTCTACTTATAGCATCTAAATATATTAAAAATAATTCAGGAAATTTCCTTAAACATGAAAGTTAACATTTAGTATGAAATAATCAGCCAAGTCATTTCTCTTGATTATTGCAAGAAATAAATTTGAGTTACTTGAAAAGTCTCTATAAATTTAAATGTTTCTAGGTATTTTTTACTGGTGTGTGTGTTCAAGTTCAATGAATTGTAACTTCCAAATAATATTCTTTATTTGCTTAAAATATCTGTATAAAATCCATAGATTTCTACATGGGAAGTAGAAAGTAGAAAAAGACAAGATCTCCTGAGTAAATTGGGAGCTAGGGGACCTTGGGGGAGGATTGAAGGGGGGAGGGGAGAGGCCGGGAGGGGGGCAGAGAAAAATAAAAATTAAAATTAAAAAAAATCCATAGATTTATCAAATAATTCTTAAAAGAACATGCAGATTTGATAATACTATTTAATGGAAGCTATGTCTATTTTTGTCTAACTTTCCATTGTCTGCACGTAATTTTAAGCCTCAACAAACAGTAGAGAAACATGACAAATATGTTAACACTCTGGATATTGGTCAAGCAGTAGAAGTGTCCTAACTAACAGCTTATAACTTGTCAGAGAACATGGGAAGCCATTAGCTCATACGTTTACTCTCATGTAACTAATTGCCAAGTATAATAAAATATAGGTTAATTTTCACTCAATACTTGTGTCTTAGGAAGTGATTTGGAGAAGAACTAAAAGTTATTGATAGGTTTATTTTTCCAGATTATAGACAAATACATGTGCATTTTCTTGATATGTCTCAAAGCAGAAGAATATTTAATTACATTTATAATAACTGTAAGTTATGTTTTGTTGCTACATTGTACTTTTTTGCTTTCCATTCTGAACACTGTTTTTCTAATTTCCTTTTTAGTACTTTCTAACATTTTGATCATGCAAAGTGGGGGTCTCAGTCTTCTTTCAAATAGTTTTCCTTAATAACCATTTACTGTTATTTCAGTGCACGTTTCAGAGCATCATTTTGTTGAAAGACATTAAACTGAAATTTTAAGAAGGCCTGGGACCAAAGATGGCAGGTTCTATCTCCTACCACACTTTCATGCTGACTTCCTGCCTGCCTCCCTTCCTCTCTCCTCCCTCCCTCCATTCCTCCCTCCCTCCATTCCTTCTCTTTCCCTACTTCTTTCTTTCCTTTCTTCCTTTTTTCTTCCATCCCTCCCTCTGTCCCTCCTTCCCTCCCCCTTCTTTTCTCCCTCCCTCCCTCTCTCCCTCCCTTCCCCCTCTCTCTTTCTTTCTTTCTCACATCTTTCTACATTTTAAGGATAAAGTTCCTAAAATTACTGTATGATGAACAGTATTGCCCATAACGCAGTCCTACACTGCTTTTTGTGAAAACCATTTCCTGAATTTCCATTAAATGCATTTTAGTTCATGGTTCTAGATACCAGGAAATAGTGTCTTTCCATGCTACTATCTTTGAAACTTTTGGATTTTTATTTATTTAATAAAGATGGGATGCTAATAAAGAGGGCATGCCTCTCATACATCCTTTCTATTCGAGTTACTTGATACCAAGGAAAACCTAGATATGCTGTAGAGAATTTACATCACACACAGACAAAATAAGTAAAATGAACAAAATGTTCTTGAAGTGTTTCCAATTTTGACAAAGTTATAATAATGTAAGACAATTTTCCTCAATTAACTTCTTTTAAATCTCCACTACAGAAGTTTTGATTATTTTATAATAAATTCCTCAATAGTCATTTTTGTCTCTAAAAGGTAATAGTTTTACTTATTCTAGTACTATAATAAGTGGTAAAGTCATGAATTGTGAGAAAATAAAGAGCAAAGGTAGAAAACAAGATATTCATTTTTGAATCATTTAGTAAGTAGATTTGGCTTGATTTGCTAATCAATTAGATACACAAAAAAGAGAATGAAATCTAGGGGAATTTGAATTTAATTTTTTGTTGTTGTTGTTTTTTGTTTTTTCGAGACAGGGTTTCTCTGTAGCTTTGGTGCCTGTCCCGGAACTAGCTCTTGTAGACCAGGCTGACCTCGAACTCCCAGAGATCTGCCTGCCTCTGCCTCCCAAGTGCTGTGATTAAAGGCGTGCGCCACCACCGCCCGGCTTGAATTTAATTTTTATTTATTTATTTATATTTATTTATTAAAGATTTCTGTCTCTTCCCCGCCACCACCTCCCATTTCCCTCCCCCTCCCCCAATCAAGTCCCCCTCCCTCGTCAGCCCAAAGAGCCAGCAGGGTTCCCTGCCCTGTGGGAAGTCCAAGGACCACCCACCTCCATCCAGGTCTAGTAAGGTGAGCATCCAAACTGCCTAGGCTCCCACAAAGTCAGTACGTGCAGTAGGATCAAAAACCCATTGCCATTGTTCTTGAGTTCTCAGTAGTCCTCATTGTCCACTATGTTCAGCAAGTCCGGTTTTATCCCAGGCTTTTTCAGACCCAAGGAAAAGGGAATTTTAGGAAGATAACTGTATTTTCAGTGATTGAATAATCAATTCAAATGGAAGAAATAATGGGCTTGAAATACCTATGAGATGTTTGAGTTTGAAATCCAGTGAAGAAATGTAGAATGACATTTACTATTAATCCAAAGTACAGTTGATTGATGAAGCCATAAAATTAAGAAAAGTCACCAAGAGAGCAGGTAGTACGAGATTATAACTACAAATGAATATTGAAGATTATCAACATTTAAAAGATAGGAACAAGATGACTTGAGGAAGGAAGCTATATTAGAGTAGACATTATTATGTATAAACTTTAACAAAATTCTCAAACTAGGTATTTATTTGTGGGGATTGATTTTATCTTTGTAACAGGTTAGTCAAACCAACTGTAATTCTAATTTAATTACCATGCGTTTGGAAAAGGGATGTAGGTTATCTGTGAGTTGTATTAATCACCTCCAGCGTCTCACTTTCTGATCACCACATATTCAGTATATTCTCCTTTTGATGCGGTCATTTTCTCACCCTTGTTCAAACAGTTCCAGAAGCCACAACCAGTCATTGTTGATCTTAATGAACATTGTCACTGTCAGCTCTTGATCTCTCTTAATGTCCTTTATCAAAGACAATGAAAGATAACATTGATGTTACGCCTTGATGTGGATCCTCTTGATAATTATGAACAAACCGGAAGATTTCCCACCCCACCCCCCACTCTCAGTTTATGATTAAAAGTCTAGTCAGAATAGCCATAACATGCATTTCCACACAAAGCAGTACCAATTCAGATACCCCACGTAGCTGATGGCAGTGAACTCCCACCACCAAAGAAAAGAAGTATCATTTGACTATTATATCTATCTCTGCTCTCTAGGGAATGTTCTTCCCACTTCTAAGTTGTGCATTTCCCCTTCTTGTTGTACCCTCTGAACATTGCTAAATTGAGTAATCTGGCTTTCACCCCTCCTTAAGAACCAGACTTCTTCCTGCTGGTAGACTGCTAAAGAACCAGTAATAAGTTTCACTCTGAGAAGGCACCAGTTATTACCTTGGAGTTTTGTTTTTGTAGACAGAATAGCTCTCTGAAATCCTTCATTGACTTTCTATCTGTGTAGTACCTCTTTAGCTCCAGGTACCAATAAGTATATTCTGGTTTTCATCAATGAGATTCTTAAGATGGTTCTTTCTCCTTGTTATGAACTGGTCCTTACCCATCACCCAGAAATCTCACAATTAAATGTTAAAGATCATTTTGTGTACTTTTCTGTAGTTAAACTTTCATGAGAGGGATAATCATTGTTTCTTTCTTTAGGACTATTTCATCCACATGAACAGAGTTATCATGTGCTTAATACCTTAGCTACATGAAGAATTTTAATAAGTAAAAAATAAGTATATTTTTTTCTAACTCAAATAATTTTCCAACTTTTAAAACACTGTATTCAATTTTTTGGCATCAAGACACAATTATATTTTCCACACCTTCCAGTTCTTGTATTATCCATTTTTTCCTCAGAAATATTTAATATTTCTTGGAATCATATTTCTTTTAATGATATCTACCACAGATTGCTAAAACTCTATTTTTTACCTTATCCTGATTCAAATTTTTTTTCTCCAAAAATACAATGAGGCCTGTGCTAATAATTATTTTACTGCATCAATTTCTGTCGAGATTTAATATTAGTTTTCTTGTCACTCACCACAATGCTTTAAGCAATTAAACACATTCTAAATTTGACAGTTCTCTATATTTGCATAGTGATTTCTGTATCAATCCTTTTATAAGGAACCATTCAGTTAAAATAGAGATTTAAAACAATGTTTTAAGCTGTAGATGACCAGTCCTTTGTGCAGGTCAAATGGTTTTCTACTCATATTGCTCCAAACAAAATTGAAGAGATACTGCATTAAGTTCTCATCTCATAAATGATTTAGTGTGATATCTAATGACAAGTCTCTACATATTTTATAGAATAAATTCCACAGTAGCTCAGAGAAGTGCTAATTTGAAGAGACAAACCTTCCTTTTTGATGGAGGCCTGACTTTAGAGACCAGAAAGGAAACCAACCAAGAACCACGATGTAGCAGAACATAAGCTGTCACAGGAGTTTGTACACATGGATAGGTAACCAGTCAGTCACACTCCTGTGCGCCAAGGCTCATACTAGTTGTTGTTAATGAACAACATCATCAAATAGTAGTAGTGATGTTTTTCCATGAATGAGTGTTCACAAATCAAAGTTTGAAGAAATCTAAAACTGTTTCCTTTGATTGTTCCATTTAGCACCTTCTATTGACATTCTAGAACAAGTTAGCAGCATTGGAATATAACAGTTATGAGC
Source organism: Microtus oregoni (assembly GCF_018167655.1). NCBI lineage: Eukaryota > Metazoa > Chordata > Mammalia > Rodentia > Cricetidae > Microtus > Microtus oregoni. The sequence continues at coordinate 22,216,224 of NW_024543060.1, forward strand.
ACATACTTGGCCCGCCTGACTCCTATTGTATTTGCGTCTGGACACTGATCTTTAATAAAGAGTAATCGTATCTGAAGATAAAAACTATCATTACAAGAGGCATTGTAAAAATGAAGCTTCTTTGGTAGTAGTCAGATGAAATGAATCTTAAAAAACGGTTGTGTTAATTAATATTTGTTTTCAATAGATGCTAAGCAATGGCAGATGTTCAAATGGCATTACCAGGTATATCTGCTAATAACTTAATGAAGACATGCCACCTTTTCATAGTTGTTTAATGCTTCACTGATGCTTCTCACCGGTAATCTCTTTTACACTCCCTCTAGTCTCCTGAGATATAAGCAGTTTGTCATATTGCCCACCTGAATGACGACAGAGTGGAAGCCCAGTGGGCTTTCCGGTATCATCCAAGGTTGTGTAGTACCTGAAAGACATGTCCTTACTATTTGATTCTTTGTGATAGCCCTAGATCTACTTTACATATATGATTTCTTATGAGCTAAAATGCAGTTTTTCAAAAGAAAAAATATGTAATATACCTGTTTTTGTGTTAGATAAAATTCACAAAATAATTAATACTTTCCTCTTTTAGCTTAAATTGTGAGATATTTTAAGGCATTTTTGGGTTTTGTGTAAAGCAATTTCTCTTCCCTATTTAGAACAGAATTATCAAGGAATTCTATGATATGCCTAAAAATTAAAATAATTCTTAGTAGCATCTAAGTAATTTTAGATGTATTTATTATGTTATTTTAAATGCATGAGTGTCTTGTTTGCACGTCGGTATGTGTATCACTTGCATTCCTATAGCCCATAAAGGTCAAAAGAGGCCTGGGAATGGAATTACAGATAGTTTGTGAGCTGCCATTGAGGTGCTAGGTATCTAGCTGAGTCTTCTGCTAGAACAGCAATTGCTCTTAAACACTGAACTATCCAGACCCAATGCTTTAAATTTCCCAATCTTGCTCCCTTAATGACATTCCATGGGGATCCTTCCTTCCTAGGATTGATGGCACCTGCAAGCTTCCAACACAGTACATAGAAGTGGCTTATGCTTCATTTATACTAAGGTATTGAAGATGATGCACCATTGCATCTGAGCTTAGTCATAGGAAATGGTGTTGACTGTTCTTTCTTCTCATATCATTTACTTTGCAAATAAGCAGTTACCATATGGGGAGAATACTCAGATGTCACTGTGGGAGATTTCTTGCATCGAGGAACTTAAGCCTTCTAGTTCTGGCAAAATATAAACTAATTTAAAGACAAGTGTGAGGCCTCATGCAAAGGGATCTATTTGCTTAGACTATGATTACATGTAATTTTAGCTTTGAAGTATATCTTGCAGCTTTACTAGTGACTTTAAATCTGAATCATCCATCTAACCTGCATCTAGATGTCAGATGCACAGAAACAATGAGATATAAGTGCTTTAGCAATTTTATGCTTTTTGTCTCTGGTTAGCATTTTATATAGCAATAGAAAATTCAGATGATTTTAATATTGCTCAGAACACCCACATTTTACTATACAGTTATATTTGAAAATAGCAAGATGTTTGGAAAAGAGATCATTAAGTACAACTATATGTAGCTAAGCTCAGAAGTTCTAAGAGAACCATAGAGGCGCTTGCATTGAAAATTATGGGCTAGTGAGATACAAGAAGGCAAGCACAATAACAAGCCCAGGCAACAGAATATGTGCAGGCAAAAAAAATGAAGAATTATGTTGCTTATAGTGAATTTGAAAGAAAAATGATTGTAACAGCAAAGATGGTACCACTGCTGTGAACAAGAGAATGGTACACAAGGGCCTCCTTTTTTGGATAAAGTTTGAATTAGAAAGTTCTGAGGTGTCAGTAATGTTTCTAACTAAAAGAATAAATAGTGTTTTTTGAGTAGCCACTTAAAATAAAATTAACAATGCACTAGGCATTTTTTGTTTAGGGGCAAATAATGATTTTACAATTGGGTATACATTGCATTTGTTGCTGCACAAACACACAAATTTTAACATAATTTTTGTGCTTTTATAGAATATACATTATTTTGTGCAGTATGAAGGGGTCAAAAACAATAGTAACATTGTTTAATGGCTGAATGCAAGGGTGCTCATAAGGTCAACTTGTTACTTTTGGCTGGATTCTTATCATGAAATAATGGGAAGATCCACACCCATTATCAATAAAGTAGATCTCTTCTCAGGACTCTGAAACATTTATAATTGGCTTTTTATAGGGAAAGTGATCAAAGAGAATAGGGCTGAGTTTCCATGTGGTGGGAATCTCCAAAAATGAACTTAGAGGCTTCTGAGCAAATATGGTACAATTATTATAAAAAATTTATACAACTAAGCATATAAAAATTTATAGGATTTTAGTATATATGGTTGTACTCAAATCACATGCACACACATATATTTATACACACATGTATATATACTACACAACGATATATTCAGAAAAACATAGATGCATATTTACATAATATAGATATACACACATGTATATACATAAAAATAAAAACATTGTTTTATTTTCATTTTCATTATTTTAATAAAACATTCCATCAAAACTACTTAGGGAAGGAAGAGTTTATTTAAGTTGACAGTTCCAAGTGCCAGTCCATTATTGTGGGAAAATCATGACAAAAATAATTTGAACAGCTCATCACATCACATTATGGTCAAGAACAGGGAAAATGAATACACATGTGTTTACCTGTGCTCAGTCTCTTCTCTATATTTACACAACCATTGATCCTGACAAGGAATAGTGCTGTTCAGAGTGGGCTGGGTCTATGCATATCAGTTGACATCAATCATCAGGATAATTCCCCTTAGACATCCGCACCAGCTATCCTGGTCTAAACAATTACTCATTGACGATCTCTTCCCAGACAGCTCAAGATTGTGACAAGCTAAGGATTAAAAGTAGTCATCAAGAACGTGTAGACTGAGTAGTCCACCCAGCCGTGGAGGAAGCAAGATGTGGCAGCCTCGCCCAAAATGGTAAGTGTAGATCCTATCTCTCCACAAAGAGACTTCTCTTTGTAACAGAGAACATTATAGAAACTAAAAGACAGAAAACACGATTGTGTTGGTGTCACCACACAGATGTGAAACCTGGAGATTGAGCTGTGCAAGCAAGCAGATAAATCCCAGGGCATAAAGAGCTCACATTTGTTACTCTAACACATCATCTCATTAGAATTCTGGAAGGAATTCTAATACTTTTGATAATCAGATTGGTTTTCTCTAAAACCTTCAAGTTGCAGGAACATTCTGATCTTACAGCCAAGGAAATGGTGTCCCGTGCCAATATATTCAAGGCAGACAACATTTCAAGACGGGTTTCCATTGTCTCTGTTGTGTGGTTATTAGAGATCTGTCACTGGTATGCATATCTACAATGAGAAAGATCGAGCAGACAAAAGAAATTACAAATGTATAGTTTGAGGGGACAAAGAGCATGAGCCTTGCATGGTGCTGAAAGAGGTAAAGAGGAATGGAGTAAAGAGAAGGGTTCCCTCACAGGACAAGACCCCGGCCAGCCAATCCTGCAGTTTGTCAGAAGAAAAGGCCTTAAGGAATGACTTGTCCCTAAAGAGCAAAAACAAATCAAAACTTCTGCCAAAACAATTCAAGAAGGGTCCAGGTTCCAGGTTTCATCCTCAGCAGGCAGCTGAACTTGGCAACTTTGGACATGTGATTCTGGTGTTATAGTCATGAAGAAAATATGAGTAAAGACACTGTGGAATCATCCTCTGTGCTTAAGGAAAGTTCCTAAGGACAGGCGTATGTCAGGGGTGTCCGTGCATGGAGGCCTAGAGAGGCCATTTGTGAAGCTGTGGAGGTGAAGCCTGCACTTCATTGGTGACCCTAAGATGTTGGAGATGCCAGAGCCATGGATCCCTGCCAAGGAAAGCTGCTAACAGGAGTGGAAGCAGCCCAAGAGAAGGAAGTCTGCTGCAATTGACAAAGCTGAGAGGACTGGGAGAGCTAAGAGCCCTTTGACAGAGTTTGGAGTTTGCCCTGCTGGGTTTTAATCTTGATTTAGTCCAGCATTTTCTCACAACACCCTCTTTTCTCCCTTTAGGAATGGAAATATGTTTTCTGTGATGTTGTATGTTGAAATAGGCAATTTGGGTTTTACTTTTATATTAGGTTATGGTTAAGAGATTGGCTTGAGTCTCAGAAGAGATTTTGGACTTTGAAATAGTGTTGAGACTGTGAAAGACTACAGGAACTTTTGAAGTTTGACGAAGTGAACTCTGCTTTATATCACTACAAGGGCCAAAGAATGGACTGTGGTGGTTGAAATAAACTCCCATAGGCTCATATATTTGAGTCTATATATTTGGTTTTCTAAACACTTTTGGAAGGGTTTAAGAGGTGGGGCCTTCTGGAGGAGGTATGTCACTGGAGGTGGCTTGGAGGTTTCAAAAGCCCACAGAACATGAACAAGCCTCTCTCTGTGGGTAGGAGAGGAAGAGAAAACGGACAAGACTCTATCTCGGATGGAGTGTTCAGATGAAATTGGAAACAGACACAAAAGGCTGAGGAGGATGGATCCCATGTGAAGGTTGGAGGACAGGGAGAGATTGTTTGGTCAGCTCTTCCTAGGCCCCTCCCCCACACTCAGGAGCCCTTTGTGACAGGGAGACAGGAGCTCTGTGATGCGGACCTGGACCGAGCTGCCAACTCCCAGAGAGAACTCTCAGAGTTCAGTTGCCTGAGAGCAACAGTGCGATTCAGATGGAGAATTTTCTCTCTCTTCTGGAAAGCGCTGATCCTTCATGACTGACCCCCAGCTTCACCACTTGGGCAGTGGACACAACTTTTGCCCTTGTGTGTGGGCTGGGGCTCATCTACCTATTATTACCTCTCCTCCCCCTTGACTCACCCTCACCTCCACCAGCAGAAAGCACCACCACCAAAAAGGCGGTGAAGAGAGAGCCCAGCAAAGTCAGGAAGAAAATCAGGACTGTGAAGGCTTACAGAGTTCGCAGGAAGAAACCGAAGAAGGACAAGGTACTGGTTTCACTTCTGCACAGCATGCTGAAGAGGCTTATCAACATCGTCAACTTATGCCAGCTCTTAGGACAAGATGTCTCAGGTGAAGCATTTACACCAGATGCTGCCAAAGTCCACCTGCCACCAAGGGAACCCACAGAGGAGTCTGTGGCAACCAACTTGTCCATAGAGACTTCCTCTCCTCCTCCTCACAAGGAACACCTGTTGCTGAAAGATTCTAAACCTTTGCCACCTGTCCTGCTGAATTCCTCACAATTGAGTCACAGTCATCTGCAATTGCCTCTTGGCCATCAGAGACCTTGACTCTTGGAAGACGCCATTCACCACCATAACAACAGGCCCTTTTCTACTCATCTGATTGAGTGGATCATGTGGCTTGTCCTCTACCCATGCCAGATCCCATCATGGAAGCTCCCCAGTTTGACTGGTAAATACTGGCTACCTCACAGAGCACACAGCTGCCAGGTTTGTCTTCTCCCATGTCAACCACCCCAGGCCTTAACCTCTCAAAGAGGCCTACCCCAACCACCCCAGACCTTAACTATTCTAGCAGGTCTACTTCAACCAGCAAGTATCATATTTGCAAGGTTACCAAATTAATTTCAGTAATAGTTATAAAACATTATAAACATGGTTCAGTATTAAGTTTTACTGCTTCTCAACCATGGTCTAGAACGTACTCACTTAATTTAGCTAAGCTTCTATTAACATTTAACTCTTAATTAAAAGAAGCTTTGTTTAGGGATGAGTTTATTCCAGATTTAAAATACATTACTGAATATTTTCTCTATTGTAAGTTATTATAATTCACATTGATATCTAAAATTGTTTGAGTGTCCTTTGTATGCAAACTTCAGCACTTTTTTCGATGTTGCCAGTTTTCCATCACTATCACTTGAAATTTGAATTATTTTTGAGATAAAATCACAATATAATTTACTAACAAAAGTCAAAATAAATATATTTCAATCAGCTAATATTACTTAGAAGATCAAATAAGTTGAAATCAATAGAAACTGTGTTTATAAAGAATGCAATACTAAGGAAAATCCAAAAGTCACCTTTCAATTTGGGCTAGAAGGTACAGTAACATTGCTGTTCATGATATACTATTCATGGCTCAGATCTTAAAGTGTTTAGTATAAGATGCATACATCCAAAAGTATAAATATTCAATAAGAAAATATATTATACTCAAAGTTAATATGGTCCTTCACATATACACATGTGCATATGCATATATAAGTTGTATCATTCATAGTGAAATAAAAAAAAACACTTAGTAAAATGGTTAGCCACAAAATAAATATTCAAAACCAGGAGATATTTACTTCCAGCTAAAATACTCAGTAATGATCATGTAACAATGTTCTTGTCAAAACAGAAAAAACAAAAGATTAATAAGAAAATTATTAAAATGTGAACATAATTTTTTAAATTATTAACTCTGATTAAGCAATGTATGTACATTTAATTAGTTGCACATATACCTAATTTAATCAGGTTAATATTTATAGTGTATTTTTCAAAACTGAATTTTCTATAAGAAACACATAAAATTTTATCTATACTTAAATAATATAGTTTTTTTTAAAGAATAAAATTCTCAAAGTTGTTGAAATCGCTCAGTTCGAAAACTCTGTATTTTGTAGGTGTGAGTTTTATTGCCAGATCACACATGAACATGCCAATGTAATAGCTCATACTTGGAATTGCAGATCAGGTGGCATATAGATAGAAGGATCTTTAGGGATTGGTGGCAGAAAAAAAAATGAGTTTATAGCTATTTCTTATCACAGATGTGTAGAGAACATTCCACATGAAAATTGGCAGGGTGATAAATTTAGGAGCAAAAAGCTCGACAATATAGGTTCAGTTTTTTAAGTAATGTTTATACTCAAACTATAATAAAATGACAGAGCATCAAAGAATAAAATACTTAAATAATGTATATTCCTAATACTTTTTAAAAATTAAATTAATATAAAATAATGTCAAAATATTGTCTTTTGAGTGCATACATGTTCTTCATGTATCTTCATGTGTACATGTATGTGATTGTAGCTGTGAGAACAACATCAAGTCTTCTATATCCTTTATTTATAAAAGAGTCTCTCTCATTAGTTTAGGAAATATCATATAGATTGGGTTGTCTTGAAGAAAGTGAAGACAGCACCCCATTAAATTAGTAATTTTTTTTTGCTTATGTTAGGTAGTGGGCCAAAATATTCCTGCACACACATTATGTAGTAAAACAGGATAATCTCTTGTAAAAGAATAATAAGGGGTGGGGAAAAAAGAATAATGAATAGCTGTTAATTTTTCTGACACATTTTCCTACTGCAATTGCCAGAACAGGTAATAATATAAGATTTTTTTCAAGTATAATTGTGTCTTCTGATCACAAATATACCAATGAATTGTAAAAGAAACAACAAACATGGAATTTGGACATTGATTTGTCCAAATGTTTCACAGCTACCAAAGGTAGTATATTTGAAATATGTGCAGATTAGTAACATTCATTATTTACTGCTAGAAGCAAATTATAACTAGAAGTTTAAAAACTTGTTTGCAAAGTGCTGACCTAGATGGAAGCCTCTAGAAAATCATTTGCTATGGATTTCTTACAGAGCTAAACATTGCTTTCTTCCATGTTTTCTATCAATTTCTCGTCAGAGTCAATTTGAAAATCTAATTGTGATCCTTTAAGTCTTGAATTAAAAAGATAAGCACTTCTACTTATTTCCATTTTTATTGAAATCCCAAATTGTGACTTTGCAGAATCATGCATTCCCGTAGTTTCCTATAGTAATGTGTAGGTGTTGTGTTTTGTTTTGGAAATTCTCAAAATGTTTCTTACATTTCACGTGGAGTATTTTTGAGAAAGATCCTTTTGGATTGCAGGATGTGTTCAATGACTACTTCTCCATTTTGTACACTGTGGTTTGCTTCTAAAGTCACTGTATACTTACAGAACACAAAATCATTTTGATCAAAGTGAGGACCATACTCCATCACAATCACAGTGACTACATCAACCATGCTATGAGTGTAAGACTTTCCTATCATACATAGAATGCATAGCAGGTGGTGGTGAAATCATCAGGGAAATCTGAGTAACAAGGGAAATGTCACAAAATAGTTTGTGAAATTTTGGAAAAATTCATAATATTCAAATTTCTTGCTTGAATTCAGGTGAATTTTTAAAAATTAGACTTATTTGTTTTATTTTATCTTGGCTGTGTGTCATATGTGTGTCTGGTGTCCTCAAACATCAAAGGAGACTATCAAGTCTCTTGAATTGAAGTTATTGACTGGTGTGAGTCACCACATGAATGCTGGGAATTTAAGACAGGTCCTCTGCCAGAAAAAGCAAGGATCTTTAGCCCTAGGTCATCCTTCCACCCCTACAGTGATTTTATTTAATTGTTCTTTTTAATGAGAAGCACCAGCTACATATTTAGAGGTCAAATACCAATGAAAATGTGAAGTTGCCTACTGAAAATATATTAGCAATTTCAAGACAATGACAGCATAGCATTAAGTGAAGAATTGTAGCCTATTGGTTCTAGAACTTCTGGTTCTGCACAGTATTCATGCTCAGGACATTGACCCTCCCTGGGGCATTTCATATGCCTTAACAAAAATGTGATAGTTGTTATGTATCAGTAACAGAGTTCACAGATCCCACCTAATGCCAAAAAAACAACAAAAGCAAAATATAAACAACAACAATAACAACAACAAACTTTGCTCCACAATAAACTGCAAGAATTTCTCTTTTCCCTCTCTAGAGAAAAAAAAAGCTATTATTTTGCAAATTTACCCTTTCTCTTGTGGAATACAAAGTATCTAAGAATAGTATATCATAAGAATAGACATTAGAGACATTCATTAAAAGTAAGATTTGAAAGACACAACAGGGTAACTGAAAGGAAAATATCTGGAGTCATCATTGCCACTCCCTGCTCAAGTTTAGGCTTCAGTTATTTATGTTTGTATTCACATCATTAGCTTGGCACATTCTTTCTCTGCTTTAAAACTATTTTTTTTCACTGTCTTAGTGTAGAGCAAAATATTTTAAATAATTTCAGTTTATCTTTGGATATGAGTCTAGTTTTCACTTTTTCTAAATTGTTTAATATAGCTTTTAAACATTAGTGACAAAATGAAAGTGATATAAGACTGAAATTATTTTATTGTGGAAAAAGTAATGTTTTACACAAACAACTGTCTGTCCAAATAGAACCAAAAGAGAAGGAAGGAAAAACTGGTCCGCACTTAGATTTGATGTCATTTGTTATATAGATATTTCTTCTAGGTTGGGATATACTGACTATAGCCTCACTATAGTCTGAGTATTCTCTCTTCCATTAGACCTTCATGTGATAAGGCTTATTAATATGACCTGTCAGAGGAAGAGAGAGGAGCTTGTGATGCACAGGAAGATGATAGGGCTTCCATGGGGGACAGACTATGGAGCTTCACGATGTTTCAGCAGAACTTCCCTAAGCCCTTTGCAATAAAAGGTTATAAAGGAGGTGAAGGGTGACTGGGGATGAGACTCCTCCTAAAGGCAGATGTCCGGAAATTGTTCAGAGAACTCTCAGGTGGCACAGATTTTTGTGAGTCATCTATGTCAGGAATGGAACTCTAAAGGTGGTTCTGCATAAAAGTCACGTAGGAGTCTTCCTAGCTGCGGAGATGTTGTTGATTCATTCCTACTGTTTCAAGTTAGTCCTAGAAACGTATTGGTTCACCAAAATGAACTTGGAATGGATCCTTTCTTGTATTTGAAAATGATGACTTTTTTCTGGCAAAGACATTGTTTTATATATCTCAACAACAACCCTTCAAGAAAGTTAATTTTTAAAATTCTTGCTTTTTGCTAGGTATCTTGCTTATGGAACCTCTGATTCATGGCCCTCCAGACAGTGTCAGACCTTGGCTCCCTTTCATAGCATGAGTCTCAATTCGGACCAGTCATGGGTTGGGCACTCCCACAAGTTCTGAAACATCTTTACTCCAGCACATCTTGCAGAGAGGACAAATTGTAGGTCAAAGGATTTGTGCTTGGGTTGGTGTCCCAATCCTTCCTCTGGGAGTCTTGCCTGGTTACATACGATGGCCATTTTAAGGTCAATTTACCCCATTTAGGAGTTTTTGCTAGGATCAACCTTGGAGAGTCTTGGGAATTCTCATTGCTCTAGTTTTATACCTCACCTCTGAAATGCCATTGCATTCTAGTCTCTCTCAGGACTGTCTTCCCTCCATATCCATCACCTGTCTTTTCCTGCTTCCATCCCCACCCACCCCCAAGGCAAAATCTATTCTAGGTCTCCTTCCTAGGGAGGAGTGTCTGACGGAAAGGCAAGTAGTGGGGGAGGCACTGGGAGAAGAGGAGTAAGGGAAAACTGCAACCAGGATGTTTTGTATGAGAGAAGAATGAAAACATGACTCCAGGTTCTGGCTATTACAAATAATGCTGCTATGAACATAGTTGAACAAATGCTTTTGTCATATGATAGGGCATCTCTTGGGTATATTCCCAAGAGTCGTATTGCTGGGTCTTGGGGTAGGTTGATCCAGAATTTCCTGAGAAATCGCCACACTGATTTCCAAAGTGGTTGCACAAGTTTGCATTCCCACCAGCAATGGATGAGTGTACCCCTTACTCCACAATCTCTCCAGCAAATGAGTCATTGCCAAATTCCTTTTATGAAGCTACAGTTACCCTGATACCAAAAGCACACAAAGACTCACCAAGAAAGAGAATTACAGGCCAATCTCACTCATGAACATCGACGCAAAAATCTTCAATAAAATACTGGCAAACCGAATTCAAGAACACGTGGCTCTTTTTATTAGATACAAAACACGATTTCTAATGTGTTCTGATTCTTCTTCCCCACTTCCCCAATAGCATGCTATTCTACACTAAAAAAAAAAAAACCAACTATTCCTCTTTCTTATATATAGTCCTTGTAGTAGCCTGAAAAGTTAATTATACCTTTCCTTCTTTCTATTTTATTATTTTATTCTATTATCCCCCCAAATAATATTACAAAAATTTATGTGCTTCCTTCCTCTCCACATGAATCCACTGCAAAGCCTGTCTCAGTATTTAGTATTAACAATGAGTTACACATTGAAATGATCAATTCAGAGATCCAGGAGGCTGAGCTGTGGGAACAAAGAGCTTGACTTAACAAGATACAATTATTCTAACACTATTGTGAAAGTGATGTTATGGGTCTCAATGTCCAAATCTATTTTTATGTTTAGTCTTAACTCTGTTGCTGAAGCAGTTTTTGCTGGTGGCTCTTCCTTCTGCATAGTAGAGTGATGATGACCTCAGGGAGTGGACCCACCACCTGCTGACTCCCACTGTATAAATTGCTACACATTCTGCAAATACCAGGGAAGCTATTTCTCCGTGCTATTTTCTGCAGTGGAGAGGTTTCCCGAGTGGTGCTGTTACTTGTCTCATGACTGTCCCAATTTTAGTCAACTATAACACAACCTGAGAAAGCTAGGACCCTTCTATAATATTCCTTAAAATTATATAATAATACGTTTGTTAGGGGGTGATTCTAGCTCCTTTTTTTTTTAAGTAACTGATCTTATTTTAGGCACTTGTTCAGCACAGCCCAATCTCTCTTTGATATTTTTTTTCATTCCCCTGAGATGTATATCTATTTCTGCTTCTGTTTCCCAAGTCCTCTGAGAGGATAGCAAGGCAATGAATTCATTGGATTTTTGGTTTAGCAAAGCCTGTCTTTTCAGTCAGTAAATCGTTCTGACCATCTGTAAGAAACTCCACTCCCTGTCACTGACCTTTTGTTCGTTTCATGTTTGAAAAATGTCTTATGATTTGTCCTAACATCCTCTGCAATCTTCTTTTCACTTGTCCTCTTCCCTCTTCTGGTCATATTTTTCTTTTACAAAATCATTTATATATTCACACGTTTCTCCCGAGAATCCCTTTCCTTTAGTCTCCTTTCTGCCTCTGGTGCTTCTTGGTAAGGATTCCGTCAGTGGTCCCATGTTTGCAGAACATTTACAGTGGCAATTCAATGGAAATGTAAAATGATGATTGCTTTTAGCTTTCCCTTATTTGTTTCTGACCTTTGAAAGTGAAGAAGAATTCACTAAGCTGGTCATTAAACAAACGTTTACTAAGTACTTACTGCACTTCAGGACAGTTCTGTACTTCAAGTTCTACTCACGTCGTTCCTTATTCTTAGTAAAAAGACATTTGAGGTTAGTTTAGTTGTAGCATGCTGGACTGCTTATAGATCTGATGACTATGTCAAAATCTAAAGCCCACACAAGACAAAGGTTACTTAAGTGGGACTTTATTTCATAAAACACATGTCAAAATGATAAATAACAGGTCCTCAACACTTACTTTATTGATGTCTGGTAACGCCAAGGATTTCTTCAGTGAGGAGAGTTATATAATACGAAGCTACATGAGCATGCTTCTATCCACTTTTACATCACCCGAAGCTGGTTTAGGCAGAGTGGGTCCTGAGAGGCCCTGGTTCTTTCTACGTTCAGATCATGCACAAAGGCTAGAACCTTGATATAAGAGTCAGACAATTTTCAATGCTAAAAAGTTTATATTGGACAAAGCTTTCAGAAAATCAACATCAGTTAAGCAACCCACTATTTAAAATATCATAAAGGTGTATTTAATTTTGCTTAAACAAATAAGCAAGTTATTTTAAATGTTTACTGGAACAATTTAAATCTTATAGCTTTTTTAAACTTTTGTAAGTTTTCTTCTGATTCTCCATAAAGAACAGGTGACAGCAATGAATTTGAACACAAAATTTATGAACTTCAACTATTGGTGGTGTCTTTTGCTCTCTCTTAGTTAGTCACCTGGTAATAAGCAAATAAAAATGCGCACTTGAGTAGCCAGTAACATGTGTGTTATTATACATACATGCATGGAACAGCAATTAATGAAAAAGAAGACCATGAATTTTAAAGAGATCAAGAAATGTTATATGGAAGAGATTGGAAGAAAGAAAAGTAAGGAGAAAATTATGTTATTATATAATAATCTTAAAACTGCAAAAAACAATATTTAAGCAAAGATTTCTATAATTCCCGTTAAACTGATAAGTAAATCTTAAACTATATATATGTGTGTGTATGCACACATACATATGTGTGTATATCTATCTATATATGGCAATAATGATGTTTAATAATGGCAATAATAAAAAATTCATTACAGTATTAAGTAGCATGCTAGCTTAAGACTTCTAGCTTCTTTTGCTTTTAACTCTTTCTAATTATTTAATGTAAAATTTAAACTTTGGTGGTTTCCTTCTCCTAGTCTAATGAAATTTAATATTTCACTGATACTCTTCTCATACTTTATATATCTCAATTAAATTGATAGTAAAATCTAGATACATTGCAACAATTTCACAGTGTTATTTTTTCTTTAAACACATTAACTTTTTAAAATTTATGAAAACACTATTAAATATGCATCTTTATTTTCATTTTGTGTCTCTGCTTTAGCTAGAATGGAATTTACATCTGGTACTCTTTTTGAAGACTGGGAGTTTTAGTCTCTCTCGTAGTGCACAATTCTACCAGTAAGATACTTCTGTTTTATTACTCAGATTGTCATTCTTGCTTTATTTTTTGATGTGTTACCCAATGCATCTTATGTGTATCTGTATTACACAGCATAAAGATTATTTTTTTTAGTAAGCTTCTTGTCAGTATTTCAACACCACATTTCATAACCTCATGGCCTCTGCTTTTGACAAGAAATTGATCTAATTGATATCTTTATTCCTATGTATCTATCACATTATTATCTCTGGAAATGTAGTTTTTTTTCTTTCGTGTTTGAATCATTAATATAATGTACCTTAACATAGTTTGCATTGAATTTATTCTGATTTAATTTGACTGGCAAAATCCAATGGCTATGGAACATTCCAACTACTGCGTCCCTTACATTCTTTCTCGTACATAGCTTTTCCTCTTCTGCAACTTCTAAATCCATTTGGATGTTGCACTCCTTTTCCCCAGGCCTATAGTTTGATTTTGAATCCATAATCCCCATTCTTTAAGCTGAATAATTTCTATGCATTTTCTCTAAGACAGCTAAGGACTGCTGTAATCACCTGCAGTTCACCCTTAAGACCATTTGTCAGTGAAGCTGTTCTGCAGTGTCAGTAAGTGTGGGCTTCAGGACAGCCATGGGCTAGAGTCTACCTTGCATGACACCCTTGCATAATTCTTTCTCATTGGCCCATCATCTGGACTTACATTCTGAATTCTTCAAATAATGTCTCCATTAGTATTCTATCCCAAGCAACATAATTGGTATTTGTTGCCATAAGTGTTGTAGAATATGGACAAAACAGACACTTTTATTCTCTAATGATTTTTACATGTGGGTGTGTGAGACTCCTGATTCAGAATTTGAAATAGAAAAGAATGATTATGCTTAAATTTAGAGTGTATTGTTAACTTTTATGACTTCATTTTTCCTCTTTATAAAACCTTTTGCTTTTATTTGGTATATAGTTTACATGCCAGACATTAATACAACCTTTTATTTTGAATAACTGAACAAGTATTATCTAATAACTGTGATATGTAATAACCTAAGTTACTTTACAATATATCTCTTGATCAATTTATTTAATTTTGATTACTTTTTTATATTTTAAATTTTTAACTTCCTACAATGAGAAATACTTTAAAAAAGAGTATTAGGTTTTAACATTTGACTTGGACTTGTGACTTATTATGGCCATATCATGAATTAATCTTTCTATGCTTAAAGTTGTTTTATGTAATTGTTTATCATTTGAAAAGAAATTGCCATTTCTATACCGGTTTTGAAGTCACCACCGATAAATATGTATAATATATTTATATGATTTTAAAGTAATCAGGAAAATATACTTACATATATAAACATATGCATATATAGAGTTATATACCTATCTGAATATGATCTGCTTATTAATCAAATTATCTGGAACCATGAATCAGAAATTTATTAAGATAGTATCTGCAATGCAAATAAGAAAATATCAGGAACTTAAATGTTGAATGTATATATATATATATATATATATATATATATATATATATAATCTTTTTCATTGGTTATTTGCCCTCCCTCTCCCCTTAAAAAGAAAGAAAATCTTTCTGACTTTAAGGTACTTGTTTCTTTATGTTGGGTAGAAGTAATGAAGCATCATTTGTCGCTTTTTGTTTTCTGCACAAGATGTGGTAATTTTCAAGAAGTTTCTTGGAAAGAATAAATTCCTCTTTTTCAAGTGACCTCTAATGATAGAGACTATATTTTTAATATATGATTTGCGAAACACTGAAAAGCGCGTGATGATTACTGAGTAAGGCAGTCTTGATACCGCTGTTTTCCGGTCATTCTATTATGTGTTTAGGTATTGGTTCCCATTTGCTATTGCATATGGAGGCAGTAGCTTTCCAGCTGCACATGAGTAAGTGACCCTATGTCACCACTGTGGTGCTTACTATCTGAGCAAGCTACTCCTGTTAAGCATGAACATGGCAACGCCAGCTAATGAGGCAATTAAAACTAAGGAACATACAGCACAAAGAGCTTCTCTGTATTCAGCTCACCTCAGCATAAAATATTGTTAATTCAACATTAAAACGAACATATTCTTTAAATAAATACAAGAATTTTGGTCTAAGGCTGATTCTTTGATCTTTGTATAAAAGCTTTTAGATTTAGATTCAAAACATTAAGTATTAAGTTTTAGTTGCTGTTTTCACCACTAGAATTTCTACCTTTGATTCATGAACTATACCCACAGAATATATGCCGAAATCAATGAAGGACCTGGCCAATGATATACATGAGTCCAATTTTTTAAAATTGATTTCAATTGAGCTCTACATTTTTCTCTACTCCCCTCTCTGCCTTTTTCTTCCCCCCCTCCAACCCTTCCCTAAGGCCCCTATGCTCCCAATTTACTCAGGAGATCTTGTCTTTTTGTACTTCCCATGTAGATTAGGTCTATGTATGTCTCTCTTAGGGTCCTCATTGTTGTTTAGGTTCTCTCTGATTGTGGTTTGTAGGTTGGTTTTCTTTACTTTATGTTTAAAAACCATCCATGAGTGAGTACATGTGATAAATGTCTTTCCATTTTGATGAGACTACTAAAATTTGGCTGAGCCATATTGTCATGTTGGCGCTATGCTCCTTAAATTGTATTTTTCAAGTAGTATGATAACTCCAAATACATTGTTGTGATATAATATTCATTTAAAATAAAATACACACATGTAGGCATATTTATAGAATGTCTCAACATAATTATCATAATCTTCAGATACTGAGGGAATATCTTGAGCTTTTTTTTCTTGTATTTTTTTTTTTTCTGTTTTCCAAATCTCTCCACTGGTCTTCAAGCTGGAGTATGTTCCTTTGGTTTCTCAGGAATGATTTCTAAGGCTTTAGTCTGGGGTTTTTGAATTTAAAGTGATCAGAATATGGACACTGTTAAAACTGCGAGTTCCTTTATTTTATTGCAATTCAGTTTTCTTGTCAGTGTTAAAAGTATATTAACACATTAGATATGGATGTTACTTATCTTTCAGATTTAAAGGCAATGTACAAAGTAAATCAAGGGCACAGAAAGAAAGAATACTTGTCATTTGCTTGAAAGTTAGGCTTGGCTATTTTTGTTCTTTCCTAAATATGAATATGGTGATTGAATTGTTGAAAGGCTAGCAATTACAATCAGTATGTGAGTTCATATAATTTTGATTTAAGCACTACCCCATAATCCATATTTATCTGAGTATATGCTTCACACTTCCTGAATTTCTGTAGCCTACGAATCCATTTTCATGGTATTGTTGATTCTGTTAGTGAGAATTATGTTTGCTTGTGTGTGTATGTGTGCATGTGTGTGTATGTGTGTGTGCGAAGATCAACAATGGAGGCATTGCAGGCACTATCCAGCCATTGTGATGCTGGAGAAAACATGTGTAGATTACCAGCATGCTATACTATTGAGTATAGAACATTTGGGTAATTGTTGAATTTAGACAAGGGTTGAAATTAATTCACCTCAGTATGATTTTTGATATTCTCATGGAACACATTTAATAGCCAAGAAGATATATCACCTGATGAAATTGAAAAAAAGAGCACATTCAGTATTAATAACACTTGAAAATTATAGATCAGGCTGAAATTTTCACATTAGTATTACATGAGAAATTGGAGATTAAAGAATTTTACAACCAAGTCTCATTTGCCACTTGCATTTTGTAAAAGTGTCAGAGAATGACAAAAAAATGACCACGCTAATAGTCTGTAATGTGGCAGTTTTATGCTTAACTTCATTAATGTCACTTCCTGTTATGGTTACATGCTTGTTGAGGTGTACTCTAGTTTAATGACAGCATAGGAAGGATCTAAAACATAGCCAATCAAAGCAAGAACATGAACACTATTCTTTTGTTAACTTTGCTGATGATACGGACACCAGAGTGCTCTCTTACTGTAAAGCCATGGGTGATTTCTTAACAACAAAAAAAAGGCCAAGAGCTGCTGACATCCAAAGGCTTGCCATACATAATGTGACTAAGCATACCATATCAGTGCTGTCTGCCCATGAATATGTGTGACGGAGTCAAAGTTCAAGGTTCTCCATACAATAATTTAAGGGATTTCTTGGACAAGCATGACATAAAGCATCTGTCAACTACAATAACATATTTGTTATAGAAACCAAGTAGCACAATATTTGGGGTTCATGTAAGTAGAGCATTTTATGTTACCTTGTTCTTTAATATTTCTAATTGTTACTGCAAAGACAAAATCATATACAAATAAGCCTAAGTGTTAGAAGAATGAATATTTTATAACACAGTTTTCAAAGGGCATAACTCAATATTCTAGCAAAAGTAAATATTTACAAGCTTAACCATGAAGCTTCCTGTATGGATATTGGTCTAGGACCTTTAGACATGTCCTGTGGGGATTGCAATACACTTTTCACTCCTCTGTGGACAGCAAGTGTGGAACATATACCTGGCAGAGGTACAATGACACATTACTTAACAGGTCACCAGTTTTTCCCCATATTATAGTAATGACTTAATAATAGTCATATGATTATAATAATTTTAGTATGTTCATTACTTATTTTAGAAGTTATAGGAAAAAATGAAATTCTGACTACCAAATAAATTATAATTCTTGAAATAAAGTATATTTCAGATACAACATGTAATAATAACATTTTTCAGACTCTCATTTTTACATTTCTGACATTTTCTTGGTAAGGAGGAGAGAGACAGAGGTTCTTCATTTGGTTTGAAATTTATTTTGTGTCATAGACTTTCTCACTGTATTATTTTCTGATGATTCTGGATATTTCCCGGCAAAGACAGATCTTTGTGCTACTGCAGGATGAATCTGCAGGACATCAAGAAATTAATGACAGAAAGATTCCATTCTATTTCTAAAGTGCCTTGTAGAGCTTGAACATAGCTGAGACTACTGGGCAATCTAAATCAATTATATTGAATTCACATAGGGTGATTATGCCCTTCCCAGCTCCTCCCTCGGCCAGCTGTTCCCAATCAGTCCTCATTCCTTAGTTCAACTGATGCCCCCCACAATGCTGACTGTGTCTTACTCCAGCAAGGCTTCTTAATAATTGCCCTCTCATTTGGACCAAACTCACCCATCACTTGCCTTTTAATGTTTTGTTTCCTTTCAGTTACTTCTGGCTTCTTTACATGAAATATTAATGGAATCTTATTGCTTTCCTTTGTCAGAAATTTATATAAAATGACGAATTTGAAATACCAAATGGTTTTTAAATAAGACAGCAGATCTTGGGAGATGAATAAATACTCTTACATTTGTTTTTTTTTTAATTATTGAAAAAATTTCAGCCTCCTCCCCGTCTCCCATTTCTCTCCCCACCCCACTCCTTTCCCCCTCCCCCACTCCTCTCCCCCTCCCCCACTCCTCTTTTTAACATACCTAATTATTAGACCAAAAATAAAAATCAAGAAATAGAATTTAACCATTCCATTTTATAATTATTTCAGAGGATTATTAAAAAAAATAGAACCATCCACATTCATATATTTTATAAGACCATAAGACTACACGAATCTAGATGATTTTAATGATTTTTGTGGTAGGACAAATCAGGGATTTAATATTGTTGCTGTATATTTTAAATTCTATATATACAAGATTGGTCAACAATTCCAGAAATCCACCTGAATCTATCTCCTGAGTGCTGGTTTTAAAGGTGTGACACCGTGCCCTTTAGGGATTTTATTTTTTTAATTGAGGAAACTGTTTTATAATAAACAGCAATAATGAAAATCATCTATAACTTACTTTAAGATGAAATAGACACGTTGAAAGTAATATAAGGTCTCCAAATGTCTAGTAAAAAAATGTCACTATAGAAACATATGAAGCCTCAATATTATTTCACTGCTAGTTCTAGATAAAATGATTGCTATTTGTCATATTTGAAGACAAATAATTTAAATCATTATTTATTCAAATTTTAGTATTTGTTGGTATAAAAGCATACAAGATAGGCTTCATTCCTAATTTATATAGAGAAATATTCAGGAACCATATTCATGAGTTCAGTTTCTCTGGTCTAATCTGAATTTTAACTCTGCAAACAAAACAAGTCTTTTCAGTTTCACCTTTTGTTGTCTTGTGTAAGTGAATTATTAGAAAAGTGGCCACATAGCTTGCTAAGCAAATCTTTCCTTTTACTAGTTTAGCTTATTTTTTCCAATATAAATTACATGTATATACAAGTGACGGGTGTGTGATTGTGACCAAATGCGCATGTGGAAGTCCGAGGATAACTGTATAAAATTGGGGCACTCCTACTTCTCCCTGGGCTGCAGGGACTATGCTTAAGTCAACAAGTGCATTGATTAGCTGAACCTCCTCACTTGCCCTATATTAGATTTAGTTCTTTATTGGGTAGGTCCCTTTTATATAGAATTTTCACAACTTTAAACCAGCACCCCTTTTTTTCTCCACAGTTGAGAAAGCCCATATTTTAGAGAATAGGTTTAAGGAGTTATTACGAAAAGGAAATATGCAATTAAAGGTTTAATGCTAATGTATTAATAATTAATTTAAGTTGATGCTTTTATTTCTCTTTCCTAGCATAAGAGCATTAAGGTGCATAAGAAAAGCCTATGCTCATCTTTAGGTACTTTCTATAATGGACGTTTCAACTGCAAGAAAATAACTCTGCGTGGCAATGTTTTTAACTCATGAGAATGCTGTTATAACATCTGGGTCACCGAAAATGCAATGGCGGCAACTCATGAAGGAAAACAGGGGTTATTTCTTTAAGAAGACTGGGTGAAAACCCAGATAAAGGGGAAGAGGCTTCACCAGTAACTCCAGTGTATATGTCTGAGCATCTAGATGCATTTTGCATGAGGAAATAGTTGTAAAGGAGATTAACATCCTCATTGTGGACCATTTTTATTTCAAATACGTCATATATCCTAAATGAAAATGTTGAGTAAGTAGGATATAGACAATTTGAAGATCAGGTCAGGAACAAGGCAATTACGGAGTTGTCACCCACCAGTATATGGCGTTAAAAATCAACACCTAGAACACGGAGAAACAAGTATGGATAGAAACAAATGATAGCTAGGATAGACTTCTTCCGAGTTAAAAAAAAAAATCACTACCACTATATCATTTTTTTTCTTTCTACTCCCCAATTTTCATAACAATACTTGCTAACAAAATACTGATTCTGCTGAACATTTCTTATCGATATATAAAGAACAATTACACAGGACTTAAGATTCTGTCTAGATATCACATTCCATATATATATATATATATATATATATATATATATATCCAAAGGTGGTTATTGTTTGAATTTGAGACTCCTAGTGTAAAAATAATTTTACTTTTAGCTTGGACTTTATCATTGCTATTAATATTTTTGCAGGTCTAGAGTTCTAACTCAGTACCTTGCTCCTAATAAACAGATTTTCCATGACTACACCAAAATTTTATTAACTTTAAATTTCCCTTGTGTTTCATTGCATTATAAACTTGCAGAAAATTGAAATCACAAGTTCTTATGTCCACAAGCATGCTTGAAAATGGAAGACACTCATGATTTAATACTTAATAAATAGAGCTGAATGATGGTGGCGCACGCCTTTAATCCCAGCACTCGGGAGGCAGAGGCAGGCAGATCTCTGTGAGTTTGAGACCAGCCTGGTCTACAGAGCTTGTTCTAGGACAGGCTCCAAAGCCGCAGAGAAACCCTGCCTCAAAAAACAAAACAAAACAAAACAAAACAAAAAAACAAATAGAACGACAGGAGTAATAGTAGAAAGTAAGAGAGGAAAAATGAGCCAAGTAAGCAGTAGAAAGGCGAATATGGAGGACACTGATGCATGATACATTCTGGCATGCACTATGTTCCAGGATGTAAACATGATTCTGTAACGTTTCTCGCAGTTACTTAAAGCAAAAATACACAACAAAATTGCCAATGTCATTCAATTTCCTCTTCTATGAAAAGAGAAGGCTGAACTAAAGTCCTCCAGCCTGAAACAGCAAAGGCTTCATGGTTCTCAGATTCCCAAGTCATATAGTACCTGCT
This sequence comes from Microtus oregoni, assembly GCF_018167655.1. Classification (NCBI taxonomy): domain Eukaryota; kingdom Metazoa; phylum Chordata; class Mammalia; order Rodentia; family Cricetidae; genus Microtus; species Microtus oregoni. The sequence goes on from NW_024543060.1 coordinate 22,237,958, forward strand.
ATCTTTGTGCGTCTTCCGGTTCCCCAGTTTGGACATGCTCATCTTCCTTGCCAGCTCTGCTCAGTCTTGCTTCCTCTCCAGCATTTCTACTAATGTCTTTCAGGCCATTGTTTTTGATGTCCATATTTGGTCTAGATTGGTTTTAGTTTCCTTTTATAAAAACGGTAAAACAAACAAACAAACAAAAAAAAAACCCAGTGATTCCTTTTGCAGTCAATCAATTTTAGGTTCAATCAACAAAGTTTTGACATTTTTTTTTTACTTTTTTAAAAATTTTATTTCTTTAAATAAAAAGCAAATTATCTTTTTTTTTTCATTTTCTATACCAATCCCAGGTCCCCCTCCCTCCTCTCCTCCCATTCCCTTCACTTCATCCCCAACCCACCTCCCATCACTCCCCAGAGAATGCAAGGCACATTGCTCCAAGGAAGAACCAAGGCCTTCCCCAATATATCCAGGCTGAGCAAGGTATCTATTCAGAGAGAATTGGTGGAAAAAAAGTACAGGCAGCAAGGACAAGTCCTGGTGCCACTACCAGTGGCCCCACAGGCTGCCCGAGCCATACAACTGTCACCCACATTCAGAGGGTCTTGGTCCTATGCTGATTCCCTCCTTGTCTGGTCAAAGTTGGTGAGCTCCCATTAGCTCTGGTAAGTTATTTCAGTGGGTGTCCCCATTATGGTCTTGAACTCTTAGCTCATATTCTCACTCCTCCCACTCTTCAACTGGACATTTTGGAGTTCAGCCCAGTGTTCCACTGCATATCTCTGTCCCCGTCTCCATCAGTTGCTGGATGAAAATTGTATGGTGCCATTTAAGATAGTAATCAATCTGACTATAGGGCAAGGTTAGTTCAAGAACCCTGTCTACTATTGTTCAGGGTTTTAGCTGGTATCATCCTTGTGGATTCCTGGGAATTTCTCTAGCTTCAAGTTCTTGCTAGCCCCATAATGGCTCCCTCAATCAAGATATCTCTTTCCTTCCTCTGCATCTCTGTCCTGGCCCCAACTTGACTATCCAGTTCCCTCAAGTTCTCCTCCCATCTCCCTTTTTTCCCTCCTCCTCCCCTCCACCCTCACTTCTACCCCTAACCCCATGCTCCCAGTTTTCTCAGGAGATCTTGGCTATTTCCCTTCCCAGGGGGTTCTATATGTGTAGGTTTTGATATTGTAAATAGAATTTACATCATTCAAAATTTATGAAGAAAATCTGGTGATGAGGAGTTGCAATGCTGATTGTGCCTTCAGATGCGACTCTTCAGAGCAGTTTGTCACTGATTCAGACTGCTCTCCTTCTGGCCATATCTAGAAAGGCTCAAGAACAGCAACTACAGCTTTGCCACATCTTCTGCTTCATCCACATGTTGCTATCGAACTGCAAACAGCATGGCTCCAAGAAGCTAATCCCAATTTGCCATCAATGGCAGTTTGTTTTTTGAAACTGGGCAATTAAATTACTAGTTTTTTAAAAGCTCAGATTACACCAAAGCCTATGGAGGAATGTATCCAAGTGTTTATGGCAAAGTAAAATAATGCCCCAACTTTAAAACTCATTAACTAAAACTTATTAGGTCAGCCTTCAATCCTGTTCTTTCTTAGTGCTTAAGGAAATAATGCAGACACATTAGCCTTTCCGTTCCTGTCAAATAGAGAAACAGGAGCGGCTTTTTCATTAGAGAGGGGATTAAATTTGAAAACCAGAATAATGGGAAGGTTTAGCAATACTAAATGAGTCATATTATGTTTGTAACCTAAATTATTCTTTTTTTGGTTTTAAATAATTAGAGAAATGATCTTTCAGTATACTGTTGTAGAAGCAATGCAGTTTTGTGTTGAACACTGTACCTAATTTCCTATTATTAATTGTACATGTTAATTGAGAGTCATTTTAACCAATCAATCAAAGGTAAGTCCTTAATGAGTTTCTGTAGTGTGAAAAATTCCGTGTTTAGTTTTGTACAACTTAGCTTTCTGACTTTGAAAAATTAAGAGTAACAGTTTGGAACTCTGTTTTATATTCTCTAAGAGGAGGTTCATGTACATATTAAACAGAAACACTGAAGAACACTCATTCGTGAAGCATCTTGATATAGTCTTCATTGACTAATTTATCAGTATCTAAATTTTACCTGTTATTTCATCCTATTGTATTAAGAAATGTTTGAGATCCATGAATAGAGGAATCTGTCTACATGATTGTACATGAGTCAGAAGAGAAGTGTATGAAACAGCACAGAGTTTCACATAAGGGTCAGTGAAACCCAGATCATGTGATAAAAATTAACAATGATTCTGAAGCAAAAGTATAAGTCAGATATGAGAAAAATGAGCATCTGGTGAACAAACAACATTTTTACAGTAGTCGGGGTATCAATTCTAGTTGAAGAGTATACATGCTAACAAATTACAGAGAAGGAAACTTTAATTAGAATAACAATAGCTGAAAGTGAGACACAGATTTATTCCTAATATAGGAGAAACTAGAGAGTAATTAAATATTTGGATCATTGGATATGTGAAATTGAAATGGTAGTTAAGTTTAATTTGAAGAAGATTCTAACCTAATCAATAAATTGTTCCATTGATAGATTCATAGAAAGATGACTTTATTTGGAATTGAATTACTAGTACCTATTTTTGAATGCAAAATCTTATCTTCAGACCTTTTCTTCCCCACCCCTCTGGATGAAATAAGGTCCACAGCTTCATGGCACCACGTCTTCCCCTTTCAAAAGCTGTGATTCACTACAGGCCCTGAGCGACAAGGCAAAGTGACCCCAGTGTGCAAGCTCTTCTGAAATCTTTCCTCTGAGCTCATTTCTTTCAGGTAATTTGTCGCAGTAATGAAAAGATAACTAACATAGTTTATTTATTACTTTTAATTGTTTATTATCTTAAAACATCAAGAGACGAGGTGAAAGGTTATATATATTGTTAACATATTAAGCAAATATTTATTAAGCACTGTAGAAATAGCTAGCAAGCATGGGGTAAATGGGTAAAAGTCTGTACATCTTTTTAGAAGGATGAAGATAAAAACATTTATGGTGAGCAAGTAGCATCCTTTTAGATAACCATATGAGATCTGAAGACAATGATGACGTTTATAAAACATAGCTTTAAAAGCTAGGGATAGAGATGTTGTGACTCCTAGAAGCAGCACAGACGTGAGGAAGATGAAGTAGAACTTACTGCGCGACTTTCAAATGTGTATGTTACTGTAGCATTGCTCATGAGAAAAATTAATATCAAACTCACTGTATATGGATAAACCTAAACAACAAAAGCATAAAGGCTCTGGAGGCTTGAACATATCATTACGAGACATGTTCCCTTGACCACATTATTAGTACAGCTCTCTGACTCCAGAAGACATTACAACCAGAGAAATCCTAAATCAATTATGTTTAAATATCTCAAATTATTGTCAAGTTTAAGTAAAAGGCCTTACAAAATAAAGCAAACTTAGACTCTCTCGTTTCCTGATTAGATGACCAACCCAGATCTACCAAATCATGTGATTGAGGACCTCATCTGAGGAATCTTTTTTTAAAACACGTCTCAACAACAATGACAGAAAAAAAAAAAAACAACAAACCAAACAAACAAACAAAAAAGTCGGGCCATGGTAGCCCACATTTTTAATCCCAGCACTTGGAAGGCAGAGGGAAGTGGATCTTTGTGAGTTCGAGGTCAGCCTGGTCTACAAGAGTTAGTTCCAGGGTAGCTAGGGCTTTTACACAGAGAAACACTGTCTCAAAAAAAAAAAAAAAAAAAAAAGAAAAAAAACAAAAAAAAAAAAATCACACCTCACAATCAAAGCTTCAAAATAATGCAGTTTAAAAAGCTCTCGTTGGTTTTTTTTTTTTTTTTCTCTTATTTTCCTAATGGGAGAGTTGGTTTGGCTTACACTTCTAGATTATAGAAAATCATTTTTAGGCAGGCGATGGCAGCGCAAACTTGGTGGTGGCTGTTTATGCCTTTAGTACCAGTAGTTGGGAGGCAGAGGATGGCGGATCTCAATGAGTTCGAGGCCAGCCTGGTCTGCAAAGCAAGTTCCAGGACAACCAGGATGGTTACACAGAGAAATATTGTCTCCAAACTTAAAATAAACAAATAAATGAAGAAAAGGAAAAGAAATTCAGGTATGTTACATGTGACAGGAACTTGAAGCAATTGATCAACTCAGATCTATAGTCAAGAGCAGAGATCAATGAACTAAAACATGAATGTATTTTCATTCAGTACAGATCCACAGCCCCCTGCATGCAGCATGTGTATTCTCATCTCTGCTATTCCCAGTAGAAAATGCCTCTTTTACAAAGGAACTGATGTGTTATTTAAGATTAAGTGATGCTTTTGGCCATGTTCTCTCACAGACGAAGCTACAACTAGGATCCCAGCTTTGTTGCTTTTTGTCAATTTTTTGTTAAAACATTTTCAGTGTTTAGATACATCTGACTCGGACACTTCTTGTTTAGTTATTATCCCATATAAAAAAGATTATATTATGTGAACAAGTATTTATAAAACGAGGATAATTATATATAATTTAAAATTGTGGTATGCATTGTTTCTGTGAGTCAACAGTGATTGGCAAACTTAGCGTGTGTGAATGACAGCTGCTGTCACTAATCTGTTTTGTCAGATTCAGTAGTACAACTGTCCCTGTATGTGAATGCCAGAGCAACACAGTAGACTTGGATTGAGTTCTGCTGTTTGCTTGCTCTGTGACCTTGTGAAAGTACTTTCACCTCACTTTATGAGGAGACCATCCTAGGTAAACTGGTGGAAGGGGTGTACCGACCTGAAGAACTACTAAGATAGATTTCATGCAAGCACAAAATTAAAAAAAAAATGTGCATCACACCACTGGTATCAATATGTGTGCTCCTTTTATTGTGGTCTTACAATGGAAAACAAAGAGAGACAGCATTAAGGAGGTCACTGCTACATAGTCAGATGAATTTTAGTCAGGGAAGAAAGAGTGTGAAATGCAGATCATTTAAAGAGGTCAGCACAACCTTGGAGTCAGGAATGCTAGATACCTGTGTCTTATGTAGATAGAGTTGTCATTTTGAATGTTTCAAATTTAGGTATAGCTGAAAATTGGTTAGACTGCGCATTACCCTTGGCTTTCCTTGGTCTTTCTTTATTCCTCTCCCCTGGTAATCCTGTCTTTTGCCTTATAACCTTTCTTGCTTCATTGCCCTGGGAAAATGGTTTGTATTTTCTTTGAATTTCTAAAAATTCAGTGAGATAAAACTATTTCAGATATTTTCTAGCTTCCTGTATGTTTAAAGTTGAGTTTATATTTCAAAATCATGTATTCTTATGAGAGGAGAAATTATTTGACATGCTTGAATTAAAGTTGCTCCCTATAAGACATTCAGGTCACAGAAAGTAATTAAAGTTCTTCATGTAACATAATAAATAACACAATCAGCTACCTTTAGTTTAAAACATAACTTTATTATGATTAACATCAGTTAAAACAGCAAGCCTTATTTATATATGTACATACAAATAAGCTGTCATTAAACCCTAATGACTGCACTTTAGATTCGTATTCATAGCAGGATTTATCCACTTCTTCTCTCAAGGGCCCTGGAGCAATCTATTACCTGGTCCCCTCAAACATCCACCACATACAAAACACTGACTTTTAAAATGCTTTGTTTTAAAGTGATGATGAAAATCTAAAATACAGTGCCTATTAATGACCTTCTAGATTATGTTTTGATACAGTGTATATTTTAATCAAGATAACAGTGCTTACCTATTCAGATACTAAGTAATAATTTTTGTAAAATCTTAAAATTCCTTTCTTTTAGCTCTTTGAATTATGTAGCATTAATTTGTTTTGTTACTCAAGTCTACTCTTCAGTATAATATCAGGTTTTTTTGCTCCTATAGAGTTATATCCTATCATAGATCAACTTTCCCAACTACTCCATGCCAAAGCCCCTTCCCAGTCCGTGGAAGCCATCATTCTATCCCTCACTCTCATAAGAGAGACATTTCCCAGTTCTAATTATTAGATGTCCACTTAACCTCAGGGGTACTTTCTTTCATTGTTTGGCTATGCTAATTGACAGAACGAATTCCAGTTCTGTCCATGTTGTTACAAATCACAGGAGTTGAGCAACTTCAAATCTCTCCACACCATTCCTGTGCTTAATGCAGTGTGAAGTAAAAATGCTCCTTCTTTGATATCAGAAAAAAGGAAAATTCTTTAAGATACAATTTTGTATTTGCCTCCTTGTCAAACACCTCTGAATTCCTCTATCCTCGGTTGCAGTACTGTGAGTATATACTCTGGAAACTGTTTTTGATTTTTATCTTTTGCCATTGGGCTCAATCACACAACAAAAATAGGCCCACAGAATCAACTAACCAGGGCTCATAGGGCTCATAGGACTGAGAGTGCTCGCAAGGCTCATAGGAGCTCCTAGAGATTGAAGCATCAATCAGGGAGCCTGCATTGTCTGCATAGGTCTTCAACATGTACCTTATGGTTGTGAAGCTTAAAGTTCTTGTGGGACTCTTAACAGTGGGGGTGGGGATTGTCTCTGACTCTTTTGCCTGCTTTTAGGACCATCTTCCTCCTATTGGGTTACCTTGTCCAGTTTTGATATGAAGATATGCACCTATTCTTACTGCAACTTGTTATGCCGTGTTTGATTGACAGCCCTGGCAGGTATGCTCTTTTCCAAAGGGAAATGAAGGGAGAGAGGCAGTGAGGGAAAAGGGACCAAAAGAGAGAGGAGAAAATGTGGTCAGGATGTAATATATGAAAGAAGAATAAATAAGTAATTTAATTTTAAAGACTCATAGATGAAAATTTTCCAATCTAAAGAAATGCTTAGAAAGCTCTAAGAGGCATTTATATCAACAAATAGAAATGACCAGAAAAGAAACTCCCTACAACGCAACTTTGATGATAATGAAAACAGTAATCATACAGACTAAGATAAAGTATTCAAATTCTCCTTGAAAACAGGACAAAGTATTTTTGTATTACAAAATGTAGCCAGTTTTTTCATAATGTTACATGGGCTTCTGAGTAGAAAGCTAGGATTCAGAAACAATAGCCTTTAGGGTAAGGTAGGCTCCAAGTACAAGATTAATTGAGTAACACAAAATTAATTCAATACAAATTTTGTTTGTTTTTTTGCCTCATTTTGATTTTGGAGGCACTTTGTGGGGGATATTTATTTTTGTTTTGTTGGCCTTTTAATTATTTATTATGGCTTTTTTGTGAATTTTGTGGTTTTCTTATTTTTTAATTGCTTATTAAATGAATTCATGAAGAGAAAAAGTTTATAGAGTTGGTTAGGTAGGGGTGCTGTGAAAAGTTGGGTGAAGTGGAAAATATAATCATACTTTTTGAAAAAATTTTCCATTAAAATAAAAATAAATAAACCAAGCACACCAGAAGACTACAAATAAAAGTAACTACAGTCGTAGGTACAACATCAGCCCTAACCCTAGCACTTACCATAAACTTTACTCTAATGTTATCCATAACCATAACTGAATAATCCTATCCATAACCTTAACCCTAACATGAAACCAAACCCACACATACCTGAAAACTATCTCTAACCCTAGTAGTAACCTTAAAACTAATTCTAACCCCAGCCCTAATCTTAACTCTAAATCTATAGGTAATCCTAGCACTACCCAGGAATCTAACCAATAACTCTAAAAAAAAAAACTCAATTGGAATAATAACACAAATTCTAACTTTACCCAAAACTTAGTCCCACTTTTAAACACTAGTCCTAAAAAACGCTTAACCTTAAATGAATTTATAAACCTACCACTAGCCCAAATCTTAAAACTAGGTCTAAAATTAACTTTCACTCTGTTCTAGCATTAACAATAGCCTTTACACACTTTATAACAGGCTGTAAAATAATCCTTCCCCTAATAGAAACTGACATTGTCACACATCATAATCCTGAACCTAAACCTAGCCTTAAGCCTAAAACAAAACTTTTTTTCCATAAAGGATAGAAAAGATAGTTTAAAATTGAATAACAGCAGCAAGTAATAATGGGTAATCTGAAGTAATCAGTCCTATTTGCTGTACCTTGAAGGAACATGAAAACACACTACAAGAACAAGTTTGTGTTTGAAGAAACTGAGTTCAGAAGACTCTTGTTCGCTTTGAGTATTCACAAGTATTGAGAATTCTCCTCACATGTCTGTGGCTGGATTTTCCTTTGGGTCACCAGCTCCCAAATAATGACATGAAGACTTATTAATTATGGAAACTTGTCCTTAGCATAGGCTTGTCTCACTGGTTCTTTTTTTTTTTTTTTTTTTTTTTTTTTGGTTTTTGGAGACAGGGTTTCTCTGTGGCTTTGGAGCCTATCCTGGAACTAGCTCTGTAGACCAGGCTGGTCTCGAACTCCCAGCGATCCGCCTGCCTCTGCCTCCCGAATGCTGGGATTAAAGGCGTGCGCCACCATCGCCCGGCCTCTCACTGGTTCTTAAAACTTAAATTAACCCATAGTTTTTATTAGCATATGTATCTTTTACCTCTCTTCCATTCTGTGTTTCTGACTTTTTCCATATCTATATGGCATGTCCAGATTCATCTACTACTTACTCTTTCTCTGACTGGAAGTCCCACTTATACCTTCTGCCTGCTGTTCACCTTTCAGCTCTTTATTAGACCAATGACAGCAATATATATTCATAAGTCTACAAATATCCCATAGCATCCCCCCCTCCTTTTTTAAATAAAAAGGAAAGGTTTTCACTGGCCTCCTGGTTATTCAGCTTTTTATTATTCCAATCATAGCAACACACTTTCACACAGTGTACAAATATCCCACAGCATATGTCTCCATTTCTAGACCATGTTCAAATATAATGGGATATATGAATAAAATTATAATGGGATATATGAATAAAATTACGTCTAATGTCATTTCTAAATTTACAGATCAGTGCCTTTTTCAACCCTCATCAGAGAAGCATCTTCTACAAATAGGTAGTGATTACCACAGGGAACCATAACTGCTCACTGTGCAGACAGTGTGGGATATTGAAATATTCATACCTAACTAGGATGTCTTCATCAATGCCCTTTCCTTAAGGGTCAGGAATGTATGTGGAAAAGGAGGCAGGAAGATTATAAGACAGAGGTGGTGAGGTGAAAGACCAAAGGAAACAAAATCTTCCAGACAAGATGGCTTAACTACATGTGAACTCACAGAGACTGCAGCAGCAAAAACAGGACCTCCACAAGTTCAAACAAGACACAGTCTCAGCATGGAGAAGTTGACAAAAGCTCCACACTAATGAAAAAGATTATTTACAACTCATACCTTCTGAGAAAAAGAAATCAAGTATTTCCAACAGTTCCACTGGGAATATCAGTCACAGCCCATACTCAGGAGGATTGGTCAACACCATATTTATCTGTTTATTGTCTCTTTATTGTTGAAGTGTGTCTTGTTTGTTTTGATTTTTTGAGAGAAAAATCACAATGTAGTTGGGTTGTGTGTGTGTATGGGCTAGATCTGGGTAAAGTCTGGAAGGAGTTGGAGGAGGTAAAAGGGGATAATTAAAATATATGGTATGAAAAATATTTAAAAGAAAATTTAAAAATTCATTCATGAACAATATTCAATATTTAAATGTAAAACCTGGAGACTTATTACCTATACTGCTACACATTACCTGTAATGACTAGACAGAGTTCTACTCTAACAAAAAGCCTGAAAAGACAAATACATACAAACACACAAGCACATATATGACAATAATAGACAAGTATCTCTTACTTTATTCCAATATCATACCTGCAGTTTTCACCATATCATTGGGCACAGGCCTTTCTGAAACATGAGTACTAATTGGTATTAATTTGGAGAGTTTAAAAATAATTTGGTATATTTATCTTGTCAGTATCAAATAAGTAAAATGAACATTAGCTCTCTTTCAGTTGTTGATCTACAAATCTTCACTTTTTTTTTTTTTTTTGGTTTTTCAAGACAGGGTTTCTCTGTAGCTTTGGTGCCTGTCCAGGAACTAGCTCATGTTGACCAGGCTGGCTTTGAACTCCCAGAGATCAGCCTGCCTCTGCCTCCCGAGTGCTGGGATTAAAGGAGTGCCCCACCACCACCTGGCCAATTCTTCACTTTTGATAGCATGTTTCCATCTTTTGGATTAATGTTAAAGTCATTACAGGGCCTTCTGCATAGACTGGGATGTATTACTGATTCTATCTAATGAAGACCTTTTCTAGATAGTGGTTGACCATGGAATATACACATGATCTAGGTTAGCCAGTCAGAGCTAAATACTTTCTTCCAAAATTGTGTCCACAGTTTTGAACTTTGCATGCTCACTTTCCTTCTCCTCTAGAGTCAGCTTATAAACAAAACACGAATAAAAGGAGCTTATGTTTTTTCACTCCAAGGACTATCTTTCAATGCTTCAATATTTATAAATCTAAAAATGCAGAATTTATTTTCGATAATGTTGTGTATCATGATAAGAAATATTTTGCAAAATTGAAACGGACATAGATAGCAGACAGAATAAACAGACCTATAAAAAATAGGCTGTATATTCATTGTACCAAGGTTAAAGAAAAAAAAAACTAGCAAAAACATGATATCAATTTTCAAATACCTACAAAGCTTTCATGTCCATAGAGTGTTTTTGCTTTTAAAAGAAAATATTTACAATATCTTACATTTTCAGAATGCCAAAAAGTTTTGCATACTATTAAGAATAAATTTTATTATATATGAAAATTTATTCTTCTATTTCCTAAATATTGAACTTTATTGTGTTTGCAAGTTCTGGTTAATGCTCATATAAATATAGTAGAAATTACTTTAATGATAGAAAAAGCTTATGGATTCTCACTCTGTAAACCACTGCTTGGAAATCTCAGTGGAGATTATAGCAATAGCTATATAATAAAAGTTCCTAATGACATTTTCTCTCCCTTTAAATTATCTTTCTTCCAAATATCCTTATCTACTGCCAACATCCCACCTCAGCAACTCTTCCTAGATATTTGGAAGCCCAAATTATTTTCATTTAATGACCATCAAATAAGCAGGCTATACACAGTACCTATGCTTTTTAAAATTTCTAACAAGTAGTAACAAAGTACTAACAAGATTGTTAAACTTATCACAGCCATTCTCACTTCCCAAGTGGAAAACCATTTCAATATCTACTTATATTTATCACTACAGTTATCAGAATATTTTTAACAATAGTTAAAAAAACAAATCAACTTGAAGCAATCAAATGAAGTTTTGATGTCAAATTATTATGCTTTCACTGTGAGATCACTTTTTGTTGATAGAGACTATAAACTTGTAAGAACTAACAATGAAGAAAAACACTGTGCTTATGTTTAGTGACTTACTTAATGAAACATATTTTCTGTTAGTGTCTAACTGGTAAAAATGAGGTGAGAAATTCTGGCACATGGGAAACAGCATCAGGATGTAGCTGACATTTTTAAAGCACCACCTTCTTCCATAATAATAAAGTGGATGATAGGTAGGAAAGGTCAGTTATGACCTGATTGAGTAGATAGAGAGAGATTATTTGGCAGATAGGGCCAAGGTGACATCAAGGATCTCCAACAGCAAATAATATTCCCTAAAGGAAAGGATACTTCACCATTTCTCAAATTTACAGTGATTCTCTCAGAGTTTAAATAAGTTTGAAATGATGAGAAACACTTGTTTGTTAGATAAAATAAAGAAGAAGAGAAAGAAATTTCCAAAATTAACTTAGTAGTTATTTAAAATGAACTCTTTTAAACTAGATGTTAAGAGTTACTTGAATTGGCAGTTTCATGTTTCAGCTATTGGGTGTAAATTTTGCATTATAAGCTGAGCTAAGTTGAGAAATACAGAGAAATAACTTAAAACTGATTAAATATCTCTTTATGAAGTTGTCTAAATTTGCAAGATGCTAATATAAAACAGTTGTGCAGACTTCACCATCTTAAATAGTATGTTATTTAATCAACAAAATGATAAATAAGGAAGATTTTTCAACATAGTCCCATGTGCAAGAATCTAAAGTTAAAAAAAAAAGTTGAGAGACTTTGGCGATCTGGATCTTGTAAACACATATGGTAATATTAATATTAGTATGTTCATTAATATGAGCTCAAGAAAACCTCAAAAGTATGCATACATGATAGTTAAGTTGATAATCTTATCAAGGCAAACCTATGTATCAAGCTTTCTCACTGTCTTTGGACTACCAACTCTCAAATAATGACAGGGAGACTTATATTAAATATGAAAGGTTGAACTTAGTTTAGGCTTATTCCCAGCTAGGTCTATTAACTTAAAGAGGTCTATTAAGCTACATTCTGCCACATACCTCTTTATCTCTCCTCCATTCTGTACATCCAGTTCCCTCCTGTGTCTGTCTAGTGATGACGGAAGATACAAAATAATCCTACACATCCCACACTAGTTCAGATTTACATATAATAAAGGGTTATTTATTTAGGGAAAACTTACTGATCACTGTCCTAGATCACAGTCCTCTGCATGAACAAGGAACAGGAACCAAATCTAGCAGCAGGAAGCAAGAACCAGAAGTAAGAGAGTGAGCACGTGCTTTACAGTTGTTTTTGTAGGATAAGAGACCACATACAAGTGGGCTGGTATCTTAAAGGCTATTGCCTGAAGGAGCTGAAGGAGCTTCCACAGCACCTGCCCCTTTTATTTAAATAAGAGAGTTCTAAACCCAATACAAAACTATATACACTAGAAACAATTATCAAGTATAAGATTAGTATTACAACCAGCTTAAACAATATTAAGAAAGGAACATATACTAAATGTTTTAATAAACAATTTATACTAACGAGTCTAAGTCTTATATTGGAAGTGGCTTGGCATATTATAAAAGGACAGTAACTATAACTATCTAATCTTCTACCCCATCAAAGCCTAAGAAAGGAAATATTACTTGAGTAGGCAAGAAGTTCAATCAAGCAGCTTCTGAAATGTGCCATAGACGACAGAGACAACTGACTACCTGAGCAATCATCCAAAGTGTCATTTGCAATGTTGAAGCAACCAACTTTGGCTATGGCATAGTTTAACTGACAGACCATTTTGAGAGACAGGGAATTTTTCAAAACCATCTTACCCTGTCTTGGCAAGATTTGACAGTCTTTTTTCTTGTATCCTGCTTGTCCAGTCTGGACAACATCGTGCACTTTGTCAGTGGTCAAGACAGTGTTAGTTGGCCATTTGGGCAAGAAACTGCTCTTGCCTGGACTGCTTAACTGGACACAAAGATCCCACAAAGAGAGGACTGCTGAACTTGCCTAAAGGTGAGATGATCCCTCGGGGTTCCTGATTCATGAAAGAGTCTGAGAGACATTCTGCAGGACATAAAAAAAGTGACTGAACTGTCTTTGAATTTTCCTGCTTGATGGAAATGTCTGCTGGTTACTATGGGCCTGAAGGCTAAAGATGGATGCCCCAACGGTACACAAAAACTTTGGGTGACTGTACAGGCAGCAAGATGTCTCTGTCATTTCTAGAGTTTTGGAAGTTGCTTACTTCCAGTTTACATAGGTAATATTATATCCGTCTGAAGTCTTTGATGGAGTTGAATAATGGATATAATTATAGTTTTGCATTGTTATGATAAAATATAAAATAGATATAAATATTGTAACTGTAATTCTTGCTTTATAACTGTTTTGCTATATGTAATTTTACTATGTTAAAGTTAAAGCCTTTTTTTTTTGTTTAAACAGAAAAGGGGGAAATGATGTAGGAGGGTCTTCTATCTATCTGTTGCTTTCATTGGTTAATTAATAAAAAAAAACTGCTTGGCCTGATAGGTCAGAACATAGGAAGGCAGGGAAGACAAAACAGAATTGTGGGAGGAAAACAGCAGAGACAGGCAGATGCCATGAATCTCTGGCCTGAGACGGACGTAGGTTAGGATCTTTCCCTGGTAAGCCATAACCTCATGGTGATACACAAATTATTGGAAATGGGTTAATCAGTATGTAAGAGTTAGCCAGTAAGAGGCTAGAAATAATGGGCCAGGCAGTGTTTAAAAGAATACAGTTTCCATGAAATTATTTCGGGTGTAAACTAGCTGGGGGGCAGGGTGGGCGGTGGGAAGCGGCCCGCCGCTCCTTTTACAGTGAGGTGATAGTTAAAAAACCATGGAAGCCTTGGACAAAGAGATGGATTTACTGTTCTACATGCAATTGACAACACGTACTCATATAGATACAATTATCTCAGAAGAAAAATCAAAGGTTGCCTATATGTTGTTTACTCAGTAAGAATGTAGAAAGATAATGTGATGATTAAACAAAATAAGAAAAACAAAAGTAAAAGCCAGGTGAAGATGAAAAATCCAAGTATTTCAGTGCCATATTTGCTTAGTTTAGAATGACATCTAATTATATAGAAAGTGAAGAAACAACTGTTGTTTTCTTTAAAACTCTTAATCATGATTACTTTAATTTCGCTGTTTCTGTGATTGGAAAATTGAGTCTGTCCTCAAATATTAGAGAAATAATCATTTGTTAGAGGGTAATAAGTTAAAAACAAATATCAGACATTGGAAAAAATATCATAGGGCAGGATTAAATTATGTGAACATATTCAATAAAATGTTTATTCATTTCTATGGAAGATGAAATAAGAGTCACTAGAGGAATGTGATTTCTCTACCCAAGTACAATGGTAACTAAAAGCCAGAGTGTACATCTCTCAAACTCTTATCAATCCTGTCCTTTTTTCTTTTTGACAATATCCTACTCTCCTAGCTTCTTCTCTTGTGCACACAAAACAGAAAGAAAAAAAAACACTGAGAAGAGACTAGGCAAATAAATCACTTCTGCATGCTCATTACGCATATAATAGAATCCTTGTCTTGCAAAAACTGACAGGAGGAAAGTTTCAATTAAGCATTCAGGGTCTAGAAATCTTTGTAATGAATGCTGACATTTATTTACTCCAGAAATAGCTATGAAAAACTTGATTTCTAATTGTTTCTGTAATTAAAGCATTAGTGTGCTATGTTAAAAAAATTAACTCCTAGAATTGTGTCCCAGTCCAAATTCATTCTGTATTTTAATATCTTCTTTATTTTCTTATTCAATCTATTGGTTCTTATATTCATATTTCTCCTTTCTGTTCTAAGTTTTTACCAAGTCTTCTATCACTAAATTATCTAGCTTTAGATGGAATTAAATCATTTATATTTGAAGCTATTCAAATGTTAACACACATACACACACATATACATGCACGTACTTTACATTAAAGTATCTATATATACTCCATTAAAAGTGGTCTACAAATTTATAAATAACAGTTTGGTAAGTGTCTATTCCCAATAAATCTCCTTTTTCTTTTTTCTTTTTTTTTTTGATTTTGTAATATTTGTTGATATTTTGTTTTCCCATTGCATAATATAACAAATATTCTTTAATGAGAATAATACTAAGGGTGTTTAATAGTATGAAAGCTGTTTATACCTTGCCTTTTCTTAAATTCATTTGTAGCTAAAATAATAATAGTGGATAATATTAATTTTATGTGAATTAAAAGCAAATAGAACTACTACAGATCTCTCAGAACATGATCCGATAATGGAGTCCTATGAGGAGATTTTCCAATTACTTTGAGAAAGCTCCAAGATAATAATCCAAGAGTCATGCAAATTCCATTTTTTCAAAAACACAGAATTGTTGGATTAGGCTTTTGTGCCCTTCCCAGGTGTAGAATGGATAGGAAAGAGTTTACTTCCGAATGATCATTGCAACTGTCTATTGTAGTTTGTATATAGTCTGGTCTCTCTGTCTCTCTGTCTCTGTATCTATCTCTGTATCTATCTATCTATCTATCTATCTATCTATCTATCTATCTATCTATCTCTCCATAGATATATACACATATAAAAAACAAAAATAAGCATACCATGTTCAGCTTACCCAACAGGTATGGCTCTATTATATAACTCTTCTTAACTCTCAGAGTACAAACTGTCTGATGTTCTGAATAAAGTGGGCTATTACATAGGACTTTATTCTGTCTCAGTTTTTGCTTCATTCTCCTAGGTCCCACTGCATCTAGAATGCAAACAGTTATTTATATTTAATGTTTACTAAATTATAAAATATACTTCAAAAATATCATTAATTTCTCTTGAATAATCATATATTGACGCAAGTTTTTACTTCTTCTAAATCTGTAGTATCTGTCATAATATTTTTTGTGTTAATAGTCCACTACAATACGAACATCTAGAAATTAATCTTTTAATACTAGTTTTAATGCACAATTTTATGGTTAATTAATGGAATCCTGATAGAAATCCATCAAATATTTGCTTCGAATATTAAATCAGATATACCTGGGATGTGGCTCAATGAATAAAGGCATTTGTTCCATAAGCATGATGATATGACTAATTTTAGAATCCATTTTAGCAAATGCATGCCTTCACAAACAAATTTTAACATCAATTCTCCTAGTTGGAAGCGTGGACAAGAGAGTCAACATAAACTCTTGGTCCAGTTAAGCTGGAACATGTGAAAAGGCAGTAGAAACCAGAGACACTCTTTCAACAAGGCAGAAATTGAGAACTGCTTTCCCAAATTTGGCCCATGACTTCTTAACCTTCTCGATAGAATGTGCATATATCAGTTCAGTTGTGTCTGTTCTCTCTTCTCTCTTTCCTGTCTCATTCTCCCCCATAAATATTATATATATATACATATATATACATATATAGATATGTATGTATATATATTTTACACACACATGCCACACAGAGACACAAATATTGTTTAACAGTTTTCTCTGGGATGATAAGATTTTGTCCTGCAGGAAACTAGAAAAGCAGTAAGGTAAACAATTCAAAATAGCTTCAGGAAGTCCCCAAAATGGATCAGATTAATTAAGGTCCTCCCGACAAAACTTAGCAAGAATACTGGGAGTCCTTTTCATGGAAAAGGAAGCAGATCTACAAAAAGACTCTCAGAGGAGAATAGCTTAAGACTCAGACCATATGATCTTCCTGAAAGAAGCAGAAACCATTCTGACTGGCTGGAAGAGGTCTAGACCCGAGTGGCCTGGCAAGAACACCCTCTAACCTGTTCATATTTCTTCAGGCTGTGCAGTGTGTTCCAGATTTCCCAGATTTTATGAGATGTCAGCCATGTTGGGGTGGGCCATGATGATACAGCTGATTTTCAGTCATTTCTGTTCCTGTAAGTAACCCCAAAAATACTCTCAACAAGTTGGACTTTTCTTCTCTGAAAATATTTGATTATCTTACTCTGATGCTGTGGGTTTATGAGGTCTGGTTTACTGCTTAATCTGAAAAAGTGAGGATATAATTCATACACAGGGCAACACAAATAGAGCAGAATAATAAAATAGTATAGAGTATAAACCATGGAAAATAATTAAGGAATCTTTAGGATATCTTGTACTGTGCCACTTTTTAAATTTATTCCATTTAATAATCCAGAAATCCCCTCTTGGTTCCCAGCACCTGTATGATGGCTCACAACTGTCTGTAACTTCAACTCTAAATATCTGATACTCTCTTCGAATCTACATGGGTACAAGGCATGCTAGTGGTGCATAGATAACATGCAGGCAGGCAAATAACCTACATCAGTACTTTAAAAATAATTTAAAATAAGGAATATTGTTATTAAATATTTATGTTTAATAATAGTAGTGAAGTCATGCAATAGCAGTAGAAAATGTCTGACGATTGTGCTTTGACATTTGCCTTGGCATTGCTAACATAGAAAGATTACCATTGGCTAATCAGGATTAAAATAATCTGTCTGGTATAAGGGTAAAGCTTGAAATGTGAAATATTTGTTGACCACAGAGAAATGGGAGGTTTTCTATTGATTAACTATTTTTATGGTTTGCATAATAAATTTGGTTTTATCCATGTTGTTTGAATGGTTTATGACTTCGTTTTTCAAACTGTGACTGTATTTTGGCAAGTAGTCCTATGGCTATCCTGTTTATCAGGCATCATGGAAACAAGTCGCCTTTATTCACAATTGAACAGATATCTAAGAAACAGTACAAATTAAAATGAAACTTGTGGATATGTCTTCTGAAGAGTTCATAGTCTCATCTTAACTTTATTTGGAATGAATTTGAAACCAAAGTTTTATGTAACTTTTCATAAATTATTTCACAAGAAAATATCAAATGTTATATGATATAAAGACTAACTCAAATTCCATGTTAATAAAATATTAAGAAAACAAAGAAAGAAGTTACAAGGAAATAAGATGAAATTTACATGATGAAACTCTGCTGAGATAATTAATTAATTGGGGTGTGGTCCTTAAATATATTAGTGTTTCATGATTATATTTGAAAAGAATTATAAAATAGTGAGAAATAGTAAGTAGCTGTAAATTAAAAAGAAGTGACTAATAAGAATGATATAGAGATAGCAACCGTAAAATTATCCTACAAAAATATATAGGGAGTGCTAGGAAGATGACAAAGAGGTTAAATCACTTGCTAAACAAGAGCAAAAAAACAGAGGTGTATATCCAGAAGTCATATGAAAACAGGGTGCAAACAGAATATCATCTGCAATTCCAACCACAGAGAGTAGAGAAACAGATTCTCGGAGCCCTCTTTGCTGGCAAAATTAAATGTATTGGCAAGCTCTGGATCTGACTGAGGAGAGACCTAGACTCAAAAGAATAAGGAAGATAATGATCTAGGAAATTATAGGCATCAATCCGCAAATCAGTTTTGAGTACAAACACATACAGCCGACAGTTGCATGCACACTTGCACACCTTCTGTGACCATGCGCTTGGATTCTGGTCCGTTTTTGTCAATTCACATAAACTCTAGACACTTTGGAAGGAAACACAATTGAGGAAGATTTTCTGTTAGATTGGTTATCAGAATATCTGTGGGACATTTGATTGATAATTAATTAAGGAGAGCATAGTCCACTGTGTTGTGTCACCCACTGCCAATTTGTCCTGGGTTATATGAGAAATGTAGCTGACTATGATCCTGGAAGCCAACTAGTTGTCAGTATTGCCCAGCAGTCTCTGTTTCAGTTCCTGCCTGCAGGTTCATACCCTTGCTTGTTTGGATGGTTGGATGATGGGCTATTATCTACAAATTGTAACCATCTTTTCCTTCCCCCATGCCTTTTTTTCTGAGTTTATTATTGCAGTAAAGGAGAAAATATAGGTCAGTATATGGTCATGTATGCATACGCAGGTACACTGAACATACAGATACATGAAAAACATGTAGCTGTTAAAGTCAAAATGCTATTGAAAATTTAAAAATAGAATTTTATTATTTTAAGTTTATTATTTTAAGGGTTTGCCAGAATGTGTATTTATGCACTGCCTCCATATCTGGTGCCCAGGAAGGACTGAAGAGAGTTTGTGATTGCTTGGAACAGTGAGCAGCCTTTCAGGCACTGGCCATAGGTATCCTGGTCCTCCAGGAGAGCAGCCATTGCTTTTATTTGTGCAGCCCTTTCTCTAGCTCAAACAAATGCTATTTTCAAGGTTAGTCAGTTTGAGAGATGGACACTTGCTTATTATGGAAACTACTGCTCGAATAATTTGGTGACATAAGAAAACTAGGAAGTTCTAATTGATTGTGTAAGACCTGGAAGGGGAGCCAGTAGAGTAAGTAATTTGTAGGACAGAAAGCCAAAATAAGTTGTGGCAAAGCGTATAGATCTGAAAACTCAAGCTTGATCATGGATAGAGACCAGCATCACAGTGAACATTGTTGGAACACAAATAGCAATGTGCAGCCATGACACTGTTTAGTTTACTGTCTTTTCATCATTCTTAGGATACCAGAAAGGATGTTTCCCTTTAAACTGAGAAAGCTGCTGTCCAAGCCTGACCAAGGTCAAAGTCATTAGTACAGCGGGAGCTCTGGGTGCAAGGTTAGGAGGACTCAGCCCAGCACTGGTATCCAGGAGGCTTGGGCACCTGCAAAAGAATTAATTGGTGACCCAGCACTAATTGGAGAGCAGCCCAGCCAAGATCATTAGGCAGCTGATTTTCTAAAATGTGTCTGTTCCTTCCAATTAACATTTCAAAATCTTTAGTCTTCAGATTGGCTTCCTGTTGTTCAGCAAAGAATGAAGCAAAACCTTTGGTGTGATTTTTTGAAGGAAAAAAGTTTCAGTTTACTGATTAGAATGTTTTATTTTAATGTTTATTCAACTTAAACATGCAAATTGAGATTAATTAGTTTACATGACTATTAAGTGTCCAACCTAATAATTTATTTGCAGAACTAATAATTGGTGTAACGGAAACTTTGTCCTGCAGAGTCATTTTATAGATTGATATTTTCCATCTAGGAAACTACATTTGAGTAAGTGACTTTAATCACAGGTAGAGCCAGTTCTAAGTATCGAGTCATAAAATTTAATAGAAATCACTATTTCTGAAATATGATATATCCCTGAATGTTTGGATATCTTCGTGTCTGTGTATAACTCTATATAAACATTAACCTATCTGCCCAAAGAGAGAAATAGGAGATTAACAAATTCTCATTATTAGCAACTTAAACAAATTCCTTTTTGCCTCATGATTTTATTACCTTTAATTTATCACAGAATCATGTTTAAATCCTAAATTTTCACAAACAGCAAAACAATAAGTGGGCATTTTTCTAAAATGCAAGCATGTAATAATGACCTTTAGTCTGCGGAGTATACTAGTTTAGTGGAAGTATCAGTAAGGTAGAATTATGTGTTTAGTTCAAGAGAAATTTATAGAATGGTTGCTGTACTCAACCGCGTTCCAGAATATCTGCTAATTTGAACAGACACATCAGCTAACGAAACACTTCTAACACACGGCTCCCAGTCTGGGAAAGGAGACAGGCATGTAAATAACCACCCTGTAATAAAATGTGTTCAATATCCTATATTATCCTAATCACTTGAATTAAGTGCTATAGAATTATAAAGGATGGATAGAGACATCCAGTCTGTGGAGCGTAGCCAACGGGTTTTGGCAAGACCTTCAAAGAGGAGTTGACATTTAAGCTGACCCTTGAAAAATCATTAGATCTCTACTTGGCTAGGAGTGAAATGTGGAGAAGAAAGATAATGCATTTTCAAAATATAAAATGTGGTCATTTGGGGGAGCCACAAAGTAGCCCAGATTCCTTCTAAAGAGCAGACTCAGATTTTAATAGTGGCATGTTGCCACCATTACATAACAAACCAGGATTTCAGACCTAGCATCATAGTGAGGAAGATACTTTATGTTCAGCAAAGATAGAACCCGTGTGTCATCCATGGATCCTTCATTGTTTTATAACATTTTCCCCCTTTGGAAAGTATGGTACTTACTGCTGCAAAGAGGCTACCATAGCACTACATAGCAAGAAGCAGAAAACCATGTGGTGGAGGCACCTCTAACTATTGACCAAGTATGTATGTATTATTGCCTCCGAATTCATTGGATAACTGTAGCCAAATCTAGTATAGAAAGGATAGAAAAGTAATCTATAAAGGGCTTGTAATGTGGAATTATATGCCATATCCATTGCACACTTTTCTCACATAAAGAAAAATAAGACCAAAGACAAGGATAGTACTTTTATTTAACTCTTCTTCATGTACAGTAAATTTTAACATCAAAGGGAAATTGATGTTAAAAAATCCCTACATAATACTGAATTTCTTTGGCTTTAAAGTCCAAATTCTCTGGGCTAAAGCATTAGAATTGTTTCAGCTAAGTAGTATATTTAAAGTTAATCTGCAGATTAAAATGTTTAAAATTCGTCCATCCATTGCCTGACATCCAGGCTCATGAAAAATGAAGAATTAGAAATGATGATGACATGATAGAAGGTGCTTATAGAAAATTTATATTTTGCTGGAGATCTGGTCCTTTTAAATGCATTACCCAGTTTGATTCTCATAGCATCGTCACTGAGTACCTTTACTGCTTGCAAAATAATGCAAATATAATACAAAGGAAGTTTACATAATTTTCTCAAATTAATTTGGCTAGGAAGCGAAGCAGTCAGTCCTGCTGTCTGCACAGTTACTTATGTAACTAATGGCATATCAGGAAGAAGAAGAAGAAATAAATTATACTGTTTCGCTTGTCTAATGTGTGTTTAAAACTCAGTGAGGTGTATTTTTTTATACATTTTATTTAGTTTCTAGGGAAGTACACACTTAATCAAAGAATGCAATGATTAAGAGGAAAAGATTGGAAACTTCCCGGAAGCTCCCAGTATTCATTAATCTTAGTGTTGTTATTCTATTACAAGCATCCAAAATAAAGTTCTGAACTTCAGAGAGCAACTCAAACAAAGTCATCCAGTTATTTTATACTATTGCCATGGCTGGAGCATGGATACTTATTAAGTTCATATAGTGGTAAATGATAATTAAAATAAATAAAACTATGTCTGAATGTTACAGTATGTTCTGAGATACATGTTGATAGGAGTGCGATTACTACTGTGAATCAGATTAACTTGTCAATTGTATCACAAGTTTAATCTGGTGAATAGGAACATATCTATTTGTGTGTTATTTTAACAATTTTATTCTGTATGTGGTACATCGCACTTTCACTATATAGTTCTGATACTTTGCAACTTTACCGATATATTGTGACTCTATCTTTGTACATTTCATTTTATTTTATTTATTTGATTGCACTTATAAGTGAGACCATGCTATAGTTTTTTTTTCTTTCTATATCTGACATGTTTAATTTAATATACCTCTGGTATTTTCATATTATGAAACTGTTGCAGGATTCCCTTTAAAACCCTAGATCTACTCTATGCATTCATGTATGAATACATACATCAACAATTTTCACTATATTTTACTTCTTCTATTTATGTGTTGTTAGATATTGAGGGTATCTGTCCATGTTGGCTATTGTGACAGATGCAGTGATGATCGTGATGACGCATGTCTTTACGAGGTTATCATTTTATCTTCAGAGGAGGTAACTCAGAAGAGCAGTTATTGGGTAATTTTTCAGGAGTCTTAGTTTCTATAGTAGCTCCCACATTGTGTTCTGTAATGCCTATATCAATTTACGTACTCATCCACAAAATTGGTTTCTCTTTCCTTCACACCCTCAACAAGTATCTGTTTTATATGAGATTTTTTTTTCATACTCACCATTGTAATGGGTTTGGGTAATCTCTCAAAATTATTCATACCTAACTTTCAAATCTGTAGTGATAATTGGCAATTCTTTTTTTCTATTAAACATAGGAGGAACTTTAAAAGTTAATGTTTAAAGTAGAAATAAATAAAAAAGAATAAACAACACTTCCTAGAGATGGAAAAAAATAATGTTCAAATTAAAAAAAATATTCAGTGCAGAGGCTCAAATGTGGCATATATTCTATCACAGTACTTGCACTTATAGAAACCAGAAACATACCAGATGCATAAATAATCACCGCAGGGATGTGATAATTAATGGGTAGATGGATGGCTGAAGAGTTTTATCAGACTCCTAAAAGCTGAAAGCAGAATTTAGTCCAAGCTGTTATATAATCCAAATTTAGAATAAAATGAATTCGGCAGGAACGATACCTCTTTTGCGTGTACTAACACACTCATGGTAAAAAAGACTCTGCATTGACTGATTCCGATCCTGTTTTTGAAGGGATAAATATATTAATTATTCAGGGAAGAACAACTAGAATTTATTCCCAGATCTTAGACCTGAGAGGTTAGCCTGGTCCACTGGTCACTAGCTGTACATGGCTGCTTACATTTAAATTAATTTGATCTACTTGAAAGTAAAAATTCATTCCCTTGATGGTAAAAAATTATATACCCAATGTTTACAAACTATACATTCCTACCAATGACCATATGTGGCAGTGCAGAAAATGGACATTTTTCTTTCTGTAGAAAATTATATTGGAGAGTGTGATGCTGCAGTATGGTAAGACAAGGTTTTGTTTTTTTTTTTTTTAAATCATGTCAGCCTTGAAAATGGGATCCAAGAAACTGTCTTCCTGGGATTGTGCCACATAGATGCTCCTACTGTGGGGGCAATCTAAACGGCATCAATGTGTAATAAAAGCTCGGTCATTGTTAAAGGTCATTGTTAAAATAGTAGAACCTGGAGTTTATCATATGCAATAAACATATCACAGTGATATGTAACAGTATACTCATTCATTTTTACCAGAGAATATTCTTTTCAGCTGTGGAATAGACATAGCTGGTGTGTTTCATACTCACACCGTGAGGATAATTGTAAAACTAAATGCTTGTTATTATGGCATGGGATGTGTAGAACAATTAATAAAAACTCAGGGTCAGACATTGGGGTTCAACATAAAGATTCGTAAAGTAAAATTGTCTACCACTGGCTCTTACCTCGACCTTAGACCAAAATGGCGATCCTGCTTCCTGGAATCTCAGAAGGAGACTGTCTTTTAGAGCTGTCTCACCTCATCTTATATTGCACTCTATTACTGGGATTAAAGGCATGCACCACCGTCATTAACGACATGCACTTGCCAGTTCATGTGGCAACTAGTTTTGCTACTGGGATTAAAGATGTGAATGATCATGGCAACTGAGATTAGCCACTTGTCTTTGTGGCTACCGGGATTAAAGGTGTGTGTCATTATGGCTACTGGGAACAAAGGTGTGAGTTACCATAATCTCATCTATAAAGCTCATAGGTGAGACTGTTTTACTCCCAAATCTTTATGCAGTCTTTATTTATTAAAACACATTTGAAATGACAGTACAGGGATGAGCGGGTTGTCTGATATAAAATGGGAGGTGTAAGGAAGGCAAAGAAATGGTATCACAAGATAAGTTGTAAATATGCAAAATTTTAGAAATCCCTTAGAATATTCTTGCTTACATGAGTCTGAATGGTTATGGGATATAGGCAAATGAACATCCTAAAGTTAATCCAGGGAAAGAAAGAATTTTCAAAAAAAATATTTTATGAAATGCCGCGCATCACGGCCTCCCTCTGTGCTCTATGCGCTAGAACCCAGTTTGCAAGCTTTGGGCAAGGGGCTGGAGGTTGAGAATACACACGCAGAGACAGACCGACACACAGACCTTCAATCACTGGTACCAAAAGACCTTCTTTACTAGCATCATGGAGACTTAAATACACTGTAATCAATGGCCAACAGGTGAAAATCCCATCCTCAGATCCTCTAAGCTAGGCAACGCTTCTAGTAACTTCTAGACAGGGAAGAGCAGCTGAAGGGCAGGACTTAATTGGTCCCAACATTGAAATATTATTTCAATACTTTGCATAAGTGACATTGAAAGGAAACTAAAGTCAGTGACAGACTCCACAAAAGTGCACAACGGAGAAGTAAAAGTTTGACCAGAGCACCGAGGAGAACACTGAAGATAAGCTTTCTTTGGGTAATGGAAAATAAATACATTCTCATTCAATGCAAACTAAAAAAGAATAATTTATTTTGCAAAATCTACTGTAGAAAAATAATGAAAAAGAAAGACTAGAGCTAATTAAAGGATATTTTATTTCTTGTATTAGATCCTCTACCCAATATACACCTAGTAAAGGTTTATAGAAATCATCAGAGAGCTTCTGGTTAAAAACTCTATTTCTCTGTGTTGTTACAACCTACTGGGGCTAATCAGGTTTATGGATAGCATGACACAATTATTTTAAATTATTTTGTCTCTTTCACACTGTATCAATTTAATAATTCATTCATGGTGAAATAACAGCAATTACACTGGAAGATTTTAGACATTTATTTTTTTCTTTAGTGTTTAACAATTTCAGTTATAATCATAAAGAAAAGACTGTAAAATATTTTATATACCTCAAAAGCCATTCTCTTTATGATCGGCAGTGGAAAGCATGTATTTTGTTAAACTAAGCATGTTTCTTTTTAAACATTTTGATAATGTTGTTCTCAATACACTCCTCTGCACTCTGTAGCTAAATAGGTATTAATTTATTTCTAAGAACTGCGCTCTTGCATCAGAGTGTAGATTTAATCCCAGATGCCTGGACAAATTAGAAGTTTGCTTTGTAATAGAACAATACTTCGCACATTGTGCTTTATTTTGGCAGGTGCATGTGGCTGACTATAATAAATTAGCATATTGAAAAATTGTCACATACTTTTAGCCATTGAACAGCAATTTATAGTATTCATTTCAAGATAAAGTGTAATCAACACATGCCACTGGGGTTATTTTTCCCAAATTCTCTCTACAAGTATCCTGAAGGCAGCATCAATAAAGCTGCTGCACTAGCGTTTTTGTCTTTGGAAGGATGGTCAATTGTATAAGTAGATTTGTATTACTAATGGTTTTTATTTGAAATAGTGAGTAATTTAAAAAATCTTCTTTCACAATAAATCTTCCTTTAGTTCCTATGTAGTTGTTTATCAGAGGCTGATTTGAAGGCTCCGACAGTCAGCTGCTCCCAAAAATAATGTTTTCATTTGTGTCATCTGCTACCAGATACAAGCAGATACATTTTCATGCTCTTTTAATTAAACTTTCCATTCGATTAGTATTTTAAAGGAAAATTTTACTTCTTGTGGTTATCAACACGATAATTCTAGAAACTCAAGTAGTCATTAATGCCAGTATATGAAATACTCTTACATTGGTGAACCCAAAAATAATATAGAGGAACATTGTTTTTCTTTTTAGTTCATGCTTGCCTGTGACAGTAAGTTACATCTAATTTGGTGGTATTCAGAGAACTAGAGATTCTGCGATCTAAACATTACATGTTTTATAATCTAATTAGACTTCCTTTTGGTATACATTTACATTTAATAAGAAGTAAACAATTTCTTTTAAATAGAAACATAGCAAGTTATTTTGCCATATTAAGATTTATGTAGCCTGTTAGTGTTTGCAGAGAACCATAATAGACTATTATTCTAAAGTACAGGGCCTGCTTCAAGCTCTTTTCGACACTGGTTTCAAGATCTTGAGTAAATAGTTCCTTTGTTGAGTTTCAATTTTCTCGTTCACAAATTCAACGAAGCGTTATTTTTAGAGTACCTGTGAGTCAGATATTGAGCATCCTCAATCATCATATGATGAAGAACAGGATACAGTCAATGTCTCATAGCATGTTAGCTTGATGAAATGATCTCCACGGTATCATGGATCTCAGCATTGTGTGAGTGTTCAGAAGCTTAGCTTCCTATGAATGCAAGCACACACACATACACAACAGCTACCCATACATATACACTCAAAGGAAATCAGTGTTTTCCACTTTAACAAAGATAATTTTCATTGGTAGGACAGAAATATGTTTGTCTTAGCTAGATTTTTATTGCTGTGATAAATCGTAACCAAAAGAAGCTCAGGGAGGAAAGTGTTTGTTTAACCTTACAATTTCAGTCCATCCCAGAGAGAGTCACAGGAGAAACTCAAGGTGGAACCTGAACTTACAGACCTCAGAGGAGAGCTACGTATTGCCTGGCTTTACATGGATTGTTTATAGGCAATTTGATAAAAGCATTTATTATTTGAGATTCCTCTACCTAAATGCCTGTAGTTTGTGTCAAGTTAAAACAAAAACAAGACCTCACCTACACAATATCATTTCTATAACTCAGAGATATTAATTTTGTTAGATTTGTAATCAAAATATCACAAAATACCAGTTCTTACAAGCAGAATGCTTAAAACAGAAATAAATTGCAATAACAAATAATATAAAATATTATCCTGCTTCTCTGCTTGTTTATTGGGAGTTAAGGTAATGGGACTGAGAAAATTTGCTCAAGACAAGAATAATAGTTTAAATATTCGATGTACACAGTTCCTTTCTTGTTCATACCCCAGCCTTAAAGATCGCCTGTTATCTTCTTGGGAAATGATTATCTACACGTGAGCACTGTGGGATGTGTCATGTTGTATGCTGTTGTATGTCTGTAAGAAGCATTACAACTTGAAAAAAAGAAAGATGCCCAATGCATTTGATGGTTCACAGCTGTATCCCCAACGCTAGAAAGCAAAGTTGTCGTGGGTTTGAAGCAAGCTTGGGATACTTAGTGAGCTGCTGGCCAGTTTAGAGTACAGAGGCAGATGCTGTTAAAATACCGAACATCAGCAGCATCAGCAACAATTCTCACATATTGTGGTACAGAATTTAGAAATCCCTTTCCTTTCCTTCTTATGAATATCAATATAGTTGTTCACTCAAGAAATTCTTGGGTCGATTCTGTAGTCGTGATCCAAACACAGTGCAAGCAAGATGTGACTGACCCACTGAAAAAGGTACTGAGCCGTTTGGCTAACATAGACAAGAATAATGGACTAATACAAGTTATAAGAGTTAATAAGAGGAGTTTCGATCTGGGCACCGAGTGAAACATCATTGTGGTGAGTGAGTGCTGCGGCAGCTGGGAACATACCTCAGCCCGCCCACACTTCCAGGCCATCCTACAGTGGCTATACTGCCCAAACCACCTCTCTATTTCTATCCCATTCAGCTTACGTCGAGATCCCCACACCCCCTGTCTCCCTCCCTCTCTCCCTCCTTTGGGGCATAGCGCCTCCCTGCCCAGCCTGCTAGGACGCTGGGACCGAACTGGGAGGACAAAGGGGTGGCCGGTAGCTCCTTTGTTCCCATAGCCTGCCCGCAGCGAGCGGGGTGGGCCGTTTGTTCGCGAGCTAACCAGGCAGCGCGGAGTTTCAATCTGGGCACCGAGTGAAACATCATTGTGGAGAAACATCTCTGGGGAGTGACATCACTGGGAAGGTACATCAGTGGGCAAGAAGACCTGATCCTGTAAAAGAAGATCCAAAAGGGAGTATTGGGAGGAAGAGATGGGCAGACGCCAATGCAGGAATTCTCCCAACAATCTGAAAAACAACACGAAACCACCAGAAGCCAGTGACCCCACAACAGAAGGACATGAACACCTTAATCAAGAAGAAGTAGAAAAAACTGACTTCATGAAAGTGATTGACACCCTTAAACAGCATATAAAAAACGCCCTTATGGAAATGGATGAGAAGTATAATAGAAAGTTTGAGGAATTGAGTAAATCAGTGAATGATACCCTAGGAAACCAAGGAAAAACAATCAAGCAGATAAAGGAAACAGTTCATGACTTGAAAACTGAAATGGAGGCAAAGAAGAAAACACAAACAGAGGGCCGGCTGGACATGGAAAATCTAGGTAAACGAATAGAGACTACAGAATCAAGTATAACCAGCAGAATACAAGAGATAGAAGAAAGAATCTCAGATTCTGAGGATAACATAGAGAAAATAAACACTCTGATCAAAGAAAACAGCAAGTCCAACAAACTCTCATCACAAAACATTCAGGAAATATGGGACACAATAAAAAGACCAAACCTAAGAATAATTGGAGTAGAAGAAGGAGAAGAAGTGCAGCTCAATGGTACAGAAAATATACTTAATAAAATTATAGAAGAAAACTTTCCCAAACTGAAGACAGATGTACCTATGAAGGTTCAAGAAACATACAGAACACCAAATAGGCTGGATCAAAAGAAAACATCCCCTCGCCATATAATAATCAAAACACAAAATATACAGAATAAAGAAAGAATATTAAGAGCCGCAAAGGAAAAAGGCCAAGTTACTTATAAAGGTAAACCTATCAGACTTACACCTGACTTCTCTATGGAAACCATGAAAGCCAGAAGGTCCTGGATAGATGTTCTCCAAAAACTAAGAGACCATGGATGCAAGCCCAGACTACTATATACAGCCAAACTTTCATTCACTATAAATGGAGAAAACAAAATTTTCCAGGATAAAAACAAATTTAAACAATACGTAGCCACAAATCCAGCCTTACAGAAAATAATAGAAGGAAAATCACTAACCAAGGAGTCCAACAATGACCACAATAACTCAGACATCTAGAGACTCTTCACCAGCGCAAATCAAAGAAGGAAAACACACAAACCCTACTACTAAAAAAGTGACCGGAGTTAACAACCACTGGTCACTAATATCACTTAATATCAATGGGCTCAACTCACCTATAAAAAGGCACAGGCTAAGAGATTGGATAAGAAAACATGATCCAACATTCTGCTGTCTACAAGAAACACACCTCAACCACAAAGACAGGCACCTACTCAGAGTAAAGGGCTGGGAAAAGGCTTATCAAGCAAATGGACCTAAGAAACAAGCAGGTGTGGCCATACTAATGTCTAACAAAGTTGACTTCAAACTTAAATCAATCAGAAGAGATGGAGAGGGACATTTTATACTCATAACAGGAACAATTCATCAGGAAGAAGTCTCAATCCTGAATATCTATGCCCCTAATATAAAAGCACCCACGTACGTAAAAGAAACATTACTAAAACTCAAGGCAGACATCAAACCGTACATACTAATAGTAGGAGACTTCAACACTCCTCTCTCACCAATGGACAGGTCAATCAGACAGAAACCTAACAGAGAAATTAGAGAATTAATGGAGGTAATGAAGCAAATGGACTTAACAGACATCTGTAGAACATTCCTTCCAAATAGGAAAGAATATACCTTCTTCTCTGCAGCTCATGGAACCTTCTCGAAAATTGACCATATACTTGGTAACAAAGCTAACTTACACAGTTACAAAAAAATATTAGTAACCACCTGTGTCTTATCAGATCACCATGGATTAAAGTTAGAATTCAACAACAATGCTACCCCCAGAAAGCCTACAAACTCATGGAAACTGAACAGTCAACTACTGAACCATACCTGGATTAAGGAAGAAATAAAGAAAGAAATTAAAGTCTTCCTTGAATTCAATGAAAATAAAGAAACAACATACTCGAACTTATGGGACACTATGAAAGCAGTCCTGAGAGGAAAGTTCATAGCACTAAGTGCCCACCTAAAGAAAACAGAGAAAGCACATACTGGAGACTTAACAGCCCACCTGAAAGCTCTAGAAAAAAAAAAAGCAGACTCACCTAGGAGGAGTAGAAGACTGGAAATAATCAAATTGAGGGCTGAAATCAACAAAATAGAAACACAGAAAACAATCCAAAGAATCAATGAAACAAAAAGCTGGTTCCTGGAGAAAATCAACAAGAGTGATAAACCCCTATCCAAACTAATCAAACGACAGAGAGAGAATTTGCAAATTAATAAGATCAGAAATGAAAAGGGGGACATAACCACAGACACAGAGGAAATTCAGGGAGTCATTAGATCTTACTACAAAAGCCTGTATGCCACAAAACTGGAAAATGTAAAAGAAATGGACGCTTTTTTAGATAAATACCATCTACCAAAACTAAACCAGGACCAGGTGAACAATCTAAACAGACCTGTAAGTCGCGAAGAATTAGAAGCTCCCTACCAAAAAAAGCCCAGGACCAGATGGTTTCAATGCAGAATTCTACCAGAACTTCCAAGAAGACCTAATACCTATACTCCTTAATGTATTCCACAATATAGAAACAGAAGGGTCATTACCAAATTCCTTTTATGAAGCCACAATTACTCTGATACCAAAACCACTCAAAGACTCAACCAGGAAAGAGAACTACAGGCCAATCTCACTCATGAATATCGACGCAAAAATCCTCAACAAAATACTGGCAAATCGAATCCAAGAACACATCCGAAAAATTATCCATTATAATCAAGTAGGCTTCATTCCTGAGATGCAGGGCTGGTTCAACATACGAAAATCTATCAATGTAATCCAGCATATAAATAAACTGAAAGAAAAAAACCATATGATCATTTCATTAGATGCTGAAAAAGCATTTGACAAAATTCAACATCCATTTATGTTAAAAGTCTTGGAGAGATTAGGGATACAAGGGTCATACCTAAATATAATAAAAGCTATATACAGCAAGCCGACAGCTAACATCAAATTAAATGGAGAGCAACTCAAAGCCATCCCACTTAACTCAGGAACACGGCAAGGCTGTCCACTCTCACCATACCTCTTCAATATAGTGCTTGAAGTTCTAGCAATAGCAATAAGACAACATAATGGGATCAAGGGGATTCGAATTGGAAAGGAAGAAGTTAAACTTTCGTTATTTGCAGATGATATGATAGTGTACATAAGCGACCCCCAAAACTCCACCAAAGAACTTATACAGCTGATAAACAGCTTTAGTAATGTGGCAGGATACAAGATCAACTCCAAAAAATCAGTCGCCCTCTTATACACAAAGGATATGGAAGCAGATAGGGAAATCAGAGAAGCTTCACCTTCACGATAGCCACAAACAGCATAAAATATCTTGGGGTAAATCTAACCAAGGAAGTGAAAGATCTATTTGACAAGAACTTTAAGGCATTGAAGAAAGAAATTGAAGAGGATACCAAAAAATGGATGGACCTCCCTTGCTCTTGGATTGGGAGGATCAACATAGTAAAAATGGCAATTCTACCTAAGGCAATTTATAGATTCAATGCAATCCCCATCAAGATCCCATCAAAATTCTTCACAGATCTGGAGAAGACAATAATCAACTTTATATGGAAAAACAAAAAACCCAGGATAGCCAAAACAATCCTATACAATAAAGGATCTTCTGGAGGCATTACCATCCCTGACTTCAAACTCTATTACAGAGCTACAGTAATGAAAACAGTGTGGTACTGGCATAAAAACAGAGAAGTCGACCAATGGAATCGTATAGAAGACCCGGATTTTTTCCCACAAACCTATGAACACCTCATTTTCGATAAAGGAGCTAAAAGTATACAATGGAAGAAAGAAAGCATCTTCAACAAATGGTGCTGGCACAACTGGATGTCAACCTGTAGAAGAATGAAAATAGACCCATATCTCTCACCGTGCACAAAACTCAAGTCCAAATGGATTAAAGACCTCAATATCAGCCCGAACACACTGAACCTGATAGAAGAGAAAGTGCGAAATACCCTACAACAGATGGGCACAGGAGATCGCTTCCTATGTATAACCCCAGAAGCACAGACATTAAGGGCAACATTGAATAAATGGGACCTACTTAAACTGAGAAGCTTCTGTAAAGCAAAGGACATGGTCACTAAGACACAAAGGCAACCTACTGACTGGGAGAAGATTTTCACCAACCCCACAACAGACAAAGGTCTGATCTCCAAAATATATAGATAACTCAAGAAACTAGACTTTAAAATGCTAATTAACCCAATTAAAAAATGGGGCACTGAACTGAACAGAGAATTCTCAACAGAAGAAGTTCAAATGGCCAAAAGACACTTAAGGTCGTGTTCAACTTCCTTAGCAATCAGGGAAATGCAAATCAAAACAACTTTGAGATATCATCTTACACCTGTCAGAATGGCTAAAGTCAAAAACACCAAGGATAACCTTTGCTGGAGAGGCTGTGGAGGAACGGGTACCCTCATCCATTGCTGGTGGGAATGCAATCTTTTGCAACTACTGTGGAAGTCAGTGTTTCGGTTTCTCAGGAAATTCGGGATCAACTTACCACTGGACCCAGCAATACCACTCTTGGGAATATACCCAAGAGATGCTTTATCAAATGACAAAAGCATTTGTTCAACTATGTTCATAGCAGTATTATTTGTAATAGCCAGAACCTGGAAACAACCTAGATGCCCTTCAATGGAAGAATGGATGAAGAAAGTATGGAATATATACACGCTAGAGTACTACGCTGCGGTAAAAAACAATGACTTCTCGAATTTTGCATGCAAATGGATGGAAATAGAAAACACTATCCTGAGTGAGGTGTCCCAGACCCAAAAAGATGAATATGGGATGTACTCACTCATAATTGGTTTCTAGCCATAAATAAGGACCACGGAGTCTACAAGAGGTGAACCTAAAGAAGCTAAGTAAGAAGGTGAACCCAAGGGAAAACATATAGTTGTCCTCTTGGCTAAGGGAAGTAGACCAAATTTCCGGGGAGAAAATGGGATCTTGGGGATGGAGTGGGATGGGGGTAAAGGGAGATGGGGAGAGAAAAGGTAGAAGGGAAGGAGGGGGGACCTGGGAAACAGGAGAATTGGGATAAAGGAAAGGTGGATAGGGGAGCACGGAACCACAATTCTTAGTTAAGGGAGCCAGTTTAGGGTGGGCAAGAGTCTTGACCCTAGAGGGGCTCCCTAGTGCCCAAGATGAGGTTCCCAGTTAGTTCCTTGGGCAGCTGAGGATTGGGAACCTGAAATGACCCTATCCTAGAGCAATACTGACGAATATCTTGCATATCATCATAGAATCTTCATCTGGTGATGGATAGAGATAGAGACAGAGACCCACACAGGAGCACTGGACTGAGCTCCCAAGGTCCCAAGGAGGAGCAGAAGGAGGGAGAACATGAGCAAAGAATTCGGGACCACGAGGCGTGCATCCACCCACTGAGACAGTGGAGCTGATCTACGGGGAGCTCACCAAGGCCAGCTGGACTGTGACCGAAAAAGCATGGGATAAAACCGGACTCTCTGAACATGGCGAACAATGAGGGCTGATGAGACACCAAGGACAATGGCAGGGGGTTTTGATCCTACTTAATGTGCTGGCTTTGTGGGAGCCTAGCCAGTTTGGATGTTCACCTTCCTAGATATCGACGGAGGGGGGAGGACCTAGGACTTACTACAGGGCAGGGAACCCGGACTGCTCTGTGGACTGGAGAGGGAGGGGGGCGTGAGGAGTGGGGGGAGGGGGAGAAGGGTGGGAGGAGGGGGAGAAGTGTGGGAGGAGGGGGAGAAGGGTGGGAGGAGGGGAAGGGAAATGGGAGGCTGGGAGGAGGTGGAAACTTGTTTTTTGTTTATGTTTTTTTTTCTTCTTTTCGCAATAAAAAAAATTAAAAAAAAAAAGAAATTCTTGGGTCCATTAGTCATTAATAATGTTTGGAGAAAATATTGCCTGGGGTACTAGGTATGTTTTTGGTTGCTTGACCCTTGTTACTAACATGGCTCATTTTAGAATAGTGTTCACTTCCATATTTATCATAGTTGGATTTTATGTAATTATCCTGAAGGCTGTGTCAATGAAACCACATAACTGAAGCAATTATTTTTCCTTGAAAGATTTTAAAGTATTCCCCAGCATTATCTGAAAACAGAGAATGAATTGTAGGATAGTCCAAGTTGCATCTTCTGTATTATCTTAAATACTTGAAAAGCTTTGAGTTACCATTTAGCACCCATATCAATCTTTTCTCAGTGCAACCTGTATTCAAATATGAAACAATCACCACAGAATTTTTTTTTTTCGACACAGGGTTTCTCCGTAGATTTTTGGTTCCTGTCCTGGAACTAGCTCTTGTAGACCAGGCTGGCCTCGAACTCACAGAGATCCGCCTGCCTCTGCCTCCCGAGTGCTGGGATTAAAGGCGTGTGCCACCACCACCTGGCTGGCTCACCGCAGAAATTTTAATTTGCATTATACTTAATAGCACTGCTAATAAAGAACTAGGTTTAAGTCAGAGGCATTCATTATTATGTGTTACAGGAAGTGGGTACTCCTATAAGAACTTACTGAACTTGTCTTAGAGAGGGAAGATCATTGGCCACAGCTAAACAATCATTTCATTAATTCCCAGATGCACTTCAGTTCTAATGCAAAGTCACTTTAGCCCCCTTGTCCTGCGGATCTGTTCTAAGTCTGGTCATCTACCTTAGAAAACAAGTCACTTCTTTGTAAAGTGTACTCTTGTTCTGATTTAGTCTAAATTATGTCTTTGCAGAATTCCTCAGAGATGTTTCATTTGTGTTGTTCTTTTCCTTATAGGGTTTTCAAACACAAACTTATACATTAACTTCCTCCCTAGTTCTAGTGACCAGAACTCACATGTGAAGAAGTGGCAGGGGTGAATCAATTCTGGGGGAATAAAGGTCTTCTAGGAAGATAGATAGAATGCAAATTAGATTTTTACATATATAACCTACGGTGCTCTCTCTATACTGGAAGGGGTACTATGGATATCATATGATGAAGCTAGAAATGTTTTGGAGCCAAAGCTGTATGAAGGAATAATATTATGTGTTTAATTTAAAAACTAAAGAAAAGAACAATGTGACAAGAATCAAGAATTCCATTAATGGCATGGATTAAGAGGTACAGCTATATAAATACAAAATATATAAGTGTGGAGAGTATGAGTGAACCTGGGGGTTTGGGGGAAATCAGTGGTTGAAGTTATAGTAACAGGAATTTAAAGTTACTTGTGAAGTGTTTGCAGGGTTATTACCTAAGCCCCACTTGATGGGATATAAAATATGGGAATAATTTAACTAAAGTGAATTCATGAAGAACTGAATGATGGGGAAAGAAGCAGGCAAAAACAATGTGTAGGATTCCCAGTCTCCTCAGAAGAGATGCTTGTGTGTATCTTGCTAATGAGTGCCTAGAGATGGACCTTCATTTTTTTTTGAAACAATAATTATCATTTTTATTAATACCAATTCATAAGTTTGTTACAGAGAAAAAGCATGATAGATAACAAGGATGTGTACCTACAAATATTGGGAAAAAGCATCACATTAAAGTTGACATGTCCTGGAGGGAATTCAAACATCAGAGACCACAGTTGGGCTGTTTTTCTTTATCCAAAAGACAGAGCAGAAATGAGGGACACATATATTACTGAAATTGAACACGAGGGGACTGAGTGTTGGGAAGCTCAGTGACAGCAGCACAGAGGTGTTCAACAGCCAAGGGCTCGGGTTCACAGTCTGGGTTATACAAAATGATAAGATGGAAGCTAGAGAGTAAAAGGACAGAAACATGGTCACCAGGATCAGGATGGTGCGTGTGGCACCTCCCTCCTCAGTGGCTTTCAGGCCATTAAGCTTCACCCCAATACTTTGGGGTGGCTGAACCTCAGAACTAGATCCTCAAAGTGCATTGTCACCTGCTGTTTCCTTTGCTGGATCCCACAGCTTCTGCTCAATATCCCTGTTTCTATGATCAAACCTGGTCCAAAGAATAGCAAAAACCTGAGCACTAAAGGAATACAAGGATACTGTTCCTCAACTGTGCCTGAGAGATTAACTTTCTTAATAAAAGCAGTGATTCTATCCCTAAGTGATATGATGTGTCTGGTTCTCATGGCCTGGGGCAGTGGCTCCATGGTCCTTGTCCTGCATAAACACAAGCATCGAGTCCAGCACATCCATAGCCACAGCCTCTCCCTAAGGACCTTCATTTTTTTATAAATATTTTTCTACTTTTTTAAAAAAAATGCTGCGTTCAGTTTTAGAAATTTTGAACCCAATGTGTCTCCACAAGTTCAGGTGTCAGATAGTCACAGAAGATGTTAAACATATTCTTTTATTGTTTTTGAAGTGACAATTGACCCTGGAAGTCAATTCAGTATGTCATGATCTGACAAGGCAATTTCCGAGAGGCGGTGTACCTCTAGATGTCAGATACACAGTATCTAGACAGATTTCAAGAGTTTAGATTCTCCTTTACACCGACTCTGAAGCATAACCCCAGGAAAAACCCTGCTACAATCCTCATGACCAATTCTACCAGCAACTTTAAGAAATATAGTAGAAAATGATGGTAAAATTGCCATGCTGTTTAACCAAAGGACATGCTATGCTGATAGTTAAATAAAAGTTTAATATACAGAAGATGTCTTCAGTTTTTTCATTTTATTTCCTCTTCTCCCATACACTACATTCAAACTGCAGTTTCTCCCCTCCCTCCACTCCCCCTCCTCCTGCCATCCTCCCTCTCCTCCAGAACCACTGATTTTCTATTTCTTTTCAGAAAAGAGCAGAACACCCAGTGATATCAACTGAACACAGCTTAATAAGATGCAATAACACCAGGAACAAATCTTCATATCAAGCCAGATGAGGCAAGCCAAAAGGAGGAAAATTTCCTAAGATCAGACAAAGTGGTAGCTGACCCCCCCTGACACACACGCACACATGCACACACACACAGACACATACACACACACAAATCCAAACTAAAAAATCATAACATATACACAGAGGACTTACAACATGTTTCCTAATACTCTATTTTGTCTGATATTTTTACTCATTCCCTGGGAATAAAATTACCATGTTCATTAAAGAAATGTCACACAGATGAAATAAGATAATTTATGTAAAAGACTTGAAACGATGCCTATAAGTATTTAAAATATTAAATATTATCTTCATTACCTAGGGAGTACATCAACATTGATCAAACAAGTTTACACTAATAGCATAAGAAGAGGAATGAATGAGGGAAGGAGATTTTACACAGCAGCAATATGAGCTCTCATCAGTGTAAGGAAGCTTCAAGTAGACACTATGAAGTAGACTTAGATAGATGATAAAGTGGACACATCATAGGTAGCTCAGAGTAACTTTTTTGGAAAAGAGCACAGATTGATTTATATGCAAAAACAAGAAATCCTGAGTAAATACTTCCTGAATTCATCAATAACATTGTTAGTACATTGTCCTAAAAGTTCCTTCTGTGACACTTCTTATCCAGTAAGTTGAGCATATCAGCCAGAAAGTTTGCAGGACATACAGGATTGTTGAAGCTTTGGGGTTCCTTTAGCTCAAAGTGTATAGTTAAAAAATGTTAAAGTCCATTTGTTTAGAAACTTGGGATTTGATTTTTTCCCACTGTGATTACAATGAACAGATTCCACCGCTCAGCTACGTAGGATATGACAATGTAAGAAAAAACAGGACTTAAGCATGGCTTTAAAAATATCACAGAGCATCCACTGGAATCCAAAGTGAAAATGGAAATGGAAATTGTGGGAACTAAATCAGAAGCCTATAGTTAAATGCCACCAGAAACATTCACTGATATTCCCTACTAAAAGTTAAATTAAAATTGAATCACTAATTTAGCAAGCGTTAATGACAAAATTTAATTTTCTTTTAAGTAAAGTTATTTTTGTCCTTGTAAAAGTTATGACACCCTGACAGACTAGGTGTTAAGAGTTTTCCCTCACTCAATGTAAAGCTTAAAGGCAGATGTTTATTCTGAATAAGAAAAATCACACAAATTTGAGCAGTCAGACACTTTGCTATTTCTCTAGATTTTGAAAAGGTAAGTAATATGTTACACTTTGTCAAAGCTAAACATTTTAGGGGTGAGTGAAACTGAGAACATAACATTACAATAATCCGTATTTAAAAGTATTAGTTAGCATAATATTGATTTTTGCAATATCCATTTGGTAAAGTTAACCTAGATCTATGTTGGTGTGAATTCCATATTAGTATTCAAGAAAAGTAGCACAGAAACTCCACTTTAAAATCTTGGGAATGAGACATAAGTGGGTTTTTTATATATCTTTTATAGCAGTTGAAATATCACACACATGTGTGTTTATCTATATGTATTTTGGGAGAGAGATAAAGAAAGGAATGTAAGAAAGAATGAAAGAAAGAAAAAAGAGAAAGAGAAAAAAGGAAGGAAGAAAGGAAAAGAAAGAGGGAGAGAGAGAATGGGGAAATACATAAGAAAGATCGGAAGATAAAAGATGAGGAATGATGTCATTACATATTCATTTCAAAAAATAAATATTTAAAAAGCAACAAGCACTGCTTCTTTAATCTCCAAAGAACAAAACTATGTTGTAAAATATTGAAAAGGAATGTTAAATGGTTTTATTGAGTATTGTGAGATCTAGGAATTTGACAGATGCCAAGGCAATGATTCCAGCACACGTCTTTCTCCCCCCATTCTTATGTTTACATGTACAACTGATCTGTACTCATTATCAATAACTATCAAAGGAACTTCTGTGTCAAAAATATTGAGGTCTTTTGTCACTAAAGAGACCTAAACAAATCTGCATTATACCAAAGATTTTTATTAAATGTTATAATTATCTTATAAATCTTGGAATATCATTGGTTAGTTGGAAAACAACCAAAAATGTCTAAATACTTTTTTGCTCTTCTTAAAATAAAACAAAATTGATCATTAAAGTACATAAAACTTTTGAACAGGAGATCCATTTATTTATTTTAAAGATTTTTATTCATGTTTTAAAATGTTGGGTTGGTTACATCTTTTGTGAGAATCAAATCAACATTTTTTTTCAAGTGATTTCAATGTCCAATAACACAGAGGAAGAAATAAATTTCATCAGTCAAGGTCTTCAGAGTACATTTTTTTTTTATATTTTTGGCTATTGTGATCTCACTCCTGATAAAATTAAAAGCATTTGAATCTTTAAAGTAGGAAAACAGTTCATGACACCTTCCTATAGATAGCTCCAAAGATAATGTTGAATATTCAAAGGCCCTTATAAACCTTCAAGAATTACAATTATTTAAGGATAACAAAAGAAAAATGACTTTTATATTCAATTAATTAATTCTATACTAAAATGTAGGGATATTTAACTATGTGTCGGCGAGATTAAATCATTTTAAAGGTCTATGTTCAATTATTTGCCAAACCAAATGTGATCTAAGAGCTTAATTCTGTGTCTGAAAACAAAAATAAAAGACATTTCAAAGAATTGGTAGAAGAGATCTGTACATTCAAACCTGTGTTAGTACTCTTAAAGTTTTCACTCACACTGTAGAACTCCCAATACTACATCATAGTTAAGCAGAAACTACAGCAACTGGAGTGGATTTGTTCCAGTTAATTTGTTTTAAGGTTTTTATTTGTTATGGTAAGAGACAAAAAGGCCTTAGCAAATTAAAGCAAAGCTTCTCCTTGTTCAACCATTGAAAAATCATTAAGCAGGGCTTAAGACATAAAAGAAAGACTGTGTGCCTGCCCAGTTCTAAAGAGTGAAGAAGACAAATGAGGAGTTGATCTGAAATCCGAAGCTCTATCAAATACTCCCCTATAGGAAAAAGTAGTAGAAATAAGACTTTAAGCTTATGGTGATATCACACTTCTGCTAGCTGTCCTGAGCAAGACTTCGGCCATTTCGTCTGTATTTAGCCTTTTCTGTTTGCTTTGCATCTGCTCTTGTGACAGTCACACAGTCTTGGGCAAAGAAAGCTTTATCTGTATCCCAAGCTTGCAGAAAATAATAAAGGAGCAAACACTTCTGCACAAAAGCCTCCTTGAGTTCTTTAAATTGCTTTTTGACAAAGGGAGAATGACACTAAGCACTCCATAAAGAACAAAAGCAATTTTTCATGCTGTGAAATTCAAATGTTAATTTGCCCATTCCAAGAAATATCATCACTGTATAATCAGTAATATCCTGTACTAACTGTTTTTGGGTGTAGTCCAGTGTGTCTTGGCCACTAAATACCTTTTAAAGATAATTTGCAATTGTATAGAAAACATAAAAAAATTAATATTTCACTAGGTAATAAGGAAAAAAATCATAATCAGACTAAGAGTATAAGCTAATCTTCTGTATCTACTCTGATCATTTTATATTACTGTTTGTTTTTCTAATTTTACTAAAGACAAGAACATCTTTATTAAGGATACTTTTAAATAATACTGCAATTGAAAAAAAAGTTTCAGCAGTTGATGAAACAATGAAATTGCTGTGTAGTTTGCAGTGTTTACTCAAATTTTACATGTAAAAGTAAAAAATTACTTTTACAAAAAGTAATTCCTCAAAGTTGTAAAATGGATAGCATAATATTTGATATAACATACTTGAAATAAACAGTATCAAACAAAATAATTATATTTAATTTTTTTGTTTTATATTTGTGACCCTTTGAACTTTTTAAATCATTACTCATGTTTTTGAAATGTGGAAATCATAAGCTTAGGTCTGAGTATTCGAATGCCAACCACTCCCTTCCTGAGCTCTGTCCCCAGAGATTTCTGTAGTCTTTATTTTGAGACCAGTTATCACTAATTGGCCAGACTGTTCTTAACTCACTCTGATGCCAGACAGTAATCAAATGTTTGATCCTTCTGACCTAACACAGTTTGTCTCCCAGTACCCTTGTTGGCTGGTTGCTCACAAAAACACAACACAAGCTACAGGATCTGATACTTCTAATCTACTAAGTCCCAACACATAAAAAAAATCTTGAAATAGCATCTTTAAATATTAAAAAATAATATTTTCTACATTTATGATATATAATGACATACTGTAAGCTGCCCATGGCTAATAAAAAGTTTACCATGGTAAAGTAAATTAACACATCTATTATTGCACAACATTTTACTCTCATTCAACAGTTAAAATATATTCATTTAGGTCAAATCCCAAATACCATGTATATCTTTCCCATAGACTTGGTATTATATTGTAAATCTCTCGAAAGATTCATTGTGCATTATCTACTGTGTTGCTCCTTCTCAGATAAGTTTCTCCCTGTTCTCCATAACTCCATCCCCTCTTACTCACTGCTTTATTCCTCATCTCTATACACTTGATTTTGTTGCTTAGAGTCTACATGTGAGATCAATGATGTTTTTCTGTCTTTCATCTTCTGTATAACTGAGCATAGTATCTTCTAGGTGTATCCGTGTTGAGGTTAGAGGCAAGATCTCATTCCTTTTTAGGCCAGAAAAAGTTTATATTGTGTATATAACATAATTTCCCATTATTCCATAGAATTCATAGGTTGTTTCTATATATTGACTATTGTGAATAGTACTCCAGTAAACATGAGAATGTAGATACCTCTATGAGGCAAGGATTTCATTTCCCTTTTGATTTATGCCCAGATGAATCAATGCTGGATTATATGCCAATTCAAATTTTTGTCTTTAAAGATAACAATTATGTTCTTCCTAGTGTTAATTTGAACCTACATTCTACATAACTTATAGAGTTCTCTTTCTTTTGTATCCCAGAATATGTTTTTCCTCATACATTTTGACAATAACAATTCTAATGAGTATAGATTGATAATATCATACTGATATTTAATTGTTTCCTTATCAATTTAAAATGGTAAGCACCTCACAAAACAACTATTGATTTTCATGTAATCCCAATCAATTTGTTGTTTCCCAGTTAACTGTGAAATTTTCATTTTCCTCTCAATTTAATCATCTAAACAAAGGGATATTTCATTAATAAGTATCCATCTTAGTTGTTCCTTTATTACTCATGAAACAAAATGTTTGTAGTGAGAGGTTATTCTTTCTTTCTTGGTCACTTAGACCCAAAATTATCACACAGAAACTATATTATTTTCAATACTGTTTTGCCGATAGATTAAGCATATTCTTAGCTAGCTCTTATACCCTAAACTAACCAATCTCCATTTATCTGTACATCAACACAAGGTTGTGGCCACTGACAAAGCTTTGTTGGACTCTGGCAGAGGTGTCTGTCTCCTGTGGCAGCTACATGGTTTCTCATTGACCCAGCCTTTTTTCTCCCAGCATTCAGTTTAGTTTTCTACTCTGCCCTATCACAGGACAAAGTAGCTTCTTTATTCATTAGGTTTTAAGAGCAACACATATACAGAAGGACTTCCCACATCAAATGTTGTTAAGGCAGATATATGTATATTCAAGAATAATTAAGACAAATTAATTAACATATATCATTGTAAATTATTATCCAGCTTCTTTCTACCTGCCATTTTTTCATCTTAAACTACCCATTCTCCATTGTACCTAAATACCTTTTCTCCTTCCTTTGCAAGTTTCAAGGTCCACAGGTAAGTAGGAACATGTGATTTCTCTTTTTCTTTACTTACTTTTTAATT
Source organism: Microtus oregoni (assembly GCF_018167655.1). NCBI lineage: Eukaryota > Metazoa > Chordata > Mammalia > Rodentia > Cricetidae > Microtus > Microtus oregoni. The sequence continues at coordinate 22,281,574 of NW_024543060.1, forward strand.
GATATTGTGTAAATGACATTATTGCCTACTTTTTCATGAACAGTATTCTACCATGTTTATAAATCAGGACTTCTAAACACTGTTCTCACTGATGAATACTTGGATTAATTATATGGTTTGGCTACTAGATACAGCAATAAGTACAGAATTATAGTTATCTCTTTGACATTTGTTTTCTAGAAAGTACTTAGGGTGCATATGCAGAATTGGGACTACTGAATCATCTGATAATTCTATGTTTAGTGTTATTCTCTTGCGTTATAAAACAGAGTACCACTACATTACTGAGATTCTTGAAGTAATAATTTCAGTGAGTTTCCTGTCTCTGACTCTAAGCAATTGGGACTGCAGGTTCTCGATAGTACAACTTGCTACACTGTAGCTTAATTTACATAACCCTCATTATTATTGATTTTGATCCCTTATTCATTCCATAGTTGGTTCTTCTTGAAAAAAGAGTCTATTTGTTTGCTTTGTTTATTCTTAGATTTTGTGTTGTTGAGGTGCTTTAATTAGATTATTTATTATTATTACTTACTTATTTCATTATTATTTTATTCTTTCTATTATTGGTACTAATGTATCAGTTTTATAGCTTGTATGTTTTCCTACTCTGTAGATTTTTTTCTTCATCTTATTTCCTTTGTTTTGAAGAACTTATTGAGGTAAACATAACATACTTCATCCATTTTGCCTAGTTGCTTAGCTGTTTAAATATCTTAGCCTCTATGTAGTCCCCTATACTACTTTCAACATTATACACTTGTAGTGAACCTTTATTAGAATTTACCTTTATAAGTTCTCTAAATTATACCAACAAGGGCTTCTCAGGAGATTTTTTTTTTTAGTCTATACACATAGGTGAGTCAGCTTTCATGCTAGGTGCTGAAGTGTAACTTCATCTTCTTTTCTTCCAACCTTAGTTACAAGCTTGAGTCTTTCTCCACATGATATCCTCCCCTCTGCTTTCACTCATTATCTCCCCTGTGTTAGTGCATTGCTGCCCCAGCTCACCCACTTAGACCCCTGTCTTCACTTTTGTTTATTCCTACCATATCACTAATCCTGATGAAATTAAACCCATTTATTTTATACTATTTGTCAAAAGCTTCTAAAGTTTTTTTCAGTGCAAACCATTTGCACTCTTTGGAAAAGGGGTTCAAAAGGGCACACAGAGTCAGACAATCGAACATACTTACCCTCTGGCTCCATCCCCTAAAGTCTTCCCAAGTCACAGGAATAAACTCAAAATATATGCTCCTGCTCTGAGCAAAAACCTACTTTCCCTCTCATGTTCCACGGAATCTCCCGCAGATCACCATAATAACATACAACTTGTCTATGTAAGCATTGCTCATGTGCCTCTTGCCCCATCAAGCTACTTAATAAAATTTTTGAAAGAATCGACAATATATGTTAGAAAATGACAAATCAGTATCTGAAATTTTAGACTAATATATGTGGAAGATGAAAACGATTGTATTTTTCCCATAATATATGAAATTCAGAACATTCAGCTTATTTTGAGCATGAAAGAGTATTATATACAATTCTACCTCAATTAATGATATTGGAAATATTATTTATTCCAATAGCTTCTTCCTGTGCAATTTTGATGAAATAAATCATGTAGAGAAATATAAGCTACTATAATGGGTAAGAACAATTCTATCTCTGATCTCAGTCTATTAATTTCCTGATATTATGTGTTGTAGATTGTTTTAATATATAGGTAGTGTGCTTGCATATTAGCCTAAATTATACCTTTTCTAAGATAATTATACTTGAATCTCAGTTTGGCTATTTAGAGAACAGGTACTTAAATCAGTTCTGCTAATACTATCTGAAAATAAATTAAGGATGGTTTTATTATTGAACAGCAAAGTTCAAGTCTGCGGGCCTCTATGTGTAATACCTTCATGCAGAGTGCACTGCATGATTCTTACAAATGAGCATGTTTTCTTCTGAAAGGTTGGTGCAGGGTTACCATACTGGAGGAGAGTCTGGTCACTTATGATAGTTTAGCAAATGTGTTTGGGGAAAATTTAATAAGACTTTAAAATAGTTTCCTGAACCAATACACCTTTTAAAGATATTGCAGAAGTAATGATTCATGAAGGTCCTTTTGATTGGTTGTATCTATGTTACTCTTCCTCTAGTACAAAGCTTTCCAACATGTGGGCTGAAAACCTTTTGGGGCTGGAATATCCTTTCCACTGGGGTCACATCAGATAGCATGGATGTCAGATGTTTACATTACAATTCATAACACAAGTGAAATTAAGGCTATGAAGTAGCAATGAAAATAGTTTTATTATTGAGGATAATCACACAACATGAACTATATTAAAATGTCACAGCATTAGGAAGGTTGAGAACCACTCTCCAAGTAGTAGTTGGTAGTGCCTAGTAGTACCCTATTCTCCAAAGGAAATATTACTTTAGCTTTGAAGAGTGTTATCTTTAATAATATGTACTTTTTTAAAAAAAAAAAATGAGAAAAATGGTTTTGAAGTATTTCTTAAAGTTAAAAAAACTCAAAAACAAATATATTTTTGAATATCTCTTCTGATTGTGAGAGAACAATACAGATACTTGCTTCCTGTTTTGTGACTCAGGCCTTCCTCTGCAGAGAGACAGGACGAGCTTCTGACATAGGAGATCCATGGTGGCCCATTCTGCCACCTGCAGTGACCAAACTGTTACCTGCTCGTCAGATTTTTAAACGGTTAGCAAATTGCATCAGAGAAACCCATCATCGTTTGAAAATTACTTAAATTACATGAGTAGTTTTTTAGAGTAAACATAATAGTACTGGCACATCTCTCAAAAAGACATTAAGTAAAATAATGCATTTAATCAGTTCATCACAGCGCCAGGCAGAAAGCGAGCAATTTGCAGTTGTGTTGTCAAACCTTCTTGGCCTATTTTCTTTTTAATTTTGTCCCTCCTACTTTTCTGTTTTGTTTGTTTTATTTTGCTTTTCATCTAATCCAGTGAGACTCAACCAGGGACAACATTGCCCCCTGGGAATGTTTCACAATGTCTGAACAAAATATGGATTGTCACAAATATGAGAGAAAAGTTACTGGCAACTAATGAAGATGAAGCATTCTCCATGCCCCACACTGGGCTTATGTGAACACCCCACCACTGTATCCAGGTTCCAAATGATCGGGTACATTATGACCTTATCCTAACCTCTCACCTTTTCCCTTTTATTCACCCTCTCGTTTCCATCTACTGCCACATTCTTTCACTTCCTCCTTTTCATTATTTCATTTTTCTGTTTTTCCTTTCATAATGTTTAAGTAAGCATTAAGCCTCATGTTTTATATTGTTTTCTGGGTACAAAATTTTTCCTTGAGGGAAAAAAATGACCCTCATCATTTTAATGCTGATGTGGAGAAAGGCGATCTGTCCGTCACAGGCCCTGAACATCTATGAACTTCCTCGTTGAATGTGCCAGATGGCAAGAGTTATCATCCCAAGACACTAGGCAGTTTTAAGAGCTAGTCAAGCAAATAACTACGTAGGTCAAAGTGATCAGAGCATGCCAGCAGTGCGAACGCTTGCTCCCCAGGAGAGGAAGACTGGCCAGTGGTTGCTGCCTACGATTATAGGCAGATTATAGGCACTGGGACTGGCCTTACTCGGCAGTGCTGTAAGGTGTTGGTCATACAGCCTTTTTGAGGATTCCTCATGACACCAAGCGAGACTTTTCTATGCCGATGCCTATCCTGCTTATTTACCTCTGAGCAACAGACCATGCTGCTGTGATCTGCCAAGTCTTATTGTCTGTATTTATATCTAGTGTGCAAGATTTCCCTGTAGCTAGCTAGCTATTCTGTTTGAGGTGGGAACTTTACTACTACATAACTGGACAACCAGTGAAAATGAAGGTGTCTCCCTGCACACATCATGTAAGTATTTCTCTCCTTTTACCTAGTTCTGCTTCCATTCTCCGAGAGTAGAATTCACGGGAGAAATTTATTTCATCACCACATGTGATCATCATGGTCGTCATTGCCGCCAGAATCAGAGATAATCACAAATGAAGGAATTGGATTAAGCATAGATTGCTTCGGCTCTACAGCCCATAGATGTCCTAATCACCAAGCTAAGCAGTAGTACTTCCGTACCCTCAGATTCCCTTCTATCTGTGGAGGAGAACTATTTCCTACCTTTAAATCTGCTGCCACCTCTGTCTTGGCTTATAATGATTCTTTAAATATGTATGTGGTTGGAACTTGGCAACACTGTCAATTTCTTAGGGGTTTTTAGCCAACTTCTGCATTGGCCTACTAAAACCTAGAATATTCCTCAAATAGAGTAAGTTCTGTAGTTTTTATTAATAGTGGGACAATGTATTTTATTATGGCTGTTATAATTTTTGCGAGCTCTAAATATACCTTTGAGGCTGTGTAATCTCTTCTTAGCTCATTCTAAGTTTCAAGCATCAGACCTTTTGACAATTGGACTGCGCAAGTCACTTATTCGTTGCCAAAGACAGGCTATGACCATCTCCCTGAGGACTCAACATGACACTCAAATCAGGAAACACACACACAAACACACACAAAATAATTACTGGTGGGGACTGTATTTGTGTTTGTGATTATTTCATTGATTCAGCTGTGTATCATTGTTCGCTTGAATTTGTGTTTTCTACTTTTTCTACTCTCATTTAAGATGTACAAAGTTCATTGCAAAATCTATGTTTTACAGATCACCTCAATATTTAAATACATAAGCTGTAACATGTCACAAATTGAAAGAAACCCATAGCAAAATTCCTTTCTTGTTACTTGAAATTTAAAACTGTCATTGTCCTTTACTGAGTTATAGGAAGGAAAAATGACATAGGAGTCTTGACATACTTCTTTCCTGTTGGCTTTGTTCCTCAAAGTAGTTTATCATAAATTCTTTTCCAGAATTAATGATTTAGAGCAGTGCTTCTTCACCTTCCTAATGTTGTGACCCTTTAATACATTTCCTCATATTGTGCTGATCTCTCCACAAACAAAAAATATTATGTTGCTATTGCATAACCATAATTTTGCTACTATTATTAGTCATAATGTAAACATCTGTTATGTGATGCTCAATTGGGGTGGTGACCCCCATTTTTAGAGCCACTGTTTAAGAAGGATCAGAAGAGTAACATTGTATCTTTGAGATAAGTAGGCTGCCCGTTAAGTTCTGTTGGGAATTACTGGACCCTCTCATGACTTCTGTTCAAAGAACAGCATTTTCCTCTCATATTTTAATATTTTCAATCTCACAGCTAATTAGAATATGTTAGCTAATTCATCTGGCTTGTTAAAAACTAATGTTTTAAAAATTTTTTTATTAAAAAATCAACAGTCTAGCTTTTAAGAGCCTTTAATGTAAAGCCATGGATGGAAATTTTGGAACAAGCAAGGACATTTTCAAGAGCTGCATGTATGGTAAAAAATTATTTCTGAATGTTTAAATTCGTAATAATTGGTCAAATCAAAAGATTTTGCCAGTCTAACTTTACCTATTATATAAAGCATGTTTTCATAAATAGTAAATGTAAACATAGAAAACAAGAAAGTAGAAGTGGAGAAATGACTTCATAAATGCTACTTGTCTGACCTGGGACATCATTGTTGTATAAAATCCATTTGACATGCCTTACACTGTGTGTGGCTATTTTTGAGTATTGTAAGTTCTGCTGAACTCATGATCTTTAAGAATTTGGATTACTGCTGTATACTTTGCTCACTTATGCATTTAATTATGGGCATTGGCTAAACTTGTGGATACATTTCTTAAACATAAGAAAACTTCGGTTACATAGCTCCACACTACAGACAATTGAATGCCTAATAACTTGGATAGAACATCATGGTTTACTGAAAAAAAAAATCTTTAAGCCATACTTTCCTATCTGGCATCTGGCTTCTAGCTTCCAATTCTCTGCTGTGTTTATTTGACTGGATTTTGAGCCATTTACGTGACAGTATGTGTTCGGCCATGTCTAGTATATTGAGGGATAAATGGCCTCTAATCAACTTCTTCCACAGTGCTAATGATTTCCTGGGAATAAGCAAGCACATGGGGCACTACACTAGTTCTTTCTGATCACTAGGGTACCATTTAGAAAATAGCTGCAGCAATGGGCTAGATGGAACCCCGGGGTTCTGAGAAAGTGAATTGCAGATTCTGAGGTACCTAGCTTACTCCCATGACCTGACTATGAACGGGGAGGCAGGCAGTTCAGTTTGCTCAGAGCACTGACTTGTCTTATTAACTGTTCTAAACTTCTGAGAACTTGTATGTAAGTGAATCGGTTTCCTCAATATTACTGCCATTTAGTTCTTGGGAAAAAAAACCCACATTTCTAGGCATGTTTCTCTTCTTGCCTCAGTTTTGTAGGCATCTGTCCTTTCGGCTCTTTGAAGTAATTTCCCTTGCCTTACCTTACAACTCAAAGGATCGAAATAAGTTTGGGACAATATCATTGACAACAGTTTTGATGTTGAAATGAAAGTGTGATACAATGCTTTGATTTTCCCGTGTCGTGGGACACTTTACAGCTCTGCAGTAACTAAATCTCAGAGTTTATGATCTATGTAAGATGTAGACAGGCAATACATTGTGTGATTCCTCTTAAGATATTTAAATCAGTAGAATATGCAATACAGGGAATGTGGCTTCTGAACCCAAAAATAAAATGGGAGCAGAAGTAGAGTCCAACCCAGAACTTCATTTCAATGCCTTCTCAACACTCATTGGAAAAGTTGTCTTTGGCAGTAGTGGCAAATAGAACAGAGACCTTCCTCTGATCAATGTATCAAGAATAAAAGACTGGCGTTCTCAGCACTTAATAGGGCATATATACTATATCCTTCCACAGAAGAGATCTCCATAGGAGTTAACTTCAAGAAAACAATGTTTTCTGGGAACAGCAATATAACTGCACATATGAAGTCACAACAACTGTGACAACATCCACAAGATAAGTCAGACTAACTCCCAGCATGTGCAGGACAAGTAGGCATATTAAAGTTGATAGTCTCTGTGAGAGAGTTGGTTTTCTTCAATGATATCACCCTGGGTAAATGTATCACAATCCAGGGACATGAAGTAATGATAGTGTATCTAGAAGCCATTGTGGTCTGAAAATGATAAAAAAGAATATTGTACGGGATTTTCAAAGAATTACTACAATATTATTTTAGAAAATGAGGTTTTATTGGGGTGAAGGTCAAAGGAGACCGGAAGACATAGGTTGCATGCCACTTTTCTTAAATGCTATTTTGTCTACCTTGCAATATTAACCTCTTATGCATTCCTATGAATGAAGACTTTTTTCACAGACAGCATATTAGGTGCAGAATCAAAGTAAAAAACAAAATTTAGGTTTTAGGGCTCTTGAGTTAACAAAAGTCAAAGTAAAGCCCACAGAAATTTTATAGAAATCTTATAGAAGTAGTTGTAGGTATTATCGTGGAGGGATCCTGGATTTTACACCCAACGTTTGATATACTATTGAATATTTTTATGTTCAGTCAGTTACATAAATTTCCAGGAAGACGACCTATCCATCAAAGAATATGAAATTCTAAAACTGTCCAAATAAAAATGGCATTAAAATATTTTTTATCCTCTATATGTACTTATGTTGAGAAATAATATTTAATGTATTGTATTCTAGGGTGTAGACATAGATTGGTCACTGCACATTTTATATATTTGTATATTCTTATATGTGCATGCATATACATTTAGGAACATATAAATGCATACAAATTGGGTAATGATTATGCAATCATATATGTAAGGTGCTTATGATATTTTAGAATTCATTCTTCTTTACATGCATGTTCCATTTAAAAATACATGCTTCCATTTTTTGATGGTAAAAGATATAATAGGGGAAAAAGATATATTGGGCAGCACTTTGAAAATAGAAAGTCCTACCATCACATTTTCTGGCAACTGTCAAGAGCCTATGTTTCCTTCCGGAAGATCAATGTTTATAAATCACTTGCTTTTTAAGCACGCATTTAACAGACACCATATCTTGAAACATCACAATATCCTTGTAATAGTAAAAAGAGAAAATGACATTCTCTTTCTTGATAAAAATCCGAAGCCCTTGCTTGAATTACTGAAACACTGTGATACCTGACAAAAATCACTACGATGTTAGAACAACAACTATAACCTTGGGCTCAGTGTACTCACGCCTGCGGCTGCAATTGTTCTTTTCGTACAGTTAATGTCCTTTGCATTTTCTACAGGTGTTTGGACAAGGAACATTTATTATGTAAAGACTAAATTTTTCCCTCTAGTGCTAGACTTGCAATTAATGCGGCTTTCATTTATATGCTCAGCTTCCTTAGATTTCAGCCTCAGACAGATCAAACACACAAAGTAACATTCACCATATTTCTTCTTGTAGTTTAGTTCTCAAAAGTCCTTTCTTTTCCACTTCAAACAATTATGGCAATATATGACAATCTTCCTTTTCTTTTTCACATCCTCAACATATACCTGTAATCATGCACAGATTTTCCTTTTATTTGCACATTCTCAATATATACCTTTATTCAGGTACAGGTTTCCTTTGTTCTGTAACATTATGACATTTCCATGTGATTTGTTTTCTGGGTAAAATGACATTTTTATTTGTGTGTGTGTGTGTGTATATATATATTAATATATATTACTGGTGTTGGCAATATTAATGCATAATGTCATGTGTCATCGCTTGGACATTATAGTGAAAGCGGCTTACAGATGCCCCAAGTGTTTATTGTTAGCTTTGAATTAGTCTGCTGTTCTAATGTGACATGTTCAGTAAAATGACATGGATCATTGGCTGGTTCAAGGTCTCTCCTGTAGCAATATGAGACAAATAAATCATTCTTCTCGATGTAAAATATTCCCTAAACCTTTCCTGAATCTAAATACAGTGAAGTGCTGACGAAAAATGCTATCAACACATCATACTCTTCAGCACATGCTAAAGTGTATTGCTTCTGACTGTTTCTACACTGAGATTCACACCAACACGTTTAGGTCACTACGCATCTGTCTCCTAGAGATAAAATACAGCTCTTATTTACTCTATTGAGACCAAGCTTTTTTTCTTTTCTAGAATTTAGATGTATTTTTAAAGCATATGCCAGATAAAGTGTATATCCTGAACAAAGACACCGAATGTTAAATATTAAAATTATTTGGAACATTTTGTCTGAATTCTTACTAAAGTATTTCCCATAGAAGGAGACATGGAAATTAGACATGGTTTGTGGCCTTCTTTTTGCCTAGGAGGACAGCTCCATCCTTTCCTTTTTTATAAAAGACCATACTGTTCACATCAGGTTTTCTGTTAATAATACATAAAATAACACGACAGTAGTGAAGATAGCAGCACAGAACCTGACCCAGTCCAAAAAGCCTAGATGACCGGTGGATCCTTTATATCACAGTTAACTTTCGTTATTATTTTTATTTTCTTTATAAACTTGTCTATAAATCCACCTTTCATTGTTTATTGTTTTAAGGAACTAAAATAATTTGCATAGAGGCTGTATAAACACATGACTTTCAAAGAACACAGTCCGATGGTTGCCTTTGCCTCTCCTCCTATTCAGCTTCAATTGAGGCAATAACAAAGCTATCTGAGTCATTATGATCTCATGAGAAGTATATGAGATGCTTCCATTGAAATTTCTCTGAAATCTTAATGCAACCATTATGGTTCATCCACTGAAATCATAATCATATGTTCTGAAGCCATCATGGTGTATCGTGTCAATGCATACTAAGGGAGTCCTCGTGCACAGACCATTGACATGATGGACTATAATGGCTCTTTCAGAACTGCTATGGTCTGCTGTGCCAATGCATACTAAGGGAGCCTTTAACGCACTGATCCAAGCCTGTAGAGTATGTCTCTATTATGTGCAAGGAGTTATTCATATGACGCTTTTGATGAAGAGCTAGTTACTTGATTCTTGTTGATGTTTAACGTCTCACAATGACAGAATGATCAGCACACATCACAGTGCTACAGAATAAAGCTTTTAAGTAAGAGAATATAGCAGACATAAATCTTGCAAGATACAGGATAGCTGCCTTTGTCAATAGCAAGGATATGCACACCTTCTATGATTCTGTGGAACAAGCTTTAGGATTGTCTACCACTGTAACCACCCAGGGATTTTCTTTCACCAGGAAAGTCAATGAAAATCCTTCCACAGCTACACTGTATAGTACATCTCTGCTTGTATTTATTGCTGAAAATCAGAACCACAAAATGGAGTGTTTTACAAAAGTCATTTCTGAGTGAGGGGATCCTAGGATACATATACAGAAAATAGTACAAGTCCAAAAATATATGAATAAAATGTATTAATTGTATAACATTACCTACAAATAACCTCTTAATTTTTTTTTATTTTTTTATACTATAGAAGGATCTAAGTGTGGGAATATGGAAATGATCAAAATTATGCAGTTAAGTTTTCCTGCATAAATAAAAGCTAAAGCATTCTGTGTTTGCATTTAATTAAAATGAAGTTAAAAAGTCTAGTAAGTAGCAATTATTCAGAAATTCACTGTTTAATAAACATTTGAAAGTTTAAAAATATTTTGCAAAGTTTTAAGTCTTGTATTCTCTTTCATGTAAAAAAAAAATTCTAGTCTTCCCTTAAGTTCCATAGCTGCTCTTCTCATTTTTTTCATTATTCCTTCTATTTTGATTCTGAGCAAAGGGATACATTTTAACTTGTTTTGCTCTCAGCAAAATATTGTTCTTCGTAAAGTATTCAGTGATAACTGTGGTTACATATGTATGACTTACTTTCTCATTAATAATTCAAAAATACAAAAACAACTAAGCAATATCATAGAAACTTAAAATCTTGAAATCTAGTTTTTTTACACCCAAAGTAAAGAAAGGTTTGCTATTTAGGTTAAGAAAACTCATTGTGTCTCGTGGCACAGAATTATTTTTACTTTGTTTGAAAGGCAGATTGATCAGTGTCATGAGAATGGTAGAGAAAGGCAAAGTCTGGCTAATAATAAGGTAACGCTGTCAAGTACAGTCACTCCAGATAGCCTCCATCTTCTCTAGCCGACCCACTTCACAGATTTTCACTTCATATTTGTTCTGGTCCATTGAGAACTGAGAACTTGATTGATCTGTCCCCTCAAGTGTAGATTGTGATTGCCAGTTACGACCAGTTAAGTCCAGAAGGCAGAGGAAAAGAGAAAGAATTAAGTTGCTTCTCCTGCTGCCCCTATGTGTTTCAGCTGTGAGGTCTGGCAGTGACTAAGTCCTTGTATGACAGAAGGGGAAGAAGCTTCAGCTCTTTGGTTCCAAGAAATAAACCCTGTAGGTGATACAGTGGTTTCCAAATTTTACTCTTCTCTTTGCTTCTTAGGCCTGCAGATTTAGGGATGCAGATTTTTGCATGGGTCTATGTTTAAAATGCTTACATTGAAATGATTTTAGTAGAGTCATTGCTCCTTTTGAAACTGTGATAAATACACTAAACAGAATCAGGACAGGCTTCAAGAAAGTCTATTAAGGTTAATTCATGGTATTGGACTTCTCACAGATATAATGGGCACAACCATGACAGTTGGGTGGTGTGCATACAATTTTGTAACTGCAGAGTAAAGTGCAGCACCCAAATCTTATATAGCCTAAAATTTATGACATAAATGATGTATTAGACAAGAACTAGCACCATTACAAGACTGAGTATGAGGTGATGGATAGCTAGATGATAGAGTTTAGAATATTTGTAACTTAAAAGTTCAACTGTGGCATTTACTGAGAATCCCAGAATTCCTATTTCAATTGACAAATTTTTTATTTTAATTTTTATGCAAGATGTCAGTCAAGAAATTAAATTTATGTAAATTCACTTGCTTGTAATCCTAGAAAGTTCAGTGAAAGAATATCAGTGAATCAGCAGGACACTTGTTGGTTCCAGGCAGTTTAGCCCCAAAGCAATCACAAAGAAACTATATTATTTAAATCACTGCTTGGCCCATTAGCTCTAACTTCTTATTGGCTAACTCTTATATCTTAATTAAACCCATCTCCATTAATCTGTGTACCACTACAAGGTCATGGCCTATCAGCAAACTTTGAGTGCATCTGTCTCTGGCAGCTCCATAGCTTCTCTCCGACTCCGCCCTTCTTCCTCCCCGCATTCAGCTTAATTTTTCCTGCCTAGCTAAGTTCTGCCCTCCTATAGGTACAAAACAGTTTATTTATTCATTAATGATAATCACAGCATACAGAGGGAAATCCCACATCATATCAGTGACTATGGAAGTAAAAAAAATAGCAAATGACAACTTATAAAACACAGGAACTACCAGATTATTTTGTATGTAACTTATAGTAAGCACTCAAAGAAGTCTGGGAGAAATGACATAGAACATGTGTGTGTGTGTAAGAGAGAGATAGAGAGGGATAGAGAGTAACTGCGTGTGTGTGTTTGTCTGTGTGTGTGTAAAACCTACCTATGAAGACACAATAGTCTTTCAAGGAATCTTTTAAGTGAAAGTTCAATATGACTGTGAAGGAGATAATGGATGGGATTAAAAACATGTCTCAATTACATGGTTTGGAAAATTGAAACCCCAATTAAATGTTCATCTCACTAAGTGTTCTGTACCAAAATGAGGAAGATACACAAGGAGCCTGAAGTTCTACTTCCACAACGCCAATGCTAGCAGAAGAAACTGTCTTCCTCTTCCTCAACTCTTTTAAGGAAAATAATCTTTCTTGAAAAAGTTTATCCAGTGATTGTTATTTTTCATAAGACCTGTAACCACTATACTCAATTACTGGTAAACCCACAAGGAGAGTTAGAGGTCACTCTTTGCAGAGAATTACAGAGTCATTTCTGGGAAAAGAGAGCCTATGCTGTAAAGAGATGGAAGATACTGTCAAATGTATGCCAGTAGCGAAAGGATCAGGCCTCATTGAGACCTATGAAGAAGATTAAATATAACATTCATTTAATATATTAGTTCTATGTGGTGATCTCTGCTGGGGTATCTGACATTCCTCATGTTTCCTTTGTGAACAACAAAAGAAGGCTTATCATCTCCCTACCACTATCTTCTTCACTTATTCCTTTGCTCCAACGAGTATTTGATAAACTAATTACATTCTGCGATTTTTGTCTAAGGCTCTGCTTTCAGATAATTTTCCTTCAATTTATTTTGTTTACTGAAAAAACATTCTTATACAGAAAAGAATTTTTAAGAGAGAACGGATAAATTGAAAGCAACTCAAGTTTATCTTCTATGAAGATCTTTACCATCCCACTTCATGATGGTCGTCAGTGTAACCATAATTGATCTGGTAAAATACAACGTTAACTCTGACCATAAAGACCACTTTATGGTTTAAAGTATGGCTATAGAATTATACTCACAGGAAACACCAATATTATGATACATTTTGTCACACAAAAATAGCCAGCTTTCTGTGATTTTTTTTAGTGATTAGGAACTAGCTGGCTATGGTGTAAATGAAGGAAAACAGCTGTGTGATAGGAGTGTTGGCCTTAAAATTTATAATAAGCTTTAAATAAATAAAAGCAAAACTTAGTATGATGTGCTTTCTCCTTCCTGACCAGAGTCTAGAGGCCTTAGAATCAAGAAGTGATAGTAATGTATTTTCTCTGTGTATGTAAATATTGCTAAGAACTTTTTTTTTCTATGAGAGGTTAGGGGAAAAATCTAGTCAATAATGCAAGAACTCCAACAAAATACTTTCAAAGAAAGGCTAACTCAGAAGTTTAAAATACATCTGTACTTACAGCTTCTTTTGTTTTTAATCTATTTATGTATTTAGGATGCACCAGACTTTCTTGACGTTTTTGATTGAGAAATAATTGCATCACTTCCTTCTTTCCCTTTCTTCCTCCAGTCCTTCTTAGGTATTACCCTTCCAATCCTTCACATGACTCCAGCTCTCAAATTGATAACTTCTTTTACTTATATTATTATTGTTACATGTACATATGCATGCATTCATGGGCATGTGTGTTTGTATGTTTGCTCTGCAGAGTCCAATGTCAAAGATATCCAAGAAAACCAAGAAAAAGCAATCAAACAAGTGAAGAAAACAGTTCAAGACATGAAGACCAAAATGGAGGTAATAAAAAAAAATCTGTTTTCATAGAAATTTAATATGTACTGGACAATACATTTTAAATTTTAAGAACTTTTTCTTCTGTGTTTAAAATCTTGTACATAGCACTAGGAACCTGTCTAATATCATCTGAGAAGAAATTAAGAAAAAATTTAAGAATCATAATCTCACAAATTATATAGCTTAATATTGTATTTATTGCTGAAATAAATCCACATAGTTATCCATGCCTTTGCATAAATATAAAAAATAAAGAATAGTAGTACTGTGTTACATCTTCTAATGATGAAAATGAATTATGTCGCTGAAGAGGTTAGTTGTCATAAACAAAGAGTGACTTTACATCATCTACAAAGGACTATCTATGCGGCTCGTGGGAGGCTGAAAATATACCAGAGAAAATAAAAGAGCCACAACAATGGATACTTCTTCACCGTGGAGCTGAGAACGCCACGATTCAGTTGCCACTTAACTGAAGTCAGGCCTAAGTAGCCCATGAAGTGATTCTCTGTTAAAAAAATAAAATAGCTCACTGACAGTAGTATTCTTAATCATTATGGTGTTGTACAATTTGTTCTTATTATAAGTGAAGCTTTTAATAGCCAACATTTTGTGACTATTAGCATGTTAAACTACTATGGAGAGTTTTTTATTTAAAAAAAAAATAATGATAGCTCATTCATGATAATCTCAGGATGACCAGGGGAAAAGATAAAGTTGCAGGAATATATTTAACCCAAAAATCTATTAATTTCTTCCCTCCACTGAAGCACAGTTTTTCTTGGTATTTCTCCTTCATTGTAAGGAGAGGAGGCTGCTAGTTAGTTCCCAGCTGCTTAGCCCCAAAATAATCACACAGAAACTGTATTAATTAAATCACTGCCCTACCCATTAGCTCTAGCTTCTTATTGACTAACACATATTAATTTAACCCATTTTTATTAATCTGTGTATCGCCACGTGTCTGTGGTTACCAGCTAAAGTTCTGGCATCTGTCTCCAATGTGGCTACATGGCTTCTCTTCCCACCTTCCTTCTCCTAGCATTTTGTTTAGTTTTCCCATCCACCTAAGTTCTGCCCTACGAACAGGCCAAGTTAGTTTCTATATTCATTAATGGTAATCACAGCATGCAGAGGGAAATCCCATATCACTCCTTTTTTATGTTCTACTTTTAACACCATTTCTTTTCATTTTTCTCCTCAATGTTATCTCTTGTATATTCCCATAAATATTGCTTATCTTTTTTCCTATTTCTCTCTTCCACTAATCTTATTCAACTTTCTTCATCTTATTTCTTTCAAATTTCAAACTTTATCTTAACTGTTGATTGTAAAAGTAGGAGAAAATAAAGTTAATGGTGATTTTTCTATCAGGGAAATACATTTTCTTGTGACAAATTTAAGTGATTAGATTTAATGATAGCACTATGAGTATATATTCTTGGTACTTATAAAATTATAGACAAGTTATTTTCAACATTTTATTATATAAATGATCTTTTGAAATAGTCACACAGAATTATGCTAGACTATAGTACTAAACTTTCTAGGAGGCTAAAATATGGAAATTTTAGCTGGGCTGCTTCTCAGTATTACCCTTCCTGAGCAGACTCATAGTTCATAAGTATTTTGGGGTGATGATATACTCAGAAATACATGCGAGCAGGGCCAGTTGGCTTGCCTCTTGTGTGTAGCAAATAAGATATCTCGCCAGCTGCTGAGTCCAGAGTTGTTCCTGGCAGACAGAGCCTTCCCTGAAGCAGAAGATATTGATAGACTTCCTTGTGCATATGGACGGAGTACAGATAGAGATCATACCGTGAAGGGAAGAAAAGGTGTTTCTAACTAATTTCCTACTCCAAAACATCACTGAAGAGAGGAACACATAGACTTATATCAGGACTTAAGGCATATCTCGCTAAGTCTGCTTTTCTATAGAAAAGAGAGAGCTAAAATGTGTGTAATAAGAGACGGCTGAATACAATTCCAGCAAGATGACTGAGTGGATAAAAGCTGCTCTCTTTCAACTCTGATAACTTGAGGGAAATGCAAGTTGAATGGTGGTAATGATAGAAAGGTCTGAGTTGACAATGTTGTTCTCTGACCTGCTCCACAAGTGTTCTGGTCACTACCCTCTTGTGCCTCTTACCGCACAGATCAGGCCCGATACAATAATAAAATGTTTCTTAAAACAGAGAAGGCTAGTCACAAGAAGAAAAGTTAAGATGTAGAAAATAACGACATCTTGAATTTTGCAGGAAAATGGATAAAGCTAGAGAACATTTTTTTGAGTGAGGTAACCAAGACTCCTAAACACCATTATCACATGCACTCAATCATAGGTGATTTTTAAACATAAAGCAAAGAAAACCAGGCTACAAACCACAATCACAGGGAACTTAGACAACAATGAAGACACTAAGAGAGACTTACATCAATCTAATCTACATGGCAAATAGAAAAAGACAAGATCTCCTGAGTAAATTGGGAGCATGGGGACCTTGGGAAAGGGAAGAAGTAGATAAGGGAGCAGAGAAAAATGTAAAGCTCAGTAAAAATAAAAAAAAATTAAAAATATCTGAAAGTAATAACAATATATGGTATACAAAGGGAAAAATCAAAGTAAACATTTCTGGCAATGTGATTGAAATTTATGACATAATGTGTAAATTTTTGGTATAATTTATGGATGAAAAGTACAACCTGGTGAACTAGAACAATGTTCCTTCACGTGTGGGTCTCCACATCTTTGGGGATTGAGGAATACTTTCACAGGGGTTGTATAAGACTATAAGAAAACAGAGATATTTACATTATGATTCACAACAGTAGCAAAATTACAGTTATGAAGTAGCAATGGAAATAATTTCATGATTGGAGGGGGGTCTTCACAACAAAAGGAACCATATTAAGGGTTGCAGCATTTGGAAGGCTGAGAACCACTGAACTAGAATGTCAATGCCATGGTCTGAATCTAAATTACTTCCGCCCCACATCCAGGTTCTATTTGAAAGCTTGGTTCTTGACTGTATTGCTATTTTGAAACCTATTAAATACATATAAAATGAGGTCTAGTATAGCAAAGGGCTGAGCCTTCAGTTTGAAGCTGGCCCTTGTTCCAGACTGCAGTCTCTTGCCTTTGAATCAACTATATGTGACCAGCCATTATTGTGCGTGTCAGCTAAAAGGGATAGATCTCTCTTATGTTGTCATTTCCACCCAGAATGAAACAATGGGTCAAAACCAAGCCCTTCTTTATTCTGGTGTTTCTGTTAACATTTTGTCACAGTAGTGTAAGCAGCGTACTTACCCTTTCATTCATCTGCTGCAGAAATAAAGTTGTGTTGTTGGTTGGTTTTTATTCTTCAGGAGCCTGTCACCCAGCTCCCAAATATATACAAACAGGCTTATTCTTGCTTATCAATGTCTAGCTTTACCTTGGCTTGTCCCTAGTCAGTTTTTCTTACTTTAAATTATCCTGTTTATCTTTTGTTTCTGGGCTTTTATATTTCTCTTACTTCTGTATGTGTTACTTTTACTTACTCTGTGGTTTGCTGTGTGAATTGCTGTCTGGCCCCTAGCATCCTCTTTTTCTTGTTCCTCCTCCTTTTTTCAAAATTTCTTCTATTTATTCTCTCTGCCTGATAGCCTCACCTGTTCTTTCTCATGTCTTGCCATTGGCCATTCAGTCTTTATTAGACCAATTAGGTGTTTTAGACAAAGTATTACAGCTTCATAGCATTTAATGCAACATAAAAGGATGCAACATAACTTTGTATCATTAAAATAAATGTTCCACAACATAAGCAAATGTAACACATCTTAAAATAGCATTCCACAACAAAGCTGTTCCTCTCTTGGTGTGGGAGGCACTTCTGTCTATGTGTTGCTTTTATTGGTTGAAGAATAAAGAAATGCTTTGAGCCTGTGGCAAGGAGAACAGAACTAGGTGGGGAAAACTAGGCTGTATGCTGGGAGAAAGAAGGACAGAGTCAGAGAGAAGACATGGAGCCTCCAGTGACAGATACTGGGAACATTACTGGGTAAGCCACAGCTACATGGCAATATACAGATGACTAGAAATAGGTTAAATAAATATAAGAGTTAGCCAATAGGAAGCTAGAGCTAACAGGCCAAGCAGTGGTTTAAATAATACAGTTTCTTTGTGATTATTTCTGGTCTAAGCTAGCTGGGCAGCCAGGAACCAACAAGTGACCTCTCTCCAACACTCTCTTTTATTGCTTTCTCCACATTTTGCTCCTCTGTAACTTACCTGGAAGAGTCAAAACCCAACTGAACTGAAAATACTGAGACCAGATGAGGCAAACTGCCTCAGTTAACTGCAGAAATCTCAATGGGAGCTAAAACCACTTGATAGAGACACAACTGGTGATGATAGAGAAAGCTGCACTGACAGCTCCACCGTCATAAACACACATCATCACATAGTAAGCAATGTCTTCCATAGTATCTGATACAGAGTTCTTAGTAAAACTCTTCTGATTTCCCGTCAAGTAACTTTTCCACAGTCAGGTTCTCTGCAAAGTTCTAAATAACATTATTCATTCTACATGTTCACTATGCTTCGTGTCTGATCATTCAAATATACATCATGAGCTAGACACTTCTAAAAGAAATCCATGTAGATTTTAATATTTATGAATTATATGGTGAATTAGAACAAAAATATTGTTGTGTATATCTTAGGAGATTTGCTTTTGCCTTAACTGTGAGAGTATGAAGAAATTACATAAAATACATTTTCAAACGAAAAAATTATACCTTGAAAAAAATGTAAATTTTTGTGAATTGTGAATTTAATGTGTAACCATGAAGTAGTCAGTCACTTTTATTTTACATTGATGAAATACAGCCATTATCTAAAAGAAAGAATTGAATATTCATAGACTAGGAATGAATGAAGCAAAGGAAATAACATTTTAAAAACAGTTTTTAATTAAAATAGAATTACATCACTTTCTTGCCTCTCTTTCCTCCCTCTTAATCCCTCTAAGCTATATGTGTGTTTAAGGAGTGTGTACTTACATATATATGTATATGGATGTATGGGTACATCCATACTGGGGTTTCAAACCACTGTACTTTCTCCTTGAGCTTTCTGTAATCCTTCTTGAGTTATAGACTTGTCACAATGTCTTTGCTAACTATGGAATTTGTCAGAATATTGTTTCTGCTATCACTGAGCAGTTTCTAAGTAGAAAACAGGTTATATGCTGTTACAATACTTTTACTTGTTTGTTAATGCACCCGTTTTATTTTATTTTCTATTAAGACTACAGCATAACTTTTCCTATTATGTTTTTATAAAAAAAAATTTCTATAACACATTAGTAGTTGCCAAGTATTGAAGGAGGGATTTCAAAGAGCTTCTGTATAAGTGGTGTCAACTATCAGTTGCTCAAGATGATTATGTTACAGGACTTCCTTTGTAAAGTCACCAGCGTGAACTAAACAAAAGGGTTAGTGAGTGTGCGTTAAACATTGTTGTGAGGACAGTTTCAAAGCTACGCGTGCTAACTAGAAAGAAAAACTAAATACACAAGACTAGAGGAGCTTTACAGCGAGACAACTGCTATATTACACTAACAGAATTAGAATTACTGTCTCAGCTGAGGTTTTACCTCTTTTGGTGCCTGAACTTAAGTGTTGAGGTTTAGATCTAGAACTGAGAGCAGCCAAATGCATTTTCTTCTTGCCTCAACTATAATTCTTACAAACCCTACATACTAAAATGCAGCTAATAGTAAACTTTGAAAAATGTAGTTGGCAAATTATTCAATAACTTCTTTCTAATCTGTTGAAAACATCCTGGACGACAAAATTAGTGAGACTTCATTCAGCCAGGCTCCTTTGAACAGAAGGTTCCCACAAACCAGCGTGTTTTCGCCTTTGTTAGACTTCATTTCATATTCCTTCCCTCATGGAGGAGAAAAGATGATAACATCAGAGATATCTGGTTGGGTTCTTTTGTTAATTGCACGATTCTGTAAATTCCTTCCTTTACGTAAGCCAATTTCCAGAGTTCCTGCAATTTGAAACGGCAGGAACCCTCACTCAGTAGATAAAGAAGCCAATGAACTGAGTTTATAGGAAAAGGACTTAGCTGGAAAATGAGACACAGGAAATTACAATGTTTGGGCCGTAAGGAACAAAAACCCTTTCTCAACAACTACAATTTTTATTGATTCCCATATTCAAATATATCATAAGAAGAAATGAATTTAGGGAAAACCTGATGTCTTCACATTTTTTGCTTATTTCAGAATGTTAGAGGTTCTAATAAAACCTAATTACATGTTTCCCAAATAATTTGTTAAAAGAACATAATTATATTTTTTCCAATTTTTATAATGCATATATTTTCCAATCCTGAATGTATATGTGTTCATCACACAGTGTTAAAAAAGATTTTATTTTTATTTTCTTATGTGGGCATATATAGGCATGTATGTCTGTGATTTATGCATGTTGGCATAGTCTTACAGATGCCACAAGACAATGTCAGATCTCCTGAGGGTGCAGGCACAGTACTTGTGTTCGGATCCATTTGGGTTCTGTGAACTGAACCAATGTCTGCCCTTAACTAGAGACATCTCTCCAGCTCCATAAAGTAAAAATTGAAAAAAAAAAAAGAAATTAAGAAGTATTTTGTTGTTTTTAACAAACTGTTCCTTGGCGAAGAATAGTCAAGTTATTCTAAACTCTTATCTTTCTGTTATTAGTACTTGTAATTACAAACACATTAATATTGAATTAGCTTAGTCTATAGGTGTCAATATAGACTCAGGATTGCTAAAGTATTTCTTACATTTGTATTGCATTTAGGTTGACCCCAATTCTTAAGCAAATGTGTAACCTTTGTTATGGTCTTTAATTTTATTCCTGCTATATTTTTATCTAGAACTTCACCAAAAGTCTGGTGTTAATGGCTTTATCTATAGGATGCTACTTTCTGGGGAATAGTGTTGATATATCACACATTTCCACCATGACATGAGGCCTTGCCACAGGCTCAAAGCATCAGGATCTACCAGTTAAAGACCAGACCCCAAACTGTCAGCTCAAATAATCATTTTTTTCCTTTAAAGAGTAAATAAGCTATGTGAAATAATTTCATACAGCACAATGAGAAATATTTGGAAGATATTAAGGGTGAGCTTAAAAGGAGCATTCCAACGTGAAATTTAAGGTGGATGTGCTTGCTTGTGCTAGTAAGAAGCCTAATTCTTTGCACTGGGAAAATTATAAAGGTGCCTGGAGGACATGACAGACACCTGCAACATCTCCATGGATACCACGGGCTAGTCAGGAATGTAAATTCGCAAAGACGGTTTAAAACTTTGCAAGGCAAACTTTTGAGGAAATGGTCCATCGTATCTAATTTGCCCAGATCTGTGTCAGGAATCCTCTCACTAGGATTTGTTTTCTGGCATTCATTTGTCACATCCTCCGAGCTGCAGAAGCGGTGGCTCAAATGGGCCCAGGTACAGTTCATGTTGGTAGCAAACACTGGCATGTTCCAGGTGATGCTGGTTTGGCTGTCTGGAAAACCAAAGAATTATGATATCATGAAGGCTTCCACTGAGTTTTCAAATGGAAGCCTTGGAGACCAGATAAATTCTCTTTTGGATGTCATGCACGCAGTCCCCATAAGGGCAGCATGTGCTGTTGTGGAAGTAAAGCAGAGGCTCAAGTGGAGAAATCCAGGATGTAGTGGGGTTAGCAACATAAACTGCTCATCAGGATATGCTGTGTCTACCACACGGAGCCAGCTCCACGCATTGCCATATAGGATACAACCAATCATCAAGGCAAGGTTGCTTAAACTCTTAGAAGCCTATCCCCCACCACCCCGCAAAATGTGCCCCATGTGGTGGGCATGATTATCTTGCTGCGGGGAGGGGGGGTGTCTTTCTTATCTGGTTCAATCTCTATTTCTTTGTTAGTCCCTTCAACAGTGGTTGACTTTAGATTGTGCTTACCATTTTAGATGTTTATAATATATTTCAATTGTTTTACAGAAATCCATAAATAAATACTGTAGGACCTTCAGATTTAACTATTTAAACATATTGGAACAATTCTGACTATAGAAACTGTTGGGGTCGGACCAAGTATTTTCAGTGGTGAATTGGGCATGGGATTTTGGAGGTCATATGTAGAATGATACTGCTCAGATTTTGGTATTAATCCCCAAGCTTACGTGTTTAAAAGTCTTGGAGCTATGGTGGTGCTGTTGCCAAATGGTAAAACTATTGAGAGACTAAAACTATTGAAAGAAAAATAGAGACCTAACTCTTTCTTTCTCTTTATCAAGCAACATTTTCTTTCTAATCTCCCATTCTTAAGACCTCCAGAAAAGTTTACACATTCATCTGCCAAACTTTACAGCGTCTGACAAATTCATGCCTTATATCCTTAACCTGACTATTTTACACCTATTATTATATTAAAGTTCATGCATGGTTTAGCAAAATTAAATATCTATGCAATTTTTGAAATTCTGTGCTTTTCCTTTATGAAATATAATTTATCATGCATTAGTTCAAAAACAGTGTGTTTTATACCTTTTAACTGAAGTAGAATAAAGTCAAAATTCCATCAAGATATTAAGTATGTTCTTACTGTGAAAAAGTATATAGAACTGGAAAGTTTTCTTGGTGGGAGAATTTGGACTCGACCTTTAGATTTCTTTAATGTTTAGTCCAGAATTCCATATAGTCAAAATGTAACACCAAAATGAGCACTACTATATTCAGTCTGGATTTCATAAAACTTTATCTTTTGATGAGAGTTTGAAATATTGTTGTAGTCTATTTCATTTTTACCAGTGATTCTCTCATCTTTCTTATTTAATGTCATGTTATGTTTTTCCATTTGATGGTAATCTGAGAAGAAAACTAGGAACACTTTGCAAGTAAACTACAGGGCATTCTTGAAGTAAAGTTTTGGCAGATGTATTTTTAACTTGTTATATCAAATGCAGTTTTACTGTTAGCATTTGTTATGAATTGAATAGTGATAATCCTAAATAAAGGGAACTTCTTTGTGTATCCTTATTTTACAGATGGTTAATTCCCAGTTGAATCGTTAATTGACAAGGAAGTGAGAGAAGAGTGACAGCAATTATAGTGATGAATTGTGAGCATGTCCTAGCCCTCTTCTTTCGGGGTCCAGGGGATAGAGACCATGGCAGACAATCTCTCAAAGACATAAACAGAGAGATCCAGAACTGGCTAATGAACTTGAAGAAGATGGGAGGGCCAAGCCCAGCACAAGACTTCAAAGTCTGGTCGATGGAAACACTGCCTGTCCTTTCACTGTCCAATTCCAAGCATTTCATAAGCAATCTGTAGTAGGGTTTCCAAGTGAGAACAAATGAGTCACTATAAAGTCTCAGTATACATCATTATAAAATATGATATTCACAAAAGTCCAATCAGATAGATGTTTTAAAGACTGTAAATTGGAAGAAAGAAGCAAACACTAACCTAGGGTTTGTTCCACAAACTAATGTCTCTCATTTAACAAACCAATAAGAATTCATATTTAGCAGAATTTGCTACAATATGTTGAATATCACTGAATTACTAATTTTAACAAAGAAACTCCCTCCCTCCTCAATATCCTATACTTGTAAATATTAGACTTTGCTATTTGAAAAGTATAATTTAAAATAAACTTTTAGGTTAGAAAAGATGTAGAGGGGCTGAAGAGATAGCATAGTCATTGAGAGTTTTTGCTGTTCTTTCAGGGAGCCAGAGTTCAATTCCCAATACCCATGTCAGGGTGGGGATGTTTACCATCACTCTGGCTCCAGGGGATTTGATTCTATTTTTTAGGCTTTGGGGGGTACCCCGCATGAATGTACTCACACACTATAATTCTGCTAACTGTTGAATTAACCTCTCCCAGGATGAGTACTGAAGCCATATATACACAAACAACATAAACAAATTCAGTAGACTCCCTCCCTCCCTCCCTCCCTCTCTCTCTCTCTCTCTATATATATATATACATATATATATATATGTATATATATATATGTATATATATATATCACTAGTAATCAAAGGAAAAGATGAGAACAACTGAATATTATACAGGGCATGAAAGGGAGTTCTAAGGATAATAGCTGGGAAGTGGTGTAATTTTATTTCAATTAAAAGCACGTTTTAAAAGGGTAGAGAGAGACTCCAGGTCGTAGTGGTGCATGCCTTTAATCGTAGTACTTGCGAGACAGAGGCTGGTGGATCTCTGTGAGTTTTAAGCCAGCCTGGGCTACAGTGCTAGTTTGAGGACAGCCAGGGCAACACAGAGAAACCCATCCTGAAAAACAAGCAAACAAACAACAACAACAACAACAAAAACAAACAACAAAAATGTAGAGAAAGTTACTTGGGGTAGAGACAATAATCTCAGTCTAAACAATATACAGAACACTCTGGATGTTTTTAGTAGAAATAATCTCTTACTAAATGTTATCATATTTATAAGAAGTTTTAATTGGGGAGGATTCAAATATTCAATTAAGAATCTGAATATGAAGGTTTTTTGGGAGGAGCATTTGATTTGTTTATTTCATTTTTTTTTTTTTGCCTTTAACTCATATAAGGAGCTCAGAGGTCACAAGCCTTTTCCTAGTAGGAGATATTGAAATTGGGAAGAAGACTGAAGATTTCTTTTTATTCTTGTAAATATGCTGCTCATTGTTCCTTGTTTTACAATGACCTTAACTTTCAGAGAAAATCCTGTTAACTCCATATTTTCATATGAACACATATCCGTTTCCTTCAACCTGATGACTGCTGTTCCAGGAAAAGGGTTTCCTAAGTTCAGGAGCCCAGCATTATTCCTGTTTCTATAATTAAGGTATAGTGCTTATACCTAAACCATAAAAACATTCACTCCAGAGTCTCATCTCATGGGCACATTTTTAGCATATAGCTATCCAAAAAAGCTTTTGGACATATTTTATTTATATACTTATGCATACAGAAATGTGTTCAACATATTTTTTAAAACATCTTACTGGAAGTCATAGGGCAATTTTTTTCAAGTTCTTTTTCAGTCAAATATTTAAATGAACAATATCAGAGAGCTTTAAATGCATGTGGTTCATGGTTCATTTTAAATATTTATATTATTTTCATATTTGTAAAAACCTTCATACTTTTATGTTTGGAATTTGTCAATAAATTTATTAAAGCATAATTTGGGTAACTAGTATATGTAAATAACATTTAACTAATCCAAAAAAGAGAGTCTTGGAGTCTACTAGTAGATTTTTTACTGAGAAAAGGAGGAATTATTTTACATGCCTTGTTTCCAATATAAATATGAGTGAATCACACCGAATCTTTGTTTATAACTGCCATTGTTTTTACTACGCAAGAAGAAATGATGCAATAATACCACTGGCACAGAAAGATAGCCAAGGAAAGACAGTCTATCAGTTACCTTTTGGTTTATAGATTGAAAGACCTTAGTTTACCTAAATTATAAATATTTATTGTCGAATGTTCAATTGTGTGCATGTTAATGTCACAGTCCATCTTGTGGACTACTATTGCTTAAAGGAATGTAATAATTGCCCAACACTTAAGTGCAGCTCAAATCAGTACCTTTGTCTTGCTGTTTTCCTATAGATTCCCTACTGCTGGAACCTGTAGAGAAAGCAGGAGACAGCAATATTTTAGTGTTCTTGGAAATTTGCATGTAGGAAAGCAAGTAAATGCGTATTCACCGTGTGCATAGCTCATGAAGTGCTGAGGACAATACGAGCCTCAGAGGAAATGATTGTTTCACAACAAGGAACTCATGCATTTCAAATTGCTCGACACCTGGGCTTGAAATTGGTCCATACTCCTGTTGGTTAATGCTACTGCTGCAGTACTGGCAAGAAGACTGGCAGCTTGCAGGGGCATTCACAAAGTCATACAGCACGTTAGTTCTGGTAATGTGTCCCCTTTTTTTCTGATTGGCATGAGTACAAGAAAGAAATTGGCCATATCTTTCTGATTCTGCATCTGGTTACATGGCACTAAGAGGAACTAACTCCATGTTGAGTTTATAGATTTTAAATTCGCATTATTTTTTCCATACAAGAATATTTTGCTGGGTATGGGTATGTATAAAGCACAAATATTATATGACACATGATTTCGTTTTCATTTTTTGCATTAGATTTTAGAATTACTCATATGATTGTTTTATTTTGTTGCCTTTAGCACTGTAACTGTCTAATTTATAGGATTCTAAGACAAATGGTACTGCAGAAAGGTTAAAAATCTGACACTATTATTGCTACCCATAGTCTTGCAAAGAATGTCAAAAACTTCTCAGAATGTAGTAATCAAACACTATTTTGCCTCTTCTGTAGTCAGTGAAAAGATAAAGTTTAAGATATAAAAATGGCTTTGGTAGACAAATAAAAAAATGTATGCATTCATGGTGTAAAAAGAAACCCATTACTATTACCTGTTCACACAGTGTTTTCAAAAGATGTGTTTATTACATTGAGCACAATTACTCAAAGCTGTATTCATACACATTTTTTTTTCTTCTCTCGGTATAATTGCCAGGAGGCATAGGTTTCTAAATAAAAAGCCTACTATAATGTATCAGATGCTTTCCTTGTGTCGCTACTTAGAGCTGTCCCAAAGACCATCAAAATCATACAGGCTACTGATGTTATTCTTGGTATTCCAGCAGAACATGATGCTAAGATTTTACTGACAAAGGTACCACACACATTGACCTCTAAACATGGAAAAACTAATTTGGTACTAACCAGGAGGCTTCCTTCTTGCTTTCTTTGTACAGGGAATTGCTATGTAGCTAGCGTAGGGGAAATAAATCATCAACAATATTAACCAGCTGTGAACATTGCAAATTGCAATTATGAACTGAATGACATACATATGTCCATGGGTTCAATATTTCATGAATGTTATGTGAGTAACAAGGTACATATAATTGGATTTAAGGGTTACTTCACAGGGAGGGAACACATGCTTGGTAGTGCAGCTCTGGTCAACAACTAAAGACCGGGGAGTTCAAAGCCCCATATATAAACTTGATAAGATAATTTACTAAATTGACAGTATCATACTACTTTTAAATTCATGTTTTTACTTGCACCATAGTGATTTCCTCAAACTTCATTATAGGATTTTTTTTTTGAATAGTGGAAAAAAGTAACACAGAAATTCACAGCTTACCAAAACACAGAGAACAAATGTCAGGGAAGTTTCCAGAAACAAAGAGGACATTTATATCAAACCTCATCTCCAAGACTCAGAGACAATTATGGGAGTTGGGTAGAAAGATTTCAAGAGCCAGTGTTCGCAAGAACAAGAGCAAAACAGTGTCTCCTAGGAATTACAGGACCAGTAAATTCCTGAACTCACAGAAGCTATGATTGTCTGCATGAGACCTGCGCAAGATGAGGCCAGTTAACAATGTAACGTGGAATGGGAAGAGCTTTGTAAGTCCCTATCTCTAGCTAATGAGCTAGGGAGGAGTCAGTTTTCTTTAAGAGTATACCTCCCAGGATGTTAACCATACACCAGTGGGTTCGCCTACTACCAAGAGAATAAGACCATTACAAATTGGAGTTTATGGATTATTAAAAAGAAAAAAATAAAATAAAACATGACATTGGAGGAGATAAGGAAGTTAGTATTGATCTAAGAGAAGTTAGGGGAAACTGTTGGGGTAAAAATGGTTAAAACACATTCTATAAAATTCTCAAAGAATTAATAAGAGTATTTTCAGTAGAGGATTAATTTTGAATGTTTTCAAATGCAGCTATGTACATTATCTTGGCTATTACAAGGCCAAAAAACATTGAATAAGCTAACTACATGCCTGAGAAGGGGAGGAAAAGGAAAGAAAAACAGCCAATGATTATTCATCTGTAACCTTAGAGCAAATCTGACAGCGTGCTCTCCGTAGCCATTCTTATGATAGTTTTTGAAAACAAGCCCTGTGTTTAATCTGCTATTTGGTTTCAAACCTGCTTTTGATCTGTTATTCACTTTGAAATTCAACCTTTATTCAGGCGTTCACTTCAGCCGTATATTCTGAAATTACACCCACTGCTCAGAAAGATGAAACCTTGCAGATGTAGCTTTATCTTAACTTCCCACATCACAGAAATACATAAAAGCTCATAAGCTAACAAAATCAGCTGATTTTAGCTCAAAGCCCAGAAATATACACCATGGATGATGTATATCCATGTTACTTGTGTGTTTTACCTATTTATAGTAGTAATATAGACTAGAAACTAAACAATATTATAACATTTCTAGGTGCTTCTTCAATGCGCAGCAAATTGTGGTAAATAGCCATTGTTGAGGTATCCTACCCAGTCTTATGGAAGGTGTGCTTAATTGCTTGATGGTAATATAACAAAAACAATATTAATAAAGTAGAACAAAGTATTACAGCTGGGACTTAAATGACTAAGTTGATTTCGTGTATCTCACTATGTGACAGCTAGTCAGGCTGTTTCAAATCCATGCAAATTCCTGTTATAGGGATCTGGAGAGTCAACGGATGTGGGCCTCTCAGTTGAGCCAAGGCCCAGCCTGGGTAGCTATAGCTTAGGTAATCCTTGGCACCTGTTTGCAACTCCTTCTAAATCTTAGAATCAGTAAATTAATTTCTTTGAAAGTAAAATGAGTAAAAAGAAACAAAATTATGAAAATGCTACTGGGAAGAATTACTCCTTAAAGGTATGAATGAAGTATTCGATCCAAACAGTATGAAAGTCACAGTTTGGAAGTATATTGCTGTCTTACGGTAATTTATTCATCCTAATAATTTTATTTAAATGACTCTTGAATATTTTTCTTTTCATGAAAGAAAAATTAAATCCTAAATCATAATTTTTAAAGAATATTTAAGTGTTCTCAATGTTATTAAAAATCACGTAGTGTCGATCTGCAAAGCACTTGTGGCTTCAGCGCCTTGTTCCAGAAAACTCAGAATCTCTAGATTATTTGCCTTTCATTGTAGAGGAACATTGGTTACAAACACATTTCAGAATGTGAATTAGGGTGTCACATTTATAAGTGGTTATTGTCCCTAAATCATGTAAGATATTAATCCATTTGCCCACAAATCTGCTTTTATAAAAGCCACAATTATTAATATTACTTTATTGCACAAAAATTTATTTGGAGCATGTTTGTTTTTAATAGTATTCTGGCAATCTAATTAAATATCTGAATCTAATGATATAATTATTCCATGAGTCATGTTTTATGTATTTATTGTGACTGAGTAAAATAGCTTTTAAAAGCCTCCACCATTTTGTGTGTGTATTTGTGTGTGTGTGTGTGTGTGTGTGTGTGTGCGTGTGCGCGCGCGCGTGTATGCTCCCTTCTAACATTGTTACACTAACAGAGCTTCTGTGGATGAATGAACAAAGAGTATATCATTTGATGTTTGTGAAACAATCCAGTAAGAGAGACACATTTTATGACAACTACCAAGTAATTATGGTACCTTTGGACATTGTTTGTAGTGTGGAACTTCTCTTTTTTTTCACACCACCCCTACTTACATTAAGATATTGACCATTCCAGTATCTTTAATACCATATCCGCAGGTTTCCCCAAGATCAGTTTTCTACCCAATTTATCTGCTAAGTCAACTCTTGTATTAATCCTAGTACGTGCCTACAGTTTTTGTTCTATATTTTACTGCTGTATTAATATATTCAATAAGATTTAGGGTTTTTTTTTTTCCTGTTTGTTGAGAAGACAGTTACCAGCCAGCCACCTCATTTGATATAATCAAACATTTTTCTTTTGTGTTGTCCTTGATAGTTGGACTTTTTCTGCTTTTGATTTTATTAGAGAATGGAATTTAAGTAAATATATGCTTCATTGAACCTGGTGTTGTCCTTTTTTCAGTATTGGAAAGTTTTCATTAAATTTTCCTATATCCCTCTCATCTTTTTTCAGTTATCTTTCCCAGTAAATCTTCCTCATACATTTTAAAGTTATTCCTCTTCAATGTATATAATTGCACTATCTTCCGTTTTCTGTTTATCTCTGTGCATTGGATTTTGGGTATTTACTTCTGATGTACTTTTGGCTTAGTAATTCTTTACTCAACAGTATCTAATCTGTAATTCACTAAGTTTTATATCAGTTATTGTTTACTTTAATTTCCTGGGTAAGTTTTGATTGTTCTCATTTTCATAGTCAGTTACAGTCCGTGAAATATTAGTATTTGAATTTGAATAAAATGAGCAAGTTTCCAACCAGCTTATTGAATGTGATGTAATTTTCCTTCTAGAACGGCGCTCTCCCTGGCTAAAACAAGTTACTTGTGCCTCCGACTATCTTGCAGTCATTATTTCTAAATATAAACATGAGTCTCATAATTGTGTGCTATCTACTTGAAAGCCCTTTATGCGGCTTTTTATTAAATATCTGAAATTACTATTAAATAAATTCTAAATAAAACTTATTTCCTGTTGTTTATTTTATTTTCAAAAAAGCATAAGACAAATGTAATCTCCAGTTAAGTCCTGTGAATGTTCTTTAATTTTCCCTGGATTAATACGCTGTTGTGCTACAATTCATCTTCACAAATCTCATAATTTTTTGCCTTGTTATTCCTTTTACTGTTTGTTGTCAGAGACAGCTAGTTCATTTCTCATCTGACCTGACTCAAAATATACAGAAACTATATTATATAAATCACGGCTTGGCCAATCACTTAAGCATATAGTTAGCTAGCTCTTATATCTTTGGTTAACCAATTTCTATTCATCTGTGTATGGCCATGTGGATGTGGTTTACAGGCAAGGTTTCAGCTGGCAGCTTGTATCTTTCTCCTTTGGTGGATCCATGGCTTCTCATACCTCCACCTTCTTTCTCAACAGCACTCAGTTTAGTTTTCCCCACCTAGCTCTACTCTACACTATTACAGGCCAAGACAACTTCTTTATTCATTAACCAATAAAAGTAACACATATAAGAAGGACTTCCCACACCAATTGTTGACTAGTGTTACAGAGATTAGTAAAAAAAAAAAAAAATTAAATGAAGATTCTGCAAAAACTCACACACTTTTTTGGTTTTCCTAATTCTGTTTAATTTTTTTTTTAATCTTTCTTGAGTTTCTTTTCTAGAATTCTCAGCCTGGTGGTTGTTACCGCTGTGAGGGTCAAACGACCCATTAACAGGGGTTTCCTAAGGCAATTGGAACTATCAGATACTTGCATAAATATTCAGAGCAGAAGCAAAGTGCAGTTATGAGGTAGCAATGAAAATAATTTTACTGTTGGGAGTCACTACAACATGAGGAAGCATTAGGAAAGCTGAGAACCACTTTTCCAGAGTAATCTTTTGAAAGTGAAATCAGATTATTAGGTTATTTCCTTTTTACATGTACTTTTTTGCATAAGGGAGCTGGTTTTCTCCTCTCACCATGTGGGCCCCTGTGATCAAATGTGACAGTAGGTGACTTTACCCTGTGTTTCTTCTTGCCAGACTGTTTGCAAATTTCTGATTCAAATTGTAAACTTCATCATGCAAACTAGTCTCTACATGTTTGGGCTCATGTCTTCTGACAATGTTTTCTGTTATATCATTTTTCTGTCTTTTTCTATCATAGTTATTCCATGTTCAAATGTGCTATTTTTTTAATTTCTCCAGAATATCATATTTGATATTTTCCCAAGAAATGTCTCCCTGATATTTTCTTACTCGTTGTTTTCAAAATTAACTTGAAGCAGCTATCCCTCGTTGAGGATTTTGTTCTCACCCAAATTTAATGCTCATTTTTTCTTTCAATTTGCCCACATCCTCTAACCTTTTCCCGCAATGTCTCCTACTAGTGCTCAAAAACTGAAAAAAAAGAAAGAAAGAAATGTAATGCCTAGGGAATGGTGCCAACTATAGTGGGCATATCTACAAAAAAATCACCTAATAAGAATACCTCATATTATATATATATATATATATATATATATATATATATATATGTACACACTCACACAGACACTCACAATTCTAATACTCAGGTGATTATAACTCCAGTCAAGTTAAAAATTAGTGTTACATGTAACAACAAATACAAGCTTGGGATGACTTCCATAGCAATGAGAAAATATTCATTGTTTGTATAGTATAAGCCAGGTAATATGCTAAGTTTCTGGAAAGAGCAGAAAGTTAAATATTACTCCATTTCTTAAGATTTTACTTGTTCTTGGAAAGACTTTTTTTAAAAAAAAAAATCTAATTTAAATTTTTTTATCTAATTTAAAAAATAATTGTCATGGTTGCAACTCAAAATACCATTTGCAACTTAAATTTGCAAAGACTCGAGTACCCCTTTTATGTATTTAACCCTGATGTGCAATAAGCAACAGTATTGATAAAATTACATCAGCATTTTAATCCTTGTATTAAAAGTCTCCAAAATTCTATTCTTTAAAATACCAGTAACTTACTATTTTTTAAATTTCTTTACTTAATATTTGTTTAATTCTTTGAGAATTTCATATAATGTAATTTAACATATTCACCTCTCCCCCATTCTCACACAACTGTGCCACTCTACCCTCTCAATTCTTCTCACTTAACCTATCTGTTATGACTTCTTATTTCTCTTCCTCCTCCTCCTCCTCCTCCTCCTCCTCCTCCTCCTTCTCCTCCTCTCCTTTTCTCCTTTTTTTATTTTATTACCTTGTCTCTTATGTCATGGGGCCTATCCTATCATGTTAATTGAACTACCAGGGGTCACACCATTAGAAAAAAAAAATCTGCTTCTCTTTTGTTCTTGCTCTCCCAGGAGTAAAAGCCACTAGTTCATTGGCTAATGCTGTGATATCCCACCTGCCTCCCCTAGACAATTGCTGGGATTCTGTATGGCTGAATCTTCTGCAGGTCTTGTACCTGCCGTCAAATTCATACATATAAGTGGCCTGTTGTCTCTGAAAAACATAATTTTTGTTTTGTTTTTTGTCATCAGCTACCTCTGGTTCTTAAAGTGTTCTTACAACCTCTCAGTTGAAGACCCCCCACCCCGAGTCTTTGAGAAAGGAATGATATGTATATCTCAAAATCTTATTTCTGTGGCTGATTAGTGCCGCAACTTCACTGGTTCTTCTAAACAATTGTTTTATTTAGCTAAAATCAAATTGTTGTTCAGCTATAGTTTATGTATCTCTTCTAAACTCATTGTTAGTAGAATTCCATTCCTTGGTCCAGGGACTAAGGAAACAATCTAGTACTACCTGTTCACCTGCTCTTAGCATTAATTTTGTTTGTTTGTTTGGTTTTTGTTTTGCTGTTGCTGTTTTGATTTGTTTCAAGAAAGGATTTCTCTGTCTAGCACTAGCTGTACTGGAACTCACTCTATTGACTAGACTGTCCTTGAAATCAGAGATCTACTGGCCTCTGCCACCCAAATGTTGGGATTAAAGGCATGTGCTCCCACCACTACTGGCACATTAAAGAATGTTCATAAAGGTGACCTAACATTCATTGTTGCACAGTCTTCTCCATTATTTTCTGTGTACTCCTTGAAGGCCAGAGTTTGCTGATAACATCAAAACTGGTTGCTACTGGAATTTTCCAAATGTTGAACTCATAACACATTAAATGTACAGTTATTTCCAGACGAAAAAAGAACTATTTTTTCCATCAATTCAAGTTTTTTATATGAGGGGTATCAGATTATACCTGATTATACTAACTAAATATGAGTTCCCTAAAAGAAAACCTGATAGTAAAATGAATATCTTTAAAATTGCTTTATAATACCTATCACTCTGATACTTAAAATAAGTTAATTTTGAAATTCACAAGTGCCTACTAGTTTTTATTTTATTTTTTCATTCATAAGGCTTAATATGTATTTTTTTCTCAAAAAGAACATTTTTTAATTAAACTTAGTCTACCTCTATGAATGGTAAGTTCATCAAACATTTAGGACTGAAGAAATTATTTAATTCCTGATTAAGTAAAGAGATATTTAGATTTTTTTAGTATTTTTTTAAATTCAATTCAAAAAGAAAAACTTGGTCACTAAATGTAGAATTTAATAGAAGTAGGTTCAAAACCCCGTGCCATTGTCCTTGGGTTCTCATCAGCCCTCATTGTTCGCCATGCTCAGAGAGTCCAGTTTTATCCCATGCTTTTTCCATCGCAGTTCAGCTGGCCTTGGTGAGCTCCCAATAGATCAGCTCCACTGTCTCAGTGGGTGGGTGTTCCCCTCGTGGTCCCGACTTCTTTGCTCATGTTCTCCCTCCTTCTGCTCCTCATCGGGATGTGGGAGCCTAGCCAGTTTGGATGTTCACCTTCCTAGAAATGCACGGAGGGGGGAGGACCTAGGACTTACCACAGGGCAGGGAAATCTGACTGCTCTTTGGGCTGGAGAGGGAGGGGGAGAGGAGTGGGGGGAGGGGGAGAAGGGTGGGAGGAGGGGGAGGGAAATGGGAGGCTGGGAGGAGGAAATTTGTTTTTTTTTCTTTTCTCAATAAAAAAAAAGTTAAAAAAAAGAATTTAATAGAAGTAATACATTGCACTTAAAAATTCTACCTTGACTATTTTATCAGAAGGAACAAGAGAGAATAACAGCTTGTGGGAATCTTGTAGCAATCCATGAAGGAAGGCTTTTCAACAGGCGTGTGTCGTGTGACAAGGGTACAGCTTCCTATCTAATCATCATGTGTCATGTGAAAAGTTACAGCATCTTGCCTTCACCTTGACAGGTCTTCACCTGCAGGAAAATGGTATTCTTGTGTGCATAACTTGCTGTGCATTCTACAGTTCCTAATGATGAAACAGGCCAAAGTCCCTGTGTGAAAACAGGATGAACATGACTGCCAGTTAATCACCAGAGCAATTTAACCTCAATTTTAAAGGAACACATCAGCTATCATGATGCTGCACAAAGTAGAACTCTCCCCCTGGAAGACTTCCTATATTGTCAATAATCTAGTTTACTACATAAACCTTTCTGATCTGAATAAAATAATATTTTTAATTTAAAGAGTTTTTGTTCATAGAATGCATGCTTTCTAACATTCTTGACAGTTTGAAAAGAAGTGATTTAAGGACTTAATGAAGAAATAAGTAAGTAAATCAATTCCAATGATATTTACTAATTAAATGTTCCAGTAATTATAATAAAAAACTATTATTTCAAGAATAAACATATTTCGATTATACAGTTTATATTTAAGAATATAATAGCACAACAATGTTATAATACTTAATTGAATCAGTCATAATGTGCTATACAAATAAAGACATTTTTAATTTTTATCACTGGTAGTAGCAGGTTAGAAGATTGGGTATAGAGCTCATGATGAGGAGAGTACTAACATCAGTAACAAAATGCATTAGTAACTTTTTCTTAAGAATATGAAGAACAAGAAAATGCAGAAAATTTCATAAGAAAAAAGGAATTCAGAGAATCATATGAATTTTAAATCTACTTTTGCCTTGAAGGCACTTAAAGGTTTAAGAAACTTAAATAGTCTACTAAATAAGCTCTGACTGAAAGGATTCCTTGGATTAAGAGGAAGCTGGGAAACAAAATAAAGCAAACAGACAAACAAACCATAATAATAAAATAAAATAACACATACCCCTAGCCTGTTGAAACTCCAAAAAGTTGCCTCATAACAAGTCTGCAATGTAGTGCATCATTTTCACAAAACTAGCTTGACAATCTGCAAAAGCATATACTGTCAAAGTGCTTTAAGCTGGCCTAAATTGGTATTGCTTACAGATGCTTGGCAGAAATGTGTGTCTATACCTTGGAAAGGGAAATAAACTTTAACTTTGGCGTTACATTACTGCTACATACAATATTTCAGTTTCAAATCTCATCACCTAGTCAAAGATAATTAAATACAAATAAATACAAGAAACTAAGAATACAAACTTTGGGAGAAATTAAAACAAAATAGAAAATAAACTCCAGATGTAAAAGGCTTCAGATATTAATATAGCAAACAAAGCAAGTTGCATAAACAAACAAAAATAAATAAAAGCCCACCAAACCTGAAAGCTACATAACCTACCAGGGCAAGAATGGAGACAGCTGTAACTGTTTTTGGAGAGGAAATAAAATTATAATGGCCTAGTAACAGAACCTTTCCATGATAGAAGCATGGGTAGAAATTTCTAAAGAAATTATTTCCAAAATAGTAACAATGCCAGCTAGCTAACATACCTTTCAAATTCGTTAAAAGAGAAGTCCATCTTCCTTGCATCTTCTCAGGATTAACACTCTGCTTTAATTTGTCAATACAGAATAATCGGGGCAGTTTTCCATGTCAATGTTTCATTATTATTGTATATCAAACTCTATAGGATGTTTTTATGACATGAGTTCAATGTATTTTGAGGAGAAATTGGGATTTGTCATCTCTATTGGAAAAGCAAAAGCAATATGTGAAAATAATTCTACTGCTAGAAAAATAAACTTTCATATGGATTTCAATTGTAGATATTGTAATTCTCTTATTTAAAAAAAAGATATACATTTGATCGCTAGGTAAACTCAATCGTGGACTATAGCAGAGAGTGAAAGGGGTGTGTTTGGGTGTTGGGTATTGTCTATGGTGTGATTAGCCCTTTTCTTTTAATACTGCATTTCTTTCACCCCGTTGTTACACCATTAAGTATCAAAGAACAAATTATAGGTGAAGCAGAATTTGATTACAATTCCATTTTGTAAATACTGTACAATAAATAGATTAAGGTGAACATAAAAGTCCAATGAAGTCAATGTTATTAACTCATAGAAGGCATAATTATAACCAGGTCGATTCTCACACAGGGCTTTCATTTGTTTTACCATATAAAAGAAATGTAAGACAATTAAGAGTTTCCAAATTGGCTTGTTGGGAGAAAACATACAAGGGAGTAATCTATTACCTACTAATGAAGTTACATTCTATAAAGGAGTTCCTCCAAGGAATTTCCTTTTGAAATGATATTTATGTACAGTTTAGCAGAGGTGAGAATTGATTGCTTATCTCAATTGCAAATTTTGCAAGTTCCCCAAAGGAGAAAGCACATAGATTGACTGAATTGTTGTGGGTGGTTTAAAATTATGACGAATATCAATGTAAAAATAGAAGCCATGTGGCTTCCTTTGGCTTATTTGAAGGGAATATTGCTAATTTCTTTTTTTTCCTAAAAAGTCAGTTAAATTAGAGTTTACAAATTTACTTCCAAATTGGCAACAACAAAGGGAGAATTAAATTAATCAGTGTGTTATATTGATTAGTTCTTTAGCGTGCATTTTAACCCAGACACTGAACGCGAATACAGACTACATAGACAGGAGTTCTTGATAAGGAGTACTGTCAAGATGAATAAGATGGATTTGAAGATGGGCACAGAATAGTAGGATCTGTTTACCCTGTGCTTATATGTGGATTTAGAACGCAACACAAAGTTATAGATAGTGTAGTGGCATTTCAATTGTAGTTTCATAAATAATACATATCTGAGGATAATAAAAGTAAACCAACCACACTGACTAGCCTTATAGACCAGGCAGCAATAACACAAACCTTTAAACCCCGTAGACACACTAATTTACCATAGAATACAAGTGGTAGTGGTACATGCCTTTAGTCCCAGCCCTAGAAAGTGTTACAAAATGGGAAGGAAACAGCTCTCGGTCTTTTTCTGATATTCCCAGAGGCAGGATCACCATTTGGGACTGAGGTAGAGGTAAGAGCCAGTGGTTTACTGCTTTTCTTTTCACATCTTAGGTTGAATCCCAAATTTGTCTCTCTGAGTTTGTATTAATTGTGCTCAAGATGCAATGTATAGAACACAATTAACAGCCTTTTACGGTCCAGAGTAGAATGAAATGTATTATCAGACTTCACATACATAAAAAATTGATTGTTGAAGAATTATCATAGACAAAAATAGCATGTCACTCACTCTTGTAAATAAACTCTAGTGTGAACTTAATTCTTTGCAAAAGGATAATTTCTGTTATCATAAAATGTATAGCTTATTATTGGAAAAAACCATGTAAACAAATAAATAACTTCCCAATAATAGAGTGTTCTGAAAAAAATTGGAAAATTTTAGCTAAAGTGATAGACTATGAGTCAGATGAATGAATGGGGAATAGAATATACTCTGTTTAAGATATGATGTAAGATGTAGGGCAAGTCAACAGTGCAAACAATTCAAACCTTTAGCTTAAGGTTTTAGAGGACTAATCCAAGAATGGATGGACACATTGCTTCATGCCTGTGATGGGACGACAAGCTTCCTGCCTCTTGGTCAGGAAGCAAAGAGTGAAAGAAAGGACCAATGTCTCACAATTTCTGCAAGGGTCCTCCCTCACTGACCTAAAGCACCTAATATAAAAGCCAAATAACTAGTTTCTAACACTTTTGAGTTCATACCTGCTGGTAGAGTTTTGGTACACAGAAGCTGGGATCAGGGCAACTATGCTACAACTTTCTCTGGCTTCCAAGGTATTGTATGTGGAAAAGGCTAGTTTATCTTGGTAGGAGGTCTCTATAGGTATGCAATCTCAGGTTGGGGTACAAACATCAGGGAAGACATATGAGTTCCTAGTATGTGCATACTAGGTCCCCATAAAAAAAGCTCTGCCATTTCTTTTGAGCTTGTTCCCGATGGATAACGCCAGTTTCCCATGAGTCAATTGGTTTTGGAATCCTCAAAAGGTTGTGTCCAAGTGAAAATCTATTCATTCAGGACTTCACTCACACAGCTCTTCCTCTACTCCATACAGAGGGGTGGATGATGTAGGCCATGTGAAGGATATGGAATTTATTCAAAGTGCCATACAATGTCAACAGGAGAGGTTTAGAAGGTTGGGCGGTGTCTAATTTATAGCTTTAGTGAAAGAAATGTCCCAGTTAACATTGTGTTTTATAGATTGCTGTCATCTGAGAAGGTGGTGTACAAGAATTGAAATGAGGAGTCAAGTCAGATGACATGGCAATATTTCAAGCAAGTGGCCTGCATAATTATAATAGAACTGAAGATAAAGACAAGGAGACAATTAGAACTATTCTGGCAGGAAAATAACAACAACTCTACCTCCACTTTCCCCAAAACAACAAGAATAGCAACAAATAAAATTTGTTGTTAAGTTGAGGAGAGGCAAATAGAAGCTATGGAAGACTAAAGAAACTAACCAGGGCTTTCGGTGTGAAACCATGTGAGAAATGCATCATTAACCAGTTTAAGAAACATTTTTTTTTTCTGAGCACAAGAAGGAGTTTTCATATCCACTTTGGGGATGTTAGTTTTGAGATTTATATGAAGGAAGAAAGCCTTAAAACACAGAGTAAGTGTTCCAAGAAGAAACTTAAGGGTCATCAGCATCTATAAGGACAGAAAACAGAGAAAGATGGGTCAAGAGTCAAAGAACAGGACTTAGAGACTTCAACATGAAGCTGTCAAGGTCATTAGAAAAGTTGCTTGCAAACACAGTAAAAGAATGATATTCT
The DNA here is from genome assembly GCF_018167655.1 of Microtus oregoni. Classification (NCBI taxonomy): domain Eukaryota; kingdom Metazoa; phylum Chordata; class Mammalia; order Rodentia; family Cricetidae; genus Microtus; species Microtus oregoni. Next base: position 22,321,269 of record NW_024543060.1, read on the forward strand.
TGAAACTGAGAAATGTGATGGATTTCAGAGGAAGAGACGAGTTAGTTCTGGGAAGAAGAAAAAAAAGAAAAGTTGTTGAAAAACAAATCTCAACCTAGTTATGAAACACAACTACTGTAAATTTGCTGGAGATAATGACCAGAATAAAAGCCCACGTTTTTATCACAGAGCTGTGAAGTGAAAAAGAAGTTTGATCACAGAGCTGTGAAGAGTGGTTAGAAGCTGAGAAAGAAGTAGACGAGGTCTTTTTTACTCCATTATGTATCTTATATTTTAACACAGGTGAATATAATATGGAGTCAGAGTTGTGGGCTAAAGAAATTTGTGTTTCAAAGCATTAAAAAGCAAGGCAAAGTTTTGTGCTCTAAGACTTTTCTAAGAGAAGAGAATATCAGTTTAGGGGAAAAAGGTCAGTGAACAATTGGTGAGACATCTTGACACTAAAGCAGTTGAAATTCGTGGCAATTTTTAAGTAATAAAAAGGAGGTACAAAATTTGAAGGCAGCTTGAGGGAAAATTAACGACAAGGTTGCAGGTGCAGGAAGGTTATAAATTAAGAATCCTAGAGAATTCTCAAAGAGCTGGAAGCAAGTTCATCATCTGGAAAGGATTCAACATAGTGATTGCTAACAGAGGGCTGTGGCAGGTGAGCAGAAGTGATTCGTGAGTTTACTATTTTAGAATAAAAGCATAAGCTTTCTACAGAAATGTTTTCTAACTGACAAGATGGATTATCTCCTTTTGTTTTAGTATTAGGTATTTAACTTAAGATTTTTATGTGGCTTTCATTTCCATCTACCCACTTGTCTGCAGTAGTCTTTCCTGGGTCCTTATCATATTGGAATTCCTCTGGCTGTGAAAGAGCAAAACTCAGTGGCATGTAAGTTAAATATTGTTTCAAGGGAAGATTTATTTAATAAAGAAAACCTAAGCCAGACAGAAGAGAAAATACGGAGGTTTTGATGAATTGTGAGCAAGTGTAAGAATTAAGACCGTGAGATTGCAGATATTGGATAAGATGGGGACATAAGCAGAGTGTTAGCTGTGTTTGAATTAGTGGAAACCGGTTGGCTTGGGAGTGCATGATCAAGGTTATAAGGACAGCTGTGATATAGGTAAAGAAACCAGTGAAACAGATGGTGTATTTGTAAAAATATTGGTTCAGAATATGGTAGAATCCCAGGACCTATCTTCAGTATGAAAATTAATTGATATATTGAGTAGTCTCCATTTTGGAACTCAAGATAAAATATTTGTAATCTTAGCCCTCAGTTTATTTTATTAAATTTGTAAAACCCATTTTGAATTTTCCCTATTAAGGATCATTCACTCTTTTTTCTTTTTCTTTTTCTTTTTTGGTATGATACATACAGTGTGTATTATCTCCATTCAATCTCCACAAAGTCTTCTTTAGATATTGAATGTCAATTTAGCATGAATGTGATTAGCTACTGAAATGTATCTGGAAATGAGGTTAAAACAGCTTTGCAAGGCTATCAATAGGCCCCTGCTTGGCATCCCACATCACCCACAAATACGGGCTGTTTGCAGCTTTTGGTGTTTTTCTGTGGAGGTGAGCCATGTGTCTGGATGTGCTCGCTCTGACATAGCACTTACATATCACCACTGGTTAGATCTTTTTCAAATCCTCCTTGACGAGTCACTATCCCAACACCATATCATATATTAAAGCTTACTTGTTCTAGTTTGTTTTTGCATTTTGTCTTATCCTTCACATTTGGCCACTTATGTTCCTATTCCTATGATTCACCAATATTTCTTTATCTCTATGTTTTCTTGTGTAGGTCTAACTGTATTAAGATTGATAATATATGCCTTCCATTCTTTTTGAATTTTGCTCAGTCATATTAGTTAAAACACCCATTGCCTCATAATTTTTAAGTGCCAAACTATCTCTTACGTGAGTATGACAGTAAGCATGTCAATAGCGACTTTCTAACACTGGCATTGGTTGAACAATGAAAGGAATATTTTCTGATGAAATAGATATGTATAACATGTTGATAACCACATTAGTAAACACCTCAGATCATGTCTTTATGTGCTAAAGCCATTGTGTGGCTGTGTTATCCAGCAGTTTGTTTTTCTATTTGTGTTATGTTTTCAGAGCAGTCATGAATACTGCATAGTACAGTAGTCTGCCACGAACTTACAAGTGTTTGGTACATTATAAAGTCCTTTAGATTTTAACTATCACTTTTTGATCTTAATAATCATTTTACAATAGAGGGCTTGTATATCTATATATGTGAGTTCAAGGAAATATTTCATGTGTGTACACATGAATTCATTTGTATATCTGTTTACATGTTTGTGTGTTGGGTTTATAAGTATATGGGTCTATCTTCATTTTATAAGACTGTTCAAAATGAAGTCAGTAACTATAAAAATTGTACCAAATTAATTGATAATTTTTAAATTGATTCCAACAATTTGTATTCACAATGTTATGGTTTGAATGCCGCTCCCCCACAGAAAAGCCTCATGTTGGCATTTAACTGTCACTGCTCTGTTTTGAATCTGATACATCATCTACAAATTGTATTCCAGGCTGGGTTTCCGAATTGTGGTGCTATTTTGAAAGATATGGGACTTGAGAGTGTGGGTCCTGGATTCAAGAAGAAGATCACTAGCCATTGAAGGTCATATACCCTAGTTCTAGTTGACGTCTCTGTGAACAAGCTACGACCACAAGTCCTGCAGCTACCCCCACCGCATGTGTTGTGCTATTATAGACTGCAATGTCCGAAACTATGAACCAAAATATAACTTTGACTCTTCATATATTTTTCTCACAGTGATGAAACTGGTTAATAAATCATTGTACCAATATTTAAAAATGTTACTTCAGAGGAGTGATTTAACCCAGGCAGCTCTTCTATTATGAATAGAGTGATGTTGTTAATAGATTGGGTTAGTTATAATGGGAATAAACCCCAGTAGAAAGGAAAGTATCTCAAGTATTTGGACCGGTTTTCTTTCTATGTCTTGAAAAAGTCTATATATGATGTTTTGTCTCAGTGCATAGGCCCATGCCAAAACTTAAAATTATTTTTGGAGGCTTCCTTGTATCTAGACCTATAAGCCAAATAAACTTTTATTGTTAATAAATTACTAAACCTATGATATTATGCTGGAAGAGAGGAAGATGAAGTACAACCCACCAAATGATATAGCATTGCTGCAAAATTTTGGAAACAGTGAACACTCTCAGATATACAACATTTTTTGAAACTCCTGAGTTTTAATTATTTTTACTAGTTAATTTGTACCTTTTCAATTGCCACTATTATTTAGCTTTTCTTTTCTATGTTATATCCTATTTAGTAATGTTTCTAATCAATATAACCCCTTGCTTCTCATTGTCTTATTCAGAAGTATATATAAAGAATAAATAGGTACTCGGTTCCTCTACAGTCTCAGTAAATGACTTAAATTAGAATCATTTAAAGATGGTCTTCACCAACTCTTATCATTCAATAGTCCTATATTTAAGTATTTTAGTGCTGTAAAATATATTTTAATATTTAATGCCACGTACCTGAAAGATCTATGACCTTTTGTTATTAATGCTTCAAAAAATTCTAAACTTGGATTTACAAAGTAATATTTTCATCTGAAATTATGAGAAATTTCACTTTCATTTTATCAATTAGAGTAGATTCTTATGAGTAAATTAAACACAGAACTTTTTTCTGCTCCTAAGGAAACAGTGAGCCAATTTTGTAAACCCAGTTCTGCCTTGAAAACATTTGCTCACCTGTGCCATATGCCTTCATCCCTTACTTTCTTCACTGAAACCTGAATGGGACTCTTTGGAAGAATTCTGATGTGGCCTTTTTATGGAAGGAAGAGCAGCAAACTGTAAAGACTTCCCCCACTCTCAGTGCAGGCATGGCTCCATCCTAGTCCCACTGGCTAGCCTTTGCTTTCCAAATTAAAGACCACAGAAGCATTTGTCATTCTCCCAGGCTTTCTTCACTTTTGCAAGCATCCTCTGGCCTGCTGCGGATGTGCTGTTCAATCAGAGAAACGTGACTGATTCTCTAGTCTACATACCTCCCAGCGCCATTATCATGATAAAGGCTATCTACTTTTCTTGGGGTTTTGTTGCTTTGATGGTTTCCCTGTAGCTGACACTTCAGATCCCTTCATCCCAGTTTAGTTTAGGCACTAATAACTAGGAATTTTAAAAATTGGGCAACAGACTTATGACAAAGTTTTTATTCTCTTAAATAATTTATGCCATCCAATATTTTGGAACCAAGAAAATATTCATGGCAAAATGGCATAGAATTAAAAGTTGTCTACCACCAGGTAATAATCATCAATAGATTAAAAATAATGAGACAAATAATTCTCACTTATTTCATTAAAAAATTGTGCAAATGCTGGGGAATGGTGGCACATGCCTTTAATCCAAGAATTCTGGAAGTAGAGACAGGCAGACCTCTGTGAATTTGAGGCCAGCCTGGTCTACAGAGCAAGTTCCAGGGTAGGCTCCAAAGCTACAGAGAAACCCTTCTAGATAAACCAAAAAAAAAAAAAAGTGTTCATAGTTAAAAATATTTTCACTTTATAATGTTTAATGATCATCTGTTAAAAGTTTTAAAGTGTTTTTGTTTTCTTATAGTTAATTTGAAATGTAACTCAAGAGAAAAAAAATCATAAAATTTGTCTTGCAGGAGAAATAAGTGAAGTCTCATTTAATATGAATAGCTTTGTGTGGACTCTGAAGTTTTATCAAGGAAAAACTTATAATATGCAATCTTAAAATATAATTCTGCACAAATATTTATATAATATAAATATTAGGAAAAGAGAAATGATAGAAAGTGAACAATGCATCCATTTTTAAATTGCACAGAAGTAATATCAAGTGTCTGTAGTATAGTCATATTATTGGCATAGAACTGCTAACAATGTAAGGATAATACTTTAAAGCATGGTCCCCACGCATAGAATACATCATTTTGCAGGTATATTTGAGAATGAGATACATATTTTAGGCATTAGGTTAAAGCTATGTGATCATGCACCAAGGAGATGGCTCAACAGGTAGAGTGCTTGCTATATAATCATGAGGTCCAGAGTTCGAATCCTCATTGCCCATATGAATGCCAGGTGAACATGGTGGTACACCTGCAATTCCAGGACACAGGAGGTAGAGATGGATTCTAGCTCAGCCTAATCAGTGCATCTGACTACTCCAGAGATAACCTTTATTATTATGTAAAGTGGAGCAATTTAGTAAGATGATTGACATAACCTCTGGAATTCACACACACACACAAACACACACACACACGCACACACAAACACATGAACATGTACAAATTCATGTTAAATATACATTAAAAATATGATATGACACATTGTTTTTGAAAATTATTTTAAGTATATGAGACCAGAAATATTTTTTGAGCATATATGTTTAAGATCATGTTGTCCAAAACTCACATAGAAAACCTGAGATGTTGCCAGCTTGGCCAGGCATATCGTCTTTGAGAAAATAAAACTTACGAAAAGAGATATAGCATTTGCTAATTCCTTTTAAAAGTACTCAAAAGAAGATAAAGGGCTATTTTCGGAAACTGGAAAAAATGAATATAGAACTTCTGAGATAGCTTTAAAAATTATTAAGAACGAACTCCAAACTCTTCTACTTTAGAATAATCCCCTCAGGGTAATCCATCCATTCACTGAACACTTAGGAGAATGCAGTGCAGAAATAATGGACCTGGAAGGCTTGGGACACTCTCATTGTCAATCAAGGTTCTGACAGAAAACAGATGTTGTATTCAAATGGGAGACTGAAGAGAATTTAATGCAGAGATACTTTTCAGTAGGTAGCCAAGGTTAAAGGAGCAGGGAATGATGAGGCAGCAATGTGGGAAGGGTCAGCCAACCACAGTCTGTACCAGAGTCCACAGGGAGAACTGTAGGTAGAAAAGAGGGGTTGTTTTTCAACAATTACCATTTTAGGCAGAAACACACAGTCAAGGTTAAGCCTCAGTCAACACTGATATAAACAGAAAATAAATATGAGGATCCTGTTCCTTCTTTCTCTAATCTCCTCTCACTGTCCTCAGTATCCAAGCCAAGTTGGAAGCCAGGGAACAAGGGATCCTGGTGATATTGTCTGGCAGGATTAGCTCCCTTAGGTGACTGCTGGTTGATTAAATGAATGTATAGTGGGGGAAAGGAGAAGAAATACAGCATTCATCCTAAAAATAGTCAGTTCTCTGTTTTCAGTGAATTAGAAGTTTGTCCAAAAAGCTAGATGATCTCCTACATTGGTCACACTATTAACACAGTTGATATTATTTAGCATTCAAATGTGCTATGTGCATAGGAAGAGACGATAAGAAAATGACACATTTTAAACATAAATGCTTGTCGATAAGCCTTTTTCGGCAAGAGTTCTTTGTTTTGTAGATGAATAAATTTTTCATGCAAAAACTAATTGAAATACAGAATGTGCCAAATACCCATTTATAAATTTCATTTCATCAAGAATGATGTTTAGCACCGGGGAGAAAGCTCAGAGCATAACATGTTTTCCTTGTAAGCTGGAGGATCTGAATCCAATTCCAAGAACTCAGTTGGATAGCCAGGTTTGGTGGAACATGATACCAATCCCAGCACTTGAATGACAGAGGCAGATACCAAGGCATGCTGGCCAGCCAGCTTAGCTTACTCACAGAGCTCGGAGCGACTGAGTCACATTAAGGTTTAAAGTGTCTAGGGACCACATTTGAGAAAAGACAAATTAACTGAATATTATTATAACAAATTAAATCACAATCAGTATACAGATATTTTGCATTCTACTTTACTTTGTTAGCAAAAGCAATCATGGGCCTGGTGAGAGGGCTCGGAGGTTAAAATCAACTGATACAAAGTCTAACAACCTGAGTTTGAGTTTGATCCTGGGAACCCATATGGTGGATGTATAGAACTTACCTGATATGTTTACTTTGACCTTCGCACATAAGCCAGGGAACACACACCATGAAATGGCTTGTTATGGTGTAGCCTGAGCTTGACAGCAAATAATAACTACCTAATTTTGATTTTTTTCTGTCCTCAGACTGTGAACTTAATTAAATCTTTCTTCATAAAATACAGTGGCTCATGCATTTTGAGGTAGTGTTTCATAAAGACTAAGACTATAAAAGAATAAATTCCTTATCAGGAGCTAGAGAGATGATGGTAGGTAAAGGTACTGGCTGCCCAAGGCTTATTGACCAGCATTTGATTGAAGAAAACCATAGTGAGAGAAGACAACCTGTTCCTGAATGTTGTGCTCTGATCCACAACCCCCCCCCCCACAACATATGAGCTCTAGCACATACATACCCTCCCTGCAATTAAAACATATAGCTTCTATAAAAATATTATGAATTTGTTGTGTGATTTAGTGAGGGATTCTTTTTTTTTAATTTGTTTATTTATTAAGGATTTCTGCCTCGTCCCCACAACCGCTTCCCATTTCCCTCCCCCTCCCCCGATCAAGTCCCCCCCCCCTCATCTGCTCGAAGAGCAATCAGGGTTCCCTGACCTGTGGGAAGCCCAAGGACTGCCCACCTCTATCCAGGTCTCGTAAGGTGAGCATTCAAACTGCCTAGGCTCCCACAAAGCCAGTACGTGCAGTAGGATCAAAAACCCACTGCAATTGTTCTTGAATTCTCAGTATTCCTCATTGTCCGCTATGTTCAGCTAGTCCGGATTTATCCCATGCTTTTTCAGACCTAGGCCAGCTGGCCTTGGTGAGATCCCAATAGAACATCCCCATTGTCTTAGTGTGTGTGTGCACCCCTCGTGGCCCTGAGTTCCTTGCTCGTGCTCCGTCTCCTTCTGCTCCTGATTTGGACCTTGAGATTTCTGTCCGGTGCTCCCGTGTGGGTCTCTGTCTCTGTCTCCTTTCATCGCCTGATGAAGGTTCATATTCCTGAGGACGCCTATGTGTTTGTCTTTGGATTCACCTTATTTAGCTTCTCTAGGAACATGAATTATAGGCTCAATGTCCTTTATTTATGGCTAGAAACCAAATATAAGTGAGTGAGGGATTCTTAAGTTCATAAGTAGACTGTGTTCTTGTATAGGCACTGTAAATTCACGAGCACTACCAAGCCTTTTATCCCCCCTAAGGCACCACTATTACAGTGAGAGGTGCCTGGGATCCTGGCATTAAGAGTTTATTCATTTAGATTAAGATTCTCTTGCAATTACAATTGGCAGTGTAAGCTAATGTTTAATTTTCATGTCGTCTTAAAATATTTTATAGGAGATGTTGCTTGCTGCAAACCACAATAATAAAGAAACAAGTGATCTCATGCAAGGGAGACAGACCCCGGCTGAAGGACAAAGACAATTGCCGGCACAACAAGGGCTGTGTGATGAATGGTAATGGACGGCAGACTTCCTCTACAATACAGTTTTCAACAAAATCAATTCTTGTTGGAGCAATGAGTGAAATGATGACACTTTGAAATCCATGGCTTGCCAAGTACTGTCAAGTGTATTATTACTGCCAGCCTAATATCTGAGCATATTCACCCCCAGGCATCAACTAATCTTTGCTTAAATGTACCATAGTCAATTCTGGCTATGCAAAAGGGAATGAAGAGACACAGGAAATGGTCTCAGTAAATTAAACTGAATTGTCACCCACACTTAGCCTCTGCCATGGCATCATGATTCATATTGTCATGGCAACAAATATTTTAAAAGGAGCAAGGATCAAACTGATATTCCTCTTTATTTTGATTAACCAGGAGACACTGTAGAAAAGAACAAAACGCAAAATTTGATACTGTTTTAATTCCCACATTAGGGTTTTATAATTTTTCTTAGAGATTTGCATCTTTCTGATGCAGTCAGTTTTAGCAACAGTAAAACTTTTTTTTTCTCTTGATACATCCTGTAATAGGAAAGCGATTTGTCCATATTTAAGGAAACAAAAATAATATGACCAATTTCTCTGACCTCAGAAAATTCACTATCTATTATGAACAGCTTTTATTTGTTCAGGTAATTATAATACAATACACATTATAAAATCTATACAGAAATTTCTAAGAAAGCAAATCAGGGCATATTGTTAATCTTGTTTGCAAAGTTAAAGAGGACTAAAAAAGATAAGAGCTTTTTAAACTGATTATCTAAGCACCTTATAAATAATTTGAGATCTGCTTTTTCATTGCTTCATTCAAATAATTTTAATAGAGTATCAGTGAAGTTTTATGTTTCTTCATAAATAAAGTGTTACTAAGAAGCTAATTGCATCACTAACAACAACAACAACAAAAACAAAACTCAGATCTTTGCACACATCATGAGTACACTAAACAGTGAGGTGTGTGGCAAGTTTCAGGTATAAGTTCAATCATTTTTCTGCAGCCCTCCAGAAGTTGTATTATATGAAGAGTAGAAATGAGAATATCCTTGTAAGCATTCAGATAAAAGAGCACCTGTGATGTGCTGGCAATCAAAACAAACAAGCCAATTCTGATGACTTCAAGTTTGATAAGCCTTGGAAGTAAGTCAAAGACTGTCTTTGTTGGCCTAAGACTTTTTGACTAAGAAAACTGCCTATAAGGTTGTAGCCATAAAACATACAAGCTTCTAAATCTGTTTTGTCCTTAATACAAAACAAACAAAAGTGATTGTCCCCCCTAGTCTTCTTAATGATAAATGACTGGACATTTGAACACAAGCCTTCCTTACATTAAAAACTTTGTGACTGGAAGTCAGTCTGTGCATAAACACATCAGACAGAGTATTGGCACATGCCAACCAGTGTAATAGTTCAAAACAATTGTTTGTTCTGTAAATCTTCTGAAGGTCTTTTAGGTTTTTTATTTCTAATTTGGGAAAAAAAAATCCATTTTAGTCAAAAAGGTTATACGCTGCATAAAATGCGTACTTTACTCAAATTCCACAAAGGTTTTGAAAATTGCTTTTTTAACCAAGTTCAACACAATGTTGACTTCATTTCTCTCACCTTATTTCTCTGAAATTCAGGTCTGCCATACATTTTCTTGTTTATAATCTCCTTAATGTGTACACACTCCCATCCCATACTCACACAATCTTTATTTTTATCTTTTTTTTTGCTGAGTTTCTGGAAGAGTTTCATTACTAGTTTTTATAATACCACAAGATTCCATTGTTTGGTACATTATTTCTTTTTGAGATTAATGTGGGAAATTTTGGGGGATTATCAGAGAGGGATACTGATCAAAGATTAGAAACTTCTAGTTATATATGATCAAGCCAAGAGAATCTAATATACAATTAATGGTATGTCAGTTATCTTTATTATAACACTGTATTATTCATAAGTCAAACATCATGTTATATACCCTGAATATGTAAAGTCGTTAACTGACCAGTATTTAAAATTAAGAAATCTCTTCTCCTTGTTCTAGTCACAGAAGCAAAACATCGTGGAATTCCAGTGATATGCTCCTCTTGAAACAGGATTTTGGTGGTGAAGCTTGGAATAAACAAATGTGGCTATTTTGTGTACTTGTTCTGTGTATTGCTTTCAAGGGTGTGAAAATGGGTATTCCTACTTTCCTTCATCCAGTTAGCCATATTTTCAGCCATTGTAAGATCAATGTTACCATGAAAGCGATCCCTATTCATACTGGAGCAAGATGGTACTTATGAGATGATGCTGATTCTGAAATAAAAAAAAAAAAACTACTTATCTCTTTTTGTCAAGCTCATCCATGACAACATTGAAAATGTGGAGGAACTCTCACCAATAGTCCATGCCACCACTGTCACCAAGAAGACTGTGAATAAATTTTCTGGAGTATTATAATGTGATGATTACTGGTCATCCAGAACATCATTTATGCACCCTCTTTTGCTTCTATGGTTATGAAGGAGAGGCTCAGTGGTATAGTCTTCTGTGTGCTCCATCCACATGACAATTATAGATCTGACCTGGAAAATGATGTAGAACTTTAATCACGTTGACACTATGATGAAACAGCCATAATAGAACCCTCTGAAAGGCCTCCTGGAATATGCTAAAATCCCGAATACTCCTGTAACTTTAAAAGAGACGCTCTCCCTTATTGGGGGATAATCATTTTGTGCACTGTGAAGATGTGTCTCTGCCAAAGAACCCTCTGGTAACTTTAATAAAGAACAGAGCAGCCAATAGGTAAGCAGGAGAGGATAGGTGGAAATACAAGGAGAAAAGAAGAAATTGGGGAAACAGCTCTGAAACTGGATGAGACATAATAAATCTTATAGGCTCCAGAATCCTCATGACTTATTTTCTATGAGAGAATACATTTATTTACTTATTTTAAAAACTATCTTTTCGCATTTTACATACCAATACCAGCTCCTACTCCCTCTCCTCCTCCCATTCCCTGCACCTTTCTCCCAACCTTCTTCCACACCTATGGGAAGCCTCGTGACTTATTTTATATGTCATTCTTTCATATGGCATAGATGAAAATTAATAATACAGTTTGGTTAGGCAGTCCAAATGGACTTAGAAAATTGGCAGATGTCTTTTACCTGCTCAAACATAGAACAGAAAATAATGTTTAGCTAATTTGTGCAAAACCTCACATTTCATACTTATGTTATATTTATGTGATATTTAAAAGTTTGCATGTTTTCAGAACAAAAGAAACAGACCTCGCTGAAGACAAGTAGCACAGATGACCTAACCTCTCGGAATGCCTTTGTTGTAGTTTGCTAAAAACTCTACATCTAGAACAATAAAAAAAAAATGGTTAGCTAATATGACCATATCCAGTCTCACAAACTATCATAGCCAGAACTTTGGATAAGTCTTTCATTTTCCCATCACACAGAGTCTGTTTAGTAAATAATACAGCAAGATATCCCAGGACTTGACCATTTCAATTTTCTCAATATCCCATAAAGATGCTGTCACCCTCAGAAAACAAGAAATAATTTTAAGAACACAATGCTTATGTTCCTGAGAGGTGGGCTTTGCTTGTCCAGTGGCTTATGAATATTTGTCATCATTTAAGGGATTAGTTGCAAGCTAACATTGGCCATGGCAGGGAAGAAAACTAAACAAGGGAGGTTAGATTCAGGGATCTTTGTCTGAAAATAAGACAGGGATGATAGATAAAAGGGGAGATTATTGAATCTTCAAAAAGCAACCACTAGTCTCAAATATTTACATTGGTGTGAAGGAAGTAGGATGTATAAAGGAGAGGTAACAAACCCCATGACAAAATGTTCATTAGTATAAATGGGTTACTTTAAGTTATAAGAGATAGTTGGGAAAAAGCCTAAGTGAGCTAAGGACAAGTTTTCATAGTTAATAGAAAGTCTCCATGTCAGTATTTGGGAGCTGGAAGTCTGAAGAAAGTCCAACTGGACTCCATTCAGTGACCACTTTAACAGCCTCATTTGCTGCCATGATGACGAACTTGTAAAGGTATAGATGTGAGTCTTCTGGATCATATAACTTCTAAGGTGTCATGACATTAATAGCCTAATGGTTACAAGAAAGACATGTGTAAAAAAGAGAACCTCTCTTACCCTGAAACAACTCTCCTTGATTCAGTTTCAATACAGCAAGAATCTTCCCTCTTCTTAATTCCCATCTCAGACCTCTGGAAGAACTATAAAGGTTTAGAGATCTCTATATCTGACATCACATCATTCACGTCCTCTGTAGCTAGACAAGAAAGATAGTAACATAAAATGAAAAAAGACAGAGTCATAAATGGAAAATATAAACAATTAGAATCCCCAGGAAAAAATAAAGGGAATTAAAGAAGCTTTAGGAGTCAAAATGAGGAAATGGTTTTATGTGATGTAATTCTGTAAGATACATGAAGAAAAACTTTCTAAGATTTATAGTGCTGAACAAACTTTTTTCATGAACCCAATTTTACAATGTATTCAGGCATTGCTAAATTTTGCAGACTCCACAAGAATCTTTGCAGGATTTCAGTAAATATGCCACTTAAATAATTACTTCATGTATAGTACACACGTCATCATATTCATTTGCCATTTTCATGGTGGCTTGTCTTTTCTACATTTTATTATTCATTTATGATAGCTATTACAGGCCTTTCAGATTCCATCTTGCTCTCTAGAGGAGTATTTATGACTGTTATAGGGCTCTTATGAGAAGACCCAAAGATAGTTAGTGAAGAAACTCTGTGAAATACTGTATTAATACAGGGATAGGCTGGCACTAAAAAATCTCAAGTTGTTTCAGAGTCCCCCTTGATGAAGATTAAAAGACAAGCTGTGCCTGGTGAGGTTTCCTTTCCACCCAAGAGAACTGAGTTATTTTTGACAAGGAAGTTTAAAAGCATAAATTATCACATTTCTGCTCATAGAGCTCTTTTGGAAAGGTCACCAGAAGGAAGTAAGACATGGTTTTGAATGTGCAGTCTATACTAACAGGTTTATGAGCACTGTTTACAAACCCTTTGCAGACATGCCTGCAGAATGTTCCAGTGTAGAAATTTGAAAAACAATATCATTCCCTAGTCAAAAAAAAAAAACAAAACAAAAAACAAAATTCAATTAGTATCACATGTTTTTCTCAGAACATTTAGAATATAGAGACCTCAGTATATGTACACCACATGTTTTATTTACTCCTGCGTCCTCAACGCTAGTAGAGTGCCTGGCACATATCAAGACTTCAATCAATACTTGATCAATGGCTACATGAAGTTTGCTAAAGTTTCTTATTGATTTAAAAGTAATTATCATTTTTTTTCTCTACAAAGAGCATTATTTTATTATTCTGTTCAAAAAAATAAATATTCAAGTACAAGATTCTCAAAATATTTTAAGAGTGAATTTTTTTCTCAGTGTATACAGTGGTATCTAGTTTAATCTCCAGAAATCATTTACAATAACTTTTGATAATTTAATTTGTATTGCTTGACTTTTCCTGGGAAGACTCAAAGAAATGTCTGTATGCCTTAGAGAAAGCAGTACAAGACAAAAGTTATAACTACATGTTTCCAGCACAGGTGCACCAACTAAGAAGTGTATTGGAGTTACTATCAGAATCATGAACAATTTAAGAACCATAAATGGCAAATATGAACTATAAATGGTATATATGAAGCTACACCTGTGAATTCTCACTTTGTTGATTATTTACCTCCTTTATAATCTTTGGGAGCATCTACTAAAGGATTATTTTATTTTATATTTTATTGCATTTAATTATATGTTTGAGGTTTTTTTTGTTTTCATGTATGTACATACAATGTGTGCTGTACTGGTGTCCAAGAAGGTCAAAAGACATCAAACCCTGGTAACTGATGATTGTGAGCTGCTTTATGGGTGCTAGGAATTGAATTTGAAGAGCAGAGGGTATACTCTTAACTGCTAAGCCCACACTATAGGATTCTTGAGTCTTTTAAACACCAGGAACCTTCTAAATGTCTTCAATCTTGTGACCCTCTTGCCTTCCGTGTCCCTTCATGCAGGGATGTTAACAGACCTGATATCACTAGAGTTCCTGTGGGTGATCGTAACTGCTGAGATTCAAAACGGTAGTGGCCACGTTAAATCTGAAAGTAACAGGTTAAATAACTTTATTGTAACTAAAATAATTAAACATGTTATTTTATTCACAAATTAATAATGTTATGCTTTTGAAATAATATATTCTCATAATGTTAGTAACTGTTTAAAAGACTGGGATTTAGAAATGAACTTAATTCTAGGACTTTGTTTTGCAGAATTATTAATAACAAGTAGCATGCATATTTTATCAAATAAATTGAAACAACCTATAGGGAACATCAATAAACATAGGAGGTAAATTTCAATTTTTACTAAAGTAATAACATTTGCCTACTGTTTTCTAATCTGACATTTTTATTTTGAGCAGTTACAAATATGAGATAAGCCTGCATCAGGATAACTGAGTTTTATACAGAATTTGATGCTAAAGTAAAATGGATCACATTGTCACCAAAAGAATGGCAACAATCACTACTGACTACTTTACAAACCGCTCTTGAATAATTCAAATAGAAAAAGAAGCAAACAAGGAAAAAAGCACATTGTATGTAAGAAAAAGATGAACTATCAAAAAACAAAAACGTCTCATGTGACTACTTACAAGAAATGTCAGAAATGTAACCTGAGTCAGGCTGAGGAGCACAGAGGTGAACTGCAGAATTTCACTTCTTCCTCCTCTCTTTCAAATCCAGCCTCTCGCTCTCATCCCAAGATTGCTACCAGACAATTGCTGCATTCTCCTTTGCTCTCCCATTCCCACATCCTCAGTGGATCACACAGATCTTCTCCTCCAAATATCCAGCCCTCTTCTCATCACTTTATTCCAGACCCAAATTCTAGAAGGAATTCCACCGAAAGCAGCCAACTGTTCTGGCGAGGATTAGGTGGCCTTGCTGCAGAAGGTATTCTTCCTCTCTCTTTTCCTCCAGGTTCACTCTGTAGCAGGCCACCTACTGTAGTCTCCTCTGCCTCTTTATCTCCATCTCCAGGGCAAGACATTTCCTCCAAAATTCTTTCTCTCTTATTCAGTTATTTCAGCCCAGCTCCTCTCCAGTCTCCAGCAGAAATTCCCTGGGAACCTACTTTTCAGGCTTGCCAGAGAAGCAAGTAAGCCAGCCTTTCAAGTAGCAGAGCTTCAGTTCTTCGCTTTCCTTCCCTTCTTTCATATCCTATCACCCAGTCCTATGCCCAGCTCTGTTACAGAACACCTATTGTGGCATCTTCTCACCCTCTGCCTGAATTCCCAGTGAATTAAGCCTTGTAAATCACTCTGCTCTCTTTTCTTCTGCGAACTTAACAGCATCCTCCCCGCCCCCAGCCTGTCCACATTCCTAATTATCAGCTCTTAATACCTAGAAGCATGTTTTCCTGGGAAGTGCAAAGGCCTCACCTTAATCCTCCCTCCCTCTCTTCAACAGGATTTTCCGAGTTCAGCCCAGTGCTTAGAGGTGAATTTCTGCATCTGTTTCCTTGGTCACTGGATGAAGGATCTTTCATGACAATTGAGGTAGTTACCAATCTGATTAAAGAAGATGGCCAGTTCAGGCTGCCTATCCACTATTACTAGGAGTCTTAGTTGGGATCAGGTTTAGGGTTTTTTAAAGAGAGCAGAAGAACATGAAGTTGAATATTGAGGGTAAGATCTGAAAGGAGTTGTGATAGTAGAAAGGTTAGGGTCAAAATATGCATTACATGGGATTTTTAAAGACTGAAAAGGGAAATAAAGCAATGTGGTGTCTACGTGCAAAAAGATGTGATATAGCTTAAGGTATAAGGGCTGCTGACTTATCCCTGCACTTCAGTTGTTAGCTATGATATCTTAGACATGCCATTTATAAATAAATAATTTTGAAACAAGTTCCAATTTAATGGAACATTTAAATCATTTTACCATTGTGTAAGTTGCAAATACATATAAGACATTGTCTCAGCATGGGTGGGAGGACTGGGAGTGAGGCGTGAAGGATAGCCAAGTAGAAGCTGGTGCCACTACAGTGATACATGATGGAGAGGTAGGAAAGATAGAAAAATGGAATAGAGCATGTGCTATGCAGAAAAGCAGACCTGGAGACCAGATGGTGGTGCTAGGTGAGAGACAGGGCTGAGATGAACATACTGTCATTGCCAAGTAGGTGTACAACAGCCTAGAGCTTATGCAGGCATAGACTCAACCCTGAGCTTGTTGCTCAGCCCTTGGATCCTCATGGCTCAAGGCGATGATGAAGACCAGAGATAAAGGAAGGTTCAATGTCTGGATTGAACCTCCTCAAGAGACCACTGAGGTCTGTGATGCCCCTAGAAGCTGTGTTGCTACAGCGTCCATGTTGATTCCCCAAACTGTGATGAAACCTGACATCCACGTATGCATTCTGTGCCACTGCCTGATGCCTTGGGGGTACCCTTGAGCTGCCTCAGGGTGCCATGCTCATGTCAATGACATGCATACCTACCTGAGGCCATGCCAGTGATTCTGATAAAGCAAAGGGCGGAGTTGATGTCTACAGCCCAAGTTAGCATTGACACCCATGTGGATACTCATAGTTCACAGCTGCCTGAAGCCATGCTCATATTTATATTCCCAGGAGAGCTGGTCCTGACTTTCGCTGGCCCACAGCGCAGGCCATGATGCAGTGAGGGAGAACAGTTTTGGATCACTTTTGGCACTCCTCAATTGATGACTTCTGGCTCACATGCGGGTGGAGAAAGACATCATCCCTTGGGGACCTCTACAAATTTGACCATGCTCCAGTGACTATATAAACAACAGAAAATGAAGTTCTATGGGGACACAGGGGAAAGGGTTGATATTGGAAGACTGGAAGGTGAGTGCCATCGGGGTATATGATGTGAGATTCCCAAATAATCAATAAAAATAATTCACAAAATAACACATTGCCTCAAACAGCCAACACCACGTGTAGCATTTCCTTAGAACATGAAAGGCAGGAAGTTTTCATTTTGCATCTTTCTATGTTCTAATATCTTACTTTCCCATAATTTATCATCTGTTCATTGACATATAACAACTCTATCAATACCAGTGAGGGAACAAACAGACTCACACCCTCAAGGACTATGTCACTCTGAAAGTTAAAAGAGCAAAAGCAAATTCCAAAGGAGACTTAGAGACTTTCAGTGCAATGATGTTGGACCATCGCAATGCATTGTTTTCTTCTTTGTTATATTTCTCCAATTCAATTACTGTCAGAATGTTAACAATGAGGATGGTTGTCTAGGGTCAAGAATACTGGGATCTGTGAATGCGCTTGGGATATAGCAGCACTTTTGTTTTCCTCTTTGTGCTGGGTTGACAATGTAAGCAAGTCAACACATTGGGATTTGGTTTTAGCTCAGCACAACACTCTAATAGACCATGATCATTCTTGGAATGCTCTCGCTGGCCAGCTATCCAGCTGCTTATGTCAGTCTCCTTAGTTGTATTAGCTACCTGTATGTGCAACTCCCAGCAAGATGAAATGACCTGGGACCAATTAATTGAAAAAGAAAAAAAATGTGGTAAATGCCTTTGGGAGTGATTAACAAAACTAGCTATGCATCAATTACAGATGGCTGGAGATGCTGCTTGCCAAATAGAGTTGGCTACATACAAAGGAGAACATATTGTTCAAGCAGCAGGACTTGCGAAGGATAGAGAAATTCCAACAAAATGGGCATGAGTAGGCACATTACCTAAGTGCATCACAGGAAGTGTGGTCTCATGACTTTCTGTGCTACTGCTATATGTATAAACAAGGAGACAAACCAGGCACATTAAAGCAATGTACTTTTCCTTAATTTTTCCTTTAAATTTTTAAATTTGTTATTGTTTATGTTTAAGCATCAAGTGGGCATGTGGCTATGTGCACACTCGTGTCTGTGTGTGTGTGTCCGTGTGTGTGTGGGGGGGGTTATATCAGAGGGCAACTTTGAGGACTTAATTCTCTCCTCTAACCTTTATTTCACCTCCTTGGATCAAACTCAAGTTATTAATATTTCTGGCAAACATTTAACCCATTGATCCATCTTGATGGCCATTGCAGACTTTTTTTGTTTGATGAATTTCTTTCACTTCTTGACATTCTAATGTGAAATATTTCTAAATGTTGTTTTAATATCTTCACTAGTTCTATTTTTGAATGTTGTTTTAATAATTCCTCTAAGATGTTGGGCAGAATGAGTTGCAAGCAATGTTTAAAAAGCCAGTTAGGATACTGTACATTCCAGATTATTCCTGTTGACCACTTAGGACCTGTTGAATATCTCTCAAGCACAATTAGCCACTAGGTTTCTGTTATAAAATCTACCTACTTTTCATGCCATCTATTAATAAGTAAAAGTGTTATTTTAGGCCATATGATATTATCAACTCATTATTACCATGATGATAGACAGCCAGTATTCAATGACTTCAAGATTGGAAAATAACATAGAAATCCATTTCTCAAGTATATGGAGTAGTTGCATGCCTTTAATCACAACACTTAGGAGGTGGAAGAAAAAGATGAGGGATTCACAACCCACTGTTGATATATGAGTCTGAGACTAGACTGGACAAAATGAGCTCCAGTGTCGAAAGAAGAAAAACAAACAAATTGAAAAGATTGTCTACAAGTTTTGCATCAGTTTTATAATGGGCTAAACAACATCATGTAACAAAAAATATCATGTTTTCAGTTTGGTGCCACATATCAGACATACAGACCTGAATAAATCATGGTTTTTGCTTTCAAGAAGTTTTTATTGCCATGCAGAAATTGGGGAGTAAATAGAAAATTACAATGCAATATTCAGGCTAAAGTGTATAAGGGTGAAAGTTCCAAGACTAGAGTGTCTGAGTACAGACTTGGGGATACAATAAAAATTTTACTGTGTAAATGGCATTTGAGATGAGTGGTAGTGATAAATACCAGCTCTTCAGTGAACCAGCAATGGAATCACGTTCTGCAGTGAATGAGAAGACTATTTAGAGAACTATAGCTAAATCAAAAGTATGATAAAGTCCAAAAAACTTCTATGAAACTCATCAGTGGGCAGGTAGAGGAGCCGGGTATGTGTGGGAAAAGAAACTAGAAACCGAAGCTTTCCAGTCAATCAAGTGATTGTTACTTGCAAATAGAATTCCAATGCACTCATGAATATGGTAATAGTAATAACAATGATAATCTCCATTTTGCCTTCATCAAATGGTACTGAATGTCAGCTATTTGAATCCGCATGATCACCCTTCACTTATTGCTGAGAAAACCTCAACTCGAAGACATTATTCTGCTTAGCAGTTCAGCAAGTTGTAGAAAATGTTTATATTCATGTCCCATTTGTGACTCTCTCGCTGACTTAAGAGTAAGCAAATCAATTATTTGGCATACTTGATTCTTTTTTTCAATTCAATGTTGGCCATTACAATAAAAACCCAAATCTCAAGGTCATTATGATCTAATAAGAGGATGTAATGGAAAGGTCATTGTAAGTATCAGAAAAAGAAATCTCTTTTTTATGATTTAAATAAAGGGGGTACTAAGGTTTCAACCTATTTTGAATGTCAATGATGATTTGATCAGGTAAATTCAAACAGTCCAACTTTGTATTTTTAAACCAGTTTATTGATTTGTAGTCACAACTCTTGGCTCACAGCTCAATGTATTCATGGCAGCGGTTTCCAGAATTCATTTTCAGTAACTTGATGCCTATGTACTTATAGATTTGATTGCGTATAGATTGGATTGTGGAGAATTCAAATAGCAGGCTAAGGTAGAGCCTGGGTCCTACCAACAGTGTTTGACTAAAAGTGTTTTAACTCTGATCTTTTTTAATTTTTACTCAGCTGTTATATGATTTAAAATTAATTCAATTTTAGGTTATTTTTATTGAAAATCCAAAGGCTTCTTTCTTATAGAACAACCTCTGTAAGCAGTTCAGAAAGAATTTTTGTGTGCTTTAGGGAGTCTCCAATAACTAAGTGTTACTTAATCTCATATGACACTCAATAGCAATTATATTTGCTCTGTTCGTCAATTTAGTCCTTCTGTCTGTTTGTAACCTAATATTGCGGAACACATGTATTCTCTCTGGTTATAATCATTTTAGAGCAGTAAGAATAAACCCATCATTGCAACAAAAGGTTTTTAAATGTTAACATTTTTAACTAGTATAAACACAGAGGAAACATATTTTCTCAAATTCTCTTACTGCATTTAAGACGATTTTAAAGAACACTAAAATAATTTAAAGGTCTCTGAAAGTTGGATATGAGTGGGCACACAGGCAGAAGTACTTAGTTACAGGGCATGAAGTAGTTGAATTTCTTTTGTTGTCTGATTTGTGTTATATTTGCCCAGCAAAGGAAATGAAGCTTGTCATGCAGATTTAGAAATGAGGGAAACTCTATGATGTCCACAAGAAGTTTACTTCAAATGTGAAAGTATATATAAGTTAAGAGCAAATGATATAATAATGCATCATGTAAAGAGTAACAGTAAAAATGGCTACACTACTAGAAGAGGCAGACTTTGGAGGGAATAAAAGGATCACTGATAGAGAAATCTACAATGGTGAAATATTTAACACATGAAGAGCATTTAGAAATCCTATTTGCCTTTTTTCTTTAATAAAGGAAGGGGAGGGACTTCATATTTACTCATGGTGCTAAGTAGTAGACCGAGCCCAGGAAATACGCCTTGAAGGCAATTGACCCCTAAGCTATACTATATGCTCTCATTTGCTTGTATGTAAATCACTATAACATAAACCTATAGAGAAACACCAATACAACCAAAGACAAGGAGAAACAAACATGAACATTGAAGTCTTCAACAGATTTTCTTTCAACAGTTCTACAAAGCTACAGAACAAATAAACATAGAAGAATCAAACACAAGTCATCGCTAGATGCTATGGAGAAAAAAGCTTAACAAATCTTTAAAATGAGATTTGTATTCATTATGCTTCATGTTACAATTATCATGCATAAATTCTCAACATGGAAGTCATTCTTCCTGTCCTTGAATCTTAAATTCAAGATCCACATAGTCTTCTGCCAAGATCCTCGGTGAGAGTTGATTATCAAAAGGATTCATGGTGGTATTAGAGATGGTTTTTACGTAAAAACAAATCAAGGCTGTGTGTCCTCAGTGTCACTCCTTCTGTGACACAAATGTCCCAGCTATCTAAATTACTTAAGTAGAGGGGATATAAATCAAACTAGAAAGGTAGTTAAATAATTGTTTGACAGGACTTAGGCAACTCATCAACTATTTTTTTTATTTTTTTATAAATACTACTTTTACTTTTTGAGAATATATTTTGATTACATAATCTTCTCCTACCCTTTTTTCTCAAGTCCTCTACTTTTTCACAAATATGTCTTTTTTCACTATTTTTATATTGTACATATATAAGTTTATGTATGTGTAGATATATATTTCTAAATACATAAGGACAACTTTCTTAGTCTGTATGCTGTTCCTTGTACATATGTTTTCAGGGATGATGATTTGGTATTAGATAAGCAATTGATGTTCTTTTTCCAGAGAAGACCATTTACCACTATCTATAATTCTTAATTGCATGAAACTCTTTGTTTAGATCAAGGAAAGACAAGTAGTGAGTGGTATA
This sequence comes from Microtus oregoni, assembly GCF_018167655.1. Lineage (NCBI taxonomy): Eukaryota > Metazoa > Chordata > Mammalia > Rodentia > Cricetidae > Microtus > Microtus oregoni. Next base: position 22,343,424 of record NW_024543060.1, read on the forward strand.
AAATAATTATATTATAGTCTAAAAATAAAGTAAATGTTATTAAAGTATTGATAGTTGATGATAGTCGACCGTTAAGAATGAGTCTTTGAAAGTGATACCAAGTTACTAATTCTCATTGTGTTTTCTGGTCTATATCAATTGAAATATGAACAAAAACTTCCACATTTTTATATTTTGATATGCCTTTATCATGTCATTCATATATATTTGTGTGTGTGTATTTTTTTGTAATTTTCCTATCTTGTCTAACAAATGCTTCCTCCAAAAGCCCAAGTCTGACTAACAAAATGACCTCTAAACAGACATAAGAATCCATCTTTTGAGTTGTTGGTCAGGGTTGTCAAGGAAACTCCAAAGACATTCCAGTGCATTATTATTGCCCTTCTTTGACCTGAGAAATGAAAGGTGTGGATGTGTTTGCATTAATAAAGAAAAAGACACAGAAACATATACACATATGTGTGTGTATGTGTGTGCATGCATGATATAGTACACATCTATTTAGCACCTGACCAAAATATTTGGAAAGCAGGACCATTTAAAGATACACTATTCTCTGAATAATTGATGATTGCACTTTTACGATGAAGGAAATAAGAGTAGAACAGAAGAATAATAACAATGTAAGCAACACAATAAAATTAGTGTTGGATGATATCATAGTGAAGAATATGTAAACTTGGCCCTATTGGTAAAAAAACATTGATCAGGTGTTAACACGATTTTTAAATTGATTTTTCTTTGAAATTTTGCTTTTAGTTTAGATTGTAGTTCATATAGTGTTTAAATTTTTGAATCATGAGTAGAGAGTTTGCTGCAAAGATGTATGAGCAGCTTAAATTTAAAAATTCTTTTAGATTTTTCTGTACCAAGTCTGAAATATTTCAGATAATTAAAAAGTAGAAAATAGAACATTCATGCATCATTTAAATAGTCTTATATAATGATCTAGTTTAAATTTAATAAACCAGTATTGCAGGTTAATTATATGCCACTTGATGATTAAAGTATATTTATTTAGATTAACAGATTTTAGGTTCTTTTATCACACTTTATAGCTAATTTAAGTACAATGTCAAGTATTAATAGTTTATTTTATGTCTACTTTTGAATGACATAACATTTAAATTAGAAGATTCAATTTTTCCTCATTTAAATAATGTCTTTCATCTTTGAAACTATTGTATTATTGTTAAATAAACAGATAACATTTATTATGAGGCAAAATGTTAAGAAGACAGTAAAAAGTATCAACAGACAATTAAATTAATGTGAAATGGAAATAGGCAGGTTAATTAAAAAATTAATTTTTCACTGAATCTTCTTGTCATATAATTAATATTTTAATTATCAAATACCCCTTATAAACATCATATGATAGCTTATTTTGAGAAAATAATAATAGCTAGCATTCACTAAACTCTTTTAAAGTAATATACTTTAAAAACCATTTAGTCTTTAGTATACTACCAACAGCATAGCTATTACTCTGACTTTTCCTACAAAAGGTGACTGATTTCTTCAAAGAAAATTAATTAAGGGTTGATAGTCTCAATAGTGTTTGCTAATACATTATATTTTTTTAAACCAGTACCTCCTAAATGATTACCAAAATTATTTTTTTAAAAAAATGTTAATTTCAAGTCTATTAACTGCAGTTGTATATAATTATGTACAACAAAGTATGTATGTAAGTTTACATTGATAAATAATTAAAACATTCTAGTTAGCACATTTATCACTTCAAACTTTCATTAGTAATTTTGATGTGAATATTTGAAATTTATTACTTTAATAATTTAAAAATATACAAAACATTATTACAGATTATATCAAGCATACTGCAAAATAGGTATGAAAAAAGCTAAATATTCTTTCCTTTCAATAAAGGTTTTATGTCATTTGGCCATCACTCTCGATTTTTACTATCTCTTCCACCTCCGGTAATCGTCATTCTGTTCTGTGCATCTATGTTCCCAATTGTAGTTGATTTCACATGTATATTATAAAAAACATGCTTACCTGCTTTATTTTGCTTAGCATTATATTTTCCATTTCTATCAATGTTACAAGGAGTAAAGTGTCACTTTAGGTATTAATAAGACTTCATTGTCTATAAATATTAAAGCTTCTTTGTCCATTTTGCTCTTGGTGGACATTTAGATTAGCTCTAAATACTATATCATGAATGGTGCTGCAGTGTCCATGAGGAACTACCCACGGATTTCCTCCTCAGCCTCTTGGTCTCCAGTCTATATGGTAAACATGTACAGTCAATATTCCAGATCATGTAGTAGTATTCTTTTTAAAAGTTTGTTTTTCTTTTTCTAATAAGAACTCAATGCTGTTTTTCATATAGGCTGTTGATTTTCATTCCCAGCAACTGTCTCTGTTTGTAACCTTGCCAATAGTTACCTCTCATTCATGATAGCCTTTCTCACAGGTATGCGGTGAGAGCTCATTACAACTGTTCTTTGCATTTTCATAGTTATTTGTGTATGTGATATGTCTTCTCATACCCTTTTGCTTTGAATGTCTCCTTTTAGTAATGACTATCTGATTTTTCTCATTTAAAATGAAAATGTTTTAAAAAATAATTTAATAATTTTAATAATTTAATATTATTATTTAAAATATAAAAAAGTTTTTAAAAAATTAATTAATTAATTTAAAAAAGAAATGACTATCTGGTGCTGTGCTCCACGTTTTAATCAGGTTATATGTTATCCTGTTATTGAGTTTTTTGAGTTCTTACATTTGGTAGTAATATGGCTAGCAATATTTCTTTTCATTTTATAGGTTGTCTATCACAGTGAAATTTATTTGTTTACTTTTACTTGATGAAATGCCATTTTACTACGTTGACTTTCAATGCCCGAATTTTTAGCAGTTCATCTTTAAAGCAGCAAACACTACCTAACAACAAAAATAACAAGAAAGAACCTAAGTGGATGTTATAAGCCCCTCACACACATTTTCCTAGTTTAACGTGTGAAGGCCTTATCTTTACATCTTTAGTCCATTGCCAGTTGACTTTTGTATGTCTAGTGGGTGATTCAGCTTTATTCCTTCCCATGTAGATATCAGTTGTACAAATATTGTTTATTCAAGTGCAGCCTGCTAATGAGAAGCAACTCTGAAGAACACTGAGAAGTCAGAATCTGAGAATGCCTTGCAGAAAAGAAAACGACTCTATAACTCGTAGCTCTAGGTGAGGTAATCCAAGCTGATAGATAATTACGGTGTTTTGTTTCTCATGTGTAGACCCTTTATTAAATTGATGCATGTATGGAGGCTTGAGTACATATAGGAAACATGGTAAACGAGAATTAGATCCATGAAAGAGTCAACAGGGTTTGAAGGCAGGGGTGAAATTGAACCATGTGATATAAAATTGAAAGCATCATAGCCAATACTAACAGAAACAACTAAAAAAAAAAGTGAGGCAGGGAGCTAGGGGAAGGAGTGGGAGGCATTTGCCAAAGTGAAGTTTCATAAAAATGATTTAAGAAAACCTGTTACTTTGTAAGTGAACTTAAAAGAAAATAATCATTGTAATTGAGAAAAGCAGGGAATTGGAGAAATGGTCTTCCCCAGGGAAGAGCACACCAATTGGTTGTTCGATATCAAAAGGTCAGCTCTAAAAATACATACAAATAACATTGTACGAACTGAGCTAGATATATTTAGGAATATATGTATACACATGTATGAAAGCAATATCATTGAAAACAGAGGTCATGAATTTTAAGAATGGTGAAGGATACACGGGAAGGTTTAGAGAAAGGCAGGGGAAGAGAGATGCTATAGTATAATCTCAAAGCATAAATATAGTAAGAGTAATTAAAAATTAAATCTTCACACTTCATTGTTGCAGACACTAGATACGTTGGATACAGTACTTGGAGGAATCCAGTTGGATCTATTGTGGAAGCTGCCTAACAAAGGACTTGCCCCACGGTATCTAAAGGTCTTACGTAAGCTGCCAAGAGAGAAAAGCAAAGCAAAGTCCAATTTAGCAATAAAGCCAATGGACCACACAATGATTAGCATGGCAAAAGTCTTAGAGGCATACCCAAGGCTGCAATGTGGGAACTTAGAACTTGGAGAAGACCAACAGCCACCTAGTTTTATTTAGGATCTGCAGAAGGGAGTCTCAGGCTTCATTCATTCCTGAAGATCACCTGCATTTATTATTCAACACCTTTTATTCCCCCAGGTAAACCAAGGTGGAAGCTCAGTAATATCCTTTTTCCAGGAGTACCGGCATGCACACCTGCAACTGGGTCACCAATGTGGAATCCACACCTCTTCCCAGGCGATCTACATAATAACAAAAGAGAAGGAGCAGCCCCTCCTGAGTTTTTGTTAGGTAGCCACAGGTGCTCTGGCAGGATAGTAATTGCCTTGGAAACCAGGCTTGGCCAGAGAACCTGGCTGTTACATCTTGTAGGAAATATGGGCCTACACTCAGTAGGAGAGAATATTTGTCTGGTATTAAAAACCTGGCCAACAGTTGGGCTGTGGTGGCACATGCCTTTAATGCCAGCACCTGGGAGGCAGAGGCAGGAGGCTCTCTGTGGGTTAGAGGCAAGCCTGGTCTACAATAGCTAGTTCCAGGACAGGCTCCAAAGCTACAGAGAAACCCTGTCTAAAAAAAAACAAAAACCAAACCCTAAACAACAACAACAACAAAACTGCCCAACTATGTGGTTAATGAGGTTATTAGCCCTGAATAGAAACCTACAATTGCTACTTTTCTAAACCTGTATAATTTGTAAATGTACCAAGTACTTATCCCTCTAGCCACAGATAAGTTATCTCTTATTCTTTGTCAAGGAAGCTTCATTTTAGAATAGACAGAAACCAACAGAGAAAGGGCCAAAATGCTGAGAAAAACTTACCATGGGGAGCTCATTCCTAATTGATACACAACACAACCCTTACGCCTAAAGTTCAGGGGCATCTCAGATAGGGGCTGGGTTAAACAGCCATGTCTGCCAGGAGATAGTTTATATAGAGAATAATAATATACATCTTATAGAGAATTACACCCATAAAATATTGACAATATGGTTACCTAAGCAAGACCTGAACAATTATACCACCCGGACTTCCAAAATGGGTGTAGTAACTCTCACAAGGCCATACTCCTAGATGATGAGCTATAAGCATATAATGACTGCCAAGAGAAGGGTAGTCAGTTTTCTTCATGGAAAAGCTCCCTTATAGTTAATTATCCAATCCTAAGTGGGCAGTTTAAACATATATGGTGAAAACTAAATGGACTCATTGTGTGTGTGTGTGTGTGTGTGTGTGTGTGTGTGTGTGTGTGTGTTTGAACAACAACAATTACTAAAGAAGTCATTAAGTTGATAAAGTTGAGAAGCAGAGGAAGGGGCACTGGAGGAGTTGAATGAGGGAGAATGTGGGGAAGGAAAGTGATATTAATACAGTGTTCATGTACGTTATTCTCCAAAAAGCTAGAAATCAGAACCTCAAATAATAAACAGAATAAAGAATATCATGGATTTAATATATAACAGAAGGTTTTGAGATAGGCCAGGAAAAGTCTGTTACCTATTTTTTTTATTTGTGATAACTTAGAAATGTTGAAGTTTTGTCAAAAAAAAAAAAAAAGGAAAAAGGAAAAGAAAAGAAGACATCCTGGGAGCTCTCAGGGACAGTGATAACTAGAAAATTGCTCCTCCAAAACTGAATGTATCTGACCTAAGAGTTGGAGTAATTTTCCCTGATGAGGTGAAGCAGAGATTGATTGTGAAATGGGCGCTGATGGAGATGGAGGAGCAGCGAGCAGGGGATTCTATGGGTTCTGAAAAGGCAAGCCTTTCACTCAGCCTTTTTTCTCTTTTGTGATTATGTGCAAAGAGGTTTAGATCCTCTCCAGATCTGCATCGATTTTATGAACTTTACTCCATTTAGAAGGCAGTGACAATTGTCTCATCATTTCTCTGAATAATACAGACAGCAATTTTAAGCCATGGATGGCATACAAGTTGGCATCTGACCCCAGCTCTGCCATTTATCAGCAGCATGGATCTACGGCAAATACTCTGCTCTCAGCTTGCATACGGGGAAACTGAGCCAACAACAGTAACTCTCTGGAGAGACTTTATGAGACCACAACATGATACAAACTTTAAAACACAGAACTATTTCTAAAGTGACTATTAAATAAAGTTTGGATTTCAAAGTGACTTTTAAATTAATTTTATACTTATGATGATAGTTTCATTCATAAGAACTGAATTATGGAAGTTTAGGTTAACAATGCCACCATTGCAATCAAATTGCTTATTAAAATAAAACATGCCATACTGAGTCCATGAAATTCCATGAAAATACCTTTGTGGCCAGGACTTAGGCTGATTGAAGAAGCCATTCCTCTGGTATATGGGAAGATGAATCACTTGCGCTAAACTCAGATCTTTAAAACCCACATATATCGGCATAGAAAAATGTCTGCAACGCTAGTAATTCCAGCACTCCTACACATTGAGAAGTGGAAAGAGAAGACTTAGAAGCTCTCCAGCCAGGTAACCCAGCTTAAGCAATGGCTAAGAACAAGACAATCTGCCTCCAAAACATAGTGGAAGTCTTGGATTGATTCCTAAGATATCAAGTGATAGGCTATGACATGCTTACAAACTCATTCCCCCTCCACACACACATAAAAATAATCATAAAATGCATGTACACATACAACCCACATGGAGGGTTCGAAGGGAGGGAGTGATGGGGAGGGAGAGAGAGAGATTTAAATTTAAACAATGCATCACTTTAATATGGACAATAGTCTAGTCATCCCATAGACAAGGTGATGATCTCATCATTTACATTTATTTTTAGTGTGTGTGTGTGTGTGTGTGTGTGTGTGTGTGTGTGTGTTTGTCATATTTGGCATATAGAGGTCAGAGGAATGCTTGCTATTTCTCTTTCAACCCTATGAATTCCAGGAATTGAACTCAGGTCTCCAGTCTTGACAGAAAAGCTTTTTGCCATGAAGTCACCTTACTGACCCATATTAGTTTCTGTTAAACATGTATTATTATTTGGTTGAGAAAAATAACTAGCTCTAAGTCTCATTTACTATTTTGGTTAAACTGATTCAATTACATGTCAATTCTCTGGCTCTGTTCAATGAGAATAATTCATGAGTATTGGTGAAACCAGCTTTATTTCTTCTGTATCAACCCAGACAAAGTAATAGAAGCAAATTTAGCTTTTGCTCAAATGAGAAACAATTAATGTAAAAATTGACATCTGTTCAAGTGTAAATGTGCAACAACATGGGTAAAAGTAACAGCAGAAAGCACCAGGTGTGAACTTACATCAGCTTTGGAACTTCGGCTTCCAATATTTCTCTTTCTAGCTTCACTAAAAGCAAGGAAAAAGGGTCATTTCTAGAGGAGTTGATCTGGCTCGGAGAACGTCACACCCTGTTGCTCATTACCCAAGTTCCAACTTGAAATCCTTTCTGCTTAGAGACCATGTATGGACTTCATTTTATTTTGCAAATGTGCTGATACAGCTTGCTTTTTGTGTTGTAAACAAGCCCTGGTTTGGGAAAAACAAACCAATAGTTAACACTTGTATTATAGTTTTCTTCTACAGTAAAGAAGACTTCTGTATTCCTGTCCTGAATTTAGTTGTCGGCACTACACAGCATCTCCGCCCTCCACCTTGATTTTTTTTTTCACCTAAATGAACAGCATTGTTTGGTTCAAACGTGTTTTTCTACTTTGATTTCGTGGTGTACAGTGTTGATCAGTTACTGTAGATAAGGCTGTGTGGGAATATGAACTCTTGGAGATTATGGATATACTTTTGGCTGAGAATCTGACCAGGGATAAATCACAGGAGCCACAGGATAGCTATCCCAGATAAGGTGGAAATAAATACTGTGAAACAAAGATTGAAATCCATTCCCACGTTAGGCCATCAGCCCTCCAATCAGGTGCCGAAACAACAATTCATTGTCTGTCAAAACTTTTAGAGCCAAAATTCAAAGCAATGTTTTTACATTTACTGTACCATATAAATCTCCACTTTCTTATTCTATTATAGAAAATGGATGCCGATTATTAGATATAGAAACAGGAATTTACATGAATGATACAATTTCTATTCAATATTAAGACTATCAAATCATATCTTTAAATTGCGATGGCTATTCAAAGACTACCTTCTTGAATGTAGTAGGTGTATACCAAACTAAAATGTAGACAGAAACTGGGAAAAAATCTGCAAGAAGGATTTTCTATTGTAATAGAGCGTATATACTCATATTCAATGTCTATATAAAATAATTAAGTGATGTGTTACTAGACAAAATAAACTAATTAAAATATTTATACATTTTTATTTCAGGGGGGAAGAAAAGGGGAGAAATAGTGAGATGACTCCAAAAAAGTGTATTTCACCCATCTCAAATAGAATAGGAGCAGATATATATGTGTATCTAAATACACATTTATTTCATGATTTATGGAGTTTTAGCACATCAACACTGTATGAAAAAACAAATACAAAGTAATATCACTCACCTGTAGATATAAATCTTATACATTTTATAGGAATATGAAGAAGAACAGAGAATTGAAAGAAGGAAAAAAAGAAAAAAAACAGTTTGTTACTATGAGTTAAGTCCTCCCTATGACATAGAAGCAATACTATAAAAATTGATGAGAAATAAAACTCTCACTAAATGTAATATACAATGAGATTGGTTATAATGATAGTGATTCTCTCAGTAAAATTCGACTGAAATGACGAAAAAGGATAATAAATTTTATAGGAGTGAAAAAAAGTCATAAGAAATGTACAGAATATTTTAAAATAAGGAAAACATGAAGTTCATTAAAAACTTCATTCAATAACATCTTATTGAGTTGCTGTTATATTTGGAGGGAAACAAAAATTAATCAAAATGATAAAATTATGCTCTCAATGGTTAAGTAGACATATATCAAATTACCATACAATGCTCTACCAATAATGAAAAACTTGAATACCTCAGAACAAAATCTCAGAAAACTGCATAAATTTTGGACACCTTTTATATTATAGACTTTTAATATTGTTCGGAAGTGATTCTATTTCAGTTTTATAAAAATAAGTTCTTATTAATTTGAAATCAGTAAAATATTAACAATGGTAAACATTCTGAGGATGAAGTACATGGAGGACAAACAACATTATAAAGTGAATTAATATGGACCTCAGAATATCAAAATAAACGTATTTCTCCTTTAAACACATATTGAAGCAATTACATATTTAAACATTTAGTTAGTTATTAAACAATATTTTAAAAGGGGGAAAATTATTTACCAGTTTAATAGAGTGCTGTAAAGTTCACCATATTTCATATTCATTAGAGAGATGAATTAGCATTAACCACCTCAGTTCAAATACCAGTTTTGCCATTTAGCTATTTATATAAGTTTGAGAAGTTTGCTTTCCCTCTGTACATTTCATATTGGTCAATTGGAAATCAGATATTACAATGGTACCTATTCTTATCACAGTAAATAAAATATATGGTATGAAGCACTTTAAATGATTATTTTCAGTAGTTCTCAATATGTCACAGTGGTTATGAGTGCCTTACAAAATTTTACATATGGTTTGACACCCTATATTTAGATAATTCAGATAAAAACAAAAACATGAAATTAATTTTGCACATAAACTTATATAAGTCAATTCTATTCTGAAGCAAGGGGAATATTGACATGATCGCGATAATCTTAATTTGTTGGAAATTTCTCTGTATTTTGTATGTTTCATTTCCCCTTAATTAAGCAACGTTTTCTCTTCTCATTGTTGTCTTGGAAAGCGGACGTGACACAAGGCTTTGATTCCTTCAGTTGTGCTTGTTCTCTTCAGAGAACATCTTATAAAAGCTTATCAGCAGATTTTCATGCTATTTAGTTAGGGAAATAAATTTTTTGTTAACTTTAACTTTTATAATCTTGGTTTGATTTAATCTGTGGCATTCTGTTCTCAGGATGATTTAGGAAGAGAATGGATGATATCAGTAAATGGAAACCATGTGAAAAAGTGGAGTCAGCTTAAGAATGGATCCAGAATGTGACCTTGGCTGCATCTCCAATGCAAGATCTTTTGTGAGGGTTTAACTTAATATCCCAGAGTTGAGTTTCAGTTACTTAAAAATAAAGAGAACCTAGAAGCAAGTCTCAGAATTTGGTTGACCTCTTCTACTGGAATACAGGATGAATGGTTTGAATGTATTTAAGAATGTTAAAAGTTGTTTTAATACTCAAGTTCTTTCTTTTTAAATGCTTGATGAAGAATTTCTACAGGAAAATGCTAAATTTATTTAATACTGTCTATTAAAATGTTAAAGTGGCTTATAATATTGGCATCTGATAAGACAACCTTTTCTTTTGAGAGAGAGTCTCACTATAACTTTGTCTTGTCTTCAGCTCATAGATCTCTCCCCGCCTTTGCTTACTAAGTGCTAGAATTGAAGTTGTGCCTCAACGCCTATTTCAATATATAATTTCAGGAAACAGTAGAAATTCTGTTTTCTGGAAAACTAATAATAGCAGATCCCCTCCCCCCCAAAATTTCGATATTGTTAAGCCAATTTGCAAACCTGAGATGACTGAATCACAAAAGGAGTTAAGGAAACAACCATGAGCAATGGTACTGTTGCACAAGACACGCAAGGCCTGAAGTTCATGAGTCAAGTTTAGTGGTACAGCAGAGAAAGCAATGGAGTATAATTCCATATGTATTCTGAAAGTAATCTGGGTTGAAGCTGCTGAAACAAATAGTTTGGTTCAAAGTCTGGGACAGTTAGAATACTTCTTGAAGTGTGGGAAATCACCTTATTTAAGGTATACCAAGATAGGAGGCCCAAGAGCTTCTGAGAGATCTAGCTCTGTCTCCCATCTCTTCTTGGGGTTACTGGAGTTACAGATGTGTGCTTGGTTCTGAATGCCTGAAATAAGATTATGACTGCTTCCACAGAAAGTGCTCCATAACCCCAGCACACTTTCCAGACTTCAAGACTAGACTGTGTTGATTTCTGGGATTCGTTTGGGTGGTTTATCTTTAAAAAGAATTCTAGCATTAAAATCATTGATACATGTTTTTGCTTTACACTCCCTTAAAGTAACACCAGTTAACATGGAATAAAGCAAATAATATTTATAACAGATTTAGATCCGTGACTATTTAAGTCTTTGGCAAAGACACTTTGAGTAACTTTACCTTGTTGAATTTTAAAGTCTTGCAGTTTATGTTTCTAAGCTAAATTATAAGACTGAGAATATATATGGCCGCGGTGCATTCCAGTCTCCAAAGTTTAACACAGAAGGTACAATTTCTATTTCATAGTTTTGAAATTTAACTTAGTAAATGAAAAATAAGTCTCTACCCCAAACATATAATTAGACACCAGATCGAGGTAGAATAAGGAGAAAGAAAAGGATAGAGAAAAGGAAAAGAAAATAAGAGAGCTAGGTGTTTTCCTTTGACTTGATCACTGCCTTTGACAGCAAGTCATCTCCTTTTATGCCCTATCAACATGGAAAATATTTCCTTTGCGTCCCACAATTTCTGCCCTTAAGTGATGTCCCTCTGAGTTGTCATAGGCTTCAGTGGGAGCAGGTCCAGTTTTCTGGGTTTAGACTTAACCAGGACTAACCACTTTCAAGTACTCTGTCTTCTTTCTGAGGCTGACAGGAGCCAGTGGATGCTTTCTCTGGACCATCGAGCTTTTCACTCTTTCTCTGCCAATCCCCTCTCATTTGGCTGACTTCCAACAGGGCTTAACTCAAAGGGCATAGCACTTCCCCCTTTTCTACTCTGGCTCCTCCTCTAGGTAACTGCCAAGACTTACAGTTTTCCTAACCTTTGTTTTTGTTTTCTTAAACATTAATAAAATTGTGCTTAAACTTAACAACAAAACAGTCCAACTTAATGAATAGAAATATGTCTGTAATTACTTAATTTCATGTAGCTGCCTCTTCTCTCGTTTTGTTTTAGATGGCAGAGAACAAAAGAATAGTTCTTAGTCATTGCCTTTACACAACATTCGGGTGGGAACAGAGGGAAGATAATAACTTCAGTCCAAACTGTGTGGTCTGAGTGGTTTGCCCCACTCGTGATAGTTTATTTCAGTGAAACAAATCATTTTAGAATGAAATTATTATATCCTTTGTGATATCTGAAGTGTTTTTTTAAAAAGCATCCTAAATGCTTTTAATAATAGGTGAGACTCAAAAATATATCATGACTTAAATTGACTACATTGAAATAAAAATTACTTTTACTATTTGTGACTACAGTAGGGAATGTGCTATAACTTATGTTGTAAAATACATAAAATTTAAAAATAAATAAAAGAACCTGATTATGTCATTGTGATTTTGCAGATAAGAGTACATGGTTACAGAATAATAATATAAACACTGGACTTATCTATTTTTAAAATATTATTTAGAAAGCCAATAGAGACAGATATTGTGAGCTATCTTGTAACAGCAGTCTGTATCCCCAGGGAAATCCCACCTCTCCACTGCTCTGCCAGCACTGTTATCTTGTTCTGCTATTGTCGTGTTGTAAAACAAACTAACAATTTTAGCTCCAAATGTGGTGACTGGCAGAGTAGGACAGTGACAGTTCAAAGACCCACAACAAAACTAAGCCTTTTTCCATTTCTCAGATGTCTGGAGGAAGAGACAGGGGTGGGGAGACCAGAGGCAGAGAGAGAGACACACACAAACAGACAGACAGACAGAGAGAGATTGATTAAAGTAAATAGAGAAAAAGAAAATCAACCCTTGGCAACATTGTGATGTGGCAATGTTTTCACCCTCTGAGTACAGAGTGCTTTTAATTTATTCTGTATTCTTTTTTAAAACAATAGCTCAGGTACAGTGCAAAGCAGTTCAAGGCTTATGAAAAAAAATCCACATACTTTAGTAATTCTAAAACAGATAACCACTAAGTTGGACATTTTGTATATTATATTCTTTATACTTAGCTAGTTTTCACCTTCACAGTCATTAATCTTTGAGGTTAAACTTATTTTTGTTTTAGGTTTAGCATGCTGCCCTTTGTCTTGACATGGTGTGCCATCTGTTTAAAGAACTCTGCTCCTTGAGCCCCTGAAGTAGATGGCCAAATGGTGTTGACAACGCTAGCTTTATTTAGCTCAGAAGATGTGGTCATTTACATATGGATCCTCAGGAGCCTCTGCATTTCTCCGCGACTATACGTGGCTCCGGATAATAGGTTGTCTAGACTGCATTTTCTTCTTTTGGATCCTGACATTTAGTTTTGGTTTCACAATCCTTTTAGAAGACTGTGCATTCTCTTTAGGGTTTTATTTTCTGTGAGGAGGAAAAAGAAGCCCAGAAAAATCAAATCTGCAATGCGCTGTCTAATCTACATTTTAGCAGATGCTACAACCTGGAGAAGAGAGCCTCTCTGAAGCCCTGTGCAGGATGGCTAGGGAGGAGGGAGAGCTGACTGCTCTGTAGTGGAGCAGAGGTGACATACACAGTTCATGCATGTATTCCCACATAAGGGACAAAATACTTTGCTTTTTTTTTTTTTTTTGCATCCCCTCTCCGTCTATTTCCCAATTTTTCTTACTTTCTCATTTGCTCAGTGAGAAAGAATTCCTTTATACAAACCATATGCAGAAAGGAGAACAGAATCCTAAAGCCATACTGTAATTTGTAAGATGATTTTATATTATTAAAAAGGTACAATGATAAAAATTCTGCTTTTACACCATGTGGGTTATTAAACTTCATTATTTATTTATGTTGAGATGCCATCTCACTCTGTAGTCCTGGCTGTTCTGGAAGGTACAATGTCAATGTAAATAGCTGTTAATTAACAGAGACTCATCTGCTTTTGCTGTCAGAGTGCTGTGATTAAAGGTATTTGTTACCATTCATGTATGATTTAGTCTATTGATTGATATCATTCACTTTTCTCAAATATGGTTCTAGTTTAAAAATTCTGTTTGATTCGTATTAAACTGAAAAATAATGAGCTAAAATGAATTATTTCTTTTATTTTACTACATAAATGAAAAGCTCACAACACGCTTTCAGATAACTATATAATAATATTATATACCATGTGTGTGTCATGTAATAGTGCAAAATAAAATGAGCTACCAGCATCTCTAGGTGGCTTGATTTCTTTCCTTGCTATTTGATTTAATTGAATCTACACATATTTTACTACTTATTAATCATCAGTAGTCTTCCAATATTGGCATACACGGGAGACCATGAATCCTTCCCTCTTTTTACCTTTTCTCTCACTGACTAATTCAATAATTTCCTTTTATTGAGTCTTTACCACATGTACAACATTATCTTATTTACATCTACAAATATAAAACTCAATAGGATATGTTGGAGGTTTCAAGGAAATTGAAGACTACAGGTTAGATAAAAGCATAATGCAATAAGACATCAAAGGAAATGGTGATTGCTGAAATCATATAAATGTTATATTGAATAGATGCAGCAGATAACAGGAAAGCGAAAGCAGACAGGACAGAATATTTGAGCTAGGTTTAGATGGACAAATCTGATTTCATTTCACAGGGAAAGAAGGCCGTGTATTTTACAGTGAATTCCATAATTACTACATAAATGGAAAGACACAAACTGTTAGGGTAAAGATTAATGCTACTGAGAAGGAGTTAATGTAAAACAATATAGATAAGATCTAAAAGTTTTTAGTAAACATGTACAAGTTGGATGAAACTCAATTAAAATGGAGATTTGGGGGGACATATATTTAATATAATAAAATTGGCTGAGTCTGAACATTGGGAACAGACTAGAAGGCAACATTCTTCCATGGCTTGCATTTCAGATTCTGCTGCTATGAGATTCTGCACTGACTGCTCTCTGTGTTGGGCTGTGACCTGGATGTGTACGATGACATAAAGTCTTTCTCTCCCAGATGGTTTGTAGTCACAGCGTCCTTCCCAGCAACAGAAAGTATACAAGAGCTCTGCTTCAGCAGCGGGCCTGATTTCAGTTCCAATCCACATGGTGGCTCACAAATAATCCACTAATTACAGTTCCAAGAGATTAAATAGCCTCCTCTGGATTCCACTGATACCAAGTGTCTGTAAGACAAAAGAAATGGAGGAAACACATTAAATGAAAAACATTTTTTAAATAAGGGAGGAATAAGGGACTTAAATGTGGCCTTTTATGAATAATTAGCTGATTCTATTTTTATAATCACCCAATGTCAAATTTTGCTCAAATTTTTGAAAGCAATAATTGCAACATGTTTGCAATTGTTTTAAAAGGTAGTTGTCTCTTTAGAAATATATCTTATTTGGATAGAAGCCAATAAATGCCCAGAGATATTAGAGATGTACATAGCTAAGTAAAAATGTATGCCTTCTTCAGTGTTCTACTGTTATAAAGAGACACCATGACCACAACAACTCTTTTAAAGGAAAGCATTTAAATGAAGATGCTTATAGGATCAGAGGCTTAGTGTATTAGTGTCATAGCGGGGGCAGTGTGGCATACAGGAGACTCTGTGCTGGAGAAACTGAGAGTCCCACATCTGAATCTGCTGGAAGCTGGAAGAAAGAGACTGAGCCTGGACTCATACCTCCTAATCTCTGAAAGAAGTTCCACTTCCTAATTATCAAAAAAATCAAATGTAGGTGCTTATGAAACCCATTATTACTCAAAGCCCCACATTTCATTCCCTGGACCCCATAGATTATAGTGATATCAAAATGTAAAACATTTAATTCATCGTCAAAAGACCTCATAGTCTAGCACAATCTGCTTAAAATTTAAAGTCTCTTTTCATTCTTCTATATGTTGATATCCAATTATGCCAGCACCACTTACTAAGTATGCTTTTTTTTCCCCATTTGATATTTTTTGCTTCTTTGTCAAAAATCAGGTGTTCAAAGGTGTGTGGATTAATATCTGGCATCTTCTATTTGGTTCCGTTGGCCCTCCTGTCTGTTCTTAAGCCAATACTAGGCTGTTTCAGTACTGTCGCTCTATAGTAGAGTCTGAAGACAAAGATTGTGATGTCTCCAGAAGTTCTTTGATTGTCAGAAGGCTACATTCTTTGTCAAAATATCACAAGAACATTATTGAGGCCACCGACATTGCTCTCAGCATTGCTGTCTTCTATATACCTGCTAGAATGGCCCATTAAGCCCTGGGTAATGCACTCAGTTGCCTTTCTACCCCAAGGCCCCAAAGTCTACATTCTGCCAACAAGAAGCAGGGAAAGATTTGTCACAGCAATACCCAGCTCATTATACCATCTTCTGTCTTAGTCATTGTTCTTTTCCTGTAAAGAAAAACCAAAGTATTAATTGAATCTTTATTTCAGTTTTAGGAGTTTAGTTCATTACCAGCATGGCCGGAAACACTGTGGCCAGTAGGTAGCGATGGTGCTGGAGGAGCCGAGGTTTCTACGTACATATCTGTAGGAAGCAGGAAGGAGAAGTCTGGACATGGCTTGAGCATTTGAACCCCCAAACCCTTCCTTTTAATCATTCACTTCCTTCAACAGGGCCACACCTCCTAATTCCTCTCAAGTATTTCCACTCCCTAATGACAAAGCATTAACATATATGAGCCTATGGGGGCCATTTCTATTCATATTACAACAATGTTTAATATGATGAAGAAATAGCTTATCACTAGAATTTTAATCACATTTTTCAAAAAATATAAAATATATTACATGCTATAAAATATTATAATTATAGGAGGCTGGAGAGATGGCTCAGTGGTTAAGAGCATTGCCTTCTCTTCCAAAGGTCCTGCTTCAATTCCCAGCAACCACATGGTGGTTCATAACCATCTGTAGTGAGGTCTGGTGCCCTCTTCAGGCCTTCAGGCATACGCACAGACAGAACATTGTATACACAATAAATAAATATTTAAAAAAATATTAGAATTATATATTACACATAATATATAATATTATGATTATATATCATATAGCACAGAAGCACAATTCTTAGTTAAGGGAGCCACCTTAGGGTTGGCAAGAGACTTGAACCTAGAATGGCTCCCAGGAGCCCAAGGCGATGTCCCCAGTTAGTTCCTTGGGCAGCTGAGGATAGGGAACCTGAAATGACCCTATCCTATAGCAATACTGACGAATATCTTGCATATCACCATAGAACCTTCATCTGGTGATCGATGGAGATAGAGACAGAGACCCACACTGGAGCACTGGACTGAGCTCCCAAGGTCCCAATGAGGAGCAGAAGGAGGGAGAACATGAGCAAGGAAGTCAGGACCATGAGGGGTGCACCCACCCACTGAGACAGTGGTGCTGATCTATTGGGAGCTCACCAAGGCCAGCTGGACTATGACTGAAAAAGCATGGGATAAAACCGGACTCTCTGAACATGGCGAACAATGAGGGCTGATGAGAAGCCAGGGACAATGGCACGGGATTTTGATTCTACTTAATGTGCTGGCTTTGTGGGAGCCTAGCCAGTTTGGATGTTCACCTTCCTAGATATGGACGGAGGGAGGAGGACCTTGTACTTTCCACAGGGCAGGGAACCCTGACTGCTCTTTGGACTGGAGAGGGAGGGGGAGAGGAGTTTGAGGGTGGGGGAGAAGGGTGGGAGGAGGGGGAGTGAAATGGGAGGCTGGGAGGAGGCGGAAACTTGTTTTTTTTCCTTTTCTCAATAAAAAAAGAATATATAATAATTTTTATATTATCATTATAACAAAAATTTGCTCGTTGCAAAATCAAATTTTGAGCTCCTAGAATTTATCTTAGCATGAAGCATTTGCCTGCCTTATTGAAAACCATGGTTTGAATCCAGTTCTTCAAAACTAAATTAAGCCAAACCAAACACAATAACTTATATCTTAAAAGACAAGGTAACAGCACTCAAGAACTTGCAATGTTACTAGGAAAGCACCAGAGATGACTGCTCAGCTATCTCCCCAAGGTAAGAACCTATCCATCAATGATGGCTTCTGGGGTAGGAAGTGTCAGTATTCCCTTTGGTTTTAGCCTCTGTTAAATTCATCACATATCCATTGGTATAGAGGCAGCACAAATTGTACTCTGTTAAAAAAACAAACAAACAAACAAAAAAAAACTAAGTGTGGTTTTGGAATGAAAATGCCCCTCATAGGGAGTGGCATTATTTGAAAGAATAAAGATGTGGCCTTATTGGAATAGGTGTGATCTTATTGGAGGAAGAATATCCCTGGAGGTGGAGTTTGAGGTTTCAGAAGCTAAAGCCAGGCCCTGTGGCTCATTCTCATTACCAGTTGCCTGTGGATCCAGATATAGAACTTTCAGCTATCTCTTCACGAACATGTCTGCCTGTGTGCCGCCATACTTCCTGCCGTGATGACAATGAACTAAACCTCTGAACTGAAAGCCACTTCCAATTAAAAGTTTTTCTATATTAGAATGTCCCTGGTCATGGCATCTTATCACAGCAGTAAAACTCTAAGAAAAAAAAGAATAAAGATTTGGGAGAAGAATTTAGAAGGAGTTTGAGGGAAGTAGATATGACCAAAACATATAATATGCATATGTAAACTTCTCATTAATAAGAATATTATATAAAAGAAACAATTGAATGTATATGTTTATTCCTCTACACATTAAATGGTAGCCTAGTTAATGCATTGTATATAGTCTTCATTTTCCCTTCTCACTAGTTCTCCTTATCTGCTTTGTTAAAATGATGGTGACAGAAGAAAACCATAAAGGTGGTTTATGTTCTCATTCTTGCTGAAAGGCTAGCTTCCATTTTGACAGCAAAGCTTTTCCATTTTTTTTTCTTTGCTTTCGCTTGCTCTATTACAACCAATTGCAACTTTCCAGAAAGACACTGTTTTTTAGTTTGTTTTTTAGTTTTTCCTCCAGCTAGGAAAACTATTTAGAAAATTGGTTTCTTTTAGTTTTGGCCCCATGCAGGCTTGACCTATTTTGCCTTATTACAGTGATGAAGGGCTCCATTCCTGCTGAAATTTAGCTTCAAAGAAATTTCTTAATGGAAGAAATACAGACACCTCCCTACCAGCAGGCCTAAGCAAAACTTCTTTCTTTAAAATTTGTAATTATTTACCAAGTGTATATCAATGTGTGTTTCAATAAGCAAATGAATGGAGCCTAATGAACTATGCAGATAGATATGTGTCTTTAAAATGTATTTTTAAATAGTACCATATTATTTCATAAAAAAATCTGAAGATTGTGCTATTTAAATGAGGTATGATGCTAAAGCTGGTAATTCAACAATATGCAATTGAGAAAACATCTCTTCCTTAAACTGTTTATTTAATATAAGTCATAGATTAGACTACAAACTCTAGCACATGAAGTTCCTTTTATGGGGGAATAGATTACTGTTAAAATGGGTAGTTTAGTTAATTTTAGATAAAGCCATTAGATACAAATACAGTTCAAAGCATGGCAGAGTGAGGTTGTTTTTGTTCTTTTAAGGAAAGAACAATATTGGCCGTCACTAGAGGCCATGGCCTTATCTGAGTCAGCTTCATGAATCTGTCAGTCATTCCTGCAATTCACAGGGCAGACAATGAGTGAATCAGTATAACTATTGCCGCTGTTGGGAACAAACACCAATTTCATATTCTATCGGAATCTTACCTTACAACTGGGGGCAGGATATCAATTATTGGAATGTAATTAGTAAATTTCAGCCAAAGTGCTTATTTTGCTTTCTCAATATATTAATGCTGCTTTGGTCAGAGAAATTCAAGGGAGCTGAGTTTGCAGTAATGTTTTACAAAGTCTTCCAAGAGAGCTATATATTATGCACTTTTACTTTCCCTTCCTTCGTTTCTTCCTTTCTTTTAATTTAATTTGCATTTTTAGAATCAAGAACAATTATAGAAGAAGCTTTGAATTTTCTCAAATAAAGATTTAATTTTGTTTATGACATAGAATAATGGTCTATTTCGGTGTTAGTTCAGATTTTCACTAGTGATGCTAGAATATCTTCAAAACTTATTCCTAAAATTTCACATTGAATGTTATTAGAATGATAACCATACTTATTTAGTACAGGAGAAAACAACAGTTAAAACCTCATTATTGTACTTGAACAAAAAGGGTCCTATAGGATAGAGTAATTAATTAAATTACTTTTTCTTTATTTTAATGCTTAAATTATTTTTCTTTAAAAAATTTATACATGTATATATTGAAATATAATTATATATAACCATATGTCCTTACTCCAACATCCCTTCATGTGTCCCCCAACAGAGATTCTAAATAATTAAAGCTTAGCTCATGTTTTAATGTATCCCAAAGAGCAAAATAAAAATAAATATTCTTTAATAGGAATCTCAAATTTGTTCTTAGTACCACAGAAACATATTTTGAAAAACACATGTTTGAAACATCTGTTTAATTTCTTCAATTGATTTTCTCTTACAGTAGGCTTGGCATTCAGAGAAAATACAGCATAATTTCATGTGTAAATATATTTGGAAATGATTCAATATATTTGGTTGAAAAAACTTTCAAATAATAAAATGTTTACACTTGTATGTGAGCCTAACAGAAAAATCAATGGGGCATTTTTTCCATGAGGCTTGAGTTTTGCATTGAAATATGAAAGTATATTAACTTTTACTGTCTGGGTAATTCAGTTGCGGCACATGTATCTTGTTGACAAAATGTTGACACACAATTTTCTCTCTTTTGCTCATTTTCATTCTTGCAATCTTTTATGTCAACTTTTGCCTCGTCTTTCACATTTCATTTTCTGATTTATTCAGTCCTTAAAGTTTCCTTAATATGTTAATAATTGTTACTTATGGAACCGTACTCTCAGAGTTTGGGAAGCTGAGGTAGGAAGACCATAAGGTAGAGAAAGGGAAGCTTGGACTACATATCAATACATGGTCTTATTCAGTATATAATATTCAAAATAACATTTTATCATATAAATACAACTGAGGAATTTCTATACCTATTAAAAATTACAATTAAAAGAACAAACAAGTGCATTAGTGAAGTATAAATGAACTCTTTCCTACTTTTGAAGTTATGTGGTATTAATGTCCTATCCTAGTATATAAATTCTCATTTTTTTAATTGTAATTAATGAAACAAACGCATTTTCTATGCCACTTTTCTTTATTTTGTTTACCTTTTCATATTTGTTTTATTTTTTTACTTTCCTGGTTTCCATGATAATTTATATTATCAATTTGCCATAAGTGATGTTTTTATCCAGGTTATTTCTTCTGTAAGTAGTCAAGCCACATTCTTTGTTTATTTTCTTAACAGGTAATTAATTATTTTATGCTTTATTTCTAGAAAATATTCTGTGTTATCATTTTTGGTAAAACTATTGTTTGTCAACTTTCTAAGTTTTGTACATTTTGATTATGGTCACTGTTGGAAGCAATGTATCAGAAATTATTGATGATTATTAGATTCATAGTTTCTTATCATGTGACCCAGGAATTCTGGTCTTCTAGTCAGAAAATAAAGCCCCAGATTTGCTTATCTCATTGATAATAAACTAGTAGTCAAATATAATTATCATATTATTTTCTATATGCCTTCTTTAATATAGAATAATACAGATATAGTTTTTTTTTGCTTCCGCAAAGTGAAGAATTGTATAATATCACTTACTAAGTAAACTTTTCCTCTCCAGCTGAATCACTCATTTCCTAACATTTAATATTCAGATAACCTGAGCTTCCTTTTGGTATCACTGTTCTCAGTCCTGGTGAAGGTTTTTGTATTTACAGGTCCATACTGATATGTGTTTACTCCAAAGTATTGCTGATTTAATTGCAATACTTTAAAATACTTAGAATAAGATACTGTTTAGAATCATCATTAAGATTGCACTGGCTTTGTTTATGTTCACCTACCTAATAAAAGAAAATGCTTTTAAAAGTGAAATCTAACATGTTACAATTGTACATTAATTTTACAAAAGTCATTTAGAAACTTTCCTGCAAATTTATTATTGTTTTTGAATTGAGGTTTTTGTATAAGTGTGTCTTCCTCCTTTCTTAAAACAAGTTTATGTTTAGTTTCGCAAAATTACAAATTTAGTAATTTCTTCATTGTTTCTTAACTATTTAAGACTAGATTTTAAAAATGTAAATATGAATTTAATTATCTTGAAACTAATAATATTACCAAACTTAGTATTTTAATAACTTTTAAAAATTTAGAAATAGTAATTCCAGAATTCTGTAATCACAAAACCTTAGACTATTATGTCTCATTTAAAAATATTTCCAACTGCTCTTTGACACAAGATGATTCATCAGATTTTATAAATAATATTCATTTTATTTTCAGCTCTACACAGTCAGGAATATTGTCAGTTCTATCCTGAAATTTACTCCTTCATGGTTTGAACACTGCAATATGTATTGGTGTTCTATTGAACCAATTATAATATTATTTTTTGTATTTAAACATACATTCAAAAGCTTTCTATCAATAAAATGTATTTCACATTTCTTATAAATGCTATATTTTCTACCATGATAAAATTAAATTGTAATTATTAAAATATGAGCATCCCCTTGAGTTTGGCTCATAAGTTTAAAAGTTTGTGTTACAAATTATATGTTGTAAACTTTATCCTGAAATCCAAAGGTTTATAGTTAATTCTATTTATTGAAGAGGTCCTGAAGATTTTAAGTTCCTCTTACTTATACCAGTTTTGGATGCTTGTTTTATATGTGATACAAATTATGTCATTGTTATACTCATTACTTTTAGTTTTCACAATGACACAGCTTATAGAATTGCTTTACATAGTACTGTCAATCCCCAGTACTAGTGAGGTCATTCAGTAGTTAAGAATGTTTACTCCTCCTGCAGAAGACCAGTACTCAGTTCTTAGTACTAATATCAGATTCCTCACCATCACATTCAAAGGATCTGATGTTCTTCTCATCACCTTCACACATGTGCACCTACATACCAACACACACACACACACACACACACACACACACACACACTTTTTCAGTAGACCAAGTTTTAAACTAATAATCTCATAAAAAATTACTAACTGCAGATTTATTGCGTTTTAATCCTCTTAATAATTATAAGCATCTATTGACTAGTAAAAAAAGTCACCTTAAATATTAGAATGTTTAACAATTTAATTAATATTTTAAATAAACTCAGTATTTGAAAACAACTTTTAATGTCACCAAATATAATTTGACAGTTTGACTTGGGTGTCTTTGCTGGAAAATGATACAAGAATATTGCTTCATGGTCTAGAAATCACAATAAATTAATGATCATTTCTACCTTACACAAGTACTAGAAATAAATATCAACTCACTGAATATATTTGTTTGGTCGGAAACATCACCTCAGCTCCCTAACACCCCTTTATTCAAAATGTCTGGATTGCTTGCCAGTGGGCTTCATCCCAGCTCCTGGCATAAGTTTCCTCCCTGGGAGTTGCCTCAGTCAAACTCTGTCTCCTAGAAGGCCGGCCAAACAGTGAGACCTCTCCAGGGAAGGTCAAGACCACTCCCATAGGCTATTTAAACTGCCCCCCATTGCTCCAGAATGAACATGTGGTCTCCTGGTTATCTATGGTCAACTCTTCTCCATGTTTCCCCAGGGCCACCCAGGAATAAGGTATCTATTAAATTGGGCATCTTTTTATTCGGTTTAATTCAGTCTTATTGGAATTATTTACAGTGGAGAGGTTCATCTTAAAAAATACTTAACATTTGGCGGTCCCATTGTAGAGTGGGCTGTTTTTCTCACAGGGCCAGAGACACGTGGTTCGAAAATGCCCTTCTGTTGTGCACTCTCTCTGACCAGCTAAGATCGGCTTTGTCTAGGTTTAAGGACTGGGGGCCTATTTGCATTTATTTTTGTCAATTTTAGGGCTTTCCCATTGGAATCACAATCGTGCCGGATGCCCGGTTCATCTTTCCCTCGGAATGTTATTATTTGGATCTTCCTTGTTCTTGATAAAATAAAATGGCATTTAAAAACGTAGTAATGTTAAATAGAACTATCACTATTGATTTTGACCAAGAAGTGGATTCAGCAGTCATACCTGTCAAGGATTGGCCTCGACTAAATCACCTTTTGCCAAGGTGAGGGCACGGGAATTAAAGAAATATAAGTAAAAAATATGAAGACACATAAAAATAATAAGACAGAAAAAATAAAATAATACCAGGAGGGTATTTCAGTGATTATTAAAATCCTGAAATCATCCGCGTTTATTTTTCCACAGCTTTTATACCCAGTGTAAAGGAGGGGAGAAACTAAAGACTTTATTAACAAGATACAAAGGATAACTCCCACATTCAACGGCTTTGTCTCTGAGACATCAAATCATTAGCATTCTGTTCCCTAGGTAGGGAAGGTGTTCTAGATCAGGTATCTTTAGGACAACCTTTCCTTAGGTGACCTCCTAGTTACAAAAGAAGGAGCCGACCACCTGTCAGGATGGCATGGAGCTATCTTAATTTCAAAAGAGCCAAGCAATCACCTCCTGAGTTGGGACGTGCAACTAAGCTTGTCAATCTCCAAACTCTGACCATCAAACAAGGTGGAAATGGGCCAACATTGTTTTCAGCCTCCACAATACTGAAAAGGCATTTGCTCACCTATGTCCATAGCCGCATTATTTCTAATAGCCAGAACCTGGAAACAACCTGGATGCCCCTCAACCAAAAATGGATAAAAAAAAAAATGTGGTACATTTACACAATGGAGTACTATTCGACAGTACAAAAAAAATATCTTGAAATTTTCAGGAAAATGGATGGAACTGGTAAAAGCATCCCGAGGGAGGTAACCCAGAAAGACAAACACAGTATGTTATCACTCATAAGTGAATATTAGACATAAAGCCCTTTGAATGTGAAGGACAGTTATGTGACCTAATCTGTTGGGAGACAGGGTCTAGCAGTGGGACCAAGATGTATCCTGGGTGAATCAACTGGCATTTCCGAGCCCATCCCCTATGGAGGGATACCTTGCTCATCTTGATGCAGTGGGGGAAGGGTGGGCCCTGCCTCTAGTTGGTATAAGAGACTTTATTTGCTCCCCAAGGAAGGTTTTACCCATCTTATTGGTGGATGCGGGTGATAGGGGAGAAGTGGGAGATGGGAGAAAGGGAGGGAGGAGGAACTGGGGCTTGTATGTAAAATGAAAAAATAAATAAATAAAAAGTGCATTTAGTAATTATTTTATATTCATATAAATCATAGTATAATCCAAATTATTACTATGAAATAAGGAAATAATTATAAAAAAAACATGATGATGGAGCATATGAGCACAGTGGTTCAGCACACATATTGCTTTTCCAGAGGACCCAGGTCCAATTTTCAGCATCTACATGGTAGCTCATAAACATGTATACTTCAGTCTCCCAGTATCCAATATTCTTTTCCTGCTTCTTTGGGCACAAGGCACGCACGTGATGCCAGATACGCATAGCATATACGTAAGATAAAATACAATATTTTTTTATAAGAAGCTACAGTAATTAAGACACAAGGTTTAAAATAAAATAGTTACAGACATTTTACTGTTATCAGTGGTCTGAGTATAAGCCATACTCATTATTGGTATGTATTTGTGTGTGTATGATGTGTTCACATGGTGTTCATGTGTGAACTCAAGTCCTGCTTGTACCTGTTGGACTATTGCACACTAACCAGACATTAGTTAGGACGGGGAGCTGTACAAACCTGGTCTGCCTAAGGGAGGATCTTGAGAGGTGGTGGTGAGAGGAAAGAATACCAAAGAGACTTTATTAGAGTACAGTTCAATTATTAGAAGAGGGCAGGGAATAGTTATACCCCAGGAAGAAAAACCAGTTGCATCCATGTACTGGTCTATTACTGGCTGGGCAAGAACACTGAGTGTGCTTTATTTGTATACTCAGGAACAGGAGCATCAGGGAAGGAACCTTATAAGGCCATGTAGAAAAGAAAGGAAGACCAGCCAAGGATGTTACAATAGTCAGATATACAGAAACCAGTCCTTGTAGACCTGGAGATTCATGAGCATATCAGTTGCTACATGCACTAATGCAAGTCAGTCAGGAGAAGCAGGCTGGGGTCTGTTGATGCATGAGTAAGGCAGGGGTGCAGTCAAACTCCTGATGCTCTCAGGAAGAGAAAACTGGGGTTTTAGTCATGTTACATCCCCTACTTATTTTCAGTCCAGTCCCACAGTTACATACTGGACTACGAATTTAGGCTTTTGGGGGATTTAGGTACAAGTAAAACATCAGTGAAAATCACAAAATTATTATAATACTTTAAAAATAGCTTATTTCAAGATAAAGGGCTGATAATTTGTGATCAATTAAATGATTTTAAAAGTTTACATTGACACCAATATAGTTTATAGAGGACCTATCAAACTGACAGGGAAGCAGGGAGACGCACTTAGCTAGTAATAATATAATGTGCTAATGTTACACATAAATTAAGAATAATCAATATTGGAAGTCTTGAGCTTAACAGATGTAATAATCGTAATTGGCATGTTATCTAACTGAAAGGCAAAATATAGCTGAGGATATTTTTTTTTCAACTTTCTTTCTGGTTTTATTCTACTTAATTGCCTAAATATATATTTCATTCATCTCAGAATTGAAAGTAAAACAGAAACTTTCAAATGAGAGAAGCAAGACAGATCAATCTACTCATGCTTCAAGTGTCGAAACCTTCAGAGAGGCATTTGAAACGTTCCGGCTTTAACCTGCCAATAGGAAACAATAAAGACGATACCATAAAGCTGGTCCTGGGAATATAGGGAGTTATTTCATATGAATTCATCATACACGTTTTTAAAGAGATTTTCTGCATCAAGCAAAACACTCTGTCTATCATTAGTGTAGTAATTGCTACTGACCAATATAGCCAAATGCAGAGATGCAAAGCACTGTATAATTAACCAACCATGAAATAATTTGGCTGGCAGCATGCAAGTCTACTTTGCTAACAAATTATAATGCCAATATTCAGCTTCAAAATGGAGACTGTTGATTATATTTCAATTCTAAGAAATTACATTTTCAATGCCCTTATGGAAAATAGTTGGAGGCAAAATTTTTTACACTTACTGGAAGTCTCAAGGATTCTATATTCTAATACAGAATTACTATCCATAGAAAAATTGAGATGTACAAGTGAGGAAGTTATATATGTGTGCGTGTGTATAGATACTCAGTATCTTCCTAGAAACAAGGGCAGAAATATTCAACTATAAAAAAAAAATAAAGTTCAAGCAATGAAAAGTTGAAATTACAGAAATGTTGGCCAAACAACTGCAATTCTCCTTGGAAGACGGGAGAGACATCTTAATTGTTTACATGCGTATGTTGTAAGTATGAGGACAGAAATTCCAAGCCCTAGTATCCACTAAAAGCTAGGCTTATGGTGCTTAACTTAATCCCAACCCCAAAGAGACAGAAACAGAGGGTTACTGAAGCTGTCAATCTAGCCAATGGGTGAACTGAGAGAATCTGTATCAAAATATCAACCTTGGTTTCCACATGCATGTGCACACACATAAAAACACACACATGATGTGGTATAATCCTTCAGTAAACTGCGGATATGCATTACTCTCTTTGGTCAATAAGGAACTATCTTATAGCCAGGCAGGAACAGATTGTGTGGGAAAGGCACACTAGGAGGATGCTGGAAAGAAGGGCAGGGTCTGAGGAGTCTAGAGCAGACACAGAGAGAAGTAACATGACCATTATTTACTTAGAGAAGGTACCAAGCCACACGGTGAAGCATAGATAAGAAATACGGGTTAATTTAAAATGCAAGGGTTAGTAATAAGTCTGAGCTATTATAATTATATCAAGAATTGTAATTAATATTAAACCTCTGTGTTTTTACTTGCAAGTGACTGGCAAGATAGAAACTTCTGTCAACACACACACACACACACACACACACATGAAAGAGAGGGAGTGGGAGAGGAAAAGAGAGAATTTGTTAAATGTTCCATCATTTTATGATGATTACAACCACTAGCTATTCTTTGGACATTTTAATGAAATGTTACATTTTAACCTGAAGGACTTTATGACTTTATTTACATATGATAGGAATATTACATTTTAAAAAAGTTTGTTTCTTGAATAGGCCATTAATTATGGCAAACACTCACTGGGATTTTCTGTGTAACCAAAATTCTTGGATAGCTGCCATTTCCAAGGAAAAGAAATTGCTCAGTGTTGCTTTCACAAGCCATTTTACATGAAGAAATTTATTCATTTGATAGCTTTATCACATCTTATTACTAAGAAGTGTCAAATTAAGTGTAGTAAACCATATATTCATTTTAGTGTTTTACTTGCCAGTTAAAATTTATCACTGTTACTTATACTGCCATATCTTCTGTTTATAATTATCATTTTAGAGATTTTTTTGTATTTTTATGAAACTCACAGATTATATACTTTATATATACTTTAACATTCTAATTTAAACACATTTACTTAAAAATTTTCGAACTAATATTTCTTTAAAATATATAATTTTAAAAACAATTTCAAATAATACCCATTTAACATTCTTGTGTTTCAACTGTATGTACCTAAGCTAAAAGTGACTCATAGCTCACTGTTCATCAATGCTGGGTGATATATTATTATTTCCATGTATCAGTTTTTGTATCAATTAATTTACTGAAGTACTTTTTAGCTGCTTCTAAGTTTTGGAAGGGCTAAAGCTGCTACAGCATCTTTGCATGTGTATTGTGTGGACATATGTTTTCAATTCATTAGGATAAATACCAAGGAGAAAGAATGCTGGATCATACGACAAGATCTTGCATAGTCTTGTGCACAACTGTCAAAATGCCTTGCAAGTTTTCATTTTGCATAAGATTCATTAATGAATAAATGTGTCTAGTCTACATTGTTGGTATCTGTTTTCTAAAGTGAGGTTAATCTAATAGGTCTGCCATGACATCAGATTTCTAGTTGTTTTTAGTAAGTTAATAACTTTTGATGGTGAACATAGTTTCACAAACTTTTTTGTCACCTGTTTATTCTGTTTGGAGATTCCCCCCTCTCTCTCTCCCTCTTCCTCTCCTTTGCCCCTCACCCTCACTCTCTCTTTCTCTTTCTCTCTTGTGACTTCTAACAAGGAACTTTAGAAAATTACATATAATTTCAAGTTTCAATTGTTATTCTGATATACAGGAAAGTGGTCTATTTTAATTTATTAATATTGGATTCTGCATATCAGATGCATTTTTAATCTCAGGAGGACTTGTTATGCTGATATACAGGAAAGTGGTCTATTTTAATTTATTAATATTGGATTCTGCATATCAGATGCATTTTTCGTCTCTGAAGACTGACCAACAGTTCCAGTTCTGATGCAGAATCCTACCCTTGAGTTATAATTCTATTTTTCCTCCTATATTTTAAAATTGAAGAAAAAAATTTGCTAAGTTACCCAAACTGTTCTGAAACTCATTTGTAATTAAGGTAGCTTTCTGAATTGTGGTTTTACTTTTTCAGTCAGCCAAGCAACTAGGATTACACATGTGAGTCTTGAGATATGTCAGCATCTTATTTTTTTTCCTTTTAAATTTCTGTTCCCAAATTTTGGGTTTTTTGCATAAATGATAATTCCAACTTCTTTATTTTAATCATATTTGCTTATTCTATTAGATATGGCTGCCTTAGATTTTGAAAAGCAAGAGAAACTAAACATTTCTTATTGAGAAAACTTTTGAGTTTCTCACCATTTAGTGTACAGGTAGGTATTAGATTTTACTACATAATCAATATCAAACCTAAAATATCTGTGGCAGTTTGAATATAATTGTTCTCCATAAATTCATAGGGCATGGCCCTATTAAGAGGTACGGCCTTGTTGAAGTAGGTGTGGCAATGTTGGAGGAAGTGTGTCACTATGGAGTAGGCTTTGAGCTCTCCTATGCTCAAAAAAACTGCCTGGTATCTCAGACTACATCCTGTTTCTTGCCAAATATGTAGAACTTTCAATTACCTCTCCAGCACCGTGTCTGCCTGCACATTGCCTGTCCCACCATGAAGATAATGGACTAAACCTGTAATACTTTAAGCAACACAATTATGTTTTCCTTCATAAGAGTTGCTGTGGCCATGGTGTATCCTCACATCAATATAAACCCTAATAAGACAAAAGCACTTTATTTTTATCCTGGCATTTTTTTTTGATCGTGATAGCTGTTTGAAACTGGTGTTATGTGTCTATTCATTTTAGTTTGTTAATGCAATGAATCTCATCATCTATTATCAATATTGATATATAGCAAAAGAAGAACTCTAACAGTTGTATATAGCAACTGTTAGACCCTTAGGGGTTTGAATAGCAAATACTTTGATGAACTAAATATCTTTATATGTAAGAGGGACTGGGCTTTAATTTTCTTCCCCAAAACATCATTGTCTAGTTTTGTTCCAGAGTAACAATGGATTAATAAGCAAAAGTAGAAATTACTGTTCATGATATTATAGATAATATTATTGTACACTGATATGGGATCTTCCTTAAAAATTTGGGGAAAACTCACCAGGGAGACTGACTTGTGTATCATTTTCAAATTGGTAAGTTATTATGCATTGAATGTTTAAAAGGCATATAAACATGTTATATTTACTTCTTATTTCTTTTGGGTTGTTTTCTGTAAATTGCATCTTTTAAAGTAATAGTCTATTTCCTCTAGATTGTCAAATTTCTGGCCTAAACATGCACATAATACTCCTTTATAAGGCTTGAATTTTTTTTTGTGAAATTTATAATGCACTTCATTCCTGATATTAGTGATTTGTGCTATACTTTTAATAATACAGTTAGCTTTTGTAAAGATTTGTTGATTTTATCGATCCATCCAACACATGACTTTCCATTTCATTTACTTGTTAAATTCCTGTTTTCAATTCAATTGATTTCCACTCAAATTTTTATTATTTACTTCTTCCCATTTTAGGCTTAATTTGCTTCCCTACCTATTTTTTTTTCAGGTCAAAGCTTTTAGACTATTGATTTTAGATAATTCAGTATTATACATTTCCTCTCAAATTGTTTTCCTGTATCCAAAGCATTTTGAATTTACATTGTCATTTATATTTAATTCAAAATATTTTAAATTTTCTTTGGATCACCTTTTTTTTGGGGGGGCTGTCAAAATTTAGGAGGTTATCTTATATGAGCACTCCATCAACATCATTTTTCTACTTCAGTGGCTCCATTGTCTTCACACAGCTCTTCTTCTTGGGTTAACCATGTTGACAGACGTTGCTGACCCACCCAGTCCTTCGGTCATTTAGTCCCAAAGAAAACACACAAAGGTCTAAATTAAATATAAACTGAATGGCCTATTAGCTCAAACTTATTATTAACTCTTATAACTTATATTAGCCTATCATTCTTGTCTGTGTTAGCTACACGGCTTGGTGCTTTTTTTCAACGAGGCAGTCACATCTTGTTTGCAATGTGTCTGGCGTCCTTTGTGTCTGGGTGATGACTGCAGACTGCCTCTTCCCAAAATTCTCCTTTCCTCATTGCCCTACCTATACTTCCTGCCTGGCTGCCTGGTCTATATTTCCTGCCTGGCTGCCTGGTCTATATTTCCTGCCTGGGTACTGGCCAATCAGCATTTTATTAAACAAGTACAAGAAACAAATCTTTACAGGGCAAAATCATTGTCCCACAGCACATCTCCCCCTTTTTTTAAGTAAAAACTCTGAATCAAATCTCTCTTGTTTAGTTTTCTTCCTGACAATTATCCATACAACTTGTATCCAACACTCTAAACAAAGACAAACATCCATAATCCATATTTTGGGAATGTGGGAGTAGATTCCCAGGCTACTTCCTGCTCGTTAGGGCCACTGATAAACCTAAAGAAAATTTTGAATTATAGGCAAGTATTGAATGGAATATTCTGTGAGGCTTGATCATCTCAGCTGCTTGAAACTGTTCTGGTTGTAGAACTCAGACATCTGGGCCATCTGCTCCTATTAGAGACTTTTCAGGGTGTTGGGAGCAGTGAGACCCCAGATCCTGAATTTCTTAAAATCCCCTTATCTGAGTGCCTACAGCTGCTCTGAGCACAAGACCTTCAGGAATTCCTGATGGCAGGAGAGTGGTTTCTGGTGGGGTTGGCTCGGGCATGGCTATCTCTATATAATCTGCCCCTGAACACAATAAAGGGGACATTCTTGGGGAATTCAGGGATGACCCATGTTGCTGTCTCTCTGTCTGCGTGTGTCTGTGTATTTTAATGTCCAGCCCCTTTGCCCGAAACTCGCAAACTGGGTAATAGAGCACCGAGCATGGACACGGGGCACAGTGCGCAGCATCACGGAGTCTTCCTTGATCAAACCTGATTTTTCTTAATTCAGAATAAACCCACAGCTTCTCATTTCCTGTGGAAATAAAAGAAAAATCTCTTTTCCTAAGTAACGTATCTTTTGACTCAAATCAAAGCATTTTCAAAATATGTCTGTTGGGTTAACCCATCAGCATTTATAATCAAATGTCATTTTAGCAGCTATTGCTCCTTCCTAAGTCATCAAACAATTCAAAGACAACACAATAACATACAGTATCCAGACTTTCTGTGTATTTTTCATTTTTACGTGGCTTTATTTTAAACTCTATTTTTTTTATTTTTGTTTTTAATTTTTGGCTTTTTTGAGACAGCATTTCTTTGTGTATCTTTGGCTGTCTTGGAACTCACTCCATAGAACAGCTGTCCTTAAACTAAGTGTTGGGATTAAGGGTGTGTGCTACCACACCTAACTACTCTCTTTTTTAAGGACTTTATCTTTTTTTCCTCTCCCAAGCCTATATATTTTTAAACACAATGTAAACCATTTAGAGGTTTTCTTTCTCTGAATCTTTACAGAATATCTCCTTTTTTTGACTGCATGAATTTTTAATTTTCTAAGCCATATGGCTAAGAGTAAAGCCGTGGCTTTGATGGCTGGATCTAGCCCATTCTTTAGCTTTCTGAGAGTTCAGCCTCATGGTGGAGGTACTGGATGGAACGATGTTTATTGTCACAACTCTATGGCGTTTTTAAGGTCCCTGACACCCCCAACAATTATGCAGTCAGCTTATCATCAACACCATTTAAGTGTTTCATGGCAGGACCTCTTAAAGAGCTTCAAGGTTTTGCAGATAAAGCTGAGTCAGGAAGCTTCTTTTAAATGAGAGCGCTTGCCTCTAGCAAGCAGAGCCTACCCTAGAAAGTGCTGCTATCAAGAAGTCATGCATATTTAGCTTCTCTAGGAGATTGAATTATAAGCTCAATGTCCTTTATTTATGGCTAGAAACCAAATATGAGTGAGTACATCCCATGTTCCTCTTTTTGGGTCTAGCTTACCTCACTCAGGATAGTGTTTTCTATTTCCATCCATTTGTATGCAAAATTCAAGAAGTCCTTGTTTTTTACTGCTGAGTAATACTCTAATATGTATATATTCCATACTTTCTTCATCCATTCTTCCGTTGAAGGGCATCTAGGTTGTTTCCAGGTTCTGGCTATTACAAACAATGCTGCTATGAACATAGTTGAGCATATACTTTTGTTGTATGATAGGGCCTCTCTTGGGTATATTCCCAAGAGTGTTATTGCTGGATCCAGAGGTAGGTTGATCCCAAATTTTCTGAGAAACCGCCACACTGCTTTCCAGAGTGGTTGCACAAGTTTGCACATAGGCATCCTCCTGAATATTAACCTTCATCAGGCGATGAAAGGAGACAAAGACAGAGACCCACATTGGAGCACCGGACAGAAATCTCAAGGTCCAAATCAGGAGCAGAAGGAGAGAGAACACGAGCAAGGAACTCAGGACCGCAAGGGGTGCACCCACACACTGAGACAATGGGGATGTTCTATCGGGAACTCACCACGGCCAGCTGGCCTGGGTCTGAAAAAGCATGGGATAAATCCGGACTAGCTGAACATAGCGGACAATGAGGACTACTGAGAACTCAAGAAAAATCGCAGTGGGTTTTTGATCCTACTGCACATACTGGCTTTGGGGGAGCCTAGGCAGTATGGATGCTCACCTTACTAGAACTGGATAGAGGTGGGCGGTCCTTGGACTTTCCCAGATGAGGGAGGGGGACTTGATCGGGGGAGGGGGAGGGAAATGGGAGGCGGTGGAGGGGAGGAGGCAGAAATCCTTAATAAATAAATTAAAAAAAAATAAAAAAAAAGCCATGCATAACTCTATTCTTTTCTATCTAGAATAACTTCCCAAACTCTACCAGGCTTTTGAGTAGATTTGGTAAGTCCTACTTTGGCACACCATAACCATGTGAAAGCCCCTGTTTGCCTTGCATTTCTTACAAAGAAAACTTCTAATTGCAGAGGCTCACTTGCAGTTCAGAGGTTCAGTACATTATCATCATGGTGGGATACAGCAGCTTGCAGGGAGACATGGTGATATCCAGGCATCAGAAAGTAGACTGTCTCATTGAGCATGACTTGATCATATAAAGACCTCAAAGCCTGCCTCCACCATGCACACTTCCTCTAACAAGACTGTATCTATGCTAAGAAGGATACTACTTTTAATAATACCATTTGCTTTGGGTAGCATTTTCTTTCAAACCACCATAGTAGCCAAGGGCAATATCAATATTTTTTGGGGGAGGTGTGGCTCTTAAATTCTCCTGACTAACAAATTTACAGTCAGTTTCTCATGTCTGGAACTAGGGTTTTTTAAAGATTATGTAAATCTTGGAGAGAACATTATTAACCCAAGTAACATAACTGCACATATATATACATATTTTATGCATACAGATTTGATTTTAGATATATATTTATATATAATATATCATGTAATTTTAAGCAAACATAAAATACTATAATTGACTATGGCTTTTTAAAATATTCATAATGTTATTTACCCCCACCCCCTATATATAAACAAGCAGCCTCTGACAACAGAATGGTGCCCAACGAGGGACTGGCTAAATCCACATAAAACCTGAGAAAGCTTAAAAAGGAATTCTAGTCAAAAAATAACAAAGTTAAGT
The DNA here is from genome assembly GCF_018167655.1 of Microtus oregoni. Taxonomy (NCBI): domain Eukaryota; kingdom Metazoa; phylum Chordata; class Mammalia; order Rodentia; family Cricetidae; genus Microtus; species Microtus oregoni. The sequence continues at coordinate 22,378,526 of NW_024543060.1, forward strand.
GTGGCTTTTTGTTAGCAGCATTTTCTGTGGTGGGCTCTGTGTACTGGAAGCAAGCAGAGGAACAATTATTTTAAGAGAAGAATTTCCTGATACAGCAGTAGCAGCAAAAACTGCAGTTTCTTTAAGAAGGAATGTTCCCGGTCAAAAGATACACATGCAATAAAGACAAATTTAGATGGTCAAAAAACACCTCTAAGTGGTTCAGAGTGATGGATATGTAGGCTTGAGAGAGAGAGGAAAAACTATAGACATTTATAGATTAAAAAAGTAAAGCTAATAAAATAAATATTAAAATTGTAGAAAAAGTAATAAATTAAGAAAAATAAGCCATATAAAGATGGAAACTAACAGAGAGTTTTGATTATGTATATTATTGTGCTTTCTTTAAATTTTTTGACTGCAGAGAGACATTTGATTCTCGGGACTGCTAAGCTAACCCAGCTCATATATTTTAAAGGTATCTTTACTTCAAATTTGGGCCTAAGGATTTGTTGCTTTGGAAAAGAGGCTCTTCTTTTGTTTCCAAAGAGAATGAGACTCTATGAATTCCTTCTGGTCTAATGTGCTTTAATGGATTAAGAAACCCGAAAGGTTTCCATGAATATCCTCCCTAAAATTACCTTGCAAAACAAAATCAGGAAGCATTTTGGAAAAAAAAAAATACATCCAAATTTTCAAATATTGTTCATAAATGTTTATTTACATTTAAAGAGGGATAAGCTACAGAGATTTGCATTGGTCTGCATCTTGGTTTATTGATATAAATTTAAGATCAATTTCTGCTCTTGATTAAGGTATTGTGTTTGTACAGCTCATTTAAAAATATAATGTATATATATGGTAGAGTCAGTGAGAAGCCATGTAGCATTACTGGAGAGAGATTCAGGACAGAACTTTACATGGTAAGTCACACTCATATAGTGATATACAAATTAATAGAACTGGGTTTTTAAAGATGTAAGAGCTACCTAGAAATACACTTAAGTTATTGGCAAAAATCATTTGCAATTAATACAGATTTCTGTGTGATTATTTTGGGAGTCTGGCTGGTGAGGAAACTAACAAGCAGTCTCCAACAACGTATTGGTGCCTCTATTTTCATATTATTGAAAATAGATTCTATTCTCACACAATGTATTCTGATTATGGTTTTTCTTCTATCTCTTCCAGTTCTTTTTCACCTACACTCCTATCCAGATACACATCCTTTTTATCTTTCATTATAAGACAAACAAACTTCTAAGGGATAATAATGACACGTAATGAAATAAAATATAATGAGATAAAAATTATCACATTGGATTTGGGCAAGACAAATAAAATGAAAAAAAAATGTACAAGAAAAGTCACAAGAATCAGAGACTCATTCCTTTGCTTATTCAAGAATTTTGTAATAACACTAAACCGGAACCCATAGTGTATACATAGAAGATTTAGTGTAGACCCTGTAGGCACTGTGTAGGCTGCCTCACTCTCTGAGTTCATGAGACATAGCATTTAGCGATGATTATTCCAAGGTCTCTGACTATCTGCATAATGTCTGCCTGTAGGTTTCTGTACTTTTTCCCTTTCACTGCAGGAGGAAGCTTCGCTGATGATGCCTGAGCAGGGTGTTGATCCATGAGCACATCAGAAAGAATTTAAGAGGTATAGTATTGCTTCATTGTTTGCATGTTTATTTGTTTTTGTTGTTTTCTTTCTTTCTTTTTCTTTTTTCTACATAATAGCTACTGATTTTTGCGAGTTAATTTTCTACCCAGGCATGTTGCTAAAAGTGTTTATCAGCTATAGGAGTTTCCTGAGGAATTTCTAGAGTCATGTATTTATACTATACTCTGCAAATATAAATATATATAATCTAAATATATTATAAATCATATATAAATATATAATTAGTAATATATACATAAGCACAATAAAAGCAATAAAAATAAAAACTGCAAAAAAAAAAGAAGCTTTGACTTTTCTTTTTTAATTCCTATCTCCTTGATCTCCTTCAATTGCTTTATTGCTCTAGCTAGAACTTCTACAGTACTGAATAGGTATAGAGAGAGTGGGTAGTCTTGCCTTGTTCCTGATTTTACTCAAAATTCCTTGAGTTTCTCTCCTTTTATACTGTTGTTAACATGAGCTTCTTATAGCTTGCATTTTCTTAATGTGAGATATATCACTGTATCCATATTCTCTCAAAGACTTTTTGCCAGCATGGGTGTTGGATTTTTATCAAAAGTCTTTTCTGCATCTAAGGAGATGATCATGTTGTTTTACTTTCTTTCAGATTGCTTATATGGTAGATTGCATTTATTAATTTCCTTATATTGCTCCTTCCCTGCATCTCTGGGATAAAGCCTACTTTTTGAAGTGTTCTTAATTTGATTTCTGAGTATTTTATTGATAAATGTTACATTACATTTATAAAACAAATTGGTCCACAATTCTCTTTTGTTGTTCGGTCTCTATGCGTTTTGGATATAAGTAATTATCGCCACATAAAATAAACTGGGCAATATTCCTTTCCTTTGTATTTTGTGGAATAATTGGATTAGTGTTGCCATTAACCCTTCATTGAAAGTCTGGTAGGATACTGAGCTAAAAACTTCTGACCCTAGTCTTTTTTGTGGTTGGGAAAATTTAGCGGATTATAATGCCATATAAATAGCTTATCTGACATTGATTTAATTTTAGTATCTGGTATGAATTGAGAAATTTATCTTTCTTTTTAGATTCTCATATTTTTGGAATATAGAATATAAAATATGTCCTTATGAGTCTCTGGATTTGCTAGGTGTCTGTTGTTAGATCTCTGTCTTCATTTCTAATTTGTTTATTTTCTCTGCCTTTTAGTTAATTGGGATAAGCGTTTGTCTACCTCATTGATTTTATCAAAAAACCACTCTTTTCTTCATTGTTTCTTAGACTGTTTTTGTTTGGTTTTGTTTATATTTTATTGATTTCAGCCATGAGTTTGTTTATTTCTCTTACTGTGCTCCTTTTAGTGTGATTTCTTCTTTTTGTTCCAGTGCTTTACGGTGTACTGATTAGTTATTACTAGAGATCGTTCTATTTTTTTTATATTAACCACTTAGTGATGTAAATTTACCTATTAGAGCCTCATTTGTTATGTTCCATAAATTTGATATGCTGGGTATTCCATTTTCAGTTAATTCTAGAAGGTCTTTAATTTCTTTCTTGACCCATTTTTTTCATTCAGCAGTGAGTTGTTCCGTTTCCATGAGTTTTTAATATTTTTTGTTGCTGTTGTTATGCAGTTTATACCTCTGATGTTCAACTAGGATGAGGATGTTATTTTGATTTTTTTTTCTATTTCTTTAGATTTGCTTTGTGTCCGAGTATGTGGTCAATTTTAGAGAAAGTTCCGTGAGTTGTTGAGAAGGTATATTCTTTGAGTGTGGACGGAATGTCCTGTAAAAATCTATTAGTTCCATTTCGTTTGTGACATTAGTAAGCTACAGCATTTCTCTTTTTAGTTTTTGTCTAGATGGCCTGTCTATTGGTGAGAGCAGGATAATGAATTCTCTCAGTCTCAGTGTGTGAGTGTTAGTATGTGATTTAAGCTGTACTAGTGCTTCTTTTGGGGTGTAGTTAACCACTTTAGTTTGATGTTTTTTCTATATGTCTTCTATAGGGTTGAATTTGTAGGTAGAGATTGGTTAAATTTGGTTTTATCACGGAATATCTTATTTTTTCCATCCATGCCAATTCAAAGTTTTGCCAGGTAGAATAGTCCGAGCTGGCATCTGAGGTCTTTTACAGTCTGTGTATATCTGTCCAGGACCTTCTTTCTGGTTCGTAGAGTCTCCATTGAGAAGTCAGCTGTAATTCTGTCTGTCTTTTTATATTACTTTGTCTTTTTGCACCATAACTTTTGATTATTGTATGCCCAGGGAACATTCTTTTCTTCCAGTCTATTTAGTGTTCAGTAAGCTTCTTTGTCCTTTATAGGCTTCTCCTTTATGTTAGTTAAATTTACTTTTATGAATTTGTTGAAAAATATTTTCTGTGTCTTTGACCTGGCTCTCTTCTCTTTTGCCTACTTCTATTATTTTTAAGTTTGGTCTTTTCATAGTGTCCCAGATTTCATGGATGTTTTGTGCCAAGAGTTTTTTAGATGTAACAATTTTTTGACCAATACATCCATTTATTCTACCTTGTTTTCGGTGTTTCAAATGCTCTTTTCCATTTGTTATATTCTATAACTTTCCATTTGTTATATTCTATGCTTTTGTGGTTCCACTTTCAAGTCCTATTTTTTTTTCAGATTTCCTGAAATTCAGGTTTTATTTGTTGTTTCTATTTTCACTTTTAGGTCTTGAACTGTTTTATTCATTTCCTTCTATGGTATATTTGTGTTTTAGTAAATTCCTTTAAAGAATTTCTTAATTTCTTCTTTAAGGACTTCAATCATATTTATAAATTCTGTCATAAGGTCTTTTTCTTGTGCTTCAGCTATGCTTTAATATTCACCACTTACTGAGATAGGGTTGCTGGACACTTATGGAGGCACAGTGTTCTGGTTGTTATTGACTGTGTTTTGTACTGGTGTCTAGTAATCTGGGTTTGGGAAGATTGCTATTCTAGCTGCTCATATCTGATCTTATCTTTGTTGTAGCTGATGTTTTGTTCCTTAGTTTCTGTTTCTTCTCTGTTTCTTCAAAGTGTGTTGCCTGGTAGGAAAATTTTGGGGGTTCCTGATAGGTGTAGCCTCTGGTGTAACTAGGTACAGTGTACTTCTGTATATTGGGAGCTTATATAGATGTAAAGGGTCCATAGCAACCAGAAAAACAGGGTGTTCAAGCATGGTTTGCTTAGGTTCCTTGGAATGGGGCTAGGGAGTGAGAACAGGCCATCGCAGAAAGTATGTTATAATTCTAGACTCAGAGGTTAAGCTGAAGAAATTAAGGGAGATATGAAGATCTCCAGTTATTTTACGTGCTTCCCTGGTTATAGTATCCTATAGTTCTCAGGTATTGCCTGTTTATGTTTGGATGTGGGGCAAAGCTAGGGGTTGAAGTTTGGAGTGGAAGATAGGTGTGATACACTGAAGATGAAGCATTGCAGGAGGGAGATTGCATCAAGCATTTTGCTAAGAGCTGAAGAAGTGACTAGGTATAGATTTGGAGGAATATATATATAGAAAGAGGTTATGACCTGTAGTTAGCATACCTGATTCCCTAGATGATGCTCAATCCTCTAATTTTTCATCCAAAATAATTTTCATTAATGTGGAAGCCATTTTTTTGGTACAGTTTATGTTTCCATTTCCTAGCATTGCTACTCCTTTTAGAGTTCTATTCCCATGTGTTGAGATTCAAAATCAGAGGTGGTGATAGAAGATTCTAAAGTAAAAGTATCTTCTGGACACACAGGGCTGAAGCGCATACTATCTCACAGAAACTGAGACATCATATCAAGGCCTTTACAAGTCATGCAAGACAAAATCTTAACATGGAGAAGGGGAATCAGGCATAAAGTCCCACCAGTAAACAAGAAACTATTGCAGTGGATAGCTGGTTTATAGATAGAAATTAATTTTTCTTCAGTGAAGTAAAACTGTAGAGATCAACATCAATCCAGGACAGACACTGTGGTCAAGAGTATTTTGGCCAGCACAAAAGTGGCTACACTTTTTATGGGTGGGTGTAGTTTATTTCAGTTTATTTTGCTTCTGTGTATACTCTCTTTCATTTTGTTTTTAAAGAAGGAAAAAGGAATTGAAGTTCAGTGGGTAAGAACTGAGAGATGATTGGAGAAAGTAAAATATGATAAAATATAGCTTATGAAAAATTAAAAATAAAATTTAATTAAAAAACAGATTCAGCAATTTTTCCACTGACTCATTTCTCTCACAGATTTAAGAATTGTTAATTTTGGAGGGGGGGGCACAGGTTAGTATTTTCTGTTTTGAATAGTAAGCCCCCTTATAAGAGAGTACAGTACCCAAAAAAGCTCAAGTTGTGTGTACATGATGAAAAATTAGGAGAAGTAGAGATGGGAATGCTAGACCTCACTGTACCTCAATGTACGGTACCCCCAGAGTACCAAAGTTTGGCATCCAGCAATCACGTCAGCCACCTGTAACTTCAGCTCCACAGAATGAAACGCACTCAACTGACCTCCACAGAAATCTGCACTCACATGCCCATACACCGATATGAATGCACACACATGCATGCAATTAAAATAAAGCACTTATAAAAAAAGAGCTTAGGGAACCTTTGTGAAACCAACGATGAATCCTGGGCCTGCTCTGGAAATAGACTCGGAACGGTCGGATATGTCTGCACGTAATCACGTCAGCACAAAAGTAGACTCCTAAGCAGCAGGTGGGAGAATTTGAGAGAACATCACAAAAGACATCCTAACGGTTACTTAATTATGTTTAAAAGTCAGGATGCCATAGTCTCAGTAGTAATGTTTCTATTCAGTTCTGAACCATCTGCCGTGAACTTGACTAAACTGAAGGTTTGCCTTTTCCGTAAGCATTTCCGAGAGCACAGGAACACAGTAGCAGTGGCAGAGCCTATATCTAACCGCGCTTATCATCCACCAGGATTCTTTCTGCCACAATGCATATTGATCCACTTCATCTGGCTTACCTTCGTCGAGCATTTCACAGTTGTGTTGATACCGTTAGCTGAGTTGCCGCAGGCCTGAATGAGCGTTCCCCGTACATTGCCATGGAGCCTGTAAAGTAAATACAGGAGGCGGCAACATTGACAAGAAGAGCTTATGTCTGCGCACATTGACAATGAGCCCGTGCGATGATTATCTAAAACATATATTTGGTCTGAAAGCAGCCTGAACATTTCTCAGCTACGCTCTCAGTCATACTGCATCGTATGACTCTTCACGATGCCCCTTTTCTAATAAAAATGTGTTGCACGACTTTTTGCTGTTATGTTTGATAAGACTTGATTTTTGTCAGGGGACATTCTCCTCTTTTCCTGCACTGACTATAGATTTTCTCTCTATCTCGGCTTCAAATGCTGTATTTGTCAGCTATGTTCGGCTGCTATTTCCAAGTACTTTACTTCTAGTTGTATTTTCAAGTTCCAGATTATTTATTTATTCAAGTATTTACCTGTTTCTTTAGTTGTGAGATACAGAAATTTCTGACCACTACCCTAAAATATGTCACTTTTGGGGTGGATGAAATGACTAACTGAGTAAAGGTGCTGACCACTGAACATGACAATCTCAGTTTTTGCTTGAAGAGTTATATGGTATAAAGACAGAGAACAATTACTTCAAGGTGGTTTTTTGACATAAACATGTCACCATGTACACACACAGATGAATAAAGGTAATAACAATATTTCATTTAAAATAGTCTATCTTCAATTATTCTTTTTGTTGTTTACATTTGATTTGATTATGAGTATATGCCATTTCAAAAAATTGCCACAATAGTGAGTGAATTTTATTCATATAATTTAGAATAATATAAATACTGAACTTATTCTCATCTATACTGTAGGGACTGACAGTGTTTTAAATACTTACTTTGGGACACCATACCACACTGCAAAGTGTGTTAGATGGTTTTTCACCACTATGATAACACACAGATAGGAGTATAAACGTGGTGAAGATTTGTTTTGCCTTGAACTTTTGGAGATTTGAGTATCTGATTGATCAGTTAGAGACAAGGAGAAGCCATATAGCTGCAAGAGACAGACAGACACACCAGATACTTGCCAGGAAGTCACAGCCACAGTGTGATACACAGATTAACAGAAATTGGTTAACTGAAGATATAAGAGGTAGCTAGCATATGTTTAAGTGATTGGCCAAGAGGTAATTTAAATAACAGAGTTTCTGTGTGATTATTTTGTAGTCTGGGCAGTCGAGAATGAACAAGGGGCCTCCTACTAAAATTTCTTATTAGCATATCTCTTTTTCTAGTGGGATTTATTTGCATTCTTAATGATAGTATTTACTAACTTCTTTCTCCTCTGGGTATAGAATTCCATTAAGTATCTTTTTTAAACTCTGGTCTAGTGGCCCTGAATTCCCTTAATTTTCTATAACGTGGAAGCTCTTTACATCTCTTTTAACTAAGAGGCACAACCTTGATGGGAACAATAATCTTGGTTAATAGTTATTCTCTTTCAGGAGCTGAAAGCAATCCTTCTGTTCTCTCCCACCATTAGAGTTACTTCTGATCAATCTGCTCTTAGTTTAATGTATTTACCTTCAATATTACTTGGCATTTATCTCTTTTAGATTATAATATTCTCTTTTGTCCTGTACTTTTAACATCTTAATTATAATATGTTGTGGGGGCATGCTACTATAGTCATGTGTTTTGAGTTTCTAAATGCCTTTTACTTAGTATTCATGTCTTTCAGGAAATTTCAGGATATTTCTAATAATATTCCGCTGGAGAGTTTCTTAAACTGTGTGTAGCCATTCTCTCTCAAGCATGTCAATGATCAATATTTGATTATTTTTAATGGTATTCCAGAGTTGAATTTTTCTTTATGCTTTTTTTTTACTTATCTGGAGTTGATTCTGCCTGAAAGTAAGAATTCAAAAGACATGTTTTCAAGCTGTGTTATTTTCCCTTATGCTTGATCTAATTAATCTGTTATCGAGGCTGCCAACTCAGTTTTCTATTTGACCCTTAGAGCTTCTCATTAGTCACGTGCTACATTCCTTAATTTATTTAAAAGTTTTTTAATTCTTTTTCTTCTGTTGCCGTGTTGAGGACAGTTCATTTGTTGGGACAAGAATATTTTATGATTTTATGTAAGACCTACTTAGTGACTTTCTCTTGGCAACGTGTCTTGGGAATTATCAATCCTGAATTTGATTAAACAGCATGGAATCTTTAATTCTTGACATAATCTCCAAGGTGAGTATTTCATCAAGTGATAAATTAGAAAGCCACGAGCTTCGCTCCTGCGCACATGATTGAGCCATTTAAGAAATTAAGTGAGGTATTCGACACTGACTCTAATAATTTGTACTTTTTTGGACTTTATAATCTTTTATTTGATGCTAAGAAGTTTTAAAAGTTAGGAATACAGAAAAGAAGTAAAGTCTTTTTTTTTTTACCACTCAAATTATCCACAGTTTACATGCATCCAGAAATAGATAGTATTATATTTTCCAATATAACTTTTTAGGCTAATGGAATATCAAGAGATTAAAATTCATATAGTCAGCATTTTCAACAGACAATGTACAATAGAAACATTTTCAACATTTTCCAAGTAAGGCAAGTTATCAAAAACATCTTAATTATGTATTATCTTCCCACACTGATGTATCAGCAGGAATATATATTCATATAATATGTATAACATCTATTGTATTGAAAATTGCAGAATGTTCTCAAAGTCATTTTGTGAAGATTATTATCTTTTGGGTAGGAATATATATGTATTTATTTGACTTGGGTAAATTTTACTATTCTTTTTCAAGAAATTTACTGAAATAGTAGTCATTCCAGTGCAAAATTCTCACTAGAAACAACTACTGTCAGAAAGATTAATTGAAAAAAAGAAGTCAAGTTATATTTGGCACTTACATATAGCTGATAAATCAAAGTAGTCATGTATGTTATTTTACCTCATTGGCATAAGAAAGACACTTTATTAAAATCCAGAGCTCAAAGCCATTTCGGTAGTATTCCTCTAAAGCTCCGAGAGACAATTACTTACACATCAACTGGGCCCAAGTTATTTTCATTTTTGTTATAATATTTTAAAGACTCCATGGGAAATATAGTTATGTGTTCTAGAAAATTTGAAATTACTTCCAAAGAAAATGGTAGCTTTGTCTTCTATATTAGTGACGGTTCTCTGGAGTAAAAGGACTTACAGAATAAATATTGCAGAAAATTGCTCAACCTGTCTATCTATCTATCTATCTATCTATCTCTATCTATCTATCTCAATCTATCTATCTATTTATCTAAAGAAGATTTATTATAATTACTTAACTATTTAAAAGTTGTGGTCCAGCGAAACCACCAATGGATGCCTACGCATGGAAGGTACAAGAATCCAGTAGTTGCAGAGTCCATGAGCCTGGGTATCTCAGCTGGTCTTCAGCACATGTCCAAATGTTGAAGAGGTAAGTTTTATGAGAGTGAAGGAAGGAACTTGCTATGCGATGAGAGCAAACAGGCAAAGAGCCAAAGCTTCCTTCTTCCATGTCTTTATATAGGCGTCCAGCAGAAGGGATGCCCAGCAGGGCTTGGCTTTTTGAGCTCGTGTAGTACTGTTTTGTCTACTGAGTCATCTCTGTAGGCCATGCAAATTTCTGAAAAGTTTACATATCAGTTTTTCATTTTTCTTTTCAAAACTTAAGATTATTTTAAACATAAATCTTTTCACTACAGGTGTTTTAAGTATGAGATTTTTTTCAAACAACAGTATTAAGTACAACCTATACTTCATTGAAAATTAAGGAACCAAGGGTTTATCTCTATAAACATTTGAATGATTATTTATATAAAAAATTTCAGCCATGAATGTTGTCTAAGCTTTGCAATATAAATAATATTTATTCATTGGGTTAACAGATTTGCCTTTTTGGAGGATATACATTAATGTTCATCATTGACAAGAAAAAGACTATCTGAAGTGATATCAGGATTATAAAATAAAATCCTAATTCCCCACTCAAGGCTTATTTCATATAAATAACCCACATGAAGAAAGGTTCTGAAAAATGTACTGTGAAGACCTATTGCAAATATCATGAATGTCATAGTCTTTGTATTTAATGTTTCATTTCCAATACTATTGTATGTATCACAATACAAAGTAAGAATTGTTTGGGTTCCATGTATTTTTGATTGCATATTTTCCCATGTTAATGTCAAGGATAAGTTTATGAATGAATACAATCTCAATTGTATCGAAGGATGGGAGATTGGAGAAGAGAAAAAAACAGAAAGTTAGTTTCAACAATGTATTGTGCTTGAGAGATGGTTTGGTTGGTAATATGCTTGCTTGACGTGAACTCGTGAGGACCTAAGTTTGAGTCCTGGCACCCATATACAAATCTGGGCATGCTGATGTACATCTCTTATCCTAGCACTGCAAATGTAGAGTCAGGAAGATCATAGGAGATCACTGGCTGACAAATTGTGCCAAATCAATGAACTCTAGGTAAAACCTGTTTTAAAAAAACAAGAGAAAGGCTCTTCACAGAAGACACTCAGCATTGACTACTTTTCTCCACATTCATGAACAAGCACACACATATAAACCCCACAAACTATACACATATACAGAAACACATGAAGAGAGAAAGAGGTGGTTTCCACTAGTTTAACAACTGCATTGTATTAAAAATTGTTACCTTAACCTTCTAACTCTGAAATTCTTCCTATAATTTCTCACTCCCCATAACTTCTTACTCTGAGAAGTATATATTATGTCACATCTCATATACTTGGGTAATTTCCATTATAGGAATTACTTATATTGTTTACTAATACTTTACAACCTGTTTTAGTTTATAGGTTGTTTTCGTGTTCATACAAATTCTCTACGATACTAAATCCTACCATTTCACCATTTATTGCTAAATTTGCATCCTTTTGCATAAGAACAATTTGAAAAATGAGAAACAATGAGGAAAATAGACATTGAATTAATGTATTTCCCATTGTTTCTCTTTTGAAAAGAAAGAGAAAGACAAGAAGCATAAAGATGTATCTGAATAGATGGTGTCATTGCAGTCAGTCAGCTCACACTTCTGCTCAGTATTACCTTTCAAAACTGGATATGCATTCAAGTATGCAAGTTCAAGAAAATCGGAAATATTTTATGTCTGACGCCATTATCAGTGTTCGTAATTTCTGTCTTTGCCATACACGTATTTTCACTGAGGCCAAATCATTGACTGCAATAGGCAGCCCCATATATGATTTCTGGAGGTACATGGTGAGTGGCTCGTGAAAGAACCTAACAGCAGAATACTGTGGTGAAATGCCCTATCTGAAACATTAGTTTCTCTATTGAAATAAAGCCAGTAATTATCTCCAGAAAGATACTGCAATGAATAAAAATTAATAATGAGATAATGTCTGTGTCTCTTCTGCTATTGCTGTAGCTGCTCTGCTTGTTCCTCTCCTTACCCCATTCCTTTTCCTCTTCCTCTTTCCTCATATCTCGAAAAGGTTCAGCACCAAAGCTGGTTAGCTTGAGAGTAAAAAGAAAAAAGAATAAGTCAGGAAAAAATAAGAAGCAATTTATTTTAATATTAAATTCTTTTATAAAATGGAATGCAAAACTATAAAACAACATGTTCTATAACATGTTACATGAATCTTAGAAGTTAGTAACAACACACATCACATCTGTTATGACACAGAGAGGGAACAGAGCATTTGGCATACATGAACAGAACAACTGTTAAAATAAGGAGCGTGTTTATAAAACTGCTGTTCCTTTCTATTTTTTCAGGTCACTAAGACAAACACATTGTCTGACATTGTAGTATCCTAGAAAAGAGGCTTCAAGGCTGGTGGGATGACTAGGCTAGGCTGGAGAGATGGCTAAGCCATCTCTCTAAAATAAAGTAGGCCCACAACCAAAGTAACATAGGCTTCAAATAATTAAGTTGATTAATATTAATTTGTAATCATAAAAGAATTTTATGTAGACATGTTGCACACATGATACAATACATATTTTTCTTCAGTATAAATTTAAAGGTAAAACTGAAAAGGCAGTTTAACCATAGAGAGCAAGTCTTTGAAATTTACCAACTCTTTGAAAGTACCTTCACACATGGGATAAGTTCAAGATGAAAGGTTAGGATTTTTCAGAGTTTTCCTGATTGTTTTTTTTTTTTAGTCCTTTTCTTCTGACAAATAAAATGTTTAATGTTGCTCTTATTTCTTCTTTTTCCTGTTCATGTTATCTTATCTGTTTCTCTAAAAAAGGATGCCCTTGTCATCCCCACCCCCCCTCGTGCATATGTGTATGTATGTGTGTGTGTCTGTGCGTGTGTGTGTGTGCTAAGCTATTATTTTAGATAAATGTGTATTTTGTAGGCATGTCACTGTTGTAGGTCACACTGTTAGTAGTTTGGAGATATTGTTAATCACCTCCAGTAGTGTGAAGATTACACTTCAGTACAATAACACAAATGATAGTCAGTAGGGATGAAGATGTTAATTAAACCCCACAGTTACTTCTCCATGTTCAATGACATTTCTATAGGTTGTATCTAGCAATAGAACCTTGTCATCTGGTTGTAGAGAGTAACCTTAGCCTTGACAATAGCCAATGATGTGTGAGGATTTCTGTGGACCCCATTGGCTAATTAATCAACAAAATGTAGCTCATTCCTGGTACTAAAGATTTACTTGGTGACAAAAATATCTAGTTGGGACATTGTATTCATTTTCTTCCTTCCTTCTTTCCTTCCTTCTTCTTTCCATTCCTTTCTTTATTTTTGGTGACTGTGTTTAGATCTTTTCAGACACATATGCAGTTTAGAAAGATCCTATAGTACTAGGTTTTCATATGGTTTTACAGATGGCCATCAGTGTTCACTGTCTCTCTCATATCTCCTTCTTTCCCTTCTCTTTCAAAACCCCTCAATGTTTAACCCTGCTATTGTTTCTGCTTGTCTCTCTACAACAATATATTCTCTTTTCCCTTCCTTGGGATATCCTCTTCTTCCCAAGTCCTGTGCTAGTCACCTAACATTTATAGTTATTCAAATTCTAATAAAAATCAAAGCGTTAAAATTAACATCTTCATATACAACAATACATACAGTGTCTGTATTTTTGGGTCTGGGTTTCCTCATTTGGGATAAGTTTTTTTCTGTCCTCAAACATTTACCTATGAATTTCACAATTTCATTTTTATCAACAGCTAAATAATATCACTTTGTGCAACTGGACCACATTTTAACTATTCATTCATCAAATGATGGGAATCTACTCCCTTTTAAATTTCTGGCATCAGTGAACATTAATAATCAAGTATACCTGTAGTAGGATGCATAGTCCTTTCACTATTTCCCCAAAAGTCTATAGCTGGATCCTGAGGTAGATCTATTCCCAGTTTCCAGAGGAACTCTCACATTGATTGCAATAATGGCTGTACAAGTTTACACTCCCAGCAGCAAGGAATAAGTGTTCCACATTCCACATAACCTTTCCACTATGTGCTGTAGTTCCCAACATCTCTTAAGGAGGTCTGTTACTTCATTTTCTCTCAGTCCCTGGAGTTGGCATCATTATTATTATTATTTTATTGATTTTATCAACATTATCATTGTTGTTTCTTGTTAATAATCTTGACAGCACCTTACAGCTCTCTGGGGCTTCATTGTCTCTTCTTTTGAAGCACATGTCATATTGCTGTGAGAAATGTTATAGAAACAGATCTGATACTATCACTTTTCAACTTCACTTTCTTTTAGCCTAAAATGGTAACCTAAGTTGTTCATATTCAATTTCATTGTCTTCTAATCAAAACCTCTAAATTAATAGCAGTTTTCCTCACATGTGCTGATACCTTTCTCTTTCAAACTATATATCCCTTTGATACATTTTTTTTAAACTTCTTAAATCTAATGGCTGTACTGAATCTGATAAACATCTCCTGTAGACTCAAGTGCAGATATCTCTGGCCAGACTAAGCATTCCCAAGTCTCAGAGCTGACAATAATTGCATCTTCTATTGCAGCAAAACTGACTTGACAATGAGCAGCTGCAGAACAAGATCCATTTAAAATCACAGTGCACGTCCTGTGTGCCCACTGTTGGCTCTTAATACATATTAGTCATTTGAAAACTCTGCTTATGACTTCCCATTTGAAATGGAAAAATAAAACCAAAATTCTTTCTAGAAATGGGAAAGAGTGCCCTTGGGGTGCTACGAAGTTTCTACCCATCAACACAATGGGCCCTAATGTCTCAAGGCAAACTCTACTAGCACTCACCTAAGAGCTTTGAATTACTCCGATTGATATTTACTCACATTATGGGGCACTTTGGGGGGTCTTGTAGCAGGAAACATACACTATAAAACCAAATTCACATCCATTCACTGGAAGTAACTCTCTGATAACTGGACTGTTAGAAATAGAACATATTTGTGTGTGTGTGGTTTGTAACTAAGCTCTCAGAGTGTTTTTTTTTTGTTTTGTTTTGTTTTGTTTTTTTTGCTGTTTCGAAGTAATTTAAAACCAGGGGAGGGGCAATAATCATCAGGCTAGGATCAAAATTAATAGGTTCTGCATTGATCAGTCTCGGCTCTTAACTCAGAGTTCCTGCCACAGTCAAATGTAACATTGTTTACTTCTGACTTTTATTGTATTATAGTCTATCACTGAAAGGTGTATAGTGCAGAGTGTTACTTAGCTCATTTAGCCCATCCAAAAAGGCTGCAGCAGTGTGTTACATCCCTGAAAGCAGGCAGAATGCTTCCATTTTGTTTCTGAAGTTAAAATAAGGGTATTTAAAGAATAATAAGGAAATCAGTGAAAGAGAAAAGGAGTAAAGTAGGAAAGAAAACTTTCTATATATTACAGAGCAGTTTTCATTAATTATTATATTTGTAATTTAATAAAATATAGCATAAAGGTAGTAAGTGAGTTTTTAGTTATAAAACTATTGTGTTGAGGGGCTGGAGAGATGGTTCAGCGGTTAAGAGCATTGCCTCCTCTTCCAAAGGTCCTGAGTTCAATTCCCAGCAACCACATGGTGGCTTACAAACATCTGTAATGAGGTCTGGTGCCCTCTTCTAGCCTGCAGGCATACAAGCAGACAGAACACTGTATACATAATAAATAAGTAAATATTTTTTTTAAAAAAGATAAAAAAAACTATGGTGTTGATAAATGTAGGTCTCATGATGGTTTATTACCTTTTCTATTTCCTTCTCATTTAATTGATATATCTCATTTTATAACACAGTTTAGAAAGATAGATAGATAGATAGATAGATAGAGATAAGTATACTGTATATTTAACAGTAAAACTGTTTTTCATTATATATAATTTTTATTGGTCCATTCAAGCTCAAAAAGAAGAAAAACATTAGGTATTAGTTACTTCCTTTCACATTTCTCTCTTGAGATTTTGATTTTTCCCTCAAGATTTTTGAGTAAGACTTCATTTTTAATATTAGATTTAAATTAATAATCCAAGTCAAAACCCAGTGATTTTATCTATTGTAGAACCAAGACAAACAACGAGGAAATATATGTATACAAAAAAAGTTTGTAGAATGAATATCTCCAACTACTCAGGGCTAGAGAGGTCATGGGTCTTAGAAAAGAACCTGGTACTGACACTTTTCTAGACCGGTATAATTCCTAAGGACATTCTACATTTTATGCTTTTACATACAGAGAAGAGTACCTGTCACCCTACGTCAGTGAAGCTCCTCTTTACAGCAGACAGAGAGCATTGCAGAAACCACACCTGGCCATCATACAGACTAAACAGACTCAAGGGTTTTAGTTATACACTTATGAATATAATATGTATATTAATATAATTACATACACATATATATGCTAAAATAATAATCAAGGAAAATGAAGACATCAATTTGTGAGAAAATGGGAGGGCAGGGGAATGCTTAGAGGAAGAGATGATGGTAAGCGTTGAAGGAAGAAAAGAAAAGGAGCAAAGTAATTTGATCTAGCAATCCACCTATCATATATATGCATGTAATTTACCACGAAGTATCATTTGGATTTTCTGTGCTTGACAACATATAAAGAACACTGAGGCATAGTTGAAGGATTCGTGACTAAGTGCTATATCAGAAATATCACACTGGTATGCTTTGGAATGAGAAGGGCATGTGAACACTAATGACCCCCAGCAGTTCATAGATTTCAATGCTTAGTCACAGGAGTGCATGCTCAATAATTTTGTGCTAACTTGATACAGACTGGAGTCATCTGAGAGGAGGAAACCTCAGCTGAGAAAATGCCTCCTTCATGGGATCAGGCTTTATGTAGGCCTATAGGGCATTTTCTTAATTAGTGATTGATAGGGAAAGATCCAGCCCATTGTGGTTTCTATAACAAAACCTGTTGAGCAATCTATGGTCAGCAATCCAGTAAACTGCAGCCTTCCATGGCCTCTGCACTGGCTCCTGCCTTCAGGTTCTTGGCCTGTTTGAATTCCTGTCCCAACTACATTTAATGATAAACAAGGGTATGGAAGTATAATCCAAATAAACCTTTCCTTCCCTAAATAAAAGAAAAACATAAAGCAAATAAACAAAAAAGAATAAATAGCTCATGGTGGAATTGAAAGGCAGAAGTTCTATTCAAGTTTGACTGTTCATTATCAAATTTTGAAATTACCTTAATCTTGTTCCTACATGCAAACAACAAATACAGAAATACAGAAGAACATATTAACATATAATATTTAAACTTGGAGTCATTTTATACAGTACATAATATGCTAATTATATAAGGTACAAAACAAAAATACATAATACATTACTAAATGTGCATAAAATTATTATAAAATGTCCATATGGTCACTTGAGAAAGTTAGGTTGTGTGCTAACAATAGTACAACAATTGTTCTCCTCTTTCCTCTTATGGAGGCAAAATAATATCTATATTAATTTTAAACAAGTAAAAACTTTTAAAATGCAGTGAGAAAATGGAGAAAGATAAGGCTATATGGAGAATGAGAACTTAGAGGAGGTCACTCTACTTGGTGCTGGTTTAGAAAAGACTCAAGTGGTTTAATTTAAAAAACATCAGACTACTGGTCTAAGATGAGAAAGCAGCACATGGCATGAATGAAGTGGATGGATGGAGAATTTGTTATCTAATAAAGCATCACATAAATTGCTGTGTGTGTTGGAAAGTGGAGCTCAAGTCTGCTGGAAAATCATAGTGTTTTTCCTGTGCGAGGTATGCACAGCAATGTGATCTGAACTGGAAGAGAAGGAAACTGCGGTATTTATAGATCCCAGTTCTACAGTATTTATAGAAGAACAGTTCTCCCTGGAGCTGTTGGTTCCTTTCCACTTTTGGCTTGGATGCAGGTGACAAAGTATGTTTGAAGCACTGGACAAAGCCTTGGTTTGGAATTTGGAATGGTATCCTCAGTGAACTGAAGGGCAAGGGGAAAAAGATATTTATGGGTCAATGACAATGTTTGTCAAGAAAGAAATCAAAAAGAATGTAACATTAAGTTGAATTTTAGAAGGCTAAAGCTTTAGAAAGCAATAAAATAATTTAAAGATATTGAAACTCTAGTACTGAATTCTGAAACCTGAGGAAAAAAACAGACCCAAAAGTTTCTGGGAACGCGTGTCACAAAACGTTTGTTATCTACCACTGTACATGAAAAATGTCTGAATTATAGCAGAGAATTCTAATTATATCTCCCAATTATGGATTATTAATTCAGCCATTTACTTATTTATTTCCAATTGGTGCCCCAATCATCACCACAGCTAACACATGTCCCAACTGCCACTATTTTTGAGCACATGAGAGGAATGCATTTCCTATGCCATAAATTGTTTCAGAGTGCTTGATATGGTGAGATAAATGTGAAGAAAATGCAAGACACAGGAAGTCATTGCTTTCTCACTAATCTGTTGTAATAGACAGTGTTCCTCTCTTTGAACCTCAGCGCTTCTCATTGGAACCAACACAAGCCCCTGTAATCAAGTCAGAGTATGCCACATGAGCATCTCAGAGTTTAAGCATGCTCCTCAGCGGATACTCCTTTTTTATTATTATTATTATTATTATTATTTGCTATTTTTATGTTACAAGGTGTTTTTTTTTCTAGAACTTTGTTTTCTCTTTCTGGTCATCTCAATATATGTTTTTGGTGGTTAGTAAAGCTTTATTGTCCTTTCAAACTCGCACTCTGGTATTTTTACATTCTTTTTCTCACTAAACCAGAATGGAAATTTATTGAGAAAAAACATGTTTATTTTGCTGATGAATCTGGAGGCTCCATTGCACAACTGAGCTAACTGCTTCTTTGAGTCTTTGGTTTGGGACAGTAGAGCAATGGCAGGGAAATCTACTTTCAGAAAAAGTGAGACTGGGTTGATGAACAACTGGGAAGATGTAATCTTTACTGTCACAGCCATGCACCCCAGAATGTAAAGAACTCCGAAAGTTCAGTCTCTTTTATTTATTTATTCACTTATTCTTGTATTTTGTGTGTGTGTGTGTGTGTGTGTGTGTGTGTGTGTGGTGTATATGTGGCATGCAGGCCAGTCTGAATCAATTCCTCTACTGTGGATCCTTCCTTCCTCCCAGGTAACTCTAGTTTGTGCTAATTAGGTGAAAACTAGAAAAAAAACTGATTAATAATCTTTTTTTTTTTTTTGCTCAAATAAAGATACAGGGAGTGGTGATATTTTTCTGTAAATCCCATCGTAGGAAAAGCAGAGCCAGGAAAAGTTATGGGATTATCCATATAACCTAGCCTACTGGTTGAGTTCCAGGTCAGTGAGAGATATTGTCTCAAACTAATAATAAAAAAATAAAAAAATGTGTAGTATGCATAGGCAATAATACCCAGGTTCTTCTCTAAGTGCCACATGCATATATAAAGAACTTTATGTGGATCTCTTACACACCCAGATACACAAACATACACAGAAATACAGAAATTAATAATATTAGTGATAGGCATGTTATTTTCAAAGTCATTTTAGAATACTTAAGTGTGTTCTAGATCAACAAAAAGCACAAACAGACTTATCTTTTTTTTCTTTCAAATTCCACCCATGGTTCTATAAAACTACCAAGTTTGTGTGCATGGTTAACTGTGGTGGTTAAAAGAATACAAATAAGTTTCCTGGGTTCTCATCTTTGAATATTCATTTGGCATCAAATTTTAAAATGATTCATTGATGTCAACACATCAATTGAAATCATAAATAGTATAGTAGTTATTAAATTAGTATTAAATAATTTTCACTCCCGAAATCCATTCCAAGAACGACTTTCTAGAAATGAAAATGAAACATTATATTTCACAAATGTTGTTAATGATTGTTTCTCAAATTCTTCATCACAGAGAGGATAATTGAAAAGAGAAAGTATACATTAAAATGTAAATAGTGATGAAGATATTCTGCATGGACAAACTTCAGCTGGGTTCTGACAGTCTTTGCTCTGTGTGTTGCCACTTTTTCTACAAACATTCATTTTAGCACAATGAACCCAGTAAATCAGTAAATTTAGAAGTTTACACTCTGTCTATGTGATCCTCATCAATTCCAGGCCAGGTTACTCATCACTGAGCGTTCACTGGTGATGCCTAATTCCACTGCCCTGTGTTTGGCACAGGGCAGATTAGTTCATCAGAACCCCCCTTTCCTTTGATGCTCCGTCTTAGTTCTCTTCCGTCCATTCACTCTAATACTGATTCTTGGCTGTAAATTTCCACTTGCATATGTCATTGTCAAAGTTGTGCTCTATTTCCGTTATCTAGTTCAAGAGTCCTTCGCAGTAGCCCCTATCCCAGTCCTGGTTACTCTTTTATATGCTTTAGCTAACAGTATTGATTGCTCTTTCTTTAGCAGTTCTGAGATAATGATTCACACAGGATCAGAACCATCACTGGAAGTCAGTTTCTGGACATTCTTTAGAGAAACCAAGTTTTGTCAGTAAAACTCCATTGCTTTATATCATACAGCAGATATCCTGAGCCATCAGTGTCAACCATGATTCAGAGGATCCATAATAAATAAAAGGAAACCAAACAACAAATTTCAATTGTTTTATTCAAAAGCAAGGAGAGCATATCCTTTTCTTCTGAAGAAAGTGACACCTTGAGTCATTTTATGAAGTAGGTATTATAGTAGACACTTGGGAGTCAACAAAGAACGAAATAAAATGGCTAGTATGAAAATGACACAATTTAAATGTTGTCATATGTGCGAGGCTGTGAAGAGATGACACGCCCAGAACATGAAGGCCAGAAGAGCCACAGACTGAAGCACTGGAGCCTATGCCCACTGAGACACACCAATAAGGAAGAACACTGATGATTATTTTGTTGATTTGAGAAGCAAATTGGCACTGGCATTTTTACATGTCCTTTGTCAAAAATAAGTATCTAATCACCTTACAAGATCAATGACAGTCCTGCAGGCAACATTTGATACTAATTAATAGCACACATCAAATAACTTTCACTGATTATACAGATGTTAAACATATTACCCTTTCCTCAGTAAAACATGATGAAATGTTCCTGCCCAAGGGTGATCTGAGACTTGCTGCTGAGGCTGAGCGATTTGCCAGGCTATTTGTAGGGAAGTAGTACAACACAACATCTATCTGCCTTTTGATTGATTTAAGGTTGTAAGAACATTCTATTTACCTAATATATGAGAAAAACATGGAAAGGAAAACGTGTTATAAATTGAAAAGAATCTGTATAAATTGCAGTCCAAGCCAAAGTGTAGCTGTCAATTATAATAAGGCTGCAAGTGTTATATGACCTTACCTTGCAGGGATGCCCAGGTTTACAGTGATTCCAGAAGAGAGAAGAAAAAACAAATCATTATCTATCACAGATATCAGCTCACGGTATTAGTGCGGAACAAGATTTATGAATAGCTCACGGTAAAGGTGAATTTTAATAAATATTGCACTGCAGTGACCTTTGTAGGAATCAGTGTTGATTGACAGCTAAATTGCAAGTGTATTTTGTGTTGCCTTACTTACCACAACTGTGGAAGATGGAAATATGGTCTTAATTTTGTTCAAAAATAGAAAAAGTAAGAGGGGAAATAATTTAAACAATTATTGCTCACAAAGTGAAACCCGTATTTTCTTTCACCCTTTTCTCCCCTTTTCCTCTAAGCCCCCTCACTCAAAGACAATGCTCATCTTATTAAGTTTAGCATAATTTGCTATGAGTTTTACTCCTAACATAACAAGCTCACCACCCAGAAAGACTGGTGAGAAATTAAATGTATGTTGGTTGAGCTAAAATTAAGGTGTCCTACTGAGAATTATGAAGACATCATGTAATTTTCTAATGGAAGACAGGGACTTATAATGAGTGTTGGATTTTACTTCTGAACAGATTGACATATCTAAATTGGCCCCTCCACCAAACAGAAGAAAGTTGATTGATTAAACTTAAATAATATCAAGCTTTTCATGTAAAAGCTTAACATATGTTTTAGAGTACTTGTACTAACAGATAATTATGATTTTAAATGTTAAGCAGCAAAACCAATGTGTGTGTGTACCAACAAAAATTTCATTTTGAAGTTCCCATTGTTTAAAAGTCATGATCTTAAAAAAAATCTATTGAATTTGTGAATCACACTGAAAATGCATAGATTTGAAATTTTTGAATGATTAAGCATTCCAATAAGACAAGAAAAGGAGCTTAAGGGAATACAAATTGGAAGGGAAGAAGTCAATTTTTTGCTATTTTCAGATGATATGATGTATACATAAGCGACCCCAAAAATTCTACCAGGAAACCCCTATAGCTGATAAATGCTTTCTGTAATGTGGCAGTATATAAGATTAACTCAACAGAATCAGTAGCCCTCCTATATACAAATGATAAACAGTTTGAGAAGAAAATCAGAGAAACCTCATCCTTTAAAATAGTCACAAATAACATAAAGTATCTTGAGGTAATACTAACCAAACAAGTGAAAAACTTATGTGACAAGAACTTTACATCTTTGAAGAATATTGAAGAAGATATCAGAAAATAGAAACATCCCCCCCATTCTCTTGCATAAGTAGGTATAACATATAAAAATGGCAAATCTTACCAAAAGCAAGCTACAGACTCTTTAAATCCTCATAAAAATCCCAACACAATTCTTCACAGACCTTGAAAGAACAATACTCAACTTCATATGAAAAAACATAAAACCAAGGAAAGATAAAAGAATCATGTATAATAAAGGAACTTCTGGAGATATCACCATCTCTGACATCAAGTTCTTCTATAAGAAGTAGAAATAAAAACAGCTGGGTATTGGTATGCAAATAGATACTTGGAAAATGGAATAGAATTGAAAACCCTGATATTAATCCACACACCTATGAGAAACTGATTGTTGACAAAGAAGTCAAAATTTTACAATGGAAAAAGACAGCATCTTCAGAAAATGTTGCTGGCAGAACTGGATGTCAACATGTGCAAATCTGCAAATAAATCCCTATCTATCCCCATGCATAAAACTCAAGTCCAAGTGTATTAAAGACCTCAACATAAATACAGTTACACTGAACCTCATCTCGGAGAAAGTGGGAAGGAGCCTTGAACGTATTGGTGCGGAAGATCACCTCCTAAATATAACACCAGTAACACAGATACTGAGAAGAATAAATAATACATGGGACCTCTTGAAACTGAAAAGCTCCTGTAAGGCAAAAGACACTGGTCAATAAGAAAGAACGGCAGCCTACAGAATGGAAAACATCTTCACCATCACCGTATCTGACAGAGGGCTGATCTCCAAAATATATAAAGTACTCATGAAATGATACAGCAAAATACAAAATTATCCAATTAAAAATAGGGTACAGATGTAAACAGAGAATTCTTAGCAGAAGAATCTCAAATGGACAAAAGAATTTCTCAGCATCCATATTCATCAGGGAAACACAAATCAAAATGACTATGAGATACTCTCTTACACATGTCAGAATGGCTAGGATCTAAAACACAGAGGATAGTTTATGCTGGAAAGGATGTGGAGCAAGAGGTAAGAGTGTAAACTGATACAGCCACTTTGAAAATCAATAGGGGATAAAACCGGACTCTCTGAATATGGAGGACAAGGAGGGCTGCTGAGAAGCCAAGGACAATGGCACTGGGTTTTGATCCTTCTTCATGTTCTGGCTGTGTGGGAGCCTAGCCAGTTTGGATGTTCACCTTCCTAGACCAGGATTGGGGGGGAGGACTTTGGACTTTCCACAGGGCAAGGAACCCTGACTGCTCTTCAGACTTGAGAGGGAGGGGGAGAGGAGTGGGGGGAGAGGATGTGGAGTGCGGAGACTGGGAGAGGAGTGGAGGGGGGAGTGGGAGGCTGGGAGGAGGCAGGAATTGTTTTTTTCTCAATAAAACAAAAAGAAAGTTAAAAAAAAAAGAAACCAAGCAAAATAAAACAAACAACAACAAGAACAACAAAAAAAACAACAACAACAAAAAAAATGAAAATCAATATGGTGGCTTCTCAGAAAATTGGAAGTCAATCTTCCTCAAGAGCCAGTTATACCATTCTTGAGCATATACCCAAAAGATATTCAATTGTACCATAAGGGCTTGCTCAACAATGTTTATAGCAGCATTATTTATAATAGTCAGTATCTAGAAACATCCTAGATGCCCTTAACCTGAAGAATTGATAAAGAAAATGTGGCACATTTACATGATGGAGTACTACTCACATCTGTAAAAAGCAATAACATCATGAAATCTGCAGGCTAAAGGATAACTGGATGGTCAAGTTGGGAGAGGAATGGAATGGGAAAGCAATGAAAGAGATATCTAGAAAGAGGGAGCCATTATGGGGATAGGAAGAAAGTTAGAACCAGGAAAATTCCCAGGAATCCACAAGGATGACCACTGCTAAGACTCCTAGAAATAGTGGAGAAGGTGCCTGAAGTGGTATTCCCCTGTAATCTGATTGGTGACTACCCTAACTTCATCCTAGAACCTTCATCCAGTAACTGATGGAAGCAGATGCAGAGATCCACAGCCAACCACCAGGCTAAGATTCAAAAGTCCAGTTAAACAGAGAGAGGAGCAAGGGGGGTTGTTGGGAGCAGTGAGACCCCAGATCCTGAATTTCTTGTAATCCCCTGGTCTGATTGCCTACAGATGCTCTGAGCACGAGACCTTCAGGAGTTCCTGATGGCAGGAGAGAGGTTTCTGGTGGGTTTGGCTGGGGCGTGGCTATTTCTATATAATCGGCCCCTGAACACAATAAAGGGGGCATTCTTGAGGCGGTGCGTGGCAGGGGGTCAAAATCATGACCAGGAAATCTGCAGAGACAGTTCTACCAAACTTGCTAGAACTGACAAAATCTAGGCCAACAGCTGTTGGATCCTGGATAGGACCTAAGTAGGCCATCAGCATGTAAGAATTGTGTAACTTTTTATGTTTAAGGGGCCCCTGGCAGTGGGAGCAGGATCTATCCCTAGTGAATGAGTTGGCTTTCTGGAGTCCATTCCCTTTGGTGGGATGCTATGCTTAACGTTGATGCAGGTGGGAAGGGCTTTGTTTTGCCTCAACTTAATGTGTCAGGCTTTCAGAACTCCCCATGGGAGGCCTTGCCCTTTTGGTGGACAAATGAATGTGTGGAGGGTTGTGGGGAGGTCAGAGGGGGAGTGAGAGGAGAGGTGGGAGAAGAACTATGGTTGGTATGTAAAATGAATGAAAAATATAAATAAAAGAAAAGGAAAAATAAGGAGAAAGGAATGAAGTGGTACTTCAATACATATTTTATTTTATTATTAGTTCCTCAAGAGTGATGGAATAGATAATATTAACAGATGTATTAATTATGAAATGATAGATCATTATTATCTCACTGTATGCTACACATCAAGCCTCAGTCAGCTAGCTTTTAAAGTATCAACAATAGAAAAATCCATATCCCAAAGATACTAATTTTACATTACTAGCATTTAGGATTATATATTTATTATTACAAGTAAAATGTTTCTTCTGTTCTCATTCCTTAAGAATTTTTCATGACTGTTAAATATGATAAATATTTCATTCATATGACTGTCTTCTGAAATGAATCCAGACATTTAGTTTGAAAATATACGTATTTATGGTCTGTTCAAGGAACATGTAGTTGAGTCAACCATAAGAACATTCTGAAACAGAATATGCCTGCTAACAACTTTGACTGTTTCCAAAGGATTCTAAGAGTTTCACACTTTGCAATGGAGTTTAAGATACAAATAATCCACCAGCATAGAAATTGGAAAGTATTCAATGCTCCATTAGGAAACAACATATTTTGTTGTTGAGGATCAAACAGAATCTTTAAATGTAGGAGGTAATGAAAATGTCACTCTTAATTCTTAGAAAGACTTATACTAATGTCATGATTTAGCTTTTTCTTTATATAGTCATATCACAGTCACAGCTATATATACCTTTTGATTTATATACATAAGCATCTATATGTATAAATACTGCACAAGATAATCTACTATGCGCCTATTTCTATAATCATCACCAGTTTCCTTAAGATTTTTTCCAAAATAATTACATTTTTCATAAAAACAAAATTAGATTTCTTTGTTATTTGTTTCCCATTTATCCTGTTTGTTCAAACGTTAGTGCACACCGGGGGTACTTTCATTCCAGTGTTCATTTACCCTATCTTTTCTCCATTGACAGCACAGTTGTTGTCATTTCTAATTACTTATTTTCCCTCCCAGAACTTCGAAATCTAAATCTTTGCCGGAAATGCTCAATTCCTCACTTTCAAGAAGCATAGGTAATTTTAACTCAGGAGCTTTCAAAATTATAATATAAAAATGTGTATCATAGATGCTAAGGGTACCATGTTTTAATTTTTATATTATCAAACAATCTCTTCTAAGATGTTTTCTTCATTCACTCAAGGTCATCTCATAATATTTAATAAGAATGTATTTATTATATTTTATCACAAACACATCCATCTTGTATATTTTCTGAAGGAGCTGCTAATACCACAGCTACCTTCTTGAGATTAGAATCTTAAACTGCATGGTTCATCATCCCTATTGTTCTTCCCTGGTTATCCTAAAACTTTCTATGCAGACCAGCATGTCCTCTAACTCACAGAGATCCCAGCTCGCTGAGATTCAGGCATGCATGTGCCACCATGCTGAGTTATTTGTCGTTGATCTAGACGCCAGTTTATTCTTGAATCAGTCCCAAATGTGAATGACATTTCTGTTACCTTATTTGAGAAAATGAACTCAACACTGAACATTCCAAAATCAACCTTTTACCATTTTTTGCTTTAGATGGGTTAAAGAGACTGATCTCTCTGCCTTTCCTATCCTTGGATTTCTGCGGCTCTTATTCATATTCTAGCTGTTTCCCCATCATATTATCTCTTGTTTATATTATTTGAAAATTTAATATATGGACACTTTGATTATATACAACCCCCATTCCCTCTAAAACACATCCTGCATTCTCCCTATCGTCTGTATCCTCTCTCAAAATTGTGTCCTCCTGTGGTCAGTAGTTATTGTCCATATGTACATTAGTCTATGACTGACCACTGGAGTATGGACAACTTATCAGTGTCATGTTTCTAAAGAACCTCATTCCATATTGACTTTGTTTAGTTTCTCAACAGAAAGTGGGATGATTTAAACCCTTCACCACTCCATGAAAGAAGATTGACTGGTTTGATTTTGAACCACAGTTGTTGGGAAATTATGGTTGCAACACTTCTGTCATGTCTAGAATTTAATATTTTGCAGAAATCTACAAGGTCTTCCAACTTTGATGATTTCCCATCCCCTTTCCAAGATGTTCACTGAATGTTTTGAATGCAAGTAATCCAGTATATGTCCTTTTTTTGGAGCGTGACACTCCATGGTTACTTGCTGTCTGTTTGGACCAGTTGTGATTCTCTGTAATGTCCCCCATTCACTTTTGCAAAGGATAACCAGAATAACCAGGCTATAGTCCACAATCCCAGAGAAGCCAGGAAACAAAGACCATAAGAGAATCATACATGGATTCCCCTGGGAAGACAAGATCTTCTGAAGAAATTGGGCATGTAGGGGAGAGGAGGAGGGTGGAAGGGGAGTGGAGAGGGAAAAAGGGGAGGGGTAATGATGAGTTGAGTTGGTCAAGTGGGGAAAAGGACAAAAATTGAGAGCAAAGAAAGACGTGCCTTGATAGAGGGAGCTATTGTAGAATTAGCAAGAAATGTGGCACGAGGCAAGTCCCAGGAATCCACAAGGATGACCCCAGCTAAGAATCTAAAAAGCAGTGGAGAGAGTGCCTGAACTGATCTTCTCTGTAAACAGATCAATAACTACCTTAATTGTTATCCTAGAACCTTCATCCACGAACTTATGGAAACAGATGCAGAGATCCGCAGCAAAGCACTTGGCCGAACTCCTAGAATTTGTCAAAGAGAAGCAGGAGTGACAATATGAGCAAAAGGATCAAGACCATGATTTAGAAACCCACAGAAACAGCTGATCTGAGCTAGTGGGAGTTCACTGACTCAGGACTGACAGTTGGGGAATCTACATAGGACTGAAATAGGCTCTCTGAATGTGGGTAACAGTTGTGTGGTATGAACAGTTTGTGGGTCACTGGCCTTAGAACCACTATTTATCTCTAGAGCATGAACTGACTTTTTAGAGCCCATTCCTAAATGGGGGAGGGCCTTGTTCCTGCCTCAAATGATGTGAAATGCTTTGTTGATTCCCCAAAATAAATCTTGTTTTATTTTTTTAAAATGTGGCTTCTTCTCAACAAAAATTTCAAGATGGATTTTTAAGAAACATGTACTCTATGCTTCCAGAACAATAAACTCAATGACAAGTAAAACGGCAGTTTGATATATAAAATTACAGAGAATCTGCTTTTGTAGTAATTCCCTGTATGACTTCAAAGAAAAAGTGTTAAAGTCAAGGTCTTGGGTGTCTCTAGGACATTGATTGCCACAATGAACCATTCTTCCAAATATTAGTAAATTTTGCACAGAAGATTGCTGCAAGCTATTTTTTGAGCCAAAAGGATTAGATTTGTCTCTTTGATGGCTCTGACATGTGATATAGATTTCCAATGGGGTGAAGTTTTTCCAGTCACAGGGTGACTTTCTAAACCTCGTTGCTTTCTGAGGGTAGAGAATAGCCTCTACAGGGGGCTGCACTTCAATATATTGCATATAAGTGCGCTCTTCTATGAGGAATTGAACTCCCTCTCTAATGTTCTTTCAGGCATTGAACTAAGTTTGATTAGGAGAACATTTCCATTTCTGCTCCACGAAGTTGCTGCTTCAAGATTCTTGCAATAACGATTGAAAACATTTCAATAGCACTTGCTATGCTTCAAGTCTTGGTCTAAACCCTGTATGTGTTTTCAATGCTTCTTTTTCTCACACCAGCCATATGAATCAAGGCATATTATCATCCTAAGCATGGTCCAAGAGAAGAGGAATTGTTAATTAATTTGTCAAAGTTCTTAGAACTAGCAAGTGGCAAGTGACTGAGTGGGAGGGGGGATTCAAACTCATGCAAGCTGTCTAATTTTGGGAACTCAGCTAGGATTCAAATTCTGGAAAGCTTATCCTGGATTCCCTATGCTATATAAGCACCAACAAGATTAAGCAGAAAGCAAACAGGAAAGAGCATAAGCTAAACATTCTTTATGTATTTTATCCAATTCTTTTACTTATTTTTTAAAAATCGCATTGAGGAAAATTAAATCAAGTGTTTTATATACTCACACAGATGGTTTTTTTGAGGTGGATATAATCTAGAAATACTTAATGGAAAATAATTCTGCATTTCAATTTTATAAATGCATAGAACTATCGCCGACTGTCCTACTCAGAGTCCAGGCATATATCCAACAGTTACTCTTTTATAATCATATAAAAAGATGTGAGATTGTTTTCTTTTCCATGTTTATCCTTCAAGTTCTATAAAAAGAAAATAAGAAAAAAATAAGCACAATTAAATAAACTGATAAGATAGACTTATCCAATTTAGTTTTAGAAATGAATTTAAATTTGTTTCTCTAAAGATATCAGCATTATTTATATAAACAGCACCAAAATGCAGCTGCTACTTAAAACTGGGTGAGATTTCTTCTATCTCTGAGGTTTTGGAAATACCACTTAGTGGAAAAAAAAACAATTTTAAGGTTATTATATAAGTGACAAAGACATTATCTGACAAGATATGCTCAAGAGACCCAAGATACAGCTGCAGAAATCCTTTTGACACTCTCACCCATAATTTCACAGAGCTTTATGTAATTAACACACTTCATGGGGTTGCAGGAACATTTGTTGCCTCTCTATCAGAATGTAAATTTGAGAATGATATGGATCTGCACAGGAGACAGGAACAACTGTTCCCCCAGGTAATAACTTGTGCACTCCTTCCTGACGCAGACCGAGGCGACAGATACAGCATATCTCAGATTTTAATGTGGAGTTAACATATGTTTTATTACAGATACAAATGCTACAACCAGCTACATTATACAATTTACTAAAATTAAAAGGTTTACTGTCATCTTGAAATTCTTACGCTATACCTCCTTAAAAGTCGTATTAAATGATGAAACCCACTGCTGGTTGATGAGCGCATATGTCTAGATAAATGGAAATGCAGTCGTGTAAATGATAAAGATTTAACTAGGTCATCAGTTTCTATTTAGACAAAAAGCAATCATTTCAGCAACCAGAAGTCTTAATAGTTACTATGGAGGAGAAAAGGAGAGAGTCAATGTGTGTGTATGCGTGTGTCTGTGTGTAGAACTGTGTGTCTGTGTGTGTGCACACATACATACTTAGCAATGACACCATATTTATACCTTTTTATTTGGGATTTATTCTCTTTCGTAACACTGGATCAGTCAATCATTTCAAGATATGAATACTTCCTGAACTATAGCCATGTAAATAGAAAACACTCTCCAAATCACTCATTATATAGAAATAATGAAGTCTGGTTTAGCTTTTTTAATAATTCTAAAATTGATTTAAATGAATTAGTTTAATATAATACTGGTAGAGGGACTGGAGAAATCATTCAGTTGGTAAATTGCCTAGCATGCTAGTCTGAGGACATGAACTCTGCCTGGAACCACTAAAATAGCCTGATGCGGTGTTGTGAACTTGGAATCCAAGAGTTGGGGATCAACAAGAGGATCTTTGATGCTTGTTGAATTGGATAATCTCAGTCTAGGAAAATACGCGGTTCCAAGAATCAAGATTTCATGAGTAAATCTCTCCTCTCCTGTCTGAAAGACATCATTGTACAATAGTCGTCCTCGTCCTCCTAAAACCACAATACTTCTGCTTCCTCTTTGACATATAGAGTGGCTCTGCTTATGTCAGCAAGAAAGGTGCTGCAGGAGCTCCTTCCTCCTTCAGCCAATAGCCTTTAAGGTACCAGCCCACGTGGGCATGGTCTCTGCTGCTTTTTAAAGCAGCGGTAGCTGAGATCTCTCTCTTGCTTCGGGCTCCGCTTCTGGACCGCTTTTCCTGGTCCTGCAGAGGGCTGTTGTCTAGGACAGTGATCTATAAGTTTTTCCTTTAAACAAATAACCCTTTTATTAATCATAATTCAAAATTGGTGTGGGATTGTTTTATGACTTACGCCTTCAGAACTGTACAGCTTTAACCCAACCAAGCTTATTAAATGATTGCAGGAAGGCCTGTTCGAGCTCCACTGCTAGCTTAGGAGGCAACATCAGGGGATGGTAGTGAAAAGGAGTCAGTTTTATTCGGGCAAGTAGACCCTGGTAGTTTCCCCATACTTCCGTAGGTTGCCTCACATTCATAAACATATGAGAAGCATTAACTATTAACTATTGAGCTCCTTGAATTAATAAAAAGTATATGAAATTTGGCAGGGGACATAAGGAGGTCTGGAAGAAGTTGAAGTTGAGGCGTAGGGTTAGGCGATGTGATCAAAATATGTTGGGGGAAACTCTCAAGCAAGAGAAAAAAAATATAGAGGCTGGAGAGCTAATCAGTGGTTAAGAACCCTGGCAGCTCACAAGTATCTGTAACTACAGTTCCATGGGATACATCACTCTCTCACACAGAAATCATAGAAATGCACAAAGCACCACTGCACATTAATAAAAATTGTTTAAATTACTTAAAAAGAATAAACAATAATATTTTAAAAACATATTTATATGTTATAAATTTAGAATAAATAAATGTATTATATATTTATTAATATATATTACATATTTATTTAAAAAAACTTAGATGGCCAGCTTCTCTGGAACAACACCAATGATGACTTCTGGACTCCACATGGATATGCATACACATGCTCCTGAATATACAGAAACTCTTGTATACATACAATATTCAGGTCGAAAAGAATCTATTGCATTTAAGAGGTTTTGAAACGAGACTTAGATATAGAAGTACAATTCAGTATTTTGTACTGCCTTCACATAACACAAACAAGTTCAAACCAATTAATGTACACAGGTATTTTCTCCCATATGTACTCTACATTTGTGTACTTGTGTGTGTATAAAAGTATAGAGGTCTATGGTTATCACCTAGGGCTTCAGGCTTTGTTCTTATTTCTTTAAAAAAAAATTGGGGTATACATAATCTAGAGAAAGTCTTCTAATCTTGTTTTTGCACAGTTATTGCTCTCTTATCTAGGAGAAGAATAAATAAACGTATAAATCAAGACACATATTACAAATTAGGTTCATTTTAATGTACTCAGCTCTGGCAGACTCCTGATCCAAGGGAAGAATCCTGTGCTTTTATGCACATAAAACTGTATTGAAGACTCATTTATCCCATATGTCTCTTATTTTTATTTAACCACAGACAAATTATTTTCAGTTTTCAAGATCATTTTAGGCTACTACAGCACAACTTCTTTATATCAATAGTAAGTTTCAAAAATAAATTATGAGAAATGTGGTGGCTAAGCTAGTATGAGCTGCATACTGAATAAAATCAAAGTCTCATTATCATGCCACATGAAAAGAAGCCATGAGCCCCTAAGTAGAAATGGTGCTTTTGAATTCTAAACTTTACTCTATAGACCATATATCAAAGCACATTGAAAAGGAGAAATCTAGTAGAAAGAATAAGAAACGAAGTCTGTGCAGAAGTTAAGCTTTCTTGCAAGTTGTCAAAGGGAAGTACACTACTGAAGTAAGTGGAGTGGGGAAAAGGAACACATACAGTTCTACTTCAAGTGCTGAACTTATACAGGCCTAAGAAGCTTGAACTCCCTGTCAATCAGTGCTCTACTCTCTTCCTGGAGAACGTCTTATCAAACAAGAGGAGTAAACGGTCTGCTAGACCAACCAGTAAACTAGAAGAATTTGTTGTTAGGCAATGCTATAATAACAATTCAGAGACTGGTCATGCAGGCAGCGTGTCCATATTGGATATTTTTTTACATTTGATATTTCATATTTCAAATGACTAAATTAACCCAATAAAACAAGCATTTCTGAAGTTCCAACATTATTAGTAAGGTTAAAATAAAATACCAGGATTTTGAGATGCTTTTAACTTTATTTGTAAGATTTTAGTTTTTAATCACAAATTTGAATGCATGATTTTTTTGTAATTCATATTTCATTTCCTTTCAGACAAATTATCATCTTATCTAATCTTGATATGGATTGTGATAAATTTGTTAGCATATACATTAACAGAATAGGATGAACTCAGGACCAACTTTGCTAATATGATATGAAATGTCTTCCTTCTGTTACTTCTAAGCCAACATTTGCTTTATATGAATATTTTAGTTATTAATGTGAGGTCATGCAAAATGAAATCACACAGTGTCAAGCACTTAGTGATAATAATTCTGAGGAAATGTATTTTAATTGTTACACATTTCTTAAAACATATTCTTGAAACTTTTAATAGCACCTTCCCATTCAGATAATTTTGAGGTTTCCAGACATTTGCATTCAAATCAAGTTCAGTCTAAAGTCTAAGATTTGCTGTGTGAAACAAAGGCAGTTTCTTCTCTGCAAACCTGACTTGAAAAATCAGAAAAAAGGAATTGTTTCTATGTTGTTTTGCATCAGTTCATATGAAGGTCTCATTTACTTAATGATACATAAGTTAAGTTAATTTCACAAAACACATTTTTTAACAAAGTTTAGTTAATTTCTAATTATGTGCTATGGGATGCGACTGGGCCTATATACTCATGAGTCATGTTTTCTCAGAAGCCAGAGGCATTGATTGCCCCGAAGGTGAAATTACATACAGGTGTTAGCCCCTCCATGTAGGTGAGGAAAATCAAACCTCAGTCCTTTGTAAGATCGGTACCTGCTCTTAGTCACTGGGCCATCTCTTGAAGATACAATTTAAATATTGAAGAAGTTATACACCATGTTTATCTACTTTGCATTTAATAAGAAGGCAAGAATTACTGTTAACACACTTTTATTCTTTACTATTTTATAAATGGATAATACACTTTTCCATCTCCAAAGTAGTGCTAATAAGACATTAGAGCAATCATTACGTGTCTCAATTTACCTGAAATTAAAGTCAGAATTGTAGCCAGATGTATATGGGATTGCATTTTATGAGAATTATGCTCAGATTTTCTAAAAATGTCACAAAGAGTACATGTAATAGCTGGCCACTAACTTCAATGTTATTGTTTCTGTGATGCTCCTAGCTTACCTTGTCTGTTTAACAGCCCCTTTTAAAATAATTGGGATCTTCGGAGTAACTGTATATGAACTATGTGGTGCTCCTAACAGTTAAAATAGAGGCCGGGGTCATGGCTGAGTGGTTAAGAGCACCTCTATTTTTTTGCAGAGGGTTGGAGTACAGTTCCTAACATCTACATGAACAACCTTATGTAGCTGTAACTCCAGGGAATCCAAAGCCATTTTTAGTCCTCCCTGCAATGCAGCCATCAATGTAGTAGACATATAAGAAGCAGATAGACATTCATACACATCAAATAAAATACATAATTCTAGAAGTTTTTAAATAGTCTCAATATTGATGTTTAAAGTATTGTATAAAAACATCTCTAATTGAAACAGTGTCTTGATGGGAATCAAATATGCATTTTCCAGTGTTCCTGTCCTACACTGAAATCTATTAGTTTTACATGAGGTAATAAACTGTGGCTTGGGAGTTTTATCTCTTGGGAAATGCCACATGTGCCCAAATGTGTTTAACAGTATCTAAGCTTAGAAGGAAGAGATCTTCAATTCCTGAATTTTCAATCAATCTTGCATTGAGACACCAGGAAAAATAGAAAAAAAATAAAAAATAAAATAAAAAATCAAATAACTAAAAAACAAACCAAAAAAATCCTGAGTAATATGAACATTACATTTGCATCACTGTGTCATATTTTAGGCAACTTTGACAGAAAAAAGTAGTTCATGACTTCTTACAAATTTTAGACCACAGTGCTATTACTTGCAGGTTTAACACCAGAGGATGCCACAGGTTTAATATCAACTCCTTTGATAACATTCAATACTGCCGAGTAACACAATAAAATTGTGTTAAAATGAGTAACCATTAAAATTATTGATGAGTTTTGTGGGGACCAGCTAGTACATTGATGCTTCTGACCTTCTCATTAATAAGCATCCTGAAGAGGGAGGTGTGGGGAGTTTCCAAAATTAAACAAGATAGGGCAAATAAAGACAAATTATTATTCTCCATTGTGTATTAACCTCATCTATCCCCAAAGTCCACAGCTTTATCGTAGTGAGGTAGTGGCTGGGTCAAAATGTGAGCATCTATATGAAAACAACAAAAACACTAGGTAGAATAGAGAGTATTCGCTCTGCTGCTTCATTATGATTCAGCATATGCTTCCCCTAACTTAAATCAACGCAGTATTACTCTACAACATACATCATAGAGAGGTTATAATTTGTGTTTGCTTTTTACACAAGTGGAAATAGATGAAAATATTGTAAATGTTTAGTATCTGTCTTGTAAAAATCAGGGACACTATTCTTTGATGGATATACATATTTTTTAATCCTTAACATATTTGATATGTCTGGTACAATATCATGGACAATATAGGAGGGCTTTTGCTGTGCCTAAATACTAATATATATATATTAATATATACGTATATATACACACATATATATACATATATATATACGTATACACACACACACACACACACACACACACACACATATATATATATATATATATGCCAATACCACTGGTCACTTAGGAAATCATCAATGAAATAAATTATTTTATTTTAATCCATATTCAAATATGTATCTCTAACCGAGTACCTCTTTGAGTAAATCATAAGTAATAAACAGAATGACGAGAAGTTTACAGATCAGTTTTGCTTGGCTTATTCAGAGATGAACAACAAATTGACTTTGACTCAAAGGAGGTGGAAGTTGAGAGTAGATACTTAAGCGTGTCCTCAACACTTACATTTGCACAATACCACAAACACGTTGTGCACACACACGCACACACACGCACACACAAACACACACACACACACACACACACACACACACACACACACTACAGATTCAATTCATGAGCAAGCTAATTTCATTCTTGATAATTTACAGGCTGTCCAAAACCACAGTGGTGTCCTGTTTGTGTAATCCTGTTTGCAGATAGCATGATGACCTTTTGTTTGGGTTTAAGCATAATCTAGAAATTTAATTTTTATTTCTTTCTACCAAGAATATTGAAAGTTGGGGATGCAGCTTAGTGACAAAGTGTTTTCCTACTTTTCAGTCCCTGGATCTAATCTCCAGTACTGAGCAGCAAACATACTTTCTCTAAAATCTTGATAACTTTCTGGCTTGCCGTCATATAATAACAGAAATATTTCATATGCGGAAATGAGACAAATAGTGTGGTTTCCTTTCTCTGTATGTCTCCTTCTCCATAGACTTCTGATTTCTGATATTGCTGTTTTTCACTAAAATTGCCCTTCCTTAGAGCTCAGAAATGACTGACTTTTAAATGTATTTTTTGAAATAGAAGGAATGTATATGTATATAATAACTGCAAAGTATGTAGTCTACTCCATGGTTCTTAATCAGAATTTCAGAGCTCAGGGTAGACACATTAATTTAGCAAATAATTAATGATAAAAACATACTTTTTTATCAAGAAAGGCAAATGTTAAATGCAATTAAGAAGTGAAACTTAAAGACTCAACTGACATTGATAAAACTTCAAAGCTAGATGGGAACGCAATTCTGATAATTAATTCCAATGACTTAGACAGCTACACTTTCTTCTCTGTTTATTTTTGGTCACATCAATTCGACATTTTTGTGAATTTCTCTCATATTTAGAGTGATTGATGAGCTAATTTTTTAATTATGTGACTTCACAGAAATACAAAAAAAACAAAGAAAACTATTGCATTGATATTTTAATCTTTCATTTAACCACGTATATGGTATCCATTTAGATGCATTTAGCTTTTGAAGCCTTGATCAAAAACCAAATTACATTTACCCTTTAAGCTTTCTTTTTGATTCATGTTTCCCTCTGGGATTTATAAATGTTTTGATAGCAAATTTTGGCCTGAGCTTGTGGGAGCTTGTGGATTCTGACAACAGCTAGGGAGCCTGCATGGGACCGACTTAGGCCCTCTGCATGTGGATAGCTTGTTCTGTTTGTGAGGCTCCTAGCAGTGGGATCAAGACATGTCCCTGGTGCTTAAGCTGGCTTTGGGAACCTATTCCCCATGCTTTATTGCCTCATTCAGCCTTAATGCAGGAAAAAGTGCTTGACCCTGCCTCTTGATGTGCCATGCTTTGTTGAAGCCCCCGTGGGAGGCCTGCCCCTTTCTGAACTGAGAAGAAGGGGTGGATGGGGGTAGAGGGAAAGCAAAGCTAGGAGTGGGGGGGGGGGGGACGGTAGGAGAGAAGAGAAGGGAAACTGCTATCAGGATGTGAAATAAATGAAAATTTTTGATTAG
Source organism: Microtus oregoni (assembly GCF_018167655.1). NCBI lineage: Eukaryota > Metazoa > Chordata > Mammalia > Rodentia > Cricetidae > Microtus > Microtus oregoni. The sequence goes on from NW_024543060.1 coordinate 22,416,188, forward strand.
TAATTTTTCCCAAAGAACAATTATGGACTCTCTAAAAATATACTTTTGGGATGTATTTATCTCAACACTTGACAATTGTGTAAGTAAGCATAATAATGAATAATGTCATTCATTTTCTCTATGCATGTATAATATGCATAATGATCTACTATAAATAGTTCTTCCCATCTTTTAATATCATATTTATTGCCCTCTCCACTCGTACTTTGTGCTCTCCCATGTTACATCTGTGGTTTTTTTCCCCCAACAGGGATTTACTAACTTTACCTGAGAATATTTGCTTAGTATGCTAGTAGTACAGGTAGTAACATTCTTGGGGTACGACAATGTTACAGTTCTAATCACTATATTCCTTGATAAAATGTTTATTTGTACTTAGCATTTAGTAAGATGACCTTTAATTTGTATACTACTTAAGGAATTTCTAGTATTAATAGTTATTTATAAGGTATATTCAAGACAATCCATTTCATAAAAGCTCTTGACGGAGGTGTTTAAGAACGTTAAATTTTGGAGGTGGCTCAAAAAATGACCCAGCAGTTAACAGCATTCACTGCTCTTCCTGAGGACCTGATTTAGGCACCCAGTATCCACATTAGGTTGCTCACAACCACCTGTAATTCAAGCTGCAGGGTCTCTGTCCACAATCGTCTAGCATTTTCTGTTACCCACATACATGAGATACACACATACAAAGACACACCAATACACATTAATAAAAATGATAAATCTGAAACATATCTTAAATTTTGTCTACTCATTCTTTACAGAAATATACTGTAAATCATTAATTATAATGAGGGAATATTGCACATGATAAAATTTTGAGAGAAGAAGTAGCAGGTTTTCTCTGAATGATATTCTGTAAAGCCACAACTTTCTTGAAGGCAACTCTTCTTGAATATATTACTATATTTGACTCTCTGTTTGGACTCCTTCCAAACATTAGCATCACTTATTGAAAAAATTATGTTCATGCTATTTAACTCAAACAACATACATTCCTAAGTATATGAGATATATTAGAAATCTAAAGCTTGGTAATTTATATAGAGTGAATTCTATCAATAATAAAGTTGTCTATTTTAGAAGCTAGAAAAATTTCAAGACATAGACTTAAAAAATTAGCCCTATGAGCTCATGAGGGCTAAATACATTCAAAGTACCAGATTCCTCTCCATGGACTTTATAAGCTTGCATCATAATACAAAAAGAATTTAGTCCAACTTTAGAAGTCTCCACAGTCTTTCACAATTCCAACAGTGTTTCAAAGTCGAAAGTTAAAAGTTTCTTTTGAGATTCATGAAGCCTCTTAACTATAATACCATGTAAAATCAAAATTTTAAAAAAATCACATATTGCCAACAGATAATGGCACAGACACACATTACCATTCTAAAATATAGGGACGAGAGTATAGTGAGGAAATGTTGGACCAAAGCAAGACCAAAAACCAAGTAGGCAAATGTCAAACTCCCTATCAACATGATTAATGTCAAAACACTCTTTAGATGTCCAACTGCTTTCAGCTTTGTTGACAGCAACACACCTCTTTCCCTTGGGCTGGCTCCACTTCCTGGTAACAGCTTTCCTTTAAGGTGTCACGTGACTCTACCATCTAAACCTTCTTGGGATCTCTGAAACAATCTAGGCTTCACCTTTACAGCTTCAACCACTGGCTTCTCTAGGCCTCCAGTCAGATGCATGTCCGGCCTCAAAGGCTAGGTAACCTTAGTTGCGTAGGCAAATTCCATAGCCCTCTTTTTTCTATATGCTTAATTCTAAAGCCAGATTCACCTTAGTTGTGTAGGCAAATTCGATAGCCCTCTTCTATATGCTTAATTCTAAAGCCAGATTCACATGCTGAAGCTGCCAAGTTCTGTTGCTTACTGGGGTTGGAACATGGTCCCTTTGCTCAATTACATCTTCACCAGTTTTCTAGTTTTGATAATTACCTTCACTGCCAAAACTTGACTCTTCTTGAACTTGCTCTGTTGACCAGGCTGGGAAGAACCTCTGAGATCCCCCAGTCTCTACCTAACCAGAGCTGGGATTAAAGGAGTGCACCACCACAGCTAGTTCTAAATATTTCTTTAATTTCTTTTCACAAGTTGGAAATTTACCCGGGTGGGATTTTGTGCTGAGGTTACCGCTTCCTTTATACCATTTCTTGTTTATCTTCTTTTTTTTTTAATTTTTTTTTATTGAGAAAAGGAAAAAAAAAAAGTATTCGCCTCCTCCCAACCTCCCATTTCCCTCCCCCTCCTCCCAACCTTCTCCCACTCCCCCCAAACTCCTCTCCCCCTCCCGCTCCAGTCCAAAGAGCAGTCAGGGTTCCCTGCCCTGTGGAAAGTCCAAGGTCCTCCCCCCTCTGTCCATATCTAGTAAGGTGAACATCCAAACTGGCTAGGCTCCAACAAAGCCAGTACATGAAGTAGGATCAAAACCCCGTGCCATTGTCCTTGGCTTCTCATCAGTCCTCATTGTTTGCCTTGTTCAGAGAGTCCGGTTTTATCCCATGCTTTTTCAGTCACAGTCCAGCTGGCCTTGGTGAGCTCCCATTAGATCAGCCCCATTTCTCAGTGGGTGGGTGCACCCCTCATGGTCCTGACTTCCTTGCTCATCTTCTCCCTCCTTCTGCTCCTCGTTGGGACCTTGGGAGCTCAGTCCAGTGCTCCAGTGTGGGTCTCTGTCTCTATCTCCATCCATCACCAGATGAAGGTTCTATGGTGATATGCAAGATATTCGTCAGTATTGCTCTAGGATAGGGTCATTTCAGGTTCCCTATCCTCAGCTGCCCAAGGGACTATCTGGGGACATCACCCTGGGCTCCTGGGAGCCACTCTACGGTCAAGTCTCTTGCCAACCCTAAGGTGGATCCCTTAACTACGAATTGTGTTTCCGTGCTCCCCTGTCCAACCTTCCTTTATCCCAATCTTCCTGTTTCCCCAAGTTCCCCCCCTCCTTCCCTTCTCACTTTTCTCTCCCCATCTCCCCTTACCCTCATCCCACCCCACCCCCAAGATCCCAATTTTCTCCCAGGCTATTTTGTCTACTTCCCATAGCCTCTTGTTTATCTTCTTGAGCACAGGTTTTTACTCCAATCCACTCTCTGTGTTTCCACTCTTCGTATTTTACATTTTCGAATTTACCCTGCTCAGCTTGTTCCTTTTCATTATCAACCTTCATTAGTGTTACCACTAATAACCACACAACAGTGTCTATATTAGACTGTTTTGAGATTTCCTCTGCCAACAAAATTAACCCAAAACTTCACATTAGCCTCAGGCAGACTCTTGAGACAAGGCCAAAAAGCGACCACATTCTTCACTGAACCTGGGTAGTCAGCAAGAGCAACATATGATATAAATCATTGAGACATCTCTCCAACCTTTGTCTAAATTTTAATAAATAATTTCTCTTTAATATTAGGTTCACTAGTCCAATAAGAAAATACCTAGTATTAAATCTCTTTAATACTATTGTCCACAGATAATTATACAGAAATGTCTAAATTGAATTACATTTCACAAAAAGTAATGTTGAGAAATGTATATTAATATACAAAAAGGTATTGATCACATAGTAATATTTTCTCATTTTTGGTAAATCCTTTTTATTGCTAATTTTTTAAATATTATTTTGAAGATTTAAAATATATTATAATATTTTGCTTTATCAGGTGACAAATTCAATTAATTGAAAAATAGAATGAGAAGTTACTATATCATGGGTTGTATGTTATATAATGAAAATATATCGAGAACAGGGTACATTCATTTAAATATATAGCAAAGCTAAAAGTATTGAAACTGGTTGTATCTGTCTTAAAAACAAATGAGGCACCTGACAAGATGCTTCAGTAAGTAAAGGTATTTATTAGCAAGTCTAGCACACTGAATTCACTCCTGAGGACAGGGGTGAAAACCAGTTAGCCAAGTTGTTTTTGGTTGTCCACCAGCATTCTACAGCATATGCCTGCTGGCATACACACACACACACACACACACACACTCACACACACACACACACACACACCTCAAATAAGTAATACAAAATTAAAGAGCAAAAGTGACAGATGCTGAGGACTTCTATGGAATTTTAAGCCATAACGTAAAAGAATATGTGAGATTAATATCAAACTATTAAGTTAATAAAAAGAATTGTCTCCATTGTATAAAAACTTTTAATTTTTATCTCCAAACTATGCTTTTATGGATTAATTTTGGTGTTTTCCCTTTGGCACCATCACTGGTCATTGATTGAAAGCCGGGCATTTCAAATTATACTTCAGAAAGCTCAGGTGTGTTTTCTATCAGCATCTCAAATCTGTGCTCTTGACTTCAACAAGGTCCTATAAGAAATAGGAAGAACTTTCCTTTCTCCTCAGATTTCTGTTCATGATATTTGTCATGATAATAGCTTCAACTATATTCAGTTTTAAATACCACTAAATGTTAGAAATTGGACCATTTAAAGCTATAAACCTATGAAAAAGAGAATCTGAATTACAAGTTTGGTATTTTATCAAAAGTACTAAATTAAATTTTTAGCATGTATCAGGATTACTGTGATATTCACTGAGGCAGCACTGTCCCCGACTGTAGATATGAACAGTGTTGAGCTCTGGGCTAGTGAGTTTGTGTTCACCTCATCATAGGTCGATTCCTCCTGATTTCTTCCCATTTAAGACTAAAGAGGTAACATGCTGTTTTCTATTCAGAGCAATTATTACGCTTGAAAGTGGATTTACTTTGTTGGTGTCTTCCCTTTTCTTTGTTCCTTTATGTGGGTCATTGAATTAGTTTAATTTGGAAGCTCTTATAAAAACTGTATTTTTATAGATTTAGTTAAATTTATACAACCTTTGACAGCTTGCTTTCCAGTTTGGTTTCCTAAGTAGACATGGGAAAGACATTGGGAGTGTTTCTTTAATCTCAAATCTGCCATCTGATTTCCTGAAATCATCACATCCACTGTTTTAGTGTCAATGACAACATTTCCCATTGTATGGAAGATAATAGTAAAACTTTCAGAAGTCATCTAATTCCTTACATGTTAAAAAAAAAATTGTTCTTTGGACATTTGAGAACTAGAGATTATTAGCAAAACACTATCTCCAGTCCTTTTTTTTTTCATCATGAATTAAAGAAAGTAGAGTGAAGCATTTTGGGTTCTAAGAAATGTGCCAATGTGCTAACCAATGCTGAAAAAGCTTGTAGGAATTTAATTATACAGAATGTATAAGTGGTGCATTTTGAAAACTGAACCAGGCCTCGCTTCACTGGAATAATTTTCTTGGAAGGTGACATAATTATATCAAATGCTTTGTTGCCTTGTAGATACCCAAAAATGTCGGCCTATTTTCACCTTGACCAAAGGTCAGAAAGTTGGAACTTCTATTCCTTCAAGGCTATTGTCTGTTTATACTTCAAAAATCTCACCTAGGTTTTGAACAGAGAGTTCTCCTCTCTCAAGATTATTGTCAGTAGGTAAGGCTAATATCCAGATTTTGTATGTCAGAAATAGAGAAGTAGATATGTTTCCTCCCCAAACAAACGTCTAAGGATCCAATTGAGTTTCTACTTCCTTAGGGAGATAACAATGGTTTCCACCCAGGGAGTGGTTTGCCTACAGAATGTTTGGTCTAGGGTGTGAGCATGACTTGTCTTATTCCAGCGTCAGAATGTTTTACTAAGAATTTAGCTGGAAACCTTTAACTGGTCTGTTCACTTCTGTATATCAAAATAATGCAGGTTTTTTTTTTTTTTTTTTTTTTTTTATCTTACTCCTACCTTTTGGGTTCCAGGGTATTTTAAGCAATTGGGAATAAAATGTGGGCAATTTCAGTATTCACTGGAACTCCCTCCAGGTACTATCCTATGTCTGCTGTTTTATTTTGTTCATTTGCATCTTTGTATCCTTAACTAACTCTTCTAATCTCCATGCCGCTACCCTGGTAAGTGGTATTTTTGTTGAAGCTGGTCTCCGACATTGCTTAAAATAACAAAAGAGAAGAAAAAGATTCCACATTCACAACATCTAAGAAACATGTATTCTATGATATGTCCTTTCCTTTAGACTTTTGCTTTCTTCTCTTTGCCTTTTAAAAGTTGCTTTTAACATTTATTCATAATTGAAACCAGAAATTAAATTACAGGAAAATAGAATTAAATAAGGTACTCATGATAGCATTACTCATGCCACCTCTAGAAGCTGTTAACACAAAAATCTAACCTGCCATGCTTCAACTGACTAAGCAGCTTAAAAAAAAGTTCACATCAAGAGAGAGCCTGGCGCATATTAAAGAATAAATTACACTGACTGAAATGGGGAAAATTATTCCATGCTCAATACCAATATACTTCTAAATTTGTTTACAAATTTTTAAAAACTGGCAAAGGAAATAATCTATGATTTCTGTTTTATGAGATCCATCTTCTTTCCTGATGAGAATGACTTGAAAGACCCATAGCTTTATGTTTACTTATGTGGAAAGCAGGCTACTACTCATTTAGTAATCAGCATGGATAGAAAAGAAATGATGATCTCTTGAATATTTTTTTTTTGAGTTTTTACTGGAATCTTTGACTGGGTCATTGAGAATTTGAGCATAAAACACTCAACTCTTGAAAGAAACAAAGTACATTAATTTATAAAATATTGAAAAGCCTGATCATTATTTATTATTTGCATTTTCAGAATTTAATGCTTTTATTATTTATTAAGCATTCACACACAGCTCACTTAATCTCACCTGAGCCACAGTTGTTATATGGAAGTCAGAGGACAAGTGCAAAAGTTAGTTCTTTTTCTAGAATCAAACTTATGTAGTCTGTATTAGCAACAAACCCATTTACCTGCTGGGCTCTCTTGCCAGTCTGGCTTTTATGATTGAATACACTTATTGACAGTACATTTCTGTTTGTGTACTTATCAATGACTTCAATTTTCAGTTAGATTACTTATTTGTCCTTTAGAGGATAAGAACAAAGGAATGCATTCCACCTCCTTTCAGCCCGTGGTTTAGGAACCACATAACATATGAGTTTAGGAAACTCATAAATTTCAAGAATTGTAGCTTTAGACCCAGTTTTATATGATTTTTGTCTTAAAATATGGAGTTTCAAATTAAGAGATGATAGGAAGATATTGTTTGGAACCACTGTATTTTACAGATACTTAAGCCCTTAATTGATTAAGTAGCCGCCTGAAACACAGAAACAGAGCTAGTATAAGGACAAATGTTTTATGCCTTTTTACTATGTTTATTTCATTTCCTCCATGTTTTTTCTAGTTTTCCTAATCCTTCATTCAGGAGTCATAATATCTTGTGTCACTGAAAAGCATCTCCATATAGAAACTGTTGATTGTTCATACAAATAAAAACCCAAGATTTAGTGAAAATTTTCAAACCACAGAGACTCATACATAATCTAACATTTCAATGTCCCAATTGTGAGCAATGATACTTGGGCATTTTTGCTGCCATTTTTGTTGGAAAGGGGAACTATAAATTTTATCTCTTCAGAGACTGGAAAATCAAATCTATCAAGATTAGAAAACAGAAATGATCCCTTCCACATGCAGACCTCTCATGGTTACCTTTCTTGGTTTACAGACATCAATTTTTAAACAAAGGGAATGAAATATTTAACAAATATTTGTTAAGTACTTGGTATGCACAGATTTCCCTTCTCTTATGGGAAAGAGTAGAGGAGGAAAAGAAGAGAGCCTTACTCTGAAAATTATGTTGGACCTGGGCCTGGCATATTCCTGCTTTCTCTTTTGACAGCTCTGAGTTCTGAAGAAGACAGAATTGTTTTAAAGATATTCTCACATAAATATTATCCAGGGATGGAGTCTTGACTTATTTTATCCTTTATATGTATATGAAAATCTAACCAGAGAAAAATAGCTTTACCATAGATAAGAATGTTACCCCCTTTCAGTGATGCACACAGAAATATGTAGAAACTCAGAAAATAATAGCAGAATTCAATTTAAAAGAATACTTAATAAACTCAAAACTCTGGGCTTCTCCTCTTTTCTGTAATTTCCTTGAAATTGGATTAAGAATGAAAAGTATCACTGGCCATTCTTTGAGCCAAAGCATTTCCAAATGCTGAAGATCGATGCATGCCCTGGACACTTTGATTTTTGAAGAAGCTGTGTAACAGATGCAAGTACTGGAGAGCCCACAACAGGTCTAGCAAGTGAGTATGCTGTGTGGTGTCCTATGAAGAGAAAACATCAATGAGGCATTAAGGAAAGACAGAGCCTCAACCAAAAATGGACATCTTTCAAGCCGATGGTCAAGGCCGGCATGTCAATAACTTCAGAGAATTTTAACTTTTTACAACAATGGGCAGTCATTTATATATTTTACTACTGTTTTCACTTAATTAGAAATGAAATTAGAACTTAGAGAATTTGAACGGCTTGGTCCATCCCAAGGGTTTACTTCTGGTGCTGTATGCAAGGTCGTCTTGACCCTTCTGCTGCTTTGTTTTCCATACTTTCACAATCGTGATTACCTGGAAATAGAAAAGGATGTATTTACTCTGAAATATTCTGGTTTGTTTCATTTTTTTTTCTTTTTCTTATTGATTTTGGTTGAGCTCTATATTTTTTCTCCTCCCCTCCCTGCCTCTCCCCTCCCCCCCTTCAATCCTCCCTCAAGGTCCCCATGTTCCCAATATACTCAGGAGATCTTGTCTTTTTCTACTCCCCGTGTATATTAGATTCATGAATGTCTGTCTTAGGGTCCCCATTGTTGTCTAGATCCTCTTGGATTATGATCTATGGGCTGGTTTTCTTTGCTTTATGTTAAAAACCACTTACAAGTGAGTACAGGTGGTAATTGTCTTTCTGTGTCTAGGTTACCTCTGGTAGCACCATTGAGTCTCTCTGATTCTGTCTTCCTCCTCCAATGCTATAGGCCAAGCCAGTTCTTTATTCATAAAAGCAACACACAGACAGAAGGACCTCTGACACCTTTTCTTTTCTTCCTTCCTCCCTTCCTTCCTTCCTTCCTTCCTTGTTTTGACAAATAATCAAAATATTTGATGACCATATTCATATGGAGCTCTGAGAAGTGACACTGAAAATACTTTTAAGAGTTTTGCTTCCCATTATCTAAATTATATTTTAGATATCTTTAAAAAAATATCACCATCACACCTTGCTTGCAAGTTTGAAAAAGTCCCCAGTCCATTTCTGAAATTTACCCTACTATTCTGGGTTTGATTAGTATTCCATGTCCTCATTGATGCTAAGATATTTACACACTGTCTTCTTTGAGTGACAGGAAAGAGTACAGTGCAATACTGAGGGGACAGCCCATCCGCTTAATTGAGAAACAAATTGGCCTGGATTCCTTCGAAATACAAATTGTGCACAAATATAAAAAAAAAATCCACTTCAAACAGTAGTACATCTAAATGTCAGATTCTTGTTTTTGACAGTGAAGGCATGTCCCTAGGAAGGCATAGAGACAGAGGAAGATTTACACTTCTGCATAAATAAAAAAAGTTAAGAATATATCACTTTTTTTTACAAGTTGGTATAAAATAGACAGATGTCGTTTTACCAGGAATCACAAAATATGATTAAGTTTGAGTAATGCCTAAACTTAAGGGATCCAATTATCCTCTGTTTAGAGCCTCAATCCCAATAGTAATAAGGGAATATTTAGCAAGGTTTTATTATAGCTTTGTTGTTATACCAATTGCAGTTTTAGTGAAATCCTCTGTATCATCCTTCAGCATGATTTTCATCATTCTCTTCCTTGTGCAAGACCTTTTTATGACAGTGGTTATTATTGCTATCTGTCTAAAGAGATTGAGCTACAAATGCAATTAATGTTGTTTTAAAGCAATACTTATACAGTTCATATCTATTTTTTGTTTGTTTACAATGCATCTTTCACATCGTATAAAAATTTTCCAGGAAAACCTTTACTGCTCAGTGTTCCAACATCTTAAAATTGAAAACAGAATTTTTCACATACGGTATGTTTTAATCAGGATTTCCCCTCCCTCAACTTCTCCCTTATCCTTCCCACCTCCCTGTGCCACCAAAAGTCATACCTTTTCTTCCTCTCATCATGAAACAAACAGTCACCTAAAGAAGTTAATAAATAAAATAGAGTAGAATAAAAACAAACAAATGGGATAGGACAAAATAAACAAGTAAACAAAACCAAAGAAAAAGTACAAGGAAAACATACACACTCAGAATCATGCCCATCTGCCCACACAAAAATACCATTAAAACACAAAATCAGAAACTATAATAAAATAAAAAATCTGAAAACATAAATAGAAAACCTATAAGAAAAAAAGGAAAAAAAATCTATAAGGAAAGAACAAACAAACAAAAAACGACCAGACAAAGCATTATGGAAAAAAATCTTTCAAAAGTACCATTGAGTTCATTTTGTGTTGGTCTTCTATTGCTGGCATGGGGCTGGCCCTTACGTGTTATTTGAATACTGAGTGATACAGTGATATTTTATTTGTGTCTTAAAAAATGAAGTTTGCCTGAAGATCAGATTGCAGAGCTAAGTCACTAGAGGCCAGGGAGTGGTGGCACACACCTTTAATCCCAGGACTCAAGGCCACCCAGGGATTTGGGAGAATGAATCTGTCTGAAAAGAGAAATGAAACTCACACAAGGTACTCCCAGTGTGCTAGACTCACAGGCCTTTAATCCCAGTACTATAGAGGTGGAGACAGGAGGGGTATGAGTGGGCAGAGAGAGGAATAATGGTGGGAGGAGAGACAAGTTCATTACAGGCTAAGGACTGGTGGAAAACACTGCAGTTTATAGTCATTCTTAGGGTAGGGTCACCCCTTTGTCTGAGCCTTGGTAGAGGTAAGAACTCCCTAGTGGCTCGGCAGCTTTGCTTTTCTGATCTTCAGCTTGAATCCTAATATCCATTTCTGGGTTTATATTAATCGTGTTACAAAGTGAGACTCCTTCAGAAAAATTAGTATTCCCTTTTGTGAGTAGTTATTGACTGAAGATAGCTTCAGGGTAAGGGAATGGAGTCCTTTGTCCACGTCTCCTCTCTGTACTTGGACTCCATCTGACTTAGACCTATGGAGGCTGGAGTCTCGCTGCATTTCTACCAACTATGGGACATTTTATATGACCATAGGGCAATGCTATAGAAGCTAAGATTGGGATGTAAAGAACAAACACTAAGTATAGGATTCTTCCAATAATCAGACAAACAAAATGAGAAGCAAACAATCTTTCTCTGCAGTGAAACTGTAAATTCTGTCCTGTTTTGAACACGTTCAGTAATGTGACCTATATATGCTATAAGCATACCATACAACAATATTATTTTATCCAGTATGAAATTGATTGAATTTATTCTGACTTGTCAAGGAATGTAAGAAAGATAAACAAAAACATAACAAAAATGAAATCCAAATGTTTAGAATAGGAATAATGGACAGGATTGTGTATTATTTGACAATAAGTGAATAAAATATGAGTAAGCTCAGGAGACAACTAGGAAGAATATTTGATATTGAACAATTTTGTATATTACATTCTGAGTGTTATTAATAGAATAGATTGTGAATTAAATGCCAAGATCTTGAAACAAAATCTGCATAAAAGTGATGGGTATTGTGGCATGAGTATGGGAGATAAGAATGGAAGTAACCTCATGGTTCAGTGTACAGTGGTCTAACTTAATTGTTAAGCACTAGACAAATGACAGATTCCAGTCAAAGTGATGAAAGGTATTTTTAAGGAAACAACACCCAGGAATGGCCCTCAGCTCCATATATACATGTTCATGAGCAGTTACACTGCAAACGTATGTGTGTGTCCACACACACCCTAATGCAAAAAAATGGAGATTTCTCTGCTTTAAAAATATTATTTCTTAGATATAATATAAATACTGGGTTACGAACTGTACTCAGTTTTCTAATCCATTATCATGCACATGTTAAATGAGTTGGGCTTGATATCTTCCTTTGCTTTATTTACTCTGATAATCTAGTCACTCATACTCAAAGAGCAAGAATGAGTAAAGAGTGACAGTTGGCCACTATTCGTCGGTCTTAAATTACTGTACAAACCCCGTGTTGGAACACATTAGGTATGTTGCAGACATTATCGATCCATCCTGATGCTGACTCTGCAGGAAATGATGGAAGAAGGAAAAAGAAGAGAGCTTAGGAAACTTAACTCCACATTGAATAAGATACAGATATACTTTCCAGAGAATTATTAAAGCAATGCTTGAGAAGAAAACATTGATTAATTGAGTGATTATATTTTCATCCCTGTAATGGCTCAGCAGTTCAATATTTCTTTTTATTCCTGCACTATCCGTAATTAAAAATTAGAAAATTGTCTATTGAAAATTTTCAAATTTTGATACTTATTTTTAGAAACATATATGAATTTTATATTCTTTAATTTATTATTTTTATTTTTATTGTACTTTTTGATATTTATTTATGTATTTATTTGCATGTATGACTAACAGAACAGAGTGAAAATTCAGTATAAATATACACTTAAGTACAACCCAGGAATCAGGTTAATTAGATGATTTTATAACCTTACTCTGTTTTATGCCCTTTTGTATTTTAGTTTTCTGAATTTTGCTTTGTTTGCTGATGTTTTTCAAAGTCGGAGGTAACCTATCTTTACTTATTCAACCCTACAATGTTTTACTTGTGCTGTCCCTAATCCACCGTCTAACATTGTAATGGAATATTTGAGAGTAGCAAATTTATAAACTAGTAGTTTATTTTATCATATACTGCAGAAGGCTGCAAAGTACAAGTTTGGACATCTGTGTCTGATAGAATTTTTATAATTTAATTGCTCATGCCGCAAAGTGGGAAAATATTGTTACTGTATTAATCACTACTTGGGGTGTTGTTTCTAACAAATTGCCCATCCATTTCTCCTCTGTCAAAAAAAGGTCAGTAAATATAACATTTCTTAAACATGTTAATGTTTTTTATTGAAAATAGATTTTTCCCTCATACAATGCATTCCAACCACAGTTTCCTATTCCTCCACTCCTTCTACCCTTACCTCCACCTCCTCTATTCTCCAGATGGACTCTTACTCTGTTTCCTAGTCAGAAAAGAGCAGGCCTATAAGATACAACAGCAAAACAGGACAAGAGGATATAACAAAACAAAGCAAAAGCCCTCATCCTGAGGCTGGACAAGGCAATTCAACTGGAGGAAAATTTCTCATGAGCAGGTAAAAGAGTCAGATACACAACTGCTCCCACTGTTAGGAGGCCCACAAAAACACCAAGCTAAAAGCCATGGATGCAGAGGACTTGGTGTAGACCCATGATGGCCTGATGCTTGCTGTGTTTGCTCTTCAAGCTCTGTAAGCACATGAGAGCCTTACTTAGTTAATTCACTGAGCCATGTTCTTTTGGTGTGCTCCATATCCTCTTACTTTTGTAGTCTTTTCTTCCCTTTCCCTCAGAATTCCCTAATCTCCAAGGAAAGGTATCCAATGGAGACCTCTAGTTTAGACTCTCTCTGCATATTATCTGGCTGAATCTTTTCTATATCCACTCCAACCTGTTGTTAAACAAAACCTCTCTGATTACAACTGGACAAGGCACTTGTAAATGAGTATAATAGAACACCACTACAAATCATTTCACTGTTTTTTTTTTTTTTCTATTGTGTTTGATTCTACCCTATGTCTCTGGGCTATAGAGTCTCTGGTTCCCAGCAATTCAGGCAGAAATAGAATAGATTTTGCAGATGGATTGGGACCAGTCATGGATAGGAGCAGCAGGGTTCAGGTGGAGGTAGAGGCATTAAGGGAGAGAGTGCAGTGCAAGATAAATCGAATTTGGGGACATTCGTGGTGTCTATGTGGAAACCTAGTACAGTGAAAACTTCCTGGAATCTATGAGGGTGACCCTAGTGAGTGAGGACTCTTAGTAATGGAGGAGAGAGTCTGAATTAGCCCTCTTTTGTAGCTAAGCAAGACTTACAGCGGTGGGACTGGCTTACGTTCAATTGAGTTATTAGCCTAGGAGACCCCGTGGAAATCCCTGTTAATATTCTGATTATGACACATTTAAAATATCATGTCAATAAAATAAATCCACACCTAATAAAATGTTATTAGTAAAGATTTTTATTATACATAGTGATTCTTATACCTACAGGTACTTCATCACTTCCTGTCAGATGCATTCCTATAAACACCAAAGGATCAAGCTAAAGAATGTTAACAAGAGTAGAACAGTGGCAATGAATATCTTAAATCCCAGCATTTGGGAGATTTGGGAAGTAGAGTCAAGTGTATATCTATGAGTTCAAGGTCACCTAGTCTACAGAGTTAGTTTTAGGACAGGCAGGGCTCTTACAAAGAGAAATCCTGTCTCAAGAAGCTCCCCCCATTCCAAAAAGAAGCTAAAAATGTAGTGACCTGTGACCTAGACTTTGTTTTTGACATGTGTTTATAGAGCATGAACCCTTGCAAATGCTATTTCTCTTGTTAATATATGACATTAAATACTTTGTTTGATAAGACTTTCTTTCTGAATGATAATTGTACTTAACATATTCCAAGCAGCAACAGATTTGAATTTAGCATAAAACTCACATACATTGTCAATATACTTGAGTTTATTATAAACAATAAAATTAATATGCTGACATTTCTAAAAGGAAGATAGAGATATGTAAAATAGTGTAAAATAGAGAGAGTAAAAAGTAGCAAATTCATATCAAAATCCTGGTTGATGAAATTCATTAGACATGATGTTACATATTGCTTTGGGGTAAACACACAGTAAGTTTGTGCATTTGGAAAAATGTCAACTAAATTAGGACATACATATGGAAAATATGATCTTGTAAACAACCTATGTTTACAATACTGTGCTGTGACTGATTGCCAATCTGCTGGTGGGATTTATGTATCCTCTTTGCACTTATTTGTTATTGGTGAGTTGATGAATTTTGAAACTAATTTTTTTCTTCTTTCTACTAAACAAAAATATCAGTGTTGGTACCATGTTATAGGAATGTAAATGCTTCCTAAAGGTGAATCAAGAATCTTAATTCTGTGTCTATGAGATAGATGGAAATGCGGAAAAGACACTTTATATTAAGATTTTTCAATGATTTTCAGGTACATAATCTAAAATTTTTAATGCTGTGGAACTCTTAACTAAATTAGAATATGCACATCCATATTCTATATATAACACATATTCATATGTATACCTCTGGTTTTGGGAATTCTTAAAAACTTATTGTCTCCCTATGTAACACTTCTTTCTTGGAACTGACTGTGAACCATACTAGCCTTGAATTTTGCCTTCTTGGTGCTGTGTTTAAATCCATGTGTCATCAGGTCAGCAATGTTTTTAACTTTTATTTAGATATTGTTATTTCACATGTGTGTGAATGATACACCCTGGTGTGCATGCCAGGATACACATGTGGAAGTCACAAGATTTAAGAAGTCTGTTCTTTTCTTTTATCTATATGAAGCTTCTGGAAATATAATTCAGTTTTTCTGGCTTTTTTGCAACTGTGTTTATATACTGAGCCAGTTCACCTGCCTGATCAATTGGTATTAAAAATTATCACTTTAATAGAATAATAGTGGTGATTTATCCCTTAGGACATGTCTGATTACAAATTCTAGGTATCAATAATGATGCCAAATATGGCTGTCATTTTGTAAAGGAGACTCTAAATTCAACCAGAAAACGGTCAGCCATGACATTCCTGCTTATTGCACAATTTCCTGCTGGACTGTTATTATAGCTCTTGGGGTTCACAACTGAGTAGTAGTGATGATTATTTTTTTTTATTTTCTAGTTGGGTGCATAGCACTTCTAGCACTATGAGAACTAGCCAGTGAGAAGGATGTCAGTACCCCTTGATTTCTCCATGTCCTCTGACTTAAGTCTTCAGCAATAGGATCCTTTCACGAAGTTCTGGAAGGTGGCCAAGAGCATTGGGCATATCTTGTAAGATTTAGAAGTAAAGGAGAACTTACGGAACAACAACTAAAAAGCAGATAACCTATTCCCTCACATTGGTCACTTCTTGTTGTTTTGAACAAAGTCCTTCACTAGCTCAAGCAAGACTGGTGTGTAGAACAAATTAATAGCTAAAAGGAAAGGAAAATCAGTTCTTCTTTCTTTCTTTTTAAATTGATTTTATTGAGCTATACATTTTTCTTTGCTCCCCTCCTTTTCTCTCCCCTCCCCTTCAACCCTCTCCCATGGTCCCAATGCTCCAAATTTACTCAGAAGATCTTGTCTTTTTCTACTTCTCATGTAGATTAGCTGTTACACCTTCAATGCGCCCGATCTTGTCTGATCTTGGAAGCTAAGCAGGATTGGGCCTGGTTAGTAATGGAATGGGAGAGTCAGTCAGTTCTTAAGAGTGTTGCTCTGTTAGGCCAGTCATGCTCCAGTGAATGATCACACACCTAAACGTATAAGACTATTATATGGACTTAATGTTATATTGCTCTTGTTTAAACAAACAAACGAACAAAAAGAGGAGACAAAGTTGATTGGGTAGGGAAGGAGGCATGAAAAGAGTTAGGGGATGGGATAAATATCATCAAAATACATTCCATGAATTTCATAAAGAAATAATAAAAGATTAAAATGTTATGACCTTCTTAATACCTTTCAAAATATATTCTATAAACCTTGATCATATGTAAAATTTTTATAAGTGTGCAATCATGGCAAGTAAAATATGTTAGCTCACAGAGATAGATAGACCAACCAAGCTTACTAGTCATCAAATAAGTGGAAGACCAACAGAGGAAAACATTCAACATCAGCATTTGACTTCCATACTCATGTGTATTTATGTACAGATGCACAATGCACACATGCAAGCAAATCTACACACATGTATAAACAAATATATCACATGCATATACATAAGCAGTATGCCAAACACAGCTTTGATTATGAAAACTTGTATAAGAAAAATACATTCATGCAGTAAATCTATGAGTTACTTCCATGTTTTCCATATTTGATCTACTAGCTGATAAACTAGTTACTGTGATCTACTTTGCATACTTGCTAATACTCCCCATCAGATTTTTTTAATATTTGCATGATGTCCAGAGAAACCAAAGACAAAATCTAATGACAGCAAAAGTTATATTTACTTTTAAAAGATGATATATTAATAGGCAAGTATAAAGGATAAAGTTTTAAATGAAAGGTGAAGAAGTTTATAGGTATCCATAGACTATGTAGCAAATTTTGTAAAAATATCACAACCTATCTTGAATGTAGGGCATCCTAAAAGGTGCCTGGGAAGAATAGTATGTTAAGACTATGGCTACTGACTCATTTTAACCTATTGATAAGGCCATTTTAAAATAATCAAAAAGAGTATTTTGTATTTTTTCCCATTTAGACTTTTAAATTCAAAGTTGTCATACTTTCTCATTAGATGAAACAAAATGCTCATTTTTATTTTTGAATGATCAAATTTTCCTTTCTCTGGTGGCTATTTCTATCTAGATAATGATCTTCTGGTCTCAATAGTGAAAACCAGACAAATTGTCCAGAGAGGTAGCTTTTCACAAACAGAGCTACAACACTTGATTGACCTAGTGTCAAACCAGAGTCTGGTTGAATTTTCTCCATACTTTAATGATGCTGACCTACAGTTTTAATCAGGAACTGGAAGAATATCCTCATGGAAAATGGTTACACAGTGTCACGAAACCTAAAAGTAATGGGAGCAGAAGAAAGCCTGGCATCCTCTGACTAATGGTCAGAACTGGCTCACCTATAATTCAACCACATTGTTTTGTGTGCATCATTTTGACTTCTAAAATGAGAATAAATGTACTTTAAAAGTTTTAGGAATAAGCAAAGTCAATGCTAAAGTCAGAAGGAACTACACAAGGGTAAATCAAATTATCCTTTTAAGAGGTGGATAAAGGTATCTTCTGAAATTACAAAGCCTAATATCAACAGTGTGGTACAAGAATAACAATTTTCTGTGAGTTATAACTAATGAGTTAAAGTCATACAAGACAGGAAAGGAAAAAGAACAGATGAAGTTAGATGACACAGATACATCCAAAGAGCTCTTGGATATGCTACTAAATAATCAAACATTTTCGAAAAATTGAAATATGTTATGGTGAGGGATGCAGAATAATGACAGTTTTTAGAGAGCAACTAAATTTACATTTTAAAGAGAAATATTAAAAACAGTATTGTGATTCGTCTACCAAAATTAATTTTAAAAATGTCTTTCTGCATGTTACTGTGAAGTACAACATTTTATAATAAAAAGTAAAAACCAGTGGGTGAATAAAAACAGAAACTAAAACAGCAATTCTAGAAATAGTCCAATTATTAGATGTATTGTCAGATGTCTGAAATTCAGAAATATGATTTCCTTAGGTCAAATTTCCTAGTAAGTTAAAGAGAATTCCAGTCTGGGCACAATGGCTCCCTCTATAATCACAACACTTGGGGAATTGATGTAGGAAGACTGCCACATGATCAGGGCCAATCTGGTCTACAGAAACAAACAATATCTCAAAGAAACTGCTAATGAATAGGCTGGAAATATGGTTCTTGTGGTGAAGACACTTGCCACCAAGCCTGATGTTTCATCTCTGGAATCCATGCAATAGAAAGAGAAAATGGACTCTGAAAAATTGTCGTCTAACCTCAGCAGGCTTGCTACCATGAACAGGCAGGCATGTACACACAGACAAAGAGAGACAGAGACAGAAAACCAAATCTATTTCTATAGGTTGTTTGAGTTTGTCTATTACTTACTCTTTCTTATGTTACTTAGTATTCTATTCAATAATTAAGGTAGCATTTTAAACAATGATTTATACACACACACACATATACACATGAGTTTGTATGATTACTTTCTTTTTCATACCTATGAAAATACTTAACCTTTTAAACAATTTTTTGAGAATGTTATACATGAGTGCTATATTTACATCATCTCCACCCATACACTCCCTTTCACTTCCTCTGACGTTACTCCTATCTCAAGTTCATGACATTGTCTTCTTTTATTAATATGTATATATATATAATTGATACATTTATGTATAATTACATACAGTTGGATAACTTTATATATAATAGTATATTAATGAATATTGTATATATGTGATAAAAACATTTTAATGTTTTATCTCCCCATTACTTTACTAGGCTAGTTGGAGGCTATCAATTATTTTTTATTTCTTTCCAGACTCCTGATATAACTGTTTCCTACTTCACCAGAAGCATTCCCCCGACAAGAAATCATAGCATCTCTTCTGTAAGTAAGCTGAGGCAGGAACAAGTATCTGGCCCCCAGCATCAAGTTTTATTAATGGTGTTAATGTATATAAATTCCTTTATGTAGAAATTTTATTTTTGCATAAGGATAGAGAAAATAGTGACTAACCTGAGGAGACCGACCGTCTTTAGCCCTGTGCTCGCTCTTACTATTCCATTTTCTTATCAGTATCCACTTTTCTTTAAGAAAATTCAGTCTTTGTTATTAAAGACAGGCATGGTAGAAAGGCATTGTCTGTTTGTCTACCCTTCGTTTCTGTTTCCATCTGAGAAGCCTGATGGGTTAGGTTCTTCTTGCACATGTCCTTGGCTAGCTGGTGATCTGATGAGAGTCTTAATGGGTTTGCCTGGGAGGTAGAACAGCAGCAGAAATCCACTAACCAAAGCCTAGGGGCAGGCAGTCTTCCAGGATGTGGTTAGTCTTTATCATCTTTCTGTTGCTTACATTGTAGAAGTGTTAATTTGGCAAACTTAAATCTGAGACTTGACATTATTCTCTATGCATGCCACCTTAGATTTTATCTATATAAAAATAAAATCTCCACTTAGCATAAGTCATTTGGACTTGACTCCCATCAGTAAGAGCTGTAACATTTGACATCTTCCTACATGTCAGACATTCAGAAAAACATTACTGACACAAGATATTTCTTATTTTATTTCAATTTAAAAATGATTACCAATGTCTTTAGAAGACCTTCACTATTTTGTTCATCGCTCTATTTCTTTGTTATATTTAAGTTGATCTTTCAAAATATTAGTCAATAAACCTAGGAGTGCATTTTGGGATTCCTTGAAAAGTTGACATACGTTTTGACTTAATTCTTTAATTTCAGTTGTTTAGCATAAAAGGTTTAAAAAATTGTAAGTTGTCTCTTTTACTTTTCAAATAGAGAACAATTTGGTGAGAATAAGTAAGTCTTTTTTTGTGTGTGTGTATTTATTTTTTTATTTATTTTATAATCCAACCACAGTTCTTCCCACCCTTCATTCTGTATTACCCTCCCTCCCCCAGCCCAACCCCCATCCTCTTCTCTCAAACGGTGAAGCTTCCCACGGGAGTCAGCAAAGACTGTCACATTAAGCTGAAGCAGGACCAAGCTCCTCTCCTGTACATCAAGGAAAATAAATCATTTTTGTTTACTTTTTATTTTTAACACATTCAGACAGCAGTTTGTCCTCTCTCCTTATCTCCCAGTCCTCAACATATTTCTTCCAGGTACTCTGCCTACTTCCTGTCTCCCCTAGATCCATTCTTCTTCCATTTCTATTCAGAAAAAAAAGCATGTCTCATAGGAATATCCACTGAATACAGCATAGCAAGATACAATAAAACTAGACGCAAACCCTCATATAAAGCCTAGATGAGGCAACCCAGTAGGAGTAAAAGGGCCCCAAAAGCAAAGAAAAGATTCAGAGACACCCCGACTTTAATTGTGGTACTGCATGCCTCTTATCCCTTCACTTGAGAGACAGAGACAGATGGGTCTCTGAGTTCAAGGTCAACTTGGGGTACAGAGAAAGAATAAGTCCTTTTTAAAGTATGGATAATAAATGTTCAAGAACTCACACCTAACTTAAAACCTGGCATTTGGTCTGTTCTTTCCACATGATACTACTTCCATGCATTGGACTTGATGAGAGCATAAAAAAAAAAATTAAGAATGTGACTGTAGATAACAAATATATCTCCCAAAGGCTCATTGTAGAAGGACTGATCATAACACCGTGGGACTGTTAAGTTTGTAGGATTATGAGGCTCTAGCGCCAACTAATTCATGTGTTGGTGACTCACACCTTAATAAAGAGATTATGAGGTCTGACTCAGAGAAATACAGCCTTGGGAACATGTCTTTGGACTCTGGACTCATTCTTCCCTTAACCAGTTGCTTTGTGGCCACCATATGGCAATCATCTAGACAACATGCCCCACGCTATGATGATCTGCACTTACCATGTAGAGGCCACAAAACAAGAGAGACAAGTGATCGTGGCCTGAAACGGCAGACGTTATAAAACCAAAGAATTCCTTTCTTCAATTTATTCTCAGCTATTTTGACACAGAAATAAAATGTGACCTGTGTGGTGAGGTATGTCTCTATCTGGTAGCATATAATGAAAACAAAACAAAACAAAAAAAAAAAAACAAAAACAAAAAAAAAGGAAGCATTCACAGACATTGTTCTGAAGTTATTGGTTTATATAGTGTAGGGTAATCAGAATAAATCGGATATTTCTCTGATATCTCAAAATGACCTTCTGTTGGTGGATTTTATCTTTTCTGCTTAATAATAGGAAATGTAGGAGGTCTTGCTATCTAAAACTTAAGATCCTGAATCTTTGTAGGTAACATCTAGGCAAGTGATGCTATCTACTCTGCCAGCTTGTGGATCTCTGAATCTTAATGGGCAATGACTTGCACAAAGAAATACATACATGTACATGTTAATCTTAACAATTGGCGTATTTGTTAGATCCCACATAATATTTAAATAAGAAAAAAAATCACAGTCAGACAGAGGTTCCTTCCAAAATGATAACCCATAGATATAAGGAGAAATGAAGGGTGCACCAATATAGATGTGAACCAGAGTTATATTTGGATTTTAAAGGTCAATCATTCAGCTGTTATTTCTATTTGAATAAGCTTACACAGGAAAATGTAGGGTAAGTTGAATTTATGGTGATGAGCAGAGGGGCAGGCAGGGTCAGGAGAAGCACAGTGATCCATGGTGGTGAAGAGCCAACAGGTCCCAAGGCTAATGGATCCAAGGCAGTTGATAGCATTATGTACCCAGCACCATGCTCGTAAGACCTTGCACATCATGGGAAAGGTGACTACATCACTGGGTGAAATTTCAAGTAGAGCATAAAACACTGAGTCTCTTAAGAACATATGAACTTTAGTTAAAAATCTGGGAAGCAAGTTCAAAGGAAAAAGAGGATTAAAAACCAGAATATTTTTATTCTGAGGAGTGTACTGTTTTTTCATATTCTGTTGTGCCTGATCATATTGTAGTTTTCATAATATTTATTTGAATGTCGTTATTTAAATGCTGCTCTTTTCTTTCTGAAATATGGAAAATTTGGATCCTTCTTGGCCAAATTACTGTACATAATGACAGACTTATTGGGCCTTACATAACGACATCCAGGCAGGTAAAAATTCTGATCTGTGTGAGGAAGATAAACACTCAAAACAGACAAACAGCGAAGAGTCATTTTCCTTTATACTTGAGCCACACATCGCCATAGCCTAAACACACCCTATATTCTTTCTTCTCCTTGCATGCTGGTTTACAGCTATTATAATGATCAAGCCCCAGACTTTTCAAGAAAGAAGGAAAATACTAGAAAAGCAACATTGCATCCACTTATTAAAGTAAGTCTGAAAAGCTGTATAATTTTTGACCTGGATAAGTTCTTAAACACAACATGATGTTGATGTCTCTCCTTTTTTTAATTCTGTTGTGGGCTCTAGAGTCAGAAAAAGACTTTCTATCTTCCTTTCCTGTTCTTAAATTCTGTTTATCTAAATAACTCAGGTGTAAAACTGAGATGCCAGATATTACTAGAAATGAATTTGAAGAATCTGCCATAAAGAACATATGGACATTTTTGTATTAATGCTGAAAGTATAAGTAGGAAGGAGGAGCACTGGGGAATAGCATGATCATCTTTCCAAAAGATTTGTCAGATCAGGATCATTGAACATGAACAATTTGTTTAACAATTCTATCTTTGGGGATTTTATCAATTAGGTGCTATAATGTAGTATCATTAATTAAGCAACTATTGATTTTAAAATCTAGCAATCTTAGATCAAAATAATTTTATGCTAATTGAAGATATTTTATTCAAGTTGAAAGAGTTCACAAATCATAAATAAAAGAAAAAATTTGCAAATATAGTGTCCTTGTATAGCCTCTTAGATTAAGAAAAGATGAAGTTATTTGGGCTCTTAAATCTTCCTTTTTCTCCCATTCTGTCAACCTATTTTTGAGAATAGGTAGCCAATATTCTGACATCTAAAGTTGTATATTATCATTATGTGTTTTTGCTGTTCTTAAATCAAATCACAATCATGCCGAGTTTTCCTTTCATTGCAACGAAGGTTGTGTGTAGTGTATATAGTAATATACTGCATGTGATTTGCAATAATACATTCATGTCTATAACCATATGATCTCTGTAAGTATTCAATAGCTGTTTAGTAGTTGGTCTCCATTACAACCAACAGGTATTACTAGAGCCCAGTTTTCAGAGGTTAAATTACTACTGTTATGAATATTATAAACCTATTATACATGCTTTTACATGTTCAAATGTACTTGTTTTTACTATATAAATTTAGATGGATTAAATATTGGATCAGAAAATATACACATGTGCTGTATTAAACATTACTAGCAGTTTCTTAAAGTAACTGTTGCAATTCATATAGTGACCAACAGAATTTGAGACTAGTTATGTATTAGTGGTAATCTCTAGTGTCCTTTTAAAGGCTTTTTTGGTAGGATTGTATTAGTAAATTGACACTTTGATGTTAAAATATTCTGCCAAATCCCAGTACATTGAAATATTTTCTGGAATCATTGTTCTGACGTTATTGTTTTAGATAACAAGTGTTTTATTGTTATAAAATTATTTATTTATAAAATATTGTTATATTTTAATGTTAATACTATAACAAATGTGATAATGTCCTACAGTTGAGTAGGTAAGGCCCCAAATTATTTTTCCATGTTGATGTGAAGTTTCCTAATATCATTAGTTTGAAAAATCATCTTCTCGTTGCTGTATTGAATTATTAAAAATATCATAAATTTATTAGTCTATTATGCAGAGTTCTCTGGAGGACAGTAGCAATAGAATATCAGTTTGTATATTGTAACGGGAGATTTATTCCATTGAATATGCCTTAGGGGGCTTCTTCATGCTAGGAAAATATAGAAACAAATTCCTAATACTGGAAGTAGGGTATTTGAGCAGTTCTAATCATGAACTGAAATTTGGAAACTGCCTGAAGGTTTTCTGGTACTGAAAGGGGAAGAAGCGGGAGTCTATGTCAGCTGGTGGCAACAGCAATACTATCAGCATCTGAGGCTCTGCCTTTCTCACAGTTTTCTTCACCATGGCAGCCTATGCACTGGTAGGTTCCACTGCTACTGTGTGTAGATGGTGTTTCCTATCACTATGCCACAGGCCTTCTCTGGAAACACACCTAGGAACAGCAGCAGTTCAGGCAAGGTGATAACTCAGACTAACCTCTGAAATATTCATATATTCTGTTCCTTTGATTTTACTTTTAGAATGTAATAACTATCCATTATCATTATTTTGTAGATAATTATGGTATGAAGCATTGCCAGCTTTCTAATTTTGTTTTTCTTCAGAACACTATTGCCTATCACGGGCATTTGTTATTAAATATCACCAAAAAATTTCTTCCAATTTTGATAACCATATCCCATGATGTCATTAATATAAATTTGAAAGTATAAAATGATTTTTGTTTTCCTCTCTACTTCTTATATCATGGATTTATGCATTTAAAATTTTTATTTTTATTTCTTTAAGATTTTTGCACTTGTATGCAATAGATGTTGATCATACTCATCCTTTATTCTCTACCTCTAGATCCACATAGGATATCCTATCATGTTTTTCTCCTGACATCATGTTCTCATTTGATATTTGATTATTTATTTGTTTTTGTCGATTTATTTGTTTGGTTTTTGAGACAGTTTTTTTTTTTTTTCTGTGTAGCTTGACTGTCCTGGAACTCACTCTGTAGACCATGCTATCCTCAAATTCACAGATTTCCACGTGCTTCTGCTTCCCTAAATTCTGGGATTAAAGGTGTGTGTCACCATTGCCTGTCTATCTATTTGTTGTTTTTGCTTGTTGCTTCTCTGACTGTTTATTCAAACCCAACTTTTCCAGCTAATGTTGTCGATATGTCCATGGGCAAAATGTTACTCCTGAGTAATTGGAAATCTGTGTCAACATTCTTAAAGAATAGTTGGTTGACTCACCATGGGAAGACTAACTCTTTTGGAGGAGTGGTTGGGGGGAAAGTTAGAAGGCGGAGTGGGAGAAGGGGAGAAAGGGGAACTATGGATGGTGTGCAAAATAATAAAAGACCTTTTAAATAATAATAATTTTTTTTAAAAAAAAAGAATAGTTACTCACCTTTTCCACTTTTCATCAGCTTCCAAAGCTTGTCAGCCAAAGATAGGGTCTAGGGAACTCCATTCAGGTCCTTCTTGAAATTTTGAACTGATTCAGTTTTACACAAATCCTATATTGGCAACAGCAGCTACTTTGACTTCATGTATAAAACAGCCACATCATGTACAAAGAACAAATTTCACAGCACTTCTTGCTATTCTCTATCTCTTACATGTTTCTTCCCCTCCCCATTCTACTATAGTATTTGAGCTTTGCTTTTGGGGACAGGGTTGATATAGATGTGATAGCTACAACTGAGTACTCACTGTTGCTTGTTTGGTTTTGGTACTCTTGGAATGTATTGCATTTCTGACTTAATCACTATCCACTATAACCATCTTCTCTGTCACTAATTTGCACAAATTAGTACAATAACACAAATCTATAAATATAAACAAAATATTTAGAAGGCAATTTGACAGCATGGCTGTTGAGAAAAACATCAATAAGCTTTAGTCTAGAGCCTACTATTTCTCTAGTTGGGGGCATTTTACCATGCTTGCACATGTGAATTCTCTCCTTTGGAGAAGGACTCAAATAAAGAGAGTATTTGTTTCTCCACAGTGGTGATTTGAGATAAAATGGCCCCAAAGGGTGTGGTACTACTAGGGAGTGTGGCTTTGTTGGCATGAATGTGGCTTTTCCCTTTAGAAGAGTTGTTGTGTTCATGGTGTCCCTTCACAAGAGTAGCAACCATAAGACACCCCCATAAACAATCTTATCCCTCTTGCACCAGTAAGTATGTCTTGCTTGTCAACTTGATATTGTAACATACAGGATCTTGTTTTAGATAAGAATATTGGTGTTTTTTTCTTCTCACTAAGCAATCTGCATAGCACAATCTAGTGATACAAAAGCCAGAATTAACAGTGAAAGTTGTTTGATCAGTTTAGTTTTGATTCCTCTGTGTCCTGCAACCAAAGTACGTGTGATTTTCAGCAATAGAGTCTTCTTGTCTAGTTACAGTGAGCATCCAAAAGTACTAGCAGTAGCCTGTAGTGTTTTGGGTGTCTATGGGTTTCTCTCCCTAATAATTCATAAGGCAGTAACTTATGCCTAGCTTTGAAAATTTCATTTAATAACTCTGCCTTGTGGGAGTAGCATCATTCACTATCGTAGGGAACTTCTGATTAAACTCCTTTAACAAGTTGCACTTTAATTAGCCTACAAATTAGTGGAATTTCATAAGCTTAGTTTTGCTTAGCTCACCACTCCTATCCACCTCACTTTTTTTCCATTCTCACTTAAAACTGTTAACTCCCAATATTTTCCTTTATTCATTCATATTCCATATGCTTTATTTTGTGTTTTTTGGCTTAGTTTTTTTTTTGTGGGGGTGAGGTTATTTTTGCTTTGACTGCAAGATTATAGGTTTCCAGGTAGTGCCTTTATTTATACTTCATTTTGTGTATGCCTTCAAGTGACCTCTCATTTTATCACCCCTCACTCCACTGCCTGATTGAACCATTCCATACCAGTCACACCCCTTTCTGTTTTCATTTCACCAGCATTCTATTATTCCCAGTCCTTAAGTGAGTAGTCCTAAAGCTATTTCTCGTTTGGTATCTTCTGGCTATATTCTATGTTAAACATGTAAGATAATTTAAAACTATGGCCTTCATGTGAAAAAGGACAGGCAGTATTTGTCTCTGGTGGCTTGGATAGTTATACCCCGTATAATTGTTCTCCCCATTTCTATCCATTTACCTGCAAATTTTATGATTTCCTTTTTATTTATAGCTGAATTGAATTTGATTGTAGATATTTACCATTTTTAATTTTCCAAGTCTCAGTTTATGGACATCTAGATTGATTTCATTTTCTAGGACTAGAGCAGCAATAAGAACATATTTAGAAGTATCTCTGTACTAAGTTATACAGTCCTTTTAGCATATGCCCAGGATTGAAAGGGTGACTTAACGTAGCAGGTCATAACAGCCAAACAATTTCTAGTCCTTTGAGAAATTTTCCAAATTTCAAGAGTTGTTGCTCTAGTTTACACTGTCACCAAGGGTATATAAGGATACCCTTGACCTACATCTATGCGAACATTTGTTGTCACTGATAATCATGACAATGACCAGACCAGTCTGACTAGGACCTGGAAGTCGGGATGACAAGGCATTTCCTTCAATCACTACAACATTTAGTTTCTAAAGCAAATAACAAGATAAAAAGATTATGTGTGTATATTGAGGTTTGAACCAGAAAAAAATGTTTTGCAGCCCCAAATCTAGTAAAAGAAACTTTGCCAAGTGATCAATGTGATCCTATAAACTGCAATCTTAAGGGAATCAGTGTTCAGAACAGATGCTGTAAGGAGTTTATGAAAATTTTTAAAGATACTCATAGTGGAGGGGTTGGGGCTTGAACAAAACCAAATGCCTAGTAGGGAATTGTACACATTTTTTAAAGTACCATGTTAGGCTGCTTCAAAATAAATAGTCCCCAACTAACTATGGAGCATTGAAAACCCCTAGAAGATTTCTCTATTATGTGATGGAGGAAGGTCATTGGCTAATAAAGGAACTGCCTTGGCCCATTTTATTGGTTAGAAGATA
The DNA here is from genome assembly GCF_018167655.1 of Microtus oregoni. NCBI lineage: Eukaryota > Metazoa > Chordata > Mammalia > Rodentia > Cricetidae > Microtus > Microtus oregoni. The sequence goes on from NW_024543060.1 coordinate 22,444,337, forward strand.
GGTGGGAGGAGTAAACAGAACAGAACGCTGGGAGGAAGAGGAAGTGAGCTCAGATTCCACAGCTCTTCTCTCAGGAGCAGACGCCTCAAGAGAGGGATGCCATGCTCCCCGCTCCAGGGAAGATGCATGCCATGAAGCTCAGACCCAGGATGGACTTAGGCTAGAATCTTCCCGATAAGCGCACCTAGCTGTGCTACATAGAATATTAGAAATGGGCTAGTCCAGGTGTGAAAGTTAGCCGAGAAGAGGCTAGATAGAAATGGGCCAAGCAGTTATTAAAAGAATACAGTGTCCATGTAATTATTTCAGGACATAAGCTAGCCAGGCGGCTGGGGTGCCAGGAACGCAGCCCCTCTGCCCCTTATTACTACAATTATGGAGCAGGTCTAACAAAAACAAAATCAGACTCCTTCTATAACCTAGTCAATGATGGTATAAACGTATAGAGGAAAGTACTAGCAGGACAAATGAAATGAATAGTTAGTCAGGGTAGATCTGTACACTTCAATCTGCACATTCCTAGATATAAGAAAAGGATAGAAGAAAGTATCTAGCCTTGATTTACATATTCATCGGATCAGTATATAGAATACACAAAAAGGTCAGTTCGTGGGAAAAGAAATGATCACACTATCTTCAGCTTTGTAGTATCAAAAGTTATGCTCTCAAATGTATAGCAGGAATATTAATAAATCATAAATAAGGCTGGAGAATAGCTATGTTAATAATGTGATTGTCTTGAAAGCATGAAGCCCCAAATTTGATCCCTATGATTTGATCCTTATAATTTGACATAGAAATGCTTATAAGCACACTACTGTGGAAAGAGAAACAGATCCCTGGAGTGTGCTGGACAGCCAGTCCAGCCTTATGGGCCAGGTTCAGGACAGTGTAAGATAATAAGATAATGCTATCTCAAAAAAAAAATGTTAGATGGTGCCTAAGGAATAAAACCAGAAGTTCTCCCCTGGACTCCACCTGTGCATGCATAAACACATGTACTCACACAAAAGAACATTCATACTCACAAATAAAATTCAATTAATTACTACCTGTCCTCTCTTAGCATCTTGTGTTTGACAGTTAGGGTCAAGAAATAGATGTATACTCTTAGCAGTGATAATTATCATTGATCAGAAGGAAGGAAGGAAGAAAAGAATAAAGAAAGGGAAGGAGGGAGGGAGGAAGGAAGGAAGGAAGGACAGAAAGAATGAAAGAAAGATTGGTAGATCTTTGATATAGAACTTCCCACTGACATGACGAATAATTTCTTCTGCAGTTGTACTAATGTCTATGATCCATCACATCTTCATGTCTTTTCTTTCACAAGTATTAATATTAGAATGGATTTTTTTTTAAAAAAATGATGAACTGAATCTTACTATCTCTAAAAGTCTTTTGCTTCTATGCTCTGAACCCATGAGAATATCAAATCATTGTTAATTTTGTTTATTTTCTAGTGTCTTTCCATGGATTTTTGTCCAGATTTATTCCCTGTTACATAGGCTTGTATCATAGCCTAAATAATTATGTTGTTTTAATAATCTCCGGTGGGTATAATGAAATACCCTAATCTAAGCAATTTAAGTTACACACATTTGTTTTTTCACAGTTCTATGAACTGAAGTTCCAAGAGCAATGTATACACGTCTGAATTCTGGGGAGAATGTTCTTTTTGGGTGAAATATTTTTACGATTTGGATACAAATTATCTTACTCACTTAAAGACTCATTTTGCCACTGCTGGTGCTACTGAGATGCAATTTTATCATAAGTATCATACTTTTTCCAACAGACTGCTCCTCTGATGAGCTAACCACTAAAGAGATTATTAAAAAGCAGTACCTAGTTAGTATATCAGTAAGTCATCAGGAGTGTCCTTTGAAGGCAATGCCTTTTCTCCTGCATGTTTTCTCTCTATTCCTTTACAAATAGTTTCTATTAGGTGTTTGGCTACAGGAATGGAAAAGTGGCAAACACCTGGTGATTAATTCCACATTATTTTCTCATGGTACCACAACATACCGAACCCATATTAAGTATTTGCGATGGTTTGTGCGGAGTAAAAAGGGCTAAGGGAAGAGCATCCTGACCCTGACTTGACCCTAGGACCAGGGCTTGAAATCCTACCAATCCCTGAGCTTGCCCGAGTCAGGCTACAAAAACTGACCAATCCCAAGCGACCCTGTAAAATCTCTGTACCCTGTGTATACTCTGTTCAGTTTGCTGCTACTCACCCTATATGTAGACTTTTCCTTCCCGGTAAGTCTCTTGAGGGAGGTTTGTTGTGCAGTGTGATATTTTAGCAGAGTGGAGCCCATCTGTAACAACTTTAGAAGGAACGAATTAGAGCAGAACTGTAATTCTTTTGCTTAGGATGCCTTCCCCTACCTGAGCAGAGCTCTAACACTTTGCTGAAACAGAACAGTGGTGTAACAACTCGCTGGGAGAACACACACCAGCCCCCACCTTTGCTGGAGCAGAGTTGCTACACTTGCATTGGGAAACCCTTCCTTAGCAGCATCCAGAGACTTTGTGCTATTCCTTGGCACCTGACTGCCAGCAAACCTTTCCATCCAAGCTATAATGCTTACAATGTGATTAAGGATGGCCCTCATAAGCTCCTATGTTTAATACTTGGCCCCCAGTTGCTGGAACAGTTTAAAAAGAATTGGGCAGACCTTTGTCAGTTGCGGGGTTGGTGAAGATCTTCTCCCAGTTAGTGGGTTGCCTTTGTGTCTTACCGACAGTGTCCTTTGCTTTACAGAAGCTTCTCAGTCTCAGGAGGTCCCATTTATTCAATGAGGTCCTTAATGTCTGTGCTGCTGGGGTTCTATGTAAGAAGTGGTCTCCTGTGCCCATGTGTTGTAGAGTACTTCCCACTTTCTCTTCTATCAGGTTCAGTGTGTTCAGACTGATATTGAGGTCTTTCATCCATTTGGACTTGAGTTTTGTGCATGGTGATAGATATGGATCTATTTTCATTCTTTTACAGGTTGACATCCAGTTTTGCCAGCACAATTTGTTGAAGATGCTCTCTTTTTTCCATTGTATACTTTTAGCTCCTTTATCGAAAATCAGGTGTTCATAGGTTTGTGGGTTAATGTCAGGGTCTTCTATTCGATTCCATTGGTTGACTTCTCTGTTTTTATGCCAATACCAAGCTGTTTTCAATACTGGAGCTCTGTAGTAGAGTTTGAAGTCAGGGATGGTAATGCCTCCAGACGCTCCTTTGTTGTATAAGATTGTTTTGGCTATCCTGGGTTTTTTGTTTTTCCATATAAAGCACCAACCCCGCAACTGACAAAGGTCTGATCTCCAAAATATATAAAGAACTCAAGAAACTAGACCATAAAAGGCTAACCAACCCAATTATAAAATGGGGCATTGAGCTGAACAGAGAATTCTCAACAGAAGAAGTTCAAATGGCCAAAAGACACTTAAGGTCATGCTCAACTTCCTTAGCGATCAGGGAAATGCAAATCAAGACAACTTTAAGATACCATCTTACACCTGTCAGAATGGCGAAAATCAAAAACAGCAATGATAGCCTTTGTTGGAGAGGTTGTGGAGAAAGGGGTACACTCATCCATTGCTGGTGGGAATGCAAACTTGTGCAACCACTATGGAAAGCAGTATGGCGGTTTCTCAGGAAATTCGGGATCAACTTACCCCTGGAGCCCGCAATACCACTCTTGGGAATATACCCAAGAGAGGCCTTATCATACAACAAAAGTATATGCTCTACTATGTTCATAGCAGCATTGTTTGTGATAGCCAGAACCTGGAAACAACCTAGATGCCCTTCAATGGAAGAATGGATGAAGAAAGTATGGAATATATACATATTAGAGTATTACTCAGCAGTAAGAAACAAGGACTTCTTGAATTTTGCATACAAATGGATGGAAATAGAAAACACTATCCTGAGTGAGGTAAGCCAGACACAAAAAGAGGAACATGGGATGTACTCACTCATATTTGGCTTCTAGCCATAAACCAAGGACATTGAGCCTATAATTAGTGATCCTAGAGAAGCTAAATAAGGAGAACCCAAAGAAAAACATATAGGCATCCTCCTGAATATTAACCTTCAGCAAGCGATGAAGGGAGACAGAGACAGAGACCCACATTGGAGCACAGGACTGAATTCTCAAGGTCCAAATCAGGAGCAGAAGGAGAGAGAGCACGAGCAAGGAACTCAGGACCGTGAGGGGTGCACCCACACACTGAGACAATGGGGATGTTCTACTGGGAACTCACCAAGACCAGCTGGCCTGGGTCTGGAAAAGCCTGGGATAAAACTGGACTCTCTGAACATAGCGGACAATGAGGACTACTGAGAACTCAAGAACAATGGCAATGGGTTTCTGATCCTACTGCACGTACTGGCTTTGTGGGAGCCTAGGCAGTTTGGATGCTCAACTTACTAGACCTGGATGGAGGTGGGGGGTTCCTTGGACTTTCCACAGGACAGGGAACCCTGATTGCTTTTCGGGCTGGGGGGGGGGGGGACTTAATTGGGGGAGGGGGAGGGAAATGGGAGGCGGTGGCTGGGAAGAGACAGAAATCTTTAATAAATAAATAAATTTAAAAATAAAAGAATTAGGCAGTATAACCTTGATGGAGGAGGTATGTCAGTGGGGCAGGCTTTGAGATTTTGAAAGCTTTCTACCATCTAAAGTGTGATCTGGTTTTCTGTTTGTGGTTCATGATATAAGCTTTAAATTACTGTTCCAGCCACCCACTAATTTGAACCTACATTCTCCCATCATGAACTCTAACTCTCTAGAACTGTAAGACCAGAATAATCACTTTATCCTATGGGTAGCCCTGATCATTGCGGTTCTATCACAGAAATAGGAAAGTCACTAATACAGTGTTCCATCTCCATCACCAAACTTCCTTTAAAAGTTCTCCTCAGCAATTATTAGGAAATGGGTTCTCATAAGAGTTTGAGTTGATGACTGGGCAGGACAAATTTCAATTGACACCATATATCATATTATAAGTATATAATGCAAATTTGATTCATGCATTTTTAAGGTAAAAGTATCTAAAATTACCCAAGACTTTTCTATTATAATTCATTTCCAAGATGAAAATAGACTTTAGTTTTTATATCTGGAATTTACCTCTATACTCCAATTAATTAATTAATGTCATTGTAACTTACTATGAGTTTTTATATGGGGATCAATTAACTCTCTGTACAGTAAATAAAATGTTAATTTAATATATATAATATATGTATATTATATATATGATTCCATCCTGTCAATTTTATTATGGGAAATATTCCTCAGTTATAACATCTTTGTAAATTTTATATACCATTGAGCCAATTACAATTTTTTCAGTGCAATTTTAATTACATTTTCATTTTAATTTATGTAGCACCTCCTTGTTTATTGTTTCACATTAAATGAGTCTGGAGCTGTAATAAAATAGGAAGCTATGCTGTCATGGAAGACAGAATGACAGGTTGTGAATATGGCTCTAGTTTTCCTTTCTACTTCCTTCACAACTTGTAGTCTTACGACATTCTTCAAGACTCTGGAAACATTTTGATATTTACTCTGACATTTAAAAGAAAAAAAATAAAGTATGATTTTTCTTTCTGATTCCCTACTCTGTGTGAGCTTTCTGCTTTATCATTTGGCTATTTTGTATGTATCTCATTCCTGGCTCACATTTCTACCAGTTTGATAATTCTCTTGCCTTCTATTCTATAAAAACATCTCCTGTTATCCCTACCACTCCCTAGCCACTCAGTTAAAACACTATAGCTGTCTATTTCAATTTTTTTTATTATTGTAGTTTCCTGCTTCTACTACCTTTTTATATCCATTATATTATTACATTGGATGCAACAACTACAATGGTTTAGAGCTCAAATTATGTCCTGTTGGCAAGGATATTCTATCTGTGCCAGGTAGAATAGTATCTGTGGGATTGTTTCCTACGTTGCATAGTTGGAGAGTTGCCAGTTGGATCTTTATAATGGATTTAATCATGTTTCTTTTGTTGTGACTGTTGTTTGGATCTATATTAACAATCCAAGTTCTCCAGTTTTGTGCCATGAAGATTTTTAATATTTTGGTGAAGTAATCATTTATTTACTAGATATCCTCAGAACTATTAACATGGCTTAATAACAAAACTTAATGCAAAGAAGCTTCTCTTTTTTTTTACATTTTTTTATTGATTTTACTGAGCTTTACATTTTTGTCTGCTCCCCTCCCTTCCTCTCCGCTCCCCTTTAACCTTCTCCCATTATCCCCATGCTCCTAATTTGCTCAGGAGATCTTGACTTTTTCTACTTCTTATGTAAATTAGATCAATGTAAGTCTTTCATAGGGTCCTCATTGTTGTCTAGATTCTCTGGGATTGTGAATTGTAGACTGGTATTCTTTGCTTTATGTTTAAAAACCACTTATGACTGTATACATATGATATTTGTCTTTTTGGATCTGGATTAGATCACTGAATATGATGTTTTCTAGAGTCATCCATTTGCCAACAAATTTCAAGATATCATTATTTTTTTTCTGCTCTGTAATACTCCCTTGTTTAAATGTACTACATACATTTTCCTTATCCATTCTTTGATTGAGGGGCATTTAAGTTGATTCCAGGTTCTGGCTATGACAAATAATGCTGCTATGAACATAGTTGAGCACATATCCTTGTGGTATGATTGAGAATCCTTTGAGTATATACATAAAAGTGGTATTGCTAGATATTGAGGAAGGTTTTTTTCCTAATGCAAAGGAGTTTTTCAGGGCCATATTCTCTTATATTAAACTCAAGCAGACAAAACAAAATTATTATGTGAATGGAAAGGAAAATCACAGAGCCCTATTTATAACCTGTCATCTGTCTTCCATGGCAACATAGCTTTCTATTTTATAACAGCTCTAGACTCAAACTTACAAGTCACCTATCTTTTAGCATTCCATATATTTTTATTTATTTAAAATAATTCTGACTACTTAATAACAACCTGTCTTGAAGACCTCACTATCATTATTTCCAAATAATAGCAGAATCTGTTGTAAAAGTATTTAATAGGTCAGATTTCAAAATTAAATTCTTACCTCTGTGTTTTCAGTTAGGATCCGAAGTCTGTGCTTTTTCTTCCCCATAGTGCTGCCTGTCAAAACCATACCTAGTACCTGTGTCTTCCTTGGTGAATCTGCTTATCTACTACATGTGGTTATGACAAAATAAGTAAGAAAACAGGGTAAGAATAAATAATTTTGTACACAGTTTCCTGTTTCTGCTCTTGATCAGATGGCTCCATTGATGAGAGCCTTTGTTGAGAAAGGACTTCACAGAAGCAAGAGAGTGATCTAGAGAAAAGTTATTCACCTCACAGAAGGCAGGAAGCAGAAAGAAAGCAAAATAGGGCAGGTGATATTATAACTCAAAAGAACACGCGTATAGTGACCTTCAAATAGCTCTTACCACCTGAAATTAAAACACTTCATATAAAGTCACCTAATCATGAATCTTTTCTAGGTCAATTCATTGTTCTAGTCAAAGCTTCATTGATCCTATCAGCCCACAATAACTCTATATATCAGCTAAAGATCAAGCCTTTCACATATAAGCATGGGGAGTGTTCTTTATAGTAAAACTGTCAAGTCTTTGCAACATTTTCTTTTTTATGTACAACTTCCTATGTTTTTCATTAAGTATTTAAAATCTCCTAATTTGCGATTTGACTCTCTTCCCCTAATACAATATTACCTTTCCTCCAAACTGACGGGAGCCATGTGACTTCTTCATAGGACAAGGCCTAATAATAGCAGAAGTGGCTCTTCTTGTGACAAGACCCCTAGAGACCCTGACTCACTAGACAAGGACATGCGGGCAGTTCACTGCATGATTCTGAGCATAATTTAGGAGTGTGTGTGCTGCATGCTCTCCTTGCTTTGGCTATGCCAACCATACTGTTGGCCTGAATGAATCATAGTAGCTATGATGTTTAATGAGAAATATTTGAAGGGTTCTCCTGTGCCAATGTGTTGTAGAGTACTTCCCACTTTCTCTTCTATCAGGTTCAGTGTGTTCAGACTGATATTGAGGTCTTTCATCCATTTGGACTTGAGTTTTGTGCATGGTGATAGATATGGATCTATTTTCATTCTTCTACAGGTTGACATCCAGTTTTGCCAGCACAATTTGTTGAAGATGCTCTCTTTTTTCCATTGTATACTTTTAGCTCCTTTATCGAAAATCAGGTGTTCATAGGTTTGTGGGTTAATGTCAGGGTCTTCTATTCGATTCCATTGGTCAACTTCTCTGTTTTTTATGCCAATACCAAGCTGTTTTCAATACTGTAGCTCTGTAGTAGAGTTTGAAGTCAGGGATGGTAATGCCTCCAGACGCTCCTTTGTTGTATAAGATTGTTTTGGCTATCCTGGGTTTTTAGTTTTTCCATATAAAGTTGATTATTTTCTTCTCCAGATCTGTGAAGAATTTTGATGGGATTTTGATGGGGATTGCATTGAATCTATAGATTGCTTTTGGTAGAATTGCCATTTTTACTATGTTGATCCTCCCAATCCAGGAGCAAGGAAGATCTTTCCATTTTCTGGTGTCCTCTTCAATTTCTTTCTTCAAAGACTTAAAGTTCTTGTCAAATAGATCTTTCACATCCTTGGTCAGAGTTACCCCAAGATATTTTATGCTATTTGTGGCTATCGTGAAAGGTGATGCTTCTCTAATTTCCCTCTCTGTTTCCTTATCCTTAGTGTATAGGAAGGCCACTGATTTTTTGGAGTTGATCTTGTATCCTGCCACATTACTAAAGCTGTTTGTCAGCTGTTGGAGTTCTTTGGTAGAGTTTTTGGGGTCTCTTATGTATACTATCATATCATCTGCAAATAACGAGAGCTTAACTTCTTCTTTTCCGATACGAATCCCCTTGATCCCTTTATGTTGTCTTATTGCTATTGCTAGAACTTCAAGCACTATATTGAAGAGGTATGGAGAGAGTGGACATCCTTGTCGTGTTCCTGATTTTAGTGGGATGGCTTTGAGTTTTTCTCCATTTAATTTAATGTTAGCTGACGGCTTGCTGTAAATAGCTTTTATTATATTTAGGAATGACCCTTGTATCCCTAATCTCTCCAAGACTTTTATTATAAAGCAAGCGATGAAAGGAGACAGAGACAGAGACCCACATTGGAGCACAGGACTGAAATCTCAAGGTCCAAATCAGGAGCAGAAGGAGAGAGAGCACGAGCAAGGAACTCAGGACCGCGAGGGATGCACCCACACACTGAGACAATGGGGATGATCTACTGGGAACTCACCAAGACCAGCTGGCCTGGGTCTGGAAAAGCCTGGGATAAAACCGGACTCTCTGAACATAGCGGACATTGAGGACTACTGAGAACTCAAGAACAATGGCAATGGATTTTTGATCCTACTGCACGCACTGGCTTTGTGGGAGCCTAGGCAGTTTGGATGCTCAACTTACTAGACCTGGATGGAGGTGGGGGTTCCTTGGACTTCCCACAGGACAGGGAACCCTGATTGCTTTTCGGGCTGTGGGGGGGCTTAATTGGGGAAGGGGAAGGGAAATGGGAGGCGGTGGCGGGGAAGAGACACAAATCTTTAATAATTAAATTAAAAAAAAGATCTTTACCCAATTATTTAAAAAAGAAAAAAGAAAAAAAGAAAAATATTTGAATAACTGTTCTGGGAAGAATGATTTTAACCTTAAGAGCTTTAAAGAAATGCTATTAAATAGATGGCATGAAAAGTTAATGGGAACATTCAAGGAACAGGGAATGAAGCAGAATCATAGAAACCCACAGTTCCCTCATTTCTGATTACCATGCCAATATATCTCAAGAAGCCAAGGGAGATAGACATAAAGACAACAGACCTACAGTGCCAACAATTAAGAATAAGTTTCCAGGATCTCTAGCTTATAGGAAACATGGAAAACCTGGTATGCCCCCAGGGGGGGGGGGGAATACAAAGTGTAAAAATAATTTGATTCAGCTCTGGCTGGTGAGTTGATTGTGAGAACCCAGAAGCTAATGGATGTTGCTTATGTCTAAATAGTAACCACAAGAGGAAAAACTGTCTCTCACTTCGTATACTGTTGTAACTGCATATGATTCCAACAGGACATATTGTTCTACCTGTAGGTGTGCCTAGTTAGCAAGCCTCCTCTGTAGCTTACTAAACAATTTATGTTTCTAACAGTAAAGATACAGGTCAGAAAAATAATGGCTACCAACGGGAGAGTTTGGAGACTGAAGGGGAAAAAGACAGGGAACAAGAGGGTAATTATTATAACCATTTTTAGAAACTTAGGAAGTAAAAACTGTTGTAACACTTCATAAAAACATTGAACCTGTATATAGAAAGATTGTTCAAGCTATCTGTGGCCACTTGCTTGAATAACAGTTAGTCACAGTCTCTTTTTGGTACCGACTCTGCACATCAATCTCAAGGTCCTTGAATCCTTCTGTAACAAGGCCTTCAGCACAAAATAGCATGTCATTGCTCAATAGCTTTATATTTTGGTGCCTATTCATAACTATAACCTTTCTGCCCATCATCTTCACAATTGAAATATATGCATTATTTTCTAAATTTCAAGTCTTTAAATATTTTTTTACATTTCAAAGGCAAATACATTTTTCTCTTAAGTACCATTTTCATTTGTATCCATATATTCAAGCATCTCCAGAAATTTAGTTTATCCATAATAAAGTGTTTTAACAACTCATTCATAACCCTGATATTTATTCATTTCAAGAATGCATAGTTTTCTTATAATAGGGACATTTATAGCATAACTGTAACTGTACATTTTTCTTGAGCTTTTCAAACTGAATTTTAGAGTCAGTATTCTTTAGATACTCTATGTTCAGAAAACGATTAGAAAAAGGACTATCCTCATGTGTGTACTCTCTCTTTGTGTATACTTATTTATAGATGCTCACCTTATGGCATAAGGAAGTAAAGAGAGTACAGCTTGGGAGTGGTGATAAGATATAGTATAGCTTAAAGAAAGTGTCTACAGTCTCCTAATTCCTTCAATTAAAGCCAACCTCCCTCAATATATGTAATATATATTGATATGCAATTACATATTTTATGTAAATATAATATTGCATTAGTGTAAACTTGAAATATATGCCCAATGAACAAAATATACTACTATCAACTGGCATGGAAAGAGTTGATTAGGCATAGTTTCTATGTGGAATCAAAAATTATAATGGAAAACTGCTATTTCTAAATTTTCTAATGGTGCAGACAAATAATATGTTTACTGAAATAATAATAAAGAAACATCGTGTGGAAAACATCTACATTTTCAGGCATACGATATTCCAAGTAGTACATCATGTAATAGATAACAAGGGGTTGGAGGAAGTAACATCATAGGACATGTAGAAAGTGGCCTTTTGTGTAAAGTTACTTATAATTAAAAGTAGAGTTGAAACTTCCGTTTTATTTTGTAATTGCTTTCTGTCCCCTAACTGAATCTATTCTTTCCAAGTAGGTAGTAGAGACATAAAGTTGACATATTTAGTTTAAAAAGACATCAAGAACGTAACGGAATAAACCTCATTTATACTTCATGATAAATGTGTTGCCCTAATTTTCAGGTCTGTTTCTTAGAGAAGTAGAAACTGCCCAATACAATCAAAGAAGTTTCTCTTTTATTGTGCATGCCTGTCTTAGAGAACTCTTATTAATCTCTGATTTCCCAGTTTTAAAATCCCATGACTTCCTTTGTTAGTCCAAGTTTTATAGATTAAGCTGTCACAAGCTATATTCTTCTGGCAACATACACAGCTAAGCAATAGTGCCACCCCATAGAACCATGTGGGAAATGGTACTGAATGAAATATGACATTGCAATATCGCCTCCCTAATTAAGAGTTGCTCAAATCCTATAGGCTATCTGAGTTAGACACTGCTTCCTTGTATAACAGGGTAGGTGAAATCCTGGAAGGAAGTTACACTTTGTACAATCCAAATTTTATTTCTTTTTTCACTCAGCTATGGCTGGTGATTTTGTTTTGGGTTTGTTTATTTGTTTTTGTTTGGTTGGTTTGGTTTTTTGTTTTGTTTTGTTTTTTGACACAGGGTTTCTCCGTGTATTACTGGCTGTCCTGTAATGCGTTCTCTCCACCAGACTAGCCTTGAACTTTTAAGGATCCACCTGCCTGTGCCTGGGATTAAACTATCACCACTGCCCAGCTAGCAATGAGAATTTAAACGAAATAAGTTTAAACTTATTAATCCCAAATATTTGTAAATTCTATTTATTTTTATTTCTTGTGCATGGATGTCTGCTTGAGCTTTTTTATGTGCACCACAGGCTTTCTTAGTGTCCAGTGAGGTCAAAAGATGTAATTGAATCTCTTTGGGACTGATATTTCAGTGTCAGTGAGCCAGTCTCTATGGGTAACTGAAAGCAGGTCCTCTACAAAGAACACTAAGTGTTCTTAGCCACTGAGCACTCTATCCAGCCCCCAATACTAATTAAGTTCGTGTACAAAATTTGAAAATGATGATACTTGGTAAACAGGGGAAATATAAAACTTATATGTAATAAACTATGAAAACAGCTGTTGGATATTTAAGACTGATGGAAAATATGCCAGGCGCACTGCCCTTCAGTAGTAATTTATCTAGCTTTCACCACTGTGCAGCCAGATGACAATCCCCAGCTATTGACTTGTCTGAAATTGCCCCTAAGTTATAAGAACTCCCTCAGACTTATCTAGGATTTCTGTACCCTTCTACTTCAGCTAGCATCTATTGATTTAGGAGAGTGACAATTTTGAACGTAATGCCTAAATTATTGACATTTATCACTGCATAATTTTAAAAGAACAGAATTTGCCACATAAATCTCTTTCTCAGGAAGGCGATGTGGAACTCATTGTTCATAATAGCAATCAATTTCTTCTAGTGAGATATTACAAGGCGATATTACCTAAAATGCTGGTACACTGTGTATATAGCAATTTTAAATTCTTCTTTCCCCTCTAACTCTACTCACTCTTTTCAGATCAGATTTAAGTTTCTAGTCAACTTTTACTGTAAAATACTTGATTCTCATGCAGACGCTCACCACATTCTGCCTTTGTCATGTAAAGTGCCTTAGATGTCTCCATTCCACTGACAAGCCAGATAATTTAGTGAAAGTAGTAATCAGATTGGATTAGATACTCAGATCTGTCCCTATCTAGTGATAAATTCCATTTGGGCCTCAGTTTTCTTACGGAATTCTAGTTTGTACCTCTCCACTTTCCATAAAAGATTAAGAATAAAATTGATTATGCTTTTGCACAGTCCCTGCCTGTCACTTAGGAGCTCAATCAGTAGCCAGTCGGCATGAAGTCAAAATATTTGCTTTTTTTTAGCAATGCCTGACTGGCCACTGTGTTTCTGACTCTGTCATATTCAGTTCGTTACATATTCACTAGCGGAAAAAATAAACTTATTCTTTGTAACATTAAGGAAATATGGCTTTCAATTGTCCAATCAAGTTTTGTCTATAACAAATCATTTTCCTGTACTATATTTCTCTAATCACTGAACTCATTATTTAATTTAATTTAATTTTCCTTGCTTTGTCCTCTGTCCACACTTTATCAGTGTTTTATTATTCAACCTATTGATTTTGAGATTTTACTTGATTAAATTATTTTTCCTAATCTTTCTCTTCTCTTATATTCCAAAACATCTGTTCATATGCTCTTGAACTGACATAGCTAGTTAGGTATTAATATTAATCCCCCTGTGGAAAGAAGACTGACGTTAGTTACCTGATATGCTACTTAAAACATGCTGAAAACAATAGAAATATTCAATTTCCACACAGCTTTGCTGATTCATTAAGATGTGTATATCATGACCTAATTTCCTAATTTTGAAATTAATAGTATATATGCGAACAGCAGAGCCTTTCAAAATTTTTACATTAAAGCAATAAAGGTGTAAATGTACAAGTAGAAGTAATATTCTGTTTTATTTGGTTTCAACTTAATTGAACTTATACATCATTACTTGTAGGTAGACTGAGTTAAAGCTAATGTGTGCTTTCATTCAACTCATGCTTTAAGATAATATATGACATCAGCAAAGAAAAAAATTAGAACATACTTTTTTGAACATCTACGCTTATATTTTTGTGAAATTAAACATTGAAAGAAAAGTTTCATGTTGCGAGAGGTTCTCCCGCTCCTCCAGCCTATAGCTGCTGAGATACCAGCCCATTGGGGCGTGGTCTCTCTCCCTTTAAAAAACCGGCCACTTCCCTCTCCTCTCTCTCTTCACTTCCTGCTCCGCTGGCAACTAGACTCCCTTCCTGGTTGCATAGAAGGTTGCTGTCTGGGATGGTGATCTGTAAGTTTTTTCCCCTTTAAATAAATACCACCCTATTAATCATAATTCCAAACTGGTGTGGCATTGTTTATGACTTATGCCTTCAGTTGGCACCCAACATTTGGTTTTAGAACCTCTCCTTTCCCTGCTCGGCTGCCAGCCGCGAGTTAGGCATGGCGGGAGCCCTTCCTTCTTCAGCCGCTGCCTGTGCCTTGCAGCCTTGGCCTCCCCACGTGGATTTAAACTCCACAGGCCTGCGTAGTCTCTGCCCGCATGGTTTGCTCTTTTCTGAGTCGTTTTTAAATCTCCCTTGCAAGCACAGCTCTTAAGTGGTGCGAACCAGAGCATGTGGTTGCTGAAAGCTGCAACCCCTCAGGGTGACTCTGTCACGTGGAGGCATAAGCGGCTTCCTGGTTGCTCTTCTCTACCCCTGGATTCTGAGTTTCTGGTTCTGTCTCTGGAATTGATTTAATTACATTTACTTTGTTGAGAAACTCGCATTTTCCAGTTTTTAACATCTACTAAGGCACTGAAACAGGGCCCCGTTTTCATCGCGACTCGGCAACAGCGCCACCTGCTGGATAATAGGTAATATGGCAGTTTTCGTTTCTAACGCAAATTTTACTGCTTTGTTTTCACTAATACAATGGATTAGTAAATTTATATTTACTAATACAATGGATTACGTCATGCAAGGTTTATATGATTATGGGGATACCTTAATTTGCTTGTTACTAGGTTTCAGTTTTCCATATTCTATCATTAAGGAAGAATATGGCACTCCTAAAAACGATAGAATCTTTACGAACTGATAATGAACAACTAATTGACAGGATTAAAATTTTTGAAAATCAGAGGTTATCTGAACAAGTGGATACTGTGACAGACAAAATTGACTCCATATCCAAGGGTATTAGAAAGTTACCTGAAAGGGTTCAGGCTGTTGAATTTGACGTTCAGACTTTATCACAAAGTTTTGATAAGGTAACAGACAGAATGTACCTCCAAGATGGGAATCTACATGATATACAAGAAAAGTTTAAGGAGGACATGTTATCTTTGAAGGAAAAAATTAAAGCTTTGGAATCACAGGTGCAGAATGGGGACCAAAAAATTGATGCCTCAGTGAAATCACTGGAAATATATACAGGTCAGAAGATTCAGGATTTAAGAGAGACAATGATAAAAAGATTTGAAAAGATTGGAGAAATTATTGCATCTGGTGAACAGAGTAAGGAGGCACAAGGACAGGATACAATGCCTCCACCAGCTATTAGAATTGGCTTACCCAGGGTTCTAGCAACATACCCTATACTTAATTCTGACAAACTGTCAACTTCTAAAGGCTCAAAGGGAGTCAGAGAAGCTAGATGGACACCAATAGCAATGAATGATCAGAAAGAAATTAAGCAAGCTGTTGTTAATTTTGGCTTGCACAATGCATATGTAAAGGAAATGATAAGGACTTGGGCTTCTAATGCTAGAGCTACCCCCCATGATTTCCATCAGTTAGTTCTGCAGTTTTAGATAATGGACCTTGCTTGATGTTTGGAATTTATTTCAGAGAAGAATCCAAACATATGGAACAGCAAGGAAGAGCAAAAGGTATTGAGATTTCCCAAGATCAAATTCTTGGTGCAGGAGAATATGCTAATCCACAGGTCAAAGCTCTTTATGACGATGAAGAACTGTGTCTATGTCACCAAGCAGCTTTAAATGCTTGGAATAGGATACAAGATCCAGAAAAAAGGGTTGAATCATATACCAGAATTAGTCAGGAACAGAGAGAACCTGTTATTGACTTTTTGCAAAGATTAATTAAGGCTCTGGACATAGGGGTAACAGACCCAGAAGCTAGATGAATACTTCTTGAATCTCTAGATTTTGAGAATGCAAACATAGAATGCAAAAAGATAATTGGGCCTTTAAAGTCAAGATCAGCACCTATGGATGAATGGATTCAGCATACGATGAATGTTGAGACGTTTAGCTATAATGATGAATCTTGGGTAGGAGAAGTGATTTCCAAAGCAATGAGGAGACATCAAACTGCCAGGTGTTTTAATTGTGGTAAATTAGGACATTTGCAAAGGGATTGCAGGCAAAGAATATCTAGGAATAATATCTCTTCTGGGAATGACAAAAATAGGAGACCTCGGCCATCAGGTATATGTAGGAGATGCGGTAAAGGCCGACATTGGTCCAAAGAATGTAGGTCAACAACAGACAGACGGGGCAATCCGATATCATTGGGAAACTCCTTGGGGGTTCTCTCGCAGGCCCCCAAGCCAACAGTGGCCCAGTCATTCCCAGTCACAGTGGAGAACGTGCCTCACCAAGAAAATTAAAAGCTCCAATTTCTGCTGTAAAAAGTAATACTGGTCTAAATGATGAATTACGTGTGGAGGATGAGTCAGAAAACCAAGTAGTACAGAGTAAACGTATATTTTGGCAGACTTCTATTAATGATCAAAGACCAAAGCTAAGAGTCTGTGTAAATGGCACTTTTATTGAAGGCTTATTAGACACAGGTGCGGATGTAAGTATCATTACCCCAGAATCTTGGCATCTGAATTGGCCTCTTCAAGAGGTATATATTAAGTTCCTGGGAATTGGAACCCTATCTCGTGTAAAACAAAGCACAAGATGGGTTGAATGCATAGGGCCCGAAGCGCAAATAGGAAGACTAAGGCCATATATAGCCAATATTGCCATAAATTTATGGGGCCGTTACCTGCTACAGCAATGGAATACCCAGCTTAACATTCCTGTAGTTCCAGGAACTCATAATTCTGGGAAGGATATGATGAGGTATTATGGAAAAAGGTCACCAGCCATTCAGGCTGTACAAGAACATACAGCAAATACCAAACCTTTAGAGGTACCAACAGCCCTACCTTTAAAATGGCTAACTGAGAAGCCAATATGGATCAAACAGTGGCCTCTAGCTGAAGATAAACTACAGGCATTGGAACAGCTGGTGCAAGAGCAACTAGATGCTCACCATATTGAAGAATCAACCAGCCGTTGGAATTCTCCTGTGCTTGTTGTAAAAAAGAAATCTGATAAATGAAGAATGGTGACAGATCTAAGAGCTGTCAACAAAGTAATTCAACCTATGGGCCCACTACAATCTGGAATTCCTTTGCCTTCTCTGTTACCAAAAGGATGGCCTCTTATAGTTATTGATTTGAAAGGTTGTTTTTTCACTATACCATTACAAGAAAAGGATAGAGAAAAATTTGCCTTCACAGTGCCTACTTATAATAATTCTCAGCCTAATAGGAGATATCAATGGACTGTCCTCCCACAGGGTATGCTCAATAGTCCTACATTGTGCCAATATTTTGTAAGTAAGCCATTGGAAATAATTCGTAAACAATTCCCCAAGTCCATAATTTATCATTACATGGATGACATCTTGTTATCTGATTCAAATAAAGATACTTTAGAAAGGATGTTTGAAGAAGTAAAGAAAGTCTTGCCTAGGTGGGGATTACAAATTGCCCCTGAAAAGATTCAAAGAGGAAATTCTATTAATTACCTAGGTTACAGAATAGGGTTAGAGAAAATTAAAACGCAAAAGGCACAAATTAGGAGAGACCGATTAAAGACTCTTAACGCCTTCCAAAGATTGTTAGGAGACATTACCAGTCTACGACCAGCTATTAGGGTAACACCTGATCTAATAGTTCATTTAAACAAAACCTTAGATGGTGATAAAGATTTGAATAGTCCAAGAAAACTGACAGCTGAAGCAGAAAAGGAACTGACAATGATTGAGGAAAAATTACAGGAGGCACATGTGGATAGGGTGAACCCAAATCTTAGCTGCATCCTAGTCATACTGCCTTCCAGAATTTCTCCTACAGGGATTCTAATGCAGAGGGAAGATATTATTTTAGAGTGGATATTTATACCTAATAAACCAAGTAAAAAATTAAAAACTTATGTGGAAAAAGTCTCTGAATTAATTATAAAAGATAAGCTGAGACTTCGTCAACCAGCAGGTATAGACCTAGCATAAATTATAGCGCTTTTTACTACTGAAGAAATAAAAAAGTTATGGGAAGACAATGAACCGTGCCAAAGAGCTTATGCTAATTTTTTTGGAGAAATTAATAGCAACTATCCCAAAAGTGGTAGACTTAACCTCATAAAAAGAGCTTCTTGGATTCTTCCTCGAAAAGTCCCTGATGCTCCAATAACTGGAGCCCGTACGTTCTATACTGGGGCAAATAAATCAGGGAAGGCAGGTTACAAGTCAGATGAATTGAGTAAGGTGGAACAAAGCCCTTATAATTCTGTCCAGAAGGCAGAATTATATGCCATTCTTTTGGTGCTAAGGGATTTTAAAGAACCTCTTAATATAGTTACAGATTCACAATATGCAGAAAGAGTTATCTTACATATTGAAACCGCTGAATTTATACCAGATGACACAGAGGTGACTTCATTGTTTATCCAGGTACAAGACATAATCAGGAACAGGCTTTGTCCGATGTATATAACACACATCCGGTCCCATAGAGGTCTGACTGGTCCTCTAGCCCAAGGCAGTGCTGAGATTGATCAATTATTGATTGGAAATGTGTTGCAGGCCTCAGAATTTCATAAGAAGCATCATGTCAATAGTAAAGGCCTAAAGAAAGAATTTTCCATTACTTGGCAACAAGCTAAGGACATTATAAAGAGATGTCCTACTTGTTCTTTCTATAATCAAACACCATTGCGTGCAGGGAGTAACCCAAAGGGCACTAAGTGAAATGAAATCTGGCAGATGGATGTGTTCCACTTTATGGAATTTGGTAAATTAAAATATGTACACCACACAATAGACATGTATTCAGGTTTTCAATGGGCTACTGCCCTGAGCTCAGAAAAGGCTGATTCAGTAATCACACATTTATTGGAAGTTATGGCCATCATGGGTATACCTGCACAAATAAAGACAGATAATGGTCCAGCATATGTATCTAAGAAAATGAAACGCTTTTTTGATTATTATAATATAAAACACATTACAGGAATACCAAATAATCCTACAGGTCTGGCAGTTATAGAAAGATCAAATCGTACTATAAAGGATATGCTGAACAAACAGAAAGGGACCGAAAATACCCCCAGAAATAGATTACATAATGCTTTATTAACCTTGAATTTTCTTAACGCTAATGAGAAAGGAACGACAGCAGCAGAAAGACATTGGATAATGGAAAAGTCTGCTGAACTAAATCAACCGATTTATTTCAAAGATGTGCTGACCTCTCAGTGGAAACCAGGAGATATGCTACGTTGGGGAAGGGGTTTTGCTCTTGTTTCCACAGGAGAAGAAAAATTGTGGATACCATCAAAATTAATAAAGTTTCGATTTGAAGAGGAGAAACCTCTTGGAAAGGAGAAATGACAACTCATCCACAATGATGATATTCATACAGGTGGTAAGAAAAACATATAAAATGGGGGCAGGGTTCTGTTCTTATCTCCACAGGAAACACTCATCTTTGAGAAATTCAAGGGACCCTGGATGTTTGGATACTGACAGATGGAAAAATACCTGCCCAATAGGAAATATCAAGAAAACTGAATGAGTTGTGTAAGTAATATTAAACCATATTTCTAAATTTATAAATCTGGTTTTGAAGTTGGACTCTGGCTCAGTCCCTCTCCAATTCCAAGCCTGTTAGTAAGAGAAAAACCCAGAGTTTCTGTCTCATGTCAAGAGCCATGATATGGGACAGAAAGAAATATGAGTTTAGAAAACATCTTTGCTTTTCTTCATATCTATCATACTTTTCATTGAATATATCTATCATGCCTTTCAGGAATTATGTATGTATGTGTGTGTGTGTATATATATATATATATATATATATATATATATATATATATATGATTAATGTTTAAGTTTTTCACAATGAACAATGAGTTTTTCCTGACGTGACATTTGAAGTTTCCAGGAAGAAGATGGGGCCCCATAACAACAACTCCACCTGGTTGATATGACGTCATGATACTGATAGCGCTACTACAAGACCTGCTTTGGGTACCAGCTGCACAGGACAGTTCCAACTTGGTTAGCTGAAATGGTGCACATCTTATACAACATTTTGGCCAGACCTGCACAAAATATTCAGAGACTATTGGCAATTTTAAAAGACATTGATCTTGAAATTTAACCATCATTTTACTTTCACAGGATCCCCCAGAAAGAACGTCGCCCCTATGACAGCTGGAAGTAATTCTAGAGGGCGACGTCCCCTCTCCCAGTAAAGTTTGCCCTTGGGTTTAGGGACATCATTTAGGGGTTGATTATAATTAGTATACGATTGAGGGTTGGGGGAGGAATTTTATAAGCTCAGGGATCATTTTGAAAAAAAAAAGAGGGATGATGGAATAATAGATTTGTAATTGTGAGTTACTGTTTTTAGACAAATATATTGGTATAGATTCTTGTATATTGATACAAAGTTAAATTGTATTGACTATTGTATGCATGCATGTTTCTACCACTGTTTAAAACATTTTTTTATGTATTGACATATATTGTATTGATATATATATAGTATATATTTACCATATTGCAGTGTACATTTCTACCTCTGATTAAGATACTTATATAATATTTGTGTATTGATATATATTTACCTACTGCAATGTATATTTGTAAATTGTTTATATTTGGAGGTCATTGTCCTCATTTGTTTCACAGTCGTTTATTGTCTTAGTCTTTATGTTAGATAGATATTGAGAATTATATAGATTAATAGTCATCTAAGTTTGTCATTTATAATTAGACTAATCAGGTTCCTTAGATATATAGAGATTATACTCAGTATAGATAGATAATCTTCAACTTCTTCAAAGAGCTGTAGAAAATGGCCTTTAATCCAACTCAGAGTTTTGTGGTAGTGAGACACCATTGCTCCTGGCAACACCGCTCTATTCCCGAGAGAATGTTAAGCACCAAAGACACTCCACCTGGAGCCTTTCTTTTTGGCAGAACTGGCCTTTGGGCAAAGAAATGCCCATATCTCAACCACTGACAGAGATACAGAGCATGCATCAATGGATAAAACAGGACTGTCATATCCTGCCAAGACAGGGTAAGATAGTTTTGAAAAGTTGCTTGCCTTTGAAAATGGTATGTCAGTTATGTTAGGCCTTAGCCAAAGTTGGTTGCTTCAACACTGCAAATGTGACTTTGGGTGATTGCCCAGGTAGCTAGTTGTCACTGTGATTTGTTGCATGTTTTGGAAGTTGTTTTACTGAACTTCCTAATTACCCAGGTAATGTTATTTCCCTTCTCAGATCTTTGATGGGATTGAAGACTATATAAATGTAGTTACTTTCTCTCATGACTTGGCCAAGTTATTTATTATACAAGACCTAAGCTAGTTAGAATAGGATATTTGTACTTATTGTATATAATTTCATAGTAGGTTTAGAACTCTCTTATTTAAACAGAAGGGGGAGGTGTTGCGGGAGGTTCTCCCGCTCCTCCAGCCTATAGCTGCTGAAATACCAGCCCATTGGGGCGTGGACTCTCTCCCTTTAAAAAAGCGGCCACTTCCCTCTCCTCTCTCTCTTCACTTCCTGCTCCGCCGGCAACTAGACTCCCTTCCTGGTTGCGTAGAGGGCTGTTGCCTGGGACAGTGATCTGTAAGTTTTTTCCCCTTTAAATAAATACCACCCTATTAATCATAATTCCAAATTGGTGTGGAATTGTTTGTGACTTACACCTTCAGTTTCATGATACATATCTCTAACCCAAGCATGCTGGAGCTAAGGCAGCAGAATTATCAGATTTAAATTAATCATACTATTTAGTAAGTTCAAGGCCAATGTATGCTTTGTAGTAAGACTTATATTTAATTAATTAAACTTAGCAGCTCTGAATAATAATTTGACTATAGAGCATGATACTACAATGATTTAAAAAATATTTTCAGCTCTTTAGGAATTTGTATAATGTATTTTGATTACATTCATTTCCTCCATCAGGTCCTAGATTTATTCTACATTTTTAACCTTCCAATTCTGTGTACTCTTTAAAAAAATCTCATTGTTATAAATGTGTGATGCTCATATACTCTTGCCTATTTGCGCCTTGGTTTATTTTATGATCTCAAACCACCCCTCTCACCATGGCTTTCTTGCTGTGATGGACTGAGTTCCTGTGAACCAGTTATTCCAATGAATTGTCCTCTCTTTAAGTTGTTTTATATAGCATATTTGTTCACCAAAGCAAGAATGATAACTAATATACAGATAAGCTGTGTTTCAATATGTTAGAAGAAATTCAATGGTTCTGAATTATCATTTGAATATTCAACTATAACTGAAAATAAAAGTTGAAAAGGGAAAGTTACTCCTACATGCTACACTCTCATTGGATTACAAAGTTCATTTGAAGACTCAGTTTTCTTTTCATAGGTTTAAAATTTCTAGTGTAAATTATGTAAATTCATATAACTGGGAGAAGTAAAGTGAGAAAAATAATTTCATAAGGAAGAAAGACCAAGTCTGTTGTGATGGGAACAGAATTAAATCAAGCAAAATTAAAACAAGTTGAGAATATAGACTGGATGGCAGAAGTGCAGTATGAGCATAAGGGGATTCTTTTTCTGTTGTTTATTTATTTATTCACATTGTGTGCATTTACTCATTGTAATCTGGACATTATTTTAATAACTTGATGGGTATTACGGAGCAAACTTAGGTATCCATGATATAGAGTTTGCTTTCTTAGGATGGAAACTGATGGTGTCTATTGGGAGAGCAAAGTAGGTCTCTGCTTTGATGGTGGCATTAGCAGTGATGAGAGATTAAAACCAGAAAAGACAAATGAGATGTATAAGCAACAATGCCCACAACAAACTATATGTTTTAGAAAATTAATTCCCCATTAAGATTATCTGCAGACTGTCACCAATCCTATATCAATTATCACAGTGTCTGAATATAATAATTCCCCTTTCCTGTTTTTATCTGTGTTTATTTACCACAGAGCTCAGGAAGGATGTAAGTCACCTTAAGGAATTATGCAGAGTAAAATGGGACAAATCCCTGTACTCTTTGTCTCAAATGTCCTGGAGATTGAGTTTCTCAAACAAAAGCAATCCCCTTAGCATATCATAGAACTACTCATGAAACAGAAGGGGCCTCTACACAACTGTCTGTCTTGGATCACTAAATAATAATTATTTGGAAGATTACAGGCCTCTATAATTCTTATTCCACTAGAATTTGAGAATTGATGAGCTCAGGATCTGTTAAGGACTTAAGAGCTTTCCGAGGAAATGATTTATATAAAGACAGGGTTTTACATTACAGTGTTCTCCTTTCCCACTGCCATGCAAGGGTGGGGCTCACCCCAAGAGCAGCTTATATGGCATTTACTCCATAAGCTGCTGACTATAGTCTTTATGTCTGGAGCTCAATATCTCACAGATGGTGCAAGCTGTAGCCACTACTTCTTAGTGCTATTTGCCAGTTATTGCAGGATCTCTGCAGGGTCACAATTGCATTTGTGTTCTGCGGTGCAGTTTGAAATACATCATCTTTGACAGCTGCTACACTTACTTGATAAACAGCATCTATGACAAAGTTTTTGTAATTTCCATTTCACTGACTGCATTTAAAGCATAAAACAGAGTTAATATGTGTTTACATGAGAAAAATAAACCTGCAAATGAATTGGAAAATTACAATAATTTTCTAATTAACTAAAACAAAATTAAAAACAAAATTACCCTCAATTACAAGCAAATTTTAGAGAAAAACAAAAACGCTGAATTCCTTCATTCATTTACCTAGTATAATTTTCACACTTTTTTTTGTTTTTTTTCTATTAATGCCTTAAGTCACATACATACATGTGTATTGTAAATAAATATGCATATATAGTTAGATTGTTACTACTGTATGGTAATGTTCTTGATAATGTTATAATCTGAAACTATTTGGAATGCGCATTAGTGTCCCATGACAGTAATAATTACTATACTTAACAAATACATATTGGTATTTTGTGACTAATACATGGTGACCTCTGGCAAGCAAATTTCAAATCTCAGTGTGAAGAATGAAGATTGTAGCAGGAAATCAGGTGTGATATGTGAGAACAAACATAAAGATAATGTAAATAAATTCAACAAGGTAGTGGATAATAGTTCATATTTTGCAAGGAGCATGTTCTTTGCCATTGGATACTCATTTTCAGAGCATTCCATTTGTGGCCAGAAATCAGTACCTTATGTACATTCCACTGATAGAGATGGCCTGTCAGCTGCCCTCAGCTTGACAAAAGTTTAGGTAATTGTCTATCTCAATATGGGTCTTGACCTTCTTTCTTTGATTATTCAATTTAGGAAATGTATGATTATGAATTTTGTCTCCTTGCAATGTGAATCACTTTCTTTATTCTCATTATTTTACTTACTTAATTCTGATGATTTTTCTTTTTGAGCCCTTTGAAATCTAATCATCACAGAGAAAGTCATCCTGTTGCTCCATTTTTTTTTCTTTGTTTTGTTTTGCTTTGTTTTGAGACAGGATTTCTTTGTGCAACAACTTTGGCTGTACTGGAACTCTCTTTGTAGAACATGCTTTCCTAGAGCTCATGGCAATTAACCTGTGTCTACCTCCCAGGTGTAGGATTAAAGGCTTACACCACCAATTCCTGGCCTGTTGCCCAATTTTTACTGGAAGGTCGTAACATAACATCGCCAGAATCAATTAACAAACATAAATGGCGTAGTGGTATTTGAAAGACCCTCGACGAGGACCTCTTTTCGGGAGGAGACCTCCCCAACGCCAAGGAACAGGCCAAGACCGCACGGATGCAAATCACAAGAGGTTTATTGAGTAGACACAGGTACCTGAGGGCAGCAAGATCTCTTGGAAGATTTGCGCACCTGCCAACTGGAGGGCGGGCTTTTTATAGGGAAGAGCAAAAAGCAAGTTTAGAGAAGCAAAAGCATGGTTATCGATCGACCGGAATGAGGCGGGGGCATGAATGGTTTCCCCTCTCAGCATGGGTGTCAGCAAGAAGCAAGTTTACAGAAGCAAAAGCGTGGTTATCGGAATGCACGGGGGGCATGAAAGGTTTCCTCTCTCAGCATGGATGCCTGGCAACAATCATCCTGTTCCTATCTTATAGCTAACCTGCTTTGTTGACATCCTATCTTATTGACATCTTGCCTTGCAGTCTTCCTATCTCTATCTCCTGTTCTCTCAGGCACCTGGGATGTTCTAACGGGAGCAGGCTGGCTGCTGATCCGGAGATTTGTTTAAAACAAACAGGACGTTCCCCCGGGAGCATGCTAGCTGCGGGTTTTGAGGAGGGGGTCTGTAGGGTCTTTCAGTATTGTTAACCTCACTACTAATAAACTCGCTTGTCTTTTGTCCTTCAGGAGAGTTAAGTCAATTTGTGTTTTCTGTAAGTGGTCTATTGCTAGATTCAAGATTGTGGATTTCCTCTACTGTTTACCTTGTCAGGGTAATAATTTGATATTAGTTTGAGAGAAATGGTTAGACTCTTGTGTCTGCATATCTATAGTTAAGAACTACATTTCGTTTGAATGTGGTTGCTTTGTGCAGTTACTCATGTACTACATTCCTTTAAAGCTGCAATAACGATCCCATTAAGAAACAATAAAGCAACTGTTCTGATCAACTTACGTTTTTATGAGAAGCTGTATTTCACTTATGGGATGAGAGAGGGCCATTGGGTTGTGCAAAGTTTGACCCTTGGATGTTGTATTGATTGGCTGAGTCCTTGTGTTTTGTGCTTGGTCTGGCTAGAAGCAGAGTCCTTAGAAAAGGTTTATCTTCAGGAGGAGAAGTGCTGAGTCACTCCTACCAGTGATCTTTAGAGGACTCTTTGATGTCAGCTGAGAAACGCCAGCCTGACTTGAACATAGCATTGCAGTATCGTGTGTGGATTTGTAGTGACAAACCGAAAAACTAGAAAAATGTGTTAACATCTCTTTACTTTATCCAGTTTTGCTTTGGGCTCCCTTTTTTTCCAACAAAACTTGGAAAGTTTTCCTTAGCTTTCTTAGAAATTTAAATAATGAGACAGATTTCTTACTCTAATATTTTCAATTTTATTTCAAGTAAAATGAAACATTTAAAATAGTAACTTGTGTTTGTTCTTTAAAAATTTCCTGCACATACATACATATATAGATATAGAGTTTTCAGTATCCATAGAGTTATGTTGTAACAATAAATAATTCATATTAATGTTCATAAATAGTACTGACATGAACATAACATTTAGAGCTGGATTCATATATGTTTGTATTTTAAACTCTGAAGTGGATTTTTTCTAAGCAGAGATTCCATAATTTGGACACTACATTACATGTATTTATGCATGAAATGAATTATCACCCTATGCATGCATATATATATGTAAAACTATACATATTTTGGTTCATTTTACATGTACATGTATAGTAGCCAGTTTAGAAAATGAAAACACTTTATTGCACATAGTGAATGCTATTAAATCACCTTGACTTGGAAAAAATTCTAGAATCCAAAGCTACAAAAGGAAGTTTACTACCTAGAAAAATATACATTGATTTAATATATGTACATGTAAAGTAACTACAGAGTTTTGTCTTTTTATGTTTACTTGTATTGGGACTATTTCTCTTATAGTCAGCTTCAAAACAACTAACTGTGGCCTCTGATGGGCTTTAATCCTTTAACACATTTTTTGAATAATGTGTTATTATTCTAACCATAAAGATTTTCTTTATTTGATTTCCAGATTGTCATTGATTTTTCAGAATGTCTATTTGAGAATAATCTAAAGAAAGGTTGTAGAACTACCTAATCAATATACCATTACTCTTCATGAATTTGGCTGATTATCCATTTATTCTCTGGATATTGGATAACAATTCAACAGTGCTATATCTGGCTTGTAAGGTTGTTGAAGCCAAGAATCTGATGCTTCTGGAGTCTGAGAAAACATTTAATTTAACAGTGGCCTTTCCTTCTTCCATGAGGCTCTAGGTATCACAGATCCTAATTTTCAATTAAGTTTAAGTAGAAAAAATACTTGGCCTTACAAAAACTTAATCTTTCTTGAGTAAACATGATGCAAAGAACCATCATGTGAAATGGCAACTCAATTTAATGGGATTAAATTTTCTGTGACTTCATAATCAAAGGTAACTAAAATTACAGTTTATAACTATGACAATATTTAGTTCTAAACATGTTAAGAGGACAGTAATTTGAGAATCAATAATCTAAGTAAAGAAAGGCACCACAGAACAAGAGATTTCTGGAACAATATGGGTATAATTAGTCTGCTTTATTAGTAGGAACCATGTGAATTATACAACATTAATTGACTCTATTCATCCAGTTAAAATACTTCACTGAATTTACCTTAGAGAATTCTATTAAGGCAAATATTTATAAGTCCAGATAAACAGTGTCACATATCTAAACAATGAGATGAAATCTTAACATGCATTAATAGATGCTTAGTTTATATTTTCATATTTGAATTAGTATTCAGAAATTGAGCATAATACCCTAATTTCTATAAGCGGAAGTGGTGATGGTCAGAGAACTTCACAGTTTATAGAGTAAGCCTAGAATTTAGATGCAGCAAGATCTGACTCCATAAACTGCTCTTTTATGACTATAGCACATTCCTTTAGACAGTTT
Organism: Microtus oregoni; assembly: GCF_018167655.1. NCBI lineage: Eukaryota > Metazoa > Chordata > Mammalia > Rodentia > Cricetidae > Microtus > Microtus oregoni. The sequence goes on from NW_024543060.1 coordinate 22,472,420, forward strand.
CGAGACAATTGTTCCACTATTAACTGTGGAGTATTCTGGTTCCTATGGTAATGTAAATAAACCCATGAGGTCCTTCCCCCATTATGTTATGACAATGAGAAATTATTTTTCTCCCTGAAGGTTGCAAAGTCCAGAGAGAAGCAGTGTCCGCCTCTTTGTCTATTCATCCATACTGATTCTTCCTTTTGTGACAAGACTTCCTTTGCCCTCAAACCTCGTTTTCAGTTATTAGCATAAATTTGGTGCTTCCCTCATCATGATGTTTTAGTATTTTCTCTATGGTTTCTATTGAATTTACTTCCTTAGTTTATATAGCTCTACTAAAATTAAGAGACTGAATTATTTCCTTCTGATCCTAGTTTAACAGTAAACAAAAACGACTTTCTGGAGTCAGGCACATGTAATAGCACCTTCATGAGATATCAAATGCCATCAAAATGCATATAGTTCATTTGGGGTCTTTGAGGCACAGAGTCACCATTAAGTGCAAGTTTGCTAAAGTTGTTTCCTTTAAGTTTTCCTGTTTCACCCATTTGTGAACACACTAGAGTTGTGGTCCTTTTAGAATATGTCTGTCACTGTTTCCTATGGTTGCCCATAAATGCCATCTGTGGCTGCAGTGGGATAGGACTTGAAAACCTCACTGTTCTTGGCAAAAGATAGCTTGTTCCCTTCCAATTGTCTCCCTCCTACCAATAACTTTGAAGCCTGACATTCTGTGGTTGCTTTCAGTTTTAAAAGTACAGACACATCTCTTACTCCTGTAACACCTCAACCATCTGAATTAATTGGATATAGGAATGAATCCTTATCTTAAGTATTTTATACCATCTAAATTTTTAAATCTTAAGTATAAAAAGCACATTAAATAAATAATGAAATGTACAAATATTTATCAGTGAGTAAAATATAGTAAAGAGTTTTAAAATTCACATGCATAAGATAAAAATACTACTTAAAGCTAACAAATACAGTTTAAAATGAAGAATTTTTATCTTTTGCGATAAACATAGATGGAAATAATATGTAGAGATTGAGTACTTTGTGCCAAGGTCTGCCCTAAGCCCAGAGAATCACTAACACTAAAACACTATAGGATTTCTGGTGGAATTTCCAATTTAATATAAAGAAAGGAATTAAAGTAAATAATGAAAACATGTCCTGTGTACAGTCTTTGGATATGTAAAAGCATCAATGAGAAAGTTGAGCAAACGAAAGATAACATGGAAGAAAGATTCTTACAAGAATCTTTTACAAATGACAAAGAGGGTTATTGAGGAATTTGCAATGATGTCTGCTAAAACTTGGGCCATAAAACAATACTGTAAACTTGTCAATGATCAGCAAATGAAGGACCAAAATATGTGAGAGCCAAATAGAATCTATCAATAAGGGGATGTGAGTGGTGCCAAGAAGAATTATCCATTGTAGACATTTAAGCGGAAAGATATTCAATGCAGGAAAGTACATGTTTGTCCATTTGTCAAGATATCTGTGGAAGACTATATCATCAAACTTTTCAAAGAGGTTTTACTACAGGTGTAATTTAGAAGTAAAGGAGTTGCCTCCCGTGCCATGGCCTTTCAAACACTTTAAAGCAGACACTGGCTACTAAATCGCTGTGCTTGGCTACCATAGTCTCACCTGTATTTCTGTTGAGAGTTGAGAGAGCAGAACTCAGATGAACTTTAAGTGATCTATCCAATATCACAGGAAATTATTAAACTTATGCAACTTTATTTGTAGATATTTGCATGACAATTGTGGAAAGCTCCAAATGGAATATTTAAACAATTCCACTGATCATTAGTTTGTGTATATAAGGTACATGTACACCATTTCACAAATACTTTTATCTTCAAAATGTGGGAGCGTTCCATGTATAAACAACACTCGGCATCTATCCACTTCCTGGGGATTCACTAACACTCCCCACAGTGAAAGGTAATCTTGTCCCAAAACATTTTCCCTTTTCTTATTATAGTCTTGAATCCTATAATATAATTAAATTATAAAGTTAGGGTGCAATACTAATTTTGTACTAAATACAATTAGAATAGGATTACTAAGTCACTTATGTGATGTCATTTTTATGTGTAACCTTAATGTCTATTAACCATGGCCCAAATACATTAACTTTAAATTTTCAGTAATAATCAATCCATACATTTTAAATAGCATGTCATTCTGACTAATTTTACACCAACCCTCTTTGCTTTCCTATGGAAAGATGTTACACATTTCTGTATTACAGCAACAATATATGTACCATACCATTGTTGATCCCTTAGTAATCAGATTTAGTGTCAACAACTGTATACAAGTAGCCTTAAGTTTACCCTATAATGGCTTTAGTTCAGATGAATAGTGATGATTTCAATATATCAAGGGGAAACTTCCAAGTATTTCCTTTAAGTGAAAAGGCAGGGATTTATGATTCTATAAAGAAGAAAGAAATAATGTGTCCTATGGTTCCTAAGATCCATGGAGAGTGCAAAACAAGGAGACATGCTTCATGGGACAATCTGAGAAATGTGTTGAGAGATAGTATTTGTGATTATGCTGATATCACACACTATATTTCTCAAACCTGGAGAATTATGTCAGTCATTGAATGTGACCTCTTAAAACAATAAAGAGACACAGTTAACATTAGAAGTACAACGGTGTTGCCTGAATAAGATGTCTTATAATAAAGGTTTCACTTTAAAGGTATACTAAGAACATGCTAAAATACTGATGAATACAATATAGTAAATGCTTAAACTGGCAGAGAGAGACACAATTTACTCTCTCTCTCATATCCCTTTCACACACACACACACACACACACACACACACACACCATAATAAGATTTTTTTTTTATTGAGAAAAGGAAAAAAAAAGTTTCTCCCTCCTCCCAGCCTCCCATTTTCCTCCCCCTCCTCCCACCCTTTACCCCTCTCCCCACTCCTCTCCCCCTCCCTCTCCAGTCCAAAGAGCAGTCAGGGTTCCCTGCCCTATGGAAAGTCCAAGGTCCCCCACTCCGTCCATGTCTAGAAAGGTGAACATCCAAACTGGCTAGGCTCCCACAAAGCCAGCACATTACGTAGGATCAAAACCCCGTGCCATTGTCTTTGGCTTTTCATCAGCCCTCATTGTCCACCATGTTCAGAGAGTCCGGTTTTATCCCCTGCTTTTTCAGTCATAGTCCAGCTGGCTTTGGTGAGCTCCCAATAGATCAGCCCCACTGTCTCCGTAGGTGGGTGCACCCCTCGTGGTCCTGACTTCCTTGCTCATCTTCTCCCTCCTTCTGCTCCTCATTGGGACCTTGGGAGCTCAGTCCAGTGCTCCAGTGTGGGTCTCTGTCTCTATCTCCATCCATCACCAGATGAAGGTTCTATGATGATATGCAAGATATTCGTCAGTATTGCTATAGGATAGGGTCGTTTCAGGTTCCTTATCCTCACCTGCCCAAGGAACTAACTGGGGACATCGCCTCGGGCTCCACTCTAGGTTCAAGTCTCTTGCCAGCCCTAAGGTGGCTCGCTTAACTAAGAATTGTGCTTCCGTGCTCCCCTATCCAGCCTTCCTTTATCCCAATCATCCTGTTTCCCCAAGTTCCCCCCATCCTCCCCTTCTACCTTTTCTCTCCCCATCTCCCCTTACCCCCAACCCACCCCACCCCCAAGATCCCACTTTCCTTCCCAGCAATTTTGTCTACTTCCCATAGGCAAGAGTGTAACTATATGTTTTTCCATGGGTTCACCTTCTTATGTAGCTTCTTTAGGTTCAACAATTGTAGACTCCGTGACCTTTATTTATGGCTAGACACTAATTATGAGTGAGTACATCCCATGTTCATCTTTTTGTGTCTGGCTTACCTCCCTCAGGATAGTGTTTTCTATTTCCATCCATTTGCATGCAAAATTTGAGAAGTCATTGTTTTTTACTGCAGCATAGTACTCTACTGTGTATATATTCCACACTTTCTTCATCCATTCTTCCATTGAAGGACATCTAGGTTCTTTCTAGGTTCTGGCTATTACAAATAATACTGCTATGAACATAGTTGAACAAATGCTTTTGTCATATGATTGGGCATCTCTTGGGTATATTCCCAGGAGTGGTATTGCTGGATCCAGGGGTAGGTTGATCCCGAATTTCCTGAGAAACCGAAACACTGATTTCCAAAGTGGTTGCACAAGATTGCATTCCCACCAGCAATGGATGAGTGTACCCCTTCCTCCACAGCCCCTCCAGCAAAGGCTATCGTTGGTGTTTTTGATTTTAGCCATTCTGACAGGTGTAAGATGATATCTCAAAGTTGTTTTGATTTGCATTTCCCTGATTGCTAAGGAGGTTGAGCAGGACCTTAAGTGTCTTTTGGCCATTTGAACTTCTTCTGTTGAGATTTCTCTGTTCAGTTCAGTGCCCCATTTTTTAATTGGGTTAATTAGCATTTTAAAGTCTAGTTTCTTGAGTTCTCTATATATATTGGAGATCAGACCTTTGTCTGTTGTTGGGTTGGTGAAGATCTTCTCCCAGTCAGTAGGTTGCCTTTTTGTCTTAGTGACAGTGTCCTTTGCTTTACAGAAGCTTCTCAGTTTTAGTACGTCCCATTTATTCAATGTTGCCCTTAATGTCTGTGCTGCTGTGGTTATACTTGGAAGCAATCTCCTGTGCCCATCTGTTGTAGGGTACTTCCCACTTTCTCTTCTATCAGGTTCAGTGTGTTCAGACTGATATTGAGGTCTTTAATCCATTTGGACTTGAGTTTTGTGCATGGTGATAGATATGGGTCTATTTTCATTCTTCTACAGGTTGACATCCAGTTGTGCCAGCACCATTTGTTGAAGATGCTTTCTTTCTTCCATTGTATACTTTTAGCTCCTTTATCGAAAATGAGGTGTTCATAGGTTTGTGGGTTAAAATCCAGGCCTTCTATACGATTCCATTGGTCCACTTCTCTGTTTTTATGCCAGTACCACACTGTTTTCATCACTGTAGCTCTGTAATAGAGTTTGAAGTCAGGGGTGGTAATGCCTCCAGACAATCCTTTATTGTATAGTATTGTTTTGGCTATCCTGGGTTTTTTGTTTTTCCATATAAAGTTGATTATTGTCTTCTCAAGATCTGTGAAGAATTTTGATGGGACCTTGATGGGGATTGCATTGAATCTATAAATTTCCTTTGGTAGAATTGCCATTTTTACTATGTTGATCCTCCCAATCCAAGAGCAAGGGAGGTCCATCCATTTTCTGGTATCCTCTTCAATTTCTTTCTTCAATGCCTTAAAGTTCTTGTCAAATAGATCTTTTACTTCCTTGGTTAGAGTTACCCCAAGATATTTATGCTGTTTGTGGCTATCGTGAAAGGTGAAGCTTCTCTGATTTCCCTCTCTGCTTCCATATCCTTTGCGTATAAGAGGGCGACTGATTTTTTGGAGTTGATCTTGTATCCTGCCCCATTACTAAAGTTGTTTATCAGCTGTAAAAGTTCTTTGGTGGAGTTTTGGAGGTCGCTTATGTAGACTATCATATCATCTGCAAATAACGAAAGTTTCACTTCTTCCTTTCCAATTCGAATCCCCTTGATCCCCTTATGTTGTCTTATTGCTATTGCTAGAACTTCAAGCACTATATTGAAGAGGTATGGCGAGAGTGGACAGCCTTGTCGTGTTCCTGAGTTTAGTGGGATGGCTTTGAGTTTCTCTCCATTTAATTTGATGTTAGCTGTCGGCTTGCTGTATATTGCTTTTATTATATTTAGGTATGACCCTTGTATCCCTAATCTCTCCAATACTTTTATCATAAAGGGATGTTGGATTTTGTCAAATGCTTTTTCAGCATCTAATGAAATGATAATATGGTTTTTTTTTCTTTCAGTTTATTTATATGATGGATTACATTGATAGATTTTCATATGTTGAACCAGCCCTGCATCTCTGGGATGAAGCCTACTTCATCATAATGGATAATTTTCGTAATGTGTTCTTGGATATGGTTTGCCAGTATTTTGTTGAGGATTTTTGCGTTGATATTCATGAGTGAGATTGGCATATAATTCTCTTTCTTGGTTGAGTCTTTGTGCGGTTTTGGTATCAGAGTGACTGTAGCTTCATAAAAGGAATTTGGCAATGACTCTTCTGTTTCTATATTGTGAAATATATTAAGGAGTATAGGTATTAGGTCTTCTTGGAAGTTCTGGTAGAATTCCGCATTGAACCCATCTGGTCCTGGGCTTTTTTTGGTAGGGAGGTTTTTGATAACAGCTTCTAATTCTTCGCGACTAACAGGTCTATTTAGGTCGTTCACCTGGTCCTGGTTTAACTTTGGTATATGGTATTTATCTAAAAAAAGTGTCCATTTCTTTTACATTTTCCAGTTTTGTGTTATACAGGCTTTTGTAGTAAGATCTAACGATTCTCTGAGTTTCCTCTGTGTCTGTGGTTATGTCCCCCTTTTCATTTCTGATCCTATTAATTTGCATATTCTCTCTCTGCCGTTTGATTAGTTTGGATAGGGGTTTATCAATCTTGTTGATTTTCTCCAGGATCCAGCTTTTTGAATATTTATTTATTTATTTATGTATTTATTTATTATGTATACAATATTTTGTCTGTGTGTACGCCTGCAGGCCAGAAGAGGGCACCAGACCCCATTACAGATGGTTGTGAGCCACCATGTGGTTGCCGGGAATTGAACTCAGGACCTTTGGAAAAGCAGGCAATGCTCTTAACCTCTGAGCCATCTCTCCAGCCCCAGGAACCAGCTTTTTGTTTCATTGATTCTTTGGATTGCTTTCTGTGTTTCTATTTTGTTGATTTCAGCCCTCAGTTTGATTATTTCCAGTCTTCTATTCCTCCTAGGTGAGTCTGCTTCTTTTTTTTCTACAGCTTTCCGGTGGGCTGTTAAGTCTCCAATGTGTGCTTTTTCTGTTTTCTTTAAGTGGGCACTTAGTGCTATGAACTTTCCTCTCAGGACTGCTTTCATAGTTTCCCATAAGTTTGAGTAGGTTGTTTCTTTATTTTCATTGAATTCGAGGAAGACTTTAATTTCTTTCTTTATTTCTTCCTTGATCCAGGTGTGGTTCAGTAGTTGACTGTTCAGCTTCGACACCATAATATGATTAAAAGATGCTTCTGCAGACGGAAAAACGGGACAGGAAAGAACAGTCTTCTTCCTCATTCTGACACAGCATGCCAGTTTTTGTAAGCTCCATGATGTCACAAGTGTAATATTATTGATAATAAAGACTTAATGAAAGCCTCTTCCTTCTTATCCCGTTTTAGCTGCATGTACAACATAAGTGAGTAATCAACATCTATATCCTCTTTTGCTGTGTCATTCAATATAATTACAACAGCTCTCTTGCTGAATACTGTGGTCTCTCTGTGGAAATTATGTCCTCTCAGATCACATTTGAGGAGAGTTAAGTGTAGGTGCTAGAAAACGATCTTCCTGGGCCTTGGCTTGAATAAACTTTTTGTTCTTTTATTCAGTGTGCATCAATTTGTCTTTCGGTTGACAAGTCATTTATTATTGTTATCAAGTGTTATGTGCTGTATATCATTATTTGTGCCATTGTTGTGTATGATTGGTAGTGCAGTAGGTTTGTTTACAACATCATCAACTCAAACCCATGAGTAATTCATGCCCCGAAATTGTCCAGTGGCTGCTGTGTTACTAGGCAAAATATCTTGCAGTTTCATCATTAAATTATGAGACTATCATTGACTTGAATGTTGTTTTTAAACACTAAACTTTTTTATGAGGTTTGGGACAACCTACAGTTAAAGTTGTCTACTGGAAAGTCTCAGAATATATCACCTTCAGATGTTGTGGTGAGATAAACCATGTACCTATATGTGGATTAATCAAATTCATACTAGTGAATGTTGTGTAGTGAGCAGTTTATTATAAGACTACAGTCAGTATTGGAAGCAATGCATCTTCTAACAAATATCAGACTTTCTTGTTCTGTAGCCTAGATAAGCTAATCTTATCTTTCTCTTATGCAAGTCATTTGGTGAGTAAGGCAGAAAAACACACTATAGTCAACAGTACTGTCTTCATAATGTAGGTACTTGTGAATACTTAACTAGCAGGAAGAGCAAACTACTAAAGATTGTTTTTTCTTAAAAATTTTATTTCCTGTGTTTAGGCTAATTTGTTGGTTTTCTTTTGCCTTTTTCTTTGTCATCTTCTAAATTTTGTGAATCATTTTTCTGATTCTTTTGTTTTCTGAACGTGTTCTTTACTGATATATTGAAGAGCTATGGATTTTAAAATGTTTACCTCATATAACTTAGTAAAATAGTTTTCAATTCTAAGAGTTTTCTGGAGGATTCTTTAGGATTTTTCAGGAGAAGAAAATCATGTGCATGCTGCTATAGTCTCTGTGAGTTCAGATGTATACCAGACCTCTCATGATTGAAAAAAAAAAAGCGTTTACTTATTTATTTTTCTTTTTTTTAAATTATAAATTCTTTCCTACCTCTGACTTTTACAATCTGTCACCTCTTCAGTATAGGTCAGAGGCTTGAGGGAAGGATTTGATAATTATATCCTTACAGGCCTGAGTACTCATAAGGACCTGCACAAGCTCAAAAGACAAAATCCTACCACAAAGGGATAAAAATAAGCAGAAAATCCCACCCCTTGACAAGAAGCTATTTAAAAATGATATCTTCCAGAAGAGGGAAGAATTATTTTTATCAATTGAATAACTCTACACATTTCAGGCACATTCCTGTGGAGGCCCCGTGTTCAGCAGTACTTATTTGAGCAGAAACACCAGACAATATGATTTTAGACTTTTTCTTTTGTTTTTGCATTATGATTTTGCAACTGCTCTTTTTAGAGAGAAAACAACATTAAATTAAGTGGCTATGGAGTGGTCATTATGACAGGAGTCAGAATGGGAAAGAAACTGCAAAATTCTCACAGAATGAAAAGAAAGAAAAATAAAATAATTTCTTCTTTTTAAATTCATATTCTTTTTATTTCCTATCTATGATTCATCTAGGAATTTATACTCTATATCAATAATAGTGGATAATTATGACAAGAATGGACATCTTTATCTCCATCCAAGTTTTTAGACGTAATGGTCTCAGATTTTAAAAATCGTCAAATGCTTAGCTTAGAACTCTTGGAGTTTACAACAATCTGTTAGGAGATTCCTCTTTTCAGCGTGGTTATATTAATTTATAGCTTCTCTGCTTCTTTTGGTCAGTTTTGATACAGCTTCATAAATATTGCTTTTTGTTACCCCCCAAATTACTCTTTACTTGATTCTTTGAATAACTGTTTTAGTCTCTATATCATGATTTCTGACTTGCTATTATTACTTGGCATCTATTCTTTTGGGGTTGACATGATATTTTTTTTCAATACCTTGAAGTAAACCATGAAGTTAGGTTATGGAGATCTTTCTTGGTTTTTGATGAGTGTGTTCCTAGCGATAAACTTTCCTGTTCAAACTGTCTTAACTGATTCTCATAAATTGTGTTCTTATTCTCAGTTGATTCTACTTTTCAAAAATTTCCTCAATGATTTATCACTGTCTCACTGTTGATTTAAAAATATATTGTTCACATCCATGCATTTGGTAGTTCCTGTAGTTTTTTCTATTATAAATTTCTATTCTTACTTCACCATCTTCTGATAGGTTATAAGAAATAATTTCAATTTTTCTTATATTTGGTAAGACTTTCTGTGTATCCTAAATCATGATTTCTTTCAGAGAATATTCCATAAGTTTCTGAGAACATATATTCTCTGTGTGCTAAATAGAACATTTTGATATAGTGCCGTTATGTGTATTGGTGTATAGTAGATTTTTAGCTTTCAAGCTTCTTTGCAAATATTGTTTGGATGCTTTATCTAAATATGAAATTGGAATATTGAAATACACATCAATTATATCAGAACCATCCTATGATTTTATGCTTATTAGTGATTGTTTATTAAAATTGGGAACATTACTATTTGATATACATATGTTCACAATTATTATAATTTCTTGATAAATTGTTTCTTTACCCATTCTCATTTATTTCAAGTCTAGTTGGTCAGATATCAGAATAGCATTTTGAGCTTTGTTTTCACCCCCATCTAGTTATTATGCTACTTAACACCTGAGATTCTCAGTCTGCAAATATCTTTACATGTGAGTTCTGTTTCTTGGAAACAAGAACATATTGGGTCCATTATATTAATCTATTCAACAATTCAGTGTCTTTATTTTATAATTGGGAATTAATTAGATTTAGGCATATTGTTGAGAGATGCTTACTGATTCTTGCAATTACCTTGATTGAATTTTGGTTTGTTCTTTTCTTTCTTCCTTATTAGTACTAAGGATAGCTAAATATTGCTGTTTTGACATAATGAAATCTTCAGTAGCTCTCTTTTGTTGATATATTTCTCTCATGAAATTTATTCTTTTATCTGCTTTCAGCATTGAGACTATTCCTTTTCTATTCTTGAGATTCCTTAAGTATCCTTTTCCATGATGTCTTAGTTGTCTTGAATTCTTTTGTCTGTACATTTCTTGTGATGTCCTTATTACATCATGAGTTTTTATATTAAAACAACTTTGCTGGAGGTAGTGATATTGGTGAGTATTTATTTGCTTTTGTGATTAAAAAAATATCATTACATACTTTCCCAGCTTTTAGGATTACTGAAAAGATATACAGCACTATTTTCAATTGTTTGACTTTTGGTTTTGCTGGCATTTTTCCTTTCAGTTTTTAATATCCTGTCTTCATGGTTTTAGACATCTTCATTACAGTAAATTTTGCATTAAGAGTGTGGGAGCAAGAAGACAGCAAATGAAACTGGTACAGGTAATGTAAGGCCCGGGTCTACCCTTGTTCCTGGGGCTTATCTCGAGGACAGTTTCTGGTCAGCTGACAAAGTATTCTGTTTGTTCCTGTGCTTCCCCTGCCCCCCCTGGTGATTAGCTGTAGGGTATTGACTCCATTGTTGGTATGGTAATTTCCCACCTGCCTGGGCGGAGGTCCTTGTGCAGCAGTTCGCTGCATAAGGATTTCCCCATGTCTTCCGGCTGATCTCCCTTTGAAGGACCCAGGTCTCTTTGTGTGTTCTTTTAATCTCCAGGCCCTTGCCCGACTTGCGTAAGGTACAGTGGCGCATGAACTGTACCGAGGGTGTAACACAAAATCGGGTGTTACAAGGTAAAGGAAATGTCTTTCAACCTTTAGTTTTTGTATTTATCACTCTGTTAGAGAGACATAGTTGTTGATACTTAGCACATCTCTGTAACATCACTATTTCTCATGCTCTAGCAATGAATGACTAATAGGTAGCCTTAAAAGTTGATCTATCTATGGATCTCAGGCTGAGTTCTATCAGATGCTAAGGCCATTTTCAGTTGAGATCTATTTCCCATTTTTCATCTACAAGGGATTAACCCTCATTTGCTATACAATTCTGTGTTTAAACACAGACTCTCATTGATTGCAATTCTTGGCTTCCTAATGTCTAACCAACCCTTCAGTTCTCTATTACTGAATCCATGTGCCTTCCATCACCTCTAAGTTATGGTAACCAAATTGAGGCTCTTGTCTCCTTATCTTAGATATCAAAGGGAGCTCTGTGTTCAACATGATTTTTCTTAAGCCACTACCTGCTTTCTGTCTTCTGAGTCACATCTGTGAGATTTTGCCTTACATGTTCATGCATGGTGAAAGAATTCCTCTTTAATTAAAAATCATTGTGATGATTAGTTTGGCAACTTGGCATAATGTTGTATAAGCTGAGAAGTGTGCAAGAATAAATGATTGTCTCTAAATCAGGTTGCCCCATGAGCATGACTGTGAACATTTGTCTTGGCAGAACTAATTGATGTTACAGTCCCAGTACACTGTAGGTGATACCATTCCTTGTACTCAGGTCCTTAACTGGGGAAGCACGTAGAAAGTGAGCTGAGTACTAGGGATGCATGAACAAACTCTTCCTCTACTCTCTACTGCGGGTGTAACTGATTCAATTCCTGTTTATTTCTGTCTACTCCCCTATAGTGAGGGACTTTAACCTGAGCCTTAACCCAAATGAGCTCTTTATCTTTTGAAGTTGCTTTACATGGGGTGTTTTATCATAGCAACAGGAAAGATGGCTAGGACAGCAATTATTGGATCTCTTCTCAAGGTACAATTACCTGTCTCACCTATTTTACCATTTGGAAAGAGGTTCTCATAGCTTCCTCTCTTAAAAGACTGTGCAATTGAAGCTGTACTCAGCTTACTTTTTATCTCTCCATTGCCTATCTTTTCTCTGCCACTCTCTGATATCATTTCATTTACTTTATAAATTTCTAAATTGTTTTGTCTTTTTGCAGAGTATATTTTTAATTACTCTGATCATCTCCTTCACTCTGTTTTCGAGAGACAGAATCTCAACTTCCATCTTAAACAGAAGTCTGATCAATATTCTTTGTGAACAAAACTGTTCAAAATCAAAATATCTAGCTACAATTATTTGTGTTAAAAAAAAGTTCAGAATAATGCCAGGTACTTTAATGAAGATCTTTAATATCAGTACTTAGTAAGCAGGGACAGGTGGATCTCTTGAATTCTATATCAACCTCTTTCTTATAGTAAGTCAGAAGGAGCCAGAACTGCAAAGTGAGATACTTTCTCAAAAAAATATTGTTCACAATAAAAAACCCTTAATATAATTTAATAAGAGAATACATAAATAGTTAGAATTATTATTAAATGTGATTAAGAATGATTTGTTCATGAAGATAAACTGTGCTTGATATAATGATACCATTATGATATGAACAAAATGAAAGCAAAAAACAAAAACCATCTTATAAATGGTGAAAAGCATTTGCTAAATCATGCCATAATTGATAATGAAATTATAGGAAGAAAATAATAGAATTAACCTAAAATTAAATATTAGAATAATTACTATTAAAATCAACATCTAAGCAATGTCTAGACAGAGTTTTTCTTGCTAACATCAGTACTAACTGAATGCTTTGTCAACATGTTAAAGATAATTTAAATAGTACAATCATGAAAATATAACATTAGAATATTTGAAATGGTGAAATCATTAAAACAGAAAAAAATTGCTTATTGTTAATCATTGCTTGCTTAAATACTAAAATTAAAATCAAGGTTTATTAATGTCATTTTATACTAATTGTATGGTAAATGAAAAGATTTTCTTAATTTTAGAACCAGGTCACAGGAAGAGAAACTCATATGTATGACACTATTTTGGTACAATATTATATTTAAAACATTTAAAAATATTTAAATAAAGATTATAATGAATACTACATAGTCAAAGAACATAAGTCAAAGCCTACCGAAAGAAAATATACAAACAGAATGTGTTATTATATTCAAATACCATGCATTTTAAAAGCTTCAGTTGGTGTAAAAAATATTTGTCACAATTTGGTTATTTATTTGTTTGCTTGTATTTGAGACAGGGTCACACAGGTCACATAGGTTTGTCTCAAATTTACTGTGACCCCAGTAATGACCTTAAAATCTCATCTCACTACTTTAACCATCTCATCTGACCAAAAATAAGTACGCACCTAAGAAATTCTAATTAAAGCATCAGGGTAGTTGTTAGACACTACATTTGATGAGGTGTTTTTAATCTCAGTATTTTTATGTGAGAAAAAAAAATGCCCACAATATCATTAGATAAAAATGGTAGCGGTTATTTTACTTTTTAAGTATAAGAACATATATTAAATTTATTAACTACATCAACTAATGAAACAAAATAATTGAACAAGATGAGAAATTCAGAAAGAGACCTCAATATATTACCTTAGTTTATTTGGAGGCAAAAAATGTCTTTCAGTGACTCCAAAAATATTATATTCTAAATTGCAGGTTTGATAGCACTTTTATTTTTATGAAAAAGAAAATATAGTAGTACCATCAATTTCATTATATATAATCATGAAAATGAAATATTTGCATACTAAATTCATAAATGTAAAACTAATAAAATAATGAGACGTTGTAAATATCCAACTTAATGGCAGAAACTTCATGAACAGGAGTAGAAACTCAGAAGTTTAAAATGATAGGCAAACTTTAATAAAAAATGTTAATATGACAAAATAATAACATGCACAGAATACAGGGATAGGAAATGAATTATTCCAAAGTCTGGCAAGGCTGAAGATGGAGTTATTATCTTTAATTTATAATGGTACTTGATAAATGATAAGACCGGTGCTAAATATTAGAAAATGTGCAAAGTACTTGGAGAGGCAATTAATACAAGAACAAATTTTAATGAAAAGATTCTCAGACTCATTAGTTTCCAGAGTAATGTAGAGAAAAGGAACAATGTGTTATCACACCGGAATCACAATGTCACAATTACACTCTTCAGTACCTCTTGGGTGCAAAGTATGTCCAAGGACACTGAGGCTCTTTTTATATAAGAGTAAATTGTCATAATATTTGGAAGTATCTTGGAAATGTATATAGACATATAGAAATCCGTCCAATTTTGATAGGTTAGTCTTGGTGATTTATCTCACAGACAACAAAAGCACTCACCCACCTACAAAGAGACTGAAATAATAACTTTGTGATAAAATTATTTAGGGTTAAATAATAATCATGATATGAAGTGAATTTCTATGAGTATAAAAATAATTTCAGGCATTCTGAGATGCCATATCTAAATATTTTATTCATCCAAAAAATAGATTTTGGTCTATATCAAGTGATTAGAAATAATGCTAATTCATAAAGGAACTGAAATGAGGATATATACATTGATTACATTCCATTTTATTTACTTTGGACTCTATAAACAGGCATAGTTTAGTGGGAAAATTACTCTGTGACTAAGTCCTTACAAAGAAGACAGGCACTGATGGGAATTTCATCAATGTGGTGAATTTATATGTTAGACTAAAGGCAATATCTTCTGATAATTCACTAAATGCTACACCAGCAAAAGAGTAGAAGAGATGCACCGATACACTGGAAGTTTGATGAGATTAGAAGAACGTTTGATTGCTCTGTGCTTGTGCAGTACTGGAAGCTGACAACCACGAAGAAAGGAATGAGCCTTCCCCCTTAATGCACATGATTCTAGGAAAACATGAAGGATAAGTAAGAAGGAGGACTTAAGGGGGAAAGCAAGGCTCTCCCTGTGCAGGGGAAATAGAATAGATTTTGTGGGTCGATTGGGGACAGGTAGGCTTTGGGTGCGGCGGGAGATACTGGGAGAAATGACTGGAATTGAAGGACATATCGGGAACAAGGTGGAAACGTAGTGAAATGAAAACTCAGTAGAAAGTAATCCTAGCAAAGACTGCTTGTAACGGGGGACATGAAGCCTGAACTGGCCTACTTCTGTAACCAGGAAAGTCCGCAAGTGGAGGGATTGGAACACCAATCCAGCCACAAAATCATTAACAGTTTGTCCTGCCTGGAGAGTGTTCTGTGACCTGAGCCTCCCATAGCCATCATCAAAAAGACCAAAATGACTTCCTCCAGCAACTGATAGGAGCAGATCCACAGTCCCACAGCCAAAATCAGGTGGAGCCCAGGAGTCCTGAAGACGAGAGGAAGGAAAAATTGGTGGAACCAGAGGGTCATTGACACAACAAGAACAAGGCCCACAGAATCATTTGAAAGGGCCTCACAGGGCCTCACAGAGATCAGGGTACTTGTAGGGGTCTGACCTAGGTTCCTTGCTTATATGTTACAGCTGGGTAGCTTGGTTTTCTTGTGGCACTCCTAACAGTGATTTAGGGCTGTCTCTAACTCTTTTGACTTGGTTGTCTCTGACTCTTTTGACTGCCTTTGGGATGCTTTTCTTCCTATTGGGTTGGTTGCCTTCTCCAGTCTCGATTTGCTCTGTATGTGCTTAGTCTTATTGTATCTTGTTATGCGCTAAAGCACAATTAATAAAAACAAAGAGATAGAAATTGGGGTTCAACCTGACTATCTGAAAAGCTAAACAGCCAGCCACTGACTCTTACCTCCAACTCAGTCTAAAAATGGTGATTCTGCCTTCAGGAATCTCAGAATGAGACCGTGCCTGAGAATTGTCTCCTTCTGTTTTATAATTCTCTCAAATTCTGGGATTAAATGCATGCACCACTGTGATTAAAGGCATGCATCCCCAGGTTTCTATGGCAAAGAGTACAGGTACTGGGATTAAAAGTGTGTTACCACTGCCTGGGAGTAAGGCTGACCAGTGGGGCTGTTTTAGCTGATTTTCAGGCAAGCTTTATTTTTTAAAATACAAGTTAAATGCCACTGAAAAGTATAAACTGGCCTATTGCTCAGGATTATTGCTAACTAACCCTAATGATTTAAATTAAACCATAATTCTGGTCTATGTGTAGCTGTGTGGCTTGATACCTTTTTTCGGTGAGACATTCTCATCTTGCTTCCTTTAAATGTGGCTGGTGACAGTGTCTCTGTCTTTCCTCATCCCAGAATTCTCCTACTTTGTTTGGCCCATCTATACTTCCTGCCTGACTAGTGGACAGTCAGTATTTTATTTTTTTATTTTTATTTTTTTTGGGGGGGATTTCAAAATATTTTATTTTTATTGAGAAAAGGAAAAAAAAAACAAGTTTCCGCCTCCTCCCAGCCTCCCATTTCCCTCCCCCTCCTCCCACCCTTCTTCCCCTCCTCCCACCCTTCTCCCCCTCCCCTTACTCCTCTCCCCCTCCCTCTCCAGTCCAAAGAGCAGTCAGGGTTCCCTGCCCTGTGGAAAGTCCAAGGTCCTCCCCCCTCTGTCCATATCTAGGAAGGTGAACATCCAAACTGGCTAGGCTCCCACAAAGCCAGCACATTAAGTAGGATCAAAACCCAGTGCCATTGTCCTTGGCTTCTTCTCATCAACCCTCATTGTTCGCCATGTTCAGAGAGTCCGGTTTTATCCAGCTGAGGATAGGGAACCTGAAATGACCCTATCCTAGAGCAATACTGACGAATATCTTGCATATCACCATAGAACCATCATCTGGTGATGGATGGAGATAGAGACAGAGACCCACACTGGAGCACTGGACTGAGCTCCCAAGGTCCCAATGAGGAGCAGAAGGAGGGAGAACAGGAGCAAGGAAGTCGGGACCACGAGGGGTGCACCCACCCACTGAGACAGTGGGGCTGATCTATTGGGAGCTCACCAAGGCCAGCTGGACTGTGACTGAAAAAGCATGGGATAAAACCAGTCAGTGTTTTATTAAACCAATATGAGTGACAAATCTTTACAGTGTACAAAACCATTATTCCACCGCTGGGGGTAGATATGGGGAGACTGGAGGTGGAGGGGGAGATTAGCTGGGGAGGGAGAAGAAATTGCAGTCTGGATGTAATATATGAGAAAAAGAAAAAAGAAAATAAAAGAAGAAAAAGAAAGGAAAAAAGGAAAACCTTAGTGACAATTTTATAGGCTTATTAATAAACTGAAGGTATATTCGAGAGAGACCATAATACTTTTTGTATCTTTTTGCACATCTCCTCTAAAGATTAATTATTATATTATTGGCAATAATTGATACTACAAAATAGCTGTCAACAAACAGGCAAGAATCTGAGTCAGAGCTGAGAATGCTTCAGAAGTATAACTTTAGATAAACATTCACCTATTTACATGCAGATGATCAATGAGCCAGTGTACCTCATCTCAAACAATCCTAGTTTCCTTTTCATTTGGTTAAATTAAAAGCCTCCACACGCACAGTACACATAGTTATTTTAAACTGTGAAATACAGTTGCATTGTATAACTATATCAATGTTTCTGAAAACAATACTTATAGACTTTCTGCATAATATTTAAATTATTTAAAAAGGAAAGTCTAATGGAATGATACCAAAACTTAGAAACGTGTTAATAGCAATGTGATCCAGGACAATTGGGTTAAGAGTACTTTCAAACATCACCTAAGCTTTGTAGAATTTAATTGAAAGCCTTAGTAAGACTTTAAAAAATGTGCTTTTTATCAGAAAGGGAAGAATAAAAATTGTAATTGAAAGAGTGAGAATCAAATACATATTTTCATTACTGAATCTCCTACTTAATAACACATAAAGTATATTTATCATAATAGATAACAAAATTACCACATCATCATAAATCTAATCAGTAAGATTTTATATTTTGCAGATGTACATAAATACATGTGAACTTAATTTATGTTAGGACTTTTTTGAGCATATTGAATAAATATTTTAAAAGAAAACAGGTAATATTTTCTTTTTATTTATTCTTCTCTCATATAAAATATCCTGATCACAGCCTCCACTCCTTCCACACCTCCTAGTTCTCATCCACCTCCCTCCTCCCCTCAAATCTACTGCTCTTCCCTTTTCCTTCAGAAAAGAACAGACATCTTAGTGATCTCAACCAAATGAAGCATAACAAGATGCAATAAGACTAGAAACAAACCCTCATATCAAGGTAGGACAAGGTATCCCAGTAGGTGGAAAACGTTCCTAAGAGAAGACAAAAGAGATAGAGACTCCCTTATTCCTACTATTAGGACTATCACATCCACTTCAAGCTAAACAACCTCAGCATACAGAAGACCTAACAGAGACTCGTACAGATGCCATGATAGTCACTCTAGTCTGTGTGAGTCATATGAGTCCGGCTTAGTTGATTCTGTGGGTGGGCTAAGTTTTCTTGATCCTTGACCACTTTGGCTCTATCTATTAAAATTTTAATATAGATTATCTAGTATTTGTGAATGATCACTGGAAAATAAAATTGTGTTGAGAGAATTTTCTCAGGGAATAATGGAAACTAAGCCATACTAGGAAGAGAACAATGTGTGCCCTCCTTAGAAAATTTATATGAGACCATATCTGCAGTAACATAATTGCTCTAATTTTGCTTTTTGTTGAGTTTTATCTCCTCTACTCAACATGAACTACATAAAAATAAAATATTTAAATGGTAAATGAATCTCTATAAACTTCCAAAATGCAAGAGATAGATGTAAGCCTCCTTGTGAGTTTTTGGTACTCAACTCAGGTCCTCTACAAGGGAAACTTGGGCTCTCGACTGCTGAGTTTTCTCTCTAAACTCTGAACTCAATGTGAAGTTGGGTAATGTCCAAGTCTAAGGATAAGATAATGAAAATTAATGATGCTGAGAGCATGCAGCATGGACAAATATTAATATAAATATTGATATGGTACAATGCATTATATTTCTTATACTCACCTGTGAGCTCTATGAAGAAAAAGTAGCATGTTAGCAGTATATGAGCATTTCAGTTGCTCACCACTTCATCCTGTAGGTGTTAATATTTTCTTCCAGCATTTAATAGATCTTGCATTTATTTTATTTTTTTTACCATTTAATTTGGTGCTTAAGCCTAGTTTATATTGGTTTTATTTGCACTTATAGTCAAGTATTACTGATCCTTCGTCTTGTGCCTATTTATCATCCCTTCCTTTTTCTGAACTTTGCACTAATCTTCTGTCTCTATTTGAATTTGGTTCTGCAAATCCTGCATTTTACTTGGATCATGGTAACAAAAGGCCAGAGATCAAGGTTTGCAAAAGAAAAATATTTCCTCTTGGGATGCTAGAGGCTAGACATTTAATATCCAGTTCAACACTGCTAGTTCACTCTGAGGTGACAAAGGAGGCCTCTTCACCGGCATGTTGGGGCTTTGCAGCCAAATGTTGGTGATTCTCAGTATGGAGAAAAGACATTCTGTTGTCTGCCTTTGGCATGGTGCTCCTAGATTCGTGTGCATATGCCTAACCATGGTCATTTTTTAAAAAATAAGGACATCAATCATGAATACTTAAAGTCAAATGTCAATAAACTTGACAACAGTTGCCAAGAGTTTATTTTTGAATGGAGCTGTAGGCTGAAGCTCCAGGGATTATAAATGCAGTAAGTGAAATTCTTTAACAGACATGAGATGAGTAGCTCAATATCACAGATGCTGAGTCAGAATATCTTCATACTCATGTGAATAGTTATGCATTTTGAGTGGTCAGTCACATTTGTGTTTATAGCATAGTGCTTAAGTCCAGGTTCAGCTATTATTCAAAGCAGAGTCAGAACCTTATAAGCAAAATTTGCGGATGTGTATAACATTGCATTGCAAGATGGCAGCCAAGGAGAAGAAAGCGGGTGAAAATTTGTGAGAAATGAAGAACAAATGCAAATTTTTAAAGAAATTGATAATGCAAAGAATAAAAGAAAAGGTATAAGTAATGCAAAGTGCTTAATATCTAAATATAAATTATTTAATATACAGCCTACAGTATAAGAAAAGTATATCTGAAACTTTCATAAGTGTGTGGGAAACTTCAAGAGAAAAAAATAAACTAAAATATGTCCCTAGGTTTGGATTGGATATAGCTCACTGGTAAAGGGAGTGA
The DNA here is from genome assembly GCF_018167655.1 of Microtus oregoni. Lineage (NCBI taxonomy): Eukaryota > Metazoa > Chordata > Mammalia > Rodentia > Cricetidae > Microtus > Microtus oregoni. The sequence continues at coordinate 22,492,806 of NW_024543060.1, forward strand.
AAATAATTTTCACTGGGCAATAGGAAAAAAAAAGGTGTGGATTGCAGTGCTGTAGTAGTTTCTATGCTTTGAACTCATGTTATAATCACATCATTGCTCAGATATTAAGACTTTATTTCACATATTTCATTCCTGTGGGTAAATCAAGAACTACAGAGTATATCTCAACTTTCTGATTTTTTTCCTATTTCTTTTTAGTATTTAATGAAGCAAAAATCAAGATTGGTTTGGGAGATACATAAAACTGCGTCCAACACATCTATTAAAATCAATAGCAGCAATAAGAATGAATTATAGGCACAGTACAAGATGGAATTTTTATGACCATCTGATACCTAGAGACTTAACTTGTTTGGCAAAAAGTGGTAAGAAAATGATTCAACTGCTGGCCTTCATTACAACACCAACTTTCTCAACTTCAACATATTAGAAACATCAAAAATAATATTTAAGGCAAGTTCTTGTAGCCTCATTTAGAACCCTGTATTATAATAGCATCTTTATCTTTCCAGGGTCTTCCCAATCTCGAGGGATATAGTCTAAGACTTCCAGTGGTTTCCTGAAACATAATATAAAACTCTACTTTTATCCTGTGTACAGGTTTAATTTCTTTTCCGTTGAACTAAACACTTTCTCTGCAGTGTTGTATTATCTGTGCAAAATTCCTAGCATGAATTTGTTTTTTTCTTTTTTATAGTTTCACAAAGATAAAAACTCTTAGCAACATCATCATAGTATTACTTTTCTTTACCTTGTAAAACCAATAACTGTGACCTCTTAGAGGAACACTTTCACGGTTTCTCATTGGTATATTTGAATCATCAGAGTCAGATAGTTATTAAGAGATCATTATTAAAGACAGTAATGTCAACTCTAACATGTAGCTTATGATATGACAATAGGAGACATGACAAACTAGATGGCCATTAAGTACCTAACTAATACATGTCATTTCTGATATGAATGTTGTACAATGACGTGATTGAGGCAAGAAGGGACACAGAGGGATAATATGAGCTTTTAACACAATACTTAGAATCATGTGCATTTTCAAATTTGTGATGGAGTGTTTCTAGAATTTTCCATTTAGTAATTTAGACTATGATCAGTCAGACGTTAAGAAAGTAAAGGTAAGTAAAATCATGGGTAAGAAGAGATACTTATGTTTCTCTAATGTTTAGATTAGTCTGTATTTATGTAGTCTGATGTGGGAGTGTCATATATCAATCTGTTGATTTCATTGGTTAAGCAATAAAGAAACTGCTTGGCCCTGTGGGTGGAGTAAACAGAACAAAATACTGGGGAAGAGGAAGTGAAGTCAGACTCGACAGCTCTCCTCTCGGGGGCAGACACCTCAGAGAGACTCCATGCCCCGCTCCCGGGATGAAGCTCCGACCCAGGATGGACATAGGCTAGAATCTCCCCGGTAAGCGCACCTTGGGGTGCTACACACAGATGATTAGAAATGGGCTAAATTAATATGTGAGAATTAGCCTAGAAGAGAATGGGCCAAGCAGTGTTTAAATGAATACAGTTTGTGTGTTGTTATTTCGGGGCATAAGCTAGCCGAGCAGGCAGCCAGGGTGCTGGGGACGCAGCCCCGCCGCTCTTATTACTACAGTAGTCAAATCTGCCTTTGAACTATCCTACCTTTAAACAGTATATTTTCCACAGCAAAGTATGCTTTTTCCTTTCAAATGTCTTCTTTTAAATAAAATTTTATTCAACTGATTCAAACCATGTTTCACTCCTTCAAGTTCAATCTATAAGTACGTCATAAAAGTAAGTTAAAATGATTCTAAATTCTTGCCAGTTCCAGTCCTATATATTCTTTAAATTATAACCTTAACAAAAAATTACCAATTTTAATCATTTAATTTCAGGTATATAGTTTTTACATGTTTTATTTGTTTGTCACAGATGTTTTGACAGATGTCAAATTGTTCCTCTTTTCAATTCGTTACAATATAATTCTAAAGCTGGATTTGTAACTGCATAACTCACAATTTATATTGTGATTCATATTGAATATTGACTAAAAGTTGTTTAGAAATTTGAAAATTGAAGATATAATGACTTTAATCAAATATTAATTGTTTTCTATTAATGAAGTTTACATTTTGTCATTCTGAAAAATATGTGGAGCATCCTACATTTAAAAGAAATGTTTTGTTAATTTGATAAAGTTTGCACATTTTTTCTCTCACTCATCATATTCCTATTCTCAGAGACTTAGAAGAATATGCTCTTCATACACACATCTACAGAGTACAACTTACCCCATGTCAGACATTGTGCTGGTGGTATTACTAAAGCACTAAACAAGACTGACAAGGCCCTGCCATGTTGGAGCTTGCACTTTAGAGAGAGTGACAGATAATACAATAAACAAGTGATTCGATCACATTTAATGGAAGTGGAGGCTTTAGATTCAACAACACATCCTGAACCTCCACAACCCTGCCAAGCTAAAGCCAGTAGGGAATGTTCTTGTCTTGGGAAAGGACAAACATAACTCTTAAAGCACCAAGGTTATCACTGGTGCCAGGATTTTAATATATACCCAAATAACATGGAAAACTTGATGAAACAAAGCTGTTGGTTACAGAGAAATGTAATACATTTGCCTTTCTTTATCTTCTTAAGTAAGGTTTTCTCTGTTAGTTTAGGGGCCATAGTTTGAAAATGAGTGAGTAAGAGACATTAACACAGGCCTACTTTAAAAAATTAAAACATACACACACACTGATTATATTTAAGTGATTTTATATATATATATATATATTGATTATTTATATAATCTTGTAATTTAAAGAACATATCTACATATAGATAGAGAAAAACAATGATAAATATTGATGAAGTGAGAAAATGAGAGTTATAAGTCAAATTATATAAAATTGAAGATATATGTAGAACGGTTATAGAAAGCCAAGATATATTATCTCTATATGTAACAAAATTCTATTATAAATGGCATTCAAGATAATAAAACTTAAGCTGCTTTGCCATTGTGCTGCTTAGTTTTTGTTTTTGATTTGTCGGTTTGACACAATCTAGACCCACTGGAGAAGGGAAAGATTCAGTTGAGAAAATGTCACCCTCCTCAAGATTGGGTTGTATGCAAGCAAATAGGGCATTTTATTAAAATAGTGATGAATGTGGGAGAACCCAGCCCACTCTGGGCTGGTGGTCCTGGTTTCTGTATGATAGCAGACTGAGCAAGTCAAGAGTATCATCACTCCTCCATGGCCTCTGTATCAGCTCCTGCTTTTGGGATCTTGTTCTGGTGAGTTCCCATCCTGTTTTCCTTCAGTGACGGAGAGTGATGTGAAAGTTGAAGGCAAATAAACCCCCTTTTCCCCAGTTATTTTTGTTCAAGTTGTTTCATCACAGCAATAAATCAGTTAAAATAGATAATATATAAGGACATTGATATGTTAGCTTGCTTAACTAAATGAGTATTTGCACACATACATACATATGTACATAAATGCAGACATATCCTATAAATGTTGCTTGAGATTTCAGGTCTGACAGTCATTCAGCCCCAAAAAAACACGCAGATGTCTACATTAATTATAAACTGTTCATCCTAGTAGGTCATACTTTTTATTAATTAATTCTTACATCCTACATCTTAACTCATTTTTCTTTTCTGTGTTAGCCACGTGTGATGGAGGAAGGTCATTGGCCAATAAAGAAACTGCTTGGCCCTGTGGGTGGAGTAAACAGAACAAAATGCTGGGAGGAAGAGGAAGTGAGGTCAGAGTCTCGACAGCTCTGCTCTCCGGAGCAGACGCCTCAGCAGAGACGCCATGCCCTGCTCCCTGGCAGACACACGTGATGAAGCTCGGACCCAGGATGGACTAGGCTAGAATCTCGCCGGTAAGCACACCTTGGGGTGCTACACACAGATGATTAGGAATGGGCTAAATTAATATGTGAGAATTAGCCTAGAAGAGAATGGGCCAAGCAGTGATTAAAAGAATACAGTTTGTGTGTTGTTATTTTGGAGCATAAGCTAGCCATGTGGGCGGCCGGGTGTGGGGGACACAGCCCTGCCGCCCCATATTACTACACACGTGGCTTGGTATCTTTCATCAGCGAGGTGTTCTCATCTTGCTTTCCCTCTATCTGGTTGACAAGTGCAGACTGATTTTTCCTCTTCCTAGAATTCTCCTGTTCTCATTGCCCCACCTCTTCCTGCTTGGTCGCCTCTCTGGCAGGGCTACATGGCTTCTCTCTGTCTCTGCCTCCTTTGTTCCCCCATTCACTTTAGTTCTCCCTGCCTAGTTCTGTTCCCCTATAGCTCTGCTATAGGGCCAAAGCCATCCCTTTATTAACCAATGATATTCGCAGCATATATAGGGGACTCCCACATCATCTGAAAAAGGAAAATTCATTTTGACTTATATTTCCAGAGTGAGAGTACATAAATATAGCGGTAGGAGCGGCGGGGCTGTGTCCCTGGCACCCGGCCGCCCGCATGGCTAGCTTATGCCCCGAAATAATTACACGGAAACTGTATTCTTTTAAACACTGCCTGGCCCATTAGTTCCAGCCTCTTATTGGCTAGCTTTTACATATTGATCTAACCCATTTCTAATATTCTGTGTAGCACTCGTCTTCTTTCTCCCAGCATTCTGTTCTGTCTACTCCGCCTACCTAATTTTCTGTCCTATGAGGGCCAAACAGTTTTCTTTATTAATTAACCAATGAAAGCTAAAGATAAATACATATTATTCAGCTGTTACAAATATAATCACGAATATTGTAGGTAAATCAATGGATCTTGCAAACGATCAGCCTGCGAGACATGACTCAAACCCCAAAAGACAAATATGGTACATGTCTGTTTATATGTAGATATTAGCTTTTAAGCCTTTGATAGGCATTCCCCAGTCTGCATAATCCTTGAGCTTAGGTATTAGGTAAGAGACTAGTATGGACGGAAGGATTTCCTAAGGCAGAAGAAATAGAATGGAAAGTTATGAAGGGGGAATAGAAATGGAGGATTAATTGGGGATAAGAAGGAAACTTTAATCAGAAGGGAAAATTTATTTATCATTGATAAGTTAGCAATAATTAAAGTAAATAGGCTGACTGTTGTTAATGTACTAAAGTTTGGTATTTACTATATTCAGTGTGTATAATTTTGTGCAACAAGTTTTCTTTCTTTTAATAAGTGTGAAGTTTTTACCTAATTTAAATTATTCTGCCATTGAAAAATAGAGAAATGTACAAATAGACACAAAAGTCAGACATGAAGCCAATGAAATAGAGTAGAGAATGTTGAGATAAACTCAAATGGTCATTTCAATGGTTGTCAGCCAAGACCCCAAGCTTACACTGAAGAAAAGCAAGCCAGTTCAATAAACAGTTCTGGGGACACTGCACATTGAATGGGGACACTGGGCACTCAACATGCAGAGGAATAAAGCTAGACTGATATCACTCACTCTGTAGAAACATAAATGAAAATGGATAAAAGATATCATGTAAAACAAGAGCCTTGACATTGTTAGATGAAGGCATAGGTTAAACTCTTGACAGATAGACATAGGCAAGGACTTTCTGAATAGTACAAAAAAAATACTAGCAGTACTTGGCAAATGAGATCATATGAAAATAAAACAACTGCCCAGGAAAGAAAATAATCTGCTGAGTAAATAGACAACCTACAGAATGAGAAATAATCTTTTCCACCTTTGCATCAAACAAGATACTAATACATAGAATATATAAAAGCATGAAAAAAGAAACATCTTAGATATTATTATTATATAGTGAATAAAACAAATGAATTGAACTGACAATTCTAAATAGAGGTACAATGGTGAATAAATATAGTGAACTATTCAACACACAACCAATCGGGAAAATATGAATTAAAACATTGTTAATATGTTCTTTCCATGGCATTCACCGTGATAATAATCTAGAGGAAAAATGACTACAAAGGCTAGTGGAGTCTGGAACAAAAATAAATCATCCTGTTGGATGAGGGGACAAAGATGGCCACTACTGAAATCAGTACAGAAGTTTCTGAAAAGAATAGAAATGGAACTATTAACTACATCATTCATAAATATATACCCAAATAAATCTAAGTCACCTTACATGACCTTGTCTATGGGCAGTCATTGAGTGACACCTAGATAGAAAATTGCAGTATTTGCAATAAACTGAAAAATATTGGATAATATCATGTTAAACAAAATCAAACACATTTAGAAAAAGGTAAATATTCATGTTTTCTTTTATATGCAAAATATACATAACAAGAATAGAAGCTGAAAAGAGACTAGGGATAATTTGCAAAGAAGGTGAATGGTGGGATGGAGGGAAGGTTAAGTGAAGATGATCAGGAGAACTGTGATCAGTGGAATTATTTACATTCAGAAATATAATTATTAATCCCTTGATTTTATGCCAAGAATATGTGTCAAATATATTGCCAGTCAAGATTAAGGTTGGTTTAAAAAATTTTATCCCCACCTTCTGAATATGTTTAGAAACACTGAGCATTATTAAACAGACAACAATAAATATACTATGAAACCAGAGTCAAAGAACTACCTATGAAGGAAAATCAGGCCTTAATGAGCAGAAAGTTGTACATTCCGTAAATTTTGATTTTTGTGCTCTACATATCCTGAACTTGTTAATGGAGTGTTTTGTATTTGAAATCAACAATCAGAATGAAACTAAATGAAATAAATAATAAAATCCTGCTATTTTCACTCAAGGGCTACAGATCTTGTAAGCCACCATCTCACTGACGGTATATGGGTTATTTTTATTTTATTTGTGGTAGAAACTGCAAATCCCAGGTTTATTGCACAATAGAGTGAGTAAAAACAGAGATAAAACATAACCGGTATTCATTTAACGCATGGATAGTTTAAATTCCAACTCACAGATAATTTAAAATTAAATAATAAACCAAGCTCTGTTGTGCTGCTCAGTGTACATTTAGGGCATAGTTTTGGCATTTAAAAGTTAAGAAGATAAAGGGCATAAAGATAAATGCTTCTCTAGCAATAAGTAGATTATGATAAATTACTTATGTACATTGTAATTCATTTAAAATTTCTATAAAAGTGCAAAACACCATACCTAAAACACAATATAAAATGCAAAATCACAATCCAAAAAACAAAATAAAAATAATCAATATTAAGGGAAAAAATAAAGAGGAGTGGAAACATGTGGAAGAATAAAATCAATCTATACCATGACTGAACTAAGTGTGATGCGGGATGTTTTTCTGTATATGTATTGCTTTTATTGTCTAATGAATAAAGCTGCTTTGGCCTATGGCAGGACAGAATATAGCCAGGCTGAAAGAGCTATATAAAAAGAGTACGCAGAGTCAGGGAAATGCTATGTAGCTGCCGAAGGAGGAAGAGGCCCGAACAGAGCCTTACTTGGTAAGCCACAGTCTCGTGGCAATACACAGATTAATAGAGATGGCTTAATTTAACATATTAGAGCTAGCTGGGAAAAGTGCCTGAACTGTTGTCCAAACTGGGTTGTAATTAATATAGTGTGCTTATTTGGGTTTGGCCAGCTGGGAAATGAATGTGCAGTCTCTGCTTACACAAGCATGCACATTATGTTTAGCATATGTTTTACATGTGAATAGTTGAGTCACACCATTTAAATGAGAGTGATTTACAATTTGTATTTGTTTAACAAATCAAGAAACTCAAATCAAAAAATGCAGCAAGAGATTTTATTTTAACAAGATTACAAAATTATCACTGAAACAACATAAGCCATTTGAATAGTAGCAGTGACTGTGAAACCTTGACCCTGAATTCATGAGAACTATTGGTGCTATCACACAGTGATGAAAGCAAGATAAGTAAAGCGGGTGTAATTATTCTAATTGGTGTTCACTGGTCAACAGAGCTTTAAAGTGCCCCAGATGAGTAGTATTAGAAATAAATAGGGAAGAATACAACCCACTTGGAAACCTCAACACAATTCTCAGCAGTTAATAAAACTGCCATGCAAGAAACCAATAGATGTATTCAGTAACACTAACTAGAAACATTTTTATATTTATTGAGACTATACCTTAAAAGACTGAATGAACATTCTACCAAAAGCCTACAGCATTTACTAAGATAGATAATATAATAAAAGAACCAAACCAAGCCAAGCCAAACACTCACACACAGAAACATACACGCAAAAAAAAAAAAAAAAAAAAAAGAACAGGAAATTAAATCAGAGACCTTATTATAATGACTACATCTAAAAATCAATAATAAATGCAATAAAGCACATTTTCTGATTTTGAAAATTAAACCATTAATCATAAAAGAATCCAAAGGTCAAAGACTCAACAAACATTTTTAAAATATATAGAACTGAGTGAAATGAGAACAATTAATTTTCATAAGTTACAGCAGAAATGCTGAAATAGCAGCATTGAAAAGTAATGGAGAAGAAATAATTCATCATGATAAAGATATGATTGAGCCTATATTCTTCAAAAGGATGATAAATAATTTCTTATTTTTTTGCAAATTTATGTTGCTTTTAGTGAGTAATAATCTTTGTTAAATAATTTTTTATTATTTGTTTGAGAGTTTTTCATACTGTGTTTTGATGATTTTCTTTTTTTTTCTTTTTTGGTTCTTAAAAACATTAATAATATTGGCAAACCTATAGCAAATTAAGCAAAAGAAAGAGAGGATCCAACTTAATAAAATTGGAGATGAATAGGGATACATTACAATAGATACTGAGGGAATTAGAGAATCATAAGGACATACTTCAAAATCTATGTTCTACCAACCTGAAAAATCTAAAGCAAATTTATATGGCCTATGAAAGATAAATTAAGATGAAATCAATAATTTAATAAAACCTAAAACAACCAATGGAATTGAATAGGTAAATAAATCTTTCAGATTAGGAAACAAAAAAGATCAGCTTGACTAAGCACAGAATTCAACCAAATTTTTAAAGAATAACTAATACCACACTCCAATCTATTCCATAAAATAGAAAGTGAAAGGGCATAGCTCATTTCCAAATCTTTCTGTGACGGGAGGTTTTTTGTTTTTTCTTTAACTGTCATTGATTCTATGTAGATTTCACATCAAGCATTTCATCCCAATCTACTTCCCCATCCCTCTGCATCTGTTCTCAGCCCCTGCAACCTCACCCTTCATAGATCCATGTCCCAACAATTTTCTTCCTTCCTTCCTTCCTTTTTTTCTTTCTTTCTTTCTTTCTTTCTTTCTTTCTTTCGTCCCATCCTTCTCTTCTTCTTCTTCTTCTTCTTCTTCTTCTTCTTCTTCTTCTTCTTCTTCTTCTCCTTCTCCTTCTCCTTCTCCTTCTCCTTCTCCTCCTCCTCCTCCTCCTCCTCCTCCTCCTCCTCCTCCTTCTTCTTCCTTCTCCTCCTCCTCCTCCTCCTCCTCCTCCTCCTCCTCCTCCTCTTCTTTTTCTTCAGAACATCTAGACCAAATTGTGCTGTCAAAATGTCTTGTTTTTCACTGGAGACTAGTGAACTTATGGGGCACTGCTGAAAGAAAGCTGTTTTTCCCTGTCACAGCAATAACAGCAGACCCTAACTCCATGGTAAAGGGTGGGATCATATCTTAAATTTTCTTCTTTGTTTTGTGGTTTGTTCTGACTTAGTTTTTCACAAGTTTTGTGAATGAGGTAACAATTTATTTTAACTTTCTATTTACAGCAGCCCTGCTGTGCGAAGAAGATATTTTCTTATATAAGTTACCACCGCTGGCTCTCTCATTCCTTGGGTTCATTTTTAATATTTTTTAATTAAAATACAACCTACATAATATATCTTTTTTATTTTCTTTCTCTTAATTTCTGGCATTCCCAATATCAAATTGATTATTTCGTTCTCCTCAATATTGTTCTATATTTGTGTGTATGTGTGCAAATACGTAGATGAAACCTATTTGTTGTTTGTGTATATATGGTTTCACTCTATCTGTCCCTCTTCTGAAATTATTTCTGAGTCTTGGGATAGCTGTGTGATATATATGTCCCCATTAGGAATAGTCATTCTGAAGTCTCTTATTTTCTGACACACAGTGAGTTGTGAGTTGCTGAGTTGATCATCATCTGCTGCAGACAGAAGTTTCTCACATAGGGTTGAGGGAAGCATTGCTCTATGGATAAATCAGGAATTGGTTCATTTCCATGTCCATTTAGTAGTGTAATGGTAGTAAGTTCCCTCCTTGGTCCTGTTACTTGTCTATGCACAGGTTCTTAGATTATAATAATGCATGCTATGGATTTTCGTCTTGTGGAGGAGATAAGAGATCCAATCAGAAAGTGTTGATTACTCCCATGATGTTCATGCTACTATGCACCAGTGGGCATGCACTGTAAGACTAGCCATTAATTTAGTTCAAAATTCCATAGCTTGGGAAATTGATGATCATTTTTCTCATCTAGTGACTTGCAAGCAGTGTTAAAGATACGCAGTTGTAAAAGAGTTTCCAGTTCCACAACAGTTTTATTTTGCTTTGTTCTAAGACTCAAGACTCAAGTGTTTGGTGTCCTCATCAACTTTTTTTTTTGTAGAGGGAGAACCCAATTCAGCAGAATATTACTTTATTCTTTATTTTTTCATGTATTGTACATTTTTCTTTTCTTTTTTATTAGATTTTTTTTTTAAAAAAAATACCAATCCAAATTTTCACTCCTTCCCCTCCTCCCATTCCCTCCACACATCCTCCCACCCCACCCCCTCTAATCTTAAGAGAGGGTAAGGCACTTTGCTATGTGGAAAGTCCAAGGCCCTCCCTACTACATTTATGCTGAACAAGGTACACATCCAAATAGAATAGGATCCCAAAAAGCCAGTACATGCAGTAGAGATAAATCTCAGTGCTACTGCCAGTGGTCCCTCAGTCTGCCCCAGCCATACAACTGATTTGGTCCTATGCTTGTTCCTTCCCAATTCAGCTGGAGTTGGTGGGCTCAGGTAAAAAACTGTTTCAGTGGATGAAATCTTCATGGTCTTGACCTCTTTATTCATATTCTCCTTCCTTCAACTAGACCTTGGGAGCTCAGTCCAGTGTTCTGATGTAGGTCTCTGCCTCTGTTTCCATCTGTTGTGGGACGAAGATTCTATAGTGATATTTAAGATAATCACCAATTGGGTTTTGACATCAAGATCTGGAAGAAAACCAAGAACAATAGCAATAAGCCTTAATGTTTGAGATGTCTCTGGGAGCTCATTGAACTCACTGGAGAACAACTCCATAAGAAGAAAATCATTAATGGCATTTGTCTTTTGATTTGTCAGCCTTCTGGTATCTATTAGGTACACGGTTGTCATGTTATAGACTAACTTTATTGTAACTTTCTCTCTCTCTCTCCTCTCTTTCCATACATGTGTACATATGAGTGTAATTCTGCAAATCATTCCAATAGCCCATTAGTTCACCAAGACAAATGTTGGTGGCATCCTTATTTTGGTCAATCATCAGTTTGCTATCTGGGAAAATATCTTTTCACATCTATGAAAAAAATGTCAAACAACACTCAACTGGATAGTAGTAACAATCATAACTCTTTGTCTTCTACTATTTTTCAACACTTTTTCTAAGTATAAGGAAAAAATTTAGGAAGGAAAGTATAATTCATACAAAATTGGTGGGCATGTAAAAAAGGTTAGATTAACTTTCACCTATTTGTGTATTCATCTTCACATGCCATCTAGTATTTAGCCTAAGTAACTTTATATTTAATTAACAGAGAAGCTGATAAGCAGTATATTTCTCACTTTTTGTAAGAATCATGAAATCATAATAGAACCTCATAAACAAGCAGTGCTTCCCAGAGACAACCTCAATGTTGTATTCTCTGTTATGTAGCATACTATGAGCCTTTTAAAAGGGCTGTGGTGAAAACCTGGTAGCAACCTGCTATTAGCATAATTATTGTACTTATCCTGAAGTTCTTATGTAGAAGATCGAATAAAGCATATCTGATAGGACATTAACCACTCTAGCAATTTTACCACAAATCTGAGGTCTCTTTTGAAATAGCCTTAAAAATGGAACTCATGAAAAGATGAGTTCAAAGAAATGCCATTTGGTGTTCGGGGGGAGGGGGGATGCATTTCTACAATTTACCATTTTATAAGAAAATTAGTTTTACTCACTTGCTCTTTCCCCTTTCGTTTTACAGAAGCACTGTAAACCTGTATGCTAATGATCTCCAGTTTTATAAACGATAAAATGAGACCATTTTGTGAGAAACAAATAGCAGCAGAAGTAGTTGATAAATCCTATCACCCATTATACTCTATTTGCTGTTCTGAAAGTATGACCTTCTAAGAAGACATTTAGAAATATGTTATCTTTGTGAGCCTAATCACATGCTAAAAGCAATCCTTGGGAGGAAAAAAAACACGATTATAGAACTATAGCTTTGTACATTGAAAAAAATCTCAAAGTGTTATGAATTCAGGTTGAAGTAGTACAGAGCTATGAATTATCATTATCCTTTGATCTGCTGAATTCTAAAAGCTGATCCATTTTCAATGCGGCAAGAACAACAGTCCTTGAATTTTCAAGACATTTTTTTGCCTATCGATTTGTCATTAATAGTTAATTCTTAACTGTGTAATTTTCTTCCAAGACAGGTTGCTTCATTTTCCTGGCAGTGCCTTTTGCATTCATGTCTCTATGATGAGCATTCAGCCTCTTTCATCCATCTCAGAGTTCCTTCCTTAATTCACAGTGCTGGCACAAAAGTGCCTCATGTTTATCAAATGTCACTAACTTGATAAAAAAATAAATTTGCATCAAGAAACAAAAGGGTTGTTTGGAAGCAGGAAAGTAAAGGTGATCTAAGAAAGCTATTGCTAATAGTTCTCAGGAGCAGTAGAAACCACAGGCTTCAATTTATATCTTACTCTCAAGTCCATATTAGTGCAACTAAATGTTTCTATACCTATTTCAATTATTATGTAGAAGTTCAGGTTGTTTTTGAAAATGAGTGGTGCTTGAACTAAGAATGATATGTTTACTGAAAATAATTTAAATTCCTTTCTTGACTAAACCCAAACATTCACTTAAGAAATATATATATGATACAAATAAAATAATAAACATCTAGGTTCAACTATTGGGCATCAACAGGTTTATGTACAAAGAGAATATAAAATTAAAGATGCTAAAGTAGTAGTCATTCTCATTTCTCGGAGAAAACATGCTACATTGCAGGTAATGTAGAAATAAAGAATGCAGAGTTAAAATTCCAGCCTCCCTAAGTTCAAGTACAGTATACCTAGCACAGCAAATAAACACTAGGTCATCATGTCAGGTGTGGATTTACATGGGATCAAGCAACCTAATAAGAGTCAAATGCAGAATCAATCCTTTTGTAGAGCTCTCAAGATAAAGTATGAACTTAATCATTTTCCTTAATAGGAATACAAATTCAAACCCAGGCATTGAATTTAGTTTTTAATACTGAAAATCTAAATGAACAGATAATGTATTTGCAAGATACATAATGTAGATAATATAATCACAAGAGTTTATAGCTCTCATATTTCCAATCCATACTACCTTCTTAAAATACTCAGTTTTCTCAGTAATTACTTTAATAAGTACAAGGTCAGGATTGACATAAGATATTGTGAAAGTATGTTTATGAGCTGGAACTTTCTGGGTCAGTTTAATTTAAGCATTTGTATTTTAATTTTTAGGTGTTAGATAATAATGATGGTGATTTTAGGGATTATGCTTAATTATTCTTAAAGGAAGTTAGTGTATAATGAATTATTAGACATGCAAAAATTTATCCATTAGACAAATTCTTTATATGTGTAGTCACAAGTAAGTGGGCCAAACTCAAAAGAAAAACAAAGGATTATGTATTCCAAGGTTTGTAACTCATTGTATAAAGTCTGCATTTATTTCTGAATCAGTACAGAACTGCTGATAATATTTAAGATGACGGATAATATTCTCACTATTTACAGGGACAGCATTGCAGAATTTTTACAGTTAATTATTATTTTACCTCACAATGTTTATTTTTATGGTGAGAAGAGCTTGCATCCATTCTCAAAAATATAATAGATTGTTAATAATTTTAGCTTTGTAAATAGTGAAAAATCTTATTGAGATTTTAACTGATTATTGAAAAAGAACCCTTCATCCCATAAAAAGATTAATCTTTGAAAGAGAAATGCAAAGCATGAACATATTTATAATATGAGAAAGTTTAGGACAGTTATAAATAACGTTAGCCTGAGAAAAAGGACAATGAATGATAGGAAAATGAGAGAATTTGAATCTTGGTTTGGAGGTAGACCTGGAGGAACATGTAATGGATTGGATGCAAAGTCAGAAAGTGACAGAATTAAAGAACGATGCTCAACTTCAGACTTGTGGAGCATTATTAATACAAAATAGCCACAGTGAGTTAGTAATGGTAGCTAAAAACATATTTTAAAGCACAATAAACTTGGTGAATATTAGAATTGTATATTCAATTATGGAAATAATAGACAGTTTTATTAAACACAATATAAATTTCCTATCACAAACACACATTAACACACACACTGCTGTAGAAATCATCAATACAAATATGAATTTCCAGTAAGACAGTGAAGTGTTGGCTCCTCCAAAGTCTCTACTATGGAAAAGCCATTTTCTTTATTCGCTATATAAACTTAAATGTGACTATGTCTAGTAGAGATAAAGCTACTGTTACAAACATAACAGCACTCAGACCTTGAATTTACTCTTGCAAATGTGCCTTTTCAAGATTTTCATGTTCTTAAATTTTGTTTAGTGTAAAAAATAATGAGAAGTTTCATTGTCTTATTCAAGCATAAGATGACTCATATTAATTCCCATTAACCTTTCTTAATCCTCCGTCTCTGCTCCAGTAGTCCTTACTCCAAATAACACCGTCATACATTCATTTCTCTGCCGTTTTGTATTTGAAATAAAACATTAATATCAATATGACAGCTGTACCCCACTGATTCTCTAATGCTCCATTTTTGTTCTATTCCTGGGCACCTGCAGTACACTTGTCTACAAAAACCTTAACTAATGAGAACATTTTTCTATAAGATCAGGCTGTAGGGAGGTAAGCCTAGTATTGATGGGAGAGGGCACCAGTCTACTGTGAGTGGAAACACCCCTGATCTGATAGTCCTGGCGTATAGAAGAAAGCAGGCTGAGCAAATCATGAAGACCAAGTCAGTATGCAGTACTCTTTTACGGCAGCTGTGTGAACTTCTTCCTTCTTTAGGTCCCTGCCCTGAATTCTTTCCATGGTGGATTGTAATATGGAAATGTAAGAGAAATAAATCCTTTCCTCTTCCTTCTCATTCTCAAATAAAAAAAAATAGATGAATATTCAAAAAGATGAATATGGGATGTACTCACTCATAATTGGTTTCTAGCCATAAATAAGGACCACGGAGTCTACAATAGGTGAACCTAAAGAAGCTAAGTAAGAAGGTGAACCCAAGGAAAAACATATAGTTATCCTCTTGGCTAAGGGAAGTAGACCAAATTTCCGGGGAGAAAATGGGATCTTGGGGGTGGGGTGGGATGGGGGTAAGGGGAGATGGGGAGAGAAAAGGTAGAAGGGAAGGAGGGGGGACCTGGGGAAACAGGAGAATTGGGATAAAGGAAAGGTGGATAGGGGAGCACGGAACCACAATTCTTAGTTAAGGAGCCACTTTAGGGTAGGCAAGAGACTTGACCCTAGAGGGGCTCCCTAGTGCCCAAGATGAGGTTCCCAGTTAGTTCCTTGGGCAGCTGAGGATTGGGAACCTGAAATGACCCTATCCTAGAGCAATACTGACGAATATCTTGCATATCATCATAGAATCTTCATCTGGTGATGGATAGACATAGAGACAGAGACCCACACAGGAGCACTGGACTGAGCTCCCAAGGTCCCAAGGAGGAGCAGAAGGAGGGAGAACATGAGCAAGAATTCGGGACCACGAGGCGTGCATCCACCCACTGAGACAGTGGAGCTGATCAACGGGGAGCTCACCAAGGCCAGCTGGACTGTGACCGAAAAGGCATGGGATAAAACCGGACTCTCTGAACATGGCGAACAATGAGGGCTGATGAGACACCAAGGACAATGGCAGGGGGTTTTGATCCTGCTTAATGTGCTGGCTTTGTGGGAGCCTAGCCAGTTTGGATGTTCACCTTCCTAGATATGGACGGAGGGGGGAGGACCTAGGACTTAACACAGGGCAGGGAACCCGGACTGCTCTGTGGACTGGAGAGGGAGGGGGAGAGGAGTGGGGGGAGGGGGAGAAGGGTGGGAGGTGGGGGAGAAGGGTGGGAGGAGGGGGAGAAGGGTGGGAGGAGGGGGAGAAGGGTGGGATGAGGGGAAGGGAAATGGGAGGCTGGGAGGAGGTGGAAACTTGTTTTTTGTTTATGTTTTTTTTTCTTCTTTTCGCAATAAAAAAAAAACCCTAGAGGCAGAAATACCACTACAAATGAGTGTCCTTTTGACCATCCATCCAGACCTATCCTCTTCGAAGCTCGAGCCCCATAGAGCCAAGTACCTGAACATAGCACCATTTGATACAGGATCTTACAGTAATCACCTAAACATTGCCTATTATGTTTGAAAAGTTTTTAAAATTGTGTGTGCACAGGCTGTGTGTGTGTGGGGGGGGAGGGGGGTTACAAGCTTATGAGTGCCAACAAAGGCCAGAAGAGGTCACTGGATCCCTGGAGCTTTTGTTACAGTAGATTGTGACCTGCTCAATGTGTGTGCTTAGAACAGAATTTGAATCCCCTGCAAGAGCAGCACACACTCTTGATTACTGTTTGCTTTGTTTTACTCTTGTTTTTCATTGTTCTATTTGTTTTCTAAAGAGAGAGAAAGAAGGTGCAGGATTAGATGGGCAAGGAAGTGAGAAATATCTGGCAGGAAACAAAGTGGGGAAACCATGATCAGAATATACTGGAGGAAAAATATTATTTTCAATTAGAGAGAGAGGGAGAGAGAGAAAGGGGGGGAGAGGGAGAGGAAGAGAGGGAGAGAGGGAGAGAGAGCAGAGGGGGAAGAAGGCTATCAGAGACACAGAAAGGGACATTTCCTGAGGACATCATTTTTATTTGGGGGATGCTCTGTCTATTCCACAGCACAGACCTTGTCCCAGTAGTGAGTAGGTACATAGTAACTAAAACCAACTCCTTCTCTGTGTCTTCAGGCTTGTCAACTTGGAGAAAAATAGAGATAAAAAATGATTTAGGGTGAAGGGGCAAAAGAGGAAGAGAGGTAGCAACAACATAGGTAAAAAAGGAAGCAATGAAGGAAGGGAAGGTGGGGTAATGTAGGTATAAGATAGATAGATAGATAGATAGATAGATAGATAGATAGATAGATATAAATGACAGGTGTCTGGTGGATGGATGGATGGATGGATGGACAGACAGAAAAAAAAATAAAAGAAAGGGAAAAAACTTAATTAAGAAATCATGGATGGTAAAGTATATGACACAGAATATAGGATATATGTTATATCTTTATCATCACCAAGAATAGGCTCCCCTTTACCCATTTTAGAGATTTGAAATTATATAAAAATTTCTTTGAGGAAACACCAGTGATTGCCTTCCTTTCTTTGTGTAAGTGTAAACATGCAGACAAAGGAACAAATGAAAGATTAAGGAACAGAGAAAAACATGAAAAAATTTTAAAGATGGATAAGACAAGCAGAAGCTATTCCACATTATTTATGAATGGAAGTGTTGATAGGGGTATGTGTTAGATAGTTTTATGTCAATTTGTCTCAAGCTGAAATTATGTAAAGTACTTCCACAAAATCAGGATGTATGCAAGCCTGTAAGGCATTTTCTCAATTTATGACCAATGCAGGAGGGTCTAGGCTGTTGTGGGTGGTGCCATCTCTTGCTGGTAGTCCTGGGTTCTCTAAGAAAGCAGGTTAAGGAAAGGATGAGGACCAAGCCAGTTACCAGCACCATTGCTCCATGGCCTATTTACCAGCTCCAGACTCCAGATTCCAGTCCTGTATGACGTCCTGTTCTGTTTTTCTATGATGATCAACAGTGGTATAGGAGTGTAAACCAAAATAAACTCTTTCTTCCCCAACTTGTTTTTGTTGTTGTTACAACAATAGTAGAAACACCAACTAAGACAGGGTGGAAAACTGAAGTTCCAAAAATCTCATACAAAAGATGAGACATTGGCAATTACATAGATTCAATGTGTAGTGGAAATCTCGTCACTTTGAACTAGATTTATTATTTTATAAAGGTTGCACATTTTATTTTATGAGCAAAAACAATGTATAAGTGAAATACAAATAAAGTGAAAATCATCTGAGCACATAACTGTTAATGACTAAATTGAAATTGATAAAACACTTATCTCTTCAAATCTGCAGTTGATGCTTTCCCTCTCATATAAATGCTAAGTGCTAATATTGCTGTGAAAAGGTTTATTCTAGTCCTTCAGCAATAAAGCAGTCTTGATGTAGCATCAGCAAATATGGATGAATAGCAAATATATTATTGCAACTACCTGTTATGCTTTACAAGGAAAGGAAAACTATTCTTCTATATTTTCTGTGTTTATATCTAATACCCTTACTATTCAAAATTATATTTAAACACTTTCTGGCCAAATTTTATTGTTAAAAAGGTAACTTATTGCTTAATCTTCTACTTGCTGTTATGATGAACAAGGAAAGGCCCACATTGAAGTAATACTAAGTGAGAACAAAAATGAACCATATACCACCGATGAAGAAAAATCAAACAGTGTACTTATATAGAAACATAAAGGTTTGTATAAAAAATTTTGAATCAAAATTTCCCATCAGGTTTGTAGGCAACTTCAGTTAATTTTACTTAAAGAGAAAAAGAAGTTATATACCACACAGAAGGGGTTGATCTTTATGCATGTTTCATTCACATTCAGCCACATGTCTGTGTATTGGATGAAGATAGCTTGAAGGTAATAGTATAAGATATCTTGAGAATATGAAGGTGGTACATAGGCACTGAGAACCCTGAACATAATGGCCATGATAGCAACAAGATCCTAACAATCAACACTAGCAATTTTAGCTTGCATTATATTCTGTTTAAAATCTTTTATTAAGCTTTTGCCAATGCCCTTTATTGTATCCCAAAACTTGACAGAAAGGCATTATTGCTGTACACAACACAATTCAGTCATAGAGCTTGGAGGACTCAAGCTCAACTTTATCTGGGAGCACTCTCTGTGAGGATCAGCTCTCACAGTTTTGGAGGTTGTTATATAAGATGTTAAGAGTAACAAACAATCAATATTCCCACCCAGCTGCTACTGTAGCAAACCACAAAAAAGACCAACCCAGAAAGATGTCCAAAGTACACATATCTTTGGTGTAAATAACTTTTATCTTGGGCATAAACAACAGCTATTTAATTGAACTTGAAGCCCACACAGGATGGGTGGATGTAAACTGATAATATTAATCTACCAAATACTTGTGCCAAACGAGGTTATAAACCCTAATGGAGAATCTACTCATCCCTTAACCTGAATTACTATAGTCTCTAACTTTATTCTAAATACTTATATTTATATCCACAAATGAATGCAGCTCTTAACTGTCATCAAAGAAGTTTGTACTTGAAGCAGTTGGATGCTGTTACAGAGATCCACTCTGCCCTAAATACAGAGAACAAATAACTACATCCAGCACAGCCCTAAGTGGTGCATCATAAAACTCAGGTAACATCACTGAAAAGAAAGAAGAATGATTGTAAGGTCCAGAGGAAGAGGACACCTGATAAAAGACAATATCCTCTGTACAAGAAATGGAAGGTACATCCCTGAAATGTTAATATTATATTTGACTAAAAATGAATTGCATGATGACACCACCAGTTGTTTTGCTGGTTTGGCTCTGGACTTTTCATGTATGGCTAAGAGAGGGAGAATAGGGACAAAAATGCTGAAGAAAAAAACAGTGTAGCATAAAAGCTACACTAATGAATGAATTTCTTTAAAAAATATTCCTAAATTAAACTTAAAAGTCTGGGTCTTGAATGGAAACGCCACAGTTGACTGAATAACTTCCTTAGGACACAATAAAAATCAATAGAGATGTTTTGTGTGTACCAAATATTATACACATTTATAGTATAAACATTCATTGGTTAGAAATGTAAGAAAATATGGGTTGCTTAAGCTTTATCAAGACAGAATAACTGTACAGAATACATGTTAAAGAGAAATTCAGTCTTCAATTCCATCTTCCTTTCAGCTTTAGTTAGTTTTAATACTTCAATTTCACTGTTGAAATCTGATTTTAATTCGTAATTGTCTTTATATCTTCACATATTTGTGCATGTGTACATATGTGTGCCTCTGTGTGTGTATTGTGTATTGCATTAACCAAAAAACAGGATATCAAATTAACAAGGAGATTTAGTAAGAATTGGAGATGAAAGGGTTGGAAAGAAGAAAAGGATAAAGAAAAATTATGAAATTATATTTTAATTAAAAATATATTTTAAAAATAACAACTAAGAAGAAGAAGGCCTAGTTACACAAATTCCTGCTATATGAATTTGGACAATCGCTCAGCACCTTAAAGTTTCCTTACTAATAAATTCAGAGTACTGAAAACATGCTGATTAGGGTAGTTTCTGATTCCAAAACTACTTAATTTTTAACTGATGCCACATCCTAAATATAGGTATCAGTGAATTTCTATGATCCATAATTACTGAAACAAGAACCAAAAATGAGAAAAACTGAACTAAAATTTAAACATAAAAAAGTCTGCAATTGTACACTAAGTATTCAAATAATGTAAAATTAAATGGATTATTATAGAATGATATGTGAATAACAGGTGGATTTTGTACATGGAGGCTGCCCATTCATATCCCAGAAGCCTAGGCCCGAATAATCACACAGAAACTATATTATTTACAACACTGGCCAATGGCTCAGGCATATTTCCAACTAGCTCTTACATCTTAAACAAATCCATTTCTATTAATCTATGTATCACCATGAGGCTGTGGCCTACCGTTGAGGTTCCAGAATCTTTCTCCTTTGGCAGCTACATGATGTATCCCCGACTCTTTTTTCCTCCTCTATCTCTGTTTTAAATGTCCACTATCTTACATTCTGCCCTGCTATAGGCGAAAGCATCTTCTTTGCTAACCATTGGTAATAAAACTTATTCACAGCATACAGAGGTGAATATGATATCAGGATTTGATTTTGTATATTCACATCACAGGCTAAGTAAATACAATGTATTTTTCAGAATAATATAAAGTCATATGAACCTGCTTTAATTAGATACCAAAAGCATAGTTTATGTTGTTATATTAAGCATAGTAATGGTTGTTAATTTATATGTGTAAAGACTAATAAGATGTATTGTTTTTTTGTACCTATTGGGGAAAATTTTATCAATTTTTTAATTTTGTGATAATTTTAAAGTAAGCCTTTTTCTATAAATATAATTTTGAATAATAAAGAAAACTATGAAAAGGACATTGTGGAATCTATCATGTAAATACTGAGGCTTAGGTTGAATTAATTTCATGCCACTGGCTTTATTATGCAACATTAATTGTTTATATCACTATCATTCCATGTTTCTTTAATTACTTAAAAAGGAAAAAGAAAATTTGTAAGTTCACCATCATTTTATTTTTGCTTTCTCTTACTTTAATCAATAATTATTCATGTTTTTTTGGTGGTAAACATCTACACTAAAGATCTCATGTAAAACTGAATCTATTGTAGTCTGTCAATACTCTGAAAAATAAAATAAATCCAAATATAATGATCTTTAAAAACAGCCTATGTTGACCACTACCATTGCCATTTTTTTGAAAGTGCTTGCCTTTTGACGGAACTGAATTGTGATGCAAAATATAATTTGCTACTTTCTTTTTAACTAATTTGAACCAAATAGTGTTCAAAGTATATAACTTTGAGTAAAGATTCAAAAGCTTCAATAATTTTAGAATACAGGTTATGTCAGTCATCTCTCATTCTCATATGTTATAGCAGAAATCAAATAGATCCTGACTGCTAATAATTTTTTCCAACAGAAGTTCAAGTGACTCCTATAAGGAGTTAGAGCAGTTACAGGAATGAGAGGTCAAATCCCTATATCTATGCAACCAGCAGCTTAGACGTTCCCAAGTGAATTCTGCACAGGCTTGCTTGAACGCAGCATTTGTTCATTGTATTACACTGATCGGGATTGGTCAGTACAAGAATTCAGGTGATCTGTCTGAATCTTCTTTGACTGATGATGTCTATGATGAGAACAACATTTTCACACCTTATCAACCACACCTTATGTTATATTGTCAAGAGGTAGGAACCACACAAAAAAGAAGGGGTAAGAAGTTGCTTCAGCAAAAATAAATATTAGAATAAGTAGTAGAGTCTTGAGAAGACAGTTTGGGAAACATCTGAAAATTTAGTTTCTTTAAAATTGTATGGATAGTGATGATAAGCCTAGGATGTCTGCAATGAATGTCTAGGGAGTGGTTAAAATCCCGAGTGAATGGATATTATTGGCAAGGATAAAGCAATGTGAGAAACAAATGCCTCAGGTCCACGGTAGTTTGGTAAAACTTCACTCTCATCCCCTTACAAACAGTCAAGGGATGGCAAAACCTTCCTCTCATCCAAGTACAAATATTGTCAGTGTTAAAAGTAGATGTGTTTACAAACAATTGACCAGTGTGGACAAAAGCTGGCCACTGCATCTTCCTTCTCCCAGATGGTTACAGCCTAAGATTGCTCATCCATAGAGACCTCTTACTGACATTTGCAACTTGTTTTTCCTGTACTGTGCACAGTGAATCTGCTGCTATTCTGAATTACTGCATAGATGGTGCAACTTCATTAGACTGTGAGTGACCAGCCAGACCTCACCTCTCTGTACTCCATTTGTTTGCCTTTTCTTCATTTCCTTACCATACCTAGTCAAGTTTGCAAAGTGCAATGATATGCAGCTTGTGGAAATTCAGGAAAATTGTTAACAAAAAATATGGCTATAGCAGAGAAAGAATAGGCAATATTCACAGCGCCATATGAAAGAATTGTATATACCGTATGGACAGATAAATTCACATTAACACAATGAATCCCTTGCTCCAGCTGCTTCTTAGAACATATTAGATCATACCTATTAACTGTAAATTGAGGTTCACGTTACCTCTTACAGAGGATCCCACAGATTACCGCTATGCTCAATCTGTTTAAATATTAGTGTTACCTGAAATACTTTTTAAAAATATTAGTTTCCACTACTGAGAATTAGATTTAATTAAAATGTGGTAGTTCTTCGTTAATCCCAACTTACTTCAATTGTGGGATCAAATGAGATCACTCATCCCATTTGCCACACTATAACCCTGGGTTGGTCTCCACAGCAACAAATTAAGTGTGCTATAATAAGAAAAGTTAGAAAATGTAGAGTTCTATCATACATTTTAAAAAATGCTTTCATTAAAAACATTTAAATGTGTGCAGGGTTCCTTTTTCCAATTTTATCTTATTGACAGATTTTTGGATAACTAGCTTTATTATAATTTAAATGTTATTTGCATAAATTATTTATATTTACCCACCTATTCTGTCTTTAGAATAATTTTACGTATGGATTTGAATTAATTGAATCCATATTTAAAAGCTAAATGGTAAGAGTAATGCAAAGTAGAAACTTGAATGCTAAGTTTCTATTCTCTGTGAGAGTTTTAGATATTCACATTACATGTTATCACTATCTATTAATCTATTTTCTATTTTAAATAACCTTTTTATTTTGAAATCATCTTGTAATTAAATAGCACTGAAAATAGCTACTATTTAACCAAACAAAATACATTTCTATTATTCCAAACATCTTACTTCGTAATGTTTATTATTCACAAGAAGAAAATAAATACCAATAAATTATCACCTTAAATGTTCTTTATAATATTCTTCTGTTTCAAAATGTTGTCCAATATAACACACTTCTTTATGTTTTGAAGTTTATGTAAAACTATGACAGGACTCAGGTTTTACTTGTTTTAGAGAACAACTGACTAGCTATAGATTTTTTCCAGTGGACTTTGCTTCTTTTTTATCATGGTTCAATATCTATTATGCAGATGACAGAAATACTAGAGATTTTAAGTGTCTTTATTGTAACAGTGTATAATGTACATAGTGTGAACCTGACTAGGCACTGTTTTTGCTAAAGTTTTTACCTGAATTAAAATACTTTTCCTTATTCCCGTAAAATTAATTTTTATAAACTGCCACGGTATATACCAAACTACTGAGACCATAATTATTATGAGAAAGCAAGCAAAAATGAGGAAAGAGCAGCCGCACAGAGGCGGAGCGGCAGGGTGGCCAGACGCACAGAGGCAGAGCGGCAGCACGGCCAGACGCGGCAGAGCAACATGGCATACAGGAAGAGGCTTTCGGGGACGGCAGACCCAAGCGGCGGGGACAGGCGTGCAATAAGGAGAGCAGATCGCCCTACTACAATTGAATCAAAGAGGTAGGCCTTTGGTTGGCCAGGTCACTGGCACAAGGGGAGCCTGGTCCTGTCCTGAAGATCCTTCGGAGGGGTGAGAGGGTTCTTGGCCTGCAGCAGGAACCACGAAAAAGAGTGAGGGCATTTTGTAAGCAGAGCCCTTGGCCAGCAGGGAAACCTGATCCGGTTTTTAATGGACCCATTGGATAGGATCAATAGGAGGAGATGGGCAGGTGCGAAGGCAAGAATTCACCCAATAATCCGAAAAACAACATGAAAACATCAAAACCCAATGATCTTACAACAGAAGTATTTGAACAACCTAACACAGAAGAAGTGGAAAAAATCGACTTTATGAAGATAATAGAGTCCCTTAAACAACATGTAAAAAATGCCCTTATAGAAATGGATGAGAAGTATAACAAAAAGTTTGAAGAAATGAGTAAATACGTACATGATACCCTGGGAAACCAAGAAAAAAACCATCAAACAGGTAATGGAAACAGTTCAAGAATTGAAAACTGAAATGAAGGCAAAGAAGAAAATACAAACTGAGGACCAGCTGGATATGGAAAATCTAGGCCAACGAGTAGAGTCTACAGAAACAAGCATAATCAATAGAATACAAGAAATAGAAGACAGAATCTCAGATGCTGAGGACACCATAGAGAAAATAAACGAACAGATCAAAGAAAACAGCAAAGCCAACAAATTCTCAACACAAAACATTCAGGAACTATGGAACACAATAAAAAAACCAAACCTAAGAATAATAGGAATAGAAGAAGGAGAAGAGTCACAGCTCAAAGGCCCAGAAAATATTTTCAACAAAATTATGGAAGAAAACTTTCCCAACTTAAAGAAAGATATTCATTTAAATATTCAAGAAGCATACAGAACACCAAACAGACTGGATCAAAGAAAAACATCTCCTCGCCATATAATAATCAAAACACAAAATATACAGGTTAAAGAAAGAATATTAAGAGCTGCAAAAGAAAAAGGGCAAGTAACTTATAAAGGTAAACCGATCAGACTTACACCTGAGTTCTCGATGGAAACTATGAAAGCCAGAAGGTCCTGGATAGAGGTTCTGCAGAAGCTAAGAGACCATGGATGCAAACCCAAACTACTATACCCAGCCAAGCTATCGTTCATTATCAATGGAGAAAACAAGACATTCCAGGATAAGAACAAATTTAAACAATACGTAGCCACAAATCCAGCCCTACAGAAAGTAATAGAAGGAAAATCGCAACCCAAGGAATCCAACACTGCCTACAATAACCCAGGCATCTAATGACCCTTCACGAGCACATCTCAAAGAAGGGAGACACACAATCTCTACTACCAAAAGCAATAAGAATAACCGGAGTAAACAACCACTGGTCATTAATATCACTTAATATTAATGGGCTCAATTCATCTATAAAAAGGCACAGGCTAAAAGATTGGATACGAAAACAGGATCCAACATTCTGCTGTTTGCAAGAAACACATCTCAACCACAAAGACAGGCACCTACTCAGAGTAAAGGGTTGGGAAAAGGTGTTTCAAGCAAATGGTCCTAAGAAAAAAGCAGGTGTGGCCATACTAATTTCTAACAAAACTGACTTCAAACTAAAATCAATCAGAAGAGACCGAGACGGTCACTTTATACTCATAACAGGAACAATTCATCAGGAGGACGTCTCAATCCTGAATATATACGCCCCCAATATAAAAGCACCTACTTATGTAAAAGAAATATTACTAGAACTCAAGGCAGACATCAAACCACACACACTAGTAGTAGGAGACTTCAACACACCTCTCTCTCCAAGGGACAGGTCAATCAGACAGAAACCTAATAGAGAATTAAGAGAATTATTGGAGGTAATGAAGCAAATGGACTTAACAGACATCTATAGAACATTCCACCCAAATAGGAAAGAATATACCTTCTTCTCTGCAGCTCATGGAACCTTCTCAAAAATTGACCACATACTCAGAAACAAAGGAAACCTCCACAGATACAAAGAAATATCAGTGTCCACCTGTGTCTTATCAGATCATCACGGATTAAAGTTAGAAGGCAACAACCACGCTGCTCCCAAAAAACCGACAAACACATGGAAACTGAACAGTCAACTACTGAACCACACCTGGGTCAAGGAAGAAATCAAGAAAGAAATTAAAGTCTTCCTTGAATTTAATGAAAATAAAGGGACAACATACTCAAACCTATGGGACACAATGAAAGCAGTGCTAAGAGGAAAGTTCATAGCACTAAGTGCCCACTTAAAGAAAACGGAGAATGCATACATTGGGGACTTAAAAACACACCTGAAAGCTCTAGAAAAAAAAGAAGCAGACGCGCCCAGGAGAAGTAGAAGACTGGAAATAATAAAACTGAGGGCTGAAATCAACAAAATAGAAACACAGAAAACAGTCCAAAGAATCAATGAAACAAAAAGCTGGTTCTTGGAGAAAATCAACAAGATCGACAAACCCTATCCAAACTAATTAAACGACAGAGGGAGAACACGCAAATAAATAAGATCAGAAATGAAAAGGGGGACATAACCACAGACACAGAGGAAATTCAGAGAATCATTAGATCTTACTACAAAAGCCTGTATGCCACAAAACTGGAAAATACAAAAGAAATGGACATTTTTTTAAATAAGTATCATATACCAAAGCTAAACCAAGACCAGGTGAATGATCTAAATAGACCGGTTTCTCGCGAGAATTAGAAATGGTTATCAAAAATCTCCCTTCGAAAAAAAGCCCAGGACCAGATGGTTTCAATGCAGAATTCTACCAGAACTTCCAAGAAGAATTAATACCTATACTCCTTAATGTATTTCACAATATAGAATCAGAAGAGTCATTGCCAAATTCCTTTTATGAAGCTACAGTTACCCTGATACCAAAACCACAAAAAGACCCAACCAAGAAAGAGAATTACAGACCGATCTCACTCATGAACATCGACGCAAAAATTTTCAATAAAATAGTGGCAAACCGAATCCAAGAACACATAAGAAAAATTATCCATTATGATCAAGTAGGCTTCATCCCAGAGATGCAGGGCTGGTTCAACATACGCAAATCAATCAATGTAATCCACCATATAAATAAACTGAAAGAAAAAAACCATATGATCATTTCACTAGATGCTAAAAAAGCATTCGACAAAATTCAACACCCCTTTATGATAAAGGTCTTGGAGAGAATAGGGATACAAGGGTCCTACCTAAATATAATAAAAGCTATTTACAGCAAGCCAACAGCTAACATTAAATTAAACGGAGAAAAACTCAAAGCCATCCCACTAAAATCAGGAACACGACAAGGATGTCCACTCTCTCCATACCTCTTCAATATAGTGCTTGAAATTCTAGCAATAGCAATAAGACAACATAAGGAGATCAAGGGGATTCGTATTGGAAAGGAAGAAGTTAAGCTTTCGTTATTTGCAGATGATATGATAGTGTACATAAGCGACCCCAAAAATTCTACCAAAGAACTCCTACAGCTGATAAACAGCTTTAGTAATGTGGCAGGATACAAGATCAACTCCAAAAAATCAGTTGCCTTCCTATACACTAAGGATAAGGAAGCAGAGAGGGAAATCAGAGAAGCATCAACTTTCACGATAGCCACAAATAGCATAAAATACCTTGGGGTAACCCTGACCAAGGAAGTGAAAGATCTACTTGACAAGAACTATAAGTCTTTGAAGAAAGAAATTGAAGAAGACACCAGAAAATGGAAAGACCTCCCTTGCTCTTGGATTGGGAGGATCAACATAGTAAAAATGGCAATTCTACCAAAAGCAATCTATAGATTCAATGCAATCCCCATCAAAATCCCATCAAAATTCTTCACAGATCTGGAGAAGACAATAATCAACTTTATATGGAAAAACAAAAAACCCAGGATAGCCAAAACAATCTTATACAATAAAGGTTTGTCTGGAGGCATTACCATCCCTGACTTCAAACTCTATTACAGAGCTACAGTATTGAAAACAGCTTGGTATTGGCATAAAAACAGAGAAGTCGACCAATGGAATCGAATAGAAGACCCTGACATTAACCCACAAACCTATGAACACCTGATCTTCGATAAAGGAGCTAAAAGTATACAATGGAAAAAAGAGAGCATCTTCAACAAATGTTGCTGGCAAAAGTGGATGTCAATCTGTAGAAGAATGAAAATAGATCCATATCTATCACCATGCACAAAACTCAAATCCAAATGGATTAAAGACCTCAATATCAGTCCGAACACACTGAACCTGATAGAAGAGAAAGTGGGAAGTACTCTACAGCACATGGGCACAGGAGACCACTTCCTATGTATAACACCAGCAGCACAGACACTAAGGGCATCATTGAATAAATGGGACTTCCTGAGGCTGAGAAGCTTCTGTAAAGCAAAGGACACTGTCACTAAGACAAAAAGACAACCCACTGACTGGGAGAAGATCTTCACCAACCCTGCAACTGACAAAGGTTTGATCTCCAAAATATATAAAGAACTCAAGAAACTAGACCGTAAAAGGCTAATCAACCCAATTATAAAATGGGGCACTGATCTGAACAGAGAATTCTCAACAGAAGAACTTCAAATGGCCAAAAGACACTTAAGGTCATGCTCAACTTCCTTAGCGATCAGGGAAATGCAAATCAAGACAACTTTAAGATACCACCTTACACCTGTCAGAATGGCTAAAATAAAAACACCAATGATAGCCTTTGCTGGAGAGGTTGTGGAGAAAGGGGTACACTCACCCATTGCTGGTGGGAATGCAAACTTGTGCAACCACTCTGGAAAGCAGTGTTTCGGTTTCTCAGGAAATTCGGGATCAACCTACCCCTGGATCCAGCAATACCACTCTTGGGAATATACCCAAGAGAGGCCCTATCATACAACAAAAGTATATGCTCAACTATGTTCATGGCAGCATTGTTTGTAATAGCCAGAACCTGGAAACAATCTAGATGCCCTTCAACGGAAGAATGGATGAAGAAAGTATGGAATATATACATATTAGAGTATTACTCAGCAGTAAGAAACAAGGACTTCTTGAATTTTGCATACAAATGGATGGAAATAGAAAACACTATCCTGAGTGAGGTAAGCCAGACCCAAAAAGAGGAACATGGGATGTACTCACTCATATTTGGTTTCTAGCCATAAATAAAGGACATTGAGCTTATAATTCATGTTCCTAGAGAAGCTAAATAAGGTGAAGCCAAAGACAAACACATAGGCATCCTCAGGAATATTAACCTTCATCAGGCGATGAAAGGAGACAGAGACAGAGACCCACACGGGAGCACCGGACAGAAATCTCAAGGTCCAAATCAGGAGCAGAAGGAGACGGACCACGAGCAAGGAACTCAGGACTACGAGGGGTGCACCCACACACTAAGACAATGGGGATGTTCTATTGGGATCTCACCAAGGCCAGCTGGCCTAGGTCTGAAAAAGCATGGGATAAATCCGGACTAGCTGAACATAGCAGACAATGAGGAATACTGAGAATTCAAGAACAATTGCAGTGGATTTTTGATCCTACTGCACGTACTGGCTTTGTGGGAGCCTAGGCAGTTTGAATGCTCACCTTAGGAGACCTGGATAGAGGTGGGCAGTCCTTGGGCTTCCCACAGGTCAGGGAACCCTGATTGCTCTTGGAGCAGATGAGGGAGGGGGACTTGATCGGGGGAGGGGGAGGGAAATGGGAAGCGGTTGTGGGGACGAGGCAGAAATCCTTAATAAATAAATAAATTTAAAAAAGAAAAAAAAAGAAAAAAAAAAGAGGCAACAGTTGAAAATTGCACGCCTTTAATCCCAGCACTCGGGAGACAGAGGCAGGCGGATCTCTGTGAGTTCGAGACCAGTCTGGTCTACAGAGCTAGTTCCAGGAGAGGCTCCAAAACCGCAGAGAAACCCTGACTCGAAAAACCAAAAAAAAAAAAAAAAAAAAAAAAAAAAAAGGCAACAGTTGTGGAGGGGGCATGCTATTGCTGAGCATGAGGATGATATGCAAAAGTCTGGAAGTCTCACAGGCCCTGTCACCAGATACACTGTCCAGCTACATGATCGCCCTGGCTCTGAGCTATAGCAGATGCTAGAGATGAAGAATGATTCATTTCATGGATTGTGTCCCCTTGAAAGCCCCCCAGGGTCCATGCTGCCTCCAGGGGTCATGTTGGTGTCCATGGTCTCTGCTACAGTCAAGGGCCCTGTTGATGTTCATGATCATTGTTACCACTAGAGGCCATCTTGGCTTCTGGGATTTGTGCTGCCATGGGAGACCATGCTGGTAGCTGTGACCTGTGTTGCCTTTTGGAGGTGGGCATGTAGATGTCTCTAATCAGAGCAGCTGCGGGGGACCACATTGGTAAGGCCTGGGCTGTTGCCTCAGAACATGTTGATGTTTGTGGTTTATGCTGTCGCTGGCTGTTATGGGCAAGGAAGCTTCTTTTGAAGTGGCATCCATGACTGCAGACTCATAGTTGAGAATGAGAGACATTGAAAGCTTCTGTGACAAGCCACACCCCCAAATAAACAGTCTAGAAAAAAATGCCATTGAAGAGAGTCCTTAAAAACTCTGATAGAGATACTGAAGTGTAGCTCTTCATAGTTCATGATTTCTGGTGGGAGGGTGGGGAAGGACTCAGTTATTTTTAAGGGGCTGGCCACTGGAGTTTGACCATGCTCCAATGATTATATGAACAACACGAATTGGACTTGATGTATTTTTTTTTCTTTTTGAGGGGAGGGTACAAGGGTAGGAAGGTGGACCTGAAAGGAACGAGAAGTGAATGTGATCAGGGTGAATTGTGTGGCAATTTCCAAATAATCAATAAAAATATTATGTTGGGGGAAAAAAAATGAGGAAAGAAAAATGCAAAGCATGATTGGTAACACTAAAATACCAAACATAAGGATGAATGATTATTGAACATAAAATATAAAATAAATATTAACAAGACCAAATATAAACAAATATAACGCATTAGATAAGTACATGAGCAAATAATAGACAATATGCTGCACAAAATATTCTGAAGAAATCATATATGTGCATTCTTTTTATGGAAATGAGACATGAAAATCTGCTTTTTAATTGAAAGTTTTGATTCATTCTGTAATGAAATTTTTATTTTAGGGCAAAAATACCCAAAATGTTCTATCAGGCAAAGTTCTATCAGTGTAATATACTTTAAATGCATCAGAATCAACATAATTTTTATTGCTTCCTCTTAAATGTCATTGGCTATGTATAAGGGAAATGGTTACTCATGAATCCAAAGCAGTTTCTATGAAATTTTTACCTGAGATCATAATGTAGAAACTGTAGGAAAGGTAAAATATTTTTCAAACATAAAAAAGTAAAATTTTCTTATGTTTCTATAATTAGAAAATATGATTATATAAATTATACAATTAATGTAAAATGTGTAAAGATTCATATATGTAAAAATATGAATAAACACATATAATTATCTTTTGTGACATTGGGAGATTTTTATTAGGGGCTCCACATTTACTAAAAAACTTTTAACAGAATGTTCTACAAGTGAGTTGGTTATTTTTTCAGCAAAATTATTTAACTAGCTTGCAATTAATATAGCTAAACAACACCAAGATAGCATGCATATTCTATAGTTTATATTACATTACTTTAGAATTGTGATTTAGGAAAAATGAGCTGCCATTCTTGATTCTTCTTTATGTTCTTTCATATTAGTTTTAAAATTCAGATTGTCTAATAAAATGCTTATATCATTTAGTATTTCCCCCATATATGTTCCCTATCTCATTAATCAAAAAATATGTTTCTCCAACTTATTGAATGGAATACACTGAATAGTGTAAATACAAGCTAATTTAATTATTTTACTCCATTGAATTTAGTTCTGGAACTAAAGTTTACTACTATAACATAAAATTCTCAGACCAAATTTACCGATATTCTAGAGACTTACTTATGCCTCAAAAGTAATATACCTTTAATTAATGACATACAAAATGGTCTTAGAAAAACAAGAGCAAGCCAAACCCCAAACAGCAGTCATCAAGACATAGTAAATATTATGGCATGAAAGAATGAAATAGAAGCTACACAAATGGTAGGCAAAATCAGCCAAAGCCTTCGTTCTTTGAAACAATAATGATCATTGACAACCACCAGAAAATCTGACCAAATGAGAGAAAATATACAACTAATGTATAGAGAGAAGTTTCTGTCCTGCCCAGTCCTGCAGTCATTCAGTCCCAAAGAAACACACAGAGGCTTATATTAATTATTAAATGTTTGGTCTATTGCTCAGGATTATTACTAACTACTTCTGACTTAAATTCACCCATAATACTTGTCTTTTCTATTTTTATTCATGTGGCTTGGTACCTTTTCTCAGTAAAGCATTCTCATTTCTTCCCTGTGTCTCTCTGTCTTTCCTCTTCCCAGAATTCTTTTGGTGTAGGAGCCCCACATATAATTCCTTCCTGGCTAGTCAACAATCAGCATTTTATTAAACTAATAAGAATGACAAATCTTTACAGTGTACAATAACATTAGCCCACAGCACAAATAAAATTAGAGGTTCTATTATTGGAAAAGAGAAAAAATGGCCAACTACAAATTATTTTTCAGTATTGTGCTTGGGGGTCATAGTTTGATCAGTTGAATGGGAGAAACCTATAAAAGGGATATGGTAGGAAAGAAAAATGTGGAAGAATTGGAATTAGTTACAGGTTGTTGTGAACCACCATGTTCACACAGGTACAAATCCTTGAATACTCCTTGGGAAATGTGGAAACTTAAGAGAGAAACACAGTGAAACAAATACAGGGTTATGTCACTGTTATGCAAAACACTCTATTTCCTTTGTCTAGGAGTATTAAAGATTTAAACTGACTGCATATAAGAGATTTATTTTGTATTCTTTTGAAGGCATTATATTTTTATGTGACCCCCGTTTAAAAAAATGCATAAATGCTAAATCTATAAGCAATACCTATTTATTTTTCTTTTTTGTTCTTTCCTCCCATTTTGTCTTTTCTAGTACTGAGACCATTATATAATTAAAAGAATACAAAATAGACAGGTATGTAGAAGGACATAGAAATAATGTACATTTATTCCCTATGAACCTTTAATATTTATTCCTTCAAGTTTTAACTTTTATAAGTACATGATTAGTATTTCTAAATCAATGTGTTTATTTCCTTTATTATTTCATGGTAATTTTTGAAGAAAACTTTGGAAAATCAAGTGTCACTTAACATTTATTTTCTGATACCATGAGTAGCTACTACAAATGAAAATTCAAATTGCTTTAATTAGTGCTCATTGTAATCACCTGAAAAGGATCTGGTTCTACCATCTTTGACAAAAGAGGAAAAGAAAAAAATCTAGGGATCCTCTGTTCTAGACTTGAGGATATAAATCATGAAATAGAGTCATAAAAGTTCCCAGTCCTTTCGTTGACTAAATGATTTGAATCAGATACCTCTTCAACTGATTCTACAGCCATTTTGATAAAGATTTTGATAGCAAAGATATTTTTCCACTGATGGAAAATGTGTTACAAGTCAGTATGTTCCTTATTTCTAAACTGCAATTAAAAGTTACTAAATTAAACTCCTTCTGGATTTTTGATATGTTTAATTACTCATCTCTATGGTGTCTTTATGGTTTATCTTTTTACCCTATTCTACCACTATCATTTGTACATGATATGTATTATATACAATAAATTTGTTAGAAAAGTAACACCATTCATTCTACATATAAATAGAAGAAAATAAATTTGTAGAATGTCGATGAAGCAATTAAATAATATGTTTAAATATATTATATTTAAATTGAAGAAGATTAATTAATATATCAAATATTAAGTTATGTGAGATTTAATTCTGAATATATGGGATGTTTGAATTTTTACAATAAAATTTGTATTTTATTATAAAATATTGAACTTTTTTCTAAAACAAATATATATATACATTCATATACATAATATATGTGGTCATAATTATTCCTTAATGTATATAAAGGTAATATCCTCTCTACATCTTTTGTATAAAACTTGTACTTATTTATTCTTATGTATTTATTTCACAACCATCTATTTTCTTGAGGCCTTTCTTTTCTAGAAGCCCAAAAATTATTCAGGTTATTATGTAAATACTAATAAATAAAGTTATGAATTTGCTTTGATGTTTTATATGTTTTCTGCATACCATTTATGCCTTCTCACATTGACTTCATTTTCCCAATTAATTTGGCCCCAGGGTCCTCATGCCTCTATCTATGTAGTCACTAAACCTTAGATATCTTCTTAAAGATGAAACTGATAAATTTTTATAGTCATATTATTCTGAAGGAAAAATAAGCAATTATGCCTCAGTATATATTATTTTGTACAAGAGAATGGAATTAACAGAAGAAAAAAAAATAATCGCTAATAGCTACCATTGACCTTGTTATATAGTTTACACAGTTGATATAATTAGTATGTGTTGAGGCATTGCTTGAGATAATATTTTTACAGAGTTTAGTAGAAGATGGCCATAAACATAATATTGTACTAAAGGAACCCATGGAGGGGATTGCACATTTCTTTGGTTAAATCTCAAAATATAACTAATAGTACTGAGCAAAGTTGCAATCTAGTCTGTGGTTTGCTAATCTACTTGGAAAGTACAGCCTAATACCTAAAAATACAGTATATGGTCTGGAAGTCATGTGCATTGTCAACAAGAACATACTTAACTTCTGCTTTTATGTAAAGGATACTAAATTCTTTAATCATCATTACCAAATGATATGCACTTGTGCTTTGCTTTCCTAATTTAATTTATTCTTCTTGTATCCAATTACCACTGCTGGAGGACTTTCTCAGAATGGTATGCTGTGCATGAACAAGAAAACACACGAGAGAGAGAGAGAGAGAGAGAGAGAGAGAGAGAGAGAATTTAGAAAAATTAGAAAGAAAACAGGGAAAAGAGATAAAATAATAAAATTATAATTCTATTTTAATTTCAAAACTTAATATCTTAAAAATGTGAGGCCATATATATTAATTACCTAAATTTATTCTTTCACAACAATGCATACCTATTTCAAAGTACCACATTGTGTATGATAAATTCAAAATTATCTGTCAATTAAAAGTCTTTTTAGAATAAAGCCAGTTTAGGTAGAATAATCCAGAGTGTCTGACCACTTTAATCAAATATTTTCTATGTAAAACATAATTATTAGAATAAAAATAATTTTTTTAAACTTTATTATAAAATATTGCAAAAATATACACACACCAAAATTAACTAGACTCAAAGACTATACAACTCAATGTCCATCTACATAGTTTGAATAGCAATTATTAATGGAGGCTGTAGACCTTCACATTGGAATATGGAATAATTTCCCTATTGAACATATTGTATACACATATTCACCATCAAAAGAAAGTCATAGCAGATATCGAAGTAGAAAATAATTAGCTTTATATCCTCTTTCATTACTCATGTTCAATAGCTGCATTTAAAAAGGCTAAATATTAGTTAATAAAGAAGTACTGATTGCAGAAAGTTGTGTTTTAAGATGCTTTGATTCGAATAGAGCAGTACTGAAATTACTCTCAATGAGATTTGTTAGTGTCATCATGATAGAAAAGTATACCCTTACTATAAAAAACTCAGAACAGCTAGATACGCGAGCACTCCCACAACCCAACCATATGTTAGTATTTTATACTGATTTTCTCAGTACAAATGAGTTGTGATAACTTCAATAATACTAACACATTTCTTTTTGAAACATACACCAATTTTATAGCTGAAGCTTAATGCTATTATATTGTAAATTATTCTCCCAAATCAGAAGTTGAAGTTTATACAGGAAAAAAGAAACTGTTTGTTTGTTTGTTTGTTTGTGTAGACACATCCAAATAATATATGCTACTCGTATACCCCAAAGACTGGAGAGTAGTGTAGTTTTCAGCTTATAGTACCCAACACTGAGGTTGCCCATTTTAGGTAATGCTTTCACTTTCCCCTGCCTTGACCAGGACATAAGTGTGTCTGACTACTGTGTGTTCCACCTAGCTACTGTCCCCGACAGTAATAAAAGTGCTTATGTTGCTCCAAGCACTGAAAGAACTGCAAGCTCTGAGAAATTCCTTAAATCATTTTATAGTCTACACAAACTGTTAATGGTCTGCAAATTCACAGAGACCCTCTTGGATCCATGAGTAAACTCTCTGAAATCTCCCTCAATAAATGAATTGATTCCCTCAATAAATGAAGTGGTGTTTTGTGCTTCTGTTTTCGAAATCCAAATCAGTCCCATCTTGAAATGCTTTAAGGCACTTCCTTAGGGAAGTTTCTTGTTACCTATTAGGTCAAACGCCAACTGTCTGTCTAACCTAGAAATACTGGTTAACTTAGATGACGTTGTATGTGGTTAAGGTGAAAGGGACACATTAGGAAAGCCAATATTTACAGAACATTTTCTTTATTATAGATTTGTATTATTGTTTCTAAATGATGTGTGCATTTACTTCTCCGTGTGTGGGAATGCGCTGGTTGAAATGCCATGATTGAAAACGCCTGTGGAGGCCAGAGTTAACAGACTCCCTAGAGGTAGAATTATAGGAAGTTTAGCCACCTAACTTAGCTGCTAGCAGCAGATCCATCTGTCAGCAAAGGCTGTGCTCTTTACTGCAGAGCCATCACTAAGGCCACATAAAACATTTTAACTGTAAGATTGTTTTTTTTTTTTTTTTTTTTTTTAGTTTCCTAAATCTCCCACAAGTAGAATTCACGTGGAGGAAGACAACACCAAAATAAGGTGAAGGTATCTCTGATTACTTTGTTTAGCTATCAGTAAACTCCTTCTAAGTACAGAATATTGTTAGTTGAAGGTTGCAATAGCGACTCACATCTTAACTTGGCAATAGGAGAAAGAGGCAGGTGTATCTCTATAGAATTCACAGCCAATCTGGTATATGCAAAAATCCCAGGCCAATCACTGCTATCTAGTGAGAATCTGTCTCAAAAACAAAACATAGCAAATACTGTAAGTCAGCAATACACTAAATATACTTGTCTAGTGAACATCATCGAAGAATAACAGTGCACTTTAGACTGGTCCTTTACCTACTGTATGACAGGTAGCTATGGCTACGTTTCATTGCACAGTATGACTAGATATTCTCATACTCTATGTTATAATATGGAAACGATATAAATTTGAAATCTAAACTACAATTTGCAAGGGGTGCATCTTTCTTTCACACAAGGTCAAAAGTTTTAAGTCAAAACATCTTGAATCCTGAAACATTTTGTACATTATTCATGTTTTAAAGGGGTTGTAGCAGAGCAGCTGATTCAGTGAAATAGACTTCGTTCTGCAGAAAACTTCACATCAAATTTGTGGCACATTTGAGAGAAGAATTCGGTGAGTGGCATTTGATTTGGTCACCTGCAATCAGTGCTGGTAATAATGTTTAGTAGGTTGCTGCCTTATGGCTTTCCACTAAATAAAACTAAATGAGAGGGAATGAGATTTTATTACATCTATTTAAACTCTACATGCGTTGTAGAAGAACTTGGTAGTATTTGCCATATAGCAATGATCTTTGTGTTGACACTGCTTACTTGATTTAATATTTATGATGTCCCTACTTAATTTAATTTTACTCTAAGAGTCATTGTAAATTAATTCATACCCTCACCTTGTGGACTATAGCATATTAGAGTGAGCTCTTTGTAGTCTTATTTGCATATGGTGAAGTGATTAATATGAGTTTGGTCCCGTTGTGAGTTGGTGAAGACGCCAGACTTGAGATATTTAAAAGAGGAACAAATAAGAATTGTATTTGCAAATTTAATAGTAAATAGTAAAAATACTATATGTCTATTATTGGCTAGTTTGTGTAAGTTTGAGGAATAATTTACTAAATTATTAGTTAATATTGCGTTGTCTATAAGACATTAAAAAATCTACACTGGGAAATGAATAGACATGTATTCTTTTGTCTTATCCTTGGCAAAACTTGTTGTAAGTTTTCAAAGAAGCAAAATATTTATGAATCTGAATTATTAAAGGGGACTCCACAACTTCACAAAGGATGCTTGAGAGTTGATGTGAAGGAGCAGGTAATTTTCTTTAACATAATGGTAGAAAGGAAGTGGTAAGAGAGGATTCTGATGTATAAAATTACATTTGGTTGGAATTCATATTACAACACTGATGATTTAAGAGATGCTCAAAAACATCTACCAATAAGACATTACCACAGGAGAGTCAGTTAGGGGAAGGATTGGGTAGCACTAAAAATAAACTAACCTATTGAAAAGAAGACTCAATTTTAAAAAAAAAAAAACACACATCTTTTGATGTAATTGTCACTTTCCTCTTTCCATTTTGCTTCCATAAATGATTGGACATTATGTAGTCAATCACAGAACTGATACATATATTCAATATTCTTAAGTGATATATAAGTTTGTGAGTAGAAAATTATAGCAAAAACTTCTAAATGAGGTATTCATAACATATGCCCTAGAAAGGTCATATTTAAGCAACTTAAACAATGCATATAGCATGAAGAATTTTGAGATAATGTCATACTATGTAGCCCAGTCTAATCTTACACTGTTGGTGTTCCTAATTTAGTGCCTCCAATGATGAAGTTATAAGACTGTACTTCCATATCAACATAGAATACTAAATTTTATACACTGTGTGGTTTTTTTTTTATTTATTACAGCAATTTATTAATTCAGTTTCTGCTGAATAATAGATGCAATATACAAGGAACAAAACATTGGAATAATATGGGATATGTGATAGACAGGACCGCTTCTTATTTGGGAAGATGACATTGATAGATAAATAACAGTAACAAATGAGCAAATATTCTTTTTTTTAATTTTTTTTTAATTTATTTATTTATTAAGGATTTCTGCCTCGTCCCCACAACCGCTTCCCATTTCCCTCCCCCTCCCCCGATCAAGTCCCCCCCCCTCATCTGCTCGAAGAGCAATCAGGGTTCCCTGACCTGTGGGAAGCCCAAGGACTGCCCACCTCTATCCAGGTCTCGTAAGGTGAGCATTCAAACTGCCTAGGCTCCCACAAAGCCAGTACGTGCAGTAGGATCAAAAACCCACTGCAATTGTTCTTGAATTCTCAGTATTCCTCATTGTCTGCTATGTTCAGCTAGTCCGGATTTATCCCATGCTTTTTCAGACCTAGGCCATCTGGCCTTGGTGAGATCCCAATAGAACATCCCCATTGTCTTAGTGTGTGGGTGCACCCCTCGTGGTCCTGAGTTCCTTGCTCGTGCTCCGTCTCCTTCTGCTCCTGATTTGGACCTTGAGATTTCTGTCCGGTGCTCCCGTGTGGGTCTCTGTCTCTGTCTCCTTTCATCGCCTGATGAAGGTTAATATTCCTGAGGATGCCTATGTGTTTGTCTTTGGATTCACCTTATTTAGCTTCTCTAGGAACATGAATTATAGGCTCAATATCCTTTATTTATGGCTAGAAACCAAATATGAGTGAGTACATCCCATGTTCCTCTTTTTGGGTCTGGCTTACCTCACTCAGGATAGTGTTTTCTATTTCCATCCATTTGTATGCAAAATTCAAGAAGTCCTTGTTTTTTACTGCTGAGTAATACTCTAATATGTATATATTCCATACTTTCTTCATCCATTCTTCCGTTGAAGGGCATCTAGGTTGTTTCCAGGTTCTGGCTATTACAAACAATGCTGCCATGAACATAGTTGAGCATATACTTTTGTTGTATGATAGGGCCTCTCTTGGGTATATTCCCAAGAGTGGTATTGCTGGATCCAGGGGTAGGTTGATCCCGAATTTCCTGAGAAATCGAAACACTGCTTTCCAGAGTGGTTGCACAAGTTTGCATTCCCACCAGCAATGGGTGAGTGTACCCCTTTCTCCACAACCTCTCCAGCAAAGGCTATCATTGGTGTTTTTTATTTTAGCCATTCTGACAGGTGTAAGGTGGTATCTTAAAGTTGTCTTGATTTGCATTTCCCTGATCGCTAAGGAAGTTGAGCATGACCTTAAGTGTCTTTTGGCCATTTGAAGTTCTTCTGTTGAGAATTCTCTGTTCAGATCAGTGCCCCATTTTATAATTGGGTTGATTAGCCTTTTACGGTCTAGTTTCTTGAGTTCTTTATATATTTTGGAGATCAAACCTTTGTCAGTTGCAGGGTTGGTGAAGATCTTCTCCCAGTCAGTGGGTTGTCTTTTTGTCTTAGTGACAGTGTCCTTTGCTTTACAGAAGCTTCTCAGCCTCAGGAAGTCCCATTTATTCAATGATGCCCTTAGTGTCTGTGCTGCTGGGGTTATACATAGGAAGTGGTCTCCTGTGCCCATGTGCTGTAGAGTACTTCCCACTTTCTCTTCTATCAGGTTCAGTGTGTTCGGACTGATATTGAGGTCTTTAATCCATTTGGATTTGAGTTTTGTGCATGGTGATAGATATGGATCTATTTTCATTCTTCTACAGATTGACATCCAGTTTTGCCAGCACCATTTGTTGAAGATGCTCTCTTTTTTCCATTGTATACTTTTAGCTCCTTTATCGAAGATCAGGTGTTCATAGGTTTGTGGGTTAATGTCAGGGTCTTCTATTCGATTCCATTGGTCGACTTCTCTGTTTTTATGCCAATACCAAGCTGTTTTCAATACTGTAGCTCTGTAATAGAGTTTGAAGTCAGGGATGGTAATGCCTCCAGACAAACCTTTATTGTATAAGATTGTTTTGGCTATCCTGGGTTTTTTGTTTTTCCATATAAAGTTGATTATTGTCTTCTCCAGATCTGTGAAGAATTTTGATGGGATTTTGATGGGGATTGCATTGAATCTATAGATTGCTTTTGGTAGAATTGCCATTTTTACTATGTTGGTCCTCCCAATCCAAGAGCAAGGGAGGTCTTTCCATTTTCTGGTGTCTTCTTCAATTTCTTTCTTCAAAGACTTATAGTTCTTGTCAAGTAGATCTTTCACTTCCTTGGTCAGGGTTACCCCAAGGTATTTTATGCTATTTGTGGCTATCGTGAAAGGTGATGCTTCTCTGATTTCCCTCTCTGCTTCCTTATCCTTGGTGTATAGGAAGGCAATTGATTTTTTGGAGTTGATCTTGTATCCTGCCACGTTACTAAAGCTGTTTATCAGCTGTAGGAGTTCTTTGGTAGAATTTTTGGGGTCGCTTATGTACACTATCATATCATCTGCAAATAACGAAAGCTTAACTTCTTCTTTTCCAATACGAATCCCCTTGATCTCCTTATGTTGTCTTATTGCTATTGCAAGAATTTCAAGCACTATATTGAAGAGGTATGGCGAGAGTGGACATCCTTGTCGTGTTCCTGATTTTAGTGGGATGGCTTTGAGTTTTTCTCCGTTTAATTTAATGTTAGCTGTTGGCTTGCTGTAAATAGCTTTTATTATATTTAGGCATGACCCTTGTATCCCTATTCTCTCCAAGACCTTTATCATAAAGGGGTGTTGAATTTTGTTGAATGCTTTTTCCGCATCTAGTGAAATGATCATATGGTTTTTTTCTTTCAGTTTATTTATATGGTGGATTACATTGATAGATTTGCGTATGTTGAACCAGCCCTGCATCTCTGGGATGAAGCCTACTTGATCATAATGGATAATTTTTCTTATGTGTTCTTGGATTCGGTTTGCCAGTATTTTATTGAAGATTTTTGCGTCGATGTTCTTGAGTGATATCGGTCTGTAATTCTCTTTCTTGGTTGGGTCTTTTTGTGGTTTTGGTATCAGGGTAACTGTAGCTTCATAAAAGGAATTTGGCAATGACTCTTCTGATTCTATATTGTGAAATACCTTAAGGAGTATAGGTATTAATTCTTCTTGGAAGTTCTGGTAGAATTCTGCATTGAAACCATCTGGTCCTCGGCTTTTTTTCGAAGGGAGATTTTTGATAACCATTTCTAATTCTTCGCGAGAAACCGGTCTATTTAGATCATTCACCTGGTCTTGGTTTAGCTTTGGTATATGATACTTATTTTAAAAAATGTCCATTTCTTTTGTATTTTCCAGTTTTGTGGCATACAGGCTTTTGTAGTAAGATCTAATGATTCTCTGAATTTCCTCTGTGTCTGTGGTTATGTCCCCCTTTTCATTTCTGATCTTATTTATTTGCGTGTTCTCTCTCTGTCGTTTAATTAGTTTGGATAGGGGTTTGTCGATCTTGTTGATTTTCTCCAAGAACCAGCTTTTTGTTTCATTGATTCTTTGGACTGTTTTCTGTGTTTCTATTTTGTTGATTTCAGCCCTCAGTTTTATTATTTCCAGTCTTCTACTTCTCCTGGGCGTGTCTGCTTCTTTTTTTTCTAGAGCTTTCAGGTGTGTTTTTAAGTCCCCAATGTATGCATTCTCCGTTTTCTTTAAGTGGGCACTTAGTGCTATGAACTTTCCTCTTAGCACTGCTTTCATTGTGTCCCATAGGTTTGAGTATGTTGTCCCTTTATTTTCATTAAATTCAAGGAAGACTTTAATTTCTTTCTTGATTTCTTCCTTGACCCAGGTGTGGTTCAGTAGTTGACTGTTCAGTTTCCATGAGTTTGTCGGTTTTTGGGGGGCAGCGTGGTTGTTGCCTTCTAACTTTAATCCGTGATGATCTGATAAGACACAGGTGGACACTGATATTTTTTTGTATCTGTGGAGGTTTCCTTTGTTTCCGAGTATGTGGTCAATTTTTGAGAAGGTTCCATGAGCTGCAGAGAAGAAGGTATATTCTTTCCTATTTGGGTGGAATGTTCTATAGATGTCTGTTAAGTCCATTTGCTTCATTACCTCCAATAATTCTCTTAATTCTCTATTAGGTTTCTGTCTGATTGACCTGTCCCTTGGAGAGAGAGGTGTGTTGAAGTCTCCTACTACTAGTGTGTGTGGTTTGATGTCTGCCTTGAGTT
Source organism: Microtus oregoni (assembly GCF_018167655.1). Taxonomy (NCBI): domain Eukaryota; kingdom Metazoa; phylum Chordata; class Mammalia; order Rodentia; family Cricetidae; genus Microtus; species Microtus oregoni. Next base: position 22,536,346 of record NW_024543060.1, read on the forward strand.
CTAGTAATATTTCTTTTACATAAGTAGGTGCTTTTATATTGGGGGCGTATATATTCAGGATTGAGACGTCCTCCTGATGAATTGTTCCTGTTATGAGTATAAAGTGACCGTCTCGGTCTCTTCTGATTGATTTTAGTTTGAAGTCAGTTTTGTTAGAAATTAGTATGGCCACACCTGCTTTTTTCTTAGGACCATTTGCTTGAAACACCTTTTCCCAACCCTTTACTCTGAGTAGGTGCCTGTCTTTGTGGTTGAGATGTGTTTCTTGCAAACAGCAGAATGTTGGATCCTGTTTTCGTATCCAATCTTTTAGCCTGTGCCTTTTTATAGGTGAATTGAGCCCATTAATATTAAGTGATATTAATGACCAGTGGTTGTTTACTCTGGTTATTCTTATTGCTTTTGGTAGTAGAGATTGTGTGTCTCCTTTCTTTGAGATGTGCTCGTGAAGGGTCATTATATGCCTGGGTTATTGTAGGCAGTGTTGGCAGTGTTGGATTCCTTGGGTTGCGATTTTCCTTCTATTACTTTCTGTAGGGCTAGATTTGTGGCTACGTATTGTTTAAATTTGTTCTTATCCTGGAATGTCTTGTTTTCTCCGTTGATAGTGAACGATAGCTTGGCTGGGTATAGTAGTTTGGGTTTGCATCCATGGTCTCTTAGCTTCTGCAGAACCTCTATCCAGGACCTTCTGGCTTTCATAGTTTCCATCGAGAAGTCAGGTGTAAGTCTGATCGGTTTACCTTTATAAGTTACTTGCCCTTTTTCTTTTGCAGCTCTTAATATTCTTTCTTTAACCTGTATATTTTGTGTTTTGATTATTATATGGCGAGGAGATGTTTTTCTTTGATCCAGTCTGTTTGGTGTTCTGTATGCTTCTTGAATATTTAAATGAATATCTTTCTTTAAGTTGGGAAAGTTTTCTTCCATAATTTTGTTGAAAATATTTTCTGAGCCTTTGAGCTGTGACTCTTCTCCTTCTTCTATTCCTATTATTCTTAGGTTTGGTTTTTTTATTGTGTCCCATAGTTCCTGAATGTTTTGTGTTGAGAATTTGTTGGCTTTGCTGTTTTCTTTGATCTGTTCGTTTATTTTCTCTATGGTGTCCTCAGCATCTGAGAGTCTTTCTTCTAGCTCTTGTATTCTATTGATTATGCTTGTTTCTGTAGACTCTGCTCATTGGCCTAGATTTTCCATATCCAGCTGGTCCTCAGTTTGTATTTTCTTCTTTGCCTTCATTTCAGTTTTCAATTCTTGAACTGTTTCCATTACCTGTTTGATGGTTTTTTCTTGGTTTCCCAGGGTATCATGTACGTATTTACTCATTTCTTCAAACTTTTTGTTATACTTCTCATCCATTTCTATAAGGGCATTTTTTACATGTTGTTTAAGGGACTCTATTATCTTCATAAAGTCGTTTTTTTCCACTTCTTCTGTGTTAGGTTGTTCAAATACTTCTGTTGTAAGATCATTGGGTTCTGATGTTTTCATGTTGTTTTTCGGATTATTGGGTGAGTTCTTGCCTTGGCGCCTGCCCATCTCCTCCTATTGATCCTATCCAATGGATCCTTTAGAAACCGGATCAGGTTTCCCTGCTGGCCAAGGGCTCCACTTACAAAATGCCCTCACTCTCTTTTGTGGTTCCTGCTGCAGGCCAAGAACCCTCTCACCCCTCCGAAGGATCTTCAGGACAGGACCAGGCTCCCCTTGTGCCAGTGACCTGGCCAACCAAAGGCCTACCTTTTTGATTCAATTGTAGTAGGGCGATCTGCTCTCCTTATTGCACGCCTGTCCCAGCTGCTTGGGTCTGGCCGCCGCTGCGCCACGTCTGGCGCTGCTGCCGCCGGGCCTCTGTGCGTCTGGCGCTGCCGCCGCTGCGCCTCTGTCCACTGTGTGGTTTTTTTAATGTATGTATGTTAGCTGTTATAAATGTCTCACATCTGTAACTCTTGAAACTTTCCTAACTTCCCTAGGAAATAGCAATAACTAGCTTTGGTTATGAGAAAAATAAGTACTTACAGAAGGCCTGAAAAATGCAGAAATTTTTAAGATGAATGACGCTGAACTGGTGCAGTGGATGGCAGTCACCACTGGCCTGAGAGGATTTCCAAGTGTTAAGGACCACCTGATTTATATCGTGAGTTCCAGGTCAGCCAGGGCTACCTAGTGAGTAAGAATCTATCTAAGAAAGAATAGATATATATAGATTAGATAAGATATAGATATTATGAGAATGAGGGAGAGAGAGACAGAGACAAGAGAGAAGGGCCTCTGGATTTTAAATATAATTTCATCACTTACTAACAGTATGGTTTATTTACGATAGATGCTGTGAGTATCATGTTAACTTTTCTTGAAGAAATTTAGAACAAACCCTGTAAATAATAAAATATTAATTTAAAGCTATCAGATATTTTATTATTGCTAAAATAATTTTCATTTTCCTATATCATCAAGTTATGGATAGCTCAGTCCATAAAGTACTTACCATGTAAGCATGAATCCAAATTCAAGTTCCAGAACTTCATAGATACCAGAGAACAGAGGCTAGCCCCAGAATTCCAATAGATATCAACGCATATGTCAGCCCACTGATGAGAAGGCAAAGAGATGTGGATGTCATAGGCTTGCAGATAGTTAGGCTAATCTAATTGATCAGGTGCAGACTCGTGAGAGGCCCTGTCTCAAATCAAGGTGCACAACTTCTGAAGAGCAACATAGGAAGGTGTACTTTGCACATGTACCTGCAAAGACATGGACTGCCATGTACACAACGAGATGTACACAAAAATAGGAAGGAAGGAACGAAGGAAGGAACAAAGGAAGGAAAAGGAACAAAGGAAGAAAGCAATGAAGGAACGAAGGAACAAACAGATGAAGAGATGAAGGCAAGAAAGAATAGAGCCTGCCATGGAGATGATGCAAATTATTTTTTAAGAGAGAAAAATATCTTATTTTAGTACCAGGATGAGATCAACAGATAAATATTCTAAGCCTGGTTACTAGAAGTAAAAGTTGCAGAAGATATTAGAGACAACAGAAGAGATTACTGAGCAGAAACAAATACATCAAAAAGAAAAAGCTGAACTATTTAAGATTCTGCCAAGTGAGCTTGCTTATAAATAATAGAAATTTAACTAAATGAGTTTTTATTTATTTGGAAAGTATTTCCCAGACATAAGAGTGCAGATGGCCATTAAATTTTCTCTGAGTTTCTTGACAGCCACAACAAAAAGAATAAGGTGATGAGGACATATTGATTTCAAGATCTGATAAAAGTGAAGTCTTTGATCTGAGAAGATAACCGACTTCCTGGCAGTCATTTCAAAGAGCATTGCTATGATGTGAGTGCTTATGCAAACATAATGTAATATTATGCCAGACAATGTGCTCAATAGAATGTTTTCTCGAAAGAGTAAGTGATGATCATATTGTACCCAGACAGTGAGAAAGGCAAAGTTGTTGTGTGTACAGCACAGATGGACAGGGGCCAGGCTTAATAACATTTTGAAACAGGCACTTAGTTTCAATAGCAACTATGCTTGGATAAATAATTGTTTAATTTTTTTTCTGTTTTATTTCCAGTGACCTCACTTATCAAACAATGCTTTACAGTTTTGAATGACCATTATTACTAACACCTGAAAATCCTAGAACGTTAAAACCTTAAAACTTAGTTACAGGATATATGCTATATACTAATATATACATATATGCATATGCAGATAGTTATATGTGTTATGGATCTTTTCAGAGTATTAAAGATTTACTTCAGTACTTAAATACTATAGTGACTCACCTCCCAATTTTGGGTTTTTGAGGGTGTTTTTGTCTTGCAGTTTGGAGTTAAATCCTATAAAAGGGAGTAATCTTGTAACTATTTAGGGTTTTTTTTTAAAATAGTACAGAGCCTAAGAAAGTAATGAAAAGCTTTTATTTCAGTTTTTATGAAGTATATCTAAAAATTTATCTAAATAATATAATGATATTTGGAGATTAAGACTTTGATGTAGAATTTTAACCAATGGAAACAGATACTGTGAAGCTTCTCTTTCAGTTTGTATGAAGTAGACAATTGAAGAAAGGTCTATAAAGGTTTCATGTTTTGCATTTATATCTTATTTTGTACTCAACATCTTTAAGTCAAAAATGATCACCCAATGTAATGAGCCTGTCAAATTGTTGTCATTTAAACTTTTGGAAATCCGCAAGCAGGGACTAAAGGTGCTGATATCCCACATGTAATCGTGTTTTTTCCTTATATGTAACATATTTTGATGATATAAAGGATGGTGGGTGGCCAAGTCTCATCAATATTTTATGATAAATGAGCTCTAAGTATGTCAGAAATAGGAAAAATATGTAACAAATCACTTGATGAAAATCATTTAAACACATTTGCGTATATTGCTGTGTTTAAAACTTCCCATATAGATTATAGAAAAATAACAAGGATTTAATCTTTTTTTTGCCATAAACAGCATTTTTTTATTGAGAGTCAAAAGCAAATGTCTAGAGTTCCCAAGGCTCATTATTTTTGTATAAGAAAGGTTAAAACAAATTCTACAGAATTTTTAGCCAAAGGTGGTAGAAGCATGAATTGCTCTCTGTTTCTCCTTCCGTTTTTCCCTCCCTCTGTCCCTTTCCCTCTTCCACCCCCCCCCTCAAATGAAATTTGGTAGACCAGATAGGAGTTCATTGCAACATTTACTGGTCTTTTGCCTGAACTGGCTCTATTGAACACATTTGTCTTGATGAGCAGCTTGGTAACCACCAGAATGTGAAAAAGCTCCAGGCTCATTTCTGTGTTTGGTTATGTTCAGAATCATGTAAAGGACTGAGACAGTTTGGAAAAATATCCGGAGAGTTCACTGAAGCCCAAGTCACATGCCCAGAGGAAAAAATATCAATTTCTTTTCAGCACATGCTTCACACTCAAAGTCAGTCAATGATTTGTCAGCATTAGAGCCACAACTTTCTCTTCCTATATATCTTTTCAAAGTAATAAACTAGGTACATTTTTACTATAATAAATATACAATTGTAATGTTCTGATTCAACAAAGAAAAATAATATTACAGGTAGTATGCTATAAATTGCATTTAAACAACTACTTGATATAGACTAGCTTTAAACAAACAAAACTTATACCAAGAATGTAGTCCAGAATGTTTCTTAACATCTTTTTTTTCTCTTTCTTATTACTTTATAAATAATACCAATCAAAATTCCCACTTCCCTCCCGCTCCCCCACACCCTTCTAGTCCTAAGAGAGGAAAAGGCACCCTGCCCTGTGGGAAGTCCAAGGCCCTCCCCACTACATCCACGCTGAGCAAGGTATGCATCCAAAGAGAATAAGATCCCAAAAAGCCAGTACATGCAGTAGAGACAAATCCCAGTGCCATTATCATTGACCTTCAGTCAGTCCCAATTGTCAGCCACGTTCAGAGGGCCCAGTTTTATCCCATGCTCCTTATTCCCAGTCCAGCTGGAGTTGGTGAGTTCCCAATACTCAGAGCTAAAAAACAATGACATCTTGAATTTTGCATGCAAATGGATGGAAGTAGAAAACACTATCCTGAGTGAGATAACCTAGACCCAAAAATATGAATATGATATATATTCACTCATTAGTGAACTCTAGCCATAAACAAGACATTGAGCCTATAGTTCATGATTCTAGAGAAGCTATGTAATAAGGTGAACCAAAGAAAAACATATATAGATCCTCCTGGAAATTGGATGCAGACAAGACTGTCAAGTAAAACATGGGAGCATGTGGGGGTAGGGGGAAGAAGAGGGAAATGGAGAGGAGAAGAGAGAGGGGAAAAGGGGAGGGTTAGGGAGAGCTTGGGGGAGTGGGATGGTTGAGATGGAGGAAGGACAAATATGGGAGCAGGCAAGGAGATATCTTAATTGAGGGAGCCATTTTGGGGTTGGCAAGAGGCTTGGCTCTGGAGGAGTTCCAAGGAGTCCATTCCTAGCAATGACCCCAGCTAGGACCCTAGGCAGTGGAGGAGAGGGTGCCTGACTGGCCTTGTCCTGTAGTCAGACTGATGACTATCTTGAATGATCACCATAGGACCTTCAACCGGCAATGGATGGGGGAAAGACATTATGACTCCTGTAAATTTTAGTTTCTTGAGCTTTATAAATGTCATTAGTTGCCTTAATTTTAGAAGTCTCTCTATTTTTCTATTACAGGAGATTTCTTTGTCAGATATAGGTTCCTCACAACTCCAAACTCTGAAATTCTTGGAATTCAAATATAATTTTTTTTCTAATTGTGCTCAAGACTGTAGGACTTAAATTAAAAATGATTTTTTTGTTTGTTTTTGAGGTATATTTAATTAAATTTCTCACTTCCCATCCATCCCTCTAAACCCTCCCATATAATATTCCCTGATCTTCTTCATAATCATGATCTCTTTTTACTATCAATCTTTATTGCATGCATATATATATACACACAAATATATGAATATATACACATATATTCCTAAATATAACCTGTTGAGTGTCTATGGTGTTACTAATACGCATGTTTTCAGGACTGACCATTTGGCTTGGACAATCAATTGCTAGTTCTACCCTAGGGAGGACCATCTCTCATGCTCCCAACTTCACAAAGTTGTCTATAACTCTTTCCTTGGGGTTGAAGCCTCACAGGCTTTTCACCATGCAATTTAACAACTTAGTTGGTGTCCTCCTTTTTCCAATCACATTTGGGAGGTTATGTTGATAATACCTTAAGGGTCAAGCTTTTAAAATTATCAGGATAAATCTGACAGCAAAGTTCCTAAGCCTGTGGTTATTATTATGTTCCTCCTGTCTGTAATTTTCCCTGAGCCTTGGGTGTGGGAGTGTTTTATCGTTCAGGGATTCACAGCTCTGCATATCTATTTGGTACAGATCTTAGTAGTGCTCTCTGTCTGTTGGAAATTAGTTTTCTTGATAAGGGGTGAAGACTATACTTACCTTCGAGTATAAGGACAAATGCATTTAAATTAGTAATTATGCTGATTTATGAAATTGGTTGTAGATTCTCCTTCAATAACCATGATTTCATTAGCTCTAATTAGTTAGCTAGGTTCTCAGTACTAGGCATGGTATCCATGTTCAGTGGGTGTTAAGTCCAATTAGAGAGCAGTTCGTTAACACCAATATATGTAAACCACTACTGCACCTGTACATTTATAACTCACAGGTATAATAGCTGTCGGTGGCCTCCCTCTTTGGAGTCCTGGCACCATGAACACTAGTCTTCATGGAGGGAGAATTCAGATCAGTTCCAGCTAATGGGCCATTGGACCCTGTTTCTTTTCTTTTCTTTTTTTTTTTTTTACATTAAATTTTTTTTTATTGAGAAAAGGAGAAAAAAAAAAACAAGTTTCCACCTCCTCCCAGCCTCCCATTTCCCTCCCCCTCCTCCCACCCTTCTCCCCCTCCCCCCACTCCTTTCCCCCTTCCTCTCCAGTCCAAAGAGCAGTCAGGGTTTTCTGCCTTGTGGTAAGTCCTAGGTCCTCCCCCCTCCGTCCATATCTAGGAAGGTGAACATCCAAACTGGCTATGCTCCCACAAAGCCAGCACATTAAGCAGGATCAAAACCCCGTGCCATTGTCCTTTGCTTCTCATCAGCCCTCATTGTTCGCCATGTTCAGAGAGTCCAGTTTTATCCCTGTTTCTTAAGCGTATGATGTTTTTAGCAGTTGGGACTTACATTCCACTTTTGAGAGATAAGAGCAAGAACAATTGACTGTATGTTTGAAAAGTTTCTTAGACAGCCCTTTTCAGCAACTCAAAAAAAAAAAAGACATTTCATTTCTGGTATTAGGGCTTTGCTAGGTGGCCTCTGGTTTTAGGAGGGAGTGCTATCAGATCCATCTTTCTGCCATCTCATTCCTGAAATTTTCTGAGCCTTAGGTGTAGCTGTGTTGTATTTAGTTCATTAGTTATTGGGCATCCCACAGTTAGGTTAGTTTTTCTCTACATTTGACCATGCGTCTATTTCAGTCCTTTCTGTTATAAAGAGTTTCCTAGATATAGGAGTAAGAGCTGCACTTATTTGTTAAGTTAATGTATTTAGAACACAATTGAAAGTTATACTGATTTAGGAAAGTGGCAGCCATAGGTTTAGTAGATTCTCCTCCAGTGGTAATATCCTCAAGATTCCTGGGCAAATGTGTAAGTTTACAGACTATGTATGGATTCCCTAGAATTGGTATGGCCTTATATCCCATTAGATGACTTTTGGTTATCCTCAAAATATAATCACCACTCTTTCACTCTTGGGTGTATCTTGTGAGTAAGTCATTATTTTGGTTCTCAGGCTTTAGATCAGCAGACTGCTACTTTCTTTTAGCTTTTAGTTTATGTAATACCTTCCAATCCCATGAGTGCTAGTCCTCAGGGAAAAGGATTCAAGGTCAGCTTCAGTTCAGTTCCTCAAAGTTCCATGTTTTTCTGAAGTTTGAAGTGTCTTTAGAAATAAGGTCTTACCTCCAAGTTCTAGGAGGCAACCAAAGTCAATGGAGGATTGATATTTATTAAGAACTTATTCAAAGCATATTTACTTTAAAAAAGAATTCTCTACTTTATAATTAGTTTTATCAATTCTAAATAAAAAAAGAGAAGTAATGTACCATGGTCTTAATATATGGAAGTTAAAGTTAATATATGTATAATGAAAGATTTCTTATAGCTTCTAACTATTAAGGTAAATTTGAGTACACATAAACTTGGGGCTCGTTTGAACACAAAGAAATTGTCATGGTTCAATTGCATTTCCAAAGCGTGATTCATTATGTTTCTTTGCTCGATATTTACACTAACCTCCCAACTACAGTGTTTATAAGCAACTTGTCAGCTCTCACTAGCAGCCAGTGTCACTAAGGTAGCGCTTTTGTTGTCATGGCAGTGATGGATCATCAATGTTCAGGGGAAGACCTGTAATTTGCAAACTGAATGACAGGCAGCATCGAAATGCACCGCAGTGGCCTTTTCTAGGTAACTTGGAAGCTTGTGGTGGGTACATTTCCTTTCTCTGAGTTGTATTTTATTTCAGCCTTCACACCAGGTCTGACATTTAGATGTATAGGGTAAAAATGAGATCGTCGGGTTTTAAACCTAAAATAAATTCTTCGTGTAATAGAGCAATGAATATTTTACTGCTTTCAAAGAATGCTACAAGTCATCTAATCAAGGCATGATTTTGTCTTCATCTCCTGACGCAAACTTTGATCTTTTCTGATTAAAATCTTTACTTATCTTTTTCTCATATATCGAAGAATTAAACAAAAAAAAAGAGGAGGAAAGTTTCCTAAAAATTAGTCTCTTTGTTCTTTACTCAGAGTTGAGTTTCCTTCTATTGTGTGACCATTCTATTTTCAAGATGTAGCATTTGCGTTCAGTTTTTTCATGAATTTTCTCTTTCGTAAATTGAAGTCAAGTCTCTCACCTCCAGACTTCAATTTTGACTACTGAGATGCAACTTACTAAAGTAGAGAACAATAAATAAGTGCTTACTAAAGCGGAAAATTCTATAATCAACCCTCTGCAGCCCTTTGCTGACTATGCTGAAGACTTAATCAAGACCAATGTATTAATATTACATTACAAAATTATTGTAAATCTTAATTATGTTTATTTAACTATTTTCTTTTTCCATGAATGTTTCCAAATTGGTAGTAAGCATATGGATAAGTAATCGATATATCTGTATATCATAAACACAATGTGTCTCCCAGAATCCAAACAATGTTATTGTCCACATAGCTACTAGTTAACAATAGAAATATTTTCGGACATTGTTAAAAGTAACAAGGAAACCACATGAAAAAGAAAACATTAACTCCAAACTATTAGATTAATTAGCTTTGGCAAAACATGACATACCCCTAAGCAGTGCCTCTGATTTGACAGATGTGTCCCTGAATTGAGTGGAACATTTTGGTAAAGTAGGATGTGTGAGTCCTATTTTAAATTGCCTTGTCATAGACCCTGGAGCAGTCATAATTTTTAGTAATTCCTGGTTCTCCAACTTCAAATGTGAGAGGCAATTCCTGTCATCTGCATGATTTACAGCCATTCAATGATCTTAATATACTGAATCTTGTTAGCTAAAACCTTTGTTGTTTCCAAAAGTCATTCAGGGACAACACACTGGTGTCTTTTGTTGTTAGAATCCCTTTCTACAAAGTTAACACAACATTGCTTACCACTAAAACAGGAAACGTTAAGCACCAATGCTGGGTCAGATGTGAAAATCAACTACTCTAATAGAATCCAAAGATTTATGATATTGTAGGTACATAAAAAAGAAATACACAGAGAAAGGAACTAGACAATTAAAAAGGGAAATATTACCAGGAATACTACAGTTTTGATATATTTCAGTTTTAAAAGGGATTATAGATGCATTCATGACTCCTTGCTTATTAACCTTAGAATGTAAATCAGGTGCCATCAAAGAAAATGAAATTAACTCCCGACTTACTGTTCTCAAGCATTTACCATTCTCAAGCAACTGTCGCATCTGGTAGATTGCTACAGGAATCTATGTCTGTCTTTAATTCACTATATTTATTTTTAATTACATATTCAGAAAAAAAAGTCAATTGAATTCATAGGTGATACAGAACCACGGTTATCACGAATCTAATTGGAACAGAATTGACATTAAGTATCACTATTGTTGTTTAACTGGTGTCAGCAGTAGGAAGGAAAGCTACACCTTACAACAACACTAATGTGAAAGGTGTATACTGGGGGGGGGGAACAGCGAGGTTAGCCTCTGAAGTTGGACATGGTGGGAGAAAAGGGGTGGATGATTGTGTCTTGACTTTCATGAGAGATGTAGCACATGAGCATAGGGAATACAGGCCAGTGCAAGTGCCTAGATATTAACAAGTATCTATACTCTGAGAGTAGTCTTAGTGACTGCAATTGAGGACCCAAGGGTGGGCCAGCATAAAGCCTGAATGTCTACAAACATAAACTACAATACCCATAATACAATAGAATAAAATCAAATTAACAGAATGAGTAGAATGTCCTACATTAAGAAAAAAGTAACTAAAACCTGAAACATTGTAATATGGGCTGGAAATACATAACGAAATCATTGATAGTTAAAACACTGTGAGTGAAATAGTTAACAAAAAGATTAATTTTGTCCCGTACGTTCACAAATCTTTAGGAATCTATAGCCATATGTTTGTACGTGTGTATTTTCCTGAAAACATCTAGCTAAATAGAAATATCTATGTCTCATTCTTAATGATGTGCTTCATAAGGTCTGTGTCTTTTGCTATTATTCTTGTTTATATTTTACATATAATACATAGGGATAATATTAACAAAATTAGCCATCATTTTTCAAAAACTTCTTTTTCTTACAAAATGATTAACATGTATATGCAAATATTATAATCCAATATAATATATTGGATATATACTTCTACATGCATATATGTATGTATTTTGGAAATATGTTTGATATAATCTTCATTTTATAAATTAACTGAAATATGCACTAGAGAGATTAATTAACAAGAAAATTTCTCCAAACAATTCAATCAGTATTCTAATCACTATTCTATTATTGTCAGTTGTTAAGTCTAGAAACCTACATTTTGACTAAATGTTCTAATGCCTACTGCAAAGGTGCTATGTGATTGAAATAAGACTGAAAATTTTGTAATCAGCTTTTGACCACCTTTGTGATGTCATGCTTTTGCAAATTTTTTTCTTGGTCTGATTACAGAATAACCGAATTAAGTAGATGATGGGCATTGTGAACTCATAGCACTGTACATAGAATCAATCTGTTTTAATTAATATGTCTCTGTGAAATATAGGGACATTGCACTTGAAGAAGACATATGCCTCAACATTGCATTTACTCTCTGGCAGTCATATCTGCAGACGACTGTCAGAACTGTTTCATTTATAATATGACAGAAAGGACCATGGACAACTGGACAGGATCCCACAGTCAGGATTCTGTCTGTGGAGTTTATGTTGCCGTTTTGGAGGAGAAAAATTCAATTGATGTTGATGGTTTCTTGTATGCAGAAGAAGGATGGATTCTGTTTTCATATGCAATCTGTTAACCTATTCCTTTTTATAAGTGAGTTGAGTCCATGTATATTAAGGGATATTAATGACCAGTGATTGCTAATTTAGTTTTAGCAAATTGTTAATTTAGTTTTCATTGTTGGTGATGTTAATTTTGCATTTTCTCCTTCTTTGGGATTTGTTGTTATGAGACCATCAATTGTCTATATTTTGTAGCCAACTTTTTTGGGTAGGACTTTTCCTTCTAGTATTTTGTGTAGGGCTGGGTTTGTGGCAGGGTATTGGTTAAATCTGGTTTTATCATGGAATATCTTATTTTGTCCTCCTATGATGATTGAAAGTTTTGCTGGGTATAGTCGTCTGAGCTGACATTTGTGCTCTCTTAATGTCTGACCTTCTGGCTTTCATTTTCTCCAATGAGAAGTCAAGTGTAATTCAGATAGGTCTGCCTCTATATGTTACTTGGCCTTTTCCCTTTGCAGCTCTTAATACTCTTTCTTTACTCTTTTGTTTAGTGTTTTGATTATTATGTGGTGAGGGATTTTTTTATATAGTTTATTTAGTGTTCTGTAAGCTTCTTTTATCTTAATTGGCATAACTTTCTTTAGGTTGGAAAAGTTTTCTTCTATGTTTTGTTAAATATGTTTTCTGTGCTTTGAGTTGAATTTTTTCTCCTTCCTCTTACCTATAATTCATAGGTTTGGTCTTTTCATGGTGTCTCATATTTCATGGATATTTTAGGTTAAGCTTTTGTTAGATTTAATGTTTTCATTGATGAGTCTATTTCCTCTATTGTATCTTCAGCACTTGAGATTCTCCCTTCCATTTCTTGTATTCTGCTGTTCATGTTCACCTTTGTTGTTCCTGACCATTTTCTCATGACTTCTGTTTCTATCATTCCCTTTACTTGTGTTTTCTTTATTGTCTCTGTTTCAGTTTTCAAGCCTGGAATACTTGTTTTTATATGTTTGATTTCTTTTTCTTGGTTTTCTTTAAGTGATTTGTTGATGTCTTCCAATTTTTTGTTTATCTTTTCCTCCATTTCTTTGAGAGAATTTCTCATTTCCTTTTTAAGAGTTTCAAACATTCTCCAGAAGTTTTTTTTTTTTTTTTTTTTTTTTTTAGATCTTTTTCTTCTGCTTCATCTGTATTTGGTTGTTCAAGTCTTGCTGTTTTAGAGTCTTCAGGTTTTACTGGTTTTGTGTTGCTCTTTCTGGTCTTGCATGTGTTCTTACCTTTTCAACTCATCTTTTCCTCTAATAGGTGTGGTTGGGGCTTCTGGGATTCTGTAGATTAATCTTCTAGGTGCTAGTGAATCCAAAGCTCATATGGCTGTTCTTCATGGTACAGTCAGTACCGCTGTTCTATTTACTCTGTTGGTCACTCCATGTTTTTGGAGATTGCTCAGTGCTCCCAGGCTTTGCTCTGCTCCCTTGGAGTTTGCTGCCTCAGGTCTACATTGGCCTAAGTTACCAACTTTGATCTGTTTCTGTGAATCATGGTCTGGATTCCCTCCTGCAGAGGTCCTTGGCTTGGAGTTGTCCCTGCCAAGGTCTCTGGCTCTGGTCTACTCCCTCAGAGTTCCCAGGCTCACACCAAAATCTCCAGAGGACCTGGCTCAGGCTTACTCCCTTTGAGGTCCCAGACTCATCTCGGACTCACAGAGGTTTCTGGTTCTTGCCTATTTCCTTTGATGTCCCAGACCAATGCCTACACCCACAAGATTCTGGCTCAGGCCTATTCCCTCTGAGGTCCCAGACTCATGCCTGGTCCCACAGTGAACTCTGGTTCTTTCCTATTCCCTAGGAGATCACAGATCCACACCCAGACCGGCAGAGGTCCTGGCTCAGGACTAATTCCTCTGGGTCCTAGACTGATGACCAGCAACAGGGGTCCTGGCTTAGGTCTAGTTCCTTGAAGGTCCCAGATTCACATCTGGAATCTCAGTGGTCTCTGGCTCTGTCTTACTTGCTCAGTGGTTACTCCCCTGTATCTGGAGGTCACTGTCTCAGGTCTGCTTTGGACCAGGTTGCTGGCTCAGTCCTGATCTGTCAATGTCCCAGGACTGGATCAGCTTCCTCTCCCATGGAGCTTGCTTTCTCTGGCCCCTTCTGTCCTAGGTCTTAGATTTTTTTTAAAAAGTTATTTAAGAGGAATGAAATGAGACATAAAACATAGACAGATTTATTCATTCATTCATTGATTCTATAAACATTTACTTAATTCCTGCACAACATTCAATAAGACACAATGGTTGTCAGTAAATTTTACACAGGGCTTGCCCTGGTAATGTATATAATACACAGATGGGAGAATGGAGACTGTCTTCAAATAGATTGTAGATTATGAGATCGACCATAAAAACAGTGCTTGGAGCAGAGCTCAGACCAGAAATGAGAGCTGAGGTTTATATCTCCATCCATCATGTTAACTTATTTTATGAAAACTTCATCTAGAAAAAGCAATTTATAATCTGAAGTTTTTAAGCATGGTTGTAGTCATTCCTGCCTAATTTTTTATTTCTATAATAACCAATTAATTTTAAGAATATATTTTAAATGAGTATTCTGTGTACATTTATATGTGCTATATGAGGCCTGCTACCCAAGGAAGTCAGATGACAGTGTCAGATGCCATGGAATGGGACTTAATAATAGTTATGAGTCTTTATTTGATGCACAGAACAAAACCAGGTTTCTTTGTAAAAATAATAAGTGCTCATAAACACTGGGCCATCTTTCAATGTCCCCATATTTGTTTTTTTTTTTAAGCAGGCATGTGAAAGCCCAAAATGTGAGCCTGTTTCTACCTTGTCTGAAGGTCAGAGAGTTTCACCTTGCTCAATGTTGTTTCCATTCCACCCTGACAAAAGGTCAGAGAGTTGGAACTTATTTCTGTCCATTCAAGGTTATTGTCTGTTTCTACCTCAAACAAAGGTCCACCTAGATTCAGATCACAGAATTCTACTGTCTCAAAGTTATTGTCAATAGGTGTGACTAATATCCAGACCTTGTATTTCAGGTATAGAGAAATAGATCTGTTTCTACCTTCAATAAAAGCCTAAGGATCTTACTAAATGAAATCAGTGGGGAGGCAAATAGTTACCCACAATTGGAGTAGGTAGCACAAAGAAGAAGTGATGTATTTAGACAGACTAGGGTATAATGATTCTTACTCAGGAAGTTCAGAACCTGCCAATGAAAATGCTGCATGTGGCGATTAAGGCAGAAATGATAATAGAGTGTAGATTCTTACTTGATATCATGTGATGAACGTGACACAGGGGTAAGATGTGTTATTCTGGAATATGGGAGGCAACAAACATGGAGCTGGAATAGATAAGGTGAGAGAAATCGCTTTGTAGCACAAGAATAACATCAACTACCATGTGGAGGATAAAGGGGCTTATTTGTAGGTAGAAATTAAATTTTATGAATTAGAAAGAAAATATGGAATGCCCTTTTTGTATTGCATGACTGTTTTTACACAGTTATATTATTATTTGATGTACTTAGCAAGCATAATACACCTCATAGGAAACACAGTCTACTAGGTCAGATCAAAACTTACCCATAATAAAAAACAAAAAATTATCTAAAATACTTTAACAATATTTGCAAAAACAATGTTACATCTTACAAGAACTTTATAGAAACGAATATATTTGTCAGCACTAAATATTTGCTCTAAATCAACAATATTTAATATTTATTTATTTATTTATTTATTTATTTATTTTTTGGATTTTTCGAGACAGGGTTTCTCTGTGGCTTTGGAGCCTGTCCTGGAACTAGCTCTGTAGACCAGGCTGGTCTCGAACTCACAGAGATCTGCCTGCCTCTGCCTCCCGAGTGCTGGGATTAAAGGCGTGCGCCACCACCGCCCGGCAATATTTAATTTTTAATAATGCCAACAACAGCAGCAATTTAGCTTCTTGTTTTGCTTTGTTTACGTGATGTTGTTATTTTACCATTACTTTGAAAAGTAGAGTTCAGAGAGAGAGTTCATTCAGATACCATAGCTTTTGGAAGATGCAAGGCTGGCACAGGGAGCCACCAGGGACTCAGCCTCACAATCTCGAAATGAACATGCTTAGAACAATTTTGCATTTTCTATTTCATGTCCTGGCCTTAGCTATCCTTTTTGTAAGAATTTATGATTAGATTTTGGAAAGATTACACTTTAACCTACCTTTAATCTAAACTAAATAGAAGCCATGTTAGGAATTCAATTTTGTTGCTTTTAAGGGTTAGGTGAAGGGTGGAGTTTTATTTGGGTATATTAAATGTTACTGAGCCACATAAATTGTTTCCAATATAGTTTACATCAGTAAAGGGCAGATGTAAGTTGTTCTTTCATTTTAAGGGGTACTTTCTATGAAATTTCCTACATAGACACTAGCTTTTCTGTGAACAAGAGGTCAGGAAGAATTATAATGAAAGGTACATTGGCAACAACCTTCAGAGAAAGGGTCTGGCTCCTACCTGGCATTTTGAAGCCAGGCACATTGCCTGCTGCCCTATATTTGGGTATGTGCTTTTGACTGCTCTCTGCGTTGGGCAATAGTCAATTGTAGTTTGTCATCGTATCCTTCCCAGTTATTGTTCTTTTTATTGCTCTTTGTGACCAGAAACTTTACAAAGCATTCTGAGCTCATCTTTAATAAGCATTTACTGCTGAGCAGACTGGACTTGGTTACTTCGCAGCCCCAGCAGGGTCTGTGCAGTTTTCTACGGCTTCCCTTATGCACGATTAACACAGGGCTACACAGAGAGAACTTGTGATGCTTTAACATTTTTTTTTTTAATTTTTGCTCACGACTCACTTTTGTCAAATACACCTTTAATTTGACTTCTATAATATCTAGGAATTACTTAGGTTAACTTTTATTAAAAAGTAAAAAATTCACTGTAGAGTCCTAGGACCCTAGTTTTTCCACTAACTGTGTGTTAAATGTTATAGGTTTGTGTTTCTTCTTCTTCTTTTTTTTTTTTTTAGTTTTTGGTACTAATAAAAATAAGATAAAACCTGTTAAGTTGGGAGGGTAGGCCCCGCCCCTCCCATCTATCCTAGCCCCCAGGCCTGAGAGTTATATTGGTCTGGACTCCAAATCCCAGCAGGCCAGGTCCTGACCCCTCCCTGGGGTGGGGTCAAGACTACTCCCACAGAGTATTTAAATGAACTCCCAAAAGAGGAACACATGGTCTCTTTTCTTTCCCCACCCCCCGTGGTCAGTGGCATTTGCAGGCTCCTGGTTCCCCCTCAGGACCACCCAAGAGTGCAAAAATCACATTAAACCTGGATATTTCTTAATTTGACTTGTCTTGATTTGGCCTTATTGGGAATTTGTGTCAGCAGAGAGCTCATGTTAGGAAACATTCCTAACAGAATATTTGTAACCTTTACAAAGAATACATTAATGCACAGGAGACTCTCACAAATCTAAACAATATATGTGTGTATAAGTGTGTGTGTGTGTTTTCCATTTAAAATGCTGGCATAGTTCTGTTTCTCCAAGCAAATAATTGAAAAGAATGTCTAATAAAATTTAATTAACTACACAATGGACTGTCTTTATTGTCTAATCTTGAAAAAAATTTTACACGATATCTTTCTTTATTGTTTCAAACAAGGTAGAGCAATCAATCTTTCTTTTCAAAATAAGAAGTATATAAAGGCTGTGATGAATTGCATGTATAGAGTTGGAAGAATTGGCTGGACATTTTTTTCTTAGTTAAAGGTTCTGAGTCTCTTCTAAATTGATGTTCACAGATGGAATGCTGCCGTTTGGGCCATCAAAGCCAATTCATGACTGCATTTCTTGTGAGTCTATAAAACTAGCATTGTTATGTAGTTCCACCGACAGAGATGTTCCCGTGCAAAACAAGATGGATGGAATGTCAGGTTCCTCTATCATGGGATCTCCATTTAGTGACCCAGATGAGGACTGAAAGAACTCACCAAACACGAATGACAAGGCCAGATACGACCTGAAACGGTGCGCCAAATCTCATATAGATTTGAGTTGCTACCAGAGCACAAAATTTGTCATAAAAGACCTGTCAGTGAAGAGTTCATTAAGGTAAAAGATGGTAGCACTTTATCTAGACACTATAAGGCTCTGCACTGGAGACTCGGTCTTCATTTAAGACACATGTTTCCTTTCTTCCCTTAATGACATTTGAAAATGAATTGTTTAACTTTTCCTCTACTTTTAGTCTTAATGCAAAAAGGTCCTCAGAGCGTTTCCCCTAATTTTAATTCATTTTTCTTTTCCCTTTGTTAAATTTGGAGGTGTGTTTGTGATGTCAATTCACAGCTACTTGGGACTTGCCTGAGGTGAGGTGTTAAAGCTCTCAGCATAGAACTGTAATACATAAGGTGAAAGACAAGGCTCTTAACACCAGTTCTGTGACAGCCATGCTAGAAATCCCAAACACTGAGTTGGTTTATTGTTTTTAACTTGGGGTTTAGAGATCAGTGAAAGTATTCACAATCAAAAGGCTCTCTGGGGTATAACAATTGCACCAAGATATAATGTCACAGTGTTTAAATCCCAATTGCAATGAGGGTTTGTAAAGGCATGAATGATATTTTTCAATATAGCAGTTTAATGCCGATATATTTCTCTTAATTTCAAGACTTTTGGGATGTTTTGTCAACATAAAATAATTTCAAAGGCCCTTTTGGTTTATCTGTGCTCTTTCTATCCTTGTTTTCCTCCTTCATGCTTAATTCAATGAATAGATTTATGGCATATTAAGGTAGACAATTCTGGAAAGGGGATAAAGAAATTAGGTCATTTAATCTTGCATTGAAAAGAAAAATAACAGTGACTGATTTACTCATGACTACTGATTCCAGTATTCACAGACTTATTTGGGACTGTGCTCTATATTCTACTCCAGTGAAACAGATACCGTATCCTACTCTAGTGGAAGGGATGCCTCTTGGTCCAACATAGAACATCTGCAAGAAGTCAGTTCAGCCTAGAGACAGCTGTTTGAGGGAGTAATAGAGAAAGCATTGGGCCATGTCTTCTGGTTTGTCATTTTTTTCTGATTCTTCCTCATCTACAATTCGTTTTTCTTAGATTTTACCCTTTATTTTAATTGTGTGTGTGTGGAGGGGAGAGGTGTTCAATCTAACATGAAAGCACCTGTTGAAGACAAAAGAGGGCACCAAAAGTCCTAGAGCTGAAGTTACTATAGACAGTTGGTACCAAGTACGGGTGCTAGAATCTGAACTAGAACCCTCTACATTTAACAGCATCACCACTTGTAAAGGCATTGCGGCATTAGAGAATGCCAGCCAATCACGCATGTTGTTCCCTTGCAACACTACAACTCCCAACATCCCTCTGGACGGCAAGCGCGGGACACATTTCCCAGAAGCCTTTGCATCCTCTGTTAAAAGCAAGGACAAGCCACAAGTTCGCCCCTTCTTAACCCTTCCCTTGGTCCCTTCCCTTCACTTTTCCTAGTGTGTTTTCCCTTCCCATTAAAAAGTGTACCTACCACGTGGTACCGCCGCGTGTCTGTGTCTTTTCCCTGCGTAATCGTCTTTACCCCATAGGACAAACGGGAATTAAGAACAACATTTTGGTGCCGCCTCATCGACTCGGAGACCTCTCCGTCCGGTGCCCGAGGCTTTGCCTCTGGGCTTCACCGACAAGGTCCAAAGAACCGACAGCCTTCGCTCACCACCACCTGTTTCCAAGGCCATTTCAACAGCTTCATCCTGATCCGTGAGTTACCCTGAGTTGGCTTCCTTCCCCCTGGGGCGTTCAAAGACTGTCCGGCCGGCTTTCTTTGCACACCTCGGGCTAAGGCTAGGTTGCTAACCCATTTCCCCGAGTTTTTTTGTTTTTTTTTTTTTTTGCCCTCGGCCGAAACGCTCAGTCCGCGCACCCGGAGTTCGGCGCTCCGGGCTTTTTTCTCCTTCTTTCTTCCTTTTTTTTCTAACTTTTTCCTGTCCACTTTCGGGCCACTTTTGTGGCACCTCCGGGCCCTGTGCCCTAAAAAGCTTAATTGCCTCCTCCCAGCCGGGACTTTCTCTCCCGTACGGTTGCTGGGCTCGGGGCAGTTAAGTGTTAACACGCCCCAAATTCGCACGGACGCCTGCGTTTTTGGCTTGCCGTGTTCGTGGTACTCTGTTGGTACCTTTTACGGCTGGGCTACACTTCGGCCATGGGCTCAAAAAATTCTAAACCGGTTCCCCCATCTTCCCCGCTCGGGCAGCTTCTGGAAGCTCTCGAACCCCACGCCCTCATTCCCTCCATAAAACTTTCCAAGTTAACACGGCTTTGTTCCAAGACTTGGCCTAAATACAATTTACAGGGCTCTATTCGCTGGCCTTCTCAGGGATCATTTGACCCTGACACTCTGCGGGAGCTGGCAAATTTTTATCACAGGTCAGCTAAATGGAAGGAATTGATGTACGTGATGGCCTTCTTTTATATGGCTCTAAAAACTGACCCATCTACCTCGTCACACTGTTCACCGGCTCACATGATTTTGGCTCTACCCTCCCTCCAGGAACCCTCCGCTCCAACCATGGACCCCGATGACGACCCCCCGCCTCCCCGACCTCGTGACACCACTCCTTCCCGCCCTGCCCAATCGGGGGCCACGTCCTCTATCCCCCCTCCTTCAAAAGTTTCTTTTAGGTACAAAAAGGAGTCGCCTACACCTTCTCCCCACGCCTCTAAACGCTCCATTCCTAGGTCTCCAGGAGTTCCGCGTAAACATCCTTCTGGGTCGCCTTCCTGTTCCTCCGAATCCCCCAAAAAATCTCATACCCCCCGTCTCATATATCCCAGCCTTTCCGATCCAGCTTCACCTAACTTCTCTTGCAGCAGGACTCGACTGCGAAGACAATTAACAATTTCTTCCCAGCACAGGAGGCGCAGTAGGCGGGCCAAATCAACTTCGGATTCTTCCGTCTCACCTCCCCACCCCACCCCTCTGCCTCGGTCTTCCAAGACCTCCTCAGGCGCTAACCCCACCTGCCGCCTTGCGCCTAATTTCACCCCTCCCCTCACGCGCTCGCGAGCCGCTGCCGCAGCAGCAGACCCTGATCAACCCAAACCAGCTACCGTTCTGCCCTTACGAGAGGTAGCTGGGGTCGAGGGCCCACTTCGGGTACACGTCCCCTTCGCCTTATCGGAACTTTCACATATTTCTAAACTACTAGGGTCATATACGGCTAACCCCACTAATTTCACAAAAGAGTTTCAATATTTAACCCAATCTTACAGCCTAACTTATCATGATATTTATATGATTCTCTTTAACAACTTGCTTCCTGAGGAACGCCGACGGGTCTGGGAGCAGGCGAGACTCTGTGCTGACGAAGTACACCAGACTCAGCCTTCTCACCCACCTGGTGCAGAGGCAGTGCCCGAACAGGAACCCCACTGGGATTACAACTCCCCCGGGGGCATTCTGTCCAGAGACCGATTCTTAACCTGCTTTCTGGTGGGATTAAGAAAGGCGGCTCTCAAACCAGTCAATTATTCTAAACTTGCAGAAATATTTCAGGATACAAACGAGAATCCTTCCACATTTCTTGACCGTCTCACCAAAGCTATGCTACAGTTCACAAACATGGACCCAGAATCCAACGAGGGCAGACAGCTCCTGATGTCCCACTTTGTCAACCAGTCCTACTCAGACATCAAGGCGAAACTCAGACGTTTGGAGAAGGGTCCCTTAACTCCACAGGCACAGATCCTGGAGATGGCCTTCAAGATCTACCACTCAAGGAATGACAAGGCCAGAAATCATTGCCACGTGATCACCGCACCCGCCAGGCCAGCCGAGGTGATGGACTCCACCGCCCGCCCTCCGCGCGCGGCTCCCCCGCCCCCCGGCCCATGCTTCAAGTGTGGTAAGACAGGTCACTGGTCAAAGGCGTGCCCCAATCCCCATCGCAACCCGAGGGGCCCCTGCCCAAGGTGTCACAGGGAGGGTCATTGGTCCACAGACTGCCCTCGTGCATTCGGTGACGCTGGGGCAGCCGCCCCAGAGGACCCCCAGGTTGACCTATTGGGTCTGGCTCTGGAAGACTGAAGGTTCCCGGGCTCCTCCACTGACAACCCAACTGCTACGCCCATCTGCAACCAGGAGCCGCGGGTACTTCTTACAGTGTCCGGACGCCTCATCTCCTTTCTCTTGGACACCGGAGCAACATATTCGGTTCTAAGGGAATTTTGGGGGCCAACCTCCCCCTCACGTTCCCCTATTGTCGGGGTAGGGGGACAGCCTTATCTACCTCTCCAAACTCCACCTCTCAATTGCATATTTAAAGGTATCTTTCTCACTCATTCATTTCTAGTTCTACCAACCTGTCCAGTCCCACTCTTGGGAAGGGATCTTCTGACCAAGCTGGGAGCTTCCACTTCTTTTGCGCCCCCCACCCGTTTCGTTTCAGATCCGTCGGCGACACAGCTGCTGCTTCTCCTGGCTCCGCGACCCTTTGATACTAACAGGTCTTTTCCCCTCCCAGCTTCCCAGGTGGACCCTCTCGTGTGGGACATCCAAAACCCAGCTGTCGCTAAACACCCCCCCCCCCGTCGTTATTCAGTTAAAGAACCCTACTGGGTATATCACCCAAGCCCAGTACCCGCTTCCTTCCCAAAGCCTCAAAGGACTAAAACCTATAATCTCTGATCTCTTGAGGAAGGGGCTGCTCCGCCCCACCTCATCCCCCTTTAACACTCCTATACTGGCTGTCAAAAAATCTAACGGAACTTATCGTTTGGTTCAGGACCTCCGGCTCATTAATTCTGCTGTCGTTCCCTTACACCCAGTGGTACCCAATCCTCTCACACTTCTGTCTAACATTCCTTCAGGGACCTCCCACTTCTCAGTCTTAGACCTAAAGGATGCCTTTTTCTCTATTCCTCTCAGCCCTCAGTCTCAGAACATCTTTGCCTTCACCTGGACAGATCCTGATACTAATTTCTCCACACAACTAACCTGGACCGTCCTCCCTCAGGGATATCGGGACAGCCCACACCTCTTTGGCCAGGCTCTGGCCTCTGATCTGCTCTCACTGTCCCTCCTTAAATCAAAACTGGTACTCTATGTCGATGACATCCTACTATGTAACCCCTCTTTGGAGACTAGCAGGACTGACACCGCCACCTTATTAAACTTTTTATCCAAAAAGGGCTACAGAGTCTCGCCTTCGAAGGCTCAATTGTCCACCACTCAGGTAACGTATTTGGGGTTAACTATAACCCCAACACAAAAGGCTATCACCTTAGACAGAAAGAGACTAATTCAATCTCTTGCAGTTCCCTCCACCAAAGAAGAGGTTCTGTCATTCCTGGGAGTGGCCGGTTTCCTGCGATCCTGGATTCCCTCATTCTCTCTCCTCGCCCGCCCCCTATACGAAGCAGCCCTCGGCTCTATGCATGAGCCCCTGCTTCACCCCATCACCAAACCTTTCCGGAGACTCCAACAGGCCCTTACCCAGGCCCCAGCTCTCCATCTTCCGGATTTAACCCGCCCTTTTTCTCTTTACGTAGCAGAAAAAGAGGGCTATGCCCTGGGAGTTCTAGGCCATCAACTGGGACCTTCCTTCGCACCTGTAGCTTACCTGTCAAAGAAGATGGACCTCACCACTCGGGGCTGGGCACCCTGCATACGGGCCTTGTCAGCTGCGGAACTTCTTATTCGTGAGTCAAAAAAGCTAACCTTCGGAGCACCTACTACGGTTTTCTCCCATCATAACTTGTCTAACCTCTTAACTTACAAAGGCCTACAGACCCTACCTCCTTCTCGAGTCCTCTCGCTTCAGGTGGCGCTGGTGGAAGACACTAGTCTCACATTCCAGTGCTGCCCACCTCTCAATATTTCAAATCTTCTACCTCAACCTGGTGCTAATAATTCCCCATCCCATTCCTGCATTGAGGTCCTAGAGGACCTACTGCCCCACCCCTCACATATACAGGAGGGCAGTCTGCCCCAGGCCACCCACACCTGGTACACGGACGGCAGCTCCTTTCTATGTGACGGGACACGCAGAGCAGGTTATGCCATAGTGTCAGACACAGAGATAGTCGAGGCAAAGGCACTCCCTGCTCATACTACCAACCAGCAGGCTGAGCTGATAGCCCTCACCCGTGCCTTCCAGTTAGCCACCGGCCAATCTTTAAATGTTTATACAGATTCTAAATATGCTTTTCACATCCTGTTGTCCCACGCGGCCATCTGGAAGGAACGCGGGCTTCTCACAGCGAAGGGAGGGTCTATTACCAACTCAGAGTATATTATGGACTTGCTGAGGGCCTCCTATCTACCTAAAGCTATAGGAATTATTCACTGTCGGTCTCATCAGTCTGACAGTTCTATTGTTTCCAAGGGAAATAATCGGGCTGACAGAGCAGCTAAGACAGCAGCTCTTAGCTCAGACCTGCCTCAGTTACCTCAGGGAGTCCTTACAGCACAGCCCACAACCTCACAGACACCTCCTAACACTCAACAGATCCTGTCCTACCTACACCAGCTTTTTCATCCCAATGAGAAAGCTCTGCTTCATTTTGTAAAAACACATATCAAACCCACGCCTGAGGACATCAGGTTTCTAAAAGCCACCACTGCCTCCTGTCAGATCTGCCAAAAGTCAGATCCCAGGACTAAATATCGTAGCTTCCCTTTCCCTACCCACCAAGCAAGGGGCTCCCTTCCGGGAACTGATTGGCAGCTGGATTTTACTCATATGCCCACAGTCAGGAGGATTAAATATCTCCTGGTTCTGGTGGATACAATGTCTGGGTGGGTTGAAGCCTTCCCCACCTCTAACAAGAGGGCCCAGACAGTCTCTGATATTCTCCTCCGAGAGATTATTCCTCGGTTTGGACTCCCAACTTCTCTCCAGTCAGATAACGGTCCAGAGTTTACTTCTCAGATTTCTCAAAATTTGTCTAAAGCGCTCGGGATCCCCTGGAATTTTCATATACCGTACCATCCTCAGTCGTCAGGTAAGGTAGAACGAACTAACCGCTCTTTAAAGGAAGCCCTCATTAAGATGTCACAAGAACTCCACCTCGACTGGGTAAGGCTCCTGCCTTTAGCTCTTTTCCGACTCCGAGCCCTTCCAAGGGGCCCCCTCCTCATCTCACCCTTTGAACTCATGTATGGGCGGCCGGTCTTAACCCCCGGCTTCTCATCGGAGACTTCCCCCCTTCCTGACCACCTGCTCACTCCCCTCCTGTTCCACTTACGCTCACTACTATGGGACTTCACAGATCACTCACTACCTCGACCATGTGCTAATACATGTCCGCCGCCAGTTAAAATAGGGGATGAGGTATTACTCTCACCCCCAGGCCAGCGCCCTTCACCCCTTTCCCCTAAATGGCAGGGCCCTTTCAAAGTAATTCTTTTAACTCCCACAGCTGCCAAGCTTAAAGGAATTCCTCATTGGATTCACCTGTCACATCTTAAACCGTTTATCTGCACAGCTCAAGATAATCCTTCATACACGGTGACTCAAACCGGACCCTGTACTCTTAAGTTCCAAAGGACGCCAGATTCAGCCCCCCTACTACAGTCTAAGGACAACAATGGTCCCGATCCGTCGCTGTGTTAACACACCCTCCCTTCTTTAAATTCATAAATAACCGTCTAGCTGTCGTTACAGGTACCCCCAACAAATACGAAGACAAGTGGTAAGCAGATTCTCCTCTACAAAGCTCTTACGTAACAGGTCAGCCACTGACTGCAGCAGCGGCTCCCTAAAATGTTAAGAGATGTATGGTTAGAATCTATTTCTTTTAAGACAGTTTCCTTAAGCTCCAGGATGCCAGCCCAACGGATCAAACACAAAGGAATAAGTATCACAAAGGAATAAGTATCACTTAATTTTTTTTTATCATTTCTTAACCCCGGACATCCTAAGACCCTCTCCCCCCCCTCTTCACCCCAGCTCTCCAAAAATCCCCCCCCTCTTTTAATTTTTTCTTTTACTAATGCAACTTTTGCCTTCCAGCATCTTAATGATGACCCAGCTACTCAGGAAAAGCCACACAGATTTCTTCAATCAGCCGCCTCAGACGACAGCCAGGACTTCAAACATCAGCGACCGACTACACCAGCCAGCAACTCTGGACATCATTGACCAACTACACCAGCCAGCAACCCTGGACATGGACATCAGTGACCAACTGCACCAGCGACCGCAAACGCCAGTGGGACATTGCCAAGATAATCGGACATTCCCTGGACCCCTCAACGCCCAAAGTCAGCAGGAAGCAGCCATGAGAGACTGGACTACGCCCCCATTCCCTACCCTTTAAGGTCCCCCAATTTTTTTTAATCAAACCAAAAGGGTGAAATGTTGTTCCCTTGCAACACTACAACTCCCAACATCCCTCTGGACGGCAAGCGCGGGACACATTTCCCAGAAGCCTTTGCATCCTCTGTTAAAAGCAAGGACAAGCCACAAGTTCGCCCCTTCTTAACCCTTCCCTTGGTCCCTTCCCTTCACTTTTCCTAGTGTGTTTTCCCTTCCCATTAAAAAGTGTACCTACCACGTGGTACCGCCGCGTGTCTGTGTCTTTTCCCTGCGTAATCGTCTTTACCCCATAGGACAAACGGGAATTAAGAACAACAACGCAGCTCTCTCTCCAACACCTCTTCTATAGCTATTGATCTTTAAAGAACTCCAGAATCAATTTTTGAATCTTTTTTTTTGTTGTTGTTTCTTTGTCTAGAATCTATATCCTGGGATATTTCTTCAGCAGCACAATATTTAGAGGACAAGCAAAATGAGCCAATAAGTGACGATCGAAAAAATTAATGTTTAGCCATGATGTTGCTCATGTACATTTAATAATTTTTGCCTACGGCCTTATAATCAAATAATCTCTCTTTATGAGAGATGCTAATAAAACCTAACATGCATATAGCCTATTGTATAGCTTTTTTTATATAGGCTATTGCATAACATTTAAAGACAGATTTATGAAGATGAAATATTTGAAGTAGAGAGCATAGCCATGCAGGCTTTAATTTAAAATTGTTGCATTTCTACATGCAGTTCCCAATGGGAATGATCCTTCTATTCAGAATGGTATTTGCCATGTTTTTGAACATTTTCCATGTTGCTTTATTGAAATGTAACATTTTATTATTCTGTGGGTCAAACTATAATAAACTTAGAGACTTAAAAAAAGATATGTATTGTCACGTGAGTAAGGAGGTCAATTAACGGGGTCATCTTCTGGCTCTCAGTGAGATTACACTCAAGGTAGCTGGCTATTTCTTCTGCGGCTTGGATGGGAGAATGTTTGACTAGACGCTTCTATGTGTATCAGCAAGATTCATTTCCTTACAGCTATAGAATAGATTAGAGCATGTTCTCAAAACCAGGAAGAAAAGAGAGAAAACATGGAGAGAAGGATTGGGAGGAAAGAGGACAGAGAGAGGACACACACACAGAGAGGTAGGGAGAAATCAGTTATTTTGTTTCCAGATTGCATCCTTTGTACCACCTGAGATAGGTCACTTCATTAATACAGGACAACAACCCGTAGAGCTTGCTTTTCACTTACTTAAAACTTCTCAATTAGATAATGATTTAACCTTTACCCCATTCTAAGTTATCTGCAAACTGTTTGTCTGATAAGACTCAAGAAGAAGCACACACCATTATGAGTAAGAGAGTCCTTTGATAATTCTGTCAACCAGACCAGGAATTGTGACACATTCCCTTAATCCCAGTATTTAGAAGGTTGAGGCAGGAGGCTCCATAGTTTTAGGTCAGCCCTAACTACACAATTAATTACTGGCCAGTCTGGGTTATATAGAAAAAAAAAGGAGGTTGGGAGAAGGAAGGGAAGCAGAGAGAGAAGGAATGGAAAAAAGGAAGGAAGGAAGAAAGGAAGGGAGGAAGGAAGGAAGGAAGAAAGGAAAAAAGGAAGAAAGGAGAAAACTAATTATTTAAAATACATAATATAGTATATTTAATATGAAAGCAGAAGAAATTACTTCTGAGGTTATCATGTAAGTTCAGTGAAGTATAACAATTAGATATTGCAGTTTAGGAAGAACCCTAAACTGGGCTTCTATTTCCTAGCACAAGAGTCTACAGACTATTTTTACTAAGATCCTTTCCTCGCTCTGAATCTCTGTTTTAGGTAGCTTTACTGAGCAACATGTGTATTTTGCCTATTATGGTCCTATATTTATTTAAGCCCTCTCTATTTCCACTCCCTGGTGATTGACTGTTCTGTTTAAATTGTTGCTTCAGAATTAAGTTTTCTTTTTTCTCATGGAAATGTACAAGGACGTTTCCTTTTTCCTTCTTTTATGAAGACAGTGTTTGCACAGTATGGTTTGCAGGAAGCACAGATTCCTCTTTTGTTGGGCTAGGGAGCAGGGGCACCAAATGGTCCTGCTTTCAGAACCAGCCTGGCAGAAATGAGAATGCTTTAGATGATGCTTGGGTCCTTTATTTTGGCTATTAAACAATTGAAAAAGCATGTCCAAAGAAATTCAACTCTTCCAGAAATATCGCACCGAAAGAAGAAAAGGTTAAAAAACTCGGGCAAGCAAAAGAGAGTATTTGTTTTGGGGGAGAAATTGCTACCTTTGTCTGACTCCTTTGGAAGAAGGACTGGAGCTGAGATTATGATGGTCCAATAAGGTGAACAATCCCTATATGAGGACTTCTAGTTATGTAAAGCCATGTCCTGTACTTAAGCATAAGACGCTGGCTGTGACATTGAAGATGGTGAGGACTGGGTGGGTGGTGGTATCACTGAATAAATAAATCTCCTTTTGCCTGCTTCTCATTATTAATTTTTGTATTTTAGTTGACTTTTATGGATGAACGCCCTAGGTTGGTTTGTTGTGACTGCCAGAGAACAGGCTTTGACCCCAATAGCAATGGAAATACATTGTTGCTAAGATCAGCTACATGCTGACTTTAGCCAGAGGAAAGGCATTGAACATCACAAAAACAGGAGGCTTAGGATTGACCTCTTGATTTCCTGTCATTCACCATAATCTTTCGCCTTGAGCTGCCTCTGGAGAAGGTTGAAGAGAGAAAATTAAAGCACAGAGCAACCGAACCCACACAATAGAACAATTCCTGATTGACTTGTACCTTGAATTAAACTCAGGGAACATGGCCTAAGCAAAATCGGCCTAACCATAAATACCTAACCATGAGAACAAAGACGTGGTGTTTCTATTACAGTATTACTATAGCTATGGTTAGTTAAAAACATCTTCAGACGCTAGTATCTATAGTGTGACCATGTAGAATGTTAAAATGACTATAGTATTAAAAAGGTGTTACAAACATTTACTCATTTCCTATTTTAATACTAATAGTTGACAACACTTCTATTTTACCACACCTGCACACTTGTCTGAATAAATGGACTCTTATAGCTTGCCCCTTCCAACATATTGGTCTTGGGGATAAAACATAGGTGGTCACTTCTTTAATCTGCTGAGTGATCTTGTTAGTCTTAAGAAAATTATTTTTATAGAAAAATTGACAGTTAATTATATAAGCAACTTTCATACCAATACACTACAGTTTTAATTATTAGCATCTTGCTTTAATATGATTCACTTTTTGTAAACAAAAAGCAGCATTAATATGCTAAAGTACATAGATATTTTTGGTAAATCTATAATGTGAACATTATAGTAATATCATAAGTAGTTTCATCATTTAAAGTCCCCCATCCTATAATCATGCAACCATTCTTCTACCCATCTTCCCAAACCAGAAACACCAACTCATCATTTTACCAAATCCAGTCTTCCCCGAAAGATGGCACAAAATTGTAATTTTTCAGTCCTACAGTCTCAGATTTACTTTTTCATTTAGCAGCACACAACCCATATTCTTCTATATATTCAATAATTTGATATCTTATTTCTTTTCATCACTGCACATGTTTCCTGATCATTTCCCATTTGAGGAAATTGTGAATTTTATGGATATTCGTGAATGAATTTAACTCCCTAATTCATTTTAATATCTTTGATGAAGCATGGTTTTGGGGGGTTCATTTGGCGAGCATGTGTTTAAGTTTCTACAAAAATATCAAATAACCTCCTAAATTTTCTGTGCTGTATTGTATTTCCACCAGCAGTAAATGTGTAAGAGTAGCTGCTTGTGTACAACCTTTGAATACTCAGTATTGTGCTTAGGGGAATTTAGTCACGTGAATACATAAGGCACAACATGTTCCTGCGTCAATTTGTAATTCTCTAAGGCCACGTGATATTGACTATCCTTTCACTGTGTACTTGACATTTTTGATAATTATTCTTGAATGTCAAACTGATAAGATCTGTTGTTCAGATCTGTTATCCAATTTGTAAACAAATTTTCTTGCTGAATCTTAAGAAATTTCTGGATATTTGTAGACAGTTCTTTATCAATACAATGTACTTTAATCAAAAGTCAAGTGTTGTCTTATGTACCTTACTGGACATTTTTTGAGAATTTGGTTCATACTGTGGTGTATTTGTAAGCCTGGCTAGAAAGAGGCAAGAGGACTTCCAGAAAATATTGTTTTATTTTACATTTTATTCCAAATAACAATTTTACCCTAAAAGAGTAGAAATTCTAAAAACTGTAAATAGGCCAGATGGCATATGCCTTTAATCCCAGCACTCGGGAGGCAGAGGAAGATGGATCTTTGTGAGTTTGAGGCCAGTCTGGTCTACAAAAGCTAGTCCCAGGACAGGCAACAAAGCTAAACAAAGAAACACTAGATAAACTAAAAAAAAAAAAAAGTTTAAATAAAAGCAATCCTTTCTTTTGAAATTTTTAATTTTTTTCTGTGTCATCTCCTATGGAGAATTCTCTCAGAAGCTATAATTTATAACAACTGGTTATTGTGATTCATGTATTCATGTTTGCATTGTGTGCAAAGAACCCCAACATTCCTAATTATATGAGTATAGTCTTTGAAAGTAGGAATTTGGAATGGCTCTTCTATTTTAGATGTCATTGTTATCCCTAATAACATTAGCCATAATCAGCACATTATTCAAAACCAGACTTTCGCTTTCTTTAACGACATTCAATCATCTAACTTTTCCAGATTTTCTTCTACATGAAAATATTTGTATTTTTAATGCCAACCTGATTAGACCATGCATTTGTTGCTTCATCCTTCTCGGACTGGTGCCTGCATGTCATTATCATCTTGCGTCCTTGTCCCTAATAAATGTTTCCCTCTGGGAGCCACATGGTACTCAAAGCTGCTTACAGCCTTTCCAGGAGGCAAACAATTAGCCACAGAAATAATTCAGTTCCAAAGGGAATTCAAATTAGCTACTTTTCTCATGCATCATCCCTTTATGAGAATCAACTCTATGTCAGTTAGGTTAAAATGCTTCTAGATAGATCTAATTTTAAGACATTTTTTCCTAGTTAATTTGATAAATCCAGACAACTAGGAGGAACTTATCATCAAATGATGATTCCATTCAGGTTCAATGATTTTTGTCTTAAAAGATTTGTTTTAAAGAAAAAAAAAAGTTAAAGGGACACTAATTTCTGAACATATATTTTCTAAACAGGTAAAAAAATTACATATATAAATATGATGCATCAGAGAGTCTCAAATGTGAGTAAAAGGTTACTTCACTGTGTTTCTGGCCTCATTTCATACCTAAGTATATTTCGATTGATTTATTTGTGAATTTTTCTATGATCTCTATCTACTAAATTGATCTTTTCCTTGACTGAGGGTCTGCCTATGGAAGGATCTCTTACAGCAGTTCTGTGTCTTCCTTCTAAAGGTGGTTGATTTAATTTATTAGTGTTACTAAATGTTTAGGCCCAATGTTTAGAATGCAGTGCTTTCAAATTGGATTTTTTTCTTCTCAAACTCTTTTATTTTTAGTCCCAATTTAATTGGTACTTTCCAATTTTGAATCATTCTCTACTAAATACCCCAAATTCTGATCTTGATAGGAAGTTACATTTCTTTCATCTGTCTTAGGTACTTTATCCTAAACTCAGATATCCTTTCCATTATATCTTAGGCTTCTTTACTTAAGGCAAACTCCACTTATGAAAAATTCTTATGCATTTGGGTCTTTCTCAATATCACTCTTAAATTGCTCCATCATTACGTTATAGAAGAAATTATTTAGCCTCCACAAATATTTTTAATAGGATATAGCTAACTTCTTCATAAGGCAGAGAGTTTTTAGCACAAAACTCTGAAAAAATATGTTATACTTCTTATACTTCTTTGTTTTTTAAAATTCTTCTTGTGATTGTATTATGATTACATAATTACCTCTAACCTTTTCTTTGTCCATACCCTCTCATATAAGTCCTACACAGCTTTCTTTCAAATCCAAATTCAGGATCTCTTAATATACAATTGTTTTTAAATACACACACACACACACACACACACACACACACACACACACACACTGCTAGCCAGCTCTATACTTCTTTAAATCAGCGGAGCCATATATCAAAGGCTCTGGTTATCAAAGAATGAGAAAAAATCTTTCTCAGCACTTTTCACTTTTATCTTTAACCCATTTGTGCCTAATAAACTCTGGTTGAATATTTATAATGCAAGCTATAAGAGTGCAAATGATAATAGCAATAGAGGAATGCAAAGAATAAAGTCAAATTTTATGGCATACTTGATTTACAATCCAATATTTCTCACTATGTTTCCGGTAGCCTTTCTTCTGTTTTTTTTTTTATTTTTTTATTTTTTCAATGAGGTTTGTTTCACATGAACCTACAGGCAATGTAAGGTTGGATGTCTTAATAATCACCACAGGAAGTTCAATTAAGAAACACTCTTCAGGGAAATGTTGCACTTTCTGTAAAAAGAATGATTTCTTTTCTGTAAAGATTGCCTCATCAGTATTAGAAATATCTTGCTGTATCTTTCTGTATTGATCTGTTAATAATGTCCTCTCTCTGAGTGTGTACATGCCTGGGTGTGCCTACTTTTCTATCCCTGTCTCAGTTTTTCTCCCTTCTTTTTTCCCTCTTACTCTCCATTACCAGCACATTAGTCTTTTTCTCTTATAGATTTGCAAACCTAGAGAGTCCCGTATCTATGCCTATTTAACTAAGCTATGGCTAAGAGATCTCCTTTAGTGATATTAATTTCTGTACAGAATTAAATGGAACCAGGGCATTGACATGTCTCAATCAAACTTGAACACAATAGCTAAAAATGGAAGTATTTCCACAGTCCTAAGATATGGAGTGAAGGAAAGGTCTGGCCAGTAGAAGACCTGAAGTCCATCAGTAATAGAGCATGAAGATGAACACTAAAAGACGTTTAGACAAACTCACAATACAAACACCAGAGATGAAAATTGCCACTGAGAGATTCTAGAACTCTGTACTTTGTCATCTTCTGCACTTCTCTCTCTTTCTGTCATGTCTGTCTACACATGCATACACGAGCAGTCTTCTGGGAGCATGACTCACTGAGTCAACTAAGCAGGGCTTATATGGGTTCACGGAGACTAATGGGACAAGCACAGGGCTGCATGCATCTGTATCAGGTCCTCCACGGATGTTACGGCTGTTAGATTGGTGTTTTGTGGGATGCCTAACAGTGAAAACAGGTGTATTTCTGGCTCTCTTGGGTAGTCTTAGTACTCTTTTCCTCCTGTTGGATTGCTCTATCCAGTTTCAATATGAAAACTATGCCTAGTCTTATTTCATCTTATTATGTT
The DNA here is from genome assembly GCF_018167655.1 of Microtus oregoni. Lineage (NCBI taxonomy): Eukaryota > Metazoa > Chordata > Mammalia > Rodentia > Cricetidae > Microtus > Microtus oregoni. The sequence continues at coordinate 22,570,143 of NW_024543060.1, forward strand.
TTATTTGATTGCTGTCTGTTGGAGGCCATGTCTTTTCTGAATAGAAATAGAGGAACTAGATCTAGGGGAGAGTGTTTGGGGAGAGTTTGGAGGAGTGGAGAAAGAATAAACTATAGTCAAGATATATCACATGAGAGAAGAATCAAGTTTAAAGAAAAACATAAACATATATCTTAAAAACAATCCTAAACACAATACAAGAAGCAATATTTTAGGCTGAACAAAGGAATGGGTGCAACAAAAAGACAAAACAACTAAATAAGAATCCATAATTAATAAAACACAAAAGACCATTGGGAGCACAATGGACACAATAAGTCAACAACATGATGACAGAAATTGACATAGAGTTTTCAAAAATACCTTAAAGATCAAAGATCTCAGCATTTCAATCACAAGACAAGGGTGATTAAGCAGATTGAGAAACACACCCTGATATATAAAAGAAACATTTCTTAGCTAAATATAGATATCTCATTAAAGTAAAAATAATGAACAAAAATACTCCAATCAAGTGGGACCAGGAAAGAAGCTAAGTCACTATCTTAATATCTGATAAAATAAACCTCAAGTTGAAACTAATACGTAAAGCCTATTCAACAAAAAGTTCTGAGAAAACAATGCTCACATGTGAAAGAATGAAATTAATCTTTATCTGACAGTTTGCACAAAAACTAATTCCACATGGATTAAAGACACAAATTTCAACTTTAGACACTGACATTGTTGTAAGAAAGCAGAAGTAGCACTTTATATAATATATGTGTAGGAAAGGATTTTCTAAAGAGTACTCATTTTGCCCCAAAACTGATGCTAATAATTGATAATTGGGACTTCATAAATCTAACAAGTGTCTGCACAGTTAAAGAAATAACCATGCAGGGTAAAAAGGAAGCTCATAGAAGGGTACAAGATCTTTGCAAACTAGAAATCTAACAGAAGATTAATATCCAAAATATATAAAGACAAAACACAAAGAAACAAAACAAAGAAACTAACAAAGACCCATTAAAAATAGTCTTGGGACCTAAAAAGAGACATAGTAAGTTTCATTGACTTAACAAACAATAAAAAATAATGGTTAATAAATAGCTTTAAAATATTTGTCATGAGAAGCAATTAAGAAAATACAAATCAAAACTTAAAGAGATTTCACCGTAACCAAGCCAGAATGGTAGGGTTTAATGAAATAACTGACAACAAATGCTGGAGTGGATACAAGGACAGGAGGAACCAGTTTAACTGTTGGTGGGATTGTAAACTGTAAAATTCTCTACAGAAATCAGTGTAGAGACATTCAATTATATATATATATATAAAATATAATTTTTATACACTTATATACATACAGACACATCACAAGAGTCTATTCAGATGGAAAGAAATGAAAACACAAACTTTGCAAGTACACAGGGGAAACTAGAAAAGATCTTATTAAGGGAGATGGATAACCCAGACTCAGAAATTCAAACGTTACAAATTCTGTCTTCAGAAAGTTTTGACTTCAAATCTTCAGATATGAGTACATGTTCTAGAGTAACTCCTGAAACCAGTCAAGGGCGAAGGGACCTCAGCTAAGGAAGGAGGGTTGGGGAGCAATGGAGAGGAGAGTAATAGGTTAATAGTAGTAGGGGTTTTAAATATGGAAGTGGAGGGTGATAAATACGTAAGGACAAGAAGGATAAATAACAGTAAGGTTATCTGAAAAGGCTGTAAGAATCATACTATTTGCTTCCTAAAAAAATCCATAACGCCTGTAAATTGGCATATAAATGTACATATATATTTTAAATGAAATTTTCTCATCTAGGTTGCCAGTGCACTCTCCAAGAGCCAAAATTACACAACAAAACTTTGAATACCATACATGAGAATCCTTTTATTTTGTTGTTGTTGTTTAGAGTTGTGCAAGGGATTATTAAAACATTACAGATTATTGCTATTGTTTGAATACACACATATATCAATAGTCCTTATCCATCATCAAGGAAATATATCTTTGCAACAGATGGAGACTCTCACAGAAAACCACAACCGGTTAAAATGCAGGTATATGTAAACCAGTCTCTATAGATACATCTACAAAATAACTCTCACACCTAAGGCTCAGGAAATAATATAATTGTGGGGATGGAAAGATTGTAAAAGCCATAGGATCCGGAATTGTGATGAGACTGTATCTCCTAATAAAGAAAGAAACTAAATGCAAAATAAAATCTCACTAATATGACTTCCTAAACCTAAACTGAACAAGAACACCAATACATAGTCTTAAATGGATAGATAAAAGCCTACAAGGCCTCAGTCCTATGTAAAGAACTACAGGAATTCTAGAAGCAGAAGAAATGGTCTTCCCCTAGGGAAGAGCACATCAATTGATTATCAAACACCAAATGATTAGCCCTGAAAATATATACATCCACTAACCAGACTGAAATATTTAGGATATATTTATCATATTGCACTATAAATTTCTACCTCTGATCAAGATACTTATCTAATGTTTATATTTTTGAGGTCATTGTCTTCATTTGCTGCACATTTATTTGAAAATTAATTTTTTAATATAAAGCCTTAGTCTTAAAGCTATATAGGTATTAAAAATTACATATAGGTCAATAGTCATCCAAGTTTGTCATATTTATAGTGAGACTAGTGAGGTTCTTTAGATGCAAAAAGATTATATTCCACATACTTAGCCAATCTTCAAACGCTTCAAAGAACTTTAGAAAATGGCATTTAAAAACATAGAATTTTGTTGTCATGAGACACATTGCTCCTGGAGGCATCAATCTTTTACAGAGACAATATTGGGCACCAAAGATACTCCACTTAGAGTTTATTTTCTTCTTGGCAAAACTGGATTTGGGCAAAGAACTTCCCCTGTTTTGACCACTGACAAAATGCATTGTGTCTAGACTAATCAAGCAGATACAAGCAAAAAGACTACTAAACCTTACCAATATAGGTTAAGAGAGTTTTTTTTCCCAATTTTCTTACCTCTGAAAATTGTCTGTCAGTTACTCTAGGTTGCCCCAACACTGCAAATGAGACTTGGGTGATTGCCCAGGTAGCCAGTTTTCTCTGTCATTTCTTCTACCTTTTAGAAGTTGCTTTATTGTATATCCCATTTACTCAAGTAATATTATTTCCCTTCTCAGGTCTTTGATGGATTTGAAGACTAGATAGTCATAGTTACTTTCCTATCATGATTTATACAAGCCATTTAAAAATATAAGACAGTTTCTTTATACAAAAGACTTATACTCTTTAGGATAGGATAACTATTAAAATATCTAGCATTTATTTCTTGTTTGATGTTGTTCATGCTGGTTGCAATTTTAATTTTTATATATGCTTTTGCCTCTTCTTTTTCCTGGACAATACTTGATATTTTTGTTCTTACTCTACATAGTTTTGTATTAGGCTTAGAACTCTTTTTATTTAGACAAATGGGAAAGTTGCTATGGGAACTCCTTGAGTCAATAGCCAATGCCAGCACACTTTGAGCATGGTCTCATGTACTATAAATGCAGACAAGAAAGTGTGAGCAGGCTTCTTGGCTGCTGGATTTGGTTACAGTTCCCAGTGCTCACAGAAGACTGTGGATTGCTACTTTTTCTGTGAGTTTATCTCTAGATACATAAACCTTTGTTTGTTTCCTTCCTGGAGACTGCGGAACTCTTTTGTATGCCAACACACATTTTCATCATCAAATCTTATGAGTAAGGAAAGAAAGCACACATAAAAATGCACACGTATCTGCATTAATATTCTTTAATAACATCTTTCTGTATACAGCAAACCAAGTTTCACTCTTGTCATATTTAACCCGTGCCCCCACAAATCAAGATCTCAGCCTAAATCATCTTCATGCAAATTTCTTGTCTTTTTCATAATCTTTAGATCTTAGGAACAGCAACAGAAGTGTGAGACTTGAGGGAATTGATTGAGCTATTTAGACTGTTCTTGCAAGTGAACCATGGCATAATATATCAGCATATTCTCTTTTAATTGGAAAAGATACTGAGATCAGAATTTCATATCCAATCTTATCGAACAATATTGTTATAAATAATGATGGGATAAATAATTCATAGGATAACTTGAACATCCAAAATTTTCTTCACATTGAGAGCAATAGATCAAATTAAGACCATCAAAACAAATCCCTGTACTAGAGAGAGAACAACATGCTAAGGAGACTACAAACAAGAAATTTAAGACATTTTTTCATTTGCTTTCATTGCCTTATTAACTGGAACATCTTATATTATTTATGAAATGATGACAAGAAAAGTTAAAATAATTATGTAGGAATTGTAAATAATTGGGAAAATATTATTATAAATTATTAGTCAGACTAGAATAAACTATGCTAAAATAACCGTGACCTGGAACACATTTTTTCTTTCCTTATTCCTCTTTAATTGAAAATGGATTTTTTTCCTCATGCAAAATATACTGATTATAGTTTCCCCATCCTCTATTCCTTTCAGATTCTCCACACCTAATCCTCCCTTCCAGATCCTTTCATTATGTTTCTCATTTAAATAGAGTAGGCTTCTAAGAAACAAAAACCAAACATGACAAAATAAAATATAAGATGAAACAAAAGCTATGATATTAACATTGGATATGGCAGCCCACCAAGAGAAAAAGAGTTTCAAGAGCAGGCAGAAGAGTCAGAGACTCACTCATTTTTACCCTCAGAACTCCCATAAAAACTCTAAGTCCAAATATATAATATTTGACAGGTTTCACGTAGGGCCTGCGCTTGCTGCTTAAGTTTTTGTGAGTTCTTTTGTGCCTTGCTTAGTTGATTCAGAGGGCCTGGTTCTCCTGGTAACCCCCATCTCCTCTGGCTCTTACACCTTTTCTACATCTTTTTCTGTGGGGTTCACTGAACTCTGAGTGGAGGGATTTGATGGAGACATTCCATTTAAAACAGTGTGTTCCAAAAACTCTCTGTCTACACAGTCTGGTTGTGGGTTGATGCATAGAATTCTATCTACTGCAGAAGAAAGTTTCTCTGGTGATAACTGTTTTTCCATTCATGGTTTCTTTGACTAATATATAGTCATGAAAACACATCTTAATTCAAGATGTCAATTGTTTTGAAGTACAAAGGATAGACATAAAGAAAATAGTCTGAGGTACAAATTCAGCACAATTTCACACTAAATGAAAGGTATTATTTATTGATAATTGTGGATTTACATATGAAAAAACACTCAAATTTCTTTAAAATATATACATATATTAATAACATTTGACTTGCAAGTTACAGATAATCAGATACATGGATGAAGAAATTGGTGTTGAGCTATGTTATTTTTTAATTATTTTTGCAAAATATTTTATACATTTAAAAGCATAATCAAGTTTAACATACACTTAATTAAATGTTCTTTCATTTATATGTATTATGCACATGTTTATTTATAAACCATCTGTATTTATACATAGAGTGAGGATATGCAATGTTTTCCTCTCTGCAATTTATTAAATATAACTATGAAAAGTCCTCTAAATAATTTTATAGACTCTGGAAAATAGCTTTCTTTAAACATGTGGTGGTCAAATTTTGCTATTAATAGCCTGTTCCCTCATGGATTGGTATATCTTTTTTTTTTTTTGTCCAGGTACTCTTTCTAATTGTGAGGATTTAAGAGTAAGAAAGAAATTTGGAGTCCCTGTTGATTTCTCTCATAGAAAAATGAGAAACAGCAAAATATTTGGGATTCTCAGAACCCTAATAAAGGAATCTCAATAGGTAGCAAGAAATTTAGGTGTTGGGGAGGATTCAGTGTGGAATGGTAGAAACCATTAAGTTGGTTTCTGAGTCAAGAATTTACCTCTAGAGAAACTATTCAAGATGAGTACAAGAGGAAGAAAAGAGAAACTGACAGAAAATGCAAGAGAATGTTCTAGAAATAGTAGTGAGACCGGTGAGGTCAGAAGAAGGTATGTCAGGGGAAAGGCATAACATAGGAGGTCTGGAGAGTCAGACATGAGGCTATGTATTCACTGGTTTTTTGCAAGCAATGGCAATGAGTTTAGTTATTGAGATGAAAAGTCATGTAGAAGGAATTAAGAGGAAGAGATCATATGTATCCCTCTGAGTCATTCTGGAGGCTGTGTGAAAATACAAGAAAGCTAAGAGGAGAAGGAGGTAGACAATGAAAGAATAATTCTCCAGAGAAGGTGCTCACCATAGTCAGACTGGCAGCAGTACAGATGGAAAAGGCAGATCGCTAAGCAAGGGCATGCTGACAGATCTACTCTGGAATGTGAAAGACTTGTTCACTGTAAGTGAAAGTGTCTTTAATTTAGAAAGACTGTGAGGGCAGGGTTGTATTTTAAATCAGGAGGCTCTCTCTCTGGCTTCCTTCCACACTCCCTCACTCTCCCTCCAAATATGAGATCTTCATGAAATACCAGTGATGGTAATAAAAGGAGAAAAAATGTTCACAAATATCTTCATGAAATAACAGTCATGGTAATAAAAGAAAAAAAATGCTCACAATTTTAGTTTCAACTGAAGACATATAATGTAAGCTAAGACATAGAAACCTTGTCTCGAAAAATCAAAAAAAAAAGATGATAGGAGTTAAAGTATATATACTCTAATCAAAAAAATGCTGTGTTTTCATGTCTAAGTTAGTTAATATATACACAATTCCCATACATAGAATTTATTTGTCATGAACATTGTATAATGAGAATGGGACCCAAAGAACATTACTTGGTCTTAGAGCAGAGAGCTGGTATTTGTAGAACTAATGTCTCTGTATCTAATATCCCTGCTTGCTGCTTTTCCTGGTGACTAAACATAGAATAATTAAATCTAAAATTATAAGACTACTATTACTAAGGGAAAAGAAGGAATACCATGATTAAACACTCAGTTTCTTTAGGTATAAAAGTTAGATAAAATTATCATCCCTTTTGATGGAGGAATAGCACCTTGGAAAAAAAAAAAAGCATGAACAGTGTTGTCTTAGGGCACAGATAGTATTTCAGGAAGGGTGTAGTCAATTTTGACCATGGATGATGATAAACCAAAGGGAAAGATGGTATTGAATTGATTTATTGTTTTTATATAAACAGCATAAAGAATTGTGGGGACTTTGACAAGATCAAATCAAGGGAGGGAACAATTATAGCTTTAGAGGGAGAGAAATTAAACACATATTTGAAGTGATTTTGTAAAGCAGAAAAGAAAAGAGTCAGAAGAGATACCCATTGAGGACATTTACTGTTCTCTTGCTTGCTAAGCTAGAATAATAGGCTACTGTTACTACCCTCATCAAAGCAGAATTTAAAGAACATTCATATGGAAATGTTGGAAGTGCAGGACATTATCTTATTCTGCTTTTATTGAATAAAAATGAAAAAACTTAGCTGACAGTAAATCAAAAGAGATGGAGAAAATGGAACAAATAGGAGATGGAGCATGCTCACGCTTCCTCCTGTAAAAGCCAAGCTGCTCTGATTGCAGATTTACTTGGAATGGTCTGGCACCACACTAACCTTCTAACAGATATACTGCAACTCAAAGTTTGACAATGTGATACTTGGAAGGCATAATTGCATAGTCAGTGGGGATAAAGTAGTGAAATCTTAATGGGTAAAAGAATAGCAATAATTAGTAAAATAATAGTTTCATTTAGATTTTGTCTGACAAAAATTGATTAAAACCTCACTATGTCTTCCCTCTCTTCAGTATTTTCCTCTTTTTCCTTAGATACACAATATTTTTGAAAGTTTTTCTAAAGTGTCCATTTATCACATTGAATATTCATTTGAAATCTAGAGGAAAATCTTTGAATATTATTAAAGAAGTTTTGATGGTTTCTCTATGAAATAAATAGCTATCACCATGCAAAGATATTCCATGACAATATTCCAAAAGATTATTCTCTAAAACTAAAAGGAAATTTATTATTAACTTATTTTTATTACCACTTGGAAATTTGTTTTGGGAAAAGTGTTTGCTATCTTCATGCAACTATATAGACTTATCTCTAAGACTTAAGAATAATTTTCTTCATCAATATTTTAGGTACATAAATCTGAGATGAATGACAAAAATAACAGAACATAATGATTTTGCCTTACAGTCCATAATATTTAACTTATTTAAAAGTATGAACATGTGTGCCATGACAATTGCTACAATATGCATCAATGTTTCTTTGCTCCACTCACCACTGTTTTATGTAAAGGTCAGTAAAATTATGTACATAAAACAAATGCAGAATTTCTTTTCAACTTTCTGGGGAAAATGCTGAGAAGTCACAATATCATTCATCAATCTATTTTCTTAAAGTTTTAAATATTACTCCAAAAACGGAAGTATGATAGGTTTTCTGTCTCTTGTTATTTTTCTAATGTTTTTCTTTCTACACAATTGATTTGGGGAAGATTCAGATAACATAATCAGAGATGCAATGCCTATAGTTCTCAAAAGTGTTTACTATTTCAAAAACATACTCCACCTTTAGGATTCAAATTACTTTCCCGTTAATTCATAGAAAAATATCAATATATGGACTTATTCAGCAACCTAGGCCAGAGCAGGCCTGAGAGACCAAACTCTACAGGAGTAAAAGCAAATCCAGACCAGGGAAATTTACAAAAACAGGACTGAGTCAGCAACCCAGGCCTGAGTAGACCTGAGACAGCAAACTTCACAGAACCAGGTACAGGGGAGCAAGCACTGAGGGAACAGCTAGAACACAGACCTCCATGGGACCAGACATGAGTCTGGGACCTCCAAGGAAGTAGGCCTGAGCCAGGAAATCTGCAGGTCTGGGTATGAGTCTGGGAACTCCAAGGGAGTAGGGAGAAACCAGAGACCTCATGGGTCTGGGCGTGAGTCTGGGACCACAAAGGAGTATATGTGGGTGAGAGGAGTGAGAGAGACAGAAAAGACAATATGGTTTCTGGCTCAACATAACAAACAAAATGCTCTAGTGCATGACTAGAATATTGTATTTAGTGCTTGGATATGATAAGTTTATAAGCTTATATAAAAATTTTTCTGTACTCCCTCAAATAATTTGACAGTGAAACATATTAATGAATACAATTTATAAAGCTTAATAAGTAAATAAAGCATGACTTATTAAAACTGATAATTATAATTTTTCTTGCATTTCCAAATAGTTTCAGTAATTGTGAGATATTTTTAGTGGAAATTTCTAAGTGACAAAAAAGTGTAATTGATAAAATAAGAATGATATTCTTGTCAACTCTAGGGATATCATGCAGTCAAGTAAAGAACAAGGACATGAAGTACTTTGGTGGGAATTTGAAAGAGTGTCTTTCAATGAAGCACCCAAAATACATTACTTTTACATTACTCATGAGCTGTAACGTAGATCAATGATGTCCTTTGAACTTAATGGGCCATAAAGTTTGCGTGAATGAGTTGACAAAAACAGCAATAAAATAAAACAAAATAAAATCCCCGAAAAGTCTAAATTTTAATCTCATCAAATCTAAAGAAGATATCACTACATTTGTACTTAATTGGCTCCATGGGGCAGCAAGAGGAAAGATACAGAAAGAAAAAATATTTTATTCAAAAACTGACAAGGACCTGAAACATATTCATAAACTCTAAAGGAAATTGCTTTGTGTCTTGATTTGAGCAAACTAATTGCAATTAACCTACATACACATACATAATATTTGATTGCTATCATTTTCTTTAATGCCATCCCTTGTAGGAGACCTGGGACACTGTTACCAGAAGGAAATCCACAGACCTTAGTCTTCATTTCTGTTAGTTTACTCTATCTTGATTAAAGGCAATATGGAGGACTGAATGAAACACTCGTCTTTATTTTTCTTGACTTGGAACCTAGGTAGAAAATCTAGAGGGGCCTTTTCTCAAAAGTATTGCATGGCAGGTGAACTACCTCATCCACCTATGCTTAGGTTATAGTTGAAGCATAAAACAGGAGACAAAAACTTTAAAGAAAAAAATAAATCTGTAGAGATAGTCTTACTTTGAAGAAATAGGGCATTTGAACTATCTGTTTATAGGAAGAAAGGTAAAACCAACTACTTTCCTAAAGTTCAATACAGCACAAATACTCCCTAGAAGGCACTGTGATTTCGACTCTTGCTGATCTCTAGTGTCAATGACAACCAGGAGAAAAGGCTAGGCTTAGTTGAAAACAGCCTTGTTAAGTGTTGAAGTCATTCCTGACAGAGTACTAGAAGTAAAAAAAGCTAAGGGAAAATTTGTCTGTCCTTCTCTCTCTCTCTCTCTCTCTCTCTCTCTCTCTCTCTCTCTCTCTTTCTCACTCTCTCCCCCTCTCTCTCTTCCTCTCAAATGCAGACACACATGCACATACACACACCCTTTATATTCCTTTTCCTCTCATTTTATTTAAATTTTATTTGTAGTCAAAAAAATTTCTTTTGAAAAAACTACTTGCACACAAATAAAAAAGAAAAGAAACATCGAAGTTTATATGTATATCAGAAAAACAACAGTATTTACTTGCTAATTATTTAGATACATTAAAATAACATACTGCCATCATCACTAAGCAAATGCATACTTACAATGTATAATTATAAACAGCAGTAAATCAAGAATAAAGGGAAGGAGATTTGAAAAGTTCAGTTAATACAGAAGAGAACACAGAAGATAAAAACCAAGGCATGCAAAGAAATAGGGATATATTTACCACTTACAAAAGAAATGAACTAATCTGGCTCTCTAATATTAAAGTTATCATATTTACTAGACAAAGACTTTAAGTCAACCGAGTAAATGAGCTCAAATGACTAAAATAAAGAAAAGAGATTGGGATGAAGTTACGTTGTTTATAAGAAAGTGGAAGAAACACAACATAATCATATTAAACCACTTAAATCAAAAAAGACAATTCTTCTGTTATCTCTTTTTTGAAGTCTCTGGGTTTTATGTAGATACACTGTTAGGAATATTTCCTAAGATGAGACATTCCACCAGCACAAAGAAATCCAATCAAACCAGAGAAGCCAAATTAAAATGACCATGTTTAATAAATGTACTCTTGGGTGGCTGGGAGAGCATGGCAAGAGAGAGAGAGACAGAGATGGAATCCAGGCAAACCCCAAATCCACATGTTCTTTCTGGTGCAAGCCTAAATAGCCTGGGAAAGTGGTCCTGACTCTTCCTGGGGATGGGTCAGTGCTTGGCAGGCTGGGAGTTGTAGTCCAAACCCAGGTAATTGCCTGGCCAGGGGCTTCCAATCATTCCCAGACTTCTTGGATATAGGGGTATTAGAGGGCTGGGGTGGCACCTCCAGCTTAATATTATATTCCAGACTCTTTGGCTATAGGGGTGTGACAAGGATTTGAGGTGATATTTATGACCGAACATTCCAGAATGGATGCCAGGGACTTGGGTGACGCTTCCAATCATCCCATACTCTTTGGGTATAGGGGTGTCATTTTTGACCAAACATACACATAATCAAGTATATGGAAACATGAGGCAACACGTTTAACATAAAAGTTGAGTTCGCTAAGGATGGTCATGCTTAATCCTAAAAAAATATTATTTCCTGTGTCTTTAGAATATGGCTATTCTTATTTCAAACTATGATCTTCTCTTTTATGAAATATCAGTAATACTACCTACTTTCCTGCTTTACAGAGTGCAAAATTAGAGCCCATATGTGAATGAAATATAAACTAAGGCCAAAAAGGCACTACCTCGACTCTCTTTTCTGCCATTAGACGTCATTGCCCCTTTATAATAAACAGGGGAGATTGAAGATAAATACAAATAATTGGAATCGCAACTGCCTCTGATTATATATTCCAAGACTAAAATGTTTTCTGATGAAAACTTATTCCACTCTATCTCATTCAACTTAGTAGTTGACTTTGCTGAGAGGCAGGGCTCTCAGTTAAGTGTTTTCTTTCTTTTTAATGCCCAACAAATGTAATTGTAAGAATTATTGATGATAATACCGAGTAATAACTAAATGTAGCAAGAGTTTTCACTTTAAAAATACTAGGATCATGTAATTCTACATTTTAGTATGAAGTTTTGTAGTAATATCTATATAGCAAATATTTAGAGATTGAAATAGATAAGAAAGGAAGCAAGAAAAATTTGTTGTGATTGGTGAGAGAAAGGAGGGAAAAGAGATAATGAGAAAGGATGGGAGAGAGGGAGGGAAGGTGAAGGAAGGAGAGACAAAGGAGAGAAAGCTGTGATGGTTATTCTTGGTTGTCAAGGTGAGTATAACTGGAATTTATTAAAAAACAAAGCCAACCAAAGCAGCTTGGCATTCCTGTGGGAGGGTTTTGGTTAAATGGGCCATTTGAGGTAGGAAGACCCACATTAAATAAAAATAAGTGGTGGTCAGAAGAAGACTAACCCTAAACCTGGGCACATCTGCATTTGGTAACCTTTATAAAGGATGTGGAAGAAGCTTTTGCTTTTTTCTTCTTGCTCTCCATTATAATTACCAAATGAATATATCCTGCTGCTGAGGCATTCCTTCATTGACACAAGAGCATCCTTCTTTAGGATTCTGATGTTTAATGAAGACCAGCTGAGACATCCATTGTCATGGACAGAAGAATTATTGCTTTCTTTGTCTTTCTATTGGAAGACAACCATTGCTTGAAAGCCAGATCACAGGCTTTAAGCCACTCTAATAAATCCCATATATATATATATATATATATATATATATATATATATATATATGTGTGTGTGTGTGTGTGTGTGTGTGTGTGTATACATATATATCTATAAAATCATTCTATCAGTTTTGTTCTCCTGACTAATATAGAGGAATAAAAAACAGGAAATGGAGAAAGGGATAAAATAAATATATACATAGTTAGATATAAATATATATATGTAAGTAGATATAGAGAGAGACACTGTGTATGTATATTTATATATGTATTATGCACTGGGTAGAAGTATGGAATTTACTTTGTATTTATGAGCTTTATCTCTGATTTATTATTAATAAAAGTAAACCTTGAGGGAAAATCACTTTGGCATTTTAGATTTCCACTGAGAAAATGAGGATTAAGGAATCTACTTAGAGTACAGAAACAGAAATAAAATCTAATTAGTAATTATAGCTTATAATTATTTACAAAGCTACTTTGCAGACCTAAAGCCTGATGGAAAATGTTCAGTATAGACAAATGTTTCTTTTTAAAATAAGTAGATGAATACTACTGAGCAAGAGATAGTCAGTATGGTACTCAAACCCATTTTGAAAGACAGTTGGATGAACGGAGCAAGGGTGGGGCGGTATCCAGAAGAGCACAGGAGAGCCTGGCGCATGCACGAGCTGAAGGTGCTGTGATCGATGACAATGAGGTATACTATATTTCCATCAAATGGTTCAGAGAGACGAGGAAACTCTCCTTTCAGAATATGCCAACTGATGAAAGTCCCCCCTTCATTTATCAGTTTCCCAATAAAAACATTCAGAATACAGATTAAAAACCCCAAAGTTCTGCTTTGCTTGACTGAATTTTCAAGACTGAGACCCATCCACAGAAGTGAAACTTTTGTTTTGCAAAATATTTTGGATGGCATGGTAATTAGCCTGAGATCTTAGATCTGTTTGTAACAGAGAGTGATTGAGTAATTCAGTAACCTTTATCAAATTTATAGAGTTTTAGGCTTAGCGCAAATAACCAGCGAGATAGTTCCTTCTAGGGTATAAATGATTAATTGAGAGAAGGTTAAATGCTTTGGGGAAAGTTTATTAAATTTTCTAGGAGCCAAAAGTGCCATTTTAGAAAATGGTTACTGCCTCTTCCATCAAAATAGCCCATTACAGCCAGGTCATGTATCACATGCCAGGTAAATATAGTTCTTGTTTTGGTGATTGAGCCAAGGAGTTTTAAAACGTTTCTAAAAGAGGATAAGATGAAGCAGTAAAGAATTGGTACCACAAGATAAGTCTACAGCCACCCCGCAACTCTTAGTACATCATTAACTCACAATTCCTTTCACATTAGCCCACTTTACCACTGCAGAGTGCGATCAGTCACAGCATTTATCAATTCACACAAAGAATCAAAGCAGGAAGAAATGTGCTCTTCATTGTCGATCAGGGGAGCCAATTGCAACTTGTAGTAAATCCCTGTCTAAGTCATTGAAGTGCAAAGCAAGCAAAAAAGTCGCTTCTCCACAGTCTGCCTTTTCAGCAAGATTTGACAGCTTAAAGAACTATTTGAATTGTGTGATGACAATCATTAAGTGTCTATCACAAGAGGATTCCGTGGTCATGTGCTGCATATACACTGTAAGATTACGGGGTACATGTTAATGCTATTGAATTAAGATGATTTCAGCAACTCGAAACAAATCAGCAGATATTACACATGGTCCTCTCCTTTGAATCATTATAAACAAAAGTCACTTCATGAATTTCTTCACAATTCTTCAATTTGTAGTATGCCCATGCTGTGGATTAATCCTTCTGTACATTGTAAATGTATATTACTCTCATTGGTTAATAAAAAACTGACAGGCCTGCAGAGAGACAGGAAGTATAAGTAAGTCAACCAAACAAAGAGAAAGCTGAGATGAAGAGAGATGGAGTCAGAAAAGATGGCAGCCATCTGCCAAGCAGGCACAACATGTTGAAAATGAGGTAAAAAGCCATCAGCCACGTGGCCAAATATAGATAAGAAATATGGGCTAATTTATGTGTAAGAGTTAGCTAAATAGAAGCCTGAGATATAGGCTGAACCTTTATTAGTAATATTAAGACTCTGTGTTGGTTATTTGGAAACAGCTCAATAACAGAAACACTCCTCCTATATACCCATTTATCCTGTGATTAATCTTGAGCAAAAATTTTATTTGAATCATATTGGAATGAAATTCTAACCTTACCCAATTTGTGGTGCAGGAACGTTATCTTTGTTAACTCCAATCTAATAATTACATTTATGTTATAGAACTGATGGTATCCCTGAGCCGCAAAAATGATTTGATCAGTTTGGCATAATTTATTACAAAGAAGATAACAGTCTTCATATCCAATGTAGCAATAATTTATAAAATGCAATTGCATAAAATATCTAGTCCTTTTTAAACTATATTTTCTATAGATACCACCATGGATTGCTCAATCCCGACGCTCACAATTATTGTTTTCACACAGTAATTAATCAAGTAACAGTTCACAATAGACATCTTAAAAATCTTCACTTCTAGTCTATATTTCAGTTTAACTTCTAAAGATACATGATCATATTTTTCTATGATATCCACTGATTTTTATGATTTGGGGAGAACTATCAGTGTCAAGCCATATTTACTATTAGGGTCAAATGATGCTTGGATTGTTTTAGAGGTATAGTTACCTAATAGTTGCCTTGATAAATTTTAAAGTCAAATGAGTAAAAGAATGGGGTTAGAAAGCTTATCACATACATTTAACATTATCTCATACATAACTAAAATCTAAATGTCATAGATATATTTGTGTTAATTGCAACTAAAATGTGTTTCCTATCATTAACTCTCAAAAAACAATCTTACTTACAGAATGAGTGAGATAGTTCAGTAGGTTAAAGTTCTGGCTGCCAAGCCTGATTACCTGAGCTTCTTTCTATTTTAAAATGTATTTTACTATAATCTTTTATCATTTTGCATATCAATAAAAGTTCCCCCTTACTCCTTTCCTTCTTCCCCCACCTCCCCTTAATCCACCACCATTGACTCTTTAGAAAGTGTAAGATCTACCCTTGGTTAGTCAATAAAGTCTGGCACATTCAGTTGAGGTAAGATCAAGTTTGGATGCTTACCTTACTAGACCTGGATAGAGGTGGGCGGTCCTTGGGCTTCCCACAGGTCAGGGAACCCTTATTGCTCTTCAAGCAGATGAGGGAGGGGGACTTGATGGGGGAGGGGGAGGGAAATGGGAGGAGGGGGTGGGGAGGAGGCAGAAATCCTTAATAAATAAATAAATTAAAAAAAAAACAACAAAAAAAGTCCCTTTCCTGCTGCCATATCATATGGATGGGTTTAGATCCTGGTCCCACAGCATAGGGTTACACAAACTTCCTGACATATACCCAAATGATGCACAATCATACAACAAGGACCCTGCGGCATTGTTAGTAATAAGCAGTTGTTATGGAAACAACCTAGATGCCCCTCAACCAAAGAATAGATAAAGAAAATGTGGTACAGTTACACAATGAAGTACTGTTCAGCTGAGTTTCATATCGAAAACACACATGGTGAAAAGAGAATTCTGCTTGCCAAAAGTTACCCTTTGACGGCCACAGGTATGCTGTATTGCTCATATACTAACACATGCTCACACAGAAAAGTCAATTTAATTAAACTATTATTTAGTGATATTTAAATGAATCTTAATATATACCCAGTGCACAATTAAAAGAAATAGTGTATATATACATTACTATATTACTACTAACTGCTTACACAGGCTTAAAATTGACAACTCAGCAATGTATATACCTAGTGTATACTTCTTAGCTTCCAGTATAGTTTCCTATGAAAAGGTAAGAGTTTCTTGGGTACAGCTAGTTTGAAGCTGAATCAAGAAACCTGCAAGACCCTACAATATTTTTAATGTTATAGAGTAAAAAAATTATAAAAAGTCTAATAATGAATGAAAAAAATATGGACAGCATATATATGTGTGTGTGTGTGTGTGTGTGTGTGTGTGTGTAAAAAGCAAAAATTGTAATTTTGACATGGGAACAAACAATTAAATGTTTACCTAATAAAATTATTTAAGGATAATTAAGCAACTTAGAAGAATAGTTATTATAAACTTTTACACATAACATATTCAGACAATGTCAAAAAAAGCCACACAATTAACCCTTCTGTTTTTTTAAGCATAAAATTTTGACAGTTTTTTGTTTGTTTTTTGTTGGTTTGTTTTTTGATTATTGATATTCTAAAGATGGGAAAGGAAACACAATTTTAAATTAATACTTATATAACTGGACATAGTAAAGAATGATTTAAGATAATTAAAATGAAAAGCTTTTTAGAGATCATGATAGCTCCAAAACCACAAAAATATCATGATGATGATTGCTTAATATTATTTGTTATCAATTGAACTAGTGAGCTTAAAAGAAAAAAAATAATTTTAATTCAGTGCCAAGAATAAGCAAGATAAAATTGAAATACATTCAATTTTAAATTAAGGGGCAGATATCCTGCTGTTATAAAGGACCTAGGAATCAATTGGAAAGACCCAAACATAATAATTTCAGGAAAGAAAGAATTAATAAGTATAATAATTTGAATACTTCAAGTATATAGAAAATTTGTGAATTCACAAATATCCTCTCCTTTATGATAAAGGTTCCAATTTTCTTTGTTAAAAACTGATAGAACGCCGGGCGATGGTGGCGCACGCCTTTAATCCCAGCACTCGGGAGGCAGAGGTGGGCGGATCTCTGTAAGTTCGAGACCAGCCTGGTCTACAAGAGCTAGTTCCAGGACAGGCTCCAAAACCACAGAGAAACCCTGTATCGAAAAACCAAAAAAAAAAAAAAAAAAAAACAAAACAAAACAAAAAAAAAAACCTGATAGAACATGAGAAAGAATTACAATGTTCCTATTTATAAACTGTATTCAGCCCACACAAATAAGTAGTTTAATAAATTTGTTTACTGAAGTCATCAATAACTCATCTTTATTAGAGAAATAAGAAATAAGAATTAAGAGCTGCTACTTTGTCATATGGAGAATTTGAAATCCAATTGATTTATGGCTGCAATAACCATCATTGAAAATCTAAAATCGACTTTTTGTAAGATAAATTGGGTAATGATTCCAATGTAAATGTTATAGTAGATGAAACCAGGCTGAAAATACTAGTAATCACTGATTAATATTAGTATCATAACACATATCCTAATCAGATATTATGGACTTTTCTTATTATGTAAAAGAAATAACTGCCACCATGAAAGATTATTACTTTTGTGAAAACAAATGTGTTTTTAGGAGATTAGACCTAACTATGTTTGCTAAGGTTTGATAGACTGAATTGAATCATAATGAACATAAGTGAGATATGATTAGAAATTTTCATAAACAAAGTTATTATCATATAATTTTTTAGTAAAACTATTTTTTTAGAAATCAATGGTAAGAGATAAGAATTAAAACAGGATAAGGGCAATGTCATAGGTTATCAGAATTTTTGAGCACTATACAATTTTCAATATATGAGTCAATTTCAATACTTGTTCCTTGTTTCAACATGAGCTCAAATGAATAAAAGCAAAAGGAAGTAGACATATTTTAAAGATTGTCACTGTACTCTGAGTGAGAAGGTTCTGCAAAAGATGGTAGAGTTGTTAGCTGTGTTAGATGATTATGGCATATTTTTATTTACTTAGCATTTTATTTATTAGAGTTTGTTACAGAAGTAATTTTTAGTAAAATATTTGTGACTTAAAACAATCTAGAAGAGAATATAATAATGGTTATAAAAATGTGAAAGAATGGGAGTTAAAACCTAACAAAACTGACTTACAAAAATTGTCATTATTGTTTTGAGAGTTTTCTATTAAAAATATAATAAGCATCATAAAATTAAACCCAAAATATCAATCATCTTCCAAGAAACAAAGATTCATGGCCCAGAACACTGATTTTGTGTATCTCCAATTAGTTATTTCAGGGAGAATTGCCATCATTTATTCTAAAATTGCATTAACAATCAAGGGAAAAATGTAAATCTGAGAATAATTGACGCAAAGGATATCTAGGATGATAAAATTGAGAAAATGTAAAGAATATAATTCTGAGAAAATAGAAATTATAAAAATAAGATACTGGAGTGTCTTTATTCAGTAATTATAATCTTCATCAGCTAACAATTTTCTAAAAAGAAAAGTGATAAATGTAATCAATTTTATTGGTTGCCCAAATATAAAACCGACTTCTTAAATTTAATCTAAGCAATCAGAAATAATGTAATAAATTATTAGGCTCAATAAAAGACAGGAGTCTTTTATTTGAAGACAGTGAAGGGGCACAGGATTTTTTTGTAAAGAAAAACCAGACATCAATAAAGAGGGATGGTACTTCAGAATTGCTGTGGGACAATGGTCTTTTATCCTGTTACTTGTATTATTTTTAATAAAATGCTGAATGGCCAGTAGCCAGGCAGAAAATATAGGCAGGGAGAGTAGGGAGGAAGTAGAGGTGGAGCAACGAGACTTCTACTGAGGGAAGTTTCAGTTTGGAGTCATGACCCAGATGCAGAGGACACAAGATGTGACTGCCTCACCAAAATAGGTACCAAGCCACGTGGCTAACAGCGACAAAAATTATGTACAAATATAAGTTATAGGAGTTGATAAGAAGTCTAATATACTAGGCCAATAAGTTTATAATTAATGTAGGACAATAAGTTTATAATTAATGTAGACCCGGCGGGACAGAAACCTCAATCAACAGAATGGTGCTCGGTCAACACAGAACAACAAGAATAAAGGTATTTGCAACTTGCTTTGAACAGAGTAACATTTTCCTGTAAAATATTGTAAAGGTTTTTGATATCGTTTAGCTTACTAGGATCACATATATTCTGAAATAATTGAAATGATATCTCTAAAAATGGCATAAAATAATTTTGACTATAGAATTATATATTTAAGCAAATTATTCAAATTTGAATGCAAAATTAAGGCAGCCTCATAAATACTTAAGAATTTCCATCCTATGCACTTTTTATTTAAATACTGTGAAGATATATTTTTGGAATATGAAAATGATATTCAAGGAAGTATAAAAATGTACTAACCTAGAGGTATGATGATAAAATTCTAGGGTGACAGTTAAGAGAAACAAGAAATGAACTGAAGGGAATTAATGCAGAGCATCATCAGTTTGAGAAGCATATCTCCCCAAACTGTGATTAAGACACCAGTTATAGCCATGACATACTGACAAGGATCTATCTCCTGTCTCACTCTCTTCAACATATGTACTCTTACACATTTTAGATGTAGAATATGTACGAAGTATTCCAACTATAAGGAAAAATAAAGATTTTCATTATTTATAGTAGTTCTTCAAAGAGTAAAATATTATTTGTTTTATATTTAGCAATTCTTCTATAAGATCCTTTTACTTTGCTTTCCATGTAATATCCTGTGATCCAAGATGAAATCTTGATATGTTCTATCTCTTTACATTTCTATTGATTGACTTCTAGATGAACTTGATAAGCAACGATGTGGAAGTCATGAGAAGAGCTGGCTGGGCTATTTATTTTTTCCAAATTCTCTTATCAAAACTGTAATTTCTAAAAAGGTGTTTTAATTCCAGAAAACGATTTCTTCTTATTGTCTAGCTAGCTCTTCCAATTGAAACCTTTCCTGTCGAAAGGAGAAGAGAAATTTGTAAAACTTAGGAAATAACTTTTTAAACTTAAATGACTCAAGAAGCTCATGAAAAATACAAGATCCTGTATACTCAGAAAGTCAAAGAATCAAATGCCCCCTCTAAACATTAAAGATACATTAATCTATTGCTGGAAAAAGAGGCTATTCCGTGGAGCTGTCTGCAAGTTGCGGCAAGAAAGTACACAGACACAAGTCTGATGACTGTTCAACAATGCCGACATGGGCTTTTCAGAGAAGCAGTAGCCTTTAAGTCATCTATGCCCTATAAGAACTCTTTCTCATAGATCTATGTTCCTTCAAGTAATTTAATGAACTCATTGGTTTGAAACATAGACGTCGATGGGATCAAATCTTTGGTTTCTTTGGTGCCTTCTCTGGGATGGGTAGATACTGTTCACATGTGCCCGGGGGGAAAGTTACAGAGCTTTCTTTTGCAGTTCGACTCCTTAAAGATAATGTTATCACATCCATATTGCTATTTCTAACCTTTGCTCTTTGGGTCCTCAAAAATAATGGCAACTGACTTAGAAGATAGAAATGTCATGTTTTATTCAATTACATGGATCAAAAATCTCTAGGAAGTCTCTCCATTAAATAAACTTACTCAAATTCCTAAAAATTGTTCTTGTTGAAACATTGACAAACGCAGAGGCTAATTTTAAGAATGTCCCTAAGAAAGAGTCTTTTAAGTAAAACATTGGCTTTGGATTTATCTGGTATATAATAAGTCACTGTGACTTTCTAGCTGAAGAAAAGACAATACCTACTATCCTTTGACGCACAGTCTCGAATTATCAATCATGGAGAGAAGAAATAGGGTCACACCCCAAGGGTAAGGCTTTAGTTAAGTATAATTACTTTCAATAACATCAAAACTGTTCCTAAAAAACCTATAGAGTATCCCAGATCACTTTTGACTGCTAGAAAGCTTAAATGATTTGGAAATAATTTTAAGGCCTTAAACTCTTAATCCAAGACAAGGGTAGAGAAGTAGCAGGCTTCCACACAGCATTAGAAGTGGAAACTATGTCTTTTTTCTTTTTCTTTTCAACAAATAGGTCGACGGGTACAGCTAAAAATAAAATACTAACTCTGACTTGAAATATAGCATAGTTGTAATGTCAATTGAAGGATCAACTTGCGTAAAGTTCATATGCTAAGGTTACGATATTGATTTTGAAGGATAAGTATCCTGAGGCTTCTAATTGGGACATTTGGACAGAAATATTCTGAACATCACCTCTACATGGTCTGGCTTATGAATCTCCAATCAGTCTCCCCTCCTTCTGAAGAATTTAGCACATCCCTGTACTATCAACACAATGTGGGGATTTTGTATCAGAGGAGACAAAACACTACCGAAAACATCAAGCAACTTCAAACACCCCTTAATTCATAAAACACTTAATCTCAGTAATCATGTACAAAACTGAATGAAAACAAAATTGTACTCATCAATTATGTATTATGTAAGCAAATGTATTATGGGTAATGGATCTTGAAGTGTGTTATCATAGAAACACAAGTGGATATATATCAGCATCTAGATGGCCAGAATCCAGAAATATCCCCTTTAGGATGACATTATTGAGAACACAATCCTTTATTCAGAGTAAATATGTTACAAAAGCTATCAGATGCCTTCACAGATCATCTGGACTTTTATCTTCTCACTCCTCCTCTTACTTCTTCTCCTCTCCTCTCCTCTCCTCCCTTTATTTTATCTCCCTCTTCCTTTCTTTGAAATTTCCTTTTCATGGCTCTAAAATTTCCATAGATATTCATTGCTAGTGAAGAGATAAGCATGACCTCTTGATGTGCAAG
Organism: Microtus oregoni; assembly: GCF_018167655.1. NCBI lineage: Eukaryota > Metazoa > Chordata > Mammalia > Rodentia > Cricetidae > Microtus > Microtus oregoni. The sequence goes on from NW_024543060.1 coordinate 22,592,394, forward strand.
ATGACTGGTTAGATAAATCCTCCTAATAAATGTCTGACTACCTCCCAACATGGCATAGCTACTTTTTTTTTTTTTTCTGGTCTGGACTTGTCCTCTCCTTAGAGAGTCTCTCCAAAGAAGAGAGCTGCAAACATACATAAAATTTCACCCCATATTTAAAGAAGCAATTTTATCAGTTAAAGTCATTTATCATGAATTCTACTTTTGTGTAGAACAGATACATGATGACATTTAATTTAGCCAATAACAACAAAAAAAGAGAAATAACCTAGGCATCCATCTGTGTCTGATTAGATTTACAGCTGTAGTATATTAAATTTAACAAATTTATACAGTATTCCAGCTAAAAAAAAAATGCAAACTCTGTGTCACAGCATAAGCAAACACCACATTTACTTTTTAGTAAAACACACATTTTAAAATAATACAGAAATATTACATGTATGCACTTTTCAAAAGTTGAAAAGGCCAGAAACTTTTTTTTCTGAATAAAAATCAGTTTATTATGTGTGTGATGCTTTGACTCTTATCCAAAAATTTCACTATTGTCTTTTTTGTCCTGACATATTTGTCACCCTAACCTCCACTAATTCTTCCACTAATTGTTTGTCTGTCTGTCTGTCTATCTATCTATTTTTCTGTCTATCTATCTATCTATCTATCTTCTTTCTTTCTTTCTTTTTTCTTTATTTTTGCTTTTTTTTTTCTTTTCAAAACAGTCCTTCTCTGTGAAGCTTTCCTGGAATTCACTCTGTAGACCAGGCTGGTTTTGAACTTATGAAGATCTGCCTTCCTTGTTTTTTTTTTTTTAATTTATTTATTAAAGATTTCTGCCTCCTCCCCTCCATCGCCTCCCGTATCCTTCCCCCAATCAAGTCCCCCTCCCTCATCAACCCGAAGAGCACTTAAAATTATACAGGAGTAAAATTGTGTATACAGGACTGGCACAAATCTGTTGAGTGACTGTGAAGGTAGACAGAGGGAAAAAAGAAGATGAACTCCAGTTTACTTTGTCTTTCTTGAGATCTACGGAGAAGAAGAAATGAAAATACTTCACTTGCTACCATGGCTATGAAGAAAGGACATCTGTATAATTAGTCTTATTTTCTTGTATTGATGCTCTCTTAAAATCTATTTTTCTGTTTACTGTGTTTCAAAGGAACACATAATGGGAGTTCTACTCACTAAAACATGTGTATTTAGCATAAAGTTGAGAACTATATCATAATCCAGAGAAGATCTCCAGAGATTTTTTTCATATTGGGTGATATGTTAATTATAGTAATTAAACAATTACTTTCTCTGTTCTCAAGTTTCTTAATAAAAATGGTCAGTTCCAAAATGCGAACAATATTCAATTATATTGTCATTTGATAACATCACCATTGTAACATATACCATAGTAGAATATGCCTTATATCAAGCATTTCCATTTGCTTTTCTGATTGATGTGATTTATCCCATTTACTTAGTCGGCCACTGCTTAACAAGTGTGAGCATTTCTTCTCCACTTCACCATATGAAGTTGCTATCAAATCCCATTGATGCATCATACATGTGTGTGTGTGTGTGTGTTTCCATACTTTCCTTCTCCTTTCTATGGACACCACCTTATTCACAATCCTCTTTACACTCCCCAAAATACATACATAGACTCTTGATACTTGATACGGGTTTTAAATTTCTGTTTCTCAGACTTGACCAAATCCACTGTGTTTTTAATCAGGAAAGTTGAATCTTTTCACTTGCTATCCTAACAAGAAGTTGGTATTACTGTTCTTTCTATAGAGGGCAACTCAAGTGGTTAAGAACCTTTAACGGAACATTTGACTAGCAGACAATTAGGATTTAAAAGATCCCATAAACAGGCTAATGCCTCCGTCATAAGTCTTTTGAATAAACTCTCATTCCTCTTTAGATCATTTGCTCTTCATGTGTATGTGGGCTGATTGAGGGGCTTATTTGCATGTGTGTTATGTGTCACGCTTCTATTTAGAAAAAGAGATTGAAGGGCTTGTATAACTGGGCTCTTTCATTAGAAATTCGTATTGTTTGTATGACAGTGCCCACAGAGAAGTTTTAAATGGATAACTTCAGGGTATATTTTCTACACATGTATAGCAGAAAACCATGAAAACTCTCACTTCAAGCTTATCTATGTTATTTAGAGCATATCTCTAGTGAACTTAGGAGGTTTGACATGAAGGGTTTAGTGGGAAAGCTTCGATCCAGCATCACCAATGTGCATCACCCAACAACCTCTGTGGTAGGGAACTGGGCTCTGATTATGCAGGTGTGCCCGGTAATTCTTCTCTAACACTCTGCTTGAGGCATTGTACTTGGCTCTTTTTATAACCTATCTGCCAAACACTCTCATCATGGAGAAGGAGGTATTTTAAAGACACTTCTCATTTCCCCTCTAGATCTTCTTTCCCCTGACACCGGAAAAAACTTCCTCCAGCTTTTGCTCAAAACACTGGTCCTTACTGGCAGTTGATTTGCCTGCCTGTACCAAACAAAAGTGAAAGCATTTGTCTTCTGTGCTTTTTTAGGTTCTTGATTTTAACATCTCAGTCAGAGATTAGAGGCTTCACTCTTAGTTTTGACTTGTGGTTTTAGTTAGTTATTCTGCCTCCTGAGAGTTCAGGGTGAGTTTCTACCTCTGCCCCCTACACACACACACACACACACACACACACACACACACACACACACTGAGAGAGAGAAAGAGACAGAGGGAGAGAGAGAGACAGAGAGAGACACACACACACACTGAGAGAGAGAGAAAGAGACAGAGGGGGAGAGAGAGACAGAGAGACACACACACACACACTGAGAGAGAAAGAGACAGAGGGAGAGAGAGAGACAGAGACACACACACACACACACACACACAGAGAGAGAGAGAGAGAGAGAGAGAGACAGAGAGACAGAGAGACAGAGACAGAGACAGAGAGAGAGCTCTCAGTATGTCTTTGGTGGCAAGGAGGGGAGAATACATGATCTCTACTTCCCTCTTCACTTTTCTTTTCCTTTTTCGCTTTTCCTCTCTTGGATCATCTTTCTTAAGTGAACATTTCCGCTATGTTGTCTTAGTTCTACTTATCATTAATCTCTGGGACCGGCATTTCCTCTCTAATTTGCAGGAAAGCTTTAGTCAAATACTTGTTCTCTTGTTATTTTATGGCATATACTAAAATACCTTTGTATTTTATTTTACTTAATCATTTAACTAGTATGTGATACTATTTATCTTTATTTTAGAATAACAGTAGAAACTCCAACTATAAATAAAAATATCTTGGTGATCTGACACCTTACTAAAGGAGTGAGAAATGGGTCCTTATATGATAAGTGTTTTCCTGAGAAAATGTTCTTCAACACATATGTTCAATTTCTGCAGAATAAATGGACACTGTGTGTAAAACAAAAACAAAGAAGTAGAATGCACAAAATCTTAATCAAAACATTCAAATTCTAAATAGTTACCCATTTTATTTGTCTTTTGCTATTACAAAAATAAATTATAATTAATGCTCCATTTGTTCCCAATATCATTGAGTTAAAATTATATGTGAACTTGTAAGTGAGGTTCAGATATATTTTTTCTATTTAAACACTTTCTATTTCACTTTGAAATACAAGAAAAATTTATATGGTTTTGAAATTTAAAAAATAATGTATGTAATGCTTTTATTTACATTTCTTCCACTGAATTTGAAACTTAAATTTCATGGGTATTATTTTTCCATTTCTTACTGGATTAAAGAAAATGGGGATTATACATATACTTGTATGTATATATACACATAATATATAATATATTATATATATAAATTAAATCATCAAATATGCAGGAAATGTCAAGCATAAAATTAGAAAAAATAATGTACCTCAACTGTCACTTTTCTACAGCACAACTTAAGTTTGTAGAAAAGTCGAATTATCATCTTTTTTGTTTGCTTTCTTATAACCAATTAGTAATATTGGTAGGAAAATATATGAACTATAGAATTCAAAATTCCTAAATTTATATTACACAGATTACAATTCATTATAAAAATTCAAGAGCTTACCCTATACATTTGATCAGAAGGAGGAAAAAGTTTTCCATATATTTTACCATTTTGTATGACACATTATCTTATGTGCAAAGCTTTTTATTTGCACAACTTTTCTGTATCAAACTGTTTTGTTTTTCTCTACAGCTTCTTTTTCAAAAGTAAGGTACTATCTACAGATACTGGTGTTTAGGATCTGGAAACTGGCAGATGGCTGCTAATTTATGATTGGATGGATGGGTGGCAGTGTCTTTGTTAGACTAATGACACTGTTAAATCACAAGGGAAAAAGGAAGGTTTTGGATGTAGTAGACGATAAAAGCTTTATGCAATCTGCAAGAGTGTGTGAAAAGTAGACATAGACCATGAACCTGGAAATTTTGTCTCCAGTTTAGACATGGAAAACGCTTCCACAGACCATGAAGATTAGACTGGGAGGAGACATGGTCCCCTCAGAGGCTTTCAGTTGTTTTCAGTGGCTTTGTGTTCTCCAGCTCTCCCATCATCTGCTCCAGATGCCCCCTTCTTCCTGCTTTGTTTTCGGCTCCTCCCCCAATTAGGGAGAGGTCATTGGATAACAGGCAACTTGAGCAAATCAGTATGGGGCCTTTAGGTTTCCCAGGATACTTCTTACATTGTCTGATTTCAGAGAAACTATTCCTGTCTTGGGTGTTTTAAAAGACAATTTGAAGTTACTTTGTTGTTGTTGTTTTCTATGACAAAAGCCAGAACTCACAACCATTTCTTAGTTTCATGAAGTGTTTGATATTAAGGCATTAGTTAATAGTCTCAAAGAATTTCATTTAAGCCTCCCTACCAAAGCTAAGTATGTATGTAGGTAAGAATGATCTTATGGAACATAGCTGATTTACACCTTCTCCTAGTAGGACTGAGCTGAGCAGAGAAAAACTTATTTTGTACCAGGAGTTTATAAAGTGAACCATACAATTTCATGTAGTAGCTAATTCATTATCCTACATATCTACAAAACTAGTCCCATAAATCTTTGAAAACTGTAACATTTAATAAGAAGTAAGTAGTAATATTGCTTGCAATTCATTTTTTAAATATTAACAATTTAAGAGTACTTCAAACATTGTAGATTATTTCAACAAGCATAATTTTAACCCCATAAAATTATAACTCATAGTGAAAAAAATTATTTTTCATGTGCTTATTTTCAAAATATTGTGATGTGGTCAGAGGTAAGAATTACTTTGTTAGTGATATCCATCATTTGAGTAATCTTTTCATGAAAATGACCCTATCATATGCAAATCATCAAGCTGAAATTAATTCCCCTTGTGATGCCTATTATCTGGAATGGGCATAGCACGCAAGCAGGAAAATTCACACTCCAGGTCAGAAGGGTTTAATCTAGCTAAGTAGACAACTCAAATAGTATAGAAAGTTAGCTTAGGAAATCAATACAGCATAGGGAAGAAATCCCTATATCTTATCATGGGTTCCAGCTGCCAAGGCCCCCTTATATAATAGATGACATAATTAAGATTTAATATGGACTTAACTGTTTTTCAAAGTCAGAAGTTGCAATTAACAGTAAAAGTAAACTTGTACTTTGATTTTTCATAACTTTCATGAATTCACAGTCAGAACACATTTTACTCCAAATTATTTCAAAACTATATTGAAAAAGGCATGAATAAGATAGAAAAGTGATAATGGGATGCATTTCTGAAATAACCTAACCTGTTCTTAGATGTTTAATTTATGCAAATATTTCTCCAGTGAAGTTTTCCAGGGTCTGTCATTTGCCACATACTATAAAAGTTGGCGTAATGTAGCTTTTATAGATTTTATCATAAAATATCATGTCTTTGAAATCTGAGCATGTAAAATAATTACAATGTAAAAAAGTGATATTTGATAAAATTAAGCGTATAGAATCAAGTTAAGCCAGATAAGGTTTGGATGCATTGAAGTGAATTAAACGGATAAAGGGAGACTCATCTCCTATTTCTAAAACAGATCTCTGTATTTCAGAAGAGCTCCTAAGACATTATGATGCATGAAGTAGAACATAACTGGGATGATACATAGATCTGGAAATGGTGTAGCAGGAATAATTGAGATATACAAGATAATTATCTCAGAGTTTAATAAATTCTATTAAGGCACTATGTTTCCTAAATAGAATCCGTCTCTTAAAGGGTAAAATGCTATTTAGAAGAGCAAGTAGGTATTTTCACAGTAACTTCAGAAAACCAGCTAGGATGAGTTATTTTAGAATAGAGAGCAGCAGAGTTAAATTTGCAAAGGAAAGTTTTCTGATAACAATGAACCACTCAATAATAAAATGAACTTTACTTTGAAGTAGCCAAGGAAAAACTATGTGGGAAGTGTCTACAGCAATAAATATTAAAGACTGCACTGTTATGACATAGGCAAGAATTGAATTAAAATCAATAATTCTTTTAAAATAGAGTTTAAATATTTCTGAATATAGATACTTAGGAAGGGGTCTGAAAATAAAGTTACTGTGTGTTTGTACTTCCTAATTACTTGTATTATCCAGAATTTTGGTATTGATGTTTAGAAACTCGTACTTTCCTATTTCTGAGGTTCTGTATAGTATTTTCTGTACATAGACTGATCTTTAACTAGTGATCCAGCTCTCTTAGCTCTTACTTCTGTATTATAGCTCAGTGTGCTAAGTTATATCAGGAAATTATCTAATCTGCTGTCCGGTGCTACACACCAGACTCCCAGCATTGTACGATCAATGAATTTAATTATTTGTACAGTTCTCAGAAGTTCCTTCCATGTGAGATCAAGTAAGCTGTGTGAGCCTTAGGACAGGTACTAGATTAACCATCAGACAACATTCTACTTTCTTACATTTGTGCCCATGATCCAAGTCTGACGGCATTCAAAAGACTGCAGAAATAATGAAAGTGACAATGGAAAAAATTTAAAAATGTATATCTGCATCAATTTAACACCTAACCACTACTTTTATTTTGATTGGTTCCACTTGGTAGGTTGTAGGAATTATTTCCAATATGAGGAAGTGAAAGAACTTTTCCTTCATAATTAGGGTTCACTGCAGCAGGGTGTCACTTTCAAAATAAAAGAGACAAGCTAGACAATGTAAAGAGGACAAAATGCTTAAAGCATGTTTATGCCAAATAAAACTAAGTTCAAGCAATTATGGGCATTATGATTGCACAAAAGACACATTCACATCATCTTACTTCACGTTATAGCTTTTTATGAGCAAATAATATGCAAATGGTGCTAAATATTTTAGCATTCAAACTGAAGCCAACAATCAAGTCATTATTAACTTCTAAAAAGACTCACAGCAATCATGACACTTACCATGAATTGTTATGAGTCACTTAAAGGTCCCGCTTACCACCCCCAGCATGCAGCATGGAAACAATTGTCCAAAGTAAAACTTTGGGATCCAACAATATGCAAATATTTTAGTTTCAGGTCATCATAACTAAGAATGCATGTACATTAAGTTTTAGTCAAAAAAAGGTATACTTTAAATACCCCAAAGCTGTAGAAAATAGGGTTTTAAATCCAGGATATTTAAAGGATACCATGGTTAAATAAAGAGTAACAGACCTCAGACTATTGAAGTAATTCTCTCCATCAGCTCACCTTGCCTCCCCGTCACCTGTGCGTTGTCCTAATTTCACCCAGCTTGCATTGTTCCAAGTGTCCCCAAATTGCTTTCCATGTACTTGTTCTTTTGTGTGTTGCGCATACTGGGGCAGACTCTACATCCTGTTTTACCGCTCTTTTCAAGGCAGAAAGACTCACTGAAAGTGCTGTCTTAATGCACTGGCTCTGTCTCCAGTACAGATAAATATCTTATTGTTATGTTTTTCCTAGCTTTTACAGTTAACCTGATTTACTATCTGTTTTATATATAGCTCAGCTACTGGTAATGCTGCTCATGTTATAAATTTCGTTTCTTCCCCCTTAAGCTGTAGCTGAAAGCAATACCACATGTAATAACCGTTCTTCTCTCCTTAAGTCCACATTGTAACATCTTCTATTGACTTGTTTGTGCATAATAGCAGTTTCTTCACAAAACACTTAAAATACTTGCAGTCCATCCATCCTTATCCATCTTTGTTGTTTATACCATAGCTAGAGTTGAACACTGTAAATAGAAATGCACAGTTAGTGTAATTCAAAGTAGTTAAGTTATTCTTTGCTACATAAGCTTATGAACAACAAGCTTCCTCAATCACGACCTCTGATGCTAAGCTGTGCTTGGAAGGGTATTTCTTCACATGATTCTAAACATGTGCATGTTATCTGCTAATAATGATATGTAGATAAAGATATCCATATATTTTCCAGAATAAATTAATTTTTATTAAATAAATTTAATTTTATTCATCACCTACTAAAATCTTTCAAATAACCCATTTTTAAAATATGAAGCTGAAGAAAATGGAATAATACTTAACATTAAACAGTCAAGATCATAAAACATACATCTGAAGACTGTGAAACCTACATAAAATAATTTCACAAAAGGGTTTCAGATATTTGCTTATTCTCACCTAATTTGTCTTGGTTATGGTTCTTTAGTGAAGACTCTAATCCAGACACTAAAGTCTAAGAAAAAGAATGACGTGAAGGTGTTAAGTTGGCAGAGTAGTCCCCAGCCCCCAGGCCTGAGAGTTGTATAGGTCTGGACTCCAAATCCCAGGATGCCACTCCCACAGTGTGTTTAAATGAATTCCCAAAAGAGGAACACATGGTCCCTTTTCCTTCCTCCTGGTGGTTGCTTTCATGGTGGCCTCCCAGTTCCCCCTCTGGGCGATCTGAGAGTGCAGGCATTCCATTAAACCTGGATATTTCTTAATTTGGCTTGTTTTGATTTGGCTTGATTGGGAATTTATGTTGGCAGAGAGCTCACATTAGGAAAAATTCCTAACAGAAGGATGGACCTAACTGCAGGGTCCCTAACCAGAAGGAGCAGTGTGGTTCCTTGAGCAGCTCAAGTGGTCCTATGAAGCACAAATGCACATGTTCTACACCGTTGTGTCTACCCTAGGAAAACATTTAAGTATACATAAGAAATGAAGCTGGCTTCAACTTACTTTTCAAAGTCTTCTTCTACTTTTTTAATTCCCAGTTCCAATATTATTCACATCAATTCATGACACTTGTTTATGGATGCACTAGCCAATATGGAATGTTTTGAAAGAGGTAGTCATGTTCTAGAATTACTATAAGTGATGAAGTCCTGTTTTTATTGCAAACAAAAAAATGAAACAATGATTTTATAAATACCCTGAAAAATGGAAAATTTAGACCTCCTGGGTATAACCCTATGAAAAGGAAAAATACAGGCAAAAATAATAACACATTATAGAAATTTATTTCATTAACTCTATTAATTGTATGAGAAATGTATTAGGAATGTATTTTCTAGAATAGAGTAATAAGTTGCAAGCATTTGAAAATATGTGGTACGTAAGACAGAATCACAAAAGAACATTTAAAAACAGGTAAAATGAAGATATTGGATATATAAATGTAGTCTAAATCGGGTAATATAAAAGAGTGGTTAGTACTTACATAGCTTGGATTAAACACTGGGCCCATCTCATTTTTAAGAAACCATATGGAAAGGAAAGAAAGAAGTAACCTAGTGTTTTCAAAGTTCAAAACTGTATAAACACACAACCTGCACTGGAGAGGGTTGAAGGGGAGGGACGAGGTATGGAGGGGAACAGAAAAAAAACGTAGAGCTCAATAAAAATCAATTAAAAAGAAAGAAAACCCTCCAGTCCTCAACCCAACACAAAGAACTCTAGACCACTGAGGAAAGCTGGGAGTTATAGAGGTGATCCTTCCCAGGGAAGAGAACTCTAATCTGTGGTCCTCTGCTCAATAATCAATGATGAAAATCTACATTTAAGTAATCTTATGTGTACTCAACACATTATAATTAGGATTATATGGCCATAGTCTATTTAAACACGAGGGCCCACAGATTAATGATCCCTTTGAGGCAAGAAGGAAATCGGGTTCAATGGAACTAAGTAGTTGTTGATATTTTAAACTTCTAGAGTCTGACACTAAGTGGTTTATTTTAGCTATCTTCAAATACAGTGCAATTTGAAAAAAAAAAAAACTTATCTTCGGGGCGTAGGGCAGGATCTGTTGTGGTCTCAAACAGAAAGCATGGAGGTCATCTGGGCTGTTAACCACCGCTGGTCCTGGTTGTAGGAAGGTGGAACAGACCCTAACCATGCAGGTAGTGCAAAGATTTAGGCTATTAGCCACCCTCATTCCCAGCCTTCTGACCAGAAAACAATATATGCATGTCTTTCACTGAAAAGACAAGCATGTGAGTTTAACATTCTTGGATTCCCTACTGTTTATTTATGAGCATAAGAATCTTATTATCTCGCAAAATATATGTATATAAAATAGATGAATTTAAAAGAAAGCAGGGAGATGTGTATGGGAAAGTTAGGAGGAAGGAAATCCAAGGGGAAATACTGTAATTAAATTATCTCTATGAAATAATAAAAGCTAAACATGCTTGCTGCAAATACAAAAATATTAAAACTATAGCATTTCAAAGATTTTATATATTTCTTAATTTTAAAGAATTCTAAAATTAATATATTCTAAACAATAAAACTTACTTTTTCTTCATTTCATATTTTCTTCCCTTACTCTTAATTAGGCCTTTGAGGATCTCATACATATGATTTGATCACAGTCACACCTCCCTCACTTCCTCCCAGAGCCATCTCCCTTTCCCTAACTGAACAAATCTGGGTCCTCATTTCCTTTTTTCAATCACTGTGTTCAATTTGTAATATTCATGTATTTCTAGAAGTGTGGTGTTCCACTGTAGTATGGCCCACTTACCAGAGGCAGCACTCATATAGAAAACAATCTCTTCCCTTCTCAGAAGTTTTCAACTGCTCCTCATATAAGGGTGACACTTCCTTTCTGAATAATTACATTTTCTGTGCTGGAATTAGAGCTGGTTAGAGCTTGAGTGGGGTGCATATAAATGTTATCACACTCATTGTGATTTCCTATGAGCCATTGCCCTGCTGTCTTTAGAGGACACAGTTTCCTTGTATCCATCTGACTCTTACATTATTGAATACTATGCCATTTTAATAGAAAAGTAGTATTGTTTCTCTCCTGAGAACTATGACCCATGTAGTTCTTGGCAACACATTGGTGTTAGGTATGGCCCTAATCTTGTGGAGTAGGTCTAAAATCCAATTGGTTAGTTAGTTCCATGCAATTGCTTCTTCCCATAATATTCTTGCCAAGTCAGATATTAATGTAGCTGGTTGAGTTCACACCTGGATATGATTTTGTTCTCTGGTATCATGTGTAGGAACTTCAAGTGCTATAGAACTAGTCCATAGAATCAAGTTTTCTTCTTGACATCTCAAATATATGGTTTCTTCAACAATAGGTCTGTGAAGTAACTATCTGAACTGAAAACAGGTTGTAATATTTAGAAGTCTATATGTCTCCACTGGCCAAGAATTCAAAAGAGGAAACCTATTCTTGACAATGAGATATTTTTATTATTTTTGTTTATTATTTTCTTTTATTAGGAAATTCTGTGTGGGTGCACATATGCGTACACACACATACACACACATGTATGTGTGTGTGTCTAAATAAAATTCCACAATAGTAGGTTTCCATTGATGTTTTGGAAAGTTTTCATTAGTATTATTTATCCCTCCCTGAATTATTTTCTCTACCTTACCCTCTCATCCCCAACTCTACTTTAATCTTGCCAGTTCTGTTAATCCCCCGCAAGCCTTCATACCATTACTTTCTATTTTCCCTGCCCTGAGAGTTCCCTTATGGTCCTTTATTAATTTCCTGATTTCCATAGGGATTACAAATTGAAAATATGTAATTGAAGATTCAAAGCTAACATCTACAAAGGAGAAAAATGTAAATACTGCTATCAGAATATAATTTTAAAACAAGTTTACTTTTGTTCTATTTCTACTGACTTTCAGTACTTACACATGGTCAGAATTTACTATTCTGTTGTGGGACAATGTCCTTATATTCTGTAAAGATTTGCCACTCATATTAGTTTCATAAAATGTTCATTGGCCAGTACCAGGTAGAAAGTATAGTTGAGGTGACAACACCAGGAGAATTCTGGGTAGAAGAAAGGCAGAGGCGAAGTCACCAGTCAGACACAGAGGAATCAAGATGAGAATGCTGCACAAAGAAAAGGTGCCAATCCATGTGGCTAAACATAGATAAGAATTATGGGTTGCTTTAAGCTGTAAGAGCTACTTAGTAATAAGCCCGAGCTAATAGGAGAAACAGTTTGTAATTAATATAAGCCATTGTGTGTTTCTTTGTGACTTAATAGCTGCTGGACTAGGCAGGATAGAAACTTCAGTATACACTATTCTTTAAAGATGTATTTTGTTTTTTATTAATGCCTATATGTGTGCTTATACATGCCCATATATATACAGATGCCCTAAAGAATAATAGGGGAAAAAAGAAAAAGAAAGAGGAAAAAGAAAAGAAGAAGAGGAAGAAGAAGAAGAAGAAGAAGAAGAAGAAGAAGAAGAAGAAGAAAGTTCTTTAAATAAATATTAATTCTCTTAAATGACATTCATTTTATTTTAAAAGATAGAGGCAATTGTTTAAATATCAAAGACCTTTTGAATTTTTAGTGAAGACTTCCTCCAAGTCCTTTGGTAGAAAACACTGCCAAATCTTACTAATTGTACATAATTTGACTTAGTCATTGTTACACTCTGCCATAGAAAAAGATCATTAAATTATAATTTAATTGCTCAAAAAACCATAAAAATTTTCTTGGACTTTTATTTTACAATAATTTTTTCAGCCAGATTTCTTTTTCAGGCATAAACATATACAATAGGAAAAATCAATTATTTTTATTTTCCATAATAAAAAAGCCACAGATTTGCAGATCTCTAAGACAAAAAAGAATCTACCTGTGGTGGCACTTATCTGTAATTCCAGCACTTAAAAGACTAAGGCTAGAGAGTCTTGAATTTTTGGCCAGCTTGGGCAATGGAGTCAGACCTTCCTGCAAGAACCAAGCAATAGAAGGGAAACATAATGCTTTCAATCTGGTAAATATTTTTCTTTGGGTTTTGTGTTCATATTTGTAAGCTTTCTGTTACTATAAGGAAATACTTGAGATAATCAACTTAAACTAGAAATAGTTACTTGTCTCGGTTTTACAGGTTTTAGTTCACAATACTTTGGCCTTTCTTGTCAGTAATTGTTTATTGTGGAGTGAATGTATGGGGCAGAAGCAAGCTGCTTTACTGATGGCTGATGGAAGCAAACAGAGAGCAAGAGGCTTCAACTATATTTCCTCCCTAGGCCACACCCCAGGGACAGAGAGATGTAGGAAGCATTGTAATCCACATCACAGCATTATTTTGAACTTTGTTTTCACTTATTTTCTTTATACGAAAATGTGATTTTGACTTTAATAACATTGGAATTCGGACATGTATGGATATCTGTTTAAATATGTGAACAACATTCTATCATAATTCTTTATACTTGTTTATTTTGGTGTCAGTTTTGTGTTTCCCTATAGTCATATTATCTTATTTTCCTAATTTTAAAACACAACTTAACTTACTTTTCTTACATTTGAAAATCCTCTGTGGATAATGTAGTATAATATGAGATGAATAAATAATAAGCAGGGAAGCTAAAATGGAGCCAGTAGGTTTGGCTGCTTTATAACTCGAATTCCCTTAATCATATTGTTTCCCTCAACTCACTTTCTTATCTTTCATTTCCCTTTATTCATTCATTCCAGTACATTGATATCATTTTAAATCACTTAATATCATTTAATGTGTTTTTGAGAGTGATAAGAAATTAATATCCATGTTTATCTGAGTGTACTCTAAACATTTTAAGTTTTAAAAGAGACCCACCCACTGTGTGGTGTTTTGGTCAAATCATAATCTTTCAATCGGAGAAGCATCAGAATCACTTTGCATTATTTAAATACAATGCATTGCGATGGTATACAATGTTGACTCATTCTGCTTTATATATTCTTTAGTTCTATCTTCTCTCCAACCTTTTTTCTTAAAAATCAATTTATTTTACTTAGCCAGAGACCACAATGCTTGATTTCCTCTCTATTTCACAAAGAGGGAGCACTGAGTCATAGTCATCAGTGCTCTCTCCTTGTTTTTCTAGACTTTTATAATGTAGCGGAAGAGAGATTGAGAACCTTGTTATATAGGATCTCATATGTTTGCTGTACACAGGATTAATACAAGAAGAAAGAAACTATCTGTGATATGACTAAAATTTTGATACCGTAGTACCTCTATATACTAGACATGAATGAAACAATTTTATTTTTATCTAGTTTATTGTATTTTTAGGATGGCAATAAAAGATACATCATGATTATTCAATTGTCTAATGCCTGTAAGAGCTTACAGTTAACACGTTTTCTTGATCACAAAGAAGTTAAAGATTTTACTGTCTGTCTTTGAAATTATAATTGAGTTATTTTATTAGTTAGAATTAAACATGAAAATGGATTTGGGTAAGCATTTTGGAAATCTATACTGTTGTATCTCTGATTACATAGGCTTCTTACATTGTTTCTTCAACTTCTTTCCCTTTCTATTTCCTCTCTTTGTCATTTAAAATGAAAGTGCAGCTGTATTTCTATTACATTGTATGAGTCTGGAAAAGTAGACAGGGAATTTTGATGTTAATGTTTAAAAAAACATGGAAGATATTGAAGAAATCAATCATTCTGGTGTACAGCTTGCTAAAATATGTTGTCATAATTTTTAAAAGAAAAGTGGGAAAAAAAAGATGAAACTATATTGTGGATAAGTGTAACTTTAAACATTGTATCTCAATAACAACTCATGGTATTTAATAATTCATACCAATTTTGACACTTCATGTATTGATAAATTATACCATCACCATATCTTTTATATCACAAAGTATGTTTTAGTCTCTACTCTATTGCTGTGACTAGACACCATGGTCAAAGCCAATATAAAAGGGAAAGCATTTAACAGGAAGCTTGTTTACAGTTTCAGAGGTTTAATACATTATTATCATAGCAGGAAACATGGCAGCATTTTGGGAGATGATAGAGTACAGCTGAGAACTACAGCCCAATCTACAGGCAGAAAGAAAGACTCTAGTCTTGGCATGGGCTTTTTAAACCTCATAGCCTACCCCAAGTAACACATTCCCTCAAACAATAACAAACTTCTTAACCCCTCTAATCCTTGCAACTAGTGCTACTAACTGGTGACTAAGCATTCAAACTTATGAGTCTATAGGGGGCTATACTATTCAAAGAACTGCAAAGTCATTCTCATCATCCTTCACATCCTTGTAAGAAAAATTCAGTTCATTAACAGCTCTTTGGGAACTGGCTTGAGCTTAGAGAAAAAGTCATCGAACAAAAAAGACATTGAAAACACACCGTGACAAAAGCAGATAGCATTCTTGTCCTCTCTTAACTGGAACACAGAGGTCTAGATGGTACATGACAGATATCCAGAAGACTATGGTGATCCAATAATCAAGAGTCTGGAAAGTTAGCAAGATCCATCCATTTAGTGTAGTCCTCTAAGTCTTTTTTTTTTTTTTTTTTTTTTGCAAGTTGTACATTGAGAAAGGGCCATTCAAGAGGGACAAGAGTAAACTGAGTAGAAACAATCTAACTTAAGATGCATATGAGAAGACAAAAAACCCAGGATAACGAAAACAATCTTGTATAATAAAGGAACTTCAGGAAGTATCACCATCCCTGAATTCAAGCTCTACTTGAGAGCTATAGTAATAGATACACTTTGGTATTGGCATAGAAACAGATATATGGATCAGTGGAATCGAAATGAAGACCCTGACATAAATTCACACAACTATGAACTCCTGTTTTGTTTTTTACAAAGAACCCAAAACTGGGAAAAAAGCATCTTCATCTTCAAAAAATGGTGTGACATAACTGGATGGTGGCATGAAGAAGAATGCAGATAGATCCAGATCTATCACCCTGCACAAGCCTCACATCTAAGGGGATCAAAAACCTCAATATAAACCCAGTTAACACTGAAGCTGATAGAAGAGGAAGTAGAAAGTAGCCTTGAATGCATAAGCAAGGAGATTATTTCCTGAATATAACAGCAGTAGCACAGACACTGACATCAACAATTAATAGATGGGACCTGCTGAAACTGAAATGCTTCTGTAAAGCAGAGGACATGGTCAACAAGAGAAAATGACAGCCTATAGAATAGGAAGAGATCTTCACCAACCCCCACATCAGACAGAGGGCTGATCTCCAAATTATATAAAGAACTCAAGAATCTTGGCACCAAAATACCAAATAATCCAATTAGAAATGACTTACAAGTCTAAACAGAGAACTCACAACAGAAAAATGTCAAATGGCCAAAACACATTTAAGGAATCGCTCCTAGGTAAACCAGGAGTGGATAGAAGGAAGAGGAATGGAGATGGGAACATGAGAGATTCAGATGGCCGAGCTGGGGGAGGGATGGAGAGAGAGAGAGAGAGAGAGAGAGAGAGAGAGAGAGAGAGCAATGAAAGAGATATTTCCATAGTGGGAGGCATTGTGGGTTAGGGAGAAACCTGGTACTGGGAAATTTCCAGGAATCCACAACGTTGACTGCAGCTATGACTCCTAGCAATAGTGGAAAGGGTGCCTGAGCTAGTCTTTCCCTATAATCAGATTAGCGACTACCCTAATTGTCACCACAGAACCTACATCCAGTAGTTGATGGAAACAGATGAAGTGATCCACAGCCAAGCACTGGGCTAAGCTCCTGGAGTTCAGTTGCAAAAAAGGAGAAAGGATCATATGAACAAGAGCAGTCAATATTGTGATGAAAAAAACATTAGAGACAGTCAGTGGGAGCTCAAGGACTCTGTACTGACAGCTGGGAAACCCGCTGAACCAAACTTGGCCTCACATGTGGGTGAGAGTTATGGCTTGATCTGTTGTGGCAGTTGGCAATGGGTCAAGGACTTATTCTGAGTATGTGAATTGGCTTTGTGGAGGCCATTTCCCATGGTGGGATACCTTGCTCAGCCTTGATACAGAAGAAGGGACTTTGTCATACCTCAACTTGGCATGCCAGCCTTTGCTGACACCCCAAGGGAGGCCTTACCCCCTCTGAGGAGTAGATGGGGGTTGGGAGGGTGGGGAAACTGTGGTTGGTATGTAAAACAAAAAAATAAATAAATAAAAAATGAGGTAGGCAAAGAAAAAAAGAAAAGAAAAAGATTCATTCATTGGTCTCCAAAAAATTTTTAAATCTATCCCTAAGTTTTCAAAGATACAAAAATTTTGTGCTGATGTTTCAAATATATAGATCCATTCAAGAAAGAAAGAGTACTGGTGTCCCAGAAGGACCCTTTGTAACCATATGGCATTCCCTGTGAAAGTTGCATTATTCCATATGAGATTATTCTTCGTAGAAATGAAGGAAACCACAAAACTAAAATTAAAACAATTTAACTTTAATTATGCTGAAAACAGTAAAGGTGAGAAAATTCATTTTCTTCCATAACCTGGGAACTATGTTAATCATTTTTTCTTCAATTCTATTTTTTTATTCAAAATAGATAGTTCACATAAAACATATTCTGATTCTGGTTTCTCTTTCCTCCAAGTCCTACAACTCTTTCCCTACCTTCTCCCCTCTCTGCAATTATATCCTGTCTCTCCTTAGCGAATAAATAGGCATCTAAAAACAATAATAAAGTAAGATAAGACAAAACAAAACAGAGTAAGACAGAACAAGCAGAATCCTATAAACATACAAAATTATCCACTATAATATATACTTGATGAAACTGTAAGTGAATGTCCTTTGTTTAGCATTCACTTTCACTTTCATAACAGAAGTTGAAAGGAATCTCTAGATATCCAAGTTCAATGAATTTTTTCTACCAAGAACTCATCAAAAAGTCATGAGTATGCATTTACATTTTTTCTAATTAAAATCCATTGCTGAAAAAAATCATATTGACTTAAAATATGTGAATGCATTTTCTTTTTTTCCTTTTTATATTGTTTTTATTGAGCTCTATATTTTTTCTGCTTCCTTCCCTACCTCTCCCCTCCCCTCTGAATGCATTTTCTTAAAGAAGAAAAAAAAAATCTTGACAAAACAAGAAATGTAGCTTCTTTCAATTCCAACAATCACTTCCTTAATTCATATTAACTCTAATTGTAACAGAGGTCCATCTTTCCCAAGGCTCACCAATGTCATGGGCAAATGGAGGAAGGAAGGGGTTGGAAAGCAAGAAAAGAGATATCTTGAAAGAAGGAGACATTAAGGTGTTAGAAAGAAACCTGATGCTATGCAAATTCCAAGCAATCAGCAAGGATGACCCCAGATAAGACTTCTAGCAATAGTGAAGAGGGTGCCTGAACTGGCCTTCCTCTGTACTGCAATCAGATTGATGAATACCCTGTCATTGTAGATCCCCTTTATCCAGTAACTGATGGAAGCAGATGCAGAGATCCGCAGTCAAGCATCAGGCTGAGTTTCAGGAGTTCAGCTGGAGAGAGGGGAGAGGGATTAGATGAGAAAGAGGTTCAAGATTATGAAGGGAAACCCACAGTTGACCTGAATTTATGTGAGCTCACAGACACTAGGCATACAACTCGGGTTCCTGCGTAGGACCTAATTAGGTCCTCTGCATGTGGACAACAGTGTTGTGGTCTGGTCTATTTGTGGGACTCCTAGCAGTGGAACTAGAATCTATCCCTAGTACATGAGCTGACTTTTTGAAGCCCATTCCATATGGTGGGATGCCTTGCTCAACTTTGACTGGGGGGGGGGGGGGAGCAGGGGAGGGGGGGGGAGGAACTAGATCCTGCCACAACTGAATGTGCCAGGCTTTGTTGTTTCCCCATGAGAGGCTTTAAACTTTCTGTGGAATGGATGAGGATGGGTTGGGAGGAAGTAGGAAGAAGGGGAAGAGGGGGAAGGAAGGGAAATTTGTGGTTGGTATGTAAAACGAATAAAGAAAATAAAATTAAATATTAAAAAAGAAGGAAAAATGTTCATTAAAGACAGATGGAAAGTGTTGATTGTTTTGAAATTTTTTAAAAAAACTTTAATTTATATGATATAGCATCAATGGCATCACAACTTTATGATGCTGAAAAATTTATTTGATTTTGCAAAGACAAGTTGACGATAATTTTTGCTATACTCGCATTTTTCTATTTCTCCTATCTACAGTTCTTCTATAAAATATTTTTATCCTTATCAAACTATCTTCATAGGATCACTTAATTGTTATTTAATCAAACCTACATATGTTAATACAGTTTCCAAATATTTTAGAATTCAAAATTACTGAAAATTTCACCTCTAACATTAATACAGGAAAATTGAGATTTAAGTACAGAAGAAAAAAATCATTTTTACTTTTTATTATATAGACAAGATCTTACTACAGGGACAAAACTTACCACTAATTTTCCATCCCTATGTCTCAGTTCCCCAAAAGCTGGGATTACAGTCATGCATCACTTCCAGACAAAATATTGCCTTATATTGAGGCATTACTTTGTATATATCTATATATAGATCCCTATGAATATATCTGTATAATTTACATATATGAAGTCATTAGAAGCATTATTTGCAATATATTTATATATATTTTTAATTACATTTTTCTCTTCACTTATAGTTTTTGAGATACTAAAAATATGAATACAATAAAGATCCAATCTATTTTAACTCCTATAGCTGTATCATTACCTTCTATAGAAATTTATGGCATTAGTGCCTGTATGAAGTTTTGCTTTGTATTAGGAGGCTGTTTGTTTGTTTGTTTGTTCCTGGCTGCTCAGCCCCAAAATAATTACATAGAAACCATATTATTTGCAATACTGTTTGGCCAGGAGCTTAAGTGTATTTCTAGATAACTCGTATCACAAATTAACCCATCTCCATTAATCTGTGTATCATTACGTGGCTGTGGCTTACAGGGTAAAGTTCTGGCATCTGTCTCTGGCAGGGCTCCATGGCTTGTCTCTGACTATGACTTCATTTCCTAGCATTCAGTTAGTTTTTTCCACCTAGCTCTACTCTGCCTGATAGGTAGAATGGACTTCTTTTTGTTGTTCTCTTAGCTTTCTTACATATTCATAACATCCTATTATTTTTAATATTTTATAAAATCATGCAATATATTTTGAGCATATCCATCCCCTGTTTTTCCAATTCAAGTTCTCCTAGACTCCCTCAGCATGTTCCCATCTCAATTTATTGTGCTCTAAGTTTTTAACTCCTGAAGTCAGCTTGATGCAGCCTATTTGCCAAGAGTTTGTGAGATCAGAACACAAGTAATATAGTAGTAGTCACAAATATGAATAAAACAGACTCTTGTGACTCAGTAGTAATCACTGTCAATAATATTTCCTTAGTTAGAAGTAGTGCCTAATGTGTAACAATCCCTCCACCTCTTTTCTCATGGAATTTTCATTAGCTTCAGTTAATGAGTACAATATCCATGTCATGTCTAAAAACTAGCAATTCACAGAATTCTCCTCTTCTTCTGCTCTTACATCCTTTCTGTTTCTTTTCTTTTACAATGTGACATTGGTGAGGAGAGGGTTAATAAAATTATTCCTCTTATGGCTGGTTATTCATTAACTTGTTTCTTCAGCCCTTTGACCAGTTATGAGTCTGCATTAATCAGTATGTACTGTAAAAGAAGCATCTCTGACCAAGATTACAGTACCACAATTCAGTGCTTATATGCATAAATAAATATAAAGTAGTTTACTAACATGATCATATGGAAAATAAAAACAGTACATCCCTCCCTAGGGCCTTCCTAGACCTCCATAGCCATGGGCTTCTACCAAGTCTACAATATTCCCAGAGTTTCCTCCTGGGAATCAGGTATTAAATATGATGAGAGAGTGATTAGTTACCTCCATAATCATCATGCCACTATCAAAGCACTAGACACACCTTGTCTAGGATTGTCAGCATTATAACCTATGGAATCCATTTTAGAGGAAACATACTGATGTTATTTATCCTGTAATGTCCTTGAAGGCACCTCCAAATTCTGTGAAAAATAATCAGAAGGAAATAAGTTTGAGACCAGATTCTCTTTTTCCTGCAAACTAAATTTTAGTGATAGGATCATCTAATCATTGTAGGAAAACAAGAACAATAGCTTGTGTCATTTGAAGGACTTCTGAGATTTTCCTGACCAATAACTCATATAGAGGTATCTTATGCCTGGTACTTTGCTTAATAACTTGTGTCTCCTATAAACAATTTTCTACGAGAAAATGTCATACTAATTTCTAATGTGGTTGTACAAGTTTGCAGTCCTACCAGCAACGGATCAGTGCTGAGTTTTTTACTCAGCAGTAAATAGACAATGGCATCGTGAATTTTGCATACAAATGTATGGAATTAGAAAACACTATCCTGAGTGAGGTAACCCAGACCCAAAAAGATGAATATGGTATGTACTAACTCATAAGTGGAAACAAGCTATAAACAAAGGATGTTGAGCCTATAGTTCATGATCTTAGAGAACCCTAAGAAAAATATATAGAGATCACCTGGAAAGTAGAAACAGACAAAATTGCCTGACAAAATTGGGAGCATCAGAGTAGAGGGAGAAGTGGGTGGAAAGGGAAGAGGAAGGGAGAAGAGGAGGGGTGAGGAGAACTTGAGGGAATGAGATAGTTGACTTGGAGGAAGGACAGAGATGAGAGCAAGGAAAGATATGTCTTGATTGAGGGAGCCATTAAAGGGTTAACAAGAAACCTGGCTCTAGAGAAATTCCCAGTTATCCATAAGGATGACCCCAGCTAAGACACTAAACAATATAGGAGAGTAGGCCCAAATTGCCCTGCTCTGTAGTCAGACTGATGAATATCTTAAATATCATCATAGAACCTTCATCCATCAACTGATGGAAACAGAGGCAGGGAGCCATATAGGAGCACTTAACTGAACTCCTAATGTCCAGTTGAAGAGTGGGAGGAATGAGAATATGAGCAAAGAGGTCAAGACCATGATGAATACACCCACTAAAACAGGCAATCTGAGCTAATGGGAGTTCACCATCTCCAGCTGGACTGGGAAGGAAACAGCATAGATCCAAACTTGCCCTGCTGAATGTGGTTGACAGTTGCATGGCTGGGGAAGACTGAGGGGCCACTGGCAGTGGTAACAGGATTTATCCTACTGTATGTACTGGCTTTTTGGGAACCTATTCTTTTTGTGTGGATACCTTGCTAAGTCTAGATATAATAGAGAAGGCCTTGGCCCTTCCACAAAGCAATGTGCCTTATTTACCCTCTCTGAGGATTGAATGGGGATTGGGTGAGAGGATATGTGGAGGGAATGGGAGTAGGGTTAGGAATGGGAACTTAGATTGGTATGTATGATGAAAAAAGGTAGTTTGTTTTCCGTTTTTAAATAAATAAATAATAAAACACCTGTCTACACCCTTGGAAGTAGCTCTACTCAAATGTCTCTTTTAAAGTGTATTTTTAATTAGCTTTGCATGTGTAATTTAGTTTTGCCTAATCCACCTCTAGCACATCCTTTTTCCTATCCTTCAGCCCCATCCGTGCTTAAACACCAAGCATTCACCTCTCTTCATTTATATCATGTATGTCCTCCTATTTATTTTGTGGTACTTTTAATGGGATTGCAAGATAATAGGTTTCCATATTTTTTTCATATGGCCTGCATTTTGATTTGCTCTCATTCCTAACTGCTTTGAACTTCTATTACCCCAGTCTTTCCATGCTTGAACCTGTATGCCCCTCAATAGCCTACCTTTCTACCTTAACTTATCTACATTCTGTTCCCCTGAAGACCATTAAGGCATGCCCTCTTAATAGATCTTTTCTAATTTCCTGTCTTCCATATGTTCTTCAATTCAAATATATAAAACAAAAGTTTCAAAGGTAGGTTTCTCACATGAAACAATGTGTTACATGTCTTTCTGACGCTGAGGTAGTTCACATACTATTTTCACTTTCATCCAGTTAAAAACAATTTCCATGATTGAGTTTCTCTTTACAACTGAATAAAATGCCATTGTGTAAATGTACCTTATTTTCACTATCAATTTATTGGTTGATGGACATCTATGCTAATGCCACTTCCTAGGTGTTGTATATGGAGCAGCAATTAATATAGATTAAGTATCTATATCCACTTATCTCTGTAGTAGAATACAAAGTCCTTTGGGTATATGCTTGGGAGTCATGTAGCTAGATCATGCAGTGGTTCTCTTGCTGAAGTTCTGAGGAGCCTCTAGACTGATTTGAAACAGATTTGTCTAGTTTCTTTTCTTCTGGTATGACAAAACACCCTGACAAAAATCAATAGCGGGAGGAAGGGTTTATTAGACTTAACAATTGCAAGCTGCAGCCCAAAGTTTTGAGGAAGTCAAAGCAGAACCCAATTAGTTTGTCACACTATATTGACAGTCAGAGGCAAAAACAGTTGAATCCTCACCACTAGCTTTCTTGCTCGTCTAATTTTCTCCTGTATTATCCAGGCAGGAAGCCCCGTGGAGGTAATGGGGCCACTCATAGTCCTGATAAAGTCCTGTGTCTCCCTGAATTTATAAACAACCAAGACAAACCAGTGGCTTGTCCTCAGGCCAACATGACCCAGACAATTATTTGATTGAAGCTTCCATCTCAGGTGATTCTAAGTAATAGCAAGCTGATAGTTAAAATGTGTCACTTATCAGTCCTCAGACTTCTGGGTGCTAAAGTTGTGAACTACCATGCCGTTTTTATTATTCATGTTTCTATGTATCAATACCACTTAGTTTGTTTACAGTTTTCAGTTCTATGAATGAATGTTTTTATCTTTTAACAGATTTACTCATCTGTAGAAACTTAATTCAAAAAGCAATAGACTTAGCTGTATTCCAGCAAAAGTTGTGTATGGGGAGGGCTTTGCTTTGACAGCTGTAGTACTCTCGCTTTTTTTTTTTCTTAAGGGAGAATTGTAGGCTTGCGCTCTTCAGCTCTTCTGCTATCTAGGGGTATATACCTTCCGTCCTGTAGGAACGGCAAAGCCTTTAATGTACCCCTAGAAAGGAGATGTCCTCAGGGTTAGCTTCCAGCACTTTGATCTTGAATCTCAGACTTTATAATCATGTGAGAGAAATCTTTCAAGAAATCCTCTTTCTTAGGATAATAAATGTACACACGTGTACATTTTTAAAAACAAATTTCTCTTTTTCCAAATAACTAATGTCTTCAGAAATTGACTTTGTTTTAATCTTTAGGAGGAACAGGCTTTTATTAAATGTATTTTATGAATTTCTGTAGTGGAAGCTTTTGATTTTTTTATATGAATATTCAGCCACTTCCAGTATTAGCTTTGTGTCTATCTCCAAATCTCTGGATTCTTTCACCAGCCAGTCATTACTCCTCCTGCCATTCATAATGCACACATTAACCCTGAATCATAGCTGGACAAATATAACAAAGACAAGAGATACATCCATGATACCCCAAGGAATACATGATACTTATAGGATAGTCACAATAATAAATTGCTAAATTTATGGAAAAATGGATAGACTGTAAGTAAATATATGAAGAGTTAGTCATTCCTTTAAAATCATGATTTCAAGGGAAACAGGACATGTTAAATTATTTGTTTCTGTCAGTGCTAATTCTAAAAATATAAAAACAAATATAGATATATTAATTTAGTTCTCATTTTTATTTATTTCCAGTTAAGATTGAAGTTACCTTTAGACTATTATTATAATAACATAATATAGTAATATATTTTGTATTATAATCATTAAAATAATACAATGAGAAAGTGTATGATCCACCACTCACTATACATAAACACACAAGCAGACATACACATACACACATATATACAAAATGTGTAAGCAAATGAATTATATATACACACATATAAAATCACTTACATATTAAATAATGCAAAATCTAAGGATATTACTTTCCAACTTATATGTTATGGTGTGTTGATGAGGCAAAGGTTAAATGAGTGAAATTTCCCTTGATTTAACAATGTAAACATTTTCTGTTTTCTTTAGTGCTTGGCTCAGAGGCTTGTCACCATTTTATTTAAGATACAGAAATTAAGTGCTTAAGGCCTATAACTTACTTTCCATTTCTATGTCAGTAATTTCCTATATAAGTGGTACTATTAATAAATTAAATTTTAAGTATCCAATATAAGATATGCATGATTTTTCTCTGTATCAGAATATTTGTACTGATAAACAAATCTATCCTGTCTAGATATCTTAATTCAATGAAATGTATGTTGAATGGCATACTCAATTTTATCTAAAATGTATTCAGTTAAATTTTGACATAAGTTGCCTCCCCCTTTTTAAGTGTTCATATATTCAAAGTTAGCTTTCAGATTAAAGATATTTTTTAAAGAAAAATGTATCAGTATATAAATATACTTTTAGGGGGAAAACTCTATCTCAATGACAAGAATGGTTCATGAAATTTTCTCTTTCAGGTTGGAGATAATGTATATATATATGACACCAGATGAATCAGGATCACAAATAAGAGCCCCAGCTTGTAGAGACCTTGCAACAGGGCTGTTGCCCTTGCTATTCCTGTGCCCCAAACAAAACCCAATAGGGGTAACATACACTTTTTAGTCCTGCTGCAGAAAGAACCAGTATTTCCCTTTCAACTCTTCCTACCAGTGCATTCCATCTTCCTTCCCTAGAAAGTCATTGCCCAGAGCCCCTGACCTCCATGGGTATTCCAGAGCAAATAAACGTATCTAAAAATTGAAAGCTAATGATACATAAAAACTTGTGCAAGTCAAAGCCAGGCCAAATCGCAGCACGTAGACCAGAGGGGGTTGAGAATGAAATCCCACCCCTGGCTGAGCGCTATCAGGAATTGTTAACTGCTGGGAAAGGGAGACCCAGTTTATTCTAAAGGTGGTTGTTACCCCTGGCTATTTATTCAACCACCCTTCACAGAAGCCACACACCAGGAACATTTGGGTAGCACAAATTGTTCTGAATGGCTTTAAAACAATGAGGATACAAAGTGGAACATATGAAGATGTAGGTGTGAATTTTGGAAGAGTTGAGAGCAAGGAGAATAAACATGATCAGGATACAGTGCAAAATATTTCTAAGAATTAGAAAACATTCAACATGGAATGAAACCAATGAGTGCATGCATAAAAAGCCATCCATTGTTACCCTGAAACTGAAACTTAACATTTAGATAAAGCTGAACTTAGAGAAGCTAAAAGGAGAGACAATGGGGTTATTCTTATATAATACACATGTTTTATGAGGTTGTGAGTATGTGAAAGAAAAAGAACCACTTGCAAGAGTTTGCTCTCTCTTTCCAACATTTGGTCCTCAGATCATCAAGGTCAAGCAAGTCTTATTGCTCGTCACTCAGCCATCTCACCAGCTCCAGTCTTTGTATTTTCATGAACATTGTGAAACAGACTTCTTCAGAGACCTGTTTCTGCTTGTTTTTTGTTTGTTTGGTTGGTTTTTTTTTTTTTTTTTTGGCTTCTTGAATAGGTGCTTTGTTTTATACATGAAAACAAATTATTTCTCCTTAATTGAATTGTACTTCAAAAATACTTAATTCTGTGGCACACAATGTGAAAACTTTAACATGATTTAAAGGTGGTTACCTGGGACATTGCACATGCTAGGTGAGTGCTCTCCTGCTTATCTATATATATCCTCTGCCAATGAGCAGTCACTGCTGATGCTTCTTTCTAGAGATGTATTTGTATTTGTGCTTATGTGTATGTGTGTAGGTAGGGACACATCACTGTAGGTATTCTTGGAGTCCAGATGAGAGACTCTAATACCTGGAGCTAAAACACATGCAACTGTGAGGTGTTCAGCGTGGTTATTGGGAATCAAAAACCTATGGTGCTTTGGAAGAACAAGAAGGCAAACAGCAATCTATATATCTGTATTTCTAGATCTATATCTATCTAGATATAGATATAAATTATGTCACTTTCGTTTGTCCCTGTCTTTCTTGCAGCCTCTCCCAGGCACCCTTCCTCAGATCCCCCTCATGGTCCCCCAACCCTCACGTTGATATTCTATATTTCTTTGTTATTGTTGTTAAATATATATATTCTTAAAAATATAATCAATTCTCCAGCATGCATTGCTACTTATTTATTATCAATGTTCTAATATTATGGTGCCTAGGATTTCCTCTGATAACCACTTAAGACTATAAGGCACTGAAGTTTGATATCATTGAAATTATTAGGAAAAATCAGTTAGTGGAAGAGATTCAGTGATTATAAAAGGATGCACAACTTACTAAAAGAAAAAAAAAAGCCAAAACAAAAATCCTGTTTTTTCCTACACAATTTAATTTGAATGTTATTTTAATATATAATACTTTTATTTGATCATGTTTTTTCATGCAAACCAAATTTTATTTGATGCAAATTATGATTTAATATGTACAAGTCATGTGTTTGAAAATATGATACTTGAGTGTTTAAAATGCTTGAATTTCAAACTACTTCATACTTACCTTCATCAGAAAAGTATGATTTTCTGCCTGTGTGATCTATTTAAAGCTATACATTTCAATAATCCTTTAATAACAAAATCTATCCATTGTAACATTATGGATGAGCAGCATTATTTCCTTCATATGCTCTCATAAAGAATTATACATTGTCATTATACTTAGTAATTGTGTTGAAAAATATAATTATACATTATAAAGCATTTTTAGCATTATATATAATTAACCTGAAAACAATTATGCTATGAATAATTCATTATTTATTTTAAAAACTTTCTTAAATAAGCAGTTTATATCAAAGAAATGTTAGAAACTTTTTAGAAAGGATGAAGAACCAAATAAAAACTACTAAAACAGTAACTTTCTCATAGTTTGCCAGAAGGAAAATATACATGTTCTTACATAACTTAATGAATGCTATGCCTGGCTTATATGCAAAGCTTGCTTTTATACCAGTATGTCGAATCCAAGAACTCTTTGGGAGAGAAGACTTTTAGAAAAGTGCATCCCATTCGCACTGCAAGGCCCTCATCTAGATTCGTCAACAAAAGCCCAGCTGTCCCGTTAGCTGATTTCCACAGGCTGCTCCTCTTCATGCTAAATGATGTAACTAGGAAGGGTAGCTAGGCATTTCACCACATGGCTTAGTTTGTATATATCAGATTTGTGATGCAAAGTATCCTACTTCACTATGTCTCATAATATGTGATCATTTCGTAAATGGAATTCATTCTAACTCATTTTTGTTGTTAAATTGTATAGGCTTTCTAGAATAAGTTTAAATTTTTGGAAAAATAAAGCATCATCCAACTGTATTCCTTAACACCTATCAATTGCACTGCAAGTTCCAGAGTATATCTCATATATATAGCATATCTCTTATACAGACACATTATATACATATATATGTATATGTATATATATTATATTACATTTATCCTTACACAATTTTTTGAATAGTTCAGTTTAAAATTTCTATTTCTTTTAAAGTTAAGAAAACCTAGAAGACTAAGCAAAATAAAATCTCTCTTAAGATTCTGGAAAAGAGATCTATGACAGTGTAGGATACTGAAAACAATGAGTATAAAAGAATGTGGGCAAAGAAAAAATGAATTACTCTAAGCAAAGAAAAGGAAGCAAGAATTCCACACATCTCAACTGACGAACAAGCCAGATATTTATACTTATTTATAAATCACTTTTTGGCTTTATTAGAGAATGTGTAAGGCTATATTAAAATTTATTTTGTTTCTGTTTCTGTTTTTCTATAGTAAGTCTGAGACTAACACGGGTACACTGTCAAGATCTGAAATCTAATGTACAAAGGAAATAAAAGTTTAAGCATTAATTAATGTAATTTTTATTTTCATGAACCTGTGCAATGGGAAAACCTGGTTTTAGGTTATAATTTAGTCATATAAATTGACTTTGCCATCATATACTTATAAGCCAAAATATTCCATTTTCTAAGGATTGTAATATTGTATCTTTGTTTATGTCAAAGAAACCAGTATCTAACTCCTGAGAATGAAGTATCTACTCAGGGGAAGATAGGTTATGTAATATGAAGCTCATTGAAAAATGTTGAATAGTTACAAAATAAATCCAGATAGTGATAACAAAGCATAGACACAGACATTGTATGACAGAATATATAATATCAGATATTTGTATGATAGCCCATAAAGATAGAATATAGTTGACATCACTAGTTTTCCTTTAACATCCATGTTTGAAATAAGATCTGTAGTTGCTATAAATTATATTTAACAAATTTAAATATAAATAATTCCTAGTTAGCAATCCAATAAATTAAACTTATATTGATATCAATTTGTTATATCAATACAGAGAGGGGAAAGTAAGAGAAGTTATGTGATCATTCTAAAATTTAACTCTCAAACTTACAGTCTAACTAGAAATAGGCAAAACTTGCATTATTCTCATGTAATTTTAGAATTTGGTACAAACTAGAAATTTTATTGCAATTCCATTTTATCTTTGTTTTTCAGTGCTAGAAATTACTCATATTGTTTTGTGAAGTATTGCTATTATTATAATTCCTGAGGTGCCTGCCATCAGCTTTTTATTTTGTAGATAAAGACTGAAAACTAGAAAAATAGACAACAGACAAACTATAGCTAATTAACCCAAGTTGGAGCTACTTACCACAGCTTTGAGACAGAATGAGAAGAGCCTCAAATGCCAATTGCTCCGAAATTACCAACATCTCCAGATGGCTGCCTCTTGTCTTTCAGAATCACCTGTATGAATGCTTGCTGTGCAATGTACTGACACGTGCTTGCAAATGCTGCAGGCCTTTCTGAGTAAACACAAAATATTTACTCTTTCCTTTAGATCCTATCTCCATCAGGAAGTATTTCCTCCAATACTTTAGGTAATTTTTTATGTCAACACAGCTCTAGTTTTTAATTTGGACTCTCATACTTCTAGCAAGGTAAGGAATTCAAAAGACCTATGCTGACATTTCTTATAATCACTGTTTACACACACACACAATGCACACACATATACATATCTAATTAGAGTTACATAAACATAAAATTATCTATATGATTTTATAATTATAATTGGTCCAGAAAATATTATCCAGCCCAGTCCAGCTTGTCTTGGAAGGACCATGTTCCTGCCTCCCAGTCATGTTATTACAGCTATGCACTCCCACATCTAGACTACTAATAATATCTTTTGAAGTCTCTTATCCCCAGTTTTCTGCCTTGTTTCTCTATTGTCAATCAATTTCTCTCATTTCACTTTGTATTACATAATAAAAAAGCATACCTATCTACCTTAATCAACTTAAATTACCCTAACTTACTGACTACAGTCAAAATTAAGTTTAATGATCTTTATGTAGTGTGATTCAGTGATTTATGCAACTTTCAATTTATATTTAATACTATAGGTCATTAATATTCAATTTCTATATAGATTAATTTTGCGGTGGGGGGGTTTCTGAGACAGGGTTTCTCTGTAGCTTTGGTGCCGGTCACGGAACTAGCTCTTGTAGACCAGGCTGGCATCGAACTCCCAGAGATCCGCCTGCCTCTGCCTCCCAAGTGCTGGAATTAAAGGCGTGCGACACCACCGCCCAGCTAGATTAATATTTTAAATCATTCTTTTAACAATTTTGGTGAATGCTTCCACCACCATCAATACCACTACCACCATTATAATTTTCTGTTTGCACAGTGATTTTATTTTTATGTGTAGGGCTTATTTAACTAGAACCAACTAGAGCCAACACAGAAGTTTTAACTGCTTGAACACAAGTTTAAAAGAGGAAAACAAATTTATTTTGTTAGAATCAATGTTGTATTAACAGTCTCAATCATTTATCATTATTCAATTAGTGACAGCATTATTAATTAAATACTATTTATATGTCAATAAAACACTAAGTGTTCTGCATTCTGGTTTTAAACACAGTTCATTAGACTTTTATATAATATACCTCTTTGTGTCCCTAATATATATTATAAAGTTATTAGCATTAACCTTATAAAATAGTCTTGAAAATGAAAGGGTTATTATAGGACTAGAGAGATGGATCAGTAGTTAAATGGAATCACCGTCCTTCAAGAAGACTTAAATTTCTAGGAAATGGGAGTTGGATTGCAATAATCTTCCAGGGAATACAGTGCTCCCCCTCGGCCTCTATGAGTACTAGGCACACACATGTATGTGGTTCCCAGACATATATGCAGATAAAACATTCTTATAATCAATAAAGTAAAATAAAAGGTTGTAGATTCATAATTTAGGGCCACTAGCATGTGAACTGAAATTAGAGTATATCATATTGGCTCTAAACTAAGGAAATGACAGATATTATTTGCTCATTTCACAAGTGTGACTGTTAGCAACTTGTGAATGCTCAATACATTTTAACTGGAATCTTTTCTGTTGTATCACATTTGTGAAAATTTTCCCAGATCCTCTCAATTTTTCACTGATAATCTTCTATTTTAAACCTCACCTCATTACTGTTTCTGATATTCACAAACATAAATATTAGAACATAAAATAAAGAAACTATACAAAAAGGATTTTTTGGCCTTACCACATATGTTTTCATAGCTCTTTAAATATCAATTTTTTATTTTAGTAATTACATTTTTTAATTAAAATATAATTTTTCCTTTCCCTTTCCAGCCTCCAAATCCTCCCTTGAAAGTCCCCTCATTATCTGTCAAATTCATGGCCTCTTTTTCTTTAACTGTTTTTGCACACACACACACACACACACACACACACAAATACACGTTACACGTTATAAGATATATAAACACAGCCTCCAAAGTCTGTATTATGTTATTTGTGGGTATGTTATTCCAGGGCTGATCAGTTAGTACTAGAAAATTCAGTGGTCTCTTTACCCTGGGGGAAACTCTTTCTCCATCTCTCAGCACATTTTAAGTTTTTTCTTTGTTTTTTCTTTTTCCAATAGTCTTGCAAAGGTCTGGACACAACAATACCTTGAAGCAAATTAAAAAGCCAAACTAATATAACCAAATGAAAACAATGGAAAGGACAGAGGCATGTGAAGTAGAGAAAGGTCAGAGACTGAAGTGCTCTGTCCACTTTCTTCTAGTTTCTTTATTCATTCACCTGTAAGAAATGTGGGGTCACGGTTGCAAACTAAACCTCAGTATGACAAAACTTTTTCTATTACATTTTCAGTAATTTTTCCCATTTGTCATGCAAGCAGAAAATTTTTATTTTTAGTTATATAATTCTATTAATCATAAGTTAATCAAATATTATTTTAAAAGGTGAGAGGATCTCATCAACCCCTGTATCTCATCATAATGGTTTCAAAATCAGTGAACTTCAGGTTTTGAGTACTTTAGGTTTTGTTTTCTAAATTGTTATTTTGCCCAAGTTTCCCCTAATATCCTCATGGAAACAAAAGATACATTTTGTTAACAAGTTTATATCTTTGTGTTTTTTCTTGTGACATTTCCTTTTTTTGGCATCATTTTATAATATTTCACAGATAGAAGCATTTAATTTTGCCATTTACCTTTCCCCAAAATTTTAAGATGTTGAAATTAAAGGGGAAAAAAAGACGGAGAGTTTTATTGAGGTGTTGTGCCTCATTCTGCTCACAGTAGTTAACAGGTGTGAATTGCTTCCTCACCAGCGTAAGATTCCTGCTGTGCAGCCCTTTTGTGCACTTCATGCTGCTTTCAGCTTCTATTATGACTGCAAAAATACCCGAATCTACTTTAATGTAATTTTAAATGCTTTGCTGCTTTGAATAATGTTTATTTGTAAGGCCTCGCCTGAAATAAAAGTAAATAAACACGGCAAAGTAAGAGTGGGTACCGCATACTAGGTGCAGCACTGGTTTTAGAATGATTGCTGAACTACTGTGTAGAAGAAAATGTCCATAAATTATATATAAATACACAGGCACACAGCTTCCTCAGAAAATGTGCGTGTATGGGGGTGGGGGTGGAATACATTCCATAATTAGAAAATTTGCCTCAGCAGAGTGTGTCTATACAGAACATATGAAGACTCATTTTTGCTTATCAGTGCTTCGTATATTATAAGATATACCAACTATTTGTATAAAATATAAGTTGTATTTTGTGTTACGTGAAGTTTAGAGATGATTTACAGTATAAATAGGAAGATATACGTCGATTATATTGACACATGTATAGAAAGGCCGTGAACATCTATATATTTATGTTTCCACAAGGGTCCTGACTGGATTGGGTCTCTAATTATATTAATAGTTCCTTATGTCTCATTATACTATCTGTCTTTGGGTTCTCAGACTTCACCAGTAAAATTATAAACAGTGACAATGATGGACATGTGTATTGATAAACAAAACTTATGCTTAATGGTAAAAAGTGATTTCTGTTAGAAAAACTGAAATTGGCCCACAGATTGAAGAGCTTTCTATATCACTTTCTGAGTTCTTTTTGTCCCTTAGAGTGTAACCACGATGCATTTTTCTCAGAAAATAACTATCCTGAATTTCTCTGGTAAATGCAACAGGCAGTGTAACATTTAAAGAATAAATTTCCTTGATGCTTGTTAAAATGATAAGGAAGCTGATGTAAGGATATTGCAATACATATTAGAACACCATAGTGAATTTTAGAGCAATTTCAACTCTAAAAGCCAAGAGAGAAGATAGGAATTTACAACAAATGAACAGATAGAGGGTGTTAGTGGTAGGAACATTACTGAGATTTAGAATAAAATGTTACTTTTTTATATTTGGTATTATAATATAACTATATAATTTTCCATTCCCTTCCCTCCCAAGCTTTCTATATACCCATTTTTCCCTTTTTAAAAACCATAGTCTCTTTTTTCATAAATGGTTGTTGCATGCACACACATATATTCATATAAATTCCTACACAGGACCTGTTCAGTCTGTGAAGCTTCATTAGGAAATTTGTTTTTCTTTCCTGGGAAAGAACTATTTCTGCCACTCTCAACATTATTAGTTGTGGAGGGTTGGGGGTTCCCAGGTTATCTACCATCTACTTAGGAATGCATGCCTTTGCTCTTGTTTACCTCACATTTGAGCATTGATGTTGGTGAGAGTTTATGGTATAGTTTTTTTTTTTTTTTAATTTACTAGGAGACACAATCTCATAGAGGACTTCCTGATTTTTTGGTTCTTACAAACCTTTATTCCTTGTCCCATAATGTTTTCTGGGCTTTAGGTATGTTTTTGCTGGGCTTTTATGGTAAGGAATAGAGAGAGTTCAAGTGGGCTATAGTTAGAATCCATAAAATAGGTAGAGGAGAGATATGGCACCGCAGACCCTGCATGGCAAGCATAGATAGAATCAGTGCCCTGCAAGAGAGAGAGAGAAAGGCAGGAGTGTGTAGTGAAAAAAGTGATGTGTTGATAAAAATAGCAGGTGAGCTATGTCTTAGGATGCACTGACATCATAAATATGATTTTGATAATGAGTTCCTTTCATATATGAGGGCTTATATGATACTGATACCTTATTGAACTAACCATATTCATATCCACAAGCTATTAAAGCCCAGGAGTTTTCACTATCAAAGTAAATAAATGAATGAATTAATAAATAATTCAGAACAAATATGATTGGTAATTTAACACGGAATAAAGTGTGGGCAGAATACAAATGATCTCGTTGCTTTCACAGTTGAGTGAAATCCACATCTTAAATTTGAATTGTGAGTTATGAAGTTGATGATGTTGTCAAAGGCCTTGGCATATGAAAGTGAGAAAATTAAAGATACTACAAACTAAAATGTCAAATAACAAATTGGTATGTATAGAAATTCATTGAAATTAATGGTATAGCAATTCCCCCTGCCATAGTTCAGGTAACTATTAGATAGCATCTAAATAAATTGTATTTGCATAGTCTTGGGAAACCCTAGAATCAGTATCTGACTGTACCTTGACAGAATGATGATTGAGAACAGGTTTCAAGTACCAGTAAAGGAAACTTTTTTCTATAATTTTCTACAAAAATTGTGATAAAATACAATTAGAAAGAATATCAAACACTTCAGTGAAGTCACTTGATGAGAAAACATAGCTAGATTAGAGACTGCAAGAGTTGTTCATGACTTGTATCTTCTATGGCTGAATGAGCACCTTAGAAGAAACTTGTTCATCATATCTTTCCATGACATATGGATAGCTAAATACAAGTTGTGTTTGCATTATTCTTGGCTTGGGATTAACTCACTCTCAATAGGAAATAGAGAAAAAGACACATTTTGCTTTATATAAATATGTGATTGAGTGGATCCAGAAGAGAAACAAACATGAATATTATGCAATAACAATGACTTTACCACAAAAGCATTGCTAAGTTATATATAGAACATTTTATATCAACTTATAAAATAATTCCCATCCTTTGTTTTTCTGTTACTGTGAGGTTGAGGCATTCCATATTGTAACAGACTTTCATAATTTCAGCAATTAAGAGTCAGGGGTGGTGGAATTTAGTTCACAAGGCTTCTATCCTTACACACTTTCGAGTCCATGAAATATATTACAATGAAAGATAGGAACGAAGTCATTTTACTTAATTACACTGCAATTTCTACTTTGCTCTCATTATTAATTTCTGTGAAGACAAATACTTGAAAATAAAAACACCAAAAGAAGTTTGAGGCAATACATTCTATATTTTCTCATACATCAAAAGCTTAAGTAGCATGCTGTTAGCAAGAACTTTGATACACAGTAAGTTTATTTAAGTTGAATCAAAAGTTGAAACATAAACACACGATCAAGCATGTATAAGTTCATGATCAAACATGTAATTGTTCCATGACATATGTATATACACCTAGACAAATCAATTATATATCATACTATACAAAATATATTTAAATAATGCAGTTCAAAGTCATGAAACACACATATTTTTACAATAGTTTCATTGACATTGTTTGTTAACAAAAGGTTTATTGTTTCAATGTTCCCAGTCTCAAGGCATCAGATATGATCTTTTTATTGACCATATTAATGTGGTATAGTTTGAAGAAGCTGCCTAGACAGCCATTTTCAGGAATTTAAATCTATTTCTAAACAAATATGAACAAATCATCTGTTCATATTTGAAATAATTTATTAAATTCAATATGGGCTACATGCAGATTAGAAGACTAAGTGCACATTTCCAAACTTACTATATTATAATCAGAGTTATAAAATTTAGATTCAATAAATGGGCTATGCCAGCTCACAGAAAAAATAATATCTTCCAAATTAAAATATTGATTAACACACAGAACTTGAAGTTGCCTGTTAACATATTTTTGCACCTGGATTTTGCTAATTTTCTGATCTTCTGCAACAAGACACATCATTATTTCTGATGGGATAACTCATTGTATGTTATGTCCCTTGAAATCAACTTGAATTAGCATTCAAAGCAATGCAATTCCATGAAACATAATTATTTATTGTAAACCTTAACTTACCTTTAGTCTTTGGATAAATTAACTTTATAATATGGACCAATATTTTAATCAATAAATTGTAATGAACAAGCAAAGTAATGTGGGAAGTTCTTCTGTATATATGTTGCTTTTATTGGCTGATGAATAAAGTTGTTTCAGGCAATGGCTTAGCAGAGTAAAGCGAGGTGGAAAATTTGAACAGAGACATAGAGAGAGAGTAGGTGGAATAAAGGAGATGTTACATAGCTTCAGAAATAGGTAGATGCCATGTAGATGCACAAGAAGCAAGAATTAACAAACCTGGAGCTTCATGGTAAAATATAAAGTAACAGTAAAGGGTTAATTTAAGATGTAAGAATTAGTTAAGAAGAAGCCTTAGTTAATAAGCCAAACAGTGTTGTAATTAATATAGTTTCTGTGTGATTATTTTGGTGTGGGTGGTCAGGAAACAAACGAGCAGCCTCTGCTTGCAAAATGACACCAAACTTTCGGCAACATACAGCCACATAACATCTCAGAAAGCTTAAAAGAGAACTTTTAGACCCATAAAAATGAGAGTCAAGTGGAGCTTCTGGGTAGCTGAATTTTTTGAGGGGCGGGGTGTAAGCTCTGTTTGCTAGCTACAAGCAGAGGTACAGTTCCTATAAGAAATGGCTTCTTTGTTTGTATTGGCAACACGTAAAACTGGCTCTTTCAGAAAAAGGTCCAGCTACAAAGCACTTAAATAGGGTTTGTGAGTAGAGTGCTTCAGCTTGCTTAATGACAGCATAAACCTGCTGCATCCCTGGAGCTGGGGCAATGAGCATGGCTCACAGAGGTAGTGAACATACCTCTGTCATATTGAAAGGCTAAGAGAGGTGGAGCCAGCATCCAGAACTGCCATGACCACAATACTTACCATTTTAAAATGTTATTTGTCAGAAAAGGATTTCAGATAGACAAAAGAACAGATTCAGATAGAAAAGACCTCTAAACGAGACACGGTGTGTTTAGAAAATGTATGTAGGCCAGCCTAGTCAACAACAGCTAGTTCCAGAACAGGCACCAATGCTAAAAAAGAAAAGAAAAAGAAAATGTACTCAGCAAGGCCAGCTGGCCTGGGTCTGAAGATCATGGGATAAAACCGGACTCGCTGAACATAGAGGACAATGAGGACTATTGAGAACTCAAGAACAATGGCAATGGGTTTTTGATCCTACTGCACGTACCGGCTTTGTGGGAGCCTAGGTAGTTTGGATGCTCACCTTACTAGAGCTGGATGGAGGTGGGTGGTCCTTGGACTTCCCACATGGCAGGGAACCCTGATTGCTCTTTGGGCTGACAAGGGAGGGGGACTTGATTGGGGGAGGGGGAGAGAAATCGGAGGCGGTGGAGGGGAGGAGGCAGAAATCTTTAATAAATAAATAAAATAAAATAAAATAAAATAAAAAGAAAATGTGTGTAGGCTTGGGAGAGAGAGGAAAAAGAAAGAATGTAAGCAGTTATAAAAAGAAGTAAATGCTTTAAAAAATAAAACAGTCTTTAAAGAGACAATAAAATATAAGAGTACAGACAGTCATAGATTAAAAATGTAAAGAAAAACAAGCCATGTAAAGATGGATCATGCAGAGTCTAGATTATGCATATTATTGTCTTTTCCTTGAAGTTTTTGACTCCAGAGAGATATCTGAATCTTGGGGCTGCAAAGCTAAACCAGTATATATGTATTTTAAAAGTATCTTTGATGTGGGAGTGTCATATATCAATCTGTTGATTTCATTGGTTAAGCAATAAAGAAACTGCTTGGCCCTCATAGGTTAAAACATAGGTCGGAGGAATAAACAGAGCAGAAGGCTGGGAGAAAGAAGCTGAGTGAGAGAGTCGCCATGATTCTCCCACTCCAGGCAGATGCAGGTTAAGATCATTCCTGGTAAGCCAGCTCATGGGCTACACAGATGATAAGAAATGGGCTAGTCCGAGAAAAGGCTAGATAGAAATGGGCCAAGAGTTGTTTAAAAGAATATAGTTTCTTATGTGTAATTATTTTGGGCATAAGCTAGAGCTAGCCATGTGGGCGGCCGGGTGCCAGGGACGCAGCCCCGACACTCCTACTACTACATATCTTAACTTCAAAATCTGAGTCTAAGGATATGTTACTTTGGAAAAGAGGTTCTTCTTTTATTTCCATAGAAGATGAGACCTGTGAATTCCTTCCAGGCTAATGTGGTCTGATCAAACAAGATCACCTGAAGAGTCTTCATGAACCCTAAAAATACTTCACCCAACAAACATCAGGAAGCACTTTAGAGAAAATATGTCCAAATGCCCAAAAATTGTTTATAAATGTTTGTTTTCATTTAAAGATTGTTGATTATAAATTGTTAAGATGTCACAGTCAAACTCTTTCTAAAAAAATATGGGAGGAGATATGATATAAAATTAATACTTTACATAGGTATGAATCTTGATGTATTGTGCTGTTATTTATAACTGACAGATAGGGTAGGTAGTTGCTTACATAAATGAATTAGTTATTTTCAATATGCAGATTTTGAACTGATCGTAAATTTTGAGTTTCCTATGTAGTCTTAAATACTATAATATAAAATATTTACATTTAAAATAATTTCATTAAATATAAAATATGCTCATTATTCTCTTAGATTTAATTTTCACAACTTAGAACAATATAGTTTTTTTAATAATCTAAAGAATTTTTCTTAAGCAAATTTTATATTTAATGCATTATCAATGAACTGTAAACATTTTTTTCTAAGACTACTTCTTTTTAGAAGCAGATATTGTAAAGAGTCTGTATACCACTACAGGTTTACCTGCAAACATAAACATATTTTTGTCATTCAGATTTGCAGACTATAGACTATAACATTGCTGCTACAAAGATGATTTATTATGTGCTGAAATTCTACATTCCATTACTATGAATTTATGTGGGAGAAGATTCCTTGAAAAAAAAAGAGGAATCATATAAAAGCCCATAATGCTTAAACCAAACCTTGCTTCACTGATAGTACTTGAGTTAGCAGAGTAATGGAGACTCACAAGTTTATGGTGAAACAATATGCTCTTCCATGTTCAAGTCCTACATAGATATTCACATAGTCACCTTCACACATGTAACATCATGCAAACAACATTCATGCAAGACACAAGTATTATTACCCATATGAAAAAGTGGCACATTCTCTACAAAGTACTACAGAGACTAAGGAATGCTGGGAGGGGCAGAAAAAGTCTCCAAGGAAGAGCACACCAATTGGTTATCCAATATGAAATGTTGAGCCCTAAAAGCAAACATACAAGTAATATATAGAGTAAGCAGGCTGTATTTAGGAATATATGCACATACACACATACACATATATGCATGAACCAAGCACTAGTGAAAAAATGAATTTGAGAGGGTATATGGGAAGGTTAAGAGTAAGGAAAAGAAAGGGAGGATGTACTTATAATATAAAAATAAAATCAACAATAAAAATACAATAAAATAGGCATATGTATGTCAAACGCCCTAATTTCACTAAGAAATTGATTGATAAATATAAATATGCAACCTAAACAATGGTATTAATTTCATCAAGTAGAACATTACTGAAGAGATGATCTTGCTCTTCTAAAGAACCCAAAGAGTTATTGTATGCATACAATATTGACTGATGAAAATGAAAGAAAATTTTGAATTTGAAAGAAAGGAAGGGTGATTTTGGAGAAAGGAAATGGAAGGATAAAATTATAAGAATATATTCAAATTCTAAAATAAAATAAAAACTACAAAACACAGTTTTAATATTAATATTAAATTTATAATTTATTAATATTAAATTTAATATTTTTAAACTTAGTGAAACACAAAACCAAGTTTTCCCTTACTCTAGACAGTTATTATCCTCCAGCATAAAGAACTGGAAGCCTCTTTTCTAAGGATAAAATATTATATATCAAATCACAATAATAGTATCCTTAGGCTCATCATTGTGAGTGCGAGGCATTAAACTCAAAAAATACTTTCTAGGTGTATAAATCAATGGTGGAATATGTGAATAATGTGATCTTGCTAAAGTGAAGTATAAATAATATTTCTAGGTAATAATCAATGAGCTTATAGCTTGATGATATAAAAAATAAGTCTGAACAACATAGATAAATATTAATTAAATTTTAATATTTAAAAGATTTTATTATGTATAGACCGTGTTTCTGTGCACATGTAAATGAAGGTAATCTCCGAAAGAACAATGTACTGTCTTACCAGTTGAGCCATATTTCTGGCCATAAAAATTAATATTTTATAATCTTTGTCATTTATTTTCATAATGTTTTTCAAATCTTCTACTTATTTCTTCTACTTTTGCACTACGTAAGATTCTTATTATAGCTGATCCTATAGCTTTGTTCAGGGTCTTTTTATTTCTAGCAAACCTCAATCCTAAATTATCATCTCATATAAAAACGCTAGGCTAGTCTGCTTAAGGCAAGGATTTGAAGAATTTACTACCTTGCTCTAAGACCATCAATTTTCTAACCCCTATATTAACAGGATATTTTTCAGAATCCTTGTCTTCTTACTTAGACTGCCATAGATATGACGCCACAGCCTTGTGTCTCATCTAATTTTCCTTCTCTCTTTTCCCCTCCTTACATCTACTTACTATCTCTGTAGCAGTTACTACTTTTGCTCATATCACTCCTTTTCATAAATATCATTCTCTATCCTCTGCTGTCTTTCCTTCATTAAGTCATGCCCTGACACATCTAGTGTTTATGCTACAGACACTTCTCTCTTGTCACCTGAAAACTGCTTTCCTGACTTCTGGGCATATATATTACTAATTAAGTGTATCGTGTTTCTTAATATAAATTCATGATAGAAAACCAATTTTATAAGAAAATAAATCTTACTAGCAAATGCCCTCTGAGTTTTGAGTATCCGGATAGAAATCATAATCATTTCTTTTCCGTCATGGTTCAAGTAGGATTAAATAGAAGGGATCACTTGTCAGTGAGCCATGTTACACAAAGTTCCCAGTGGAGCTGGTAAGTCCATGTACACCTACATGAGCAGACACACACACACACAGATACTTTAAGACAAAACTGTACTGTGATAATTTTATGGTATACATTTATACCATATCTCTTTGCTTTTTTCCT
The DNA here is from genome assembly GCF_018167655.1 of Microtus oregoni. NCBI lineage: Eukaryota > Metazoa > Chordata > Mammalia > Rodentia > Cricetidae > Microtus > Microtus oregoni. The sequence goes on from NW_024543060.1 coordinate 22,634,190, forward strand.
CCCAGTTTTGTATAGTTTTGCTGCTGACTATATTCTTTTCTTTGTGTTATTTATGGAACTCTTAGATTACTTTCTTTGCTCTAATCTTGTTCCTGATACTGTTTACAGTTTTGCCATTTTACATATTTTTTGCTTTTTTTTTTTATTTTTCAAGACAGGGTTTCTCTGTGTAACAACCCTATTGGTCCTGAACTAGCTCTTGTAGACTAGACCAGCCTTGAACTCATAGAGACCCAGCTACCTCTGCCTCACGAGTGCTGGGATTAAAGGGGTGTACCACTGCACAGCTTTTGTTACTTACTTATAATTTATCCTACATTCTTCTGCTTTTCTCTATGTTGCTATAATAGATTCCTATTATTGTGGTAATTGATTAGAAGAAGCTTTGTGGTTGAAACAATCACAAATGCATAATCTTACCTTTCTGGACTTTAGTAATGTAAAAAGGGTGTTGCTGTATTCCAACCAAGTCGTCAAGACAGGAGTTTTGCCTGAAAGAATGGAAAATCCATTCTCTTGTTGGTTTTCATCATCCCCTCATTCTTGAGCAGATGGCTTGTTCCATCTTTAAAGTGAATAAAGGTCATGTCTTTGCCATGATGTTTTTGACATGAGTGCCTTTCTCCTTCACTTTCTAAAGGCTCCACAGATACATTGTGCTCACGAAAAAAATCAAGGATAACCTGGTCATTTCAGGATAAGTTAATTGGAAATCTACTTCCCATCTATAGTCTTAACCCTGCCTCTGTCTTATATAAGTTGTCAACACATGTTGTCAGGCATGAAAGTGGCTATCTCAGGAGGCTTATTGATTTCTTTATATCACCTCCCATAAGCTGATTTAGAATAATATATTCCACATATGGCTTATAACTTAAAACAAAAACATCTTTTATGTTCCTGAAAACACATAATGTATACTTTAAAATAGATTATAAGAAGTAATGTTTTCTGTGATTTTTCAAAGCCTGAATCATATTTTTATCCATATCTGAATTTTAGTAAAAATTTATGAAGTGTGATAATTTAATCTCCAGATTTACATTAACATGCATACACATATATATACACACAAGTATAGAACATTTCAAATTCCAATATTTTAAATCTTTCATTAATGTCCATACCATATTTTTCCACTCATTCTGGTGAACCTTTTTCTTTCACCTTAATACAGTTTTCAGACTGAACTGAGGTCAATGCTTTAGGCAGAATTTACATATTCTAGCAATATTGATTTAAAGACAGATTCGTGCACTGGAGACATAGTCCCAGAACATATGGAAAGCAAAACAACTAAGATTCATTGTTTAAAAACATTTAAATCCTTTATATATGACTGAAGAAAGTAGATGAAATACAAGCCTGACCTTAGCATATAGGAGATGGTGTGTTATTACATTACTAAAAGTTATTTCATTGGCTTAGAAATTTAATTTTAATTAACTAGTAAGAGTATTTTAGAACAATCCTATTATTTTCAAACTCTCTATGCTAACTTGAATAAAACACATAAACATATTTCATCACTCAAGATTTATGTTTATCAATGATACTTGGAAAATGGAAAACATAAATAATTTGGGAACAAGTGGAACCGCATGGCCTAATTTTTTAATTGACTTTAAAACACTAAGTCCCAAATTCAGAGTATGAAAATGTGACTTCGTAGACCATTATGCGGAAATAGTTTTCTAAGCTGATTGTCATTACAATCTCTAAGGGCATTTAAAAATCTTGTTGCTCTGGTCACTGCTCCAAGTAATTAAGCTGGACTCAAATTCCAGGTCACATCTCAGACTAATAAAGTGAGAGCCAGATTTCAATGTGCTGATCTAGAAGTAGAAAGGTTCCAGTAGCAGTCGTTGACACTTAGCAAAAATGGAGATAAACCTTTATCTTCTAATTGATTCTCTTCATTCCTTCTACTTGGTATCTGGACATTTAAAACTCCAAAATTTATAACTCATATCAATGATGTACAGGGTGATAATTATTTGCTTATCTTTCAATAATTTTAGTATTATTACTGTTGTTTGCTTTGAAGTAGCATATTTCTGCATAGTTGTGCTGACCTGCAATTTGCTATATAGGTAGATGGTGGTTATCTCAAACTTACCCTAATGTTTCAACCTTTTTGGTGCTGTTGTTAAAGAATATGCCATCATACTTGACTCAATTTTATGTTTTGAATCTTGTCATCTTTATTCCAGATTTTGTGTATGCTGTGATCACCATTAGTTAATAAATAAACTGTTTTGGGTTTACTGAAGTGAGAATAAGGCAATGTGGGAATTCCAAGCAGATACAGAAGAAGAGAGTAGGCAGAGTCAAAGAGAGGTCAAATAGCCACTGAAGGAGATAGACACTGAATGCTGAACAAAATCTTACTGGTAGGCCACAACGACATAGTGATACACAGATTAGTAGAAAAGGGTTAATTTAAGATGTAAGAGCTAGCTAGGAACAAACAAGAATTGCAATTAATATAATTTCAGTGTAGTTTTTTGGGTCTGGGGAGCCAGAAATGAACAAGCAGCCTCCAACTACAAATTGGCACAAAAAGTGGTCTGAAACATTTGGGGCTGATGCCCACTCCCCACTTCAGGACTGAATGCTTTCGTGCCCACTCAGAGTCAGGAGGAAAGTAACTGAGACTATGCCATCAACTCAGTCATCCTTCCCCCCACCCCCACCCCACCTGGGTAAGTGGCAGAATCAGATCTGCTAGGAATACACAGGCAAGAGACCATGGCAGATTTCCGCCAGCATACCCAGCAATATTTCCATGCTTGCAGAGTGCTGCATGGCAGATTTAGCTATTAGTCAGATTAGAAGTGTTTATGTGCTTCATGCTCCTTCCCAGAGTTAAACTGGTGGGCATGGCTCCTACACAGTGGTCCCAGAGCTGGAGGTAATGGTACGCCCACCATAATGAAAGGTGGAGAGATGTAAATCTATTGTCTAAGTCACTGCAGCTATGCTGCTTACCATTTAAAAAGTGCTACAGGTTAGAAAATAATTTCAGATATGCAATAAAGACAGATTTAGACAGATATAAACCTCTGAACAGGTCACAGTGTATTAAAAATGTATGTAAGGCTTGAGAGAGAGAAGAAAAAGAATATAGACAGTTATAAAAAGAAGTAAAAGGTTTTAAGAAAAAGTAAAGTCTTTAAAGAGACAGAGTACAGACAGTCATAAATTAAAGTAGTAAAGAAAAATAAGCCATGTAAAGATGGAAAATACAGAGAGTCTTGATTATGTATATCATTGTGCTTTCTTTGAATTTTTAACTGTGAATGAGCTAAGTGTAGAGAGGCATTTTATTGTATGGTCTGCTAAGCTAAAATTTGCTTTAAAGGCATCTTGACTTCAAAATTTTGTCTAAAAATATGTTGCTTTGGAAAAGAGGTTCTGCTTTTGTTTCCACTGAGGATAAGAACCTGTGGATTCCTTTCAGACTAATGTGGTTTGATGAACGAAGACCCACTGAAAGAGCTCTGCGAAGCCCCTAAAAACACTTGATATAACATGAAGCAGGAAGCAACTTAGAGTGAACAATACCCAGATTTCTAAACATTGGTTATAAATGTTTGTTTACATTTAAAGGGGTATATAATATAGAGATGAGTACTTTGCATTCATGTATTGATTGGTCTATTGATACAAATTTAAGGTCAATTTTGTTATATGTATATTTCTGGTCTTGATTAATGTATTGTGTTTGTGCAGCACATTTAAAAATGTAATATATAATTAAAAATACAGGTTAATATATACCTATCTTTAATAGTCAAACTTGTAGATATGCTAGTTAGGTTTTCTAGATATATAGAGATATATTTCAGTTAGATAGGTATTTTCCAAACCTTTTAAAGACTAACTGAATATAGCATTTAAAATGTTTTGAAAACATAATTTTTCATGACAATGAGCCTTATCTGCTCCTGGCATCACCAATCTACTTCAAGAGAATGATTGTCTTTGAAGAATTTTCTTATGGAGTTTGGCAAGGAACTGCTCTTGCTTGAACTGCTTGATGGTATGATGTACTCAAGCAATGTAAATAGAAGTTTTGATCACAGACATTGATATTTCTATGCAGCACTTAATTCATACAGGACTCTATTTTACAAGTTAGGAACTGTAACTATCTTTTTCAAAACAGGTCCCACCTTAGTTGCTTACATATTTTCTTAATAGAGCACCATGATAAAGACAAATTATAACAGAAAGCATTTAATCTGGGTGCTCATGGTTTCATAGTCTATGACCATTATGTCAGGAAAAATAGCCAATGACAGACAGGAATGGTGCTGCCACAGTAGCTAGAGCAAACTCCAGATCATCTATCTGAAAAGAGATGAATTATATGGGCTTTTGAAACCTCAAACTTGAACTTAATGATACACCTTCTCAAACAGAACCACACCTTCTTATCCTTGCTAAGTAGTTCAACCCAATGGAGACCAAATTTTCAAGCATATGAACATATGAGTGTTATTCTCATTAAATCCATCACAGGTGGGTAAATTAAAGAAAACATATGACTTGGCATAGGTCACAGTTTTTAGATCCAAGAATAATGATTACGAATCAAGTCAGTCTGTACTCAGAGCATATGCTCTTAACCATTCTACTCTTAAAGACATATGGACAATGACAATGTAACCGAGCTCTTAGGAGCAACCATCAAGATCCTCTTGGGAAGTGGTTTGTCTAGATGCTCCTTCTACTTCAGCTACAAAAACAACTTTCTCTAGAGCACCAGAGAAACACAATATTCCCCAAACACCAAGAGGCAGCTGCCGAAAGCATTTTGTAAACATATGGTATTTGTATAATTAATGTTCAAGTAGAGAATTAGCTTACAGTTGCAGAATTACAGTTAGAAAACCTGAAATTTCCAAAACTGAAGATGTAAGACTTCTTTTTCTCTCTCTAAAACATCCAATGCCTGTTTTTTATCTTGCCCAGAGAATAGTAAGGGGAAAACTTGCTATTCAGTGAATCTTTGAGAGTATAACTTATTGTTTTCACTTACCTGTATCATCTCATTCACTTGATAATCAAGATTCTATGATTAAAAATAGTTCTCAGGGTAAAAAAGAACCCTCTGATATTAACATAGTTACCTATGTATACCCAATATCTAATCAATCTCGTATTTTCTAAGGAAATATTTCTTAGAATAGGAAACTGATGGAATATAATAGCATGAAATTAACATTAAGCAATAATAAATAACATCTCATTTTATTTTGATAAATTGGGTCACTATTTAAAATTTAATTATTTTAATTACTATTAAATACAAGACATGAAAAGTACCTTGGCCTGTTAAGCAGAAAAATTTTCTCAGGGCTCAGATATATGAAGCAGTAATAAAAACAGGGGCTTTCTCTTTTATGTGTGTCTTGTATTATGTGTGGCAAATGCACTTGTTAGTGCAGGGGTAGGCAGGCATTTGTGTGCATGTGTGTACGTGTAAAATGAAGAATGCAGAAAAAATTATACTTTTTAAGCACTCTCCACCTTTATTTTTTGAGTCAGTAAGCACATCAATTTGGCCAGCTTGGCCTGCAAACTCACCACCATGCATCCGTTTCTAGGGGCCTGGGAGATCTAAAGTCACGTCCTAGTGCTGGCATAGTGGACACTTCTTCAACTGAGCCATAGCCCTAGGTTTCTAACAGTGCTGAAAGCCTGACTCTACTTCCCCATTGCTTCCCTTTTCCATTTCTCTTTGACAATATAAAGAGATTTATTTAGTTTTCTTTTCATTTCTGTTTCCTTGATTAGACATTTGCTTCAAAACTAGTGCATTGTTTCCATTGTAGCATAGAACAGTATAAAATATCTGAAGATAATATATGGTTATTACAAATGGCAGGCTCTCTGAGAAATAGAACTCATTGGAATGTGTGGAGTGGTAGAAATGGGATTCTTCAACATCTCTGTGAATTTATACTAGGAAATTGGACAAAGATTGATATAAAAGACAATATCGATGTGAATTGCATTTGTATTTAATTCATTCATATTAAAAATTTCAGGTTTAACCAGTTGGAGCTAAAAATCATCAAAAAAACATTTGTGCAGCAATTGCATTGATCTTGTTGATAGTCTGAGTATGCAGCATGAAAATCACTTATTTCAGTAGTATGGGAAGGAGTTCTTACTTTATATGCAGAAGGTTCAGTAAAGTACCATAGTACTAATCTCAATTTGAAAAAATTATTACACATACATGAGCCAAGCTGTCATTAATGTCTTTGGAAAAATGTGAGCCTTAGAAGACACCTGAACATCAGACTATCTGGATTTTATTAACATGGTTATATTTACATTTATATGTGAAATAAAGTATCTTGGCTTAAAGAAGTAAGAAGATTTTTAAAATCATATAATAAGGAAGACAAAAAAGAAAACTTAAGGGAAAAAGATACAGGAAAACATGGAAATGAAAATGTAAAAAGAAAACTGGAAGGAAAGTCCTGCAAAATGAATTTAAATTTATGGGAAGGATAAACAATGTGATAATCACAATAATTCATAGTTAAATTTTGGCCACTTTAATTTTTCATTATTGTCAAGTAGATACTTTTCGTGAATATAGAGAAATGCTGGCTGGACCATTCAGGTGTATGTTTTTTAGTCTGACTGATATGCTGAAAAAGTTACTGCACTTTGCAAATGTCAATAGTGCTTTAAAACAAACATGGGGTGACGGGACAGGCAGTAGATTAAAGAAAAATCTTAGCAAAGCAATGTAAGCCAAACAAGGATGAGGATCCGAGTTTGATTCCTCAGAACCTATGTTAAAAGATAAGATAAAATAAATATAATGAAAGAAAGAAGGAAATAAAGAAACCAAGAAAGAAGGAAGGAAAAAATATGGAAGGAAGGAAGGAAGGAATGAAAAAAGGAAAAAAAAAGAGGGAAGGAAGGAAGGAAGGAAGGAAAAAAGGAGGGAAGGAAGGAAGGAAGGAAAGGGAAAAAGACACGAGTGGCAGCATGGACATGTTATCCCAACACCAGTAGCCACATGTAATTATAATGCCAGTGCCGGGTAGGGGAGACAGGCATATTTTTGGGGATCATTGGCCAGCCAACCTAACCTAATAGATGAGATTCAGGGAACTGAGAGGCCTTGTCTCACAAAATGAGATGGATTCTCTTCTGGAGGAATTACACATAAGGACATGCTACGGTAGCAAAAAGCACAGGCACACAAGTACAGGTAGCAACCCACAGTGTTGACTGAGCTTTCTGTTCCACCTGGTTCCCACAGTTGTTAAGTCCCAAAGAAATCACACAGAGGTCTATATTAATTATAAACTGATTGGCCTAGTATCTCAGGCTTCTTATTAGCTCATATAACATATATTAGCCCATAATTCTTGTCTGTGTTAGCCACATGGCTTGGTACCATTTTCAGCGAGGCAGTCATGTGTTGCATCCTCTGCATCTGGGTCACGACTGCAGACTGAAACTTTCCTCTTCCCAGAATTCTCTTTTCCCCACTTCTACTTCTTGCCTGGTTGCAGTACCTATACTTCCTGCCTGGCTATTGGCCAATTGGCATTTTATTAAAATTAATATAAGTGACAGGATAAAAATCAATTGTCCCATAGCACTGCAGAAACAAGCACATTTACAGAAGTACATGAGCACCCCACACATGTATTCCCAACACAATAATACAGAGAGAGAGAGGGGAGAGATACAATACACTCACAACTAAGGCATGACATATTGATTTGAAAGGGTAAGTGTTAAAAATAAACAGATGCAAAATGTTTCATTTGTTCCTACATCTCCTCACTTAGTCATCAAATTTAGGTAGACATAGTGTCTTTCCTCACACAATTGTTAGTAGAATAATTCCTAATCAGTAGCATTTATGTATGTAGAAGGCAATGACCTGCATCACAATGGGGAAAAGCCATGCAAAGAATTGGAAAATGCTGTTTTCTCAAAACTTCAGTGAAAACCTGACTATCTTGGATATTGCTATGTTCTCAGCACAAGACCTCATGGTGGAATCAAATGTCAAAACCACAATATTTGGCAACCATGAGTAAGACAGGCAGTGCCAAAAGAAAACAGCAAGAGATTTCTCTCACACTTAGATTTCAGAGCATAACAGCTTGATTCCTCTTTCAAAATATATCAAACGAATTCCTTCAGCCTTGAAATAACTTGAATTCTTACGAATACATAAATTACAAATATGGTGGAATCAAACCCACTTAGCTTTAGAAATTAAGTGAATCACTGTGCAATACAACTAGCTGGAAAATTTGAAAGCAATAGTTTCTCATGGAAGCGGAACTCCAATTTGGATAAAAGAAAGGAGGCAGAATGAAGACAAGGCCCCTGTCTTTGAGTAATTGTTTTTGTTACTAATGGGCAAGAACTGTGTCTTGTTATCCTGCAGTAGCATTACAATATGTGGCAGCCTCTAACTAAATCAGAAAGGAGTAGTTAGAGGATATGCAACCATTTGATATATTGTCTTCTGAAACACCATTGTACCCAAGGAAGCCAAATAAATAACATTGTGAGAGGTGAGGATACGTATAATTAAATTCAACTGAAAAGATAAAATAACCACTTCTCATGCTGCCCTATCTAAACTTTCAACCTTGCATCTATAAATATGAAACAGAGTCTGGGTGTTTATGCAGGTGTCAAAGTTTCCTGAAGGATAGGTTTTAGTTATTTATAAATCATAACACATGAGAGGGATATAATGTAATATCTAGGCTAAGAAATTTTATAGCCATAAGGAGAACTCTCACCTGCCCAGGAAGGTAAATAGCTCTGGAGAACTCAAGAGTCACAAGAAACCACAGTGTCCTTACTTTGGACTTAATTTCAGCATTTAACCTTGCTTTGGTTGATCTATTCTTGTGTGTGCCTTTTATCTACATCATACTGTGAGTGTAGGAAGAGTAACAACTATATCGTTTCCACGCTCCCATCTATAGCTCACAACACCTAGCAACCTGCAGGTACCTAAATGATATTGATAGCTATATCACACTGTGGTATGTTGTACTTTCATGCCTTGGATAAATCAAAACGTTATGTTGTTGTTTCTGTTTTGTGATCATCTTCTTTACTCATAATGCTTTGTAAATTTTCTTCAGGATTATGATGTTGTCTTTCTGTATAAAAATAATTCTAAGGGTAAAACACTGCTTACCAATGCTTTGGTGTGAGAAAGTGGGAAGAGATGCTGACCACAGGGAGTGCTAAAACCAAAAAGATAAGATAGGTACTAACCACATGGTCCTTAATTTAGAAGACTTTATATCATAGATAGATAAAGTTCAAAAAATATTCCAGGCGGCTGTATGACAAAGCAGATAAATGACTTGAAAGCATCAACTTCTGGGACAAGGTGATTATCACATTTGGATGAACTGTGGAGTCACATCAACCATTACATTGGAGTTCTGACTGTCTGACATGTATTTGCTGACTTAGATGTCTATGAGCAAATGAAAGTAGTTTGAATAAAAATCACAGATTGCTGTGGGCATGTATATAGGAACTGGAGTATAGCATTCTGCTATCAGTCCTTTTAATCCAAAAGTGTACTGATTTATTGGCAGATGGTGAGTAAGTAAAGGTATCTCTTCCACTGCAGTCTTTTTCTTGCATTTCTGACTAGGACGAAAGTAGAAAAAACTGGATAACACTATCATAACTTCAAAGTTAAGGGATTTAAAAGCATTTACTGTTCTTACAAAAGACTTAGGGTTGAATCCAAGCTCACACATGTTGGCTAACTCTGGTGGTAACTCTTGTTCCAGGGCTACTATGCCCTTTTTTAAACTTTGCATGCAACCGGTAAATACATGGTGCACTTACAAACATACAGGAAAAAGGCTAACACACACACACACCTAAGAAAAGAAAACCTTTCCAAGTTACTGGGAGGTAAAAATATGGCATTTAAAATAAAGAGTAATGGTGGGTATATGGTTCAGTTAGTAAAGAATTTTCTTGAAGCATGAGCTCTGAGTTTAAATTCCCACAAACCTCCTAAACCAGGTTTGGGAGGATTTTTTATAATCTCAGTTCTCCTAAAGCCAAAAAGAGTCTAAAAGAAAAGAATTGCCAGATACTCACAGTTCAGCTAACGTAACTCATACATTACATCAAAAGACAAAGAAAACCTTTTTCAAACAAGCTTAGAGGCAATTAATTACCTGACTGACACATGATATTATTCTTTGAATTTCACTTGTAGGCTATGGGCCTATATTTACACTCAAGTGCACACACACACATACACACACACACACACACACACATGCATGTATGCATACAAAACATCAGGAGAACAAACTTGGAAGACACCCGAAGATGACTTTATGCTAACACACACACACACACACACACACACACACACACACACACACTTGTGCATATATCCACACAAACACATATATACACTGAACATGAAAAAGAAGAAATAATTATTAGTTAAAGCTTGCCTGGGTAGTAATTTATTCGTACATTAAGATCTTTATTTACAGGGAGAAAAGAGAGAATATTTAGAAAACAGCTAGGTATATAGACTTAATATTAAGATGCACAGAAGGAGATGATTTTAAAGTTTCCTATATAAAGGTGAAAGATGGAAGTTAATATTGAATATCATGACAGAGTATAAAACTTTTTACATAAAGGAAAGAAAGGCAGACCAAAGGTGAGGCTTTTGCCAGCATTCATGTGCTGGGTGTGTCAAATGAAACAAAATCAGAAATAGGTGTTAAATTTTTCAATGAAGAATTCTAAGAAAGTACCAGTAAATATGATGATATTAAAGAAAGTAGAAATTCCAAATATTTATATATACTAGCTTACTTTTAATGGTCGTACTATTCAATAATTAATAAACTAATTACATGAGGAATGTAGTTGACTAAGAGGCATAATGTATTAGACAATGCCATGATTTAGACATACATTTTTATGTGAGTAGCTATGTACCCATGGTTAACACTTTAATAATATCATCAAACATGATGATATGAGAAACATATTGAGAACTGAATTTGATATCTGAGAAGGTGGTATATGTCTTTCATAAAATAAAAGCAAATTCTCAAGGGGAAAATTAAAAAAGTGAAGTGATGATGTAAACAGAGATAAAAATATCTTTGTTAAGAAAGAATATGCAAGCAATATTTTGTAAGTAAGAAAGAAAACAGATTTAAATGGTGTCAACATAGTTGGATAAAAATTAAATACAAATCTCTCCTGTAATAGTGTACTCTGTCTTAATGACAAGGCAGGAATAAGACTAAAGATATTCAAAATAAAGTATGTTCACACTTTACTTGGAGTCATGATTTGCATGTTTTCATGTCCTGATTATGTTACAGTCTAGTCTTTGACCCAAAGAACCTTATTCCTCTGTTCTTAATGCAATCATCTATAAAGTGCTAATAGTTTATTAGGCTTCATTGCATAAGCTTCTTGTAAACAGAGCATGTCAATCAAGGCATAAAAACTTTTCTCTGATGTCACTATTAGACATAATCCAAGGTTATAGAAAACATTTTGCTTAAGATGCAAATAATTAAACAGACTATTGAAACTGATAATAATACAGACAAAATGCTAAGGAAAAAAGCCATGAGAAGCATAGTAGGAATCACCTATTAAGAATTTTGCTGAAGCTGTTTTGTTTATCTCCCAAGAGACAGATTATCCATTTGCTCTGCCATTGTGACGGCTATTCTTGCTGGTCAACTTGATAATATTTGGAAGTGGCTAAAACCCAAGCAACTGGGTACATGTGTAGGGAATTTTTCTATAATTAAATCATTTGAAGTGGGAATACCTCCCCCACCCATTAATCTGGGCCTGCAACTTACATAGTGAGCATGGAAGAAGGAAGCTTCCTCTCTTCACCTGCCTGCTTTTGCTATCACTGGCAAGACCATTCCTTCACTGTCATTAGAGCCTAGTTCTTCAGGATTCTTGCATACACTGAAAACAAGCAGAGACATCCAGTCTCATGAACTACAAACTACTAGATTCTTGGACTTTCCATTGGTAGACAGCCATTGTTGGACAAGCTAACTACAGTTTTTAAGCCTCTCTACTCTCTAAAAAAATCCATTATATATATATATTAAATTCAATAAATCAGCATGTATTGATATTCATTATATCAATTCTGTTCTCTAATACTATCAAGATCTGGTTCAAGAGTATTACTACCAGTATTACTGCTGGACACCAAAGATAAATTGAATTCTGTAAACATTCTCTTCCATTTGTTATTCTGAACAAGAGCTGTTATATAGACTCACAGCCTATATACAGGACTTGGGCTAGTCTCTTTTATTTCTTTTTTCTTTACCAGCTTCCTTTATAGGGCAATAAACGAGAAAGAATGTGAGATTGAAAAGGACATCGGTGCAGGACAATGGCCCATTTTAGTCTTCTTTCCTTGCTGAGTTTTCCAAAGAAAAAAGTAATTGTATAAAAATTGAGCACAGGTCCCACTACAGATTTATTGATAAGTTGGTTTTTTTTCCCTTCAGTGTTCCATCGAACTTGGATTTTGTCATGATGACAATAATTTGAGAATGCGTTTATCCTTCTTTGTCCATAGTGCCATCAATAATGTAACCAGTGAGGTCCTTGTTCATTGGTATCTTTCTCTTGAGCTAATACCATGAAAATCTCAGGAAGAAAATGGATAAATAGACAGGTGTTTCTGAAAATAAGATATGAGAAATTTATAATTGAGAGCAAGAACAACCATGTTCAAATATGAGGTTGGTTGAGTAGTAGCTACTAGAAGCCAACTGAGATTTACTGGAATAAATTATAGGATTACCTGTTTGTATCCAGCAGCACTGTTCACGCTGATAGAAAGTGAGATGAGAATTGGTGCTGGTGAATCAAGACCTTGCTTTCATTATAAATATGGTTCTCCAGGCCCAATACAAACTTGTAGAAGAGAAGGGGACCATGAATGTCTCCTCTCCAGTGTGGCTCACTCCAATCTTCTCCAAGTATAAGCATCCATCTACGGGATACATCCACTTGAATTTCTAAGGCATTTGAAACTCAGCGTTACTACAGAAACACTGTTGACAGTCTCCTCACCTTCCCTGGTCTCCTATTTTTGCAGTTTTAGTAGTTTTTTACATCTGTTTTAAAGTTAGCTGAACAATCCTAGATTCTTCTCAAATTTTATAATATCTATAATTTCTACCTATAGCATTTTATTTCTATTTGTCTATATTGTTATATCTTCTTCCATACATTCTCACACACTTTTGATATCCACCTTGACATCTAACCTGATTTAGCAATGTATACTACATGCTACATTTTTGCATACCTCAGTGTCTCCTTTTTATGGATAATAAACATCATTATTTCTTTTATGGATGTTTTGTGGATGAGTACATTAGCTTTCAACTTTACAGCCTCCTTCCTCACTTGACTACTATCTTCTACATAGTGCAAATCTGAGAAACTTTAAATATAGCACCATCTCACTTCTGTGATGGAAAGAGCCCCCATCTGGCTCAGAGAAAAGCCTCAATCCTTTGAATAATTTTGCATGACTCAGGCTTTTCGAAAGTAGTACTGGTGGGTAACAAATTACTGTAGAACTTGGTAGCTTCAAGCAAGGCAGCAGGAGTCTGACGTCTTGTCTAGACTTCAGCAGACTTGGAAATAATTTAGGTGTGGTTTGTTTCTGTTTCACATCTTTTGTTCTCTGTAATTTGTTCTCCATTGTCAAGTTCTTCTCATGATGATGGTAGAAAAACCATCTTTTCTCAGAAAACAAAACCTTCAACCATCCTTATTTCCAAATATAGTTTATTTTCAAATTCTATATATTTTCTACTTTCAGACTCAGTCATATGACTATATCTAAATCTTAGAACTTTAAATAAATTTGATCTCATGAAATAGTATGAAATTATGATTGTTTATGATAGTGTGATAACATTATTATTTTAAACGTATTTTCTGCTATGAGGAATGATAAGCACTATTAAATATAGGGGAAAATTAATATACACATAATCTCAATTAGGAAACACAAGTTTATTGGAAATGACAAAGTTTAAAGATGTGACACTGTTTTCCTCATTTATTTTGCTATAGTGTTATCAGAGATGTGCTTGTAGTTCAAGTTGTGTACAACACTTTTGAATCTCTCTTGTAAACTATTTTACTGACTGATTTTGTGTGCCAACTTGACACAAGCTAGAATCATCAGATATGATGGCGTCTCCTTGAGAAAAGGCCTCTATGAGATTCAGCTGTAAGACATTTTCTCAATTAGTGATCATTGGGGAAGAGGCCAACCCATAGTGGGTGATTCCATTACTGAGCTGGTAGTCCTGGGTTTTGTAAGAAAGCAGACTGAGCCAGGCAGGGCAAAAAAGCCAGTAAGCCGTACCTGTCGATGGTTTCTGCGCTATCTTCTGCCTCCAGCATCATGCCCTGCTTGACTTCCTTTCCTGACTTTGTTCAGTGAGGAAGAGCAATATGAACTGTAAGCCAAATAAACCCTTTCCTCTACAACTTGCCTATTGTTTATGGTGTTTTCTTGCAGCAGTAGAAACTGAAACTAAGATATCTGTTAATTTCCTGCTGAAAAAATATATTTCATAATAAAATTTGTATCTTTTATGAGCTTCAGAGAAACCCTGTCTCGAAAAAACCAAAAAAAAAAAAACTTGTACACAACATAATATTAATAAATCCATCATTTTTTTTTTTTGGTTTTGGGGGGACAGGGTTTTCCTGTAGCTTTGGAGCCTGTCTGTCCTGGAACTAACTGTTGTAGACCAACCTGGCCTCAAACTCATAGAGATCCACCTGCCTCTGCCTCCCAAGTGCTGGAATTAAAGGTCTATGCCACCACCACAAGGTCTAATAAATCCACTTTTAAAGTCTACTTAATACATACCACTCAGATAGCTTCCCTATTTGTAGTTTGACTTAATATTGTATCACTATTTAAAAGTATTCCATTGTGGTTTATTGAATACCACAATTATTCAAGCCACTTCGACTACTACTTGAAGCAAATTTAATGCATTTGCTTTCTGATATCATTTATTTTGTAAATATTTATTGTTTACCAGGCTCTGGAATTCCCATGACAAATTCTCCACAGTTTCCTGTGTCTCAGCTGGAACTTTACTAGTTGTGTTAATAACTTACTAAATACTTCAGATTTCTACATGTGTAAAGAAAGGTTTTTTTTTTCTATTGGTACCACATCACAACTGTACATTGTTTCATGGAGGTTACTTGTGAGATCACATTTTATAAAATTGTTTTTTTTTTTCATCTGCTAAATACTCTATTTTATATTAATAATGTCTTATTGGTCTATGAGTCCTCATGCTTTGGTAATTCATGGTCTCATTAAGTGAAAATTGTACTACTCTTTAAGTCTTTTCCTGATTGAAAACTACCTGGTATTGAGCTGGCCATAGGGATGGCTAATCTTAGTTGTCAACTTGACACAAAGGAAGAAAGAACTTAGATGTGGTGTTAGATTTTCCATCAGATTTGTTGGTAGGTAAGTCTGTGGGATCATTATATTGATTGCTAACTGAAGCAGTTACCAGAATATGGTGGGAAGAGCCTTCTCTAGGAAAGTGTGCCTGGACTCTATAGGACCAAGCCCATGTCTTTTACTGCACCAAGTCAGTAAAAGGCATTGTTTTCAGGTTGCTGCCTATGATCCTGATGGAATTCTTGCCCTGAATCCTTAGTAATGGAAGGTGAACTGGTCATAAAAGTTAAAGGCACAATTTTTTCATTAAGTTGTCTTTGGTTGTCACAGGAAGTAATGTAGTTTTAGAGAATGTGGTATTGCTTTGACGGACCTGACCATGCTGTTTTGGGGGATAATTGTAGAATCTTTTTGGAGCACTGGGAAGGCAAAAGAGTTAACTGTTCAAAGCTTAATGGAATTATCTGGGGGAAGTTTGGAAGACAAGTATGTTTAAAGAAATGTTGACAATGGAAGCCTAGATTGTGAAATCTCAGAGGGAAACAATGACGTTTAGGGGTATACTTGTGAATAACTCAATTAAGAATATGTGGAAGTGAAATCTTTGCTTTAGTAGGACATTGAATGCTGGTTAACTGGAGCTGATAAACCAGCTGTGATTAATAATAAACCACCACCACTGAGGCAAGAGTCTCCTGGGGAGTATTTCGTCAAGGAAAATATAGAAATACACAGAAGTTGTGATCCAGGGGAGATCAGGATGCATCTCAAGGTATCATTTGAACATGGCAGTGTGTAAGAGTGTCCCACAGGTACTTGTTTAGAGACATAAGAACTGAGGATTGAAGGGTCTGTGGAGGGAAGCTGTGGCTTTGCATCTTGTGACAGGTTTGGAGTTCCTGCAGACATGACAAGAGGGTCTACTGGTAAAGATACAACCTAGGTCACTTTCTGAACCACAAAATATTGAGCATGCCAGCCATGTGGGACAAATATAAAGAAGTGTGGCAGGCATAGAATGGAGCTAGTATTGTCCTACAAGACAAGCTATGTGTGCAGCAGACAGCAGAACAGAAGAGGATCAGCCATAGCCCATTGGAGACCAGAAGATCATGAGTGAGCTCCAGACATTGAACACCAAGCTACTAACATTGTGTTTTTATTTTGTTTTGATCTAATCGTAGCTGTGTCCTTATTTTTACCTCTTAAGAAAAAAAAATGTCCTCACTCATTTTGGATTTTGCAGGAGCCCATGGTTAGTTAAGAAGCATCTTTATATTTTAAACATAATTTTCATTTAAGTTATGGGATTTGTAAAGGCTGTAGTACTTTTAAAGTTTCACTGCATTTTTTTGTTATGATAGTATCATGAGATGTGAAAGACAAAGAAAAATATATACTTCAAAGTAACATTTGTTTTTAAAAGTTGACAAAGTGTAGACCTGTAATGGCTCATGTTTGGCAACCAGACATGCAAGAGAAAAGGGAAATATCAGTTGAGGAATTGCCTCCATCAGATTGGCCTATGGCCATGTCCACGGAGCATTGTCTTGAATAGAAATTGATAAAGGAGAGCCCATCCCTAATTGGGAATGTTATCCTTGGGCAGAAGTACCTAGGATATACAGGAAAGGTAGATGAAGGTGAGTCTTGAAGTAAGCAAGCAATAAGCATTCCCCCAAGGGTTATAATTCTGCTATGAAAGAGTTTCTGCCCAGACATCCCTCAATGAGATGTGATTGAGATGTATAAGCCAAATAAACCCCTTTCATCCATAAGTTTCTTTTTTTCCCATTTTTTTATTGAGAAGAGGAGAAAAAAAAAACAAGTTTCCACCTCCTCCCAGCCTCCCATTTCCCTCCCCCTCCTCCCACCCTTCTCCCCCTCCGCCCACCCTTCTCCCCCTCCCCCCATTCCTCTCCCTCTCCCTCTCCAGTCCAAAGAGCAGTCAGGGTTCCCTGCCCTGTGGTAAGTCCTAGGTCCTCCCCTCTCCGTCCATTTCTAGGAAGGTGAACATCCAAACTGGCTAGGCTCCCACAAAGCCAGCACATTACGTAGGTTCAAAACCCCGTGCCATTGTCCTTGGCTTCTCATCAGCCCTCATTGTTCGGCATGCTCAGAGAGTCCAGTTTTATCCCATGCTTTTTCAGTCACAGTCCAGCTGGCCTTGGTGAGCTCCCAATAGATCAGCTCCACTGTCTCAGTGGGTGGCTGCACCCCTCGTGGTCCCGACTTCTTTGCTCATGTTCTCCCTCCTTCTGCTCCTCATTGGGACCTTGGGAGCTCAGGCCGGTGCTCCAGTGTGGGTCTCTGTCTTTATCTCCATCCATCACCAGATGAAGGTTCTATGATGATATGCAAGATATTCGTCAGTATTGCTATAGGATAGGGTCATTTCAAGTTCCCTATCCTCAGCTGCCCAAGGAACTAACTGGGGACCTTGGCTTGGGCATCTGGGAGCCACTCTAGGTTCAAGTCTCTTGCCAACTCTAAGGTGGCTTCCTTAACTAAGAATTGTGCTTCCGTGCTCCCCTATCCAACCTTCCTTTATCCCAATCCTCCTTTTTCCCCAAGTTCCCCCCATTCTCCCCTTCTCCCTTTTCTCTCCCCATCTCCCCTTAGCCCATCCCACACCAGCCCCAAGATCTTAATTTTCTCCCCGGCCATTTTGTCTACTTCCCGTAGCCAAGAGGACAACTATATGTTTTTCCTTTGATTCACCTTCTTACTTAGCTTCTTTGGGATCACCAATTGTAGACTCCGTGACCCTTGTTTATGGCTAGAAACCAATTATTAGTGAGTACATCCCATATTCATTTTTTGGGTCTGGGTTACCTCACTCAGGATAGTGTTTTCTATTTCCATTCATTTGCATGCAAAATTCGCAAAGTCATTGTTTTTTACTGCAGCGTAGTACTCTAATGTGTAGATATTCCACACTTTCTTCATCCATTCTTCCATTGAAGGGCATCTAGGTTGTTTCCAGGTTCTGGCTATTACAAATAATACTGCTATGAACATAGTTGAACAAATGCTCTTGTCATATGATCGGGCATCTCTTGGGTATATTCCCAGGAGTGGTATTGCTGGGTCCAGGGGTAGGTTGATCCCGAATTTCCTGAGAAACCGAAACACCGATTTCCAAAGTGGTTGCACAAGATTGCATTCCCACCAGCAATGGATGAGGGTACCCCTTCCTCCACAACCTCTCCAGCAAAGGCTATCATTGGAGTTTTTTATTTTAGCCATTCTGACAGGTGTAAGATGATATCTCAAAGTTGTTTTGATTTGCATTTCTCTGATCACTAAGGAGGTTGAGCATGACCTTAAGTGTCTCTTGGCCATTTGAACTTCCTCTGCTGAGAATTCTCTGTTCAGGTCTGTGCCCCATTTTTTAATTGGGTTAATTAGCATTTTAAAGTCTAGTTTCCTGAGTTCTCTATATATTTTGGAGATCAGACCTTTGTCTGTTGCGGGGTTGGTGAAGATCTTCTCCCAGTCAGTAGGTTGCCTTTTTGTCTTGGTGACAGTGTCCTTTGCTTTACAGAAGCTTCTCAGTTTTAGTAGGTCCCATTTATTCAATGTTGCCCTTAGTGTCTGTGCTGTTGGGGTTACACATAGGAAGCGATCTCCTGTGCCCATCTGCTGAAGGGTACTTCCCACTTTCTCTTCTATCAGGTTCAATGTGTTCTGACTGATAGTAAGGTCTTTAATCCATTTGGACTTGAGTTTTGTGCATGGTGATAGATATGGGTCTATTTTCATTCTTCTACAGGTTGACATCCAGATATGCCAGCACCATTTGTTGAAGATGCTTTCTTTCTTCCATTGTATACTTTTGGCTCCTTTATCAAAAATGAGGTGCTCATAGGTTTGTGGGTTAAAATCCAGGTCTTCTATACGATTCCATTGGTCAACTTCTCTGTTTTTATGCCAGTACCACACTGTTTTCATCACTGTAGCTCTGTAATAGAGTTTGAAGTCAGGGATGGTAATGCCTCCCGACAATCCTTTATTGTATATGATTGTTTTGGCTATCCTGGGTTTTTTGTTTTTCCATATAATGTTGATTATTGTCCTCTCAAGATCTGTGAAGAATTTTGATGGGACCTTGATGGGGATTGCATTGAATCTATAAATTGCCTTTGGTAGAATTGCCATTTTTACTATGTTGATCCTCCCAATCCAAGAGCAAGGGAGGTCCTTACATTTTCTGGTATACTCCTCAGTTTCTTTCTTCAATGCCTTAAAGTTCTTGTCAAATAGATCTTTCACTTCCTTGGTTAGAGTTACCCAAGATATTTTATGCTGTTTGTGGCTATCGTGAAAGGTGAAGCTTCTCTGATTTCCCTCACTGCTTCCATATCCTTTGTGTATAAGAGGGCGACTGATTTTTTGGAGTTGATCTTGTATCCTGCCACATTACTAAAGCTGTTTATCAGCTGTAAAAGTTCTTTGGTGGAGTTTTGGAGGTCGCTTATGTACAGTATCATATCAACTGCAAATAACGAAAGTTTAACTTCTTCCTTTCCAATTCGAATCCCCTTGATCCCCTTATGTCGTCTTATTGCTATTGCTAGAACTTCAAGCACTATATTGAAGAGGTATGGCGAGAGTGGACAGCCTTGTCGTGTTCCTGATTTTAGTGGGATGGCTTTAAGTTTCTCTCCATTAAATTTGATGTTAGCTGTCGGCCTGCTGTATATAGCTTTTATTATATTTAGGTATGACCCTTGTATCCCTAATCTCTCCAATACTTTTATCATAAAGGGATGTTGAATTTTGTCAAATGCTTTTTCAGCATCTAATGAAATGATCATATGGTTTTTTTCTTTCAGTTTATTTATATGATGGATTACATTGATAGATTTTCATATGTTGAACCAGCCCTGCATCCCTGGGATGAAGCCTACTTGATCATAATGGATAATTTTTCTAATGTGTTCTTGGATACGGTTTGCCAGTATTTTGTTGAGGATTTTTGCGTCGATGTTCATGAGTGAGATTGGCCTGTAATTCTCTCTCTTGGGTGAGTCTTTGTGTGGTTTTGGTATCAGAGTGACTGTAGCTTCATAAAAGGAATTTGGCAATGACTCTTCTGTTTCTATATTGTGAAATACATTAAGGAGTATAGGTATTAGTTCTTCTTGGAAGTTCTGGTAGAATTCCGCATTGAAACCATCTGGTCCTGGGCTTTTTTTGGTAGGGAGGTTTTTGATAACCTCTTCTAATTCTTCGCGACTAACAGGTCTATTTAGATTGTTCACCTGGTCCTGGTTTAACTTTGGTATATGGTATTTATCTAAAAAAGTGTCCATTTCCTTTACATTTTCCAGTTTTGTGGCATATAGGCTTTTGTAGTAAGATCTAATGATTCTCTGAATTTCCTCTGTGTCTGTGGTTATGTCCCCCTTTTCATTTCTGATCTTATTAATTTTCAAATTCTCTCTCTGCCGTTTGATTAGTTTGGATAGGGGTTGTCAATCTTGTTGATTTTCTCCAGGAACCAGCTTTTTGTTTCATTGATTCTTTGGATTGTTTTCTGTGTTTCTATTTTGTTGATTTCAGCCCTCAGTTTGATTATTTCCAGTCTTCTACTCCTCCTAGGTGAGTCTGCTTCTTTTTTTTTTCTAGACCTTTCAGGTGGGCTGTTAAGTCTCCAATGTGAGCTTTCTCTGTTTTCTTTAAGTGGGCACTTAGTGCTATGAACTCTTAGGACTGCTTTCATAATGTCCCATAATTTTAAGTATGTTGTTTCTTTATTTTCATTGAATTCCAGGAAGACTTTAATTTCTCTCTTAATTTCTTCCTTAATCCAGGTATGGTTCAGTAGTTGACTGTTCAGTTTCCATGAGTTTGTAGGCTTTCTGGGGGTAGCATTGTTGTTGAATTCTAACTTTAATCCATGGTGATCTGATAAGACACAGGTGGTTACTAATATTTTTTTGTAACTGTGGATGTTTGCTTTGTTACCGACTATGTGGTCGATTTTTGAGAAGGTTCCATGAGCTGCAGAGAAGAAGGTATATTCTTTCCTCTTTGGGTGAAAAGTTCTATAGATGTCTGTTAACTCCATTTGATTCATTACCTCCATTAATTCTCTTATTTCTCTGTTAGGTTTCTGTCTGATTGACCTGTCCATTGGTGAGAGAGGAGTGTTGAAGTCTCTTACTATTAGTGTGTGCGGTTTGATGGCTGCCTTGAGTTTTAGCAATGTTTCTTTCATGTACGTGGGTGCTTTTATATTAGGGGCATAGATGTTCAGGATTGAGACTTCATCCTGATGAACTGTTCCTGTTATGAGTATAAATGCCCCTCTCCATCTCTTCTGATTGATTTAAGTTTGAAGTCTACTTTGTTAGAGATTAGTATGGCCACACCTGCTGTTTCTTAGGTCCATTTGCTTGATAAGCCTTTTCCCAGCCCTTTACTCTGAGTAGGTGCCTGTCTTTGTGGTTGAGGTGTGTTTCTTGTAAACAGAAGAATGTTGGATCCTGTTTTCGTATCCAATCTTTTAGCCTGTGCCTTTTAATAGGTGAGTTAAGTCCATTGACATTAAGTGATATTAATGACCAGTGGTTGTTAACGCCGGTCATTTTTTTAGTAGTTGAGTTTGTGCGTTTCCCTTCTTTGATTTGTGTTTGTGAAGGGTCTCTAGATGTCTGAGTTATTGTGGTCGTTGTTGGACTCCTTGTTTAGTGATTTTCCTTCTATTACTTTCTGTAAGGCTGGTTTTGTGGCTGCGTATTGTTTAAATTTGTTTTTATCCTGGAAAATTTTATTTTCTCCATTTATAGTGAATGAAAGCTTGGCTGGGTATAGTAATCTGGGCTTGCATCCATGGTCTCTTAGTTTCTGAAGTACATCTATCCAGGACCTTCTGGCTTTCATGGTTTCCATGGAGAAGTCAGGTGTAAGTCTGATAGGTTTACCTTTATAAGTAATTTGGCCTTTTTCCTTTGCAGCTCTTAATATTCTTTCCTTATTCTGTATGCTTTGTGTTTTGATAATTATATGGCGAGGGGATGTTTTTTTTTTTTGATCCAGCCTATTCGGTGTTCTGTATGCTTCTTGCACCTTCATAGGTATATCTTTCTTTAGGTTGGGAAAGTTTTCTTCTATAATTTTATTAAATATATTTTCTGGACCATTGTGCTGCACTTCTTCTCCTTCTTCTACTCCTATTATTCTTAGGTTTGGTCTTTTTATTGTGTCCCATATTTCCTGACTATTTTGTGATGAGAATTTGTTGGACTTGCTGTTTTCTTTGATCAGTGTGTTTATTTTCTCTATGGTATCTTCAGAATCTGAGATTCTTTCTTCTAACTCTTGTATTCTGTTGGTTATGCCTGTTTCTGTAAACTCTGTTTACTTAAATTTTCCATGTCCAGCCGGCCCTCTGTTTGTGTTTTCTTCTTTGCCTCCAGTTCAGTTTTCAAGTCTTGCACTGTTTCCATTATTTGTTTGATTGTTTTTCCTTGGTTTTCTAGGGTATCATTCACTGATTTATTCAATTCTTCAAACTTTCTGTTATATTTCTCATCCATTTCTATAAGGGCGTTTTTTACATGCTCTTTAAGGGCATCAATCACTTTCATGAAGTCATTCTTTTCTACTTCTTCTTGATTAAGGTGTTCATGTCCTCCCGTTATGAGGTCGCTGGTTTCTGGTCGCTTCATGTTGCTTTTCAGCTTGTTGGGCGAATTCTTGCCTTGGCGTCTGCCCATCTCTTCTTCCTAATGCTCCCTTATGAATCTTCTATTTCCGGATCAGGTCTCCTTGCCTACCCAACGCTGGCTCTCCCCAACGTTGGCTCTCCCCAAAGCTGTTTCTCCTGGCGCCGAGAGATCAGGCCTCCGTGCTGGTGGGCAGGTTGCAAACAAAGCGCCTACCCTGCTTGGTGCAGGCAGGCAATAGAAACAAAGGGAGTCCCGCCCACTTGAGTGCCCCGAGGATTCGGACCCAGTGCCCAGACAGGCTGGGCTGGGTGATCTTATGTGCAGAAAGAGGACAGTGGGGCCAAAGTGGGGAGGGCTCTGAATGGGAGCTGGGTGGCCTAGGAAGAAAGAGGAGGTATGCAGGAGTGGGGGCCCTGCAGAGAGCCCAAGAAGGATAGGGGACCAAGGAACCTCTGAGCTCCCCTTCGGAGGCTGGTGCCCCGGGGCCAGAAACTCACCCCAATGCTGTCTCTCCTGGAGCTGAGAGCCATAAGTTTCTTTTAGTCTAACGTTTGTCAGAAGCACAGAGAAGCAAAGCAGGACGTTTAGTAACTAAAGAGAAAGGCCCAATACATTGAGAGAGAAGAATTCAATGATCTGATCGGATACCTAATTTGAGATGTCTGAGCATGAACTCATTTGGAATGTATTATTTTATCTGGAGCTGAATTTTGATGGAAGAAGACAAGGTAGAAAGATACTTGAGAAAGCATAGCCCTCCATTTTGAAGTCTGTTGTCATGGTATATTTTTTTTTCTTTTCCTTTTTGCAGTAACATTACAAAGTTGTACATTAATAAAATATTTTATCTTTTTTGATGCCATCAACTGACACAAGACTCTACATATGGAGTGGATAGAGAAGACCATAATTTAGGAAGGGTAAAACTGATCTTCTAGTAATCTTTATGGCACTTTGGCAGGTGTGTTCTCATCTGGTGGCACTGCCTTGTGATTTTTGTAGATTTGGTCAAAGGATACACCTGATTCAAACTGAGTGTAATTACCTCCCTGCAAAATTTGCAATGTGAGTGAGAGATACCTTGCTAACTTATCAATGGCATAGACGCTAAAGCTACAAAACTTCCCAGGGCTGTAGTCGTAAGTCATCTCTAACTCAACTTGAAAACAAAGCAGTCCACTAAAACTTTCATACAACATTGAGCCAGGAGGCTATTGCTATAAGTATTATCACCAATTTCTCAAGCAAATTTTTCGGGTCTAGATAGATTACCTTTCTAAACTCTTACAGGCAGAAGTGTGTTTACAACTAGGCATTGATGCAACAGCTCACTGTTTCTGGAGAGACAGTTTTCCCATAGGCTACAGTCCTCCCAAATTTTAAGCTCGTGTTTTATGCCCTTTGTTTAAATAATTGTGCCTCCTTGTCAAAACCAAGAAATATTCAGGAGTCACTGTATTCTAGACTTATTAATATTACTTTCTACACATTGACTTTTATAAACAGCTACAACACCAATATTCTTTGTCAGATCTAAGGACCAAATTTTTTAGTTAGACATATGGTCTTGGTTTCACTGACAATGATTGTGTGAAGAAAATCTGCAACCATTTATATGCTGGCACACATTATATACAATGTCTTAAAATGTTATTTGTTCTAATCATTTTATAATGTATGGTTCTTACAAACCACATACCTCATGTGTTACATATTTTATAAGGTTTATTTTACTTTAGTTTTTATTCATGAGGAAAAGTGTAATTATTTAACATGTTTATTTGTGGAATGGTAAAATTAGGTTGATTAGTTTAACTATTACCACAAATATGTATTAAATCTTTGTGGTAAGAAACATTTAAATTCTAATCCAATCTTTTGACCATTTGCATTTAATCTTACCAACTATACTCATTGTATTTTGAAAATGCACAATCCTAATGCATATGTTGAACACAAATGCTGATTATCTCCACTATACTATTAAGTCCTGATTGCTGAATCATCTACCCAAATAGTCCTAAACTAGGTAGACACAAATCTTAAAATACCCCTAACTTTAAAAGTACATTCCAAGCTTCAAACATGTAGAAAAATAAGTCTCTTAATTCCTCCCAATCTAATGTAATTTTATTTTTATCTTCTGTGTTGCTACTAGTCATTTTGTCCAGAATTGTTTTTCTATTATTGTATGCCACTGTCAATTGAAAATATGTCCCTGGAGAATTAGCTTTTTATTCTGTGTGTCAGCTACAGTGACCTAACATCTTTTATATCCATGTCTATACAATTTAACTGGAACTAGAACTGACCATCAGTGTCTGTGTATTCAGTTCAGGGCAGCCTGTCACCAGTGTTATACAAAGATTGTGGCTTGTATTTTAAGAATAGTGCCAATCACACAAACCACAATTGAATCTTCCTGACAGCTACTTCTAAAGTTGTTTTTGAAGAGGTCTACACTGCATCTTGGTGATTATACATGGATACAAGTTCTCATTTTGAGATAGAAACATGGGCAGTGCTCTATGATTCATTATTATTCATGATGGCAATAATAGTGCACCATCCTTGGAACAATAGCAATCATGACTCTAGTTTATTTTTTGCAACTTAAAATGACTCATTAAAGTCTCTGAATAGCTAATAAATACTTGTATAATACATACAAATTCAGTTTTGTATTGCAAGTGTTAGATAAGTATACAATAATTATTAACTATATAAAACTATGTTTACAAGTTAATGAATAATGAACTACTTCTAATGACTTCAATCTTATTTTCAATTATATTCAAAGATATTCATTTCTAAAATTTTTTATGTAAGACAGGACAAAGCTGAAAAAGGGTTTATAATCAAGTTCATTCTCATGCCTATGAATTGAAGACATAACTACTACTTAAGATGGCATTACTAGGCTATTATATATTTGAAAAAGGGTTTTCATACTTCATTTCTTCTAGACTGAGAAAACATGGTTTCTTTACATTTCCCCTCTCTGATAAGTAGACAATACGAAATAT
This sequence comes from Microtus oregoni, assembly GCF_018167655.1. Taxonomy (NCBI): domain Eukaryota; kingdom Metazoa; phylum Chordata; class Mammalia; order Rodentia; family Cricetidae; genus Microtus; species Microtus oregoni. The sequence goes on from NW_024543060.1 coordinate 22,660,433, forward strand.
TCCACTGAATTATTGCTTCACTATACTTTTCTAAATATATTATAAATGAAACCAATCACTGCAAATGTATGACTAGATATACAATATCGTTTGTGTTTCTGGGAGAAACAATGACATAAGCTAATTTTGTAGAGAAAGTCATGTGAGATCTTTCAAATACACATTACTTGATCCCTTCCACCAGAGAGGGTACATTTTTATTTATTATTATTATTATTATTATTATTATTATTATTAAAAATTTCCATCTCCTCCCCTCCTCCCATTTCCCTCCCCCACCCTCCAACTACCCATACCCCTCCCTCTCCAGTCCAAAGAGCAGTCAGGATTCCCTGCCCTGTGTGAAGTCCAAGGTCCTCCCCCCTCCATCCAGGTCTAGGAAGGTGGACATCCAAACAGATTAGGCTCCCACAAAGCCAGTACATGCAGTAGGATCAAAACCCAGTGCCATTGTTCTTGGCTTCTCAGTCAGCACTCATTGTCAGCCACGTTCAGAAAGTCTGGTTTGATCACATGCTCCATCAGTCCCAGGTCAGCTGGCCTTCGTGGGCTCCCATTAGATCAGTCCCACTGTCTCAGTGGGTGGGTGCACCCCTCGCGGTCCTGACTTCCTCGCTCATGTTCTCTGAGAGGGTACATTTTTAAATTGACCCCTTTTATATGTTATTTTACTTCTTCTGAAGTCACTCAGTCCTAGGCATCTCTGGAATTTTGTTGTCCAGACAGGGCCCTTGTCCTCTGTGATTTTCTCCTCATCTTTCCACTCGTACATTTCTGAAATTGAGCCAGCTATGCACTTAGGATGCAATAGTCCCTTTTCAGGAAACAAAAGTGCTGAGAACATTGTTGGACTAATGAGTCTTTTGAAGATAGATGATAAAAAGATATGACATTCTTTGGGTGATACTACTAAGTCATTCATAACAACTGTAATATAGTGTTTAAAAAATGAATATTGTGAAGCCTGCAATGCCTGAATCAACAAGTTGTTTCACCTATCACTGAATAATGTTGGACAAGTTAGTATATCAATGTTTTTACATTGAAGTATTTAAAATGAATTTTTGCTGTGCATTCCAAATGTTTCTCATAATGTTAAGCATGTATTTTCTGAGTTTATTTGTCCAAGGTATTCAAGAGTTAGCAGTTGGTGGGCTGTGATCAATGCTATATTCATTGTCTACTAGATCAGCATAAGGGTAGATGAATTGAAGGCATTTTGTTGTGGTTAAACCTTGTTATATCATCACCACTAATTTTTCCCCAAACTAGGTTACTAAAATTATTATTCTCTATAATCATTTTTAAAATTTTTGTTCATTACTTTTGTCTCCCCTTTCCTCTCCCTACTGCTTTGACTCTCTTATTTCTTCTACTTCTTGTACCCCAATCCAATTAATGACTGTTATTTATTTGATTACTCTTGTTCCACATATATATATATATATTTACATGAAAACACATGAATATATAAATATAAATATTGTAGTGTTGCTTTTGTGTGAAAATTTGTATTAGATAACCATCTATGGGACTACCCACTGGCAGAAACTAACTCTTCCTCTCTCAACAGTCATTAGTTATCTATAGTTCTTTGTCTTAGAATGAGACCCCTAGAGATTTCCCTCTTCTACATAAGAATATCTATATGATTGTAGCAGCTGTGTTGTTAATGTGTCCTAATAGTTGCTTCTCTGCTTTCCCTGTCCTTTCCAGGAGACACAATATGACACAGACTTTTGGTCCTCTGGCTCTTACAATTATTTTGCCCCTACTTCCATGATGTTTTACGATGCGTTGTTGATTTATCTGTTGGTTTGGATTTTCCATGTCAGCTGATCTTTATCTTATGATAAGTTATCTTTTTCTGTAATAGCTTTGGTCTGTTGCAAAGAGAAGCTTTTTTTTGATATTGGGAGAGGGCTACACCATTGGGATAGAGAAAAAGAGTTACTCTTTCATATAAAAACTGAAAGTCAGAAATCAAGTAGAGAACTATCTGATTGATTTTTTTCTCCAGGTTCTTAAATATGCTATTTTTGTTGATTATTTAGAAGTTTTCACAGAATGCACCCTGATCATTCTTATTTCCCAATCCTCTTATGTCTATCCCCAACCCTTGTAACCTCCCTACTTCCAGGAAGAAAGAAAGAAGAGAGAAAACAGAAAGCAAAATCCCACAAGTCCTAATATTGTTATATACATAGTCACTGAAGCGTGGTCAACCCCCCTTCCCCACCCAGTCTCTAACCCCTTGAAATCTAAGTCCTTTGCTAACCACATACCTGCCAGAGGCCATCCATTGTGGAGAGCTACACATTAGAATCCTTATCAGAATTATTAAGAGTTCACTTTGATGGCTTCCTGCTAAGCTGTTACTTTTTGTTGCAGGTGGGTGGGGGTGGATGGGGTAATGGTTGTCACAGAATCCTTCTGTGACTCTTAATTGTGAGGCTTTAGTCATTGATACCACTGAAAAAGTAACTTCCTTGCCATTTACAGTCAGTGCGAGCACAGATCTTGGACATGGCTTCTCCTGACATCTAAATTGTCTCCATCATTAGCACATGCCACAGACTTCAGCATGTCCTCCAGTGGCAGCACAGGCCAAAGACATCTAAACAGCCTCTGGTGCAGGGGCAGTGAATACCAATATGGTCCCTGGTAGCAGTCTGGCCCATGGATACCAACATGCTTTCAGGGGAAAGCACAGATCACTGATATTCACATGGCCTTTGGTGGTAACACCGAAGCAAATGATATCAAATATGGCCTTTTCCAGAAGCTAAGACCACAGATGTCCTCATAGCCTCAATAGGCAGCATGAGCCACAGACCTGAACACTGTCTTCTATAACAGTTCATACCACAGACATCAATATGGCCCTGTCCACAGCATGGAACCTAGATATCCTCATGGCCTTCAGCAGCAGCAGCAGCACAGGCTAGGGACACCAGCAAGGCCTTTGGAGCAGCATGAGCCATGGACATTAACACGGCTCCTGATTTCAGCACTGCCCATGGACATCCATATGGCTTTAGGTAGCAGCACAGACCAGGAATATTCCTCTGATCTTTGGTGGTAACCAAGCCGCAGACATCAACACAGTACCAGCTGAGGCAGTACTATAAATTTCAACATTCCTCTTAGTGGCAGCAAGGTCCAAAGAAATCATCGTGGCTTCAGGTGGCTGCACAGGCCACTCACATGAACATAGACCCTGGTGGCAGGTCAAGACCACAGACATTTTGGTGTCCTATGGGCCACACTGTCCTGTGGGGCCATGTTGATGTTGGTGGCCTGTACTGCCACCCGAGGCCATGTCGATGTCTGTGGTACATGGTGCTGCTGAGGGTCATTGTGGAGTTGGTGGTCCTGCTGCAGTCAGGGTCCATGTTAATGTCAACTGTTTTTGAACCAGCTCATTGTTTTTGAACCAGCTGTCTTATTGCCTTGTCATATGAGACTCTTTATAAGGTCATGTCAGAATATATCCTTCTCTTAAAAGAAATGGTCCTAAATTGACAATACTTAGGGTTAAAGAACAACAACAACAGAAAAAAAACAAACAGGCAAGCAAACAAACAAAAATCAAACCTTTAATATATTGATTTATTTTCACTTATATTATAGTGTGGAAATTAAAGGAAACATCAAAATTTAGCTGACCCTCACAGGAAACAGAATCAAGCTCAATTCATTAGACATGGATGGAAACTATTTGATCACATAATTTTAGAACCAACATGCAGTGGTGTGTGTTTCACTGACAAAATTGTTCTCATGTACACACCGATTCACTCTATTTTTCTTGCGTGCATATTTCCAAAAGAGTACTGGGATCTTTTGGATTAAAAGATTTCTCAGTTTTCTTTCCTTTATAGTAAATCACACATTTACAATCACACACGTTTATTGTTATCCAAGATGCAAACAAAACTCTTGAGACAGTCATATGCATGCTAAGCTTAACATGACCTTCACCTGACATCCTAGACAGCAGCATTCAGTCACACTTTGGGTAATGGCATACTCACGATACACCATTCTATCATCTGCTCCATTAAAAGGTTATTAAGTACCCCTCAAAAATTTAATTGCCTTAAAATAATAGATTACAGCTTTTCATCAAACTTCAGAAATATAAAATGAAGGTATACTTGATACTAACAAACAAGTTATTGCTCTAGATTAAAGTAATTTATGGCTAATTGATTATAAGAAAGAAATTTACATGTGGTGTGTTATAACATCCTATTGCCCCTTTTCTTCCATATGACTTCTCAGGCAACTTCAAGTATGTTTGTCGCTAGTTTGACAATTACCTAAATAATCTGAAACACCTCATGGAAAATGAATCAAACAAGTCAGTCCAATACCAGTGAATCTACCTTGGAAAATACTATGTATTTACATGCCGTTGAGAGTTTTTCTATTTTTTTTTTTTTTGTCTAAAATTTCTTGTTTCTTTGTTTCCAGTTATCAATAGTTAATGATTTATGGAGTGCAGACCAAGCTACCAATGGAGTCAACGTAAGTTAAATTGATGAGTATGTTATTTTCCACATTTATTATCTAATTAGAACACAAAATCAAACAGTAAGTCTTAACAGATGGGTAATAAAAATATATTTTTGGAAAAATATTAGTATGAATTAACTTTCAGAAATTAAGAGTTTTAGACATCTTAAGGACAAATTAATTAATAAAAACTCTCATCTGTGACTGGAGAGATGGCTCAGAGGTTAAGATCACTGCCTGCTCTTCCAGAGGTCCTGAGTTCAATTCCCAGCAACCACATAGTGGCTCTGGTCTGGTGGCATCCATGCAGATAGAACACTGTATACATAATAAATAAATAAATCTTTAAAAAAAAACCCTCTCATCTGTCCTGAAGACTTAACTTTTTCTTCAAAGTAAAGCCTAAAGTCTATTTTCTAAAAAACAAAAATTATTTCAAGATTTTATAAATATATTCACGTTTCAATAATTTTGCATGTCATTATCATTGAGATATATACAACCAAACACACAAAACCACACACATAATATAAAAGAATAAATTAATGCAAAAGAAAATAGGGCCTCATTAAATACATAAGCCAACAATTCCAAAAGCTTATGAAATGCTGGAATGAAAAGAAAGATAGGAACTTAAGGTATCACTGACTTTCTCCCTCACACCTACTGTCATACATTCTTAGAAGAATGCAAAGTTCAGGCAGGTTAGAAGACAGTGCATCCACTATCTAAATTTTCTCTAGCAAGTTTTAAGTAATATAACTTTTAAGTCCTTTAAATAAAAGGGAAGCAATATTCATACATTTGTACACACCCCCACACACATGCACATACCCACACACACACACACACCACACATTCCTTTATATTCCCTGCTTACTCTGTATAATTTTACCTGTATATAGGTTTTCAGTGCCAACAATTTAGTATTGGAAAACAGACTGGTTTATTTTTCCCTGAGTGTCTTAGTGTTTCTATTGCAGTGAAGATTCACTGGGCCTGGGGCAACTCTTATAAAGGAAAACAGTTATTTGGGTCTGGTTTAAATTTTCAGAGGTTTAGTCCATTGTTGTTATGGTGGCTAGCAAGGCAGCTTGCAGGCAGACATGGTGCTGGTGAGGCAGCTATGTGTTCTACATCTTGATCCATATGCAACAGGAAGTGAACTATGTCCCACACTGGTCATAGCTTGAGTGTATGAGACCTCGATGCCTAGTCCACAGTGATACACTTGTTCCAACATGGCCACACCCACTCCAACAAGGCCACACCTCCCACTGCTGCAATGCCCTATAGGCCAAGCATTCGAACACATGTGTTTATAGGGGTCACATCTATTCAAATCACCACACTGGGAAAGATCATTTCTTCCCCTCTAAGCATTCCTTAGTTCCCTATAGTTCCTTGTGTAGGGTTGAGACCTTGCAGACCTCCCCCTGTCCACTTTAGCATATATATATTTCCTTCTCCATTTTTGGACATTTTTGTGAGACTGTGAGTGTAGCTTTTGATATTACTATTAGACACAGTCTCACAACAAATTTCTTAATCCTCTGGATCTTATAATATTTCTGAACTCCTCTCCCCCTGAAATGATGACTATGCACCACATCAATGACAACATGGCACAATAACCCTATTGGTGCTATAGTGGCTCCCATAACTTGGCAGTAATAAGCAGCTTTCTAATCGGATTTAAGATGAAGAAAACCATACCTAGCACTGGAGACCTAAATAAGTACTCCTTGCTAATGAAGCCATAGCTTCTACAACCTCTAATTTACTAAACAATCATTATCCCTTGCAACAATCTGAAAACATTTTCCAAATACCCACACATAAAATGGAGTTCTCACTACCTCAGCAGGGAATCTTCACTTTACAGCAGACATAAACAACTACAGAAAACTGTAACCAATCAAAATCAAAATGCAGAATTGTAGAGCCCAATCCCATTGGATACATCACAAAGCATTGTCTGGCATCTTTGGCTCAGGAAACATTTCAGAAGAGAGGACTTTAGAGCCAGAGTACCAGAGAATTTTGAATGCGTATGTGTCTCCTAGGAATAGCAGAAGGTACATCCATAAAATCTCACCTACATTATCTTTTTCAAGTATGTAATTATGTAGCATAATTCTTAAGTATGAAATACTTATTATTTGGTCCCATAAAATCAAGAAAACAAAGTTCCATGATGAAGACTAAGGCAAAAGTTGCTACTTGGGGACAGTGTTTCCCATTAAATCTCACAATGTCTGGCATTATTTTAAATTATTACAATGTAGGCTATATGCATCTGTGGCCAAAGTATCTTAATATGCTAAACATAGAGAAGTATGCACTCTCAGAAATAGAGAATATCCATTTCAAAATGACAGTTAGGGCAAGTGAGAAAGTTTTTCTAAAGGAGAAGTGAAAATATGGTTAATTGTTTCAATCAGGTGATGCAAGCTTAAGCACATAATATTTTGATATATAACTATAGTAAAACATGAATATTATTCCCTCATTTTCTCAATGGACTAAGGAGTCTCTGCCTCATCTAAATGGCTTGTATCAAATTATTGAAGTAAATTGCATATGAGAACATTGCTGCAAAGGTGGTGTCCCTACAGTTCCATCCAGCTGCATGCTTGTTAAATTGTCCTCTTGCCAATACCTTATTTGATAGTCAAACAAGAATCTGTTTTTAGCTTTTAGTTCCCTGCCAACAATAATGTCTTGATTAAGCTAGCAGCTATATATATTTCTTTCTCTCTTCAAGAAAAGACTGGATGTTTTCGTGCCGTCTAGAGTGAATCACCTTAGAGATTAGTCACCAAAAAATACATATTATAAGCTCTTTAATGTTAAAGAGTACTGTTAAATATATAGCAGCTTTCAGTGCCACCCACCTTGTTGTGAATAAAGATAGAAAGACATTTGAAAGCATGAGGCAATAAACACCACCTGCTTTTAAAGTGCAAGGATCCTGACATTTGTATTTCTGTTTATATTTAAAGTCTGATATTCACAGAGAATTATGTTGGTATTTGGAAACAGATTGACTTTTAATATGGCATATTAGCTACAAAAATGTAAAGAAATAAGATATTATCTATCTACATTCATATACTTAGTAAAAGACTGGAAAATTAAATAGCAGCATGTTAAAGTTTCCTGAAAATGATAGAATTATAGATGCTTCCTTAAACATAAAATTTTTGAATACTCACAAAATATTTTATGTCAATTAATAAGCATGAAGCATCTTTTAAAATATACAATTAACCCAATAAGCCTAGAGCACTAAGGTTATCTAAATGAAATATTCTTTTCCAGAGACATTTCCATTTCTTAATTATTAAATAGGAAATTATGATAGATAAGTATCATTTAATGTTATTTATGAAAAGTCAAATTCTCTGGGCTTACACGTCAAGTTATTGTAGCATTATAACAGATAACTACTACCCTGGTAAATTAATGCTGTGCTCTTCTATATGCTTCCTATATTAGGAGAGAAAAAGAAGTATAATTAATTTCCTAAATTCTCATGATCATGGTAATTGATGTTATAGTACAACCTACTATAAATTTTCTGCTTAGATAAGTGGAATTTTGTTTAGTTTACTCCCCTATAGAACATTATAAATAAAGTCTATATTACAACTTTCTGTTAATAGTTTATTTTGCATAAATAATTTACATATATAAAAAATAATATGCAAGGTGATTGTTCTTAATATTTGAATACATGAATTAACTCAACCATTTATTACCACTATTTGCACTTCTAATATTATATATAGCTATAATAGTTAAATATGGCATAAGACATCACATAAATGAAGAAGTCTTGTCATAATCATCTGACATGAAATTGATCTAACAAGTTGATGATTACTTTATTCTGAGAAGCTCTGAGAGCAAAGTATTTATATTTTCTTTCATGGCTGACATCAATATGATTAATGACATCAATGTGATTCATTGTTTCATCAATGTAATGTAAAGGAATTGATACAGTGCTTAAAAGATCAAAAGGAACCACACTACTTTTTAAAATCAACTATCCCCATCAAGAATTTCAGTGTCCCTATATGCTTAGGATATAAAATAAGTACTTTGAAATCATGTAGGACATAACCAATTTGTCCTTATTTTATTGGAAGTAGCCTTTATGGATATACAATGTAAAGGTATGTTTTGATTAATAATGCCAAATGTTATTAATATAAGTTCACACAATGTACAAATAAACATTTTTAATTATATGCACATCATCTATCTAGGAACATTTCTTTTCCCCAGGAGTATTACATTTTCATGAATAAAAATTATGTCCATACATATTAATATTTAAATTCATAAACATGTATCCTTTATATTTGAAAGAAAGTATAGATAATTTACCTATCATGTGTATTTAAATACACATATATATTTATATAAAATCTTAAATATACATACCACTAACACCAATAGGACTCAGCTTGTCTTTACAAACTTGTGTGTTATGGGTGTGTGTGAATGAAAAAAGCCATGAATCTGAGAGGAAATGGGCATATATTAGATACGTTGACGTGAAAAATGAAAGTGGGAGATGTAATTATATTTTAATTTAAAAATATAAAATAATTTTAGATTAAACAAATAAATGTACCAAGTCAAAGCTCACACTCACAAACAAGAGCAAATACATTGCATTTGTCCTTTTGGACATCTGTCACGATGGCTTTTCCAGCTTTATCTGCTTACCTGAGAATTTTTTCATTTCATTTATCTTAGTAACTAAATAACATGACATTACCACATTTAATCATCTATTCATCGGTGATAAACAGGCCGCTTCCATCTCTGGCTGCTGTGAATAGAGCACAGTGAACAGTGATGAGCAAGTATCTTCGTAGTCATACTGAATTATTTGGAATATGCGCAAGTATGGTATAACCGGATCATGTGGAGAATCTATTTTCAGTATTTGGGGGCTTCTCTGATATCTAAAGTGACTGTACAAATTTGCACTCCCACCAGCAGTGAGTTAGGTACTCCGTTTCTCAGTTCACACCAGCATTTCTTGTCATTAATTTTTTGGATCTTAGCCATTCTGACTGGGGTAAAATGTAACTCGAAGTACTTTAAATTTCTATTTCCCTGCTGGCTAAAAATGTTTCACAATTTTTTTTTTACCTTACTTCTCAGTCACTTGTGGGATCTAACTTTTAAGAACGTTTTCTTTGGTTTCATGTCCTAGTCTTATCTGAATTGCTTATTTTCTTGATATTTATGTTTTATTTGAGTTCTTTATATTTTCTAGGTACTAACTCTCTGTCCAATGTTTGGCTAGTGAAGACTTCTTCCCATTTTGTAGGCTTCCTCATCACTTGAATAACAGCATCATTTGCTATACAGAAAGTTTTAATTATATCAAACTAATTGCTAGTCTTAGTTCCCGAGCTAGTAGAGTCCTTTTCAGAAAAGCCTTTCTTGTGCCAATGGGTTCAAGGGCATATCCTGTTTTCTCTTCTATCAAATTCACATTAATATATGGCCAGAACAAATTGCTTCTGATTGGTCCTGATTGGAGTAATCTATCTATAAAGCTTTATTGAAAAAGAAGAAGTATATTTAAGCAGAGTTAGAAGATGGAAGGGTGAATATGATCAAAACTTATTGTGTGAAATTATCAAATAGCTAATATAGAAATGCATAATTTCAACTATCAGGCATATCAAGTTTTCTAAATGAGGAAATTATAATTTAGTCTAATTATTATTTGCTTATTAGAATATGGACAATCTTTGAACAATAAGAAAATAAATGTGAAAATATTCACTTGTAAAAAATTCATATTTTGTAGAAAAAATGTATCATAGCTGTTCACATCTGTTCCATGTACAGATGTACATCAACATTGCATTTTTCCATCTTCACTGACTTTGGTAAACAGAAAGCTCATTTGTGTTGAAGAGAGGAAGGCATAAATCCATTGATATAAGAAAGATTGTTCAATAATTATCATTACAATTATAGAAAGCATAATGTTTCAAGCCATTTGAATACACACATGAGTAAAACATGTTAAGTATATATATGTATTTATATAGAGATGTACATTTTAATTTTTTATTTATTTCTAAGTATGGATGTTTTTCCTGAAAAACATAACTGTGCACCACATATGTGACTGGTGCCTTCAGGTACTGGGGGAGAGTGTCATATCTCTTAGGACTGGAGTTACAGATGATTGTGAGCCACCATATGGATGCTAAGAATTGAACCCAGGTCCTCTAGAAGAGCAACCAGTGCTTTTGACTGCTGAACCATCTCTCCAGTCTCATATATATGTACATTTAAGACGATTATTACATATGTATGTTTTATGATTTATTTGCTTAATCAGTATAGTTTATTTATCCCTGAAATACATATCGTACCATATTTATTGATTTAATTTTCAGAGCATGCACAATGCCAATGCTGTATAGATTTTTTTTTTGTAGTGAGGTAAATCATGGTTCATTCAAATATGCCCACCATCCTACCTATTTCATTCTACTGGTTTAAAATTCAATGTCCTTAAAATTGTACCGCACTAAAAAATAGTTAATATGTGTAATATAATTGATACTGCTTGATAAGCCTAGCATAGACTTCTAGAAAGGTAAATGAATGACATTTGTCAAAGGAACAAACAAAGAGTATGACTTGACAGATATTACAAGTTATCAAGTAATGTAAATAGAAGTCTAAATTAGGGTTTCTATTATTGTGATGAAATATCATGACCAAAAATCAAGATGGGTAGGAATGGGTTTATTCACCTTATACTTCCACAGCGCTGTTCATCATTGAAGGAAGTCACGACAGGAACTGAAACAGGGCAGAATCCTAGATTTGGGAGCAGATGCAGAAGCCATGGAGGGTTGCTGCTTAATGGCTTCTCCTGGGCTGATCAGCCTTCTTTCTTACAGAACCCAGGAATGCCAGCCCAGTGATAGCCCCACCCTCCATGAGCTGATCCTTTCTCACTGGTCACTAATTGAGAACGTGCTTCATAGCTGGATCTCATAGAGGCATTTTTTTCAATTGAGACTCCTTCTCTGATGATGCTATTTGATGTCAAATGGACATAAAACCAACTAGTAAACAGATAATAATTTTAAATGTGTAGACTAATACTGGATTGTCCTATTAATCATTTTTATATCATTTAAAAATCACAAGTAGTACTATCACTGTGATAGTCTTAGTGTATACAAGTATGTTCAGACAGTTCTGTCATTTCTACATTCTTTAAGAACTGGAAGAATTGATTTCATCACTTAGAGTGTGATTACTCAATGTTCTTCTTTGTCATATTTTCAGTGTTCCTTTCTGACAGAATGCTGACAGTCACTACCTGTATAATTCACTTTGCTGTGCAGTGAGCACAAAGAGATGCTAAATAGTGAATATTTCAACCTAAAACCATTTTCTATTGCCTTGTTCACAAGAAAATGTGTAGGAAGATGATCGTGTGATCTGCTGAAATTGCACTCAATCAATGATTATTCTATTACACAGCTGACAAATACACACAGAATCTAAAGTGTTGAAACACCTAACATTCCATTTTGAGCGTGTGTTTATATTTCTGCAAATAGTTCAGAGTGTTCCAAAGGATTTGTTTGTCTTTCTAATTTAAAAAAAAAAGATTATTCTGTGCTGTAACAAAACAGAAACTACTGAGATTTATTAGAGAAGTGACTACTCTTTACTGAAAACGTGAAAGCATTACAGATATGCAGGTTTGTGTCTTCTTAAAGAAAGCAAACTTTGTAAAGTGGAGACCTTTTGAACTATCAGAGGCCACACTGGCCACCAGAAATTCAGGTAGGCTTCCTGCCAGAAGACTCCCCATTTGGTCTTCTGCATCTTATCCCCATTCATCCCCTCTGCACCCTGTCCCAGTCCTCAACTTGGACGGATACCTCCTGATATAGAAGAGACCACACCAACCAAACAAGAGAAGAACTAAATAAACCAGGAACAAAACACTGGTCCAACACAGAAGAACTCAGAAATTGGCATCTGGACCTATAATGACCCCAAACACAGATTCTTAGACTCAAGTGTAACAAAACAATCAACAATATCTAAGGAAATATATAACACCAATGTCCAGTTATGTTACAACAGCAATCCATGAATATCTAGAACAGCTGAAACAAAATAAAACAACTATAAAACAAATTTTATTAAGATGATAGAGGTTATTAAAGAGAATATGAATAATTCCCTCAATGTAATCAGAAAAAGAAAGATAAAAATGGAGAAAAAGAATCAATATCTAAAAGAAAGTCAAGAAAAATAAATAATTGAAGTAAAAGAATAAAACAAGTCAAGACCTGAAAATGAAAATGTAGCAAAAGTAAACACAAATTGAGGAAATTCTGGAAATGTAGAATCTAGGTGAGCAAATAGAAGCTAAAGAGGCAAACTCCACTAGATGAATATAAGAGATGGAAGAGAATCTTAGGCATTGAAGATAACATAGAAGTAGTTACTTTGGCTACAGAAAATGTTAAATCTAAAAAAATTCCTGACACAAAACATCCAGGAAATATGGAACACTATGATAAGACCAAACCTAAGAAAAATAGAAATAGAACAAAAATGTCAGCTCAAAGGCCACAAAAATATTTTAACAAACTCATAGAAGAAAATTTTCCTAACTGATGTGGGGATTTCCCTTTGGGTGCTACGATTATCATCAATGAATAAAGAACTGCTTTGAGCCTATAGCAGAGCAGGACAGGGTGGAGCAGACATAGGCTGGATGACTGGACTGAATCCTGGGAGAAAAAAAGGTGAAGTCAGAGAGAAGCCATGTAGCTGGAGACCAGATGCCGGAACTTTAGCTGGTAAGCCACAGCCATATGGTGATACACATATTAATAGAAATGGATTAAATTAATATGTAAATGTTAGCCAATAAGAAGCTAGAGCTAATGGTCCAAGCAGTAATTTAATTAATACAGTATCTGTGTGATTATTTCGGGGCTAAGTGGCTGGGAACCAACAAGCGGCCTCCCTCCTACGCCTAACCTAAAACAGACACCTATAAGGGTACAAGAAGCTTACAGAACACCAAATAGATTAGACCAGAAAAGAAAGTTTCATTGCTACATAATAATAAAAAAGACTAAACATGAAGAACAAAGAATACTAAAAGGTACAAAGGAAGACAATGTAACATATAAAGTCATTCCTATTAGAATTAAACTTTACTTCTCAGTGGAGACTCTAGAAGCCAGAAGAGTTTGAAAAGATGTGCTGCAGACAAGGGAACACAGAAGCCAATACAGGCTATAAACAGAAAAACAAATCTAATACCAGGAAAACATAAAGAAGGGAACTACACACATACACACACACGCACTCCATCACCACCACTACCAACAACAACAGCAAATAGCAGGAATTAACAATTATTGGTCATTGATATCAATAAGATAGAAACAAAGAGAACAATACAAAGAATCAATGAAACAAAGAATTGGTCTATGAAAAAAATCAAGATAGATAAACCCTTACCCAAACTAACCAAACCTGAAGAGAGAATATCCTCATTAACAAAATCAGAAACGAAAATGGGGATGAAGTAATAGAAAAGAAAGAAATCCAAATAATCACTAGGTCATACTTTAAAAAACTACTTTTAAAGGGGCACTTTTCTGCCCCTTCTCTCTCATCTTCAAATAAACCATTCATGTGAACCCTCTTGCATGGCATGACTTCTTTTCATAGTGTTTTTAAATAAGTTATATCATTGTTTCCCTGACCATGAATTGAAATTGGAAAATCTAAAGGAAATGGATAATTTTCTCTATGCAGACAATTTATCAAAGATAAATCAAGATCAGATAAACAATTTAAATAGACCTATAACAACAAGGGAGTAAAGCCCCCTGGAAACAAACAAACAAAAAAAGCCCAGAACCAGATGGTTTTAATGAAGAATTCTACCAGATATTCAAAGAAAGACTAATACAATATATCTCAAATTATTAAACAAAATATTAAGAGTAAGAATTTCACCAAATTCATTTTATGGGGCCACAGTTATCCCGATTAAAAAAAAAACCACAATGTTTCAACACAGAGAATTATGGACTAATTTCTTTCATCAATATTGATGCAAAAACACTTAATAAAATACTAGCACACTAAAACCAAAAACATATCAAAAGGTTTATCCACTCTTATCCAGTAGGTTTTATTACAAGAATGCAGGGATGGTTTAATATATGAAAACCAGTCCATGTAATCCACCCCTAAACCCACTGAAATAAAATCACATGATCATCTCATTAGATAATTAAAAAACTTTTGAGAGAATCCAACATCCCTTCATAATTAAAGGTTTGGAAAGATTGGGAATACAATGGACAGGACATAATATAATAAAGTCAATTTATGGAAAACCTATAGCCAAAATCTGACTAAGTGAAAAGAAACTCAAACCAACTCCACTGAAATCAGGAGCAAGAAGAGGTTGTATACTGTCTCCATATCTATTCAATAGAGTGCTTGAATTTTAGCTGGTGCAATAAGACAATTGAAGGAGACCAAGGAAATATAAATTGGGAAGGAAAAAGTCAAAGCATAGTTTTTTTTTTTCAAATAATATGATAGTATACAAAAGCAATCCTATTAATTCTACCAGGGAACTCTTACAACCAAAAAAAAAAAAAACCCTTCAACAGAGAAGCTGACTCCTGAAGTGAATGGGACCAGATACAGAGACCCATAGCCAAACATTAGGCAAAGAGAAAGACCAAGTTGGAGGTCTCCAATGGGTCCCTCACATCAGAGCTTAGAGAACCCTTCAGAAGGGGGTAGAGGGAGTTTTGGGAGCTAGAGGAGTCCAGGACACTTGGAGAGTGTGGCCCATGGAATCAACTAAACAAGGCTCATGAGAGCTCACTGAAACTGAAGTTATAATCACAGAGCCTGTGTTTGTCTTCACTAAATTCTCCACATATATGCTTGGGTTGTTGGTTTGGTGTTTTGGGGGGCTCCTGACAGTAGAAGTGGGGGATATCTCTTGTTCTTTTGCCAGCTCATTGACACTTTCCTATCCACCAGGTTGTCTTGACCAGGCTTGCTGTGAGAGTTTGTGTCTGGTCTTAGTGTAGCTTGTTGTGCCATGTTCAGTTTATATCCCTGGGAGGCCAGCTCATTTCTTGGGGTAGATGAGAGGAGAAGTGGATATGGGAGAGAGGGCAGGTGAGGGAGAAATGAGGGGAATTGAGAGAGGGGAAACAAAAGTTGGGATGCATTATATGAAGGAAGAATAAATAGAAATGAAAAGAAAAAGAAAAAAGAAAGCAAAGTAAATAACTACACAGAAAACAATATATGCAGCAGTGGCCAATACAAAAATATAAACAACAAAACTTATGCAAAATTGCACAGCATGTGAAAACCCTACTGACTATGATATACTGGCTTATATATAGCTTCTTGCTTATCAAAGATAATTTACAAAGTATAGGACATGCTGACAGATACAAAATTAATTAAAGTCTGCATTGCTTCACTACGGTATAGCAGGTAGTTTTGTCTTCCTATTTGTGACATGCAAAACTAGAATATTCATTGTGGAATTCAAAAATTGAATCTAAACAAGCAAACCTAAATTCACATGTAGGCTCTGTCTTCTTTGCAAAAATCTATGCCCACTTTACATCTTTAACTGATTCAGTTTTATTCTGACTCAAAGGAATATGATTATGGTGCTCCCGTAAATGACAAGCTTGAGAAGAAAATTAACAAACAAATGCTGTAGGGAATTCCAAGGATCCTATTTGTAAAACTGTTACTTCGCTGTTAAGACTCAGAAATAATGGATTTGTTCAGCATGCCTCAACAGAATGTAATATTAAAACCCAATAATTTTTACAGTAGTTCTAAATGATAATATGATACTTTTAAGAAGATATTCCAAGGAACATGAGCTAGGTGAATTATGAGTTTTAGACCAGCATGGAATAGCAGCAAAACTTTCTTATAGTTTCAAAAAAAAAAAACAGATCAAAAGAGAAAAACAGAACATTTTTGTGTACCACATAATTTAAGGCAATTAAATACATATTTTATATTTTAATTTAGAATTTAAATGATGACCTTACCCAATCAACGTAGAAAATCTGACAAATAGAATAACTACCAATGAAGTGTGCTCTTTTTACATTTTATTTTGATTGAAAAAGATAATGTACATTTTTCTTTCAGAATTGTGTTTTCTGAAGACAGACAATTAAGTATTATATTTGAGTGTACAACCAGGATAATCTTAGAAAAAAGTGTGAATAATTGTTAAATGTTTAAAAAGAAATGAGATTAAAGTGGATGATGTTTTCACAATTATACAGAAATTCTTTGCCCGCTAAAGCCTTATTTTTATTCAGGAAATGTTAACTGGAGTGGAGAATGAGAGGACATGGGAGAGGAGGAATAAAGAAGAGGGATTACTAATACTAAATACCCTTGATAATATGAAAACCTACTAATGTAGAGGCTTTGTAAAATACAAATAAAAATACACACAGAGAAGGATGGAGAGATAAAAAGAGGAAGAGACCGATAGTTTAAATAGTTACATAATAGTGGGAACAATGCTTTTCCCAGATAACATAAGCTGTGAAATAAAGAAATTCAATGTCAGGAATGTTGTTGTTATTATTATTATTATTAATTATTTTGATATTTGGTCAGTGATTTCACAGAGAATGCCACATATGGCAGGCTATTGTCTTTGACTTTACTTACCCTTCATAAGATTATAGTAAGAACCTATGATTGATTATCATGTACTTGAACCATAGGAAAGAAAAAAGTCATTCTGCTGCCAATGTAAAAGTTTCATCTTTCAGATAAACTTTCATAGTGCTAGAAGGTTCTATGCATACTACCCGGGGCAAGGAAGTAAATATTGCAACTTCAAAAGCAATTTGTAAGGCAAGATATATTCACTGGCACAATAGTGGCATGAATATAGTGGGATAACCACCCCACTTTCTGATTAGGCGTAAGGACTACTTCACAAATAAGAATTCATGTTGATTATTGTTAACTCTGCCCAAAACTCATTGCTGGCTAGGTATTAGGTTTGAGGGGAGAAGCTAATATCATTTGACTATATAGAAATAACTTATAAATCTTTACCTTTTAAATATTAGTGTAGCTCTCATTCTTCACCAAAACAGCTTCCTTTTATAGTTGATGACAATTAGCACAGAGACTCATGACTGGACAATGTGTAAGAGACTGGCACACTCACATCTCAAAGGGACATCATTACAAAACCCCTATTCAATGATCATCATAGAAGATAAAGTGTAAAGAATGTACACCTTTAGACACAATTAGACAATATGGAAAATAAGATAAATAGCATAACTATAAATTGAGTTTGCTCTTTTCTGATATCATTCTGATAGAAACAATGTTCCGTGTTATTTTTAAGAATTGAGTTTAGTATATGCTGTAAACAGAAAATTAAGTATTAGACTCAAGTTTATAACTAGAGACAGTAAATATCTGTGATCCAATAGTATTTTGCAGACATGGCAGGGCATTTGTAAAAATAAACTCACAGAGGCTGTGACTACCTCCATCAGACTTGCATGAGATCTAGGTTTTTAAAATCCCAGCAAGTGAGAGAACAGAACTCAAGTTCCATCATTGACAACTTTTGGCTTTTGGAGGAAGGAAATTCGGGTTTCATCGAAGATGTGGTCCCTGAGTGGTTACTCTCGCTTCAGTAGATGATCCTAGTTTTATTCACATCTAGGGATACTAAGTAGGATAAAAACAGGGCAAGCAAAATTCAGAGAGAAAGCTGGGGATGTCGGGTAGAAATTTGAGGAGGTAGAATGAAGCTAGATTTGACTAAAACACATTTATTGTCCTTCTCAATCTCATTTACAAGAGAGTTAACATATTTTGAACTATGACCGTGTCTCTCATATAAAACCAATTTTATACAGGTTTATGACTTTTTTGGTATATGTCTGTATTTAGCTTGTTAGCATTTCTGAAAAAGGATATTGTTTTCCCGTTCATCGGGAATAGTGGTTTTTAACTTTTCTTATCATTTCTAACATCCACCAGAAGTTATACATTTGTAACTTTGCTCCACTTCTTAATGCCCCTTTTTGACCCCACCGATCTTTGAGTTTGTATTTTACAGATTCACTTCTCCTGCCTAATATGTGGCAAGACCAACCCACAGGGGACCTCTCGATATGACAGCTCCTGCTTCAACTTTGTGGTCACTAACCTGATGAGAACAGGTAGACATCACCCACATGCACACTAATAAAAAACAAACAAACAAACAGAAAAAAAACCAAATACCACTCCATTATTTCCTAATTATTTTTTGACATTTTTACAAGATGGATAGATACATTTCCCACCTCCAAGTAAATAGTAGATGTCGTGGCTCAGTGTTATGACTGTACTACATCATCCCTCATTTTGGTATGCCATGGAAATGCTGAACAGATTATCAGATTATCACAAAGATTGGCATCCTTTTGCCATCATAATTTCTGACAGAAACCAAGGAGAGTCCAATTGAGAGGAAAATCAAAACTGCTTCAAAATACCTTTTTAAAATTTAATGTTTGAAAATTTATCAAGTGCAAAGAATTATACTAATTTACTCAAAGCATTATTAAATCACATACATCCAGGCATCAAGCAAATCTTCTAGAAAAAACTATGGTGCAATTTAATTTTTGTGGACATTACTGTCACTTCAAGCTACATTAAATTCA
The DNA here is from genome assembly GCF_018167655.1 of Microtus oregoni. Classification (NCBI taxonomy): domain Eukaryota; kingdom Metazoa; phylum Chordata; class Mammalia; order Rodentia; family Cricetidae; genus Microtus; species Microtus oregoni. Next base: position 22,679,773 of record NW_024543060.1, read on the forward strand.
CTGAATTTTCAATCTTTAAAAAAGTTTGTATTCTGCCAAGTCAAGTCATTTATTTTTCTTTGATTTTCAAATATAGTAGTAAAACATAGTTTAAAATATTTATGACAGAAACTGAACAAATTGCCAACTTTTTATATAGTTTTAATGGACTGAATTACCATTGGGTTTTGGGTTTTGAAACAATAAATAAGCATTTGCCCACCTAGTGTTAAAGTGATGAGTGCTTTAATACTAATATATATATTGTTTTTAAAATATATTTTTAATAAAAATAAATCTCCTGAACCTAATTTTCATCTCCCAAGTACTTACTGTCCACACCCTCCCATTTCTCCCCCTTACTCTGAATAGCATCTTTTAATTTGATTTTTAGTGGTGTGTGTGTGTGTGTGTATGTGCTTGTGTGTTTGAGTTTGAAAAACATTCTTTGAAAAATACACTTTTCTGAGGATATTTTTTTTTTGCCTTAAACAACTCTACATTATTTAGGGATAACTATAAGCAAATGTTCACTTCCACACTTCCACATTTGATATTTAAAAATAAACAGAATCTATCCCCTGAAAGGGGGAAAAAAAAACATGAAACAGATAAAAGGAAAAGCAAGTGCAGCAATGGAATTTCTAATGGGCCTCAAAGCCCATAGGTGCAATGCATAATGGCCATGGTGTCAGCAGCTCCCAACCCTCCATTCTGATGAATAGAAAAAGCTGGTTCCATACTGTTTCCCAAAGCGATCCCAAGCAGTGTACATGGAGCAATAGCTGTAAAATGGTGTCCCAACAGACTTATTCAAACATGCAAATTAACAACATTGAGAAAGCAATGTACAGTAATCAGGGCCCATTTAGTATTGTAATATCAGCTGGGACACAATGGCTGTCTGTGTATCCTGTTGACAGTTTGTATTGGTAATTGCCACCACGTGAGTAATTAAGCGCTTTAAACAAGTCAACCATTTCAGCTGTCCTACAAGTTAGGAGTGAAAAGCAAAGCTGGAAGAAAGAGCAATAACAAGGAGACATTAGCCTTGATAACAGGGTCCACCCAAAAGCATATGTTCTCCCAAAGGAGCAGATTTCCAGTCTCATCTGAACCTTAGATATTCTCTTTATTAGCATTTTATATACTGAAATAGCTACATTTCTTGAGATTTTGTGATCCATATTTGGATATAAATGTTATCTTTCTCTAATTTCCTAATTTCCCCTTAAGACATTTAAAAGAATCCTTAATAAGTATCAAAAGTCAAGTACTAGGCATCATTCAATTATTCAGTCTTCATAGCTAATATTTAAGGTGTATATCCTAATATTCTCCTTCAAACAAGTAACAAGTTCAGGTTTGGGGAATCTGTGCTTTTTATTTACAGTACATGTTAAGATTTAGGAAATCAGACATAGTTAGATGTCTGGGGTTTCTAACTGGAATATGTGATTAAAATACTTTAATTCTTTTTTTTTTAACTTATAGGATCTGTATTTAAAATGGTTGCTTATCTCATGCCTCTTTCCCAGGGAAGAGATTATTAGAAAATGACATATTGTCTAATTTCTCCTTTATGTTGAATGTATAAACTCTTCATTGCAGAGAACCTTCTTCTAACTTATGCATAATTTGGAGCTTAGAAGACAGAAAGAATGAAGTGTTGAAATACGGAGCGGAGGGCTGTGTCCCGCCACCCGGCTAGCTTTACCCAAAATAATTACACGGAAACTGTATTCTTTTAAACACTGCCTGACCCATTAGTTTCAGTTTCTTATTGGCTAGCTTTTACATATTGATCTAACCCATTTCTATTAATCTGTGTAGCCCACGAGCTGGCTTACCAGGAATGATCTTAACCTGCGTCTGTCTGGAGTGGGAGAATCATGGCGACTCCCTGACTCAGCTTCTTTCTCCCAGCATTCCGTTCTGTTTACTCCGCCTACCTAAGGGTTGGCCTATCAAATGGGTCTAGGCAGTTTCTTTATTAATAAGAAATCACTCCCACATCATTTCCCCTTTTTCTGTTTAAACAAAAAAGAAAGGCTTTAACTTTAACATAGTAAAATTACATATAGCAAAACAGTTATCAAGCAAGAATTACAGTTACAATATTTATATCTATTTTATCTTTTATCATAACTAAGGAAAACAATAACTATCTATTCATTCTTCAACTCCATCAAAGACTCCAGAAGGATATAATATTACCTAAGTAAACAAGAAATAAGAAAACTCTAGAAATGACAGAGACATCTCACTGCCTGGACAGTCGCCCAAAGTTCCTTTGTACGGTTGGGGCATCCATCTTCAGCCTTCAGGCCCATAATATCCAGCAGACATTTCCATGAAGCAGGAAATTTCAAAGACAGTTCAGTCACTATCTGCTGTGTCCTGTAGAATGTCTCGCAGACTCTTTCATGAGTCATGAACCCCAAAAGACCGTCTCACCTTTAGGCAAGTTCAGTAGTCCTCTCTCTGTGGGTTCTCTTTGTCCAGTTTATGCAACAGTCCAGTCAAGAACAGTTTCTTGCCCAAATGGCTACCAAACTCCATAAGGATCCTCTTCGATGTCTATCTTCTTCTTGAAGTAGATTGGTGCTGCCAGGAGCAGAGTGTCTCATTGTCATGAAAAGTCCTAAGTTATTAAAACATTAAATGACATATTCTGTAGTCTTTGAAAGATATGAAGAATGTCTATCTAACTGAAATGTATCTCTATATATCTAGAAAATCTAACTAACATGACTACAAGCTTGACTATTACTGATGATTATCCATTAACCTATATTTCTTAATTATACATTACATTTTTTAATGAACTACACAATCACAATACCTTAATCAATATCAGAAATACATATACATATAACAAAATTGACCTTTAAATCCATACCAATGCAAATTATTCATACCTATATCATTTCCCCCTTTAAATGTAAAAGAACATTTACAAACAATATTTTGGGAACATGGGCGCAGTTTTTTCTCTCCAAACTGCTTCCTGCTGAATGGGGGCGCTGTTAATCAGATCATTTAGGGTGTAACCTGTGTGCCAGGTTTATCTCAGTTGCCAGTTGAGTGAAGTAATTTTTTGAGGGTGTTCACAGGAACTTTTCGGGAGGTCGTGGTCTATCATACCATATCAGGATAGATGCAATCCATAGGGTCTGGTCCTCTGTGAAAACAAAAGAAGACCCTTTCCAAAGCATCATATCCTTAGACCCAAATTCTGAAGTCATACCCTCATGATATCCATTCTGGTTACACTTGGCAGTCCATATAATGAAATGTCTCTCTGTACTTAGCTCCTTCACAGTCAAAAAATTTAAAGAAAACACAATGTACATAATCCAGACTCTCTGTGAATTTTCCATTTTTACATGGCTTATTTTTTTTTATTTTTTTTAATCTCTTAACTATCTGTATTGTCTCTTTAAAGACTTTACCTTTTTTTTTAAAACCATTAACTTTATCTCTTTATTCTTTTTCTTCTCTCTCTCAAGCCTACGTACATTCATCCAACAGTGTGGTCTTTTATGTCTGAATCTGTTTTATTGTGAATCTGTAACATTTTTTTACTATCCAGGAGCATTTCTTAAAATGTTAAGCAGTTCTTAAAAACTTAAGTTGTACCATGTAGGGGTAATATGGTACTGTCTGTTTATTGCCAAGTCTAAACCTTAACTGTGCTGTTTTTATGGTAATTACGGCAGCTCCTGCCTGAGGTCAGCACAGTTCAGCATGGAGCAGCTGCTCCTGCCTCAGATCCATTGCTGCCCCTGAGCTGAGCACAGTTCCAGGCACATAGCAAGTCCACATTGGAGCCACATTTAGCAGTTTAATTTTGAGACTGAGCATGCAGCACAGAAACTCTTTTTATCCAAGTTACAGCCAAATCTGAAACGCAGAACAATGTGCAGTCTGAAAACACGCCATGCCCTTCCACCTGCCTAAGCCTGATTCGGCCCTCTGTCCAGGCATGGTCTCAGAGAACTCTCCTTCCGATCCCAAGCGGGAACATAAACATTCAGTCCCATAAAAGCTGTTGAAATGCTTTAAAGGCAGAGTTTGCATTGGCGGCACAGTCCTAGGAAGCCGCACTTTAAAATGACGCAGCTTTTTTTTCTGCTGCTGTTGCCGAATCAGGAAATCTGTCTAGAGCACGCCACCAACAAACAGCCAAAAGCTGTGTTAAACTCTGTTTTCGTCTCTGATTAAAATTAAGCTCTCTTGGGTTTTACGTGGAGTTCATTAGCACGTTGGGCGCCACTCTGTTGAAATACGGAGCGGAGGGCTGTGTCCCGCCACCCGGCTAGCTTTACCCAAAATAATTACACGGAAACTGTATTCTTTTAAACACTGCCTGACCCATTAGTTTCAGTTTCTTATTGGCTAGCTTTTACATATTGATCTAACCCATTTCTATTAATCTGTGTAGCCCACGAGCTGGCTTACCAGGAATGATCTTAACCTGCGTCTGTCTGGAGTGGGAGAATCATGGCGACTCCCTGACTCAGCTTCTTTCTCCCAGCATTCCGTTCTGTTTACTCCGCCTACCTAAGGGTTGGCCTATCAAATGGGTCTAGGCAGTTTCTTTATTAATAAGAAATCACTCCCACATCATTGAAGTATTTAAAAACATACTAATGTAGTAATATAGACATTTAAATAATTCAGCCTTGAGGGATACACCTGATGATAATTAGACTAATCACCTTCAAAAGGTACAGCACTTACACCTTTTCTTTTTCTTCTCTGCAATGAAGAGTTTATACATTCAACATGAAGGAGAAATTAAAAAATATGTCATTAACCTGGCCTTTGGCAGTCAATGATCCTTTTAGGCCACTATAGTCAGTATTTATTCTATTTTTTTCTAACCTTGTATAGACTGGGGTGACAAGGGAGGATGCTAATTGCTCAGAGGATAAGGTTACTTCAGTGTGTTATCAGGGTCAGCAGTATTAGCAGGGATAAAGAAACACCTGTATCTGAAGTTGACCCAAGAATCTGGAGTAGAAGAAATTCCGAAGTATTCATACTTTTTATAAATGATACATGAGATTTTTATAGACATTTCCCAGTTGCTCCCATGTGAGAGAAACTTCCCACAATGGCTGAATGATTGACTCAATGGTTATAATTAACCCAGAGGACTTCACACATGTCAACCATCACAAAAGTATTTAATATATCCTTAACTTCACTCAAATGCTCAGCTTCCTCTAACCAGCAAGAGATTTAGCTTTGATAATTTTACTTGAAATACATAAAAAAACTCTCAAGGCCTTTTAGGTGTCTCTGCAGAAGCACAAAGATGCTTGCTAATTTTAGTCCCTCTAAGAGGAACAGCTTTCACATCATTTCTCTCAAAGCCCTTGAGCTTTAATATTGGTTCTCTCCTTACCTTTAATAATAGTATAAGATACTTATATAAATAGTATTAAAGCAATGGTCTGTTCTTTCATTATGGTGGGAAAAGATAAAACTATGCATATTTAATTTTTTACATGAAGGGAAAGAATGCAGAAGTCACTGACCAAGTTGATGAGTTCAGTGACCAAGTTGAGTTAAAAAAAATGTTTAAGAATAATACTAAAACTATGTGGGAAAAACATGTAGCAATAGTCTAATAAAGATGAATCCAAGAGATCAGGCAAGAGATAATTTGCACCTAAGTAAGCAGAGGGACTTAGGGATACTACGTATATGAAATACAACTTTTAAGGGGAAATGAGCATAGTACAGCATTAGTGAAGAAAATTAAATTGAAGTATTTGGTGTGGGAGCCATTGGGACCTGGTTTGCCTGCTCAACATTGTTAACAAGCACTATATATGAAATCATGAGCACATTGTTCATATATCCCCAACATGGATGGGAGATTTATTGAAGTATCTCTACAAAATCGTTACAACATTCAGGTTTTTCTCCTTCTGCTCAGAAGACAAAGGAGAAATCTGACAGAGAGTGAGGAAAAATTGCAGTTCACCTAATAGGCAAAAGTTTGTTTGGAGTTTATGTACACCTAGAGAAAAACACATTTGCGAAATGCAAGGTGGATGAGTGTTAGTTTTCAGTGAAACCCAGGCAGGAAAGGAGTCCAAGCACCATGTATACTCAGAAACTGGAGAGGAGATTAAGTGGTATTCACTATGTAACAACTGTTTACATTGACAATTTACTTTCATATTTTATTGCATTAGGCATTATAATGAAAGATGAATTTTGATATACTATATATATATGAATGTTTCATTCTTTCCTATAGTGTTCACTATCCTCAACTTCCAATAAATTCAGCCATTTCATCTATGATTTTTGTGTGTTAGTAGAACTAATTCTTAGATTAATGTTATTCCCAAATCATTGAGAATTCATTTCCTTTTTACACTATTGGATTTAGAAAAATAAATTTTACTTAACAATAATAACACAGAATTTTTTTTATAGAAATATACTAGTCAAATGAGCCATTCCCTATGGTGGGATCCATTGCTCAGCCTTAATATGAATGGGGAAAGGCTTGGTTATTTCTCAAATTGACATGCCAGACTTTGTTGACTCCCCAAGGAAAAGCCTTACCCTTTCTGAAGAGTGGATTGGGAGGGGGAAGGCAGAGAGGTGGGGGGCAAGAGAAAGGGGGAAGAGAAATTGGGGTTGATATGTAAAAGGAAAATTAAATTTTTAATAAAAATATAAAAAAATAATTTAAAAGGAAATATTTTTCATCTAATTAATATCCTAGCTCCTAAACGTGTCCCATGTTCTTATCAGACTTACTCAGCTAACTTGCTCTTTGTAACGTTTTTATATGCACTTAGACTGTCATTCAGAAAATTTCTCTAGCAACTGGCAGCCTGGTTTTCAATAGTGACAATTCCTTCATCTTAATACTAATGTTTTACTTAAATTTGTCAAGAGTTGATACCATATTTACCTAATGAAAGGTTTAGGTGATTTATTATGAAATAAACTCTGAAACTTTAATTAACTTATATAACTTTAATATGTGGATCACACTGGGATATTTTTCATTTTGTATATCATAAATCACTAATCAAATTTTAAAAGGATATTTACATACTTGGCAAACATGAAGGATGTGTGTATCATTCATTGCTATGCTAGTCTAATTAGGAGGGTTCCTTATCTGAAAGTAAGTTTGTTTTCTGGCTGCACAGGTTTAAGTATGGAGCCAATGATAAAAGCAAAAACCAAACATGACAGATGCTAAAAATCACCTCCATCACTCCCCTTCCTGCACATGGCAGTCTCTGACTAGTGAGAAAAGTATCCTGTTTGAATGTGAATGTATCCACCTGCTTAAATTGTAGTGCCTAGGGATTAGCTTATCAGCTCTGCAATTTAGCTTATCACTTCTGAAAAAATTGTCCACCAAGAAGTATGCCTGGGATTGTTCCTAAAGATGTCTCTGAGTAATAATATACCGGACTTTGCTGACATTTTTGAAGATTTCTAGCCCCATAAATCATGCCATTTGCTCGACGTCTTTATTTGTATTATGCCACATGAAAATATATTGTCAAATATAACCTACTTATTGTTTTCATGGTTTATTTCTAAAATACTATCACAAATTACTTACATTCCAATTTTTGTTCTTTTCAGGTAAATATCTCAAAGATAATTGTTTCTGTATCTGCAGTATATCTAACATATACTCTCATTAATGTCAATGTAATATGTTCCATTTAATACACATCCTAATTCCTTCATCTCCTGAAGATGTGGTTTTAATGGACATGTGTGTTTCTTTCTGACCACTAATAATGCCATCATAAATATTTATGCAAATGTATCTTTGAAGTTTGTGTGTTTTTGGGGGGGTTTTTTTGAAGGTAACGAATAGCTGGTACATGTTAGCAGTACCTCTGACCATATACAACAATAGGAGAAGATACATTGATTAGAGCCAACTTAAAATTACGGAAGAGCTTTACAAGAATAGGGTTCAGCATCAAAAGACATATACTTATTATTTTGATAATTATTTCCAAGTTGATAGAAATATAGTTAAAGTAATAAGTGGTATATGTTTGGTTAAGAATGAAAGTTCGAACTAATGACCTTAGTGAGTGCTATTGGTGTGATGTGTCACGGATCTCCTTGGTGATCACATTGGGCTTGATTTGTGTGAAGTTAAACAATACTGAGTCTCTTTGTTTCGCTCCAACTCTCTTCCTATCCTTTCTTCCCTCCCTTTATTTTCTGTCCCATTTTCTTTTCTGTTTTTGACTACCTGCATTGCCTCTTTTGAATACACATTCCCACATTTAACTGCTTACAATACTACATTCTTCTAAACATTTTGTTCTTACACTAAATAATTTGTTTCACACCACTATTATGCTTTGATTGTAATAATATTTTTGACATATAAATTTATCATGTATAACTTTTTTGCTGTACTCTGACATACCCATTTAAAATATTTTGGAGAGGTGTAGGTCGTAAATGATGGGAGGTTCCTATGAATTCCACTAGGCATCCACTGGAAATTGGATTTTCTTAAGCAAAGCTTGGCCCGCTACTTTTTCTTGTCTAGCTAACAAGCGACTTGACCCTTAAGGAAGGTAGAGGAACAAGTCCAAATAGAATTCCCCTTCAACATTTCATATTCTCTCCTTTCTTCTAACCAGAGAGCATCTAGACAGCATCTCTAAAAAGAGCAGGTAGGTGGAGCTCCGATGATGAAAAGACTTCCGTCTTCACTACCAATCTGCAGGGTATCGTCAGGACTAGACACATTCAGTCAATGAGAGACATTTTTGATATTTATGAATACTAAGCTTACTAAATCAGGGGTATGAATATACAAAAAAAAGGTCAACTAAGAAACTACAGAATATTTGGTAAGTATCCTAGAAGAAATGGTTAAAGGTTGAGCGAAGGATGAAGGATTAGGGAAATTAATATATTAGTGTACAGGGGTGTGTTTAGTTTTTTTGGCCCGACAAACCTCTTCACCGAAGCAATAATCCAAATCAGACCAATTCAAATCAAATTGGAAGAAGCCCAGGTTTAATGGATTCGAGCGCTCCCAGGTGGCCTTCTGGGAAAACACGGAGAGGGAGAGGGGAACTGGAGAACTGGGGAGACCACGTGTTCATTTTCTAGCGGGGGAGGGGGAGAGCAGTTTAAATAGCCTGTGGGAGTGGTCTTGATTCTCCCTGTGGAAGGGGTCACCATTTGGTGGACTTTCTAGGAGGTGGAGTCTGTACTGAGGCAACTCCCAGGGGAGCGGTCTTGGAACTTTCCATCAAACATTCCAGACTCCTTGTATATATGGATGTCAGGGGCTGGGGTGACACTTCCAAGCAAACATTCCAGACTCCTTGGATAAAAGGGGTGCCGGGGAGCTGAGGTGAGACTTCCAACCAAACAGGGTGTGTTAGCTGTCCAAGCACTAGAAAAGATGACGACCAGAAGATCATGATTCTGAGGAGAGCCTATATAGAAAGAGCCAGACAACAAATACACAAAAGAACAAGAAAAAAAGCAAGTTTTATTCTTTTCCATTTAAAGCAAGTTCAACAAGTGCTTCCTTAAAATTACTTACTTTAGTAACTGTAAGTTCATTAGCGTATAGTTTAACATTTTTTGAATTAAAAAGAAAATCCACGTTTTATATTACTAATGTGTTCTTCTATACTGCTGATTGTTTTCACTGGCTTTGGGAGATATTTAGTGCAATGGACTCTTTAGAGTTCTTATGTAAAAAATCCAATCTGGAAATAAGGATGCTTTGAATTCTTCCTTTCCTGAATTCTTTATATCCTTCATTTTTCTTATTGCTGCAGATAATCCTTCAATTACTGTATAAAACAGGAAGTGAGAGACGAAGCAATCTTGTCTTCTTCCTGATTTTATTGGAAATGCTTTGAGTTTTTCTCAGTTCACCCGAAGGGAAAAAAATAGGTAGGCAAGAGATGATATAAAGATGTTATTAATATGAATCTGTGGTTTCAGTGCCAGTTAATGTTAGCCTAAAGTAAGCCTTAATACATTAGAATTTCTTTTCAGTGTATCTTCTAGGTATAAGAGGACATGGAACATCGCTGTAAGACATTCCCCCAAATGTGTCAGAGGATGAAGTGGCTAAAGGTGATTTTTAAAAAAATGAGGCTGTATTTAGAATTAACAAAAGCCTGAAAGCCATGCTGCTGCCCACTAGATTTTGTGAATTTATGTGAGGACATTTTTTAAATTATCAACAATGGGAGATCCTGTCTCTGAATACAACACTAAAATTAATATTTCATCAGTTGGAGGAATTTATATGAGGCTCTTCATGCTAAAGAGGACAGACTTTATTTGAAGAAACTTGGAAAAGAGAGAGAAACAGAGGCATTTCCCTCTGCAGCTCTATCGTGGCATGCACACACTAGGATTTGCATGTGAATTAGTGTTCCATGTCTGTGCTAGATCCCAAAGAACATGATGTTCAAACTTATATGTAAAATTTCCCTTTTCATTTTACTATGGATTGTTTTCTTTAGAAAATTTCATAAAATAAGGTAGAAATTTATTTAGAAATACTCTTAAAAATGCAAGGGGAACTAAGCATTTTTCAGTTATTTACAAGAAGGAATGAAAAATAACATCAAAGTAAGTAATAGTTTTTCAATATGATAATATGATTGGTCTTAATTTCTTTTAGGTTTATTCTCTTTAATAGGTATCAATGCATTTCAAATATTATGTGATAATCATTTAATTACATTCCTTGCCAACCATTCTTGTCATTTTCTTAGACAAACTGGGTGACCTATGATTTATCTGTATTTCAGGCAGCCCATAAATGTATATGTGGATACTAAGCTCTCAAGGAGAAAATTTGAAACTAGTTAATTTCCCCTTTTGACAATGCTTACACCTTGATTTTACCAAGCTGACTGCTCATTAAAATTAGTTAGAGAATTTCTTAGAATTAAGTGGCCCAAACTCCAGATTATGTATGTAACAGATCTTGGATAGGGTAAGGAGAATGAATTTTTGATGAACTCTGGTATTCAGAAGCTGTGACTGCCAGATCAGAGTTTCTGTGACTGTATGACTATGGTTTTTCCTTAGAGCACATTCTACTATATTCAAGACGCTTCCGGAAGTCTTGAAAAGTAATCTACTTTTTAAAATTTAAGTAGACATCCAATTTGTTTTCAGTATGCTTGGAAGACTAGAATGATAGGTGTTGGAATGAAAGAACATGGACTTCAGGATTGTCTAGTTCTGCCAGCGTGGGGCATGGAGATGGCATGAAACAGTTCTGGAATATACCATAATACGGAAGGAGGGGGAGGAGGGGTGAAGAGTGGAGATAAGGTATAAAGGAAATAAAAACTAAGGTGCAATAGTTGAGATTTAGAATGAAATAAGCATCACTGAAGGCAAATATCAAATATGAGTGCAAAAATGTAAGAAATAGAATCAACTTCTTAAGAATACTAGAGTCATTATCTTAAACTAAACCCCACTTTAAAATTTTCTTCCCTGATTTTTGTTTAACATCTATGATTTTAAAAGTTTCCTTGTGTGAGAAAAGTTGTGTCTTTCTTTGCTTTGATACTCTTTGTGCTCCTATTGTCTCTTATTTCCGATTAATGACAAATACTCAGATTTTAGGTGCCGGAGCTGATTGCATGAATGTCATCCTACATACAATCACATCAACTTCTGTAGAAATTCCATCGTCACAATCATTTTCCTTTATAATTTATGCAACCATGCACCGTTTTATTCTCCGAGGCTCAAAGTGCGTATCATATTTGAGTCTTAGAAATTTGAAGGGAATCATTGAGAATATTTTAAAAGGTTTTTAAAAACGATTTTAAGTGATTTTAATTTAAAAAAAATATTCCAAGTGTAATAGTAACTATTTTATAGCAATACAAAGGAAAAGAAGTCTGTGATTTTATAAACCCAACAGACAAAATGCTCAAAGACATGACTACATTCTGTTGACACTTTGATCCGCCAGCTTTGTGTGACATAAATCTTGCAGTCACTGGCAAGCCAGAAAAGTGTTCTTGAAGGCTGAGGGCTGGAGCCAGAAGACCCAAACAAGTGAGAACAAATCAGAAAACATAGCCACCAAATGAAAGGAGCTATTCTTATAATGTGTATGCTCCTGGTAGCGCAGAAGAAATTATTTCAGCTCCCCATTCATGCATAAGGCAAGGATACCAGGAAAATGAACTGGCTCTCCAATGAACAAATTCATACATGGCTTTTGTTAAAATACTTCAAAGTAGTTTTGATGACAGAATCAAAATTTGTCCCTTTTATAAAAAAGGCAATAATTTCTACTCATTAAGTACATATGCATTAAGTATGTTTTAAAAATCACATGGAAAATACTCACATGAAAATAATAAATTGAAGAAGTGTTCAAATATGGCTACTAGAAAGTTGATTTTCATTTGTAAAAGAAAGTACACAAGAAACAGGAAGTAGAAAACATCAAAAGGAGGTTCGTATAAGATTAACAAATGAGAGAGAAACAAGAGTTCAGAATTACTATTGTACAGAATAAAATAATAGAATACCATCTCAGGGTGTAACTTAAGAGAAATTGAAAGTACTCTTAATACCCAAATTGTGTAGGAAAGAAAAAACTGCAGAAGTATAATGAAAACATTTGTGCATTATCAAATGCTACCTTGTGTTTTGCAATTGCTCACCATTTTACATGACTGGATTTTATTTTTATAAAATCTTATGACTTGAACTTTCTGTGCCTTAGAATAGTTTATATTCAAAGTATGCATTGTTTCAAACTTATTTATTCTTCTGTATCTTCCGATTACTCCTTTTCAGATATATGTACATTTTAAAGATAAATATTACACCCACCAGCAACAGGCAAATCATTTAAATTTTAAATTCAGAAATTAAAAATACTATCATATGAAAATAACTTTCTTTCAAACACCTAGGAAAATCAAGTTATTTTCTACCATGAATAAAGAAAATCATTTGATGTGCACCAATTATTATGGACAAAGGCTTTCTGTTCAGAACACTTGGATCATAAGCGTCTTCCTTTACACATGTCCGCATGGTGCTAGTGAGCCTTGCCGTGCTGCAGCTCACGAAGTGAGTGACAGATGTGAGAATCTAATTGGTCTTTATTCAAAGTCACAAGTAAGAGAGTGAGACACACACGTTAGAGGACTTGGTTAATTTGCTAATGACTAACTCCACTTCATTATTTGAACATAATGAACAAGCAGATTTAAGCTATGTAGGCCAGAAAATAAATCTAAGGTAAAACCTTTTTAATCACACACCTTGAAAACCTGTTAAATTTGTGAAAAAGTTTATGTCCAAACTTCAAGAGTAAGAAAAATCACTCAATATTAGCAGTTTTATTAGAATATTTTTAGTGAATACTAATAAGGTTGGCTTTTTCATTGCCTTTGTGTTCTCTATTGTCTTTTTTTTATTTTCTGAAAGATCTGTGTATTCCTATTTCAGAGACTAGCAATGTAATAAATTTACTGTTTGACCTCTTGATAATAATATCTTGATATTAAAATCATGCTATGTTTTCATTTCTTTCCAAAAAGTTGATATTAGGAAAAAGAAAAAAAGAAATTTTAGTGTGGGAAAAGAAGTTTCAGTTAATGACATTTTAGATACCTTAGGTTAGCTATAAAGTAAATAGCTAAAAATAAATGTATTGACTCCTTTAATATTTCTGCTTCCTTGTTGTTATTCTACTTCTTTTCCCCAATTTAAAAAACCTGTTATTAGTATTTCCAATGCCTTGTAACCTAGATATGACGAAGCCACCCCAACATCTCTCAGTATTGCATAAAATAAGAACTCAAGTGGTACTAATTTTACCTTTCAAATATTTTCAACTAATTCTACTTACTCTACTTTGCCTAGACTATGTATATTCTCTGGAGTGACAGTCTAAATAAATTTTAACTATTTGCATGAACAAATATGGGCCTCTTCATCATAAGAGATTGAGGCAATTCCTTATAGATATCAATCAAATCCTGAAAGATATGAGGAGTTGATATTTCCAAACCCAGTACATGACATGTTCAACTTTCTTGCAAGAGTTAAACTCTGAACAGAAGCCTTCATTTTTTTAATGCCTCAAAAGGGGAGAAAAAGGTCAATATGTAGTTTGATAAATCCAATAAAACTGAGATTTCTTTTGTGTGCGTGTTTGACTTCCTAATTAGGAGTCCTTTATTTTTTATTTAATCTAATTAAGTTTGCTTGAAGCCTTCTAAGAGATTTTATGATCCAGAAAATATTTGCTTAGTAGCAACAATTTGGCCACATTTCTTATTGTTTTCCAAAGACTCTTCTATCCAACTGATTAAGGAATGTTTTATTTGCTACACTACTCCTATTACTTCCAGGTGTAGTAATGTCTGAAAGCTTTTAGATTAATCATACTTTTGGTCAGAGAATAAGTGCAGCTAAGGCTTAGAATTACAATTTCCTCAGAGTAATACCACTGAAGAACATATTATTTGATTATAATTTCATATAATGCTTGTGTAAATTTCTCTATATAAGAATATACTCCGCCGGGCGGTGGTGGCGCACGCCTTTAATCCTAGCACTCGGGAGGCAGAGGCGGGCGGATCTCTGTGAGTTCGAGGCCAGCCTGGTCTACAAGAGCTAGTTCCAGGACAGTAACCAAAAGCTACAGAGAAACCCTGTCTCGAAAATAAAAAAAAAAAAAAAGAATATACTCTTCAAATTCTGTGTGTATATGTAAGCATCATTTGTACGTAAATCATTTATCTCAACCATCTATGTATATATCTATATCTAGTATCTGTCTATGTATCTGTCACCTGTTTCTCTTTGACCACAGTTGTAGCTCTCTGTAATAGACATTAGAATGGTTGAAATTGTTACAGCTTCAAATTTATATATGAAATGTTTAAGATAAAAAGTACTTTGTGCTGTCCTACATTTTAGAGTATGTAAGAGAAATAATACGTACCTGAAAAGAAAGAGTCAAATGAGTAGCCCTGTTAACAAAATTAAAAATTAGAAAATCCTAAGAGATTAATGATTCTGGAAAGAGCTCAATTTCTAGGATCTAAAAATCCAAGGAATCTAACTATTAACAGAAAAAGTCAACGCAACATATGCTTTGCTCTTTAGAAAAGATTTTCAAATATCTTTTTTTCTGTCTGTAGCTCGCTTTGGTTTGTGAATGTCGAAAGTCACAGATCTAGCTGAATAGTCATTAAGTTAGAATCTAGAAATCTTGAATGTCCTTAATAAGCTCTTACCATTTAATTATGCCTCTGTGCTTGGTATTCATTTGCACCCATGCTTTCTGTAGTTAGTTTCTTGAAGAAGTCTAAGAGTATAAAACCAGCATACCATTTATGGGAAGAAAAAGCAAGATAATCCAAATTACATCTAAAATTAATTGCGTATTTGATCAACTTCATTTGATCAAATACGCAAAGTTTTTTGAGGCGCCACGAGGCTAAAGGATGAGTGAAATATAACTGTTTCCTTTAGTAAATTATAGCACACTAGGAAGACAGACAAGTATAAGATAAAAAAAAAAAGGGTTCAGCAGCATGACAGTTTAAAAATTAATGAAAATTTTAAAATAAATGAAAAATTAATGAAGAAAGCAAATAAATTCTAACTCAGAAAGCAGAGGTCAGGAAAGCATTTGAATTTCTCTAAAGAGGAACCAGAGAGATGGTTCAGCAGGGAGAGGTGCAACCCAACAAATGTGACCACCTGAGCTCAGTTCGTAGAAACTACATAGGGTAAGGGGAAAAAGCAACTCCCGAACTCACCTAGAACATGAGCATAGATTGTTCCAGATGATAAAATAAATGACGGAAGATTTCTAAATTAAGAGATTTTTAAGCAGCAAGTATTTAATTACTTCCAACCCTTTTCAATGGCATGGTTTTAGGGTCTGCATGATTTTGTTAGAAACTGCAATTGGGAAGTTATTTGGGGGCAAGATTTAATTGGATCCTAAAAAGATGAGATCAGTCAGCAGCTAAGGAAGGGTTGGGGACTGTGTGCTAGTGCCGAGGACTCAGAGACTACTTAATGCTGCTGTGGAATGGCTTGCCCGAGCTCTGGCTTAAGATGAGAGAAGTGTTTGATCCAGAAAGCAGTGTGGAGAAGGAATTTGTGCCATGTCTAATCAATTAATTTATTACAAAGCCTGAATTAGGCAGCAACAAGCATGAAGCAGCTTTGTTTTTATCCCATCAGTGTCTTCAACAACTCCGTATCCATCCCCCCCTCTCCCGCCCACTACTCTAAATGACATCTGACAAAACTGCAGAGTTTTGCAGTCACACTTTGTTTAAGAACTGTGATATTTTCTTTTAATTTAAATTGTAAAAAGTCAATTCTGGGTCATAGACAAAATGGAGTTATGAAAATGAAAGAGAGACATCCAGAGAAGAAAGTTTTCAGCAGGACCGGATGTGAGTGAGCGGGGAATAAATGACTAACCTCCATTATATAAATGTTGGAAAGGAAAACAGTGATCGAAAAATTATGAAGTGGATAGAAATCAATTCTAAGCAAAACTGGCACTTATATTTTATATCCAATTTAGCATATTTCTTCTATCCTGCTCTTTCTCCTATCTGATGATGTATAATCTTCTGGTTGTCTTGTGCAGACTCTTCAGAAACACGAGCCCTGCTTGAAATTTCTTTCCACAGTTTATGATCCACAGCAGACTGATAAGTATCTGTGACAATCAATACTTAGTTGTACAGATTGTCCGACGCCTGCCTCTCCTCTCATAAACACTCATCTCTTCGGATTTACTTAACACTTTGGCTTAAATAAAACGAAGATAATCTGTTTGCTCACTGATAATCTTGCTGAGTTTGAGGTACTTAATTGGTAGCCTTCACAAAGGATCTCAGAGCAAATAGACGAGCTAAGGAGATGGAGGTGTAGACTATTAAGAAAGTGAAAGACGCAAAGCCATGAAGGAGAGGTAGCTGATAATAGACACTTTGTTGTGTCTGCAGTCATTGTGGACAAGAAGCCTATTCTCTACAGACCTGTGTAAACTCACATCTCAATTTTCCTCCAGATACTGGGACTAGAAACGAACACATTTAAAAACCAAATCACATCAGTTACTCTTGAGAATAGTTTCTGGTGAAGGAAAGTTAATTTACAAAAAACATCTCACTGATAATATAATGAGGAAAAAAGTTCCAAAAACAAGAAAAAAAATGACAGATCAGTGCATATGCTAACAACTGGTAACACATTGGACATTCAGGGAAGAGGGAATGGAAAGTGTATAGAGCAGGAGGACCAGCAACCTCTGGACCTTTGTCAAGCAAAGAACTCAAAGTTTGTACAGGACTCCCTTGGGACATTTTTCCTTGATGAAATGGTTGTGCAGGACACTCTTAGTCACATTATAGAAAGCCCTAAGAACTAAATGGAGATTTGCTATGCTGTATTAGGACACTTAGCATCTATAAAACGTGTATTTATGGCACATGCTGTCACACTCACCAAATACATAGGTAATTCTTTGTATTTTATTGTTTTTTTTCAAATGTGATTTTGATTCATATACACTGTCAAACACAGTGGCTTTGAAAAAACAATTCCATTTTTAAGAACTTGCAAGATTTTAAAATGATCAACAGACATTTCAGGCAGAAGAAATATAGTTATGAGAATAAGAAAGGCAAATATCAAATAAAAAATTTTGAAATATCTAATGGTGCTTGATATTTCACCCAAAGTGACATTTATGTAAAACAATAGAACTTCATTTAATTATCTTGATTTTCAATAACCACAACACTTATGGAATCTTAAGTAGAAAATTAAAATGTTATTAACACAATACTATTTGCATTTTAAAAACAGATATTGAATTCAGAAAATCTTTACTTCAATATCTCAGAGTATCAAGAATTGTTAACAAAGGGATTGTGTGGAATATACAAGTTCATCTCCAATCCCAACAATAGTACATTTAATTGTAAATGACCAGTAAGTTGATAATGACTAAGGTAGGCTTATTTTCTGATATCTATATCAACTTCTTAGTTCAAACATGTCTCCGATCTAGTGCTCTCCTCAAAGGAAAGAAGATCCTTCATTTAGGTTGATATTCTGTGCATTTTCCATCTAATATGGATAGTTGTATGAATGGTGTGACCATAATCACATAGGCACATAATCCCACAGGAAAGCCAAATCTTCCAGGCTAGTCCCAAACTCATGGAGACCAATCTGTCTTAATATTCTAAGTTGCTAGGATTATATGCATGAACTACCACATTGGACCAGTTCACATTATTTTTTGAGGCAAGGTATCTAATAGAATCTGAGTCACCAGTTCTGATGGATAGAATGTTAGTCTCTGATTCTCCAAGACTATGAATAAAGGCAGCCACTGATACACTGGGTCATTTACATAGTTGATGTGGGAACTTCTGTATATGTGTTGCTTTTATTGGTTAATGAATAAAGAAGCTCCTTTGGCCTATGATAAGGCAGAATAGAGCTAGGCAGGAAAACTAAACTAAATTCTGGGAGAAAGTAGGCAGAGACAGTAAGATGCCATGTAGCTGCAACAAGAGACAATAAGCCACAGCCACATGGTGATACACAGAATAATAGAAATGGGTTCACTTAAGACATAAGGGCTAGACAATAAGAAGCTTGAGCTAATAACCCAAGAAGTGATTTAATTAATACAGTTTCTTTGTTATTTCAAGTCTGGATGGCTGGGAATGAACAAGCAGCCTTCACAAACACATAGATACTCGGGATCTATACTTTGGCCCTCAAGCTAATGCACCAAGCACTTTGTCAATTCAGACAGCCAAAAGGTCCATCTGTGTCTATTTCCAGCTATAATTAAGTTGAATGTACAATAGCTATGTTACAAATCTATGATAAATATTCTAATACCCCAATGTTTGTTTAGCTTTATGTTGAACTATAATGGCTTTTACTGATAATTCAAAGATAGTGGCCTGTGATGTTGAAGACAAATCTGATGTTTCATGCTCAGACTGTGGACATAAAACTGTATGAGGCATTGCTGCCTAATCTTAAGAGTTGTTTTTAAGATGGTCATTTGCTAAAGCTATGTGGTACTTACCTAACCTATTGAATATTCAATGAAGCTGCTGCAAAGCTTTGGAACATTGTACAATGCCTCCAAACTGTAAACAACAATCAAAACACAGTGTTAGTATATTAAAATTGTCTGCACATCTTTCTTCCTATAAGAAAATCATTGCTGTCTTCAGAGACAACCATCTCAATTTTTTTTTTGCTTTTTTTTTAATTGAGAAAAGGAAAAAAAAGTTTCAGCCTCCCCCCAGCCTCCCATTTCCCTCCCCCTCCTCCCACCCTTCTCCCCCTCCCCCCACTCCTCTCCCCCTCCCTCTCCAGTCCAAAGAGTAGTCAGGGTTCCCTGCCCTGTGGGAAGTCCAAGGTCCTCCCCCCTCCGTCCATGTCTAGGAAGGTGAACATCCAAACTGGCTAGGCTCCCACAAAGCCAGAACAGGAAGTAGAACCAAAACCCCCTGCTATTGTCCTTGGCTTCTCATCATCCCTCATTGTTCGCCATGTTCAGAGAGTCCGGTTTAATCCCATGCTTTTTCAGTCATAGTCCAGCTGGCTTTGGTGAGCTCCCAATAGATCAGCCCCACAGTTCCTTTGTTTTCTGTTTCTCTCTTAGAGCGTTATTCTCAATGTTCTTTTGGCCATTGTCTACTCTTTCTGTTTCTTTTCTTTCTATTTCTGTGTTCCTAAGCACTCTTCCTTGGGAATTGCTAAGCTGTTAGCCTCTTTATTTGTCATGAGCTGGGAAGGAGAACTGCACAAAACTTGTCCTCCCAGAGTTGGGAGAGGAGCTCACAAGGCCATCTCCATCCTCAAATACATACAGGTCATCCTTTCCTAGAGAGAAAGAGATGCTTTCCTCAAGGGTATAACCACCCATGAGTGGCCTATGCTTCTGCACATAACCCTACAACTGGACTGCTATAAATCTGTCTAATTAAATTCAAGTTTCACTAGGAGATTTCAGTGCAGTAATTTACTTGGTTTGCCATTGATTACCTATCTGTGGGCACTAGACAAAGGTGCGTTTCCATAGAAAAAGTTCACACAATACGTAACATCTATGTGTGTGTGTGTGTTTTTTTTTTCATTTATTTCTCTTCACTTACTCTCTGGTATTATTCAGTCATTCTTTCTCCCTTAAGAACAAGATAATAGAACACACTATTTTTGTCTCTAGATAAAGAAAAAAAACACAAATTTCAGAACATCTATTTTTGTACTTATGTTGGTAAAATTCATTGAAAATTAGATCTCAGAGTAGAAAAATACTTTACAATTGAATAAAAGAAAGAAAAATGAAAGAAAAAGAACATAGCTCCTCCTCGGTGTGGCAGAGGAAAAAGTTTATTATAGATATGTAGAAGAGCATAGCCATAGGCAGGGACATCTGGAAGAGTTCATAGTGGATGTGACCAGACTTAGCCATGTGAAGAAAGGGGGAGAGGGAAGGGAAAGAGGAGAGAGAAGGTTTCCATGCATAGCAGCCAGGGGTCCCAAAGGTGCAAAGAGAGTAGGTAACTAAAATATCTGAATTGTATAATATAGGAAAAGTCTCTGGGGGAAGGGCAGTCTAGTGTCTGTGCCAGACAGTTTAGGGTAGAGGCAAAATATGCCAGCCATACCCTGTAAGATTTCAAAACTGAGGGATTCTGGAAGAATGTGACAGCCTGGTCACTTTGATATGTTAAATAACCAGCGCAGCCATATGTCCTGATTTAAACCTTCACAGCCCAGCCTTCTCGATGATAATAAATAGATGATGAGATACAACATAATCTCTTAAGACTCCTTAATGCAGATGTTAGTGCATCATTGATAGGGACCCAGAAACCTGGAATGTTGACCAACTATGGGAAGAACAGGTAGGCTGTTTCACTCACTGTCCAGGGACATGGAGGTTGCACGTGTATCAGTTTGTAGTCTTTAATTGCTTGGTAATCAACTGGAACACATATATATTACATAAAGAACATAGAGTTAAGTAGTTTAGAATTTTTTTTTCCTTAAGTATACTTTTGAAACTTTTAGGACCTAGGTTTTGGTAGTTGGGGGAGGGAACTCCCCAGTCCAGGGGAAGGGAGAGCAATCCTACCCTCAAGAATAGGCAGTAGGTGGGAAAACTTAGGCCGGAGTCTGTCTGACCTTTAAAAATTGGATTCAAGTTGATTCCATGAAGATTACAATAGCTTTTTAAGTTTAAAAAAGTGGTAGACGTTTTAGATGTGTTACATCACCACTGTTTGTAATCTGTACTGAAATCCACACTGCAGAAAAAGAAAGTATACTCACACCTCTGTGTCACAGTAAGAGGTTTTTAGAGTTAAAAGCACAATCTCTCTTCCCAGAAGGCTAGATGTGTACGGAGTGGGCAGATGTTTTCAGCACAATGAGGAGCACCTTTCATTCTATACTTAGAAGACCACAGAAGGATATTTGAAAGTTTGAACTCATGACTGTGAGTATATTAGTAGAACTTTAGAAAAGCTATGTTAGGACTGGAGAGATGGCTCAGTGATTAAGAACACTGGCTGTTCTTCCAGAGGACCCAGGTTCAATTCCCAGTACCCACATAGCAGCTCACACTTGTCTATGTTAGACTAGAAGTCCAAACATCAGGAAAGAGTTGCTCCAGACACCATTCACATAACCACAAATTGATGCAAAAGCAAGAGGATTTTTATTCTGTCATGACAGGGTCCTTCAGGTTCGGGATATAAAGAACCTCGATAGCTGTTACAGCCCATCTTTCAAAGCAAAAAGCCACAGGCACAAGGGGGGGGGGTGAACCTGTAGGTTGTTTTCCAACTTATTGGATTGGCTTATTCAAAGGGTTACTAGTAGTGATTGGTCTCTTCCAGAGGCAGGAGAATAGCTGCGTGGTCAGGTGATAAGGGAGAGCATCTGTGGTCCATCCTGCCCTTTGGTTCAGTGACTAAATCAATACATCTGGAAATGAGTCAACATCTGTGGGTTGTATTTGCCTCAATTCCCAAAATGGAGTTACGTTTGAAGATTATTCTCAAGGACACAGGGGGATGAGCAGTCCAGCGTGTGGTTATTCACAAGGACACAGAAGGATAAGCAGTCCAGTATGTGTGTGTGGGGGGGGGTGGGTCGACTGTCCCTTCTCCAAGATAGAGTGAGTGTAAGGTTTTAGAAAAATGTCTTAGGGTTGAGGGGGGCTTACAAATGCATTTAGAGTCTTTCATTCCCTCCTCTTGTTTTGTCAAATACCAATCTTGGGATTTTCTGAGGTCTCTCTTTAGAGGCTGATATTGGTGGGTCAGTACTAAAACTTGGGTAATATTGAGTCTGCAGTCCTGGGACTGGGAAGAATCTAGCTGGGGATTTTAGGGAGGGAACTGGGAATGGCGGGGCCTTAGGGCTTGGTGTGGTGCTTAGGACCCCTGCAGGAGGGGGCTAGTTCAGTCCCCCACCCACCTTGTCAAGTTTGCTTACACACATACACCCCCCCCCGCCCCGCCTCCAGACAAATATATCAGTCACAAAGTCTACATGCAGGATAAGTGTCCTGGAGAGTTTGTTTGGTATTTTTTTAAGAGTCCTTTGTTTAGCTTTGGGTGTGCTGAAGCTTTTATCTGGAGGGTCCTGAGTAGTCCTGTGGAGGTGCTGGCTTCACGATGCATGGATCCAGGTTGCAACGTTGTCTACTTTGAGAGCGGTGGTTGTCATAAGGAGCATGGTATAGGGTCCCTTCCAGGAAGGTTTAAGGCTCTGGGACTGATGTCTCCAGACGTATACGGAATCACCAATGGATGTGAAATCTCTTGGTGTCCAGGCTGGTAGGCAGCGGTCAGAGGCTTCCACACCTGGGCTTGGATGATCAGGAGGGCCTTTAGGTAGGTAGTTAACAGTCTGGGAAGGACAACATTAGGATTATATACCTCATTCGCCTTAGTGAGCAGTGGCAGCCCTCACATAGGATCTCATAAGGAGTGAGTTTAAATCACCCCAGGGTGTTTTGAACCCAAAACAGGACAGAGGGATGGAGGTCTGTCCAATCATTTTGCCAGTCTTTAGGGCCAATTTTGTTAATTTGTAAAATTTTTCTTTTAGAATTTTTTTTATCCTATCTATCTGACCTGAGCTTTGGTGTTGGTAAACACAATTTTCAATTGATCCCCAATGTCTTGGCCATGTCCTGACTTACCTGGGCAACAAAGGCAAATCTATTATCGGACATGATTACCTTGGGCATTTCAAACCTCGGGAAGATTTCTTTTATGATCTTCTGAACCATTACACTGGGTGTCTCAGTCCTGGTCAATGTATGATGGCTATCTTCTTTGACAAATGTGTGGCCTCCTGGAGGCTCAAAATTTCCACAGATGTCAACAGTCCTTTTTGTCTGTATATTGCTCCGTGTATATGGGTGAGGGCAAAAGCATACCTGCTGTCAGTATAGACGTTCCCTCTGCCATCTGTAGAGCTTGTATCAAAGCCACAAGTTCAGCATTCTGGACGGGTCGACATCCCTGAAGGAAGGCTACTGGCCCAGATCATTTGCTTCCTGTCCACCAATGTTGCCCCCGCCTTCCGCTTACCTTCAATCTTGTGTACCTGCTAGGCTCGGACCCCCAGCCTTGTGCCCCAGGCTAGCTTCGCCATCATTTCTGGCTCTGCCTGGAACAGCTCAGCCTGCCATACTGTCAGCCGCCTGTCCTTTCTGCAGATGCTGCTATGATCCATAGTCCATCGACGTCAGCCCAGAACAGAAGCAGTAGTCTGACATAGGAGGGCACCTGTGGTAGCATTGTGACTGCTATATCGCAGTCTGACATGGGTGAGGGGAGCAAGACTGCAGGGTGAGCAGCCATGGCTCATGCAGGCTTTAGGGCAAGCATGGCACCAAGGCAGTTGCTAGCAGGTGCAGATTTCTTCAGCGGTGATGGCAGGGGGAGGTAGTCATCCTGGTGAGGAGGGCGTGGCAGAGGCGGAGGCAGACTAGCAGCCTGCATCTCCTGCAGAGCTGAGAACAGCAGGGAAAGCAAAAGTCCCTCATTTGGTCAACAAAAGGCTTTGGTCATACATTCAGAGATGACCAGGGAGGAATGAGTCATTTATTTGCCCTTTTCCCAAATTTATTGTTCGTAAGGTGTCCGGTTTGTATTCTTTAATTTTTTTTTTATTGAGAAAAGGAAAAAAAAAAAAAAGAAAGAAACAAAGTTTCCGCCTCCCCCCAGCCTCCCATTTCCCTCCCCCTCCTCCCACCCTTCTCACCCTCTCCCCACTCCTCTCCCCCTCCCTCTCCAGTCCAAAGAGCAGTCAGGGTTCCCTGCCCTGTGGAAAGTCCAAGATCCTATCCCCTCCATCCATGTCTAGGAAGGTGAGCATCCAAACCGTCTAGGCTCCCACAAAGCCAGAACAGGAAGTAGGATCAAAACCTCGTGCCATTGTCCTTAGCTTCTCATCAGCCCTCATTGTTCGCCATGTTCAGAGAGTCCAGTTTTAGCCCATGCTTTTTCAGTCACAGTCCAGCTGGCCTTGGTGAGCTCCCAGTAGATCAGCCCCACTGTCTCAGTGGGTGGGTGCACCCCTCGTGGACTTGACTTCCTTGCTCATTAGCACAGAGTACTCAGTTCCTGTGTCCCTTAGAAAATCTATAGAGGTACCTAATGTCCTTTTTCTTGCCATAAGCACATTGGCCTTTTCCAAGGGGTGCCTCTGTCCGCCTTCATTTGTCTTTGATCTTCTGTTGCCCAGGCTCCTTATCTGTCTGAGTCCTGTCTTTTTTTTTCTAGTCAAATTTCTTTCTTGTTTATGATCCCTTCGGTTTTCTCTTTCCTCTGCCTCCAGCCTTTCTCTTTCTTTTGCTTCCTGCCTCTCTCTCTTTCACTTCACTTTCTCTGTCTCTCATTTAACACTTTCTCTGTCTCTCATGTAGCATTTTCTCTGTCTCCCCAAATTCTGCAAGGTATAATCTTGCAACCTATCTACTCTCTGTAACTTTTTTCGTATCTCTGATGTTGACTATCCTATGAAGACCATGGCTATCGCTACCTGCTGACCTTCAAAGGGTCGGTAAAATGCCTGTGAACCACCATTAAACATTTAAGGAACACAGATTTTAACTGGCCCCTGGAGAACCTCTTTTACCTTGGCCGAATTAGTGGGGTGCCTTGCCCCTGAGATTTGCCATGAGCCTGGCATTTTGACTGTCAGTGTCTCCCTTTAAGAATTAATTAGACATCATCATGTAGAAGAATGAAAATAGATCCATATTTATCTCTTATACACCAAACTAAAATCCAAACAAATCAAAAGACCTTAACATAAAACCAACAATATTGAACCTCATAAAAGAAAAAGTTTTAAATACATTTTCAAACACAGCCTCAGTGGTATAGACATTGAGAAAAACAATCAATAAATAAGATCTCCAGAACTGAGAAGCTTTTTGTATAGCAAAGGATATAATCAACAGAACAAAATATCAGCCTGTAGAATGGGAAGGTATCATAAAAACATATAAGGAACTTAGGAACTTAGTCCTCATAAGAACAAATAATCCAATAAAATTATGTTACAGACCTAAACTGTAAACTCTCAACAGATGAACTTAAAATGACTGAAAGATATTTACAATTTGCTTAAATATAACATCCTTAATCGTTGAGGAAATGCAAATCAAACAACTCTGAGATTTTATCTTATTCCTGTAAAAATGACGAAGATTAAAAATATTGTTTGACAATTTATGCTTAAGAGAATGTGGAATAAAAATCCTCCATTTTGGTAAAAATGCAAACTGATATAGCTATTTTGAAAATTAGTATGGTGAATTTAGAATTAGGCAACATATTACCTTAAAACTTAGCAATATCCCTTTTGGACCTACTTTACATAGCAGAACTATTTTATCATAGACAGAATCTGAAAACAACCCAAAATGTACCTCTTTTATATCAATAATAAATGAGAATCTTCGCCATGTTTTTAAAATAGCCATAAACATTATAAAGAGTCAAAAGGGCCATTTTTACTTAACCTCATCACTCAGCAACACCCCCTTTGCCATTGTAGTGGGGTGAGAGGCTTCAGCAGATCTTTGCCATGTGGGGCAACTCGGGGGCCCCCATCTCATCACAAGCATTGCGAGCAGTCAAGTGTCAAATTTAGATTTAAACATGGGCACATGGGCGACTTAGAAGCTCAGCTGGGCTGTTTACATGGCCCTGGTCCGGGGCCAGGGCTCCTATAGTGATAGTTCTTGAAGACAGTGTAGTCCTGTATCCATCTAAACGGAGCTGGGAAATTAATTTTTTTTGCACACACTGCATAGTAAGAAATATAGAAACCAACAGTCTGTAGTTTTTTATAAGCACATTTTTTCAAAGTGACTCAGCTTAACTTTCCTCAAATTTTAAACCTCAAATTTACCCTGGACACAGCATGTGATGACCGGAACAGAGCATCCCTAGAAGAGAGATGCTATCAGGGCTAGGAGGCCCTTCTGATGTTGGCTTGCCATACTACCTGTTGCTCCTGAATCCACATTCGCCTTTTACCAAAAGCCATAGGGATACTTACTTGCAACCTCTCTATCTGCTGCCAAAAATGAAAAAGGTCCAGGCTCTTTATGGGACGTGTGCTTTCTAATAGGGTATCTGACCCCAGAGAAACAACCTACTGCTGGTTCCCAGGGTTACTGGGTCATGTGGGGAGGAATTAGCACCAGCTTGGACCCCACTGGTATGTGTGCCTCCTGCAAGGGTAAAGAGACAGGGAGGTGCAGACTGCTATTATCAAAGTCAAATGGAAGCTGGCCCTTGTGCCTGCACTGTGCTTTGTAACAAAATGGTTTGACCCAGAGTAGGGGGGTTCTCTGGACAAGCTCTCCCAGGTGACAATATAGGGAACCTGGTCCTGGTGGCCATAAGGATCAGGCTGGAAGACTTTTTCTTTAACCTGAAAAATAGTATCTAGATTGATCGCCCCGCCCTGTGACCAGCCACTTCAAAAGTGAGCCATTCCAGGAAGCAGACCACTTGCCAGCCTTTCTTTCAGATTTCCACAGATCGGTCTGCAGCTTTTCTCTAAAGTTAGAGTTAGGGTCAGAGAGGTGGTTACTTATTGCCCCATGGTACCAGATTTAGACTGGAGTACAAACAGATATACAAAAACAAAGACACGACATAAAACCAAAGACACTAAAAGCCAAAACCAAACTCAAAATCAGAAGCTGCGCAGCACTACAGATTCAGAGGAGGTGAGCGGCAAAAAGCCGTGCCTCCTCGGAAATAGAGGAGTGACCTGGTCACTCTTAGCCCCTTCGGATACTGGAGCGTCCTCCAGATTTACAGATTACTGGAACATCCTCCAGTACAGATACTAGCCCTACGTAGGTACAATTTCAGAAGCTGCGCTGCACAGCACTACAGACTCAGAATACCAACAAACACAAACTACAATAATCACAGAAACAAAGCAGACAGACAGACAAAGACAATAAGAGCACTCGATCTTACCTCCAACTGGGCCTGGAATGGGTCCAGAAGCAATTCAGTTCCCGGCCAATGCACCAAAATGTTGGACTAGAAGTCCAAACATCAGGGAAGAGTTGCTCCAGACAGACACCATTCACATAACCACAAATTGATGCAAAAGCAAGAGGATTTTTATTCTGTCATGACAGGGTCCTTCAGGTTCGGGATATAAAGAACCTCGATAGCTGTTACAGCCCATCTTTTAAAGCAAAAAGCCACAGACACAAGGGGGGGGGCGCGAAACTGTAGGTTGTTTTCCAACTTATTGGATTGGCTTATTCAAAGGGTTACTAGTAGTGATTGGTCTCTTCCAGAGGCAGGAGAATAGCTGCGTGGTCAGGTGATAAGGGAGAGCATCTGTGGTCCATCCTGCCCTTTGGTTCAGTGACTAAATCAATACATCTGGAAATGAGTCAACATCTGTGGGTTGTATTTGCCTCAATTCCCAAAATGGAGTTACGTTTGAAGATTATTCTCAAGGACACAGGGGGATGAGCAGTCCAGCGTGTGGTTATTCACAAGGACACAGAAGGATAAGCAGTCCAGTATGTGTGTGTGTGTGTGGGGGGGGGGGGGTCGACTGTCCCTTTTCCAAGATAGAGCAAGTGTAAGGTTTTAGAAAAATGTCTTAGGCTTGAGGGGGGCTTACAAATGCATTTAGAGTCTTTCAGTCTGCAACTCTGTTTTAGATAATCTGACACCCTCAAACTAATGCACATAAAATAAAATTTCTTATAAATAATAATAATAATAAAAATACAAAAGCTGTACTAATAGCTTATCAGAACTCCTTTGACTGTTAAAATGCTGAACTTCTGAAGTCTTGGAATAACAATAGCATAGCAAAGTAAGGAAATTATTTTTCAAATTGTTTCTCTAAGTCACTTTCTTATACCTTTAAAAACTGCATTTACACACCCAAAACACCATCTTAGATATATTAATTTAAGGTTCTGCATCCTCAGATCTTTGTAACTTGCCTTTCCATACCAAAAACACTTTCTTCGACCCTTAGAATTTACATAAAATTCAAATTATTGTGAATCTGATTATTTACCATGGAATACAAGTGGCTGACTACTGACAGAAGGCATTGTAAAGCAAGTTCATCCACATGAAGGAACAATAAAAAGTTATTTTGAGCACTGTTTTGTGAGTTCATCTCATTTTAGAGTCTGGAAAGTAGCAGACTGTCTCTCTTGGGTAGAGGCCTCGAAGCTCTAGCTGAGGCCTGAGGCCTTACTTTCACAAGTGAATGGAACTGAGAAGGCAGCTGTAGCCCTGGGGAAAGAGCTGGTAAGACTTGATGTTGTTAAACCCGACAAGCCTGCAGTTAGTCACTCAATATCATCAGAGATATGGGGAGAATAAATTATAGCTAGAAGTATAATCAAATGGTCTATGTATCAATTAAAATGACAGAGACTTCCTCATTACATAGGATGGGTAACCTTAGACTCAGGTGTTCTCCATGATTCAGTGGAGGCAGTGGTCGCTCTGACTGCCATACAGGACACCGTTCAATCTTCAGCTGCCCTACAGAGCAGTGCACTCATGGCTGGGAGACCCAGGTCTCAGAGATTTTTCCACTGATTAGCTATAATCAGCCCTTTTCTGTCCCTACAACCAGCCCCCAAATCACCACATTGAGACTTCTTTTTTTGTTTTGTTTTGTCTTGTTTTTTTTTTTTTTCGAGACAGGGTTTTTCTGTGGTTTTGGAGCCTGTCTGGAACTAGCTCTTGTAGACCAGGCTGGTCTCGAACTCACAGAGATCCGCCTGCCTCTGCCTCCCGAGTGCTGGGATTAAAGGCGTGCGCCACCACCACCCGGCAATGGTGAAATCTCAGCTGATAGCTCATGCTTGTTTCTACCTAGCTTTTAAAAACTTAACCCATTTCTATTACTTTCTGCATCGTGGATTTCTTATCTTTACTCTGTACGACCCATATTGCTTTCCGCTTTCCTGCCTCCTCCATCTCTGCCCTTCTTCCTAGTGTCTTTTCTGGCCAGAAACTCTTACTTAGCTATTGGACATGCAGTTTTTTTATTAAACAGATCCAATTCTTCACAGTGTACAAAAAGATTATTCTACAACAATTAGCATTCCCACAATTCTTGTGGAGCTGTTGTGCCCCATTTATCTTCTTTGGAGAACTTAAGGGTTCTCTCTGGGAGGGGTGGTTCTGTCTATTATAGGAAGCTTAAACATTTTAATTACCATATTCAGCAGATCTCTGATGAATTTGTGGACCATCTACTTATTATGTAGACCTGATTTTAAGCTTAAGTTTAAAAAACACTAGCAGGAGGCTAAATAAAGCTGGTTACTAAATGAATAGTTCACAAGTCACTAGCCTATATTAAGTTAGAATTTTACAGATTTATGCTGTTAAGTTTGAGCCTTAAAGTTGAACATCTAATTGAACTACATTTAGCATCAAAATGGAATATCGCATTTTTATGACTTATATTATCCATATAGCTAAAGCTTAACAAAGCTACCAAAGACAAAGGAGCTAGACAAATATTACTGTGAACCTGAGTAGACCTCAGGTATTTATGAACCTTGTTTATCAAACATACCTTATTTGTATAACTATCAAATATATGTTGCTACTTATCTAAATTTTTGAGAAGCTTGTCTTAGGATAGGTAGCAAAGACATAAGTAGTTAGACATATGTCTTAAGTTAGCTTTTGCTCAACTGAGTAGACTTTTATAACCTTAAATTTTTATCATCATACAAAAATCTATACCAACCCAAAATATTTTGGAGACTTGTTGTTTCTTCCTTTGTCAAAAACAGAAAGACAACAATAAACTAAGGACTCAGTAAGGCTGAGAAGTCTTAAAATTTTGCTTTATGCCATACCAGATGGTCATCTTAAAATGTGAAGTCACCTAGAATGCACACTTTAATCTTAGTAAAGAAGGCTGCTTGCATCTTGATGAGGTCATAGCCCACGTTGAAACAAAGCCACATGGTAGCTATTTAAATCATGTTTTCCTCATAGACCTATTTTTAAAACAAGAATAGAATCTAAGTTATATATGCAACATTATTCTTGACAAGAGTGAAAACATATATACCCATGTATAGATTTTAACTGTAAGTCTTTTGTTATGAGGTTTAAGACAGAATTTCTTACAGATTCATTAACCACAGCCAATGAACAGACAAATCAATCCTGAGATAAAGGCTACTTACACAGTAGTCTTAAAAGATTTCTTGAGAGCAGAGCACAGAGAAATCATATGGATAAAAGATTTAAAAGTGGAAAGATGTTGAACTTTAGAGATGAGAAACCCCAGGATCATTTTCTTGTGCCAGCAGAAGTTGTTACAATCCGCAAAACTTTGGACCATGAGTGTGCCATCTTCATCTACTAAGTTTTGATTTCTGGATTAAATAGGGAATGGTCTCTGAGGGGCAGGCGGTGCAGCCAGTAGGCCAGAGAGTTCAGGGTAGAGGGTAGAATATCCCAGTCATATCCTGTAACAAGTACGAACTGGTGAATGTTGAAAGAATCTGGTTGCCAGGTCCACGTTGGTGTGTTAAATAGACCTCAGCCATTTGTCCAGGGTTTGAAACTGAACAGCATCCTCTATTCATATTTTCCATACATATTTGATACTTTGTTTTATACTAATTTTATGTGACATGTAAAAGTTTGAAAGTGCTAAAGAGTGGATGTCAGTAAGACATGTTAAAATGGGCCATGTGTGAACGTGTCACAATTATGAATGTCACACTATAAGTAACATTAAATTTAAAAATTATTATTGCTTTTGTTTTAAATGTTCTAGCATTTTGTAGATGACAAGCACATGCAAAGTGTTTCGCTAGGCTTTAGAAAGTTACTGAAGGCCGGGCGATGGTGGCGCACGCCTTTAATCCCAGCACTCGGGAGGCAGAGGTAGGCGGATCTCTGTGAGTTCGAGACCAGCCTGGTCTACAGAGCTAGTTCCAGGAAGGACAGGCTCCAAGGCCACAGAGAAACCCTGTCTCGAAAAACCAAAAAAAAAAAAAAAAAAAAAAAGAAAGTTACTGAAAATGCTAATAGCTTTACTCTTTTCAACTTACATATATGTTTGGTGGCTTCTGCCAAGTGGGAGGTACCTTTTTCCACATTGATTTCTTTAGGAAACATCTCCTTATGGTCTCTCAAAACTAATTAGCATAGTGGCTGAAAACAAGAGTGGTTATGTACATATTGTATCAAGAAGAAACATTGACACTTACGGTCTACCCACAGAAGGACTCATTGATCCCTCTTACCCTGAAGTTTTGGTGAAATTTATCACAATTACTGTACAAGTTCAAGGAGAGAACAAATAGATCATATTCTTCAAATGAAATGCCAAGGTTTCAGAGGAGAAAAAGAGTCAGGAAAGTCTGCTGTGCCCTGTTTGGAAAATATGCTCTGTCGAAGACTGTTTTCTGTTCGTTGCTTTAAAATAAATTATGTATCGCAACATTTTAATAACGTTTTACATACACAAAGTGTATGCTTATGTTCTATTTTTCATAGTATTTACTTTACAAAAGGTTCATGGATGATAATGAATTGCCATACATTCAAAAGCAGAAAGAAACTGGCACTGCTTTCCTCTTCTCTTGAAAATACTTACCAGCAGAGAAATACAAAGAGGGTCCAGGCACAAGAAGCTGTTCTGAGAAGGACTACATTCACTGTCCCACTGCCGCCTCATCCGTTCTTGGTCTCATTACTCAAGAGTTAGCCAGGGTCTTTGGAGACTACAAACATTCCCGACCTTACATGCCACACCTTTGAACCTACCTCAGTCTCCATCATTCAGAGCGTGAAAGAAGGGATACTCTAAACCTGAGTCTAAGATCTAAGTATGTAATGCAAGCTGGCTCTTGACAGCTTCCACATCTACAAAAGTTTCTTTTATATTTCGAAAAGCAGTTAAAAAGTAAAAGTATCAATAATAAAACAAAATAAAAATGTGTTCATGCAGATTTTCACTATTTTTAGTCATCCTATATAACTGTATTTTCTTCTCTACTGTTTTTAAAATTTTATATGACTGAAATTAACAATTTGGCAAGTTTATATAAAGTCATTCAATCATATCTCCCCATTGTCTTATCTTGAAATTGATAATCCCATTAGAATTATGCTTGGTATATATAGATTACTCAATAGAAAGAAAGAAATAAAGGTTTTGGTTTTTTCTTTGTTTGTTTTATTTTGTTTTCATCTGGAAACTCCAAGAAAAGCAGTACTAGATTGCAGTTCTTCATCTTCAGAGAAGAAAAGACCAAAAATGACTTGTTCAGGTTATAACTAAATCATGCTGAAAAATTATTCAGGAAACAAATTTCTCTCAAAGTGCTGAAAAATACTATTTTGTATTTAAAAGTTTCCCTTTTTGTTCAAGCAGTAATGGCCAACAATGAATATAAACAAGATAGCACATTTACTCTCTATCCAGAGAGCTCCCACCCAGGAATAAGTAACCCCGAGACTGTGTAAAACAAAACATGTTAAGTAATTTCATCCCCAGTAAAGTCTGAGTTTTCTAGTATCTTGCTTGATTGATTCAAAACACCTTGGAGTGTGGATTCGCGTCAAGTAACTGCCTAGCTGCCTCCCATTTCTACTCTGTATTTTGATACAAAGTGGGTTTTTCTTTTCCATATTAGGAAGACTAGCTCAGGGAAGTGTTCCTGGTGGAAATTGACTAGATTGTGCTCGAACTACTTCTCACCTTCAATTCCCCTTGCCTGCAGCTTGGCACACTTGGATCACTAATTAGCCATAATCACTATTAGTGCCGCTACTGCTTTAAGACTATTTTGAAGCTCACCAGTTATTTTCAGGTTCTGTGTTCCCCTTCTCCTGCCCACTTGATTGGTTTTAAATTGCAACTGTCGACTCCTGCTTTCTATTGCACTTACTCATGACTGTTCCATCTTTCAACTTTCTCTTTCCATTCAAACTGCTAAATTGGAAGTGTATAGCGTTTGATTTATATTTAGATGTACTTTTTAAATGAAGAGTTAAAAGTTAAAAGTCTGCACAGCTGCAGGAAACATTATTGAAAGTCCTTTAAAACCATTATGTCGACTCTCCGAAATGGCTGCTGCTACAAATGTACATTATAAAATCGGCCTTTTAGCTGCTAGCATTTCATTTGAATTTGTACCATTTCCCCCTTCCTATTGTCCGTGTTTAATGGTAATCATTCGGTATCATAAAGCTAGACATGTTTCTCTGCATAAGGATAATAATGGCACATGTAGAAAAATAAGTTTGCAAGGAAGGGATTTCTAAAGTGTGGAAGATTGAGGGTGAAGGAGTGCATTCAAATTAGTCTGCAGCAATACCGGCATAAACTGGCTTAAACAACATGTATTTTTATCATTTGCAGGGATTTCAAGTCCAGATGTACGATGTACCATGGGTTTTATTCTTGACCACTACGGTTTGTGAGGAACAACATCATAGACCCAAGTTTCTCCTCTGCCAGTTCTGTCACTGTTAACATTTGCTTCATCCTGGGCTGACTCTGTCTCTGGCAGAAAAAAAAAAAAAAAAAAAAAGATGGCAGACAACTGCAAACTTGACAGCAGGGCTCACTGCTTTCTTCATTCTCATCAGTAGAGTGAAGATTCACATGTGAGCTGAAAGAACACAAGGTTCTAGGGAAAGAAAGGTCTAGGGGATAGTGAGGAGAAAAAAAAGGAATATGACCTAAAAGAAAAATGAGGATAGAAAAGAATAAGACCTTCCCCAGCAACTGCAAATGAAGTTTTCCAGTGACTTTCTAGTTCTGGGGAGCTTTGTAGTTCCGGGGAGCACAGAGGATTCCTCAACTTCTGGAATGTGTTTAACACTCCTTTGGAAAGAGACAAGGAAGTAGAAACTGCAGAGTCAGCCACCGGTGTCTGCTCTGTGCATGAAGGGTTAGAAGTCATAAAGTAAAAGTCGGCTTGACCTTTGCTTTAAATGTCCAGCTCATATTTCATTCATAATATCTCAATGGAAAGTGTTAAAATCAATCATAGGATTATATATGAAAGTGAGTGTTTCTTAAGTCATTGCAGCAAGTTTTCTGATTGTTACTGTCCCTTTTATTTGAAATCCTTGGACGAATGGCTCTAATTTATTTCCTTTACTTGAAGTGAATGAGAATGTTTCCTTTTTATCTGAGAAGAGTTGAAGCTACATTATTAAAATATTTTCCATTTCTATTATAAATAAAATTCCAATATCATCATAAATGTATTTATCCATTAACCTACTCTTATCAAACAGACAAGAGAGTATAATAAGTGGTGTATATAAAACTGAAGCAGAGAGTTTTGATCCCCAACCTGTTTATGGGACAATCAAAAAGATAAAACACAGGTATAAATAACTCCAGTACAAACTAGAAAAGGAGTCCCTCAAAGTATAGAGAGCAATGCAAAGTGAGTCTGTTTCGCTGGAAGATTATCTCTTAGGTGAATTTTTCAAAGCAAATCTCAGTTTCCAGTTCTTGGGGGAAATTATGAGCCACCCGTCTTATTTTATCGTCATTGGCAGCACTGCTTTTTCTTACCACGTGTCAGTTTTACCTGCTTAGGAATCACAATAGAAGAACTTCTCCGACAAAGCATTTAATTACTTCTTTGCCTCTGGGGATGTTATAAGCCAAGATATTAAGCTAAGATGGTGCTGTGTGCTCAGCCTGTCAACAGTCCTCATCCCCACTCTAGCCGTAACCTCCAGAGTAAACAATGCAATCTGCTAACATGGCAAAGGGATCCAGTCCCTATTTTAGGACTTAGCTGGCAATATATAGTTTTGTGTAATCCACAGATGTCCTCAATAACCGAAAATTCAGAGTAAACTAACTCAAACTTTTCAATGAAATTATTCATAAGGTGTATCTCTGTATGCTGCTTTAAACTAGTGTGGGCAGTTAAAAGAGATAACCACAGGGGGGAAAAAAAAACCTGTCATTCAGAGGTAATGATGACACACATTTTTTCAGCTACTTTGGATTGACAGATCCAATTTTAAATAATTTTTGAGTAATGAAAAATAATCATAGAACAAGGAGAGAAAGGTTTGGTTTGGAGTCACCCTAACAACGTGGAGTATATTTATACTTGTTTTTGTTATCTCTATGTAAATTTTTCACATGTATAATGAACAGATTTTCTAATCACTACATAAAATACTCTTTTCATGTTTTGCTTTCATATAGACATATTTATTTTAAAATTATAAAATATGAAAATAGATTAAGTAAGAATCCAAATGTGAAACATCATGCTCATGTTTTTTTTTTCCACTCACAGGGATTCACATATATTAATATGGGTAGTTGAGAATTGGCTGCTCACAATTTGGCAATAATGATATGTATAAGTAGGATAAAATTAACGATTTTTAGCCTTTTCAGTATCAGATCCTGGGGACCTTACCTAAATGATGTCATTAAAATTTCAAGTCATCCTTTAAGAAAAACAATATAATAATATACAAAAAGATAAAGGATATATAGCACAGGACTTAAAGTATTTGTCCAAGACGGTGAAGCTAACTAGTAAATGGTGGAGGAGGGGCAAGAAGCTAGGCCACTCTGTTGTGTCCATGCATTCATGGGATTCTGCATGGTGAATGGGCAAAACCTTGTTGAGCATTCAATATCCTCCAATCAACCTTTTAAAATAATAGTCCGTTTTATTTTTTCAGAATCATGTAGTCATTCATCATGAAATGTAGATATGCCATGAAAGGTTTGGATTAAGTTGATAAAATATTGTATTAGGGCTGGTCTTTAGACAGTGTGCACTAACCAGCTCCTCCTTTGGTAGACATGATGGGGAGAATTTCTCTGTGCTAAGACTCTCAACGGTGCTTTGAAGTGCTCTACTGGGGATAATGGGGAAAAATCTGGCCATAGCTTCCATTTATATAAAGAGAGTTTTTATTTCAAAAGCACTTTCCCATGCATTATGTAAATATTCGGTAATGAATATTTAATCCCAAGGCATCTGAGCCTCATCTATATTTTTATGGGGCATCATTTAAGCAACTTTTATTCTCCCGGTATCTCTGCCCTTTGAAGAACCCCACTTATGACAGCATGTTAAAAACTAGATTTAATAAATGTCCAATATCAGTTCATCTTGCATATAAATAAAACACTTCAATCTGAAATGCAACTCATTACAGACAGTTTTGTTTTTATGGAGTCAGTGGGCAGCCATTGCTGGGACAATGGAAGTGAGGCTCCGCAGGACATGTAGAGCAACTTACTCTGTGGGGCTGAAATTGCTCAAGATTAAAATTAAAACAATAAACTTCAGCTCCTGAGTGTCTTCATTACTAAAGCATTGGGTCATTTACTTTAACAATGCCAACTTACTCTCAGTTTTGCATTCCCTTTAATTAGTTAAGGAAGTAATATGCAAGAGCACACCTCATGGTGTCCCATTACCTTGGAGAGATGCTTTTTCTGTTTCTAAAAATAACACGTCTCAGCTCCTAAACTCTCTGTAGAAGGAAAGCATCACAGCAGAAATATGCCATGAAATGCCAGACTATGAACTTCTAAAAAATAGTGCACATGATAACTATAAAATGTGTATGATATATATTGTATGTATGATAGTGCAGAAACAAAAGTACATAGAATCAAAAAATAACCTAGAAATAAAAGGTAGAAATATGAACCACAGTGACAGGAGCCCACAGTGACTAATGCCCAGCTATTTCACCTAAAATGAAAATCACCTAAGACACAATATGTTTTGTTGAAATTCCCATGTAGTAACTATAGTCTAACTCTTTTAAATTATTTAGTTATTGTAGTCTAATCTTTGGCTTTCCCTGAAACTAAGAGAAATAGTACATAATAATTCTGGTAAATTGTCAAATTAGTTTATGCCAGTGGATTTAACAATTTAACTTGTACAAAACTACAAAGTGTTTTGAAAGAATAGTTTAAAGGAAATCTAGCACCTATAAGATCTGTTTACCCAACTCCTGGCACCACCCTGAAGATTGGCAGTCATTACACTCAACTAAAAGATAATAATCCTAAAGGATTTAACTTCATTAACACAACTGAGAATTTAAATATTACCTTGTATAAATAGCACTCATTAGGTGTAATTATGAAGCAAACATATTTTATCTCTTTTATATTTATCCAGAGGTAGTTGCCATGGTGTGTCCCTTGGTGACAATACAGATAAGATCTTAACATTTTGTTTATACATTGATAATAGAGACGCTGTGGTCATACTAAGTCAGTAAGCAATCTCTCCT
The DNA here is from genome assembly GCF_018167655.1 of Microtus oregoni. Classification (NCBI taxonomy): domain Eukaryota; kingdom Metazoa; phylum Chordata; class Mammalia; order Rodentia; family Cricetidae; genus Microtus; species Microtus oregoni. The sequence continues at coordinate 22,717,689 of NW_024543060.1, forward strand.
TTGTAGAATTTGGGATGTCCATTCCAATTTAGTTTAATCTTTCCCTTTGCTCTAAGCTAGAGCCCAAGTTGCACAGAAAGTATATGATCAGAGACGGAACTTCTTTGACTTCTGGGATTGCTTCCTCCTGGATCTGCTAACACAATTTCCTGGTCCCTTGGGTTTTGGAGGAAGAAATAGTCGAAAGGAAATGGAATTGGAAAGTGCTGAATATAAGCAGTTGTCTGATGGCTTTGTACTATCTGGATCTCACAAGTGTTTAAAGACAATCAGAAGAGATCCACTCCAGTTGCAGCTGCATCCTTTATGTCGAGTTCCCTGCTACTTTTGATACTTCTGTACTGCAGCACTGTTTGAAAGCTTTCTGTAGTTCTTTCAGGAACACAGGTCCTGGAGACTCAGTAGTCATAGTGACAGCTTCTTGCCACGCACACATCTTCCCTTATCGCATCCTAACACCATTCCAGTCTGTTGCTTAAATTTTCTGTTGTTCAATTACACTCAGATCCCCCTGTATTGTATTCCTGTCCTTTACAAATATTAGGAGAAACATATTACATCTCCCCAAATATTTCCTTGTAGCTGTGGTTTTTATTTCAAGAAGAAGAAAAGAAATCTCATCACTCCCCATGAAGGCAAGTAGGAGACTAAATATTATACAATAACTTGGGAATAAGAAAAAGGGAAATTCCCATTTAAAAGTGAAACCAAAAGTCTATTTTTCTGAATAATTTTATAATCTACATGATGGTCAATATCGATTGAAATTTGATATGATCTAGAATCACCTAGAAAACACGCCTCTAGGCTTACCTGTGAGGGATGGTTTTGATTAGGTTGAGGTGAGAGACATCATCTTGAAAGTCATCAACACCATTTTCTGGGCTTTGGTTTGAGAGGAGATCAAAACCTTAAAGCTCGCAGACCACTAATATTCTTCATCCTCTGCTGTCTTCCTGATGTGTGTGCAGTGGGATCAGATGCTTCTGTTTCCCATAGTCAGGAGTTCTTCACCATGATGGATGTACACAGAAAGTGAGGCAACCGAGATCTTTTCCCCTGCATTGGTGTTGTAAAATTGTTTTGTCACAGAAAAATAAAAAATAACTAAGTATACATCATTAGAGTGAAGGTTTAGGAGTTGCGTGATTGGGTTTCGGCCCCCTGCTTTCAGGTTTAACAGGGTACACTCATAGGCAATCAACTTCCATGTTCTCAAGTCTGAACCAAAAGTCAGATAGGAATACCAACTAATGGTGCTGTGTACATAGCAAAATATGGAGAAGTTACCTGGAAAACATGATACAGGCTTCTTTTATCTCTGACATATTGGGTGGGAGAGATAATTTGAAACTAGCTGCAGATTGGCATTTAAGTAATCATTTCACCATCTGTATTTTCTTATATAAACCAGCAGTATTAATTAATTTAACCATTATTCTACCGTTTGCATTAATGACATTCAACTACCATCATCTAATTAGTTACCCAAACTAGAAAGAATATGTGTTTCCTCCAACACACACATAAGCAAATATACATACATAATGCATTTTACACAAATACCTTTAAGATATCTAAGATTCAAATGGAATAAATCTAACCAAGAATGAAAAAGATCTCTAAACTGGAAATGTTTGGACATTGGAAAAATAATAATTTTAATTTCTATATTTGCAGCCATCAAAGAAATTGAAAAAAATGCCAATGATATGTTAAGTAGAAATTTCTATTATAAGAAAATACTTTGTAATTTTGCCAAGGGTGTAATCTCCAGTAAATAATAGAGGTGGGGAAATAGCAACGATCTCACAGAAAATGATAAAAGAAACATCAAGGTAGAGAATATTTAGAGCATATTTACATTGTCTCTTTCAAAATTGAACATAGGTTAATAAGGATGAAAGGAGTTCGGAGAGTAAGGAAACAGAATGCTTCTCTCTTTTTTTTTTTTTAAAGGACTTTATCCTTTTTCTTTTCTTTCCCAAACGTATGTGTATTTTAAACATATTGTAAATTTTTTAGAGTTTTCTTCCATCTGAATCTGTCTTTAATATAAATCTCTATCTTTCTCTGACCACATGAGTCTTTAATTTGCGAAGTGATATGCTAGAATTAAAACTGCAGATTTGGCAGCTGGCTCCACCCCATTCCTTAGCTTTTTGATCATCTAGCTTCATGGTGGAGGTATTGGTGGGAGTTAAATTTATTGCCAGAAGTCTTTGGAGTTTCTAGGTCCATACCACCACCAAGAAGCTTGCTTTTGGCTGCTCATAAATACCATTTAAGTGTTTGGTGGCAGAGCCTTTAAAAAGAGCTATGAGGTTGTTGCTGCTAAAGCTGAGTCAGGAAGCCTCTCTTAAAGGAGCAGTGCCTCTGCTTGCTGCTGCAAGAAGAGCCTACCAGTTTCAATATGATAACCAAAAAGCTGTGCTTGACTCTCTTCTTGTCTGTCTAGAATCCTTTTTATAAAGCTTTCTTAGGCTTTAGGTGAAAATGTTTGTCAAGTGTTTGGGTGTCAAATATAGCACAGTTAATAATGTATATGAATGTTTCTGTCTCCTCTGGTTCCACAGCCACACAGTCCCAAAGAAACACACAGAGGCTTATATTAATTAGAACTGTTTGGTTCATTAGCTCAGGATTATTATTAACTAGCTCTCACAACTTAAAATAACACATAATTCTTGCTTATGTTTAACCATGTGGCTTGGTTCCTTTCTTCAGCAATGCATTCTCATCTTGCTTCCTCTGTGTCTGACTTACAACTGCATCTCTTACTTTCCTCTTCCCAGAATTCCCTTAGTCTGGTCACCCCACCTATATTCCTTGTCTAGCTACTGGCCAATCAGTGTTTCATTAAAACAATATGAGTAACTTATATTTATAAATATACAAAAGTATTATCACATAGCAGAAAAGCCCACTTGGCCAATATGATCTAGGAAATTCTCCTTTGAGTCTCCTCCCAGGTTACTCCATACAGTGTCAATTTGACAATTAAAAGTCATTGTCATACCAAGGTTCACTTTCTGGTCAGATCTAAATTATTATGGGATTCAGAGACACTCACTAGCTCACTTGCTCCAGATTATCTTAACCCCACACTCAACACTATAAAGAAAATTAAACAGTGCTAAAACAACCTTTGCTAATATAATGCCCCATGATCACAAAGATTTTCTCATTCTTGACTTATAATTTAATTCAGCCTGACACTAGCAGAAGCCACTAAAAAGTTGGTCTGTATGATATACTAAGCACCACATGGCTTAATGTGTCCTTTCTGATTTAGGTTCAGTTAACCTATTTAGGAACAAAATTAAATCACCCATTACCCATTAATATGCCAGGGAACACAGAAGTTTTTTTTTTTCTCCTCTAAGTTATTACATTCCACAAGCAAAGGAGTCAGTCAACAGTCAAATTTCAAAGAGAAAGTGACTCGAGTGTCCTGGTATACAGTATGATTCCACCTCTCTAAGTGACCACATATAATTTGATGATGTATTGGAAGTACTGTCATGACAGCATTCACACAGTTCAGAAGCACAACACCTACTTCTGTTCATTGGAGTTAGATCTGCTTTTTAGTTATGTGATCTAATGAGAAGCAGGATCCCAAGAGCTACTCTACACTGTGTGTCAAATAATGGGTGTGGGGGTATAAGTGTTCATCATGTTTAGGGCAGAGGATAGGTAATTCAAGTGTTATTACTAAGGTGCCATCCATTTGGTTATTTGGGACATGGTCTCTCACTTGTGCTTATAATTCAAAGAATAGGAGATTTAGGCTAGTTGCCCAATGAACTCCAGGGAGCCACCTGTCTCCACATTCCCAGAACTGGAATTTCAACATACACAATCATGTCTTACATTTTTAAATGGATGCTGGGGATGGAACTCATGTCCTGATAATTATGCAGCAAAACATCCCCTACTAAGTCATTTCTCAAATACTATATACAGAGAGAATATATAGTTATATATCATATGCTAATATTAATGCCATATGTATATATAGATGGATTGGTATGTGTGTGACACACACAGAAAGAGAAAAGAGAGAATGCATACTCTAAAATAGCTTTTTTTGTTGATACCTATACACACATGGCTAATAATCTACTCTTGAAAGCCCTTGATACTAAGAATATAAATATGAGTAAGAAACGAAAGACAGGATTCATGTTCCTGGAACCTCTGGTTTTATCCTTAAATATAAAATGTTTTGTAATAAAAACTACTAAGTGCTGAGATAATGCGATGAAACCAAAAATTTGGTGGCACAGCTTTAGAATGACTGCCCCCCCCCACACACACACATCTGAAGGGATCAGAAAACAGGGTCGGATCCCAGAGAACCTTCTTCCTCAAATTGTAATTTTTTATCACATTTGGCTACATTCATTCATTATTCTTATTACTTACTCAAGTAATTCAGTCATTTCAACAGCTACATAAGTGAGGCTTTTGCGTTCTTGCAAGCATCGAATCAATATGCCTCAAATGACTAAGCAGATGGACTGGAGTAGGGCTTGCTCCTGTTTCAGTAGGAGAAGCCAAGATGACACAGAGGCAGCAGAATCCAAATTTCAAGGCTTTGTAATTATCTACTTACTAGTCTTAAGAATTTATGGTAGGTTGGAGTATTATACCAGGAAAAACAATTAAAAGGTGATAATGTGTGTCCTGTTTTAGGTCAGAATGGGTTTTCCTAGATGAGCAAGGCAGCGCTGCACTATGCAGCCCTCTTATGGGTTTTTTTGTGTCATAATCAATGATACCGCAATCTTATTGTTATTCAGATAGGTAACAGATATTAACATTTGGGATCACAGTCATTTCTCAAAGGAGATGGAAAGAGGTTTGTAAAGGCCATTACCTCATCAACATTTAGTGTCTCTGTTGAAGGACGGGAGAGTGTGGAAGAAAAGAATCAGATTTAGGAAGAGGGGGGATAAAAGAAAAGCCAAAGGAAAGGATTTTTTTCATTACACTGTGGACTTTAATGGATCTGTGTTGTCAGCCTAATTTGTAAAGATCAATAGCTTCTGTTAAACTACAGTCTAGGCATCCCTATCTCCTTTGAATTCATCTACCCAGCACATGATTTTCATACTGAGCGATAAGAACATAAGAGTTTTCAGATATTTTTACTAGCTTTACATTTCTTTAAGCTATCGAATAACCTAAAATATGTATGGCAATGGAAACCTTTTATAACGGGATAAAATGTGAAGACGCACATTTGAAATATTGTCAAAATACAAGCAGACTGCATTTTATCAGAGTGGATTTAAGCTGTGTTTACAAGTTGCCAAATATATGAAAAAAAAATGAGAAGTGTAGTCAGGGTTTAGACATTTCTTAGTGTCTATCTATAAAAACCCAGCAATGAAACTGGCTCAATTTTCTAATTTGTGTCAGTAGATCCTGTGTCTAAAAGAATTTCAATATTCTTTATGAAAACACGTATATCAGTAATTTTACCCATCAACATAGGTAATATTCTTCCTTATATTTTGTTTCCTCTCAAGTTATTTATAACATTTTGGCTGAGGCTCAGCATTGATGGGATCATCTTATTGTTATCTCAATAACATGTTATGATATACTTCAAGAGGAGACAAAAATAAAATATTCTTCATAAAAACATGAAAAATCAAAACATTGATGAATTATAATTTAAATAAAATTACTATACACTTTCAGTGTGTACATAATTTTATACATCATAACATAGGTCAAGATTTATAATTCTTTGTCCATGATGGTAGGAGGCTGGATATATTGTCATTTCAGATTTTATATTCAACTTATGTTTATTGAAATTTAACTCAATATTAAGTCCAGGAGCATTGTATATACATCTATACTATGTAAATGAATATGTAATCACAACCTTCTCTTCCTCCAGTTCCAATTATGTAGTTTCAATGTAGTCTCACCCCCAGCTCTACAATGGAACTCGTGCTCCAGCCTCTTTTGATTCCCAGCCCCAACTCTTGTATATCCCACAGATATTCCTATCCTAACCACCCTCTCAGCATTCAGTGCTTCATCCCTTCCCAAAATGCCAGCAGGCAATCTCTGCAAAACCATAGGTCACTCCTGCCAGGGAAATAGGTAAGCTAACTGCAGATATTTCCTTCTCCTTCTTCTCCAGTTGCCCAACTCAATCCAGCTCTATAGCAGAAAACCTGCTGAGGTGTCCCTTTGCTTTCTGACTCCATCCACTACAGATCAGGAAGATCTTCTCCAACTTTTCTTTACCCATCTTATCCCATGATACCAGCCTCCAACACCAGCCGCCATTCCATGGGAATACACCAGATGCACAGACCAGGGAAACAGGTAAGTTAATCAGAGCCTTCACTACTCCCTCCTCTCCAAATCTCACCCTCCAGCCTCATCCATAGCCCTGCAACAGACCACCTGGGGCAGCCTTCCTTTCCCACCTGTCCACATCTCCTGACGATAACAATTAGAAAATTCTCTTAAGTAATAAGCCTTAAAAAGCAATAAGTAATTATTTGAAAGTACAAAAGAAGTCACAATGAGTGCTCAAATAGTTCACGTTATTCTAAAAATTTACAAGAGCTATGACCTTTGAGAACAAGCTTAGACCCATGAAATTCAAATTCAATGAAGTAATTATAAGAAAAAGGAATGCAAGGAAATCAACCTTCACCTGCCAAGAAGAAACCTGAAAAAATAGAAGTGAAGATATTACAAGGATGCAAACAGCATTCTATGGCGAAAACATATAAAAAAATTATTGACATCACTGAGTGTGTCAGCATGAAATGACTGACTGGGGAAGGAAAATGGCATGGCAATTAATGGACGGTAGAAAGACTGGTTACCAAGATAAAGCCTATATTTTACCGATTTTTTTTAAAATTAGATTTTCTAATATATGATGGGACGTTTGTCTGTAAGAAGTAAAAGTTACAATAATATAGGTAAGACAAGACTGCTGAAGTTTTACAACATTGAGAGGGAAGAAAGTAAAACACAAAGTATTTAAAATGCAGGATTAATAAACATGGTAAAAAAATGAGTCATTCATATAATGTGAAACAAAGATAGTGAGAGAAACAGCAGTTGTGGGAATGTTCATTCAGGATCAAAACCAAGGAAAAACAAAAGAAATTGTGATAATGTATGTAAGCATAAAAACAAAAATCAAAACTTGTTGTTTTTTTCTCCTTTTCTCAATAAAAAAATGGAAAAAAAAACAAAAAAATAAAAAAAAAGAAAAGAAAAGAAAAAAAATCAAAAGTTTGAGTGGTTTTGAAGAAAGAAAAGTTTTGGGTGACAGGAAATGAAGGAGATTACCTAATCTCAAGAATAGAAAATCTGTACTAATGAACTTATAAAGCAAAACAAGTTTATTTAAATATTTCATATTAAACAAACATAGCAAGTAGTACATATAACATATATGTTATAATATTCCTACCCAAAAAATATTATTTTGTTGGAAGGATTTTGCTAATGGGTAGGGGTTGCAGTCTCCTCATGGCCTGGCAGATGATCTCAATAGCTAGGCAACACTGTGTTCCCTGCCTCTAGCAGAACTTCCTGCCTCTATCTGCCGTTATCTGAAGAATGTCCCTGAGCCTGGAGCACTAACCTTAAGAGAAAGTTGTCTCTAAACTAGATTCCTGATTCATCTTTAGCTTGAACCTTGGCACAGATCGCCTCTGAGACCCTTGGTAGGAGCTCTGCTATAGGAACCTATAACCAAATACAAAGCCTTGATATAGGAGTGTGCTACATAATGCATATTGGGGTTTGACCACAGGCTCTCCAATCCTATATGTTCCTTTTCCTCTAGAATAAAGTTGGACTAGTGGCCAACAGGCCAAAAGGATATGAGGACACCCCACACACATTATTAGAAGATGAATGAACATAAAAAAATCATTCAGTGACTTTTTAAAATTTTTACCTGTGTAAGAACACGAATTTTTTTTTAAAACTTTGCAATATCGAGAGCTGATTAGGACACTGGGTTCGAGTAAAAATCACAAGATGTTCCAAGATGCTCCTGGCAGTTAGCTACCTGTTGTTGTCCAGCTTTGTGGTCTATTAGGAAACAAACAGAAGCAGAAACAACTGTTCAGGGGAGGGCAGGGTCATGTACAAAAGCAGGAGTATCTGCTTTAAAAAGGAAGGGGGTATGCAAGAAGTAGTCCACACCTTTTGTTTAGCAAGACCTGCCTGACCCAAAATGAACCTGGCTCATGGTTTTTGCTTATATATGTCAACCTCAAATGAGGAATGGGAGATCTGCCTACTGCGCTGTGTTGTGAATGATGACTGAGCTCCCAGCTTGTTGGATTTAGAGCTCTGAATAAACCTTGTTTTTGCGTTCTGGACTTGACTGGATTCAGGTGGTCTCTCTGGCGGTTGCAACTTGGCACAACACCTCTATGATTTCCTCACACTCAGGGTTTGAAAGAATTCATCATATTTTGTATATTATGGAATTTTTTTGGAACATGAAGAGCACATATATCTAGTATTATTTAGAAATGCAAATCCTAGCTGTTTGGTGGTGGCACTTGCCTTTAATCCCAGCACTCAGGAGGCAGAAGCAGGCAGATCTTTTTGAGTTCAAGGCCAGCCTGGCCTACAAGAGCTAGTTCCAGGACAGGCTTCAGAACTATTTAGCCATTGCACCTGACTTTACATTGCATAAAAAGATTTTTCTTACAACTATACACTATCCCCTCAGCATCTTCTTCCCATTTTCTGTTATATTTCCTTTAGGATTATAATAAATCAGTAAAAGTATGATACTCTTCCCATACCCCAAGCCACTAAATATTGGAGTTCTCTAACTCTCATTTTGGAAAATTTGCTATTATTGTGTTGTTTTGTCATTTTGGATCACTTCGTAAGAGGAATCGTTTTAAAGAAATAGATGAGAAACTAAATTTCAGTTTGAGTGCTATTCCAAACTACAGAATCCTGGAATTTGACATGTTTTACATTTAGGATTACACTATGTTCAAACCACAGTAAAAGTTCGTTGCAATTATCCAGTTACAGTTTTCTTAAACACATGTAGATTTGTCTGCTGTCAGTCACAAATCTAAAGCTGAGTCACACAGGATGTTTCCCATGCTTTCTGGAGTTTGTATTGACTCTTATATGTGATATTTATATATTCTTCTTGAAATAATAATGGTATAAAAACACCATTTGTATCCCAAGGAACCTGTTGATTCTTGAGTACTGAATTAATGTGGCATACAAATCTGGTACATTTGCTGATACCACTAGACAACATGCATTTAGGCATATAGGAGATTCAGATATTGGCAATGTTTATATTACAAAATGCCATTTTTATCTACTATGTAAATGATAACTATCAAATAAATTACTACTAAGTAATATCAGAAAATAGGAGAGTTTTTTTTGTTTTCCTTCCATGATGCCCAACAATGACGTCACTGTCTCTTTCCCACTATGCGTTATTCTTAACACACCATTTATTACATGTAGTCTACTAACTCTATTGCTGTTCTCCAAGGCAGTTAGATAGTTTGATTACTGTGCTATGCTGAGGAAGTTCCATTGAAAAGCAAGGAAAAGTCAAATTTCACATCTCTATTATGCTATCAAATATGATCTACAGGGAAAAATAAAAGCTATAAACATATTTGAAAAATACTCCAAACCCTGAACAAGGGCTTTTTAAATGAGAGCGGAAGCTAGAGTGAAGGCAAAACAGATGCTGAAGGTGTAATGTGACAATACATAGGAGAAAATCACTCCATTTTTAAACTACTTACTAGGTAATAGATTTCTCTAAAAGCAGGGGATCTTATTGAATTTCAACGAGTTCACAATACCACTGACAGCCTAGTATCAAGGGCATCATAGTTTCTGCTCCCTTCTCTTGTTTCTTATTTTCCCTTTTTCTTACACTCAGTAAGTATCTATATGGATTGTAATTTTATAACATTTGATTTGTGTGAAGGATATGTATGACAACATATAGTGATTAACAAATTTAGCCTATACTGATGAATAGTGCCTCAAAGAGCTCTGACCTTCATTCACCCTTGCCACAGTAGTAGAAGTGGGTTTTTTTTTGTGTTTGTTTTTGTTCTTTAGTGTTGTTTTGTTTTCACTTTCTCTTCATTCCCTAGAATTGTCAAAGCTGTGCTGTTGCTGTCCTTTTAATCTTTGTTAGTTGTATCTTCTTCTGACATTCAAACATTTTTGGGGCCCTTAGCATAACCTTTCTAGTGAATTACGAACTTTTATTTTACTGTTTCTAGTTGCAATCTATCATTTTATCACCACTTTAAAAAAATTCTTTTTTTTAAAAGAATTTTAGTGTATTTTAATTGGACAAAGGCAAGGGACTCATTGTGACCTGCGTTCATGGGTTATTATCATGCTAGCTTCATTTATTACCATTTTGTGTTCTCTCTACAAATTCCTCCCCATAACTAACAGCTCTCCCTCCATTTTTATCATTCACTACTCTTCTAGATTCCAAAATTGAAAGCAAATATAAATTTATTATATGAGCCTTTTGTTTAGTAATACATATTTTTACTCATTTCGCTGAAAAGACACCACTTTATTTTTCCTAAGGTTGTTGTGTGACAAAACTTTTCATTTGAAGATGTAACACACACATACACACACACACACACACACACACACACACACACACACACACACACACATCTACTCATCTCAGATAGGGAACCCCTTGCAAACCAAAGTATGGAAACTACGAAAATCCAGCAGGAATATGGATGTAGGGTTGGTTACTTACAGGAACAGAAAGAACTCAATGACAGCTGGATCGCCAAAACACACCTCAGGTCACAAATCTGGAAATTTGTCACAGCACAAAGCCTTCAGACAACACAATTTGACAAGGGTCCTTTCCAGGTGGCTCAGAAGCTCTACACTCTTCCAAGCAGCTCAGCTGCGTCCCCCAGTCTCTTTTGAATCTGTTTGCTCTTAGTGTTTTCTTTGCAGTTTAACTCTGCTTGTCTGTCAAGGGCTCTCAACTTATTGTTGCTTCCTCTAATGTGGAGGGTCCATGTGAATCTTGTCAGTTTCATGTACTTCCTGAACCTATTTTGAGTTGTTTACCTTCCTCTTTAAAGAGCTCCCCTATACCATGGAGCATTTCTATCTCGAAAGGAACTGCTACAAACAATGATTGAGTAAAAATCTGTTGTGCATGTAAACTCACTTTTGTCTATTCATCCTTTGTTAGACATCAAGGCTAATTAATCTGGCTATCATGAATAATGAATCAATGAATGTGGGTTTGCGGGATATTGTACGGTAGACGGACTATGATTTCTTCAGCCGTACATGTTTTCAGATGTGCTACAGCTTGATCATAAGAAATTTCTATTTTTAATTATTTCTCAGCAAATCAACTCCACACTTCTTTTTGAAGTGGCTGGACTAACTCATATTTATATATAAGCAGTATGGGAGGGTTCCTTTTCACTGCAATTTCACCCACATTTGTTGCTTTTGTTTGTGTCTTGAGATTCTTTCTGATTTGGTAAGAAATGAACAGTTGCTCTTTTGACACACTAACGATGTTGAAGAGTTTTCCTTTTATTTAGTGGCTATTTTATTACTTCTTCACTCAAAAAATTATACGCTCAGTTCATTTGTCCATTATTGATTCTTGCTCTTCTGGTGTTTATTATTTTCAGTTCTTTTATATAATGCATATTCTTATATAATATTTTGCCATATAATTTCATAGCAAAGAATTTCTGGTATTTGGCAAACTAGATCTTTCACTTTATTTACATTTATGTGCTGGAACTTTTTAACTTAATGCATGCCAATTCTTGATGCTATTCTCAGAGCTCACAACTCTCCAAACAGTGTTTGCAATTTTCCTTTATTACTAGCTCCTTTTTATTTGTCCTCAAAACATCTTTAACCAACCAATATCATAAAGACAGCTCCCAATGTGCTGATGACACTTCATTGATATAACTTCCCAATTCAGGTTTGCAATACATCTGTGGTAGACGAAGTTTATTTTCCAGCAATAACCAGTTACCTGTCAGTGCACTTTCATGAACTACACTGTATTCACTACACTTCTGTATCACATTATCGCAGTACAATTGTAAATACCTGAGACCTTCTATATGTGATTTTCATTCCTTGGTACATATAATCTATTTGTTTTCACTTGTTCAATGAATGATTTGGGCAATTGTTAAGTGTCATTCATTGCATGTATTGGCATTTAACTATCCATATTCTCACCACCTTGCTTATTTCTATTGTCTGTTTGTGTGTTATGATTGAATCAGTTTCAACATTGTGCCTGTGAATGCTAAAAGTTCTATTTTTTTATCTATAAATTTTGTCCTATTACTTGTGCATGATTTTCCTAGATAGTTTGAGAATCAGGCTTGGAGAGATAGTACTTAAAAACACTGCCCTTTCAGAGAAGCAGATGTGGGTTCCTAGTGCCCACATTAGGTGGTTTAAATGTTGTATAACTCCAGATCCAGGGGCTCCAAAGACTCTTCCATAAAGTCACACACAAACACACAAGTGAACATATAAATAAATAGCAAAGTAAATATTTTTGAAGAAAAATTTAAAATATTTCTGAGTGAAAGTTAAATAGCAACCTAAGCAATTGCCCTATGGGTAATTCTAAGTATATCTAAATTTATTTTTAAGTTGATACTAATCAAGATAGAGAAATTTCTGTTAACATTTCAGCTTGCTTTCATCACATGGGATTTTTACAGGTTTCTGAAAAATAAAAGTTTAATATTGGTAAATAATGTTTGAATTTGTGAATTTTCCTATAGTTTCCTCTTTATTCCTGCCAATGTTAAAATAATTTGTCAGTTCTAAGCTTTAGTTTATTTACAGAAGTTTATTTAAAGGATCGTAATAATACATCCAAAATTTCTATATAAAATTAAGAGCTTTGAACCACAGAAACTGTAACATTTTGATTCTTATATTTCTTAGGGTTTTACTTATGTTGCTGTTTTAAGATCAGTACTGATGTGGCACAGTTCTTCTTATTGGAAAACTTTGTCCTGTATTGTGAGCCACCTCTGCCCTGATTTATTACTTTTGTAAGTATTCTAAATCAATCTGCTTTCTATTTTGAAATCTGTTTCAATGGTTTTCCTAATGGTTTCACAGTTCTCATTTATTTAAAAGTAGTTTTGATAATTTGTAAGTCTTTATATTAGACTTTTCTTTCCATGCTTTTTTTTTAAACAATTTCTTTTTGATATGCTATGATATCTGTAATAATATAATCTGGCATTATGCCTAACTATAGCATGTCTCTATTTAAAATAAAATATGCAGGTGAATATGACTTTTGTTCCATTCAACCTGGTTTCATGTACATAGCACTTAGTTAAAAGTATTTTTTAATACTAATCGTTAATCTTTTCTTTGACAAATGTATTACTAAGGAACGTTTTATTGTTAAACCTTTGAGACAGTTCTATACACCTTTTGTTATAGGTTTTCACTGTAATTATCCTGAATTAAAAATGTTACAGTATGAGATTTCATTTTACTAACATGATTGAGACCTGCTTGAATAAATCAGCATTGATTGAAATGTACATGATTGATAAATATTCCTTTTAAATTTAAAATTTTTCTAGTTTCAGTTCTTTAATTTTTAAAATTTATATATCTACCAATTATAGTTTGGATCTGAACATTGTGGTTTGTGGGTTTAATTGTTGACCATCTGCTCTGTTGCCTTTTTCTGAACGAAGGCTGCTTGTTTCATGTGTTGATTCTTCTGAGCCATGTTTCCTTGTTGTTGCTTTTTTCTTTAAATTTTTTGTTTTTTTTTTTTTTTTGATTTTCAAGACAGGGTTTCTCTGTAGCTTTGGAGCCTGTCCTGGAACTAGCTCTTGTAGACCAATTGGGCCTCAAACTCACAGAGATCCACCTGCCTCTGCCTCCCAAGTGCTGGGATTAAAGGCATGTGCCACCATTACCCCGCCTCTTAAATAAATTTTTATATTGTTTTTTGGGGGGGTTCTTTTATTTCCCTTTTATTGAAAAATAGATTTTTCATATAATATATTCTGCTTATGTTTTCCCTTCCCTTTATTCCTCTAATTTCACTCATCCAATCTTTACCCACATCTTCTTGTCTCTTCTTTGATGGAGGGGAGATATGGGACGATGGGAACATGAGGGAATGTGATGGTTGAGTTGGGGAAGAGATGGAGTGGGAGAGCAATGAAGGAGACAGAGGGAGCCATTATGGGGTTAGAGAGAAACATGGTGCTAGGTAAACCTAGAAATCCAAAAGGATGACCCCAGGTAAGTGGTGGGTTAGGGGAGAGGAGGGTAGAGTGGGAGAAGGGAACTGGTATGGAAAATAAATTTTAAAAAATTAAATAAAAAAGAAAACAAACAAGCATCTGAGGTATAATAATAAAATAAAATTAGATAAGGCAAACCAAATAAATGAGAATAAGACAAAACAAACAGAAGTAACAGAATCAAATAAAAAGCACTCTCGCCATACCTCTTCAATATAGTGCTTGAGGTTCTAGCAATAGCAATAAGACAACATAATGGGATCAAGGGCATTCGAATTGGAAAGGAAGAAGTTAAACTTTCGTTATTTGCAGATGATATGATAGTCTACAGAAGCGACCCCCATAACTCCACCAAAGAACTTTTACAACTGATAAACAACTTTAGTAATGTGGCAGGATACAAGATCAACTCCAAAAAATCAGTTGCCCTCCTATACACAAAGGATATGGAAGCAGAGAGGGAAATCAGAGAAGCTACACCTTTCACAATAGCCACAAACAGCATAAAATATCTTGGGGTAACTCTAACCAAGGAAGTGAAAGATCTATTTGACAAAACTTTAAGGCATTGAAGAAAGAAATTGAAGAGGATATCAGAAAATGGAAGGACCTCCCCTGCCTTTGGATTGAGAGGATCAACATAGTAAAAATGACAATTCTACCAAAGGCAATTTATAGATTCAATGCAATCCCCATCAAGGTCCCATCAAAATTCATTACAGATCTTGAGAGGACAATAATCAACTTTATATGGAAAAACAAAAAACCCAGGATAGCCAAAACAATTCTATACAATAAAGGATCTTCTGGAGGCATTACCATCCCTGACTTCAAACTCTATTACAGAGCTACAGTAATGAAAACAGTGTGGTATTGGCATAAAAACAGAGAAGTCGACCAATGGAATCATATAGAAGACCCGAATTTTAAACCACAAACCTATGAACACCTCATTTTTGATAAAGGAGCTAAAAGTATACAATGGAAGAAAGAAAGCATCTTCAACAAATGGTGCTGGCACAACTGGATGTCAACCTGTAGAAGAATGAAAATAGACCCATATCTATCACCATGCAAAAAACTCAAGTCCAAATGGATTAAAGACCTCAATATCAGCCCGAACACACTGAACCTGATAGAAGAGAAAGTGGGAAGTACCCTACAACAGATGGGCACAGGAGATCGCTTCCTATGTATAACCCCAGCAGCACAGATATTAAGGGCAACATTGAATAAATGGGACCTACTAAAACTGAGAAGCTTCTGTAAAGCAAAAGACACTGTCACTAAGACAAAAAGGCAACCTACTGACTGGGAGAAGATCTTCACCAACCCAACAACAGACAAAGGTCTGATCTCCAAAATATATAGAGAACTCAGGAAACTAGACTTTAAAATGCTAATTAACCCAGTTAAAAAATGGGGCACTGAGCTGAACAGAGAATTCTCAACAGAAGAAGTTCAAATGGCTAAAAGACACTTAAGGTCATGCTCAACCTCCTTAGCAATCAGGGAAATGTAAATCAAAACAACTTTGAGATATCATCTTATACCTGTCAGAATGGCTACAATCAAAAACACCAATGATAGCATTTGCTGGAGAGGCTGTGGAGGAAGGGGTATACTCATCCATTGCTGGTGGGAATGCAATCTTGTGCAACCACTTTGGAAATCGGTGTTTCGGTTTCACAGGAAATTAGGGATCAACCTACCCCTGGACCCAGCAATACCACTCTTGGGAATATACCCAAGAGATGCCCGATCATATGACAAAAGCATTTGTTCAACTATGTTCATAGCAGTATTATTTGTAATAGCCAGAACCTGGAAACAACCTAGATGTCCTTCAATGGAAGAATAGATGAAGAAAGTGTGGAATATATACACATTAGAGTACTATGCTGCGTTAAAAAACAATTATTTCTCGAATTTTGCATGCAAATGGATGGAAATAGAAAACACTATCCTGAGTGAGGTAACCCAGACCCAAAAAGATGAACATGGGATGTACTCACTCATAATTGGTTTCTAGCCATAAATAAGGGTCACGGAGTCTACAATTGGTGAGCCCAAAGAAGCTAAATAAGAAGGTGAACCCAAGGAAAAACATATAGTTACACTCTTGCCTATGGGAAGTAGACAAAATTGCCGGGGAGAAAAGTGGGATCTTGGGGTGGGGTGGGTTGGGGGTAAGGGGAGATGGGGAGAGAAAAGTGAGAAGGGGAGGATGGGGGGAACTTGGGGAAACAGGATGATTGGGATAAAGGAAGGCTGGATAGGGGAACACGGAAGCACAATTCTTAGTTAAGGGAGTCAACTTAGGGCTGGCAAGAGACTTGAACCTAGAGTGGCTCCCAGGAGCCCAAGGCGATGTCCCCAGTTAGTTCCTTGGGCAGCTGAGGATAAGGAACCTGAAACGACCCTATCCTATAGCCATACTGATGAATATCTTGCATATCACCATAGAACCTTCATCTGGTGATGGATGGAGATAGAGACAGAGACCCACACTGAAGCATTGGGCTGAGCTCCCAAGGTCCCAATGAGGAGCAGAAGGAGAGAGAACATGAGCAAGGAAGTCAGGACCATGAGGGGTGCACCCACCCACTGAGACAATGGGGCTGATCTATTGGGAGCTCACCAAGGCCAGCTGGACTATGACTGAAAAAGCATGGGATAAAACCGGACTCTCTGAACATGGCGAACAATGAGGGCTGCTGAGAAGCCAAGGACAATGGCAAGGGGTTTTGATCCTACTTCCTGTTCTGGCTTTGTGGGAGCCTAGCCAGTTTGGATGTTCACCTTCCTAGACATGGACGGAGTGGGGAGGACCTTGGACTTTCCACAGGGCAGGGAACCCTGTCTGCTCTTTGGACTGGAGAGGGAGGGGGACAGGAGTGGGGGGAGGGGGAGAGGGATGGGAGGAGTGGGAGGGAAATGGGAGGCTGGGAGGAGGGGGAAACTTTTTTTTCCTTTTCTCAATAAAAAAATAAAATAAGATAAAAAAAAACACATACAGATGCAGAGACACGTATGTTCACCTGTATAGAAATCCCTTAAAAACCCCAAACTGGAATCTATAACATATATGTAATGAAACTGCAAGGGGAAAATAAATTCTGTGGATTTCATCTTTGCTTTGTTTTCCTTAGTTCTTTGCGGAGTGATGAGACCTCCTAGAATTTTCTTAGTCGATGTTATAATGACCATTGGGGCCATCCTTGTTCAGCTCGTGTTTAAGCAGCCATGTTAGTGAGAGTGAGGGTTTATGGACGTAGCTTCTTCTTTTTAACTTTTATTTAACTGGCCTTTAGTAGGCTCCATTTAGCTGTAAGTGAGCGCTGTCAAATGCCATTCTTGACCTTTTTTGTTGACTGCTTGCGCTACTTCAATTTCCTGTGTCTCTATCTGGTACTGTTAGGTTCTGGGACCTTGGTTGTGCCATACATATGGTGACAGTTGTTTGGTTGGCTTGCAATCTTCATATACTACTTTTATGTGCAGACGAATTTTAAAGAAACTGATGTACTTATTTCTTCATGCAGTCCTGTTACCTTTGTTTCTCAGTTCCAGAAATTCCAAATGCCTTACCTTTCCCATTCCTAATTTTGTATGCCATTGAGACCACAGAATGGAATTCTTTGAATGGAACTCCAAATATTTGCAACAGAAGGAGAAATTGCCAGTTGAGGAACATAGGCCATTCACTGCCCTTCTATCCGGGAATAATAGTGACTTTTTGCAATATTTAAGACAGTGATGATTTCCTAGTATTTCTGATTTTTTTTTTTTTTTTTTTTTTTGGTTTTTCAAGACAGGGTTTCTCTGTGGTTTTGGAGCCTGTCCTGGAACTAGCTCTTGTAGACCAGGCTGGTCTCGAACTCACAGAGATCCGACTGCCTCTGCCTCCCAGAATTTTTATAGGTATTTATGCCTAATATTTCCATGACAAAGTCTTATCCAACATTTAACTACTAACTTCATTAATCTGATGATGACTCCATTGTTCTTTTTAATTTCTTATTTTTTATTTTGTCTTCTCACATACAGCCAAGCTTAGAAATCATTAACAGTTTCAGAAGAAAAGCTAGGAATACTGTCAGCATCATCTCTGTTCACTCTCTTGATAATGGTACTTGAATTCCTAGTTTTTTTCTTCAATTTTTACTATTAGAACTGTTTCCCAGTGGTTTTGGAAGAATCTTTAAATAAAAGATGTGACATTGAAAGAAAGTTGCTGTTTTTGAAGTTGAATGCGCTTTGGTGGAATGATGCATCATATCTAGAAGTAGCAGTGAGATGTATATTTTTAGCTCTATTAAACAGCTTACATATTATCTAAGTGCAAATCCATTATCATACTCCTTAATGTATGTATACCTCATTTAAAGCATGAATTATTAAAATGTTGTTCTCTAAATTGATGAATCTAAAATTTAATCTACACTAAGCTGAAGATAGGAGGAGAACAGCCCACAAATTAGTAAGTTAACGGATGTTATTAAAAGCACCAAATTGTGGTAATGAAATTAATTTCTGCCCTTAGATAATTATGGCTTCTAAGTTTTATGTAGGTGCAGCTCTATGACTGATTTGTCATCAGGAGAATTTTATATAAGGTTTATTTAAATACTTAAATAATGTACAATTTCTATAAGGGAAATACTCATGCAATTTACAAAGAAGAAGACAAAGCACATATTAGTTATTAATCGCTTTTTTAGGTTGTGGAAGTTTGAATAGACAGGCATTTAAATGCTGTAGAAGAAACATGCTTAAAACATTCTGGATTTGAGATTTGAATTTGAGGGAATAATATCAACTAGGTTTTTTTGGATCTTGGGAGGAGCTGAAAACTCTAGTGTTCCTTGGGAAATGTAAGGTAGAATAGTGATACGATTTATAAATCACAGTTCGTATCTTTTTCCATAGTCACAGCAGACAATCAATCTGCACTTCATTCTTGATTGGCTTCATCCAAAAATTCGACCTTATAAGTAGGCATCCATAATTCAAAAAAAAAAACCTTCAAGTCCATAAAAGATTTCCTTAATTAGGTGGTTTTATGAT
Organism: Microtus oregoni; assembly: GCF_018167655.1. Classification (NCBI taxonomy): domain Eukaryota; kingdom Metazoa; phylum Chordata; class Mammalia; order Rodentia; family Cricetidae; genus Microtus; species Microtus oregoni. The sequence continues at coordinate 22,737,119 of NW_024543060.1, forward strand.
CACTTGGAGAAACATTTTGGAGCAATTTAGTTGGAGCAAAATGATAAATTTATTTTTCTGGATGGGTACATCTTCTCAATTTTTATTTACTTGAATTTTCATGACTATTGAGAAAATGAAGGTTTGTTATAGGACTACTATTAATTCAGTCTGATTACCATTGAATCTTATAATCAGCTTCATATTTTGGATGAATAACATGCAATTTTGTAGCTTGGAAAACATTTGGTTTTTACATTTTTATCAACATCAATCCAAGCTTGCAAGTTACTTATTACACACCACAATTGGGTTTACATTCAGCTCATAAAATAAGAAATTTCCATCTTTCTGTTCAGGATAATTTCACTTTCAGTAAGGAGAATAATTAATAGGTTGATATTGTACACTTTATTAATGAAAAATCAGCTGTTCTGTTTCATCACAGAGTTTAAAGCCACACATCACTCAAAACTTGCACAATCTCTACATGTGTGTGGCAAAGTCCTTGTCAACTTTCTTTAGGCAGTCACTCTTTACACTCACTTTTCTCTATCAGATACCAGATGTACTCTTCCTATAGATCTCTGGGCAGAAGTCAGAGAGTCTGGTTTTCCATACATGGCAATCATTTTCTGTAACCGGCAGCATTTCGGACAGAATAAACTCCATTAACTCGTTCTATTAATGCTCTGTGCAGTCAGCAAGATCAATGCTGCATGGAATGATGAAATGACTAACAGCCTTCCTCGGAGTCCTGCCGAATGCTTTCTAACACACAGAATATATAATTACTGTTCGTATAAACAGGTAGAAATTGATATTCTATTGCTCATGCAATCCCTGCAAATACAAGGAGGTTCTTAATGAGTGGAATAAAAGTAAAGTCTTTCACTCTGTACATACAGAGTCATTTTTTTTCATATTTTATTATCTAACTATTATTTAACAAACTAAAATTGTGGACTAAAATATGATTCGTTTTATCCATTGGCTAATATGATGACCGAACAACATGGCACAATTTAAGAGTATCAGATAGAAAAGATTTTCTGAACAGATGCCTCCCCAAGGCCCATTAGTTACAGCAGCAGAGCGCAAGGTGAGCCAAAGCAGAGTAAATGGGAACTAATGAAGCCAGCAGACCCGAGGATGCTTTACCGAATGTAAGTAAACAGGCAACACATATCACACCATTAAAAATAATCCAAACTGCGTGATTTGAAACAGGTATCTTGTTCTACAGATGGTACAGCTGCTAGTACTCATCTGAAGAGAGATATTCTCTTTTAGAATAACTTCTGCAAAAAAGGGAACATTAGCCACTTCAGAAATACAAATGGGCTTTTTTTTCCTCCTCTGTCTCCATTTGCTGCTGCCTGCCTTGTCGCCTCCACAGTCACCCCCACCCTGCACATTTGAGATGAAAGCTCGCTGAAGAGCTGACTAGTCGCATGGGCCTGCAAACATAAACCTTGAGAACATTACATTTTATTCTAACCAAATGGACGAAGCATGAAGCTAAGCATTCACAAAGAAAATAATTGAAAGGAAGAGTCAGAATGGACGTAAAATGAAGAGAAGCATAAAAAAATCAACATAAAATTCAAATTCGAGCCATTTTTAACGAGGAAGAATCAGTTTATCATTTGCAGATTGAATATAACTAAGCTGAAAGGTATTTTTCATAACAATGATTTATATATTCAGCCTTTTGTTGGAGCAAGGTTTCTTTTGTATGACAGCAATATCTCTCCCTCCTACTATATTTAAAGGTCACTCTGCATTTCTATTAGAAGCCTCTAGATTGAGTGTTTTGTAACTTGGTTAGAGAAATTCACTGCAGAAAGAAATTTTAAATTCAGATATTATTCTTGCGGTAAAATCTGTAGGCTATTAGCATTTTCAGTTGTCCATTTATGATCTAATAAATGTATACAGTTGGAATAAATATTCCTTTTATAGAAAATTGTTAATGCCTCGTCAAAGTATTTTTTTCTTAAATTTAAAACTGAAAGCACAAATAATGGAATTCTCTCTGACTTAGTAATCATGTTTATTAAATCCTCATTATCCAAGATGTTACAGACTGGTTACTCTTGATTCCAAAATATTAGTGAATGACAAAATAGGAAGCAACTTAAAAATCATGCAATTGGTCAAGATAGAATAATTATTCCTTGTTATGTAATATTGAATTAGCTCCTAGCTGAGCAAAATTAGCCATAGAGATTTTGGAGGACTGAGGACAGGAAGAGAGACACAGTAAATAGTACAACAGGGCTTAGAGAGTGTCTTCACCCTTTTGGATCAAGGATCAAGAAATGAGAGGGGGGAGGGCGAGAGAGAGGTGTCACTGGTCTTTTCCCTGAGGATTTACTGAACATCCAGGTTCTCATCCCAATACCTGACTCCTGAGGTTTTATTTATAAAGAATAATTTGATAAATATTTCATTTTCTGGCATTCAAACTAGCATATGAACCTACTGGCCAGCTTTCTTGTAGAAGTAACTTCAGGATTGCTTCAGGATGAATACCTGTACAAAGAATAAAGGCTGTAATTTCCCTTAAGGTGAGTTCAAAGGCCAGAGAGTAATAAATGTAATGGCCATTTGACCACGGAAGAATTCTGAATTTATTTTCAAAACACTTCCCAATATTATGCACTTTTTCATACTTCAACTTTTAAAATAACTTTTAGAAAATCATTTATGAGCAGTAATGAGACTCACGGTTTAAACTATAGTATTTTACTCAGAATTTTTTATAGTATGAGGACATTAAATAAGACTGTAACATTAAGGATAGTATGAGAACATTAAGTAGTGCTCATTTCTACAATTAAGCTAAAAATAAATATCTGTTATTTGTTTATAGTAAGTATCATACTAGAACCTGGGGACCTTACATTGGTAAAATGTAGTCTATTATTGTTGTGCTTTATAAGAAACAGAACAAATATTGACTATGCAGATGTGGTGTGGCACTTGTACATGGTATCACGGAGAGTAAATGAGGATTGTATTGTATAAGCATGAAAGCATCATGTCCATTGTGTATGGATTTATTCTCCAAATACTCAAATAAAAAATAATATTCCATCAATGACACAAACACCAAATAGAGCAAAAGTCATTTCACACACACACACACACACACAGAGAGAGAGAGAGAGAGAGAGAGAGAGAGAGAGAGAGAGAATTTGCAAACATTCAAAGGAAGAAAATCATACAAAGCATCTGAAAGTACAAGAAATAGCAGAATTCATAAAAATAAAGCATGAGCATGTTTAACAGAAGATAAAACTGTATTGACAAAATAGTTGTGGTTGGGGGTCATGTATTCCAAATCTCTTCTTTCAGGCTATAATTCTAGTTATTAAAAGATAAATAATAATCTAACTGTTTAAATTTCTAAATTGTATTCTGTTGTGATCAAATATGAGCTCTGGCCAGAGCATTGTTTGACAAATCTATACCACTAAGGAGACAAATGACATTTAGTCTACAGTGTTTGGTTTAATGTAAAACAAAAACAACATTTAAGTCCAAAAGTGAAAAAAAAGAAAGAAATAAATAAAAATGAACATTTCTTGGCAAATCTGTTAGAAGTGTCATCACTAAAAACAACAAGACAGGAAAATGGATTCAATCAATCTAGAAAATCTAAGGGTAGACTATTATTATATGTTTAGTATAGGAATCCTGTTATCTAAACGTAGAAGCTATGAGATTATAGGAAGAAATAAGTTGAAGGCAATAATGAATGAAAATTGATGACCTGTTTTGTTGATGAGCTGAGAAAGAACGTCCGTGAAAGGCTCTGACACACACACAAGCCAGAAATATAGGAAAGAAGAGTTACATAATTTGAAGAATGGTAAGTCGGAGATGAGGTTAATATAAAATACTAAAGAAAACTGTATAAATAAATAATAAGAAGGAATGAAAAAAATCAATAGGGAAGCCAGATCACTAGATTTGTTGTGAATAGAAACATATGTTGTCAGGCTATAGACTAAATGTGATGCCAAAAAAAAAAAAACAGTCTATTTTATTTTTACTGGTATCCATACACAACACATAGAGGCAGATAAAAGGAAGATTTTAAGTAATTGTGTGCTGAAAGATAGACAGAAATGGGCTGATTTATCACTATCAATACCAGGCATTAGCTGAAAGGCAAAGAAATAACTCTCGGTAATAGCTGGAGAGAAAAGTAATATTTAGAAATTTTATTTTCTTGTATTTCAATATAGAAATTGAAAAGATATTTCCAGTATTATAAATGAATTTTGTAATATATAAGACCTTAGTGGGAAGGTAAATTATGAAACAAGGTTTAAGTTATGAGAGATGATGGGATTAAGAGTGAAAGTCTGGCAGGCCTGTTCCCTGGTCTGGAGGGGAAGAATAACTTTTGAATGTTATACAGATACAGATGTGGATTAGCATTTCCATGGTATGACAGAATATATATATATATATATATATATATATATATATATATATATAGAGAGAGAGAGAGAGAGAGAGACAGAGAGAGAGAGAGAGAGAGAGACAGAGAGAGAGAGAGACAGAGAGAGAGACAGAGAGAGAGAGAGAGAGAGAGAGACAGAGAGAGAGAGAGAGAGAGAGAGAGAGAGAGAGAGAGAGACTGACTCCAGGGTAACTTTACAAGGATAAAAGTACTAGCTGGCTAACGGATATAAGAAAAGAAGGAAAATTTAAAAACACAAAAAATAAGTAGTGGCAAGAAAAACAATTGATAAGCAATCCTGAAATACAATCAGAGGTTAAAACATCAATTTATAACATCACTCATAAAACTGAGCGATTTTAAGCACCTGTATGAGAGAAGATTGATTATATATTATTCTATGATTAGTTATTTGGGATAAAGTAAAAGAGCAATGAAATCAAGTGTGCAAAGTTATTGAGCAATTCAGAAAAAAATCATCTTTCTTCATGTGCAAATAGGGGAATGCATTGAAGAAAAGATTTTCTTTGGCCTTCAGAGAGGAGAAAAGGCAACAAATTGGGTGCTTTAAGAGATTAAAGAATACGTTTTAGTAAACTAAAATGATGAAATGGAAGAATTAAATGGTTTGGTCAGGAAGTTGTGCTAGCATTTTATAGCAGTAGTTAGTGGCTATAACATACCTAAGTTAAAGCTGCAAGAGCGGGATGGGGCAACCTGCTTTAAAAAAAAAAAAAACAGCTACACATCAAAATCTCGAATTAAGTTATAGTTTCCAGCAGTCAGTTTCATACATGTATATTCTAATTATTGGTATTGAAATCTCCCTCCCATCCTTTCTACTCCTTCTATCCTTTTTTTCCCCCAAAAGTCTCCTTTATACATCAGAATGGGTTTTCATTACTGTTTTCTTTTCCTTTTATGCTTGATTTCTTGATTTTTATGAAACCCACTGAGTAATGCCTGGTTTGCCTGAGTTGACCTCTCCTTGGAACTGTTCAGATAAACTCCCCAGTGGATACTTTAAAATAAATATTGGCGAGTGCAGAAATGTTTGGCTGATCACAATTTTGAGCAATGATTTGGGTTCTTGACTTCCTCCCTCCTGAGGACATTCAATCTGCACTTGTTGACTCTCAGGAAATATTAGCAAGAAGTGAATGTGAAAGAAAAGTGAGAAGCAGAAAACCAAAAGGCTGGGAAATACAACCCAGTGTTTACACTCAGCTATTACAAAGTTTCTCCTCCTAGATACTGCAAGTATCTACAGTAGTGGTGTAGCTTGAAATACAAAAGATGACAGTCCACCAGGGGCAAGGCATTTATGTGAAGCCAACATGTTCATTGGTGCAAAATTATTCAGAAAGAAGAGCTGGCAAGGTAATTGAGTTTTAAAGCATGCTTAGTTTTCCATGGGAGTAGAGCCCAAGGGATAAGACAAAAAAAATTCTATTCAGAATTATTTGGACAAAGTTTTACTTAAGATTATGAGTAGTGAACGTTAAACAAAATATAAATGAAACATTAAGCCACATTTCATTTTACATGTAATATTTTTGTTCAAAATTTTGTTGAAGAATATTTTTGTATTACTCTCCAGATGATACATAATCATAGGTGATTAAGAATATTTAAGATGGTCACAAATTGTTGAGTTCTTTGTTATTTATGCCTCATGAATGAAACCATTTTCAGTAAGTGAATTAATAAGCACTAACACATTATTTTTGTCCATAATTTTCCAGAAGTATACACAAAAAATCTGAAATGAGCAGTTACTAATATATAAGGTAGAATCAAACCTATTCCTTTCCTTAGAGGCATAAATCATTTATAATTAAAGTAGAAGGGTACTATGATAGCCACATCTATGTTTCAGGAATAGAAAGAAAAACCAAACTATATTATCTTATTTCCCTGTATGTCTCAGGGAGTGATCTTCAACGACCAGTATTCTGTTATTGTTCTAACAAAAATTAAGTAGATCAAAGGGTTGCCTTCCCATCCTTAGATTTTCAGAGACCATTTATAGGAAGCAAAGAAGTGTCTGAATTTTCCATTCCCTGTTGAATCAGCCTAAGGGAATAAAGATAATTACAGCGATGAGCTGTGTCATTATTATTTTAATTTATTGAGTGCTAATGGCACACTCAGCACAGCAGTAAATAAAGAAAGAGAAATGGAGTCTACCCCAGCCTGAGGACAGAGCGAGGACACAATGACAAAGAGCTGGGTGGTAGAGGAGGACAAGTTCAACACTCCCTGACATTAGAAAAAGAAGAAAAGAGCTAAATATACCCTGAACTGATTAATCAGAGACCATACAACTAAATAAGAGTTAAACTGTGAAGGAGATAACAGCTCTGTGATTAGTGAGTTGATGCATAGCACTTTGGTGGTCAGAAGATAATGTGATAATGTAAAACCAAACAAAACAAGAGTCTAAAGGTACTCAGAACTTCAATGTTGCACTTCCATCATCAAATATTATTTCCTTGCACACTTCTAAGCTTTGAGGAGAAATATATGGTTACAAACTTGGAAAAAAAATGAATCAGCCTTCATATTGAATGACCAATCAACCAGAGATTCCCTCACACTTCAAGAAGTCAGATAATAACCTAGAAATCAAAGATAAATGAAAGGTAAGGGAGTGCTGAGATCAAGGGGACAGATAGAAGTTTTGAGTGTCACAAAGATATGTGACGTTATAGTTATGTCTAATGATTATAACAGAAAAGAACTACTTCATGCCCACAATGAAAAGGGAATATGATGAAGGACAACAGCCGAGAAGTAAGAATCATCAGTACCAGGATGGGGAATGAAGGGCGGCTCAGAGGTTAGGAGTCCTTACTGTACCAGCTCTAGATCTAAGCACCCTTAAACAAGCCGAGCTTCTCCCTAAGGACTGTAATTCTAACACTCATTGATCAGTCCTCTTCTTATGGCCTCAGCATGTATAAATAGGCTCATGCAACTGAAGACTAACATATGCATATATACTCCAAAGGTAGACACACAAACATATGAATAAATAGGTACTCAGTCACAGTCAGAATTTGCTTTTCTTGAGTCCTTCCAGGAGTATAGAAGATAATAAATTATAAATTATTGGCTCCAAACCTTACCTAGTTAGCATAGCACTATTTCAATCAAAGCCTGTGGTATCTACCAGAGATGTAAGTTTATACTCATTCCTAGATCATGCATTAAACATTTCGTCTTCAAAATATATTGCCAAGTCCATATTTAAAGGTATCTTCTTCATGATTGTTATTTATCATTGTTAATATACATTTCCCATTCAAGTATTACATCCTATGTTAAACTCATTTGATAGCATTTTAATTGACTCAAAAGTTATTCAGAATTATCTGAAAAAATATATCATACAGATGATGGCAAGCAAGAACTTATCCAAACTATTACGTTAGAACTCACAAGCTAAGGTTCAATTTTAGATCCATGAATAAAATGCAGAGTGTAATTTTTAGGTCGAGTCTGCTGTTGGGATGCTATGGACCATTATCTTGTGTTGCAAATTAACACGTTGACTAGACTCAAAAAAAGAGTAATGTTCCTGTTCTTTTTGAGTAAAGAACTTGGATGAAGGTATTCATTCTACTGAGTTAAGACATGACACTCATGATCTTAGTGATAAGGGAATCTTTATTGATGACTATATTTCAAAGAGTTGACTCCAGATCGGGAGGAAGACATTGTAGAAAGTGTTATAAAGGATTTGTATCTCAAATAGAAAGAATAAATAACTATTCTAAGAAAAAAAAATTCTTCAGACCTCTTGAGTTAGAACTGTATAAGGTTTATTTAGATTGAGGAGATCTACCTTCTCCAGGGTCAGCTTTAACTGTAGTCTATGCCAAAACTAGGCAACATTTTAGAGCAATTAATGCTTATCCTGTTATTTATGAATGATTAAAAAGTCCTGAAAATTTGATATGTTTCAGTCATTATACTACAGAGTTTTACTTTGTGTAAAAGCATTTTATTAATTCTCTGAGAATTTCATATATTGTATTTTAGTCACGTCCAACCTAGGTGTAAGAGTTTATTTGAATATTTTATTATAGACACAGTAGTGTAGGACACATTGAACATAATGCATGTTTTTAAAATAATATTAGTTGTTTTCCTTTGTTGTATTTTTTAGTTGTATACCTTTTTATAATTAATAATTGTATTTCTTTTGTGCATAGGAACTAAGAATGTGTGATTGCAAGTAAAGAACAGACAGTGTTCAGCTTTTAGGACAAACAGAGCAAGCTTTTGTGAATGGGAAATAAATTTCTAAAATTAGCTCACTTAAACAATACATCCTAGGAAGAGATTAGACATGAATTACTTGTCAGATTACATACATATTCACTGGAATGAGGGAGGAAAGGAGATTGCCCAGATGCAATCAAGAACTGAAAGACGGGACCAGACCTGGGGTCTTGTGAACAGGAGGAAATCGAATGCTTTGACAGGAAGGAATTCTCACACAATTCTAGTCTTTATCTTTGTATTGTTGGCTAGTATTTCAGGAAGCATACCACACAGTCCTTGTTGAGTGCTCATTTATTCTTTTTATCACAGTTGGAAGATAGCTTTCCATCCACAGCTGTCTGAAATGGGTCTTCAGGTATAAATACGCTAGCACTTTTAACAGCACTATGTTTCAATTGAGACCTCTTTATGTGAGCCACTGGATTTCCCAGTGTTCTAGGATACTCATTAAACTATATGTCACACAAGGTGGGAACCCATGACAGAAAAATATCCTAAGAATAAAAGTGCAAGCCAAATTTCAAATAAAGAAGACTCTGAAGCTAGACAGACATTTATTGATGGCATGTCTTCTTACTCTTTCCTTATTCTTTACCATTGCCCATCAAAAGCATCAACAACATGTTTGATTCTTAAATATTTGCATCATTGGTTAGGAAATGTTTGTCTGTGTTCATGCTTGCTAGCAATGAAGACAACAACACTGAACTTGAAATAACACTGTCTACCTTTAGTGAGCTCTGAACTGCAAGAACACCCCCCCCCCCAAGTCCTGGAAAAGGTAGCCACAGACAGTCACCTGGAAAAGGTAGCCAGCCAGCATAAGGGTGATAACTTGGATGTTAGTGATTTTTGGTATGTTCAGAGCTGCCTATTAGTAAGGGAAATGTAATAATGGGAAACAAACAGTTCAGTTTTTAACATTTCTATAGATCTTCTCATCTTAGAACAGTTCTTATTTCTAGGAACTGCTTTTACTAGACACTTCGAAATCATCATGTCAAGATGACATTTTTAGAAATTACTAAATCCTTCCTTATTGTAGAAAACATCCTCAGATGAAGGACACTGTATTAAAGTGTGTTCTTCATCTTTTGCTCATGTTTCCCAGTGCTGCATAAATAATGCCATGTTGGGGCTAAACACCAAACACAAAATCACTTTATGAAATCTAATTGTACCTCAGAAACGATGCTATATATGATTTAAATGTCAAGGATTTTGGAGAAAACATTTAAAACTATATATTATACTGGGTGAATCTTATGCTTGCTGACATTCCATAGATTCTGTGGCTGGTAATGAGAGGGATTGGAGCGCTAAAATCATTTCTATGATAATGACCTGGAGTCTGAAAAGAGAAATATGATTACTAACATTGATGGATTCTGAACTTAAAGATATCACAAGTGAGTTTGAAAAATGAATGGACTATAAGTTCTAGGATTTGAGGGCTCTACACTAGCAGTGGATGAAATGTTTGTGATCAACAAAAGAGTGAAAAGGCTATTTTAATTTTCTGAGTGTTAATAATTTTTAAATAACTTGTTAAGAAAATTCTATAAGAAGGCCTATTATTAATTATGAATTCCTTATATAAAAGTAACCCTTCTGATAGCTATTACATATTCAAAAAATAAACAAATTATTTTTCTCTTTGTATATGTTTGTGTGTGTGTGTGTGTGTGTCCATGCATGCACATGCATAGGCCAGGATCAGCATCAGATGTCTTCCTTACAATCTGCATCTTATTGTTTTGAAACAAGGTCTCTCATTGAACTTGTCATTCAGTAACTGGATAGGTCAGTGATCCAAACTCCAGTTCTCTTAGTTGAAAAGCAAACACTCTAGCCAGTTAGCCAAATCCTCACATCTTGTGCTCCTATTTTTCCAATTTTAATTTCAATCCTTTAGAGAAATTTTAGGTTAAAACCAAAAATGAAAGGAAGGTAATGAGATTCATCATGCTTTCTTAGTGTTCTACAAATGGGCTTCCTTCCATTCCACTTATCAACATCTCCACAAAGGAAAGTAGATATTTTCAAAAAAAAAAAAGCCTGGTTAAAATGCTTTTAGGCAATTTTTCAGTCTGTAAAGAGGAAAGCAGATATAATCCTCTCTTTTTTTGTTTTGTTTTGTTTTTACTATATCATAAGTGATGCTGTGCAGAGGTAGCCCCTCCAATAATGTGCACTTGGTTTTAAAACAACCACACTAAATGTTTAATTTCATCATAACCACTGTATACATATGATTTTCTGGAAATTGATTTTTAAAAGCATGATTACCTAAACTGAACTTGGTTTAATTGATTTATTCAGTGGGGACACCAAGAACAGCTTCTGAAATGTTCAAATTAGTCTAAGACCAGTTAAGGAACTGAGCGATGGAATAATGCCATAATCAAAGCCTTGCTTGTAATAGTATTCTACTGAAGAATTCCTTTAAATAAACTCTATTTCTAGTTTTGAGGACTGCAGAAATTCTAACTGACAAACTTTGCACAAAAAACACCATGGGCTGTGTATGATGTTTTGTAAGCCGCACAACATTAAACAGAATAACCAAATTCATGGGAGAAAAAATATGATAAGTGATTTCACCAATTTTGAAAGGAACATTGAGCTATTAGAGTTAGTCTGATCTTTAAGAAATTTCAGCCCAGCAGTGCAAATGTTATTAAAAATAGCAAGATCATAACACGTCGTCATTAGAATTTGCATATGTGAATGAGAATGTTCTTAATTACAAATTACACTCTCTAAATTATTTAGGAGCTGTAAATCAGCACAACAAAGAATAATAAGTCTAAAGCGTAAAGTGTTTCAGGGGATTTTTCAAATGCAAATGATTGGAGGAACAACACTAAATGAGGGGTTTGCCGTTTTTTCAAATCAAATATCTTATTGGAATAAAATATTATGACAGAAACTATAAAAGGTTTTAAAATTCAGGGGATATTTCCTGTAATTGAGAATGCTGTTTTTGGCAGACCCAAATGCCTACAACATCATCCTAAAACAGAAGTGAGTGAAACTAACCTTCTAGTTGCTAACAAGGTCAATATAACCTGTTACTGGCATTCATGAAACACTAATTTACAGGTAGTTGTTACTCAGTAGCTCCTGCATGAGATGACAGGTGTAATATTAAGTTGGGAGATGTAAACATTGGATGGATAGATCTTGAACACACATCCTTCCAAAAGGGTAAGGGTAAGTACAGATTTTTCTGCCACCCACTAAGAAAAATAACCCCAGGCACTATAAATTTAACAAAAGTGAACATTTTTGCAGAAACTAGCAAGAGTAAGTGACACATGCTGAGGAACATGGGACTGAGGGAATAACTGTGGTGGGTTTTCTGCTTTTATTTTTACTCCATATACCAAATCAGATACTCCAAACACTAGTTAGCTAATGATGCGAACAATAAATCTCCTAGAAAAGTTGACTCTGGAACAAAACATCAGTGGAGTCTAGTATAAGCAGGTAGCCAAGTCCTGTGTCCTGACTAGGCCACTCTTAGCAGATTATTTCCAGGTAGCATTCATGCTTGCTCCATCTGGAAAACAACAAGAAATGCCCTTCACTAGTGTCAGAGGGGAGGTCGAAGGAAGGATCTCTACTTCTAGGACAAATTGTTCTAACAAGAGGTTTCTCTTTGCCCCCTTAGAAACTCACAAAAACACTAAGTAGATCCTGAGTAGTCAAGAGCAATACCAAATCTCTGTTAGGATCTCAAAATTGGTGGCTATGTTGAAACCAAATCCTAACAGGACTAAAATAGTCATTTCTCCAGAAATAAATGTAAAAATTTCTTTCCAAAGTCAAGAAAAAGTATATCTCTTGCAGCCATGCTTAACCCATGGTGTTTTTAGTGTTGTGGACACAATTAAACAAGAAAATTCATTAAAGATATCCACACAAGAGGGAAAGAATTTGATGAACGTTGTCTTCTTTTGGATAGTATGACCTTAAACACAGAAAACCGAAGATAACTCTAAATCATTAAAACTAATAAGTTCAGCAATATAAAATGAAACAAGATGTTAGAAATGATATGCATTTATCATAACTTTTTTAAATTTGTTTTTATTTTGTTTTGTTTTTTTGTTTTTCGAGACAAAATTTCTCTGCGTAGTTTTGGTGCCTATCCTGGAACACGCTTTTGTAGATCAGACTGGCTTTGAACTCACAGAGATCTGCCTGCCTCTGCCTCCTGAGTGCTGGGATTAAAAGCGTGCACCACCACTGCCCAGGATTATCATAACGTTTAATGAATACTCCAAAATGAAATAAAGAAACAATTCTCTAAAACCACAGAGAAACCCTGTCTCAAAAAAAAGAACAAAAACAAAAAAAGAAACAATTACACTTATAATAATGTTAATATATTGCATATGGATAATTTAGCATTTGAAATAATAAAACCATTAGAATAAATGGAAATAAAATTGAAGAAGTCACACTAAGAACAGAATATTCTTTAAGTGTATGTACAAGTTAGATGCGTTCTTATAAAAACTTCCACTTCTATGTTGTGGATCTGCTGAAAACCTGATCCTCAATAAAGAAATGAAGAGACTCAGAATAACTAAAACTAATTTGAAATAAGAACAATTTTAGAAATAGTAATTTTTCAATGTCAAAAAATACCATAAATTGGTTAATATAAGGCAGTATAGTGTTGATATATAAATTTGCACATATTAATTAAGTAAAATTAAACACCCAGATAGAAAACTTAATATTTGTACTCAACTGATATTTAGACAAGTTGCTGTAAAAAATTCAACTTAAAAAAGTATAATCATTAATATATTTTCATCATCAATGGAAATATCAAGATTAAATTATGAAAAAATACCCATAATACATAGCATGAATATAAATTTACCCAACAAGAAATGATGTTTTTTGGAATTATTAAAATTAATTTATCATAGAATTAAGCCAAGAGCCACTAAATTTCTAAAATAAACAAAATAGTTAAACTTGGTAATAAGGTTAGACAACAGCTACTGGTAGCAACATCAAGAATAGAGAACAAAAATTAATGTCAGACTTAATTAAAATTTTAAATCTTTATTAGCATATAGCTAATCAGGAAGCACTTGTATAGCATTATAAAGATTCTAAGTGCTATCCTCAGAACCACAAAATATTTAAAACCTTTCTCTATCAAAATAACATTATCCAGTAAGAGGAAACTAAAACTAAAACAAAGAAAAATCTTTACAATTCTTTATCTAACAAAAAAACTATAATATAAAAAGAATCTTCAGAGTGTAATAAAAGATAAAGGAAAAATAATATATTTGTATTGGGGGTAGCAATGCTGAGACACTTTGCTTCAAAAATAGCAACAGAAAAACTGAAATGTGTTTAGCACCATTGGTCAGTAGAGATATGAGAATGATAACTACAAGGGGGTATTTATTACTGGACAACTAGTATTGTGGTTTAAAAAAGATCAACAAAGTGTGTCTGTGAGAATGTCTCGAATTCAGCATTTCTGCACAGTTGTATAGAGAATGCAAAATGGCAAACCATTGGCAAAACAGTTTTGGAAATCTTCAGTTTTCTAAAAATACACAATTGCCATACGATTCAACAATTCTGCTTGCAGGTATATTCCTGAGACAGTTATTAAATGTGTGTTCAAACAAAAGATGTATGAATATTTAATAGCAGTTCATGTAAGAGTCAAAATATATGACAAATTTAATCTAAACCTGCTCTAGATAAGCGATAGAGAATGAGGAAATAGAGTGGATATACCTTGACAATAATGTGTTGCAATAGGTTTGTATAGGTAAAAAAAAGAGAGAGTGGTTTATATATGCCACAAAATTGATGAATTATTTAGTATTATGCTAGACAAAAGAAGATACCTAGAATAACTGCCACACTGGATTTTTTTAAATGTAGTAATCAATAGGCAAAGTTGTAAATCCATTTGGGTGATATTAGTATTACTATATGTGTTTCAAAGTATATTTGCTCAAAGAAGTAACAAACTACAAAAAACACTATAAATTAATTAAATATAGTGGCTAAAAACCTACTTCAAAGACTTAATTTTTACATTCAACAATTTGACATCGTCTAAACACCTAAGAACTAATTAAAAGTGTGTTGGTAAGGCTAGCAATATTTGTCAATGTATTCTGTCCTATTTGTGAATCATTTCTCACAGCCATACAGTTTTCAATGGAGAGGTCATGACTAGTAAGGAGAAGATGGTAAGTGATTGAACTAGTTTAATATTTTGAGGTTAATAGAGTCAAGAATTATCCATTGGGATAAGAATAGAATTCTATTATTCTAAGAGCTAACAAACTGTGGAGTCTGAGATACTGAGGCAGTGCATACTTATGTATAAAGTTATTGCTACTTAAACTATTATGCCTTATTTTTCATATGAATGTTTTATTTGAAGGACTCACAGCCTGTTTGGTTACTTGAATGACATTGGGAGCAGCATTACCCCTATGCAAATTGCACTGAGAGCATTATTCCCTTATTGTCTTCTACCTATTGTCTCTTAGTCCTATCTAATTTTTTATTTTTTGACTAAAAAAGTATCTTTTGAATTTCATATCCATATTGTTGTCCTTCAACAATCAAAATCTCTAATTTGCATATTTAAAATATGTATATTTAATCTCATTTCACATTATGTTAGTTATAATTAATCAAAATAGAATATTGTCTTATTGTAACTTGAAGAATTTTATTTCTATAAGCACTGAGGGGTGACTGGACTCATTTAGCTACATTTATACTTGTTTTGATGCTGTGTTTGTTTGCATGAGATAATTATATTTTAAAAGATGTTATTATAAATTTTCCTACTTCTGGGTACAAAGATATCATGCAGATGAAGTCAGCTGTAATTGACAATAATATTTCAAAGCCTCATGCTCAATTCCCATGAACTTTCACTTATACATCAATGATGACCTTTCACTATTCATATTTTGACATAAGTAACCCTTTTGTGCATTTACTCAATTCCATATGTAATGACAACAAAATCCTATAATCATAAAGATTCAAAGTATTTCACCTTAGTTTTAAAGCATCCTCTAGATGAACTTCCAGTTTATAAGTTACCAGCATTGTTTAAAAGCAAAAATTCCTCATCAAAAAAGACTTTTTGGGGTGTATGTACATCCTTTAGTAAAATAACAACTACAAATCAAAATCAGGATAGTTTTGATTATTATGACAGTTGTCCTTGTTTTATCTTCAGATTTATTGTTAAGCCAGAAATGCGCAACCCGAAGCTATCTATTGGCATAATGTGGCAACATGCATTCCTTAGACATCTTGACAAGTATATTATATGATAGAAGAAAAGCAGAAAGGAGAGACAATAATTCTCTCCAAAGAACCTCTGTGGTGTGATATTGAAGGTTATCTGTGCATTCAGTAAAGATTTTCAGAGCTTTCCTTGAAAAGAAATGTCATAACCTATAGTCCATTCTTATCTGCTCTAATAAAAAAGGCAATGAATGGCACAACTCTTTGATATCTCTTATAAATTTTAAACATGTCAAAATTTTATACTATTATGCCCATAAGAATTCAACGAGGTATGAAAGCGAAAATATCAATCTAGGCGTCCATATAATGTGTTAACATTTTGAGCCCTTCAAGTTTTTGTTATAGATTGTATTTTTAAAACACAATTTTCTTTTATGTGTGGACATTTCTTTTGAAATTTATTGTGGCAGTTGTCTCAAAATATGATTGCTTGGCATGGTTTTATCCACACAACAGCATTATTATTATTATTACTATGGTTATACTAATGATTATAATTAATTTCAGCTGACACTTAAGCAGTTCAATTAATATAAAAGCATATATGTATCTAAATCTACATACAGTATGCTTCTGATATGTGGTATCTAGACAGTTGTTCACATGTGTTTTAGAAGCTTCATAGAATATGGATAGCATAGTAGATTAAAGGAAAAAATAATAACTGATGAAACATAAATTACATATAAAATACTAAAGATATTTTGTTTTGAGGATGCTTTTGACTAGATTTCAATGTACAATATATTTAATTTCATGTTGAATTAAAATAACAATGTATTGTGTTTTATCGGAAAACAAGCACTCTTTTCCTACATTCTATACAAAATTGTATTGCATATGACAGATAAAATTACTGTGATATATCATTTATTTCAGTACAGTTAGATTACTACACACAGTGATGTATTGATAGAATGCATACAGTAACCTTAACAATTTCAGTTTGACTATTGAATATGTTAGATAAAACCGTAAAATACTTAAAGGATTCTGAAAAATCTTTCTCTAAAGCACTGAGTTTGCATTGACTTTAAGCCAGCTATACTAAAATATCCACAAAACCTTTAATAATATAAAAAGTAATTAGTTGTCACAATAAAGAGCGTATAAAGACATACTTCTTTATTTAATCCATTTAACAAATACATGTTTCTCAGCAACAATCTGCATACCAGTAGCTGGTACAATTATTAGACAAAATAATAAATAAATGAATGCCATCCTAAAACATTATGACTATTTGGGCAGTATTTTATCATTAATTCTTTTTCATAATATTCACTGGTTAGAAACAGTGAAGGAGCCATGGTTTCTTTCTGATGACAGACTCTCAAAGTCTGCTTTGAGTTTCTATCATCTAGAAGCCAGTATGAAATCTTCCCACTCGCTCTAGCTGCCTCCACTAAACCTGGTCTCAGAGATTTCATTTTGATTTGACATGTGGAATTAATATGTCAGATTCTGCGGCTGTTACTACAGTGACAACTGAAGAATAGATGTTAAGAAGATTAGGCAGACGGCTCATAGAGGTACAATAAAGACTGAGGTTGGATTCGGAATCTGATCATTGTGTATTGATCGCATCTTATCCATGAAGTTTACATTGCTTGACCAGCACATCTCATAGAATATCGTTTTACACCGTTTCCTCTGATCTGTAACTGTTCATTTAACCTCCTCTTATCTGCCTTTTTTTTCTTATGAATCAGGTCATGAGTGTTTCAGAAGAAAGTAATTTCTGTTGTCTCTTATATTCACCTAACAGCTAGAATCCCTGAATCTTTAGTGACAGCTTGGATTCCTGATATCCTTGTCATAATGAAATTGCAAATTAAATGACAAACAACTGAAAAATTTCCAGAGTCTTTCATACCTTGGTAATTATAAGAGACGATGAGGCATGCCGATGAAGCAAAATATATAAGAGATACACACTTATTCATGTTCCGGCCACTGTCACCAACAGCACGCTTACACATTAGAACACATGCTAAACTGAATTGTTCATGCTGATGAGAACGAAAAGGTAGCTTTCCTGTCTTCATTGAAAAGGCTCTCTCTACCAGTCGCAGGATACCATAGTTAGAATTCTGACTAAAGCACCAGGTTGAGCATGGAGAGAGGAAGTGGGTTATTGAGAAAAAAATACTGTTTTAAACTTTTTTGGTCCCCAGACATTAAAAGGTTTTCACATTCTCTCCAAGGTCATTTTACTTTAGTGAATTGTGGCTTGGGTTTGCACATTCTGCCTCCTACTATCTTCCCAGGTGTCAGAAGAATTAATGAGATACTCAGTCCAACTCACATATTTCTCCACACCTCTGTGGATCTCCTCCGCACCCCGAGGACTACTTTATAGGCATCCTTTACTGGAATTTCAGTATGCTCAATTAAGGAAAATTTAATTAAAAATTTATTTCAAAAATAACATCAAACTCCCCAATGCTTTCAAACTTACAAGCGTTCCTCTCTGTAAAACACATATTAATTAGGGATCCCAGCTTCTTTTGGCGTTCTTTAGATGTCTTGAACTATTTAAGCAAGCTCTTTTCTCTTCAATTTAAACACACACACACACACACACACACACACACACACATAATATAACTGAGGGAAATGCTCTACAAAATTAATATGCATTTTGCTCCTACTCATTGCTTCTGAACATGAAGTTCTCATTGCAATTAACCACAGCTCTGCACACTGATGAAATACGGCAGTTGCAGAGGGGAATGTCAATCCAACCCTTTGCCTCTAATTTTTTTTTCTGATTAATTTAAGCATAAATCATCAAGATAGAACTTTTAAGGATCCTCTTGTTTTTAAAGATAGTACATTGGTATTTGAAAGCTACTTGATTTATTTTTTCCCTTCTAGTTTCCTAATTCATAAATAAAGGAAATGAAAATACTTAAAAGAAGAAAAATAAGAGATGCCAGAAAAGAAATCGAGATGTCAGTGTAAGGAAACTAAGAGTTAATTTGAACTTTAAGGGCTGAATTAATTTGTTAATGTTGGCCAAATTACAAGTAACCAATTAATGCCGAGTAAAATGGTTTATGTGCCAATGAAGAAGAGCTGACTCTTCTTTCAAAAAATTGACTGCTACCAAAGCCCTCTGTGGTTTTGAGCAGATTACTTAACTTTTTTGCTCCTCAGATTTCTTATGTCACAAAGAAAGAACAGGATCTTCTTGGTGACCTCTTGTGTTGCTAATTTTAATGTGTCTGTAGGAACTAGATGGTTCCCAGACCATGAACTGTTTTTTCTCCGTACTTGAGTATAAGTTGATGCCTGTTGCAGGACTTCTTAAACATCCAGAGGTATCTGGTGAGGTATCAAGTTTAGCGGCTTTGCCTAGATAGCATTTCCAGATGCATCAGGAGTTGATTCCCACAAAGAATGATTAACCAGCCTTGACCTTGGCTACTACAATAGTCCAGCTTCCCAGATTTTTGTTAAATTTGTAGGTGACGATCACTTCAGCATAACATATTTTAAAGACAGTCTCCCTGCAAATTCTTTGCTTGACTTCCTAACAACCACTTGTTTCCCCGGTTCTTCCCTTTTCATATGATTTCTGTGTTCGCTGTATTCAAAGAAACTTCCTCTTTCTACTTCCTTCTCTCTCACTTTTGTTCATCTCCCCCTCCCACAAAACCAATTTATTCTCTGCTTTATTTTTCTTATCTGTTATCCAGTGCACATGGATTTGATCTTAACAAATAATTGGGGACTCAGCTTCCCAAGTCTAGTTAAAGAGTCATCTGAAAGCTACCAGTGCCTCCTTACGAATGCCGTTTGGAAAGAAATTATATCTCCAAATTATCACTTAATGCTCGGGCTTAATCCTATTATAGTATGAAGCTAAATAATCACCATATCCAGCTCATATCAGTGCCGCCTCTCCTAGAATCACTTCCTCTGAGTTGAGTTGTAGGGCTTGCCCTTGACTCTTATTTATGTATTATAGAAATAAAGAAGGTTGCTGGCAGCTACAAAAATGGAAATACTATAGATGAATTCTGATCTAAGAGAGAGGGATAGTGGAAAAAACTTCTTACCTGTAAGAAGTGCATTTTCGTTTTCTGTTTTTCTTTTCTACTGCCAGGGAACCCAGTATTAAGTTCTGTATTCTTTTTTAGCACCTGGTAGTGAAACAACGTGACCTGACTAAAAGTCAGATATATGGTTAATGATTCTGTTTTCTAGCATTTATCTTTATTATTATGCCTTCTAAATTAAAAAAAAAGATGTGTTGTAAATCTCTGTATGAATTCTGACTAATTAAACAGCCTTGTTGTTTTGAAGAATTAGGTCCTTCCCATACAACATGAGTGGACTGTCATGTGAAATCATTAGTTTCCATTAGCTTTACCCAAAGCTTTTATAAATCAATATGCACCCATGTAATACCAATGGCTGTTACAGGGCTGATTCTGCATCAGCTCTTCTTTTATAGGTAAGTCACACATTCACAATTCTATCATGATAACATATGCAGCTAAGCTTTTAATGGTGAATTAACAGGTTTTATTTGAAATGGAATCAAAGAAAAATTTGAATGTGTAGACATTCCAAATTAGATTTCAGAATAACTATTTTGAAAGTATAACTCCACTAAATTGTATTAATATATATTTCATCAATTAAATTTTCCCCAATAATCACTTGTATCAGCAGTCTGGATAATTGATACCAACAGAGAAATGTGGACTTTTGCTTTCTGGTTTTAGAGTCAGTATGATCACATATTAGGCAACCCTCTTGCAAATAGCCCCAGTAATTATTAGCCAATGCTTTCAAAGTTAGTTTAAAAAGTAGTCTACAGATCTGTCTTCCACTTTGTCTCTGTGAATAATGTAAGAAGAAATAAGTGAGGTTGGAGACTGTTGGTATTTTACTGTTAAGTGTTATTAATATTATTGCAACCAGTAAATTCCTAGATTCAACACAAATTCTTTCTTTAACTGCATTATGTTTAATTGCCAGAAAATGAATGGTCAGGAGACTCATTTTTCTGTTACCCTGATTCATACAACAATCGCATCTTGATTTCTTTAACCCTGTTTCATAAACTTTGATAAAAGTGTAGTCAGAAGGTGATTAGTCAATTACCAGACTGTTTATTTCACAAAAAGTAGACTTGTGGGAAAAGTAAGTGAGGATGAAAGGTTAATGTGATAGTATAGGTCATCCTGTTGATGGGATAATCTAAGTGTGAAGCCACCAGCTGCTCGGAACAATGTTAGAAGCATTTGATAGAGTCCACATCTAATATGAAACCTTTGCCCTGTAGACTAAAAATCTTTAAAAGATGCTAATTATAAATATTCAAGAACAACATAAAATAACATACTGAAAATTGTATTTTAATTAATAAATGAAAAACACAGAAACTAAGGTTCTCTGCTCAATCAGCTCAGGAAGCAGAGCAATCTAAGAGGCTGAGAGTAATTGGGACAATCCTGAATGTGATGTCATTTTCTTTGAATCACACATTCTGACACTTCAGCTATCTTTTAGTTATGACAGAGTCCCTGTGGCAAACTTCTGACATGGGGAGTCCTGCTACTATAGCTGTAATTCCAAAATCATAGCTGGCCCTCTCCTTAAGGTGTTTTACAACTTCCAAAGGTGCAAATAGTTTACTAAAAGACACATTGCCCCTATCTTTCTTAGATAAATATTCATTACCACTCAAAACTCAAAATACTGTATACTTATGATGAAAGAACACTGTGGGATATGGCCATTGTTCAGGGAGCTTTCCTCTAAGTTACTCTTTCATATTTAAGGTATATGCAGAAGATGTCTTCCTAACAAAAATGGAATAGTTCAATTAGCTATACCTATATCTGTAACTAATGATATTTTATAAATAAAAGTATTTTCTAGAATAGTTGATCTTTTTGACCACCAAAGATTCAGCACCTTGTCTGAGAGAATTGTATTTTGACTCCTAAAATATAATTAAGAAATCAAAAATATTTTTATACACTATGATAATTCTATAAATAAAAATGTCTTATTAATAATTATAATTATATATATTACATATACATAATCAAATATGAAATTTCTTAAAAAATAGAATCTTGCTGTGGGACAATGGTTTTACCCTGTAAAGATTTGTTTCTTATACTTGTTTAATAAAATGTTAATTGGCCAGTAGCCAGGCAGAAATATAGGTGGGGTGACCAGGCAGGAAATAGAGATGGGGCCATGAAAACAGAAGAATTCTGGGAAGAAGACAGATTAAGTCTGCAGTCATCACCCAGAGAGGAAGGAAGGTGAGAATGCCTCACTGATGAAAGGTGCCAAGCTACGGGGCTAACACAGACAAAAATAATGGGGTAATATAGTAATGTAAGAAAGAGTTAATAAGAAGCCTGAGCTAATAGGCCAATCAGTTTATGGTTAATGTATACCTCTGTGGGACTGAACGACTGTGGGACCAGGCAGGACAGAAACCTCAGTCAACAGCATTAGTATAATACAAATACTTATATTATACTACAATATAATAATTGCACTGAAAGACATGACAAAATGAAAAATATTTCAGTTTGACCTAAGCAGATTAGTTCAGATAGACTGCACTTAAAAATTTGAAGAAAAAAAAAAACAGCCTTCTTCCATATGCTCCATAAAGTCAATCTGTTGAATTCACCACCGTGGCAGGTCACTGAATCCAATACCATGGATGTATAATTTTATGGCTCTTAATAACATTTGTTGTATGCAAAACATAGATAATGACAAGGGAAACCAAACCTTATGCTTCAATGCATGCATTCTTTTTCTTTGTGGTTCACGAAAAATAAAGCAACATACTGAAAGCCACAATGAGCTGCCTGAAGGAGAAATTAAGCAATATTTTTCATGGCTGGTTTTGAAAGTGAGCTGTTGTGTTATAATCTGTTTTACTATATCTAATATCACTATATTTTAAAATAAATTCTAAGATAAATGAGTGGAGAATATTTTGATATCTGCCAAAATATAAAAATGTGAGGTTTCTTTATTTAGCCTTTTTGTTTTGTTTGTTTTTTTTCTTAGTAAGGTTCTCTCTAAGGTAAAAATAGCTTTCTATTGATGAAAATACAAAAAAATTTCCTATTATTTATGAATGATTTGAAGTTTTATTTGTTATCACATAAGTACAACTTACTAAAGAAGAAACAGAGAATAAAGAAATTTGAGAATTTTTGAAATTCTTTTAACTGGGAATTATTACTTACATAGTGACTTTGAGGTCATCTGAATGTGTCATGGGGACAATTCTTTATTCAGAAAATAGCGCCTCTAGGTAGAATCATAGTAGATTATTAAAACTTTGAAGTAGAACAATATTTAATTAAAAGTTAACTTTGTTCAAGCATAATTTAAAGACTTCCTTTATCTCAGAATTACTGACAAAGTGACTATAAAGAGAAACCTAAGGAGTTCATTTAGAAAACGAAATTACTTGTATAGGAAACCATGTATAGTGCTGCATAGGTGGCTGTAGCCTTCAAAGAATATATAGTCCTTCCAAAGGATCCAACTTGAGTTTCTAGCACCTACATCAGATAGCTCACAACCTCGTGTAACTCCAGCTCCAAGATATCTGACCAAAACAATATTGTGCACGTATCTACGCACAGACATACAGACAATTGGGAGGTAATCAAAATAAATATATAAAACATAAAAACATGGGTTTCTCTAAGGGAGCCATCTTAGGGTTGGCAAGAGACATGGACCTAGAGGGGCTCCCAGGTGCCCAGGGCGATATCCCCAGTTAGTTCCTGGGGCAGCTGAGGATAGGGAACCTGAAATGACCCTATCCTATAGCCATACTGATGAATATCTTGCATATCACCATAGAACCTTCATCTGGCGATGGATGGAGATAGAGACAGAGACCCACACTGGAGCACCAGACTGAGCTCCCAATGTCCCAATGAGGAGCAGAAGGAGGGAGAACATGAGCAAAGAAGTCAGGACCACAAGGGGTGCACCCACCCACTGAGACTGTGGGGCTGATCTATTGGGAGGTCACCAAGGCCAGCTGGACTGTGACTGAAAAAGCATGGGATAAAACCGGACTCTCTGAATATGGCGGACAATGAGGGCTGATGAGAAGCCAAAGACAATGACACTGGGTTTTGATCCTACTTCATGTTCTGGCTTTGTGGGAGCCTAGCCAGTTTGGATGTTCACCTTCCTAGACCAGGATGTAGGGGGAAGGACTTTGGACTTCCCACAGGGCAGGGAACCCTGACTGCTCTTCAGACTGGAGAGGGAGGGGGAGAGGGGTGGGGGGAGGCGGAATTTTTTTTCAATAAAAAATAAATAAATAAACAAAAAATAATAAAAAATTAAAATAAAACAAAAAATAAAAACATGGATATTTATTTACTCACATTAACTCATTATGTATAATACATTTTATAAAGTATGTGTCACAGCAAGGATGGTTTGCAAACTTATTTTCTTCTTTTTTTCATAAAATTAAATAAACGTTGCTCAAAGGAAACTCGAACTTCAGCTGGAAAGCCTTTAGTCCTAATATTTGAATGCTGACCAAATTGATGGGATTTTTGGTTTGTTGAATAGAGCTCATTAATTGCCTTCTTGAATTAAAGAATTCAGTTCTCACAATAATTAAAATCATTGAAAATAAAAATTTTAATTTTACATTAGTTTCCATATATCTGCTAAAATTCATTCTGATACGCAAATATATTCTCTAAGTAAATAAATCAGCTACCTTATTAAGTATGGCAACTTGGTTTCATTCAGTAATAGAAGGGAAGCCACATTGTCATAGCATGATTCATGAACTTAAGTGATGTGTTAACCATAGTAATTGTAGGGAAATACAATGTTTTGATTTGGCAATAAAAATTCAGGATAAAGAAATGGTTTTAATATATAAAAAATAATGAGTTTAATTATTCCGAAACAAGATACAATAAAATAGGGCAAAAGCCTGCATATTGAGGCTGGACAAGACAACCCAATAGGAGGAAGAAAAATAAGGAGGAGGCAAGAGTCAGAGATATAACTGCTCCCACTATGATGTTACTTTAAATAGTACACATCCTCATCAAAATATTTATTTTCTTCAACACACCATCTAATAGCTGCCCCTACATATATAAAGTAAAAGGAGAAAATTAAATATTGATTTATAAAACTTCCAACTAACTATAGTTTGTAACATGTATAAAACCACCTTCTTTTTTGGTATATGTTCGCCAAATTAAAAAATACTGCTTTAGCTTAAATAACTGTTATCTCAAATTCTTGTACTCAATGGTACTTAGTCATACACTCTAGATATGACACATCTGAGATTTGGCTGAGTATATCACTTCATTTTCTGAAACAACTGCCATTTGCTTTCATAGAAAGTGGAATTTTTTCTCAGGAAACTGGTAATAATCTGTATTATAGACTGACCATTAGATTTTATTTTCAAAGTGAATTGATACTGTTTGTAAAACTAATTTCAATGAGAAAATGAAATGTTAGATTTTACACCTCAATTTAAGTCTTAGTTACATGTGTTGACCTAATTAGTTCGGTGATTTTATTGTCAAGTATCTTCTCAATTCTCTCATAACGAAATGAAGGATAATTTCCACAGCTTTCAATGATCCAGTGAGATGAATTCTCCCTGAAGGAGCCTTAACAATTTACAAGACAGGTTCAGAACGCTTGCCGAAACCTTCAGTTCTAGCATTTGGGAGGAAGAAGCAGACAGATCCCTGAGTTTGAGGTCAGGCTGGTCTACAAAGAGAGTTCCAGAAAACTCAGGACTTTGCAAAGAAACCCTGCCTCAAAAAGCATTGCTGCCCCACCCCCCGTAAAAAAAAGAAAAGAATTCACAATACAAGAGTAGCTTGATCTACACAGTATGTTTCAAATACCCATGTCTACCCAGTCACTGTTTCAAAAAATACAAATGCAAGAATTCATAGGAAGAGCAAGAAATAGGTATAAATGGATTTGAATAGGAAACTGAGGGGAATGTTTAGAAAATTCTTCCTATACTAGAAAGTATACAAGGAATACCAGAAAAATAAAGCACAGGTATTGAGGTAGAGGTCTCTTATAACTGCATTCATTTTTGATTGTTTTCAATTTATTTTTCCATCTCCTCTCACTCAGGCTCTTTATGGGATGGTGCTTTGAATCACTCTGTGGTTTTTCAAAGGCAGTCTGGAGCAGGTTTGAATCTTTCCTCTGCTGGGTTTCAAAACAACCCTTTGTGAAAAATAAATATATAAATAAATAAAGTGCTTTGATCCTTCCTCTCCGGCTTGTTCCTCTTCTGTGCCTTGCTTTGGCCTGCTTGTTTTCCCCGTGGAGCTGCATCATGGATGGATCTGAGGGAGCTAGGTAAATGCGGTTTTTATCCCCAAAGACACTTGTTCTCAGAGTTTCTGATCAAGCTTGCTGCCTAAAATGTGTTCTGCAAACCTTGCCTTTCCAAAAGGAAGTTCTGGCTGAAAAAGTTAAAACTTGGAGCCTCATTTATTTCCAGTGCGGGCGCCTTTGTCTGACATCACCCTGAGCCCCATTGTGCTTCACACTGCTTTAAGAGAAGAGTTCCAGGTTCAGCGTCTCAAATGTTTTTAACTTTATTTTAATGATTTTATTTTAACACACAACTGTAAGATTTGTATAATTACATCTAGGTAATTGAACTTCAAACAGTCTAATGTTTTATAATTTACTTGAAATGAAAGTAAAATACTATTTCGAACATTACGACAATTTGCTGTTTGAATTTAATGTTGTTCGGGAATTTATGATCCGACACGTGAGCATGATTGATTTCCTGGACTTTCTTTAAGATAATTGCTAAAACTTGCATTTCTAGCCTGATATCCTATAGAAGAGCTGTGAAACTGTGAAAAAAGTTATGTGTAAATTCTTTATTTATAGTCTTTTTATAGCAAACACACGTAGAAGGAAATTTGTTTATTTAGTGTGTTTTTTCACTTTAGCTGTAAAACAAATAATATTGAGCCTATAGTTCATGATCCTAGAGAAGCTAAAAAGGTGAACCCTGATGATACCTTAAAGGATGAAGAAGTGGCTCCCACATAATTCTACCCTGAAAACCGTGTACTGAGCAGTGTTAGCAACATTTTCTTTCACTTTCCTCTGAGACTAAAAGAAGAGGTAGAATATTGTTGCTGCTCTGTTCTTTCTTCTTTCTTGGTCTTTGATTCTAAGGACAGGGCACCCTTTTCATCTTGCTACAGATCTGACAGTATTAATCTCTGAGGAAAGTTCTCTGTGCAGGAAATGATATAATAAAAAGAAAGTTCTTCAATTTTCTGTATAATTTTTCCCTCTGTGAGCCTGTGATCAGACTCTGAGTTTTATTATGATTCCTGGTTACCTACCAATTTCCTTTTGTGCA
This sequence comes from Microtus oregoni, assembly GCF_018167655.1. Taxonomy (NCBI): domain Eukaryota; kingdom Metazoa; phylum Chordata; class Mammalia; order Rodentia; family Cricetidae; genus Microtus; species Microtus oregoni. Next base: position 22,764,637 of record NW_024543060.1, read on the forward strand.
TTATAATCCTTGGCTTCTAACTTTGTGAGAGACATATATCTGTAAACTGTAAGGGTTTCCTCCTATGAGTGTCCCTGACATATGGTATTATCTTATTTCTATAACAGGGCTTTCAAGGTGAAGTGAAAGTTGAAATTGTAGGCATATTCTTTTCTTTGAATTTAATGCATGTCAAGCTCTCGGGCCTACATTTGTTAGGTGCCATAAAAACACAGAATGCAAGTATAAAATTAAAATTCCTTTAAAAATGCACATGAAGTGAGTGAACAACAATAGTCCATATAAATCAAATGTGATATAAATCTCAGCAACAGCAGAATGGAGTAGGTTTACTGGAACTTTCACAAATCCAAACTTGTTTAGAAATGATATCCAGATACTAGCTGTAAAACAAATGATATTGAGCCAATAGTTCATGATCCTAGAGAAGCTAAAAAGGTGAACTCTAAGAAAAATATACATAGATACATCTGGAAAGGAGAAATATACAAGATTGTCTGACAAAATTGGTAGCATGGAGATGGGGGGAATAGGGAAGACTAAAGGGGAAGATGAGGAGATAAGGGGAGGAGGAAGGAGAACTTGAGGGAATAGGATAGTCACGATGGAGGAAGCTCAGAGATGAGAGCTAGGAAAGAGATATTTTGATATGGGTCTAGCAAGAAACCTGGTACTAGAGAAATTCCCAGGAATTCACAAGGGTGACCCCAGCTAAGACTCTAAGCAGTAGAGGAGAGGGTGCCCTAACTGGCCTTGCCCTGTAATCAGACTGATGAATATCTTAAATATCACCATAGAACCTTCTTTCAGCAACTGATGGAAACAGAGGCAGAGACCTGCATAGAAGCACTGGACTGAGCTCTCAAAGTTCAGTTGAAGAGTGGGAAGTGTGAGAATATGAGCAAAGAGGTCAAGCCCATGATGACTGAAACAGTCTACCTGAGTTAATGGGTGCTCACCAACAAACACCAACAGGACAGGGAAGGAAACAGCATAGGTTCAAACTAGTCCCTCTGAATGTGGGTGATAGTTGTATGGCTGGATCAGACTGAGGGACGACTGGCAGTGACACCAGGACTTATCCCTACTATTTGTACTGGCTTTTGTGGAACCTATTCTCTTTGGATGGATACTTTGCTCAACCTAGATACAGTAAAGAGGGCCATGGACCTTCCCCAAAGCAATGCACATTACCCTCTCTGAGGAGTGGATGGTGGTGGGGTCTGGGGTTAGGTGGAAGGAATGGGAGGAGAGGAGGGTGTGGGAACAGGGATTAGTATATAAAATGAAAAAAGATTGTTTGTTTTCTTTTTTAAATAATTTAAAAAAAGAAATGATATCCAGAGATGATGAGTTTGTTTGGGCAAGTTTCTAAGCCTCCCTGTGCAGCACTGATAACAATAATGGCTAGCAAATGGTATAGCTATGAGGATCCAATAATGCTGTAAGTAAGTATCTATATAGAAAAGTATTGGCTGCTACAATTCTTGTTAAACATTTCTTCATTTTAATAGCTATAAGGGAACATAAGTCTCATTAAATACATCATGGTCATTTGTTTAATAGTATAAATCTTCATGGTTTGATTTTCTACATAAACTGTACCTTTAATAATAATATAATAATACCTCTGAACAAGATGAATGGCTCAGAGTGAGATAATTGGTGTACTCAAATGCTTTATATGAGCTGCTTCTTTTTTTCTCACATGAAATGTACGAGGCCAATTAAAACTCTCTGTATGCAAACTAAAGCTGAGAAAGTGGGAGTGAGTTCAGTTTCTGAGTAACTCAGTCTACCTGAGTTTTAATGTCTTTTTTCTCTCAGATAGTATATTGAGAGCTTCCAGAATAGAAAAGAAGATAGGAGGTAGACAATCCCTATTATGCAGGGTTTCTAAACCCTCTTTTTATGTTATTTTAAAATTTTGGTAAAAAATTGCTCACCAACAATATTTCTTGTTATCAAATAAGTCATACATGAACCTTCTATAACTCACTATCATATTTTTCAAGTCAATTTTCTGAATTAATATCAGGTAGCTATCTCATTTCGGTAAGTTAAAACTGATTAAAGATTCCTAAGATTTTTATATATGTACCTGATGTAAACTCAGAAGCGGATAAATAATATGTAGAACACGCAGATTTTGCATAGCAAGGAAAGCCATATATGTTCATGAACCCACATGATAATAAAGTCACACATTCTCACCCTCCTGAGCAAGGCTGCAAAACTTTTATTCTGGCTGGGGATATTTAGTTTGGGATTTGTGGGGTTTGGTTCCTAGATTTGTGGGTTGGTTGCTGTTTCTGGATTTTACAATGGAACTTAATAATGTTGAGTTAAATTAGGCTTTCGCTCCTCTTGAACAATGGATAAAAACATCCCAAATTCTTTGTGGCTCTTTTAATTTGTTTTGCATTCTTGCTTTCAGCACCATGGGAAATCCACATTAGGATTCTTGGGTTTGTCTACTTTAAAAAAATATAAAAAGATAGAGGTTGATAGGGAGAATTAGGATGTTTGAAAAGTGTTTTCTGTTTGCCTTCTGCTTCCCTTCAGTCTGCCAACCCTTCAAGAGGCCACTGTTTTTGATTTCCTTCTTTGTTTATTTTTATTTTTGATTTTTATTGAGCCTACATTTTTCTCCGATTCCCTTCCTGCTTCTCTCCTCTCCCCTTCAACCCTTCTTGAACATATCTTTTGGAATTCTTCACATGCTTCTGAAGAGTGTCATTATGTCCATTACTTAAGTACAATCTTCAGACCACGTACAGTAATATTTTTTCACAAATATTTCCCGACCCCTTAACATACTACATGTCTACGTGAATTTTCATGATGATGTCATATCCTGACCTGGCCACAGTGTTTCTTTCCATTACCACTCGCCTCCTTATGATCTCGATTTTCTGGCCTTGTTTACTTAAGGCCTCATTGAAAAACCTAGGGGAAACATAGCTGCTCCAATGAAACACCTTTCTCTGGAAACTAGATCTTTAAAAGTGAATATGTATCATAGCACATACACAAATTTGAAGTTATTCAGTATGAATGAAATAGCAATCTGCTACAAATACCCTTTGTAAGTGAAGTCAACCTTCACTTCCGACCCTCTCTCATATTCAACGAGCTGTTCACACAGACAAAACTGTGTAAGAGGGGCAGCAAAGATAATAATCAACAGTGGTGGTGAATAATATGGCAAATTCAGTAAATATATTTTTAATATTTTCAATTTCTATAAATTTTTTTTCGACAGGGTTTCTCTGTAGCTTTGGTTCCTGTCCTGGAACTAGCTCTTGTAGACCAGGCTGGTCTCGAACTCCCAGAGATCCGCCTGCCTCTGCCTCCCGAGTGCTGGGATTAAAGGCGTGCCCCACCACTGCCCGGCTTTAAATTTTGAAATTAGTGTTTGAACCTTGGCTTGGAAATCTTTTTTTTTAATTTAATTAATTAATTTATTTATTTATTAAAGATTTGTGCCTCCTCCCCGCCATCGCCTCCCATTTCCTTCCCCCTCTCCCGATCAAGTCCCCCTCCTTCATCAGCTCGAAGAGCAATCAGGGCTTGGAAATCTTTAAGAGAGCAAGAGAGAGCCTAAGACATCAACATTACGATGTCTTTACTGGAGGAGAGCACCCTTGCTCTCCTAGAACATGAAAAGGGGCATCAAGTTATGATGTAAGGGAAAGTTATAATGAAATACCACAAGTCAAAAACCTAACCCCAAAGAAGCTTATTGCCTCACAGTTCTGAAGGTTAGCAGTTTGAAATCAAAAGGCTATTGTAACTCCTAGGGGAATTTCCCTCCTCTGTCCTTACATATCAGTAATTTTTTTAAACCAATTTCTGCTGTGTTTATTTGAGCTACAGCACCTCTTTGCCTTCACTGTCACGTATCATTTTCCAGGCCTGTGTGCTAACTCTTCTCAAAGGACAAGAACTGTGCTGGATTAGATTTTGCCTACTATACCATGAACCCATCTTAACTTAATCAGGCAGGAACCACTTGAGGTACTGAGATAAAGATTTGGCATTTTTTATGCGACATAATTCCAACGATTGCTGTAGGAAAAGCCCCTACGAGTTCTGTTAATAATCTATCAAAGACTTTCAGAACAGCCAGAGAGTATGTATATAAGCTTTTCTTGTATCATTTTTAAATTTCTTGAAACTACTTGTTAATACAGTCACTAAAAATCAGACAGCAGCTGAGTTCTGGTATGTTAGAAATGAAGAAGGTGGGTTTGGGACAATACATTTTATCACAGCGATGTCCTCTGGATGCTCGGGGAGACTCCAGACTGCTCCCAGGATATGCAGGTGCCGATCTCCCTGTGGTCTCCCTCACTCTGCGCATCCCTCACTTCCAGCGCGCTGGTGCTCTCAATCCATTTCATCTCTGTTCGCGTGTGAACTTTAAGCTCACTTCCCGAGTCTAGTTTCTGTCGTGTTCACTATCTCAGGCAGTTCCTTGCTAGGTATTTCTTACTTGTTTGATGTAGCTCAGTCCTTCTGCCTGACCTTGTTTTAGAAGTACTTGCTTAAAAGCCGTGTGTTCTTACTCCATTTATCACTAAAAGTTTTTCTCTGACAAAACCGAGCTAAATTTTCCTCCTCTGGGACTGCATTCCTTGGGTTAAGGAAGATAAGCCCTCAGGCGGAGTTGTATTCATTCTCTAGGGTGGCTTTTCTACAGTGTGGCCCTGGGCCACTTCCAGGCTCTGTATGGGGAACTGCACACTCCCCTCAGGGTGCCCCAGGCCACAGGTCCCTCAGTGCTCTGTCCTCAAGGTCCGGTGACTGACTCTGCCTGTGGGCTTTCCTGGAACTTCTGGCTGAAGATTTAAAGGCTGACTACCTGTATTAACATTTCTTGCTGTCACTCAGTACACATACTAGGACATTTCAGAGTAGTTTTCTCATGATTCTCATATGGAATCAGCAGCATTGTTAAAAATAGCTATAGTATATCAGTGGTACCAATCTGAAAATTGTTATCATATCATATCATATCATATCATATCACTTGGCAAAAATCATCTGCCATGGGGGAGGAATATATATATAATATATATATAATATATATATAATATATATAATATATATATATAAAGTATATGCACATATATACTATCAGTGTATGTGAATGTGTGTATGCAAATATATATATATATACATAGGCATATATATTTATTAATATTAGTGTGTGTCCACATGTCACAGAGCAATAGAGAGAGAGAGAGAGACATAGATACAGAGACATGTGCTATTGAACACATGGAGATGTTCACGACAACTCCAAGGATTCTGTTCTCTCTTTACAACTATGGATCCAAGTTTCAAATTCAGAATCATGGGGTTTGTGCATCAACTGTTTCACCTCCTGACCCATCCTTTCCATCCTAATTCTTTTTCTGTGTGTCTCATGCCCTATGTCTGAACACGCAAAAAAAAAAAAAGTTTTGATTTAAAGTATAAGCAATGGTATGGTTTCAATAGAAGTTTACACTGACCTAGTTACTTATTAATACAGAAGTACACCGACTTCCAGCCTATTCAGGACATGGAAATCAGAAAGCTGAAAAATATGGGGATGGAGTTATTTTTCAGACAGTCAATCTTTTCCATATTTAAGAAACTAATGGATGTGTTAATATTCCAGAACCCTGGTAGAGAAATCATCCTTACCTACAAACACATTCTCTTTTCCCCCTTTCTTAGTCATATACATTTATATTTGTGTGAGAAATAAAAAGAAAAATGCAGTAAGGCTTATTTTACTTCTTTAGGCACAACATGTGTCTATGTAAAGTGGAGTGGATAGGTCAGTTCTGAAAGGCAGATGTGGTATTTTCTTTCCCCACTTTATGGATATATATATATATATATATATATATATATATATATATATATTTCCATGCCCCGGGGGGATATCATTAAAAATCCTGTGGGTTTTTTTTTCCCTAGGAGTACAAGAAAAGAAGCAAATTTGATGACTACTAACAAATAAAATCACATAGCTTTTAATCATATTTGGTCTTTCCATCAACAGAGGACTTAAGAATTATGATTTCTATTCTTTCATTATTACAGAAAATTTCCTAAGTTATGAAAATGTGCTGGAAGAAGTGCGAGCTTTGTTGTCTTCATATTTTATAGTAATTTCCACAACACTTTTGTCTTTTTATCTCCTACTGAATAAAAGCTTGAATCTCTGCCTCTCACTCCTAATTTCATCCATTTGAAAATCCCAATCACAATGTTATAACCTGTTTCTTACATTTGAAGGCAGGTAACAGGCTTACTTCTTTTCATGGCTACAGGCTATATGAATCTGTGGAGGCTACCTAGCCCTTCATTACTTGTGTAGAGATGGTAATTGTATATGCTATAAAAGATCAAGACAATAAAGAAGACGTCAAAAATATTAACAGAATTTAAGAAAAAAACATTCTAAACTATAACTTTTTGTTTTACTAGTTCCCTTACTACATGCTAAGTAAAAGTGAAATTTACCATTTTAGTTAAATGATTGACTCAATGAAATGACCCACACTTTTGTCCTTCAATATGAAAATGGTAAAAACTCCCCAAGGTGCAACAGTGTCAAGAATGTGTTTTGCAGTCAGTGTAATCTATTAAAGAATGATACTTGGCACAATTACACACAGAGAGACACACACAGAAACACTACGGAAGTAAGTATACATATAGACACAAATGAGCAGATTGATGTAGACACAAGTGCAAAAAATACATAGATGTATAGTAAAAGATGAAATTTCATATGTCATCATTCCAATTGATTTTGATTTTTCTAAAAGGTAAAAATTGACTTTATTTCAGAAATTAATATCCTGCATTTAAATCATAAAACAATGTCCGGGAAACCACAAATATGACATATGTTCACTTAAAAAATCAGAAATTATCACTACTGATAAATTAATCCATTCCAAAAATAAATCTAAATGAAAAAAATCAGAACATTCTAAGGGTAGATTTTTCTTAATATTTACATATTGGGAAATCATTCCTTCACAGTTGAGGAGATGATAAAATGAATTCAGTTGCAGGTGATTCATAATTCATATAAATTCATTTTTTAAAGAACTGAGCCCTAGCAGTTATTAATTATTAGAAGATTTACAGTACGTTTAAGAATGATGCATAGCCATGACTGCTGGGAAAGAATGGATCCTTGCCAAATAGCATGGAAATAAGTGTTGCATTTATACATAGGGAAAGAGGATTTAATTCCATCATTACTATTGCCGTTCTTAACAGCAATACGACTGCACAGCAGCCACCATAATTATTGTCATAGGCTGGGAGGTTGTGGGAGGGCAAGCACATTTTTATAGATTAATAATCTCTTGAGGTCACAGGGTACCAAATGCGTTTCTTCTGTGTTAGGGAGCGGGGGAGGAGTGGGCACTGGCTCTGATGGAGTTTGTGCAGCTTGAGTCTCTGCCTAAACATCTGAACCAGGAAATGAAGCTTTAAAATTCACTCAGTTAAACTACAGTAAATATTGCTAGGCAGCGGTGAAACCCTAATTAGCATTCCTCCTCCTTTTAAACAGTACTAGTCATAAGAGACACTGACATGGTGATGCATGCCTCTCCTGAAATGTTCTGTCCATGCTGTTTCTTTTTTTTTTAGTATATTTTAGTCTTTGAATGTGCCATGCATTTATGTGATGTATATTGATTATACCCATTTACATCTACCTCCCTCTATCTCCCACTAGCGCCTCACACCTCATTACTGTCCCAGCCTCACTTACATTTTTATATATTTTTGTTTTTGTTTTTGTTGTTGTTGTTATTAAAAACTTTTGAGTCCCAGGTGTGGTGGTGCATGCCTTTTATTTCAGTACTTGGGAGGCAGAACCAGGTGGATCTCTGTGAGTTTGATGTCAGTCTGGTTAACAGATAAAGTTCCAGGACAGCCAGGACTACACAGAGAAACCCTGACTTGAAAGACCAAAAATGAATGAATATACAGAAAGATAGATAGATGAATAGATAGATAGATAGATAGATAGATAGATAGATAGATAGATGATAGAAAAACTCTGACTCCAGATAGATAGACATACAGATAGACAGATGGAAAGACAGATAGATAGAAAAACTCTGACTCCAGATACACAGACAGATAGACAGACAGACGGACACACAGATAGAAAAAACTCTGAAGACAGACAGACAGACAGACAGATAGATAGACAGACTCTGAGTCAAATTAGTACTGCCCATATGCACGCAAGTGTATGGCCATTCACTGGACAAAAGCAGCATTCTCAAAGTTACATCCCCAAAGGAGAGTGACCTTCCCTTCTTTACAAGCTTCTCTATAGGGCAGTAACTTGAAGGCCACTCTCAAATTCATGCTGGAATTTCATCTGAGTTGTTCTTGTGAAGGACTTACAGATAACCACGCTGTGGTTACTTGTATGCAAAGCCATGACAGATCCAGAATTCTGCATTTCACTGTGGTCCTTTCTCTCTCTTGGCTCTTACACTTTTTCCATTCCCTCTTCATTGATGAACAACAGGAACACGAGTCTTGGGATGGTGAGAAGTTGGCATAAATGAATCATCCACAATTGAAGAACTCTGTGATATTTATGCTCAGATACTGCAAAGGGAAGCATTTGTGACCAAAGTTGAGAGGAGCACAATGATAAAGCATAAATATAAATAGTTATAATGCAATTTGACAGAACCACCATTTTATTTCTTTAAGCCCACATTCCAGTTAAATGTATGTCTGTATATATATATATATATATATATGTATATAAATATATATACTCTCCATTTTAAAAATGACATTGACATTTGACATTGAAATACCTAACCACTGACTTCACTTTTTTAATTCACTTATTAAATATGTTTTGTTAATTACGGTAGGAGATATTTCTTCTAAATGAAGTCAATAGCCACAAGTTTATTAAAATAAAGGTGTGCTCAGGTCTAAGATGGTTCTCAGTATTTATGGTGCATTTCTAAGGTCTAAGGTGCAATTCATAGTACTGGAAGAACCAAACAACCTTAAACGAACAAACAAAAAGCCCAAAAATCAAGTAAAACAAGTATGTGTCCGTTGGTAACTATCTGAAGACATTGCTAAGGAAAATAAGTCATGGTATGACATTTATACTTAGCTATGATTGCTGTGCTTTGCATACAATATTTGCTCTCTAAACTCATGTTTGAATACTGGTTTTGCAGGCAGCCACTCTGTTTTGAAAGCATCTGGAGCCTTTCAGGAGTGGAGTCTCACCATAGGAAATGTGACACTGGAGGCAGGTTCTATAGTCTAGCCCCCACTTACTTTCTCTCTGATTCATATGCATGTACAAAAAGTGATCCCTCAGCTTCCCGACAGCAGGTCAGTCCCATGCTCTTGTTATTCCTTCTCCACCACTGACGACTTCCTCTCGTTCACACCTTTACACCCAAACAAATCCTTTTTTCTCCAACTTGCTTTTTGGTCCTGGTATTTCATCACTGCAAAGGAGAAATACACAATGATGTAACATAAGTTTAAAGTCAAAAACTTATACGTAATGTTAGTTCTGGAACTAAATTTTTTTTACAGATTTACTCCTACGTTTCAAAATGAATTTGCTTTAATGTACATTCACTAATTTGATTAGAAAATCTTACAATATCTTGAGAAATGTACTGATGAGATTTAGAGAGTGATTTTTATTCTCAAAAGACATATCAATTATTTGGGAATGATATCCTCTGGAGAAACAAATATATTTGCCTTCCAAAATACCGACCATATTTATTCTGTAAAACCAAAGAGTGTCCCAACTGAAAAAGTGAAAAAAAAAATATAAAATTAATTGTCTTTGATGACCATATTTCTCTAATATTGGGATAATTTATTTCCATTTATGATGCTCTAAACATCAGGAAATGTGTTCTTTAGGCACTTTAATTCACAGCATGATACTACCATGAGTCAAAAGGCCCATTTGGAATATTGAGAAAGCTGCTTTAACTTACAACTATATCCAGCAAATCAGGACATACAGATACACTGGGTTACTGAAACACTAGACTCATAGTCATTTTATCTTTATTTTCAGTGACAGAATATTAATATCCCATTGATATGCTTTTTTCTGCCTTTTATCAGTTTCATAGGCACAGACAACAAACATATAGTATTTATTATCTTTTATCTTGGCAGATAATAGCATTGGACTGGGTGGCATTGGACTGGGACAGAATTGTATAGCTTTTGAATTTTATAACAAGAAATAACTAATGTAGGCAGCATACTAGTATTAACTCAAAAATGGTTTCTTCTGTTTGTTTGGTATTTTTTTTATATTGTCTCAGCTCTTTGGTTACTTTTCTAAGAAGTTTGTTGACAATTGCATTTATCTCTATGCCCATTAAACAAAAACCTTCTGGTCATGTTTAGCTGGCAGTTTTGCATTCTTTGGTTGGAAGGTTGAATCAAATCGTTCCCGAGCAGACATTTTGATGTAACCTCAGTCACAATTCATACATTCTTTCATCTTCAGTACAGTTCTCTTTTGATTAACTGCTTAGACACAGATGAATAGTCTTACTGTAGTTAAGGAAGAGTGCTGAAATTCCCATATGTGGTACATTTGGATTTTTTAAATGAAGAGATTATTCCATTTATGGAGGTCATCTTAGAGTGTAGAAGTCCACTTTGGCTATGACCCTGTCTGCCTATTTCTATCATAGGACAAACACTTTTCTTCTGCCTCCTGACTTCCAATGCCCTTTGACATTATCACTTAGCTTCTTATTTCTATGATCACTTCTTTCTTCAGTCCAGAAAAAGAAAAGAAAAGGAAAGAAAAGAAATGAAAAGATCCCCCTGAATCCTTGTCTGGCCTTGGCACATGAGCAGAGAGATGCCATCTATAGCATTCCTTTCTGGATTTCTCCAACCAGCCTTGTGAATTAAGATTTCTAAGAGAGGAAAGCGATCTGAAGGCCCTATACTTTTACAGTTACACATGAATCAAACTCTTTTGAGCCTACATCACTTTGGTTTATGAACTTCCTAGTTCAAAAGTTAACAAGTGTGTGTGTGTGTGTGTGTGTGTGTGTGTGTGTTGTCATAATCTGATAGAAAAATGTAGGCTGAAACCTTCGTAATAAATTCTCATTTATACATTATAAATCCACTTAAAGAATGTTCTTCATTTTTCTAGGAAATGTAACATGTTTTGAATAAGGTTCTTGATGAGGTTTGCTAATTTTCGTATTTACTGCCTGAGTTTATTTGGAAACCATTCATTGGGAAGGGGATATTGTTAATGTCGGCTATCATCTGCTTCTGACTTTTATTTGGAATTCTAAAAAATGCATTTATATTTTATGCACTGCCTTGTCTCTTATAGAACACAAGAAAACTCGAATACCTGTTAACCTTAATGTCTGTACAAATCATTGGGAAAATAGGCTTGCAGCAAAGGATGCTGAGACGGTCCTTTGTACCTCCATTCCCCACTGCTATGCAAAATATTTAGCAGCGTGAAAACAGCTTAATAGTCATAGAGTCACTGGTTCCATCATTTCAACCCCCGGGTGCATCCAACCTAAGTATGTTTGCATAATCCTTATTTTACAGGAGTCTTAGGAAGAAACAGAAATCAGAATGCATGCCCAACATAATGCTGTCAATATTTATGACACCATGTAAATCTAATCCATGTTGCTGAGCCAGAGAGAAAAAAAAAAAACAGCTCAGCTTCTTAAAGACCAATAGCTTACAAATAATAAAGTTTGCTTTGGATGATTAATAGTAAGAATGCTGCTTACACATCTCTACCCTGATCTTTTAAATCATATCACATCTTCTTTTCACTTAGTAAGAAAATAGATGATTTGTATACCTTTCTCTGATTTATGACGTTGAAGTAGAGCTCTTGAAAAGCTTATGTTAAAATGAGAATCAATACTGCTGATATGAAAAGGGCCCTGTAAGGTGCACTTTCTTCTCTAGACTCGATGCTTTCCAGAACACAATTTCCTATTATACAATTACCAAATGATATTTGATTATTACCTTTAATAATGTGAGCACGTAAGATTTCTTTATCTTAACTTAATAAATAACATTTAATGTTTTTATTTCAGTTATTAGCAATTACAAATAATTTTCCTCCTATACATTACCACAAAGTCCTTACCTTAAACAATTAAAAAGAAACTTCATATTTTCAAGTTTATTCATCTCAAAAATAGGCAAAAGTACACACACTTTCACCAGCGTCTAACTTGTCTCAGCATTGACTCTATTGGAATTGCTTTCAGAGCATGTGTCTTATACAAAGAAACAGTATTGATTACTGATCCTTCCCTAGAGTATCATCTCTGTCCTGCTCTCTCTCTCTCTCCTCTCTCTCTCTCTCTCTCTCTCTCTCTCTCTCTCTCTCTTTCTCTGTGTGTAACAGTCAGTTTGTTCTTATTTACACTATATGGGGCACTTAGGCAATTCTAATTTATTTATTTATTAAAATTCCTTGTTTTTATCCTTTTGTGCCTCATTGATACTTAAAGAATACAAAAGACAGAGAGGGGAAGCCTGCCAGTAGTGGAACACACCTTTAATATTAGCCCTGGAGGGAGAGGCAGGCAGATCTCTATGAATCAGAGGTCAGCTGTCTACGTAGTTAATTCCAGAACAGCCAGAGCTGCATATGAAATACCGGCTCAGAACCAAATAAAATAAAACAAACAAATAAAAACCAAACCAAACCATGCCTTTAAAAAGCAACAAAAAGAGGGGCAGGAAGAGAGGTTGTAGTTTGTACAGTTTGTACAGGTGTCATGGGAATTATTTTAAAAAGAAGTCACCCATATATAATCTTGTACTTTCAATGTATTTTCTTATGCTAAATAACTCAGGGTTTTGAACCCAAGTTACTATATTTTTAATATTGCCACCAACCAAGACAACTATTCTTGTTTAACAATATTAAAAATGATTGTCTCTGTTGACAATTACATACTGTTATGTTGTAAAGCAGTGGGTTTGAACATTTCTAAGGTTTACTCAGAACTGAAAAATGTATGAGTGATTATCAAGTACTGGCACACAGTGTCCACTTCTTCTTTTACTTTAAGTTTTTATCAGATACCTTTAGAGCGGAATTTATTCTTGGGCTTCAGCAAAGATCATGGTCAAGAAGTTTGACTTCTGGGAGCCATGCACTCCATTGTCTAGTACACAAAAGTACTCAGATTTGGATTGCTTTTTTGGATGAGTAAATAAATGTTCAATGCCCCTGGAAATAAGTCTGCATTTATAAAACAGTCCAAAAGTAGTTATGCAGTCTTACCTTCAGGAAAAGCTACTAATTAGCACTACAAGTGAGCATTTTGCATGACATTTCCTTCTGTGTCATATGTTTCCTTCCTGTAAAACGCATTACTTAATTACTTTTCTCCCTTTAGATACTCGAGAGATAAAGTACTTTGAATGATGTACCAATTTCTTCTGGAGGATGGCACACTGAAAGGAAACCATTATTGTCTTCTAAGATAAAAGTGGAGCAATAAAGAGGGGAGAAACCATTCCCATAATACTGCTCTATCAAGTAAGATGTTTATAAGTAATGACAGTCGGACTCTGATGGAAGCATTGAGAATTTAATAGAGAGATCCCCAGCCTTCCGAGTCCTGGGAATGCAGGAATAAACCCTCACCAGATCATTCCCCAGTTTTGCAATATATGCCTTTGTCCAAATACTCTGTTTCACACAGATTTCCCTCCTTAAAATACGTACAAACAGGACTGAGTGGAGCACAAGGATCATCATTTAATTTACCTATGCTATGCATTAGAGTCACTATTATCACTAAGTTGGATGTACTTTCCACTAAGATGAAGATTAATTATTCATGTATTACTAATCTTAGTATTTATTTGGAACTACTAAAATTTCAAAATTTTGTATTTTATGTTATCATAAGTTACTTAAAATTAGCATAAAATATTTATGTTTGGCATACACTATAATTATTAGAGTTATGAATATAATAAGAGTTAAAACTGGGGACACTGGTAAGGGCCATTAGCTGAGTCCCACTTTCATTATCAAGTAATAGTTCCTGTATTAATGTGACCATGTATTCGGGTGCTTCTGTGTTGCACTGCATTGGATAACCCAATGTGCATATTCTAGTGTCATCTTTATAAACCTATTCTTTACTGGGGATATTAGAACTTCTCCTTTTAATTAGCCCTAATTTTATTATAATTCTTTCCAGTAATTTCACAATTTAAATTTCAGGTCACCTACTTGTTATATAGGGATGAAATGACTCTGAGATCACTTTGTCCCTGTATAACAAGTCATAGGGATCAATCACTTGATCATCATTCAACTGATATAATGGGTTGGTCAGAATAATTTATATCCTCTGCTATATATACCATGGCAGGGAATTTAAAATAGTGTCTTAGATCTTTATTGAAGAACAGACTTTTGTAACATTAAAAAGTGAGTAGGCCATTACCTAATGAACACATTTATGTGAATATACTCAAACTAAATACATGAACTTTCAGAATGATCACCTACCATGGATGTCACTAATGAACAAATCACTCTCTTCTGCCTCTTGGACCCCTTAGAATTTCAATTCAACAATAATTAAACACAGTCTTTATAGTTTTCAGTTTTTAAGTACCTAGTATATTGTCAAGGCCTATGGGATGCTCAACAGTTCTTTGATTAGGAATTTGTTTCTGAGTAAACCATAAGAAGTTATCAGGAACTTAAATGATACCATCTTGCATATTTCATTCATATCAGGTTATCTATAAAAGAGAATAGAACATCTGTCTTCTACAAAATATACAACATAAAAACATCTGATAAAATTAAGAATGTTTTATTTACATATTCATATTATGAATATTATATATATGCATAATACATAATGACAACCCTCCTTAACAGGTCTTATTCTTGATGTAAGATATATAATATAGGATAAAAATTTTAAGATTCTCTATTTGAATAAATGCACACATAAATATATAGATAGATACATATCGTTTTATATTTACAGTTATATCTGAAATATTATACAGATTATTATCAATACTAACCATTATTTAAAATGATAAAATATGAAGAACACATATAATTTTAATACAAATATAATTCTAGCTTCAAATGTAAAAATATATAAAATGATTAAAATTCACAAAACATGTAAAATTGCTAGATTATTTTCTAGATTTTCAAATATGCTTTATTTGAAATTTGGAATGATTCCATGAAGACTATGTTATTTTTTTATAGCTTTGTAAGAAATTCCAGTATTTTCAAAACCCAGTATATATCATGAAGGAAGAGAAAAACTATTACTTCATTTACTTCTCTGTAGTTGACATTTGGTGCTTGCTCAGGCATCACACCTACTAGCAACCTATTTGTAGATGGGGTGTAATTAAATACGCTGATGAGTATATGAGTAATATGTCATTTTAATGAGTCTTTAATGCCATGCTCAAGTAGAAAAACAGGAGCCTTTAAAGGCATGAAGATTTATTTAAATTGTTAATATTTACTGAGCCTTAGTTTTAACAAGATAAAGAGAATAATACACAAAGTTGTATTTAATCTATGGAATTCTAGGGATTATATTTTACACATTTTATGTTCATAAATGTGGGATTCAATGCAGTGGAATCAGACCTTGTCTATGATTTGATGTGGAGTATTAGAAGGCAAAAAAAATTATTGTTGCCAAAAAATATTTTCCACAATCTGTTAGCTCCTCAGTTGATCCATATTGTGGCCCACAATCTTGGCAGTAGACAGTTTGGCTAGCCTCTCTGCAGGATTTATGCTTTCTAATATCTGGAAAGTATTAACTCTCAGAATACTATGATGTAGCTGTAACATGTTTATTTCTTCACTTTGAAAGTGACTGGAATGAAATAATAATGTATATTTTGCCATGCACATAGGTTGTGTGTTTAAGTTCAGTACAATAAGGTAATAGGGTGTATGATCAAAATCTATCACATAAACACATGAAATTAATGAAAAATAATTTTGAAAATACTATAGGAAAAAAACATAAGCAATGTTGCCAAATGGCAGTTATATATTTACTTTTAAATCAGTTAAATATCTCTTCTCTAGATTATGCTTATCTTTATAATTTTATATATCTGAAATACATGAAAAGAGCCTTATTTGTAAGAAGACTTATTGTGTATACATTCCTCCCTTGATTTCTTTTAATGATTTAAGCAAATGGTATTAAAATGTGCTTTCTAAACCTTACCTCATGTGATATACTTATACAAAACCTTCCTCCATAATATCCTTCCTCTCTTAGTATGTAAGTTTTCTATGGTTGCCCTAACAAAAATGACACAAACTCAGGTTCCTGAGTAACAGAAGTTCATTGACTCCCTGTTCTAGAGGTTGATAAATGCCCCAATTAAGGTATCACGAAGCCCATGCCCTTTCATTAACGGGTACATTCTTTTGCTCACTCTTACTCTTGGGGAATACATTAGTCTATCAGGTTGGCTGACAGTATCACTTTTACTTCCTTGGAATCATTTTGTATAACCATCTATATGGTTATGCTGTTTTTTCTTGAGAAGACATTTGTCCCAATGGGTTCAAGCACTTCCACATTGACAATAGCCTCATTTCAACAAGTTTACAAAGTCCTGAGTTTCAGGTGATGCATATTAGAATATGGACCGATATGTGTCAGAGTCGGTACTTAGAAACAGCTTTCAGGAAGATAATTCAACTCTTTACATTTAATTTCTAGAGTAAGAACCCAGCTGTGTTAGGTCTTATTGTTTTAGTACCACAGACTGTTTTGTTAGTCTTCTTTTTTCTCTCTCTTCAGTAAATTTCTTGATTGGAGAACAATATAAAAATCCATCATCTTTGCTTGCCATCATATTGTATAAGATGTTTAAAACCCAAAACATATGGTAGTATCATCCATGAGTGGACTTAATCACACTTTGCTTATAATTTTATTATTTTTAATTCATATTAAGGTAGACTATTTCCCAACTTAGAAGCAGGTTATAGTTAAAATTGCATAAATTTCATTAACTTTTCACACTTTTTTGTGTTTTATTATTGATTTTTATTGAGCTCTATATTTTTCTCTGCTCTTTTCCCTGCCTCTCCCCTCCCCTTTAACCCTCTCCAAAGGTTCCCATGCTCCAAATTTATTCAGGAGATCTTGTCTTTTTCTACTGTCTTTTTCTACTTCCCATGTAGATTAGATCTGTGTATGTCTCTCTTAGAGTCCCCATTGTTGTCTAGATTCTCTGGGATTGTGATCTGTAGGCTAGTTTTCATTTCTTTATGTTTAAAAAACACTCATGAGTGAGGACATATGATAACTGTCTTTTTGGGTCTGGGCTCCCTCACTCAAAATGATTTTTTCTAGCCCCACTCTTTGCCTGAAAATTTCAAGATTTCATTATGTTTTTCCTGCTGTGTACTGCTCCATTGTGTAAATGTACCACATTTTCCTTATCCATTCTTCAATCGAGGGGCATTTAGGTTGTTTCCAAGTTCTGGTTACGACAAACAATTGAAAACCAGCAAGAATGATAGACTATACATTTGAAAAACTTGGAAGTTGAAACGTAACGCTAAAAAAATCGGGGCAAATGAAGAACAAATTAAACCAGGACAATACTATGAAAATAACTATTATAACGAATCCATCACTAATAAAAATCTGAATGGCCAATAGGGAGGAAGGAGAAATAAAAGGTGGGACTGGCAGGTAGACTATATAGAGGAGAAGAAATCTGGGAGAGGGGTACAGAGGAGAGTAGCCAGAGAAGGAGGGGCCATCTAGCCATCTACACAGCAATCTGCCAAGTAAGAGTAGGATTTATAGAAGTAAGAGAATGGAAAGTCCAGAGACAAAAGGTAGATGGATTAATGTTAGTTAAGGAAAGTTGGCAAGAAATAAGCTAAGCTAAGGCCAAACATTTATAACTAAGAATAAGCCTCCATGTGTATTTATTTGGGAGGCGAGTGGTGGGTACCCAAAGAGTCCAAAGAGCAAAAATCATCATACCACACACATACACACACACACTATTAGAAATAATAGTAAATAAATTAACAAAAATTTAAAACATTAATTCAGATGATATAGAGAAATGTAAGTCACAGAGTTCCTAATAGCAACAAGACCGTAGAAATAATTGTTAGAATAATATCACCATATGGCCAAAGAAAAACCAAATTCATCTTCAATAAGATTTCAGAAATAAAATGAAGCTAACTTTTTGTTATTGTTTATTGTACTTACTGAATTTAGTGTCAGATGTATTATTACCATATTTAAATTTTCTAACCAAGTGAATTATCTTGACATCTAAAGTAATTCATTTGTAATCACACAATCTGGAATTGAATTACTATGTTAACTTATTGTAATTTCATGATAACATTACTTATTCCATAGATTTTCAATGGGTAAGATATCTTACAAATTACTATTTGGGTAAGATAGGTCACCTTCTACTATTCATTATATGTAACAAGCACCCAGGATCTATTATTTCTCTTTTAAAATTTTTTATCTTAAGTCAACATTATTAAATTCTCTTTTGCATGTTGTATAACTTTTATGTTTCAATGTTCATCTTGCAATAAATGATATTAAGTTTTCAAATTAAAACATTTTGAATAAGTTTCTGCACAAATTATGATTACTTTAAAATGTTAAATTGTGTGTGCATGCATGCGTGTGTGTGTGTGTGTGTGTGTGTTCATATGTTTGAGAACAAAAGTCAACCTTGGAGGAATAGTTTTCTCCAGGAATCATCAACCTTGATTTTTGACACAAATTCTCTCACTGGGAGCTCAGGACTCGCTTATTAGGTGAAGCTCCCTGGGCAGCAAGGCCTACTGATGTGCCTATCTATTCCTCATGGCACTAAGTTTCAGTATGACACCATTCTATGACACCATGCTATGACACCATGCCTTGAGCTTTTGAATGGGTCGTGGGGATCGAGATCAGGTACTTATACACAAGCAACAAATATGTCATGATTTGCCAACTGTCTCCACTTGGAAATGTTATGTCTTATTTATAAGAGTCAATTGTAAATAAAATACTGACTTGAGGAAAGAAAATTGTAGTAACCTCTTTGGCAAAATACTTTACTATATAGGTATGTAACTCAGTGTCAGGGTGTCTTATTCTGTCAGGGCAAATGGTGATATTAGACATTAGCTTCACTTGCAGACAAACCTTCAAAGATTTCTACAATCCAATAACTTATCTTGTCTTAAACATAAACATAGGAAATGTCATTCAAAAATATATCTCTAAAGGAGAAACATACAGAGCTAATTTCAAAACCCCTTCCCTTTAACAGAAACAATTGCCATTACCAGAGTGTTAGAATTATTGGAACTCTGAAAACTGAACATAAGCCTACAGTCCCCAATTGAAAAAAAAAAAAACCTGTATTCTTGAATAGAGAGATAAATTTTCACAACAGAATTTAGAAATAGTTTTGATTATTCAATTTACCTCCTTGGAATCCTCGGACTGACGTGGGACATTGGTCTTCATCCAAGTGCTTCTCAGGAATAGATCCTTTCTTGAATGCAAGCGTCTGCAGTGCTTACAGCCGAGTTCTTGTATGTTTCTTTACTCCAGGGAAAGTCCATCTTCTCTCATTCTTGATAAGACGGGCAGTACTATAAGTGATACTGTGAGATTTATAAACAGATGCCTCATTGCAAATATGAATGTCTTTTTAAAAGCCATAATATGTGCATATATATACACGTATGTATATATGATTATATTTCCTCCTTAAATGCATTAATAGTTTGTGGTAGTTTGAAAACAAACGGCCCCCAAAGGAAGTCGCAAGATTAGGAGCTATAGCCTTGTTTGAGTATTTGTGCTCTTGTTGGAGGAAGTGTGCCAATGTGCGGCTGGGCTCTGAGCTGTGTTTTTCACAACCTTCACTTGGTGTGAGAGTTAGTCTACTTCCTGCGGCCTTCTGGTCAAGAGGCAGCCATCATCATATTTACATGTCACTGCCATGCTCCCAGTCATGATAATAATGGACTGAATCTCTGAAACAATAACCAGGCACCTCAACTAAATGTTAACAGTTGCTGTGGTCATGGTATCTCTTCAGAGCAATAAAAAAAAAAAAAAAAAAAAAAAAAAAAACTAAGACGAAGCTCTCATTTAGAAATCCTAAGTTCAGTTTGAATTAGCTCTCTGTGAGGAATGAGATCTAGGAGACAGGGAATACAGGGAACACTTAAGTATGTTTCAACTTTCAGAATTCTATAGACAGAAGTCAAGCTCATTTTCACATTGAATTATATTCCATGTCCTCTCCCAGTGAGTAACAATAACTTATCTTCCTTAATATTCGGTGAGAGAGATAAGACTGAAGAGGTTGTTTTTGTATCCATTTCTAACTGCTTATCTTCAAAGGGGGACCAAGGAAGTGACCATTATGTCTTACTGAGTACTGGAAGTGTGACTCTTCTCACCAGCATGTGAAACAGCCAACTTCTTTTTGCCTGAGGTGTTTCATCTTAGCAAAAGAGAAAAAGCTGTTCATAGTCAAGCAGCAGGCTAACAATTTCAAAACACTAAAAGTTATTTGACAATGCTTATTTTCTAACAATATCCAAACCATTAAATGGATCTGTTAATTATTCTATAATAAAATATAACTTGCGATCCTTGAATAGATTCTGAGGGTGGACTGGGGGTGGGTGGGGACAGAAACAGGGTTCAGGTGTTGGGGAGAGGGATGGAGGGAGAGAATGCAGGGAGAGACAGCTGGAAATGGGAGTATTTGTGGGGCTGTGTGTTGGGGGAGGCTTCATATTCGTTTCCCAGCTGCACAGACTCCTTAAATAACCACATAGAAATCTGTATTAATTACAGTAGTGTTTG
Source organism: Microtus oregoni (assembly GCF_018167655.1). NCBI lineage: Eukaryota > Metazoa > Chordata > Mammalia > Rodentia > Cricetidae > Microtus > Microtus oregoni. Next base: position 22,785,636 of record NW_024543060.1, read on the forward strand.
GCTAATAGCTTAAGTGTATTTCTGCCTAACTCTTATATCTGAAATTAACCCATTTCTATTAATCTATGTATTGCCACATGGCTGTGGCTTACAGGCAAGGTTCCAGTGAGGTTCTATCTTCTGCGGACAGCTACCTTCTAGAATTGACAGAGACATCTCTCTGCCTGGACGGTAACTCAAAGTTCTGTAATGTTGCGGGCACCAATGGTCAGCCTACTGGCACATAGTATCCAGCAGACTTTTCCATGAAGCTGGAAGTTTCAAAGGCATTTCCACCTATATTAATAGTTTGTCAGTCACTTTCTTCTGTGTCCTACAGAATATCTGGCAGATTCTTTTATGAAATAGGAACCTCAACGTATTGTCTCACCTATTGTTAGGCAACTTCAGCAGTCATTTTTCTGTGGGTCCTGCAAGTTCAGTCAAGCAGCTCAGGCAAGAACAGTTCCTTGCTCAAATGGCTAACAAGTACCAAAAGGAGTCTCTTTGATTCCCATCATCCTCTTGAAGTTGATTGGTGCTGCCAGGAGATGTGTCTCACTATCATGAAAAGTCGTAAGTTCTTAAAACATTTTAAATGCCATATTCTTTTAATATTTGAGAGGTTTGAAGAATGCCTATCTATCTGAAATACATCTCTGTACATCTAGAAAACCTAACTAACATGACTACAAACTTTACTATTATGACTCTTTATTAGCCTATATTTCTTAATTATGCATTACATTTTTTAATGATCTGTACAAACAATACTTTAATCAAGAGCAGAAATATATATCTTAAATTTGTATCAATAAACCAAGAATCATACCAATTCAAATATCTATAGAATATCCTCCATTAAATGAAAAACATTTATAAACAATATTTGGAAATTGGGGCATAGTTCTTTCTAAACGGCTTTCTGGCTTTTGTTGGGTGAAATAATTTTTGGGGCATGGCAACCTTTTGGGGGTTCTTGGTTCATCAAACCACATTAGTCTAGAAAGAATTTGCAGGTTCCCCAAGGTCCATCCATTGTTTGGTTGTGTGTCACTGGATCTGTTTCAATCAGTTGCTTGGTGAGGATTCTCTGAAGACAATTGGACTAGACTGTGATATATGAGTATAGCAGAATATCATCAGTAACTATTTCATTGACATCTTTTTATTTTATCCAGCCATGTTCGGTTGTATCCAGACTCTGGGACCTGACATTCCAGGCAATGACGGGGGTGTGGTGTACCTTCTCTCATGATATTTGTCTTTACTGAACTAGTCATTCTTTCGATACTCACATATTTTCTGTATCACCTTTATCCCAGTATATCTTGTAGGCAGGACAGATTGTAAGTCAAAGGTTAAATGGCTGGGCTGGGGGTCTCAAACCCTGTACTGGAAGTCTTGTCTAGTTAATGTAGCTAGTGAGTTCAGGCTCTATATTTCTCATTCCTATGAGTCTTAATTAGGGCAACCCTCATAGATTCCTAAAGTTTAGATTACACTAGGTTTCTAGCTCACCCAAGAGAGGCCCCTGATTCTAGATGTCTTTCCCAGTATTCTCTACTTTGATCCTCCTTTAGTCCAATTCCTTCTGCTTCCTTGCCCTACTCTACCTTCCATCTACCTGTGATATCTATTATATTTCCCCTTCACAGTGATATTCATCATTGTTAATAAGATAAATTGGCCTGCAATTCACTTTCTTTGTTGAGTCTTTGATTTGAATATCAGGGTGACTGTGACCTCATAAAATGAATTTTGCAATTTTCCTTCTGTTTCTATTTTGTGGAATAATTTAAAGAGTACTGTGTTATTTCTTCTTTGAAAATCTGGCGGAATTTTGCAGTGAAACTTGGCTTTTCTTGGATGGGAGACTTTTAATGACATTTTTTTTTTAATTTCCTTAGGAGTATTAGGTTGTTTAAATTACTTATCCAATCTTGGTTTGATTTTGGTATGTGCTATCTATCAAGAAATTTGTCCCTTTCTTTCATTTCTTTCAGGTTTTCCTCTTTTTTTTTGAGTGCAGGTTTTTAAAGTATAAACTATAGGTTCTTAGATTTCCTCTATCTCTGATTTTATATGATCCTTTTTGTTTCTGATCTTTTAATTTAGATATTTTTCTCTTTGCCTTTTAGTAAGTTTAGATAAGGTTTTATCTATCTTGCTGATTTTCTCAGAGACCTCCTTGTTTCATTGATTATCCATATTGTTCTCTGTTTCTATTTTAATGATTTTACCCCTCAGATTGATTATTTACTGCCATCTCCCTCTCTTGGGTATGTTTTCTTCTTTTTGTTTTAGAGCCTTCAGGTGTGTTGTTAAGTCATTAGTCAGGAATTTTTTTCAAATTCTTTATAAAGGCAATTAGTGATATGAATTGTTCCTCTCAATGCTGCTTCAATGTATCCGGTAAATTTGGTTATGTTCTCCACTTACTTTCATTGAATTCTAGGAAATCTTTTAATTTTTTTTTTGTTTCTTCCTTGACCCAGTAGTCATTCAAGAGTGCAATTTTTAGTTCCCATAAATTTGTAGGCTTTCAATTGTTTCTACTGTTGTAATGCAGCTCTCATCCTTGGTGGTCGGATAAGGTACATAGGGTTATTTCAATTTTCTTTTGTCTCCTAAGGCTTGCTTTGTTACTGAGTATATGGTCGGTTTTGGAGAATGTTTTATGAGGTGCCAAGAAGAATATTCTTTTGTGTTTGGGTGAAACGTTCTGTAGATATCTGTTAGGCCCATTTGGTTCATAAAGTGAGTCCCATTATGTCTCTGCTTAGTTTTGCCTGGATGACTTGTCCATTGGTGAGAATGGAGTATTGAAGTCTTTCAAAGTTAATGTGTGATATTCAATGTGTGATTTTAGCTTTAGTAATGTTTCTTTTCAAATGTAGATTCCCTTGTGTTTGGGGCATAGATGTTAAGAATTATAATATTCTCTTAGTGTATTTTTCTTTTAGTATGTATGTAATGTTCTTCATCATTTCTTTTGATTATTTTGGATGGAAGTCTACTTTTAGGTATTACAATATCTGTATGTGCTTGCTCCTTAGGTCCATTTGCTTGGAAAATCTTTTTCCAGTCCTTTATACTGAGGTAATGTATATCTTTGTTGTTGAGGTGCATTGCTTGTATGCAGCAGAAGAATGGGTTATGTTTTTATATCCATTTTAGCCTATATCTTTTTTATTGGTGAATTGAGTCCATTGACATTGAGAGATATTAATAACCAATGATTGCTAATTTCTCAGGTGGTCTGTAAAAGAAAATGGCACCCAAACGAGTGACACTTTTGACATGTGTCTTTGTTGGAGAAAGTATGTCACTGTGGGGTGGAATTTGGGGTATCTTTTGTTCAAGCTTCCCTCAGTGTAACTTTCAATTGACTTCCTATTGCCTGCAAGATGTATCACACTCAGCTCCCATACCACGTCTGCCTGCATGCCACCATGCTCCCTGTCATGATGATAAAGGACTGAAGCCCTGAAAATGTTAAGGAAGCCACCCCAATTAAACATTTTGTTTACAAGAGTTTTAATGGTTATGGTGTCTCTTCTCAGCAATAAAACCCACGCTAAGACAATTCTTGTTATTTTTTTGTTGGTTTTGGTTGTGGTTTGTGCATGTGTGTTTATGTGTGTTTGTGAATGCAGGTGTGAAGGAGGATCAAATAATTTTTAGAAGTTAGGTCAAGCTAAATGGCCAGGGACTTTACTGCTTAGCCATCTTACAATCTTATAATTTTTGTATCTAATGAAAAGTTAGACGTGTTGGGCATTTAACATTTTAAAAGTACAGACTTGTTTAATTCCGGTATCCATTTTTAAATGATGGTAATAGTTATGTAAGGTGACAAAAATGTCCATTATCAGGGTATTTCTTTTATCTCTTACATGTTACTAGAAGCTTTGATGCATTGTCACTTAACAGTCAGAATGGCTCAGTGAGACAGATATTTCTCTTTTCCTTTTAAAACTATTTCTATTTTTGAGATTATAATACAATTATATCATTTTTCCCTTCCTTCCAAACACTCCCACATACCCCTCCTTGGTCTCTTTCAAATTCATCATCCCTCTTTCTTTTTTTTATTAACTGTTACATGTGAGAGAGAAAGATTATGAAGGCTCAGCAAAGAATTATTGGCTACTAAAGAATGCTATAGAGACATAGTCTTCCTCAGGGAAGAGCACAACAACTGATTACCTAATACCTAACAGTCAGCCCCCAAAACATACATACAAGTAACATTATATTATCCAAACAAAATGGTTATATTTAGAAATATATGTACACACACACACACACACACACACACACACACACATATATATATATAATCTTTCTTATTAACTTGTTTCCATTTCTGCCAAATATGGAGAGTATGAAAATGAAATTAGAGTACTAACATGGTGAAAATCCTGCTGAGAACTCTCTTCCAATCTTGCAGATGAAAGTCATCTTTCTACATACTATTTAGGAAGGAACTTTAAGAAATCTTTATATAAAACATTTTTAGGCTGACTGTATGTTTCATCCTTGATGATGACTGCGGAAAGGTAACTGAAAACACACAAACAAGCAAACAAAAACTGTAAAGTTCTCACATTAAGTCTCTTTACTACCTCAAAATACTAATATGCCAGACAACTGGCATGCAGGGAAAAGTTCAATCTTATTTTTTGCTGATACCAACTAATATTTACTCTGGGGAAGACTTTCTGGTGTTGCATGCATCAGGTACTTTTCCTCCTGGGTTTGATAATGATTTGTGTTGAAACAGGTAGATACTAAAGAAGATGCACTGGTAGAAATGGCTACAACTCTTCCAGAGCTTATGTTTTCTTTTTGTTAGCTGACAAGTAAGGTCAGCAAATGCCTTTATTCATGTTTGCCCAAAATATTCTTTCCTTTTTCTCTTAGCTAAAATCGTGGCAAAGATAAGCATACCCAGAGGCTTCCTGATTATTCCAGGTGGGCAGTGTCTGGGGTGGGTGTTTACAAATCCTTGACCTCTTATTCCAAAAACTGCAATAAGGTGTGCAAAATTGGCTAATTAGTCACAACACTTAATTTAAAACAAAACAACTGATCAGAATACAGTGATGGAAAGTAGCAGCCTACTGAGTGAAGATTTTCAGGGACTATAAGCATTTTCTGTGATTTTCTTTTTCAATTAGGAGAAAACTAAGCGTTCAGGACAAAGGAGTACCACAGGATAGGGTTTTCTTTTTAAATTATGGTGTGTGTGTGTGTGTGTGTGTGTGTGTGTGTGTGTGTGTGTGTAAAGGAGGCCTGATGATAGAGATTCAACTTAAGGGATCTGGTTTTCATAGTGTAGTAGTTTGGGTGCTCTTAGGTCTCAGGAAGTGGATACATATAGAAGTGAGCTCAAGATGGATTGTAGAAGAATTATCTGATTAGATAAAAGCCAACAATTTCCTAGAAACTTGTGGAACTGGTTTTTGTCCTTCTATAGGAATCATTTCCCTTGGCTCTGGCAGAAGGAACATTGGCATATGCCTGGGGTTGCCGATCAAAGTCCATGCTAGTCTTCAGGCTCCTATATTCCTATTCAGAAGTATCAATTATATATTTCAAAGTCCAAATCCTGGCTCTTCTCACCTCCTACCCTACCTAAATTTCTATGCCTTTTCCATCTCATTGGATTCCATCCTTAGCTACTCAAATGTTTTATAGCCTGCTCTTCTCATTGTTGTCTCTCTTGCTCTTCTCAGCTATCCACTGCTATTTTCCACTCTCTTATAGTCCTGGACATGTGTTGCCAGCTTCTTTTGCTTTTTTTCTTTGCTCTAAAATTATATAGATTCCTATGGGTATTTCCTTGTTCTTACCCACAAATATTTTTTTTAAAAAAAAGAAAGAAAGAAAAGAAAACAAACAAGCAAAAACATTTCCACTAATGGAACAGCCATTTTGGCAGTTTCTAGACTGTGTCCATTGAATACTGATCCCAGGAATTGAACTTAGGATGTTAGAATAATGTGCAAGCACATTTTGCCGCTGAGCTATATTACATAAGTTTTATGTTTTTATTGTTAGATTAGATCATATAATAATTTTTCTGTTGCATATCACCTTTCACATAATTCTTCTGGTTGTAATTATAGACATACTCAATTATGCATAGGCCTAAGGTGGTATCTTATGGCTGTGAAGAGACACCATGACCACAGCAAATCTTATAAAGTAAAACATTTAATTGGGATGGCTCACTTGCATATTTAGAGGTTCAGCCCATAATCATCGTGATAGGTAGTATTGATGGTGTGCAAGCAGATGAAGTACTCAAGAAATGGCTGAGAGTCCTACATCTTACCGGCAACAGGAAGTTGCCTGAAAGTCTCAGAGGGAAGCTTGAGCAAAAGAAACTCCAAAGTAATCCCCACAGTGACATATTTCCTCCAACAAGGCCATATCTCTTAATAGGACACTCCCTGTGGGGTCATTTCCTTTTAAATCACCACAGGTGATAAAGAATTTGCTCAAAAACTTCAAGCAGGGATAAGAGTTACCTTAGGCATCATGCATACAAAATCAGTTCAGGAATGAAACAGAATGTGCTCAATAGTAAAACTTCACTGAGCATGCTCAAGAATGGTCATTTTCCCCAAAAGTGCTTTCCTGTTTGACTATGTACTGGATACTCAATGCAACTTTTATTCAAGGAGGGCTTTGCTTTGGTGATAACACCTGTGGATTCCTTAACTGTTGTAATGAATCTTCCTCTGTATATTTTGAATTTTTAATTATTATTTTCTTTCTGTGATCCCTTGCCTCTTATTTCCGGGTTACAGTAAGGCAGTACACCATAGCTGGGGGCATATGGCAGAGCAAAGATGTTCTTAGTGCTCAAGAATTAGAGAGGACTACATACTCTTTTTTTTACAGAAGAAACTAAAGGTTGAGATTGAAAACTTCATATTTCTGTTACTGTACAAACTACACTCCAACTCATTGGTATAAAGACAAGACAGGATTCTGGGAAAATAAAGTCTGAATTGGTTGCTTCATTGTTACAATTTGTAGTATACTGATCTTTTAACATTGTTGAAGCTTGTAATTTACACTGTCAGAATTAATTTGTAATTTATTATGTGTACTGTGCATTTGTGGGAGAGAGAGGTGAGTGTGGGTACGTGTACATGCCTGATTATATGTGCTTGTATATTTATGGGTTAACATACATGTGAAGATGCATAAGTTTATGTGTGCTTATGCATATGAATATTAGATAGCACATTTGGATGCCATTCCTCAAGTGTAATACTCCTAATCCATGCCCAGCCTTTTCACATGGGTTATGGAGTTTAGATTTATGTTGCCCTACTTCCATGGGAAGCTGTATACCAAATGAACCTATCTCTTCATTCTTTTTGTATTTTTTAAATGTTTTTTTTCTGAGACAGGAATAATTTCTTTGAGTTTTGGTCATTATATCTCAAGTGTATAATACAAGATAATGAAGTAAGTGAAATATTGTATACCAGATTTTTAGAATAAAATACTCACAGGATAGCAATTAATTTTCCTTCCTTACAGTCCTGGTAAACATCTTTTGGTCTTGCTTTTCTACATGTGACACTTCCAGATGCATCCTATAAATTGAATCTTCAATTTTTATCTTTTTTGATTGACTTATTTCTCTGAGCACAATTTTCTGCAATTTCATCCATGCTGACACAATGTTATCACATTGAATAATGCATCATTACAATGTGGTTACAAACACATTTCTTTTCTCTCTTCATAAGTCCATAAACATTAAAATGTTTTCCACAGTTGGTCTGTTGCAAATAATGCTGTAGTTAATGTGGAAGTGCTAGTATCTCATCAACATGCATTCAGTTTCTTCTACATAATCACTTAACAGAATTACATGATTTAATATTATGTTCATATTTATTGACTTATTTATTTTAAGAAATTTCCTTTTTTTTTCGTATTAGCTGCACTGTTTTGTGTCTTAGAAACATTATAGAAACTTCCGAGTTTGTAATACACATTTTTTCTCACTATTGTTGAGAAGTGTTCTTGCTATGTTTTTCATCTTCACTTCTTAATCAGTGACATCAAGCATCTTCTCATATACCCTTTGATCATTTGTTTGTCCTCCTTGCAAAAATGTTTATTTAAGTTTTTAATTTATTTTTAAATTGTCTATTAGCTTTCTCACTATCTGAGTCACATGAATTCTTCATAAACTTTTCAGATTTACCTTTGTCTGACCTACGATTTGAAATGTCTCCAATTTCACTGGAATCTTTCAACTATGTAGATTGCTTTGTTTAAAGAAAGAAAGGAAGGAGTAAAATAAGAACTCTGCATGCATAGCTAACTTACCCAAAGCTACAGAATCAGAAGAAGGTAGAATGATTGCAATGGCCATACTCTACCCAGGTGACAGAACTTTCTGCTCTTACTTTGAGTTCACTCCACTTTCCATGGTGTTTCCTTATGGTTATATAAGGTGGTATAAATTTCCTACTCACCAGTGAGCACTCAGTGGTCGTTTATCATAAGCATGTTGAGTAACATGAGTCTCGGTATTTATGCTCCTTCAGTACAAGAGACGCTTCACTGATTAAGGATGAGAGTATCATTTCTCTATGACTATAGACATAAATATTTAGAAGGAATTTTAATTTTGACAGTATATAGCACTAAACTATCTTTAGAACCTAAGGTTTTCTCAGACATGGGTTTTTAATTGGACTGGTAGTACCTTGTATAAGCTATATTTTATGGAGTATGCTTCAAAGCCAGTCACACAGCTGTTTTTATCCCCACAACAGTCATACCCCCATTGTGTCAGTGGGCCTGTATGTAATGGAATGTTGATATTATAATTCATATTCGTCAGAGCAAGTCAAGACCATTCATACCTGGGTAGCATCTCTTGGCCCCAAGAAAGTTAGACAATAATATTGAAGCTTCCAGCTCGATTATTCTATATATTGCAGCTAATATGTATTGTGTATTCAACAATAGGGGCATAGCAATTAGTTTTGATGGAAAACTTAGAGGAAGGAAGACATTGGCTTATTATATGGGGCTTCTGTGCCTTCATTAACTAAGAACTAATAAGGCCATACTGCACATCTGACACTATATTTTTGTCCAATAGCTTGTAACTTTCAGGAGAGGTATGATTCAGCCATAGTTGATATTCTCTTTCCAACTCTTGATTTTGCACTTGTATACTCTTAAATGATTCACGAAGTTGTAAGTTTTCATACAGTTTTTTTTTTAATACTTTGTTAAGTACTGTGGTGTTTGTGGCTAACTGTATTTGGCCTGCACACACTGATCTGGTCAACATTTAGTAATGGTTGAAGGAGAGCCTTCAGCCTACCCTTTGTTGTTGAACTATTGCTATTCGTGAATTCTTTAGGAGCAGTGGTTATTTTCTTTAGTTTTGTACTCAGCAATATGCTAACTAGACAAAAATGGATAGCTGCAAATCTAAGATTATGGAAGGATCTGGTTATATTCAAATATATAAATGGGGTAGAGGAAAAGGATATAAAATAAGACAAAGGACTCAAAGGGAAAATGGAGAATTGGCAGGAGTGGGAGGGAGATAAAAGACCATGGAAGTGAGAGTCATTATAATGCATTATATAAACAAATTTAATAAAATATAAAAAATAAAAATAAAAAGACAGAATCACATCACAACTTGAACTTAATTTTTATGAATCACTCACATTTTTTCTGCAAAAGGAATTTACATTTTAAAGATATTTCTAGAATCTATATGTAAAAGGTTAACTGTTTATCACACTAAAATATTGGTTAAGGATAGCAGTATGAAATACTGGCTATATAATGAAAAAGAAAATAGCAATGTGTGACAAGCCCCAAGGGCAACATCTGTTTTTCTTTTATAAAGTACATTTTCTATGTGAAATTACTCTTGAAGAAGCTACGGTATATTTTATTGAAGTGAATTCCATTTATAATAAATACTTGATGACTGTCATCTAAAGCAGTGAGCCACCTGAAAGGAGCTTATAATGTCCACTGAACATGCGTCCTAATGGCACGGCCCAGGGGTGGTTGATTTAAGAATTTAAACTGTCAAAATGACCTGCTGACTCATAGGTATTTGATATGATCTTTCATGTTAGTGAATTGCACAGATAATATCTTAACCTTTTTTGTTCTAATTCCTAACTTCTACATTATGAATGAAGGGCTCTCTTTCTAATAGATTCACATGCCAGACCCTAATGCCTGGCAAAATACTACTAAGTCTTGAGGGCTTTAAGAAGTGATTAGAACATGAAGGAATCCTCACTGAGCAACACAACCAGGGCTGCAATAAAAGAAGTCCATAGGGGTTTGGACTGTTTCTGCCATGTAAAAACACACTAAGTGAACACCATCTGTCTAAGAGAAAACAGACATTACCAGAATCTGCTCAGAATGATGCAATGAACTTGAACTCACAGCCTCTAGAACAGTGAGAAGCAAATTTATGTTTTTTTTTTAAAAGCTCCCCAGTTTAGTATATCTTGCTAGATCAGCCCAAATAGACAGAAACATTGATAAATAAAGTTCATCACATCCCTGTTTTTGGTAAATAAGTGACAAAGGAAATCAGGATTTTATTTAACAGTTCAGGGCACACCATTTTGCGTTTCAGCTGTTTCAAGAAAAAGCAGGGAACTTTATTTCCTTATTTTGTCAAAGAAACAGACACAAGACAAAAAAGAAGGAAAAGGCTAATTAAAATGGGTAATGGCAGGGTATTTAAACTATTTATTCAGATATACAAACATTCTTGTATTGTGATTGACCAGTCCTGCGTGTGTTTGTTGGTACAGTTATGAAGATAAGTCCCATTTTGGATTTTTGTTTCTTAATATCAGAAGGTTCTTTTGTGAATTTGTGCAACAGTAATGTAGAATGACAACAGTCCTTTTAAAAACAACGTGCTATCCTTCTCAAAAATAACGTGATTATTTAATTTCCTTATGCAAAACCATTTCTGCTCTGTCTTATAAAACGTGAATGTTTAATTATCCACTCATCTTGGTTCAAAGACTATTATACTTCTTTAAATTGGATTTGTATGCACAATACAGAGGTTAGGAAATTATTTTCAGCCTAAAACAAGTAAAAAGTCAATTTACTAACTTGATACTCTTTCCTGATGTCTAAATATTTATATTGCAAAAATGATTCCATATAAAGTATGTAATATTAGCAATGTTTAGTGATTATGTAGAATTTTAGTAAAGCCAACATGCTTAGAAAAGTAAGGTTATCTTCCTAAACAACAAAGATGACCCAAATAGAGACATTCCTGAATCTAATATACATGGAAAGTAGAAAGAGACAAGATCTCCTGAGTAAATTGGAAGCAAGGGGACCATAAAGGAGGGTAGAAGGGAAGGGGAGTGAAGAAAAATATATAGCTCAATAAAAACAATTTAAAAAAAGAAAATAAATGATGAATCAAGCCCGTGTGTGGCATCTGTGTCACTTTGAAAAACTGACATTTAACAAGAGTCTACTTGATGCCGTATTTTATGTACTCATCTCGTTAAGTATTGCCTCAACCTCAAAGAAAGGTAATAGTCATTCCCCCATTTAGTGAGAGAAGAAAAGAAACCCCAAAGACAAGAATGTTGCTCAAGCAATAAAAAGGAGGAAATATCCATAAGCAATCTGCAGGAGTAAGACCAAGAGCCAGAAAGCACATCCTGTGCTTCCCTCTACATCAAAGTTCAGAGTTCTAAGGTACCTGGATGCCCCTACCACTTTCTTAAACACCCACTTTGCAATGCTGGAAAGATGGCTCAGGGGTTAAGGGCACTGACTGCTCTTCTAAAAGACCTGGGTTTAATTCCCAGCATCCACATGGTTGCTCACAAACAGGGCAAGTGGATATGATACTCTCTTCTGGCTTCCACAGGCACAGGAACACATGTGTTATACATACAGACATGCATACATGTAATATGCCCACAACGTAAGTATAGTACTAGTATAATAAAGTTTAAATTAAGAAAAAATTAAGGTTATCTTAGTAATATTCAGGCCATAGTGTTATACATTACAGAAAAATAAACCAAAGAGGGAAACCTGTCAGTGTCGTTTGCTATGGTGTATCTTAAAAATAAATATGAATTACTGATACCATGTAAGTGTATATGATCTATTATGATCTTTAAAACTGATTCAGTTAGGAATACTTACTCTTTGGAAGTCCATTGTCCTTTAAGTCTGCACGCACACACACATCCATGTAATAAACTATGGAATCCTTTACCTTACTGTCAGGAAACAAAAAGACTATTGGAACCACAGGCAACAATCTACTCCAATAAATCCCTAACACACACACACACACACACACACACACATTCATTCTTCTGTTCCCTAGCAAACCCTGACTAATACCCCTTTAATCTATGAAATCCTCAGTGAAAATGGCTAACTCAACATCTTCTTAAAGGAGACAATTTATTGTTCTCCAGAAAAACTTGCCCTATACTATCCTGTTTCTCTAACCTTATTCTTCTTGTCAGTTCTCTGTTATAATATTCTTATTGAGTATTTTAAATTGTCTGTGTATCCTTTCTTCAAAACTGCTCATCAAATGACAATGTTTTAAATGTCAATTTTACAATTCTTATATGAATTTGGACTTTTCTTTATATTTTATGCTACAACTTGTAATATGTTTTATGTATTAGTTTTTATTTTTTAAGAAGTGGACAAATTAAATGTCTGACTTAATTACTAATCAATAAACTAAATTAGTGAACCAACAGCACAGTAAGTTTCTGAAGAGCCAACACTCTGGTGTCAGAATGCCTTGGTTCAAACCCTTTTTGATAATTGCCAACTATATGACCCAGAGCTATATAGTTAGACACCAGAGTCTGTTTCCATATATACAAGTGAGAGAAATATTATTTCATTTTTCTAACGTTTTTAAAGCTTGACTATTTTTGAACTTGCTATACAGCAGTCTCTATGATTTCAAGTGTAGAACTCAGGGGGGGAAGTAGAATAAAATACCTTATACAGGAAAACTCTTCTTGGGGTGTCTTCATTTTCCTAAGTGCAAAATGGAAAGCACTTAGTTAACAACAGCTCGATACTTATTATATTCCTGTGTGTTTTAGATAATCTTCTTTTTTTTCCCGCTTAAGAGTTTATTGGGGGGGGGTGCTTACAGGCCTGGGGATCGGTGTGCAGAGAGAGAGAGAGAGAGAGAGAGAGAGAGAGAGAGAGAGAGAGAGAGAGAGAGAATCTTCTTTATGCATCAATATACCTGGTCAAATCAACTAAAGGAAATAAAGGTTTGCTAGGGCTTGCAGTTCTAGGAATAGGCAAGAGTGAGGATGGTGGCAGGAGGAAGACACAGCTTGATACATCATGTCTACCATCAGGAAGCTGGCAGAGATGCGTGCTGGTGCTCAGCTTGATTCTCCTTTGTATTCAGTCCAGGACTTCAGCCTCTCGAATGATGCCACCCACATTTCGGTAGGTCTTTCAACCTCAAGCAGTCTAATCTACAACTCCTGTGGACTTTTCTCTTTGAGAATTAAACATTCTTTCAGGTTGATAATCTATAGTAAGCAAGACAATGTGTTAATCTTGAATTTGTCAGTCATATATTTTTTTAAAATTATATAAACAGTACTAAAAAGTGGGTAATATTGTTATTTTTCCTTTTGGCTAATAAGTTACTAAGTCCACATTTACAGAATGTGCTCAGATGAGAAGAGTTAGTGAAGCTGAAGACTATGGATCTGAAGATCATTTCATCAGACTGTGAAAAAAAGCAATTTCTTGCTTGGAATAATTTTTATTTACTTATCTTAATTATTATTTTATTGCAGTGAAGAGACATTATGACCAAGTCAATTAAAGCATTTAACTGGGTAGAGAGAGAGATAAAGTCAGAAACAAGGAGACAGAGAGAGTGGTAGTGGGCCTAGCACTTGCTTTTGAAATCTCAAAGTCTACCCCCAGTGACATGCCTCCTCCTACAAGGCCTTTTAATCTTCGCAAGCAGATCTAGCAACTGCAAATCAAACATCAAAATATATTAACTAATGGGAGGTGTTCTCTTTCAAACAATCATAATACCTTTATTAAATGTCTTCATTTGGGGATTATAGTCATGCTTACTAATATTCTTTACGATTTATAGATAAAAAGCTTGTGCAAAAGACAAAATTAACTAAGAAGGCACACTAAAACTCTATCGTAATTATCCATACATATATATATATATATATATATATATATATATATATAGAGAGAGAGAGAGAGAGAGAGAGAGAGCTATATGGAGAAAGTTTCTTTGGCTATGAAAAAGCATACTCATTGTGTAGAGAGTGAAAAAACTGTTTGAGATGAAGCAAGAACAACATTCACAGAGCCTTTGGGACTGTGTTAAGTAAGCATCTAAGCCTAGGCAGTTTGGACGCTCACCTTACTAGACCTGGATGGAGGTGGGTGGTCCTTGGACTTCCCACAGGTCAGGGAAACCTGATTGCTCTTCGAGCTGATGAGGGAGGGGGACTTGATCCGGGGAGTGGGAGGGAAATGGGAGGCGGTGGCGGGGAGGAGGCAGAAATCCTTAATAAATAAATAAATTAAAAAAAAAAGAAAAATGAAAATGTATGATTTCTAAACTAGAAAAATGGCACAATGATGTGCATTAAACATCTCTTTGGCTATCATGCAGAAACCTGCTGGAATAGAAACTGGGAAGTGTAGGAGAGCTGAGAATTAGGTGATATAGCTGATGAAAATATTTGCTATGTTAAACAAGATGGATACAAGGGAACAAATTCAGAAGCATTCAGAAATAGAATGGATGATAAATATAATAGACTAGATGTAAGATATTATGGTACTATTTTCAAGATTACTAGACAAGTGGAGGGTGTATTTGCTTAAAGGAGGAAACTAGAAGATATTGCTTTGCAGCATTAAATAGGTGCTTTCAAAATAGCTGTTTGTTACATAGCCTAAAGCTGAGAGAAAACATGAGTTATTCATATTTAGGCAAAATTGAGATTATGGTAGGATATAATTTAAAAGAAAATCGATAAACAGAGCAAGAGCAGTTTGCCCTATCAAGCTGGGACAATAATGTCACCCATTTTATTCGAGAGTTATTAAGCATTCAACATCAGTCCTCAGCATGACACTTATTATTGTTATTACTATTGTTTATTGTTTGTTATTGCTCAGAACTGTATTCGCCATGAAAATGAGAGACCAATGAGAAAGTCAACTGGAGATTGCTTGCTGAGATGAAGGGGGATCAGAAGAAGTCATCCATATCTAACAGGGGAAAAAAAATACAAAAAAGATCAAATGCCTTCTCTTAAGTAACATGCTCGCTCAGACCCAGGGAATGCTCCAAGTGTGAATAGGGTGAAGCGATGCTATGCTTGAGAGTGCTTGTCAAAGCCAACCTTTGCAAAGTGAAAAGTAGTCAGATACACTGTCACTGTTCATATCTAACCTCAGTCACATCACGTGGTCCTAAATGACCAGTCAGCACCATCTGTCCATGGTTTTAAATGACCAGCCAGCATTGGAGATCCAAAATATTCAGATTATTTGTCCAATCCAATCAATATCTCAGATATTCTGGTGTTCCTAGAGCATATTAGGTTTAGCTGCCTATTTGCCCCAATCAGGATTACCTTGCTTTACATTTTGAAACTTTTATTGAAACTAAGTGATAACAAAGAAATAGTAAGTGGGCATTTTTTAATATGGCCTTTATTATTAACATTTATCACTTACTATATATTTTGGTAGATTCGTTTGTCAAACACTCATCAAGATACAAACAGTTCAGACAGTTTTCCAAAATTTAACAATCGCAAAACTATCTTGCCAAAGGAGAAAGAAATTAGTTGGTAAAGTGGAGAGTGGTTTTTAATGATGGAAGAGGGCTGGGTACTTTCCATGTGGGATGATACTATAGAGCCACACTTAGCATTCTAAGGTCTCAGGTTTTAGGGTGAATAAAAAGCTCATAGTTTAGAAGAAGTTCCAAAGGTATTAAAAAAACAAGAGTTATCAAGAAAGAAAAAAAAAGCCCTTATTATTAAATCATAGTGTGTCTGAAGAATGGTAAAGGACTTTTGCAGGGAGGTAAGTGAGGGTTATAATGCATATTTCTGTATCTTTATGCAATGCTGAAAAGCATGAGAGAGATTTTACAAAGGGGATTAGCTGAGCTCGTTTATACATCATGATTGTCAAACTAGATACCTGGTATTGAACCAATTAAGGACTTTAGAGAAACAATTTAGGATGCTGTTTTAAGAGAAAAATGATGGCAGCTTAGTACACAGAGGCAACATTAGAAAGAGAGGATTGGGCTTTGGGTTTGAGGCACACCTTAGTTAAAACAAGCAGCCTTATGAATCAGGAAGAATTTTTAATGGGCAGTCATGCTTTCAAAAAGTATTTTTTTCACAGAAAGCCTGTGTACAGAGGTTAGAAAAAGCAGACTGAAGCAGCTTATTTTAGCTTTGGATTTCGAAGGAGCTCAACAGTTACAAAATTTTATTTTAATGGTTATTCACTAATAAGGTTTTTATTAGGCATTTTTTTGTATGTAATTTTAGGACCTGTTTTTTTAGTCTAACCTTGCTCACACTAAAAGACAAAGTTCACTTTTATCTTAAATGTGATTAAATAAGGACACATGATGGATATAAAATTGCATGTCTTATTAGAAGTGGTATTAGTCAGGAATAGAACAAAACTCTACTTTCCTTTAGAAAAGGAAAAGTTTGTGTAGAAGTGATCTTAGAGTCAATTGCTACTTTTGTATTTCTTTTTTTATTTAATGAAAATGATTTTATGAAGAGAAATCCAGAACGTAAGTAAGTAGACATATTTCAGGTGTAATAGTTATAGAACATGGGAGAAAAGTGTCATTAAGTAACTGTACGATTGGCCCTATACACTACATCTCATTTCCCAATTTGCAAAGTAATAATGTCCCTTCATCACCCATGATTCAAAGATATTCATGCATATCATGTATAAGCCATTGCAGAGAAAAGTACATTTGAAATACAATTCCAAATATTCCAATCTTTAGATATGAAATAGAACTGCTAAGTGATTTAGAGATTTGTCCTAAATGTGGCATAGGCTGAGGAGCCAAGGAACATAAACCAAATTTATATATTGCGGTCTTAAGTAAAATTCCTCATTTATATTAGCAGATAAACTTGTGTTTTAATAGCTAGATCGTCACACTCTGTCTTTAAATATCAATGAGTAAAGGTACAGGTATTTTTCATATTTAAGAGAGAATATGAAGATCTTTAAAGACTAAAATATTTGGGAATTACAATGATGTTAATACCAAATGAAACCAACATGAATATGATTTCATTCATCTTCTCAAATCCTTTTAGTACATTTAAGGATGGGCGTGAGTAATTCCTTTGAATTTTAACTTTAAATTGCCAGTGCTTAAAATATAGGGTGTAGTGTGATGGAGAGTTTTAATTGTACTTGCTGAAGACTAGAATCCTTGGGGAAGAGAGTATTAATGTAGGATTATCTCTGTCATGTGATCTGTGGGCAAGGCTGTGGAGGATCATCTGCATTATTTCAGATGAGCTGGGAAAGACTGTGGATGGCACTGTCCCCTGGCCAGGGATCATGAACTGTATGAACTGGGAGAAAGCAAACTGAGCATGACTGTTCACTCATTCATTTATTCAGCTCTCGACTATGGATGAATTATTACTTCAAGTCCTGCCAACTTGATTTCTTGCAGTGGTAGACTTTAGCCTGGAATTTTAAAACAAATAAACCTTCTGTAAGTCAGAGTATTTTGTACAATAGCAGGAATGAAAACTAAAATATGTAATGTTTCAACATATGTATCTGTTCTGCATTGTAAGTTTCTGTATGTATGTGGTGTTGCCACAGTGAAATTACCATATGTGAAAAATTGCCTATTGCTAGATTTAAAACTTCACTACCTGAATTAAATAAAGTTAAAATAACAAAATCTTTACTTGGAAGAATACTTGGAAATTGCTTACAGATGTTACTGTTCTTATTATTCTTTATTAGCGTATAAGTAATTGAAATGACATGAGACAATTTTTACATATATAGGAACTCAAACCTCTGAGAATGTTTGCTATATTTTGGCTCTCATATTATTAATATGTGGAATATATTAATGGTCAATTTTAATACACTCTATGCCTCAACTTGGTGGTCACAGTTCTACAGTGTATTGTATCTGGTTATACCACAGTAGATGTTTACAAGAACATTAGTGATGATTTAAGCAACTTGTCTCATAGGCTCTTTTAATAATTCCTGCTGAAGAAGAGGTGATAATACTGGACAATACTGTCATCTGTCATGCAATGCTTCAGAATGTTCCCATTAAGAGAAAACCACTCAGCAGTTTTTCTAGGTGTTACCTCTCAACTATAAATACCTCCTTATCTTCAGTTTTACTTTGTGTCAATGTAAATTAATAGTGGTTTTACACGTTAATTCCTTTTACTACTCAGTGTTTCTCTAAGAACATGCCATGAATTTATGTACAGAAGTGACACATCTCTCACATCTATAATAACACCTTTATTTATCTTGTTTGTTTTGTAAGTCAACAAGACATAAAATGACCCTTTAAAAAAAGAAAGAGAGATACCTGGCCCCATGCATTAACATCACACAGGCATTCAAGGTACATGGTGTTGCTGAAGAGAGTCTTTTACTGAACAAATACCCTGGTAGATATAGCTTATTCCTATTGGTGGTAAGACCACGGCACAAAGTAAAGACTCTAGAACTCAGTATTCATCTTTAAGCATAGGATAATAGAGGTAACTCTTTCAGAAATTGTATTAAATATGATAAACTCAGTATGCCTGGAAAATATTTAGCAGCTGAAGATTATAGATTCCATTGTATACGTTACTGGGATTATTAATATTAGAAATAATTGAGCATAATTTAAGCTTAACCTGCGGTGGATTTAAAACATGTCAAGTAGTTATTTGACACTTGCTCTATCATGTGGTGCTTATTCCTCTCATTAACTATGGGAATCTCACTCGTGGGTTTCTAATAATAGAATGTGGTACCAGGTGCTGTGTGCCTTTTGAGGTTGTCGTGAGTTGTGTCTCTTTTAATTCCCTTCAAACTCTCTCTTTGTGATGTGCAAGCATCTGCAAATCTAAAGCAGTATGAATATCGTTATATTGCATTCTGTCTTTTCGCTATTTAGGTACCTCCCTTTCAGCATCACAGCAATCCTTTCTTTCTGTGAACACAGTAGAAATATTTATTTTTACGTGTAGTATTGCATTTAGTGTGGGTATTTTATTAAGATACTATGGTCGAGTGAACATGAAAAACTAGAAGACTGGTGTCCAGTCCATAGGTGTTGGTATAGTAAAGCTGGATAAAAGAAAGCAAGGATGCGTCTATGGGTCCGCCAGGAGATGCTGGACCGTTGCAGTATATCTTGTTTCTGAGGTTACAAATCTCCTGAAATGATGTCAACTTAAACACATTGTAGACATTTTTTGACCATCTTCACAGCCATTGCCTCACAATTGTGGACCACTCCAAAAGCACTATACTAACGGGGCTGGTAAAATGGCTCAGCAGGTAGGAGCAATAGTTGCAATCTCAAAGGCCCTTGATTTTATTCCCAGTATCCACGTGACAGCTAAAACCTGTTTCTACAGTCCCAGAATATTTAATAACTTCTGGCCTTTGAGGACACTGCATTCACACGATGCACAGAAATACATATAGGTGAAACGTCCATGATAGAAAATAAAAAGGTTAAAAAGATATTAAACTGCCACACCCACAAAGTGTGCCAGGAGTGTGCATACTGCTATTCCAGCATCCATGGGGCGTCATTTATATGGAGAGAACACTTTCAAACAATTTTCCATTTATGAAAAGTATTAAACCGTTAGGTCACAGGCTCTTGGGTCAATCGGTGCAACATGTCTGCAGTATTCCTTTCACAATGGTGCTGTTTAAGAGTGCAGCGAGACCGTGTTAAAGGACAGCGCTTACTTTGCAGTTTTTCTTCAGGAACTATCAGGTGAGAAAACTTTTCATAGCTTTTTCTCACCTCATAATTTAAGTTAAACACTTCCACATGCCAAATCAAGTTCAGTTAGATACTCGTTTTCTACTGACACATTTGTGTCTTGCTGCAGAATTTAAGGTCCAGATAGATCCACAAACCTCTGCACTATTTCCCAAGGCGAATGCAATGTTCCTGTGTTAGAAAAGAGGTGAGACCTTCTGAAACTCAAAACGGATGCCAATCCCTGGTGGGACACAAGTGGTTAATTCTGTGTTAAAGAAACGTAAATGCCAATGGATAACCCATTAGGCACATGCTGAACTTGTTTCCGTTGTTTTGGTTTGGGTGGGGTTTGCCCCCACCCCAATGTCACTGTACCTGTTATCAGCTGGCCTTCAAGGTGGGGAACCTCCAGTCTTCCTTTCTGACCCTGCTTTGTCAGTCTGTCTCTCTTCGATGCAGCTAACCTACAAGATTTTCAAGGTCCAAGTGTTTTGGGATGGGAAGGGAGAAAGCAGATTTGTGTCAGCTACTAAGGTTCTCTGAAAAATTTGACAAGCCCTGCAGGAAATAATGCCTTGGATGCCAAATTCTCATTACCACATTAATTGCCTCTGTCATGACAGTTTGGGCACGAACAAATGGCAGCGAACCTGCTGTGCTCCTCCTCGGAGAGCTACACCGGCCAAGGGAAAGCGGGTCCGGAGTTCCCCCAAGCTGGCAGTGGAAAGAGGTGCCCTCATCAGAGCCTGCCCCACAATCCTCTTTACCGCAGTCACTGGGAAATTGGTCTGACGAGGGACTCTCAACAATCTTGTGGAAAATATTCATGTAAACAAAATAAAACAGGGTTAAATTCTGTGTTATCAGCAGGGCATTTGCAAAGAAGTGATTGTCCAATTGACTGTATGTCAAAGCAACAAAAGGGTGAGGGGGTGGTTGGAGGGTCTGAAGATAAAAGCTTCAAATGGGCTTTCAGCTTGCCTTCATCTGAAGCGGAGTGAATTCGGCGTAATCAGAGCATCGCATGAGAAAGCAATTTGAACAGACTGTAGAGTAAGTCACATGTGATGTCAAAGCAAAAATTCAAAAGAAAATTCTCTTAATAGTCTCCCTCAATATCATTAATATGAATGTATTCTTTTTAATTAATGTAATTAGAGGTTTAATTATTGAAAGTCAGGTTAAAGATGAAAAGTACCATGCAATTAAAATGATTATTTTCTTTCTTTAAGCCCCAAAGGAAAATCAACTGCAGTTTTCTTTTCCAACCCTTTCAACTTTAGTTCTATTTCGTATCTTCGAGTAATTCTAAGATTTAAGGGAGGCATTGGCTTAGCAATGGATTGAATAAAGAAAATGTGAAAAGTCTTATTGAACATAAAGGAGAACTTATCTTTGATCTGTGTTAGGTCTCAAGAAATTAAGCTTTAATGATACCAGTATTAGCCTACACAGAGAATGTCAATATAGATTGTCACAACCTTTTCTTATAATGTGAACTGAAAATTAATAACCTAAAATTTCCAAACAACAGAAAGAAATCTTCTTGCGTGTCCACACATCATAGCCTTGTTAGTAAAATGAAAGTCGTACTGCAGAATCCTGTCGTTTCAAAGATTATACTATTATAACTAACAGCCTGCAGACAAAGCTTATATGTCAGAGAACTTTACTTGTATTTTCCATAAGAGTCTGATTATTCATGGGTCAGGATAGTTCAGTTGCCTATGCTTCCAAGACCCAAGTTCATTATCTTATTTATCTATGTCATTGACATACTGTAATTCCTTCTGCAGTGGTGTGTTCTGAGTGTCTATCATTTCTGCCATGAAGTCTAAGGAAACTGGAACAGACATGAGCCTCAGCGGAATCTGCATGTTCTGAAATATGAAGACTTGGAAAGTCATATATTCCTCAAAGCCACTGACAGAACTTAGTCACCTAGGACACCTGGTTACAGAGGAGGCTGTTTAGTAGGCAATGATGTACTCATGTGCAAGTTGGAAGTACAACAACATCAGTAGTAAATAGAATAAAGAGGAGGAAATACATTGATATTGTGAGTGGCATCAAAAAACTAATATTGGAGTGGTAAAGGAGGGCTGGAGATGGCTCAGTGGTTAGGAGCTCTTATTGCTCTTGCAGATGTCACTAAATAATTCCTAACACCCAAATCCTATGGCTCAGAGTCTTCTCTACTTCTAGTTCCAGTGCATCTGACTCCCTCTTCTGGCCTTCACAGTCACCTGTATGCATGGGCACATTTGTGGTAAGAATTCTAATTGATCTTAAAATAAAAACCCACAGTCAGATATTAGGGGGTGAAACTGAAAGATAAGAGAAGCACAGCAGCTAGTCACTAAAGTTCTTACCTCTACAAAATCCTCAGAGCAAAAAGGGGTACACTATCTTTACAGATCCTCAGATTGAATGCTGTATCCATGACACCTCAAACTACATTCTGAGCTCCTGTCTCCTCCCGCTTAATATTCCCGTCTCCACTTAGCCGTATAACTTTTCATCTCTATATCCTGAGTCCTGGGATTAAAGGTATGAGCCACCACTTGGGTATGTTTCTCTATTATACCTATTCAACTTCGTGTAGCACAGGATGGCCTCAAACTTAACAGTCTGGTCTTGAATTCCCAGAGGTCCATTTGCCTCTGCCTTCTTAGTGCTAGGATTAAAGGCATGCTCCACTACCACCTGGTCTCTATGGACAGCTAGTGGCTAGCCCTGCACTCTGTTCATCAAGCAAGCTTTAATTGTTAAAGCACAAACAAAATATCACAACATTCATACACACAGAAACACCAGAACATCTAAAATAAAAGATTGTAACTCAATATATTCTGAAGTATTTACTTAAAGCACTGTCCACGAGGGGTGCACCAACCCACTGAGACAGTGGGGCTGATCTATTGGGAGCTCACCAAGGCCAGCTGGACTATGACTG
This sequence comes from Microtus oregoni, assembly GCF_018167655.1. Taxonomy (NCBI): domain Eukaryota; kingdom Metazoa; phylum Chordata; class Mammalia; order Rodentia; family Cricetidae; genus Microtus; species Microtus oregoni. The sequence goes on from NW_024543060.1 coordinate 22,808,702, forward strand.
AAAAAACATGGATAAAACTGGACTCTCTGAACATGGCGAACAATCAGGGCTGATGAGAAGCCAAGGACAATGGCACGGGGTTTTGATCCTACTTTATGTTCTGGCTTTGTGGGAGCCTAGCCAGTTTGGATGTTCACCTTCCTAGACATGGACGGAGGGGGGAGGACCTTGGACTTTCCACAGGGCAGGGCACCCTGACTGCTCTTTGGACTGGAGAGGGAGAGGGAGAGGAGTGGGGGGAAGTGGAAGAAGGGTGGGAGGAGGGGGAGGGAAATGGGAGGCTGGGAGGAGGCTGAAACTTTTTCCTTTTCTCAATAAAAAAAAAATAAAGTTCGGTCTTCTTACTTTTCCCTTTTCTCTTGACAGATTATGGTTCTAGTATACTATTTTTGTGTGACTAAAAGTAATTCTAATTCTATTTAGTCTTTGATGCATTCTTATTACAGTGGTTGACTTCTAGGTACAAGAAGAACAGATCTTTAAGTCCTTTTATTTTTCCTCTTCCATTTCTGTTGTAATTGAATTCGGCACACGTGCACACATGCACACACGTACACACGCTAACATCCCCAAAGACTCCTTAACTTGTTTGAACACCTCGTTTCCAGCTGTCGGCACTGATTTACTGAGTAAAGGAACCATTGGTGCAGGAGGCATGGTGGGTGAACTTGGGTCAGAGAGTCTGACAGGTGAGGAGTATGGCTCCTCTTAGATTCCCATTCTAGCGCTCTGCTTTATGCCTGCCATTGTCAACTAAAGAATCTGGGAAACAGCAACTTGCACCACCGAAGTCTGCCATGCCAGCTGCCATGTCTCCTGTGTCCCAATGGAGTAAACATTTTAACCTTGAACCGAAAGAAACCTTTCCTCCCAGAAGTTTCTCCAGTCAAGGTATTTTGACACAAAGATGAGAAAAGCAAACAGTGCACCTTCACGGTGTTTGTTCATTTCTTTATTGTAGCTACAGTTTATTTTGATATTCTGATTTACATTTTTTAAAACAACTTTGTTTTATACTGCCGCATAGTTGCTGTTATTGCAGGTTTGAAGACATATTCAAACACCAGCCCTTGTGCGTTGTCCATTGGATTCCTCAAGATACTCTCAGGAAGGTGGTGGGCTTTTTCTCTCTTGCTTTTCTAATCACAGGACCTTATTTGGATGCAAAAGCTCCAGTTCAACCTTTACCTTCTTAAGAACATATCAATACCGGTGTCTTCCAGAAATGAAAGATGTGTTAGGGCAAGTGTTCACTGAAAGTGTTTATAATTTTTGCATGTAACTTGATCTTTGTTGTGCTGTCATAAGATTCAACAACTTGTTTTTCAATTTCAATAAATTTATGAGAGCAATTTGAGTGTGATTATCATATTCTTTCATTTTTAGGTTCTTGGAATACTATGAAGACTTTGACATGTACCATCCAGCCCAGTTATATTTCTAGTAACACATTCTGTTGCATTGATATTGAACAGCTTCTATAGGCTACAGCCCAAGCACACCACTTTCTTTCACACCCTCCTTGAGTCTTTGTATGTATGAGTGGGATTTCATGTTGTCCTTGATATCTTACTGCATTGCTGCATGGTGTTTTCTTTTCTCCTTCATTCAATTCATTTTCTTTCTAATATTTTCCCTCTACTTTCTATTATGGGTTTACTATTTCAAATTTGGGAGTTTGCATATTCTCCTTTACTTTTATGCCATACTTTGCTTGAGTTCTTGCAGTTTTATTCTGTACTCTTCTTTCACACAGAGAATTCACCACACATCATTAAACCTGTGTTCTAAATATTGAAAATGTTCTTAACATTAAAAATTTTTCTCATTGTAAAGTATTTTTTAAAAGGTTTCTATATTTTGTATATAGTGGTGTGTACTGGAAGCAGTTTAGTGCTAATCCTGCAAAGGGTTTGGTATTTCTGGAACTGCTGTGTTTTTTTTACATCATTGAGAGGGATGACATACAATATTGCCCACCATGTTCCCTAATTCAAAGATTTCTTTTGTAACACATCCATAAAGTATTACCAAAATGCTACCTTTATATTTTATTAAGGTATTATTTATAGTTTCACATTTGGTTACTTTAAGAAAATTAGGTTCAAGACACCCTATATTCTTACCCAAGACCCACTTTGTCGTGATCCCAATTGACTATAGCAACCAGGAACTATCATTTCCTAGATTCCAAGGTAAATAATGTTTTCTTTAAAATTGAAGTTAAGAGTACTTGCTGCTCTTCCAGAAGACCCAAGTTCCATTCCTAGCACTCATATTATGTGGCACATAAAGATCTGTATTTATCTCCAGAGACTCAGATACCTTCTTCTGGTATTTTCAAGAACCCACACACAAATATCACACACAAACACACACACACACACACACACACACACACACACACACACACCCCACACCACACCACACCACACCACACCACACAACACCACTATTTTTAGAAATGGCATGAAATTTTGGTAGAAATTCTGATATTCTGTGCTACCTGGTGTTCATCACTGAAACCCTGCCAGAAACATTAGTTGCCCACTCCCCATTCATTTTATTTCCCAAACATATGTACAGCTATTGTGGTCTGTTAAATCTTAGCCCTGCAAAATTTGCAATCCAGAGTGGGCTTCTGACATTTTAGAGGTGGTTTTTGTGAACTCTCCTGAATCTGCAACTGTTTGACTGTCAGAACACAACTTGTGAATGAAGTTCTGTGAGGAGATTTCTGAGAGGTTGTGAGAAAACTCCAAGTAACAGGACAAAAATCTTGTAAGGGATGTTCGTGGACTGTACTTTCATGCCCGTCTCAGAAGTGATAAATAGAGGTGGGGTTTCTTTAGATTACACATCATATTACCCACTTTTATTCAGAATGGTGTCTCCAAGCATTTTTTTGGCCTTGTAACTGTATCCAACCTAAACACAAGTGAATTTTGTCTATAATGACATTGCATAACACTCAGAATATCCTCAGAATGTAAAGTATGATCCTCTGAATAAACTTGGCTATTGCATAAGATTTTAGTTCCCTTCATGTTTAAACTCCACTCTCCCAGGTTCATGCTGCCATCTAGACTAGTAGCATCTGACTTCTCAGTTCATCCATACACAATTCCCTGGCATTTCGTGCTCAATGCACTCTAGTTCCACAGGTTTCTAGGCAATTTCAAAGACTGAAAAAGTTATTTCTCATATGTTAATGTTTGTGCATGGCTTGTGTCTTATTGCTTCAATGAAAAATTGATTTGCCATTTTTCCTTTTATGCAAGTAATATTTTCAGGTACTGAACAAAAATATTTTGAAAAGTTCAACATTTATACCTGTGTTGTTTCATGTTCAGTAAAAAATTACAAAATCCATATTGGATAAATTGTATATGGTCTCATGATGGCAAAATGGCAGGGAAGATACTAGAACTCAGATTGTAGGTGCTAGTCTAAATTTCCTACAGCATAACTTAAATCCCCTCACAATCACTGTACTCAAAAAGGGTTATTAATGTTTTCAAATATTATGTGTATTCTAAGTTTAATAAGGGATTAAATGAAATTGCAAACTTATTGATTTTTACTATAGTTGTTCTTTAAGAAGCACTTAAGTAAAAAAAAAAAAGTACTTAAGTAATTGTCTTGCTCCTGTCTTCATCTGAAAGGAAGAATTCAAACACACCAAGGAAGATACATTGTTTATTGTTTGTACATTACATTTTGTCACTTGCCAGCCTCCAGGCAAAGCTCAAGTGTAGATAAGCTCTGAGATTTCTTTGCCCCATGGACTATTAAATATTTGAATAACATTCTCAGTTCATACACAATAACAGTTAGTTGAATGGCTTATTCAGTTAGAGATTAGCAATACAAATATTGCATCATCTCAATTGTGTGCATTGAGATCAATGATGTAAAAATAAAGTGTACACACATAACTTTATGTACTTAATATGATTTCAACATTTTCCTTATCTGAAAATTTAAAAAGGAATAAGAGTAGTGTAATGAAAAGACTGAGATCCGCTGCAAGCTGGAAAACATTTTGAATCATAGAAATCTCTTTTTTATTTCCTAATTGTAAGCAATCCAGAGTTACAGGAAACAAATGAGAAAATATTGGCACGTTGTTCCTAAGATGATAGTACCTTTTACTATAAGAATTTGAGAGATTAAAAATAACAAAAGTATTTTACAATTAACACACTAAACATAAATTTGCCTTAAATATTGCAGAAAGCATTGCACAGTCATTTCCAATTGCACATGTCATATTATCTTCTCTGGAGAATCAGCAGCCTCAAGAAATATGAGCAGAAATTATTCCCAAAGCTCTGAGACTGTAAACTGAAAAGGATACAAATGATCTAGGGTATGCAGCCAAATCTACCAACTTCTGCTTTATCTGCAATAGGGTTTTAGCCCAGTCAAGCCTTTCATTGTTTAAACCAGTTCAGTAAGGGGCTGCAACGATTCTCATTCACCAACCAATATCTTTCAGCAAGTAGCAATCTACGTGCTCAGCTTTAAAAGATCTGGTGTTCTAATGAATGTGTGGCAGAGGGTGCATGACAAGACTACTGAGTAGTTCACCCTTGGTCTCTATTTCTCTTGGGTTTCTCTTTCCTAATAATAAGGTCTAAGCAAGCTGTGTGCCACCTGAGATGGGCAATTTGTCTTTGGGCCATGTTTTGCACACGTCTTTAATTAGTTGCTACATGGTTTCTAAATCAGCAAAAGAATATGCCAAAGACTCCGAGCAAACTGAAATCAAATTCCACATTGTCTCTATCTTGTCACCAGCTCTGTGTATGGAAATACAATTTAGAAGGAACAACTCTATATCAAGAAGAATCTTCTCTCCACAATATACTTTTCTTTTTCGACACAAAAAAATTGTTCCTGCAATGAAAACAAAAGATAACAAAACAAAACAAAACTCCAAGAAAAATTCATATGAATAACTACCCTGTTGTGTCAAAAACAAACAAACAAACAAGCAAAAAGTTGGATTTGGATGCAGTTGTTATCAGCTCTGTTTCCTGCAATCTTTGCTGACTTCTTTCTTCTTTTCAACAATGATTTCTGAGCCTGGGCAGGAGGGCTTGAACATTGAATGACCTCTTAGGACTTATCATTTCACAGTCTTTGGTCCTTTATGTTGACCAGTTGTCAGCTTTTGTGTTAATCATAATCTACTACAAAAAGAAGTTTCTCTGATGAGAGTTGAGAGATACATTAACATATGGTATAAAATTAAGAACTGAGAAGTTCCTTTAATGTTATGCTCACTTATTAGAATATCAATATTTAGGTTCCTCCCTAGGACCTATGACCTACCTCACCAGAAATTCTTGGCACTGATAACTATAAAAGATATGGATTCTGCCTTATGGAGGTGGCCTTAACACAACTAGAAATGGATTGGTTACCCCTATAGCATTTCATTGGTTTTTCACCAGTGAGGTGAGCTTATTGTAACTCCCAGAGTTTACAGTTGTGTAAGAATTATGATTACATTACTCCTCTAGTAACATGCATAACACCTTAGTCAGGATGAATGGAACTTCCCAGTTGTTACCAGCTTGATTTCTCCATGTTATATGAATTAAGTACATGGTGACATCAGCAATAAGATCTCAACACCAAGTTGTAGAGAGTAACCAAAATCAAAGGCAATCATTTGTACTGTTTTTGAGTCAATGGGCCATCACTGACTGACAACTGAAAAATATGTAACCCACTCCTGGACCTGGCTTTTTATTTGATTTTCTTTCTATATGCAATGGATGCCAATAAGATTAGAGTGTAACTCCATTCAAAATATTTCTACATATGTATATAATTTAGGAAGTTTCTATAATAGTAAGTTTCCATCTGACTTCTTTCAAAGGGCTGTAGTTTTAGCTATCCACCTTTATATTCCTTTCTTTATTTTACCCTCCCAAGCCCCACTTCACTTACTGCTTATGCTGTAACAGGACGTAGCATATCTATTGAAGATTAAGCCAGACAAAATCCCATCACGGAGAAGGTTGTTGTGGGATATTTCGATCATACTGTGACACACTCCTGAGAATGTCAATAAAGTTTGTCCTGATTCAGAGAACAGAGCTAGATATAAGCTGACCAGAATTAGCCATAGAGGTTTTGGAGAACCCAGAACATATAGAGAGACACAGAAAGTAATAGGGAGGGGTTTAGAAAGATTCACGGGCCTTTTGGGATAGATGAAGGAGAGAGAAGGGAGATAGAACACTGGTCGCACCTCTGCCATTTCTCTTATCTATTATGTTTTTATCCCTATATCTTACTCCCAAGTTTTATTTAATAATAGAACAATATAAGTAATCACATTACAAGGTAGGTGAGGCAAATTAATAATTGACAGTTGCTATGACAGGGAGATTCTACTTTATTTTGAGACATGGCTCCTGATAACTCAACCACATGCTAGTGATGGCCCCACAATCAGGAGTATATGGATAGAACAAATGGGACTTTATGAGTTATTAAATATAAATAAATAAAATAAAAGAGGACATGAAGTTTTGGAGTATCCTATTTTGTTTTCTATTGCTATGATATGTGGGGAAGAATGGATGATCAGGTCCACGGGTTGGGTCTGTGTTTGCTTGAGCTCCAGGCTGTTGCATGCCATCTCACTGACCCTACTGGGCAATCACAGTATGTCAGTATCAGCCCTCTCTCTCTGACACCCACATCATATCTCCAGTTCTGCTTCTCTTCATAGCAAACGCATTACTATGTATTTTTGTCTTTCCCAACTCTTCATGACATATTCCTTGTTTAGGTGCCCATGACTGCTGCCCTGGGCTACAAAGTCAAGGCAGTGCCTGACTATCTTCCATCATTATGTATCTTCTAAATTTAGACTTCAAACTTTCTGTGAAGTATTAGAAATTGTATCTCTTGTTCTCGATTCTCAGTAGATATATTTGCAATATAAATATTTGTGCATTGAACTGAGGACCATTTTAATCACATTGATTAAGTCTCATATTTTTTCTGAAATAAGAAATGACTTTCTACTTCTATATAGTATAATACAGCAAATCTCATTTAGAATTTTATATGCTCAGTGGTTCACTTTCAGAACTTCATTCAAAAGAGACAAGGGATGCAAAAAAAAAAGACTCTATACAGTTTCAGAACTTTTTTTAAAGCATGTATATATACATATATATGTATATACATATATATATATTAAATGACAAAGGGTAAGTTGAAATTTTAAGTTATTTGAACTGACAAAAGAAAAGGAAAGAATACTAAGCTTAAAGAAATTATGTCTGTGAATAATGACAGTCTTTAAAATTTTAAAAAGCAAGACTAGAACAATTGAATTTACAGACTGTGGCGCTTTATAAATTCACTCAATTAGAACCATTGGACTATCCTTTTCAAAGAGGCAGCACATAAAAAAATGTCTATTGCTTAATTATTTCAATGATAATTTTTCAAAAACAAAAAACAGTAGGTATGAAATACTATGATACATACATAAGCATAAATCTGTATATTAGTAAGGAGATAAAAAGGACATTTACAGTGATGTGCAGTTTTCTAATGAAATAAAAATAAAGAATTTACAATTTTAATAAAAGTTTACCATTCTAGCAGGCTATTATCTCATGTCTAACTTCATGTAGATACCTAAAATCCTAAATACTTAAGATGTGATAAAGTAGAAATATGAAGTTGCAGGGAAAAAAAAAGACAAACTTTAAGATGATGGGACTTCTGATATGGAATTGACTCTCATCATGCTGTTAGAAATGATGAAATTATCTAAGTATACCCAAATAAAATGCTGTTTGACACGAATGGTGTTATGATTACTTACAGATTTAATATTGAGACTCAGTACAATTTATTTACAAAGTAGTATGCAGACACTAAAAACTGAAATCTCTATTAGTGCTACCTAGTGAAGTACTATCCAAAAATGGGATTTTATCATTAAAAATGTAAACATCTTAATGGAACACAAGAGTAAATTACGTGAAGTGACCTTTTATTTCCCCCTCAAAGAAAGTTAAGTTTCAGATAAAGAGGGAATTACAAATGTGAAGAAATTTTATATTTATTTCACATTATGAATTTAAGAATATAGTTTTGTTTCTTGCATAAAAGAGCTTATAAATTACTATGTTTTTATCTACTTATTATTTCTTAATTTCACACCTTTAGATAAGTTACAGGAAGCAAAAATTATGCTTTTTAGTTCGGTTTTGTATAACTCATTGATGTTCTGTAAGTCTTTGAATTTATAATATGAGCATTAACTGATGTTTTAAGAATGAGTACAATCCAATCTATGAAATTTCATACTTATTTCAACACTCATAGCTTGTGTATGCAGAAAGTTCTTGATTTTAGAGATGTAAAAGAAAAAATAACTTTTTATCCATACTCAAAATATGGGGACTATTCAGAATACAAACACATATGGAGGTCCTTCCAAAAAAAATGTAGTGAAAAACCTTTGTATCCTTGTTGATAACATTTAAAGAAATTATTCTATTTTCCTATGACATGACATTTACAATGTACTGAAAGGATAAGAGCAGTGATTCATGCAATGAGCAAAGTGCCTGCCCATATAATCAAAGTATAGACTGGATAGAATGATGAGAAGTAACATCATTTGTGATTTCCATGAAGTCTAACTTAGACAAAAGAAATCAATGAGGAAGTAATAATAAATTGATTTCTATCGACACAGAGAACAATGCACAGATGAAAAGGGCTATATAGATTAGTTAAATACAAACATTAATAAATTTTCTACTATATTTTGCACATGTATACACTCAGACTTGGAATCCTGCAGGCTCAATCCTTGTGTCTAAAAAAATTGGGTCAAATTCTGTAGAGAAGTCAGAGCCTTCCAGATCATGTTTCTAAGCCTCTATTCCAGGTGAGTCTTGACCTGGCTTCAAAGTAACTAATGTAACACTCACATTACAATTTAATCACAAAACAAGAACAAATACTCGTTGGGACTTAGTAGGAACATAAGTATGAAGAATAAATATTAAGTATGCTCAAGAAGCATAGAACTGATAGCCCACCCTAAAGTTAGTCACAGGGAATTTCTGGCCTGAAAAAAGAAGTTAAAAAATCTTACAACTTCAATAGAGTAATTGTTTTAAATGAAAGCTCTGTATTACTAGCAGAGCTTTTTCTAATATGCAAGATTCCTCCAAAGGACTCAGAGCAGGCAATGAATCTGGAGGAGCAACAACCATGTCAGCAAGCACTGCTAGTCTCTTTCTACAGCAGTTTGCTTGCTTTTATTACTGGATAATCTCCAAGACTCCACCCTGCTGTAATTATGAAACTTAACAGTAGTTCAAAATATTTCACCTGTAAAATTTCCTACAATTGACGTCCTCCAGTGGTATGCATTGCTTCTCTGATATCAATGTCTCTCTCATCTCTATCTCTCTTTATGCCTGTCTCTGTCTCTCTCTCTTGTTTGTGCATCTGTATATTTGATAATAACAGCTGCATACATACATAGAGATAAAAGACATAGACATTGGGTATAAAAGAATACTAGGTAATTCTGAGAGCATAAATAGTTAGAAATCATTCCTTGAAATGTGATTTGGAAGAAGACTGAATTCATACTAGAAGGAACACAAGGCTTTGCTTTTTGAATGTAAATCTCTATACCTGACCCTTAGAAATTTGAGTTTATGTGACAAATATTACAGAGAACTTCTGTATTATTTGAGTTCATGAGGATATATACAATACCATGAGCATGAGAATGAGGATGAGCAATCCATAGCCATTCAAACTGTATACAGGTTTCATCATCAACTTTTAGATTATTTTACTTGTCCTTCCTCTTCTCTATACTCTCCAAACTTCCTGCTAAATCCCTTATCACTAGAGTCTCCAGGGATAAGAAAATCTATGCCAGATGATTGATTGTGTTAGTATTTTAGAGTTGCTGTAACAAAAGCCACAGATTTCATAATTTCAAATGGCACTAATTTTCTGTCTCAAGTTTCTGTAGGCCAGGAATCTGGACACAGTGAAGCTTGCTAGGGTCTCTAAGGGGCACAGAATTATAATCAAGGTATCTGCTCTCTGCATGCACTTCATGGAGGCTCAGAACATATTCTCAGTGTCATTCAGGATACTACAGGAAGCCTCTTGTACCTTAACTTCCTGGGAGATAGGGTTACTTCACACACTATATGATACACATGGCCTTTTATATCTCACAACTTAGAAATGACACTTAACTCCTTCTCAGTCCTATACTCACTGATTTGTTAGTTTATTGCTTGTCTATATCTTCTGCAATCATTGTCATTCACTCAAGACAGGAAATTTAATTTTGAAAGGTTTGATGCTATTAGATTGGGTTGACTAAAATAATCCAGGCTAATAGGCCACTTTGAACTTAGAATTGCTAAATCCTTTTTGTCATATTCACAAATTGACAGCATTAGGAGTAGGCAGAATTTGGGGACTGTTGTTGGGTATTCTGTAGGATATAAATAGATGTCTTTAAAGCTCAAGATTTCTCAAGCCTGCTAAAATCCCTTCTGAAATACTTTTCTAAACCTCTGTCCACTCCACATTATTCTGCACAGGGAATACTCAGCCCTGAGTGTCAATCATGGTCTTAGCTCAGCTTATGGCCTTCAGGTCTTGCTAACGTATCTTCTTAAAGCTATCAGTGAAAACAACACAGTAAAATGTGAGCACTTAAGGCCTTTCTGTTTTTATAAATTGCTGTCCTCAACATATAACCAGACACACTAAACCCCATAGAAGAAAAAAATGAAAAATACCCTTGAATGTGTTGGCACAGGAGACAAGTTTCTGAACAGAACACCTATCGTGCAGACACTAATATCAACAATTAACATATGGAACCTCATGAAACTTTAAAGCTTTTGTAAATCAAAGGACTCTATCAATGGTACAAAGTAAAACCATAGAGGATGGGAAAAAAACTACCAACACTATATCCAATAGACAACTCTAGCCAGGACTTGAAATGAGCCTTGCTCATTCCCATTAAGTAGTGACTGAAAAAAAAAAAGTTATACCTCTTCTAGGACATGACAATTAACCCCCATTTTTCTTTTCAGGATTCTTTAAAAATGCCATCACCTCCAGACAGCAGGAAGTACATTTAAGAACACGACTCCCACATTCCCAAGAGGTGATTGGTCGTTTTTGTTCATTCGATGGGTTATAGATATTTGTCATTGTTTAGGGGAACTGCTTATAGTTGTTCTTGGTAATGTTCTGGAAAAAGCTAAACAAAGGAGATTAGATTCAGGATTCTAGTTTTGAAAAGAAATATATGATAGGGTAAAAGGGTAGATTATTGAATCCACTCTGAAAAGAAAAAAGAAGGTTATAATTATGATAATATAAAAAAGTAGATTATTAACTCTACTTTTAAAAAGCAACTACTAGCATTACATATTTTACATTTGATTGGACTTTTGTATATTGTATAGAAATTGTATATAGTGATACAAATTTGAGACTAATTTTGTTAGAATATACTGTATATACATTTATATTCTTGTTCAAGCTATTGTATCTATAGAGTTCATTTGACAATGTCATGCAAACTTCTAAGCCTTAGAAGTTATTATTACCAACTATTTAAGATAAGAAGGAAAGGCAGATGAGCAAAGAGTCACCTACATTTGAACCTGTAGTCATATTAGGTATGATTCCAACGTCAAACCGAGATATATTATAGATAGACAGGTCATATTAAAACACTTCAGAGTTACAGAATATGACATTTAACATGTTATAAAAACAAAGTTTAATTTCTTTTTCTAATGACAATGAGAACTATCTGCTCCTGGCAGTACCAATCTTCTTCAAAGAAGATGATGGGCAATAAAAGAAACTCCCAGGGAGTTTACTTTCTTTGTGACAAAGTTTAACTACTTGGTAAGAAAGTGTTCTTGCCTCAATTGCTGACAGTATGCTGTACAAACTGGACAAGCAGGACACAAAAGAAAGAACTGAAGAATTTTGCTAAGACAAGGTAGAACAGTCCTTCAGAATATCCTGATTTACAGAAAGGTCTATGAGATATGCTCAGCCTTTAGGCCGAAAATGGATGCCCCAGTGTTTGAGAGGTACTTTGGGGGAATGTACAGGCAGCCAGCTGCTTCTGTCATTTCTCACATTTTTTGGAAGTCACTTGCTTGCACTTCCTTCTTACTCGTGTAATAATGTTTCCTCAGGTCTCTGATGAAGTTGAAGACTTTATAGTTCTAGCAGTAGTTTTTCTTATTACCAGATTCAGAAAAGAAATTCATTAAAAAGTCATAAAGTGTATATAGTTGAGAGACATTAAAAGATAGTTTTGGCAATGCAAGTTAGACTAGAAAGTGATTTAGGTACAAACTTTTGGACTCATCAAGATAGGATAGATATGGATTTTTTCTGAATTTTTCAATAGTTAATGGACTAGGCATCATTGACTAAATATATATATTATATATTGATTGCATATATATTGTACATAGTTATTGTTTATTGTAGTTATTGCATATAGTTTTTCTAATATTAGTTATAACCTTCCTTTTTTAACTGTCAAGACAAAAAGAGGAAATATGGTGATATCTTGGTTGTACAAATAAAGCTTACCTGAAGATCAGAGGGCAGAGCTAGCCACTAGCTAACACTAGAAGTCTGGAAGTCTCTACAGACAGTGGAAATAATATGACTGGGTGGAGAGAAGAAGTGATATGGTGGGAGGAAATAGCATCTCAGTCTCTTTCTGGCTGGAGAGTTGGGAGTTAAGGTAGCCAGTGTTTTGCTCCTTCAGATCCTTCAGATCTCTCAGCGTTTTCCCCTATATCTGACTCTGGGACTTTATTATTAAGACATATCAGAACTTGTGCTACACTGAGGAACCTGCATAGGCCTGAACTAGTCCCTCTGAATGTGGGTGAGAGTTGTGTGGCCTGGGCAATTAGTGGGGCCATTGGCCTGATCTTTTCAATGGCAGGGAAGTGGATCTGGAGGAGAGTGGAGCTGGGGTGGAACTGCAACGAGTAAACATAAGGAATCTGTAGTTGGGATGTTTATAAAAGACAAATCTATTTTCAATAAAATAAATAAATATATACTGTCCTTCTTACATATGCAGAACTTTATCTTATACACTTGTGTATATGGAAGCATTTGCTAATGGTTGTTATCTCATTTATTCTAAAACTAAAAGCTAAGACATATATTTATTTAAAAAAAGTGTAATGGTATGAAATTTTAAAAATAAAATTCTGAGCTGTATGACTCATTTTATATAACTCTGCTAAGCTATGCCTTTACTACTTTTCCAAAGTTAAAGTATCCTGTCAAAACATAGTTACATATTGTGGAATAGGTTTCTAAATAACAGACTCACTCCTGTATGCAAAGTTCTAAAATGTTTAAGAAAAGTAAAATAACATAAGTTATTTTAAAATGATAAATTGTTGAGAATGGCATTATAAGCAGGATAAAACATGCTTGATTTTTGTGAGAAAATAAGAAAATTATTTGATACATTATGCAACCTATAATTGTTTTTTTTCTGTTAGATTGTGCTTTTATCTTTCCTTCTTCATATGTCTAGGAATGAAACCCTTTTGATTAGAGGCTGTGATTTTTATGAGTTGATGGAACTCAGCTACAAGGCTAAACCATCTGTACTGTGGAGAACCATGTAGACAAAGAGAAAAATGTGAATAGGAAATCAAAGGGATTGTCATGTGAGTCAAAAAGTTTTCATACCCAAGAACCACAGTGAATTGTTCAAAATTTCACAGGCTGCTAAGAACCTTACACAGTTCAATTCATCTCGTTTCATGTATATATTTCTTTAAAATTGTAGATCACTAAAGAGGATGCAGTGAGGGTAGGAATTAGATAATTTCTCCAGAGTTCATATAGCTTCAACAAATCTCTGATATGTACACTGCATGTGGAGCTTCAAAGCCAAAATCTCTTGATTCAAAACATTGTATTTCCACGAAGATCAAAAGATTGAAAAGTAATCTTTAAAGCTATAGAGAAGGTTTTAATGTTCTCAACCAAATAGATAGTCTCAAAATTTAAATTGTGGTATGTCTTCCATTATTTAATTCCAGCTTGGACTTGTTCATTGTTCTTTTTACTTGTTGTATCTCTTCATTGTAACAATGATGAAGTATATGGAAAACATGGCATACAATTAAAAACTGGAATCTTTCATAACTCAACACATGATCCACTTCTACATTAACTTCTTAACTTTCGTTCTCAAGAGATAACCAGTACCACTGTTTCATTTCACGTTGGGACCAATTGGAGTCCTGGCTTTCAGCTGCTCTTCCCTGCTAGAGCCTTCTAATTGAAGTTACTAAAAGCTGTGCCTTCCTTAGAGGATCAGAGGATGGGATTTTCACCTGTTGGCCATTGATGCTGGGTATTTAAGCCTTCATGATGCTATTAAAGAAGGAGTTTTGTACCAGTGATTGGAGGTCCGTGTGTCTGTCTGTCTCTGTGAGTGTTTCCTTAACCTCCAGACCCTTGGCTGAAGCTTGCGAACTGTATTGTAGCGCATATGCGCAAACAGAGGCGCCATGCACAGCAATTCCACAGATGTAGATGTGAAATTTTATTGTTACACAGACTCTTCCTATAAAAAATATGGACCTATGAGTCCTGTTTTAGATAGCTTCTAATAGCTTAAAGTATCTTTTGAAGATCACATGTATACATACTATATCTGTATCTCATTATCTGCCTCTGATTTTGTTTGGTAAAAAAAAAATTGCTCTTTCAGTAACACTTAGGTTTTATAAACAGAATTATTAGATATGTCAGAGAAATGCTACATAATTATTTTAGCGAAACAGAAATAAAAAAAATTGAAAACAGAACTAGAATTATATAAGAATATAATTTTAGATATGAATACATAAAATCCATGTGAGCATATGTAAATTAATGCATCAAGTGTGACAGTAAGTGACTGAGAAAATATGCATCCTTTGCCAGATATTGGGTTAGTACTTAGTGGCATATATAAAGTAATGTGAAGGGAAAAAAGGGTGGAAGCTGTGTGTGTGTGTAGTATGTATGTGTGTGTGTCTGTTACCTATGTTGCTCTTCAACATCACTGATCCATTTCTGATGTGGGATGTTCTACTGTATATGTGTTGCTTTTATTCATTGATGAATAAAGCTATTTCAGCTAATGTCTTAGTAGAGTGGAGCCAGGCAGGAAATCTGAACAGAGATATAGAAAGTAGGCAGGGCAAACGAGATGCCATGTAGCTACCAAAAGAGAAAAATGCTCAGAGCCTTTATAGGTAAGCCACAGCCTCAAATGAATAGATATGGGTTAATTTAAAATGTAAGAGTTAGTTAATAAGAAGCCTGAGCTAGTTGACCAACAGTTTTGTAATTAATTTCTGTGTGATTATTTGAGTTTGAGCAGTTGGGAAATGAATGAGCAGTCTCCTACCACACATTTCCATTCCCATTAACAATGCATAAAATGGCTATTTTCTCCTCACTTGCATGATATTGGCACATGTTTTTAGTCCATGCTAAAATGAAAGGTAAAAAATAATATTTCATTGTTTGTTTAATTTACATTTGATTATACTCTGCCTGTTTTCCTTTCTCAATTTAGTCAACTTTTCCACATACTTATGGATAAATAATATTTGCCATAAAGGAATAAGATATCCCATCATTTTTACTGAGAAAATTTTTCCTGCTTAGGTTTAGTAGTGACTTATAGATTGTTTGCCCCGAAGAAAGCTTCAAGATATAACAGACAATATTGTGTTGCTTCTTGATAGCAGGTCTTATTTATGAGATTTTTAGTGTATTACATCTTTATTAAAAGACCATGGTGATGGCTGTACTCAGTAAAAATGTATGTTACTGCTTCTGTGTCATAATTGGGATTTGAAAGTTTTTACTGTTATCCTGGCTGTTCTTCCTGGAACTCATCTGTAGACCAGGCTGGCTTAGAACTCACAGAGATCTGCATGCCTCTACCTTTCACGTGTTGGGATTAAAGGCGTGTGTCACCACTGGAAAGACTTTATTTTTTGTTAAATGAGGGAGAATAAAAAGGAGAAGGAGAGATGCAGAAAGGGGAAGAAGAGAGGGGTGAGAAGGTGAATCTCTATCTATCTTTCTATCTATGCATTTATCTTTCTAATCTATCATCTCTGTGTATGTCACACTTAACATAGCACAATTACATAACAAAGTTATTTCCTCGTTATTTTTATTGGGGGAAAGAGTATACTTTGAAACCCAGGTGCAATGGTGCATATCTGCAACCTCGGAAATTAGGAGGAGAAAGCAGGAAGATTTATGTATTCTATTTGTTTATTTGTATTTTTGGACCAACAGAGTGTCTGTGGAATCTGTGGAATGAAACCAAGTTTATTACTATCACTGAACTTTTAGAAAACTAATTTATTAACTTGTCACGATATAATTCTGATTATCCTAGATCTCACTATGTAGAATTGACTGTCCTCAAATCATGGCATTTTTAAAATTATTCTTAATGATCTGGATCAATATCTTTAACCACATACAGCTGTATCATCATCTTTTGTGTTTTTCATTTTTAGTTGATAATATTTGTTTGATAATTTTTGTTTATCAATTTAGGAGGTCTAAAATGTCTTATTTTATTTTATATTTGATCACAGAATCCCTATCTGACTTGTGCATCATGCAATAACTGGTTCATAGAATGAGTTTTTTTTCTTATCTTTTTAATTTTATGATACACTTTGAAAATTATTTGTTATTTTCTCTTCCTTAAAGATCTAGTCTTTTTTCCCTTCATGAGAAACTTTTATGGCTCTTTATATTACTTTTCTGGTTGTTGACCTTTTTAAGTTATTTTATTTTCTAGATTGGACTTTAATACCTAATATGACCTTAGAAATTTATCAATTTTTCTTAGATTTTCTTTGGTTTCATTGATTTTATTTTTTGTATCTGTTTAGGAGTAATGTTTTTATAATATTCCTTAAGCATCCTGTGAATTTCATTAGGATCCATTGTAACCCTGTATTCTACATCTTTAAACTAATTGGTTTGGCTTTCTCTGCTGTGGTTAATTTTGACAGATATTTTTAAATCTTCTTTACATTTTCAACAAGCTCCCTTTTCTTGTGTGTCATTTTATTTACCATTTTATCAGTTTTGCTCCTAATAATTACTATTTCTTTGTACCTGTTTTGATTTGGGTTTGTTCTGATTTTTCTAAAACGTTGGGGTATATCATTAGAAACTTTGAGATTTCTTTGATGCTTAACATAAACACTTGCAATTACAAACTTCCCTTAATACTCTTAGTATTATCACAGAAGTTAAGATACATTGTTGTCATTTTACTTAATTACACGAATTTCCCTTATATTGAAAATAGATATTTTTCTTATACAATATATCCTGATTATAGCTTTTATTTTCATGCTCTTCCAAGTTCATAACCACCTCCCCTTCTATCCAGATCCACTGTCTTTCTATCTCTCAAAAAATAGACGTTTAAGATATAACAACAAAACATAACAAAATAAAATATAGTGAGATAAAACAAAAACTGTCCCATGAAGTTGGACAAGGCAAGCCAAAAGAAGGCAAAGAAATCAGAGACTCATTTATTCACACCACTAGAAGTCTCATATAAATGCTAAACTGAAAGCTGTGATTGATATATATATCAATCATGTGTGTGTATGTGTGTGTGTGTCTCTGTGTGTGTGTGTATGTATGTAGTATGTATGCAGAGGACCTGGCACAGATCTGTGCAGACCCTTTGCATGCTGCTTCAGTCTGTGATTTCATATGAGCTCTGTTCCATTGATTTAGAGGGCCTTGTTCTCCTGGTATCCTCAGTCCCTTCTGGTTTTTGTTCTAGCTCTTCATCTTATTTCACAATGTTCCCAGAGCTCTGAGGGAGGGATTAGACAGAGACATCTCATTTAGGGCTGTGTGTTCCAATTATCTCACCCTCTGCGTAATGCCTAGTGTGGCTATATGTATTTGCTCCCATCTGTTGCAGGAGGAAGCATCTCCAATAATGGCCTAAAAAGGCACTGATCTAAGAGTGTAGCAGTATTATCTCTATGAATTATTTTATAGCTACATTTCCTTAAGACCGGTAGTGTTTTGTTTTTCCCTGTGTCTCTGTCTATCTATTCTCTAGTTCTTGGTAATCCAAGTGATATTGGATATGAGTTCCATGTTGTGGAATGGGCCTTAAATTAAATAAGACATTTTTTGGTTATTACCACAAGCATTGTACAACAATTTCCTAGCATATTTTGCAGGTACGGCAGTACTTTTGACAAAAAGTTTCGTGGCTGAGTTTGTCTATGCTTTTCTCTTTTGGTAGCCTACAGAGTAGCTTCTGGAATTACCAAAACATAAAGGTGAAGATTCTTTGTGGACACCAACTTGACCTCTCCATGTTTTATGAGTTGTATGTGTGCTGTCTTCAGCAGTGGGACCTTTATGCCATTGTTTTTTTCCCCAGAGCAGCTTATTATCTCGGCAACAGAATGGGTTGTTTGGGAATTTCTGTGGGACTCCATTAGCCAAACAATTAATAGGAGGACATCCAACCCTGTTTTTGGAAGCTTCGTTGGGTGACAAGAGATAGTTAGTAGGGACTTTATTTCCCTCATTATTTGAAGACTTTATTTTAGTAATCTTCATATATTTAGGAAGTGCCCCATTTTCATTATGTATTCTGTTGATGGACATCTAGATTGCTTCCAGTTTCTGGCTATTATGAATAAAGCTGCAATTAACATGGCTAAATAAGTGTCATTGTGATAGGGTCAAGCATCCTTTAGGTATATCCCCAAGAATGGTAAAGCTGGATCTTGGCATAGATTGATTTACAACTTTCTGTAGGGAACTACCAGACAGATTTCCACAATGATAGTACAAGTTTGCACCCTTATCAGTGCAATGGATGAGTCTTCCTCTTATCACACACCCTTATCAGAATATGGGTTATAGTTGTGTGGCTTAGGCTTAGGGCCATTGGCTGTAGGATCAGGATTTATGCCTCCTGTATGAAATGGCTTTTTGGAGCCCATTCCCTAAGGAAGGATACTTATATACATGGGGGAGGGCCTTGGCCATGCCTCAAAGTGATGGGCCAGACACTGTTGACGTCTCATGAGAGGCTAACCTCTCTGAGAAGTGGATGGGATAGGGTAGGGAGAAAGAAGGGGGTGTGGGAAGAGATGAGGGAGGGAGAACTGTGATCAGTATGTAAAATTAAAAAACGATTGTTATAAAAATAACAAGGGAGCCCAAGGCGATGTCCCCAGTTAGTTCCTTGGGCAGCTGAGGATAGGGAAACTGAAATGACCCTATCCTATAGCAATACTGACGAATATCTTGCATATCACCATAGAACCTTCGTCTGGTGATGGATGGAGATAGAGAAAGAGACCCACACTGGAGCACCAGACTGAGCTCCCAAGGTCCCAATGAGGAGCAGAAGGAGAAAGAACATGAGCAAAGAAGTCGGGACCACGAGGGGTGCACCCACTTACTGAGACAGTGGGGCTGATCTATTGGGAGCTCAAAAGGCCAGCTGGACTGTGACTGAAAAAGCATGGGATAAAACCGGACTCTCTGAACATGGCGAACAATCAGGGCTGATGAGAAGCCAAGGACAATGGCACGGGGTTTTGATCCTACTTAATGTGCTGGCTTTGTGGGAGCCTAGCCAGTTTGGATGTTCACCTTCCTAGACATGGACGTAGGGGGGAGGCCCTTGGACTTTCCACAGGGCAGGGAACCCTGACTGCTCTTTGGACTGGAGAGGGAGGGGGAGAGGAATAGGGGGAGGGGGAGAAGGGTGGGAGGAGGGGGAGGGAAATGGGAGGCTGGGAGGAGGCGGAAATTGTTTTTTTCCTTTTCTCAATAAAAAAAAATCTTTAAAGATAAAAAAAAATCATGGTTCACAGAAAAGTCTGTCAGATATTTTAGGCATGTAGGTAAGATGGATGTTCCTGCTGGTGACTGTCAAACCAGTTCACTGTTTCTGTCATTTCTTAGTTGTGGAAGTTTTTGCTCTGTACTTCTAGTTTACACAAGTAGTATTATACACTTCTCACGTCTCTGATAAAGTTGAAGACTAAATAGGTAGAGTTATAGTTTTCCTTGTTATCAGACTCTGAGAAGAAACTCACAAAAAGGGTGTAAAATTGCTGTAGAAAGTCTTACAACTAGAAGCCACTGGGACGTGGCCTCTTATACTATATATGCTGATGTAGAGCATGTGTCTGGTCTCTTTTCTGGCCTCTCTGTTCTGTTTGTGGATTTCTGTTTCTGATCCCCGTTCAAGCAGAAAATTCTGATTTGTGACTCTACCCCTAAATAAATAACCATCTATTTCTCAATTCTGAGCTAGAGTGGGATTTCTTTTAAGCGTCCTTCTTCATAAAATGTGTAAGTTTGAGAGCTATAAAAAGATAGTTTGTGGTTGATATTGTAAGTAATGATGGAAAGTAAATTTGGTACAACAGTTTGGACTCACCAAAATAAGATAGATAATGCAAAATATTATCTCAATTTGTCAAATACTAATAGATTAGACATTGCTAATGTAATTCTTACATATATATTTGTATATAGTTATTATATATATTATATATGATTTTACTATGTTAGTTATAATCTTCCTTTCTATATCATTCTTTATTAGACAAAAATGTGGAAATGATGTGTGATGTTTTGATTGTATTCTGAGAAATACAGTTTGCTTGGAGTCAGCAGATAGAGTAAGCCACTAGTCTACCAAAACTAACCACAGAGATATTAGAAGCACGAGGACAGAGAGAAAGTAGTGAGACAGGGTTGGAAAAGATTTTTGTTTGGAGGAAGGGAAAGAGCAGGTAGGAAAGGCTGGTGGATTCTCTGCTTCTCTTATCTCTCAGGTTCTTACCCCAATATCTGACTCCTGAATTTTTATTGATAAAGAACAATTAGACTAATGCTTCACTTGTCAGAATGTGTATGTTTTTTGACAATGAAATACGGTTTTCAATAGATATTTGGATCTTGCCTAGAAATCCAATGAACTTTTCTGGTTTTTTAAATGCAAATCAGGGTATTTTCAATTAAAGTAGCTATTACGAGTGAATTTCAAATTAATATATTTCCTTTAGTTGTTTTTTGACCTGGCTGAAATTGGTTTGTACCTCTCCATCTCTCCCATTCGTGTCTTAAGTTTGCAGTTTTCTGTCTTTGAACTTATTGTCTCCATTCCTTGCTTTCCTTGTTGACTTATTTCTCTCATTACATGAATTCTTTCTTGTGCTTTTATGTCTGAGACAACCTCTTTTATTCAGTGTCCAGTATGCCTGTTGAATATTTTCAGCAGTGGTGGCTCCGGTGAAATGAATTGCTCGAGTTTATATATGTCTTGAAATCTCCTGGTTCTTCATTGATTTTAAAATTTGGCTTCACTAGCTATAACAACTTGGTTATCACTTGCTCTCTCAGGCTTGATAAATCATACCATGATTCTTTGGATCTAGGGTTGCCGTTCTTGTAGGTGAGTTGGTATTTCTCCATATATCTTACAAAATCACTATGATTGTTCTTTCCTTCTTTTTATGTGTGTATCTGAGTATGCCAAGAGAGAAGGTCAAATGACCACTTTAGGATATTGTTCTTTTTATTATTATTTGTTGGCTAATGTACAATAATTTATAATGAACATTTAGCTTTAATGCAAAATGTGTATTTTTATAAAATATTTAAATATTAAATATAATAGAAACATTTAGACTATGTTTTTACAAAGAAAGGTAACATATGCTAGATAACTATTTTGTATCTTTTAAAGAATTGTAGCTTATTATTAGCTTATCATATAAGGAAAATACATTTTTAAATTAGTTTTGTATGTCACTGATTTATACTTGCTGAGAAATTTTTAATACTAGCAATATTGCATATTTTTACAAAAATAGGAATATCCATCTATTATTTCTTTTTTTTTTTTTGGTTTTTTGAGACAGGGTTTCTCTGTGGCTTTGGAGCCTGTCCTGGAGCTAGCTCAGTAGACCAGGCTGGTCTCGAACTCACAGAGATCCGCCTGCCTCTGCCTCCCAAGTGCTGGGATTAAAGGCCATCTATTATTTCTAACTAAATATATGTTTACTTTTCAAAATACCTTTATAGACACTGATGTATGAACAACATATGTAACTTTCCACTTTTCATGAGCTTAAGTAAAATTGGTGACAGTAAAGTATCTTGGAGCTTGAGTGATAATGTTAGTTTTTTTTAACACATTGTTTTTGTTTACTGAACTGATATTTAGAATTTCTTCAAATTTTTTTCTTTCTGTTTTTGTTTTGAAATGGGAACTCTTATAACACATACTATCCTAGAACTTGGTATGGAATCAAGGATGACTTTGAACTCCCAGTTCTTCTGTCCTTGTGTCCTAACTGATGGGATCATTGATAAATGTTATGAAGGCTGACTTTTAAAAATATTATTGAAGCAAATTGTTTTGTTTTCCTTCGTGAATGCTACAGAGTCTATTTAACGGGACTGGGGTTGTTCAAAAAAATACTAGATTCATTCATGGCTTGTGTATCTATAAGACCGCAAAGTCCACTCCCACACTGACACATGTCCTCCAACAAGACCATAATATTCCAACTATGAGGCACCTGCTAATAGTGTCACTCCCTATGAGCCTATTACATTCTCCCTAGGGCCAATTACAAACTATCACATTCCAATTTCTGTCCCCATAATCTTGTAAAAAGTTCATAATGCAAAATGCATTCAGTCCAACTTAAAAAGTTCCCATTGTCTGTAACAGTCCCAAATTTATTTACAACTCCAATGTTCAGTCTTTTTTTGAAATTGCCACAATCTCTTAACTGCAATAACTTGTAAAATCAAAATAAAAAATAAAAAAGCAGATTACATACGATGATAGTTTGAAAATATCATCCTGAATGAGGTAATGTAGACACCGAAAGATAAACATGGTATGTACAGTCTTATAAATATACATTAGCTGTAAAGTAAAGGTTAATCATGCTACAACCTTCAGAGCCAGTGAAGCTAAATAACAAGGTAGGCTCAATGGGTGAAGCATGGATCTCTCTCAGAAGTCCTGGGTGGTCATGGGGTTGGTAGGGTTGGGATAGGGTGGATCATGTAGGAGGTGAAGAGACAGATTAACGCAAGAGAGAAGTGGAACTGGAGGAAAATTCAGGACTAAGTAGAAACCTAGTTCAATGGAATTTCCCAGGAAGCAAAGAGGGTGACTTCAGTGAGGATGAATAGTAATGGGAAATAGGGAGCCTAAAGTAGCCATCTTCTGTAACCAGGCAAGTCTCCCAGTGGAGAGACTGAGACACCAACACAGCCACAAAACCTTCAACTTACTTTGTGTCCTACTGAAGTAATAAGGGCGGCGGCGAGGCTGCTTCCCCAACACCACAGCCGCCTGCCCGGCTAGCTTATGCCCCAAAATAATTACACAGACACTGTATTCTTTTAAGCACTGCTTGGCCCTTTAGCTCTAGCACTTACAGGCTAATTCTCACATCCCGATCAACCCATCTCTAATAATCTGTGAGAACCGGTCTTACCGGGAAGATTCTAGCCTAGTCCATCCTGGGTCGGAGCTCCTACCTGCAAGATGTGCTGGGAGTGGTCCACCAATGACTGGTCCAACTTCAGACCCATGCCTCAAGAGCAAGTCTGTGCCTGACACTTCTTGGATAAGCAGGATCCAGAGTCTGGATAACCCAGAGACCAATGATCTAAACATACATGACTGAAAAAAGTCAATGATTAGAATCCTAATGGTGGTCTGCTATCCTTGTACCACAGACCCTGGCATAATCATCATCAGAGAGGCTTCATCCCACAACGGATGGGAGCAGATGCATAGACCCGCAGCCAAACATTAGGTGGAGGTTGGAGAATCCTGTGGAAAAGAGAAAGGAAGGATTGTAGCAGCCAGAGGGCTAAAGGAAACCAGAAGAAAATGGGCCATAAAATCAACTAAGCAGGACTCATAAAAGCTCACCTAGACCATGTTGACAACCAGGGAGGCTGTATGGGTCTCCCCTGCGATCTCTGCATATGTTATGGTTGTGTAGCTTGGTGGTGTTGCAGAACTGCTAAATGAGTGGGGACTGTGTCTGACACTCTTGCCTGCTTTTGGTATCCTTTTCCTTCTGCTGGGTTGCCTTAATATGTGGGGATGTGCCATGATTTATTATAACTTCATTTGCTAGATTGGTTTACATCCCTAAGAGTCCTGCCCTATTCTGAAGGGAAAGGAGGAATGGATCTGACTAAGAGAGGATGGGGGTGGGGGAAGGCTGGGAGGAAAAGAGGGAGGGATACTGTGGTCAGAATGCAATATATGAGAGAAGAATAAATTCTAAAAAATTCTGCTGAAAAACATGAATGAAGATAAAGCAATAAAAAGAGCTAATAACTTTTATAGTAGTATATAATGACTAAAATATAAAAAATACATAAATAAAAACCTTAAAAGTTATTCAAAATATATAAATACATGAACATATTTCTCAGGAGAAATAGCTACAAGTTTTATGATCTAGTATGATCATATAATGTTATGTTCATCTAATTATTTGTCACCTATCTTTTACTATTATGACTAATTAAATTTTAGCAACATTAAGAATAATTTCTCACATTTTAATGAACAGAAATTGGATAAGGTTATGTAAATTAGTAATTGGACATAGGTTAGTCATTTTCTTAGATACCTTTCTATTGTTGTGTAGAGATACAATAACAAAGGCACATTGTAGAGGCAGGAGTCTTGGGGTGTTTACAGTTTCAGAGGATTGTCCATAGCCATCACTGTGGGGAACATATCACCAGGCATACAGGAAGGCAAGGCATGGCACTGGGTCAGTAGCTGAGAGCTTATATCCAGATCCACAAACAAGCAGGAGGCAGGGACAGTAACACTGGGAATGGTGTTAGATTTTGAAATCTCAAAGTCTACCCCAGTGACACACCTCCTTCTACAACACCAGTGCTTCTAATCTTTCTCAAAAAGTTCCAACAACTGGACATGAAACATTCAGATATACAAATCTATAGTGGCCTTTCTCATTCAAACCACCACACCCATTCACTATCAAGTCATTAAAAATGTATCATTTGAATCATTATTGCATCATTAGAAAAGTGAGAACCAGCCAGACAGTGGAGGCACAGGCCTTTATTCCCAGCAATCAGGAGGCAGAGGCAGGTGGATCTCTGTGAGTTCGAGGCCAAACTGGTCTACAGAGTGAGTTCCTGGACAGGCACCAAAGCTACACAGAGAAACCCTGTCTCAAAAAAAAAAAAAAAAAAAAAAAAAAAAAAAAAAAAAAAAAAAGAATTAGAGGAAGAAGAAGAAGGTATCATTTGAGTCATTAATGCATCAATAAAAAAGGGAGAACCAGTGTGTGGGTGTACCACTCATGGTCCTGGTTCTCCCTTTTTTAATGATGCATTAATGACTCAAATGACCATGAGTGGTGCACCCACACACTGAGACAATGAGGATGTTCTATCGGGAACTCACCAAGGCCAGCTGGCCTGGGTCTGAAAAAACCTGGGATAAAACCGGACTCGCTGAACATAGAGGACAATGAAGACTACTGAGAACTCAAGAACAATGGCAATGGGTTTTTGATCCTACTGCACGTATTGGCTTTGTGGGAGCCTATGCAGTTTGGATGCTCACCTTACTAGACCTGGATGGAGGTGAGTGGTCCTTGGATTTCCCAAAGGGCAGGGAACCCTGATAGCTCTATGGGCTGACAAGGGAGGGGAACTTGATTGGGGGAGGGGAGGGAAATGGGAGGTGGTGGCGGGGAAGAGACAGAAACCTTTAATAAATAAATAAACGGAAAACAAGAATTTGTGGAAAAAAAAAAGAAGAACCATCCTGGCAGTGGTGGCAAGACAGAGGCAGGCCTATCTCTGTGAGTTCAAGGCCAGCCTGGTCTACAGAGTGAGTTCCAGGACAGGCTCCTAGTATATTTTCTGAGTATCAGTGTCCACATGTTATGTGTGAGCACACTGTGCCAGTAGTATAAGTGTCTTATATAAGACCATGTGTTTACTGCACAGCAACTCTTTTTCTTTTTAGTTTAATTAATTAATTAATGTGTATATATAAGTATGTGCATTTATTATGGGATGTATGTATGTATTGGTATGGGTATGCCATAAGCCACATCTGGCAATCAGAGGAAGCTTCCAGGTGATAACTAGTTATAGGGTTTGTGGCCTGGGATTGAAATCAGATTATTCTTGGCAGCTGGTTCTTTTAACCACTGCACTCTATCTCCTTCTTGTGTTTCTTTAAACTGAACTTGCCTGTTGACTTTTATTTAACAACTCGAGTGTTCTCTACAGTTTCTTTTAATTCTGAGTATGGTTTTTCTCTTTTTTGTTTGTTTGTTTTAGTATTAGCAACACAATCACCTCACTTTAGCTTTGTTTGATGAGCACACCATAATCATATTTATACCTTACCTATCTCTTTCCTCCCAGGATATATTGATGATGGTTTCTTCCCCTTTTTATAGTACAGAGACAGAAAATGTCAGTATTTGTAGACATGCTGTAGAATGAGAAACATTTGTGAAAAAGTTGTATTTTTCTACTTTCTATTACTTGAGACTGGACATTTGACCAAAAGCTACCTGGGACCAGTAATTTATTCCAACACCAAAATGAATCTGATAATTGTTGATTGTTGAGAACATTTAATTTTGTAATATGGGTAAGGTACTGAAAACCTTTTAAGGAAAGTGAAGACAGATCTTACAAGTCTATATTAGAAATGATAGAGTGGTGGCTTTGTCAGCCCTGCTTCATTTCTCATGGCTCTAAGTCAATTATTTACTCCTGTGGTCTCCTTAATAAACTACCATTCACATTGGCTGTTATTTAGTAGGAATTCTCAGCACTGGCAATTTTATATTTATTCCCATATATGTGAACTTTATCCTCCATTATATAACATAAACTGGCTTATTTTGTTGTACCAATAACCTTAATTTAGCACTCTCAATATGGGTACCTGATCATTCTAGAAGAGCCAGTGTGACTTCTTCAACTGACTCAGACTACAGCTCTTTTAAGATTTTGACTTTGGGAACTAGAGAAATCCCTTATTGGTTAAGAACGCGGATGTCAGGTTCCAGAAGACACATTTTGCTACAAACATATGTGTCCGGTGACCCACAACTGCCTGTAATACTAGCTCTATAGCATCTAACACCCTATTCAGGTCTTGGGGCAGTGGTACCTGAATACACACATTTCAGCACAAACGCACATCTATTTATACATTTTTGAAAAAAAAAGAGTCTGTAAGATCAAAATATTTAGAAAATATATTCTCACTTCAGTGTAAGTTCTGATCTCATTCATAAGTTAGTCACATATGTTGTTCACAGTGGATTATTGATGTGTAGAACTCTGATGAGGAAAACTAAGTCACATTCTCTAGGCTGGTACTACCTGCCCAGTCTAAGATTACCATATAGTCCCAGATATTGCCAAATTATATCAGTTATACTTCTTGGTTTTCTCTAAGTAGGTTTAAGGTCTAGAATATTATGTGTGTGCTTTCAACTAATATTTGGGAAGATAAATATCAGGTTGTCTAAATGATAGGAATTCTTTTTGAGGTATCATACAAAACACGTTGCATAAGCTGTGAAAAATAATATAGATGATGAATGTTAAAATGATGCTTTTCAAAGGGAGGCACTGTTAAAAACCTGTTTTGTGTCCATGAACCATTGGCAGTTTTTAGGTGTGTGCTAATTCCATTATCAACTCTTAGGGAACTGTAACATGGCTTTTGAATTCTTGGATATCTTGGCTACATATAACCTTTTAGCTAGTGATTGACAGCTATAGAAAGGAACTGAACCAAATTGTTAGAGGTCAGTTTTAGATCCATACCATAGTTAACATTATGTGTTTTCACTTTTCTTAAATCTGCCATGGTAATATTAAGTCTTGCTGAATCTAAATTCTTACTTTAAGATAGTCACAAACAGATTTACAACAAGACAATAATTACCATTGTTTTTGGTAATTAAAAATTCTTGTTATTTCCATCCGTGTTCTTTCATGCTTCCATGTGTTATTTTGTTCAGAGCAAATCATACTTCCCACAGAGAAACCTTCACTACATACAAAATGTTTTCTAGTCCTTATTTCATATACCACATAACTGGTTAGCATTTTCTACTATTAGATCACGTGTTTTATAGAAATAGTCAATGCATTTAAAACTTTTATCAATATTCTACCAACATTATTTAAACCTTCATTTTCTAAAGCATAAGAAAATGCTTCCAAACATATATCAGTTATAATATTGAAATAAAAAACTTTTATAAAAATGGAGAAATGCATAGTTTTAAATAGTGACAAAATGGTTTTGTAGAGTAAGCTATTACCTCAATGTGAATAAAACTATAAAATCTATAATCCAAAGGGATTAAGGACAATTTGAGAAATGACAGCAGTACCAAGATAAAAATATGAATCATATCTTGTAGCAAGGATTGATTTTGGTAAAATTTACCTCAGATATAATATAAAATAGCTATGAACTTCTTAAGAAAAACCAAGAGTGTCCTTTCTCACCATCAGTCTGGGATTCTATTTCAAATACTTCACAAATAGAGGAGGTTCTCTAGAATTTGGGACTTTTCAGCTTTAGTGTCACAAGAGTTTGTCAATAAGATTTTTAAAGAATATTTGATATTTGAATTTTTTTTGCAGAAAGGAGACAACACACAAAAGTAGCAGCGCCTGGCCAATGACTCTGTAATAGATCACAAATACCTGTGATATATTGTAGAAAATATTATTATAAATACTAATGTTAAAATAAATATAATAAAAGTAAAACCAACACCCTTTTCAGGCTATAAGAAATATTATGAATATATGAGGTCTTCTTGTTTTATTTACTTTTAAAAACCATGTGGCTTAAGCATCTACTAAGCAGTTAGATAGATGTGAATTCTGAGAAATTTTTCTATTTTGTTGATGGTTATGAATAGAAAAAAGCAGTTGGGTTGGCATATTTAATGTTTTCAATAAGTGAGCAAAGTTGAAGATTCCTCTATCTGAGTGCTGAATATGAATTTTGATCAAGAACTTCCTCTCAATTTGATGAAAGTCACATAGATTTCTCCCTGACTCCAGGCTTCTGACCTCCTTTTTCTTCAACCATTTACTTTATAAAATTTGCAGTTTTAAATTACCTTCCTGCCCTTTTGAAACTCAAACATTTTTTAAACATCTTACAATTTCACAGCTCAGGAATGTCCTTTTTCCGGGAATCGAGAGGAACATATGAAATGTGCACACCAAGGCGAGAATAGCCTGACCTCCCTGTTTATCTGTAGGGATAGGACCCTAACCTTGAAGCTCCTACCTTCTCAATAGGCTTCCTTGCTCAGAAAAAAGAAAGTCATCCCTTACCATGAAAATATTAAAAAAAATATTTGTAATTGGAGTAAAACTAATGAATAAACATCAGAGGCAAATCAACATTTTAACCCCAGCTTGGGATAATTCCTGCTTCTTTTTTTCAACAGAATTCAATTCAGATAAATACAGTTTCTTCTTCTTAATGACAACAGTCATAAAAAACTGCTTTTCTAGTCTATGAAACTTTTCTCCATACAGTTTTGTTTCCACAAAAAGTACTTGAAAATAAACATAGACAATGATAACTAAAGCAACATGAGGACTAGGAGAAAATATGTGTTCCTTTTGAGATGATAGGCAAGACAAATACTCTCTGACAAAGAGATATCAGAAGAGAAACATAAAAGAAAACAGAGACATGGGCATCAGTTACACGATATGTGAATCTTACTGACAAGAACAAAATACTAAATGATGTCACTTCTACAAAAAGCCTGAAAAAGACAAAGAAATTCATGATTTCCACAGAACACCATTATGTGTGAACTCATCAAAAGTCCCACTCTGTCTTTTTCAGAGTAGGAAACTGAGGCACATGGTAGTTTGTTGCTTGATGTAGAATAAAAGTATGTTTTTTTTAATATTAAGGAACTTTAATAATTAATGTCATCTGTTATTTCTGGTAAGAACTTGTCAACTAAGCTATAGTACGTGCCTTTAAGGATGCATTTAGGATGCAGAGGAAAGCAGATTTCTGAGTTTGAGGCCAGCCTCGGTTACAGAGCTAGTTCCAGGACAGTAACAGCTACAGAAAGAAACTATTTCTCAAAAAAAAAAAAAAAATCAAAAGAAAGGAAGGAAAGAAGGGAGGGAGGGAGGGAGGGAGGGAGGGAGGGGGAAGAAAGACAGACAGACAAAAATTGTCAACTAGAATCATCTTGACAGGCCCGTATTATCAATCTTCCCTCTCTTTGACTAGACTCCAGGAGCTCAGGCCAGTGCTTAACTGTGGATCTCTGTATCTGCCTCCATCAATTCCTGGATTAAAATTCTATGATGACAATTAGGTTAGTCATCAATTTGATTACCAGGGAAGGTGAGTTCACAAACCCTTTCCAAAATTGCTTAGAGTTTTAGCCGGGGTCATCCTTGTGGATTCCTTAGAATTTCCCTAGTGTGTATGTATGTATGTAAGTATGTATGTGTACATATATAAGTATGTTTATGTAAATGTATGTATATATGCTTATATATATTCTTTTTTTTGGAGAAAGCAGTAACTTTGCTGAGGTCGCTTCTAGAAGTTAGGATGAGGGTTGTTTACAGGAGCAGAATAAGCACAAAGGCAGTTGAAAGGTCATGCCCCCTGGGGTGATGACTCCTGAACCTCAAAACTTGGCTTTGTGCATTGTAGCGAGCTGCGTGGTGTCACACCTGATGGAGATGTATAATCAACTCCTGAGATGGCTAAGGCCTGACCTATGCTATGATCAGGCAATGATAATTAGCTGCCTGCATATGCATGAACCTATGGGCAGTGCCCACCTGGCAGTTCAGGGTTAGCAGCCCATGCCTACTCAAGGGCTAGGAGAGGTTTGCCCGAGGAGAGAGGGAAGAGAGGAGAGAGGAGAGAGAGGTAAAAGAGAGAGGAGAGAGGAGAGAGAGAAGGAGAAGGAGAAGGAGGAGGAGGAGGAGGAGGAGGAGGAGGAGGAGGAGGAGGAGGAGGAGGAGGAGGAGAAGGAGAAGGAGAAGGAGAAGGAGAAGGAGAAGGAGAAGAATTGCTGTGAATAAAGTACTGAAAACTGCTGCAAGAAGAGCTCCGGTGGTCGCGTCATCCTTGCGGCATGATTTCCTGGCAGCTGCCCCTCTTCTGGAATGTCTTCCAGGAAGCTTGCCTGGTCTCTTGCATCTTGCAGACCTCTCTTCCTGCTATCCCAGGCAGTCTCTGTTTCTTCGGAAGTTCCTACTGGTTATGCAGCTTTGGGAGGAAGGGACTGTGAATCTGGTCAGCATTAGGGAATTCTGAAAACTTCTTTTGCTAACTTTTTATTTATTTTACATACCAACCACAGTTTCTCCTCCCTCCTCTGATCCTATTCCCTCCCCCATGTACCTCCTTTCTATCTCCCCATCCACTCCTCAGAAAGGATAAGGCCTCCGCCCACTGGGCGTCAACAAAGCCTGGTACCTCAAATTGACACAGGAAAAAGCTCCTCCCACCTGCATCAAGGTTGAGTAAGGCTTTACCCTTTAGGGAATAGTTTCCAAAAGCCAGCTCAAGCACCAGGAACAAATGCTGGTCCTACTGCCAGGAGTACCACAAACAAACGATGCTTCATAACTGTTAGCTGCAAGCAGAGGGCCTAGGTTGGTCCCTTGCAGGCTCCCTAGCTGTCAATCTAGAATCCTTGAGCTCCTACAAGCTATCTGTGGGTTTCACCTTTATGGTCTTGTTACCCCTTTCTCCGATAGTCCCTCCTCCATTTCTTTGGCTGGACTCCAGGAACTTGGCACATTGCTTTGGCAGTGGGTCTCTGTTTCTGCTTCCATAAGTTAAATGATGAAGGTTCTTTGATGACAATTACTGTAGTCACCAACCTGATTACAGGAGAAGGCCAGTTAAACACTGTCTCCACTGTTGCTGGTCTCTTAGCTTGGGTCATCCTTCTGAATTCCTGGGAGTTTTCCTGGCAACAGATTACTCCTTAACCCCATAAAGGCCCTTTTATCAAGATAAATCTTTCATTGCTCTCCATGTCCATCCCTCCCCCAACTCAACCATTCCTCACAGTCCCATTCCCCAGTCCCTCCATTCTACCCCTCCCTGTCTCAGTTTCTCAGTTTACCCAGAAGATTTCATCTATTTCCCCTTTCCAGAATGAGCCCTGCATCCCTCTTAGGGTCTTTCTTTTTACCTAACTTCTCTGGGTTAGTGGATGGTAGCCTGGTTATCCTTTGCTTTGCATCTAATATCCACTTAAATGTGAGTACGTATAAAGTTTGTCTTTCTGGATCAAGGTTACCTCACCTAGGATAACTTTTTTCTAGTTCCATCCATTTACTTGCAAATTTCATGATGTCATTGTTTCTTGCCCCTGAGTAATACTCCTATGTGTAAATGTACCACATTTGCCTTGTCCATTCTTCAGTTGAGGGACATCTAGGTTGTTTCCAGGTTCTGGCTATTATGAATAATGCTGCTATGAACATAGTTGAGCAAGTGTTCTTGTGGTATGATTGAGACTTCTTTGGGTTTATACCCAAGGATCTTATCACTGGGTCTTGAGGTACATTGATGCCTAATCGTCTGAGAAACCTGCATACTGATTGTTCAAAGTGGCTGTACAAGTTTACACTTTTACCAGCAATAGAGGGGTGTACCCCTTACTCTACATTCTCTCCAACATAGGCTGTCTTCAGTGCTTTTGATAGCAGCCATTCTGACAGGAGTAAGATGATATCTCAGAGTTGTTTTGATTTGCATTTCCTTGATTATTAAGGATGTTGAGCATTTCCTTAAATGTCTTTCCTTCATTTGATATTATTTGCTGAAAAATTTATATTTAGAGCTGTACCCTATTTCCCATTTTTTAAATTATTTAAATTGGATTATTTGATATTTTGAATTAATTTTGGTATATGGTTCCTATTCAAAAAATTGTCCATTTTTTTAGAATGTCCAATTTTGTGGAATACAGATTTTTGAAGTATAACTAATGATTCTCTGGATTTTCTTAGTGTCTGTTCTTGTGTCTCCATTTTCATTTCTGATTTTGTTAATTGTGATATTTTCTCTCTACCTTTTGTTAGTTTGGATAAGGATTTGTCTATCCTGTTGAATTTTCTAAAGAACCAACTCTTTGTTTCATTGATTGTTTGTATTGTTCTCATTGTTTCTGTTCTTTGATTTCAGCCCTCATTTTCACTATTTCTTGTAACCTACTCCTCCTGGATTAGTTTGCTTCCTTTAGTTCTAGAGCTTTTAGTTGTGCTGTTAAGTTCTTTTTGTGAGATTTATTCAAATTTTTTACATAGGTATTTCATGCTATGAACTTTCCTCTTAGCACTGCTTTCATAGTGTCCCATAAGTTTGGGTATGTTGTGCACTCATGTTCATTGAGTTCTAGGAAGTCTTTATTTTTTTCATTTCTTCCTTGACCCAATGATGATTAAGTTGAGCATTTTTCATCTTCCATGAGTTTGTAGGCTTTCTGTAATTTGTATTGTTAAATTCTACCTGTAAGCCATGATGATCTGATAACATACAGAGGATTATTCTACTTTTTTATATTAGTTGAGATTTGCTTTGTGACCGAGTATGAGGTCAATTATAAAGAAGGTTCCATGAGGTGCTGAGAAGAAGGTATATTCTTTTGTGTTTGGCATGTTCTATAGATGTCTGTTCAGTCCATTTGAGTCATAACATCTGCTGGTTGCCTTATTTCTTGGTTAAGTTCTTGCCTGGCAGTCCTGGCCATTTGTGAGACTGAGATATTGAAGTCTTCCACGATTAGTGTGTGGAGTCTCATGTGTGCTTTAAACTTCAGAATTGTTTCTTTTACAAATGTGTGTGTACTTGTATTTGGGGCATAATTTTCAGAATTGAGACTTTATCTTGATGCAGTTGTCCTATGATAAATATTCTACAAATAAGTATACTTTCATAAGGCTGCTTCATATAATCTTAGATTTGTATAAACTACCTCTATCCTGTAGTCTCCTATCTTGACTAAACCTTTATCCCCAATTATCAACCCCACCATTTATTGTGGCTGTTTATTTTCTTCTCTAATGTAAATATATTTTTTGGTTTGTAAGATTGGAGACGTCCAAATAGCTTTTTGTACAGCTATTTTGTTTAGGCCCTTTGACAGCCTTCAGTCCCATTCACCACCCTTTACTGCTCTAGTTGGCAGTATAAACCTGGAAAGTAGGACCTAAAAAAGAGGTGGACTAATGACTCATGCAGTAGCCAACTTTATTCAGAGCACAAGGCAATTACTATCTGATGGCTAAGAGAAGTCACATGAGTAACGTTCTCATGAGTTTAAATACTCAGAAATCTCACATGACTCCATTCTTGGTCTGTTTTGACAACTTGAGCCTTTCTGCTCCCAGTATTCTATTTCCACCTCCATTTTATTCATATTTTAGTATCTACCTTTGCCTAAATTATCTAATCCTAGTGGCCCATTTCTTGTTTAATGATTTCTCATGGGCTCCAGTTTCAGCAGAGACAATATTGTTAAAAAATGATTTTGCAATTTTTTAAAGGATTGCTGTCTTTATCTCTTCATGAAGTTCCATAAAACCGATTTCTATCCTCTTATTACGTAAATCAGAAATACTTCAACATTTATGTCTTTACAGTGAGGATCTTTTTAAAATATCACATTCTTACTACTATTCTTTTAGATAAAATAGTATTCCTTAAAAAAATTCTCTTGTATATTGCACCAATTTTCCTTTGTTTTCTTTCCCCCAGTCTCTCTACCCCATCTCCCCTCTCCCCTAAAGCAAATCTCCCTATGCCTTTATTCAGAAAAGAGCAGGGCTCTCACGAACATCAACCATATATGGCATAGCAACCTATAATAAGACCAGGCACACATAATCACATTAGGGATGGACAAGAGAAACTAGAAGGGGGAAAAGGATCTCACAAGTAGGCAAAAAAAAAAAAAAAGAGTCATAGATAGCCTCCAATTCCTCTATTAGGAATCTCACAAGAACACCAAGCTACTTGGTCACAACATATGTAGAGACAACCTAGGTCAGACCCTGTCATATTTATGGGTTTCTATTGCTCTGAAAAGACAGCATTACCACAGCTAGTCTTATAAAGAAAACATGTAATTGGGGTGACTCCCTTATAGTTTCAGAGCGTTAGTGCAATGACATCATGATGGATAGCAGGTAGCAAGCAGGCAGATGTGGCACTGAAACAGTAGCTGAGAGTCCTACATCCTGCAGGCAACAGGAAGTTGATTTAGACACTGGGCAGTATCCTGAACATACATAGGAAACCTCAAAGCCCACTCCACAGTGGCACACTTCCTCCAACAAGACCATACCCATTCCAAAAAAGCCACACCTTCAAATAGTGCTACTCCTTATGAGATTATGGAAGCCAATGATGTACAAAGTACCACATTCCACTATTGGTTCCCAAAAACTTGCAACAATATCATAATGCAAAATGCATTTATTCCAACTTCAAAAGTCCCCATTGTTAGAGAATATTATTTTAAGGTATGTTGCTTTTGCTTATGCTGCATTTGTTTAACTCAGTGAAGCTGTGATTCTTTGCCTGTCTAAAACACCTGATGATCTAATAAAGAGTTAAATGGCCAATAACAAGGCAGGAGTAAGGATAGGTGGGGCTGGCAGGAGAGAGTACAAAAAGGAGAAAGGAGGAAAAAGAGGAACAAGAGAACAAGCAGAGGAGGACACGTAGCTACACTACAAGCCACAGAGAAAAAAGTAAAGAAAGATATAGAAAAATAGAAAAATAAAAGCCCAGAAGCAAGAGGTATTGGGATAATTTAAGTTACAAAAAGCTGGCAAAAAACAAACCAAGCCAAGAACAGGCATTCATAACTAAGAATAAGCCTCTGTGTGTGATTTTTTTTGGAGCTGGGAGGCGGGTCCCTCAAAAAGCCAAAAGAGTAAAATATCACACAAGACCCAGTAGTATCAGAGCCTCAACAATGTTTTAAAGTCCAAAGTTCAGAAACTCTTCTGAGATTCAAGCAATCTCGTAAGTGGTAATCACCTATAAAATAAAATTTAAAAACAGATCTCATACTTCTAGCATATACAGGATAAACATTACCATTTTCAAATGCAGTAAAAGGAACATATCAAGAAAATACTGGACCAAACCAAAAGCGAAAACTAGCTGAACAGATGCCAAACTCTTTATCTTCATATCAAAATATTCTTTTGATCTCCAACTACATCCAATTTTGCTTAATGCAATACATGTAAGGTATCCAGGTGTCCAAAACTGTGGCTTCTCTAAAATCGTGGTCTCATAGACAATTTAGGTTTCAACCTCACAGCTTCATGCAATCGCCTTTCTTATAGGCCTTAATTCAGGGATATTCTTGACATGTCTGGCCTCACTGACTTTCTTTAGGTATAGATTCAAATTCCATAACACATATCTTCTATCCTTAACATTAAAGCCAGAACCACATTACTGAAACTACCAAGTTCTGCTGCTTACTGTGACTGGAACATGGCCCCCATATTAGATGTGGGAGTGTCATATATCAATCTGTTGATTTCTTTGGTTAAGCAATAAAGAAACTGCTTTGGCCTCATAGGTTAAAACATAGGTGGGAGGAGAAAACAGAACAGAAAGCTGGGAGAAAGAAGCTGAGTAAGGAGTCGCCATGATTCTCCCAATCCCGACAGACGCAGGTTAAGATCATTCCTGGTAAGCCAGCTTGTGGGCTACAGCAGATTATTAGAAATGGGCTAGTCCAGGTGCGAGAGCTAGCCTAGAAGAGGCTAGATAGAAATGGGCCAGGGGTGTTTAAAAGAATACAGTTTCCGTGTAATTATTTCAGGTAAAGCTAGCCATGGGGGCGGCCAGGTGCCGGGGACGCAGCCCCGCTGCTCTTAACACAACACATATTCAATTACATCTTCATTAACTTTCTGTCCTTTACTAACAAAGCTTGGCTATCCTAGAAGGTGCTCTGTAGACAGGCTGACCACAAACTGAGAAACCATCATACTGATTTTCAAAGTGGCTGTACAAGTTTGCTCACACACCAGCAATGGAGGCTCTACCTCATCAGCTCCATGTTCTCATCAGTATCAGCTTTCACTAGTGTCTTTCATCTTGCTCATTCTTACAGGTGTAAGACGGAATCTCAGAGTCATTTTAATTTGAATTTCTCTGGTGGCTAAGGATGCTGAACATTTCTTTAAGTGTTTCTTAGTCATTTGAGATTCTTCTGTTGACAATTCTCAGTTGAGATCTTGCCCCATTTTTTTTAAAGTGGGTTGTTTGGTTTGTTGCTATCTAGTTGTTTGAATTCTTCATACATTTTTATAGTAACCCTCTGTCTGATGTAGAGTTGATGAATATCTTTTGCCACTGTGTAAGTTGTCATTTTACTGTACAATTGACAGTGTTCTTTGCCTTATAGAAGCTTTCAGTTTCCTGAGGTTCCATTAATCAATTGTTCATCTTAGTTCCTGTACTTTTGGTGTTCTGTTCAGGAAGTTTCCTGTACCAATAAATTCAAGGCAATTAGCATATTTCTCTTTCATCAGGTTCAGTGTATCTGATTTTATATTGAGGTATTTGGTCTGCTCGGGCTTCAGTTTTATGAAGGGTGATAGATATGAATCTATTTTCATTTCTCTACATTCTGACATCCAGTTAGACCATCATCATTTATTGAAAATGCTGTTTTTTTTTCATTGAATCTTTTTTTCTGGCTTCTTTGTTAAAAATCGGTTGCCCATATGTGTGTGGATTTATGTCTGGGAGTTCAGTTTGATTCAATTGATCAGTATGTCTGTTTTTATGCAAATTCCATATGGATTTTATTACTATAGTTCTGTAGATGAACTTGAAATCAGGGAAAGTGATACCTCTGGACATGCTTTTATTGTGTAGGATTGTTTTAGCATTCCTGTTTTTTCTTTTTCCATATGAATTTGAAGATTGTTGTTGCAAAGTATGCAAAGAATTTTGTTGGGAATTTGATGAGGATTTCATTGAATCTCTAGATTGCTTTTGCAATTTGACCATAGAATATCATTTCTTAATGTTGTTAAATATTTAGTCAGTGTTCAAATTTCCATGAATAATTTTTTAATTTTTGACAATCAATTTCTAAACAATACCCATATGATATTATAGTTCATTTTAGTCTATTGTCTCTTTTTAAAAACAATTTGAGTCTTTTTTATTTAAATCAAACATTTTATTATTTGTTTGTTTGTCTGTTTCACAACCTAGCCTCAGTTGCCTGACCTTCTTATCTTCCCAATACCTTCTTCCTACCTCCTGTGTTACCACCCCATCCCCCAATCCACTCTTACTTTACTTAACTTTGCTTCTGTTCAGGAAATGGCAGGTTTCCCATGAATATCAAATCATTGCCTATCAAGCTACAGTAGGACTAAGCATTGCTTCATGTATTGAGGCTTGGTGAGGTGACTCTGTATGGGGAATAGGGGCCCAAAAGCCAGTAAAAGGGTTGGAGACAGCCCCTGCTCCCACTATTAAAAGTCCCATTACAGGACCAAGCTATACACTATAACATATATGCTGAGTGCCTAAGTTAGCTTCTTGCAGGCTCGCTGGTTCTTGGTTCAGTTACTGTGAAGGCCTACAAGCTCTATGAGGTTAATGTCTGGGGTGGACTTACTCATCTGGCATGAATTTTAGGATAGAGTACTCATTGGTTGGCTACTCCTTCAATCTCTGGGCCATCCTTACCACAGAACATTTGTAAGCAAGATAGACTGTAAATCCAATGTTGTGGCTGGCTTGCTTCTCCACTTTAAGTCTTGCCTGGTCCAGTTCCTGTTGGCACAAGCCTTTAATCTCAGTACTGTGGAAGCAGAGGCAGGGAGATCTCTGTGAGTTCAAGACCAGCCTGGTCTACAAGAGCAGGACAGGCTTCAAAGCTACAGAGAAACCCTGTCTCGAAAAGCAAAAAGAACAAATAAATAAATAAGTCTTGCCTGGTCACAGGAGATGGCCAGTTCAGGCTACATATCTGTCATTGCTCAGATTTTCTTGGTGAATTGTGGGTGGATAGGGATGGGACTGTGAGTGATCAGGTTGGGAGAGAAGGAGAATGAGAGTAGAGAAAGAGACTACTAGAAAGGTTGGACATTTTAAGAACAGGTAAAACCTAATACATGGGAATCTCCCAAGAATCTATAAGGATGACTCCAGGTAAAAACTTCTATAAACAAAACACTTTTTAATGTTAACATTCTATTCTGTCTTAGATGTTTTGTAAATGGAATGTAAGAAGTCTCTTGGTATTCAAAGTTTTAAATGCCCACTTTTTTAAAAAAAAAAAAAACTGGCATGACAGACATGCTGAATGACTTCCAGTTCAGTAGATGGAAGTGCAGCCAGAGGGGAGGCGTGGCTGGGACAAGCAGTAAGAACCCAGCGTAAAGTAGTCACTCAGATACAGCCGTAAAATCAATAAAAGCAAATTGTTTGCAGCTGCTCACCAAGAAGTTCTTGATAAACAAGAATTTTGCCATTAAAGAATAGAGAATAAGAGGATGCTACAAAACAGTTTCTGGTTCTCCACAGATAATCCCAAATGGGGTAATCACTTCACCTGCACCCTCTCTCTGATGCTATCACGTTAAACTTTTGAAAGAAATTTCTGGTGCACAGCAGTGATTGAAGTCACTCTCCAAACGCTTCTCCCAAGCTTTGTACCATATTTTCATCTCTTTTCCCCTTTGAGATACTAAAGCAATAAAAAATAAAATGAACATGGAACAATGATGCTCATGTACAGATGTTAATTGCAAGAACTATAAAAAGTAAAATTTTCAATCTGTAGGAAAGTAATTTCAGAAGCCCATCTTTCCCAGAAAATCAGACTGAATGGCCTGAAGAACTTAGTTGATTAAGAGGATGTGATTAAATTTACTGGGAGACTAATAGTACAAGGAATGAGGTGGAAAGATTTAAATGATGTGATGGAGAATTTCTAACATGTTAACTTGTGCAGGTAAAGCCAAGGTGTCTGACTTCAGATGAACTACTGAACCCAGGGCACAGTATTATGAAGGTATTAAAAATGTTTCTTTACATTTTCTAGATTCAATAGGAAAGAAAATCGTAAGAAAAGCTTGAACAACTCACACTAATTAATGTAAGATATAACAGTGTGCTGTGGGCTAAATATGCCATGGAAGATCAGAGGACATCTGGCTGCGGAATTCATTTTTGTGTTCCCCTGTGTAATAAAATTGATGCTATTCTTTTTCTTTGGTGAAATGAAGATTTGAAAATTCTACATAGAAATAGAAGGTCTGTTGTCAATATTAAATAATAAAATATGGGCTATTTATATGATATAAGACTTGACATTTGGGAAAGAATGACAAGTATACGTCCCTTAAACAAAGCCATCATTACTGTCATAGTTCCAAGATTACTAGACATTAAGTTCAGCTCTTCCAATCAAAACACTTGTAATTGGGAAGAGGAAGCTCTTATTATTATTTTTGTCATTACTGTGTATTTTGTGATTTTGAAATCACTTTACTTCTTTACCAATTGTTGTTCAATTAGGTGTATATTCATAAATGTGGAGAAAAGATCTTTTTCCAGAATTTTACCAACATGGTTTCAAATAAGTATAAACACTCCTGGTGAATTCTGAGTTTTGTAGTTGTTTTCCATTTGAGTTAGGGGATGTTCTGAACTTCCAGCTAATCTTTTTAAATGTGTATGCAATTCATTAAGGTTTGCTAGACTGAATCATATATTTTTTCGTTAAGTGAGGTAGAGACAAGTACACTTTAAAACCATAACAATCACAGCTTTCACTCTGTCATATATCTCCTGTAAGTGTTTGTTATGGGTATAATAATGATGCTACTGGGTCTATTCTGAACTCTATGGATCCAACAATCATTCTGAGGCTGTTTTGAAGTTTTATGTAATATTCTTCTGGTGTCATATCTTCAGAATATACAGCTGGGCCACATTATATCAGGCATGCATCTGTGGCAACCATGCTTTGTATTATTGCTCATTTGTTTCTCCCTCTGCCTAGTCATCTGTTTTCCTGGCTCTGACTTTTAGCCTCATTGGTCTAAGCATGTATTGTCTGTGGCTGTTTCCTTTGCATCATTTCTTTTGTTTCTTGATTTCTGGTCACTTTGATGGCATTTGTGGAACACTGAGCAGTCATTAATCCCCTCTGTGTGTTGCTTAGTAAGAACCCAATTCTCCACACAATTAAGAAAACAAAACAAAACAAACCCGTTCGGCTTTGAATAAAAGCTTTTACAACAACTTATTCTTGATTTAAGAAGCTTTCAGTTTATGACAGGGAAATAAATACAGTGAAGTTTCCAAGGAATTTTTTTGAAATGCATATGTCAGAGATCTTAAACTTGATCACTGAAGAAAAATCGTGCACACTGTCAAAATCACAGTTAAGGAAAACACGCTGTCTAACTATACTGGTGTTTAGAATATTTTGTTAAAAATGTCCAAATTTATTATCCGGGAAAAATTTTAGAGGTCTCAAAAAAAGCATACATAGACTCACTTTGCTATTGCATGTTGCCTATGTACATACACTAAATCAAATATCTATTAGCAGATGAGTAGTATAAACACTTTACCAATCACCTCAATGACTGTAGAACATTCTAAAACAGCTATTTACCATTATTTCAATGCATGGTTCGCAAGGCAGGATAAAGATAGCTATTAATTATGATACTGTTCAAGATTAGAAACTTGCTTTACCCTTCTTTAGTCTCAAAATCCTCTACAACCTCCAATTAAGATTAGGTGATACCTCTGTGTGAGACTAAGGTTGCTCCTGGCTTTATTTTATTCTAGAGTTTTCTGAAGGAAGGGCTATTCAAAAATCAACATCTCTCCAAGTATAAAGTTGCTGTGTTAGTTATAACTTCTGGAGTAAAAAATCCCCAAAAGATCACTTACAGTTCATCCAAGGTTTCTGCTACTGCGGCAGCTGCTAGTTCCATCAAGAACATGTCAGCTAATATTAAGAATGACATAAAGACTGTGTTCACCCAAAACTTGAAGTCAGATCACAAAGGTTGTTATAAAAATCCTTTCATATGGAAATGAAACTCTACATTGAGAATCATGGTAGGAGGCCAAGGACTTCACTTCCCCCACCACTTCCCTGGGGTTAACTGGAGTTTGAAAGGAGCTCTAGGTTCACTCTGGTTTCCCCTCTTCTAAAACGGTAGCTACTTTTTAAAGACTTGAGACGTCTTTCTTGTTCAGACTCTGTTTCTTAACTTTCCTGTCATGAAAGTGTGTCTGGTTTACTTTGAAAGTTCTAATTAGTTCTTCCTGTCTTTCTTTCTGGCTTGGACTGCTTTGCCTTCTTATGCCAGAATTCTTGAGACTGGAAAAAATTAGCAGGGGAATGAGGTTTATTTTGGCTTGTGGTATAGGCTAAATCCAAGATCAGGAGGTTTCATGTCAAGAAGGCTGGATTGTGGAAAGCAGGAGAGAAAAAAGTTGTCAGTGATAAAATAAGGAAATGTGGTATGAGTTTGCTTTGTAACAGTCTCATAATTTTCTAAATTACCTGAATTTTTAACAGTGACAACTGACCCAGCACTGTGAGAGTAGCATTTCCTTCAGTAGGGTGAATGTGTCTCTGACCAAAGGTTTTCTTAATGACCTAACCCTTTCTCAATACTGTAACACAGGGCATCAAAATACAGCAGGTGTTTTGTTACTACAAACCATATTCAAATAATAGATCTCCCTCTTTATAATTCCACTGTATTCCAATTGTTTTACGTAACAGAAAATCCCACACCTCACGTACTGGGAACATCTATGAGTCATCATGTTTTTGGAAAAATAAAAATAGGTTCCACAAATCTGATTTTCCTAAAACACACACACACACACACACACACACAGCACTCTGCATGAGACCAAACCTGGAAAAGCGCACTTCAACCCCGAAATACTACAATTTTGTTGCTGTTTTGTTTTATTTTTGTTTATTTGTTTTTGAAGTGGTGCCTTTTAACCCCCTCTGTCCTAGACCCAAGAAGACCTTGTGCCACAAGGAATGATTGAGACTAACTTGACCCATTATTTCTAAAAGATAAAAGTTGCACCTATCAATGAGGAGTGATGTTTTTTTCAAAACCTTGACAAGCATCCTATACAACACGTATTGGAATCTTGTTCTTTAGAAAATGTTTGAAATAATCTAATATATATAATGGAATGTTTGAGAAGAAACCTTGTTACCTTCATGTGCTATAAATTTTGGTTATAATTATCAGTTCAGTTGAGTATGTAAGAAAATAAGCATTAAAAATAAATTACAGTAATGTACCTTCCACAAGTAAGTATATAAGTAAATTTCCATATGTCAGATAGCCAAAGGGTAATGGACTATCAAGAATGCCTTGGCTATTCATAATTTCCTGCATATATATATATATATATATATATATATATATATATATATATTCTTTACTTCTTACTCCTCTGTACCATGACTTTCAACCTAAAGAAAATCAAGTGCAGGAAAGTTTTGCAAAGAATGTGGTCCTGTTCAGGTTTGTTAATCCTTAGATTCTGCCTCAGGAGTGTATCATTCACTTAGCAACCTGTGAAATACCTGTTTTACACCTAAAACACCAACATAAAACATATGGGACACATTAGCAGCCTAGCAGTTGTGAGAACATACATGTTAGTTTCCTCCCAAATTCTCCGGAGAATAGGTTAGCTTATAGAGGCATTTGCAAATTACTGTACATCATATTAAGTCTATGTATTCACATGCTTAAATGTTGGCATACTTACATTTATACTTGTTACATCAACTTGAAGACTTTCTTGGTTTACAATAATCTAGTTAACTTCTTTGTCTCATGTTACCATGTCTGCCTGTCCTAAGCAAATCCTTTATTTCTTTATCCTTCATTTGCTATCTTTCTTTGGTGAGTTTTCTGTGGTGATTTGCTTTGATGTCTTACTTGTCAAATTGTTATCTACTATAGTCTTGGTCTCTGACTATCATGAAGCTTACACGTCACAATTATAGTTATAATATTCT
The DNA here is from genome assembly GCF_018167655.1 of Microtus oregoni. NCBI lineage: Eukaryota > Metazoa > Chordata > Mammalia > Rodentia > Cricetidae > Microtus > Microtus oregoni. The sequence continues at coordinate 22,853,074 of NW_024543060.1, forward strand.
TGAAGGTGATGATTTTTCTTTGATCACACTAATATTTTGCACTGTGATTCTTTCCATAATTTAAATAATAATGTCAGAATTTGCATTCCATGTGTACTTCTATTATGTATTCATAGGTAAACAAACTGAGGCTATTATCATTTTACCAGTTTTGTCTTTTTAAAATAAAAAATCTTTTATCTTTCAAGTTTTATCTTTTTATCTTCCTGCAACAGATGTTTACTATTTATACCTTTGAAGTATTTGACTACTATTACTTGTATTAACTATGTAGTTTTCCTGTAAATTTTGTATTTTCTTTTTTTTTTGTTATATTTTTTTATTTTATTTTTATTTTATTTTTAGTTTATGTTCAGTATTTATACCTTTGAAGTATTTGACTACTATTACTAGTATTAACTATGTAGTTTTCTTTTTTTGTTTTGTTTTAGTTTATTTATTTATTAAAGATTTCTGTCTCTTCCCCGCCACCGCCTCCCATTTCCCTCCCCCTCCCCCAATCAAGTTCCCCTCCCTCATCAGCCCAAAAAGCTATCAGGGTTCCCTGCCCTGTGGGAAGTCCAAGGATCACTCACCTCCATCCAGGTCTAGTAAGGTGAGCATCCAAACTGCCTAGGCTCCACCAAAGCCAGTATGTGCAGTAGGATCAAAAACCCACTGCGATTGTTCTTGAGTTCTCAGTAGTCCTCATTGTCCGCTATGTTCAGAGAGTCCGGTTTTATCCCAGGCTTTTTCAGACCCAGGCCAGCTGGCCTTGGTGAGTTCCCGATAGAACATCCCCATTGTCTCAGTGTGTGGGTGCACCTCTCGCGGTCCTGAGTTCCTTGCTCTTGCTCTCTCTCCTTCTCCTCCTGATTTGGACCTTGAGATTTCTGTCCAGTGCTCCAATGTGGGTCTCTGTCTCTGTCTCCTTTCATCGCCTGATGAAGGTTAATATTCAGGAGGATGCCTATATGTTTTTCTTTGGGTTCTCCTTATTTAGCTTCTCTAGGATCACTAATTATAGGCTCAATGTCCTTTATTTATGGCTAGAAACCAAATAAGAGTGATTTTCATATATTTTGTATTACTACTTAGTATCATTTTCTAGTCTTGCTTTGCAATTTTTTTGAGCTTGACATTATACTTTCAGCATTTCTCATAATATAAGCCTGTTGGTGATTGACTTGCTAAGCCTTTGTCTAGGAAAACTATTGTTTTGTTGCTCTACTTCTCTGAGTTTTTTGATAGTTAGAGCTCATATTGTTTTATGCTTTCTGATACTGATATGATTTTTGTCCTGTGGCTTCCGTGTTCTATCTTGCTATGATATTTTGTTAAGATGACTACATCTATGCACACTTGAACTGTTCTCTTTTCTTTATATTCCGGTTATGTCAAGCACCTAGTCTTTCAATGTTGTCTGATAAATTCTCTGAGATTCTAGATTTCTTTTTATCAATTCTCTCCTTTGACTGTGTGTTTAAATAATCTGGTTTTGCACTCACAGAACCTTTCTGTTTTGTCTACTCTGTTGATGATATCTTTTCAAGTTTCTATTTTATCATAATACTTATAGCTACAAAGTTTTTTATTACATTTTCTAATAACTGATAGTTTTTTCATTTGGTAAGTGATTATTTTTCAAATTTAACTGAATCGCTTGTTTCCATATATTCTTGACATTTATTTGTGCTGTGGGTCAATGGTTTTACCCTGTAGACATTTTTTTTCTTGTGCTCGTTTAATAAAATGTTTATTGACAGGTAGCCAGGCAGGAAGTATAGGCAGGGTGATGGTGCAGGAAGTAGAAGTGGGGCAATGAAAACAGGAGAATTCTGGGAAGAGGATTCTGCAGTCTGAAGTTGTGATCCAAACACAGAGTAAGATGTCACTGCCTTGACAAAAAAGGTACCAACCCACTTGGCTAACTCAGAAAAGAATTATGGGCTAATATAAGTTATAAGAATTAGCTAATAAGAAGCCTGAGCTAATGGGCCAATCAGTTTGTAACTAATGTAGACCTCTGTGTGATTAATTGGGACTTAATGACTGCAGGACCAGGTGGGACAGAAAACCTCAGTCAATATATGTGGCTTCACTAAATCATGTGGTTTTACTTTATTTTTAAAAATTCTTTGTCATTCAATGTGTGTATTTCCATTTCTTTGGAATCACCTGCTTAAGATTTTTGTATTTTATAGTTGGTATTACATACCATATCTTTTCATTTTTTATCTCATTTGTATATTTGAATAAACAAGTACTAATTTAATTTATTAGAATTGAACTAAGTTTGTCAGCCTATCCAGACATTATGCCTGACACTGTCTGTAGGTGGATTGTGGATGAAGCAGGTCTGAAATGTTGATCTATATAGCTTGGAGTCAAGCCAAAAAATGGAACAATTGGTCCTGGCCTGGTGCTAGGTGGGCCTTAAGTCTGTGTACAAAGGGGAAAACTTAAAAGTGAGGTCAGCTGGAAGAAACCTGATAATTAGGATTTTGGTGGTCATCTGGAAGCTGGTGAAGCATTCCAACCTAGGAAATTAAGGCAGCCTAGTGCTGGGTACTTGGGGATGCTACTTTTGTTAGCTATGTGATAGCGCAGCTTGGAGCTGAACTCCCAAGTCTCGAATTTGCAAAGAGAACTTTGACATCCGTGTGGGTCCAGAGGCTTTAGCTGTGAGTTTCTTCTGAGAGTCTACTTTCATAATAGCTTGGCTAGTTCCTTGTTTTTGTGTGTGTGTGTGTGTGTGTGTTTTGTTTTTTTTTTTTTTTTGTTTGTACGCTGTTAATTTTTTTGAGTTAATTCAGGAGTTGTCATTCAAGGCAGAATCAAGTGTTCATTTCCCTCTTCTTCCTCTGACTGGAAAATAGCTCTTCCCCACCTGCTCAGTCTGACACTTGTCTGTGCGATAGGTAATAGAAGACTGCTTTCCGTACCATCTATATGGCGTCTTTCCTTATTGACGTGTTATGATCAGCTGCCATGATCCAATTCCCTTAGCTCTTGGCAGGTGTTTCCATGTGCAGATGTTGTTCATAGTAATAATTCTGTGGGGAGATGTTCTCCAAAGAGTCCTACTAGGACAATTTTCTCGTAACTTGTCTCTACCGGATATTCCAGATACTTCTAAAATTTCATTTAAAGAAACATGCTTATGGTACGTTGGTTGCTAGAAAACAATTTTTATTGGTATCGACTACAAGGAATTCAGAAGGAGGAAAACACACTATCTCTGAGTCAGTGTATATATCATGGTATAGTTCAATTGAAGTGAAGCCAGTGTACTTTTTAGGGTCACGTAGTCTACAATTGGTGAACCTAAAGAAGCTAAGTAAGAAGGTGAACCCAAGGAAAAACATATAGGTATCCTCTTGGTTATGGGAAGTAGACAGAATTGACGGGGAGAAAATTGGGATCTTGGGGGTGGGGTGGAATGGGGGTAAGGGGAGATGGGGAGAGAAAAGGGAAAAAGGGGAGGATGGAGGGAACTTAGGGAAAAAGGATGATTGGGATAGAGGAAGGTTGGATAGGGGAGCACGGAAGCACAATTCTTAGTTAAGGGAGCCACCTTAGGGCTGGCAAGAGACTTGAACCTAGAGTGGCTCCCAGGAGCCCAAGGCGATGTCCCCAGTTAGGTCCTTGGGCAGCTGAGGATAGGGAACCTGAAATGACCCTATCCTACAGCAATACTGACGAATATCTTGCATATCACCATAGAACCTTCATCTGGTGATGGATGGAGATAGAGACAGAGACCCACACTGGAGCACTGGACTGAGCTCCCAAGGTCCCAATGAGGAGCAGAAGGACGGAGAACATGAGTCAGGACCACGAGGGGTGCACCCACCCACTGAGACAGTGGGGCTGATCTATTGGGAGCTCACCAAGGGCCAGCTGGACTGTGACTGAAAAAGCATGGGATAAAACCGGACTCTCTGAACATGGCGAACAATGAGGGATGCTGAGAAGCCAAGGACAATGGCAGGGGGTTTTGATCCTACTTAATGTGCTGGCCTAGCCAGTTTGGATGTTCACCTTCCTAGATATGGACGGAGTGGGGAGGACCTTGGACTTTCCACAGGGCAGGGAACCCTGACTGCTCTTTGGACTGGAGAGGCTGGGGGAGAGGATTGGGGGGAGGGGGAGAAGGGTGGGAGGAGGGGAAGAAGGGTGGGAGGAGGGGAAGAAGGGTGGGACTAGGGGGAGGGAAATGGGAGGCTGGGAGGAGGCGCAAACTTGTTTTCTTTTCCTTTTCTCAATAAAAAAAATAAAATAAAGAAAAAAAAAGAAACAAAACATAACAAAACAAATACAGAGCTGGGTGGTGGTGGCACACACCTTTAACACCAGCACTCGGGAGTTTGAGGCCAGCCTGATCTACAAGAGCTAGTTCCAGGACAGACTCCAAAGCTACGAAGAAACCGTGTCTCTAAAAAGAAAACAAAACAAAAACAAACACATACTCTCTTACCTCCCTATTTATTTGCACAATTGTATGGCAGTCTTTGATTTTTTCAGTATATATTTTCTACAAGTTTTTTTTTTCAAACATAATGTTTTTAGTGATTATTTTGGAATTTCATAAAATTCATTTCAATCACACGCACTCCTATTCCTTTTGAGTCCACACTTCAACCCTTGTGCTCCACGACATACACCAGAAAGAAAAGAATACACCAAATTCAATTTTGTTTCCTATATATTCACTGGAGCATGGTCAATCTCGCAGTGGCCAACCCCTTAAGTATAACTAAGTTTATTCCCACCTTTCTGCCTGAAGCCAACAATTGTGAAGAGTTACACTTTGGCTTCTACAAACTTTTAACCCATTTATTTAAATTCACTACTGTTTTTAGGTGCCACAAACAAACCCTTGCAGTGGATCTTGTTTGATTTGTTGTTTGTGACTATATGGTTTGGAGCATGAAGAAATACATTGAACATGGAGTTCATCATTACCTACTGTTTGAGGTAGTTCATGTGTTTTCAGTTTGCTTTAACATTGTAACTTGAGTATCTTTAAAATAAGATTTCAGCCGGGCGGTGGTGGCGCACGCCTTTAATCCCAGCACTCGGGAGGCAGAGGCAGGCGGATCTCTGTGAGTTCGAGACCAGCCTGGTCTACAAGAGCTAGTTCCAGGACAGGCTCCAAAACCACAGAGAAACCCTGTCTCGAAAAAAACCAAAAAAAAAAAAAAAAAAAAGATTTCAATAGTAAATATTATTTGCTACTTATGTGTAATTTACCAGAGCATCTTTACCTTGATGATTTATTAAAAGAAACAGAAACTCCGATGTATATGAAGAAATATGGGTATGATGAAGTATCTGTTTCTAAAAGGCAAACACAAGATTTGCTTACCCAGAAAATTAGCAGTATTGACAGAGGATTCTTGTTATTTCACGATATTTGAGTTTCATAATATAGTAATCACTCTACTTCCTTCAGCAAAGAGAAATTTTTGAATGCTGTTTCCTCTAATTGGTACGGCATGAAGCTTTATGCTTAGCTCTTTTATAACTGAAATATATTAATTATACACATATGTTGTTTTTCACTTCCTGTAGCAGAGTGCTGATATGAAATGCAAGGGAAATAGTCCAACATATAACGAACACTGCCAGAAAGTTGAGAAATGCACTTCACTCTCTGCTAACAAATGCTGAGGCCATAGACCATCTACCAGTCATAACATGACTTCATTTAATTTTATTACATGTTTGTCCTAAAAGGTCATAGGGAAAATATTCATAAATAGCCTTTTTCCAATAAGCAAACTGAAGTACTATGTTGGGAATTTAAATGATAAAAAGTAATATATTTAAAGAGAAACCTACCTTTAGAAAGGCAAAGTAATTTTATTGTATTATTTTATAAGATTAAGATATACATAAAAGAAGTACAAGTACTCAAATAAATGTAGAAATATATAAGTAACAACTGATTTGAGCAAATAAACATATATATATATATATCATTGTGAATCAATGTCAGATAAATATAAGACAAAAATGCCCATTTGATGCATTTAGAAAAGCATAGCTTTAACAGTTAATCAGTTATCTATGACAAGACCCATCATTCCTACAGAAGAATATTTCCAACTGGTTTCTAGGTATCCTTGCTTCCAGTTGAGAAGTAAATACATGCTTAACTGCCATTCCTGAATTGTGACTGGACTTAATTACATATCCTTATAGGAAAAAATAGGAAAGGGAACATTTCTTTGTGGAATACTGGATTTCCAAAACTAGAGAATTTGTATTTAAGGATATAATGTGAATGGCACAGTATAAAATGATGATAAAGATATTTCATTTTTATATTTTATAATTTTATATATGTATCTCTTAAACAATAAATTATTAATGTAGCTTCCCCTCCCACACTCCTCCCAATCCCCTTACTTCCCCTCTTCTCCAAATGCACTCCCTGTCCCTGTCCCCCAAAAGAAGAGGCAACTCAGGGTCATCAAAAACACAATACAAGATATAATAAAACTAGGCACAAATATTCATATCAAGGCAACCCAGTAGGAGGAAAAGGGTCCCAACAGCAGACAAAAGAGTCAGAGATATTCCTACTTCTACTATTACGAATCCCAACAAAACACAAAGCCAACAACCATAACATGTATTCAGAGAACATATCACAAATCCCGGCAGGCTTTGTAATTGCGGTTTTAGACTCTGTGAGCCACCATGATCACTGATTAGTCTCTCCTTGTGTCCTTAGCCTCTCTGGCTCTCACAGTTCCTCCTCACCCTCTTCCTCAGAGCTCCCTGAGTCCCAGGGGAGAGACCCAACAGAGACCTCCAAACTGGTCTCTCTTGGTCAAATGCTTGACTGTGGGTGTCAGGAAGATGACTTGGGTAAACATTGATCTATAAGTATAGCAGAATAACAGTAGGAATAAATTCATTGAGTAATTTTTCGAGGCGAGGGGACAGTGATGTTTGATACTATTCTAGGTCTCTGGGCTATCCATTCTCCAGTTTATTGTTATCCAGATAGTGTCTTGTCTGGGCTCCTCTTGAGGTGTGGGCCTCAAATTAGACCAGTCATTGGCTGGCAACTCCCACGAGTTCTGAGTCATGATATAAAGCAACCTGGCATTTCCAGTTGGGTTTGAAAATGAAGAAGAACCTATAGGAACAAAGTTAAATCTGAATTAGTTTAGATTAGGTAATAGTAGTATGCCAATGCTGGTCCCTTGGTTTGGACAACTGAACCTCAGTTGTGAAAGTTAATATCATTACAGAAAGCTGAAACCTGAGAGGAGGAAAATAAAATCGATGTATCATCTCCCCACTACCTTGGTTCTTTTTCTGATAGTGTAATATTTCTCAGAATAAAAAGGGATATAAAATGACAAGGAACTAATATTTTCCAATTAACATGAGTTTCAACCACCAGCCTTTTTTATCATTTATAAAAATGAGAAATCCTGCATGCTTTCATATTTCTTCCCATGGCTTCTATTGTCTTTATTGGTTTTTCTTTCAGTCTTAAGTTACATAAAAGGTGGAGAGATAACACATTGGGTAATGTTCCATCCTCAGAAACTTGGGGATATGACTTCAGAATCCCAATCCACATAACAAGATAAGCACAACAATATGTGTATCTAACCCCAGCACTGGGAAGTATGGAGATAGGTGGATTCCTGGAGTTCACTGGCCAGATGTTCTAGCTGATTCAAGAATGCTGTTGAGAGATACTGTCCCTGAACTAAGACTAGTGAGTAATTGAGCAAGGCACCCTCTGTCAATGTATGCCCTCCATAGGCATACATATGTACACAGGCCTGTTCACATGAACACTCACACCACACTCACTCAAACACATGAGCAACAGAGAGAGAGAGAGAGAGGAGGGAGGGATGGAAGGAGGGAAGGAGGGAGGGAGTAAAGGAAGAAGGGAAGAAGGGAGGGAGACAGAGATAGATAAAGAAGCTGTTATCAATATTATAACATTTTATATTTTTATTAGCCTATTATTATTTATTTAGAATTGACAAATGACCATTTTGTCAATTTCTTCATTTTTCACATGGTGAATATAATAAAATTGTTCCAGACATTATTTCACTTTGATTTAAGTAAAAGAATATCATGAAATCATGAATAATGCATATATATATGTATGTGTATGTGTTCTCATAATGGAAATAAATAAAATTGATAAATTTAATATCTGGAAGATGAAGTGTTTCCATCAACCAAAACATTAATTATTATTTAAGTTGGGAATGGAAAAGTAGGGGATAATATACGAACAAAAAATCAATTAGTGAAATAGATTCACATGCAGAGTACTATAAGGGAATAATTTTCAGGAAAGTTTCCATCCATCGCCAGATGAAGGTTCTATGGTGATATGCAAGATCAAAATTTTTTGCCCGGCAATGGATGGAGATAGAGACAGAGACCCACACTGAAGCACCGGACTGAGCTCCCAATGTCCCAATAAGGAGCAAAAGGAGGGAGAACATGAGCAAAGAAGTCAGGACCACAAGGGGTGCACCCACCCACGGAGACAGTGGGGCTGATCTATTGGGAGCTCACCAAGGCCAGCTGGACTGTGACTGAAAAAGCATGGGATAAAACTGGACTCTCTGAATATGGCGGACAATGAGGGTTGCTGAGAAGCCAAGGAAAATGGCACTGGGTCTTGATTCTACTTCATGTTCTGGCTTTGTGGGAGCCTAGCCAGTTTGGATGTTCACCTTCCTAGACCAGGATGGAGGGGGGAGGACCTTGGACTCCCCACAGGGCAGGGAACTCTGACTGCTCTTTGGACTGGAGAGGGAGGGGGAGAGGAGTGGGGGGAGGGGAAGAGGAGTGGGGGGAGGGGAAGAGGAGTGGGGGGAGGGGGAGGGAAATGGGAGGCTGGGAGGAGGTGGAAATTTTTTTTTTCAAAAAAAATAATAAAAAAAAAATTTTCAGGTAAGTTATGTTGTGTATTTGAACCAAAAACCTAAGATATGTGGAAGAGCAAATAAACTCTTTGCTCCAGTTGCCATATGTACCAAAATTATTCAGCAGAAATGCTTGAAATGATGAGATTCTGAGATAGCTTGTTTGGAGCCAGACTCTTTTCGTGTACTTCTATTATGTTTCCAGATTCATGGTGCTGTTATGAACACACGATTACAATTCCATATAACTAGATATAGTAGATGTATAAGAGCTGCAGAATTGAATTCAATACTCAATTGCTAGAGTCTCTCAGAAAGAAAAGAAAATGAACATGAAAATGAGCACCAAGTATCCACATAAGGGAAAAAAATCCTATTTACTTTGTTCAAATCATAGATGAAAGCCTGTTCCTAGTCGACTAGACTCTGATTTCTTTCTCTCTCTTCCTCTCTCTCACTCTGTCTCTCTCTCTCAATATGAAGCCTAGATTGGCTCCCTGAACTCATTATACAGCTGAGGAATAATTATTCTATGGAAAATGGAACTTCTGATCCTCCTGCCTATCATCTCCAGCGTTCTGGTTGCAGGTTCCTGCTACCACATCCAGTTTCTCTGGTGCTAGCTAGGGATGGAACATGGAATGTTATTCATGACAGGATATTACTCTATCAACTGAAATACATTCCAGGCCAACATCTCATTGTTTTTTTTTTAAAGGAAAATGAAAAACATACTTTACAAAATACAGCATCAAATCTGACCTACTGAAAATTCTAACACATACAAGACTTGGTCACAAGCTTGAGCACTCAGTTTGATAAATTACCAATTTATTGAAGTGAAGGAATACAAATAAAGCATTGTGGTGGGGAAATTTAAAAGTAAAGCAAACAATGAAATGTATCTCTTTGTCAAGCAGATGATATTTATACTTCTTGCCAAAACGTCTTCCAAAAGTTTTCCAATTTTCTGGATGCATTTTTAATTATAAGTTATAAAATAAATGAAGATCACATTTCAGCCCACTCTGTTTTGAACCAACACTCCTGGCCTATTTTCCTTGCATATTAATTTTTAAAAAGAGGTTTATGGTTTGAACAAGAACACATACCCATAAAATTTCCAGTAACTTAAGCTTGTTGTCTATCAAAACTAATGTCTAACAGATCTCTTTATAGTCCTCTGTGTGAATAATAGATGAAAATCCAAATAAATAAAGCTGTTCAAATGTCTAGTTTTATAGTTATACTCCCCTTTCTCTCAAATGTGTATGTGAATATATATTCAAATTATAGCTAAAAATCTGTTCCTAGACTCCTAAGCTCCCTCTGACTTTATTCTTTCTTTCTTCTTTGAGATTTGAAATACAGCCTGGCTTCTGGAAGTCACTATGCAGCCCAAAAATGATCTTAATATTGCATATAAACCTGAAATTCTGATCACCCTGCCTGATTATATGTATGTATATATGATATATTTAAACATGTGATACCCCTATACACACACACACACACACACACATTGTACTTATGATTTCATCTACTCACCACCCTGTTTTATGGATTAAATACAATAAAATCAGAAAGTACAGCTGAGCTCCTTAACTAGACGCTACCTTCTTACTATCTTCCCTGCCAGAGAAGGGTAATGACCCATCATGTTCATTGTTTTTCTGAAATATAGCATATCTATCATCTCTCCAGGAAATCTACTCTTGTCAAATATTCTTACTGGACACACAGAACTTTATAACACATATTATGTACGTCTAAGCATGGTTACATGATTTTATTTTTCTTTGTAAAGTTGAGTGATGAACTCCATGACTCTGCTATTGCATTGGTTTGTCTACTGTGTACAGCTGATGAAAATGCATGAATGCAGTCACTGACCATTAGTGGTTTATTAATAAATTACACTTATAATAGAAAATACACCCATATCTGCTTACTGGTGTCTTATTTGCAAAGAGAAAATGGTCACTTCCTGAAATTATATATCAAGCACTATGATTACTTCCTATCTAACACACTACAAAATGTTTTACTTTCTGGAATGTTTGCAGCAATGCAATTGCTACAGCTGAAATTCTAGGATGAAATACCTTTACACGTTTTGCTGAGTATGTTGTCTGTAGAACGTTTTCAAGTTGTGGTTTCAAAGTATCAAGGGGGAGAATGCGTTTTTTACTTAGACTTTTTTTTCACCATTAATGACCTATGACTACTCTTTGTCATTTAAAGATATAATCATTTAACATTAATGGTCACTTAATAAATGGTGTCATATCAGGATAACACCTTCCTTTTGTCCATACTGTCAGAATGTAAGTGAGCAACAGACTGTAGGTGTATCAGAAACAGGCACATCCAGGTCTTTGAGAGGACAAGAAGGGGCAAAGTTTATTGTTTTATCACATGCTGCAGACTTCGTTATTTCTGCGATAAAATCTACAGACATAATGAAATTTAATTGAACAATTAAGGTGATTGTGTACTTTGATGGCACTTCATAAATTGCCACAGTGAGAACCCGAAGAGAAGATATACAAAAATTAGAAATATTTAGATGTCTATGTAAATATACACATATATTTATGTGGAACTGGAAAGTACTGAGAGGAAATAGTATGATCAAAGAGTTGACATAATGATGAATTGGAGATGCCTCTCATGTTGTATACTCTTAATAAATGACGGGATATGTATATTTTTGATCAAAAGAGTGATGTAATAAAATCAAAGGTGCTATTCAGTTATCAATTTCATAACTAACATACTTAAAGAAAATGTATCTTGATCAAGTTGTATTAATTAGTTCAAAACCAATCCTAAAAATGCAATTTAACATCAAGTTTCAAATTAAGATATTTTATATTTTTATGAATAATAGAATAACTTTCAATTTAAATTTCTGTGCTGATATTATTATATGAATATCTATATAAGATATTTTTCCTCTTTAAATATATGTCTTGGTGAAGTGTAAAATAAAAAATATAGCTAAAATCTGAGTGTGTGTCAATGGTGTAGGCTACCCATTCTGAGAAGCAAATTAGTTAAGAAATTAGTAGTGATATATGATAACTAAAGAATCCACTCTTTACCATGTATTAAAAACAAATGGGTCATTTTAATTAGCTGGTTAGTATTTGAGAAAGAGTTTATCTAACAATTTTACTCATAAATCATATTTACTGTAGATGTTTTCTAGGTAAACATGTATTATTCTCCACTCCAGAAATCATTTACTATCGGTTTGTTCCAGCAAAGATTTAAATCCTCCAAGGCTCCCATTGAGTTTATATTGAGAGTCAGCAGATGGAAACATGGCAGAAGAGTGTGTAATGAGAAAAGACAGCAGTGTCATTGTATAATTGATTGTACAATGTGGTGCAAAAAAAAATAGATGCATGATACAGTGCTCGAAAAAGCTTGAAAAATCAGATTCTTTCTCCTGAAACATGAAATCTTGGTACCATATTAATTAAAATGCAGTTTCTAAAAATTAATATGGTTCTCCGTCTTGATTGGCTTATATATGAAGTCCACATTCTCAGTTTTAGTGAATTGCTACCTTGTTTGCTCCATCTTCTGGGCATCTGATAGTACAATGAAATTTTCAGAAAGATAAAGTTCATAAATAAAGAAGGTTGAATTTTTATCAACTTGTTATTAGAATTAAACGTGAAGGTGAGTTATGTCTCAAAAAGTTTCGAAATTGGTAATTAATAATGTAAACAGAGAGCAGTATGTTGATATAAATTTCAAGAGGTAAAAAAGTAAGAATGAGTAACGAAACAGAATTGGTGTGCCCATCACTGCACCCATTCCATTCTCACCTCATGAAAAAGTCATTCTTGGAAAATTTATCTTTAATCATCAAATAACACCCTAATACACAAAAGTGACCACATACAGATTTATGAATTACAACACTATCCTCATATGTATATAATTCTATTGTCAACTCTTATAATTTTAACCTCTCACAGTACCTATTGTCGATACTAAAATATCTGAAAAGTAGGCATTAGGTGATTAGTTATACAAGCAATTTGCTTCATTGCTTAGATGATATGCCATTAAAATAATACATCGAAAGAGGACAATACTAAGTCAAATTAATGAATTTCTAATGATGGACTATCCAGTAATAAGATGCTGGCTAAGGAAACAATTTTAGAGAATTTTTTTAAATCAAATTCAAGCTATAAAGCTGTATTTCACCTGAACATTCTTTAAATTTTTACATACTCTGTTAAGCAGTAAAGGTCCAGACAATGGTGAAGGAAATAAATAATATTTTAAAAATAAGAGTCCTGCTTTAAGAAAACCTGCCTACAAATCACAATCCCAGAGAACTTAGACAACATCGAGGGCACTAAGAGAGACTTACATACATGGGAAGTAGAAAAAGACAAGAACTCCTGAGTAAATTGGGAGAATGGGGACCTTGGGAGCGGGTTGAAGGGGAGGGGAGAGGAAGGAAGGGGAGCAGAGAAAAATGTAGAGCTCAATAAAATAAATAAAAAAATAAGAGTCCTGATGGGCATATTCTGTTGCTCAAACAACCCTACCACCATCACCACTTGTTGCAGAGAACAACTAATGATGTCAGGACAAGATCTTTCCATATCTTCCTCTGGAGGAATAGAAAAGATTACTGTAGTGTCATGCAAGATTTTGATTAATACTTGAACCTTCTGTAAGTATTTAGGTAATTTTACTGTGTTTGCTGGTTGATTCTATCATTACTTAATGACTATGGTCCTCTGTAACTTTATTCCAAAATCTTAGTTTTGAAGACAATTGACTCAGGACATAAATTTTTGTCCATTATTAAACACAAAGCATTTGATTATGCACTTACATTCAGGGTTTAGGTGCAAAAAAATTGATGTTGATTTACCTTTTACTGATTGAAATCATAGTCTTGACCATCCAATTCAGTTTTATCAAAATTTTCTGAGCAGCTTATCAAGTAATCAACAGAAGTGTCTATGTTCAATACTGTCCCTTCATAAAGTCAAAGCCAAGGGGTAAAAGATTAATACATTTTAATATTAATTTATTAAAATTTATTTAACTTAAGGAACTAAAATGTATTACATACTGAGCTCAATTGTTTTTGAAATTTGAAAACATGTATGGACAGAAGAATATATGTGGACTTTAAATCAATGAAGGTTCAAAGTCAAATATATACATGTTCACACCTATATTTCATATTGGATATAAAGTGTACATATATATATGAATATTTTCCACAGACAATAAGTAAATACAAGCACACAAACATTCATTCACAGTTATGCTACATCATAAACAATAATATTTATATAAAGATGAAAACAATATTAGCAAAATGTTTTATGCTTTTCCTGTGGAAGATGCTGTGTTGCATGTATTTCATTGACTTTGTTTCTATTTTGAGACTTGGAGTTACTGAGGAGGGACCAAGACCCTATTTCCTGAAGAAAATTAATTCTTACTCATTATTGACCTCTTCATAAAGAACAAATAGCAAAAATAGAAGCGAAAGGTGAACCATAGCACATTTTTTCTTTGACTACAAGAACTTCACTTTTTTTCTTTCAGTGATCAATGTCTGTACCCTGTAGAATTATGACTTGCATGTCACCTATTGAAAGTGGGTCAGACAGTCAATGTAGCACTGTTAACCCTTCCATCACCCTTCAATTGTCTAGTGTCACCATGACCATGAGCTCTTTAATTTTCAGGTTAGATTCCTTCCAGAAAACTCTTGAAGAAATTGATTTCTGACTGTAAGTGACTTATACTATGCATGGTGTGTACAACAGATCCTACATTAATCTGAGGTGGTTGGATTAAAAATCAGCTTCAAATTGCCAGATATTGATTTTCAGGATAAAAATGTTTTCATCATTTAGTGAATTTTATAGTATCTCTTTTGGATTTCTCAATATTCTATCTAACTAAGATTAATAAATTGAGATGATCATTTTGGAGTTTAGTTTTAACAGGTGATCTTCATTTTTCTTTCAGTTTCATAAATTACCTTCTTAGGCACTGCACTACGTTTTTGTATATCTAGATTTGGTCATGTATTTCCTATAAATAGGATTCAAGATGATGAAAAATTAGTAGGAATTTTAATTAGTTAGTATTACAAATATAAGTCATCCATGAGACTGATAGATTTTTTTTACATCAATGTTTTAGTTAATATGTAATTTCTTCCTTTGATAGTTTCTAATAATGAACTGAAAGCAAATTCAATTTTAGCCCATACCTGAAAACATAAACAGCAACTTGTGCTTGTGTAGTGTTTGCGGTTGTCAAAGAGTCACTCATCCTCCTTGGGAAATTTTGTTCACATTGAAAATCAAGAATATTATTTGGAATGGCACCTGAAATCTGTGGTAATCTATATTTTCTTTAAAAAGTGTACCTTTTGTGTTTTCTGATGGTCTGAGAATTAAAATCTCCAAATTCATTAACAATAACATATAGCATATTCATACTATATATAACATAGTATATTCAAATTGAGTTTTGAGCAAGCACTCTTTCATCAGTGTCTAATATAAACACAAGATAAAGCATGCAACTTTGAGAAAAATATCCTAGATACATGACTAGATACAAAAATTTCACTTACAGCCTTGAATATTATTCTGGTGAAATAATGGAGTCCAAGAAATAGTTAAATACTGTATAATACATGCACATGTAAAACTGACATCAACCAAGTATAAAACTGAAGACAAATGGATTATCTAAAGCATAGGCAGTGGTAGAACTCTTGAGAGAAAATAAGACCACAAGAAGATGAATCAGACCACAAGAATGATGACTCAAGATAAATATAGTTGTTTATAAACACATTAAGGTTCCAGGGTGAGGAGGCCAAAGCAAGAGATCTGCGTATCCCAGACTACTCAGAGCTACAGAGTACATACAATCATACTATAAAATATTTGCGGTGCATGTGTGTGTGAGTTTTTCAGATGTGTGCATGTGTGAGTGATACATTCCAGTCTTTACACATATATACCCAAGTGCAAAAAATAGTTATATAATATTTTTATTATTTTGTTTTTTTACTTTTTTCTAATTAAAAAAATATAAGGTTAGAGACATTTTTGTAGAAATACAGTACATGGAATTAAGTAGAAACTTAGTACATCATAATTAAAAATGTACATTCTAATAACTATTACTTTATAGTAAAATTATCTTAATTCAAGTAAGGTAACAAGGAGAATGTCCTTTGATTTAAACTTCAATTTTGTGTTCCTTCAGAAGATAATTTGTAGCTATTTCTACCTAAAACATATCCAATTTTAACTTTGTTAAACTTAACATTTTTGATACCAATAGTTTTTGCTTGACAGAAACAGTGATCACCCATCTGGCAAGTATTTGGACTTGTCTAGATTAGGATTAGATTAAAAGAAGTGGGAATTTCTAGCTAAAATGAAAGCATCAACTTTGATGACAACACAAGGAGATACAAAGGAAGAAGTTTGCTTTTTTTTTAACTTCTTAATGATTAATGCTTCTTCTGTTGCTGTTGCTGCCACTTTCTTTCATTGACATCAACATCAGATCCAAGTTTGTTTGTTTTTATTTATTTTTTGTTTTGTTTTGTTTTGTTTTAACTTTAGTTGGGTTGAAGACCAAGGACTCTCTAGGAAACTTGAGACCTGAAGGTCTGGATCTGAGCACTTGGGGGAATGCACTGAGCAACTGCCTCATTTTCAGCCTTGCCAGAATGAATACAGTCCTTGTTACACTTACCAGACTAGACTTTATAAGTCAGTCTAATAGATATCCTTTTAATTCTAGCAATTCTATTGACTCCCTTCACCTAGAGAACATCAGCAAATTCAGAATTCGGCTTTTCAAACTGTCTCTGTGTTAACAAACTCATGGACGTCTCACTAAAAAAGGACTTAGAGGAGGCTGTCTGTGATGTCAGCAGAGCCTGGAATGCACAAATGGCATAAATTATGAGGAATCAAGGATTAGGATTTAATCAATAGTTGACTTTCTAATATGTTCAAGGATTATTTGTTTTTGCTACTAATAGTCTCACCTTTATGATTGTTAAATGATCACCCTTTAATAATGTAGAAGATAGTTCAGCAGAGATACACACCAGTTATTCACCACCTGAAGTCAGGGGATTCTTTTTTTCTTTTAAAATCTCAAGGTATGAACATTCATATTTCTCCTTTTTTTCTCTTTTATATATTATGTATATTATGCAGTAAAACCGATAATTTCTTTTGTTTTAAAGGAATACCTACCTGCTGGCCAGTTCATAAAACACGCCTTTTTTCTACTCAGGGTTGAAAAGACAAGTTGTATTCACATTGATTTCTGCTTCATTAGAATTCATAGATATTCTCTACACTTTATTTTGTGTTTTCTTTTTGTCTAGAACATAAGAAATGGAATGATTCAAGAAGTCTCCACTTTAAAATTTTATGCCTCTAAAGGAAGTGAATGTGCTATAACAAAAAGAAATCTATTTTTCCATGTTTGTTGAAGCAACATAGTCCAGAAAATTTTCAAAATGTGTTATAAATGGCTGAACAGCTAAAGAAAATGTGATATATACACAAAATAAACTGTTATTAATAATTAAGCAATGAAATCCCACCATTTAGTATAATATCCAAAGGCACAAAGAACATTATGTTAAAAAAAATAAGTCAGATTGGACCTGTATTGCATTATTTCATATGTGATATCCCAAAATATTGATTCATGGGAATTAGCATTGAGTGGTTTATGTCAGAAGATAGGGAGGACAGAGGTACAGAAGGTTGGGGAGAAGCTAATCAATAAGAGGTTTTATTCATATAATTTCTATTTTATCAGAGTATGTAATTGTTTTATTTTATTGTTGTGATTAGTTAATCTGTTACTATGCTTAATTTACCAATTGAAGGTTATCGAAAAGATTATATATAAAATAAAACACAGTAAATTTAGGTTTTTTTTATTACTCAGAGCTCTAGGTATTCTTTGAAGATCTTAAAAATGTATAATCCATAGATGTGGAGAACTAATGTTTCTGAAATCATTTTCTTATCTTAATAACTCCGTGGAAACACAATGATATCTCCATTTTCACTGAAAAAGATAGAATACTTAAGTACTTTGTCCAAAGACAAATCTGTTAAATGATATTTAATTTTGTAGCATGATTAATAAAAACCCAGAGACAGATATTGGGGTTCAACCTGAAGATCAGAAAAGCAAAGCAGCCAGCTGTTAGAGAGCTCTTATCTCTATGAAATTATCAGACTGAAAGAGCATGAATTACTGGCTCATCCTGCCTTATATTCCTCTCTAGTTCTGGTATTAATGGCATGTACCACCACGTCCTGGCCTCTGTGACTAACTAGTGTGGCTGCTGGAACTAAAGGTGTGTGTCACCACTGCCTGGCTTGTATGGTTGTCTTGTGTGGCTGTTTCACGTTCTGATCTTCAGGCAAACTTTATTTATAAAATGAAATATCTATACAATTTGATTTTATGTTTATATGTTTATAGTTTATGCTACAGAGTTTGAGATTTAAACATTGAATCATTCACTTGTGAATGAGAACCAAAATACAATGATCACGTGTAGGAGTTCGAAAGCATCTGAATTTACCTGAAACGACACAACTCAGTGAGATAATAGCACATTTACTTTACTGTGTCTACTCCCTTTCCCCAAACACTTTCACCACCTTGTAGGCTAAAATGCTTTGATGGCAAATACTGGTATACTGTAGTGTGTAGGGGAGTGGTGACTGATGGCTCCAGTTCACTGTGTTTTCCAGGCAGAAGATGAGTTGTGCATTTACCAAAAGCCCCAGCAAGAGACAGTCACAGTTCAAGTCATGATAAAAGGAAAGCAGATGAAAACTAGCTAGTATATTACTAAAAATCTTTAGAACTTGACATTTTCCTGTATGTGTGTTTTTACAGAGAAGGGGAATGTAAAACAATTTATAAGAACTTTGAGTGATTTTTGGCAAGAGATGGGAATTGTCTGAGTAATGAAAACTTTTACTAGGAAAAAGGGATTGTTGGAGATATCTTGAGAGTTTGAGGTGGCTCTTCCTGTTGCAAATAAGCAGTAGCGTTGGTTATAAAATTTGGGACGAAAATGTTTTATATTTATTGATGTGGTTAAAATCATACAAGATTTCCTGGGTGCCTATTTCAAAAAAGTCTTAGAGAAACTATTGAATAGTTTCCAAATCATAATTCGGTTTTAGTAAGAATGCCCTTTACTTTTAGTTAGAAAATTTAAAGGTAAGGTGTTCTATTATGGTGGAAATTTTACATTTTGTGTATTTTTAAATTACTTTCCAGTTGGGTCTTTAATTGTGCAAATCTTTTAGAGCATCTGTATCTTTCGCTTTCTTTTTGAGTATTTCAAATATTTTCTTTTTCTAGCTGCATCTTTGACTGTAAGTTGGTGATTGCTGCTTAGGTGTGACTACAGATGATGAAGAAGACATTTCAGAGCAAAACAGGGAAGAGTTCTGGGAAATTAGAGACCATACATGGCCAATATACCTTGTAGCTTCTTTTTAAGTATGAACTGCGATGCCAAGGGGAATTTTAGAAATACAACATCGAATTGGGAAGCAATATTTACTAACCCCTTCTAAAGATTCACAAGTCAGAAATCTACAATTTATTGCAATCAAGTTTGATATTCATAAGGGAAGCTAAGAAATTTGTGTTACAAAACTAAGGTTAAATCCATTATTCTTTGTTTCAGATTTTTGCATACTTAGCATTCTTCCAAAATAACCATGAAATAAAAATGAAAAAATCTAGTAAAATAAATAAATATGGTATAAATATACCCTATCACCTTTTAGGTGCTGAAAATACAATCTTATGCATCAGTAATCTTTAAGCCCAGAATGACATCGTAAGAATGGTTCTTGGGACTCTAGCAGTTTTTTCCCAGCAATGAGGAACCCACAGCCTTGGTGTGACCTGTCAGCTTGTGTGAGAATAACCTTCACTGTTTTAAACTCAATGGATTTGTCTTTGTCCTGCCCATATCTATGGTTCTCATGGAAAAATGGAAAGAATACCTACTTCCTTAGGAGAAGTGTAAAATTTATTCTTATCAGCTATTTTGGAGGATAGCCATCCCTGCTGGTTATGGGGCAACTGAAGACACTTCAGGAACTGTTCTTGTTCAGTCTTTTCTCTGCAGGAATGAAAACACGACCCTATACAATGCTTCTCTGTCTTGTGCCTCAGATACCAAGACACAGGTGCTTTGGTGACTCCTACAGAGACAGGGTAGGTAAAAGCATTCGGATTTCTCTTCCCTGCTGTTGGCAAACTGCAGTTCTTTGCTGTCTTCCATGAAGTTGGAGTTCCCCCAGCATGAGTAAATGATGCACACTGTTCTACACCACAGTTAGCTACAAATTTGAATCAACTTTGCTTTCCTTCTTTCCAAACCCAAACAACATTTAAACTACTCTCTATTTTGATGATGCTCCATCTTTTCTGTTTGCTTGGCTCTGTACAACCATTCATTGTACGGGAAAAGAAAAATAAAGTAGTGATATTGTTACTTGACAGGTTTTTTTTTTCTAAGACATATTTACTACTGAATAATATGTAAAAGATTATATTGTACAAGAGGTCAAGTAACATACGTAACCAAGAGTTTAGTGATTAAAGTTTATGGTCATGGAATTACGTCAGAAGAAAGGCTGTGCCTTACTTATAATCAAACCCACAAACTTAACCAGGGAATAAATATATTTTAAATGCAATAAATGCTAATGGTGAGATTTGGGGTTATCATAAATATGTGAATGATTTTAATCAATCAATCTATGAAAAATATTTTCATAAGCATCTCAAATCAAGAGCTCAGTTTCCTCTCTTCTACTAATGTGATGTTTGGTTTTAAAACTCAGCTAGTAGGAATGAAAGTCTAATTCAACCTCACTGTTTTTCCTTTTATCCCAACCTCTTTACACAAGTTTTAAAGAGACTTAGACTATAGCTGAGAGTCAGGCAGTTCAATATCTATTTACTTCCTTTAGCTAATTTAGAAACCATTGTTCATTTCTTTTAGATTTTTTGACATTGATATCTCCAGGCGAACAGGAATCCCTTTACTGTATGCACTGTGTGTGTGTGTGTGTGTGTGTGTGTGTGTGTGTGAGTGCTTTCTAACTCATCAACAATGCTCATTTTTCAGAGTAACTGTACCCCTGAGTCTCTAACAGAATCCAGGCTTAGCAGTCCTTTCTAATTTTGTGCTACTTTGTCCATTACATAAAGGTGAATGACCCTTCCTGTTCTTCATCCTGATTCCAGCTTTTCCATCCCAGGAGGATGGTGAATTAGAACCTCCAGGGAAGACATTATGTTTACAGCAATCACTTCTTCGCCTCAGTATGACTTTGCTAGACTACAGTCTTGACCTCTCTAGCCACTCCACTTACAATATCCACTTCTCCCCCGAGCCTCAAATCATTCAAGGCTGCTTCAGGTTTATTTAGTGAACCTTTTCACTTTCTAGCATACTACAAATTTTATGTATGCATGTAGAACTATCCCTCTCCCTGAAATGAAAGTTCCACATGTGGAGGTTTCTTATTGACATCTTTTAAAATTTCTTGTCTCTTTCCGTACCCAATATCAGGAGTCCTCTGTGAACACAGGGAAACATATATGTGTAATGGATTTGCTGCTGCGAGTCCCCAGCAGCTTGCTGCAGTCCGCAGCCAGTCCCAAGCAAGCAAGTCACATGAGACCATGCAGCAGGTCCCCGAAGAAAGGTGGCTTATCCCCGGCAGCGTCCCCAGCGGCTATCCATGTGGCAGCAGGCAGAAGAGACAGGCAGATAGGCACACCATGCAGAGTGGAGTTGCACATTTATTTAGTGGTTATGGAAGGGAGGGGAGAAGGGGAGAAGATGAGAGAGAGAGAGAGAGAGAGAGAGAGAGAGAGAGAGAGAATAGGCTGAAACTGCCTCTCCAAGAGGGAGACGGAGAAAGAGAGAGAGAGACTAAAGCTGCAAGCAGGAAAGAAGACCTGCCTGCCTCAGTGGATGGGGGAGAGAATGGGCGTGACTTGTCTCTTAAAGAGACAGAACAATATGTAATAATATATATTCCCATGCTCAGAGATGATCTGATAATTCTTCTGCTCTTCTTAAGGAAATTCCTACTAAAAGAAAAACACATCTCTACTTCTGACTGTCCTTGTAAATATACCATAGAATAAAAACCTTTCTGCAACTCCTTACTGTGATCATATCCTTTCTGGTGAAGCTCCAGGGACAGTTGCTACTGCAGGATTCAGCACATCTCAATTTTACTTCATTTATTCACGGGTACTATCGTGCTGATTATCAATTATATGAATGTGATGGGCAACTCAGTCAAACTGATATTTCGAGAGAACTAAATTTCCCACTCAAAGTATTGGAATAAAAAACTACTGCAGCTGACTCAGATAGTTGAATAGACACGTTTATCTTATTGTATCAGTTGAAAAGTTACCAGAGAGTTCTAGTAACAACTTCCATTTGTAATTTCTGTTCCCTGACAGGAAACCACAGGTAGACAGCTAATGATGCAAAGTCTCTCTGAAGTTACAAGAGAGATAACAGAGATAAGTTTATAGCAATAGCAATGGACTGATCTGGAGAATGTCTCCCAAAACACACACACACATACACACACCACTCTTTTCTGTTCTGTTGGCATATTTGATTGCTGTTTTCCAAGTAAGATTTGTGATATAGTAATTAAAATAGCACTACCAGGCTCTTCTATCTGAACTGTCCTAAGGTAGTAATAACAATGCTTTGTCTAAACCAGTAGTTCTCAACCTTCCTAATACAGTGACCTTTTTAATACATGTTGTCATGTTGTGGTGACCTCCAAGCATAATTTTTTGTTGCTTCTTCATAACTGGAATTTTGATATTGTTATGAGAGAGCCAAAATGTAAATATTTGACATTCATGTCATATTCCTTGTGATCCCTCTGAAAAGGTCATTTTCACCTGTAAAAGGGGTCTCAACCTACAGGATGAGAATAACTGGTCTAAGCAAAAATAGTTTTTGTTCACTTCTATATATAGTTCATTATAAGAACATTATGAAGGATATATGCTATATGTGTGTGTGTGTATGTGTGTGTGACTTTAATTTTTATTATTTTTAAAATGTGTGTGTTTGTGTGTGTGCATGCATGCATGCTCATATGTGTGTGCATATGAGTGGATAACAAGAAAGCTCAGAATTGCTCGATTCTCTGGATTTATAATGTTGAGGAATAATCTTTTTACGCTGTGAAGTTGTCACTCAGATTGGTTTAATAAAAAGCTAAACAGCAAATAGCTAGGCAGGATGTTACAAGCACAGATAATGCTGGGAATAAGAAGGCAGGGTTGCCAGACAGAGAGTGAGCAAGGCCTCCAGAAGGACAGGTAAATGCTATGAGTCTCATTGCAGTGTGTCAGTGAACAGAAATAGGTTCATTTAAGTTATAAGAGCTAGTGGAACAAGCCTAAACCATCCGCCTGGCTTTTGAAATTAATAATAAGTCTCCATGTCATGATTTAGCAACTAGCAAGAAAACCTCCTACACTAGAGTTACTGGCTCTTCTGAGTTGCCTGATGTGGATACTGGGAACTAAATTAAGGTTCTATGGAAGAGCAACAAGTACTCTTAATTGCTAAGGCATTTTCCTTCATACACACACACACACACACACACACACACACACACACAAACACACACAGTTTCAAAAGACGAGAGGTTTTTTTTTTTTTTTGCTTGCTTGCTTGCTTTTTTATGTCACAGAAACTCAGTTAAGTTAACTTTTCATCCATTTCTTTTATAACAACATCCAAAAGAGTGATTTTCTTTACTACTATGTTCATTCATACTTTGAAGGCAGTAATGATAACATTGATAACAATAAAACACATTTGCCATCCTTGAAACCCTTCATACATAACAGAGGATTTATTGCCCCCAGCATAGTATACTTTTCAGCAAACAAAGAAAAGATCAAGCTTCCAACATGTCACCTAATTATTAGGTAGACCTTTCTTATCCACACAAGCCATCCTTCTGCAGGCTTTGTGCATCTGTGAGCACCATTCTCCTACTCTAGTGCTCATGAATGGATTGCTTTGAAGAATTTTTTTTTCTTTGTCAGTTCCTAGGAATGAAGGACAAGGATGTCTTTAAACTATATAAATTATACAGGGAGCCTAAACACCTGCTCTAATTGTCTTTAGTACTCTACAAAAACATGCGGCAAAAGCACATGTAATTGCTGCTTTCATGGAATAGAGTATAAAGTGATCACTTTTCAGGAACAGCGTGTGCTGCTCTCATTTTCCCACCTCATCCTTCAGTTCCCTATTCTTCTGTGGCTCAGGTGCACTTCGCCTGTACTCAGCATATGCTTAAAAAACACAAGGCCAGGTTGGACGGTGGTGGTGCACACCTTTAGCCCCAGCACTTAGGAGGCAGAGGCAGGCAGATCTCTGTGAGTTTGAGGCCAGCCTGGTCTATAAGAATTAGTTTCAGGACAGCTCGGACTGTTAAACAGAGAAACCCTGTTTCAAAAAAACAACAAACAAACAAACAAAACAAGCAAGCAAGCAAGCAACAACAACAAAAAGACGCAAGTCCATCACTGCCTCCAGATCACTACATCTTTTCGTTACTTTTCTTCTTTGCCCTGTCTTTGGCTGCTTCTCCCTTTCAGGTGAGAGCACAAAATTTACCTTTCCTGAGCACAGCAGGTAGATCTGCCTCTGTGGACAAATATTACTCCGTTGAGCCCCTTGAAGTAACTCCCCATACTAGTCTGCATCATGCACCAATTTGCATTCTTCTTTCTATTCAGCAGAGTGAGAAATATGCTTTATCTGGAAACCAGAATCTTCCCAGCAGTTAGGAAGGTGCAGACATAATAGGGCATCATTTGTAATCAGTTCTTTCAAACATAATAGAGATAAATCAAAATGAAAAGTTGGCTCATCCAATGACAAATTGTAATCACTTCAAAAAAAGTTAAGCTGTAAATTTTAAGTGTCCAGAAAACATTAAGAAACATAATTTTGAAAAAATACAATCAGAAGGCCTCCTGAATAAGCTATAGTTTAAGGTTGTGGTACTTATTTAAATTAGAGTTGGATCCTTTCTGGATTCTTTGTAACAGCATTTACTATAAAAATTGGAAGTCCTAGAATCTGTTTGTACATTATTTTGTAAATAATATTTTCTCCTCTAGATCAGTTCATTTGTATTGGAAAATTAATAAGAATTAAACATAAACCTCTTTTTTTTACATTTCTGAGACAGTTTGCGCGATATTAGGCACAGTAATATTTCAATAATTGTAGTTAGAGGTAGAAATTCTAAAGTGTTTGTGATTACAGCCCAAACATACTCATATAATAAAAAATATGAAACCAGGGGGAAACATGGCTTTTTGAAATTCACAAAACAAGTCTGTTTGGGCTGATGGGTTCACATACTCCAGGAATGACTTTGCCAAGTCTAATGCAGGTCCAGCCGGCCACATGGCTATGTAATAACGATATTGGGAAAAGCACAAGCGAGAGCAGAAATGATACTGGCTTCAAATTCAGCTTTCACTGATGAGCTAAATGAACTGGCAGTGCTTATAGGAGAGGGACTAGGAAGAGTAGCAAGAGCCAATTTTCTGTGCAGTCTAATACGACAATTTCTTTAGCCGCGGAAATTGGTTTAAAGTTCCCCTCTCCATTTTCACATGCCCTTTGTTCAGTGCCTCTTAAGAGCAGTGTGCAGTAGAGGATTCCTATTTGCTAAAAAGTTTTAATCATAGGAGATCCCTAGCAAAGTTTCAATAATTCTTTGGGCCCCAAAAAGTCAGGTGTCAGGAGCACAGGTGGGTTTTCATCCCTTACATTAAAGGTCTAACAATAGACAAAGGTCTGGCAGGACAGCCTAGGTGCCTAGACCAGTCTGTGATCTTTCTGAGTCTGCAGTGTAGGCAACCTGGGATCAGGGGACTGAAAGTGAAAGTCAGCAAGTGAGAAATGAGAATTTGATCCCATTAACCTTCTGGGAATGTACATTTGAATTGGTACTGGACAAAGGCCAAGGTAGGCTGCTACTAAATCCCTTGGCCAAGGCTCAGAGTAAACATACATTTGGACAAATATGTTTAATGCTTCTATTTATTAGATTTCTTTTCATGGAAAACACTAATACCACACATTTTGTTATTCTTCATAAAAAGACTGCCCTGACAAGTTTCTAACTAATGATATAATTACTTCATTAGGTAACATAATTAGAAATTACTTGAAGTCTAAAGAGCGCCTGGTAAAGAAATGCTTAATTTACTAAATAATTTCAACTCAGATGATTATTAAGTTAAAATCAGAAGTTGCTGAAAACCTCAAGTAATGGTTTTACCAGTGCCACATGATGGAGTAATTGCTCAATTAGCAATTAGTTACAAACAGCAGTGCCCTTTATTTTTACTTAAAATAAGTAAGCCAATTTCCACTCTTCAAAAATGAATATTAATTACATTGGAAAATTTTAAAAAAAGATTCACCTTTTATCAAAACCCACAGTCATACAGAAGCCTTATAGGATCTTATTTTTCACCCAGTTTAGGACTTTTAATTTATCCTAAAGTCGCTGAAGCAAAAAACATGTTAACATTCTTTTATAACCACCAAGGCAAAAAGAAACAAAACAAAACTACAATAACAACAACAACAACAAAAAAAAATGTAATAAAATAAAACTTGTTTGCACAGAGGATGAAGCAATATAAGTTCAAAATCCACAGATCATGGTTAGCCCTATCACTCATCTTAAAAAGTTTGCGTGGCTATTCTGTCAAAACTAACAGGGTATCTCTCTTGAACCCTTATATACATGGAAACCAAGGAGACCACATGGCTCTTTACTGTTTTGAAATGTCCTTAGAAGGGTCTCTCACTGAACAGGTAACAGAGTGAAAAAAAAAAAAAAACACTGTTGTATTAAGAGCGGCGGGGGCTGCATCCCCGGCACCCGGCCGCCTGCACGGCTAGCTTTACCCGAAATAATTATACGGAAACTGTATTCTTTTAAACACTGCCTGACCCATTAGTTTCAGTTTCTTATTGGCTAGCTCTTACATATCAATCTAACCCATTTCTATTAATCTGTGTAGCCCATGAGCTGGCTTACCAGGAATGATCTTAACCTGCGTCTGCCTGGAGTGGGAGAATCATGGCGACTCACTGACTCAGCTTCTTTCTCCCAGCATTCTGTTCTGTTTACTCCTCCCACCTATGTTTTAACCTATGAGGGCCAAGCAGTTTCTTTATTGCTTAACCAATGATATCAACAGATTGATATGACACTCCCACATCAAAACACACAAAAAAACCCACAAAACTCTATAGTCCATTCTTTAAAATGAAGAGGCAAAGATTGGGGATATAAGAAATTATACAAACATTGTTTCTTTTCTTGTGCCCCCCACGCATGCCTTTCAGGAAGTCTCCTTGACTTTCCAAGCTTTCATGACCTCTGCATCCAAATCCCTCTTCATCATCTGCCATCCTCTTGGCTTCCAAAGCATCTTCTGCTTCCACACCAGTCACCATAGACTTCAACAGTGAGGAAGCTGCCAAAGCTGCCAAGGAGGCCATGAAAGATAGAGGAATTAATGGAAACAAAGATATCTTGACTGGGACTAGTCATACAGGGTCTTAAGAATTAGGCACAAGATGAATCATCTTTTACTTTTAAACCTTTAGAAATGTTAGGATAAAAAGAAAACTTGATTTTTGCTGGACTGCTCTTACCATTTTTATTAAAGCAAAGCAAGTTCTTATAAAGTAGAAAATACAGAGGTACTGCCCAGGTGTTTCATTTTGGAAATATTAATATTTGTTATTAAATATTATCATATCTCCTAAAACTAGAACATGAATTTATATGTTACTATATTTGTCATTTTATACTAAGATAACAATAATAACTTCTTTTTCTATTGGCATTAGTAAGTATCATAAGTAGGAAAATTAGAAAAAAATCCAGACTTTGGGAGTGACATTAATGTTTTTTCTTCTTGTCCTAAGTTTTATGTTTTAATTAAAATATTTATGATTAATATGTTATTTTTGTCTACACTGATTAAGTGGTAATAAATTATATGAGAGAAATAAAAATTGCAAATTAAGAGCAGTTTGATGGTTTAGTGATTGAAGATACTGTCACCAAGCCTGATGACCCAAGATTGATACCTAGGACACACACGCTGGAAGGAGAGAATGAATCCTCATACACTGTCCTCTGACTTCCCCACATACACTGTGGTTCATCACACACACACACACACACACACACACACACACACACACACAGTTATTGTTTTGTTTTTTTCCTAGAGAGCCATCTCCTAAATCATCATTTGGGAGTTGGATCTAAACATGTGAATTGGTTGGTGAACAGATATTCTGATCTTCTATCTATTTAGAAAAATATTGTCTAGAATAAGAGTAGCAGAGAAAATCTACATGACATATCTACAACACAGCCATGAAGTCAAAGTTGGGACTCTCCAGGCAGAACACTTGCTTCACACAAACAGTGGATGGAATTCAGTCTTCAGTACTGTGGTTAAGTCATTACTTATATAGTCAGAATAAATTGAAAGTAAAACCTCAAGTTATTCCTTCTCCATACATTTCTCAAGATCCAGTGCTACCTAAGGTTTTTATATATTCTCCTTATTAATACATGCATACACATTTGATAATATTTGACATATCACATATTCAATATATATGACATACCATATATTTGATCATATTTGACCAGAAATATGTATTTCCAATTGTGTATCCTAAGAAAATGTATCAAAGTGGTACTACAAAGCCTCAGGACTTTTCCTTATATGAAAATAGGGCCCCTGAATTATGCTTAGTTAAGAAAAAGTCATCAAATACAAGGGTGAGAAGAAATTTATCATGGCAAATATCCTTTTAAGAGGAAGAAAAAAGCACACAAGTATCTTTTTACGGCAAAGGTATGAATCTGAGTGATGCATCTATAAACTGAGGCATGCCGAGGATTAATGACTACCACTAGAACAGGCACAGAAGCAAGCAAGCATTTCTCCAAGGCCTTAAGGGAGCATGGCCCTGCTGGTACCTGTGAGAGAACTAATTTCTGCTATTTTAAGCCTGAGTGACTTTAGTACTTTGTTAAATAAGCCCTAGGAAACTAATGCATTACATAAGAAAACAAAATAAGAGATAGCAGTTATATGAAGCAATTCATTAAGATCAGGCAGAATGGGATCTAGAGGGAAAACAGCCAGGTGATTCAATCCAGACAGACAGAGAAAAAAATAGCAGCTACCCTGGGCTTGTGGTGAATGCTGTGTCAGATAGTTAGGCAGGAACATGATGGTACTCAGAGTCTGTTCAATTTATTTTTGAGACAGTTTCTCATTGGTCTGGAGCTCACTGTTTAGGCTTGACTGGCTGGCCAATGAGCCACAAGGATTCACCTGCTTCTGTCTTACTAGCTCCAGGATATCCATCACATCCCACCATCCTGGACATTTTTTTTATGTAGGTTTGGGAATTTAGCTCAGGTATTCATGTTTGTGCATTAAACATATTACCGTGACCACCTTCCCAGCTTAAATATCATGATTAGACAGATAATGTGTATTGTCCATCCCTAGTCTTTCAGAAGGAGTCTTTCTCACTTAGTGAGAAAGCAGTGCTAAGAAATTGAAAGGTAGAAGTGCACAAGAAAGCAGCCACAAGCTGTGTTAAGCCTCTAAAACACAGACAGAACTCATCGGAATTGGAGAGTAAATTTCAGTTACTGAAAAGATGTTGATATGCCATGCTCTAGGGAGGCCCGCTCAGTGATACATTGCTCTACTGTCTTCAAGATTAATCAAACCTGGCAGAAATTTCACAAGGATGCATTCGTAGATGAAGAGCTACAGGCAATTAATGGTTGCTGAGAAAAGCCTAATCAGTCTTCTCCAGGGCTGAGCCTCCCGAAAGGTTATTTGGTTCCAAGCAGTCATCACCAAATGAATACACATGAGAGCAAAAATAAATGATATCTTCAAACTGTATTTGTAATACACACACACACACACACATATGCAAGTGTGTATACATATGTGTGTATGTGTGTGCATATACACGATGTATATGAAACATGAGTAACGAATAAGAAGCCATGGATTTGACAGAGTGAGGGGTGAGGATAGGGAGGATTTTGAGGGAGCAGTTAAGGAGAAATGATCTAAATATAGTACTTAAACATAAAGTTCTCAATCAATAAATAATTATTCTAAAGCTAATATTTTACTCTGTTTAGGAGATACAACCAAATATTTATCTTTACTTTTTCAGGAACAAATCCAGGAAAGTCACTTATGCTAGGGAAAATTTGTTAAATCCACACCAGCTATTATTGCAATAGTAGAATCTTAGTCATTTTTCAAAACTTAAAATTACATATTTAGTCAAATACCATTTGGCTAAAACACAAATTCAGAAGTGCATGTCGAACAGGATTCTACAATGGGGAAACTGGTGAGTAAATAATAAGAAATAATAAAAGGACTTGCTAGGGGGAAAACACACTTCCCAAAACTTTGAATTACTGTAAGAAAATGAAAATGGTCAAGTTGTTTGTATTCAGGTTTTCCAGTAAAACTAAATGCATATTTATTAGAGTTAACATGAAAACAGCAGCAAATATTATTCCAGATTAAGCATTTGTCAGACGTAGCTACACACTGGGGTTGGTGAGGGGATTTTGATCATTTTGTGCTACCTTATGTCATATGAACTTCTCACAACCCTGAGGACCAGATTCACTGATATCATAGCTAAGTATATTCATACATTTCTTCGGCATGGGAATTACTTGTTTGCTAAAAGGAAATAAAATGTAGAAAGAGAACAAGAAAGAAAAAATATTGAGGGGTGAGTAATTACTAAATGAATGTACTGGACTTTGGTCATGAAAGAGGATACAAAACCAAATGCTTTCTACTTTTTATTCTGTCACAGATTAGGTTTGTTTTTTGGTAGTGGATATATGCATAAGAGTGTATCTGGTAAAGAAAATATGAAATCCAATATGAATCACAGTAACTTTTGAATGGCTGTTTTAACTGCCTGTATGTTCCCTAAGCTATAGAATTTGGATATGGTTAATTCTGGTGTGTGATGATTTTTATTTTCCATTTTTAATAATGAAGTTAATTAAAAGAAAATAATTTTTAAAATATTAAGTTTTCTATTTCTAACAAGTTGATTTAATTTACAAAATAGTACTTGAGTTTTTAGACTGGATAGAAGGTTTTAAATGTGTGTGCATATAGAACCTTTACAGCATTTTCCACGTGTCTCAATTCGTTTTCTGTTTAGAATGACAATCAAGGATTCTTATAAGTATTTAACTTGATTTTCTCATCCTGTCATTTTAAACAAAAGTTGTCCCAGCTTTTCATTGATTACTTTTGACGTCTTGGGGGAAAGTTTCCCTTTTAGAGCAGAAGCTGGGTTTTCAAAGCAGAGTAGACTGGAACTGGTGGGGAGACAGGAAATGGTTCAATATTGACAGTTTGGGGAGAACCCTGTCATTTCTCTTCTGGAGCTCGTGCCCCTGAATGGTGTTGGCACATTGCACACAGTGAGTATTTATGTGTTTCGGTACAGGTTGTGAATGCCACAGTGAGGCAGCCAGGCTGGCCCATGTTTTTCCCAGAATTCTGTCTCCACTTCCCATCTTGCCATAGAAATGCTGGGATGGTGTGTAGGAGCTGTTGTGTGTAGGCTTTCTGTGGTATCTGCTCAACTGAGCGCAGGTCTCCATGCTTCCACAGGAAACACTTTACACATTGAGCCTTGCCCCTAATCTAAGAACTTTGTTTTATAGGTGCTGGGAATAGGAAAGAACCTTGATTAGTGGTTCAATTAATCCAAATTGTTTCAGTTCAAGAAAGTGCACAATGAACATCTCATGATATAGGAGGATGGTGCTGAGCATAGGGTAAAACAATGAATACAAATCATGTGAAGATTATAGTAGAATTATTAGTAGCATGAAAAGACCTAAGAATGAAACATTGTTTCAGTAAGATGCATCTTAATAACTATGACTAAATATAGATACATTAAATACGTTACTGTGTTAAGCAAGTGATTCTGAATCACTTACCTTGTGCTTTGCCTTCTTCTAGTTGTCTAGATTATTTATTCTTTTACTCCTCATAAAGTGAAAGGGTAAGAATTATGATTCTGTTTTTTTTTTTAAATGAAGCATTGCCACCAAGAGGATAATAAGCTGCCTGCAAACCACACAGTTACAAAGCAGTGTCAGGGATCTGCAGGCAGGCTGGCTGGCTCCTGAGACTGCCCTGACCTACCACGCTGCCTTACCACTGCACTGGGCACAACCTCCTGAGATCATCTGCACAGCCCCACCCCCCCATTTGAGTATACTGAGAATAGTGTGAATCAAAACTGTTTCTGTGCTCTCATTTGCTTTATCTCATGTCATCATCTGCTT
The DNA here is from genome assembly GCF_018167655.1 of Microtus oregoni. Lineage (NCBI taxonomy): Eukaryota > Metazoa > Chordata > Mammalia > Rodentia > Cricetidae > Microtus > Microtus oregoni. The sequence goes on from NW_024543060.1 coordinate 22,885,613, forward strand.
AGTTTGTGAACTCTTTTCTCTGGGTAACATCAGAGGTGCTTTGCGTTTCATGTTAGTACAAACTAAGTCTCATTGAGTATGTGAAAGAGCAAGAGAACGAATATAAAATACATATTTAAATACACTAACTAGTAAGTACCATTGTGATTATGAAAAGCTTGCAACTCATACAATAAATATAGATATTCATGGGGCATGTGTAACATTGATAATTTAAATAAAGTTTTTGAAAATTGAAAATAATGTACAATGGATGGGAAAAATTATGAACAGGCTCATAAGGATACTTCTGATACATTACAAGTACCTTTATGTATATTTGTACAATCACTCTAATTTGAATATATTGTTAACACTACATATCAAAAATTTATTTTCAGTTGCACCTTTCATTGGATTTTATTCTCTAGTCTCTTCTAAGAAAGTGGAACATAGATGCTACTGAGTGCCTACTATATGTCAGGAAGTTTCTAATTCCTAACTCATTAGAATGGTTGTAATACTTGCAAGTTTCCACTATATTATATTAATATCATATCAGCATATGAAGGCCTTGAGAAGTTAATTACTTGACCAGGGTGAAATACCTCAGTGTGCCAAGGTTATTTTGAAAAACAGAAAAAACATAAACATGAAAAAACTGATACAGATTTTTTGGAATGTACATTGAGAGTGATTAATTTAGTCTGTATAGCTTGTTTAAAATATTTTTCTTTTGTTTCAATGTATAGCATTTTATTGCATTATATGTATTTATCATTTTGGGTTCTCTAACTAACACTAAATGCTTCATAATTATCTGACAGGTAAAGTTTTGCATTTTGCTTTTCATTTGAGTTAAATCTTACCCTTGTTACTTTTACCTCCATAAGTAGGGTTTCAGAGTAATAAATGAAGCACGTATCTCTAAAAATAGCTATGTATCATCAGCTCTGAGGAAGGTCAGCCCATAGGATCATGCCTCAGCCCTCATGGATCCTCTTTCCAGAGGAAGGAACAGAGCAGAAAATGAAGACTGTCCAGCAGCCATATTGCTTTTTGTCTTTCTTGATTGCCATGCCAGCAGGTTCAAAAGAAGAACACCTGGGCCCATGTGCATCAGTCAGGGATCCAAAATGGATTTTCCGATCCAAATCAAGTTTATATGATCTCTTTTCTATGCCCTGTGGCGGGACCGCTAGGGTAATCTTGGCATCCATTCTGTGGATTGATTGGTTTTAAGAGTCAGTTTGGTTTCTTTGTGATTTGTGAGCTTTTTTTTCTAATTAATTTAACGTTAGCCTTCTTGTTGTATGCTACTTGGCATTAACAACATATTTACTCATATGTGACCATAATTATATAGAAAGGAAAACTGAGTTCTGTGATAAGCATGGCCAGATAAGCCCTGGGTAGTCTCAAAACTTACATTGTCTCATCATACCATACTTTCATTGCAGGCCATTTATATGTTTTCTAGAGATGCTTAAAAACTCAAAGTAAATTTAGAAACTTGGAACAATTTCATTAGATTTTTTTTGCAATTTCTGTGACGTGAAAATCATATGCTTATTAGGGATATTTTATCTGAAGATTTCAAGAGAAAAATATACTTGATTCTGACTGAATTTTTTTGGAATGTGGCGATTTTTTCCGTCTCAAATATATTCCATCAACCATTGGTTGCATTATAACTTTTGTTTTCTTTTCTGATTTTGATTTCTGTTCGTTTCATTATAAAGACTTTTGTGATTGGATTGTGCCCAATGGGTTGTTTAAGATTATCTTTTCACTCAAAGATAATTGATTGTGTTACATAAACATAACATATTCATATGATCTGGGATGTAGGGTACAGATGCATTTAAAATCATGCAGAATATTTGGATATTATTATTCATTTATTACTTTCTGAAAAGTGAGCTATTATGTTGGTGATAAAAGGGCTGGTAGCGGATGACATTTTATATGAAGCCATATTAATTAGATCAGAGGGGCTCGCAAAGCTACCAGCACAAAGAGAATATTCTGATTTGTAGGATTTTCAAATCATAACCAGTGTAGCAACTATCGACATGGTGCTCTTGGGGTCTTAAGAAGTCCCATTAAGGACCACCATCCACATATGCAATCATCAAGAGCATCTTTATTAGTCCATTATGCTGGGAGCTGTCACCACACACACACACACACACACACACACACACACACACACACACATATACACACACACAACACACGCAAAACAAGGATGGCAAAAGACCCTGAGATCTGAGATCCCTTTTTAAGCCTAATGAAGGGGAATGTCTAAGGAAGTTAGGTCATTTTAACTACAATTGGCTTAAAGAAGTGGCAATCATATAGACTGGCCATCACCTTGAGATAAGTAGGTCTGCTCTGAGCTTACTATGTGCAGAAATACGCAGGTTCCCTGGCAATCTTGCTGTCAAGGTCCCTGAAGTTTGATTGTCCTTTGTTCGTTAATTTCTTCTGGAACTGCTTCCCTGGTTGTCAAGAGACTAGAGTAAGGCTTAGTGAGGGCTGGTGAAACCTGGTCCTCTCAGTGCAATCACCATAAAGGTTCAGTAGTGGCATGCATATGCTGGTGGCAAGTAACAGATCTCTAATTGGACTCATGGTTCACTCAACAAGAGAGATTTCACACCTGGTACTGTAAACCTAGCCAACTCCCCAGTGAAGTCATGTATTTTGGAGAAGTTGAAATCACATCACTAAACAGTGTGATCTCTAAGTATTTGTCTTTCTACCCACAGATAAGTATTGTCCTCGCCCCCATTAAGAAAAAAACTCTCTTTGCAATAGGTGAAGAAACTACTCGCTTTTGACTTAGAAAACTATAACCAATCAAAGTAAAGAATTGTGGCACTAATCCCCACAGATGTATCTACAACCCAATTCCTGCACATAGAGAACATTGTGGAAGAGGGGCGGGCAGATTGTAAGAGCCAAAATATCAGGTAGTTTGTTCTGAGATAGTGTCTCCTAGTAGTATAGAAGCTATAACCATCAATTTCCACTAACATCACTACTCAGAGGTGGACTAATCACTAACTAGCCAACAAGCCTAAAAGACGTCCAGCTGTTCCCACCTCGCTGCTACAGTTACACACACCTAGTTTTAATATGTGAGAACTCGGGATCTGAACTCAGTTTACATGTTCTGATACAGGCAGTTTACCTACTAAGCCATGTCCTTAAACCCTCATTTTAATTTTTTACTGCCCTCTGAGGAGCAGGTCCATTTTAGACAGATTACCTTATTAAAAGTCACCATATTAAAGCTTCTAATCTGATAAGCGAGAAAGCGTAACCCTGTGCTTAAACTCCTCAGAGGTATGTGCTTTGATTTTTAATTTTTTTTTTAATTCTTATTAGAAAATATCCTTGGACTGGAGGGATGGCTCAGTGGTTAAGAGCACTGGTGGCTTTAGAATACCCAGATTCTATTTGCAGCACTCACGAGTGACTCACAGCTGTCTATAACTCCAGTTCGATCTCCTGCCCTCTGTGGACACCAAGCATACGTGTACTGCACAGACATATGTGCAGTCAAAGCATCCCTACACATTAAATAGAAATACATAAATTTCAGAAAATTTCTTTTTAAAGATGCATTTTGTCTCATTCCTTGAATGAAAATGAGTATCAATGTCACTTGAAGTTTTGCAAACCCAAGTAATTAAGACCCAGATGCTATGACTGACCCTATGTCTAGAGACTGTCACATGTCATAGATTGCCAACACTTGTTTACAGAAATGCTGATCAGAAGGGACATGACCTCCCATTTTTAATACCCACAATTGTCAATCACAGGGAACAGAAAATCAACACCAGTGAACCTTGTGAAACAGAGTTAGCTGAGACAGATTTGATAATGGTGAAATATCACAGGCATTGCCATGATTGCTATTATTAGCCTCTACTTTTTTTTTTTTAACTCCCCAAGTCTCTGCTAAGAAGAGTCAGGATCGCATTTCTCCCATCCGTATTTCACTAGAATGGCGAGAGACTGAGGAGATCGTGATCTGATTCAGCCACTAAATTCACTTCTGCCCATTCCGATATGACGTACACTAATAAAACAATACAGTTACTTAAAAAGTCAGCCCATCTTTGGGTGACACAATGGTAAGGGAAGGGATTTTTAATAACAAAAATTCAAGACCTTTTCCCCATCAGTTTGACCTGACATTCTAGGTAGGTCACTTAACTCTTTGACTGTCAGGTGGCAGATATCACTATTAAAAGTAATATATAATCCTCGATATAGTTGAACTCTTCTTCAAGACTGGCATAGGTTAAACAGGCATAATTGATCTTTAAAACTGCCTTCCTGGGTAGTTTCTAGTATTGGTAACATTTAACATGGAGGAAACTGAGGCTTAGACAGGATAACTACTCTGTTCAGGGTCTTATAATAGAAAGATAATGACAATCACTTAAGTATAGATTAAACTGAATTTCAAGATAATAACTTGAATATGAACTTTTAAACTTAAAAGTGGATTTGAAGATTTGAAGTGTTCGTTTTTCAGGTAGAGTACTGGGAAAAAGAGAGATAAAGTGTTGCACATTGCAACACTCAAAGTATGAGTGCTGATAATATGTGTTTTAATTCTTGTAACATTTATCCAAAAAATTATATAACATTATATATGCATATAAATGCATTTTATAAGTAAAATATTATAGCACATTTGCTATTAATGCATGCTAAAATACCTGCAATATGCCAAATTATAAATGTCAAGTATTTGGATACCAGATGGATATTATTCCTAATATTGATTTTGCCTCAATAATTACTGATTACTTGATTCTATTTTTTTTCATTACTCTATAGGGATCACTATGTGGGCGGTAAGAAAATATTAAATTGGATAAAATTAGGAGCCACCCCAGTAAGTGGGATTAACTATGAACTTGGTCTCTCTTCTCTGTCAAAATAGCTCTTATATTTCACCCTACAATTAATTGTTCAGTTCACTATCGTCTGTGAGATGGGAAAATGCAAAGAGGTTGGAAACCAGATGTTATTTTTCTGTGCTGGACAGACATTTATTAAGAATCTATTTCTGAAGTCATTGTACTCTGGGATGATATTTTATACTGAGCAAGAGAAACTACCCAAGTTCATAGAACAAATATCCATGATGAATAGGGAAAGTAATGGACATGCAGATGAATAGTAGAAGACATGAAAAAGAATAGGTTGTGGTGGCCCTTTAGGCCAGGTTGTTTGGAGAGAAAATGGCTGCCTTAATCTGTATAAAATGTTTTCATCCATATTTTTTTAGTTTTATGACATATATTTATTTTCTAGGATTTATAAATGCAAAATATCTGAAACCATACAAGAGCAGAGAAACATACACACATTTTAAAGTTTACTGAGAAACTTTATACCATTATTTCACTCTTTGGTGAGGAAAGTTTTATTATTTTGTAATCATGATTATTTCATAAACATCTACAACAGGCCATATTTCTGGCATTAGTGGATGAATGTCTCTTTAACCACACCAATGACAGTGACATGGAAGAACTTATTAGAATCTTCATTTTTTTTCAGCCTAACTGCAGAATAAATTTTATTTTTACTTGGTATTTTTGTAAAAAATTTATTTTAATTTTTAAAAATTTAATATAGTAGCTCCCGTTCACCTTATCTTCCCTTTCCCCATGAAAATATATAAAGAACTCAAAAAACTAGACACCAAAATACCAAATAATCCAATTCAAAATTGGGGAACAGATCTAAAAAGAGAATTCTCCACAGAAGAATCTCAAGTGGTCAAAATACATTTAAGGAATTGCTCATCATGCATGAGAACCTTAAGTATTTGCCTACTCAATAAAAAATGAGATGTTGAGTTTGTTTTGCTTTGCTTTTATTTCAGATTAATAAGAAACTTAGGTTTGTATCAGGGATGAGAACACCAATTGGTTACCAAATACCAAATGATCAGTTCTAAAAACATCCATAAGATTATGCAAACTGAGCAGGGTAAATTTAGGAGTGTGTGTGTGTGTGTGTGTGTGTGTGTGTGTGAACATTCAATAATAATTAATGAAACAGAGGGCTTGGATTTGAAAGAGAGCAAGGAGAGTTATATGGGAAGCTTTGACAGGAATACAGGGAAGGGAGAATATAGTTTTATTACAACCATAAAAATGTAAAAAGTAGTAATTTTGCCACTCATCTTTTTTTTTTCTACCCTACCTTTTTCTTTATCAATCTTCTTTGTTACTTTTCTCATATTTTCACTGAATTTGATCTTTCTCTACTAATATACTTGATGGAAATTCTCCTTGCAAACTTAATTTTTAAATGGCACATATGGGTTCATGACTTTCCCAACTGAACTTTACATTTACATAAGTCGATTTTGATACAATTATGTACTCGTTTTTTTAACTGTCATTTTTATTTTCATTCAGCTTTGTAGCATTTTAATTATGATTTTCACATTTACATTTGTGATTCGTTGGACTTGAACTTGCATGCAATATATGATTAGGCATTGATTTTTTTTCCTCCAGGTGGCATCCATTTAAGTTACCACTATTTATTGGATAGTGAATCCTATTGCTACTGACTGTAGACTTTATTATATATTAAACCTTCATATATAGATTAGGATTATTTTAAGGTGACTCCAATGCATAGTTCTAGAAGATTGTTTTCCTACTTGTCAACACTCTTGTAGCAAGTTAGTTTAGTTGGGCAAGAAATTAAACCCTATATATTTCTGAGTATATACTTGTAAGATTCCAGGTTATAATACTAAAGATATATTTATACACATAGGTTTGTTGCTACACTATTTTCAATGATCAAGACAATAAAACAGCTTCAATGTCTATCAGTATATGAACATATAAAGAAAATGTGGTATATATGTATAGATTTCTTTCATTTGAAGAATAAATTCATGTTAATTATAAGAAAGATAAAGCAATAGATGTTAAGTAAAATAAGCCAGCAACATAAAAAGAAATAGCTTTTTTTCTGTCACATAAAATGTGTAATTTCATATATTACATGTGACATGAAGGCACAAGAGAATGGTCAGGGTGGGGGCACTGGAAAATCAGAGAGTGGGTGAGAGCAGGTAACAAGACATATATCAGCAAAGTACAATGATATGTGGGTCAATATGTGATAATGAAACTCACTGTCTTGTGTGTTCACTTGAAATTAATTGACTAAAATGATTTAAAAGCCAGATTTCAGAATCATGCGAGCCAGTTTAAAATAAATTTGAAGTTTAGAAAACAATCCAGCTTAAAATATAAAATATTGGGGTCTATAAAGACACCTCAGAGACCCTTAAAAGGACATGCACTCTCCTTAACCTAAGGCTGGAGTTGGTCAGTTACTGCTTGCAACTCCAGCTCCAGGGGAATCCAATGCCTTTGCACTCATTCATGTAAACATACCCACACAGAGATGTACAGACACATGAATATAATTTAAAATATTAAAATTTCTCAAACTTTTAAAAAACAAAAATAAAATTGGGATGGCAAGCAAAATGGCTTAGTAGGTGAAGATGCTTGCAGAGACACCCTACTGACTTGTATCTGATCTTCACAACTCATGTCAATGTGGAAACAGAGAACCAACACCACAGAATTATTCTCTGACCTCCATAAGTCCACCTTGACTTCTGCACCCCTATGCACACATCAGTCACTCAAACATACACAATAATAATAGATAGAAGATTAGAAAATCTATGGAGTGGAGGATTCAAAGGCTCAGGAATCTTCTGACAGTACTTTTATCCAGGTTACCTGGAAATTTTAGCAAGCTGAACGACAGAGAAGAATAAAGAGTGAATTCCAGCTCTCTGAGATGTGTAGAGAGTAGTTTCTGATAAATCAGGACTGCTGGTTACCTGATACTTATCAAAACACGGCTCTGTTTAAGCACTGCTTGTTGACGGTAGTTCTAATTTGTATTCCACGTCTTTCCTGAGATAGTTAACTTCAGTTTATTGAAGGTAATTGAATCTTTCGTGATTCAGAATCCAGCAATGCCTCGGGGACATCTTTCTAAACATCAATCTTCATTTTATGGGCATAGATCACACAAGGAACTCCACTGAATAGAGCTAAAATTCTGAAAATTGTATTTTTACCAAAGTTCTGACACCAACCTAGTTTGTTATTTCTTTTGGGGTATTTGAATATTGTTTTCTTAAAAATTGAAATGTAACAACTTTAGTTAGCCAAAAGCTTGGATTTAGTAGATTATTTTCAAAAAAAGTGTTAAAATTCATATTATAATATATCCATATACAAAAGTATACCTTTATAATGTAACCAAGTAATCCTTTTCTTTAGAGAAATTGCTTTATTTTTCAAGTTGATTCCAATGTAGTAGAAGTTACAGAGTGGAACGTTTACTGAAGTAAAAGTTTTCTGAGCAGAAAAAGATGATGAAATGTTAATTTTTAAAGAATACATTACCTCAACATTAAGGTAAATATTAAAACATCCAGGAAGCCAGTGTCAGTCACTATCTTCTATCGTGGCTCACACAAAAGGAATGGTCAGCTGTTGGCTGAATCTCCAAAGCTGGGCATAGAGTTCACTCATCATCAGGAGAAAAGAGATACAGTTTTTACTCAAGTACAAGATGGCCTTCAATCCAGAACCACGGCTGCAGCACATTCTGCCCTTCCATATCTCAAGCAGTGGTTAAGACAATTTTCAGGCTGAGAGGGTATCACCATGCCATATCAATATGCATAAACTGAAATTGAGGTCAGCAAGGGCTTTTCCCTCTTGTCTATGCCCTCAAACTTAAGATTATTTAGGGAAGAGTAAAGGGCATGATTATGGTTTCCAAAAAAAATATACGCCAGTCTTCTTCTAAAAAGAGCAAAGAGATGAATTAGGCCACATTTATCCAGATTAATGCCAGAGTAGCAATCTTACTGGTACACTCTTGTAATGCTAACATTTGAAAGGTAGAGTCAGGATCATCAGATGTTCAAAGTCATCCTTGGCTACATAGGGACTTTGACAATAGCCTGAGCTATAAGACACCCTGTTTCCAAAATAAATAAATAACCAAATAAACAACACAATACTTACATATCTAATGGCAGAGGGAAAAAACAAGGTCCAGTATAGATGATAAAGGGGCAGAAATAGCGGAAAAGATGACAATTATCAAGAAATGTTGGGGGAGGAACCCAACCCATGTTATCACTTTTTCACTCTGAATTTATTAAAAGTTCCACAGACAAAAAGCTACCTATGTCCCCATGTGAACTAGTCATTCAACTAATGGTTCCTAACAGGAAGAACAAAAAACAAAAAGTCTAATTAGTATCTTTTCATCTAGCCAATTATCACTTTTCTTTCAGAGGTGGTCTAGTGTGGGAGTGATGGGTGTAGTGATAATTGGGGCAGACAGAAAAAGTTAGAAACCAATCCTCTTTCCATCTTAGTGAAACATGATTTTCCTATGCCCCATAAGGCACTGACTTCCAGGTGTAAAAGGGACAATCTTTCACTAATCTGCTGAACGTCTGTAGCCTAAGAAATCAGAGGTTTCAGAAACACTGATCATAGCTTTTATTAAACTTAATAAAAATATAAGTAGTAGCTTATATTTTAGTAGCTACAGATCTGACATTGCATATCTTAAATCATTTGCTAAGCAGTAATGCTTTTTTCAGGATATCTTTAGGAAATTACAGCAGGATCTCACATAGATGTAGAATCTACAAAAGGTTTAATTCATGGAAACAGAGTAGAATGATGATTAAAAGAGGCTGGTGGTAAAGGGATTAGGATGATGCTCAATAAAATTTCAATTAGGCAGAAGCAATCGATTTAAAAGAGGCATAGCTTTGTGAATGGAGCTAATAGCAGTAGATTGTGTCCTTCAAGCTGCCAGTATGAAAGAGTTTAACTATCCTAACAACAGAAATTTAAAAAATATTGAAGGTATCATATTACTATTGAGCAAAATTTAGAATCTCTACAATGTATCCATATTATAAATGATAGGTATATACATATTATTTTCATTTAATATTAAGCATGGAGTGATGGCAGCAGATCTGTTGGTGACTGGGAAGTGATCCAGAAGCTTAGCTTGTGCCAAGGAAGGTACCAGATGGGGCCTCGGTGGCCCCTGTATCAGTATGGACTGAATACCCAAGAAGTTGATGCATCAGGCAGCGCTCCTGGAGACATGATCCAAGAGGCCCACCTCTATAGCTTGGATGTGTCCTGTTACATCCAGAACAACAGGAAGAAAATGGCAGATGTTATGCAAAGCTAAGTGAAGTCCTTGAAACTGTGTCATGTCCAAAGTCAGGAGAAGAAGTAGAGTACTTTAATATCAAAGCCAGCTTTATCAACAAGCACACAATTTATAGTGTCAGGAAAGATAGAAAGCTGACTGTTTTCACTGACCATATAATCATTACTACAGGCAAGCATCCCAGCAATCTCATACAAGTCTCCGTGCATCCACTCTACTAAAATGGATCTTCAGAACCTCTACTTGACAATACCTTGGGACCACTCCACAATTCTGGCTCCTGGGGCCTGTGTCGTCCTACCCCGTGACCTCTCTCTTCCCTCATTTAGTGTTTAGCTGTGTTGTCAGGGCTTGTTCCAAACACCTGGTCATCAGCCTCCTGAGGAGCTGTGACTGAAATGTGTAATATGACTCTGGTCAAATACTCCTCCTTCCAGCTCTATTGTCAACTGCTTTTCTCTTTATTTTCAAAGACTTTGAACTAACACGTGTCCTCTCATTGACGTTCCTTTTCCAATATTTTGTTATATTAATTGAACCTGATTGACACAGTAAGGGAAAAGTAAAGAATCTCAGCATCTAAATTCTTTAAGTACATCATTTGAAAAATAATCAGAGAGGAATATAAAGTGTACAAATACGTAATTTACCATGCTTTTATTGTCTGTAATATAACTCAGCCTCTTTCATTTCAGATATACATTCATTTTTTTCTTGGCTATTCCAAAAGTTTCATCAACTTGCTTTTCAAATAATTAGTTTTATACTTTGATGAGTTCTGTGCTGTGTTCCTGTTTTCAGTAGTTTACTGATAGTTTTGATTAGTTGTTCTTTTCCATGCGTTGGATTTGAATTACTCTTCACATTTAGATTAGCAATTTTAGACAATTTTTTTCTAATGCTTATACCTATTTCTTTAAATTTTCACAAAATACTTTTCTTTCATCTTTCAAATGTCACAAACAATATTTTACTTTTTCTCCATCTTAATCAGTTTTTAAACTGTTTAATGTTTTATATTTTATGAATGTATTATTTTTATTTCGATGGGGGCTTATGTGTTTATTAATTTTATGTGTATGGTTGTTTGTTGGTGTACATGTGTACTTTGTGCATGCGCTGTCTGGCAAGGGTAGAAGGAGACAACAGATCCCCTATGACCAGAGTTACAGAAAGGGGCGAGCTGACAGACGGGTGCTAGAAATTGAACCTGTGTCGACTTGAAAAGCAGACAGGTGCTTTTAACTACTGAGTCATTTCTTCAGACTCTCAGCTTATATAGTTTTAAAATATTTATTTTTAGCTTTTATTTGTGTGTATGTATGTATATATTTGGATATGCATGAGCAAGTGTGCTGCCTTATGCCACTGCTGGAACCTAATCTCTTGTCTTCTAAATAATCAAGTATTTTTAACCCCAAGACCATCTATCTCTACAGTCCCCAGCTTATATATCTTTAAATTTTTTTCTTGAGATTTGTTACTTGATGTTAGGTTTATTATTTGATTTTCAAATAGATGGGGATTTTCCAAATATCTTTCTGCTGTTGAATTCTAATTTAATTTATTTTTTTTCATAGACTTAGACCAGCTTAGAAAGCAATATAAAGCAGAAGTTTGTCTCAATGGTCTGATTCTCTTGCCTGAGTCTCATGAGGACTAGCACTGCAGTGTGGCCATTTATATCTGTCCAAATTTTGCTAACCTGTGATGTTACGCCCTGGGATGTGAATTTTTTTAATGACGTTTCCAAAAGCACTCTAGAAGAATCTTCTTCCAATAGTGTGCACTCTCCAAACGGAAGTGACAACAAAGTGACAATCAAGTCATTTATGTTCTTACTGACTTTTCTTCCGGCTTCGTTATTAGGAGGCATAAAGTCTACAAATAAGATAATAAAATGTCAATTAGTTTTAGCCTCAATAATTTGATGCCTGGTTATTTTAACATACATTTTAAGGATTGTCCAGTTTTTTTTTACAATAGACTATTTTATTTTATCCGATCTCTGTTGTTTTTGTTTCCGAGGCAGGCCCTCACATATTCCAATCTGGTCTGTGACTTGTCGAGTTGCTGAGGATAATCTTGAACTTCTGAACTCCTGTTTTTTTCTTCCAAGTGGATGATAGGTGTATGACACCAAGCGTCTTGGTCTTATGAACTGCTAGGCATGGTACTCATGTCTTTCTGTATCCTAGGGCACACACTCTTCCAACCTGAATGCACCCCTAGTCTATGATGTTTGCATGTGTTGCTGTGCATTATGTAAATTACAATGTGCATAAAATATGGAGTAATAGTCATTTCTTTTACTTATTGTTTACTATATTTGTAGTTATCTATCTACTTTTATATCTTTTGTTGTATTTTTCTTCTACGCTCTTTTTTTTATATGCTTCATCTCTAATTCTTTTTTTTCTTTGTCATTTGAGACAGGGTTTTTGTAACAGCACTAGCTGTCATTTCTAATTCTTAAAGACAATTATGGTTTTAAAAATTAGACACTGTTGAGAGTGTATAGTAATCCTATTGCTGTGAGCACATCCAAATATAGAATGTAATGTGTTTAAGTTTGTATCAAATGGTTATGTGAATAATTCAATTCTTTCTCCTATTTTCTACACTAATACTGACATTCATTTTATTGATTCTTATACCATGATTATACATTATTACTGTTATAACTTAAATTGTCATTATTTAACTATTTAACTGAAAATATTTCCTATATTATTCATCCTTACCTTATAATCTTCATTTTATAAATTGAAATTTTTAACTGCATATTTCCTTAACTTGACTTCTCTACATATTTAAAAAATAAAGATATTTTTCATTGGAATGGGTTGGGTCATTACATATAGAGTATTTTGTATCTTTAAAATTTGAGTTTTAACTATGACTTACAATGGGATGTGGAGGTGTGCTTTGAACAGTAATGAAATTGTGTGTTTTCATGAGGAAAATGTCCTTCTAAGAAATGTAGTGCATTTACAAATAGAAGTGTCAGGGATCTCCATTTCCATCTTTGGAGCCACATGAAGACAGAGCCACCTTCAACCCAACAGAAGGGCCTCAGCAAATACTCACTGTGCAACCTGTCTCTGCCTTTTCATGATATCCTACCTCCAGATCAGTAACAAGTAGGTCCCTGTGTTTAAATAATTACAGAGACATGGTTTCAAGTTGGCATTTTCTTTAAGCTTTTAGTATCTCTCTGTTCTTTTTTTCCTTGTCTGCTTGCTTTCGATGAGGCATAAGTTGTCATTTTTATTTCTGCTCATGCATAGATTTGTATGTCTTAGTCTTGGGTTTTCTGCGGTTTGATATGTCTACATGTTGCTGATTTTTTTTGTTTTTAAACATGCTCTTCTGGGAATATGTTTTTCTGTTATTCCTTGAGTTTCCCGGATCTATGTTTTGATGTTTGCTGCTAAATTTGAGAGTTTTCAGCTATTTTTGCTTTCAATATTTCTACTGTTCTGCTATGTATTTCTTCTTTTATTATTGCAAGTGCAAACATTCTGCATAATTAAATTAGTTCATAGTCCTTGAGTAATTTCTTCTATGTTTATTGCTTTTTTTTTCTTCTCATTGCACTCTGGAGATTTTCTATTATTCTAATGTCAAAATTTCTGACCCCTTACTTTTACAGATCTAGCCTAACTGATTAATTTATGATAGTTTTTTTTTTACTTCTAACGTATCAGGTTGATTCCTTATTTGTTTCTACCAGTCCATTTACATTACTCATCTGTATGAGTCTATCATTCATTCTCTCTTTCTTTTACATACAATTCATCTATAAATGCTTTAAAACCTATCAAATAATTCTAAAGTAACTGTTATGCTTTAGTTTTAAAGGATCATATTGAAGTTACTTTGTCACTTTAAAGAACTGTTTAGATGGGTATAAATTTTTATAGCTATAAACAATAGCATAATGGATATAAGTAACCAAAATACAAGCCACCTTTTTCTGTGCTTTGCATTTATCTGTTGAAAGCTGGACATGATAGAAAGGGAAATAAAATGATAGAAACAGGTTTTCCATTATGAAGTTTTATAAATAATCTGACTCAGCAATGGTAATGGCCAATGTTTACTTTACATGATTATTGAAGAATCATGAAATCCAACAAGGGTCATTTTATTTGTCTCTTCACTTGATTTTGGGCATAATAAATTGTCTTCAAAGATAAAATATGGATTTATGTTTTATAAAACCATTACATGGTATGGAATGAAGAAGTTGCAAAAATATGCAACTTGTACCTGTAGTCAAGTCCTTAGGAGGCAAACAACACACCAGGAGATTCCAATCATTCTCATTGATCTTAGCACATTGGAGGCCACCTTGTTCTACAACAGAATCAAAATAAGTAAACCCAAAGTCTATAATTAATCTCTCTCTCTCTCTTTTTTTTTTTTTTTGGTGGCAACTTTCTCACTTCTGTGACCTACACAAAAGCTTTCCCATTTACAGTGCTTTTATTTTTCCATTCTGTAAGTTAAGACATGAAGGCTGGGAAGGATTAGTCTGGGTGGGGAGTGTCTTTCTTTGATGGAACATACAAACTTTTTCTCTAAAGAATAGGTTATAGAAACAGGGAGTAATTTAATATTTATTAGTATTTAATATTTATTCTTTTTAAAGATGTAATTAATTTTTTTGCTATCCCATCAAACAAATACAGAGGTGACCAAAGCCAACAATTTCACAGCATATGCATAAAATATGAATTTATCCGTAAAGTTGCTTATCTAATTCATACATTACTAGAAGATAGCGTGATATAATCCATTCAAAGAGAAGGAATTTAGAAAACAATTTCTGTTACAGACCTTGCACAACCATTTGTACATATATAGAACAGATTTTGGACTGCAGAATTATTTTTAATTTAAGAAGAAAAGTGAGGCTAAAGAGATGGACTAATAAGATTGGCTATTCTCAAGAGAACCGGGATTTGATCTTAGCACCCAAATATTGATTCGCAACCATTAATAACTCCAATCACATGAGATCAGATACCAGATTCTGATCTCTGTCACACCAGGCATACATGTGGCAGAGAACTGTAAATTCAGGCAAAGCTTTCATACACATAAAATAGAAATATTTATTCAAAACAATTTTTAAGAGAAGAAAATGAAAATATATGATTACAAATGTGCTTTTCATTTGCTTTTTCTCAGTAATGGTAATGGTAATATCAAACATGGACAGAATATAACACATTGTTCTGCTTTATTGATAAGTCCTTTGTAATCTCTAATGAGTAATATTTACTTGCCCTCCTCTCCTTCTCCAGATGGTCACTGCTTTGTTCTGTGAACATGTTATTTAATATTATGTTATTATCAGAACATTGTAAGTTATTTTATATTATGACCTTATACTGAATCTCACTTTTATGTTACTTCTCAATTGCATTACTTAGTCACGACAAAGCACTGCATTACATTACGCTATAGATTTTGTCTCATGTGCCCATCTATGGGTACACAGAGAAATGATGTAATTGCATTAATTCTACTTTTACAAAAAGTAACAGATACTTACTATTTTTAGTGTTTCTTCTTTTATGTTCACTGATGTTTATAAATACTCTCCCCTAAACAACTTTTGCTGGCTTTTTTTTTTTTTTTGATTGCTGTTCTCTCTGAGCTTTGTACTTGGTACTTTCCTCATGTATTTTTCTCTTCCTCCACAGGGCTTACATCATTGCTTTCCCCTCTAGTCAAGTGAACTCTGCTAATTTCAGTCCCCTTTCTATGTTCAATGCTAGCAATGCTACTTTTTATCCTAAATGCCTGGCTTCCAAATTTCCATGATAAATCCAGCCCTATGTCCGAGCCCATGGTTTGGACACATAGAATAGGTTGAATTCCTCATTGCATCTACCATTCAAACCACCACAGCACAGATCAGTTGTTAGGTTCTCTCAACTAGGCCTCCTAGACATAGTTCATATATCTGGACACTTCTCTCCCATTGTTACTCCTATTTCTTTAGTGCTCACCCAGTTCACAGCCTGATTTATAATAATAAGCTCCTAAATGGTTTTTTCCCACCAGTCATGCACAATCCATCTGGCTTTTTCTGCCAGATTGATTTTTGTAAAATGCAAATCTAATCATGTTTGCTCCTGATTAAAACCCTTTAATGCTTCCCTGTGTATCACAGGATAAATAAAAACTCCTTAGTATAGCAATGGGCAGTCTAAATCTGTACTATTCCCTTTTCTGTTTTCTCCTATTTTCCACCTGGTTCATACTCCGTTTTTGATTCAGGCCAGATCCCTTAGAGGTTACCTGTTGTTTCAAAAATGTGTCTTTGTGCTCATGTCTCAGTTGCATTTTCAACAACAGTAGATGCAACTACAGCATGAACACTCAGACTCAGTATAAATAGACGTATCTTCACCATTTAAAATCTGGCTGAAGCATTATATCCCCCCACATTTTCTAGCATCTCAGATGATTAATGCAGCTTCCTCTCTCCACTTTCATACATTTAGTGTCTACCTTCTCAAACAAATTTTAAGCTCCTCAGCAAAGTATTTCCTATTCATCTCAGAATTCCTAAATTGTACAAAGTTCAAAAAATACCCATGGGATTTTAAAAGACTTTAAAAAAACACAGAGTATCTCAATTGATGAGAGGAAGTACCAAAAAGCATTTTTTTCTCTACAATTACCAAGTAGAAGGAAACCTCCAGCTAAACAACTAGATGAAGACTAAGGAACCCAGGAGAAGTTTGTTTGGCATGAGAAGCACCCACTTTAAAATACCAGAAGATTGGCTGCTTCTCAAAATAAAGCGAATAATGATTTTTTTTATACTCAGATATGACTTTGATACATCACAATGCATATAAATAAAGATGAAAGAATTATATCTTAATTGTAGCTTACAGCAGACTCTGCTTTCTTTGCCTTTTGTTTGATACTTTTCATAATGTACCTTAGAACTCAAGACTGTAAGGCCATGTAGAAGAAAGTATAGCTAAGTAAACTCATTTTCAGCATTTTCCTTGAGATAGCCATAAATTTAGAAGTTGTTCCAAAAACTAAAAAAAAAAAAAAAATCAAGGATAGAACAGTAAAATTTTTCTATCTCCTGAGAATCTGCTGCCCTCCTGAATTCTCTTTGCTGTCTTTGATCCCTGCAGGAAAGATTGGGTAACATTTCTTTTTCAAATTAGGTTTGAATTCAATTATAAAAACTGTAGTAGTTAATCAATGGAAATTAATATAATGATGTGAACAAAATAAAACTCCGTGCAACACACAGGATTCTGTACAGTGTTTTATATAACTGATATGAACTCAGTGATCTTTCACTAACTTGGGTCTTTTCTGATGCAGTTTCCTCAGTTCTGTCTTGATGGGCGTCTTCGGATCTAGACAAATAGTCAGACTGACCCCAGGATGGAAAATGAACTACATCCAATCTGATAAATTAAACACATTGCCATGTATTTGTCAATAAGTCGGGATGCCTTCACCAAGCAGTCTGCTTTGTCAGCAAGCAGTGGTTTATTGCCCTTCCTTTCTAATTTCCCTGGGGGCAAGTGCAAACTTGAGATTACAAGAGGAACCCGGCAGGTGTCATATTGTCCATCTTCTCTTCAGCTAGTGCCTCTGTCCTCATTAATTCACTCTCCTGTCTAGGGGAGAAATGTTGCCTTGCCTCTTTAAAGGGCAGCAAGTAGATGATTTCTTAAAGAAATATTACCCATTGAAGTGCCCCGATAAAGTCTCCTTTATTACTTTATACTGTAATTTATCAACATTACCCATTGAATGAAAGTTGGGAGAAAAAGAAAGTTGCTTGCCTCCTAGAGGAAGTACACTTGAAAAGGTACATTTGGCTTAAATTGATTTTTTACATGAATATGCTTGAAAATAAATGCACATCACTCAAAAGCTGTTGATTTGTGGAAAGTTAGAGGCAAGAAAAAAAATCCTCAGGTTGTAAATGTGCAGATAAACTTCGAAGCTTTTCCCTGGGAGGAGTGCAAAAGCCACAATTTGACAATGCAATGTATTAGCAACTAACCACCAGTCTGAATAGCAGGCTGCATTCTTCCTTACAACCACTGCAAACCTTTGATTTAGGATTTAGTGTTTGTTGCCAATGCCCAGGGGACATACTTGTTCCAGTCTGAGTGTAACTCAGCTTTGTAAATCACACTGCTTTCTAATATTGTATTTGTCAGTCAATTAACTAGATGTACTAAAGATTACATTGGATGGGATAGATGGGGAAAGAGTATATATAGCTGTCCTACAGTGCAGAAATCCTTTAGCAGGGGAAATCAGATCTAAAGGGATAGTTAATGCAGAATGATTAATTACAATGAATGAAAAATTGTTAGAAATTCTACTAAGGCATAGTGATGTGTGAAAATCATTTTACTTTAAAATATGAAACTTAATTTTCAAAATCTACCAGAGTCTCACTGAGAAGAAATGATATCAAAATGTTTGAAATAACTTGCTTTGATGTTTTAAGATTACATGTAAATTTTTAATAAATTTGCTTATATGAGTATGGGTAGATACATAATTGTTTGACACAATGTTTGGGCTTGCATAAAAGGAGAGTGTGGTGTTTTGAGTTCAGCATAATATGGATTTGAACCTTAGCTGTATGTTGCTCCTTTCAGTAACAACAATTAATATCATTTTAAGTATCTTTCTCATCTACATTGATAACTTCACTACATTAAATACTTTAATTGTTTAACTCTTTAAAATGTTGAGATTAATTATAATTACATTATCTTCACAATTCCCCTTTGAACCTCCAAACCATTCTATGTAATCCTCCTTTCTCTCTTTCTAATTCATGGGCTCTTTCTTCCTTAATTATTGTTTCATACATATTTGTATGTATGAATTATGTAAACATATCTATTAGTAAACTCATAATACAAACTTCTCAGTCTATATAATGCTATAATATTACTTGGGTGTATATATTTCAAAGTTGACCATATTAGTGCGGTCTTTCCTGAGAAACACTGTTTCTCCTGCTGTGAACATTCCTTAGTTGCCTATAGTTGTCTGTGTAGGATGACGGCTTCATAAGCTTTTCCCAACTGATGCTACCAGTCCATTTATGTGTCAGACATATTCAGGTCATCTTTAGGCAGTCATATTGGTAAGATTTATGGGAATGACTTCTGACATCTCTAGGAGACGCGATTTCACAGCAAATTCCCTATTTCTCTGGTTATTGGACACTTTCATTCCCTCTTCCTTGGTGATTCTTGAGACTTAGTTGCTGGTTGTGTTGTGGATGTACTAGTAGGGATTGAGCTCCACAACTCGGACTTTTGATTGGCTGTGCTTTTCTTTACTGGTTTCCAACTATGACAAAGAGAAGTTTCCTTGATTAGGAGATGAGGAATACTTTTAGTCAGCTACACCACTGATAAAGTCTCTGTTGTTTTTAATTGTATTAGAAATACCTGTATCTCTGGAGTGGTTTGAGTATAAAGATAAATAGCATATGAGAAAACACCAGAAATCATGGTGAACTCACTTAGATTTCCTGAGACAATAACACTCCTAAAACTATCCCTGTTGAACAAGTTCTCTTCCTTTTTTCTTTTTGTCTTTCTTCTTTTTTTATGCACCTGAAACACTGACACAAATTCATGGATCAACAGGCAAACTGTAAAATTAAGAACTATGTTATTGTTTAGATAAATCAATGTAGACCTTTCAAAAATCACAGAATTTCAAATGTTATTTTAATATAGTTAAAGTTCCAAAGGTTCTCCTAAATACTGCATGTTCTGACAAATACAATTTAATTTTATTGTTTTATTTTAATACATTTTTGTCATACATATGAAAACCCTTGGGGTTATTATCTACTTGCTATTAATCTCAAGTGCCAATTATTGCAAACAAATGGACACACACAGCAAATAGATTTTCCTGACTCTTCCTGAGAGTTACCTACAGTTATCAAACATCACATATCTTAAATAGATAAGTAAGTGAAAGTATAAATTTTATTCCTAGACAAGAGACTCAGTATTGTATTTTGCAGTGATTGGCAAGAATCTAACTTAAAATTTTACACACACACACACACACACACACACATATATATATATTATATATTATATATATGAAACCATATCTATGGCATGGTATAATACAGTTATTTCAACATATCACACACATACACATGCCCACATGAACACACACAAGCACACGAACACACACACATATACACACACACTTGATGAAAGTCATTTCATTGAGAGTAGCATCCAAATGTTAGTTTGCCTGATTTGAACTATGCATGCTTCATTCTTTCTCTTCTTCAACTTTACCATGTATGTGAGTAGGGCTTTAATTTGCTGATACTTTTTGCCTCCATCTCCAGGGCTGCCATTCCAGATGCGCATCACCACACAGTAGGTAGATACCCAAGTATTTGAACTAAACTTTAATCACAATGCTTGATCTAGAACCAAATTCATATTTTGTACTAACTTATATCTTCATAACCTTTCCCCATGACTCCTCTCATTTTATAAGCCTTATGACAAAGACAAATTTCTCTTTGCATTTCTTCTCATCATTATCCATCAACATGTGGGATGTGTCTTTATATTCCACTTGTTTCTGTTTGTGTTAAATGAAGAGATGCTTTATCTTACATTGAAATCAATCATTCAGTAAATGGCATAGGATCCTTACTAAGCTATTTTTTAGCATTATGCACAATGCAATAATAGCTACGTGACACATACAAACCACCTCTGTAGTTCTACTGAAGTAGTCACCAATCCCTAAGTTTGTCATATTTATTTTTTAGGGAAACTGAATTCATTCACTATTGTTTTGGCAAACAAACATCCCCACGTATCTGTTAAAATTCCACTGGTAGATTATAATAGCATAGTACATGATGCTACCAAATGCTTGATCAATGATTCATAATTAATAATAAGGTACCCCATTAATGTATACTTTTATATACAGATGAAATATAGGTAAGTTTGTGATAAATGTTGGTATTTCTTTCTCTGTGAGTTAGAAGCAAGCAATGTCTGTTCTAACTCAAGCAATACCTGTAGAGTAGGCCATATTAAAACGAAATGAGTTTTTATCACTTCCCAACTGAACTAGTTACTCCATTAAGGCAGATCAAATTGCTTATCTTGACAGAGATTGATTACCAATTAACTGTAGAATAAGCCAGCAAAAATGAAGGTTGGGAAATGCCTAGAAGTTTGCTGAGACATCTTTATTAAATACAGAGGTCTGTGGCATAAGTTATCCCAAGAAAATTGTTTTTCAAAACTGTTATAGCTATCACATTAGGTGGTAATGACATTCTGACAAAATAGGACTGTTAGTAGTGAAACTAAAGGTGACCTTGTAAGCAGCCTACAGAAACCATTTGATCAAATTCTGGCTTCTTGGTATTCCATATCCTTGCCACAACTTGACATTGAGTTGCATCAAGTCAAATCAAACAGTTATCCACCGAAAATAATTTTTTTTTCTCCCACCCACCTCCCTTCTTGTCAGTATGTAGAATAGATGCCTAAATTGGGTGGGTTTTAAGTTTCTTTATAACTTCCAATTTGGAATTGGTAGCCAGTGATTTTCAGAGGTCTCCAAACTAATTTTGGCAGTATCTAAATAACTAATATTTCTCTATTGGAGTCTAATGAAGTTAGTAGACAGTATTAGGATTAAATGTTTCAAGGACTGAACTTGTTTTAAGTTCTCACACATGCACTTAGCAGACAGCTTCAGAAATGGCAGATCAGGGATGAGTCTTTCAGTCCCAGGAGGAAATTCGTACAGCATCTGCAACCTAAATTATCTTGGCTCCACCAGCTCTGCCCTTTCCAAAATGATTGCCTCATGTGTGGCTACTTGTTGTTATTAAACAAGTACTTCTGCTTTCTGGAAGCTTTAAAATAGCAAAGGGTCTCCTGGATGAAAAATGAATTCATAAATTAGAATTGCCTATTTGTTCTAGGTTCTGCAAAGCCCCTGTTGCTGTGCTTTTAAATATTAAAAAGATAGGACAAAACTACCACGTATCTACAACTGAATATATACATATACGTATACGTATATGTATATATATATATATATATATATATATATATATATATATATATACACACACACACACACACTGGTTGATACTGACAGAGTCAGTGGTAGTGCTTCTGAAGGACTTTCTTCCTTCTACTTGCCTGATGGATGCAAATCAAATTCCTTGACCTTAGGAGAGTGATCATAAAATGTAATCAGAGTTCCCAGATCGAAAGGTGCTCTAAATGGTTCAGTAGGCAGCAGCATCAATGCTGTAAAGCATCATGACTGCTAACATAGGTCAGGCTTCAGGAAAACAAGATGAAAACCTTTTGCTTTTAAAAGAAATTTGGTCAGGTCCCAGGAAAAGAATGACAGCTATATTCATATGGCCTCCAACCTCAGAAAACT
This sequence comes from Microtus oregoni, assembly GCF_018167655.1. Lineage (NCBI taxonomy): Eukaryota > Metazoa > Chordata > Mammalia > Rodentia > Cricetidae > Microtus > Microtus oregoni. The sequence goes on from NW_024543060.1 coordinate 22,908,410, forward strand.
CGCAGCAATTTGCAGATTTTTAAATGTAATTAACCTCTAGAGTATTCCTGTTACATATGTTTGAAAGCTGGTTGCAAGCACTATCAACTATCATAACACTTTCAAGACTACAAAGTTTAAAGTGTTAGAATATCAATTCACTCATCTCAAGGTTATAAACTAAACACTGGTAAAGGTTTTTTACACACTATTTGATTTCTTTCTTGTTGAAATCCAGCATATTTTGAGAACTCTGGTGAAAGGGCTCCTAAAGTTACTGTTGACAATGAAGAGCCTTATACAATGTGAAAAACAGTTAGCACACTTGTGTAGTGTAATAAAGTCCAAATTACCAATTGTTTAAAAGATTACAAAAGTAAATGCAAAAGACTACATGTATTTTAATCTCTGCCTTTTGGTAGAAATTCCTGTCGATGTGATTATATCTAGATTCAAGGGTATAGGCTTATGCACTCTCTCTGTGTGTGTGTGTGTGTGTGTGTGTGTGTGTGAGCATGCGTGTGTGTGTGTGCATGTGTGATCCTTAAAAAGAGACTTTTCATTAAATGAATTTAATATATATTTTATACTCCCTTATTATTCCACAAAATACAAAAGAGATTTAGACAAAGACTAAATCACAGGTTATATTTGTAAAATATTTTTAACTTTAATAAGAGATGGCATGTAACTTTCTGAGGGGAATATTGTAATTCACTAAGCTTTTGAAATAAGAAATTGAAGAAACACAGTCACAGAGTAGTCAGATATGCACAGACTAATATTGGTTCCCTCTCAAGATCAAATTAAAAAAACTCATAGAACTATCCTCTTACAGACTGAAGATTTTAAGTCAAGGATCCAAGCATTTTGCCACATGATAACTTTTTTCTTTGTCCAAAATTATTGTATAATGAAGCCAGAATCCCCAGCATGGCTTTACTGAGAATAACAATGAAATTGAAGAATGAGCCCTAATGCAGCAGTACTGCTACCCATATCAGAAGGGTGTCTTAGATAGGGCTTCTATTGCTCTGAAGAGACACCATGACCATGACAATTCTTACAAGGAAAAGGTTTAATTGGGTGGCCTAGCGTTCAGAGATTCAGTCCATTATCATCATGTCAGGGAGCATGGTTGATGTGGGATGTCTTCTGGATATGTTTTATTTTTACTGACTGATGAATAAAGCTGTTTTGGCCAATCACTTGGCAGAGTAAAGCCAGGTGGGAAATCCAAACAGAGATTGTAGATGTAAGTCACAAAACAATCCCACACCACTTTGGAATTATGATTAATAAAAGGGCTATTTAGTTAAGGGGAAAACTTACAAATCACTGTCTTAGACAACAACCTCTGTGCAACCAGGAACAGAGTCTAGTGTCTGGAAGTGGAGCTGGAAGCAAGAGGGAGAAAACAGGGCTATGGTTGCTTTTTTTTTTTTTTTTTTGGAAAGGAGGTTTGTTTTTTTTATTGTTTTTAATTTATTTATTTATTAAAGATTTCTGTCTCTTCCCTGCCACCACCTCCCATTTCCCTCCCCCTCCCCTAATTAAGTCCCCCCCCCAAGCCCGAAAAGCAATCAGGGTTCCCTGTCTTGTGGGAAGTCCAAGGAACCCCCACCCCCATCCAGGTCTAGTAAGTTGAGCATCCAAACTGCCTAGGCTCCTACAAAGCCAGTGCATGCAGTAGGATCAAAAACCCATTGCCATTGTTCTTGAGTTCTCAGTAGTCCTCATTGTCCGCTATGTTCAGAGAGTCCAGTTTTATCCCAGGCTTTTCCAGACCCAGGCCAGCTGGTCTTGGTGAGTTCCCAGTAGAACATCCCCATTGTCTCAGTGTGTGGGTGCTTTTTAAAGTGAAAGAGACTATGCCCAAGTGGGCTGATATCTTAAAGGCTTTTGGCTGAAAGAGCAGAAGGAGCTCCCGCAGCACCTCCCCCTTTGGTTTAAGTAATTTTTGATGGCATGTATTTTCCTGCAAAGATAAGAGCAGAATCCTGCCCCATCCCTATCTGGTTTTCCTTACCACCTGTATGGTTGTCACCATTGTGGATAAGCTGTCATTTCTGTGTTTCAATAGGTTTCTCCTTTTCAAAGTAAATTTTTATTAATTTTGATGGTACCCATAATTTTTCTTCTCCTGTGGAAAGAAGAGCAAAACCCCTTCCCCAACGTCGTACATTTCCTGGTTTCCATTGTGAGGTCAACACATATTTAAAATATACTGGTTGATTAAACTCAGAAGTTTTTTCCATTATCCGATGTCTCTGCTGCTGTTGTTCCTTTCTCATTAACATTAAGAAACTATTGTGAGAGTAGGCAGAGTCAAGCAGTTGCCAGCCAGCCATCAGGAAAACAAGACATGTAGAAAATGAGATAATGCCATGGCCAAGTAAAAATATATAGACTAACAGAAATGGGCTAAGTTAAGACATAAGAGCTAATTAAAAATATGCCTGAGCCATTGGCCATACAGTGTGGCAATTAATATAGTTTCTGTGTGATTACTTAGACCTAGGCAGCCTTTGCCAGAAAAGTGGAGGCTATGTCTACGAATGGCACCCAAAGTGGGGCAAGAATTTCCTCATAAAGCCCAAGGAAGCATAAAAATAAAGGATTCTAGACAGAAAGAACAGAGTCAAGTGCAACTTCTTGTTAAGGGTCTTTTTCTCCAGAGGCAAGCAAAGGTGCTTCCCTTTAAGAGAGTCTTTCTGACTCATTGTTTAGCAGCAAAAACCTCACAGCTCTTCTAAGAGATCCTTCCACCAAACAATTAAATGGTTTTTATGAGCAACAAGTGGCATGCTTCTTGGCATGGCAAGAACCTTGAAACTTCACAGAGTTGTAGCAGTAAACATGGTTCTTGCCAGTACCTCTACCATGAATGAGACTCTCAGAAAACTAATGAATGGGGTGGAGCAAGCAGCCAAAGCTGTGGATTTATGTCTAGCCATTTTTCTTAGCAGATTTAAGGCTCATATGCTCAGAAAAAAGATAGAGATATACAGTAAAGACAGATTCAGACAGAAAAAAATCTTCTAAATGGTTTACAGTGTGTTGAAAAATATACATAGGCTTGGAGGGAAAAGAAAAAGAGAGAGTCCATTTAAAAAAAAAGAATAGTAAACAGGCATTGTTGTGCATTCTTTTAATCCCAGCCCTTGGAAGGTAGAAGCAAGTAGATATCTGTGTGTTTGAGGCCAGGCTGGTCTAGAGAGTGAGTTCCAGGACAACCAATGATATACAGAACAACCCTGTCTCAAAAAAATTTAAAAATATATAAAAGAAATAGAATAAGAGAAACAAGGTCCTAGAACTAGCTCTTATTGATCAGGCTGCCATCAAACTCACAGAGGTCTTCCTGCCTCTGCCTTCAGAGTGCTGGGATTAAAAGCATGTGCCTCCACTGCCTGGCTAAAACCCACATTTTGTAATTTTTCTTACTTGGTTTGCTCCTTTCATTAAAAATCTTGATTAGAGTTACTGCTAATATTCATATGACAGATTCTGTACTAAACTGTTTGGCGATTTCCTCCACCAAAGGAATTAACTCTTCACTTTAGCTTTAGGCAGTCTCTTCAGACAAAGGCAAAAAGCAGCCTTTTTCATCACCAAAATATCATAAAACCAGTCTCTAGACAGCATACTACAATTCTCTGAAACCTCTTGAGCCAGCCTCCAACAGTTCAAATAACTCTTATCTCCACTGTTAGTATGGCTCATTAAAAGTGATTAAAGCATTCTACTGCTTTCAGAACACAAAAGTACCAAAGTCCAAATTCCCCCAATCAAAAACATGTCCAAGACTATCATTAACAATGCCCTAGTCCCTGGCACCATCTTCTGTCTCTGTTAGGGCTTCTGTTGCTGTGAATAGACACTGTAACCAATGCAACTTTTATAATGAAACCATTTAATTGGAGTGATTCCCTACAGTTTCAGTGGTTCAGTCCAGTATTATCATGGTAGGATGCATGGTGGTGTTCAGACAGTCATAGTACTGGCTACACCTTGATCAGAAGGTGACAGGAAGTGGACTGAATGTCTCCTTGAGTTAAGCTGGAGATCTGAGGCAGGAAGGACACTTCTGTTTTTCTCAGTGTCTGTCACTGGCAGCAGGAATAAACCTGATGCAGCTAACTGGGTGATCTGATGATCACCCTCAAGGATGCAAAGTGCTCATCTTCTTGACTCATGGTCCTCTACTCAGGAGACAGAAGAGCATTCCTCAGACTCCTTTGCAGGATGGTAGGAATAATGCAGAAAGACAAGAGGACTCGGATGGAGTCGAGCGCCTACATTGAGAGAGGGATTCTATATCTGTGCCTTAGCAGTAGCTGTCTGTGACCCAGAGACATCAAAGCTCAACCCAACAGTAACATATTTCTTCCAACAAAGCCATACCTTCTTCTATAAGGCCACAATTCCCAATAGTGCCATTCCCTTTGGGAGCCATTTCCTTTCAAACTACAAGGGGAAAACAAAGGGATTCACATACCAGGTAAAAAGGCACTTGATGCTATCATCAAGGTTCTGCTGGCTATGTGCATGCCAAACAGACAAACTCACAGAAATAAACAAACAAAAACCAGAAAATAACTGCAGTAGAGACCCTGACAGCAGAACTTAACTAACTTGATTAGAACCTGGTGTTCCACCTGTCAATGGTACTCAGTTATGATAACCCAAAGATCAGTAGATGATTGCTACTTATAAAAGGGTAAATGATAGCTAAAGATATAATGATAGGGGGTGATAAACATGTGGTAGATAAACAAACAGGTTCAAGATAGATAGCAAATAAACCATTTCTATACACACACCAAAAAGCTCTAACGAGGGAAAAGCAGCTGAATTTTGTCTCAAAATAAAATTGTGAAATCTTTTTGGTTTCGTATTTAACCATTTTCTGTTTATGCTCCCATAACTGTAAGTAATTACAAGTTAAGTCAGTGACCTTTTCTTGCCATTTCTTGACAGTTTGTTTGACTTTATCTCACGCTTTGTTCCACACTCAGTGTCAATAACCTTCAAATTAAAGTTCTCCTCATTTGGACCCAAATGTCTCCATTTGACTGTGCTGAGCTTCTTAGCATTGCCTTGCTTCTTGTACTTCCAGTGAACAATCAATCCTCGTACGACTTCTCCATTTCTTAAAAACAATTTTTCAGTCACCCTACCAGTAATAGGGTTATTACTGGTAGGGTGACTGGTTATTACAGTAATTACTACAATTACTATTAGTAGCAATACATTTATATGTATGTCAATGCCTTATGTGTGTTATTGGATTTCTTATGATAAACAACTTGATCATGAAAACACTTTTAATCAGATTTAATATTGAAGAAAAGGTAGTGTACAGAGAGGAAAAGTGAACTGCCAAAGTTACCTTTTCTATTGCTTATTATTATTGTGATAAGAACACCTGTCAGAATCAACCTAAGGGAAAGAGGGTTTATATAAACTCATGGCTTCAGGTATTTTCAGTCTCATCTATGATGGTAGGCTTTTATGTATGGTGCAGATCATTACTCATAGACTGGGAACAGAAGCTAGGCAGGCTACAATCCCCAAAGGCCTGCTCCAATACCACATGTGACAGCCAAGCCCCACCTGCTAAAGATCCATAACTCCTCAAATGTCACCAATAGCTTTGCAACAAGTGTTTAATCATAAAAGCCCATGGGAAACACTTCAGATCCAAAGAACAACAATCCACATATGAGTCTATGGGAAACACTAATGATTTAACAAATCATGCCTGTTCCGAAATGAGACAATGGAAAGGACAGGACAGACCCAAATAAGACCGTGATCCAGCAGAAAAAAAACAAAAAAACAGCTGTATTGGAACTTGTGGTCCCACCAGCTATAATTTAACGGTTATGTGTATTCTTGCTCTTATAGCCCTGATGCACACCATGCCTCTTACTTGAACTAATATCACAATGCCCACCACTTTCCTTGGCAGTGTTGGAATGTACAATGCATGGAAGTTCCCATGGCAACTTAAGTTTCACTGTCAAAGTTTCACATATTGGGCAGTGAAGGTCTCCTTCCACAGAAACCAATCATCCCTCACATCTTGCCTATCATCAGAGATGGCTCTAGAACCTTGGTCTGACCTCCATTAACCCATAGTTCTTGCATTCTCTTTGCCTGCAAAATCGGTACTATATGGGTGAAGTGACATTGTGTTACAAATCAAGAAGTTGTTTCGAAGAGTTTGGATGGCTGAACATGGACAAATAATCAATTTAGTGCTTAGGACCAATGGCCTACACCAATTTTCTCCATTTTTTATGGCCTTCCCATCTCACTAAACAACACCTACTTCCACTTCTTTGGGTTTGATAGATATAGATTCTTCATTATAGTCCTTCACTTGAAGTGAAGAAAGTGGGTCAAAAATAGCCACAAAATCTAACACATTTATATCTGATGCCATTGAATAATACTAGTGTGATTTCACAAATGTCCTATATCTTTATTAACCATTTAAAATTATCATTGAGATTGTGATTTGTAGGCTGGTTTTCTTTGCTTTATGTGTAAAAACCACTTGAGTGCGTACATGTGATAATTGTCTTTCTGGGTCTGGGTTACCTACTCAAAATAATGTTTTCTAGATCGATCCATTTTCCTGCAAAATTCAAGATGTTATTTTTTTCTGCTCTGTAGTGCTCCTTTGTGTAAATGTACCACATTTTCCTTATCCATTCTTTGGTAGAAAGGCATTTAGTTTGCTTCCAGGTTCTGACTATGACAAACAGTGCTGCTATGAACATAATTGAGCACATGTTCTTGTGGCACGATTGAGCATCCAGAGAACTTAGGCAACAATGAGGACACTCAGAGAGATATTCATAGATCTAATCTGTATGGGAAGTAGAAAAAGACAAGATCTCCTGAGTAAATTGGGAACATGGGGACATTGAAGGACGGTTGAAGAGGGGAGGGAAGAGGCAGGGAGTAGAACAGAGAAAAATGTAGAGCTCAATAAAAAATCAATTAAAAAACCTAAAAATAAAATAAAATCAGCATTGATGCAATTACAACTTTCAATGCCCTACAACTACTATCTGGCAGGTAACATATAGGTCCAAAGTTGTATCATTTTATGGATGTGCTCTTGAAATATGGTTTCCCTAGGAAGGAGCTATAGCAACACACAGTCATGATTACAGGGTTTGCTTCTAAGTGCTAGATCAGAAAACTACTTACTTCAGGAGACTGACATCATGTAAAATGTAGCCACATAGAAGGGGAAAGAGTAGAAAGCAGGATGTGATAGCCTAAATCAGATGACAGTCAAAATTGGGGTATTTTAGAGTAAGAAGGCCAGAGGGGTGATAAAAAGCTACAAATGGTGGAAGAATATCTTGCAAAGTAAGCTACACGAAGAATAAAATGGTCAAAAATTTATATTTTCAAACTTCAAAAGATTTGTATTTATAACTATAACACTTAGACATGATATGAAAAATATCTGCTTCATATGAGTACTGGGAAACTTTCAAGGTGTTGCTGATGGGATAGAGAATGACTGTGACGATGACAGTTACATGCTTTTGAGCAGTCTCTTCATTCCTACGTCTATGCCAAGCCTCAGCTCAGCATGGCTGTTAGAAAGCTCAGTAGGCACATAATGATGGATCCCAAGTCTCATATGGAAATAGCACTAAAAACAGAATGATATGCCCATCTTCACATTTTCACTGTCTAGTGTAATTCTAAGCTGTTAGAATAAAGACTCAGCAAAACATTGCTGACAAAATAAATAACAGTATAACAAATGGAGGGATTGTCCTACAAAAACATCTAGAGGCCAAAGAAACAAACCTGGGATATAATTAGGACTGTGAGAAATGGCAATTTTAGATTAATTTTTTAAATGATGTCCTTAGAAAACTATTAGAAATGAAAAGAAGACTACCAAGGATGACCAAGCATAAAGATTCAAATCATACTCTATAGATCAGCCACTCTATATGCTTGCAAATTTATTATGAACAGCTCAAGATACAGAAAACCTCACTCCCTCATTGAAGATAAATTAACTGTGCCAGGATGTTTGGAAACATGTGGAAAGAGGTGCCTCAATGTGGCTGGAAATTTCATCAGAATTCTGGTATTGGAAAGGTATTTTTTGACTAGTTAAGAAGCCATGCAAAATTAAACAGAGAACACCAATGAGAAAACAGGATGGCATGTTTCTTCATGTAATAGATTAGAAATAATATCCAACCTACCTAAGAAAAGAAACTATTTTCAAGAACTTTATTTGGTCCATTTCCATATGCACATAATAATATGCTAATTTTAAATGAGTCTCAGCTTTTCACTTAAGCCTGCCAGCAGGAAGTCTACTTGGCAATACTTTCTTGAATGTTTTGCCAATTACTGTATGTACTTGAAAACAACAAAACTGCTTTCTATAAAAAGCATCATATAATTCAAACTTTTTAATGATCCAGAAGGGATTCCACCTCAATTACTCTGAATGTGTAAAATTTTACTATGTTCCTTCCACATCAATTTCAAGCCCCTGTCACCTCAAGGGAAAAAAAAATCTAAAATTGTTAAATAAAGCTGCTGAGATCTTTGAAGACCTTCTGAATTCCCTTTTAGGATAGTATTTGAGCATTCTAGGTGGGTTCTCCTATATCTGCTATCAGACCCATTCTCCCTTGAATGGGGACCTTTCGAAGTCTCTGTAATAGGCTAACCTGCCTTCCTCTAGCATTAATGACTCTAATTCCACAGTATGAATCACCATTGTTGTAAGAAACAACCTCATCTAAAGTCGCCTGTACTGGATGCTCCCTTAGAGTTGCAGAGAAGGAAGCTGATAGTAGAAGGATTAGGTAATTTACCTTTTAACACATAATTAGTCAGGGAAACTGGTAGGATCCAAACAAGTTTATGTGACACTTAAATTACAGTTTAACGTAAGGGACGTTAAGTATATTATATCACCTATTTTTAAAAATTCTACCTTAGAACCTTCATCTGGCGATGGATGGAGATAGAGACAGAGACCCACACAGGAGCACTGGACTGAGCTCCCAATGTCCCAATGAGGAGCAGAAGGAGGGAGAACATGAGCAAAGAAGTCAGGACCACAAGGGGTGCACCCACCCACTGAGACAGTGGAGCTGATCTATTGGGAGCTCACCAAGGCCAGCTGGACTGTGACTGAAAAAGCATGGGATAAAAGCAGACTCTCTGAATATGGCGGACAATGAGGGCTTCTGAGAAGCCAAGGACAATGGCACTGGGTTTTGATCCTACTTCATGTTCTGGCTTTGTGGGAACCTAGCCAGTTTGGATGTTCACCTTCCTAGACCAGGATGGAGGGGGGAGGACTGTGTACTTTCCACAGGGCAGGGAACCCTGACTGCTCTTTGGACTGGAGAGGGAGGGGGAGAGGAGTGGGGGGGGGAGGGGGAGAGGAATGGGAGGAGGGGAAGTGGAGTGGGGGAGGGGAAGAGGAGTGGGGGAGGGGAAGAGGAGTGGAAGGAGGGGGAGGGAAATGGGAGGCTGGGAGGAGGGGGAATTATTTTTTCAATAAAAAAAAAGAAAAAAATGATGAAAAAAAATTCTGCCTTATTGGAATACAACCACATCTACGAACTTACTTGTTCTGGAGAGTTGCTTTTACACTACAATGGCAGAGTGTGGTAGTTGCAAATAACATATGGCTATCACACACACACACACACACACACACACACAGTAATTATGCAGTTAGCTTTTAAACGTACTGTCAATCCAGAGTGCATAGAATTAACTTGCCTCTTCTTTAGTACTAAATCTATCCTTCCTTGGTAGATAAGTCTCCCTGGAATTCCATCATTGTCAAACAATCAATGTGTAGATCCTATTGTTTTTGAAATGCAAATCAGCATCTTGGGGAAATCTTCAGGTCTTTATAAAGTTTGTACTTTTGTAGAAATGCGTGGTCTTTTAGTATTCGAAATGAATTATCAGGCTATTCAGGTTTGATTACACATGAGGTTGACTGAAGAAGTCAGTTTTAACAAAGACAGCTAACTAACATTTTTAACAATGCAAAATATTACAAGCAAAGACTCTGTGTGGTATATACACAAAATTACACATCTATATATGCATAGTTCATTTATATATATATTTGTATATATATGCCATATATATACACCCATATTTAGCTTATTGTATATAATTTTCTAATGGCAGCTTAAGAACAGAGACTACCCAGTATCCAGACCCATGTCCTTTGTAAATGCTTTGTAAAAGTGCAGTGGTGTGAAGGTAAGTGCGTCTGGCTCAATGAGGGAAGAGGACAAAAAACGGTAATTTGAAGGCTGTTGAAAGTGTGGTGGCTTTAGACATTTGCTGAAAGAGTCATTCTGCAAAGTTTAAGAACTTCTGTAGCGATATTTGTGCCAAAAACACACTAAGGTGAAAAATGAATCTTTTTATGTCCTACAGAGTAAATGAGTTTCATGTTTACCAGCAGTCATTTTATTTGATCTCTTAGTGACAACCTTAGTTTCGCTTTCATTGAAATCTTGGTTCATAAGAAAATTTCCCCTTTGGAATACTCTTTTTATTTTTAAGTGTATTTTCCCGTGAATTTATCTGGCCTATTAGAGATTGATAAGCTTCACTATTGATCTGATAAAGATGCCATCAGCCAAAGAAGCCACTGATGCAGTACCAGCTACTGTTTTCTCAAGCCGAAATTGATTGAGAGCATCCCCGGTATAAAATGAAACACGTTTCTGTGGAGGCACTGACACCACACCATCTGTCCAGCATCTTAGATTTACTCTCCCAGATAACTTCATATTTCACCCTGCAGTCCCTAAAGAAACATCACTTTAAACAGGGCCACATGGAAAAATGCGTTTCAATAACATTTGAAGGTCTTGCCTTTAGCTGCAAGGGCTTCTAGCCCAAATGACTGATGTGCCTGGAGAGAATCTCCATTTGAAGTTATGGAAATGGGGAGGAGCTAGGCAAGGGATGGAATGTATAAAAATTGAAATGATGGCAGTAAAAGACACAGGGATTTACAGATAAAGCCAAAGGATGCTGGCAGCCATCTATCAGACTGCCTTGATGAAACAGGTATTGGAAATTAACTTGAGAACCCTATGAATTACATTCAATCCATGCTCTGGGCTAAGCACTTGTCAATTTCACCTCCTATTGCAACCTATTACTTACAGACTACATGCCCAGCAAGCTAATAGCACGGGATAGTGTTAAAGAAAATAGGAGAATAAACTGAATGTATCAAGGCTTGTCACTGATGGAGCGTGCCTTTCTGAAGTCCAGGGTAAACACTGAAAACCTGACATTCACCTGTTCCTAGATAAGCGTTTAACCTTATCTACCGTCGCCAAGAGTCTTGCAGGATCATTTTCCAGTCAGGGTGATACCCACTCAATTTCACTAATACTATCCAAGTGTGTTAATTTAAAAAAAAATGGAATTTAAGTATTTTTTGAGATGTCACCTATTCCATTGTTACAATCTGCCTTAAATCAGAAAGACGCTATCGATTAGTTCTTATTTTACTTTCATATCTGTCCTCTCGTATGCCTTATGTCATTTCAGTTTTAATTATAATAATTTTCATCTCTGTGTTTCCCTAGCTGGCATGTAATTCTTACATTTTACGGAAAAACCCAGGGAAAAATTTAGTTCATAGTACCAAATAACTTATCTCACACACAAAAAAAGCCCATCAGTACACAAAGTATTCCTTTAAGATGAGTGCTTCCATGCGCCTGAACTATATTGTGTTTTTCAACTGATAAGCTTGTCTAACATTGAAATGTTTTAATAAGCAGGCATATGCAGAGTAAATGTCAGCCAGAGCCATCTTCTGACTAACAGATGCTGGCGGGGATACAGGGGGAGAGGGACGTAAAAGCATCGAAAAAAAAAAATCAAGCAAGGCCAAATTAGAACAAATGTTTGTCAAGTAAAAAGGGCAGCTCTTCCTCTGATGGAAGGGATTTAATTAGAAAAGTCATAGAGGGAAGTTGTTCAAAAGTACCAGCCCTGTTCTCTTCAGATAAGCTAATGAACCTCATTGAACTTTGCAGAAAAATACTGAACCAATAATACTCAGAAGAAAGAATTCACAAAGAGTGCCGCGGTGCCTCTCACATTTAAGAGGGTCAATTGCTGCTGCCTCTCTAGGTCATAGTAGAGAAGGACCGGAGCAATTTACCTTTAGATTCTGCTGAGTGGCTAAATAGGAAAACGCATTGGAAGAAAATAAGATTTAGTGATGTCCTCTTGATAACAATAAAATAAATCTTATTGTTAATTGGTAATTTGTAAATTAAGAATTGCAGGACTTAACTCACCTTCAAAATACATCATCACATATATTGTAGTCTAATTTCATACCCAGAAAGAGTCTTTTCCCAATAGTTGGTGTAGCAAGCACATGTTAAAGAGTATTTTATTTCTGTATTGGTGAAGGGAATATTGAATATAAAAAAGGAGGCTATGCAGAGAATTCTGTAGCAGTTATTCTGTGAGGAAAACAAAAGCTCCATGGGATATCAAATATGGCAAAAAAAAAATCCGAAGTCCTTTGCAAATTACACTAAGAGAAAGATAGTGCTAAACTTCTCTGTCTCTTTAATGCTTCAGTGCCTTTGTTTGTTAGTTTTATTTTCCTTGCTGGTTAGCCTTTTCCAGAGAATTCATGTCTTGTACTGAGCTCTTTGAGAGAGTAATAAAGTACACACAGAATAGAAAACCGCGTGGAGTTAAATCTCACAAGGCTTATCATTGGTCTTTTCCCGTAAGGAGAAATTTACCAACTTCCTTTAAAAAAAAAAAAGTTTCTTCTCTTACCTGACATACGCGAATTCAGGTGCTATAAATTAAATGTAACAACCCAAGATCTGCCTCATCCACTTGACACATGATGATAAATGTCCAGAAGTCAAGACCTAATTGGATTATGCCACATATAAAATTCTTAAATGAAAAGATACCTTAGTCATGGTCAAAAAATATCTACATTCCATGTCAAGATATAGTTACATACAACAATATATATTCTAAAGAATCCTAGTAGTAAATAAATTATTCTTATTTTGTTTCACACCTGCCTGTTTTTCTGGAGAACAAATCTTCTTTTTCTGGAGTTTTAAGAGATTTTCAGGTTTATACTCAAAACAGAGGACCAAAGCGATGGCTCGTCAGCTTAAATGTGTGCCATAAATTCCTAAGACCTGAATTCAATCCCTGGGACAAAATCCCTTGAAGAGACAATACATCACCTCGATCTGTATTTTCCAAGTCTTGTGAGGGATTGTATGTATATTTACAGACCACACACACCAAGTACAATAACATATGCACATAGATGCTAATAATAATAATAATAATAAATTGTAATAGTGCAATTTAAAACAAATATGTTTATTTTTTTCACTAGTGAGTTTTATAGAGTCAGAAGAGAGAATGATTATCAAATTTTATAGTGTCTTTTAATTTCATCTTTGTATCTGATTCCATATGAAACTACTTTTGATTATGTGGCTTCAGAACCGTGGCTTGGAATGAAAACTTGACACATTTTTTCATTCTTTTCTTGGAGATTAGGTTCAGTTCCCTGAAGTGGGAACTATATTGTGATACCTAAGATTTCCTCCAATCCCTCTCCCCAGTCCTCAAATTGAAGGTAAACCTAGAGAAATGATTGGTTGTCATCTCTGGGGTGGATTGAGACTAGCATCTAGTGGTACAGGCAAGTCAGGCACGCAAACACCTCTTCAGCGCAAGGACAACAGCTCCTCTCCCATGTCTTCTCCCCAAGCCAAAATGTCAATAGCACCAGGTGTGAGAAGGCTGGTGCATGGATTCAGAACATTTTTCCAAGTCTTTTATTTATTTTTATTTTTTTCTGAGCATCTCTACAATCAATCCCCTATGCAACTGTTTACTTTTCTTCCATGCAACTTCAAATAATTTCTCTTTGAACATATATTAATATATATATGTTAATTAAAACCATTTATTTAAAAATTCCAGGGTTATTATATATGGGTCAGGATTTGTTTGGGAGCAAGAGAGCAAAATCTGACGATTTGTGCTCTTTCTTCTAAGATGATGAGGAAGTTGTATTGTGACTCCTGGAGATTGTCTCAGTAGCTACTCTGAGCCTTTCTTGCAATAATAACCAGTAACCAGTCCTTTAGTAAGAGAAAATAAATGAAATAACTGCCAATAGGGAAGGGGCAGGTTTCCAAAAATGCAAAATATACTAGATCTAATTTATTCTCTGTAAAATGATGGCTTACTGAGGTGATCAGCTTGCCTATAAGCCCCCCATTCTATAAAGAAGCAGAGTTTATGAATAAAGGAAACTGTCACATTTTCAGCTGTGAAGGTGTGCCTTCTTTGTATGTAATTTTGATTTTAATTTTAATATAGTCTCTCTTCAATTTATGGCCAAGTGTATCAATCAAATAATTTACTCAACTTTAATGTTAGACACTAACTTAAAGAAAATCCAAGTTAGCCTTGTAAGCAGTGACTGGCTTTTTCTCTAAATGATTTCTGACAAATTTAGAGTGAACTTTTTGGGAATTTTCAAGTATAGGAGCATACTGAAGATTACAAAAATTTGGAACAAGAAAAAGAAATTGAGTGGATAATTTGACTAACCTCTGTCAGAATTTAAATTCTCAATTAACAACATACTTCAGTCATTTTTAAATTCAAAAAATATGATTTGAATGCTATTATATTAATGTTTGGCATACCTTTGTTACTTTAATCAGTGCTACACATGAATATTATTTTGTTTCAAAAATATAAGTTGTACTTTCTGGGAAAACAATAGTAAAATAAATTAATGATGATCCTTTCCTAGTAGAAGATTTACTATAAGTAAAGCAGATGTAATTTAGTATATAGGTGATTTTATGGGAAAAAACGTGAACCCATGATTATGTGGCTGAATTTAAGTTTTAAGAACCCATATAAAAGCAGGGGCTATACTACACATCTCTAATAGCGATGCTATCACAAGGAGTTGGGGAATAGAGGCAGGAGACTCTTTGGAAGCTTGAGGGCCAGCAGGTCTAACATGCAATGTGGTGACAAAACATCAAAAAGCCCCATATGTCAAACATGGTAGCAATGGAAGAGTGATACTAACGTTGTCTGCTGACTGCCACATGTGCATTGTGTGGTGCATGTGACCCCCATTCCACATCATCTGCATTCACATCAAATGTACACACAGAACTCTGATACCATAGATGTTCCAAAGTGTTATGCAAGGGTCAAAACCATAGATAAAATTTGAGGGATAAATTCCATGAGGAAGTGATTGTTTAGACCTAATAATCAAAAACTAAGCCTGTCCCTGCTGCCAGATTGGTACCCTGCCAAGTTGGTACCCTCCCTTCTCTCTTTCAACTCTTTCCTAATAACTCAATAAAAAGAAAGCTTAACAGGTCTGTCCTAATATATCTTTTAAATATCAATAATCAGGTCAATAATATATAAGAAATTATGTAGTGGTGTATTTTAAAATACCTAGAGATACATATTATTTTCTCCTTTTTTAAATAAGGAGGTCAAGTTCCACATGGCCACACATGCCTGTAATCTCAGAACTAAGAAGCCCAGGCTGTAGCATTGCCTTGAGTTTTGTTCGTGGGACTAAAAGAATGATCACTTTATTTGTTCACATTAGTAATACTGAATAAGCCAGGAACAAGATTCCATACTCTAAGTCTACAAACTGACTTGTGTTTGAAAAGAAATGCACTATTTTTCTTGTAGTTTTTCTTTGTCCAGACTATTCTCCTCAGTTTCATGACACCAGTCACTTAAAAGGTATTTAAGTTAACTGTGAACACTAGGTGCAGATGAGACCACCAGGGAACAATCTGGGTTATCATTGCACTTTAACTGGATATTGTGTTCTTTATCAGCCATAATTCAGATTGTCTTCAAATTATTCACAGTTGGAACCATATGAAACTCCTGATCTAGTGAAAGTTTTGTTACATTTTCAATACTGTGAAACTAAGCTTTGATTCTCCCTTCCTACACATCTGAACTACTTCACCAAACATCTATCTTATAATAGGGCATTTAAAATTTTTACAAAGTTTCCCTCGTATCAAGAAAAATATGTCGCCTGTCGAAACCATTAATCCTCCCTCTCTTTGCAGCAGGATCAAGCGTGCCAATCCATTTGGCCACTCAACAGTGAGGATAATAGGAGCTAGCATTTTTTTAAGCACTATGATAAGTACTTCTCTGAATTACCTCATTTTATCTTCCATTATGTGTTAGGGACTATGGGTTATCACTTGAAATAACTGGAACTTCAGAGAGATTTTGTAACTGTGCAGGTCCTATAACTAGCATCTGTCAGAGCAGCTGGGATTTAAAGCGACTGAAATTCTTGTAAGGGTGCTACCTTATCAAGATTTATTTCTTCAGTTTTCATCTGTTCATTAAAAAATTATTGATTAAAAAGAGAAAAATAAATCATAATATTAGTTGCTTTGTCTTGTATCCAATTAACAAAGTATGTAAAAGAAATGTGGAGTGAAACCAGCACGCACTAAGGTGTGGGGAGTGAGGGTTATTTCTACAAGATGCACTTGGTTCCTTGATGGGCTATCCATGGTATTGGGTTTGAAAAGTGGATTCGTCATCACTTTTACCTTAGCAATAGACGGGCTCATAGTGTGTGGAAATATATGTACACATAGGCTAGTGTAGACAAATCCTTTAGCATAGGGTCTTTTGTTTAGTATCAGAAAATCAGTGAATAAATAGAACTACACTTGGAGAATTAAGCAGTTGCCAGGTGATAAAATACCTCACATGGCAGGCTAAGAAGGTTGGACTTTATCATTAAAGCTCTGGGAGTCATTATAAGATTCTGAAGCAGGCGAAAGACATGGTTAGATTTGCATTTTAGAAGGCACACTCCAGAAGCAGTGTAAATAATGGATTAGAGGAAAGTAAAACTAGAAGGAAGGAATCCAGCCAGGAGGCTGTTACAGGAATCCAAACAGGAGAGGGCAAGGGTCTAAATTAAGGTTGCAACAGCGAGGTTATTAAAACTAGACAGATTCATAACTCAAGTGATAGTTTGTACAGAGAATCAATGGGATTTGTTTGCGGGAAGAGAAAATAAGGAGCTAGAAAGCCTTAAAGATAATGCTAGGTTTAGGAATTATGGAATTTTATCTACCAAAAACAGTCAAATCCAAAACAAAAGCTTATGATGGAGAGATGAGGGTGTTTTTGATCATTGTGGTATAAAGTGCCTTTAAAACATCGGTGTGAATCTTCGTTGGGACATGGGCAGAGGATGTTTGTCTAAAGCTCAAAGTGATCTTGGAGGCGAGTTATTGTAAGCGAATGTGTCAGGGGTAGGGATAGGGGAGTAGCAAAGAGAAAAAAGACAGAACAACTTGGTTAACCAACTTAGTGACTGCTTTCTGATATTAGGAAGTATGCAAGGAGCAAAGCCAGATAACTGTATAATTTTCAGCAAAATTGTTTATGCCATATTAGAACTTTGAGTGGCTGAGACTCATCTATTACAGATGGTGGAAATCATGGGTTTAGCCTTGTGGTTCCTAAGCACCCCCAAGGGCTTAGTCATACTTTAATGCAGTTTGTTATTTGAATTGCCAATTAAAAAATACTTTTTCAATTCCCAGCATAAAATAAAATCATAAGGTCATGATCTCATTTAAATTGTTTCTCACTTCTTAAACTATTTCCCAACGTCAGTTAAATTTTGTATTGCTATGATTATGGTATGTCTCCTGAAATGGTGATGGTTAAGCCGGATTGTCAGCTTGATGGGATCTGGGATGTCCTAAAGCATACCTCTAGTGACTCTGTAAAGTGGTTTCCAGAGATCGACAGCTGAAGGTGATCTCCATTCACTGAGATCCAAAGCTTCCAATGAGTAGCCCAGATAGAAAGAGGTCCGAGGAAAATGCTGTATTGAACACCTGCCTTAATTTTTTTCTGAGAGGGTACATCTTATCCACTGTGAGTGACAACGATAGCCATCTCTGGCCAAGTCAGATGCCACTTTCCTCAGCCTGTCAGTGTGATGTGAAGACCTACTACTTTCTCGGGGAGTTTCCTGGACAGAAACACCAGCATGGAGCATTGACCACTTACTACAGTCTCAGCATCTACAACAGGTAGAGGGGCATTGCTGGAATGCCACTCCCATGTCATTTAACCCAACCTAAAAATACTTTTCACACACACACACACACATACACACACACACACACACACACACACACTCAGCCACACACACAAGCATGCACATACGCGCGCACACATACATGCCCCCCCCCACACACATGCATGCACGCATGCACACACACACACACACGCATGCACACACACGTACATGCAAACGCACACACATGCACGCACACACACAATTCCAAATAGCCTGAAAACATTTTTTATGGTTATCTCACGAATTCAAAGAAGATTTTGTTTTCCTTAGAATAATCTCTTTCTTCTGGACTTTGGTAGTCACAACAGAGATACAGATAAGCAGGGAGATGTTTTTCACAACACAAATATCCCTCTTTAGTCTTCTTAATTTTCAAATACTGTAAGTGTTAGTATTCAAGCATCTTCACTGGCTTGCCGTTGAGGTCCTGTTAGGATAAGTCCTCACCTGCAGTCACTAAGAGAACCTTCTGTGCACATTCACTTAGTTTCGTTTGAAAGGTGCCTTGCCCACCTCCTGTCTCTTCCTTTCTCTCTATTTCTGCCTCTCTCTCTCTCTCTCTCTCTCTCTCTCTCTCTCTCTCTCTCCCCCCCCCTCTCTTTCTCTCTTTCTCACTCATTCCACCTCACTCTCTGCCTCTCTTTTCTTTTCTGCCACTACTGTCCCCAGAGGGCGGTCTCCCCTCTCCCCTCCCTCCTTTTCTAGTTTGCTTTCCCCCAATAAAAACCTCTCCACCTGAGCTCTCTCTTATGGCATCTTTCTCTCATGCGTGGCTTTTTAAAGGCTACAACAATAAGTGAAATGTTTAATTTTCTATTTTGGAAATTCTAAGACTGAGCATTTGAAATAAACTGGCTTATAATCAAGAAAATGAAATTTAAAAGATGGGTATATGATCATGGCCTTTGGATTGAGTACTTCACAGTATCTATAAAGGACGAATTTGTGTTGTTTGATTACAATGATATTACAATGATATTGTATGATTACTAAATTGGAGTTTCTTTTCTTGTTTTTCCCCTTAACAATTTAGATTTAGTTTTTCATTTTACCTCTCCCCGTAAAATGATAAAGCAAGTGAAAATTGTGCTCTGGTTTACCAAGACAGTAGTTTCTACTTGAAACTCTATAGGAGAGTGGAGGTGTTAGAGAGGATAAAAGGAGGAAAGAGGGGCTGGAGAGAGGGCTCAGTGGTTAAGAGCAATGCCTGCTCTTCCAAAGGTCCTGAGTTCAATTCCTGGCAACCACATGGTGGCTCACAACCATCTGTAATTAGGTCTGGTGCCCTCTTCTGGCCTGCAGACATACATACAGACAGAATATTGTATACATAATAAATAAATAAATGTTTAAAAAAATAAATAAAAGGAGGAAAGATAATGGAAAAAAGTTGGAGAGGAAGAGGCAAAGAGAGGAAAGGGAAATGGAAAGGATGAATGAAAGAAATTGTGATATACTTTTGGTGAAAGACATGAAACTAATTAATCTGGAAATTCCAGGTACTTTGGTAACGTATTACTTTTAGTATTTTTCAATATTTCATTTATTTATGTGTATGTGTATATGAGTGTGGAGTGTGTATGCACCCACCAAGTGGGCATATAATGTGGGTCCTAGGTATGGATGGAACTGATGTCATCAAGCTTAGCAGCAAACCCCATTGCAACTTAGTCAACCTAGTGGTCCTAAGTTTATGTTTTCTTTGGACTTGGTTTGCTCCACAATTTGGAATAAATTCTAAGTCAGTTTACTTAGACAAAAAAGGAAAGACCTCTGCGATTTGCTACAACCACCTTCTTACTAGGAGGAAAACACAGTAATAGGTTTGTGGAAACATGCTTTGGCCTTAGATACTGATTAGACAAATATGAAAGCCAAAGTAGAAAATTCTACCTCAGTCCTAGAGAAATAACAATATAGTCATAGTGTTAGCTACTTGTTTTAGTTTGGTTACTATTGCTGTGATTAACCATTAAGATCAAAATCAACTTGGGAAAGAAAGGTTTATTGACTTACACATCCACATTGAAGGAAGTCAAGACTGGAACTCAAACAAGGCAGGAACCTGGAGGCAGGAACTGATGCAGAGACCATGGATGAGTGTTTCTTACCAAATTGTTCATCCTGACTTGCTTAGCCTGCTTTCTTATAACATGGAGGATCACCAACAAGGGGTGACATCACCCACAATGGGCTAGGTCCATCTACTTCAATCATCAAATAAGAAAATGTCCTATAGATGTGCCTACAGTCAGAGTTTTGGGGTCATTTTCTTAATTTAGGTTGCCTCCTCTCTGAAGACTTAAGCTTATGTTATGTCAAGTTGACATAAAACTAACAAGCACACTATCTCAGAAAACTCCAGCTCAGAGCTGGAGATATGGCTCAAAACTAAGGGTACATTTTGCTCTAGAAAATTCTATGTCAAGTCTGGAGAAATGGCAAAACAGTAAAGATATTGCTGCCTTTGCAGAGAAGTAAAGTTTTGTTCCCAGTATTCTCATAGGGGAGCTCACCTTAATTCAAAACTAACCTTTTGAGATCCAGTGTCCTCTTCTGGCCTCATGGGTACTGACACACATACAGAGAGAGAGAGAGAGAGAGAGAGAGAGACAGAGACAGAGAGAGACAGAGAGAGACAGAGAGAGACAGAGACAGAGAGATATAGAGACAATGCTTATTGTTACTCTTCTATATACTGTCTGATTTTAGAAACACTTATTCTTTCTTCCTTACCATTATTTGGTGCATATTTCTATATAAAACAAGTCCATGAGAAGTTTTGTTTTATTTTCACATTTTTAGGTTATATATATTTTCCACCAATTTTTATTAACTTTTGTGCATTTGCAAAAGTATTTTATTGTTTGAGAGGATGCTGTCTTTATATTTCTGTTACAGTCATTTCCTACTAATATAATGTAATATTGCTTAGTAACCAGCTCTTGCTCTCATCCATTTTTTCCCTTTGCTCCCTCGCCTACATGCTATAAGACACACATCATAGATTCATAAACTTCAATAAACAGTAAAATAAAGCACAGTGTTTATTTAAGTAATCACGTTTGTTGTTGGTACTATTGTTATTATCACCAGCTCTAACACTCATTTTCCCCTGTTGCTGTTACTCAGACAAATGTTCCATATTTAAATTACTCAGAACAAGTTGAAAACACTAAGGAGATTTACTAACAAAAATCTCCTGCCAAGTCAATCATAAATGAAATAAGAAAAATAGTAAGTTATTTCCATTAGATTGCAGTGACTTATCTTCATGAAAGCCCCATTACAAATTTGCTCCAGAAAGAAACACATTTATTAACAAGCTTCAGATGGAAGATCGATTTGTTATTTAGGTGTTGATGTGTACCAAGTGTTTTGCAGAAATAAAATGCTTAATAGACAAAAGTAGATTGCCATTATAATGATAATATCAAAAGATGTGCCAGTGGAAGAATATCATACATAGACACAAGCCTTGCATATTAGCAACATGAACAAAGAATTCTTACAATTTGTGTGTGAGAACACTTTGGGGTTGTGTTCTGTCTTCAGGAAAAGTGTCAAAATTAATGAACCTATATTTAGGTTTTTATGTTCATTATGACTGAGCATATATCAGTTAGTAGAAAGCATGAAATTGTTTTTGAAAGTAAGTTATGAGTCAATCAACAACTAAAAAATAGCATATAAAATAAATAAATCAGCAGTAATGAAAATACAGTTGATTATTTTATAGTCAACTAGATAACTGGCATTTAAAACATTTAAAAGTTTCTGTCAAAATTATCAAAACCTGCTGGATGGTAGTGGTGTGTGCATTTAATCCTAGTACAGGCAGCCAGATCTCTGAGTTCAAGGCCAGCCTATTCTACAGATATAGTTTCAGAACAGCCAAGGCTACACAGAGAAAACCTGTCTCGAAAAACAAAACAAAAGAAAGCATTCTTAATTTTCTCTAGTTTATATTTCAAAAAAACAAGAGGAAGAAGAAAAGAAAAAACAGTGCTGGTAAAATCTCAGTAAAAAGGTTGAATTCTTGTTTTAAATACTATTGTGTAATCCGATTAATACTGTTCAATTTTAAAACTGAATGAAATTAAACAGTGATGGTGGAGAAAATGTGGTTATTACTATAATGCATTTAAGCCACTTAGGATATACAAAGTTATACAAAGGCTTTGTACTTTTAAGTGTTTATTGAACATAGGAATTGCTTTACATGTATTGCATCCCTTCATGTTATGCTTTTGTTTTGTCTGTTTGTTTTTGTTTTGCTTGTTGAGGCATGGTTTCTCTGAGTAACAGTCCTAGTTTCTCGGAACTTGCTTTGTAGACTTGACCTCAGAGATCCACCTACCTCTGTCCGCTGAGTACTGGGATTAAAGGTATGTGCCACCACTGCCTAGCCATTGTACATACTTTTATGCAACATTTTTTTGCAGTATTTTTATAACACATATTGATAGTAGATAGATGAACAAATAGATATAGGGAAAAGAATGTTAGGGAATCATTTTGTACACTGTGAAGGTGTGTTGATCTCACTGGTTGAATAAAGAGCTAAATAAATAATAAATAACCAGGTAGAGGTTAGGCAGGACTTGTGAACACAGAGAGAGTTTTGGGATGAAGAATAATGGAGTCATCAAAAGACGCAGGGAGAAGCAAAATGAACATACCGTGCTGAGAATAGGCATTGAGCCATTTGATAGAATATAGAAAAATATTGGGTTGATTTAAATGGGAAGAGCTAGTTAATAACAAGCTATCAAACAAGCATTCATAATTAATAATAAGTCTCTGTGTAGTAATTTGGAGCTGCTTGGCAAGACAGAAAATTTCACCAACACAGGAAGTTGGAAGAAAGGTGTGTTGAGGAAGTACGGAGAAACTGTAAAGAATGAATGAATGATGATCATAATACATTGGATGCATAATTAAACTCTCAAAGAATAAATTAAAAATACATTTTTATACTGTGAGCTTCAAACACAAACATTTTT
This sequence comes from Microtus oregoni, assembly GCF_018167655.1. Taxonomy (NCBI): domain Eukaryota; kingdom Metazoa; phylum Chordata; class Mammalia; order Rodentia; family Cricetidae; genus Microtus; species Microtus oregoni. Next base: position 22,931,675 of record NW_024543060.1, read on the forward strand.
TTTATAAAGAAAGAAATACAAATAGGAGAAACAGAGTCAACAGAGAAACCTTTAAAAAGCATTTAATTTATTCATTCTAACTCTGTAGTTCAAATATCAAATATCTCAAACAATAATATCAAGCACTCTTCTGCAGGATAAATGTAAGCCATCTTAGTAGAAAAAAATGGGTTTTGAAATTATTAATGATTATTTCAGGCCAGCACTTCCCTTGTGGAGAATATAGCTAACACGTTGCTTCCAAACATGGGGTGAACAAAGCAAAAACTACATTCTTCTGTCTTCACAAATTTCTCCCTCGCTTTCTTAGAAGAAACCTTCTAGGCAAAGACAGAAGAGAGAGGAGGAAAGCTAGGATGGCTTGCATGTTCTCATACTGTTGAGTGTCTCCGCTGTCACTAGCACTGTATTTAGCTGCAGCTTGGAGTTTAGATGCTCTCTGCCCTGTACTGCACAATTGATACAATGAAAACCAAGTTATCGCCATCCTCTTTGCTGTATTAATTAGAAAAAAATAGAACATTCATAATTGGTTATGTGCTAAGTATACATATATATGAAGCCACAACAATTGCATATTGCTAATATAATGTAGTTACTATTGAAAGTTTGTGAAGTCTAGATAATTTCTTTCCATTACAAGACACACAAAAGGACTTCCTATCACTGTTAAACATTGTAAAATCTATGTCCTTTCCACTCACTTACTCCAGGCTGAGTTTATTGTCTTTATGATTGGGAAGTTTTAAAATGCCCGATTTCAATGTAACTAACCTCAAAGCAGCAAGCAACACCTGATGCAGGTTCAGAGGAAAAACTATGTTCCTTGATTCTGGGAGAATTATGCCAAGACTGTTCTTTGGATTACATCTTTTTAAATTTTAAGCCCTTGTCTAGTTTCAATCCATAAACAAGTTGCTTATGGATTACAAATCACTTTTGCAAGCCTCAAAATAGTTGCTAAAAGATCTTATTGCCCACTGGGAATTCTTGCCCAGTCAATTGTACTTCCTCACTTTGATAAATAGCAATTGATGATGAACAGAATACAAAATCTTTACCCAGAAGAGTATTTCAGGAAATAGTTACACAAGTAATAGTAAATAAAAGGGATGTTGCTAAAATAAGTCTTGGATTTCTAATGTTCAATGATTTGAAGCAGCTACAAAAGTTTGTCTGATAATATGGTTAGGTTTGGGTTTCAAGTCATTTTCACAACAAGCGAAACACACGCAGGCACACAAAGACACATTGATACATATAAACTTTTATAACATTTTCCAAGTGATTCATTTATAGATTAATCCTCTTGTGATTGTAGAAAAACTGTTGTCATTATATTTTGATTTTCATTAAAACAAAATGAGCCTAATTATGTTTTATTATTTATATTGTACTAGTATTCAGGATTAATTATGGTTTTAAACTAGCGTGGTATCTTTAGGAAAACAAGAATAAATACTATTTTAATGACCAAAGTTAAAGCATACATAGGATGCAAGTTTTACATCAGATTATTTTTTATTCCCCTGTATAATTATATTCAATTTGTAATATCTGCACCTATTTTACATTTGTCTGTACACTTAACACATTCATGTGTGTGTATGTGTGTGTGTGTGTGTGTGTGCACATGCATGCATGGGCTTTGCATACCATATGGAAATCCGTATATATTTACATTCTTATTTGTGTGCTGTGTATATGAGCAAAGCTAGTTCAGAGAAATCATTCATGGATTTCATATCTTTTTGAGAAAAAAAGCCTTTTAAAATTCCTGCTACGGTTTGTTTAAAAAAAAATGACTTCACATTTTCTTGACAAGAAAAAAGCAATTTCACACTGTACGAAATGGCTTTGAGTAATATGGACTTTTTATTCTCTGTATTCTTAATTAAGAAAGATTGACACCTGTGAAGGTTCCAAGCCAAATAAAAATTCCAGATTTTAATTAACTCATCTAATGATTTTGTTTTCCTGCTAGGAGACATTTGCAAATCTACAAATTTCTCAGGGAGAGTTGGAAAAGATAAATAATATTAATAATCATATTTATTGCTTCTGTAAGGGTTATGGCAAGCAGTTCTGTAGGCACGACATAACTTAGATAATTAAAGATGGTACACTAACTTTTGGAATTTTCTCTTTCACCTTTTAACCTTCCTTTCCAGCTGTCCGTTTAACCCAGCATGCTGCCATCGCTGTCTCTAACCTTTGACACTTTACGAGAGCCCCTGGGTGCTCTCATCTTATGTTGTTTATGCCATTTTCCCACAGTGACCTAGCTTTGTGTGAGTCCAACTTCTTTGCCAATAGCTATGAATTCTGCTATCCATTGCTATTTATTATAAGCTCAGAAGACTAAAATAACAATGATAAAATGCAATACTATATGGAAATAAAAGACACTGTTTACTGAATTTACCAATACCTATGCAATGCATCACACCTTTCTTCTTCATTAGGGTATTCTTATTTAACTAAGTTGTTTGAAAAACTCTGAAAAAAACTTGAAGTACTAAATACTCATCATTTATCACATCATGATATCTGAGTGAACACATTACCAATTATAAGGTGAAATCAAAGTTAAATCAATACAGAAACGTCTATCTATTTACACATCTCTAGAAGTTATACACACACTAAAACCCTACATTTTTGAGTCTAGACTATCTGGTCATTATTTTCAGCTATGTATATACATAGTAGGAAGATTATTTTCAGCAAATACAGAATGTTTTAATTAAGTCTTTCGGTTGTCTAAATGTATCCCACCCACACCAGTTTTCTTACATGGTCTAAATTTGGCTTTTATGTTCATAGAATTATTAAACTTCTATGGGCATGTAAAAGGGTCATCTGTACATAAATTTTACAAATTAGTTGAGATCATTTGAAAATTAAATTATCATTAGGAAGCTTACTTTAAAGAGAATTTCAAACATTCAGTTGAAAGACCAAGAGATTAATAAATCCAAAATTAATTAGAGATGATTAAATAAAATACATGTTACAAACAGAATGTAGACTCTTCAGTGACTTAGTTGTCATTTGAGACAGTCTAATAAATACCATGAAAGTGTTTGCACAAGTGATTTTAACAAAACAAAGCTAGAAAAATAATTTAGACAGTTGAATTAATCTTTACACAGAGTTGCTAACAAGAAGTTGGAATTTTTTTTAGTATTCTTTCTTTTATTTTTTAGATTATAATACATTTCTATCTTTTCTCCCTTTCCTTCCCTGTCTTCAAATCCTTTCTTTGACCTCTTTCAAATTCATGGGCTGGCAGGGCAGTGGTGGCACATGCCTGTAATCCCAGCATTTGGGAGGCCCAAGCATGCTCTGTGTTGTGCATTTGTGGCTGCACTTTAATCTACTACTATTACAGTTAGCAATTGTGACCCCACAGTTACTGGACTGCATCTCCGACAGCCATCCAGCCACTCGGGCTGATATAAATTCTGTTCCCAAAGGCAATGGCTCTCGCTGCTGATGCCCTTAAAGGTAGCTTTAACTAAATCTCTGTCATTCTATTTATGAATAAAACTAGAGACTCAACGGCTGGGTAGAAAACCTCCTATCTCAGAGAGGTGGAACAGCACCTAGCTAACCTTCTCCCTTTGCTGGTATCTCCCCAAAAAGAGCATCTTTTGGCACTACCAAACAAAAACAAATCCTCACCACTCCAAATCCCTCCCTTCTACTGCTGATGTGTTTATTTTTTTCGTAAGTCCTCTGGCGCTAAATGATTACTTTCTGTTAACTAGGTGATAACTTAGTCAGCTGAGCCAAGGTTGATTCCATTTAATCAATACAAACACAAACTCAGTGTTCACAGTGTGATCAAATATCCTCCAATATCTCCATAAGTTTGAGGCCGCCTGGTTTAAAACATGAGCCAGAGTTGTTACACAAGGAAGCAGAGGGAAATCAGAGAAGCTTAACCTTTCATGATAGACACAAACAGCATAAAATATCTTGGGGTAACTCTAACCAAGGAAGTGAAAGATCTATTTGACAAGAACTTTAAGGCATTGAAGAAAGAAATTGAAAAATACCAGAAAATGGAAGGACCTCCCTTGCTCTTGGATTGGGAGGATCAACATAGTAAAAATGGCAATTCTACCAAAGGCAATTTATAGATTCAATGCAATCCCCATCAAGGTCCCATCAAAATTCTTCACAGATCTTGAGAGGACAATAATCAACTTTATATGGAAAAACAAAAAACCCAGGATAGCCAAAACAATCCTATACGATAAAGGATCTTCTGGAGGCATTACCATCCCTGAATTCAGTAATGAAAACAGTGTGGTACTGGCATAAAAACAGAGAAGTCGACCAATGGAATCGTACAGAAGACCCAGATTTTAACCCACAAACACCTCATTTTTGATAAAGGAGCCAAAAGTATACAATGGAAGAAAGAAAGCATCTTCAACAAATGGTGCTGGCACAACTGGATGTCAACCTGTAGAAGAATGAAAATAGACCCATGTCTATCACCATGCACAAAACTCAAGTCCAAATGGATCAAAGACCTCAATATCAATCTGAACACACTGAACCTGATAGAAGATAAAGTGGGAAGTACCCTACAACAGAGGGGCACAGGAGATTGCTTCCTATGTGTAACCCCAGCAGCACAGACATTAAGGACAACATTGAATAAATGGGACGTACAAAAACTGAGAAGCTTCTGTAAAGCAAAGGACACTGTCACTAAGACAAAAAGGCAACCTACTGACTGGGAGAAGATCTTCACCAACCCCGCAACAGACAAAGGTCTGATCTCCAAAATATATAGAGAACTCAAGAAACTAGACTTTAAAATGCTAATTAACCCAATTAAAAAATGGGGCACTGAACTGAACAGAGAATTCTCAACAGAAGAAGTTCAAATGGCTAAAAGACACGTAAGGTCATGCTCAACTTCCTTAGCGATCAGGGAAATGCAAATCAAAACAACTTTAAGATGTCATCTTACACCTGTCAGAATGGCTAAAATCAAAAACACCAATGATAGCCTTTGCTGGAGAGGCTGTGGAGGAAGGGGTACCCTCATCCATTGCTGGTGGGAATGCAATCATGTGCAACCACTGTGGAAATCAGTGTTTCGGTTTCTCAGAAAATTCGGGATCAACCTACCCCTGGACCCAGCAATACCACTCTTGGGAATATACCCAAGAGATGCCCTATCATATGACAAGGACATTTGTTCAACTATGTTCATAGCAGTATTATTTGTAATAGCCAGAACCTGGAAACAACCTAGATGCCCTTCAATGGAAGAATGGATGAAGAAAGTTTGGAATATACACATTAGAGTACTACGCTGCGGTAAAAAACAATACTTCTCAAATTTTGCATGCAAATGGATGGAAATAGAAAACACTATCCTGAGTGAGGTATCCCAGACCCAAAAAGATGAACATGGGATGTACTCACTCATAATTGGTTTCTAGCCATAAATAAAGGTCACGGAGTCTATAATTGGTGAACCTAAAAAAAAGCTAAATAAGAAGGTGAACCCAAGGAAAAACATATAGTTATCTTCTTGGCTATGGGAAGTAGACAAAATTGCCGGGGAGAAAATTGGGATCTTGGGGGTGGGGTGGGATGGGGGGAAGGGGAAATGGGGAGAGAAAAGTAAGAAGAGGAGGATGGGGGGAACTTGGGGAAACAGGATGATTGGGATAAAGGAAGGCTGGATAGGGGAGCACGGAATCACAATTCTTAGTTAAGGGAGCCACTTTAGGGTTGGCAAGAGACTTGAACCTAGAGTGGCTCCCAGGAGCCCTAAGGCGATGTCCCCAGTTAGTTCCTTGGGCAGCTGAGGATAGGGAACCTGAAATGACCCTATTCTATAGCAATACTGACAAATATCTTGCATATCACCATAGAATCTTCATCTGGGGATGGATGGAGATAGAGACAGAGACCCACACTGGAGCACTGGACTGCGCTCCCAAGGTCCCAATGAGGAGCAGAAGGACGGAGAACATGAGCAAAGAAGTCAGGACCACGAGGGGTGCACCCACCCACTGAGACAGTGGGGCTGATCTATTGGGAGCTCACCAAGGGCCAGCTGGACTGTGACTGAAAAAGCATGGGATAAAACTGGACTCTCTGAACATGGCGAACAATGAGGGCTGATGAGAAGCCAAGGACATTGGCACTGGGTTTTGATCCTACTTCATGTTCTGGCTTTGTGGGAGCCTAGCCAGTTTGGATGTTCACCTTCCTAGACATGGACGGAGGGGAGAGGACCTTGGACTTTCTACAGGGCAGGGAACCCTGACTGCTCTTTGGACTGGAGAGGGAGAGGGAGAGGATTGGGGGGAGGGGGAGAAGGGTGGGAGGAGGGGGAGGGAAATGGGAGGCTGGGAGGAGGCTGAAACTTTTTTTTTCCTTTTCTCAATAAAAAAATAATTAAAAATAAAAAAAAGAAACCCTGTCTCAACCACCTTCCAAAATGACTTTTTTAGCACACCCGTACACACTCCTACAAATGTCCTGTTCTATCTGTATGATATCGTTTGTATCTGTGTTTTGAAGTCTGACCATTTAGCTTTGAAAACCAATTGGTATTTCTTCCGTATTAAGACTATTACTGTTGCTCTCAGAATTTCTTGCCTGTGGTTTTTGTATAGGATTAAGGCCACGTTTTCTTTTCCCATTAACTTTGGCAAGTCTATTGTTGTTTTTTGTTCAGCTCACAATTGAGAATTTCTAGTGATGACAATTTATGGATGTAGCTTCTGTTGTTAACAGAAGACACAATCTCACAGCAAATTCCCTGGTCGTCTAGTTCTTACAATCTTTCTGCACCCTCCTCTGCATAGTTCTCTGAACAATTTTATATATTGACCTTTTTTTTTCTTTTTTATAGTAAATTTTCAGAGAGATTTTGTTGAAATATTTGGGTATTGGTCTATTAAAATGATACAAAACAGTTATTAGTTATATGAGCAGATATTTTGTACAATTTTAAAATAAATTTATGAAAATTGAGTCTTATCCCTGAGAGACAAAAGAACAAACAAACAAGTGCTATGGAGAAAGACTCAGTCCACTGCAAGGTGCAAAATCTCCTGTTAAGTATAAGAAGGACTGGCTTGGTCTTACAAACCACAAGAGACCTAGAAAGAAAAGAGCCATCCAATCTGTAAATCACCCTAAATATCATACTGAAAATTCTATGTGAGGGGCACAGTTAGGAGACCATAGAAAACATAGAGGCACTAGTCAATAATCCAGGTAATATAGTGTATAAACTAGGGCTGCACAGATTTAAAATGGATCAAGAACAAGCCTGTGAGCTTGGCTTTGAGCAAGTGGAGTGTAGAACCGTCATCTGACCTGGAAAAGAAAAAAGAAAAACAGACTAAGAAGTTTTCTCTTTTTTAATAAGCTATCTTTCTATATTTCTGTTCTACTCACAGCTTGCTAGAAAATTTCTGTATCATGGTATCTGGAACTCTTTAAGCTATGTAGAGAAGATTGACCTTGAGTTCATAGAGCTCTGCTACTTTCATCTGCCGGACATAAAAAAGTCAAACTAGTACTGACCTGAAAGTTTCATCCCTAGTGGCCAGTTTTCATAGTGCCCTCAAGGGCTATGCATCATCATAGCAACCTAGCTGAAACTCCTGTGAGCTACAATAACAAGAACGGCAAGAACTCTACCTGTAAAATATTGACACAACTTTTATAGACAACAAATTTGTGATCACATTTAAAAGTTACTTAACAAGGTGGAGCCCATCCCTGGTATCAAGTAGATGAGGTTGGTCAGGCCTTAGGGAAGAATGAACATGTTATGTTTATTCTGCTAATAGACGTCACAACTAAGTTCTTATCATTTTACCCATAATTTAACACATTTGTTAATTCAGAGAAGCTTAATTTAGTAGTAGGTGGTGATAAATATAGAGACACACTTGTAGGAGGCTGCTTGTTTGTTCTCGGCTGCTCAGCCCCAAAATAATCACACAGAAACCATATTATTTGCAATACTGTTTGGCCAATAGCTTAAGTGTATTTCTCGCTGACTTATATCTAAAAATTAACCCATCTCCATTAACTGGTGTATCGTCATAAGGCTCTGGGTTACCAGGTAAAGTTTCGGCGTCTGTCTCCTGTGGTGCTACATAGAATCTCACTGACTCCATCTTCTTTCTCCCAGGATTCAATTTAGTTTACCCTGCCTAGCTATAGGCCAATGCAGTTTCTTTATTCATTAACCAATAAAAGCAACACATAGACTGAAGAACCTCCCATACCACCCACTGGCCAATATGCAGAGAGTGTGATTTTTTTAAACTCTAAATGGTACATCTTCATCACACTCTTCTGCCTTTATGTTGCAGGGATCATGTCATAAAAGGCAGACTCTGGCCGGGCGATGGTGGCGCATGCCTTTAATCCCAGTACTCGGGAGGCAGAGGTAGGCGGATCTCTGTGAGTTCGAGACCAGCCTGGTCTATAGAGCTAGTCCAGGACAGGCTCCAAAGCCACAGAGAAACCCTATCTCGAAAAACCAAAAAAAAAAAAAAAAAAAAAAAAGAAAAAGAAAGGCAGACTCTGCAGTGAAACAGTGTTTGCTTGCTATGTCAGTAGAGTTGTACTCATAAAGCTACAACATATGTGATTGAACATAAAAATTTTGCAGAAGGTCAGGTCAGCCAAAATCCCAACTTGAAAGGGAGGGTCTAAAAGTCCCACTGGGACTAGGCAATAGCATATTTAATGGAAAAAAATGATGTTTGGAGAGAAAGAGAAAATCAAATAAAGATGCTAGTGAGTCTTTGTCCCTCAAATTAGTTAAAGCATAACATGAAAGCTGAAATGAACTAACAAAGGACAGTATATAGAGTTGAGGATAGAAACCGTTAAGAAGCCATTACAGCCATTTCAAACACTGAAATATATTGAGGATTTTTCTATGTGATTTGAAATGTTTAAAGAATTCAGGATATTTTTATCAGTGTATGTTCCTATAAAAAGCACCAGAAAGAGTGAAGCACAAAGAAATAGTCAATTGGAAATTAATTAACTGTCTGAATGTGGTGCCCTATATACTTAACCTGAGTTCTCTGAGGATGAGACCGGAGAATCGCAGGCTGAAATACACATCACTACATATTGGATCCTATGGCAAGCTCTGTAATAATGTAATAATGCATAGTGATATTATACTATAACTACATAAATATCTTAAAGATATTTATATTTCTTTCTGTTTTTGCACAAATAAAAATATAAGTCTAAGAAGAATAGGCAGTTTTCAATAAGTTCCTATTTTTACCATTATTGGAGAATGTGAACTATTTTTCATCTATATGTTTAGCTATTTGGGCTTTGAACCTTTGCACTTCAATCAAAGTGTAATTCTGAAGGAAGACTGTGCCCTACGTTTTATTGAGGACCCTGATGCATGTACGTTTTCCCTGCTGCATCAAGACTAAATCGGCTCACAGAGGAAACTCAATGTTGGCTGCCATTTGAGGTACTCACTGCCCACAGGCACAATTGCCCATCAACCCTATAGAGAACTGTAAATTTATTTAGAAGGCCTGTAAATGAGATCGATCTAATAATAAATGCCACTAAGAAAGAAGCTGGAGGAAACAGTGGAAACAATTACTCTTCTATTACCACCTCAGCATCCCCTATAGTTATTGCCACTATGAAAGCAAAGGAAGAATATTTTAGGACAAGTTGCAAAATTTCTGACAGAATGATGGTAGACTTTTTAGCTGTGCCCTCCAGAGGGAATAGTTGCATGTGCGTGACATATGCCTAATTGAGTAATTATCACTGTGCGTATGTGTATGTGTGGTGTTGAGTGGGTCACACCCTAATATAGCAGGTTTGAAGGCTTTAAGTGATGTCAGCAGACCTCTCAGTCATATACACCTTTACAGGCAAAATCTCATGTCATAAATACTGCTGTGATCTCTAATAAGCAACTACATGGTGGGCAAATGCATTTAGCTTAGAAATAGCAAATTATTAGGCCATTTGCTATATTTCCAAAGGGAAAGACTCGGGGGAATCTATAAATACTCTAAACTCATACTTGCCATGTGAAAATTTTACTTGTCGCTGAATTATTACTTGGCTTCTGAAAATCATTATCTCCATTTGGCTCCCTTAGAGAAATAATTTACCTCATATGGACAAGCACTTTCCTCCCAAGAGGGAGTGAATTTTACCAGCCTGTGCCTCACAGGATCACAAATACTTTTAATTGTTTCTTTTGCACTGATAGCTTCTTTTAGCTGGTGAGAGGGCTAATCATCTTATGCAAATATCGATGCGCTGAAATAGTATGCTGTTTGGATTCAGAGAAATTCTGCTCCAACCTCTGTACTTCATGAGAGAATTCTGAGAAAAAAAAATAAATCCTGAGAAAAGTTCTGAAATAGTACCTTTTAAAATTTGATCTATGATTAGAACACAGGATATTTTTGAAGATTTTAAAAAATTATGTAAACAGAAACACGTATGTACCATACTACTTAATAGTTTAGTCTCTTGATACATTAATTATGATAAAGGTCATAAATTTAAAACCTAAAGTTAAACAAAAGCTTTTCAGTGCTAAGAGAAAACACAATAGAAAAAAGATGACAAGCTATATTTATTTATTATCATTAGCATTTTTCTAAATATCGTTTAATACAAGGCTGCTAGGTTACAGACCATGAACATAACATTATTGGCTGCCTATATTCAAACCCGAGTCCCTCTGGGCATTTATACACATGTAGACACAGATTTTGAATATTTTCTTTTATTCTATTTTCAGCATCCCCAATGGTCTGGTTCTCGTTTCTTTATGTAACGGTCTCTCTGAATCACTCTGGACGTCTACCTGGGCAACTTTATGCATTCTTAATGGAGAAAGCAGTGCTGTGGCCATCCCCTAAGAACAATGTTCTTATTTCGAGATGCAGACGCCAAGCAACAGGAGTCCCGAAGCAGCTTCTGACTCTAGCTTGTCAAGCTTTACAAGCTGCTGTTTTCCTTCCCTCCTCCCTGTCCTGGGGGCTGCTTGATTGTCCTCTTGAAGCTTTCACCGTTGATTCCCCATTTCCTTACTGTGATGTTCTTCCTGGGAGACATAAGGGCTTGCACAGATTGTTCTAATGAGGGGTAATGCACAGAGCTCGTACAAATAAGATATGTGGGGAGCAGGAAGGAAGCGTCGGGGGATGCCCAAATGACTTATTTAATCTGTAGTTCTCATTAATCTACATACTATGTGCCCATTCCCCTGAGAGGTTTGCAATACAGTGATACCCTGCTGTTCAGAATTTATGTAGGATTTCCAGGAGGGTGAGATGGGGCTGTATTCTTTCATTATCTTTTCCCTGAGGGACCAAGACAGAAGAAACTGTGTGTGTGTGTGTGTGTGTGTGTGTGTGTGTGTTGCTTTTCAGTTTTAAAGTGACACTAGTGCTCAAGGGACCCACTGACAATGTCCCATCTGGGCATCACAGGCAGCATTACATGGATTCTTCACCAGTCAGAAATATTTTACTGCTTCTTCTCTGAATATTGTAGGAAAAATAGTATCTCAGAGGAAGAAAAAAAAAAAAACAAAGAATGCAAAACAGAGGGACTCTTTCTTAGTGTAAGCTCCACTGTGAGGAAAAAGGCACTGCAGCCACAGAGATGCAGATTCAAGTCCTGTTTTATTTATTTTAAAACATTACAGATGCAACCAAAAGACAAGCCATCAGTCAGAGGTGACAGGGAACAGGAAATTGTATAAGAATAAATTGAGCTTTAATTTTTCTTGTCTAAGTATAGATATTCATCACAACTTACCTGTAATAAAGCCCCTTTTCTATTTGATAATATCATCTATTTTACTACGTGTCTCAGACCTAATTAGAAAGCAACCCGTCTGTTGTTGTGAGATGGCGCTTTTCTTTTCTTTTTTTCTTTTCTTTTTTTTTTTTTTGCGCCAATATTAGTAAAGCCCACTGCAATTAAAGTTATGGCCAAACTTTATGCAAAACAGTGCGATGTTTCTGCTAAATAGTGTGTGAAGTCCTCCTCCTTGTGATGCCTAATTACTGGTGTCATAGAGGCATCTGTGCACACTCAACACTCTAATGGGCTGCTCCTACAGGACTAATGCATTTTAATTGATGCTGTTTAGCGTGGCTTTTGCTTTCTCCCTCACATGAGAAGCTATGCCCTTCTGCTCATCTGTCCTCAAATGAGCTTGGACTCTGCTGGGGAACTCAGTACAGATGGTCAACAAAAGGTGAAAATTACCAGGATCCCAGCTATCAGTCTCTTTTCAATCAAGATCAAATCTGAATTACTAATCAGCTTCCTTCTACCCCTCCACTCAGCCTTGCTCTGAGCCTAAGATGTTTACATTTGGATTTAATGCTAATCTCTCTTTGTCAAATGGCTTTATCAAGTCCCATTTGATTTGAAACACACCTTCCTAACTAGCAAATCAGAGGCAGGCTATTGCGGTCCCTCATTCTGTAGTTCATTTCAAATACAAATTGTTCTTTCCTTGGGGAGAGAACTAAAGACTAGTTGAATTTCTTTTCTGGTATCAACTGAAATGGGAAGAAAAAGTGCTTGAACACAATAGAACTAAATGACAAATCACGTGTGTTTCTTTTGAATTTTACCGTGCATCCTCCACAGAACTGTTCTCAGTGTTACTGTATGGCTCTTCACAAACACTGCATTTTGACTTTGGAGTTTTCTGAGCAGTGTGCCTTTAATTCCTGGGTAAGAAATCAGACAGATAGGAAAGAATAATTATGTGCACCTGCACCACACTGACCTTAAAAATACACTTATCTTCTCTCTCTCTCTCTCTCTCTCTCTCTCTCTCTCTCTCTCTCTCTCTCTGTGTGTGTGTGTGTGTGTGTGTGTGTGTGTGTGTACAGAAATACTTTATATTTTTTAGAATTGTAAAAGTCATTACACAGATTGTAAAGACAAAGGGAGCCTGGTTTGGAAAAGAGCTAGACACCAGTTATCCATGCTGGTCAATTAGCAAGACTGTGCCATTATTATTAGAAGCACTCAGTACCAGTCCTTCCTGTGTGACCACAGAAAGTGTCCTGAAGTTCTAATGAGTTGCTGATAATTTTAAATGACATTCAGTCTAGTCCTCTCTCTTTGCTTTAGAGAGGAAAAAGAGACACAGAATTGCACTCCCTTAAATCATCAAGATCCTAGTACTGGTTTCTAGGTTTCTAACAACTGAATGAAGAAAAAAGAATACAGAGAAGACTTCGGATTTCTTTTTTTGAATAAAATACATGTTTTTGCCTGTCAATCAAGGTTTTTTGCACTACATATTCCATAATGAGATATTTATACATTTTAGCTTTAAAGAGGGAAAAAACTCCACCGTTGATAAATGCTATGCTTATTTGATTTATTATGTAAGAAAGACACATGCCTTAGAAGCAACTTAATAATATTAAGATTCTAAATTCTGTTTATATCAAGTGGTAGACTTATAAATATATGGCCCTCCTACCTTTACATATAACAAAGATAAAAAATACATTGTTGCACAACTCAGTGAGGCAAAGGGCATTAAACAGCTACATCATGATAAACTCTTTATAATACTTAAAACTGTCATGAAGTTCACATGTTCACACATGTTCATTCCATATTCTCACACTAATTTGCAATTAACCTTATGTTAACTCACATTGTTCTGAGGAACCTTTGTGAGAAGAAGGAAAGAATTCATCTACCTCTGCATGGATTCTGGGATTTGATTGAACTCAATGGCTTCAGTCTTGTAGACAGAAGTCTGTGACCTACTGACCCCATCACTAGAACCCTCTTTAAAAATGTATATGTCTTTTATAAATTATACTTCATTTATGATTGTTCAGAGTGTATCTATGCTCACACTGGTGCACATGTAGAGGACTGAGGACAATTTGTGGGAGCTTACTTTCTTCTTCTACCATAGGTCTTTGGAGGACTTAGCTCTGGTCATCCGTAACTCTGTTGGTGACAAGCAACCCACTGAGCCATTTTGGGGGCCCCAGATTTATACTACTATTTCATCAATTTTAAGATTTATATTTTTGTGTTTTTTCCAGAAACCACTCAGTGTTTATCTTCTATAAAACCAAATCACTGGCCAAGAGAATCCCACTCTAGAAACGAAAAGCTCCCACAGAGAACAATAGAACCTCAATGTGGCCTTAGAAATTCAGAGCAAACGAGCCCAGTTCATTGGCCAGACACAGAGATTCTATTGATATAACAACTCAATTCTTTTGAATCCAAAGTTCATCTTAAAATTCAAGGTTTTCATTCTTATCTGTAGTCTGCGTGCTGTCAAAGATTGCTTCCAAGCTATCTTACAACATTTATAAATCATGAAAGTTAATAATATTTTTACTTAAGGATGATCAAGTAGCCTGATAATCCTAACTTTTCCTTCTTATGCTTAGGTTTAAAGTGTTATTGTGTGTGTAGTAATAAGCGTGCTTCTCATACTATTTGCAAATAATATGGAAAGCATAAAAGTCATCAATAAGGAGTATGCAGTCTTCAAATAACTCTGCCATCAACAGTCATTTATTATGTGTGTCTCCTAAACAAATGAATAAAGTGTCTTCACTTGATTTTTCTACTTCACGAGGAAGATATTTAACATTGGTGTAACTCAACAGTTTCTGTTGATATTGATGACGGGAAAGACATTCTTCAAGGTTCACTTTAGGGAGCAACATGTAGAGACACAGTAATTTATATGCTGTGTTCTGAACTTTTGGAATGGGCAAAGAATATCATGGGAGGGAAAGAAGAGTTATTTAGTCCATACTGGAAGAATATAGTTAAGCAAGTCAATCAATGTTTCCAGTAAGACTCTCAGAAAGCCTTAGTCACAGGATCTCTTCTAATCATAAATACAGTGTTGTAAAAGCTATAGAGAATCCCAAGAAATATTCTACAAATCAGACTACATGCTTTAAATTAGTTGGTTTTAGTCACATTGAGACCAAGAACTTTCTTAAGGTCTTCTTTGGACTAAAGAAAGATTCTGACCAAAGACTAGCAGTATCTCTCCTATGTTCATGCACAAGAATTGCATAGGTATTTATAGTACTTGTATGGTATGTAAAATAATAGTAACCTAAGATTATTACTGAAAACTGAAGGTTTTCTCATGAATGCTAGCATAAGTAGCTCTTATCCTACTTCCATTAAGTCAAAATTACATTTTTAGTAATTCTAACTCTTATATGACATTTTCCTGATGTTTAGAAATTGTCATTGACCTGACTATCAGTTCAATAGTATTATGTAAACCGGCAGAAAGGTCAGTGAATATATGTCTTCATCATTATCATTTTCATTATTCAAACTGGTTTTACATACATTCAAATCCCTTTATAATTTACAGATTCAATGAATCTGAATTTAAAAACATGAATTAAATTTGATAATATTTTTATTATACCATCTATAATTGCAGGTGAAATTTACTAAAAGGTGTACCAGCAATTAAATTACAAATAAACTGGATAGTTTATTACAGAAAATATCCTATTTCACCGATTTTTCTAAAAAATTAAATTTGTTCCAAAATTTTGATATCACAATCTTGCCAGAACAAATTAACGAGGCAGAAGTATCTGTATTCAAAAGTAAAAGTAGCTTTTTTTTTTGTTTTCATAAAATTGCATTAGATTTGGCAAAGAATAAACAAAACACTAAATGGTGATGTATTCAATTATTCCAGGACATCTTAAAAATTAAATAAATTACGTTTATTATTTTATTCACCAACAATGAATAAGAAAAACTTATGATGTTGAAAATAATATTTGAAATCTTTGCAAATATATATAATAAAATATCATTTAAACTCGCAACAAACAAAAAGTATATTATGCGTATATCTTTGTCTTCTGAAAAGGGAATAAATAATTCTGTATTAGTGTTCAGAAGGTCATGTTCTTAATATAAATCTAACAGGTAATTTATTAGAAAGTAGAATTTTCTTCTGACCATATTAATTAATATATTACAAAAGTTCTCAGCCATGGTTTAAATCATTGTTATTTGTTTTTAATTATAATGAAGTACATGTCAAAAATAGAAACTCATCACTGTTATACACTAACAATTAATTATTCTCTATCCTTTTTTGCTTTGCTTTATTTTTTTATTAGATTTTTTTAAAAAATGCCAATCCAAATTCCCACTCCCTACCCTCCTCCCATTCCGTCTACACAATGTCCCACCTCACCCCCCTCCAATCCTAAGAGAGAGTAAGGTACTTTGCTTTGTGGAAGGTCCAAGGCCCTCCCTACTATATCTAGGCTTAACAATTTATATATCCAAAAAGAATAGGATCCCCAAAAGTCAGTACATACAGTAGAGATAAATCCCAGTGCCATTGCCAGTGTCCCCTCAGTCTGCCCCAACCATACGACTGTCAAACACATTCAGGGAAATTAGTTTGGTACTATGCTATATCATTTAAATTAGGAATATACAAAAAGCATATTATGAATATATCTTCTATTTCTGAAAAGGGAATAAATAATTTTGTATTAGTGTTTAGAAGGTCGTGTTCTCAATATAAATCTAACAGGTGATTTATTAAAAAGTAGAATTTTCTTTTGACAATATTAATTGAGCTTGGAGAGCTCCTATTAGCTCAAGTAAACTGTTTCAGTGGATGAACCCCTCATGGTCTTAACCTCTTTGCTCATATTTTCATTTTTCTACTCTTCAGCTGGACCTTGGGAGCTCAGTCCAGTGCTCCAATGTGGGTCTCTGCCTCTGTTTCCATCTGTTGTTGGATGAAGGTTCTATGGTGATATTTAAGATAATCATTAGCTTGACTACAGTTAGGGCATCCTCTCCTCTATTCCTAAGGCCTTAGCTGGGGTCAACCTTGTGAATTCCTGCAATTTTTTCTGGAGCCAGGTTTCTTGCTAACCCCATAATTGTTCTACCAATCAAGATATCTCTTTCCTTGCTCTCATCTCTGTCCTTCCTCCATCTTGAATATCCCATTCCCTCAAGTTCTCCTCAACTCACCCCTTCTCCTTTCCTCTTCCCCTTCTCCCGATCCTTCTACCGCTGCCCCCATGCTCCAAATTTTGTCAGGAAATCTTGTCAATATCCAATTTCCAGGTGGGTTTATATATGTTTTCCTTTGGATTCACCTTATTACTTAGCTTCTTTAGGATCATGAACTATAGGCTCAATGTCCTTTCCTTATAGCTAGTGTCCACTTATAAGTTGAGTACATACCATATTCATTTTTGGGGTCTGGGTTAGGTCACTCAGGATACTGTTTTCTAATTCCATCCATTTGCATGCAAAATTCAATTCATTGGGGGTATTTTTTGTTTTGTTTTGTTCTGTATCACTGAGTAGTACTCTAATGTGTAAATGTGCCACATTTTCTTTATCCATTCTTCAGTTGAGGAGCATCTAGGTTGTTTCCAAATTCTGGATATTACAAGTAATGTTGCTATGAACATAGTTGAACAAATGCTTTTGTAGTATGATTAGCATCTTTTGCGTATATTCCCAAGAGTAGTACTGCTAGATTATGAGGTAGATTGATTCCCTATTTTCTGAGAAACTGCCAAACTGATTTCCAAAGTTGTACAAGTTTGCATTCCCACCAACAATGGAGGAATGTTCTCCTTACTCCACATCTTCTCAAGCATAAGCTATCATTAGTGTTTTTGATTTTAGCCATTCTGACAGGTGTAAGATGATTTCTCAGAGTTGTTTTGATTTGCATTTCCCTCATAGCTAAGGAAGTTGAACATTACCTTAAGTATCTTTTGGCCTTTTGAAATTCTTTTGTTGAGAATTCTGTTTAGTTCAGTACTCCATTTTTCATTGGGTTATTTAGAATTTTGATGTCTAATTTCTTGAGTTCTTTATATATTTTGGAGATCAGTCCTTTGTCTGATGTGGAGTTGGTGAAGATCTTTTCCCATTCAGTAGGTTGCCTTTTTGTCTTATTGACTGTGTCCTTTACTTTACAGAAGCTTCTCAGTTTCAGTAGGTCCCATTTATTTATTGTTGCTATTAGTGCCTGTGCTACTGAGGTTATATTTAGGAATTGGTCTCCTGTGCCCTTGCATTAAAGGCTAATTCCTACTTTCTCTTCTCTCAGGTATGTGTGATCAGATTTATATTGAGGTCTTTAATCCATTTGGACTTGAGTTTTGTGCATGGCAAAAGATATGGATCTATTTTCATTCTTCTATATGTTGACAGCCAGTTATGCCAGCACCATTTCTTGAAAGTGCTTTCTTTTTTCCATTGTATAATTTTAGCTTCATTGTCAAAAATCAGATGTTCGTAGGTATGTGGATTAATTTTCAGGTCTTGAATTCAATTCCATTGGTCAACGTCTCTGTTTTTATGCCAATACCAAGCTATTTCATTACTGTAGCTTTGTAAAAGAAATTGATGTCAGGAATGGTAAAGCCTCCAGAAGTTCCTTTATTGTATAGGATTGTTTTGGCTATCCTGGGTTTTTTTTTTTTTTGTTTTTCCATATAAAGTTGATTATTTTTCTTGCAAGGTCTGAAAGAATTGTGTTGGGACTTTGATAGGCTAAAGATTGTATTGAATCTATAGATTACTTTTGGTAGAATTGTCATTTTTATTATGTTGATCCTTCCTATCCAAAAGCATGAAAGATCTTCCCATTTTCTGGTATCTTCTTCAATTTCTTTCTTCAAAGACTTAATGTTCTTGTCAAATAGGTCTTTCAATTCTTTGGGTAGTGTTAAATTAAGATATCTTATGTTATTTGTTGCTATTGTGAAAGGTGATGTGTCTCTGGTTTCCTTCTTAGCTTCCTTATCATTAGTGTATAGGAGGGCAACTGACTTTTTAGTTGATCTTGTATCCAGCCACATTACTGAAGGTATTTATCAGCTGTAGGAGTTCTTTGGTAGAGTTTTGGGGGTCACTATGTACACTACCATATCATCTGCAAATAATGAAAGCTTGACTTCTTCCTTTCCAATTTGAATCCCCTTGATCTCTTTTTGTTGTCTTATTGCTATTGCTAAAATTTCAAGAACTATGCTGAAGAGATGGAGAGAGTGGACAACCTTGTCTTCTTCCTGATTTTAGTGGAATCGCTTAGAGTTTCTCTCCATTTAGTTTGATGTTAGCTGTCGGGTTGCTGAATATTGTTTTTATCATATTTAGATATGATCCTTGTATCCCTAATCTTTCCAAGACGTTTATCAAGAAGGGGTGTTGAATTTTGTCAACTGCTTTTTCAGCATCTAATGAAATGATCATATGGGTTTTTTTTCTTTCAGTTTATTTATATGATGAACTGCATTGATAGATTTTCATATGTTGAACCAGCCCTGACTCTCTGGGATGAAGCGTAACTGATCATAATGGATAATTTTTTTATGTGTTCTTAGATTTGGTTTGCCATTTTGGTATCAGGGTAACTGTAGCCTCATAAATAGAGTTTGGCAAAGTTCCTTCTGTTTATATTATGTAGAACACTTTGAAGAGTATAGGTATTAGCTCTTCTTGAAAGTTCTGGTGGAATTCTGCAGTAAAAGCATCTGGCCCTGGGCTTTTTTTTTTTTTCTTGGATAAGAGGGTATAGATGACATCTTCTATTTCCTCACAGCTTATAGGTCTCTTTAAATTGCTCACCTGGTCCTGATTTAATGTTGGTATATGGTATCTATCTAAAAACTTGTCCATTTCCTTTCACTTTCAAATTTTGTGGAGCACAGGTTTTTTTAGCAAGACCCAATGATTCTTTGAATTTCCTCAGTGTCCGTTGTTATGTCCCTCTTTTCATTTCTGATTTTGTTAATATGGATGTTCTCTCTCTGTCTTTTGATTAGTTTGGATAAGGATTTGTCAATCTTGTTATTTTATCTAAGAACCAGCTCTTTGTTTCATTAATTCTTTGTATTATTTTCTTTGTTACTATTTTGTTGATTTCAGCCCTCAATTTTATTATTTCCTGTCTTCTACTTCTCCTTGTTGTCTTCTACATGTTTCTTAGGTCCATTTGATTGAAAAACCTTTTCCCAACTCTTTACTCTGAGGTAGTGTCTGTCTTTGAGGTTGAGGTGTGTTTCTTGCAAACAACAGAAATCTGGATCTTGTTTTTGTATCTATTCTCTTTGCCTGTGTTCTTTTATAGGTGAATTGAGTCCGTTGATATTAAGCAATATTAATGACCAGTGGTTGTTAACTCTGATGATTTCTCAGTAGCAGTGTTTGTGTGTTTCCCTTCTTTGGGTTATGCTGGGGCAAGGGGGTCATCAGATGTCTGTGTTTCTGTGGGTGTAGTTAGCTTCCTTGGTTTTGGGTTTTCTTTCTAGTACGTTCTATAAGGCTGGGTTTATGGATAAATTGGTTAAAACTGTTTTTGTCATGGTTTATCTTGTTTTCTCCATCGATGGTGAATATAAGTTTTTCTGGGTACAGTAGTCTGGGCTTGCAACCGTGGTCTCTTGGTGTCTGCAGCACATCTATTTGGACCTTCTGGTTTTCATGGTTTCCATTGAGAAGTCAGGTGTAATTAGAGACTATGTTTTCCTTAGTTCTTTGCTCTGCTGGTTCCCAACAGTTCAGATTAGCATCTGTTAACCGTTATGATCCTGTTCTTTCATACCGAGAGTCACTATCGTGGGGACTTTATATATATGTGAAGACACACACATACACACACACACATATATATATATAGTATATGACATATAATATATAGAAATTAATATATGAATAAATATAAATCACATATCATCAAAAGATTAAAACAATGATGTTGAGCAATTTTCACTCTTTTGGCTTTTTTTTTTTTTTGAAGGACCTATTACCCAGCTACCACAAAAATTCACACATGGAGGCTTATTCTTAGTTATAAACACCTGGCCTTAGTTTGGTTTGTTGTTAATTAACTTTTCTTAAATTATCCAAACTACCTCTTCCTCTAGGCTTTTTCCTTTTCTTTTTCTCTGTATATCTTCCTTTCACTCTTACTCTGTAGCTGGCTGGGTGGCTGGCCCTTAGTGTCCTCCTCTCCTTGTTCTCTTTTTTTCTCGTTTCTCCTTCTATTTAGTCTCTGTCTGCCAGCCCTCTCTATCCTTGCTCCTACCTTGTTATTGGTTGTTCAGCTCTTTATTAGACCATCAACTGTTTTAGACAGGCAAAAGATCATAGCTTCACAGAGTTAAACAAAGGCAGTATAAACAAAAGCTACACACCTTAAAATAATATTCTCCAATACAATGATATGTGCCTTATTCTTTAAACTTTTCAATTTCCTGGTAATGGTATAGTATAAAATTATCTGTGGCCATTGGCACGCTTCCACTTCTACCATCTCCATGTGGACTTCCATATTCTGGGTTAGCATGAAAATACTTCTCTACTCTAAATATGCAATTATCTTGTTTTATTACAGCTAAGACATCAAATAGTATAGTTTATGCAGACACAGTATTCAAAAATCATTTACTTATTAATCCACGCATACATTCTTAATTGTTGATAAAAACAAAAATGGCTTAAAGATATCTGTGAGTTTAAATATCAATAGTTTTTGCTTTCTGATTTCCATATATTCAGCTAATTTTCTTCAGCATTATGGAAGTGCATTTTTGTAGGATGAATATAATAATATGTACTTACAGAAGAATTAAAATTATATGAAAGAATATTTAAAATGTTAATATCCTATTACTGTTAAGCAAGAAAATGACACACCATACAATAGTCACAGAGGAGATAGAATATGGGTAGCACTGTGATTAAAAATTTATGTTAGGGATTCACTTAACATTTCAGGAGTTTTATCTGATTGTGAGGATCATAGAAATTATGAACAATTGCCTCATGTTTTTATGTTTCTAAAAGACTGGAAACATCAATTTAGAATTCAATCTTTTTTCCTTCACAGCTTTGAGAGTCAAGTTTCCATTTGAACAACCAATGCATTTGTCTAAACCACCAGGGTGCCTAACTCCAAGAGAAAGTAGAGGCATGCACACACTAACTTTTATGTCATCTTGTCATGCTGTGGTATCTCCAGGTGCTTTGGAATGACATTAAACTTACAAAAGTTTTCTTTCCTGCTGAGTTAATTAGTTAAAATCTGGGAAGAGGCAATGACAAGCACAGCTTAAGTTCAGACTTAAATCTGGAGGCAAAGGCTGTAGATAAGGGGGAATCCCTTGAGGCACGTGTAATGTAGGCCAAGGGAGATCACCTGCTGAGAGTTGTTCAGCTTCAGAGATGAGACCCTGCTTTACTTGACCTCAACTAGTTAAAAGTGAAAACAATACTAGTAGAGGAAGGTAAGGGTTTACTTTGACTGGCACTTTGAATTAGAGTTAGCTGTGTGGTATAGCATGACCCTAACGTGTCACTGGGGGAAAAAAAAGTTGTCCATCCAGTGATGTAGGTTCTGAATAATTGGCAGCAACTATGTTTTGATTCAGTTACAGTCCATTAAATAAATGAGCTAGGCTGTCAGGGAAGGAAATGTTAGATGTTTTACACCATGTAAAAAATGACCAAGACACTCACTGAAACCATCCAAAGGGATCATGTTCTGCATTCCTTTTACAGCTAAAAATAGATCCCATTCCAGACCAAGATCAATAAAACACACACATGAGTATGTCTGAGGTACAGCATCAGTTTGTCTGCCAACATTTGTGGTCCTAGAACCATCTTTGGCTGCATTTGTAAAATCTTTCAAATACTGTATTTCTATTTATATATCATGGGTATTCCAGGTTTTAAGAATTATTATTTCTGTTATGTTTTCATAAGAAATTGCTGGGTTTTTTTGTTTGTTTGTTTTTTTGAGGTTCAACCTGAAGTTCAGAAGAGCAAAACAACCAGCCACAAGCTCTTACTTCTCCCTCAGTCCAAAAATGGCAATCCTTCCTCCAGGAATCTCAGAATGAGACTGAGACTGTGAGCTGTCTCCTCCCATCTAATAATGCTCTCTAGGACATGGATTAAGGTGTGCACCCACCGGGATTAAAGGCATGCACCATCTGGTTTCTATGGCAACTAGTGTGACTGCTGGGATTAAAACTTATGTGTCACCTCTGCCTGGTCTTTAAGACTGACCAGTAGGGCTGTTTTACTCTTTGTTCTTCAGGCAAGCTTTATTTATTAAAATACAAATAAAATGCCACTACATTTCCCCTTTGTGTCTAAAATTTTAAAAAAGGCTATAACTAATGTAAGAAAAAATATATACAATAAGTACAATAACTATATACAATATATGTAGGCAAAAATACATCAACAATGTATCTGGCAATAAATATATTAACAATATCTAGTCCAATTGCTTTTGATAAATTCAGAGAAAATACTCCATATCTATCCTATCTTTCTGAGTTCAAAGTCTTGTACTTAATTTACTTTCTGTCATGACTTGTTTTCTGTGTCAGGAAAACAAGGAAAAGTATTAACTATCTAGTCTTCAACTCTCTCAGAGTCCCAAGAAGGAAATAATATTAACTGAGCTGTTGTAGGAGGCTGCTAGTTAGTTCCCAATCACTCACATCCAAAATAATCACACAGAAACTGTATTAATTATATAACTGTTTGGCCCATTAGCTCTAGCTTCTTATTGGCTAACTCTTACACCTTAATTTAACACATCTATATTAATCTGTGTATTGCTATGAGGCTGTGGCTTATTGGGTAAACTTTCAGTGTCTGTCTCTGGTGGAGCTACATTGCTTCTCTCTAACTCTGCCTCCTTTCTCCCATAATTCAGTTTAGCTTCCCCCACCTAGCTCTACTCTATACTTATCAAGCCAAGCTTCTTTATTAATTAATCTATCATATTCACAGCACACAGAGGGGAATCTCACATCACCTCCCCTTTTCTCATTAAATAAAAGTTGTATTAATTTTTAATCAATTTCTTTCTCTTTTTTGGCAATTTTTTATTATTATTAAAAATTTCTGCCTCCTCCCCGCCTCCGCCTCCCATTCCCCCCCCCTCCCCCCCTCCCTTCCCCCTCCCTCTCCAGCCCAAAGAGCAGTCAGGGTTCTCTGCCCTGTGGGAAGTCCAAGGTCCTTCCCCCTCCATCCAGGTCTAGGAAGGTGAGCACCCAAACAGCCTAGGCTCCCACAAAGCCAGAACATGAAGTAGGATCAAAACCCAGTGCCATTGTCCTTGGCTTCTCATCAGCCCTCATTGTTCGCCATGTTCAGAGAGTCCGGTTTTATCTCATGCTTTTTTAGACCCAGTCCAGCTGCCCTTGGTGAGTTCCCAATAGATCAGCCCCACTGTCTCAGTGGGTGGGTGCACCCCTCGCGGTCCTGACTTCCTTGTCATGTTCTCCCTCCTTCTGCTCCTCATTGGGACCATGGAAGCACAGTCAGGTGCTCCTGTGTCTTATCAGACCACCATGGATTAAAGTTAGAATGGAGGAAAAATGCTACCCCCAGAAAGCCGACAAACTCATGGAAACTTAATAGTCAACTTCTCTTTACTTTGAAATGGTATCATTACTCTTTAATACCAGATTTTAATTGCGTCTTGCCTTGCCCAATAAGTATGAAGAGTAATGATAAAATACTTCTAATTAAAAGTTTAAAACCATTGTTAGTTTTTGTGTCCACATTTCACTCTCCTGGAGATTTACTTTGCTCTTGGAGAAGATATATTTGTCTATTGTGCCCAAATGAAATGAACAGAAGGAAAAGGCAGTCAGCACAAGAAATGCGTGAAACTGATGTGAGAAATTATAATTTTAGTTACTGTATTTCAAATATGTTTCAGTTGAAGTATCAAAATTATAACTAATCAATGCATCAGCTTGCATGATATAAAATGGAAACAAATCTGTCTAACAAAAGAAGCAATCAGGTACCAGGTATCTTATTTGTAAAACTGAATAAGAAATAAAAAGCTCTCCAGGTACAGTGTTACATGTCCTTAATCCAAATACTTTGGAGGCAGAGGCAGGTGGATTTGTATGTTTGAGGCTAGCCTGGTATACATAGCCAGTACAGCTACTGCCAGAGTTACATAGAGAGAGCTTCTCTAAAATCTAAAGAACCCAAGTAAAAATAATGTTGATAATGATAGTAATAATAATAGATAAACAAACACATCAATATGTTACAAAAATGTAGAACAAGTTATTTAAAAATTGAAAAATAAATGTGTTATTCTAAATATTTATTATGCTTCTTACATTGTGTTTTATTAAGAAACCATAATCTAAACTAAAAAAAATATTATATACAAATGTATAGCTTGTCTTAATTTTCATAGACCAAAAGAAGACACTTCTGTGGCAATGGTTGAGAAAAGCACTGACCTATGGGTCACAGTAATATATCGTTAGAGTCATTTGTTGCTATGTTTCGTTAGCAGGATAATAGTGGTAGAATATCCCTTAGACTCATGACCTGTCTATTCTCAAGTTCTTATGTATTTTAGCACAGTCATTTGTTGGTCATATATCATGGCGTGGGCCTCAAATTCTATCAAAAAGTGGTTGACTACTACCATAGCATAATTTTGATGATGAACGTTACATCTCTAAGAATGAGCACAGTGGAGGAGAAATCACCTCAATGAATTTCATCTCTAAATCTCTGCCTCTCAGACTGAAGCTAAATGTACAACAACAAAATCCTGTACGTAAAACTTATACCAATGATCATGTTTACAGAAACACTGAATTTGCAAGGATATGGTAATTTCTACAGTTCAGAATTAGCTACTGCAGCAAGAAAGACATAATGATGGCTGTAATATGATACTCCTGTTACCTCCCTCTTTTAGTGATAGCTGAAGTAGTATTTATTGCACCCAAAATTATTTCTGATACTCATTTGAACTCAAATTATATTATTAATGTCAACTCTAAACAAAACATAGAAATATACAATGAATAATAGAAATATATTATTTGCTAGATACTAATACACAGAATAAATGAATTCTTAAGGAAATTTATATAAAGAATGGTAAAGAATATTTCTCTTGTGGTACTATATAATAATGATAACATAATGAAAAGTCACTTTGCTATGTGAAAACATGCACGTGCTATTAATAAGGGAAGAAAATACTACCAAAGCATCTATGTATTTTGGTATAAACAAGGTTTTGTTTAAAAAAAAATCTTGTTAGAATAGTCTGTAATTTCTAAGTTTTGGTAAGTCAGAATTAATGGTATAAGAATATAAACTATTTTTTTAGAAAAAAATAATTCCTTGAATAAAAGATAGCACAAATTGCTGAGTGAGATTTAGGAATGTACTTAAACTTTCCCAGAAAACCAATAGATGTAAAAGATTCAAATAGAGTGACCCTTGTACTCTGTCTGATCATTTAGAGACAGGATTCTAAAGGTTAGGGATGTGTGTGTGTGTGTGTGTGTGTGTGTGAACTATGGATTCAAAGATTTAAAAAACACTAATATATGTATTTTTTATTTATTTGAATGTGTCAACCTGAAATTTTTTTGTTTGGATTGATTTGTATAAATTTTATATGATTCTTGGCTTATCTGTGTAAAACATTTTCTCAATCATCATCCGAACAAGTTTAGCAATATTCAAGATTGATTTTATTTTCTGAAAGTAAAAAAAAATGTGATATGATAATTGTTTACACAATTTTTTAGATAGAAGCAGAAAAACTATTACAGATAACACATCGCTTTTCTACCATGGAAATAGTTATCAACTGACAACAAGTTTTGCAAGAATTAATATCTTTCAGAACCCACCTATTACAAAAGATGGTTATCTTGCTAGAGATCAAGTAGGATACAGTAATGCACTGTGTTAATTGGTTTTAGAAATTTTACTATTCATACTACATGCATCATAACTATAAAAGAACCTGGCATCAGAAGCTGACAGGAGAAAAGATAACAACCTAAAAGGAGGGAAAGAAAATATCCTTTAGACATTGAAAATGGAAATAAATGACCACGGGAAAGCTTCCTTTATTTAAACACCTCTTAGCACATTTCTTTCTTTATTTTTCCCTGTAAAGTGTGAATATATTGAATCCATTTTTGTGAAAGCAACTTTATTTAGTTAGCTGTTTACCTTTCTGTGAAGCCTCATTATCCATAAAAACAAAGAATGAAGTTGATTAATGTACCCTAAGCGTGATGTTCAAATTGTAATTTTCATATACATAAATGGATGCTTCTGCGGTATTTTGTTTGATAATTTACAGAGTTACCACAGTCCAAACCACTAATCAGTTCCCTTTTATGATGACAGCTGCAGTGGATTCTTTTGGAATGCTAATTCTCATTAGTGGCTTCCCTTCCTGTGCACTGGGTGCCTGCCTTAGAAGGGATTTCATCATGACAAACTAAAGATGGAGAGGGAAGACTTTCCAGCTATTCATCAGTTTGCTAACATTTCACAAAAAGAGTCTCAAACAAAGAAAAAAAAATACAAATTAGTAGAGTTAAAATCTGTGGAGTTCATGTGAGTAATATATATGACGTTTACAAGGACAGGATTTGAAAAATGTTTAACTTTTACTGTTTTTATTTACTGAAGTTGATATATATTAAAAGGAAAAATGCTGACCTATAAGAAGTGACTACATCTGTTAGTCAGGGGATCAAAGTTAATATTCTTAATTAATAAAAAGATATTTCCGTTCATCATATTATGGCAACTTTCTAACATATAAGTATGTTTTTCTATATTTGCATAGATTACTATTAATAATTTCTGGCTTTTCAACTAAATAATTTGTTTAAGAGACAATAAGAAAAAAAACTTTCCCAATTTTACTGAATGCTTCTTAAGTCCTGCGATGCCTAAAATTCATGTGATGAAGCCAGACAAGATCTAGACTATAAAACAGTAGTAGGTAAAGCTCAGGGCATCTGTGGGATGAGAACACCAATCCTGAGTGTGGGCAGCACTGTTGCACCAGCTGGAGGCCAGAATGAGTAAGAAGAAGACAACCATCTGAGGATAGCATTCTCTTTCTGATTCCTGACTTCAGACAAGGAATGACCAGTGCTTCACTTTCTGCTGTCAGGAGAAATCATACCCGCAAACTTGGAGCTGAAATATAGCCTCCCCATTTCACAAACTTTTGTTTCAGCAACATGTGAAGTAATTCCTACACATGCAAAATGCACCATCGAAGGAAGATCATCACAAATGTTATTCTACCTGAAGACGAGAAAACCAAGGAAGTTAGTTTTGGGAGGGAATATGGCAAGTAGTATTCAGCAGATCTGCATTTGGAGCCAAGCAGTCTGGAGTCACTTCCTGAATCATCATCAGATATTAATATTAAGCTTGTAGAAAGAAAGCATATAATTCAAAGCAGGCTTGGCAAGTGGATTAACATATTGTCTTACCATATATGATGAATAAAACTTAGACCCAGATTTCTAATTTCCTGCTTAACCACGTTTTATAGAATTGCTGCCATTTCTCACACCGACTCCCACTTTGCCTGAATAGCAGCATCAGTTTCTGTTAATTTGGATTTTTCATGCTTCAATGATAGCATTAATGTTTTATTCCAGTGCAAACGCTGTCTCCAATCAAAAGGCCTAAATATATTAATGTTCTGCTTCTTTGAATAAGTATGACGAGATAAGAGGAATTATGCCTCCTGAAAAATTATTTTTTTGTAAAAGCTAGGCACATTTTGCTAAAAACTTCTGATATAAAGAAAACTTTTGCAGATTTTATTCCTTTTCTAAAAATTGAATATTTTATTTATATCAATAAAATAGTAGTCTTCGGTAAACAACCTTGATCTCTCCAGACATATCATACTAATAAATACAAGAAATAGATAAATATAATTATAATATTATTAAACACGTATTCTATCATTTTCCTACTTTCAGAAACCCAGAGTTATTACCACATATGGATCAAATTAACATGTAAAATTGGATAATTTCACCAAAATTTTTAACATTAAATAAGATATTAACTGTCAACCAGTAACAGTTTTCTTACAATCAGTTTCTTTTCCCAGATTTTCTTCTGATGCAACCCCTGTTCTTTACTACCATTCTCCTGACTTTCTCTGCGATGGTTATTCTTTCTGAGACTTTACTGAGAAAGCCTTCAGGAATACTGCCAAACTCTCACTTCCCTTTCCTTGCCGCTTTATTATCATTTTTCTGTCAGCATTCAAAAATATCCTCTTAGTTAAAATATAAATTGATTTTTAAAAAAATCTGTGCTTGAAGAAGTGCTAATGGAGTCCACAGAAAATTACACTTTGTCTATCATGATGGGGAATATGAGGCTATATATACCAGTAACTCTAGCTTAAATTTGCATCTTGGGAAAAGTACTTAGTGAAAAGTTGTTCTGACATTCTTCCTTATGTTTTATGGATTGGGGGAAACCCCAGAGCCTCCCAAAACAATATGGTTACTGCTCATAGTTGCCCACTAGAACTAGAGGATGACAATTTGTTTGGGGTGACACCACACAATTTAACTACTGAACATGGAGAAAGGAATCTGGGGCTGATCTGGAAGCTTCCTCCATACAGTGCTGGAAGGTAGTCTATTGGTAGTTAGTGTTGCCGGGGAAGGCAGGAATCATTTCTTCAGTAATGTAGCCACTGATACTACTATGCCTCAGTAAATAAAACTCTTTAATTATACAACCCAACTCTAGTTAAACACAATAAGTTTTAAAGGCAAGCTGCTGCTGAGGGCCATGTCTGGATCCATGGTCCTGCAGCAGACTGTGACAATGTCCATGGCCCATGTTGTCACAGGGTTCCTAGGAACCATGGCATGTTGAAATCCAAGAGCCATGCTGAGCTGGCCATCCCTCTCTGTCTTTGATATGACTGATCCTGCCCCCTCATTGGACACTGCAGGAGCAGAGCTGACCTACCTACCATGGGAAAGCTGCTCTTCTCCCACTTGGGAGAAATGACTCCACCCCTCACCACAGGTGTGAAAGATCTACCCCCTCCTCCCACCATTACCTGGTTAAGAAAGCTATCTCCACACCTTGCCTGAGGGAGGCGAACCAAGTGTCCTGGATTGGCCAGCTCAGCTGTGACTCAGATCCACATCCTGGGCCCTAGTACTGCAGGACCAGGATGACCTGGGCAACAGCAGGATGTTAGAGAGGAGTTTCAGTGAGGATTTAGTGATGATGGTGTACCTGAGGCCTTGAACTGGACCAATGATTCATTGCAATTACCCTCTTGCCGGTGATGTTGATTAGACAAAAGTGTCTACTGTGTGTTGCAGGGCAGCTCCTGAAGCCAGTAGGATGAATGTAGAGGTGTTGGGAAGATAGATGAGCAAGGTGGTTTTTTGTTTGTTTGTTTTTGTTGTTGTTGTTTTGTATGTATTGTTTGTTTGCTTTGTTTTTAATTAATTTGGGGCGGAGTAAGCGGCATACTGCAGTGATGAGGAGCTGATATGGAAGGACTGGGAGGTGAGCAGGACTGGGGTGAATGGTGTGAGATTTTCAAAGAATCAGTAAGGAACTATGTTTAAAAAAAAGAAGACAAAAAAGTAAGATACACACTAGTTGAAAAAAACCAAGAAGGCTATCAGAAGGGGGAATGGGTATAAGAGAAGATAATGGGTGAGTATAAACAATACATTCACATATGTGAAACTCTCAACAAAATGATACTCCCTTTAGACTTGACATAAAGCTATTCGTGTGCTTCTATGATTGAAAAATTTATGGATAATAATTATATTTGTAAAATATACACTAAAATATATTGGGCAAATTATTGAAATTCTATCATTTCTGGATAAGGAAACAATGGAATTAAAAAGGCAGAAAGATAGATTTCAAAACAGTCCTAAAATGATTTGCACCAGTTTATAATATCAGTTATATTATCTTCTCTCTTCAGTTATATAGTATATGCCCATTAATAAGTAGGTTTAGGTGATTTAATATATAGAGAAAGAGAGGGAAAACAGATTTAAGAAGTCATAGCTTTATAATAGTACCCTAGATATCCATGAGAACATAAAAATTTGGGTCATATTTATCAGGAACGTAACTCTTCCTTAGCACAAGTTATTCCTTGTGAATACTTTTTGACATTTTTCTCTTATTTTTGAGATTTTGTAGTTACCTTATCTTTCTCTTCCCTTTCCTTCTTCCATACCATCCCACATACCTTTCTGTGCTGTCTTTCAAATTCAAATTTGAAATTTAAATGAATTTTTCATTAACTGATGTCACCTGCATGTGTGTGTGTGTGTGTGTGTGTGTGTGTGTGTGTGTGCGTGTATATACATATTCCTAAACACAACCTGCTCATTTTGAAACATATTAGTTGTATGTAATTTTTCAGGCTTGACCATTTGGTTTTGGTGACCTGTTGATAGCTCTTCTCTGGAAAAGACAGTTTCTTCTACTCTGCCCATTCCTGAGTGGCCTGCATGTCTTTGTGTAGGGTTGAGACCTCCCTGGGCTTCTCCCTATCAACTTCTGATATATGAATATGAATGTCTTTCTTATTTGTCTTCGTTCAGATCATGCTTAAACAATCAAATTGGTAAGAATGTATGTGTGTAGCTTCAGACATTACTAAGAAGCACAACCTAATAGCAAACTCCCTGATCACCTTGCTCTTACAATCTGTCTCAATGTCAATTGAACTTTAGATCTGAAGTAATTTTTAGATGTACCATGGGACTAAGTTCCATTACACTCCATTTTAATTAGTTGTGATTTTCTGTGATACTCTATTTTATTTGTATAAAAATATTTCATGATGTGGAGTGAGAATTAAAATTGTCTGTGGGTATAAAAGGACAAATCTTCAGAAGATAGTTAGGGACTGCACCACTGGATTGGGGAAGTAACTGTTGTAGGTTCTTTTCAAAGTACATGGCTGTCCTATGGCACTGAGTAGTTGACTAGATGTCCAGTACCAAGAGTGGTTTCTCAATTAGCAAGTCTTAAGACCAATTAGAAAGATGTTACCAACCACAACTCACAATTATGCCCTTACCATTATTGTGGTATGCTGGTTATTGTTGTGGTTCATAGGCATAATAGCCAATAGCTAAATAGGATTATTTGGGGTATATTTTTTGTTTGTTTTTTACTTTTTTGGAAGTGTTCATGAAATTTGTCTTCAGAGAGGAGGCAGTTAGGTCAGTTCCAGCTCATAGGCCTCTAAGTCCTATGTCTAAAGTGCATGGTTTCTTCAGCTATAGGGATTTTTTCCCACCAACTGGGAGAAAACCAATAATAATAGTAATATTCCATATGTCTCAGGAGTGTTTAGGAAAACTACAACCAACAAGTGGAAAACAAAATTCACATGCCTGGGTTTTTTGTTTGTTTGTTTGTTTTTGTTGTTGTTAAGTGATCTTTGGCTCTTGGAGGGAACATTGTTAGCACTGATGAAAAAAATTTTTTTAAACAATATGTGTGTGTGTGTGGGGGGATCTGTACATATTCACATGTATTGTATGTTTTTAGTTAATTAGTTAATCATATGATTTGTTATGACTTCTCCAGACATCTTTATATTTATTTCACCTTCTTTCTATTGCTGCTATGTTTATCTCCCCCGCCATTCCTAAGTGGAGCCTGCCCCCTCATATTTTCTTGCCTGAATCAGATGACTTGCACCATTTCTCTGTCTATTGCTTTCCCACCCCCTGTCTTTACAAAGGTCAGGTTTTACTTCCTCAGTTTCTGTAGTAATCCAACATGTGTACTTTTCAATGGCTTTCAGGATAAGTTGTGATTTGTGACAACTTTTATTTTCAGAATGAGAGGTGCGCATCATTGGTAACTTGAAGGAGAGAATGCTCTACCTGAGGGAAACATTCTTTATACATCTCATAGAGTATTATACTATTATACAAAATATTTATATGGTATAAAACTCTGCTGATGCCAGAATAATACTAACTCACTTAAAAATGTACTTCTAAATTCTCTATGTATAAATATATTTTCAATATAAACTATATAAATTTTAGTAATTGCTAAGCTGTAAGAATTTTGAATAAAATATTTTGTTTCTAGATTCCCTTTTTGATCTTTCTCTTTCTCAAATGTTGAAATAATTTTGTAAGTCTTGTACTAGGATGGTGACATTATAAAGCATATATATATACATACATATATATATATATATACATATATATGTGTGTGTGTGTGTGTGTTAGAAATCTTGACTGAAATATACAAGATGCTACACGAATTAATACCAATACTACCAGTAAATATTTTGGTTAGTAATTGGCCTAAACTCACCAACATTACTTTTTCTGCTTTCAAAAATCCGAGGTTCATCATGTTTTTCTTTAGATATGCATGTATAAACAATCACATTTTAAGTGAAAAATAACATGAGAAAATAGTGTCTACAATTTTATGAAATTTTAATTAACTAGAATATATATATATATAAATTTCCAGGAATGAAAAATTATGTAAACACAAAAAAACACTATGTATATTTGGTATAGAGTTTTTCAACAGCTGCTCATATCATATCATATTCCTCATAGCAATACCACCTGTGGTACATGGGCTATTAATAATTCACCAGTATTGATCTGTGTTTGTAATTGCTAGAAGCACAATATAAAAAATCTTTGATAAGATCAACTTGTGAGGTCACATGTGTATTTGAATTCATAGAAAAATATGTTTCACAATTATTTCATTGTATTTATATTTCAAACATCTAGGGTATTGTATATGTATTTATAAAATTACTCATATAGGTTTATTTCTTGCAGAGATTGTCTTAGTTCTTTTCCTATTTTACTGAATGTTCATGGGTTTTTTCAAAGTTAACAACCAATGATATAAACATTCTGAATAATGGAATTTCAAGATGTTTCTTATTTATAATTTTAAGTAGCAAGGTAATTGAGTAATATAAAATTAAATAATTTAAAATTATTTAATTAAAAGTAATATAAAATAAAAAGGGTAATATAAAATTTGTTTGCTATTACTTCTCAATGTGGTCAGAGGAAAATAATGTGGCATAGAGTTATTATTATGTATATATTACATTTTATATAAATATGTGCATATGCAACTATAAATTTATAATATATTATATAATATTATGTGATTCTTTATGCCTTTGGATTTTATTCTGTGAAATAAAGTTGCTATCGTCTTGCAGAGTAAAAGTTTTAGAAAACGAAAATGAAGAATGAGTTAGAAATAATCAGTGCTCTATAACATGGTCCTACGACACACACCAAAAAAAAAATATTTATAACAGGACTGAGGAAAACAAACAACAAAAAGACCCAGCTACAGCTACAAATTTGGTTGGTTTTGTTCATTTTTTTTTGTTTTTATTTTTATTTATTTTAAACAAAGGATTTTATAAAGTAGGTACTAGAGATGGGAGATGCAGAGACACTAGTTACAGAAAGACAGGAAAGAAGCAGGGAAGCAAGCAACTTATATATAATCTTCAGAGTTTACAGGTTTATTTAAATCACCAGTCTTTTTTTTTTTCTTGCTGAAGACACATGTAGTCTCCTTAAATTAGCTGTAGTGACATACGCAACAAGATATACACACCCACTAAGAAAATCCACGCCGGAATGGAGCAGCCCTGCAAGAACCTAAGCATCTCATTTATTATGATGATTTATTATTCACTCAGTGCCAACGCAGTGCTGGCTCCAAGAAGAGGAAAAACACGTTTTCTGTTTCAGATATTAAAATATGAATATAGATGGAAGAAAACTATTTTGAATCTGATACTAATAACACATAGCGATTCTATAGAATTATATAATAGAGAAAGTACAGTCAGGCCCCTAAAAAATGATCAAAAGCATGGAATAAGGAAAGCAAAATATGAAGGATGTGAGGGGAATCACAACTAAGGCCCGCTTTCTGGTCTAATTTGAACAGTATGTATGTAGAAGAAATGATGACAGGTAAGGTATGTCCTTTCCCCTCCTTCTAAATTGTATCCAATGAATTAACCCTCTAACAACCTTCGTGTATACTGTATCTTCTTCTTAAACCCTTCAAGGTCTTATGTAAACACTTATCCCTAGAACATTCTCTTTTGTATAAGCATTGAATAATCTACTTGGAATTATCCATAATTTATCTATTAATGAATGCAAAAGTACACATATATCTTTAGGAAAAAGAGATTTTCAAACAACTTATATTAGAGAATTGTTCTTCTCTTATCGTCATACACTATGTGCTAAAAAGCTGATAATAGAACCAAGTAGTAAAATTAATCTAGCATTCACAAGAACCGTAGTTAAATTTTTGTGCCCTATGGTCATACATAAAATTACATTAAAACATATATTGTAACAAGATCATTTAGTAAACTATAAACAGTTTCTACAGTTTTTTTAAAACATTTTATTTTTTTTATTTTTTATTATTTTTATTTTATTATTTTTTTGGTTTATTTTTATTTATTTATTTATCTGCCTCTTCCCCGCCACTGCCTCCCATTTCCCTCCCCCTCCCCTGATCAAGTCCCCCTCCCTCATCAGCTCGAAGAGCAATCAGGGTTCCCTGACCTGTGGGAAGTCCAAGGACCACCCACCTCCATCCAGGTCTAGTAAGGTGAGCATCCAAACTGCTTAGGCTCCACCAAAGCCAGTATGTGCAGTAGGATCAAAAACCCACTGCGATTGTTCTTGAGTTCTCAGTATTCCTCATTGTCCGCGATGTTCAGCAAGTCCGGTTTTATCCCATGCTTTTTCAGACCCAGGCCAGCTGGCCTTAGTGGGTTTCCGATAGAACATCCCCATTGTCTCAGTGTGTGGGTGCACCCCTTGCGGTCCTGAGTTCCTTGCTCGTGCTCTCTCTCCTTCTGCTCCTGATTTGGACCTTGAGATTCCAGTCCAGTTCTCCAATGTGGGTCTCTGTCTCTGTCTCCTTTCATCGCCTGATGAAGGTTAATATTCAGGAGGATGCCTATATGTTTTTATTTTATTATTATTATTACAAATTTTCCCCTCCTCCCATTTCCCTCTCTCTCCCTCCTCCTCCCTCCCCTCTCCCCTTCCCTCTCCAGTCCAAAGAGCAGTCAGGGTTCCCTGCCCTGTGGGAAGTCCAAGGTCCTCCCCCATCCATCCAAGTCTAGGAAGGTGAGGTCCAAACAGACTAGGTTCCCACAAAGCCAGTACATGGAATAGAATCAAAACCCAGTGTCATTGTTCTTGGCTTCTCAATCAGCACTCATTGTCAGTCACGTTCAGAGTCCGGTTTGATCACATACTCCATCAGTCCCAGTACAGCTGACCTTGGTGAGTTCCCATTAGATCAGCTCCACTGTCACAGTGGTTGGGCGCACCCCTCGCGGTGAGGGTCGTTGAGGGTTGGCAAGAGACTGGACTCTAGAGGGGTTCCCAGGTGTCCAAGGAGATGTCCCCAGCTTGTTCCTTGGGCAGCTGAGAAGAGGGAGCCTGAACTGGCCCTATCCTATAGCCACTCCGATGAATATCTTGCTTATCACCATAGAACCTTCATCTGGCGATGGATGGAGATAGAGACAAAGACCCACATTGGAGCACTGGACTGAGCTCCCAAGGTCCAAATGAGGAGCAGAAGGAGAGAGAACATGAACAACGAAGTCAACGAAGCATTTTATTTTATTTTTTTTGTAACTTCAGCACATATAATTTAATACTAACTTTCCAGGTCTGGTAGCAAATGCTTAGTGGGCATTTTGCACTGATGCTTTATTGCAATATAAAGTAATATTTAGAGTTGTCATTTAATACATAAGGGGAATGAAGTGTGATGAGTTTGGAAGTTTCTATATTCACATAGAAAATATAAACAAAGATTCAGCGCCCTAAGCCCAGATATATTCTTTATTTTTATTCTCTATTTCTACGAAATTATTTCTAAAATTTAACAAATGTAAGGAAACAAAATGTTAACGTAAGAAAAACTCATATGCACCTAGCAGTTAATCATTCTTACCTGTTTCAATTTTAAGTTTTATTGATCATACAGTTATAGATATAGATTCATTTACAAATAATTAATATAGTATCAGTCTTATTTTTCTAACACCTTATATATCCTTTTTAGATGTAATCACTATCATGTAACACTACTCACCATTTCTTTTCTTTTACATACATAACCACTGTTTTTCTGATATTTGAACTATTGTGCTGGTTAATCTTATGTCGGCTTGTGGGTCACAAACTGTAGCTATCTGAAAGGAGGAAACCTCACTTGATAAAATACTTTCTTAAAATCCTTCTATAAGGCATTTCTTTTTGTTAATTGTTTATAGGGGAGAGCCAAGTCCATTGTGAGTGGTTCTATCCATGGGCTGAAAAACAGGCTTAACAAGTAAGGGGAAGCAAGTCAGTAAGCAGCACACATCCATGGCCTTTTCATTAGCCCCGCCTCCTGTTTTGTAACCTGTTTGAGTTCCTTTCCTGAATGCCTTCAATAATGAACAGCAATATGAGAGCGTAAGACGAACAAGCCCTATCATTCCCAACTTGCTTTCTTGTCATGGTATTTAGTAGCATCATTAGATGCCCTAACTAGGATTCTATGTTTTCCCCGCACACCAACATTTGACTTTTCTTATAGCCAGTCTTACAAATCTTAGCATTATCATGGAATACACCTTGCAGGAGTCTCTGGGAAAATGATCAGAAAAAAAAAAAAAAAAAAGACCTCTTGGGTCATCAAACAAATTTCCAGTGCCAGGTATGGGTTATCTTCTTTTAAGTTGCCAGTGAGAGTATTTCTACAGATTCTCCCAGAATATTCACTACAGTCATTGCTTTTTCTCTGCCTACTGATGTACAGGCTATTCTCAAAAAAATATTTTGGTCGCAGGACAAGGAACCAACAAGGTTCCAACATGAAACCAACCTGGAAGCTCCTTTTTTTTTTTTCTGTCTAGATTTTAGAGTGCTTGAACATGCTATAAAGGCTGTAGATAGAGAAAAAAAAGTCATCAAGGCTTGTATCCAGTTGTGACTCTTAATTTCTACTGTATTTCCCATCTTAGAAAGATATGCCAATTGGTGAACCAGTGGCATGATTATTATGGGAATAAAAAGCTGTTATTATTAATTGTTAGTTGTATTTAAGGTTTACTTCCCAGGCTATATTTCTTGTCTTGTACTCTATACCCGTCCTGGAACCCATATCTCAGGTGGTCATAGTTCCAATGGAAAAACATTTTACTTTGATAAAAAGATGTAACTTCAAATGTCCTTCTACAATAATTATCTGTATACCCATATATTCGTGCAGCTCTTGCCCTTAATTAGAAAAAGAGTGTGGCACTGGGTGTTGGTTAAAACAGACTCATGAGAGGTCAATGAGCAGAGAACTGATTATGGAGTTCTTAGTCTCAAATTATAATTCTCTTTGCTCACATGCTTCCCATTCCCAAGATTTAGTGGACATCACAGTAGGAGCATCTGGAAATTTGTAAGAGTTAGAGATCAGTGATTATTGGCGCCGAACAATTCCTTCTGAATATGATAGGGCTATAACACTCTATCCTATAGTAGAAGTTCTTAGCTGCACAAACCTTTACAAGATCAAGCCAATTGATATCGAACAAGGATGGGAAATTGCAAATGAAGACACACTTACATACTTAGGAACAAAGAGTAGAATTGCTTACGTGAGTAAGATCTTCACAAGATCAAGGCAATATACATCAGGGATGCGAAGTTGAATAGGACAGGCCTTTATCTGAGGAGCTCCGGGGGAGCTAATGGCTACTGGGGAAAGAAGAGTGATTTTTATTCATGGGTGTGACTCCTAGTAGGTTTCCCATGCTCAAGTGAATGGCCTGATGCCTATGCATAGAGAGAGAGCAGTCATTGAATAGGCTAAAAAGGACATGAAGTTGGAATGGGGAAGTGTTTGTGTGTGTGAGGAGTCCTAACAGAGTAGACGCAACAAGGGCGAAGTGGAAATGATCAAAACACATTGTGTAAGTCGACGAAATCCCGAAAGAATAAATTAAAATTATTATTAAATAGAATTTCATAATAGGCTACACCACACTAGCCCTATTATTTAGATTAATGATTTCAGTGGAGACAATAAGAAGATTATTCCTCTTAATAAGGCAAAGTTGGGAGATTTTGTGATATTTTTCTTTATGAAAATATCACTAAATCCGTTTATCTCTTCTTAAAATGTATAAATTAATAGAGAATAAAAGCCATGATATATCCTGCTTTATGTTCTACCACAATGCAACAATACATACATATATTAAGCATAGATGAAATGAAATATTCCACATATTCTTTCAAGACTGACAAAGATAGATTGGCTTGGCCTACAGCTCTAACATGTAGGGGAAAAAAGAAAGATAAGAGTTTGAAGCCACTTTGGGATGCATTCTGAGAACTCATATCAGAAAAATTTAATAGACACACAAATAAATAATGAAATATACTATTATCACAAAAAATTTAATAAGGGCTGGTATTTTATGTTTTCTTATCATTTTTTTCTTTAAGAAAATATATTTATTTGCATTTGCAATTGTAGAAACAGCAATACTGCCACTTCAAAAAGAATTACACATGAGATTTATAATTTGAACCATTTTTACAAACAATAAATATAGAATTCGTAAATGAAGGCAAAACTTTACCCAGATTGTTTATTTCATTTAAAATACATACACATGTGCATGCACGCGCACACACACACACACACACACACACATCATGTGCTGAGCACACAATGGTTATTGTGATGCAGCAAACAGCTTGTAGAGAGACAGGAAGAAAATCTCCAGGAGAGGATTTCAGGATGTTTTAGTCTCATGTGAGCTAACATGGGCTAAAGTTCTGTTCCACAGTAACTCTCTCTTCCTGTATCCTTCATAATTTGTCAAAACCAACTTGAGGCTAATCATATGGATGGATTATTCTTGTGGAATGAACAAATGTCACAGGTTTGCACCTCCACTCTTTTATTATCTGATGATTTTTGTTTTGTTTGTCTTATTATTTTTATTTTTTTAAAAAACAAACTATCTTTTTTCGTGATACATACCAATCCAAGTTCCCACTCCCTCCCTTCCTCCCATTCTCTCCACCTCCACTCAATCCACCCCCCACACACACACATACACACTCTCCAGAGAGAGTAAGGCACATTGTTTTAGGGAAGTTCCAAGGCCCTCCCTACTATATCTATGCTGAGCAAGATATCTATCCAAAGAGATTAGGTTCCCCAAAAAACAGTACAGTCAGTAGAGATAAATTCTGGTGCCAATATCAACCTCATTCAGAGGGACTAGTTTGGTCCTATGCTTGTTCCTTCCCAGTCTGACTGGTGTTGGTGAGCTCCCGTTAGCTGATTCAGTGGGTGTCCCCATCAGGGTCTTGACCTCTTTGCTCATATTCTCACTCCTCCCATTCTTCAACTGGACTTTCGGAGCTCAAACCAGTGCTCCGATGCCTCTGTTTCCATCAGCTGCTGGATGAAGGTTCTAGGGTGATATTTAAGAAATCCAGCAGTCTGACTACAGAGCAAGGCCAGTTTGGGCTCCCTCTCCTCTGTTGCTTAGAGTCTTAGCTGGAGTCATCCTTGTGGATTCCTGGGAATTTCTGTAGAGACAGGTTTCTTGCCAGCTCCATAAGGGTTCCCTCAATCAAGATATCTCTTTCCTTGTTCTCATCTCAGTCCTTCCTCTATCTCGACTATCCTGTTCTCTCAAGTTTTCATCACCCTTCTCCTTTCCCCTCCTCTTCCCCTTCCACCCTCCCTTATCCCCCGACCGCTGTGTTCCCAATTTTGTCAGGCAATCTTGCTTATTCTAAATTCCAAGTGGATCTATATATGCCTTTCTTAGGTTTCACCTTGTTACCCAGCGTCTCTAGGATCATGAACTATATGCTCAATATCCTTTGTTTATAGCTAGTACCCACTTATGAGTGAGTACATAACATATTCATTTTTGGGGGGGTCTGGGTTATCTCACTCAGTATGTTGTTTTTGAGTTCCATTCATTTGCATGCAAATTTCAAGATATCATTTTTTTTTTACCCCGAGTATTACTCTAATGTGTAAATGTGCCACATTTTCTTTATTCATTCTTTGGTTGAGGTGATTCTAGGTTGTTTCCAGGTTCTGGCTTTTATAAATAAGGTCACTATGAACATAGTTGAACAAATGTCTTTGTAATATGATTGAGCATTTTTTGGGTATATGCTCAAGAGTGATATTGCTGGATTTTGAGGTAGGTTGGTTCCCAATTTTTTGAGAAACTACCATATTAATTTCCAAAGTGGTTGTACAAGTTTACATTTCCACTAGCAATGGATGAGTGTTCCCTTTACTCCACATCCTCTCTAGCATAAGCTATCATTGGTGGTTTTGCTCTTAGCCATTCTGATCGGTGTATGATGGTATCTCAGAGTTGTTTTGATTTGCATTTTCCTGATGACTAAGATGTTGAACATTTTCTTAAGTATTTTTTGGCCATTTGAGATTCTTCTATTGGGAATTTTTGTTTAGTATATACACCATTTTTTTTTACATTTTTAAATTGATTTTTTATTGATCTCTACATTTTCTGCTCCCCTTCCTGCCTCTCCCCTCTGCACTTCAACCCTCTCACAAAGTCTCCATGCTCCCAATTTATTCAGGAGATCTTGTCTTTTTCTACTTTTTAAATTGGGTTATTTAAAATTTTGATGTCCAATTTCTTGATTTCTTTATAAATTTTGGAAATCGGTCCTTTGTCTGATGGGGGGGGGTAGGTAAGGGTCTTTCCCCATTCAGTAGGCTACTTTTTTGTCTTACAGTTAGTATCCTTTGCTTTATGGAAGATTTTCAGTTTCAGGAGGTCCTATTTACTTATTGTTGCTTTTAGCATCTGTGCTACTAGTATTATATTTAAGAATTGCTCTCCCATGATCATGCATTAAAGGCTATTTCCCACTTTCTCATCTATCGGGTTCAGGGTGGTCAGATTTATATTGAGGTCTTTAATCTACTTGGACTTGAGTTTTGTGCATGGAGATAGATACTGATCTATTTTCATTCTTCCACATGTTGACATCCAGTTATGCCAGTACCATCTTTTGAAGATGCTTTCTTTTTTCCATTGTATAATTTTAGCTTCTTTGTCAAAAAAAAACAGTTGTTCATAGGTGTGTGGATTAATATCCAGGTCTTCGATTTGATTCCCTTAGTCAACCTCTCTGTTTTTGAGCCAGTAACTCTCTTTCTGGCTGACTAGATAAGCTGAGGCAGGCGGGAGAAGAGGCCTAGGTTTCAGCCATACCATGGAGGCCTAGAGACTCGGGTGTCCTGCCCTGTCCTATCATTTATAGAATAACTATGACATGTATATAGTGATATAAAACCATGGACCACACTGTTAGGAAACATACATTTTTCAATATCCACATAGAAATTTTGCAAGAACTTCAAGCCTCGTTTTTTTCTGTTGATGTGAAAGGACTAATGCTACTTGCCACCTGCTTCATAAGGAATATTATGAGGATTCATGAGATCATTAAAGAAAGGGTCTTCAAGTGCTTAATCAACTCCCTGGCAAAAATCCTTACCTCCACTTATCTTTTCAGGTCAGTAGAGAGTATTCTGTCCACAAAGAGTTAATAAACCTGATTAATTTTTTTCTTTCTGTCTACAAAAATTTAACTTTGTTTATATTATGTGAATAAAACTATAATGCAGTATAAGTTTACTACAGAAGAGTGAAAACACTTTTTTCATTAAATTAACCAATGTTTTAAACATTTTTTTAGCAGACCTTTTAGAAAACATCAGATCTTTTAAAAAATTTTAAGTTAGAGAAAAAAATCTATCTATCTATCTATCTATCTATCTATCTATCTATCATCTGGGTTTTTTTTGGGGACAGGGTTTCTTTGTGTAGTCTTGGCTATCTAGGAACTGGCTTCAAACTCACAAAGATCCACCTAGTTCTGCCTCCTGAATGCTGATATTAAAGGCAGGCACCACCATGGACCTGGCCAATTCTAAAGTTGTTAATCTCTAATAAAGTATATGCTAAAATATTAAATGAATTCCTAATCTTCTATGATTAGAACCTAATCAGATGTATAGTTATTTTTTAGGGTTCTTGTACAACTGTGTGACTCCTTTAAAACTCTGACAAAACTCATGATTTTGCTTTTAGACCCTTGTGGTTTGAACTAGACAGAAATTAAAAGAAAAACAATCTTCAGAAAAAGCTCATTTTCTTGTATAGTCAAAGATCATCCAATATTCTTCATTGGATTTGAACTTTTTGAAAAATTAAAGTGTTTGGTTGCCATTGCATCTTTACTTTAGCATCCTAAATATTTTTCTAACTTCATCCAATATTTCTCAATAATTTATTATCATTATGTCATTATTAAAACAAAGTATAAATATATGCTGGTTTAACACCTGCAGCAATAGAATGGGATGCTAAACAAAAGTATGTTAATATCCATCTTTTATATCCACAAAATATCAAATAAATAGTCTTTTGTTTCCTTGTCTTTTAGTGTTATGCAGGTGCTGCTAGTTATTCACATCGACTCCTATTTTCAGTTTTAGAGGGTTTCTCCATTATCATCAAAGTGTGGAGTAGAAAGACATAGCAGTGGACCAGCAACTGAGAACTTTACCTCCTGATCCACAGATAGCATGCAGAAAAGAAAGACTGAGACTGGCATAGGCATTTG
The DNA here is from genome assembly GCF_018167655.1 of Microtus oregoni. Taxonomy (NCBI): domain Eukaryota; kingdom Metazoa; phylum Chordata; class Mammalia; order Rodentia; family Cricetidae; genus Microtus; species Microtus oregoni. Next base: position 22,975,399 of record NW_024543060.1, read on the forward strand.
AAAGCTCAAAGCCCACCATAGTGAAATACCTCTTCTACCAAGGCCACACCTCCCCAAGTAAGGTCACACCTACCCCAACAAGGCCACACCTCTTAACCCTTTCCAAATAATTCCACCACCTGGGAAGGGATGTAGCACTCAACTATAGCTAGCCTATGATCTCACTCAAATAAAAGTTTATAATAAAATTTAAATTTATTTAGAAATGTATATTAGTCAAAATATAAGTTCCCTATACCACCAATCTCTGTTTTCTTTATTCCCAGTATTGACAGACATTTAGTGGGAGCTTTAGGTGTTCACAGACTTTATGGAAAAAGTGTGAAATGAAGATTTCACTTCCGTCCAGAGAACCTTATAGAAATGAATGACTTAGAGCTCATCTCTGATTTGCTACAAAATTCTTGCTCCTGCAGAAAATAAAGGCCTAAAGGAAAGGAAACAAACTGTTCCCCAAAGGTAGGATGATGATTCCCAAAAGGCTATAAAAAAGAAACATCTTTCACCAAGGACCCCTTCTCTCTTAAGAAATGACATTAGTGATCAACTGTAACTACTTTATATGTGCTTCCACCCAATAATTTACCAATTATACACATTTGTAAGAAGCTCAGTCAGTTTCTCAAATGAGATTGTTGTTTTAATTTTTAAAAAGATGTTGTAATTACTGTTAAGTCATTCTTGGAAGGAGCTGGAAAAATTTATAACATAAAAGGAATGGACCTTCTTTTACCTCTTCTCTGGGTTATGTTTTCAAAGAAAATAAACTATTTTATAATGCCACATGCTTGTTCAACAAGCAGTGACAGTTCTACACAAAAATCTCCACTTGGTTTTTCAAAAGCTTAGTGGAGGTTATCATTGTGGGAAGGAAACTGACAGACAGCACAATTATCATCCTATCACAAACGGTGTAGGCGATTTTTGCCACAGTTGCTTTCTAGGTGAGAGAATGAGATATACATTGCAAATCTATGTCAGAGAAATTTACTGTGGAGGCTTGAAAGAGGGATCAGAGTACAATATCAATGGATCTGAGTTCTTGACGCTCAACTCACCAAGCAAAAGTTTTTTTTTTTCTTAAACTGTGAACTTTTGACTCTTCAGAGTATTTAAGATTGCCTATCATAATAGTAAGGTATATGTTTATGTCTTTCTTTCATAGAAGAGATGCTTTAATAAATCCCCATTTTCATTTTTTCAGTTCAAGATAGACCATCAGACCACTTTCTCTGTACTCTATAAGCAATATATTCTATTAATTACCTTTAGTAAAATGAGAAAATGAGAAACTAATTGAGTATTTATTATATATACATATTATAAATACCATTGCTTCTACAAGGCATGCTGAATAATATTAGTGATAAAAATGTTCTTATCAAGCCAGAGAGTGCTTGTATGAACATTTGTTATGTGCAATATTTAACAGATGTCTCAATTCAGTGTTTTTATTACTAGAGAGTCAGCAATGATCTGGTGGATAGTATTCCATTAGGATCCAGGAAAAATACAGTCTAGATTTTGGCTCTGCTACTGACAATCAAATTACAGTAAACAATTCCTAGATCATCTGTGCCTCATTTAATTCACCTTCAAAACAGAGGGGAAGAATATTTCTTCCCATAAGGTTTGATAAGGAATGGTAAAGGTGATTATACAATTTCAATAATATTTCAGATTCAAAGTCAGGATGAGGTGGGGGTCAGAAGTTTGGGTTCACAATGATGTAGGTATTCGAAATCAAGGAACAATTCATTCCTGAAATACTTCTGGGGCCAAATGTGCAGAATTGAATTGAGATAAGAAGCTGGTCTGGTGGTGATCTCAGTGAGGTTGGTTTCTTCACTCTTCAGCAAGAGAGTGCTGGTGATCATTTGATGACACCATAGCACATCAAGCGCTTGGACGCTTCACTAGTCCAGAACTGGAGCTTCCAGAATAATGACTCAGAAGGTTTCACATGTCCTTCCTAATACTAAGTTCTACCTTCTCCTGTGAAAGTTCGAATTCTTTACGTGAAGTTACAATTAAGAAAAACTATCATTTAGAAGATGAAAAGGTAGAGAATTTTTAGTAGGCATAATAATGTAAAGTATTGCAGTCATAAACTACTCAATATGTCTAAACTAACAGGAAAACAGATGATGGAATAAAGCTCTCTAACAGACCCCATAACTTACTTTCTGCCTGGGGTTCTAAGATTTTTTTTTTTATTGAGAAAAGGAGAAAAAAAAAAAAAAACAAGTTTCCACCTCCTCCCAGCCTCCCATTTCCCTCCCCCTCCTCCCACCCTTCTCCCCCTCCCCCCACTCTTTTCCCCCTCCCTCTCCAGTCCAAAGAGCCCTCAGGGTTTTCTGCCCTGTGGTAAGTCCTAGGTCCTCCCCCCTCAGTCCTTATCTAGGAAGGTGAACATTCAAACTGGCTATGCTCCTGGGGTTCTAAAGAAGAAACTAGTTGCAGCGATTTTCCATTCTGGCCTCTACAAGAAACCACCTGACAAGGGCTAGTTAGTACACACTTATTCATGCTCCAAACTCTAGGACAGCTAAAGAAGAATATCCAGACACGGGCCCTACATCTTGCTTTTTTTTTGTTGTTGTTGTTGTTTTTGTCTTTTTTTTTTTTAACCGTTGAAGAAAGGTTTTTATTAGGATGGGGAAAAACACAGCAGGGCACACGGATAGATTGGGGGTGATCTCATAAAGTCGGCCTTCCCTGGAGGGAAGGAGGTTTAAGAACCTTTGAGGGGTCCTCTCCTAGTATAGGGCTGGTCAATTTCAATAAACATAGAGAAACTGAAAGGCCCACAAGTCTGGATAAACGTGTACTAGTCAGGCCTTAATTTAGACAGCATTGTCTGGCTCTGTTGGCAGGAGGAAAAGCCCACCAAGTCACTAGGCCTTTGTTTCTGGTCAGGAGTATGAGAGAAAAACAAGTGATTTGCCATATTTATTATCTATTACCTCCCCCTGTGTGTCTGTCTAGCAAGGATTTAAATCCTCGTCCGTGGTCATCTCCTCTCTGTTCGGTAACTAGTTTGGGAGGTGTCATGCAATGTTGAGAGGGTCGGGGAGGTACAGTGAAGGAATTTATCATTTTTCAGCACACTATTGTTTCTAATGATAACCAGAGAAATTCTAAATCCAAGAAATATAGCCACAGAAGCAAAGGAGGAAAACCATTTTTTATTAAAGGGGAGGAAACTCACACACAGACCACACATACCACACACATGCACACACAGCACAGCTACACGCACACACACCATCTTGCTGTTTTGATACTTGTGCTCATAATGTTTGTCTATATCTATGTCTAAAAGCTTACAATCTAGTACAAGCTACAAGTCCTAGGCAACACAACAACTCCATTATGACAGCTGAAAGAACACAAAACATCTCTTCTTTTCCTTAGCAGAACCTGGTAATCAAAATATGGAAAAAACTGCTCCAGCAACACTTTAAACAATAACAGCTAAAACAATGTTTGTAGACATATTGCAGGTAGAGTACAATTGAAAGATTCAGATTTGTTTTTTCTCACCCAAATCTGTATTTTTACCTTGAAACAGATGCATCTGAACTCTTTAACCTGCACTCCTGGGGCTGTATACACAAACTAAATATTACCTTCAAACACATGACATTCAAGCTTTCAAAGGCAGCTCCTCCAATTATTGATTTTTTTGCCATCAAAAGAGTTATTCTTTTTGATTAGAGTCCTAAGTGGCAACATGCACTGAACATCTAACATCCATAGCTTACACCATCACTTATTCAACACAATATTAACATCCTCAAGAAATGTCACCAAACCCGCTTATATATCATATACTAACACAGAGCGTCAAATCAAAGCTATGGACACTGACTGTATAGTTTTCTATTTCAAACACCAAGCCACATTCAGTCTTTGAAGATGTCTGGCTAGTAATTTATATGTTTGCTTAAGATTTCTATCTGGTTTTGCTTTTGTGTTTATCTCTCTACCAACAGCTAAATCAAATTCAAAATAATACAACAAATTAATTGCATAAGAGTGGAATCATCCAGAGAATGAAAGCTTAAAGGAAAGAATACTGGATGCTCATTTAATAGACTGCTGAGTGAGTTTTTAAGGCATCTCTCTGATTGCATTTAAGGCTTGTTCTGCATGATGGAACCCGTACCTTTCACTATTATCAGGGCAAGAACACATAGGGCACAGGACCTAGGGCAGAACTTACTACTGTTACACTAGTGAAGTGACCTAGTAACAAACCGACTCCTAATGATTCATTGTAATCACGATAGATTAGTGCATCTCTCAGGCCTCATTGGGTATTTGCCATTGAATATATGTATATATCAAAGAAGCTTAGGTTGTCAATGGCTGGTTGAGATGCAGAGCATAAGTGACAATGGATCTCACAGTCCTAAATGGGATTTGCATGTCACACCCCTCCTTCCGAAGCTCATGATCATCGCAGAAGAACGAGTGCCAGAGATGCTTTATGATTGCAATGAAACAGTGCTCCCCGGATCTAACAGGGCAGTTACATATGCAAACTCATGATGTTTGTGGTATTCCATAAAAAATGACAAATGTCAGTATAGAGTGAAGATATATTTTTTCTCAGAAAATCCCACACCTAACTGATGATCTATTAGTAATCAATAATTCTCAGGATACGAAAAATATTATTTTTATTTTCCAAATTAAAATATAAATTGCAATGTTTTTATTTTTTGTTTTCTCCTTCTCTCCAATCTCTCCCATAAAGCTATCTACATCCCTCCCTGCTCTCATTCAAATTCAAGGCCTTTATTTTTCACTACTTATTGATGCATACAAATATGTAAATTCACATATATGTTGATAAATACATAAATACAACCTGCTCGGTCTTTATGCTACTTGTACTTATGTTTTCATGGCTAACCATTTGCTATGGGATAATTGGTCTGTTCTTCCCTAGGGAAGATTTTCCCTCCTGCTCTGATTGCTCCTTGGTTGCCTACAGTTCTTTATGTAGGGCTGAGGCCTTATAGGATGTCCTTGATGTCCCTTGGCATGCCAGTTGTTGTCCTTGTTCAGGTCATGTGTAGACAGACAAATTAACGAGACTTTATATGTAGCTTCTGAAATTCCCAGGAGATATAATTTCAGAGCAGACTCTGGTTCTTACATTTTTGTTCTGCCTTTCCCTCTGACGATGTTTTCTGAGCCTTAGATTTACAATTTGTTTTGTAGATATGTCAGATGTAACTGGGCCCCAGATCTCTCTATTTTGTTTGGTTGGGTTTTTCTATAGTGGTCATTTTGGCAAAGTGAAGTTTTCTTGTTGACGGATAAGGACGTCTTTTAATCATGAGAAGAAGGACTGATATTTAAGATGCAACTGGGGATTATGCTAAATCATTAAAGTGGTGGCTCTTAAATTTGCCTTCAAGATCAATTATTTTACTTCAGCCCTAGATGGTTGGCTGAATTTTCAGCAGTTGAGAATGGCTATCTTAGGCAAGGCAAGGAAAGTAAAACTTTAAAATTCATTATCCAACATTTATCTACAATTTTGCTAATCCATGAAATACTTTCATGGAGTAAACGTCACAAACTGAAATTTTATAAAATGATTTTTTTCAATGATTTTACTCTTTATATTATCAAGTAATGGAAAAGACTACATTGCCTGATCTGTTTGTTATGAACGCCACATGCGGGAAGATGGATGCCAAATAACTTCCCAAATGTTAAATCAGAAATTCATGGTCATTAGTTATCCCTGTGCTAATAAACAAAGTACAGGGAGGTTATGAGAAGTTCATAGGAGAGCCCGAGGACCGTGTGCCCTGAAGTAGGCATTTTGATAAAACAGAATATAAACAAAGCATCTTTATAAATCCCCAGCATTTGCTTAGTTGTTTGCAAGCATAATGCTTCTGCTTCTCTCTGTTTAGAGATGCCATGTCTCTGAGCATGTCTGCGTACTTCTTCCTTAAATGTCACTCCAGCTCTGCTAACAAAGGACAACATTTACAGTCATTTTCTGGAAAATCCATCTGAAATAACTGGGCAATTAAGTAAAAACTTATCCATAAAACAAAGTAAATCTTATTACCAGCACCATGCTCAGCAATTACCAACTTTCATTTTAATGACCTACAGATGCATTACATAATAGAACGTCTTCGTTTCAGAAAACTGGAAACAGCATACCTAGGCACTTGGGAGTTGGCTGGGGAAGCATTCAATTCCTCAAAAAGCGCAACTGCACTTTAGGCATTAGCAGGCAGAGATGGGTTTTGAATTCAGAGCTCACCTAGTGTTTCTGGTTGAATGGAAGGAAAGTTCGAATGAAGGCAATTGGACTTACTTTTTTCTCTGCCAAGCATTGTGATGTTATCACACGTATTATGCGGGCCACTTAGAAAGCACACATAACTGTGTTCAGCTTTGCTCTACACTGTGGTTCGGGAATAAAAAGTAACACCAGATGGAGAAAATAAAATTGAATTCCTAGTATATTACAAACAAGCTTAAATGCTGCGTTCAGCTTCCATGTGGAGTGTGATTTGGTCTGAGAGAATGTGACAATACTATGGTGACTCATAGCCCATGTCTGTAAGGAGACACAAAATCCAATGTTTTAGAGTCGACATTTTTGCTTCGCTTTTTTTTGTTTTTTGTTTTAACTGCTATATAGATAATTATAAAAAACTGTTACAAATTTTAAGGAAACTGATCAATATGCCATCATTCCCTTGTTTATTTTATGTTGTTTAAAGAGATCTTATTGAATTAAAATTGTTAACAAGAATGGTGGAGGACTCCTTTTACAAGGCTTGAGGAATCTATCAGAATATGACATTACCAAATTTTAATTACAATAGAGAAGAGAGAGAATGGGGGGGAGGGATTACAGGTTAACATCTTTCACCAATCCCTATGCTTGTTAACACCTTAAGTTATCATCAATGATTCTGTTCAGGTCTGTTTCACTGTTGTTCATGATCATGTTTTCACACATAGACTGTGGATGAAGATATCATGCAACAAGAACCTGAGTGAAATACCAAAGGTTACAAGTTTACCTTCCTTTCATTTAATTTCAGTGGAGACAAGTATGTAGTATTACATTTTCATTTCTTTTTGGTATTTTAAAAGCTTATCTTTAAATGATAGATAATATTTCATTAATGTACCATTTATACACTGTCATAGTTAGGGCTATTTTTCTTATGGTGAAACACCATGACCAAAAGCAAGTTAGGAAGGAAAGGAATTATTTTGCTTGTATTTCCAAATCACAAATCGCCCATCATCTTAGGAAGTCATGACAGGATCTCACGCTAGTCAGGAACCTGGAGGTAAGAGTTGACCAAGAGGCTATGGAAGATGGCTGTTAACTGGTGTTCTCCTCGCGGCTTGCTAAAACTGCTTCCTTAAAAGCCTTGAACTATCAGATAGGTGTGTCCCCACTCACAATATGTTGGGCCTTCCCCCATTAATCACTACTTAACCAAATGTCCTAAAGATTTGTCTGCTTACAGCATGATTTTAGGGAGACATTTTCTCAATTGAGATTCCTTTCACTCAGATGACTATAGCATGTGTCAAGTAGACCTAAAACTAGTCAGCACAAACATCTTTTGTTATTTTCATGTTTGTAGAATATACTTGCATTTTGCATGGATTTTTATTTTTTTCATCATGTTCTAGGGAGTTGCTAAAATGCTAGTAACACGTCTTGAACAATCAAACACTGTAATATAAGAGGACATTTACCCTCTGATAATAATTTTTAGTTATGACAGAGTTTATTTCCTGTTAATCATGAAGTGATTAGAAGTCCATGTCCTAAATTGTGGTTAGCATAACTACAATTTTTTTTTAAGAATAAATAAAACCATTGCAGGCTATAGTAGTAGATTCAGCCTGCACATTATCTGTATCACTCCTGAAACCACTTTCTTTTGTATTTGGAGATGCATCTTTCAGGAGAGTAGTACACAATGTGCCTTTTTCAGGTTTCTCTAAGATCAGTTCTCAGTCCTCTTAATTCCATCCATTCTCATCTCTTGGTGCATTGGGGCAGCTAGGTAGCAAGACATAGCCTTGACAAGAAGATGAGAGGACATATGATGGGAAAACAGTCAAACATCATCTGGAATCTTTTCATGCAAAGATAAATGCGAAAAGAACCTTCTTGTAGCTTAAGACAGCCTTGCTAAAGTTCACAAAATATATGATCCCTTATTTATAAAAAAGATAGATATTTTAGAAAAAATAATTTTAAACAGGAATTACAATACTATCTGTAAAATATTTTCCTGTTTATAACCTTTATAAAGAGTTTGGGATATTTGTATGTGGGCTATGTGGACAAATATCTGGCCATAGTAAAATGGTGATTTCCACTGATATTATTCAATGGGTAAAAGACATTTTTCACTAACCCTAATGAAGTAAGGTCAATCTCTGTGACCCTTATGGTGAACCAAAGCAAAACAAATTGTCCTTTGAATTATCTCAGCATTCTATGATACTTGTGGGCACACACACACACACACACACACACATAAAAAAATAAAAAGTGTAAAATATTAATCCAGAAAGCTCCACCAGTATTTCCCATAAATCGATTGTCAAAAGTAAAAATAAACTTTGGTGATTTATTCAACCAAATACATTTATTCACTATCTATTAGACATTCTATGTATTTATTTATAAACAAATAATATACTGTGGAATAAAGTAGTCTCATGCCTTTTTGTATTATGTGTTATCAATGCATCTAGTGAAATAAGTTTACTCCTTTTGGAATATTTGACGTTTCAAATTGAGGATGATAGATTTGTCAAAACTTTAACCAATATCACTTTTAGGAACTCTTTTTTTAAATTTTTTTATTGCTTTATAAAATTTCCACTTCCTCCCCTCCTCCCATTTTCTTCCCACTCCCTCACTCACCCTCCCTCGTCCCCCTTCCTTCCTAAGAGAGGGCAGGGTACCCTGCCCTGTGGGAAGTCCAAGGCCCTCCCCCCTTCATCTAGGCTTAGGAAGTTATGCATCCAAATAGACTAGGCTCCCCAAAAACCAGTACATGCAGTAGAGCCAAATCCCAGTGCCATTATCATTTGCTTCTCAGTCTGCCCCAATTGTCAGCCACATTCAGGTGGTCCAGTTTGATCCCAAGCTCGTTCAGACCCAGTCCAGCTGGTTTTGGTGAGCTCCCATTAGATCAGGCACATTGTCTCAGTGGGTGAACCAACCCCTCTGACTTCCTACTCATATTCTCCCTCCTTCTGCTCTTCAGCTGGACCTTGGGAGGTTTTAGGAACTCTTTATGAGAAATTTTCCAAGTTCAGAAAAAACTATGTACAATAAAGTATTATTAGTCCACTACATCCAACTACTTATTATATAATCAAACTCCAAACTACTTAAATATTAATAATTAATTCTTCTTCAAATTAAAAGTGCTATATGTGTAGAAAAAAATTATGGGTAAATTTAATTATATTTTAGAACTTTTTTAGTAGTTTTTATTCTGTGATAAAAGGTACAAAAATAATGACTATGGAAATTAGCCAGGCAGAATATATATATATATATATATATATATATATATATATATATATACAATATACATACAATTTGATGTAATACATACATTTTAATAAATATTAAAGGTTTTCAAGATGGAAAAAAAAATTGACTACCACAAGCACAATTATTCCTCTGTAGTCTGTCATGCTTGTCATTATCAGAGGCATGAAAGTATTCTTTCACAATTACTGTGTATGGTATGGCTTGTTTTCAGTCTCATTCATAAAACTTCTAGATAATCCTGTATCCAGTTCAGGTGAAACTTCAGTGTAGAAGTGCTTGATCTATATGCTAAATCACTAAACTCTTGACAATATTTGTTTACACTTTCATTTAAAAGATTATGAGATAATTTGTTTTGGTGGGATATACCTAGAAGAGAGGTAATCTCCCAAGCAGTAGAACCTTCAAGAAAATACAGTAATGACTATTTGAAAGTTGATTCAATGATGTTACATCTGTGTGTGAGAAAGAGGTTGTGGGCATATGTATGTTTGTCAATCTGCCTGTCCTTGCAGGAATATATATTTTAAATACCCAAACAATATTATACCTGCATTATGCTGTATGACGCTGATCATTTCAGTTATATCCCCAGCATCATTTTAATCCTAATGTTGTCTCCAGTGATTTAACTACCTAAAGAATTCCCTAATGATTAGTATGACATTATTAGATGAAAGAAGTTCTGATCCAGAAATGAAAGAAGCACCATTAATTTTTCAGTATTAATTGTTAAAATATAGAGTTCTGAACTTTTACATATCTGGCAAATTCAGTGGTTTTTATAGCCTTTTCAAACACAAGTGCCAATCGTTTACTGATTAGACTACTCTAATTAAAGAAAAAAGAAAACAATTTATTGGAAATACATGACATTATGATGAGAACTTATTGATCAAAAATTAATTAAAAAGATACATTTCAATCAGAGGACCTGCTTCGAGAATTATCATTCTATCAGTGATCATTTTCTTCAAAGAAAAGTTAAAAAAAAATGTAAGCATTTCTCCTTTTTATTAAGAACAGTTTTTATTTTTTTATTTTTATTTTTTTCAATCTTAAAATATTTTAATAAAGGGAAACTGGGAATGATTCTGGAGAGAAAAAGAGTGGAAAATAGAAATTAAGAACAGTTTTTAAAATGAGAAGAATAATAGAAACTGAACTGTCTCTTTTTTAAATTTTTTTGTTTTCTATTTTTTTATTTATTTTTATTTATTTGAAGTGTCTCTTATAATGTGACAAACTTGGCCATATTTTGATCCAATAAAATATGCCTTTTTTGAGTTTTTTTTTCTTTTTAAATCTTGCATCACTTCCTGTAAATAGGCTAAGAGCTTCACGATCTTCAACACAAAGTGATCAGCTGTCTCATGTTCCAGCCACTAACTCTTCTCCACTGCAATTGACTGTACTTTTTCTTAAACCACAAACAAATATTAAGCTTTCCTCCCATTTGTTGTTTTTGTCTGGTATTTAATGAGAAAATAAAATAATCAATGTGCTTTAAAGTTTAAATACTCTTGAAAATATCAACATACCTCATTAAAGTTGTGTATTTCAAAGTTAGGAATAAAATAGTCCCAGAATATCTAAGTGCACTTCAGTGGTATTGCGTATAGAATGTGATCACTTACGTATATTATTTTGAATTTCCTCTATAATTTGGAAAGTAGTCTAACACTGAATACAGAAATACAGGAAACAACTGAAAGTCAATCAATTATCAAAGTCAATTTGGTATCTTAGATATGCTTCGGTTTCCTTATTATTCATTTATGACCTTTTCCATGTGAAAGTAAAATTATCCTTCAATAATAATTAGTCCCAGTATGTCTACATGAAAAAAATCTATTACACAAATAGTTGGAATTGGATTTATTTTAAGTGTGCTCTAAATATCAGAAGAGACATAGCCAACAATTTCAGGCATGATTGAAGAGATGTTTTATTGTCAACTTTAAGTAAACTAAGCATTTAAATCAAATACATGGAAAATAACAATATTCAGCGTTAAAAATATTATTTTGTTTGCTAGTTATGGGTATAAAACCCTTTAGTGTTCCCTGAAAGGCTCTTTGTGAAGCAGATATTGATTCTCTAAAGTGATAAAATCCATATAAACATATATAAAACAGTTTCCTTTATCTTAAGAATTGATTAAATGTAAAGATATTTAAGTTCTAAAATTAAGTACTATTGGCACTATTAGCTAATCATTATATAACAAAGTAACATTACAGCATAGGAAGTAAAAATGATGCTTAAATATCAGCATTAAATTTTGAAGTGATTTTAACATGGATGAAGCCCCCCCCCCACATGTTTCTGAGTGGCTTTTGATAAATAAGTTACTGCGAGGAGAAGCAGCCTGCAAATGTGTGCTGATTCCAACCAAGCACTTAAAAACTCTTCTTTTAACTTCATTAATTTTTCCTACTTCCTCTCTCATGCTCCATCTGCAAACTACTAATCCAAGAACTGTCTCCCTTGAGCATATTTTTTTCCCAAAGAGATCATTTCCGTAACAGAAAAGATGTTAAAAGAAAGATTAGTGCCTAGTAGAAGAACTCCTGAAACAAGAAATGGACCCAAAGGGACAATCAGAAAGAAGAAAGAATAATATGGAGATGTGCAACAAAGCAGGTCTCAAAAGGAATCCTCAGGAAGAGAGGACCCAGAAAAACCAGAACACCTCAAATGAACTTGCATTGAGCAAAGACAGGCCTCTTACTTAACAACCTACAGTCTTTTTATGACTTTCCAACAGTGCTCCGATACTACTATAAATATTCTGTTGAAAAACATGTTGCTCAGCTAATACTTTATTTGTTGGATCTATCATCTATCCTATCTATCTATCTATCTATCTATCTATCTATCTATCTATCATCTATCAATCAATATATCACTAATCCATCATCTATCTACCTTCTACCTCCCATCCATCTATCTATCTATCTATCTATCTATCTATCTATCTATCTATCTATCTATCTATCATCTATCTACCTATCGTCATCTATCATATATCTAATCATCATCTATCTATCATATATCTAATCTATCTATCACCTACCTACCTTCTATCTATTTTCTATCTATCTATCTATCTATCTATCTATCTATCATCTATCTCTCCATCATCATCTATCTATCATATATATAATCTATCTCTCATCTATCTATTTTCTATCACTTATTTAATTAAGTCAGGGTCTCATGTTGCCTAGGCTAGCCTTGAAATTGCTATATTGTTGAAACTGTCCTTAAGTTTCTGATTTTATTGTGTCTACCCCTTAAGAACTGTGATTAGAGGTATGTGCTACCATATCTAGTTTGTACACGTAATCTACAACACACAGTGATCACCATGACTATATGAAAAGCACTTGAAGAAGTAGTCGCAACTTTGGACAGGAGCAGTTTTTCCACCGCTTGCAGACTAAGATTGATGAATGGTATGTCCACATGCTTTTAAACAGTCGGAAACGCAGTAAGAAGAGCTCCGGTCTTACATTATCTTTGTGGCCAGTTACTTACCACTACTGATGCTGTTCCCGTGTTGTCTTATTCAATTTTTCCATGATCTCCTTTTTCAAATTATAGTTTATTCATTAACGTCATGGAAAATTGAAATGTGAAATAGGATTTAGTAATCTTGAATTTTTGTTCTTGATTTGCTTATTTGATTGTAATGTTGTGATACGGCTCCTTAGTTTCTGGATCCAGTATTCAAGTGTCACAAAAATCAACATGTAACAAATGTTTTGCATTCCTTTCCTGAACCTCTGAAATATGCTAGTTTCAATATTAGCTTCACATATATATCTTTGAAGAATACATACCTCCAAAAATCTGGTGTATGTGTTATATGTAAAATATAGCATTGTTATTACATATTAATGATGTCATTTGCATAGGATATATTAATTCAATAAAATGGATTTGAACATTTATAGATGAAGGTAGACTACACTCTATAAATCACTCAAAATAAAGATAATTTGAGGAGAAAGTCAAGTTGTCAGATATGGTTCTGTGATGTCCTTTATTTTTATACTTTTTAAATTATATCTAAACTATCTCTTTTATAGAGCACATATCTAAACATACGTCAAACAGCTTACTACATAATTGAGACTATATTCTTACATCATGGATGTCTTTCATTTTATTGTTTTGAATATATTTAAAATCCTAATTCTTTTTTTTTTTTTTTTTTTTTTTTGGTTTTTCAAGACATGGTTTTTCTGTAGCTTTGGTGCCGGTCCTGGAACTAGCTCTTGTAGACCAGGCTGGTCTCGAACTCCCAGAGATCCACCTGCCTCTGCCTCCCAAGTGCTGGGATTAAAGGCTGCGCGACCACCGCGCGGCAAAACCCTAATTCTTAATAAGAACTATTATAATAAAGGACAGAAGAGTCTAAAAAATTCATAGGCTTAAGTTTTTTTTTTTTCTTTATTTGGAAAACTTAATAGCATCTCCTGTAATGTAGTGGCATTTCATTTGTATTTTAATAAATAAAGCTTCCCTGAAGATCAGAGTAAAACAGCCCCACTGGTAAGCCTTTAATCCCAGTGGTGCACACCTTTAATCCTAGTCCTTGAGAGGAATATAAAATGACAAGAGACAGCTCTCAGCAACATTCTCATTCTGAGATTCTTGGAGAAAAGATTACCATTTCGGAATGAGGTAGAGGTAAGAGCCAGTGACTGGCTGTTTTGCTTTTCGAACCTTCAGGATGGACCCCAATTTCTCTCTCTGAGTGTTTATTATGATTCACTGTAACATATAATTGTCTTATTGCAAACATTTTAAATTTTTTTTTTAAATTCTAAAACAAGAATATATTATGTTTAATCATTTTGAAACTTTAGTGTCCATTTAAAGCTGATTTGATGCACAAAGGGGGATATAATAAGAGAAGTGTATCAACAAAGGAAATTAATGGCTATTTCATTTCTCATCTTCCAGTTCTTCTCTCCTAGTCTCTGACCTTTTCAAATTATGTTAATTTTATTTTCCATTATATCAATAGTTATATGTGATCCTGTATTTCTGACTACAAAAAATATGAAATCACTAATTTTAAGTTGCAAAATGCCATGATACAGATTGAATAAATTACAGTAGCTGATCAAAACATCAAAAGCTCCAATATTACACAAAATAAACATCGTGTAAAATAATTTGAAATTGATTAAATGGTGTGCTGTTACCTTTCCACAGATGTGACAGACAATATGTGTGGAAAAAAATCAATTTAAAGGGAGAAATATTCCTTGCCTTCATTGCTTCACTCCATGGTCAGTTGGCACCATTGTTTGTGCACCTGTTTTGAGATGGAAAAACATAATTATAGGGTGGTTTGGTAGAACAAAACTGTTTACCTCATTGTAGCTAGTAAATAAAAAAGAGAGCTCACTTTTATAACAAAAAGAGCAGAGATTCTCTCTCAAAACCAATTAAATATGAGATCATAAGTGTATCAGTTTGCATATGAGTTTAGAGCGTTCCTGGTCTAATTACCCATGAAAGGAGACCACTCTGATCAGTGCTGCCTTCGCGTTCAAGCCTTCAAACACGAGTCTTTTGGTGATATTTAAATTCTGTCAATAATTAAAATCAAACTCACAGATTGAAGTAGAAACATGCTTTCCTCTAAATGCAAACTCCAGTACATATCTAGATTAGTTAACTGCATGGTCTATAGATTGCTACAACATTTAAAAAAAAAATCTTAAAACAAATAGCAACTATGGTGATTGTTTTAATTTAATTTTTTAGTGCCTTCCTAATGCCAAATTTACATCTTTGAGTCCAGTGTTCTTCCATATTCTAAGAAATTCTTACGTATCACTCCTAAACCATTCTCAATAACAATTTATGCACTGAGCTCAATTTAATCTTTAAGAAAAAAATAAAGAGGATCTAACAAAGTGGAAGTATCAGATATACTTTTCTAGCACAGGTAAAGACATGAGGATTTCTACAAATATCTAAATCTTCACTTTTCTTGATTCTATGTGCCCATGAAAATTGCTAAAACTTAATGCACTTTGAAAGGAGAATTCAGTAGAAGACCTTACCTCAGACAACTAAAATATGATTCATTCTTTATGTCCTAGTGTGCACCAGTTTAGGTGGGTAAACAGAAGTCTATGCATTCAGTAATGTGAAAACATCTGTGTCCGTGTATGTGTATGTGTGTGTCCCCTCCCTATACTTAACATAATTTTTCAAATTATTGTTACTAAAATGTAATTCACATGGCCAATTACTTAGAATATTAATTAAAATTAAAATACAGGTAGAGAATTATTAATTTCATTGTACTTTTTTAAAAATAGTAATATTTTGATAATAAGTGTAGTTTTAATGAAAAAATATCTTATAAAACCATCAGTGTCCCAAATATGGATCAAAATGGTCAATCTTGGTTTCTAATGCCATTCCTCACCCTAGGACACTGCATTAAGAAACAATATCATACAGAACATAGTTGCAGGAATTTTTTTCTGTTTGCAATGAGAGTCCTATACTGAAGCCTAAAAATATAGCCTAATAAATGTAAAGTAATTTTGACTAAACTATAAAGGTTCAGTATTGTTCACTTAGGGACATTAGCTTCCAAGACTTGGATCACATTAAACAGTTTGTCTGCATTCTATAATTTAATCAATATAACTTTTTGGGAAACACATTTTTGTCAATCTAAGTCCTTAAGGTTACTGCCCCAAACTTAATCAGTTAGTGATTATTGACAACTAAAATGTGTAAAATTCACGTGACAAAAGGTTGAGTTATTTTATAAATATGTTAGGTCAGTTACTCTGAAATTAAAGATTATGGACTAGCAGTAAAACTTCATTTAGTTTTGCTCACTTATTTTCATTCTTCTTTTATATAATTTAATAGCAATTTCAATCTTTTTTATTTAATATATGTTTTATCAGAAATCATCAATAAGTTTATAATCAGTAGAAAATAAAGATGAAATCTACTGACAATTTAAGTTATAGATGAATTAAAAACGACAGCTGTCATAAAGCTACATAGGTATATTTATGCATAAATTATTTTGATATTATTTTTAATCATTGCCTTACATTGCATTTCAATTCTTTAAAAAATGTATGAATTTATATGTTAACATACATATAAACACAGTTTTTACATTTACCTAAAGAGGAACTCTGAACCTGACTTCATGTTTTTGCAATCATAAAAATATCACAGTGGGCATGAGAATGTAAATATATCTTTGACATATTGACGGAATCTCCTTTGTTTACATACAAAGAAATGATTTTGCTGGCCCACATTGTTATCTTGTTTCTTTATCTACTTTGAAAGCCAGAGAGAAATAGAAATTTCAGGAGTCAGGTACTAGATAGTCATTGTTGCTGCTTTTTTCTTTTTTCCCTTTTTTCTGTTTTAGTTGTTTGTGAATTGCGAATAATGTATTTAGATCATATTCATTATTTTCCCAGCCCATTTCATATCCATGCCTATTCCTTACTCACCAAGATCTGTGCCACTCTTTGTTGTTGTTCTTAAAATATCATAAATAATGTGCAATATGTGCTGTCCACAATGCTCTTGAATGTGTGCCCTTCCGATGAAGTATGGTTCACCTACTGTGGGCTACCCTTTTGAAGAAAAAATATTTTCTGTCTCCTATAAAAAATCAATTGACAATAACTCTTTAGGTAGGTGTGGGACTTCATGCCCAGCTTCCCCCATTCATTTTTTTTTTCTGAATTGAGGTTGCACTTCTTTTGTGTGTGCTTCAGAGCTGCTGTAAATTCATACTGCTAACTATCCCTAAAAACACTGTTTCTTTGTAGTCAACCGTTGAATTTGCCTCTTAATATATTTCTGCCCCATCTTCCTTCATGATCCCTGAGCTATTGGAGGATAGAGTATGATATACATGTCCCACTTAAGGCTAATTTTCTTATGATTTGTGCCTTGATCAGCTTCAAGTCTTTGTCTAATCACCATCAACACTACCAATAAGTTTCTCTGATGAGGGTTAAAACATTTGTTACTCCATGGAGTAACGAGAAGTCTTTAGGATTCAACTTAATAATATATACGTTTTAGCAGAATAATAGTAATATGCTTTCTCTACTTCCCATTACCTGTTTAGCCCCTGGTTCTCAGCCTCAATAGCAATGTGAGCTTTGGTTATCATCTTGTGAAATATGACTCAAAGTTAATGAGAAAATAGCTATTTGCCTCCATGATTCCTGACACTGTTGCACAAGTGAACACACCTTGCCAAATTGGTCACAGCTGAGCAAGACTGAGCAAGACAGAGGACTACTTTCCTCCTCTGAAAGCATCCACGGCTCTTCTCAGCGCCACAAAAGCTCTCTCTGAAAAATGTAGTTCTCAGGTCAGTAGCTGACCTCCATATTCTATGATTCAACTATTTTGTTTCTTTAACAGTGGGGACTTTCCACTATTATCTGGAGGGTAATTGGTAGAACTGGCAATAGCCTGTAAACTAGGTGTTTGTTGGACCTCACTGCTCACCAACTCCAAAAGATACAACCAATTGCTTGTTCTGTGGTTTTTACTGTTATCCTGTTTACTGTCATCTAGTAGGGCAATTTCAATCCTGTTGCAAAGGAATAGCATTGAAAGGGGTTTCTGTATTCAAGACTCTCCTTTCTATCCCTAATCCTGCTCTCTGATTTCTTCCAAGAATTGCTATCCATTGAGGAATTCTTGAGAGACATGAAGACAGATAAATATAAATGAAAGGAGAAACTCAAGTATCTTCTTAAGCAACCAAAAATCTCTAATTCTCATTATTGTCATAACTGTGTCCCTCTGGGTTCTCAGTAAGAATGTGGTAAAAGAAAGTCTTCTTTGACTAAAAGTTCACTTTAAAAATAAAGTCTCCTGTAGAATAAATCTCAGTTTTGTAGAGACTGGAGATCAATGTGATGCCTCTTGGATCTTTCCAGAGCATTATCCAGGAAATATACACCCTATCCATTTAGAGATTTGCATATAGGAGACCAGGAAGCATCCATTTAGCAGCTTTTGTGGAAATTAATGACAATGGCACTTAATTGTCTGCCAGAAATAATTTCCAACGTGACATAATGTTTACGATAATCATGAAGTTGTTCGATTTTTAATTGATGTTATTAGTTCTAGCTGATACACAGAGACATTACCATTTGATAAATTTCTATTTCAAGTGGTAAGTGTGAGTAATTTTAAATGACATCCTGGAAATCTCTAATCTTCATTTCTCGACACCTGGTAAAAATCAATGCAAATGGCAGCCTGGAATCTAACTCTTTGCACTTTAGCCCTAACCTGCAGGTAGTCCCATGTATAGTTTCTGTGTCCAGTGGCCATTCGTTTTCTCATTGTGGCTGCCAAAATACTTGCCAATTAGTGTCAATCGCAGAAGTGGATTGGGAATGTGGGCACCTAACCAGGGAGAAAGTATAAAAACTGTTAGCATATTTTCATGAAAAGAAAAAGCTACACAAAGTGATAGTTAATAAATTTATACAAATATGTAATTATTAAATACTCCAAGATCTATAGTATTACATCAATGGCAGTTAACATAATCAAAATAATGTATGGCCACCTAATGTATGGCCACCTATATTGTTGAATATGTGAAGTAGTTAGTATATTTGTTTCACTATTCCCAATTTATGGCATGTATATTGGTGAGTAATCCATGGAGAAAATCAGTTAAAGAAATAATATGTCAATAAACTTTAGTATCGTTTTTCCTAGAAACTTAGAAAATTACACTGGAGAATTTCTGGACAGCACAAGTAAAGGAGACACTTTCACACTTATCTAGAGGCAAATCATCCTTTCTCAAAACACGCAGGTGATATATAGTTAAATATCTTCCTTTGATCTCTATATCGCTTTTTCTATTTAGAATTAATTTGATGAACAGCACACCATGAAGGAATCAGAAAAATAAATAGAGGAGGAAGGGCTTTCTTTTTCTGGCAGATAGACAGGAACACAGCAGCAGAAACTTTTTGTTAATTGAACCACTAGCAATGCACATAATTGACTCAAAATTAAAGTCGAGCTCTGAAGGCACAGAGCTCCTCAGCTAGAGAATAAGGACAATGGAATACTTGAGCATTTGAATGATTTTTACATGTAGAAAGTTATTACTAAAATTTTAAGTGGAAAATACTGTTCTTTATTGCACAGAGTAGAATACGAAATATGGAGCCAAGGGAGCATATGCATGTGTGTGTGTGTGTGTGTGTGTGTGTGTGTGTGTGTATAAGGCATGTAGTATATAAGACATAAATGTTATATATAGAGAGAGGGGGGGAGGGAGGAACATATGTACGTGTGTATACATTCAGGTTTATTTTTTCTATACCTGAGATCCTGTTTATGTAAGCAAACTGATAAGTATATTGGCTTTCTATTTGTCTTTTATTTGATGATCTTTTCAAATATGAGTAGTTATAAATGTGAAAACAATTCATTTTCCTTAATTTTTCATCAATTATTTCTGTTTGTAGTTTATGTCTGTGTACTGGTGTGTGTCTTATGAGGAAACAGAGACTGATACTGGGTATCTTCCTCCCTTGTTCCCTACATATTCCTTTCCCCTTTTAAAGATTTACTTTACTTTTCTATATGAGTGCTTGACTACACTCATATGTATGTATATGCATTACATGTGTGTGCTGTGTACTGCATTTCCTAGAACTGTAGTTACAGGCAGTTTTGAAGTCTCATGAAGGATCTCTGAAAGAGGGATAACTGATCTTAACTCCTGAGCCATCACTCTAGACTCCCACTTTACACCTTGAGACAAGTCATCTCTCTGAACCTCAATCTAGCTCATGATTTGGCTGCCCTGGCTGTCTAGCAAACCCCTGTCATTGCCTGTCTCTACCCTTACTAATTATCATTCTGTTGTTTGTTTGCTGGTTGCTCATCTCGGGTATACAATTTCTTTTTATTACAGGCTCTTGGTTTTCTTTTCATTGTGTTTTATTTCCAAATTTATCCTTTCATGCTTCTTCATATGTTTCCTGATTCATTTCTACTTGACTTTACTGATGATCTGATGCAGAACTACAAAGAAAAAATAAAGGAAATCTAAATAATAAAAATATATTAAAGTTTGTAAACAAAAAGACAATACTGTTTTTTATTTGTTCCCTTAAATGTGTTTTAAAGATATAAGAATGGACTATATCAACTCAGAAATATTACTTACAATGTGCTGATTTGTATTAAAGCCTTAGCATCAGCAAAATACAATTTTGATATTTAATTTCTCTGCCTTGATGGAATGGGAATAAAAATTCATGGTGTTTACTTTTGATCGAAGATTAGGTTTTGTAAAGCCTTCTTTGTACTTCTAGGAAAATCAAGATTCTTTCTCAAAATAAATCTGAGTCAGTATACTCTTGGGTCTGAGAGTATCAGAGCCTTATTTACAATGTGTGAAAACAGTTAAGAAGAACTCTGAAGGTTAAAGAGAGAGAGCCCACTGGGAAATGAACTAGACTAGTTAAGGCTGTATTACAAAAGAAGTGAAGCACGCGCCTTACAACCCTCCTGAGGAATAACAAATCTAATCAGTCGTTCAAGTGTTTCACAAACCAAAACTGAATGCTGATATTTTCTCTCTGATTGTGTTTTATAGTTGTGGATGGTGTACCGGAAGAAAGGGCAAAACAGGCTTACCTTCCATTGGAATAGCCCTGCCAATCAAGTAGCAACTGTGACTGTAAGTGTCAGGTGATCACAACAAATTTGCTTAGTTTTGTGGATGTTGGTTTGATATATTTACTGTGTCTAATCAAGTTGGGCTGTAAAAATGCATAGAATAGGGCTTGATTTATAATTGTGAATGCACTGTACTATCTCTTTCCTTTTAAGTTCATCCTAAGTTTCTTTACAAGGTCACCTAGCAAATGACCATCCAGAGATAGAACTGGGGTCAATATCTTAAACATATGATATTTCTGCTTTTCTAAATCATTATCAATAAGTCATTCCCATATTAATACAATTATGAAATAATTTCCAAGAAGCAGGTACAATTGCATGTATATATGTGTGTGTGTGTGTGTGTGTGTGTGTGTGTGTGAAGAATGTTCAATTTAAATGCAGTACAACTGTTACTTTAATGTTGGTTAATATCCAGAATATCAGTACTTCATTCATGCATTTCTGTTAACGTTTTCAACTATATTGTTGCTTTCATTAATTGGGCTGTTTTGAGGTTTATTTAGAAAAATTACTAATTTAAGAACTTGTTTAGCTAGGTTTTAAGAAGTTGAGCCATATAGTTGCCTTTGTTCTCAATGTAGAGTAGTGCATAAGAATTCTTGCTAAATATAGTAAAATTGCATATTTTTGTACCTCCTTTTGTCAGGACTATAAAGAATTCCTTGGTCTTGCTTTCGAGTAATTGATCATTAGTAGGTCATTAGTAGTAGATCATTGATAGACCATTGTCACTAGTATGAGTCTTACATATTACCTGATACATCCTAGAAGAGAGAATGAAGAAAGGTTTTATATAAAATAACTCACTGTGTGAATCTGAACCATAAGACTTTACAAGTCTTCTTGGACTCCCTGCTTCTAATGGTTCAAGTCGTACAAACTCAGGAAAGAAACATTTTTAGCAAGAAAAAAAATGAGTTATGAGTACAGGATATAAATAACAACTACACAAATATCATGTACATATCATGAAGAGTATATAACATTTTTTTATGTACTCCTAGTGAGAATGCAAAAGTAACTAAACTATAATGCAATAGTACAATACTTACCAAGACTTCAACTATACATGGCTTATGTCCATAATTTCATTTATATGTTTGTATGTAAAAGATATACTTACACATGGATATAACACTTATCACAACAATGTTTGTTGAAGCCAAAGAATTTAAATTTTAATATATTGACAAAATATATATACTTAATATTATATTTTATTCACATAATAGTTACGTAGTCACAAAAAATTATAGCATATTTGTTCATGGGGGAAATATCCTAGGTGTATTTTCTAACCAGCAAAGCAATAGTAGAAAGTTTAGAAGGATGTTTAAAACATTATTACCAAACAAAAAGGCATATGTTTTACACATATATTTGATCATGCCTGACCTCTAAAATAAAATTTAGTAAATTCACACAATAGTTAAATTTGTGAATAGTAGTGACAGGTCTATTAAGTAAGAGTGGAAAACTGACCTGTGTATCAGTTTATAATTTAAAATATTTAAAATATGTGACTTAGAAATACCTTAATGAATACAACTATCCATGAAATACTAAAAGCATCAAATCTCCCCACAAACATTGTAGTTTGTATTTTAATTTTTTCTGTGGAATATAGTGGAATGCATATTTTAAAGCTATTCTTTAATTTGTAGGTAAAAAGCATCATTTTTCGGTCATTTTAATACGTCACAAACCATGTAAAGCACACTGTGTTTACAAAGCTGTGACAAGCAACCATGTCTCAGCATTTCAGACATGAAAACAAAGGCTCCAATCTTCCCCAGACCACAGAATGTCTGAGTCGGTAAGCAAATGTTCCTTACCACCATACACCAACATCCCTACACACTACCCTACAAACGTCTCCGCATCTGAACCAGCCTATGCCTATGCTATTTCACATGTAGCCATTATTTTAGAGCCACTACACCAGACTATATCCACAACTGTGTTACAGAAATAGTGTAAGACTATAAATTGCCAGATTTATTAAAGTTTTTAAAGACTACTATCACAACTGACAGTGAATGATAATTTAGAAAGAAGCAGAGTGATCATTATAATCATTGGTCTGACATAATATCAGTTTAATATCAAAGATTCATCCTCCGATAAAATAAATTCAATGCTACTATAGCATCTTAAATAACACTATATTAGATTCAGTTTCCATAAAATGCTGTATCTTAAATTTTATTGTTTTATTAGCCAGAGGAACAACTGCTTTGTTTAGCAAACCTAGGTCTCTAGTGTATAAACTAAAAGATGTCCTGAAATTAAATGTATAATTATTGTATTTAGAATGCAGATAGAAAAGGGGGGATATATAGGATTTACAGCCTTTTAAATTGATAACACAGGAGGCTGCTTTCATAGAACACTGATACAATGGATTTCAGTTTCTAATTTTGTAGGTATAAAAAGCACCACTTCTGATAAGAACAGCTGGCATGAGTGGCTCTGAAAACTAGTTCCACAAATTTCTAGTGCTCTTCAGAACATGGGAACTGATTGTGATTAATCAGGGAAAAGCCTTTCTCTAATAAGCCTATGTCCAGTCCAATTGCGGAACATGACAGTCTGGAGAATTACATCGCCAAATGGTCTACTAGCTATGGAAGGTTGAGCGATTGGCTGAATTAAATAGCTCACCTTAGATGACCTTAGAAATAGACATTTTGATAGAAGGTGAAGAGAAGATCCATGAATTAATGATTTTGTATATGATGTATATATTTTGAAAGAAACACCTTATAGGACTTTATGTTTCTTTCTTTTTTTTTTTCACACTGCTGTCTGCTTTCAAGTATTATCATGCTGTCTAAATGCTGCAATCACTCAGGGGACAGCCTGCAGAGTGCATCCATCCCTTCGCTCCTGATTACAGATCACATTTGTAGCTTGACGATAAGAGAGGAAAGTGAGAGACGGAGCACGGAGAAAAGTCATCAGGCGTCATAAGACAGAAGGAGTTCATTTCTTATGACTTTGCCACCTTCCAGTCAAGTGCCTTCTGCAGACATTCATTATTTTTAGAAAGTGGGATTCTAAGACAGGTGAGTCATGTCTCAAAGTGTGCTAGCTCTTAAAATAATTAATGGCTAAAAAAAAAGTGTACACAAACTTTGTCAACATCAAAATGACTCAGTCATGATACAACTAAAGAGCTGTTTTGATTGCACGCAGATACTTTACCAGTCTCAGCAAATGATGGAGATCGTCCTCAGGGAAATCTTACAGACTTAAATAGGCAAAAAAAAAAAAAAAAAAAAAAAAAAAAAACAAACAAAAAAACCCAACTCTTTTTAAATAAATAAAGTCATAATTTAGGCAAGTCTCATTTCCTTTCCATAAGTAAATTCTGATATTTTTGTTGGTTTGTTTTACATTAAAAGCGATATAGATCAACAGAAGAATCTGAGGTATCAAACTGTTTGTCATTGAATGCCATTGAAAATAATCATATATTAAAAGGAATAATACAAAAATTACCTGAAAATTTTATTATAGGCGTACTGCAATTAGGCATGTTGATCTTCTTGCCTTAATGCTTAGTTATTATTTAAACTATCTAGTTAAATATTTGATCTTTACTTATTTTTAGGAAATAACACTGGATTGAATATAATTTTAGATAAATTGTAAATAAATTCATGATTATTTATTGAGAAGATTGTCTTAGAAACATAATAAAATTAATTTTAAGGCAAACTTTTAATATATGTTACTTTGTTTATCTAAAAGACTAGTACCAATCTCTGATTTTCCACCTTGTCTGTCATATAACACTTGGTTCCACAAGTTCTAAATAAATAAAGATCACACTGAAAAATCTTTTTCAAAATAAACAGCAAGGAACTACGTTTTTGTTAAATGTATATTCCTTTATTATAAAGGAGCAATTTGTAATCAAGATGGCTGAAAGACACTTAAGGAAATGTTCAACATCTTTAGTCATCAGAGAAATGCAAATCAAAACGGCTCTGAGATCCCGTCTTACACCTGTAAGAATCGCCAAGATCAAAAACACTTATGACAACATATGCTGGAGAGGTTGTAGGGTAAAGGGAACACTCCTGCAACTGCTGGTGGGAATGCAAGCTGGTACAGCCCCTTTGGATGTCAGTGTGGTGATTTCTCAGAAAATTAGTATGTGAATCTTTAGGAGAACACTTAATAACCACAGATCTTCCCCAGAGGCTCATGACTGTCTCATAATATAAAATTTATTTATTTAATTTCCTGGAGTCCCTACATCAAAACGCTGCCACTGCTACTGAGAAATCTCAATCTAAACTGTATTCTATGTCTCAGGTTTCACCTAAAACAGTCTGAATGCAATTTTTCTTAGCCTCATTTTCACCAACATTCTGGCCTTTTGTGCTCCCAACAGAAATACCCATTATGTTCTATATAAAGTACTCTATATTTTGCTGTCTACTTTCTCAAAAATTTGTAAATTTCCTACAACAACAACAACAACAACAACAAAAAACAGTTCCAAAGGCTTCTGGAGCACACTATATACAGTCAAAGAAACAACCTTACTCATAGATTCAATCTTCTCTTTTAGTAAGGTTTATATCATAATGAAAAAAAAAATCCCTGACAAAAATAATGTGGAATTCGGGAAAGTTTACTTAGCCTTGTAGTTTAAGAGGGTGAAACTCAGGTCAATTATAGCTGTTGTTTCTGACATTAGGCATAGTATCATGTTAGGGATTAGAAAGTGCTTATAAGCTTCTAAATTTATATTTATGATGGCTTCAAAGGAAAGGGAAGGGAACTGGGGCATGTTATAAGTCCCCAAAAGAATGAACCCAGAGATCCATTCTCATAAAACTTGATCACATCTCAAATTTTCATCTGCCTATGAATGTCCATCAATTGATGAATCTGTCAATTAGTGACATCACATTAGTGATGAGGCCAGCAGCCTCACTATTTAGTCTCTGAACCCTCTTACAATAGTGACTGATCCTTAAATCCAACACTTTTGAGAAATATCTCAGATTTAAACATTATCTGTGTTTAATAGAGGGTATAGTATATTACTCTTTACATGCATTGCGTCAGAGTATTTGTGTTCCAAAGTAGATTTTTTTAAAAGTAACCCTATCTCTTTTTCAGTATGTGAAGAAAAAGTATGTTAAAATTTAGAAGTTCCAGGGTCCTGAGCTAGCTGCTTAGTCTTTTTGTGTTAATAGAACAAAATGTCATACTGCATAATTTCAAATCCTAGAAAAGTACTACTTTAAGTGAAGCAATCAATCAATGTGTTATCATTGGTTCCTTGTGTTTACCTGCTGTGTCCTTATTTGATAGAAGAAGAGATCTGAATGTTCTATGAAAATTGTTTCACTAGAACATGTTTCCTTCCATAAGGGAGAAATGTTCATAACTAAACCATCTCTTAATTCTCCCTTTCTGTTAGTACTACCACATCTTCAACCGCTGTATGTTCGAAGGAAGGAAAATACTTGAACGAAAGTAGACCTTGTGCTTTTGTCTGAGTTTGTCCTCTTCAAGTTCTTGTATTGAAATTCTCTGTTTCATTATCTCAGGTGGCAAAGAAATTTGTTTGAAGACTGAAACTGATATTAGGCTAAACAATTAGGCTAAAATGAGCATATAACAAGCATTCTTAATCTAATACTTAGAGTGTCTTGTAAGAAGAGACTACTATGATAAAATGTACCAGAGTTAATATCATATAATTGTATAATTGCAGAGGCAGGAGACAGCCTTTTAGTAATCAAGGAGGAAGACCAAAAACAGACAAACAAACAAAAAACAAAAACCTGTTTGATCACTTGATTATGGACATCTAGCCTATAGAACTGTGCCTAAGTAGATTTCTGTTGTCTAAATGACTAAATGATCCAGTTTGTAAGTCATTGTCATGGAACCTTACAACCTAACAAGAGAAAGAAGAAAAGATAAGGACAATATCGAGTTTCTGATTACATATTATGTGATGATTAATCTTGATTGTTTGTTAAATTGATTTATTTAAGATAGGAGTTTTTTTAAAGCAAATTTACGTTGCAGCCATCACCTTTCCTAACAAAGTTTGTTTTCCTTGTGATTTCCGCTCTCTAGATCCACTTTCTCTTTTGACCCCCTGTTCCCTCCTGTAGACTCCCTGACAGATTCATTTCTTCTTTTACATTCCATGTGTCCTTTTCCTCATCATCTCACACTTTCTCTCTTCTTTCTAGAATTTTAGAGATTACATATCTTTATACCTGTTTATGTTGATACATATACACATAGTGGGTTATGTCTATTCTCTTAGTCTATGTAGCTTCTGTTGTTTCAAGCTCCCCATCCTGCATAGTCATTGAATGCCAATTCAACTCCAAGCCAAAATAAAAACTTTTCATAAATTAAATACATATATTAAGCATATATATAACTGAAAAGACATATTCATATCTTTGTGTGTGTGTGTGTGTGTGTGTGTGTGTGTGTGTGTAGTCCATTACTCTAGAGAACTTTGGATAATACATTTACAATACTTAATTGAAACTGTGGAATAAACCTTTTCTTCAGGAGCATATGAAATATTCATTAAAATTGATGATTGCATGTAATATAAAATAAATGTTCATAAATTTTAAAGATTATAATTTGCATGAATTATTTTCTCTGTCCAAAGTGTCATTAACTAGAAATTAATATTAATTAAATTGTGTAACAGATCTAAATATTTTAAACTTATATGTATTTGTGTATATATATACACATATGTGTGAAACTATTAGTCAAAGACAAAATTATGAGGAAGGTAATATGTTCCTAAGTCAATACTTGTTAAGTATTACATAGAAACTATATTAATGTAAGGCATATACCAATATTAAGTGAATAGCTGTAGCCTTAAATGCGTATGTTGATAAAGGAGTTCTACTAGGTTGTCATGAACCTGATATTTGTGAGTTAGCAAAGAGAGTCATTGTAATAAATTGCTTCTTTGCACAAGTTTGAGTCCTAATAGATTCACTGTGTCTATGTCATTACTTGTGGTAAATATAATTTTTATTTAATAAGACTCCATGTGTTCTAGTTAGGGTTTCTAATGCAATAATGAAACACCATGACACACAAGCAAGTTGGTAGGAAAGGGCTTACACTTCAGTATTTCTGTTAATCATTGAAGAAGTCAGTACAGGGACCCAAACAATTCAGGCTCCAGGAGGTAGGAACTGAACAGAGTCCATAGATGGAAGCTAACTACTGACTGCTTCCCTTGGCCAGCTCAGCACAACATCTTATAGAACTCTGGACCACCTGCCCAAGGATGGCACCACCCACCATGATATAGACACTCTCCCATTGATCACTAATGAGAAAATACCTTACCACTGGTTCTCATGGAGGTATTTCCTCAGCTGAGGATGCTTTCTCTCAAATTACTCTAGCTTGTTTGTCAAAACCAACTAGTATACCAGAGAGCATCCCTTATCCTGTGGGATAGAGCTACAACCATAGAAATACAACAAATACAAACAAGAAGCCTTGGACACTGTCCCTCATACTATCCCGCAATTGAAAAGACAATTGCCAACAGGAGAAGGGCAAAGAACAGTGCCTTCTCTCAATTCTTAAAGGATTCAGTATGCTGCCCTACACCTAATGTTCAACCAATTTGAATCCAAGGTCATGAACATCTTGAGGGATGATTGTTAAGTACTCTAAATTCAGTTGCAATAAAACCGCACTCTGCTAGGTGTGGCCCTTCTGCAGAAGTGTATCAGGTATTCAGTACTACAACTATTGACTGAAAAATGTGTGATCATTTACATTTTTATATAACTTCTCTAGGATCACGAATGCTTTGCATTCATGTGAGAAGGTGAGAGTATACATTTAAAACTTTTCTTCTATCAAAGGAAATTATAGAACAGCTTGAACTTTCTAGAGATTCATATAAAACCACATTGGCCCACTCATAAATCTCAAATTTGTTAAAGGTAATAAATGCCAGGTACAAATAAGATGAGACTTATACAAAGTGGAAGCAGGAAGCACTCTTAAAAGTAGGTTCTGTATTCGTTCAATTCTCTATATATTCATCAGCCAGGAGTACATGGTCTGGTTTGCTGTAGCTATGTAATAATTCTGTAAGCTGATTTTCCTCCTTATTCTTCTTTTTTCTTACTTTAAAAAATTAAATAGCCACTTTTCCAGGATTTTCAAATAAATGCTAAAATGTTTAGATTCCCTCTGTCTCTCTGTCTCTCTCTCTCTGTCTCTCTCTCCCTCCCTTTCTCTACTCCCCTCTCTCAGTGTGTATGTATCTCTCTCGCGCTCTCTCTCTCTCTCTCTCTCTCTCTTTCCACACACACACACACACACACACACACACACACACAAACACACACTTCCATGACTTTGAATTAAACATGCCAATACACTTGTATAAATACTTGTGGGGGAGGTGGAGAACTGATGCACAACACTCAGAATTTAAGAGTTCTTGCTGCCATTCTCTCCTATCCATCCTCTTTCAAATACATGACCTCTTCTTTTATCATTGTTATTGTTACTAAATATGAACCCATACGCACAAAATACAGGGTCCATTTATTGTTAATGGTGTAATTAGGTTTATACTATATCTCAAAATGGCACTTTGACTTTATCTGTCTTTCTTTATGTTCCTGCCTTTGTTCCACCTCTCCCTAACCTTTTCTATTTGTCACGTTTAGTGTCCATTTTTCTCTTTCTTTGTTTCTTTTTTATACATAATTCTTCTTGATTCTTTAAAAATTTCACATCATTCACCCCAATCCCATGCATTTCCCAGTCCCTCCATATCTGCTCTTCATCCTTGTAGGACCCCTAAAAGAAAATTTGAAAAGAAATAAAAACATTAATTCAAACAAATGAAATATCAACAACAAAAATCTACACATAACCTGTGGTTCTATGGATTGTAGTTTGGTTATCAAAGACTTTACAACTAATATCCACATATAACCTAATTTACACTTTTTTGGATGAGAGTTCTTTTATTTTGAAACACTAAAAATATTTCTGTCAGCTAGAAGAGAGTGGCTCATGCTTTTAATCCCAGAACTCGGGAGCCAGAGACAGGCAGATGTCTGTGATTTTGAGGCCAGCGCGGTCTACCAAATGAGTTCCAAAACAGGCTCCAAAGCTATAGAGAAGCCCTGTCTCAAGATCCCCCCCCCATTCAAATTGTGTTCTTTCTGACTGTGTTACTGATAAGAAAGCTACTGTTATTGGTATTGTTTTTACGTTTTTCTTATGCATACAGTACCATTTTAATGTCACTGTGTAAGGTTTTTTTTTTCTTTCTTTCTTTTTATTTATTTTTATTGAGAAAAGGAAAAAAAAACAAGTTTCGGCCTCCTCCCAGCCTCCCATTTCCTTCCCCCTCCTCCCACCCTTCTCCCCCTCCCCCTGCTCCTCTCTCCCTCCCTCTCCAGTCCAAAGAGCAGTCAGGGTTCCCTGCCCTGTGGAAAGTCCAAGGTCCTCCCCCCTCCGTCCATGTCTAGGAAGGTGAACATCCAAACTGGCTAGGCTTCCACAAAGCCAGCACATTAAGTAGGATCAAAACCCCGTGCCATTGTCCTTGGCTTCTCATCAGCCCTCATCTTTCTCCATGTTCAGAGAGTCCGGTTTGATCCCATGCTTTTTCAGTCACAGTCCAGCTGGCCTTGGTGAGCACCAAGGCCAGCTGGACTGTGACTGTGTAAGGTTTTTTGTTTGTTTGTTTTGTTGGTTGATTGGTTGGTTCGTTGGTTTGTTTTACTTTTCAAGTTGTTGAAACTTTAATGTTGATATCTTTGGGAAGGTTTGGAAATCAGTCTATTATGTGATACCATAGGTTTATACCTGTAGACAGATTAGGATTTTTTTCCATTATATTTTTATATACTTTCCTTTTCAACCTCTTTCTCCTTGTCTCACTAAACTCTGAAAATATGATTATTGATTAAATTGTTAGCTCTTATCCAACTGTTTATAGCAGTTTCCCCTAAGTTAAAATAGTCTTCTTAGGAAGAGCTTTCCCAGGAGTCACATGTCTAGGAAAGCAGAAAATTCTAAGGTTGACAGACCCCTCTCCAAGAGTGTAGAAGCGGTAAGAACTGTATGGCAAAGAGACTTCAATCTGTCAGCCCAACTACAATTTGCGCAGAGAAGCCTCTTTCCCCGAAAAGGCTACATGTTTCTTGACTCATCATCTAAACAGGCTGGAATTTGTGGTAATGCACCTGCCCTTATGTGGCTTCTTTCCAGTAGATACACCTACTCTCATCTGTGTGTATGTGTCTGTCTGTCTGTCTGTCGTTCTCTCTCCACACACACACACACACACACACACACACACACACACACACATACACATCCAAGACTTTGAATTAAACATGCCAATACACTTGTATAAATACTTGTGGGGGAGGTGGGGAACTGACACAGGACCTACTCTCATGGTCCTGGACATCACTTCAAAAATCTCATTGTTTTGCCAAATTGGGGTTTGGAAAAATTACTACCTTGTTCTGTCTTTCCTTAGTTGCCTTTCTTGGATAAGTTGACATCTTTGTTGTGTTTCTTAGAAAAGTCTTCTGAAATGATGAGTCTCTGTTTTTATTAAGCACATTTTTGATTTGGAATTTAAATGCTTTCTATGCCATTTCCAAAAGAATCTTCATTCCTCACCCCTGTTTGTTTTTTATTTTTTTATTAATTTTTAATAAGCTCTGCATTTTTCTCTGATCCCTTCCCTTTCTCTCCCCTCCCCTTTGACCCTTTCCCAAGTTTCCTATGCTCCCAATTTACCCAGGAGAGCTTGTCTTTTTCTACATCCCATGTAGATTAGATCCATGTATGTCTCTCTTAGGGTCCTCTTTGTTGTCTGGGTTCTCTGGGATTGTGAATTGTAGGCTGGTTTTCTCTGCTTTATGTTTAAAAACCACTTTTGAGTGAGTATATATAATATTTGTCTTTCTGGGTCTACGTTACCTCACTCATATCATGTTTTCTAGATCCATCCATTTGCCTGCAAACCTCAAGATATCATTATTTTTTCTACTGTGTAGTACTACATCCCTGTGCTTTAGTTGAGTTAAGCCCTAAAGTATCCACTCAGATCTGTACTCTATGTTTTTATTGGATTATGTGTTCTTTTGATGACCAATTTCTACTCTCAGCAGGGGAATCTAAAATGGCTGAAAGACACTAAAGGAAATGTTCAACATCCTTAGTCATCAGAGAAATGCAAATCAAAACAACTCTGTAAGAATGGCCAAGATCAAAAATACTGATGACAACTTATGCTGGAGAGGTTGTGGGGTAAAAGGAACACTCCTGCATTGCTGGTGGGAATGCAAGCTGGTACAGCGCCTTTGGTACAGTGTGGCAATTTCTCAGAAAAGTAGGAAACAACCTACCTCAAGACCCAGTAATACCACTTTTGGGTATATATCCAAAGGATGCTCAATCGTGCCACAAGACAATATGCTCAACTATGTTCATAGCAGCATTGTTTGTCATAACCAGAACCTGGAAACAATGTAACTGCCTTTCAACAGAAGAATGGATAAGGAAAATGTGGAACATTTACACAATGGAGTACTACATGGCAGAAAAAATAACGGCATCTTGAATTTTGCAGGAAAATGGATGGACCCGGAAAACATTATTTTGAGTGAGGTAACCCAGACACAGAAAGACAATTATTACATGTACTCACTCATAGGTGGTTTCTAAACCTAAAGCAAGGAAAGCCAGCCTACAAACCACAATCCCAGAAAATTTAGACAACAATGAGGACCCTAAGAGAGACTTACATAGATCTGATCTACATGGGAAGTAGAAAAAGACAAGGTCTCCTGAGTAAATTGCGAGCATAGGGACCTTGGGGGAGGGTTGAAGGGGGTAGGGGAGAGGCAGGGTTGGGAGAAGAGAAAAATGTAGAGCTCAATAAATAAAAGGGAAAAATATCCACTCAGGTTTGATTCACATTTTTTGCTTAGAGTTCTATTTTCTTTGTAAGACTTAATATTTTTCATTTTCAAATGTATTTATTCAATTGATCAGTTAATACTTTTTATGACTCTTTGAAATTTTACTAGTTAATTTTAATTTATTTGTCATCTTAGTTTTGTCCTCTAGAAGGCATTTTTTCATTTAGGTTGAAATCTTTCTGTCACAAGCAGTTGAAATTTTGACACTTTGGAGGATATTGTATGAAAGTCTAGTCCTTCCATAAGCCTTACTTTTCAAATTGCTTCTTGTAATGATTCTAAAGCAAAAGAAGGTAGAAAGATGCTATCTTCTTACTCTCATCCTATATTGATATCCAGATATTCCACTCTCCTTCCAGACACCCAAAATACAATCTTTAGTGCAAACGGACTGGTGTGAGAAGCTTCTAATCACGTAACTAGTAATACTTCCCTGACTGTAAGTGAGAGATAGTGGTGTCCCATTACTACTGTTAGATGGTCCATACAGACACTGTCAGTGCACCAAGAGCAGGTGTTGAAAGTTTTGGCGTGTTCTCTGTCATGTCTAGTTGTGGAGATGAACGTCAAAGCACATCACTTCCAAGTGAAGACAGAAAGGCTAACCCCGTAAATATTCTCCATTGACATAACTGGTAGGCATAGAAAGATGAAAAGGGACAGAACTCTTTGAAGTGGATAAAAGTCCTATATTCCTCTGAATCTTACCTGATATGAATTCAGCAGGGAACTTAATGCAACTTTCTTCAGAAGTCTCTGGATTTTACCAGACTTTTGGACCATAGGTTGTTGAGAGACCAGAGCTATCTTTTATAAAGTTTAAAGGAATAGAAAATACATTATTGGGGCTGGAGAGATTGCTCAGAGATTAAGAGCACTGGCTGCTCTTCCAGAGGTCCTGAGTTCAATTCCCAGCAACCACATGGTGGCTCACAACCATTTGTAATGAGGTCTGGTGCCCTCTTCTGGTCTTCAGGCATATATGCAGACTGAAAATTGTATACATAATAAATAAATATTTGAAAAAAAATACATTATCTACAGTTATTTTATTTTTAAAATCTCTTCTTTCTGTTCCATGAACTATAGATAATAGCCTCTTTGCTTGCTGTTAATTTTCAGGATTTTTCTAGAAGTCTGGCTGACCTCTAAGGCTAGAAAATGTGGAGCTAAGAGGAAACTCTAGAAGCTTCACACCACGAAGTCTCTTTCATCTCTGTGCACCTACTTGGTTTTAGGAATTCTCCACCCATTCAGAGTCTTGTGTTGCATCCATGTACAGTCCCAGTGCCATCAGGTAGAATTTGATGGAGAAATATCAGTATGCACATCTACTCTGGATTCTAAAGTGGAGAAGTTGAAATGACTTTCCCATGTACCTTCTAAACGTAATACAACTTTTTCATTTTTTTAAATAAATTGCAAAAGTTTCACTTTTATAAAAAAATCTGAGTTTCCTAAGTTCAGAATAATGAGAACTGAAACATTTCAACTTATGAACTTGAAATTTTTCATTTCCCAGTGAGAAATGTGGAGAAATATAAATTAAAAGTACTCTCAGTATATTACCTTAATTATTCATCGTCTTGCTTATTATCTTGCTTTGTGATTTTGCATGCCTCTGAACTGTGCAGACATTAGAATGGAAGAAGGCAATAAGCTCATTAAACTTGTCCTGGAAATGATAAAGAAAAACAAATTAAAATCATTGATACAAATATGAAGGAAAACAATGCCTGAGCTATAAAAATGTTTCAGAGACAATCTCTGTGGTATTTGTACATATGTAATATAAAAAGATAGATACAGATAAATATAGATGATACAGAAATATATGATGTAAATATAGATGTATATACACACAGAAGCATAAATATGCATGTTGTTTACATTGGTTTCTGTGATTTACTCAAGATGAAGAATAATTGTATGTGTTGGCAGTAAGCATTGATTTCCATATACTGAAGCAATTAGATTTTTAAACTTAGAAATATTTTAAAACAAACTTGCCAAATTATCAAATTAAATTATTGATATATTCCTTCATATTCCCATCCTTCCATCCCTCCACCTCTCTTTATTTTTCTATTTCCCCCTCTTTCTAGTATCCTTTTTGTTATATTTTTCTTACTTTCATAGTCTATTTGTCCATTCTTTCTTTTCTTCTTGCCTTCTTCTCTTGCCTCTTTGTATCCCAACCACAAATCCTTTAGCGTTGTGCACAATATCTTCCTCATACTTGGTTGTCATGCCAAGAGTATTGGTGATCTCTCTCTATTGTACATGAGAAATTTTCAGGGGAGAAATTTGTGTGTCAAATATCTACGAAATAAAGATGACAGAACTTAGTACTGTTATGAAGGCAGGGTTGTTGAAATATCTGCATGGCTTCCATTTGCTAAAAGAGCCTGTCATTTCTGTATGGGAGTCAGTATATAACAGCAATGTTTTCACAAGTGTCTGTTTCAGTTCCACTGAAGTAAAGTACATGCTGTGGCATGCTTCTTCTATTTAAATGTTGCCCCGCAAACAATGAGCGAGCAAGGTGAAATTAAATAAGGTTTGCTTTGTTTTATATTTTCTTATATGCTGACACATAACATTGCAAACATTCTGAACACTGCTCCTCACGTTTTGACATTATTTTTGACGTTATTCCATACCCCTGGTTAATTAAAACTTTCTGCTGAATTAGAATAAAAAAACCTTCAAAAGTATTTCAAAATATAAAAATTGGCATCCAGTTACATGATAAATTAATTCAACAGGGAGAGTCACCTAAGACACTTACTCGTACATATATGAAATACCCTTAATGCTTTTGATGCTTTGGCTGCCTATTTCAAAGAGTGCACATAATATTCAGCAGCACAATTCCCTCTCACAACAAAGGTGCTATTAAGAGCTGTTGCATCAATAATGGGTGAATGTAAACTCCCTAAATAATCATAGATTGGATATTGTGCAGCAGTTTCAAAAGAGCAATTATAGCTCATTGTATCAGTAATGCGTGCATTTAGGCCTCTTAATAGTACATATTGGCTTAACGACTGCGAGAGAATACAACTAGTTAGCAAAGGGTAGATTCTCATTTCCTGGGTATGTTTTAGGAGAGGAAATAACTATCTGTTTGAAATTATTTAGGTTCATTCCTACTGGAGTCAGGGGGATGGAAAGCACTGTCTCTCGTGGGCACTCCTGGCCTTGTGTCATTAGAAAAAAAATTGATAAAATGTTATTCAAGTGTTCTCAAGCTTGTCACAGAGATGCAGAGCTAGATTCATAATGTTCATGCCCTATTTGTCTTAATTCAGCTCCCACTATGCCCACTAATAGGCATCTTCAAATGGATACTGATGTTTTCTAATTTGAGTAGCCACCTTATGTAACAGAGAAACCCTCACATAATGCATATGTGTAAACAAACAAATATAAAAGTTATGCACTATATATGCACATATATATGTATAATGCACACACTATATATGTCCATATATATATATATATATATATATATATATATATATATATACTCTTCTTGGTGAGAAAATTTCCCTAAAGCTCAGGTTTTTGAACAACTGCTCCCAGTTGGTGGCACCTTTGCGGAGGGTTTAGGAGGTATAGATTTGCTGTAACACATAAGACATTGGAGCTGCACGTGGAGGATTCATTGCCTAAATTTAATTCTAGTCACATCTCTGTTTCATGTTTGCTTTTGTAGACGTGAACTTTCAGCTTTCTGCATGATACCATGACTAATACGTGATGTCATGTCTCTGTCCTGCCATGATGGACTCTAAATGCTCTGGATCTATGTTATATATGTGAGATGCATGTATAATACACCTCTGTTTCCCTCTCTTCAGCTGCATTTGACTCTGAAGTTTTACTATAACAACAGTAAAAGCAACTAATACAGAGTTAATACCAGACAGTGGGCTGTTTCTGTGACAATCATACTATTCTATCCTGGGGAGGAATGTGCCAGACTTTGGAACTTGGCACTAGAAAAGCAATTGAATGCTTCAAGTAGATAACATATGAAAGGCCATTCAGGTAGGGGCTTGGAAGGAAGGGATGCTGAGAGAAATATGGTTTTTGAAGGCCCACTTCAAGAGTTTCCAGAGTAGAATAACATTGGCAGCTGGCCTTAGGGGGCGTTCATGTGATATTTTGACAAAGAACCTAGTTATCTTCTGTCCATGTCATGAGAACTTGCCTGAGGATAAGTTAAAAAGTAATGCATTAACTTCTTTGTCAGAGCAAATTTGAACAAATCATATTGTTAATTATGTGTCATGGTTATAATTGATAATACTACGCACATTTACAATAAAGAGGATAGAGTAGAAAAAACAAATGCAAACTATAAAGTTTAGTGACAAAAAGAATACGTTTAATGTAAAAGCCTAGGCATATGTTGGAAGAGAGTATATAATTGCTAAAAAGATTAGTACAGTTAAGGAGAACATTGCACTGAACTAGAAAGCTCACTGGGAAATCCAGGACAAGGTCCTACTTAGCTAAGTTTCAAACTTGTTTCACCTATGGAAATATTGGCACATATTTCACTAGAGAAATGATGCAGGATTACTAAACATGTGTCAACTCATTCATTGTCATTAAACATGATCACCTGTATAATTCACAAATAAACTGCTGATTATCATAAAATCTTTAAGAAAGTTAATATTTTAAAATATATGTTAGTAGTAGTAGTATTTGGTAGCAATCACTAATAGGAACACATTTCCTGTTGAATTTGAATTAGATGATAACCTGGATATTAACCATACAAGGAACTAATAACAAGAACTATAAAAGCTATTGGCATATGCAAAACTCAGGGATTTTACATACATACCTACATGCATACACTTAAATGTGTGTGTATGCATGTAGGTATGTATGCAAGTTTTTTGAAATAGTTTCTCTGAATAATTTTGGTGCCTGTCCTGAAACTAGCTTTTGTTGACTAGACTTACCTTAAACTTAAAGAGATCCACCTGGCTCTGCCTCCCATGTTCTGGGATCAAAGGCCTACTCCACCACTACCTGGCTATTTCTGTTAAGACAGTATACAGTGCCAGGTGTGGTACCACATGTGTTTAATCCCAGGGCTGGGGGTGCTGAGGCAGACTGATCTTTATGAATTCTAGGCCAGCCTGGTTCTAGGACAGAGTTAGCTCCAGGACAACAAGAAACACTTGTCTCAAAAAAACAAATAGAGAATAAACAGTGTTGTAATAATACAAAAAGTGATGTTTTGAATGAATAATTAAAAAGCTGAAGAGTCCATATAAGTTCAAATATTAGTAAACAAAATTAGTGTTACTGCTGAAGTAAATTTACTCTCTGGGTCACAGTGAGTAATACTAATATATCTATAATAAATGATTAGAAACTCGAGTCCAAATGAATTAAAGACCTCAATATAAATCTGACCATGCTGAACCTGATAGAAGAGAAAGTGGGAAGTAGTCTGCAACACAAGGGGACAGGAGACCAATTCTTACGTATAACCCCAGTAGCACAGACAATAAGAGCAACAATGAATAAATGGGACCTCCTGAAACTGAGAAGCTTCTGTAACGCAAAGGACACTGTCATTCAGACAAAAAGGCAACCTACTGAATGGGAGTAGATCTTCACCAACCCTGCATCAGACAAAGGTCTTATCTTTAAAATATATAAAGAACTCAAGAAACTAGACATTAAAATGCTAATTAACCCAATTAAAAAATGGGGTACTAAAATGAACAGAGAATTCTCAACAGAAGAAGTTCAAATGGCCAAAAGACACTTAAGGTCATGCTCAACCTCCTTAGCAATCAGGGAAATGCAAATCAAAACAACTTTGAGATACCATCTTTCACCTGTCAGAATGGCTACAATCAAAAACACAAATGATAGCCTTTGCTGGAAAGGATGTGGAGTAAGGGGTACACTCATCCATTGCTGGTGGGAATGCAAACCTGTGCAACCACTTTGGAAAGCAGTGTGGCAGTTTCTCAGGAAATTCGGGATCAACCTATCCCAGGATCCAGCAATACCACTCTTGGGAATATACCCAAGAGATGCCCTATCATACTACAAAAGCATTTGTTCAGCTATGTTCATAGCAGCATTATTTGTAATAGCCAGAACCCAGAAACAACCTAGATGCCCTTCAATGGAAGAGTGTATAAATAAAGTGTAGAATATATACACATTAGAGTACTACTCAGCAGAAAAAAAAAATGACATCTTGAACTTTGCATGCAAATTGATGGAATTAGAAAACACTATTCTGAGTGAGGTAACCCAGACCCAAAAAGAGGAATTTGGTATGTACTCACTCATAAGTGGATTCTAGACATAAATAAAGATCATTGAGCCTATAATTTGTGATCCTAGAGAAGCTAAATAAGAAGGTGAACCGAAAGAAAAGCATATAGTTATCCTCCTGGATATTGGAAGTAGGCTAGATTGCCAAGCAAAAATTGGGATCTTGGGGGTGGGGGTGGAGTGGGGGTAAGGGGAGATGGGGAGAGGTGGAGAGAAAAGTGAGGAGGGGAGAATAGGGAGACCCTGAAGGAATGGGATGGTCAGGATGGAGGAAGGGTGGATATGGGAGCAGGGAAAAAGATATCTTAATTAAGGAAGCTATTTTAGGGTTGGCATGAGACTTGACTCTAGAGGGGTCCCCAGGTATCCATGGAGATATCCCCAACTAGTTCCTTGGGCGGCTGAGGAGAGGGAGCCTGAAATGGCCTGATCCTATAGCCATACTGATGAATATCTTGCTTATCACCATAGAACCCTGACTGATCTTTGGACTGGAGGGGGATGGGAGGGGAGTGGGGAAAAGGGGAGGGAAATGGGAGGTGGGGAGGAGATGGATATTTTTAATAATAATAAAAAAATTTAAAAAAAAGAGCCTCAGGTTGTTTCTGATCCTAGAAAGCCATATGATTCAAGGTACTCAGGGTCCATTCCAAGCTGGCATTCTAAATTAGAAATGTTGTCTACATGCTGTTCTATTGAATGGCATGAAGAATGGAGAAGTGAAGGTTCTTGAATACTTCAAAACTGTTTTGGAATGCTAGGACCAGTGCTCAAGAACAGTTTTAAGCTCCTACACTAAGGCTACCCACCCAGAGTGGTGAGTGCCTGCCTACCAGCAGAACTCAAGATCCCCTGTAAGGGAGCCCGGGCACCTTGAGCTTGTGCTCCAGGGTCTCCTGTGCTCTCCTGGTCCCCGCCTGGCCTGCCACATTCTTACTTTTGTCCCCAGATCATTGGGCTACCGGCGGCCCTGTTTAGGTGCTGAGGAGTTCCATCTGGAAGGATGAGTGTGTGCTATCCAGGGGCAGATTGTCCCAGAAGAGAGCACAAACCCCCCTCCCCCAGCTCCTTCTGCAGGGCTGTCTTTCTTATGTACGACCCAGGCCCCCAGCCGCCCAACCCTGCCCTGCTGTATGCTAGGACCAGTGCTCAAGAACAGTTTTAAGCTCCTACACTAAGGCTACCCACCCAGAGCGGTGAGTGACTGCCTACCGGGCAGGCCTCAAGGATCCCCGAAAGGGAGCACACACACCTTCAGCTTGTGAGGCAGGGTCTCCTGTGTTCTACTAGTCCCTGCCCTGCCCCCCAAGTTCCCCCTTTTGTCCGTGGGTCCTTGGACTACCAGGCATCCATGTTTTGGTGCTGAAGAGTTCCATATGGATGGGACGGTTCC
Source organism: Microtus oregoni (assembly GCF_018167655.1). NCBI lineage: Eukaryota > Metazoa > Chordata > Mammalia > Rodentia > Cricetidae > Microtus > Microtus oregoni. The sequence continues at coordinate 23,016,506 of NW_024543060.1, forward strand.
TGCTTCTACACTGAAGAGATACACCCAGGGAGTCAGTCACAGCAAAGTCTGGACCAAGACACCAGACCTCTCCTGGCTCCATTTGAAGGAAGAGATGGGAAGGCGCCAAGGCAAGAATTCCTCCAACAACCTGAAAGGCAATATGACATCACCAGAATCCAGGGATCCCGAAATAAGAATTGTACACCCTACTCCAGAAGAATTAGAAGAAATCGACTCAAAAGTGAATTATATGAAAATAATAGAAGACCTTAAACAGGAGGTGAAAAACTGCCATAAACAATTAGAGATTACAAACAAAAAGGTAGAGGAAATGAATAAATCGCTCAAAGATACCCAAGAAAACCAAGAGAAACAAGAAAAAGCAATCAAACATGCAAGGGAAGCCGTTCAAGACTTGAAGAATGAAATGGAAGTAATGAAGAAAACACAAACCGAGGGAAGGATGGAGATGGAAAATCTGGGTAAATGAACAGGAACTACAGAGACAAATACTACCAACAGATTACAAGAGATAGAAGACAGAATGTCAGACACTGAAGATACCATAGAAAAAATAAACACACTGATCAATGAAAACAGCAAAACCAACAAATTCTCATCACAAAACATTCAAGAAATCTGGGACACAATAAAAAGAACAAATCTAAGAATAATTGGGATAGAAGAAGGAGAAGAAGTGCAGCTCAACGTTCCAGAAAATATATTTTTATAAAATTATAGAAGAAAACTTTCCTAACCTAAAGAAAGATATTCCTTTAAAGGTTCAAGAAGCATACAGAACACCGAATAGACTGGACCAAAAAAAAAATCTCCTCGCCATATAATAATCAAAACACAAAACATACAGAATAAAGAAAGAATATTAAGAGCTGCAAAGGAAAAAGATCAAGTTACTTATAAAGGTAAACCTATCAGACTTACATCTGACTTTTCTATGGAAACCATGAAAGCCAGAAGGTCCTGGATAGATAGATGTACTACAGAAACTAAGAGAACATGAATGCAAACCCAGACTACTATACCCAGCCAAGCTTTCGTTCACTATAAATGGAGAAAACAAAATTTTCCAGGATAAAAACAAATTTAAACAATACGTAGCCACAAATCCAACATTACAGAATGTAATAGAAGGAAAATCACAAACCAAGGAGTCCAACAATGACCACAATAACTCAAACATCTAGAGACCCTTCACCAGCACAACTCAAAGAAGGGAAAAACACAAACTCTACTATTAAAAAAAGTGACTGGAGTTAACAACCACTGGTCATGAGTATCACTTAATGTCAATTGACTCAACTCACCTATAAAAAGGCACAGGCTAAGAGATTGGATGCGAAAACAGGATCCAACATTCTCTGTTTACAAGAAACCCATCTCAACCACAAAGACAGGCACCTACTCTGAGTAAAGTGATGGGAAAAGGTTTGCCAAGAAAATGGACCTAAGAAACAAGCAGGTGTGGCCATAATAATTTCTAACAATGTTGACTTCAAACTTAAGTCAATCAGAAAAGATGGAGAGGGACATTTTATACTCATTACAGGAACAATTCATCAGGATGAAGTCTCAGTCCTCAATATCTATGCCCCTAATATAAAAGCACCCACGAACATCAAAGAAACATTCCTAAAACTCAAGGCAGCCATCAAACCGCACACACTAAAAGTAGGAGACTTCAACACTCCTCTCTCACCAATGGACAGGTCAATCAGACGGAAACCTAACAGAGATATAAGTGAATTAATGGAGGTAATGAATCAAATGGACGTAACAGACATCTATAGAACATTCCACCCAAATAGGAAAGAATATACCTTCTTCTCTGCAGCTCATGGAACCTTCTCGAAAATCGACCACATACTCGGTAACAAAGCAAACTTCCACAGTTACAAAAAAATATCCATTACCTCCTGTGTCTTATCAGATCACCATGGATTAAAGTTAGAATTCAACAACAATGCTACCACCAGAAAGCCTACAAACTCATGGAAACTGAACAGTCAACTACCGAACCACACCTGGATCAAGGAAGAAATAAAGAAATAAATTAAAGTCTTCCTTGAATTCAATGAAAATAAAGAAACAACCTACTAAAACTTATGGGACACTATGAAAGCAGTCCTAAGAGGAAAGTTCATAGCACTAAGTGCCCACTTAAAGAAAACAGAGAAAGCACACATTGGAGACTTAACAGCTCACCTGAAAGCTCTAGAAAAAAAAGAAGCAGACTCACCTAGGAGGAGTAGAAGACTGGAAATAATCAAACTGAGGGTGGAAATCAACAAAATAGAAACACAGAAAACAATACAAAGAATCAATGAAACAAAAAGATGGTTCCTAGAAAAAATCAACAAGATTGATAAACCCCTATCCAAACTAATCAAACTGAAGAGAGAATATGCAAATTAATAAGACCAGAAAAGAAAAGGGGGACATAACTACAGACACAGAGGAAAGTCAGAGAATCATTAGATCTTACTACAAAAGCCTGTATGCCACAAAACTGGAAAATGTAAAAGAAATGGACATGTTTTTAGATAAATACCATATACCAAAGTTAAACCAGGACCAGGTGAACAATCTAAATAGACCTGTTAGTCGCGAAGAATTAGAAGAGGTTATCAAAAACCACCCTACCAAAAAAAGCCCAGGACCAGATGGTTTCAATGTGGAATTCTACCAGAACTTCCAAGAAGACCTAATACCTATACTCCTTAATGTATTTCACAATATAGAAACAGAAGAGTCATTGCCAAATTCCTTTTATGAAGCTACAGTTACTCTGATACCAAAACCAAACAAAGACTCAACCAAGAAAGAGAATTACAGGCCAATCTCACTCATGAACTTCGACGCAAAAAACCTCAACAAAATACTGGCAAACTGTATGCAAGAACACATTAGAAAAATTATCCATTTTGATCAAGTAGGCTTCATCCCAGAGATGCAGGGCTGGTTCAACATACGAAAATCTATCAATGTAATCCATCATATGAATAGACTGAAAGAAAAAAAAAACATATGATCATTTTATAAGATGCTGAAAAAGCTTTTGACAAAATTCAACATTCCTTTATGATAAAAGTCTTGGAGAGATTAGGGACACAAGGGTCATACCTATATATAATAAAAGCTATTTACAGCAAACCGACAGCTAACATCAAACTAAACGGAGAGAAAGTCAAGCCATCCCACTAAACTCAGGAACACGAGAAGGCTGTCTACTCTCTCCATACCTCTTCAATATAGTGCTTGAAGTATTAGCAATAGCAATAAGACAAGATAAGGGGATCAAGGGGATTCGAATTGGAAAGGAAGAAGTGAAACTTTCTTTATTTGCAGATGATATGATAGTGTACATAAGCGACCCCAAAAACTCCACCAAAAAACTCCTACAGCTGATAAACACCTTTAGTAATGTGGCAGGATACAAGATCAACGCCAAAAAATCAGTTGCCCTCCTATACACAAAGGATATGGAAGAAGAGAGGGAAATCAGAGAAGCATCACCTTTCACGATATCCACAAACAGCATAAAATATCTTGGGGTAACTCTAACCAAGGATGTGAAAGATCTATTTGACAAAAACTTTAAGGCATTGAAGAAAGTAATTGAAGAGGATACCAGAAAATGGAAGGATCTCCCTTGCTCTTGGATTGGGAGGATCAACATAGTAAAAATGGCAATTCTACCAAAGGCAATTTATAGATTCAATGCAATCCCCATCAAGGTCCCATCAAAATTCTTCACAGATCTGGAGAGGACAATAATCAACTTTATATGGAAAAACAAAAAACCCAGGATAGCAAAAACAATCTTATACAATAAAGGAACTTCTAGAGGCATTACCACCCCTGACTTCAAACTCTATTACAGAGATACAGTAATGAAAACAGTGTGGTATTGGCATAAAAACAGAGAAGTCGACCAATGGAATCGTATAGAAACCCGGATTTTAACCCACAAACCTATGAATACCTCATTTTCGATAAAGGAGCTAAAAGTATACAATGGAAGAAAGAAAGCATCTTCAACAAATGGTGCTGGCACAACTGGATGTCAACTTGTAGAAGAGTGAAAATAGACCCATATCTATCACCAAGCACAAAACTCAAGTCCAAATGGATTAAAGACCTCAATATCAGTCTGAACACACTGAACCTAATTGAAGAGAAAGTGGGAATACCCTACAACAGAGGGGCACAGGAGATCGCTTCCTATGTATAACCCCAGCAGCACAGACATTAAGGACAACATTGAACAAATGGGACCTATTGAACCTGAGAAGCTTCTGTAAAGCAAAGGACACTGTCACTAAGACAAAAAGGCAGCCTACTGACTGGGAGAAGATCTTCACCAACCCCGCAACAGACAAAGGTCTGATCTCCAAAATATATAGAGAACTCAGGAAACTAGACTTTAAAATGCTAATTAACCCAATTAAAAAATGGGGCACTGATCTGAACAGAGAATTCTCAACAGAAGAAGTTCAAATGGCCAAAAGACACTTAAGGTCATGCTCAACCTCCTTAGCAATCAGGGAAATGCAAATCAAAACAACTTTGAGATATCATCTTACACCTATCAGAATGGCTAAAATCAAAAACACCAATGATAGCCTTTGCTGGAGAGGTTGTGGAGTAAGGGGTACACTCATCCATTGCTGTTGGGAATACAAACTTGTGCAATCACTTTGGAAAGCAGTATGGCGGTTTCTCAGGAATTTCGTGATCAACCTTCTCCTGGACCCAGCAATACCACTCTTGGGAATATACCCAAGAGATGCCCAATCATATGACAAGGGCATTTGTTCAACTATCTTCATAGAAGCATTATTTGTAATAGCCAGATCCTGGAAACAACCTAGATGTCCTTCAATGGAAGAATGGATGAAGAAAGTGTGGAATATATACACAGTAGAGTACTATGCTGCGGTAAAAAACAATGACTTCTCGAATTTTGCATGCAAATGGATGGAAATAGAAAACACTACCCTGAGTGAGGTAACCCAGACCCAAAAAGATGAACATGGAATGTACTCACTCATAATTCATCTCTAGCCATAAATAAAGGTCATTGAGTCTATAATTTGATATCCTAAAGAAGCTAAATAAGAAGGTGAACCCAAGGAAAAACATATAGCTATTCTCCTGGTTATGGGAAGTAGACAAGATTTTCAGGCAAAAAATTGGGATATTGGGGTTGGGTTGGGAGGGGATGAGGGGAGATGGGTAGAGAAAAGTGAGAAGGGGAGGATGGGGGGAACATGGGGAAACAGGATGATTGGGATAAAGGAAGGTTGGATAAAGAGCAGGGAAGCACATATCTTAATTAAGGGAGCCATCTTAGGGTTGGCAAGAGACTTGGACCTAGAGGGGCTCCCAGGTGCCCAGGGCAATGTCCTCAGTTAGTTCCTGGGGCAGCTGAGGATAGGAAACCTGAAATGACCCTATCCTATAGCAATACTGATGAATATCTTGCATATCACCATAGAACCTTCATCTGGCGATGGATGGAGATAGAGACAGAGACCCACACTGAAGCACCGGACTGAGCTCCCAATGTCCCAATGAGGAGCAGAAGGAGGGAGAACATGAGCAAAGAAGTCAGGACCACAAGGGGTGCACCCACCCACGGAGTCAGTGGGGCTGATCTATTGGTAGCTCACCAAGGCCACCTGGACTGTGACTGAAAAAGCATGGGATAAAACCAAACTCTCTGAATATGGCAGACAATGAGGGCTGCTGAGAAGCCAAGGACAATGGCACTGGGTTTTGATCCTACTTCATGTTCTGGCTTTGTGGGAACCTAGCCAGTTTGGATGTTCACCTTACTAGACATGGACAGAGGGGGAGGACTTTGGACTTTCCACAGGTCAGGGAACCCTGTCTGCTCTTCAGACTGGAGAGGGAGGGGGAGAGGAGTGGGGGGAGGGGGAGAATCGTGGGAGGAGGGGGAGGGAAATGGGAGGATGGGTGGAGGCCGAAATTTTTTTTTCAATAAAAAAATAAAAAATATACTGTTTTGGATAGTTGAGGGGGGCTGGTGATAAGTGCCCAGAATCCCCGTGTGAAAGCTCTTGGACAGCAAAAAGGCTGTGAAAAGCCATTGTGTAAAGCTGTGGTGGTAAAACCTGGGTGGCATTGGAGACAGAAGACATTGGAGATGCCACAGATATGAGATATCTTCAATATAAGTTGCAAACAGGAAGAAGAAGCAGTCTAAGTGAGATGCGGATGATTTAGCAGCAAAGCTGAAGGGCTGGACCATCTAAAGCCTTTGAAGTCAGGAGGTACTATGCATGGAGCTCCAGAATTGATGTTGACATTGTCTGCTTTTTGTCTTGCCTGAGTTCAATATTTCTTCACTATGCTCCTGTACCTCCCCTTTGTAATGGTAATGTGCATCCTCTACCTATATATTTTGAAAATAAATAATTTGCTTTTGTGATTAGTAGGGGATTACAGCAAATACATTGCCTTGATTCCCAGAAATTACTTTTGACTTTCAAACAATATTTAAAATGCAAAAGAGTATCTCAACCTTTGGGACTGAACTAAACACATTTTTTTCATGATATCATGAAATTTGTCCTCAAATCTTGCACATATATACACAATATTAACCACTTTATCCCAGCCCCCAATCCAGCACACATTCCCTGAAAACCTGTTGGCCACTCCATTCAGGAAGTAGATAGACTAATAGAAAATTTTCTCTCTCCTGGAATATCTCTTAGTTTGTCAAATATAAATGGATTAGACATTGTTGTTGTATTTATTGTCTGTATATATTATATACAGTCATTGTACTTATTGTAAATAGTTTTTCTTTTATTAGTTATATCCTTTTTATTTTCAAGAAAAAGGGGAACTATAGGGATATTTCATTTATATTTTAATAAATAAAGTTAACCTAAAGGTCAGAAAAGCAAAACAGTCAGCCACTGGCTCTTACCTCTACCACAGGCCAAAATGGCGATCCTGCCTGCTGGAATCCTCAGAATGAGACTGTGAGTGAAACCTGTCTCCTCCCATCTTATATTCCTTATATTGAACACCAACATCTGTCTCTGGGTTTTTATTAATTGTGTTACATTTGACACCCAACATTTGGGGTATGAATTCACAAAAAATGTCATTTGCCTGAAGCATGTTAATCACTTGAACAGGTCAGAACTGGACCCAAACCTAGTCACCCATGTTTGGAAGAAAAGCTAGTGCTCCCAACCTCATTCACCCCATTCCTTAGCTTCTGCAAAGGAAGTAAGATGATAATTTCATACTGAGAAAAGATACAAAACCACATGGCTAAACATAGGTAAGAATTATAGGTTAATTCAAGTAGTAAGAGCTAGTTAATAATAAGCCTGAGCTAATAGGCCAAACAGTTCATGATTAATATAAGCCTCCATGTGGTTGCCATAGGACTGGGTAGGACAAAAATTCTGCCTACACTCTCCTCTATTACAAATCTAATCTCCCAATTTCATCCCAGCTCTCTGACAGACCTTCTGCTGTGACCTTCTTTCCTCTTGGTTCCCATTCCCAAATTCACAGGGAGAGCTCTTCCAACATTCCCCCTCCCCAAATTCATCCAAATATTCTAGTCTCAAACAATAGTCAGTATTCCCTGGGAATCATCCAGTCATGCCAGTCAGAAAATCGACCAGACTAAGTGCAGATCTTTACCTTTTCCTCCTTCCTTCCAAATCCAATCTTTTAATATGCACCCAGCTCAATAACAAACTACCTACTGCGACCTTCCCTCCTTCCTCTCATCTCCAGTGGATCATATAGAACTTTCCCATCAGACTTCCATCCCCAAACATATCACTTTATCCCCATACCAAACTCCAATAGGCATTTCCTGGACACACATTGAATAAATGTTAATAGAATTTAAACATTTCAGAAGTACTGATATATATATATATATATATATATATTATAATTGTGCATATACATTTATACATCTACATATACCTATGCATAGATACATACATCTATGTATATATACATACAGAATAACAGTGATAAAAGAGGTCAAAAATTAGAAATAGATAAAGTAGTAATATATGAGAAGTATTGAAAGGAGAGAAACCAGAAATGTTACAATTATTTTATCATATAATTATCATAATCTCAAAAAAATATCAAAATGTAGTTAACTATGAAACTCTTAAGACATTTAGAAATTTTACTTTGACAACTCTATAATTTTTTATCTCCATTATGTATCTAGAGTCATATACATATAAAAAGTATCTCCTTTGTAGTACATATTGGGCTAATACGTATATCAGCACACTGTAATAGATTTTACACTGTATTTGGTCAGACTATGGATATTTGCAAAATGATAAGGTAAACCTAAATCTTTGAAGAAATTTTTTTTTAAATGTTTGTGTCCTCTTATAAACAAAAAGACAAGGTTATGAACTGTAAAACCCTCCTAATCAAGGGTGTCTCAGGAATTCAATTTCTGTGAATAGACACCATGACCACAGCAACTTTTATAAAGGAAAACATTTCATTGGACCTGGCTTACAATTTCAGATGTTTAGTCCTTTATCATCACATTGAGACATGGTAGCATATAGGCAGATATGGTGCTGGAGAAAGAACTGAAATTTAATACTTTTTGATTAGTAGACAAGTTAACTGAGACATTGGGAGTAGCTTGAGCATAGAGAAGACCTCAAATCATAGTGTACAGTGACATTCTTCCCCCAACAAGGCTATACCTGCTCTAACAAAGCTATAAGTCCTAACAATGCCACTCCCTATGAGCTTAAGTGTGCCACTTACATTCAAACTACTGCAGAGGGAAGCATTTTAGACTATTTAACATGATAAAGACAGCTTTAAGAAGTAATATTTTAATACATCTCTATTATACATTTCTAAACTAGTTATCTTGCTAATGCATGCATAGATTAAATTGGAATCGGGTCAATTAAAGTTATTCATGTGAACTTTTCATTATGCCTTCCATAAAAATGTGCAGATTAGAACTCTGGTAAAAAAATGGTAGCAAGGCTTTCTGTTATCAGAAAATCTTTTGATAAACTATGTAAAAGTGGCTTAGACCAGTGATCACATCACTTGGAAGACTGAGTCAGGATTGCTTTAATTACAACACCAGTCTTGGCTCTTTAGTTAATTTCTGGTTAGAACTGGGCTAGAGAAAAACCCTGTCTAAATATAACAGAAATGTATTTTAAGAAATTATTTTCTAGTTCGAGGCCAGCCTGGTCTACAAGAGCTAGTTCCAGGACAGGAACCAAAAGCTACGGAGAAACCCTGTCTCGAAAAATCCAAAAAACAAAACAAAACAAAAAAAATTATTTTCTAGATTACTAAAAGTAACTGGAGACAATACCATAGACAAGTTATATAATAAAGTTAATATGTGCAGCACATCTAGTGAAATGTAGTTTATATACATGTATAGGTAATCTGATGTGGAAAACATAACTGAATTAAGCAGTACTTATCTGGGATATTTAATTCATTAAGGAGTATTTTAAAAATATTAAGATAAAATTAAGATAAAAGCTATTTGTTTCCACTAAAGTTCCTAAGTATCTATTAAAAAGCAAACATGAAAGTGATAGCAATGAAACAAAGCAATTGCTTTGGTGACGACTAGATGCAAGGCACAGAAAAATGATTTTATTGAAATGATACTTAAATTGACTGAGGAAGGTTATGAAGACATCTTGTACGCTAGAAAGTTAGATGTACTATAGGATACACACTCTAGTGGCTAGTAGTCATTAGAAATAGGAACTATATTGTAAACACAATTGGTGATGTATATAATGTAACAAACAATGGAGGAATGGTGTATTTTCCAAGATCTACAGTAATTTGCCGTTGTTGAGTAATAATGTAGAAAGGGAAGTGTCTATTGATGGGGCCAGACAGCTGGAATAGAAGGATCATATTACACATATCAGAGCCAATTCCTGTGGAGGATAAGTATGCAGAGAAGCAATCACCATGTATTTCTCTTCTCCATAAAAAATACATGGCCAGCTGTGCTATCAATTTAGAGACAAGCATATCAGATGGCAATTAAAGTCATGAACACAAAGCTTAAATTAGAGGGGAAAGCACACACCATTCATGTTTGGACACTAGTGTGGTCCAGCTAAAACATGTACTCTAAGGAGGAAGTAAGGATCAAGTTCATATTCATTAGCAGCACAGGACAGGGAAGTCAAATAAAATGAGCATTGAACACATGCCCTGAATTTGGCAATTGTCAGGGCATTTATCTTAATGAGAGAAATTCAATGGAGTGGAAATGTTGCAGGAGACATTTACAAATCTGTAGCAATAAATAAATAAGGAAAACAAATTTAAGGCTAATATTTCTACTTTTAAAATCTAAAACCATTTTTAAAATTGTGAATACTAAAAACTTGTTTTATTTATTTTTGATTTTTTTTGAAAAAAAAAGGCTCCATTAACACAAGGAAATTTAGTGATTGAGACCTGCTTTTATTTATTTATTTTTATTAAAACAGATTTTTTATACAGTATATTTATATTATGTTTTATCTGACCCTAACTCTTCCATAACCTTTTCCCTCTTATTATCCCACCCAAATCCATACCCTTTCTTTCTCTCTTTTATTAAAATAGAAATGGTGAAAGTTATTTCCCTCAAACGAATGTGTAAAGAAAATGTGGAACATGTACACAATGGAGTTACTCAGCAATTAAAAAAAATGAAATCATGAAATTTGCAGGTATCTGGATAGAACTAGGAAGATATCTTCCTGAGTGAGGTATGCCAGACCCAGAAAAATATATATGATATATTTGATTATATGTGCATATTAGCTGTTAAGTCAATTAAAGCCAAGCTATAATCCATAAAACTACAGAACTTGGATATAGTTAAGGGACAAATTGAGTTGTTGGCCAAAGGTGTTGCATAGTAATCCCTACACAACTCGTATTATTGCAAAGACTAGAAGTTGCTTCTACAAACTGACAAGGTCCTGTTACTAAAGATAGCACCTACACAAGAAAGTCACTGAACATGCAAAGTGGAGGGGTGTCTATATAATAGAACTTTCACATATTATATTATAGCATCTTTGGTACTAGAAGGTACTTGACATGCTGCGAAAGGAGGATGTAAAGACCAACCAAGCTCAAACGCTTTGATCTACGATGGTGTCCTGGCCACAAGATGTACTAGGGAAATGGTGGGACAAAGTTTGTGGGAGCAACTAACCAATATCTCATTTGACTAAGGCTGCAAGATGGAACCAGTCCCTGACACTGCTTGGGTAACCTTGAACCTGAGTCTAGTTAGCCCAGGAACCTAATGTAAAAGCATACAGTACTGTTCCAAATAAGAAAGATAGCAATAAAATGACATCAAATGACATTCTGCTATACTCATAGATTAGTGCCTTGTTCAGCCGTCACCAGAGAAGCTTCCTCCTGCAGAAGATGGGAACAAATATAGAGATATACACCATGCATTATGCAGACAGTGAGAAACATTGAAACACTTAGTCCTAAATGGGATGCCTCCATCAAATCTCTCTCCTCAAGTCTCAGAGAACCCTAAAAGAGGAAGCAGAAAGAGTCTGAGTCAAATGCAATGGAGGACACCAAGCAAACTACACTCTTTAAGTAAACATGATCAAAGTTCACATGAACTCATAGAGATTGAGGCAGCGTGAATAGTGAATCTTCACTTGGTCCTCTGAGTACATATTATGGTTTTTAGTTTAGTGCTTTTTATGTGATTCCTGAGTCTGTGACCCAGTGAGTTTCTGTTTCTTGTGCCTTCTCTCAGGCACTTTTCCCTGTATTTGCTTGTTTTGTTCAATTGTGATGTGTTAGTTTTTGTTTTATCTTCTTTTCCTACTGCCCCTCTGAAGCCTGTTTGCTTTTTAATGATAGACAAGACTGTATCTAGATGAAAGAGGAGGTACTGAAAGGAATGAAGGGATGAGAAACCATTATCAGGATATATGAAGTGAGGAAAAAATATCTATTTCCCATAAAAGTAGGGGGGAATACAAACAGGCATCTCCAAAATATGTGTTCTTCTGCTGCCACGTAGCTGATTTTAATGCTTGCCTAATTTAAAGCACATGACTGTTTTTCCTGCTTTTCTCTAGTTTCTTTCTCCAGGCAGTTGCTGAGACTTACAACTTACCTGCCTGTGCTTTTCTTTTAAGCCATAATAAAAGTGTTTTTGAGCACCAGTGTGAATCCATTTTTTAAATTCTTTTATTAATGAGACTAGGAATTTTATAAGACTATGACTCCCCCAGTATAAAAGGGGTATTTGGACACTGGTTGTTTATTTCTCTTTGATTGCAGGTCACTGCAAGGAAAGCAGCTTGCTTCTTCATATGCCTCCAGTATGCTGTTCTAACTCACCACCAGCTCTAAATCAACTGAATCAAAAGATCATGAACAAGGCACTTAGAAGGAACTTTTGGCCCTTGATGTTGATTTCAGTTATTGTGCCATGGCAAACCTGGTGAAAATTTTCTTTGTTCTAATATTAGGGATATCTTGAAATATGGCTTACTGTAATAATGGATAATTAATGATGCAAAAGGACAACTATTATCTTGCTATAAGAAATTATGGAGAAGAAAGAAAGGAAACGATGGTAAAGGAGACAGGGAGAAAGAAAAGATGAAAGGACAGAGACAGATAGGCAGAGATAGACAAGAGATAGAAAAAGACAGAGAGAAGAACAGGTTGAAATTTACGATAAAAAGGCAGCCAAGTTTGAAAACTGAATGGTTGACCTTGAAGGGAAAATGATTCAAGGAAGATTAAAAGGGATATGAAATTATTCATATACATTTCCTTATGAAATATAACTAATGAAACATCTTGAATTTTGAATTACCTGACCATAAGTCTTTATGGATCATAATTAGGCCAAATTCATACTATTGTCAAGTGCATGTTCTTTTAACTACCTTCCATTTATGAAGCAGAGGCCTGGAGAACTAGAAATTTCATGTACTGAAGGGGGAGTTGTAAGTTGTATGAAGCAGAAGACAAATCAGTTATTTTCCCTGGTCCTCTGAGAATGGTTACAAATGGAGTAAATAAGATCAGAAAAAGTAAGAAGCAATGAACATATACTTGAAAAGTACACAGGGTAAATTAAAGTGGAGTAAATAAAGGCAGCGTAACAAAATAAAAATTATGTGAAGGGAATTAAAAAAGAGGACTGAGTGAAGGCCAGATATTTGATTAGAGAAATGTGACAAAATGGTACAGTAACCTCCCATGTAAGTGTGTGTATAACTGGATGAAGGCAGTAGTTAGTTAAAAGTTGTTTGAATACATTTGTAGTGGGATTTATCTGAACTATCCGAGCAATGAATTAAAAATACTAAAAAAGGGGAATCTAGAGCTTAAATCCAGGGATGCCTAAGCAAGAAGAGGTATTGGCTGGATTTGGGGTATTCATATAAAAGTTCAAATGTCATCTGCATGTTCCTTATGCCATGATCCTGCTACAGCCTGGTTTCGAATTCTGAGACTGGGAAGGACATAGGCAGGAAGAAATGAAGTAGTATCTGACCACCTGAAGAGTTTCACACAAATGACTGGTCCCAAAGAGCTCAAGTCATCTTTACTACTTCTTTCAAACCAAGCATGCTGCATGTTTTTCCATACTAACAAACATGTTTTTCCCACGTTAAATATGTTTTCCCTCAACCTTTACATCAAAATATCAATAAACCAAAAAAATGCCATTTTTCTAGCTTGGGCAAATATGGATCCAGTTACATCCTGTCTTTAAAAACCTCCAAAGTGATAACAGATTAACACAGGCACACATTTTCAAGAACAATCTCATTCAAAACATATTTACAGACATAAGGATAAGCTGCCTGTATACAGTTGGCTTGCCTTTCTGAAACTTCCCATTAACTTTTATTGCCTCTTATCCTGTCAGGACTAAATCAGAAGAGTACCAAGGGTCTGGAGTGACAAGTGGCATCCCCAGACAAGAAACCTGAGAAGCATCAGCTGTCACAGAATTTTAGGGAAAATATTTGAGGAAAAATGGGGTTTCTGTGAATGTTCACGTCTGTTCCATGCATGACTGACAAAGTGACACTAAAAAGCGCCAATAGAATCATCAGTATTAGGAGAGAGATGAGAGAGAGTGTACAGGCCCCGTGATCTCAGCAGTGTTCTTCTCTGTCTCAAAGTCCATTGGGCCTTGCTGAGTGAGACTGTCCCCATGAACGTTGCCTTATCTGAAGTCCTGTTAGATAAGCATTCATATACTGGCCCAACATTAGGCCACATGGCTCCCAACATCTTACAAAATTATGTACTTGGTAAGTCACTGAAATAAATTTGCTCAGAATATATGAGAAAATTTTATATTAAAGTTAGTGTATTTCCCTTGGAATGTTACACACGAATCTACCACTGAAATATGCCTTCAGACAACTAAAATATCTCAGGATAATACATATATAACATGTTTTCAATATAACTATGCACTCAGGAGTTTTTACTCATTTCCTAATATATACATTTCAAAACCTAATGACTTTCCTAGTGAAATCATGGTTATTAGTGGATAATCTACCTCCACTAGTTTCCTAAACTAGCATCACTCCTAAAAACATCTAGAAAAGTTTGTCCTAATACACACATGAGTGCAGTTTCATCTTTCATCAAGGAACATCATTTTGGAACAAACAAAGACAACTACAGAAAACCATAATCAATCAAAATACAGAGTTTTAGAGCTGAGTCCCTAGAGATAACATCTACAAAACATGCACACAACTAAAGCTTGCAGAAAACCGTGGTAGATGCTGCAGAAGGTTTTAAGAGACAGAATCAGAAAGTGTGCTGTAAGATTGTGTGAGAGTAATATTAAAAGGTACAACCATAAAGTCTCATCGACAACACTACTCATGAGAAGAGCTAAAGAAAGATGATATTAATGGACATGCCAATGTGGATGGAATGAAGCCCACAAGGCCTCAACCCGACACGGAGAACTATGAGCAATTGATTACAGTTTAGAGCAGGAGAGATGTTCCCTCCTAAGGAAGAGTACACTAATACTTATTCATTACTAAACAGTCAGTCCTGAAATGCATATATGAGTAATATATGGACTGAACAGGTTATATTTAGTTATATATGTACATATATATGTATATATTCACATATACCAATATATGTGTTATACACATCATGATTATTGCACATATATTTAGGAATATATAATATATGTACATACATACACATATATGTATATATGTGTATGCAATAATAATTGAATTATAAAGAGAAACAGAGGGATATATGGAAGGGTAAGGAGGTAGAAATGGAAAATGTCAAATCTAATTAAACATATATATATGTGTGTGTGTGTCTGTGTATACATATATACACACATACCTACATATCCTACTCTGTTCAAAAGTTATGTCATTGATAGGGGTTCACTTTGAATGAGGCACAGATTCACAGAGGCACACCTATGTTAGTGCAGATATTTGTTTAATTATTCCTCTTTTCAAATTACATGCGTAGAGGTTAATTCACTTGGATTTGAAGCTGAAGAGCAAAATTTTTGTTTTTTACAACAGATAGTTTTTCCCTGATTCCAGCATAAGTAAAGCCTAGAAAACTGATAAATTGCTTGGATGTTATGCAGAATATGACATCATTATTTCTCATCAATTAAAAATAATTTGTGCAGGTTTTGTTCATATTGAACTTTATAATCAATACTGTAGGAAATATGACACGTGACTGTTTTAATTAGTCTAGTGAAAATTGATATTATAGAAGAAGCCAAAAATTATTTTAAGGAGATAAAGAGTTCAGTATATTCTTACTATTTGGTTCTATAAATCTTGTACTATTGTGATTGCTTAAATAAACGCTTGTTTACTTTCAAAGTGTATCAGAAGAACCACAAATTAGTTTATTTAATGTGTCTTCAATTATACAGCATAGCCAGTAGGAGTTCAAGTTAACAAGACACAATCCTAACTACCCTGCTATTATGCGTATACATGGGTGAAATTCATTTTAAATATTAAAGGAGCTTAAATTTCCATTATATTTCTTGAACATTGTCAAAACTTGTGAATGATATGATCAGTAAGGAGTTCTGAGACCTCTGACCACCATAACCGTGTATGAAACACAATAAGGAAAAGACAAATGGAACTGAGATCTTTGTGCTGTGTTTTTCAAATGGTAAGAGTTTGTCACAATGACTGTCATCCTTTATAAGTACTGTAACAGGATACAGTTTTAAAACCACATTACAGAAGTCGGGCGGTGGTGGCACACGCCTTTAATCCCAGCACTCAGGAGGCAGAGGCAGGCAGATCTCTGTGAGTTCGAGACCAGCCTGGTCTACAAGAGCTAGTTCCAGGACAGGCTCCAAAACCACAGAGAAACTCTGTCTCGAAAAACAAAAAAACAAACAAACAAACAAACAAAAAACCACATTACAGACTGATCAAATATTTTCTTGCTTTGGTACAAGTTCAGAAGATGCTGCTTTTAGTACTCTGCTGAAATGTGATGTAGCAGCTAACATCATAACATATATATGAAAAATAAATTAAATATGAATATATGTATTACTTGCATAAAGAAAAATTCCAAAATAACATGTAGGAATATATATATATATATATATATATATATATATATATATATATTACAACTGACAAAACGAAACAAGAACCCAAAAGCAGAACAGTAATATAATTTCTTTCACCTAAGATTAAGAAGAACTTTTGGCTAAATCTGTCAGAGTAACAGTAAAAATGAGGGAAAAGAATTTTATGGTTAAAGATGGTGTGAACATGGTCCAAAGAAAAGACAAATAAACAGACTGAAAAGCATGTATGTGACATATATCAGAGATGAAGGAGTAATATTTTCATTTTAAAGAGCTTCTGAAGTTTGAAAATGAAATAATCAAAATCTTTTTTTTTTTAACTTTCTTTTTGTTTTATTGAGAAAAAAAAACAATTTCCGCCTCCTCCCAGCCTCCCACTCCTGGACTGAGCTCCCAAAGTCCCAATGAGGAACAGAAGGAGGGAGAAGACGAGCAAGGAACTCAGGACCGCGAGGGGTGCACCCACCCACGGAGACAGTGGGGCTGATCTATTGGGAGCTCACCAAGACCAGCTGGACTGTGACTGAAAAAGCAGGGGATAAAACCGGACTCTCTGAATATGGCGGACAATGAGGGCTGCTGAGAAGCCAAGGACAATGGCACGGGGTTTTGATCCTACTTCATGTTCTGGCTTTGTGGGAGCCTAGCCAGTTTGGATGTTCATCTTCCTAGACCAGGATGGGGGGGAGGGGGCTTTGGACTTTCCACAGGGCAAGGAACCCTGACTGCTCTTCAGACTTGAGAGGGAGGGGGAGAGGAGTGGGGGGAAAGGGAGAGGATTGGGGGGACAGGGAGAGGAGGGGGGGGAGGAGTGGGAGGCTGGGAGGAGGCGGAAATAATCAAAATCTTAACAAGCTCTAGATCTCTGACAATACCTCAGAGATTTTAAACAAAAGGCAATAGTTTCTTAAATTTATAAAAAGGCACATCTCACTCAAATTAAGATATACACATTAAAATCTAAAGCCTACTGTCTTATCCGAACTACAAGATCGACAATTCCAAAGTTTTATTACATTCCTAATTGTACCTATGGGGGAAACAATATAACACTCTAACAATATAAAATTACTATGTAAGTGACACATTATAAATCATAGCTAGATAGACATAAACCATATTGGTGCTAGACTCAAGTTTCAAACTCTGGGTCATCGATTCTTCCGGATAAGTCAGGGATTTCCTACATGCTTATACTTGTCTGACATTTGTGATGGCAAATTTTCCAAAATCTTCTGAATATAAGTTATTCTTCCTGACTCCTTTTAGGTACACTGGCTTGACAACACTTCTCTTTGATATTTGTTCCGAGTCTCTGCTGCTGTGGAACAACCTTTTCTACACTATAAATATGTATTACTGTATTAACTGAATTACTCTCTTTTGTTAATAAGAAGTTGACAGGTCGGAAGCTGGGCAGGAAGTTAGGCAGGAACGCCACACTGAGATTGCTGGAAGAAGGAGTCTGAGGAGTCCCCAGCCAGAAGCAGAGGGAGCAGGTGATGGGTGTGCCATGCTAATAACGGGACCACCATATGGGTCAACTTAAAAATGTAAGAGTTAGTTAGTAATAAGCCTGAGTTATTAGATGAGCATTTATAATTAATGTAAGCCTCTGTGTGGTAGTTTTTTTTTTTGTTTATTTGGTTGGTTGTTTTTTTTTTTTTTTTCGAGATAGGGTTTCTCTGTAGCTTTGATGCCTGTCCCGGAACTAGCTCTTGTAGACCAGGCTGGCCTCGAACTCACAGAGATCCACCTGCATCTGCCTCCCGAATGCTGGGATTAAAGGCGTGTGCCACCACAGCCCGGCCCTCTGTGTGGTAATTTAGGATGTGGCTGTCAGGCATTTGGGAACAGGTGGTTGGGACAGGAAACACCTGCCTGAGCTCTGCCATTTCTCTTGAGTCTCAAAGCACTATAATATGCAAAAAAAAAAGTTTCCAAGAGATGATTACAATTTTTATTTATTTGAGTGTTCATGTGGTCTCACAGGAATATTATCAGTTCATTTTGTAGACATTATTTTGTTCATCTCACTAAAGGAAACAACAAGAGGTATACAGAGAACACCAAATCCTTGTTTAATTATTCAGACTTGTCTGCAAATAGGACACACAAGTGAATTAGCTTTCCAAGAATTTTTTCCAGATAATTCATAACCAATTTTCAAATGTTTGAATAACAAAACACTATCACAATTTTATATGACCATTGATTTTCCAAAGTAGTACATCAATTCTCACTATAAATTCCATTCTCCATAAAAGATATCTCATGTTTTTACTGTTCTGTCATTTCCAAACAAAAGAAATGGCTAAAATTGTTTAAAAGAGAATTCATAAAATAAATGATACTATCTAAAATATTTTTATATTTCATCTTAAATAATCACTCACATTCATTGTATTATTTTTGTTTTAACATAATATTTAAAGAACTACATTGACTTAATGTATGATTATTATTTATATATATATATTTTATTTTGTTACATTTTTGTAATAAAAATATAAAATTGAAATTACAAATTAGAGCCGGGCGGTGGTGGCGCACGCCTTTAATCCCAGCACTCGTGAGGCAGAGGCAGGTGGATCTCTGTGAGTTCGAGACCAGCCTGGTCTACAAGAGCTAGTGCCAGGACAGGCTCCAAAGCCACAGAGAAACCCTGTCTCAAAAAAAAAAAAAAAAAAAAAAGAAAGAAAAGAAATTACAAATTAGATTGAAATAAAATATTGAATTAGATGCAATTATTCAACACTTAATAAATTAAGTTTTCAAAGAAAATAAAGTGTCACACAAAGACATTAAACTTGAGTCTAGTGAAACATCTCAGTGTATAAAGAGCTTGTTGTGTAAGTGTGACACTTATATTTCCAAGATCCATATTTCTTCAATGAAGACGGATTAGCAGGGCTGCGGCATATGTTATAAGGTGCCCATGTGCAACAAGTAATTGGTACTCTACAAATTCAAATTTAAATCTATTAAAAAGCCCAAGGAAAGATTCTGAAAGCAAGTTACTTCTAAAAAACTATTAAGAGATGTTGATGGATGGCTAAGTTACAGTGTGAAGGATAAAATAACCCATACGCAATACAATGTCTACAAAAATTCACTATTCAAATAATATTCGTAACACAATTGCTTTAATGATGACTTTTGCATTTACTCTTGAATGTTGGGGGCTTTGGGGAATAGCACATTGCTTCATTCATACAAGGATTATTTGTTCTGTATTTGACGCAATTGTGGACAATTCATTCTGATTTATTTTTAAATGGGCATTACTATCTTTGTTGTTTGACAATAACAAATAAATTTCACACCAATCAGAAAAGAAAAAAAACATCCATATTTAATATGGAGATAAAAGAATAGGATATACCTTTGACTAATTTGTAGGTTAGAAGCTCTACATAAACAATTTTTGATTTTCCATTTTCACCAGTATCAGTACAAGACATGTCACAACTGTTGTTTAAACAAAACACAACTGTTACTGCTACATGAAAAATAAAACAGCAAGCAACAGAATGTTGCTTTGAGGAAACATTTTTAACTGAGAATGAGTATCTGAAGCAGTACAGTATTAACCTTTCACTTGGTAAACTCAACCTTCATTAATGGTCAAAATACAGTGCTTGAATTTCATACTGCTGGAATTGAGAATTAAGTTTTGAAATATTTGGGGGCCAATGTTTATGAATTGTGTTTTCATGAGCACAACTGATATTTAGCCTATGAACTTTGGAAGTCAGGATCCTAAAAGCTTTTTGTTTTCCAGAAACTGATAGAATGGTCTAAACTTATTTTGAACATTTTGATTTTGCTTTTCCTCATTTAAATGCCAATGTAGCCATCAAGTTTCATTGTACAGCATCTTTTCTATCAAAATCACTTCTAATTAAATACTTCGCAGAGAAGAAAAACTTACTAAACCGTTTTACAGCTTTGAAGTTGCTTGGCAGTCAAGAGGACAGATTTCAGTCTCACAGAGATAATTTTATGGAAAAGAAATGCACTGATTCTCTTTGACATCATTGGATTGATGTGTCAGGAATCAAGCCTATTTCTCAGCACTACGCTCAGTGTATGTGAGTGAGTGACTGTGGAGATGAGAGAAAGTGTCTGTGTTTTGCTGAGCAGGCCAGGAATTTAAGAGGAAATAGATTACTCTTGAGTTCAAGGAACTTAGATTTACGGGATGTGTTTGTGTGCTGAAGCATATCAAGCCTGCATAAAAGCCAGCAAATTCCCCAAACTCCAAATCATTTAGTAATCTCGATAACAGCCTATCTTCTTATCAAGGAGAAACACCCTACGACCACTGCTAAAGCTTCAAAGCCTATCATTTAAAACAAAGCTCTAGGAAATCCCTTGTTTTTAATATCAGAGGCTTATTACATGTGCTTTAAATATAGACACTAGTATAGAAATAGGGATTTTTTAAACCTTAGGTTTATATATGCATATAAACTAAAGTAAAGACTATTAAATATGTTGGCTAGCTCTTAATTGCAATCTCTCTGGTTATTATATCTTTAAAAGAAATCTGGTAAACCAACCAACAGGCATGTCAAAGTAAAGGTCAGACTAATACCTGGGAAGGTACAGCAACGGATTTGGTGGGGAAAACTGATTAAACTAAGGCAGCTTAATTCAAAGCAGCAGGAGCAACAGATGCTGTTGCCTTTGTTTATTTTCCCTTGTTGCCAGATGGAAAGGGAGAAATAAATACTAGGACGGAAAAGAAAGCTGCTGAATTCTGTTTCTACTCCACTTTAGCATGCTGCAACATTTCAACATGCAAAGTAGTCTCGTATGAGTAGAAACGTGGCTTGTTTAGCTTGGAGGATCCATCCTTGGTGACCATCTATATCTTAAGTGGAGGTAGCAGCAGATTGGGAATCATGTACATCCACAAGGTACATGATTGGTTAGTGTTTCTCACAAGAATGAACAGTGATATATTACTTTTTCTGGAAAGCCTTAAAACAACCATAATGACTTAGTTTCCATACTGGACTGTAGGTATATCTTAAAAACAAGGATTTCATCCTTTTATCACTAAATTTTGAGGAAGTTATATGGGTCACAGTACCGAACTATAATCTTAGTTACTAGGATTCAACATAAAATAATTTTTTATGTTTTTCATACTACTTAAGAATAGTTTTTTCCCACTTCATGCTTCCCATTATTAAATTGCAGTACCAGGACCTTCTATACATGCATATGTTTTATATCAGTACTTCTTGTTTGAGCACAGTACAAAGGTCTTATACCTACAGATCTCCAGGGAGACCATGAATGTTAAGCATACATGATTGTCTTTCCAGTGGAAAAGTAAGAAACCTGTTCTTGCATCCAGAAAGCTGGGATTTGGGAATGACTACTAGCCTGTTGGTCATTTCAACCTGATGAGTCAGAATATATCAAGTTCCCACAACTAAGACTGGAGGAGGCTAATAATCTAAATGATCCTAATAGCTAGCCAGTGACTCCTCAAGCTCCCACAACTACTGTGAGAAGTGGCTAATAATCAAATGACCTCTATACTATCTCTATGACTGAGACCCAACCAGAATCTTCCTTGGGCCCTTATCAAGGAGCCTATCTCTAGAACCCATCTACGTGACATGTACCTTGAGTCAAGTTTCCCCAAAATCACACCTCCTTGTGCACTGGGGATTGCTTTTATTACAGCAGGAAACTTTTTGCCATGTCGTACTGTGTTTAAATTTGTTGAGAATAAACCACCTGGCATGAGACTTTCCAAGGTTTGATCCAGTAAACTGAGTTTTCCTTTTTACCTCTTCCCAGTCCATTCCCTTGCCTGACACCTGTAGGGTCCCCTTCAGCTTCTGAGATCACACACATATAGCCTAAGACATGGCTGGTGATCTAAAACTCAATAATTATTTATCCAAGAGTTGGCATATGCCAGGTAGGTTCATGTTTTGAAAATGAAGCAATGAAGAAGGAAAATAAAACAATCTCTCTCTCTTAAAGCGAGAGGCAAAAATAAATGATGTAGTGGTGTTTGTTTTATCCATTTTAATATCCCTAACAAAAGAGCCCAAGGCACAGAGAGCTTGCTAATTTTTTTTTTTTTTTTTTTTTTTTTTTTTTACTGAGAAGTATAAAAGTAGAGCAGAAAAGTTTGAAAAAGAAATTTAGCATGTTGGGAGAAGATGAGAAGAAAAGGCCAAGTGACATTGTGTGGTCATTTCTCTGTGACATGACAAGGAGTTCTAGAAGGGAGTTAAAAGAAATTGGAGTGATCATTCTGAGATGGGAAGGAATGGAAACTAATCTGTATCCTAACTCTTCCTAAACCTCCTCTCAAGGAGGTGGTTACAGTGGTAAAGTGATCCAGTCTCACCAACCATACTTTTGGGTGACTTGTCCTTTTGTGACAGTTAGTAGGGAAGCCAAAGCCCCATGCCTTAAAGTGCAGAATTTCCTCAGCATTCAAGAAAGGCTCTAACAACTAGCAACTTTTGGGTGGGCCTAGGTGAAATTTAAACATTTTATAAACATGATATTTGATCTAGTAGTGTTTATGTAACTCAGAAACAGTGGGAGGCATGTTAAGTTTCATCTGAGATGCAAACATCTTCTGGGGTTACTTAACAGTCATTTTGTTTTTTTGAAAGAAAGTACATATATCAGCAGAAAGACAGCCAAAATGAGGCAAGGCACAGAATCTAAGTGTTCTTGTATATTTTGGTCCCAAACCTTTTAGGTGCTAGAACATTGCTAGTTTCAAAAACTTTTCATAAAAAATCTTACATTTTTACTAGAACACGGCTTGTTTAAACTATGGAAACATGGGATTCAGTCATTTGCTACTGAAATAAGTTCTACCTAATGTTGTATATTTTATTGTCTTCATTTCTCAGAGAAGAAAATGGAGACATTAAGTCATTGGCTGAGTGCTGTTGATTTAAATTGGTATTTTGACTAGATCATAGCAGGAAGTCGTGATATGCCTGCCGCTGATAGCAATCAGTTGTTGTGTATTTACTGAAAATTCTGACACACTGAGAGACATGGGGAAACTAAGTTATAAAGAATATAATTTTTTTCTGACAGATGATTCAGAGAATACTTTCCTGTGTTCCAGATTTTCAGGCTAACCATTATGAATGTAAATATACATTGTATACATATTTAAACATTTTTAGGAATTTGTACCATGTATTTTAATCAACCTTAATTTCATAAGAGAAATGGGAGCTAAATTTCCACTGTAGCTGAGTATAGGCAAGCCCTTTCTTTTAATACCAATCACCTTAAGCTCTCCCAACAGAAGTTATACTTCTACAACTGCAGAAATGGACCCACAGAATTGCTGACTTCTGGTCAGGTTCTTAGTATTTAGAGGAGTCAGAGACCTAATTTCTAATTCTGTCCAAAACTGGTACAGTTGTTAAATGAGCAGGGTGTAAGTAATCTGATTTTATGCTATTTGGAAAACTTGAGATAAATCATCTGTCTTAAAATTCTCTTTGGATTTGACAATAAACTATTTAGTTACAAATAAAGTATAAATGTGTGTCACACTCCACAGCATTGCTCTGATTGACATGACTTGAAATGAAGACGTGGGATGAACTATTTAAGATCTTCTCCTAGTTTTGCACAGATCATTCGGCAAACTTTAAATATTTCAAATTCTGTTTTAAAATAGTTTCCTTAAATTTATGTATGCCACATACATATATTAGTGTTGAAAGTAACAAGAAATTGAGATTTTAATCATATATCAATGCAAAACTAATGAATTAACATACACCAGACGGTCTCCTTTCTTTTCTACAGCATCTAATTACTCTAAATATATTAGTGCATAAATTAGCATAATTGTTTCACATATTTTCTTAGTGCTCTTAAACACCCATAGAAAATATGTACATAATATTCTATATCATTGAGTGCATTGCATATTTCAATCCATTTGGACATGAAATTGAAAGTATTTATAAGCATGTGAGAGATGTGCAGACAGATATTCAAGTGTTAGAAATATTCTGCCTTGAATAATTTGAATATGATAATTAGTCTTAATAAACACTAAGAGGGCTTTTTAATCTTAGATTTCCATGTTAACATGCATTAACTCCTCCCTTTCCTTAGAACTCCCACAGAACATCAAACTTTCTAAAGACATATTGCAAAGATTGGATTTGGGATTACAGGAAGGAATCAAAAAAGGTAATGAGAAGAGTATCACATAATAATAATAACATAACCAAAAGTTTTTAAATCACCACAACGTCTCTTCAAGGTATTTAGACAAAACTGAAATTAAAAAACAATGTAGAATACCTATCTACATTCTAATCACAACGTATTTTCTAGATTTGCTCAATTAACAAATTATTACAGAAGATATTGTCATCTGATTAGGCATGCTAAATATTTTTAAATAAATTTACTTATATTTATCCAAATATAATCATATTCAATTGCTTAATACCTTAGTATATTGAAAAAAGAGATCTAAAAAAAATTAACGTGTAAAAAGAGGAAGAACAAGAAAACACATAGAGCAAATACAGAAATATTATATATGAAACTCCTTACTTCCTTAAATGAAAGACAAAATTTCAGAAGCATATTCAAGATGTGTGTGTTTGGCTTTCTGAAGTTCTGTACTATATAAGTCACTTTTCTATTGCTGTAAATGATATCATGGCCAAGGCAACTTAAAGAAGAAAGAATTTCCTGGGTTTTACAATTGCAGAGGGTGAATCCATCCCACTATTGTAGGGAGCATGGCAACAGACAGACATGCATGATGCTAGGGCAGTGGCAGAATTAACAGAGAGCTTTCATCATTATCCTCAAGCACATAGGCAGAGACACAGAAACAGAGACAGAGTCAGAGACAGACAGATACACACACACATACACACGAGAGAGAGAGAGAGAGAGAGAGAGAGAGAGAGAGAGAGAGAGAGAGAACTAGAGAACTAACTGGTAATGATGTAGGCTTTTGAAATCTCAAAACCCACCTCCAGTGACACACCTCCTCCAACAAGGCAATACCTCCTAATTCTTCTCAAACAGTTCCCTTAACTGAGTAACAAGCATTCAAATGCAGGGAATGAGTCTCCTTCAAACCACCACATACCATGTGAGGCACAAGTTAGGATTTCACCTTCCACCCATTTATGGTGAGCTTTTGAAACAATGGTAAGACTGGAATCGCTACATGGCATAGAATAAACAGATGTGGAGTAAAGTCCTCTACTGACTTAGAAAAACCATTTCATCTGAGCAAGAAACCTTCTTTCCATTATAATAAGTCACTACAAATTGATAGTTACTCTTTAGTATTAAATAATTTCTTTGTCATAGCTGATAACACAAAATAATTTTTTTTTCTCTTCGACTAAACATATTTAATTTGGAGACATAATGGTGATACTTAGGAGTGATGGAGTAAGGAGGAAGTTTGTTATATATTCATTTTGAAAGAGTCCTCTAAGACCTCAAGATTGTCTCTGAACTTCTATATCAGCATTCTCTGAGAAAAACTCGGGAATAAATGACTGTTAAAAAGAATTTAACAAAGGATATACTCTGAATGGAGACACAAACTGTCATACTCTACTAGTTTGGCAAACTTCAAACTATAGCTCTCCTAACTAAGGACTTCTTTGGTAAACACTAGAATTTGGTTATGTGGTGTAACATTTGAAGAATCAATAAACATTACTAATACAGCAGACGTAAACTAATTTGTATTAATAAATATTTACCAGGTTAACATGGTATGTTTAACACTAGGAATTAAGAAGGAGTGCCTGGAGGTGTCAGACACAGATATTCCAGAGATAAACTCCCCTCTCCTTTCCCATCTACCCCCATCCCAGCCTGCTCCTCCTCTATCTCCATTTAGAAATGGATTAGCCTTGCACAAAGCATGCTGTAGCAAGTTAAAGCAGAACTGAGTTCCTCCCTTTATGCTGAGGCGGGGCAAGATAATACAGCAGGGGAAACAGGTTACCAAAAGCCAGCTAAGAATCAGGAAGAGGTCCTCTTAGAAGAGAGCAAACTAGATAGTTATCACACTCATGCGAAGGTTCGTCCCATGTAGGTTCCCCAAGTGTTGATCCAGCGACTACGAGACTCTCGGAGCTAAGGAGGCAGGAGGCATGGATTTTCCTGTAAAGGGGAATTAAAAATAGATCTTCTGGGTAAACTAGGGCAGAGGTTGGTGAGATAGAGAGATAGGAACTAGAGGGAGCTATTTGGGAAGGTTGGGTGCCAGAGGGAGCTTGGATACAGAGTGGAGGGGGAAAGTAACAAAAGAGATGTCTTGATAGGGGCATCCTTTGAAGTTAGTAAAAAAAAGAAAAACAAACCTGGTGCCAGGGAAATTCCCAGGAATCCACAAGGATGACCCCAACTAAGACTCCTAGCAATAATAGACAGGTTACCTGAACTGGCCACCTCCTGTAAGCAGATTGGTGACTTCCCTAATTGCCTTCAGAGATACTGTATCCAGTAACTGATGGAAGCAGCGGCAGAGATCCACAGAAGAGTACTGTCTTGCAGAAGAAAGGGAGAGGGATGCTACCATGGGGGGAGGGGGGGGGCGTCATGATGGGAGAACCCACAGATCTTTTCTTTCTCTACAGCACTGTTACTCTTCTATACAATATTAACTTTTCTCCATAACTATCATCTTCAGAATTAATTTAATCTCCTCTTCCCAGAGGAAAACAGGCCTTTCTAAACTTCTTTTTACTTCCTCCACCTTCTGCATATCTTCTTCACCAAGCTTGTATGGTCTCTCTTGCAGTCTCTGATTGCTACCATTTTAACCATTTGTTTTTGCAGCAAATTATTTCTCTTCTCTTTTCAGCACACGATGTAAACTCCTTTTAACTTCCCTATTGCTAACTAAGCTAAGTAGAGGAGTTCAGTTGTCTATAATTGTTTTTTTCAGTAGTATTTGAAAGTGTGATCTCTCGGATTTTGCACACTGAAATATTTTTTTGTAAGTTTTCCACAGTGAAATCTATCTTGTCTCATTTCTAAATAATGAGATCAGGGATTTTAAAATATTGCTTTCAGATATGTATCATATCTGGATTTTTCACACCAATTTCTTTGTATTAAAAGTTACTTTCAGCTGGAGGGGTAAGGTAAGAGTCTGAAATTTTGTAGCGTCACTGACATGATTTCTGACTTTAAGCATTTCTGATCAGATATCAAGTGTCTTTTTCTTTTCAGATTTCTTTATGCCACCTGGAAAATAACTGAAGACCACACTAAACCCTCTGACTAAGAAATAGGCTCTTGACCCATTCCTAAGCCATTATAAGAATTTGAAAATGAATGGATCCCATTAATGCTACTGTGGGATCCTCTAGAACAGTAGTAGTGGGGGTGACTTCTCAGAAAGGAAGAATGTATTTTTTATTATAATATTTATTTATAAGAACCACTGTCTGCTTCTTATGTGTGGGTGCTTGGGATTAGAATCCAGATCCACATGTTTCAAAAAGGGGTGATCTTACCTACCACGTTATCTCCCCAACCCACCTTGCTGCTTTTTGTATCCATGGTTCAAGCATTTGAAGGCTGGCCAGAATAACTGTTTGTCATCTTAAATATACACATGAAGTTTTTGGTTACTCACATATATTGGGCTGTTTTTATGATAAATTTAGCTCAATTTCCTAGAGGGAAACTCAGTATAGACATAGCTTTTTACATGATAAAATCACTGAGCTCCAAAGTTACTGAGGAATTTTATGTCAAATGTTAATATATTTTCACTGTGTCTCAACAATTATTTTGTTCAGAGGACAGCAATTATATTTCTGCTTTTGAAACCCTGAGCTCTTTCACATTGAAGAGCACGCTTTATCATCTTTGTCCTTCAACTCAGCAAAAGGCAAAGATCCAGAATTAGGACTAAAAAGCTTATTGAGTTGAGCCAGTTCTTGGATTTAAAGGAATTTTAATCAAGAAAAACATTTCTTTTTTCTTCTACCCAACTGGACCAAATCAAAAGCAACAAGACACTGTGACCCAGCTCCCCTAGTTCCTCCCATTGTTTCTCTCCTTGCTGTACTAGAAATAGTCCCTTTGCTTCTTCAATTTAATAAAGGTAGAAAAGATCGAATTTCCTGACTTTACCCAAACCAATTAATCAGTCAGTAAATTAAACGCAGCTGTGGATTGAAACTCCCAGCTACCGTTTGGACTTAGGAGTCTCCATTATGCTATTGACAAAAAAATCAGGCTTATCGGCAGGAGAAGGGCATTCAGGTACTTTTGAAAATGAATATGATTCTCATCTTATTTTCCTGGGTTCACCTGCTGTGGATTCATCCACACACAGCACTATTGGAGAGATAAAAATAAAAGAATCTAAGTGTTGTCATTATAAGTCTGGTGTCGGTAATGCGACAGTTTAATCTCATAGCAGTGATAGTACTGCAAAATCTCATGTGTCAGGGGAAACCCCCTTATCTGAAATAATCACACTAAGTATTACTTACTTGATAGCTCTCTTGCAAAGTAAATAAATCAGTCTTAAGCTAATTAGCAAAACAAAACCACACACAAAATCTTAACGTGTCTATTTTTATCCTCCACGCGCCCAAGCTTAAGCTCCCGGTGCTGCTGCAGTTTGCAGAGCCCTGAAGTTTTGTGCTTGAGGGCTATTTGTATTTTTTTTTTTTTTCTGAATTGGTTGTCTACTACCTTCACAGTAGCTGTCCCACAGAGTTTGGTAACACTTCAAATTAAATGACACTAATTATACCTAACATGCGTTTGTAACAAGGATGCAAGTATTTTATAAATTCTGCTCGTATCCAAATGAACTTAAGTGGTAATTCAGGACTCTTTGGCTTGTAAATTATATGATTATACCTTCAGTAGCCTGAATCTCAATAATGTGAGTACACATCCATGGTATGACAAAAATCCTCTAGAATTAGTTCACTACGATGACGTTTGGGATTACCTAGTACAGTCTCTTTTTGAGTTTGCTGTTCAGGCCTTTCTACAGCATCTCACGGATGTACTCTTTGTACAGAAAATTACAACTAAAGGGATCATAAAAGCAAAGGATAGAAAAATGAATGAATGCTTATTTTCTGGAGCTGCTCTTCTGCTATCATTGAGACATAAACTAAATCATGTTTTCTTCATTCATTCACTACATTCTGTTTCCTTTTTGGTGCTGAAGATTGGACCCAGGCTACCCCATGCTAACTGGGCTTAACAAGCTACACTTCTTTTTAGTCCGGGAAGAATTTTTTTTGGATACATTTATTATTTATCAAACATAACTATTTTCTGAAGAAGTATAGTTCAAAGAATCTAGTATTTAATATGATTTTAAACAGCCCAGTGAGCCAGAAGCGTTACTGACCATTTAATCAAATCAACATCCTTAGGCATAAACAACAGCAAAAAGGCAAATCAGGATTAGTTTTATTTTTACATTTCTGAATGAGTCTATATTCAGTCTAACATCATTAAGTACTGTAAGCATTAATTCAATTGTATAATTATTATGCTTTCATAAATAAATTAATGAAAATACAGTTAGAGAAAGAAGCAAATCTTGAAATCTCAGAGATCACTGTACAATTGCCTTTCATATTTCAGTTTGTCACACATGTACCCAAAAGTCCCTGCTTATTAAGGGAAATTGAATTGAAATTCGTAAGGTAACCTGGAGCCTTAGATTGTGTCCCTCTAAAATTTACCCATCAAGAAATAATCTGTCCCAAGATGACTATAAGGAACCAGGAAGAAGTTCCTTATGGGGCATTATGTTAATTACATGTTTATACTGATTTTCTGGTTTCTAGAGTTTGTGAAGTCATATTCTTTTGTGTGTGACTTATTCAGTTCATCAGTTTTTGGTAAAGCGGACCGGTTGTCTAATTAATTCTTAAAGAATAAAATAGAATCATATGGAGGGATAAGATTATATTAGGTCCTATGTACATGTCTGCAATATACTACAATAAAAGCAAATTAATCAGACACTGGACTATAGTAAGTTTGTTGAATAAATATTTAAAAGCCATTTTTGAATTTTTTATATGAGTACTATTGTCGTTTGTTGGCAAGAACAAGTGGAGGCAAATATATTCTTTCCTGTGTAAAAAAGATAAGTATATATGTAGATATATAGCTTTTGTATTTTAAATTATTTTTCCTATAACCTGTGATGTAAAAACCTATTCTGAGTTCTGCTACACCTTGAAGTTATAATGAGCAATATTTTAAAATTGCACTATATACACTGAAGTCCATAAAAACAGGGTTCAGTCCCTAACCAACTGAGTCTCCTTAATCTAAACCTGTTAACTTTTCTGGTGACATCTGTCCCCGGGTAGTGAAGACTTCCTTGTTGTATGATGTTTCTTTACCTTAAACTTTAACCTCATCTTATTGGCTTGTGCTCCAATAAAAGCCATAGGGTTTCATATGCATTTATCTTCTTTCTTGACATTGTCCTTTCTCAAACTTCCTTAAAGAGTGCTCTACTTGGAATTCTTCTTCAAAGCCCAGTCATTTCATTTTCCTGTTGTACAGATGTTAATAGCTAACAACTACAGTTCTGCCTATATGTTAGAATTGGACATGGTTACCAGTAACCTTCTGCTCAGAGGCAGCACACAGCCAATGGCAAGTTAGTGGAAAGAAATAAGATCTTAGCCAAATGACTCAAGTTGGTAGAAAGAAAAATGTATTATCCAAAACTCAGAGGTTGGTCAACTACCAACCAGCTTCAGCTGCAACTGCAATCTAGACCTACTCTGGTGGTGTCACTTTTGTAAGGCAGCGAATCATCCTGCAACTTTCAGTCTCAAATGACATCTTCATGAATTTTAGTCTAAGATATGAGTCTCCCTAATTTATATCTATCTCTATCTCTATCTATATCTATCATCTGCCCTAATGCATTCAGTCTTCTAATTTGATGGCTTTCACTTACACCACAGGTAAAGCCAGTGGCCTATTCCATTATTTTTTTAATCAATTCTGTCTTACTTCTGTTTCTATACCTGCATAAAGACCATGATCAAAAACAATCTGGGGAGGAGTACACTTGCCTTAAATATTTTGATTTCAGTCCATCATTGAGGGAAGCCAAGTCAGGGACTCAAGCTGACCAAAAACTAAGAAGCAAGAAGTGAAAAAATCCATTAAAGAAACTTGGGAAAGGACAAACAAATAATTTGAGGAAATAAATAAATAGATAAATAAGTAAATAAATGTCTTAAATAATTCCAAGAAAGCCAAGAAAAAATAAACGAAAAGGTGAAGGAAGATCCGAAAATAAAAATAAAAGCAATAAAGAAAACAGAAGTTGAGGGAATTCTGGAAAAGGAAAATCTGTCTAAGTAAGCAAGAACTATAAGCACAAGCATCACCAACAGAATACAAGAGAAAAAAGAGAAAAATCTCAGGCATTAAAGAGAAAATAGATTAATGTTCTATTAATCTATTAAGAACATTATTAGTGTTATTAATGATTAATGTAACAAAGAAAATGTTAAGTCTAAAAAGTTTCCTAATGTAAAACAACCAGGAAATCTGGGACACTATAAAAAGACCAAACCTAATAATAATAGGAATAGAAGGAGAACAATCCCTCTTCAAAGGTCCAGAAAATATATTAAACAAAATCAAGGAAGAAAATTTTCCAAACCTAAAGAAGGATAATCTTATAGATGTATAAGAAGCTTACAGAATACTAAATAGACTAGAGCAGAATTAAAAGTACCCCCAAATGAACAATAATTAAAATACTAAGCACAGAATTAATAAAGAATATTAAAAGCTGCAAAGAAAAAATGCCAAGTAACATACAAGGGCAAACCTATCAGAATTACACCCGACTTCTTAATGGAGACTCTAAAAACAAGCAGGGCAAAGATGCCAGCCCATATGACTATACTCAACAAAATTTTCAATCACTATTGATGAGAAAACAAGCTATTTCATGAAAGTGTCAAATTTAAACAATATCTATCCACAAATTCATTCCTACAAAAGGTACTAGAAGGAAAACTCCAACCTAAGGAAATTAGCTACAGCCACAAAGGCACAGTCAATAGATAATTCCATAGCAGCAAAACCTAAAGAAGGGAAATGCGCGCGCGCCCACACACACACACACACACACACCACCACCACCACCACCACCACCACTAACAACAACAACAACAAAATAGGAATTATCACTCATCATTAATGTCTCTGAATATGATTGGACTCAATTTTCCAATAAATAGGCTAACAGAAAGGATACAAAATGGGATGTATCCTTCTGCTGAATACAAGAAACACACTTTAACAACAAAGACAGATATTAACTCAAAGTAAAGGGTTTGAAAAAGGTTTTCTAATCATACACACCCAAGAAGAAAGCTGGCATAACTATCATAATAACCGACAAAGTAGACTTCAAATCTAATGCTTTGATTGACTCCTGGGAACCTATTC
This sequence comes from Microtus oregoni, assembly GCF_018167655.1. Classification (NCBI taxonomy): domain Eukaryota; kingdom Metazoa; phylum Chordata; class Mammalia; order Rodentia; family Cricetidae; genus Microtus; species Microtus oregoni. Next base: position 23,049,711 of record NW_024543060.1, read on the forward strand.
CCTATACTCATTGGCTTACTCAGCCTTGAAACAAGGGGAAGTGTTTAGATTTATTGTAACCTGGCATGCCATGTTTTGTTGATACCCATGGGAGTCCTGCCCTTTTTGAACAGAAACAGAGGAAGAGTAGATGCAGTGGAGGTAGGGGAAGAGAATGGGAGGAGAAGAGGGAAGGGAAACTGTAGTTGTGATATAAGATAAATAAATTAATGTTTAGAAATTGCAACCCACCAAACATCCTGTTAGTATTTGAGAGCCCTTTTAACCAACACACAATTGAAATGTCTGTAAACACAGCAACTTATCTACTGTGTTTATGATATTTATTAGAATACTTTAATATTAATTAGCATTAATTTACTAATTCTAATATTAATTAGAATATTGATCAAGGGTACTCCTAAATTATCACATGTACCTACACAAAAAAGACCATTTTAAATATTCAAGTAGATTGTATATTGCATGATTCCTGGGAACACCATTTGAATGGCCTTTCAATGTTCTTTAATCAGGCAGGATCTAAAGACTCCCTTGAAATGTCTTCTGATTCAGTGGAAATAAATCATGTTACTTCTTTTCATTCTTCATGGGAGGTTCATACATACTAATAGAGAAAAATTAAATAGTTTCTGACTGTTCTCTGAACATGTGGCACACTTGCCATAACAGATATTTTCCATAATTTAAAATAGAAAATGTTATTATCTTGTTTGAGAATCTTTCTTGTTTTCACAATTCTTAAAAATTATTTACAGTGGTTATGTTATGATTTGAATGTGAAATGCCCATAATGTGTTGATTGATTTGAATATTTGGTCCTAAGCTGGTAGCAGTGTAAAGCCTTACTGAAAGAAGTAGGTCACCAGTAAGCAGGCCTTGAATCTTAAGGCCTGGCTTGACTTCCTGTTGTGTCTCTAGTTCTTGTTTCTGGTATTTGAGGAATGAAGAGTCCTAATTTCACACCAGTGTTATTATGTACTGCTGGCACCATGCCTTTTCTGCCACGGGTCTCTCCAACCCTCAAACCATGAACACAAATAAACCTTTCCCTCTCCCGATTGTCAGGTATTCTCTCACAGCGATGAGAACTTTAACAGCGTAGATTCTGTATCCAAATCAAGATACGTATCCTAAGCATCATTCATATTAATCCTTCAAGTTCTGTACAAATAAAAGCATTTAAAAGACAAACAGGTTCCTATTTTATGCAGTTCAAAATTAGTATGGTGAGCAGGCTGCTCTTAGTTTCTCAAATTCCACCTCCACCTTAACATACATTGACCCATTGTGGGCTTTAATCCACCAAAGCTAGTTCCTTCTGGCATTTAAGAGGTTTGCACTTTCTAGTTTGAAGTAGCCTGAAAAGTTACATTTACTTAAAGCAACCCTGGACCAACAATATCATAATGCTATAAACATCTTTCCTATTTTTGTAGATAGAATGGGTAAAAAAACTGCAAAGCTACTATGAGACAGAAGCAAAGGATTTTACAAAGAACTCTCCGATACCCTTTTTGATCATCCTGTTCTATTATGGGTGTAATTCTATCCCACAAAAAGCAAATGTAAAAGCCATAACCACTTCAGACTTCAAAAACAGATTTATGTTGAAAGCAAACAGAAACAAGCAGGTTAAAAATTGGTCATGAGAATGAACTCTACCTCAATATGACTAGTGTCTTTAATTTATTTATAAATGGAGAGGCACTCTGGCGTAGATGCATATCTGGGAGACTGTTATAAAAAGATAAAGGCTGAAATGGGTCAAAACCTACACAGGCCAAGATATGGCAAAGACTTTGGTCACAATACTAGGAGCAAAGACAAAATATGGGATGTGATACAGATTTCCACACACCTTTCAGAAGCAATCAATTGAACTTTCATTCAGTCTAAGATGTCTAGTATCTAAATATGAGATAAAAATTTTCTCATGCTTACCCACACAGCTTGTAGTACCTTCTCACCTCTGCTCTTCCAAGTAATACATTCCCATCACTTTCCCAATCTACTCAGGACCAGTCCTAACAAATCAGTTCTCATAGCAATTTCTCAGTCAGTAGCTGCTTCTGGAAACTGCATCTAAGGTGTTTGTGACTTATATCCAGAATTATCAGTATGTGAAAATTACTAGGAGAGAGTAGGTCCTCCTTTTGAATTAGGCAAAAGGCAAAAGTATTCCATGTTGACCAGTAGTCTCCCTTCTTACCTGTGTGAACAGGGCATCCTTCTCCTAAGAGATGACAGTAGCCTTATTGACTTCTAGATGACAGCAAAGTCTAGCACTATTGTCATTAGCTTATTTCTGAATTTAACTTCTATAATTTAAAAGTCTCATGTGGTAGCATTTTGTGTGGCTTTTCTCATATCATACTGAGTCAACTAAGACAACATGTACTATTGCAATAATGAGCATAGTAGGAAGCTGTAGAGGGGAGATTATTTTTGTTTAATATTCTTATTTTCCATTTAATATATTTTATTATAATGCATGCATTGTATATTTAAAATAAAATTTAAAGTCAAAATAAAAGATAATGTACTTAGAATTCTTTGGTTTTTTCTTTGTATTTTCCCTGAGTCTCTGCCCTTTTGTGTTGAGAAGATGCCCTTCAGTTTCAGTTTAGTACAGATTTTTCCTAAACTGTAAGACAGGATCTCTTTGCTGTTTGCTCCTTTTCTTCTGCCTTGCACTTATGCAGAAATGCATCATCAGAATGTATTTCAGAGCCTTTCAACACACTTGACACATATACACTTCAGAGTTACAGATGAGATCACAGGGTCACATTTACCTTTTTCAGCTTTCTTAAAGTCGGGAGTATGTCTTTGAATCTGCTGAGCAGTTCTGTCCTTGGCAATTCTAAATTCCAAATAGGCACAGCTGCTTTAATGGAAAGGTTTCCATCACTCTCGGATCCAAACTCAATTTTCTACCCCATCTGAATGAAATGCAGCAATTGCCTATTTGACTCCTTATGTATGGGAAAGTTGTCAACAAGGTAAATAACAAATTTATTAATCCTCATCCTTTTAAGCAGAATTAGATTCCTAACAGATGTTCACAGAGTACAAATTCTCCATTATTTCCTTATAAATTTTGTTGTTGTTAACTTGGAAGTCTTTTATGAATTCTCTCTCTAAATTCCATTTTATTTGAATACATGTAATAAAGACATTCTTTCAAAATATATTTATTTTCAGTTTACATTGTACTTCCTCACATCAGATTTTAGCAAAAATATTATTAATTCTGTTTTGATTATTATGTGCAACTCTATTTACAGATTTCACACCTTGCTTCATGAATCATGCATGTAACAATAAAACAAAATTATAGATGTTCTAAATATGTTTCTTTTCTTTTATTCCACTGTTTTAAATATGAAATAGGTATAACTATTAGTATGCTTGGACTGCCATACAGTATATCATAGATTGGTTTACTTAAATAGCACAAATACATTTTCTCCCGGTTCTGAACACTAGAACTTCTAGTTCAAAGGGGCACTACTGGGCCTGGAAGTATGGCTTGATAGTAGAAGGTTTACTTAGTGCATGATGGGTTTTATCTCCAGCAGTGGTGTGTGATCATCTCCTGGGAGTTAATGTTCTGTGTATGTACTAGGGAAACACACATTTTCAACCTATACCAACCACCAATTCTCTTATCTCTTTCTGTTTTCACTAATTCTTGTTAATGCCCACTGTTATAGTGTGAATACACAGACTCTGAAATTCATACAATACAATGTAAGAAACAATGTGATATACCAAGAAGTAGTAATTTTAATCAGTGGTTAAGACATCAGATTCATTCCCTTAGGAATGGGATTGGGATCCTTAAATAGACCAACGAATCTACTTAACTCTTCTCTGCTGATTCTCACCATATCTTTCTGCCACTTGACAGTGTAATAAGACATTATTTTGATTCATTATTTTAACTATTTGCAGTGCCAAAGACTGAGTCAAGGCCATGCACAAGCTAGGTGCTAGGTGTACCCTCTGTTCCTGAGTTATATTCCCAGTACAGTCCACTGTTGTTTGTTTTGGGTTTTCTAAACATGGAGTCTGAATCTGTGACGTAGTCTGATCTGTAACCCATGTTGGACTCCACCTCATTTTCCTCTTGCATCAATGCTGTTGAAGACTAAGGTTCTGAAGACCACCATGCCCCGTTGCCAAAGCAGCATTTTAGAAGCAGATTTGGCTCTCATATGACACCAACCTTGCTGTGGACTTGATCTCCAGAAAGGTGAGAAATAAATGTCTTCCCTGTATAAATTACCCAATGTACGGTATGTATTATAATTCTTTGAACAAGCATATTAACATATTCTGTGTTAAAATGTTACCTTATTGACATACTAAATGAGCTTATTTATTTTGGAATCCTTTGTTTCTTATTTCCAAGAAGTACTAGTCTTGCAATACAGTCTTCTTTGACTTACATATTTGGATATTTTTGCATGCTAAGATTAAATTTCTAGCAATATTCTTGTTTTCCTCACACTCATAGACTGTTAAATCTTTTTGATTGCAGTAATACTGCCATCAAATTTACATCCCTCATCTTCAGGAGTGCCAATAACTTGTTTTTCTGGAGAATTTTGCTTTATCATTATAAACCTAATTCCTAGTAAATCAGTACCTTTCAATGTGAATATAATTTCCAGTTTCTTATATTTTTATTTCCAAAGTAGTGACTGCCATGTTGCAATTTCTCTTTAGATCTACCTAGGACTTTGAGGTTTTTTTTGTTTTTGTTTTTGTTTTTGTTTTGGCTTTTGAACTTCGTCTTCAATGTCAAGAGAGATACACTCAGTTTCTTCCTACCACACTTCTTCCTTTCTTTCTTTCTTTCTTTCTTTCTTTCTTCTCTCTATCTTTTTCCTACCACATTTCTTGTTACATGCATGAATAAGCAGTTATGGCTAATTTTAAATCTTGTTGGATAGTTTTTTTTATTTATAAGTTCTAAGAACTTAAGCACACCGAAAATTACTTTCCTCGATGAATAAGGAAACATTTACTTAGCTGTTTTACTATTTTCTTTCATCAAGTATTTAATAACTCAATTTATATTGTATATCATAAATTGTTGAAGCTATTATAGGCATGTAAGTAATATCTACTTAACAATGAATGCATTTGAAAAAGATCACATTAATTCAAATGCTACAAAGCAAATTATTAAGTGGTGTACATTGAAGGAAATCTGTCATATGAATGAGATTATTCACCACAGAGCTAACACTTATTAAAAGTTAGCTTTGATGCTCATAATTATGCCTAATAAAGAATAATTGTTCATGTTTACTATTCCTATTCTTTTGGTCAGTTACTTCAAATATGAAGACAATTTAATGGTATCTCCAAGTTCAACTCTGTACTTATGGGGATCCCTAAAGTGGCTGATCCGTGGAAGAGATATGCTCACAGTGGCAGCTGAAACAGACTAGAAGACGGTTATTGAAGGGAGAGAGTTGGCAAAGGACTTCATTTGAACTGTGGATTTCTCCCTAATACAAATGTCAACAAAATACTGTGTGAAAGTGGTGACACTTGAGGAAATCTGAATTCACAAGGAAACATCATCTTTCAGCGAATCCAGGGTAGCTAGACACATGAAATAGCTGCCCCTTTGTAGATTCAGTAAATTGTCTGGACATGCTGAGAATCTCCATTCCACAGTGCTGAGAGCAGAAATTGTCACTGTGTTTTTAAACAGTTTTCCATGCTCAGGAACTGGTGAAATGTGAATTTCCAAGTCAGCTTAAAATTCCTTAGCCTTGTCAATTCAAGCCACATCCTTAATATAGTTTTAATGTTACTGTTTTGTTTTTCTATTGCTTAATACCGTCATTGTACAGAACTTTAAATCCAACTTTCTAGTTAAATATTTTCCAATAAATATTTTAGAATTACTTGGCTAAGAAAAAGTGTGCCTATCAGTTTTATTAGTTTTCTCAGTGTTTCCTTATTTCATCTGTATAAACAAAAATTCTCCTGTTCCCAGAAATAAATTGAAAATATTATTGTAGGAACCCACATAAGTTTTCAAAATATGATAGTGTACTGATACATTGTAGGTAAAATTGTTCAAAACCATGAAGAAACCAAGAGAAGGTAGACTATAGAAGGATATAATTCATCATGATGGTTACATACCAACATTCCATTGACTGTATCGGCTATAAGAAAGTCAATATTATATTTTGGGGGGAAATTCTCCATGATACAACATAGAAAAATATAGTCAAAGTTAAATATATTATGAGGATCTTAAATACATCTAAGGTGGAAAATTAATAAAAGAGTATTACATCTTCCAGGTCAATTGTCCAACACTCTCCTGATAGATATACAGTATACGCTGGGCCTGTGAAATTAAACATCACTAATAAAAACAAGAATTGTGAGTTGTGTTTTCAGGCAGCATATGTTTTCATCTATCAAGAACTGCTATAATCACTAAAATCAGTAGTTTCATTTACTTCAAGAACAGGAAAAAATACAAAGCTAGAATCATAGTCTCAGGTTTGAAAGTTATTTTTAAAATTTGGTGGCTATCAACATCTTCACGTGTTTTAGAATGTTTCTAAAACACACCTTGCCTTTGAAGAAACAAATTCTTGCCGAGCATTGCAATCAAGTTAATTATATGCCTTGAGATCATTTACAACTATGTTTCAATCTGCTATCCTACTGTGTGCTCAGCCAGTTTTAATTTAAATTTCTTTTAAGGAAACAATTTGTCCAATCTGAATGTGTCTTAAATTTCTCGTTTAATCAGTTATTGTAACCTAAAATAATGCCCAGCTTTTATATCCCTGACCAGAATGATGATGTGATGATGTTCTTTCTTTCTCTCTCTCTCTCTCTCTCTCTCTCACGCAAAAATGCATAATTTTTGAGAATCATAGAACCCCTTAATATAACAAGTATTAATTTCTTACCTATAATAGTCTATGTGTTACTTAATGGGAAAAAGCTGTATATGGTCTCATAACTTGAGGAATGATAGCCCTGTGATAAGTATTTTAATCCTTTTGACCTTATTTTAACATTACAGTAAAATAACTACACGGCTATCAGTTCCTTTATATATATATATAATAATGTATAACTAAAAATGGTTTTCAGTTCCCTTAAGCCTTAGAGTTCGTAAGTGTAGACCTGGAATCAATCCTTTCTACACTTGCTGGAGTCCTCCAACATTCTTTACAATTAAAATTACTGATGATGGTCAGGAAAGCTTTAGGCTTTTATTAGCTGAAATAAAATGGATGTATAAAACCTTGTCATTTCTCCAGCTTTTTGTCCTCTAAACGAGCTTAAGGTCTAGCAAACCTACAAGTCTAAGGGATTTGCAATCCTAACTAATTGATCCAGGTTGCCCCCCTATCATTGTGAGCCCCTTCTGGTCTCACAGATAACACATACAGATGACTGTTGCAATCTTTCATGATCCCTAGTTACTAAATGTTTCAACTCATGTTCATCATCTTTCAAGGACCTTGTTTCTATCCAGAACTGCATCCTTTGTAGTTGCTTTTTGAGTATCCTTAAATACCTATCTCATGATTCTGAGTCCTGATTGAAATTTGAAGTCACTATTAATAGAAAATCGAATCAAACTTCTGTTACTGCCAGTACTACTTTCATACTTTTTATCTATTACTATCAGTATAAAACACTTTGACTGCATACTAGTAGTATTCTTTTCAGAAAACAAAAACATCTGTACATTTGAACATGTAACTTTATTTCCATTCATATTAAGCAAATTCCAGACAGTTTCCACTGTTTGTTACCACTGATGTGTTATTTGGCCTACCATATGCTGTTCTGTATGTGGCCTGGCTAATACCATTTGATGTGTTTTCTGTGAGTACCTGAATTTTCTTTGAAACTGTATGTCGTTAAACACAAATCTTTAAGTCATTCTTCTAGATGTGCAATGTGGAATTTTAATCATATCCTTAGCCTAGCCTCATTCTGTACCTATGTTGGCTATTCTCTCAATATCCTATTTTTCAGTGTGCTTACTCTGAGAGGGTGGTAATGGTGGCTGATCTAAGATGTGGTGTAAACACCTTGGTCTGTTTTCAGTGTAGATTTTGTTTTACAAACTATTATTAAAAAACATGCTAGCGTATATAGAATATATCCTACATATATTAAAACTAAAACCAATCATTTAGGGCAGTGGAAGTGGTTTTATTGGTTTACTGGTAGCTTTGTCTGAATGTTTTTCTTTCTTTCTTTCTTTCTTTCTTTCTTTTTACTCTCATTATATTAAATTAATGCATAACTCATAATCAGTATTTTCTTTATTCTGGAACACTTTAAATTTATAGAAATACATTTCTGAAACTAGGGTACACTCTACACACAGGCTTATCCTATGTTGAGTCATCCTAGATTGTCCAATAGAATAACTAAAAGAGAAAGGCATTGTAATTTCCACAGGTACATCAATGACACCATACCCGCTGCTATAAAAGGGCATCATAACACTCAGTGTGCTACTTTCCATTTGAGGGTCTGGAGTTCTGGTTTTGAATAGTTGCCTTCCTCAGTAACTCTTTAAAATTTGTTTCTGTATTCAGCTGAGAACAATATTAAGCTCATAATGAAACCTGTTTATTGTTTTATTTTCTTATGTTAGCCAAATGCTCTTGTAGCTATTGCTTTAAGTTTGAAAATCATTGTTGATCTTTGATCAACACTCTCAATTCTAGTTGGTGTGGCTGTCATACGGGCAAACACTACTGGTTTGGGTGAATTCTTTCTAATTTAGATTTGCCAAGCTTACTCACTGCAATTACAAAATTTTCTCCCACCTTAAACTTAAATCTCTCAGAAACATTTATTACATTTATTCAACCCTTTTTTAGTTCACAGATCACTCACGATGACAGAGAAGGCAAGTAAAATAGAGTTCAGAGGATTTGTCATCTCTTTGTCAGTTATTAACACTCAATCATTAACTTCAGGGAATTTATTTATCCTTCTCCCTTTTTCTCGGTTGCAGTCTGAGATCCTCTTCAGTTTATAATGTTTTCCCCTCACATCTCCTTGAAAAACTTTCTGTTTACAAGTTCTATTGTCTTGATCCACTATCTCCACATGCATCGCGTATCGTATAGTGAGATCCTTTTCATCACACCTGTTACTGGGCCTTTTAAGTGAGGTAACCCAGGCACAGAAAGACAATTAATCACATGTCCTCACTCATAGGTGGTTTTTAAACATAAAGCAAAGAAAGCCAGCCTACAAACCACAATCCCAGAGAACTTAGACAGCAATGAGGACACTAAGACAAACACTTAAATAGATCTAATCTACATGGGAAGGAGAAAAAGACAAGATCTCCTGAGTAAATTGGTAGCATGGGGACCTTGGGGGAGGATAGAAAGAGGGAGGGGAGAAGCAGGATGGGGAGCAGAGAAAAATGTAGAGCTCAATAAAAATCAATAAAAAATTTACAGATTTTCTTTTTATTAGGATTTATTTACTTTTTAATTAGTTGTATATAAGTGTTTCTCTATGTGGATTTTTTGCATGCAGGTATCAGTATCCTCAGAGGACTTGGCTTTATTCTCTGAAGCTGAAGTTATAGGTGTTATTATTCACTCAATGTGGGTCCCATACAAGTTCTTGCATTAATTACTCTTAACATGCTGTTTCACCATTCCCTACTATCAAATGTTCTAATTATAAACTATGGAATTGAAGTTGCAAAAACATACACAAAATATCCTATTTTCATTGTTGTATTATCAACATAGAGTTATGACTGGGAGGAGTATCTGGTTTTATAAAATAGCCCAGGATAACAGTGGCTCCATAATTTCTGTCATTAGCAATGAAGAGGAGTTTCACTAGTATGATAAATGGGGTCAGAGTAGGTGGAAGATAGCTGTACAATCTGAATTTTACAAAATGAGGAAGAAAGAATTGTGAAAACCTTTAAAGTTATGAGCTATACATATGAGTACATAAATTCTATTTTCTTCATTGACCTTCATTAACCTAAAGGAATAATTATAATGTTCCTTTTAATTGTCTCTTTATTTTCAGTAACTCAAACACAAAGATTTACATATCTTATTAATATCTAGAAAGTGAAACATCTCTATTTTCATATTTCTGTTGCTTCTTTTGTCATGTAAAAACATGGAGATAAAAGTTATATCCTACCTGCTATAAGTTTCATGTGATCTATCCAAAGCAATGTGTTCTGAGATCATTAAAGACACTATTCTGCTAGACACTGTAAATGTATTTTGTTCCTTTGCATAAGTATATAGCAATATTTATAAGTAAATATATTATGCATGTTGTATTTTAACTATGAATATAAATCAATGGATTATAAATAAATCATCTAAGCATCTGATGAAACCATGTGTAGTTTTGTTTGTATATTATATATTCTTGTTAGTTTACTAACAGTTATAATTTCTGAATGCATATTATGCAATATATTTTTCATGGGTTATTTTCAAAAAGAATATTTAATACTACAAATCAGTTAAATACTGATATTTTATTTTTTTTCTAAATTAAATCAAAAAATAATATTCCTCTGTATTCTAAATCTTATGGGACCAAGTTTTAGCTTTAGACATTTAGAAACCCTTATACAAAATTTAAACATGTACTGTATTGTCATTGGTATTGGTTTTCCAACAGGGAAAAACCCCATTCCATTTGCCTTAAGGTTTTGTTTTCACTTCCCTACCTATTGTTAAATTCTAGTTCACAGTCAGAAAAGAAAGTGTTGCATGGTTTGGCCGAATTAAAACTGAGATGTTGAGTCACTTTACTGAACATCAGATTAGAAATTAATCAGTTCTGATGTGTAAAGGCAATAAACTTATTTCAAGATTAGAACTCAATGCTTCCTTTATTATCAGCTCATGGGTGAAAAGATAAAAAGATAATCCCTGCAAGTTTCTTTTTTGTTCTCTTTTATTCTTTCTCAAAAATATTTATTGAGATGATATGTTGCATTGCTATATCACAGTTATAGTTATTTTTTATCTTGTTTTGTTATTCAGGACAGTGTTTCTCTGCATAGTCCTGGTTGCCCTGAAACTTGTTCTGCAGACTAGTCTGGCATCTAACTCAGAGAACCACCTGCCTCTTCCTCTTAGTGCTGGGATTAAAAGCATGAGCTACCACTGCCCAACACAATCCTCTTCTTGACCTGTGATAGTTCTAAGACATTTAGGGAATATGGGATTATAATGGCCTATTGTTCACCTTTAGTGATAAACAGCATCAGCATAATATAGACCAAAGTTACTGTTATGGGAATGATTGAACTATAGACTCCGTAGCATCTAAGATTCCATATTAATCTCAAATCAATTAACATATGTGAAGACGCAGTAGAGGTCAGAGAAACATGGAAAATGAAAAAATTAGAAAACAACAAGGCCAAGCATTATACATTTTTAAAAATGGTTATCATATATCTCTAGAGGGTTTATTATACACCAGTTTTACATAGTTGGTGTTGGCTCTAGACATATGAATCAGTGGCTCTTGCATGGGGACCAAGATTGTATTTCCAGCACTTGCATCACAACTTGTATAAGGCAAGTCTAGAGGATCTAGTGTTCTTTCCTGCCTCCATGGATATCAGGCACATGAATGGTGCACATAAATACATGGAGGCAAACATTTATACACATTTAAAATTTCTTGAAATAGAGAAGAAAGTATTTTTTTGAAATTACCTTTTTTTCGTAGCATAATTCTCTTTTCAATCTGATCCTGTCATAGTGTAGAAACTACAGTTTTGAAATTCCCTAAATTCCTAAGATTTCATGTACCACTGACTTCTTGGTATGTTAAAGAACCAGGCAGAAAGTGTCTATTTTTCAACCAACTCTTACAGGAAACGAGTCTAAAAATGACCAAGAATAGGTCTCACCAATTGTGATTAAAAAGTTATTTTATCTTCCTAAGTTTGAGGCCATTATCTCCTTGTCAGAATCAATAGCGTTGTGTTGTTTTTCTTAAATAACTAAAAACTTGAAGCTTCTAGATTTCACAGCCAACAATTACTTTTCTATTCTTTACTGTGGGTATATTGGAATTGAAAGAACAGTAAAAATTAAGAAAAATTTCTTGGGTCGATAGTTGAAAATTTAAAGAGCCTGAGTCCAACACAAGAACTGAAAATTACTTTGGCAAAAGAATATAAAGGAAAGCATAATTAAACCAATATTAATATCAATATTCTCCTAATTTAATTTCTACATTATGGTCTAGTTCACATACTTTATAATTGTAACAACTGTAACTCGGTATAATGTTCATTGACATATTTTGTTCATTTTCACATTTCTAAAAAATGTAGCTCATTATTAACATATGAACATTCGGAATATGACTATCGATTGAGGCTACTTACCAAATAAATAAATTAGTAACATAAGTATACACAACTTAACTATCTTAATGCATATTTCAGTTTAATTTAAATAACTCAAATTGGGAGTTCTTTAGAAGTTTAAAATATTTAGAAGTTATATCTGAGAGAATACGAAGGTACATTGAGTCTCACTTTTTCTAAAATTTAGCAAGAGAGAGCTCTTTTCCTACACAAGGATAATCCTTGCATTAATGTTTGGAATTTTACACTCTGTATTGTCTATTATTTTCTTCAACAGTATTTTTTAATGTGTAATGTGTAATGACTACTTTAAGGGAATTTTGATTTTTATCTTTTCTCCATCTTTCTGGTTGCTGGCTTTTTTCTCTTGCCTTTTAATTTACTTGTTCTTTCATGATTTCACTGACTCTTCACTAGTTAAGCTGCATCAACATCTTGTGATTGCTAAAAGCTAGGGTTATGTATGGTCCTTATCTGAATTCAGGTACCAGTGATAATCAAAATCAAAGTCCTTCTCAGGTGCCACGAAGTTACCGGTCATTTGTGCTTATCAAGGTATCTTTTCTCTCCTGAACTTTCTTATCCTTTTTCAGACTTCTCTGGTTCTTCAGAGTTAGGTTTTACTTTTTACCTTGCAGTGTATTGCGCTTTTTCTTCTCCTGTCTTTCTTTCTTAACTGATGTTTGGCAACTTTGCAGTCTAATTTTAAGAGCTTTGGAATCTAGAACTCCAAGGAAATCTCCCACATAGCTTACAGATTTTATTGGTGTTACCTGGGTCAGTCTCTCTATATGGACATTTAATTGCAACCTCAAGCTTTTGCTCCCTGAAGAAGTCACAATTCCATGACACCTATTTCACACTAGTTTTGGTAATATTTTTTAATTCCTAAGGTTATATTAATGAGAGATATTCAACTAAATTTATTTCTCTTTCTTGAATATTAAATTGTTAGCACCTATGTTAATTTCCTTTTTCTATATATTCATGTTTTTTGAGATAGATGATAGATACAGAGATATATAATGGATAGAAAGATAGACAAGTGATAGAAAGATGATAGATAATGTGAACACATGGTCCTAAGTATTCCATATATATATATTTCCCATGTTTTAATATTATTATAGATGGTGGAACAACACAGAAAATTGTGTTGTTATAAATTTAAAATCTCAGTTACTGTGGGAAGGTGACTAATGTCTTGAACAGAGGTGTCCAACATTTTATGAGTCATCAGTGACTTTCTTCTTCACTTAAAACCCTGGTAGATTTAGAAACTTTATTAATTTGATTATCATAAAAAGTAGATGTCTGCACATTCAATGGTGGGTGCTTGTAAGTTTTCTATATTTCTTTCATTTAATTAGTAATGCACATATAAAAACACACATGTGTGTGTACAGGTAGCTAACTTGAGCTAATTATTAATTTGTCTTCTATAGATTTCTATCATCCTTCAATTCATATTCCTAAATCTTCTTGGTTATACCATTTTAAAAACATTTTTAAAAGTCTAACTGACTTGAAAAGTCTAACTGAACTGAAACTCACTCTGCTTATCTTCCCTCTCCCATCAATACTATGTTGGAAATGGCATCACTTAAATAAGTACCTATTTAATTCACCCACTAAAATATAGTCACTTCAATTTTTCATTCATGTAACTAATATACACAGGGTTCAGAAATATGATACATTTTTATATGCTGGTTGGTGAAAAATTTAATTTCTAATTTTAATAAGAGAAATAGAATACTACAGTAGCTGCACAACTAGGTCCTTCAACAATCTTCCTCTCATGAAATAAAAGGACTGAGTGAAAATCTACAGGTAGTTAAATAGATGTTTGGCGAGTATTTGAAGAGAAAGCAGTAACCATTAGGAACCAGCTTGGGCTCACAAGAATAACTTCTAGACTATAGTTATTAAAAAATAACTTTGCTAGACTGGCAAATTAGATTAATTTTACGGACAAACATTGTTGATTTCAGTAATTTGACCTTGGTAAGGTCATTGATATTCTTGGAAGAAAATGGGAAAATATTAATTAGAAGGGAAACCATAATATTAATGGATGATACATGATAATTAATGATCTACATTGGTTTGCTCACATCTAAAAATAAAGCTGTTTTTTTTGACCCTTATAGGAACTAGAATGCTCTAAAAAGAATTACTTTGACAGTGACATAATAAAGAAAATCATTCTTCTCTAATATTTGACATTACCTAAAATGACAGGAAGTACAGTCAAACATATATCACTTTAAGCATATATAATAGCCTTGTTAACTTTGTGAATATTCTAAAGATTTGTAAATAAAACAAGATAACAATATTGGAAAATTATATTTATATTAAATTAATGTTATTTTTATTTCTTAATGCATGAAAATACTTTTCCACACAAGAACATATTTTTAAAGAATGCATTTGACCAAAGTGTTTTATGTACAATTATACTGTGATAAAACATACTTATTATCAATATTAAAACAAAATTACTCTAGAAAATAGATCTAATTATGAAAATAAAGGTAAACGGATGATTAGGTGGTTAATATGCCTTCCAAAGTGGCAGACAGGAGCTACTTGAAATGTGGCTAGAATTACTGAAAAACCAAGTATTGAACTGAATTGAACTAAATCAAGTCAAGTTAAATTTATACATCCATAAGAAGATAGCACCTTGCATATTGTACAATAGAAACTGAGATATTTACATTATAAAAGAAAGTTCTACTGAACAGTATTGATTTGATAAACATATGGCAAACAGAGATTAGTTTGTGATAGGCATGGGATCTACAACTCAAACAGAAACAAAAATTAAAGGATCAACTGATATTCCTTTGAAAACTAAGAAAAATCAGTCTGAATTAGGGAAGAAGCCATTTAGTAGTAGGGCAAGATAAGGTTTGAGATGACAGATTTTAGAATGTACTCTTTGAAACTACTTGACAGTAGGCAAAGTTAAAAATAAGATAAATTTTTTAATTACCTGTAAGAGACAAATTTAGACCAGTAAAAGCAAAATTTCATATTTAATCAATACTTTTTGCATTTATCTTACTACAGAAGAGTATGATATATTTTCCAATTTAATTCCCACTTCTAATTCTGTGACACGGTACTAATTCAGTACACAACATTACTATCATTTTCATTTTACCTAAGTGTAAGTAAAAGCTTAGAAAAGTTAATATCATAAAATATTTCCCAGCCTGATAATGTCAAAGCAGGCATTTCAACCATCATTCTTCAGACACCAGCACCTACATATTTAATTACTGAACTCCACTGCTTCTTGTTCTATGAAGTGCCTCTTGATTAGACTTAGCTAACACATTTTCATTTTGGCAAAGTCAATTTAAATACAATCTTTAGAGATATGTGGCACTACAGTCATGTAATCAAATCAAAACCTTTGCTAATATGGTATCCTTCCTTCCTTCCTACCTTCCTTCCTTTGTTTCTTCCTTCCTTCATTTTTTGACATAACACTTAAAATGTAGTAAATAAAACACCAAATATAAAAATGCAACATATTCTTCTTTCAAGTAGCTAACAATATTTTAAGTCACATTTGACTACTTGGCACTGAGAGAAAGACAAAGATATGAGAAAATTCTTTAGCAGAATAGGTTTAATCTGAGAAAACCTGCAGAAGGAAGGTATATGTATAAATCATAAAAATCAGAGAGTTCTCTGTCCTTTTACAAACTAGACACTTAGAGGGTAAAGAGGGAAGAAGGGATTTGGGACAGAGGTTAAAAACAAGGCTTCCTTTTTTTTAAAATTTATTTATTTATTTATTTATTTACATTTTTGTGAATTATTTATTTTTTTAATTTATTTAATTATTAAAGATTTCTGTCTCTTCCCCACCACCGCCTCCCATTTCCTTCCCCCTCCCCCAATTAAGTCCCCACCCCCCTCAGACCGAAAAGCAATCAGGGTTCCCTGTCCTGTGGGAAGTCCAAGGAATCCCCACCTCCATCCAGGTCTAGTAAGTTGAGCATCCAAACTGCCTAGGCTCCCACAAAGCCAGTGCGTGCAGTAGGATCAAAAATCCATTGCCATTGTTCTTGAGTTCTCAGTAGTCCTCATTTATTAAAGATTTCTGTCTCTTCCCCGCCACCGCCTCCCATTTCCCTCCCCCTCCCCCATTAAGTCCCCCCCCCCTCAGCCCGAAAAGCAATCAGGGTTCCCTGTCCTGTGGGAAGTCCTAGGAACCCCCACCTCCATCCAGGTCTAGTAAGTTGAGCATCCAAACTGCCTAGGCTCCCACAAAGCCAGTGCGTGCAGTAGGATCAGAAACCCATTGCCATTGTTCTTGAGTTCTCAGTAGTCCTCATTGTCCACTATGTTCAGCGAGTCCGGTTTTATCCCAGGCTTTTCCAGACCCAGGCCAGCTGGTCTTGGTGAGTTCCCAGTAGAACATGAGATTAGCCATTCCTAAGCATGAGAATAGCAGCTGATCAATAAACACCACCTATGTGCAGCCATTAGGAAACCAATAAAGTAGTAGAGACTAGCAAGAATCTAGCAAAACACATTGAGTTTTACAGAATGGTATGTCCATGGCTTGCAATAGTCAAACAACTTTCTTAAACAGGTGATCTGACAAGCTTAAGGCTTATGTATCAATGAAAGTGGCATCGTAATGTGGAATTTGCATTTTAACTTTTTAATATTCAGTCTCCTCATGCTCATGTTTGTTTAAATATATAACAATCTGTTCTCACAGTAACAGATACACATGTACTCAAACAAAATTTGAATCAACAATTATCTACAAATTTAACTATATAAGAAAAGTTCCTGATTTGGCCCTTGAGATTTCTGTCCGGTGCTCCAATGTGGGTCTCTGTCTCTGTCTCCTTTCATCGCCTGATGAAAGTTAATATCCAGGAGGATGCCTATATGTTTTTCTTTGGGTTCTCCTTATTTAGCTTCTCTAGGATCATGAATTATAGGCTCAATGTCCTTTGTTTATGGCTAGAAACCAAATATGAGTGAGTACATCCCATGCTCCTCTTTTTGGGTCTGGCTTACCTCACTCAGGATAGTGTTTTCTATTTCCATCCATTTGCATCCAAAATTCAAGAAGTCCTTGTATTTTACTGTTGAGTAGTACTCTAATATGTATATATTCCATACTTTCTTCATCCATTCTTCCATTGAAGGGCATCTAGGTTGTTTCCAGGTTCTGGCTCTTACAAACAATGCTACTATGAACATAGTAGAATATATATTTTTGTTGTATGATAAGGCCTCTCTTGGGTATATTCCCAAGAGTGGTATTGCTGGCTCCAGGGGTAGAGAGCACGAGCAAGGAACTCAGGACCGCAAGGGGTGCATCCACACACTGAGACAATGGGGATGTACTATCAGGAACTCACCAAGGCCAGCTGGCCTGGGTCTGAAAAAGTCTGGGATAAAACCGGACTCGCTGAACATAGCGGACAATGAGGACTACTGAGAACTCAAGAACAATGGCAATGGGTTTCTGATCCTACTGCATGTACTGGCTTTGCAGGAGCCTAGGCAGTTTGGATGCTCATCTTACTAGAACTGGATGGAGGTGGGGGTTTCTTGGACTTTCCACAGGGCAGGGAACCCTGATTGTTCTTCAGGCTGAGAATGGACGGGGACTTATTTGGGGGAGGGGGAGGGAAATGGGAGCCGGGGCGGGGAAGAGACAGAAATCTTTAATAAATAAATAAATTTAAAAAAAGTGTTTTAGGAAAAAAAATAAATTAATAAACTACCAATTTCAAAAAGAAAAAAAAAGTTCAAGTATGGTGAACAGAAATGGGGAAGACTAAAATGCAGTGGAAAGAAGTGGTATCTTGAAAGACATCAATGCACATTGCCTTTCCTTGTTTGCTAGTATATTGCTTGCAAATATTACAATATAATCTAAAGCTTTTTAACCCCTCAAAATGTTTGTGCAATGGGTCAACTAGCACTGTATTAGTGAGAAAATCTGCTTTGGACATGAAAACTAGAATAGAAAAAGAAATTCATGTTCAAATCAAAGAGACTATGTGTCACTGATGTCATATATATGCATATAAGATATATAATTATATAACTCTGGTCTGGATTCAAGGCACAGTGGTTTACAGGATTTGTGTTAAATTTCCTGTACTCACATGGTGGTTCATAACCATCTATAACTCCAGTTCCAGGAGATCTAACACATTCTTCTGGTCTCCAAAGGAAAGACTGTAGTACTTAAATATACAGATAGGCAAAGACTAATACTGAAGAAATAAAAATAAGTAAATATGGAGGGAAGAGTGGTAACTCTGAGGCAGAAAACAATGGTCATAGTAGTGCAAAGACTCTTCTTTATAATAAAAAATTATTAAATAAAAGAAGGAAGAATTTATTTCAGAGTGTTGAGAACGAGCACATTTTATGGGAAATTTTTCTACACTGATGTATTCAATCCATGCCTCTCAAAGGCATGAAGAATATTCGTAATATTAAACTTCTAACCATTTACAACACTTAGGAAGTTCAGAAATTCATAAGAAAAACAAGTCTAGTCGAAAGATCATATATGGAATAGCTACTAGGAGGAGCATCTTTAGAGGCGTTGCCTTCAATTTGGGTAGAGATCTTTAAGAATGCAACTTTTTGCGTAGTCATTCAGGATAGGATTGACTTTTCAGTGATTAATATTCCTAATGGTCAACCCACAATCTTATAATTAATCCCCAAAACCTCATTTGAATCAACAAGATATTTGAATGGAATAAATTCTTTGGTATTTCATCAATGTCCCATCAAGGGTCAAGAGACATGTGTTCATATTTCCCTCAGAAAACATCACATATAGCACAAATACAGGTGGGATTCCTGTAAGGCACAAAGGCACTTGATGGTGGCCACTTCATTTAGGTTACTATAGACCAAGTCAAATAAGTGACTAGGGGGGGTGCATTTGGCTGTATATTTCCAGTTATGATCCAATGATAGAGTAAATTCAGGAAGCTGGAGTGAAGAGGTGAAGTAAAAACCAGGGATGAACGCTGCTCAGTAGTTTGCTCTGCCTGCTTTCCTATACCATCCAGGATCATCTACCCAGGAGATACCATGCCTAGTGATCTGACTCCCTTCCATCGGTCACGAATCCATAACATGAATGACAGATAAGCCTACAGTAGGCACTTTCTCAACTGAGTTTCCTCTTCCCAAATAAGCCTTGGAACAAAGTGACGAGAAAAAACTAACCAGAACAGTGACATGAAGAGTAGAAGGCACAAGCAACCGCACTTCAGATGAGAAGAAGGAGAGATGAAATTCAGTGGTCTCAGTGCTGTGCAATTCAGAGACTTTGCAACAGGCACTGGCAACTTTAGCATTGGAACTAAGTATCTTTTTTTTCCCCCATCTGCCCACACAACTTTACTTGCAAATATTCATGACAATGAGCCATTAGTCTAGTTCAAGGCCTCTGGTTCTGCTACACCCTCAATTCTGGACGCTCATGGAGCCTCCACTTGTATATCCTGCTGTGGTCCCGAGTCGTGCAGATCCCGTGACTGCGAATCTGGAGGTCTACACGTGCTTTCGCAGCACATAGATGGGGTAGATGTTGGGGTGAGCCAGCTCGAAGCGCTGGATCTGGGCCTGGATGGCAGCTGAGTTGGTCCGACTGCCAGCTCTCCTGCACCCACGCCACCAGATCCTGTTCTCCCCCACCACATTGGCAAGGCACGAGTCCAGCTCTTTCGCCCCCATGCCATCGGGGTCTAGCGCTCCTGCACCATCCTGGTGAGAGGTAGGGGTGTCACAGCTTCCTTATCTGTAGATTTCCTGATCCATAGAAGAGTAATACTTGTTTCTTATGGTTGTTAAGACAATTAAATGAATAATATTGTCAGGAACTTAGCATATGGGATATGGTAAATGAAAGACTGAAAAAAAGAAGTTTAAAATCATCCTTACGAGACCTGGATAGAGGTGGGCAGTCCTTGGGCTTCCCACAGGTCAGGGAACCCTGATTGCTCTTCGAGCAGATGAGGGGGGGGGGACTTGATCGGGGGAGGGGGAGGGAAATGGGAAGCGGTTGTGGGGACGAGGCAGAAATCCTTAATAAATAAATAAATTAAAAAAAAATCATCCTTGGCTACATGTGAATTTGAGATCAGCCTGGATTATATGAGGACCCCCCCCAAAAAAAAACCAGCAAAAGTATACTATACAATTAATAGAATTAAAGAAAAAGTGTCTCAAAACCACCATATGAATGATGTCTATTTCATTAATCCTTTTTAAAGGTGAGATCGAAAAATGAAGGTAGCTGTGTTTCTTAGATTCTCTTCCCAAGCTAGCAAAAGAAACACCAAACACAGCTTTTATAATTTCCATGTAATGGAAATCTAATTCAAGCAGGTGATCACGATTCTCAAGAAATAGGCTCTGAGGTAAGTTGATCCCAAATTTCCTGAGAAACCGAAACACCGATTTCCAAAGTGGTTGCACAAGATTGCATTCCCACCAGCAATGGATGAGGGTTCGCCTTCCTCCATAGCCTCTCCAGCAAAGGCTATCATTGGAGTTTTTTATTTGAGCCATTCTGACAGGTGTAAGATGATATCTCAATGTTGTTTTGATTTGCATTTCCCTGATCGCTAAGGAGGTTGAGTATGACCTTAAGTGTCTTTTGGCCATTTGAACTTCCTCTGCTGAGAATTTTCTGTTCAGTTCGGTGCCCCATTTTTTAATTGGGTTAATTAGCATTTTAAAGTCTAGTTTCCTGAGTTCTCTATATATTTTGGAGATCAGACCTTTGTCTGTTGCGGGGTTGGTAAAGATCTTCTCCCAGTCAGTAGTTGTCTTTTTGCCTTGGTGACAGTGTCCTTGCTTTACAGAAGCTTCTCAGTTTTAGTAGGTCCCATTTATTCAATGTTGCCCTTAAAGTCTGTGCTGTTGGGGTTACACATAGGAAGCAATCTCCTGTGCCCATCTCCTGTAGGGTACTTCCCACTTTCTCTTCTATCAGGTTCAATGTGTTCTGACTGATTGTGAGGTCTTTAATCCATTTGGACTTGAGTTTTGTGCATGGTGATAGATATGGGTCTATTTTCATTCTTCTACAGGTTGACATCCAGTTATGCCAGCACCATTTGTTGAAGATGCTTTCTTTCTTCCATTGTATACTTTTGGCTCCTTATCAAAAATGAGGTGTTTATAGGTTTGTGGGTTAAAATTCGGGTCTTCTATACTATTCCATTGGTCGACTTCTCTGTTTTTATGCCAGTACCACACTGTTTTCATCACTGTAGCTCTGTAATAGAGTTTGAAGTCAGGGAGGGTAATGCCTCCAGACAATCCTTTATTGTATAGGATTGTTTTGGCTATCCTGGGTTTTTTGTTTTTCCATATAAAGTTGATTATTGTCCTCTCAAGATCTGTGAAGAATTTTGATGGGACCCTGATGGGGATTGCATTGAATCTATAAATTGCCTTTGGTAGAATTACCATTTTTACTATGTTGATCCTCCCAATCCAAGAGCAAGGGAGGTTCTTCCATTTTCTGGTATACTCCTCAGTTTCTTTCTTCAATGCCTTAAAGTTCTTGTCAAATAGATCTTTCACTTCTTTGGTTAGAGTTACCCCAAGATATTTTATGCTGTTTGTGGCGATCGTGAAAGGTGAAGCTTCTCTGATTTCCCTCTCTGCTTCCATATCCTTTGTGTATAAGAGGGCAATACCACTCTTGGGAATATACCCAAGAGATGCCCTATCATATGACAAGAGCATTTGTTCAACTATGTTCATAGCAG
Source organism: Microtus oregoni (assembly GCF_018167655.1). Classification (NCBI taxonomy): domain Eukaryota; kingdom Metazoa; phylum Chordata; class Mammalia; order Rodentia; family Cricetidae; genus Microtus; species Microtus oregoni. Next base: position 23,071,944 of record NW_024543060.1, read on the forward strand.
TATTATTTGTAATAGCCAGAACCTGGAAACAACCTAGATGCCCTTCAATGGAAGAATGGATGAAGAAAGTGTGGAATATCTACACATTAGAGTACTATGCTGCGGTAAAAAACAATGACTTCTCAAATTTTGCATGCAAATGGATGGAAATAGAAAACACTATCCTGAGTGAGGTAACCCAGACCCAAAAAGATGAACATGGGATGTACTCACTCATAATTGGTTTCTAGCCATAAACAAGGGTCACGGAGTCTACAATTGGTGATCCCAAAGAAGCTAAGTAAGAAGGTGAACCAAAGGAAAAGCATATAGTTGTCCTCTTGGCTATGGGAAGTAGACAAAATTGCCGGGGAGAAAATTGAGAGCTTGGGGGTGGGGTGGGATGGGGGTAAGTGGAGATGGGGAGAGAGGCGGGAGAGGGGGAGAATGGGGGGAGCTTGGGGAAGTGGGAGGATTGGGATAAAGGAAGGTTGGATAGGGGAGCACGGAACCACAATTCTTAGTTAAGGGAGCCACCTTAGGGTTGGCAAGAGACTTGAACCTAGAGTGGCTCCCAGATGCCCAAGCCGAGGTCCCCAGTTAGTTCCTTGGGCAGCTGTGGATAGGGAACCTGAAATGACCCTATCCTATAGCAATACTGACGAATATCTTGCATATCATCATAGAAACTTCATATGGAGATGGATGGAGATAGAGACAGAGACCCACACTGGAGCACTGGACTGAGCTCACAAGGTCCCAATGAGGAACAGAAGGAGGGAGAACATGAGCAAAGAAGTCGGGACCACGAGGGGAGCACCCACCCACTGAGACAGTGGAGCTGATCTATTGGGAGCTCACCAAGGCCAGCTGGACTGTGACTGAAAAAGCATGGGATAAAACTGGACTCTCTGAGCATGGCGAACAATGAGGGCTGATGAGAAGCCAAGGACAATGGCACAGGGTTTTGAACCTATGTAATGTGCTGGCTTTGTGGGAGCCTAGCCAGTTTGGATGTTCACCTTCCTAGAAATGGACGGAGCGGGGAGGACCTAGGACTTACCACAGGGCAGGGAACCCTGACTGCTCTTTGGGCTGGAGAGGGAGGGGGGGAGTTGTAGGGGGAGGGGGAGAAGGGTGGGAGAAGGGGGAGAAGGGTGGGAGGAGGGGGAGGGAAATGGGAGGCTGGGAGGAGGAGGAAATTTGTTTTTTTGTTGTTGTTGTTGTTTTTCTCCTTTTCTCAATAAAAAATAAAGTTAAAAAAGAAAGAAAGAAAGAAATAGGCTCTGAGCCTACAGAGATCTGGGCTCAATAGCAAGTAGGAAGCAGATTCCAAAGACAGCCTGCCCTTAGCAATGTGCTTGGGTTTCTGGGGCTTGGGACAGGGAGACCTTGGAATCTGATGCTCGCTCAGCGTTGTTGATGTGGCTATTAGCCATGAGATGTCCCTCTCACAAGGCGTACTTCTCTGTTTTTTATTTCAACCTAATTGTCTCCTCCTCCTCCTCCTCCTCCAAATTTCCCTCTTCCAATCCTATTTCGTGCTTCTGCCATGCGTCACATTCTCTGCATGATGGTTTTAGTGTCTTTAGGGCATTAAAATCTATATTTCACCGTGTGGAAAAGGAGCAACTCTCAAGACGTCTCGCTGGAACTCCTTCCAGTCTTTCCCCTTTGATGTATGCAGTTTCATTTTGCTCTAATTGTCCCCACGGTGCAAATTGACAGGCATCAGCCTTTGCAAAGAGATGCTGAACCACCACCTTCTTCTCGTAGGAGGCAGAATAGTTCTTGGGGACAAAGTTTAGCCCCTCTTTTATTTATTTATTATTTTATTTTTCTAATTTTTATTTTATTTTATTTTTTTATATATTTTTTATTGAAAAGATTTCCGCCTCCTCCCTGTCTCGTATCTTAAAGCTTAAAGATGTTTTGTGTTTTCACAGGGACTTTGTTACTTCAAATGAAATTGTTCTCCTTACGGCCAAGCTGCTGACACATGGAAAACAACCTGGTGGTCAGTACGTATTGCTACTCTATTCAGTCCCATAATCTTCCTAAGGTACATCAAGCTTCTATTTAAATCAGATCAAGTTGAGCAAGCCATGAAAATCCACCACCCTAATTAACCTGTGACCAGCTATCACTGGTGTCAGGGAAATACCACATATAGTAGAACCTTTTCCATTTTCCTCCGGTCCATTGCAGAATGTCCCTTTATGTTCCAGTTCACACTGTTGAAGACAAGGGCACATTGCTGAGAAAACTTACCCTGTACGCCATATTTTCAGTGCCCCCTGTCCCTCCTGAATATCTTCTTTCTGTGTAGTTTCTGGCTTTATTGACACACATAGGTCACTCAAACTCATGGGTTACAGCTAAAAAGAACTATAGGGAGAAAATATATTGAACACATCAGGGCCTAAGACCTGCATAGCTTTAATTTGGGAGAGAAGTGCCACCCAAAGCATTTCTTCAAGAGAAAGCTGGCTCCTCTCAATACCAACATTTGAAAATGGAGGAGACCCCTGACCGTCAGATGTGTAAATTTCAGTATAAACTAAAGGTATTCAAAATATGGAAACAAGTAATATAATGTGTCCAAAGCAATGCAATTGAAATAACTTTTCAGCAAGTAGTCTGACAAATAATTCAAAAGAAAGCCTATAAGGAAACTGAATGAAACCCAAGAAATAAAATGTAAACAATACAGGGATATTAAGAAAACAATTCATACTATGAGTTTGAAATTTATCAAAGGGGAAAAAGCAGAAGTCCTGAAAATGAAGAACTCAATGAGCGAAGTTAAATCTGTGTGTAAATCTTCAACAGCAGCTAGATTATGCAGAGGAACTATGTTGCATCTTAAAAATCAAGTCGCTAATTATATAATAAGACAGATATTTTAATGTAGAGAAAATTAGAGACTTTAGGAATGACAGTCAAAGAACCAGTTTTAATATTTTCAGGGTTTCTGAAGGTGGGGGAGAATAAAGGCATAGAAACATTCTGACTGTAGTAATAATTGGAATAAAAATAATGAGGAAAACACAATGAATCAAACATGAAGAGTCCATAGTTCTAGATAGATGTGATTAGCAAATATTTTTCATGACTGTATTATGTGTCAATTATCAAGGGTATAAAGCAAAGATATTATGTTGTATACTGGACTAGAATAGTAAGAGTCAGATTTATAATTACCCCTGTTATGTTACTAGTGTATCCATGAGCAAAAGCTTTAGATCAAAGGGAATGAAAGCACACATAAATAAAGAATATTTCAACCATACCTACACTGTGCACTCCCTTTACCAACACTTGAAACATTCTCTAATATACCATACATTAAGTCATAAACAAACCTTAGCAACTTCAGAAGAAAGAAAAAAAGAAAGAAAGAAAGAAGGAAAGAAAGAAAGAAAAAAGAAAGAAGGAGGGAGGGAGGGAGGGAGGGAGAGAGAGAGGAAGGAAGGAAAAAAGAAAGGAAGGAAGGAAGGAAGGAAGAAAGAGTGGCTGAGGGAGGGAAGAATGAAGGAAGAAAGGAAGGAAATTAGGAAAGTAGGAAAGAGAGAAAAGAAAGGAAGAAACTGCTTCATAAATCTTTACGATCAAATGTAGTGCAACTAGAAACTGGTCAGAAAGGAAAATTTAGAAACCATACATGTACATGAAGAACAAACAAAATATTTTAAATAGACATTAAATAAATATATTTAATTAATCAAACAAAATATTTTAAATAATTGTTTATTGACAAAATAATAAAGTAAAATATTTAACAAACAAAATAAAAGTACAACAAAATATAATATGTGGTTATATAAGACTAAAACAACAATATGAAGAAAATGATTCATAATGAAAATTATCTGCACCAAAATAAAATTTAAAAAGCCAGACAAATTATATAATGTAATACAGACTAAAATAATCAATATAAAGTTTAGACAAGTACTTATTTTGTGAAAGCATAAATGAGATCAATAAAAATTAAACCAGAGAACCTTGTTTTAATTTTAAAAAGCAAGAAAACAAAATAGAAAATTGCAAATATTAAAGGAGAGTGTAGGTACAAATATTGCCAACAAGATTATCAGGGAGTGCAATGAACACCCTCTCAACAGGCATGGCTGTGCACTCCTGCAATCACAGACTTGTCGAGGGGAGGCTTAAGTAGGAGTATCTCAATGTCAAGGTATTTCAATAGAATGAAATTTGTATATGACAATTCCTTAGCAGCATAATATAATGGGATTAAACATTTCCTTTAAGATATAAGACAAAACAAATGTCCACCCTCACTGTTACTCAATATAGTACTAGAAATTCAAACATAACAGTTAGACAATTAAAGGAAATAAAATACATACAAACAGTAAAGAATACAGTCTATAATTACTATTTTTATATTATCTTATTCTATGCATAGAAAAACCAATGACTATAAGAATGATAACATAGGAAAACTGCTACAATTTAAAAATATAAAACTGACCATTCAACGTCAGTAGATTTTTTACATACCAGTGACAAACTTGATGAGAAAGACATCATAAAACATTCTCAGTAGCTGCATATTTTCTATAACAGGCAATTAATTTATCTAAGAAATGAAAGACCTCTGCAGTGAAAAGTAGGTGCATTGATCAAAGAAATTAAAGAACATTAACAAAGAAAAAATAGGTCCTAAGTTTGTCAGCTGGGAAAATTAATGATATTGAAATAGTGCATACTACCCAAAGTTATCCACAGACACAACAATCCTCTTCAGTCCACCAATAACATTCTTTATAGTACTGGGGACACCAATCAGCAGAAAAGACCTCAAACAATTTGAAAATGAAGAATAAAGGTAAAAACATTATAATTTCTAATTTCAAAACATAGCAGAAAAACTGTAATCAAGATAACATGTTATTGATACATAAACCTATGAAATGAGCAGAGATACCAGGAAACAATAATCATCAATAGCAAATAGTGGACAGGAATAGTACAAGTCACACTAAATATACATATATATGTATGCATATATATATATATATATATAAAGAACAAAATGACATGTTATGAATATGTGTGTTTAAAGAAACCACTTGTCATATACACAAAACTGAAATGAGACATGCATCTTTTTGCCTTGATTTTCTAAATTTAAAATAGTTTTTCAGACAAAATATTTTGATCACATTCCTCCCCTCTCCCAATTCTTTCAGATCCTCCTACCTCCCTATTCACTCAGCTTTATGTTTCTTCATCTTTCAGAATAAAGACTAAAACACAGAAACAACACCATCATCAAAATAAAATAAAACCCCAAGATGAAAATCAAAATGGAGACAAATAAGAACAATAGAAAAGGTCTCAGGTCAGGTTTCAGTCCAGATGCAGTCTAGGACTGCGCCCTACTCGTCTGTTCTGGACATGCGTTTCCTGCATTTAGAGAATAATTTACTCATTGTGTTAGTTACTGTTCTATTGTTGTGAAGAGATACCATAGTCAAGGCAACTGTTATAAAAGAGCTCATTTAATTAACGGCTTGCTTACAGTTTCAGAGAGTAAGTCCATTGTCCTCCTGGCAGCAATCATGTGGCAAGTAAGTAAGGAGGCACTGAGAGCTTATTTTTCTGATACACATTCAGGCATAGGGCAGTACTGAGCCTGGTCTGGGCTTTTGACACCTTAGTGTCCCCCTGCCCCCAATGACATACCTCCTCCAAGAAAACCACACATATTTGACAAAGCTGTGCCTCCTAATTGTTCCCTAAAACGGATGGGAAGCATGAAAATAGGTAGCAGGCAGGACAGCAAGAGCAATCTGCTCAAACTGGACATGACGCAATGTTTTTAGTCGCCAAGTCTTCACTCAGTAACATCCTTTCTCCAACAATCCTGTACCACTTAAACTTTCCCAAATATTGCCACAAACTTGGGACCAAGTTTTCAAATATTTAGGAATATGGGGGGCATTTTTCATTTAAACTACTACATTATATGAACTGAAATATGATAGACACAGAATAGCAAATCCTGTATGAGAATTAAAGTAAGCAATTTGAATGTAGAATATTAATTGCCAGGAAAGGGGAAGATGAAAAATACCTACCAAAGAAGAGTTATAGAGAAGGAGGGATTTGTGGTGTTTTTCTGCACAATGGGATCATTAAGTTTAAATAATCTTTTATATACTTCATGAAGATATAAAAGAGAGGAGCTTGAAGTTTCTAAATATAAGGAAATGATGCAGAGAGGTAAATACTAATTACCTTTTTCTGATTAGTACACATTGTATACATGTATTGAAATATCATGCAAAACTTTGTTACTCTTAACCACTGATATCTATTAATAAGAACAGAAATGAAAAGAAAATGGAGTTCATATATCCCCATATACAAATAAATACAAAAATCCTGTATAGAGGAGTAAAATAGATAATCATTGTTGCTTTACAAAAGCATTACATGCTTGAGTCTCTGTGAAAATTTGTACTGGGCAGGTGAAATTTTGAGTGCATGTGAAGTTTTTCAGGCTTTGTATGACTCATGTGACCCTGCCATGGCAGGAACCCTAACACCCTCGAACCTTGGGAAACTGCTGAACCTTAAAGTATGAGTGCTGCTAATATGTGCAGGAAATGTCCACGGTAGCCTTCTCCTCTGATGTCAATGACCTGATGATGGTTCTTCAGAGACTTCTCCTATAGAGAGGGATATTAGCTTCACCTCCTTGATGAACTGGATATAATATTCTTTTCTTCCCAACTGTGTATAAGCAATGTTCTATGCTTCTAAGGTTGGTGATTTGGATGAATAAGGCATAATCTCATATTTTTGAATGTTTTGTCCCCAGTTGGCACAACTGATTTTGAGTGATTAGGAGATGAGGACTTGCAGGAGGCGGTATATGGGCTTTGAGGTTTGAGATTTGAGAAGACATATGCCCTCTTCACCAGAGAACCTTGGTGATGCAACTCCAGCATTTGTCTGTGTCTGTGTCTTTGCATCTGTCTCTCCTTCATTACCTTGCTGCCCCTAGTCAGGTTTCCTGTGAGTCCTAGACATAAAAAAAAAAAATCGTGGGGCTAGAGAAATGGCTTAGAGGTTAAGAGCATTGCCTGCTCTTTCAAAGGTCCTGAGTTCAATTACCAGCAACCACAAGGTGGCTCACAACCATCTGTAATGGGGTCTGGTGCCCTCTTCTGGCCACAGGCATACACACAGACAGAATATTGTATACATAACAAATAAATAAATATTTTTTAAAAAAATCGTAAAATAAGTAACTAGAATCAGAAGTGAAAATCATTGAAAAGGTGTTTTTCCTCTTTTTTTCTTTAAGAAAAGAGAGTAAGGGGTGTTACACAGTGAAATGGACTTAAATGGGTCAGAAGACTAAGTCTGTTTCTGTTACAACTAAAAGTAGAACTAGGACTAAGTTTTGAACTTGTGTGCCCCACATATCATATGAATGATAATTTCAGGATCTAAATCCTCATTACTCTTCTTTAGAAAAAAATAAAAATTGCTTTCTAAATCTGAGAAACAAAACTTCCATCAAGGTTTAGGACTTCATGAGTATTACATGGGAATTTTTATGGTAACTGCTTATGGAATGGATGAGAGCAACAAATTGGAGCTATCATCTTTAAGATTTGCATTTATCTGACATTTGTTAGTACATCAGCATGTCTTGTATAGTATCTGTGCTCAGGATTCTGGGGTAGGTATACTGTAATTTCATTTAGAAGCAAAGGGATTTTTTATAATTTCTTAAAAAATTTACCTTGCCTTTACATTCCAGCCACAGTTCCCATCTCTCTCCTTTCTTACTCCTGACCCCTTCCCATTTCCCATCCACTCCTCAACGGAGCTAAGGCTTTCCTTGGGGAATCAATAAGGTCTTGCATAGGGGTATTACATTTTAATCTGATTAATATCTTCAAAAGCATCCTTAGGTGATGGCTCCAAGTTGTCCTGATTCTCCCTATTCCTCATCCTGATAAGGTCAGGGGAGTTTTCAATTCTTTAATGTAAATCAGTATTTTGGATCTTGTCATCTTATGTGCTCTAATTCCATCGTAGATCATTACCTCCTATTCCCATGGGCCTAGAATCATCTTATGATTTAGGATTCTTGCTGGTTCCATAATTAGTACCAAATTTCTATTGATAAAGTATTTGCCAGTTGTGCACAAGACCCCACTAAGACAAAATAAGACAAAACAAAACATAAATGCCTGAGATCAATTTGTCTGAGACACTTGACTTAAAAAGGCATATTCAAATGGCTACAATAGTGACACCTTATAAGACATAAAATTATATGGATTTAAATAAAGCCATCCTGAGTTGATGTTTTCTTTCCTCTGATCATCTTTAAAAAATAAGCAATATTCTCCATTTTCTCCCAAACTTACTTTCTTCATTTTAAATCTGTAAAATAGTATTGCCCATATGAGAACTATGAAGAGTTTAACATAAGTAATATAGTCAACTCAATTTAGTGTTTGAATTATACTTTGTATGCAATTCAATTTACTTGTTATTACAAGAGAGATAAGCAAACACAGCCATAAAATATAAATAAAATGATGTATCAACAATTTCTCTTTAAATATATATAGATGTCTACAAACAAACTAGACTTATGCTTCATTTATCAAATTATCATTTATTCTTGGGTAGTGATACAGGGAGAAAAATATTTTAAAATCATTGTTGAGTGGATAAGTATACTTAGATAATTCAAATTGAGTCTATAAAGTCATGTTCTATACAAACAACTTATCTTCTTCCTCAGATTTTCAGAACTCACCTGTAGGCTGTGGAAATTGGTTCCTATGAATTTATATTTTAATTTATGTATTTCCTGTAGAGTTTTCCACATCACATCTCTTGGTCTGATTGAGTTTCAGAGAGGTATTCCATAATGGAAAATAAAAAGCTTACCTAAGAGTTAACTCTCAATTTATTATTTGGGGGAAATAATTTATTTTACTTTCAACCTTTCTTTTTATTTTACTTTCCATTTTGGGGGTTTATACCAACCTCATTCATATGTCTTTGTGATGATAGAAGTATCATTTCTCATTTTCAGATGAAGTAAAATCATCCACAAGGAAGAGATATAATTATTATGATTATACAATAAATTATGAGCAAATTATGCCTAAAACAATTTCTTTAATAACATAATTACAGTTTTATTATTGATAAAATATTAGTGAAATGAAATAATTTCTTGCCTTCAAATTCTGACATTTAATGCTAATCTTGTCAGCATTTATGCATATGCTGGCCCTAATTCAGGAGCTAAAATCAACAAAAGACCTTCCTTTTTCACACCATCAGGAACTGACTTCCAAATTAAAGCTGCTTCATATATCACATCTTTTTCCAATAGGAATTGATGATCTATTATTTCATTGGGCTTGAGACTTTTGACAAGAGAAGTAAAATGATCTAGTAATTTGGAGAATTAAACTGTGTGGATGATCAAGATTAAATTCTGCACAAAGAAGAGAAAAAACTAGAGGGAAATTCATATTGATATCAGACAAATGTTTTGATGAAGGCTTAGAAAAAAGAATAGACACTAATCAAACCAAGTATCATTCATACACAAAACACAATGAAACTGAGAACAGATGTGAAGGGCTGATGTTACAGCAGTAATGAATAATAAAGCTATTCAGTGCTAACCCCCATTTTACCTGATTATTGCTGGTTCTTTGCTTGGATTATATATGAGAAAAGTTCATTTGTAAAACACTAAATAAATCTTACTTACTGAATCCACTATCAATTCATCAACCCCAAATGACTGAGTGCAATAGCTTAAGTCACCTACACAGAGCCTGAATCAAGACACACTGTGTAGAGAAGTAAATCTAATGGCAACAAAAGCTGTGCTATTGAAGTAATAATAATTACAATAATACTGAAAGCATGTTATGTAAGTGTTCATCTGTCACTTGTGCTCCCTTTTTCTTTTCAGAAACACCAAGAACTAAATAATTGTCCCCATTTTGAAAATAAGAAATCTACCTCAAAGAAATTGACTAAATTATTCTATCTCACCTGACCAATAAGTAGACAGGACAGGATTCATGCAGGCCCTCTGACTCTAAAGCATCTATGCTACAGTTCCACTAATGATCTTTGTGTGACCACACATTTATCTCAACTATGACAAGGCTTGAAGGACCAATGAAGACTTAAAGGCTATTGTAATTCCAAATAAGGCATTTGGAAATTCTGGAAATTCTACAGATATTATTATTACTGTGTACAATTGGCAACTTCAAGCTGTGAGATTGTTTAAAACAAACAATGATGTTCATAGTATAGTTTGACAATTTAACATACAACTAATAATGTATTATGGCATGAAAACATCAAAAGATGTCACAGAACAGAGTTCATAGGTGATATCTGATGAAGGCAAGTAGCCAGCAAGGAGGTGAGGTTTGATATCAGGTGAAAAAAAAATTAATCCAAGCCCTTTAAGTTGACACTGCGACTATACAGAAACATGTAGGCATGCACACTACTTCAGTGGGCTAAGTATAACATATATGACTGTGACAGCTTCAAATTTTCAATTGCACAGCATCCATTTTTGTTCGTAAAGTACAAGAGGAAACAAGTAAGAGATGAATTAAAGTTCTATAGTTTTAATATAAAATGAACTTGTGTAAGATTAAATATTATACTTTATGTGGAAATGCTAGCTCAGATCTGTCACTATGAACTTGTAGTTTGTTTAGCAAGTATTATTTTTCATTGAGAGAAACTTTTCATATATTAAAGTTTGGTCTAACAGAAGAATTTCAATTAATATTTTTTAGACTGTAAATATATTGATTTTTTTTCCTGTGGAATGCATAATTCACATTGGCTTAGTTTTAGCATTTATAAATTCTTAGGGCTTTGTGGGATGAATAAGTGTGTGTGTGTGTGTGTGTGTGTGTGTGTGTGTGTGTGTGTTCCAGCAGTCAACAAGACCTATCTTCCTTTGTTGTTTTTCACATGTTTTTGTATGGCATTATGTTTGGTTTAGATTTATTTTTGACTTTTAGATATTGATTGACTAAACTGGACAACTAGACTTAAAATATTGAGTTCTTAGATAAGTGAAAGACTGTCTAAAATTGTAAGACAGGGAAGAAATACTTGTGTCAAAATTTGGTTTTCACACTTACTTTCATGGGTGTATTCAAACATACACATACACACCATATATATACACAGAGAAAACACACAGATTTTACTTGATGTGTTATAGTAAATATAGTCATCAACATTCTTTATTTTCAGAGTTTTCATTTATAGTTGCTTAGCTCATCATATAAACTTTGAGTCAAAATTTAAAGCTAGAATCTCTTATGAGTCTCTAGATTCATGCAAGGCAATAAAAATGAATAAAAGGAAAGACAAAAAGGAAAAATCTATCTTTATTGTGTCAAAACCCTTGTTTTCTAATAGCACACAAAATATACAATTAGAGTAACTAAAGTCTCCAGACATTTCTCCTTCTTTGTGTCAATTACAACCAAACAAACTAGACCTTCTAGGCAGATCAGGAAAAACCTAAGATTCAACTTGATTGGTCACTTAGGACCTGGGTAACAAAAAGAATCAAGTTCAAATTAACTGTCTGCTAGAGAGTAGAAAGATACCATGAACAGCCTATACCATCCAAGTAGCAGAGTTGGGCAAAGAAGGGGAAAACGGGCCTTGGGATCTATAGACTGTATCCTGAGGGGAAAACAAGGAAGGCTTTCCAGGGAAGCAGACTAACCACAGAATTTTAGCTTGAATCCAAAGGATGAAACAGAAGACATGCCCTGCCCCAGCTGTACCACTGAGACGAGCAGAGAAAGTGACACAGCAGGATTTTCCATCATTTTCCATCATATTCACAGTGTGCTTAGCATGCAACTGCACACCCCCAATCAATTGTCATTTACTGCCTGCCACCCACCTTCCACAAAGTCTCTTTTCGGATACCTAGGAGTGTTTCTAGTTGAAATACTGCTAGAATACTATCTGGTCCTTAAGACATACTCTGAAATATTTTAAAATTTAACAGATATGTGTTAAATAAGTGAAATGGGATGGCGTTCTGTTAAAATTGCATAATGAGTTCTAATTATTAGAACTAATTTTTTATTATTTCTCATTAGCACGAGTAAACAGAGAAAAGTAAAAGACAAAAAGAGATTTGGAAAGGGTGGTATGTGGGAAGCCAAACGTAATAATTTTCCACTTGAATTTTCTTATTTTTAAACTATGTAGTCAGAATAAAGACAATTTTTTTCTTTTCTTTTTTGCTTTTGTGTTACCTTTATGGTGACAGAAAATTTTATTTGGAGACTTATGGTCATTTAGGATCTTGACCTTTCATATTCTCTCCAAAAGCAAAATGGAGTAAGCTCTGATTTTGCTTATCATTGAAATATATATATATATATATATATATATATATATATATTCATACAAAACTTTGCTTTCTGTTGCTAATGCACAGTTTCTTATTCATGTGTTCATTATGGGTGAACTTGACCATTGCAATAGTTCCCATAATCGCTTTCCTACAGTTAGAACAATTTTTGATGATATCATCCTCATGCTTCACTTACTTAATTAGACCCCAGTGCATCAATGAGTCATTTTAACTCTCTTCTGCGAAGGCTTTTCATGCCCAGGGCTAACCCCTGTCTCTATGTTTTATGTGCTTCTTCTTACCCAAGGCTGTAGGATATTAGAGTGTAGTTTCTTCCTAGATAATTTCAGTAAGAATTTATTGATAGCAGAATGAATTTCTAGCCATTTCTTTCTTTCTCTTCTGAGTATGTGACAGAGGTAATGTTTACTGAATTCTGCCATGTGTGAGGTCACATACTATACATATCAAATTCATGATTCCATTTAACATGGATATTTTCATTTTAGACACAGTAACTATTCAGCGTAAAATAAAAATTTATAAAATGGAAAACTAAGTTTTTGTTTCTAGTTTAGAAGTAAAGATTTTTAATATTTTGGACATGTCATGAATATAACTTTTACTGAAATATATATATAGCATATTATGATTTTTCTGTTCATAAAATCATCTATATAATCAATTACAATCATTTTATCACCTTTTAAAACATTTTTTTTTTTTTTTTTTTTTTTTTTTTTTTTTTTTTTGGTTTTTCGAGACAGGGTTTCCCTGTGGCTTTGGAGCCTGTCCTGGAACTAGCTCTGTAGACCAGGCTGGTCTCGAACTCACAGAGATCCGCCAGCCTCTGCCTCCCGAGTGCTGGGATTAAAGGCGTGCGCCACCATCGCCCGGCCCTTTAATGAAGTAATACCACTTAAGATGACAATGCTTTCCATGAGAGCCCTAGACTATCTAGAAGAAAAAAAGAGGCTAGTCAAGGCATGAGACTCTTTTTTGGTTTGTATTGGACAGAAGATTCACAGTGAGTTAAATACTAATATAGTTTGGTGTTGCTGCTGCTGTTTGCTTACCAGAAGTTAAAGGTAAGTTCCTGTTTTTGGAGATATCATGCACTTTAGACGCAGGACTCTGAGCATTTGACCTGGATATGACATGATAGCCTGCCTCCTCCTGGTGGGCTAGCTTTCATAGTACTAAAAGGGGCATCTAAACCCCCAAGGGAGGAACGTAAGCACTAGTCCTATCCAGCAGTGATACCTATGAACTAAAACAATGGCCATCATGGAAGGATAATAGGAAAATAGCGGCAGCAACCAGGGTTACAGTGGGAAAAGCAGACTCAAGATAGACTTTGCTGCTGATCCAGCTGCTGTGGTCCTGCCGTTTTGCCCAATAACAATGAAGACCAACCACAAGGCTTGCTCCTGCTCTGACCACCCAAGAGAAAGAGGACATGCCTTCTCAGTTTTATCCTGTCATGTATCCAGGGAAAATTATGTGAATAGGGCTAGTCGTTCTAAATATTATTGGTCAAAACGGATCTAATCCCCATAACTTCACTTCTCAACTTTTGTCTAATTAAGAAGATTTTAATCCTAACTTGAAGCTATTTGCAATAAGAACAACTATCTAGTATTGACTGGAAGAAAGAAAAGGTAATGACACAAACAAAAATGAAGCTACAGCTGTTGGCTAAAAAATAGATCGAATTCTTATAACACCAGATCACAGAATGGATCAAGAAGATGGAGAGATTGTGTCCAAGCAGGTTCCACTGAAGGCTGCCAAGAGCATTGCTTCCACATACACGTATTTTAATTATTCAGAATTTATTTCTATGTAAAGTAAAATTATAGGTTACTTTTAAACTATAGAGTGAAAAAAAAAAAAAAAAAAGAAAACACACTATGTATGAACAAGTATTCACAATAAACAAATTTAGCACAGGTTATATGTGAATGCTTTTCTATAGAGAAGACAAGTGCCAAATTTATTTATAAAAGCTTAAGAACCCGAAAGAAAGAGAGCATATGGTTTATGTCATTATTTGCTAAGACACTGTTTTGACAGTGGTACCAGTAAAACTTTCTTTGAGATAAATTGGTCAATCAGAAGGTTAACATACACATGGAACTGAAGACTTTGTGGCAGGATTGTAGTCTCCTCAGAACTAGCCTGTTATTTGTATTACTGCATATGTGTCCCTCTGAGACAGCCTTGCATTCTTTTTACAGTTTATTTGAAGGTAATTATGTGGGAAACTCACAATTATTCCAGAATACATTATAAACACGGGACCTTAAATTGGGTAACTGTTCCAAAGAGCCAGTTTCATCTAACAGCTTAGAAAAGAAAGCTCTCAACTTCATCGTTGCTCTTTCCTTAATATTTGTAATTACTTGCCATGATTAAAAAGATCAAGCAATTCTCACAAATAATCCAGGTTGATAAAGCAAATCCCAAATAACACACTGAATTTGAAAGAGTTCTCTGAAGTATTACTAACTAAAAAAATAACTGCAAACTGAAGATATTGAAGTGAACACTTGGCTTTAAATTAAGAAATATAACAAAGCATGCAGGAGATGACCAGAAGAGATTTGGGGAAATGATACTTAAGGCTGGGTTCGGTTTTGCCTGTTCACTGAATAGAAGCATGGGGCGTTAAGAGAGTGTGTCAAACATAATCCACATTTGATGTGACAGATTTAATTAGCCATCACAAATATCATAGCACATTAGCACATTTAGCAACATGACCTTCAATTGTTCCCGGGGGACTCAACCCGACTAATAAAACTTTTTTTTTTTCCTGAACTGACATCTGCTGGTAGTCCTGTGTGTTTAAACACTCTCTTCCATCGAAAACTGGCTTTTCCTAAATTTTGTGATCTTCTTCTAAGGCTAATGAGTCTAAACTAATGACTATGATAGGTTAGCTTCTGCATGATAGGCCATTTTCACAGGCAGACAAGGGATTAAAAATTGTTCCAAATCTAGGAATCGGAAAGGGCACAGAACAGGAGTAGCATGGAAAGCTCTAAGTGAAAGGATTAAATTTGATCCTAGATTATCACAAAAGTCATCTAAGTTGTCTCCTAATGTCTATGCCCCCTCCAGATGCTCAGTTTTCCTTGGCCTGTGTCCATTCTTTTTCTTAAGCACATCACTGTTCATTTAAAATATGCATTAGTCACTTCCAACTGAAACACCGATGTCATCCCTTGAACCTTCTGCTTATCTTCAATACCCTTTAAAAATGGAAGTTTAGCAAGCCTGCTTTTTTGTTCTTTGTTTGAGCCTTCGGCTCTTTCCACCTTCTCTTATAGAACCACTGTTAAAACATATACAATGCCTTTTTACTTCTAGTTATATCTCCATATATTCTCTACTTAGTTCAGGAACAAACTATTTTTTTTTTTTTGCTTTGTATTTCTTAAACACTCTGATTTTGAGTAATGATATTTTCTGGATGTCCATGCAGTTTGGAACCTCTCACGCTGCATGGTGTTCTAAGGACACCCTTGTTAAACAATTTCTTTCCAGGGGCAAATAAACTGACCTACGAATACTTGACTGTATGAGTTCCTTTGAGCTGCTATGACAAATACCGTATGCTTATCAAGATCACACCTTTACTTTGCAGACTTTTAGTGTCTGGAATTCCAAGTTGACAGCATTGACATATTTGGTGACAGTTGACAGCTCATTTAAAATTAAATAAATGAAACTTTCTGAGTCTTTACAAGTTTACAATAGAGTAAATGACCCTGAATCTGAAGATTTTAGAAGATTGAGCTTCAGCGTCATAAAAGGCTAAGCTTACCTGTTCATCCCCATTATTCCAAATTAAGGGATCAACATTGGAAGAATGAGGAGAAGGGGTGGTTAATCAATGTGCTAACACCAGGGAAATAATAGAGGGAAAAAAAGATCTCCTGACCATAAATTCTTCTGGAGATTAACGTGAGCTTTGGATTTAGATAGAGAAGAACTGAGACAGAGTGAAGGAGGTATGCAGAATTTAGTAATGATGATAAAGATTTGATCTGCTTGGTTACTTCTTTGTTTCTGGAACTTTGTGATTGTTAAAATCTTATATCTTATTCATTGCTAAAATGTGTGTCTTCTTCCTATAGATAACTGCTTCTCCTCCAGTACATAGTCATGGATAACTCTTTTATTTGGGTAGGAATGTAGACAGTGAGGAGAAGTTCTCCTTGCAATCCAAGGTGACTGTAGTTTTAGAAAAATAATTTATCTCTGTGCCATTAGAAAACAGACAGATTAGAATGAAGACGGGGATTCAAGGCTTTTATTCTGTTTAGTTATCTTGGGACCACAAGTTAAGAGTCAACGGTTTCTTCTTTCTTTTTTTTTTTAATCAAAGCATATAAGTGCCTGTTTCTATCCCTTTTTATGCTGAATATTTCTCAGTCTTAAAAGAAATGAGTTGGCTCGTTGGCTTCATAGGTTTATCCCACTGATAATCTGTTACATAAGAGGTTCAGAAGCTGAATTGTCTGAGGCAAGTGAGGAGAGAGAGAGAGAGAGAGAGAGAGAGAGAGAGAGAGAGAAAACCTGAAAGTAGAAGCCTCATTATGAAGCATAATATAAGGAAAGGGCTCTCAGAGAACTAATTAGATAAGATTTGAGGGACGGAGTCATCTTTTAAATAACTATGAGGATTTGCTACTATGAATGAATATTGGTGAAAGGGATTTATTTGGAGGGCGCCAGAGAACTGAACAAAAACCGTTCTTTTTATCATATCCTGGCCTTAGTTACTTTTGAAAAATCTAGGATATGTGATTCAAATTTTGGTTTTGTTTTTAACACAGGATATCATTATGTACTAAAAAATGGCTTCAAACTATGCCCTACCAGTTTGAACTTCCCAAGCGCCAGGACTCTCGGCCCTGCCTCCATAGCCCACATGATTGAATTTTGACTCTTATAATTCTACTCTTGTCTCTGAACAATTTTCGCAGAAACATTATTGAATTCTTCTGCATCCTTGAGATAAAATATGTTCTTGTTGATAAATGGGATGTAAGAAGCAGATATCTAAAAGTCAGCACGAAATAAAACCTCTGTTTCTCAAATGTAAGTAACTGAGTGGTACAGAAGGAGTCTCTTAAGATGGGTTCTCTAAATTCCAATCCTAAACTTGGTTTTGTATCCCCACAAAATGATAACTGTAAAACACTACCGAGGTTATTTTGTTAAAAGTTGTTTTCTGTAAGCTATCGAGTGATAACAGTAACAAAGTTTTCAAGAAAATTTCAAACACAACAAGAGCAAATGTTTAATGAAATATTAGTCTCAACATTAAGATTCTTAAGAGTCATTTTTCGTGAGTGCTTAAACGCATTAGAGGAAGATAAAAACCATGGTTAAGTAAGAACGATAGTGATAATTCTATAAAAAGATTAGCAATTGACAAAAAAGTCTACTTATTTTAATTGTCTATACCATTTTAAGACAATAACTATGATTGAGAAAATTATGTACAAACTACAATGTTGCAGTAACATTCTTAAGAAAAAATTATATATAAATATATAGACTTATATAAACATATGTATATGAAAATTTACAAAAATAATTGGATAGATATATATGTACACATATGTTGGTATTATTTGGAATACTGGCCTCCAAGCTGCTCTTCCCTACTAGTGATCTTTACTTTCCTTCTGATTTGAGTTGCTGAAAGCTGTGTCAAAGTTGTTTACCAGTTCTGCTTCACGAGCACATGTTGCCTTGGCCTTGAGGATCAGAGGATAAGGTTTTCACCTGTTGGCCCAATTGACTGTTGGGTATATAAGCTTAAGGTGGCGCTAGTGAATAAAATACTTCTTACCAGTGACTAGAGGTCTGTCTCTCTTTCTGTGATGTCTGTCTGTCTGTGTTTGTATGTTTCAATCTCCAGCCCCCTTGCCTGAAGCTCGTGAACTGTGCGCACAGAGTGCAGACAGGCACTGTGTGCTGCACACATACATGTATATATGCATATATGGAAAATTTTATATGTGAAATGATAAAATTTATCAAAAGTAGACAAGTTAAACATATAAATTTCCATTTAATTTTGACTTTTAAGAATAAAAGTAAAATATTTAATAAAGTAGGATAATTTTAAGGATCTCCTGAAAACACAAATAAAATTCCATTACTTTTATATTTGGGAAGCACTTCTGGGAGTCCTTAGCATCTGGGCCTGTCTAATCACCTTTGTTTAAAGAGAAAAGTTCTGATACAATTAGGAATACTTGAACAGAAAGCTAGACAATGAACAGAAAGCACCTTTAACAATTGTAGCTTGGAAGACAATAGATTGGTAATATGATCTCTTAATCTTTGTATTCTAGAATGTTTACATAATGTGGAACACAAATATATTTCACATACAAATAAGCCTGCAAAAAATGGTTTCACAGCTATATAAGATTTATGTACACATTTAGATTTTCTTCTGAAGTATAGTTTGGAATCTTTGACTCACCAGAACAATAAGTAAAGCCCTAACACCAAAATAATTATTAACATTATAAATTTAGGAAATTGTGCTAGTGACTATAAAAAAGACTCACTTCTTGACAGACAAGTATGTACAGCATAGTCAATAACCATCTGATTAATTATCTAAGATGAATAGATTCAGAACACATTTTAAATAGAAGAATTCCATAATACAAGATTTTTCATATGATTACAAACTGGAAAATTGTCAAAAGTTTTATTGGCTATTTTAATAAATTGTAAGTTCATATGCAATGGGTGCAGTATGGAAAAGAGTGGTCACTGACCATTGGCTTGAATTAAAATCACTTACCCTTAACTTTATAAACTTCCTCAGGTAAAGCTCTGGCATGTGGTGTTGCACAGTTTTACACAAAGATGGATGAGCTATTACATGTACTAAAATTGAAGCAGAACAATTGTTTATAAAGTAGCTATTTTAAAAGTTTAATATAAAACTAGACATGCTGGTGCATCTCTTTAATCCCACCACTTGGGAGGAAAAGGCAAGCAGATTTCCATGAGTTCAAGGTCAGCCTGGTCTACAGAGCAAATTCCAGGATAGCTGGAGATACACAGAGAAACATTGTCTCAAAAACAAAAAGCATAACAAATTTATCGAGGAATATAAAGCATTATAAAACGTGACAAAGCATGATAAAACATGAAATAACATTTGCTATATTTTTCTGCAAAGATCAGAACGATAATAATAAACTTTATAAAATATACCTTTGTGTTCAATAAAGAAACTTAGTTTCTAATTTTATATTAGTGCATTCATGTTTGACCTTTGAAAATTCTTACATAAATTTACAGCTTGAAATGTCTTTAAAAAATTTTAGACTGTAAAACAAATCATTTTTGTAATCTATTTATTGAGAATGTCATACAATATATTTGAACACATTAGCCCACCTCTTCCCCTTCCTATTATCATCCTTTCCTGTCCTATTACTAGTCTTGTCTCCTAAAATGGAAGTACTAAGCAGTGTTTTTAATTTTCGGTATCTAGAAGTAACTATGTTAATTAGAATTTTAACTCCTAAAAATACAAAGTTCCAAGAAGAAAGCAATCTTGAACTCATTTATTTTTAAATTAGACATTTGTGCAAATGCTATTGCTTGGAATCTCAGGTAAATTGCAGAAGAGAACTGAGTCTATCTTATATTTAGGGTAAAATAGAACAGATTAAGATTATCTGTCCATGTGATTCCTTCTGCAAACCTATTTAAACAGACAACAAAAGCTTGGTATTATAATGGCCAACTTAATTTTTGCCTTAGTCCCATATTATAAAGTTAATTTCTAATTTTATATTTCACAATGGTGGCTAAGAAACAAGAAAAGCTAGGTTTTTTTTTTTCAAAAGAAGCAACTATGTGAACAGAAATAGTATCCAAGGAATAACCAGCCTGCTTTAATGTTATATTTATAAGATCAAAATTCACCCCCAATAACTCATATTCAGGCTTGAATCAGGCTTGACAAGAATAACACTTTGCCTGATGAGTGTGGAAACAATGCCAAAACGAAGTGACCATTGATTTATCTCTTTCCCCAGCCAACATATAGAAGAAAAACCTAAAATGAAGGCAAAGTTGCAAGGCTTTATCCTGTGCATATCTAGGGTGTAGATTCATTTCAGGCATGAATTCTGGTTAGCAAAGCATATTCTTAAACTGTTTAATAAACATAACAATCTCTTCCTGCAGTCTCCTAGCTGCCAATCCCACACTGGTGATTTTGTTTTAATATGTCAATTTTGTGGGGATATAAACATTTAGAACCCAGCAATATTTAATACCTTTAATTTTGGATGTAAATATGAGCTTAGTGTTGTGGGATAAACACAATGTAAATAGGAACTTAGTGATGTGTGATACACAGAGAGAGAGAGAGAGAGAAAGAGAGAGAGAAAAAGAGAGAGAGAGAGAGAGAGAGAGAGATGCATGCATACAGTGTTCACCAGTTGCTTGAGATTTATTCATAAAGCAGCATGAAAAATTGACGCTGGGATCATGTTGAGTTAGGTGACCCCTGAATACATTTAATTTCTCTCTGCCTTCTCCATGAACTATCCAGTTTTGATTCACCTCCCTCTTCTCCACACACATCTCCCCTCCTTCCCAGATCCACTTCTCTTCCCTTTCCCTTCAGAAAGCAGTAGGCCTCCAAAAGAGCCTGTAATAACTTGCGAGGCCAATGTCACATAAGATGGCCAAGAGGAATGAAATCAGGCCAGGTTGGAGGGGCCATAACACAACTGAAGCTATGGCAATTTTATTAAGTGCAATTAAACATTTTATACCTTTATAAGAAACAACATATAATGTCAATTTCCAGAATCAATGCAACTGTAGCTGCCAGGATACAGTGATGTTTGCAAGCCCTACAGGATACAAAAGATTAATGTCTAAGACCAACGGTTTTCAAGTTTTCATGCTTCCTTGACTACTAAGGGAACATGCAAAAAAACACAGAGGCCTGAATGCTTCACTGTCTGAGGAAGTGTATCAGTCTTTCAGAAACTGGAAGGCGCATTGTGCTCCAGAGACCATGGGACTCTAACCTTAAAAACTTATGACACATGCCTCTTAAGGCAGCTAGGTCAAGCCAAGACCATGGTTCCTTGCAGCCTTTCAGGAAATAATTCTACATGGCATATCAAGTTACAGTAAGAATAGACACATCCCTCATATTAAGGCTGGATGAGGCAAGCCAGTAGGAGGAAAAGGGTCCCCAAAACCAGTAAAAGGATCAGAGATACCCCCATTTCCACTGTTAGGAGTTGCACAAGAACACCGAGTTACTCAGCCATAACATATATGCAGAGGACCTAGGTCAGACCTAAGCTCCCTGATTGCCTTTTCAGGAAACTAGTCCATAATATGAAGCCTGGAGTGGGGTGGGACAGATGGGATGGGAGTGTTCTATGATGGAATCCTGGCATGCGACAGTCACCTTGTTTATGTTCCATCTCCTCAAGAAACAAACGCTGCTCACAAACCTCTTCTGAACACATGACACGAATTATTTTATCAGGTTTTTTCTTAAATGACAACAAAACCTCTAAAAATACTACTATTAAATCAAAAACTTCAAACATGTACTTTGGTGACTCAATGAGATTCTTTTCAAATTATTAGACCAAAAATATTGCAAAAAAATATTTAGCTATCTAATTTATTGTGCTTAACATTTGAAACATTAAAAGGAAAAACAAACATCCCTGAAAATCTCAAATCTGGTCTGGTGACATTGGTCTGTAATCCTTGTTCCTTTGGAAGCTAAAGCAGGTGTGTTATAAATGCAGCCCTCTTAATTATGGATTGAAATCAAAGCCCTTCTAGACAACTTACTGAGCCCTGCCTTGAAGTAGAAAGTACAGAGAGAGTTGGGAATGTATCTTAGTGGTATATAGCCTTTGCCTGTAGCATATAAGTGCTAGTTCTGTCTTCAGCACCAGAGGAAACACGCAAGAAGGGAATAGAGGAGAGCCTAGGCAAGATTTATTGAACAAGTGAATGAATTTTACTGTAAATCTGAAAAAAAATGACTCTCTCTAGAATAATTTCACTTGCTCAAAGAATGGGAAATGAACTGCAATATCCAGAACAGAGTTTGGTTTTGACAACTGCAGCATCACCATGGCAATTTTCCCTTAATCTTGTCTCTCAAGTCCATGGCCTTCCAACAGCAGAAGAGAGATACATACAAGAGAAAATTCAATGTAAATGTGCGTTTTCTGTGGGAAACCTAGCTCAACTGTGACATTTTGGAAATGAGTGATTGACCCGATTCCTAGCTTGAAAAATTAGGCTGAGAGATTTCTACATTTTCACATCTCGCTTTGGCTCAGTAAATCACTCGGCTAAGAGATTAGGCGAAAGTTCAAGTTAAACTCAGGTTCTAATATTTTATCATCTAGGTCCTCACATCATATTTATAATTCATATATATAAATCTGTGTCACCTGTTCTACACTGAATAGAGCTAAGAGACTTGCCTTGAAAACATACTTTCTTCCTTCATCAATTCCTTCATCTCCACCTTTCTCAACTAGTTCTTAAAATTTTATCTAACAATGTGATGTGGAAAAGGCAATTCTGAAATCATTATCATGTGGAATACACAAATATATATCATATTTCTACTGATTTTAGCATGCTTTCCTTATTTGCTGAAATTTCGCCATGGGGAAAGCAGAATGTTGGATGATTCTCTATGCACACAAAGGTATGATTTCGGTTTCACTGCCTTACTGTTTGACATGACCAACTGTAACACAAGTGAGCATAAAATCTGTCCAAGAAACATTTAAATGCACTTGTAAATATTCCATTAATAATCTTAATAGATATTGAGAGATCTATGAAATTTCTCGATTTTGTTTTTAAAAGTGAAAGTTATTTCTAAAAATTAGGCATGTGTACATTCATAAAGAGTATTTTTTAACCTGACATTCTAGGAAATATATGAATTAAATGAATATTATTCACATGTATGTTTGTACATATGCAGGCTATATATATACATATATGAGTTGATATATATAAAATACATTGAGGTATAATGTCAAGTGCCATGAGGTGGTTTCATTGTTAAATGAATGATGTAAAGTTGTTTTTATATGATATTTACACATTGTGTAAGTTATCTTGAAAGCAGAATTTCATGAGAAAATTTTGATATTGATCCTACTCCATATAACTTCAGACTATTATAATTTTAAAATTTGTAATGAAAAAAGTATTGTCCCTAAAGGTGCTGAAGTTCCAGGTATGATCAAATTAAATTTGGCAAGTGGAATATATTCTCTATCTATTTTCCATATTGAAGTATATAAATATTTCAGTCCAAGAAATATTTTTCAAAAGAGTAATCATTTGCCACCTTTCAGTATACCTTTGTCTGATAAATATTTAATAACAAAAGCATATGAAATAAGTTGCCTGTATAATTTATTTATGTTCTCCTAAATTTAAAATGGTGTAAAATATTATATTTCATTAGTTTTATTTTAGGTTCATAAGGGATATAATTTTACCCAATTAAAAGATACAAACTCTATTAATATGTTATTCCCACAAGTAGTGGTGATTGAAATATTATTATAGATTTTTCCAATTAGGTTTCAGATTCTACATGAAATACCATAATTTAATTCACTTTGCATTCCTTCGCTCTTATAGGAATAAATTTCAGCATTTTCTCGAGTATTTGCATGACTGTTTCAATAGCTGGAATTCTCTGAAGTTTCAAAACTGAACTTTGCAGTGCTCCATTTTTGGAATAATTTGGTGACATTCTTATACTTGTCAACTTATTTCTTCCTAACATCCCTTTACCCTATTATTATATGAATCAAATGATAATAATAGAAGAGTTTTGATAATCTCACCACAAAGAACTGATAAATGACAGTCTTTAACACCCTGATAAATATTTATGAGGTACCCTGTGTCCTACAAATATGTAATTATTTTTAAGAAAATACATTTATTTATTCTTTGAAGATTTCATATATATATATATATATATATATATATATATATATATATATATATATATAACATCTTCATCATACCAGCACCACGTCTTTCTTTCTAGTTATACCAAGCCCCCACTCCCAATGCTAATTATGCATTCACAATTTTTCTGCCTTTTCCTTCTTATTGCTGAGATCACAAAATCAGGCCACCATGCCAAGTTCTATACATTTAGTTCCAAATGCTTTTTTAAAAACTCATTAAGGATAATTTTACATACTTATGCCATATAATACTAAATTGTATTTTCATGGCATAAATATTATTTTCACATTTTTTATTGTTTGTATTGAGCTATATATTTTTCTCTTCCCCCATCTCTCTCTCCCTTCTTCCCTTCTACCCTCTCTCATGACCCCATGCTCCCAATTTACTCAGGCGATCTTGTCTTTTACGACTTCCCATGTAGATCAGATCCATGTATGTCTCTCTTAGGATCCTCTTTGCTGTCTAGATTCTCTGGGATTGTGAATTGTAGGTTGGTTTTTCTTTGTTTTATGTCTACAGGTCACTAATGAGTGAGTACATATGGTATTTGTTTTCCTAAGTCTGGGTTACCTCATTCACTATTATGTTTTCTAGATCCATCCACTTGATTGTAAATTTCTAGATGTCAGTAATTTTTTCTGCAGGGTAGTACTCCATTGTGTAAATGTACCACATTTTCTTTATCCATCCTTTGGTTGAGTGACAGCTAGTTGTTTCCACGTTCAGGGTGTTACAAACAATGCTGCTATGAACATAGTTGAGCACATGTCCTCGTGGTACGATTGAGCATCCTTGGGGTATATATCAAAAGTTTTATTGCTGGGTCTTGAGGTAGGTTGTTTTCTAATTTCCTGAGAAATCACCATACTGATTTTCAAAGAGGATATAACACTTTTCAATTTGCAAAATCATATACAGTCTGATTTACATATTTAATCTTACATATTTATTTCATTAATTGAACAAAACATTACTGGAATTTAATTTCTTTTATCATTTGAGGAATCTTCTGAGACACATACAGGTTATATGCAGCTGATTGGAAGGCTTCCTGCATTCAACAACCCGACACAATACGATCATTTATTTCATTGGCAGAAAACTTCATTCCTCATGTGCAGAGAACCTTAGGATCAAAAGAGCATTTGTGTGTTGCTATTCTGCGTGAGTTATTTTCATTATTTGCAAATCATGTGATAATTTAAAGCTATAAATATAAAATAATAAACAAATGTAATAAATAAAGTAACATTTTCCTTATTTTTGAATAAGAAAGATTCTTCAAAATCGACTCTATGCCTTTTGTCATACCACCGGGAAGCCATTATCAGGAACAGTCTGTTAAAATTCTGCTAACTTTCAAAGCAGGTGTTGAATCTCCCACAGTAGATTCAAGTTTCTGGGTTTTCATGTTTTTAAAAGCCTTCATGTAATAGAGCAATTGATAGATAAAATATTTAGTATAAGTTACAGCTTTGTGCCAAAATTTCTTTTAAGAATGAGACAGTCAACAGGGCAGGAACTGTTACTTTACTAAACACATTCTCGTTTTTGTAAGCCTATTTCTACCGAAATAGTTCTGAAAACAAAAGGGGGATAAAATAAAAAAAAAAAACACGAAAAACAAGTCCAGGTGACCATTCTTTGCTTTAATAATAATTTAGTAAGAAATATTACACGACTAACTATATTTTCTATGACAAGACCAAACTTTCTATTTCCTACACATTTGCATTATTTTTCATGCCTCTTCTGAACAGGAAGGCGAAGGTTTCAAGTGTTCAGCAGCCTACTGCATGGATCAAGACACAATGAGCTGTTGGTTACTCACTTTGCAAGCTTCCTTTCAGAGAACCATGCTAATTATGTTTTATCTGTAGAGGATTTGAAAAGGATATATAGATTACCACTGTCTGTATTTCATTTAAATTTTATATTGGAGAGTGCTGTTAGTTGTTTTTGTAGCTCCCACCACAATAGAAACTATCTCAAAAGAGTAAGGCAAAACAACCTAATATCATTTAGTTGAAAGTGACTGTTCATGGTATTTTGTTTCCAGAAATCTAAGTATAGGAGAATGTCACAGATAGCAGGATAAGTTTGAGGACGATGTGCATAAACTAGGATAATATTTGGAAACCTGAAAAATGCTAACTTTTTCTCAAGCCTTCAATTCATACAGACAAACACACACACACACACACACACACACACACACACACACACACACACACAGCTTTTCCCTTGACAAAGGTTCTATTGTACACATTTTTTTCAACTTCCATATATTAAATCCAAATCTGCTTGAACTTTTCTTATATATGTTTCTTGTAAAGTTTGGGGCACTTTTCTTAAATAGCAGCTCAGTTTTGGAATTTTCATGTGTTTCATCTTTGAATTGATCTTGACAATTAACATAATAAAAAAAAGTTCCCTAGGATTCATATGATTTTACATCAACATCTGGCATATTTGCATGCATTAGAATCTCAACTGGTTATTCAGACATTTCCCATATACTTCTTTTAGTCTTAATAATATGTTATACATGTGGTAACTCTCTCTGGGGATTATAGAAAAAAATGTGTTTCAAATGAACGTATCAGAAAGGTTAAATTTTAATTAGAGTCAAGTACAACTAGTCTCTAGGCATTTAAGGATCCTCTGAAATTCAATACCCTTATGGGACTAGGGACAATAGGAATATATGCGCACAGACTCATGAGAACAGATAGGCATTGTTCCTATCACCTAGGCGATATTAATTTTTTCCTTAAAGTATTCATTATTGCAGCCTACTGGGAATTCCTATGCTTTCTTCTTCTTCTTCTCTCTCTCTCTCTCTTTTTAAATCCTGTCATTACAATGGGTATATGCTTATAACCTGAGCATCTATATCTCCATTCTTCTGGTGACAGCTCTGAACATATTCTTTGTTTAGATTGTTTGAGATAAGGGTATATTTCCAGCAGCTATGTTGTCAACTTTTTCAAAATAGATATGTAATAGGCAAATATATGATGCAGAATAGACACAGATATGTAGTAGACACAAATAAATTCTGTAGACAAATTCATTTGCTTCCACCCATTTACAATAAATATCTTGCTAATAATAAACTTCTGATGGTAATATGACTACATATTAGGAAATAATAAATATTTCACCACATGATACTTATTTTAATGTAATATGAGTCTGCCTTGAGAGAAGAAAGGAATGGTAATGCGAAAATAATAAATTTTAATTTATATTCATGATGCTTTAATTCAAATAAAACTTCAGGACACTTCATTTGCATTTTTTCATCATATATATCAATTTTCTCATTAAGCAAATAGAAAAGGGAGGAGAATTTTCATAGTATACTTCCAAACAATGATTCTCAATCACATAAAAGGTAGTTATAGACAATTTAATGTTTCCTATTGGTTTTGAGGTGAGTACCTGAATGTGATTTGATCTACATTAGGAAATATATATAAATATATATACGTATGTGTATATACATACAAATAAATGACATTTTGTCTATGAATATATGAATGGCATGCATGTGTATGAGTATATTTACAAGTAGGTGTACTTCAAGGAGTATGTATGCCTGTGTGCATGCATCAATACATGTAGAGACCTAAAATTAACAGCATGTTTCTTTCTCAGTTGCTAATCAGAGCAATAATTGAGGCATAATTTTTTGCTGAACTTTGTTCTTTCCAGTTCTGGATGGCTCACTAGTTATCCTGCCTTACAAATTTCTCCCTCATAAGTGCTGTGATTAAAAGTGTCTACCACACTTTCCCAGTTTAAAGTGGGTTCTGGGATCCCAACTCTTATCCTCATACTTCATAACAGATGCCTCACTGAGACAACTCTCAGTTCCCTAATTCATTATTTACTTTAAAATTTTCTTGTTAGTTTTTCAAGTCAGTGTCCTTATAGAATTTTTCCTCATACCCAGAAATCTCACAATTGTTAATACTTGAGAGATGGGTAATTTTATTTATTTGCTTTTTTTTAAATGAAATGATTTTTTTAAATGTAAGAATTATAAGGACTAGTGTTCTTATGGAAGAGCAACTCAAAGCTGCAGTTTAGGGGACTGTGCATAGAGACTCATTTTACATACTGTGCTATAACACACGCACCATTTGTATATGGAATTGCCTTGATATCTTGAAGACATTCCAAGGATTATTAAATAGTATCTTCATACCTGACATGAGGTGAGTAAACCATCTGGATCAGATTATGGGAGATATGCCCAGAGGAAAAGGAGCAATCTTTACTTATACCACGGATCCAGAAAAGTCAAAGTTTAACTATTGTACAAATTCTCCATCAAAATTATTCAAGTCCTAAGATTCAATTGATTAAAGTAACCACAAGGTATCTCATAAAATCACATGTTACAGAACTTTGTCATTGGAACATGACTATTTTACAAATACATGAAAACGAGAAGTTGTGAGTGTGTCAAGAACATTGCCAAATAAAGCACTGCATCTTTGTTCTACCAAGCATGAATGCTTAACATCCTCCTTATGTAGTAAGTGTACCTCATAAAAAACTGTAACTATCATTCTTGTCTCACAATGTAAACTCCCTTAAGGAAAAAGGTTGCTTAGACCAGGACTTCAAAAGGGACAGAGTATTATATATTTAATAAAATAAAATTCTATTTTATCAAAAGGAAAAAAAATCACAGAAATTAGGATGAATAAATTATTCAACTATAAAATAAGAAAGTAGAAAAGTTTACTTAGTAAGATCAAGGGAATGAGAAATATCTCTTTTATCTTTTATGCTGTTCCATGAATTAATGCTCAAATGATTTGAAATATGACATGGTTAAATTTGTATAAGGAATGACCATAAGTAATGACTTATAAAAATATCGTTTATCATTATCTCAGAACTTTGCTGACCCCAAATTAATAACTAAGAAATAGTGAACACTAGCCCTTACTCTCTTCATTTTGACCCTGAGTGTTCTGTTCTGGCTTTATATACAGAAGTATGACCTACTGACCTTCTCTGGCACAAGGACACTCTGTTAGCTTGGGTTCACTGACAAGCTTAGCACATTATGTGTAGATGCCAATATAAGTGACCTGCACTCTACTTTTTAATGTCAGAGCATAGAAAATTAAATTTTATACTGTACAATATCAAAAGTTAAGAAAAATATATTTAGAAAGGATTGTTTGAAGATTCTATATCTATTTCTCTAGGTACCTTCATATCTATGTCTTGGTTCAGTTCATCAAATGTCTGTGTACCTGAGGACTATTGTACTGGTTTCTCACAGAATCTGTTTTATTAAATTATGAGTAAGCATAATTCCAATAGCCATATATTATAAGAAATATCACTATGCAAATCAAAGCTGTGTTTACCAGAGGATGTGAATGAGAGTTTCCTTCACTAGATTGCAATGTTCTCATTGGGAAGAACTTGAGAAAGAACAGATTATTCTTTACAGACTAGGAGTTATATACTGATCCTATTTTCATTTCTATTTTTCTATTCTATGGTGGAATGATAGAATTCACCTCTAACATGTGCTTTTCCTCACTTATTTTTTTCTTCTCTATTTCAATGTTATTGCCCAACACATATTTATATTACATTAGTTTACTTTATGTATTTTTATTTTTTTTGTCCCATCCTCAATAATAAATGACATAATAAATATCATCAATAAAGAATGATTCCAGAAAATACAGTTCGGGTACGTTATGTATAGGAATGGTACCCACAGTTCCATGTTCTTGAGTTTTAGTTGCCAACAAATGGTCTTCTGGAACATGATAGAATCCTGAGGGCTGAGGGACAACCCAAGACTAAACTATCTGTGGATTCATAGATTTGGAGCTCATGTGAATAGGAAGTGGGTCAGATGTCCTGTGATGGCAATATCTTCTTCAGGTCTCTTCTGTTTCCCTCTTTCTCTGCTTCTTATGGACAGCCAGAGTTTATATATCTCTGTTCTATGACTTAGCTATCTTTTGACTGACTAAATTTCTAAAATTATAAGAGAAAGCAAAAGTTGTTCTCTTCAGTACTTTATCTAATGGAGGAAAAAATCTTCAGTGATCCTAAACATACAATTTTTTGAAAGGACTATAATATAACAGAAAAAAATTCAGATCCAAATTAAAGATTTGGCTGTATTAAGAAGCTATACAATCACAGATTTTGTGCTTATTTTTAAACAAACTATTGGAATAGGTATCCAGCAACTGAACTGAAGGTAGAGTGGATCAAAACATAAATAAAGAAACATGGTTAAAGTTACACTAGTAATCAGTAGAACTGACATATTCCCCTTGTCTTCCTTCTTCAAATGCAGCACCCATTTCAAACTCATGAGTTTAGACGTGATATTTAAGTTGTTTGTTCCTTTCAAGGAAAGTGCTAAACACCGCATTCCTTGACATGGCTCATTATATTCCTTTACCTAGGAAAAATCTACAAAGTACCAAATTGTTACCAAATTACTTATAAAATTTCAAATGCATCTGTTGTGTCATAAGGATTGAAAGACAAGATTCTGTTATAATGTGTCCTGGTGGTAGCATGTTTCATGCATAGCTACAGAAATACATTGTTATCACAAATGAGACATGTGTTCATGTAAAATGGTGAGTGAATATTTTATTTAAAATGCATTGTGAATTGCTCTATATAAAACTCACAACCAAGAAATACCATGCCATTTACATATATAACTGTGTTGTGTAATGAGAACCCATGATTTTTGCCAGTTTACTGCAATGAACACTTGCCATGGGTCTACATGAAGGACACATGGCTCTGCTGGACTGGGCCTGAGGCAAGCTTCTCATGCTTGATTGTGGGTTAGGAAGTTCTTGTGCTCTTGCTCGGTGTCACGCTTACTTTGAAATTCAACTGGATAACTACAGATACTATATTTCTTTTCCTCTGGGTTTAATCTTATTAATGTTGCCAGGAATTTGTAATTCTTCCAGTCCATATAAAATTTGAGGCTCTCTCAGATTCAAGAAGCAAAGAGACTACTCTTCATAGAATCACAAGTAGACACATATTTTAAAGTCATAGATACAGAAAGCAATGGAGAATTATGACTGGAGACATTCTACAACAAACACAGAGAGAACACACGATGGTTCTTTTATCTGTTATTTTTCTCACAGTGATTAGCCTTCTAATGTGATCTTCCTTGGATTCCTGATGGCCTACCCTCCTCCAGTTTCCAGGCATGTGTCGTTTACCTGATCTTATCACTTGTCTGAATCCCACTTTCAATCATTTCATCATATCAAATTCAAATGGAAGCTTTCAAAAACAATCGATCATTTTGTCTAAAATTCTCCTATTTTCCTCACATCAATGTTAAATACCAGGCACATTTTGAAAATCTGCCCCCCTTTTATGTACGAAACGGAATATTAACATGACTGTACTCTCCTCTCATTTATCCTATTGGAAGACTTATTTACTTTCAAACCATCTCTTTTAAAGTATTAAGAATTCTGTTAGCATACCATATCATTTCGGTTCAATATTGACCTAATGTAGTTATTTGAATAGGAACGGTTTCAGTAGACTTATATATTTTAAAGTTCAGTCTCCAGGAAATGGAAATCTTTGATAAAATTAGAAGAATTAAAAATCGTGGCCTTGTTAGAAGAAGAGTACCAATGGGAGTAAGTGTTGAGGTTTCAGAATCCCATCCCATCTCCAGAGTCTCTCTCTGCCTGTGGATTAGGATATAGCTCTCAGTTGCTGCTCCAGCATCGTGTGTGCCTCCATGTTCTCCTTCATAATAATTGACTTAAACTCTGAAACTTAAAGCAAGCTCCCAACTAAATACATTTTTAGAAAAAATAAGGCTAGCCTTGGTCGGGGTGTCTCTTCATGGCAGTAGAAGAGTGGCTAAGACAGCAAGTGTTGTAATTTACTGAGAGGGGTGACAGGACAAAATATGACCTCCCTAGCTTGAGCATCCACACAGCAGTCACCAACCCTGCAGTCATTTCACGGTGTTTTTTCCTATTCAATATTTCACATTTTAGAAGAAGCACCTCATCCCAATGACAGACTGCCTCTAATGTTTCATTTTCTGTCACCTAGAGCAATGTCATGGTCCTTACTCTATACTTCTGACATGTTCTTTAACAGTTGATTTTCCTGAACTTGTAAATCTCTATTCCCAATCATTTTGTAATATTGTTATCTGTTTGGTTGTAAATGATAACGATGATTCCTTTATTTTTAGTGTCTTTTGTTGACTTAGTGTTACTCTCAATAAATAAAAACAAATGCAGTAATATTTGTCGATTGTCTATATCTTATCACTAAGCTTGACACTTTGTGTGCATTAGTTCCTTTAATTGTATGTAGAGTATCTGAGAATATTACTAGTAGAATATTACATTGATGATGAAAAGGTTGAAGCTCTAAACAATTAAGCTAAATGTCCAAGTATGTAGGTATAACTAATTTAGGCTGTCAAAAATCAAATGCATTGCTCTTATTATATTTTATTAATTGTTTTCAAACTAATAAGTTTTACTGGTTCTTTGGAAATTTCATATCAGGCATTCCAATCCCACTCCTTCCCACTCCTTCCATATATGTCTGTTCTCAACCTTTGTAACTCTCCCCACAAAAAATAAAATAATTAAAATGAAAAAGATCGAATGATCCTTTCTGGGCAATGATCTGCTTCTCCATCAACCACTGCCTTTTTTTGCACCTCTCACAGCTATCCCACCACCAGGTTGGCTCTCCATGTACCACTCTGCTCTCTGTCTTTCCTGCCTCTCCTATTCATTAGTCATGGTGACATTAGGAGCTACAATGTGTCATGCAATACACCAAACAGCTCTGCTGGAAAATGTTCATTTCAATGAGTCAGTCCTCTGGCTTTTACTACATCATCCATACTGGACCCTTATAGAGAATCCTCTAGGATATCCTGCTGCTACCCAGAGTCATGTAAGTCTTGCAACAATGGTTGCACAGGATTATCCCTTTCATACACTCCAGCAACTCATAGATGGTGTAGAAGTCCGAAGGCAACCATCATTAACGGTGTCTTATATATTTTCTAGTCCCTTTATCTGTCTGTCTCCTGATCAATGTCTCCTGATCAATATATCCCCTATTCAACCGTGAATAGTATAAGAGAACTGGCCTTCATTAAATCTCACGATTTGTGCCATCGTTTTCATAAATAATTACAGTTTCACTTGACTACTTCTTCATGTCTGTAAGTAATCTTACCAGGCACCATCCTTAAGCATCGTATTTAACCAAAAGCTTCTTGCAAATGAAATGATCTCATGTTGACAGCCTTTCCTTCACACATGTAAACAGTCTTCTGAGTCATATTTGTTAATTCACCTAAGGCCTGCCTTGTTTCATTGGTACAGGTCTCAAGAGTCGCTGCATTTGAATTTGCAGCCCTGACGTAGCCAATAAGTACTCTCATTTGATCTATTTTCCACTTCGTTTCTCCTGCCTGAATTCATCTCTCTCAAACACCTTTGTCTTTTGATGATTTATCAGTTGAAAAAGCTGACTTTTGCAAAGTGATCTTAGGTAAAGCTGACCTAAAATGAAAACTGTATTGATTTATGTTTCTGAAAAATCAAATCAGAAGGTAGGTCCAAATCACGTTGATCACTTGGCCATAGTTCCTTATGATTTTTAGGCTGTGCCTTCCAATATTCCAGTGTGAATCTTATGCTTGCTTCTAATGTACCATAAGCAGGAGCAAATTTCTTTTTTAAAGCTCATACCACAGAGGAAGACATTTCTTCCCTTCACCATTAACCCTAATTCATATTGAAGCCTCTCTCAATTCATTCTGATATCCACCATTTACAGCCAGAACGTTTCATCACCTTGAAGCAATTACCACACCAAAACTGGAAAGTTGCTCAGATTCTTTGTTCATGTGAAGCCACACATTAATACCATGGCAGGGTGATCTAAAACATTTTTGTTTTAACTTCATTCTTAATTACTTTGCTTGATTTGTGCTAATTTTTGGGTTTGTGTCAAGTTTTTTCTATCCTGGTGATATCAGCTATATCAAACCCAAGGCCTTGTTCGCTCTATCAGGGACCTAAAGTTCCAACCCATAAAGTTTCAAAAATTTGAAATGTGTGAAATGTACAATATCTGATTTTTACCTAAATTGCTGGGTTTTTTTCTTTTTTTACCTTCTTGATTGGGTGAAAACATAGCTTGACACTTATAGAATTTGAGGACATCTAGTATACTCTAATACAGTGATCTTCAACCTTCCTAATGCTGTGACTCTCGTGTTGTGATGACTCCCAGCCATAAAATTATTTTTTGTTGTTACTTCACAACTGTAATTTTGATAGTTGGGAATCAAAACATAAATATATTTGGATATAGAGGTTTGCCAAAGGGGTTGTAACCCAAGGTTGAGCACTACCGCTCTAATATATTAAGTATTCTATATACATTCATACATACATTGATCACAATGACAATTAGAGAAATTGGCAACATCAAATACAATGTGAACTATAATCTCCTCTGCTGTGTAAACACAGCACAAAGGATCATGTATTTGGATTACTAAAAGAAAATGTACTTCTTCTGTCCTTTACAAGTTCTTAAGTATATGCTACATTTAAAATTTCTCCTTAAGAAGCATCAAGAATTCTACAAGTAAAATATTAATCTCCTTATTGTATTTCAAAAACCATTAATTCAAAACATTTAATTCCAAGCCAAGTGGGGTGGTACACACCTTTGATCCCATCACTCAGGAGGCAGAGGTAAGCAAAGCCCTGTGAGCTTGAGGCCGCCTGGTCTACAAAGTGAGTTCTAAGAGCCAAGGCTATTAGAAAAATCCTATCTTGAAAAACCAAAAAAAAAAAAAAGGAGACAAATTATTTCCTTATTTCTCAAATGTTATATATCCGAACACACCTAGAGAATACCAACATCTATCCCAAATGCCCAGTAGATCCTCTTGATAATAGACTGAGGGCAACTGATATTGGAATGAATTCAGAATCCTGTTCCTGTTTCTTGATAGCTAACCAAACTTAAGAAGTTATCTATATTACTTATGTCAGAAGTGTGCAAAGTAATTCTCAAAATAAATAAAAGCATTTTTGACTAAAGGCGATGCACTGGCTTTTATGCTTCACAATACAATAAAGTCTCTTTTAGAAGTATTCTATAAAGGATTAGATTTTTAACCAGCATATATCAAAAAAGCAATTTATCAGCATATACATGGATGCTTCATTCAAAAAGATTATACTGCTCTGTAACTCTTCAGTTGAAATGAAAGTCTAAACCTTACTATCCAACGGCACCGCTGACAAAGCATGCAGTGATAAGAAACTCTCTTGAAAGTGATCGTCAATGTAATTTAATGCCAGGCTCAAAGTAAAAAACATGCTCGTCTCTTACTTGAATTTCTGAAGTGGTGTATGTCACAGAAACCTTGCAATCTGCTTCTAGGCTTGCTAACAAATTGTGGTCCTATGTTGTTAGCGATGGAGGTCCTCAAAACAGCTGCATTTGAGCCATTTTTAGACTTTTAGTTTTAAAACACTGCCTACCATTTCTTAAAAAGAAAAAAAAAAACTCTACAGCCCTATCCCCATTTGCAAAATGCAAACCCCTGAGGTACACTACACTGAGGCAGCAAGACTTAACCAAGCACAGAAGCTACCTCAGTTCACTCCAGGAAGGCACAGTCAATGAAAATTTTGCTAGAAGCAATTTCCTAAAGGTTTTCTAGCCAGAGGAATATTCAAATAATTCTAATTAGAGTATCTACCTTAGAGGGTTAGATATATTTTAGATTTAAAATTTGGCATCAAAGTGTGTCTATAGTCTTCTGAGGATCTGCAGGAGTATTTCTTCAGGTAGGGTGGCACGTGTTAAAGCTATTTTAATAATAATAATAACAACTCATTATTTGTCTACCCCTCCACCCGAGTTGGCATTTATAATGATGGTGTAAAACTAATGATAAGTAAAATTGCTGATATCTTAACATAAATCAAGGCATTACCAGCAAACTAGACTAGTATATAAATAATCAGGAGGTTAAAGAATGATGGTAATAGCAATAAGGAGAGGAAATGAGGCAATTATCCGAGACTGAAAGTTTCCCTATTTCTTACTCACAACTGAAGTGTTTGTCTTAGAGGCCTCCAGAGGAATATTGACAACCACTATAATACTTTCATTACTGAGTTGTCAATTATTGTTTTATTCTCCAAACCTGATTCTGGAAAGAATCAACTAATTGGTTTGCTAACTTTAATTGTTCCTAATGGTAAGAACTTTAGAGCATGCTACCCTATATGTGGTTCTAACTCTAGTTTTATGTGTCTGGGCCTTTCTGTCTTGCACTTATCTATAAGGAATAGTATGACTCTGTCCGTATTAAAAAATTGATTATGTGTCATGACTTACACATCTGTACAATGGATCTCATTCTATACATATGAGCATGGAATACAGAGACAAGAATAAGATGCTTTTAATAAAGTAGTTAAGTGAGATCTCTGCCACCCCTAGTGAGAATTTTGAAATTCTTCTTTTATGTACCAAGACGCCAGTTCACGAAAAACACTAATGTGTTTTATCAATGTGTTTCCTTGGGGAAAAGATATCATGGTTTCAATGACAGTGTCTCTGAATCTCGTTTCCCTTTGCAGTTCTGGAGAAGTCACTATTTGTACCAGGCTTGATAGTGATGAAAGGATGAACTTGATGCAGAGAGGCTTATCTGGAGGGATAGAAGTTTTCACTTGCTAGATCGAGTAAATGAACCTTTAAATGCGGCAATCACTAAGGATAATGTTAGAGTGCATCCTTAAAAGCAGAGACCCTTTCCTTAATGGCTTGAGCATCAGGTACAAGGCTGAGGAGTCTGTGAAAAAAAAAAAGATAGTGCCCTTGAGTATAGAGAAAATGATTTCAAAAGGCAAAGGTAGAAAAAAATACATACATACTTACACACACACATGCATGTTCTTCTTTAAGATCTGCAATTAGGACAGCATCTTTTCCAAAGGTTTTATTTATTCTACTTATATTCCTATCGGCTACCTGTCAATGTGAATTTTTAATAATTTAAGCCACAAATTATACATTGGATTCGCATAGGAGCAGTAAAAATTAAAACTAACAATTATAATCATCCAATGGAGATGCATGTTGTCTGGAAATAGGTCCAAAAAAACCGGAATTTGTATACATTTGCATTTGAAGGGGGTGTTGAAACATGGTTTCTTTGTGTATCCTTAACTGTATTGAAACTCCTTTGTAGATCAGACTGGCCTAGAACTCAGAGATTCACCTGCCTCTGCCTTCTGAGTGCTGGGGTTTAAGGTATGTGCCACCACTGCCAGGCTAGAATACATGAATGTTAAGATTCTTTTAGCATCATTACAAAATTGCAATATTATGGGAGAATAATATATTTGTAATTCTGCTCTAAGAGTTTTTAACTAGAAATATATTTACAAAGATTGTTGTTTTTATACATATTTTAAGCATAATTTTAATTTTTATGATCTTCATTCATACATGAGCACTGCACACATACATGAGTCTTGGCCCTCTCTCTCCTCAAACTTCAGGCATGTTCGCTGCGAGGTTTATGATTTTTTCTTTAATTACTATTTCCACATGCTTCTATATAGATATATACACATGTATATACAA
Source organism: Microtus oregoni (assembly GCF_018167655.1). Classification (NCBI taxonomy): domain Eukaryota; kingdom Metazoa; phylum Chordata; class Mammalia; order Rodentia; family Cricetidae; genus Microtus; species Microtus oregoni. Next base: position 23,110,180 of record NW_024543060.1, read on the forward strand.
ACCTCTTGAGTCACTTCACATTGCTTATATGTACATGTTTCTAAATTGACCTCTTCAGATTAGACAACATATGTGGGAACTGGTCAGACATATTTTTTGTTGATAGCTATTTGTTGTTTTTCCATAATTTTTAACAGTTTAGTGATAAGAATAGTCATCAAGAATTCTAAAACATGCAGAATTTCTTAGAAACTTTCCTACTTTCAGTATTTCAAATCAGCATTCTTAAAGTAGTAAAGACTGAGCTTCAAATTATGAAAAGTTCTTCTTATCATTATATATTATGTACACTGAGGATATTATTCAAGGATAGAGCATTAGCCTACCTTATCTAGGGATGGGTTCTATACCTTAGTGATACAGACACAGACAATACACACACACACACACACACACACACACAACACAAGAAGATAAATATAGGAAAAATATTTAGTTTTCTGGAAATAGTTGGATTTTCACTTTTAAAATACAGTTTGAAAAGCAAATGTCAGCTCAGTTCTTTATCTCCAAGCACAGTTTTTCTATAATGACTCAGGGTATAGGTCACGGCAGGATATTTTCTGTAATGACTCAGGATATAGGTCAGGCCAGACTATTTTCTTCATACGCACAGGCTCAGTCACCGGCACTAGACAATTAAAGAAGAAAATGCTCTATGAAATTTCTTTTCTAGTGTTCTGGCTTTTTATAACTTGAATGTTTCTATTTAAGCAATAAGCTAAACTAACAAACATTCATATTGATTTGTATATGGATACGTTTATGTGTTGAAAATTAAAATTAAAATCAGAGGAAATGAATTAAAGTTTCTCACATTGCTACTAATAATATTTATAATAAAAATATCAAATATATATGGAAAATATACAAATTTATAAGATTGAAAAAGGAAAAATACTAAAGTACTATCAATGCAAAAAGTACAAATAGCATAGAAAAATTAGCAGAACATTCAAATCAGAATTTATAATGTGATTATGATAGTTTGAAGGAAAATGGCCCTTATAGGCCCATAATGAGTGGCATTACTAGGTGGTGTGGTCTTGTTAGAATAGGAGTGGCCTTGTTGGAATATTTGTGTCACTGTGGAGGTGGGCTTTGAGGTCTCAAGCATGCTCAAGCTGCACCAAGTGACACAATCTCTCCCTGTTACCTGCAGATCAAGATATAGAATCTCAGCTCCTTCTCCAGAATCACGTTGGCCTATGTGCTGCCATGTTTTGAGCCATGAAGATAACGGCCTAAACCACTGAACTGTAAACCAGTCCCCACTAAATGTATTCCTTAAAAGAGTTGCTGTGGCCAGTGGTCGTGGTGTCTCTTCACAGCAATAGAAACTCACACTAAGTAAAACAATGCGAAAGCCTGGCAAGGTGGCGTATATCTGTAATCCCAGTACTTGGGAGACTAAGAGCACATGGAGAGATAGTGTCAAAATGGAATGAAAATGGGAATGGAAGGAAGTGGACAGAACTAGAGAGTGAGAAATGTAGAGTGAGGGAGTGAGAAATTAAAGCTAAAGAAACATTGTATTCTTATTTTAAAACAGACATTTCTGATATAAAAGAATAAAATAAATGACAACTTGTCCTTGACCATGATTGGAGTCATTCTGGGTAGCATGGGCTCAGAAAACCACATACTTACATTGTTTTTTTTTTTTTTAATGGTGGCTACAGTAAGCTTTAAATTCCTTCAAACTCAATGGAATTTATACAGAAATAGATCTCAAGATTTAAATTATCATTAAAAATGCTAGCACCAACAAGATAATGAGGTTCTTATTACCCATTTCAACATTCACAAGGTATAAATTCTCCAAACAGAAAGGATGAAAGCCAAAATTGGCTAAAACGCAAAATTAGCTTTCAGTGTAACTTCTTCTGCATCTTACAGGAGAAGAGAAGAAATTATTATTGAACAATGTTGAGACAATTTCCAAGACCCTTGTTTGGATGCTGATCAATGGTACTACAAAGGCAGTAACATTTTAAACATCAAACATAAAAAAAATGTTACTTCATGTATCAAGACTAACTTTACTGGTGAAAGCAAAATAACCATCTTGAGTTGAAAAGCTTTCCTTAGGTCCCACTGTACATGACACAATACAATCATGGGAGTCATTTTAAGCGGAATCAAAGAAGATCAATGTGCAGAGGGTAAATGTGAGATGAGAAGGGGCTGAGTTAAGGGAAAGAAGCCAAGAAACACCTTGCAGCACCCAAGGGCAAGATTTTCCCTCACTCCTCGGAGCTCCGGAAGGTAGGCTGTCTTGGTGAAGCTTTGATTCCCACTCAGTGAGACAATTTGAATTTCTGACTGCCAAGATGGTGAGAAAGTAATGCTATAAGCATTTGTTACAGTCGCAGCAGGAAAATAAAGCAGAACACCTTTCGACAACAGAGACTAAGAACTACTTCACAGCCTTCTCAAGGTGAGCTGATGCAATCTCTTCTTTGCAAGCCAGGCAAAATGCTTGTCAAGGGTAGGGAAATTGAAGTACCATGGCTTGTTCATCAGCAAATGAGTAACTTGAAAGTGTATTCATATGTTCATTAGTTCAAATTCATATGCTTATTGTAGATGAAGTTTAAAGATTTGAGTCATTAATCTTTCAACTTATGTGGTAAATTACTTCACTTGGTGCTGAGCAATAAATATGTGGATGATTAATATGTTCTTTCTCATAGTGATATTGAACATTGATGTTTAGAACTCAGTTCCAATTGATTATATCTTAATTTAAAATTATTCATCTTATGCAAAATGTGTCTTCACTATTTAAGTTATAACATAGATCCTACCGTCTCATTAATTTCCATTATTGCTTCTGGGTGGTATATTAATAGCCACTCATTTCTTTCTGTGATGGCAGAGATAAGAATCAGAAAATATAACTATTCTGATATATACTTGAATTCAAAAATATATGTTTTAATGAGTTTCTTGAGATTGCACATAATCTAACACATATTGTTTTATCTATATTAAATTAGCTAATATACAATATGAAGTTTAAATTATGAAAGACAGTTGAATCCTTTTTATTTAATTTGTGAGGAATATAGACGAAGTGTTTCAAATCCTGATCACATGTTCAATATGTATAAATATAGAGAAGAATAAGAAAGAGGCCAAACTAGAATTTATTACAAGCTAATTAATCATAGCTAATAATAAAACAATATGTATCCTCATTGTATTTATATGTAAAATCTGATTGCTATTATCCATATGACCAAATCCATATCACAAAATAACATGAAGTATGAAAACTTTTTTTATTCAAAAGAGAAGAGTTACAGCTTTCTGTTAATCATGGTATTAGTCAAATACTGGTGACGATGGAACAAAAGTAGGACTTTATCAATAGATGTGTTTTCAGTGAAAAGTTTATTGAATTACTGAATGAGTGGTGATTTGGGCTCCCTTTATGTCCTGTGTATTCTTCAGCTGTATGCCTTTCGCTAATCCCAGCCTGTGTTCCAAGATTTCTTTTATCATGTACATTATTAAATTAGACAAGGACTTTTACAGATAATAAGGCATGTGCATTTTCATTGGAGAGTAAACAAGCTGATGTTCAGCATAACTCACAGACCAGCACTGTAAAAATAATGAATTAGCTTTAAAGTTTTAAAAAGGTCAAGGTCAGAGGCAAAACGTTTCTTCTGGACAGGACAGAATTTCTGCTCTTGTGAACACAGCTGCATCCTTTTGCTTCCGTTACACAAGGTCAAAGCAGTTAAAAGTCTTGCAGGTACTAGGGAAGGAACTTAAGAGCCTTCCCTGCTAACAAAGGAGCCATTTATAGTTGATGACTTCTGCGTGAGGAGGAAGTGTCAGTTTCTTTCAGGGTGTGCTCTCTCTGAGATACTGAGCTCTTTCCAGTAAAGGACCCCATGTCCTGCAGTACATGAACAACACAGTTTGGAATTCCTGGATTATAAGAAAGATGGAAGTCAAGGATTGTGGGACAAGGAAGAAAGAGGATAGATGTTGTGTGTGGGTGAAGTTGGGGTATAGATCATAGAGGAGTTAGGAGGAGCCAGGAGTTTTAGATTGTAACAGCTGTCCTTGTAAAAAGTAGTGTATCTTTACTCAAAATTATTACCAACATACTTGGGACTTAAAACTTTCAATAATAATAATAATAATAATAATAATAATAAAAACTAGAGAAAACACAATGAATTAGTGGAATGAAAATGTATATTAAGTTGGCTTCAAAAACGAGAGATACAAGAAAGGAAAGTGGATGAAGAAAAGAAAGGGGAGGGGAAGGAAGGGGAGAAGAGGGGAGAAGGAGAAAAAGGAATTAGTCTTCTATCTTTTCAGTTGACCAAATGAAATTCAAAGGCCAAAGCTTTCATGCAGGTAATGTAGGCAGTCACCCCAAGTGATAAAATTAGACTCCAAGAGTGAGTCAAGGAGACCTCAGCATGCGTACTGAGAAATTACCTCACAAAGAAGGCACTGAGCCAGTCAAACATAATTCAGTCTGAATTAGAAGAGAAAGGAAGCTGAAAATAGCAGCTTGGCCACGTCACAGAGAAGGGCAGCAATTCTGCCCTTGATTGTTTTATCTTGTTTTCTGTTTCATTTTGAGAAGGATAATTTTCTAAACTATTATGTTTTCTGGTTAGCCAGTCTACTTAAACATTGGGACAAACCTGTATTAACAGCCAGAAATTGCAACTGCACTGAAATAGGACAAAAAGCCTGATTTATCTGCTTTGTGAAACATCTCAGCTCTGGTTTCAGTGCCCCAGAGGTTTTTATTGGAGCGGTTTCTGTTTCTCTTGTGTGTTAATTTTCTCAGAAATTGGATCACCTCATCTTCTGCACAATAGAAGCATGTAGCTATATAGTTTCAGCAAGTCTACCATTGACATGTATATGTATACATATTTTATTATAAAGCATACATACACACGAGCACTGAGAGAATTGTTCTAGTTTTAATTATTTAAAAAAATAAGTATAGCTTTCTTCAAACTAATTTTAATTGTAAATTCAAAGCTACGGAGAAACCCTGTCTCAAAAAAAAAAAAATTAAAAAAAAAAAAATTTCCTTAACTACAATAAAATAACCAGAAAGGTCTCTTAAGTAGTGATGCTGTACCATGATTTAAATTATTTATTCACTTTATAAGATTTTGAAAGCAAAGACTGAAGACATCTAGAGAAGAATCTTGGAAATGAGTAGGCAGGTGACTATATCATACCTACGGGAAACGAAGATTACAGGGCTCTCTCAAGCACTCAAGTATCATCGAAAATGACTGTCTAAGTTTATGACTTCTATTTTTCTACCCACAGGAATAGAGACAGTAATAATTATCTACAATTTCACCTACTTTGAGAATGTATTTTTTTGTCATTTTCTCCTGATTGACTGTGAATATACCTGGCACATTCATTTTCATAAGTATAACGGATGAACTTTTGTGAGTCTGTTTTTCTGTTTTTTTTTCAACATCTTGTCTGTATTCTCCTCTCCTAAAAACTGCAGAAGCTAAAGATTTCCATCTATTAACTATGTATAGTGCCATGACAATCTCCCAATCCCAGCAAACAACAGGTCAACATTGACAATAAGAGGAGCCGAGAGCAATAACGGAGCTTTGTTGAGTTTGCAAAAGGCTACAGCAATTTGTTATGTAATTCTTAGCATCATCACTGCCATAACAAAATCTTAGACTGTATGGCATGGAAATAAAAGAATTTTGTTCATCAGAATTCAGAATTTTGGTACACACAACATTAAGAAGAAAACTGTTTTAACATCTAGGGATCGTCCATAGATTGCTTTCTTCTTGTCATGTGCTCCCTACGCTGAAGAGAAAATGGAACTTTCCAGGTCTTACAGATTCCTATTTGAAATACTTATCACCTCCTAAAGGATCTGCCTCCTAATGACATTGTACTGGGATTAGAAGTTAAATGTAAGAATTTTAAAGTGCTGCAAGAATTATCTGTAGCAGTGGCTAACTGAAGAACTTACATATAGAAGATGCTGAATAAATGTTGTTGGATAAGTGAATTAAAAAAAATCTCACAATTAAAGCCTAGACTGACTATATAGAGAACATAGATTGCATGATGGGTATTAACATTATAAATTACCAATTTACTGTGATGTCTTGGTATGCTGGGTATGAATTTAAATATGGCCTGATAACAGCAGGATCTGTAGAATAACAGCTAAAACATCAGTTTATTAGATGAAGCATATTTTAAAAAGGAGACCAAACAATGTCACTGAAAGAGCAACATAAGCCTGTTTTGTGTCTGGGTACAGACAGTCATAATTATCTTCAATTTCACTTTCTAGTGTATTTTCTTGGCACACTTTCCTGATTGACTATGAATGCACTGGGTATACTAATTTCATAAATATAATAGAGAATTTGTCTATGTGTATTTAATATCTTTTCGTAATTGTATGATTTTAGCAAGTCAGTATATACATTATATATAAAATAATATTAGTTCATCAGTATTATCAACTATACAGAAATATGTATATTCATCATTAATAAAACGTCAAGTAATTTTTTCATATTTTATTTTATAATGACATCTTAATATATATTTATAGTCATGTTAAGAATCTATCAAGAAAATAACTTTTCTTCCACTAGCAGCTATTGATTAGATATAGCTCCTCAGCTGAAGGATAACCTTATGAATCTCTCACCCATCATGCAGAGATTTCTGCTGCCTTGAACTTGTGCAGATGTTGTGATTATAGTCATGGGCATCGTGAATTCATGTATACAATAGTACAGTTTGCCCAGCTAATACTGTTTCATTGCAGATGTCCACTCCCTCTGGTGCTTGAATCTAATGATCCCTGAGTCCAGGGAGTAAGACATATGATATTGATGTCGCATTCATAGCTAAGTACTTGGCAGTGTCCTTTTATCTTCACAATGGGTAATAGTGAGTCTCTATATAAGTTGTCATAGTTACCTTCATGGATGTGGACACTGAGAGGCTATTCATGCTCCAATAAATTTTCCTGCACTCATGCATACATAGGTAGCCCTAAATTCTCTGAGTATTTGCTTTATTTGAGCACATAAACTTGTGTAGGAATAGTGAGGAGAAAGGATAGAGAGTTGGAGAGTAGGGATAGGAGGTAAGATTTGGTCAGTATACATTATTTGCATACTTGAAAATCTCAAAGATTAAAAAAGTACCATAGCAATCCTACTAAGCATGAATTAGTGAATTGGATTAATATCTAATATTCAAAGATTTGAATTTTATCACAGAAATCAAATCAGACAAGTTGACATTTTGAAAATTTGGTAGGATTTGCAAATTATGGAAATAGTTTCAGAATGTGTAGGTTATCTTTACACATTATTATAAATTATTATAATTATCATAAAGGTCTATTTGCAAATGATTAATTACTTCTTTGTTATTACACTGAAAAATGGCTCTTGTTGGCTGTAGGAAAAAACGTCTACCCAATATTTAGGTCTAATCTAATGTAAGTCTACTCAAAAAGACAGGGAAATAACTGTCAAGTTAATTGGTATGTCTGTGATATACTGAAGAAAACCAACTTGATAAAGGGAAAGGTCCATTTTAGTACTGCTTCAGGGTTTTACTTCCATGCTTGAAAGGAATTGGGAATGTTACTGTGCAATGTGTCCCAGAAGGAGTGTGTGATGGAGGAGGCTCTCCACATTCTGTGAGTTGGGAAAGAAACAGAATGTAATACAGCCCACATATCGTTTTCACAGATATGTTCCCATGACCCATGAATTTACATACACCACCAAGAGCCATCTGCCAAAGGTTCTGTGACTTTTTGATATAACTTCTGCCTGGCCAACCCCTCTTACACATATTCTTTTAGATAGCACTCTAGAGTCAAGACACAGAAAGAAGGCAATGCAGGAATTACACAGTGAAAATTTAAATTACCTCTGACTAACTGCCCTAAGTAATTACACACAAACACAAACACAAACACACACACACACACACACAGAGAGAGAGAGAGAGAGAGAGAGAGAAAGAGAGAGAGAGATAGACAGAGACAGAGACAGAGACAGAGACAGAGAGACAGAGAGAGGAAGCCACACACACACACCAAGCTAAAATAACTAAAGAAATCAAAATCTTAAGACAAATTGTTTGTAAATAACTTTCATTTTTGAAACCCATATTTCATGCACCTTTTGTTGTTGTTGTTGTTTACTGCTTGTCCCATCTTTAGTAGTTGTTACTATCAATATCAATGGTGTGCTGTGAAAATTCTTAGATATGACATTTTTATTAAATTATTATAAATACATGATGTAGATTTTCTCCTGATAGGACCACTGTTTCTTCTGGAAAAAGGTGCTGCACAAGGGATTCTGCTAGAACCACAAGCCACGCAAACCACAGTAGTGATTTCAAGTCCTCTGTGGCTGAGGAAGTTGCTATTGTAGGAACAGAAAAATAGCTAACTAAGATGATTTTAGACAACACATCCTTATGTTTAAAGACAGAACAATAAAGATTTAAAAAAAAAACTACTGCCAATGTCTCTGGAGACCACATGGCGGTACCTACCACAAGAGAATGAGTGCAATATCATATTTCATATTTTAGGAACCAACAAACCTCTAATGGAAACAGTTCACAAAAGTATGTCTTTTGATTGAGATAAAGCCTTGATTCAGAGAATGCATGAATTTTCAAGTCTCAGTTCAATGTTGTTTTGTCACTTGGTCACACAATTTATGAGGTGTGATAAGCACTGGCCTACACAATTAATGTATACCAAGAAAACAATTTACCATAGTCAAGCTCAGCTCAATGTTCAACAAATCAGTAGAACTTGCTCATTGTTTACTTAGAGAAGAACCTGTTCAGGATAATGCAGAAGAGGATGATGATAATAATGGACCATAGTCTCAAGGAGTTTAAAGTAAGTTTGACATTCAGGTGAAAATACATGAGCACACATCCAAACTATTATATACAGACCAAAATAATACAGGTTCGATTGTAATAGTCTTTGCTAATGTTTGAAATACAAGGCTAGATTATTCTTAAAAGCACATATGGGTAAACAACCATAAACACTAAAGAAACTCAAAAATGAAATTTGAAAAACTATGGATGCTATTTCTTTAATATTTTACAATCCATTTCAATAATTAAATGTTGAGTAACACTGACAAATGATCTCATAATTTTGAAAAATTAATCATTTATACAATAAATTTAAAAGCTTTTGACATTTATGCTTTGTACTATAACAAGTCGTACTTTAATGCTAATGTATACATTTTGGAAACATTGATTTATATATTGAGCCAATGCAATTACATATTTAAAGAACTACACCAAGATTGATGTCAGGTATAGCAACATGTTACTAGATAATGTTTCAGTTACATTATTTTTTTTTCTTTTTTTTTATTTTTTTTCAGTTACATTATTTTTAAATAAATTTAAAAATTTCAGCTTTTCACCCCAAAATCAATGGTTCTATAAATTTCTCCTTTCATTCCCATTGGTTTTCAATGCCATTTGTGTCTATAATTTATTTTTAATAGTCTTGCCAAAAGAAAATTGAATGAGGAGTATTCCTTTTGTCTCTTTCCCTGCTGATTATTTTCCACTTATTCTGCCCTCCAATCACTTAGCTACTTCAATTTCTGATTATCTAGACACCATTTGCAGTGGTGCTATCTTTATTAAATTTAATTTTCTCCTCTCGGGAAATTTTTTTCACTCAATACAACCAGAGCCTCTTGACATTTATCCTTTTCATCAGAATCTCCTTATTATTTGCAGCAGGTTGTTTCTGCCATTTCCTTTCTCTCTGCTTCTCCGCTGTTAATGGGACACTAGCACTATACGTATTTCTATACTTCCTTCTCCCTCTTGTTTACTTTGTGAAGAGCATCTAACATTCACTCGTACTGATAGAAAAGAGTCTGAACAAAGAAGGAGGAACAGCCTATAGATGATGGCTTTCCAAAAGGATTACAAAACTGCTAAAATGAGAAGCTGGCTGTTGCCATGGCATTTTGCCTCACGTACATGAATCAGGTTTTCTTTGCTGACTGGATAATATTGGCATCTTAATACCTTGGGTACAAAAAGTCACTATTTTGTATACACCTATGTCTATAAGCTCCATGAATGGAATGATGGTAACTCACCAAGAATCAGGTATGTCATTTTCATTCTGGTTCTGTCACTGAAGAGCTACATAAATCAGCACAGTCAATTAGTCCAGTGTGCTTTGATGTAACCAGTAGCAATCCAGGTTAATGATACCTACTTCAGTTGGTTATTGAGGCACTTTATTTACCAGTTAAACGTGCGCCCTTGTGTGCATCAGAGTGCACTGAAAATTATGATGTTTAGAGTTTGTTAGATAAGCAAAAAAGTCATTGTATGCCTGTATTTGAGCACTTGAGAATTTCCTAATTAATTATATTGCAATTAAGCTCCATAAAAAAAATAACAAATGAAGCAACCAGAACTAAAATTAACCTTGTAATTTATTTTTGTGACAAAATCTTACCGAATTCTCAAGGTAATTAAGTGATATGGCCCATTGCCAAGGAAATTTTCTAGACTTCTGAAGAGTAAGGTGTTGATAATGATTAAGAGTTTTGTGACTGAATAATTACGTTCAAACCTGGGCAGTAGACGCCATGAGGACAGCTGGAGAAGCTTATTCTCCAATCATTCTTTTCTCTGTAGTTAAAGGCTCTTGAAATTTGGTGTAGAAATAAGGGCGAAATGTACTATTCAAGAGTCTGGGTTTTGAGTTCATTCCTTGGAAGAATAAATCACTGCTCATCACCTGACTAGCATCTTAACTAAGAGCTTTAAAGAAGAAAGTAGATATACATGTAGCGTGAGTTGGGAAAGCTTAAGAAGACGCAATATTGTTTAATATATTTTCCTGTAATAAAATGATACCTATTAAGTTCTACAACTACTTTTCTTATGAATATAGCTACTAGAGAAAATATGTAGTATTATTAATCAGTAACTACACCACTTGTTTCCCCAACTTAGCATATTTCATATGACTGAGGATACTTATCACAAGGTTTCACATTCAAACCATAAATTTTGGTGCAATTTTTCTATTGATTAGGTTAACTAGGATTGCAAATTTTCAAACTAAATTCTTTATGGCTTTATGCTACCATAGTTTTAAAGATTTATTATGTGTTGTCCAGAAGATTCTCATTCCTGAAAAGATTTTTTTCTTTAATACTGGGAAAGCTCATTCTGAAAATTGTCCATTTAAAAATTTGAAGTTATTTCAATTAAATTCAAGCAGGATTTGGATTTTGTTGTAGCATCTAAGAGCAATAAAATGTTTCCTTGAAAAAAAAAAAAACAACCTCAGGAATGGCATGTGATTGGCTAGAAGTTGTGCATGGGGGTTCTCCTCTTCTCCATTAGGAAGTTGTCCATTCATGCTGACCAAAACCCAGTGCACCCGAAGGCGTCTATCTCAATAGAGATGTACTAATCACTTTGGCTCACACAATTCTTAAAGTAAAAGGATAGTGTGAAGTAATAAAGTGTTAGAAATGACATTTTTATAAAGCTGAGAATTTGGAAGCACAAATAACTAAGGAAAGATTCATTTAGAGGAAGTAAGTTCCACACTAAAAGAACTGGCTATCCAAAATTATGTATGTCCTTTTCACGGAGCCTCTATATTTCTTCTTCTTTTGGATTTCTTCCTTTCTTCTCCTTAAGTTCAAAATCTTCATTTATTATGTTAAAGACTGATTTGTTTATTATTGAGAATTTCACACATGTAAATGATGTATTTAGGACCTTTTCATCCTCTATTAGCCTTGTTCATTTCCTTCAACTACTTCTGAACTCTTCCTCTTTCCCAAAAAATCCTCCATGTTCATACCGTCATATGCTTGTTTGCTTTCCCTTATTCCAGTGAGTTTATTAGGATTGTTTGCATGTATGTAGGTAATACTGAGTTATTAATTGTAGAATGGGCAGATTCACAGTGGCTACACTATTAAAGGAAATGACCTCTTTCCTAGTAAATATCAACTTCTAATAATTTTTTCTGGGTCACCTGAGCTCTTCCTGATAAAAAAAGATCACATATTATACAGGTTATTTTCAGATAATCATGGCGACTGTGACAGCATCAGTGCAATGGCCATGTCATACACAGAAGATAGCATTTCAGAGCTTACACAACGCTTCCTCTGTCCTTTTTATTTTGTCCATTCCCTTTTCCCTAATGTTTCCTGAAGCTTAGTGGTGTGTCTGTTGAATTTTGAGAGCACGAACGCTATGCTGGGATTTTGAAGATAAACTTGCACACTAAACACTTAAAATATTTTATTTGTCTTAAGTAAAATTGAGATTTTTTTAAAGAAAAGTTCAGAAATCAGCTAAGGTGGTGCAGTAGTTTCCTCAAGAGAGTTGCCAGAATATTTTCTAATTTTTTTTCTCAGTAGGAATCTAGAAAATCCTTATTTATTATGCCTAGTCTTTATATGCCATATTGTTTTCCATTATTTAATTAGAAATTTTAATTTATATTATTGATGCATCAAAGACTACTTATCATTAACCATTTTAAAATTTCATTTTATAACATCTTCCTGTATTTATTTTATAATTACTTGATTTTTTGAGACACATTCTCAATACATTCTTAGACTGGACTTGAATTTAGAAACCCTTATGTCAGGTTTCTAAGTAGTTGGGATTAGAGGCATACACCACTGCAATCAGCCATCAAATGTTCTAAATCTTCTACTGGACTATTTGATTCATCTATATTTAATAATATGATTAGTTTTAAATAAACTAATATTAATTTGTTTTATTTAGTGACAAGTACTCTTTGATACATTTTTGAATACTGTGCGTAAGAAACTTTTATCATTTTATCTCTTCTAATAACTCAGTTTGTCTTTTAACTTAAATGGAAGAATTCATGAATTTACAACCTATACCTTTAAGTAACAACAATGAAACCTAAACCTCAAATAATATTGTTCTATTTCATGTATATTTTCCTTATTCAATCTCAAATTTAGTGTCAAAAGGGCTATAATTTATATCTGTTCTTCCTGTCATTTGTAATATTGTCATATATTAAATATAGGTATGGACATAATAATATGCAGTTATTTTTTAATTAATATTTTTTAAAAATTAAAATGAAAATATTATACTTAACGGTTTTTACATGTGTCACTATTTCTCAGGGATATATATATATATTAAAATAAAAGTTCATCCTTTTCCTCTTTTCTTTCCCCTCTCCAGCTGCTCCCAGGTACTCTCCCTCCAACCTTTCCAATGTCCCCAAACTTATAGTTACCTTTTTATTATTATTGCTACATCTACACACATATGGAGAAAGATTTAAATATAACCTACTGAATTCATTTTTGTTGCTTATGTTTATATGGCTTCAGGGCTGACCGCTATTTGCTAGACAGCCAGTAAATGGTTTCATCCCTTTGACAGGATAATTGATATTGCAATTAATTTGACTTTGTTTACGCAGCCATTTCTATGAGAGACAGTTTCACAGCAGACTTCTTATTCTGGCACTAAAAATCCTTCAGACTCTTCTGAGGTTCCCTGAGCCATAAATGAAAGAGTTTTGGTGGAACTATATTGGCTGGAGCTATGTTCCCTAAGATTTGTTGATCTCTGCATTTTGTACATTTTCTTTTCTGTTCTGCTTTCCAGTTTTTTGTAGAGAGGCTTCTTCGATGAAGGGTGGTAGCTACATTTTTCCATATACTCTTCCTTAGTTTTCTAAGTAATAGCTTCTATTCACAATTGTGTGAACAATAGATAGATTTTCAAAAGATTCAGAAATCATATGTATTTGTCTAGATGTTTTGTTGGCAAATCATAGTCGTGGTGCATGTAATATCAATACTTGGGACACAGGCACAAGCGTATCTCCACATGTCTGAGATAAGACGAGTCTCATGAAATGAATGAATAACTGAACTAATGAATGAATAAATTAATTAAAAATAAATTTTATTTTATTTTTAATTTTGCTGGGTATATAATAATATTTATATTTGAATTTTATAGAGTTTTAGGGCTGAATTTATTTCATTATTATATCTTTTGTATTTTAAAGTTGTGAGCAACATCTAATATCTACTGTTATATTTTGGCATATGTGTGAATTTTACCACTTTGCCCCTTTCTCACTCTTCCCTTTATTAAGTGCTATCTTTTGTCATTATTTTCCAGAGATTTCTCACAAGACATCATGACATTTTACTCTCTGTTCTTTACTATCATTAATGTTAATGATGTCAGGTTAATGTTTTCACTACACTTCGAAATACTCAGGTTGTTACCATTACCTTCAGTCATTTTTTTTTCTACTCCTTCAGATTTTCTTGTTTTTGCAATTCTCATTTAAAATGACAGTAGATTATTTGTTAGTGTTCTACATATCAAAGCTTTGTCTACTATAACTTTTATATATGCAATTTAATTCGCATATATAATATTCAATGATCATTATTTGAATTATTCCCTTTAACTTATTACTTCTCATTATTTTATAAAGTAAACTTTTATATCATTTTTGTATTTAAATTTTATACATTATATTTGTGTATATATCTTCTATAGTTTTAGTACCTATCTTGATAATGTTCATATTTTCAGAATTCTTGAAGGTATAAACTTTTAAATTTCATCACTGCTTTTTTGAAAGTTCTTTCATTTCTGGGTTTTCATAATTCTGAATAATAATTTCCTGCCTATTTATGCAGGATAAATTTTTGTCATGCAGTCTAAAAGTTTGATTACATAGCCTATTTCTTGTAAATGTATCTTGATTTTTTTTTCATTCACAAAACACTGTTTTTTGCTTTGCCATTTACTTTACTTCAGCAATTTTTGAGTCTAACTTTGCACCCTCTAGATTCCAGAGTCCAGAACATAAATGGCACTTTTTCAGAGGAATAGCTTGACCCTATATCTAACATTCTATCTTCCTGAAACTCTAATGAATATCATGTATAGTCAGCAGTCCTAACGCTCCTCCAAATGGGACTCCTCCAAATGGGAGGGGTTTTGAGAGATTCACAGTAACAGTTTGTTGGTTGCAAATCTCTTGTTTTGTTTTTGTTTTTGTTTTTGTTTTTTTTTTATTGAGAAAAGAAGAAAAAAAACACAAACAAAAATCAAGTTTCCACCTCCTCCCAGCCTCCCATTTCCCTCCCCCTCCTCCCACCCTTCTCCCCCTCCTCCCACCCTTCTCCCCCTCCCCCCACTCCTCTCCCCCTCCTTCTCCAGTACACAGAGCAGTCCGGGTTCCCTGCCCTGTGGTAAGTCCTAGGTCCTCCCGTTCTCGCTCATAATTGGTTTCTAGCCATAAATAAGGGCCACGGAGTCTACAATAGGTGAACCTAAAGAAGCTAAGTAAGAAGGTGAACCCAAGGAAAAACATAGTTATCCTCTTGGCTAAGGGAAGTAGACCAAATTGCCGGGGAGAAAATTGGGATCTTGGGGGTGGGGTGGGATGGGGGTAAGGGGAGATGGGAAGAGAATAGGTAGAAGGGAAGGAGGGGGGGACTTGGGGAAACAGGAGGATTGGGATAAAGGAAAGGTGGATAGGAGAGCACGGAACCACAATTCTTAGGTAAGGGAGCCACTTTAGGGTGGGCAAGCGACTTGACCCTAGAGGGGCTCCCAAGTGCCCAAGATGAGGTTCCCAGTTAGTTCCTTGGGCAGCTGAGGATTGGGAACCTGAAATGACCCTATCCTAGAGCAATACTGGCAAATCTCTTTATAAGACTATCATTATTTGTGATGAGAGTTTGGTGTTAAGGAATGACTAGAATCCAGTGAGACAGCCATAGCTCCTGCTGCATCACGCTGCATCTCAAATACCAGTGTCTTGCTTTTCTGACTTAATCTGTGTGCCACCTTGTAGCTGCCAGAATGCCAAGTTCTTACAGTGTACTACAAATATAGTAAATGGCCCTGGGTAAAAATTTTCAAAGATCAGCACAGGATTGTCAATTCCCTTTGGCTGGCGTGGGGACCAGGGTGCATTCACAGACGCGCCTGTTTGTTTTTTGTTTGCTTGTCTCGAACCAGTGAAGCAGTCATTTCATATGTTTCCTTCAATGTTTAAGATATTCTTTCAGAATCAGGAGTTTTATATTAGTCCATCATGGCCCAAAGTATTTCATTATGTGTTTTCTCAATTGCTGGACAGGTAAAACTTGAACTTAGTTATGTATTTGTATGAATTTAACATCTAGAGGAACTTCCCTATATAATCAAAGATTCAAAAATGAACATTTTAAATATTTACCTCTAAAAATAGAATTGTTTCACATGCTATCTCTTAATAGCTTCGTTTTAAAACATATTCAATTTCATTACTAAGAAAGTATTCTTTCTCAATTTTATACTCAGGACATTTGCCAATATTTCTGGGGAATGGCTCTCTTTACTTAATTGTTGCTGATACCGTTTTTGTTTGCTGGCTTCATGCCTCTTTAGTTTGACTGATCAGCATTATTTAAGTTCCCAATTTGGTAAGAAAGCAGCTAATACATCAGCTCACGTCGAGGCAGCAGTAATATCATCCAACTTGTGTCTTAACTGAAATTAGATCCCTTTTTTTGGCAGAAAATAAATGGCATGGCAACTCTCTTATGGCTTTTAACAAATATTATTTATGAAACAAGTATTCAAATTGTACTACTTTTTAAAAAAATGTGACACCTGTCTTGTGAAGCTATATTCTATTGTGTGTCATCTTCCATTTTGTTTCTTAATTCTTTCTTATTAGATAAGGAGGATCTATGGTCATGAATCTATGATAGATTAAATTCCTTTTCTTTTCTACTTTGTCCATTCTGGAGATGAAAACTTCTATGTATCCACTAATGTCTTGGCTTTTTCATATGTGTTATTTAATAATCATTTATTTTTCCATTTAAAACACAATTAAAAATATATTTAAAGGCATTTTTCTAATCCTAACAACATTTTGAGTTTTCCTTTTCTTTATGCTTACTAAATAAATTCTCAAATACAGTAATAAGATATTAACTCTGCTGCTTTTTATATCTGAAATCATATTACCTCACTTAATATCCATTCAATTCTAGTTTCTTACACATTGTATACCTCAAAATTTTTTAAATGTCCTTGGAAAAATTTTACCATGGTCATTTATAGCCCAGAAGTCAATATGTAGCAACTCTCAGAGAGAAATTTTTAGATGATTTATTCATTTAATCTATATCAGTCCCATTATGTATTTTATGTATTGTTCATCTCCTTACTCAAAGTAAGTGTTCTATAACCAAAAACTTTAATTTTTTTTTGTTTATTGTATATCCTGCGGTTCATGGTCCATAGTAACTCCTAATAAATAAAAAATAAAATTTAATATGTATACATTTTATTCTCAATATACGTAAATATTTGTAGAATTGAAAACTAATGATTTATGAGTCATTTTTCACCAGACGTTGCAGGAGCCCCTTTTTATCAGTAAGCTCAAGGTTACTTAGTCACAATTTCAAAAGACGTAAAGAAGACTGCACACTAGCAATGCAAACTGAAGTACTTCTTCAGAAACGCATCAGTAGGTGGTTCTGTAGTTCTATCACCATCAGAACACACTTATAGAAATACGAATGTCAAGCTAAACGCAAATCACATGGCCTCGATACAATCAGAGACACCATAAGCAAAAGATGTTTAATAAAGCTCTGTGAACTACAGCACATATTTTCACAATGATGTAAAGTCTAATTTTCACTCTTTAGTATTCTGTTGTATACTTAGTCGCACAAGCTGTGTAATCTTTTGGTTCTACAAATAACACCACATTAGGAGGGATTAGACAAGCATAGCCATACACATGGAAGGAATACATCACACAGTGGCATTATTGTTACCAGAATGCCACTCACTAGACCATAACCATTTTTCAGTCATTGTCTCTTAAGGCACTGTGGAAATACAGTTCATTATTGATCAGAATATCTTATGTAGGTTTTTTACTTATATGTTCTGGTTGCTGGTTTTGTGGTTTTTATATTTTTTATTTTTGTATGTGTATGTCTCTGAGTGTGTGTGTGTGTGTGTGTGTGTGTGTGTGTTGTAATTTTAAAGTATTGCTTGTTTTGTTTTCCCTGGTGTTTTCTAAAGAGAAAGGAGAAAAGGCGCATGGACGTATGTGGCAGTTGGGGGACGATCCAACATAGTTGAGAAATAGGAAACTAAAATCAGAATATAGTGCATGAAAAAGTATTTTCAATCAAAATATTGTCTTATGGTGGCTCATGATTATTTTCACATGCTTATGATGCTACTATTGGTGTTAATTTTCAACTATAAATCTTGATCCTTGATTCACTAACATGTATTTGGTGTGTGTGTGTGTGTGTGTAGAGGAAGAGAAAGAGAAAAAAGGAAAGAGATAACCATTCATAGGGAAAAAGGAGGAACAGGTAGAAAAGAAAGAGAGAAACAAGAAATAAGTAATCACTTTAATTATTTCTGATCAGTAATATCTGAAAATCATAGCAAATTGCAGTTTATTGACATATTTTGGCTGTTCTTATGAAAAAAGCCCCAATTACTGGTATTTGAATAAGATAAATAAACAACATAAATTTCTAACTAGGCAGTGAATACTGCAGTCTCATATAGATGCACGATTCTCTTTTGAGCTTAAAGGATTTCCTTAATATGTAATTGTTAAAAAACTATTTAATGCTCATGTCTAGAGCATAATGAAGATAAACAAAAGAAAAAATGTGACATATTTTCTGCCAAACAATATTTTTTTCAGTCATAGACTTGTGTATAGGTCCCTTCCTTTTCAGTGTGGAGAGATTTGCTATAATGGGTTAAAGATTTTTGAGATTTATTAGGAAGATTTTAAGCTTCCTATGCTCTTCCTACTTAGTTGGAGAGTGTGAGTGTGTGCCTGTTAATTGTTGGCAGACATATGAATCACTTGCCTACTTTAATACTGCAGTAGATTAGGAAAATACTGACAAACACTACCTTGAGAGAGAACAAAATACATGAAAAGAAATTTAAAAGAATAAATGGGCCAACGTTTGGAATGATTTGAACATAGACCACAACATCTTCCACAGGTGTATGTTTTATGATTTGTTAGCAACATAAAATTCACCCTCAGTTCCTCCAAAATTATAACATTAATTTGAGACCCTTTTTGAAAAGAAATTATTATGTTTATATTGATATTCCCATAAATAGGATCGTATACAACTGAACAAGACTCAGTTCTGATTTCTTTCATTTATTTGCTGTTATTCTATACAATGTTATCTATATTAAGGAAATACAAATTTTCTCATGGCAACTTTCATTCACTTGGAAAAGGGAATCTTTTGATTTTCTCTCTAAAGTACCAAATTATTAAGCAAATAATAATCATTTTTTTCAGTAATCTTGGTCTATTTTTTGTTTTTGAATTTGTTACTGCTTATTAACTGACCAGATAGCAAAAATACCGTGGGAGGCACCTCAGTTTATCTGAAAAAAAAAAAAAGCCTGTTAATCCTGTCGAGTATTCTGTATTACCAGCATCTCCACTTTTCACAAAATGAGGCTCTTTTTTTCCCAGTTCTACCTAGTGGAGAAGATTATTTAAAGAGCCTTAAAGGGTTTCTGTCTCTCTAGATCTCATTAAGTCCTGCATGCAGAATTCCATATTTACCAAGAGGTCTAGCAATCAAGACATTATCTGTGAAGGCTAAACACTTCTTATGGATTTTGCCATAGCCATGCTTGTAGAACATCTCATTTACTGGCTTTAGGTTGGGGTATTCTCATGCAATGTAAGATTTCACAATCCTCGGAACATTAATTGAAGCCTTATTGGGCTTAACAAAGATGCTGTTGAAGATCTGGCACAGGCAAAACAACTGCAACACCTTGCAGACCTTGGAGTTAAACCATTGCTGTCTTGAGTTCTGATGGCAAATGCCAACTTTGTTCTGCAGGTACATAGCAGTTTCAGCTTTTCATACCCTCCTAGCCATTCTCTTCTTAGTCCTGTATTACTTGTGATACTGTTTTCTTCCTGTCTTTTTTTTTTTTTCATAGATACGTTTCCTCCTTGCCTTTCAAAGGAGTTTGGGGAGCTAATTACTTCCAGCAGGAGTTTCACTTTCAACTTTGAGGATTTCTCTCACTTTTTCTGAATGTTTTCTTTTGCAGCAGGAACCATCTTTTACTTATCCAGCACAGCCTCATGGTTCCAGCCAGAAAAAGAGCAATCATCTGGGTCGAAGCATAACTTCTGTAATTTGCTTATGTAGTTCTCTTAGGTGTAGGAGGAAGGTTGCTTGTTTGGCCCGGATCACTTAGCCCCGAAATCATCACAGAAAAACTGCATTAATTAAATTGCTGCTTGGTCTATTAGCTCTAGCTTCTTATTGGCTAACACTCACATGTTGATTTAACCCATTTCTATTAATCTGTGTCTCGCCAAGTGGCTGTGGTTTACCAGATAAAGTTCTGGTGTCTGTCTCTGGAGGGGCTACTTGGCTTCTCTCTGACTCTGCCCTTTCTTTCTCCCAGCATTCAGTTTAGGTTTTCCATCCTACCTTTATTCTACCCTATCAGGCCAAGCCAGTTTTCTTTTCTTTTCTTTTTTTTCTAATTTTTTTTCTTTTTTTATTGTCAGTATTTTTATTTATTTATTTATTTATTTACTTGTTTATTAAGGATTTCTGCCTCGTCCCCGCAACCACTTCCCATTTCCCTCCCCCGATCAAGTCCCCCTCCCTCATCTGCTCGAAGTTTTTTTTATTCAGTAATAGTAATCACAGTATACACAGGAGAATACCATATCAATTAGGTCATAAAGTGCACAACCCTTTCTTTAGTACAAAAGAACTCTTGTCTTCCACAGTGGTCTTTGCAGTACATTGTCAGAAGCATTTTTTTTTTTTATAACAGCCATGGTTGTAATTGAATTTCAGTTACTGCTTTTCTTTTTCTGCTAAAACATATATCCTGTCCACAAGGAAACCAGTAACTGACTTATAATTGTAGATGACCTTCTTTCTTTTATTGAATAAATATTTTGCTAAACTTCACAATAATTTAGGTAAACTTTTTCTATTTTTAAATCAAATCTTCTAGGTTCTCCTTTTCAAAATAGAAAATAGCTGCAATTAGTAATTGCATGCATACTGTGTTATTACTGTTAAGGCTGAACAGTTTCACATGAGTAATTTCCTTTTCTGAAAACAATAACAAATTGCTATTAACTTTGACGAGTATTGTAGGTCGGTTTCAAACTAAAATGCTGTCTGTTGTTCAGTGGTATTCAGTCATAAAATATCTTGATGAGTAGCCTCTCTACTACTGTGTTTCAGGAAAATTGTCTAGATTATACATTCAAATTCTGATGTTTTCAACAAATTTGCATTTGTATCAAACAAAACTGTACCATCAGGATTCGCATATATTTCATTGAACATACAGGACATAATCAATGGTCTTAAATCCCTGCCATTAACTCAGAGGTCATACTGTCCCATTCAAAAGAAAAATACCAGCATGACAAACAATTTGTATTTAATATACCTTCTTTTTAATCTTGAAACTGGCCAAGAAATTTACTTTACCTAAGACTGCAAGCATATCTCTACAGAAAAGAGTACTATGAATTCTCTTTAGTGATTGTGTCTTCTTTCCAGGTTTTTAGACTTCATTCTGGTATCATATATAAAATAACTTATTAAGTATTAAAATGTGATCACACAAATACCTGGGGATGCTATATGTATAGTTAGCTAAAATGATCAAGTCAGTATCTTCAAATTATGTTCCATGATATACTGGCTCTTCAGGATACTGGTGTATGCCATTACCAATCAAAATAGTCTTATTATTGCAGGAGGAATTGCCTAAATCTAATATACATCATGCTCTTCAAATCAAGCTTTACTCTTTTAAATTTCTTCAATATTTTATGACAATTTATTATTTTCCCAAGAACATCTTCTGAAATAAAATAAACTATAGAATAATCTTGAGTCTAGGGATAGCTTAGTTTTAACATATTGAAACATGGGGATTCAAGTTAGATCAGTATCCATTTAAAATGCAAAGCATTTTGGAATTTGTCTAAAATCTGATTGTAGAGGTGGACATAAGGGAAAATTTAGGGTTCACTGACTAGTTAGTCTACCTAAATGTGTGAGCCTTGGGTTTCAAATTACAAGGCAGTCAGTTCTGGAGGAACGATACTGATGTTTGCCTCTGACTTACACACACACACACACAAACATGCATTTTCTCTCTCTCTCTCTCTCAAGCACACATACACACAAATATGCACATATACAAACACATGTACACATGCATGTGTGCACACACACAAACACACACACACACACACACTTATCTATACACACACACCCCACATACAAAAAATATGCTTGAAGAAAAACTAATGTAATTAATGCCATAATAAAAGTAGCCAACTGTAGTAAATGTATTATTCTATTGGTTTTTACCCCTTATTAAACTAAGATGTCTTGTTTAGTGCTCACTCCCCCATTATATTACAGTTATGTATGTGTGGTGAAGAGCATATAATGATGTGTGTGTCATGGTGTATGTGTACACGTCAGAATACAGTTTTCAGGGGCTGGGTCTCTCCTTCCAGCATATAGGTCCTAAGGATGAAACTCAGGTTATTGTGGCAATACACAGATTAATAAAAATGGGTTAAATTAATATGTAAGAAGCTAGAGCTAATGGGCCAAGCAGTGATTTAAATAATACAGTTTCTGTGTGACTATTTGGGGTTTAAGCCACCTGGGCATTCATTCGGATGGGGTTTGTGAGCAGCATGTTGTGGCTTGCTTGATGGCAATGTGGACTGGCTGTGTGCTTGAAAGTGATGTGGTGTGCATGGCTCTCAAAGGCACAAGCAACTCCACCATGCTGGATTGGGCAGGCCAAGCTGGAAGTACCATATTTGACCTAGTAATATCACAGCTTAAGTTTTAAGAAGTGCTTAACATTTTAAGAAGCACTCCTGGACAGTAAATAATTACACATACACAGGACAGATTCAGGCACAAAAGACCTCTAAGTGAGTAACAGTATTGGATAAATGTACATCAGCTGGAAAGAAAAAATAAAATTAGTATACTTTGCATTGGTATGGATCTTGGTTTATTCATACAAAGTTTTAGGTCAATTATGTTATAAGTATATTTCTGCTCTTGATTAAGGTATTATGTTTGTGCATTAATTTCAAAATGTAAAGTATATTAAAAAATATAGGTTAATAGATAATAATCTATAATATTCAAGCCTGTAGTCATGTTAGTTATATTTTCTAAATGTATTGATATATTTCAGTTAGATAGGTATTCTTCAAATCTTTCAGAGACCTTCAAAATATAGCATTTAAAATGTTTTAAAACTTAAGATTATTCTTGACAATGCAACACATCTGCTCCTGGCAGCATCATTCTACTTCGAGAGAAAGATGGGCATCCAAAAGGCTCTTTATGGAGTTAGCTAGAAACTGCTCTTGCCTGGAGTGCTTCATAATCTGAATATGCAGGGCCCACAGGGAAACGACTGCTGAACTTGCCTAAAGGTGAGACCGTACTTCAGGGTTCCTGCTTCATGAAAGAGTCTGCTAGACATTCTACAGGACACAGAAAAAAGTGACTGACAAACTGCCAATATAGGCGGACCTGTCTTTGAAATGTCCTGCTTCAGGTTATCTAGCTTGGTGGGAAGCTCCTTTACACACACAATCATTTTTGCCTGCCTTTGGGTAGTATTTACTCTCAAATTTCCTATTTTCCTATATACTCAAGTTATAAACCACCTCAAAGAAAATGTAAATGGAAATATTATCAATCTTGTTCCTCACAAAAACTAGCAATCTTCAGTTTCAGTTATAATACACCTATTATTATACACAGATGTTTTTGCTTGTCACATTATATAAAATGTTTTAGTTGCTTGCTTTTTTATCTGCTCTCCTTAGATTAGGGAGGTGTTCCTATAAAGGTCTAGATCTTGTTTTCACTGTGTATGTCACAACAGTCTGAAGGATTTTTATAAAGTAGACGTTCACAATTGTTTTTTTGGCTATTACTTGAACAATAGACCTCATATCTGTTGCTTTTTAAAGAACTGCTGGATTCCTTGACTAGAAATATGCAGAATGGCAAGTGTCAAGGTCTGGATGTGAAGCTTGTATATTTATTTCCAGGCTAGCTTCCACTCTGCACCCCAAACTTTCTAATCCACAGATGTTTCTGTCAGTTGCTTAGTCTCCTCGCTGCAGTTTTTGTCTCTCAACTTGAAATGTGCCTTGAAAGAAGCTGAAAACATGGTGATTACAGTTCAGCAAATTAAGTTCTACAATGGCCTAATTAGAATGACAAATTGTTCCATTTTTTTCTTTAGAATATTCCCATCACATCTACTGAAAAATGCACAAAACAAATGAGGCATTCAAAAGTCTTGCTTAATTCCCTCTTCACTTTCGAAGGAGGGACCAGAATTGAAAACAAACAGGAACCCAAAAAATTTGAAAGCTATAAAATAAACATCATAAAAGATGGACCTTGAATTAAAATACATTAGCAATTAATAGTATTTTAAAATATACATATATAATGTAGTCCCCTATCTGGCCAACGCCATAGCAATTTTAAGATTTTTGCCACATTTCTTATTTTGCTCCAGAGTCTCTTTATCTTTGAAGGACACTTAATCTTCTTTTCAAAATTCTTTAAATCTAATAACTAGAATTTTTCTGGAAATGATATTGATATGTATTTAATGAGATATATAGATAAAGCAGGTTTGGAACATTCTCTATTTATATTATTAGTGGCAAGTTCTAATACAAGAGCAATAGCATCAGTTTTAAAGTTCCACCCACTATAACAGGTCCAAACTGAAATCTATATGAACTCTTTTTATAATCCCCACTGGGAACAGGATCACAACCAAGCTAATTCTATTATAAAACTTAGTGAACTTATTTAATTTCCCTTAAGTGCATTTAAATTATATGTGGCTGTTTTATTCAGAATAACATGGGATGAAGATGGTATGCTTTTCACTTATGGCTATACTGGAGATCCATGAATTTTTTCTGGTTTACTCAGATTTACCAAATGCTTCTGGACCTCAGTTACAATCATGGTTTCACCAGTTCATCAAAAGTGTGTGTGTGTGTTTCTGTGTTTCTGTAATGAAGAGTTTAGGTTAATTTTTCCACAGTTATTCTAGTTATAAATTATAGCTATAAATTTCAAATTGTCAGCAAAAAAAAAGTTATGTTGCTGCTGTTATACTATTGTATACATTGTACTAAGGCAAGTTTTTATTTAAATGATATTTTTCCCCAAAGAGGCCATCATATACAATGAAAGTGTGTATCAACTTTACTAAGGAAGCAAGCATGTCACACCTATAGCTAATTGAATTTCTGGGCTGACTTTATAAGCTGAAGGCTACTAAATTGTTCTCATATAAATCAAAGGTCAGATCTGACAAATCAGATAAACTGTTCTTTTTTTACTTTTGTGTTGTAAATTTAGCTTGACATAATGGACAGAGGGTCATTCTGACCGAGTTTGGGTCTGGAATGTTGTGACATTCTAGAAACTATTGGTCTCAAATAAACTGTGTTGAGCTAGAGTCAGGTTTCCTTTGAGTAAAAGTGGAAGATAAATAATCAAATGGCTCCCAGACAGCACTAAGATCATCAACTGGTATAGCATTGCTCAAAATAAGCTGGCACAAAGTTACATTCAGTTGAGATTAGTATTCTTGGTAGGAATATAGATGATGAGTATCAGCCTTCCTTTGGAAAACAAAAACAGAATCATTAAACAAAACTAAACAAAGAAAAGAAGAGCAATAAGGAAAAAATAATAGTATTTTTGAAAATGGAAATTGTTTAAAACATAGATAAACAAAAGCAAATTCACAATGTTTTCTATAATTAGTGAATACACATATTTAGAAGTGGGTGTTGAAAACACTACTAGAAAATTTATTTAAGAAGCAGTTATAAGCATTCATTTTTGTTTAAATAATTTATTTAACTTTATTTAATGGGAATTGGTGTGAAGGTGTCAGATGCCCTGGACCTGGAGTTACAGACAGTTGTGAGCTACCATGTAGGTGCTGGGAACTGAACCTGTGTTCTCAGGAAGGATAGCCTGTGCTCTTAACCCCGGAGCCATCTCTCTAGGCCTGTCATAGTGGTGTATACTATTAATCCCAGTATTCCAGAAGCAGAGACTAGTCAATCTCTGTGAATTCAAGGCCAGACTAGTCTACAGAGTTATAACCATTCCTTAGGCAAGATTCGCCAGATATTTTGCACACTCTTTCCGACTATATCAATCACCCAACCATTCACTCTCTAGTAAAGAGTGGAATTTTAATTTTCAACAGAAAACATCAAAAGGTATCTAGATGGCCCACATATCATGGAATTAATGAGAAAAAAACTTTTATTTGTTGAATCCCAGTGCATAACCATGTTCATCCTAGAGACCCACCCACCTTCTATAGCACTGGGATAAATAGATAGCATGTTTTCATTTCCATCAAAAAAGTTACAAAATTGCTTGCCAGTGGTGGCACATGCCTTTAATCCCAGCACTCAGGAGGCAAAGGCAGGCAGATCTCTGTGAGTTCGAGACCAGCCTGGTCTACAAGAGCTAGTTCCAGGACAGGCTCCAAACCCACAGCCAAACCTTTTCTCAAAAAAAAAAGTTACAAAATTATTTTGAAATCATTACCACCACCACCACCACAACTCCCCACACAAATGACAAGCTACAGTAAACCAAGTGAGATATACGGACGAAACCAAAACAGAAAGGGCCCAGAGTAAAAACTGTGTGCTTTTTTACCATGTACTTTTACAGATAGATTAAAGGTAGCATTACTGCCTTCTTGCAAGAGTAAAATACACTTTTTAAAGGAGGGCAGAAATAGATCTTTTCCAATTTCAAATTAAACAGAAAAAAAAATGTTTGAAACCCAGGAGAATAAAACTGGGGAAATACAAAGTATCACCCAACAGATATAATACTGAGAATTCTAGAAGAAAACAGACAATATGAGAAAAAGAACTATTATTTAAGTAAAATAAATTTCATAGAAATGGTTGGGTAAATAAAGGGCACACAGTTCTTTGTGCACTAGACAAAACTGTAGATGCCTATACCACTTTTGAGTTTTGTAAGAAATAAAAATGCGGGAAATTCTAAAAAATTATAGATAAAAATAAGTAGCATGAACATACTTTTGATATTTCTTTATCAGTAAGTCATGGGTTAATGTTCTGCGTGTATGTTGAGGATGAGCCGGTTGCTCGGGAAGTGTGCAGGTGTGTAAAGTCAGTGCATACTTCCGGATGCTGTGAGAAGCACGATGCTCTAGACAGCTAACACATCCTTTTCCATGTGCATACTTCCGGACGCTGTGAGAAGCACGATGCTCTAGACAGCTAACACATCCTTTTCCATGTGCATACTTCCGGATGCTGTGAGAAGCACGATGCTCAAGACAGCTAACACATCCTTTCCCATGGTGAAAGTAATAATTGGTAATTTGAAAAGAAACTTAAGAAATCATGAAAGAAACTTTAGTATACAATGATTTGTTTAGTATACAATTGGCTAACAATGCTGGCAATATTTGTCCCAACAGAAAGAGAAGGGAGGAAAACAGGGAGCCACATTTTTATAAACATGGTATTCTATGTCAAAAATCTATTTTATTCACAAAAAGTGGATCAATAAAATCTTTTCACATCGTTGAACCTTAGAAATGTATTTGTAGCCATCTAGTTCTACATATCACAGCAATGTTTATAATACCAAAATCATAAAAACTCAAAATATATAAAATAAAGGAAAATTAAATGAAATATTCAAAAGTATATCACAGGAAATTTCGTTCACATTAAACATTTGAGGGTTTTAACATCTTAAAATTCACACATATTAATGTTGAATGGAAATAGGAGATGAAAGATCTGTATTTAACCTGATTCAACTTAGACGATTGAATAGAAACCACTATAAAATGATTAATTTTAGAAGTAGATTTTTTCATATTGTTCCTCTCAATTTTCTACATACTATTAAATACTACATAATATAAGGTTTATTTTACATATAAAGATTTTAGAACTTAGAGATCTATGAATCTATTGTTGCATATTTTCTCTTGAAATTATATGCTGTTCACTATGTTTTCAAATTTGATCAAAGCCAGCAAATATAATTTGAACTCATGAACCTAATGTAAATGGTAATATGATTATTGTTTTTCCTATTTCACTTAAATGAAAAAGTTTCCTAGGTTAATAAAACATTTATAGCTTTTCTCAGGAATAGAAATCGGGGTGAAGGGTCACACCCTGCTGTCAGGAGACTCTCTTCCATATTATTGTCATCATTCTAGATTGTATGCAGTCAAAATGGTTTGGGTTCTCTCTCTCTCTCTCTCTCTCTCTCTCTCTCTCTCTCTCTCCCTCTGTCTCATCCACTTTGCTTTTCTTTCTTTCTTCCTTCCTTTTTACAACGTCAGAACTATCGCAGCATTTATTTTCAAAATTGAAAGAGGTAAAGTCTAATTTTCTGAGAAGAATAAGAGTCTTCTGGTTACAAATCTGTTCTGACTCAACAGAAAAATGTATTTATTTATGTATTTTTCAGCCAAAGGTACAATACGAATGTACAATTGATCTTGGGAACCTTGGCCCAATGCTTAGCTGGAGATCTTCCCCCATCCCCACCTATCCTGTTTCCTCATGTTCTCCTCTTCTCTCTCCTTCTTCCCTCCTCCACAAACAGGTGAAAAGAAGCAGGAGCAAAGAGGGTCAAGATCATGATGGGGATACCTACCAAAACAGCTGACCTGAGCTATTGAGAGCTCCCTGACACTGGACTGACAGCTGGGGAACCTACATAGGACCAAACTATGCCCTGTGAATGTGGGTGACAGATGTGTGACTTAGGTAGTCTGTGGTGCCACTGCCAGTGGAACCAGGTTTTATCTCTCGTGCTTGAACTGGCTTTTTGGAGCCCTTTCTTTTCGGAAGGATACCTTGCTCAGTCTAGATATAAGGGGGGGGGGTCTTTGTCCTGCCACAAAGTGATGTGTCATAATTTGTTGATTCTCCATGGGAAAACTTACCCTCTCTGAGGAGTGGATGGGGGAGTTGGATGGAGGGAAGATGGAGGGAGCAGGAGGAAAGGAGGGAGGGGCAATTGGGATAAGTATGTAAAATGAGAAAAGATCGTTTTAAAAAATTAACTAATTAATTGAAAGTGCACAATCAAAGCAAACAATTTATGACTATAGGATATTAGAGAACCATGAAGAAGAGTTAAAGGCAGCCACTCAATAAACTTTGTTCTATTTCAATTTTGTCTCTGATTTGCCTTCCTGTGTTTTAAATAAGATGGCCAAATAAGGCAATACACTCACTGTTCTAACACTGGGAACTCGATGTGACTGTGTAGACATGATGTCAAGCACTCAACATTCTCCAATTTTTAAAATTCCTCGTGTACTAAGAAAAACTCACGCCACCAGTCAGTATGATTAGAGGAGGCGAGATACACCCAGCTCAGCCATGAGCCCAGAGGGAACCTGGGAAAGGATTTTATGTTTCCATCTTGATGCAACCCTGACATTTACCTGCTACACAGCACACGGTTATCTATATTGAATAAGGGGAGTAACTCGTGAAGGAGGAGACATAAGTGCCTTCCAAGGCACAAGAGTCAGGAAAGGCTGCCTATTCCAGATCTTAGCCTTTCCAGACCAACACTTGCCTTCTGGAGTTCCAGACATACTGTGAGGAGATGAGTAAGCTTCCGCTGCATAATGTATGATCTTTCGTATGCACGAGAGGAATGCAGATTTTATGCCTATATTTGCTATTTTGTAAATGAGCAAAGATGAAATGTAGACCTTCAACACATAAACCTACAAATAAAGTTGCTGACTAAAATAAATTTGAGGGTATGCAAGTGACACAGATCTACTTATTTAATTGCCTTTAGAAACCTCCAAAAGCCTGTGGGCTTTGGGATAATGATTGCTTAAATGTATATTTCTTTACACCATATGATTTTATTGCTAAATCATTTCAGAAGTATTATCTAGTATGTCTTTTCTCCTAGAATAAGATTTGTTAAAAGTAGTTTGAATTATTTCATTTGTTTTACTTAGCTGAACCTTTTCCTATCACACTGAGTATTTTTAGTAGGAATCGTTTCTATAAAGTTTCTCTTTTCTGTGCCTTGTTTTATATGATTCAATGGATGCCATAAAAGTCCTGTGTTCATCTGTGAGAATGACTTGTAATTACCAGAATGGGGAGTGGATCTGAAGGGGCCAGTAATTTTGACATTGGTACTGACTTATTCATTGGAAAGAAATTACTTCAGAGCTCAGCTTCATGTGTACACAGTTTTTTTTTTGCCAAGTTGTCACCACTTAGATATTTAAAAACACAGAAATATAGAAAAATAATCATACTGTGTTAGTTTTTCTCAAAGTTCACCCACAGACCCTCAGAAAGGGTGAGCTAATAATTTCACCTTCTCTCTGGAGGGTCATAATCAATATGTCCAAAGTTCCAACTCCTTCTTCTGCCATTGATTTTTATTCAGAATTAAATATTGTGACTCTAGAAGTGTTTTTTATGAGTAGGAAATGAAAGGTTTTGTGTTTTGTTTTGATGAGAAGGAATCAGCATTATAAGTGAAACTCATAAAATAAATTATTATTTTAAAAAGCACTTTAAGCTCTTACTTCCTAGACATTTAGTACATTTTCTGTTACTGTAATAAAATACCACGATGAAAGGCAACTTAAGAAAAGAAAGTTAATTTTCAATTCCAGTTCTAAAAGATGGATCCATCATGGTGGGGCAAAGGCGTGACAGCAAGGGGCAACAGAAATAGAAAGATAACAGGGTCTTTAACCTACAGCATGAAGCAGGGAGAGTAAGCTGAAAGCAAAACACAATTATGAACTCCCAGTCATTTCCTTCTTCCAGCAAGTCTGCACCTTCAAAATATCTCCAAACAATCAAACAATGCCGCCAACTAGGGGAAAAGTCTTCAAATACCAGCGCTTGTGTTGTTCATTTCTCATTTAAAATGTCATGCCCACAATATAAAAAAAAAAAAACTCAAACAGTTAAAGACATAACGGCTCATCAATGTTCTTTCCCTATATGCTTCTGACCCAGCTTCTGCATGGTTAGCAGTTATTATACAAATTCTTGTGGTACGGATATCTAGAGAAAATTCCGAGGTAATTATCTGAATGCCAGGATTATAACAATGATCCAGGTGTCAGGTACTAGTTAGGCTAATAAGTTAGAAAATGATAACACTATTAGAGGAATACATAGTCTTAAGTGTTATAGCTTAGAGATTCAGCTGGAGGTGGGGCTCACTTGGATAAAATGCTTCTTTAGGGTTAATAAAACCGTGACTTTAATCTCTGGCAACTCATAAGCTGGATGTAGTGATGTACTTTTGTCGGCCTGGCACATGGAATGTGGAGACAGAAAGATCAGGAGTTCAACTTCAGCCTGAATGTTATTTTGTCTCAAAAAATAACCTAACAAACAGAACTGTTTTTAAAAAACTGTCTGTAAAAATCCCAGCACTGAGAAGATGACATTTACCCAAAGTCACAACCATAACGAAAAAGATATATTCAACTGATACATGCTGGAGAAAGGAAAAACAATACTAAAACACACGTATTTGTTTAACATTGGATAACCAATTGGTACGTTTTCAACAGAGAAGGCTGTTGCTCTCACTCTCTGCATTCTTTAGCTGCCAGGAGGTTTGTGTGAAGGGTTGAGGCTTTGTGTGAGTGTTTCCCCTTCCTTGTCAGCATGTTTATTTTGTAGATAACCACAATCATACCAAATAGCTCTATATTAAAGATAAAGGGAGGTAGAGCTGAGATGACAAAGTAGCATCTAGATTGTAGACCAGGAAGCATTTAACTTATTTAAAAATAACAAAGATCTAAAACTTATGAGCTAAATGTCCACATTCGGTTACTTCAAATATGAGTAACTGAAAGGCAAACAGACAATGCCTAAAACAATGGGGAACAATGAAGGACAACTCACGAATTTCTAGACCTGAAGAAACCCCAAAGAATGTTATATGTGAAATCACATGTTTGTATTTCTTCATCTCACGTGCTTTCCCATGCACTATTTCATTTCCTTAGCAGAGCAAATCAAGGCAGCTGGGGAAAGGGAACTGTCTTGGCAATGAGGCATGGTGTTATCTGCGCATGTTTTGGGCTACATGCACGGCTCTCTTGAGCAGTATGTGGGCCACCGGTCGCACCCACCTGGGATGACAACAACAAATTAGGTTATGTTTCTTTGTTCTTTGTTTCAGGCTGCTAGTTCAGTTCCTCCACTCCCTTCACCTGCAGCCAAGGCTGAACATGAAAGGCTACTCACAGTATTTCTCTTCTCACGACAGTGAGTAAAACTGAGTAAGCACGTTCACGACTCCTGTGGACAAATATGTCACATGAACATGCATTTGTCGAGCACCAATAATGTCTACACACAATGGAGGAAGTGATGGGGATGAGTTTTGCTAAAATAATATAAACTATCATAGACAATATATAGGTACAATTTAAGAAGAAAAGTTGAGTGAGGCTTCTTGGTGCAAGTGACAAAAAGTCCATTCCCTACGTTTTTCAACAAATTATATTAGAAGTATAATACTTTCACTTAATTCTTTGTTCATACCTGCTTGAGCTGGACTTCTCATCTCCTAAGCTCCTAGAATTTTCAGTGTATCTCATGTTCTGAATCACTCTGCTCAACTCTAGAGTATTTAATAAATAGCTCTGTTTTGAAAAACTGAGAAATAAAGCTGAACCATGTTGAACAATTAGTTGTAATGAGTAATCTCTCAAACTTGTACCACAGTTAAATTAGAAGGAACCCAATGCATGCGGACCAAACAATAAATGTTATGATAGTACTACAGAAAAAAAAAAACTATTAGTATAGGACAATGGGATAAAACCTCCATAAATCTTCTTATCTTTATGCAGTTAAAGTGTATACATAAAAGAGAAGGTAGGCTGATTTTCTACCTGTTCAGGGAAAAAAGTGTTTTCAGAAAGTATTGAAAAGTAATATATGAGAGAATTTGTGCATTATTGCCTTTGGGCATATGGGAAGAATACAAATGCAATAGTTCAAATTTTGGCTAAACTATAATTTGATTATCCATTCTTTTCCTAATAGTCATATAGTTTACTGATAATTTGAGCTATTATAAGTAAGACGGTTTCAAACTTTTTAATGTCTTTTGTAGATACGGGCTTTCATGTCTCTCAAGTTCCTGGATGGAATGGTCAAAGGATGTACAAAGTCACGAGGAACCGTAAAACAATTGTCAGTATGAGTTTTCCATTTTATCCTTCCAAAGGTAGGGTTGGAATTTATTTTGCTTTACATGCTTGTTCTTCTTCGGTTTTACCAGACATTAAAATTGTAGCTGTGCTAAGATGAGTGTAGCACACAAGACTTTTCAGTACAATCACTTTTCTGTGCAGATTCCAAAGAAGCACAGAAAAATTTTTTGTTTTCTTTGTTTTATCATTGTTAATGGTTTTAAACTGTATAGTCTTCACAATTTAAATTGTGTACTATTGAGAGAAATATCGCTTGTGAATAATTTCTCCAATTGCATTTTCTTAATGGTAACTGTTATTTAAAGGGAGATTTGGACTTCAATGAAGCTTCCTTACCAATTACTTTTCCCTCATGGCTATAAATATCTTTTGTCCAATTAATGATCCTATTTTCTTTCACTTCTCTACCTTCCAAACACAATGTTAATGCCTTGTGTTTTCTTCCAGAGTTATTTGGTGGTTATGTTTTACATGTAAAGCTATGATACAGACTTTTGAAAATAAAAATTATCATAAGTATCGAAGTATCTTTTATTTTTTTGGGCAGCCTGAATTGCTTAAGTTTAATCTTCAATAGTCAATGGCACCTTTTTTAAACATATATGAATCTTCAACAGTAACAGATTCTGCCCCAAACAGTCTTTCTCTGTAAAATTAACTATCTCTGTC
The DNA here is from genome assembly GCF_018167655.1 of Microtus oregoni. Taxonomy (NCBI): domain Eukaryota; kingdom Metazoa; phylum Chordata; class Mammalia; order Rodentia; family Cricetidae; genus Microtus; species Microtus oregoni. The sequence continues at coordinate 23,144,419 of NW_024543060.1, forward strand.
AAAAATCAAACTCATCACAAGTGAATGAGCCTAACATAAATAGCACTGCCACTGCAAAAGAAGGGAACACATTTATCATTTTTGTCCATTAGGGTAGCTGTAGGGTAATTGTGGAATTTACTTATCTCTTTTGGTTGCCCCATTTTAGATGTCTTTATTCTGAAGTTTTACTTGATTATTCAAACTTATTAATATTTTTGGTAGATAGCTTAATTGAGCTCTTGTCCCAAATGTTCTACCATCCAATTAAAGTACTAAAATGAGCTCCAATTTTTAGGCAGAGAGATATAAGAAAGACCTTGTATCAATACTCCAGGGGGTTAGGAATGCAAAAATCACTTCTTATTTGCATTAAGTACCAACTTTTAGAATATAGTTTGCTACTAAATTTTTTCACAATTATTATGAAGACACACATATTAATGGAATGAGTAGCAGTATGATATTAATTATCAAAGGATATTTCCCATATGTACTTTTCAGATGTATTGCTGGAAAGACTTCAGATGCCCGAGGCTTGTTCAAATGGAGGGTGGGTGAGTTATTAACACATGTGATCTTGAAGGAATTTAAAAATATCAGCAGTAAGTGATGAATATATATTTATGTGTTAATGTGTTTTTCTATGTGTTCTTTTAGATATGCATTTTGCTTGTGTCATGGTTTGAATTTAGAATACAAGAGAATGCTAATATTTTCAGCTACCTCGTGAGAACAAGAATAATTTCTTGAACTGACAAAAAAAAAAAGAAAGGAATAACCTTGAATTGCTGGGCAAGAGCAACCTAAATCCCAAAATGATTAAACATGATATGGTATTCTGAATGAAATTTTGGGAAAAAAAAAGTTGGTATCAGATAAACACTAAGAAATGTGAGTAAAGAATGAATTATTATTAGCAATGTATATATTATTTCATGCATTTTTATGAATACAATGATGTAATAAATAATGAATAAAATGAGATTTAATCACAAGGAAATGGTATTATATTGGAAATTTTTTATAAATCCGAAAATTTTCTATAATTAGCATTTGGTTTGAAAATGAGAAATGAATGCAAGGGACCTGCTTTTTGCATCTTGACCTTTAGTTTTCTGTAGCCATATGTGAGATAATTAAACAATGTAGTTTAATCATTTTTCATCAATATATCGTACATTTGAATATTGGCACATTGAATTTTTCCTTGAGGAAAATGCAATAATCATTGCTTTCATAGTAGTAAATACATACACATTACCATTCAATTTTTAACATGGAAATGTTAAGAAAGATAACTTCATGGTATATGGCTATAAGCTATAATAAAATTTTTCAGCATGTTGCATGGTGTAATTTACTAGATGGAATGTGGCTACCTGCAATAATTCGGTTATTTGTCTATTATTTTTTTAAGATATGTAACTCCAAAAGTGAGCAATTCACAACTGATGATCAAGAAAATAGCTCTCATTAACTGTATTAACGGCAGAATGAATTTATCTAATCAAAACACAAATGCCATAAAAATGCAAAGCATACAACAGTACATCTCCCAGTGTCTTGTTCACTAAAGCCTTCACTGCTTGTGGTAAACTGCAAAACAATTAAGGACTATAAATGCTCAGATCTAATATGGCTATGAGTACCAATGGAGTCCGTGTCTAAAAGAAAAAAAAAGTAATATCCTCAAAATGACTCAGAAATGCTACTCTTCTTATTTCAAGTCACTCCAATTGTTTCTCATGGCTTCTGGATTGTGTGGTGTGTGTGTGTATGTACGTGTGTGTTTGTATATGTACGTGTGTATGTCCATGTGTATATGGGGACCAGCCATCAATTTCAGACATTGCTTTTTTGGGCATTTTTCACCTAGTTTCTTTGCTTTTTACTCATTTTTTGGATTTATATTATTATATTATTTTATGTGTGTAAATGTTTTGCCTGCATGTGTATATGGTTTCTTGTTGTAGGTAGGTTGTCTCTGGAGGTCAGACGAGGGTGTCAACTAACTCTGGATCTGGAGTTAGTGATGGTTGTGAGTTATGGTGTTGGTTTCAGAAGCCAAACCCTGGTTCTGTGCAAGAGCTTCAAGGCTTACAACCACTGAAGCATTCCCCATCATTCACACCTTGATTCTTGAGACACAGTCTCAGTGGTCTGACACTCACCAAGTAGTCTAATATGACTGTTCAGTGGGATTTAGGGACTCACCCTCCCCCATTCCCTCCGTTCTACCATTTCAAGAGCACACTGACACATAAGGATTTTGGTTTGGAATTTGTTTTGACATGTGTCCTGGAGATTGAAATCGGGTTGCTATGTCTGTATAGTGCACATACTCGTCCATCTGCCCAGCACATACTTCTAAGTTTCTACTGATACGTTATACCAGTTATGCCTATTACTTCAGCTTTCATAAGTACCCATGGATCTAGACTCCTGCATGTTTCCAGGTATGTCTTCTTAAACATAAAATATGGATAAAACTAATATTATAAATTCTCAATGAGAGTCTATAGACTTCCAATCCTGAGGAAAATCGCTTTCTGACTAAGATGTTGGGGTTATATCCTTGCCAAAGACAATTAGCCACAGATTCTCTGGGGGTCATGCACAGACTCCCATAAGAAACTAAAATATATGAATATGTATATAAATAGCTGCATTGTGAATTTATAAATAAATTATAGAAAGTTAGACTTATGTCTTCAAAATGACCTTATTGACACTCATTTTCTAAAAGTAGCCGCATCAGTTCTCCTTGTCTGACTTACAGAAAATGCACCAAAATAGCCTCAAGCTGAGAGCACTTTCAGTGGTCACAATTTTCTTTGGACATGTTGGCATGCATGCCTCCAGTCAACTATGACCATCAAGACTTCAACTTTAATTTGAGTCTGGTCTGATGGGCACATGTGTGATAGGGTGGACTATATTGGTACTATTTATCACATATATTTTTGTATTGTTTGACTTGACAATGAAAAATACTGAATCCCAAAGAATTTCCATCGTTTCTCTGGTAAGTTTCTTACTTACATTAAAATACTTAAGAATAGGCATATGTGCTCAGCTCTTCCCTCTCTTTGACACTCTACACAGGAACATTCATCTGGCCTTTATTTTTCTTCTTAGAAGCAGGCTCAATGGTGATGTCAGCGAGCACATACAGAACTGCCATCATTTTCCCCCCTAATTATGTTACCATTCTTAGCACAAAATCTGCCTGGATCTCCTGAGTTTTCCATTTCAGTGATAACTGCTATTATATGTCATGTCATGCCTTTTAATGTTACCCCTCAATAGTAACTTAACTCGTGTACTTCACTGATGGTTCATCTTTGTCTTCTGAGACAAGGCCATGAGCTTGTTATTTCTGGTCTCCCATCTCAGCAAAAAGTACAAGTGCTTGTAAGAATGTCTTTGTATATAAAAGGAACTAACATTTATCAAAACTATCAATGGGCAGCTATCTATCATTCAATCCTAAATCCTGATATGCTTTGTAGATTTTTATCTAAAAAGCAATCTTTTGAAGTGGAGAGATAGATCTGCCAGTAAATTACTTGCTTTGTGAGTATAAAAACCCATTTGTAACCCAAATACCCAAGAACCAAATGGCATGGTCTAAGTCTGTGAATCCAACTCAGGGAACATGGTGGAAGGAGTGTTCTTGGGCTTGCTGGCCAGAAAAGCTAGGGAGATACACGTTTAGTAAGGGACCCTGTATAAAAACTAAGGTGGAAACAAATGATAAAAATACTTGATATTGGCATCTACCCTCCATGAGTCCTGAAACACATGTTCTCCCGTGAACAAAGACACATACAAATGGACATACACCTCAAGTAGACATACACACACAAATGCACAACATACATACACAAATAGGAATTTTTAAATGATATCACAAAATAAAGAGTAGATACTACGTGAATCAAATCTTAGACTTACATTTAGAGTTTAAGAATAACTTGAAGAGGTGGAGAGTTAAGGAACTTGGTGATTAAGAGCACCAGCTGATTTTCCATAGGCTCTGGTTCAATTTCTTAAACTAATATGGCAGCTCACAATTGTGTGTAACTAGAGTTCTAGGAGATTCAATTCTGACCTCTGTGGGAACTAGGTATGTACGTGATTTATAGACATCCATGTAGGTACAAAAGCCTTATATTTAAATAAAATGTTAAAATGAATAGTGAAGTTCTATATATATGTATATATATATATATGTTTAGATATCAGTATTATGTGATGAACTAATATATGAGATGATTTAACAAACCATAAAAGTATTTGCCTTTTTATTCTTGGAAAGTAATATAAAAATGTACACTAAATTTTAATTAAATGGATTTTCATTAACAGTGGCTGTTTTAATCATAAATCACAATAATTAAAAGATATATTCTTGAAAACTATATAGGACTTTACTAATAATTCCACAAACCCATACAGGAAATCTTCGAAACTATATCTTGATCTCAAAATTATCATTATTAGATTTTGTTTTGATAACATATAACCTATCCAGAAAAACATGGGGCAGTATATTATAGGAAAAGAGTTATATGTCAAATGTGGATATATATGTACTAAGTAGAATTGAGGATATAAGTAGCCTCATGCCAGTTCAAATCAGGCTTTTTGCCAAACAAGCTCAGGTCTAGTCATGTTTATATTCAATAGCGTATTAAAATGTTTCTGTTTTCTGATATATATGAACTTCAAAGTTAAAAAAAATCATTGTTTTTACCTTTCTTTTTATTTCATAAAATAATTATGCAATAAATTTCAATATGTTACTGTTTGGTCATGCTCATACCTTTATACTGAGTAACTCTGGAAAGCAGAATTATGGAATTTTAAAGCCAATAGACACATAGCATATTCACCAGATTTTCCTGGGTGAATCCACAAAGGTAAGGATGTATGATACATATAGAAATTAAAATGACAGAAGAACATAAATACTTACAAATGTTAATATTTGAACACTTCAAGGAATAATTTTAAGTGTTTATTGAGATCCAAATTTCTTTCAAATCTGCTGCAAAAACATAAATTATGTTGAATATGTTCCTATTTTCATCCATAATATTTGTATACCTAGGCAAAGTTATTTTGTCATATTGTATGCATGCATGCTTCTAATTCCTTTTAAAACATTTTGTATATTGATACAATTTTAGGATATATTTATAATATTGCAATGTACATTTTTACCTCTGATAAAGATACGTGTACATTGTTTCTATTTTGAGATCATTGTTCTCATTTTTACACAGCTGTTTAAAGATTGTTTAATATTCTAATTGTAGTCTTAGTCTTTAAGTTATATAGGTATTAAGATTAATAGGTCAAAAGTCATCCATGTTTTTCATACTTATATTTAGACTAATGAGGTTCTTTAGATACATAGAGATTGTATTCTGCATAGATAGGTAATCTTCAATCAATTCAAAGAGATGTAGAATATGACATTTAAATAACTTAGGGTTTTGTTGAAGTGAGACACAATTGCTCCTGGCAGCACCCATCTATTCCCAAGAGAAAGTTGAATACACTCTACTTGGAACTTGATTTCTTCTTGGCAAAACTGGCCTTTGGGCAAGGAACTGCCAATGCATCGATCACTGACAAAATGCACGATGTTAGGACAGGACAAGCAGCATACAAGAAAAAAGACTGTCAAACCTTGCCAAGACAGAGTAAGATGGTTTTGAAAATTTTCCTCCCTTGAAAATGGTCTGTCAGTTACTCTAGGCCTTAGCCAAAGCTGGGTGCTCCAACATTGCAAATGAGATTTTGGGTAATAGCTGAGGTAGCCAGTTGTCTCTGTCATTTGTTGCACATTTTTGGAAGTTGCTTAATTTCACTTCCTGTAATAGTATTACTTCTCAGGTCTTTGTTGGGGTTGAAGACTTGATAATTGTTGTTACTTTCCTTGCATAACTTGAGCAAGTTTTCTATATACAAGACTTAAACTCATTAGGATAGAAAAATTATTGAAACATTTATCATGTTTCTTGCTTGATATTGCTTATGCTGATTGTAATTCTAATTTTTTTTGTGAATCTTAAGCTTTATTAAAATAATTTTTTGTGTGTTTTTTTTGTGAATCTTAAGCTTTATTAAAATAATTTTTTGTGTTTTTTTTAATTTTTTTTTATTGAGAAAAGGAGAAAAAAAAAACAAGTTTCCACCTCCTCCCAGCCTCCCATTTCCCTCCCCCTCCTCCCCCCCTACGCCCCCTCCTCCCACCCTTCTCCCTCTCCCCCCACTCCTTTCCCCCTCCTTCTCCAGTCCTAAGAGCAGTCAGGGTTTTCTGCCCTGTGGTAAGACCTAGGACCTCCCACCTCCGTCCATATCTAGGAAGGTGAACATCCAAACTGGCTGGGCTCCCACAAAGCCATCACATTACGTAGGATCAAACCCCGTGCCATTGTCCTTTGCGTCTCATCAGAACATGAGCAAAGAAGTCGGGACCACGAGGGATGCACCCACCCACTGAGACAGTGGAGCTGATCTATTGAGAGCTCAACAAGACCAGCTGGACTGTGACTGAAAAAGCATGGGATAAAACTGGACTCTCTGAACATGGCGAACTATGAGGGCTGTAATTCTAATTTTTATACCTGATATTTGTTCTTTTTGCAAATAACATTGTATTAGACTTAGAACTTTCCTATTTAAACAAAAGGTGAGGTGCTGTAGGAATTCCTACCACCAGTAGCCTTTAAGTTACTCACCCACTTGGGCTTGCCCTTTTATACTATTTAGGCCAATGTAAAGCACGCATGTGGCCTCTTTTCCAACTGCAGGATTCAGTTTCTGTTTCCAGTTTCAACAGAGGATTTTATCTGCGAGTCTACCCCTAAATAAATAACCCTCTATTATGCTCAGTTCTGAGCTAGTGTCGGATTTTTTTAAGCATCCTTTATCAGGTATCTTGATTTCAAAATTTGGACCTAAGAATATGTTACTTAAAGAGGTTCTTCTTTTGTTTCCACAGAGGATGAGAACCTGTGGATTGCTTTCAGACCAATAATGTTTGATGGATCAGATCCCTGGAAAGGTTGCCAAGAACACAACCCAAAAATTACTTTGTCCAACTGCTGACTGAGATAAACCTAACACATAAGATACACCATAAAAGACCTGATTAACTATGTCCCCAATTAGCAGGAAGTAATCTTGAGAACTATGCCCAAGTTCCCAAATATTGTTTAAGATTTTTCTTTAAATTTAAAGGGGGATATAATATAGATATGAATAATTTGCATGAGTATGGATTTCGGATTATTGATACAAGTTTAAGATCAATTATGTCATACCATGTGTGTGTGTATATATATATATATATATATATATATATATATATATATATTTCTGCTCTTGATTAAGGTATTGTGTTTATGCAACTCATTTTAAAATGTAATGTAATGGGCCAGGCAGTGGTGGTGCATGACTTTAATCCCAGCACTTGGGAATCAGAGGCAGGTAGACCCTGTCATTCAATTATCCAGATAATTAGTATATGTAGAAAGCAAGTAAGGCAACAAAAACAACCCAGTGGCTAAGAATAAGCACACAAGAATTTTAACCTATCTTTCAAAGCATGATGTAAAGTTCGGGTAATATAGGGGAAATGTCAAGTTCAGCACCTAAGACAAAATACAAGTTCCTTGAATTAATCAAGTTAAGCCATCTATTCAGTTCTGTTTTTTTATCAACCTTAGTTGAGTAAAAGTACAGTTGAAGCATCATCTACATCTCTTTCTGCGGATGGAGAGCTGTCTCAGCAATGAAGAGTACTTATTACTGCTCTTGCAGAGGTCCTGGCTTCAGTTTCTAGAATCTGCATGTTGGTTCACAACAGTCTGCAACTCCAGTTTTAGGCTTCTGAAGTCCTCTGTAAGTGCCAGGCCATACATTGTTCTCATACATAGAGTCAAGCAAACATACATAGACACAAAATTAAGTGTATCTAAAAATTGACTTTAACTCCCTCATATGTAACTAGTGTTGTACATCCAGAGTTTGGGGAATAGAGTTCTGAACTCTGTCCTAAGGGGATATTGAAAATGCACAAATTTATGCACCAAATTTTACACAGAACTGAATCACACAGGGAGTAAATTGCAACCTAGGGAAAAAGATAAACGCAAACAACTGAAAGATATGAATGTGGGGACATCCTCCCTTAAATCAGGTTTCTCTTTATATATTCAGAAGATACCTACATATTGTTGATTGCGTGTTTAAAATCAGAAGAGTTTCCCAACTGGTACACATACATAAAAATGTTATAATGTAAGCCATATTTAATATATAATATATATATATATATATATATATAAAACTAAGAAAGAAAATTTCTCATTTTCTGGATTGCATTGACTAAATAAATGATTATGCTTGTCAATGCCAAATAAAGTAACATTCCTTTCGATGATAATGTTTTGATTTATTTTATTGTGTTTGAATTGATGCACTTTCAGGTGGTGTGAGCCTTATATTGTTATTGTTGACCTTGAATTGGCCACCAAAAGTAGATGTAATTTACCAAAAAAAAAATGCAAAAGGGCTCATCGGAGATAACCTCTTTATTGTGTGAGAAATAGTTCCATTCTTTTATCTCTTTATTTTAGGAATGTGTGTCTGACTGAGTGTATTTATATGCACCATGTGCAAGCAGAAACCCTGGGAAGTCAGAATAGGATGTTGTATCTCCTGGATCTGGAATTATGAATGCTTGTGAGCCACCATGTTGCAAGTGGATCCAAATAATGGCTCCTAACCACAGGCCAATTTCTCCAGCCCTGAGTAGCCACATTCTTTTTTTTTTTTTTTTTTTATTTTCAAGACAGGGTTTCTCCGTAGCTTTTGGTTCCTGTCCTGGAACTAGCTCTTGTAGACCAGGCTGGCCTCGAACTCACAGAGATCTGCCTTCCTCTGCCTCCTGAATGCTGGGATTAAAGGCATGCGCCACCACTGCCTGGCTAGCCACATTCTTTTAAGGAAGAGAAACGAGCATTATTGAGCCATATGCCATGGAGATTTTGGGGGGCAGTACGTAAAGAGCTTGACAACTTGGAATACTACATAAAGAACTCTACTGCCTATTTTCAACTTTACTTCCCAAGCAAAAATTCTTTGAGAAATTAAAACCAACTTTTAAATTTCCAACCTTTTAAAATTAATGTACTTTAAACACATCTCAAGAATAAATTAGTACATTCATGGACCATGATAATTCCTCTAGAGCTCAATGAAATTGCTTAAACAAGACTGACCTAGGAACTTGTTAGGAATTACTGTTAAAGACAAGCAACAATTCCCTCACCTTTGCAAACTCAGTCATCTTTTAAAAACCTAAGTGGAAATTGCTCGCTTCATAATTAGGTTTTCTTTACATATGAATTCCCTGCTATGACATTCTGTTAGCTTAGCTGTTAGCAATAAAGATCATGATCATACAACTGATTTTTTTTTTATCAAGGTCTTATAGAAGTTAGTTCATATCAGTGCTTTTATTTCTTTTTCTTTCTTCCTCTATCCTCGTTCTTTCTCTTTTTTCTTTTGCTCCTACTTTCTGATTTCTGGTAATGTATATGTATTCACAAGTAAGTGCATATGATGTTGGAGGAGGTATGAATGCCACAGCAGGGGAGGGATGTGGCGGTCAGAAGACACGATCTATGTGATGTAAGGAAGATTCACATAGATTCAGAGTATCAAATTTAGGCTACCAGACCTAAATTGCCTTTGTCAAGTGCCTTTACTCGCTGAGCCATCTGGCTGCCCCTGATATCATTTATAATTATTATTTCTTAATTTTTTATTTAAGAATTTGTTTGCTATGCAATCAAACAGATGCATGCCACGAAATGCTTGTGGAGATCCAAACACAATGTACAAGAGTTGCTTCTCTTCTACCATTATATGAATACCTGGTGTCAAATTCAGGTAGTCAGGCTTGGTAGCAAGTGATCTAACTGGCTGAGATATCTGGGCAACCTCTCTTTTTCATCCATTCTGGGTTTTGTTCTATTCTATGAAACATCACCGTGAAAAGCATGCACAGCTTGCCGCAGTGGATGGGAGGCAAGAAAAGCAGCTCCACTCTGCTTCTGTGATAGTTTGAAACTCTATCAACATTACGGAGATCATGGAAAATGGTCATATTCAGAGGGGGATACACTTTTCTTGATTGTGTAACAGTTCTTTTTGAAAATTCTACATTTATTCCTTCAGAGGAAACTGCTCTCAATGACCGAAGAAGCTCCACTACTTCCCAGTACTGCCACCTTGAGGATCCAATTTTTCATATGTAGACCCTGGGAGGTCAGATGTAATATACTCAAGATTAGGTTGCACGCTTGCCACCATAACCTCCTGAAAGCGGGACAGCTTAGATCGTTGAGGAAGAAGGGTAGCTGTGCTCATTGCAAATGAGGAGAACATTTTTTAGCTCACAGAATTTTTGAATAATAAAAGATCTCAAAATACTCTAAGTGCCTAGATATTATGAACTCCATGGAATAGGGGAGAAAATAAGTCTCAAAGAGATTAAATTCTAGTCTCAATGTCATACAGCTGGTGTATTATAGGACCTCCATTCAAATTCAACTATTAGGAGTTCACTCAGCATATGAGCCTCTATTTCATTACTGGGAAAGGAAAATAGTATGGAAATCCATATGGGTGTCAAGAAACAGGATCTATTTTGAAACTCCATGGCTTTATGATCATCATCTATTCCCTTCTCTGAGTAAGGCTGGCATTGCAAAACTTCCATCTGTCTGACACGAATCAGCTTATTATTGAAGGAGTTCACATAATCTGCTTGATCTACTATAGTTTCAGTATTTAACAGGACTATTCATAACTGCTTTTTTTCTGAAAGATTTCTTAGGAGACTCATCTGTCCATCTTCCTCCTTTTCCTTGATATGGTTTACCTCTATTTCCTAAGAGTTTACATTCTGGGTTAGTTTTTATGATGTTAGATGGTAATAAAGATCTATGAAATCATCCCCAACTGTCCAAAATAATAACAGCATCTCGGTTTCTAGCTCCAGTGATGTCAGTGCAGAGGTAACTGACTTTCGTTGCATGTATGACTTGCATGTATTTCTTTGCAACCGGCCCTTGCCTGCATCTAGATTTACTTGCAATGGGATTTTGTGGCTCTCTTGAGTCCCTAACAGCTAGTGCTTATGATGAAAAAGAGCACCAGAAGGGAAAAACACAAATCTAAGAATAATCTCTTATAAATTCCTAAAACCATAGACTTACTGGAACCTCAAGGGAGAAAAATCTATACACATAGCAAGCCAATTCCCTTCTTTTCCTGTGACACTTTTCTGACGTCTATTGAAGTCTGTGTATGTGCATAGAGGGACCATCTCGTTCCCTGGAGGCGTTCTATCAGAAATTCTGGCCAATATCCACTTTATTAAAATGTGCTCTTGGTGTTCACTCAGTGACCCCAAGTTTTATTTCTATTTAGGACATTGCTTTCTTTTTCCTGTCACTCTTGGTAGGGATGAAAATTATATAAAACAAATAAAAATGGTTACTTCAGAGCCTTTGATTTAGTAAATGATGATAGCATTGTTCTCAAGAAGTTTTAACCATCCCTCCTCCCTATTAATGAATCAAATAAGTTAGAATTCTTGGTGGCAGCAAAGCAATATGTAGTGGAAATTTTATTAGCTTTATGGATATTTCTCAACTATAGGCAGTTGGAAATGTTTACACTGTCGCACTTTGTTCCTGTCTCTAGGGATAGGCTAGACATTTAGATGTTTACTCTCATATAATTTTTTATGTTATTCTCTTTTACAAATCACACCTCAAAATCACATCATCTTGTAATCAATTGATAGTCAGTTCTTTATGGATCAATAAAAATACTGCCCTTTTTCTCTGTTTTCATGTAAAAACAAAGGTGTCTTCTACAGATTTCAATCAACATTTGAATAAAGGAACATTTAAGATCCTCTGTGAATGTTCCCATCATTGCCTGTCCTACCATCCTCAGAGTCAACCCCCACACACCCCGAGCCTTCCCTTGTTTAATGGAGAAATAACTGGCTGCCCCCAAAGTGATGCTGGGTATGCAACTCTCGTTTCCGAAATTCTCGCTTCTATTTTCCTCAATTTTCTGCTGCATTTCTTCTAAGGCTTAACTGTCCTGGAGGCTTTAATTGGTCCATTTCTAATCACTTTTGGCATCATATAATTATTCATTTCCCTTGTAGGAAAAAAGCAAGAGAGCTGTGTTGTTAAATATAAAATATTTTATTGTAGGGCCTCTGTGAGCACTTCAGACTGACCTTTTCTATTGCGTGTATGGAGTCAGCACCGCACAATATGGGCCCGTGTTGTATTCTATATTTTAAACAGCTCTCCACATACTGTGCCACACAGGCTCTTGCTTAACTTATGTGCCTCCCTAAACTTCCTGCTCTCTTTATTACAATGACCTTGAGGCTATATTCACTTCTGGCCAATTAAGCTGTAAATCAGAATTTATCACTAATAGCCATGCAATTATAGGCTGCAGTAGAATTGCTCAGCAAAAAGAGATATCTGTATACATTTAGGTTTTGTTTATCTGCCAAAGATCAGACAAAATTAGAGCAAATGCAGTTTGCTCTTTTTCCCCACCTACTCAAAATACTGCTTATCTGGCATATTTACATTTCATTCTCATTAAAATATGTGTGCAATTCTATATTATTTTTGTACCCTCAGTATGATTGATTAAGAGACTACATTCTATTAGAGATGAGATATAAGCTTATAGGTAGGTACAATAATAAAACATATTGAGTCTTACAAAACAAAACTTTTCTAGACAATGTTGTTTAAAATTGTGCTTTAATTAACTATATTGAAACCACCAAAAGTGAAGGTTTGTTTTCTGGTTTACTTTTTTTTTTCCATTTTTAGGACGGACCAGGCAAGCTGCATTAAATTTGGGCATGAAATGCCTTCATCTTCATCTCCAAATTGTGAGGGTTCTAGTCAACACAGTCCTCAAAATATTTGCCCTCTTCAATGAGGCCAGCAATCTAGGTCAGTGATGGAAATGTTGACAATGCCTTCATTTTTCTCTTCTTGAGGAAATAGAAAAGTAATATAATTGTGATTATCAGAATGCTGTAGCAGAAGTTGAAATACAAAATAGACTATAAATGAAATTTCTTCTCACTTCTATTAATAGCAAGAGCTTCTATAAACTGGTTTCTGTGCATCATTGCTTGATATTTGTGAAGCTTTTATGTGCGCTTCAACCTCTTCATGAAATGATTCAGAAGTGTATATTGTGAACAGATATTTACTTTATGGGTCATTCTATAAAGCAGAGAATATTTGCATGTGCTTAATCTTTTGGATTATTATAACTGCATTAAATTTCTACTAATAACTGGAATTGACAATCACTAGTGTAGAATTAAATACTTATGTAAGAGATCATTCAAGTATGACATATTTTAAAATTATCATATTGTAGATATTTAAATGTTTCTGTTAATTAAGATGCTTTTAATAAATTGGGTATATTAAAAACTATTAAGAAAAGTATTATATAACAAGGAATTATGCTACTTGAAAGAATATTAATTTGATGTCTTTACAATTCACATTATATATGTAACATATTATAAAAAATATATTTCCATAATCATAACAGATAATTAAAAAGGTATCTGAGTATTCTTCAGAAAATTACTTTAAAAATAGATTAAAATTAGGACCTAGGTTTTCGATACACACTAAAAGCAGCTTGGATCATTCAAAAATATGTAAATATTTGCATATTTTAGTTTCCTTGATTTTTTTACATAATGAGATATACTTAAATTCATGATTATTGACCAGTAAAAAAAATGGTATATTATATATTTTGCTTAAGTCAGTTTCAATTAATAGTTTAGATTGTTCTTACACAAAAATATTGCCCCCATTTAAGATTTCTGATTAATCTTGAATATGACAAGAGCATTTGTTCAACTATGTTCATAGCAGTATTATTTGTAATAGCCAGAACCTGGAAACAACCTAGATGCCCTTCAATGGAAGAATGGATGAAGAAAGTGTGGAATATCTACACATTAGAGTACTATGCTGCGTTAAAAAACAATGACTTCTCAAATTTTGCATGCAAATGGATGGAAATAGAAAACACTATCCTGAGTGAGGTATCCCAGAGCCAAAAAGATGAACATGGGATGTACTCACTCATAATTGGTTTCTAGCCATAAACAAGGGTCATGGAGTCTACACTTGGTGATCCCAAAGAAGCTAAGTAAGAAGGTGAACCAAAGGAAAAGCATATAGTTGTCCTCTTGGCTATGAACCTTCATCTGGTGATGGATGGAGACAGAGACAGAGACCCACACTGGAGCACTGGACTGACCTCCCAAGGTCCCGATGAGGAGCAGAAGGAGGGAGAACATGAGCAAAGAAGTCGGGACCACGAGGGGAGCACCCACCCACTGAGACAGTGGAGCTGATCTATTGGGAGCTCACCAAGGCCAGCTGAACTGTGACTGAAAAAGCATGGGATAAAACTGGACTCTCTGAGCATGGCCAACAATGAGGGCTGATGAGAAGCCAAGGACAATGGCACGGGGTTTTGAACCTACGTAATGTGCTGGCTTTGTGGGAGCCTAGCCAGTTTGGATGTTCACCTTCCTAGAAATGCACGGAGGGTGGAGGACCTAGGACTTACCACAGGGCAGGGAAATCTGACTGCACTTTGGGCTGGAGAGGGAGGGGGAGAGGAGTGGGGGGAGGGAGAGAAGGGTGGGAGGAGGGGGAGGGAAATGGGAGGCTGGGAGGAGGAGGAAATTTGTTTTTTTTTCTCTTTTCTCAATAAAAAAAAAGTTAAAAAAAATAATCTTGAATATGAACTGCAAGAAAATTCAGTTATTCCAACATAGTCATACACATTTTTTTTTTTTAGAGATTCTAAAGGAAACAACAGGAAATCTAAGCACAGAGCCTTGGGCTGATGAGATGGCTCAGCAATTAAGACTTCACTGCTCATACACAATTAGATAAAACTAAAGCACTCATATTAAATCTGGACAAGGTAACTTTTTTATATTAATTGAAATATAATGTGAATTGTGGTTATGGTTTGTACAAATTTTCAAAAAAGAATGCCTTTAGAAGACCCAATGAGCAGAATAATGGAAAGAGATGAGGTGAAGTAGGAATCCAGGAGCCAGTTTAAGTGAACTTAAATGAAAGCAAAACTTTGGGACACAAAATACAGTTTAGAAACATGTCTATATGCTTATGTCATGGGAAATCTTCTATGTGACAAGAAAGAGTCATATGTGACATGGACCATGGAAGAAATGAATGGCAAGTCTTACATTTATCTTGTTACTAGATTACCAAGAATAAGAATTATAAATTTTATCTGCAGATCTGTGGAACACTACAAAGAATTTGATTAGATTATTGTAACTATTTTTAAGGAAAACATCAAAGCTGAATATACCAAAGTCACCAGAATACCTAACCCTCTCAAGAGTACATAGATCATGGAAAACACACAGACTACAGAAGCACAGCAATGAAAAAATAAGTTTTAGAGTTTGATTCAGAACATGCAATATAGGAGCCATATTTAAGGAGTGACAGAGGTAATCATATTGAAAAAGAAGAGTTGCAAGGCAATCATCCTGAGAAAACAATTGGTAGAAGCAAAAGATTGTATACAGAGGGAGAAGTTATTTTATTCTGGGGTCTGCATAGACAATTGCATGCCTGGTTAAAATATGCTCCAGTTTCTCCCAACTCACACCACTGCAACACCTACAATAGCATGGAATAACACATCCACTAATATGGGATCGTTGTGTTTGTTCATTCATCTGTTAGCTTAGCTTGCATTTAGTAAGAAGATATGAATTGCCAGATATTACCTTATGGGAAAAAAAATGAACAAAGCTAAGACAGGTTCCTTTCTCAAAATTTTATGGCTTCTTGATACATGAGAAAACTAATAAGCAAACAAGCTAGCTCCAAATCAAAGAGCTGGAGATCCAGGAGAGTGAAGGAAGATGGAACTAATTGTATTTTCAAAGAATAAGATGATAATATAGCAATCAGTACAGGACCTTTTTTTTATTTAATACAGAGTTTTACTGAACACATCATAATGGTAAGGATATTGAACAAACAAACACACAAACAAACAAATGCACAGTTCATTCAATAACAGCAAATAGAGTTGATTTCTTTGACTTTCAAACCTGACATCTATGACATGGAAGCAGGAAGCTTTCAGAGATGTTGTTACAGGTGGAAAGAGTAGGGTTCTGAGGAGAGCAAACAGATCCAAAGGGGCTCATCTCTTTCCCATGAATATATCTTATTCAGAACTCTGTTATGGAATCCAAACATTTTCAGGAGATGAGAAGGTAAGATAAACTCAAATATACCCTGAAGTAGGATCATGCTTCATAGAGTCTACATACAACAATGCCTATCACAATAGGGCTAGAAAAATTAATTTTATTTTCTTTAACATAAAAAATAATAACTAATAAATCTGACATATTTGTATTCATCTATATCTCTCAAAATTATCACACAAAATATTTTACTTATTTTGGAAATTTTTCTATTTCTTTTTGATATTGTTAGATCTCTATTTCTACTAATTGCTCAGAAAGATTAAAAAAAACATATACAATACATATATGCTTCATATAGTGTAAAACTTGTTTTATATTTGATTAGTGTTTTACCATTCAATACACAGTTTTTTTCAAATATATTACTGATATATAGACCATACCCAGACACATTACCTTTTTAAAAATCTTAAACAGATACCTAAGCTACTTAACTTTCCTTAAGTATTTTTATAAGTCTCCAAATGAAAGGGAACATTTCAAGACATTGGAGTATCACACTGAAAATGCTAAACACAGTGAACCCTCAATAAATACTAGCTGAACGAGCAAACACGGTCAGCTGGTAGTGGAAATTCCATCGCAGGCACAGGAATTTGTAATGTATCCCACAAGGAAAACCCAAAAAACTTTTTGCGCAGAAAAAAGAATGCTAAGAGTAGTTATTTAGAAATATTTCTCTGATGTAGGATCCAGGAATAATGAGAGGGGAAGGCTGCGATGAACATTTATCAAGAAGCTGTTATGGGAATCCTGTACATGAGTCTGGGCCTCAATAATGGCTGGCAAAAGAGGAATAAGGAATAATTGCTTTTAAAACAAAAGTTGGGGAATTGTTAAATTGCAAGCTACAAACTGTGCAGTGTAAAGGGATAAATATCTAAGATTACTGCAAGGGCTACATTTGAGGGAAGGGATATGGTGCAATGTTATAGAGAGCCTCACCCAGCACTTACACGTCTCTCTGAGGCAGCTGTGTTACCAATTGGCAGCAATTCTTCTCTCTGTAGATAAAGGATGCATTCCCATTAGTACTTTGAATTTGATTAATCTTACTCTAAACACCCTTCACTTAGGGTCTGTTAAACATTATTTTGGAGGATTGGAAAAATGAGTTTTATATTAATTTATGCTACAAGCCTCCAAAGCACTATATAATGCTCATGAAATAGCTTCCTTCAAGTAAACAATTAGCACTGGCACTTGTAAACATTTAATAATTAAATTAGAAGAGAAATGTTTTCAGAAAGCCCATTATAAAATATAACACAAAGATTTGGTCATAAATTGACTTAGAAAAAAATGTGTGAAGAATTTTTCTTTTAACACTTAAGATCATAATTCTGTGGCTTGATTTTATTGATAGAGATAACGTGTATGCTGGCATTTTCCAAATTAAATTTATTTAAATATGGTATTTTTCAAATTGTCTTTTTAAACAAGTTTTATTATAAAATTTAGTTTACCCAGTAAACTAGTACATTGCATTTTTCCTGAAATATGTGAAATCTCATGATAGATAGAATAAACCATATTAGATCTAAATGGTTCTTTATAATTGCATAAACTTCAAAATATGTCCATGAGAACTCATGGGGCTCTCATCTCTGTTGACCGTTTTGTGCATACAAAGAGGAGGGAGGCTATAAATAAATCATTACAGAATTCAGACTGTCCCGAAAATGAGATTAGTGTTTTCTTGAGTTTGTGTAGAAACACTATTATTTTAGATGAGATATAGTGGAAATCCCTGCAGTTACAGCTAAAGATTTTCTGAATACCTAGTGTTTCAGAATTCTATGTTGAAGTACCTCTAATCTAACAGAATAGGTGACCATAAATGAGACTACTCAGTGTCTGCACTCCCTTTCCTGGAGGGCAAAACTGATGAAAACCACTGCATAAACATTTACTCGGCATGTCTTTATTGCACAATCACATTGAATCCCTGATATCAGTTAAATTTGGCACAATTTTGTTGTCTCAATATTTACACTAAATGAAAATAGAGTTTGAAAGAAAAAGCACATAGCGCAGGTATCCTAACAAATTTAAATGAGCCTTAACGATCTACATTTACTATTTAATCAATCATCAACTGTGTAGAAAGTGTTAAACCTTCCTAAAATGCATCCTTATGTTAAAAATATATAAATGTTAACACAGGTAAACATTGCACCAGGCTATTTTGCATCACGAGGAATCAGTGGGTTAGCATATTAACTGAAGCATATCTTCAAGGGATCTAGAGAACCTCTAGGAATCAGGAAAGGTACCTGTCAAAAGGCAGAAATTTCGTGTGTGCCCCGTCTCCTATGCAACAGCCAGTGAAACTGAAAATGAGTTCCATAGGTCTAACCTACCGGTAGAAACAAAGGATGAAATGGGGTCCTGCCCAGCCCCATGACAGAAAGAGCTGGAAAATGATACCCACACAGAGGCCCATGATAGTCTGCCACAGGCCCCAAAGAGCAAACACAGGCACACCCAGTGCCTTGTGCGGCTAAGGAGACAGACATTATTATGATCAGCAGATGCATGGGTGTGGTATGTGTGAGAAAGAGACAGAGAGAATGGTTCATATCCTGTGGGCAGAGCCATATCTGAAGAGGTGAAAGCAGTGAGAATTGAGCTGATGGGTTGGCTTGATTGTGCCCCAGGAGGACTATAGTGATATCCGGACCTGGGCTACTGCCAAAGCCAAAGTCTGTGTTCATGATAGCCACCACACTATCAAAGCCTATGTTGATATCCATGGCTTCTGATACCACTCAAGGCCGAGAGAATCGGGCTGTACAAAGTTGACCCTGCCCCATCACTGCCTACAAAACTAGGAAGAACTGGTTCTGGCCCTCATTAGCTGAAGCACTCAGAATAGAGTCCTTCACCTCACCTGGGCAGCACAACAGAACTAAGCACGTTTCCCAGAGGCTTGGGAAGTTGGCCCTAAGGGTGCGAGAATAGGAGAACAAGGGATATTTGTGATGGGGTGAAAGAAAGATTTCTCTCCTCTCCCCTTCTACCTGCAACAGATGGGAGACCTGACCCAATTCTTCACCAGTTGCATCCCTTAGAAGAACAGGCCCTTTGTGTTGCCCGGGTAGCAAAATAAAGTTGACCCTGTAGACAGGGGCACTGGTGATCCCAGCCTTAAGGGTGTGAGGAAGACATAGCTGGTACTGCCTTCCTCATCTGCGGTGTAGCGGTAGAGGCAAGGAAAAGATGCCCTCGCCCTCATCCCTACTACTTCCCGAGGGTGTCGGAGTAGACCCTCCCCTTTACCAGCTGCAACATTCTGAAAGCAGGATCCATACCTCATCTGGGCAGCAGAACACAGCTGACCCTGTTGGCAGGGGGCAGGACTGGGCAGGCCCAAGAACTTGAACATGAGAGATCTGTCCAAGCCCATCATCTGCCATATGGTGGCATGGGTGGGGGAGAGATGCCTCCCATCCCATCCCTGTAAGCCCAAGGTAGATGTGAGATCTGATGTTGAGATCATAAGAGCAAGAGAGCTACCCCTTTCCTTCATCAACTGCTGCTGTTGGGAGCACAGGTCCTGCCCCTTACCTGGGAAGCAGATACAGCCAACCCTGTTGGCAGAGGTGTGGGAAAGCCCGCTGCTTGTGAGCATGGGGAAGCTATCCCCATTGTTCATTTATCATAGTGAGCCATGGGCAGGGGAGAGACGACACTTGTCCCTTGCTGCCTGTGACAGAGGAGGTAGTTGCCCCTCCTCCTTAACAGCTGTAGCACTCAGGGCTGTGGGCTGTGGTCCTCACCTGGAAAGCACAGTAGAGCGGATGCTATTGACAAGGATGCCAGTGAGCCTGTTAATTCTAAAACCACTACCACAGTTTAAAACCAAATTTGAAGCAAACTTTAATTAAATGCTGTTCACCTGAATGAGCTCTGGCTAGGTCTATAACCAGGTTCCCCTCAGGAAATGGCCCAGAATCAAGTATGGTAAGGCCTTTTTAAAGGAAACCCCATAATTTATTGCATTTCCCATCAGGTCCAATCAAGGCAAGCATATATCCTGATATATTTCCCGCCTATGTACCTCCTACCCCCATGCAATCAAGCACATCTGTATCCAATGTAGATTTGTCAAACAAACTTGTTTAGGGGACTGAAAAACATATAGCTTCTTATCTCCTATAAACAATAGCTTTCAGCATATCAGTAATTATCCTTGGGCAAGGGGATTGCAGATCAGGGGCATTTTTGTTTCATGGATCTCTCAAGCATACTAATTAAAACTTAAAATGCAACTTTGGCTCTCATGAACTGGCCCAAGAACATGAGCATGGGAGAATTGGCCCTGACGGCCATCTGCCATATGGTAGTATGGGCAGAGGAGAGAGCCTGCCTCAGCCCCTGGATGCCTATGGCAGGTGGAAGAGCTGTACCTACCCCTCTCCAGCTGCAGCACTCAAGATAGTGGCCCATGTACGTCGCCTGGGCCACAATAGAGCTGGCTCTGATGGCAAAGGTGTGAAGGGCTTACCCTCAGGGCTTGAAAGCAGGAGAAGTGGCCCCGCCCTTTGCCCAATGCTAAGAGGGTGAACTAGCCAGGGTCATGCTGAAGAGTTCACCTTGTGGTGAGGACAGGGGATAACTGGTGGGCTAACCAACTCTGCAATTATTCAGGCCCAGAACTAGGGCTATGATTGGCTTACCCCAATATCCACCCCATTTATGATCTGCTGGAGTATATGTAGGGTGCACACCCAAAGCTCCAGGGTCTCCATGACACAGGGCAACAACTGTTTATCCAAGAGGAGTCCCAGTGAGGGCCCAGCATCAATAGTGTAGTAGAAACCAGAGGCCTCACACCAGACCAAAGCCTTTTTTGCAATGAACATCTGCATGTAAAGATACATTTGTAAAATGATTTACTTTGTGACTCACTGTGTCACACTACAGCGTCCATGAAGAGATTGATTCTTTCTTCTTTTTCTCTTAAATTTTATTTTTTTGTTGGGTGGGAAAATTGCAAAGCAGATGTCAGATACAAAGGGAGGGAAATGAATGGGATTGAGATGCGTGATGGAAAAGACACAAAGAATTTTACAAAAAGAAAGTTTAAAAAAAAAAGGAGGTGATGTAACCAGGTAGTCCAGCAGTAGAGCGTGTTACTGCAATAGCTGAGAGATGGGTTAGAGTACATACAAAGTGATTGTCCGAGTTAGAGGCTGATGAAAATAAAATTCATACATCAGGTGAGAGTGCACTTTCCCAGACAAATGGCAAGTGGAGCATGGAGTCAGAAAACACCTGAGAAATTTTTAGGTGCTCAGGCTGAGAATGAACTCCCCTGAGTGAATATCACAAAAACTTGTACTGACAATTGTTTTGCAATCGTTCCAATGAAAAGAAAGAAGCAAAAGAGAGAGAAAAGAAAAAAGAAAGGAAAAGTATTAGGTACAGAGAATCACAAAAGTCTGGGGATGGAGTTTAGTGGAAGAATTTCTCTCTAGCATAGGCAAAGTCACTTCTAAACAAACAAAACAAAATAACTATTTTCAGAAATAGAAAAATAATCCTTTTATTTGCATGGAATATCAAGGGTTCTTAAATAGTTAAATAACCTTGAAAACAAAGAACAAAGATGAAACACTAACATGTACACGTTCAAAGTGTTTTATGAAACAAAACATCATTGTTTGGTGGAAAGTTTCAAGCTTCCATCCCTTGGAAGTGGCCACAGTCCAGACACCAGCTCCAAGAAAGCCCACCAAAATGTGAACCCCTCCCCAGAAAGGGTCAAGACCACTCCCATGGGCTGTATAAAATGCCCCCCAGAGAACGAACATGTAATCTTCCCGGTTTTCTGTCCCTTTCTCCGTGTTTTCCTGGAGGGCCTCCCGGGAGCACAGGCGTCCATTAAACGTGGGCATCTTCTAATACGGCATGATTTGGTCTGATTTGTATTATTGCATTGGTGGGAAGGTTTGTCGGGCCAGAAAAACTTAACAGTCATGACAGGGTTTTACTGACTCAAAGCAAAGACAACTGTGCCATTTGAGTGAAGTGAAAGAGAGAACACAGAAGGACATCTTTGCATAGATAGCCAGATGATTTCCAACACGCCTGCGTGACTCTCAGTAGCACTGTGGAAGTTCAATTGGACATCTATATCCAAAAAGGAATAAGAACATTTCCTGGGGTGGTTCTTTTTGTATGATGAGTTCACTGAGTTACATGAAACAAAATAAATGTAATTTATAGATGGTTTAAGGTTTGAATTGGTGGCTCCATTAAAGGAAATTAGTTTTCCTAATGGAGTGAACATCAATTCACTGATGACTTGAATGCTGCAAAAAGCAGAAGAAGGGAATTCTCCAGTCTGCATCTTACATCTACAATCACAGGGGTTGGTTAGAGGAAACATTTAAATGTACTGTCATGGATCTTTTTCACCCTCTTACACATTAAAGATTCAGTCTGTTATTGTGACAGCATATTCAAATGTTTGCTCTAACCATCCCCTGTGATTGTATAGGTAAGATGCCGGCCCTGAAGTTTCCTTCATTTGGCTATGTGAGGTTTGTTGACTAGAAGATCAGAAATTGATTCCATACAAACCGCTACAATGACTCTTCTGTACACCAATGCTGCTGAGTTACTGCTATGGGTTTTCTTAATTTAGGCAGTCTTCTCAGACAAGTTTTAATTATCTTGACAATATTTATGTGTGTTGTATTAGTTTCGTATGGCTGCTGTAACAAATTACCACAAGCTCAGTGCCTTAGAGCAATGAACATTTATTTTCTCGCAGCTTCAGAAATGTGGAGCAACTCCAGTGAAGCTGAAATGGAAGTGGTGGAATTGATGGACTGCCTTTTCTGCTTCCATCTTTGGGTCTGTGGATTCCCATCCCTTTCCTCCACCTGCAAAGCCAGCAGAGTATGATTTCCGATCATTATATAAAGTCTACTTCAAATAACTGTGTATGATCTACTTTGTGGTCCCATGCTTTCCATTTGACTGTAGTAAGGACTTGAAGACATTCTGATGGCTGTTTTCTCCATAATTAGTTGTCTTCCACTCTCCTGTCTCAGCCGTATGATCTTAAATATGTAGAAAATTAAATTATTTGGAATTTTCCATGAGAATTATTTTTAAAATATGTCTTAAAAGTTTTAGAGTCAATAGAGGAGAGGGTGCTCGAACTGGCCTTGCCCTATAGTCAGACTGATGAATATCTTAAATATCACAATAGATCCTTCATCCAGCAACTGATGAAAACACAAGCAGAGACTCACATCAGAACACTGGACTGAGCTCCCAAAGTCCAGTTGAAGAGTGGGAGGAGTGAGAATATGAGCAAAGAGGTCAAGACCGTGATGGGTACACCCACTGAAACAGTTTACCTGAGCTAATGGGAGCTCACCAACTCCATCCAGACAGGAAAAAGGAAACAGCATAGGTCCACACTAGTCCCTTTGAATGTTGGGTGACAGTTATATGGCTTGGGAAGACTGTGAGGCCACTGGCAGTGGCACCAGGATTTATCCATATTGCTTGTACTGGCCTTTTTGTGGAACTCATTCTCTTTGGAGGGATACTTTGCTCAGCCTAGATATAGTAAGGAGGGCTTTGACTTTCTCCAAAGCAATGTGCCTTATCCTCCATGAGGAATGGATGGGGAGTGGGGTGGGAAGGTAGGTGGAGGAAACAGGAGAAATGGAGGAGTGGGAACTGGGGTTGGTATGTAAAATGAAAAAAAGATAGTTTATTTTCTCTTATAATAAAAATAATAAAAAAGAAGTTTTAGAGGGTATAGAGTACCATACCACACTAATACAGGAATAGAGTCAACTTGAAATCAGTATAAAGAATAAATATGTACAAAATCCAATGTGGGAAAGTGAAGGAGAGAGAAACAAATATGGAGAATGCCAATCAGAAGTTGAGTTGGAATTACATAATGTAAAATGAGGTGATGAATATTTCATAAACATGCAAAATATGATGCTGGGGTTTTGTTTGCAGAACCAAGAGAAATATACACATCCACTCAGCACTTGAAGGCATCAGCATATTTCTTCATATGTAACTGTTTAAAAATAAATCAACCCATATATTATCATATCATATATAAACATGTATCATTATTCTTTAAATAAACATGAATCTTTGGTGGCCACTCTGTATCAGACTCATCTGCCTGAATGACTGTTATAGTGACTATTCTGTAATGAGTAGGACTAATTTTAATTCTCAATTCTCATTGCCCTTAACATGAATCATTATCTTCTATCAAGCATATAGACCCTATTCTAAGGGAAGAACATGAATAACAAATTTTATATGTCTTAAATGCAGATTCCATATCATCTACAATGAACAACAACTTTTCTTAACTATCTCTATTTATAGCATTTTTAGAATTTGATTCATTTTTGGCATCTTTGAAAGCACCCAAATAGCTGTTGCTCAGTAAATCCAATTACACTCTCAGTATTTTAGGAAGCGCCCATATTACAAGCACACAGATGCTTCCTACACAAGTTCCTGAGATCGCTCAAATATTCTGAAACCCTGTGCAAATTTACATTCATCCCAGAAAGTCATTAAAACGTCTAGAAGAAATCCAGGCTTGTGCAATGGCCAAATCTTCCATTCTCTTTTTCAAATGAAGCTAAGTTTACCTGCTGTCACTCACAAACACTTAATACACAGTATGGGATTTTGAGTTACTTTCATCAATGACCTCCCTTCTATTTCCACCCACAAAAAAGCACAATAAGTGACTTCTATTGATCTTTTCCAGGAATAAAATAGTGACCTAAAGAGGTTCTTGACAGTTAGCAGAGTTGTGAAATACAGATTCCTTCATGATGTGTCTTGTAAATTTTGGAATCTAAAGGGGTAGAGCTTGATATAGTGTTGACAGAGTCATTGCATAATTAAGGCTTTACAAAGGTCCATTGCATTCAGTAAATGCTGTAATAATGCCTAAGGGCTAAATCTTGTCACAGCCAGTGTTTAATAATCACTTAAAGCAATATAAATGGTATAGTGTAGGTGATGAAATAGGAGGAGTTCCATTCATATATTACACAATGACATCATTCGTTATGTTCTTTGTTGACAGATATAGCATAGTTTTGCATAGAAAATTTAGTTAAAATCACTTAAATATGTATTAGTAGATATATATATATATATATATATATATATATATCATCAGTATTTGAGTCTGCAAAGTCCACTTACAAAGCATGATGGAGCATACTTCCCCACATGTAATTCCATAATCCCAGCACATGGGAGGCAAGAGCAGAGAATCCCCCAGAGCAAGCTGGATAGCCAGAGTCATAGAATCAATGATTTTTGAGTTCATCCAGAAACACTGCCTCCGCATATACATTAGAGAGTGATTGAGAAAGACTGTAGATAAAAACCTCAGGCTTCCCACACACTAGCACATGTCTGAATTTGCACTGGCATGCACATATCTTCACACACATGCTAAACCAAATACTGCCTACACCCTTGCATACAAACGCAAAGGTACTATCTGCTCGCAAATCTCACAATTGCTTTAATTCACATAATCTTAGCAAATCCTAGTAAAACTAAATCATCCAAAGAAGCAGAGCAAGAGGGGAAGAGCTCAAATTCTGATCCCCGCACACTGGTTTGAATGTTCTGTTCTGACCTTGTCTACTGGATAGTCTGAGCAAGACTGTGAGCCTTCTGTGCTTCTGCACTTGAATATGGAAACTTAAGATAGCCACCTCTCACAATATTAGCATGAAAACTTTGAAAGGTATGTTAGTACTGTTTAAACTACAGATAAAAGTCCTGTGGAATGGAATTTGTGTCATGTAGTAGTAAACCTTATGGTAAGTTCATCTAATAATACATTTGAAAATCATTAACATCATAACAATGTTAATATGCCTAGTTATAGTATTTTAGCTGGTAAATCACATTTTCCACTTAACCCACCAAAATCAAGTCTAGTACTATATACATAATATAGTACTAGAACTCTCTACAAAGGCACAAGTAAAAACCCATGGGAAGATGATACATTGTATATATTGCTGTATCACTAATTCTCTCATGGCACATTCATACCACCTTTCAGATTTTTTTCTTTCCATCATCTGTGGTTGAGAGTTGGGATATAAGTATACATTAGTTCTTTTTCCTGTCACTATGACAACATATCCAAAAAGAACAACTGAAGGCAGGCGATATTCACTTTAATTCAGCTTGAGGGTTACACACAGTCCATTTTTGTGTGGAACAGTATCAAGCATTCCTGTTGCAGTGAGGCACATAGCTTGAATCACTTACATCTTAACAACTTGCTCACATAACAGAGAAGAGACGGAGATGAGGAAATAGGGCTGCACTATAAATCTCAATGTCACATACTCAACAACCCACTTCCTCCAATGTGACCCCATCTGCTAAATGGTTGCAACCTCCCAAGATTGTATCACCCTCCATGGATCATGTGTTTAAATGCATTTGTGAAGCCACTATAACAAAAGAAAAATACAGTTCCCAAGACAGTCTCTAAACATTATTGTTCTGCCTACTGAGCATTAATTAGTCTTTTTTATCCATTCATGAAATAACAGAATCTGATTGAATGGATTTGATATTTGTGAATTTTAGTGTAGCCCTTGAGCACTAAAGCATTATTGCAGCCTATCACCATTTATAAAGAAAATACTGATAAAGGAGAAAAAAAATTCCATTTAACCTTCACCTGATAGATTGTGTAAACAGAGACTGCTTTTGTTCATTTCCTGGCCTCCCAGACCCAAATTATCACACAGAAACTATATTAATTACAGCACTACTTGGCCAAATGCTTAGGTGTATTTCTAGCTAGCTCTTACATACTAAATTAACCCATCTCTACTAATCTCTGTATCACCGTAAGACTGTGGCCTACCAGCAAAGTTCCAGCATCGGTCTTCTTAGTCAGCTACATGGCATCTTCTTGACTCTGCCTACTCTCTCTCTACATATCTCCGTTCAGCTTTCCTACTGGCTTTACTCTGCTAAGCTATTGGCCAAACAGCTTTATTCATAAACCATTAAAAGCAACAATTATACACAAAGACATAACATATCAAGATTGTCAGCTGTAGTTCATCTAAAACCATTCTTTGTTCAATGAGAGCATTTTTGATATTTGCAGGAGAAAACAAAAGTTAGCTTCCAAAACCTCTAAAAAACTGTTCTCTTCTCACGTCTCAGGAAAAACAAAAGTGAATGAAAGTACTCCAAAAGTAGTTTTCTGCTATATTGGTGTTAGAGCCACTTTCACCAATGAATTCTGAACATATTCTCAAATTTCATAAGGGTATCATTCATATTCATTTTTCAATGTTAGCTTAGATATTGTATCAAGTAAGGCCTTTACCAATTCAATTAATAGATTCTTTAGGCTATAAACCTTGTTTGTACATTCTTAAGAGATCTAACTCTTTTCTTTATCTTCTAAGAATTATTTCCTGATCTTTCACGTTTTTGCCACTAGAGCAGACTATGTCTTTTTATTGAGGTTCTATTTTGAAATGTTCATTAGGGGTCGAATGTCTATCAGTATCTGCCATATCTCGCTTTGCTGTTCTTTTGCCTTTCAACTTTCATTTTTCTCAATTCAAATCTCCTGAATTTTCACTCGTATCTTATTCTTTAAGGACCTGAAGGATGACAAAACCACTTTTAGAAACAGCCGGGTCAGTAATAGAAGGTATTTTTTTTGTACAATTCTCTATCATGCATAACAGAACAAAATGGGAAACAAGAGGAAGCAAAAGTAGAGCTGTGTGAAATTGCTCATTTATTCTTCTCAAATAGTTTTGGGTTTTCATGGACGTGCTGAAAAGTTCACAAATTGTATGCCAATGAGATGAATATTTGTTTTCCAAGTTTTCATCAAAACTTCTGTCTTTCAGTACATGTTTTATATGCATGAGACATCCTGTTCCCGTGTGTAACTGGTAGAGCCTGTTTGTTCACAGGCATGAAAATGGAAATGAGACATGAAATGTGCTCCCGTTGCCTGACTGGATAAGAAAAAATGCAAATTGTGCTGTGTGCCAGGAATCCACACTAAAGTTCAGCTGGGCAGGTGTTTTCATTCACCTTCATAATTCCAACCAGAAACTATGGAATTTAAAGATTTTTTTTTAACAGGTAATCTCACTTTGAATGAAATTAAAATCTTCCTGGTTAGCTTTATCAGAAGAGGTTAACATAATGTCAGATTCCTTTACCTGTAATCATAATAGAAAAAAATAATAACACATGCCAAAATATTTGGGGCATTCTACAATATTCTAAGTTCCATATGTACTATTTTCTCTTGGTGATAATATAATAATTCATTCATTTCCTGTTTCAGATTTTAATTTTCTAAATGAGCAACTGTAAATGCGGTAGTCCCTTAATGGATCAGCAATATGACAACAAGTGTGTTATCTGCTAGCTTGAAATACCATGTAAAGGGTACACTGAAATTGGTTTTCCTCTGTGTGCTTTAAATGATATTAAAGCATTCCTTAATTTGTAGGAGGCAAATTGTTCTATCATAAAGTACTGACAGAGGCATTTGTAAGATAGTAGCTTAAAGTAAAATGCCATTAAGGCCTCCGAATTGTGGAAAAGGTTTCTTTCCTTCTTTTCTTCTGTCTTTCCCTTCCTTCCTTCCTTTCTTTCTTTCTTTCTTCCTTCCTTCCTTCCTTCCTTCCTTCCATCCTTCCTTCCTTCCTTCCGCCCATTCTTCTTATTTTACTTCCATTTTCCTTATTTCCTTCCTTCCTCCCTCTTTTTTTGTCTGTCTTTCTTATTTCCCTTCTTTTCTCCTTTACTTCCTTTCCTCCATCTCTTTCTCCCTTCATTCCTTTCTTATTATTTCTTTTTATTATTTTTATTTTCTTCCTCTAGAAGTCCTCTCTGTGTCCTAGTTAGGGTTTCTATTGCTGTGAAGAGAAAACATGACCACATCAACTTGTATAAAGGACAAAATTGAAATGAGACTGACTTTAGTTTAGAGATTCAGTACATTGTCATGGTGAGAAGCATGGTGGTATGCCTGCAGACATGGTTCTGGAGAGGTAGCTGTGAGTCATACATCTGGATCCACAAACAGCAAGACCAGTAATAGGCCTGGCTTGAGCTTCTAACACTGCGAAGTCCACCTCCTAGTGATGCACTTTCTCCAACAAAGCCACACCTACTCAAGCAAATCCTCACCTCCTACTAGCCCCACTCCCTATGGGCCTATGGGAACCATTTTCTTTCAAATTACCACATTTTTTATATTTTATTTTTCATGCTTACAAAAAGCACCCAAGAAATATGAAACCTGCAGTGAGTAGATATAAAGAAATAGAAAACACAATGCTTATGGAAGCCTGGATCAGTTTGTCAAGTCAACTGACATCATTTCCAAAATATGTAATATTTTGAGTAACACATTCAGTTTATAATATGGCACCAAGCCTCTGAACCTTTAAAATTATATGTGCCCAATAATTGTTCACTTATATCTTCAGGTATCCTATAACTTACCTTTTGTGGATAGCATATGTGACTTATTTCACAGTCCTATGCATGTACTTATTGTTCTCTGGTATCTTTCTGAACATGCTTAAACTATTCTCACTTGTGTTTCACTATCCATACCCATACCAGTTTGTTGTTTTTGTTTTGTTGAAAGGTACATGTGCCTTCCTATTTCAATATAGAAATATTTCAATGTAAAGGGGATATAGTGAGGGGTTTTAACCTTTTTTCTTTATATTGAAATCAAATGGTTTTTCCTCAGATAATATATCCTGATTATGGTTTCTCTACCATTCACTCACCCCAGATCCTCCTTATCTCCCCTCCCATCAGATCCCTTTCTATCTTTCATTTGAAACCAACTTTTATGGGATAATAGTAAAATAATAAATTATAATAAAATAAAATATGACAATATAGAACAATAAATAACCTATCAGTATTGAGCAAAAACAATACTTAAGAGAACTGTTTTAGAACCAATATGTGTATATTTGACTAATTCAGAGGGCCATTTCATTATGAAAATGTTTATTTTTTTTAATGAATACGGAGCACACCTTCCTTCCTTGGCAGTTTAAAATTTAGTAGTAATTTAGATTAGGTGACAAGTGGTCTACAAAAGATATTGTAAGTGGCATCTTACTTAGCTATGGGAAATTAGAGAGTCTACTCAGGATAAAAAAAATTAATTAGCAGCAGCGTGGAAATTAAGGTAAAGAAGAGGGTAAAATTCAAGGATTTCCGATAGAAAACACCATCAGAAAGACTCAGGAGAAAACTACAATATGGATAATGAGGACAGCAAATTGTATGCCCTGACGTTGCTTTATGGTGTGAAGACAACAGTGATGAGAGGTAACTGGGAAAAAGTGCCAATTCATGAAAAGGCAGAGGAAATATAATGAAAGCATTCACTTCATCTTGACAGTTTTGGGTAAGAAGTAACTTAATTATAAAGGATTCATCCAGAGTGAGAACAGTGAAAAACTTGAGGGTTTTAAGCCACTTTAGTAAAATACAAACCCCAATTTCATCCTATATATGACCATTATAATAATGAAATATTGGTTCTCAGCTGGGAAGAAGACTCAGTATGGAAAAACTTGATGCACAAGTATGGGTAGTGACTTTCACATCCCCATAATCCACATAAAAGACCATGCCTCTATCTGCAACGTAGAAAAATGTTGTAGGAAGACACCAAACATCAAACTCACATCTCCACCCAGATGTGCACAGAGGGATATGCATGTCCCCACATACGCAAGCACTCACACATGTAAACACAAATATACATGAGGGCTCACCACACAAACACAGAAATGCAAGAAACATCAGTCCTCTTAATCTACACTCATAGGACTGATTTGTGGAGGCAATAAACGATAGTTGAAAAAAACTTCTTGACTTTCTCTGCATTCATTCCTTTGATTTGAATTGAGAAGCAAATCTTTCAAATTTTTAATTTGTTTAAAACATTAATATCACATGTCATTAATATATATTACTACAGAATATAAACTATTCTGAACATATGGAAGCTCTGTTACTTTTGAATTATAACAAAATAATTTCTTTATATATTTTGGAGATCAGACCTTTGTCAGTTGCGGGGTTGGTGAAGATCTTCTCCCAGTTAGTGGGTTGCCTTTGTGTCTGGACTTCCCACAGGACAGGGAACCCTGATTGCTTTTCGGGCTGGGGGGGGGACTTAATTGGGGGAGGGGGAGGGAAATGGGAGGCGGTTGCTGGGAAGAGACAGAAATCTTTAATAAATAAATAAATTTTTAAAAAAATGTAAAAAAAATAATTTCTCAGAGGCATCCATACCAGAGCGCAAACTAACAGAAAACACAGTTCCTGTGGATGATGGCTGCTTGGGTTGAACAAAATATAATATTTTTCTTGATTTGAACTCATTTGAGTTATAACAATTAAGAAGGTTAAAATTTTATGTGATCAGCAGATGACATTATTGGACCAAAGAAATGGCCATTGGAAGAAGAAGATGGATAAACGTGAAAGGGACAGGATTCAGTTATTTATTATTTCATATAATGCAGATGCAAGAGAGCATTATGTGGGATGTGGACTGAGACAAAACAGTGACTGATAGCAGAATATGAGCACTTCCTCTTTGCTACTCTTTGGGAACATGGGATACCTATACTCGTCATAGAAAATACAATCTGTTCATGCTTTATAGGCAAATCTGAAAGACAATGAGGAACAAAGACTAAGTGGCTAAAATTCCCTGAAGTTTAATAGTCTGGATTTTTAATTATAAAGTACAACCTTGGTTTAGAAAAATGGCTGGGTGGGGGAAAAGAAAACACTTGCTGGTCTTGCAAAGAATCCAGTGAAGTTCCTGGGGCCCCACATGGCAACTAACGACCTACTGTAACTCCATCATCAGCTTAGCCAACATCCTCTGCTTAGTTTCTATGGCTCCTGAATGTCTGTGGTATTATATACATTTAGAAAAAATACACAAATACAGAAAACATACACAAATATATCAGTATGTTTACAAAGAAAATAGAACTTATTCGTCAAGCTGAGAACACTGTTTCATATACTTTCAGCTAGCTACAGTGACATCATTACAGATCATAGAGGGTGCTTGGGTGATAGTGCCAATCTCAGGCAAACTTTCCTGATTCCAGCAGGGAATCATAGAAGAGAAGTCACACGCACACTCAGCAAACCATTTCTGGCCCCACTTCTTACCATTTTTAGTAACCTTTCTAACAAGCTATATCTTTGTGGTCCTCAACCTTTATCAGGACACCGTGAAAAGATCTGGAAATTACACAGCTGTATCTGGCAAAGCATACATTACTTTCAGATGTGTCTGCGTTATGGTCTATCAATTAAATGCATTTTTCTATTTAACACAGACTCTTCTAATTCAACTTTTTCAGGCCATCAAACAGGAATGTGAAGCCCCATTTCTTTAAAAGGCTGAAAAGATGACACTTTTAGTCAAAGTGGTACCTAAACTTTATCTGACTAATGAATTGAGACCATTTCATAGGAATTTTCTTCTTACCCCATTTATTTAATGCTGTACAGCAAAAGCTGTACACTCTTTGGCTTCATGGAGAAAGGAACTGTTAGATATATATTTATCTATAGCTCAGTGCCAGAGTGGATTCATTAATCGCCCTTCTTATTGTGCAATGGTACTTCTGAGAACTTTTCTTATAGCTTATCAATCATCTCAATGATATTTATGAAGTGTACTTCATGTGACCATCTCAGGGAGCTATGCGGACATCATGGAAATGGAGACATGATAAAGGCTAAATCAAACAAATATGCTTTATGATTAAACCTTACAAATCAACAGGAAGCGTGCAGTCCTCATGCACAAAGAGTAGAAACTGGAGCCGAACAGAGTGGACAGGAGGATTTGCCATCTTTTAGAATTGGACTGAAGAGTGGCAGGTGGAAGTAATGGACTATGCATTGTGACAGAGACACCTCTGAAATCTGGAAATCATTATGTAACACATTTGCACAGGATGAGTACAAGGAAGGAAAATGAAATTGTGCAGCTTATAGCATATGGGGAGGTGGGGACTTTACAATAATTCTAAGGTCAAAAACTCGACTTTTAGAGCAAAGGAAATCAGTTCTTTAAGGTTACCAGCATAGATTTCATATCAAACATTTAGCCCAGAGAACCAATCAGTAGAAGTCCAATTTTATCTGCACTAAATTCAGGGAAAATTTGAACACATCCATGCTTGAATATCACACAGTCAATTATGCAAAACATCAAGCAGCTTCATAGGTCTGCAGGGATTCAAAAGAATATCTGAGTGTCATCTGCATACATACGACCCTGCAGGCCACTGCATTGAATAATGCTATTCACTAAAAGTATCTAAATATAAAGCCAAATAGGATTTCAAACAAGCCTCGGGGGAATCTTAAAGTAACTCAGTAAGGCACAAACCATTCCCCGAAGGAACAAATTGTAAGATGAATATAGGGTTGAAAAAACTATTGGATGCCACCCATGCTAACTCAAGAAAATTCAAAAGTAGTCTTGCTACCCCCCCACACAAAGGCTTAGGAAGCAGTGTTCAAACTAGACACAAAACCTTAAAATGTAATAAATAAATAAATAAATAAAAATAAAAACATACATTCAGCCAATAAAATGCTCATGGACATTGTGTTCTAATCTAAGTCCAGAACACGTGGTGTAGATTTCTAACACAGAATAACATAAAATGTTTTAATGACAGCATAGCAAAATGTCAATATTCATGATCCCTTTTCTAATGTTTTATAAAAATTTTAAATGGCTGGTAAAAACAGAAGCAGAAACATGAAACACAGTAAATTGTCCAACTGAATTACAATTCATTAACTTACATTTTTTTTCTCTATGCCCTTGAAAAATTTATTCTGTGATGTACTTTAGAATATATTTATATATGTGTGTATATATACATATATGTGCATATAGACAGATAAATTCATACTTGTATTTGACATATCTAGTAATCTACTTGATGAAATTTTGATGATTCTCTGTAAGAATTGAGAAGTCTTAAAGGAAAAAAGTTAATGTATCCATTATTACCAGTCTCCACTACTGCAAAAATTATGTGTAATCTTTCTTTTCACATGCAAAATCAGTCAAATATAGAATACGTTTTACAGATTACTTATAATCTGTGTCTCTCATGATCTACATATACAGAATTGGCCAGGCAAAATAATGATGATAGCAAATGGAGAAACTGGCAGAGAAGAATTGATTCAAGATTACTACAATTAGAGGAAAGTGAATAGACACCAAATTGTCAGACAAAAATACCTTATATGCTGGGCCAGCTAATGGAAAGGTACTAGAGGAAGTTAGGGGTGAGGATGATCTACCATTACGCTACCTGTGATTGCTGATTGACATTGATAACTTATCCATTATAAAAGTTAGCCTTCTACCCTTCCAGGAACTAGAAGATAGCTATTTTCCTTGATCCTCACTTTCCAAAGGAATGGCTTCTAATCACTGACAAAGACTTTCCTGGATTTTCAAACTGATAAGAACCTAGAAAAAATTCAACATATCTAAGCAACAGAGAAAATTGCAAATTTTCTATAGGAGGTGATCTGAGAAACAAAGTAGGAACAAGGCCAGCAAAAGATCAATCAGATTGCAGCCACGAAAGTTATCCTGGTCAGACAGAGGTATCTGTCAGATGGCAACCCAGAATTCTTCCAGAATTTTCTCTCCTAACTTGAAAAGACCTGGAAAGATTTCAACTAAACTCTTGAATGGAAATTATCAATTTCCATAGCAGATTAATAAATCGTCATTATACATGACAGAACAATAGAAGGAAATAAATGTAAACCCGGACATTGTTGATACAGCAGAGCAAAGTTTTATTCAACAAGCAGCGTGATGATGACAACCAAAAGTGGATTGAGCTCAAGACCTTGTAGCACTGATGATACAAAATGGGGATGACTAAGGTTATGAACCTCTAGACAGTAATCGTGGATAAAATATTTTAGCATTTTAGGACTCTTCAATATTCCAGCAATCAGGCCAGTGAATATAGGAGAGTAGGCATTCTTATATTGTAAAAGGAAATAATTGTTGACCACAATCAATTTTAAATGAAAATCACCATAGCCAATGGGGGAAAAATGAAAACTACCAGACTGATTGTTTTTACTCTGGATTCTTTGTAATAAAATATTCATATCTATATGCTCTGAGGAGTTTGGCAGAACACATCTCAATTAGCATACCTCAGTGCTTCTGTTTGATGAATACCAGATTAGAAATTTAAACAAGATAATGGCAAAAGATCTTTCACAATCAACAAAGGCTGTCACTGTGAGCAAGCTGACATGTCTTACTTCTTTTCCTAGAAGCAGGGGTTGCCTGGAAGCTCCCTACCTGGCTGTAACCTCTCCCAAAGATAGGTACCTATGGCTCTTCCTAGTGAAAACTCAATCCTGCTTTTAACTGCTTTTTGCAATTTCATTCTAAAAGAAAAACTTAAACTTGTTTGGCGCTCTTTCTGAAGTCACCGCAGGTAGTTAACAGTTTGGCTAAAAATAATTAAGCCAATTTGTTAATATGAAACTTAAACTCCCTCAGATAGAACACTGTGTTCACAGGATGAAAGAGATTGTCTAAGTGGAAGGTTCTCCGGGGAGGCTTGGAGCCAGTCTCAGCATGAGGTGTTTTATTTTCTACTATAATTCTTCACACTTCTGTAAAATTGTTGGAAGCCTGTACATCTGTGGGTCGTTCTTCTTATTCTCTCTGCTGTCACTGGTCCCTACTGGGACTACCTCCAGTCATTCCTAAGCAGATACCCTACAGCTAGCTCAGAGCGTTAACACAATGCACAGTGAACGGAATACAGTATGACAGATGCCTCTAGAAGGGACGACGATGGTATAAACAGAAGACAATAACTGAGATACACTGCACTTGTCACTAACTAAGATAAAGCTGAGCCTAATTCCAAGGAACAGGCACAGGGGGAAGGCCCATTCATTTATGTTAGTCCTATTTATCCTTCTGGAGTATCTGAATTAAATTGTCTAGCCTTCCTTAGAGATAGATGTAGGTCAGTAAATGGAAAAGTCTTGAGTATTCAAATAGTACCTTAGTTAACATCTGACCCAACTCCCTGAGAGATATTGCCACAAGTCTCAGTTAGGCTCCAGTACTGACAACCATGTGTACAAATATATTTATATGCATTAGATTTATTTACTAATCTTTTCTGTTAGTGTTTATTTATTGCCCACTTCTTATAGGCAGCCCTTCTTATACCCAAGGAGAATAGAAATCCAATTCTTTTATCTATTCAGCAAATGGAATAAAACAGCAAAACAACTCTATCAAAGTGACTATTAAAAAAAATTTATTGTAAATTATGGCAGAAATGTTTCTGTTTTAAGAGATTTCATGTTTATTTCTGAGATGTAAATATTTTCTTTTGTATCCATTTTTTTCACCAATCCAACTTTATGGCAATAAACAAACAAGCTGCAATTCTTAACTGACCCATCACAAAGCGGCTAGGTAACAACAATATTCCCAGAAGGACTCTGTAGCTCCGTGTGTCTGTGCATCTGTCCACACTAGTAAATATGCGGTACCCAACTATCTTCAAAATTATGCCCACACAGAAAAAAATAATAGATTTTTACATTACGTTTTTATAGCAAGCAAAATAGTAGGCAACATGCAATGGCTGCAGTAAAAGTAATTACTACAATGTTTTCAAGGAGCCTTTCTAATAGGCTACATTTACACCAAAAGAGCCATTTTCCAGTTACAACGCACCGCAATACAGTTACACTTTCACTAACTTCTGAAATAAAAACTATATATTTTAAAAATTGAAATTACATTTTTATAGAATATATTCTGATTATGGTTTCTCCTGCCTCAACACCTGGCAGATCATCCCCACTTCTCCAACCCCCAAATTCACAACCTTTCTTCCTTTCTCACCTTAGAAAACAGACATCTGTCTAAAAACAATAATGGTGAACTAAAATAAACAGAATAGGATAAAACAAATAAACAGATGGGGGGTGGAGAAACAGAGCAGAAGCACATGCAAATGCTGAGAAACACACACATTCACAAATACAGACACCACAATATATAAGCAAAAGGTTTGTAAGAGAAAAGCCCAGACAAAGCATTATGAAACTAGAAACTTGCAAAAAACGACCAATAGTCTTTTAAATTGCCTGTGTTGCTTGATTTGTTACATGGGGCACTTTGGCTAATAGTTCAGTTATAAACCATTCTTGGAACTGGAAGTTTCATTTGTTGGCAAGAGATGTCTAATTGGAATTTTGTTTTTCCAGTTATTTGGTGACTCCATTTAGGTTTTAATCATGTATGTATATATTTGAAGAAGTTCCCACTGGAGTAGAGTTACATGCCACCTCTCAAATGCCCCTTAATTTTAGCTGTCCCTTCCATATTGCCTCCTTTCCACTCCTCTTCCTTTACCCTCCCCACTTGATTCTCCCATTCCATTTCTCCTCATCCCATCCATTTTAAACTAACTATCCTATTTCCCCTTCTATAGAGATCATTCCCTTTCCTCTAATCCCTTACTCTATACCTAACCTCTATTATTCTGTGAAATGTAGCTTGCTTATTGAAGACTTAATAGCAAAGATCTCTATATAGGTGAAAAAACCTATTAATATTTTGGGGCTGGTTTATCTCATTCAGAATGATTTTTTTCTAGCTTCTTCCATTTATCTGCCAATTTCATGTTTTTTCAAAACAATAGAGCAATACACCACTTTGTAAACGTACTACATTTTCCTTATTCATTCATCCAGTGTTGGACATCAAGGCTGTTTACAATTTCTGGCTATTATGCATAGAATAGCTATGAACATGATTGATTAAGTATCCCTATAGTTGAATATATTGTCTTTTGGGTATATATACAAGACTGGTAGTTCTGGATCTTTAGGAAAATCTCTTCCCATCTTTCTGAGAAACCATCACACTGATGACAACAATAGGGCTGCAAAAGTTTTCACTCCCACAAACAATGAATGAATGTTCCTCTGACCCCACATAATCACCACGATCAATTGTCATTTGTTTTATCAATCCGGGATATTCTGATTAGTTTTAGATTAAATCTCAATGTAGTTTTGATTTATATTTCCCTGATGACTAACGATGTTGAACATTTCTCTAAGTAGCTCTCAGTTAACTGTGTTTCCTATTTTAAGTTTTTTATTTTAATCTGCACCCCTTTTTAAATTTGGTTGTTTTCTTAATGATCAGTGTGTTGTTTTTGTTTAATTTTGAGTTCTTTCTATATTTTGGATATCAGTTATCTATAGGATGTAGAGTTGGTAAAAAAAAGAAAATATCTTCCCTTTCTACAAAATGCTGCTTTTTCCAATTGAAGGTGTCCTTAGATTTACAGAAGCTTTTCAGACTTTTGAGCTCACATTTATTAATAGTTGTTCTTGGTGCCTGTGATATCAATGCTCTGTTCAGAAAGCCTTTTCTTGTACCAATGAGTTCAAGGCTATTCTTCACTTTCTCGTCTATCAGGTTCAGTGTATCTGCTTTATTGTTGATGTCTTTGATCCATGGGAGTTGAGTTTTCTACATGGTGATGGGTATCTAATAAAAGTGATATTCGTATACTTTATACTCTAAGAATGTGAAAGTTTAAAATAGTATTCACAATTAAATGTTCCTGCAAAAATTTCCATACTAAAATCAAAATTACCTGCCTCATGGAATCTGACTGAAGTGGAGTTCAAATGTTAAAGACATCATGATCAAAATATCTCCTTTATTATTTATTATTATTGACTATAATGTATATACCTCACCTTAGTATATTAATTATAAAGGCTAAAGATAATATGGATGGTAGTTGTTTCCAGATTTTTGCTAATTATTATAGTGATATGATAATAAGGGCAACCATTTTATCAATTAACAGGTAAAGCATCAATATCAAATAATATTGATATTTGTAAACAAGTGGTTTCTTTAGACACCATAAATCGATTTGTTTAGCATACCTTGATTTAATCACTGTAGCAAATTTAAAAATAAAAATTATTTAAAATTTTTAATTTATCAAAAAATAATAGTCAAGATCGGCTGAATAGGGATCTAGCCCACTGGTAGCATTCTTTCTGAGCATGCATGAGGCTATGGGGTAAATAGCTATATTAAAGTACTCACATTTCATCCATTTTTTAATATTTATTGACTCTACATTTTTCTCTGCTCCCCTCCCTACATCTCCCCTCCCCTTAAACCCACCCAAGGTCCCAATTTACTCAGGAGATCTTCTCTTTTTCTACTTCCCGTGTAGATTAGCTCTATGTATGTTTTTCTTAGGGGCCTCATTGTTGCCTAGGTTCTCTGGGATTGTGATTTGTGGGCTGGTTTTCTTTGCTTTATGTTTAAAGACCACTTATGAGTGAGTCCATGTAATAATTGTCTTTCTGAGTCTGGGCTACCTCATTCAAATACAAACAGAATACCAACTAGAAAATGCTTTGGAATTAAGTAGCAGCCGTTGTTTGGTGCTGTACTAAAATGGGGGTTATTGTAATACAATGTAATATGTAAGAAGTAAGAGTGCTTAGCATCTGTCCTTAAAAACTAAAATTCTAGAAATCATAGGATATTTGAAACTATGTGCTACTATTTAGTTTTGTTTTAGCC
The DNA here is from genome assembly GCF_018167655.1 of Microtus oregoni. NCBI lineage: Eukaryota > Metazoa > Chordata > Mammalia > Rodentia > Cricetidae > Microtus > Microtus oregoni. The sequence goes on from NW_024543060.1 coordinate 23,184,651, forward strand.
AACCCATCTCTGAGCTAATGAAGAAAGTTAATAATTTGCACATAAGCGAGAGAGAAAGAGAGAGAGAGAGAGAGAGAGAGAGAGAGAGAGAGTTAGACAGACAGAGAGACACAGACAGAATGGGAGAAAAAGAAAGCAACAGAGAACTTTAAAAGTAAATACAAGAAATTAAGCCATGATTAGAGCATAAAAGTTTCTAAAGTTAAAAATGACCACAACTAGTTACATTATTAGAAAAGTCTTTAGAAAAGAAATAATTAGGATTGCCCGAGTTCCCAAATATTGTGAAAGAATTAAGGGGGTAATTATTAATTTTTAATACTGAAAATCTTAGCTTCATTTTTGGAGCCAATTAACTATAGAAAGGATCTCATGAATAATTTTGTTTATTTTCCCATGGAGAAAAAATAATTGTCAAGGTGAATACAAAAGCTACACATCTATCTTCACAAGGAAATGAGAAAGAATTGCATGAGATCTTATCAAAAATATATTATTCACAATTAATAATGAAGCACTAAGCTCTGTCTAATGAAAGGAAATAAAAGTGACTACCCACAATAAAATATTTGAATTCATCATTGATCAAACTAGGCTAATGATGATTGAACTCATGATCATTCATTCTGCAAAATATTAAACTCTACACAACTCAATTCCTTAAGGATTTTTAACATTAGCAATCAAATAGTGATAAAATACACATTTGGGCTGTGTCTGCATGAACCAATGTAAGATTGTTCATTAAAATAAATTACATATTATACATAAACAAATCTCCTATTTGGAGGTTGACTTAAAGAAAACATTATCAAGGCCTGGTGGTGCAGGTCTGTTTGAAACATTAAGGCAACCTTGTTCTACAGATTGGTTTCAAGACCCGCAGGGGCACCTTGATGAGACTAGTGAAAAGGAAGGAGATAGATAGACTAGATAGAATATAGCTCAGTAGCATACACAAGACCCAAGGCTCGATTCCAATACTGCAGAAAGAGAGAGAAAATACATTCAAATTTTACATTATGGTTCCAACTATATTAGTATGAGCCTGTAAAAAACTATAAATTAAAACCTTAAAATATATACAGTAGGCTTGCAAACATTCATTACATCCAGTGTTTAGATATTTTAAAATATGTAAAGCTATGGCCTAACACAGTAAGATCTGAGTAGGTAGATATATTTACTTACTGCATGTGTATTCCTCAAACTTTTATCAATTGTGTTTTTGAAAAGATGTAAAATAAAGGAATAAAGAAAATAAAGTTAAGAAATTGTATAAATCTTGGTTTTAAAAAACAATGTATATTTAGTGAAATGTGTTGAATTTTTTAACAGGGTACTGAATTGAAATGTACTGAGAATTAAATTGGCTGAATATAATTGAAATACTAAATCCAAACTAAAGTCAGTTACGGTGGCAATCTGAAAAGCTTTGACATACCATTGCAGTGCAGAGGAAATTCTGACCTCTGTATCTGTTTCATGCTCACCATGGTTCTGAAAAGGGGGTCATTGAATCAATGTAAAACACAATTGCATCATTCCCAGTGTCCCCTCAAACCTCGGAAACTTTGGCCTGCATTTCTTTCAGATGTGTAAGACAGAATAGCTCATGCAGATTTTCTAAGATTCTGCATTTGAATAATGGCAGTGTGTGGGCAATGGGATATTTTCCACTCGTTATTCACAAGTCTCAGCACTTCAGGCTCTTTTTTGTACAGGGCCTAAGGCATTTGAAAATATATGAATAGTATTCAGTATCTGTTAGCAAGAAATATTACCATTTCTCTGTGTGAGGTCTTTTCCATGTTAATATTTTATAGAGTCACATTAAATATTGGCTGGTAGCTAAGTATGCAGCCAAATATATATGAAATCTCACTTATACTTTATCACAAAGTCCATCTTTGAGAACATAAAGGGTTTATGAACAAATTATTTTCCCATTTGAAGAATGTTTATTTATCTGAGCCATATACTAATCAAAAACTTTGACATAGCCAAGAATATTAACTATATGCACAACTAGATGTATATAAGTCAGTTGCATTAGCAAAACCCATCACATCTCTGAACATGAAGATAATATTAATCCATTTTAGAATTCTAAACCCTTCATGTCAAGTAGACATGAACAGCTAATGTTGTCAACACAACACAAATGATCTACTAAACACATTGATGCCTGTTTCATAGCAATGAGAAAGATGTCACTCTGGAAAAATACTAACATTTCATCCAGAAGTTGTGTAGATGGCAGGCTTTTCTCCATCTTGCCTGGTCCCAATGGACCAGTTTTTCTCCACCCACTGGTATGCTCACTAGTTTGTTCCCGCAGCAGCTTACAAAATAACTGCTCTGAGGATTATTTTCAGTTACAATTGTTTGGCCAATGTTTTAGGCTTTTACTGGATAGTTCTAACTATTAAATTAATCCATTTCTAGTAATCTACGTATTTTCATAAGGCTGTGGCTTACCAGTGTGGCATGTTACTCTTTCAGTGGCTACATAGCATTTCCTCTCTCTCTCTGTCTCTCTGTCTGTCTGTCTGTCTGTCTATCTATTGATATCTATATAGATATATACCTCTGTTCTGATTTCCTTCCTAGATTTACTCTGCTGAGCCAGTGGCCCAAACAGCTTTATTTATCAACCAATAAAAGCAACACATATATAGAAGGACATCCCACACAAAAGTTGGCTTAGGATCTACTTTTTTCAACATCTTAAAGTTTACCTTAAGAATAAAAGGCCAACAATATTAAAAATGAAATATTTTCCTTTTCGTCTACAAAATAACCCAAGCAGTAATTGATTTAAATGTTTAAATTTAACTCAGTCAAATTCTGAGTTTAGAGCTAATTAAAAGAGCTTCTAAATCACTATCAGCTTCGTATAGGTTTCTTTATAAGTACAATACACTTACCCAATGTAAATTTAGAGTTTCTCTATGGTGTTAATTTGGAGTCGTCAGTTTCTTCTGCTTTATGTTATATTTTACTTGCCAGTCTGGGTTAATGACAGCGGGAAATTATGTATTTATTGTCTTCTACCTGACAGGCTTATTTAGTCCCTGAGGCTGAGGTTTCAGCAGTAGGAGTGGTCCCACAGCACCCGTATCACACTGGAGAGGCCGACTATCTGGTAATTGTCTACTCTAGTCGACTGTGCACCTCTGCCGTCCCAATCTGAAGTCTAAAATCTGTTCGTGACTTGGAGAGCCCTTTTATTTAGTCAGCCGTGGAATCCTGAAAATTCTGGCTGTCATATCAGGGAAAGAAACAGCAATAGCAGCAGCAACAGGGTAACTCAACATGGCAACAAGCGGGAAGGCCAAATTAGCCTCTTTCATTTGTGATAAACTGTTTTTGGCTGGGCTGCTACTAGAAGGTGATGACCACACTTGGGATCGGTCTTACCATAATTAATGTAATCAGGGCATGTTTTTAGGTGAGGCTTACTACTCTAATCCGTAACAAATTGACATTAAAAGCAGCAATTACACTATTTTAACTCTTTATGATAAACATAACGGGGAGGAAAATGTGTGAAAAAAAATGATGAGGTGAACCCCTTTCCCTGGCAAACTAGTGCAAAGACGAGCAGCAGACCACAGTTTTCTGTTACAACTTCGAAGCAAGGAATTTTCTCAGCGTTACCTGGGACTTGATAGTCTTAGAATGTGCAAGAGATTTTTCTCCGGGATAGGAGCCTATTAGCTCTCCTCGGAAGGCAAAGGGGGGACTTTTATAGGAAAGCAGAAAGCTGTGAATGAAATGCTCCTGCCAATACCTTCCAAAACTACTTTGGAAAACTGAAAATTCAGATACACTTCAACAAGGGAATGATTTTAGACGGTGTGGATGCTTCCTTTGGAGATACTTTATATGGCAATTGCAAATTCCTTGGTGCCCAGGAACCAAAGATTTTTGCAAGTAGCAGAGTTCCATTCAATGACTTCAGCAGAAATTCTAATCTTATCCAGCATAGTGTATTCATATATTTTTTGAGCATATGATCAGTTCCCAAAGCTTCTTCAAACTCTGGAATTCTTAATTGGGTGTCCACTTTGACTGTAACCTTGATCTTTTGACTCTTCTCCTTTTTGGTTCATATTTTTATTATTTTTTATTTTTTTTTTCTTTTACAAACCAACATCAGCTCCTTCTCCTAACCCCCACCCCCTCTCCTTGCAGCTACCCGTCCACTCCTCAAAGGGGCTAAGGCCTCCTCTGGGGAGTCAACAAAGTTTGGAATACCAGGTTGATGCAGGACCAAGTCCCTCCTCCCCTCCTCTGTGTATCAATGCTGAGCAAGGTGGTTGTTTTTTATCAGAATCTTGTTATCCACCTCAAAAGTAACTTAGTATGCTACTCGTTCACATATATCCGTATTTCTTCATGACAATAACACTTTTGGTATTACTTTGTCCAAGGACTGATGGGTTTATGGCTTGTCTTAGTTATCCGCTTATTTAAGTGTCTACAATATTTAAAGTAAGCAGTAAAACCATTAAAGACAAAACAGAAGCAAGCATATACTGGAAATTATGTAAGTCAGTGTGGTGAGTGCGTATAATTGTCAACTAGACACAGTTCTGAGTCATTAGATTAAGTTGGCCTGTGGATATGTCCATTGCAAAAATTTCTCAATGCTGCTAGTTTATGTGGAAAAACCTAGACCAAAGTGGGTAGGCTCATTTCCTGGACTTTGGCTCTGGTCTGTATAAGTGTGTAGAGGGGCCTAAGCCCAAATAAACACAGGTGAACTCCTTTTTCTCTCTGCTTAATTTTGTATATGACTATTTCTTTAAGTTTTCAAGTTCATGCCTTGACTTCCACATGAAGGAGGTTCTATAGCCTAGGATTAGGAGTCAAATAATCTGCTTCTTCCTTAAGTTGCATTTGTGAGATCATTTCATCACAATGAAAAAAATGAAGCAAATACAACAAATATGTTTGAGTAAAATATATGAATAATATAAGGGGAAAATGAAATGGAGTATAAAACCAGAAGACTTTATCAAATACTAAGTTTATGTCAACATGAACTTTGCATTCCTGCCCAGTGGCTGTTACAGAGGACATATTTTTCCAGCATTTCAGGAGGAAGAATGAATAGAGTTTTCATGAAAAGCAATGGAGGCTCTGTGTTTCATAAATGTGATTAAGTGAGCCAAGCAAATATACATATTAATATGAATCCGCTTCTGCTGTGTTCAAAGGTGAGTGAGTCCTGGTGAGTTTATATTTTCTGTGCTATACTACAGAATATATGTGGAATTCAAATGAGAAATGGTTGCAGAAATAACATAAAATGCAAGTGATTACATTTTCTTGCTTTCTGTAATAAAAGAAATAAAATATAAATTCTTCCAGAGTAGAAAGAAAAGCAATTTAAGATACTAATTAAATAGACTACCACTGGTGTATTTTCCATTACCATCTGGTTCCTCTCGGTCTATGAATTTAGTCAGGCAAACAGCGAGTAAGAGAGTTATCAGAACGAGGTCTTTTGTTGATCTTCTGATAGAGTGTATCCTGATAAAAATAGTGTTCTTTTTTAAATGTCACACATAATCGTGCATATCCAGAGTAAATGAGCCAGTAAATGGGCTGGCATTAATAATTACACTGACAGGCGTGCAATTTCAAGTGTGGACTAATAACATGATTGATAATTTTCAGATAATTAAATTTAAAATTATAAAAGAACTTTAAACAAACGTGACTTGTAGTTTTTATGTTTAATTAAGCATATGCCAAATGTATGATGATTTATTTCATGAGTAACTATTTTAAATAGGCATGCTATGTAAAACAATTGAATGTGGAATATTAGTATTGTGGGGCATTATTCATCTGTATACGTCAAGATGATGGTTTCGTGTGTATAAATACTTTACCTTTATTTTATTATTATCTAATACCTACATTTACTTGTGAATTATTTAAAACTTGACTTATAAAATCTTTTCTGAATCTTTATCAACATGAATTTCAAAGCACGTCAACAAAAAGAAATTTAGAAACTAAAAGGCAAAAAATAAAGAGGGGGCGAAAGAAAACCATGGCGACAAGGAGAGTGAGAAGATAGGACTCCTAAACGGAATATGGTATTCTGGCTGGGACCTGCACGCTGTAAAAGGACAGCAGGACAAAAGGAAAGCTAAATAAATTACAGGCTTTATCGAAAATTAACATAAAGTATTATTGAGTCCTCAATTGTGGCAAAGACATCACACTAACAAAATTAATCCTGTAACTAGCTGGCTGTGGGGCACACATGAATTCTGCACCATATTTGCAGGGCTTTTGTAAATTTTAAAATTTTAAAAGTGTTTTAAAATAAAGTATATATTAACAACATAGGAGAAAAACTATCAGTTTAAGGTACATCATTAATCTGTACAATTACAAATCAAAAATGGGTTGTTTTCAAATGGGTAAAGAGCATCAAAATCACTCTGACTATGAATAGCATATGCATATATGAGAATTTTTTTAAAAAACTCTCAATACGGCAGAGCGTCTGGGTATAAGACATTTCTGAAGACACACTATATGTCAAGCAGCTCTCCATGAGGACTAGTGATTAACCTTGCGGATACATGTACCAACAGTTTTCCCCAAACTCTGGCCTGAGCTGGCTAATGGTATAAATTGGATAAAGAAAAATGATCCATTTTCTGGCAAACAAAAACAAAAACAAAAGCATGCTTATGATTGGTCTGGTGTAAAAGTCTTCCAGGAACGTGTGACTACACTACAGATGTTAGTTTGTAGCTTTTCAGCAGGTGGATTCAGTCACACCCAACTTTGCCATGAATGAAATAAGAGTGGAGTGAATCAGGTATACAAGTAAGAACGGTGATCAAGTGAAGTGACCCTACATGCAAGAAGAAAAAAATAAAATCAATTCTAAAACCAAGCGTGGTATTCTTAGACAAGAGAATGAAGGGGGAAATAATGGACTGAGTCACAACTACAGTCCGCCTGTGCAAGAATTGCACATGATGGTAACACCCTCCAATGTTCTCTTCTTCACTGAATGCATTTCCAATCACCTGTATTAAACTTATACCTTGTATCATCTACCAACCCCCCCTTGATTAATCCTTCTTTTCTAGGGTGAGCAGAATGTTTTATTATTATTAATAAGGTACTTATTCTTCCAGCCAAAAGAACTCTTCCAGTCTCATGCTTCAAGATTACTATGGCTACTAGGCATTCCTATTGCCTCATCTCTGTAGTTAGCATAGTCTTAATTACCACTGGCATTAGTTGCTTCTTACCTCTTTGTGAACCTCACTATTTGAAGCACTCGGAAGAGAGAGTCCCACACCTCACCTGGGTAACAAAATAGAGCCGACTGTGTGAGCTGGCCCTGAGGGCATGAGAATAGGAGAGCAGGTCATGCCTGTCATGTAGTGAGAAAAAGATTCTTCTCTCCCCTCCTACCTGCAGCAGATAGGAGACCTGACCCAACTCTTCAGCAGTCACAGCATTCCGGAGAATGGGCCCTGTGCCTCGCCCAGTTAACCCTGTAGAAGGAGCTTGGGAGAACTACCCCCAATTGCCTGAGGTAGTTGGGAGAATTGGCTCTGAGGTTAAAGATGGGAAAGCTGTTCCTGCCCCTCCCTGGCTGCAGCACTCAGGAGATCAAGCTCTGCACCTCAGGGCAGCGCAGCAGAACAGACACTGTTGGAGGGGGAGTGGGTAAGCCAGCTGCAACTGCAGAAAGTGGACCCTGCACCTCGCCTGGACAGGACAATAGAGCTGGCTCTGAAAGTGTATGTGTGGACCCTGAGGGATGAAATCAGGAAGTCTGGCCCTCCCCCTTGCTCATTGCTGCAAGGGTTGAACTAGCCAGGGCAATGCTGGAGAGCTCACCCTGGTGGTGAGAACGGGGGAGAACTGGTGGGCTGATATATCCTGCAACTACCTAGGCCCTGAATCAGGTTTATGAGTTGGTCCATCGCAACATCCACCCCATTAATGATCTGATGGAGCAAGTGATAGTGTCAGTCCTGCAGACCCAAGGCAGGACCTCCACGACACAAGGGAATGATGGGATATCCAAGAGGAGTTCCAGTGAGGACCCAGCACTGATATAGTGTAGCCGAAACCAGAGTCCTTGAACCAGACCAATGATTCTTTGCAATGAATACTTGCACATAAATATATATGGATAAAAGGATTTATTCAGTTTCACACTATAGCTTCCATGAAGAGAATTTCCCTCTTTCTTTTCTTTTTCTTTCTTTTTATCTCTTAAATTTATTTTATTGGGGAAGATGTAAATGTAGAGGATAGATATGAAAGTATGGGGAAGGAATGGGATTGAGAAGCATAGTGTTAGAGACACAAAAATTAAATAAAGAGAAAGTTGAAAATTCTGGGAAGCAGAATAAAGCAGATCTCTGTGAGTTCAAAGCCACTCTAGTCAACAGAGTGAGTTCCAGGACAGCCAGAGGTACACAGAAAAACCCTGACTTGATAAACCAAACAAAACCAAAGCAAAACATCAAAAAAAGATGTTTGTTAATAGAGAACCATAACTGTCCAGTGAACAGTGAAGGGACTGCAACATACTCAGTCCTAAATGGGACATCTATATATCTATGTCACACACACACACACACACACACACACACACACACACACACCTCCTTAGGCTTAAGAATCATCATGAAATAGAGGGTGTAAAGATGTTAAGAGAAAAAGACAGGAGAAGACTATAACAAAATGGTGTTTGCTGAAAACAGCAGGGCATTTGCACATGCAAACTTAGAGCACCTATGAGAACATGTGCAAAATCTGCACAAGTCAGACCAGTCACAGCACAGTAAACAGAGACTAACATGAGTCCCATGTCTATCTAAAGTGCTATTATTGACTGATGGCCAGTATTTTTTGACAATCCAGCCTCTGAGCAGTTTCCTATCATCTTTAGATGTCTCTACACCCATGCATGTACTAGCAGCATTACGGATATTTAGTACTTAGACAAGAAAAGAACAGCAGATCAAATTGGGAGGGAATAGTGTAGGTGACACACTTGGAGGGATTTGTCAAGACACACTTTACATGTATGAAGTTTTCAACAATAAAAGAAAAAATACACTATCCTTTAGAGGCTAATTACTTCACAACCAACTTTCTGATAGATAAAATCCATATTATTAAATAAAAATTTACAAAGCTGTGAGTCCATGTATTCAGTCCATTTCAACAATATCATTATAAGGATGTAATGATGGTGATTGTATTTATTTCCTGATAAGCATGCCTATTTGGATTTTAAAGATTCCAAGTAAGAATAAAGAAAAGAAATATTAAATAAGTTGTCAGACATAGATCTAATCACAATAAATATGAATGTATTAATAAAAATTAAGAAACTATGTAAATTCCAGCCATGTGCTCTGTAGGAGACAATATGGAAGAGTAAAGATGCTTGGAGTGAAAGGAAACATTCGCTACTTGCAGGAAGTAGTTTCAGTAGAAACATTTTCAAACACATTCTCTCAGCTTTCCTTAGCCAGCTGAACACTGATTTCCTGCAAATGGCAATTTGTCAAACTTAAAACTACATTTTCCAAGCTCCCTTGCAGTAGGTGTAGCCAATGAAGCATAAACTGTAGCTCCAAGGAAATCTCTTTAATAGAAGTTCACTCAGTCGGAAGGAAGACCCATTTTGCACTTCCTGCCATTTTCTCTCTCTGATGCCTGGAATGTGGATGTGAGCTGAAGGCAAAAATGAAAGCAGCATGCTCAAAGGGATATCAGGAGAAGAGATAAGGCATTGTTTTGAAGTAATTGAGGGCTGCCATTTTAGCTCTGCATGGCCTGGCTCCAGAATAAATAAACAAATGGATAGATGCATGGATGGATGGATGGATGGATGGATGGATGGATGGATGGCCGGACGAACAGACAGACAATGGATGGATGGATAGATAGATAGATAGATAGATAGATAGAAGTAAAATAATGAATAGCCACAAGACAGTTCACATAGTTTTTGGTAGCATACAGCTATATAATCATACAGCTACATAATAAGTTCTAAGTGGTATATAGATAAAATCATCAAAGACTGCTGGAGCGTGACTAAATATCACCAAATTACCCCAGGCATCTATTGATAACTAAAACATCACAACAAAAGAAAATCTTAACCATGATTATTTTTTTATCATTTTTTAAAATTATTTGTGTCAATAAGTTAAATAGCATACAAGGGTAATATGTCCAATAGCCAACATTACAAAATCACCTGGAAAATCTTCATTCATATGCTTTGCTAAGTCCAGTCTAATCTTAAACCTTAGATGTCTGCCAGAAAATCCACATGTAGCTTCTCTACATAGTCTCCTGTGATCAGTTAGGACGTTATCTCAGCATGCAAGTCCAGAGAAATGTTATTGCTGTTATAATCTTGTCTCCGAATTCCAAGAGTAATACTATCTCAACAATCACATTTGCCAAACTCAAGGACAGGGAATTAGGACATATCTAAAATGAGGTCTGCCAAATCACATTCTAGCAAGGATATTAAATCTAAGAGATATTGTCACTATTACCTTTCCTAAAATAAATAAATAAACATATAAATAAAATAAAAAAGGAGTCATGAAATATTTGACAGTATAGAAAGGCATTTTAATTTATTTATTTTTATTTTATTATTTTTTTTGTTTTTTTGAGACAGGGTTTCTTTTTGTAACAGCCTAGCTGTACAGTAACGAGATTTTGTAGACCAGGCTGGTCTTGAACTCACAAAGATGCACCTGTTTCTGCCTCCCAAGTGCTGGTATTAAAGGCATGTGCCACCACTGCCTGGATTAATTGAAATCTTTATACCTCGTTTACCTGGTTTTATCATACATCAAGAGCAATTGGAAAAACCAAAGGAAAATTAATAAACATACTATCAGCACAGGGAAGTTAAAAAAAATTCTCACAGCAAACTATAGGTTAGTTTAGAATATGAAACAGTGAAAGTAACCCAGATTCGAGCCACACTAAATATAAAAGCTGAAATAGGTGATTATATACAAGACATCAAAGGAAATGTAAGCAGACACAGAGGAAACCGGGCATGTAGAAAAGATATGAGTCACATGACAAAGCATAGATAATAAATATAGGTTAGTTTAAATGTGTTAGCTAATTACAAGCCTGAGCTATTATCTGAGCATTTACAATGAATATTAAGTTTCTGACTGATTATTTGAGAGTGACTGCTGACGCAGGAAAATGCTACCTACAAATGGCTTTCCAATGTGGAGCTGAAATTTCCCATTAGACCTGAGAAAGCTTTCAACAGATCTAAACACACAAACACAGAGCCAAAATGCAACTTCTTAGTCTCGTGTCGTTTGTGCCAACTGTGATACAAAGACATCTCCTAGCAGCTGGTAACACATCATGAGCTAAGCCACATGTAGGGTCCTGCAATCTATCACACAGGATACGGTACAGAAAGGAGTCCCCCAGCGGTGTGCTATGTGGTGGAGTGGATTTAGGGTTTTCTAATGCAGACAAAAAAGGTTACAGAAATTCAGTAAAGATAGATTCAGACAGAGAAAAACTTCTAAATAAGTTACAGTGTGTTAAAAATCATAGATAGGCCTGAGAGAGAAATGAGATGGTATTGACAGTCACCAAAAAGGAAATATATAGTTTTAAAATAATAAAGTATTTAAAATGGCTTAAAAGAAGTAAAGTAAAAGAAATAGTCAAGTGAAGATGGGAAATACACAGAAAACATTTATCTTATATATTATTGTGTTGTCTTTAAATCTTTTGGCTTATAAGAGACTATGGATAATGAAAACTGATGGATAAATCAACCTATATATTTCAAAAATATCTTTACTTCAAATTTTAAGTCAAAGTTATGTTTCTTTCACAGGAAATAAGAGGCTATGGACTCATTCCAGATTAAAGAAAATCAAGTTTGATCAAGAAAGACCCCCTAAAAAAATTTTAACGACAAACATAAAAATAAACCTAAAATACTATAAAACATAAAACATATTTTACCTATTCAACCACAAAACAAAAAATCATCTTTGACTGACTTGTATACAATGCACAGTCTATATTGTATTAATGCAGATATTGTTACCCTTAAAAATTTATGTAGTTTGAGAGCAAAAGGACCAAACACCAATAAAAATGTATGGCCCAGATGATCCAGCATCCAGAACAGTTCTAGAATGCTGATTAAGGTGATCCAACCTCACAGGATACTGCAAAAATACCTAAATATCTCTCAAGGTTCCTCCAAAGATATCCAATGCCCTAATGTAATTCCTTTACACTGTGTAAATATATGTCACTCTCAATGGTTTAACAACAAGACCAACAGCTTAACAAAATAAAGTTAGACAGGAAAGCCAAACTGAGAGTGATGGAAAGAATATGTGTGTCATCAGGGGAGATGTCAGCAGAAACAGAAAAAAAAAAAAAAAAAACAGGCATGAGTCACATGACAAAGCATAGATAAAAATATAGTTCAATTTAAATGTAAAAGTTAGCAAGTAATAAGCCTGAGCTATTGGCTGAGCATTTACAATTAATATTAAGTTTTTGTGTAATTATTTGAGAGTGACTGCTAACAAAGGAAAACTCTGCCTACACTTTACTGAAAAACATACTAGACATAAATATATTGTTTCATATCAAAGTACTGGGATTCATCAAAAAAGAGATTAAAAATTGTAGGTTGAAAAATATCATTTCTGCACAATAGAAGATAGACTAGTAACAAAGAATTTAAATCATACAAAAATCAGAGGTTAATAAATCTAGATCAATGTTCATTCCATAAAAATTACCAGATTAAGAATGTTGTTGAAGACCATCAATGATAGCAGAATGATGACGCAATCTTTCTTGTTAAATAGATTTAAGAAAATGTAAATCAAATCATTTTCCTTTATTGTTTTCTGCTTCCTCTGTTACTTCCTCATTCTTTCTTTTTTATCCCTTTTTATTATTCTTTCTTGTTCCATTCTTTGTAAAAATGTGGCTGATGAATTTAAAATCTTAATAGGAATAAATATTACCAAGTTTATTTACATACTTCTTGAAGAGGAAAACAAATTTAGAAAAGTTGAATTTATAACCATCAAGATTAAAAGAGATAGGTTAAAAAAAATCAGTGTTTTCAGTCATAAGAAAGTTGATTAGGTATAAAAAATGGAAAAAAAATCCAGAGTCTGCCCAACCATGCTACTGGCTCCCACATTCTAAGGTCCTAGTTTGGTCCTATGCTGTTTCATTACCTGTCCTGCCAGAGTTGGTGAACTCCCATTACCTTAGGTAAGCTGATTCAGTGGGTATTCCCATCATGGTCTTCACCTCTTTGCTCATATTCTCACACCTCCCACTCTTCGCCTGGTTTATTTTCTTGCAGTTAGAAATACCCTCATATTGAAACAACATTTTAGGTACAAAACCACCTACTTCTTGATGAACACTATCTTACTGAATAAAGCAAACTATCAGAATATAGAGTTAATAATGATTGTGACTAAAACATGTCATTTTCTATTTCTCATAAATATATATGTGTATATTACAGTCATATTTCTTTCTCATTTAGAAAGCAGTAAGTGTAATTGGTTCTAATAATGGAAATTAATGGAAAGATAAAAATTGAGTAAAGAACGTACAGTACTAGTTATTTTTGCATACCAGGCAATAGCAAAAATAAGAACTGGTACCTTAGAACTATAGTCTATTATCTACACAGGTTGCAGCGGAAGGATGACTGACAGAACTGACATAACCAGGTCAGAGTGTTCTGGCAGCATCTTCCAAGCAATAACAAAGGCTTAGGATGATCAGGGCCATGTGTCCCTCCTGAGTGGAGCAAGGGACTAGGTCTCATAGCAAGTAGGATAAGAACTCTATATAATTCTAAAGAACTGAAAACTGTGAGATACAGTAAATGATATTTTTACTCATATTATTATTTTATTCATATTATTATTTTAAAATGTAGGGTGATGTGTCAAACTAATACATTTTGGATATTAGTTCTTTAAGACATTCAAAATTCCAATTGTTAAAGACCACATTAGAGCATGAGACAGAGCTTTGCAAACATCCTCAGGTATCAATTTAAGATTTTCTCTGGTAGAAAAAAAACTATTTACAATTTATAAACCAGCATTCAATCAATTACCATGGAAAGATAGTCTTCTTCCTAATAAGAATCAGTATATTAGTGAAATAATGTTTTACTCTCCTTAAGGAGCTTTTAAGTTATAGGCAGAGATTCATAGAAAACTAAACGTGGGAAGAAGTCTTTGCAAGTCAAATTTGGGGAAACTTAGTTCCTCTGAAACTCTCACTCTCTGCAGCAATAAGGGGTGAAAGGAACTGAGTGTTACTGAGAGTAAAACTTCCAATTTTCTGGGGAAGTTTAAATTTTCTGAAAGTAAGTAGAAAAGTAATTCATGTGCTTTAAAAACTTGTTGAAATGAGATTGGATGTCATACAATTATAAAATGTGTGTGTGTGTATACACACACACACACACACACACACACACATATATATATATAATGTGTATGTTACATATTTTACCTTACATATAAATCCTTAGCAAGACTGAAGTAGCTCCAGACTTATTATACATTCATTTAGACCGTAATAAATGATTGTTTAAAAGAGGAAGATTTTTAAACAGTTTAATTCATAATGAAAAAAGTCCTTAGGCAAGTAGGATGGTTCAGCAGATGAAGTACTTCTAAGATGAAAACTGAATTCCATGCCTAGAATCTACATGGTGAAAGAAAGAACCAGCTATACACACACACACACACACACACACACACACACACACACAGAGAGAGAGAGAGAGAGAGAGAGAGAGAGAGAGAGCCATGTGTTTACACTTGGGCAAATTGCTTTTAATACATCAGCCTGTTGTGGTGTGATACCTAAATCCAAATTAGAGATAAGAAAAACATTAATGTGTCCATAAAAGATAAATATGTATCAGTGCGAATATGAACCATATTTCCAATAAAAGGGGGGAGCACTGTTCATAAACAAGTTTAAGTTTCACTAGTGCAACAAGAATGAGGAGCAGAAGGAGGGAGAACATGAGCAAGGAAGTCAGGACCACGAGGGGTGCACCCACCCACTGAGACAGTGGGGCTGATCTATTGGGAGCTCATCAAGGCCAGCTGGACTGGGACTGAATAAGCATGGGATAAAACCGGACTCTCTTCACATGGTGGACAATGAAGTCTGATGAGAAGCCAAGGACAATGGCACTAGGTTTCGATCCTACTGCATGAACTGGCTTTGTGGGAGCCTACCCTGTTTGGATGCTCACCTTCTTAGACCTGGATGGAGGGGGGAGGACCTTGGACTTCCCACAGGGCAGAGAATCCGGACTGCTCTTCAGACTCCAGAGGGAGGGGGAATGGAGTAGGGGGAGGGGGAGAGGAGTGCAGAGAGGGGGAGGGGAGTAGGGGGAGGGGGAGAGGTGTTGGGAGAGGGGGAGAAAAATGGGAGGCGGGGAGGAGGCAGAAATTTTTTTCAACAAAAAAAAATAAAATAGGAAAAAAAAGAAAAAAAAGCAAAAAAATACCATCTATTTTTAATTCTACAAAGGAAATAAGCATGAAACTGATATATAAGATTTGAAGGCCAAAGACTGCATTAGGGGTGCTAGGGACAAAGAAAGCCTAGCAGAGAAACATTGGTTTTTCTGAAAGACAAAAGAAAAAGAAAGTCTGTCCATGTGTTTCACAGAGACAGAATTTTGGCAAGGTGTACTTAAGGCAGAGCAAAGCACCCAAAGACAGACAGCATATTCAAAGAAGCGAGAAAAGCGTCAGTGTCATGGCAGAATAATTAGTTTCAAGAGGTAGCAAAGATTGGCATGATGCTCCTAGAAGGCTGCAGAAACAATCTGGATTTTGTTTGCAGTACAGTGTAAAGCTGTTAAGTTTTGAAATAATTATTATAATCCATTCCACATTCTGCCACGTGTAGGTGATGGTTCAGTGGTGATGAATATTAGAAGCGATGCTCTGAGGGCTGTTGCAGTTATCCAGGTCAAAAAGCATGGCAGTCCTAACTGAAGCTGGACAGAACATGTCACAGAGTCATCTGTAGGAATAAAGAAAGGAGGCCTACTAGAGATATCCACTGAGAAGCCTCAGGAATGTTCATAGAGTTGAAGGGAAGCAACTGTTGAGCTGTTCTCTATCACCATTTGACTGTTTACCTGAAGTCGTGGAGGGTAGAGTCCAAGACTTTTGCTGAAGGTCCGCAGCATGCTAAGGATACACATAGGAAGAAATTATGGAAAATAGAAGTGAGTTTGACTAAAGGAATAGTTTTACAAACGGGCTAGTTGAGAAGCTACGGCTGTGAAATTAGGTGTTGTATGCAAAAGGAAGAGAAGTAAAAGACAGAGAGCTAGCACAACGCTGAAGAAGGAACTTGCCGTATCCTCACAGCTAGAGATCCACACACTTAGAAAAATAAAAGGCTTTCTGCTTGACACAATTGCAAGAAAACAGAACATACAAGTTTAAAAGTATGAAAAGACATGGAAGCAACTAATTTAAGAAAAAGAGCCAATGGTCTAGAAGTCATACGGTCACTGCACTGCTGTTCCAGAAGTATGCGAATGACAGAAGTTAGGCCTGTTTCATGCAGATATACGATCCTTAAATCATGATTACCACTTTGAGAAGGGAGAGCCAAGAAAGGGTTATAATAATAATTCTTATAAACATCACGATAAGTGTGGACAGGCAGACCTACCACTGTGATCGCAAATGCTTCTGCTTGCTTATGAAACGACATCTCTCTGGTGTTTATTTATGCTCATGGGATGTTGCCAGCTTTCTGAGAGGGCTCCACGTGGGATAATGGCAACTCTAAGTAGCAGTTCCCGTGGCTAGGCGTAAGGTCATGGTGTGCTCACTTGTGGCTCCTAAACAGCTGTTCGTGGAAGCTTGGAGCACTGAACCATTGAGGATATTCAGGGTTGAATTCCCAATATTAAAACTGTCCTATCCTCTTTGATGTTTCCTCTCTTCTCTTTATTCCACTGACAGAAGGGCCTATCTAGAATTTTTCTCATTCTATTTATAATTTTAGAATTTTGTATATAAACTATCCCACTGCTTCCCTCTCTAAATCCTCCCAGAACTCTGAACTGCATCTCCCTCCCAACTTCATTTCTGCCCTCTTTCCACAGCCCACTAAGTCCCATTAGTACTGCCTATATGGGCACGAATGTAGGACTACCCCCTGAGCATGGGCAAATTTCTTGAAGAAAAGTGACTCTCCATCATGGGACTTACTCACTTAAAGTAGCTCAAAGATTCTACAGTCACTAACTCCTAAGTTGATTTACATTAGAACAACCTTTGGAAAGTATAAATTTAGAGTTCTTTTGAACAACTTTACACCACAACTTCAGGAGATCAGATTATTCATCTTAATAGATATGTTTCTGAAAATACTCAGTGCAATTAATAAAAACTTCTATTCAGAGCTTTTATTACATATTAAAATATCAAAACAAATGAGATTTTTAAATCTTCCATCTCTGGTCCATAATTATTTTTCAAGTCACATGCCACCATCCCATGCACCTAACTTGAGCTGTAAACTTCCTTTTATTTTACTTATTTAGATTCTGAACCTTTCAGCAAACAGAAACATTAGAAGTTCAATATTCTCATTGTGAAGCTAATTTGCCCTGATGACTCCACAGATACTAAAGATAAATATAAATCTTTGCTTAAACACTCACTATCCCATTGAGAGTCCTGTGTCTATTTCCTCTATAAGATTTTTTTTTTTTTTGCTTTTTTCGAGACAGGGTTTCTCTGTGGTTTTGGAGCCTGTCCTGGAACTAGCTCTTGTAGACCAGGCTGGTCTCGAACTCACAGAGATCCGCCTGCTTCTGCCTCCCGAGTGCTGGGATTAAAGGCGTGCGCCACCACCGCCCGGCTTCCTCTATAAGATTTTGTGTGTGTCAAAAAAGAAAGAGATGGTTATTCTCTACTTTGTGTCTTCAGCATTTATCATAGTTCTGGGTAAGCATGTTGTTTCTTTGACGCTCATGCAAGCTAAATCAAAAGATGTTGTGCTTGAATAGAAATGATATTTAGTCAAAATGCAACTGCTTAGCACGTTCTTGAAATATTTATAAAAAAAAAAAACTCCATCAGCAATGGAAAGGAATTCCCAACTCAGAATTGAATGGGGGAGGGGGCTAAAGATGAGACTTCAAAAAAGATGTGAAAGAAAGAAATCAATGTTTGAAAATTCTTAAGCTCAATTTAAAACGTTCATATAAGAGTAGAGAAATGTGTCAATCAAGCCTAAGTGTCTATTTAAGGTACAGAAATGATAAGAGTAAAGTGCTGAAGACACACCAATAACTCTTAGTGATAGCTCTGACACCATCAGATTAAGCTCTGGCACTAGCCTTAGGGTCCTTGTTAACTTCCTTTCCTTCTTCTCACTGGAATTGAAGACACGAAGACCTCCACCACTTGCTTTGGGCTCTGCAGGCAATGGATAAAATATGAGCCCCCAACAGGAAATGATAAAGCTGAATAGCAAAAACGTGAGCACTGGTTTCTCCACTTGTTATCTTCTTGTCAGGGAGGAAGATGGGGGGATTCTTTAATGGAGTAATATGTTCTGAGACCCAGTTTCAGTAAATTTTAAAAAAACAACTCCTACACTGCTACAAAGATTTTAGAAAGGGCCACAACAAATTGCAAAATATTTTACAATGTAAACTTCTCATACTTTTGTGCTCACAGTGTACCTACATTTTCTGATCTTTTATCAGTCTTTCCTTGAAAAATATCTTCAAAATCTAAGCAGGACTAGTGATACTTAGTGGCAGAGAAGTTGGAAAGCATGTGTCAAGCCCAAGGGATCCAATGACCCTTGCCACAAAAAGAAAACAAACCACCTAACAATGGAGGTGTGTAGTACTAGGGGCGGTGGGGCTGCGTTCCCAGCACCCCGGTCGCCTGCTCGGCTAGCTTATGCCCCGAAATAACAACACAAAAACTGTATTCATTTAATCACTGCTTGGCCCATTTCTATCTAGCCTCTTCTAGGCTAATTCTCACATATTAATTTAGCCCGTTTCTAATCATCTGTGTTGCGCCCCTAGGTGCGCTTACCGGGAAGATTCTAGCCTATGTCCATCCTGGGTCGGAGCTTCATAGCGTGCATCTGCCCAGGAGCCAGGAGCATGACGTCTCTCTGAGGAGTCTGCTCCCGAGAGGAGAGCTGTCGAGTCTGAGCTCACTTCCTCTTCCTCCCAGCGTTCTGTTCTGTTTACTCCTCCCACCTATCTTCTAACCAATAAAATGGGCCAAGGCAGTTCCTTTATTAGCCAATGACCTTCCTCCATCAGAGGTGGACTATTTTTTTTTTTTAAATTTGGGATCAAAAGGGACAAGCAAGATAATTGATAAAGTTACCATAAATTTGAAGTCAATTTAAAATATAAGGTGAGTTCTGGGTCAACTTGGACCACAGAATGAGATCCTATCTCGAGAGAGCAAAAAGATGAAATTGTAACTTTGCAATGATTATCCAAATTAATCATATTATCTCATTTAAATATTCATTGAACGAATTGTGCACAGCATGTGATCTCAAAGACAATAAAGGAATATGTTCTCTTGGGTAATAGAATTTAAACCAAACAATGTTTTATCTGCCAAATCTCTAAATGGTACTGCTTGATATCTGAGTACAAAATAGTTTATTACTATATTCACATGTTTCTTGAGTTTTACTTTCTCCTTAACGGAAAATAATGCTATTTATTTACATTCTTATGGACTTTACATTTCAGGCCAAACTTTTCATATCACCCTGATGAGATAATAATAATAATTTTGACAGAATCATATTCCTTGACTATGGAAAAATAATTATGATTGAAAGTACTACTTTTTTCTTCCAATGGATTATTGTTAGTACTCAGTGGCCACCAGGCAATGTACGCATCACAGACAGGTGGCAGTTGCAGAGAAGAGATGTTCAGCATCTTGAGGAAGCACATGAGTTATTATGAAAGAGAGCGAAATCCGGCCCATATGTACAGTATGTGTGATGAATGTGCTGTGTGATACACAAGTATAATAAAGTGAAACTAGTGTTTTGGTAACAGATACAAAAGGGGAAATCACATACATGCAGATCTATACATTTGAACCTTGTAAGTAAATCAAGCCCTACTTTCAAATGGACAAAACTCAAAGGCCTAACTGTCTCAAAGTGACCAGGTCATGGTATCTCAAGTCATATTCCTTGATTGTTTTAAATGCAGATACCTACCTTCATATTTAAGTAATTTCATCTTGATTCATGTGTTCAAAATAGGCTGATCCCTGCCTTCCTTAAAGGAATATTAAATGAATATAGTTAAAACGAAAGAAAGTTAAGTGTCACTGGAAAGAATAAAGTTAAAATAAAATAAAAGAGAATCTTGGTATCAAAGAAAGGCTCATTACATTACTATTTTATTTATCTGGCATAAATAATAAATTGTATTTTTCAAGATGAAGGAGGGCGCAATCATCATTTCTTTGTGTTCTTTAAATAATAGATGAGACATTTATAAAATTGGACTCCAGCAATGAACTGTTTTTACAGTCTAATATCTAGTGCACACTCCCACTGACAGTACACTCTCTTCAGCCCAAGCGAAGTGTGCATCAGAGCTGTGTGGCTCGGGTGGATTGACAGCTGTGCCCCGCAGAGCAGGTTAAGTCTTACGGAGCAGGAGTCCACATCGGAGCCAAAGCTCATCCTTGAAAGACAAGCTTGACAGCCTCTGAGCATGCTGGAGAGCTCATTTGTTGGGCTTCTTAGGATGATTCACTCCCGCAAAGTTGCATGTCATTAGGAGCATTTGATAATTCTTGTGGACTTTGTTTCCTGTCATATCAAGTATTATTTATTAGGAGCAAATTAAATTTCTCAGTAGTTCTGACTACTGAAATGGAAATGTTTATCAAGAACCGTTTTGCTTTTGGGTTGTCACATACCCATGAGCTTAAAGTGTCATTTCTGCTCAGCATTAGTAACGTCACCCAATGACTCTTTTTTTTGATGGTTACATCTAATTTTGCATGAAGTAAACTGTGTCTGACACTCAGTGGATTATTAATGAATACATATTTAACAAATGACTAGGCATTCAGAGGAATGCCTTAAATGAAGTGGGAAAGATGCCAAAACTCTATTCCCAAGTGTGAGAAAGTATTGGTGAAGGATCAGTTAAGGCGGATAACTAAAGTATAATTTATTTTTAAATGTAAAAGTTTTAAGCGAGATCCATCATACCACTATACTTTCTTCAGTGATGAAAACAACACAAAAAATTCTTTGCCTTATCTCTCGGCACTCTATAGAAATGCCAACAAACCCTTGCCACCAGACAGAAACAAAAGGATTCAAAGATATATTGCTAAAACAGTGCCAGGACAACTGCTGTCTCTATCTGAGAGCAGTATATGACTAAATATGAAATGAATTTTTGAAATAAGGGCTGCATCTTGCCCAAATAATTACTGTATTAAAACCAATGTCACTTTTGTGAGGGGCAGGCAGATGAGATATTTGGCCAATATCTTATCTTACGTACCATAGCTTATTTCTTCTGCAGCTGCATATTTCCCCCTTCGTTCTTTGCCTCGATAAAGCCAAATACCAGAATGTTAAATAAACTTCAAAGTTCAATTTCCACCCCCGTGATGTATTTGCCTGAAAAACGACATATTAGCGCTGCCCTGTTTCCTCACTGGAAAGCATCGTGTTTGCTTTGAACTCGCCCTCTAAAGTGCCATGTAATACACATCTATGTATTTTATACATAGGACTTTTCATCACTTACACTTTCGACCTTACTTTTATTATGTCTCACTGCTTTTGTCTTAGTAAGAAAACCTTAAAGCAATCCTTAAGACAATTGAGTTTTCAAAACATTAAAATTACTCACATATTTGTTGCAGTCTCAGGAAATGAGGCCAAACAGACAAACTGGGTTGAGATCAGGACTGCTGTTAGAAAATCAGAATCAAAGGCAGTGGGGACTTACAGGCCTATTTTTAATGTTACGCAGGAAAAATGCACAATGCACTCTATTGAATTTCCCTCTGACTTGGGAAAAGTTATAATCGTTTCTAATTTTCTTTTTTGTGATATATGGCCATCTGAAATCAAGCAAGCAGAAATTTCTAAATGTCAAAGTATAAAGTATTTAATAAACAAAAGGCACAGCCAAAGAGTCTGCTGTATTCTGGAAATGCTCCCTACACAATGAAGCTGACAAGGCAGCCTGCCATTGTAGCATTAATTGCAGGCTTCAGAATGGAAGCATATTTCTCTGCAATTAAGAGTCTCTGAAACTCAAGTATGATCTACAACAAGATTCTCTTCATTTATGGTAAATTGTTTCATAATTATGGCATCAAGTGATATAAGTGATGGCTACCGGACAGTCTATGCTGGAGAAAAACAAGTCTCCATTATGGTTGTTGTTCTCTCTCCTTTCTCTCCTGCTTCTCCAGCGCCAGTGCTAATTGTCTGGTGGGAAAGGCAAGACTTGGAGCGCCTTACTGGATATTGCGAGGGGACTCTCTAAGGAGCACAGGGCACAGACCAGGCAGAGTCGAATCCTCTGTGGAGGTCGTTCTGTGTAGGAAAGGTGCTCTAGTTCTGAGAACACTAATACATGTGTAGCCAAAAGATTCCAAACCTGTCTAAAGTCACAAGAGAGGTAAGAAAGACTCCCCAGGACAAGAGTAAAGGAACCAGGATATCTTTATCTGTCCCAATTGCAGCAATGTTGACAGGTATACAATAGTCAGTGCATCCACATACTAAAAAACAAAGAAATGCATTCTCATCCCCACCCTATAAGTGACTGAGAACAAGGGATGCCACGAATCATCATGCTTTGTGTTCATTTGAGTGTGGATGGTGGGAGATCTTGGAAAAGGCAAACTGAAAAAGACAGAAACAGATATCATCTTGGATTCCAAAAGTTGGCCAGATAAGTATTGGCCAGGGCTTTCAAGATGGCGAGCTTTCTCCAGCCCTAGTTGGCAAGATTTCAAGCTGTGCCAATAAAGCAAATGGAAATTTCTCTGCTTTCCTTTGCAAAGATCGCTAACAATGCTCCTTTGCCCATGGACTGCTATCATTTTTGGAGATTAGGAAAATTTTTCTCAAGCATAGTTTGTCCCAGCCACAGCATGGCATCATTATTATGTTCCTGCTCACATCCATCCTGAATAGATTTTTCTCCATCTTCCCTGGATCAGATATTACACAGCCTAGTATCTGCATTAGCAAAGTCTTTAATCTCAGTATTAACCCACATTTCTTAGCATTACGTATTGATAAATGGCATTGAGGTGATTAGAGTGATCTTACACTGCAAAGTTTTATCCTAGTATCGCACCATCACTAAAATCTAACTCCTGGTCCCCAGAAAGGAGGCTACAGCTGTCAGTTACTCAATATGTCACTGCCTCAACACCACTCGGCACAACCTCCTTTGCTTTGAATCATGTTGCTAGTCAGGATTAACATCTTCTCACACGGGGCCTGTTTCTAATATGTAATCACTATTGTAAGCAAACAGATGCCCATGTCCACATCCCTGTGTGAGAACCACAGTTGAAGAGGAGGCCCCAGCAGTCAACACAGCTCTGCCTTTAGATAAGAACCGTGGATACAGTAACTCCTGATGAATTAATTCAGTCAGCAGAAAGTGGAAGTCACCGGGAATGTCAGCAAACAGTGGAAGAATCATTTGCTCTAGGATTACAGAGCAAGAGTAATTATGTCCCCGTAAATTACCATTTATTCTTGCTTCTTGTTTCTTTTACTTCCTTCCTGCCCAAATGGACAGAGTCCAGAAGGATTCTGTGCCCAAATGAAACTTGAGTAATTAATTTCAAATATTTTTTTCTATTTTCTATATTAAAAATATGAAATCCGGAAGTGTGTTATTTGTCAAAGGCCACCTACCTAATTAGAGGAATGTTATTTTATCATTCATGGAAATTATCACCTCATGAAGGTGATTTTTATTATGCCTTTTTGTTGTGTTTATATTTTTCACTATTTGTGCAGTGTTAATTAATTAAAATTATTCATTCAATTTTGTAAGTCTATGTCATCTGTTTTTCTAGAAGTCATGCTATTTAAGGAATGAAAAGCACATGAAGAAAATGTCAATACTGACACATCTCAGCACGTTGCTGTAGTTACTGCCCTTGGAACTTTCGGAAATTAGAAATCATAATCATGTATCATGAGTAATGCATCTGTTCTATGTCGTCCTCTTTATTAGTTTTAGTAAATTGTTCATTAATTGAACACATTAATTGTTCAATACTATTTTTATCCATAAAAGGCTATCATTAATTTAAGCACTACTACTATTCAATGCTGGTTATTTTGGGTTTTGTCATCATATTACTTACTCAGAATGCAATGCCCTGAAATCTAGTGAAGCTATCCTTAATCTCATTGCTGCCAGAAATGTGGAATCTTATATTCTAAGTTATTTGGTATTTTAATTAATTTGAAAAATGATGTATGCTGGAGGTAAATAGGTGGGATTGAGTGAATGTATCTAAGTCTAATTGCTAAGTCACACAAAATGTAAAGTAATATTAACATGTAACCTAGAATTTTCTCTGGTTTGAAACCATTTGTTTTATAACATTGTTATATTTACTTTATTCATCTTCATGGCTATAAATATTAAAAACAATGATTAAAATATGAATACCTAATCCAGAATTCCCAGAAGAATGGTAAATGTAATATATGTTACATGTCAAACATTTAAATATCAATAGATTGACATATCTTGTGCAGCTGTTCCTGTAAGAAAAAACTTTTCAATACTCTATATATTATTCTTAAAGCACAACTCGTTACCATTATAAACTAAATCACTTCATTAAATTATATTACTACTAGGTGTGACAAATTCTGATATATTCTTTATCTTCTATCTGATTCTACGCTTATCTATATTATTTATGATGGGGAACCCCTGCCAGCCAATGACTTTTAAGAGGTTGGACCAGGTTAGGGTATGACCTTATGGGTACCCAGAGCAAACCACTGTCCCAACCAGAGCTTGCTCTTTCTGGTTCCTGCATTACACACCTGAGACTGGACCTCTTATTTCTGTTCCACGAGTTTGGCTATTATAATAAAGAAAATATAAGTGGAATCTTTTGGTGTTAGCTTAGGATTCTTTGACCCCCAATAGCGGGAGTATTTGCTATTTCTGTTTATAATATTTGTACACCTATGCAAAGTCGTTTGTCAGATTGTATGCATGCATGATTCTACCTCTGCTTAAGACATTTTGTATATTGATACAATTTTAGGATGTATTTATCAGATTGCATTATATATTTCTACCTCTGATCAAGACACTTATACATTATTTACATATTGAGATCGTTGTCCTCATTTGCTACATAGATGTTTAAAGATTGTTTAATATTCTAATATGAAATCTTAGTCTTTAACTCACACAGTTATTAAGTATTATAGGTCAATAGTCGTCCATGTTTGTCATACTTATATTTAGACTAATCAAGTTCTTTAGATATATTGAGATTGTATTCTGCATAGATATGTAATCTTCTACCACTGCAAAGAACTGTAGATCATGGCATTTTAATAGCTTATGGTTCTGTTGATGTGAAACACGATTGCTTCTGACAGCACCAATCTATTCCCGAGAGAATGTTGAGCACCAAAGATATGCCACTTGGAGTTTGTTTTCTTCTTGAAACAATTGGCCTTTGGGCAAGGAACTGCCCATGCCTCAACCACAGACAAAGTACACTGTGTCCAGACTGAATAAGCAGAACTCAAGAAAAAAGACTGCCAAACCTTGCCAAGATAGGATAAGACAGTTCTAAAAATTTTCCAGCCTCTAAAAATGGTCTGTCAGTTATGCTAGGACTTAGCCAAAATTGGTTGCTTCAACATTGCAAATGAGACTTTGGGTGATGGCTCAGATAGTCAGTTGACTCTATCACATACTGCACATTTTGGAAGCTGCTTGATAGCACTTCCTGCCTATTCATGTAATATTATCTCTCTTCTCAGGCCTTTGATGGGGTTGAAAATTGAAATAGTCATAGTTGCCTTCCTCTTATGATTTAGCCAAGTCATTTCCAATCCAAAACTTAGACTCTTTAGGATAAAATGTTTATTATAACATTTAGCATGTTTTCCTTACTTACTATTGTTTATGTTGGTTATAATCCTAATTTTATACTTGATATCTGTTCCTGGTGTATATAGTTTTGTATTGAGTTTGGAACTCTCTTATTTAGACAAAAGGGGGAGCTGATGAGGAACATCTGTCAGCCAATTACCTTTAAGATATTGGACCAAGTTAGAGTGTGACTTTTTGGGTACCCAGAGAAAATTACCGGTTCACCCAGGGCTCTCTCCCTCTCTGGTTTCCGTGTTATGCACCTGAGGTTGGAATTTTCATTCCTGTTCTGTGAGTCTGCCCATTATAATAAAGAAAACATAAGTAGACACTTTTGGTGTCAGCTTGGGATTCTTTGACCCATGTCTTCACCCCCAATAATTTTATTTTTACTGTTAGGCAAAATCCACTAAACAATTTTCATAGTATGCTAAATATGCCTTCATTGCTGTGGAAAGTGAATGGTATCAATAATGGGGATGCTGAATGGAAAGTGAGTGGTATTGATCATGAGGAATGCTGAGGAGATGGTCTAGGGCATGCACTGCCTTGCAGATATAGAGTTCAGAGGATAACCCACACAAGTCATTTCTCACTCTCTCTACTTTGAGGATCTTGAGGTTCAAACTCAAGTTGTCAAGCTTGATGGTTCATATTAGATGAGACATATTATTGGCTCCCTAGAATGTTACACATTGAGGAGAGAATTTCAGTGTCTGGAAAACACGTGCTGCAAGAGTGTAATTTCATTTTCTGAATAACTAATATTCGCAGATTATGTGGATGAAAGAGTATCTCAAAAGTTAAAAGAGCGAAAGGAAAGTTATTTTTCAGAAGCAAAACATGTAGTATACAAACTAAATAAGGCTTGATAGAGGCTTAGAAATAAGAATTATTTTGAAAAATCCTAGATGGCTGTTTTTCAGCATGAGAAAAAATAGTTTGAAATCTAAAATGAATTCTTTATTTATACCTTAAGACTCCGACCTGACTCCTTGTACATTAACATTCTGCACACTGAAAATGTGCTAATACAGAGTCATGTAAATGTGCGGGTCAAGGAGTTCACTTGGTTTCTCTGGGCATTAGCACAAAGATACTTGCTCCTTTCAATATAGTCTCTAATTCATTTAAGTATTACATTTTCAGCTCTCAATTAGGTTTTCAAATCTTAGTAATCTGATGAATT
Organism: Microtus oregoni; assembly: GCF_018167655.1. Taxonomy (NCBI): domain Eukaryota; kingdom Metazoa; phylum Chordata; class Mammalia; order Rodentia; family Cricetidae; genus Microtus; species Microtus oregoni. The sequence goes on from NW_024543060.1 coordinate 23,212,151, forward strand.
TTCTTGCCATCATGTCTCACTTTTAATAATTTAGTCCCTAACTGCATTCCTTGATTTTTATGTGATGGTATCATGACCTACTCAGAGTTTCTTAATATGCTTTCTATATTTATGCATGTAGAAATGTTCATACATTTACCATATTAACTTTGGATATTGAATGAATAATGAGGATCCCTAAAACTTTACTGCCAAAAGTAACTTTACTTATTTGTAAATTTTAATCAAAATTATGCATTTGTTTTAATGTATTTATGAATGAAATAGCATTAAAGTTTTACTACATCCTGCTCTGAATAGAGATATTCAACATTTTATATTCTTGGTAATCATCTGTTTTTAAAGAAAATTTTATATGTAGCATATATCATCTATTGTATATTCTTCCAATGAAAAAGAAGTTGAAGAAAAACATTCCTTATGCAAAATCTTTTTACCATCTTGTATTTTCTAAAAACCTTTTTTCCTAAAATAGGTAATAAGATTAAGAGGACTTATGGCAGATTTTTTTATAAACACTGGAAGAAGGTATACTACAAATAAATTGAATATTGAGCACGTGATAATGTTTAGGAAAGTCATGAATAAATCCTTCCCAAGGGTTATAATGGATAAAATCTTTTTGCTTCACCTTCTTGAAACACTAAAAGAGAAATAAGACCGTTTGAATCTCTGTAACGGGTGGCAATCTACATCCTAATGGAGACTGGAGTCAAGTGTGTCTGCTAAGTAACCAGACACAGTGTAATTAAAGAAAATACTCAAGACAATGAAATTGAGAAAGCCATAAAAATCATGGAATTTATTAAAAATAATGCATGTTATTAAAATGACAGCTAATGCTTTCAGAGTGTATTTCAAAGAAAAGATAAAGTTTCTTGGGTGATTTACGGAGAACATTGGAGCATGGTTGTTGTCTGACATTTCAGGGCTGAGTTTTGTGGGGCTCTTCATTCATGACTTGCACTTGCCCTCATCCTTTCTCCCAGAATGGCTTATGTTTAGGTTTGTGCCTTCAGTCTTTTTCCCAGTGTTTCTCACAGATTGCTGGGGATTAGCTTTGTCTCACAGTCTGTGCCCTTACCAAATTTGCAGTTCAGTGCAGTTCCAGAAAAGAAAATTGTGTGGTAAGTCAATTATAAGAAAAGATGAGTGTGTTTGGAGGTTATCACACTATTTATGTGACTTGTTCTTTCACATGACCCAGGTTTAGACCCAAATCTCACTTCTTCCGATAGCTCTCTCCTAAACACTCTTTGTGTAAGACCCATCTCTCATCCTTTGAAAAAGATCTTGTTTTACTCTCTTAATAAAGAAATTTGACATGTTTTCTCCAGATATACTGGGTTTCAGTGTTTTATGTTTTACCCTGGATGTGGCACATTCCCCAAGTCTGCTACACAATATAACGTAAAAGTTAGATAATCAAATAAAAATATTCAAGCAAAATAGAAGCCTATTTAAGCAAGTGTGTTCAATATTGTTTTACCTGTCCCAAAATATATTATATACAACTTCTTTGTTGGCTGTCTAGATTCTGTATTTGTGACATGTTTTAGGAAAGGAAGGGTAATTACTCTGAAAATATTATTGTTGATGGAAGAATCATTTATAATGTAGGTCTAAAATAAAGTACAAATAATAAGACATACATGACTTCTTCCCTTGTTCTGATGAAACACAAAGGTCCACACCAGATGCTGCCATTAGATATTAGACTTCTCAGCCTCCATAACGGTTTTTAGGAGATAGAAATATGTCACAGAACATCCATCCATAGATTTATGGACATTCTTTTGGAATAGATGGACAGCAACTGTTAGAGTTAAGTGCCATAGAAAAATACTGGCTTCAGAAGCAAAGAATGAAGAGAGAGTTACAAAAAGGGGGGGGGGGATGGTTCAGACACCATTTTAGGGGGGCTCAGCAGGAAGGCAGGAATCTTCCTGACAATCTTGTGAGTTAAATCTAAACAGAAAATATGAACATGAAAAATACCCACTGACTGGCCTGTGGATAATACCTTCTGATGGCAAGACAAATATCACCTAGTTCAACATAGGATATAAAATGCCACTGTGGTTCTGTTCTCAAGTCTGTAGGTCTCCTTCTTTCTGGAAAATTATTGGTCACAGAACTACAAGAGAGGAGGGAAGAGAAGACACGAGCAGGGTTCAGAAGGCCGTGAATATGATGAAAATTGTCTTCTAGAGTCAGCCTCAGTGAGACAGCTCAACTTTATTTCAGGTTGACGAGGATCTATAGAATGGGGACAGCGGCTGGGGCATCACCTAATTCCATTTGATAGTACACTTCTATCATAAAGTTGGAGTACAATAAGTATCACATGGACAACAGAGAGGGGCATTTGCAGGGACCTGTGTCAAAGTTCACACTTAAGTCAGGGGAATAAAAGAAAAAGGGAAGAAAAAGGATAAGTCAGGCATCCAGGTTCAGGGATACCTACCAGATAAGGTCAGTCAAAGAGCAGGAAGCACTGCTAGGTAAGAGGATATTTTTATTTTGCAAAAAATCTCAGAGAACTGTCCAGAGATGGATTAAGCCTTAAGCAGCAGAACCCTTCAAAATAAACACTTAACAACCCAAAGAGCCAGTATGGAAAGGCAAGGCCAAACAGAAAGAGTTTGGATCCATAGTCATGAGACTACAGAGAGTTAAACTGTGTATGTACCCAGGAGATGACCACACAGCCCACTTCTCTATCATTCCTTACTTGCTACCTAATATTGTAGTCCAGCTTTCTTCTCCCCCATTATTCTTCTATCTAAAAATAAAATAAAAATCATGCTTTCTCACAGAATACAAGTAAATCTGGGCCTGGTGGTCATTCATTCATCAAAGAACCATACAGATAATGCACTATGAAAGTACAAATAGAACAGTTGATGCCTGTGGACACCATGAAATGCTACATTTATGAGTCATGGCATAGAAGAATTGGGAGACATGCAAGCAAAAGGCATAGAAAATAGATTCAACAAAATTATAGCATTAAAAATCTCCCAGACAATACAGAAGTGATTATTTAGTTATTGAACCCCACTGTTGCTTTTGCTGTTACTGGAGGCTTCCCTTACCAATAATTTGTAGTGTGGTACCATATGCCTAGTACTGAGACTGTCATTTAATAATCCTTTCTTCTAGCATCCACATAATTTTCCCTTTTGCTTTTAAAATATAATCTTTATTGGGTTATACACATGGAATGCAATATCAGAAGTAAATCTTATCCAAATGAAGCGTTTAATGCAGGTTTCCCTGTAGCATTTCGTATTATATTTGTTAAGTTATATAAGTGTGAAGAAATGTTAATTAATGCTTGTTGCATTTCATGCAAAAATATAATAAAAGTGAAAACACAGATGAAAGAAAGGGAGGGAGAAAATACTAAACATTAGAAGTTTAAATTTTAGCTGGGTAAATTGCTACAAGAAAGGAGGGAGTAAGAGGATTTAGCTAAAACTATGATTGTTTAAGAAAGCCTTATGAAAAGTTTTTAACCCACATAAAAATATAAATAAACTGAATTGAAGACCGAGATGTAACTCCAAATAGCCATTATCAGAGAAACTTCCTCCTGAAGTAGGTGGGAACAAGTATAGAGACTCATGGCAGACATTCTACTATAGAAAATGAAAATTTGCAACTCCTGTCCTAAAAGAGATATCTCCATCAAATTCCTTCCCTTAGAGTTTATGGAATGCTGAGGAAAATGAGTCAGAAGAGGTAGAAGAGCCAGAGAGGATGGAAGACACCAAGGAACAAGGCATGATCACATTACATACAATCTCACAGCGACTGAGGCAGCATGAACAGGGCCTGCATAGTACTGTACCACATCCTTTGCCTATATATTGTGACTTTTAGAGTAGTGTTTTTGCAGAATTCAAACAAAGCAGATCTCTTTTGTATATGCCTTTTCTTTGGCTCCATTCTGTTTTTTTTAATTAAATTCCAACATGTTAATTTTTTTTTATCTTATATCTTATTCTTTTCCCTTTTAGAACCCTGTTTGTTTTCTAATGAGAATAAGAAAGGAAGTGGATCCTCATAGGTTGAAAAGAACTGGGAGGAATAAAAGGAGGAGGAATTGTAATCAGGATACATTATATAAGAAAAAAAATCTATATCCAAAAAAAGGGTTTGTAAAAGGTATCTAGAGTTTAAAAGGAGTCAAGAAGATTTTTTAATAATATTTGTGAAATTAATGATATATTATGCTTTTGGTTTATATTATAAATAGGTTTTTGATAAAAATTCAATGAAGGATGTTATGGTTTGAATGAAAATGGTCCCCATAGGCTCAGAGAGGGTGGCACTATTATGAGGTATGCCCTTGTTGGAGGATGTGCTTCACTTGAGTTGGGCTTTGAGGTTCAAATTGTTCAAGTTAGGCCCAGTGTCTTGGTCTTATTGCTCTCTTCCAATCATCTCTGGCTCTTACAATCTTTCCCCTGAGTTCTGAGTGAAGGAATTTGATGGAGACATCCAATTTAGACTTCTTATAATGTCTGACTGTCTGGCTCTGCATCTGTTCCCATCTGCTACTGGAAGAAACCTTTTTGATGGTGTCTGGATAAGACAGTGAACTGGCAGTATAGCAGAATATCATTAAGAATCATTTAGTGATTATTTTAGACCAGTAATGTTTGGTTTTACGTTAGCTAGATCTCTTGACTATCTAGTGTCTGGTTCTTGTTTTTCAAGCAGTGTCTCGAGTGGGTTCTTTCTGAGATCAAATCACACATTGGTTGGCTACTCCACAATTTCTGTGCCATCATTGCTCTAGAATATTTTGCTAATAGGATAGATTGTAGGTCAAAAGTTTTGTGGCTGTGTTGCTGGTGTGTTTCTCTTATGGTAGTTTTTAGAGTACCTTACCACAACAAAGAGACTAAGAAGTATGGGTGAGGGTTTCATAGGTACCAGCTCGACTTCACATGTTCAATGCATTGTGTGAGTGTTGTCCTCAGCAAAAATGGAGTCCCACTGTCAGTCGTGGAGATCAGAGTTTTGACTTATCAAAAGCCTGGATTTCTTGGGTATTTCCATTTGACTTTCCGAATCTCCCTTATTATTATTTGTCCTTCCCCATATTTCCTCCCCTTCTCACTTAATCCTCCTATTCCATTCCCCCTATCTTTCTATAGCTCTATTTTCCATTCCCTCTTCCTTGCGATATCCTCTCCTTCCCCTAGTCTCTTACTTAATACCTAACTCCTGTTTTTATGTGGATTTTAATATGCTTATCAAAGACCTAAAAGCTAACATCCACATATAAAACAATATATACTGTATTTGTCTTTTGCTGAGTTACCTTACTCAGTCTGATTTTTTTCTATTTCCATCCATTCACCTGATAACTTCAAAATTTCTTTTTATAATAAATGAGTAACATTTCATTGTGCAAATGTACCACATTTTCATTATTCATTCATTGATGTATATCTAGGCTCTTTCCAAGTTCTGGTTTCTATGAGTAGAGCTGCAATGAACATGGAGGAGCAAGTGTCTCTCTAAAAGGACATAGAGTCATTTGGGTTTATGCCTAAGATTAATGTAGCTTAATCTTGGGGTAGATATATTTCTAAAATTTGTGGATAGTCATTTTTATGTCTATAGTTGTTGTACAATTTTGTCATTCCATTAGCAATGGATAAGTATGACATCCACACCCTTGTCAGTATATGTCACTCATTTTATTTATCATACATATATATCATATATATCATATCAATTGATCATATGTATATATTTCTATATACATCAAATAAAGCATACATTGAAGATATAGGTCAGTGTTAAAGTACTTTCTAGCATGTATGATCCTGGATTTCATCCCCAGGACTGGAAAAGATATATATGTTTGTGTGGGGAGGGAAGAAGAAGGAGACAGGGGAAGCGGGAGGAAGAGAGGAGGACAGGGAAAGAAGTAGAACAGGAGGAGGTGTTCCATGCCTTCAAAGAAATTTCTAATAATGAGGTGTTTGTCTTTACTCTTTTCCTTTTCAGAAATCTACATTGTTCATCATATCTAATAAAGCACTTGCTTGAAAAAAAATGCTTCAAAAACCATGCTTAAAATATTCTGTAGAAAATCCTAACAGTTACCATATGTATTGATAGATTTAGAGAATATCCCTTGAAGTCTTTGTAAATTCAAAGCCTGGGTTATCTCAAAAAAAAAAAAAAAACAACAAAAACAAAAACAAAATTCCTCATCTGTTCACCTCCTTTGACTTTTGATGTCCTACATATAATTTTAATATTTATAAGCACATGTCCCCTCATTCTCTCAGTTTTCTTTCTCCTCTCCCTTTCCTCTTTTCCCTGCCCCACCTATCTCCACCTTCCTGTTGGTACCTGCCTTCCTGCAGTTCTTGGGTTTCTTGTTGTTTTAGTTTGGCTTAGTGGTTTACTACTCCCAACAACTGGCTTTTATGTGGCCTTCCGGCACAGTAGATGGGTTTCCTCAGCTGTTTACATGGTTTTCTGACAATATAGTGTGTGCTACAAGTCAACTAGGGGGGCTTTAGCTTCTTAACATCTTCTAATTATTCTGATTTGTACTAGTTTTAAGTCAATTAAGCAGAAGCAAACAGAGGATCAGCTCCAGCTTGTACCATTTTTTTTTCAAAGATTGATCTTTTCTTGTTGTTTTACAAGAACACTATTCATTTTATTCTTTTTAATGAATCAGCATTTAGTACTTCTAAATTTAGTATTTAATGACCTTCTCACTGTACATAATCCCTCTTTATACTAATTGTGTTTTATTTGCTATTTGAGAATACATGTGAGGTTTTGATAAAGTAGGCTTTACTAGAGACACAATCTTTTCCCTGTCTTGAGTCTCTTGTTTTTTTTTTTTTATTGCGAAAAGAAGAAAAAAAAACATAAACAAAAAACAAGTTTCCACCTCCTCCCAGCCTCCCATTTCCCTTCCCCTCCTCCCACCCTTCTCCCCCTCCTCCCACCCTTCTCCCCCTCCTCCCACCCTTCTCCCCCTCCCCCCACTCCTCTCCCCCTCCCTCTCCAGTCCACAGAGCAGTCCGGGTTCCCTGCCCTGTGGTAAGTCCTAGGTCCTCCCCCCTCCGTCCATATCTAGGAAGGTGAACATCCAAACTGGCTAGGCTCCCACAAAGCCAGCACATTAAGTAGGAGTCTCTTGTTTTTATTCGTGTTTCTTTACTCAGAAGATGGGACCTCAGACATGCTCAACATGCTCTACCACTGATCTGCATCCCTAATGTGAGGCTTCATCCTGCAAATAAATGATTGTGAAATTATAACATGTGGAGACAGTAATATAAGAGATTGAAGATTGCCTACAATAACTATAGGAGTTTAAGACTATATGACAAAATGAATCCCTTAAATATATGTATATAAATTTATATGAATGTATATTCAGAACATAGTTTTAACTATGATTCACCCAAGATTAACATATAGATACTATGATAAACAACATTATAGTTTCTTTTGAATTGTTTTGATTGATGGTTTGCTCTTGTTCTCAATTCTTTATTTTATATCAATGCAAACATTACAGAAACTTTAAGAGAAACTTCAAAAATCCCCTCATAAGTGCACCACATAGAGTAACTGAGCATCACCATGGTTCAGTGAATTAGGACAAAGCAAATAGATAAATAAGTGGTCACATGCATTTTTCATTCCTCAAAAAAACATTATAGTGTTATTTTATGGGAACATAACACATGTTTGTATTGATATAAAATAAAGAATTGAGAACGAGAGCAAACCATTAATCAAGAAAATAATTCAAAATAAACTATAATGTCATTTATCATAGTATCTATATGTTAATCATGGGTGAATCATAGTTAAAATTATGTTCTGAATATACATGACAAATAATGCTTACTCTTATATTGAGTTATACTTTGCTTCCTTTCAGTAGTAGTTTTTTTTTAACACATTGTCATCTAAAGGTAGTCTTCAAATGTATTACAGATAAAATTTCTGAAGGAAGGATTGTAATTTGAAATAATGGTACTTGAATCAAACTTCACCATGAGGAATTTTTTGTTACTTTTCTGAGAGTGTCCAGTGCCTATTTTCCCATAAACAGCTACAAATACCACACTAAATCAAGTATAAATGAGACTCCTACAGGTTACAAAAGATATACACATTTGGTAAAAAGAAAAACAGAGACATCTATCATATTTCACTAGTGTAGGAGAATAAATTAGCAAGAAGAGAAAAGAGAAAAAATGGTTCATTTTTGAAACAGTGCACAGTGTTTCAGAAATGCAGAGCTTAGGCACTGGAATTTGAAACTGACTCATCCCATCAAAGATTGGGATATTCAAAGATCAGGCTCCTCACCCTATGACCAGGGCTCTCAGATTCCTATACACTATCCCTGACCCCAAAGAAGCACATATTAATGCTTGAAATAGTTCTATGAAGAAGAGTGTCTTAAACTAGGCATGGGCGTTATTCCCAGCACCCCAGAGAAAGAGGCAGGAAGATCTCTGTGAGATCAAGGCTTTCCTGGTCTATAGACTTCCAGGACAGCCAAGGCTATTACACAGAGAAACCCTGTTTTGAAAAATTAAAAATAAATAAATATTAAAAATATGTGTGACTTGAGTTGTGGGGTATACCTTGTATCATTAATTTACTAATATATATGTGCACACACACACATATGCCAAATTTTCATCCTATAGTGCTTATGTCCTCTCTCTTAACCTTCACAGTGCTCTTTCTTCTCGCTGATCTTTGCACTATGGCCCTTTTCTTCACTGAAAATTTTCTTCTTATACACAGATATCATCACTCCTTAAAGATGTGGCTCAACCTCAGACACCCATAAATGGAAGCTGCCAGTGGCAAAGGCTGTATACCTGCTCACTGAAACATGTTTGCTTGTTATCTTGGCCATGCTGAAGTCAGACGCAGAAGCCCTGGCAGGCGTGAGTATCAATCTGTATTTTAGCAAACTTGAAATCGTGTGAGTGTTGCTTCCAGTCCTGGATTATGAAAGCTGCTATGTACAGTTTACTCAGGCACCTTTTCCTTCTTTGCTGGTTTCCTAGATGATGACCTCAGGGAATCCTTGAAAATTACCTGATAAAATGGTAGTGCTGTAAGAGGGATTATTACCCAAGTACAAAATAAATACTTTCATAACAATTTTATTTTAAGTAACTAAATTATGAATTCAAATTTGCTTTGACAGATTACTGTATCTTAGTACCTGGGCTATTTGCTTACCCACACTATATCCCTCTACCCAGAACTAAGAGAAATGTTTTGCTTATACTTTAATTTGATTATTTAACATCCTTTAAAGTTTTACCCTTTCACATTAAGTTCCCCTTCCTCTCTGCTAATATTCTCATGGTTTCGAACTGAAATTTATTGTTACAAAAAATCTGTTTCGCCTGAAGGTGTTTGTTTCATCATCTTACTCTCATTATTGTGCCTCTGCCATGGTGCAGATGCTGAGCAGCTCACAGTGGTTCATATGCAAACGGTCCCTCCGTCTGCTGCTCCTGGAAGATGCAGCATAATTTAAGAGTTAAAAAGTAAAGTTAGATTCTTGTCAATTGAAGACTCTTTCCTCAAAGGGATTCCCCTCCTCCCTCACAGATCTCTCTGTTTCAGTATTGAGATGTCATCATTTTCTTACTACTGACTGGTATTTCCAACATGTAATTGACTGTGCAGTGTGCCCTTATCAATTCTAGTCACAGAACACTCAATAAGCCTGCACTAAGCCATTTAGACTTTCAACTCCATACTTATGAGCGGAACACACCTTCTTTTCTTATAATCGGTAGTCTATTCCAAAGTTTTTACTGTATGCTAAGTTGACCAACACATCTCCTTTTAGCACATTTATTCTTTGTCAAATATTATCTTCATATTATATTCATTTACTCTACTAAGTGTCTTTCTGCTCCCTTACCTATCTGTCTAGCTTACATTAGGAGGTCCAGCAATTCCATAATCCTCTTCTCACTATCGGCCACTTCATTTGTCCATTGAAACACCTCAGAAGATTAGTGACATAAACCTGCAAGGACTGGAACCTTTATCACTTCAAGTTCTCTGGTGTCAATGAAGTCCTCAGTATGTTGAGGAGAAATTCTACTAAACTTCTTCCTGTACTTACACAGAAATTCCTTTAGAACATCCTTAATTTCCCAAGTCAATGTCTCTGTCCTAGCCAGAGACGTGATTCCCACTATACACACACACACACGCGCGCGCGCGCGCACACACACACACACACACACACAAGCACACACAAAATCTGATACTTTAAGACAAGTGAATATACTTTAAGATATTGTGCTTTCGTGCTTAAATTTAGGACACATTTTGTCATAATAGAATACATATTCTATCGTGTTGATTCTTTTACCTGTGATGAAGATGTCCTGGAATTATTACATAACATACAATAGTTCAATTTAATTTCAAGTTAAGAAACCTAAGTATGCCTATTTCTATATTTAAAACTTAAGATCAGCATTTCGGATATACTAACCCCAAAATATTGATGACCATCACTTTAGAAGTTAATATATTTTTAAACATTGTGTTGGTTTGTTTTGGGCCATTCAAGGCTACTTGATCTAGATCTATTTGATGTCTATAGTCTATTGTTATTCACTATGACAAAATATACAATATTAAACATTTCAAAGTGAAAGACTAATTTGGACTTGTAGTTTTAGAAATTACAGTCTATGGTCACCTAAATCCATTGTTTTTAGTTCATTGATAAGTCAAAATCTTCAGGGTGGAAAGACAAGACAAAAAAGAACTACTTAGTGAGTGGCTGTTAGTAAGCAAAATGCAGCATCAAGAAAGGGCCACAGCAGCATGCACCCCACTACTGTTTTCAGCCATGTCCTACCTTCCAATGCCCCATTCAGCTTTTAACTAATTAGTAGAGCTAACCCATGGATCAAGTTAGCATCTTCAGGATGCAATCATCTCTGAACAATTGGATCTACCAGCTAGAAACCATGCTTCTAAATATAAATCTTTGAGGGACACCTCATATCTAAATCTTAATATTGTTAACTCTTCTATTTTATACAAATATTTTATTAATATTGGTGTTTTTAGTTCATCCAGGGTATGGATTATTTCCTACAGAAAATTTGTAAAAGTAAGTTATCCCCAATGACTTTGTTGAGACCCTGCAATAGTCTCTTAAAAGTTATGTATATACATTGTACTTTCTTTTTCACTATACTGAGAAATGTGGACTTTACATCTCCAACCAACTATATTTCCCTCATTAAACATTGTATTGATTTTGACAGATTTATGAACACTTAGTCTTGACTTTATCATTACTCACTTGTGAACTATTCCTTATTTACTGAAATATGTCTTTGCACATTTATAAAAGAGGAGTTGTCTTTCTTGATTTTGTTCTTTGTATTTTTCTGATCTTGAATTTTGAATACTTTTTGCCTATGTTTAAAAGATTAGTACAGCTTAGGCCTTCTGTTTCATAGATAATACCCTTGCTATATTCTCTCTAGAGATAAATTCATCCATGGAGTTTCAATAATTATTGCTAGTGTATTTGCATCCCCCAAGTTTCTCCCAGGATTGAAAGATGTTCCAAGCATAGTTACATATGTGCACTTTGATTTCATAAGAAAATTACTAAACTGAATTTACCATCTTTCCCCAAAATGTATTCATTTCCTTAGTCTTCATATAATTTTAAGGAACAAAAGAACTAAATTTTTCTCCGAATATCTAAAAATACTTCAAATCTCTGCTGTAATATATTGCCAAACATTAAGACATGTATTTCACACATATATTTCAATCAATCAAATCACTTCTCTGTATCTCCCTCTGTCACCTATAAACTTTGAAGCTTTTCAAGGGTATATTTCTCCCTTCAACACATTTCACTCACTCCCAGAGATGTGACTAGGCATGAGTCAGCTTCGCTGCTCAGGTCCTCTCTTCCACTCCCAAATGAGGGATGGGAAGGCAGATTTACAAGTTTAAAGGTTGCCTTGTATCCATCAGCAGCTGATCTGAAAGAACTTTACTGCCATGTACTTCTCAGCAAGATGTAGAGCAAAGCTGTCCTTTGACTTAGAGTCAACACTGTAGGCTGATTGCTATCCCTCCTCCTTTCCCATGAGGCAGCAGTTTCTTCTCCTAGCAACAGTCCAGGCAGAAATTGTCCCGTATATATTATCACTTGGTTCAGAGGGGGTTGGGAGCTGATGCTGAATAGGTATCCAATTTGCAATATATTCAACCTTCTGCCAACATACAAGACCACAAAGGTCTTCAAAAGCCCGAGGCTAATGATACCACATTTCAGCACATTGGTGGTATTTCTTGGACTTAAAACATCTCTCAAACAGTAAATTATTTAGTGTTTTCCTTTAGACTAATTCCACATAGAGCAACACCAGCTTCCTAAGCAATCCTTGATGCTTACATATGTCAGCTTCATCTTGAGCTTTCACCCCAGAACACAAATGTGAACAGAGAAAGTCGACGATGCTGTTTATATGGGACATTGTTCCATGGTCTAGACAACTGTCAAAGTGTTTATTCTTGAATATTACTTATGTATATACATTCTGTTAAAACATTCCAGTAAAGAAGATGTGAAATATCCCACATCTTATTTTTTTCAAGACGTGGGTAATACCTTCCAAAAATACCATAAACTTTTCCATTGCTATAAATGTTTTTTTAAATGTTAAGAAAAATAGAATAAGTAAATTTAAAAATCCAAGTATTTTGTTCTAAATATATAGTTACGAATATAATTGATTCAAAAGTTTAAAGGAAATAACTACTTAACTAATATGATACATCTCTTTAACTGCCCACTTATTTGGGAAAATGGTAAAGATATTCAATTGTAAAACGTAAGTGAACTCTCAAAAAATTAATATGTTTATGAAAAGATTAATATGTTATTAAATCAAATTAGACATGTGAAATATATATAAAGTTCTATTAAAACTTTTTTTTTCATAAATGTGTGAATGTATTTGTACACTGCTCAAATTTCAGAGCACAATTTGCACCTGTCACACAGAAGGTGGTCTGCTAGCCTTTTGATAGTAAGACAACTTGATGCCATCCTAGCAAGTGGTCAGGATGTGCTAATGTTGTTCTGCTCTTTCCATTGTAATTAGAAGGTTGCCTGGGAAAGAGGTATTTTTTAATCCACATGACAGAACAGAGATAAGTGTGGATTTCTTGAAGGATCATTGAAACTCCATCCCAAAAAAGTCACGTGAGTTGTGTTTTCATTCCCATACCTCCACTCTGGTATGATTTATGTCAGGGCTGATCCCAGATGCGACCATTACAAAGACAAAACAAAACAAAAAACTTGCGGTGGAAAACCTGCATCTAGTAGTTAATGGAACCTTGGCTAGTAGGCTACACTGGCAATCTTTGGCTCTAAGAAAGAGTAGTGACGATGCCCAGAGAAAAGATCGCTTTGTTTCTAGCTTTCTGTTCTTTCATATATTTGCTTCATGGATTATTTAAAAAATAACTAACCCTATGCCATATCATAGAGAGGAGATATATAACATTGTGTCAGCATTTTACATAGAATTGAGATAGAAATAAGAAGTCAAATAACTCCCTTTGTATATAGATGTTCATCATACAATGTCAACATTTCTAGGTTTTATTTTTCAATCAAGGTTTCAAAGTATGTCATCTGATATAACAATGTCATCTGTTGGTGCTTGTATTGATAGATAGATAGATAGATAGATAGATAGATAGAAAGACTCTTCTCATTTAGAGTCAATAAAACACATGTTAAAGAATTCTGAAATGTGTTTCCTCGTATTTCATAACCATACCTTTTAATATGGGGACTATTTGATAGATAAATGTATATATTTATATATGATAAGGTTCTCAGCACTTCCCTACATTTCTGTGAGCTATGGAATGTTTAGTAGTATCCTTGACCTCTACAAACTATACCAAGGTATAAGAGCAGAAGGCGGCTACAGAAATTGTGAAATCCTCTAAAAGGCTAAAAAAGCAGAAAAATTGTTCTACAGTGAGAAACATTTTTTATGCAATATGTCATTGATGTGAGAGAATGTCTGCAGTTCCCGAGGGAGAGCTGTCTTCCTGTACCTCAGAAGAGTCATAATTTTAGTGAACTATTGACTTCTCTATTTGCTATGATCTGCACCTCCAGACTGACTCTGTGGACCCTTTAACACATGTCACTAGCAAAAAAGAATACCAGGGAAGGGTTCTGTTATGTTCTCAGGGTAAACACAGGAGAATCAAAAGTCATCTTCCTAGTTGCATTTTGTCAGGTACTCTATTTTCCACTACCATTTTTGCCAGGTACTCTAACTTCTTGAAAGAAATTATTAGTCTCTGGGTTGTTTAATCAGTAATAAATCTCTAAGCAAAAAAAAAAAATACTGTGCTCTTCACCATGTTTCTATACCAACAGAATGCTGTTTAACATATGGAAGGATTTTAATAAATATTTATCTAATAAAGAAATGTCTACTTCAACTGTGGATCTTTATTCCTTAAACTTGAAAGTTAAGTGTTCCAAACTCCATGGTCTGAATTATGATTTTTTTTCTTTTTCCAGTATATAAATGAAAGATGATATCAAATAAAAGGCATAGGATTAAAAAAGAGGAATAATATAGGAAGAGATGAAAGAAAGAAGAGAGAATAATGGGAAGAATACAATTTAGATGGTTTGGTGTGTTGTTGGGCTGTTTATACAAAAAGATGCTCAGTCTCTTAGCCAATCTCTAAAGTTCTAGATTACAAAATGAATCATTGTTGTTATTCTGACTGAAATTGTACAAATGAACATATATATATATATATATATATTCAGACATTCATTTGAGTTTTTCCCTTATTTTTTTAAATATTTATTTATTTATTATGTATACAATGTCTGCCTGCATGCCAGAAGAGAGGGCATCAGACCTCACTACAGATGGTTGTGAGCCACCCTGTGGTTGCTGGGAATTGAACTCAGGACCTTTGGAAGAGCAGGCAATGCTCTTAACCACTGAGCCATCTCTCCAGCCCTCCCTTATTTTTTTTAATTCAAGGAAGAGAGATTATGATTGTCCTGTGTACCTATATCTCAGATTCCATAGCAATGTCAAATGTTGAGTAAAGGGCAAGAAAAATGGCTGTCACTTCCCAGGCTATTATATGTTAAAGTAACTGGATGGAGGTGGTTTGGAATAGAGAATATTGGGAGCAGAAATATGTGCTGAGTAATGGGCAGGGAACTGTTAGTATGGGATCAATGCATTTTCAGTTCTTTAACTGAGAAACTACCCAAATAGTGGGGTTCATCTCACAGTCAGAGAAGCAAAGGGTGAGGCAAAGGTTGTAAAGGTGATGTTCACATTTTATTACATCCATACGAATCCTAAATGGTAATGTTAAGTAGGAGATTGAAAGCATGACTCTTGAGTAAGGTTGGCAGGGAGAAAATGATTAATCAATAATATACAGAACATTCTGTGAGCTAATGTCATGTGAGATCATCTGTGGCTCTGACTCCAACCCATCTTTCCCACTGCCCTTATATTATTATCCATTCTCAAGATCTCTTTTATTGTCATAAAATAATATTCACATATAAAATGCCCACTACATACAAAATTTTAAAAGTATCTACAATGGTATAATAAATATGAAGAAATAAAAATTTAATTCATGATACAATTTATCTATCTAATACCAATTATAGAGGCAAAACTATATTGGATGTGCTTTATTGTAAATAACTTCATACTTGATAGGTGATACTATATTTCAATTGGACTGCATAGAAGTGACTTTGTCAAGAGAGTGCTTTTTAACATATATGGGGCCCTTGAATTGATCCCCAGCACTTAACCTATCAGGCAATTAACCCAGAGTGATGGCAAATGCCCATAATCACAGGACTTGAATTGAGAGGCAAAAGCATTAAAATTTCAAGATCATTCTGGGCTACATAAAAAATATCAAGGCCAGTTTAGGCTACAAGAAACTTTGCAAAAATTAAATTTTAACAATACCACCTTTTATCCTATTTTTAACTAAGAATCCACAAGCAAAGTGTATCTGACCATATAACTAAAATAATTATTAAGGCCAAACACATAAATGTTGAATATCTAGAAATCTGGAGAAACTGGTGTTGGACTCTCAAAATCTCAGAGCAGCATCATCACTTATAATATTTTGGTTTGTTATTCATAAAATTTCATAAACAAAATACTGTACCATCTTTTCTTGTATGCAAGAGCTGTGTTCCTATATTTCTACTATGTACACTTTATATATTATTTGGATACAGGACTTTTAAACCCTGATATATTCCTGTAACTCAACCTCTGTCTGTCTATATATCTCTCTGTCACTTGCCACCATTTCTTATTGCTGTGGGATGATCCTCCTCCATTTATATATCATTTTCTCCTTCTTAGAAAATCGAAATTCCTTGTCTTTCCCACTTAAAATTAATAGCAATTTTCTAGCCATTGGGAATGTATTTGAATTCTGTGACTATTAATACTAAGATTTCTCTTGTGGCCCTTTTGTGCTATGACTATGTCCCAATCTTGAGATGGGCAATATAAAAACAGCATGGGTTATATTAAAAGCAGTGAGGAAAAGAAGACCAAGCACTGAGTCCTTCATCAAATATAGATTGAAAAATGATGGTGCTGACCCAACAGCTTGTGGAGAGGTGATCAAAGGAAGAACTACGATCCAGGATGGACTATTCTAACTAATAAACACTTAGAATTCATAAATGGACATCTGGGAATTATTAGTGACTAAGAGAATAGATGGGTAATAAAATACAAAGTCATTAGAGACAGAGGACAAGAATTTAAAGGCAGTGTTCATGGGCAAATCCTTTACTAGAAAAAAAATGAAGCAATGAAATTTTATTTTAAAGCAGATGATATTATGTCATATTTGCATACTCATATTAAATATCTTACAGAATGTTGAAGAGTTAGAAAGCAAAGAATAAATGATTGAAACAAAATTTTATAAGGCCTGTAATGATGATTCAGTTGATAAATCATATACCACACAAGAATGAGGATGAGAGTTCATTTACATCTTCAGAACCCATTTAAATGCTAGGTGGGCATTTGACCCCATCTGCAATTTTGTAAGAGGTAGGATAGAGACAAGAGGTCACCAGAGCAAGATAGCCAGTGAGACAAGCCATATTAACAAATTGTAGATTAAGATGACAGGCTTTGCTTCAAGAGATAAAATGGAGAGTTGTTTAATAAAGTGGAGAATAGTTGAGGAAGACTTTTCAAAGTCAATCCCTGGCCTCCAACACACATACACAGATAGGAACACACACATTTGATCATACATATATAACTTCAAACAATACAGACACAAGCTAAAGATAATTGACTAATAAATTATCTTTAAATGCCCTAGTATTAGGTGGGAGGTAGTCAAATCATGTATCAAGGGATGTGATAGAGCAGAGGAAATGGAATATGGATTAGTAATTTGAGAATAATATACAGCACTGAATAGACATTAATCAAAAGATCAAGTGATTATTGACTATTTCTTTGACTATTCTCCTGATATACCACAAAGAAGGAATTAAATTAATATAATTTTGTTATGTTTAAGATTGGATGCCTGAAATAAAGACTTTCATAGGGCTGTCTCCTTTCTGGGGCCTTAAGAGAAAATCATTGCCCTTGCTTTCAACTTCTAGAAGTCAGTAATTGCCATGCACCACGCCCCCATTCTATGCACTATGCGCTAGAATCCAGTTCAGGAGCTTCATGCAAGGGGCTGGAGGTTGAGAATATACAGACAGAGAGACAGACCAACACACAGAACTTCCAACACTGGTACCAAAAGCCCATCTTTAATAGCACCATGGAGGCTTAAATACACTTCAGTCAATGGCCAACAGGTGAAAATCCCATCCTCTGATCCTCTAAGCTAGGCAGCTTTTAGTGACTTCAATTAGAAGGCTCTAGACAGGGAAGAGCAGCTGAAGGCCAGGACTTAATTGGTCCCGACAAGTAATCTCACTTGACACATGCATGTTTGTCACTACAATCCTAATTTCTGTTTTGCTACAATTTCTTTCTACTGTCACACTGCAATCTGTTTCTAACACCTGTGAAACTTCTGCAAGTATATTATAGATGGGCTACCAAGTGGGAAAGATGAGAGTCAAAGAGTAAGAGCTTATTGAATATCAAAAAAATTTAAAAGAACAAATTCAGGAATTATTAGGAATAAACCATATAGTTTCAAGACATGAGATCAACAACCATCAAACTCATCTTAGTATTAAAAGAAAAAGCTTCAATTGAAGACATCCTGTTTGACCTAATTGCACTCTAATGCACTCAAATAAATGAAATAATTTTTATCAATCTGCATTTTTGGAGAGAGCGGGGCAATATTCAAATCACCAACCATTTCTTCTTTGACTACCTGCTTTCTTCTGTTAAAATCAGGAAATCATTAGCTCAAATTTTTACAATCAGTTCTGAAATAATGACATGGAGATGTCTTATAACTTAAATTAACCCATTTATATTAATTTACATTCTGTCACATGGTGTTACTGCTCTTCCTTCATCCACCTCCTCTTTATTCTCCGTGTCTCCTGGCATCTACTGCATGCCTAGATTCCTTTTCCTCTTCCTTTCTGTCTGGTCTGTGGAAATCCCTCCTATGTCTCCTTTCTAGCTATTGGCCCAGTCAGCTTTTTATTATAACAATCACAACAAGACACCTTCACACCTTATACAACAAACATTTCACAACATTTTCCCCTTTTGTATAAATGAAAATGAAAGTTTATAACTCTCACATAGTAAAACTATAGACAATGAGAACAATTATCACGTAAGAATTATGTTCACAACACTCAGTTCATTAATATTGACAAATTCAAAGAAAATACTAAATTATCTATCCTATCTTGGTGAGTCCAAAGTTTTGTACCTGATTTACTTTCTGTCAGAACTAAGGAAAGCTGTAACTATGGCTATCTAATCATCATTCCAAGAATATAATATTACCTGAGTAAAAAAGAAGTGCAAAGCAAGCAACTTCCAAAACTAAGAAACAACAGAGACATCTCACTGCCTGAACAGTTACCCAAGGTTTCTCTGTAATGTAGCAGAATCTTTTTTTTTTTTTTTTTTTTGGAATACAGGTTTAAAATATCTGAAAGACCTTTCTGTGAAGCAGGAATTTTGAGGAACCACAACATTTTTTCTTGGCAAATTTGACAGTTGCCTTCTTTTGTGTCTTGCTTATCAAATTTGGACAACATTCTATCAGAAGTCGAGGCAAGTGCAGTTTATTGCCCAAATGGATAGGATTTTTTTTCAAAAGAGAAATCAAACCCCATATGAAGGTTCTTTGATTTCTATAATCCTTTCCTAAATTAAATTGGTGCTTCCAGGAACACACATATCTCAATGTCATGAAAAGCCTTGTTGCTATTAAAACAATTTAAATAATATGTTCTGTATGTCTTTGAAGGATTTGAAGGCCATTTATCTAAAATATGTCTGTATGACCTTGAAAACGTATGTAAAATGACTATAAGTTTGATTGTTACAGATGACTAACTACCAAAATATCTCTTTTTAAATTATCCTAAATAGATTTCAAGGACTAGAACTTTACATTACATTTTTAAATGATCTGTATAGGTGCAATACCTTGAACTAGAATAGAAACATATATAGTATAACAAAAGTATCCTTAAATTTGTATCAATATTTAAAAATCTATACCAATGTAATATATTTTAGACCAGTTGTTGTTCAAAGGTAGACTTAATACTTCACCCTTTTATCTAATTGTTTCTATATTATATTCCTGCTTTCTCCCCTCTGAAGGAGTTCCCTAAATCTAATCTCCTTTCTTCATCTTTTTTCCTGACCATGACTATGAATAATTTGTAACCAATCCCTCTAAATCATGTCAAACTTCCTTACCTCACCAAATGACAAAAAAAAAAAACAAAAAAAAAAAAAACCAAACTACTCACCACGCCTCTTGGGATTGTGTATGTCATGTTCTTTAGAATACTTCCTGTCTGGGAGTGATGGCATCCTAGGGGGACACTTTGAAAATTAGGATAGTGGTCAAGTTCTGGGAGAGCTAACTGTTTATGTTTTGTTTAGTCTCTTTGCAATGGGAAATTTTAGAGATTATCTGAAGTCACAGATAAGTCTGTGAGGCTGGACGATCTTAACCAGCAGTTTTGAAGTTGTTCTGAAAGCAGAATTGGGGAAATTGTAACAGAGGCATTTTGAGATGCTGGATCACCTGGGCTACTTGTCTTTATTGGTATCTGTTACTTCCTTTTTTTTCCTGAAAACACATAAACCTTTAAAGGAAGGATATATATCTGCATCAACTCAAGTATGGAATGATATCTATTTATTATAAATGTTATACTTCCATTTATATCTATTGTTGTCCATACTAATTTTCACTTTCTTAACATTTAAGCACACATATTTTTAAGCATTGTATACCTATTTATAGGTTTTTTGGCCTGGATTTGACTTCACTAAGCACCTGCAACATTTCTTGACTGCATTAGCAAAAACTTAAACTACTAGGTGGTGTTAGGTCCTCTAGTGCCCAGCCCTGGCTGCTGACTCCACTCATCCTCACTTCTCCGAGATCCTAGCTTCACGCCTAATGATACAAGCTGGATTTGAATTTACAACCTCAAACTTGAGGAGTTGTTAAACCCACTTTCCAGAGTCCCCATGCACAGAAGTTGACTGGTATGAGTGCTCCTGGAGAGTCCCACATGGCACAGAGCCACAAGCTGGCATGGTTTCTCCATCTCCTGTGATCATGCCCCACACTGGGTGCCATAAGTAAAAAGTCTTCTCTGTCCCACCAGCACATCCAAAGTAATAATATGGAGGCTAATTAAACATGAAACCTTAGCCTATAGCTTAGGCTTGTCCATAAATAGCTCTTATAACAAATTTACCCATTTATATTAATCTATATTCTATTACATGGCATTACCTCTCATCCAACTTGTATCTCCTGTTTCCTCTTTGTGCTTCTTAGCATCTCCTACACGCCTAGATTCCTCCTTTCTTCCTTTATCTCCCCAGAAATACCTCTTATGCCTCCAGCCTAGCTATTGACTAGTCAGATTTTTTTCTTTTTTTCTTTAAAAAAAAAAACAATCAGATCAATATATCTTCACAAAGTATAGAACATATCAGAAGGCTTGACAGGAGATTAAGGAAAGAATGCTTGAAAATGTCAGTTCACTGAGTGGAACTAGGAATTAGCCAAGCACATAAGGTATAACTAATTTTGGACTACTTCAAATTAGGTCATTAATTTAGAAAATTGACATTACAAAGTGGCATATGCATCTAGCATTATTAATCCTCTCAAATGCTGATAGCTAGTCAGAAGACAACCCAGGTTAATAGATTGTGTTTTAGCCATCTTAGAACAGTTGGGGGAAAAGGAAACTGAAAAGAAAAAGTTAGATGGTTCCAATAAATAGTTGGGTAATGATAGTATACTTGGCTATCTGAGTTGGAGGAAGAATATCAGAATGTAGGGGCTGGAGAGATGGCTCAGCGGTTAAGAGCATTGCATGCTCTTCCAAAGGACCGGAGTTCGATTCCCAGCAACCACATGGTGGCTCACAACCATCTGTAATGAGGTCTGGTGTCCTCTTCTAGCAGGCATATATGCAAACAGAATATTGTATCCATAATAAATAAATAAATAAATAAATAAATAAATAGAATATCAGAATGTATATGAAAGTACCTTTATCACTGATCACTTAGTATGTGACTGGCTCTTTGGAAACAGGGTTTTAACATGATAATTAAGCTAAAACAAAGTCATTACTTTTAGGAACTGACTCAATAAAATTAGTATCCTTATAAGGATGTGGACACAGTTGGTTACACTATGAAGACATGAGAGTAAGTAAGTCTACATAATGAGGAGAGGTCTAAGAAGAAACCAACTCTAAAGCATCATGACCTCAGTCTTCTGATCTACAGAGTAGAAGGTGGGGGTAGGTTATCATTATTATTATTATTATTATTATGCCATGCAGATGCAGTTTGTGATTCTTTCTTATAACAAATGTAACAAACTGCCAGTGTGGGTTTCAGAAGCCATGAAAAGATTTGATGATTGATCTGGAGACAAACTACAGTACACACACACACACACACACACACACACACACACACACACAATGTTTGCTAAGGGGAAAAACACTGAAATAGAATCACCCCAACACAGCCAGACTGGACAGTGACTAGGTAGCAATAGTACAAATAGAAAAGTTACAGTAACCATTGAATTCACAAGTTCTGAAAAGTGGGGCATTGCAGAATCCCTAATAAAGACACTACAATAACAGAAGGAAAAAAATCATTGAAAGCTAGAGGCACCCCTTTTTTAGATTATGAGACCTAGTTTCATAATTATAAGTCATGCTTTCTGCAATATTTTAGCTTTCAACAACTGAATATTGACAAACATTTGGCAAACTCACACCTTAATAAATAGCAAAGACCAACCAATCAATACTCTGTGAGATGAGATGATAAATATTTACAATTAATGTTGAGTATGAACTGTGGCCACCTGAGAATGCAGGTACTTTCCCAGTCTTTGCAACTTAAGGGCAGGTACTAGGCCCAGGCGTTGCTGTTAAACTCCAAGTAAAATAAATCTCAGTACAAATATAAAGAACCCAAGTATTAATTATAGCTGCCTTCACTGATCTGTACATAAGGTCACAGGAATTTGACATAGCAACTTAGTAATCATTAAGGAATTTAGCACCATTTTCTTTTGTGTTTACTGAAGTTCATTTCATTGCGCTTGAATGTATTGTATTATATCTCTGTTTTGTTGGCTATACAGATCTTGTATTTGTTTTTGTGTATTGTTTGGGGTAACAATACATCTTTCTTCTCTTTCTTGTTGGACATAAATGATGTAATATGTAAGAAGAACTTGAGTTTCCTTCTGAAAAAAATTTCTATTTTGTCTATTTGTGTGAATGTTAGTGGTGTACATATAGATCTCAGAGGACAGTTTGAGAAATTAACTCTCTCCTTCATCCAAGTGGATCAATAAACAAAAACTCAGGTTATCAGTCTTGGCTCTAAGTGTGCCAGTGTCTTAAGCAGCTGAGCCATCTCATCAACTGGTCTTCTCCATTACTTTCTCAATCTGACTCAAAAAACAGGAAGTGAAGTTATTCTTAGTTTTAATTTTTTAATGATGAAATGGACATTGTAGAAAATATACTCAGTAATTCAAATTGAAAAGCTTGATCAGTTGTAGCTGAATACCAAAATTGTAGGGATAGTTAATATTGTTAATACCTAAGCTGTTAGAAAAATAAACAAAAAAGAAGAGGTCAGTTATTCACACCTGAAATGTTGAGCTTGATGAAATAGATAGATACAGCAAATTTTCAGAGGGGACCTTATTAACGAGGAAGATAAAAACTTTGACTAGCCAACCCACCACATTATGTTCTGTAAATTTCTCCTTTCCAAATGCAGGAAATCATAAACCTGATTTGTTTGGCTTTATGAAAATTAAATGGTCCGTATATGAGAAACATCAAAAGAAAAGTTTAAGACCTCATGACATCAGTATTAGGTGTCATTTGATGTTATAATTGTGACAATTTCATTAATAGCCCGTACCCATACCATGAAATGTGATTATAATAAAAGTAAGTTATGTATCTTCAGAGTGGCAATTGATTTTCAGAGTTAAGGTTAAAATTTTATCACCGCGTTCTTTGCCCCTCCACTTTTTCACTCCTTGAGTCTAACTACTTGAATGCAAAATTCTACTCCTCAGCAATTCAGATTTTGCCATCATTTCTTTCCTCATATTTTTATCACAGATTTAAGCTCTCTAAAGCTATGAAACCTGCAGACACAGAAGTTCATGATTTATGTATGTATTTGATAGCCTCACCCCTGACATCCTAGCCTCAAATCTAGACTCTTAAACTGCCTACTTAGCTCTGTTAACAGATTTTAATCTTGCATATTAGAAAAGCCATTCAAATGTTCTTAGGCATTATCATTTTGGCACTTAAATTGAAATATATCTTTACATTTAAAAAAATGGAACATAACAGTGAATAAAAGCAGCCCTTTTTTCACACAGTGTATGCTAATGTTGACCCCACTGCTCTTGGCTTTTCACAAGTCTCTGTGATTTCCTGGAATTTCCTGAACTCAGCACTTTGATGACCATGGATGTTTTAACTTCACTGCTCTCCCGGTTGCAGAGGAGCTTTTGACATTTGGATTTTGTGTTCACCTAATAGCAACGGCAATTAAAGCTTTCCCATGTCAATGAGCTAACTTTCTAAGGCCATTTCAAAGGGTGAATTCAATATTCAAATTGCATGATTCCTATTGATCTGTGTGCTACTATTTGTGTGACTGGAAAAGTACTCATTAGAAATTTTCCTGACACAAGAGATGAATGAGGAAATAGAGAAAACTAATTTCTCTGGGAAAAAAAACAAAACAAAACATCTGAACCAAAAATAATTTATTAGTTACTAGGAAATATGTGTAGGGAAAAGGAAAGTAACTCACGTTTCCAGGTCTAAGATTGACCAAAGATTATTTATTTGAGAGTCAGCATCCTAATTATAGGAACTGATTCCCAAAATGACCATTCTGATTGCTTCAGAATCACTTTAAAACTATCCCAAGAGAATAAGGTGTGTTGCTCAGAAGCAGCAGCCTACAAGGTGAGCCTCACAAATTCTAGGAGATTTAGAAATAACCTGACAACCTATTTTACAGGTGAGACTGAATGATGGATTTTGGTAAGTTCTATAGACATTCAACAATAGGTTTTTACGCTAGCGTGTCTTTACAATTTCAATTAGATTTTCTTCGAGATAGAGAATCACGGGAAACATAAAGTATACCAGTGTACGCCAGAACAATTTAGCAATGCTTGTTTTCATGTAGACATAATGTTGTGTATATACACACATAAAAAGGAGAGTGAACATCAAGAATTACTATATCTTTCTGGATACCTCATTTTTGTACATTTAGTCCTTGCTAGAACATCTATTTATATACTCTTCACCGGTTTTCTTTTGATGTGGCAAAATCTTATCGAAGATACAACAAAACATGCAAAAGACACCTTGAGAGATTTAATGTTTTCCTGAGGAGCAGAAAGAATTACTAACTCGGCTAAGTTTGCTTTCATGGCTTGGTATCTTTTCATTGACCAAAGTATAAACCAATTTTATATACTTATTTGCACGTAAGTTTTTGTGAGGAAAAGACTGAGAATGCAAACAACAACAATTTGATATTTTGGTGTCCTTCTCATTGAGTACTTTCATTCCAAATAGGAGGAAAAAGCCAATAAGATAAATTCAGATCTCCTGTCTCGAACTTGACACAGATGGTCAGGGAATATTCAATAAAGTATCCCTTCATATTTAATAAAAGTGAAAAGAAAATAAATATATAAAATAAGATAAGATATTTCTACCTACACTTCTGGTAGCTCATCTTTGGCTTGAAGCACCCACATGTGACAGAGAAGTTGATTTCTTCTCATGCTTTCTGTCACTTTCAGCTCATAAACTGCATAGCTGCTGAGGAAATGTTAAGAAACAGTAAACACTTGATTTGAGTATTGCTGAAACAGACATTTATGAGGCCATTCATGAATATGCTGCATTTAATTAATTTTAATGCAGTTTCCTATAACAGTGGGAGTGTGGTTATCAGCATTCCAGTTCACAGATGATTCTGAAGACTCAGTGAGTCACTGAGGTAAGTAATATTAGAATAGGAGAGGGAGGAGGAGACAGAGATAGATTGGGGAAGTGAGATTAGAATAATAATCATATGCCTAGTTCTAGTCATCTAGACAGGGAAACAGTCAGGACAACAAAATCAGTATTAAAAGGAATTGCTTTATAAGTTGAATAATAATTGACATAGACAATAAATACAATTCTGTTTGGTTGCTATGGGTGTTTCATGAAAAGATTGTTTTATCTAGATTATAATAATGGACATTATCAGTACATGCTTTGATTTATTCTGATTTGATCCCCAAAACAAATAATACAACAAAATTTACATTCAACTTAGTGCTATCTGAGGAGCAACTGAGATTGCTAAGGAAGGAAGAGTCACTGTTCATCAGAGGGGAGGGTGTTGAGAGGCCACCCATTCTCTAGAAAAGAGGCCACCATGCTTGCATACAGATGCTGAGCTAAGCTTATTCAATGTGATTCTTTAAAAACCAAGATTGCATAAAGCTATGTGGGAAAAGCGGTGATAGAGATAGGGGAGGAATCGAAAGAGAGAGAATGGGGGGGGGGTTGTATTTTATCTAAACACATTGTTTGCCTGTATGAATATTAAATACTATATATTTTAAGTAACAGTCAAGAGAACAAAAATTCAATTTCTGTTTGGTATGTAAATACTATCAAATATATTCATTTTTATAATTGTTTCAAATTATACAGTGTTCATATACTTTTCTTATATGTGAACACAGATATTATTTAGGCATTTATGCTTTCCTTCTTATAAATTATAATCAGATTTCTTCATACTATATTTTAAGATGAGCAGATCAGAAAAGTGGGAAATTTTAAAAGTTGCTTTTTGATTGTATTTAAAAAATCAATAATCCTTGAATGCTCACTACATGATCAATAGTGTACATGGCTCTAGAAATATCAGAAATTAGAACAGGTGGTCCTAAACACAAAGTGCTTAAGTGGCGATGATGAATGAGTTGAAGGTAGCTATGTATAGTGATACTACAGGTAACTGGGGAATCACAGTGAGTAAAGAAAGCAGAGACCAAAGAAGCCTCATAGAAAAGGACATATTCACTGTCTGAATCATTGTGAATTTGAAAGATGCAGCTAAAGAAAAAACTATGTGTTGGTAATGAGGAAGATGACGAAGGTACACTAAGCCTCTGGAAGATGCTCTTAGTGGGCATGTTCAAGAGACATTGAGTGCATAATAGAAGCTTCTGGAAGGTCTCTAAGAGTGTTTGTGTGTATGAAAGAGTCTGTTCAGCATCCCCTTCTTTGCCCTAAAAATGATTTATGCTGTTTGATTTGCAGTTCAGATTTCATTTTGAATCATCTGCTGAGATTCTCAAGAAACAAGAGTCATAAATGTGGAGAATTTCTTGTTGGTTAGAAAAATATTTCTTATTGCTCAGCCCCCCCCCCCTCATTTCTCCTGCAGCCTCCTATTCCCTGGAGTTATCTTTATCACTGTTGTTTCCAGAAAGGTTGGTTTTATATTCCCAGAAATACAACAAATATGTCATAAAGAATAGGGATGGATAATCTTTGTAATTTTATCTATGCTAATCTAACTTCAAATGCTGTTCATATTTCTTATACATTGAGGATTTGTCACAACAAAAAAGTACACAATACAGGTAGAATATTAAGGGTGCACAGTAGCCCTGCCCAACGAGGTAGTTTACATTCCGTTGTCGGTAGAATATTTCTCAGTTGTTTGCCTGAATAATGTGTGAGGTAAAGCATTTGACATGTTAATTATACATTGCTTTGAAAAGTATTTCCCTGCATTTCACTTGAAATTGGTTGTATTTTAATTCCTTTGATTCTCTTGCTACTCTTTTATTACAGAGCCACAAAAACACCTTTTCAAAGACCATGCATGTAAGAGAATGTGTCTTATCAACCCCCTCTCCTCTCATTTCCAAACCTCTGACCACGTACTTTATTCAATCTTTCTCACACAAAGAGGACTTACTAATCGGCGACATAATGTCTTAGGCATTGTGTGAGGATATGTTTTATTATTATATAAGCGTTAGGAGGGTTGAGTCAGATACAGCTTCCTTCCTTGTCATAAGACATTTACAAAGTTTTGTTCTACTCAGAGAGGTAATGTTTTTCGAGCATTTCACTCTCATGGTTATTAGCTGTTCTATCATACCAGGGAAACACACACACACACACACAAACACACACACAAACACACATGAGGAAAAACAAAGGT
The DNA here is from genome assembly GCF_018167655.1 of Microtus oregoni. Lineage (NCBI taxonomy): Eukaryota > Metazoa > Chordata > Mammalia > Rodentia > Cricetidae > Microtus > Microtus oregoni. Next base: position 23,240,317 of record NW_024543060.1, read on the forward strand.
TATTCTGATGTCTTGCTACTTAAACAAGGTTTTCCAATTCACCTTCCAGCAGAACTCCAAGACTAAAATCGTTTAGAATTTGCTCAATGACTGGCAAATCAGCCCTTTCCTTCCCATTTGCATGTGGCCTCTCATAAAATTTTATCAGACGGAAAACCAGAGTGGAGACTCCTACATATTAAACCCCATGAGAGGGTAGGAATAATAAAATGGAGTAAAGAGTAGCTGACTATACATTTCTATTGAATTTATAATGCTTTTTTTATTTGCCCATCATTAAGAAAGGCAACCTCAAATTTATCCATTTACCAAATCTTCATTACAAGTTACCCATTTTATATATTTCCCTCCCTCTCTTCTATAATACAGTCTAACAATTTCAAGAATCACTTGACAACCCATATCATCCCATCTCTAGATGACAAGTTATAGGTGCTCAGTGCCTTTTGAGAGATGGAGAAGCAGTTTCCCTCATAAATGAGCTCCCACCTAGATTGTTGAATCCCAAGACAGCCTTGTATATAAATAATATGAACAATGCTAAATGGACTCACTAGGTTTTATATATAGGTATGTTTGTATGTATGTACTATATGTATAATATATAATTTTATATTATATATATTATAGGTATATACATGTAGTAAAATAAAGAAAAGATAAACTTAAGAAGAAAGGGCTCCACAGAAGCTGAGGGGAAAGGAGAAGAAAGGCTGATATAGATGCAGTGTTCATGTATGAATTTCTCAAATGAAATAAAAGTAGCTGAAATAAAAGCACTGTGTAAACAAACCAATACCCCTTGGATATGTGTCCTTGTACTCTATGGCTGGGGCATTCTATTACCCACCAATGCTCTCCCAAACCTGTGCAGTTTGAGTGTGGTTGCTCCACGGTCCCTGTTTAATACACAGTAGCAAACACAACTGCAGAATTTTCCTGCTGAAACTTCCCTTACTTCTTCCAATCCTCCCAGAATAAATATGAATTCAGTATCTTAGATTAAAATATTCTGTTGATGTTTGGCCCCCAAACTCCTGACGGAATCTTGTCTTCCCACTTTTCTCTCTCTTTGTCCTTTTTGTGAGAGACTCACTGGCTTTTCTCATTCAATGCCAAGACTAAAACCAGTAGTTATTTTTGTCACCTCTACCTACATAAAGTTTTGTCCCTTCGTTGAAAAGATTCTTACCCATTTTCATTTACTGGCTCTTTTCATGGCTTTGAAGCATATTTGATTTATTTGTATTATATCTATTATTTAATAAATGCATTAAAATGAGGCATTTTGCTCTAAGTGGTAATACACTGTAATCTGTTTTTAATGGTCGTTAATATCTGTTTGAATTTTCTCCTCACTTATTCATTTTTTTTAAAAAGCATTATTTGAAAACCCCTATGCAAATTTTCAAGGTCAAGATAGCATTTTCCTTTTATTATTAATTAATTTAACTATTATAAATTGCAATTATTTGCATTATGATCATAGTCAGTTAGCATAATGCCTAGCAATAATCGGCACTTATGAAGTTTAGTCTTGTCCCTCTCTGATTATGACATTATTTTGTGTTCCATGGCATTGGAAAAGAGTATATTATTTGCAGAGTACATACACATTCATCATAGTGGTGTCAGGCCTAGAGGTCTGAGTTCAATGTGAGCAGCATAGAGCAAATGAGTGAATAGTGCATGATAAAATACTCAGAAAGTTCCTGATTTGTGGCCTACAGAGTGATTCTCAGAGTTCAGAATTAACACTGGGACAGAGCTGTGGATGCTTTCCTGATAGGATTAATTCACTTATTTGGCATTAGAGACCATCTTTATTATCTTTGAAAAAATATTTACTTTACTCTATATTAAATTTAAAATATAGTGGTTATTTGTGAGGGGGTGGGGGATGTAGGGGGTGCGCACGCAGATGATTTTCATTAAATACTAACTGAGAACAAAAGACAACTTTCAAGATTTTTTTTTTCTCATTCAATGATTATTTTCTAGGACTAAACGTCAGTCATCAGCTTCATGTAGCAGTGATTTTACTCTCTGAGTCATCTTTCCAGCCCCATATTTCATTTTCTGTGTTAAAAATCTTAGTTTAAACAACCAAAGTATGCTTACTCTATTCATACATGTATGAAAAAACTAAAAATAAACAGAGCTCCCCCTCAATCTTATTTGTAGAAAATTACTATTAATGAGATATGAGTGCCTAATAATTAATTATGGCACTCAATTTCTTGTTTGTTATCTTTCAGCTTCTAAGCTTATTTTCACATTAATGACTTTTTGCCATGTCTTAATGTGACTGATATTAAAATTTACATTTGCCAATTTTTAGAAACCGGACACACATATTTTGCTGATCTCTTATTTTCAACTATTTGTCTGTTTTAGAAATATTTCTGATAGTAAAGCCATAATCTTATTCGATAGATTCCATTTAAATTATTTGAAACCCGCTTTTGATAGAGTACTTTTTTTTTTACTGTTACAACTTGTTTTTAAATTTTTATCTCAAAATTTGGAATTTATTTCTCCTCTTGTCCTTTTAATGTGTCATTCAGATTTTAAAATTATTTCAAGTAAATATTTCCTATCCAAACCTTCAGGAAATCCAAAATTTACTACTTTGCTCTTTCCAAATCATCCAGAATCACCATCATAATCACTGCTGAAAATAAAGAGTTTGTAGTTTTACAGACCCACTGTCAACATTTTTGTAACTGATTATATTTTCCCCAAGTCATATCTCTGGGATAGATATGGGAAGCATAGACCTCCTATACTGAGGAGAATATCCTTATCACTGTTTATCACTATGGCAAAATACTTCATATCACAACTTTGGTGAAAAGGATTTACCTTGGCTCTTGGTTTCAGTCCATGGCCAGCTGGATTCACTTTAGTAGACCTCAGAAGAGGCTAAATCTTTTGAGAGTAGTCTGTGGTAGATCAAAGTTCAGGTCATGGCTTAGAGGAAACAGAAAGAAGCTGGAAGGTGCCAAAGCAAGGTCTAGACCCGAGGAAGCAAGCCAGTATCCTTCTATATCCCATCTCCAAAAGCTGCCCATTGTTAGGAGGAGATTGCTTGTTCACTTCCCTGCTGCTCACTTTTATTATGGTCAATAACAGCCAGTACAGTATTTCCCAATATAGTGTTGACAGAAAGAAACTAAGCTTTCAACAAAGGATCCGGTGGCAGACATTTTGTAACAAGTCCTATCAAAAGAAATCGTCAGACAGTCTTGCTACTGAAGGTATTTTAAAGTATGGTTCTCGTTAGAAGGAATAGTCCTGACTCTGCCATATCACTTCCAAGTGTGCTTTATATAGTGTTTTCCTTCGACCAGGTACTTGGACATCAGTCAGATACTCTCTATCTCCTATTAAATGTTAAATATTCTATCTTAGTAGTTCTCCTATTTCCCAAAATAAAAAGGATAATAGTTTTTCTAATATATTAATGGTTTTTGTCAATAAAATGAGAAGTCAATATAAAACTTGTTTTTAGCTTAACACCATAAATAAAATGTGCGAAGCTAAACCAATTGCTGAAACAACACTTGTTTGTCCCATCTTTGTCTAACAAAACTCTTGTCAATTTCAATGTCCATTCTGTGTATCATGTCTAGGGATGTCAACACCAGTATATCAAGTTGCTTATCATAGATCTGGTCTTGTCAGCACATGAATACTAAATACTTAATGCTATCGTTTCATCTAGAATGATCTCCACAGGCCACATGTCAAAGCTTTAAGACCATGCTATGACTGGGGCACAATCTCAAATGGGAAAATAGGACATCTAGTTGTCCTGTGTCAGTCATAAAGAAATGTAGCAAAGGAACTCATACTCATAAAAATAGATAAATATTTTTAAAAAATGCTGTCTTAGGGGACCCGACGTACTAGGAACTCACTGACTCTGGACCAATAGCTGGGGAACCTGCAGAGGACCACTGAACTAGAGGCTCTGAATGTGAGTTATTGTTCTGTGGCTTGTGCAGTCTGTGGGGCCACTGCCAGTGGGACCTGGATTTATCCCCAATGCACGAACTGGCCTTTTGGAACCCATTCCCTATGGAGGGCTATCTTGCTCAGCCGAGATAAGTGGTGATGGGCTTGGTCCTGACTCAACTTGATAGGCCAGACTTTATATACTTCCCATGGGACCTCTACTGCCCACACTGATGGGGGCTTGGTGGGGAGAAGAGGGGGAGCTAGAGGAGGGGAGGGAGGGGAAACTGTGGTTGGTATGTAAAGGGAGAAAAAACTTTTAAATAAAAAAATTAAAAAAAGAAACCAGTTTTGTCCCACCATGCACTCCACAGGCTTATGTTTTCTCCCACGAGTGTGGCTTTGAAGCCATAACCATACCTAATCATAGGCTTGAATGTTTGATATTATGAACAAAGTAAATCTTACCTCTCTAAGTTGATTATCTTAGACATTTGTTAGTGATGTAAAGCTAACACTGTGTTCATTGCTTTTAATACCCCATTTTTTGCATTATTGAGACCTAGCATACAAAAGAACATAGATATTCAACACCTGAGGAGAAAATAATTCAAGTTTCAAGCATAAAAGTACAAAATCTGAATGATCACATTGTCTGATAGCTACACTTACAGAAAGAAAAATTAAAATCCTTAATCTGAAGCCAGCATTAGAATCCAGACTTTACAGTCCATGTCTAATATTTTTCATATTTAAGAAAGAACTTGAAAGCTCTTAAATGCAAACAAATATGGAATTCATAAGGAAATTCACAACATTGCTTATAGCTTTAAACACAGCAATTATGTGCACCTGTTATTATAATTTAACAACTTCAGTATTTTATAAAACAGACTATATTGTTTAAAAGCTATTAATGGGTGAATTACTTTAACTGAATAAAATATGTTTCACTAGACAATCTTCCTCTTTTACTTAATCTAAATATTATTTCAGAACCCTTAAATGAATGAAAATCCATTGCCAGTGTGTGGTCCATGTAACATATGAGAAATTAAGTTACTGTTTTAAATACTCAGCCCTTCCCTGAGATGATGATTTAATATTACTCTGCTTTTACAGTGATTTTATAAAATCAACATCAGTTACAAAGTAGGCATTTAACTCCTTTTTTAAAAGAGACATATATTTGAATATTACTAATAAATAGAACAGTTATAAGAATAAGTTGTTCTTGAATGAGATATAATTTATGTTTTCAATTTCTTTCCTTTCTCTGCTGCAGGGTTCTTTCTGTCATTGAGTTCTTACAATGAAAAACGCCTTTAAAAGAGGGCTGGAGAAATTTCTCAGTAAGTAAAGCACTTATTTTTAGAAATATATGGATGTGAGTCTGATACCCAGGACCATGCAAAATGTTGGGCTATGAGAGTGGCTCACATCAGTAGTCATACTGCTGGAAAGGCACAGACATGAGGATCTTTGAGTGCATTGGAGAGTCACTTTGGCTTCATCAGTGAGGTCCAACTCAAAGACAAAAGAAAGACAAACAGAAAGAAAGAAAGAAAGAAAGAAAGAAAGAAAGGAAGAAAGGAAGGAATAAAGAACAAACTAAAAAAATATAAAGAAAGAAAGGAAGAAGGAAGGGAGGGAAGGAAGAAACAAACAAAAAAAGAAGAGAGGGAGTGAAGGAGGAAATTAAGAAAGAAAAAATGAAAGAAAGGAAGGAAGAAGGAAGGAAGAAGGGAGGGTGGGAGGCAAGGAAGGAAGAAAAGAAGAAAGGACATAGAAAAATACCAAGGTGTGAGGACAGGATTCTGAGGAATGACAAAGGTTGACTTCTGAAGTTCATATTTACCCAGACAGGCCAAGACTCATGCATACACTTAGGTATGCACACACACCTGAACACACATGCACGCACGCACACAAACACACACACACACACACACACACACACACACACACACACACTGCAGTAAAATTTAAAAAGAAATGAGCTTTTAAGATGTTAGTGAGCTGTACATGATGGGTAGTTCCAACCAGCACAGACAATTTGATATGTAAGTTATGTCAATGTATTCATACATTTATCCATTCATGGCACATTTGACATCCAGTTACACTAGTATGTTCTGGGGATATAAAACTAAATAAAACAATATGTCTTGTGCCAGTAGAACTTAAAGAAAAATGGGTGTTATTTTTTAATAAAAACGCTTTCAGTAACAAATAATTTCTAGATTGAGAGGTGTATTTTTGGTGGAACTAATTAAATACTGCAATAAAGAAAATGGAATCTTATAGAACAGTATCCAGTGAGTAGAATAGCCATTCTGATCTTCATCACAATAAATTCTCACTCCACACGGAAGACCCTCCAGACAGGGTCTGTTGACAGTCTCTCATGGAAGGAATGAGTTGGGAGACGCATCAGATCCGCTCTTCCAGCTTCACTACTTCCTCTATGCCTTCCTGCTGGGAGATAATCAATTATACCTTGAACCTTGCGTTTGTGAGTTTGCATTTGCATTAATTAATTAAAATTAACCTTGGGTAAGGAGGCTGCATTAGAAACTAGTTGACAAAGAGTAATCATAGAGTCTCAAAAGTCATCTGAAAGCGAGACAGACAGGAAGTTGTTGGATGGGGCTTGGGGTGGCCCAGTTCTTGCCAGTTTGGCAAAGCAGACACACAGGTCTTCTGTGGTAAATGCTGAAAAGGAGAGTTGCTACTCAGCCTCTCTGAGCTAACATGTCTTCACCCCAGCTTTTGAATATCACGTCTTTTTCGTACTAGCTCAGGTTGCGTAAGTAGATACTTTAGTGGCATCTACAGGGCCAGTGCCTGAGAGAGCAGAATTTACTCCAGGCTGTGACCTAGTGGTCAGGACACTATTAGAAGTAAGCTGGAAACTGTGGATCTGCAATTGAATGCTGAAATAGCAGTGGACTAAGAAAAGCACTTCGTACAAAATATGTGCAGTTCTGCCCTCTCTCTGCATGGTCTCATAGTCTTAGATGGTGCTAGAGTCTGAGGAGTGTGGAGGGTTAACAGAAGGAGGGCTACATCCGGTTAGTTATAAGTAAATAATAACTAATACTTTGAGTAGTGTGATTGCTTTAGCATTGCCCATGCTTTGAGAGAAAACCCTCATCAATGTCCTGTGAGTAGGTTCAATAAACTAATTGGTTTGCTGAGTTGTACTTTGGTAGAATTGTATGTTTTTGGTGTCCTACCTAGGTAGTACAAGTGTGGAACAGAATTTTATATTCTCTTTTGTAACAATCATGGGGAATTTGATTGAAATCTTCACCAAGGAAACTAAAGGTAAACTAAAAATTTAATGGTTCCTTCTCCCAATATAATGTGATAGCAAGAAGCCTAAAAAGTGTTCCGGAAAAGTAAATGGAAGATTCAAATTTGGATCTGTTAATCTTCATTTAACTGAAATGCTCAAATTTGAATGGCAGGTGGAAGCTGGACACATATAACACTTATAAATTGTATAACTTGTTATACTTGTTGCTGATATGAATTTGTGAGTGACCACAGTATAGATGTGACTTGATGCCTTGGGTATGAAAAAGAAACTCACAAACTCAAGGTTCAAGGCATAATTTATTATCTCCCAACAGGAAGGCATAGGAGGAAGGAGTGAAGCCGGAAGAGCGGGTCTGATGTATCTCCCTACTCATTCTTTCCATGTTAGCAAAAGCAGACAAAGCCCAAGAGAAGTCTAAGATTGAATGGTGGGGGCATTGAGTAATGAGCAAAACCAACTAAAGTCCCTGAGGGGGAAAAAAAACAGTTGTGAGAAGGGAAAGAATTCATGAAAATAGTGAAATAGGCATCATTGTGACTTCTCAAATCAGAATGGTCACGTCTTCTAAATGCCACTGGGATGACAGAAAATGCATACTGAAGCTCTAAGTGATTTTGAAAATCATGAAACTAGAATATAGACAGGAAGTGGTGATTTGAGAGCTACAAGAAGAGAAGGAGCATGTCTATTCTTGGAGAATTGAAACTATTGAAAAAGACCCCAGAAAAAAAAATCCTGAAAGTAATTGTATCAGTGAAAAATTTCTTAAGGAATGTGGCACCAGAGTTGGGTTTATATGGCCAGAACTATCTGCAGGAATCCAGAGGCTTCTGGTGTTTCCCAAGGAAAGCATATCTGGAAGTATGGATCCTTTGAAACGATATGGAAGTATGGGCTTCAGAACACACAGGAGGAAACTGGATGTTGATAGAATGGTGCCCCATTCTCATATCTTTACACAAAGAGAAAGAAGATGATGCAATTGCAGGAGCAGGTGCCTCTTATGCATACGGTAGCAGAAAGATGAGGAATTTGGGGTTCCCTAAGTAATATATGAATAGAGGGTGAAAGGGCAGGCAGGTGGAAACACAGTGTTAGATGACTATGTGTGAAATAGCCGAGAAACATCACCCTAATAGAGTATAAGAACCTCAGAACTCATCCATTCCGAGTTGGCTGGCACTGTGGTTGTGAAATTGCCTTTGCAGGTTAAAGGAGAAACAAATATTGTGGTTTGTCTAGGGTTTGGGTTTGGCTTAACAGCATGACCGACAGAGAAAAAGAGTAAGTAGTTCTAAAATATGCCACAAGATCTAAGCTAAAGAATAGTGAAACAGAGGAACAAATCATAACGCTTGTTCATTGCAATGCATGTATGGGGTGTCTTGCTGGGGACAAAGGGTCATAAATGTGAAAGCAGTTGGGGAAGTGGGCTGAAAAATGGAGAGGCAAAGTCAACACAAAGGAAGCAATTTCTCGTGACTATGTGGTATCCTGCTCTTAGAACTCCCCTACTTCCCCTATTAATGCAGCCGTGATTCATTTCTTAACCTCCATTGTACTTTATTATTTCCTCTTTGCCTCGGCTGCCTTAGTCATTGCTATTCTATTATACTGTATGTATTCTTTTACATCAATTTATGGTAATTTTGTGGGACAAAGCAAGGCAGTGATGACTTCACATATTTCAATATGTTTCCTTTACAGCATGGTTTCTAGATCCATTGCTATCTTATTTTCCTTTCTCTCAGCTTATCGCATTTATTTTCAATATTTCTAATAAAAATGAGAAATAATAATCTATTGATAATCTACAAGTGTCTAAGGCAGAAGTTTAAGAGAGACAGTTTTTGTACATTTGGTTTTGACACTTAGATCTATTGAATCACACAGTGAACTAATATTACTTTAAATATTTGCTGAATGAAAACCTTATTAAATGCAGGGTACTTAATATTTTACACATCTAATTTATTTTCACAATTATGCATGCAACGTTAAGTGTTAGCCCACTCTACAGACTGGAAAACTTATATAAAAAAATTAACTTTTCCAATGTGACATGACTGAGAAGGAATGGAAACTCCATAAAATATTAAATTTCCTAAATCAACCAGCCTGCTTATCACTATGTTCTACCTGCCTTCTATTAGCAAGTTCATATTGTCTCTGCTTACTTTAACAGCCACGCACAGCCCCTATTCTGCTTATAATGTTGTAAAGCTCTACAGCAAGCGTCATAGGCAGTTTGTCTATTAGCCTTTTCCTTCTGTACAGTGCCGCAGGAAGACCCTAATAAATATTTAAATCTATTGATGTCCTGTTCCATCAATAAATTGGATGAGCCCCGCTTTTCAGATCTTCATTCTAATAATTAATTAAAACATTGATTAGTATAAGACTAGAGACGGACACGTTCGGAATCTTTTCTTCCCTCTAACATAAATGTTTAATTTCCACTGCTTATTATAGCATTTCTACTGTGTGGTCATCATCTTATCCACAAAGATAGTTTGAAAATCCTTCTAAATAAAAATAAAATTAGGGTTTTTTCATGATATTTCACTTGAATTATTCATATAAGAAGCATAGGCTAAACAAAAATGAAGTTAAATTGGTATGACTTACTTTAGCAAGAGTTTTTTGGTGTTTTTTTTTGTTTTTTTGTTTTTTTTTTTTTTGGTGGGGGGAGTTCCATTGATTGCTGCTGGTTCTTCTGACACTATATGGGCTATTTTGGTGATCTTGTAGCCTACATTCCTATGTCAAAAATTCCAGAAATCATTCTTTCCCATTTTGTTTCCTTTAATTTTAAGGGTAATATCTATCTACTGTATCTGATCTTTCTGTTTTCTTTGTGGACATATGGCTGAAATTCCTTTTGCCACTAGTAGATTTAGGCTTTACTTTTGTACTACCTACGTTAATTAGGCTAGCACATATACAATTACGGGAGGGATATGGGGTAGTAATACTCTCTAAATAATGTCAAAGTTTATGCAGACCTCTGTTGGTGTTCTTCATTTGGATAATTTTCCATGAAATATTCAATACATAGTTAATAGAATGACTAACTAAAATTATGGAAATGAAGAGTACCACCAATGATCTGGAGAACTGATCTCTGAAATGAACCTACAATCATGTATGCCTTTGAATATTTTCAGAAGATTTGAAAAAGAATGCAAGTAAGCAATTTTTTTTCTGTAACACAGTAAATGTATTAGTATTGTTTATAAGATAATATTGGAATAAGGAAAATAAAAATGATTCAGGAGTCATCTCTAAACAAAAAGAAATAGTGGTTCACAAATGAAACAATCTGTAATACCTGAGGATGTAGCTAATGGAGAAATGATCTTCTGGAATACTAGACAAATATTACTTTGACTCTAATCAGTGGTTCTCAACCTGTGGGCCACAATCTATTTGGGTGTTGAATGACCCTTTCACAGGGGTCATCTAAGACTGTGGAAACAAACAGATATTTTCATTATGTTTTGCAACAGTAGCAAAACTAAAGTTCTGAAGCAGCAACAAAAATAATTTTATGGTTGGGTGGGGTTCACCACAATATCAGTAACTTAATTAAAGGGTTGCAGCATTAGGACAGTTGAGAACCACTGTAAATCATTTTATAAAATGATGAACTCTGACCATTTTTACGGAATGTGCCATGTTTGTAACTTATGAACATTCGGAAATATAAAAATTGAGCTTATCAATGCACAGTATCAAGTAAGCCTTTGTTTCTGAAGGGTAAAAAGTACTAGAACTAACAGTTTTTATGTTGCTCACCACAGTGCTCATGGTTTCACACGTATTTCAGGTGCCTAGCTGAAATTATGCATCCTTAAACCAACGCTACCTCAAAGTCTCTTGGCATCTGTCCTCTTGCAAGTTTCATGTTGCTCTGTGTGTCTTTGAAATAACTATTCCTATGTTCCATGTATGAGTTAAGGCATGTAGGATTTATCTTTCTGTGTCTGGCTTACTTCATTTAACAACATGTGATGTATGGTCATCAGTGATTTTGCAAATGAAATAATTTCTTTTTTTATATAGTATACACAGTATTCCATTGTGTTTATATAGCACATTTTTATTGTAAAAATACTGCAATGAGAGCAAATATAAGATAATAATGAAATTTAATGATATTCGGAGCTGTTAAAAAGGTAGCATTGGTAGTATTTTATGACTGATAAAATAAGTATTAAGAGACAAGTAAAATATTGTTTTTACCATAGTTTGGCATAGTCAGAAGATTTATGCTGGCATGTATTATCACATAAAACTACCACACAAAGAAAATTGATTTTCTGCCCATTTTCCTCCAAGTGGTCAGTTATATTTGTAAATCTTTGTCATTTTATTTGTAGAGCCTATGATTATTTTAAAACTATCCTCAAAGATAACATCAAATTCAAAAATTGAATGAAGAAATTTCACTACAATTTTGCACACCTGTGAAAGGAAGAGGACAATTTTGTAAAGTCGATTTTTTTCTTTTACCTTTACATGTATGCTTACTGAAGGTTTAAACACATCTTGAATCTTCACTAAACTTTAAATTTTGTATACATTCTGTCAGATTCAGCATTGATTATATAAATGGTTATGTGATGTGACTGGAATAATTATAATAAGCATTGAGAGAAACTTTTAAAGCCTTAACTTGCTTCTGTCTCCCAAGTGCTGGGATTAAGGTGTGTGCCACCACCACCTGGCTATACTTTTATTCTTTATGGCTGCAGAAAACTCCACATTATAAGCATGCCACATTTTCTTTATCAGTGCACCTGTCTGTAGCCATCTAGGTTGATTCTGTTACTTGGATATTGAAGTAGATCTGGTGAACATGGACATGCAGGTAGATCTCTGAGTTTGGGGCTAGCCTGGTCTAAAGGAGATCTCAGCTTAAGAAAAATAAAACCACTTGGTAAGATAAATATCATATTTTTCTGTAAGATGTGGAATCTATAATTACACATATATGTATGTGTTTATATATAATGTATCTACTTTCATATAAATATGAAATATATGTGATATATATATATATATATATATATCCTTAACTTTCTGCCAAGTTTTCATGGTTCAATACCAACCTATCCTTAAATCCAAAAGTAACGCAAGTAATATTTACTGTGTCTAGTAATGTTATCCTTATGAACTTGCCCTTAATTTTTCACCTCAGCTATTACTCTGTAATATTAAACTTCATCATCTGCCATCACTCCTTCCTCATGCCTCTGGTGACCATACTGACCAGACTGACAGCCCATGTATACAATGGCAAGATCCACTTCTATGCGTTTGTAAACAGTTTTAGAGTATGCAGTTTACATTTCCTTGGGAAAATTACATAGCAATTACATTGTTTTCCCTACCTGGTGATTATAAGTGCCTGAATTTCCTCTCATTGGAGCCCTTCTCAGAGCTTACCAGAATAGCTTAAGACTTCTAAGTGCTCACTGCATGTTATATCCACAAATTGAATACATGTTCTGCTATTTTGTTCTAATAAGTGATATTATAAGAAGGTCTCTCTGTTCTTTTAGTTTTCATCAATATGCTTTTTATTTGTTTATAGCTTGTTTGTTTGCTTCTTTTGATATTCCACAGTTAATACCAAACTTGGGTATACTCATTGGGTAAAATGATCACGTTTGGAATGCAGGTGTAAGAGTTATTCTAATGGAAGGTACCAAAACATGATCTTATATAGTTTTAACTTTTGTTAACCTCAAGGGTTTATTTAATACCAGGAAATGGAGACACAAAGGCCTCTAAGACTTTGTATTTTGCAAGGTACTGAGAAACAACTTATGCTATTGACTCTAACCTTTCTGAATTTTTCCTCTTTTCTCATCGAGAACCTTCTAGATGAGAGGTCAATTTAGTCCCATTTCATCTTCAAAAGAATTTAGTGTTCTTGAAAGGTGTCAGATTATAAGCCCTTAGAGACAAACAGGTTTCTGTTTACCATGAGTACATTCACATTACAGAACACTGGCCATTTATGCCTTGCCTTCCTCTTCCCCTGTCCCTTATCTTAGCCCAGACATATAGAAAGCAACTTCAGAGACAAGATAGACAATCAGTGCCCTGGCTTTTGAATCAATAATTCATTTAAACATTTTTACTATCTGGATATCAACAGACACTTTCAATTATGTTTCTGGGGCAATGTTTGCCTGATGTCATAATTTCTTGTTTCCTATAAAATAGGTAGAAATTTTTAGCATATTTAGAAAAAGTTCCTGGGACAGTATTAAGTCAGAACTCATTGATTTGTGTTATGTCTGCAATGTCATGGTTTGTGCTATTAAAATAATAGGCATTAGATAGGGAGGAAGGAATTGATCAGTGGGTATGAAAAAGTTTAGGTGTGCTATGATGGAGGAAGGTCATTGGCTAATAAAGGAACTGCCTTGGCCCATTTTATTGGTTAGAACATAGGTAGGTGGAGTAAACAGAACAGAACGCTGGGAGGAAGAGGAAGTGAGCTCAGACTCCACAGGTCTCCTCTCGGGAGCAGACGCCTCAGAGAGACGCCATGCCGTGCTCCTGGGCAGACACACGCCATGAAGCTCCGACCCAGGATGGACTAGGCTAGAATCTTCCTGGTAAGACTGGTTCTCACAGATTATTAGAGATGGGTTGATCGGGATATCAGAATTAGCCAGTAAGGGCTAGAGCTAAAGGGCCAAGCAGTGTTTAAAAGAATACAGTGTCCGTGTAATTATTTCGGGGCATAAGCTAGCCGAGCAGGCAGCCGGGGTGCTGGGGACGCAGCCCCGCTGCTCTTATTACTACAGTGCTATAAGCAAAGTAAGGTAGAAAAGAATTTTATAATCATATTAAATTTGTTTGAATAGTCTCAAAATACATTTTCAAAATGTTAATTTATTTCTCTATCTTAGAAATCCTGATTCCTAACATTGGGTACATTGTAATTGCCATGATTTAATAACATAGTATTCTGTGCAAGTATTTCTTTCCTTCTGAAGCATTGGCATCTATAGCCTATCCTGGACCAAAAAACTGCAAAGTTTTCCTTTATAAGGTCAACAAATCCTAAAATGATAGTCACATAACATCTTTTACAAAAGATTAACCAACACTGGATGAACACACTCTCCACACACAAGAAATTAGTTGGTCACTGATGATGATAGCATGGCAGCATTAAAGACTGAGTTCAAATTCTTATCAGAACAGGCAGTCAGTCTTCTATTTGACCTAAGAACTGAGGAAGGCTGCACCCCAGCATGGGTACATAGCATTAAAATTGTGAACTATATTCCCAGGATGGTGTCTAGTAAATCCAGCTCTCTCCATAGTACCTTGTTTGTTCCATCATAAGGGACATTACTGCAAATAATTTTATTGATAGTTCATTACAGTGAACACCTATCTATTCTTCAGGCAGAGATAAATTTTGCACAGTAATCTTCATTGATAGGCTTTCTTCATTTGTATCACCAAAACAGATGATCTACCATTCCTCTTCTTGAAGATGAGACTTTAGACAACTCCCTTCCCAGTACCAATACTTTCAGTTTTATAGATATTTTGGAAAAGCAGATCAGGGACTCCTAAATTATATGAACTTCTAGCAGAATAGCCCCCAACACTGGAAACATTGTAGCCATGGAAGCACTTTAGACGACTGTCTGTCCTTTGCTCTCAACATCGTAAAAACTGGTTGCCCACATATTTTCATCATTAAAACCCAAACTGGCACCAATATGTCTGATTTTATTTATTGACCTCTTCCTTAATGCAGGTACTTAAATTTTTATTCATCTTCTCAGATCTCTACTGGGAATGAAGAAAGGTTAATACTGTATATCTAATTTTTATAACACCAACAATCTAAAGAGGAGGTACATTTTCAGAGTTCTGTCTAGCTACCTTTTATGCTTACTTCACATTCACTATAGTGTTAGCACTAATCGGAAGAGACTTAGTGGTGGCTTCATGCCATGTACTGGTCCCATATTATTTCCCAGGGAATTATGATGCTTTAATTTATTTAATCAAAACTAAGGTATACTCTATCACTTAACATCTTTTCTAAGCTCATTGATCTTAGAAATCACTTTCCTTTGTAAATCACATAGTTAATAGTATTAGATTTTTATTCTTCTGCTAAATAACGAAACTGTCGACGTACACCATATCTTTTCCCAGTGTGCTCTGATTTTAAACTTGCTGTCATGTTTCTCAGACCATGGCTGAGGATAAATTTTGGAAGGCTGATTTATACAAGATACTACAAACATAACATGTGAGCTACTCCTATATAGTGAATTGTCAACTATCATTTAGTGGCATTATACCAATAGTCAGACTCTCCATATTATCAAAGTTTCTATCAGAAAAATAAAAATTTAAAAACAACTTCCATAGCCCATTTTAATTATAAATGCAGAAATCAAAATATTCTCACTAGAATCCTTAAGTGTCATCCTTTACATCAATTTGAAACAACCTCAGCGCATGTGAACTTAGAAACAATTAAATATTTGTTGAGAATTGTACTATATTGCAGACATATAATTAGCTATGGGAAATGCAGAAATAAGTAATTCATTGCTACCCAACTCACAGCCTCCCAAGACATATTCAATCGTTTTATGCATTTAGTGAAGTGTTCTTACTTTTCTTTCTTCCTTATCTTGGATGCTAACAGAAGTCATAAGAGAGAATAGATAAACAAATGCAAAAATGTTTGAAGTACTTTCTCTTGATTGCCTTGATTTGTCTCCAAATGGCAACCAAAAAATAAACAAGACCTTCTGAAACGACTGGCATTCTCTTACTAAAATGCCATGCAGCCAGCCTTTCCTCTCCAATGCTCACTACTCATTGGTCACATTATCCTTTAGCATTGCATAGAAATGCAGCTAAATGCACAAAGTTTAGGGTCAAGTGAAAATCACTCAAAGCTTTATGGGTAATTAGGTTGGGTTATATCAGGCAAGGGAGTACTCATTAGTTACAATGCAAATTCTATGTAGTCGCTAGACATTCACATCTCGGCATGGTTTCTAGTTCAGCCAGTAATTACCTATTCACCAGATGATCAGCTCCGTGGCCTGGTGAAGAAGGAATCCTCAGGAAATCTGTCATGTCACCCTGGAAACGTGATGTCTCACAGAGAAAATGGACTAAGCAAAGCTTCATTACTTCTACAGAAAAAAAAAAAAGACTTTGAAAATTTCCTACCTATTTTGAGAGTCATTTGACACCCTTGGGTATGCAGTCTCTACATTTCATTTGAAGGAGTTTCCAAGCAGTTACTGCTCTACAGCATCATCAAGTCTAGTGGTTCTCCTAATACCATTACACATTTATTTCTTCAGATCTTAAATCCTTTACATATCAAAGGGGCTCAAAGCAAAAGCTAAATTTCTCAGCAATATTGCATTTTAGACTGCATTAAGATAACTTTGGTATTGATGTAAGAATAGTAGTCACCTATCACAGTTAATACACATATATTTAGGAAATTAAAAAAAAAAACTCTAGCACAACAAATGCCTCTTCCTTCATCGTGTTGTCCAGAGACAACATCATATAACTCTTCTGAGGATAGTAAGAATGGCCAAAGTTTAGATTTGCTAAATGTGTTGACATACTATCCATGTCTTTAAAGCCCCCAATTTAAAATAATAGTAAATATTTACAGAACTACCTCTCTAAATATCTATTTCCCCGTGTATGATTCTATATGAGTATTCTGAAATCATTAGTATGTTAGTTTATCACCTCTTTCAAATACCTTTTGTAAAACAGGAGGTCTTGCATGGTTTCACAGTTTTAAACAATTCAATTTTAAAATGCTATGTATGATCACAAGTTGTAGCTTGATTTTTAAGTTTTTTTTTCACTAACTAAAGATCTGTTTGATGGAGATGGTAAAAATTCAAAAGAACTTTAGAAACTGCCAATAATACTGGCTATGTGAAATGGCAGCAGGTACTGGTGGGACATTCAGCAGTTAATGGTGATTGTTAATAAGTCCTGTTACCTGGGTTTTATCCCCAGAACTCACATGGCAAAAGGGGGAAACAGATTTTCCACTTTGTTCTGCTAGAAAGGGAAAAAGCATGTTCCATATGATACAAAATTGCTTGATATTGGCAGAAAGATAGCCATTGACTTCAACTTAAACTAAAATAATCACCTTTATTTCCATAAGTAAATACAACGAAATGATATTGAAAAGTTAAATTTAAATATAATTTATTATATATTAAAGTTGATTAAGATATGAGTATACAATGTTAAAAATACATGTCAGAGCATACCCCAAACCAAAGAGTTTTATTTTCTTGTGAGGCAGAAATCAATTCTTCTTAGAAGGAAATTTGTCCCCTTAACAAATGCATACTCATACAATTACCTATAGAATCAGAACAAAATAATAGTATTAATCCCTAGTAATCCAAATACTGATTTCAAAGTTGAATTCCAGTTTTTCTGTTTAGTAATTGCTTATACAACCAAACGTAAGAGGTGAAATTTACACACTTTACCATCTAGTTGCATAGTATGTTCTTAATATATGTGATATTATTACTGCATCCTCCTCTACATTTAAAGGCATGTGATGTACAGTCTTGGTTGTCAGCTTCATTATATTAAGAAATGCTGTGAAGATTATTGAAACACAGCTTTAGGAGTGAATGGTCTGGTAAAATGAAGAGTATCCTATAGTCCTTTGGTGGATTTTGTTATGACTGAAGTCATGGTAAGATATGAAAGGAATTGGGAAAAGATTATCACTTGGGGCTGGATGCTAGATCTACCTTGCCTGTTTATAGGTGTCCCCTTTCTCTGATTCCTGTCCACAGAGAAATGTGGAATCAACTTCATTGCATGCTTTTAACTCAATGATGTTCTACTTGAGCACATGGAGCCAAAAAACTGAGCAGTGAACCCTCTGAAACTGTGAGCCCAGTAAATGACCCCTCCTTTCAGTTGTGCTTGCCTGATGTTTCAGTCACAGCAAGCAATGCAGTAAGGCCTGAGTCCATTTCTAAAAGTCCGAACCTTTATGGTAAAGGTTCCATTGTGAGCTCCTATCTGGCTGCACATACTGTTATAAAACCAAGTACATCCTTCATTTCTTCTGCCAAGTCAGTTACAACTATGTTTAAAGCGCCCGTGTCTTCTCTAAATGTTTCTCCTCTACCATTATATTCTTGATTAATGATGAGAACCAACTTCAGAGACATATTAAGAATGATTCCGGTATAGATTTTTCACTTCAAAATAAATGTGTAATCACAGCAGGGCTATTTGTCAGTGATCCATCCAAACAGAAGCGAAAGACAACCATGTCTGACTAAGCTGCTTGTAAGATTCTCTGGAACAAGAATAGTTGCTAAATGCATGGTCAAATAAATAAATGAAAAGAGATTTCAGACAGAAGAGTCGATTCCCTTCAATTTGGGAATTCATGTGTTATGTGGCAATAAAATAATACACCTGGAAGTTAGTAAACATATCACATGACAGAAAAATCAGAATTAAACAAAATACCAGCCAGAACAAAAGTTAAACATTTAAGTTTAATATAATATGATCAGTGGGTTATATGTATTTATATAACAACTGATATAATTTAACACCATGTTTAAGTAAAATAATCTTTCTTTTTTTTTCTTTAGTGAATATTCACACACATAAATGCAAGGTGAAATCTTACTAAGGGCACACATTTTATTATTTTGTAGGAACAGATCACTAACTTCAGCATTATCTTAGAAGCCAGGTTAAGGACAAATTCTCCCTAAGTTCTTAAGAATATAATTTATAAAACATTTATTATATATTTAAAATGACTCTAGCATCAAAGCACATAGGTACTAATAAATATAGTGATGGATATGGTAATAAACAGAGTAATTCATTCATATTTAATACGTAGTACATGCTTTTACAATGCTATTTTATCTCTTGTTATTATAGAACCTCAAATATTCCAACATTTGAGCCACATTTTTCCATTAAAAAAGCTAAAGCCCAGAGCTGTATGTTCTCACAGATGACAGAACAGGGAGGTGAAGCAGTGTTTGGTGCTTCTTGCTGATGGCACCAGTAAAGCTCTCAGAAAACAAACTCATAATTTTAGAATTCCATTAACCACTTTTCTGATACAGATTGCTAAAATATTCTATTCATTAGATAATATGTTAATTGTATTGTGTAATTACACTGTGTGAGGCTGATTATTTGGGGGAGCTCTAATGAATCCAAACAAAACAACCTAAGAGTGAATCCAAACAAAAACTTTCAGCCAAATACCTTTCAATTAAAATATGCTATTCTATAGCCCAATATCCATTTTAGTGCTGTCCTTACCATTGAATTTCCATAGCTTAATAGCTAATATTAGAAGAAATGAATTCATCATTCCCATGTATTTCTTAACTAATTTATAACTGAAATCCTAAGTTCTCACACAAGACAAAATGCTGTCAGAATTCATGTCTTAGATGCCACGAATAAATAACAGAGATAATTAGTGGATACCACACCACATATGACTCAAACAATTAGGTGGAAAATCATTTTCATGAATAGCACTCGGCTTATGACATTAGTTGTATGGATGATTATATATGTGCTCATCTATTTTAAATAAATTTACATTGAATTCCACAGAAATAGTATGTTTCAAGACAAATAAAAGAAAGCATCACTCTATATTTTAGAAATATATAATAATCTGATACACATACAAATAATTTACTCTAGTAAGCTTAGCACCATGCTATATGAACTACAAAGCAGCAAAATCATTTTTCTTTTTCATTTGATTTTTGTCCTGCAATTGTGCCCCTCCCTATATGTATGTACACTACCTCTAATATAGCCAAGACTTCCCTCTTGTGGCTAGTTGATGTCAGTATATACTTTATCTTTCAGTTAGCAATATCTTAAATAGTTTGAGCAAAGAAACTTTTCAAAGTAAAATTAAACAGCTTACAATGTGACATTTAAGTACAGGTAGTGTCTAAATTAAGCAACCTTAAATTCTTTGATAGATTTTAGATTTGAGAACCCCTCACATATTTTAGAATGTTCTTTTCCAGTTAAATTCTCAGTATTCTTCCTCACTCTGTGTTTAAGATCACTGCCTCCCTGCATAGTAATATCTTCCATCTGCTTGGCTTATATTTCTGCAGATGGTCCTCATGATAAGTACTTGAATAGCATTTCATATTAAATATTTCCTATATCCTTTAGGGCATTTTTTCGACCCCACATTAAATGTAAAGGAATTGAGAATAATGTCTTGACTTTAATATTATTTCAAGAAGACCAATCCTACTTTTTCTGGAAAATAGAATTTGTGCACTGGATTAATAAGCAAACATGTGAGCTTTAACCTTAAAACATACTAATACAAAGGAGACGTTATATGAGACCCAGACAGACTAACTCTATCACCCACGGATAGTGAGGTTGGTAGAAAGCCTAGTTTCCCAGACCTTAGGGTTGCAGCCATGTTTTGATTACTTGAGCCAAATTCCTGGAGAGAAGTGCTTCCTGTCAGAGTAGGCTTCTACATGGGACAGTCTGGGTTGAATTAAAACAAAATCACATTGTAAACAACAAATCAGTAAGAACTAGAAAAGTGAAAGGAAATAAAGAGGAATTTGGAGAGTCTATGTGATACCATTACTACTAACACAGCAGGACTCAAAAGTTACTCTGGTTGCACCACTAACTTCCTTTTTGGAGATAAGGACAATGCTATTCAATAAGCATGAGCCCCAAGTGAGAATGATACAACTCTCATATTATCTACTTTGGCCTTATCATTATTAGTTGCTAAACACTAGTAATGTTAACATTTTTAAAAAAATTTAAATGGTTTAATAAAAATTATAGGCAAAATATTACTGTTCAATTAAGAAAATAAACCTTGTAGATTAGTTCTCAGAAAGAAGAGGTGGTAAAGATAGGTCCTGTTTATTAGCAATGAGTTTTTTCCTCTTCTAGATTTTGGATGCTGTGAAACAGTATCTTCAGTCTAGCAAAAAATAAAACAACTCCAATATAATAACCTATGTTATGATGAAAGTATGTTGTGTGACTTCTCTGGAGCAATATGAACCTGCATCTATTCACCCCAGATCAGGAAGGGATGAAAGAATCAGTAAACAATTCTACTACAATCTAGCATAGTGAATTAGTGAGTTGATCAAAGTTATTTACAAAAGTATCGGTGAGGGGTTACATACAAGAACAACCAAACAAGGATGACCAAAAAGCATATCCATCACTAAACGGAGCTAACATCAGCATGAGTGACAAATCAAAAAGCATTGTCCCTGGACCTCCCTGCATAACTTGCAGATAGATCGATAGAAAGAGTCCTATCTCCCCAGAAATTATTATTGCTTCTATAACCTGGAGGAGAAGTCCCGTGAGCCCTGTAAGTTTCAGAAACTTCCGAGATTTGTGAGCTCTCTATTTCAAGTATTAAGCGTTTCCTCTAGGATAGAATGTTTCAACACAGAGGAAATTCCTATACCACAGAGGGAACAAAATATTTCAAAAGTTGCAATCAACTTTAGATCATATATGTAAACATGATAAAACTAAAGTTCAGAGCCAGACACACACAACTCCTCAAAGAAATATTTGCATTATTTACCAGATTGGCACTATTCACTATTTCAGTACAAGGTAGAAACAAGATTGTCTCTTGTTTGATGATATTTCAGAGAAATCTCTTAAATGAATGGGAGAAAACATTTGAGTCAATGATTAGACCATTGTCCAACATGCATGGTGTCCTAGCTTGCTTTCTTTTTTCTATCTGCCTTCTTTCTCCAAGCATTCAGTTCAGTTTTCCCACCTATCTTTACTCTGTTAAGCCATTGGCCAAAGGCATCTAGCTTCTTTATTAATTAATGGCAATAAAACATAATCACATCATTAAGCGAGGAATCCTATATTACCTCCCCTTTTCTGTCTAATAAAAAAGGAAGGCTTTAACTTTGACATAGCAAGATTACATACAACAAAACAAGTATCAAGCAAAAATTAGTTACAATATTTTTATCTACTTTATCTTTTATCATAGGGAAAACTATAATTATAACTATCAATTCTTCAACTCCATCAAAGATCCCAGAAGAATATAATACCTAAGTGAACAGGAAGTACATGATAAGCAGCTTCCAAAACTCTAGAATTGACAGAGACATCTCGCTACTTGGACAGTCACCCAAAGATCTTCTGCATTGTTGGAGTATCCATCGTCAGCCTATGAGCCCATAGAACCTGGTAGACTTTCTCAGGAAGCAGGAAATTTCAAAAACAGTTCTGCCTATTTTGGCAGTTTGTCAGTCACTTTCTTCTGTGTCTTGTAGAAGAATGTCTGGCAGACTCTTTCATGAAGCAGGAACATTGAAGGACTGCCTCACTTTTAGGAAAGTTCAGCAGTCATTTTTCTGTGGGTCCTGCATGTTGAGTTCATACAGCATAACATCACAGCTTGCTTCCTATTGCTTCAGTAGAACACTTTAACCAAAAGCAACTTAGAGAGGAGAGGACGTATTTGGCCTACATATCCTGATCACAGTTCCATGTAGAGCTAAGCCATTAAGTACTTCAAGAAGTGACTCTGGAGCCAGGAGCTGATGCAGAAGCCAGGAAGGGCCACTGCCTACTGGCTTGCACCCCATAGTCTCCTCAGGCTGTATTCCTACACTACCCAGGACAACCAATCTAGGGGTGGCACTACCCGTATGGGCTTGGTTCTTTCATATCAATCATTAATTAAGAAAATGCCTTACAAACTTGCCTCCACGCAATGGTGGAGACATTTTCTCAGTTCAGGTTCCTATTCCCAGACAACTGAAGCTTTATCAAGTGTATCCAAAATTAACAGGCACTTGGCAAATTGTAGAGCATAGTGCAGAGAATTTTGAGAACTCTTCCTTTTCAAAACTGTAAGGAAGCCGGGTGATGGTGACGCACGCCTTTAATCCCAGCACTCGGAAGGCAGAGGCAGGCGGATCTCTGTGAGTTCGAGACCAGCCTGGTCTACAGAGCTAGTTCCAGGACAGGCTCCAAAGCCACAGAGAACCCTGTCTCGAAAAACCAAAAAAAAAAAAAAAAAAAAAAAAACTGTAAGGAAACCTAAAAAACAATTTAACAATGGTTCAATATAAAAATGATAATGTTCTGAGAATTAAAGTGTTTTTCAGAAATTGGGATGTTTTAGGAAAATGCTTTATTTTTACCCAAGAATTGTGCTAGATCATCATTTATTGTTCACAAGTGTATTTCTTTGCAGAAATCTATTTTCTGTGATTCATAATTAGAGCTTCTCCAGGTATGAATAAATGCGTAAGAGATATTGAAAGTTGCCATTATTTAGAATGTTATTTACTTGTGCCTTTTAGTGAATAAAAAGTGATCTGTAAAACATCTGCTTAGTAAGGGTTACAGAGATTTGAAATTGATAGTGAGCATCAAGATTCCCCTTACTTTGTTAGAGCACATATGCCATAGAGATTTTGGTTTTTAGAGCTGAGCATGACTGAGTTTCAAACTATTTGAGTTATCTTTAATTCCATTTGAAATAAAGCATGAGACTGTAAAAACGGATACATCTGAGAAAAGCCATCTTTCTTAATTCAGTGTCTTAGGGACTCTTTCAGAGAAATAGCAAGGGCTATCAAACACTGCCTATCCAATGTACCATATTAGATTTATACTGTTGATGCATGCTCGTGTTGAAAGCGGGCTATATTGCTACAGCATACAGTAGACTTGAATACAGAAGACAATTCTGGCCGCATTTTTTGTTATAAGTCATGGATTCATGGGTGTCTATTCCTTTCCATTGTCATAAAGTACCAAATGCATCTTACTAAAATGCTTAGCTAAAACAAAAGATCAATCATACAGTTTAATCATACAGATACTTGCACAGACTAGATTGAATTAACGATGGGAAAAATAGATATCAGATCATGAAATATATGAGTCTTAGCACTGCAATGGTGATAAATAAGTGATTGTGAGTTCTGGTTAAATAACTCTATTGTGAAAAATTAACAGTTGTGTTTTGTTTTGTCACACAAGAGAATCATATTGTAAGACTTCAATATATTTGTTTTCAGCTCACTTTTGGTCAATGCATGTTTCTACTTGAAGAGGAGTTGGTAATTAATCTTTCAGTTACATAAAATAAATTTTCGGTCTATTCTTCACACAATGGTTCGCACAACTTTAAAAAAGAGACAGTAGAAATAGATTTAAAAATTATATTAAAATTGGGAAAATAAAACATACAAACTAAGAAAATAGTCAATAAAAATAAATAAGAGAAGCATAGAAAATTTAGAAAATAAAATATACAAAATTAACAAAATATATAAAACTTGGTAATTTATTATTAATAATACTGTTTCAGCTAATTTCTATTATTTTCATTCTATATAAATGTATACTTAGGTATATTAAGACACAAAAGAATTAAAATTCTAGTATGATAGATTTTTATTAGATGCAACTATGAAACAGTTTCAGGCAAGTATATGGTTTCGTTTTTAAAAGCCGATTGTAATACTGATTCCTAAAATGCATGTACATAAAACAGTATCACACAAGTTAGAATCTTATTATAAAGAAAATGAAATGTTTAAAAGATGGCTTTGGAAGGATTGCTGTGGGAGCAGATTGTGTCTTCTGACGTTTTTCAAACTGCTGAATAATTATCAATGGAAATCAGTCAAAGGAGAACAAATGTGGGCTCAAATGTCTCCATTTCATTTCCTAAAACGGTGAGGTGCCCGCTACTGGAAACATTCAGAGCCTAATCACCTAGGAGAGACTTCTCAATTTACAGTCTCAATCCAGAATCTCAGTTCTCCCACAGGGATTGATATCTTCAAACTTAAAAACAGTAAGTACCCACCTCAGTAGACTACTGAGCATTCAATGAGAGAAGATATAAAGGGCACTTAACATAGGCTTTTCCTGTATTGTAGAATGTAATAACAATAAATTTTCAGTATTATCATTTTACCCACAAGTAAGTACTCATATACTTTTATGTGTTTAAAAACCAAGCTTTGTACATTAGGAAAGGAAATAGCACCTAAAGTATAAAGAAAAATTAAGAAAGACCCCACCTTTGCTGAGACTCTTACTGATCTTAAATAGAATGCTAAATCGTTTTAATGTGGCTTTATTGTGCTAATCCAGATACTGTGGAAAAGGAGCAAGCAGATACCGTCTCAGCTGAATTTCTAAGCAGGCTGCACCAGAGCTTCCCAGACACTATCTGAAGAGGTTAAGGTTTGCTGGTGTTTCTTCTTATATATATAGCCTAGATTTGGGCTGGGCTTCCTTCTGTATTTCAAAATTATTTATCTGACAATTTTCCACCAGTGGCTAATATCATTGTTTACTTCAAATGCCTCATCATTAAAGAACAACTTGTGCCCAGTAATAGCTACAGAATGCCGGTATAGAAAACTCTGGAAATGAGTTCTAATACATGGGAGCATTCATCTGAAAACCCCTAAAGACTTGCACTGCCCTCACTAGGTGGTCCATCAACATTTGCCCAATAGTGAAATCCAAAAGTCCTCATTTATTCCAGCTTAATAGTAAAAGAAAGTAAAGTAAGAGCTACAGCAAATATTAATAATTTGAACGTAATTCTAGTTTTAAACATCCTCACAATACAATTTAAGCTCAAATAATGCAGTTCCAAAAATGACTACCTTTACATTTCCATCAAATTTCTTTGTTATATGATTGCTAAATTACAACTAAGAAGCCAATGCCCTGTGTTTCAGTCTTGCCCTTTAATAAAGCTTTATAAAATGTGTGAATTGTGGAAAATAAGAGGGCATTATCAAAATCATAGAGCTAGCACATGGACGTGGCCCGTTGGCACATGCTCTCGAGACCACACTCGTGGTGAAAAGGTCCCCAAGTAATTCTAATAAGTGTACATCTGTCACATGTGTTCCCTTTCTTAGGTCATTGAGCATTCCTAAAAACATATGGCATGTAAAAATTGTTGAATCAGAAGATAAATAGTCAAAGAATAAGCATATACAAAATCCTTCAGAGTTGTATTGTGACAAACTGTTTAGAAACCAATTTCCCCAAAAGAAAATGTCCAGTTTTGAGACATGAACAATTATTTTGCTATCCCAGCACTCGGGAGGCAGAGGCAGGCGGATCTCTGTGAGTTCGAGGCCAGCCTGGTCTACAAGAGCTAGTTCCAGGACAGGCACCAAAGCCAGGCACCAAAGCTACAGAGAAACCCTGTCTCAAAAAACCAAAAAAAAAAAAAGAAAAAAAAAAAGAATTTCTAAAGAGGATACCTGTAACTGTGAAGCTGAGCCTCTGATAATCTACAGAAGTTTGACCTTGTGGTTGAGGCAGATAAAGACAGTGCATTAGGAGAGGGAGATGTTTATGAACTAATTTATTTGTTCCAAAGTATTGACTCTGCACTGTATTCTGCTTCCTACCCCCACGTGTGTTTTTCCAGTTTTTAATTCTAATTTCTTATATAGTTTAGTAAATATTCATGCAGTGTAGCATTTGCTAGAGTGAGTTGCATTAAACAGCTTTATGATATGTGCTGCAACGAAATGAAGCAATTATCCTATAAGCCTGGAATATATTACAAAATCCATTGCTCTCCTTTGAAATACAGTATATATTAAACATAATGCATATTTAGTTATAGATCAATATATTAAACTACTTAAGATATTAGATAATTGTTTTAGATATAAACACACTCATTTATTTGTGTTGAGAAAAAAAATTGCAACCAGTTTCACTTGAGATGTTGATAAGCAGTATAAACACTGCAAAAATAATAAAATACCAGTTATTAATTAACTGCCTAACAAAATACTTATTGTCTATTTTTTTTTGCTTTGTTTTGGTTTAATTTTTTTGCTTGTTTGTTTTATTTTTTGGTCAACAGATTGTTCCGTACTTATCCATCATTAACTTAGAAATCTTCTCTAACAATTTAAAATACTAATAATAAGATCATAAGTAGGTGCTGAAGAGATGAAGTAAAGGTTAAGAAATTAGCCACGCGATGGTAGCACATGCCTTGAATCCCAGAACTTGGGAGGCAGAGGTAGGTAGATCTCTATGAGTTTGAGACCAGCCTGGTTTACAAAAGCTAGTTCCAAAATAAGCTCTAAGGCTACAGAGAAATACTATCTCAAAAAAACAAAAGAAAAAAAAGAGAAAAGGTTTTTAAAAACCTGTTTAGCTTCAGGTTGAATAGAATATGTTGAAAATTCAGGATTCTTATTAGAAATAATAATGTATCATTAATATTAATAATAGACCACAATAAATATTTAACTGCATTATGTCACTCAGCAATCACTATTAGTTTAAAGATACTTATCAATTTTGAAAATAAGAAAATATATGATTTTTAAGTTAAAAATTTCATGAAATTAGTTGGGACTGACGACTTAAGACTGCTGTGAACCTAAGTCGATTCTTCTATTCACTGTGTACTTTTGCCTCAAACAGTTGTATACTTTTATCAGAGTTTTTAGATTTAAGGGCAAAAAATGGGTGGATAAGGTAATAAGTAACTTTTAACATTGTTTTTATTTTTGAGGTATAATAAATCATAAATTTACATCATTCTTTGATTTCCTCCCTCCATGTACCAGTGCCCTGTATTTTTTGATATTATAGCCTCCTTTTCTTTAATTGCTGCTCTGTTACATTCAAAAGCATATTGTTGGTTTTAGAAATACAATTTAAGAAACATCAAGGTAAGAATGGAGATGCTCCAATGCTGGTGTATGTTTTTAATTTATCCTGCTACATGGCTTTCTGTGCTGCAACAGCTCCTTTGAAAAGGGATTTTCCCTTTCACTTTTATCATGAATGTCTGCCTCACTTATATTTTTCAGTAATTAAGTTTGTTAATTTTATATTTTATTCACAATTCATGTCAATAAATTGCTTCATCATGTTTCACTTAAAAGTCAAACATGGTCTTCTCTTATGTTTCTGTTGAAAGTTATAATTTCTCTAAAATTCATTTGAATTTAATCATGATGCACAAACAGTCAACACAAATATATGATATATTTTATTAGATGTTAGAAAACTTATAGATTTGATTATTTCAGTAAATGCTTACTTTGTGTTAATTCTATCAGGGTAAAGATTAAACTAAGTGTCTTAGTGTTCTTCTGCAATAAAGGCACACCATGACCATCACAACTTTTTAAAAGAAAAGTATTTCATTGGGACTGACTTATAGTTTCAGAAATGTAGTCTATCATCACCATGGAGGGTGCCTAGCTACATGCAGGCAGACACAGTGCTGGAAAAGTAGCTGTGACTTCTACGTCAGATCCGTAGGCAGCATGAAGAGAAGACACTGGGACTGACTTGAGCTTTTGAGATCTCAAAACCCATGTCCAGTGACATACTTCCTCCAACAAGATCACACCTCCTAATCTTTTCAAAGAGTGCCACTCCCTGGTGACCAAGCACTAAAATCTATGAGTCTATGGGGTCCATTCTAATTCATATTACCCCAGCAAGCTATGCATTGAATTTTTGGAATAAGTTGGCCTATAGGGAGACATAGTCACATAACAAAATTATAAGATGCCAACATAGTGCATGAATATGATATATGGAAATGGCTAGACATATAAAGGTAGATAATGCTTTCTGATTTTTGACAGTGATTGAGTTGGTATACTAAAGAATGTAACAGAAGCATGTGGTGTCCCTAGAGATAAAAAGTTAAGAAATCACAAGCACATGACATACTCAAAAGATTCCACACTGCATCCTGGCCATCAGAGGATATTGTTTATATCACATGACTGTCCCTATGTTTATTTCATGTCTCCTGGATAGATTTTGTTCCAGTGATATTGGTGACTTTTAAACAAAGCTTTTTGACAAAAAAGGAAAGAAAGAAATCACTAGTACAAAAGCACAGGTGTGTGTGTGTGTGTGTGTGTGTGTGTGTACTTCTACCTATCTGTCTGACTGTATGTTCATCAGTCTAAAGAGTAAGCACTCATTACCATGAGGACATCGATTTTAAAGTGTAAAATAGCCCCATATGCAACTTAGTTGGTTGAAACAAGGCACATTTACTATTTTGGGCCATAATATTGGTGAAAATGGTCAAAATTAGACCATACAGAATTAACAGTGACTTTAATATAGAGAGTAGATTTTCATGAAACAAAATAAGTAATGAAACCAAATTAGAATTTGTGACTTTGACATGGAGAGATGATGAGGGATTGAACCACAATATGGAGAAAAGCATATCAATTAATCATACAGTTTGGGAGCAGTAAATGGAAGGTAGGGGTTTGTATTTGATGTGTGCAAAGACCTGTTATGGGCTCAAAGATTTATGTTCCCTTGCATTCAAACCTTGATTGTTTCCCTTCAGTGTGACAGTTGAGGACACATGACTTTTGATGGGACTTAGGAGCAAATGAGATCATGATGGTAGTGTCTCCAAATGTGATTAGTGGTCCCTGTAAGTAAAGAAAGAGAAAACATAATTTAGGTTCTCTCTCTACCACATGTAAACACAATGAGTACACACTGTGTAAAAGCCAGGAAGAAAGGCCTCCCCCAAGCCCCATCTGCTGAACATTGACCCCGTGCCTTAGAATCAGAACTCTTTGAAAGTGAAACTATCGCCCAGGCTACCCAAACTGGGGTGTTTTGATTTTGCAGTATGAGCTAAGTCAGGCAGAGAATGAGCTTGACACCCTCTTAAGTAGTTTGAACAAAGTGTTTACAGTTGGAGCCACAAACTAAAATAAAGACCAACAACATGAATACTGTTTATAAAAAAGATGAGTTCTTTCTGGGGAAGTGGAATTTGAAGCGAGAATGCCTTAAGAACACTTCCATCTGAGTAGAAAAATGAATGATGAATGGCAAAAAGGAGGCAAACTAGAAAAGCTCCTATAGGTAGCAACATGTGTAGATCCACTCAGATTCACCTCAAAATATTTCCAAATAAATATTCTTTCTCTGTGCAACACATAAAGTAAGATGAAAGGTAAATTGCCTGGAGCTGGCTAAGAAGTCAATAAATACTTTTGCATACTCAGCCTCTTCTTGTTAACCTTGCCTTTTCTAGGGAGTACTTTCCTTTCCTGAGGGATGAGTCCTTTTAGAGACAGGTTTATTGATTGCAAGTGAGAAACTAGCTAAAGAATTTCATCTTGGTTTCTTGGTAGCCACAGGGAAATGGGGAAAAGTCACCTGAAAAGAAAACTCTTGATAAGCAGTCAAAATTCTTTCTTTCAAGAACATAAATTCCAACATATTATAATTTAAATGATATAATTGGAATTAATTAGCAAGCTCACATGACTAAAAGAAACAGGATTATCTGTCTTCAGGCATTGCTGGATCCAGAATCATAAATAGTAACAAGATTCAAATACTATCCTGTTTATATATACTTTCCTTTCTCCAATGTTTTACTCTTATATGTTTTTCTATCATCTTGGGATTTCTAGACACTGTATTCTTATCAATTTAAAAATTCTAGCTTTTCACTATAAAAATCCACCATCAAATAATTCCCTTTGCTTTTGTTAATTTGAGAGTTATCCCCTCACCTTGTTTTGGTAGAAGATTTTTTTCTCATTCCCAACAGAGTAGTCAGAAATAAAGCAGGAGGCGGTCCTCATAATGTCTCTAAGTCCTTATAAACACTGTAGCTCCAGAAAGCATCCCTGGGTAACTTAAACCTTCTTCTCTCTCAGTATCACAATTAACCTGAAGCACCTTACTCAAATCAAATGATGCTTTATCAAATTTAACAGCCAGGAAACCTAAAGTAACTCCTCTCCTCTGCCTTCGTTCCTGGACAGTTTAACATCACACAAGGAAATGCTCGAACTGATACACAGCTCTGGGTCAGATGGAAGAACGTGGCCAAAACAACGTGAAATTCAAAATCTTTTCCTGCTGCCTTAACTTCTCTCTTTCACTGTGCCAGTACATCCCTGATTCCACTCTGTGTTCCTTGCTTCTCTCCCCACTAAATTAACACAAAGCAAGTTGTCAGTCAAGAACAGCTAACTGCTGGGGGATATTAGTCATGCTGGATCTCTATCCTTTCACAAGCTCCAAATGATTGAGGAGATAAAACTGTAAAATACTGATTTTCCTTATTTTTTAGTTAAAATGCACACTGTGTCATTAAGTTATGTAATAAATATAACATGAACATGTAAATAATCTCTATAAATTCAAAGTTTGTAAAATTATTCCCATTAAATGTTTACTTTCAAACTTTACTTTTATTCTGTACGTTTGTGAAGAAGGAAAGGTAAATTTCTTTAAGCAAGTGGATGTTATCACCTCAGCTATCAGTTGTTCCTACTGTATAGCATATATTTGGTATAGAGTAATAATATAGATAAATTGCATAGATAAAGAATTTTTTTAGAAATGTTTTTAAACATTGTAGGTAAAGTTAACATGATCTGTAAGCATTTATTTTATCAACTTGATTGCTGTTTGCCTCGCATCAAGTATCAATAGCATGTGATATTGTTTACAGAGTGATTCAGGACTTCAACGAAAGACAGTTCCGAGAGCACAGGACAGGGAGACAGTAAGGAGAGCAGAGTAACAATTGCCAAAGTTCTTTAAAACAAAACAAAACAAAACAAAAAAGTTAAAAAAAAAAACAGATTAAAAGAGGAAGAAAAACATCTCACCATGCTGAGCTCCAGCTACATGGATCTCAATTAATAATCAAGGTTCTATAATACCAGAGAGAAAAATTGTGAGAGAAAGCCCAGATTGCTTCCTGGGAGCATCTGTGATGCTAATAGAATCTTTAGACTCCATTGTCGTCCTGATGATTCACTGGTAAAAGGCAAGCACACTTTTTTTTGGTCTTCATTATCAGCCCATTTCTGGCCTGATTTGCTTTAGATGATTTAGACTCTGCTGCACCTGAACTGTGACTTTTCATATCGGAAAAAGGAATGAACGATGAACAGAAGGCAAAAAGAATAAAAGGGAGTGCTAATTTTTTTAAAAAAATCCTAGCATCCTAACACTATGTTCTAAGTTGGAGTGGTGTGTTTTTGCAGGGCTTTTCTCAACCTTCTGCCCCCAAACACACTTCTATTATTTTGTCTTCAAAGGTCACTGCTTTTATAGTATCTAAAGCAAAATCCATTCTGTTTTGCCTTTTTCCTCCCTTTCAGGCTATCTGCAGTCAACAGCAGAGAGTGAGAAAACCCAGCTACACGCCAATGCTGTTCTATCATTCCTTTCTGTAGCCATTCATTGTACAGGCTGCTCCCATTTAGCAGTTGAAACTGTAAGCACCACAATTGCCCGTTACTGAACAACTTCCATAATTTTTGGAAATTTTTAAGTGACTCTAGTGCCTAGGAAAGTTGGATGAAAAACAAAAGGCAAATTTCCATTGCATTGAGGGGAAGTAATTTCTGCCACTCTCCTAGGCTTAAATGGCATTTTGAGTAGTGTGTGGTGAATGTAAGAATTTGGAACCAGACATACACTTCATCTCCTGCCCCCTCCTCAAAAGGATTTAAGGCACTGATGACAAGACCAGTTGCACATAGAATTTATGTTCCCACGTTTCCATTATTTCTGGTATTTATGGGTGAATTTTAGACTAAAAGAAGTGTCATAGCCGGGCGGTGGCGGCGCACGCCTTTAATCCCAGCACTTGGGAGGCAGAGGCAGGTGGATCTCTGTGAGTTCGAGACCAGCCTGGTCTACAGAGCTAGTTCCAGGACAGGCTCCAAAGCCACAGAGAAATCCTGTCTCGAAAAACAAAAAAACAAAACAAAAAAAAATGTGTCTTTATCACCTCCAAGTATACGAATCAGCAATAGGACAGATAGCCTCCTTGTATATAAATGTAATTGCTCAAGACTTTAAAACGAGAACCCCATCTTATTTACCTTGATGTCATAGTTTTAGGGTTTCTTAGTTGAAAAAAATCTAGTTGTCATGATGTAAAAGATAATGGGACTAAAATCCTGTTAGTGCATTCTAACTATCTTATATATGAAAAGATATGATTCATATATGAATATATATTTGCTTAGCTCCTATGTTAGTACGTTAAAAATTTAGACTTAATGCGTTAAACTAGTTCCAGAAATGGCTACACTTATTTTCTGCTTTGCAAGTATTAGTACCATGTAGGAGGAGGCCGCTTGTTTGTTTCTGGCTGTTCAACCCTGAAATAACTACACAGAAACTGCATTAATTAAAACACTGTTTAGCCTATTAGCTCTAAGTTCTCATTGGCTAGCTTTTACATCTTAATTTGACCCATTTCTATTGTTTTATATTTTACCACGAGGCTTGTGGCCTACCAGCAAGGTTCCAGTGTGTCTGTCTCCAGCTGTAGCTCCATGGCTTCTCCCTGACTCTGCCTTCTTTCTTCCAGCTTTCAGTTTAGTTTTCTCCACCTAGCTCTGCTCTACCCTATCACAGGCCCGAAACAGCTTCTTTATTAACCAATAGTATTCACAGCATACAGAGGGAAATCCTACATCCCCTCCTCTTTTCTGCTTAAATAAAAAGAAAGGTTTTAACTTTAACATAGCAAACTACATACAACAAAACTGGTATCAAGCAAAAATTACAGTCAAAATATTTAATCTACTTTATATTTTGTAATAACTAAGGAAAACTGTAGCTGTAACCTTCCATTCTTTAACTCTATTAAAGTCTCCAGAAGGATATAATATTACCTAAGTAAACAGGAAGTACACTGTAAGCAACCTCCAAAACTCTGGAATTGACAGAGTCATCTCAAATAGGCTGAACTTATTGGCACATTCTATGCTCTCAGCACTCACAGACTTGGGCAAAAGGATGCTAGTTTGAGTCGAGTGTATGCTACATAGTGAAACCTTGTTAAAACATAAAATTAAAATAACTAATCATCTAACAATATGCTATATTCAAAATCTCCATCAGAAATCCATGGTTTCTCTTAATGAACCAAATTTTGTGAATTAAAGTTTCTTTTCCTGGACCTTCTGCACATTAGCATGTTTGATTGCTGGTTAGTAAACATACGCGTTCTAATGCTTCTTCCAAAATGATTTTTGCTCGTCTTTACAGACCACTTTTGGCTCATCTTTATTCATAGGATGAAGTCATCGCACCTGCAAAGCACACTCTTTGTAAGGTAAGAAAAGCTAGTATTGCCATAATTTAGTTGGGTAATAATTGGAGAAGAAAATTTGTTCTTCAATTCATTATATTTTCTCCTCCCGTTAGGAATGAGAGTGCAGCATACTCACTGCAGTGGATTATAGTCACAAAAGGAAAGGCTATGGAAATCCCACTAATGTTTCAGAACAGGAGGAGATGTCATGTTTCTTGTCCTTATTATTTTCCTAGGCAAAGCATAGAGTAAGTAAGACAAACAAACAAACATATGAACTCACAGAGATGTGGCATCATGAACAGAGCCTGCATGGGTCTGGGCCAGATGGAGTCCTAGCACTGGGAAGAAAAGTGTACAGAAGCTCCCATGCTTAATCCAAAAGCTAGTTATGATTGATAACTATAAAAAATGAATATTTAATTTTCTCCATAAGGAGTCTCTCTGGGTATACAAACCACTTCTAAGGTCAGACCCCATGCCCAACAGTAGATTGACAAATGCACTCAGTGACATTTTTGATGGTTCTTTGTTTCATATTGTTTGACACCAGGCCTTTTCTTTCTTCCTCCCTTTATTTTTTAAAAATAATTGAATCTATAGTGTATATGAAATATATGTAAATATTTCAATTAAATATAGAGGAATATGCTACTTATATTGACTTAAGGATCCTGAATAAAATAGCTGAATCAACAGTGGCAAACATGTTTGTATCTTTCACCAAACCCATATGACCCTTAGATGTTAATAGTATACCTGGGGAAATTCAACTGCTCCTATGATTGAGTTACTGTGGACACATCATTACACATTTCAAAACATCCATGTCTTCATTCATACACTCAACAAAGAAAATATATGTATTTGTCTAAGATAACAGCAGCAAAAGTCAGAAGGGACCATTTATTACTCTAGTCTAGCTTAAAATTCTATTAACTTGCTTCAATTATTACATAGGCACATAGTTTGTGAGTTTAACATCCATGGCCATGGATTTTATCTCTTTTTCTTATCAGTAAAAGAAACAATAAACAACATTACCTATATTATGAGGTTGCTTTCAAGACTAAGTGAATTTCTTTAAGTAAATGACTTGGAGTCTGATGGCAGTTAAGTGCTGTCTAAGCATTTGCCGTAATTTATTGTAAATAATATAGTGAGCAATGAGTTATTTTTCATACATACTGGCAATCTTTTATACTACAGCACATGCTCTATTCGTTGGAAAAAAATTTGGAAAAAATGATGTAGGCATATGAGATTGAAAATAATATCTAAATTCTAAGATTTATCCATCCTATTATTAATCAAGGCTGTCAATTTATTATTATGCCCATGAAAACAATAGTCATCATGTTTCACTAAGAATAAAAATGGTATTAAATCAAACATCTATATATATATATAATATGTATGTATATAATTATGAAAAGAAATATATGTACATTTTTATGTTCACAGGCACTTCTCATCCACAGTGAATGTGTTCCAAGACTCCAGTGGGATCCTGGAAATGTGGATGGATCTAATTCATGTATACTATGTCCCTTTGTACATAATACTTATAAATTAGACAGAATAAAGAATTAAAATGAGTGATTATAATAATATGCTATATTAAAAGTTATTGTACTCTATTCATCATCTTGTGATTCTATTTAATTAATTTGATTGTAATTAAAAGAAACACTTTTCAGATTCTCTGGTATGCTTGTCTTGACATACTCATTACTTTCATATTTGAGGGCCATTATTAAGTAAATAATACTGCTTGATCACAAGCACTGAAATGATAAAGGAGATAATATGTTAAGTGATCTGGTTCTAAGTGACTACTAGTAGTATAGTATATGCACAATGAGTAAGCTGGACAGATAAAAGACTCATGTTTCAGGCATACCAGAACTAAATGGTCCCAAATGGCTTCATGATCTTCAGAATGGCATACAATTAAAATTTTTGATTATATTGAAATATTTCATGTAACATCTTTTAGACAACAGTTCACTGCAAGATGGAAATGAGAATAATTTTAAACTATATTATACTAATAAAACTCTAGATTAAATATTTAGATTAAAAACATCTCTACATCTTTTCCTGTAAAAATCAAAAAAGATGGCTTCCTACAATGATGAAAAATAAATATTTAAATAGTTACAGAAATAGGGAGATGAAGATTCTGGACTGATGCCCATTTCTGTCTTAATGATTTCTCAGCATATTGTACAAAAGACCAACAGAGGAATGAAAA
Organism: Microtus oregoni; assembly: GCF_018167655.1. Lineage (NCBI taxonomy): Eukaryota > Metazoa > Chordata > Mammalia > Rodentia > Cricetidae > Microtus > Microtus oregoni. The sequence continues at coordinate 23,277,109 of NW_024543060.1, forward strand.
TGCATATCCGCAAATTAGAGTTTGATGTTTTAAACAGTAATACACTTGCATGAAAAAAAGCATAAAGGAGGAAATAGGGCAAGTGATTTTTTAAAATAGTGCTGCAATCATCTCCACTGTAAAACATGTAAATTAAAAGGCAACAGGTTATTTAGGTTTACCGAAGAAAATAATTGTATATGGATATTTCATACATATTTACAATGTTGTGTGCATTCCTTCACAACTCAAATTCATTTCACACATAAGAAGTATGAAATACCAAATAGTTGTGTATCATTTAATCCATGGACACATGTATGTTTGACAAAGAGAATCTGGTTATTTCTGCACTAATAAGAATACTGAAGGGAAAAATTAACACTTTCTAACCCAGGGGATTTGCATCTGGCAGTGAACAAACTTAAAAGAACAGCATTGTCTTGTTTCATCATGAAACTCAACAATCAAAACATTAAGACATTACTGAGTTCCCTTACCCTAAGTAGGCAACCAAACTGTTTGAAACTGTGATGCCACAAGCCTCAAAAAGTCCTTTCTGAAATATCAGTCCTATGTATTTTCCATAATCATACTTTAATGTGTCAACCAATATAATTCTTTTGATCATACTAATCAATTCATAAAATGGATAAATTTGAAATTTTAAAGATTTGGCTATAAAATATAAATGCACTGATTAACCAGTTTGCTCAAAATAAGCTACCCTCAAGTGTTAAGTTATGGAATGAATTATAAAATTGAGTAACCAATTTTAATAATAGGAAATAGTCACCTCAGGAAGGTAGGCAAATCATTTAAAAACTGTGAGAAGGTATCTTGCCTAGTATCCTGGAGGCCTTATTTCATTTGGTAATATTTTTCAGTTATTAATTCACATGAAACCGTTTGTGATGCTTATATTCATTATTAGGCAAAGGAAAGTAAAACCACAAGAAGAGTCAAAATTTATTCAGACTTCTAGGGACCCTGTTACTAAGACCTTCAACAAAACATTTCTTAAATCAAGGCCCTTGGTTGTTTCCTGATATAACTTAGGAAAGATTGGGGATATGAACTAGTTAGTTGTTTGAACATGATCCAAAAAACTGAGTCATATGAGGAGAATTCTGAGCACTTGTGAGAAAACTCCAAGAAAACAAGAGGAGTCTTATGACCTCAGTTTCTTCAAAACACTGACTTGTCCTTGGAATGTGTGCTCACGTCCCTCACAAGTGTAGCAGATCAGAGGGCCTTTCCTTCAGATGATTCGTTACAACTGGCTATTGTTATTCATTGGTGAAATGGGTTTTTGCTGTGTTGAGCTTGCCCACCATGGACGGCTTGCCCTTGTAATTGTACCCTTTACTAATGTGACTCCTCTTAGCCCTCCATGAATAAATTGTCTGATGCTCTGAATAAAGTTAGATAATGCATGAGACTTAATCCACCTCATTTATCAGTTTTCTTCTCCTAGATCCCACCACCTTTAGAGTGGTAAACAGTACAATACCAGAAGCTCAGGCCTCATTTTGATCATCAAAACTCACATTAAAAGAAAGAAAGAAAGAAAGAAAGAAAGAAAGAAAGAAAAGAAAGAAAAGAATGAAAGGGAGGAAGGAAAGAATAAAAGAAAAAAGGAAAAGAAAAGAACAAACGAAGTATGGATGTGGCTACCTATGAATGTTTTCTATTGAATTGTTCACATTGGTGATATGTCACAATTGATAGGGTGAGCCACACAACTCCCAATTCACCACAGAAAGATCATAGACATATTTGTCACTTGTAGAAACGCTGATAATTCCTGAACTAGGGATCGGGAGACAGAGAGATGCTAGAGCTAACTGGACAGCCAACACTATCTACTTGATAGTTACAGATCAGCAGGAGACCCAATCAAAAACAAAAACAAGTAGATGGTACTGGAGAAACAACATCCAAATTTGTCCTCTGAATCCACATACTTGCACATACATGCTCACTCCATGCACATGCATACTCACTCACTCACACAAACACACACACACACACAGAGAGAGAGAGAGAGAGAGAGAGAGAGAGAGAGAGAGAGAACTTCTGAGATAAATGTTTCTCAGTTTCTGTCTAATCATATTTTAAACTGTTCAAAATCTATTTATGTAGCTAGGGACTATTGTCCCCAGACCTCTTGCTCCCCCCCCCCCCGAAAAGACCACCAGGGAACCAGGACTTGGATGCAAAAGCAAGGCTTATTCCAAATGAGCCTAGGCACGGAACTCATCCATCACACTCAAGGCAGTGAGGGCGGGAGGAGCTGCCTTTCAGAGATTACAGGACTTTTATAGACAATCTTGCAGGACCACCAGTTTTCACCTGATTTTCATGCCTGGACCTAACTGAGGACAGCAAATTCAAAAAGCATGATATCATTATGTCATGAACTATGGACATGAGTATATTCTCGTTTGGACCATTCCTATCTGTCCTTGGAGTATGTAGATGACACATACTATGGACACATTTTTAATTGACCAGTTCTTAGTTACCCTTGAGGCAATGCTCTCCCACTTGTTACCTGCTCCTGCGATAGCCCTTGTCACGTATGAAGTGCTTTTCAAAATAGCCCAACCTAAACAGCATAGTTTCAGCAAAAAGTGATTAGGTCACTCTGACCGGTTTTATTTCTCTCAGGGACAACAAATTATAAAACAAAAGAATGTGAAAAAAAGTCACAAGACTGACATTTCATCCTTTCCAGCATATATTAATGCTACTATCAAAGTAGAGAACTAACCTCAAATAGACAGGAAACTATATTAAGCAATGTAGCTATTTCAGTGATGAAGTACCCCACCAAGTTTTTCACTAAAACACATTGATGGTGGTGGTGTAAAGCAATGTTAAAACAAAAGGACAAAAGAAAAACTGAGTCAGAAGAAACCAATCTTTGCCATCCTACCTAATCTCTCTTTCTCTTTCTTTCTCTCTCTTTCCTCTCTCTTTCTCTCTATCCTCTCTCTCTTTCCTCTCTCCTCTCTCTCTCTCTCTCTCTCTCTCTCTCTCTCTCTCTCTCTCTCACACACACACACACACATTCCAAACCTTACATTCCTCTCCATTACTCCTACAATGCTGTTTTTTTCCTATTTCATTTTTATATTGAAAATCATGTAATTTTATTTAAAAATGTAGGTTATTGGCAATTTTTAGAAGTTGGAAACCTCAGACCTCTTTATTTCTTGACAAATAAAGCATACTGGGTTTCACAATGCTGATCTATTTTTCTCAGGAGCCTGTGCCCAATGGCTTTCCAACATGTATACTGAAAGGTATATTTCAAGTGTAAACATAAAACATCATTACAAAATATGGACACCATTCATAACCTCCGAGTTTCTAAAGCAATCTGAAAGGACATAAAACATAGACTATGAGAGTTGTCCTGTGTATTCATTTTTTAACATATATAAATTGTGTTCACTGGCATGGGGACTTATTCCTTCCCTTCATCTTTCAGGCTTATCTGATGTACATTTTATACAAATAAATGTGATTTCCTCTTATATATGATTGCTTTGAGCATGAAAATAAATTCAGGGTTGAATTCTAACACTATATTGAGAACAGAATTTTTCCATACATACATTGAAGCAATTAATGCCAGCTCCAGCCCTGTCAATATAATACTCCCTATCTAACAATATTTTGGAAGTCAAAATTATTTTTGGAATTAATAATCTGAAAAATCACCCTCATCCTGCCTCAGATTGGCCTTTTGTCTCATTTGCTAATATTATTCATTACTCACAGACCTCATGAAATTCACATATGCAGAGGCAGCATTATTAGTTTTGAAATATCAGTGTGACTGCATTTCCCCAGTAAATGGGCTAAAATAGATGGGTTTAGAAAATAATGGTGGATGGAAAGTTTTGCTGAGCTGATATGAAACTCAAATCATTAAGACTCTAATGCCTGCTCTAGTATGCATTGGTTTATTACTTTCCAAACATGTGTTTGTTTTTTTTTTTTTGTAGACACAGGCTTAGAGTCAAACACTTCGAATTTGACTGCTTACGAATGTTTTTTATTGAGTCATTGACCTTGGTGGTATGTCACAGCTTGAGAGAGTGAGCCACACAACTCCTGAGCAACCACTGAAAGATCATAGGAATATTTGCTATTCATGTCTGTGCCCAGAATGGTATTTGATGAATACAAAGTCTTTAAAGATTGTTAGATACATTTACTATTCATAGTCAAACTGATAAATATGGGCTTCTTTTTGGTTTGTCTTTTCTATCCAACACTCAGAAAGAAAATTATTTTTATATTCAGAGACACTTAACAAAGTTTAATGTACTGTATATGTTATTTTCCATATATAGTAAATGCTGAGGTCTGCTTTTTTATTGCTCTTTAAGAAAAACAGCTTTCATCTTTGGAATTTGCTTATGTTACATTCATAGCATATAGTAAAGCATCCTGAAAATGCACTCACTCTTGAATTAAGAATCAGCAGAAAGGGATTTCTTTCAAAAGTAATAATATATATCCATTGAAGTGAGCTTCTTTTTATAGTTATTTTTCAGCCACATTCACCCTATTTTTCCTTTGATCGATGCATAGGTTTTTGCGAGAGCAGCTGGAGAATCAGAGGGTCTTAAACCTAGAGAAACATATCAGTGATTCTCTTATCCAACCACTTCCAACATAGTATGGTTGAGAGCAGCCTGACCATGAAATTAAGAGTTTTCTCTGAACGGGTGCAATGGTTTAGATGGTGTTCCTAAAAGGCTCATGAGCTAGATACTTAGTAGCAGTGAGACGATGTTGAGAGATGGTAGGACTATTTAGAAAGGGATATTCATGGTGTGGTAGTTTGAATCTATTTGGCCCCCATAAGCTCATAGGGAGTTGCACTATTTGGAGGTGTGACTTTGTTGGAGTAAGTATGGCCTTATTGGAGGAAGTGTGTCACTGTGGGGACAGGATTTGAGATTTCCTATGTTCATGACACTACCCAGTGCCCCAGTCAATTGCCTGTTGCCTTCTGATCCAAATGTAGCCAACACCACATCGGTGAGCACACCACCATGTTCCCCACCATGATGATAATGAACTGAATCCCTGAAACAGTAAGCAGCCGCTTCAGGTAAATAGTTTCCTTTATAAGTTATGTCATGGTCATGGTGTTTCTTCACAGCCATAGAAACTCTAACTAAGACACATGGAAAGTGAGAAGGCAGAAGATCATGGGGACTCCCACCCCTAGGTATGTTAGAACTGCTTGAAGAGAGCCCTGCCTAACATGTAAGTGCAGGAGAGTTTTAAACCCATCCTATTCCATGTGCTCCTTGTGCTTCACATCCACGCCTTTTCCTTTAAATTCTCTGCCAGGGAATCCTCTTCAAAGGATGAGCAAACGGGGTACCCCGACCATAGATAATCAACCTTCTTGACTCTGAACTACTTTTCTGTGTAAAGTATTGAGCACCAGGTCACCTGTTACTAGGAAAACAAACAAATACAACCAGCAATTTAATAATAAGGGGAGAAAGGATACCAGTTATCACTACCATTAGAATTTGTACCATAGCTTCTTGGGACTATAGGCTATACTGCGTCGTCACCATCCTGAGAGCATCTGTAATCTAGGAAGCTACAACAACCACGTCACCAATTACTACAGTCTCTTTCTTATAACACACACGACAGGTCAAGGCTTTGGCGGGGTACACACAAAATAAAGACTGAATGTCCAAGAGTGTCTAAGAAGTGTTTTCAGTTGAAGACTGTTGTAAGTATGAGTATGAAATCTCATTGCAAAGAAAGCTGAGGTTATTAATCTCTCAAAGTCAAAGATTTGTAGGTATATTGAAACTAACAGATTTTGGTTAGTGAAGGTTAGGCAGGCAGCAGTGTAGATATGGGATGGCAAATGTTGGCAGTGGCAGTACAGAGGTCCCTGACTCCTGTACTAGTTCTCTCATCCTATTCTGGATCAACTGCAGTAGAAGACAGGTCCCTGCTATTGTCATTTATCTGTGACTAACGTGTCTGTGGTTAAGACTCCATGTCTAAATAACCCATCAGGAGACAGACAGGAAAACAGGAATAGAAAGCATTGTGCTTGCCCACAGTGAAAAGGCTGCTCAAGAAAACACTGTAACACCATTTTAATACCCCCTCACCCACAGCAGCAAAACCCACAAAAAGAGACTGTTAATAACTTGATGTCTTTCTACCTACATGTGTGGCAAGAGGTTCCTGGAAGTATTAGAGAATACGAACTGAACCAACTAGTGGGACATACATTGGCTTGAATTAGTATTTAAAGCATTAAAATCAGTGGTTAGTACTTGAGATGCTATATTGAGTGTGGAAACACACAGCCCTCTTTTTGGAGAGATGTCAATCTAATGACCTGCCGACCTCAGAGCAAATGGAAACTCTGGGACAGATGTACAGCCTGCATATCCTCACCACAGGCCTAGGCATAGCCACAAGGCTGTCAGTATTAACTCGGATGCCCCCACTTGCAGCCTCTCTGCCTTTCATCACCTAAAGCTCTCAGCCAGAAAGTGGCCCACAGAGGCGGCCAGCGTTGATGTCAACAGATTATCAGGCCGCTTAGTAACATTCTCTTGCTAGGAACCTTTTTAAATCCCTACATTGGCAATCCTAATGCTCTGTTGATTTTTGTTACTTGCTGATAAGGCTTTTAATGGCCAAATCCCGGTATATTTTTAGATCTTTTGTCACCATGGGTCTCCTGTCACTCACTGAGGTTGAAATCAGCAGGCTGTTAGTTTGCCCAGGGTATAATCTCAAGTCCTATGGAACAAGGGCTTGCAGCAAGCAGGCCTCCTGATTGTGGAATTTACTTTTGATTTTTATTCATCGAGCACTGTCATCTCTGCCTGTAAGACCAGAGCAAAAATATATCTATCTGAAGCCATGTTAGAAATCTAAGGAAAAGATATTTAAAGGAACCCTGCATTTTACAGTGCATATGTGTATTTACACACACATACACATATGCACACACACACACATGTATATATATACATGTGTGTATACATCCTTGCTTAATACATCAAATATATGTTTTAAGTGACTGCTTAGTTATCTATTTTTCCCCTAGGAGAGGTAATTAGCATCTCCTTTCAAACACATTCTGAGCACTTCCTTAAAACAGACAGCAGCAAATTGTCTCACAGGGAACTGAATGGATTGAAGGGAGGGGAAAAATTCAACAGATCAAGAAATATGGGACCACTGTCTTTTAAAAGATAGATGATGAAAATAACTGCTTGATCACCACTGAAATGTTGTTTAACTGGGAGTCTCTGGTTAATGTAGATAAATCCGTTCCTAATCTCTAATTTGTTTCTGCGTGTGCCCTTCGCCTCTTCCTGCTTATGAAGTGGCTATATTTAGCATGATTAGAAAGGGCCATGAAAGAGACATTGGAAGAGATTTCACCAGAGTGGTTTACTGAGGGAAGAACAGCTGTAAACACAAAGATGGAGTGAAGGAAGTGTGCAGGAAGGCATTCTTTCACGCAAAGTAAACATTCTGTGGACTTAAGCTAGGAAAGGAGGACATGGCAATGCTCAATCCAGTAAAAGCATAAAGAAGACATCCTGTCAAGAGGTAATGTCATTCTTACCCTGAACTGCAGGCGACTAAAGAATGCTGAGTGGCAGGAATCATCTTCCCCATGGAAGAGCCCACCAGTTGGCAATCTAACACCAAATGGTCAGCACTGAAAACATACATACAAGTAACATTATACAGACCAAGCAGGTTGTATTTATATGTTGCTTAGACATATATAAATATATATGATAAAAATTAATCAATAGTCCATGATTTGAAAGATGGTAAGGATGGGTTTATGGGAAGGTTTAGAAGGAGGAAAAGGAAAGGGAAAATAAAGGGAAAGGATAGCATTGTATTATTATAACAAAAGTTAAAAGAAGTAATTTTAAGGGTCTAAGAAGATAGATCAGTCATTAAAATCTTGGATCACAGACATGAGGAACTGAGTTCCTGCTAGCAGCCACAGCATTTGCCTATAGTCCTAGACATGAGTCAGTAGAAACATGACAATTTCCTGGCCTTTTTTGCTGACTTTGGTGAACTGCAGGCACTGTCTCAAAAAATAAGAGGAAGAGCAACAGAGAAAAATAAACTAGTCAACCTCTAGTTTCTATGTACAGGCACATACATGTGTACAATCTCTCTCTCTCTCTCTCTCTCTCTCTCTCTCTCTCTCTCTCTCTCCAGTTTTTAAACTTTTAAACTAAAAATTATCAAATTGCTTAAAGGGTCAGCTTGATACCCTTTTTATTTCAGTTCTGCTTCAGAATACATTTTAAAAATAGGCTTAACTCCTAATGAGAGACAAGGCAGGGTAGACACAGAAAGATCATTTATTGAAATGTCATGACCAAAATCCACAGTGAGAACAATGTTCCAATAGGATGCATGGGATTATAGGTTCTTTCCAATGTCCTCACTGAATTAAAATTCCTTTTATTAAAGAGAGATGTCATTAAAGCAACTTTAACTGTGAAATATAGAAAAGATTTTGCACCAACATTTTCTGGAAAAAAATAAACCGGATATCGCCTAACACCAACTCATGCACTTGCTCTCTTCGTTGTGAAACTACATACTCCCTTTCAGTCAGTCTCCGTTACTTCATCCTATACATGTTGCTTTCTTAAAGACAGAAACCACCTCACGTTCAAGAAATAATATTAATCTTTCCATTACAAATCAAAGACAGCCTGCGGATATGACTCAGTTGATAAGTGCTTGCTGTACAAGAATGTTCAATCCTTCAGAACACGCAGAGAAAAGCTAGGAATAGTTGCATGCAACTTTAATCCAAGCTTTGTGGAAGGAGGCATGAGAGGATACATGTATCTAGCCCCCTGAATCTGTGACCTCTAGGCTCAGTGAGAGACTGACACTCAGTGAGAGACCGTCACAATCCAATAAAGCAGAGAGCAAATCAGAAAACAGCATCATTGACCTTGGGCCCACACTCATATCATATACATTTTGTCATTGCCAAGAACACACACACATACACACACACACACACACACACACACACACACACACCGAAAAGACGAAAAGAATGAAAAATAGAAGATACTGTGCTAACCTTAACAGAAAGATTTGTAATCACACAGCCATCACTCAATAAATGAGTGAATTGCTACATTGAAGAAAACACTTTGTTATTATAGAGGAGATGGTCAGGCCATCACATAACTCATCACAATCCTATTCTTTCTTCACATTAGTTTTCAAAAGAATTATTCTATGGCTCTGCAATGCCATCCAAAGTCAACCTGGACCCGTCCCTGTATCTGTGTTTGAAGCTCACCATGGAATTTCTTACTAACTTCCCAGAAAATTATTTGCTGTCTAGTATTTTGCTTTGTATTGATTTTGATTTTTTCAAACTAAATTTTATTCTTTATAGTCCTCACAAGTGTTTACCGAAATAGGTAATGATTACACAGAAAACTCTTCTTGACAGCTTCATACTATTTTATCCATCTTATTGTATTAAACATCAATACATGATTTGCTACTTTTTAACCAAAAGACCAATGGTTGCAAAGAAAATATCAAGGTAAGGAAATGGCTGACAGATGAAAGACTAACAATATTACCTTAAACATGAATGGTTTCTTAAAACATTTTATATTTGTCTTGGTAAATTACCCATTAACTACATGATGAACATGTTATACCTACATATTCTATGAAATCATATCATAATAATATCCCACAAATAATATCAGAGACATACCATTGAAATACTTGGAATCACATTAAAATATAATATAAAATGCATGAACTAGTATTGAAAATAAGCGATTGGGATGTTCAAATAGGTAATATAATCTATGCTTGAATATTTAAATGGTAACATTCGGACATCAGGAAGTCAGATTTATCAATAAAGTCATCTTGGATGGGGTAGAATTTGAAACAGTGTCTTTTTTTTTTTTTAAGAAAATGTCACAGGATTGACAAAGATGGGCAAGAGCTTCCTGCTGAAGAGAACAGCATGTGCAAAGAAGTCACTAACACAGAAGTTTAAAGGCAGAAGCAGATTGATCTAACATTGCTCCAGGTCCATTGAATATTTCTGAATAAGATTTTTCAGTATGCTAAATGTAACCAGATTGAATATTTTGAGTCCCATCCCATTGAATAACTTTGAACTAAGAATTTGCTTTTTAATGAGGCATTTGCATTTAATCTCAAATTTGGAATGCAGCATTTTCAACTTGGTTATTTCCATTGGGGGAAAAAAGTGCTTTCAGGGCGTTATGCTTACCCCGTAGTAAAGACACAGGTTCTTCAAAATTTATTTCAAGTGTAAAAAATGAGTGAAATATTTATTTATGGAAAAACCTGGAAAATGCAGTCCTGACTATAGCAAACTAAGGTTGTAAAACAAAAATCAAAAATGCTATCACTGAGCCACTTACAGCATTTCCATGGGGCTATTTTTAAAAGAAAAGCCAGAAACTAAAGTTTTCGAAAAATGATTCACAAGACTGAAGCTATTGATAGAGAGGAGCTGAAGTTCTGAGGAACAGATGAGTCACTGGCAAATTTAGGAGGAGCACGTCAAGGAATGTTTTAAAAATTCATCATTCGGGCGGGAGACTATAATCCATTCTAGCTAGAACAAGCAAAGAGAGTAGAGGAGAGGAGAATATTTGCATAAAATTAAACTTAAGCTAACAAAAATCTTCAATAAATTTAAGGAAACTGCACACCTTTTCTCTTTTAAATTAGAGCTTTTTGAGATAAAATTTACATATAAGGGAACTTGACTTCTTAAATTGTTTAATTCAGTGTTTTTCATAAATTCATGGAATTACACTACCAGGCCTTCTGCCTAATGTTACTATACCAAAAGAAAGTCCATTTCCATTAACAGCCTCTTCCCCTTTTCTGTCAATTCCCAATGCTTTAGGCATGTCAGACTTTTATGTTCAGAAAATATTATATAATTACAATTATGAAACACATATTTCCAACTAGCTTTTTAAATCTTTGCTTAGCATGTATGTCTTCAAGGCTGATCCATAGAACATCACACTGTATAGTTAAACTATCTGCTTGCTATTTTCCCTCTCATTAGATAAAGCTATTTGAGTACACCCTGCCCTTTGATTGCTAGAAGGATGTTGTTAACACCTGTATATCTGACTTTGTGTGGAAATTTTCCCATTTCTTGGGTATTGTATATCAGTGTGGGATTGCTCTGCCTCTTCTGATAGAAAAAAAACCCACCATTATGCCCATATATTTTAATTAAGATTAAAAACCAAATGAAAAGCACTCCAGACATAGTTTATAAAAATGTACTCTCAATTTTCTTCCTTTATAATGTTGTTCAATTAAAACTGATGTTTTAAATTACAGTGTTCAGGTATGTATGAGCCTCAGATTGTCTGAAAGATTGGATTATTTGTTTATCACAATATACTTACTAAAGCAGAAAATTAACCACTTTTTAAAAAAAGTTTGCATCAACAAAGTTTGAAGCAAAAAGGAATTTAAATAAACCCAATTAAAAATATACTCAGTAAGCTTGAGGCCCATCTGGACTAAATAGTGAGACCCTGTTTCAAAAGCAGCAGCAGTAAAATAGAAATATACTTATGTGTATGTTATGCAGAAATAGAATATATGTATAATAAGAGTTTAATACACTTTTCTTTAAAATACTGATGAAACTGATAATATGTTAATGGAAAAATATTTAAAGTTGTAAATATTTGACTGATTTTACATACCTTAGGTTAGATATAACTATCTCATGATAAGTCCTAAATCATTGTTTGCCCAATTACAGCAATATCTCACCCTGAGTAGATCCAATTCAACAAAGCAAAAATGTATCAGAGAAAATATATTTTCCACTGTTATGGGTACGTTTTGTAAAAATACAGCATTTTTACTCATATACAGAATCAAAAGTGAGACAACTGTTTATGTAGTTTGTGTGCTCCCCAAACAAGAAGAAATGAAAAACCAGGCTGTTTAGCAGATTTAGACTATAGTATCAGAAGGCCTCACTAATTAGAACTGTAAATTACTGTGGAACGCTTTTAGGAGAAATTACACATTTAATTTCTCAACTCTTTTCTTGCTCTTACTCTGTTTTCTTACCCTGATTTTTGTAGACTCCCTGGCAGCACTCCCTGTCTGGAAAAGGTGTGAGGAGCGTGCAACCTGGGAGGATTTTCACAAGAGCCTCACATATGCCTGATCTTCCACAGTGACTACTGACTTATCAAGTTAATGATGCCTCTTGTGTGTGTATTTGGACCAGTTGTTTACTATTCATTGGTGATTCTCGACTTCAGTGCCCTGTTAAAATAATCAAACTCTCCGTGGAAATACGTGTCTAGGGTTGTTTGGAAAGGCTCTTATTTCATTTATCTCAACCGTGATGGGGGCATCAGAAAACTCCAAATCACTAAGATGGTGCAAATATTCATCCTAGAGCAGGAAACTACCTCTTACACACTCGATTACTTTACCTTCACATCCAAATGCTGCTTGCTATCACTCATAACTTTTACATCCTGCCCACATTTTCCCCTCCTTCTTCTCCTCCCACTTGATACCCTCACTCCCTATCCCAATCCTTTTAGCAAAGGCCAAAGTTGGGATGTCCTTCTCAACCATTTCTTCATGTTATTTTTGAAATGGAATCTCTCACTAAACTTAGACTTTGAAGGGTAGCAAGCCCCTGGGATTTTTCCATCTCAGCCCCATTAATATTTGGGTTACAGGTCCACACTGTCATATTCATCTTTGGCATATGATGGAGGAAGGTCATTGGTTAAATAAAAAGAAACTGCTTGGCTCTCATTGGTTAGAGATAGGTGGGAGGAGTAAACAGAACAGAACGCTGGGAGGAAGAGGAAGTGAGCTCAGACTCCACAGCTCTCCTCTCGGGAGCAGATACCTCAGAGAGAGACGCTATGCTCCCAGCTCCCAGGCAGACGCATGTGATGAAGCTCCTACCCAGGATGGACATAGGCTTGAATCTTCCTGGTAAGCGCACCTAGGGGCGCTACACAGATGATTAGAAATGGGCTAAATTAATATGTGAGAATTAGCCTAGAAGAGGCTAGATAGAAATGGGCCAAGCAGTGATTAAATGAATACAGTTTGTGTGTTGTTATTTCGGGCATAAGCTAGCCATGTAGGCAGCCGGGGTGCTGGGGACGCAGCCCCGCCACTCTTATTACTACAGAGGCATAGGCTCTGGGGACCTGAGTTCAGATTCCCATGCTTGAGCAACAAACGCTTTACACATCAAGCCATCTCTCCACTCCAATTTCTGATATTTTAATACATCTCTTCAACTCATTTGCTTTCTAGAAATTCCATGTAACTCCCTTCCTTCTTTTATTAAGCTGGAGACATTTTTAAATCATAGCAGAAAATCTCTGAGCAGTAACAAGTACATGTTTTTCTCCTTAAAACACTCCTTTTCAACAGTCTTTTGAAGCAATGATCTCATCCTATGTTCTGTCTTTATCTTTACCCAAGCTCATAATCCTCTATCAAATTTTTACTTGTTTATTAAAGGAGATCAAAGTTCCATCAGAAAAGCACCTGTATGCCTCTACCCTCATTTCGGGCCATCACACTATGCTGAAATTTTATTTCCCACATAAGCAGGTGATTCCAAGACCCATATGCCTAAACATAACTTCTCAGTGCCTTTTCTCTTTTCATCTCTAAATATTTAAGGCTTCACAGGCTGTAAACATCTAGATTTTTCTTCCTTTGCCTACTAATACTTTTCCACAGTTCAGAATGTAGCTAAGGCTTAATGTCTTCTTCAAACCAGTGTTGAAAGTGTCACTCTGCCAGTATTGGAAGCTAGGAGTCGAAGGAGTAAGTCATGAGTGTTCTACCTCAGTGATTGGATTCATGTTATTATGTCAGGAGTAGAGCTCTCTTGCATGCTCATTCTCTCCATTTATCTCTTTCCTTCTCTCCCTATCTCTCTCCTTTCTCTCTCCCCATCCATGCCCCACCATCCCTCCCTTGTTTCTTATCTTTCCACATTTCAAAGTAGTACAAATGGCTTTACCATGTGTTGGCATTTTGGACTTTCCAGTTTCCAGATCTATGTCAAATGATTTTCTTTATAACTTTCTCAGACTCTGGCATTCCATTATCACAGCAGAAAACTGGGTAGCAGAAAAATGCCTGCAGAAGACATGGAATTCTATATCAGAAAAAGGATTACTGACAGAAAGTCCAGCCAGATGGCCAGAATATTTGAGCCACTTTCTCAGCTTCAAGTGTAACTTAAAGGACCTGATGAGAGTTACATGGATGGGTTACAAGAGAAAATAAGAATAAAGAACTTTACAGCTTGCAATCAAGCAACATCTAAATTAAGCAACTAAATTAACCACTCTGTGGTTGAGTGACCAGGTAACAGTACTTATATCATTTAGTCACATGCACTCACATATGTGAAAAGCAAATTCCTTTAGTCCATGACACATAATTAACATGAAAGGGAAGTAATGCTTGGAAGTCCCTGGCAGATTATTTTATGCACAAACAGACCCATTACATTTTTTTTCCATCTCCAGCATATTGGACAATATGTTCACATGTGTTTCACAAACCCAAGTTGTCATGACTTTCATAGCTAGGTTATTTTTTCTATATGGGGAATTTAGCTTTGACCATAAAAGAGTGAATTCCAAGGAAATTCTGGTTTGTCTGAAGAAGGAGGAACATGAGTGGCTTAAAAGCTGAGGACAAGACACTGGGATGGGTAAGTGAAGACAGGTCATGTCTACAACTCCATGTCATTCATTTTTGGGTTTTGTGCACCCATGTTACAAATGCAACCTAGTGGATTGGTTCTCAGTCATCCTTCCACTTCTTTCCTTACCTTTCACATTATTTATACCGATTCTACACTTCCCTTCTTAAACACATTCCTAAGAAACGGCACCAAAACAAAGACAGACATTTACATTTCCTCTGTTCTGCGGTATATCAAAAGTTAGTTGTGCTTCAACCCAAGAAAAGCTATGGAAATTTATTATAAATTTTTCCAACTAATGATAATTCTATCTCCTGCCTTAGGTTTAGACCTCTGAGTATGACTATGAGCCTTTATACAGGAGCTCAGAAAGAATGTTAATAAACGCTGAAACCTATCTGTTCACATATCTTCTAGGAAATTCTATTTATCTTTTTGAATCTATCCAACCTGAATCAACAACTCCCATTTAACGTGAGCACCAGTGACTTAACATCTTGTCTGCTAAATATCCATTTGCTAGTCTTCCTGAAAGCTTATATTAATAGTATGGTTTCTTTTATTTTCAGTTACAGACATGAGATTTTTCACTGAGCTCTAAGAATTTCAACAATGATGTATTTTGACAATAAAAAATGTCCCTTTAATTTAATATTTGCTGTTATTTGCACATTTAAAAATAGATCCTCTACTTTCATATTTATGCTTCAACTGCTTATACTAGAGACGTTTCCTTACCCTTTCCTCTAGACTAAAATTGATGTAGCCAGCACCACCCCAGAGCATAACATGGCTTTACTAGCATAAAGACATAATTAAGAGACTCAATTCAGTGTTTTCTGGCTTTCTAATATTGGCTGTTTAAAATACAAATTTAGTTATGAAGCTCTGCCCCCGAGGGGAAATACCAGTGACAACCAAATCAATTTCTGGCAGTTAAGTTTCAAATAACAGTGGGGCTTCTGTTTTGGTTCTGGTCAATTTCTTAGCTGCCACTCAAGACTCTTCCCTCAGATGCCTCTTTTGTCAAAGCTATCTAGGGTTAGACTGCTGATTGACAATATCCAATGTGATCCATTGATATAATGCCAGATACATGTATAAACAACAAGGAATTTGATTAGCAACTTCATAATAAAGTTCAGATATTGGAATATTTTAACATATGCTTATCTAGAATTATATATGCACTCTTCTTACCTGATGCCAAGCCTATCTTGGCATTTAAAAAAGAACATTTTGGTGATGGGGACCCAAGCTTTAGGGAAAAGGTTAATAAAAATAAGTGTGACTTGAATTATTTAGGGGACAATTTAGTATTTAAAGGTATCACAGCAGTTAAAGATGATATAGTAATGAGACTTTGTAGTTAAAAGGTCATTGTAACCCTACTGACAAAGATCATGTTCAATAATAGAACTGTGTCACCTTTTAGAATGGAGAAGTAAGGAAAAGAGTTTGCAGGACAAAGCCTACCTTGCAATGAATCATATTCCGTGTGCGGAGAGAAGAGAGGTGCACATGTAAACATGGCACATATCTATAACCCAACTTCTGAAACCTCATTGGCTACATAGGTATCAAGAGTATTCGTTAATGCAGTATAGATAACACTATAATGGTGAAGGAGGTCCCTCTGTCTGTGTTGCTTTCATTGGTTGAATAAAGAAACTGAGTTGGCCTTTTGACAGGGCCAAACTTAATAGGGGGAAAAGACAGAACTGAATGCTGGTAGGAAGAAGGCAGTCAGAGAGAGAGAGAGAGAGCTGCCATGGAGCTTCCTGGTCATACATGCTGAATCTTTCCTGGTAAACCACGACCTCGTGGTGTTACCCAAATTGGTAGAAATGGTTTAAATCAAGATGTGAGAGTTAGCCAATAAGAGGCTAGAGATAATAAGACAGGCAGTGTTTAAATGAATACAATTTCTCTGTGGATTATTTTGGGGGTTAAGCTATCCAGGCGGCCAGGATGTTTTCCTTCTCACATAATTGAACTCTGCCTTTACAGAAACCCCAAGTGCATATTGTCCCAAGGTACAGAGAATGAGTTGTGGGATAATGCTCTTGTACGCTAGAAAGATTTGTCACTCAAATTGGTTTAATACAGCACTGATTGGCCAGTAACCAGACAAGAAGTACAGGCAGGGCAACCAGACTAGGAGAACGCTGGGAAGAGAAAAGACTCAATCTTTAGTCACCAGACAGATGAAGAGGAAGCAAATGAGAATGCTGCACAGAGAAAAGGTACCAAGACACATGGCTAAACATAGATAATAATTATGGGTTAATGTAACTTGTAAGAGCTAGTTAATAATAAGCCTGAGCTAAGAGGCAAAACAGTTTATAATTAATATAAGCCTCTGTGTGTTTCTTTGGGACTGAACAGCTGCCAGACCAGATAGAACAAAAACTCTGCTTAGTACATTGCTGTACTCTCTACATACAAACCACTTGGGACATATGTACCTCTTCTGTACTCCAAAAGCATATACAAATGGCATCATTCAAAAATTTATGTAGCTTTGAGGTACATTATATAAGCTTGAATTTGTGTTAGAGCCTTATATGACATTTTAATTTAACATCCTTCAAATCTTGTTTCCAATATTGTAAAATATATTCCTTCCTTTACCATTTTCAAATAGTTGTAAACCATAGTTACCAAGATGTTGAAAAAAACATGACCTTTACATAAGTCTTGAAAATATTATTATATCATTTTAATTCTCTGCTGAAATTCTATTTTTATTGAATAAAAATACTAATCTTATGTTTAAAATGAAAATTATATTGAAATCAGATTATAGCTTTGGAAAATAAGAAACCTTTTTCCTTATTGAAATAAGTCAAGGTAATAATGAAGTATCTTTACTACGATCAAATATTTTCCACAGAGTATTTGTGTATGTGTACATGTCTTTATGGATTTCCTTTAGAATAATTAATTTTATTCAGTGTCTGTCTATCTGTCTAAAATTGGAACTTAGTCCACTAGGATCCTCTAAAGAAGCTCTGTGCTTCCCATCAATCATGTAGTGTATTTGATCTTATATTATTCTGTATCAGACTATTTGTATAGTTAATCTATTTGGAAATATATATATATATATATATATATATATATATATATATATATAATTTTAGCATCAGGCTTGATGGTATAAGCCTTTAATCCCAGCATTTAGGAGGCAGAAGCAGGAGGATTTCCATTAGTTCAAGACCAGCCTGGTCTACACAGTGAGTTCCAGGATACTCAAAGATATGTAGAGACCCTATCTCAGAAAACAAACAAAATAACAAAAGCAAAACCAAGCAACAAAAACCAAATGCACGCATGCGGTAACCTAGAGACAACAAGCCAAACAGTTTCCCTTTTTCCACTACGTGCGTCTCAGGATTTTAACTCAGGCGTCCAGTCTTGGTGGCAGGCTCCTTTGTATACTAAGCCATCTCACTAGTCCAACAGCAATGATTTTAGTGTCAACATTCTGTGTCATATTGTGTCATACTCTACCCTATTGACTGTGTTTAAGTTGTTTTACTCTATAAAACAACTCTGTAGTTCACTACAGATTCACTACTCTGTAGTGAATTTAGTCATTTGTTTTCTATTTCAGGTATTCTATGGGGTTTGGATAAGGGACAGTTCAAAGCCAATTCCACTAAATTCAAAGTTTCAATCTGAGGAGCCTTCTGATGCCTGCCTTTCCAGTTTTGCATATTTTCACCTAAATTTTCTAGAAAGCCTATTCCACCAAACCCAGTTCTTTGTAAACATTAGATAAGCTTAATCTAGGCCTTACTAAGAAATATTGAATTTTTTAATTACTGAATTTCATTTAAAAAAAAACAACCAGTATCACATGGTTCTATTTTTAATTAGTGAATCTAGTATGATATACACTGAACATCACTATGTAACTTTCTTTTATCTGATCCCTAAATTTTTAAAAAAGATAATTTATAGAACCTCTGAACTTGATAATTTATTTTCTATTTATTGTGTGGCAATATCTTATAAATGGAAACATTACATCCTTGAGGGATAAAGCAGGGTCATATGACTCACTAACAAAACTTGAAGATTCAACATTCATAAAACTGCAAGATATTTGAGGCTCCTCAAGTTATATGAGCAGAATGAAATAGCTGGGGGAGATAGCCTTCAATGGATCTACCTGCAAGTTGAAAACAGAGCTCAAGAAGACAACCTTTCTGAATTCTGTGCTAGGCTTTCCAGAGAGATGGCTTCCTGAGAGTAATCCATGTTCTTGTTAGTGAACCCTGACTTTACTCCTATAAGTAACCACAATAAACTTATAGTTTCAACAACAGAGACAACAGAGACTTGAGGTATGGGGGTGAACAGAAATTAATTCATGTCTCCGCAGGAAAAGTCACATAGCACTGCTGTGGTCAGTACATTCCTATACCACAAAATAATTTGATTTTTTTTTCCAAACTGACCCTCCTTGAAGAATCGGTCACTGTGGTTTGTTAAGTATAAGCAGCATTTCTTAGCAGCCTGTCTTGAGTAGGAAACTAACAGCAAACATTAAAGAGCTAGGAAAAATAAAAATCTGTAATATCAAACAAAAATGTTTATCAAATGATCAACGGAACTGAAAGGGAAGCCACTCATCAAATATGTTTGCATTAGAGTAATAGGCTTATGCTTTGAACTATCAACAACCAAAACTTTATGTCAAAACATCAGTAAATAATGTCTCTAGATACAGTTCAAGATTAATTTGCATAGCTGTTATGTTGGGGTCACACTCTGAATCTATTTTACACATTTTTTTTATATTTCAAAGAAGAATATAAGATTGTTGTTGGCCTCGCAGATTGTAAATGATAGCTCAGCAATCCTGTTTCCACATGCCCTGTCATATATATACCTTCTGCTCACTGCGAACTTGCTTTTCAGAATTCTTGGCTAGGAATTACTCTTCGGTAACAGAGTTACCTCATCCAAAAATTCTCCTCTGTCTTTCCCTGCAGTCAAGAAACATCTCTTTTTTAAAAAAATTTTTAAAGTGTGACTCTTTTGATACTGTCCCTATGTTTTCTTATTATTCTTTTCTATTTAATCTTTGGAATGACATGAAAGTGAAGAGTGTTGAGATATAACATTTATAGCCTACATGTACTAAACCATGTGGTCCAAAAAACTCTACTAAGTTGTTAGTATCTCTTACAGTTTTTTTTTGTCAAAACACAAATAAGAGCAAATATATGTATATATTTGATATATACATATATCAATTAGGAAAGGAAGCTGAGATTTTTTTTTACTTTTTGAAAGCAACATTATAAACACACATGTACACACACACATACACACACACACAAAACTTTTCCAGATAAATGTAAAGTATTAACTTTGAAAATAGTCATTGGTAATTTTTTTAATTTAATACATGCCTAATATACAGATCATTTAAAAAACAATTAGTGTACTTAATCAAATTATAAGCAGGTATCAAGACATTCAATTTCCTATAATTAACCTATGAAACAGATTAAAAACTTAGAGTTAGAAAATAAAGAAGTCCACCTAATAGGCAAGAAGTATGTCTGAGCACGAAGACTAACAGATACGTACTTGCATTTGAGAAGGAGAGGAAGTCAGAAAATTTCACTGATCTCAGACTGCAAAGCAAGGCCTTAAAAGAATGTGAGAGGTGCTGTAGGTTTGTGAGCACCAATCTGACTGGCACTAGGCTAGGACCCATTTCCCATGTTTGCAAGTTTTCCAAAAGAAGAAAACAAAACAGGAAAATAATAATAATAATAGTAATAATAATATTTCTTTAATCTCAACAAAACCAAGAATTTGTCACATGCCTTCATTTAAAAAAAAAATGTTAGCAAAAAGAGACAATTTCAAATGCCATGACCTTTGCTGCTAAGATATAGTGCCAAATGTTTGTCTGAGTAATTTCTAGTCCTTCCCAGCAGCCACGAAGTGGGCAGTTCTGATGGGAAGGTTTTTGAATAGGAAGAACAAGATGGAATTTCCTGGAAGTGAGATCCAGGAACACCCACAAATGAAAGTTCACAGTACTGATCGCTATAAGTTCTAAAAACTTACATATAAGAGAGAAGTATGTGTGCATGTTCAGGCTGCCTCTCTCATGTGCAAACTCAGAAAAGAAAACCCTAGCAAGCCCATGTCCTGGGAGCTCAGAACTGTAAAGGCCCAAGACATGGATGAAAACATAACATTGAGACAAATCAGATATGGAATGCTACAAGGAATATTGTAGCCTTAATAATCCGGTAGTCTTGTTTGGCATTACATAGCTTATTATCCTGAAAGTTGTACAAATATAATTTGTATGATAAACATGCTCTTTTGGATCTGGACAAAATTTTACCAATGCTACCAGTGCTTTATTTAAAATAATGCCAAAGCTGTACTTTACAGGGAGTGCATCAATGTAAAAAATGGAATCCACTGGGTTATTTTCCAGTAAACGTTCTTGGGAGTTATTTCTAATCAATCTTGACATAGAAAGGACTTTACACTGCCTGCTAGAGTACTATTGCCATGAAGAAAGAGATTCCGTAAGTAGTTAAAGCTGTCCAAAGATTTGCAAATCGCCCATTAACACGGGCTTTATGGACTTGCTTTCCTGAAAGATAGAAAGGTAGAGAGCTACCTTTCATGGATTTTGTTGTTGCTATTGTTAGTGCGGCTGTGTTATTATTGTCATTCACTGAAGAAACAAGCCCTTGCCAACAAAAAGGCAGGAGGCAGGAGAAAGAGCAAGAGTAGGTGACGGACTCGCCTCTTTCCTGTGAATTTTGCTCTCATTTCTCCCACTCTTTTCATCTCATTTATTGAAGTGACTCTGTAGCTCAGTGAAGGGAAAACAAAAGGAGTGAAAATTCATTTAAGCACTCTCTTTTATTTATGTTAACATTCCATCATACGCTGTTTAACAATTTAGTAAATGTTTATTATGCACAGTGCTGCATTCTCAAGGGAATAAATAAGTTTCTGTCAGCACTTCTTTTATGAAATCCTATTTTGGTTGCGGAGTTTAAAAATTCATAATAAACACTTCCTTCAGGAAGAAGCCAAGAAAGGAAATGCTTTGACACCGTTGATAAGTGAGCTTGTAACTAAAGGAATAGAAAACAAACACGTGCATAAGTATTCACTGTGTGAACGAGTGGAAAGGAGGAGGAGAGAGGGCAAGAGATGAGACTGAAACAGAATTGGGAGAGGAGAGATGATGCGGGATTGCCCTCTATAGGCTGTAATTACCACTCAAAAATAAAGGAACTGTTTTGGGCCTATAGCAGAGCTATAGGGGAACAGAGTTAGGCAGGAAAAACTAAGCTGAGTCTTGGGAGAAAGGAGGCAGAGTCAAGAGAAGCTATCTAGCCCTGCCGGAGACAGATGCCAAAACTTTAGCCGGTAAGCCACAGTCACGTTGTGATACACAGATGTATAGAAATGGGTTAAATTAAGATATAAGAATTAGCCAATAAGAAGCTAGAGCTAGTGGGCCAAGCAGTAATTTAATTAATACAGTTTCTGTGCGATTATTTTAGGGTTAAGCAGCCAGGAACAAAACAAGAGGCCTCCTCCAACAGAGAGAGAATTAATTCTCAGAATTCTTGATTTTTTAAATGAACTAAAATCAAGCATTTCTGTAACATTCCTAGCTATGTCACCAGTGATACTCATAAAATAAAAATTGAAAAGTACAAAGGATAGATAACATAATGTCCAAAATCCTCCCAGCTTCAAATCTTTATTATTCTATTATATTAAGGAGGGAGAATAGAAAATAAATGTCAAAAGATGAAGAATGGCAATTCCTAATACTCTAGTTTTCTTATACATGCTATATCATTTGACTCCCATAAAAGTACATACTCACATATGAACATTCACATACACTAAGACTTACATGTTCTAAATGCATACTGAAAGGAGTGAATTTGGAGGAAAACTAAGGCAGACCTCAGTTCTATCTTCCTGCAATTGCTGATTCTTTGTAGTGGTAATGAAAACACTAGTCAACTGCTTATAACTGGAAAAACACTTTTTGTTTTAGAAGCTTTGTTCTTCATTTATTTTGTACAGCTTTACAAGGGCAATATATTGTGAAAGTACTTAAGGTAAGACGTATTTGAGAGCAAGTGCTCAGTAATTTGCCAAAGACACAATACTCCAGCCAAGTGTCTGGGTACCCAGCTAACCCATCTAACCTCATCTCTCTGAAGAGGGTTGGGAAGTGAGCTCTTTTGCACATTTTACTTCAGAAAGCAGGAGATATTTTTTTAATTAATTAATTTATTTATTAAAGATTTCTGCCTCCTCCCTGCCACCACCTCCCATTTTCCTCCCCCTCACCCGATCAAGTTCCCCTCCCTCATCAGCTCGAAGAGCAATCAGGGTTCCCTGACCTGTGGGAAGTCCAAGGACCACCCACCTCCATCTAGGTCTCCTAAGGTGAGCATCCAAACTGCCTAGGCTCCACCAAAGCCAGAACGTGCAGTAGGATCAAAAACCCATTGCCATTGTTCTTGAGTTCTGAGTAGTCCTCATTGTCCGCTATGTTCAGCAAGTCTGGTTTTATCCCATGCTTTTTCAGACTTAGGCAAGCTGGCCTTAGTGGGTTCCCGATAGAACATCCCCATTGTGTCAGTGTGTGGGTGCACCCCTTGCGGTCCTGAGTTCCTTGCTCGTGCTCTCTCTCCTTCTGCACCTGATTTGGACCTTGAGATTTCAGTCCGGTGCTCTAATGTGGGTCTCTGTCTCTGTCTCCATTCATCACCTGATGAAAGTTAATATTCATGAGGATGCGTATATGTTTGTCTTTGGATTCACCTTCTTATTTAGCTTCTCTAGGATTGCGAATTATAGGCTCAATGCCCTTTATTTATGGCTAGAAACTCAATATGAGTGAGTACATCACATGTTCCTCTTTTTGGGTCTGGCTTACCTCACTCAGGCAGTTGCCTTCCTATACACTAAGGATAAGGAAGCAGAGAGGGAAATCAGAGAAGCATCACCTTTCACGATAGCCACAAATAGCATAAAATATCTTGGGATAACTCTGACCAAGGAAGTGAAATATCTATTTGACAAGAACTTTAAGTCTTTGAAGAAAGAAATTGAAGAGGACACCAGAAAATGGAAGGACCTCCCTTGCTCTTGGATTGGGAGGATCAACATAGTAAAAATGGCAATTCTACCAAAAGCAATCTATAGATTCAATGCAAGCCTCATCAAAATCCCATCAAAATTCCTCACAGATCTGGAGAAGACAATAATCAACTTTATATGGAAAAACAAAAAACCCAGGATAGCCAAAACAATCTTATATAATAAAGGATTGTCTGGAGGCATTACCATCCCTGACTTCAAACTCTATTACAGAAGCTACAGTAATGAAAACAGCTTGGTATTGGCATAAAAAAAGAGAAATCGGCCAATGGAATCGAATAGAAGGCCCTGACTTTAACCCACAAACCTATGAACACCTGATTTTCGATAAAGGAGCTAAAAGTATACAATGGAAAAAAGAGAGCATCTTCAACAAATTGTGCTGGCAAAACTGGATGTCAATCTGTAGAAGAATGAAAATAGATCCATATCTATCACCATGCAAAAAACTCAAGTCCAAGTGGATTAAAGACCTCAATATCAGCCCGAACACACTGAACCTGATAGAAGAGAAAGTGGGAAGTACTCTACAACACATGGGCACAGGATACCACTTCCTACATATAACCCCAGCAGCACAGACATTAAGGGCCTCATTGAATAAATGGGACCTCCTGAGACTGAGAAGCTTCTTTAAAGCAATGGACACTGTCACTAAGACAAAAAGGCAACCCACTTACTGGGAGAAGATCTTCACCAACCACGCAACTGACAAAGGTCTGATCTCCAAAATATATAAAGAAATCAAGAAATTAGACCATAAAAGACTAATCAACCCAATTATAAAATGGGGCACTGAGCTGAACAGAGAATTCTCAACAGAAGAAGTTCAAATGGCCAAAAGACACTTAAGGTCATGCTCAACTTCCTTAGCGATTAGGGAAATGCAAATCAAGACAACTTTAAGATACCATCTTACACCTGTCAGAATGCCTACAATAAAAAACACCAATGATAGCCTTTGCTGGAGAGGTTGGGGGGAGAGAGGGGTACACTCATCCATTGCTGGTGGGAATGCAAACTTGTGCAACCACTCTGGAAAGCAGTGTGGCAGTTACTCAGGAAATTTGGGATCAACCTACCCCTGGACCCAGCAATATCACTCTTGGGAATATACCCAAGAGAGGCCCTATCATACAACAGAAGTATATGCTCAAATATGTTCATAGCAGCATTGTTTGTAATAGCCAGAACCTGGAAACAACCTAGATGCCCTTCAATGGAAGAATGGATGAAGAAAGTATGGAATATATACATATTAGAGTACTACTCAGCAGTAAAAAACAAGGACTTCTTGAATTTTGCATACAAATGGATGGAAATAGAGATTTTTTTATGGAGAGAATAAATTCTGGGATCACCAAGATAGCTCAGAACTGATAGACATTTGTCACCAAGCCTGATGACCTAAACTCAATCCCTGAAACATATAAGTGAAAATAGAATCAACAGCTGCAAGTTGTTCTCTGGCTTCAAAATGCATGTTATGACATGCACTGGGTCATGTATGCAAACACACTTACTCACACACATACATACACATGTGTATACACACACATTCACAGAAACAATAAAATAATTCCTGGAATTGGCAGAAAGTACATAAATTTTTTTAAATATAAGGCTTAGGTATGTTTGTATCATATATATATATATATATATATATATATATATATATATATATATATATATATATACTTGTATTTTAGAAAACTGTCCATTAACATAACAGTATAGTATCATTTCCAAATGTCATTAAACCTTCTTAAGTGTATGCTTTTGAATAGTCATGTATATATACCATGCGTTTGATGATTGCTATTTTCTAAATAAATAGGTATAGCTCTATTAGTCTTGAACAAAGGCCTCAATGGACATTTTAAAATAATTGATGAGTCAATTAGTTTTCTGTGCCATATATAACATCGTAAGCAGACAAATGCCACTTTGACATAAGAACTATTTCGAACAGAAGATATCTGTATTTCTAAAGCCCTTTATTTAGTTTGCATCTGTTATTAATCAGTTTAGTGTACAGACTCTAGCTGAAAAACTCAGGATGGGAAAAAGTATGTTCTCTCTCTCTTACAGAAGCAAAGCCTAGGGGCCTTAGAGAGGAACCATCACCAAGAGAAAATGTGGTTCTCTGTCCTGGGTTACCTCTTCCATGGAAGCCTTAGACTTGTTCAATCAGAAGGCATCTGGGTGATCCCTTAACAACATAGGTGAGGGACTTGGTCTTCATGATATGTACACTGGGATTCCAGCAAGGCATAATGCTTCCTTGCAGTATATTCTAATACTAGAAGCATGTCTCTCCAGAATGTCAGGCTAGTAATCCCTCTTCTTTCCTAGCTCCCACTAATTGGAGAAATAAAGAGCAAAGTCCAATGAGGTTACCAAAAAGTAGATGACTTAACAGTTTAATAATATTGCTTAAGACGTGCTCAGAAAAATCATAACAATTACATCTCATTCCATATACATATGTAACGTATGTAAAATCAAAACCAACAGAGCAACACAGAATATAAGGACGTCGGATCTGCTCTAAGAGCTTTTAGCCCCATTTTAACCTGTTCATTAATTTAGAAAGAAAAGTTATCTTTATATTATTCAGCATTGCATTAAAAAACATTATAGCTCTCCATTTATCTAAATACTTGATCTCTGTCAGTAAATTTTTATCAGATTCTCCTTATAGATCCTAGCCATTTGTCTGCTAGGGTTGTCTTTAAATAATGTATTTAAATAATGTAGTTTGGTTGCTACTGAGTATAAACAATTTTCATCCTTCATGAATTCCACTGACTCTCACGCGTTCTAAAAGAAAAGGATTTTTGTGCATTTATTAGCTCATAGTTGACCACTACTTACTTCATCATTTCAATATAATATGACAACCAAAAGGATGTGTCAAAGTTTTCCACACTAGCTTTTATTGCTGTTTTTACTAGTTATTTCAAATGTAGTTTTAATATCTAAGAGGCTAACATTCACTTTTGAAGTCTTACTATTATTACATTACATTATTCTGTATAGAATACAAATTACTCACCACCGAGAAGAGCATGGGGGTTTCTGAGTCTACTGTAAGAAGAAATCATAAGGATGTCCCATGCGACTTTGAATATCATTCTTTTGGTTCTTTCTATTCTTTTCAGTACGCTGCATTGTCAGTTAATTTAAAGTTTCAAAGGTATGGAAGCTCGTTTAATTCAAATTTTTTCACCGTCACCTACATATTTTAATTGCTAACATAGAAACTGCAATGGCTCTTTCAAACTCTTCTCCACATATTTCCTCCTGTTCTTTGTTCACACCCATAAAAGAGCACTATGGTCTAGCAACAAAGTAGTCCAGTAAAATAAGAATCAATACAGTAATCCTTTAGACTCGGATGTCTTGTCGTTAGTAATGTATTACATTTCCTTTTATATTATGATATTCTCTCTTAAACTTTTAATTTTGTCCTCCCTTTTAAAATCCAGATATCAACATACTACATAGTTTTGTTCATCTTTACACAAGAAATGAGACTAGAATATAAAATTACTTAACCACAATAAAAGCCAAATATTTTATTAATAAAAATGTGTACACAAGCCTACATTCAAAATATACATCACAATCACACTATTCATTTTCCTTACATAATTGTTAACCTTAACATCAAGAATAAATCTATAATCTACCAAGAAACAATAGAAACATTTCTTTTCAACACTGAATGTTGTATAAAAACCTATACAGCTCTAACAATGTCCTCGACAGAGACTTTTCAGAGGCACAAATGAAACGCCAAAGGAACTCAAGTCTTCCCCTCATGTTCTTTTGAGTAAAACACCTGTGGTTTTATCTGCTAAATCTTTGCTCAGGGTGATAGGTGAACAGAGCTTTTCTTTCTTTTGTACTTAAACATCCTCAGAAATGTAAAGGCCAGCTGAACCCTAAAGTTAGGTCAAGTTCAAGGAAAGCCTCTCCTGCCACCCACTCACTCCACCCACTGCCCAAGCACATAATGCCCCACTTTGATTCGTCTCTGACTTTGTACCCCTGCTTTTCAGGATACAGTCCCGCCTCTATGATTTAAGCCATTCTAGGAACTCGTCACCAGCAGACGCTTTCTAGCTGTGCTCCTGCCTTCTCTCAATAATTCACCCAATAAGAGGTCACGATGAACGTATGAGCGGCCAAACGCATGCTGTCGACCTATAGCTTAAGTACTGAAAGGCCAAAGTGCTGCATTTAGTGGAGAAGTAACTGCCTTGGGAAATGTGTGGTATGGTCTCTTTGCACTTTCTTAGCAATGAGGCGTCTAAAGTACAAATAGTCCTTTCATTTCACATCTGTAGCTAATTCCTTATATTTGGCAATTGCAGGAGATGGAGAACCTCGAAAGCATACTGTGATGATGCTACTATTCTCCATGCAGTTTCTCATACTGCTTAACAACAACGTGTTGAAAGATGGAGCTTCTGAGGCAGGAATGGAGTCAGAGAGCCTTTTCTGTTGCTCTGGTTTATTATCATCATCCTTCTTCCTGTACATGTTACTACCTGGAAATGGTCAGTGTCTATTTCCACGTGGGGCAAGCCCTGACCTGTTGGAGATTTAACTGGAAGTTGAAATCAGTAGCAGGAAGCAGAATGTGAAAGGCTTAAGTGAGCTCTAAGAAATAGGGTGATGTTGCCAGTGTAACACATTTCAATTAATGAAGAAGTTTGCACTGTCAATATCATGCTGAGAAATTGTTGTTCAGTACTGAAGAACTGGCTGTGTAATTAAGAGCACTTGCTATTATTGCACTGGATCAGAGTTGACTCCCAGCACCTACATCAGATGCCTCTCAACTTCCTGTATACTCGAGGGGCTCAGACACCATCCCCTCGTCTCTGGAGGCAACTATTTTTCCATGAGCAAATAATATCACCTTTCTCTCTCTCTCTCTCTCTCTCTCTCTCTCTCCCTCCCTCCCTCCCTCCCTCTCTCTCTCCCAAATCTCTTTTTAACACACCTATATATCCAAAAATAAAAGTAAATGAATATCTAAAAACATCCAAATAGTTAGTGATCTCAGCACTTGGGAAACACA
The DNA here is from genome assembly GCF_018167655.1 of Microtus oregoni. Taxonomy (NCBI): domain Eukaryota; kingdom Metazoa; phylum Chordata; class Mammalia; order Rodentia; family Cricetidae; genus Microtus; species Microtus oregoni. Next base: position 23,306,226 of record NW_024543060.1, read on the forward strand.
GGAAAAAGAATTGTCACAAGTTCCAGGCCAGTCTGGTCTACATAGTTCTAGAGGAACGGAGGCTATAGAGTAAGATCCCATCCCAAGAAGACAGCAATTACATTCTCAACAACAATAAACTAAATTTAAACAAAAAACCAAGAAAATAAATAAATGGAAGATAACTCCAATTTAGGTCTGGTCAGATGGCTCAATGATTACAGGCTGTCACTGCAGACAAGCATGTTCTCCTAAGGTGAATGTCAAGAACCTACATGGTGGAATGACAGTACTGACTCCTTCAAGATGTCCACAAAGAGTGTGCATTCACACACACACACACACACACACACACACACACACACAGAGAGAGAGAGAGAGAGAGAGAGAGAGAGAGAGAGAGAGGGACCCATGTGTTCTAAATAAGTGAATAATGGAAAATAATTTATAGAAAAAAACTTGCACAATTTTGGGAATATCTTTAATCATAGGATTCAGGCAGAAGGTTTGACGAATTAGCCCAGACTTCATAGCAAGACCTTGTTACAGAAGAAAAACAAAAGAAAATTAGACAGAATGTAGAAACATATTACACATAAATTATTTATAATCTTAGGGAATTAAAATGAATTACAACATAGCTCACATGAAGGAAGGAGCAGAACTGAATAACATATTTTTTTAAATGGTTAGTAGCGGCTGGGATATATCCTAGTTAGTAATTGTCTACCATACCTGCAACACAATTTGAATTTGGATCCCCAGGGCCACCATTAAAGACAGGCACAGCATTATTCATTTACTCAGTATCTAGGAGGATGGAGACAGGAGGATGCCTATAGCTCATTTGTTTCTACCCTAGTTAACTCTATGAGTTATAGGTTCAGTGAGAAGTTTTAGCTCAAAAACTTAGTTGGAGAACGATTGATGAAGTTACTAGACATACATGGCAGGCCTCCATGAAAATGTATATGCACATAAACATGTACCCAGGCACTCATACACACAGACACAAGAGCAAGTACATGCAAAACACACAAACAAACACACACAAAGACAGCTACTTAGAATTTTCTATTTCAATAATTTTCTTAGTGCTTAAAGTACATTAAGTCATTTAAGCCTCATCAAAGTCCTAAGAAGTAAGTAGCATTGTTTTATCTTATAGGACACAAGGTGTCAAATAGTTTGCATAAAGTTAATTAATGAATCTGCTCAACAGAAGAGAAAATACAAAATTGCACATTTTCATTCCTTAACACACCTATAATTATGTATCCTGATTGCTTCTAATAACATTTTAAATTTATATCTAGTTTCAGTCATATTGTATGTGAAAGCATGCCATATGTTTTTCAGTACTTAATAACAATATTCAGTCTTTAAAATGTCTAGAACTCTGAGTATTGACGTAGGAAAGTGGTGAAGGTCCGAGTCCACAGCCAAGTGCTTAGTGAGAGATGAGGCACAGGACAAAAAGGAAAGAAAAAGAACTTTGAGACTTTGAGGAGCAAACTGTTCCACCTTTCACCTGAACTAAAATTTCTTTGAATGTGCTCTATGGAAAAGACTTCTGGTACAAACATCTGAACACTCAGCAAAGACCATAATCAATGCTTATTTCTTCTATATAGCTAACAACCTAGCGAGGTAACCTTTAATTGCAGCTCTAGGACAGTGACAGAAAAAGATGAGATCACATGGAAGCCATTAGTCTCAAGCTGCAGGTGGACCTGGGCCAAGATAAGAGGAAACAGATGTTTAAGTTAGTCAGAGAGGAACACAATTAGCAGCTCTTTGGATTTTCACAGGCGCCTCCCGAAGCTGCCATAACCACTTCCCAGCACGCCCAAGCTCTAGTACCTGGAAGAGCAAACTGAGCTAAGGGACCTTGGGATTCCAGTCACCTGGCTGGAAATAGGGTCACACTGCTGGAGGGAGAAGAGTATATGGCAATGTCCTCTGGAGAGCACTGCTCTATTTCCCTGGGCCACAGTCTCTGCAAGGAGCACTATTCCTTACATGAAAGGGATCCATTTTCTGCTATTTCCATTCTGGCAAAAAAGACCTCACTGACCTTATTTCAAGCCACACCAAGTTCAAAATCTCACACTTGCATATTAACTAGAGACATTGCACTCTAGTACCTGGGTGTTTATATTGCTGAAATTAGAATTGGGAGCCTTCCTTTATGTCCCTCTCGTTCTTTTTTAATGAAGGTTCAATATACCTGGGTATCATTCCATCAAATTAATACTAGCAAACTAAGATGGTCTCCTTTTTGAGATGAATAAACTTCTTATCACACTCTACACGAAAATGACTTAAGTGTTGAATCTGGTATGGTGCTTACACTTATAGCGTTCTAGTTTTAGCTGTGTCATTTAAAAGTGCTTTCTTCCATCTTCAAATCGTTTACACGTAAGCCTTATTAAGAAGACAGGGTATTAGAACAAAAGACTTTGGAAATAAAACAGTAAAATGTAGTTTATGTATTCAAGTCCTAGGCTAAACACTTTCACAAACATTAGTATGCTAGAAGGAAACATCTTTCTCACAAAGGATTGCCACAGCAGTCCCTCTGAACACTGAGTTTCCTCCACCTGGTGTTTTCTTAACCTAAGGAATGTACATGCTTTGCAAAACATTTTATCTGATACCCTTTATGTAAAAGCTTATAACAGTAAAATAAAACCATACTTTTTCCTTCTCCTAAATAATTGACTTAGCAAGCAGAATACAATCCTCCAGCTCTTTAATATGACAAACACCGTTTTCTTATCTGTACATATTGGACAAATATCTTACAATGTATCAAAGTAATATAGACTCAGAGAAACACAGACACAAGAGCCTGCAACAGTAACTTAGTGCTCTATTTTTTGAAAGAGATTTTAGAGGTCACAATCTTTTTCTTGTGTTTATTGTTGTAAGAAATTAGTGATGACCTGCAATATTTGTTCACAGTAATGCCTTATGTAAACATATGATGAGCTTGACTGTTCTTGATGATATTACTATTAAATCTTTATGAAGAAAACCACAGCAACATAATCCCTTTGTTTTCTGAATAAAATCTGTCAACATTGTTTTTCAGTTTGCGTCAATTATGGATTTAAACAAAATAAGCTCTTTCAGAAAGTTTCAGTGATTAAAAAATTAGCATTGTTACCTGAGTTTATTATACTTTAACAGTTGATTTCAGTGTCTTTTTTTTTAAAGAAATACTGCTACAGGTTCTAAGAATATCAATATTGGGTCTTTCCTTAATATGGTTGCAGACTCACACAGCTCAAACTTGGAGGGAAGAGTTTTATGTTTGCCTTCAAATGCCTTGTTTTTTTTTTTTTTTTTTTTTTTTTTTTTGTCATGAGCAGATGTGAGATGTCCTTCTGTATATGTGTTGCTTTTACTGGTTAATGAATAAAGCTACTTTGGCCTATAGCAAGGCAGAATATAGCCAGACTGAAAGAGATAGAGAGTAGCTGGAGTCAAAGAAATGCCATGTAGTTGCAGAAGGAGACAGATGCCAGAGAGCCTTAGTGGTGAACCGCAAGCCTCACGGTGATACATAGATTAATTCAAGATGTAAGAGTTAGCTAGAAATATGCATGAGCTAATTGGCCAAGCAGTGATGTAATTAATACATATTCTGAGAGGCCGAGAAATGAACAGTCTCTGCCTACAATGAGCCTTGGATATGGCATTCTCTCTTCTTCACTCAGTGTCCTAGTATATGAACTTTCTCATAGTTTTAAAGTCCCATGAGCCTATGTGTCATGTATAAACATACTCTGAGTTTGTATTTTTAATAAGGAAACAAAATTTTTAACATCATTACTATTCAACAATTGCAGGATACAAAATTATACAAACTCCTTTCACACATCTTACAGTGAAGATGTTCGTACTAAAAACCAATGAGAAATAAATCAGCATCATAAAAATATGACAAAAACACTATATAAAATTCAGAGGAATAGAATCACTGTTGACATGCTTTCTACAGCTAACAATAAAGATGGGCAGGAAGACAGTATGATCCATCACTGGGTTACAGAGAATAAATGGTTTGCTTCTTATATTCATGAAGCTAGAGGAAAGAATAACTGAAAATATACATAGTCATGTGTCATTGCATTTAGGAAATTGACAAAAATAATTTTATGTAAAGTGTCTGCTATCATTCTGTTTTGCATAGTCTAATGTGACAAAGATCTGGAAGACCAATTACAAATTAGAATTCTCACATTCTTATGAATCTCTACAAAGACCCAGAAAGACAAATATATGTACTCACTCATGAGTGGATATTAGCTGTAAAGTAAAAGATAACCAGGCTAAAATCCATAACCCCCAAAACAACAAGGTAAAGAAAGGATAACCAAACTATATTCTGCAGCCCCAGAGACACTAGATAACAAGGAAGGCCTAAAGATGGATGCATGGATTTCCCTGGCAAGGAGAAGTAGAAAAGATTTCTTGGGTAAACCAGGTGTTGGTCAGGGTTGGGAGATGGAGGGATAGGAACTAGAGGGAGCTATTTGGGCAGGTTGGGTACAGGAGGCAGGTTGAAGTCATGATGGAGAAGGAGAGTAAAAAAAGAGAAGTTTTGATAGGAGATTCATTTTGGGGTATAGAAGAAACCTGGTGACACGGAAACCACCAAGAAGCCACAAGGATGACCCCAGCTAAGACTCCTACCGATGGTGGAGAGGGTGCCTGAGCTGGCCAGATTGGTGACTTCCATAATTGCCATCAGAGATACTCTATCCAGTAACTGATGGAAGCAGAGGCAGAGATCCACAGCCAGGCACTGTGCTGAGCTCTGAGAATCTTGCTATAGAAATGGAAGAGGGATTATGGAAGGGGGTCATGATGGGAGAACACACAGAGACAGCTGACCTGAGCTTGCTGGAGCTCATAGATGCTGAACCAACAGATAATGAGCCTGAATGGGCTCAGTCTAGTATCTTTGCATGTGCGTGATTGTTCTGTAGCTTGATATCTTAGTAAGGCTTCTAACCGTGGAAGTGGAACCTCTCCCTGACACTTAACAGGCTTTTGATAAATCTATTTCCCATGCTAGATTACCTTGCCCTGCTTTGATATAATGGAAGGAGCTCCATCCTGCCTTGACTTGATGTGCCATGCTTTGTGCAAGAAACTGAGAAGCCTGCCCCTTTCTAAATGGAAATGGAGGAGGAGTAGATGGGGAGGGGGTAGATGGGAAAAGGAGAAGGGACTGGAGGAGAAGAAGGAGAGGAAACTGGTTGGTAAGTAAAATCAATAAAAAAATTATTTTAAGAAAAAAGAATATTTGTCCTTGACCTGGCCTTTAGAAATATCCATCCTTTGCTCCTTTGTGCCATATTTTCCTCCTCACCCTAACCTTCCCTCCTGTTTATTGATATAGAGACTGTAGGCAGAGACTTTTTTTTTCCCGGCTGTTCAGACCTGAAATAAACACACAGAAACTCTATTAATTAAAACACTGCTTTGCCTTGATACCTGCACAGTCACTCAAAGTTCTTTTGTGTCACTGGGACACCAATCTTTAGCCTATAGGCCCATAGTATTTGACAGACTTTTCCATGGTGCAGGAGGTTTCAAGGCAGTGAGATGTCTCTGCCAATTCTAGAGTTTTGGAATTTGCTTACAATGTGCTTCCTGTTAAATTAGGTAATATTATATCCTCCTGGAGTCTTTGATGGAATCAAAGAATAGATAGTTATAATTATAGTTTTCCTTGGTTATGATAAAAGATGAAGTAGATATAAATATCGTAACTATAATTCATATTTGATAACTGTTTTGTTGTATGTAATCTTGCTATGTTAAAGTTAAAACCTTCCTTTTTATTTAGACAGAAAAAGGGAGGTGGTGTGGGATTCCCCTCCGTATACCACTGGTTAATAAAGAAGCTGCTTTGGCCCTCTAATAGGGCAGAATAGAGCAAGGTGGGAATTCCAAGCAGAGATAGAGGAGCACAGTAGGCAGAGTCAGACAGATGCCATGTAGCCGCCAGAGAAGACAAACATGGGAACTTCGCCATTAGCCGCAGCCACGTGGCGAAACACAGATTAATAGAAAGGGGTTCATTTAAGATATAATAGTTAGCTAGAAATGGGTGTAAACCAATAGGCCAAAAAGTATTGTAATTAATATAGTTTCTGAGTGATTATTTTGTGTCTGGGCAGCCAGGAAACGATTGAGTGGTCACTGCCAAACAGAGACTGTAGATTCTCTGAGTTGTTTCAGTGAAAGCAACAGTTGTAATTAAAAATTCAGGGTAGACAATAATAAATGTCCTTAAAATACATCCCAAATATGAAGAGATAATTGTTAAAAAAGAAAATAATAACTGTGGGTAGAAGAAAGTATGCAGGCTTGGTTGCAGAGTACTAGATTGCCACGTTAGGCTAAAACTTCAAATTGTGAAAAATATTAGTGCTATGCCTATAAAAATAAGCCTACATCATAAAGTCAAGAGGCTAGAGGGTTTGAACTTTATTTGGTAGGCAAAGAAGAAGGATCTGAAGGTTATCGAACAGAGGTGGCACAATCAAAGCTGTGCTTGAGGAAGATGAATTTGGCAGCTGAATCAGAAGGAGTAGATTAGAAGCAAGGTTGGAGGCAGGAGGAAGAGTTATAACAGTAGTTTAGGTAAGCAGTAATAAGGCTGTTAACTATGGGAGGGTAATGTACCAGAGGAGACTGAAACAGCAGGCCCTGATGAATCACTGGTGAAAGGGGAAGAAAAGAAATAAATCACAGAACACTAAGAGGTGTTGAGCCTCTATGTCCAAAAATGAATATTGGAGAGAAGAGGAAGGATGTCAGGGGAAAAGAGAGAGAGATAGAGATAGAGATAGAGATAGAGATAGAGATAGAGATAGAGATAGAGATAGAGATAGAGATAGAGATAGAGATAGAGATAGAGATAGAGAGAGAGCACTACTCAGTCAGATGGAGGAGAGCATCAGGAGCCTGCTTTCTCAATAATATGAAGATACCACTATCAAAGTAAAACCTACTTAGTAATAGTATTACAAGTCACTCTTTATACAATCCAGGATTTGAAATTCTTTTTTTTTGGGGGGGGGGTTCCTTAGGTTAGTTCTTTTATTTCATGGGTGACTAAAAACACACGTGTGTTCTGAAAATATGGTTATTTACATATATTGATTCACTTTGGCAAGCTCTTTCTTATTATCAACATGCAGTGGTCTGCTTTGTTTGGATTTTGTGATGAAAACACTTCAAGTTTCTTCCTGGAATAGATTATTTTCCTGTAACTCAATATTTAGTTTTTGGAGTTTTGACTTTGTCCAGATTTAGACTTTGTTCTCTTGTCTAACTTGATGTTTGCACACTGTGAATTAGCCTTGGAGTAACATATGCCTGATATCTATTGCAATATTCTTTTTGCTGTCCGGTCACATAATTACTAACTCCTGCTGGCTACTAGTACACACACACACACACACACACACACACACACACACACACAAACACTACAATCACATGCAGAATTTTTTTAATCCCTGCTATGTGGCACATGCAGAATTTTTAAGCTCAAGCAAAACTACAGGAAGACTAGTCGAGCTAACGTTTTTCTTCCTCTGACCTTGTCAACAGCATTCCCTAATAATTTCTTTTTATGTAACCCTGCTATACCCCAATATTCCCATAGTAAAATCTTAGATTGTTGCCATGCATACCAGGACTGGGGTTGGGGGTGGGGCTAAACTTGCTGACATCACATTTCAGAATGTCCTTGTCTCATTTTCTTATATATAATTGCATAAACTCAACAGTGACTATTAATAGTCAAATAGTTACCAGAGGGACAGACTTGGATGCTTCTAATGCCATGTAACTTCCTTTGAAAAGTGAAAAAAACTATTAAAATCAAATCTTTAGAGAGTAAGAAATTAAAAAAAAAAAACAAGGACCAGAGGACAGTATTGGTACTGTGAGAATCTACTTAGCCTGAGCAAAAATTATGAGATAAAATTATTTGTCATTCATGATCCCAGAAGCTAACTGGCAAAAGTGTTTTCAGAAATTGCTAACTATTTCTTTCAACATTTCTGGTATCCACTTACTATATATCAATTTCATGAATATTTTTTGTGTCAAATTATATAAAACTATAAACTTTATCTTTTATATTTACTAATCAAGGAAAAATAAGAATTTAGAATCAGCAGGTACCGAACTGAAATTTGTGAGTTTCGTTAACTTAGCATAACTTTGTAAAAATCCTATTAAGTTTATCATTACTCATCAAGATCTTAGTTCACTTGTGTTCTCAAACTGAGAACTACTGCTTAAATTATGATTCGGAGAGATGACTTAAAAACTGTCCAGCTGTCATAGGCCACTAAACCTCATTTGAACCAGAAGATCCAGGATTTGCAACTCAGATGGTTTAAAATAAAGAAGGGAATGTGAGTCCTGAGCTGGATATTGAAATGGGCAGAGAAGAAAAGAAGGAGAAAGAGGAAAATACCAGCTTTGCGTTGCAATGACAGTAGAAAAGGATTAATGAACGAAACAGATCATGATAGTGAGTGAGATCTTAGTCAAATACACAGAAAGAGTGGAACACGCTTGTTAGTTCGGCTATTGAATATCTCAAGCCAAAAGGATGTTGAGGCAGCAGAGGCTAGTTAGGTGGCCGCGTCAAGTAGCCTTCTTTCAGGGGAGTGGATGGAGGAGAGATTACAACAAAGCAAGCTGTGAAAAAACTAAAATCACACTGGACAGGTAGCAGAACAAACCAGAAGTCCCCACCACCCCCCCCCCCCAAAAAAAACCTACCACTTCGAGAGACAAGCCATCAACTTCCTAAAAAGATAATTCTTCAGGAAGGTACTCATAAAAAGACTTAGAAACAAGAAAAGAGAATAATAAGCAGTAACGACCTCAAGCATTATAAATTAAAATAAAATAAATTAAAAGAATCTCAGGTTTAGTGCCATGGAACATAGAAATACAATAGGCCTCAGGCACAGCACAGCCAGGTTTCCTATTAATTTAAAATGGGTAGAAATGAGAAAGAAAATTCACATCAGAAGACTCATGAAATAAAAATGTCCATTCTGAACAAAGTCAACACAAGTTTACTGTGGGGGTTTAAAGCCTGTGCCACCTCATGTCAGTGGGGTGCCACCTTAACATTACCTATTCGGCATCCCATTGCGTTTGCCTTTTGCAAGTTTGATCCTTAGCTATGAATTCCTCCTCCTAGTTGCACAAAGGCAGAATGCAATGTCCTTTTGAAGTCACTTTTTCTGGGTGAATATTTTAAAGCTAGCTCTGTGCTATGTGGAATGTATAAGCTGGGCATTTGTGCCCGATCGTGGGAAAGCTTTAGCAATCACATCACATCCATAAGAAGTACTATTAATGTCAATGGAACGGCAGCGAGCCTGATGATCCACAAGCATCTGCTAAAGCTGCTGGAGCAGAATAGACAATGGAGAAGGAAGAAAAAGGCAGGACGAAAAATCAGCATGAAGCCAGAAAGCCTGGAAATATTACAGCACTTTGCTTTTGAACTTACATGGCAATGACCTATAGAACAAAACCATTGCAATTATCAACACCACACCATGACTACTGAAATTAGCATTCTAGGTAAATTTGCTTTGTTATTTACTTGAGTTTTGTCTGTATGTTTTGGTATTTTTGTTTGTTTCTGATATACTTGAAGAAGGAAATAAAACTATAAAATTTATATGTTATAGCATAAATAAGCAGAGAGATAGAATGGTTTTTAGTCTAATATACTATGATTAAAATAGTAATTGCTAGGTTAAATAAGTATTACAAGTGCATAAAAACTAATGTCTTCATTCAGATGAATTGAAGAAAGAACATAGTTTTTAAAGCTAAATTTATACCAGACTAATAACAAACATGCTTTCATGTATATATTTGTACGATCTTCATCAATACTAACTGTTCTTGCTACAAAAATGGTATACACAAATTAAAGAAAAAGATTTGGATTTATATAACTTTAGAAATAAGGACAATGAATAAGTTAAAATCTTATTGAAATTATTCAATATAATTTGAAAAGCAAGTGTTCAATAAAAACAAAAAAGGTAAAAATATATGGAGAACTAATTTTCAAAAGGAATATTTTAATAGCTATAAGAATATTTAAAATATTCTTTAGTCTGTTAAGTGCACTGAATATTCCTATTCCACTTCCAATTTTTTTTAATTTTATTATTATTATTACAAATTTTCACCTTCTCCCCTCCCCCCATTTCCCTCCCCCTCCCTCTCCAGTCCAAAGAGCAGTCAGGGTTCCCTGCCCTATGGTAAGTCCAACCTAACTCCTAACATTTTGGCATTTTAAGATGAAGAATCTGGAAAATAATTAGATTTAGTTTATATCCTAATGTGAGGCCCTTATAGTAGACAATATTAGCATTTTTATAAAAGAAGACACCATGGAGCTTGCTTTTTCTCTCCACACACATGCACTAGACCCTTTGGCCATATAATTTTCGGAAGAAATAAGTTCATTATGCAAGCCAAATAGGAAACCCTGATTATAAATTTAGCTTGCCACCAACTGATCATACTTTTCCAACCCTTTAACCAATATAATAATAGCAAATTGAAAGTCATTATTAACATAGAACAAAAATTTAAAATTATGACAAATTTCTTAACGCACATACAAAAATGTTATATAGTTGATAATCATCATCAAATAAGGTATGGCATGATAAATCAATATTTGAAATAGCAAGTGGCCTTTTAGGTAGAAAACAACAGAAAAAATATAGGAGAAGTTACAGAGGTCACAATGAGGCAAAAGAAATCAAACACATGCTAGGTTGTCAGAGATTCAAAAGATAAAATGATAGAGACGTTAACCAATGGCAATGGTGATAGCAAATGAAGAGAAATGGAGACAGACACATTGAAATACCAGTGAAGGGCAAAATGTGAGCTGGAAAAAGATCAAAGAATTGAATGAGACTGAATGCTAAGGAATAAAGAACAAATGAGCCATCATTTGTGGTCCTGTTCTTTGTTTATGTTTTGTATTTTCTGAGACAGGATCTCATTATGTCAACATGGCTTACCTGGAACTGGCTATGTAGACCAGGCCAGCCTCCCAGCCACATGCCTCTGCCTATTCACTGCTAATTAAAGATGTAAACCAGTGCCATGTGAGCTCCTCGGCAATTTTAAATATTAAAATAATTTTGCAATACTTTTATTTCTCAGAATTAGAAGACGGCCTGAAAAAAACTATTAAATCAATTTATTATTTTCTAGACATAACTGATCCAGATTTTGTAATCTGTGCTAGTGAACATCTGGGTGAAAAGTGAAAATGAGTGTCTTAGTTAGGGTTTTATTGTTGTGATGAGACTATGGCAACTCTTATAAAGGAAAACAAATTTAATTGGGGCTGGAATACAGTTTAGAGGTTTAGTACATAATTGGCATTGTGGGAAGCATGGAAACATACAGGCAGGAAAGGTAGCTGAGACTGTCAGGTAGCAGGAAGAGAGAAACCTTTGAAAACCACCAAACCCACCCTCAGTGACAGATTTCCTTCAAAATGGCCACATCTACTCGAACAAGGCCACACCTCCCAATTATGCCTAAACCTATAAGACTATGGGTATCATTTTTTTTCAAATTACCACAACAAACATCTTTAAAATTTACCTTCAGAAGAAAAGAAACCTATATATTTCATTATAAACATACAAGTAAAACATTCTTTAAAAAGAAAACTTGGGCTGGGCAGTAAATCCCAACACTCAGGAGGTAGAGACAGGGAGATTTCTGTGAGTTCAGAGCAGTGTGGTCTACAAAGGAAGTTCCAGGATAGGTTCCAAAAGCTACAGAGAATCCTGTCTCAGAAAAAAAGAAAGGAAGGAAGAAAGGAACCTACTTGGGGCTGGAAAAATCAAATAAGGAAAATCTGATGGTCTGAATTTTATCCCAGGAACCCAGATGATAGAAGGGACCAGGATGTTGTCCTCTGACCACACGTGACCTCCCTTGAAAAATAAATACATAAATTAGAAGAAATACTAAAGAAATGGGCACAGGAAGTATTACAAAGAGGCTCTACTGACTTACAAATATCAATTTATTCATATGTCTAATAACAAATTCAGAATAGAAACAGTGTTCACTTGTATACATGTACTACTACCTACAAACACACATGTACTCCCACACATATGAACACAAGTTCACCCAAGGATGCACAACACCAGACGGCATATGTGGAAGAAATGAAACAAAAACATGACATTAAATTTAAATAACACTCAGTTGTCTTTGGTTTAAAACATATGAACTAACTACAATATACACAAAGTGAATTTTTAGCATATAACACAGAGAAACTTGAGTTGACTGTCCAAGCAGCAAACCTGCATGTTAGCCATCAAGCATGTCATGAGGGGCCTTACAGAACTACTCTGGATATGTCTGTACTGTCACACTTCCATTCCTGTAGGGAAGAAGAATATACTTTTAAAAAGAAACAGATATTTATTAACTTCCCTACAATGTGTGTGTGTGTGTGTTTTCTCTATTAAAAATAGAGTTTCATTTCAATATCTAGATATCCCTTTACTTAAAAAAAGGATACATTTGCAGAAATATTAACATACTCTGCTTGGCAATAAAGGTGAACAGGAAATTTAAGCAGGGAATACAGAGGACAACCAGATAACCTTTAAGGTCGCTTTCAAGGCTGGGAGTTTATGATTTCAAATCATATGAGTTGGCAGCTGAGATGCAGATCTGGAATCAAAGTCGTCTGCTAGCCCCTGACAACACGCATACGCTGCATCTCAGGTGCACATTCCTCTTGACTAAATTTAATTGAGAATGAGGCCTGGGGCTCGGTGATTGGACGCTCATCTAGAATGAGACAGTGAGTCTCGAATTTAAAATTAAGAAAACACTTTTAAAAATAAGTGGATTCATCCAGTGTAGATAATACACAACTAATAAATGCAAAGGATTTTTGAAATACAGTATCATCACCATTATCACAGTTGTCCAGAAAAGGACCTCAATCTTTTTCTCCACGCTTTTTTTTTTCTCACTAGGATAGACTATGTCCAACGTTCTCAGAAAATAATGATTATTTGAAGCCAATGGCTTCTGTAAACAGGCCACTGGCATTTAATAAAAACAGTAATGGCACATTTATTTTAGCATCTATATTTTCTGGTTTGATTTTTATAGCTTTTAGTCTGGAAACAATTTCAAATTTGCAGAAACTATACATCCTCATGCAAAGAAGTCCCCTATTGAAATGTCACATCCAGAATCTTATAATTTTCAGTTCTCTTTCCTTTATAATACTTAATATATAATAAATCGAAATATACACATGTACAGACTCAGAGATGCACGCACCTAATAGGTCAGTTGAGAGTCATTGGAATGATCCTTTCTCTTTAGCCCTAAAAAGTGCTTTATGTTTTCTATACACAATGTTCATACACAGCCACAATACAATTGTCAAAATCAGAAAAAAATATTATTTAAATCAAAGATGGAATTAAAAATTTTCAGTGCACCAATAATGTACTCTTTATTTTTTTCTAACCTAAGTCCTAATTCAGGTCATACATTGCATTTAGTGTTCTCTCTCTCTCTCTCTCTCTCTCTCTCTCTCTCTCTCTCATTTTGTGTGTGTGTGTGTGTGTGTATGTCTGTGTGTGTGTGTCTGTCTGTCTGTCTCTTTCTGTCTCTGTCTCTCTCTTATTTTGGGGGGGGGATGCTGGGAGAGTTGACAAATAATAACTGCAGATGACCTGAGTTTGGTTTCAAGAGCCTATATCAGATGACTCACATTGCCTGTGACTCCAGATATAGGAGACTTGGTACCTCCACACAAATATATGTATATACACACAGACATATGCATAAAAATTTTTAAAAATAATAGTAAGAAATTAGAATCCCCTGACCTTTCTTCAACTATCTTTAAAGAATTCAAGCCAGTGATTTTATAATGTATCCTTAAAAATATGTTTGCATGTTGTCTATTGATGTTTAGATTCAGGACCTGCCATCTAAATAGGTGGACAAAGTTGTCTTTTGTAACATTGGTAATGCTAACTTTGTCTCTTTGCTCACAGTAATCTCTATAATTTTCCTTTTGAAGTTAACAAGTAATTTAGGAATAGGGCATAGTTTGAGATTATTAGAAATGTATTGTTTGCAAAATTTTATCTACTAGCCATACCATTCATGGACTGCTTGGCTCCACTTTTCTAGTTGGCTTCCTATGTTGGAGCATGGGCTTCCCTTCATCCTTTCTTTTCCACTGATTTACCAATTTAGTTACTAAGCCAGTATATGCTCTTGAACTCTTATTTCATTCACTATTTCATCACAATTTTATTGTCTTAGAATTTGATTCTTGAATTTATACTCATTATTGATACTTCTATTAATATTCCCTATTATGTATTCAGTGCTGTCATTCACTAAAATTCAAGTGGAAATCCTAACACGAATATGATTGACATTAAGAGGTAGGGTATTCGTCGTGACTAGGGGATGAAGGGAACCTTGATGAATGGAATTGATATCTTTATTTTAAAAAAAGCCTGAAGAAAAATGAATTACTTTTGCCACATGATAATATGACAGGAAGACAATTATTTGTAACCAGACATTGGTTCTTGAAGGGCAGACCTGTAAAACATAAATAACTTCCACTTACTCCTCTTCTATGTGGTGTTGCTGCAATGCTCTAGGCTACAGAAAACACTACCATTACTATTTTCTTTTGTTTGTTTGTTTGATTCTGGGTTCCTCTGTATCTGGTTAGTGAGAGTCTTATGATTGAGTGCAGTGCTTTTTCATAATATCACACTGTAGCTCAAATAATAACTCAGAGACAGATATTGGGGTTCAAGCTAAAGGCTAAACAAGCAAAATATTCAAGCCAGTAGAGAAGTCTTTCCTCTAGCAAGGCTGGGTGAACGCAGACTGAGTCCTGAGCCTCTGTCTCCTCCCATCTTATAATGTCCCTTAGTGCTGGGATTCACAGCATGTGACTCACTCATACCTAGAATAAAGGTGTGTGACACCACTACCTAGCCTCTAGTGACTTAGTTTTACTCTCTGATCTTTAGGCAAGTTTAATTATTAAAACATAAATAAAATATTACAGTATTTCCCCTCTTGTCTAAAATGAAAAAGTAGACTATAACAAATATAAGAAAAACTATATATACTAAGTACAATAACTATATACAATATATGTAATATATGCAGCAATAAATACATACTAGTCCATATTTATTTAACAAATTCAGAGAAAATACTCCATATCTATCCTGTCTTAGTGAGTCAAAAGTCTTGTGTCTAATTTACTTTCTACCTTATCTTGCTTTCTGCATTTAGTAAACAACAAAAACTATGACTATAACTATCTAGTCTTCACTTCCCTCAAAGACTCAAGAAGGAAATCATGTTAGCTGAGTAAGCAGGAAGTACAAGCAAATGACTTCCAAAAAAATGTGAGAAATGACAGAAACAGCTGGCTTCCTGGACAGTCATACTAAGTCCCTCTGCAGCATTGGGGCATCTATCCTCAGACTACAGGCCTATCATATTATATGGAATTTTCTGTGAAGAATATTCTGAAGGGTTGTCCATCCCTCTCGTGACAATGTTTGACAGTCACTTTCTTTTGTGTTCTGTTTGTCCAATTAGGACACCATCCTGTCTTTTAAATAATTCCTTCCTTTGATCCTGCTTAATGTGCTGGCTTGGTGTGAGCCTAGACAGCTTGGATGTTCACCTTCCTAGATATGGATGGAGGGGGGAGGACCTAGGACTTAACCACATGGCAGAAAACCCTGACTGCTCTTTGGACTGGAGAGGGAGGGGGAGGGGGAGAAGGGTGGGAGGAGGGGGAGATGGGTGGGAGGAGGGGGAGGGAAATGGGAGGCTGGGAGGAGGTGGAAACTTGTTTTTTTTTTCTCCTTTTCTCAATAAAAAAAAAGAAAAATAAATAAATAAAACAACCGTGGAGTTAAAAAAAAAAAGAATTCTCAATTTTCATACCAAATGATGTTGATGAAGACATGAGACTTTTTCTGCTGCGTAGAACAATAAAAACCTGACTGGATTTCAGGGCAGCTACCTAGTTTGGCATCATCCTGAGAAGGGAACTCAGGGAGAGCCTGCAACCTGTCTGGGAATGTGTGTGTGTACGGGGGGGGGGGGGGAAGAGAGGGAAACTACTGTCTGAAAATGTAACACACAGGGGATTGTTCAGGGGAGGGGGGAACATGTGAAGCAGGGGGCTGCCTGAAGGCAGAACCAGTCAGTCTAGGGCTGGTGAGTCCTGTGCCATTTGTAGCTCAGGTGTTTCTGGAGTTTGGGTGGCAGCTGGAGACTGTTTCAAGGAGGCTACCAAAGGAAACTTCCCAAACGTGCTCAGAGGCCTGAGGAGAAAAGAAACGAAATTCTGGCTAGATGGGACTGGAGCCCCATGTGCAGCTTTGCCCCATGCCAGTAGTTCAAAAGGCACAGGCAAACAGCTTTTTGGGGGAATTCATACCCCAAACATTGGGCGTCAGTTGTAGCATGAATAATAAAAACCCAGAGACAGATATTAGGGTTCAAACTAAAGATCAGAAAAGCAAAACAGCCAAGACACTAGAGAAATCTTACCTTTACCAAGGCTGGGTGACTCCAGACTAAGCCCTGAGCGGAACTCTGTCTCCTCCAGTTTTATATTCCCCTTTACTGCTGGGATTAAAGATATGACTCCCTAGTACTGGGATTAAAGGTGTGACTACCTAGCCTCTAGTGGCTTTTACCCTCTGATCTTCAGGCAAGTTTTATTCACTATAACATAAAGAAAATATCACTATATTACATTTCTTTCTAATGTAAAATAAAGTTACACAATGAGTTTGAAGATCTTTTCCAACCTTGAGTCAGTCTTTTCAGCAGGGAGCCCCCAGTGTTTTTCAATTAGTGAGTACCATTTGGAAATCCAGATGTGAACATTGGGTGAACTCTTTGTTACTGATGGGTCCCTGATTCTAGGTGATCTCAGCAGAAAATGATAATATATACTAATATGCATGCATTCATATCTCTTTATGGACATTTTCAAAACTAGCAAATATATGGAAACATTTAGTCGATTCTGAGTAATTGAGCTCTGTTCCCTCTTTGTATTCTATTCTCCTTCTGTTTTTCTTTCATTTTGTAGCCATCACTGAGAAATTTGATTTCTAGCTGTTCTAAAATCCACATTCATTGCATTTAAGTCTAGCATACACAGAGATAATAGCTCTTTATTACTAACTTATAACATTGTGAAACAACATATATAGTAACCATATTTCAAAATTTATTCACTACTCTTTTGAAATAATAAAAAATGATTTACTGCTCAGTGAATTTTGATAAATTTTTACCTCCAAGAAACTACCTTTTTGTACAGTTTTATTTTCGCTGCTATGCTATAGCATCATGAAGAAAGAAATTTAGGACAGCATATGCTTATTTGGCTTACAAATACAGGTTATATTTCATCATGGAGGAGAATTTAAGCATCATATCCTTCATGCCACATCATATCTCTATTCAGGGTCAGAGAAAAGTGAATTTATTTGTGCTTAGTTGCTTGCTCTACGTACTACCTTTCTTTCTTGTCCTAATGATGACCTCTTGCAAGGAGAGTGATATCACCACAGTGTGCTTGGTCTTTGAATATAAATGATGAATTATGACAGTCCCGCAAAGGCATGTCTATTGGTCAGCCCAATCAGATAAATCCTCATTAAGATATTCTTCTTAGGAGATTTTTAGTTTTGTGAAGTTGACACAAAACTAATTTAATATATATGTCCTAGTAAATATAGAGCCAACTACTCCATGAAATTCATTATACTACTTAAGTAATGCCTTTTAAAAACAAGTTTTATCTTCCATAATTATGTATACAAATGTAATCATATATTACATATATAAATACATTTTTGATCATCATCCTACCTGTAGAACCACATACATTATTGGACTTATTCAACACCTCTAGAACATCTTATCCAGGGTATTAATTCAGTTGATGAATATAACATGCCATCTCTTTTTTTATTCATTTAATATTAGGATTATTTGACACTAAATTTCCCTGAACCATCCTGACAGAATCTTTGTGTTTACTCACTATTTTTATTAAATAAACACATTTCTTCTATATTGTGAAATTTTATTTCAATAAATATATATTGATAAATATACATATATTTATTTACAAATAGTGTTTTGATGGTTTGGCAGTAAAATAAGTCCCAAGATTTGTGGGAGAAATTGCAGTAAGATCACAACACTCAGGATATGGATCAGTGAAACAAAAATAATAACATTTTCTCAAAACAATTTTATATACACAGTATTTTAAGAATGCAATATATATATATATATATATATATCACGTTATTGTTAAAATGATGAAGCAGGCTTGATATCAAATAGTTGGCATAAAAATTGCAACTTGTGAATTATTTTGAAAAGACAGAATTTTAATCCAATAATCAGAAGGAAAACTGTGCCTACATATGGATTGTGTCACTAAAAATAGCCTAGTGGTTCATAAAATAGCCCATAGATTCTTGAGAAGTAGCTGTGTCCATTCACATATTTCTACATTACACAACACGTAGTATTCTGTTTTCTATTATGACTTAATTATTCTTCTGAACTTAGTTTTTTTGCCACCATTGAACATAAACAAGCAAAAAAAAATTCTTGATGGCAAAATGACTTCATTATATCAATTTCTATTTTTAAGACAAATGTTATAGTCAAGTCAGCTCCATCAGGAAATGAACTTGCTGGTATAAGATGAATATCTTCTAATGCATATATTACATATATATGAATTATGACAAATACTATACATATATTTTCTAAACATTTGTAAAAATTTAAGTCAATATCTGACAATGCCAGCAATGAAAACAGCATATGAATGGTTACAAAAGACTTTCTCACCACATAATCAATGTCAACTTGTTACTGGACTGAAAAAAATGAATAGAAAGAAATAGTGATCACTTAGAAACCTATTACTAGTCTGATAATGTCGCAACAATCCACCATTTAAATCAAATACTAACATTACACTGTAGCCTAAACAAAATCATGCACTTCTCTCATCTCTGCTTTCATTTGTATCAACTGATGAGATTACATGAACTCGTTCCAGAAGCGAAGAGAGAAAATTCCCTTGCAAATTTAAAAATAGGCTTTGAAAATCACTTTAAAATTTTCTACCCTCAGATTTTTTTTTCTAAGTTTGCCCCTAAAGCAGCAAATTTAGAATTTTAAAGGATCTGAAAATTCAAACATCTGGATGGTGATGATGTTCCAAATATTAGTCCCATTCATCTGTTTTTTTTTTAAAATGTTTTTACCGCTTTCTATAGAAATTACTAACATTCCATAGTGCAGTGTTCTCAACTCAACTTTATATCTGTTGGAGTTTTTCCTTATGATCTCTCACTTTTGACCAAACTTTTGCTCTTAACATCTATATGCAAATGTATAGATATATGCATGCATATACATACACTATGTAATATATATGTGTGTATGTGTACGTTTGTGTATGTATATAAAAATTCTCATCAGGTACTTATATCATTATCCTAATGATAGGAGATATGGATAGGGTATGGGTAATACAATTGTGAATTTCATAGCTCTTTTTCTCTCTCCAAAGTCTTCAGTTTGGATACTCAATACTACTAAAGTACACTGTTATGACTCAATTTTGACCTTTGCACAGATCTACAATTATCTAATACATTATTGAGGAAAGCAGTCACTAACAGTTGTTATAGGGAAACCATGCTATGTAGTGCTATATAGGAATTACAAGATGGAGAAAATGATGCTTTCTTTTGGTTGATTCATTCAAAATTAACACGATTTTTTTTGTAATTAATCTCTTTAATTGATCTGCTCTTTGGTAAATGCACTATTAATGCCATTCTTATTTTTTTCTGAGCTCCTTTGTTAACAATACAGATAAAAAACGCACTATGATTTTTCAGTTAATTCTTTTAATTAGGTTCAGTCAAGGAAGTCTGTTTGGAGGCCCAGGGATCTATTCTGTGCTTGTTGTCAAATACGAGGACCAGGTTAACTTTGGGTTTTTACATGCATGCACATGTGCACCCAAACATACACAAGCTGCCATACACACACAAACACACACAGGAATAACAAAATAAAAATTGAAAAGGAATTTTATCAAAATCTAAAGCTGAATTATGTGTATTTTAACATGATAATAATTTTTGTATTTTGTATTTTTTTCTTTTTATTTATTTATTAAAGTTTTCTGCCTCCTCCCCACCACCGCCTCCCATTTCCCTCCCCCTCCCCTGATCAAGTCCTCCTCCCTTGTCAGCCCAAAGAGCAATAAGGGTTCCCTGCCCTGTGGGAAGCCCAAGGACCTCCCACCTCCATCCTGGTCTTGTAAGGTGAGCATCCAAACTGCCTAGGCTCCCACAAAGCCACTACGTGCAGTAGGATCAAAACCCAGTGTCCTTGTTCTTGAGTTCTCAGTAGTCCTCATGATAATAATTTTAAATGTCAATACCCTGTAAAGAGATGATTTTGAACAAATGTGTGTATTCTGAGAAGTTTTATTACTTGAGACTACCTTCACACTGAAATATGACTAGTACTAAGTCATTTGCATGAAATGATTCCCTGGGCATTCTTGGTAAATCTTCTGTGTTGTGTATTAGAAACACTCCTGTCTCAATCCATACTTGCTACTGAACTATAAGAATTTGAAACTTTCTTCTGGAGATTCAACAGTCTTGCAGATATGAATGTCATTCCAGTGATTTACTGACCTTGTCATGAAGCTCTAGTTTCAAGGTAATATAAACAAAATGCAGTCCATGAGTGTAGTGAGGCTAGGATAGGTCCTTTCCTTTGATTGGTGCCAAGGTTTGGAGAAAGAGAAGGAAGGCAGAGGACAGAGAGACATGGGCTTGAGGAGTTCTGTTTACTCTGTAGTTTTATTTAAACATCCCTAGTGACTGAGGTACCTTAAATTCTCACAGTCTCAGGGTCAATTGCCCCCTTTCAGGCTCTTTCACTGTGCTTGCTTATGTCAGTGATGTTAATAAACGGCCTTCTTTGTTGAGCTGAGTGTTTTATGTATTGTCTGAGATATTCAGCATTAAAATATGCTTGGTTCTATTTAAAACAATATGAATAGTAATTGATATCAATTTTGACCTGAGTGACTCAAATTCATTTAAGTATCTAAATATAGGAAAATTTTATAATTGTATGTTATCAACAGAACAAAGATATGCACAAATCTTAGTGAAACTATAACAATTATTATTCATTGCAATTTCATGAGAATAATGCTTTCTAAATTTGTCATTGACAACTATGCTCTAGACAGTATACTTTTGGTGTTTTTCCTATTATTAGGTCAGTGAAGAATAATAATATTTAAGAAATGTAGTCCTTTGAAATTTCTTCACAAAAAAAGCACTAAATGAAAAGACTTTAGCCAAACATACTGACAAGATTATAATAGTTCTCATAATCTAACTTGCATTTACTCTGTAATTACCCAGGAAGAGGTGCAGAAATATAATTCACTGATGTTGCAGAATATCAAACAAAGAAGCATGTGATGGAGCTGTAAGATGGGAGGTAAAATTAGTCACTGCCACTCTTTCTCTTTGTGGCACCACCAATACTCCCTAAAGAGAAAGCACAATGCCAGTCACCACCTCATTAGAAATCACAGCAGTCCCATCAGATAAAGAAGTCAAATTTTCCGTAGCACCATTGCAAACTTCTATAACATAGCACAGTATTTAAGGTGGAAAATAGCAAAAGAAACATACTGAACAATTGGTGATCTTAGACCTTCCAGGAGTTGATGATGGGATGCACTTTAGGCCACTCCCCATGAAAGTTGCTAGTATTTAGCGAACATGGTATCACATATTATAATTCAATACATTATTTATCATGGAAAATAGTAGGAACAATCAGTCCTCCTGCTTAAATGAGGTTACCAAAAATTAGTGAAATAAATGAATTCAATTTAGCTTCTAAATATTGCCAGTTTTCAGAAATGTCAGCCAAGGTAATAGTTTTGACCTTTGGCTCATTGCTCATTTATGAGTTAGGGAAATTAATGGCCATGCTGTGTGTGCAGTTGAAGCAATGAAGGGGATTATAAGGAGAAAAACCTAACTCAATACTATACTATAGGAAATCAGAAATTTTTAGCTCTTTCTGTGTTATAATTCAACTGGTGTATGAGAAATATGATATTGAATATCACAATAAAATAAATTATAAACATTATTAGAAGTATAAAATCTACACAAAACTTAGGCATATTCATAAAATAGTTATTGAAACTCAGAAATATATACTTAGTAAAAGAAATTGCTGCTGCCGCCCAAGGCTAGTTGCTTTTTGCTTAGCACCAAGCAGTAGAAATAACTCCAACTGAAAAGTGGGAAAACATGTTATCATTCTTACTGAATAAGTCTGAGTGTTTGAAGGTAAAATGGAGGAAAAATGAGGCATTTACACAATAGCACAGGCATATCCGACTAGTCTCCTTCTTGGCACTCTTGTTCTCCATCAGGGTGAATTACCACAGTAGGAGAAGAAAGATACAGAGCTTTGCTCTGTATCTTAACATTTTCAGTTCAACAAAAATTCCAGCTATGACTAATAAAATTAACTAATAAGAGAGAGTTTTGTGTCTTTCATGGCATTTTCTCATACTTTTATATTATGCTATTGGTTCACAATTTTTTACAATAGCATGATTAATGAAAGCTATAAACTCACTCCTCTATAAAGAAAATTTGTTTTTATTTTGTTCATATGGGTGTTTTCCCTGAATATCTGCAAATAATATGTATGCGGTGTAGTTGAAGGCCAGAAAATGGCATCAGACCCTAGGAACTAAGTTAGAAATACTTATGAGCTGACCTCTGGATACTATGGATTAAATATGGGTCCTCTGACAGAGCAGCCAGTGCTATTTATCACTATGCTACCTCTCCAGCTTGCAGCAGCCTTTTCCCCCATCTATATTTTTAATAAAATATAGTATATTAGAAAAATAAAGAACAGGTTCTTTGACGTGGGATTGCCCTATGTATGCTGTGATTATCATTAATGAATTAAAAAAACTGCTTTGGACCTATTGTAGAGCAGAACTTAGCTAGGCGTGAAAAAACAAACTGAATGCTGGGAGAAAGAAGGGTGGAGTTAAAAAGAAACCATGTAGCCCTGATGGACACAAATGCCAGAACTTTACCCAGTAAAGCACATCCTCGTGGTAATACACAGATTAATAGAAATGGGTTAAATTAATATGTAAGAGTCAGCCAATAAGAAGTTAGAGCTAATAGGCCAAGCAGTGATTTAATTAACACAGTTTCTGTGTAGTTATTTCGGGTCTGAGCTGGCAAGCGGCCACAAGGACCAAGCAGCCTCCCTCAATAGTTATGGCAACAAAATATTTAAAAGAAAACAGTTTTGGAGAACAAGGGAGCTTAGATGTACATCTTAGCACATCTGTCTTTGATGAAACAAGATGAAGGGATTTTAGAAATGGCCCAGTAATTTAAAATATTGTCGCTCCCAGTATGCACCAGTCCGTGAGTATTTATAACCTCAGTTTCAGGTGTCCCAATACTCTCTTCATATATCTGCAGATACTACATGCTTGCTATCAGTCCACATATGTACACATAGTACATATATGAGTCAAAACACTCATATGAGCACCCAAAACAAAGATAAGTAAATATTTAAATAACAGCATAAATCTTTAATAATTAAAAAAAACTATAAGCCATTTCAAACAGGAGGTTGGGACAAAACCAACTGGACTACAGAGATAGTTAAATAATTTACTTTCCTTTTTCCTGTCATTACACATCACCAGTTTTAAAAAAAAAATGGAATCAGAAATGTCAAGTTAGCAAGAAAAGAGATACCTTAAAAGAGAGAGCCATTATGGGGTTAGGGGGGAAACCAGGCACTATGAAAATTCCCAGGAATCCACAAGGATGACTATAAGCAATAGTGGAGGTGGTACTGTACGTTATCTGTCCTTCCCCTGAAATCAGATTGATGACTTCCTTAACTGTCATTATACAACCTTTATCCAAAAGCTGATGGAAGCAGATGCATAAATCCACAGATAAGCACTAGGCTACCAGACTCCTTGAGTCCAGTCATAGAGAGGGAAGAGTGATATTATGAGCATAGGGACAAAGACCATGATGGGAAAACCCACAGAATCATGTGACCCAAGCAAGTGAGAGCTCACTGACTCTATACTGACAACTGAGGAACCTGCAGAAGACCAAACTAGACTCTCTGAATGTGGGTGCCAGTTGGGTGGCTTGGGAAGTGTGTGGGGTCACTAACAGTGGAACCAGTATTTATCCCTAGTGCATGAACTGACTCTTTCAAGCCCATTTCCTATGGAGGGTTACCTTGTAGAGCCTAGATACAGGGGGGAGGGGCTTGGTCCTGCCTCACATAATGTGATAGACGTTTTGACTCCCCATGCAAGACCTCACCCTCTCTGAGAAGGAGATGGTGAGTGGAGTGGGGAGAAGCTGGGAGGAATGGGAGGATGGGAGGGAGAGGGAACTGAGATTCATAGGTAAAATAAGATTGTTTTAAAAAATTTTTAAAAATGGAATGAGCAATGGTTTGTGAAAAGAGATATAATACAGATGAGCAAGTTCACAAAACTCACAAGTTTAGGGTTAGTGTAACTGTACCAACATTGGCAGTATGATCATGAATTAAAACCTATCAGGTAAATTATAGAGAAGTTAAACTGCCATGCTTAGTTTTAAACATCATTTCTTTAAAGACATTAATGTACAGGCATCCATTAAAGAGGGAGAAAATTAAAACTGAATTATCTGAAGGGACCAGAGGAAGATATGCTGATTAAAAACACTTAAGAAAGAAATATAATTAGTCACTTCCTCCAGGGTCTGCATTCTAATTCTGAGCTACAACTTTCTCACATATATCTTGATGGATGACAAACATGCACATAGCTAGATTCATACATTCACTCCTCTGTTTATTCCATATGTTTTTGTTATGGGTTCCTTAATTGAAGCTGTGTTTATATCTTACTCCCAGGCTTAGCATCTTACTCTTGCAGAGTGCCCAGGTTGTAGGGAGCAATTAGTAAATACACTTAAATATGAGAGGGAGAAATGGAAGAAGTAAATTTGAAACAATAAATAGAATGAACTTTATGAAGAAAATATTTGAAAGAAAGTCTTGAAGTTAGAATTTTCAGAGCTAAAAACCACAATTGCTGTAATAATGGACACAAAAATGTATCAGCCAATGCAAAAATGACGTGGACATGTATGGGTGAAAAGAAACAGCCCATGAGAAAGGAGCAAAACCAGGAACAAACAAATAATAATAAAAAAATGCCCAGCTTGTTTTCATTACCATGTGCTATAGAATGTGGCTAATGTCGGCGAATGTGACTAAAATCTGACCACTGATTTTCAGAGTATTGCCAATGGGATGGTGAGAAGAAATTAGAGAGAGCAATACCAACAGAATTTTAAAATTTAGACATGAAAATACACAGAGAACAAATTGAAAGGTAATTGTAGAATACAAATTAGTTAAATTTAGTATCTTATGTGTATTTATTATTGAGGGAAGACATAAGCACATTTAGACAGAGATAGATGGCAGATGACAAATAGATAGACAGACAGAAAGATAGATAAATATTACTACACAGCCTGAATAGAGATACTGTTGTAAAAAGATACAAAGGAAAACAATATTAACAGAAGAATCAAAACATTCTTCTACAATGGTTCATTTTTGCTCTTAAGTAACACATTGTAAAATGCGACATGCTGTACAATTGTGCAGAACTAGCATTATCTCTTTTGAGCCAACTTCTCCTAAGAGTCATCTATGGTAGGTATTTGTTGTATCCTATGTGTTAAAATATTTTATTCATTCTCTCTCTATTCTAATTCTTTCCATAAAAACAACACATCTTTTCAGTCTTGGTGGAAGCTACAGTAAAATTCAAGATCCAGATTCAATGACCCAGAAACCCATTTTGGGGAGTGAAGGAATCAAAACTGCCCTTTGGAGCTTTCATTGCTACTCCCCTCAAACCAGTAAAGAAATCCCCCAATGGCTCAGTGTTTCCATGGCTCACATTTTGGGACTAGATGCTGCAGAACAAGTTGTGATAATAAAATTGTTTTTGACAGCTCCTCTGCAATATGGCTTTCTAAGAGTCCCAGCCTTGTCCTTCTGAGAACTTACATATTCCCTGTTCTATAGCTATTATTTTCTTCTGATGAAAGCAGGGCACCAAACAATGCTTAAAGGTTTTTGTTTCACCTTTACAAACATGAGAAACATAGGCAATGTTCATCTTTCCCGGAAAACTATTTATCAATGACAAGGTGTCCTTTTCATCAAATCTACAGCATCTTCTAGTGATGACCAAGCTGAAAATAAAAGAATCAAAACATTATGAAAAGTTTATGTCTATTTTTAATTTATTAAGTAGTATAAATTACAAAAAAATGGTTAACACAAAATTTTCATTTGTTACTTATCTTATTGTTGTGATGATTCTAATTTATTTTAATTGTATATGAAATTAACTCTTTGACATTATAGTATAATAGCAGCATTTACTCCTTCCCTTTCTTACTCCAAATCATCCTATGCATCCCTTTGATGTCTTTTAAAATCATTGTCTCTTTATCTCTAATAGACTTTTTTCCTCCTGTGTGTCTGTGTGTGTTTGTTTGTAAATATATAAACATAACCTTCTTAAGCCACATAATGTGTAAGTGGAGACTGCTCATTCGTTTCCCAGCTGCCCAGACCCAAATAATCACACAGAGACTATATTAAATACAACTGTTCGGCCTATTACCTCAGGCTTCTTAATAACTCACTCTTACATCTTAAATTAACCCATTTCTATTATTTTATATTATACCATGAGGATTGTGGTTTGTTATCTCTTGCTTCTTGGGCAGTGACATGGTGCTCTTTCCTTCAGCAGCTATATGGTATCTCTTTGACTCCACCTACTCTCTCTCTCCACACACACACACACACACACACACACACTTGTGTGTGTGTGTTTGTATACTCCCTTCTGACTATATTCTTTCCTTCTATATGCTAAAGGAGAAGCTTTATTCATTAACCAATATTAGCAAAATATACAGAAGGACATTCCCATTAATAAAGTTTCTTGAATATATATGTATAATGTTTCATGTGTGTGTGTGTGCATGTATTGAGTGCTGTCAGTTTGGTAATGGATAGTAACTGGTGTGCCCTTTCCTAGGGAATACTATTTCTCCAGCTCTCAGGACACCTTAGTTGCCTCTAATTTCTTTTCTATAGGGTTGAAGCCTCCTGGACACTCCCCATCCATATCAGCATGCCTATTTGTGTCATCCTTGCTCAAGGTCATACTTAGACAGTAACGTTGTGGAGACTTCAGGGGTATAGCTCCAGACGCTTCTAAAAGATACAGTCTCACAGAAAGCTCTCTTGTCTTCAGCCTCTTAGAATCTTTCTGCCTCCACCTCCACAATGATCCCTGAGACTAAGGTGTAAAACTTGTACTATGCATGTATCAATGAAGATTGGGCTCCACAACTCTGCATTTAGATTGGTTCGGCTGCCTGTATGGTCTTTGTTGGTGAAAAGGGAAGTTTTCTTGATGAAAGACGAAGAGTACAATTATATGCTGGCATAGAACAAATATTTAGGATGTAGGTAGAAATTGTTCTGGTTTAGTAAAGTGATATTTGTAGGTTCTCTTCCAAAATCATGATTTCACTAGCCCTGAATAATTGGCTAGATTTTCAGTACTCAGAATGATTCCAGTCTTGTTGAGCAAATATTAAGTAAAGAGAGAGAGCTAGTAGTTACCACCAAGGAATGCATATCAATAATGAACTCTGGGTTATCAAGCCAAGCTAGTCATTATTGTGGTTCATGCGCAAACATTGTGTGTTCTTTCTCATGTGGCATTCCTAGCTCCCGAACTTCATATGTCACTACATAATGTGGATTTACTACAGAATGTAGAAAGATAAAAGAGTACTCTGTGAAAGGAGATAGAGGGAGTAATACAGAAGGGAATACCAGGGTGTAAATGGTCTCAAAGGAAAAATGAAAAAAATGGAGAGGCTCATATTATGGAGAAGATAAGGAGATTAAATGACAGGATAAAATGACAATTAAGAATGTCTGAAAATCATATGTAATCATACTATTAATTATCTACCTAAAAATATCAAAAATGCATGTAAGTTGTCATATAAACATACATATTTTTCCATATGGACTGACAATGCTGCCTCCAAGAGCTATAGACCTTCTAATAAAAACCCCAACAGAAATAAGAAGTCCTCTTTTGAATTTTTGATCAAGGTTTTCTAAGAGGCTGCCAAAATATTGCTATTGCTCATAGTTGACCCCAAGACATGAAAGGAAAGTTTGCATTGCTGAAGACATGGGCAATTTAGATACAGGACCTAGAGGCCCACTGAGCTGAATCTGACCTAAAAATCCTTCTCCCAAAGACTAGATTTTGTGGTGCCAGAAGGCTTCTTGAACTCTTCCAAAGGAGGAAAGCAACCAACAGTACCATGCAGTTATTTTTAATTCTTACACAGACTAAAAGACAGCTCTGTTTTATTTATAATTTTACATCCAAATATTTCAAATCCTGTCTTTTATTAAATTTAAGTTTGAAAGCATGTGTCCTGGACCTTGCTTTATTGTAAATAACTTCATGGTGATTCTTTTTTTTCTTTCTCTCTTTTTTTGAACCTGTAGTCTGGTTGCTTAAGATTCAGAATTTGTATAATGTTTATTTTAAAAACTTCCTGTTCTTACAGTTACACACTCAATGCTCATAATTTATATATCTGTCCCCAGTATACAGGTCTGACTTACTTTAGAACTGCATAGAAAATCTCTCTAGCCATATGTGATCTGTTCTCACATACATGACTCCATCTTTTTCTTGTTTTTAAATTGATTCATATTTTTAATTATGTGTATGTATGTATTTCTGTGTAGATATGTGTATGTGAAAGCAGGTGCTCAAGGAATCCAGAGAGGGCAATGAATACCGCAGAGTTGGAATGATAGATTGTTGTAAGCAATCTGACAGCTCATATAAGGGAATAGTGTGCAATACTTGTCTTTCTAGATCTGATTTGTTTCATTTCACCTGACAATCTTCAATTTCATTCATTGTCCTCTAAATGCATATTTTTGTTTGGTATTCATCAATAGATAAATGAATAGAGAGAACTATCCTGTTGACTAAAGTCAATAGTTACTACTATTCACATCTCACTCTGAAGCCTCATAAGCATATCTAAGATTATTCTCCCATAAACCTCAGAATGCCTGTTTGAAGCTCTTCGCACTGGGCTTGAGACAAATGGGGACAATGTTGGGACAAGAAAACCTCCTCGATGTTCCTGCAGTGCAACACTAATGAGTCCTGTCCATTAGCTCCATGCGCACACAAATATCTTAGCCCTGCTTTATGCAGCACTAAAAGAGATGATGAGCACCACACAGCAGTTTGTGAATAGCGCTTTGATGAATATTACAAACACGTCTAGGTAAGGGTTCTTGACATTCGTGGCTCTGTTTCAGGGCCCTGTATAAAGAGAGTCCAAATCAGTCTGTTTGACGTATCTTGCCATTAGTCTAAGCATATTCTCTGTAATACTCCTCTGAATCCAATTTTGTTTCCGTCAAGCCATTCAGGCACTGATTTTCAAAGCCCCTTGATTCAGAAACACTGTCCACTAAGGAATTCTGCTATTTCTCTTTGGTTCAGGCCTTTTTCTACTCGGCTCATAGTTAACACTTAAAGATAGGAAACTTTCCCAAGTGGCTCTTGAACCATTACCATTATTTTTCAGTAACTATGAGAGAACAATCTATTAGCAATTAATTACAGTAAATGAAAGGGGACACAGTACATTGTTCATATTTAGGAAAGATTTACTCAAGTACTTTATATGAAGAAAGGCAATCAACAAAAGTTGGAAATATTTTAATCAAAGATTTAAGAAATTCTCTGTAAATTAGAATCACAAATAAGAGGCAGCATTCATCCTTGAATAAATTAATATATATGTACATATTATCATTTATAAAGAGAAACAGCCTATTGTAGCTCGACTGTAAATGAGAAAGCGAAAGTAATAAATAATTTAGAGTAGCTGCTTTCTTGTTTTACAAAAGTCACTCGTTCCAATGTCATGCTGTTTTTATAGACACCAATTATTTGTACACTACATTCATTGGAAAGAACCACTTAAAGGTTATGTTGTGAGTACAGCCTGCATAGAGAAGGTTTTACTAGTAAAGCATATGTTAACCTATTCAGGGACTAAACAATTGAGGGCTGGTTGAGTCAATTAACAAACCTGCAATTATGTAAGACAGGTTGAGATCCTTTGGATCACTAAACTACCTGATAGGAAAAGAAGGAGAAGGGAGGGAATTTAGAGAAAGAGAACGAGAACACAGTGCCCTATGGAGCCTCTTCCAGTAACACCTAGAAGTGTGAAAGTCAGGAGTTAGCAGGAAACCAACAAATTGTGATTTTGATTTTTGATGAGTCATAATATTGAAGGGTGGGTGTCTGAATATAGAATGAGGTTGTTCTAATTTCCTGATATTATCCTAGAAGGCTTTTAATACATTACTTATATCTTTTTTTCCACTCGAGGAAAGAAATGATCTGACCTCTAAGAAGCACATTTTCAATAAATTCCATAAAACAGCAGGAGAGAATGCAGATTGAAAATGCCGTTCCAGCATCTTGCACTTTAAAAAGCTTTTAAAGCCTGTCTCATGCATTTATCTTTTAACAAAGACGAATGCACAAGACACTCTGTATTCCACCCTGCTCGGGAAGGCAGTGTTAATGCTAAATCAATGGCAGAACGATCAAAAATGAGAATGGAATCAATATTCTGATCAATTGAATTGCTTTAGATATTAAAAAGTAATTATTCCAGAACAAGTCTGCATTGGCAAAAATAAGAATGTTTTTGACTCATCTAATAACTTTTACTTTAAATATTGACAAATTCAGCCCACAAATGAAATAACAAATTTGGGGAAATCATATTGAGCACGACGTTTATAAAATGTGTCTGCTACAGATAAAAATACAATTATATTCTTCCACACATAACTCTCTATTGGGAGACTCCCCATCCCAAAATTGAGGAGAGTCTAATTTATTATCACATTTTGTAATGAAAAGCAGGCATTCAAGAAAAAAACTGTAGAGGTCCTACCCTCAGCACCAGACATAAATTAGAACTCCGAGGCAGCCATCACAGCCCATCGATTTACAGCTACAGGTGAGTGGCACCGTTGGCAGAATTAGAATTGGTCCCTGACCTTAAGAAACTTGCATTCTGGTTTGAAAGCCAAGCTTAAGCCTATGAAACAATGGGGGAAAGTTAAGGGACAAAATAATGCCCTGACGGCTAACTTTTATTGGCAGTTTACAATGAGCCAAATAATATTTGAAGCACTTGGTGTACTGCAGTCAATTCTTTTTGTGTGCTGCTTTAGTGGCTTGATCATCTGACACCCAGCTGCTACATGGGTTAGCCATAAAGCGTGTCAACTGCATTAATTCTCAAAAAAAACTAACAAAGAAAAAAAAATAGGCATCTGTCTCTAGAAACCAAGCCTTCTTGCCTAGACTATCCCAGCCAGCTGCAGCCAGAGGACTCCTGGCAGAAGATGACAATAAAGAGGTACTATTTCTGGTTAACATATTTCTTAACTCCCAGATGGATGACTCTCATTTTATTAGCTTTTCCTTCACAGACATTCCTGCTTTCTCCTCTCCTATATCTCCATTGTCCTTCCTCCTGCAAGTCATTTGCATAAAACTCTCCATTCAGAGATGGACAACCCTAAGCCACATCCATGAGGGTGTCTGAAACTCATAGCCATGTCTCTAGACACTGACTTGCACTTACGTCTCAATTGAGGAAACTGAGCCATGGCAACATGAACTATTTGAACAAATGCACATGAGCCATACATGACAGCACTGATGTCCATCTTAGGCACCACTGTCTTGGGGTGTGGTCTTGTATGCTGCATTCTATGGCTGTGAATGTCTGCCCTCTGAAGGCCTCTCTGGTAAAAGAGAGAAGGCTTGGTTTTAAACAAAATTGGTTTTAAAGTGAAGGTTTTTAAATTCTATCCTTGTGATTTTGAATTAACTACTTAATTTTATAGTACATATTTATAAAATTATATAATGCCATTAGAGGATAAAATGAGATCAAATGTGTGAAATACCTGGCCCACAGCAGGCCTTTAGGAACGTTAGTAAAAGTTTCAATTTGTGAATAACAGTACTCCTTTAAAAGTGTGCCACACTTTAAAACTTATAAAAGTTTTATTTAATCACATCTTTTTGACTTCACAATAGCATTGGGTTAAAATATTATTGGATATAATTTATTGGTACAGAAAAATGTTGAACCTCAGGAAACTCTCAAAAACTTAGGATTCAAGGAAACCTGATGATTACCTAGAATTATTACCAGGACTTGTGGCTCTTTTTTGTTTTGATGATAATAGAACCTTAAAATATACTTAGTTGTTGACTGATGTTTCTGTTTCACCAAGTCCCACAGTCGTTTAATCCAAAATAAACACACAGAGGTCTACATTAATTATAAATTGATTGGCATATTAGCTCAGGCTTCTTATTAACTCTTATAACTTATATAAGCCCATAGGTCTTGTCTGTGTTAGCCACTTGGCTTGCTACCTTTTTTAGCAAGGCAGTCATATCTTGCTTCCTCTGTGTCTGGATGTCTGGATGACCACCATAGACTGTCTCTTTCTCTTCCCAGAATTATCCTGTTATTCTTGTCACGCCTCTACTTCCTGCCTGGTCATCCTGCCTATACTTCCTGCCTGGCTACTGGCCAATCCGTGTTTATTTAAAATAAAAGTGACAGAGTACAGACCACTGTCCCACAACACTTAGATATAAGTTTTGCTGATAAAAACATTTAATACTTGAAAGGGAACTTGGGGACAATTTTATTAGAATTAAAATACACACACCCAAATTCTGGCGCTACTTGGAAGAGGAAGCTAAAAAAGACAGCTATGAATAATGAGTTAGAGTCTAAGACAGCATAAAGCTTCAGTCATGGAGGTCAGCAAACAGCAGCATGGAGGAAAGGGTGGAGAACTTCAGAAAAAAAGGTGAGAAAATCTAGAGTGTCAGGAAACTGTACTTATACCTTTGGCAAATAACTGAAAGAGATAAAAAAAAGAAGAAAAATGAAAAGGAAATGTTAAATACTCCTTTGAATGAGAACTCAGAAAAGTGGGCAGGCTTAGCAGTGATACAGGGCAGAAGTTCCGTAGATAGCTATGGAGAGAGACTTCAAAAGCTTATGTGCATCATATTACAAAGGAAATAATTAGCTTTATCCAGTGGTGAACTCCCTTAATTTCAGCACTGAGGAGGTAGAAACAGGCTGGTCTCTATGACTCTGTGAGTTGGAGGCCAGCCTGGTCTACATAGTGAGTTCTAGGACAGGCAGGGTTATATTAGAGAGATAGAAAGTCCTTATCTTAAGAAAGAGAGAAAGAGAGAGAGAGAGAGAGAGAGAGAGAGAGAATATATATATCTTTCTTCCCAAATAAACCTTCTTTCTTTAGGTATAGTTTCCTGTCCATGTAACTGACAAGCCTAGATGGATTAACTCTTAGGAGATGAGACAATAGTATGTAAACTAATATCCAACTAGATCAGGATGTGATATCTCTACTAGGAACAGAGGTAGAACTCAAATTCCATTCTTTTGACTAGGAGAAAGAAACTTTGTTTAAATGGGTCTCAAAAAGCTCCATAATATACTCCATTGTGTAAATGTACTTTTACATTTACACAGCAGAAAAAAAAAAAAAACGACATCTTGAATTTTGCAGCAAAAATGGATGGAGCTAGAAAACATTATTTTGAGGGAGGTAATCCAGACACAGAAAGACAATTATTACATGTATTCACTTATAGGTGGTTTTTAAACATAAAAAAAAACCCCGCTCAAACTACAATCTCAGAGAACTAAGACAACAATGAGGACACTAAGAGATACTTACATAGATCTAATCTACATGGGAAGTAGAAAAAGACAAGATCTCCTGAGTAAACTGGGAACATGGGGACCTTGGGGGAGGTTTGGATGGGGAAGGAGAGAGGCAGGGAAGGGAGCAGAGAAAAATGTAGAGCTCAATAAAATTCAATTTAAAGTAAAGCTCATGATATTGTCACCTCTTCTACAGTGTTTTAAATCCTCAGGAAGAGTATTTCTGAAGAATGCTTTTGAGAATTACCAGGGAATCAGGAAGTGATATCCAAAGCTGATCACGAGGGAGAAGGGTGTTTCCTCAATGACTTCCAAGGCTTCTATCTATGTCTGGCTGCCTAAATGTATTTTTATCTTTATGCTACAACTGGATAAAATACTAAAATAAGATTAGATGATATCCCAGTAATTACTAGTCAATTGTGTGAGAATATATACATAGTTTTTTGAGACAGGGTTTCTCTGCCTTGACTGTCCTGGAACTTGTTTTGAAGATCAGGCTGGCCTTGAATTTACAGAGATCCAACTGCTTCTACCTTGCAAGTGCTGGGATTAAGGGTGTGTGCCCCACCAAAGCTCAGTATAATTGTATTTTATTCCTTTCATTTCTCATGAAGAAACACCAGGTTCTCAGAGTTGTGAGTGCCATTAGCTATACTGGAACTCACAGACAAAAGGAAATATGGAGAGGGAGTTCATGAAGGCAAAAGTTGTTTCAGGAAAAACAGATAAATAAAGGCAATTTGTTTCTCTCCAATAACAATTAAAATGTCTTTATTTAAGAAATGAAAATTTATACATGTTTAACTGTTATGTAATTTTTAAAATAAATACATTATGATTAATTCATATCATGACTATCATGTGGGATATAATTCATACCATATTTAGCAAGTATCATTATATGTGCTTATTATTCTTATTGAATAAACTCCTTTATAAATCTTTAAGTACATTATTATTGTCATCACACTGCACACCAAATGTCCAGAACTTTCTCTTCCTACCTATTTAAAAGTTTTCACATAACTAACTGATAAGTGTTCCTTTCATTTCTCCTCAGTATCTCAAGAATAATATTCTATAATTAAGATCATAGACTCCCTAGGCTAAATGATGTCTCAAAATGACATTTTTCTACAAGGTTATGGTTAAAATTAGGGCTTCACACACTCTAGCCAATTGCTGTACCAGTGAACTATTCCCTCACTCATACCAACATTAACTGGTTTCTGAAGAAAGCATAGAAAAGATGTGCAGATATCCTGGGCTTGTGTTTGCAATGTTTAAGTGGTATACATTTGTGCACTCAAGATAAAGTCCACAGCTCTTGTCAGCATCATAACTACCTCATGACAAGTGGAATCAGAGATAAATTGGTGCTCACTCCTTAGACGCTTCTCAGTTGGGGTGTTATTAATCCAGAAAGGCTGATCTAGACTTAGGGAGGGAAATAATGCCCAGGACATTAAGCAAGAGTCGATTCTGGGTTCAGAATGGGTGGCCAGAAGTCAGTTTTGTAGAAAACATTGTCTTTACAGACTAATAGCCAAAGATCTCTTTAAGAACATACCAACTATTATAGGAGAATTAAAAGGCCATAAATAAGTTTATTTTTTTATTGAATCTGAAATCCTTATTAAAAGAAAATAAAATGCCATCTCTTCCTCCACATCTGTGCTTTCATATCTATATTTATCTGTATTTAGATATATTTTATAAAATGTACACTGAGAATATAATATACAGGTATGCTATATATATATACCTAATACAGTGAGACTATTTGATTCCACTTACTAATAACAAACCTAGTTCAGATTGAATTTGTCAGATAAAAATGAACCTTTCAGGACAAAGGCTTATATTGTTCATTCATTGTTAAATTTTTAAAATATATATCAAAATAATATTGATAAAAAATCTTTTAAAATTTATTTAAAACAGACTTTTAGTGAAAATAGATTCTTCTCTTATTCAATACATCCTGACCAAAGTTTCCCTTCTGTACACTCCTCTTAGCTCCCCCTACCTCTCCTCTCCCTCATATCTACTCCCCCTCTTTTCTCTTCAGAATAGTAAAGCAAATATTTAATACAATTTATTCTGATTATGATTTCCCTTTTCCAACTCCTCCCAGATTCTCCCCACTTTCCCATCTACCCTAATCCCATACCCTTTCTCTCTTTCTCTCATTAGGATGCAAATAAAGAAACTTTAAATATTTGCAGGACTAGAGTGATGGTCCAATGCTTGAGAGTGATCACTATTCTTCTAGAGGGCTAGAGTTTGATTCCCAATATTCAGGTTGGGCAGATTGCAACTGTCTATTACTCTAACCATAGGCACATGCAGAGCAGAATAAACATTTGCAAATTTCTTCCTTGAGGAAACCTATCCTATATTCATTTTGAAAGTTGGCTTGTAGAAAAATATACTTTAGAAGAATCAATGGAAGTAAATTATCACAATTTGATAGGGAGATCAAACTTGGGATGAGACAGAACAAAGAAAAAAGCAAGTGATCAACCTTGAGAAAGAAGTTTGATGCTTTGGATGAGCCACTCTATTGCACTACATGGTACCTTGGGAGGGTCAATTAATCTTGTATGAAGAAAGAAGCTGCTCAAGAAAATATGTCTGTCACAAACACTAAAATAAATGAAATTAGTTTATAAAATTAATGTATGTGTCAAAATGTTATTGAAATATTAAAAAACTAGGTGTGATTTCAAATATCCTCAGACACCATATTACATCCAAGAAAATCATAGGACAACCTAGCAAGTGACATGTTTCCCTTTCCACCATGTAGATTCTAGAAGTTGTACTTCAATCATCAGTCTTGGCAACAAACGTTCTTTACTCTCTGAGCCATTACTTAGGTTTCTAAATTCTCTGTAATTTTTATTCACACAAATATTATCATTAATTTATCAATATGTTACTTATTAATTTTACCTTTGATTGTTTTGATAATACCAGTGCTTTTGGTTCTTAAATTATTTCCTACTAAGCTTGTATTCTTTATAATGGTGCTGTCAATCACACCCAGACTTTATGTTTCTGGTGGCAGCTCCATGGCTTCTCCCCTGACTCTACCTTCTTTCTCCCAGCATGCAGTTTAGTTTTCCCCACCTAGCTCTATTCTACTTTATCAGGCCAAGCCAGTTTCTTTATTAATTAACCAATAAAAGCAACACATAGGCAGAAGGACCTCCCACATCAGAAACATATAAGCCTTGGAGTGCACATGAGGTAAAGATAACCATATGTATTATTCTTTGACTTCTACCT
Source organism: Microtus oregoni (assembly GCF_018167655.1). Classification (NCBI taxonomy): domain Eukaryota; kingdom Metazoa; phylum Chordata; class Mammalia; order Rodentia; family Cricetidae; genus Microtus; species Microtus oregoni. The sequence goes on from NW_024543060.1 coordinate 23,343,824, forward strand.
TGTTTAAGACAGATTCTTTTCTTTGTCACTTCATGCAAGACTATTTGGGCCATGAGCTTCTGGGGTTCTCCTTTCTGTTTCTTAACATTCAGTAGGAGCTCTTTGTCCAGCTTTTGCATGGGTTCTAGGGATCTGAACTCTGATCCTCAGGCTTGTGATGCTGAAACCTTGTTGATAGGCCACAAGCCTCATGGTAAAATATAAAATAATGGAGACGGGTTAATTCTAGATGTAAGAGCTAGCTATCAATATGCTTAAGTAATTGGCCAAGCAGTGATTTAATTAATACAGTTTCTGTGTAGTTATTTTGGGAGTCTGGGCAGCCGGGAAATGAACAAGCAGTCTCCTTACAAAATCTTTCTACACTCATACTGCACACATATGCACACAATCACACAAACAAATATTTTTAAAAGCAAAAGCAGCATGTATGTTGGGAGTTTATCCCAGTAATCAAGAGGTATTGCTTTAGAATGAGAAGCATGCTCATGATTATGACAGTCAGGACACAGAGGTGCTTTGCTTGTGAGAATATCAATTACACTATTGAGGAATATGTAGAAATTTATCAATTTTTCCTTTGGTGCCAGGAAGGACTTTTAAAAGCATTTTAATAGAGAGAAAAGTAGTCTTTGGTTAGATGAGACTGCCTATCCAACCGTAGGGAAATTGGCCAGCCAAGACTGATCAAGATAGAGTATATTTAAAGTTTCCACCCTATAATTCCATGGGATGCAGCATCATTAGCACTGACCTTTCTCAGGACTGACATCATATGTATAGTGAGCAATGAGAGAGTCTGTAATACTCTATCTTCTCCCCAAAGCTAAAACCATACCCTAAATCAATCACCAAAGCTCAATAAGTATACCCATGTTTACTTTCTTCTCGGTATCCTAGGGTCTATATTTGACTAAGCCCTTTAGAAGTTAATTACAAAGAATTACTGTTAAATATTTAGGCTTCAATATAAGTTTAATGTAAGAAAAGAATTAACCTAGATGCAATGAAGTAGAAGGTCATCAAAATATAAGGAAATAAGAATTCAAATCAGTATTGCAGTAAACCAGTAGAGAAAACAGCATGGATAAAAGAACTCCCAGGGTACTGAAGGCAACATACGGGGTTCCAGGAGGGTGAGCTCAGCAAGCTGTGCAAGGTTTGAAATTGGGATTTCTAAAAGGGATGGAAAAGCTGGAATGTTCATGCTTCCAAAAATAATTTATGGAAATTTAGCCAATTTATGGACAGAGTCTGACACTCCTAAGCTAACTTAAATAGAGCAGAGAAGATTTAATTCTGAGTCTTTCCTAGACTATACAGAAAGCTTGGGATTTAGTAATGGCCACTTTCCACATACAGAAACCAGAATGTCAGTAAAATATGGAATTTTCTGGCAACATAATTAAACTGTTGAAACTGGCAAGGAACAATGGCAAATGTGATTCTCATAACTATGCTCTAATCTGCCACACGTGAACACTCAGTCACATCACACTGTCCTTATCAGACACAACTTCAGCTTCTCTGTGTGTCTGTCTCTGTCTTTCTCTCTCATACACACACACACACACACACACACACACACACACACACACGCTCATGTAAATTTTGTAGATTTTTCTGACAGTTCATATCAGGTATATGATCATTATATTCTGCCCCTGGCTTTCTTTTCAACTGTTAGTCACAGAGAGTAACCAAATGTCCTATGACAAATAATATCAGAATTGCCAAATTACTGGATTTGTATTTCAAAAATATAGGGCAAATCCTTTTAGAAAGGCAATTAACAAACATTCTCAGAGAGAAAATAAAAATCAAATGACAAAAAGTTCTATGAATGAAAAAGAGCCAAAGAAATTAGTCCTGAAATGCTGGCTTCAGAGAACATGAGTAGTTAGGGATCATTAGAATTACTCTAAGATTTGATGTTTTACTGTACTATAATAGGAAAACACTGTGTACACAAAGTGAATTTTTTTCCAATATGGCTCTAGTAGGAGAATGATCAAGGTATTTCAAAGTTTGGTGTCTGAAAGGGACTTTCTTGCTTCAGGAGCACCTGGTAGACTGGTGAGAGGACAATGACAAAAGGGGGCCCTCATTAGCCTTTTCTAAAGAAGAAAATTTAATCTGCTTCATGAAAGCTTATAAATGTTACCAGTCCCTAAAGCCTCCAGCCTCTTAATTCTATATCCTAGGAGATTATATTTCAGCATATGAATTTGGGAGGGATGTACACATCCATCCCTAAGCATATGGTCTGTGATCTTTATTGGCTTTATATATGGACAGCTTGTTTAGATTCCCCAAGGCTTTATTGTCATATTTTTAGAACAGGGGCAATAACAAGAACCTTCATTCGTTAGTACTTAAAATTGAATTAAAAGTGTACTAAGAGCCCTCAACATGATTTTTCAGGACACTGCCCTGAAAATGTATTTGCGTGAAGATATGTGCATATTTCCCATATGAGGATAGTCCAAAATCCCCATTTCCTAGGAGAAGAGCAGAAAAGGATTAAGCGTCAGATGAGGATAGCAACACTGCCTTAAGATATCCTACAACTCCACAATCACGTGTTCAAATCATCAGAACGATAGGGCTGAGAGAGGCTGTTTAAAGCCCAGATATTCTGCAACTGGGCATGACAAAGCTCAGCAAAGGGCAGCAGCACCCTGTAGCACACAGATCAGTGGGGAAATCTTCCAAACAACACAAATCTCTACTCAAAATGACATCATTACAAAGAAAATGTAATTACTGCACAATACAGCAACAAACTGAAATATAATTCTTAGTAGTGAAATTTTTTTTAGATGTATGTAGTAATAGGAGCGGCGGGGCTGCGTCCCCAGCACCCCGGCTGCCCACATGGCTAGCTTATGCCCCGAAATAACAATGCACAAACTGTATTCTTTTAAACTCTGCTTGGCCCTTTAGCTCTAGCCCTTACTGGCTAATTCTGATATCCCGATTAGAGATTATTATCTCTAATAATCTGTGAGCACCAGTCTTACCGGGAAGATTCTAGCCTACGTCCGTCCTGGGTTGGAGCTTCATCGCGTGTGTCTGCCCGGGAGCGGGGCATGCCATCTCTTCTGAGGCATCTGCTCCTGGGAGGAGAGCTGTCGAGTCTGAGCTCACTTCCTCTTCCTCCCAGCATTCTGTTCTGTTTTCTCCACCCACCTGTGTTCTAACCTATGAGGCCCAGCCAAGCAGTTTCTTTATTTTTTTTAACCAATGACCTTCCTCCATCAGATGTATATAAATTTGTGTGTGAAGATGAAGCCTCGTCTACATAGAGAACCAGCTCCATACCCAAATGGAGTTTGACTGTACTCAAAATAAAAATAGACTTTATGGTTTACCTGTACTTTTTCTCTTATTTTACTCTTAATTAAGTTGAATCACATAATGGCACACATCCCACCAGAAGAGTGACAGTTACCAAGGGTTTCCTAAGCACCAGTGGATTCTATCAGCAAAGTAGAACCACACGGTGATATAAGGTCAGGTCCAAAACCAAAGACTTGGTTTAGAAAGCAGAACGACGACACTATATGCAGGTGTGTCACAAGACTCATGGTAGAACCTAGCTAACATGTTCATGCCTCTGTGTGGTGAATTTGATGTGTTTGACTGGGTGATCTATAATAGGAAAAGAGCAAGCCAAGAAGAGAATCTATTCCAAATTCACAATATGGAAAAAGAATATGGCAGTTGGAAGATATTACCCAGGTGTTTTAATTTCTTTGATCCTAACATTCCTCATTTGAAAACAAAGATATGGAAGTTATAAAAAAAAACAATTCAAATTGAGTAGCAGTGTTTAAAACCAGTGCTTTTATTATAAAAAAAGTTATAATAAAAACTTATAAATAATAAAATTTATTAAACTCAAGAGTTTTCAGTACACTTATCTAATTTCAACAGCAAATATTTTGAAATAGTCTTTTGTGAAAATGGTACTAACCCTGATATCTTGTTTTATCAGCATATATTTTATTGATTTTTATTGAGCTCTACATTTATCTCTGCTCCCCTCCTTACCTCTCCCTTCCCCATCAAGGTCCCTATGTTCCCAATTTACTCAGGAGATCTTGTCTTCTACTTCCCATGTATATTCTATCTATGTATGTCTCTTTTAGGGCACTCATTGTTGTCTAGGTTCTCTGGGATTGTGATTTGTGTGTTGGTTTTCTTTGCTTTATATTTAAAAACCACTTATGGATGAGTACATGTGATAATTGTCTTTCTAAGACTGGGTTACCTCACTCAAAATGATGTTTTCTAGCTCCATTTATTTGCCAACAAAATTCAAGCATATTTTTAAAATGCATTAATCCTTCACTGTTAGAGACTGCCTATATGATGGAAGTACTATAAAAACCTTGTTTCAATTTTGCCTTTTTATAAGATTGGCCATCATAAACTCTATAAGATAATAATTTGGGGGTATATACCACAGTACCCTAAAATATAACAATCCTTCCAAAACAAAAAAAAAAGTCAGCTCTGTTTAAAACAAAGGAACATGAACATGCCATCAAAATAGACACTTCAGTTACTTGAGCTTTATCCCCTTGCAAAAGTCAGTAAAACTTCACAATGGGGCACCATTACTTGTCAAGGTCTGAGTCCCTGCTCCTGATTAGGACCTGCATCCACCACATCATTATTCTGTTACTTTAATATTATAATTACACTGAGTTTTGTGAAGTGGAAAACATCAGATGAAGACTATATGTTCATTACATTGTGCCAACATAAAAGGGCTTTAAAACGCATGTTTCCACTCTTCCATTCTGCCAGCTCTGGGATTCTCTTGCCATTTCTTGCCAAATTATATTTGCTCTCTGTCATTGTCCACTGGCAGAGTGACAAAATGCTGAATCTGCAGGAACCAGGAACCAGGGCACATTGTGTGGGCATCCCCACAGTAGATTCTTTTTTTTTTTTTTTTTTTTTTTTTTGCTACTCAAAATGTATTTTTTTTATTTCATTATTTTTTTTATTGAGAAAAGGAGAAAAAAAACAAAACAAGTTTCCACCTCCTCCCAGCCTCCCATTTCCCTCCCCCTCCTCCCCCCCTACGCCCCCTCCTCCCACCCTTCTCCCCCTCCCCCCACTCCTTTCCCCCTCCCTCTCCAGTCCAAAGAGCAGTCAGGGTTTTCTGCCCTGTGGTAAGACCCAGGACCTCCCACCTCCGTCCATATCTAGGAAGGTGAACATCCAAACTGGCTGGGCTCCCACAAAGCCATCACATTACGCAGGATCAAACCCCCGTGCCATTGTCCTTTGCGTCTCATCAGCCCTCATAGTTCGCCATGTTCAGAGAGTTCAGTTTTATCCCATGCTTTTTCAGTCACAGTCCAGCTGGTCTTGGTGAGCTCTCAATAGATCAGCTCCACTGTCTCAGTGGGTGGGTGCATCCCTCGTGGTCCCGACTTCCTTGCTCATGTTCTCCCTCCTTCTGCTCCCCACTGGGACCTTGGGAGCTCAGTCCAGTGCTCCAGTGTGGGTCTCTGTCTCCACCTCCATCCATCACCAGATGAAGGTTCTATGATGACATGCAAGACATTCGTCAGTATTGCTCAAGGATAGGGCCATTTCAGGTTCCCTATTCTCAACTGCCCAAGGAACTAACTGGGGACCTCAGCTTGGGCACCTGGGAGCCCCTCTAGGGTCAGGTCTCTTGCCAACCCTAAAGTGGTTCCCTTAACTAAGAATTGTGGTTCCGTGCTCCCCTGTCCAACCTTCCTTTATCCCAATCTTCCTGCTTTCCCAAGGCCCGACCTCCTTCCCTTCTAACTTTTCTCTCCCCATCTCCCCTTACTCCCAACCCACCCCACCCCAAGATCCCAATTTTCTCCCCGGCAATTTTGTCTACTTCCCTTAGCCAAGAGGATAACTATATGTTTTTCCTTGGGTTCCCCTTCTTACTTAGCTTCTTCCCTTCTCCAGTGTGAAATGAAATGGCAGTATCATATAAATGGACAGAATTTCCCACATCCGTAAAACCAGCCCCCAATGGACTAGGCTCCCAAGGATACATGAGTCACCCCTCTTCCCAAAACACTCAAAGTGCACAAGATGTAGGTTATGACATTCTTTGTTGAAATCATATTTAATCCCATACAAACTGTGACCTCAAAAAATGGTATTAAATGCTGATTTTGTAAAATAAGATCAAGAATAACAACTCTACCTACCTAAGAGATGAGTCTTACGATGAGAGAAAACTACAGATCTAAAGTGCTTTTAAAACTATCAGGTAACTGTTCTAATTTGAGAAAACAATCTATGCATTTAAACATCATAAGTAAACACTGTATCATTTCATGAAAGCTAACTAACACTTTCATATATGTCTGGATAGTGAAGAAGCCAGCTGGGAGAAGGTAAAGAAAGGTGGCATTTCAGTCCAGTACAGTATGAGGACCAAGCTGAAACCAAAAGAGTAAAAAGCAGAGAACAGAGCAAAAACTGGGAGGTTTCCCTGGGGCTTCAGGATTGGTTTGGAAATCCAGCAAGATTCTAGCTGGAGGCAATAACACCTTTTGTTCCAAAGTGTATTTACTTACACCATTTATCATTAGCAACCCATGATATCAACTGATAGAGGACTACTTTCAATGTGGGGTAACAAGGCACTATGCTACCATCTGGAATTTAGAAAGATACTCCAAATCCTTGACTTGAGGATTGTCTTTGCTCAAAGTGCATTCACCATTTTCAAACATGTTCTCACAATTCAACACAGAAATGAAGAATGAGAACATCCCTGGGGAGAATCACACACTGGGATGACACACCACTGTGGTTCCTTAACAAAATATCCTTTATGAGAGAAACATGGGTCTCAGATAAAGCTATTCCATTGCTGACCATTGCTAAGCATCTCCCCTATTTTTTACCTGCCTTTTGTGGAAAAGTTTGACAGTACAGAGAAAATATTTGAGAACAATGCAAGCCTTTGTCAGCAGTATTGATCTACAGTTCGCCTTTGATCCTACAGACAGGAATCACGATAGGCCAAGCTATGTGATCTCAGCACAGAACTCAGGCTATGAAGTCCCCATCAAAGTCCGAAGCACAATGCCACTGTGTATATCAGAGCAGGTAGGGATGGACTCTCCAGAGCCAAGAAAGACACTTGTATCCTAGTTCTTCTTCTTTTTAATTTATTTCAAAATAATTTGGTACAGCTTTTAAATGATCTGAGTGAATACCCTTTTGCCACAGGACAGAAGACAAGCACCTACTTGTGTGCTGATGACAGAGATTTCTCATTATGTTCCAGGAGCTTCCTTAATAAGCCTCTAAGCCTGCCGGCTAAACACTGTCAATTTAATATCCATTGTGCCAAAACCAAAATTATTTTTGACAGATACTCCAACATGCAGATAGAAAATGTAACTGAAGTCCTTCCAGTGGGATTATTAATTTAACTATCTGGACTAGGATGGGATGGCACGGTTTGTAGTTTGCAACCTCAGAAATGCATAAGTAGTCACTGATTATAGAAAATTTCCTGAGTAATAGGCACAAATGGGAGAGTGTGTGCTGTGATGTTTCATGACTAAGGTCTTTTCTGTTAAGAAGTTTATATTTTAAGGTAGAATTCCAGGGCTATATAAGTCCTATGTCAAATAGTGATAAGAAAAATCTCAGATTATCAAATCAGACCAAGAGTCACCATAAGTTATATGATTAGTTTATAAAATGCAAAAGTTAGACAAGTATCTCTATTATATATTCGAACCTTTATTTTATTATTTTTTTAAAATTTTTATTGAAAATGCCCTCACATCCCTATAGCCATTTAAAAATTTTTAAAAATATATAGCATTTTGTATCCATGGTTGCTTGTTATATTTGAATAATGGGATCACACCTGACAGGATTTGCATCACATTCAATAAAATTGAATGAATAATATAACTTGTTACAAGCAAGGTAAAGCGGGGGGTGGGGGATATGGGTTATGTCTGAAGAGAGATGACTGTGGAATCAAGTTCAGATCTGTTGGCAGTGTGAAGATGGCAAGTAATAGAATCTCATGGTAGCTAGCCATTTCAACATTGAGAAAGATGGAATTCAAGAGTCCCTGGAGGTATCCTGTAGATGGCTGGACAAAAAGATGAGTCATGGGCTGGTGATAAAGCTCGATGGTATAGTGCATACTTAGCATTCATGAGTTTCTAAGTTCTATCTCTAGCACTGTGAATGAAAGGGAAGTATATGGATAAAGGGGGAAGAAGTGTTTGCTTGTGGTCTGTGTTTTGTGTGGCAAACGTAAGAAGGACACTTGGCCATGCACTGCACAGTGTTTATAATTACAAATCAGACAAAGATATAGGATCAATATTTACCACTTTCATGAGTAGTGATACCCTGAGTAGTGTGAATAAATTTTGGACAGAAGAAACAAGATATTTAAAGTTCATTTAGAACCCATATATTCTTGTATTATTCAATAAGTAAATACAATAGTTCTCAAAGTGAATACATTTTGGTGAGAACATAGGTGATCTAGAAGAATATAGAACAGCAGCCAGAGATACTCCATTATTCCAAAAGCAATACCAACACTATACTTGTCTTTAGTTCTTGGAATTGAGTTGAGTGTAGTGAGGGGTGACAAAGAAATAGAAGAAATGGAGAATAGCCTGTAGATCAAGAAGACAGTTTTGCTAAAATGGTGCATATTTGAATGATAATTGTGGAAATAGAATATACTCTTTGCTAAAAACTTCAAGAGCTGAAACTCTGATAGAGGTTGGAAGAATAAAATTTACAGAGAGACAGATTACCTGTTTATTCATGAAGGGCATTTAGAACGTATTGGATGGTTTTCCTTGGAAGAAGTGAGCATTGGAGGAAAAGTAAAACATTAAAGACCATTTATCAAGGATGTTGTAGAAAATAATTTAACTGTAAAATAAGTAAATTTCTCTGGAAAGATCAATAGACACAACCCCACTCAAACGGAACACAGTACTTCCTCTTCTTCCAACTTCTTTTCCATCTAAGTAACAACATTTTAGATGGTGTCACTCACAGGCCAAATGAGTCTTCTTCCCTCAGTTATTTTCCTGTGTGTCAGTCTTCTCTAGAAATGTTAAAGGCATAGCAAGGGGTGTGTCTCAGTGAGCACAGATATTTCACAAGCCAGCAAAGTTAACAAATAAGATAATCTATCGCATCTCTTTAATAGTCTTTACAGACGAAGAAATTTAACAAGGAATTATATTATTTTGTACATACCTAAAAATATACAGAGTACTTAGATGTGGTAGATAGGTAGATAGATGATAGGTGATGATAGATGGGATGGATGGGATGGATGGATGGATGGATGGATGGATGGAGAGATAGATAACAGGTAGGTAGGTAGATACATACATACATACATACATACATACATAGACAAAAAGATAAATAGATGAGATGCTAGATTTAATAAATGAACTAATGTCACTTGGGCTGAAAATGATCTCCTAAGAGTCACAAACTATATAACAGAAAACCCCATACCCGTCATAACACATCTTCATTTGAATAATTGATCACTTTGGTTAATCAATTGAATCTCAAATTAATAGAGACTATATATAGACATATATAATATGCCCTTGTTTTCCTCTCAGAGATTGATACCTTGTTATTGAAGTTAGCACACACTGAGGACACTTGACTCTGATGATTCAATCTGGATGTAAGCTGAAAGCCTCCTGGCCTTCATAGCATCAGAATGTAATATATAACTTGTGAAGGAATGAAAGCAATAATCCTACCTAGCAATGACACCAATGACTAGCATGGAAAAATATCCCTAAAGGACAACAGTGATACTGACAGACAGCTGTTTAATTAACTTACGGCCCATGAAAAATCATGCCTGGTACTAGAAATTTAGACAGCCCTCAGTGGCTAGCGAGGTCATAGGTCTTAGAGGAGAACCTACCACAGTCACTTTACTAGACCATCATAACTCTTACTGCATTCTAAAATGTATCCTTATGCCTACAGGTAAGTGTAGCATAATGAAGTGTCCCTTTTCAGTAAATGGAGAGCATTGCAGAAAGCTACAGGTCACAGAGCAGAGACCAGTTGAATGTGTATATCCCATCCCAAATGGATGCGTCTATAAAAGTAACTCCTGTACCTAAGGGTCAGAGAATGTTACAGAAAAGTGGGTAAAAAGGTAAAAAGAGTCAGAGAATCAAGAAGTCGTCTGTGAGAAGACTTCTGTGATTTTTCTCCTAAAAATAGCATGGAAGCTAAATCCATGATGCCTCCATAATACAACTACAAAAAGAAGATCTGAACAATGACAGTGTCAATAGATATGATACATTTGAAGGTGAAAATCTCAAATAAACATAAACGCACCACAGACAAAGAACTACATGCAGTTAATGATTGCTGAGAGATGGAGAATTAATTTCTCCCAAGGATGAACTGACAAATTGGTTATCCCATACAAAAGTGGATATCCCTGAAATCATATACTCTAGAAGAACTCTATGTAAGTTGTGCCATTAAACAATATGACACAGTTGTTTGATATATTTAGCAATGAGTATTCTGGGGGGACACTTGCTGAATCAGGAGCAATCTGATTCAAGAGCATTTAAAGTAAGGGAACATTCTGTGTAGCAGGACAGTACCCTCATGATACCAAAGCATCCAGTGTGATTTCAGCAGTGGTGCTGCTGCACACTTGCTGATTACAAGGAGAGAGTTATGTCCCTCATTATGTGTTGCTTCTCAGCAGCTGAAGAACCCTCTAAATGTCATACCAGAGACGAAATACTGTGTCTCCTGAGAACATGACATGACTCTCACTTTCCTAACACTTACAACACATGTCATAAATAGACTCAACTATAGCTCACACTTCAGATATGCTTTATAATTGTGTTTATACATTCAAGCCCTGAGGTGTTATAAAAGAATTTAAAGAAACAGTTATTACTAAGCTTACACAGATATCTCCATGGTGATGGAAAATTCTACATGAGCCAACTACAGAACTTACCTCTCTTCCAGTCTCAGTTTCTATATGTTGTCCAAGAATAAATGCTCATTTGGAGTTCATTTATGTTTTAATATTTTGATATATGTGTGTATTACTATTTGGTTTGCATTATATTTAAGATTTTAATATTTGGAAGTGAGACCCTAAGGTTCTTGAGTTTCCTTGCGCATTTCTCAGAATATGAAATTCAAGTTGGGAAAATGAATAATATCCTCAATAGAAAGAGATATTCTCTGAACTGAGTAACATTGGAAGGGCCAATCCTTTATAGTTCTCACCTACAAAGTCCTCCCAGAAACTTCATCAGCTCTCTCCATACATAGCTTACATTTAACTTGCTTACAGGACTATGACTGAGAGAGATGGAGCAATTCGATCTGAATTGCACAGGACTGTGTCAGGATTCAACCCAAGACTGCATTTTTCTCAGAATTATGTAATTGTTAATTATATTAATAATGCTGTAGGAAAGTAATCCTCAGTAGTGTTCCTTAATGTGTGACCAACCCTTTATTACATCTGGAATTAAGTAGATGCAAGGTGGTAGGCACACTTGTAAGAGATTTTCAGCTAACTGGATCATTTGAGGTAGAAGACCACCTCAAATCAGGTAACTTGAGATCAGAAGACCCACCTAAATCAGGGCCATACTTTGTCATTTTAGCTCATATACAGAGCATGCTTTTGCTCTTTATCTGCCTGTCCTTCTCTAATTTCCTCACTGGTCTAGAGTGTATTTGTTTGGGATTCCTACAACCAGTTGAGGCATCCAACATTATGAATTTTTGGACTTGCCATTGAGAGACAGCTGTTGTCAAACTAGCTGGATCACATCCTGTAAGTCACACTAGTGAATATCACACACACACATACAATATATGTGTGTGTGTGTATATATATATATGTGTGTGTGTGTACATATGTGTATATACATATATGCATATGTGTATGTTTACGTACATATATATGTGAATTTATAGATGTGTATATATCCATTTGAGTATATATACATATATGTGTGTGTGTATTTATCCTATAAGTTCTATTCTAGAGAACCCTGACTAATACAACATTAATTTGAAGAAAGGAATAAAACTGTTCCCAATTGTTTCACACCACAGTAACCATATAATGCTATTTGTTACTGACATAGAAATATAGGAAACAGTGATGAATGAGGAAGAAAATGTTAATTCTAGGACAGTAACAATCTGAAAACAATGCCTTTTCTACTGTTAGAATCTTTTAAAAGCTTTAACAATGGTCAAATGACACTCCACAGCCGAAATGACAGCACATTCTGTGGATCATCTTGTTAGTGAGCTCTTGAAGGGCATCATGACCTATGTTGCTTTAAGTGTCCAAAAAGCATCAATTTTCTACCTTGATTCAGTCTGATTATTGACAATTTTCTCTGCTAGGGACCGTTTAGATGAAGAGACAAAACTCCATGAGATTGGACAGGTTAGCAAAGTGAGACAATCCCAGGCAATCAGTATACGTCTCATTAGCGCTGCGATCTCTCCCTTTCTCATCATTCATGAAAAGGCATCTTGAAATACATAAAGAAAAGCTTTCATTACAACGTGAAAAACATTTTCTTGTTGATTCTCACCCACATCAAGACATATGTTATTTGATGATAAAATTCCAAATGACTTCTAAAAGACTGCTTTTCCTGTACCTACTGCTAATTTCTCCAGCAATCTATTTTTCTTATCCGTTCCACATGGAGGTAGCTGTCTATTTCATCAAGCCATGTAGTGTAATTAATTAATATTTAAATCTCTTTTGATCATAAATTTCTTATTCAGAGCAAAATGAGCAGCTGTAAAATCCTGGAAAAGAATTTTCACAGGCATAGACTTTAAATTTATCTCAGGATATGACTCCTTATTTATCAATCAAAGAAAAGGATACATTTACAATTTTGGTAAGTACTAGGAACCACTGTCATTTAATGAGACCAGAGAGAATTCACTTCATTATAAATTTCCTGGCTTTGGCAAGAACCCTTGATCTTAAAATGGTATTGAGTTTTGGAAAATGACCAAGAATATAGTTTTAAGCCTAAGAAATATAACATCTAAAAACAGATAATAAAGCGTAATGCAGACTAATGTTTGACTGGATAGCCAAATGAGTAAACTACCACTGAAATAAAATGCCATTATTCATGAAATGGCTGCATAAATGGGCTCTGAGGAGAAGCAGATAGATGGCGCTCTGTAAATCCTTAAAAACCACTGAATATTCTATTGACAATTAATGCCAAGCTTATTCTTCCTACCAAGAAAGGAATTGAAAAATGACATATTTTTGGATGTCACCAATGTCATTTACTTTTCAAGTAAAATATAATAGCAAAGCAGCTATTAATAATCACCAGAAACATCTTCAGACATTGCTAACTTTTCCCTGTTTAGAAGATGTCTAAAAATATCCAGCACTGTTAAATATCAAAAAAAAGGAATGCAACATTACAGGGTTTTATAATATATTTTATAATTAAATTCATTAAAAATTATATAATCTTCTGATTATATTTTAATACTTCCACATCAGGTTTTTCCATGGCTATGGCTTCAATACTTCTCAACAATATTTTACTAATTTACTCGAATTTAACTCAATTATATGCTAAATGTTTTTGACAACACCTGTGAAAGTTATTTTAATATTCTAATTCATGAGATGAGAACACCCGTGAATTAGAAAATCTATAAGCAGATGAAGCTTTTACTTTTGTTTTGCTATTTAAGTATTTTAGACATGGCATTTAAGAGACAGTAAATTTAATTTTAGGGACATATTTTGAGAGGGTGTCTAAAGATATAACACTTGAAAAATAAACATTAGTTGTTTGCTGGCATTAACACATGGGTTGAAAGCTGTTTGAAAAATTATTAAAATGTAGTGACAAACCAAGAGCAAAAATAGATTTTATTGGAGAGGATGAGTTTGTGCCATAACCCTAATGATAAACCCAGTTAGGCTGTTTGAAGAGCTTTATCAATGATTAGGAGTAAAGGGAAACATGTTAATTAAGTCTTGGAACTATTAACCATAACTATCAACCCACAAAAGTACCAGCCCAGATGCTTAACTCAAACATGTCTCAGCCTTTAATACAAAAGGCAGCTATGACATTTGAATTTCAACCAAAGAGTCCTGGAATAATGTTTTGAAATGTGTTCTGCAAATATACCACATTTCAGTATTGAGAAAATTGGACAAGTGTGACTTCTGGCTCAAGTGTCATTGACATCTTTACATGCTTGATTTTTCAGCCAAATGAAAAATACATTTTATACTGTGAATAGAGCCGATTCTATACAGATAATCAAATATAGGCATTGACTGAAAAACTCATTTGTCCTGGGCCACCTACTTTTCTTTATAGCTAAGAGCTTTGAACTTTGTGTTGGCAGCTTTGCTTCAGCCTTCAAGGAGCAATCCTGACTAACGGGCTAGGGAAGGCTCTGTCCAATATTCTAGAACAAGACTGACAGCCCAGACCCAATGTCCGCTAATGTGGTTCCAGCCTTGCTTTCATTTGTACATCTGACTTTCTGTTGTTTTCTGGAATCTATCTAGAACTCCTTGACACCACTCTCCACCATTCTGGCTCTCCAGTTGCTATGTTCTGACTTTTCCCTTGTTTTTACTTACCATCCTTCTTCCTCCCCTCTTGGCACTGGAGTTTTCTCATTTCTGCACCATAGCTTCTGTTGCATTACTGATAGATGCATCCGATAGTACTTACCTGGCTGCCGATATGCTCCTCAATATAAATACACACAGTAGCTCCAGCCTTACATCTTCCTGGGTTCTATCTCCCCACTGATTAGAAAATCCTACTAGCCACTCCTTCTAACAATAGCAACAATTTGTCACCACGAATGAAAAGCTTATATCCATTGTTTTAATTAATAAAGAAGATTACAAAGAAATAAAATGCTTCCCTAATTTTAATACAAAGATACCAATGTGAGCTTTTATTTCATAATTATCATTAATTGCATGTATGCAATTTAAAATAGACTATCTCACATTAAAGAAAAGTAATTGTAAATGGATGTAACTTATTTATTTGCTATTAGACCCATCTCATTAGCTATTTTCATTAAAGGAATATATTTATTGTTTTTGATCTTTTGGTTATTTTAATCAGAACAAAGACTGTACTTTTTTTTCTTTTGATCTGGGGCAATTTTTCATTGCGCTTGTGTTAGGGTGGTTTTGTTGATTTATATTTGTTAGAATTTGAAATTTGGGGCTCATACTGACCTTCAGCCACACAGTCCCAGCCCAATAGTGCCTTCCAGGAAGTTCTTCGTTGGGGGCAACTGGAAGATGAATGGGAGGAAGAAGTGCCTTGGAGAACTCATTTGCACCCTGAATGTGGCTAAGGTGCAGCAGACACCGAGGTGGTTTGTGCACCCCGCCCCCCACCGCCTACATCTACCTCACCAGGCATAAGGTAGATCCCAAGATTGCTGTGGCTGTGCAGAAATGCTATAAAGTGACCAATGGGGCCTTCACTGGGGAGATCAGCCCTTGCTTGATCAAAAACTTAGGAGCTGCAAGGGTAGTGTTGGAGCACTCGGAGAGAAGGCATGTCTTCGGGGGAGTCGGATGAGCTGATTGGGCAGAAAGAAGCCCATGCCCTAGCCGAGGGGATTGGAGTGATCGCCTACACTGGGGAGAAGTTAGGTGAAAGGGAGGCTGGCATCACCGAGAAGGTTATTTTTAAGCAAACAAAGGTCATCACGGATAATGTAAAGGACGGGAGCAAAGTTGTCCTGGCCTATTAACCTGTATGGGCCATTGGTACTGGCAAGACTGCAACCCTCAACAGGCCCGGGAAGTGCATGAGAAGCTTCAGGGATGGCTGAAATCCAATGTCTCCGATGCGGTGGCTCAGAGCACCCGAATCATTTACGGAGATTCGGTGATTGGAGCAACCTGCAAGGACCTGGTAAACCAGCCTGATGTGGACGGCTTCCTCATGGGTGGGGCTTCCCTTAAGCCTGAATTTGTGGACATCATCAATGCCAAATAATAAGCACCGTCCATGTCCCCTACCCTCTGCTAAGTCAGGACTAGATTGCCCAAAAGCTTAGGAACAGTTCTCACCAGTCACATGCTTCTGATGTCATCTGCCCCATCTTGTGTCCTAATCCACACTGCACCTTCCTGAACCGTTTACACCTCCCTATAATGGTTGGGACCAGACCAATCCCTATACCACCCAGTACAACGGTTAGAATGAAATATGTCGCCTGTTTCACCAAGGTGACTTCCTGGCTGGGGAGGAAGGTGGAGTGAGTGGAGCTGATTCTGTCCATTCAGGTAAGCAGGCCAGGAATGTTCCCCCCTCCCCAACAGTGTCGAAGCCCTAGCATTGTGTTTGTGAACCATCTTACATGTAAGGTAGAAAAAAAGAATTTGAAATTTCGTCCTAGGTAAAATGTTACATATCTGTATAATTTTTGAAGTGCTAATTTCATCCTAATAATTCTGTTTGTTACAAAACAGGGCAGAGAGAATTTAACGCTGCCTCTACGTTATGATCCACATAGTAATGCCAAGCCACTTGCCAAGAGTTTCACACCATTTTCCTATGAAACACATCTGTTTCCTATCTCCAGGCAGCACTTTGTCCTCCTGGGAGAAATACCCCTTTTCCTTCCCTGTCCTGTCTTTGTCTCTTATCCCTTGGCTTCTGTCTCTCTGGTGCAGATAAATCTTTGTTCTAAGAACTTGGTCTTGAGATGTTTTGAGACGATTCTGATGTTTCTAATATTACCTATGAAGTCTGTTCTTCCCTTCTAGACATATATCTATGTTCTCATTTTTTTCATATCTTACTATTTTAGAAAAACTACTTTACCAGCTTCCCAAATTCTGAATTGTACACGCAGTAAAGTTCTAGTAAACATCTTAACAGCCTGTTCTCCTACAGGAGTAAAAGTATATACCATTAGCCAATTTTAAAAGCACAGAGCTTCCAAAGTGGCTTGGCTAATCAGGAGTTAGGTCATGTGTGTTATTTATTGCTGTATAACAAGTGAATCCAAATCTTGACAGCTTAAAAGAATGCATTTTTACCCTCACAGTTTCTGTTGGCCCTAACTCAGGATTTCTCAAAAAAGCCCAAAGTGTCAGCCAGGACTTTGGTCGCAAGTGAAGGCTCAACTGAGCGAGTGCACATTTTTAAATTCACTCAGAGCATTGTTGGAAGAACTCACCTCCTAACACCACGCGCATCTCAGCTGCTTACGCCTCTCTTGGTGAGTTCTCTAGATTCTCACCTTCTTCAATTAAGACCAATCAGGACTGATCTGGCAAGTGTCATAACTGTTGTACTGGGTTACTCAACTCTCTTCTTGTACCTAAGTTCCAAAAGGATGACAGCAAGGCCCCCAATAATATTGATTCGTGTCCCCTACAAAGAAATCATACTCCTCAATCTCTTCATCTGAAGACGGTAGTCTAAACCTAAAGATGCCTTTGAAGCCCTGAGCTAAGTTATTCAAGTTCTTTCCTTTAATATGATGAAACTACCTAATTCAGTTCACCATTGTTAACTTTCATTCGGCTTTTGCTTCATGAGGCATTCATTACATCTCTGTCTTTTAAAACATTGTTTGACCTCTTTTAACTCTGCACCCCAGGTTTCTGTGATTCAACACTTTTTATAGTGCACACTACATCTCTCTGCCGTTCTTTGTCTATTTCCTTCAGGGCTTCCTCTCCCTTGGCTGCCTTTTAGACGCTGGTTTTCTAAGGATTGCATTTTTGGCCCTTGACTCATCTCACTCTCCACAGACTTTGTAGGTTCTGCATACTCCCAGAAGCTTCTAGTTCTTTAGGTTTCAATCACCCAAGATTTTCCTCCACATTTAGCCCTATTCATGACTTTTTATATCTTTCTTCACAATCACTGCATAGTGGAAAATAAAGAAATACACATTAACCATGAATAAATAAAGTTTTCATGTAACTATATTTTGGCATCGCCAATGAGGCACGCATTACCATCACAAGCAACCATACAGGTGATTTCCAAAAGCATTATAGTAAGAAGAAGCCGTCAGCTGAAAGCTGCTGTATGTTTTGATTCTGTTTACATGATGCTCTTAGAAAGCTAAAAGTTTAAGAAGAGAAAATAGTGTTTTCCAGGAGCTACAGGTAGGCAAAAGAAATTGAAAAGGACATTTGAGAACATAGAAGGTAATTTATGTATTCTATGTCTTCATTTTGATGGTAAATATAGGACTGCAGATATTTATCGAGGCTCATAAAAACCAAGACTTCAAAAAGGATTAATTCTCTTGAATGCAAATTGTACCTTAATAAGCCTGATCAATGCATCAAAATCTGAATATATTATCTTTCTATTCTCAGGTTTTTCCTATACCAATTTTGAAATGTCATTTCAGACTAATTCCCTGCAACATAAAGAAGTATATAGTCATCCTTGTTCTTTCCTCTCATCTGGCATTTTACACCTAATTTTTCTACCAATTTTAAACATTTAAAATATAGCCCAAAATTCCTTCTGCTTTCATAGTAATTGACAAAAATCCAATGTCTTTTCCTGTTTAATACAGCCACATGTTGTCTCTCGAATACCAAGATTTTGCAGTTATCCTTTTCACTAGGATTCTTTCCTATTTGTCAAAACTGGATAAAATTCCTTTTTCCTGAAAAAAATGCTACATTTTTAGTACCTGTATTTATTTATGTTTTCCCATATGCACATGAGAGATTTTTGAAGATCATTAATTCCTTAAAAGCAATAATAAGTATATGTTTCTTTTTCTCTCAGTTCTAAACTCTAGAGAATTGTGGAGAAAGCTGCATGTCATCCTACACATAGAGTTCATATTTTGGGTGAGGAACAAGAAACGAATGCATAAATAAATGTATACATTAATAGAAATTTGCTAACATGCAAGTACATTTACCGGTAAATATTCCCACCCTTTCCTCTGTTGATAAAGTCTCTGTAGAAAGGCAATGAACAGTATTCTGTGTTCTAGATCTTTTACTGTAAATAAAATTAACAGAGGAAAGCAAACCAATACATCTATAAACCAATACTATATCCACAGGCCAATGTCTGATACTACCTTAAAATGTATATTGTGTCTCTGAGGAGGTAAACCTCTGTAGAGGTTCTCCCTTTATCAACTTAAGCGTACTTAAACATCCAAGTTTGTCTTAAAGAGTAGATCTCAAGTTATAGCAGCATGTATTTATGTTTAGAAACACTAAATAGCTACTCAGTAGTTACATGTGTATACTTCTGCTTTATTTGATACTTTCATTGATCAAATAGCGAGTGTCTGTGAATCCTCATTCTTCTCTCTAATGAATTCCTACAGTTCTTTGTCTTAGATTACTGTAGGACACTAGACTGTTAAGTAATGATATAAACATGCCTGTAAATACCACTGGTTCTGACCTTGGAATGTGAAGTCACAATGATCAGGAAAAGTTTCAGGTACAAGAGCACGTGTCTGTAAGCCCATCTCACCCTACCATATTATATACTATATTATAATACTATATTATCGCCTGGTGATATAGGCATGAGGTAGATAGATATTTGAAAACATCTCAGACTTCTTCACTCTGAATTATATGGACTTGACTTTAATAAGCACTAATATTTTGAAATGAGGAGAAAAGTATTTCTACCTTTTTATACCAGGAGTTAAACTTATCAGTTACCTTTATCTGAAACAGTTAACTATTTCTTCCAAATTTGTTTACCTTAAGGGGTTTCCCTTCTTTACATCAACTACCAAGATCAATTGATGAATTACATAAGTATTTGGAATCACTTCTACAATGAGATAACCATTGTATTATGAAGAGATGGTAGAAATTATAAGTAAAAAACATGCAGATTTTATTCTCATTGATTTTAAGGACTAGTCAAAAAGTCATGCTAAAAAAATAATAATTATAGAGATGGTATATAATAATAAATTGAGAAAAATACATGAGGAAAATAATCACAATTCTTCATATATATATATATGTGTGTGTGTGTGTGTGTGTGTGTGTGTACATATATATGAATCATGGGAAAGTTATTGTACTGTGACATTAAACGCTAAATGAGTTATCATACCGAAAGGGAGAAAGAAGAAAATTTGCATGACTGAGAGTAAAAGCATACATAAAACCCCTTATGTGATTAATCTGTCAAATCCAAAGCATTCAAGGTGAACAGAATAAAAAGCAGAGGTCAAGAGGAAGACTAGAGACATCCTAAGTGCAAAGGACCTTCTTGATTGACCACTGTAAGTATGTTTGCCTCTAATTTTATCTAACATCAATGATGACTCATTGCTAAAACAAGACATAAGGAACCTGCTTGGCAATTCTTCATTAAAGGCAAAAGAAAAGAGAAATTCAGAATATCATGTTAATAATGGAGATAAGAGAAGTGTATCAATTCATGAACTATTTAAAAACAAGAACAGAGTAAACCTGTTACAGCAGGTAAGTAGAAAAAAAAAAAAAGCCCTTGCTTTATTTCCTGATTTTCTGTTTTGTTTTTTTTTTCTTCTTTTTTTTTTTTTTTTTTTTTTTGGTTTTTCAAGACAGGGTTTCTCTGTAGCTTTGGATCCTGTCCTGGAACTAGCTCTTGTAGACCAGGCTGGCCTTGAACTCACAAAGATCCGCCTGCCTCTGCCTCCCGTGTGCTGGAATTAAAGGTGTGCGCCACCACGGCCCGGCATGATTTTCTGTTTTTAATTGAAGTTCCTTTTATTGAAAGAGTGCCAAATGATACAGCATATCGACAATGAAACCTGGTAACTTTAAAATACTCTGTGCAAAAAAAATCTGTGTTAACTTAGCAAATGAGCAGTTCTACCTTAGCTCAAAGAGAAGTGACCTGGTGATAAGTATATAGAGATCTTAATTTTATACAGAGTAACTAAAGTCACACCATGGGCAAGACTACATAAGACATAACAAATAAGAGTAGAAAATATAAAATAAACCATAAAAGTATAGCCAATAAGAACTATTTGAGCCTGAAATGTGAAACAGTAAAGGGAGAATAGAGAGAGGAGAAAAATCCAGGAAAATGTGATATTGGAAATGCCAAGAAAGGAGACACTCTTAACAATGATAAGGTCAATATTGCTAAGTAGTGCCAATGGCAAAAAGTAATAAAAATGAAACAGATTGAGCAGAGAACATGGACCTGATTGCTGACCATGGGAGGTCTCTCTTTTGAAGTAGAAGTAAGGTGAAGGGAACTGAGAAGTAGTAAGTAAAGAAATGGAGAAAACAAACATCAGTGTTTGTCCAAAAGGAATAGTTTCAAAAATAAACTAGATAGAAGAACTATATAGTGAACAAAGACTGGGGACATGAGACTTTGTCTTTTTTAATTATATGTAACTATACATGTGTGCATATAAAATGTATAAAACTATTTACGTATATATCTAACTATGTAATACATATATGTGCGAGAGACACAGAGAGAAGAGGGCTTAAGGAAAAGGAAATGTAAAGGAAAGGAATAGATGGAAAGAGTCACACTGAGAGTGAAAGGTTGATGAGAAGATAAGAACTAAATGGGGCTCAAAACTTGTGGGAGAGTCTTCTGTTTTGTGTTGATTTCATTGTTTAATAAAGAAACTACCTTGGCCCTTTAATAGGACAGAAAATTAGGTAGGTGGAGTAGACAGAACAGAATGCTGGGAAAATGAAGCTGAGTCAGGCAGTCACCATAGCTCTCCTCTTCAAGACGGATGCAGGTTAAGATCCTTCCTGGTAAGCTACCACCTGTGGTGCTACACAGATTACTAAATATGGGTTAATCAAGATGGGAGAGTTAGCCAGTAAGAGGCTAGAGCTAATGGGCCAAGCAGTATTTAAAGGAATACAGTTTGTGTGTTGTTATTTCGGGAATAAAGCTAGCCATGTGGGAGCTGGGCGAAAACGCAGCCCGCAGCTTCTACAACAAAAACATAGCTGGAGGATTTATGGTCAAACATTCAGAAATTCTCTATTATCAAAAAGTGAAGGATGAGAGATTAGGAAGAGATGCAGGTAGACTATTAAACGTGGTAAGACAGCTGGGCACAACTTCTACATTCCTGTAAAATAGAAAAAGCTGTTGATAAAGTTTGTTGAAAAGGAGTAAAGATCTGACATAGTTTTTGTTAAGAGTAAATAATCCTGAAGATTCTTCTGTGGATGAATATCTGGCAGAGGTAAAGCCCAATTTCACGTTATCAATCCAAAATGTATAGTGGCAATAATCTTTCTTAAGAGTACCATCTTCTGGAATCCAGGGAGTCAGAAAGGCATGAAAAACTATAGGGCTTATGCCAGTGGAAGTTTTTCAGTAGATATAAGACAATGAATGACAGGCATGAAGAGATGTATGATGTTGAGAAAACTATAACTAAACTTTGAATTAAGAAGAAAAGTAAGGAAAGGAGAAAGGGATTGGTTCAATTTGGAAGATAATAATAATATTTTTTTCTGCTATGGAAGCCTTAAAGTAGTACAGATATGGTGGTTATGGGTGTAACATCACATGTGTTCTCTTCCACACATGAATGCTACAGAGGTTGCTCTAACCTTAGAACAGAAATTATTAGAGTGTGGGAAGTCTACAGAGGAAGGATAATACAATGTGTTTGGATTGCCACTACCAAAGCACAGATATAATAATAAATTCTAGTGTTGTAAGAGCACACTGGACTGACCACAGTTCACAATACCCTGTTACACATCTTCTGGATAGCTAGTGGAGAAGGCCCGGTGTGTTCCAAACACAAAGAAATGATAAAGAAATATAAACTTTACCCACCCTGATTTGATCAGTATATGTCGTATACATGAACTGAAATAATACTGTAAGTCAAAAATATGCATAATTATGTGTTAATTTTCAATGGTTGAAATAAAATTCACCCATTTTGATTTTATTATTATACACCGCATGCATATTTCAATTCATTATGCTATATTCTCTAAATATATACTAATAGAGACATAACTAAGGACAATAAAAACAGAAGTTTTTTTAAAGGAGACATGGTAGAAATCAGTATTTTACTTAGCAATTTTGTAAAATAAGTTTTGAATGGTGGTAATGTGACTATAGAAACATGTACCTGAAGTAAATTGAACATATAAATTGATAAAAATAAGAAGGAAGTCAGGCAGCAGTGGCACAAACCTTTAATCCCAGCACTCAGGAAGCAGTGGCAGGTGGATCTCTGTGAGTACAAGGCCAGCCTGGCCTACAAGAGCTAGTTCCAGGACAGGCTCCAAAACTACAGAGAAACCCTGTCTCGGGAGGGGAAAAAAGGCAAAGAAAATGAACAGTCTTATGATGAATAGGTTTTCACTTGAATGATGAAGTTATTCAGAGTAGTGGTGGAACTTGGCAAGAGAAGAAGTCTGCAGAAGAAAAGAACTTCATTAAAGTGCCTGTTTAACAGGACAGGATGGCAGCACTTAGTGAACAACACTGGCAAAACAAAGAAATGATCAAGTGACATGGTCATGTGAAACTCTCCTAGAACTTATTCAAGACTGATTTCTCAAAATTGTCAAGTGTTGATGTGACCATAAGAAAAGACAGTGACATTAACTCGGCACTGACTCCAAGATTTAAGATTAGAAACAGTGAAGAATCATAACTTAAAAGCTGTAGAAGAGGAAACACACCTTGCTCCAGTACTGAGGGGACTTAAGAGGTAAGTGAACAGCCACTCAGAGGAACATCCCACTCTCTAGGATCTCCACAGTAGGCCAAAAAACCCAGGCTCCTCCCCAACTCCCTTGGATTTCCTAGCCAATCAGCAGGGAGTTTTCTTCAGGTAGGCTCCCCAAAAACCCAAACTCAGCCAGCGGCCCCTATAAACTACTAGCCCCACCCTGCGTCCAAACCTACCTATCCTCCTGCAACCACGGTGAAACTCTGAAACACAGCTTGCTCTAGTACTGAGGGGACTTAAGAGGTGAGTGAACAGCCACACAGAGACACCCCACTCTCTAGGACCTCTACAGAGGGGCAAAACCCAAGGCCCTCCCCCAGGTCCCTTGGCTTTTTTAGCCACCTTGCATGGAGTTTCCTGCAGGTAGGTTTTCTCAAAACCCAACCCAGCCAGCAGCCTCTCCACACTCTTAGGCCAACCCTGCCCTCTTAAACCCACCTAGATACCCCTCAACCAAAGAATGGATAAAGAAAATGTGGCACATTTACACATTAGAGTACTACTTGGCGGTAAAAAAAACAATGACATCTTGAATTTTGCATGGAAATGGATGAAATTAGAAAACACTATCCTGAGTGAGGTAACCCAGACCCAAAAAGATGAATATAGTATGTACTCACTCATAAGTGGATACTAGCTATAAACAAAGGACACAGAGCCTATAGTTCATCATCCTAGAGAAGCTAAGTAATATGGTGAACCCACCCCCCCCCCAAAAAAATCACATATAGATCCACCTGGAAATTGGAAACAGACAAGATTGCCTGACAAAATTGGGAGCATGGAGCTGGGGGGGGGGGAGGAGGGTGGAAGGGAAAGAGGAGCGGAGAAGGGGAGGGTTGAAGAGAACTTGAGGGAATGGGATAGTCAAGATGGAGAAAGGACAGAGATGAGAGCAAGGAAAAAGACATCTTAATCGAGGGAGCCATTATAAGGTTAGTAGAAACCGGACACTATAGAAATTCCCAGGAATCCACAAGGCTGACTCCAGCTAAGACCCTAATCAATAGAGGAGAGGGGCTCTGATCTTGATTTACCCTGTAGTCAGACTGATTTATCACCTACTGCATGTGCTGACTTTTTGGTAACCTATTCTCTTTGGATGTATACCTTGCTCAGCCTAGATATAGTAGGGAGGGCCTGGGGCTTTCCACAAAGCAATGTGACTTACCCTCTCTGAGGACTGGAGGGGATGGAGTAGGATGTTCTATTGGGATCTCACCAAGGCCAGCTGGCCTAGGTCTGAAAAAGCATGGGATAAATCCGGACTAGCTGAACATAGCGGACAATGAGGAATACTGAGAATTCAAGAACAATTGCAGTGGGTTTTTGATCCTACTGCACGTACTGGCTTTGTGGGAGCCTAGGCAGTTTGAATGCTCACCTTACGAGACCTGGATAGAGGTGGGCAGTCCTTGGGCTTCCCACAGGTCAGGGAACCCTGATTGCTCTTCGAGCAGATGAGGGGGGGGGGGACTTGATCGGGGGAGGGGGAGGGAAATGGGAAGCGGTTGTGGGGACGAGGCAGAAATCCTTAATAAATAAATAAAGAAAGAAAAAAAAAAGAAAAAAAAATCTAATGAATTTTTTAAAAACTGCATAAAAGGTGCCACAGGAGAGTTGTATTCTCTTTAACAATAAGGAGGCAAACATCCAAAAAAGACAGGTACAAAGGGTACCATAGGTATAAACAGCATTTCCACGTATTAAAGTAAAATAGTCTAAAACAAACATAAGTAGAAGAATCCCATCTAATTATCATCATCTCAAATAATCCAGAAATGCTGGTTAGAAGAATACCTTACCATTTGGAAAGTTTAAATGCAATAAAAACATGAAAAACTATGATTAGAAAAGATAAGGAAACAAGAAGAGTGCCTAAGGCTCTAAGTGATGTCAACTGTTGTCAGTGCCACCAAGAGATGACAGTATTCTAAGTGCTGTCTGCACATTAAGCCTAGTCCTACTACACTGGAATGATACACACAGGCTACGTCATCAGATTGTCTAGGAAACAGCTATCCTATGGTAACATGCAGGACTAGACAGGTTTTAATAATACAGGAAGACTGAAATAGAACTAACGGAAATGATACTTTGAAGAAAATAATAGACACATATGATGAAATAAACTATCCATCTCAAGTATCATGTTCTCAAGAGATATGAAGTTCAATAGTATTCGTTAAAAGTTAAGTTTTCATTGCTTTACAGGCAACTAATGACTTCTGAGAGAGGACAATTAGGCTCTCCCAAAAATGAGCTCCATAGTTGGTTACCTAATACAAAGGGGTCAGCCTAAAGTCGTATACATACTAACAAAACGAAATAGACTCAGACGGTTATATTTATATAGTTGTGTGTGTTGAGTGTGTGTGTGTGCGTGTGCGCATGTGTGTAATAACCAAGAAAAAGAAAACAATTTATTTGAATAAAGGTGAGTGGGGAGATGAAAGGGACTAGCAGAAAAGGACCTGAGAGTTATGGGGAAGGAAAGGAAAGGGAAAATAATATAATTACATTTAAAGTGAAATTAAGTTTTCAAAGAAACAATTTTACATTTTCTTCTTTGTAAAACCTAAGTTTGATTTTAGAAGCACATCTTTTCTGTATGTTTTTCTTACTGTACTATCACCTACTTCTTACTGATGCAGAAAATAATTGATTCACATCTTTGGAAAAAGTGTATTTGACTCTCAGGAAATAAAACACTGCTTTGAAGCTATTTGAATGTCACCAAGACATCTGAATGCAAAAATCAGGTTTTTAAGAGCTAAATTGAATAGACTAAATGACCAAAAGATGGAAGAAATAACCATTGTCACAATCAGAAGTCATAAATCAATGTAATAGGAATTTAGGAGCATTAAGCTTTACTGTATTTCCTACAGTCACAGACAAATCATCTTCTATTCTTACCATTATGGATGATACCATTTCTAACAAATGGTAAAAGAGAGAAAATACTAGCAATCTTGTTCCCATTCTTAAATATCAATAAATAAAATTATACACAATTGCCATTCATGACAATTGTCATTGGTTGTCTAAAGACAAATAAGTAAGTATATAATGTTGAATATTTCTCCAAAACCTTATATCTTAAGGTTGTCTTTAGACAACCAATGACAATATATTCAACATTATATACTTACTTATAGTTGACCTGATGTTCAACTATGAATGGAAAATCTTCTCAGTAGATCAGCATTAATTATGGCAAAGTGTTGCCTTATGTTGGAAAGCAATGATGCACAGTATAGCAGACAGTTCTCCATCAACAGACCTCCTTTAATATACTTAAATAATTGAGCAGATAGAGCATGCAAGAAATTCTAATTCTGCAAAGGTTCAACTAAAAATATCACACATGGCAAACAATAACAAAATGGGAGTTTGTGAAGCACAATTAAGGAAACCTCAGAGAGAGAGACTGGGGTTCGACCTGAAGATCTGAAAAGCAAAGCAATCAGCCACTGGTTCTTACCTTGACCTCAGTCCAAAATGGCGATCCTGCCTCCAGGAATCTCAGGAGACTATCTGAGAACTGTCTCCTCCTGTTTTCTAATCCTGTCTAGGGCTGGGATTAAAGGCATACATCTCTGCGATTAAAGGCGTACAGCCTGGTTTCTATGCAACTAGTTTATCTACTGGGATTAGAGGTGCATGTCATTACTGACTGTACTATAAAGCTGGTCAGGGATGTGGGATTCCCCTCTGTATGCTGTGTATATGTTTTATTACCATCAGTTAATAAAGAAGCTGTTTTAGCCAATGGTTTAACAGAGTAAATCCAGGCTGGAAATTAGAACAGAGAGAGAGTAGGCAGAATTAAGGAGACACCTGCAGCTGCCGAGAACCTTTACCAAAAGGCCACAGCTTCATGGCAATACACAGATTAATAGGGATGAATTGATTTGAAATATAAGAGTTGGCCAGGAATATGCCTAAACTATTGGCCAAGCAGTGTAGTAATTAATATTTTTGTGTGATTATTCGGGTCTGGACAGCTGGGAATGAAAGAGCGGTCTCCATTTTATGGGTCAGTGTGACTGTCTTACTTTTGCAATCCTCAGGCAACTTAATTTATTAAAATACAAGTAAAATGCCACTACTAGTTTGGTTCCCTCATATATAAACTACTAGCTAAGGATTATTTATTTTAATACAAATTTTAGTTAGCATATAAGTTAATAGGTTTTAGTTCCTATCTCCTTTCATACTTTTCTTTATGAGAAAATTCTAAAAATAATGGCATTAAATTATTAATGCAAAATATTGTTTAAGTGATTAATATATATATATATCAAAGTTGGTTTTGTTATTTTAATTTGAAACCAATTATTTATTATACTGAAAATGTTTTTATAAAACCAAACCTCAGGGGCCCTGCAGCACCATGTTATGGGTAATAGAATGATGATGGCAGAACATTCCTCTTAGTTTTATTCAGTTATTGGGATGCCATAGCTCTATGTGATCCTGGCCCTTTTCCTAATTCAGGTGATCTTCAACCTTGACAGCATCAGAAGCCTAGGTGCAGTCTGCTCAGTTTCCAGGAAATACAACTCTTGAGTCAAGTTCCAAAGTTTTAAATGTTGTCTATTTCTTAGAATCTTGTTTATGAGCCTATGTGGGGTCTGACTGCCAGGATCACCAACACAGCCTGTAGTTACCTACATTTTTGGGTTATACATCTAACTCACTGCTTCAGTCTCTCCTTTCTTTTTAAAGAAAACAAACTAAGTTTTTTTTTATTTTATTTTACATACCAATCCCAGTTCCCACTCCATCCCTCATTTCTCTGGGGTTATTGAACCAGCCTCCTGAAATGTTTTACATTTTTCCAGAAAATCAACTCTTATACATCTAGATCTGATTCTATACTCTTGTACTGTTTGTGCCTATTAACCAAACAATGCCTCGGTATCTGGGGTCTTTCTTAGCATCCCATGATGCCAGAATGGCCATAACCTATCCCAGGGATGCTTGCCATTCCCCAAAGGAAACAACTTTCATTCAGTTCTGCATGTTCCTTTGGGTCTACATGCTGTCTCCCTGTCTGCTTACCGAAAGCTGACATTTTAATTTATACACCCTTACTATGATACTATATTGCCATATTTACTTTAGTCCTTTAAAAAGATAGTACATTGAGAAACTTAGCATTGTCTAGTTTAACATTCTGTCTAAACTAGTATGCATATAGTATGCATGACTTAGCACACTACCCATGTATGACTGTGAAGTTTAAGAAACATTTGCTTTGAATGTATTAATTGGTGAAAGTATGGAGAAAACATGGAAACAAAAATTTCTGAAGATCTAAATCCCAAACACTAATTCTTAAATTGTGGCTTCATACATACAAAACCTTATGGTTCAGTTGTAATTCCCACAACCCATATATCTGAACTCATATATTGTGTATCTCTTCTATGACTCTGGGCATGTGTGAGCTATTTATTTCATGTCTAAGAGGTTTATTTTTTATTTTTATATTGTATCTAATGCAGCAATATCATTGCATTGGTGTATATTTACTACTCCAATGAAAGGGATACCAGGTAACAGAGCAGGTTAAATGTGTTTTTAAACACACAGGCAGTACATTAAAAGATTCATATATGAAGTATTGAAGAATGAATAAAGAAAATGTGGTACATTTACACAATGGAGTATTACACAGCAATAAAAAATAACGACATCTTTAAATTTGTAGATAAATAGATGGATCTAGTGAGGTAACCAGACACAGAAAGACAAATAAAATATGTACTTACTCACAAGGGACTTTTAGACAGTAAGCAAAATTAAAAAAAAAAACAGCCTACAATTCACAATCCCAGAGAACCTAGACAACAAAGAGGACCCTAAGAGAAACATACATGGATCTAATAGGAAGGTGAAAAAGACAAGATCTCCTGAGTAAATTGGGAGCATGGTGGTCATGGGAGAGGGTAGAACGAAAGAGGGGAGGAAGGGAGAGGAGCAGAGAAAACTTTATAGCTCAATAAAAAATTTTAAAAATAGAAAAAATTTTGCTCTAGAAATGAAGGACTCTTAAACTTGATTCAGAAATACATTGGTACACATCAAACACTAGCAGTTACAGTGCCTCATGGGAAAAAAAAATCAACTTGCCTTCAAAAACAGTAAGGTTAGCTGTTTTGAGTTTCAAACTGAGGCTCCGAATTCCTGTTGTGGGTTCTGGCTAACACCTCCCTGGGTTCCACTATGCTACTTGAATTTTGCTTCTCTGTGTTGTTCTATTTGTACACTAGGAAGCTGTGTCCTGTGTTTGCCATTGTCCAGCAGCTTAAGGATCCATCCACCTTTATCACATACCCCCACCCACAAGAGTTCCTTCTGTAGTACAACAAAAGAACGTCTCGTCTGAAGAACTGTCTGAATTCAAAACCCAACTATAAAAATTTTAAGGGAGATGTGAAGAAACTACTGCTGACTTGACATGTAAAAATAACTGAAAAAAAATGAAATCATCTCACTAACACAGACAGACCAGCCATGTAGCAAATGACTGGTTAGATAGACCCTATAGACTGCCACAAAAGGGGAGCGACATATGGATAGTACACAATGAGAGAACAGCAAGAGCTGTGATTGAATTAATGACTGGCTGAATGAATGAAGAAGATGGAGTATTTCTGTATTCAGTATCAGTGCAATGGAAGAAAAGGAGAAAATTAAAGGCTATATAAAAATGTGTTCTTAAGCCAATTATTGTTTATTATGACATAGATATATGAAAAGGTTACTGTTGCTTATATTTCTGTGCAAAGATTGTGCAGATCTTCAACTAAAAAGAAGTTTGGTGTCCAATAACCCAGGCAGTGCCTTCATATCACCTTTATGCCTCAGTACCCTCTGAATCACTAACCCCCCACTATAATGCCCTGTGCTTTACGGGGAAAGGCAGCTCATTTGATAGTATTTATCTTCTTGACATTAAAGGAACTGGGAGAAGTGAATTTCTACACAGAAGGGAAAAAGACATTTAAAAAAAATACAAGACTATTAGTCAAAAAGAATGGGGGGAAAAAAACCTAAGTTCTTCAAGGAAAAGTGATTAAAAGCATGACAGTGAAGAGTCTAAAGGGAATAAATTCTTCACACAAGGTTAGGCTGTTAAAAACATCTGATGCCTACATTTCTAAAGGGATGGAATGGCTTTTAGAGGCCTCAGGCTGAAAAGTTGGTAATGAGAACTGCCCAGGAGCAAATACTGAGGGGCGTGATCAGTCAATAATGAAAAAGGAATTTTTATTTGATTTTTACTTATTCATACTTGTTTAAAAACAAAAAAGAAAAAACTCACTTAAGACTACATAAGTGAAAAAAAATTTTTTACCAACTAAATTGAATATTTACTACATCTTTTTCCAAACATTGATGGAAAGTCTGTGACACTGGTCATTACCACAATGAAACAACAGACCAATCAATAATGACAAATATACATTGCTCTCTGTTTGAAGAACCAAACAGGAAACTAACTGGGAGACATAGGGAGAACCAGGGAAGCCCTTACAAATATAAAGGCCATTATTACTGTCAACCAGTGTCCGGAGACTGGCATTATCACATCCCTCCACTGTATACCACTAGTCATGTGCAAATAAAACGCAAATAAAAATGATTATTTGTATGATTGGGAAGTCTTTGGGATTGTATAGCTATGAAAACAGACAAACAAACAAAACCCTAGAGAGTATGATAAAGCAAGCCTGTAATCCCAACATTCCAGAGGTGTACTCAAGAAGATCAAAAGTTCAAGGCAAACTTCTGCTACATAGTGACCCAGTCTCAAAAACAACATTAATACACCTGGAAATGACTCAAAATGGAAGCTGTCTGGACATCAGGCAAAGGCAACAGCAGTAGGAAGCAGATGTAGAATGTAGTAGCAAGTGAAAACGGCACCCAAAGAAAATACTGAATATCACCCAATCTACAAATGTTGCTGTGTCCTGATTCTATGAGGTCTGTGGAAAAGTGGGAGGATGAAGGCTGTGTGAGGGCCTTATTGAAGTAGAAATAACTCAATCTATCATTTTCACAGTCTTCATGGAGGGCATCCATAGTACTACAATTCTTATATGGTAAGAATCTTGACCTTATTAAAACCCCAACTTTGAACATCTGGAAATCATCGATTATGACTTATCAAATTCACTAGCAGCTTAGTTGTAAGGCCAAAAGCTTTAGTGAAACCTATTGATGAAATGATAACTCAAGCATACTAATTAGAGTCCTATCTCTTTACTTATATAGAGTCCTTATATTATGTTGATGTAGGGTCTGCAGTTAATGAATTAAATACTCAGTTTCAGGTTTTGTTGTTGTTTTGCTATTTTTTTTTCTTTGTGGCTTTTCGTGACAGGCTTTCTCTTTGTAATAGCCCTAGCTGTCCTGGAACAAGCTAGTGTAGACAGAACTCACAGACGTTTGCCTACCTCTGCCTCCTGAGTGCTGGGATTAAAGGCGAGCGCCACCACCACTCCACTCGATTTTAGTTGTAACTGAAACATTTCTTTACTTATTTAACTTGATATTGGAAATATATATTCATAAACTCAAAGGCTTTATTTGAGCGGTTCAATGCATTGTCATCTAGTGACTGTCACAACGGTTTCAGTGACATTGATGTTTAAACTCATAAAAGCACTGCCGCTTTTATGGAAAAGACTATACTAAATGTAATAGGCTCAGTAGTTACCTTTTAGAATGCAGTGACAGAAGGTATCCTCCAAATACCTGACTTGTTACCAACACTAAACCACGCCCAATGTTACTGGGATTTATTCTTTTGTAACACATCTATGCATTCAAGTTTTCATATATTTCCATAGGTAATCATTATCATGTTTCCCTATTTTATTCCACCTTTAACATAATTGAATGATGAACTTCTTGAAACTAAACCATATTAAGAAGCCTTTTTCAGTAACAAGAAACTAATAGGCACCATAGACACCAACATATAAGGAAAAATGCATATAGACAGTAAATTTGTTGGATGCCTTTGCCCTCTGCACTCATTTACAATGTTGACAACAAATGATATATTCTTCTTCTAACTGAAAAATAAATATTGCAACTGAGAGATGGGTTTCATTTCCCAGAAGTTACTTCATGGTTGTTATGAGGGACAATCTTGAGGCGTCTATTTCAGCTGTTTTGGTCACAAACCTACTACTTTACTTGAATTCTTCATTGTAGAGTCTCTAAATGACTCTCTCTCTCTCTCTCTCTCTCTCTCTCTCTCTCTCTCTCTCTTTCTCTCTCTCTCGTGTGTGTGTGTGTGTATGTGTATGTGTGTGTGTATGTGTGTGTATGTGTGTGTATGTGTGTGTATGTGTGTATGTATGTGTATGTGTGTGTATGTGTGTGTATGTGTGTGTATGTGTGTATGTGTGTGTATGTGTGTATGTGTGTATGTGTGTGTATGTGTGTATGTGTGTGTATGTGTGTGTATGTGTGTGTGTGTGTATGTTTGTGTGTGTGTGTGCAGTTCTCATTCCGCCTTTAGCAGATCAGTCTATCTGTGCACCATACATTATGCTGCAACACAAATTCCAATAGGCCTCTTTTATACAGGTTTATTGTGCCTATTCGTGATTTATGCCCAAATTGAGAAAAAAACTC
This sequence comes from Microtus oregoni, assembly GCF_018167655.1. NCBI lineage: Eukaryota > Metazoa > Chordata > Mammalia > Rodentia > Cricetidae > Microtus > Microtus oregoni. The sequence goes on from NW_024543060.1 coordinate 23,377,325, forward strand.
AGTTGCTTGGTAGCAATGCTGTAGTGACCTTTGATATATGTGTTCAGGTCATTAAAACTTCCCAGGTCTCCACTGGAGAAAAACTGCCAGGTAACTGCCCTCAACTTTCCCTTAAAAATGGATCTCCTTTTCTTTTTCTGTCAGTTTAGGTTTGTTGTGTAGTGGCCACCTTCTAGGAGGTTCACACCTCAACACAGTAGTGTTTTGGGAAACCTTTGTATATAAGAACTAAAAATCTAAAGTGAAAGGTACTAAAAAACAAAAAAAAAATTGGAAAGATCCATGATTGTACGGGGTACCATTTTTGGCACAATGGACAGCATAGTGTTTGAGTTCATAGCATTCCAAAATAAAAGGATTTTATGATCTAAGTCCAACAAAGTCACAGTGAACCAGAGCATACTAGACTTTCACAAAAGCTACGAGAATGTCAGGGTCAGTTGAAAAACAGTCCAGATGTCACTGTCCTGCTTTAATGGTGACTGCATTAAGGCCAAAGGACTTAGAATGAGTGTCATGGTCACCCAGAGGCAAGACAGTAGTTGCAATTAAGATAAGGACATGTCAATCTATAGCTGGACAGTCTTACTATTTCCTTCAAGGAACACACATAGCCGAAATACTCTTAGAATCTCTATTTTCTGTTGGCTTTGACTCATATCCTCTTGTTATCCAAGTCCTCCGATAACTTTTTACATCATTCTCTTTATATTTATTTGCAATTTCCATTTTTCAATTGATTCATTTCTTCAATATGTATTCAGAATATGGCTCTGTGCCAGACACACCTCTAATGCTTTAGAAACAGACATTGAAATTATGGAGATAAACTTAAGAGACACCTAAGTGAGCAAAGGGGCTTAAATAACAAAGACCTGAATTCTGATCTACAGCACCCATATGAAAAGCCATGTTTGGCTGCCCATGCCTGTAACCTACAGCACTAGTGGAGAAGACAGGCAGATTGTTAGTGATTGCTGATTTAACAGTCTGGCTAAAATGGCCAGTTCAGTGAGAGGCCCTATTTCAAGATTTCAAGGCAATATACAAGGACAATGTACAAAGGCTAGGCTCCACGTGTTCATTGCTATCTTTACCCGTACTCTCATATTCATTGTTTATACAGCACACACACACATAGATGCACACACATGCACACACACACTACCTAATATATGTCGCATTATATATACTTATATGCACAAGGGAAAAAAATGAGAGAGAATAGGCTCCTTATCCCAGGAATTTTCAGGCTTTCTGAATCTGCAGTTTTGATGATTCCAATGCAACTATACACAGTGGAACCACTCCTTGATAGAATTTTCTACACTTTTATCTCTAAAACCATTTATTGCTCTTAAAGGATGCAGTCAACTCTACAGAATAGATTCATGGTCTGGTAAAGAAAGAAACCAAAGGACATAAAATGAAACCATCCCAGTACACATTCTGTCCCTTCTGTTTTCTGGCTATGTGATTGTAACATGTTCCAGTTTAGTGAATACTCCCTACACATGAGTGTACTTCACATTTAAATTGTCATAGCAATTCTCTATTCAGAGAGTCACGTGAAGACCACTAGATATGCCTTGTAAAAGAGAAAACAGCATACTTTCTGGTATGTAGTTATCACTCACAGATGTTATTTTAATAGATACAATAGAGTGTCATCAAAATACTCCATTAGATGCCAATCATGTGATAACTCTTTTCTTGTTTTTAAATAATTCAGGAAAGAAATCTTGCAAAAATTGTTGAGCATTTCATCACAACCTTCACTTTGATTTCTCATATTCTAATGTAAATAATATCTCACAATATAATTTCTGGAAATGTTTGCAAATAAATTGCAAATGAGGCTCCTTCACTCCCACATACTTTGGTAGGTATTTCTGAAGGACAAAAACATCTTCTTACGCACTAACATACGAATTATGAAAATTGAAACATACAATGTTACAACACTTAGCACAATCTGTAGGCCATTCTAAATTTGATCAATTGCCTAGTTAATGCCATTGTCTTTGCAGATATATATATATATATATATATATATATATATATATATATATATATACATATCTTCAATTCCAAAATTAAGTCCAGGACAATACATTTCATTCACTAGTCATGTTTATTTATTCATTAATATGGACATGGTTATCTCCTATTCTCTGTCATTCTTAAGCTTGATACTTCAGGTATACAGGACAGTGGCTTTATAGTGTTCAACTTTTCTTTGTCCACTGCTTTCTCATAAGGATATTCAGCTTATGTTCTTCTGCCAAAGGTAACGTGAATGGTGATATATCCTTCTCATTACATCATAGGAGGAGGAGAAACAAACTGATTATTAACTAAAGGTATTGAAAGTAGTTGGTCAAGTATGTCCATGAAAGAGCCGCTCACATTCATTTTTCAGCTAATATGTAGCCTGTGTGGAGATCTGTTGAGGCTAAGTGAACAGGTTGTTGCTAGGTTAGGGTCTCGTTTACGGGTCTTACTATGAAATTCTTACAGTAAACAGTCTTGGAGTCCTCAATCCTTAGCCCTGGGAAATGCTGTTTCATTTTCTACATGCTTTGGTGGGGTAGGGATTAAAAGGAGGAGGGAAGTAAGAATTGAGCAAGTCAAAAAATATAAAGCAATATATGATGTCTGTAGTTAGTTAGACTACATTATACCCAGAGATTTTTGATAAATGCATAGATTATCTGGTCTCGCCAGGGGATGAATGGCACATGCATTAATTTACTCCACTGAACTAATTAATTTACTCCTCTCTATTTTGCTCCATGTATCTTGTACAACTCTGATATACTTTAGCTGTGCACAATAAACTTTATTTATTTTTTAAAAGAATTATTGTGAAATCATTAAATATTAATACTAATAAAATATTAAAGATAGTACCTTAAACAGTTGTTAGATGTAGTCATATAATAGTACCTATCACTAAGTATAAGTCTGTTGATTATTTAATTGATTTAATTTATAGATAAAAAATATGTTTATCTAATATATATGTAATATATTTTTACAATATAAAAAACAGTATATATGTGTGTATGTGATATATGTGTGTGTGTGTGTGTGTGTAGAACACTGAATCTCAATAAAACTGGCTTTTCCTAATCATAAAAATAGATACTGCTACCCACCAAGAACAATATTTGTGAAATATCATTACTGTGTGTGTCCAAGAAATAAAAAGAAAAGAAAATCCAGATGTCTTTCTTCACTAACATGTTTTGAGCCACTGCTCCCTGTTCTTCTAAAGTTGCTTTGCTTCTAAGAAATGTATGGATCTATTATTATTACTGTGAAACTTTCAGAAAAAGTGAAGAATCATTTCATATTCTGTAAGCAAATTCATTATTAGCATAGTAGCTCAGAATTCATAAAAGAGAGTTTTCATCACTAGAAAATATATGGAGATTTCTTCAAAGTGCTATTTCATATGCTTGGGAGTTTTCAAAATCATAATTTATACTTTTGTTCCTCAACTCCTCTATATTTTTTTGCTTTTATGACACTGTTTTACATCTAATTCCCAACACAAATTTTCTGAACAGGGCAACGGAGTGCACAGTGAGTGAAGAATAAAAATATTTGAAATTTTATTATTTTCTGATTCTGAGAAATTCATTTACATCTTTGTTGTAGAAAAGTATTCAATCCTGACACACTGAATGGGAAATTATTGAGATATCTGAACTACATATTAATTATTGATAAATTAAAACTTCAGCTTTGAATATCCATTCTAAAAGAAACAAATTAGTCTCAGTAGATGCATTTTCACGTATATTTAGGGAAGAGATTTCTTGGATAATAGAAATAGGAAAACACAAGTAATCCAGCAGCCAGGACACCCAACGTCCAGAACCAACTCAACACTAATTAGTCCGATTATCTTGGATGAGTTCCACAGCCATGCTTCACATGATTATTTATGAAAAAGGAGAAAGTGGCCAATATGATTTCTTGGAGTTTCTTTACCTAAATTGCTATTATATTAACCTTTTCTTGGATTTTAGTTTGGATTTTAGTCTTAGCCGTGTTTCCAGAGTAACAACAGTCCATGATGGCAGGGCCTCTTAGCAACAAAGCAAAGACCTGGCAACGGGAGCAGAATGCTGAGAGCTCACATCTCAACCACAAACATGAAGCAGATAAAACCAAGTCAAAGCAAGGTGAGGAAATATGATTCCAAAGCTGTCTTCCCAATAACACACTTCCTTCAACAAAGCTATACCACCTAAATCTCCTCAAATGGTACCACAATCTTTGAATTGAGTGCTGAAACATCTGAGGACATTTCTTTTGTCTTGTTTTGGTTTTGTTTAGCTTGTTTATGTTTGTTTGTTTGTTCCAAGACAGGGTTTCTCTTAGTAGTCCTGGCTCTCCTAGAACACACTGTGTAGACCAGACTGGTTTCAGACCTGGAGATCTGTCTGGCCCTGCCTGCCAACTGCTGGGATTAAAGGTTGCACTATTACTACCCTGTGGGGCAACACTTCTTATTCAAACCACCATAGTATATGAGTATTTCCTTATATTTAGTAAACATTTGCACCAGTCAATTGTTTTTTTCTACATTTTCTTCCAAAAAACTAAGCCTATATTATAATAGTTATAAAATTATGTGATTATATATATATATATCCATTGTATATATAATTATATAATTAGCTTTCATGAAAATATGTTTTCATAGCATAATTAAGCAAGCATTGTAGTTTGACTGGCCATTTTCATGATACCAACAGGATGAATTCTTTCTGTCAACATTTTTGTTCTTAAGTTAGTTTAGCTAGTAAAAAAAAAAGTGCCTTCTTTATCTAATATCTGTAGAAAAATGAGAAATATCAAATTGTTTTACCACTGAATCAACAAAGCTAACATTGCTCAAGTCTGAGAAATTTACCAAGACAATGAGATCCTATAACTGGAACTAGAGGAAATTGCTCTAATAAGCCAATCTCACCTCGTAATTCTTTAAGAATGTGTTACTTTCTACTTCTTTGCTAGGCATTTATGCAAACTTCAAGCCAAGTGTCAGGGCTATTCCAGTAGCAAGGGCTCTGGGCTCTGTTCAATTTGCGTCTAAATTTCAGAGGTTTACTTGACAGAAAAACAGTGTTAGGTAGGAGCTAGCAATTCAGCCTTTTCCCTTTAAATAGCAAGAACATGTGAGACCAGTGCAATCAGAAAGAAAAACACCTAAATGAGGATCACAGTGCCCAGAATAGTAAAATGAAGGACTGAAATGATTCAGATATATTTAACATCTAGCTTTATCCAATATAACATACCTCTAATGGCAGAGCCAGACCCATCATCTCGTGTAGATGTAACTCTATGCAAATGCTGGAGTCTTTTCTATTTAGAGAAACCATCCACCTAGTTTTGAGTAATTCCTGTTGAGGAAGGCATCCTTGCTGAGGATCACACTTTTCTACAAGCTCCTTCCATGAGTAGCTGGTGAGTCACTAGGTGTATCCAGAAAATACACATCGCTAGTCTGTTGGCAGAATCTTGTCATGCATTGCTAAAACTGTACATCAATTAGTGCCTTGTGGCATGACGAAGGCCCTCTGTAAAGCTGTTTCATTGACAGGATGCAGTTTCCATCTAGGTGCAGCTGTTTTAAATTTTCCCAGGTTCTTCTTTATTATTTACTTCTCAAGGTGTTTTCAGTCTCTCCCATGAAACGACTGAGAATGCCTCCAACCTCTGTTAACTCTACATGTAGTTTAAGACAAACACAAATATATAGAAACATATCAAGTCCAAATATCCTAACACCTAGATGATAGGTAGATAGATAGATACATAGATAGATACACGCATACATACATACATAGATGCTATTTATTTTTATCTCTGTTTTGCCCCATATTCTAAGCCTTTTGTCTCTTCCCAAATAAGCAGAGACTATCTAAAATCACCACCTAAATCATACGGATTCTTGTTGTCAAATTTAAGATGCTATTTTCTGAAAGTCACAAGTCATAGACCTTCCTTATCATTCTGATGTTAACCTCATTGAACACTGAGCTTTAAATTGTTCCCAGAAGTTTTTTTTCTGGTTTTTGCACTCAACTCTTCATTGCTACTATACAGGTTTGAAGATACAGGTTTGAAGCCTAGTGCACTGTGATCTAATCTCACATAATATTGCTAAGAATCATAGCAGATGAATAATATTACCCATATTTTACATGCAAAGATGGTGCTGGTGAAGAAAGAGTATTAGGTACTCAAAACATGACATTTAATCAATGATAGATTCTGATCTGTCTGTTTCAAATATCTCTGCCCTTTCTACTAAAACTTACCCTTTCATGATCGGAATACCATCTGCATGTGTTACATCTATCTGCAGTTCCTGATACATAATAGAGAAAAATAGACAAAGACCCATGGCTCAATTTATTTGCTAGTTTTGATTTAATTAGTGTCAATGTTGTCTACAAATAATATAGACAAATAATATTTGTCTATATATGTATAAAAGTAAACTAAATTTTAGGATGTTTAAAAATTATTATTGATTTGATGTGTCTAAGAATTGCAATAGAAAGTTTGACTGAGACTTGTTGAATTTATTTCATGTCATTTGAATTAATGCAGTACACACGAAACATTGTGCTTTGAGATGGCTATGGGAATCCCCGCTTGATTTAGAGATTGCCATTTACCCATGCCTAGAAGGAAAGAATGATGACAGAGGTGGTTGTGGGTAGACAATGACCCCATTAATCATTATGATGTAGATATGGATTGTTCCTAGCAGTGACTCATTCCAGAGTGCATCAAATAATAAACACTGACAGCCAGCTAGTAGTGAATGAAGACTGACAGATGGTCAATAAATTCAGGGATGGCATATTTTTGTAAATTGATTGTAAGTTTGAAGGCTTGTACTGCTTTTTGCCACAACTTTAAATCACCAAAGTTGTCTTCCAGATTAAGCAATTAAAATTTAAATATGTAAAGTCCTAATCATTTGAGTATGGAATATTTACCGTTCTCTTATGCCACTGAAATTTCCCAATTATTTTTAAAGAAAATAAATTTTAGAGCTTATGAAAAACGCCATGGCTAAATTGCAAATACTTTTCTTGCATATCATGAATTATCTATTGTTAACATATATACAAACACACATACATTCAAACATACATACAAAAAGATATATAGATTCCATAAAAACATCCATGAGAAATATTAGTTCTTCCAATCTTATTATTTAAAACTAAAAAGAAATTAAATTCACACTTGAAAAATGTGACACTTGATACAATGTATTTCAAAAGTCTGGATTTTATACCATGCAAGATGTTGTTTTCATTGTTGGTGTGGTTCCCTGTCTTATTTGTTAAACTATGTGTTTTAGGCTTGGAGAGGTTTATAAAAAGCATTTCAACTCCAAAGCCCAGAGCACTGAAGTCAATAAGGCAACAAACCTGTCTACTGTGTCTATGGTTTTCAGACAGTCTGCACTGGTTGCTCACCTTCCATAGATCTTCCTTTACAAAACACAAATTATGTAAATAATTTGTAAAGAATGATAAGAATGAATCATTTATCTCATTCTAGCATTGACAAGCTTATGCTGAACCTTAGCCTTGTAAGTAAATACTCAAAATATACTACCTTTACTCCCCGGAGAGTTATAAGTCTGTGCTTCTATAAATGCTGATTTCTGTCTGCTGTGGACAGAATTGTGTCACCTAAGATATGTGTTTTCGTCCTAATCTGTATGATCTATGAATGTGACTTTGTTTGTGGATAGTATCTTTGTAGATAGAATTGAGTTTAAGATGAGGTAACACTGAATTCAGATTTTTCTAACTCGATATAATTGGTGCAATTATATATAGAGATGACACAAAAGCCAGACACATATGGAGCGGACATGATGTGATAGCAGAAGCAGCTGGAAAGCAAGGAGAATAAGGATTTCTTCCACAGCACTACAAAGACTCAAGGAAGGATTCTTCCCTCTAGGCTTTGGAGAGAACATAGTACTGCCAAAAACTTGATTTCAGACAACTAACCTACAGAACTGTAAGACAATAAATGTCTGTAGTTTGAAGGCGCCCAGTTTGTTATATTTCATAACAACAGCCTTAAGAGACGGACATCCTGTTCTTCCTGCTGTGTACTAGGACACTGGCTGCAGTGCTCTCTCGTTTCTGCTCAGTCAGGTTAAAATGAAGTCTAACAGGAGTTTAAAGGTGGCAGGAGAATGAACAGGGGAGTTCCTTCTGCCAAGTTTACTCCAAGGACATCGCTGTGACTTGTTTTCTTAGGGGCCACAGTTCTAACCCAGGTACCACTTTCCAGACTCTGAGAACTGCCTTTGTCCCCTTTGTGCCTTGGTCCTGTGAGTGGTCGTGTCCACTATCAGCTGCTGCATAACAAATTACTATGGCCTCAGTAGCTTACATTAACACACATTTATTTACTCAGTTTCTATGCAACAGAAATCAGCCACAGCATAGCTAGATCCCCTCACTCAGTCTACTAAGAAACAGGTAGAGCTAATGCAAGATGCTATGACTAGGGGATAAATAAAAGATGCTAAACAAGTAGAGAAGAAAGGAGGGCTCGAGAGTGACCACAGAAGCCTGGAGACCAGTACCCTGGGAAATACGTGCAATACAGACTTAGATTCACAAACAAAGAAGCATTTTTGCTTTGTAGCAAGACTGAACATGTCATGCTACAGACACACGAAGTCCTGGAAGGGAACGCAGGGCAAAATACAGATACTTAATGAGAAAATCGGTATAGGTAGACTTTTTTCTTTTAGTTTATTGAGTCATAATACCTTACAAGCATAATTTTAAGGAAAAAATATCAAGCCAGAAACATGTATGGAAATTCAGACCATTTTTTCCTTCATAATAAATATCAATGAACAATGTGATACAGCAAAAAATAATGTAATTTTAATTTCCCATCAATAAAACAGAGCAACAAGGTGTAACTTGTCTATATCCCAAAAGATGTCTGTAGTTGCATTTCAATTGTATTTTAATAAATAAAGACTGCCTGAAGATCTGAGAGTAAAACAGTCCCACTGGTCAGCTTTACAGACCAGGTTATGGTAACACACTCCTTTGATCCCAGTAGCTACAATGACACACCTTTTAATCCCAGTGGCCACACATTAGTTGCCATAGAAATTGGGTGGTGCATGCCTTTAATCCCAGCTTTAGGAAAGATTATAAAATGGAGGCGGGGAGGCATCTCACAGACGCAATCTCATTCTGAGATTCCAGGAGGCAGGATCACCATTTCAGACTGAAATCGAGGTAAGAACCAGTTATGAAGCAGTGGCTGGCTGTTTTGATTTCTGAAGATTCAGGCTGAACTTCAATATCTGACCCTGAACCCTGAGTTTTTATTAATCGTGCATCAGATGATGATCAAACAAGAAAAGACATATTAAAAGTAGTAAGAAGCATCAAATAAATATTATTAAAATGCTTTTCAAAATTCAATCATGTGATATATATATATATATATATATATATATATATATATATATATAACAGGAACAAGTCTCAGTAGAGCATATTTTATAAGCTTCTGTAAATATTGTCCTTAAAATTTTAGAAGCATAAAATTTTCTTTACTTGCTTTATTATTGTAATATTTTTGTAACTATTGACATATGATATATGAAAGAGTATCAACTTAATGGTATCTAAATGTTCCTGTAAGGTGTGATTCACTGATTCCTGTCAGTTCAATATCATGAAAAATGAAGATACTACTTCTGACACAATTTACTTAAATGTAATAGATATTTTCCTAGGAAAGAAACGGTAGTGGAAACATCCCTACAGATAAGAAACCTCAGCAACTGTGGTAGGAACTCTTTCCACGGGTACAGGACAACGGAAAGATAGTGACCTACATCCTGGCATCTTAACACGTATGACTTGAAAAGATAAACTTCAAAAAGTAACTGGAAAACTTATAAGTGCCATCCTCTAATGGATTTAGGTGCTTGTAAAGAGGCTTTAAGTCTGACTAGGACCTCAATAGCCCTCCACTTTCTAAACTGTCAACAGCATAAAATAGTAGCATAATGTACACAGAGAAAAAAATTGCCATGGAATTCATGTTATTGAAACAATATGGTCTACCATGGAGATTCTGAAAGTCACTGAGAGCAAGAGCTAGCCTGGCCAACCACTGGCCATGATAGTGCTGGCTGTGAATAACTTAAGTCTTAGATAATATGCCTAAGCCAAGGGAAGACGAGACTGAATAGAGATACATAGGCTTCACAAAAACAAGGTAAACTCAGAAGGCTAATTAGTGCCCGCAGTGGTCTAGGTATCACCAGACTTCCCAGCGCTGCAAAGTGAGTGTGAAATGCAAAGGGTCACACCAAGTCCCGTGCTGAGAACTTAGCTGTCCACCACACACAGGGAGGAGGCAGAGCAGCATCCCTTTCAGTTTACATGACATCTTAGAAACTAGAATGTAAAAAAAAGAAAGTCTCTGAAACCAAGTTGACCTTCATAATGCCTTTGTATTCATCTACCCTGGGAGCGGCTAAAAGTTAGAAGAGGTGAAAATACGTTTGCAGGGTTTCCTCAATCCTGGGCATAGAGGTTATAAGAAAGTTCAAGTCAGTTACACAGAAATGTTTGTACTTCTGAGCTTAGTGTAGGAATTTCCAGGCTCACCACATTTCCATACCTGTTTCGCATACATATCCTAAAAGAAAAATCACATTTCAGAACCACAAAGAATTTGACCATTGAACAGGAACAAACATAATTTGCATAAATTTCCATCTTACTATCAAACAACAGTTTCTGAAATTAATTATATGAGTAACATGGTACATTATATGTGACAAGCACTCTGAGTCACAAGGAGAGCTTGCTTAGGCAATAACACCTTTCTCTTTTGGGAAGGATGTGAACTTCTGAAACAAAGGCAGGAAAAAGTATAGTTTGAATTACTTATTAAAAAGTTTACTGGCTTTTTGATTACAGTAAGACATTTATAAGATCTTTTAAGCCGAAATTTTGAACAGGAATTCCAAGTCAGCCTTGAGAAGTACGTATTTGGATCATAGAAATGAATGGAAAATAACTTAGCAACATGATTTAACTTCTTAGGTTTGCTCCATCTCAGATTTATTTTAGGACATATATAGATATTAGAAGGTTTGCAACATTTCATAGATTTTTGAAAATGTAAGACAGTAAATTATATATTGCAAAGTAAAGAGTGGAGGAGACTAACAAAATTACCATCGAAAGTAGTAATCAAAATATCACAATACTTCAAACTAAACAGGTTTGTCTTCAGAGACCACTGAAGAGAGCAAAAGCACATATCATTGGTCCATTTTGTAAGAAGGAATTAAATTCTTAGACAGTATTATTTTTAGAAACTGACCTGAAATATATACAAGAATGGATGACTCCCTCCCACATCAAAGTCTTCTTGTGCGCCCCTTTCCAAATTTATACTCTCATTTAATTATTATTGTTACCTGCATATACATATATAAGTATATATAGGCACATATATGCAAACTTCTAACACATGTATACATGTGCTCAAGACTGAACACTTGGGATTGAACATCCTGTGCTGCAGCTCATCCCTGAGAAGACTGATTCTCCTTCTCTTGGCAGTCATTGGCTAGTATAACTCTTTTCAGAAAACCTATCGGTTTATTCAACTAAAAGCAAGACAGGAAATATAGCTGCAACGGCAACTGTCTCTCTCGCCACATGTTTTCCCAAGGTCTGAGTGTAATTACTATGTTTTCAGAAGTGCTCTGGTATGAAAGTGTTAGATGTGACAGGCAAAAATATGTCTACAGAGAGAGGCAATGTTTTAGTTCCAAAATAGGGTGTGCATTTCCATTTCCTACAGCAAATGTTAGAGCTTGGCTTTATACCCAACCAGCATGACTACGCAAACCTCCTTGTAATAAATATTAAATGAATGTCATTTGATCCTTCTATTTCCCCCTGAGAGTTTCTGATGCATTTAGCACATGTTGTAAGGGGCAGTCTCTCTGAAGTCTGGGACATAACTGTTTTCTTTATTTTCACTTGAAAAGAAACATATTAAATAAGATAAAATTTTAGCTATCAGTATTAAACCCTAATAGAATCTTGTGTGCTTGAGGGATTGCTATAATTTTAATATGAGTTTATAAAAACCCATTACTATTTGTTTCTTCTGTGTATAAAATTCCAAAAGTAAGAGAACTTGACTTTCCGCAATAAGTAAAACTTTTAGAGTTGTTGCCAGGCAGGAAGGCATCTGAAAGAACTTGTGGATGTTTCACGAAGACATGTGACTAAACTGGGTAGAAATTGTTGACCCCCCCCAAAAAAAATGGTTAACCATAAGTGGTGACACCTGCTTATTTTCCCAGTGCTCAGAAGATGGAGACAAAACAATGTGAACTTCCTGTTCGATCTTGGCTTTATATGAAGTTCAAGTCCTGTGTCAGATTACCTAAGACTCTGTCTTAAAGAATACAAAAACAGACACATGAATAAACATGATTACTTTCGTCCATTTTCTTATGTAGTTACTTCTGTCTTCCTTCGTAGACACTTACTGCTTCAGAAGTAAACAAACACATTGGAAATAAATTTCTTATGGTTTGGGGCTAAACTCTACCCTAGCTGGGTACTTTAAATATTTTAATTTTTCCTGAAAATTCATGTATGGTAAGTCACATTCCCACCCTGAAATTTATAGTCTCTGAGAAGCAGTAATTCCTGCTTCTGCCACTGACTTACAGCTTAACATTTTTTTTTAAATATCATGGAATTTAACACTGCTGGTTCTGGCAAAAAGTTAATCTCCTCAGTTATGTTCTCTTCCACCCACGGTGTTGAAGACCTTCACTGATTAAAGAATTGGGATGGTTGAATTTCCTCATGTGTAAGTACTGCAGACTGCCTAGCAAAGAAACTTACAAGTAGAAGATATCAACGATGTGATAAATCAGAGTAGGAAATGAAGATGTACTTGTTGATTCTCTTGAGGGCCATGCTATGTTATGCAACGTTACAAAAATATATAACAAGGTATGTTTGGGGAATCCTCTTGTTATATTTTACTTAATTCAGAGAGCTATTTTCTAATAAGGAATGCGCAGCTCCATTAGAGTTATTGAGAATTTCTAGACCTCATGTGCCTAGGAAATAGCCAGCAGATTTTAGAATATGAAGGAAAAAACAAGATGAATGAGAAAAGAGTTTATTCTGGCTTGCATATTCCTGGGTAACATACTTAATTTCAAATATTCTTTTTATTTTTCACAGTTATCTATTCATATTTCAAAGCTATTTCTTTTCAATTCTGAATTCATTTGCCGGGATTCTTTTTAGCTACATAAAAGATTACAAGATAGAATTCTTGGTATACGTGCTTTGCTTCATGCCATTGTCGTGACGATTGGAATACAGTTGAGAGAGACTGACTGGAACCAGATTTTATTCTCTTGTAATAAATTTACCTTAACTCCCTGAGGAAATTCATGTTTAGTATTCTCATTCACTTTCAATTGGGTGTGATGTGCATTTTAACTGGCTTATGGAAAAGAATTTCGAGATTGGATCTTAGAAAGGTCCAGGGAAGCATCAAGTATTGAAAAGCTTTTTATAAAACTAAGGTTATCATATTTTGTTTCTGTTGTATTTCAATAACTGTTGGAAAACAAAGGTCTAAAGTAACTGTTCTCCAATATGAATGAGCATCATATCTATATTCTGTGTTTATTGAAGTATCAATTTTTTTGCCCAATTCTTCCCACTTTCTGACTTGGTAGGACTTGAATGTCATGCATGTTTTTGCTTTTGTGACAGATTCCCACAGGATTCTGATGTGCCTGTGGGCATCTCACTTGAGGAATCACTGTGCTATAAAGAATAGCTTTATTGTGTGAGCTCACATATAATCAGAAAACATAAAATGAGTCAACGTGACTATCCAATAAGATAAATTTACTTTCTAATCTCCTTGTACATGTCAATGCCAATTCTTTTAAGGCTTTACTGAAAACTGATTTGGACCATAGCAAAAAGCCGTATAGCCTGGTTTCTTATATCTATGACATGCTTAGCAAGATAGATGTCTGGCAAGATATCAACATTAGATCATTGGACCATACGATGTATTTCCTCCAGCACGCAATAGCTAGCAGTCCAGCTAACTCAATAAAAACAGTATTAACGCTGTTACATTACCAGACAATCACATTCCCATTAGCATCAGCCTCTGAAAGGTATTCCCATGTTGGAAGTTAGCCAGACTCCTTCAGACAATCTCAACTTACTGCACAATGTAATTTGGAGAGGGCCATATGGCAATAAATATGGTTATGAAATACTGTGCAAGTCTTTGCTCATTCTCCTTTTATTGCAGAGAGAAGTGAGCATCTAGAGATTGACTTAAGGAAAAATGTATATGTATATGTATGGAATATATTAGCATAATCTTTGGCCCTATTGCACAGAAAAATAAACAAGCTTTCTGAAATAGAATAAACAAATATTTCATCATTCCAGACACTTTTAATACACAAGGCCATGCCTGCGCTCAGGAAGACATAATAAGCAGACGAAGGCAAGAAAGGGGATTTCTTATATGGTACAACTGCTCACGTTTTCTCCCATGAAAGCAACTGCTTACACCATTTTCTTGTACTTTGTGAAATAAGAGAACTAATGCAGACTACATTAAAGAATTATTTAAGGCTTGATAGAATCTGCAGCGAGGTCTCTTCCTATATTTTTCCTTTGTTGGGTACCTCAGTTGCAAGGCAATAGTGGACTTCTTATAATAAGAACGGGCTTTTTCTGTTCTACCTTTTAGCATCAGCCCTCCAGTACAGCCACCTGCTCAGACAAGCAACATGACTTTCTATGACTTCAGAGTAAATGAAGCTCACTCCACTAACCCAAGGGTCCTGTCAATCTAAAATATCGATATAAAAGCTTGAATTGCACATTTTATGATCAGCCAACTGTACTTAGAAGAGAGCCGTTTTCTCATCTTTTAATATCAGTGTCTATTCTGCCTTTTCACCAATAATAGAAACCTATCATTTTGCATATTAAATGCAACATTACTGACAATGCAGCAGAATAAATTGGTGACTGTTTCTACTCAGAGGAATTTCAAAGTTGCTATCTCTTTCAGAAAAAAAAAAACTTCAGAAAACAGCATAATGATTTTTTTAAGTGACTTTACAAAAGTGTGGCTAAGGAATAAAAATTAAAAAGTACACATCCCATGCCACTAGCTCTAGGCTACTTCTTCCAGATATTCCTCTCCATTATGACGTGAGTTTTACTAATATGCTTACAGCAGAGATTGTCACCTTCTGTTGAGGGGATACCAAGGTATCTTTACCTACATCTTGTCAGTAAAAGCCATAAGATTCTGTTTCACATTCTACTATTCACTTACCCTTAGCATTTGTTCAGTATGAGGGTTCTCAGTGCCTCAGAGATGGAATATTCTTATTGACTCAGAGACAGCCTTAAGTTAGATGGGGATATTTAAATTTACATTTTACTCTTTCCCTAAGTCATTTTTAAAATACCCACTCAACTACAAATAAAGGAGCCTAAGCAGAAACTAGATCATTGGCAAAATGAACCAAAGTCTGGTTAATACTATATATTTTTCACCATCTTAAATACAAAATGATAATGCTTTTACGTCATTAATCAAAACTTCCAACTCAGAATTACTGTGAGCAGTGTTTTTGCAAGCGCTGTCTCTCAAACATTTTTTTCTTTCATGTCACCTAGGATGTGTTTGTTTAGGTCTAAACAAATGCACAGGAGAACGGGTTTTTCAATACCCCATGGAATAGTAGCTGAAATTGGCTTTGTTTGGTCATAGTGCAGTACAGATGAGATGAAAATCAAATGTGGATTTAGAAGGCATGGATTTTTTGAAGATCCATATTTCATTATTTTTTGGAGACTTTTTTTTGATATTTAGTCCTGATCATAAAATAAGAAAGGTGAGGTATATTTCAAATACATTTCAATTATAAAGTCTCTATATAAATATTTTTCTTTCCCTTCTTCGACCCAATTTTCCTCTATGGTCATAGACATACTAATAGAGAGACCACACATTGTTTCTACATCATTTAAAGATTCTGTTATTTTCCATTCTATGGTTTACCATACATTTCAATTGTGGTTTTCAGGATTTTTTTCAACAAACATTTCAAATCAGAATCCACTCCCCACTCCCTTTGCCTCTAAAATCTGAAAGTCTTCTCATTTTATTTTCTGAACATGAGAAATAGCATCACTTGCAAAGATACATAATTTGTCTTATTCACCATTGATGTTACAGCTGAGTTTCAAGCCTTCGCTCCTCTTTTAAACAGAGGGGAAGGATTTGAATTCATCAGCTTGTGTGTTGTCTTGACAAACTATCCGAATGAAGCAACTTAAGAAAGAAGAACCTGTGTGAGCTCACCATTTTCAAACCTCGTCAGCCCATGGCAGGGAAGGAACAGTGAGAGGAGTTCTGTTCTGCTCTTGTCATGATGGGAAGAACATCTGTCAACTCTGCCTCACAACATGTCTGATCAGGAAACAAGAGAGCATCTGGGACCTTCAAAAGTCCTTCCCTAGTGACCTGCTTCTACCAGCGACTTTAAGTGATAAAATTTTAAACTGATCAAATTCTGTTTAAACATGTATTTCAAAGTAATACAAAGTACAGACATAGGTGGCTACCACACCATAGTCTTTAATTTTCTATTTGTTTTCCTTCAGTGGATATTATAAAGATGGCAAGCTATTTTTTACTTGTTATTCAGGGGGAAACAAGCTTATTTATGAAGTTACATTAAGGTAATTTCTTTGCTGTGTAAAATGATAGTCAAAAGGAATTAAGAGAAAAGAAGCCGCATAGTATAGAAAAGTCTTTAGTGCACATAAATGTCACAACTAGGCAAGAGCAAGACAGTTAGGCTTAATTAAGTTTCTCCCCCAAATTACATTGTTTTTGTCATAAGGAATTTGAGGTCAAAGCTTAGATTTATTGCTTGCTTTCTAGAAGTAGTCTTATGATTCTTCCTCTTCCTTCATCTTGAGAGCATGCCCTCCTCCCACAAACATTCTTCTGCAATACCCCGCGCCGTCTCATGAAAACTAAGTATGCAATGTTAGAAATCAAGTACCTAAATTTGTTCTGTAATGGCTCTTTGGAAATGAAAACAAGAGAAATGGCTCACTGAGTAAGGGTGTGTGCTAACAAGCCTGAGAACTGGGGTTTGATACTGAGAACCCACATGTTCAGGGCTCTGCTCTCCCATATAAAGCTAAACCATTTTAAGGAAAAAAGGATAACAGAGAATATGCTGACGCCATTACAATGGAATCTTTTAAGGTAAGAGTAATGACTGGGGTTTGGGTAAACTCCTCCCAAATGCTCTTCAGCATCTGTCTTTTAAACTATTATATTCTCTGCAGAAACTTCTTCACTTACTAACAGAGCCTTCCAACCTATTTTCTGGTTAATAGTGAAATCCCTTTGAGATTTTCTTTTTGCTTTTTTCATGTCGTGATATGGGATGGAGTCTAACTGAAAAATACTCGTACCTGAATGTCTAGGCTCCAACTGTAACTGTCTCTGCAAGCCCTGGAAGGCAAACAAAACAGAATTGACATAAAGAATGAAGGCAGAGCACATTCACTTAAATATAAAATATTTCTATTCACATTTGTACCGCAATGTTTTATTTATTAACAATAAAGTGGTAAAAGTATTCTTAGACTACATCCCAGCAATAGATAACATTAGCCACTTCTTATGTAAAGACATTTTATATGTAATTGTATGCAATATCTTCAATTGTATTTTTGTGTTTATATACAAAGCTCTCGTTAACTGAGATTTTTTCTTTTTTTAAAATTTATCTCTATTTAATTTTACTTTTCATAAAAAGTAAACAAACTATCTTTCTTCATTTCACATACCAATCCCAGTCCCTACTCTCCCCCTTCCTCCCATTCCCTCCAACTTACCCTCCCACCCACTAATCCACTCCTCAGAGAGGGTAAGGCACATTGCTTTGAGGAAGGACCAAAACGATTCCTACCATATCTAGGCTGAACAAGGCATCCATCCAAAGAGAATGGGTTTCCAAAGAAAAACAGTAAAAGCAGTAGGGATAAATCCTGGTGCCACTACCAGTAGCCCCACAGTCTGACCCAGCCATACAACTGTCACCCACATTCAGAGGGTCCATTTTGGTCCTATGCTGGTTCCTTTCCTGTCCAACTGGTGTTGGTGAGCTCCCATCAGCTGTTTCTGTGCATGTCCCCATCATGGTCCTCACCTCTTTACTCATATTCTCACTCCTCCCATTCTTCAACTGAACCTTGGGAGCTCAGCCTGAAAGTCTCTGCCTCTGTTTCCATCTAATTGAGATTTTAAATGTCTATAACAGTGATGGTAATTCAGCCCTGAAGTTTCTGCACTATACAGTATCATAAGTGTTACTTTTCTAAAGTTGATCCTGCAATGCATTGATATGATCTTCCAGAAGGAGTGGGGAAGAGGGGAGAGAGAGAAGAGGGGGAGAGAGAGAGAGACAGCTTAGTTGAAAAAAATCTCTTTGGAAGAAAATTTTTAATTTTAAACTTAAATAATTTTGTGGAGGGAAAAAAAAATGTTCCCTGAAATTGACAGGGGCTCTTATTCAATGACACTGGTATTGTCACCACTAAATGCATGTGGATACGTTGGGATAGAATAAAGAACGTGATGTTCTGCAGGAGTGTAACACCCTCATAAGAAAGGATTTACACAGATTAATGAAATGTCGAGAAAATAGGCCATATTTACTTGCAAAGCAGTTCTGGTTTGAGATCAACTTTTACTTCCTGCTTTTTTCTTTAAAAAGGAAAATCTAAGAGTTAGTCTAAGTATTTATTTTTGTTAAAGTGCATATAGCTTCTTTGAACAATAGTAAATAAATATTTGTGATTCTTTATTCTTTCTGACCAACTAGAATGCTCATAATAATTTTGAAATCTTTGGGAATATTATCCATAAACACAAACGTCTTGTATTATATCTTCTAAGGTATTCATCATTACCTAATCTATCTAAAGTAGTCAACGCAATACTATGCTCCGTTTTTTCTATTTAGCTTTTTATATTTTCTCTGTCATTCCTTTAACCTTCCTTCATGGTTTCACTCATTGTCTATTGATCCTTCCCACCCAAGAAATGTATGAACAACAAATGTAGGACTGTGGCATTTACTGAATTTTGTTTCTCAGGACCCTACCAAGTACCTGACGCTATAGTACACAGTGTCACAGATAATTTAAAAATCTCCTTTCACGAATTCACTTACAATGTCTTTTTATAGTGGGCATGACAATTTTCTCTAAGAAATCAAGTACTGTTTAAGAATTTTTAATGTGCATTTGCATATACAAGGCTAAGTCCTTGAATTCTTTTTATCTGGAGTGTGTTTCTTTACGGAGATTCCTCTGAAATGCCTGAAACAAAATGCCTAGACTAGGGCAGGCTTCAATAACAGCTGCAGCTGTCCAGACACAGCTCCAGGCTGACCACTGTTGGAAGAACATGCGCATTGCCATGCTGGGAAGGCCATGCTGGGAAGGCTGCTTCCTGAATGTCCCATGCAATCAACACAGAAATGGACAGATCTGCTAACATCAAGCTTCCTTGTGGTGAGCCTTTCAGATGAAACTCCAAGAGAGATTTCAAGAAGGAAAAAAGTACAAAAGTAGGGAAGAAAGAAGAAAGAAAAGACAGTTGAGGAAATGGGGCGTGGTAGCTTTTTGGTACACCATGAATTGCCAAGGTTACTTTGGCAGAGAGAGAGAGAAAGAAAAGGCCAGACTGTGCCTTCCTGAAGCTTTTGTACTTCTTCCTGGAATGCAGGGGAAATGATGGGATTAAATCAAAGTGCCAGTGAAAACAGACAGGAAATCTTCCCATTAGTTTTGCCTGTCTGAAGGATGAGCTGCTTGAAGCATTGACCTCCCCGCCTGTCTCAATGCGGTCAAGAAACTGACTGTCACTCCTACAGTTATGATTAATGCTGCTCCCACTGGTGACATCTTCCTAGCCCCATTCTCTGGAGTGCAGAAAGACTCAGTAGTCCTGTGGTGTGTTGAGTCATTGCTCTGGCAAAAGATCTGTTTGCTGGAGCTAGAGGCTTAGCTTTCAACAAGCATCCTCTTGATTCTTTGTGCGACATGCTATCATGAAAGAACAGAGAGCCTGCTGCAAAGAATGACTGCTAAGAAGGATAAAACATTAAATTAATTTTGAAAATGCCTTTGTACTGAACTGCAAAATGCAAGCATAATGAATAATTAAACAATTAATAATGTAATCCTCTTAAAAGCACAGAACCACTGTGTGAGAGATTAAGTGTTTAACAGTTTCCAGTATAATGCAAATGGTAAGATGAGCCTTTCTTCCTCTCACTTTTTAGGGAAACAGATTGAAAGCTCATTTCCGGATTTTAATTAAATACTATTAAATTTGCAGTAATAAGCGGAGAACAACACTGCTACAGTGTGAAAGGATTACTAAATACAAGGTACGCTCACAGTGGCAAGACCCCAAATGTTTCTTGGTTCTGTTTTTATTTTAAAAATGAACGGACAATTCTATTCCTAAGCCATTGTGGTATACATTACCAAGCATCAGGTTAAATACTAATTTTTGGTAATAACAAGGAATTAGATTAAAGTATATCAGTGGTGTTCCACTCATGGAAGAAAAAACCTGGAAGGACCATGCTGAGCAGATGCAGAATTAAAAGGAAAGTAACTGATGCATCTAGATTCTATTACATTGTCAAACCTGACATTACTATTCTCCATGAAACAGAGTCTATGTTCCCATAATATACGTTTTCAATTTTCCTAAATACCCAGTTTATGGCAATTGCATAGGTATTTCTTCTGAAATAAAATAATCTCTCCTGGAGGGAAGTGGAAGGTGAAGTCTCCAAAAGCAGAGAAATCCCACAAGGTTCCAGAAGCTCTTGAAACTTTCAAAATTGTCAAGGCTCCTTCCTGTATAAGTTAACTCGATTCGGGAAATAACCAGGCCAGCTTAAAGATAAACAATTATATTTTTACTTATTATAATGGGAAACTCACGTCACAAGAATGAGAAGTTCCACTGTATCCTGCAGGAATCACCCAGAGAGAGTGAGCACCTGGTCTGTTCCAGTTTTTCTTCCTGGACTCAAGGTAGCCACGCCTTAACTAGGTTCCAGTTCTTAAAGATGATTGGTTAACAAAGCTTCCCCCATTACCTTCCCAGGATTACATCAGCATATACAGGGTAGACGGGACTACCCAGTAACTTGCTCATATCGAAGGCAGCTCCAGGGAGGAAGCTATTATGAGTCATCAGCCATGCAGGTGTGAGCTTTTCAGTGATCAAGGAAACTTCTCTTTGCAACAGGTTAAGACCATTACAGAGAACCACAGTCTTTCAAAATGCAGTTGTGAAGCCCAAACCCAATAGGTACATCTAGAATTCAACTCCCATACTGGAGGCTCATGGATCATTGTGGAAATCGTGGCAGAAAGAGTGTGAGAACCAGAGGAGTAAGGAGCTTGATGAGAGACTGTGTTTCCTGGCAATGTCAGAAACTACACCCATAATCTCTTGTCAACACGATTGCCTAAAAAACAATAGCAACAGACTTCTAATGTGGATGAGGAAAAACCCATGAGGCCTTAACCATACATAAATAACTATGGGAACTAAGGAATGTTAAGAGCAGAAGAAATACTCTTGCCCACGGAAGAGCACACCAGTTGGTTATCCAATATCCAACGGTCAACTCTGAAAACACACACAAAACCAACACTATACAGACTCAATAATTGTATTTATTTATGTATTTAGGAATGTTTGTGTGTGTATTAGCAATAAATGAAAATAAGAGGTCATGAATTTGAAAAAGAAAAAAGTCTTTACTGAAGCTAAAATTCAAGAGACTGGCCGTCCTGTTTTCCATTACTCCCAAAATTGCTATGACAGCCATGTGCCATAAAACTCTGGGTTCTACTTGAGTTCTAGAGCTTCATACTTGGTTTACATGCTCACACAGTGTGCATTCTAGCAACTGAGGCATCTCCCTAGCTCACCTTCTCCTTTGGGTTCCACATCTCATCATCCTTTTCTTCCCACATCTGTAGGTGGAGTTGAAGGTTAATCTCTTGCAGATCATCTTAGTCTTTCGTAGCTGGTTTCAGTGACCTAGTCCATAGAGAACCCCTTATTAAAAGCTGGTACCATTGATGTTTCTAAGGAAGAAGGAGTTGTTGTGATCATTCAAGAAGCAAACGTGAGGGGATAAGAAGTGAAAACAAAGAAATGTATAGACATCCTTGATGTTAAAGACTATCTTACAGTCTTAGAGGATTAAAACGAGGATAGACTTTCCCTTCCCAGAAAATAGTCACTCACAAGACACGACGTGAGAGACAAGAGTGTCTAGAAATGCATAGCCATATTTCAATATACACATACATCTACAAGATGCAATGACAACCAAAATGTTTAGTCTAGAACAAAAGTAAAGGCAGAAAACCATTTTCAAGAAGATCACAGCCTCAGCTAAGTACACTAAACATGGTTAAGTTAAAATCAAATTTTAAGATCAGAACTCTGTTGATTGGTGTGACTGGGTTTCAGTGATAATGAAATACTTTAACACATTGTTTCATTCAGTTGCAAAACCCAGCATACAATCTTGAAATCCTCTGTCTTCACCCCCTGCCAAGTTTTAATGTTTCATTTTTTAAAAATATTTTCTAATAAAATGTCAATCCCATTTCTAGTGATAAGCAGTGAAGAAACCTGATTTGCTTTCAAGGGACTATTTTTCCAACGGGGTTTGCTGGCATTCATCTACACACTAATGAAACACAAAAGTTCGGTTCTCAATATTTAGCTACCCCATGTTGACATTTGAAACCACTTTAAAGGAAAAGGGTATCATATCTGAATGTGCACAAACCTGGAAGGAGGTGGGAAAGGGCTAAGACCTTGGGCATCTTCCCTCAAGAAAATGAGCACTATTGATATTCACTCTTTACAAAATGAACAGCAAGCGTGAGCTGTGAAATGAAATCTTTACATCTCATAACTTCCTGAGCTTTGAAACCGCGCTAAGTAAACGGAATTTGAATAAGGTAAGAGGTGGGAAAAGGTGAAATATCTGTTATCACATCTGGATTAGGCCAGACATCCCAAGTTTCAACCTGTCAGGAAGTCTGGAAACATTACCTGGCAAGGATGGGAATATTTTTTTGGCAGAGAGTGCTGATTAATTTCTTCCCCCTGAGAAAACACCAGCAGTGAGAGGAAAAGGACATTTCCAGGCAAGCAACATAAACAAGCAACTTTTCAAGTAGCACAGCCCTTAGAAAATGTGGTCACTTTAGCCTAGTGCACAGTGTTAGGTACTCTCAGGCATGGGGCTTTAGAAGCAAAATTGCCCAAATGGGCTGCTGCCCAGCCTGGCGACGAAGGTCATTACAGAGTCGGTAGACCAGGGCAGAAGCCAGTAGCGAAAAACCCTTACTTTTCTCCATCCAGCTGCTTGCTGCTCCCTATCTACACCTAAACACAAACCTAGCTCACTAGTTCTTCAATTCCCCCTTTAAAGGACAAGGCAGACACTCCAATCTCAGCCAAATCTCATTTTATGCTCCTCTCACTTTGCTACAGAATTGTTTTCCTTCCACGCTGCATTTTTCTTGTACAATCACCAAACTGGCAGACTCTGAGTAGCTTGTCACAAAGAAAAAAGGTATTTGCATTTCATAGGAAATTAATCTAATCAGCAGCATGTTTGTAAGAGCCAAAGCCAGACTTGTTTACAAATGAACAATACCTAGGGGGAGGGGGTTAATCTTATTATAATATGACCTTCCAAAGCCTAGGACAAAATTGTTTAATTCCCATTGTTAACTCATTGTGCTGAAAGGCTACCGTGTCCGATGGCTTTTTCTAAACATAAGGAAGCAAGCTAAAAATCACCTTATTCTAATAAAATAGGAAGCAGGAGGTAAACTAATTGCAACCTTTAAGGCTGTGATGAAAATAGCTTTCCATAAAACAAGAATAAACAACATTGCAGTCGAATTTACCTATGCATAAAATGTAAACTAGAACTCAACATGCAGTAAGATATTAGTATCTTTACTGCCAGCATAATCTTAACTAATCATTTCTTATGTTATTTCTGTAGTTACAGTAAGTCACCTACATGAAATTTGACTGAATAAGGTTAGCCCCACAGCTGAAACGACTGGTTTTCTTCATTTGTTTGGTGTTGGGTTCCTCCGCCCCATTTCATAAAATGTTTCCTCATTAATGTCCCCACTCAGCTCCAATCTAGCCTCAGGCAAGATCAGTCTAGGCCCTTTGTAGAATGCCACTAACTCCAAATGGTTTTCTTCTTAACCGTCCCCTCCTTTGTAATACATAAAGGCATTCTTCAGAGACACTGTAATTATCCAAAGTGAGCTGTACTACTGCAAATTACTTTGATTTATCTGTAGTAAACATATTCTGTGTTTATATACACATTAAACCTCTGAATCTATGTGATGCAAACATTTATAGCATATAGCACGGATGAATACCAGATGACCCTGTAATGCTACATTCCTTCCTCTTCCTATCATATTGAGGGAAAAAAATAACCTTTGGCATCTTTCCATGTTTTTGAAAATACCTTTGAAAATGACTCAGAATATCAAACTTCACATTCTCAATCATTTCCCCTAAAAAGATAGCATTTGTCCATCCTCTGAGGCATGTGTTTCTGCATTTCCACTTTCTGCTTCATTACTGAGTAGGTCTTATCAGCAGCCCCAGTTGCTGTTGGAAAGATTGGAATTAAGCTTTTTTATTTGTCTTACATGGTTTACTCCGACAAGATTTTCTGCGTATTAGCCTCTTTGTTCAATTGAGAACGGGATACATTGCCCAGGCATTATAAAATTTACATCTTGCTTTTTCTCCTGTATTCCTTCCAAAATTGGATTGAAAGACAGAGTATAGTTTTTAATTAGAGCTCTGACTGACAATGGACATTTTCGCCCCTGAGCACGTGCATCTCTGATCAGTGTTGAGCTTTTATAAGAATCCTAATAGGAGCTGCTCACTACTTTCCTATAATCTGTCTGCAAGCAGTATAAGCACCAATGAAAATCTGGGGTATTCCTGACAATATCTATTTAAAGATCATCATCGCCAGATTAATCTGATCATGATCTACAAGGGAACGTATGGATCTAAAGCAAATGGGCTTTTCCTTTTCTCATCATGCAATCCAGGGTGAAGCCCCTGCTGACTTCAACAGAGTAAAACTGGAAGCAGTTCCTTCCCCTTTCCCCAGACATTTCTCTGAAAGTCATCCTTTTCATCTTCAGGTTGTCTTAATGATTTGAATGGTTTCAGAAGGGACAATGGTTACATCATTCGAGCATGGTTGAGAAACCCAGAATGATAGTAAACCTTGTTTTATAAGTTGGAGAATTGAGACTAGACCTGTCAGGAAATCAGAGGCTTCATCTTGGAGTTTGTAAAGAACAAGTAGCGAACATTATGCTGGCACAGAGAAACTTTGACTCTTCTCTTTGGAACTTTCTGACTCTTTAATTTCATAACATGTTACTTTTCCCTCTCCCTGGGGAGTCTGCCTCCTACACCCATCATTTAGACATTAAATTCCTCAGGACTCAGCAACAGCGCTTTTTGTTCTCCTGCAATATTTTCCTTTGAGGTGATCTGATCTATTTTCAGAGCTTAAAAATCTCCTAACATTAATGATTCCTGAAAGTCTAAGTACAAAATGCTCCAATAACATATAATTTTTTTTAAAAAAAATTACTTAATTTATTTTACAACCTGACCATAGTTTCCTCTCCCTTTTCTCCCATTCCCTTCCCCACCTCCCCTCCACCACCAGCCTCAATCATCGTCTCCTCTATTTCTGTTCAGAAAGGGTCAGGTCTCCCATGGCATCAGAAAAGCATGGCATATTAAGTTGCTGTCAGACTAAGCACCTCTGCTTGTGTGTAGGTTGTGTGATGCAATCCAGTATGAGGAATAGCTTCTCAAGTCAAAGCATTAGGGACAACCCTGCTCTCATTGTTAAGAGTCCCACAAGTAGACCAAGCTACACAACCATCATTGATGGCTTAGGTCAGTACTATGCAGGCTCCCTGGCTATTGGTTCAGACTCTGTGAGTTCCTATGGGCCACATTAATTGTTTCTGTGTGTTTTCTCGTGATGTCCTTGGCCCCTCTGACTCTTTCAATCCCTCCTCACTCTTTTCAACAGGATTCCCGAGTTTGACCCTAATATTTGACTTTGGATCTCTGTATCTGTTGCCCATCAGATACAAGATGATTGCTCTCTAATGACAATTGAGGGAGTCACCAATTTAATCACATGAGATGACCAGTTCAGGCTGCATATTCACTATTGCTAGGAGTGTTAGCTGGAGCGTTCATTTTCAGGGTCAGGTAGACATAGAAATTCTTATATCCAAATGTTCACTTGATTTAAGCATCTCACCTCTGATGTGGGAGTCCCCTCTGTGTGCTGTGATTACCACTAATGAATAAAGAAACTGCCTTGGCCTGTTGATAGGGCAGAACTTAGGTAGGCAGGGAAGACAGAACTGAATGCTGGGAGAAAGAAGGGTGGAGTCAAGAGACGCCATGGATCAGCCACTGTGCTGAAACTTTTTGGTAGGCCCATGACCTCGTGGTGATATACAAATTAATAGAAATGGGTTAAATTAATATTTAAGTGTTAACCAATAAGAAATTAGAGCTAATGTGCCAAGCAGTAATTTAATTAATACAGTTTCTGTGTAATTATTTCAGGTGTAAGCTGGCTGGGAGGCCGGGAAGAACAAGCAGCTCTCTCCCTTCTACATACCTCAAGCTACAGCATCTAAAAAGAAACTGCTAAATTTCTTTCCCCAAATTCTTTCTCATTATAAATTTTCTCAAATATGACTCAATAACAGTTAGCACCATCTTTTACTCCTATATGCTCTATCAAAATCGTAAGTAAGATATCTTATCTCAAATATCACAAAATCTGTCTGTAGCTACCAAGTATAATTAAAATAGCTCAATTATCTTCATTTCTATTATCACCTACCTATTCAAAATTATCAGCATTGCTCTTAATTAACTCATAACTTATTCCACAATTTCCAACTTACTTTGCATTATTACTTTATACTTTGTGAAATAGTTAAAGTGATCTTTAAAAATTATAATGAGCATCTCATCCATCTCATATTTAAAAGCTCTAACAGCTTTACAAACATTGCAGATAAGATCTAAAGTCATCATGGAAGCCTATAAGAAAGACTTTGTGATCTCTCTTCTACTCATCCAAGTAAGCTCAAGGTACTTTCATTGCACACTACATTGCAGCCATATTTATATATACTTTGTCACAACAAGCCACACTGAAAATGGCCTGAAGTTAAGCTCTGCCCTCTGCATCTAATTCTTCATCTTCTTCTCCTGGGTAGCATAGCTCCTAACTAGCCTGAACCTAGTGTCAAGTCCTCTGAAATGAAATATCTTTTCTAACCTGACTTGCCATTTTACTCATTTTTTTTAGTTTGTTGTAACTTTCAATGCAGTTATTACAATTACGCTGCTTACATTTTCATTTTCCTTGTCTTGGCTCATCACCTGCTATTTAAAAGTTCATTGATTCATTGTTCAATACTCCATTTCTAACCTCTACCATGGCACTGAATCCGTAATAAGCACTCAGTAGTTTGCACAGCTTGTACATTTAGTTTTATTTAGACTGACTCTTAAAATATGAAAAAGTATTGGCAACCTCTGATTATCACAAAGGATTTCCTCCCAATGAAGGAAGTATCTAAATAAGAGGCAGTAATAAATTTAAGCATAATGAAAGTAGTATTGCTCAAACACACAGAGAAGGTTAACGTGCAAAAAGAGGGGCTGGAGAGATGACTCTGTGTGTAAACTGCTTTCACTGCCTGAGTTCCTGATTTGGAAAACTGAATGCCATATCAATCTTCTGTAACTCCAGCATTGGAAGAAACTGAGACAGGCAGAACTCAGGGGCTTGCTGACTAGAAACTAAGCAAAATTCACTGTGTTCAGTGAGAGACCTCTTCTCAAAAAAAAAAAAAAATGTGGAGGAGATAGAGGAAGACATTCGGCATTGACCTCTCTGCATGTGCTCTCATAGACACAAAACCACAGACACAAAAAGAAATAAAGAACAAAACGAATGGTGACTTGTGCATATCTCTAAATGAGTACTAGTGATAGAAAGCAAAACAACCAAGGACTCCAGCTGAGCGTGGTAGTTCGCTTCTTATAATCTTCTCAGCAGATAGACACAGGCAGATTTCTATGAGTTGAAGGTAAGGCAGCTCCACAAAATGAATACAGGCAAGGGCTACATAATGAGACTCCCTCTAGCAAAAACAAAAAGAAAAACAAAATGAAAAAAAAAAAAAACAAGCGAAACCAGCACTAGGGAGCTGGCTCAGTCAGTAAGGTGCCTGTTGGGCAAGCATAAAGATTTCATTCTGATCCCCACCACCCACATCAAAGTCAGGTACAGCAGCATATGGTTTTAGTGTTGGTGCTAGAGAAGTAAAGGGGGAAGGGTTGCTTCAGCTCTCTGGCCAAGCAGCCTAGTGAACTCCAAGTGTAATAAGAGACCCTGTCTCAAAAATCTATGATAAATCAAGATATAGAAAGATAGCAAGTGTTGCCCTCTGGTTCTATATGCATATGCATCTACAAATACATGTATACACAGGTACATACATACACATAAACATATATATACACACACAACCTTAACACTCACAAGTTCACACATACACAACACACAACACACAAACACACATACATGTTGTAGGGAGAGTCTGCTTGTTCATCCCGGCTGCCTGGCTAGCTTACCCCCCAAAAATAACCACACAGAAATTGTATTAATTAAAACACTGCTTGTCCCGTTTGCTTTAGCCTCTTTTTGACTAACTCTCACATCTTGATTTAACTCATTTCTATTAATCTGTATATCGCCACTTGGCAGTGGCTTACCAGGAAAGATTTAACATGTCTGACTCTGGCGTCTCCATGACAACTCTCTCTTACTCTGCTTACTTTCTCCCAGCATTCAGTTCTGTTTTCTCTACCTAAGTTCTGCCCTATCAAAATGTCAAGGCAGTTTCTTTATTTATTAACCAATGAAAGCAACACATAAACAATAGGATGTCCTACACCACATACACACAAAGAAAGTTGAAGATGCAGACTAATGTCATTGCTAAAATGTTATCAGACTTTAAGAAAACTCAGTTATAGGTGTAAATTCACATTAAATGAGAAAGCATGCACTACATGTTCAAACTCACCATTTATGCCACTATCAAAACTCTGAAGGATTATATATAAATCTAATATTTGCAAGTACTCTAGTGACAAATTATAAAATTACATCCATAGATTAATATATGTCTAAATATATGAAATAACATAGCATATTCATGAATTGCAGAGTCAATATTGAAAATGTCACATTTTCCAAATATCAAAATTCCAACTTTATTTTTGTGTGTATGTATTTCACTGTATAGCTTATCAAATTAGTAACACAACAGGACATCTGTAGTTAATAAATATGTATTATATATTTGATATTGCTCAGAGTAAATGCCTCTGCACAAAAAACATAAATGAAGAGATAGAAATGTTAATTAGCTCTATTTAATCATTCCATGGTTTATACATGATCAAAACAACAGATTGCACGCCATAAATATATATATAACTATTGTATGTTCATTAAAATAACTATAATTAAGAGACAGAAAATGCAAGGAATCAAGAATAACCAAATATTTTGAAAAGGAATTGAGGGAGAGATTTTCTGCATATATTAAAAATTGTTTCATAATGAGGAAGTTGTAATAAAAGCTATAATATTAAGATCTTGTGGGAAGCGGGGAAGAGCTGAGTGTGTGAAGTCCTGAGTGGGTGTGCATTGTTAACATTAGCTCACCATGTCAAGGACCAAAGCCTCACACTCATAGGAAATTGGCAAAACCTTCCCTGCAAAGTGAGACTCAGAGCTGAGCCAAGTGCAAATGTTTACAGTTTGTTAGAAAAAGCACATACTGGCTTTGTGGGAGCCTAGGCAGTTTGAATGCTCACCTTATGAGACCTCGATAGAGGTGGGCAGTCCTTGGGCTTCTCACAGGTCAGGGAACCCTGATTGCTCTTGGAGCAGATGAGGGGGGGGGGGACTTGATCGGGGGAGGGGGAGGGAAATGGGAAGCGGTTGTGGGGACGAGGCAGAAATCCTTAATAAATAAATAAATTTAAAAAAGAAAAAAAAAAAGAAAAAGTCTACTGCAGCTCTCTCCCCCTAGATGTTTGTGATCTAAAGACTGCCCCCCTATAGAGACTGCTTTTATTGAGATGAGCTAAACCTGTCTGTGTCATAAATTCAGTTGTCCCATACACTCTGCCTACTTTCTCAACTGTATACAGTAACCCACCTGCATGTCCAATAGCATATCATAATGTGCTATACTAACCAAGGACTGTAGCTGCTCCATCAGAGAGCTCAAGCCACCAGATATGAGCTTTTATGTATCTATTTATATCAGCATCTGTCTTTTGTTCATTCACTGGACTCCCCTGCTCAGGTGGAGTGAAGATATTTCAATTTCATTGATTCTTGACTTGTGTTTGGGAGGTGTGCCCTTGGTTTCCAGGAAAGGGAGGGGAAATGAATTTGACTACTTGACAACAACTGAATGAGTGAATAAATAGAAAAAAAAATGCATAGTGGACACTGATGGAGGCCTAAAGAATGCTCCCATTTATGTAGGTTTACCTGCTTTCACCTCACATTTGGCAAAAAGAAAGAAAGGAAGGAAGGAAGGAAGGAAGGAAGGAAGGAAGGGAGGGAGGAAGGGAGGGAGAAAGAAAGGGAGGGAGGGAGGGAGAGAGAAAGAGAGGGAGGGAGGAAAAGGGAAAAGGGAGGAAAGAAAGAAAGAAAGAAAGAAAGAAAGAAAGAAAGAAAGAAGAAAGAGAAAGAAACAATCAATGCATAGGCAAAAATAACTAGAGTTATTGATATTTCACAACACAAGTTTCCGTATCCTGAATTGCAAAGATAGTATGAATTTGATGATCATATCTTGGTTTTTATGTCATTTAGCAATGTTGAATGCTTGGGACAAAGTTGAAGAATCAGGAAAGAGGACTGAGTCTTTTACAAATATTAGACAAGGCTTATAAGAAGCCTTCACTAGTTTTTGCAAAGGCTGACTTCAGCTGTAAATAGAATAATATTATATCAGTAAGTTAGCCAATTATTAGTTGAATCTTTGATTTTTAGAAATGTTAATTCCAATTGCAAAAGGGTGATTAGGCCTTTAAAGGGATAATTAGCACCCATACATAAATAGATCAGATATTGTATCTCACAGTTACAATGCTACTTTGATGGGAGAAATGATTTGTAAAATTTTTTTAGAAAGATTAAACTGTTGGATGTTTTAATTAAAGGATAATTCAAATAACAAGGTCATTTGAAATGGAATTGTAGGTATTGGGTTCCAAAAAACAATGTTTTTTTCCTAGAAATAATCTAAACTGAAGCTCCCAGTCTTCTGGAGTTTACTGAAGGTGTGGCAAATTCTAAAGGAAATTTTTAGGATTCTAAAAGAAAAATTGAGACTTTATCAATTAACAGGAAGATATCTATACTAATGCTAAAATTGCCTTATTATGGGTTAAAATAAACACTGGCAAAGAGTTCACAGTAATTTGGGGAAAGAAATTAGCAATAAATATCCCAATAGTAATAGACTTCATTTTATAGAAAGAACCAATTGAATCATCCCTCACATTGTACGAGGAACAACAATTTCTAGAATTTCTACATTTTATATTGAAGCAAGTAAATCAGGAAAGTTTGGTTATATGTCAGGAAAAATAAGTGAAGAAGCTCAAAGCCCTTATGATTCAGTTCAAAAATTAGAATTATATGCTACTCTTATTGTATTATTAGATTTTTCAGAACCTCTTAATATAGTTAGTTATTGACTCTCAATATGCAGACAGAGTTATTTCATATATTGAAACTGCTGAAGTTATTCCAGATGATTCTGAAATAACTTTGTTATTTATTCAATTCTACAAATAATCATAAATAGAAGTTATCCTTTATACATAACATATATCAGATCCCATACATGTCTACCAGGCTCTCTAGCACAAGTAATGATGAAATTGATCAGCTAATGTTAGAAAATGTGCTAGAATTCTTAAAGTTTTATAAGAAACACAATGTTTATAGCAAAGATTTAAAGAAAGATTGTTCCATCACTTCGCAACAAGGTAAGGAAAGATCCTGCTTGTTCTTTGTATAAACAAACTCCATTGCCTGCAGGAAGTAACCTAAATGGTGTTCAGGAAACTGAAATTTGACAAATGGATGATGGAGGAAGGTCATTGGCTAATAAAGGCACTGCCCTGGCCCATTTTATTGGTTAGAGGATAGGTGGGAGGAGTAAACAGAACAAAATGCTGGGAGGAAGAGGAAGTGAGCTCAGAGACTCCACAGCTCTCTTGGGAGCAGACGCCTCAGAGAGAGACACCATGCCCCGCTCCCGGGATGAAGCTCCGACCCAGGATGGACTAGGCTGGAATCTCCCCGGTAAGCGCACCTTGGGGTGCTACATACAGATGATTAGAGGTGGGCTAAATTAATATGTGAGAATTAGCCTAGAAAAGAATGGGCCAGGCAGTGTTTGGAGGAATACAGTGTCCGTGTAATTATTTTGGGCATAAGCTAGCCGGGCAGGCGGCCGGGGGTGCTGAGAATACAGCCCTGCCGCCCCATATTACTACATATGGCGCCCCACGTGATGGACTAAATCCACTTAAAAAACCTGAGAAGACTTAAAAATAAGGGAGCGAGAGTTTAACACAGATTTTTGCTGTTTGTTGGTGGCGTGCTGTAGAGAGATTTCCTGATTCGGCAACAGTAGCAGAAAAAAAACGCTGTGTCATTTAAAGCGCGACTTCCTGGGGCTGTGCCGCCATTGCGATCTCGGTCTGGCTCCTGCAGGAGACAGAGCTTTTGAATAGACCATTTGGAGTAAAGTGCTACGATTTGTTTGATGGCAACTAGACTCGCTGTGTTCTCGGGTCTGCTCTGCTTGCTAGAGGCAAGCAAGCACCTCATCTAAGAGAGGCTTCCTGACTCAGCTTTAGCTGCAAAGCCTGCAGCTCGTTAAGAGGTCCTGCCACGAAATACTTAACGGTGTTGACGAAAAGCTGAACGCATGCTTTTCGGTTTTCAGCCGTAGCAGGAAAAAAGCTGCGCCGTTTAAAAATGCTGGCTTTCTGGGCCATCCTGCCAGGGCAAACTCTGACTGTTTGAGGCAGGAGGGCCGGCTACCAAGAGAGGACGTGAGTGTTGTCTGTTGTAGCTCACTTGCTGGCAGGGACCTTGAAATGCCATACAGTTGTTGCAGTAAACATGGCTACAGCCTGTATATCCTCCATGAGGCTGGAAAGCTAAGGAATGGACTGGATCTAGCTGGCAAAGCCACGCCTTTAATCCTACCCATATTGCTCAGTAATTTAAAGGCTCGTGTGGTCAGAAAAAGAGAGATATACAGTAAAGAGAGATTCAAAGACAAAGAAAATTTTTAAATGGTTTACAGTGTGTTAAAAATATATGCAGACTAAAAGTTGAAGTTCTTAAAGTAAAAAACATAAAAAAAAGGAAGAGAGTTGTTGTGTGTGGTAGCACACGCCTTTAATCCCAGTGCCTAGAAGGCAGAGACAAACAGATCTCTCTGAGTTCAAGGTGTAGTAGTGTACACCTTTAATCCCGAATGCCTGGGAGGCAGAGACAGGCGGATCTCTGAGAGTTCAAAGACAGCCTGGTCTACAGAGTTACTTCAGGTCAAAGATACAGAGAACCTGCCTCAAAAAGCAAAGAGTTAAAAGTAAAAATAAACAAAATAGAGGTTAAAACACAGCTGCACAAAGATGGAAAATACACAGAGAATTTTGATACTGTATGCTATTATGCTCTCTTTGAATTGTTTGAATGCTGAGGAAGGACAAACAACTGCTAAAAGATATTTGTTTATAAATGCTGCTGAACTAATCCAACATAGACACTTTGAAAATGCCTTAAATTTGAAATTTGGATCTAAGGACATGATACTTTGGAAAGGAGTTTCTTATTTTGTTTTCACAGAGGATGAGACGCTGTTCATTTCTTCTATTCCGATTTGGTATGATGGACCACGCCCTCCTGAAGGGTTGCAGTGAACATCTTCAGAAAATTGCTTCGCTCAACTGCCAACTGAGATGAAACTAGCACACAGGTTATATCATGAAAGACCTAATTAACGACGCCCCCATTCAGCAGGAAGCAGTTTGGAGAGAAAAAACTGCGCCCATGTTCCCAAATATTGTTTATAAATGTTCTTTTACATTTAAAGGGGGATATGATATAGATATGAATAATTTGCATTAGTATAGACTTTGCTTTATTGATAGAGATTTAAGGTCAATTTTGTTATATGTATAAGTGTTTCTGATTTTGATTAAGGTATTGTGATTGTGTAGTTCATTTAAATATGTACTGTATAATTATGAAATATAGGTTGTTAATGGAGAATCATCGATAATAGTAAAGCTTGTAGTCATGTTAGTTAGATTTGCTAGATATATAGAGATGTATTTCAGTTAGATAGACATTCTTCATGTCTTTCAAAGATTACAGAATAGGACATTTAATGTTTTAATAACTGAGGACTTTTCATGACAATGAGACACTCTGCTCCTGGCAGCACCAATCTACTTCAAGAGGAAGATGGGCATCGAAGAGGCTCGTTATGGAGTTTTGATAGCCATTTGGGCAAGAAACTGCTCTTGCCTGGACTATTGCATAAACTGGACACAGAGAACCCGCAGAGAGAGGACTACTGAACTTCCCTAAGGTGAGATGATCTTTCGGGGTTCCTGATTCATGAAAGAGTCTGCAAGACATTCTGCAGGACACAACAGATAGTGACTGAACTGACTTTGAATTTTCCTGCTTTATGGAAATGTCTGCTGGATACCATGGGCCTGAAGGCTGAACATGGATGCCCCAACGGTACAGAGGAACTTTGGGTGACTGTCCAGGCAGCAAGATGTCTCTGTCATTTCTAGAGTTTTAAAAGTTGCTTTTTTTCTTGTTTGCTTAGGTAGTATTGTATCTTTCTGGAGTCTTTGATGGAGTTAAGAATAGTTAGTTATAGTTATAGTTTTCCTTAGTTATGATAAAGATTATTGTAACTTTTACTTGATAACTGTTTTGTTATATGTAATTTTGCTATGTTAAAGCCTTTTTTTTGTTTAAACCGAAAAAGGGGAAATGATGGAGGAAGGTCATTGGCTAATAAAGGCACTGCCCTGGCCCATTTTATTGGTTAGAGGATAGGTGGGAGGAGTAAACAGAACAAAATGCTGGGAGGAAGAGGAAGTGAGCTCAGAGACTCCACAGCTCTCTTGGGAGCAGACGCCTCAGAGAGAGACACCATGCCCCGCTCCCGGGATGAAGCTCCGACCCAGGATGGACTAGGCTGGAATCTCCCCGGTAAGCGCACCTTGGGGTGCTACATACAGATGATTAGAGGTGGGCTAAATTAATATGTGAGAATTAGCCTAGAAAAGAATGGGCCAGGCAGTGTTTGGAGGAATACAGTGTCCGTGTAATTATTTCGGGGCATAAGCTAGCCATGTGGGCGGCCGGGTGTGGGGGACGCAGCCCTGCAGCCCCATACTACTATAAATGGATGTATTTCATTTTGTAGATTTTGTAAAATTAAAACATGTGCACCAAACCAAGAGTTAAATGGGCAATTTTTTGAGTTCTGAAAAAGTTGATTCTGTAATTACACATTTATTGGTTGTTATGGCAATTATGGAAATACTTGTGCAGATTAAGGATAACAATGCTCCAGCATATATCGCTAGTAAAACAAAGGGTTTTTTTGCATATTTATTTGAAAGATGTGTTGATCTCAGAATTGAAAACAGAATATGTGTTACATGGGAGAGGAGAAAACTTTTGTTTCCACAGAAGAAAAGCTATGGATACCCTCAAAGTTTATAAAGATTATATTCAAACAAAAGTGGCCTCTTGATTAGAAGAGGTGATATTTCATCCAACAATGTGACCATCCAAACTAAACTTACAAGACTAACAAATTCCTTTCATTTGATCAGTTATAATGTGCCCAAAAAGAAAGTCCCCAAAGCTGGGGTTGGGGCAGTATTTTGTTTTGGTCTTTCCAGGAGACCACTGAACAAATAGGACATGGGAAGAAGGGCGAATCATCCAGAAAAAAAAAATGTCCCAAGGAAAAGAGTAGATTAGTCTCTTAATGCTCACTTTCAACAGGACAATATTTCATAAATCTCCCCCAAATACTTGTTTATGGTACTCTCTACAAACATAAAAAGCAAATGATCCTTTTGTCATTCGAATTCAATAAAAAATCAAACTTGGCTTTGGAGTGTGGCTCTATAATTCTCTAAACCCAATCATGCTTATTTAAAAAATATCCAAAATTTCTGTTTCATATCAGAGCCACTTGATATTTAACAGAAGCAAAACCAAAATTAAGAAAAACCAAAATATTGCCACTAATCTCATAATCCTTTGGTTTCATTTTTACTCCTTTTTTTTTTCTCTGTAGCTTTTGGTTCTTGTCCTGGAACTAGCTCTTGTAGAACAGGGTGGCCTCGAACTCACAGAGATCTGCCTGCTTCTGCCTCCTGAGTGCTGGGATTAAAGGCGTGTGCTACCACCGCCCGGCTCAATTTTACTCTTTAAAGCATTTTAAGGCATACATATTTTCTCAAAATTTATAAGATTAATATAAATATTTAAATTTTATAACAAGATATTAATGGTCATGTATAATATTAACTAATTCTAGATATAAGTTTCCTCTAGCTTGCAATACATGATTTCAGGCTTGAGTCAAAAGCAGTAACTAGAAACTAAGTTTATGTACCCCAGATGTATTTAACAGATTGTGGTCCTTGAAACCTCTTTGAGATCTGCTGTATATGAATAGTTCATTTAACTATGAACTACTCCTGGCAGTGACCTTTGAGATGTTTAAGAAGATGATTGGATACTGAGATGATAAATCCACATGGATTGTGGAAATGCCACTAAGCTAACAAACACCATCTAAAGAAAGCTTCAAACTACTACAAAGTGTGAAGAACAACTTCAAAGATGAGCTTGAATGGTCCAGCCTCATAGACTATTCCAGTCAGGACATTAAATAAACCACAGACTTTCCCATCACATCAAGATTGGACAACAGCTTACTCTCCCAGCACTTAACCATTATCTCAACTTTTCTTAGTGTCCCCCAAAGATGCTGTCACTCCCAGACAACAGGAATTAATTTTAAGAATATGATGCCCTCATTTCCAAGAGGTAGTGTGGGAGGTTTTTGGTTGTTTGGTAAATTATGGATGTTTATCATTTTTAGGGGGATTTGTTGCACGTTGTTACTGGTGAAGGTCAAGAAAAAAAAATCAAAGCAAAGGGGGTTAGATTCAGGGATCTCTTCCTGAAAAGAAAAAAAGAGGGATAGAGAAATGATAGAATAAAGGGTAGATTACTAAATCTACTATAAACAAAAAAAAAACAGCTACCAGCTCAAATATTTTAGATTGATATGGATTTTTGTATATTGATACAAATTTCAGGTTATTTTTTCATAACATATTGCATATAAGTTTCTACTCTTGTTTAAGGTATTATACCTATGTATCTTATTTTAAAATGTAAAATTAAGTTTTAGTCTTTAAAAACTATTATTACAAACTACTTAGGAGAATAAGAAATACAGTTTAACAGTCATCTGTAACAATCAAATTTGTAGACATGTTAGGTATGGTCATAAGGTTAAACAGACATAAGTTTTAGATAGGCAGACTTCAAACACTTCAGAGACATACAGAATATGCCATTTAAAATGCTTTAATAACAAAAAGCTTTTCATGACAATGAGATATGTCTGTTCCTCTTAGTAACAATTTACATCAGAGAAGATGATGGGCACCAAAGAACCTCCCTATGGAGCTTGTTTTCACTGAGGCAAAGCTAGCCACTGGAATATGAACTGACTTTTTCTGAACTGCTAAAAGTAGGCTGTACAAACTGAAAACCAGAATACAAAAGAAGGTGACTGCCTAACTTTGGCAAGACAGGGTAGGACTATCCTACAAAATCCCTGTTTCACGAAAAAGTCTGCCAGACTTTTTTTACACCAATAGGCTAAATATGAATGTCGCAACATTGCAGGGGAAACTTGGGTAACTGTTCAGGCAGCAAGCTGTCTCTGTAACTTCTATAGGTTTGGAAATTGTTCTATGCTTCCTGTTTACTCAGGTCATATTTTATCCTTCTCAGGTCTCTGACAGTGGTTGAAAATTAGATAGTTATACCATTGCTTTGTTGCCAAATTCAGAAAAGAAACTTCCAAAAAGAGATGTAAAGTTTATAAGGTTGAAAGACACAAAAGCTTAAATTGTTTGTTTATCTAAGAAATGTTTTAAGATTTGAAAGAACATTTTAGGCTGGTAATACATGTTATGATAGAAAGTTATTTAGGTATGAGATGCTGGATTCATCTAGATAGAATTGGATAATAGAATATGTTCTCCAAATTTAGAAAATACAAATGTACTAGACTTGTTTGTATAATTTTTGCTTGATAATTGTTCATTTTGTAGATAGTTTACTTTGTTAGAGTTAAAACCTTTCTTTTCTATTTAGACAATACCTGATAATTGTTCTTATCATATATAGTTTTACTGTGTTAGAGTTAAAATCTATCCATTTTATTTACACAATACTTGACGATTGTTCTTATTGTATGTAGTTTTACTGTGTTAGAGTTAAAAATCTTTCTATTTATACTTTGATAAAAGGGGGAAAAACTATGGGATATTTGATTGCACTGACACTTTGAGGCTGTTCATAAAGTTAACCTTGACTCAGGGGAGGGAGTCAATGACTAGCTGGCCAGAACTAGTCATGGAGAAGCCAGGAATAGGAATAAAGACATTCATATGAAAGAAAAGGGAGGGACTTGGATTTTTCTCCTGGGCTTTTATAATCTGGGAAGTTTGGGGAGAGGTTGGCTGGTTAGTCCTTAGCTGTGTTATTGATCTATCAGGCTTTAATCCCAACATATGACTCCCAAGTTTTAATTGGTAATAGACAACTTAGATAAACACACCATGAGAATGGGTCTCTCTCTCCTCTCTCTCTCTCTCTCTCTCTCTCTCTCTCTCTCTCACACACACACACACACACACACACACACACACACACCTGCTACTAAGACCAATTTCCTTCTATTTCCTTGCCTCATTCAGCCCTGATATGAGGGTTTGTGAAAAAAGTACTCTGAAGAGTGAGGGGAGGGGAGATTGTGGTCAGGGATTATTGTGATAAATGCCATAAAAACTAATTTAAAGGAAGAAGGATTCATTTCGGGTCACGGTTACAGAGACCTCAATCTATAAAGGGTTGTTTTCATGTTTTTGTGCCTGTGACAAGTCAGAAATATCATGGAAAAGGGCAAGATACACCATTGGAAAAATTCTGTCATTGAAACACTTGATCTAATGGGGCCCACCTTCAAGAGTCCACACCTTACAACAGCCCCTTCAAATTCTGAAATCAATACACTCTTCATTATGTCAGTACTCTAGACTGTCTCTAGACATGTCTTTGGGATATATTCAATGCTTTATTTTTGCTAATATCCTAGAGCTTCTTCAATCTGATCAGGATTCAGCATTACATGTTCATAGTGAAAGCATCTCTGAACTTCATCAGTAGTAGGTTTAGTAAGAATGTAAATTGAGGTTATTCATTTGATCAAAACCCATATGGTAACAATATTTTACAAGCTACTATGGCATTAGCCATGGATACAAAACTTAGTGTAATTTATTTGATTAAACTCTCAAAACAAAGCTAATCTAACTTGCATTGTCTAGAGCTGCATACTAGGTAGTAAAAGAATAAATAAGGAAGTCAAGAAGTAGACACAGTTTCCTTAGGAGATGGGGGAAGGATTGTGATGAGAAGGTTGCTCGAAAGTTGCGTTTAGAGGACAGTGCTTCTTGGTGGGGATAATGATTTCACCAGTCCACTTTATAATTTATGAAGTTGTACAGTTATATCTATTTAAGAAAGGGTTGCTGGGTAGTAAGTTAGTGATTAGAAATAATAATGACACCCTACTTATTTCATTCCCTGCTTCTTTATGTTTAATGATATCAGTCACGTGATTCCTTTGTTAAGTCAGAAGGTAGGCAATTTTCAGTCCTGTTGCTCGATTCTTTTTCAGACATTTAAAGCCTTTGCTAAGGACAAATTCCCTGAGAACACCAGTTCCTAAACCCACTAGAGATTACCAATATATTCTTTGTAATCCTAGTATCCTATTAGTAAAGGCAAGTTCAAGGGAAATGTGCCTCACTGATCATGTCCACAACTTCAAATCAATATAATGCCTGTCCCCAGGGCATAGTTGAATAACGTGAGTAATGCAGTTGTCATTAAAAAAAAAAAAAATGAAACTAGCCCAGTGTTTCCCTTTACCAATATCTTAAGCCCATGAGAAAAAAAGAGAAAGAGCAAGGAGAGAGGGAGGGAAAGAAGGAAGGAAGGTCCCCTAATACAGTATTTCTGAAGATTCCAACATTTTCCCCCAGCACACATGTGTTTTTTTTTTTAAGCACTTCCTTTTCTAAGCGGTTCTTTCTTGACATCCATCTACATCTGGTCATCAATTTCTATTACCAATAAGAATAAGAACCTGGGCCAAAGAAGTCTTACATCCTCCCTATAGCATAGATATTTTTCTAACTCCTTTTTATCTTAATTTATTTAAAAGAATGAATTTATTTCTTCGATCTAGAAATACAAAGAGAATAATAGATTCTTAATTTCATGAGATTTTGAGGGATTGTTTTGTTTGTTTCATTTTAGTTTTGTTTGGTTTTTGATGAGGAAGTGAGGTTGTTTTGGATGCGTGAAAATAGAATTCAAGCTGAAATGAATGATGAATTGTATTTTACTGGTAGAGTTCTCTGTTATATAGTATGTTTTAAGAAATGTAGCTTTGTATTTTTAATTAATACTATAAAGAGAACATTTCAAACATGTTAGCAACTGCCTTGAAGAAAAGCTTGCTTCAGCAAAAACAGCTGTCAGCTGAGTTATCAATTTAAGCAAAGTTGTAAAGACTTAGTCTCTGCTTTCTTCCAAGTTTCCCTATTTTGGGAG
Source organism: Microtus oregoni (assembly GCF_018167655.1). Lineage (NCBI taxonomy): Eukaryota > Metazoa > Chordata > Mammalia > Rodentia > Cricetidae > Microtus > Microtus oregoni. The sequence continues at coordinate 23,418,858 of NW_024543060.1, forward strand.
ATCTAAATTTGTGAAGGTAATACACTTGAACCTCTGTGATATGTGTGTGTGTGTGTGTGTGTGTGTGAGTGTGTGTGTGTGTGTGTGTGTGTTTACCTGTATGTGTGTACATATATGCATTATGTGTCTTTGTGTTTGTGTGTTTGTGCCCATGTGTCTGTGTGTATGTACCTACTAGCTTTTTGTCAGTTTTTTTATTGACCTAAAGTAACTGCAATATCAGGCTAACATTTCCACAATAAAGATAAAGTGGCTTAAACAACAGAATTTTCTTTTGTCTTTCTGGAAGCTTGTGTCCAAGTACAATCAGCAGGATTGGCTCCTCTGAAGATGTCTCTCCTTGGCTTATGGGTCGCCATCTGTGCCTTCCAACAGCATACATCTTTGATGGTTTTTGTTTTTTGTTTTTTCACTAAAGTTCACTGGTCACATTGGGCTAAGGCCTTATACTGAATAATTTGTTCATATTTCCTTTAAGTCCTTATAGGCCTATGTTTGAATTTAGTTCCAGTGAGAATTAGTGACTTTACATGGGAATTTAGTTGGACAGGTTAGTCTGGATACAAGCATTTTTGCCTTGGTAAATTTTTATGTAACCATTCTGCAGGTTATACCAGGTAGCGTAATAAGTTCCCAGGTGAATAACTCCATATTCCTTTTCTAAAGGGAAAAAAACAATAAAACAAAACATATTATATGCTCACTTCTACCCTTCAATTATAAAACAAAAAACGAATATTTAAATGTGTGGAAAATATAAAATAATATATAAATCTTTTTATATGACCTGCAAAAGACTGGATCTTCCAAACTCAAAAGGAAGCAGAGAGGAGATGGGCAGTAAGTGCTGCAGTCATTCCTAAATACTTCTCAAGGGTCTTCCCTTTGGCCAAATGCCCATAGCAAGCATCTTTCTTTCTATATGTATCTCCTCTCCCCCTTCTCTTTCTCTCTCTGTCTCTCTCTCTCTGTCTCTCTCTCTGTCTCTCTCTCTCTGTCTCTCTCTGTCTCTCTCTCTCTCCTTCTGTATTTGTGTGTGTGGTGTGTGTTTGTATGTGTGTGTGTGTTGTGTGTGCATTTGTGAGTAGGTATATGTATGTGTTTACGTTACTATGCCTGGCTTTTTTTAAAAAAAAATGTTTTTGAGAATTTCACACTCAAGTAGTATGTTTATAATACTTTAATTTCCCTCTCTCCTTGCTCCAATTTCTCACATGTTCCCCTCAACTCCCTATCAAATTCATGGTCTCATCTTTTTTTAATTATTATTATACATACATGTGTTTGTGTGCATGTGTGTGGGTTTCTATAGCTGAGTGTATCCATTACAGTGTTACTCATATGCATATTTGTTTGGACTGACTGGTTTGGACACTTCACCTGGCTTTTTGACGAGGATTCTAGGGATCAAATTTAGGTCCTCATGTGCTTGCAAGGTAAGCATTTTCATTGTGACATCACTCCCTTCCTCCATCACACAAATGAAGCAAGCAAACACCGAAAGACAGAAGGATGGTAGATCCACAATAAGAGACAGAACTATAGTCCATACCTTCACATCATGCTCCTCGGATCTTCTCTTTCCCTCCATTTTCTCCAAGGCTGAATTATTATATCTATCTGCATCATTCCTTGCTTACATGTTTGAGCATTTTACTGTTTCCCGCTGATTCTATTCTAATCTTGGTATCTGGAGATAGACAGCCATTCATAATGAGACACCATTAAACCATGTAACCCTGTTTCTTGCTATTCCACTTTGTGAATGATCCTGAAATGGAGATCTCTACAGCAGCCTCCTACTTCTTTCTTGTGTTGCCTAGAATTCTCATTTTACTTTATCTGTGCCCAGGACACTGCTCTGCTTTCAGCCACAACTCAAAGACTGCAGTATGAGCTACTTACTTTCTGGCAAGAGAGATTAGTCTCGCCCCAGGAGACCACAGGGTACTACTATTCATACCTAAATTATAGTCTTAATGATATTATACAATATTTGTTAATTTTTATCCAAGCCTAGCCTGCAGGCTGAAGTAACTCCAACACTACATTTTATGTATATTTGTAGCCTCAGCTCACCACACATGGTAGCTCATTAAGTATGATTTTGATATTTAGCTTGATGCATTTTTAATCTCTCAACAAATACGTACATAAGTATTATGAGTCCAGTAGGCAAGACCCTCACCACAGGTCTGAGATAGTTATGCCTAAGCTCAATATTTGATAGGCCCTTGCTGAGCTAAAACTCTAATGGAAAGAAAGACCTCAAACAACTCACGGCAAAGTGATTGTTTCACTGTTAAGTTCTTTAGAGTAGTAAAGATGAGAATGTATTACAATATGTCACAGATAAACTGATTTAATCTAAGGAAAAAATAGTGTTTTCTAAGAAAGCTGAGAAAGAGGGGGTTAAGAGATAAATAGTTGAGGAGCGTGTAGGGAAAGAAAAGAGACAAGAGATTAATTAGGCCATTGCGACCAATACACAGCTAAGGGAAGGTGATATGAGTTATTATTAGCCAGTGTATTTGTCATAAATAATTTTGCTTAACGTTTGACAGGAAACACATTTGTTTATTATTCATTTAGTGCAATGAAATTAGATTTTTTTCTAATACATTAACGTTGGTAAAAAAGAATACTTCAAACAAAGTAAAAGCAAAGAATATAATAATAAGAACACACAGAGATATGGCATCAACAGTAAGGGCATGAGAGAAATATTAATGATATAGAGTAAAGGTATACCAAGCAAGTGGGGAAAATGTACAAAGAGTTATGGAAAGAATTTGAAAGACTACAAAACTTCTGGAAGCCCCTTGTGGATAAAGATCCAAATGGAAAAAGCCCAAATGTTAGAAGGCAAGGCCTACAATATCAAGACAAGGCCTAGAATGACAAATGAAGAATATTTTTTGAAAAACTCTATTAAGGGAAAGGTAGAAAAATATCAGAAAACTACACGAGAATAAACAAGGATGAGGTGTGTGCAAGAAGAACCCATTTGGTGTTACTTCTTCCCAACAAGAGAAGGATTTCAGAAAAGGAATGACCATCACCTCCTCCTGCAGTGCTGAGGAGATGGGCTGGAAATCAATAGGCTCAACTGTGGCTGGTGTGTAGTCCTTGATGTCCAAAGTTGAAGAAGTGATCAAGTATAAGGCTCTTATCTATCTTCATGCAAATTTATGATAGATGAGAAGTAGGTCTCAGAAGAAATCTGTCTTCTTCGAAGATAGCCTGTCTCAGGGTCCTGAACCAATCATTCATTGAAATATAGTCTTCAAATTTTTGTCTCTGTAAATAGGCTATAGAAAAGGAGTAGGATTTTAAATTTCACTAATATTTCATATTTGCCTTTGATCACACATTGATATTAACTTAGTAGATGTCTGATCCTGGGAAAGTTATTTATATGTTTGGAATTCAAGTTTCCCTTCTTTTAGCAAAGGAAATTTAAAAAGACAATGAAAACCTTTGTTGCATTTAAGAATAACGCACGAATAGGGTCATTTCAGGTTCCCTATTCTCAACTGCCCAAGGAACTAACTGGGGACCTCAGCTTGGGCACCTGGGAGCCCCTCTAGGGTCAGGTCTCTTGCCAACCCTAAAGTGGTTCCCTTAACTAAGAATTGTGGTTCCGTGCTCCCCTGTCCAACCTTCCTTTATCCCAATCCTCCTGCTTTCCCAAGGCCCGACCTCCTTCCCTTCTAACTTTTCTCTCCCCATCTCCCCTTACCCCCAACCCACCCCACCCCAAGATCCCAATTTTCTCCCCGGCAATTTGGTCTACTTCCCTTAGCCAAGAGGATAACTATATGTTTTTCCTTGGGTTCCCCTTCTTACTTAGCTTCTTTAGATTCACCTATTGTAGACTCCGTGACCCTTATTTATGGCTAGAAACCAATTATGAGTGAGTACATCCCATGTTCATCTTTTTGGGTCTGGGATACCTCACTCAGGATAGTGTTTTCTATTTCCATCCATTTGCATGCAAAATTCGAGAAGTCATTGTTTTTTACCGCTGAGTAGTACTCTAATGTGTAGATATTCCATACTTTCTTCATCCATTCTTCCATTGAAGGGCATCTAGGTTGTTTCCAGGTTCTGGCTATTACAAATAATACTGCTATGAACATAGTTGAACAAATGCTTTTGTCATATGATAGGGCATTTCTTGGGTATATTCCCAAGAGTGGTATTGCTGGGTCCAGGGGTAGGTTGATCCCGAATTTCCTAAGAAACCGAAACACTGACTTCCATAGTGGTTGCACAATATTGCATTCCCACCAGCAATGGATGAGGGTACCCCTTCCTCCACAACCTCTCCAGCAAAGGTTATCGTTGGTGTTTTTGACTTTAGCCATTCTCACAGGTGTAAGATGATATCTCAAAGTTGTTTTGATTTGCATTTCCCTGATTGCTAAGGAAGTTGAGCATGACCTTAAGTGTCTTTTGGCCATTTGAACTTCTTCTGTTGAGAATTCTCTGTTCAGATCAGTGCCCCATTTTTTAATTGGGTTAATTAGCATTTTAAAGTCTAGTTTCTTGAGTTCTCTATATATTTTGGAGATCAGACCTTTGTCTGTTGCGGGGTTGGTGAAGATCTTCTCCCAGTCAGTAGGTTGCCTTTGTGTCTTAGTGACAGTGTCCTTTGCTTTGCAGAAGCTTCTCAGTTTTAGTAGGTCCCATTTATTCAATGTTGCTCTTAATGTCTGTGCTTCTGGGGTTATACATAGGAAGCGATCTCCTGTGCCCATCTGTTGTAGGGTATTTCCCACTTTCTCTTCTATCCTTTTCAGTGTGTTCGGGCTGATATTGAGGTCTTTAATCCATTTGGACTTGAGTTTTGTGCACGGTGAAAGATGTGGGTCTATTTTCATTCTTCTACAGGTTGACATCCAGTTGTGCCAGCACCATTTGTTGAAGATGCTTTCTTTCTTCCATTGTATACTTTTAGCTCCTTTATCAAAAATGAGGTGTTCATAGGTTTGTGGGTTAAAATCCGGGTCTTCTATACGATTCCATTGGTCGACTTCTCTGTTTTTATGCCAGTACCACACTGTTTTCATTACTGTAGCTCTGTAATAGAGTTTGACCCTATCCTTGAGCAATACTGACGAATATCTTGCATATCATCATAGAACCTTCATCTGGTGATGGATGGAGATAGAGACAGAGACCCACACTGGAGCACTGGACTGAGCTCCCAAAGTCCCAATGAGGAGCAGAAGGAGGGAGAACATGAGCAAAGAAGTCGGGACCACGAGGGATGCACCCACCCACTGAGACAGTGGAGCTGATCTATTGAGAGCTCACCGAGACCAGCTGGACTGTGACTGAAAAAGCATGGGATAAAACTGGACTCTCTGAACATGGCGAACTATGAGGGCTGATGAGACGCAAAGGACAATGGCACGGGGGTTTGATCCTACGTAATGTGATGGCTTTGTGGGAGCCCAGCCAGTTTGGATGTTCACCTTCCTAGATATGGACGGAGGTGGGAGGTCCTAGGTCTTACCACAGGGCAGAAAACCCTGACTGCTCTTTGGACTGGAGAGGGAGGGGGAAAGGAGTGGGGGGAGGGGGAGAAGGGTGGGAGGAGGGGGCGTAGGGGGGGAGGAGGGGGAGGGAAATGGGAGGCTGGGAGGAGGTGGAAACTTGTTTTTTTTTTCCTCCTTTTCTCAAAAAAAAAAAAAAAAAAAAAGAACGCACGAGCAGTACCTGGCTTGTAATCGGTACTTTCAGTTAGCTGACATTTTCATTCAGCACCAACAGAAGTCCCCTACCCTTACGCCTAAGTGCTGTATCTATATCTAGTTCACCAAGAAAAACTTCTAGTGGGTTTGAAATTCAGTATAACAAACTCCAACATAGGACCAGCACTTGATTATAAAGCCTATTGTAGATACTATCCACCTCCAGAACAAGTTGGTACTGCATAAAATATCTTTAAAAAAAATATGTAGGAAAGTAGGTCTTTTCCTCAAAAAGAAAGAACGAAAGACAGACAGAAGGAAAGAAGGAAGGAAGGAAGGAAGGAAGGCAAAGCAGATTCCTTAAAACAAATGTTACCTCCATGAAGCTTATGAAATTTGATTTCCCAGGCTTAACATTCACAAGATGCTTGGGGTTCCATAAACCTTGTTAAGAATATTACAGTTATTTTAACTTATTCTTTTTAGAATAAATCACATTTATAGAAGCACATTTATAAAAGACTTGCGAAGACAATGGCATGTGTAATAAATAGAATTGTTGTTTCTGTTCTTGTCGGAACACTTACTAAACACCCACTAGGTACCGGAGCTTAATGGAATTGAATATGAATTAACACATTTCTTCTTCAAAAAGACATTTTTCAGCGCCTTGACTTTTTTTCCCTCATACTAGGTGTAGGCAAATACTGTATCACGCTAGAAATCAATCTGTTACCAAATGTAATTTTTTGTAGCAGCAAACATTTTTAGATTATCTGAACACACAGACACACTAAAAGCATCTGAAATAGATCTATTATTGTACATGTTCTTTCTAACTGAGACCTAGTATGCCAGCCTGGAGCAAATTATTATTGCCTAGTTATTTAACTCCTAAAAATAAGGAGCTATCATGGAAACAATCATAAATGGGAGAGTGGGCCAAAGTTCTGCTCCCGTGATGGTGCAGGAAAATCACCTAATAATGTCATTTGCTATGTCATGATGGGTGATATGATAACCGCCCCTGTTTTGTGATGGGTACTTGGACATCTGGTTCAATTTTTTCCACTTTTTATTAAGCATTTAAAATTTTGTTCTTAGCAATGTCTCCTTTAACAGGTTATATTGTTCATTTAAGATGGTTCCATGGGGAAGAGGGAGAGAGAAAGATGACTCTGCAGCTAAGAGCACCAGATACTTCTATGGAGGATCTAGGATTAATTCCCAGTACCACATGGTGGCTCATGACCATCTGTATACCCAGTTTTGGATCACCCTCTTCTGGCCTTTGCCATTATTGGACAGACACAATTATTGCTTATACATACATATAGACAAAGCACCCACACATATAAAATAAAAGATTTACTTTAAAATATAGTGGCAACAAAAAGAGCAGGTGAATTTTTTGAGGCAGAACCTATGAATAAAAACTGCTAAAGTGATCTGAAATGGACAGAGCAGAACCGTGATCTTCAGAGGTTCCATGGAATACTTGGGGAGCGAGTGACTTCAAAGCCTTTGTGGAGTGACTGTATACGTGAGCAAACATTCTAGTTAGGACTATTTCTCAGGGAATTTCATACACTAAACTGTATAGTCTGAAACGTGGCCATCTTCACTTAAGCAACCCAGAAATTTCTCACTATGATGAATGTGTCTATCATCACAGAGTTCCGGATACTTCCTGCCATCCTTTCTCCCCATCACTTACTCCACCAGTTGCATACACTCAGAATTACTTAGCCACAGATCAGGTTACCTTTTTAAAAAATCACTCCACAAAAGTACCAATGAAAATATGTTGCCATTACTTTCTTTCCTTCATCATAATGGTTTTAAACTGATCTTTCTGTACATTAATGTCGCTAGATTTTCCAGTTTACTACTGAGTTGTGTTTTATAGCACATATTTCATACATTTAGCAACTTTCGTTGATGGCCATATTTTACTGGGAGTGTGGACACTATAGCAAATGGAACTGCTGTGAACACGCTGGAACAAGGACTTTTAAATAATTTTTATTAATTTCCTGAAAACTTTATATAACAACACAGTGTATTTTGAACATATTCCCACTACTCTCTTCTGACTGACTCCTCCCTGATGCCTCCATATCAACACGCCATTCCACTTCTTGTCCTTTTTTATTTTTTTTAATTATGTGTATGTATAGTCTGTGGGTTTATAGGTTTCTGTAGAGACTAAAGACATTGGCTCCTTCTCCAGTGGAGTTACAGGTGGTTGTGAGCCACCTAGTATGGGTGCTGCAAACCAAACTCACGTCTTCATCAAGAACTACTGAGCCATCTTACTAACCTCTCTTTTTTACTATTGTTTTATTTTATTTATAACCCCCTAAGTCCAATATGTGCTGCTCATCTACTCATGGCTTGGGAGTTTTGAAGTGTAATATGGTCTGCCTCCCAGAAGCCATACCCATAAAGAAAACTTTGAACACTTATTTGTACTAAGATAGGTTATAACTTTTCTCGCATAAAAAAATGTAGTAGTAGAATGTCTGAGTTACAGAGTAATGAAAACTTTCAAAGGTGTTTCCAATGATTTTCTAAATAAATATTGTTTTTATACTTCCTGCTGCTAAAATAATTGTAGTCAGTATGGTTTTAGTTTTAGTTGTTGAACGTTGTAAATTTTAATTATTTTAGCATGTGCTGATACCTCACTGGGATTTCAGTTTCTAGAAGTCTAGTCACTACTGATGATGGTGACATGTTTCTGTGCTATTTACTGCAGTTTGTGGATGGCTGTTTAGATCTTTGTCCATATAGGTGGCTGGATCAAAGCAACCATTAGCCCTGTTGAAATTATCACAAACTCCATCTCTACATACTTTTCCCTGATGCATATCCACTTCTTTTTTTTTTACTTTATAAGCACCAAATCCAATCAGAACTGTCCATATACCCATGGAACAGAATCATACACTATAGTATGGGAAACCAATGAGAGGCCAGACCCTTGAAAAAAAGTGACCCTTCTCTTCCTTGAAGCTCTGAACTGTCAATAACTCTCAGTTAAGGAGGGATTTAATGATCCCCCTCATCAATTTTGACTGCCTCGATCATTTGCAAGTTCTGTGCAGGAATCCACAGGTGTTGTGAGTTCATGTCCAGAAAACACTATTCCATAGCATTTCCATCTCTGGCTCTTGACAATACTTCTTTCCTTCTTCTGTGATATTCCTTGGAGTATGGAGGTGACGCAGACATCTCTTTCGAACTGAGAAATTGAAAGCCACTTATTCTCTATAATTGTGAGTATGTGTCAAATTCAATAATAAATTTCTCTGATAAAGTTGATAATTGAGCTAATCTATGTCTGTTAAGAAGTCTGTTTGATTCTATGTTCACTTAGCAAAGAAACAGTAACACATTCTCTCATAAAGCCACAGATTCTAAGTCAGGTTTATAATATTAAGTGTGAGTTCTCTCCTTCGTGCTGTGGAACAATAGTTTTTACCCTGTAAAAATTTATTATTTGTACTTGTTTAATAAAATGCTGATTGGACAGTAGCCAGGCAGATTTAGGTGTAGGTGGGGTGACCAGGCAGGAAGTAGAGGTAGGGCAATGAAAATTCTGAAAAGAAGAAAGGTTCAGTATGCAGTCGTCACCCAGCCACAGAGGAAACAAGATGTGACTGCCTTGCTGAAAAATGTACCAAGCTACATGGCTAACACAGACAAGAACTATGGACTAATATTTGTTATAAGAGTTAAAAAGAAGCCTGGGCTAATAAGCCAACCAGTTTATGATTAATGTAAACCTCTGTGTGTTCATTTGGGACTAAAATGCTGTGGGACCTGGTAGGAGAGAAACCTCAGTCAACACCTGTGGAATGAACCTCAAATCTAATCACAAAGGTTTTGTTTTGACTACCTCTAAAACATTCATGCCACTATTGAACCAATGGGCAAGTCTTTCCAGAGTTCTTGTCTTTGCAGCTTATGAATGAACAAAAATTTTTATTATTTGTGATGTATAAACGATCAGTTCTTTTTACTATAATTATTGCATTTTACATTTCTATAAATTCAATATTGTAAGTTTCTATTTCTTTATGGGCATTCCTCAACTATGAGATCAACATGCTTATCCTTTTGCATGATTTTTTTTAATTACTCTTTTAAATTTTTTGTAATTCCCGTTTCTCTAGCCTCTCTGGGTCAAGATTATAATACTACTTATTCACCCTAGCTGAGGGTCCCATGAAGATTTCTTTCTTCTGTGCCTATACAATGAGGTTATATGTTATGCTAAATGTGACATATGATATGCTATTGAGAGTCAGATTTTTTATTTTATTATGCTTAAGGGGCTAGAGCATGGTTTTGTCAGGAAATTAATAGCAATTCATTATGCCTGCTGATTTTCAAGGTAAGTATTCCTTAAGTCTAGACTACTTTCAGTGTTCAGACTTTGAATGACTTCTATGTAATATCCACAGTGTTAGCAAAGTTCTGTCTGGTTCTAAGTTTTAACTCTTCAGCATTGTGTGACCTCTAGGTCTATTATTGACAATTCTCTCAGTTCATTGAACCTTTCCTTTAAATCACAGACTAATATTTAACCACAATCTTGAAAATAATTGATTCCTAGGCAAATTATTTTTTGTACTTTTTCTTTCTCAGTAGCTCATGGTCTCGCAAATGCCAGCCTACCCAACAGCACTCAAGCCAAACTTCTCATTCCCGAATACAGCAAATTCTTTTTGGGGTGGACTTGCTTGCTCACTCTGCAACATTTAAGAAAGTTTCCTTAATCCTGAGCCATGACTTATTATATTTCCTCACATAGAGTCATGACAAATGCTGTTGCTTCATGTTGAAAGTTTAAAACACTTGCTACTTGTACTCAGTTTGATGGCTTTATGATTTTTCCAGTGCCCTCCATAATCATATCCCAGGTAAAGTAGAATGCTTCAAGATCTGTTGCTCATGAGTGGAAATGCATAGCAATAACACAAAACATTCATTTACTTTCTTTTGTGAGTCAAAAATATCTTCCCTTGTGTGCCAAAACAAGTATGGGCACCACAAAGGTTTTGCTCCATTGGTTGATTGGTTGGTTGATCCAATTTTAAAACACAATCATACTTGTGATATTAAATATTTTAGTTTGATTGGAATCAATGTATATTTGTAATTGCCCATTATAGGTTTTTCCTATATGACATAAGCATATTTACAAGTGGTCATTAATGTTTAAGAAGAGCCAAATGGATTGTATGTATTCAGTTAAAGTTAAATATGTAATGTGATTCTCAAAAATGAGATCTGACCAAAGCTATATATGACATTTTATTTCAGTTCTTTGCCTCTCCTGATGGAACAAGATATTCACATATCCAGATAGTATATCTGGACCTTTTATAATTTAGGTTAGGAGTACCCCAAGGTTTCCTCCTCTGAGTAGCAGCTGTTTCTCAGCCAGCCCAATTCTAACCCCCAACTTTCAGATATAAATTCTTGGATACTCTCACACGCCTATGCTGTCCACATGCAATCAGCCACCCTGCCTTCCTGCTTTTGTGAAGTCAAGTGGGGCCAGTCTTACCTACTTTTGCCAAAGAAGTATGGGTGCTCCATTTATTTTCATTAATAAACACCTTACTATATTCCACTGTGGCTCATTTAAATTTCTACTCTTCCAACAGGATGGTCTCTGTGAAGATACAAAGACTATGCAGGTAGAAATGTATTTCTTTGCTTCCTAACTGACTGGAGGATAAAGGTGGTGCAGGGGAGCAGCGGTGGTTTCAGACAGTGTAGAAAGCCTCCTGGACGGAGGACAAAATGCGGCTGAATCATGTTAGAGGGGGAAAGTGCTAAAATTCAAAAAGCTCTTTTACTAAGAAAGCTTCAAAGGAAGAAGAGAATGGAGTGCAAAATGAGCAGAAGCTGAAGCGCGGCAGACGCGGGACCTTGAAAAGGAGATCAGGAACGAGGGAGCCCTTCATTTGATCAAAGCCCCCGGTGAGTCACGGAGCCACAGACTTTCAGGTGTAAAGAAGTGCACTCATTTCACCCTCGTCCCTGCGAAAATGAGGAAAGGGTGCAGAACAACGATCTCCTAACCTTTCATGTACTCTTAGAACCCAGGCGCTAATATCTCATTTTGAACTAAACCTCTTCCTTCCTTGACCTGTAGTCTTAATTCCTGATGAACTGGTATCTATTTTTTACCCTTGTTCTATGATCTGTCTATCATGCCTTCTGATCTTTTGTGCTGAAAATATTTTTTTATTAAGGAAATTATTAAAAATATGAGGTTGAGAGAATTTAAATAATTCTTGAAATTCCCATGCAAGAGAGTGGTAGAGGTTGAGTTCCTGGCTAAATTTTTCAGCATGACTCAAGGTTCTATTCATTCTTCCTGCCATCCCTCACACCCTTCCATGATGTTCTGAATAATTTTGAACAAGAATATGATCTGTGAGAACGGCTTGTGCTTATAAAATTGCTTTTCCAGACCAAACACTGGCTTGTTTGTACAAAGTCTTTCCAAAGCCAAACATTGGCTTATGTTGATACAAATTGTACAATTTGTAGTGTAAACCATGAGACAATGTCAGGTTTATTACTCCTTAAGAGTCTTTGGGACAAAGATGTTAGGATTAAGTGAAAGTGACCCAGTAAGTCAATGAAATGCTTAATACAGTACCTGGATGATTTTCAACAAAAGTGCACAACTATATAGTTTAATTACTAGTCAATGAAGCAGACTGCCCCCCAAACTAACTCTGTTTAGTACTACAGGAGGTAGAGAACCTATCATTTTAAGAGAACTTGAAAAAATGTAAGAATGAAGAAATACAGAAATATATTCTTTATCACTGCAGAGGTAATATTGTCTAGGAAGTATTATTGACCTGGCTTTTCACTGACAGGATCAGAACATTTATTGTATTGCTGGATCATGAGAAGTTGTTAAGTGAGTGTGTGCCTATATGGCAATATTGTTTGCTAAAATATTTTAAAAGGTTTTTTATTTAACAAAAAGAGCAGCTATAATCAGTACTATAAATTAATAGTATAATTCTGGAACATATAGTATCTCCAGTTTGAATCTTATGTTCCTCAAAGACCTATTAAAGTTCTAGGGACACACTGGGTCAAAATTTCTGGAGGCAGAGTCTTGTGGAATGAAGTTAGGTTGCAAGGACACACCTTTGCAGAGAATACTGGGACTTTCCCCTTTTTCTCTCTCTTTGACTTCCCACAAAGCAAGTAGCCTCATAGTTCCTCACTCCCACAATAAAACATAATATACTCAAAGCAACAGAACCACACAACCACAGACTACAACTGCTAAATCTTTGAGCAAGAAATGAATCTTTCTGTTTTATAAATTGATCACTGAGGTAATTTTGTTACAGCCACTAAATACAGTCCCCCCCCCAAAAAAAAAATCAGGCACTACTGCATTCTCTAATATTCTGCTACTACTCTCCAATAACAGGGAGTTAAATCATGTGTAAAAATAACTCAGTGTAGGTGAAATGGCTTTGTAGTCCAATTGAAATAACTAATCTATGAGCCAGAACAGGGAATGTCACAATCTCTGGGGTCTGGACCCAGGGAATCAAGGAGGATAATACTGGGACTTTTATCAAATAAAATCGGGGCAGTGGTCTCTGAGACAAAATATTTGAAGAACACTATTTGGAAGTAAGGTTGACAAATGAAATGTCCAGATCTCCCAAAATATATTGAATAATAGGAAGGGCGAGAAACCCAGGCAGTGAAGGTTCTATTTTGTGCCTACTTAACCTGATCTCCTGCCACCTGCCCTCTTTCTTTCTGTGCCTGCCAATTCCTTTACATTGTGCACGTTCTGAGAGTCCTCTGTCTGCTGGCCAATAAGCCTGGACCTGCAGTCACCAATCACTTTAGTTCAGCTTCCGCCCTCTCTTACTTTCTCCTTTAGCTTTTGCCTGAGTCTGTAAGCTGTCATCTGTCAGTTACCATGTACCCTGTGGTTCTAGCTTTCTCCTTTTTGCATACAGCTTGGACATCTGTCATATGTCCCTGGCTGGAAGGAAAGGAATGCTCAAAATACTGACTCTAAAATTTCTCATCAATGCAGCATCCTCTTTCTTGATCTTCAGTTCCTTCTCTCCAATAACTAGGCTAAGCATTTCACAGTGTTGGTTCTAGACAGACCTATAGAAGAAGGAAGGAAAGTACAAAGAGAGGCAGACTTGAAGAGCCATGAAGCAAATTAAAGTTCAGAAGAGACACAAACCCAGGCATCACCTAATGACTAAATAAATGAACAGAGAAGTCACCAATGCAGTTAGAAGAATGACTTTGAAGGATGCACTATAGGAACGATATAAACAAAGTATCTTTTCACCAATTACTGCAAGATAGTGGAATGGTGGATTTGTTCCACCTGACAGTTTCCCTGGAAATAATAACATGCCGTTGGTTTGTATCTGTATCTATATCTTTAGCAATGATAAAAGGATGAATTTTTCAACTCCACTGATGGGAACAATCAGGTTCTGATTTGGAAACACGCTGAGAATTCTTTTGGTGAGAGCAGCAGAAGTCTTGTAATTTGTCAAAAGCATCCTCATCCTCCACTCAGAAGCTATTTCAAGCCCCTAAGCCTTAAACCTATAAAAGTTAGATTTGAGAATTTTAATACTCTCTGCTATTCCTGGAACCTAGTATTGATGGTGTGTTGGAAGGCACCCAGAAATGTTTTTCTCCTTGATAAAAAGATATTTGATAGACTAGAAGTTCTGTCATTTTCCTTATCACTCCAGTCTCCAACCTTTCTTCCTGCTTTGACATAGTCACAAGAGGACTGATATCTGGGGTGTTTTCAGCCTTTTCACAGGGAAGGAAGAGCCATTATGAACTGCGAATAATAAGGAAGTCAAAAGCGGCTAGATCTAGATCTTGATAAGTTTCATGAAAAACTTTCTATAAACTAATTATGTGCCACAATAAATCTCCCTTATCTTAATAAGTGTTCTTTGATTACGGTATTCATTACTTTCATATAAAGGCATCCAAGCTAACCAACATCCCATGAAGACCACACTGACCTATGTGGTATAGCAAAACCTTCCAGCTTCCCTTCATTGTCATTCATTAGCTTTCTTGATAAAACAGCAATAGGACATGCAATAATCACAAAATGAACTGTGGGGTTTGAAAAGATCATGGAAATTCAGAAATGAGAAGGCTTAGGCAGTACCCTGTCTTGTATGTCACTAGCACTCTGGTCTAATGAAATACTCATGGGAAATACTTCTAGGAAACCACCAGAAATGTGACTGTCTGTGCGTCTGGATTGAGAAGCACTTGAGATATTTGTGAAGCACACTTTTTAGTATTTCTGAGGATGTTTCCAAAGAGGATTGACTAAGGGGACATGGTACTCCCTGAATGTGAGTGACACCATGAAAGGGAAGAGCCTCTGACCCCTGTGTTTCTGGAATTTGCACACTCTACCAAATGGATTAAAACCCTTTGAAACCCTGAAAGAAAACACATTTTTTTTTCATACTATGCTCACATATTGTCACAACAAAGCAGAAACCCAACTAATACACCAAGCTTTGGTTCAAACATTTCTGAGATAGAGAATTTACCAGCTCAGAAGCAACCAAACTGTCCCCTTTCCCTGCATTAACATTATTTAATGTTTCTACTATAACTTAAGAAAATACACTATCTCTTTTGTTTCGTTTGTTTCTTTCTTTTTTTTCCATCTCTGATATTCTTAGGCATATATTGTAGGGTTTTATTTTATTGAGAAAAGAAGAAAAAAAACATAAACAAAAATCAAGTTTCCACCTCCTCCCAGCCTCCCATTTCCCTCCCCCTCCTCCCACCCTTCTCCCCCTCCTCCCACCCTTCTCCCCCTCCCCTCACTCCTCTCCCCCTCCCTCTCCAGTCCACAGAGCAGTCCGGGTTCCCTGCCCTGTGGTAAGTCCTAGGTCCTCCCCCCTCCGTCCATATCTAGGAAGGTGAACATCCAAACTGGCTAGGCTCCCACAAAGCCAGCACATTAAGTAGGATCAAAACCCCGTGCCATTGTCCTTGGCATCTCATCAGCCCTCATTGTTCGCCATGTTCAGAGAGTCCGGTTTTATCCCATGCTTTTTCGGTCACAGTCCAGCTGGCCTTGGTGAGCTCCCAGTAGATCAGCTCCACTGTCTCAGTGGGTGGGTGCACCCCTCGTGGTCCCGACTTCTTTGCTCATGTTCTCCCTCCTTCTGCTCCTCATTGGGACCTTGGGAGTTCAGTCCAGTGCTCCTGTGAGGGTCTCTGTCTCTATCTCTATCCATCACCAGATGAAGGTTCTATGATGATATGCAAGATATTCGTCAGTATTGCTCTAGGATAGGGTCATTTCAGGTTCCCAATCCTCAGCTGCCCAAGGAACTAACTGGGAACCTCATCTTGGGCACTTGGGAGCCCCTCTAGGGTCAAGTCTCTTGCCCACCCTAAAGTGGCTCCCTTACCTACGAATTGTGGTTCCGTGCTCTCCTATCCACCTTTCCTTTATCCCAATTCTCCTGTTTCCAAGAGATGCTCTATCATATGACAAAAGCATTTGTTCAACTATGTTCATAGCAGTACTATTTGTAATAGCCAGAACCTGGAAACAACCTAGATGCCCTTCAATGGAAGAATGGATGAAGAAAGTATGGAATATATACACGCTAGAGTACTACGCTGCGGTAAAAAACAATGACTTCTCGAATTTTGCATGCAAATGGATGGAAATAGAAAACACTATCCTGAGTGAGGTGTCCCAGACCCAAAAACATGAACATGGGATGTACTCGCTCATAATTGGTTTCTAGCCATAAATAAGGGCCACGGAGTCTACAATAGGTGAACCTAAAGAAGCTAAGTAAGAAGGTGAACCCAAAGAAAAACATATAGTTATCCTCTTGGCTAAGGGAAGTAGACCAAATTGCCGGGGAGAAAATTGGGATCTTGGGGGTGGGGTGGGATGGGGTAAGGAGAGATGGGAAGAGAAAAGGTACAAGGGAAGGAGGGGGGACTTGTTTGTTTCCTTCTTGATCCAGGATTTTTCTGTGTTGCCCTGGCTCTCCTGGCACTCATTCTGTTGACCAGGCTGGCCTCGCCTCAGATCCACCTGTCTCTACCTCCTGAGTGTAAGGATTAAAGGAGTATACCACTACTGCCTAACAAGCAACCCACACCCTAAAAGACAGGAGTGTGAATGCTATTTCTTTTCATTTTTACAGATTTGTAAAAAGCATTGGTCGGTAATGAAGCCACTCAAAGTTTGGGAAAGATGACATATGGAGTATTATCACTTTTTTTTTCTACTCATTAACCTATTTTTGTTGATTTGAAAGTTAGAAAAAAACAAGTAGGACAAAGGCTGGGGATTTAACTCAAGTAATGAAATTGCCTAATGTGTGTAAAACCCTGGCTTCTACAACCTCACGTTGACATCAATAGGAACTAGGTGTGAGAGGCAGGGGCAGGGCACTATGGCTCAGAGCTCTTGCTATGCAAGTATGGGCATTGTGTCTGAGCACTCTGATCCTCCTGCAGCTGGATGTGGCCACTTGTACTTATGATGTTAGCACTGTTGGGACAGAACAAAGAAAATGCTGGTGCTTGTTGTTTGCCAGCCTTGTTGTAGGTTTAGAGAGATCCCCTGAGCATTCAATGTCTTCCTTTGCCTCTGCACATATACACCAGTTCAGGCATATGCATGTAACACACACATACACCCATGCACGTGCACACACATGGTGGATAGATAGATGGATACATAGATAGATAGATAGATAGATAGATAGATAGATAGATAGATAGATAGATATAGATAGATAGATGATAGATAGACAAATAGATAGGTTGATGATAGATAGATAGACTGATAGATAGACAGATAGATAGATAGATAGATAGATAGATAGATGATAGATGAGAGAGACCCAGGTATGATTGATGGTGCATACCTGAACTGTCAGCACTTCTAGAGATGGAGCCTAGACGATCAGAAATTCAGCATTTTCCTTACAGATAGTCAAAGCCAGTATGAACTACATAAAATTCTGTCTTCAAAGAAAAAAGAAGGATAAGATTAGCTTTTATCGTAAAATCAGGAGTGTTATTAGTTGTAAAGCAAATTTTATGTGCCAGAATTCTTAATAAATATGTGTTAGTAGTATAGAAAAAAGGTAAAAATGTGGACTATTATTAAGAATAGACACAATCAGAAATCATGATATTTTACAACACAGTATCTAAAGAGAATCATATATCACTGAAGAAACCTATAAGAGAAGATATATATTTTAAAATGTAAACTTATTTTAATATTGAACATAAATGTGTGTCCAAGTTAAGCTCTTCAGAGCTAAACTTCACCCAGCAACTTGCAATCTAAAGGAGGCCATTTCTTTTTTGACTCTTGAAATTATCAGAAGTTTCAAAATGCATTGAATTTCCTTGTTATAAATTTTATTTTGGTATTTCTGCAAAAGTTCATTGATAATGTGCTGACTGATTCATGGGCTGATTTGGAATTTCTTGTATGGAGATAGTACTACATCATATGTGGTAGTTTGATGTGGGAGTCCCCTCTGTCTACTGTGAATAGCATTGGTTAATAAAGAAGCTTCTTTGGGCGTATTGCAGTACAGAATAGGGCAAGGTGGGAGTTCCAAGCAGATAGAGGAGGAAAGAAGGCAGAGTCAGGGAGACGTCATGCAGCCACTGCAGGAGACAGACACTGGACAGAACTTTACTGGTAGGCCACAACCACATGGTGATACACAGATTAATAGAAATGGGTTCATTTAAGATGTAAGAGCTAGCTAAAAATACACTAACATCATTGGCCAAGCAGTGTTGTGGTTAATATAGTTTCAATGTGCTTATTTCAGGTTTGGGTGGCCAGGAAACAAAGAAGCAGCCTCTGCCAACAGTAGTTTGAATGTAATTGTCCTCCATAATC
Source organism: Microtus oregoni (assembly GCF_018167655.1). Taxonomy (NCBI): domain Eukaryota; kingdom Metazoa; phylum Chordata; class Mammalia; order Rodentia; family Cricetidae; genus Microtus; species Microtus oregoni. Next base: position 23,437,557 of record NW_024543060.1, read on the forward strand.
TCATAGGGAATGGCACTATTAGGAGGTGTGGCTTTGTTGAAGTGGGTATGGCCTTTTTGGAGGAAGTATGCCTCTGCGGGGGTGAGTCAATATATCAAGTATAACCTTGAAAAATTGCAGTATATATCCAGGCTACAAACATGAACCATTCTATAAAAATATGACACAAATTCAAGAAATCTATGATGCAATCACTGATCTTTTGAAATAATTTGTGGGCTAGAGTCAAGCTCAGTTCTGATACTTACTCTTGAGCACTTTCTCCTTCTTCTCATAAAGATGGACTTAAACCCTAAGTAATGCATCATTTCAAATCAAACATTATCTTCAAACTACTTAGTATCAATTTCCAGTTTTGACAAAGCCATAGCCATGGCAACCACATTGCATCATTCTTTGATCTTTCTATTTGACAGAAAAGCATTCAGTCAAATGAAACAGGGTCACAACATATTCAAGATCACATGGTCAAGATCAAATATCACTGATGAAAGGAATAACTTACTATAAACCAACGTTTCCTGTTCCAATAACCTGCTTTATTCCTAAGTAACTAACTCTGGGACTTAATATTATTTACAAATGCTTGGCCAATAGCGTAGGCTTGTTACTAGCTAACTTTTACACTTAAATTATCCTGTAATTCTTATTCATACTTTGCCACATGACTTGGTACTTTTTCTCAGTACAGTGTGTCCATCTTGCTCTCTTTGCATCCACCAGCAACTACTGATTTGACCCTTCTCCTTCTGAGTTTGACTCTCCTGCCTAACCTTACTCTGTTCCGTTAGTGACCAGCTTGTTTATTAAACCAATCACAGCGACAAATCTTCACAGTGCACAAAAGGATTATTCCTCTATAGCTTACAAGTTGTCCTTGAAAACTAATTCTTCATGTCCAGTACGTGCCAGAGAATGAGTCAACCTCCCTTTTTTGCTTTGTCTTCAAAGAGTAATACTTCAAGCCTGAAATTTGCCTACACTATTTTCTGATTTTCGAGGTCTGATCTCCATGCTAAGGTGCAGCTTGTCCACAAACAGGACACATCTTAAGATCCCATAGTTCATTTAAGGAAAAACTTGGAGTGTCTGACAAATCACATTAAGGCAGAATTTCTACAAATAGCATCTATGAACTCTCATCGTAACATGGTATGTTTTATGAAATTCTCATTTTCAATATTTTGCTTCTTGCTGTCCCAGAGAAAATTAATGATCCTTGGAGAACACAAACTGGAATGTTAGGTGCTATGTATTATGTATTCTCTGGTGGTTTTGCTGACCATTCCAGGAAAACAAAAAGGTTAATTTCATGGCTAAGTATTGCCCCAACAAACTTTGAAAAATGTCACCACCAGGATCATCACTTTTCCCTGGCTGATATCCTTTATGCCTTAATTTGAAAGTCAAATGAACATTTCTTGCAAAAGAAATAAGAGCTAGGGTGTGCCAGTGGGTTTATTTGTAATTGGAAAAACAACTCCTGTTTCTTAAAAGTCAGGTAATGATTTCAGGGTGTTTCTAAGCAAGACCTGAATAAAATATTAGACAATCATTCTCGAAAGCTATTAGTGGTTGCCTAATCTAATACAAATAACGGGAGTTGTGAAAGTAATTGGGGTTTTCTTTGTTTGCTTCAGAACTTATGGAAAACTTATCAAGTATAATGTTTAATTTTTTTCCCAGGAGATAAAGAACTATGCCTCAAGTTCTTTACAAGTGACCACAATTAATACTTTTATGTAATAACTGACAAAATGAATAGTACTACAGAAATAAATACACCATATTCACACAATTAAATCTAAATCTGTACAGAGGGCATAAGCTGTTTATTACTGTCCTTTACTCCTAGGCTCATAATAATAATAATAATAGTAGTAGTAGTTATAGTTATGATTATTACAGCCAAATTTAAAGGCTGAAAGCACATGCTCACATATAAAGTGGTTTTTATTAAAGCCATCATTTAAACCATTGATCTGGAATGAAATCTAGATCAATACATTTTTCAACTCTGACCAAACATCCCTCCTGACCACATGACCAGCGTGTCCACAGTATGCTGCGGATGTCCACATAGGAAATTGCCAAGCACAGAAAGATGGATGACTTTTATTTAGGGAATATGTCTAACTGGGGCAAGAAAAAAAAACTGGACAGTGTGCAATTTGGTAAGGGGCTGTTTTTCTCTATTGAACACTTCGGTATTTAATGCAGAATTTTTTTTAGGTGTGGCAGCTATGTAATGTATTAGGTTTGTGATTTTAGCTGATAACTTTTGATACCTGTGTTAAGTGATAATATGTAAGAAAGAATTCAACAAGTTTTTGTGTATGTGTGTATTTGAACATACGTATATTTGAACTATTTTACATTTACTAATAATACTCCAAAACTAAATATCTTCTGAGCGTATTAAACAAACTCTGTCCTCACTCTGTACATTTTGCCTTGTGGAGACTCAGTTAAGGAATAGTGACTAGATTGATGTCTGCTAGCATACAAAAACTCCATTTAAGAAATGTTTCAGTCATGACAAAAGAATTGCCCCCCACAGCATCTCTAGAAGGGGGCATGGCAGAGGCCTTCTTCTCATGCTGATAATCCTTTCTTCTTCCTGCTGCTCAACCATTCCCCACTTCTGAAGACTAAGTGACTTTTTTTTTCTACGAGAGCAAATATGAAATTTGAAAATAAATCATAATAGTTCCAACTAGATAAAAAGTATAATGACTACCATTGTAAATATCAGAAGCATAATCTATAAAGGAAGAACTTTGGACATTTTCAGGGTACTGTGATGTATTTTTCCATTGCTAGCAGGATGTGTTAAAGTCTGTTCTCCTTAAGATATTTCAAATTCATTACCAGACAGTTATGTTTTCACTTTAGTATTAAAGGAACAGCTGATGGTGCTCTATGAATAAAAATGAAAAGTAAATTCCACAGTCAGAAAGTCTAGTAGCTGTGAGCCCTTGTTCTGTGGGACTTGAGATTACACATTGGGTAAACTAATAGCCTGCTGCTTCTGCTTCAGTGACTGACAGGGAAGGAAAAATGAAAAAAAAAAATAAAATAAAGTTAAAACATATTGGGTTCTTGCTACCAAGAGTTTTATTAGCATGATACAAAAATCAGTACCAAGCCTTTGGGCTCTGGATGTAGAGATTTTCAAAAACCGAAAAAGGGAATATTATGTGTGTCTTCTTTCATGTGCTGAAACAAAACAAAGGCTGCCATCTTCTTCCTCCTGTGGCAAAGCACAGACAGGAAACCAAGACTGGGAAAGGCAAATGTTGATCCCACTCTCTGTCTCAGAGCAATTCTTTCATTTTTTTTGTTTTTCGAGACAGAGTTTCTCTGTAGCTTTGGTTCCTGTACTGGAGCTAGCTCTTGTAGACCAGGCTAGCCTCGAACTCACAGAGATCCACCTGCCTCTGCCTCCTGAGTGCTGGGATTAAAGGCGTGTGCCACCACCGCCTGGCTCTCAGAGCAATTCTTTATCCACCAGCATGCCTGGCATTAAGGCAAGAGTGGCTCTCTATTCTAGAGCTGGAAGGAATCTTGAAGTTCTTTGAATTCATAGTTGAAGGAAGTAATACACATGTTCACTGTACTATATGTGTGTGGCTATAACTAGAAATTAGATGTCCTCATTTTCCATGAACTTTCCCCCTCTGCCATGTTCTACACAGATGTTGTTGGTGGATTCCAAGTCAGTGAGATATTTCAAACATTTCTTTCTTTTAAGTAGTATATTATTTTTAGTTATTTGGGTTTTTATAGTATTTAAAATTATGTTTTAAACTGAAATATAATTATATCACTTCCCCCATTTTTTTCTCCCTCCAACACTTCTAAGGCCCCCCAACTTTCAAGCTTCTTTTTTTCTTTACTGTTATTGCTGCATGTGTGTGTGTGGTGTGGTGTGGGTGTGTGGCTATGCACATGCACACACATAAATACAACCTGTTAAGTCCAGTTTTGTTGTTTGTGTGTATATATTTTCAGGGATCACCACTCTGGATTGCAAAACCAATATGGCAGCTCATCCCTGGAAGCTCATTCTTCCAGCACTCAATACTTACCTGCAGGTTTTTGCTTAACAGTAGGATATTCCATGTTCATTGATATTGCCATTGTTCTGCTTTTGTTTATGAAGCCACTTCTAGAAGAAAGAGTTTCACAGAATCCTTCATGGTATTCTGGCTCAAATAATCTTTCTAATTCCTCGCCTGTAATGTTCCCTGAGCCATAGACACACGTACTGTGAGACAGATGTGGCCCTCCACAATCCATTTATCTCTGTATTGTGTCTAGTTAAGATTTGCTGTTGTGGACTCCATTTGCTATAAATAAATGCTTCTTAATGAGGAATGGAAACTGCACTTATTTGTGTGTATAAGAGTAAGGTTTCAAATATAGTAAGAAATGATACTGGTCTAGCCAAGTGATGATTTGGATTCTTTTCAATGTCCATGGTCTCCTTAGCTCTGAGAAGGTTCTCAGTACTAGGCATGATTTCTCTACTTTTGAGTGATCTTTCAGTCCCATTACTCAGGGACTGATTGCCACTAAAATATGAGTGTTATTTATGAAATAGTGAGAAACCTATCTCGCACAGGTACAAACATACATATCAACAAAGAGACAATTGACAAATGAAACATACTCTTTGTGTGCGTAAGAAAGAGAGAGAGAGAGAGAGAGAGAGAGAGAGAGAGAGAGAGGTAGAGAGAGGGGAGGGAGGGAGGGAGGAGGGAAGGAGAGAGAGAGTCATAGAGACAATATTTATGCAAGTGCAAGCATACAGTGCACACGGCGGTCAGAGAACAACGTTAGGTGCCATTCTTCAGGTCTACATTTGCTGTTTTAAGACATGGTATCTTACTGGTGTGGAACTCACTGTGTAGGTTCTACTGTCTAGCTGATAAGTCTCAAGATGTGTGTCTGTCTCTGTCACTAGAGTACAGGTATTATAGCCACCCTGACAAAAACAAAGGTATTCTAAGACTTTCATGTTTGCTATCTGACAATGTAAAACATGGATGTCAACAAGTTATGCTTCCTCCCATGAACCTCATTCTGTAGGGAAAAGGGGCTAAAACATGATCCAGTGAGAGGGAAATTTTATGTTTAGAATATGAGCAACGGGGGTCAAGATCATGATAGGGAAAACCACAGAGGCAGTTAACCCAAGCTAGTGGGAGCTCACAGACACTCGACTGACAACTGGGGACAATGCATGGGACCAAACTAGATCCTCTGAATGTGCATGATAGCTATGTGACTTGATCTTTTGGGGGAGGGGCTCTGGCAGTGGGACAAAGACTTACTTTGGGAACATAAACTGACTTTTTGGAGCCCATTCCCTATCATGAGATGCCTGGCTCAGCCTTGATACTGGGGGGAGGGCCTTGGTCCTGTCTCAATTTGGTATGCCAGAATTTGCTGGCTCTCCAAGGGAGGTCTTACTCCCTCTGAGGAGTGGATAAGGAGAGGAGCTGGGAAGGAGGAGAGAAGTAAGGGGAGAGGGGGAATTTGGGTTGGTATATAAAATGAAAAGAAATTAATTAAAACAATAAAGATGTACAGTTCTTTAGGCTGTCTTATAGAGAAGACTGAAACTAAGACAAAGATGGGTCAGTGATGACAGGACCACACCTGGACAAAGACTGCTTAGTTGTCCATAACCCTGACCTTGTATTTAAATTTATGCTCCTGACATCATGAAAATGGACCTCAATGTTACTAGATCTCATTGCCTTTCTTCCTAATATATCCACACTAATCTTTCCTTTCTAATTTGTGCTACTAATTTTTAGTTGGTTTATTAAGTCTAACTTGTTAGGGCTGTCAGCACAGACTCTGACTTTGATAACTTTGGTAACAGAATTACAAACACATATCACCCTGCTCAGTTTTTATATGTGTGTTCTGTAGATCAAGCTCATGGCTTCATGCTTGCATGGTAAGCGCTTTACCATGCAAGCACTGACTGAGTTATTTTCCCAATCCCAACAAAAGTCTGTTGATGCAAAACTATATATGATGTACCAAGGCAATCTTGACTCCTTCCCTTGATAAATTATCATTGAATTTAATACCAGCAAAGTAAGAATATTAGCATTGCTAAGGAACTGTGACTATAGTGTGGCTTCAAAATAGCTTTCTATTTTATTGTCTCCATCAGACACCAAAAATCTTCAAAATAACTTGATTAATTTATGGTGGCAATCAAAAAGATACCATGTGAGGACAGGTGACCCCCGGACAGAAGATGCCTCAAGCTGTGCTGAGCATTCTCATTATGCCTGACCTTCCAGATCAATATTCACCAGATGCTACTTATACAAAAATCACAGTGGACCTTGCAGCTAGAGGACCATCTATAGAAGAAGCTGTAATTCCATATCACAGCTTCTCCTTTTTTGACCACCATTGCCAGCCATGTAGGAAAGAGATGCTGGAAACCTTACTAGGCTTCTCTCTGGTTATCCTTTTAGTTATGAGTAAAAATCTTCCTTCAGATTTTAAAATAATGTTTTTATTAATTCTAAAAAAATTCCAGATGTGTTTACAATTTGTCATGATTATATAAGTTCCCCTTTCAAATTCTTCCCCTCACTCACGTTCATATTCTCTTTTCTAAAATTATTTGTCTGCTTGCTTATTTGTTTATTAACCCTTTGAGTACATTTGATGTTGTCCATATGTGTGTGGGTCTATTGTCATCCACCAGGGTATGGGAAATATAATAGTGGCTACACCTTTAGCAGACATTAACTGCCCGTAGGTCCTCTGACAGGGGTGTAACCTTGGTATCTCTCTTCCCTCCATATTAAGTTTTTAACTGTTTTGATCCTATGCACATAACTAAAGCTACTGTGGGTTTGTATGTACAAGAGCGATGCTATGTCTAGAGAGCAGCATTTTCCATCCTCTTGCCTTCACATGTTTTTCAATCTTTCTTCTACCATGTTCTCTGAGCCTCAAAGGTAGTGATATAGATGCCCCATCAATGGGTGAGCACTCACAGTCCCTTAGGCATTTTATTTCCATTGTTTTATATGTATCGGTGTTTTATCTGCATGTATATCTGTGTACCACATGCATACAGTACCCTCAAGGCCAGAAGAAGATATGTGATCCCCTGGGACTGGGGTTACATGGTTGTGATCTGCCATATGGGTGCTGGAGATTGAACCTAGATGCCCCTTGGCTTTTAATCTCTGAGTTATCACTCCAGCCGCCACCGTCATTTATTTCCAGCTTCAATAGTAATAAATCTCTACCTCAGCCACTACTCACCACCACATAAAGTTTCTCTGGTGAATGTTGGCAGCAGCACAAACCTACAAATGTAAATAGTTAGAGGGATGTTTAATGATAGTTCCATTTAGGAAAACAAGGTAAATCAGTTCTTTCCAAGCATGGGTTTTATCTGTATATAATTCCATTTTTACAGTCCTAAAATATGTAACTATGTATTTTTGTTCAGTTCTTCCATCTATGAATCATGGACAGATCATTTTTCTCTCTAACTCTGATTCCTGAACAGAAAAGGGAGACTCACTGAGTTCTTGCCATTTTTTTGCTTTGTCTTGGTAGTTAAATGTCATCTCTGTACCATATCCCAACACTAATACCTCCTCTTGCACACTTCCATCATCCCTGTAGCTTATCCCTCCCACAAAGCCTCTTCTTGCATACTCCCATCATCCCTGCAGTACATCCCACCCCCAGTGCCTTCTCGTATACATTTCCATACATAAGAGATATCTTTTATTCCACATAACACACACAAACAGTAGTGTGATGCATATCTCAAATGGGGCAAAATGTACAAGCTGATATATCTCTTTGGGTGATACAAATATGTATGTAATAGTTTCTCCCTACCATGCACACTGCCTCATCTATATCTGTGCACAAACATGCAAGCTACCACAAATACCACCATGCACAGAGAACTAGCAAACTCTACTGAGTTAGTTCTTCTGTTAGCAATTTTTTTTCACTGTCTTTTCACCAGGATTGAGCAAAATCCTAGAATGAAAATGAGGAAGATGGGGAATCATCTGACTTGACTTAAGAGGGGTACTGAATGCTCACAGTGGCTTTCCTTCTCTCCTGCTCTAGCAATCTATCACTAAAGACAGCCTCAGCAACTTGGAGCAGTTTATACCTTATATTCGGATGCCAACAGAACATATAACTTTTTGATCCTCTTAAATAAGCACAGAAGGAAACAAAAAAGTGAGGAGAAATGGGAGAAATGAATCGCATAGCCGTGTCAGCTAACATCTGAAACAGTGAAGCTGTGCTATATCTCCATCACAAGTGTGATAGCTTCTTTGTTTGCATCTACCTAAAAAGTTGGTAGCAGACATTTAAGTAATGAAAGGGTCTTCAGAAAGACTATTTTGTTATAGCAAATTGACCCATGGTTAGGCCAACTCTATAAAAGTCATAAACACTCTAAAAAGACAACAAAAATTAGATTATAAAATAATAGGCGCAACACACTGGACCGCAGTGCCCAAGGGCTAACAAGATAACCTTTTTTCCTTACCTAAAATCATTTCCATCCAGTGAGCGAACACACAGCAATAAGACTATTTCTTTGTTCTAGAGAGCCATTAGGAGACAATGGGTGATGTCTTTCCAGTCCTCTTTGTGTTTAAGAAGGATTTTTGCTTCTTCACATTTTGTCCTGGTATATCTTCAGCAGGTATTTACAAAAAAAGAAAGCCTGTTGGCCTCAAAACTTCCCTGCAATTGCTATTCAATCCTAAATGAGCTGTCTTTGCAGATAATCAGCTCTGGCATTTTGCTTTCCTACAGTTTTTCTTGACTAAAGTTAGTGCAGCTCCTAATGCTCCCATGTAGAGGAAGCAGGATCCTCTTCTAACCTCCTTGGACAGGTTCTAGCAGGTTTACAGTTGCAGTGGGAACAATCTAAATAGTTTTGTAAGCAATATTATTGGTTTCTGGGAAATGCATTGTCTTTCCCCTTATGCCTTTAGTTATCATGAATAAAAGTGTCAGAGGTCAAACCATGCACAGGGTGGTTCTGGTTGAACACGAAGCAGGTGGTTAAGCTGTCAGAGATTTGGCAAGTCTTCTTGGCTAGTCTCCTTTACCAGTCATTTCAGAAGGCCCTCACTTATCTCTGCTCTGCTTTCTGTCTCACCGTTTCTTTGAGGGTGACTAAGAACAGTTGTGACCAGATAAGGTTGCTGTCTACATGGTCCTCAACCTCAAATGAGGATTAAAAAGAGAAAGAGGAGAAAGAAACAATAATGTCTGCCAATCGGAGGTGCTACAAATAAGTTGCATGGAAGCAGCTGAACCCAGGCTGCAGAGATTCAATTTAGAAATAAGAGCACTCAGAAATATGTTGAGTAGTTTCCCAGAGCCATAAATTGTTTTCTCCAGAATGAAATTGTTTGAGCTCTTAGCCATGGCTGCTTTGGTCCCCTTAGCTAGCACAGAAAGTCTTTTAAATATGTTACAAGGGCAAATTGGCATATGCTATACACCTCTACTGACTTTTAAATATCAGAATCACTTCCACAAGACCAGTTACATTTCAAGCCAAAGCTTTTATGCAAACACTTCAGAATGTGTGAGTTTAGTGTGGCAAGCATAATGCAATCACTTCATTTGAGAATAGCAATGTAAATCCCTCCCCTTTAAAATGTGTGCTTTATGCACAGAGGGTTCCCATGAATGTTTGTGAAAGGCTTGGTTTCTGAGCACTAACTTATTGAAGAGCAGGCAATTGGAGTCTTGTTGCTTTGTGGCATTTGTAACTCAATCAGAACTCTAAAATGAGGGGCCAGGGAGATGGCTCGGTCCTTTCTGCACAAGCATGAGGCCTGAGTTTGGATTTCCCCAGTCATGGTGGCTCATGACTGTAATTCAAGTGCTTGGTGTATGATCACAGGTGGACCTAGGAATTTTCTGGACAGATAGTCTAACCAATATGGTGAGCTCCTTCCTGGTTCTATCTCAAAAATTAAAAGGCCCTATCTCAAAAACGAAGGGAAACAAGAAATTACCACATATTTACCTCTGATCTACACACACTCACACACCTACAGGTGAGTGTATCTGTGCACACCCACTCTTACACTCACCAATGCGCATGCACACACACACATATATACAGAAAGAGAGAAAGATTTAAAAGTTCCAAATAAAGCAAAAACATTGAACACGGTTTCCTGTCCTGTGTATTAAAATAATACATTTACAGAAGATGATCACTACATACTAATAGTGGTCTCTGGGGGCAAAGCATCATGCTTTGTTTGCCAGTATAGCTCAGTGTTATGGTAGAATTACCCTTGTTACTCTAATGTCAGTGACTATGAAGTATACTTCTCTTAGATAAACTGAAACCCAGAGATACTAATGAAAATTTTCTAAACACCCACTCCTTCAAGATATAGGTAAAGAACTCTAAATTGCTCACTCTGTGTTTCTTACGTAGGCATGTTAAGACATTCCATAAATTGTTTTCACCATGTTAACACTCAAAGTCAACATTAAAATGTCTTGCCAGAATTATTTTTAGGAAAAGCTTAGTATAACTGACGAGAAAAAGGAAGGATTGTAGAAGCCAGAGGGGTCATAAGCATCACAGGAAAACCCACAGGATCAATTAACCTGGGCTCATAGGGGCTCACAGAGACTGAACCAAAAACCAGGGAGCCTGAATGGCACTGACCTCGTCACCCTGCATATATATCCCAGTTGCTTGCATGCTGGAAGGAACCAGTTAAAAATGAGCAATATAATATGAATGCTTCTCAAACTATATAAAAAACAACTGAAGAGAAAGGAATATTCCAAATTCCTTCTGTGAGGCTTGAATTACTTTGTTACCAAAACAAGATAATATGAGACATACAAAAGATCCATGTTCCTGATGAACACAGGACACAGAAATTTGAAGGTGGGTTATCCAGGTGAATGCCACGCCTTTCTACCATATAAAGCCGTGTTTAGTGAAACAGACATACATAATCATTTTATGTTCTATGATACATTTATTCCTCAAGACCTCATTTTTTCCCAGAATTGGAATAAATAACCATTTTAAGAAGAGACCACCATTTGCTCAGGTATTTTGATAAATTTGCTTGGGGTCTGAGCTAATAACTCTTTTTCAAGGCCAACAATTAAAGCCTACTTCTCATGCAAAGGAGTAGAGTGCTGGATTTCATACAGACCCCTTGGAGGCAGAGGAAAGATTAAGATGAGAGAGAATCACAGACTCAGAGCAAAAAGGATATTTGTAGCAGGTACTTGAAAGTGATATACTTTACAAAAATTGTGAATTTTTTTCTCAATTTCTTTTATAAATTATTCAATAAATACCATACTTCACACTAATGTCTTATATGGTAAGTTGTACTTATAGAGAATATAAAAGTGTGCTCAGAATTGATTTATATTTGATAGCAAAATCATAGTAGGACCATATTTAACACAAGCAAATAAAATTCAAAAAATATGGAGCAATACATATATACACAGAACTTGGTGGGATGTCCTCTACTTGAGATTTCCCGGGTGGAGGAAAACATGGGGTGGGAACCCGTGGGGAAAACCACAAAGATATAGACTGGCAAGTTGTCTGAGGTCATGGATGATGCAAAGAGTAAAAAAACATAGGAGGAATAGACAGAAAAGGCTAGAAAAACAAACTCAAATCAAAATTGTCATTTCAAAAGTGGAGTATATGCTCTGCCTTTCCAATAGTTTTAAAAGTATATTGCTCTATGAGTTTGGTTCCAGCCCTTCTAGAGGATTTACTTTGAATATATGCAAAGCAGAAAAGATATAAGATGACCATATCTGAGGCAAATAAAATTTCAGAACAGCTTCATCTGCTGAAAAGAAAAAAAAAACTTGAAAACACAAAAATCTCTTAAATATCAAGTCTTCATCAGTGCCCTCTTGTTGAAAAAGACAAAAACGTTGAATTCACAGAATCTCTTAACCAACACAAAAACAAACGTTTTCGGTTATCTCTGTTTTCTTGGCAGAGCTGATTGCCACCTGTTACATTCCCACAAAAGAAGTCCTGTTCCTGAGAAAAGTCACTAGTCACTGAAAAAAAGCTTCTGCCTATAGCATGAGGAAGAAACCATGTGGTTTAGTTGATAGACTAAATACGTGTTAATGCCAATCAACCCTTCCCTCCCACAAACTGCTGTTATTGCTAGTACATGCTGAATATGACTTTCTGCACAGGGGTGGAGAGCAGTCTCCTTCACCTTGCAGGATAGATGGGCAATTATGCATGTCCAATTCTGTAACATTCCTATAAAAGGTATCAAGATTGGTCTCATTATATTTCCATTATTCTTTAACAATTATTGAAACAAAGGACTACCTACCATTGATAGCTCAATGGACCTTGTGTCTCCTTCCTCTGAATTTGTAATGAATTGAATACGTTCTATATTCTCAACAAATCAATCGCCTATTCCCTAATCTACACACTATTGTTCACTTAAAAACAGATGAAACATTTTATTCTTCCGGGCAGGGTGTGATGACACATTGAATGAGTACAAGGTTTTTATGCAAATTATCCGTTGACCCCAGTGAAACAGAAAAATATCACTTAAAAACAGTGTTAAATTGGCCAAAAGATTATTATTTTTTCTCCCACCTTAAATTTAAAGCCCAAGATTATAAGCATACCTGTTTTCCTACATGCCACAAAAAGTTAGGGAAAAGCCCTTCCAGCTACCAGCCTGTCATAAAGAACCTCTTTGACTCTCTTTCCAAACATCTAGGGAAGTGATGTTAGTGCTCCTTCTCTGTGGCCTGCTACAGTGCTTCACAGCTGTGGTAACAGAATTTTGGGACCTGCAACTCACTGAAACTGGAGCCATGCACACATCCTCAGAGAAAGCGAGTGACAATGTAGGAGGGGTTCCTCCCACCCACGTTTCATTTTAAATTTCTCTAACTCGTGCTCAAATAATCTGGGTTTTAGAATCATTTTATTAATGCTTTAATAAAGAATTTAATCAGACCATACCAACTTTCTGGGATATCATTTGGTCAACCTGTCAGACCAGACATATCATGGTTAATTAAGTACTATGGGCTTTGCTTAAAACCCTAACACACTAAAAACAAAAAATACCATTCTGGGTTAGATTAACTGCCAACAGTGCGAGTAGGTGCCCCAAATAAATGGGAAACAAAAATGGAGATCTGGCATCTTATCAGATCCAAATTTATCTCACACTGGGAATAACACATTGAAAATAATGATAAAGGATCATCTTGAATGTTTGATTATCTATATGATCATTTATTAAATTTCCTTTATAAGTTTGCTTGAATTGCTATGACAAGACTTGGGAGTTTAAAGGGTATAAATAAATCCAGCGCTAAGTGGTAGTACTGTATTCAGGAAAATGTCATGCCTGTGGTTCACGGTATGGCAGCATTATTTCACCAGGCTTATCCAACCACAAATCCGGAAGACGTTCAGATAGAGCCTTACTTCTCAGTAGCAAAATGTCAATTCTCATTAGGTATATAATAAAGTATATTACAAGACCTTTTAAATCAGCAACTGTTTTGACATAACCTGATATCAGGATGAACAGCTGTTGCCAAGAAGTGACTCTTAAGGAAAATATAGATGCAATTAATCACCATTAGACAAGGAACATAAGAATTTTAATATTTAAGAAGCAGCAGACATAAATTCTCTCGATTTGTGAATAATTAGTTAATTGTTTCTTCCACAAATAAGCAAATATCTGAGTATTGTCATGCACGTTTTAATAACATGCTGTCAAATTTCTTCTTATAACATTCTATTTTATGAGTTCAATCATAAAATGTCCGTGAAAATGTTGGCAGATATTATACACATCACACCCAAGACAAATGATTTTTTTAAAAAATAACAGCTGAATATAAATGACATCAACTTCTGAAGCATAGTCTTTAAAAAAAATAGAAAGAAAAGAAAATCTTTCTTGATTAATTTCCTTAGCCCTGCATAGGCTCAATACACTTGCATAGATATAGCAAAAGTCATCTTAGCCTCACAAAGTATGAAGGCACAAGTCCCATGAAACAAAATAATATGAAGAACTAAAATTAAAAGGGAGAACAGGAAGCCATCACAAGTAACCATCATTCAATCATCTGCATCTGTCCATGTTAACTAGTACTTGCAATTGCTTTTTACGTGCCCGCATTACAAAAGTAAAAAGTTCTAATTATAAAAATACTGATCAATAAATTCTCTCAAACTTTTTTGGTTATCAATTGACACACACTTTCTCGTTGACATATGAGCTTTCATTCCTACTCAAGAGACAATCACACCCTCTAAGGCAGACTACTATTTATTCGGTAATTTTTGAAAGTGCCTAGTATGTGAGAATCTATGCTTAGCACTCCCATAAAATATATGAATAACTACTTTAATGTATCATTTTATGCATAAAGCTCTGTTTCACATTTTCAGTTTCTTAAAGAGAACCTAAAACACATTAATCTGATCTGCACAAATAGCAGTTGTTGAGATGAATATGCAATGTGTGAATTTATTCATTGTGAATAAGATGTGAAGAGTCCAGACCAATATCAACCTGACATTAAGAATGAAGACAAGCTGCACAGATCAAAAGAGAAGCAAGACATCCTTATCAACAAGAAGTACTGGTCTTCCCAAATAGCAACACCATACTGAGGAGATGGAGCTAATTGCCTTCATAAACATAAGGACAGCATAGAACTTGTTAAAGCTTGGATATGGAATGGTTGTCAAAGGCTCATATCATAAAGGGTTGCTTATCAGCCTGTGTTGAGAGGTGGCGGGATCTTTACCAACTGGAATCTAATAGAAGAAAATTAGGACATTGGATATATGCCTTGAAGGGGATATTGGGAACTCATCATTTCTTCTTCTCCTTCCTTCTTCCTCCTCCTCCACCTCCTCCTCCTTTTTCTTTTCCTTCTCCTCCTCTTTCTCTCTTCCTCCTCCTCATCTTTTACACCCTCCTTCTTCTCCACCAGCTCCTTACCAGCTGCCATCACCATGAAGTCTGAAGTCTTCTTTTCTTTTGAATAGACTTCTTCTCTTGTATACTCTGCTCCTATGATGTATTTTGTGACCACAGGGTCAAAGTGACGAAATGACTTTGAATCAAAGCTGAGCTTATGAGCCATGATAACCTTTTCTTAGTTTCAGTTTATTTTCTCTGATATTTTGTCCCAGAAATAGAAAACTGACTAGAATAATACTTGACAGGAGACAGCATACTAATTATGGCTGTTTTGTTTAGTCTTTTACATTTAGAGTGTCATTGTACATACAGCCAAAATCCCAATATTAGAAATTTAACTGAAATGAAAATCAACTGATAATTTCTGCAGTCATTGAGTAAGATTGGGTAAGATCTGTATTTCTTCCATAAGTGCTAATAACTCTTTTAAAAAAATCTTATTTTGGTGACCTGCCTGCGTGACATACTCATGAAAAAATAACACAAAAGTCATGGGAATAACGTATTTTTATCTAATAGAATTTAAAGTCCATTTCACAAAATGTAACCAATGGTTGACATTGCTCTGGTTGCCAAGAATCTGAGATTAGCTAGGCTATGGATCTAGAGGAAAACCCAATACTATTGATCTACTAAAGGGACATAGCAATAAAATGACTCCTAGTGACATTCTGCTATATCTATAGGTCAATTTTTCACTCATCCATCATCAGAAAACCTTCTCCATGAGGTGGTAACTAATTCAGATGGAACAATGGAAAGACAGTGAAAGACCTTTGAATGCTCCATCCTAAATGGAACATCTTCATAAATGTCTCCCCCTCAGAGCTCAGGGAGCTATGCAGAAAAGACAGAAAGACTGGAGGACCCAGCAAGGATGTAAGACACTGAATAAACAGTGCCTCCCAGATACAATAGTGCCGACACGTGGATGAGCTCACAGAGACTGTGGCAGCGTGGACAGGGATTGCATAGGACCAAGTGAAATGAGATCCCAGTGCTGAGTGGAGAAATGGACAGAAGTCCCATCCTTAACCCAGAAGCCATCTCCAATTGCCAACTAAATGAAAAATTAGTTTTCTCAAAAGAAGCCTCACTGGGTATACATCTCACTGGTATTTTGGTATATACTGGTTTATACTATGTATATACTGGTATATACTATGGTTTCTGATTCTGTGTTTTGATGGTGTGTGTGTGTTTCTCTCTTATGCTTTTTTTCTTATGTTTTTTTTTTCATTATATTATCTGCTTTTTTTTTCTTAAGAGAGAGAGAAAGAACGTCTGGAGTTGGAAGGGCAGGAAGTGGAGAGGATTTGGAGGAAGATGAAGGAGAGGGCACAGTCAGACTATACCGTATGAAAAAAATACCTTCCATAAAAAATGAAAATAAAATAACCACAATTAATATAACTTCAAATCTGGAACTATTGGACTCTCCTCGACCAAAGAAATTTGACTCACCCTTTCCTATATTTCAGTCAAACCCTTTCTTGTAGTGCATACACTCATGCTCAATTTGCCATGTAATGATCATCCAAAGGACCAAAGCCTTGTCTGTGTTACTGGACACCCACATCATATGGAACACATTTGAATGTTCTAAATAATAAGATGAAATTGAGTTTGAGTTTTTAATTATCACAATGGGAAATAAAATAAAATCAGTAGTGTGAATATTTATCTTATAAAATCAGTGGCAATATTTTAATATGGTGTTTTGTGTTGTATTTTAAAGATTAAAAACTGACTTTCAATCTTCCCTGCATAATTAGATCTCATCACGACACAGAACAAGCCATTCACACTCTCTAATCCTTATCAGTGACAGTCTCCCTAAGTTACTTTCCAGAGAGCCAGCTATGAAGCAAATTATATCAAAATGATGCATAGTAGAAGAGAAGACAATAACTTATAAAAGTGATTAAAATGATATTAAGGAACTCTAGATCTAACAGCAACTTGTCTGATAGGCCATGCGTTTTAATATTTAGTTTGTCATTAAAAATATATATGCCCTAGTTTGGTTTCTCTTGCTGGGACAAAAAGCCATTATCAAAAATCAAATTGAAGAAGAAATTGACCCTTTTAGCTTTCTGGTTATAATCCATCATCAAGTAAAACTGAAGCAGGGACTCCAGGTAGGTGCTTGACTTAAGTTCAACCACATTTCTTTTGTAGCCCAGTCCCACCTGACCAGGGAGGGCATCATACATAGTAGGCTGGGTCTTCCTACGACAGTTGTCGCATAAATGCCTCTTAGACACGGCCAAGAGAATCTGATATCTGATCGTGGTAGTTCTTCGGTTGAGGTTCCCTCTTCCTGGGACTCTAGGTTTGTGCCAAGGCGACAAAAATAAAAAATAAAAAAATAAAAATAAAAAAGAAACTAACCAGCACACTTGTCAATTATATCTTTGTTTTGACCCAAGCACTAATAATTTCTCTTTATTGCTTTAAGCTAAGAAAGTGCCCCCTTCTGTTGGCCTTTTGGAAAAATGCAGATGAATAAATTTGTACAGTGATTGGGGAAGGCATTACTCTATCTTTATAATTAATTTCACACTGAACACTCTGAGACATAATTCTACAATAGGTGATTTTATGCCTTCCTTGCTTCATGACATGAAGACGGAAATGCTGCCTGTATCTAATACAGCAATGAATATCAATGCCATGTGTGACATACCTTGTTACATATACAGGTATTTTTGTAATTCATAAAAATAATATATTGATATCTGAATATCTTTTGCCTAAATATGTGTTTTACCTAATATTTTCTGCATCTATTAATGAACTTTACTGAGAAGAATAATTTCAGGTGAAAATAATTGTTTCAAATTTTTTTTTTAAGTAGAGTCTGTAAAAAAAATAACAGTTCTGATTCTGACATCTTTGTCTTAAGAAAATCTGTTTTATGAAGTTATAATTTTTAGATTCTCTTTTATTCAGTATGTTACAGAGTACTGTCATAATCTATTTTTAAATTCAAGGTGTTTGATATTTGGCCAATGAGAACTTTTTCAGGAAAATTCCTGGGTTCTCCTGACAAGCAACTAATACCCAAGTATTTCCTCACCATCTAATAGTACGTTCGCTATGTCCCTGCCCTACCCTCAACATGCAGTAATCATTTTTCTTGTGGTTTTTGGATCTTTGGATAATTAACAACATTTTCCCTTCTCACCAGTTCTTGTTTGCTTCTGTTTTGGAGACAAACGCCCTGACCCAAAGCAAGCCAGAGAGGAAGGGATTAGTGGCCTTTCTCACTTCCACCCATCACTGAAGGAAGTCAGAGCAGAATATCAAGGCAGGAAATTGGAGGTAGGAATCATCAAAGAATGCTGCTTGCTGATTTGCCACCTAGCTTGTTCACTGACTCATGCTTAGCTAGCTTTCTCTCACAACCCGGGACCACTTGCATAAAGATAGTATTTCCCACAGTGCCTGGGCCCTCCTATGTCAATCAATAATAAAGACAAGCCTCCACAGACATGCCTACAGACCAATCTACTCTAGGTAGGCCCTCAGCTGGGGCTTTCCTCTCAGATGACTTTAGGCTCTCTCATGCTGGTAATTAAGGCTAATTGAGACATCACTTAACACCAAGTCACAGAATTTCCTATTATAATCTCTCCTTAAAATGTCAGCACTTTACCCATTTCACTTAGATCACAAGAATTTATTTTGAGTTAAGGTTTGTAAAATATGGAAAGTTGAGAGCCAGGTTTATTCCTTGGGCTATTGACGTCCATTTGTTCCAACACCATTTCTTAAAAACCACTGTACTTTATCTACTTTTGCTCATTTGCCAGAAAACTGACTTCAATTTAACTATGTACATTTAATAAGCTTTTGATTAAAATTACAATTTTAAGACTGTTATGTGTCAAACATGTATAAGTTACCTATTATTTACTTTGTAGACTGAAGGCAGAGGTAGCTTGTCTGTTTTGCAGGGCTGAGGATGAAATGCAGGACCTCATGGATGGGTAGATAAGTGTTTACCACTATGCTATATTCATAGCCTAAGACTGACTTTTATGGCCTTCAAATGCTTTATTTGTTACTCAAACAACTGAAATATTTTAAAAAGAAATGAATTGGCTGGGTGGTGATGGTACATGCCTTTAATCCCAGCACTTGGGAGGCAGAGCCAAGTAGGTCTCTGTAAGTATGAGGCCAGACTGGTCTACAAAGCTAGTTCCAGAAGAGCCAGTACAACAGAGAGAAACCCTTTCACAAACAAAAAAAAATTAATTACATCTTATGGATAAATGTTTAAAATGTTGAAAAATGGAGCTGAGAAACAAATCAGAGACGAAAAGCACTTACTGCTCTTGCAGAGATAAGGGTTCATTCCCCAGCACCCACATGGAGAATAACCAGATGAAACTCCAGTTCCATGGGATCTGGCCCTCCCCTCTGCCCTCCAAGGACATCAGGCAGGATTGCACTTGGAATACCACATACATAATTGCAAAACACTCACACGTGTAAATAAATCTTTTCTAAAATGTTGAAAATTGGCAATTAAATATATAAGCGAAGACAGCCATTATCAAAATGACAGAGTAAATTTTCCTAGACATGGGAATGAAAATGTCACATGAGCTGCACTTATATACTCAAAGAGTAGATTGTTTTTGAATATATAAATACGGTAAATGGCACTAATTTTAAGAAAACATAGTCAAACTTATTACAGTGCAAAACATGAAAAACAGTGATACCACCATATTGTGGTCAGGATTTAGTAAGTCCTGCATCCATTGTTTTAGGAAATAGAAAATGGGACTACCAAAGAGTTTGGGAATGCTTTATAAAAATAAACATGGCTTACCCCAGGGCCCAGAATTTCCACCCTTGGGGATTAAACTAGGAGGGAAACAGGAATATGCTCACGTGAAAACTTACACACAAATGCCGATAGTCTGTGTTCTCAGACTTTCTCATCAGTGTGATCAAAGAGCTGAGCAAAGCAGCCTAAGGGAGGGCCACAGTGTCTGCAATGTCAGTACATCATGGCAGAGAAGGCACAGGGAAAAGAACATGTCAAATCATGGCCTCCAAGAAGCAGCAGGAGTTTATAGGTTCAATATTCAGATATATGCAGGAAGGGAGGAGGACAACCACCAAGGTCACACTCTAGAAAACACTTTCCTCCAACCGTTGCTTCTTACCTAACTCTCCACCTCCTACTTTTCAACATCTCCTATTATACCAAACTGTAATTAACCCAGCAACACAATACTTATAAACAACTTATCCCTGGAAATGAGTTCACAGAAGCATCTGGAAATTTTCTTTACCAATCTTCTAGATGTTTCTCAATCTATTCTAGTTGACAACCAATATTAACCATTAAATGATTAAAAGCCCAAAACTAGATATGCACAGGTGAACCTCTGCAAGTTGTAGCTCCATACAATCTATGGTATATTACTCAGGATTAAGAAAGGAAGGAAAAAAACTCAGGCCTGGTGTGATGGTGCACACCTTTAAACCCAGCATTCAGGAGACAGAGGCAGGCTTGGAATTCAAGTCCAGTCTGATCTCCATAGGGAGTTCTGGGGCAGTCAGGGATACATAGTGAGTCCCTGTCTCAAAAGGAAAAAAATGAAGAAGGAATGAAGGAAGGGAAGGAAATTAGTGTATACAGATTCAAGTGTGTAAAGGGAGATACAGTGGCTGAAAAAGGCAACACAGAGGAATTTCTTTTCTGAACTATTGGCACCTTAGTTGTGGTAGGACTCACACACATATCCAAGTGTGGTAAAGTACAAATGAGTGAATTAAAAATTGGAAAAAGTCAAATAAGGTCAGTGGATAATATGAGTGTCAGTATCCTGTCTTATAGCACACTATATATGCAGGCCATTACTCGTGGAAGAAAACAATTGAAACACACAGATGACCACAGTCTACTACTACTTAGACCTGTACATGAATACAAAATTAAACATTTTCAACATAATGTAGTAAAATGATTGTCTGAATAGTCCTGTACCAAAAAGAACATAAATATTTAAGCATATCAATTTTATACCAACATAAAGATAAAATATGCAGTAGTTGTGTTATATAATGGATAAAAACATAATATTCACTTAACAGATTTTACCTACCTTTATTATTATCATTATAATGACTATACTTCTTTAATCATTAAAATTAATGTTGAGCTTTTTACTGTATTGCTTCCTTGACCAACTTGACTAGCTGTTGTCTTTCCATTTTTCATTACTCCCCACTTTGTGATGGTTGATTTTAATTGTCATGCTGGTATAATTTAGAATTAGTTGGAAAGAGGTCTCAATGTGGATGTGGAGTGTGGGAGTGTCTTGATTATGTTAACCAATGATGTGGGAAGACCCAGAATTGTGCGCCTCATCATTCCTTGAGTTTAGGTGCTTAGCTGTAAAGAGTAGAAAAATATGAGCGGAGGAGTGAGCATGTATACATTGATTCTCTTTCTGCTCTTGATTATAGATGTGGCTGGCCAAGTATCTGCCTTGATTTCCACATGATGATGAACTGTAGCTTCGAATTGTAAGCTGGATAAATCCTTTCTCCCTAACAGAAGCATTTTTTTTTCCAGGATGTTTTATCCCAGGAACAGACATGAAACTAAAACGACACTTCATCCCTTCACCATAATTTAGTTTCCTTCTTAAATTTAGGATTAAGTAGAAGCTTTCTTATCTCTATAACTATGTGCTTATTCGTGATCCCCACCCCACCCCAAAGGACAAATTCTATGAGAACAAGGTTTAATCTGGTTTTGTTCATCCTTGCATGTCTAGCACTGACAGAACGTCTGACAGGATAGAAGCTATTTATTCAGTAAGTAAATGTTATATTAAACTGATGAGTGAATGTTGATATTAAAGATAACAACACAAACTTAATGTTCCCTGTGTTTTAATAACAACTTCTGTTACATGAGAATACTGGGAAAGATATTTTTGAAAATATCTTCCAAAATGTTTTAATTAAAATACACATAAAATTATTTTGAAATTACTTTTGGACTTAAGATGACAAAGAAAGAAAGTAAAATGATAATAGAGCAAGGGAATATGCACCTCAAGGGTTTGACGCTATTTTCCTTATACTTTATTCGTATGTTAGTTTTGAGAGGTTGTTTCTTTTCAATCATTCTCTCAATTTCACAACTCTGCTGCACCAGCTTTAACTAGTTCCTAGAGACCCATCTCTCAGGGAGGAAGCACAGTTCCCTCAGATCTTATTTAAATTTTACCTATAGCACCCATGCGAAGTCTCTTACTGAAAGTTTCTTTCTGCCTCTTCACACTGGAACGTGGTAATTTATGAAGTTAAACAAGTATAAGCTCCTTGCCTCCTTCAGAATGTTCACTTGCCTTTTTGGTTTCCTCGGGAAGAAGAAATGATGCTTCAATGAAGTCTACAACCTCAGCCCCAGGACTTGAAATTTGAAGCAGAATTGGTATGTCATTATAGGGATTCTACTAACTCTGGAGACAGCTCTTACTCATCTGAGAGTCCTTTCTCACCTAAAGTCTGTTGGGAAAAGCAAAAGTCTGAGAAGATCCAGGTAGGCTTCTGGAGAAGCTAAACACATTCTTCTGAACTTTCAACAGATGAGAGATCCAGAGAACTGACTTGCATAAAAAACTGGTCTTCACAGAAGGCTGGACAAGAGATGACCTACCCCCCTGGACAGCACAGCAGAAAGTGTATGGAGCAGTATCCTCACTCAGAACTCACCAGAACAGGAGATATCTAGCATAGCATTTCCCAGGGACTAAATACGGAGTACACAGTGGTTGTGGTGATACACACTATGGATTCAAACTAACCACAACAAAGCAGTGTTTTCAGACCACAATGAAGCAGTTGCATTACGAACCCACAGTGATTGTGACAACATGCACACTGACAGATTAATCCACAAAATCCAAAAAAGACAGTTATGAAGTCCCACCCCCAGAAATTGGGAGGTTCCTGCAATTAATGGCTGCTTGGGGAAAGGGAATTCTGCCATAGACTAATCCTCTTGTACACTGTGAAGTTTTGTTACTCAGGTTGGTTTAATTAAAACTGATTGACCAGCAACTAGGCAGGAAGTATAGGAGGGTGACTAAACTAAGGATGATGGGAAGGAGAAGGGCAAAGTCAGGAGATACCAGCCAGCCACCAAATGAGCAGGACACATAAAAAATGAAAGAACAAGCCACGAACCCTCTGCCAAAGCATAAAAAGAAATATGGGTTAATTTAAGTGTAAGAGTTAGCTAGTAATAAGCCTGAGCTATTGGCTGAACATTTACAATTAATATAAACCTCTGTGTGATAATTTGGAAGCCACTACTGGGATGGGGAGCAGGAAGTTAGGACAAAAAACATGACTTACAGATTCCATTTTCTTCAGGAACCAAGGACATGAGGGGTTACATTTGGTTTCAATAGGTGGTCCCAAACCCATGTCCATACTGATAGTAGTAAGGGAATTCAGTAGGTTTTAAAAAGCTAATGAAGTTGAAAGGGGAGAGTCATAAGGAGCTAGAAGGAGCACTGAAGTGGAGTGACTAGAGGGTGGATTTTATCAAAGCACATTATGTGTATGTGTAAAAAAGGAGAAAAACCCAAACAATAATTACATCTCTTCAACATTGCTACTTGAAAGTCCAAGGAGGCTGCAGTAAGCAAGTGCAACAATAGGCACAGTATAGCATAGTAGTGTCACAAGTTGGTGTACAAAAGCAATAAGCACAACTGAGAGAAAAGAGAGTGATGAAGGTTTATTACTTCAAGCAAATAAGGAGGACACTTGAGACAATTCCCAAAGCAGAGTTGCTTCTTGAGTAAAGAAAGCAAGGAACTTGGGAGGCTTTTAGGGGGCAACTTGAACATATTCCTGAGAAATACTCACCATCATATGTAAACAAAGGGTAGGTCTGTGCCTGACCATTACAATACAAATTCCTACTTTTTCATACACTGTATGCTAAAAATAATAGTACATAGGATTTTCTCAGAGTGAAGAGCTATTATTCTAATGACTAACATGAACTCTAATGACCTAAAAGGTGTAGGACAAAATGACAGTGATTTGGGCTGGTTCACTATAAGCTTCTCTGGACAGCCTTAAATGAAATAGAAAATCAGCAACAACAACAACAACTCTGAAGGTAAGTTAACAACCTTCTATAAAGGGTACACACCCCAACCACATACACACCATAGATGACTTCTTTTCAAGCACCTCCCTACAGGCTATCATAGGTATTTATAACTGTCAGATATCTAAAAAGAACCAGAGCAACCACTGGGATAAAATTCATCCCTTGAAGAAATTCAAAGAAGGAGTGGAGTTAAGAATGGACATACATACTAAATAATAAGACAAGGAAAGAAGAGGAACTTGGAAGATCTACCAGAGCTAATGATCTAGGTCACAGACATGGGTAATATTACCCTTTATTTTCAGTTCCCTTCCTGTAGACAGGCAATGTAAAAGTCATTGAGTAAATTGGTGTGAACCCATCACCCTCTTTTAAAGCAATGAGGAAATTTGGGAGTTTTGTATATCATACAGTGCAATGCTTCTGGATTATCTAACTGAGCCATGTGTATGTTTAATTTTCTATAGCATTGTGTCCTACCTAACAATCTGCAGATAATTTGGGACTGTTGAACTTCTCTCCAAGAGCTCCACCTGACAATGAGAAAGGAGAAACTCAAGGTGTATTTTGCTCACACTACATTCTCAGGCTTGCTCTGCATAGAGGTTGCACATACACTGTCCTCTTCTCTTGTCCCAGTGTCTTTGAAGGCCAGGCATTGAACTTTATAGCTCCATAGGGACCCATGCCCAAGAATACTCTCTGCTCAATTTAAAACTTTGCTGCAATGTCTTGAGAGTTCTAATAATTTTGGAATGTTTTAATTTTGCACTAAACCTTGAAATCGGGTAATTGATCCTGTGGAGCTTCTGCGCTTACACAAGATCTTGAACTGCACTAGTTATATGGGCATTAAGTTGAAACAAGTTGTTAAAAGCAGACATGTTTTATGCAATTTTATGTTCTATTCCCAGAGATAAATACACCCCAGGTAACAAGAAAAACATTTTTTTCTTAATTTTCTGGCTCTTGGCATCAATGAAATGTAAAGGCATACTTGTAACAGATGAGCACAAATAATTATTTGAACCTAATGTTTTCAGTTTATAAATTGAAATAAAGTCAGTCTACATTGATTGCATGAAAAATTCAACTTGTTATAGCAGTACAATGATTTATTTATTTAATTTACATCTGACATTTCATACAAATACAGTGTATTGCAATTGTAGGCATCCCTACCTTTTCTTCCTACTGCTGACTGACTCTCTTATTGAAAATAGTAATGAAATTTTGAGATGAAATCTCACAATTCAAACTGAATAAATATAAAGGTGAGCAAAGATGGTCAGTACTGAGGCTAAATGACAGAGCTTACAAATAATGATCATTTTCACACAAATATATCAATAACCAGCTATAGGAAAAGGTCCCTCCAGAACAGAAATACCAGACACCAATGAAGGCAAAGATGTTTCACTAGGGTGTGGCAAATGTACCAAACAGGATGTATCCTGTTCTGCTTTTTAGTTTTTCAAGAATAACTAAGTTAAAAGGGGGACTTTGAAACCTAAATTGAAAAACAAAGAATCTAATCAAAATCAGAGTTAATGTTTAAATTCTCCCCTATTGAAACAAAAAATGTCTTTGAAGATTCTGTTGCCATTGTTGCTGCTGAAGGTAATGGTGATTTCTCTCTCTCTCTCTCTCTCTCTCTCTCTCTCTCTCTCTCTCTCTCTCTGCAGTAGAGATGGGAGAAGGTGATGATATAAAAATATGGCCAACATTCAAGTTAGTGTTTATTTTTGAGGGCACAGTAGTAGCTGATGATCTTAAAGATTTGGGGGGAAATATTAAAATACTTCCAAGAAGTACATATTAAGAAAATTATTGTCACCATGGGAGAATGGAAATGAATTAAATGTCTATTGCTGGCCAGTCATGATATTAAACAATCAGCAAAAATACAGAAATCAGCAAGAAAATACTCAGAAACCACCAAGAATTAATGGGAGAAAGATTGATGCTTGTAAGTCTAACTAATTAGTGTAACTATGGTAACTAACATAGGATGCAAATGATAAAATATGCTTTGAAAAAAGAGAACATGTCTTTAAAAAAATAATAGGGCTTGCAACCTCTGATTAAATTAAGGGAAAGTACATTTTATTGGTAAGGGAAAAGACTTTATATACTACGTTTATTTTCTATAAAATGGAGTTCAAAGATTTTTTTGTTTTCACATAGCCATGAGAAATATTGGTTTTGCCACTTATAGGATTAAAATAAAGTTCCTCATCTTCCAAATTACAGCACAAGAGGAGATCATAAAGGGCATTTTTCTGTGCAGAAGAATATAAAACAGGTAAGAAAGAGTTGTACTAAAAAGCATTAATAATATACTAGTCTCAGGAAAATAACTAAAGTCCATTACAAAGTTAGAATCAAAATTAATCATGGGTCAGATGAAAATACCATGTGATGTCTACTTTTTCAAAGGAGATGCAGCTTAAAATAGCACTAACACACAGAAAGCAATTTAAAACATTAAAACAGTACAATTCAATCATCTAAATTAATACGGACCCTAAAATCAGAAATGAATTAAGAGAAGAGAAAACTTCCTGTGTACATAGAAGTTCATTTCTTCTCCCTTTTTGATAATTTAGCAGAGCTGGTTTCAAAGGCTTCAGTTACCTCAAGGGAAAAAAGGGCAATATCAGCTGCTATGTCCCTGGAATCCCCTCTTTCAAAATGGCTGGTTTTCACTCCAGGGAACTATGCTTGCATAACTACTCAAATGCTGCTTGGCACTCAGCATAAACACTTGGGCATGACCAGAACCGGGCTACCTTCTGACACAGGAGTCACTGTACACCACGAACTTTTCATGATTCCTAAATCATAGTGCAATAAGATTGCAAACGGTCTGTCTTGCTCTATTTTTTTTCTACTAGTAAATTTCCTCCCGTAAAGCTTGTGTCAAATCACCAATGCTTTGCCACTGATGTTGTCCACAATTGCCTTATATAACAGGAACAGACGTCAATAATTTATTATGACAAAGAATATTCATGAGAGCAATGAAAAGTGGATTATGTTTATAAAGTTGATTAATATTATATGTCACATTAAAAAGATGAAGAAGAAAATTTTTATTATCACTTTAATGAGATAGCAGACAGCATTTGATAAAATATTACACCCGTTTATATTTTAAAACCCTCTAAAAAAGAGATGGTGTCTATGTTTATTTCAAACCAACTTTCATAAAAACAATAAGATTCCTACTTCAAAACTAATATTTATTAAGTAAATATTATTTAGGTAATTATTAAGAAAAAAAGTATTCCAACGAGAACGTGAATAACTCCCATGGATAAAATTACAGAACAAATATTTTGTTGTTGTTGTTGTTTCTAAGAAAAATGTATGTACATTATTATTCTATATTTACATATGCTTTTGGTGGTGCTGATATCAATGTTTTAAATTTCCAAATTAGTTAACATAATTAAGTACAATGGGATCTACATTGAAATTTTGAACATCGAGCCATTAAAATGTAATAACAACCAGGAAAAAAAATTATGTTTTAAAATGAATAACTAACCAAACCATATATCCAAAACAAAAGGTCAGAATTAAAACACTGTCTAATTTACGTACAGGCAAATCTAGAATATTACAGGTGGGGACTGTGCCTATTAAGGGATATGAAGCCTGAAATGATCATCTTCTATAACCAGGCAGTGCTTCTAGCTAGGACACCAACCTAACCACAAAATCTTCGACCTACAATCTGTCCTTAATCCAAAATGGTACTGGTGGCATATAACATGTCTACATTGTCATCTAATATTATAAAGGCTAAAAAAATCTTGAGAAATTAAAAAAAAATACTAGCAGGGCAATGGTGATACATGCCTTTAATACAAGCACTTGGTAGGCAGAAACAGGCAGATCTCTGGTCAAAGGAGTAAATTCCTGGAGAGCCAGGAATACACAAAGAATCCTATCTTGAACCCTCTCCCCCAAATTAAGTATTTATTAAATAAAAGCAGAGAAAAAATTTGAACATTTATCCAACATCTAGAGAGAGGTTCCTAACTAAAACATGTATGCAAAAAGAAAAGAAGAAAAAAATCCTAAATTAAACACTATAAAAATAAAAACTTAAATGTATGTTAATCAAATGGTAAAATAAAGATTGGGTTCAAATATCTAGTTCTATGTTGTAATTTGCACTTATTAGAGGACATGTTTACTTAATGTTATATCCAGAGCCTAAATCCCCCCAAAGACCACCAAGAGTCCTTGATGTGGGATTGCCCTCTGTATGCTGATAATATGCTTTATTGTCATTGGTTAATAAAGAAGCTATTTTTAACCAATGGCTTAACAGAATATAGCCAGGCTGGAAAACATATAAAGAGAGAGTAGATAGAGTCAGGGATACGCCATGTAGCTGCCAAAAGAGAAAGATGCCCTCTGGAACTTTGCTAATAGGCCGTGACCTCGTGGTAATGCACAGATTAATAAAGATAGGTTAATTTAAGATGTAAGAGCTAGGAAATACGCATAACCTAATAGGCCAAGCAGTGTTTTAATTAATACAGTTGCCGTGTGATTATTTTGGGTCTGAGAAGCCAGGAAACAAAAAAGCAGCATCTGCCTACAAGACCTGATCTGATAGAAAAGCAGAGTCCTTTTTTTTATACTGAAGCTGACTATCCTACGGAGAGGCAAGATGGTGACCACCCTGAGACAGAGGTGGGGCCTTCTTTTTAGTCTCACTGAGTGAAGTGTCTAAGAAAGCTAGGTCATTTTAGACATGATTGGCTTATGAAAGTAGACTCATATTAGTATGTTCTAATTGGCTAGGGCTAGTCAGGGATTGAAGGCGTAAATCATAAACAATGCCACACCAGTTTTGAATTATGATTAATAGGGTGGTATTTATTTAAAGGGGAAAAAACTTACAGATCACCGTCAGCCCTCTGCACAACCAGGAAGGGAGTCTAGTCGCCGGCGGAGCAGGAAGTGAAGAGAGAGAGGAGAGGGAAGTGGCTGCTTTTTTAAAGGGAGAGAGATCACGCCCCAATGGGCTGGTATCTCAGCGGTGATAGGCTGGAGGAGTGGGAGGACCTCCCGTAACAAGGGATTAGTCAGGCATTAGTCAAAGCTACAGTTTTTCTTGTGGGGAGGGCATGCCTGAAACTTGTCCAGGCACTGTCTTTGAGCTGCTGTGGAGGCTGGCTCAGGCCTGGCCTAGCCTAGTGCTGCTGGTACCAGGTGTCATCCTCACTGTTGGGGGTATTGGAGATTCATTTTCTTTTATTCATGGCTTCTCCTCAGAAACTGCTTATTCAGTCTCAGGAAAATGAAATTGAGGCCTGATCTCCAAGAGAAGACTGAGCAGCCTGTTATGGCATCTGCTTGGCCCTTTCACTAAATAGCAGTAATTTTACTTCTCATTTCTCTTAAGGTCTCAATATTTTCCAATTTTACATGCAGGATAGAATTTTTTTTAAGTTTTTTTTTTTTTTATTGAGAAAAGGAGAAAAAAAAACAAAACAAGTTTCCACCTCCTCCCAGCCTCCCATTTCCCTCCCCCTCCTCCCACCCTTCTCCCCCTCCTCCCACCCTTCTCCCCCGCCCCCCACTCCTTTCCCCCTCCCTCTCCAGTCCAAAGAGCAGTCAGGGTTCCCTGCCCTGTGGTAAGTCCTAGGCCCTCCCCCCTCCGTCCATATCTAGGAAGGTAAACATCCAAACTGGCTAGGCTCCCACAAAGCCAGCACATTAAGTAGGATCACCTGAAATGACCCTATCCAAGATAGAATATTTTAAATCAGTCAACAAAGCAAGAAATGTTTCTAATGGGAAAAATTAAATAGAAAAGAACCAAGTGCCACTAATGATCAGAGAAATCTAAATGAAAGCTACAGTGAGTAATTTTAACCCATTAAATTAGTAGATTAATAAAAGTCTTTTAAAATTGACCTGGTAAAAATAGAAATTTTCTGTCATACATATTTTATAATAGTAGAAATTGAAATTATTGTTACAAGAAATATTTATACTTACAATAAGTTTTTATAAATTGCAAAAAATCTTTATGATCATAAACTCACATCCAAAATAAAGAAATAACTTTAAAAATATGGAAAATTTATTTAAATTTTTTTCTTAATAGTCTATATATCCAAAAGAAAAGAAATGAGGATGGAAATGAGTGCCCACAAATGGAGAACTCAAGGCTACTATTCAAGTACTAGTACACAACAACATGAGAATACAAGGACAGTTACATTAGAGGAAAACACCAAATTATGTACATAGTAATAAAAGAGAGGAATGGAAATCAATTATTGGCCTAACAGTTTCTTGTTGATTTGTTTGTCTGTTTGGATTTGTAAAATTTTAGTTACAAAGAAAATTGGATTAATTTCAATAATTGTCATCCAGAAGATAGACCAGACTCTCTGAGCTTTGTTTTTCCTTTCTCTCTCTTGTTTTGCCTTCTCCTATTAGTTTCTCTTTTGATACAACCATAAAGTAAAATTTTTTTTTACAGAAGTTGATACAAAACCTTTCTGAGGATACTGGACTTTGCATTCAAGTTTGTGAAGGAATTTCATTTGCTTGCTCATGATTTATTTTGAGGGGACATGAGTAGCTAAAACTTTAACAAAGTCAACCACTTGTTTTTCTCTCTCATTGTCCTTCTATTGATCCAACTAGCATGATCCAGCCTGCGGATGGCTTGAGGCCCATGGAAAAGGAGGCTGGCAAACATGGCGGTATGCTTCAGCTGTGGTCTTTATCAATAGTCTTTATCAGCTTTGACAGGAGCTAGAGCGGATGCCACATGCTCTGGGAAGTTGCAAAACAAGTTTTCTCATGTCAGGATTCTCATTTTGAACCACATTAACCCAGAGACTGCTGACTTTAGAATCCGGTCAGCCTCTCTGCCCTGGCCGTGCTAACAGTCTCTTCTGGCTGCTGGGCATATGCTTTCATAGGCATAAAACATTCCAGGCTCCCATATACTCTGAGGATCCAGCACCAGCAGCTGCAGAAGTTGCTCTTGAGTGTGGGTAGGGAGTTATCGGAAGAAGCATGGGTAATATGGGCAGATCTGCACCCATCAGGACGATGGGTCCCCTTGCCTTCTCATGAAAAATAAAAGCCTATGAGCTTTCTTTAAAACAGAACTTTAATTTTTAAACTATTAGTAATTAAAATGTCCTGTTGATTGCTCATTCCAGTTGTCCATGCACTTTAACCCAATCTCATCCAAAACTGGAATCTCCTTCCCTGTCTTCCCTCCTCCCACCGTAGCTGAGACTGAAAACAGAGGGTCAAGAAGAGAAGGATTTTTGTCTTTTGTTCCCTCTCTACCTCTCAATATTCTTCTCTTCCCTATGTTATTGTGATAGCATGGTGCTTAGGGGCCCCACATAGCCGGTGAATCCTGATGCACTGGAGTGGGTCTGATAGGCCCATTTAGTCACTCACCTCTTCTCTATTGTGCTGTCTTCATGTTGCCATAAGAAATCCATGCTTAGTTCTTTCCTTTGTAGAGACTGCATTATCAAAAGTGATGCTTTCACGTTTTCTGGCTCTTGGACTTGGGTCAGAGGAATGAAGCTACCCATGATGCTCCTGCTGGGTCTCTGGTTATTTTTTCCTCCTGACTGGAAAATGGAGCCTAAGCAGCACTCAGTCCTCCTAGGAGGTTGGGAAAACATGGTCACAAGGTAGTTTTCTTCTTCTTTTTACACTCTTGAAATGATCAAGCAGTTCAAGTTATTGATAGGATTGAGGGCTACTATTTTAAGGTCCCATCTTAGTAGACTACGACACACTTCAATTTTAGCAAGTTGTCACAAAGCAATAAATGCCACAGAGAATTTGAACATCCAAGATGCTTGGTATTATATGAAGTTTATTTGAATGATTAAAAAATGAGTATATGTGCAGAAAAGAAAAGAGATAGTTTGATGAGTCAAAAGTTGTAGAGTCTTCTTGAATATATATGATCCCCAATATGTATCTGTCTGAGTTCTTAATCTCCCTGCCATCATTTCATCACTTGTTAAAGATATAAGGAAACACTCTGGGTCTACCTACTACTTCAGCACAGCTATGGGCATTTTTATAAACAGACAAATCACATACAGTGAATATTATATGAGAGTATGTCATTGTATTATGACTGTTGTGGAAATGTTTCTATATATTCCTTCTTCTCAGTGTGTATAAATTGCTTTGGCCAATTATTAATGAGGCAATCAGAAATAAATGACAAAGTCAAAATTTACTGTTATAACTTACTCACTGAAGCTTATCAGTATATCCACTCAGTAGTTAAGGGAGAAAAAAGAAAAAAAAAACCTGTTAACATTTGGGAGGAAAAAAAGATGACAGTGTATGAGAGACTTTTCACTCTTCTTTTTCCACTGAAATTAATAATGCAAAGCATTTGGAAACAAAAGCATGTCAAAGCTTTTCTTTTAACAGGAACAAAAGATATTGTTAAGTTAGACAATGAAAATCTAGTGAAGTGAATTTAGAGCTGAAAAAAGGCTTATGTTGAAGATTATTATTTTTATTCTGATTCATATGAAACTGTTTGTATGAGTTAGAGCATAAATTTCTTCCCAGGAGCAATTTCACCATAAAGTTACATTAATATCAAATAATGAGAAAGGATGACAACACAGATGCATTCTTATAGGTGTTTCTTAGAACAGTTCCCACAAGCCAAGAATCTTGGGGTGAAAAGCAAAGTTCCAGAAATCCTAGAGCAGGAGAGAAGTGACATTCTGATTGCGGCTGCTCTTCCATGTCTTTCCCCTATATGTCAGAGTTATTTATAGGAACAGAACTGACAGAGTGAATCGATGTCACAAACAAGACATATTAGGGCTAGATAGTTCAGCAGTGGAGAGGCTAGAACCTAGTAGCCAGGTTTTCTGCAATCCACGAAGCTGGATGACTTGGCTGTCCTAAACTGGTGGAGAAATCCGGAAGGATCTTGGAGAGTTAGGGATCTTCAGGGCACACTGGAGGTCTCCAGCCCTGGGTTCTAATGTCAGAGAAGGATGGTAACAGCAGTAACAACAACAAAATAGATGGACTTGCCAGAGAAGAATGAAGGTGAGCAGGCAAAAGCAGCCCCATCTTTCCCTCTGACATTTTCAGAAGGTGAGTAGCTCAATAGAGAATCTTTTCTCTTGGGATAATCCTTCAATCCATCTTCCCCACCTCCCTCCTTCCTCAGTTAACTCCTAATAGCTCACCTCTAAGGATGGACGGGAGAAATGCAACAAGCAGCATGTCTACTTCTTTCTTAAAGAGTGGCCCCACTCCAAAGGAATCTTCAGTTCATTAAAGACAGACCACAAGAGCTCCTTGTGTGCCCAAACTCACTTCGTCCCTTTTCTCTTCCCTTGTTGTGGAGAACCAGCCTGATAACCAACCAGATTTCACCTTGTTTAGCAGCATAGCATTCAGCCATGCAGTATCTGCCCTTCCGGTCTGCACCCTGGCTTTCACAGCTGCAGTTTGAGGACAGGCATCATAGCAAAATATGACACCCATTTTTCTAGGTAGACTTAAGCAAATCAAATATTTAAAACCACTTGTGGTACACTAGCCAAAATTACACTTTATATTTTTCTTCTGTGGATGTTTTATATGCCTGTGTGTGTGCAGTGTATTTAGATGTTGCTGTATATTCAAATAAAGATTAAATAAGCAATTTGAAATTAAAGTGGTTTAATTTAAATATCAATGGTATTAGCAAAGAATTGTGATGCAGCAAAGGAATATGGAAATGTTAACTGCTTAGTAGCACAAAATTAGTTCAATTTAAATGTTGAAAAATCATTTACATCATACACATAAGACTTTGTGATAAAGCAAGGAACAAGGGTCCGGCTCTCCTTGCTGGTGGTTCATGGTACATTCATGGGGGTGTTTCATGCAGAATTGCACCTCTTAGTTTGCCTATGAGTCTTATTGTAAAGCAGTTGGTGAGTCCAGGGTAGGTGGCACAAGACTGCCCTGACCTATTTTCAAAGCTGAGGAAGGTTTACAATTTCAAGTTCAGTCTTAGAAAATTAGTGCAACCTTGGCTCAAGGTCTGAAAAAAAAAAAGGAGGAAGGGGGAGGGGTCTGGGGTCATAGATCAGTTCTAACGGGCTTGCCTAACATCCATACCAATAACTACATAAAAGAAAATAAAAGAAAGGTTCAAGGGTGTTTAAACAGCAACACAGTACCTAACTGGAGCCATTATAACTGCCTTCTGTACAAAAGGGGGAGGAAAAAGAACCAAGGTCTGCACACCTCTTTATTATTCTATTTTATCTCATCTGTATACTATGCCTTTTTTTTTCTCCATGAATATAGACACCTATTGTGGCTTTTCACTACCTCAAAGTTCCTTCTTCAGACATTCGACATGCACCAATATATCCCACATTCTTCTCAAATTGTAGGTCAAGTCTAGCCTGCATACTTGACTTAACTTTTTTTTGTTGTTGTTGTTTGTTTGGAACTACCATTCCAGGGAGCTGAGTATTTGGATACCTGTCAAATGTGCTGGTTCCTAGCCGGGCGATGGTGGCGCACGCCTTTAATCCCAGCACTCGGGAGGCAGAGGCAGGCGGATCTCCGTGAGTTCGAGACCAGCCTGGTCTACAGAGCTAGTTCCAGGACAGGCTCCAAAGCCACAGAGAAACCCTGTCTCGAAAAAATAAATAAATAAATAAATAAATAAAATAAAAAAAAAAAAATGTGCTGGTTCCTAATCCCTGATGGTGTTATGAGGTGGTGCTCTTAGGAAATGACTATGTGAATGGAATCAATGTTTTCATGAAAGGGTTCTAAAGAGCTCTTGTGACACTTCCATGTGACGACATAGGAAAATATGTCATCCTGAATCAGGGACAATGGTACATCAGACACCAAATCGGTAGTTACCTTCATCATTCTAGTGTTCAAAAACGGGAGAAAAGTATCCTGTTGTTTTTCTTTTTTTTTTTACACCATTTGTATTTATAATATTTATGAAATACATTTATAGCACCATATTTGGTGGAGCTGAAGATATGAGTCGGTCATTAAATTGCCTACAGTACAAGCTCGAGCACCTGAGTTTAGATTCCAAGTATCCACAAAAAAGCCGCCACCGAGAGTGGTATGAGTGGATTCTGTAACGCAAGTGTTGAGGTGCAACATGGAGACAGGCTAACCTTTTGATCCTATTGACCAGCCAGCCCATATAATTAATTAGTTCAGTGTGTTTCTTACAGAGTACAAGGTATTGAACCCAGGGTCTCACGCTGCAAGGTAACTCTGCCCAGTACTCTCATTACTTTATGTTTTAAAACAAAATCTCACTAAGTTTGCCAAGGCTGGCTATAAACACCTTGTGTTTGTAATCCTCCTGCCTCAACCTCCAAAGTAGCTAAGATTCCAGGCCTGCTCGATAAGCCCTCACTAAATTCCTTTGGTTTATAACTCACCCATTTAGAAGCATTTGGCTGTAGTTCCTAAGTGCACTAAGACATACCCCAAGAAAGATATGCACTTCCTTCAGAAGAAAGATAAGCCGCCTCTGCCTCCTACAGTGGTCCAGCTGCATTTCCCATCAACAAGCAACTTCTTTGGGCTTTCAGGCACCCATGACAGAAACCCACGCATATCATCTCACAAGGAGAAAGGACCACTGTGCTTGTTTTCCATACATTTCTACTCTAACGAGGAATAGAGATTCCCTCTAGTACTTCCAGCTGGCAACGTTCAGCACATAGGTAAAATTAGGTCCAGAGGGAAGCTAATTTCCAGATGTCGAGAAATCCCTTTTCCCAAACAGGATTCATCATTGAGTACAGAAGAAAGACACAATAAAGGAATAATTTTAGGAGACTATAAATGTGCCAGCTTGGGTTCTGCACTTTAGCTTCCTTGCCCAGTATACACTTCCACCACTTCGCAAGCCACCCAGCCCTTGAGCACAAGGAATGGACTACATTTTGTAGATGACTAAGTTACCCATGGGCTAATGGTGTTAAAATGACATTTGCAAATAATAAGCAATGACTTTAAACTATATTTTACTCTTTACATATCAGATGTTCTGATGTTCCTTTTCACTATTTACTTCTACATCCAGCAATGTTGTACAAATAGTTGAAATTATATATTGAGCAAACAAAAACAATTAGGCATAAAATTTTCATGACACTGAATTTGATACTATGGACAATTAAAGTAAAATTTAGAGTATAAAATTAAATGAACTGAGCTCCCTCGCCAGTTCTATACTTTGCAGTCTATATACAGGAATGTCTGTCTAAACTACATCACCCGGCTGCTCCCAATCTCATCCCCTCTGCAGAATTATGCATATAAGCACACTATCAATTACATACGAGTTATCAATGTCTTAGAACTTGCTGGAAAAACAGAACCAATAAAACATATATATGCAAAGTGATTTATTAGCTTGGATAACAAAATAGGACCTAACTATTGCAACAATGCTTATCTGCATGCCATAAAGGCTGAGAAACGAGTACTATTCAGGCCATGAAAGTGGACATGTAAGTAAGTGCTCATATACCTTGTGAAAGGCCTAGAGTAGCTCCCTGAAGCGCCACCAGAAGGCTAATGAAGCTGGAGAAAACACATATTTGCTGTACCAACAATAGATATACACATTCCGGAAGACAAGTAGGTAACCAAGTGACACCGTTTTTCTTTGTTGTTGTTATTGTTGTTTTTGCTTTGGAGGAGTAGTTACTTATTGGAAGGAGTCACCCACTTTGAGGGAAATTCTCCCCCTTAACTTAGTCTTCCATGTACATACTGTCCCAGACAGTGCCTTCCAGTGCCATGAATAATAGGCCATAGTATGACATTCTTTTCTTGTAGAACCAGAAGATGATTCTGGGGTTAAGAAAAGTTGATGCTTTTGCTGAGTTTGGTTCTCAGAATCCATTTCAAGTGGTTTACAACTGTCTGCAACTCTAGCTTTAAGAGATCAGAAACCCTGTTTGGGCCTCCATAAGCATCTGCACACACAAATGCACACATACATCATACACACATTCACATGTACTAAAACAAAAATAAAGCTTAAAGTTCTAATGTGATAGAGAAAGAGTATTCTATTGAGCAGGTGTTTTTCTTGACTCTGAAAGAGTGACCTCAAGCATTTGTTGACAATGTAGTTGCTGTCAGGTGAAGCCAGTTGTATTTACTTTCCTGACTTTCAGTGACCACTTCCCAAAACAAATCATTTTGGGCTCCCTTTATCTACAGTGGGAGAATTTAGCCAAAGTTCTTCCTGGAAACGTGCTACATAGAGAGTTATACATACTTGTGTGAACACATCAAGAGAAAGAAGTGAGAAGTTAAGTGGCAATTCAAGCAGGAAGCTCACATCATGATTGTAGACGGCTTAGCTATTCCTCTAACTGAGTTTACTCATAATACCAGAAGTCCCTTTGTGGGTCCTGACTCCCCTCCAGTTATTTACCAGAGGTCAAGAACAGGGCATGGAAGTCACCTGGGAAGGAAATGCAGATGGCTGCTATTTGCCTGAGTCGCCTGAGCCAATCTGAATTAGCCCATTAGTGATCCTGTCAGTATGCAGAGTGCTTCGGGCACTGGCTTCTGTGTTACTTTCTTGCTGGTGTGAGATTCTGTATTAGTAAACCTTTGCTGGTTTGTTTACAAGTTTTCCTCTAAAAACTCTTTTCCCAGGGCATAGAGAGAGCTCTGTGGTTATGAATTCTTCCTGTCCCTGCAAAGGAACAGAGTTTGGTTCACAGCATCCACATCTGGCAGCTCAAAAGCATCCACATCTGACAGCCTCCATTGGCACTAGCAGGCATGTACACATACATGCAAAAGGACACAGATTCATATAAAATAAAATCTTTTAAAAAATTCTCCTTTCCCTGCCTCCCAAACACCCCTAGTCCAAAAGTCACAGAGCGCTGTAATCCTCTACGCTCTAACTGCCAGCATCAACTTGACAAGAGCATACTCCAAAAACAAGATAAACTGTGCACTTGTTTGGTTTTTTTTTTTTTTTTGCCTTACATATCAAGTTACAAATAGAGGAATTATCTACTACAATATGACTTCTCAAATTATTTGAAATGAAGATCTAATTACAAATGGATACAACTGTAAAATTCATTAAAAAAATAAATTCTAGAAGAAAATAAATGCATAGACATGAGAATATTCAATCTTCTGGTTTTATTATTAATTCAACAGATGGTGAATACCATATCAAATTACTATAGAAATTTCTAACCGCTGGATTCTCAATCTCTGGCTGAGTTTCAGAACAAGAAGTGTGTGACCCAACCCTGGTCCACCAACCAATTTTGCATGGCACTGAACCGAAGAACATTGTGTCATCAAAGTCTTCCTTGCTTTCACAACCCTTGGAAATGCTAGCATTTAGATGAGTCAGTTTCACTTTTTCTCAGTAACCAGTTGTTAGAATTTAGATTGCAAAGGCCACCTAGCTGAGACTCATTTACCCGCCCATGACACACTGAGCACCGATGGAACCCTTCAAAGGTGGAACCCAGATGTCAAACATTATCTCCTTGCAGCACAGTGAGGAGAAGCGTTTGAATTATGACCGCTTTCTTTCTCTTGATTTCCTGAACACTAGGAAGTGAGCAGCTCTGCTCTCCTCCACGTTCCTGATAGAATTTTATTGCAAGCACAACAGGAGCCAAACAATCAGAATGAGACTCTGAAACCAGGAGCAGAAAAACCAAAACTCATCTGTCTTCTCTAAAGTTGATTTTTGGGCATTGGGGGAGGAGCAGTTTTGCAAAGTGACAGAAATCTGACTAACAGTGAAATGGGCAAAGAATGACTTACAAAAATTCACAACTCTACGTGGCCCTCCTCCTCGTGTCCATGAGTAATTGAAATTAAATATATTGCTTCTAAGAAAAGAATATGATTTATGCTAAATATTTAACCACAGAGTAGATATTAATACACACACACATACACACACACCTTTCTAATGCTCTTGGGAAGAATGTACTTCATTTTGAAAAAAATGACAGTGCAAATTTACTAGCCACTGACATTTCTCAGTGGCTAAAAGAACCCTCAAAAGTAGGTTATTATCTCAGGGAAATCAAAGTGAATCAAATTGTTGGTAGCAGTGCTAGATACTAAATCCTGATTTCTTTAACATCTGATGTTTTCTTTAGTACTTTCGCCTCCTACTGTGATAATCTAAGAGTGTTGCACCTATATAAATCATTTTAATGTGTAGTTATCTAAATTTTCGAGCACGCGTATGTCATTTTTACTGTTCCTTCTATTGCTATTTAATTATTCATGTATATACTTATTTTTCTCCTTCAATTAGAACATACGCTTTGTGAGGGTAAGGACTTAGCTTGCCAATTTTTGTGTGTTTTCCTGTGTACATCGAAAAGTGTAAACTCAACATTCAGCAAAATAGAACGTAGAAACTTGTATTGGTATACTTGCTGTTAATTGACTAACCTTTACACAAAATAAAATTTGTTCAGAGGGAGAAATGAAACAAGACTTGAAAGTGGAAATACATATTCAATATAAAATAAAAATATGACTGCTTACTCTTTAATTCTCTTCCAAAATTATAAACTTCAAAATTAATTTTCAATATAATGTTATTGAATGTGTATACATATATATTTCAAACAAATATATGTATTTGAGAAATTACAGATTTTCCCCACTATCCTGGGCTATTGGAGTAATTAATCTCAAAAGCACCTTGGAAGATCCAAGGGGCAGAATTGAATTTAATCCTTGGTCAATAAGGACTCTGTAGGTTCTAACAAGACTACCCCAGCTGTCAACCTCACTTCAAGAAGGGACTGCTGACCCACACTGGGTGGTTTTCCAATGCACACAATCATCTTGGATCCACTCCGCAATTGACAAAATCTCTACAGCTGCTTTAAAAGCTTTTACTTTTTATTTTGCCAAAGCCTCTTTAAACATCGCCTATGCGCACTGAAGCTTTTTCAAACAAATCAAGAGCTTTTTCTATCTCTAAAGCAGCTGTGAGGACTTTACATTTTCACAAAGGGAATAAAAGATGGGGGCTGCAGAGAGTGGCTTATGGGAGTTTTTGTACTCACAAATTAAATGTCTTAATAAG
Source organism: Microtus oregoni (assembly GCF_018167655.1). Classification (NCBI taxonomy): domain Eukaryota; kingdom Metazoa; phylum Chordata; class Mammalia; order Rodentia; family Cricetidae; genus Microtus; species Microtus oregoni. The sequence continues at coordinate 23,477,959 of NW_024543060.1, forward strand.
TTTATTCATGTAAGCAAAATAAGAAAGAATGATAAAAAAACATGAAAATAATTTACTATCTTTGCCAGCATAATTAAACCAATGGGTTCCGTCTACTCCTGCAGAGAAGAAAAACAAAAATAGACAACAATGCTCTAAAATCTCACGTGTTAAAAATTATACTTCTATTCCTAATTAAGGTTTTAGGCAAAATTCAATTAATCAGATTGACAAATTAATTATAGAATTCTGAAAGTTTGTCTATGTAGTCTAAGCCATCCTATACTGCGTTAGAGTAGACGCAGAAATAATAAGACGGCCAACTACAATGACCTCCTACAACTAAGTAAAATTCTTACCATATTTGGATAATTGAAATTGAATTTATTACTTCTAAGAAAAGGTTGTTATTTTTGTCAGCTATTTATTTGCGCAGAAGATACTGAATTTTCTATCATCTCTGGGAATAGATTCCAGTATATTTATATGGAATATATATTTATTTATATTTATATTTATATGGTGACCCTAATCTTTTAAACCATATGTCTGCACTTGGAAAGTAATACAGTAGGCTTAAAAATTATTTTTATCATTTTATTGATTCGATCATCTCTATCATTTAGCCAATGTTTGCAAATTTCTGCAACAACTTAACATTAAATTGCTTAATGCTGATTGGTATATAAGACCCTTCATGACATGACACATATGTTCCAAGTAAGTCAGCTGTAACATTCATAGGAAAGCAAAAGAAATATTCGACTGCAGAGATAGGTCAGTGGCTAGGAGCCCTTACTGCTCTCACATACAACCTAAGTGTGGTTTCCCACACCCTGCTTGGGCTTCAGCTTTAGAGAAGCCAACACCTCTGACCTCCACAAGCACCTGAACTCAGGGGCACATATCTACACGCAAACATATGCATATAATTTAAAGTAAAAATCAATAATTTAAAAAGTAAATAACAGTAAAAATTTACAATAAAGACGAGAAAGAAAATAGAATTTATAAGAGATGCTGGCCATAGAATCTGTGCATTTCCTTTGCTTATCAGTTCTTGATGTACTTCCAAGAGATAAGTGTATTGTCTTGTTCTTATTTCATGGCACTGAACGGCTTCTTGAGACTATTATCAAATGAATGAATGACTAAATGAAAATACAGAATGTCTAACATTCTGTCGCACAGAATGCTATTAATTTTTCTATGTCAGCCTCCTAGGGTTTCCCAAACAGTAGACACAAAGGAAGAATTTGTTTTATATTGAAGAAACATTCTTAACATTTCCTACCTCTCCAAAAATACCATAAAGCCTTGTATTCAATTTTTAACTTAATTTTAAGTAAGGGATAATTTTCTTCATTTCTTTTTCTTATCATTAAGAATCTTTTCTCCACTTGAGGATTCTAACTTGTTCTACTGGTTTTCAGAAATATTGCTTTCACAATGCAGCTCATACTATATATATTGAAGTCTGATAGGCGCTGTTTAACAAGCAGCAACAAACCAATAAAACAAAATAGAACACCGAGTAATAATTATAAGATCAGCACCTGATGCCTTCAGAGGATCTAGGAGAAAATGAATACCCAAGAATTGAAGATGAATGTGTTAAGGTGAACCTTGCACACAGGGGACTGGCCTGCCTGTGTTGGAGTCACTGCCTCTCCACCTGTTGTTGGCTTTATAGGGAAAGTATTTCTGTACCTGTGTCGTGCAGGTAAAGTGTGGACAAGAGCACCTACCACTGGTACCCAGAAAGTGTTCAGTATTAACTGTCAAGTCATAGAATCCATACTTTTTACTTGGTAATTAGAGAGCATTTATAAATGTATTTTCAGGTTTCACTTTTTTCTAAAGTTTCTGCTTTTAAATTTTATAAAGATTACTGTTTTCTTCTAACATTTTTATATGTGGGTTTATGGGAGTTGAAGGTGCCAGACTTAATTGCCATTTTTTCCTTGGAAGACAAGAGTCATTTATTCCAAATAGTAAGAAGCTAACACAGACACACTTCCATTTGTGCCTGTTCCCTTCCTCATTTCAATGCTGCCTTTGTTTCTGGACCTTCATATACTCATGATGTTATTTCAACATAAAGTAATGGGATTTAGAACAAATTGCCACCAAAATACAATCTATGATACTTCCTATAATATTTGCATTGTAAGCTGATCTGCTGTAATCCCTGCCCTCATTGTGTGTAGCTAAAATAGTGTAGTTTCCTTTATCGTAGGATTCGCTGTGTGATAGAGGGGAGGATCCTCAAGGATATGGGGTGCATTTTACAAATGCAAGAGAAATGGAACTGCAGATAATGGCCAGGTAAGGCTAAAGTCAACAGTGAAAAAAATAAAACAGGCCCCATGAGATGAATTTATCCAAACCCGGAGGATGATGGAATCCTGAACAACAAGCAGGTTGGTTTTACAAAAGAGCAAGCCATACCCGACACAATCAATAGCTCTTTTCAGCAGACTGACGAAATTAGAGGATGAAGGGAATCAGGTAAATGTTGCCTATTTGCACTATCACAATGAGTTTAACACGTACACAGCACATTTTCCATTCAACTGTAGATAAAATTGATTCAGCCATGAAAGCTTTCTAAAAAGATGTGACAAAAAGAAGAAAAAGAAGAAGGTAAAATGTCATCGATAATGACAATGCAGGCTGTTGTGGGATGCTGGAGTTAATAAAGCCGATTCTCTGCAGTTCCCAAACTGATGACAGGGGGAGCGAATATCAGAACGGTATTCATGCTTATTGAATAGCACATTTCGTACAGCACAATTAGGCAGAATCAGAAACACAATGGATACAGAAAGGACAGCAAGGCTAGGTGTGACCTCTGTGATGACTCTCTCTGGACTGAAATAAACAGGCTGAAGGGCGGTGAATCCCTCAGGACTGAGAACTGACTCGTGCTGTGCTCACTACACTTTCTTCAAAGGCATTCATCCACAATTTTAAGGGTCAGGTTTCTCCCCCCAATCCTAACTATAAGACTCAGTATAGTGTGACAGGAACCCTATCATATCTATTGAATGTCTTGGATCTTGATTCAGAGCTTGACTGACAAGTCTATTGATGCCTTATCATCTTACATGCAAACATAATCTCAGCTTTGGTCTGTGGAGCTTCTTTTGACCCACACTCTGGGCAGAGATAGACACTGAGATGAGTGTATAACAAATACAGGGAAAAGATAGGAATGATGTACCATGTGCCAGACATTCTCAAGCACCTAGAGGAAATAAGGTTGTAAACGTGAATTGGATAAACTTTCGAAGATGTGACATTTAGTCTGGTTTTTAAAGACAAGAAAGATTGTGGATGGGGATGTATCTCCTATGGAGAGGCAGCAAAAAAATCTCTTCTCACAAATATGAGAAAAATGGCTTGTGCAGTCTAGCCCACAACCCTGCAAGAATAGACGGAATAACTCCCATGGACTGTATAGTACCTTATATAAACATAAAGACTGTTATTATACAATGCTTAGTTTAAAGTTGACATGAATAAAATTACCTACTAAATTAAAATCTAGGCAAGACATTAACCCAACAGTCTTTCACAATGTCATTACAACACTGAGCTTCCCCCACTGCTCCAAAGACCTCTTTCTCATGAGTCTAGTGGGGAGATGCCGCGCCGTGCACAGAACTAGAACAAGTTTTGTTATGGGTACACGCACTTGCAAACACAGCATGACTCACATGTGTGGGATAGGAAGCCTCCTACAGATCAGCATGGATTCACAGGCAGCAGCTGCTACTGTCCTCCTCTGCAGTTTGTTCCCTGAGAAGAGAAGGGACGCGTGTTCCCATCATCACAGAAGCTCGAAATCACCAGGCTCCTTCCTTCTATCTTGCGATCCTGTAGTACTTCATCGTGCCTCCTATTCTCAAACTCCCATTTCTTTGCATACTGGTGCCAATAAATCTAGCTTGTCACTTGGATTTCATCCAAGGTTCCCTACCTGGTGTCTTGCATTGGGCCTTCCTGCTCTCCCTTCTCCCGTTTATCCTCCATGTGGTACAGAAAGAGCCTACTTTGTCCTACTGTGCTTTGATTCCAAATTCATAAATAGTTCACAGTGCCAACATCAGTGACTCTCACGCTCTACCTTCCTAAAAGTCACGCTTGATATTTGTCTGAAAGACAGGTTTCAGAATGCTTCTTTCCCTCTGATTCAGAAAGAGGCAGTACAATCCAAGAATTTTCTGTTTTTAACAAATGAACGTTTTGCCTTGATTTTATTATTGGGCTTTTAGAGGGCAGCTCTACAGCAGAGTTTGGCTCTTCTTAGAGCCATATCCAAGCTTTAAGTGCCTGTCACCAAATGTCCTTTAATTGTCACACTGTTATTACACTAGGCATGAAAATCAAAATATGATTATAATGTACAATTTGAAGTACACTGAATACATAGCTATCAATCGATTTGTCTCTTGATCTAAACAGATTGGATTTGTAAATAAAGTACCAGATGAGATCATTTTATGATTTCCCAAGGGACTGCTAACTGATGCAGGCATACCTATAGAAATAGCTCATAGGTTATTTTTTTCTTAAGTGCTAAATTCTTCATAGTCATATTCAAATGAAGCTTGATTCGTGGTCCTAGAATTTCACAGCTTAAAGAAGTCTCCAAAAAGTAACTTTTCCTGCCAGGGAGGGCGTGTTTTCATCCTGAAAAGATTGCAGTCATGAGGCAATAACTGTCTCTCCCATGTCCTCCACTGGAGCAAGGTTAGTGGTATAGGAAAATTTGAGTTATTCCTCTTGAAATGATGCCCAATCCATCACCCCCAAACTGAAGACTGGTTACTGTCTTCTGAGAGTGGTAACATGATTGAGCAAAAAATACACGTGATGTTTCTGGGGGAAGAGAGAATAGCTTAAAAAGAGAGAGTTATGAAACGGAGAGACAAGTTGCATAGAAAGAATTCCTATTTCCTCAACACAGCCTGCAAGTGTTCATGGACATAATGCATGCATGTCATAGAGAGACAACCTTAGGTTACTGGATACAAGGCCAATTCTCTACTCACCAGCTGGAATTGGAAAAGCCCAGTGTATATGATGCTCATGCAAAACTTGTTTCCAGATCTCACATTCTTACAAAAGGAATCACATAGGGGTATTCCTTGTAACGGACTGATCTTTCAAATCCATAGATTAAAATCATATTTACTTATCATTCATAAAATAATATTTTGAAATATATATGAATGAGTCACCTAAGCTAATAACTTACATTACTTTATACTTTTTTTCATATTGAGAACACAGATCTTTATTAGATATTTTTTGAAATATAATACCTTCACATTTACTGTAATATCACAGTGTTCAGTTGACATCTCGAACTTATTTCTATCAGAAAACAAAAGTTCTGTATCTTTACTAACATCTCCCTCACTACCTCTGCCCACTGCATGCTGACTCCGGCCATCACCATTTTAGTCTCCTTTATTAGATACAGTATTTTTTAACTCTAACTATATGTAAGATTATGTAGTATTTTTATATGTGACACTTTGTCCCTTAATGTCCTGCAGGCTCATGTACATTGGTGCAAATATCATTGCTTGCAAATATTGGTGCAAATATCATGCTTTCTTTTGTTCAAGCAGAGGCATATTGCACTAAAAATGTTCTGGTGTAACATTTTCTGTGTTCATACACCCATTGATAGATGTTTAGTATTGTTTCATAGTTTAGCTATAGTAAATACGATATGGCGGGCATAAGAAACACTTGTAAATGCTTTTAAAATTTCCTCTGTATATATACATAGGGGTGAGGGTAATAGATCACACAGTAATTCTATTTTGACCTTTTGAGGGAAACGCCACACTCTATTCCACAATGACTGTATCAGTTTACACTGGTAATAGTCATGTGCAAGAGTTTCACTTTTTCTGGGTCCTCAAGGACTTATTTCATGTCTATCTTTTCAATAATAGGCATTATGTGTGAGGTGATATCTTATTATGTTTTGAATTTTCATTCTTCTGATGATTAATATTGGTGAGAATACTTTTAAAAATAAACTTGTCAATCATTTATGATTTCTCTAGGAAACTGTCTACTTGGGCATTCAGCCTATTTTTAATCTTGTTATTTGTTTTCTTATTGAGTTAGGTTTCTTACTTCAGATATTAATGTCTTATCACATGGATAGCTTGAAGATACTTCGTTCTACTCCCTGGATTCATTATTACTCTTTTCTTTAAGCTTCTTCTTTTTTTCATTCAAACTTTGATAAATTCTAAAGCCAGGCGGTAGTGGCGCACACCACTACCCATTACTCCAGAGGCAGAGGTTTGCAGGTCTCTGTGAGTCCAGGGCCAGCCTGGTCTACTAGAGCTTGTTCCAGGACAGGCCCTAAGCTACAGAGGAATCCTATCTTGAAATAAAATAAAATAAAATAAAAATAATTGATAAATTTTAGACAGAGCTTTTGCCAATCACCAACAGCTGACTGCTCCATGATTTATGGAACACAAAATCAAATTCAACTGAAGCAAATGCCTAGCTGTAGCCAAGTGAGAAGTTTTTTTTTTTTTTTTTTTGAACTTCCATATTTTACCCTGTGGAAGCTCAGGCAGACCACGCACTGCTGGGACAAGGACTTCTGAACCTTTTTTTTTTTTCAGGTATGAGGAGCTTCTCAGTTTATTGTTCTTTGTTCACGTAGTTTTATTCTTTGGATACAATGGCAGGAAGAGAATATGTGTCACCAGGACCAAGAGGCCAGACACTTGAGGGGAAGGCAGCGAAGGCCTACCAGATAAATGACATCCTTGGCCAATCACTTGGAAAGCAGTGGCCCCAGAAAGTCAGCAGTCACGTGGGATAGAGCACCACAAGTGTTCCCTCTCCTCTTACAGCTGTCGGCAGTGCCAGACACCTGTGCAGGGTTGTAAACTCCTACCCTGTCTCTTAAAGGAAGATACCAACATTGAATTAGAGTTTGTATAATATCATCTAAAACCAACTGACCCAAATCAGAGGTCTCAAAAGGGTTATAGGATAGAATTAATATTTATCTGAAGGCATACAGATATGGACTATTGGTAGTATTAAGTCTGATACACAAATGGCTGCTCATGAAAGTCTACTCTATCACTTTAAATTTCTTTGAAATTAATATAATTATTTCATTCTTCCCCCTTTCTTCATCTAACTCCTCCCATTTTCTCAAATTTACGATATATAAGCAACTGGGGAAGACTGTTTCTCCCACTCTCAGTATTTCTTAATTGCCTGTGGTTTCTTGTGTAGGGTTGAGGCCTCATGAGGTTTTCCCACCCATGTTAGCGTATCTATTGCTATTGTCCTTGTTCAGGTTAGGGTTAGGGTTAGGTTAGTGAGATTCCATGAATCCCAAATGACATATCTCTAAGCCTATTCTTTTTTTTGAAAAGGGAGCTTATGCACAAAATAAAATTTAAATACATATAAATCTACGGTCCATGCTAATAATTTTTTTTTAATTATCTTAAGTGTTCCAAAGTATAAAGTAAGCCTTCTGTTAGGGATCAAAAGGCTTAAATTCTGGTACTCACCAAAGTTCTTTAAAACGGTTTGATTGATATGCCCTCACTGATCAGCAGCCTTGTGTCCTTCATGTGATAGTCATAAAATATGAGCTAGTGGAATAAATAAAATATGCTCACATCACCCATAGCCAAATGAGACATCTAAAATGTGTTATTTAATTCTTGATTTGGGGTAAAGCTATCATAAGTTAAAAGTCTATATTGCAACAACTCTATTTGTTATTCCTTGAATGTTTTTGGAAGTTGGTTCCTTTCACAGCATTTTCATCTTATTGCTAAATCGAAAATTTGACAGACACAAAAATAAGGAAATGGAATTGTATGTTTTCCTGACTTTTCTTCGGCTTTATGACTTCTCCTTCGTTTTCAGCTTTCCTTTCACTAGAATGCTTAGCAAGAATGAACACTAATTTCATTTTCTGCCACAGCTAATGCATTGCAAAATAACCAGAGAAGAGAAAATCTAGAGTGGAGAAATAAGAGAGAGAGAAATTGAAACGGAAAAACAACTAAAATGTCAGCTAAAGAAACAATCCATAGCTAACTTCCTGCACATCTTCAACGTGATATTTGTAAGGACACATTGTACTTACTGATTAGATTGTTTAAAGCAGACAAAACCTGTGAAGGTGATTACGATTGCGGTGCTAACATCCCTGATGAATAACAGAGGTAGTGATCATTAGTTTTGATTCACACATTAGTTTTGATTCAGATAAAGAAGGGTACTTGAAGAATTCCACATAACCTGCTAGGATTTGAAAACTGTCTTTTCAAAAGTTGCTTTCTGGGGTCAGTTTCTTGCCAACTTGGCACCATGGCATGAGGCAGTGTCCATTTTTTTTATTTCTCAAATAAACCTGGCAGAGGCATTTTTGGTTCATAACAGAGCGTGCTGAATTTACGATGCTCCATTCCCAAGCAGTTAAGGTGGACCTGAGTTGAAAAATACCTGCTGAGTCGCAAACACCTGTTATTGTAAAGTCTTTGCCTCGGCCCCCAAAGAAAATTACCTCTGTGTTTAATTCAAATACCTCTGTTAAATAACCTTTAACAGAAACAGATGCAGAGACTGCTAGAGTTATCAGGCAAGGAATGAGGGGGACCAAGAGAGAATTTCACACAAGAAACGCATTCACTTCTCCCACCGAGGCTAATGTAACTAGGAATCATTTTAATTAATCTGCCATAAAATGTCACAGCCTAAATGAGTTCAAAAGGATTTCAATTTAAGCCATAGTGCATCCCAAATTCTGCCATGAACTAGAGCCAATCCTGCAGCTTTAAATCTTAGAGACATGCAGATAAGAAGACAGGTGTATGCACAAAAGAATAAAGCGTCGTAGAAACCAATTACGGTAAAGTCATCTTTCTTTCATAAGAAAAATTTTATTATAAAAAGAAAAATTACTACAACAAACAGACTGTGTGTGTGTTTTTTTTTAAGATTGAAGTATCTGTACACTTTCTTGATGAGATAGAATTTACTCAAGGTTGAGTTAAAAATAAGTTGTCCAACCTGCCATGAATATGATAGCTCCAAGAATCATTCCAGCTTAACTAAAGATACACTCACTAGCTCATGCCCTAAACAATCTGCTGTAATTAATGGGCAGTTCTAATTAATATGATGTTTTCATATCTAAGATTAAATATACAGATAGGACAAAAGACTAAAGTACATCTGGTTCCAAAGAAAAGGCTGACAAAGGCTCCCTTGCTTGATTTGTTACTTAAATATTTGACAGAGTAAAGAGACTTACTATGTAATTTTGCAGGTGACATCCCCACCCAGCTAATCCTACTGTGGATATCTTTATATTTCAGATACATAGTCCTCATTATGCCCTTATCAGATTGTTGGTGGTGGCAGCTGAACACTTAAGCACAGCAAAAATGTATTATTAGCAAAAATCTGGCCTATTATTTAATTATGAATGGCTGGTTGAACTCTCAAAGTAGAATAAGCATGGCTTTGATAAGCATTAAGAAGTTCTTAAAATGTTCTAAAATAGTGATATCATAAAACAAACTTTTAAGGTGTCTTTTCTCTTTTTCCACTTATGAAGATAGGTCTGCACTTTCTCCACACAGCAGCATACGGTATAACCATAACAAGAGCAGTCAAAAGACCTGTACTCTAAGCTCTGTCATTAACAGGCTCCTGACCTGGGGATAATTTGTAAACTCTGTGGGTCCTGATCTTTCTGAGACTGACTATTCTCATTTTCAAAACAAATAAAATCTCCATCACCTCCCTGCAAGGTTGCTGTGAGTATCTAATGAGAGAGTGTGTGTGTCAAAAATGTATTGCAAAATGTAAAAATATACATGTTGGGGGTGTCTACAAATCTTTCTTCTCAAAGAACAAATAGGCAGTAAATAATTAGTTGCCAGATATCAGCTCTACTTAACAATGTGGAGTTGATGATGACTAAGATGCTCTGATCTGTACAGCGACCAGTAGTTCAAACTGACATGGTGGTAGTATAGGAAAGGTCCATTCAAGAAATCAGAGAGCATCTGAGCCTTGAAGTCTGCTGGAATATGGGTACAAAACAAAGGAAAGATATATGCAACGGGAAAGGTACCCTGATAAAGGTTTGCAGGGTGTCACAGGCAAATTGTCTGGAGGAGAGGGATAAACGCAGGCTTGTTGGAATTGATCCTTGGTGTTTCGGAGGTACCTGAGATGAACCTGGAGAGATAAAGAGATTCCAGAATAAAAAACTCCAAAGGTCAGAGAAAGTTTCAGAGTTTTCGTGTAGATAATAATTTATTTCACAGATGAAAAAAATATAAGACTCCATAAATTCGGTATTCTACTGAAAGGTAAATAATTTTTGTGAAATAGCCAAATTTGAACATTGGTTTGAGCTGGATAACTATAACACAGTAGTTTGGAAATTCTCCACTATGATTTAATTCAGCTGTGTTCTCAGTCAGATCTGCTTGAAAAACAAAGACAGAGACTGACTTATGCAACGGTACCAAGTTGCATAGGAAGAAAGAAAGAGCAGAGGATAGGACGGTAGGGCAGTAGGAGGGAGGGGAAGGGAAAGAGGGAAGTCTATTGTGCTATATTATGACATAGTCAGGAAGGCAGCAGTCACAAAAAAAGTAACTGCTTAGGGAGTGAAAAACTGATAGGAGTTGATGGATTCAGTATTGTAAATCAGGAGCTTGAGGTTAGAGTCAATCAAGACGCATCATTCCAGTATGACATTGAGACAAAAAGACAAGACAAATTTAGTTGGCTGCATGCATGATTGTTTTTTTTTTTTTTTGATGTTTTCTTTTTTTTTTTTTTATTGAGAAAAGGAGAAAAAAAAAACAAGTTTCCACCTCCTCCCAGCCTCCCATTTCCCTCCCCCTCCTCCCCCCCTACGCCCCCTCCTCCCACCCTTCTCCCCCTCCCCCCACTCCTTTCCCCCTCCCTCTCCAGTCCAAAGAGCAGTCAGGGTTTTCTGCCCTGTGGTAAGACCTAGGACCTCCCACCTCCGTCCATATCTAGGAAGGTGAACATCCAAACTGGCTGGGCTCCCACAAAGCCATCACATTACGTAGGATCAAACCCCCGTGCCATTGTCCTTTGCGTCTCATCAGCCCTCATAGTTCGCCATGTTCAGAGAGTCCAGTTTTATCCCATGCTTTTTCAGTCACAGTCCAGCTGGTCTTGGTGAGCTCTCAATAGATCAGCTCCACTGTCTCAGTGGGTGGGTGCATCCCTCGTGGTCCCGACTTCTTTGCTCATGTTCTCCCTCCTTCTGCTCCTCATTGGGACTTTGGGAGCTCAGTCCAGTGCTCCAGTGTGGGTCTCTGTCTCTATCTCCATCCATCACCAGATGAGGGTTCTATGATGATATGCAAGATATTCGTCAGTATTGCTCAAGGATAGGGTCATTTCAGGTTCCCTATTCTCAACTGCCCAAGGAACTAACTGGGGACCTCAGCTTGGGCACCTGGGAGCCCCTCTAGGGTCAGGTCTCTTGCCAACCCTAAAGTGGTTCCCTTAACTAAGAATTGTGGTTCCGTGCTCCCCTGTCCAACCATCCTTTATCCCAATCCTCCTGCTTTCCCAAGGCCCGACCTCCTTCCCTTTGATTGTAACTCTGAGCCTCAAAGATGAACAGCTCCTGATCAGCTCTTTAGCTTATGCTGGATACAGGTGCACTATGCAATTCTGCATAGTGATGAGAAACTGTAAAAATAAATTATTTACATTTAAATGATTTGAACCAAGTAATAACATACCTCACACAATATTTTGTCCACCTAAAAAATAATATGAGCAGTAAAGAAATACAAATAAAAGGATAACAGTAGTAGGATATCAACATTTTGCTAAATCAGAGCTAAAATCGTTGCTAAAGAATGACTGTATTCTAAGTTCTTTAGAGAAGAAGTGGTCAAAGAAATCACCCCAAAAGCTTTTAGAAGAATCTGACTGATGGGTCTGTGCAACAACTGGATAATCGCTCCTAATTAACACAAACACACACACACAAAGAATTATACTTAGATCTGGTAGGACCAATGTCCAGATACTGTTCAATATTTAGCCTCCATTTTTCTAAAAGGGTAATTTTAGGTGAAATTGACATTCCAATCAGTGAACTTAACACAACTTAGCAAATACTTTGCCCTCCATAAATAAACATTCTGCTGTTAGTCCTAGACCTTAATAAAGCAAAAGAGAGACAACCTAGAAAATGAGAGACATCCTTCAGCCAATGGCTTCGGACTCTCCCCACAAGCATTCAGTTTTCTTTTCTGGAGATGTCTGGCTAGCATGAGGAGCAAGGACAAACAAGAAAAGCATTGGAAAGACACAAAAGTTTAGCAAAGTGGTAGTAACAGAATATTCAGTACTTTTGTTTAAAATTTTTTTCTAGATTAAATTTAACTCTAAGGTATGAACAGATACCTTGAAGAAGTAACATAAAATCAGAGGAAAGTCAAGCCTTTCTTACTTTTGAAGCTTGTTATATTAATTACTCTTGTTGTTTCTGTGGCCGAATACTTGGCAAGGTGTTTGCTTTGGCTTACAGTTTGAGAAAATACAGTCCATCATGCCAGGGAATGCTTGCCACCATGAGCACAAGGTCACACTGTGTGTGCAGTCTTGGTGCTGAGACGAATGAGATAATCACCATCACATTCTGAACAGGTCTTCTCTCCTTGGTTAAATTTTCCATAGACATGGTGTTTCTTTCCACAGTGATTCTAATCTTAACCAAGATGATAAGAAAGATTAGCCACAACACTTGTCATCAGTCCTCAAGAACAACACAGGAATAGAAGCATCATTCAATTCTGGAGCAAATGGAAGTTTGCAAATATTCTGTTGCTTTCCTTTGAAAATAATAATACATATGGAAACAAATACTTGAAAATACAATTGACATAACCCTTCATTTTTAGAATTACAGTTTAGAAAACACTTAACATTTTGTATTTTTATTCATGCATACATACGAACATGTTGGTAAACTTTTTCATAAACTGTAAAGCACAAATGCAAATGGATGGCATTCATAGCTATTTATACTCATTTTGAAGAATCATTTCACTTTTCACAGGACGTGAAGCCGTTTCACTTTTCTCCAATGCTTGTCACATGATGTCTGTGAACGCCAGTTGTTCATTTCACTTCCTCCACCCCAAAACCCAAAGGGGTCTTGGAGTATGGGCGCAGTGATGATGTGTTCCTTGTATTCCCTTGTATGTTTTCGTATTTCAGCACCTCCTGGGTTGGAGGGAAGCATCTTCTTACTTGATTATAATGTGACACTAGCTGTCACTATTCTGCACCAACACTAACCCTGCTACCCCCAGGGCCTGTTTCCACTGTGAGTGTTCATCAGCAATTATTTACTGTGTTCTTCCCGAAGGTAGTTGGTATTGCTACAACATGAAACTCCCTCACTCCCCCAGCTTCTCTCAGGGATCATGATCCAAACAGGGCTGGGATCAAGCCCACTGGCAAACAGAACATCATCAGTGAGGCAGTTTATGCTTGTGGGAATTCTCAAGCTCTATTGATGTTTTGGTGGGTTCTTCCCTTTTCTTGGTTTAGCCAGAGCTGTGGTCTGAACACACTCCACAATTCATGTGTTGATTCTTAACTAACTTGATAGGATTTGTAAAGAAAGAGGTCTACAAGGGGTGACTAAGTCAGAGGGTTGAGGTCTTGTAAATGGGATTAGGCCTCGTAAAATCACTTGAAGGGCAAGATTTGCTCCTTTCTCATCCTTCTTCAAAGTGAAAACACATCATTCTTTCCCCTCTAGGAAATGCAGCAGTGAGGAGGCATTGTTATGGAAATAGAGATCAAACCCCAACAGACAACACATTTACTAGTGGCTTGATCTTGCATTTCCCAGCCTAGGGAACTATGAGAAATAATCATCTGTCACTTATGTATTACTCTTGGATATTTTACTATAGCAGCACAGACTAGGATAGTGTGTTAGGCGTTGTTGTATAAGAAACAATATATAATGCTCTTTAAAAAGCAAGTAATTGTAATTTCTCCGAAGTATAGGTGGAACCACAGAGCACTGCAGGTCTGGGTGTGAGACTCACTGCATATGGACGTGGGTGACTAAAACATATCAGGCAGCTAAGCTGGGCTAGTCCACTCTTTCACTAAACCAGCTCGGAAGCGGTTTGGAGACTCAGTTCTTCTCCCGGATGTCTCTCACCTGAAAGGCTAACTTAGATATGTCCACTTGAAACTGGCAAGATTCCAAGAGCAGGAAAATATCACTCCTATTAAAAATTTGGAGAGCATGAGTTACAGAATAGTCAGTTCTGTAGGATTTTGTTCAGGTAAACAATGCCAGCCTTAACATATTGGTTCCGAGGATCGAATCCTGACTCTACGACCTGTGAGTGATTCACCCTGACTCTACTACCTGTGTGGTTCACTTCTCCAATGTTCCTTCTGGATGCTTGTGTGAAGTACTTATCTCGTGAAGTATGGGATATCCTTTTTCTGTCACATCTTACTTCTTTCTACAGAAAGGTCCTGTCTTTGCAGCTGTGTAGATTTCTCAACATGATTTCTGTTCCAAAAAAAAAAAAATTAAGGGAACAGAGTGACTTTTGCAATTTGAGCGATGTCCGTCCCTTTTAGTTCAATATTGAGGCCCTTCAGTCAATAGAAGTCAATTAAAAACTTTGTGGCTTTCTATGAACCTGATCATTACCTACTTCATGGTAGAAAAGTCACCCGCAGAATTCTCTTTCAGTCGTACTTCTTAGATGTGATCACAGTTACTTTGCTGTCACACTTCCGTGACACCCAGCTTCCTCACAGCCCTTTATCCAGCTGACAAGGTCTACTAAACACGGCCTTCATTCTTTGTAAAATCTTCGCCAAAGCTCTCACAAGCTAACGCTAATTTGTCTTCCAGTCTCATATTACTTTGAGAACTTGATCTTGGCAACAGAACTGAAGCTGAGAAACAGTTTTATTTTCCCACAAAGAAGGCTCTCTGTAACACCTCTGAATTCTGCATACAGCTAGTTCTTTCTTTAACTCGTCTCTTTCTTTAGGTTCCCTTATCATATGCAGCTGAGAGCAACCAGATGTCACTGTTTTAAATATTGGCGTGGAAACCATCTTGACTGAGTCCAAACACACATAAAGAGCAGTTTCTATTTTCTAAATTACCTCGGGCCACAATTTCAACACATTTTTCTCCCACATAAAAAAAGGTCATAATTACTTCAAATCTCTTTACTTTTTTTTTCCAAAAAAAATCAATACAACATATTTGGGGACTTGGGCATGATGCCAACAGTTCTTTTTCTGTATCATATAGATATTGAACAACCAAGATCATCAAAATGTAGTGATTTAAACCAACAAGTAAGGACTACAAGATGGCTCAGTGGGTAAAGACATTTTACTATTTGCTGCGATAGCTAATTTTGATCTCAGGTACCCATGTGGTAGAAGTAGAAACCCAACTCCTGAAAGTAGTCTTCTTATCTCCACATAGACACCATGGCACATGCACACACACACACACACACACACACACACACACACACAGAGAGAGAGAGAGAGAGAGAGAGAGAGAGAGAGAGACTGCATAAGTAGTTTTTAAATGAATTCATAATAAATTAAGAAAACAAGTGTGATTATTTCCACAAGTTTGAGGTTTGCAAGGCATTTCTGACAACCTAGTTAAGGCTCATTTGAACATATCTGGGCATACTCATACAACAGCAAGAAGCTTCGAGTCATGTGGGAACTGGTGGGTCAGTGCAGGAGCGTCCAGGAAAACAACTCAGGTCTCCTCTACTCTACATAGAAAAGTCTCACTTCGGCTTGTGGCTTGTTCTAACCACGATGACTGAATTAAAGAGAAGATTGAACATATACAATACTTCTTAGACTATTAGGCCTAGACTCAGGACTCCTTCCTGCTACAGTCTTTTGCCCAAAGCAAACCAGAAATCTAATCAATATGCAAAATGTGAGCAAAGTTTATTTAACTTTATGTTAAGATTAGAAAGGCATCTTGCCAAGACTGTGGCTAGAGAGGGGAAAGGCGAAAATTCTGGTTACTGTGCAGTATCCCAGATGCTTATGGGGAACATCAAGGCAGAAAGAACACCGCAGTGACAGCACTTCTTGCTGAAGACACAGCGTTCAGATAGTCCTTTCACTCCCTTCTCGTCCATAATCCTCTGCTTACATTGGTTGGAACTCACAACCCACTTGCTTCAGCCTCCAGAACTGTGTGATAATGGCTTTGCTCTATATTGCCCCCTTTGATCACACTTTATTTTAAGTGGTGAGTTTTATTCATATATTTTGATACTCTGAGGTAGGATTGTTGTTTCTGAGATTTAAAAAAAAAAAGAGCATTTCTAGCCTACCTTTTTTGCTATGTCATGATTTAGTTTGACAGGGCAAATGAGATGGTAACGTAGCCTGATCAGAATGATGTTTAGAGGACTAAAGAACGAGGGGGTAAGAGAACATAACTAAAGTGCTGGAATTCACAAAGAAAAGGCTCCTGATTACATGTCAGTTGTTCCGTAATTCCACAGTTGAGTGTTTAGCCTGTCCGTCTGCAAGGAAAGATAAACTAGCAGACTTCTCTCAAATCTGAATTTCAAGAATAATAATGGAAATAATTATTATGTTAAAAACAACAGGCTCGAGGGCTGATGGAAACAAAGGAGAAGGCTACCGATCACCACATCAGCTCATTTCTTGGTAATACCATTGCTGTAAGCTTAGTGCTTTTTGTCACAGTTTATTCTTGCCCTGTGATGCAAGAAGTATTATAGTCCTCACAAATGATATTGTTGTGGTCCTGTGTCCCAGCACCTGAGAAAGTGACAACATTTGGGCATTACATCATTACTAGTGTCGAGGTAAGAAAAAATCATACTGGATAAGCATGTGCACTAACCAGAGGACCTGTGTCAACATAAGGAGTAAATTGGGACTTGGAGAAACTCATCGGGAAGAGTCTACTCTGAAGGCAGAGATAAGAATAATGCAGCTACAAACCCCAATACATCAAATGTTTCCAGCAACCATTAGAAGCCAGGAAGAATCTGTAGACAGAAGTTTCTGCCCTGCCTGATCCACCAGCACAGCCATTCAATCCCAAAAAAGCACACAGAGACTTATACTAATGCATAAACTGTTTGGCCTATGAGCTCAGGCTTATTATTAATGAGCTCTTGCATCTTAAATGATAGCCTTTATCAATAAGGCTTTGTCATCTTACTTCCTCTGTATCTGGGTGTAAGGTGCAGACTGAGCCTTTCCTCTTCCCAGGATTCCCCTAGTCTGGTCACTCCACCCATAATTCCTGCCTGGCTACTGGCCAATCAGTGATTTATTAAACTGATACAAGTGACAAATCTTTAGAGTGTACAAAAGCATCTTACCACAGCAAGGATCAGGAAAGGATCATTTTCTAGAGGCTTCAGATAGGGATCCGGTTTGGACAGCTATACTCCAGAACTGTCAGACAATACTATTCTACTATGCTAAACAACTAAGCTGGAATGAGTCACTAAAGCAGTCCAGGGCAAACCTTTTAATGTTTTTCCCACAATTCTTCAGCATGCAAGCAATTTTATAGTTATTGTGGGCCATGCTCAGCTAGAAAATTAAACTGACATAAAGTATAGTAACGAGAGAAAAGAATGAACTGACAGAAGAAACATCAACAGGAGAAAAGCCTGTATTTTGACATGGCTTCAGACCCCTCGTGAGCAAATGAGGTAACAAAGCTGAAGTGTTATGATCTGTGGTTGACCAAAGATACATAACTACAGAAAATAACTAAACGATGTGGAGGGTGGGTGGGTGGCGGGAGATCAGAGTTATTTAAATAAGATTTGTTTGTACAGAAGTTTCCAGGTTTTGACTCCTCAACGAACAATTAATTTTTCTCTTGATACTGGGAGGACATTTTTCACATGGCCTTTTAATTCCCTGTTGTAGAAAGAAAGAGGGATGGTTTGGGTGGCATTTTGGCTCTGTTGTTGTGGAAGCACCTCTAGCTCTAAATAAGCCTGATAGCAAGGCGGTGAATTTCAGGGGGTTCTGTCCTCTCATACCTAAAACCTTCCCAAGGGTAAATATCCTATTCCATACTTTTGCTTAGTCTAATGAAGAAAAAAATATGAGTCAAAGACATGTCAGCATTTCCCATTTCTTTAAGATGAAGAAGAGAAAACAAAAGTGTTAAAGAGCATTGACTTTAGAAAGTTACAGTTTTCTTGCCAATTCCCACAGGGTTTAGCCATTCCCACCATCAACTAAAACAGCCACCTCACAGCTTCCATTACAATCCATTTGAACTTTAGTTAAAGACCACCTCTGCTGGACAACGGACTTTGTTTCATCCCCTTTGCTGTTTGAGACAGCACATTTCACAGTGTTCCTCTTGTTGTTCTGTTGAAAAATCTAGAACCTGTTTGTCCTAGAGGAAACTAACTGAGAAGTGCAGGATGAGGCACTTTTATTTTGTATGTTCTTAAGAAAAATTATGCAGGGAAGAAAAGTGAGCATAGTGAAACATTCTGTTTACCTGAAAGTATGTCATTTATGTTGAATACTGTGTTTATTTAGTCAATACATCAATCATGTCCACCAATAAGCAGAGGTAAAGCAAGTTTCTTCCATACATTGTTTGACATGAAAACTAAGTATCATATTGGCAGTGGGTAATTTAACCTTGTATTGGGATGTCTGAAGTACATTAGCAGCACGCTGTGCAAGGAGGAGATTGTTCAGCAATTTGTGTACCAGAGAGCAGTCCAAAATAATTCAGGAGACAGGCCTGCACAAAAGGGGTGGAGAAGTTTTTTATGTCAGATGGATATAGCTGCCATTAAGGTAATAGTGATTGAAATCAGATAAAGCTAAGAATTCTTCTATCTAGTTTGTTAAACATTGCTTTCTATGTCAGAGTAGCAAGCAATGCCATGGAAATATTGATCCAGTCACACACACAACACTGATACCTCCTCAGATAATAGAATGAATTTATTCATAGAGCATATAGGCCACAGGCACACAAACACAGAGAGAGACACACACACTCAGAAAGAAAGAGAGAACAGACACACACACACACACACACACAGAGAGAGAGAGAGAGAGAGAGAGAGAGTTCATGCTTACTACTGTGAAAGACAGAAGTTAATAAAATTCACTGTGGAGCCTAAGTACCTAGATCTGAGTTCCAGTTTATTGTTTACTGTTGTTCAAACTGTTCTTGTACTATAGCAATTATATACTTTATATTTCATCTATACTGTTGTGACAAGCCTTAAAGAGGATAGAATAGGCAAAATACAATTCAAAGAGAAAAATCAAGACAATCCCTGTCAGATTCCTTCATCACTATTCCACACAGGGACATGTACGTTCACTGATGTATATAGGTGTAACTAAAAACGTCTTCAAATGAGAGTTTCTAATCAAAACAAACACTTGAAATTTATGAAGATCATATTTATTTTTAATTTGAAACTATTGTGATATGAAACTCAAGAAAAATGTCTCCAATTCTAATCTTAAACAGATGCTTAGTTGATTAATAGATACTGCTGCTCCATCCTGACAAATGGTGTCAGCTAGTCACCCAAAAAGAGGACAACATTGCCGTAACTGCCCAGATGAGGGTCATTGAGTCACACAGTAAAGGTTAGAATAATATGATTAAGGCAATCTAAAACAGAAGAGACGAGGGAGACTAAAAGTGGTTCAATTGGTGTGACCCAACAGACCGTAGGGCAAAACACAGTACACCCAAAGCAAATCTCAGTCTCCACTTCTGGCATTGATTTTGAACTTCTCACAACATCTGTGTTGCATTGGTTGGTTGTCATGTTAACAATAAAGCAAAGGGTTTTGTTCTATTATATGAGTAGCTCTTCAAAAATAAATCTTTGCGATTTTTTTTAAAACTAGAAAATAGCGGTATATTTATCATTGCCATCGTTATCAGAGATCTATCATGTGGATCAAATAAACAAATGCAGCCAGAAAAGCCAGTCCAAAGATGATGAGCATTCCACTCTAGACTAAACTAAAGTGGTATTTTAATTCATTGGTCTTATAAGTGTGCCTTATATTTACTGTATTATGTTCCTCGGCTTATGACTCAGATGAAGTAGAAAAATAAAGAGCTATAGAATACAGTTTTCTTCCCTAGAACTTACTATAGAAAATACACATTACAAAACAATGTATGCCATTATATGAACATGATTTTTTTTTTGGTGCCACAAATGAAAGTACTTATGAGATGGTCAGAAGAAATTTTCAAATAGTAATAATATTGCTAATTATAATTAATCATTTAAGATTAGAATTGGAGACATTTTCCTGAGTTTTATCTTACAATATTTTCAAATTTATTTTACACCCTTCCTTTACATACGAGCACATTGTACTTCTCTTTTACCATAACTTCTGCCCAGGCAATAGGACGTATTATTATTGAAAATATTGCTGCCCACTGCTATGGGTTGACTGTTCCCACCTTTTCCGCTGCTGTTGGCTTATGTCTATGATTTTGTCTGAACAATGAAATGTGAATGGATGTGCTGCCTGAGACTCCCAAACTATAAAATCCTCCACATGGTCTTACCATCTTTTCTTTTCTTATCGCCATGGGAGAATAAAATGATAGAAGACTCTTAGAAAAAGATTGCTCAGAATCCATAGTAACAAGTAAACAAAAGAACTCTTTCAATGTATTTGATCCACCAGTGACAGCTCTGTAGTCATGGTAATAAAGATCACAAGAATTGCTCAAGAATATCAGCCAATCGGTAAGCTCTTGCTTCTCAAATACACCCAGTAGAGAATGGACTTTGCAAGAAACATGCTCAAAATATCAACTACTCAATAATAGTATTCTGTTTGCAACCACCCTCTGTAGCTGGTGTCAACATAACCCTGTATTAAAAACCCATAAATCCCTAGACTGCATCCTTCCTAGTAGCCCTCTAAAAGATCAGCTTTTTGCTTTGCTTAAAGAGTATAATTCACATAGCCTTTTCTCTCTTTAATAAGGGCAACACTATCAACCTTGTGTTTCACATACAAAATCGTGGTCATGGAGATTGTAGCTACAAGTTGGCTGGAATCTCCAGTGAGGAACATATGATGCACAGTTATTGTCTAGGCATCTGTCATTTGGTAAATTACTAAGATTTGCAAGCACTAATTTGTACTGGTTAGTGCTGGTTGTCAATGTGGCAAGCTCTGGTATCACTGAAGAGGTAAGTCTCAGTGTATTTTGCTGAGGGGTTATCACATTAGGTTAACTGCAGTGGAAAGACCTGCTCTATCTGCAGGTGGTACTGTCGTACAGGCTGGTGTTCTGGGTTAGCTGAGAAAACTATCAAACACATTCACCTCTCTCTGCTTCCTGACTAGATGCAATGTGACCACCCAACTTTTAAAGCTGCTTCTGCCATGATGTGAACCAAAATAAATCCCTGTTGAAATCACTGCTTTCTTATAGGCAAACAGATCAGAAAGAAGCTTGAATAATATTCTTTTGACATAAAATAATTTACACTACACTGAATTATACAGACTATAAATCTAACATATGACTATAGAAAATTATACAATACAAACAGTATA
Organism: Microtus oregoni; assembly: GCF_018167655.1. Classification (NCBI taxonomy): domain Eukaryota; kingdom Metazoa; phylum Chordata; class Mammalia; order Rodentia; family Cricetidae; genus Microtus; species Microtus oregoni. The sequence goes on from NW_024543060.1 coordinate 23,499,670, forward strand.
ATTCACCTCCAATTGCTCTTATAAGCTAAGATTCCCATGAGGGGTGGGGGAGTCAGCTTTCTCTTTGTGATCTTAATGTAGTCATTCATATAATGTTATGTTTTAAATTTATTATTTCACTACAATTTTTTTCTATGAAATATGTACTTTTCAAGCACTTCTGTGTATTTCTTACTAAAATAATAGTGACATGGGTAAAAATAGCAAACAGGACATAAAAAGAGATTGCACTCAATATAAATTTATAAATTTTAATTTTGGGGGGAATTTCCTCCACAAGCATTCATTCATCTTCAGTTTTAAGTCGAGAACATAGACGATAACTTTGTCCTTAAAACCTATGGGATGACACTAGCATGTATGTATTGCAAAGGGAAAATCATGTTTATAATCTATTTTATTGGATATGACTATTTTAATACTATTATTTCATTTTATATCTATTTATTTTGTAGGATAGTCAATGATATCATTTATCATGGAACACCACTGACTTGTTAAAAGTCTGTATTTAGAATATGTTGTATATTATGGTCAAGTTTAAGTTTTAACGTTCTAGAATAAATTTTATCAAACATTAAAAGTAAAAGTAAAAATAAAACATTTGTGCTGGGAGATAGCTTAGCTGGTAAAATGCCTGCAGTGCAAGCATGAGGACCTGAGTGACATCCCCAGTCCCAAGGTGAAAGTAGCAAACATCACACTGTGAACGCATAATCCCAACGCTGGAGATGGAGAGACATACAGAGATCTGAGGTTAGCTGGCCTGCTCACCCAGCCTAATCTAATCATCAGGCTCTGGCCCAGTGAAGACTTTGTCTCACACAAAATAGATGACATCTTAGAAACAACACCCTAGGATGGCTTCTGACCTCCACAAACACATGCAAATGATACGTAAACACTCACACAAAACAAAAAGAAAATATTTAACACTAAAAGAATAATAAAATGTCAACACCATATAAATGGCAGCAGGAAAATATAAATGGGATATAAAACAAGAAGAAATTACAATCAAGGAAAGAGACACAGTGTATGGAGCAGATACATTTAATGAGGGCTTGAAATATAGGTAGGAAATTCATACCTGAGCCTAGCTACAAGACACATCAACAAGGCAGAATTATTGCCTGTCCCTTTTCAAGGAAAAGCTATTGCCTCAGTAATGCAACTTGCCACCTTTCTGCTATGTATCATCAGTAACTTCCCGGTAGGAGATGAACAGAAAGGCTGTGGTTTAGGATCTGCTTTTCCAGTTCTATCCGCTCACTTGGGCAGCATAATGTAACCTAACTACCTCTTCAAAAAGCCTTGCTATAGCTGATACTTCAAAGTGCACGGGTCACTGTAAATTAACTCAGGGTCTATACATATCTCTGAATTGTTGGCCTATGAAGGCTCCACCTTGTCGATACCTTTACCAAAATCTCCCTCAAAATGGACTAATGTTCAGTATTTTATTTCTTCTACATGGGTCAGAGCTTTAATCCAAAGCACTGAACCTCAGCCCGGGATTAATAGTGGTGAAAATTGTTAGTTAACTAGATCTGATAGAGCAGCAGACTGATGCGGTTTGATTATAGGCCTAATAATTCACTGGGAAAAAAATCATTAGTCAACGTTTTCAGGGACGCTCCCTTCCTAGAAACGGTCAAGGCACAGTACCATGTCCCTTTCCTGTGATTACTTTTCTCGCTTAAAAACTTCCATGGTGAAAGGATTAAAAGTTAATCCTTTACTCTGTATCTCCCCTAAAAGTGTAGGCAGCAACATGATTCCAAGAAATTTCCCAAAATTATAATGAAGTTTTTATAGCAGAACAAAAACCACCTGGAACTATTATTTATTTTGCAAAGCAAAGTAAGACCTTTTAATAAAAAAAAAACCCTTCACCTTCTATTTTATTAAGCAATATTAAAAAGCAGTTCAGCTTCTGGGACACATGGGAATATAGTGCACATATCATTTATATGCAGTTGTGCATAAATCATTTCTCTTTTTTTCCCGATGAATAGAATCAGAACTCCATGGCTCTTTCAGAAAATACCCACTTAACTCTCAAGAATAGCCCTATAAAAGAATGCTTATCAAATTCTCTAGAATAAAAATCAGCTCTAAATATGAAGACTTGGCCATTCTATGGACATTCTTCAACCCTTTGACTTAATGGACTTAACATCATTGCCATCATTATTACTTAAAATAAACGTAATAATGGCTGTGTCTTGGGAAAAATAATAAATTAACTGTCAGAGTCTATGAATGTGAATTGAAGTCTAATTTTTTTAAGTTTCCTAAGTGAAAGAGTTGTTATAATCAGTAGGCACTTTCTAAAAAGAGATGCAAGCAGCCTTTAAACTTTCTACATCAACTGTACTCAAAGACTCAAGGTAGAAGGGAGTGGGAAACCCATATTGGGCAACAACTGAGAAGAACCTGACCTTAGGCTCAAACACTTTCTTATCAAAGTACTGTTGATGTAAGAAGGTCACTTAATATTTCTTGGGTTCTTTGCCTGAAAAATGAGCATCATGTGCTTATTGCTGAATTCTTCAAGCAGCAAAGTAAAGATTGCTGATCAGATTGCTCTGCAAAAAGTAAAATGTAAGAGTACATTATTAGTACATATTAGTATATCTCAGATGTGTCTCTCCATGGAGGTTGGTTTCATTTCTAGATCAGCCTGACTGTTATTTTCTTGGCGCTGCTAGATACGTCCCTATCATCTGTCTTTCTAGGCCTTTCTGCTTGTAAAACTAAATTGATCTTCACTTCTTACAAATATTTTTGGAATACATGAATGTTTCAAAAGTTCTCTGAGACAGTACAAAAAAAAAAAAAAACAGCCTGCAAATTCAAACTACCAGTAAGGGTTTCATGACACTAAAGAATTACTACATCTCTCTGGAATTTGTATGGTTTTTCTGTCCTCAGGACACATGCAGAGTGAATTGGATGATGGTGTCTGGTTCTCGAGAGCTGTTGCAAACTATCGCCTACACACAATAGATGGAGAACCTAGGGATTCTGTTAGGAGATTGCTGGATGCTATTGCTCTTTTCTGCATTCGTAATGAGTAAATTAACTTAGTCCTCCCAAATTATTTGAAACTAGATACAGGAATATAAGCTTAACGTATGTACTTACTAAACAAAAAAATGTCATGGTATGCACCAACAGTTTAGAATGGTGTCTCCTTGAGTCGGGTGCATTTTGCAAGAGAAGAGGAACTCCTGTGTGTTTCAATTAGTTTCAAGAGATCCCAGCAAGTTTCAATGGATTAATCAAATTCTAGCTTTTGGGGGGAAGGATTTACTTAAAATCAAATTGATCTGTTGTTCTCATATTATCAGTGGCAAATCTATATTTACTCTGCTTTAGGGCTTCAGAAGAGTAATAAATTGTCACTGCTCCCGGAGTCTGCCTGAGTCTCAAGTCACACTTGAAATGAGTTTAATATTTAGGGCCCCTTTCAAAAGGAGTGTTGCTTGCAGACACTCAGTCGTAAACTTTCCCACAACAACAATGTCTAAAAAAAAATGTCACAGTGGATGCAAGATTTCATGAAGGCAGATTCAGACTGTAAATTTTCATCTTGACTTTGGGGGACAAGGAATACAATTTAAAAAAAAAAGGGGGGTGGAGGATTTCAGTGACATGACATGAAGGTGAGAGTCCTCTCTGTCTCTCTCTGTGTGTCTCTCTTTCTGTCTCTCTGTCTCTCTCTCTCTCTCGTATGTGTGTACGTGTATGTGTGTTCGCGTGCGTGCACTTGCATGTATATGTGTGGACGTGTGCATGGCGTGTGTGTGTGTGTGTGTGTGTGTGTGTGTGTGTGTGTGTGTGTATGGGCAGTAGGGAAAAAATCTAATAGCTGCTTTCTGAGCTAATACTTTTATCCTTGTATCATTCCCACTAGGACGGACATTTTTCCTAGGCTCTGCCTTTCCTCTACTCTGACTGAACATGGACACTTGTCCCCAGGCACACTCTGCTGCTTTAGAAAAGCACACACATCACTTTTCATCCCCAGGGATTGTTGTTCTTTGTCCCTAGGGAGACATAGACTCTGATCAAACTTCAAGGCTCTGATGTTTAAATATAGATTTTTTTGCATATCAAAAGCACCATCCCATCCGTGTGGCTCTTCCTGCCAAGAGAACCAGACTGCAAATGTGACACATCAAATAAACCTTTTGGACAATAAGGTGTTAACTCAGTCTGCCAGCCAAGTCAGGGGAAAGGAGCTAACTCCCAGAAGCCACTGCCAGCAAAATTAATGCTGGAGACTTAGCATCTGGATGCTTCACCTGCCAGGCAGGCCCCGATAGGTCTTTCTCATCACTGAGCCAGATTAAAAGGGAAGGATGAGCAGAAGTGGTTCTGCACCACCAGTGACAAGCAGGAACAAGGCACGAAACCAGTCTCCACTGAGAATAAGCCTCCTATCTGCCTCCAAGGCCGTGGCGAGGTGCAGGAAAGGGTGGGCGGTGGGTCTGCTGTTATGTCCAGACAGCACCTGACCCAAGTGAAGGAAAACTCAACAAGATTGGAGGCCACAGGGCAGGGCAAGCAGAACAAGTCCAAACTACCTCCAGGGTGCCACCTGTCAAGTTTTCACCTGAGCAGACAGGATTTTTAAACGTATTCTTTGGTTTCAGGCTGCTAGTGACATTTGTCAGGACAGTTTTCTCCCCCACCTCCTACCTTGTTTGTTTTGAACTTAACAGAAAAATCAAACTTTCCCAAATCCACATGACCCAGTGATCTTGTAGTCTTAAGAAATTCTCCAGGCTTAAGAAGCTCCAGGCTTCCTTGTCTTCATAGATGACTGGGTTTTTTTCATCTATTTTAGAAAAACAAATTTTTTGTAAATGTGGTATTTTTTAACATGTTGTTTTAAACATTAGAAATACAATTAAAATGCTGAGGGATGGCCCAGAGCTACGAAAACTGTACATTCTCCCCACCTGCAGGAGTCCAGTCCTGGAGCAAAGGACTGAAAAGAAAATAACAGAGAGGAGGACCAAGAGGACAGACCTAATTTGTTGGGCAAGTACCACAAAGAAATAATGAGGTCCCAGGAGAAGCATAGCTCTGATGTGGGGAATTGAATCCTTTTCCAATGCTTTCATAAGATGTGTTTTTCTTTCTACTGCCAGATAAAGGTCTGTGTGACCAGAAAGAAAGCAAGAAGGAAGGGAGAGGAAGCATTTGATGAAAAATGGAAGGGAACAGTACAACACTAGGCTTGGGCTTTGGCTGAGGCTCCCTTCAAAAGTAGCCCACAGGATTTAAAACCAAGGTGTTTCAAGGAATTAGAGAGTCAAACAGGGTGGAAATATTGCAAGGGATCACTGAGCAGAAACAGCATAAAGTGGGTGGCCAAGGTGCAATGTGTGTGTATGCATGCATTGTCCCTGAAAAATAACTGCCAACCCAAATTTCAAAATTTGGATTCTCATTTCCAGAGAAGGATAATGTCCTGTTAGTGCTAGTGGCATCTCAATTTGGTTGGTGTCTTAGTTTGGGTTTTTATTGCTGGGAAACATAGTGGCATTTCATTTGTATTTTAATAAATAAAGCTTTACTGAATGTCAGAGAGTAAAACAAGCCTACTGGTCTGCCTTCCAGACCAGACAGTGGTAACACACACCTTTAGTCTCAGTAGCCACACTAGCTGCCATAGAAACCAGGGAGTACATGTCTTTAATCCCAGTGGTGCATGCCTTTAATCCCAGAACTAGAGAGGATTATAAAATGGGAGGAGACAGCTCTCAGTCACAGTATCCTGAGATTCCTGGAGGCAGGATCGCCATTTTGGACTGAGGTTGAGATAAGAGCCAGTGCCTGACTACTTTGCTTTTTGGATCTTCAGGTTGAACCCCAGATCCTCTCTCTGAATTTTTATTAATCGCGCATCAGGGAAGAGATACCATGACCAGAGCAACTTATAAAGAAAACATTTACTTGGGGTGGTTTGCTTAGAGTTTCAGAGGTTCAGTCAATTGTCATCACGGTTGAGAGCATGGCAGTGTGCAGGCAGACTTTGTGCTGGCTACATCTTGGCTCGCAGAGAATAGAAAGTTGACTGACTGTCGCACTGTAGGAAGTTTGAGCCAAAGAGGTCTCAAAGCCTGCTGCTATAGTGACAAACTTCCTCCAAAAGGTCACACCTTCTATAAGAGTGCCACTCCTTTTGGAGGCTTGATTTTCTTTCAACCCATCACAGTTAGCCAGCTCTTACTTGGTATTTAAAACATGCCTACCCAGGCAAAACAATGACACTTTCCTCTACTTCTTCCTTTCTATTTATTACATGACTCTAGTCATTTTGCTTATTTCTTTGCTTTGTTTTGTTTTTCAAGACAGCGTTTCTCTGTAGCTTTGGAGCCTGTTCTGGAAGTAGCTTTTGTAGACCAAGCAGGCCTCAAACTCATAGAGATCTGTCTGCCTCTGCCTCCCGAGTGCTGGGATTAAAGGTGTGTGCTACCACTGCCAGGCCCAAAGGTTGTTTGTGCCAATTAACTTGGGTGGTTTTTTTTTTTTTTGGTCTTTTTTTGTTATTTTGTTCTTTATTTTATTTAACACTGAACCCAATGGTTTGGCTGCATTTGCTAGGCAAGCACTCTATCACTGAGCTAAATCCCCAACTCCATGACTCTAGTCTTTAGGAGAACTATCATCCTACATTGTATAGGACAGTCCCTGTTTGTTCTTGATATTACGGTTAAATTATTCAAAATTATTCACAGCACTTATTTTGTCTGCCTACTGTCCTGGTATGAATTGTGTTTCTCTCTTGTATTCAGAGAGAACTGGATGTATCTGTGGATGTGCCCTTTTTGAGATCACAAGCTTAAAAAGAACAAGAACTGGACAAAACTGACATTTTAAGGAAAACATAACCCCTTCTGGAGAGCACATGAATAAGTGACCAAAATGAGCCCACCAGTAACCACAAAATATACATTGTGAAGCATTCCTTGTTACTTAATAAAACTGATATTCTCAATCCCCTTAGCTCCATGGTGCAGAATCAAAGACATGATGAATGTTTCTGGAAGCCTCGGGTTGAAAAAGGGAATACCTTCACAACGGCTACTCCTGGTGGTAGTCAACTTTACCCACTTTACTACATTTGCAATTAAATAAAACCAAAAGATCGGGGTATACTTGTGAGGGGGTTTGTTTTACTGACTTATTTGAAGTGGGAAGATCCACCTTAAATCCAGGTCTTTCATGGTGGGAAATAAGCCTTAAATCGGAGCGATCCCTTCTAGTGGCAGCCTATACAAAGAACACAGAAGAAGGAAGCGCTTGCTCTTTGTCTGCTTGCCCTTGGTTTGGCTGGCAAGTACATTCCTTCCCTAGTATTAGAGCATGCTTTTTTAGAATTGAGACAGATATTGAAGACCAGCTATCACATTCAATTCTGTGGACTGAAAACTACAGGATTCTTGGACTTTCTATTGGTAGACAACCATTGCTGGACTAGCTAGGCCATAGCTTGTAAGTCAATCTAATAGATCTCATATATGTATAATAGACTCTATATAGATACAATATATATTAATATAAACTATATATATTTAAAATATATATGTATGTGTGGTGTATGTATAAGTATATATATATATACATCCATATTTTTCCCTATCAGTTCTGTTCCTCTAGAGAACACTGACTAATACACCCCAAAACCTAGACTCTGGTAGCAAAAAGAACTCGCCAAAGTGAAATAGGATATAAAGTCACTGTGGGTTTCTGTTGTCCTCCACCATGACCTTCTAGCATAAGAACATATGTAATTTCTTTTATTATAGAAAATCATTGCTTTTCTTATGTAGATATAACAAAAAATTATATACAAAAGATAAAGAATATTTGAACCTTCTATAAAAGACTCGTTTCCTCCTATCATATCAAGAACTCATTGGATTTTTTTGATATTTTATATAACAAAAATATAGCAAAACTCTTTTGATGGAAAGACCTTATGTGTGAATGTGTTGGGTGGATGATTTTACAAGTGTGAACAACCACACCCAGATTATTCGCTGTGGTAGAGCAAACCCACCTCTTCACACATGTTAGGCAAAGAGAACTGTTTCTTAATGGGAAAGTCAGATGAGCATGCAATAATGTAAGTATTGAAGACTATAATTAGTTATAATCAAGAACTATTTCAGTCTTTATATCTCTCAAAATAGATGCATCTAGTTGCTAAAGTCTCAATGTGAATATTTGTTTCTCGATTTTATAGAACCTAATATAAAATTCATAGGGAAGAAAAAATAATTTCTATTCATTTAAAAGAAATCTACCAAGTTCTAAATGTGTTCATTCAATCGACAAGTATTTATAATACAATATGTTGCTCTTTAAATAGTGATCGAATATATGAGATGTTTGAATGTCATAGGAAATATAAAATATATGGGAAAAGAAATGTTTTAACATTTAAATCATAATGAGTAAAGCTTTCTCATGTCATTTGTTTCATTTAAACAGAAAAACATATTTTGCTGGGAAACAAAATTGCATTCAGAGAAGTTAGGTGAATTGGTATAATAATAGCTAAGGATACACCAGAGTTAGAGTTCAAGCTGTAGTTTCTATTTCTATCTCTGTTATTTTTATTTATTCTTCCAGTATTGGTGATCAATCTGAAGACTTCGTATACAGAAGACATGTACTCTACCAAGTTCCCAGTCCCAAGTCCATAGTCTCTAATCCACATTTAAATTTCCTATAGGATGGAAATTACACAGAAGACAGTGGGATATACAACTACCCTATGGTAGAGGGCAGAAGAACATATGCTGATATGGGATTCCCCTCTGTATGCTGGGAATATCATTGCTTAATGGATAAAGAAACTGTCTTGAGCCTGTGATAGGGTAGAATGGAGCTGGGCGGGGAAGACTATGCTTAATGCTGGGAGAAAGGAGGCAGAGTCAGAGAGAAGCCACTAAACTGAATGCTGGGAGAAAGGAGGCAGAGTCAGAGAGAAGCCACTAAACTGAATGCTGGGAGAAAGGAGGCAGAGTCAGAGAGAAGCCATGTAGCCCCACCAGAGACCGATGCCGGAACTTTACCCGGTAAGCCACAGCCATGTGGCAATACACAGATTAATAGAAATGGGTTAAATTAATACGTAAGAGTTAGTCAATAAGAAGCTAGAGCTAATGGGCCAAGCAGTGATTTAATTAATACAGTTTCTGTGTGATTATTTCAGGGCTAAGAGGCTGGGAACCAACAAGCGTGCATCCTTACAACAATATTCAATAAAGATACAGGATATGTTAATTTAGATAAAACTCTTGATTATCTATGTATTTTCTATAAAGTTGTTTCAATATTTATATTTTGTGCTCTATTGGTTGTATTTCACAATAAGGAAATTTTGAAAATTAAAGCAGTTTAATTTTCACTATTCATTGAGTGGTGGCAGGAGTAAGAATGGCCCCCAATAATCTCATATATTTTAATGCTTAATCACCAGGGAGTGGCACAATTTGAAAAGAATTAGGAGGTGTGGGCCTTTTGGAGGAAGTATGTAACTGGGAGTGGGCTGTAAGCTTTGAATCCCCTCCCCATCCACTGTTTGCAATCAGGATGTAGCTCTCAGACTCCTGTCCAGCACCACTCTTACCTTCTATCATGCTTCCTGCCATGATGATAATGGACTAAACCTCTGAAACTGTAAGCAAGTTCCAAGTTAAATATTTTCTTTCAAAGAGCTGCTTTGGTCATGTGGTCACTTCACAGCAACAGAACAGTGACTAGGACAGCAATGGCATCTAAATAAGCATCTTGTGCAGAATGCTACATTGGAGGCAAAGGTAGATCTGTATAGTTATATCAGTCAGCAAATGATGACTCCTAAGATGCTTGAGGGATTGCTCATGGCTCTAGTTCCTGTAATTCCCTCCCTTGGATTTTTTTTTCAAAGCACTTCATTATTTAGGAATTACAGGACTACTGTTGGTAGATTTCTGCTTTCATGCTTAAGCCAGTGCCTGAATTCTATCCCTACCTCTTGGAGACATTCCTGACAGACAGAGGTTTCCTGTATGTATTTGTGTTTTGCCTTCTGCTATCATCAGAGCTGTGCTGTATCACCCTGTTTATGTTCCTATGACCAACGAACATCTCTCTACCTTCTGAAGAGTAAGTATTCCATAAAATTGAAAGCATGAATATGTCTGGGATTAACAACTCATCATAATGTGATGCTGAGCATCAGGGGACATCCATGCAATTGTAGAGAAGAATAGGCTTGAGATAGCTGAGAACAGCAGGAAGCTTGTGGGTGCTTTATTCACTGCTTTTGGTCTGAGTAGAACTAAAGTCTGCTTCAATTACTCAGACATTTATTTCGTGGCTCACAGCAATGCCGTTTTATTGGATGAGGAAATAGACCCTTGAAAACCAGCTGAACCACGTTACATAAAGGATGTCAAAAAACAGGGAATGTCTGAGACTCTAACCATCATTAATACTTGCTTCCAGTTTAAAATCTGAAGATTCTCCAAATCTGTCCGAAAGATGGGATAATCCAGAGAAAATACCAATTCTGCTTCCAGGTAAATAACTTATTGGGACACATTCTGCTCATTCAAGAATTAAGAAAACAAAGTTTAGATACATAGATACATAGATACTTAGATAGATGATAGATAGCTGATAGATACATAGATCCATAAGAATGGAACAAATAAAGACCACAATTTGAAAGAAAGAAACTAGAAACTAAAGTAAAAGCTTAAACATATTTTTACAAAAATATATTACATTAAATGATAGGTTTTTTTATTGATTAAAATATATTTTTATTCCTTGTGAAATTCAAGAAATCATAGATGCTACAAAATAATATAATGGTAGGCATTAAGTGATCTGAATCAGACAATGAAGAAAGAAAATATAATAATATAATGTCATAATATGATTAAATCATTCATTCAATATACCATTATGAAGATCTAAGCAATCTCAGGTGGAAAAAAAGAGCATTATTTTCTAAACAATCCTTTACACACAAAAAAAAAAACCTTGAAAAGCAATTCAAAAATACAAAAGCACAAAAAAAGGAAAATTATCTTTAAATAAAGATGATTCAGATGAAAATTGGAAAGTAAACTTGTATATCATAAACTGATGAATGATTTTTTTTGCAGAAAAGAATAGAACAAATCATATGTGACAAATAATGAGCAGTATAAAAAATAAAGAATCCCCAACAAGATAAAGCTTGCTTGTGTTACCCAAAAGATTAAAAACATCCCTTATTTTCTCTTGAGCTATCCAAGGAAAATAAAGGGAACTTTCTAACATGGGCTTTGGCATTGCTATTTTCTTATCACATTTTGGTCAAGTTTTGAAATTAAAAAAAAAAGAAAAGAAAGAAAGAAAAAAGAAAGGGAAAATCTTATACATCAGCTGAGACCAGGCCAGAACGTGCAGGATCCTCACTCCCAGCATAAATATATAGATATTATGGCCTGCTCTATGGTCTTAAAAACCACTAAAAACACTACAAAAGAAAGAAAAATACTAAAAATATTTGTAAAAAGGAAAAGTTGCCCTGAAAGCCTTTTTTAGTCAAGCTATGATATAAAAACTGAGATGAAGTCAATCGATGATGGTGCACATCTTTAATTCCAACTCTTGGGAGGCAGAGGCAGGTGAATCTCTGTGAGGCCAGATGTGTCAATAGAGCTAGTTCTAGGACAACCAGAGCTTAAATAAATAAATAAATAAATAAATAAATATAAATAAATAAATAAATAAATACTCTGTCTCAAAAAAGATGAAAGAAAATTAATTTTAGTAACAAAAAAGGTAAGAAACTATCTCCCAGTGTTCTCCCAAACTCCCCCAAAATGTTAACTGTTTGAGAGCTCTTATTTGAAAAGAACCAAGAAAAGGTCAAATTACAATAACAAAAAGAAAAAAAAAAGGAAGGAAGATACAAATTTATCCCAACTGAATCTATTTGCAAAATAAAAAGTAACTATAAAATATGGCTTAAATAAGCACTTGATGTTAAAATATAACTTATTCACAGCCTTTCAGTTCCAACTTTCATCTGAGAAAACCCATGACGTCAAATGGGATTTAATCAGGAAGTCAATGGCAAGGGCCAAATAAACATGCTTTTAAAAGAAAAATCATTTAACGCACTTTTTAAAGTGTTGTTTTCAGATATTATCTTACTATCATGTTATTACACATTAAAACCAAAATGAATACATGTCATATAATAATAAAAAAAAACAATTGGAAGCCAAAAATTGCACATGACTGTAAAACTAGCATTTGGGAGGTAGAGAGCCAGGTGGATATCTCTGAATTTGAAGCCAGCTTGGTATCACAGTGAATTCCAGAACAGCCAGAACTACATAGAGAGACTGTCTCAAAAAAAAAAAAAAAAAAAATTAAAGGAAATAAAGAAATGGAAATTTTCAAATAAGCAAAACATTTAAATAGCGAAATATAAAAATCTCCCAACAAAGTGAAAAAGTGAGATGAAAAAAGTTATAATAATAAACGCTCTGCTAGAAGATAATTTTTCATTTTGGGTACAGGAAAAAGTCTTACAGCAACAGGTCTCCCTGTTATTTTCTTTAAAAATAACAAGAATTAAAAGTAATTGCTTGGATAAATATTCACTACTCACACCCAAACGAGAACTGAGAGATAAGGCTTGTTATTAACAAAGCATAATTTTATTCTTATTTCAAGATACATCCCATAGTAATGATATTAAGTCATGAAAGCCAATATTACATTGTATTTTGAAATACGTGAAATAAGAATACAGTGAGAAGAATAAGAAAGCAAAGGAGACTAGGACTTATCCAGGCTCATGGTTTGATAAGTAAATTTTTTTAAAAAAAGTAAAATATCTCACTACTTAATAAGATATATTTGAAATACTTTGTGTTACATATGGAAAGTGGAAATATGCTTTTCTTAAACTTCTTGAAAACTTTTTTAAAAGTACAAATAAATGTAAAATACTACAGAAGTTTTAGGGTACAGCTCAATGGTTTCTTTGAAATAAATGGTAAAATTATTAGGTAATGTCAAAAGTTAAGCTAATATTTTAAGTGTTTGAAAGACTGTTCATGTCTAAATGACTTGCATTTTAAAAATAATAATAATGGAAAACTTCTCACAGATATGGAGAAATGACCAAAGGTGTTCAAAAGTGTTCTGTTTAACTTTTAAAACTCTTGGCTTCTAATAATGAGAGAGTGAGGTGGGGGGTAAAGAAAGAAAAAGAAGGGATGAACATTATGTAAATTTTTCATCCCATAAATTAAGAATTGAAACACAAAAGGGCAATTTAAAAAATTAAATAAACTGATTCTTTGTTTCAGAGAAGATCTTAATAATTCAATATTAAAAATAAAAAAGTAGAATTAATCTGTCCAAGTAAGGTAATACATTAAAATAGCTATTCTAAAATTAAAGAACAATTTGAAGTAAAATCCTAGCACAAACACCTACAATTTAGAAGGAAATATCAAAGTACAGAAGCAATTGAACTTCCACTTAAGAGTCTATATTAAGACTTTGAAACTACCAATGAAACAAATGGGTTTTTCCTCCCTAAGGAAATGCAATTTACAAAATTGACCCAGAAATATATGCCATGGAAAGAACCAAAAGTTAATATATTACTTTACAAAATAATACAAATGTGCTGAATACTTTATAAAAGAATGTTAATAGCCAAGAAATGTTTAAGTCCAATAGAAATTTAGAATTGCTTCGTATATCTAAGAGAGAGGCAGAGGAAGGAATAGGTGAATTTGAAAAGTGTAAAAAAATCTATGAAATTATGGTATTATCTTTTACAAATCTCACAAGTCGTAAGATTTCATTTTATAATGCTATAAAATCTTTTTTATGTTGAGAAATAAGTTTATAAATCAAGGATATAATTGAAAAATATAGTTAACAAAATAGCTACCTCAATATATGCTAAAGGAATTTGCTAAAATTCTCAACAAAGGAGCAAGGACTTGCCCTCATCTTTCCCCTCAATCCCTAAAAAATGTAAGATCACATCTCATAGTCAGGAAATCTCTGGAAGATCACAGAAAGAATCTTTAAGGCGTCTGGTCTGCATTTGCTCCTCCACCTCACTGTGCGGTGTTCAACTGGAGCCGAGACCCAGCTGCTGACTGCAAAGTTACTGCCCATTTACCTGCTGAAGATACTTGATTCAAACCAGTTCCCTCATGTTCAGCTATATAAAGAAAGGTTAATGAAGACTTGCAAGCAGCATTGTCTTGCCCAAATGCTAAGAGGACTGTGAACAGACAGACTTCAGTATGAAGTTCTTCTCGAACCATCTCAAACAGTGTAACCAGGCCTTAATATTTTCTAAGAAGGACAGCATTTCAAGAGGAGGTAGTACGTACTGTATAATTCAGGAGCAGTCTCCTCTGTGGTCCCTCTTGGAACTGCTGAGGTATTCACTAGGACTCCCCTGCCCTGTCCTATTTTCTTCTGCTTCCAATGCTCATCCCAAGACTGTTCCCGTTAACCATTAAGCAAGGCAGACACCTTAGGACTTTGGAGAATACTCAAGTACCTCCAGAGATAGTCCCTTTGTTTTAGCTAATCCTCTGTGGAGAAACTCATGAGTCATCACCCAAGGTCATGGAGTCTTTCCACTCTTGAACCTGTTGTAAACTTCACAAATCACAATACTAAACAAAGCATGCCCACAAGTACTTGCGTCTGCTCTTTCTTTAAATTGAGCATGCTCAGAATGTGACATGTGCTTGCCCAAGTGAGTAAGCAAAGGTTCCTTGAATTAGATCACTGTATTTCTTCTGTTCACAAAGAGCAGTACTTCAGTCACTGGTCCTCCTCCAGCGTGCCCCTGGTGATGATGTTTTCACAACTCTTTCTCTTCTTTCTTCTCCAGCTTGTTTTTTGGAATTTGCTGTTGTTGTTGCTCTTGCTGTTAGAGCTGCTTTTCATTCAACAAAATGCCCATCCGTTCGGTTTTATTCCACACTTTTATAAAGCAAGAGACTCAGAGTCTCATTCCGAGAGAAAAAACATAGAACATTATAACATATAATAAGATTATCTTATTCCGTGCCTAGCTCTAACACCTAAACCAGATAATTAAACTTGGGGTCGGGGTTTGGAAATGTGTCAGATGTTGGTGGCAACTGTAAGACAAAAGATTCGCCTCCTATTTCTGCTGACTTGTTCTGGGCCTCTGTAACTCTTCTGTAAAGATGAGAACATGGAAGCAAAGGATGTGGGTGGTCCTTCCCAGATCCAAAGGGGAGACAGACACATCATCACAGGTGCATCCTACATTCAGAGCTCTCAGACCCACAAAACCTTTTGGCTAATTTTATGAATTACATGTTTAATGTAATGTAAGATAAAAGAAATCAAATTATCATATCACTTGAGGTTTGATCTAGAAATCTAGAGATCTAAGAGAATCTGGGGAGGAAATGGGTATTATTTTTATTTATTCATCTAAAAAATCATTTATTTATTAACCACTTGTTGGGAAGCAGCTATACCAGGTATCATGCTATATTTCAAATCAATAAAACATGGTCCTCTCCATCTAAAATCTCTTAAGTCAATGAGTATCATGTGTGACGAAATAGTGTGATAATGACCTATTGATAAAAGTTCAACCATGATATGCAATGAAATCTGTTAAGATACTTACTCTAACTCATTCTGAAGGGTTCAAGAATTGTCCCCAAGGGGTTAACACTCCTGATATAAGAACTGAAAGACCTTTGTATACATGAGGCAGTATATATATAAAAACACAATTCCTACATCAATACAAATTTTTATACACTTATTCTAAATATTGGCTAAGTGTCCCAGATCATGATAAGGGGTGATGTCAGGAAGAGCTAGCAAATCCCTTCAGATATCCCACAGACCAGTAGTTACTGGGGCTCCCGTTCTCACCTAGCTGAGGAGGCTCTAGATGTAGGGTCTGAAAAAGAAAGGTTGAAACCAGTATGACTGGGTTGATTGGCAGATGGGATATGCATATGACTGGCCTCCCTTAGCTTATGCCTGGATCAATCCTGTTTTTCACCTGCTATCCTAGCGTAATTAGATGTCTACAGGTGGGTCATTCAATTCAAGCTTGTGCCCCTTTGAAGGATAAATTGTTTCAGACATCTTAGTCACAGGAGAATGTGGCTCTAGGGATGCAGAGAAAAGCATGGAATAAGGCCCTTCCTAAGGGGGAGTAGCTCTGGGCTCTATTACTAATTCAGTTGCATCCGAATTACACATACAATCTCTACCAGGGAATTCTTCTAAAGAACAAGGTTTACCAAATGGAAGCAAGAAAACCACATAATGACCTAAACTACACTGACATGTTAAAGCAGATCATTGAAGAATACATGCTGGTAGCTGTATAAAGTAGGTAGCAGGAAAAAACAATCCAGATAGAAAGATAGCAAACACCCTAAATAAGATAATGTCATGATGGCCAATATTTGAGAAATACCAAGGTAAAATTTATATAACACGTTAATTACTTTATCATGGTAAGGTTAAAATGCAGCTAAGTTATGGATGACACCTATGTGAACTGCTAAAGCAAAACCCTTGGATTCATGCCATGAGTGCTCTACTATTTAACAGCTTAGGAAAATTCTCCACAAAGGACTAGAGAACTAGGTGAAAAGGGCAAATCTCCTGCCTACATGCATAATAATAATAGATTGTGGCCCACTTATAAGCATGTTCAGTTTCACTAAACTTTATTAGGCTTATTTAAATTATATAACTATATCTCAGCAAAGAAATCTATGACTCTTGAGTCCCACAAATCATAGTGAGGTCTAAATTTACTATCATTTTGTATGTTTTAGTTATATTTCTAAACAATGATAATAAATTCAACACCAATGAAATGAGGCTTATACAGTTTTGAGAAGTATCTTTCAAAACAAAGAATATAAAATTGTGTATAAAATTGAATTTTATTTAGGAAGAAAAAATAATAGATTACATTTTCAAAACCATAAAAATATAACCAAAAATTTCAACACTATATACCTATTAATAATTACCTGCTTATCATGCCTCTTAAATAATTTTCCGTTTAACAACATACTCTCATATCTCTTCACACATTCCCATAAGATCATTTTTCTTGGTTCCTTGGGTTCTATGACCTCACCACTTCTGATACTTTGAAATAGTAAGTTTTTGGAGAGGGAGGAGTGAAGGAAAAGGGAGGCTGTGAGATGGAATATAAGAACTCTATCAGGGACTCTTACCCTCTCTTGTGAGGTCTCAGCATTTCCCACATGGTAATCACCAAACTATCTCCAGACATTACCAGGTGGGGCAAAATTACACCAAGTGAGACTCACTCTCCTGGTAGCAAGAAAGATATGTCTCAGCCAGCTCTGGCTGCAGTAAAAAACACAGTAGACAAAGGTGCTGAACTGATAACAAGTATCTGCTCATAGTTCTAGAGACTAAGTTGCAGATCAGTTTTCCAGCATGTAGAAGTTGGAAGCAATTTTCAATAGGCACCTATGAGTACTCTAAATAAAAAAAAAATCTATGTACAATAATGAAAGGGAAATTTTTAAAAAATTCCAAATTATTATTCAAGACAAGTTAGGGGATTGGTAAGAGGGGCCCAGAATTCTAGTCAGAGGTTGTGGATAAGATAAACCCCTAATTTAGGACATGGAGATGAAGATTGTGAAGATCAAGAAGCTAGACTCTTAGTAAGCAAACTGACTCCTTTGGTGCCTACTGCCAATTGCATTATGAGCCCAATATCTTAAGATGCCGGGGGGGGGGGGGGAAGCAGATATAGAAACACTAGCAGAGTTCCACAGTCTCAAAGACTGGGCCTGGGAAGACAAGCCTGATGTGAGATTCCCCTCTGTATGCTGTGAATACCGTTGGTTAATAAAGAACTTCTTTGAGCCTATAGCAGAGCAGGGCAGAACAGAAGTAGGAGGGGAAAACTAAACTGAATGCTGGGAGAAAGAAAGGCAGAGTCAGGGACATAGACGCCAGAACATACTAGAAATAGTTTAAATTAAGATATAAGAATTAGCCAATAAGAAAATAGAGCTAATGGGCCAAGCAGTAATTTAAATAATAGAATTTCTGTGTGGTTATTTGGGGACTGAACAGCCGGGAACCAATAAGCAGCTCATTTACAACACAGCCCTTTATTCTATGCACTTTATCAGAACCAGACCTACTAGACAGAGACTAAAAGAAGAATGGTAGCCATGTTTAGCAAGAGTCTTTACAAAGCATCCACACTCAGAGCTCTGATTATCCCAATCACTGTTTCTGAGATATCAATGTAGTAAAAAATAAAAAGTCTAGCCAGGTGAGATCCGGAAATGCACATATAGAGTTACTGAAGAAAAAACACAGCACCAAGGGTATACATGAAAATAATTTTATGAAGAAAGTGTGGAATATATACACATTAGAGTACTACTCAGCGGTAAAAAACAATGACTTCTCAAATTTTGCATGCAAATGGATGGAAATAGAAAATAGTATCCTGAGTGAGGTAACCCAGACCCAAAAAGATGAACAAGGGATATACTCACTCATAATTGGGTTCTAGCCATAAATAAAGGTCAGTGAGTCTATAATTTGTTATCTTAAAGAAGCTAGATAAGAAGGTGAACCCAAAGAAAAACATATAGCTATCCTCCTGGGTATGGAAAGTAGACAAGATTGCCAGGCAAAAATCGGGATCTTAAGGCTGGGGTGGGAGGAGGGTAAGGGGAGATGGAGAGAGAAAAGTGAGAAGGGTAGGATGGGGAGAACTTGGGGCAACGGGATGATTGGGATAAAGGAAGGTTGGATAGGGGAGCAGGGAAGCACATATCTTAATTAAGGGAGCCATCTTAGGGTTGGCGAGAGACTTGGACCTAGAGTGGCTCCCAGGAGCCCAAGACGAGGTCCCCAGTTAGTTCCTGGGGCAGCTGAGGATAGGGAACCTGAAATGATCCTATCCTATAGCCATACTGATGAATATTTTGCATATCACCATAGAACCTTCATCTGGCAATGGATGGAGATAGAGACAGAGACCCACACTGAAGCACTGGACTGAGCTCCTAAAGTCCCAATGAGGAACAGAAGGAGGGAGAACATGAGCAAAGAAGTCAGGACCACAAGGGGTGCACCCACCCACGGAGACAGTGGGGCTGATCTATTGGAGCTCACCAAAGCCAGCTGGACTGTGACTGAAAAAGCATGGGATAAAACCGGACTCTCTGAATATGGAGGACAATGAGGGCTGTTGAGAAGCCAAGGACAATGGCACTGGGTTTTGATCCTACTTCATGTCCTGGCTTTGTGGGAGCCTAGCCAGTTTGGATGTTCTCCTTCCTAGACCAGGATGGAGTGGGGAGGACTTTGGACTTTCCACAGGGCAGGGAACCCTGACTGCTCTTCAGACTCGAGAGGGAGGGGGAGAGGAGTGGGGGGAGGGGAAAAGGAGTGGGGGGATGGGGAGAGGAGTGGGGGAGGGGGGGAGGAGTGGGGGGCTGGGAGGAGGCAAAAATATAATAAATAAATAAATAAAATAAAATAAAATAAAGGAAAAAATAATAATTTTAAACAAGGCAAAAGACAAGGCATAACAGCAAAAAGATAAATGCCAGCACTGCCCAGGAGAGTTAGGGACAAGTTGAGTTTGGTAATTGCAGCATGTGTATGAAATCCAGGGAGAAGGAGGGAAGTTAACACACTGCTAAATCTGCATATCTCTTTCTTTAACAGTTTTAATTTACAGCCTGTGTTATTTCTGGTTCTTGGTCTCATGTTTCCCCTTTAACAATAAACAAAAACTTAAAACCCACAAGTGGGTAGACAGAATTAGAGATTCCTTCCAACTATAAATTATTTATCACTCTATCCCACTCTCTTTTTATCTTCATTGGGATGCTTCCAAATTGACAAAGAAACCTATTTACTGCTAATTGATTAGCACTCTAAATTCATTGACACTGCAGCAGTAACAAGCATCGGAAATGGTTCAGCTGAGATCAGCTGTAGCACACCACAGGGAAGGAGGCAAAATGTGGCCATGGCAGGTTCCCCTTGCAGTCGGTGGACTTTCAATTTCCAGTGCATGCGCTCCTAAACTCAATAAGACACTCTTAGTTTGGCTGAAAGACAACCTAAAATGCCGACCTTCATCTCCGTCGTACAAAGGATGGTCAATGGGAATTAAGTCAGAAGAAGGAATCCTACCTGTTCTACTTCGTGTTGGATGAAATCTCTTAACAGCATTAGACCAGGCTTGCTTTTTATTCAGTTCAGGCTCCCAAATACAGTAAGTATTAAATTTTAAAATAAGTAAAATAAAAGCAACAAAATCTAGCATTGCATGAAAATTAGAAGCAATTAAAATAGATTTATTTTATAGAATTTTACAATAAATGACTTATCTATAATATTAGCCATTCAGTATAGTAAAGGGTTGCTGTGGAAGTTGTGAGAAAAAATTCAGAATATTTATTATCAATGCCATAGCTAATTGTGATAAATCCAAAGGTCAGAGGCATAAAAGCAATCAAGGAAAAATAACTGAAATTGATAAACTTAAGCACCTTTGCCCAATCTATAAAAATGACAAGTTATATATAAATATTAACATTGCCTTAGTCATTCAACAAAGAGAATTTTGAATTTCTAGTTCAAGACAAGCATTCTTCTAATTGTAAGAAAAACTGACCAAAAGTCCTTATTTTTAGTGATTTAATATGTCTGTCAGTATAATATGGTTAAATAAGAAATGAAAAATTTATTTATCAAGCAGTAACAATGCTAAGAGAAAGTAATAGCATGCCATGAGTGGGTGAAAAATAGAAGCACAGGGTTCGCTATTTAATAATGAGTGGTCCCAAGAGGCCTCTCTGATACTGTGATATTTCAACAGAGACGTAAAGAAGATGTGGAAATAGCCACTTCTTTATCTAGAGGAAGAAGATTCTGTTTCCAAAGAAAACGAATAATCAAAAGCCTTGAGGTTTTAAGAGCTGTTTCAAGACACTAAAGAGGGGCCATTGTGTTGTAGTTAGAGCCAAGTGCATGGGAGAGAATATGGGAGTCTGGCAGGGGAGCATTGAAAAGCTGGTATGTAAACCCAGCATTGTAAGTAACTCAACCCCATCCTCAGCGGGATGGAAGCAAGAGAACAGCATCAGACAAAGAACTGCCTGGAGGGTACTAAAATACCCAGGCAAGTCCGTATTGGGAAAGAGTAGGGCAAGACACAGCAATGTCAAGCCAGGACTACCAGACTGTATGTCTGTTTCTCCAAAGCAGGAGGAGTCAAAGGTGGCTGAGGTTCATGCCCTGAGAGCATATGGAAGAGTTTGAGACAAAGAAAATAGGAGGATTTTGTTTTTTGTTTTTTGATCATATCAAAATAGGGATGACAGTTAACCATCTAAATGGAGATTGGAATAGTATGTGTTGTGGGGCTAGCAGCCTATAATTGAGAATGGTGATTCTGGAGAGGGATGTGTCATGGAATCAAAGCAAAAAGAATAATAAATCAATGCCTCAAATTGCTGTGGAACAATAGTTTTGTACACTATGAATATGTATTACTGTCATAGGTTAATAAAGAGCTAGCTGACTGGCCAATAGCTGGGCAGGTAGAGGTTAAGTGGGACTTGTGGACACAAAGAGCATAAGAACAAGGGCAGAGTTGGGAGTCACCAGATGTGGAAAGAAGGAAGATGAACATGTCATGCTGAAAAATGGTAGAGCTTAAATAAGAAATATGGGTTAATTTAAGTTATAAGAGTTAGTAACAAGCCTAAGCTCCCAGCTGAATATTCATAATAAATAATAAGTCTCTGTGTGTTTATTTGGAAGCTGACTGGTAGGACAGAGCTGACTGTCCTGATGAAAAATCCCACCTACACCAAATATCATAGAAATGCTGAAATATCAGCAAAACATGATAGCCAGAGAGCCATGGAGTGAATGATCTCAGGAAGCCAGATCCTTACACTGTGCTCTTCCATCTCTAAGATGGAGTGGGACAAATTCCATAAATGCATGACTCAGTTTGACCAGAATCAAAGGGTTATAATTCTCTCAAATAATCCCTTAAAGAAAACTCCAGGGAACAACACGGTTCTTTTGTAGGCAATGAAAGCAAGGGTTACTTCAGGCCTAAGAGTAAAATTCGGAAAGCCCTATGATCTGAAGACGCTGCATAATTAGAGAGCCATACTAAAAACACTAGGACTCAGGATTCCCTGCAGGAGCTTAGAGACCTTGCTCTATCCTTCAAAACTATGCCTACCTCTCATTATTAAAGAAAACAAATAGCAATGATCCCAAAGAACTGATTAGGAAATAAAAAGTAAAGAATTTGATATTGTGTGATGTGGTTTAAAATATAGTTTGCCTTGAAATACATCAGATGCGTAGAATAGAGCATAGGCATTCACTCTATGCGTTCAGACTGGGCCTCTAGATGAAATGGACAAGGAATAAACCCTTCAGCGAAAAGATGTTCATTAATCGTGTAGCTGAATAAGAGCTCTCATTGATATGAATTAATTTACACAGCAGGAGGCCAGGAGACCTTCATTTTTATCATCTACTATGTGCAAGGTATTTTGTAAACATTGGTTGAATTAAGCTCCAAAGCAAACACACAGGGTAAATATTTTCATCCCATTTTATAAATAACGTTAGGTAATTCAAGGAGCTCACAAAAGAGCCTGAAGCCAGTAATTGTTTCTGCCATGGGCTTGATTTGGAAACCTCTTTGTGTCGTATCACTCTGTCTCCCTAGAAGCTGCTTTACACCCTGACTTTTTGCTTGGTGTTGTTTTACAGCATGATGGTGGGACCAGGATGACAGTCTATGAATAGCCTCTGAACATGACCCATCTAGATTTTTGCTGTCTGTGACCTTTTCTCTGATTCCCACCAGCTACTGTCCTGTTTTGGTTTTCATGATGAAAACCCAAAGCCCCTTTTTATTTTCCCCCTCAATTCACACTTCATTCAAAACTCCCCAAAAGTCTCTTTTCTAAATTCTTGTAATAGATAGATGACAGAAGATAGATAGATAGATAGATAGATAGATAGATAGATAGATAGATAGTATTCTCTATGTAAAAGAAAATTTGAGGTTTGCTTTGCTGAGCCTGATGTATTTTACTTAACATGAATGCTCCATTTTCCTGCAAAAAGAATCTTATTCTTCTTCTTTTTTTTTTTTTTTTTTTTTTTTTTTTGATTTTTTGAGACAGGGTTTCTCCGTAGCTTTTGGTTCCTGTCCTGGAACTAGCTCTTGTAGACAAGGCTGGCCTCGAACTCACAGAGATCCGCCTGCCTCTGCCTCCCGAGTGCTGGGATTAAAGGCGTGCGCCACCACCGCCCGGCTTCTTATTCTTCTTTATAATTGAATAAAATTCCATTCCACTTTTATTTTTCCAACTGCCATTCTAAACAAGGTCATCAGCTACCTCCAACCTAAATTTTCACAATAACTTCCTTTCCATCATTTGTCCTGTCTCTTTTCCCTATAATCTATTCTCCAAGTAACGTAAGGTTTTTTGTCTGAACCTATTTATGTACCCTTTTGACTGCCTGTGCTTCCCACTTCACTTTCAATGCATCTGTATCCTTTCTGTAGCGTCCACCGCCTACTCATGAAAATCAGCTCTTGCCCTCAACTTCATTCTACTTGAACCAGAAGAACTCAAATTCCTTTTCTAGGACTCAGATCCTTCTCACACTTTAAAATTCCTTCAGAAAGGTTGTCTCTCATACTGTGGTATGAATATTTTAAAAAACTATACCTATGTTTGAAATTATCAAAGAATAAAAAAAATATTTTTTGGTTTTGCAAGGCATGTTTTTCTTTTGTCCAAAATGATACACTACAACCCAAACCAGGCTAGCAACCTACCAGACCCAGCATAGCTCCCATCTTTCATCCCTGATGTAGGTGATGATTGTGTCTCGTGCCATTGGTGGGAGCTCAGCTTCACATAATCGTGTCATTGGTAGAAAGTATTTTTTTAGGCCTTTCAATTGCTTTGTAGTAATTCACCAGAGTTGGCTGCCCGGGTAAGGGAGAAAAGACTTCCAGGCTTAGATGAGAGCAAAGGTGAAAAGGCAAAACATCTTGATCTAAAGGGGAAAAGAATTAATGTGCTTTTGAGAAACCGAAAGACAAAGAAAATTAAGAGATTATTTCAGCTCCCGGGAAGATTGTGAATTCCATGGAGGTAGAGCCATACTGTCTGTGCACTGGTTCACACAGTTGGGGGCATAAAGTGCTGCATACACTGGAGTTAAGTGTGCATGCAGATCAAAACAGAGCACACAAGAAGGATGACTGACAGTCACCCTGCACACCACTGGCTCGCCCCTACACAGAACATTTTCTGCCACCTGCCCAGGGAATAGACTGTAACTGATTTTACAGAGATGCATGTACCTGACTCCCTTCAACACAGATTTTACTTGCAGTCACTGATGTTTAATTATAGATAATTATCATTTTGTAATCTTCTTTCAAACCTGTTTCATTTCATTAATCCATAGCTGTTTCTTCTCTTTACTATCTACCTACCAAGCTTTGTTCTCCACAATATATGAAATATCATGTGGCATTATTTTGTCTAATAAGTAACTCAGATACAGAAGTATTTTTCACAACTTTTTCTGTGACCGGCTAGCCTAACAATATCCCTATAAATACATCATATATATTTATAATAATTGTAAGGCTGACTAATTTTTAATAAAATGTATTTCAAAAGTAAATATTTACCCAACTTAAAATTATTATTGTGCAATGAAATTCACACACTAATTTTCAAAATAAATCTAATATAAGGATTTACTATAAAGTATAAAAGAGTGTATTTAGAACTATGGTAATTGAATCCAATGTGAACATTAAATGAATTATTAGTATGTATGTTTTTGTATCTAGAGTTGTACAAATTGTTAGGCAAGCTTCTAGTGGTATAAAAATGAGTGTCCCATAAGTGGAAGTTGTATGCATGTTTTGTGTATGTGCACTATGTGAGTGTATATGTATAGGTGCATATGTGTATTCCAGAGGAAGACTTTAACTGTGATGCTCTATCACTTCCTGTCTAGTCCCCTGAGATAGTCTCTTCCCTGAACCTAGAACTAGAAGTGGGTTGGGAATCAGTATTCCTTTTCTTTCCATACCCCACAGCAGTGAGATTACAGTTAGATCTGACCACACTCATCATTTTAGTGGAGTTTTTTTTTTTTAGCTATATGTTTTATCTCCACTCCCCCCATTCTTCTTTTTTCCCCTTTTGCTTTTTCCCATGACCCCCATGCTCCCAATTTATTCAGAAGGTCTTGTCTTTTTATCTTCCTATGTAGATTCATGTATGTCCCTCTTAGGGTCCTCTTTGTTGTCTAGTTTTTTCGGGGTTTGGCCTATAGGCTGATTTTTCTTAGTTTTATGTCTAAAAGCCACTTATGAGTGAATACATATTATATTTGTATAATATTTGTAATATTTGTAATATTGTATAATATAATATTTGTAAAATATCTTTCTGGGTCTAGGTTACCTCATTCAATATTTTTTTTCTAGATCCATTCATTTGCCTGAACATTTCAAGATGTTATTATTTTTTACCACTATGTAGTACTCCATTGTATAAATGTATCACATTTTCTTTATCCATTCTTCAGTTGAGGGGCATCTAAGTTGTTTACAGATTCTGGCTATTACAAATAATGCTGCAATGAACATAGTTGAGTACATGTCCTTGTAGCATAATTGTCTTTTGGGTATATACTGGATATTGCTGGATCTTGAAATAGATTGTTTCCTAATTTTTTGAGAAATCACCATACTGATGCGACTGTACAAGTTTGCATTACCACCAGCAAAGGGAGAATGTTCCCTTCACCCCACATCCTCTCCAGCATAAGCTGTCATCAGTGTTTTTTTTTTTATCTTGGCCATTCTGACAGGTGTAAAATGGAATCTCAGAGTTGTTTTGATAGCTAAGGATGTTGAACATTTCCTTAAGTGTCTTTCAGCCGTTTGAGATTCATCTGTTGAGAGCTCTCTGTTTAGGTTTGTACCCCATTTTTTATTAGATTATTTGATCTTTTGATGTCAACATTATTGAGTTATTTGTATATTTTGGAGATCAGTTCTCTGTCTGATGTGGGGTTGGTGAAGATCTTTTCCCATTCTGTAGACTGTCATTTTGTCTGTTGACTGTGTCCTTTGCTCTACAGAGCTTCTCAATTGCAGATCCCATTTTTTAATTATTGGTCTCAGTACCTATACTACTAGGGCTCTATTTATTAAGCAGTCTCCTGTGCCCATGCATTCAAGTATACTTCCAACTTCATCTTCTATGAGGTTCAGTGTGGTTGGTTTTATGTTAAGGTCTTTGATCCATTTTGACTCAAGTTATGTGCATGGTGATAGATATGGATCTATTTACATTCTTCTACACGTTGATAACCAGTTATGCCAGTACCATTTGTTGAATATTCTCCCTTTTTTCCATTTTATAGCTTCTTTGTCAAAAATCAAGTGTTTCTAGGTGTGTCTTTAATCTTACCTCATCCATCACCATTAGTTGCTATAGTTATTATAGAGAATAAATTTACAGGTCTCACAAAGATATTTTAAAAACACAGTAGAAAAACAATTAAGATTTGTTCATGTTATGTACTAGAAGAAAGTTTTAAAATTCTTGAACGCACAACATACTAGGAAATATATTGAAAATATTCTGTTACAAGAGTATTTGAAAAACTCAGAGCTACTACTTATAGAAGATCAAGCAAAGACTCTATATCCTACATAATTCCTAATGCTAAAACTTAAATGAAGAAGAGAGAGATCCATGCACAACACCAATTTCTAAGGCAAGGAGAGTAAGCAAAAAATTACATCATAAAAACAAACAAAATAGTATATGACTAGCAAATAAATGTTAATAACTACTCAAAATTAAGAAAAAGACAAATAAACTGTTCATTAAAAGCTAGCATTACAATTTGGTGAGCATAATTCCAGAAATCTTATGCAAGCCCCACCTACAGAAAATACTTGGGAGAAAGGCAAAGAGAAAATGATTTATGAAGCTAGAAATATAGCCACACTTTTAAGTAAGCATACATTAAATTTCCTTTGAATTTCCCTGCAGAAATAAAAATAATAGGCAAATTAAAAAATATCAATTCTACACAAAAAGTTATTTTCCCTCTGTGATATAAACACTGTAATCTTGAAGAATCAATTATAATTTTTAAGTATATGTCTTAACCAATTTTGTGACAACTTGACATAAGCTATAGTCGCCTGACAAGAGGGAACCATGTAGGTATCTTAAAGGGGGGGGGGCATTTTCTTAATTGGTTCTTGGTGGGTAGGTTCCCAATCCATCTCTTGTTGGTGATGCTACCCCTGATATGGTGGTCCTAGATTTTAATAAAAATATTTAAAAAGTAGACTGAGAAAGCAATGTGGAGCAAGCCAGTAAAGAGCATTCCTCCATGGCCTCTGTATCACCTCCTGCCTCCAAGTTCCTACCCTGCTTGACTCCCTGTCTTGACTTCCTTCAATGATGAACAGTGATGTGAAAGTGTAAGCTAAATAAACCTTTTCCTCACCATGCTGCTTTAGCCATGCTGTTTCATCACAGCCAAGACTAGGCAAGTATACTAATAATGTTGAGCAATATGTGTTAACTTTAGAAGCCCATTTTGATGTCCTAGTAGAAAAGGTGAGAAATTAGTCCAGAAGTATTCCCCTTTCTGAAATTTGATAACATTAAGACCTTTACATTGTGATTAATACAATATACTTTTTAATCCACGTTTCCTACTGTCTCCGACTAGATAAAAATCATCCTCTATTTTTTTGCTTTTCTGAGAATTATTCTTGTCTTAGATTCCTTTTATCTTCTTTTTCCCTAGGCATGCACTACCCCCAAATATTTGCCAGGCCAGCATTTTCTTGTCATCTAGGATTCTGCTCAATGTCACTCTCCCAAAGAAACTCTACTGACCACTAACCCTGAAGAAACTCAACACATCAGCATATTTTAATTTTTTCAAAGCCATTTTCACTGTCAAGAATTCTCTAGGTCATTTTCTTCTTTCCTTTAATGCTATCAGGTAAGTCTCATGATAGAATCTTTTGTTCACTGCTTCTATTTTGATCTGTGGCATTTTCAAGAAGAGCTGGACATAGCTGTAGAATAGACAAAGTCTATGTCGAGTCTCAGTACAATTCCTTGTCTGAATAACCGGCATCAAAGATTTGGGAAGCATGTTTAGCAGCTTACACTTACAAATTGTCTACCCTTATCTCACCCTGGAACATTTTTATGAGTTTTCACTATTTTTCTGGAGTGTTTGTCTGCTGGTTTGTTTTTGAAATACGGTCTTAATACACATCTCTTACTGTATTCTAACTCACATAGACCCAGTTTCCCCTACCTTCCAAGCACTGGGTTTAAAGCTGTGGAAAACCACACCCATCTTTGTTTCTTATTATTGCTATATACTCTTTAAAAACAGAAATTTAATTATAATTATTCCATATAAGCCTCAATAATTTTCATTCTGTACCGATTTTCTATAATAACTATTTTAATTTTTTACAATTAGTGTGTTCATCCAAATCTAAACCTAAAATGAACAGATGATGATTAACACTAGCCAATATGTGACACCACCACCGTCACTGGATGCCTTTGGGGTTTTTTTCTTTTGTTAAAAAAAATGGTCCATTAAGTGACATTCACATATCAGTGGTAACCAATAGCTATCTAATCGGACTTAAAGCCTACTCAAAAGTAGAGAAATCATGCCATGTACTGAAAACAGCCAACTTTTGAGGCTAATGAGGTCTTAACCATTAGAAAAGAATTACTACCACCATTTGGCTGGACCAGCATAATTCCTTACTACATTCTAAATCTTATCCTTGTAACAACAGAAGAGAAGCCTCTCTTTAAAAGAAATGGAGGACATCACAGAAAACCACAAAGCAGATATCAATGGGTTTTGATGACCTCATCCCTAATGAATAAATCTACATCACAGTTCTTGCATCCATGATTCATGGAACATCACAGAAAACGGGGCAAAAATATTGTAAGAACTAGAATTACAGGAAGTCTGCTGTAAAACACTCTTTTAAAGAAATAGCTGCATAAACAAGACCAGAACAATGGGTGTGCTAACTTGGAAAGAGTGGAAATTGTGTGAGATCTTACTCTTAGACAAAGAATTACAGACAACTATTGACTGCTGGGAAAAAGAAAATTAGCCTCCTCTAGGGGTAAACCCCCTCATCGATTGTCCAATGTAAAGTGATCAGACCTAAAACCATATAAACACAAAAAAGAAAAAAAAACTCAACAGGTTATATTTATACATTGGCACATACACACATACACAACCTTAAGAATAATAATCAAATGAAAAAAGCTATCAATTTGAGAGTAGGGGGTGTTGTGGAGGAAAGACAGGAAAGTGATGTAATTCTATTTCTGTTATCTATATATGGTAATATGTATATTAGATCACTATCATTAAATGGGTATCTGATAAATGGAGTCTCTGAAAGCCCACCTATGGAAGGCTGAATAATGTCAATTTCAGATGTGACTTCTGTGCTTAAACATTTTAAACCTCTACTCTTTTTCATTCCCAAAATAAACAGCAAATCTTTCAGTGATCTGAATAATTTGAGCCAAAACTAATCTAGTCTCAGCCCATCATAAAGTCTCTTACTGTATCTATGACAACACTTTCATACTGGATAAGTGTCAGGATGGTGCCTAGCACAGTTCGGTGCTATGAGAGTGTTTGACAAATGTATTAGATAAATAAACCTGTTTTGAAAATAATCCTGATAACTCTGATCTTTTTAGCTACTCAAGACACAGTGATGTTGATGGCTTAATTATGAATAAAGCAAAACACATGTTTTAGTGTGACCTAAATGTAACCAAAATGCCTGATACTTTGAGAGCTAAGAATGTGGTTTACATCCATATAGAACTGCGAGCATTCTAAGCAGCTATGGCAAATACACAAGAAAAAACAATCTCAAATTGTGGATATCAATATTTCTCTTTGTATTTCATGGTTCTCCAATAGTATGGGGGCCAGGAACAGAGGGATGGTGATGAAGAGCTGAAAGGAGAAAAGATACACACAGGATAGTAACATAATAAAAATGAGAAGGAGGAGCCACAAGTCAGCACTTGGCAACCTCTTGATGCATGTGATCTCATTAATATAGCCACAAAAAAATACCAGTCTTTCTTTTAAACACGTTCTTCACAGGGAAAATCTCTCTTGAGTTCCCTTTGGGTTTTTCTCGAAGTGAAGCTCATTACATGTCTACCATCTCCTGAAAATGTGATCATTTCATTCCTACTATAATGCTTTTGTTATGAAGTGAAGTCCTATACCCAAGGCAGAATTTGGTAGAAAGTCAATCAAGAACTACAACTGTATATGGGGGCAGGTATTCCTGGCTTCAGACCGCACTCACACTTGGGTTACTGTGCTGTGGATGCGCTCACGGGCTCAGCCATTTCTTTCGTCTTGTTGCTCTTACTCCCCAAGGTCTGCCTAACCTTATCTATATAAAGTTATCTTCCTGAGTCCCATTTCTTCCTTGATATCTCTCCATTTTTGAAATTTCTAAAATTTTATCTCTGCATTAATAAAATGGTCCATTGTTGGATTTTAAAAATGGTTCACTTTTTCTCCTCTTATAACTGCTATTAAAACAGAATATTAGATGAATAATGATACTTCTTTTTATTATAATTCATATATTAAACTACAGAACGTATCAACACTAATAATCTATTCTTTATCTATGGGTGACTTTCCCTTAACCTAACACAATTGATGGCTACTGAAGCAAATCCTTTGGCCATGGTAATTATCTTTGCTCTACTGTTTCTCACATACAAAAAGCATATTAAAATGCTAGTTTCTTCACAAATGAGGAGGTGAATTCTCAGGTGGCAGATGAAATGCTCCTCATACAGCTTAAATCAAAGGTCCTTAGATCATAAAATGTCTATCCTACAAGGTTGAACCGCCTTTCTGTCAGTCAATTACATGACGAAGACATAGAAGACTTTCCACTGTCAAATACACTAGAGTTATATTGTGCCAAAGTCCAACCGTGCCTTGAGTCCAGCTTTCTACAGTGATATTTGACTTAAGCAGTCCAAGTATATAGTCCACATGACTTTCGGCCCCTACCTCTTCCACAGAGGAATTCTTATTATCAATAAAGCAAAAGCATAATGCAGAGGAAGCTATCATATTTATTTACATAAAACTCAGCAATTCTCAGACACACTACCAACCGCATGCAAGTGTGCTCTTTTTCCATATAAACATTACCACGTTATTGCAAAATAATATACTGATGGCAATGCCCACATTTGCAAATTATACCTCCTATTCTTTTTATTCCTTCAAATAAACTATGGGCTGCCATATTTATTCATTTGTCACAGAAAACTAATGAGAGTATAAATGTAGCCAGCTATGAAAAATAAATGCCCAACAGGCAGTGCGGGTTATGTATTAAGACATAGGTTATGTGCAGGCAGGTTGTTTCTGTAGGGACTTTGTCCCTACAAATCTTCCAGTATATATAGTGTTACATAACAGATTGCTCTGTCAGGGCTACTGCCTCTGATTTCCAGGTGTGCTCAATTTTGCATCTGCTACTTCCCAAATGCAGCAGACATGAACGACAAACCATATGGCTTCCCTTACTGGACCTACCTTCAATCACAAATAGGCACAAATTACTGGCATAGGGGCCAGTGCCATCTGAAAATGCCAAGAGTAAATGTTGTTGGGTTGGGTGAGCAGACATAACTCAATGTGAGTACAACAGCCCTGAATATCCTGTCTGGCGCTTCCCAGCTGACCTTGATCTATAGTATCTGGATAACAAATGAGTGCATTTAGAAGAGCCTGTTCAGTTACTGCTCTGTGCTGGGAATCAAACAAGTTACAAATAGCCCCAAGACCAAATACAGTAGTGACACACAGTAATGGTGTCATTATCGAGCAATAACTCTGTACCTATCACTGATTCACACCAGCAATAAAAAGGAAAGCCTATAGCAAAGTGGTCACTAGCAGATACTTGCAAGAGCTTAACAAATTACCTTTAATGCCTTGATTATATCTTAAATAAGCTTTGTGTGAGCTGGTGAGCCATATGTGTGTCCTTGTGAATAGGAGAATTTTCTTGATGCAGCTTGAACATATGCCCAAAGTCACTAGCCCACTTTGAAAACTAAAATTAAAATATTCATAAATTTTATTTGTTTGTGTGTGCATGCATGTGTGTGTGTGTGTGTGTGTGTGTGTGTGTGTGTGTGTGCGAGAGAGAGAGAGAGAGAGAGAGAGAGAGAGAGAGAGAGAGTCAACGGAGGTTAGAGAATTGGGAGTTGATTCTCTCCTTCTATCATGTGAGCCCCAGGGACTGGACTCAGGTCATCAGATGTGGTGACCAAGTCATTTCTCCAATCTTTCAGATCTTTTTAAATTTGTTTTCTTGTGTTACCAGCTGATGAGCTATTACAAACAATGTTTTTACTGTATAGTCTGTAGTGATATTTTATTTGTGTTTTAACAAATAAAGCTTGCCTAAAGATCAGAGTGCAGAGCTAAGACACTAGGGGCCAGGCAGTGGTGGCACACACCTTTAATCCGAGGACTTGGAAGATGGAGGCAGACAGATGTCTGTTAATTCAAGGTCACCATGGGCTACACGAAACTGATGCAGTATAAAAGAGAAAAAGAGCTCATACAAAGGTGATCCCAGCATGCCTTTAATCCCAGCACTAGAGAAGTAGAGACAGGAGGGATATGGCTGGGTGAAGAGAGGACTATGAGGCAGGAAAAGACAGGAGGAGCTCAGTGCAGTCTGAGGGCAGGATTGCCCATTTGGTCTGAGGATTCAGTAAAGGTAAAAGGTCTCTCTAGTGGCTGACTGCCCTCTTCTCTGATCCTTCAGCTTTCAGCCCCTAATATCTGACTCTGAGCTTTTATTGAGAACAATTAGAATTCGTGCTACAGTAGAGCCCTCTTTTTAAATCACAGTTATGGATCTCCATATCTTCCCTCAGGACAAGATGCCTTTTAAGAAAGGAAGTCCAAATGCCAAAATTAGTGGACTGCTCCTCTACATTTCCTCAAGCAATGGAGAACATTTGGAGAGAAGCATCTACTTGACATTTCCAAAAAAGAAAAGCATAGAAATTTTTCTGACCCTGTGTATTCATGGTGTCTTTAGAAAGACTTTCACTGAGGCCCTTGAAGCTCTTGTTAAACCCAAATATCCAGGACTTATTATAAACAACGTTTGAGGTAATTGTAGATTGCAAAACTTTTCTAACCCCAGAAAAAAAATCATGTTTGCACTACTAATGTCTTTATAAAATTCTTTTTTCTTTTACAATGAACAAAATGAAGAGATCCAAACTGCAAAGCCCAGCCAGAAACAAAATTAACAAACACTAAGTAATGCCAACATTGTGTAATAGCATTTAAAACTCACTGGATTCTACCGTGATTGAGAATATTTCAAATATTAACCTAAAAAGACTTAGACATGAGATCAAAATTGTAACCATTCCTAACACTGTTGGAAACTTTTTATGTGTTACCAGTCTAAGCTTTTTGGAATTTTAATTGATGATAAAAATCATCATGTTAATCAGAGCAACAAAGTAACACAACACCCAAATTCACTACAACATTTAGCCATCTCAGTTTCTCTTTGCCTCTTTATGTATGGCAAGAGTGGATGTATATCAATGTTATTTACTTGTTATCTGCTTAGGCAATGAATTCTGCAGTCAAGAGCATCATATGCTTTCTTTCTTTCGGCCAATTCTATTAATTTAGTTCTTTCTCATTGGCAGATAAATTCAGCTTATGTAGCAGCAATTCTCCAAAGGGAACATTAATAAGATCCAGAAAATATAAGAATCTTGCTTAGACCCTCTGGACTAACCTTAAAACAGATTTTGATGCTATTTTTTATTTATGCAAGATCAAAATCCCTGTGGCCCCACCTCGTTAATCTTGGATGCGTTGCTGCAAAGTATTGCTACAAGTATAGCTTCCATAAACAGGGATACGTCCTTTAACAGAATATCTTAAAAAATAACTGCTTATGTTTGGAGATCAAGGGCTTGACTTATAGTTCTCATTCAAGGCAAATAACAGAACTTTTGAAAGTATCCATCCACTATAAGGAAGTATAATACATTATGACAAGGTTAGGCAGACTCATTATAACATATTCTATTTATTGTGCCACCTTCTGACAATGTGCAATAACATAACAGTAGCCGAAACTTGCAATTAATTATGCAAGAATAAATTGAACAGAATAGTACAGAATGGAGTCTTCTCTTTGGCCATGTTATGAACAAAATGGTCTATAAAACTAAAGGTCAAAGAGAAATTTGTTGCCATAGCACTAATAATGAGTTTCATTAAAGTTCTTAACTATTTGGCCATTAGAATTTAATACATGTGTAGTAGTTATTGTATATCTTAATATTAGTGTGTTCCAAGACTATAATTTATTTACCTAGGTAAACAAATTTTTCCATCTATGCACCTTGGTGTTTAAGAATTTCCTGCAGAAATAAATGGAGAATGATAAACATTGTGCAGCTTCCAATATAATTGATACTCCCATTTATAAATTATAAGAACCAATCTTCTCCAGACGTTTGATCTCCATGAAACTGATGAAATGTATATATCTACACCATCCTAGAAATGCAATAATCTCAAAATTAGAAACTCCACTATTTCAATACATTTCTTTGAAATTTGTAAAGATAATCTGCAAAGAACATGATAAAGTTTAGATATTGTGAAACCAAAAGGAGAGAAGGATTATTGCAGGAGTAAAGTGTGATGTATTATTTCATCAAATTGCATTTAATTTTTACCTGGACAGATAAAAGAGCAAAGACAAAATAATAAAATAGGTCATGATTAAGAAATATAAAGAAGGAAGGAATTTTAGTGCTAATCATGTACTAATAAAGTGCTTGAATAATAAAAACAAGACTTAACCGAAGATAAAAACTAAAAGACATGCCTGAAACTCAGGGCACTGAAAATTTCAAACACCTAATGGTGAATAATTAGAACGTCTATGTGAGAAGCCAGCCCTTGAAAGAAAGCTATTCAGGTTGTAAGAAGTGAGGCTTTCCCAATGTCCTGCAATTGTATGGATAAGACTGTTTAACTTTACACCATCAGCATTCTCTTCATTTCCAAATTCTTTTCCTGAGTATCCAGGAATGTTTAAGCCCTGTCAACTTCCCATACTGCTAGATATGACTATGCTTCCCAATTTGTCCAGTGTGTTATAATTAAGAGGATGAATTTGCCCAATGTGATATAATTTAGCGGATATTCTTTTAGGTATATAATATTGGACATATTGGGGAAACATAATCGTATGTATACAGGTGTGTGTGTTTGTGTGTGTGTGTGTGTGTGTGTGTGTGTGTGTGTGTAATGATAGGTACAGGAGAGAGGAAGAGAGGGAGGGAAAAAGTGCAGAAGAGAAGGATGGATGATGTCCCACAATACAATCTTACAAGATCTTGTATCATATATATTTCCCAATGCTTTGAGGGGAAGCTGATTCCTATCTTTTATCTCCTTCTTTAAATTAATTTATTTTTTAAAACAATCTCTTCTTATCTTACATAACAGTCACAGTTCCCACTCATTCAGTCCCTCCCAGTCCCCCCACCTTTTCCCTACCCCACTCCCATATACTCCTCAGAGAGGGTAAGGCTTCCTTCCCTTGGGAAGTCAACAAAGTCCTGCACATCATTTTGATTCTTTTGTGTTTGCTACTTCTTGTTTCTCTGGACTTTCTGCACGTGATAGAAGCTAAACTAGCTATTCTAGGCTATCAGGTCACTTTAAGAATAAAAGATTAAAGCAATGATAGACCATTGGGACAGAAGAAATCTGATTCCTGATGCCATACTAGCCTTGAATATTTCCTAGATTTTGAATGAGAATAAATGCAATTCCATCCTGTGTAGTTCATTGCTACTTTGTATTGTATTATGTCCTATTTTCTTTGACTATATCTAATAGGAAAAATTAGGAATAATACATAGACTTTTCTGAAATATATTCCTGTCATTTAACATAACCAACTCTTATTTACTCATATTGCAGTCCCAAGAAAAAACTTGGCTATTGTTTAGAAAAAGAAGCACAGACTACAAAATTGTCTTTTTTTTTTTATCAATATCTGTTTTAAGCAACAGATGTTTCTATCAGTCAATGTTTTGGTGTTCTCTCAACTATTGAAACAATAAACCAATTCTTCTACAAGTGACATAAACTAACAGTCATTATCTAGGGGATGGCATGAACTTAGGATATCTACCTGGAGAAATAATAAACACTTAAACTCCCAGTCTTTAGATTCTCAAGCAAAAAAAAAAAAAGAGAATCAGACTTTTCAGTATGTTTTAGTAGTGAGTGGATTAATTTGACAGTGTGGAAAAGGTGAAAGAAAATTCATTTTGACTCAGAACAATGCTCACTTCTGCAGCTGAGATAATATGTGACTAGGGTAATTTCTGAAACCCATGCTTTCCTCTATGGCAGGTATCAGTTCGGATAAAAGTCTGAGGTGGAACGGTGGAAGAGTGACGAGGTGTTCTGAGGTGCTTCACAATACAGCTTTGCAGGAGCAGATCAAGGACGTGAATGCTGCTTAGTTCTCAAGTTCTATGTAAGGATCCATATTAAATAAAGATGAACCTACCAAAATTCTACAGGTCAGTAACTTATATAAAATACATTAAAATATACTAGAAAGAATCTTCTTTAAAGTTACTAAATGATGCCAACATGATAGTGATAGTCTAACTTCTCTCCATTATAGGAAAAGTATGATTTTAAAATATATCAAACAAAACAACACAAAAGCTATCACTTTTATCTATGATGTACTGAACTTAAGAACAGACAGAACAAAACAGAGTCATTATCAATTCACTGACCAATGTCTTCTGTGATGTCCACGAAACTCAAGACTCAGACTTGAGTGTTTGGGAAAGCTTAGGATGGACTGCCTTTTTGTTTGCTAACACATGTTCCAAACCTCAGGTATTTCTAAGAAGTATGCTAGGGAATGAACCTTGCATAGCAGACAGTAGCAATATACCATCATGCCCCAGCGCATGGGAAGATCCTAAGGTCCATGCCCTACTGGAGGACCACCTCAAGCTGTGCTTGAGCTTGAGTCAAAGGAAAGAAATACATTGTTACTGCTTTAACGTTTCGGTATTTTCATCATGATTTTATCACTTATTTGGTTTATACTACATTGGGAGATTATTTATGCTGATATCTGAGTTTATTCACTCCTACCAGTCTAGCGTTCCAAGTAAAAATGTAAAGATCAGTAAAATGGTCTCAACAGGTCTGGCCTGGTTTCCTCCTGCATTTCAGAACTGAGCCCACCATTTGTATGATTCTGCCAGGCTCAGCTGCATTTTCAGATGTTATCACAGAAACACAACACCAGCTGATGCTTCCTCACGCCCCATTACTATTTCATAACAGGAAAGGCCTGTGCCATGCATGAGCCCTGAAGAGATGGCATTAAATCATTCTAAAACCATATGTTTGTTGGTCCTACAAAGACAAATTTCCCCTCTTCATCATGGCTGTTAAGAACAAAGGTAGTGACACCTGAGATAAGAGACACTTAAAAAAGTCGTAGATCAAGAGAAAAGAAAAAAAAATGCCATCCCCTTTGGTGGGATCCTTTTTTATATAAGAAAAGTGTGCAAAACTACTACATCCTGCAGATTCTAAGAAAAACCACCACCTGTGCTCCATTAGCTTCAAATTACACAGCAGCATCCTAGGCCAGGCCATGGCACCCCCACACACTTCTGCTGGACTCGGAGCTGTAACAAAAGGCTGGAATAGCACTTGTCCTTGCCTCTAGCAACTGCTCAATGTTCTGTTTGATTTTTCTTTGGGCTTATTATTTGGCTTTTGGCTGGCCACCTTAAAAGAGCAGACTGCAGTAACAGCAAACATTGCTTCCTTGCATGAGACCTGGATGGCCATTCTATCTAGTCTTAAAAGTCTTCCCTTACAGAAGTCCCTAGGATGGGGCAAACTCCCCATCAGGGATGTGCATATATCATGTTAACATACTTTTCCATTAAACGGATGCTGTCTGGAGGATCGAGATTATTACCAAAGAACAGCTAGTACCGTTGGGGACAAAAATACTACTTAAATATAAGATTTTGTCAAGTAATGACCTCATGGTTCTGAAAAGAACTCACAATTGTTGCCGTCAGTGATTATAGGGTAGAGAGCAGCGTACTTAGTGCAAAACCCAGATTAGGTATGGGAGGGAGGGTGAGTATGTGACAGGACTGACATGCAGTGAAAGATTGTTTTTTTAAAAACCCTCGTTTCTTTGGCCTGACAATGAACATAGTTAGAAAGGAACTTAATTGTGTCATTTAAGATTAGGAAAGGGACAGGGGAACAAAGTTATCAGTTCCAAGCTTAAAATGCCAGTGCACAGTGTGGGAATAACTACTCATACGAACGGTGCAGCTAGAAAATTTAAAAACCAATAAAATGAAATACTCCGCACACAGTGGAATTCCGGGCTTCAGGAGATCAGAGAGTCAAATGCAGCAGCTGTATATTAAAGAAGGCTGAATAATTTTATGACCACTATAAAAGAGGAGACAGGATTAAACTGCTGTAAGAGGTTAGAAATCAGGAAAAACTTTCATAACGATGTGGGCGAAGGGGAGTGAGACCCCAAAGTGGGTAAAATGCAAGTGTTTCGATTTGCCACACTGTCCTCACATTTATCAAGCTTTGTCACTTTGTGAGTCAATCAGACCAGAATGTGCTTCGTCCCAAAGCTTGTGACCTTTGGTCCATGTCTCTACAGCCTACCATCTTTTTTTTTTAAATTTATTTATTTATTAAAGATTTCTGTCTCTTCCCCACCACCGCTTCCCATTTTCCTCCCCTTCCCCCAACCAATTCCCCCTCCCTCATTTGCCCAAAGAGCAATCAGGGTTCCCTGCCCTGTGGGAAGTCCAAGGACCCCCCCACCTCCGTCCAGGTCTAGTAAGGTGAGCATCCAAACTGCCTAGGCTCCCTCAAAACCAGTAAGGAACTCAGGACCGCGAGGGGTGCACCCACACACTGAGAACATGAGGATGTTCTATCGGGAACTCACCAAGGCCAGCTGGCCTGGGATAAAACCGGACTCACTGAACATAGCGGACAATGAGGACTACTGAGAACTCAAGATCAATGGCAATGGGTTTTTGAGCCTACCATCTTTTTATTTTTACACTCATAACACAACCAAGTTACTTGCCCAGAAGTCTCTAGTGACCCCTACTGGTGGGGGAAGTCCTTCTGTATATCTGTTGCTTTTACTGGTAAATGAATAGAGAAGGTGTTTCAGCCAGTGCCTTAGAATAGAGCTAGGAGGGGAAAACTAACTGAATGCTGGGAGAAAAAAGGTGGAGTCAGTGAGACACCATGTAGCCACTGCCAGGAACAGACGAGTCAAAACCTTGCCTGTAAGCCACAACCACATGGCAATACACAAATTAATTGAAATGGGTTAAATTAAGATGTGACAGCTAGCCAATAAGAATCTAGAGTTAATAGGCCAAGCAGTGATTTAATTAATACAGTTTCTGTGTGATTATTTCCAGAGTCTTGGCAGCCAGGAAACAAGCAACACCCTTATAACACCCTACCATGGAAGTCTTGTCTTCTACAGTAATTGGCAAAAGGTAGTTTTTTCTGCACACAGATTCCTGATACCTATGTTATGCCTCCTAACTTTTTTCCTTTTCAAATCTTATAACCTCATGAAGCTACTGTGAGCAGATCTTAAACTACATACAGAAATGCTAAATTTGAAACTAGTTGTCTTAATCTTGTATACACAAGATTTTGGACCACAAAAATCCAGTATGGTCTTCATCCTGTTAACTGTTAATTTCCTCATATTGTCTTCAGCACTCTTGCTGGGTCATGGTGTTTTAAAATAATCCCTGCATTCATGGGCATTTCAGAAGCTACAGTACTCTTCCATATCTATGTCCATGTCCCTTGGTAAGCACAGACTCTCAAGGAAGTCAAGGCAGAGGACATATCAATATCTCTTTTTGAAAACAGAGAAATCCCCCTTATTTCTGGTAACATGCTTGTACCCTCTTGATTCCTGTTCTTTTTCAGGACACAGATGATGTGCCTTAGTTTGGAGAGCCTGGTGATTTTAGTCATAAATCCTCTGTGTTCTTTCAATTTTCTTAAATATCCGGTTTCATCTAGAATGGTCTGCCTTCTTTATAGTTACCTAACATCTTAGAATGCTAGTAGTTCAGAAAAGCATCGTTTATTCACTTAAAACAATTCTGCATCCTAAGCAATGATCCTAAATTGGCTTTTTAGCATTCTCTTTTCACGAGCTTCCGGAAAGCATCTACCTCCCTGAAATACTAAGAAATAAAGTAAGTAAAATCGAGTGTCACCCATTTAGTGCTCTCCATTGTCATTGTTATATCAATGTTCAGAATTGCATCCATCTTTTTCAACAAGCATGTAAGCACCTGGTACATGAGAAGACCCCGGGCATGCATAGCAGATAATGAAACATTACCTTCACTGTGTTTAGATTATAATAGGGAATATAGCAAATAAAATTATTAAGAGATTTTGTGGAAAGTTAAATATATACCATATATTACTAAATGAGAAAGAAGTACTCAGATTAATGTAAGGAAGTGAATTTGAAAAGAAAAAGAGTTTAGGTAAGTTTTCCCTGAGAAGAGGATTGTTGAATAAAATTTCTAATTGAAGTATAGGAAATATCCGAGTAGACAGGTGCCTGAAGCCCATTTCTGGCAAATCAACAGTGATTGTGCAAAGGTCCTGAGATAGAGCCAGGCCTGTGTGTTTCTGGCAAGAAATGAGAAAGTTTATATAATTTGTAGAAATGACATTGATAAGAAATGAAGTCAAAGAGGCTCTGGGAACAATATTTCAGGGTCTGACTGGAGGGGAAGAGCCACATTGGTAGAAATGATAGGAACTCAGTTATACGTTTCAAATCTTTATATCCTTAGTTGAAAGAAGCCAATAGGGAAGGGGGAATGAGGAAAGAAGCAGGAAGAACTGTTAGGAATCTGTTGCAGTCTTTGGAGCAAGTTTCTCAAGAGTATAGCCAGTTGGTAAGAATGCAATATACTTAGACTATACTCTGAAGACATAATCAAAAATTTGCAAAAAACATCAAATGTAGAATGAAAGAACATGATAGTGTACGTTAAAAACCAAGATTTTTATTTAAAACTAACAGGTGAAAAAGTTTGTAGTATCTATGATTTGGGTGGAATCTGTAAAGGCACAATTGGAGATGAAAGAACACAAGTCAATCGGCTTTGGAAAGCTTCAGGGTGTGATGTTTAGTAGACATCTCAATTGAATTCCTCATGAGATAGTTACATGCATTTGGATGTTGAAATTTAGAAAAGTGATTCAGGCAGGAAACATAAATATAAACTCACAAGTTTGTAGACATGCTTGGAAAGGCATGGTGGCCTCTTCTCCAACTGAGGGGAGAAAAGCAAAGGAGTTTAAAGAATGAGTTCATCCACTTTTCCACATTTAAAAACTTAAGGAAACAAAAGGAACCAGTGAAGGAATGTCTAGAAAAATGATAGGAAATCTAGGCAAATGAGATGGCTCAGAAAACGAGTATTTCAAGGATGACCTATGCCAATGACTTGTGAAAAGTCAAATGAGATGACATCTGAGTAATAATTTAGGGATTCAGTGATGAGAAGAGTGTGGAAGTCTTAAACAAGACTGGTTTCTGTAATGAAGTAGGGCCAAAAGATGATATGAGTAAGTCCTGCACAAAATGGAAGGAAGTAATTAAAAGCAGTGAGTCAGGACACTGAGATCGTCTCAAGGAGAATGTTGGACATTTAGAGCAGGAAGTGGGGGTCACAATATGATAATTTTCTGTCAAAGGTAGTTGTCCCACCATAGACCAATAATCTATAAATCTCTCCTGCCTTGTAAAATTTTTATGCAAATCATAAAATTTATTGCTATGCAAAGACAGCAGATACATTCCCAGAATTTGATAACCTAGAGTGGCTGACTTGACCCTTAAGTCTCAACCCAACACCCTCATCCATCCACTTCTTTTCACTGATTTTTTAAAACTAACTAATTCTGAAACACTATGAGGTCATACCCCAGTCACTAAGGAAAAGACACAGACACCATCAGCACTAGAATATAAAAAAGTTAACAACCTGTATACTTGCTAGCCCAATTTTGGCTATTGTGTACCCTTTGTGCAGAAAGAAATTACATGACCGAGTTATTTTTGCTTTATTCATGTGTTCCTCTGCACAACACCAAGAATGTTTGTTTCAAAATATAGGAGGATACTTTTAAATATTCAGAAAATGATAACATACTTCTAAGCTCATTAGAATATTCAATTCAGAGAGGAAGAGGAGTGAATCACAAAAGAAAAGATAGAATCACTAAAGAATTGTCTCTGAGTAGAGAATACAAGATGGCTTCCAATCACTTCTGGAATGTTTGTCTTCAGCCAAGAATATCAATAGTTCATTTAAAGTGAAAGAAGTTGTAGGAAATTCAGGGTAAGACACAAGTAATGAGAGCATGTGAAAGTTTTCTCTTGATGGCATTCACGTTACCAGTGAAATACAAGGAAGCATTGTCAGGTGAGAGTACGAATAGGCAAGGAAAGGCCCTGCAGGATCTGGGGGGAGGGTGTGTGTGTGTGTGTGTGTGTGTGTGTGTGTGTTTTATAAAACTGGTTTAGACGAAGACATTAAGTACATTGGTAGGATGAAGAGCAAAGCTTGCCATGATATTAATGACAAATTTTTGCTACTGTTTGGTTTGTTTGGGGACTTTGTGTGTTTGACAGATTCTCACTGTGTGACTCTAATTATCCTGAAACTTGCACCACAGACCAGGTTTTTCTCTAACTCAGAGATCC
Source organism: Microtus oregoni (assembly GCF_018167655.1). Classification (NCBI taxonomy): domain Eukaryota; kingdom Metazoa; phylum Chordata; class Mammalia; order Rodentia; family Cricetidae; genus Microtus; species Microtus oregoni. Next base: position 23,542,907 of record NW_024543060.1, read on the forward strand.
TGCTGCCTCTGCCTCCTGAGTGCTAGGATTACAGTCATGGACCACCCTGCCCAGATCTTACCACATTTTTAAGCTAAATTTGGCTACCCCATGTGTGTTCAGAAGGATTATATTGTGATTTAGCTAAATGAGTGCTAACAAAAAGAAAGAGGACAGGGAGTTAAAAGTGTTTGCAAGGAAATGAGTAAAATGGTTGACTACAAAATTCAAAATTGATTGGGAATTAGGAAAGGAGGTTAGGTACAGAAAATAAATGAAAATAAATAATAGACTGTGGGAGGCATTGGAAGATTGCTGGATGTGAAGTAATTGAGTAAGCTGGGAAGACGAGGATGGGTGGCAATCAGTTAATGAAATGTTTGAAATTGAGATAATGGAAGTGCCTGTGCAAAGAAAGCATCAAGAACATGGCCACAGGAGGTTGTCTGAGGCAAAACAGGCCAAGAAATTGAGTATGTAAGACACTAGGAAAATCTTAAAAGTGGATTTTAAAATAATTAAGATTGTGACTAAAGTGATGTGGGTTAGCCAAGAAATGTTAGAACCAAATCTTAAAAAATGGAAGGGAATTTCTCAAAAAGATGTGTAGGGCAGGGATGGTCACAGCAATAAGAATAGTGAGCAAGAAGTACAACTTGATAATAGGGAACAGAGAGCAGACTACTTTTAAGGAAGACAAATGTAGGAAGAATGATCTAGAAATGTAGTGTGGTGGTTTGAAAGAATATGCCCCTAAAAAGGGAATAGCACTGTTAGAAGCTGTGGTCTTTTTGGAGTAGGTGTGATCTTGTTGGAGGAAGTGTGTCACTGTGGAGGTCGGCTTGGGGTCTCATAGATGCTCAAACCATACCCAGTGAGACAGACCTGTTTTCTGTTCAAGATGTACAACTCTCAGTCACCTCTCCAGCACCATGTCTGTGTGCATGCCACCATGTCCCACCATAATGATAATGAACTGAACCTCTGAAAATGTAAGCCACTCAATTAAATGTATTACTTATAAGAGTTGCCATAGTCATGGCTTCTCATCACAGCAATAGAAACCCTAACTAAGATAGTTAAGAAAAGAGCAGAGAAACTGCCTGCCCTCTCTTTAGTAAGTATGTGAGAGAAGAAAGCATTACACTGGAGGGATGTACAGGAGAAGTGACACCATCAGAAGTTCAGGTTTTCTTAGAAAAGTGAAAAAAACTTGCATAAGAAAGGCTGAGAGCTGGGCGGTGGTGGCGCACGCCTTTAATCCCAGCACTCTGGAGGCAGAGGCAGGCGGATCTCTGTGAGTTCGAGACCAGCCTGGTCTACAGAGCTAGTTCCAGGACAGGCTCCGAAACCACAGAGAAACCCTGTCTCGAAAAACCAAAAAAAAAAAAAAAAAAAAAAAAGAAAGAAAGAAAGAAAGGCTGAGGATACAGTGATGTCCACACCACTGGCTCCTTTATTTGTGAAGAGGTGAAGTATTTCATTATACCAAAAGAAATAAAGAGAGAGAGAGAAAGAAAGGAGGCTGAGTGGCTAGAACAATTTGAGAGTTCATTCATATCAATACATTGGTAACCAACAAGGTTATAAGTGGAGTTTATGATGGAGTTGGCCTCCCTGGTTAAAGTCACATAATGGAAGAGAGATGGGAGCTTTGTAGAGTGAGAAACTATTGCCAGAGCATGCTGAATTCCATGTCTCTCATCTCCTTAACTCTTAAAAATGGAAGCAGGGAAGTTGGAGAGGGACAGTTTTCTTTCTAAGAATCAGCTACTCTCTTATTCCCTGTTTCCTTGAATCTTTGGAGGGGTGGCCACCTTCAGTGCACCAGCCTCATTGCAACAGCAACAAGCAAGGTTTTCATGTTCACAGGTTCACAAAAGCAATGAGGAAAGATCTTCTGGCCTCCCATTCCCAATGACAGAAGCCAGGGTTTTGGAGAGCAATATAGTCAGAAAGCCTTGGGAAGAGTTTGAAAGGACATCCTAAATATAACCAGAGGTTTGATAGACTACAGTATATGAAATAGTCCTCAAAACAATTTCAATTAAATGGACTACTGAAATCTCATAGCCAATCACATAGCTTATGATTCTTTCCTTTGATCTGGCTTAATTTATGGAGATTAAAATAGTTTCTCAGCACATCAATCCCAACCTGAGGAGATGGGTAGGGAGATAGCAGTAAACTCCAAAATACAGGAAAGGCAACTAAGTTTGAGCTTTCTATAACACTTTAATATGAATGTTTAGTGTTTTCATGCAAGTATGCTTCATGAAAAAATACTGTTTGCTGTATTTGACAACTTATCACTGAAGGAATCTTAGAAAAATCAGTGAAGATACATAGAATCATAGCTTTGTTCAGGTTTAAGGTGAAAAGTCCCAAATGAATGTATCTGAGCAATACTGCGAAGGTTCTAAAACCTTCTTTCGAGTTACTCGTGTCACAACAGAGCTGCCAAAGATAGATGTAGGATTCCCCCTTGTATGCTATGAATGCGTTTTCTTAGCATTGATTAATAAAAAAGAGCTCCTTTGGGCCTATGACAGGGCACAATATAGCTAGTCGGGAATTCCAAAGAACAGATAGAGAGAAAAGAAGGTGGAGTCAGAGAGATGCCATGTAGCTGCCGAAAGAGAACTTTACCTGGTAAGCCACAGCCTTGTGGCAAAACACAGAATAATAGAAATGCGTTTATTTAAGATGTAAGAGTTACTTAATAAGAAGCCTATACTATTGACCAAGCAGTGTTGTAATTAATATAGTTTCTGTGTAACTATTTTAGTTCTGGGTGGCCGGGAAACACATGAGCAGCCTCTGCCTACAGAAGTGTAGCTAAATGAAGTCAACAGCTAGCTAAGGTTTCCTCTCTGCATTGTGCTCCATGATTCATTATTTCCTGTGTCCTTACAATTTCACAGGATGCTTCAAGGAAGTGAGAGAGAAACAATACCAGAGGACAGGACAGATTCTGTCAAATATAAGAAGGTCATGGAGTCAAAGGGACAATAGGGATGATCCCTGAGCCAATATATTCATGTCTGTAGCTATTCTCTAATACAGGTCTCTGTAAATATTTTACACTAACTTGGAGAGATGAAACACAGAAAAGGGAAGAAATGTTTCCCTAAAATTGTGTTTTAAATTCCTAACATAAACACAAGAGTTTCAGAGCAGTGCAATAATCTTGCCCCCTTGGTTCGCACTACTTAGAGCAAAGGTGTCATTCCCTGATTGTTGGAGGTCACCCATTATCTGAGCTGAGTATACCTATGCCCTACTAAATAATTGCATAAATCATCCATTCATATCTGAAACACAAAAGAAGTACGATATATTAAAAATCTACTATAGATTCAGTCGGGAAGAACCAACTGTATGAACCAAAATAGACTTCAAATAATCACTTTCTATGGGCATGCAAGTTTATCCCCATCCCTATCTCAGAAGCTTACACATCCCATGCTCTTCCTTGTATTTAAATCTAGATAAGTGAATTCCCAATATCCTTTGATGAGGCAGCTGTCGTTTAACACTGAAATTTCTTTGTTACCCAGTTCCTCCATCATAGGATGTTAGACCATTCTGCTAGTATAATTTTGTATTAAGACCCATAAAAATAATAATTTCAGCTACTTCATTCTATTGGATAACTGGTAAGGAACACATTACTTTCCTGGCCATTTGAAAGTTCCAGCTTTATCCTCAGAGAGACAAAGCAGCCAAATCAACTGATCCTCTGAAGAAAAAAATGAAAAATAATTAAGGACAGTCAACAGAACAAAAAAAATGGTGCTTCCAAATGAATTTTATTTGTAAGACTCTCTATATTTTATTTGTTCCAGGAAATTTAAATTGGCTTAGAAATATGAACTTTTTGACATTCATTTAAGAAAAAGAACCAACATTCTTACATAGATTAGGCCATTTAGACAAATTTTTATTTTTAGATTAATGTGGCAAGTCCCTTACAATGTGGCTTAAAAAAAAAAAACTCAGAAATGCATTTCCCCTGGGAATGTAGGCTTGGACCCAGCCTCCCCTCTAAATCCTATACCTATTATATTCTATCCTCTATCTACAATCTATAATCCTCCTGCTCAACAATGTGTCCAGCATAGTTACTGACTCACTATTAACTGATGTCTGATGCAGTCTGTATTGGCTCCCAAATCCCCCCGTGACTCCTTCTTATCCCACTGGGTAAACCTGACCCTATCACTTTTTCTCACCTAGTCTCCATTTACTTAATTCTGTCTCAAGACAGCTTTCTCCCAGGTACTTACACATTCCTTTCCCCAATATTTAAATATAGGGCCATAGGTAAAACGAGCTTTGGCACAAAGTCCTAGTTCCTGGATCAGAGAAGGACCACTGAGAATTGAATTTGAAATTGATGGAGAATGGGAGGAAGAACTGCCACAAGAATATGAGCAAATGAACTCTAGTCTGTCTCAAAACCAATATGCAGTTCTGTGTGTTAGCTGTGAAAGCTGCCAGTCCTTCACCAGATACTAACAATGATTCTTAAACAGTTCAAGTAAGTGGCACAACTATGCCTCATTAAATGGCACTGTGCTTGTCAAACACCCTACAGCATGGTTTACTTGGGCCAATTTGCATACTGAAATATTGGTACTTGCATCATTTCTCTTATTGTAGAATGAAATACTGTTGAGCATTCAATTTTCTTCCTCTTTCTAATCATCCATTCAACCCCCCCCCCAAAAAAAAGTACATGTCATTCACTCAAATTAGGTCACAAAACGGAAGAAGTAGCTTGCTTTGCAGACAGACGAACACTGGACATTATTGCACACTGTGAGACTACTTAAGCAGCTCCATAGGAAGAAATTGTTTTTCCATGTCTGTGTTCCAAGATGGATTTGAGACAAGACAAGGCAAGTAATAAGGATGTGTCTGTTGAATGTCATGAATCGTACTAAATCAATTAGTTGCTAAGATATGGGAAGATTTTTCTCTAGCCTCTCCTTCACCCCTAGTGCTACAGAGGCCACGAAGTTATCAAGCACATAGGACTAGAGTGGCCTGACAGAGTTCAGCTTCTACAGGAGGCTTCTAAAAGGAAAATTACTCTGATTGTGGCAGTTCAATTTCAGATGGCAAGCATCATCGAGACTGAACATCACTGCTGAATCCCATAGAAAGACCCAAGTGTTTATCCCATTCTAAAGATACAATTAGCTAGCATTTTTATCTCCACATCTGAAGAGTCTAAATCAGACAAGTACCCTATGAGCATTTCTGGTCCTGAAAAGGAAGCAGTCTCACACTGAGTCTGGTTTATTTTCCGTTCCATTAACTGACTTTTTCAATAGACAGCAATTAATCGCTCTCCTTTATGTACAAAGACAAAATTAGAGCTTTGTAGTCTAAGTCCAATTCGATGACTATCTAAGGCAAAAACTTCTCAACATGGTCAATACCTTCAACATTAATATAAGAGCTTGTCAAAGTGTACTGACCAAGCAATGTCTATCTCCATGAGACGAGGTCATTTCAGTACAAAGGTAAAGAATTAAGTAAGAAAGTTTTGTAGCCAGAAATATGAAGTACAAATAAAAATAGTTGTTTCATAAATATATTCAATACTACATGATCAAAGGGGTGTGTCGTTTGATTCTTCTGCTATGAGAAGATATGTTTAAACTAAGCATTCCTTTATTGCTCAGCACACATGGTGCCTCCCCATGAAAGATTGTGAAGTCTATTGAAAAGGAGCAGATGGATACTTGAACAATTCCAATACCTTGCAAGATTTATGAGTAAAATGGTATGAGATATTTTTCTAAAGAAAATATTCATTGTAAATGAAGTTATTCAAGGTGGTTTGATGAAGAAAGCTGAATTTGATTTGGGTCTTGAGAAATGAGGAAGATTTTAACAAAGAAAAAAATGATTCAGAAGTACACATGAATGTCAAACAAATGTGACAGCAAAGATGCACAGAACAAGAAGGTACATAGCATTTAAGTATCCTTGTGTAAGCCATTTTCAAAACATTGAAAGTTAGAAATGTACCTTTGAATAGGTCATGTGACACAGAACTCCTATTTCTAGTTTAAAAACAAAGGAATAAAAACTATCTGAAGTAACAAAGATGACAGCAATAACTGCTTCCAGGCAGAAGTGAACACAAATATTTTTCCATTCGTGTGTGTTCCCTTTGCATCACATTTGTGTGGACTGGTAGCACATTGTGAAAGGTACCACTCATAAGAAATAATGAGTGGGGAGTTTTTGAGCCAGGATATATGATCACAGATGCGTACGTTGCTCAACAAAGTCCTGGAACCAGGAAAAGTGGAGTTAAGAAAGAAAGATTGGTTAAAATGCTTCTCCTGTCATCTCTTGGGGATGGTGGGACCATGATCCAGAGCTATGATGCCTGAAAAAGAAGGAATGAGATGGATTAGGAAGCTGTTTCCAGGATGAAATTCCTCATGTGGATGAGAAGAGAAACATGAAAGGTGGTCATCTGCTTTAGAGCCAGATTAGGACAAATGAACTCACATTGAAAAAGTGATGGAGGAATGAAGGAAATGTACAAAGGGCTTAAAAATCAATTCCAGGCTCTCCAGTTTCACTGGATGGTGCACAGTTACTCCACAGAAGTTGGAAGCCAAATCTGTACTCCAAGTTTCTGGCCTGTTGATCATACAGAGGAAGGTTTGGTGCCCACATATCAACTTTACTAATGGATGGTAAGGAACAACAGCAAAAAAGAAATGAGCTTATGAACCTTATTCTTGAGATTTCTCTTAATTATCACCCAATGTGGAAAATCTAGGAAACATTATAGACTGTAAGTAGACCTTCCAGTCAACCCAACAGCAGCTGTATAAATCCCCAGGCATGAAAAACAGAAGAAAAAGAATGGTAGGCGTATCACTCATAAAAGAAGTCTTGTTCGATGAACATGGTAGAGACCAAGTGCAGAAGAACCTCTCTACAAGAGCACAAACAAAGAAAGTGTGGCAATGTTCTTGTCTGATTTGATATTTTGAGAACAGCGGCCTGTTCCTCTAATAAATAATAAGGCAATGACTATCAAATTTAAACAAAGTCAAAAAAAAAAAAACAATACTCCTCAGAGGAAACAAAGAAGAGTTCTCAGGATGTTCACACAAAACTCAAACTTTTAGCTGAGTAAAAATGACAGAACACTTCCTTTTTTGTGTATATGGATAGTTTAGACGACATGTATGTCTATGCCTAACATACATGCCTCGTGTCAGAGAATAAGGGGGCAGCAGATTTGCTTGAACCAGGTACAGCTGGTTATGAACTGCCACATGAAATCTGAGAAGTGAGCTTCGAGTTCTCTGAACAGTTATAGCTCCTAACCACCGAGTCATCTCTCCAGCATGGCAGTTTCCTTCTGAATGCCTAAGTCAGAAACCTGAGAGCCTCCTTCCACCAAAATGAAACCCTTTTCTACCAGTGATCAAATAATTTGTAGTTAGACAATTCTGTTTTCAATGCATGGCATTGTTTCCACTGACTATTACCCCTGTTATGTTCATCATGTCCCACAGATCCATATGCCAGATCTCCTAAATACCTTTAAGAATCTTCCACTTTGTTCTTCCCAATGCTGAAAGATTGTAAAATGCAAAATGATCATACTGTCACCCACTTACAACCCCCTCAATATTTCCAGACACTTCTAAGATAATATCAAAACATTCTCCAATGTTATACTTACAAAACAATTTACTGCCATGTCTTCCTATCCTACTAAAATCTGACTTATTTTAGTGGAGACTCTTTCTTTCTCTAATTTATTTTGTGTTGTCAATAACAGCAATCTATTTAAGGATCCAAAAATATATTTGACCTTTACAAATCCCATTCACATATGACCCTATTTATTTGACCAAATTTGTATGCCATCCCAGCCCAACTAACCTCTGCCTAAAAAGTCCTATTGCCAGACATACCAACATACAAACAGATAGAGGCAACCCTTCTCTTCTCTTTCTTCTTACATTTACACTCTTCCCTATTCAGATTTTTATGACTTTTTATCCATGGAGGTGTACTTCCAATATATTACTTACATTTCAAAATGTCAGCCCTTGCCCCCCTTCCTCCAAATAACCTTTCTTATTCTTCATCCCTTCCTGCCATCACACCACTGGACTCACATATCCCCATGGTATCTGTGCATGTCTCAAGCACTGTGGTCATCAAACTTCCTTTTAATGATTATTTCCATAATTACATCCATATGACTACAGAATGTCTCAATTGGCCATCTCCGACTGACTGACAGATGCATGCATTAAATAAATGAGAAAGGAAGAATTTTTTTACATGTCATATTTTCCTTTTCTTTTCTTTTAGGGAAGCTCTTACTCTGTCCCAAGATGCCCTAAAACTCGTTACCTAGCTCAGACTGCCCTCAAAGCCACAATGATCCTCCTGCCTTCACATCCTGAGTGCCAGAATTGCAGACACGAGCCACCATGCTCAACTAGTTTGTCTAACAGAAAATGCACCAGAATAGGTCCAATAGATCTATAACCGCAAGAGGATAGAAAGTTGATTATGTATTCTCTGTCTCCCTGCTAATTACTTTGCCTTAACAGACCTTCAGAAACAATTCAATAACTAGAGGGTGTATTTTTAATTGCATTTTAAGTTATTAGGAGATAGCAAAAACAAATCTTTTAGAAAAATCTATTTTATTAAATATTTAGTTTTCTTCACTTTGACACAATGCTTGCAGATGCCTGAGAGCAAGTGGGAAAGTTCATTATTTTATAAGAGGTTTTACTATGCAAAGTAAGAAAAGATGAATTAGAGTCCATTTATATAAAACTTGGTACCTCCCTGTATTACCAGTTCTTAGTTAGGGTTTCTTTTGTTGTGAAGAGACACCATGACCATGGCAACTTTTATAAAGAAAAAGTTTAATTGTGGTGACTTGCTTACAGTTCAGAGGTTTGGCCCATTATCATCATGATGAGATATGGTGGCATGCATACAGACTTGAATCTAGAGAAGTAGCTGAGAGGCCTACATCTTGCAGGCAATAGGAAGTGGTCTGTGTATCACTGACTGAAGCTTGAGCATACATGAGTGTTGACAGAGGTTTCTGTACCACATAGTCCTGCAGCCATTTGTCCCAAAGAAATACATAAAGGTCAAGTTTAATTATAAACTGGTTGGTCTATTAGCTCAGGCTTCTTAACTAATTCTTACATCTTAAATTGTCCCATTATTCTCATGTGTGTTAGCCACATGGCTTAGTACCTTTATCAGTGAGGTGTTATATCATCTTGTTTCCTCTGCACCTGCATGATAACCTCAGACTTGGCTTTCCTCTTCCCAGAATTCTCCTGTTCTCATTGCCCCACCTCTATTTCCTTTCTAAACAAAGAAAAATGTCCATAGTCCATGTTTTAGGATTGTGGGCAAAGTTTTCTAGGTTATTCCTGCTGATTGGTGGTGCTGATAATTTTATGGGGACCTAAAGAAAATTTAGAATTATAATCAAGTCCTTACTGGAGTATTCTGTGAGTCTTGATCATCTCAGGTAGTAGTCTTGAATCAATTCTGGATGTAGAACTTAGACATCTGAGCCATCTCCTCCTATCAGAGATTTCTCAAGGGGTCTTCCTTGATGAAACCTAATTTTTCTTAGTTCGGAATGAATCCACAGCCTCTCACTTTCTGTGGAAATAAAAACAAAGCCTCATCTTCAAAGTAACATATCTTTTGACTTAAATTTTGAATTCAAAGCATTTTCAAAATATATATGTTATATTAATCCAGCAGCATTTGTAATCAAATGTCTTTTAGCAGCTGTTGTTCCTCCTTCAGCTATCAAGCCATTCAAAGACATCACAATAACATACAGTATCCAGACTCTCTGTGTATTTTCCATCTTTATATGGCTTTATTTTAAACTCTATTTCTTTTATTTTTATTTTTAATTTTTTTTGAGACTAGGCTTTCTGTGTATCTTTGGCTGTCCTGGAACTCAATCTGTAGACCAGCTTGTCCTTGAACTCACAGAGACGTGCCTGCCTTCGCCTCCCAAGTGTTGGTATTAAAGGTGTGTGCCACCACACCCAACTACTCTCTTTCTTTCTTTTTTATTTTAAGGATTTTATCCTTTTTCTTTTCTATCTCAAGCATACATATATTTTTAGACACACTATACACCATTTAGAGGTTTTCTTTGTCTGAATCTATCTTTACTATATATTTCTTTTTTTCTGACCACATGAGTCTTTAATTTGCTAAGTGATATGGCTATGATTAAAGTTGGGGTTTTGACAGCTGGATCCAACCCATTCCTTAGCTTTCTGAGAGTCTATCCTCATGGTGGAAATACTGGCCAGAGCCATGTTTATTTTCATAATTCTAGGAAGTTTAAAAGTCTCTGCTACCACCAAGAAGCATTCTATTGGCTATTCATCAACACCATTTACGTGTTTGGTGGTGGGACCTCTTAAAATAGCTGCAAGGTTTTTGCAGAAAAAAAAACTGAAGAGTCAGGAAGCCTCTCTTAAATGAGACGTGCTTGGCTCTAGCAAACAGATCCCTCCTGAGAAAATGTTGCTACCATGAAGCCGTGCTTAACACTGTTTTGCATCTAGAATTGCTCCCCAAACTCTTTCAGGTTTTAAGTGGGTTTAGCTGCACACGTTGGCACCATTTGTTGCCTGTGATATGCCCTTTCTTCTCTCCTTGATGCTAATGCTAGGACCACGTGGCCAAAGCTGCCAAATTCTGCTGCTTGCTGGTAATGGTACATGTCCCCTTGTTCAATTACATCTTCACCAACTTTCTGGTTTTGATACTGTCTAAGCTTGGCTGTTCTGGAATTTGCTCTGTAGACCAGGCTGGCCTGAAGCACAGAGATCCACCAGCCTCTGCCTTCCAAGTGCTGTGAGTAAATGCATGCACCACACCTGGCTCTGCAAATGGAATTAATACAAAACTCTACACTTTATCCTCAGACAGACTCTTCAGACAAGGGTAAAATGTAGCCACATTCTTCACCAAAATATCACAATAATGAACTCTAGGCCACATATTAATATTCTTCTCCTCTGAAACCTCTTGAGCCAGGCAACCACAGTTCATCAAATCACATTCCTCCATTCTCCCACTAGTATGGCCCATTAAGCAGCACTTAAAGCATTCAACTGTTTTTCTAGTCCACAGTCCCAAGGTCCATGTTTGTTCAAACAAAAGCATGGTCAGGCCTAACACAATTCTCCAGTTTCTGGAATTAATTTCTGTTATTGCTAGGGTTTCTATTGCTGTGAAGCAACATCTTGGCCATGACAACTCTTATAAAGTAAAATATTTAATTGTAGTGGTTCACTTACAGTTTAGAAGTTCAGTCTATTATCATCATTGTGGTACATGGTGGCATGCAGGCAGACACAGTGCTGAAGAACTGAGAGTCCTACATCTCATGCAGGTGGCAAGAAGTCAGCTGTGTCTCACACTGACTGAAGCTTGAGCACATATGAGACCTCAAAGCACACCTCCCACAATAAAATGCTTCCCCCTATAAGGTCATATCTACTCCAATAAAGCCACACCTCATAATTGTGCCACTGTCTTGGGGCCATTTTCTTCCAAACCACCACACTGTAGGGTATGATATGCCCTTTCTCACTAGGAAGTTGCATTCTTCGGCCATGGTCTCAATCATGAAATGGTGGATATTCTGTTTCATTTCATTGTTTTTTGTTTGTTTTGTTACTTTTGTTTTCTGTTTTTTTTTGCTTTGGTTTTTGTTGAAATATGAATAAAAAACACCAATGATAGCCTTTGCTGGAGAGGCTGTGGAGAAAGGGGTACACTCATCCATTGCTGGTGGGAATGCAAACTTGTGCAACCACTTTGGAAAGCAGTGTGGTGGTTTCTCAGGAAATTCGGGATCAACCTACCCCTGGACCCAGCAATACCACTCTTGGGAATATACCCAAGAGATGCCCTATCATACAACAAAAGTATATGCTCAACTATGTTCATAGCAGCATTGTTTGTAATAGCCAGAACCTGGAAACAACCTAGATGCCCTTCATTGGAAGAATGGATGAAGAAAGTATGGAATATATATATTATTAGAGTACTACTCAGCAGTAAAAAACAATGACATCTTGAATTTTGCATGCAAATGGATGGAAATAGAAAACACTATCCTGAATGAGTTAAGCCATACCCAAAAAGAGGAACATGGGATGTACTCACTCATATTTGGTTTCTAGCCATAAATCAAGGACATTGAGCCTATAATTCGTGATCCTAGAGAAGCTAAATAAGAAGGTGAACCCAAAGAAAAACATATAGGCATCTTCCTGAATATTAACCTTCATCAGGCGATGTAAGGAGACAGAGACAGAGACCCACATTGGAGCACCGGACTGAAATCCCAAGGTCCAAATCAGGAGCAGATGGAGAGAGAGCACGAGCAAAGCACTCAGGACCACAAGGGGTGGACCCACACACTGAGACAATGGGGATGTTCTATTGGGAACTCACCAAGGCCAGCTGGCCTGGGTCTGAAAAAGCATGGGATAAAACCGGACTTGCTGAACATAGCGGACAATGAGGACTACTGAGAACTCAAGAACAATGGCACTGGGGTTTTTGATCCTATTGCTCGTTCTGGCTTTGTGGGAGCCTAGGCAGTTTGGATGTTCACCTTACTAGACCTGGATGGAGGTGGGTGGTCCTTGGACTTCCCACAGGTCTGGGAACCCTGAATGCTCTTTGGGCTGACGAGGGAGGGGGACTTCATTGGGGGAGGGGGAGGGAAATGGGAGGAGGTGGAGGGGAGGAGGCAGAAATCTTTAATAAATAAAGAAATAAAGATTATGAAACTAGAGGTGGGTGCGTTAACAGCCACCTTCTAAGAGTGGCAAGGCCACTGGCTCATCAAACTCTAACAGAGAGAAGCGGAAAAAGTCTTGTATCATATCTTGGAATGGAAGCCCAACAAAATTTCTCTCTAGTTTCTCATATCTTTATATTGCAGGACGCACCACCACCATGGTGTAGGGAACCAAATTATTATGGTAGTTTAAACATGGAGTCCAGTCACCCACAATAGCTATGCAAATAACCATTTATATTGATGGTCTAAGAATATTACGGAAAAAAAAATAAAGCTTTCTGTCCAAATAGAAAGACACTCTCCAGTACAAAGCACCACAGAAACCACTAGGAACAAATCCTCTTGCAAAAACACTCTTCTTTACAGACCTGACACTGTGGCCATCCAGGAAATTAGATGCTATGAGAAACCTTCTGAACTTCTGATTCTCTGACTTTGCTTCCAGAGAGAGAAAATTACACTGGGCTTCAAACAAATCTCCACTTCTGGGGCTTGTCTATTGAAGTTTGGAGGCAGCTAGTAAGGCCAATCTGGTTAGTCACTTAGAACGAGAGCATCATGTGTACTCTCTATGCCAGACATGTAAGAATTTTGTCAAAAGACAGCCATAGTGCATCTTACACAAGTGAAGAAAACCATCAGAAATCCACAATGATGGAGAACACTAGGTTAGAATGCTTACTTCTTTTGGTGGCCTGAATGAGAAATGTTCCCCATAGGTTCTTGCATTTTAACACTTGATTTCCAGTTGGTGGCAACTGGAAATCTAAAAATCAAATAATAATAATAATAATTAATAATTAATAATAATAATAAATGAGGCCGGGCGGTGGTGGCGCACGCCTTTAATCCCAGCACTCGGGAGGCAGAGGCAGGCGGATCTCTGTGAGTTCGAGACCAGCCTGGTCTACAAGAGCTAGTTCCAGGACAGGCTCCAAAACCACAGAGAAACCCTGTCTCGAAAAACCAAAAAAAAAAAAAATAATAATAATAATAATAAATGAAATTACATTGTTTTTGGCCACAGAGCAACAAAATGTAATTAAAAGAACCCAAGGGAGTCAAGATAACTAAACACATAACTGTGCGTGAACAAATTGGACATCAAGAAGTTGTATACTTCAATTTTTTTTGTTTCATTTTATTTTAATTCTGCCTGAATTTTAGTCTAAGTTTTGGGATGTAAAGTCTTAGCTATACACAAAGAGGATTCAGTGGGCACATTCAATAGTTCTGCTTTAAGTTGCTTAATGGTTTTTATTTGACAATATATCAATCTAATAGAGATTCAAAAGTAGTAAGAAGAAAGAAACATAGCATAGCATTGCTTCAAGGTGGTCAGATAGCAACGGAATGGGTTTCTAGAGTGTCTTACTACAAATCCGTATAAATCTGGCCTAGTTCTGTAAGCAAGGATTTTCTTATTATAAGCTGGAGCCTCCAGGCAGGGAAAAGAAGTGGTACCATTACTCCAGCATTTGCATCTTCTCTATTTGTTGCTGTTGTCTTGTTCCTTCTCGACACTGCAGCTACAATGTCCTTCTGCCTGGGCTCTGTCTGAGATCTATATGTCCTTATGCCTTGAAAGGTGAAAGTGTCCAATTATATAACCATTTTAGATGAACTGATACATTTTTTTCTGGTAATGCCAGCATTTAGAGTTTGTCAAAACAACTACATTTCTTCTGAAAATACTTAAAAAATGTCTGCAGCTTTTCACCCTACTACATACATACCTCTCCCACCCACAACACTTGTATGAGTGGCCCCGCATGAGAGTGCTCTTAATTTAGTCTCTTCTGTACTCTGGACTAGCTCTGTAAATTTGCCATTAAAATGCATTAAGCTGGTTTTGAAAACAAAAATAAATGCAAATGTCCTTCAAAAACTCTTACAGGAATAAACATAAAATGTGAAGCCATTAGAGTTAATTTATAGGCGCTAAAGCCCGAGGAGATCAGATGATAGCACGTATCATTTGTTAAGACCTATTTAGAGTGCTATGGAGGAGTAAGATGAAAGAAACAAGAGGTTCTGGTTGTGCTACACACATGCCTGCCTCTTAGAAAACAACACAGAACATAGAACGAGTCCACTACAAGCTGACCCTTCCCACTTGCGTCTATTTTGCTTTTTCCTTGTCTGCTCTCATTTTCATGATAAATTCAACAAATGTTTCCTTCATTGCCATCAGAGAGCACATGGGCAGCCTGAATATGGGCTGTCAGGCACATTCATCAAAAAAAAAATCAAATATCAGAGTGAGCTAAATGTTGAGCCTTAGGAAACAGGAGGGAAGGAAATATAAATTATTCTGAGGGTAAGACTTTCTAAAGATTGTAGGTGAGGTCCCTGTTAAATTGAACTAATCCAGGTTCAAAAAACATGGGTCAGAAGTGTAGGGTTAAGCCAGCCCCTTGAGGAGGCGGGTTTGCCTCGAGCGAATGCATACCGATAAATGGGCACACGGGAGGCGGCTCCGCCCTTTTTTCTTTCCTACCTCCTGGGCTACGCGGGAACATAGGTTCTGTAAGTTTATCATTAAAGTTGTAAATATTCTTTAATATCTGCATTGCATTTATTTACGCCGATACACAGAAGAATTGGGGCAAGAGTAAGAAGAGTCAGAGAATGAGGAGGCAGAGCTATTTAGGCCGAACCTAACAGCATCTTCAAACAACGTATCTAAGATGGTCACAAACATGTCAGTACCGTTTATCATGTACCACAAGAGAAGACACTAGAGAGGCAAGGCTGTAAGCATCAATGGCAGGACCAGGAAATGTGATGGGACCACACAAGGACTCCAGATTTCATTCTCAAGACTGTGTGCTGCCCTGAAAGCTTTTAACCCACAAATCCCTCTGTGGATTTTAGAAAGAACACAAGGCTATTAGGGAAGAAAAGGCGTACACCGTAGACAGTTTACAAGTTGTTCTGATAAGAGGTGATGGTGCCCTAAGCAGGAGAGTAGTAAGTATCTCAGCAGAGATGGATAAATCGCAGCAGAGTCAGGAGAGCCATGGCATTGACACGTAGGTTATAGAGATGAAATCTGACAAAACTCCTCTTTAGGTTCACCATCCCTTTATACTGTAGGTTTTCTCCTCATGATCAGGAGGACCTAACTGTTAGGATAATTTAAACATCTTGTCAAGTCACCTGGGACAGCTACCCATCTCATCTCACTATTTATATTAATAGTTTAAGACTACTGGAGAAAAAAATGAAACTTCCTGTCCAGTTAGTGCTATTTTTCTTATTCTATAAAAAAATAAAATGTTCAACATGCTACCTAGGGAAAAAATTAAAAATACATGTAAACATAAAAATAATGACTGAAAAGTGTGATACTGTTCCCCATACCCGTTATAAGTCACTTACAAAGTACCGAAGAAGGCCGTAAGGCACCTGATGTGTTTCTGAATTAGGTGCTGATTCTACTGAAATCCAAAGACATTTCTATACTGGTTCTCACAAGAGTTCACACCCCAGGATTCTTTCCTTGAACACAGAAGTGAAGCATTTTCAAGCCCAACCAGAAGCCTGGAGGAGTTTAGTCTTCCCCAAATCTGAGAATACCCTGAGGCCCTTTTCACATTTGCATGGAATCTGTAGGAGAATTCTGTTTCCTGTTAAGAGACTTCTCCACAGAAGATGAATGGTAGCTAATTTCAGAATGTTTCCAGGATCCTCCCGTCTTTGTTTTTACTACTTCAACCACAGAGAGCAAAAAATAGAAGGAAAATAGTTTGAACCCTAAGGAAACAAAAAGGAATGACAGTGAAAATCTAAACATACCACCCTGAGAGTCCCTTTTAAGGAAATAAAAGTAGCACAGACGTTTTAGGAGATGTAGATGCCACAGGGTACTAAAAATATCAATTATATAACATGAAGGGAAAAGAGGCAAGGGAGTCGTTCATAAGAAAAAATCTCCCCCAAGTCCCACATAACAAGCCAACCCACAGGATACTCCAGAGAACTTTATTTCTTTACTGCTTCTCAGAATGGTCAAAAGTATAAATCCAGTAAATGTATGTTGATAGGTTTGAGTCTGAGAAAAGCAATATCCTTTCATTATTGCCTTTGGATATAGGCTGGCAAACATAGAGACGAACCAGAAAATTCTCTGATTAGTAGAGTCAGAACAGCACAACAAACAGTAAGAGTAGCTTAAAAATTGTCTAGTGTTCACTGGAATACAACTTTTAAAAAAGAAGCTACCTGAATTATTTTAGACAAAACTGATGTGGGATGTCTTTCTGTACACTGTGAATATGTATTGCTTTTCTTAGTTGATGACTAAAGCTGCTTTGGCGAATGGCAGGGCAGTATATAGCTAGGTGGGAAAGCCAAACTGAATACAGGGAGAAAGAAGGCAGAGTCAATGAAGATACCAGCCGGAGTAAGATGCCAGAGCATTACTGGTAAGCCACGGGCCACAGATTCTTAGAAATGGGTTGATTTATATGTAAGAGATAGCCAGTAAAAAGCCTGAGTCATTGGCCAACCATTTATAATTAATATCAAGCCTCTTTATGATTATTTTATAAGGGGCTACAGGAACCAGCGAGTGGAAGAGAGTCCAAGGTCAATAGGCGGGACAGAGAAAAGTTTCCAGCTATATGAAATTTAAAAAAAAAAATCCCATTTTGTAGTTTTATATTTTTTCAATTCTTTACATTTTACATATGGACACTGTTTATATTATTCTTCCCTTCCAAATTCTTCCATGTACCTCCTCTCTCACTTAAACTCATGGCCTCTTTTCCATTGTTATTGTTACATGTATATGGATAAATATATCAATATAGCCTGCTGAGGCTATTTCGTGTTGCTCATATGTACATGTTTTCACGACTGACCAGGGGCCCATCCCTAGGTGAAGAGCTACAGATAATTAATGACCACAGAGAAAAGAGAATCAGTCTTCCTCAGGGATAGGCCCTTAATTAGTGTGATTCTTTTTTAGAATAACTTAGTCATTTTCACCACTCATTCCCTAACACTTCTGACTTCTCTACTGAATTCGTTTTTCTCAGAGAGTCACCCTTCTGTATTAGCTACCTTTCTATTGTGACCGAATACCTTGAGAAAGGCAACTTAATGAAGAAAAGGTGTGCTTTGCCTTACAATTCCACAGAGACAGTGTTCATCGTGATAGGGAAGGCATGGCAATAGACAAGATAGTCAGACCGTTGCCATTCTGAGCTGATGCCTAGGCTTTGCAAACATCATAAAATAAACTACCTTGGTTTCATTGCTCTTGAGTCTAGAGGACTTCTATTGTGAAGTGAAGGTCTGTGTTCCTCATAATCCTCTGAGGGAAAACTGATCTTGATTTGTGTTGATGGACATACAATGTAATCATGAACATCCTTGAAAGGAAGACTCTGAGGAGGGTTGGAAGAGGAGGGAGACCATGGAGGCAGAAGGTTGAAATAATTCAGCTGCCAGCCAAGGAAGAAGAGAAAAGCCCCTAACAAAGAGTCTCAGCCTTGCTTACACCTGGAATTCAGCCCATGCCCAGGTGAGCTGGTGGGAGCCCTGGCCCTCAAGCGAGTGATTTTGTGTTGTTGGAAGCCACCTTAAAACTCCCACAGATGTGTCTGGTATAAAGAAGAGAAATTTCTCTTCCTCACTTTGCTCAACTCTGTGGTTCTATACAATGTGCTCAGAGCCGCAGGCAGAAAACCCCACAAAGGTGGCACGACTTTAATTGCTTTAGCCCAAAAGAGTTAAACATAGTCTCCTGAGAGCCTTCACGAGAGAGGAAATTCAGATTTGTGTGGAATCAGCTCAGCTAAGCCCATAGAGACTACCAGAGAAG
Organism: Microtus oregoni; assembly: GCF_018167655.1. Lineage (NCBI taxonomy): Eukaryota > Metazoa > Chordata > Mammalia > Rodentia > Cricetidae > Microtus > Microtus oregoni. Next base: position 23,561,614 of record NW_024543060.1, read on the forward strand.
GAGGAGCCGTGAATATGTCCTTTTCTATTCAAATTAGGCTACCTAGTACAAGTAGGAGTGTTTTGTCAGCGTTTTGGTTCCTGGGACTGACCAGTAAAGAAAAGTTAGAAATTGGTGTACAGTCATAGGGTTGAAGGAAGGCTTTCAGAAAGGGGCACTCCTCTCTCAAGACCAACATTCATAGGCAAAGTGACTTTGGGCAAGTTGCTAACCTACTTCACAACAATGTCACAGGGCAGCTTTGCAATTAATTTCTAAGTGCCCTTTGGCCCACAGAAAATCCATTCAGCCTGTGAGATTTGCATCTCCCAGAGCTGCTGATTTGCATAGCATGCAATCCTGCCAAGGAAGCAAGCGTCTGCCTTCAGTGAGTACACAAGGAGAGTGCTCATCCAAACACAGATTCCCTGGAAGACCAAACAAAGCTGAAAGGAGGAGCGAGACTATTACAGCTGTTTCCATCTCACTGAGCAAATCCTATTTACCCCACTGTGTTTTTCCTCAGCATACAGGTATATTAGCAAGCATTTATTTCCTTGGACACCATAAGAGTGTGGGCAAAATGTGCCCAGATTCTTTTGGGGTCCTCAGGAAAAGGGCACTGTGTAAATTCAGGGCACTGTTACATGAGACGAAGAGCCTTTATCTCCCAGTCTTAATAAAGAACTAAGCACTGGGCCTATCTGACTTCTGATCAGACACCAAATTGACCCCTCTGGGATGGCGAGAGTCACATCTCCCTCCTGCCTTTTGCAGCAGTGCAATAAAGGAGCATTCACGTAGGATTAACTAAAGTTCACATGCTGCCTCAAAGAGAAAAGTCTTGATTTAAGTGCTGAAAATTTATATTAATGGAAATGGGAAGACGAGAAAATGGAACAAAGACTGGGAATTTACAGAAAGTCATAATGAGGCATTCACACGGAAACAGGTCTGTAGAAAAGATGTGAGAACAAATGCAAAGAGAGACTAAGGAGTAGGAAAGGGAAGGAAGAGAGAGACAGACAGACAGATAGACACACACACACACACACAGAGAGAGAGAGAGAGAGAGAGAGAGAGAGAGAGAGAGAGAGAGAGACTATTCAATCTGTCTTGGTTTTTTCATCCTTGAAGAAAAAACTCATTAAGCAACAAACAAAATGATTATTCACAGTAGAATGAGAAGAAAAGTTAGCAAAAGAATATCAGAAAATGAGAGCACCAACGAATGAAAGGTTAATAGGGAAAAGAAATATGATTAAACAACAGAGGGTGGAATTCATAGCTCTGTAACAGGAACTATAAGAACAGGACTGTTGCCTAAAGTGTGTGTGTGTGTGTGTGTGTGTGTGTGTGTGTGCACACGCGTGCATGCATGCAAAGATTAGAGGTCAACTTTGGCTGTCATTATTCTCCAGGAGGCCACCCACTTTTTTTTTCTTCTTTCTTGAGACAGGGTCTATTTCTAGGACTAGGGCGTCATCATTTATTCTAGGTTCTCCAACCAGTGATATTCAGGGAGTGTCTTATCTTTGTCTCTCCAGTGTTGGGTTATAAAAACTTTGGGCCAGCATTGTTGATTGAACCTTGGTACTGAGGCTTGAACTCAGGTCCTCAGGCATACTTGGAAATACTTTGCTGATAGAGCTACTCCCTACACCCTCTGACTTGATTTCATGAAATAAGAATCACTCACTCCATTGCTTTCTGCTCCCAAAATAACAATAATTAATAATAACAATAGCAGTAATAATTCTTTTCACAAATCCGTGGATATACAGTTTCATTTCTTGGCATACGGCATATGGTGAAAAGAAATATTTTGCAATCATATTCAGAGCTTCTAACATAAAATACACTGACCACCAAAGCTGTATTTGCACACAAAAAAGCAATTTGGCAGAATGTAGTTGATAAGTGGAACATAATTAAATTAATTCCATGCTACTCTAACCAAGCAAATGGATAGCTCTTTGTTTATCAATTTGTGTATCTTTAACTTTTAATCATATAAACTTTACATAAAGCCAGCAGCTGACAACAGGGCCCACAAAGGGTGAACATTTTAAAACTTACCCAGATTGCTAAGGGCAAAGATATTACAACTTGTTTTGATGTTAAACATGGATAATTCCAAAACCCATCTTGTGCTTTTATAAAAACCTTGGCCGAAATCCATCAGATAATAATTGCATCTCTCTTTGTGATGTGAAAGGGAAAAAGGAAGTGGAGAGAAAGTGACCAAACTGCAGTGTGGTCCACAGTCCACATGAAAGGCAAAATCTTCCAAGCTCAATGTGAACAGACTTCAATTTACCTGGCCAGTCTTCCAAAATCTCCTCCTTTGGGGTTTCTCTGTTTCCCTCCCTGTTCCTAATATATAATAAAGCCATTTTGCCTGTGTCACAATTTGTTTTGTAAATATCTCATTTTTTTCTCATTCCATCACTACTTTATCAAACAGAAATAGATAGGATACCGTTAAGAAACAGAAAGCACACTCATTATTAAGATGGAGGTAAGGTTAGGCTGATAGGTATGCAGAACTGCAAGCATGTAGGTGTCATAGAAGTCATAACAGCAGAAGGCTACCTCCTTACCTGGGACGGTAAGCATAGGAAGCTGTTGAAAATGTTCCATTGTTGACCAATATGGCTAGAACTAGCCATGGGGGCATTCTTAGCATGTGCAATGTGGCTGGTTAGCTGAGCTGGAAGAAAAAAAAAAAGACCAGATTTTAAAGACAGAATATGGCAAAAGAGTTAGGATTAATCAGCACTAATTTTTACACTGATTAAGACTTTTTTAACTTTATGAGAATTAATCCCATGTAGCCCATGCTCACCTCCAACTCATTACCTACCCTAGGATAGCCTCAAATTTCTGATCCTCTTGTGTATCCCTTCAAAATACTGGGATTACAGTCATATGTCACTATACCCAACTTAGATGATATTTTTGATTCACTGGGCTAAGTGGCATATGTTTCTTACATATACTTCTTTCCCACTTTTATACCGTGACTATTAAAAGGGGTAAGCTATATATGCCGCTGCTTTTTGTCTTTCCTAACTCAGAAAAAGACAACTGTGCAGCTCAGACACAGTCTTTGAGAAGGCTGCCGAATTTGTTTTGGTACATATGAAAGAGAACCTTGAGACTAATACTAACGGAGTGAAAACCTGTACATTGGAAGCAGTTGTGGCTGAATCAACTGGAACTACCAGGGTGAAGCAGTATCACCACAGAGGTGTGTTGTTTGAGTTTTCTGTCCTGCCCAGTTCCCACAGTTGTTAAGTCTCAAAGAAATTGCACAGAGGTCTGTATTAGTTACAAATTGATTGGCCCATTAGCTCAGGCTTCTTATTAATTCTTATAACTTATATTAGCCCATTATTCTTGTCTATGTTAGCCACATAGCTTGGTACCTTTTTTGGTGAGGCAGTGCTTGCTCTGTGCCTGGGACAGGACTGCTGACCAGGCTTTCTTCTTCCCATAATTCTCCTGTTCTCATTGACCCGCCTATACTTCCTGTCTGGCTACTGGTCAATCAGCATTTATTTAAAATATAATTCAGAGAATACAGACCATTTTCCCACAGCAGAGGTGCTGAGAGAAGAAACAGAAAAATGAAAAGCAAGAGTCTTTTTCTTCCCTTCCTTCCCCAGCCTTTCAGTTTTCCTCCGATACTTTCAATGGGCAGAAGCCATTTGGAAACGAACTCTAAGGAAGAAATGTGATTAATTGTGCTAAGCTGACTACAGAACATTGAATTTGATATTCGAAAGCAGATAGCTCAGAAACCAGGGCAACAAACATTCATCAAGCAGCAGTCATAGTTCTAGGTGTGAGTGACGCAGCCACCAAGCAGGTATGGATCTGTCCTCATGCAGCTGCTTTCCTTCCAGTAGAACAAAGCAAGTACCAAGCAAAAACACAGGCAAGCAAGAGGCCTTCAAAGTAAGGACTATGCAAGAAAGGTAATAGAGCTGTGGCTGTGCATCAGAGGGGCTGCTAGTTCTGACTCATTGCTGCACCAAAACAATTGACAAAGGCGGCAGAGGAAGGAAGAACTTGTTTTCACTCCCAGTTGTAGGAGACTGAGTCGATGATGGCCGGGAAGGTATGACGACAGGAGCTATATGTAGGTGGTGGGTCATTGTGTACACAGTCAGGAAGCAGAGAGAATGTCTGTGCTTAGCTTGGTATCTCCTTTTAAATCTCCAGTTCAAGTGTGGAATCTATACACGGCTCTATGCATTTTGATTGGGTCTTCACACTTCTGTTGACCTAATATGAATAATCCCTCACAGAGCTGTCCAGAAGCTGGCCTCATCAATGATTCTAGACCAGTGGTTCTCAACCTGTGCGTCTCAACCCCTTTTGGGGGTTCCCATATCAGATATCCTGCATATCAGATATTTATATTATCATTCATAACAGTAGCAAAATTACAGTTATGAAGTACCAATGAAACAATGTTATAGTTGGGACTCACCACAACACAAGGAACTGTATTAAAGGATCACAGCATTAGGAAGATTAAGAACCACTGTTCTTGATCCTCTTAGGTGGGCAATCAATATTAATCATCACAGGGGGTAGCAAGGTGAACACAGAGTCCAGATACTTTGTGAAGAGCCAGGGTCTCCAGGATACCTGGTGGCTTGCCAGAAATCCACCTTCTGCTACTAGTCATCTCAATGACACAAAAGTATGTCATGCACTAATCTGCAATACAAATATCAATAAAGATACAAGTGTCACCTTCTTAGCCAATGTGCAATCAGTTTTTATCACTGAATAAGTACTTACAAAGAAACTGGATTTCAATGTCTTTCATTAAAGGTTTTGGGTAGGAACAAAACACATAAAATGCAGTTTCCATTGATTCTATGGATTTATACTTTTAACCTAGAGTCTAAAGTGTAAGAAAAAATTTCTTGGTCTTTCAAAGTAAAGGTGAGCTACAAATTTGGCTTCTTCTTAGTTAGCTAACCATTTCAAACAGACCATTTTCTGCCCCTGGATAAGGACAATGGTAGCAGAAAGTGTTCATGGTCATTCCTAGACTCCTCCATGTAGCGATCTATGTCATACGGCTAGTCATGGGATAGATCCATGCATCCGGCTGCATTGATGAGCAAAGCCAGCTTTATGTATAATCTTGACAGTTCTATTGCATTAATACAACCCTGGTTTATTTGGAGAAAATGAACACAGTTTTCAGACAGGACAACTGTTCAGTAACTCTATCGGTGTCAGGTTATTCTTGTGGCAAATGATGACTGTCTGCCCAAGAAATACAACATTTAATATGAAGAGAAAAAAAGGAAGAAGGTGTGAAGATGAGGGTGGGTGCTACTTTAGACAATGGTACCTTTCTGAGGAGATAACATTAGAAATAATGGGTGAATGGAGAGAAAAAGGAAAAGGAAGGGTTTCAGGTCAAAAGGAATATAACTTGCAAGCCCAAAATGAGCTGGGGCATAGCCAAAGCATAATTGTCTAAAGGAAAGATGATAAGAGATTGTTCGGTAGGGGATTACATAGGGTCCCTGCAAGTAATGGAAAGTAATGTGGGTTTTACATAATTGCTATGGGAACCACTGGAGGATTTCAGGCAGGCAACTGGTATGATTTGATTTACATATGCAAAAGGTCATTCTGTCTTCTGTGTAGAGGGATACTCCTGAGAGGGAAGAATCGGAGGGAGATTGGAATACTATTGCCATAGCCTAGGTAAGAGATGCTGCTGCCTAGGACCCTGGTTGAAGCAGTGGAAAGAGTTAGCAATGGCTGTGCTCAAGATGTACATTAGAGCTAAAAAACACCATTAGAAAATGGGATGGTTTATGTAATTCACGAGTAAATTTTCCAAATATCTAACAGTTAACTTTAAACACCAAAATATCTTTTAAAAAATGTGTTTTCATGGGAATCATTCAAAACTGAACAAAACATTTCTCGATTTTTTTCCCCTTTGGAAAATTTGCACCAAACTCCCTAGTTGTTATTTTGACTCAGAATCCTGTTCTCCATTTCTGTCTGCCATCTGACACATTTCTCTGTCAATTTCTTGAGTTTCTCCAATTCAATTACTTTCACTCCATATGTTAAAGATCTGCTTGTTTTGAGGCATATCTTAATTAGGATGAAAAGATTATTTTCCACTTAATCTAATCCACATATTGGCTATGCCATTTAGATTGGAGCTGCACCTGCCTGACTTTGGTCAGCATCTGCTGCCCCAGACTGCTGTTCAGCCTGTGCACACTGACGCCTCTAGAACCAGGATCATCTTGCTTGTGAGCCAAGAAGCATATTTAGCTGATATAAGCCACTAGGGTTAAAAATCAACATGATCCACATTCACTATGTAAAATAACTGGTCACTGACAAAAGGATGTCTTCCCATTTAGTCTCAATATCTAGTCCTTTCTTTCTTATTTTCCAGAACACTCAGCAGATTAGTGGAGATGCTTTCCAAGGCTTAATAGGTGATGTTCTTTTCTTTTTCTCCAATTCTGAATGGGAACCTAGATTAGAAACCAAATACTCATTTGCTGAAGGACCGAAACCAGGGCTAATGCATTGAATTTTAGGGCAATGGCTTTCCCAGTTATGCCCACACGAACTCAATCTAACTGACCAAACAGTCAACATACCCTACCTTCAAGGAAGGAAAAGAAGAAAGCAGAAAATGAGGGATTAAGAGCATGTAAGGAGGAGAGATACAGATAGAAAGGAGCATGTGCGCATTCTTAAAATGAGGCTCAGAAAAGACCTAGAAAAATCTCCATGGCAGAAGGGAAAGTCATCCTATAAAACTACATTTTAAAAGGATGTATATGGATGTGTTTTCATTGCTGTGAGATGGTGAGGGGCAAAACGACAAGACCAGAAAATGTGTCCTTGAACATGGGGAGATGGGATTTAGGGCACCAGTAGAGACATTGGCCTCCATAGTAACAGGTGGGGACATTACAGTGATGAGGGCAAATGAACTGAGTTTTCTAGATTTAGTTGTGGGCAGATGGAGTTTTCATTCTGTGTTTTCTATTTTCTGAATGAAACATGAAGTGAGGTATTCGGTTAAGAATGAGAGGGTGGGAGGTGTGAAAATTGCAAGTTTGAAATTAAAATCATGCTGGGTAGGGAAGCACAGTTTCTGGGGAGATGATTTCTGAGTAATGCCAAAGGCCCCTTGAGGGGTGTGATAATCTATAGTGAAAGTCGACTTAGCAGTGGAGCTCACTGCAGGGACGCTTTTGTGCTCAGGAAAAGAGCTGTGTGGACCCAAGTAAAGACAAGGTCATGTAGGTCATTCAGGCTACTGTAGGCCATGATGGAGCAGAAGTAGAGGGATAAAAGAACTGAGGGTGTTGATTAAAAATGGGGGTGTATTCATTTAGTCAGCAATGATCACTAAACATTAGTATATCAAAAGCAAGGCCAAAATACCCAAGTGATGAGGAAGAACTAATTTATGTATTGAGTTTTTCCAGAACTGGGTGTGGCATTTTTTCCTTAATCTATTCTTTATTTTTTTTAAAAAAAAATCTTCTAGGAAAAAAAGGTAACTTAAAAATAGTGATATCTATTTAGAAACTACTCTATATCAAGTACACTTAAAAAGAGAAAAAGAAGATGTTGTGTCAACACTGCTTATACCACATGAGAAACGATGAAGAAACCACGAGCGAAGATGTGGGTCAACTGACAGGGACAACTGGATTATGTTCTGAGTGCAGGCTTTGACGTCAGCGTCTACAGATTAAAAGTCTTTATCAGCCAGTGAAAATCGTCAATGGTTTCCATAAAAACACTTAAAATTTTTCATCTTAAGACATATAAATCACCATTCTTATCTGAGGATCCTTCTGCAGGAAGTAAGAGCTTTAAGCTGTTATAAAACTGAATAGAATTATTATTCCAAATGATGAAGCAGGAATGCCTATAAACATTGCGATTAGTATCTTACAGACAGGCACATAATAACAGCCGTCTCTCCTTAAACTCTCTTGTGCTTATATGAAGTAAAGGAACTGTTACTTAATTTATTATCTATTTAATATTGACTCCTTAAAAGAAATATTCTTCTAAATTTGGACTTTGAAAACAAACAATTTTTTGTCTTTCCTTCCTTCTTTGCATCCTTCCTTCCCATTAAACTATGATAATTTCTCAGTTCTAGAAATACTATTACGAAGGGGATTTCCCCCTTCATATAACAAGTTAAAGTACATCTCTTTTTTTATCTTAAAAAAAAGTCACAAAATCAGAAAGAACTCAGGCATGTAAGAGAGGTGAAGGTAATTGACATTCTTGATACGGAAAGTTCATTAAGAAAGTAGAGAATGTTCTATAATTTCCTTCCCTACCTGTGCGTGTGTGTGGCAGGGGAGGGGATTCCTCTTGCTAAATCATGTAGAGGACTCTTTTGATTACAGTCCTTTTCAAGACTGTATGTTGAATATGCTCACCATCATTCTCCCTAAAGACACTCCAAGGTCAAGGAAACTTTGAAAAAATGCATCACACTTACTTACCAGCAAGTTAATTGGCCATGCATGACATTGCAGCCAGGTTTAGTGACAGCTAGCTTCTGGTGACAATTAAGTCCATCTTAAACTAGAGTCCTCAGTCTTGGTTGCATACAAGAATCCCTGAAGACTGGGTTTATTAAAGTTTTCATTTTGAAATGCATTTAGATGTATGGAACGGTTGTAAAGATAATACTAAGGGCTCTTGTTTCTTCCTCACTTGCTTCCTGAGAAAGTACTCCTCTACCTGACCTGATCACAACTCTCCAACTCAGAGAAATCAATGGCTACAATACCGTTAACCAAACACAGGTCCTAATGAAATTTTCCTAGTCTTCTCACTAAGGGCTTTTGGTTTTCTTCCCCAGTGCAGTATGACATTTAAGTGATACTTTTTCTTAGTTTCTTCTAATATGTGATAATCTCTTAGCCTTTCTCTGTACTTCACACCTTTTGCCCGTTTGAAGACGATGGATGGGCTTTTCGTTATTGTTGACGCTATTTGTTTTAGAACTCTTTCAATATACTCTGTTTAGTGTTGTCTCTTAAGGAGAAAGATGTGTGTTTTTGTAACAATGCTCCAGACGAGGAGCTCCAGTGGGGCTGCTGGATTGAGTGTGCTGCTTGCCTACAACACCACGTCAGGGAGTTGATGACGGCCATGCTTTATTCACAAATGACGTGGTCAAGGCACATGCTTGGCTAAGGTCACTTTCCAAAGTCCCTGTAATAAAGTTTACTAGCTCCCCTTTTTAACTAATATATAGCTCCTGGATGTTACGTAAAAACTACACACATTCCATGTCTGCTCAAACTTCTACCCACTAATATTATCTTGAAACAAAGTTCTTGTCTAAAAACATAAATGCGGTTTCCATGTCTCTGCTTTCTTCCACCTTGTGAGATCTGTTTGAAAATTGATAGCTTGTTCCTATTGCAAGCACTAATTAAACCAGAATTACTGAATGTGTTCTTGCTTTTCCCCCAATAAGACTGGAAAACAGACACTGCTCTTTGTATCTGATTATGAAGAAACTTATCCTGAGGATGGCACAACAACTTTCGTTTTTGAACTGCCAAATGGCAAAGCCAATAAAGAAACTCCAAGCAACTTTCTGAAACCCATGGTCTTCCCATTGCCCTCCCACCCTCCTTACATTTACCTCATTCCCACTGTTGTTAAAACTTCCCCCGTTTAAAGCTGATACTCTTTTAACTCTAATCATCTATAAATTTGTTTTGATTGGTACAGAGATAGAAACATGTTTTCCCCAAACCTTTGATCGCCATTTTTCTCAAAAGTATTATACTGTGAATCTTATCTGGGGAGCAATTATTGAAAACCATAAGAATGAAACTAAAGATATGGAAAATTCTCCCCAGAAAGCATTTCCAGACAGTATCATATTGCCATATCTATAAAAAGCTACATCAGTATCAGTCACTTTTATGTTCCATAGCCACAACCTCATAAATACTTTTAAAGCTGAGCTGCTGGATTAATGGAAAATGAATAAATACACTGACAGAGTCAAAAGGTCACATGAAGAAGCTTATTCCCTACTAAGTGGCAGCTAACCATTAATTATAACTCTTCTCTTTCTGGGAGGCGCAAGCAAATCAGAGGCAGAGGCCAGGAACACAGTGGCCAGCTGTTACCTGTCCATTCCTCTTCTGTGTTTTGGTCTGAGTCTTTTCTAATTGTAGAACAAATAAAGAGCAGTGTGCTGTTGTTTAAAAAGAATACTGAGTTTTACCTTAGGTCAGAACATCTATGAACCTTCTAGAACCTGGCTGTGTATCTCTGATAATTTTGTGTGTACAAGTCAGTCACTGTTTGCCCAGCTGCGGATATACAACACCTGTTGCCTATTGTAAACACTGAAAATTTCACTTTGTATTTTTTTAGGTTAATCGTTTAATAAGAGAATCTTGAGAAACATGCCTTGTGGAAGTCTCCCTACCACTGCATCTGTAAATATATGTGCTCACTCGGATAAACAAAACTTCCATAGAAATCCCATTGTCCCTTGTTTATTGTATTCCTGCCAGGAATGAAAACAGGTTTCCAGACTTCTAAGAATCATCTTCTAATTTTGACAGGACTGGATTGGAAAGATACTAGAAATATAGGTATCTAATTAATTTGGGGACCTCCAGAGTTGAACTGTATAGCTGAAAAGCACATTCCTACCTCATTTAAGTGGTGATAGCCACACAGAGCCATACCTATGCTCTGTCGGGGGTATGTCCCATTAGATGGAGAAGTGTTGAGTCAGGGGAAACTAAATATATATCTTTTGGAGAAGGACAGCACCCAGAAGCTTTCACTGGCAATTTTTGTAATTACTAGAGTGGCGGCAGAGAATCTGAAGGACAATTTACAGAAAAACTTATTAAGGGAATGGCTTTAGCCACTGCTGTGTTAAATGACAGAATCCGTGCTGTCATAAATGTTTTTGTCAATAATTGGCACCTTCTGGTATCGAAAAGAATAAGTCATCCAGCCTCGTTATTCATCTGATACTCAGCTCTTCTCTGGAATATTTAGGTAAGAATTGATCTAGTTTTTGCTTGCCCAAAGCCTGTGATGAATGACTTTCTATTTCCCATACCAGTTCATTTAAATCTTTGGACAGTTTCAAAAGTTAGAGTGTTGTTTCCTACATTAAACTTAAATATGTTTTCCACCAACTTCTCACTACGCAGAGCCTTACGTACTAGATTCAGTCCTTGGTGGATATGACGAGCCTCTCTTGGAACCTCTGGAGATGTCTGATCTTGCCATGAAATCATTCTGAATATTCAGAAATCCATTTCTCCAGAACCTAGATAGCATGATGACTATACCTACCAGTGCCTTTCCTCGCTATTGCATATACTGAAAGACACAGCCACACCCTTGCCAATTAGATTACAATTTCCATTTTATTAAAAGTTATCTTTCTTATTCAAATACAACTACAGAATAAGCATTATTGCCTGTATATTTTAATAATTCTAGAATATATATTTAGGACAGCAGAGAAAGCCCTAGTCAGACATTGCCCTGTTGGGTGAATAAGAACTTCATTCCCAGTTTTCTCTCATTTTTTAAAATTTATCTTTTTAATGTATATTCTACCTGTCCATGACCTATTTTACAAATAAATCATTTATGCCTTCTTTATAGCCAAGTAATTTTTTTGTACATCTTCACGGGATTATTACATCTGCTCTTTCCCCTTTCCTTCACACTCCAATGATCTCCAGAAAATTCTCCTCTTAGGATTTTGGATTTCTGAGCAGGCATAAATGATATTGATGCAGAAGATTATTGTGACTTTTTTTCGCTAAACAAAATCTGTTCCTACTGAATTGGAGCTATTCGTCCATTACCATATTTCAAACATGCTCTACTCCCTAAGCTTTGGTGACACCAGCGAGATATTTACCATCTGTGTTATGATATCTAATTCACTCGGTTACCTGCTAGAATCAAATATATTGAGCCCACAGGATGTGATAATAACAAAAATAAATGTAACCTAGGATCGTTATTTTTAAAATGGGAAAAGAGAGAAGTGAAAGCAGCAAGGGCACTGCGACTTTAATCTAGAACTAATCATTGGGTTTGACACATAAGGGCAGATAGTGGAGGCAGAACCTACACTACTTTTCCCTGCTTCCACAACTGGTGTTATGTCAAACATAAGATGAAAATCGTCAGAAACTGCAGTTACCCCAAACCAGGACAGCAGAAGCCATTTTTCAGACTTGAGTTTTTAAGAGTATAAAGCCAGGTTCACAGTTTAGGAGCAACACAGTCTCTCATCCACAATCTGTCTTTCAGCCCACCTATTCTATTACCAATATAAGGAAGGCACAGAGATAAAATATAGTTTAAACTCCAAATCCCTCAAACCACATTGTCAGGGAAGGAAGACAGGTCAGGTGCTGGCCTGCTGGTTGGAAGGGAAGCCGATGATGACCACAGCGGGGCTATCAGTTTTTCACCTCATAAGTATGAATTGGGCTGGGATCGGCACAAGATGGGTGTTAGGTTACTTGAGGTTTGTGCTGTTAAAAGTTTGAGACAGATGTGCCTATCAAGGGCTAGCTGAATAGAAAGCGCCTCAATGCATGCTGAAAACTGATACAAAGCCTCCCAGAGCTCTGGGACACATTCCTCCCCTTCTAACTGCTGCAAGTGATTGTTTTGGATTCCCCCTCAAAAAAATTCTTTCTGTGGGCCTAGAAATTTCATGCCAGAAATAGAGGAGGCAAAGATGCATTTGGTCACATGTTAGTAAATATCCCTTCCCTGACTTTCACTAAAGTTCATCTCTGCTTTTCCCCTTCCTAGTAGTAATAATGTCAGTGAATTCTTATTCATATGACATATAATAAATAATTACCTGAGCCACACAGATGCTATATGGGAGATAACTTTTTTATTAACTTCAGGAGCTAGGGTTGACAATTTCCATGCAGACTAAAGAATAGGACCCTCACTCTTCAAGGTCCTCACAGAGGGAAAGTGAAGAGAAAACATACATACATACCTGATACATAATCTATAGACTGGGATGTAGTGAAAGGCAGATATAGATAAAGAGCCCTAGAGGTTCCCCAAAAGAAGAAATTAATTCTGAATTCAAGAACATCACAGGTAAGGTGGGGTGGCTAATGGTGAAACAACAGGCTTCAAACAGGAGCGCTGTGAGCACTGATCTCAATTTTACTGCCCTGCCTTTGTCCACATCATTTCACTGTACATTAGTTTCTTCGACCATTAAATGAGAAGGGAAAACCGCATTCATGCCCAAAGTACTCACATCCTCTAGAGATGATTCGGAGATGAACACATCAATAGACAGATCCCAACCCAAGCAAAAACATCGGATTGTTCATGGAAAACTTCACACTGCCCAGAATAGCACAGAAATGGCCTTGCTCTCCACTGCTAGCAACCCCTAACTCCACACTCTTAAAAGTGGTTCCTCAGACCAAAGCTCAACTTACAGCCACACACCTAGACGTTCACACACAGCCTATATGAAAAGGCTTATTTCTGCTAGCAAACTATCAAGTCACCTGCATGCCTAATTGTCTTTCTTTATACACATTTTATTTTTCCAAAAGTAAAAAAATAAAACAGAAAAATATCTCTAGGATCCTGTGAAAAGCGGTCTTTCAAGATTTCTTTGTGGCTTAATAAATAAAAAAGGGAAGTCAAAATATTGCTTTTCCACGGGGCTGTGTTTACCAGCTTCAAAAGAAGCCTCTACGGAGCGGTGATCATGTAAGTTCAAAGCCAAGTGCTTTGTATTTTATACACTTGAGTTAGTGCTTAATTCACTTCACCCATGTTTTTACTGCACAGACAGGTAAATTCATGAAAACAAGCACAAATAAGAGATGCTGACACAGGATAAGGATCAAGACAAACAGGAAACAATGGAGCCTGTCCTACAGGCTCTACCTCAATGTAGCCAATAACTAATTAGTACTGCATATTAGTTACATTGCTAAAATGTAATTAATTAATGTTATAATTAATGCTTCACAGACTGACTTTATATAGCAAATCCATTTTTTTTATTCTTTTTGTTTTGTTGTCACAAGGTGTCACTCTGTAGTCCTTGCAATCCTGGAAAGATGTAGCCCAGGCAGGCCTTGAAGGTGGTAACTAATCCTCTTGCCTCCACCTCCCAAATGCCAAGATTACAGGTGCGCATCACCACACCTGGCGACATCTCTATTTTGAAACCTGCTTGTAAGAAAACACTGTCTTTAGGGTACACCTGAGGAAAGACCTACATTCCCACACAACTGACGATTCAGAAGAGGGGCCCAAAATGACTGCATATCTGAAAATACTGAGACCAACGTAAAGGAAGAAAACCCTCATAAATAATGCAAAATAAATCACGCTATAAGATTGTTATTTTAAATAGAAAGTTGTGTGAAGTATTTAGAATACAGTTTCTACAGAAGGTATATGAAACGGAACATTTCGATTTCTAGAGCTGTCTTCATTTTTCAAACCCCACTCACAGATAAATTTCTAGCAGTCCTCTATTAGAAATTAAATGTGTGTGTATATCTCTGTCTTTCATCTCTCTGTCCCAAAGTCTTTTCTCTTTCACTAAAAAAGAACTAAAATGAGCCACATCATTTGTCTCAGCTCAGACTGAGCAAGTACAAGACAGACAGTGTCTAAGAAGAGGGCTTTCACATACAATGATGGACCGTTACCTTAAGAGAAAAGGAAACCAGTCCTCTAGAAGTAACTAGGCATGATATTTTAGAGTGGAGAGAGAAATTTCAGGGATTTGGGCCATTTTAAGAGTCAATCATTTATTTTCACCCTCTAATCTAACATGTAACAAGCTTGGAAGTCATTCCTCCCATCAATATGGGGGGAGAAAGCTGAGGAACTAAAACTCAAAAGCGCTTAGCCAGATGTAGTGGCACTTACCTGTACGTAATCCCAGTATTAAGCCGAGGCTGCACGATGGCAAGATGGAGACCATTATCAACAATATAAAGATCCTGTCTCAAGAAATGAGGACAACAAAGGAAAAGCTATTCTTGTGTGCAAAATATTCTGATTGATTGAAGTTACAGTGAAAATTGACATTCAATACTTAAGAGACAGACATGGGTACTCAGTTTAGGACCAGAGACCTTAGTAGCATCAAGAACTGGCAGTGGATACATTGCAAAAGGAGTTTGCCGAAAGTTATCCCTGGGAGACCAAGGCTTCAATGAAGTAAAATATGCCACTGAAGCCTAATTCACTTGAGATTTACTGGATTTTAACAGACCTAGAGGCAGGAAAATAACCAATTCTAGACCCCTGTAGAATTCCTACTTTCTACAAACAGGGAAAACAAAAGAACAATAAAGAATAACAAAGGTGAGAAACACCTGTGTGAAGGAAAGAGGCTCATGGAGCGGTATCGACAGTCACATACTGTGTCATGATTCCCCACTCCCTGCATACATATCAATAGGGATCCTGCATAACAATAAAAATAACTGTAGCTCTCATATCGTGTTGAAGTAGGAACCTTCTAGGAAAATAAAGACAACAGCTAAAATAAAAACCATATACCACATAAAACTGTAGCCTCTGAGACAATGCAAACTGTAAATACAGCTTAAGCATTATCCAGATAAATAAAGAAACCTCACCCAAATATTCTAATGACCTCAAATTCTTCTCACCTGATCGGTGCCATGTCAAAATGTCAATAAGAAGACACATTCGAGAGCATCCTAGATGTTCAAAATAAAGTCTTGAAGAGACAGGACAGCATGAACAAGACTTGGCAATCAGCAAGCCCGAAAACTAGTTCTGTCTAATCAGCTGAAAGATCTAATGGGAAGGGAGGATAAGATAAAAGAACAGATGACTCACAGAAGGAGAGAGATGGGGAGTCTACAAAAGAATAAAGAGGTGCCAGAAATAAAGATTGGTGTTATAAAAATGGAAAATGATGTTGATATCTTAATTTGTAGACTTGAGCCAGAAAAGAATCAGTGATTTGAAAGACAGGTAAATAGACTTTAAAAAAATTCCTAGAGTGAAACATATAAATAATAAAAATTTCACAAAGAGAAGGAAGTAGAAACTAAACAGAAGAAAGTGAAGTGCTAGGGCTGAGGGTTTTCCACCAGTGGGACCCTCTGTAGGAAGAGAAGGTGAAACAGAGCGCATAGACGGGCATTTCATCTGTCAACGGAACCAGTTTCATGGATAATTAGGCTGTAAATGTCTACCTAACACAATCTCACAGTCGTCCATCATCCAATAGACAGTGTGTCTTCTGATTGCTTTCTTTGTTTTCTCTACTTCACATTCTTTGCTTAATGGTTCCTACCAGCTTGTGTGACTTTTAACCTTTTGGTCAATTTAGTCTGCCCTTCTCTGTGTCCTTATCTGGTTATAAAAATAAAATAAAGACACAAGTAGGTTGAAAATAATACAGATGGGTTAATCATGTTCTAATATAAGCAATCCTTGCTCAACAGATGTCGTTCATCACAATCGTGATTCACAAGATGACTGCATTGGACTGAGGTGCCCGTGCTGATTCTTGATCCAGTTATCTCTGATCTTAGAAGACAAGCCATACAGTGAAATAGAGACAGGAAGTTGCTTACTAGTACACATTCCAAAGAGACTAGTGATAAGGTGATTTGTTACTGTGTTAAAATTTATTTGACTATCCATGCATTTAGGAGAATGCTACAAGAAGCAAATTTAAGTTTCCCAAGAAAATTTTAGCTTTGACTCAATAGGTCATTTTTTACTTGAGCTTGGTTTCTAGTTTATAGATAATCTGACTGAAAGTTGGTTGCACATCTCTTACTAATGGTACCTACAAATGGAGGGGAAACAGAGAGTAGCATTGCCTGTGTGCAACAGGATATGGGAGATGAGTCAAGTCTAACACTGTAAATGACAGTTCCAAGGTAAACTCTCAACTGGACCAAGCTCAGACTACTCAGACTATCTGTGTCTTGGTGACCAAACTGTACAGAAAGATATTGATCCGTTCATCCGAAATTGTACATTCACCCTGATCCTATTCCTTGAGTAATTTCACAGTGTCTCCTGTCCCAAAATACTTTTAACTATGGCTCTAATAAAATATGACTTGATAAATCAGAAAGGTAAATGTATGTTGGAATTCAATGTGTGTGTGTATGTGTGTGTGTGTGTGTGTGTGTGTGAGAGAGAGAGAGAGACAGACAGACAGAGAGAGAGACACAGAGAGAGACTTATGTGTGCATAGTGCATTGAAAGAAATGTGTCTTTCATAAGCTTTAGTTAAATTTAAAATGCTAATTTTCTGGATAACATAAAAATCAATGTTGAAAGAGAGTATACGTTAAATATGAATGTGATCCCCCTTCACTAGTTTGCCGTGGTCATGAGAAGTTAACTTTTCTTCTCTGTAGGCTTCCACATAGCACTGAGAAAGAAGGAACAGGGTACTAGCATCATTCCTTACAGTTCACAACTGTGTTTGACCTTTCTGGGCACCTTTTTAAAGGAGGAATAAATTGCTTTGCTCAGCTCTGCAGAGAGGGCTATGTGCCAGCAAGGACTAAGGAGTAGGTTGCAAGAACCTTGTTCTTCTACTAATTCTGACCTCAGAATCAAAACAACTGCCCTCATGAATCATATCTCTCCAACTGCCTACTGCTTCTTGGCAACAGAAACAGTGATATTTTCTGCTGCCTACTAAAAGTTTCTATTTTAGAAAGATACACAAAATATGTAGTTGTTGTTGTTGTTGTAGGAGGAGGAGGAGGAGTCTTCCACTTTGTCAATCTTCTGTGGTCTCACACACGGTATGCATTTCACTTTTTATCTGTTTCTTGGGATGAATTTGTATAGGACATGAAGCATACACTGTCCTCCATGGCACCTCTGCCTTTAAGAGGAATCCAAGTGTTGTCACTGTTCAATTTGCAAAAGAAAATATCATGGCTATTTATTCATTCACCAAAATGAACTCTGAGTACCTCAAGATTCAAATGGCATTTGGAGGTTTCCCTGATAACTTACAATGGTCAGATACTTTTCTCATTTTAAAGATGAAGAAACAAGATCTGTAGAAATACTAAATGCTTTATTTAAACTTAAAAAATGAGAAAAAAAATAGGTCATGTTCTGTAAAAGTAGAGTTGAATTACAGTCATCTAAATCATATAACTTATGTTTTTATAAAACCTTAATTTTTTTTCCTTTAAGGCACATGGACTATAGAGATGGGTAATTGGGACAATATAAGATAGATATGTTATAAACAGACAAATAGATGGATAATAGGTGACTAGACAGATAGATAATAGATAATAGCTAAATAGGCACGTAGATAGATGGACAGACAGACAGACAGATAGATAGATTGATAACAAATAAAGGTAAAGACAGATATAAGGTAGGAAAGAGATGATAGATGAGAAATAGATATCATGTAACATAAAATGTGAATGTCCGGTTTAATGACGCATCAAATTTGCTATAAATATTAGCTATTTACCTAAAGGATGCTAAAAGCCTTTATTTTTCACTAAAAGTTCTAAAATATCCCCTAGCTTGGAAAAGGAAAGGAAAGGAAAGGAAAGGAAGAAAGGAAGAAAGGAAGGAAGAAGGAAACTGAGCAGACGTAATTGGTTCTCACTCTAAAGGTCCTCTAGTACAAAAATATTCATATAATGAAGGAGTAAGTTAAGTGACCTCGCCAACCCTGAAGAGTAAAAAGAGAGACCCTACACGTGAAACTCAGTGCACACACACATGATGGAATCTCTGAAGAGAAGTACATTCTGTATTCAAACAAAGATCAGCAAACAAATCCAGAGTGTCTGAGTGTTTGAGTTTTTTCTTTCTAACCATGAGCTGCTCTGATAGCCAGAGGTTTTCATTTCCCAGCTTAGCACAGAAGAGTCACACAGGCAAACATGGATATTTTGCCTGCAGTCTCCACGCAGATTAATTATTTCTGGCTGCCAGGAAACACAAATGGGTTGTGTTGCTTCTGTGATAAAACCCCAACTCACCCTCAGAATCAAAAGAAACACAGACAAGCCTCCAACCCCCAACCAGTTATTTCACCTTGAATATAGTTCTTCAAAGGAGACCTTTGATTTTTTTCTTTTCTACAATAAAACATTAAAAACCAAAAAAGAGAAATTCCTAGTCTTGTTTTTTTATCATTAATTATTGTAAACTGCTAATTAAAGAGGATTTCTTTTACTAAATGATTTACTTCTTATGTCTGCCTTAACACTTGAAAGGCACCAGCCTCAAGGAAAGAAGAAGTGGCTATTAAAGAATGAATGACTAAATATTCACTTTTTACTGATGTTGCTCGGTGCTATTATTTTTGAATGTTTAAAGATGTTCTCTGTAATTCTGTTCTCAGAATCACCAAAGAGAGAGAGATTGACTACCGACTAAGGCAAAAAAGTGGGAAGGGCTCCTGCCTGCTCACATTCTGACATTTAAGTTCCAGAATCGTCTGAAACATGATTTGTGGTTTCCATGACAACTCTGTAATTGCTAATAAAGTAGAAAATAAATAAATAATTAATCAACCTTTTCTGCAGCCACATGGATATTTTATCTAACATTTTTAAAAATAGTTTAAATGGAACTTTTTCTTAGGGAATTCCTCAGGTTACTATTCTGATAGGAAAAAGGCCAGGGCATTGCAGGGTAATTCCTGTTAGCTTAATGTTTTCCAGGTCCCTTAGGCTCTGGTTGTTCACACCTCCCTTCAGCTGCAGGTAAGGGAACTTGGTTGCAAGGAGGAGTGAAGGATTTTTGCATCTTTGAAACTTCAGACTAGCCAGGAGAGCACTGAGGCCAATGGATGAGCCATAGAAACACCACCCAACTCTGGATTTGACATCTCTTAGATAAGTGGAGGGGGGGGGAGGATAATAACAAGCTGAGGGGAGAAGGAGAGCTCAAACCTAAAATCAACCACATTCAGTGGGGGTCAGTCAACTGTGCTCACTCACTGGGAGGTTTGTGATTTCTCTGCTTGGCAGACTTGAAAAAAAAAAAAACATAACAAAAAAAAAAGTGAACCCTTTGGGACTTGGGAACCTGTTCAACTGACACAATGTCGCCATTCAAAATTCACCGATTTCTGCACTGCTGTGTATCATTTGTTAAAACTGCTTCAGCCCGAGTTCCCTTCCCCTGCTCTCTAAGTCTGCTCACTGGGTCACCAGGACTAAGCAGGAACATTTTGATAAATTCGGTTTCCATGACGATGAATTAGCTAGTGAAAAGGGGGAGGTGTGGAAAGATCTGTATTCTGTAGAATACTCTCAAATGTTTGCCTGTTTTCATTTTTAGCCATTTAGTTCTCATGGCTCTGTTCCAGGACTCTTTAATTTGCCAGTAGCTGTTTTTCCTGCACAGATTACAGGAGTAATTCATCAGTGAATGCTTCACTCAGCGGTCCCATCTAATGTAAGGAAACATAAAAATGAATTTTTCCAATTATGCCTTTTGTTTGTTTAGACAGCGTGTACCAAGCACCCCCTCTCTTCTCTTACCATCTAGCTTTAGTGTTCTGTTCTTTTTTCCTCTCTTATTTATTGACCATTACCTTACACAGACTACAACGGCAATTTGTAAGAGGTTGGGATCGGCTTTTAAATACCAATAAATTCTCGAAAGGCAATGATTTTTGAATTTAGTGGACTCAAACCCAGAGGGGGATGTAAAAGGAGAAAGAACATTAAAGCACCGAAGCCTGGTACATGCTACAATGAAACAAAATGTTTTCAAAAAAAATTTTTTTAAGCAATAGAATCTTTTCTTTACTAAATTACTTTAAATTGGCTTATTTATATACAGTGGAATTCATTTGTGTTATTTCAGCATTATCCATTTCCTGAATGTAATGATAAAGCAACTACTTCCTTCAGGGACCCCCCAAAAGTGATTTTGATAGTTTCTCTTTCTAAATGGTGAGACTACTCTTAGGATTCATCTGTTTGCACCAGGAAACAATGTGCATGCAGACCAGAGCAGTGTTTCTTTAGACCATGCAAACCCAACCCAACTCGGACTTTCTTTTTTTTTTTTTAAATTTATTTATTTATTAAGGATTTCTGCCTCGTCCCCACAACCGCTTCCCATTTCCCTCCCCCTCCCCCGATCAAGTCCCCCTCCCTCATCTGCTCGAAGAGCAATCAGGGTTCCCTGACCTGTGGAAAGCCCAAGGACTGCCCACCTCTATCCAGGTCTCGTAAGGTGAGCATTCAAACTGCCTAGGCTCCCACAAAGCCAGTACGTGCAGTAGGATCAAAAACCCATGGAATATATACATATTAGAGTATTACTCAGCAGTAAAAAACAAGGACTTCTTGAATTTTGCATACAAATGGATGGAAATAGAAAACACTATCCTGAGTGAGGTAAGCCAGACCCAAAAAGAGGAACATGGGATGTACTCACTCATATTTGGTTTCTAGCCATAAATAAAGGACATTGAGCTTATAATTCATGTTCCTAGAGAAGCTAAATAAGGTGAATCCAACTCGGACTTTCATGGCAACAAATGATCTAGCTTCTTCTAATCAGTAAGTCTAAGTCATGGGCTTTCATCTCCTTTATTTTCACTTTAAGCAAATCAGATAACCAGTTCTCAAAAATCTCTAACTGTTTATTCCAAAATCGCACTGACACAGATTCAAAGACTACTGATACACTTTCTCAAATTTACTTATCTTTTGTTTAAAACAGGAAGAAGCTTTACTGGAAAATATATAATGCATCAAGAATTTAGAAATGAATCAGGAATTAATCTGAAAGGAAAAGTACAAAGAACTAGAGGACTTACAGGAGGTAAGAACTGTTCATCACTGATATGCAAAGCTCAGACAATCAGGACTACTTTCAATTTTTTCAATAACTAGAAACGCGATAATATATTTTTCTGCAAAGAGCAGCTCCTTGGTATTATATTCGCTCTTTCGACTTAGTTTCTTCACCAAGAACAGAGAGAGCTTCCACACAGAAGAGAATACAATATTCTCATGCACACAATATTACTAATATCAGTGGCTCTCACAGAATGGGCATGATTGAAAATCAAAGTAATTGTTTTATTGAATAAACACAAGTAGTTTTGCAGCAGATGTCTGGAGATCAGTAGAAAAGAAAACTCTCCACTCCAAACTCAGTGTGTTAGAGGCTCTGAATTTATTCACATTGATGCAGAAGAGTGAGGGCAGCCGTGTCAGCTGATGGGACACGTACAAGAGGTAGGCTAATGACTTCTTTTGTTCACCTGCCATTGGAGGGTCCTCCTATAGTTTATGGGTAACATGCATGGGGTCTGCTAACAGTGCCACGCTTCCCTTCCTAAACCTGAGGACATAATGCAGTGGTGGCATTTGGGTCACATTGATGTTAATAGGGTGAGATCCCTCTGCCAGCTGCTGTCTGGGAAATAGAGATGGCATGGCCAACCCCATGGGGCACCTGCCTTCACACCAATGTGACCCACAATTGGCACCAGGCAGTGCAGGAGGGAGCTTGTTAATGCTAATATCTCCAGTGAGATACGGATAAACAGCCACACACTCAGTCCTGGAGATGGAAAGTGTCACAAAAATACAGTTGAGCGCAATTGCTGATCATTAAAAATGAGTACAAATGAGAAGAATAATGGCTTGTTGATCCACCTCAGTCACGTCTGACATCCTTATGACACTATTTTTAACAGCAACAGGATATGTTACAAATACTTTATGGTAAAAAAAAAACTTGTTACTTTATGTATGGTAATCATATAGAGAGAAATCCGTAATATATGTCATGTATAATCAAATTTAATCAATATTAAGGGTACATTTGATTCATATTTATATCATTTATATAATTTCCACTAATTCATATCATAGAAACAAACCAAATATAAACATTCATCCATTTAATTCTAATGTTTGGAAAGTAGAGGCAGAAAGATCAGGAGTCCAAAGCCATTCTTAGATGCCTAACAAATCCAGGTATGACTCAGGCTACATGAGATCCTTCTCCAGAAAAAGAAATGGGGACCGGAAAGATGACTCAATGGTAAAACACTCACACTACAAGCATGGCTATGGTAGATACAGAAGAGGACGTCTGGTTCTGCCCTTTAAAGTGTGAATTCAGTCAAAAGACACAGGTAGTTTAAGCACAAGTTTATTTTTAAAAGTACAGTTCTGTTAGTAAAGCTAAGCAGCATATTCCCAAAAACTTGTGGAGGGCTCCTCCAATAAGGGTAGGGTTCTGTGTACAGATTCTGAAGACCTTTTTAAGAACATTTATGAAGCCAGTGGCATATTCATGAAGCAAAGTGACTCATTCTTTTTCTGTCCCAAATCATGGTGAATGAGACCTAATTTTTACCGTATTCTAGGAAGTTGTCAAACCACAGTGCAAGTGATACTATACTAGGCCAAAGGGGAAGATCCTTCATTGGCGTACACATATAGGTGAGTGTCCTGGTGTGTTGATTTTTTAATTTACAGGAAACAACCCAACTGCAATTTCAAATATATCCGGTCACAGAGGAATGTGTCAGGATACACAGATGCCATGAGGGAACTGAAGCTTTGTTCAGTTACCATATTCAGCTTTTGTCCAAAGGGCTCTGGGGTAGCTTCCTTCCTGAAGCAGTGAGGCTTTTCTTAGCTTTCCTTACAGGCTAGTCTGTTGCCGTGTGGATCCCAATCAGAGCTAAGCCAAAATCAGGTTCATTGTTTTTTGTTTTGTTTTGGTTTTCCTCAAAACCCTCTCATTTTTCTAACCTGGTCAGTATAGCTGTCTTATACCTAGTTGCAAGAGTGCCTTTTATATACTTTCTGTCAGCATTTCTGTCCTCACTATTTTAACCCAAATATTTGTTTTCTTTATTTAATCTATTTATTTTTTAAATTTCATTTTACATTCCAACCACAGTTCTCTCTCCCATTCCTCCTCCAACCTCCCCTCCTCTTTCCCCAAACCACCTCCCACCTCTCCTCCCATGGGTAAGGAAGGGCTCCCATGGGAAGTCATCAAAGACTGGCACATCAAGTTGGGGCAGGACCAAGACCCTCCTCCCTGCACTAAGGTTAAACATGGTATCCCACTGCAAATACTTGCTTTTTTTATAAAGACATCAAAAACAGATTCAAGGAAACATACCTTCAACAAATAATATTGGAGAAATGGGGTGTCTGTGTGTAGAAGAATGAAACTAGGATGAACCTCATTATTTTGCCTGCACATAAAGCGCTCAAAGTGTATAAAAAAACCTTTGGTCTGGAAAGGGGGGGGGGGGAAGGGAAATGGGAGGAGGGGAAGAGGTGGAAAATTTTAATAATAATAATAATAATTAAAACAAATAAAGCAAAAAAAATACCTCAACATGAAGCATGAAACTCTTAAATTCCTGTACAAAACGTTTGGGGGTACAATATAACATACAGGCACAGGTAAAGCATTTCTAAATAGGACTCTCGTTGCTCAAGAAATAGGGTCAACAATTGGTAAATGGGACTTCATGAAACTAAACTAGCTACTTTGTAGCAAGGAAAAAGAAAACAATCAGTCAATTGAGTCAAGAGGCAAAGCTGAGAATTGAGATAATATTTGTCAGCTATACATCTGACAAGGGATTAACATCAAGAATACAGAAAGAGAGGAAGAAAACAACTCAATTAAAAAATAGCTATAGACCTAGAGGGAATTCTGAAAAGAAGAAATGCAGGTGGCTAGTAAACATTTTCAAAAGGGTTCAACATAAATAGTCAACAGGGAAATGCAAATTAAAACTGCTATGACATTCTACCTCAAACCGGTCAGAATGCACCAAGAAATCAAATGACGGTAAATATTAGTGAGAAAGTGGAGAAGGAGGAATTTTTTTTTTTTACTGTTGCTTGGAGTGCAAACTGATGAATTCATTATGGAAATCAATGTGGAGATTCCTCAAACAACAACAACAACAAAGAGCTATATGTGACCCATCTGTCCCACTCCTGAGCATCTATCTACCCAAAGGACTTTATATTGTACTGCAGAGACCCTTGCTCATCCATGTTCACTGTCATCTTATACATAAAATAAGAAAAAGAATCAGTCTGGATGTCCATAAATGATGAAAGGTTAATGAATATGTGGCATGTAAACATAACAAAGGAATTTTATTAAGCTGTAAAGAAAAATGAAATGAAATTTACAGGTAAATGGAACTTGAAAAATCTTATTGAGTGAGGCAACATTCTCCTTCATACGTGGATCCAACTTTAAATTTTTGCTTTTTATGTTCACCATGGAATTTCTGTAGAAGCCAGGAATAGAGGCCATTGAGAGGGTATGTAGTAAAGGATGAGAGACAGTAAAACATAGGGTAATAGTAAAATAGAGGGGGAAATACTAAGAGTAAAAGGTTTTCAGCAAGGAAAGGAAGGAAGAGAGAAAAAATGAGGGGAGGAGGAGGATTATCCACAACAAAGAGTATAAAACTTTCTATTTGGAAATCTACCATCTTATAACCAAAAAACAGCACTTAAAGTTCTTAAAATAATAGTTTAAAGGGATATGCCCTGCAGGCCTCGAAAAACATTGTTTTTAGAAACTATAGGTTATTAAACAAAAACCCCAGCACCAGGCCTGGGATCCCACTTTATGAGTAGTTGTCCAGGACGGTCGGTCCCAGAGGCTCTGCACATGCTGCCAGTCTCTGTGAGTTCAAATGTACATCAGTCATGCTATATTTAAAGGACTTTGTTTTATTGGTGTCCCCTGTGCCCTTTGGCTCTTACAATCTTTCTGTCTTCTCTTCCATGGGGTTCCCTGAGCCCTGGAGGTAGGGACTTGATAAAAAAAAAAAAAAGTCCCATTTACCCATTTATGACTGAATGTTCTCTTTCTTCGCACACTGTCCAGTTGTAAGCCTCTGTATTTGTTCCCCTCTGCTGTGGGAGAACTAAATAGACTAGAGACTGAATACTACCACGCTGCTCAAGAAACATAGCAATAAAACGACTTCTAATAGCATTCTGCTCTACTCATAGGCCAGTGCCTTGCTCAGCCATCATCAACACTATACATTTTTAGACAATACTTATGAATTCATTCTTCTCAGTGAAGCTTGTAATAGATGTTGAGCAAAGGCAAGCTCAATGTGACTCTCAAAGACAGGAAGCAACAGTGCAGATTGTATCTGTTGACAGTTTCAGAGCTGATACTTTTGTTTTAATGTCAAGCTGAGTGTGCAAATGATATTTTCTAGGGTTTGGAAGTCGCAACCGTCAGTTAGGATTTCAACAGCAGGATATATTATCATTCTTTGAAGCAAAAGTGGAAAATGGTAACAAGTTGAAAAGAAAAGAGGAAAATAGTCTATAAAGTCAGAAGAGTCTTTTGAGTTGGAGAGCAGAGGGAGTGGGATAAAATGTTGATTTCTTGGCGTTTTGTGCAAGAACAACTGATCAATTTGAAATATTACAAAGGACGATCTAAATTCATGTCAATGCATCCCGCACACCTTTAAAGCATTGCTGTCCGGTCAGGCATGCTTAGACTGTAGTAACAACTAAGCCCTCAACTATGTCATAGGAAATATTTAATGTCCCCACAGTCTTCTCCCCTTAGTTTAAAAATTGAATAACATTATCACCCATCTCTTGAGCCAGGCATGAAAATGAAATGTGATAAATGTGTTAGTCTAATACAGTGGCTTCTGGTATATTGTGATTCTCTATCTCCCAAGTGGGATATGGGCAATGTCTGAAGATACTTTTTGTCATTACAGTGACAGACAGCAGGGAGGTAGCTGGTACTGGCACCTAATGAGTAGAGGTCAGCAATGCTCCTAAGCCTCCTAAATCTACATCACAATATGCTACAACACAGTTATCCTATCCAAAATGTCAACAGTACCAGTGTCAGCAGTGAAGACAAAGCCAGGAATGGGGTCAGGTGAATATGTGCTAACTGGCATCTCCCGGGCATCCAACAGCATCTTCGGCATTTTTCTCCTCTCACCTTCACCAGGATTTCATGAGAATGGGACCAGGATTATCCTTAATTTAGACATACGCAAAGTTACGTCATTATACTAGGTCAGGTGACACAAGAACTAAGAGTGGGAGAACTAGAATTCCAGAGATCCTACTGTGATATCTCCTGGAAAGAAAAAGAAGAAATGACACAGGCGATCCATTTCTTAACATTATGATAAAAGCTTTGTTTATTGGCTTTCATAGAAATCTTGACAGTCATACTCTAGTCAAAGCAATACGCAGCCTGTGTTCTCTCACACCCAAGTCATTCCTGAAAGGTGAAGTAAACAGGAATGAAGTCCTATTTTAAAAAGAAGAAAATTAAGCATTTCTTACGCGTCTTTAAAAGGCAGTTGTCAGGTCTACTGTAAGGAATTTGTGTGTGTGTGTGTGTGTGTGTGTGTGTGTGTGTGTGTGTGTTAGTAATCAGTAAAACCTGACTTCGATATCTGCATTAGGTCCTCTATAATGCTGAGGTCAATAGCTCCTCTTGTAACAGCGTGAGGGTTTAAGCATTGCTCCAGGCCTATGCTAAACTTGAACCTGGGATCAAAGAGATAAAAGTCATCTGACTCTATCACTTTCACTTTATGACCTGAACTTCTTAAGACCTGTATATTTACCAGATTGTCAGTTAGGTGTCATTGATTGTCTTTTAAGAAAAAAAAAATAATCTTTGGCATTGATGTTTTTTGAAAGGTGTTTTTCGTCTCTTTAAATCTTCCCTCAGGAAAGCTGAAGCTGCGGAGTGGATATGTGTGTAAACTTTTAAAGCATCCTAGAAAGGCAGCAACTGCTGAACTGTGAGTGTCCATACATACACTCTGACAATTTAATGAAGTATCTATGGGAACTGAAGGGTCTTAAATTTTCAAGAACAATTGTATGTTGATTGAAGTGTGACATCAAATGTGGAAAAATATAATAGAATAGCTAATGCTACAAGTTCTAAGAGCAGATCAGTCTCTGAATCCACACTGTACCATTTCCTCATTGTGTGTTCTTAACAATGCTTAATCAAACAACATTTTTTTATTTTATATGTGTGCATGTTTTGCCCATAGGAATATATGCACACCATGTGCACAATGGTATATGAACAGGTCAGAGGAGCATCATATTCTCTGGACCGGAGTAAAGGATGATTGTGAGCTACTTTGTGGGTGCTAGGAAGCAAATCCAGGTCCTCTGTGAAAGCAACAAGTGCTCCTAATACTTAGTCTTCTCTTCAGCCTTGGGATGTGTGTTAAGTTTTTACTTCCATATGCCTAGCATGATTATAGATAATAAAAATCTACTCTCATGTAGCTTACAATAAAATATTATAATGAAATAAAATCTTGGATAGTGATAATTATTTCAGTGGAGATAGTTCTATGAATGCTGACAGTGATTATCCAAGAGGAAGGCCTCTGAAGAGGACTGCTATGGTTAGATTTTAAATGTCCCCCAAAGGCATGGGTGTTAAAGACACTGTGGTGCTGAACCTCTGAGAGATAAGTCTGACAGGCAGTTTGGGGGTCATTTAGATCACTGTTGTCGGTGTATGAACAAGACTAAAACGGTAGATTCAAAGTAGAAGGATTTGAGGGTCATGTGAGATCCTGGATTCTTCCTTTCTCTCTTTCATTTTGTAGACATAAGATGAGTGGGCTTGCTAAACGTGTGCTCTTCTCTACAATCTGCTGTCTCCCTGAAAGCAGTAGCCTCCGTTGAGCATGAACCAAAACCTTAAAAACTGTGATCTGATCCCAAATACACCTATTCTTTCATAAATTAGTGTCTCAGGTGTTTCGTTATAATAATGAGAAAGTGACTAAGACAAAGGGTCATAAAATAAGCAAATGAAAGACTTTGGGAATGGAATGACCAGGTGAGCTTGTAGAAAATTCAAGGTAAGTGAGTTTGCTCTTCAGTGACTCATGGCTTTAAAGAAGCCAGGAATTAACTTATATGGGAACCTGTGCACCAGGAGGAGTTGGGTTGACTCTGTGTACTAGAAATCAAGACAACACTGTTAAGTAGGGAATTGTTCCAGTTGTGTTTTCGAAGACATTTTGTTTCCCGTGCACTGGACAATTTTCACAGAACCAACAGTAGGTATAGAATAGCTATGTAAAGGTCATTGCAGTCACACAGGCAAGAGATGTGGGGCATGAAATATGTAGGTGGCATATGGAAGTAAGGGAAGTGGCTAAAGCCATGATGAATTTAAAGTAAATACAATATAGCTTCTAGTTGGTTATAAGTTTTAAGAAATAAGAAGGAATTGCATGATTTGGGTTTAAATCTTTGAGTAAATGGAGGCACTATTCACTCATTTGCCAAAGTGTAAAAACATCTAACAAATAGTAAGGAGAGTAGGTTTAATTTAGATATATCAGTTGGGTATTTATGTGAGAATATTGAGATCACATACACAGTATATTGAGGTATTAATATGCACTCAGAAAAAAAGTCAAGGATGGATCAAAACAGTTTGACTTTATGAGGGTATAAGTATATTTAAGCTATGAGGATGGAATGGTATCTCTATAGAAATATGTTAAAATATAAAAGAGAGTTCTATATTTATTAAGAAAGTGAATATAATAGAAAAAAGAAAACATGAGGGTAGAATGCTAGAGCCCCCTTAAAAAGTGTTTTTTTAATAAGGAGGGTACAGTCTACTGTCACATGACAAAGAATGGTTGAATGAGTGCAGAATTGCGTATTGACCATGGGCCTCGGTAACATGGAGACCATTAGGTACCCTAAAACTAAAAGATTCATTAAAGTGATATAAAGATTCACCTTAGTGAGTGGGATGGATTCAAAAAAGAATGAGAGCCCTGGAGAGACGATTGTGTGGGTAAAGCTCATGTCACACAAGCATGAGGATCTGAATGCAGATCTGCAGAATATACATACTCCATTATGTAATCCCAGTGACCCCTCGGAAAGATGATGGCTGGAGACGAGAAGCCCTGGAGGCTTATGGTTCCGAAGGCCAAACATTTACATTAGTAAACAAGAGACTTTCTCAAACAAAAGTAAAAAGTGAGAAGTAACAACTTCAGTTGTCTGTTTCTACCACTGAATTGAATGAGCGGATGGAGAACGAGAGAGACAGAGACAGATACAGAGACAGAGAGAACAAGAGAGAACAAAAATGAAGAAAGGAAAGGAGGAAGGGATGAAGGAAGGAAGAGTGATGGGAAGAAATCAAAATGATAAAAGCAATTAATATATTTTGTAAGCAAATGAGAAAGTATGACAACCTTTTAGCCCAACGCTTGGCCATTACAAAACACAAGAGAACAGGTACCATCATGTTTATGTAGTCAGTTGAATAGTAACTATATATACAGCTGAGAAAAAACTAGAATGTCTGTGTGTATAAATACATACATGTTGAATTATTTTATCAAAAAACCCATATATGTGTGGAGAAAAATGTGGCCACGTGGGATCTTCTCCATTGTACAGCCAACAGGGCTTCATCTCACAGTTTACACCTTTCCAAAAGTCACATATAAAGTCAGAAATTAAAATAAGATCAAGTGATACTGCATTAGGCTGTCTTACACTGATGCAGTGAAGTACCCAAGGTAGAGTTAACTTACACTAGAAAAAGGTTATCTACCTCCTAGTTTGGACATTCACATGTTGCACGAAGTAGCCCATTGATTTAGTCACTGATGAGGATGGCAACTGGCAGTGGAAGAAGCATAGGTTGAAGTCAGTGGTGGTATCATCAACTGAGAAGCAGAGAGAAGAGACAGACAAGACCTCAATATCCCTTTCAAGAACATGGCTCCAGGGATCTTACAAACTGTTACTACTCCTCATCTCTTGTTTCTCCACAGTGCTTCTTAGTACTTCTAACCTGAAAACCCTGTGCACAAGGACCTGTGGGGTAGGCTTATCCACACCATAGCAGATACCTCCTCTTCTCTCTCCTTTTATTAATCAGTAAATACTTTAACTTCAGACATAGCACCAAAGAGAAAAACCAAAAAATATCAAGAATTAGACAATGCAAATATATGACTTGAATAATGAATACCCAGAAAGATATTTTAATTCATAAATTATTTACGCATGCCCTGTTAACCAACGTGTACCATTTTTGTTTGTAGACATCATAGTCATATTCCCAGCTCAAGTGAGAAAATGCTCTGCCTTAGAAACAGACTAAAACATACAAAAGAAAAGACAGAAACGAGCCTAACATTTCTTTAAGCATTCATGTAACCAGAAATAAATATTTTATTGCGTAACTACTCCTATTCAGTGCTGAACTCGGTATTTGGGATATACAGAGAGAAGGAGTGATTGGAACTGTTGCTATCCTGACATCTATACTCCAGGGAGATACAAACATTAATCAAACTTGCAAGGATCAGCTCATTAAATCACAAGGACTTAGAGGAAAGGAAGGGGGCAAACAGAAGCAATGTAACTCCATATCACTGTCACCTACACACATGAATTTCCACAGAGCAGCCACAATCTCCCCCAGAAGCTTATGATGAAAAGGAACTCTCCAAAGAGACATAAATTCAATAAGGCACTTCAGTAAGAGATATGACCAGGTGACAGAAAATCTGTTTGATTCCTAAGGAATTCATATTCCTTATTTCCAGGTTAGGGAAAACAAGGGGTGTGCTTCTTGCTCCTGGCTTACAAGTAGTTCGCAGAGGACAAGGGAAAACATTCAAAGAAGTAAGACTGGACAATTTGGAACTGCTTCTGAGCTGTGTTAGCTGCCCCAAGATCCCAAAGAATCAACGTGGAATCCAGCATACTCTTTCAAAGGACTGGCGAAAGTTAGAATGACTACGATTCCTTCTGGGCAGTAATCAATCGGAGTACTCACTAGTTTCTGAGAAAGCTGAAATTTTCCATCAATGAAAGAATCACTGGTGTAAAACTGGTAGTCGTCCAAACAGCTACTTAATACTCCAGGGCATAAGTTAGAGATGTGGGTGGGGTTCCTAGCTTGCCCAGTCCTTTATCCTCCAGTCTTCTTGCTATTTCTTACCAAGCTAAGCCCCTCTATTCCCCTCTCTCTCAAGTCTTTCAGTTCTAGATATGGGACCCCAATGTAATCAATCCCTACATTTTCACAAAGACTCTGCCTTCTGTCTTAGTGGGAACTAAGAGAGTCTACCTTTAATGTCTATAAACTATGTTTCAATGCATCAATGAAATGTTTGAAAGGATATAAGTTTTCTTCTTGATCTTTTGAAATATGTCTTTGTAATTAAAGAGAGAGAGAGAGAACAAAAGAGAGAGAGAGAGAGAGAAGGAGAGAGAGAAATTGTAAGTTACAGGATTATATGGATATTTTCTCACTCTAAATCCCTAGGTTTCTGGGTGCTGTAGGAATTCCTACCATCAGTAGTCCTACCTGCCCACTTGGGCATGGCCTCTTATCCTGTTTATGCCAATGTAAAACACGCATCTTGCCTCTTTTCTGGCTGCAAGGTTCGATTGCTATTTTCCATTCCAGCAGAGGATTATGATTTGTGAGTCTATCCCTAAATAAATAACCCTCTATCATTCTCAATTCTGAGCTAGTGTGGGACTCATTTTAAGTGTCCTTCTTCGTCTTTCACCCAACGTGGGGCCTGAACCCACAACCCTGAGATTAAGAGTCTCACGTTCTACTGACTGGGCTAGCCGGGTGGCAGGGAACCAACAAGTAGCCCACATTACTACAGCTAGGTGTATAGAATCAGTAACATACAGCATGGTTAAAACCATAGGACACCTTTCAGGTAGATGGAGAATTATAGGCAGACTCTGTGAGAGCTGCCAAAGTAAAGAAGCAGAATAAGAGAAGTTCTAAACTTTATTCAAAAAGAGAAATAGAGGAAAAGCTTTGGAAATTCATAAAAGAAAAAGATATGAAATATTAGTAAAAAACAGTATGTGCCCAAAAGAGTAAGCCAAATACAGTCATCTAGTTCCATTGTGTGCAGGAGAATACTCAGAACCTACTGAGAAAAGGTAAGTCACACAAAACCAGGAAGTACTACCCTCGCAAGACCACAGTCCCCTTGAGTCTCCTACAGGGTTGCAGTGTATTGGTAAACAATGATTCTGTTGACCAATTACACAGAAGTGGAGAGAAATCCCATTTGTCATGGTAGCTGACTCAGGGCAGCAACCAAGAACCAGAGAATTTATGCTAAATACTGATCTACTCTGTGGAACAAGGAAATATTCCCCAAAATGGCAGCCTCACATTGGCCATAGTCCATGTGTAAGGAAAGGCCCAGAAAGAAAGTCATTGAGAGCACCAGGACCAGACATTTATGGGCAGAAGGATGCAGTCTTAAAGAGGCTGACACAGGCTAAGAAGTACATAATGAGGCTGTGCCTCTAGCTGCTACGAACAGACTTCATCAACAAAGGCTAGAGAACCAATCAAATTCTGGGCCCATCTATCTGTTGATGACTACTGTAGAGCAGAATTTTCTCAAGTTTCAGAGGTGCACATGACACCCAAAGCAACATCCATTTACCGGCACGTTTAATACTCAGGAAGCCTCTTTTAAAGCACAAAAGAAGGTTATTTCCCTGTGCCAGTCTCAGGGCTGGCTGCTTCCCACACTCTCAGTGCCCCTGAGAGGCATCAGGCAGTACACTCTGGGGAGTCTTAGCAGGGGAAAGAAATATACCCAGCCCACAGAATACAAAGCTATGTCCAGGCTCTCCTGAACTAAAAAGAAGAAACCAGATGCTGTGAGGAGTGGGGTGACCTACACAAGACAAGCCAGCACCTCAAATGACCGTCCCCCTCCATGCCTGGAGCTAGACAGCTTCACTTCCTGAGCACTCCCAGGAAGCTCCTGCAACTCTCGGGATTTCTTTTTAATCTTTATTCCTGTGAGGTTCTTTTAATTGCCCAAAACTGATTTTAAGTATATTTCTTGTAAGGCTTGGTGTCATGGCTGCTAAAGCAACCAAGGTGTTTCTTCTCTACCAACTGGTACTGAGAACTGAGCCAATAAGAATAGGCAAAAAAAAAAAAAAAAAAAAAATCCCAGCCAAGCAAAAATCCAGAAGATATAACTAAACTAAATTATGTACAATAAAGAAATTATTTTTAAAAGTGTGGGGAGCAGATGAAGCCCTGAGTGAATGTGTATTATTGACATGAGCCTGTGATGTTAAGGACCCTGATGCCTCAGAATTATGGGAATGGTAAAACTTACCCAGAGTCAGGCTCAGAGGAATGGCAAAGCCTTTCCCTCCCCAATCCAGTACAGATGTTTAGAAAGAATTGACCTATTACTATCAACCATAGCTTTTTCCTCCATCTTGGATGACTACAGCCTGAGACTGCTCCACTACAGAAACATCCTACAGCAGAGTTTCTCAACCTGTGTGTTGCAACCCCCATAGGGGTCACATATCAGATATCCTATATATCAGACATTTACATTAGGAGACATAACAGTAGCAACATTACAGTTACGAAGTAGCAACGACAATAATTTTACGACCTGGGATCACCACAGCATGAAGAACTGTATTGAAAGGCTACATGCAGCATTAGGAAGGTTGAGAACCACTGTCCTTCAGAGATTAGTTAGAAGCCACCTCTTCATTCATACTGTGCTTAACAAAGGCAACCAGCTGAATTTCTGGGATGCTATTGTTAGATCTCCATCAGAGCACACAGCACAGAGACCAGCTTTCCTGTGTCTCTCTCTGTCTGTATCTGACCATGCTTTCTTCATTCCCCATCACCCAAGTCACCAAGTCAGGTCAATCCCAAAGAGGTACCGGTGACAACAGAACCCCAAAAAGTAAGACAGTACAACTCCTATAAACAATAGTCACACTTGAACTACTGAACTCCAAGATATTGAAGTAGGCAAATAAAATGCCAGATGAAGATTTCAAAAGTTTTCTGGTATAAATTCATCAATGAGCGCAAAAAAAATAGGGAAAAGCATATAAAATTATACCTAAGTCATACACAGAGAAGTAAGCAACACAGAGGGAACATCAGCAGGATGGATGAGAAAAGCAGCTCTCTAAAAGTCAGCAGCAGAGAAGAAAAACTCTACAAGCAAACTGAGAGCTTCTGAACACTACAAAAATGTTGGAAATGAAAACCCAGAAATTAACTAAAAAACGGGTAAGGACATCATCCGTAGATGCTATAAGCATAAGAAAGAATATCAGGGATGGAAGACAAGGACAGTGAAATGCTATGCGCAAACATCAATAAGGAAAAATAATGAACATAATCACAATGTGATTTAAAAAAAAACAAAAATTAAGAATCCAAGAATCCAGGGGGTAGAATAAGGAGATGAGGTAAATACCAATAATGTAGAGAATTTATTCATTGGAAATAAACCAGAAAATTTATCAAATCTAGAGTAAGAAAAAAATCAGACACAAGTGGCATTTAGAACACCAAGTAGATGTGATCAAAGAAAGACTCTTCCATGACTACAATATTGTAGACAAGATGTCAAAAATACAAAGTGAAGAAGCATTTTAAAGTTGTAAGAGGAAAACACCAATTTTCTTTCAAAAGGAAAAAAAAGAAAGAAAGAAAACAAAAAATCAAAATAACATGAGATCTCTCCACAGCAGCCCTCAAAGCCAGGAGAGTGGATGACATATTTCAAGCCTGCAAAATAAATAACTCCCAACAAATAATAATAATAATACATCCAACAAAGTACCTTTTAAAACAATTGGTGAAGGAAAAAAGATAAGTACAAACTAAGGTATTTTATGAGAAGAAAGCCACCATTGCATAAGATACTTAAAGGAACATTATACACAAAGGAACAAGACAGTCTCATTCAGGAGATAGGGGACAGTAGCAATTTCACAAGAAGAATGGCTGACCAAAGAAGTGAATGTTGGGAGAGAACACATCAAGGACAGCATCGTAAAGCAGAAACCTCCTAACACTAAGAAGAGATAGAACAAAGAAGAAAGACGATTCCTGGAAAGCACTGAAAAGGACAATACTGCTTCCAGAATTACTAAGCATCTCATCACTATAAACGTAAGTGTCATCACAGAGGACTTGCAAACTAGCTGACTGGATTTAAAAATAAGGTTCAACTCCTGTTGTCTCCAAGAAACATAACTTATTAGTAAATACACCCAAAGACTGGGTATTAAAATATGGAAAGTACCCAAGTAAACAGAAACTGAAAACAAGTAGCACAGTGTGATATCTGATAAGATAGACTTCCAAACAAAACCAGTCCGAATATATAAAGAAACCTACTACAAATTGATATAGAGAATAATCATCAAAAGATACAATGACTGTTTCTATACAAAGTTTATATATGTGTATATAATATATGTTTTATGTATATAACATGTTATATATTTATGTAAGTTTATATATACATATGTATATATACACATAAAGTTGGTTCTCTTAATTTATTAAAACAAACATTAATAGACATAAAAGGTTAGATTGGTTCTGATACAATAATACTAGGTGATTTCTATTCCCCACTCTTATCTCTAGATATGTCACTCCAAAAAAAAAAACTCAATTAAAAAACTTTAAGGTTAAACCATACCACAAATCAAATGGACTTAGCAGATAGATACATAATGTCCAATCCAACAGAAACAGAATACACTTTTTCCCCAGGAACCCATGTGCCCCTCTCTAATAAGTGATAGCATTCTTGATCACAAATCAAGCCTTACCTATTACAGAAGGATTGAAATAATATTCTCTACCCTATCAGATCATGGAGGAATAAAACTGGATGAACATTCACTAATCACTGAAGAAATGAAGTTCTTCCTAAACCAGCACTCTGTGAGGCAAAGTCATATTTGGCTCAAGTGCCAAGATCATGAAGCCAAACAGAAGTCAAAGAAGAAGTTAGAGTCAAACATCTTCCGGTGCTTTTTTTTTTTTTTTTTTTTTTTTTGGTTTTTTTTCGAGACAGGGTTTCTCTGTAGCTTTTAACTGGAGATTCACTTGGACCTCAAAGGACTACTGAACAACACAGCAGTCAAAGATATTAAACTTGGTAGTGATGAGAAAATATCATAATCTTTGTTACAATTCCTCTGATGAAGTCTCTTTTTAAAAAAAAATCTAGATAGTATATGAGTTTGAGAAAACTTTCAGTGGGAAGCATATGTCTATTGCTCAGAAGAGACTTCTGCCAAAGCTAACTCAAAAGGGCCCTTAAGAAACTAAGCAAAGGCATCCCAGAAGCCACCTCCTGACGTCCTACACCAGGTCATCCTTGAGGACTGGCTCTTCCCCAGTAAAATGGTGGGCAAAAGGACCCATTTGAAACTGCCAGTTCATAAGATTTAATTAGACAGAGTACAGCAAACAATATGGAACACGGGCCTGAAATGTTTTTCTGGAGTGTTTAAGAAACTGGTGGACAAGGAATCCCCATTGTGCCAACTGCAAAAATAAATGACTAAGTAAAATATTATTCACAGTGAAAGAAAAAGATAGCAAGGTGGTGAAAGGAATAAATAAATAAATTGGGGAGGGATTTCAAAGTTTGTAGAATCAAAGGGAAATGAGCAATGACACACATGTACGAAGTTGCCATGATGAAGTCTGTTACTTTGTGGTTATCTTAAAAAATTAATTTTAGCAGCTTGTATTACAATGCCTAAAATAATTCCCTATTGACGAACATATGAAATGTCCCTGTCTTGTGATTAAAGAAATCAGTAATGGTTTACTTTATGCATTGATGAAGTAGCAGGATGCCTCAAAGATTATAGGGAGCCATCTAAAGCCTTTGATTTTGCTTTCATCTTTGAAAAGGAGCACAGAAGCCCCAGTCTTCCTAAGTTGAAAGACACATACATAAGTGGAAACATGAAGCCAACAAATATAAAGATAGGCCTTGAATTTGTACACATTCTTTAAAAAGAACTTTTGACTTGGAAGTATTGGAACATTATGAAGTTTGTCAAGCCAGAATCTGAGATTTATCCTTGACCCTTCACCATTCACCATGCAATTACCCCAGTTAGACCCCTAGGAAGCCCTGAACTCTCCTCCTCTAACTACACAAATTTCTGCTGTTGAAGCCAGTCACATCTGTTATCTTTCTTTAAAATTACTACAGTATTTTCTGTGTTGCTTGATGTGGGAGTCCCCTCTGTGTGCTGTGATCACTGTTAATGAATAAAGAAACTGCCTTGGCCTGTTGATAGGACAGAACTTAGGTAGGGAGGACAGAACTGAATGATGGGAGGAAGGAGGGCAGAGTCAGAGAGATGCCATGGTTCTGCAGCCAGAGGTAGATGTGTTGAAACTTTGCTGGTAGTCTACAACCTCGTGGTGATATACAGATTAATAGAAATGGGTTAAACAAATATGTAAGAGTTAGCCAATAAGAAGTTAGAGTTAATGGGCCAAGCAGTGATTTAATTAATACAGTTGCTCTGTGATTACTTTGGGTGTAAGCTAGCCGCGTGGCCAGGAAAAACGAGCAGCTCCCTCTCTCCTCCTACAGTTGCTATAGCTGCTCTACACTGCCTGTGATTTTCCATCTAGGAAAGGTGATTCTTATAATGCAAAACAG
Source organism: Microtus oregoni (assembly GCF_018167655.1). Lineage (NCBI taxonomy): Eukaryota > Metazoa > Chordata > Mammalia > Rodentia > Cricetidae > Microtus > Microtus oregoni. The sequence goes on from NW_024543060.1 coordinate 23,600,279, forward strand.
GAATGAGAGGGAGAGAGCCTGTATTCGGCCCAGTTTGGAAAGGACAAGAACCTGGAAATAGTGAGAAAGCTGGGACGGAGGATAGGTTAGATGAAGGTTGAAGGAAGACATAAGCAAACTTTTGTCTATGGAAGCCTCTGGTTCCTGGGAGTGACTTGTACTGTAATCACAAGTAAGATGACATAGTGCAGGGGAACCTTGGGAGCCAAAATTTGTTTCATTTTGTTTTTGTTTTATACCTAATGCCAGATCACTTAAACCTGTCTCCTAGATGGATAGAGAAGAAACTGGTTTCTTAGTTAGTTTTCTTTCAGTTTGGGAGTCATGGGGGGGCAAAAGTGGCTCAGGAGAGAGATAAAGTTGGAAAATATGTTTCAGTATAAGAAAGGTCAAATCAAAGACTTCAACTCTCCATGAGATGAAGAAACAAGAGGTGGAGCCATCAGTCTCCCTGGGTGAACTGTAAAGCCATGGAATCCAGAGACCCTATGACAGTCACTCCCTAAATCAGAATCATTTCTAGCTGCATTCAAAATACTTATTTTCTTAAAAATAGATAAGTGCAGCTCATCAAAAAAAATCTTTTGTAGCAGATGTAAATTGAAAAAAACCCATAACTGGTTAAAACTCAGAGAACAACTGACCATGGGATAACAAGCCTCCTTTGGTACATCTACAGCACAATTTCTACACCCAAGGCTCAGGGAAGAACATAAAAGAGGCTATGGGAAGATTATAAGAGCCAGAGGGCCAAGATGCCTGCTGTATGATTCTATCTTCTATACAAGACTGGGAAGCTGTATCCTTGAAACTGAAAAATATATAGTCACCTAAACAAGATCTGTACAGTGACAACACCATTTGGCATACTAATGTTAATAGCGGATATCTCATAAAATACAACCCCTTTAATGAATAACTGCAGGAAATTATTGGCTGAGGAGAGAGTGGAGTCAGTCCTTCCAGGGATGAACTCCTTAATTGCTAACCCAATACTAAATGGTGAGCCTTAAATATATATGATCAACCTTAAATGGACTCAGAAGGTTATTTATGTATTTATATGCATGCATACATGTAACAATAATAAGTAAAAGAAAAATAGAAATAGCACATTAAAGTTGAAAGATTGCTTAACATATACATGCATGAAATGTCACAGTGAAACTGATCATTTTGTAAATTAATAAATCCTAACAAAGTGGCAGAAGAAACCTCTGTGGAAGTTGATGACAGATAAACCCCTACAAGAGCCTCCCTTTCTCAGTGCCATGTGTTATTATGGTCTTGGAGAGGGAAAGAGGGAGACTCTATTATGCATAAGATAAGCAGTGTACAGAGAGGATGGCAGCTTTACAGTAGTCCTGGGAAGACTGGAAGTGGTCATGAAACACTTCTAGCAGGAGTTAGGAGTATGAAGTACAGGGCAACAGTTGGGGGAATGAGAGCCTCCTTTTCTGGTGATCCTTGGATAGACTCTGAATATATCTCTGTTGTAGGTAGCTAGCATTATTGCATGTGCTTGGGAATGACAGACAGGAGCAAAACTGGCCATGCCTCAGCCCTCGTGGTGCATAGACCCCTGCGGAAGCGACGGACAATGAGCAAACAAGTATGGATTATGTCATATGGTGATAAGTGTCATGAAGAAAAATGAGGGAGGGAGCAGGGATAGCAGCAGCTGGGAGGAGAGCTTGGTGACATTTTATGAAAAGAGGCAGGGGAATCTCTCTAAGAAAATGACATTTGAGAAACGATCAGAAGGGCGGGTGAGTGATCTATGCAGATGCCTGTGAAAAGATTGCCCAGGCATAGAGAACAAGAAGAAAAGGCTTGAGCCTGCAGTGAGCTTGGCTTACTGACAATCACAATGAAGCTCCATTTGACTTAATGAGTCACTATGATCTGTGCTGGTATATATTGGTAGAGAACCTAGTTTTCCACCGAGACAGTCATTAACTTCATCAGAAGCCAAGCACAGCTGAAATTAGTTTTTCCATACATCTACATCTAAATGCCAAGTCCACCTGTTCAGTGTCTTAACTTTTCCCCCATGTAAGGTACTCCATGTTCTCCCTTTCTCGCTGCTCTACTTCAGCCATATTCATTAGCTACCTTAACCTCTTCTGAACATCCCTACCCATTCCTAGTTATCTTCCTAACAGCCATCCTCACTCTCCTGCCGCATTGAATAGAAGCTGGGACGCCCAAGGACCATACTTCCCAAACTCCCTTCATTCTGCATTCTTTATAAAATATTCACAAGAAGAACCATGTTCTAAGTTAGAGGAGAGAAATGGCACCATTGAGGCCTCTGCAAGCGCTGGCGGGCTAACAATTTGCTTGTCTCCACAGCGCGTCTCTCATGAAGGTCCTTTGCAATTATTCTCAGCCTGAAGTTTGACCTAGCAACATCCAGAGGTTTTGTGATTTGCCTTCAATACTCTGAGTGGGCCCTGCTCCAGATCAATTAAATCAAGTCTCTGGGGTGCTGAACAAGTCTTTGTGCTGTTATACAGCACTCTAGGTGATTGCTGTATACTGACACCATTGCAAAGCATTACTCTGCTGCCCAGCTGGTCTCTAACTTCTCGGAACCACAGCCAAAGTCATGGTAGCAAAGGCAGCTCCAGACTGAGTCGCGTTCTTGAGTTTGGATGAGGCACGATGGTTCTTTTTTTTTTGCATTTTAATGTAAACTCTTTATTTCATTTTAAATTAATTTTTTTAACTTTTTTTTAATTGAGAAAAGGAGAAAAAAAAAAACAAGTTTCCACCTCCTCCCCGCCTCCCATTTCCCTCCCCCTCCTCCTACCCTTCTCTCCCTCCTCCCACCCTTCCCTCCTCCCCCCACTCCTCTCCCCCTCCCTCACCAGTCCAAAGAGCAGTCAGGGTTCCCTGCCCTGTGGTAAGTCCTAGGTCCTCCCCGCTCCGTCCATATCTAGGAAGATGAACATCCAAACTGGCTAGGCTCCCACAAAGCCAGCACATTAAGTAGGATCAAAACCCCGTGCCATTGTCCTTGGCTTCTCATCAACCCTCATTGTTCGCCATGTTCAGAGTCCAGTTTTATCCCATGCTTTTTCAGTCACAATCCAGCTGGCCTTGGTGAGCTCCCAATAGATCAGCTCCACTGTCTCAGTGGGTGGGTGCACCCCTCGTGGTCCCGACTTCTTTGCTCATGTTCTCCCTCCTTCTGCTCCTCATTGGGACCTTGGGAGCTCAGTCCAGTGCTCCAGTGTGGGTCTCTGTCTCTATCTCCATCCATCACCAGATGAAGGTTCTATGATGATATGCAAGATATTCGTCAGTATTGCTGTAGGATAGGGTCATTTCAGGGTCCCTATCCTCAGCTGCCCAAGGAACTAACTGGGGACCTCGGCTTGGGCACCTGGGAGCCACTCTAGGTTCAAATCTCTTGCCAGCCCTAAGGTGGCTTCCTTAACTAAGAATTGTGCTTCCGTGCTCCCCTATCCAACCTTCCTTTATCCCAATCCTCCTTTTTCCCCAAGTTCCCCCCATCCTCCCCTTCTCCCTTTTCTCTCCCCATCTCCCCTTACCCCCATCCCACCCCACCCCCAAGATCCCATTTTTCTCCCCGGCAATTTTGTCTACTTCCCATAGCCAAAAGGACAACTATATGTTTTTCCTTTGGTTCACCTTCTTACTTAGCTTCTTCAGGATCACCAATTGTAGACTCGGCACGATGGTTCTTGAGTAGGTAGTGACTGTAGCTGTAGCTGCACCTTGGCCAGCCACCATGACAGTGTGACTTATATAACTGCCAGATCTGCAGAGTCAGCCCTCAGCCAGCTAGCTCCGTGCCCTTCCAACACCTCACTAAGCTGCTTAAAATCTGTACTAAATCCTTTTCTGCTAAAAGAGGTCATGCATTGTTCTTCTGTCTGTCACTGAGCCCTGACAAATATTTAAGTATGACCATATTACATCTTTAGTTAAATATTTCCCTCCCTAAGTCGGAAATGCCTTCATGTGATTTACAAGGTCTTTTGTGACCTGTTGCCTATCTTAGGGAAAGCTTTGATAGTACTTCAGGATAGACATAAAGTTATACACCTCTAATCCTAGGACTCAGAAGGCTGAGGCAGGTGGATCACAATTTGAAGGTCAGGTGGAACTGAATATCAAGTCCATTTAACAGAAGAAGCAAGTTGTCATAATCCCAGAACTATGAAGCTGAATCAGAATGATGGTGAGTTCAAGGCCATCCTGGCTACACAGAAAGCTCAATAGCACCTTAGACTACCAAAAATAAAAATAAGTAAATAGGTCAGAAATCCAGAACTTAATTAAGAAACTGCATGTGTTAAGAACTGTTGCAAGGAAAAAAAACAAGAATATAGTAGGTCAAACTGTATGTATGAGAATACATGCCACTAATTTTTTTTTACATAAACAACCTTGAGAGACTTTCCAGATACTGGTCTTATAAAAGGTTATAATATTTTTATTATTTGCTACTCTCATTTCTCAAATTTTTCAAAGAACATGTAACAAATCTATCAAAAAACAAACAAAAGAACCAACAGTTTAAACCATTTTCACTTGAAAATAAAGAATATGATATTTCTAGTAGACAACCCAAACCAAATTATCAGTCCCCCCTGGAAGAACCAAGAAAGGGGGGGCCTTTCTGTTGGTGCTGCAGCTCAGAGGCCCTTTCTTTAAGGCCCATTTCCTTTCATACAAGCCATCTTGAACGCTGCAATGTCCTTTCTGGTGGAGAAAGAGGTGACAGGAAATGTTATAAAGGCAGAGAGGAACTCAGTATCTTGAACGTCGTATCTATTTGCTGGCTTGCAGGATAAAAGTGAGAAAGAGCCCTCAACAAAGAACTGAGATCAAAGCAGGCCGCAGGGAATTAGGAGACATTTTCAATATTCTCTGGTATCTCCCGCTTCCTGTGCTCCTCCCCGAGCAGCATGCGTTGTGCAGGAAGAGAAAGTCATTTGATATTGACTGAGACACACACAGATAAGAAATCATCAAAACATGTTCCCAGTACCTCGAATCACCAGGAGCTTTAGAGAACAGATAGATGTCACTATTATCTCAAGAGTATCTTACCTGGTCCCTTCAATAACTCCACATGATGGCGATTTCTGCATCATTATTTTAGGTGGGGAAATTGAAGCTCCGGGAAATTAAATCCCTTGCTCAGATCAGCACAATTTATAAGTGGCAGGCCAGGTTTCACAGTCAGCTTTCTCTACAGATTGTCAAATGGAAAATTTACAGAAACAGCTCAGCTTTCCACCAGGTCTACAAATGAGAGAGGGAATGGGAAGAGAATCGCTGAGGGAACACAATAGCAAGCAGGGAAGTCCCTTGAAAAGCAAACAGAACCTACTAATACCCCTTTTGTCAAAGTCAATTTGAAAAGAAACATTCCTTTTAGAGACAAATAGGAGATTAACTCAGGAGACTGTGTGGACACAGGCTCCATGATGCTGAGAGGGACCCAGAATCTCTCTGTCCTGTGCTCTTGACCATTTTTGCACCCCAAGTGGTCAGCAAGAACCACAGTGTTTCTCTCCGAAAATGGTTAGCTTTCCGTACTGCTGATTTTAACATCAAAAATGCGTAGGAGATTTCTTCTGTGTCAACGAAAGACATTGCCTCCAATGTCTTTCCCACCCTTCCACCTGTATATTTTATGTATATGTTTTAGGTGACTCTTGAGAACATTAATATTGATCCTGACAGTGAAAAGACACATGCCCAGAACATAGTTTTCTTCTATTTGCAACAATTCTCTTTCAAAATATTCACAACTATACACTGTACACCATGTTTATTGATAATCACTGTAGCAGTACTGATAATAATGAGGAAAAACACAGAGTGCTGGTCAATAGATGTATTATCAGATAAACTGTACCAGAGCCCCATCTCAAAACAAAATATACAAAAGAAAAATAAGCTAGATATAAATAGAAATATGTAAATTTCTGCCTACCAATCCTTCCTTCTAAGGGATTTCATGTCTGTCTGCGGGGGGAGGGGGGGCTCAAGTTCAGAGAGCTCTAGGAAAAGCCTTTTTACTCTTCACTCCTAAATCACTAATGAAATGAAACTCTTCAACCCAGATCAGTAAAGGGAACTGCAAAAGGCATAATGAAGTTGCACCCGACAATGGTCAAAATAAATGAACTTCATGGATTGAAAGAAGCCAACACAACAAAACCAAGCTAGTAAGGTATGGGAGCTATTTTTGCTACTACCTCTGACTCCATCGAGGCATCCAAAATTTTCACGCTCTCTCTAGCTTCTTGCTATCAGCTCACAGACTAATCTGGAATCATTCATTTACAGCTTACTGGGGATACCTTTCAGAGCCAAGGAAGACCTGGCTGAACAGCTCAAGAGCCTATTTCCAGAAGTTAGTGGGCTGGAGAAACATATGCAGATAAAACACTCCATTTCTTGTACAGTAGAATTTCTTTCTATTTCCCCCATTTAAAAAAAAAAAAGATGTTTTCATTCTAAATGTGTAGTTTTCAACTATAAAGGGCCAAATGTGCATTTGTGGACTAGCAAGAAGGATGCCTTTTTAATACTGTTGAAGAGAGAGGTGTGACCTAAATTCCAACACAATTGATACCCACACATTTAGAAAGCATTGTTTCTACTCCAAATGACTCAGGTACTAAATTAGAAATTGAGGTTTCTAAGCAGCACAGATGGCTCCTGAAGGAGCATTTGCCTTGAGAGCAGAGTTCCGAATATCCTTCCTGAAGGTGATAGGAAGCCACTAGGGTTATGAGCAAGAGTGACAAAAGAAAAGTGACACTTTCAGAAATCAATTTGTAACTGGTGTGGAGAATGTGCCAGAAAGGGCAGAGTTGAAGGCAAGAGAGTTCGCAAGCTTCTGCTTTGTGTCTGCCACGAAATAGTATCTCTCACATCGAACTTCACGTACTCATTGGAGTAACGATACGATGCTAGGATTTGTGTAGTCATTTGGCAGGTTGAATGCCTCATTGAGACACAATGGTTGTGACAGAATCATGCTGCTGTTAAACTCTCTACTCATGTGAGAGAAGAAAGCATACAGTAATAACTTAGGGGACATTTGACAGGTAGGGACCTTAGATCACCTACTGTGATGATGAGCACTCTCCAAAGTGATTCCAATTTGGTTCTTCACCAAACCATCTGAACTAATACTTAGAGTTTTCAGTCCTTCACTCCAAGTTAGAATGTACCTGATGACTAGACAGGTTGGGAAATAGCTGCCACAATCCAAAAGATTGTTGTGTTAGGAGCAGCGGGCTACTTTCCCGGCACCCGGCCGCCCGCACGGCTAGCTTTACCTGAAATAATTACACAGAAACTGTATTCTTTTAAACACTGCCTGGCCCATTAGTTCCAGTTTCTTATTGGCTAGCTCTTACATATCGATCTAACCCATTTCTAATAATCTGTGTAGCTCCACGAGCTGGCTTACCAGGAAAGATCTTAACCTGCATCTGCCTGGAGTGGGAGAATCATGGCGACTCACTGACTCAGCTTCTTTCTCCCAGCATTCTGTTCTGTTTACTCAGCCTACCTAATTTTATATCATATGAAAGGGCCAAGGCAGTCTCTTTATTTAACCAATGAAATTAACACAAAACAGAAGACTCTTCCCCCATCAGAAGATTATTGAGTCATCTGGTCACAGAAGAAACTGACTTCAGGGGATTACTAATTCCAATTAAAACTTTTCAACAGGAGACAATGGCAAACCATGTGAGAAAAATCAACAAATAATTTAATTAAGACTGGAGATATAGCTCATAGCTTAGTAAGGAAAGTGCTTGCAAGCATAACAACATGAATTTGGTTCTCTAGAACCTAAGTTAAAAACAATAAAAGACATGAAAGTCAAGCAAGCAAAATTTAGGAAATCCCAATGCTTGGAAGGTGAAAGTAAGTAGAAAACTAAACACCTCCCTCCCACCTCAGCTATCCACCTTTGCCTGCTAAGTGGGTGCTAAGATGGAGGCAGATCATGTCACCAAAAAGAAATGTAGATATATAACACATAAGGAATGGTAATTGAAGTTTTACCCTAACCACCACATACATGCATACAAGCTTTTACATGCTTGCACATACACAAAACAACAACCACACAATAATAAATAGCAATAATAATAAATAGATGGTTATTTTTGAAAATAAATGTCAAAATAAAAAGGATGCATTGTGACATTTTCTCCATGGATATGATAGCATCTGAGAGCCCTTCCCAGAAGAAAGGAAGTAGAAACTGAGAACAGAGAGTAAACACATAGCCCAGGGAATTATTTTAGCAAGAAGAGAAGGCTATAAATGACTGATCAGTATTTGAACAGAATTAAATAGACACAGAACTAGGAGGATTTGATGCCACTATAAAAAAAAAAAGAAAAATGGAATCTAACCCTATAACTATTAAAAGTAACAAGCATTGCCATTGGGTACAGGGCTACCACTAGGTGAGAAAATATAATGACTTAACTCTGAATGAAATGAATGAATGAATGAATGAATGAATGAAATTTAGGTCCTGGCAATGCTGAAGCATGCATGGGCAGCCCAAATATAGCAATTCTGTTGAACTTGTCCATATTGGGTTTCATGGTCTAAGCTGAAAAGGATGATTGACCAAGTTGAAGAGAGAACTCTGAAACAACTCACAGTGAACCAAGTAAAGCCCACCACACTTTTCTCTGAACGACTGGGAGGTAGACTGTACATGCAGAAAGAAAATACGGCCCGGGAGACAACTACAGGGGTTTGATCTTATCAGTTAGGCCCGTCCAGTCTGACTGACAGGGCTCTACCTCCTGAAAGAAGCACCTGATGTATGGCGCTGCCTTGGACCAGAAGATCTTGAGTTTTTTTGTGATTCATCACATAAGCCAGACAGATCTTTGTCTGCATGATGAAGCTGGACCAACTTGTATAAGACACTAAGGCTGCAATGCTGCATCATATAGCTCTATTTTGGAATGAGGAAAGATCTAAAGTTCAAGTTTGCTTTTAGTTTATTTTGATGATGGCATTGGGCAAGAAGGATCTTGGGTCTCAGGCTCATATGTTAGATCACAAACTATCAGAACTCTTTTTAATAAAGTGGGGGTTGCTTATTTTTCTTTTCCTATTGAATGACTTTAACCTTGTTCAGGATTAAGGTTCATGTAATTCTGGGTCTCCTAATGATTTGGCCACCCCAAGTTCATCCTGACTTCTTTCAAGGCTGCATTTGGACTCAGGTAAGCTGTCTTCAGGGGTTAGAGCAAAAATAACAAAGCAAGCCAAACTTAAAGGTAAAGCTATGGTTCAAGTAACATAGAGAACCATGTACACCATCAATAGCTTCCATTCCAACTTGAGTGAACTGTCTCCACTCCTATCTCCTGAGGGAAAAAAGAGGTACCACTCAGGAATGTGCTCTCGGCCATCACCTGCATTCCAGCCCGCATCAAAGAGAAGGATCCCTTTTCCTATTGTACATTAGTACCTTTACACACACACACACACACACACACACACACACACACACACACACACACACACACTGTATTTCATCCCTTTTGACTACCTAGGACCCTTCCTTTTCTTCTAAACTGTTGTTTTTACCTTGTCTTTCGCATACCTTCATCTCTTCCCTTTCAAATGGATCCTTTTCATCTTTAGCAACACCCAGGGCTCTCCTTCAATTTAAGAAGCTTTGCAGAGTTGCATCTCTCTGTGTCCATACTATTATGTACCCCTCAGCATCCCTTCAATGTTATATTTTTCGGGAAAGTGGTCCGATCTCATCATGTCCATTTTGCCATCAGCTTATCTAACCCTCTCCAATATGCCCTCCACCCACCAAACCACTAAAGTTCTTCTCAGTTCTCCTTGTGGTCGCTCACCTTAGGCCAGAGTCAATGGGCATTTTCAGTTTTCACCTTATTGAACTGTTAAGAATTACTTTTAGGAGTGATCATGACTTCATTTAAGAAACTCTTTCCCAGGCTCCAGTAAGAAGGGCGACATCACTTTCTGTTCTCTATAAAAGTTGTTTTTTTCTGTGTCTTCCTCCCTGATCCAGCCTGCGCTACTTGACTGATGCTTGGCTAATTTAAGTATCATTCCCTAGCCATTTTCTGTTAATATTTTTCTTCTAGTGATGATTTCCATCTATATAATCTAAACATCTATACAATAATAAATTATAGTGTATATATTCACTCTGCTCCTCTCCTCTGAACTCTAGAATACAAATTCAGCTTCCTACTTTAATATATTCATTCGTATAAAAGCTCTTGAACTTCATAATGTCCCAGAATGAACTCGAGTTCCCCTCTCAACTTCTGATTTTCCTGTATTACCCCTTCTCTCAGTAATGTAAGTGTGTAAATTTCAGAACTGTATGAGTAATCTTTTAAACATCCATTTTTAAACCAACCCTAATCCTTGAGACTCTTAACTCTTGAGTATCCCTGGCCTTCATTCAGTTGTCATCACCCCTGGAGCTCTCACACTAGACCAAACCCCTCTTGTTTTCCCTGTATCTCAATACTTAGTTCCTAACTGGTTTTCCTGTATTTATTCTTGACTCCTTCCAGATGGTTCTCTATGCTGTGTGCATTCCATCATATTCTAAACCTGAAACTATCATTCTCAGTTTTAAGTCTCTTTCTGTCACCTTCTCCAGATTTACTAAAATCCTACAAGCCCTTCACAATCTCATGTTTACCAGACTTTCCATTCTCTATCTTAACTCACACATTTTCTTTATGATTTTTCAGGGTAAACTACACAGACTGCTCCGAACTACCCTCCCTTCTCTCTCTCCCCCTCACTATATGTGTGTGTACGTGTGCACATGCATGCATGTGTGTATACTTCACATTCATGTACTTCTCTTAGTTCACTCAAACACTGTCATTTTAAAATATACATGAAAAAAATCCCTGAGACATTCACATCCTGACATCATAGTCTTTTCTGTCACCAAAACAGAATATAAAAGTCTTTTTTTCTTTGCCCATTACCCAGACACTAGTACTCTAACATTACAAAATATAATTAATAATTATTACTTATTAAAAATTAAATGACCCCCTCCCACTATACTACAATCTCTCCAAAGTGGTATTCCTTATATAAAATAATTTTAGCCCACAGTAACCTCAAATATTCTCTGATTTTTTTCTGTTAAATTAAGTAAGAGGTCAGAAACAGGAGTCAACTTAAAGTTAGTAATAATAATAATAATAATAATAATAATAATCCCCAAATCTCAAAATCAAGTTAGAGTCAAGCTAGCAGAAAGGTAGTCTCATGTCCTTTTACTCATATTTACTGTCATGAATGTAAGAAGTTCATCAAGCAGCCTTAAAGAGGACCAACCAAGGTAGAGTTATCCTCTTACAGGATTGCTCTATAAAGTAAAAAAGGATGTATTTTTTTCAACATTGATTTGTGTGGGAATATTGTTCATGCAAAGTCCAGAGGAGAACAGGTGGAGTTGGTTCTCTCCTTCCACCATGTGGGTTAGTCCCAGGGCTTGAAACATGTCATCATGTTGGGTAGCCAGTGACATTGCCCACTGCTTCATCTCAACAACTCTGTAAAAAAATGTCTTATTAAGTAAAACAGCTATAGATTGATGGGTAGATTTGGTTTAAGCTCATATAATGCGGCATCAGACAGACAGCAGGAGTCTTTAGTCCCAGGTACCTTAGTACCCAGAAACGTGCCTGGCTCATAAACAATTCCATTAGTGGCTTGTTGTGACTGAATAAGTGGTCCACCCTCTTATTTCCTTAACAGGAAGATTCCTTGACTATATTTGTTGAATAATTAAATCTTCTCTTTGAAGAGTCAGGCTGTCCTTAGAGGGATTAAAATCAAAGCTTCAAAAAAAAAAATAACATAGACTCATATATGATATGGATTCTGAAAATGGTGGGCTACTCAAAATAATCCTGTTCAGATAATTCTGAATCCTATTTATTTTGTTAATTGCTATTAATTCTTGACAATCAACTAAAGTATGATGTTTTTCAGAAAGCCTTCTTGATTCCCAGTGTTTAATATTCAACATCCCCACATAATACTCCCAAAAGAGTGTAGCACTATGGGAATATCTTTTTCATAACACGGTTCCCATTTAAAAAAAAAAATTCACTGATCTTCTCCCCGAGTCTCTAACTTCATTTGGGAAAGTAACATTGTCTTATTCTTCTAATAATTCTTAATTCCTAATATAGTATCTGGCACCTAGTAGATGCTAAATACATTTCTGTTAAAGTGAACTCAATTCTTGAAGATTTTCATAGATGCTATCAATTTTATAACCTGATTCACTCATGCATTAGCTTCCAGCTAGTTTTTTCAACTAATCCCTGTTCATACCTGGGAGAAATGATAACGTATCATTTCATAAAGACTTTCTGGACTGCTTTCAAGGTGCAGAATGTCATCTTGAAAGAATTCTAATCAATAATGGTTTAAATTAGATATCAGAGAATCCAATGCATACATAAGTGCTTGCAGTATTTATATAAAGCTAAACTCAACAGCTTTTCCCATTTCTTTCCTTCATTTAGCAGGACATTTTAGCTGATATTTCTGAACTGCTTGGTAGAGCTAATGCATTTTTATTAAAGCCTCGTTGTCTCTGTGGCATTCTACCATGATTCTCATGAGTCTTCATTTTATGTATACTTTTCCTTTGTTTGCTTTATTGTCAGAAGAAAAGAATTTACTTTGATTCTAGTTAAATAAATAAGGCTTATCTAAGTTGCATGTAAAACTTAAAAATGCAGGGCTGAAGAGATGTCTTAACATGTGAAGTGACTTGTCACCAAGTCAGACAATGTGAGTTCAATCCACACGTGACAGAAGGAGAGAAGGAGAGAGCCAAGTTGTCCTCTGATTTCTCTATATGTGCACTGTGGCACACACACACATGCAAAATAAATGCGGTTTTTAAAAGTTAATTCTAATGTAGGGATCAGCTCTTCCCTCAGCGTTGTATAACATGTGGTCAATAGAGATCTTTCCATGGGTTTCTTTTCTCTCCAAATCACTTTTCTGGGATATTCTGGAGTTAAAGAGACTGCAACAACATCCAAGGCACAGTGGAAATGGAGTTCACGTGACTTCCAAAGGCTAGGCCACCGTGAGTCCATACACTCCATATAATAACTCTCTTCAGGAAATGTGTTTCCCATGTGCATACCTACCAGATAGTGTTAAAGCATCGCAATGCACAGAAACATTTCCTTTAAAGTTAAACTGTGAGAAAAGTGTATAATTGCTTAAGCGAATTTTCTTTTTAAATGATAAATGGAAACAATGTATTGCAATGTCTTCCTGTGGTGGGGTTTATCTTCAGAAAAAAGAATAAAGGTTAAGGCAGGAGGGTTGTTTTTCCATGTTCTTAACAGCTCTTCCATTTCCAAAAGGATTTGTGATTATCAACATTTTGCAGCATGTTTTGCTCTTGTTCTCTTGCACCTTCTCTTTCTTGATGCTATACATACACACATGCACACACATACGTGCACACACAAACACACAATCTGCATTTGTATCTCAACACAAAGCTCTAGCAAGATGCTTTAAAGCTTATTGTATTTCCCTGACTGATTTCCGTTGCAGTCATTTCATTATCGCCAGTCATTTCCCGTTTCTCAAATGTCTTGCCTCAACACATCTGACATTGTTCCAGGTTCCACTTTGGATCAACAGCCTAAGTATTGTTGCTCTGCAGCGGCCCCTGCTGGCCGCAGACACTCTCCAAAATACCTGGCCTTTCTCAGTTGGGCTTGTCAAGGCTGGGGCTTAATCCTGGGGGAGCCATGCCTCAGTCTAGCCGAAGTAGCCACTGTCTGTCTCACCAGGAGTGATTTAACAATCAGCAAATCCTGGACCAGGGCTGCCTGCCATCTGCAGAGTACCAGCTGGTCATTGTTACCAGGGTGGAGGGAGGATGCCAGGCGAATGCAAGAGTTTAGCACGAGTTTTTCTTTGTTTCTAGACACATTAAGTAAGAGGAGAGAGATAGTCGAAGCTGTGACTAAAATAATAAAAGGAAATCAATGCAGAAAAAACAGTCCACCTGAAAATCTTCAGCTGAAGCACAAGTTGTGACATGATGTCAAAGAGGCATTCTTTTCAGAGAGAAAGCAAATTAAATTATGCTCACACCGACTGCTCTTCCAATGACTCTTGATAAATGCTTAGGAGAGGAAAAGCTCCCTTTCTGCTTGACCTTAAGAGCTGTCTTACCCTAGGTCTTAAATGTTCAAATGTGAACATAAAACATTGCTTCCTTCATCGCATAAAAGTATTTTCAACCTGTTCCCTTTAGCTGTTGCTTATCATTGGCTCATGCATACAGACAAGGTACGGGTGCATATATAGATGGAGGTATGGATATATTAATTCTGAGCTGAAGAAGAAATACATTCATCATTCAGGATGACAGAAGCAGAGTGGAATATACTCAGGTGATTGCAAATTGTTTTGCCATGCAGCCATGAAAACTCCCTGCAATGGAAAGAAAACGGAGCAGGCCAGGTTATGATAATAGAAAATAGCTGTTTTTCTCACATTTATAATTATACTTAAACCAGTCTTCCTAAAGAGAGTGACATGTATATATTTGTAATAAATACACTATTCCTCTAAGACTGAGTTGAATTAAAATACAAGACTGGAGAACTAATCTACATGAGCTTGAATAATGCAGTGGAAAAAAACAGGATGTTGGTTGGGAGAAATGAAGGATACAAGAACAATACGAGACAGGAAACAGGACGCAGAAGACACTGGCTTCAAGATTTGTAGTATGTGTCTATTTTGGGACAAGGAAATTTATACTTAAGAGGAAGGGTGAATAAGCATAAAACAATGGAAGAAACGCTACATTTTTGTACATAATCTTTACAGGAAGAGCATCCTTCTAGTGTGAGCTCAGAGTCCCTTCCAACTCACATTTGATGAATGGTGTAATTTAACTTCATGTTAAATATGGAAAACCAAGTGTGTCTGTTCCTAAGAGACTATCAACCAGGCAGGGAGTCCTGTAGGTCAGCCTGTGGTTTTTTAAAGACCTTTTGCGTAGCAGTGAAACATGATGGACAAGGCAGAGTAGCAGTGTCCACCAAGGCACAGATGATGAGAGAGTTTACAAAACTAAATCTCCACAGTGCCTCTTTGTTTTCCCTATTTGAAAATAAATTTTTCCTGAAGAGCCATATAACGTCGCAATTCAGACTGATAAAACTAAACACCCTCTTAGGCAAAGTGAACAAGCTGAGAGTTGTTAAGAAAAAAGAAAAGCCAAAGAAGTCAACACAAAGTGCTGTATGTCCCCTCGATGCACAAAATAAACTTTCAATTAGTGACAGAGGGCTTTGACTTATGGTAAAACTTAGCTTTACATGTCAATGTACATGTTGAGAAACAGTCAAATCATCTGACCTTCATATGTACTCAAATTGGTAGACACTTTAAACATTCTACCCCAAGCCAGGTGGTGGTGGCACACACTCGGGAAGCAGAGGCAAGCAGATCTCTGTGAGTTCGAGGCCAGCCTGGTCTACAAGAGCTAGTTCCAGGACAGACTCCAAAGCTACAGAGAAACCCTGTCTCCAAAACCCAAACCAAACCAAAAAAAAAAAAAAAAAAGCTACCCCAAAATATCACTTCCGTAGAACCATGCAAAATCTCACATGTATTACCATCTCAGCAAGAGGAATGTCCTAGAATTTATTCACTGATAATGAATTAACAATAGAAGGAGTATATTCATATGTTATTGTGTGGTAAAAAAATATTAAGTAATGTCTCATTATGCCAATGGGTACATGTTCCTTTGACAGCCTCCTTGGCAGCGATTTAAAAATTTGAATCTTGGGGGCAGGGGAAAATGTCAGGAGAGCCCAGCTTATTAAATTTTGTAAATCATAAGGCTTGTCTGCAAATGCTGAGCCCTGCTGCTGATTTAGATGTTGGCCTAGAAACTCTGCTGTGGGGACCGTTAAACGGGTCCAGAGTTTAAGTTGCACAGTAAATTATACTCCAAAGAAAGAGACTTCACATCCTGTTTCCGTCCGTGCTGTAGCAGCTCTAGGAGACTGGTCCAGTTTTCCCGGGGATGTGCCAGGGTAGCTCCTCTGGATGGAGCTGAGTCCACCTGGAGCTCCTGTCAAGTTCTGTGACTTCTAATATCAAAATGGAGAACTAAATTAAACTAGGTTTTTTTTTTTTCTATTTGAACAATTTTCTCAACTCGAGTGGAGAGAACCAAAATTCTTTTTAGGTGACGGCAGCTTGTACAGTCACTTTCAACATGGGGCTGTTGTTAAAAATAGCAAGGACGACCTGCTTGGTAGTTGAAAAATAAAGGGTTGTCATTTTGAATCTTTTCCCTTAAAAGGAATAATGAATTGTCTATAGCTACTCTGACTAAAACACCCAGTTAGAGTCCACAAATAAATGAGGCCATAAAGAAAGCAAAGTCATATGTCAAAGAAACCTGATGCAATTAATCATTCTTTGTAGTAATTCTGTGACGGATCTTTCTAATGCTTTTTGTTTCTGAAGTGTAAACTGCTAGTTGGTGGTCAAGAGCTTATAAAGTTATCTAAAGTTAGAAAAATGCTCAAAAACATTTCCCTTAAAAAGTAAAGTTTTGAAAGTTTCTAATACTCAACCATTTCTTTTAAATTAGCTAAGAAATAATTTTAAACACAAAGTAAAGAGAAATTGTTTATTGTTTATGTTTATCTTGTTTATATCTTGAAAATATTCTATTTTGTAGCTATTAAATAACCTTAACATTTTACTGACTGAAAACATATATTTAATTTGCCCCTGAGGTTACTTTTATTAAAAATTTCCGCCTCCTCCCTGCATCCCATTCCCCCCCTCCCCACTCCTCTCCCCGTCCCTCTCCAGTCCAAAGAGCAGTCAGGGTTCCCTGCCCTGTGGGAAGTCCAAGGTCCTCCCGCCTCCATCCAGGTCTACGAAGGTGAGCATCCAAACAGGCTAGGCTCCCACAAAGCCAGTAGATGCAGTAGGATCAAAACCCAGTGCCATTGTCCTTGGCTTCTCAGCAGTCCTCATTGTCTGCCACGTTCAGAGAGTCCAGTTTTATCCCATGCTTTTTCAGTCTGAGGTTACGTTTTTAAATCACCATAAGAAAAAAAACATCTTATTCAAAATCACTGAGGATGGAGCCCTCTCATAGCAGACATTTTTAAGTGATGGTCCATGATAAGCACAATGCATCCTGTTCTATGAACCTCATAAGCATGGAAACTTCACATAGTTTTCATGGCAAATTAGTCTCAACCAATTGCTATTACTAATTCAAATTTATGAAACCATTTTCAGAGAAAACGAAAATTAATGTCAATAATTTATTGAGCCCTCCCTATTGCCATTAAAGATTCTTAAAATCCAGTATCCTCACAGTGTAAGTTAAAGATCCTTAGAATCCAGTACCCTCACACTGTAATGGAACCCAATGCAGTTTTCTTAGATTCATTTTTTAAAATTCCCCCTTTGATTGTTTTTTATGTTAAAACATTAGAATCAAGTCTGGTAGATATGATTAAAATGTGGTTTGCTATCAATAGGAGAAGGAAAGGCCAGAAATCAATACCGTGAAAGCTAATAAAGACAAATGTTCTGTGATTCACCAGGGAAGAAATAATGGATGAAAAAATGAATATGATTCAGCAGTGTAACACTGTCACCAAAAGGCAAATGCTCTATCGGATTGCATTAATAGACATATCATGTAAAACAAGAAAAGTGATTTTCCAATAGCAGCACTTCCCAGCACCATAGGCTCAAACTGGAAAGTTCCTACACTTTGGGACACAACCGTTACATAGGAGACTATGTAGTGTTCATAAGAGGACATTTGTTAAAGCACAAAGATAAATAAACAAATAAAATAGATGATAGACCATTAGAAAAAGAAAGCCCATTAAGCACAAAGTTCTCTTCATGTCTGACATTCAGAGATGAGGGGAACTGAATCTATGTTCAGTCCTAGAAAAGTCCCCGAAGAGAGGACATTATTATTGCACCATGACATGCATAAAGGGAGCAAGGCTTAAAAAAGAAGTTGGTATCCAGCCATAATGAACGATAGAGTTTGGAAAAAAAATGCATTCCAGCTGGGATTTTTTTTCCAGACAATATTTACATTAAACAGAAAAAAAATCACTTTCACATAGTCTCTAGGCCCTTGTCCCTAGGTACACTCAAAATAACCAGGATGGTCAGAATTTTCAAAGGAATTTCGGATTAATGAGTGTATGACAACGGACATCTTCGAACATTTGTCATTATTTCTTGGTTCATATGACATGATCTTTAGTCAGATTAGCTGAAAGAGCAAAACTGTATCTGGGAAAGTGCAGTCCAGAGTTACAAAGCAGAGGGGCCACTCATGGCCATATGTCCATGAATTCCTTAGACTGAAAATACAGAATGTAACACTGACTACATTGTTGAGAACCGAGAGTATTCTAAGCCATGTCCTGTATTTCTTATAATTAAAACTCAATTTAGCCCTCAAACAGGTTAAAGAGCTATGTCCTATTGGCCTGCGGTTTCTGTTTTACAAATCTAAAGCTCAAGATGAGGAAGGTCCAGTTGTTTTCATGGATGAGTTTCCAGAGTCCAGACCAAGATCCTGAGTACCTTTAAGGCTAGCTATGATTCCCAAGAAGCTAGACTGTCCCTCAGCCACCTCTGAGAATAATGTAAAGTCTGAAAGGAGCTAGTGGGAGCTAGTGTCCCCAGCTTGGATGACTCCTTATGTACTAGTAGGTAATGGTAGTCAGAGACCGACAACAGAAGAAAAAAAAAAAAACACCTATGAAGCAGAGGAGAAAATTAGAATAGAGATAAGGAAATGTTATGGTCTATGGATGACATTAACATTCATGTAGATATAAAGCCCAAAAAAAGAGTCCATCCTCAGACTTTCTAAAATCTGAGTAGTTTAGAGTTTTGCCTTTCTGTGATAATTTTAGGAAACTTTTTCTGAGTGTGGCATATTAAATTAAGTCCTACAAATTCTGAGCGTATGTGATTTACATAAATCCCAACACTGCTTTGGAAACATCACACTAGGGGGGCTTCAAAGGAAGCATGCAATTTCTATCTAATATAGATTAATTTAATATTTAATTTCTGACTAATGTAGATTAATCTCATTAATAGGGGCAACTAACTACAAAAAATTCATATCTCCCAGGCTTGCAACTCTCATGCTAAGAACAGGCAATTGGAGGTGGAAACTGAAAAGCAATCCAGAATGTGGCCATGATTATGATAATTATCTAAATCATCTCACTTACAGTATAAATGTAAGCGATTCAGAAACCTTAGTCAAAGATACACTCATGACATAGGAATATCTAGCTACTAAATACACTTTGCATTCATATTGTCTCATAAAAAAATCAATGATTTAACTAAATTCCTCTGGCCCTCAGAGCTTCCAGATATTTCCATGTGCCTTGATGTCCTTTTTCACTTTGTTTCCCTCTATTCTCTGAGCTGGATTCATTGGATTCATACCATACTTCCTCCATAATAATGGAAATATATGGCAAAGGGATGATCTTAGAGTAGATGGAGGACTCTCATCTCCATCACTGTGTGCTACTGAGGGCAGAGCCCCAGTTACCTTGATATTTTATTCCTCCCCACTGTCTAAGGACCTTGGAGATCAAGTTAATTCATAATGGTTCATTTATCTCTTGTAGATAAAATTTCACAAATAAATAATTATACTCATTCTTCTCAAGGAATTTTTTTTCAAAACTCCTGTGTGAAGGATAAAACTTTCTCTAACCCAACTTCAAGTTGTTGCATGTAATACTGGCAAATAGATGAATTTAATATTAGAGTCAGAAAGTTATTTCTCTGGATTCTCATTCCTGAGTTGTCCTAAAACTAAAACAACACTAAACCAGTTACATTATATTCAAAGCCAGCTCACTATTGTGCTTTATGGTATATCTAGGATTGACAAAACATTGTCCAACCTAGACACACATCAAATATTGGTTCAGATATTTATATACTTTGTCAACTTGGTCCTATGTCCTTTCTATGTATTTAATAATTATTTCTGCAGCATGATTATGAAGATTAGCAACAAAATCAAATTGTTATGATGTTGTTCATAGCAGATTCCCAGTGAATGGTGTCTTTTAAGAACATGTACAAGGGCTGGGGAAAGAGCTCATTCAGGAAAGTACTTACCTTGCTGACATGAAGACGTAAGTTTGGCACCCTGATAACACATGTAAAAGAACTCCGGCTTGATGTTACACACTTATAATGCCAGTGCTGAAGTGGCAGAAACAGTCAAATCCAGGGAGTTTACTGGCTGGCCAGCCTAGCCTACGTGGCTAGTTCCAGGCCTGGGAGAGGCTCTATCTCAAAAACCAAAGTTTATAAAGAATGTCACCATGGGTTGATGCCTGTATTCCCCTCATGACATGTACAGACATGTACAAAACATCCCCTTCACACATGTTCACATAAAAGGAGATGCATATGTCCATTTCATGTTGCACACATTTAATAAAATGTTTAAAATGTTGTTGGAAAGACAAGAAAATACCAAAATAAAGCAGTGATTTTTACATAGCAAAAATTTTTTAAATTGGAATTGCAAGGAACTCTGCCAAGCTTCTATTCCCATAGACCTCGTTTGTGGCTCTAAACATCTGCAGTGATAGGGAGCACTGAACGAGAGAGGGTCCAAAGCACCACACTTTCCATCCTAGAATCTCAGCTCTTATTTATTTGGTGCATGAGGTTTCCAAATAAGACGTTGTTTAACGGCAAGGGAGATGGCTAAGTGGTTAAAGAGAAATGATTAGATTTTGGATCCTCAGAACCCATGTTAGTGCAACATGAATGCGATTGGTAATTTTAACTGCCAATTTGATACTATCTAGAATCACTGGAATTTTCTACATGTAGGCATGTCTGTGGTGTTTCTCTTGACTACACAATTGATGGGTGGCACTGTTTCCCAGGTTTCGATCCTGGACTATATAAGGAGGAGGTGAGCTGAGTCATGAGTATGCATACAGCAATCATGTTATCTTTGCTCCTGACTGTGCATGTGACTAGCTGCTTCATGTTCTTGCCTTGACTTTCCTATAATCGTAGACTGTAACTATAACTGAGAATTAAAAGTAAAAGGAACAATTTTACCCCAAGCTGTTTTTAATCCAGTGAATTTTGTCACAGCACATAAAAAGGAGAAGAAAAAAAAAGAAAGAAACTAATACAGTAGGGCATAGCAGCTGACCTGCAATTCAAGCCTTAAAAGGCAGAGACAGGGAATCCCCTGAGCAAGATGGCCAACAAACCTAGCCTTATTGAAGAGCTCTGGGTATGGCTGAACTGGGTAAGGCTGAAATTGTCCAAAAAAAAAAAAAAAAAAAGAAAGAAAGAGAGAGAGAGAGAGAGAGAGGAAGAGTGATATGGGGAAGATTATTGACATAAACTTGGACATCTACATGCTCCAGCACACATCTATGCACACACACACATACACACCACCACCCTATCACAACCACTACCATACCACATATCTATATGAATAAAAAGAAGAAAAAGACATTCTTAGCTTAGAGTTCATTTTAGTTAAATAAAGTTGGAAACTATGAGATATCTAGAACATAATTAAATGTATTTTTTAAATCTTTAAATGTTGAAAAATTAAAAGAGTATATGTATACTAAAAATATGTAATCTACCCTAGTTCAAAAATTTCTAAAGTCAAAAGGAAAAATTGGTTAAATGCCCTTACAAATTGCTGGAGATTATTATACAGAACAATACTTCTATTTTGGTTGTACTAGGGAGTGAACCTAGGACATGACAATACAAGACACTCTACCACTGGGCTACAGCCCCTAGAATAGAACACTTTTAACACCAAAGCAAAATCTTTTTTTTTCACTTATTGAAAACAGATTTTTCTAGCTCCATCCATTTGCTTTCAAATTTCCCGGTGTCCTTGTTTTTAACAGCTGAGTAATACTTCATTGTGTAAGAGTATTAATCCTGAATGGGGTAACCCAGACTGAGAAAGACAAACATGGTATATACTCACTCAAAAGTAGCTATTAGCTGTAAAATAAGCATAACTATGCTCCAGTCCACAGACCCAGAGAGACTAGTTAGCAAGGAGGGTTCATAAAGGGACACCTGGATCTCCTTGAGAAGGGGAAATAGAAGAGATTTTGGGAGTGAACTGAGGGCAGGTGGGAATGGGAACATGAATAATCAGGATCAGATTGGGGCAGGGGCAGAGCCAACCCAGCCATATAACCATCAACCTGCAGTCTGTCCTGCCTATGGGATGTGCTGGCATTGGTGCCTAGCCCAACAGAGAGATTTCATCCAGCAACTGATGGAAAAAGATGCAGACCTGAAACCAAAACATTAGGTGGAATTCAGGAAATCTTGCAGAAAAGGGGAGAAAGGATTATAGGAGCCCGGGAGGGGAGGTCAAGGATAGCACAAGAAAACTTAAAGAATCAACTAACCTGGGTTCATAGGGGCTCTCAGGGACTGAACTGACAACCAGGGAACCTGAATGAGACTGACCTAGACACTCTGTCTATGCGTTACAGTTGTGTAACTTGATCTTTTTGTGGGATTCCTAACAGTGGGAGCAGGAGCTGTCTCTAACTCTTTACTGTCTTTGGGGCCCTACTCCTCATACTGGATCACTTTGCTCAGTCTTACCACATGGGGAGGAGCTTAGTCTTATTACAACTTGATAAGCCATGTTTTGTTGATATTCATTGGAGACTTGCCTTTTCCTAAACAGAAACAGGGAAGGAGTATATTGGGGAGGGAGGAGAACAGAGAAGCGAAGGGGAGAGGGACTGGAAGGAGAGGAGGGGAGGAGAAACTTTAATTTGGATGTAAAATAAATAAATTAATTAACACAAGTAAATAAATAAATAAAATTAGAGGAAAAAAGAAAATAGATTTTCCCCCAACATAATATAACTTAATTATAGTTTTCCTTTCTCCACACCTCCCAATTCCTCCCCATCTAAATCCTTTCCCTTTCTGTCTTTCCTTAGAAAACAAACATGCTTCTAAAGGGGCAACAAAAAATAAATACAATAAAATTAAATACAATAAGATAAAAGCTAACACATTGGGATTTGAAAAAAACAAACAGAAGGAAATGGGCAAAATAGAAGTCAAAGAAACTGAGACCCACTTGTTCACACATTCAGAAATCCCACAAAAATACTAACCTAGAAACCATGATTAATATGCAGAGGACTTGGTATAGACCTGTGCAAGCCCTGGCATGCTACCTGTTTCTGTGAGTTCACATGAGCTTTGGTCATTGTTATTTTTTTTTTTAGAGAGCCTTGCTTTTTGTAGCTCCCACATTTCTTTCTGTCTACTCTTCTGCAGAGCTCCCCAAGTCTTAAGGGGAGACTAATGGAAACATCCAGTTGAAGACTAAGTGTTCCAAGGTCTCTCTCTGAGTAATGTCTGTATTTGTTCCCATCTGCTGCAGGAGGAAGCTTCTCTGATGATGGCTGAGCAAGGCACTGATCTTTGAGTATAGCAGAATGGCATTAGGAAATACTTTAGTGCTTTATTTTATGTATTACTTATTTATTTATCTATTTTACATCCTAACTGTAGTTTCCCCTCCTTCCTTTCCTCACAGGCCCTCTCCCTAAACTCCCCCTGGGTGCTTTCCCCCAGTCGACTCCTCCACAGTTTCTGTTCAGAATATCTCCATGGATATTGTTGACAAGACATGGCATAACAAGCTGTAGTAAGACTAAGCACCTCTCCATACATTAAGGCTGATCAAGGCAGCCCAGTATGAGGACTAGGGTCTCAAAAGCCAATAAAAGAGTCAGAAACAGTCCCTGCTGCCACTGTTAGGAGTCCCAAAGGAAAACGAAGTTACACAACTATAACATACATGCAGAGGGCCTAGGTCAATCTAGTATAAACTCCCCGGTTACTGGTTCAGTCCCTATGAGCCCAGGTTATTTGTGGTTTGCCTTGTGATGTCCTGAACCCCTCTGGCTCCTATAACCCTTACATCCTCTCTTCATAAGTATTCCCTGAGCTCAGCCTAAGTTACATTTTTTTTTTCTTTTAAGAAGAGCGGTATTTGGTCTTGTCCTACGTCCCTTGGCTATCTAGTCTCACGTTCTTGATCACCAAGAAGTGTCAAGTATGGGCTTCATCACATGGAGTGGGTCAAATTTAAGTCAAATCAGACACCGCTTGGTTACTCCCACAAGCTTTTTTTTTTAGAATCATTTTTTTTCCAGTTCATTTTGGCTTGAGAAATTTTATTTCATTATTTAATTTTACATTTTATTATTTATTTATTTATTTTAAATTTATTTATTTATTAAGGATTTCTGCCTCCTCCCCGCCACCGCCTCCCATTTCCCTTCCCCTTCCCGGATCAAGTCCCTCTCCCTCATCAGCTCGAAGAGCAATCAGGGTTCCCTGACCTGTGGGAAGTCCAAAGACAGCCCACCTCCATCCAAGTTTAGTAAGGTGAGCATTCAAACTGCCTAGGCTCCCCCAAAGCCAGTACGTGCAGTAGGATCAAAAACCCATTGTCATTGTTCTTGAGTTCTCAGTAGTCCTCATTGTCCGCTATGTTCAGCAAGTCCGGTTTTATCCTAGGCTTTTTCAGACCCAGGCCAGCTGGCCTTGGTGGCCTCAAGGGGTACCAGTATGCACGTGTGCATGCACACACGCACAACTAGGAAGAAAGAAAGAAAGAAAGAAAGAAAGGAGGAAAAATTTTAATTGACTTAAATATATGTATTTTATCAAGTTCCTAAGAAATTAATTTTATTTCTTGTTTTTTTCTAAAAATCTATCATATTCCCTTTCTCCTTAGCAACAAAACCTTCATTTCCTATATTTTAAACATTTAATACAAATTCTTTGATTTTCCCTTTTCTCATAATTATTCAGTCAATAGGTTCATTTCCATTGAATCTAATCATTCTCCATTACTGGGATGCCAAATTTCCATTTTTATCACAATTATATTCACCTAAGACATTTATTTCTTAACATTTATATCCACATTTTCCTTTTCTCATTTCCCAACATACATCGCATGAACAGTGAAGAAGAGAATCCAGTAAAGCATTCAAATAATTACACAAACATTTCCATCAACACGAGTCTGCCATCACATCAAAACCGAAATGATAGAAGATGTATTATCATAGATGCCAGCAGCCGAAATCAGCTCTCACTTGCCAGCCAAAGCTAAACATAAAGTGCTTAGATGAGCATGGGGGTGTTGCCAGAGAAATGAAGCACTATGGGTTTGGATGACAGTTACACTGACAAGAAACACAGGAAGTCTAGCCGTTCAGGGCTCTAGAAGAAAGTGTCCATCTTGTCAAACTGCCCTTGAGAGCAGGGAGCTCAAGTTGAGAAGATGATCTGGAGTTAGGAGCCTGTGTTTTCTCTACAAGAAGGTGGACATATGGAATATACCAATGAGGTGTCATGAAATAAAAGATAGACTAGGCAAAGGGCAAATAGGGGCCTCTTTATCTCGACAAGGCACACCATAGAAACTTAATAAATACTTAAATCAAACTACCAGCTTCAGGGGGAGGGAAGGAGGGAAGAAAAGTGGAATAGAATGATGGAGATGCAGAGGAAAGAAAAAGAAAAGAAAGGGCAAGATTTCAGGGTAACTCATGGCAAACGTTACTGAAGAATATAAGCTAGGTGTCCCTTTTTATTTCGACACAATGAGGAACTAACATACTGTCATCAGCTTTTGTGGATGGCTTTCATGTTGACTCTGAAAGGAGTTCTCAAAGGAAGTTCAGAAATGACCATCCATAGTGGCCTTGATGTTGGTATAATCTAGAGTTTCCCCATGGGGCATATTCAAGGGCTCGTTTGAATACTTGTGTTCTGATATGCAGGCTTCTTAAAACTTCATTTATGATTGTATATTTTATATTTTTTCACAAATATATTGGTTCATAACTGCAGTATGAGGCAATAGGAACACCAAGACAAAGGCAGAAGGGATATCACTCTAATCAAGGTAAGTTTGATGAAATTTAAAGATCAAATATAATTTCAAAGACCTATATGGTTTTTCCAAATGCATTTTCAAAGCCAGCTAAGAGCTACAGTAATAGTTGCCATATATCTGACACTGACTATAACTAAGAATAAGCAGTTTGCATCCAATCATCCATTATACTGGCAGTGACTGGCTGCGTACATAACATTGCTCCAATTTTACAGGTTAGGAAATTGAGGGTTAGAAAGGTTGAATTGCCAAGTATGCAATAAAGGAAAGGCATGATCTGAATATTAGTCTGGTCAACGCTACCCATGGGTACAAAGCTTAGTATAGAAGTACCAAGTGCAAAAGAAGAAAATGAAGCCACACATTCCTCAAAGACACTTATTACTTGCTTATATATTCAGAGTGCTCATACATGAATTGCTCAACTTATGTTCTAAAAAATGCTAAACTCAAAAAAGTAATCCATTATTAAGCCAACTTTTAAAATGTATCTATTTTTCCTGATTTTTAATAATCAACTTACTCTATATTTGATACAAAACTATTTGCTAGAGGTAAGATATGGAAGCAATGTAAGCATTCATCATTGGATGAAGGAATAAAGAAAATATGGTCTATAAACACAACGTGATTCTTTTTTATTTGTTTAATCTTGATTTTGGTTTTTCTTTCTTTTTTTTTCTTTTTCTTTTGGTTTTTCGAGACAGGGTTTCTCTGATGTGAGAGTCTGCTGTTCTGTGTTGATTTCATTGGTTAAATAAAGAGACTGCCTTGGCCCTTTAATATGACATAAAATTAGGTAGGCGGAGTAGACTGAACAGAATGCTGAGAGAAAGAAGCAGATTGAAGAGTCGCCATGATTCTCCCACTCCAGACAGATGCAGGTTAAGATCTTCCCTGGTAAGCCAGCTCGTGGGGCTACACAGATTATTAGAAATAGGTTAGATTAATATGTAAGAGCTAGCCAATAAGAGGCTGGAACTAATGGGCCAGGCAGTGTTTAAAAGAATACAGTTTCCGTGTAATTATTTCAGGTATAAAGCTAGCCATGCGGGCGGCCGGGTGCCGGGGACGCAGCCTCGCCGCTCCTACTACAACATTTCTCTGTGATTTTGGAGTCTGTCCTGGAACTAGCTCTTGTAGACCAGTTTGGCCTCGAGCTCACAGAGATCTGCCTGCCTCTGCCTCCTGAGCTCTGGGATTAAAGGTGTGCACCACCACTGCCCTGCTTGATTTTGGTTTTACAAAACAGGATTTCTCTGTGTAGCCCTGGCTATCCTGGAACACATTCTATAGACCATGCTGGCCTTGCATGCATTCAGATAGATATCTGCCTGCTTCTTCCTTCAGACTGCAGGAAGTAAAGGCATATGTCATTACTACCCAGCACAAAGGAATACTTCTGAACCTTGAATAAAATAAAATAAAATAATAAAATAAAGGAAATCATATCATTTGAGAGACCATAGGTAAAACAGAACATTATACTAAGTAAAACAAGCCCCCCAAAAAAGACAGTTATCATGATCTCACTTGTATACAAAAGCTACCAAAAATTTCAACTAGACCATCAAAGAATAATAATAAAAATACTGGAAACTCAGTAGCAAAAGCAAGACAGATTTATGTTCGGTTCTGAAGAAGCTGAATATCAGCCTGGACTAAGGCAAAAACAGCTGGCATGCCAATTTGGCACAAAAACAATAGCATTATATTCTTGAGAACATGCTCCTGCCCCAGATTGTCTCCTTTGCATTTAAGGCTGCAGATCACCACATCCGGATAGTTCTCTGAGCTCTGCACAAACTGGGGGACTCTATTTGTGCAGAGCTCCCCTTCTCTGCCCAATCAGATTTGGAGAATGTCCCTAAACTCGAATGCCTGGCCTTAATTGGAGAATGGCCCTGCACAGAGCTCCCTGAAAACACTGACTCAGCACCTAAGTCCTGACCTTTCCTCCAGCCCATGAATAGGTGCTGTGTCATGACCAATCACCCCTTCCCACCTGTAAACCTTAAAAACCCTTATATACCTTATCTCTGGAACAAGAAAATGGGCTGTCTCTCTGAAGCTGACTCCCGAGTAGTGTAGGAGGTCTTTCTGTCTTTGTGTTGCTTTCACTGGTCAATAAAGAAACTGCTTTAGGCCCTTGATAGGGCAGAACTTAGGAAGGCAGAATTAGAAAGATTTTACCTGTTAAGCCACTGCCATGTGGCGATACACAGGTTAATAGAAATGGGTTAAATTAAGATGTAAGAATTAGCCAATAAGAAACTAGAGCTAATGGGCCAAGCCATGATTTAGTTAATAGAGTTTCTATGTGGTTATTTCAAAGCTAAGCTAGCCGGGCGGCAGGGTAGAACAAGCGGTCTGGCCCCTCCTTGCAACACCTGAGAGTTCTTTCTGTCTTGCTCACAGCTGTCCAAACCCTGCTCACTGCCTCTGCTCCCTTTACACTCATGGGTCAACAACCCCCAAAGAAAAGAAAGTCCCCATGAGGAAAAGGGAGACACGTGTCATCTGAGTTCTTCAGGGAGGTAGATCCTCCCCAGTTGTCTAGCATTGTCTCTGTCCCAAATCCTTCTGGGGCTCAAGGTCCCCTTCCCTTTTAGGATATGTGGAATTAGTTAAGGAGCAAATTGTAACTTTTCAACCTGAAGTTAAATTAAACGGTGCCCAGGCATGCAGGTGTCAGCTGCTAGCTGGGGAAGATAGGGGCTTCATGCCTCTTACATTTTCTGAGGTTCATTCATGAACTTGAAATGTACCTAATACTGAAGACAGGCCATAATGATTTGCTTCATACAATCATTTCATACAAGTGGTTCCCGGAATGAGCAGAGAGGAAAGTCAAAGAGTTTTAGAAATATGCTGTGCAACATGATAACTGTAATTAGCACTAATAGCACAGATCTTTCAATTAAACTGTAAGCTAGAAGCTGGAGAGATGGCTCAGCAGTTAAGAGCACTTCCTGACGTTGCAGAGGACCTGAGTTCAGTTCCCCATGCCCACACAGCAGCTAAGAACTGCTGTGACTCAAATTCTAGGAGATCTAATGCCCTCTTTAACCCCGTCAAACAACAGGCACACATAGGGTGAGTGTACACACATATAAACACTCACACATAAACTGAAAATAAGTCTTTTTTTAATAAAATGAAATCTAATCATGTATCCATTAAGGATATCAATTTTAAAAATAAAACCTATCTAAAACATTGCCAAGTAGAAAGGAAGTGAGGAACTTTCCATGAAAGAACAGCAGCTTTAACCAAGGCGCCATACTCCATTGATTTCTTACATATGGAAGAAAAGGCTGTGTTTTCTTTAATGTCCAAAGAACAAGCCTGCAGACATCCTTAGAATGGCTTGATTCCAGTGCCAGTCTGCCTGAGACAGTAGTAAAATAGCGCTCACAAGGACCTAAAAAGTGTGTGGAAAGAACAGCTGTTCATAATAAGAATTTCCAGATCAAAATGAACAAAGGAGAAATCTGACCGTAAAACTGTTTTCAGCATTGCAGGAAACAGGATATGAGGTAATTTGGGCCTTCCTGTTCATCACATATCTTATGAACAGAAGTGAAAGTTATGCAGTAGCATTTATTTCAAGGTCTAGTTCAATGCCTTCCATGGGTGGGCAGTCAAAAACATTTTATTTCGAGATAATATTTATGCAGTGATAATCAGTCTCCTTCAGTGTTGCAATTTGGGGGAAGAATATTGTCTGTGCTGAGGTTAAGCTTTGTGAGGTAAAATAAATAAAAGAAAGGGCAAAGACCAGATGTGGAAAGTATTCAGATGAGAAATTAAGGTTTATGCAAAATTTACATAAACATTGGCAATTACAATTCGGAAAACTAAATGCATTTACAGAAAAGTTTGAAACACGCTTTGGTCAATGCAGAGAGTGCATGACAACTATGAGTGCTTTTCATCCCCTCCTAATTCATCAACTCATGCATGCTTACTCATTCAAAGAGTGAAGGTGAGGATACAGAAGGATTCTGACCCTTGTTTCAGGGCAAGAAAGATCAATTGCTTATAATTGAGTCCTTTTGCCTTTGTTTCTTGAGGTCCCTGGATACTAAATTAACAAATATTAGCAAGCTCCCAAGAGTTTTGTCACAAGAGAAATCAAACTGCATCATTTTGTACAATGTTTTAATGTCGTGGCTCAACTTTATCCATGATTCAAAGGTCACAGAGTGGAGGAGGGTTTTGAGTAAAGAATCTTTATTTTCTTAATTCAAATCTTTTGTCTTATTCGTACACACACACACACACACACACACACACACACACACATGAGAGAGAAGAGAAGGAGGGAAGGAGGAAGGTGGGGAAGGAGGGAAAGAGAGAGAGGGAGTGGGGAAGAAAGGGTGGGAGAGAGAGGGAGAAATGGAATTTCAGAGATAATGAAAGAATATGGTTTATATACAGAAAACATTTTAAACTGTACTAGCAGTTAATCTAGAAAACTATATTATGAAATAGAGGCAAAAGGATGAGGCATTCAAGGCTGTCCTTGCTACAGTGTCCTTAAGTCTAACTTGGGCTACCTGAGACTCCGTCTGAAAACACCAAATATATATAAAATAAAAATAAGATAACAGAAAAACGCAAACTTTTCCTTTATGAGTGGTTCATATTTCATATAAATTTGCACAGCAGTTTAAAGTAACAGTACTTAAAATATTCATTTGGGAGCTTGAAGATGTGGTTCAGCAGTGAAGAGCACTTATTTCTGTTGCAGAGGATCCAGCTTCAATTCCCAGTAGGTGCATGGTGGCTCACAGTTCCAGAGACTAGACACCCTCTTCTGATCTCCAAGACAGTAGGCTCTCAGGTAGTGCCCCCAGACACAAGCAGGCAAAACACTGAGACATATAAAGTAAAAGACATACATCTTTTAAAATGTGCTTCTTTTTCTATCTAAAAAAATACTGATTTTAAGGGACAGTTTATGGAAAGGCCTAAAACACAAAGCGTAGGAGCAGCAGGTCCCACCTCTAGCCTGCTTCCCAGCAGGTGGTAGGATGACATTCCCTGCTTTGTCCACTAAAAAGATGTCTCTTTTAGAAGCTGCAAAGGAATCTGGACTCAAAACCAATATTCCAAAGTTAAATCTGTCTCACTCAATATAAATATTAGTGGTGAGAAGAAAGCCACACAATGCATAGGACACTGTTAGCAATTCATGGGAAATCGAGTTTCATGAAAATGTCAGGTAAGTGAATGACTGAAAATCATTTCCATAGAAATGTCCTGTTTCGGTTTCTTAGAATTCACCATATCCTCTCTCTCTCTTTTTTTTTTTTTTTCCTAGTTTGAAACTGGACAACACTTGACTTGAAGATTCCAGGACTGTGTTAGCAAAGGGAACTTTTACCTAATGTCTCATGGTATTGGAAAACAGATCTTGGTTAGCAGAGAAAATCAAAGTTAAAGTTGAAGTTGTTTTCCTTCCTAGCTGGAGGGGATGCCTAGAAGGATCAGGTTTCCAAGTGTGGGAAGCAACACAGTCCCCTGGAGCAGCAGTTACGCAAACAACCAGAAGAGAGAGCCTAAAAACAAGAGTGCCTTCCTCTTCCTGGGCTTTCTCCTTTCACACAGATTGTGCTTGGTGTGCACACCCCAGCTTCATCTTTGACTTCCTTTTGCAGGAAAGTCTGTTTTTACAATTTAAACAGACCAGATCTACAATAAATCTTTGCTAGCAGACACTGAAGCCTTGGGAAGAAGTCACTCTGAAAACTTGGAAAGGACCAAATTTCATTGTGTGTGAGAAGCTCAAAAGTATTTATTTTGGTAGGAAGATACTGGGACTCCATCCAAACACACACACAGACAAAAGATAATTTATCATAAAATCCAGATAACTTACAGAAATGATAAGCACCATTGTTCTCATTCTTTGCAACATTTATAAACTTAGAAATTACTAAATGAGAATATTTCTACCAATAAGATGTTTTTCACAATAAACTTCTGGGAGAAGTCTTTCATAATAGGATGTACATCTAGTTGAGTCGTAGGTGAGCAAATTATAAGCATGAATTGAGTAGCAGTCCTGTGAAAGAAGTTAATCCAAGATCAAACAGAATAAAACCCAGAATAGCATATACTATTTCCAGCAGGAAACAATAAACATTTACTCCCTATTTACTAAATTTGAAATATTTAGTGAGTACTCATAATACTCGAAGTCAAAATTTTGTTTCAGCAAGTTTGCAGAGAATCCTCATAGAGAAGCCCAAAGGTGATGTATCTGGGAGTCTGACAACAGAAAACAAAAATTTAAGAGAACAAAGAAAAGGATCAGAAGCCATGACAGAGCTGGAAACTGATGGAAATGCACGAGACTGCATCCTGGATCTGTCTAGCTTGGTATAGAGGTGTTCCATATCAGTTCAGCAAAGTTCTCATAACAGCAAAAGGGAAGTTGAGGATAAAATGTATATTTTCTCTTGGTCCCCATATCACACCACCATGATTCCCATCTTCTCAATTTTCTGATCAAATTCCCTTAGTACAGAAAAACTTCCTAAAGCTTCCCTCTATTCAATTTGGAGCATAGTCTGTTCTCACTCACCTCCCCACCCACGACTTGCTCTTTCAAGCTTAGTGTGCTTATATCAGTACCTTTATTAGCGAGTTCTCACAAAAGCTAGGCATTGTGCCCAGAGCTCAGGGGGACTAAGGAGGTGGCTCATTCAGTAAAATGCTTGCCACACAAGTGTGAAGACTTGAGTTCAGTGCCCAGTACATAAAACGATGGGCATGGCAATGCATAACTGTAACCACAACTTTGGTGGAGGCAGAAAGATCCCTGGGAAGGAAGACAGAAGAAGATATCTAACATCAGCCTCTGGTCTCCACAAACACAAGTATACATGTGCACACACACAATCACACATTCACACACCACATATACACACATAAAAGAACTAATACTTTGCCTAATAATTTGCAGCCTTCAGAAACTGTGTTGATACAAAAATATTGAAATGTCCCTTCGAAGTCCATATGATCCTATAGTGTTCTACCTCCTGCTTTATTGAGCTCACACTTCAAACAAATGTCCACCTACTGCATGATTTGTTCTGATGCCGTTCCCGATTGATGCTGAACTGTCTGGCTTTTGCAACACTTATCACAGCCAATCACGGCACTTGATTTAGTGGCTTGTCTTTCCTTCAGAACAACCCATACGGCCACTTATACTCCAGTATTCAGGCCAATGCCTGTCATAGCAAAGGTGTTCCATAAAATTCCATTCAGTAATCATAAATAAAGGTGGCTTTAAAGTCACAAGAAGTAAAAGGGACTAAAAGCAAAGGCAATTCTGACTTCAAAGACATTCTTCTTCCAAAATACCACCCTGATCCCAAGGAAATCATGGATAAAATTTCTTTCCTGGTGATAAAGAAGAAATAAGTTGCTATACCCTGTCCTCCTTAGTAAGTATTAAGAGAAAAACAAAAATAGATCCAGTCTTCCTTGTCCCTAAATTGTTACATAGTAGGAGCTCAATAAATCTCTGTTGAATAGCCAACCATGATCCTGGCATGTAGATATCCTGTTTTACATGTTCCTCACTATCTACACAAATTAGTGAGCTCTATGTGCTATGGAATTTTGCTCTTCATACAGTGATCCAGAAACCAGGAATGTGGGCATCACAGGAAATCCACTATAAATTTAGAATCCCAGGTCCCTTCCTAATCCTACTAAACTGGCATCTGCTTGAAACTTGACAACCAAGTACCTAATATACACAGTGAAGTTTGAGAAGCCCTAGTCGAGAAGAGTAGTTAGGTATGAAGATGGGATTCCCACCCCCAAAAGACTTGCAATTGAAGATAGAAATAAAACTCACCCAGTTGTAAAGTACAATAGATAAACATTGTGAAATGAAGACCAGAGGGAAAGGGGACGGCACTACTCACTGTAACATAAATGCACATAGCAAAAAAAATACAGATTCTAGGGGGCGCGTACACACATCTGGAAAGCACAGAGCCGTCAGTATGGGTGATCTCTTCCAAAAGCAAGTCGCAATTTTACAAAGAAGAGCCTGGGCTTAAATTGGATAAATGCAAACAACAACCAAATTCACAAGCTAAGACCTTCTTTGCAGCTAAAGAGGAGTTTTTCGCGCAGTAGAAGATTCTTGGGAACTTCAGCAGTCTAAAGCCTTGTATGGGTTGTTATAGCTCAGTTACTATAGGTGAAGTACCGTGAGAAAGCACTTCATTTGCAGTGTTGCCTTAAGCGTGAGCTGCAACAATGTTTGGAAAAATACCTATGCAAACACTCAACGAACATACCAATTGCCACATCACAATCTTGTGGAAAAACAGGCAGTTGCGTATTGTGGGATGGTTTCCCACCCCTGACAGGCATTAGCTGCCCCACTGTCTTCCCAGTTCCTTCTGAAGCCATGACTCTGATGATAACTAAGGGGACAGGCGATCATAACACTCTTTACCTTGTATAAGGACATACAGGTTTACTCTTACATCTCCTAGGAAGTCCTCAGTTCTTTAGCTTTACAAATCCATACTCTTGATGCCTAGGATGGGATAGCAAAAAGGAAGTGTCTCAGTAGGTTGAATTCTGTTCTGCCTTCTGGAGTTGTGTGGCATACCTAAACATGCCTCATCTTCCAAATGGTGGCAAGAACATGGCCACCATCAATGGGTTTACTGGGTAGGCTTTTGTACCAGTCAGATGAGATGCTATCTGAAATGGTACTCCATAGCCATATAAGGCTTCCAGATTTTAGTACAATTATCAATGAAGAGGTTTGTAAACATCTTCTCCTACAAGTGGCTCAGTAGGACACATTCCAAAGAATCTACGGCCCTTACCAGAGCTGCAGGAGTGAGGAGACAGCCAGGAGGTTGAACTAAGCCCCGACATATGAAGACTGGGGTGGCTGAGGGGTATAACCAGTATAAACAGCAGCAGGGGGTAACTAGAAAGAAACTTTAGTTCCACCGTGGCAATGGGAGTAGCTTCTGGGTTGGCTGGTAGGGCTGTGGTACCTTTCCTAGGCTGATGTCTGAAAAAGATATGCTCAGGCACGTCTTCCAGCCAGCAGGGTTTTCTTCTCGGGAAGAAAGGTAAGAGGGCTACAAAATTCAGAAGCCAAGAGGTCCTGATTCTTCAGATCAAAGGGTCAAAACAACACAGTATAAAGATGGAGAGAAAGACAATGAAGTGCATGAATTCCAATGCCCAGCTTTGGAACTGGACATCCCCCTGCTGTAAGCCAGTGTCCCGTCAGGTGAGAGTGGAGGAGGTGAAAATGAGAGGAGGAGAGTGTGATTACAGTTCTGGATCTTTAATCTCCTCCTACATTTGTGCTTCAAAGGCTGGCGACGGCAGCTTCCTTGTCTCTCAGGAAAGTCCATAGCCAGGAGACTGTACACGAGAACTATCGGGAAACTCAGTTTTGGTTATGCCTGTGGGCTAAGAGCAACCCTGTGCTGGGACACAGAGAAGGGAAAGACCGCTTCAGAGGTTTGAAAGATGTGCCAGCGTCTTCCCCAGGCTCCAGAGCAATTCTTTCCAATCCACCGCCAGTCTTTCCAGCGTGTATCCCCTTCAAATCTAAAGGAGAAAAATCTAGTCTCTTAGTCTGTCTCCCTTTTATCGCTTTCACATCAGAAACAAGGAAATTAAATCAGTACCTGGAAAAATGACATAGAAAGCTATTTAAGACTTCAAATTCTTGACGATATGGAAAAATAGAATACTTTTGGGTGTTTCCTGTCTCCCCTTAAGATGGAATTATGGCATGCATTAGTCCGTGACTGGATGTAACTGATTGCCTCCATCCTTACATTTGTTCACGTTTTCTTCTCTTTGAGCTTTACTGCTTGAACGGTGCCTGTAATGAGGGGGAACATATTTGTCTCCCGGAGCTGTCAGCGATGACACAGGGAAGCAAAATGAATGTGGGAGGTGCTGTTTTGTTTCTAATTAGCAAGGGTTTTGAGTATTTATGTAAAGAAAAGAAGTCAACATTCACAGGGTTGAAATCTTTTGCCCTTTTCAATGTTTTCCTTTTAAAAGGAAAAAAAGATAAATTTTAATGTAAAGGAAATACTGTGTCTGCAATTCAATGGAAATGATAGGGACAGCTAAGAAAGAAACATGAAAAAAAAAAATAAATCTTGCAGGTACCAAAAAGCAATGCATAGTTGAAGGCACCTTATTACTTTATATTATACTTTCTCCTTCTGAATAACTACTGTTATATAATATGAATCATTGATGTTTAATAATAGAAATAACCACAGTCAGATGCCAAATCAGGAAGAAAAGATCTGCACTTTGAAAAAAAAAAAACTAAGAACTCTCTTAATGTACACGCCACGTAAGTGTTGAAGGCTTGAGGTTTGAAAGGGATCCTGTGGTGGGGAGCTATTGAAAAAAGCAGTTCTGCGCAAGGGAGGGGGGCAGCTAGTTCCAAGTCTGCAACTCGACCAGCTGAAGGAAGTGACACTACGAAAGTCTGTCTAGGCCCAGCTCTGCATGTGTGAACACCACCGCACACTGACACCCTCTCTGTTGCCTAGTAGCAGCTGGCAGAATTCACTGTGTGGTGTGTCCATCCATCGAAATACCTACTGAAGTGTCTAATGAGAAGAGAGCTCTGTATTACACATTTCAAGAGAAGCCAAAAAACAGACTCCATGACTCGTGACTCACTATTCCTCTGAGAAGACAAATGGCGAAACATAAAATGAAGAATCTCTCTACTGCATAACATAACAACAGATACGGTGTTAATATGGGCAGAGTTTATTAATAGCACAAGATCACAAAGTAAAAACTCCTAAGTAGCAGTGTTTAATTAAAAGAAAAAGAACCTACTTGGAATGACAACATGGCTTTAATAATGTGTGCTTGCCTAAAAGAAAGAAAAAGGAAAACAAGGAAAGATAAAGGAAGGAGGGAAGGAAGGGAGAGACAGAGGGAGGAAGGGAGGAAGAGAGGAAGGGAGGAAGGAAGGAAGGAAGGAAGGAAAGAAGGAAGGAAGGAAGGAAGGAAGGAAGGAAAAAAAAAGACCACTTTTAGCAGAAGAGTCACCGATGGAGAAAAGCTCACAGATGAGAGGAGTGTGTTGCTGGGAGGCACAGCATCAGAATGCAAGCAGCTAGAAGTCAAAGAAAACATTACTGACGGCAGCTCAAAGGGATGAGAAGTACTTCAGCTCCTCCAACAAGAAATCAGGAAAGCTGGACAGCAACCACTGGTGTTAATTCCAGGGCTGCAAAATATGAGCTGTGATGTTTCTTTATTTATTTGGTCTTTATTTATTTATCTATTTATTTATTTACTTAAACATTTATTCGTTTACTGAAAAACAGAGTCTTACTATGTAGTCCTAGCTATCCTGGAACTTGTTGTGTAGAACAAGATGGAGACGGCTAGCATCAAAGGCGTTCACCACCACACCCAGACTAGCTCTTTCCTTGATCTCAAGACGGCAACCACAGCTTCAGACATCATAATTTCATTGAGGCTTTTGATGTTTTTAACAAAGGAAAACGATAGATAAAAATATGGGGAGAGGATAAAAGAAAAAAAAGAAATTAGTTTGTTTTATTAAGAAACAGAAAAACCTTTTCAGAGCCCCCGCCTCCTGATGATGTCCACTTGTATGTCATTGGCCAACACTGTTTCTCACATCTGTACTAGGAACCAATAGGAAATCCATGAGCTTTCCCAGCTCTGGAGGGCTGGCAGAAAAAGAGTAAGGAAAGCCTGGCAATCTTCAGGAGAGTGTGTCTTCCGCCACTGAACAGCGAAGGTAAGAAATGCAGGTGGTGCTGAGATGAGCCTAAGGGCACAACGATCTAGACGGTGTTTCTCAAAGATCTCCAAAGCACCCAGACCCAGAGAGCACAAAGATTAAATTGTGAGTAGAAGTAACATCTTGGATATCTTGTTTACCAAAACATTCACACCCTTATAATAAACTTTCACACTTTTATGCACTGGAAAATTCCCCGTGTGACAGAAGAGCCGCCGCCTCCGAAGCAGGCCCCAGTGGTAATTTGCCATGCTGTACACAGGAATTCTCTGACACGGGAGAAGCAGGAAATAGAAACCACCCGCACCCCAGCAGAACTCTGCAATGGTTCTAAGGATAGAAGATATCGGCTTAAAGAATCCCACACTAATGTTCCACATTGTCGCCTATCTCTGCTCTGGTCTGTTATCAAACAAGTGACATCTGTTTTCTGGAACACCAAGGCATTTGTCTTGTTTATGAAAGCTTTGGAGCCTTCCAGGCACACCCTGCTGAATACTCAAGCATGCCATTCCTCCTACCAGGAACAACTGGCGAGATGAAGGGAGTTCTAGTCTTCAGTTCCTATGACAAGTGTAGTCTTCACATGGAGAGTCTTTTAGGCCCTTCCATATGCTGTCATCCAAAGTGTCATTTTACTAATCTGTAAGGTATACTGACTGAGGGCAAGGAAATAAAGGCCAGGTGACTGGGAAGAAGAGTACTACCGAGGGACAACAGAGTACTGGATAAAGTCTGTCCCATGGAAAAGCAGGCAGGCACTACCCTGACCCCAGAATCCCCCCAGAAGAAACTTGCCAAGTCCTCTAGCCAAACACCATTTGCTGAATTATGCTAGAAGACCAACAAGCAAATGAAACCCATTGTAGGTTGACCACAAAGACAGAAACACCAGGTCAGTTTGATTCAAGCCATCACACGCCACCAGAAAGCCTTTCCTTGTCACCAGGTTCTAAAACAAAGCCAGGAGGGCTGGAGTGTTCGTAAGAGTTTTCAGCCCCCTGAGGCAACACCTAATTCTAGCAGTTGCAAACTGATTTGCTGAAACTGGAGTTTCTACATATACACGTTTCAAAGTCAGCAATGCCTAGGCAGTAAAGCTAAGGTGTGAAAAACACCGAGCATGGCATCCAACACATATGAAAAAAGAAATACCATTCGTGTTGAGAGCCCCCCCTATGTGCACCACTGGTTCCAAGAAATGCATCCCACGAACCCAAGAAGATGCAACCCTGAAACAATATACAGGTTTCCAAGCCTCACCAGCCTGGAATCCAGAGCTCGGCATGACCTAATGAAAGGTATAAACCACATCAAGAGGATCTGAGCACACAGAGACGGGGCGGAGAGAGGGTGACAAAATGATAACTGTCTAGAAAGCAGGATGAGGATGGAAAGACATAAAGGGACATAAAAAATGACGGAATGCAGAGAGGGGTGAGACAGGCAGGGCAGTTAGAGTAAATGCCCCCCAACTAGAGAAAGCGAAGATTACTTAACATTTTCACAAGACCTTTTCTTTGCATGACCAGTGACAACCAGGAAATGAGTGGGAAGAGCCAGGGAAAGGAGATATCCAAAGATTACGGGGACAGATAGTGGGTTGAAGGCTCAAGCAAGCTGTGGTGGCTTCAACTTCAATCTGTTGATGTTTGGAGCCAGCTAAGCCCTTGCCTCATGGGTTAACCTGCGTCTTGTAGCTTTTTATCCATGTCTCTAACTGATGTCACTAGTGATGACACCACTAGGTGTCAGGAGCCCCTTCATCCCCAAGTTATGAAAATGAAATATGTCTCTAGAAATTGCCAGATGTCCCGGGAGAAGGGGAAGTAGTGCAATGAGCTCCTGCCTCAGCTGAAACCCGCTATTTGGAGAGCAGAGAGCTCTAAATACTTTCAATTCTGTCATATAAGTTTTTCCATTTCTCATCAATATAGAGGGGGGATGCTAACGTTTTGAAGTTGTGGGTCCAAGGCAACAGATGCAGCAACAACTGTCTGGTGAGCCAAGTACCGACTCTTTCCTTATTTCTCTCTGTAATGGGTCAAGAAAAATAACTAGTTTTTACTATAAAGGAATTTCGTTTAATTTCAGGATATGACCAAACCAAGAATATACTACCTATTTATGAAACAGAAATTTTTCTAATAATTTGAAAGGAAAAAAAAAACCATCCAGCCAAGAGTTTTGAAAGGACTCAAAAGGCTTACAGTACCTTTAATGCAAAGATAGAAATGGATGTGACAGGAACACTTTATAGCTTTTGCTTGTCATTTGGTTTTTATAGACATGACGCATTTAGTCTTTCAATTGTTCCTCCCTCCCAGCTTTCTTTCAGTATAAAAGCTCTTGCATTCTACCAGGAAACACTGCACCTCAGTTGCTGCTATTTTTAAACAGACTCTACAGAGTTGATATTACTATAGTTTAATGTCTTAGGCAAAAGCCTGAAATAGAAATAATTCAACTCTGTATCTTTACTAAGTCCCATATTAAATAAATACAACTTATAATAAGCATCTGCTTTCTAGTCACAGAACAGACTGCAAAGAAAATTGGGTATGAGGAACAGTGTGCATTCATACATGTGTGCAATTAAATCTTTTGAGAATGATCTTTTTTTTTTTTCATGCCAGTTTAAAAATTAACAAGGTCCGTGTCAGTGTCAGGCCCAAGGAAAGTACCACCTTAAGCATAGCAACCTAGCAGCAGCTCCTGCTGAGGTCTCTCGGGTTGTGCAGAGCCCTGTGGCATAGATGCTGGGGTGAAAAGCAGATAAACAAAAACCAAATTGGTTTAGAGGAGGCAAATTCAATAAAATTTATTTGGCATCATGAACACATTTCTCAAAAAGAAAGAAAAAGGCAATCATGTTTGATTTTAACTTCTTTTTTTTTTTGTATTTTGGTTTTTTTGTCTTAAAGACCTTGGATAAGAACTTGCAGGAGCTGGACGGTGGTGACACACACCTTTAATCCCAGCACCAGGGAGGCAGAGGCTGGCAGATCTCTGTGAGTTGGAGGCCAGCCTGGTCTACGGAGTGAGTTGTAGGACACCCAGGGTTGTCACACAAAAATAAAATATATATATTAAATTATTATAGAGATTTCTCTGTGCTGTCTTTAGACCAAAGGTAAAAGCTTTTTGTCCTTTAAACAGTGACAGCCATTTGAAAAACTAACTGCTGGATTTTTCTTAGAAGAGCTCCCCACAAAAAGGACTTTAGCTTTATAAACAACCATTAGGTTGATAGAAATGAACTTACCTATCTACCCTTACTTCTGGAACTAGGAAGGGATGGCAGATTCAGGCAGGTAAAGGTGGAATAACACAGCAAAGCCAACACAAATCTGAGGCCATTTCTGGACAACTAATTCAGTGTTTTGAGACCAAGTCTGAAAGGAGGCCCTGCTGGGGTGGGGCAGAGGATTAACCAACGTGCATTGGTTTGGGATTGAGCAACAGCCTCACCGTCACTAAGGAGAAATAAAAATGTTTATGCTTCTTAATCACAATAAGGAGGGGGGAGGGAATATACAATTAACCCAAAACCAAACTGAGATCCTTGGTCACAGTATCTGTCAAGCAGCCAGGTTCTCTGTAGACAGGAGAACACATTCACAGTGACGTCACGGTCAGGATCAGTGCCTGTTTGAAAACTACTAGTAAAGAGTATTTAAAATATTTGTTTAGTCAATAATTCTGATTGTGGGGGGTCATACAAGGATGTTCTAAATGCCCAACATTTCCATAAACTCCAAAATTGTATTCTTCATCATAGATTATATTACTTTAGATATGTGGTCCTGAAAAGAAGTTGAAACGAGATATTGCATCGCTGAGGCTAAAACAATCCTGTTGTTTTGAACACTGGGAAAGGGAAATGATAAAATCAGAAAGCCTGTAATGATGCTTAAAAAGCAATTCCCAATATTCATCTGTTAGTGAACATTGCAAAAACACAACAATATTATTCTACCTTGGAGGTCCTGCATTTGTCTTTTTTCCAGACTTCTTCCATTAAAATAAGATTAAATGAGAATACAGGAAGGTTTGGGGGGTTGCTTTGAAAAGTTATTTTAGCACCAGTACAGTTTCAGCCCAATTTCCCAATTTACTACATTTACTTCTTCAATATTTACCATAATTGGTGTTTAAAATGTTTAACTCTAGGCACTATAAAAATCTGAAGTCAATTTGTGTTTAATATACCTTGTTTATTAAAGCATAAAATTAGAAAATACATTTTCAAAAGATTATTCAAAAGGTCGGATTGCAGCAAAGAGACAGAGGTCGGGATGATGGATAAGTAATCAGATGGCTTCTGTTTAGCCATGCTAGAAAACTGAACTGCGACCAAAATTGTATAATTCTCCTCCTTTGCTCTTTTTCACCAAGCATTCAAAATATGTTCTCATCAACAATCCCACTACTCTCTCTGTGTGTGTGTGTGTGTGTGTGTGTGTGTGTGTGTGTGTGTGTGTGTGTGTGTGGTTGCAGGAAGTAAAGACTAATGGAAAGAATACGTCATGTATCCATGCATGGAGTTCTTCACAAGCAGATTTGCATTGCCTCCATCTTAGTACCTGTCTTAGTTACTTTTCTAATGTTGCAATAAGATACCATGACCAAGAAAATGTATAAAAAAAGCATTTATTTGGGGATTACAGTTATAGAGGTTAGAGTCTATACCCATCACGGCAGGGATTGTGGCAGGAGGCAGTCGGGCATGGCACTGGAGCAGTAGATTAAAGTTCACATCTTGATCAATAAGAAGGCAGAGAAAGCACATCAGAAATAGTGTGGGCTTT
Organism: Microtus oregoni; assembly: GCF_018167655.1. Taxonomy (NCBI): domain Eukaryota; kingdom Metazoa; phylum Chordata; class Mammalia; order Rodentia; family Cricetidae; genus Microtus; species Microtus oregoni. The sequence goes on from NW_024543060.1 coordinate 23,643,069, forward strand.
GGAAACCTTGAAATCTGAAGCCTGCCTCCCATGGCACACCTACTTCAACAAGGCCACACCTTCCAACCCTTCCCAAACAGTTTTACCAACTGGCGACCAACTATTCAAACATGTGGTCCTCTAAAGGCCATTCTCTTCTAAAATACCACAGGACCCAAGTCACTTTTTAAATAACCTAGGTGCTTGCTGCAAAGTCTTTGTGATCACGACTGTGATGTGAGAAACACCACACACCTGTGTTACCTTTGCCTCCCAACCACTCTCAGAAGTGTGTACTCCCATCCAAGGCTTCTTCTAGCTATGTCATGTTTCCTGAAAGTATCTATGGAGTTTCTGCTCTAGGATACTCATCTGCACCCTCACCGTGTGTCAGACCGATTTCTATCAGTCTGATTAACTGCCTGAAAAAAACTGACTGAAGTGCAAAAAGGTTTCAGGGCAGTTTGGCCCATGATCACTTGGTTCCATTCTTGTAGGCTGTAGAAAAAGGAGGACATTATGGTCTATTTGTGGCAAAGGAAATCACTTCACGACCAGTGAGAGGCAAAAGAGAAAAGCAGGGCCAGGTTTCTACTATCCCCTTCGAGAGAGTGCATTCAGGCACCTAATAGCCTTCCAATGGGTCTCGTCTGCTAAAGGTCTCACCACTTCCTAATAGTACCACCCACTGTCAACCAAACCTTTAGCACATGTGCCTTTGGAGAACAGTTAACAATGACACGCGATCATTTCATTCTGCTGAACCCGATGCTTTGGACTCTCCTTAGCTTCCTGACACTGAACTTTATCTGCAGAGAGATACAAGTTTCCTGTAAATCCAATTTTCTGCTGGGTACAGACAGTTCCATTCTTCTTCAGCACATCTCCTATCAAAAGTGTGTGACATTCTCATGCTGAAACCGGCAGAGCGGTGTTAGCGTAAGAAAGCTGGCGTCTGGAATCGGCAGACTTGAGTGTGCACCTTGTTGCTGCTGGTTCCCGTTTGGGAACAGGGAGTGTCAATTAGGCCGGGAACTTTGTCACCTCACCTGTAAAATGACCAAAATAATCCGTGCCTCTTCTAGCGTTAGTTGGGATTCAGAATGACAGTGTCTATGAAAATATTCTGCAACCTATGGTTTCCTACAGGAATATTAGACTTTTAGGTAAAATTTTAAATATTTTTGCCAAACGAAATGCTGTTATGATACATATTGGAATTATGATGTATAGGGCTGCTCCATGTGAGTTCAGTCTCAGGGACTCCCTCCTAGACGTTTACTGGGTGTAGCTGGCCAACAGAAGCAACAATAGGAGAGAGAAGACAGGAGAAGATTCAGGGATTTCTTTCTAACTCTGCTTTGATGCCCCCTTTGCAACAAGAGTATCTGTACAGACTACCCCACCTTGTCTCCCCAGTTGTTGTAACAACTCTTTAGCATCAACCCTGAGCAAGGCAGCTTACCTCCCGGTGTGCATTTCCCTGTTTGTAAGTACTTTTATGTACTTCTATTAAAGTCTTATTTGAGCCATCTGGACTGGATTCTGTTTCCTGCCAGACTCTGATTGATACACTAATATTGAGTCCAATAACAGGCATGCAATGCCTGAAACACAGGGTGGGAATTTGAGTTCCCTTTTATGATCAGGGTTCTGTATTATTGTGGATTACTTTCCACTCTCCTCTTCTTTGTCAAAAGCAGGCATTACTGCTAATATTGCCTGGGGATACATAGTGGAAAAGATGGCTCTCCTGAAGCTAAATAGAGACAAACAAAATCTCTTCGAAGTTTCTCGTTATCAGAAATTATTATAGCTTTAGGGTGTTTTCCTTTTCTTTCTTCCTCTGTTGAAATGACGCATAGCAAGTTTTTCCGGTTAAGACTAGAATTGTTCTTATTATAGAGGGGGCTGTGAAACAATTTCACTTTTTAAATATGTTTATAAGTTTTTAATGTGAATTAAACTCCCTCCATATTTTTATGGAGAGAAAATTAATGAAGAAGTTATTAACATTGGAAAATAGGCTATCTCAATTACACAGTAACTTTTTCCCAATGGTTTTCTTAATATTTATATATTATCATCATAAAGGCTCAATACAATTTATATAATATGGAGCCATTATTGTGAAAAAGATCCATTAAAATAATATCTCCATCCTACAGACAGGCTTAAAACCCCATAATGGCTCAGAGGGAGCCAAATGCAGGATTACATGATAGGCCAGAAGCTGTGTCATGGTCTACCAGGCCAGGTAAGTAATACACATTTCACAGAAAGCCAAGTAAATAGTTACAGAAACAGAAAAGTCTCTGTAGGGTACATGTGCAGTCAGGCAATTATTAAAATATGGATTATGGAAGATTCTCTTTTCTCCTCTTTTCTAGGCTTACCATTTTAATAAGAACAAAAGTAAATCAAAATGTGTGTGCACAAAGACACAGAATACATGCTAATAACTTCAGGGACTCTGCTTTAATCGACTAAAGGGATATATTTCAGAGTCAAGAAATGACATCTTGAGACCCCTTCATTCCGTCTGGGTGTTACAGCTGATATGGAGCTGTGTCAGGCGAGCTAAGAACAATGCGTGCTAGTCTGATGCCTGGATATTATAGGTGCAGCAATAACTAGCTTGCAGAGCTGCAAAGAGCAGAACCGATTTCCACCTTAATAACCCCTGTGGCATTTTTCAATTTTCCAGGCTGCCAGTCAAATGAATGCATGTCTGGGAAGGAAAGAAGACAAGAAAGGGAAAAGATTAACCTCTGAGATCCATGATATAAATTCCATTGGCTAAAGCTGGTCATATGTTAGAAAACAAACATGGGCAGTGATAGTCCTATCTAAACACTGAGCCTAAGCATTAGAGAAAAGATTCTAGGAGAAAAATAGGAATCTTCAGGGTCATCAGACTGAAATAGGCTTGTAGTACTTGTTAATCATGCTGATTTTCTCTTTCTTTCTGTTGGATGCAACCCTGTGGCTTTCATCTGATCTCCCCACTTTGTAGCCAAGGGATGCCTCTTAAAACACAGACATGATAGCTAAGGAATGAGAATATGAGCAATACGTTCAAGACCATGATAGGTTCACCCACTGAAACAGTTTGTCTGAGCTAATGGGAGCTCACCAACTCCAGCTGGACTGGGAAGGAACAAACGTAGGACCAAACTAGTCCCTCTGAATGTGGTTGACAGTTACATGGCTTGGGCAGACTGAGAGTTCACTGGCAGTGGCACCAGAATTTATCCCCACTGCATGTACTGGCTTTTTGGGATTCTATTCTCTTTGGATGTATACCTTGCTCAGCCTAGATATAGTAGGGAGGGCCTTGGACCTTCCCCAAGGCAATGTGCCTTACCCTCTCTGAGGATTAGATAGGGGTGGGGTAGGAGGGTGTGTAGAAGGAATGGGAGGAGAGAGGGGAGTGGGAACTTGGATTGGTATTTTTTTTAATCTACCAAAATTTTTTTAAATTTAATTTTTTTAATTTAAGAAATATAAACTAAAAATTTATAAATTAAAGAAAAAGACTGACATGTTCTATTCAGATGATGGAAGCTTGCAGAAAACACAGGTCTGCTCCAACCTGCATTTCTGTTTCTCTAACACAGTACATAAACAGGATTCAGGATATTGCCCTTTTCTCAACATCCACTCTGCAGCCTGTTCTTAGACTCACTTTGTCCACTGGGAAATTAGATACCTTCCTCTCATTAGAGAGGCTTCCATCAGCAGTTGATGGAGACAGGTACAGGGATCCACAGCCAAACAATAGGTGAAAAGAGAGCCCAAACTGGAGATCTCCATTGGGTCCCTTCCCTTAGAGCTCAGGTAACTCTGAGGAAGAGGAGGAGAAAGAATTGTAGAAGCCAGAGGGGTCAAGGAGATCAGGAGAATGTGGCCCACAGCATCAACTAAGCAAGGCTCACAGGGACTCACTGATACTGAAGGAGCAATCACAGAGCCTTCACAGTTTGTACTAAGTCCTCGGCATATATGTGGTGGTTATGTAGCTTGTTGTTTTGTGGGAGTACTAATGGTGGAAATGGGGGTATCTCTGACTCTTTCATCTGCTCTTGGTATTCTTTTCCTCCTACTGCATTTCCTGATCTAGCCCTGATATGAGGGTTTGTGCCTGGTCTTGTTGGAACTTCTTATTCCATGTTTGGTTGGTAGCCCTGGGCAGGCTAACATTTTCTGAGAAGCAGAAGAGGAGTGAATCTGGAGGAGAGAGGAGGTAGAGGGGGAAATGGGAAGGGAAGTACTAAATTTTTTTTTTTTGATTTTTGAGACAGGGTTTCTCTGTAGCTTTTGGTTTATACTAAAAAATTTTTAAAAATTAATTAAAAAACTTTTATTTGGAATAATTTTATATTTACAGAAATGTTGCCCAATTAGTACTGAGTTCCCATAAGCCACCACTCAGTTTCAGTTTCTCCTAGGGTTATCATCTTCTATTTCTATTTCTCTGCCGAAGCTGTGAAACCAGCATTGATTCATTATAGTAAGCAAATGCCATACATTATTTATTTAGAGTTCAACAATTTTTCCTTTGGTATCCTGTTTTCATTGTTCATAAGTCTAGTCACCATGGCCCTTTTTTTCTAGTCTTTATCATACCCCAACAGGGTCACTGGGTATTCCATTGCAATGCTTAAAGCTCCCCCCTTCTCCTTCAGTCCTCCCCAGACCTCTTTGATGTGTGGTCTCTGCTCATTATTCAGATCTTGGCACCAATACCACTTCCTCAGCAGACCTTCTATAGAGTCTGAATCTAGAGATGGCTCCCATGTTGTCTGCCTTTATATTAGGTGCTTCTTTCATATAGCTTTTCTTAATCCATGGCAATATTTCCTTCATGGTGATTTGGTAATCCCCTCTGTATACTGTGAATACCATTGGTTAATAAAGAAACTGTTTTGAGCCCATGATAGGGCAGAACTTAGGTAGGTTGAAAAACTAAAATGAATGCTGGGAGAAAGGAGTCAGGGTCAGAGGGAAGCCATGTAGCCCCACCAGAAACAGATGCCGGAACTTTAGCCAGTAAGTCACGTGACGAAGTACAGATTAACAGAAATGGGTTAAACTAAAATGTAAGAGTTAGCCAGTAAGAAACTAGAGCTAATGGGCCAAGCAGTGATTTAAATAATACAGTTTCTGTGTGGTTATTTTGGGAGTCTAGGCAGCCGGGAACAAGCAAATGGCCTTCCTCCAACATCATGACTCTATTTAAACTTTCATTTCTGTGCCTAGACAATGAAGGCTATAAAAGCATAAACTCATCTGTTTTTGCTAATCATTACATTCACAAGACAGTAGAGTGCAAGGTGTACAGAGAAGTTATTTTGATTTTGTTTTATTTTAAGAAAGGTGCTGAATAGACAAATGAAGGATTAGAAGCAAGTTATAGAACATCAAAATGAATAATACAGTTAATGCCATGGACTTCCAAAGAGGGAAAGATAGAAATAAAGGGATAATGACTGGAAGACTTCATGGAAATAAAGAGTTTGGCACTATCTGAATCTTTTATGGATATAATTAATAATTACTGAAAACCTATGAAATACCAAGCAGAGCACCTATGACAGCACTGTATTTTAACCAAAGAGATATGATCAATGTGATATTAAAGAAACAACAGAGTAATATGGAGGATGGATTGAAACACTAAAAACCTAGACACTGAAGAAACAATTAAGATAATAATTCATCTATGAAATACTCAGTAGTGGTCAAGCATTGTGGCATACCACTTTAAAACCTCAGCACTGGGATAACAGGCAGGTGTAGCTCTATCAATTTGAGGTCATCCTCCTCTATAGAGAGGATTCTAGACCAGCCAGAGTCTTAAAGTATGACTATACCCCAACCCAACCTTCCAAAATACTCAACCCTGAACTAAAGATCTGGTTCAGAAAAGAAAATACTGGGGTCATGGACTCAACAAGAACTTGCAGGCACTAAGTAATAGGATATGCCATTCAGTTAGAGGAAACTGCAAAGAGAAAAAGTTCAAACTTTCAGGTTGAGTTAAAGGTTTCATGATGGAAGCGATGGATTAGAGCCCGGAATAGATGAATTCTGGTTTTGAAAAGTCAAGGAGATTGGACTTCATTAGTAATGAGTCATTAAGCAATAGTGACAGGATGAAAGTGAGATATCTATCAAAAGAGGAGAAGCTGCACAAAGGGAAGATATGTTGGGAAACAGCAGCAGAAATTTGAGCACTTCTTTTTGAATGCTAATGTTAGAATCATAATGAAAATGATGTAGCTATGGCACTTTTCTGAAAGAAGATTGACTTAAAAGTCCCTGAATTAGCACCCATTGCAGTGGCCAGCAAGGGCAATTTATCTTCAATACTTACAATGGACCTAGTGACTTTTTAATGGAAAAAAAACATAAGGGAGGTCTAATAGATTCTCATTATCTATAAGTGTTTATTATTGGCATTCCTTATAGCAGTGAGATGAGACATTTTAAAATAAATAGTGTACATGGCATTTCTTATAACTGTCTTCTTACTTCTTATACAGTTAAGAGTAAAATCAATATTTGGGATGTGTTTCTGTGATTATGTTCTCAAATGTGCCCTCGTGAACTCCAACTTCAGGATTGACACAACATTTGGTCTCTCCTTACACTATCCCTGGGGTGGTGGACAAGACCTAAAGCAAACATCAAAGTCTGTCTGTCTGTCTTTACTATACAGGTCATGAAAGACTGCAGCTTCCATGATGTCTCCTTCAGATCATTTTTACTCTGAGAAGCCAGTTGTTATCGCATGAGAACATTCAGGAAGTCTACAGAGAGGCAAGGTGAATACAGTAGGTAAAAGGTTTGGGGGAGTGAACCGCATCCACCAAGGGCTTAGGCTCATCAATGACCACATGAGTCTTTGGAAATGGAGTCTCCAGACCCAGTCAGGACTCGATGAAGCTATCGCTGCTGCCAACAGCTCAATTGCTATCTCACCGAAGCACCTGATCCAGGGCCACTTCATCAAGCTGCTCCCCACTTTCAGCTCTCACAAATGACGTGAGATTATAAATGTTGTTTCAAGGTGTTAGATATGGTGCTGATTTGTTACACAGCAACCCAAAATTAAAACAACTTTGTACCATTGAACATGGCGTGTTAGCTAGAAAATTTTTGGTTTACCTTTGTTTAGGGTTCAAACTGTTGGATTTTCTTCCCTACTTCCTACTTTATTTTTCAGTTCCCATGCTCAAGCTTCTGTCCATAGACTTTTAGCTTCATTTTCCCAATTTATTTGCCAAAAATTCTTTGAGACCTTTATATGCAACAAAGCAACAATATTAAAATGGTAAATATTAAATAATATTCTAATGTGTATCATAGAGATCACAACTACTTCAGAGTAAAATTATAGGGCAGGGTCTCTTGCTGGCAATTATTCTTAGAAGTAAAAAAAAAAAAATGAATACCAGAAAAGTTGTGGCTTTAGATCAAGTTCCTCAGAAGCAGATCTTGAGATAACATTGTATTAAGAAAGTTCTCTTAAAACAAATCGTACAGGGAATGAGACGAGCAGGATAGTAAAGGGAAGAAGCTTAGCTCTGTTAATACTTCAAAGTTTCCAGATGGCTATTTAGTTACTTTTCGATTGCTGTGATATGACACCAAGACAAGGTTAACTTATCAAGGATATAGTTTATTACAGTTTAGAGGATAAGAGAGCATGACTATCATGGCTGGGAGCAAGGCATCAGGAACAACTAAGAGCTCACATCTTGATCTGCAAGGCAGAGAGAGACACACTGGTAATAGTGTGAGTTTTTGAAACCTCTAGCCCACCACATCCCCTCCCCCACCCCTGCACCCGGTGATACACCTCCTCCACCGAGGTCAAGCTTATAATCCTTACCAAACATTAACACAAACTAGGGACTAAGCACTCAAAACTTTGAGATTCTGTAGGTCATTTGCATTCAAACCACCACAATAGGGAATCTACAATATACATCACTGCTTCAGATAGTGACACGAGGCACAAGAAATGAGCTTCCAAACCTCCATGCAAACCACCCACTGGCTGGAATACTAGGAAGGCATGACTGAAGGCACTGTGTGGCAGGAATGTATAAACACACACACACACACACACACACACACACACACACACACACCACCATCACCACCACCATATTATATAACGTAATACGCACGTACAAACACACACATGAGAAAAAGCATGTGTGTGTGTGTGTGTGTGTGTGTGTGTGTGTGTGTGTGGTGTGGTGTGTTAAGGTATGGTAAGGGAACTGACAGGTTCTGGGTAGTGATCCAAGACCTGCCCTGGTACAGAAAGATCCCTATACTGAGCCTTGTAGAACTGATGCATACATGGAGGAGAAAATATTTTACAAAATACACAATTGCAAGGCTTCATAATTAACTAATAAAACTTCTTCCCAATTCAACCTAAACTTTTAACTCTTCCTAATCCCAAGGAGAACTTTTATTGAAAATAATTTCCTTTATTTTTCCCAAGCATTACCTTTTTAAAACCTATTCATAAAAACAGTCTTTTCAAGTTTTAAATTCCAATCCCAATTCTCACTCCCTCCCCTCCTCCTGTTCCCTCCATCTCCCCCCCTCCACCCCTATCCTCTTCTCAAAGAGGGTAAGGCTTCCCATGGGGAGTCAACAAAGTCTAGTTCATCACTCTGAGGCAGTACCAAGGCCCTCCCCACTATATCTAGTCTGAGCAAGGGATCCCTCCAAAGAGAATGGACTCCAAAAAGCCAGTTGCACTAGGGATAAATCCTGGTCCCACTGCCAGTGGCCCCACAGACTTCCCCAGCCATACACTGGCACCCACATTCAGAGGGCCTAGTTTGGTCCTATGCTGGTTCCCCTGCTGTCAGTCCAGAGTCAGTGAGTTCACTTTAACTCAGGTCAGCTGTTTCAGTGGGTATCTTCATCATGGTCTTGGTCCCTTTGCTCATATTATTCCTCCTCCCTCTCTATGAAAATGAATTTGAGAGTTCAGCACAGCGCTTCACTGTGGGAATCTGGCTCTGCTTCCATCAGTTGCTGGATGAAGGTTCTATGATGACAATTAAGGTAATTCTCAATCTGATTACAGGGAAAGGGCAGTTCAGGAACCCTCTCCAATACTGCTTAGGATCTTAACTGGGGTCATCCTTGTAGATTCCCAGCAACTTCTCTAGTTCCAGGTTTCTTGCTATCCCCATAATGGCTTCCACAATCAAGATATCTCTTTCCGGGCTGGAGAGATGGCTCAGAGGGTAAGAGCATTGTCTGCTCTTCCAAAGGTCCTGAGTTCTATTCCCAGCAACCACATGGTGGCTCACAACCATCTGTAATGGGGTCTGGTGCCCTCTTCTGGCCTGCAGGCATACACACAGACAGAATATTGTACACATAATAAATAAATATTTTTTTTAAAAAAAAAAGATATCTCTTTCCGTGCTCTCCCTCTTTGTCTTTCCCCCATCTCAACCACCCCATTCTCTCATTTTCTCCTCTCCACCCCTCCCCTTATTGGTTATCCTGGGTTTTTTTTTTCCATATGAAGTTGAATATGGTTCTTTCAAGGTCTGTGAAGAATTGTGTTGGGATTTTGATGGGGAATGCATAGAATTTGAAGATGGCTTGTGGTAGGATTGCCATTTTAATTATGCTGATCCCACCAATCCAAGAACATCGGATCTTTCCTTCTGATATCTTCTCCAATTTCTCTCCTCAAAGGCTTAAAGTTTATGCTGTACAGGTCTTTGACTTCTTTAGTTACTGCTACCCCAAGATATTTGATGTTATTTTTGTCTATTGTAAATGGTGATGTTTCTCTGATTTCTTTCTCAATCTCCTTATCATTTGTATATAAGAGGGCTCCTTTTTTTTTAGTTTATACAAGAAAAACGTCTTGTATCCTGTTGCATTACTGAAGGTGTTCATCTGCTGTAAGAATTCCCTCATAAAATTTTTGGTGTCACTTATGTATACTATAATATCATCTGCAAATAGTGAAAGTTAGACTTTTTTTCTTTCCAATTTGTATCCCTTTGATTTCCTTTTGTTGTCTTATTGCTCTAGCTAGAAGGAGAAGCTTTTGAGCCCTTCTCTTACACGTGTTATTAAGGCACAGTCATTTGTCTTTAGGAAATAGCAATAAGAGATACAAATGCTGTTTTTAACAGGTCTGGGTCAAGACTGCAAATACTGTAAAAGCATCAACGTCACCCTGGAGTAAAGAGAAATCTCAAAGGGAAAAGAATGAGCCCCATCCAAGTATCTTCCTTTTGTATTATTATCCCTGAACTGCTGAAATTTGGGGACAATTTTACATACAAGCTATTTAATAACAAGTCTCTTTTCTTTTCTTCTTTGGTGGAATTCATCAGTGACAAGCAAAGTGTAGCAATAGCTTTCCTTCTGCGCACACTTTAGGATGCAGTCTAACTTTATCTGTTGTTGGGAATAAAGACATAAATTATTAAGCCCTGCTTGCCTGATCAAGAGCCTATCTTTCAGAAAAATCAGGCTTCTGGGAACTGCCACTCACAGGAGCTCTATTTTCTGGCTCTCCATCAGAGCTGCAGACACCTCTCCCCAAAGATTCATCAACCTCCAAACAAAGAGGAAGGCAGGTCAATGACACCCAAATCTGCAGTTTCAGCAGCTTCAGAAGTTTCATGACCAAAAAGAAAAAAAAATGAGGGAGTTTAAAAAAAAAAGAATAAAGAAAAAAGCACACACAATCTCAAACGCACATTAACAAAGAGTTTAAGAATCCATAGGCTAAATTCTGGGAAGGAAGCTTTCAAAATCCTGTAACAAATAAGCTTCTGGTGAAACAATGATAGACTACCAAGCAGGACCTTGGTGGCTATGTGTCTTCTTTGTATGGTTAGCTAATGTGTAGGTTCACACACTATTATTTTTAGAAGCATTGTTTTACTGAACGATTGTTTCACGATGTTGTATATGTTATTTTGAAGACATACATGTGAATAAAAACATATTAAACGACTCAAATATACAGAATATAGACAATACTTTACAGGTAAAAAAAATTCAATGTATCCTCAGGTATTCTTGTAGTTTGGCCCTAAGTTATAGAAGATGATCAAGGGACGGGAACCACTGTATGTGTGGCTTTGCTCACTTTTTACGTTCGGAACTTGAGACTCTGAGAGGTTAAATAGAATCACTGAAAGACACATACAACCTACTGATGAAGGTCAATCACCCATCTCACTCTCTAAAGCTTTTCTACTGATATCATAGTTCAACTGAAAAGGTTATAGACAAATTTAAACTCTAAAGGGGTGGTGTAGAGGATTTGAAGACTCTTTTGAAGATGAGACACAACACAATGAAACTCTAATAGATGAAAGGCAGTACCCTTTATTACTTACAGCTCCAGAAGACAGAAAGGCTGTTCGGCAGTGACATAGGAGATTCTACCAACGAAGCAGAAACAAGCTGGAGATGTAAGAAATGGCTTACTAATCAAGGTGGGGTGAGCTAGGCCTTCCATGTGTTAGCTAATTGAATAACTACAAGGGCGTAGAGACAGAAGTGGTACCCTAGGGATTCAGGTGGTTAACTAGTGTATTTTGACTGCAACAGCCCCATAAGGGAAATGGCCAAGGTATGGATATAACCATGTGTAGGATGGGCAACTAGCAGATATTAGGCATGTTATTACAACTGGAAAAAGACAACTAACTTACACTTTTGTGCATTATGTTTGCATAGCTGTGAACATAATGTTGACAAAAGCAACTCAGAAGAGAGATGAGTCCTTTTAGGACATGGATTCAGAGGGGTTTGGTCCACTGTTGGGAGGGAAGCAATGTGGAACAGCTCAGAACATGGCAGTGGTGATGGGAAAATGTAGCCAGGACCATTTATATGACAGCAAACAAGAAAGCAGTGATAACCAGGGTCAAGATAGAAGCTTCAGAGACTCACCACTAAAGGCATACTTCTACCAGATAGAGCCCACCTCCCAAAGTAATGCCACAGGCTGAAAAACATGTATTCTTAACAAAAGCCTAATAGAAGATGTTTTAAACCTTGTCTTAGTTACCTTTTCTATTTCTGTCATAAGACACTGACCAGGCAACTAATAAAAGTAGGCATTTATTTGGGGCTTACAGTTCCCGAGAGTGAGTACATGACTAATAAGGCAGAGAGCATGGCAGCAAGCTATCAGGCATGGCACTGGAGCAGTGACTTAGAGCTCACTCAAGTAGGAGGCAGAGAGCTCTAACTGAGAACAGTGTGGGCTTTTAAAACCTGGAAGCCCACCCTCTTTGACACACATCCTACAACAAACATGGCAGTGGTGATGGAAAAATGTAGCCAGGACCATTTATATGACAGCAAACAAGAAAGCAGTGCTAACCAGGGTCAAGATAGAAGCTTCAGAGACTCACCACTAAAGGCATACTTCTACCAGATAGAGCCCACCTCCCAAAGTAATGCCACTGGCTGAAAAACATACCTCCTAAACCTTCCCACCTAGGGACCAAGTATTCAAATATATAAGCCATCACGGGTATATGAGTAGCTGGTCCTATGCCAAACCACATGCAGAGAAGCAGCTGTGGAAAACAGCAGACAGTAAATACAGTTCATCAAAAGGCGAGGGACCGAGGTCTTCTCTTACTCTTCTAATGTGTGATTTTGTTTTCTGAGGGAATATTGAGACAGGTTCCCATAGGAATATCAAGCTGGCCTCGAACTCATGACCTCAGCCTCCCCAGAGCTAGAATTACAAGCAGACTATATGATTTCATTTGTTCATCAGGTTCATCATCTGTAAACTGAGAATTCACATAATTTACCTCCCAGAACTCTTATGGAGATTCACTATAATAATGCATACCAAACACACATAACCTATATGTTTGTATGATATATAACGTTGTAGCCAAAAGAAATAATACACTAATCTCAGATACTATCTGAATTAAATAGAATTGTTTTTAAAGATCACATTCTTATCATTACAGTTAGCAATAAGCTTTCTAGTTCTCAAGAACTATCTTTTTGCCACCACAGAGAAAGGTATAAATTGTGGGTTCTTGATACAATAGCTCACAATAGCTCCTTCCAACATGTTAAGTTCTATTGCCTCAAAATAATAAACTGCTAAGACAATATCATGCATCATGTTAGTGGTGGATTAGTCAAGTCAGTGGAACTCCCAAAGCAAGAAGCTTGAAGCTCACAGGCAGATGCTAAGTTTCATTTTTTGTTACCTCATCCTTCTTTGTAAAGCCCTGATTTTACAGAGCAAGAACAACCTTAATATAATAATCAGAAAAAATATACGAATCATGAAAACTCTAAATTCTTAGAGAACACAAAACTTTAAAATTGTCAGGGGCAAAAGCAAGATGAAAATAAATCAATTCAGACTTAGACTACTTTTGGGGAAAAGATTTATAAGGAGGATCAAGGCGTGGAAGCCTGAATATAAAACATTCAGAACTCTTTCCCAGACTTTCAGAAGTCCTCATTTCTCACTTCATGTGGCTCAGGAAGCACAGTTCTTTGATGTGAATAAAGGAGACTCAAGTTGGACTTGGCCCTGACTCTTTCTCCTTAAAGTTTTCTCCCTGGTCAGAAATGGGTGGTCTAGAGCCAACTCCACAACTAAGGAGGAGACCTGCCTGTTAGAGACCTAACTTAGGTTAGTGCTCATGTCTGAAGAGCTTTCCAGGAGAACTCAACAGTTTTGAGCAGGTAGCTAGTTCTCCTCCTGTGCTCTTTCACCACAGAAGCAAGGCACAGGTGAAATATTCAACCCCATATATTTTCAGACATCATAGTGTATACGTCATGAAAGTGCTGTGTCCTAACCATTAGATTCTCAGAGAAATAGTGGCACACACTTTAAAGGTTCTTAGTATATTTCTTTGATTTGGTTTGGGCTTGGGTTCAGGTTTTTCATTTTGTTTGTTTGTTTACTTGCTCGTTTGTTTGTTTGAGACAGGAGCTCACTACATAGCTCAGGCTATGAACTGATGATACTTTCATAAGCCTCCCAACTGTTGGTGTTTCAGGCATGCACCGCCACAAGAGATTAAAACACTTAATCACTCTTAAAATGCAATAACCTGCATAGTCTACTTTTAGAAAAAGCATCGTAAAACAGGAAGCCCAATCCAAACAGAAATCTCCCATTATTACTCACCCATGACTCCAAATAGTTGGACCCATTTACAAGTACACAGATAGCAGCGTGTACTTTCCTGCACAGTCTGTTATCTTAAGATTTTTCTTATTATGTTACTCCAAATTATCCAATCTCTACCATTAACCCACCTTAGAATTGTCCCTTCTATCTCTGTGGACAGCACTAGATCACTGATCCGCCATCGGCCAGGCACTTGAGGAGAAACAGACCACTACACTAGGCTTAGAAGGGTTAGGATATATTGTCCCAACAAGTGGAAGGGAGGACACTGGCTATGCAAAGAATTCTGACACTTCACCAAGCAGGAGCTGAGTTGGACCTTTTAGCGCTATCAGCTCTAGAGTGTGTGACTTAGCATTTGAAATACATCACCTCAATCCTGAAACACTGTGAGGGTCATCAGTAGTCTTATTTCACACGTGAACAAAATGATTGTATGAAGGACCAGTAACATGACCAATGGATCAGTAATGTGTCCAACATCATAGTCCTTTTCATGATGGTGCCTGAAACGCAAAATTTACCAATCCCGAAACCTTTGCCTTTGCCTTGTGTGCCGCAATTTGAAGTAAAGACTTCCGCAGCTATTGTTTCTGTTGGCTTGTGATGGGTGTTTCTGTATCATTGTTTAGTTTTCTTTGGAAAACCTTGGTGAAGAACAGACCAGAGATGCTGTGCAGCGTGCTTGTTTATTCCAAAGCCACCTAAATCAAATTTACCTATGTGGGGATTATTCAGCAAAATGGCCACACAGGAAAACAAAGAGAGAACCAGAGGCTTGCCAGGAAGTGCCGAGAACAATAGAGTTATTAGGAGAAGATACCAAAATAACATTGATTTCCAGGAGAAAATGTTCCTGTTGTGATCCTCGCACACTGATACCACAGATGGCCCCAGCTTAGCTGAGGCATGCTCTGTGCTTCAGCTGTTTACTTAAGCAGCACAGGGGTTCTCAGAAATAGTTGCTATGCCAACCAGCCCTGGGACTATATATACATTCATGACCAGGGCTTATTCCTAGGGCTTTGTTACCTCTCTTTCAAAAGTTTGAATCTCTCACTGCTAAACTGCTTACATTCATGCATTACTGCCTCTGATAGTCAGCAGCCTTTTCCCCAGCAGGTGAAAGAAAAAAAAATAAAATAAACCAAGTGGAGCTCTACAAGCTAGGCAGAGCAACGTCACACTTTTTATACTCAGGAATCAGACTATTCTCCGGACCCAAGTCTCTAAAGACAGGATGGCTCAGTGGATGAAGGGCAGGACTTTGCCATCTCTTATTATCTGTCACACATGCGTGTCAGCACTCACATTTTCAGAGGACAAAGCAGAACATGTTTTTGAGATGCCAGGATGACAGCGCATTTTGAAATTTTTTTACCATGGTTTTAATGGGCCACATTTAAGAAATAACCATCCGCCGACATATAGGGCCAATCAATCTACCTCTGGTCTCCTGTTAGAGCCGCATTTAAACAAAACAGTAATGTCGAAAGCTGAAGAGCGAATGCTCTTTAATTACCTTTCCTCCAGTTTATGTTATTTTGATGGCTTTTGTTCAATTGCATCTGAATTTTCAGTCTGTTTATTTTATAATTATTGGATGACTACATGCAGTACTGCCACTTCAATTAGGTTTTGATGGCTGATAAAACCATTGTTGACAGGGAATGCACAAATGAATTCACGGAAACCAGATTAGTGATGTTTGCATTGTTGCAGTTAAATAAAATAAAGTGTTCTGGCAGCAAATCTGGGGGAAAAATAGGAAGAAAGAGAAATCCGTTCTATGAGACATGGGGCTTGCGGAGAAGCCGCTTCCTGTTGAGAGATCATTTAAACCTCAAGCACACTGCCACTTCTACTTCAGACAGATTATGAAACTGAAAAACAATCATATAATCTCTTCTAACATGAGGTTTTCCACCAGACAGATTGCTCGAAAGGAGAAAGAAGCAGAAAGCAAAAGTAAGCTCTAAATACTCATAACACATGCTAAATCCATTTGAATTGATAAGGTAGAAACGCACGGCGATAAAGCGGAAGGGGTTAAGGCTTTGTATTCACCCAGAAAAATCAAGATCCGGGGAAGACAACTTGCAAACAGCTCCATCTCTAATTAACAGCTGAAACGCAGCAGATGAGGCTGAGTGGAAGCAGACAACTTCCTAGGAACAGACCCTGCTCAAGCAGGGCTGGGCTTGCTTTGTCACAGCTGTAACAGCCATGTGAATGACAATCTCCGAAAGCGAAAATATTGTCAAAGAGGAAAGGAAATCTGCTTCTTCTTCCAAGTCAGCTAGAGAGCTGACGCACAGCAGACAACAGGGCCATGCGTAGCTGGTCATATTGGGCAAAAATCAATCTCGACCCAGCGTGACCACCTGGGCTGTGCACCGAGTTTAGCATGTTCATGAAGACCTCATATCACAGCGCCAACCATATAGGCTCCCAGGCTCAGATTGCAACTTGTGATACTGGCCAAAACAGACTTGGATCAGAACCCATAACTAACATGATGTCAGTGCCTTTGACCGTTTGGTTATTACAGGTATCCACTGCGTTTGTCATCTTGGCTAGCATTCACATATTAAATCCATCTCCCATTTATGTCCCTGACCTTCACATTCAGCTGAATTATAGGTCTTCACCAGAAAAATTCAGTAGTGTTGGAAGAGACAATGCCCACTTAGGAGATTCTAAATAGCCTGACACTACGCATTCTGGAAAGCAAACCCCAAATATCTGGTAGCTCATCTCATTTTTAATTTCACCGTTTGTTGATAGCACCAGGAAAGAACTAAATAGTATTGCGTGTGTGCCAGGTCCTTTTCTAAGCACTATGTGGATAATTGATTTAATTGTTAAAACATTCTGAAATGTTGCATACCTTAGTTTCTTCCAGCCCCATCTTACAACCAGGGAACAAGAGGAGAAGAGGTTCCCTCAGCAACTAAGTAGAAAAGACAGGCTAGACCAGACAAGCTTATTCTACAGTCCACACTGCTTGGCAAATATTTTCTAAGTCTTTGAAGATGTGGGTGTGGGGGGGGGAGTACAAATAATTGTAAATTGTGCACATTTAAGTGTTCCCATTGCACATCCCTTACCTATGAAACAATTAAATTAATCATCAACTGCCTATTTTTATGATATACTATCCTTTGATATCCTCTAAACTTTGATTCTGTGACAATTGAACATACTAAAACCCAAGAACATCCAAGACTGCTCTACAAAATGGCACTATAAATAATAACTCCCTCCTACATACTCAATTATTCTAGAATACTCAGAATACTTGATCCAAAGTAAATGCCAAGTGAGTAATTGTTATTATAGATTTGGAGATTCGTGGCAGGGAAAACTTCTGTACATAGTTGAAACAGAAACAATTTAAAAAAAAAAACACACACACATTCCTTCTACAGTTGTTTGACTCCTCAAGCAGAATCTGCAGCTGTAGCCAAAAATAGTGCTACAATAGTTGTACAGTTAGAAACGTGTTTCTGGTTGTTCCTAAGTGTTAAAGAGTTATCAGCATTTCAATATGAAAACTTTACAGCTAATTTTCAATTTTATTTATAATGTACTTGATATACAAGTTAACTGCTTCTATTCTTTCCTTTCACACTTAGTAATTAGCTCTGTAAATATCATATCTATTTGTAAAATGTTCCCTACCTACTCTCCAGCTGTGTACAGTACTTCATATGGTCCTCGTACAAGTCAATGAATTCATGTAAGTGTTGTGTCCTCAAAATAATAGAGAGACTCATCAGACATGGGAACATTAAAGACAGAACTCGAAAGGATCAGGTTTAAGAAGGACACTTGGAAGAAAGAAAATGACAAAGCCAATGCCTACAGAAAGTCAAAGGGCTCATCCATATCTAACTAGTGACTACGTCAGACACACAGCACAGGAACCCAGAAGGCTGAAAAGAAGTTGTTGGCCAAGAAAGCCTAATTTATGGGTTACACACACCACTGACTAGGCTGTGAGGAGTTTTCTGAATGGGAGAAACCAAATTTTCTATCTTACAGAGTGCACTATTTGGGAGTTGAAGATATGCCTCTGTGATTTATGAGCTATTGCTCTTTTTGCAGAGGACCTCAGTTAAGTTCCCAGCATCCAGATGGTGGCTAACAACCATTATTATCCCCAGTCCCAAGGGGCCAAAGGCCCTTTACTGACCTCCAATAGGCACCAAGCATGCATATGACATCTAGACATACATGCAAGCAAAAACACATATACACATAAAATAACACAAATCAATAATTTTTAGGAGTTTACTATTTGAAGTGATAAATACACATCACTGTGCATAAATATATACAAAATTTCCCATAGATTTACCTTGTCTCTTGGGAAAAAAAATGCTTTAAAAAGTGATGATGTTCTCACTGATTTGTGCCCCAATTCCAGCAGATGACCAGGATGTGACTCAGTGAAGAAATTATTTAAGTTTTTCTTGAGAAAAAATAAGTGCAGTGGAGTCATTTAGTAAGATTCTTCCCGTGGATCAAAGGTCTACTGATGAGCAGACCATGTTCAAGTTTACAGATCTGTCACAACACAGATTCTACAAGCAGTTCAAACTTTTCCCAGTACGTTAATTCAGGCCCAAGTTCTCAAATTAGCTTTGGTTATGGATTTTGAGAGCAGTCATGTTCATACTCAGACATCATAAGTGAGTAGCAACAAGAATTGTTGAAAGGCTCAAGGCATAGCTGAACAAAATAAAAATGTTATAATGATTTAAAAATTGTAGTTAGTTGCATGTTTGTATGCTGGAAAGGGCCAGAAATTATTTATCTTCTCTCCTGCTTGCCCCCTTCTCTGCCCTAACCTCAAGTAAACACCACACATCTACATTAATGGAGCAAAAGAAATGAATATTTCCTGGGCTGGGGCATATTGTGAGGGCTGCTGGGGCAGACCAAGGGTGTTGACTTTTGTCCACTCTCCAAGCAGACATACCACCCAAGTGCCCAGAAGCTGGGCCAATAGGTTATTTCAGGGGTTAGGCTAAAGTAACTGCCTTTCTGCTTTTCATTTCAATTACATATAATTTACCTCAACATAGCCTGTAGATAAATCATGTGGCAGAGCCTGAGAAATGCAGCTGCACATCAGACCTGAATGTTTAGTCTAGGTGAACCTGAATGTATATGACCAAATTCGGTAGATGGATTTATTTCTTCATCTACAGGGGAGGAAGTTGGGTGCAAAGGGTATTAACTCCATGGCAATAAACAGAAACTGCTATTCTAGAAACTGTGGCATGCATTGTGGCCTGTGGCATTATGTTTATGTGACTCCTTCAGAGGTGACTTTTATCGCATCAGAAATAAGTCTACCTAGTAAACAACACGCTGGTTAATAAATGCGACTTTGCTGCTATTGCTAACATTTTATCTATTTTTTAAGTGTGTTTTCTCCTCAGTAGACATAATAATTTCTTCTTAATGAATTTTGAAAAAAAACTGAAAAGTTTCACAAGGAGGAAAGACAACTGATGTCCCTTTTCAAGTGAGTGTCCCTTTGAATCTTGCATTCATTGGGCTTGATATATCCATAAGGAAGCTACAAAATAGCCAGGAAAAGAATAAGCAAACTGCCCTCTTTCATCTTCTCACTGTCCTCTGTAGAGGCATGAATCCAGGGAAGAGGAAAGGGGGCAGAAGGGTAAAGGAAAGGTTAGGGAACTCTTTCCCAATACCAAGCTACACCATGAAAATGAAACCTTACAAACTCCCTTCTCTGTAAGCTGGGTGAGTTTCTGGCCCTTCCTGAGCTTGTTTCCTGTTCGGTCCTCCTCCACACTGCTAGGTGAAGGATTTCACCTGTGATCCCCTAATCTCTCTAGGTCCACTTCCTTGTGCTCTGCCTGCCAGCCTCTCAGCTGTGATTGCCCTTCCTCCAGAGGCCTTTGCTCCTGCTTATCCCTTTCTTCTAGCTCCCTGACCCCTCCCACGTCTCCAGCTGCTCTCCAGGACCTTCTGATCACCCTGGCCTCAGCATTTTTCCCTACGATCCCTCTCCTAGGTTTTTCTCTGCGCTTTCTCTGCCCTCCGTGGCATTCTCAGCTTTCATTAGAAGTCAGAAAATCTCAAAAGGTTCCGAGATTAATCTCGGTTTGGGTAAGCACCCAAACCTGTGGGTGCTTACACCAATTTTTCTGAAACTCTTTGGAGTGGAAAAATCTCACTGGGAAAGTCGACCTTACGAAAGTTCAACTACTTGCAGTTTTATGAGGAGAATAACTTTCCCTCACAGACAGACCTTTCTGCTTCTTTTTTTCAGCTAGGTGAAAAGATGGCCATTGTTTACTGTGAATCATTTATCTTTTCTCACTTGACTGTGCTATGCAAGACTAAGAAACCTGGTGATCATTCATTCACTCATTCATTCAGTAAACACTACCCAACACCTACTATTTGCAAAAAGCACAGGAAGCTGGACTTTACTTTTATCATCAGGGGATAGTTACAGTTTATGGTAAATACCGTTTTAGACAATAGATACTGCATGTGAATAAAACTAGACAGGAAATAAATGTTAAAAATTTTACTGCATGTGTAAGTCCCGCTAAGACCCTTCTTCCTCTGTGTAGAATTTAATGAAGATATTCGACATTGTTCTTTACCTCCTACAGACTTACAGTACACATTAAGCAGGAAGTTATTGACTTCTATAACCTTAAAATATTTTTATTCATATTATAGAACAGTCCATGTGCTTTTAGATTCAAAGTTTGTATTGATCCTTCATTTCTAGGTCATTCCACCATGATTTTATAACCAGAAGGAATAGATATCAGGAAGACACCAAATAGAGTTTCTTTTCTTAATTTCTCTATTCAGCATTTAGCACATATGTAACTTTTCTTTTTTTTATTCTGTCCTGTTTGATTTTATTATTCTTACATTCTTTGGGGAAATTTCAAGTGAACATTTGTAGTCACAAACACAATTCTATAGTCTGAAGACGCTTGAGACATTGAAGCAGGGGTTAAGCCACATCTTCAGTCCCACTAATGTCCAGTCACTTGCTCAACTACCCCTTCAGCATAGGAGTCCTGAACTGGTGAGTCACAGAAGTACCAAAGAAGTGTTATATTGGCCTGAATAGTATTCCTTCAAAACTGGCTGCGAATGCTTCTCGGTAACCAGGAAAAGTAGCCTTGACTACACTCTCCAGCAGTTTCTTTTGTCTGATACTTTCTATATCTAATTCCATGGCACTTTGGCTTCTGATTCCTAAATTACTCATACTTCACTCTAGTGAGAGGTAAGTTATGGGAGGAGATGATGGTTTGGGATTTGGGCTTTGTTTTTCTTTTGTAGTATTAAGGATTAATCCAGAAGCTTCCATATGCTATTAGCCATACCAGCTATACCCATGGCTCTTTTTTCACTTTTTATTTGCGACAACACCCCTCTCAACTAACTAAGCTGGTCTCAAACCTATTCTGTAGGTCAAGACAACCTCAAACTTGTGTTTTCCCTGCCTAGACTTCCGGAGGAGGTCTAGCCATCAGGACTGGCTTCTGATGATAATTAAACAGTCTTACTCTGCTGAAAATACAATAAGAAAACCAACTTTTCATTATGGCACACTTTCCTGCACATTCATAGCAAGACGTCTTGAAAAGGTAAATTAAGGAAAAGCCTTCTGCACTATGGGGTAAGGGAATCCATGAACTTAGAAGAATTTTTCTCTTTTGAGAGCCACTGGAAACTCATGATTTTCCAGTACTAAATTTGATTCACGTGTCAGTCAAATAATATTTATAGATAATCCAGTAAACTAAAATACATAGACTATTGTGCCTCCTTCTGTGGCGTGGTGGAGTTGTGACAATCCACAAAAGGACAGTAAGGGTATAAGAATTTCTCGAGTTTCTTAAATCTGAAGGAGCATACCTACATATAGAGAGCATCAGCACAATACCAAATTCATTCCAGCAAACAGGAGAGCAGGAATAAGTCTTCCAGATCAGATCCTTTACTTCCTGTCTCCCCACCATTTAAATTCCATGGCATAAGGTTAAATGTCACAACTGTGTCTGAGGAGGCCAGAGTGGTATGTGATGAAATATTCACTTTACTCAGATTAAGGCCTGTGTTTTCACTCAGTTCCTAGTTGGTAATTTCTAGAACCGTGGAATACCCTGCCTGATATCACTGAATCTATATCTGAGGGACTTGGGCTTGACGGAGTATAGAAACCAATGATATGCCCTAAGGTGATGGTTTCCTGTCAGCTTAGTAGTTGTGCAAAAGTCTATTGATATTTAAATTCTCATCTGTCACCCCACGGCCCCTCAGTCAGCACACCCACCGCCAGCCACTCAGACTGTGGCCTGGCAGGGTTTTCAGTCCTGCTGCCTCTGTGTGTAGTTTTAAATTAAGTCTCTATCGTTCTATTTATCAAGAAGACTCAGAAGTCAAAGGATGGGATGAAACCAGCCTAGCTCAGAGAGGCTGAATAGCAAACAGCTGATCAGGCTGTTTGGCCAGAGATGCTTCAAGAGACATGTCTCTTCCCTCATACCAGAACCAAGAGCCCTCAAACTCTAGTCCCTACCCTTTCCTTCCTGTGTGTCTTCTCTATCGAAATTGCTGGCTTCTCTATGGCCAGTTGCTGTCAGTTGGTCACTGGTTCTGCCCCTGATTCACGGTATAACTTTATTGGGGGAGTCTTGGGAGTATCACAATGTGATCAAAATATCCGACAACAGTGAGGAACCATGATCCATGTAAGATCTCCTCAACCTCTGGAGGGACAGAAAATAAAGCCAGACATGGGATGTCCAACCCTGTGTATGTGTCTGTCTGGTCCTAATAAAACTGAGACACCACAGATTGGTATGAACTTTCACAGTTGCGAAGACTACATCAGGCATCACTGTTGAGAGAAATGGATGCTATGCATTTAGCACAAGACACAGGACCACGGGGAACTATATCACTGACCTCCCAGGCTTATTTTGGTTGATTTGAATATGCATTCTTATGCTGAAATAAATAGCTTCTCCGAGCTCTGTGAATCATTCAAGAGAACTGAACAACAGAGATTTCTCAACAAGAGCCTCAAAAGCCTCCATAGGAGTCCTGAAGGAAGATGAACTTGCTGTTGGTAGTCATAAGCTATCAAAACTGCAAATGGAGCTATATGGGGGGAATGAGGGAAAATCTGAAATCAAGACATTCTAATGTTTCTTCCTAGGGATTCTATCTATAACAATGCCAGCTATCATAAAAAAAAAAAAAACCTGTCTCCTTGAACTCCAATTCCACTCCTTTATGGAATCTCAGAAAGTGGTCTGTGACATGTGGGTAACATCCAGGAAACGGGGTTCCCAAGGATTTCCCACCTCTCTTCTCCACAAAGGGAAAGAAAGGGAGGCCAGACAGCTCACCTTCCTTCCATTCTCAGCATAGCAGTTGTTCACTACATTTTTCCAAAGCTGTTTCTCAATATCATCTCATTAAGGAAAGAGATAATTATGATATTAACATCTTGCTTCCAAGCACTTAGTGAAGTCACAAGCATTTAGCATCACCCTTAAGAGGAATGGGTACCAACGTGTCTGACACTGATTATTCAAATCCAAGTCTCACAGTGATGCTGAACACTGACTGGATTTCTTTTCGTTTCCTGCTATGAAGAGCAGATGTCTTTTTCAGTGAACCAACTCCAATTGCCTGTGGGACTAGAAGGAAAATACGGGTATGTGTACAGATTCACCTTAGAAAACACTGTGTATTTGGATATATATATATATATATATATATATATATATATATACACACACACATACACACACACACACACAAAACTAGGTTAATTTTACCTATGATACTAATAGCATGCTGCCAAACAGAAAGGCTTTCCCAGCACCAAAAATTTGCCTTCTTATTAAAGATCCCAAGCCCAAGAGTAGAAATGTAGGTTGCATGATGGCACTTGCCCAGGGTTTCTTGTATCCCAAGTTACCTCTCCTGTAATAACAGCACTCAGCAAATGGAAACAATGTATAGACACCATGTCACTACAGTTTCTGTGGCTTAGGAAACATTCCCCAGTACTGAACTGGGCTCATTCTCAGGCACATATCACTCCTTTCATCCACACAAGAGCCCTGGAGAGAGAAGGTGTCATCGTTCCCATTTACAGAAATGATGGAACCAAAGCTCACATGGGTTACAGAACCTGCCCAAGCTAGCAACAGCCGAGCCAGCCTTTCAACCCAGTTCTGCCCTCCCCAAAACATTTTTGTATCACTATGCATTGAGTGTTCTGGTTAATTATACACCCTGATTATAGATAGCAATTTATCCTATATATCATTAACTAATTGCTCATTTTTAAAGGATTAAAGTCCAGTGAAAATACTTCTGAGACTAGCACCACTAAAATTCTACAGGATATCATCGGATTTTTCTCGAATATTTCAAATGACACTTTAAGCCCTTGTGATGTCTCAGGTGCATCATTCAGGAGAAGAGTGATCGCACTAATGAAGTATGGGTCAGAAGAATAACAGATAAATCAGCCTCCACTTACATATAATCGCTCCACTAATTCTCATAAATACTATTGCAGGGTTCATGATGTGGTGATCTACTAACTTCCTTTCAGCTCAAGTTAACAAATCTTTATCTAGCCTCCTGTGTGCCAAGCCCCGTGGTAAGCTCTGGGCAGCAATACTAAGTGTAATATAATGCCTGTTCTCACAGAGACACATTTGGACTCTGGAGTACTCCATTATCGCCCTTATGATAGAATTACCTTGTCAATATTTAATTGGCTGGAAGAGGAATATTAACAGCTTCAGACCCACATTTTTTTTAATTGCATGTGTTATGTCACTGATGCTGTAAAGGACTAAATACAATTTTTCTCTTCTTTATACCAGGTTTTCAAATGAGCTATCTATTGCTACTTTCCATTTCTTCTAAGCTTTCTTCTTGAAACCTTTTCCAAGCACACACACATAAACATGTATGCACTTATATGTGCATTAAACACACATGCACACACACAAATGTATACACACATGTACACATATGCACACACGTGCACACACAAGCATGCACACAATACACACATGCGCACACATGCACACACACAAACATGCACACACATATGTACACGTACACATAGGCACGTACATAAACGTGCACACAATACACATATGCACACACATGCACACAGACAGACACACAAACACCTATCTTAGTTATTAAATCATTTGTTGTTGTTGTTGTTGTTTGCAGTGTTACCTGGCATCAATCACTACCCGTAGTCACAGGAACCTTGAAGAAGAATCCCTCTTCTGAGTTTTGGGAGGGGAGGAAAGCAAGGAACAAAGGTGGAAGGACCTGAGGAAAGGGGGCTTAGCTTCCCTTTGGCAGGTGTCTGGGAAAGGGAGAGTCTTTAGGAGCTCACTGGATCAAAGGCAAGTAAGAAGTTTCCGGGCTGCCAGTCACAAAGCCACCAAAACCTCACTTTTAATGAAAAAGAAACTGTTAACTCCTGCACTGTTGTAAAATACTTACCAAAGACACCTTCCCTGCTAAGTGCCATTCATTTCAAGAGTGAAATGCTATAACAGAGAAAAGCGCCCAGGGCAGCTGGGAAGGAGAGAAGGATGGAAGTGTGTGGTTCAACTGTCCCTGTAGGGGAGGGAAAGCGTGTCTTTCCTTGACAGCTACCCTACTTAACTACTGTGCAGTCAGCCCTATTCGGTACCAATGAAAATTCAGCCTGCCAGCAGATCCCCTGCCATCCGCCTTATGACTACCAGCCTGTAGTCACACACCTTGAATGCTTAAAGTCCACGGAGCTCCCAGGGGCTGCCATTTGGGGGGCAATTAGACGATCCATGGAAAGAAACTCTGCCACTTGGCTGAGGTTTCAGAACGTAATTGGAATTCTGGTAGAGTATTCAGAGAGATAATATTTCCCGATTTCTCTTCTTTACCTCTGTGCTGGTTTAATACCCATAGCCAGCAGCCATGGAAGCCGAGGGACTGACAAATGGCCGCCAGGAAGGTCTGGGCCTCCAAAACATCAGCAGAAATGTTATACCACTGGCAAGGAAGGAAGAGGAAGAAATAAAAACAGAAAGTGAGCCTGGCTTTTGGCCTCAGGGCTCAACCAGGCACCTGCCAATTTCTTCACCCTGAAATATGAAGAGATTCCACATGGAAACATTTTCATCATTGGGTTGTTGTTGATTTTTTTTAATCCCTTTATTTGGACTTGAATGGTTACTACTTGAAAGTCTCCTTATATGGGGCAAAGAGGAAGCTGAGACAGTTGTTCAAAATCTGGAGAGGAATAGCAAGTTTCAACTTTAGCTTTAAATTATTTGTACTAAATAGAATATATATATATACATATATACGTATACACATATATTATATATCCATATTATATATATATATATATATATATATATATATATATATATTCATGAAAACCAAGATCTTTCTCTACCAAAATGTATCTATGTCAAGAAGAAAGAAAAAAGAAAAAGGTAGGAAATTTGGAACTTTTGCCCCTACAAATGCATGACTAGGGCAGAGTACCAGCACAGATGCCTCCCTCAACCTTTACAGTCCTAGCTGTGGCCAAAGCTACAGGACTGAGCCAACGGTCAGCTCACAACCTCCGAAGCCTGAAAAATCAGATTATCTCTTCATATATTTATAACTAGCAAATCTTATCATATAATGGTACATGCAGCTTAGAAATAAGGTTTCTTATTTGTTTTGGATTTTCAGAGACAAGGTCTCACGAAGGAGCTTAGGCTGGCCACACACTCATGATCTTTTCCCTTCGGCTCTCTAATTGCCGGGATCACACACAAGTACCAGCAGGTCCAGAATGAAATAGTTTGGATTGGAAGGAAATGGGGAAGAGCAAGCAGATGAGGACAGGTCTCACTGTAGTCCAGGCTGCCAAGAATTCACTGTATAGCCCATGTCACCTTCAAATTCATTGCCTTCTTAATCCTTTAGCTCCCCCATGCTAGGTTAGATAGCTTAGACACAATCTACCTGGCATTTTTTTTCCAACACGTTTTTTCCAACAGCTTCTTTTTTCTTCACTACTCCCTGATAATTTCTGTTGGATAATTCCTTTAACTTTCAAGTAATAAATGCAAGATCCTTCAATTCAGATCTCATTAGTTAAATTCATAACCCTTCCTATTTCTTAGACATATACTTAAAGAGGTAGATGGCTCAGATATAAACAATGTCGCGGCCTGACATTTTACTTTTCCACATAGTATTTTCAAATACACTAACCTCAAAACAAAAGAGAACAGCAAGTGGCCTACTTTCCACCCCAAAAAAATCCATGCCATTCTACACCTAGCTTCCAAAGTCAATATAATGTAAAATTCTTAAGAGACATTAATATAAGTTAACAGGGACATTAGTCGTTTTTATTAAGAATTAAACTTGGATTGACTTTATAGTCAGCTTTTATTCATCTTCCCTTTTTCTATGATTGCTAGAGACAGAAGAATTCTCTATGTTCCAACTAAGACTCCTAGGCACACGGAAGGTTTCTACTGCACCAGAATCCAGTTCACAAAGGGCAAAAGTACTGACTTTTTTCTTTAAGACAGAAACTGAGTGGAACATCCCAAACACATAGTACTGGTGTATCTGAGGCTTCCATTTAGGGGGCTAAAGAAGCTAAATGGTTCTTCCTCAACTTCAACTTCTCCTCTGCATTTGCTGGGATCCTCTGAACAGCAACCCAGAAGCTGAGAGCATGTTCCACAGAAGAAAGGGATGCTCTGAGCTCTTGGGGTTTCTGGAAGTCAAAATTGGCAGCCCAATTGCACCTAGGCAGAACGTAAGGCAGGTTACTCCCATTTACTAAACCCTGTCTTTGTTCAGTCCTGGATTAAGATTTTATGAGTTGAGTCTGTGTCTGGGGGATTGAATGGGTCTTCCTCTGAGCTCTTTTGTATGTTATTTTCTGAAGAAACACTGAGGGTTCTGCTTTATCTCACAAACCATAACATGCACACTCTCCTGCGTTGCCCGGCTACAATTTATAATCCAATGGCACCTCTTGACAGCTCAGCTGTACTGACTCAGACAAGTGGCCAACCCTCACCGATCCTCAGTTGACTTACCCATGAAATGTTAAACACTACCATTGTTTTAAATAAAGTGACCGAGATAATGCCATCTTGCCCGGATCTTACCCCCACTCCATTTTGTGTCTGCTTTGGTGTTGTCCAGCCCCTAACCCTCTATAGTCACATCTACTTTAGCAACACATTTGGGACTTCCTACTATCCTGAATGTGGCCCGAATGTATACCCAAACAACTGATGCATTCTGCCAAAACAAATGCTATAAAGCTTTCCTGGCCTGTAACTGACAGTGATGACACTGTGGCTTTTGCCTTTCTAAACATTGTACCCCTGAGCTTCAGTTGAGAGTTCTTCAGGGCAAAAAGCTGCTCTAAGTCGCTGGGTTAAATAAAGGACTCTTATTTGACCTTATATGCACGCTAGTCTGTAACTTTGTCACCTAGACTATAACATGAACCTGTATTACTATGACTGTCACACTCCTGCTGGCAATCCCTAATTAACTCCTCTGCTGTTTGATGCCTTGGTCTCCCTCCCCCCTCGCTCTCTCGTTTGTTTTGTTTTGTTTTCCTTTTGAACCAACTGATTTCAGTTAGAGATGCTTACATGAGCTTAGGTGAAAGTTCACTTACTGGCACACTGGCAATTTACCAGAGATTACACCACTGAAAAAAATATTGCCCCCTCCAAAACTGCCAGCAACTCCTCTTAGAGGGATGGGGTTTGTGGTGAGCCGACTTTCGTGCTTGTCTTATTCAGGTAATCACAGTTCTGTGAGTACTGAGTGGCCTCACATTAGGAACATGCCATGCCCAGAAGACAGTATTCCCCAACTCTCCCGTTTGTCCCGTTTATAGTCTTTCTGCCTCCTCTTCTGTGATGTTCTCCAAGCCAGAAATAGGTGATATCAATGATCCACTTATTACTGAGCACTCAGAAAGTCCCTACACTCAACATTTTAATCAGTTACGACTGTAGTTACCACCACCCACTGCAAGAAGAGGCTTCTCTGACTAAAGATGGCATGCTAGCTGCTACTTTCAGAACACTGGCTGATTTCTGATAGCTGTTGTTCCAATATTGAAGACCAGCCACATTTTACCTCCCTCTAGAACCACCGTTTATAAACATATCCTCTTCCCTCAGTCTCAGGTCCCAGGCGTCTACTGACTGATCCACCTGTGCCTTCTCATTTCTTTGATTCTGAGGTCTGCATTCTTCTTTTTAATTTCTTTCTATTAAAATAATAGATATGTATTTTACCACATGCTGGGCTCTCGCTGGAGAGGAGGTGCACGTCTTTCTTAGACTGTCCCCGTAGACTACTCCTGGATGCCCCACACACCCCTTAGGTTAATCATGTCAAAGTTTAGCCAGCTCTTCACCATCTTATCAGATACAGGCATTTCTCAAATAGCTTTGATCTTCGTGATTGTTCAGGGTAACCCCAGTTCTCTATCAAAGAAACTCTTGTCACCACATCTGATCTTTTTCCTTTATGTCTGCTAGTCTCTTAGAGAACAGACAGGTTTGCCATACCTGGCTTACACCAACCCCTTCCCTTCATGTCTTACCTCCCAGATGAAACAGATATAAAAGCTTCCCAACTCAAGCTAGTAATATAGTCAATTATTATAACCCAAAGAGGTGGGGAAAGGCAATATTTTTATATTTATATCATTCCACTGTCTGTCCTCCACTTCTGCCATCTTCAGTCTGCCCTGTCGAACTCCTCAGGGGCTGGGGGATAGCTTAGTGGTAGAGCCCTTGTCTAGCACCACAAGGGCCAGAATTCAACCCCCAGCGCCTGTCTCCTCCCAAAAAGAAGAGAATGAATTCCTGTTGCCTACCAGAGAGAGTTGATAACTTAGACTAGCCAGGTCTTGAGGAAGTACTCAACCTAAGAAGTGATTACATTTTATGATCTTTGACTGACATTCCTATTGTTTATGCCTGGTTGTAGCAGAAATCAAAAATGTTTCCAGTCTATGTTTGATTTATTTGTGTGTGGTTTTTTTTTTGATTGTTTGAGGTATTTGAGGTGTAACTGTTAATCTTGGTTGTCAACTTAACTTTATCTGGAATTAAGTAAACCCAATCTACTGGACCTTCCTATGTGGTTTTTTTCTTGATCATATTATTTGAAGTAGAATTACTCATCCTAAATGGTGGCCTTCACCTTCTGATGGCAGTCCTGGAGTAAAGACCAGCAGCTCTCCAGGAATCCTCTAGGCTAGTGGTTATCAACCTTTCAAATGCTGTAACCTTTTAATATAGTTCATTGTATTGTGGTGAACCCCAATTATAAAATTATTTTTGTTGCTATTTCAAAACTGAAGTTTCTACTGTTATGACTCGTAATGTAAATATCTGTGTTTTTTGATGGTCTGAGGCAATCCCTGTGAAAGAGTCATCCCACCCCGACCCACCAGTTGAGAACCACTGCACCAGACTAGAACTACTAAAACATCCAGATCCATAGACTGAGCAACTACCTGATCAACCATTAATTATCAAAGCCATACATATCCTGCAAGTCAAAATAAAAATAACACATATATACACACATACACACATAGGTGTGTATAATCATATGTATATACCTATACACATATGAACACATGCGGATATGTATATATTAACATAGTTATGTTCATTGTATCACTTATGTATCTGTAGAAAATCCAGACAATTTTTTTAGAAGAGATTAGTAATCATCTGTGGGAATAGATGAGATGTCTAAGAACCTGATCTGTGATTCAGCCAGTCTCACAGAAAACATATAAATATAGTCGTACACTGGGGAATGGTGAACAAGGATCTAGGGTCTCCTTAAAGCTTGCAAAAGACAGAAGGGATTTTCTTCTAAAATAAAGTAAGCCTCCTAGACAGAAGTGAACTGCTCCCCCCCCCTTACAGGCTGTCAAGAGCCACCAGAATCCTTGGGGAGATAGGAGGGCCAGGAAATCATTCTTCAACCCCGAGGGTTGCTGGGTTTCTGTGAGTGGAGGCCATTTATGTACAGAGAATTGTATTGTTTCCTGCATAGAAGGAAGTTGTGTCTTTCCTGGTCCCAGTGGTTATTGCCACCAGCCAAATATTTATCACCCTTCTGACAGCCACAAATAGCCATTAGATAAACTTCCCCAAATGGACTTCCTTTAAATTGCTTATTAAATAAGTTAGTACTTTCCAATAAATGATTGCCATCCACTGCCAAGCAACGACACTCTTTTCTCAACTGCATGGTCACTTTTCTAGCTTGATTGCATCTTGTCTCAAAGAAAAATCATCTGAACCTAATTTATAAAATTTGAAGATATGTATCATACACACTTCTTTGTTGTTGCCCTAAATACCCAACTACGGAAAGAGAAAATTGAGCCGGATATCTGAACCTTGAGTCTGTATGATGTTGCGCATCTTATCACTTAAAAAAGGTCTGGTCCTAAAGCAGCAACAACAACAAGAACAGCAAGATCTCCCCAGTGTCTAATAGTGTCATTTATATATTAAGGGTAAACAACAGCTGCCTAATTAGGCTTAAAGTCCACTTGATAGGAGGAAATTCATAACTGGTACTGTAAACTTACCAAAAACTATGATTGGTGATGTGTTGGTTCATACAGAAGAAGCTATTGCTTCCACTTTCCTAAAGAAGTACCATTTCTAACTATAGTCTAATACTCAGTCTTATGTCCACAGATATGCATCGCTCTCATCCTCATCAGAGAAACTTCCTTTTGTAGCAAACAGAAGCCATTATCAAATGCTACAACTGGCAAAATGCAGTCTGTGGTCTGTGGGCTCTCCACCCCAGTTGACACTTTTATAACACAAACTTACACCTGAGGCTTGGTAACGTTGCAAAAGAGGGGGAGGCTAGATTGTAAGACTAAAAGACCAGGATGTCTACTGTAAGATAGTGTCTTCTACTTCTATAATGGGAAATCCGCATCCATAAAATCTCAACAACATGGTTGTTTAAACCACACCTACATAATAGCAATATCAGTTGACATGCCAATGTGGCCGGGAAAATTATCACAAGGTTCCACCCCGAGATAAATTAATATCTGCTAAGACATAAAGACTAAGTATTCTTGAGGCACAAAGCACCTGATTGGTATTACAATCCAAAGTGGTTAGGTCTAAACACATGCAGATGTGATCAGCATTAAATGAACTCAGCAGGTTTTATACATGTGTGTGCGCACGCACGCGTGCACGTAGCAGCAAAAACTAAAAAAGAAACAATCAGTCATTTGAGAGGGAAAAGGGGGTGACACAAGAGGAGGTGAGAGGAAGCAGGGAATAATGGGAATAAGTGCTTGTGTATGAAATTCTTAAAAACTTTAAAAGTTTAAATTGAAAGATGACTAGGTCAATGGTTTGTCTTTAGAGAACAGTGTGGAAAAATTAAGTAAACATATGTACAACGTATTTTTATGTGCTTAGTGTTCCTACTGAAATTTTACTTTGCTAATTATAATTTTGCTTTAATTTTAAATATTATGTTTGGAGGTTTCTCATTGAGATGATTTAAGACTAAATTATGCTTATTTTGGTGTGTCTATCATGACTTTTTAAATACATTTACTGTCATTCACTTCATTGCAATATTTCTTCCAAGTAACACGCTTGCCATTTACTCTATTTTAGCTCTTTCATGATGAGAACATGACATGTTACAATTTTTTTCACTTTCCTTCCTTCTTAAAGATTTATATCCTCACAAGCATGATTTCTTGCTTAATGTTAACTTCTCTAATTTCAAAATCTAAAAAAAAATGTAAAATGAGATGTATAATCAAAAGAAAGTTTGTTGCCAGATTTTATAGAGAAGAGAAGGAGAAAGAGAGAATAATGGACAGGATAAGGAGTGGCTCTGAAGATTTAAACCCATCAAGATTAGCATTGTGGAGATGCTCAGCAGTTAACAGCACTTGCTGCTCCAGAGGTTTCCAGCACCAATATCTGTTGGCTTACAATTACCTCTAACCCTGGACCCAGAGAAGTCAACCCTTCTATTAGCCTCCACAGGTAACTGTAGACAGCACATGTGTGGACAAATACACAGACACGCACAGGTACACACACTAAGTTGCTCACGCGTGCACCCACACACACAGACACTAAAACAGTAAGATAAATCTTCATTTTTCATTGGTATGTATTCTGACATTTATATGACATATTAAAATATATTTTTAAGTCTTCACTTTTCCCATGCAGCGAAATAGGTTTTCTATATATAGGCCACAAAATAATTTGTTCAGACTTTAATGTGGGATGTGTGTATACGAGTTCCGGCCCAGAAGGATCAGATTCTCCTGGACCTGGAGTAACAGGCAGTTGTGAGCTGAACAACATGGTTACTGGCCAAGACGAGTATGTGCCCTTAACCACTGAGCTACCTGTCCAGTCCTATTTCTCTTGATGAATTGTCTGGAGGCTGTAAATTAGCATAGCAAATATAATCATTTTGTATTAGTAATCTTTAATACACACTGCTTATCAAATATAACCATGCTCATTTTATTCTCTACTTGGAGAAAAATAATTTCTCTTAGTTCTTTGGTCACTTATAGCCACATTAGTTACTTCTTCATTGATATAACAAAGTACAAACACAAACAACAGAAGGGGAGGATGGTTTTTAGCTCATAGTTTCAGAGGTCTCCATCAGTGATCACTTGGTCCTGCTTGTTGTGGACCAGTAGTGAACAAGAGCATTACTGCAATGGGAACAGATGACATATAAAGCAGAGCTGTTCACCTTATGGCTGCCAAGAAACAAAGAGAGGGAAACACGAACAAGCCAGGGATAATAAACCCTGAAGATCTTGCTTCTTGTAACCAACCTGCTTTGGCTGCATCCCACCTCTTCATATGTCCTGAACCTTTCAAAATAGCAGTTCAGCTGGGGTTCTAGTGTGCAAACAAGAGCCTATAAAGGGCATTTTATATTTAAACTATAGCAATATAAAACAAACAAGCATACTCTCTGAGAAGAGGTACACAAGCAAAATTTATCTCCTACATGTTTGTAAGCTGGGTAATTCCAGATCAAGGTGCCAACAAAATGCCCCTGTTCTGCACGAATCGGCTCTTGGTTTGCCGGGCAGTCGCCTTCTCTCTGTATACTCACATGGTGAGAAATCAAGAGAAGCAAGCCCTTCTCATCATTTCTTGCAAAACCATAGTCTCATGTGACTTCTATTGTCATGACCAATTTCTAACCATAAGCTACTACCCCAACTACCGTTCTGTTGAGAAGTAGAATTCTAAAATACAGATTTGAAAATTTGGAACACAAAAAGTCAGTTCATAACATAATTATTGCCTGAAATATGTAAAATAAATGTCAATGTTTCCACATATGTCTCCTTGGAAATTATTGTACCTCATAGATCAGAATTTAAATATGTTTCCTGGTGACTAAATATTTATTGCAAGTGTCAATAAGAACCTGCATCACCTGGTATACTCAGATGCATGTAACAGATATTCCAAACTCCTTTATCTTGATGGACAAGTGCCCTCTTGACCTATCTTAGCTTTTGACCTCATCTTTTATTACTCCCTTATTTAATATATGTAGTTATCTAGCCTTGGGATTACTTATTTTTACAAATTCAATGTTCTCCCAGTAGTTGAAATTTTATGTTCTTTTTACCTGAATCATTTTTGTAAAATGTTCAAGTCTTTAATGTCAACTACTTCTCATTATCTATTCCTTGCTTCAGATGCTACCTGTTTCTCCTCCTCGTATGGGTTTACTCTAAACAGCCCAGCTCTCTGCTGCTCTATTTTTCTTGCTACTTATCTGTATCATAAACAATTGGTTTGTTTGTTGATGCCAGTCTTACAGTGAATCCCTAGACAACACTTTTTTCCTGGACTTCTTCTCAACTCTTGATATCTAATGGCCGTAAGAGCTTCTCTAGGGTACAGGGTCTGGCTCTTATCCCCAGTTCTTCCCGGGTTGACATTACCTGTTTACTTTGGCTCTGATCTTTTTCTGTCGGCCCTGTTGCTGCTACTCTGCTTCAAAACTAGACTCAGCTGTCGGTGTCCTATGCATTCCCTGTTCCCTGAGAGGGGGCTCCCCTGAAACTTCTCGTCTTTAAAAGTTTCTAATGGCTGTAGATATACTCAGTGGTGCAAAATACTTCAGTGAACATTGACGTCTTTAAAATAATGGGTATCAGCCTAACTGTTTAGTAAGTGTTTTATTTTTGTTGACTGGTGGATAAGTGAATGAAATGCTCTTGATACTGAAAGTACCAAGTTTCATGTGAAGTTTCACAGTTTCTACTTTGAATGCCAATTCTAAGTGTATAGAAGCTTGTTGATTTGTACAGACATTGAGCCTGGATACTTTTTTGGTGTGTGATATTTTTATTTGTTTGCAAGTTTTTTACAATAAATTATTAAGATAAAGAGGACTTAAAATTTTTGAAGAAATGATATGAATACAAGAACTCTTTCACTACTGCTATTATTTGAGCTATCAATTTGTTTAAACATCACAGCGTTCCTGGTAATTTCATGTACATCATCTCCAGGAATAATTGAATTCTTATTAATCCTATCACAATACTAGAATTGATTCAGGTAGTTCAGGTAGATTGCTGCAGGCAACACACAGAAGACAAAGTACTTGGTTTCATGAGTCTGGGATGAATCCTACCTATGCCACTTAGCAACCATAGGATGCTGGAGACATTCTCAAGGAGCCTTAGATTCCTGCGTATAGTGTGTCATAACTGCTGTTATGATGACTCACTGAGATCCTGTAAATGTTCATTTCCTTGCCTGACACATCCACACACTGCTTACGGAAATACAGAATGATACAACTCTGTGGAGGGGAATTTTAAATTTGTACATGCGACCACACATATATTCTGTCCCAACATGTTTTACAGTGATTCTTCAGAGGCCTGAGATTGAATGCCAAAGCTCACTTTGCATTGGTAAGTGTTGAGAAAAGGCTGCATACCCAGCTCAAACTTGGTGACACAAAATATCTCTATTCAGTTGTAAAAAGAATGAGTTTTTCTGTGACATGGCATAGAAATGTATTTTTAAAAGGTAGATTCAAAAGTATAAAAGTATATGTGTGTGTACATATATATTAGTTATTATTGTCACTGTTGTGAGAGCATACACAACAAAATCAAAAAAGAGGCTGGAGAGATGGCTTAGTGTTTAAGAGTACTTCCTATCTTCCTGTCCCAGCATCCATATCAGGCATATTAACTCTCTGCAGATACATAGACACAAAATAAATAGCTTCATTTAGTAACTTTTAAAAAAGGCTTGTTTTAACGTGTGTGTGTGTATGTGAAAATGCATGTGAGTGCAGTGCCCTTGGAGGCCAGGAGAAAGCATCATCATTCCCCTGGAGAATGAATACAGGCAGGCATGAGCTACCTGATGTGGGTTCTAGGAACTGAACTTGGATCCTTTGCAAGAGGAGTATGTGTTCTTAAGCACTAAGCCATAACTTTATCCCCATGCTTTCTCTTATACAATTCGAGACCATAGCTCATGAAATGGTGCCAGTTACCTTCAAGTTGGGTCTTCCTTAATTAGCTAACCTCTCTGGAAATACCTTATTGACATACCCAAGGGCACATCTTTTAATCTGTTTTTAAAACTCATCAAGCAGGCAATCAAGGTTAACCACCACAAGTACAGTTCTTGTCAACTTGACAACCCAAAATATCGATTTTTGAGAAGACAAAATATCTGATATGAAGAGAAACAAGAGCACCTTCACTTCCAAATCCTAACATCTACCACTCACCTCTAAGGCTTCGTGCTCACCCCATAATACAAAATGCTTTTACTCTGTCTCCAAAAGCATCTACAAGATCTTAACATTTCCAACATTATTCAAAAATACAAGTGCAGAGTATCTTCTAAGACTCAAACTCACAAAATTTAATGTCCTATAAAATCTAAAAGAAGTTACATATTTCCAATATAGAAAGGCATCCAATAAGTATCTCAGTCCAAAAGGAGAAAGGGGGTCATAGCAAGGAAAGACCAACCAAAAGCAAGACTAACACCCATCTGATAAAACAAAAACCTCCAAGTGCCTAATACCTACAACTTGTGGTAGCATCATCTTTATTTCAAAGGATGTAACCAGTCCCTTCCTTCCATCTATGTTGCCCATATCACACACAACTTCTACTCCATGACTATAGTTTTTCTCAGTTGGCTTCCCACATACCTGGTATCTCCAACATCCTGGGGCTTCCACTGTAACGTGCCAGATTCATACAAGGGCCTCTTAGTATCTCCTTGTACGGAATTTTAACATGTACATACATGCACATTTCCTGGTCTCAGAGGCTTTCTGAAGACAGGATAAGGCTTCACAACCATAGTCTGTAGTCTATAGTCAGGAAGCAGAGAGAGATGAATGCTAACATGCTAGTTACTTCCTTCTTTATTCAGTCTCAGACATCAGCCCATAAAATGATACTCACATTTAGGGCAGGTCATCTTCTTTCTGTTAATCTCTTGGAATGCCCTCACAAACACCTAGAAGCATGTCTGCTGGTTTAGCTACCACCAAACTGACAATCAAGATTTCCTTATCATAGCACAGAAAATATATGCGTGTAATAGCTATGCACATATATAGACGTATATATTCCATACAGCCAAATGTATTATACATATTTATTAAATATTATACTTGTTTATTTTTGGAAAGTGAAATAGAGATGCTATATATTATACTTACTGCATATCATCTTTATTTTTTACATGAAAATGTTATTTGTTAGTGACAAGTAGAAACTGAGGGAAATAAAAAAAGAAGAGTTAAACTTTTAAGTCAATGGCTTTGCCTTCTGAACCTTAGTGCTTTGTGTATTTAAATTTATACTTAAAAGGATTTACCTAAAGCAAAAAGTGAAAATTGAAACCCAACCGAAACAAGTGAATCTACAAAGCACCTGGAAAGGGAACAGCACACATATAATGATCGCCTGGGCTTTGAACAGTTGCTGACTGAACACTCTCCATGAATCGTCTCAGATAAACTCAAATTGTGTGACTTTCTTTGGGACACACCCTCAAATTTTGGTTAATTAATGTAACAACAAAAACCTCTAAGACTGTTCCAACTGAACAGAGACTAATGAAACTAGTAGAAGAATAACAACAGAAAACCTTGGGGGGCATTTGGAGGGATTTTGAAAATGGACCATATGTTCCTACTGTTTTGTATCAGTGCTAGGACTCTTGGATAGGATCATGAGAAAACCATGTCCCGTACATGCATAGGAGGCCTAGGGCAAAGCATTCTGGAAGCAGGCGTCACAACCGTGTATGAACTTAGCTTCAGATTTACAACAAAAAAAGAGAGGCGTCAGCACCAATGTCCACTGTGTTGCTCTCGGGACTGTTCTGCACATTTGAAATTTTCTGAAATAAAAAGTTGAGGAACAAACTTCTAGAAACAAACCCATCCAAAAAAAAAAAAATCAAAGTCTGATCGCTATTACTATCTCTCATTCCTCTGATTTTCTGTGGAAAGGACATCTGAAATATATATATATATATATATATATATATATATATATAGTTGGTAAATAAAGAAGAAATCGTATCCTGAGATCTATTTCCAGCCTCCTGAAACATGCTGGTGGATGCTTTATTTATCATTTCCCATTGGGTTTACCCAAACAAATAAACTGCCTACAGCTTTAAAATAGGAAGCGAGCAAGCTTCCCTGGATAGAGCAGCTAAATCCCAGCCTTAGCGCAGAGCCTTCTTGTTTAGCAATGTGCCTTGGCACAGACTCAAAGGGAATATGGATCTCTCCAGACTCTGAAAACCAGGCAGACAGCACAGCCTCCTGTGAATCAAGCGGCGGGTAGCCCGCTATGTCCAACCTGCTCTTCTCAGTTTATGAAGCATCAGACCAAAGGGGTTTCCCTGGGTAGTCGGCTCTGCATTAGTTCAGACTGTAAATGGGAGAGAGAGCTCTTCTCCCAACTCTGGGAATGAGAAGTATAACTTATGATAAGTTAGACACACCTTATTAGGCACACTTTATGGGGGCAGGCTTTTTAAAAATCTATAGGCCTCTCCTTTTAAGATCCTGATACACAATCAAACTAACAGAACACTTTAGATACTCCTAAAATACAGCCTCTTAAAAATATTTTTCCCTGATATATAATATTTGCCTCAAAAATGATGAAATGGCACCCCCCCCCCCCGCAATCTCCAATTTTCCTTTCTTTCAAGCTTTAAAAGCTTGTTTTATTTCTATGGTAAGACTGTGTGCGGGTAGAGGCACCTTTGTAACTGGTTAAAAGCTTCAGGGGAGGGGGAGCCTCTATTGAAACACAGCGCTGCTCATATTCCGATCCATGCCAGGAGGAACACATTGCACAAAAGCAACCAAAGAAAACTGTTTTAAAGATACCACCGTGTTACATTAGCTGACAAGGGAGAGGTGATTACATTTATAGATTTTTTTTTCCTTTTATAGAGGCAGAATCTATATGCGGTTGAAAACGTGTGTATTATCACCACTGGAATTTGAATTCAGTTAATGAGTACTAACGGTACAAGGGGAGATGTCTTGCCAAGCTGCTTGTCTTGGCCTTACACGGGTCATACTCTAGGCTGCCCTGATTCCTGTGTGGCCACAGCTCTGATCTGCAAATGGATTTCAAGGGTCCGTTTTGCTCTGCAGCAGCAGAAGTATTAAAATATGCATCTCATAAATGCATGTATCCTTGGCTAATTATGCAACTGGAAGCTATTAATACCAAGCTACAGTTAGGAAATAACACTTCATGTTTGTGTACTACATGAATCTCTGCTCCCTGGTACAATCACATGTACATTTTGCTTCATCACCATCAGTAAGGTGAGTGGCAAACCCTTCTATACATAGTTGAAATAAATGAGCAAGACACGGTACTTTCATTCTCGAAACAGAAACTCAATGCCTACCATTGATCAGAGCCCAGAGCCACTGCAAAACGGTAGGAAGGAGATCTACTAAGTACGATTACTTATCTAATCAGCTATACATCCCTGTATAAGCAATGGGACTTTTCTGATTCTCAGAATACTTTTTTTTAAAAAACAAAAATCATTTATTTAACCAGTACATTAGTGTTTTGAGTGGTCAGCACAGGGGAAAATGCAGACCTACAAGCAAAAGTCCTGGAAGTGCTATTATGATTCAGTGATGACCTTCACCAACCCCACAGTCTGGAAGCATGGAAGCCTTTTAAGAAAATTGTTTAAATGTAACATGGTGATAGATGGACTAGAGTCACCATGCACGACAGTGAAGGTTTTATGCCACACAGTCCATAGGGCGACACTCATGTCACAGTGTGTGGAATGCCCTGAAGTTAACATAATGCACAACTTTAAATACCACACACAGTAGCAAGCAGTGCTTCTGATAGAGAAAGGCCTCACACGGGTGCTGTCTGACTTAGGTCATTGCCCAAAAGAGAAAAGGGGCATGAGAGGGCACAAGAGCCAGTTTAGAATGACAAGACCACCACTGCCACGGTAGATGCAGTAGGTGCGTGATGAGGAAATGGAGTTGAAAAAGATCAAATGAAACCACTTAGAAAACAGCCTTTGAACCCACGCCTAAC
This sequence comes from Microtus oregoni, assembly GCF_018167655.1. Lineage (NCBI taxonomy): Eukaryota > Metazoa > Chordata > Mammalia > Rodentia > Cricetidae > Microtus > Microtus oregoni. The sequence continues at coordinate 23,684,072 of NW_024543060.1, forward strand.
ATTTATTCTCAAAACAGGAGTCCTTCAGAGCTAAGCCATGGCTCTGTTTTGCCTTAGCCCTCCACCTTCCCATCAGCCTCCAGATTCCATTTGGAGTCTTGCAGGCTTCTAGGCATTCCTAAGGGAATGAAGTCCAAAAATGTTATGAAGAAGGAAGGCCTATTTATTCAGAAAGCATCGTGACTAAGAAGAAAGATGGACTTTACATAAAGCTGATGACTTAGCAGACAAGCTTGGGGACAAAAAGATCAGGCTCCTGATTACGGCACTGAAGACCTGGATCAAGCTGTGCCTGATGTCCACTTACACTGGGGTCTTAGTAAGTGGAAGCTATGAGCTTTATTCCTTTACACATTCATTGGCAAAGCTTTGAGACCCAGAACTTCAAAAAATGTGTATATTTAGAGTCGGATTCTTTAAAAAACATGGTGGAGTTAAAAATAATCAAAAATATGTCCTTTAGTGCAGATCCCAGTCCCATTATACTAGTGCCCATGGGGATACAGTAAGAAGATCGTAAATGTCAGCCAGGGAGAGAAGTTGCAGAAGACACCAGACTTGCCTACACCTAGACCCCAAGGCAGTGATAGCTTTAAAACTCCTGCCTCCAGAACCATATGAAAACAGGTTTCTATTGTTGATACCATCCCATCTGTCGTGTTCTGAACAGAACATTCACAAACTACTGTGAGACAGTCTAATTCTCTTTGCTATTGCAGCCAGCTTGCATTTTACTTCCTGTCATGTGCAGCTTAAACACTTTTAGCTGATGAAGGTGTCAATGACCGATTCTAAACAAAGACGTGGCCTAAGTGTGTAAGTTTATAAAAACTTTGCTGGTAATGACAGACAAAAGAACATACTGAATGGAACCAGAACTAGATTGAATAGCCTTTCACCAAACTCCAGGCAAGAAGAGAAATAAAAAGAATGAGATTCACGTCCTGACTTTAAGAAGAACTTAGTTATATTTCCTGAGTAAAGCCACCATAAAACAGTTTGTATTATATAATTCCATGTTTCCATCTTTTTAAAAATCATCATAATTTATGTTATGAAGCTTCAGACAGAATATATATATATATATATATTCATATATATATATATATATATTCATATATATATATATATTCAGACAGAATATATATATATTCTGTCTGAAGCTTTAAATAAGAACAACATTATTTATGGGACTTTAAAGAAGAAATTGAAACTAAGTGACCAAATGGCTTAACCCCATGGCTTTGAGTAGAAGAGTTAATCTGAAAGACATTCCGATGCCTCTACCCAACGTTATTCCTTTAAGTCATGTTTCAACCCTGTGTAGGCTATGCCTATCCCAAATTCCTCCCTCTGAACTCCTATATCCATGTCCCACATATACTCTCTTCCCACATCTGCTTGTGCTGAAGTCAGCTTTTCAGTAGTCCATCTCTTCCAGCTAATCGTTGTCTCTGGGGGGTCTACCTTATTCTTTTTTGTTGTTTCACTACACCCAATGTGATGCATTGTACTTATTAATTATCCCACTATTCCTTGGTTATCTGAGTTATCCTTTCAGTAAACAAGACTGTCTTCTATTCCCTACTTCCCTAGTACAGATTACCCTACCCCCTTGTTCTCCCTTGTTAGGGAAAAGGCAGGCCCAGAAACTTGAAAGATATGGAAGCATTTCCAGCAGGCAGAGCTCATAGCCTCCATTTTCCATGTGAAGCTGTGTCTCTACATCACCAAGTGACTATGGTAGAGTCTTGCCTTAGCAAGCTCTCTTTCTATTATTGTGACAGAGAAATATCTTGGAAGGTCAAGATCAGAAGTCCAGATAGTTAGAATCTGAGTGGTCCAAAGAACAAAAGCAGACTGGAACAGAGAGATATAACTGGAAATGAAATAATATGTCAGAAAGAAAATAATAGTAGCTCTATAAACAATGAGCCCTTGATAAAGCTATCCATTCAATTCAATTCAATAGGACAGGAAGACATAACTAATGTGGCTTCACTCCCAGAAGCCTATGGCCTACCCAAGTAATCTTTTCTCAAATGGATAGCAAGTGCCACAAACATACTTGATCCTACAGCTATGTGTCTGTGTAGCTCAGTACATCTTCACTGTATCTGTGTTTCTAAATCACAAAAGAGGATATGAAGACAGTTATACTTCAAAAAATGGTATAACTTGCCTACATGAAGTTTATGCTCTAGTGAGGGGATAGGAACTAGCAAGCAATTCATTGTGTCCTAATTTACTTTTTCTATTGCTGTGATAAAACACCATGACCAAAACCAACTTGAGAAAGAATGAGTGTATTTCATCTTACAAATTACATTCCATCTTGAAAAGAAGTTCGGTCAGGAACTGAAGCAAAGGCCATGGAGAAATGCTGCTTACTGGCTTGGTCCCCATGGCCTACTCACCCTTTATAATCTTCCCTTTATAATCTAGGACTACCAGCCCAGAGTGGCACTGCCCACAGTGGACTGATTTCTCCTACATCAACCATCAATCAAGCAAATCTGAGTATCGCTTGTATCAAGCTGATAAAAAGAAAACCTAACCAGCACATGTTACAGATGACGGTGGTATTTCAGAGAGTACCATTCATACTGTAGTCTACGTAACTAGCAACCTTAAAGTATATTTATATAACCTATAAGATGAGTGATATCCTGGGTGAAAAATACGGCTGATATGAACTGAATTTTTGTGTCTCCCACCGAACTACTATGTTCAAGTCCTGACACCTATTGTGATGGTGTTTGGATATAGAACCTGTGTGGAAGCAGTTAAGGCTAGATGCTGTTATAAAGGTGGGATCATCCACGTGATTCATGTCCACATACAAACAGACACCACAGAGATCATTTTCCCTCTATCATGAAGGGATGTAGCAATAAGGCATGCAACTACAAGACATGAGAGCCCTCACCAGAATCTGACAAAATTGAAACTTTATCTGATACAGATTTTGGTATCTATGCAGGACTGATTCCAGAACCTTCTGCCTATGCCAGTCTCATATATGTCCCAAGTCTTTCATCTCAAGTAGTATAGCAGTTGTGCCTAAGCTATGTGTATGATGGAGGAAGGTCATTGGTTAAGTAATAAAGAAACTGCTTGGCCTCATAGGTTAAAACATAGGTGGGAGGAGTAAACAGAACATAATGCTGGGAGGAAGAGGAAGTGAGCTCAGAGAGACTCGACAGCTCTGCTCTCTGGAGCAGAGACACCATGCTCCCCACGCCTGGGCAGACACACACGATGAAGCTCCGACCCAGGATGGATGTAGGCTAGAATCTTCCTGGTAAGTGCACCTAGTGGTGCTATGAAGATGATTAGAAATGGGCTAAATTAATGTGTGAGAATTAGCCTAGAAGAGGCTAGATAGAAATGGGCCAAGCAGTGTTTAAATGAATACAGTTTGTGTGTTGTTATTTTGGGCATAAGCTAGCCAGGCAGCCGGGGTGCTGGGGACACAGCCCTGCCGCTCTTATTACTACATGTGTACATCCTGTCTTATACTTGAAGTCACATCTAGATGAGTCACAGTACCTAATACAATCCAAATGCTATGCAAATAGCTGATACACTGTATTATTTAGGAAACAATGCAAGAGAAGGGTCCACATATTCAGGACAAACACAATCTTTTAAAAATACTTTCCATTCATTGTTCAAATCCATAAATATTAAATCCAGACATGGGTGTGGCAGTAGTATGTATACCCTCCAGACTCGTGATAAAATATATCTCACTAGAACTAGGGGAGGTAGTTAGAAGGACAAAATCAAACTATGTGATATAAATGTATGAAAAGTTTAAAAAATAAATTGCAAATAATATTTTTAAAAGGAGCCTTTTTAAAAAAAGAAAGGAAATGCCTTTCTGCTATTTAAGTTACCCATTCTACAGGATTTAATTACTGAAGGCCAAGTAGACTGCTAGAAAAACCACAGGGAACTTTCATAACACCTACTCCAAGTTAAGGGCTCACAGAAGACATTCAAAGAGAAAATGAAGGAAATATCAGATCTAAAAGATAGGTAAGAGTTATCAGTTCAAAGGAAATTTTGTAAGGGGCATAGGAAAACCTTAAATGAAATGGTTTCCTATTGTTAATAAAGGAACTGTCTTGGGCCTGTGCAGGGAATAGAGGCAGGCAGGGAAAACTAAACCGAATGCTGGGGGAAAGCAGGGTAGAGTCAGAAAAAAACCAAGTAGCCCCACTGGAGCCAGACAGAATTTTACCCAGTAAGCCACAGCCACGTGGCAATGCACGAATTACTAGAAATGGGTTAAATTAATATGTAAGAGCTAGCCAATAAGAAGTTAGAGCTAATGGGCCAAGCAATGATTTAAATAATACAGTTTCTGTGTGGTTATTTCAGGTCTAAGTGACTGGGAACTAACAACTGGCTTCCTCTAACAGTTTCCCAAACAAAAAGAACAGGTGCAAAAAAAAAAAAAAGGAAGACAGTTATGGTTCATACTGAATAGATGACGGGGTTGAGAGAAACAGGCTGTGAGCAATATTAGAAAGGACAGAGTCGCAAAAGCCATTCATAAGGATCCATAAGAAGCTTGTATTTTACTCTGCAATCAATAAAAATACTACAATATTCTTTCCTAATATATTCAAATTAATAACCGGAATTATTCGTCCTATGCAAAGTAGTTTGCAAACAATCTGGAAGGAAATTTCCACTTCTACAGCTTTTTAAACATTTGCTCAACACCACATGGCTGGCACTCAGTGGTATTTGCCTAATAAATGGTTGGTTAAGAACTTTTCAAAGGCGATTATGATTCTCATCTGACAATCAAAATGTACCTGTAATTCCAAATCAGAGGGCTTTTCATGACGATTTCTTCCTGACCTTCAGAAATTAAATGAAGATCCTTATTCATAAGAAAGCCTTTCTCTGTAGCAATCTTGGTTGGAAACTAGAACCAGAGGATTTGGGTTGCCTAAGAACCCGCCCTTGTGTCTGTTGTCCTTACTCTATCCAGGATAGAATTGGACTGAAGACTGAGCTAAAATCCTCCACTCTAGCCTCTAGAGCATTGGGTGGAACCTGGCACCTGCCACAATCTGATGCTCCACGGATGGCTGTCCACCACTGCGACTTTAAATTTTCATCCTTCCAGAAAACAATAGCTAAACATCAGAGCATGAAATAATGGTTTGTTCAGGGGTCCTCCTGAGCATGTCAGATCAAGTTCTTTTCTGTTGTTGTTGTTTCCAGCCTTCAAAATTGTTTTTCTGAGATCTGTAATAGGATTGTACCACATTTGGTCTTCGGGAGAAAAGACGGAGCTGATAGACCTTGACAGCCATCATCATGGGTGTGTCCCTCCAGCCAACCAAATATAAGAGATAATAGATTTACTTTATCCTCAGGATAGTGCATCCTTCCTCCTCTCTTCCCACAACACTAGGGATGCAAGCATTTTAGTGGGTGCAAGCAGCCACCATTAGTTGAACATGCCTTAGTCTCAGCATTGGAGAAGATGAGTATTTTTTTTTTCAGACTGTTTCTATAACATATATTTGGAAAAGGTTCTGTGTGATAAAACTGAAAATGAGAAAAAGAAACAACAACAACCCCAGGAGGCAAATTCTAATTCTCTGCACCCCCCATTGAGCACAGAACTGACTGCAGCTGTCATCAAAAAATCATTTGGAGGGGAGATGTTTTTGTGATCAATAATCTTTAACTATCCTATTCAAAAACACCAAGTGTGGAACTCAAGAAAGGCTTCTGTTAAAATGAGACCAGTGTTACTCAAGCTGGCTGTCACTCTGAAGGGGAAGCCACAATGTAGACCTCAAGGACAAACTTACCTAAACTCTTTGCAGAAGATTTGGACCTCTTTAGTCACTGTGTTCTTTTCACATAGTATTGATAGTGAACGGTCCTCCCAGAGTAGCTGTTACCATCCCCACTGCAGTATTCCCATTGGTCTAGATACTGGAACAGACTCCTTGTTCCTCTTGATCAGCCATCAGTCACTCCACCAAATACCACCTTTTCATTGTGACTGTCACTTCTCTCCTGATCTCCTAGGTCAGAGTCACTGAAAATGGTCTCAAAGACAGGTGTGTAAGCAAATTTGTTAGTAAATTAAATGCAATTAGAATCACTAGGTGCAAGGAAGTGAAGCTAAAGGGCTTGGGGCAGAAAATAAGTTGAAATAGGATGTACTTCAAACACAGACCTGTGAACCCTCAGAGTAACACTACATCTGAGGCATAAATTTCTTGGGCTGGAAGGGATATGGATGGTGCTCCAGTAATGTAAGGAACAAACCAATATATAGAGATAGCCTGGTCAAAAGTTATTTACTTCATCATCTTCTCTGTCCATGTAGGTCAATACCCCCATGCCTCATTCCTCCAAATTTTGATGGAGCATGCCCCAGTGGGATTCCTCCATCCCTTCCTGTAAAAGTGTCAGAATAAGGCAGGCTGGAAAAGCTTAGGGTAGGGTGATTTTCAGAGTTAGCAGTGTTTTGATATATTTGTGTGAATGGTTTTTAGAAAGGGGGATTTCTAATACTTGTTTCTAATTCCTCTTGCTGGGTATAATTGCAAATGCACACCATTTCAGCTACATTTGGGTTGGATCAATTTTTGTCCATCATCCAAGAAGCCCTGCAGCAATTGTTTCTATGGGGAAATGTATGCAGTCTAAACACAGCTGAAAGGAAGCTTTGGACCAGTGCCCGGATGGGGAAAGCACACAGGTAACACAGAAAAGAGCATGGTACAGTCAAAGCCTTCAAATCAAACACGCACAAGGAGACCAACAGCCTGGTAAGAGCTGGAGTTGCCTTTCACTGTGCCTTGCTTTTTAAACTCACACCATAGGGCCGAAATCTTGTTCTCATCAATTTGTTACCAAGAAATAGATCCAGTACCACGTACTCCAAAAACCAGGTAGGCTCTTTCCCGAGATCACACATTTTAATGGAATCACACTTCATTTCTGCAACAAGCGCGTCTTGCCCAGGCAGTTCGGATGTCATTTCAAATAGGATCTAGTCACTGCTCCCTCTATCCCTAGTATTATCCCTCTTTTATGGAAAGCAAACTGGCATGGGACGCTAAAGTGACTTTAGCCCCAATCTAAAGACCAGGCTGCAGCAGCAAGCAGCTGGTGAGCAGTCTTCTCCAGCACGGCGAGGGCTGGCCCTGGCTCTGCTCTCCGGCCTGGATATCTCCCAGCTGCAGGGTCGAAATGCCTGTTTACTGCTCCTTGGCTCTTTGCACCTATAAAACAAGCCGAAAACAGTCTTTCCCAAGATCCAGCGTTCATCCTCTAATCAAAGTAGAAGGCTCCAGCATCCCCTAAGGAGGACCCAAAAGTTGGCAGTTTCTGAGGCGAGTCCCAAATTCCTCCCCCAAGGGATCAGAATTTCTTGGGTCTGGGCTCTTCCTGTTCTTTTGACAGCGACATTAATAATTGTACTAGCTCTCCCTTGGCACGGCCCCACCGCAGGGTAAAGCCTAGAGTAGGAACCGTGCCCAGTGCAATAATACCAGTTAAATAAGTACGTTCATTACCTCCCAACAGTCAAGGAGTTTAAAATCCGTCAATTCATCCCACATGAGGGAGATTATGTGATTTACATGTTAAAGTGCCCCTGTGGTTTGATTTGCATAGCAAAGACTTTGGGGGCACAGAAACAAAGCATCCGCATGCATGACAAGAGGACTATTAGCATAGAGAGAGCAGGTTTTCAGACAGCCTAGCCCGGCAAACAATGCTGCATCATCACTGCTTGCTGGAGTTTATAGGATTTGACAGTTTCTCATCTAAGGGAGGAAAGACCTTAGGGAGTTGGGGTGGAATAAAGTTCACCAGATTGGCTGTCTGCCTAAGCACAATAGTTTGTCTTTCTTTGAAGACCCCCTCCCTCTTAGTACCTTCATCATGTATTTCTGATATTCATTCAGCGAAATCTCCCACCCCATAATATGGAAGAGCCATAACTGCCTCTGAAGGCTGCAGTATTCTAGGCACAGATCTGAGTCTGGGCGACTCTGAGATTCCGAGGGTTTTGTGTCTGCGAACAAAACAAGTCGTGCTAGGAACACAGCAGAAAGAACTAGAGAGCGGGTATCAAGACAGAAGAAGCAACTCCAGTGTGTGGGAATGGGGTCATGAGCTGAGGAAAGGCTCAAAGTGCCAGACTACAGGTCTTATGACTTGTCTGTCACATAGCATCAGCAGCTTTCTCTCAAACTTGGGTTTTTCCACCCATGCTCTGTTGTAGTCCAGATATTAATCTTGGTGGCTTCCTCTCCACTTCACTATCCTCCAGCCATTGGAGAACTCAGACGGTGGCTCCACCTCCACAGCTGCCCCACCCTCCCTGCCCTCCACAGAGGCCCGAGGAACCTTACAAACCATCCTGGGGCTCTCAGGGTTCTCTGTTCTCTAGACAGAAAGCACTTTAAGCTCCAAAGGCTAGGCAAGGCTAGCCTCCAGCGAATAGGGAACCAGGTCACCTCTTCTTTTTCATCTTCTCCCAGGTCTTCTGACCCGCCAGTCATCGATGGAATTGCTCTTAAGTGACTATAATGAGTTAGATAAACCAACATGAGCCTCTCAAGGCTGGTCATTTGGCAAGCTATGCTTCCTGATATGGAATTCTCCTCAGGAGTCAAGGTTAGCCCAGGGGATCGGTGCTCATTGACCACAGAATCAGAACAAATGCAGGCTGGAGATGTCCTGGAAGGGTCTTTCCTTAAGTCAAGGTATCCTGCGTGTGCTACGTCAGAAATATAGAACACAGTTATGGGTTTCTGTAAAACCATAACATATTATTAAATAACAAAGTCACAGGCTACAGCAGTTCCAGCTGCAGTAATTTGCTCGTTATCCCTGTTTTCCTTGGCCGCACCTACACTGGTTCTTTTATCCCAATTATAATTACTCATATTAACTCTCTGTTTATATATTGTTCATCACACAGTAAATATCTATCTGTATGTGTATATGTTTGTATCTAGGTGACAGAATGGCTGTAAAGGGGAAAAAAGACTTTTCCCCAAGGCCTGAGAAGCAAAGCTGGAAATCAGACACTATGCAGAAGGCTGTACTGGTCAGATAACAGACCCAAGCAGGTCCTGCCATCCTGAGTCAAGTCTCTGTGGGTTACCGTTTTGAGAGCAAAGCTTCGAAGCTGAGTCCAGTTGCAGTGGCAAAAAGAGCAAGGCTGTTGCCAAGTAAAGAGAGAGACAGCAGATGCAGATGGACAAACAGGAATATGATGAATGGGCAGCATTTGAGTAGGCCACTTCAACAGCAAGGAATAAGCCAAGCTGAAGACCGTAGGAGAGTGGCACATCTCTGCTTGTGGGTCCATCCCTTAGCATATACACCAGGTAGTCAGATGGCAAGTCAATGGGGGCCGCTGTCAACACAGAGTTAGGTGTCTACTTCTTTGTGCAGTCCAGGTCAGAGAAGTACACCCTTTTCTCTGTGTGCTGTGTCTAATAAACCCTGGGCCTGGTTTCCTTGACATATGCCCATATGCTCCCACAGTCCCAATTCACACTGATAGATTTAGAGACTAGCACCCTTTCTACTGTGCCACAAAGGCCATTTATTAGCCTCGGCTTTGAAGTTAGGTCCCTGTGAATGAGGCCAGAAAGATGGTGCCTTTTGTAGCCCATCTCAGGATAAGACATGGTCTGAAAACAATCACCATTTTATTATATGAATAAGTTAGCCCAGGTTAGATCAGGGCACAGCCTGACCTCAACACTCCTTATTTTATTCTGGAGGTACCCAATCTATTTTTCTTTTAAATCCATTCATTACAACATACACACACCAGAAGTGACTTATTTGTACCTATTTCACCATCCCTTATGCCCAACTGTTTGAGTAATAGCTGATGAAAAGACTTGAGGGAAATTTGAAGAGTTAAGTCAAGGACAGAATTGTTCTTGTCCAAACTCACCCAGACTTTTCTTCTTAACTGGACACTGGGGTCCAGTGTTGGCCTTTTCATCACTCAACTGAGAAGGCATGCTGCCTTCTATAACTGATCACCCTGGTTATCTTGGCCTCTGCTCAGCAAGAACCCCATACATTTGGTCAGAATCCCCACTTTTCCCTGGGCTACCTCTCAGGAATTTCCTGTCCATGCTCTCTCTGTTACTCCCTTTGCTCTGAATGCCTCCCTTCCTTACTGTGTTCAGAGTTGAGCCCAATTTATCCCTCCTACCATATTGCCTCGGTCTTTGCACCTATTGTAGTATTCCTGAATGAAGTCTGTTTTCGTCTTCTTGAACATGCATTGCAAATACTTATCATTATAATTATTATTTTCTTATTTTTAAGTTTTTCTTTACTCTTAAGAATTTCATAACTGGAGAGATAGCTCAGGGGCTAAGAGCTATGACTGCTCTTCCAAAGATCCTGAGTTCAATTCCCAGCAACCACAGGTGGCTCACAGCCATCTGTGTTATAAGATCTGGTGTTGGGGGCTGCAGACCCCTAACCCCTTAACTTTCTTTGCCTGCCTCAGACCCTATGCCTGCTGGAGTGAACTGAACAAAACAACTTGTTTACCTGTGCCTGCAGCTGCTCTGAGCACGAGACCCTGATGACAGGGCACTGGGTTCTGGTAAGGCTTACAGCTGAATGATTCTGAGAGCTGGTACATGGCTATCAGTTAAGGATCCCTATATAAGCTTCCCAAGAGCACAGTAAAGTTGGCATTCTTGTATCAAGGATGACCCGTGTCCCCGTGTCTCTGTCTCTCTGTGTGCGTGTGTTTTTAAGTCTCCAGCTTAGTTCCCAGCTCACGTACCCATTCTGTAGCACAGGTGCTGCAATCTGGTGCCCTCTTGAGGAAGAGACCTGGTCAGTCGTCCTCATCAACTTAGACCATGAAACTCAATATGGACAAGTTCAACCGAACCATCATATACAGGCTGCCCATGCATGCTTGAACATTGCCAGGGCATAATTTTCATTCAATTTCATACATGAAATGGAATCATGTCTACCCCTATGTCTCCCTCTCCAGCTTCATTCCCATCCCCTAATGTGTTCTCCTCCTAACTTCATGAGTTTTCCTTCTGAGAACGCACCAAGTAAGGTAGCATGTCACATGTGAATGGCTGTGGGATCATCATCTGCAACATGAAAAAATCCATCTATGGCCATTTCCTCAATAGAAAGATGACTCTCCCTGTCCTTGGCAATATTCTCTGTCAATAGCTCTTCATTTGGGGTTGAAACTGGAGATCATCTACCCCATCTATCAGGGAACTTGGGCTTTTTGATCCTGTGTAGGTCTTACATGTAACCACAGTTGAACAGGGAAGCTTTGTTTTACAGTAGACAGTAATCAATCTGGTCAAAGTATTGAGAGTAAAAGATTTGATTGTTCAGTCCTAACTAGGACAACTATACTAACCCTACTTCCTCCAAGTCTCAAGAAATAGCGCAGAAGAGTGGGTACAATAATGTAAGAGCTAGAGGGTGAGGGGAATGCTATGATTCTCGATGTAACATGGCTACTGCAACCAAGTCCTGATTTTACCACTTTATTTTTTTATTTTTTTTTAAATTTATTTATTTATTAAGGATTTCTGCCTCCTCCCCGCAACCGCTTCCCATTTCCCTCCCCCTCCCCCGATCAAGTCCCCCTCCCTCATCTGCTCATGGGAGCACCGGACAGAAATCTCATGGTCCAAATCAGGAGCAGAAGGAGACGGAGCACGAGCAAGGAACTCAGGACCACGAGGGGTGCACCCACACACTGAGACAATGGGGATGTTCTATCGGGAACTCACCAAGGCCAGCTGGCCTAGGTCTAAAAAAGCATGGGATAAATCCGGACTAGCTGAACATAGCGGACAATGAGGAATACTGAGAACTCAAGAACAATCACAGTGGGGTTCTTGATCCTACTGCATGTACTGGCTTTGTGGGAGCTTAGGCAGTTTGGATGCTCATTTTACCACTTTTTTAACCTCAGACAAGTCACTTAAGTTCTCTGCAACTTAGTTTCCTCTTCTTTAAGATGAGCAAAGAAGCCTCTAAGATTCCTCTAGTCTTAGCATAGATGAAATGAACAAAACACTCTGATGAACAGCAAGATCATGCGAAGTCTACCACAGAAATGAGGTGGGCAAAGGCCAAGGTAAATGCAGGAGAAATTTCTTCAGTGTTTTGTCACCGATCACTCTAAGTATATGTCACTAACTCCAAGTCTCTAAGTTTTAGAAAAAGGGTATCAATAAACCTGTCTTAAGGCTGCTATGAGAATTAGATATAGTATTCCACGAAAAGCACATTTGCATATTATGCATGCAACACGCTGTAACTAATGTGGTAACTTGGATGAGATTGAAATTCCAAGTATTAACAACAGGTTGCAGTGGTAGTTCCCTTTCATTCATTCATTTCCAGAGTAGGGATGGGAAAGCATTCATGTCCAATGGGAGTTGGCCATCTCTGGGACTAGTTTTGTTTGTAACAATAGGAAGGTGGTACTGCAGAGGACAGGCAAGAAGTACTACTGAAGAAGTATCACCGAGAAACAGTGGTCAGGGATGCTACTAAATGTTCTACATAGCAGAAGAAGAACGACAACAAAGAATTATCCTGCTCAATAGCAAATCTCCTACTCAAAACTCATCCTACGGGCAGAAGTTGTAGCCCAGTTAGTGGTTTGCTTACTTAAGACTGTACAAAGCCTTGGGTATGTTCCCTAGCAAGGAATAAAGTCTGGTCGATTTCCATAATCCTAGCACTCAGAAAGTAGAGACAGGAAGATCTATGTGTGCCACCATCCTCAAGCTACAAAGCAAGTGTGAGGCCAGCCTGAGCTGAGCTACTACTTGAGACCATGTCAAAAGAAAAAAAAATCCTGAATAATGACTGGGTTTTCCCAAGGAATAAGACAGGTTCTTTCTAAACAGACCACTCATATTCACATAGCTGAATAATTACACTGTCAAATCTGAATCATGCTCATTGAACAACTTGTCTCCAAGGACGTGTTTGCAGAGCCAAGGCTCCCAGACACCCACAACAAGAGATATGCCTCACGAGGCATGATACCTGGTCAGTGAGCAAACACTTTTAAAAGAGGTAACTGGAAGGTAAATTTATTACAGCAGACGTTCTGTTCCCATACCTTTGGGTCATTATCAAGAATTATTTTTTTGTTTGTTTTATTTTTTGAGATGCCTCAAGTACCTCAGGCTGGCCTGACAATTGCAAAGCACCTGGAGGGTGACCTCATACATAGATCTTCCTGCCTCTACCTCCTTAGTGCTTGGATTATAGATGTACCAATACACCAGCCTTTATTAGACATCAGTGGGATACACAAAACATCTTCCCTCAGAGATTTTTATTACCAAGCTCTTGCTACTAGAATTTGGATAGAGAATACACAAATAAAGGTCCCCTAAACATATGTGCAAATAAATACCCTTTGAAAAGTTCAGCTGTCTTTATCGTAAGGAAGAAAAGCCAGTTCATTGAAAGGCCCATTGTGGTTAAGTAGGTGGCGGGAGTTGGAAATGGTACGCGTGAAGAATATCTCGATGTGTCATCTGTCGTATGCTGTTAGCTCATGAGATCTGTGTGTGCTCCATTTCCAAGCACACAGTTAGGATGTAACCATGAAGATTAACCTTTTGGAAATCTGCTAATCCAAAGCAGGGCTAGGAACACCCAAAGGAGGGGACTGAAATGTCTGCTGTAATAGATATTCCTCTCAGTTGCCTCCTTAAAAAGCGTTTGCTCACTAACTGGGTACCACACGTTGGGAGGCATGACTGTTGCTGTGTGTGTCTGGGAGCCTCAACTCTGCAAACACGTCTTTTGAAGCAAGGCGTCCAGTGAATCTGATTCAGTTAAGTCTTTCAGTGGGCTGAGAGTCTCACTCTGACTTGTTCTGCTCCTGAGACGTGACAAACAGATTCAGAAACAAGAAACACTTATTTCACATTTAAATAACAATGCTTTGTTCAAAAGGAAAAAGGCTCCTTTAAACTCATTGATATTATTTCTCACCATAACCCATGCGGGAGATGCCACAATACATGCTGAAGTGAAGCTGAAACGAATAATAATGCTTTAAAGAGAGAGGATTGAAAGCATCACCTTTAAGTTATTTAAGCTCAGACCCTGAAGCCTGGAAGTGCAACTGTTGCCCTCTCTACACTTTCTCTGCAAATCTGGTATTTTCATATTGTGTGCAATGCCAATATGTTCTCCAAAAGACTCTGCACAGCACAGATCTGGCAGGGGTGGGGAGTTGGGGGTGGTATTACAAGGCTTGGCTATGTGGATGTGTTTTGCCTTGTTCATACATTTTCTTCCCTGAGACTGTGTTAAGGTTTTGGAATTCTGAAAATCTCTGACATGATCAGGGTGTCTTCTCTTTGCCTCTTGAAAAGCTGTAAGGGCACAGGCAGGGGTTCTCTCTGCTGAGATAAGAGCCCACCAGTGCACTAGCACAGTGGTGGTGAAGCCCTCTAAAACACAGGGCTCAAGCATAATGGCTTTCAGGTGAAAAGAGGTCACTGTTCCTGAGAGCCCAGTGAGGTGGCATTGATAACACCTACAGAAACCTAAGTTTTGTAGGTCAGTAATTATAGTCTCTTTGTAAGAAAGTTCACGTAGATTATATCCCAGGTTTTCTCTGTGTCTGAATACAAGTTTTGGCACTTTGAAAAATAGTGTGAAATCTGTCAAGTCACCAGGGGACCAATTCTTAAATTACTACCACAATGAACTAAATGGTACCTCACAGGATTTACCCTATGTTAAAAATTGTTCTTGTAATTAAAGGACAAAATCATTTGACAAAAACCTTAAGAATAATTTAAGTTCTAAAAGAATTCAACTATTTGGGGGCTTATTTTTTGTCCATGCACTTCCCCTAAGACCAAAATGAACTCTAAAATTTTCTAATTAAGTATTTATTACAAGAAAGTCTTTAAAAGTATTGTTCTCATTTCATTGCCGACCACACACTTGAGTACACACCACACACACACACATGCACACACACACGTGCACAATCTTTATAGAGTTCATGTCTGGTGTTTCTGATAAACGACAATCGTAGCTTCAGAAACTGGCTTTTTGGAATGATTCAGGTAGGAGCTGCTTTTACAGATCCATAGATTATTGCTATTCAGGACATAATCTTTGAGTTCAGAAAAGTAATGGCTTCAGGCAAAACCACAAAGAAATTATTTTCTAAACTCTGGCAATGGTTAGAATGGAGGATGGAGGCTTTCAGTAGTTCTTGTTTTAGAGGAAGTTAGACAAACTACCAAGGAGATTTCCATAAGCCATTGAAGCTTCCACAGGCTGGACTAGCTTAATCTAGGTTTAAGGTCAAACAATGTTTCATAATTTTTTCATGCTTCTCTAAGGAGAGTCATTCCTCTACCCTGTCTTTTCATTGGTCCATGTTCCTCATAATGAATGCCATAACTGAATAAGCCATTTTAAAAATACACAAAGCTCTGTGAATAGCCGGTCTGAGATTATATCTAAAATGCATATTAGTCTCAGTCCTAATCTGTGTTATTTACCAGCCATAATGTTTTGTCACCCCTTTAATGGAAGACACTCACCAGCAAAACAGGAAATCTATCAAATGCCCCAAAAGGTTCTTTCTCAACATGAATATTCCTATGACCTGTGTGGGTCCTGTTGAGTCTATCACCTTGATTAGGAACGGATGCTGCTGTAAAACAACAGACAAACACATGCAATAGTTCTCTCAAAAATTTTATTAGATCACTTAGACATAAACACCTAAAGATAAATATGGGGTTAGGTTAATAAAATATAAAAACACAGAACAATTCAGAAATAGCTTATTCTTGCAACATGCTTTATCTTCTGGAAATAGAAGCAACAAACATTGCCAAAAAATGATTGGAAATTAACTATAAATTCTGTGACCTAATTCAAATAAAAATTATGAGAAAATAGGCACTGTTCCATATGTTCAAGACTGGTAATATTGAGGTGTTCAGTTTTATACATGTATATATTGAAAGACCCCAGTTTAGCTGCTGAAATGCCATTTTGCAAAGCCTTCACACAAATAAATGTAAGTTCAAGGTAAAGTCAGTACTCCTAGGTGGTCAAACAGGATATCTGTGGTCAGATACCAGGCCTAGGAGGGGAACGAACAGTTCTGGGAAAAACTACATGTACCCTAGATAGGGCCAAGTCTGCTATTATTATCAGACCTTCATGTCTCCGGGGAACTTGTCCCCTAAATGAACCCATCGCCTCATTCGAACTGACCAATGAGATCCCTGTAACCATGCATTGCTTCTGCTTTTGCCACCCTTTTCCTATAAAAAGACCTTCTCCCAGCCTGCAGGCGCACAAGTCCTCCGAAAGGATTTTGCTGCCCACAGGTACCTGTGCCCACCCAATAAACCTCTTGCTAATTACAGCCTGTGGTCTCGACTGTTCCTTGGGTTAGGGGTCTCCTCCTGAGGGAAGGGCCACTCTGAGGGTCTTTCAATATATGTAATTATTAATACATATTACAAAAGACATCATATATAGACATATATGATGAGAAAAGAAATTACTATAATTTATTTTAATCAGTGTTTTCTTCTCTTGTACATACAAGGACACAAAATATTCAAACTCATACAGTTCTATAAAAATATCTAGCATTTGATATATTGTCCAATAGCAAATTACATGCAAAATACTGTGTAAAGCTAACCAAACAAAATAATGCATTTTAAAGTTCTGATTAAACAACGACACACATGACCCAAGCATAGAGTTTCTTCTTACGCCTTCTTGGGATGCCAGTGGGACACAGCACAGACTCTCTCTACTGAGATAAGAGCCGGGCAGAGCACTGGCAGAGTGAAGATAAAACCTTTGTAAAACACAGGGCTCTGAGCTTAGACATAAGGGTTTGAAGGTGAACAGAAGTCACTGCTCCTGAGAGCTCAGTGAGGTAGTGTTGGCAAGGTCTATGGACCTCTCAGCTTTGTAATATGTTAGTATTTATACTTTCTGTGAGAAGTAGCTGGTTAAAGTCTATGTAGTTGACAGCCCAGATGTTTTTTTCTTTTGTCAGAGTAAACTTAACTGGCCAGAATAGAGATGGTTGTAAGGTTACATATCAGTGTATTACACAATCATGTCACTGGGATAGATGTCTATCCAAAACTAAGCATTATTAAAACCGGGGGATATTAGTGGGACAATAAAATGAATAGGGTGTAAGCATGTTGAGATTGAGCTATCAAGTACTTGAGTGACATTAGTGACAAGACATCTAACAGGGGAAGTTTGAAATGTATTCTAGTATGAGAAAGATTTAAAGAGAGAATAGAGATCAATGCCAACATTCCTACATAGGATTCATCTGTTTTAGAACCTTTTAAATATATCTTAGCTCTGTCACATGTAACACCCCACCTTCTTTATCTTGAAGAAAATTTGAAGGGGTTAGAGATATTGCTTCATGGATTATAGCTCTTGATAAACATCCATGAAGACTTGCAATCCCAGCAGCCTTGTAATACAGCAGGCATGGTCTCATAGGCACCTGAAATCCCAGCATCCTTGTAATAAGATGGGCATGGTCCCATAGGCACCTGCAATCACAGCATCCTTGTAATAAACTGGGCATGGTCTCATGGGCACCTACAATCCCAACATCCTTGTAACAAGCTGGGCGTGGCCTCATAGGCACCTACAATCCCAGTATCCTTATAATATGTGCTGGGTGTGGTCTCATAGGCACCTGCAATCCCAGCATCCTTGTAATAAGATGGGCATGGTCTCATGGGCACCTACAATCCCAACATCCTTGTAACAAGCTGGGTGTGGTCTCATAGGCACCTGCAATCCTAGCACTGAGGAAAGCCAAGAGAAGTGGATAGCTGCAGCTTGCTGGCTGCCATATGCATAGCCAAATCCAAGCTCCAGATTCAGGAAGAAACCCTGCTTCACGGAATAAAGTCAAGAGTGATAGAGGAGGACACCAGACACCCTCCTCAAAACTCTGCACACAGTTATGGGCACCTGTGCACATATGCGCACACCACACACACACAGAGATACAAATCTTAAATTTTGTGCTCTTGAAAAAAATATTTTGAAACTTTAAAAAGGTGTGAAATAATCAAGGAGAAATGTTATATCTTACAAAAAGATTGTCTCCATTTACCAATGCTGTAGGAAGTGAGAGGCAGTAATAATTTAAAGATGAGAAGCATTTTCATACCTGGTCTTGGTATGGATTTGTCTCATTGGAGTACTCTTGAAAATACTAGAACTGGACTTACACAGCTGCAAACGTGCCACAGAAGCTAATTTTTTTTCAGGGATAAAAAGACATCTAAGGTATCTGGCATAGATTTCTTTCTTTTTTTTTTTGCAGTTTCATACTTAGTTTTGTTAAAAACAAACAAACAACAACTCTGATAAATCAGGAACAGGTGCAGGAGTGGTGGTGACAGAGGGAAGCATGGGCAGGATAGGGTGAGGGCTGGCAGGGGCGGGGGACAGTGGTGTCTCCACCCTGATCCCTGGTGTCCTCTTCTAACTCAAGAGACGGCCACACTCCAGACTGGGTGATTTCTCTACTGCGTCTGCTCAATATAGGAGGAGATGTCAATCTCATCAGGTAGTTCACTGATGTTCACCTCAAAGTGGTCCTGCACGTCATTGAGGATCTTAGCATCATTCTCATCTGACACAAATGTGATAGCCAAGCCCTTGGTGCCAAACCGGCCTGCCCTGGCCACCTGGTGCAGGTAGGTGTCCGAGTCCTCTGGCATGTCATAGTTGAAGGCGATGTTCACACGTTCAATGTCCATGCCTCGGCCAAACAGGTTGGTAGCCACAAGAATCCGCCGCTGGAAATCCTCGAACTGCTGATACCGAGAGGGCCTCTCCTCCTGGGGCATCCCACGGTGGATCGCAATGGCTGGGAAGTTCTGCTCCACTAGAAGCTGGGCCAGGGCAATGCAGCACTGCACGGACTTCTCAAAGATCACCACCTGGTTGAACTCGAGGACATCGAGAAGATCAAAAAACTTCCGGTTCTTCTCATTGTCCTTCAATTTCACGTAGTATTGCTGCAACCCGTGCAGCGTCAACTTGGTCTCGTCATCCACGAAGATCTCCATAGGATCTTCCATGAACTTGTGGCAGACTGGCCGGATCTCTTTGCTCAAGGTGGCATTGAACATCATGACCTGCTTCTCATGGGGGGTCATGCGAAAGATTTCCTGGACATCCCGACGCATGTCGAGCTGTTCAAGCATCTTGTCACACTCGTCCAAGATAAAGTGTTTAATGTGCTTGAGGTTCAGGCTCTTATTTCGAGCCAGGGCTAGAATTCGGCCGGGAGTCCCCACGACGATGTGTGGGCAGTTCTTCTTCAGCACCTCTTCATCCTTCTTGATAGACAGACCGCCAAAAAACACTGCCACCTTGGCGTTCGGCATGTACTTTGAGAAGCGCTCGTACTCCTTGCTGATCTGAAAGGCCAACTCCCTAGTGTGACACATCACCAGCACAGACACCTGCCCAGTGATTGGCTCCAGCTGCTGCAGTGTGGCCAGGACAAACACTGCTGTCTTCCCCATGCCCGACTTGGCCTGGCACAGGACATCCATCCCCAGAATGGCCTGAGGGATGCATTCGTGCTGAACTTCTGATGGATGCTCAAAGCCACAGTCTACAATGGCCCGGAGCAGCTCTGGCTTGAGCAGGAAGTCTCGGAAGCCGGAGCTGTGGATGGAGACGTAGGAGTCCTTGACGTCTTTCTTGGCAGGTGCTTCGGTGCCATCTCCCCCAGCCACTGTCTCCACTTCATCATCTTCGTAGTCTAAGAGCTCGTTGTCAACGTCATTCTCTGCCATAACTAAGCACTGCGAGCGCGTATGGCGGCGGAAGCCCGGACCTGGCATAAATTTCTTATTTACAGATTTAAAAAACAGAAATTGACTTGAATCAATATGAATGTTTGCTCTAAGCTCACACAGGAAGTTAATGGGGACAGGTAGGCTTGAGGGTGGGGTCTTCTGGATTGTATGGCTGTGTGTGTCTCATCTTTACTATTGGTGTGGTATTGACCATAAGTATGTTCTTTGTTTTCTTTTTGTTTCTACTTATTTTATATTAACTGAGAAAGTTGTATTTATGTATTTCAATATTCATGTATATGTAGTATGTATTTAGGCATATATATAAAACATATGTGTTACATAGTATATATATATCAGTCATTTTAAAAAGAGACTATGTTGAGAGAGAGCAAGCAGAAGGTATAGAAATAATTGGAAGGAGAAGAGGAAAGGGAGAAAATTATATAATCACAATTTCAAAAAACAAAACAATTATAGAAAGAAATATATATGATTTTCAAAGCATGCTACTATCTTAGGAGTATGACAGCAACTCTCTTATTCAATGTAATCAAGGAAGGTCACCAAAATGCCAGTGAATTAGAAATTCGACTCATTCAAACATAAAATCACTAAGTGCTTTTTTCAACCAAAATATACATCTTCATAAATGAATTTACATGTAGGGCAAAGGCTTTTTCTCTGAGCTTGTTCCCCGACTGGGCTTTCATTCATCTTTCTACAACCACTCACCTGTAGGGATGGCCCCCTTTGAACCAGAGGGGACAGACTGAAGACTACTAAGAGTCAGTGTAAGTCCAGGATTCTTTCTGCTTCTCATAGATCTCAAATCTGTAGACACTGCCTCACAGTTTCTTACAAACAATAAAATTATATAACACGTATAGTTTATTTTTTATTGATTTTTATTGAGCTCTACATTTTTCTCTGCTCCCCTCCCTGCCTCTCCTCTCCCCTTCAACCCTCTCCCAAGGTCCCCATGCTCCCAATTTACTCAAGAGATCTTGTCTTTTGCACTTATAGTTTATAAGCAATAGATATTTATTTTGCATGGTTCTGAAGGATGATAAGCCCAAGGCAAAAGAACTGAGAAGCTCTGTGTCTAGTGTGTGTCCACTTACTGATTCACAGATGGCATCTTCTATCTGTATGTCAATACGGGAGAAATAAGTTAGCTTTTAGGACCTTTTCCTTTTAATAAAATACTGAACAATCAGTTCCTCCACCATTGTTGACTGGGGTTTCTGTCCTGCCCATTTTCCGCAATCTTTAAGTCCCAAAGAAATCACACAGAGGTCTACATTAGTTATAAACTGATTGGCCCATTAGCTCAGGCTTCTTATTAACTCTTAGATTAGCCCATTCTTCTTGTCTATGCTAGCCATGTGACTCAGTACCTTATTCAGTGAGGCAGTCACATCTTGCTTCTTCTGTGACTGGGTCAGGACTGCCAACTAGGACTTCCTTCTTCCCAGAATTCTCCTGTTCTCATTGACCCGCATCTACTTCCTGTCTGGTTGTCCCACCTATACTTCCTGTCTGGCTACTGGACAATCAGCATTTCTTTAAAATATAATACAGACCATTGTCCCACAGCAACACCATGGTCAAATCCCCTCTCTGAAGCTCCATTTCTTAACAGAATCATGCTGATTGTTAAGCTTACACAGATGACAATTTTTGAAACCCAGACATCCGCAGAATAGCACACTTGGACTTTGAAAATATTCAATTTTTAAATCATGCTAATTCTTCTGATATATCTTAATTTTTAAATATTTTTGTTATATGCACATGAGTGTAGATATGTACACATATAAGGGAGTACCCACAGAACCTCAAAGTGGGTATTGGATCCCCTGGATCCAGAACTAGAGGTGGTTGTTAACCATCTGATAAGGATGTTAGGAACCAAATTCCAGTCCTCTGGAAGGGCATTTTGTGTTCATAACAACTGAGACATCTCTCCAGCCCTTTGACTTAATTTTTATAAGAAAATTATTCTAATACTAAACAGGCAGAGGAGATATGATTATGTAGGTAATTTTCCCAGACCAGGGCTTACCCATTGTATCCCAGAATATGCTGACACATGGTTGATGTGGGAAACTCAACTATATAATTTGTGCTAGTGGAAGGACCGCATTCAAGGCCTCCCAGAAAGAAAAAAAGGTAGAAAGAAAGGCAGAGAGAAGGAGGGAAGGAGGAAGGGGGAGAGGGGGAGGGAGGGAGGGAACAAAGGAGGAAGGAGGGAAGGAAGGAAGGAAGGAAGGAAGGAAGGAAGGACGAGAGTAGGTAAGGGAAGATTATTCTATGAAAGTTTTATTTCATCAAATTCTGTTCAACTTAATGAAAGCACATAATTGAATTAATAGCAAGAGCTGGGTTAATCATGTTGGGTTCAAATAACCCTGACTTTCAATATGATGAAACTTGAACTCACAGAAGAAAAAGTGATCATGTTCCTGAAGAGCTGTCAGTGTGTCAGCTTGTTCCTGGACTTGTCAATGATCCCTGAACATGCCAGTGCAATTTACTGATGGAGTTGAAAAACCTGTAATCACTTCAATTCAAGTGGTCAAAAAAGTTCTAATGTAAGCCAACAGAGGGCTGGAGAGATGGCTCAGAGGTTAAGAGCACTGACTGCTCTTCCGGAGGTCCTGAGTTAGATTCCCAGCAACCACATGGTGGCTCACAACCATCTGTAATGAGATCTGGTGCCCTCTTCTGGCCTGAAGGCATACATGGAGGCTGAACACTGTGTACACAATAAATAAACAAATCTTTAAAAAAAAAAAAAAGAAAGCCCACAGAACAATGCCAACACACTTATTAAAAACACCACGAAATAGGTAGCTATTGATACCCAACCTAGGAATTCAACTCCTCCTGAAATCTTGTCAGAAAATAGACATTTGTAAATAAAAGGGACCTTTTTTGTCTATTTTTTGTATTGACACTAATAGTTAACATTTATTTCCTATTAACTAAAATTAATAAAACTGCAAATGATTAAATTAAATACTGTATTAAATATTAAGAGATATATTCTAGACTTATATGAAATACAATCTCTATCATATAAAAAGAAATCCTTTTTACTTTCAGTGATAAATCTATTAAATCAAATGAGACATTGAACATTTTGTTATGAAATGGGCTTTGTGTTAAGTGATTTTTATTACTATACTAGCTAAACATTCTGAGCACATGTAGAGTGAGCTAATCTAAACTGTGGTGGTTGTGTTGGTCAGGAAGATTAAAGACAGATTCAACATACTATATTTTGAACTTATAATGAGTTCATTGGGCATAACTGACTTAATCATAGGTTGGGAGTTCAGGAAGTACCTGTGCTCAGAGGACAGATGGTCCTGGATCTCCCAACCCAATTTTATTTGGTACTATATGCCTTTCTAATAGATATAAAGATTTATTTTAGTATATATGAAGTGATACCTCATTTTCTATTTTTTTCAGTTGACTCTCTTCCCTTATCTCTTTCTTTTGAAAATAGTTTTTTTCTCACATAATATATCCTGTTTATGGTTTCCCCTCTCTCTACTCATCCCAGTTCCTCCCCACTCCCTCTCTCAGCCAGATCCAACTCCCTTCTGTCTCTCATTAGGAAACAAGCAGGCTCCTAAGGGATAATAATTCAATGTAACACAATACAACATGATAAAAAACCAAACTTAACACATGAGAATTGGGCAAAACAAACAAACTGAACGAAAAGAGCCCAAGAGAAGACACAAGGAAAAGAGATGCACTTGTTTGCACACTCAGAAATCCTATAGAACACTAAACTGGAAGTCATAATATATATGCAAAGGACGTGTATGGTAAAAAAGAGGGAAGGAAAATATAGGAATAAAATAAAAATAATAGGATAAAATTAAAAAAAAAACAAAATTGTATTAGGGTGTCTCTTGCTGTGAAGAGACATCATGATCATGGCAACTCTTACAAGGGAAAATAATTGGTGCTGGTTTCCAGTTTTGGAGGTTTAGTCCATTATCATCATGGCAGGAAATATAGTAACATTTAGGCACATATGGTGCTGGAGAAGTAGATGAGAGTTCTGCAAAATAATCTGCAGGCAGCAAAGAGTGAACTGATACACTGGGAATGGCTTGAGCATATATAACCTCAAAGTCCACCTCCACAGTGTCACACCTCCTCCAACAAGGACCCACCTCCTAAGGGTGCCAGTCCCTATGGGCCAAGCATCCAAACAGATGAGTCAAACAGGGGGCCAAAGCTACTCAAACCACCACAGTTAGTCCAATTTCAAAGTTCCTGCAATCTCTCAGAGTCTCAACAATGTTTAAAAGTCCAAAGTCTCTTCTGAGATTCATGCAATCGCCTAACTGTAATCACATATAAAAATAAAATTTAAAAAGTAGATCACATACTTCAAACATATAATGGCACAGAATATACATTACCATTCCAAAATGAAGGAAAGGGAGGATAGTGAAGAAGTACTGGACCACACCACTTCTGTCTTAGGGTTTCTATTGCTTTGAAGAGACAGCATGATCACAGCAAATCTTCTAAAGGAAAGCATTAATTGGTACTGGCTTACAGCACCATGCAGAAAGGGAGAGTGCTGGAGAAGGAGCTGGAGATGTACATCTTAATTTTCAAACAACAGAGAGTGAACTGATACACTGGGTGTGACTTGAGCATATATGAACTCAAAGCTCACCTCACAGTGACACACTTCCTCTAACAAGGTCACACCTACTCCAACAAGGACAAACCTCTAGAAACGTCACACCTACTCCATCAAGGACACACTTCTTAATAGTGTTCCAGTCCCTATGGGCCAAGAATTCAAATACATGAGTCTATAGGGACCATATCTATTCAAATCATCACAAAAATTAAAAAAGGAAAAGCTGTGATGTATCTTTATAAGAAAAAAAAATCCCCAAATATGCCAGTGAGTTTGTAGAGAAATCTTTTTTATTTAGTAACTGATTTCTAATTTTTAGCATATCAAGTTTAAAAAACCAAATTCTTTATTATTCTAAGGTGAACAGTCCCACAACATTTTAATATCATTTTTGAAATTTTGAATGTATCTTTAAGGTCCCTGACATCTTGTAATTGCAGTGTACCAGATGGTGGTCAGAGCACAATGACACTGTCTGCACATTTGTCCCCCTGAGGTACCTACATCAAAATTCAGAAGTGACAGCAACTTGAAAGTGGATTGCAGAATCAATAGCACATTGCTCTTTTGAGGAATGTGCTATCACATGTGCTCTGCATATCACAGAAGGCACTTTTGTGTGGGAAAACACATGCATAGGCAGCTTAGAAGTAATATATGAGACTCCGAACTTCCAAACCTTTGCCAGTACATTTTACTCATATTTTGGCTTTTAATGATACGCAGGAATGATGTGTGTTTAAAAATCATATCTCCAATCTAAAACCTATGTATCCATTTTAAGTACTTATTTTCACCTGTTTAATACATTATTGTAAATCTTACCAATGAGAAATGGGCAATAGCTGCTAGTAGTGGTGCAACCTTTTAATCCCAACACTTGTGAGGCAGAAACAGGCAGAAATCTGTGAGTTTGAGGCCAGCTTGGTCTATAGAGCAAGTTCCAAGACAGGCTCCAAAGCTACAGAGAAGCCTTTTCTTGGAAAAACAAACAAGCAATAAAAAAGAAAGAAAAAAGAAGAAGAAAGAAAATATAGAAATGGAAAGATAACTATCGTACTGCTATGTATATGATCAAATGAGATGTACTCATTATATTAAAATGTTACATACACTCCTATATCTATGACAGTATCATTCATAATACATAACCCACAGAATCAAACAAGGTATTCATCAATAAATGATAAACAGAGAAAGTCCGGCATATATGCAAAATCAAATATTATTCTACCTTGAAAATACAAAATTCTGACATTGTCAGCAACATGGATAGAAATGGAAGGCATTGTTTAGGGAAACAAGTCAGAAGACATTGTAAAGCAAACAATACAGATCCTCACTCGATTCTGGAAATAGGTAGTTGGCCTCAAAGAAGAAAAGAATAATAGTTGCTATCAAAGGACAGAGAGGTAGAAGAATTGGAAGAAGTAAGGTAAGAGGCCCCAAAGCAGAGGTGGGCAACAAAGAATTAGCTCTTGTTTTTCATGGCACAATAGGGTAACTATTGACCACAGCACCTGTATACTTCAAAATGACCAAAGAATGAATGTTCCCAATACATAAAAAAGATTTTAAGTTTGAGGAAACAGAAACCCTACAGCCTTGATATGATCATCACACATATACACGTATCTATTTTTATATTGTCCTTCATTAAGATTTACAGATATTATTGCGAACAAAGTTTGAGGTAAGGAATACAGTACTGGAGAAATTTAAAAACCACTATGGTCAGTATATGCAAAAGGGCTCTTCCATAGGTATCACTTAACTAGTACCATGATTTCTAACAATGAAGGAATAATTGGCTCTAAATCAGTGCTCCTGTCATGAATAAGCCTATACAACAACTGTGTTCAGAGACTGTCCACACACAGTGCAAGATCCTGATCAAAAAAGCTTCGGAGCCTCAGACCCTGCCAGCTGTCTACCCCTCTGGTGAAGATGGATTTCTGTTTGGACTAAAGTTCACTTCATGATATTCAGAATTTGTCTTCACTAAATAATCAGAGTGGAGACACATAAAGTACATGAAATATATGATTAAAAGGACTCCAGAATAGATCACATGGAGATGAGACTCAAAGAGTTTGAACCAGGCTCCTCATGAATGTGTAGCTAAGGACTGTGCTCTGTATGGCCATGTAAGATGTCATACAGCATACAGGTGCTATAAGGTACAAGGTGTAACATTAGTGACTAAGTTTCACATGTTAAAATGTTAATACCTTGGATAGTCTCCAGGAAAATAAAACACTGCTTTTGAAAGAGTGATGTCTGACTCCAGACACAGACAGCAAAGTCAGATGCAGGAGCTTAACAAAATCTACAAGAAGATAGAGTTCAGAAGTTCAATTCCATCAAATTACAAGGTCTGGAAAATGCTTTGGTTGTCCAGACATCTCCCTAATAAAAACTATACCTAAGACTAAAGTTATAGAAGATAGGGATAACAGAACGACATACAAATAGTTTTCAGATAAACCCAGTAATCTTCAGAGGCTTTGTAATGCATTATCCAAAATGATTGCTATATATTCACGTCTGTACAAAAACGTGAAAATGTGAGTCATATTCAGTAAAAAAAAAAAGCTATTAAAAAAACATACTCTAGATGGTCCATATGTTTAGCAAACATAGATCTGAAAGAATCTATTGTGTGTGTGTGTGTGTGTGTGTGTGTGTGTGTGTTCAGAGAGCTACAGAAAAGTATGTTCTAGAAAGGGAAGAAATGGGAAAGGAAGAAAAGGGGAAGGAGGGGAGGGAGGGGAGAGGAGCAGAGAAGGAAAGGGAAGAAGGGAAGGGAAGGGAAGGGAAGGGAAGGGAAGGGAAGGGAAGGGAAGGGAAGGGAAAGAAAGGGGAGAAGAAAAGAGAAAGAAAGGGAAGAAGGGAAGGGATGAGTGGTTGTAATAAAACAAAACAATGGATTGCACAGCATATGCAATGTTGCTGTGGGATAATGCTCTTGTACCCTGTAAAGATTTATCACTTGTATTGGTTTAGTAAAATGCTGATTGGCCAGTAGTCAGACAGAAAGTATAGGTGGGGCTGGGAAGAGGTAAAGCTCAGTCTGCAGTTGCTACCCAGACACAAAGGAAGCAAGATGAAAATATTGCACTGGGAAAAGGTACTAATCTATGTAGCTAAACAGAGATAAGTATTATGGGTTAATTTAAGTTGTAAGAGCTTGTTAGTAATAAACCCAACCTAATGGGCCAAACAGTTGATAATTAATATAAGCCTCTGTGTGTTTCTTTGAGACTGAATGGCTGCAGGACCAGGAGGGACAGAAATGTCCATCTACACAATGTAACAGAAATAAAAGCTCCTGAATATTGCAGGTGGAAAGAAGCAATTGAAGAGACTGACTAGAGGTAAGAAGAAAGGGAGAAAAAGAGGGAAAAAGGGAGATAGACAGAAAACATAAATGTTTAAAAGGATAAGTGCAGAGGTAAAAAATGCCTTTGTTTTCAGATTATGTGATCACTATACACAAATTGCTGCATTAATCAATTTATTTAGCTGTGACAGTGATGGCTTGTGCCTTTAATCCCAGCACTCTGGGGGCAGAGGCAGGCAGATCTCTGGGAGTTCGAGGTCAACCTGCCTAGTCTACAGAGTGAATCCAAGGACAGCTAGGACCAGGACAGCTAGGACTACACAATGAAACCCTATCCCAAAACACAAAGAAAAAATTAATTGAGTTATCTAATGGGATAAAAGTTCAATATGCAAAAAATAACTTTTATGCCTACACACTACCAACTAATTTTAAAAGAAAATATTTAAAACATGAAGATCATTTGTAAGCCATCAAAAATGATATTTATAAGAATAGGCTCATTTTATAAACTCTACATACTAAAATGACAAAACATCACTGAAAGAAATCTAAGAAGATCTAAGCCCAATTAACCGAAGAGAAATATAAGGTTCTTATATTATGTTCATAACTAGAAACCTATATATTGAAATGTCCATTCTCCCTAAATTATCCTGTACAAAATTATAACAGAAATTAACATTTTTCTAACTCTTCTATACCTGAAAGGTTTAAAATAGTAAAAATAATTTTGAAATTGAGAAAAGTAAAATGATAACATCATCTGATTTCTGTCAAAACAATATTAAAAATTTATAAAGGTAGAAAATATATCATGATACAGAGTCCAAAGCCCCTACACACATAGTCAAGCAACTTTTAACAGAACCTCTGACATAATTTGTTCAAGAAACATCGTCATTTCCTCAAAAGAAACTCCAGAATATCTATCTTGTCCTCCTGCCTCATTCCAGGCATAAAACTTAACTGGTGGTCTAATACATCTGACTTTATACATGAAAAAAGAAATCCCCTAGAAGAAAACACAGGAGAGAATCTTTGTAAAGTTGAGATAGACAACGACTATTACAAAAACTGAAAACAGACACAAAACGTACTAATGAAGAAAGAAGCAAAACTGGGCAGAGAGTTTTATAAAAATTAAAAAGTTTTGACAGGTCTAGGATTAATGAAAAATGAACATAGCCAATTTGTAGACATGTAGACTCAGAGTATTTTTTAGTATTTCTGATTTGTTAAAATTTAATGTATTTTAATATGCATTTTTTTGTCTTCATGCATGTTGGTATACCACACGTGTGCCTGGTGCCTAAGAAAGTCAGAGAGAGCATAAGAGGCCCCAGAGACTAGAATTACAAATTTATTAGACACCTTGATGGTACAGTTTCCCAATAAGAATGCCCTGGATCTGGAGTTAAAAGTAGTTCTGAGCAAACCATCATGACTGCTAGATATCAAACTTGGATCTGAAAGAAAAGAAAGTGCTCTTCACCACTAAGCCATCTCTCTACCTTCCAGATCTGAGTTTAAACATTACATTAAGTAGTATTCTTTAAATCAGTGTTTGAGTTTGCTGTCATCTCTTATTTGCTTTCTATTGCTTTTAATGTAACACCAACCAAAACTAACTTGGGGAAGGAAATGACTTATTTAGTTTTGCTCAGTTTGCTTTCTTATGCAATGCAGGATCACCTGCCAAAGGGTCAAAGGGTGGTACCCCCCCCCCCAAGAGTGTACTGAACCCTCTCAAATCAGTCATTAAACAAAAAAGTGGCCTCGCAGACTTACATACAAATGTGATGGAGCATTTCCTCCGTTGAGGTTTCCTCTTCCCAGATGTCCTTAGATTGCATCAAGCTGACCAAAAAACAAATAAGGAACTAACCAGCACATCATTCCTTCCAGCTAAAGGAGGCTGGATCCGTAGCTCAGGAACCCGTCTTTTCCAAATCCTGAACTCTGCATCTCCAGCGGAATCCCCTGTCCCTTTCTCAGTTCTTCCTCCCTTCACCAGAACCTGAACACTCTCTAGTCTGCAGCATGGGAGTCAGCAGAATGTGTAGTCAGCAGGGTAGGAACAATGATGGGATCCCCTTGGCTTTGTTCCTCTTCTTAGAAATTATTGCCGTGTTCCAAATCCCAGACACCCTTATCTCACCTGTTTTTTGTTGTAGAATATTATTTTAATGTGTGTTACATTTGTTTATGCAGTGGACCATTTGTTTAACAATGTAAAGATGTGCTGCTTTTGTTTATGCTGCATTTGTTTAACTCTCTGAAGCTGTGATTCTTTGGCTGTCTAAAACACCTGGTGGTCAAATAAAGAGCTGAACGGCCGATAGCGAGGCAGAAGAAAGGATAAGCGGGGTTGGCAGGAAGAGAGTATAAATAGTGGGAGATATCTGGAAAGGGGGAATGAGTTAGAACAAGGAGAGGGGAGTGTCAGGGGCCAGCCACCCAGCCAGGGATCGAGCAAGAGTGAAAGAGGAACCGAAGTAAGAGAAGAAAAAATCCCAGAGGCAAAGAGCAGTTGGGATAATTTAAGTTAAGAAAAGCTGATTAGAAACAAACCAAACTATGACTGGGCATTTATAAGCAAAAATAAGCCTCCATGTATGTGGATTTATTTGGAAGTTGAGAGGCACCCCCACCCAAAAAAAAAAGTAAAGAGCAAAGAATAAAAACAACCTATTTTGTCTAATGGTCCAGTTGCTTGTGAAAGATAGATAATTCTGATCCGTGGAGCTGAAAGCAAAATCACTTGCAAGAGCATTTTCATCTCTAGTGTTTGCATCTTTAAAGCTAGGTGAATGTGACAAGAATTTCATTTGCCTTGGTTAATAGCAATTTAAGAGAGATGGCTATGGAAACATCCTCATGGTATTATATGATTTAATCTATATTAACATTTTGCAGGTGGCCTGGAGACCGGGTTTGGTTTGGTTTTGTTGATGCTGCTCTAAAAAGAAAGTCTGAGATGTTTGGTAATGACTTATAAGATTTTTATGTGAATTGCACTGAGCTGGAGTTATGTACAGCGTTCAAGTATGTGACTCAGACGGTAATACGGTTTATAACTAAAGATCCTCAATGTTTTTGGATCCCTTGAGTGATAATAACAGTATTTCTATCCCATGGAATTATGAAGGCACATTCTCTGTGCATAAGGGAAACTAGAGAACATTTAAGGGAGCCAATTTCCTTTTTAAAATGGCAACAACAACCTTGAAAGACAGTTAATCATTAGTTTCTAGTCCAGGAAAACAGCAGCATGGTCTAGGCTCAGAGAAAGACAGTCAGTAGAACTCGGAGTCTAAAGGGATGTTCAAGAGCATGGCAATGCAGTGCGCCAAGAAAGACTGTCTAGCATCCAGAAGGCGGGGGCAGCATCTTTGCACATGCTCATATGTGAGCATGCACAATTCACATTCACCTTTGTTGGTATACAAAAACAATTGCCTTCCTCCCATTAGTGGGGGCTTGTTGCTTTCTAGAGGAAGAAATCACTCTCTTTCTGTTGTGGTCAGAGTCTGCATTCATCAGGAGAAAGCAATAATTGTAAAACAAACCAGAAAATAAAGAATTTATACTCATTACCTATTTCAAAAGAGACAATAAGCATTGTATAGATTAATTTTGATTAAGATAATTGTCTTTTTACTTTCCCTTATTGAGCAGATAGAAAAATCTTTAGTATATCCTAACTCTGTGGCAACCTATATTTGCTAAACACCACCATCAAAGAAACTGCTACCAGTCAAAGTATGAGAAGAGGCCCATTCATTAAAATGATTTCGTGTTTTTTTTATCCTTGCCGAGATTGCCAGCCAACCCCAACTGTGATGTGTTTTATGATATAAACAAAGGGAGGTAAACAATGACCACCAGTTAATTTCCGACCCAACGCATGACAGAACATATCATGAAACACAATCACTTGATCTAGGGATCACTGGGTCATGGTTTCTACATCACTCCAAACAGTAGCCTTTTATTTTCTGGGAACTGCTTTAAATTTAGAACAAATGCAGAAACTATTGCCTCTTAGTCACAGGTATTGAAACCGGAAGGCTCTGTGGTAGAATGTAGAGGAAATTTGGAAGAGACTTACACAAAACTGGCATTGATGAATCAAAGATACATGGCTCACATATTTTTCTGGTTATTTTAGTGATACGTTTTTATATGCTTTATGCCAAATATTCTACTTTTGAAAGAAGTATATGATTGCCAAAATTATTTTTAATAACATTTTTATACTTTGAAATTTCCATACATCTATATAATATATATCTATCCACCATTATCTCCTATCAACTTTCTACCATCCAAGGCTCCAGGAATTTGGAGAAAGAGGAAGTTGAATGGATGTAAGAGCTGATGAGAAAGAGAGCTTGGAAATGCTGGTTTTTTAAAATTTTATTTATTTATTATGTGTACAATATTCTGTCTGTGTGTATGCCTGCAGGCCATAAGAGGGCATCAGATCGCATTTCAGATGGTTGTGAGCCACCATGTGGTTGCTGGGAATTGAACTCAGGACCTTTGGAAGAGCAGGCAATGCTCTTAACCACTGAGCCATCTCTCCAGCCCAGAAATGCTGATTTTTGTACATAAGTAAACTAAAATGCACAGGCATTGACAGGAACAATTGTTATTACAGAAAATTTGCAAAAGGTCAAACTAGTCAAAATCCCAGCATAGGTAAGAGAGGGATTCAAGACCACACACCTATAGACAGTTGCAGGCTGCCAAGAAAGGATGGGATTTTTAGTGACTTTTCTATTGCTGTGATAAAACACCATAACCAACTTATTAAAGAAAGTATTTAACACAAGGCTTAAAGTTTCAGAGGGTTAAAGCATGATTGCAGAGCAAAGGCTTGGCAGCAGAAAGAGATGAGAGCTAACACCTCTATCTGCAAAGTGGAGGCAGAGACACAGAGAATGGCACAAGTCTTTTGAAATTTCTAAGCCCACCCCTAGTGATACATCTCCTCAAACAAAGACCAACACCTATCAATCCTTCTCAAACAGTTCCACCAACTGGGGGCCAAGTATTCAAACATATAAACCAATGGGGGCCATTCTCGTCCAAACCACCACAGGGAATCTCTCTCCTTTGTGGAAGTGGCCGTTGTGGTAGGTTGATTTCACCCCAGTAGATGGCCATTCACCTGTGAGTGTATGGCATCCCTAAGTGTCTGGCCTCCTTTCAAGGTATATTAAAGCAGTAAAAGTCAAGGGAATTTGTGATAATTTTATTCAAATATTTGATTGTTTATAAATCACTAGGCTCTTGTCTGAATTTTGTAAAGGAGATTAGAAAGATTTTTTTTTTTAGTGGAGAGGAGATAATCTCATGCATTAGCTCTATATTTCTACAAAAAACCAAAAAAGTCGAAAAACAGGCTAAAAACTGAATTAATTATGATATAACAAGGTTCTGTGGGATGAAGAGCACTGCTGCTGATCTCACTGGGATTCTGTGCATTAGTAAGACAATGGCATGACTCATGATAGACATTTCAGTGGCCTGAACAGTTACTAGTCTGCAGCCTCTGTAGAGATGCCTAAAGAGACAAAGATGATCAGGCTTCTTATTACTGCATGGTCTTTAATTCTGGGCTCTTTCAAATGATGGCTGAACCAATTCAAAGAATAACTGAATTTGTAAGTCCCTTTGAAACTTCCACAAAATCTGAGGTACCATGTTCCATCAATCAATGATGGGCAAAGTCAATCTGTATACAAATGACAGTAAATAGGCCTTTTAAAAAAAACTATGAAGAATTCACAGCTATTTGTAATCTACTACTTCATATATCAGGATCTTAAAAACTACTTTTAGAAGTATATAATGAACATGAATAATCAGAAGGCAAAGCACTACTGAATGTTAGTATAGGGCAGTTAATTTTGTCATTATGTGCATGAAATCTCACATAATATTCATTATAATACTAAAATTATTACAAATTAATGACAAGTTTTATTGTTAGATATAAAGAAACTACAGTATATAAGAGATTAAATAATTTGCCCAAGATCATGTAGTTTGTAAGCATTAAAGCAAAATTTAGACCCAAACAGTTGAATGAATTCTGAAATCAAGTGTCTTGAATAGCTACAATAATTTGTGTAATATATAGTCATAACATTGTGTAAATTTTCAATTACTATAAGTTCAGTGATTCCAAACAATAAAAGGATAGTACACAGTACCGTGGGTCAGAAATTCTAGTCAACACATTTGGTTTCTCTGTTGTGGGATCCACAAGGCAAAATTAAGGCTGAACTATTATTCACACTTAGTGTTTTCTCAGGCTTTCCTTTGGCAGCAGTTGACTATACCTAGAGGAAGTTTGTTCCCCATAAAGTAGCATGTGACTAGCGGACACCATCCATATGATTCAGGAAAACCTCCCTATTTTAAGGCATATTTACTTTAATTCCTTGCTCAGCTGCAATGTAGCACATCAGAAGTTCCAGACACTAGAGCATATACATATCCTTAGACTATCCTGCCTCCTGCAGACATTAAATACTATTGGAACTAACAGGGAAAAGAAAATTTGAGATCAGCGAGTTAGCAAGTATTTATGATGGATATTTGAGTTTGATTTTTTATTTTTTTTTATTTTTATTTTATTATTTTTTTTGTTTGTTTTTTGTTTTTCGAGACAGGTTTCTCTGTGGTTTTGGAGCCTGTCCTGGAATTAGCTCTTGTAGACCAGGCTGGTCTCAAACTCACAGAGATCCGCCTGTCTCTGCCTCCCAAGTGCTGGGATTAAAGGCGTGCGCCACCACCGCCCGGCATGAGTTTGATTTTTAAACAAAATATATAAGACATTGCCAGGCACGTATTGCATTGGGAAGAAGGAGATGCCTCTGAGGAAGGTCTTCCAGGTACATAAATGCAGATTATACAAGTTAGGACACAAAGGAAAACATGAGGTACTTGTGGTAAGTGATAACGACTAGGATGATGGATGGATAGGAGTGCACTCTTGCAGAGCTGTGCTAGAGTGCAGAAAAGGTGAGCTGGTGGATAACCATCAAAGCCTCTGAAAGGAATTTGGGGTTTATTCCGCAATCAACAGGAAACCATTCTGTTTTGGTTGAATGGATGAAAAATGAAAATGACCTCTTTGGAAAATAAATCCAACCGATAAAGAAACACAGGAAGAAGGAAGGTAAGCATCTAGCCTGGGACATTAGAAACTGTCAAAATCATCCAGTTGTACATTTCTGGGAACGAAAGAAAATGAGTGAGAGATGTAAGGAAGAAACTGTTGCCCGTAAGAATGACTGAATGAGGAAGAGGAAACTCGTACTGGACTGAGGGGGTTCAGGGATGAGGTGGGATCTGCTGCGAGGAGGATGTTTAGATCAGCTAAAGCATCAAATGTGATTACAACCCAGACATGCCTGCTCTGCCCTAGGAAGGAACAGGCAGGGTCTGTGTCTTGCTCAGTCTTCTGGTTCTACTGTTTTTCTATTTAGGGTAAGTGATGTGTTCTTCCACAAAGCAGGCTTGCCACTGGAACCCCCTGACTTCAGAAGCCAGACACAGAAAAGCAGATGCATTCCTTTTCCTTCTGAAAAGTTCCTTTTATTATCTGGAGTTATTTTCCAAACAGTAGTTTAATTAGTGTTATTAATTTCTATACTTAATGAAAAATTTAAAGCTCTCTGGATGTTCTGAGGATTCTGCGCATTTGGAAGTGAATAATATCTTTTTTTTTTCCTTTCTTCTTCCACTTTTAAACACAAGACTTTGATTGACTCAGAATCTTCTGAACTTTATTCTTTGAAGGGGCATCTCTGCATCTCAGAACTGATGCATGTAATAATGAAAAATACTATCTAACTGAACAAGAGGGTAGATTAAGAGATTGGTCTTGAAGGTGCTTGTTAATAAACAATCTTTGGCAGGCCTGAGATTTACAGAGGGCATCCTCGAAGTGGCCATGTAAATGGGGATGTATTGACAGTTTTCCTTCTTAAAGGGAAGGCATGCAGGATTTATATGCTTCAACCTCGGCCCTGTTGGAAACTTAAGAAGGGACTTACTTTGTTTCTTTTTTAATAGCTTCTCCTGGGTACTTTATGGACCAGTTCTCTCATTTCAACTATCTGATCCCAAGACATAAATTAATTTCAGATGCACCGTTTATCCATCTTGTCTATTGCAGCAATATTCACTATTTGTTTGGGTTGCCATGGAGATAATTGACTTCATGCCATGGCAGAAGTCTTGTTTGAGGGTATTATAAGAGTTTGGGTCCAGAGAGTCTTTAATTTTCACACAGTAAGGAAAGCCATTTCATCAATGAATCAACTGTGTACATCTCCCACTTATAATTGAAATGATTTCTTTTAGCACTTTGGGAAATTTCCCTTCTTACTTTCCATCACTTCTCTTTCAATTGTTTAACCTCTACTCTCCAAGATGTGAACACTAAAATCACAGCAAAGGGCAAACAGTCTATTTTCTGTTTGGGGGTAGCATGGAGGGACACAGCACCCCAACACAAAAGTTTCTGAAAACAATGGTGATTTATAAAAGGAAGATGCTATATTCTATCAAGACAAGAAGCACTCATGAAATCAGTCTCCTAGTGACCAAGTCAGGGTGTTAAAGACTGGGTCCCTCTGAGGTTTATATTCATCTTGATATTTATAAAGGTGATTGCTGGATTCTGCTATAAATTGTTGAAACAGGCAGACAAAACGTCCCTCTTCGGTACAAAGGGAAAAAATTAAGAAGTGAAGGTCAGTGTTAAAATCATTCTTCTCAAGGTACACAAATAGCAAAATGATAAAATATACTCTATGTGCATGCCTTCTTATCTTGAGAACTTTAATCGCCATACTAATTGTTAAAATTTTCACAAAATACTACCCAAAGATTTCTATTATTTTAGTAGCATTTTGAAACAGAAGGATCAGAAAGAAATCATATTTGTTACACTTCATCTGTGAGAATCATTTGGGTTATATTATTCCTACACATATATTTTATAACATCAAAATTTAATTCTCTACCAATTATCCACAAGGCTAATATTTTTGCTAAGA
The DNA here is from genome assembly GCF_018167655.1 of Microtus oregoni. Taxonomy (NCBI): domain Eukaryota; kingdom Metazoa; phylum Chordata; class Mammalia; order Rodentia; family Cricetidae; genus Microtus; species Microtus oregoni. The sequence goes on from NW_024543060.1 coordinate 23,721,116, forward strand.
TTTTTTTGTACTTCAAAAAGGTATTACCAAAAGAAAAAATTAAATCAATGATCAAAATGAGAATTCTTAGGAGCAAGAGTAGTGAACAAAGCTCTAAGAGCCTACCTACTTCAATTCTTTAAAGTGCACAGCACAAAATCAATTTGCAGTGACCCCGAGAATCAGTCTTCCTCGCTACATGACAACAAAAGAAATAGGGGATGAAAACAAATTAAAGTAGGTTTTTAAAAGTCATTTTTGCCTTCCCCAGGTTCCAGGGTATCACTGAGGCAGGAAAGCTTTGCAGCACAGCACCTAAATGTTTATCAGTATTACTGTATCTTTTCATGGCAGTGACTTCTAAGCAGGTTTTAGGTTGTGGTTCCTTTTCTGAATTCTCTTTCATTCTCATTGCTTGTTTAATCAAAAGGAAATCTGTTTTGAGAGATTGTTATTGATATAGCACTATGCTAAGTGATTGAGGGAAAAAAATAATTGACGTAATCTTGACAAGTACCAAGCAGAGAACAGTGTAAGTGGGTAATTGGATACGTGTCCAGGAGACAAGAGCAGAGAGCCAGAAGTGGAAGACACAGTTTCAGGTCACACTTCCTATATATTAGCTCATTTAACACAGGTAGCTTAAAAAAAGAAGACAGAGTACTAATTCTAGTTTACTGACAAAGAAAATTCACTTTAAAAGAGAGTTGCAGCCTGGCAGTGGTGGCACAGGTTTTTATTTCCAGCACTTGGGAGGCAGAGACAGGCACACAATCCCATATTCATTTACCACTCACATGCCACTCACATGTGTGTGTATATGTGTGTGTGAATACATGTGTGTGAAGAATATGCAAAGAAAAGAAATGGATACATACAACATGAGGAATATATGTGTATGTGTGTGTATCCATTCCCTTCCTTTGCATATGAGGTACAGACTCGAAAGGCAGTGGTCATTGAAATGTATTTATATGATTTGCTTTCTGTCACCCCATCACACAGAGAACACTGCCCAGAATTCTCAGCCTTCAGGAAAAGAATGCTCCACACTTTCACCTTTCATGCTATGGCTCAATATTAGAACTGTTGGATCTGGACTCCTGTGGAATTTTTTTTTCAGCTTGAAATAATCTGAGGCAAGGTGTTTAGGCGTGATGACAGCATGGTCCTGTGCTTTGCAGATGATATTGTGGTCATTTATGTCCCAAAGTAAGCAGCACATTTTGGTGTCCTTGCTTTCATCCAACTTCCTAATAGAAATGAGCTGTTTTAAACCTGGACCATGGGAGCATTCTGATCACATTGGACAACCTCAAGAAAAGAGAATCTCGTAGTACTAAATAGAGACTTTAAATAGACATCATGTTTAATTTTACATATTACTTTGTATAATAAATGTAGAGATATATTACCTACTATTTGTAATAATAATATATCTGTATCTAAACAAAATGAAAATATTCTTTACTCAAAACAACTGCCACCTCAATGGCAGATTACATGCAAAGTGTGGCTTGTGTTCCTAAATTCTTTTTAAGGCTTCAGGAGATTCTGGAAAGCAAAAACCACATTTCTGAGCAAACATGGTTTAAGTTTCACTGAGGGACCATGAAAACTACATCCTGTGGAACACACACGGGGTATTTACAGGAAATGTGCTCTGATATACTGAGCCTCTTTGGTCTGAATGGAAGATCACATTTTCATATTTTAAGGTCAAATTACATCAGCTTCTTTCCAGTAAAAAAATAAATAAATAAATAAAAGCATCATCCTAGAATGTTAATATCTTTCAAGCTCTGGAGCCTCACAATTGTAATCTCTCGGGATGATTCACTGAGGCCGAGACTGATATGCTGCAGTAGCTGCTTAGTGCCCCGAGTTGTGCTGCGGAGAAAGGGATTTCCAGGATAAACAATTTGCAGAAGAAATTCAATCCGCAGCCCTTATTTTCAGAACATACATTTAGAGTAGAAGAAAGAACCCTACACACACACACACACACACACACACACACACACACACACACATTCCCCTTGTCTTATATCTATTTCAGATTTACTGGCCTAATTTAGAACTTTGGCCTTTATGATTAAATAAAATCATTTCAATGAAAGAAATGATGAAAGTGATTTATCAGAGTGTCCTCTCTCCATACTGTCCCCTCTTCTCACTATAGACTTTGTGGCATTGTTATGTTTACAGAACCACATACAAAATATATTTCATAATCATTTCCTGGGCCCCACTCTGCCCGCTGGAGAATGATACACAACACTGGAGATCTCCCATTTGTCCTCAGTGTGCCTGAAATTCAGCAGCAGAGATAAGGTACTCATGAGACTATCTATGGAACAAAATCATAGAAGAACAGCCGGGGTGGTACCCGTGGCTTTAAGAACACAAGCTGGAGTCGAAAAGGCTCTTGCATGCTTCCAACAACAGGAAATGAAATTCTTATTTCAGGACCATAAACTTGAATTCTGTTGAGGGACATTTTGGCTGCTGCGGCAGATGTTTGGGACCCCATGCTAGAAATAGAGAGTGTTAATGATTACAGGTGGTTATCACACCAAAATGACAAACAGCAATAACAACAAAAAAAAATCCATAAAAACCTGAGTGGCTTCTGCTAGGTTTGCTGGCATATTTTCAAACTGCAAAAGGTTGCTCATAAATTATCTTTCAAGTTGATTTCCTTTCTCTCTGTGTGCTTGTGAAACGCTTTAATGAGCACCCACACCACCCTGGTGGAATTGGGAGTTAGCATTATTTGTGGGAAACAGGTGAGGGTGTTGCTCAAGCACATATCTTAGTGAAAGACAGAACTCACTAATCTCTTGAACTGGAGGCCACCACAGCAACTATCAGAGCAGGAAGGCTTGGGTCACTGGGGATTTTTTCTTATGGAGTTATACGTGTGACTCCGAGTCTTCCAGATCCATTCTGGGCACTCACATTCCTTCTTCATTCTGCTGGCGTGAGCAACCTGAGTATCCTGCACAAAATCACATCCAATCTGTCATGAGAAAGAGTCAAACTGGATCAGAGGCAGCGCTTCCGCCCACATGCTGTGTGGGGGGAAAAGCACCACTGTTAGTATTCCTGCCAAAGACAGAGCAACCTAGGTCTATAGGTTAAGTAAATGCTGTATCAAAATTGCCAGCCTACAGGGGAAATAGCAGTATATGCCATTTGCAGAACACCTACCATGTTCTCTGTTAAAAAAAAAAAATCCTGAAGGATTAACTATTGCTATTCTTTTTCACAGACTTCAAGAGGTTAAATAATCTGCCCAACGCCATACATACAGCAAGAGGTAAGACTTTCTGATTCTATATCATTGTTCTCTCTACTCTGGAGTTGGAAACAGCCCACAAGAGTTTTACAATTTTCAATCTGCGCAACATAAAAACATGGTGATCTACTAGGTGGTATCTGTAGTTAATACTGAAAGAAGTTGATAAAAAGGAAAACACAAAACTGCTTTGGAAGTCTAGCTGATATTATTTTGTGTGAGGACAGGCTAAGGAAGGAGTCTAGATCACACATTGTTTCTTCATTTAAGCAATACAGCCTCATACCCAAAGTAGATGGTGATACATCACATTGCTCCCTCTAAGATAGCAATTCCATATGTGTGAAAGCCTTCTCAGAACCTCGGTGTGGAAGTTGCTGATTTTTCCAGCCATGTACAGTACCTTATAGAGTGTACCAATAAATAAATAAATAAATCTGAACCCAGTTGTGTTAGGAATCCACTGATTTTCTTGATGGGTCATTAGTCAAAAGTCAGGAATTTCAAGTAAAACATTCAAAACCATCGGGCTATCCTTAAGAAAATCAGTGTTCCTCAAAACGTACTAAAATGTGACTCACTTAAGATGAAATGAATAGAATTGAAAAGTGAAAAGATTTCATCTTACAAAATATTAATCCACTTGCAATGTAATCGACACTAGATTATGCAAACCTCCCAGCATTTTACATGAAACATCCCGTTGTTCTTTCAATTTTTTTCCTCTTTCGCTTCCTTCTATGGAGGCAATGCCTTCAGAGTAACACAGGTATTGAGATTTGTAATAGTGTTTGTGTTTGTTTGTTTGTTTTGTTTTTGTTTTTCGAGACAGGGGTTGAGATTTGTAATAATATTAATTGTCAACCTGACAGAATCTAGAATCCTCTGAGAGATGGGTCTCTAGGCATTCCTGTGTGGGATTATCTTGAGTACAATAATCGAGGCGAGAATACCCACCCACTGTGGGTGGAGCCATTCCCTAACTGGAATCCTAGATTACGTACGTAACAGGAGAAAACTGAATTGAGCAGCTGTAAGCTATTGTCATCCTCTGCTGTCGCCGCCACTGCTTTCCATTCTTGATACTTTTAATTGTGGAGATGTGTGTGAGTGTGTGATGAAGGGATATGAGCATGTAATCACTGAGCCCAAATCAGGGTATCAGATCCCCGAGTTAGTTGGGAATCATCTGATGTGGGTGCGGGAACCTGAATAGTGGTCTTCTGCAAGAACAGTATGTGTTTTTTTTCTTGATCACTGGGTCAGCTCCCCAGCTGCTTCCTGCATCTTTACTGCAGATACTATGTGAGCTGCTCCCTCAAGCTCCTATCCCTGGGCTGTCTTAGTCCTGATAGACTCTACCCAGAACTGTAAACGAAATAAGCCCTTCCTCCCTTGAGTTTCTTTTCTCTGGGAATTTTATCACAGCCAAAGGAAGAATTGCATAGCAAAGGAAAGCAAGGAACTCGCTCTCCCATTCACTTAGAGAGTATCTGAGTTTTTGTTCCTGGAGTATATCATCAACAACCAATAGTACTCTTCTAATCAATAAACAATCAATAGTTATCAGCGTTATTGAACTCCTGTTCTAGTGAAGAGAAAAGATGGCCAAAAAGATAAATAAAACAGAGTATTATTAAACAGTGGGAAAGAATAAAAGTAGAGATAGTAGGAACTGAGATACAATTTTAAATTTAGTGATCATTTAACATAAGAGCCTGGGGTTTCTATAATGAACTACCACACATGATGTGTTGTGAGCTCCTGAGGGTTAGGAGGGCATTTTCTTCATAGATTCTGGCGGTCTCAAGTTTTCCTCGCTTATAGGTGGCATTGTCCCATCTGCAAATTTCCTCTTTTTTTGTTTCTGGGTTTTTTTCCCTTTTGATTCATTCATTTTGCAGGTGGTTTGCCTGTATATATGTATGTTCTCAATGTGTGTGCCTGGTGCCCCCTCAGAAGTCAAAAGAGGGTGTTGAATTTCCTAAAACTGGAATTATAGATGGTAGAGAGCCATCAAATGGATCCTAGAGACTGAACTCAGGTCTTTTCTAAGAGCAAGAAATGCTCTTAACCATCTCTTCAGCCCTTCAATTTCCTTTTTGTAAGGTCATGGGGAAATTAGTTTCCTTTTCTCATGACCTCACTTTAGCTCAGTCATCATAAAGATCTATTTCCAAATAAGAGCATATTCGTAGGCAACAGTATTTATACATCTATTGAAGCATCAGAAGCCAACCTATAATGAAAACGGAGCACAAAAATGCTTTAAAACAATTAAAAGTCCTAACAGTAGCATGTCAGGGAGGAATCATTAAAGGGGTTGATTGCTCTCATCAGGGAATGGTGATGATGCCGGCTTCTATATTTAATAAAGGCTAATTTCAGCCCTACAAACATTCATAATGAATTATTTAATGTGAGCTGGCAGAAAAAAATGTACCTATTGAACACAAATGTTGTCTTCTGCTGCTATTGGATTTGGCTATAAAAATCAGGAAGGAATTAGTACTCTCCTGGGAAAAAAGACAACACAAAGTCAGACAGGGGAAGGTCTCCTTCGCCTACCTGAAGCAATGCTGTGTACAATGAGCTAATACCTATGCCGGGAGTGGCCCAGACTCACTGTCTTGTTTTTTTTTTTTTTAATAAAAATGAGACTAGTTTCTTTCCATGAAGAAAATGCAAACCATTATCAAGCTAAATTTTCCCCTCTGCCAAAGAGTTAGGGATAATGTGCGCCATGTGGATGGAGCTGATCACATCAATTGCAGCTCCAAAGCACAATATCTGAGCATTTCCCGACTGAATACTCCTTTTCTGTGTAAATTAAAAATGTCTAAAGGATGGTTTATTAGAAGGAGACTATCAAAGCTTTTTATGAACATGCTTTCTCTTTTGATCTATATAATTTTCAAGAAGTGTTAGACATCTCATGATTTCTAGCACAACTAGAATTTTAAATCGAAGAATCAGAAGGAAAAATGCAAATAGAAGAGGCATGATTCTGAAGCCATGTCTATTTTACCACAATTAGTCATTGGGTGGAGGAAATGAATTTAGGCACACAGTCTACTTTATCAAGCATTTTATCAACCAAAAAGCTCCAGCGGGGAAAAAAAAGTATTTTTAATGTCTCCCAACACAAATTTCCAAGCTATGAGCCACAGAACTACAAAGAGGTGGACCTTAGCTTTCTGGCTGGTTTCAGGGAAGACAGAAAAATTATGTCTTTGAATTGTTGAGAGTGTTTTTTTTTTCAAATAATTCTGACTTACATGTCAATCTCCAGGCTATTAAATACAATCTATGTGAGTTTTCAACCTCACCCAATAGAAAGACATTTAAGCCACAGATGATACTTAGGAAAGATAACGACTTTGTATATAGATACGCCTTAGAAGATTATAGTCCCTTGAAGGCATACTTGTGGATCACTGAGCCAGAACAGATCTGAAATGATTATTTATTCCTGAGACTGCTCTTCAAGTATGTCAATATTAAAATGTAAAGTAGCAGGAGATTGTTTTTTAGATTCTATATTGCAATTCTTCTGAAAAAAGTTACGGTGCCTCCACAGAGATGAGAGATTACTAAAGACTAAGATGCCTGGTTTGCAACATAATTCTTAACTGCACTCCAAATACTTCTGTATTCATAGATAACTGTAGTTCTCACTCTGAATCAAAGAAAAAACTTCTTGGTGGTGCATATTTCAGATGTGTGCAATGAATCAAAGCCCATACAAGTGTTCAGAAGGGGCTTGGCTTCAATTGGTGCATCCGAAAGGCACCCCTTCCACCTAAGGCTCAGGCAATGTCATGGATGGTGGAGTAGAAAGGTTGAAAGCCAGAGGACCAGAATTCCTGTCGCACGACAGTGTCCTACATACCATAGGGTTGCTGTATCTCTAAATTCTCAACAATACGGTTACCAGAACAAAACCTACATAATGACTACACTAGTTGGTATGCCAACATGGATGGGGGGAATTTCACAAGGTCTCACCCCTAATAAAGAGCTATTAGCAATTAATGACTACTGATTGCTATAACAGTAACAATTATCTAAGAAGAGTTCATAAATTTGAGAGGGCTTGGAGGGACATAGGATTTGGATGGGAAAGGAGGGGGATGGAAATGACATAAGTAGAGGACTTGTATATGGAAGTCTCAAAAATAATAAAAAAGTAAGGTAAATAACTACAAAGAAATTTTATGGAACAAAGAAACTCGATTTTGTTGTCTCTTTGCAAATATCTCTAAGACTAGTTGTAGTCAGAGTGTCTACATAGATTGTTCAATAGATCATGCTGTTTGTTTGTCTGTTGTTTGTTTTCAAAAGATTCCTGTTTTAGTAATTGTAAGAAATGGTAGTAGACATAGATGACAGCTTAGCATTATCGTCACCAGAGAGGTTTCATCAGCAACTGATAGGTGTAGATGCAGAGACCCACAACTAAACAGTAGGCAGAGCTCGGGAATTCTGCAGAAGAGAATTATCAGAATTTGAGGGGTTAAGCACACCATAAGAACTTGGCACACTGAATCAACTATCCTTCTAGGAGCTCACAGAGACTGAAATGACAATCAGGGAGCCAATAAGGTCTGACTTAGGTTCCTTGCATATATGTTATGCTTGTGTAGTTTGGTGTCCTTGTGGGACTCCTGAGAGTGAGAGCAAGAACTGTCTCTGACTCTTTTGTCTATTTTTGGGGTCCTTTTCCTCCTACTGGGTTGCCTTGGTCAGCCTTAATATGAGGGGATGTGCCTAGTCTTATAACTTGCTATTACATAATTGGTTGATATCCCTGGAAGGTTTGACATTTTTGGAAGGGAAATGAAGGAGGAGTGGCTCTATGGGAGAGGGAAGAGGGAGCTGGGGGGAGAGGAAGAAGGGGAAATATTATATATGTTTATGGTAGTTGATATGTAATATGTGGGAGAAGAAAAAATTAAAAGGAAAAAAATGGTAGTAGAACAATGCAATAATAATTGATATTTAAAAATAAGTCAGAGAGATATAAGATCTCTCTCTCTCTCTCTCTCTCTCTCTCTCCCCGCACCCCAGGGTTGCTGGGTTAGGTTACCGGATCACAGAGTATTCAAAGGAGGCAATGCTGCCTGTCCTAACTTGAGTAGCTCTAACAAAATACAACAGATTAAGGGGCACAAATAGCAGACTTTAATTTTGTAATATCTGGAGGCCGGAAGTCCCAGATAAAGTTGACTGAAAAATCAGTTTTCTCTGAGCACTGTATGGGACACATTGCTCCAGACAGCCCCTTTTACTTACAGATAATCACCATTCCATTGGGCCTTAACATGGTCTTTGCTTAGAGCTCACAAATTTAGCGTCTCTCTGTGCTCTGTTCTCTTCTTATCGGCACCTTAGTGAAATCAGAAAGTTTCCATCACTGACTGCTACAGACATTCTGAGATGTTGAAGGTTAGAGATTTTAATATAGGAATTTGAAAGGGGGATGATGCAGTATATTGATAACTTCAAAAAGGCATGGATATGGTGGTTTGACTGGTCCCCACAAGCTCATACATTTAAATGCTTGGCCCCAGCTGGTGAGATTGTTTAGCAAAAATTAGGAGTATGTGGAGGAGGTTTGTTACCGGGGGCAGGCCTTGAAGTTTCAAAAACCCATGCCATTCTCTGTGTGTTCTTTCTGCCTCGTCCTTCTAGATGAAGATGTGTGCCCTCGGATACCACTCCAGGGCCATGCCTGCCTGCTGCCATGCTTTTTACAGAATGCTAGCAAGTAACAGAAAAGTAACTAAGACAGGTGAGAACGATTGGTTATTTTGGGGGGTCATGACTCCTCATCATAAAGTGCTTCACGTTCTTTCTGCTTGAAGGATAAAGGGAGACTTTGTCTTACTATTAATAGCCACAACACTGTCACCTCCCTAAATGAAGGAAGAATGAATTATCAAGACAGTATTAACCTCTTTCAGTGCTTGGAGATTGCCAGTCTCTCCCTCTCTCCCTTATGCTCCTGGGATAAAGAGCTACATGGACTGTAAGTTAAATCTTTATAAATCACAGCCTGTATGGAACCTATTTACAGATCTCAAAGCTTTACACAGCACAGCTAAGAGATACCTGAATAGTATGCCCCTTGTATTTTGGATGTTTGTTTGTTTGTATCTTTCTCATGAGATTGCCCTCTGTAAGAGCAGGGCTTTATCACATATATAAGGTTCCCCCAGTTCCCAACATGCTGATGGATACTTAGCAATTATCCAGTTAGACCCTGTTGGGTTAGTGAATGTCCCTTGATGCAGGGAGAGTTCTAGAGCTAGCTCCATCAAGAGTCAGACAACTCCTGTGATTACAAAGTCCCTGCCTTGGGCTTTTCTGAGTAGCATGATTTAGATTTTCTACCCATTCTAGAACAGAGAAAGGCGGTTGGATGGCATCATAAATTGTAGTTATTTCATTTTCCCCCACAGATCTAATACAGCCTCATTACAATACTCTCTTATCTAGCTGAATATGATTCTGAAAATGACTGGCTTTCTATTGACTAGATTTTCCTTTGGTTTGATTTGTCTGAATTCCAATCAAGGAAGAGCCCTCCTACAAAGTTACTGATGATAAGGGCACATGCACTAAAGTAATGGAGCTTTTGCATTTTTACAAGCCACCAAAAGTTTTTACTTCTTCTAGTTAAGTATCTGACATGATGCATTTCATTAAAATCCTCCTTGAAGTGATGCAAATACACTGTTCTTGTGGTTGGTGAAAGAACACATGCTTAACCAGATTGCATGGCTGAAAGGAGATTATATGTGTCTGTAGTTGACCTTTAAAACTGCAGTCATCGTATATGCCCAATTCTGTTTGTTTGAGAAAGGATTCCTTAACCTCCAGACTTTGCCAAGATTTCGGGGGGCGGGGAGGTATGTCATAGGTATCAGAGAAGCCACACAACTTCCAGAGGCATTTCAGTGTCAGCAAAGCTCCCCATCTTCCATTCCTTCCCAGCTTCTTGGAACTGAAGGCCATTCCTTCTGTCCCAGGGCTAATATTCCCAGCCCCATGAGCATCTGGAATGGAGAGTACAATAAGAAGCAATGGGAAAGATTGGGTTCTGTTTAAAAGTGACACTCTCACCCTCCAGCTACAGGGAAAACTATTTAAAAAAAAAAAACCAACCTGCTCATTTCCTTGAAGCTAAAGGCTCTGAGTGTTTCCTGAAAGTCATCAAACCTTGAACATCCCCTGTTAAAGAAGAGCTGTTCTGCAGGGACTCTTGCCTATTGCTAGGCATTACAAAAAAACAGAAAAAAGAAAAAGGTAGCCCTGTGCTCTCTTCCTAAAACATCGTCCTGAAGTTCTCTCCCACTCTGACACTGAGCTCACTATGTCTATAAGTACAAACTATGAGTCTGGAGATGAGAAATCTGATACTGTCAGCACAAGTGAAGCAAAATGAAATTGGAGAAGAAAAACACTCCACCCATCTGGACTTCCATATGCTCTGTAGCCCAGAGGCTAATATAATTCCTTGAATGTTGGTTATAAAGCAATGTGATATGGATAACAGCTATGCTCTGAGCTTATTTAGACAAGCGTTCTTTCTAGTCAATAAAGCTTTGGAAGGATTAAAATACAATCAGTCTGAATCATCTGTCCTGAGTTTGACCATTCACTGCACCTGCTTTCTGCTTTTACCCCAATCTGATTTCTTAGCCACGAGTCCAAGGGACTCAGAAAATGGTGATAAGTTCTGTGGTGCAGGTACTGGATACATGAGCAGGCAATCAGTTCCCGGATGATCTTTGCAAATAAATAGCAACCGGATTGTAAGTGGCCTCACGGGCTGCAGGGTTGGTTTTATCATTGGATGATCAGCAAGTCTTTGGAGTAAAGCAAGGATATTTGTTTGAAAGGAATAATTTTCTTGACAGAGTGGACAGTGAGCAAGAACAATAAAAGAATGAGAGGGAGACATATCCATTGAGACTGTTTCAGCAGTGACCTGAAGACAAAATTTGACCAATTCCAAGAATATAAACCAGAAAGACCAGATTGGAAGCTGGAGTCACCAGCTAAGACTCCTAGCAAGAGGAAAGAGGGTGACTGAATTGACCTTCTGTAATCAGATCGGTGAATACCCCAACTATCATCATAGAGCCTTCATCCAACAACTGATGAACCAGATGTACAGATCCACAACCAAGCACCAGACTGAGCTCTAGGTAGCCAGTCAAGGAGAGGGAGGAGGGAATATATGAGCAAGGGACATCAAGATCATTATGGAGAAGTCTACGGAGACAGCTGAACCAAGCTCATGGAAAATCATGGACTCTAGACCAACAGCTGGGGAGCTTCCACTGGACTAAACTAGGCCCTCCATCTGTGGGAGAGAGTGTTGAAGCTTGGGCTATCTGAGAGACCCCTAGCAATAGGACTAGGATCTATGCCTATTGTATGAGCTAACTTGTTGGAGCCCATGCCACCATAGTGGGATGCCATACTCAGCCTTAATGCAGGGGGAAAGAGTCTTGGTCTTGTCCCAACATAGTGTGCCAGACTTTGTTGACTCGCCATAGGAGCCCATAGGAGTGGATGGGAGGTTGGCTGTAGAGGACGTGGGGGAGGGGGCGAGAGGAGGGGTGGAAGCAAGAACTGTGGTTGTAATGTAAAATGAAATTAATAAAAAGTAAATAATTTTTTAAAAACAATTTAAAAAGAAAGTTAGGGTCAGACATATTCCCTGCGTACTTTCCTCCCTTCAAAAGAACCAACAAAATCAACTCCCTAAGAAATTCCTCTTCAGATGTTTGTAATTCTTTACATATGAAAAATATTTCTCCCTTTGTTTTTATGAGGTAGTCTAGATGGTCTAGAACTTACTATGTATCCCAGGTTGGCCTTGAACTTGTGATCCTTCCTCCTCTGCCTAACAAGTGCTGGTCACACAAGCATGTGCCGCCACAGTTGCATTATGAGAATAATATTAAGGGTACTTTGTGCATGCCCACTGAAGATCACTATTTTCAAAGGAGGTTCTTAATATTGTGCATAGTACTCCGATATCTTATAAGCACAGCAGCCTTTAATACAGCAATTTCTCATCTTAACATATACATTGCCTCTTTACTATTTTTAAATGCCAAACTTTTCTGTGTCCTAATTTACTCTTTTATGTTAGATATAAAATATGCCCTTGGTTTCTGTCCCTTTTCATTTCATTTCTAATGGCGCCTCAGATTTCCACCTCTAAAAGCTCCAGCAACAACAGCCTTGACCACAGCCCTACAATACACTTCATAATAAAATGAAAACTAAAAGGATTTCAACGATCAAGTTTAAATGTTTCTATGTCCTCTTACACAGACATACTTTCAAACTGAAGAGCCTTTCTGCCAATGCCTCACAGAGAGACATCTATAACATATCTTTCCCCTAAAAATTTAACCCTCATGTTAAAATCCCACAGTGTGATCTGAAAGAATTTAAAAGATTTGTGACTTAGCATGAAGGATTAAATACTTACCATATAGCTTATGAAACATTGCTCCATACGAACAAAAACTCTCGGGTGATCCCCAGGAAGAATAATAGTGTGTTCCAACAATGAGAGTATGTTCCTTCACCTGTTAAAAAGGAGGGAACAACTAAGCCAGCACTGTCTGTAAGGTGGTCAGGAGGTTCAAGGTCAGCCCTTAGAAGCAGCTCCAGAAGAGCTTTGGGGGTGGACTTGAATTAGCTAGACGTACTGACTTTAGCAAAGCTTGATGGTGGGTCTCAGGGATGTACAGCTGGGCACCGAAGAAGGCAGGATCTTACACATTTGAGGTAGGTAGTAAGACTTGTGAGACACATTTTTAAAAGAATTAACAGTTTCTAAAGAATAAGTGAGAACTATCTAATATATTCAACCAAGCTTCTCAACAGCTTGAATGCCAATTCGTTTCATTGGAGAAGCAGGTATTTCGAAATTCTAGTTGCTTTTCTCTCTGTTAGGAAAACGATCATGGGGGAAAAAAAAGAGCTGCCTTTGTTAGACCGCACTCTGACATGGGAGAGGCAGTTGCAGAAGCCCTCACCTGTTTCCCTGATAGGTTGTATTGAGCAGTGGGCTCTCAGGAAGCAAACACGCTTGTCAGTTCACCAAAAATTAGCAGACCGGCTGTCACTTTATTGCACAACACTTGGCCTTTAACTTTATTCCAAAGACATGAGAACAGGAGTTCAATACAAACTCTGATTTTTTTTTCTTAAGCAGCGCAATAGAACTGAGATTTTCTGCGTCACAAAATAAACGTAATCAGAGCAGTTGCAACAGAAAAAAATTATATATACTACATATATTCTCATATGTCTATTTACTCATATTTCTAATAAATAAATTAATTAATTTTTTATTGTCTCACGGCCATACACACCAGCCACTCACTCAAAGCCAGATTTTCAATGGGGGCCTTCTTAATTGTGTCTGCAGTCTTAACCGCCAGCTCCCATTTACCCCAGTATAAGCCACGTTTCAAAAGCAAATTGGATACCTGCATGAACAAGCAGGCAGTTAGGCAGCTAATTACTGTTTGCAATTCAATTACCTAATTACTGTGGGCAAGTGCAGGTTGTTTGTGCAAGCAAACAGTCCCACCCACAAATATTGCTGATTTGATTAAGAAGGCTTAGGTGCAAAGATTCATGTTCACCGCTAGTGCCTCAACAGGCTCAATAATTCCCCCATCCTGGGCTGAGAGAGGTCCTGGTTAAACACCCTTCCAAGATTGGATTAGAGTAAAGCCTGGCTAAGTAATCCTCACTAACCCCTTCTCATGCCAATCCGAAGGCTACCCTGGAACTCCACCCTGCTACTCAGCGTGTTCTGGGGACCAGCAAGCAGCATTAACCTCCTCTTGGGAGTTTGGCTAAAAGGCAGAAACTTGAATTCTATCCCAGATCTGCTGGATTAGAATCTGTACGGTGGCAAAAAGTACTTAGGCAGTGCACATGGATCTTTGTGTTTGAGGAGCATATCACTAGATAGTGGCTCAAGAAATACGATTGTCTTGGCACAGAGTTATATAGCGCTGTCTGTGTGAGGATTACTTGATTTTTTTCTTTCAAACAAGAGAAGAGCTAGAGGAAGAGAGGAGATCACACTTCTCAGCTATAATGAGCAAACTGTATGCTTCAAGCAAAATCCCAAATAGCCTTCCAGGAACAAATTGTATAATCCTAAAAGTTCTTAGTGAGTGCACAAGGAGAAAGTACCGCTGATGGGACTGACTACCTCCCTGCATCTTTCACGTTCTACATCCATTTAGGCTCCAAGGCACATTCGTCTTCATCTATGACCATGTGCCCGGCCACAAAATTCTTCTGTGAATATTCCGAACCTCAGCTTGAATTCCAATTAATCACTCCAGTCTGTCCTCACAGAATCACAGAGTAAGGACTCCATTTTGTGGCCTCTGCAGAGATAGACCACACGGATCCATTTGCCCAAATAGTACCAAGAAGACAGCTGCACAGCCTCGGGGACAGACATTTTCTGCTCCCAAATAGACTGCTTCAATGATATCATTTGTCTCTCTTGCTTTGGCATGGTGGAGAACCTGAGCACACTGGCACTTTAGGCAAAATTGTGTAGTTTGTCTTCATGATGTAGGGAGAAAGGATCACACAAGACTCAAGGATCTGACCAGAGCATTTACCAGTTGCAATGTTAGCAAAGGTCCTCAGGCTTTGAGGTTTATCCCTAAAATGAGAGAGGTGAATTGACAACTTTCTAATTTTCTTTAAGTTCTAGCAATAATTTTCACATAATCCAGAGCTTCTAAGTGTATCGTAGCTGCCCTGTGTGTCCTTAGAGTATATTAGGCCCTTCCGATTTCACAATGTCGAATTGTTTGGATTCTGCCTCCCTACGCTTTCCCACTGCGTTTTTATCTCATTCAGACCCTCTGTTAGCTAGATGTCCCATTGACAGTCTTCGTCAAAATGTGAAGAGACTATTAGGAGAGAATGTAAACGTATTATTTTTGTATGGAAGTTTTTGATTTTGGATGGAACCCTCTTTCATAGCAGGGAACACTGATGAAATGCTAACTTGCATTCCTCCTAAGGAAACTATAGCATTTCTATAAATAACTGAAGCCATACTCATGAGACCATAAATAGCAAATCTTTCTCTTTTCGTTTCAGCAAGGAAAGCCCAGAAATTTCAACTCGCTTGCTCAAGGAAGTACGACTAAAATTAGAATTAGTATGCCCTTCATCTCAACACTGTAAGGCCATTGGTCCCTTCATTGTTATCGTTACACTGCAGTTTGTGAGAAGTGAATGACCAATCAGCGTGACGACGAACTTTGTTTCCTGAAAGGTGAAGGGCAGGCCAGATCTCAGGCAGAGCGGATGCACGTCACTTCAGGGTTCCTTCCATAAAGAAAAGAACGAGGAAGTATCTTTCCCAACGACGCTTTGTAGTCAGATCTCAAGCTAAAGTGAGTGAGCTCTTACACAAAATCAACCATTCAACAACTCAAAAGAGAAAGACAATACTGCTGAGAGCACAGAGATTATTGCGAGGAACGAGGGCTGGGGGCGTGCACCGAAAGCTGGAGAGTCAGGCCTCAAAGCTCACAAGGTCAATGACTTCACATCATTCGCCTGGACTCAACCAGACTCAACTGGATGACCTCTCATTGCCCCCAGATTCTGAAAGCCCTTTAGAAACAGAACTATGATCTGTGAGAATAATGAGTCCAGGCTAAATCAGAGCTCATGAGGCTCACACGTGGATCTATGTATACCACATGACGGCAGTGTGGGATGAAGACCATTTAGGAATTGATACAAAGTTTTAAACGTACACAAAATCTTCTTTGTCTTGGAAAGGGCCATCTTCAGTTGAGGGAGAATCGCTATAAATTTATTTTAGGAGAGATTAAGGAAAACTATAATTATATATGTTGCTTGGTTAGTCTCCCACCTAACATGTTACATCCAACTTTGATGCCACACGTAAGATAAACATGAACAAGGAAAAATTGGTCTGGAAGAAAATCTGTAGAGCAGTGAAGAGATTTGAACCTTGTCATGTGTCCTCGCTGGACAGGGTGTGAAATGTTTAGTCCTTGGAAAAATAAAAAGGCCCCAGGTGACCTGATGCCAACCTGAAGGGCTGTCATTTTCTCAAAGAGCTGGCTTATTTAGTATACTCCCGAAGAGCAGAGCCAGCCTCCGCGTGAGGCACATGCACACTGGAGGGACTTCATCCAAAGGCTGAAGAGCCTCCTGAGGTCACTCAGCAGAGCAGTTCAAGCCCTTCTGTTTGTTCTCTGGAAGGGGTCCAACCATCTGATGAGTGAACGCACAAGGTGACCTGGCCCAGCTCAAACTCCACGCAGTGGAGAGAAAAGCCAGTAGAAAGAGACAGTAAAGTTGAGTAAATGCCAGGTGGTTTTTTTGCTGCCTTTAGCAGACCCTTTTTGTGTCAGCGGTGGCAATGAATCATTTATTTTTACAGGAAGATAGTTTAGATATTGTGATAGCATACACAGATGATACCTCCACAGAAATATAACCATCCAGGTAGTCTCAGTGAAACCCAGGCAAGGTTATTTATTACCTATCAGTGGGTTTTATTTCCGCTAATGAAATAAAAATATTTCATAATTATAACTAGAAAACTCTTTGTGTCTGTACCCAATATGTGAACTCCTTCCATGTCCCTTCTTTAAGGATTATTGTATCTCATTAGCAAATTGTATTTTTACCTGACCAGTTAGACACACATCACCTCAATGACAAATCTTATAGCTCAAGTGTTGTGTCCTTGTTTCATTTCTGGCTTCTCTGTTGTTGGTGGTATATACCTTTCATTTCTTAAGTCATGTTTATTTATGACAGTCCTCAGAAGTGTGGCCATCTGTGTTATTAATGTAAAAACAAAACCAAACCTGGTCCTTTAATCTCACATCCTTCACCTTCCCTCTAAAAAGCTAATGATTATCTTATTCCGATTTCCAAAGAGACAAGAACTTTTTTTTCTGATTTTGAAAGTACTCATTTTGAGAATTTTGAAGTTCACCTTCTTTCTGTAGGCCTAGGGGAAAAAATCTCTAAAATTCTGATTAAACATCATACTCAAATGTGCAGATGTCCACAGCTATTAGCAAAGATGCTGAAGATTAGCAGAGAAAATGTCCGTTGGCAGTTTGTCTTTCTGTAGTCTACTTTGAAACTGTACAATGCTACCTACTACCAGGCTAAGGATATGGGGAAGAAAGACGTCAGACTATAAGGGAATGATCACTTTTCACATATAACTATAGCATCCAACTACTAATTCTATCTCTACTATTTATGGAAAGACAAACGGTACACCGTTTTTGTTTTTTGATGGTTTGTTTTTACAATTTAGAGATAAAATGAGACTTCTGCATGCCTAGAAAAGCGCTTAGGAAGAAATGTGAAAAAGTACAAACTGAGATATAAAGACCCCAGGGGCCATTTTTTGTACCTAGGTTGAGGTTTTATGTATGTTTAATTTAATTGCTAAAGAAAATGATTAGACTAGCTCATACCTGAAGGAGACGTAGTAAGACCATTCTGAACCAATAAGAATTTCTTCTGTTGTAACAACTTCTAAGACATCTACATTTTCCTATAACTCTCTGCAGAGCCTCCCAAAAATGTTTGTTGATTGAATGACTGTTATTTCTCAGGGACTTTAGCCCGCTAAAAACTTGTTGTTTCAAATTTTTCTGCCTCTTGATGATGACTTTATTTTTTTTAACCAGACATATATGAACAGCTTATGGAAGAAGCAAGGAGAAGCACAACAAACTAATCATAGAGCCAAGTTCATGTTCTTTTTTCAGAGCCCATGGACCTTCACTGGGACTTCTTACTCCTAATCACTGGTGTCAGAAATGTCAGAAAAGTAATCCTCAGGCTAGCCTGTTCCAACAGCCTCAAGTCAAGGAGAGACCTCAGCTATAAGGCAAACATCTATCGCTACAGTTCTAAAGTCATCAAGAAAGGTCTATGAAAATAAATAGCCAGGCTTACTGCTCTGTGGTAATGGGAGGATGGTAATTCTGCGCATTTCTTCCTGTGATTCTTGAGTTGCACTTCTGAGCCAGGGAGCACTTGTGAGATTTGTCCTATTGGCAAGGGAAGAAATCAAAGTGCAAAAAAATTGGGACTTTGACCATTTTGTTCAGCACTCAAGAAACATGCAAGCCATCAGTTGATAAACACAATTTAGATTTAGATGCACGCACAGAATTAGAATTTGGGTGCCCCAACTTCTCGTTGAATAGTGTTTGGCCAATATGCACTCTGTTTCCAATACCATTTTGTTCTCTCCAAACCAAAAGCTATTAGTTCTATATTAGTTCCAGAAACTGTTCTAGATCTAGGTGACTTAGTCGAGCCTTTGAGAAACCCAAACACCAACCAGATAAGTAAAGAATTACACGGTTTGTTCTGTTGATTACAATTGAAGCTTGAAAAAGATACTGTGGGAACGCCACAGCAAAGACTGACATTGTCTGAGGCTCTCGAAAGGAATAAATGTTTACATGACTTCTTAAAACATAGATTGGAGAGCTTGAAGTAATGCAGCAGTAAAGAATTTCCTTACTTGTGCGAGCACACGTGCACACACACACACACACACACACACACACACACACACAACCAGAGTAAATACCATAGAGAAATGCAGGAAAATGGCAACTAAGTAACAGCCAACAATTGAAATACTTATGATGGGGCTGGGCAAAGAAGGAGATTGTAACTAGGATAACAAATTGGGACTTAACTATTTGGGCTAAGGGCAGTTAAGGAAATGTCATATTGTATTGTTTCAAAGCTGATTAAAGACTGTTGTGAACACTTAGTAAGGGTACCATGCAAGGTTTTAAGTACCACTTTCCTGGCACGCTGACTAGAAACAAAAACAGCAAGGCTTCTTTTGCTTCCTCTAACCTCCCTCTGCCCAAGCTGACTTCACCATTCACCTGCCTTTCTACGGGATCCAGGAGGCATTAGATGTAATTGAGCATCCGTAGCAAGTTCTGTGTTGGCAGTGAACGGAGTCATTCATTCTGGCTATGGGATCTTCATTACAATTGCATGAAGTGAAGCTTTCAGTGCAGGCCACATTATCAGAGTCTACTCAATGCTGGCACACGGAGAACTGCCTGGTGGAGCCAGCCACAAATGTCATGTCCAGCTTTTACACACAAAAGAAGTGGGAGCTTTTATATATGTATGAAAGTCCAACACCCATAATCACCGATTCATCTTCCCAGCAGCACCAGGATGTCTCAGATTACATTGTCTGACTCTGGGGAGAGAGAATGTGGACAAGGTTGAAGGGAAGGGATTGCCGCTGGGAAGTCAGAGGCTCTCGCCCGAGGTTCCAGCTGCAGACAGCCATATTCCACGCTGGAAGTCAAGCCAAGGTCTTACCAAATGATGGCTGAAATGCCTTTATAAAACAGAATGTGAACCCCAGAGTCTACGGCTGCTGGCGGGAGTTGAGAAAGGAGCAGTGGGGTTTGGTAATAATTTTCTTTGTCTGCGATAACAGAGCAAGGGGAAGAGGTGTCACAAACATGAGGTAGAGGAAATGAGAGAACTTTATGGTGAGCCATTGGATTTACTAGAGGGGCCGGAAACTACAAAGAGTTAGTATAAACACCTGCATGAGTGTGCGCACAGGTGTGCGCACACCCCCGAATGCACACACACACACACACACAAACACACGCACACTTACTTCCCTGGAATGCACCAGAACATCCAATGTAATGATTGCTATTTTCAATAATTTTTTTTTTATTCTCAGACAGACATGATCTTTTCCCAAAATTGGGTCCAATCTATAAAGTTCTCAGTGCCTACACTGGAGAAAGTCAGTAAAGGAACAATTATTACAGGGATTTAATGTTGAAAAAAATAGATCTGGTCACCGTAAGACTATTGGTTTTACATCTACTACTGGAACTTAATGTCTACAAATCAGGCAGGAAGCAAAGGTAGTTGTCAAACAGGATAGTAGGACCAAGCTAGAAGCCCTGTCTGGGTCAATGGAATCTGCAGGAGATCTTTCTTCACAATGACAATCACAATCCTTTCTTTATCCAAAGTTCTGAAGAAGGATCCAGCAGAAGGTGGAGCAGCTTCAGGTTTAACTGATGCTTGATATCAGATGGGTGAGAAGTGGGCAAGTGAGCAGGTAAATGATAGGGCAGGTAAGCAACCATAAAACTATCCACAAAATCATCTGCTGACTCCCCCCGCCCACCAGACACTATAGATTTGCACCAAAGCACTCAAATACAGCATACCTTAATCAGACCCAAGGAAAAGAATCCCAAGAAACATAACACAGTCCAGTCAACCAGTGTTGCAAAGCTGCCCACATGTGCTTTCAGAATTAATTTTCAAATGGGAAGTATGTGCTCTATAGATGTGACTATGATTTCCCAGGGCAGCTGCAACACAGCCCCATAGACGGGATAAATTAAAACCATGGACCTTTATTCTCTCATTTCAGAAAAGGCAGAAAATCTTTAGTCTAAGTTTTAGCAGAACCATACTTCTTCCAAGGGCTCTTCAGAGCCCAAGAAAAAGTCCTGGAAGAAAGAATATCTGGAGACTTCCTGTAGTCCTGGTGTTTCTTGGGACACACCTCCTCCCTCTGCCTGTCTTCACATGGCCTTCCCTGTGATTCTCCATATTTCCCCCCTTCTTATGAAGATACTGATCCCACTAGCCTTGGAACCTGTACTATAATCACATTTGCCACAACTTTATTTATGTGTCATGGTTCTGACACCATGTGCTTCCCAAGAGTCCATTAGGATCAAGGATTCAAGTCCATTAGACAGGTGTTGCTATAGGAGAATGGTGAAGCCATTGGGAGATGGGGCCAAATAGGGAATCCTTAAATCACTGTCAGAATAACTTTACAAGGTAGTTCTCATGAGGCTTCATGGTACTTCCCCAAAAAGGAATGCTATAAATCCCAAGGTAGCTTCCATCAGTTTTCTCTGCTTTTAGACGGGGATGTAATCACCTGTTTCCTCCTGTATACACAGTCCTCATTGCTGTCAGGCATGATGTGATATGACCAATGGAGTCAAGGTAATGCCATGTTCTTGACCTTCCAATTTGTGAGATGAATAAACCTTTTCTGTTTACAAAATCAATTCTGTTTCATTGCACCAACCCTAAGCTTATCAATGGCTGAATGAAGTCATATCCCAAGGTTCTGAAGAGTGATCAACTGTGAAGAATCCCATATGAGCTAGTTCAAATGCTAAAGGTGAAATCTTGACTCAGAAATGAGTGCGTGAACAAAGAATTTGGAAATTCCCTAAGAATAAGCTTCCATTCGAAGAATTCTGTGCATGTTTAGGAGTGTAGTTATGATACCAGGTAGAGCCTACACGTGTTGATATAAAAATAAGGGATACCAAGAAGGCTGAAAGGCATGCAGTTTCTGTTTTCTTGTTCATTTCATCATGGAACAGTCTATATTGTTATTCAAAATGGAAAATCTTGGCTCTGAGAGATTAACTATTACTCCCAAGATATCGCTTCAGAAAGCAGCGAGGCTGAAACTTAAACCCAGGATTATCACATTCCAGAGAGTAATTTTTAATTCCACATATTATGTACTAGCTAATACTAGTGGAGCAAATGTTCACAACCTTCCTTCTTTAAGACATCTCTCAGTCATCCTTTAATGCTTTTATTTAATATTACCTGCTCTCTGAAGTTCTTTCCAATTCACTTGAACAAATGAGGTCTTCTCTGGCCTCACATGCAATGGTTACTATCCTACCATTGTAGACATGCCCTCGTACTCTGTAATCTGCTTACACATCTGGTTCCTACCTTATACACTGATGTCATATCTTATCAGAACAGAAGTCCCATTACTGACCCAGGGCCCAGAATGAAACAGGAATTCAAACTATCTCCTTAATTGCAACTCCCAAGGAAACAGATCATCTCAACAGACAAAAAAAAAAAATTAAAATAAAGTAAAAGGAATAAAAGACAAGGCCACAGCTTTGGGGGGCAGGCTACCACCCAAAGGCTCACTGATACTTTCGGTGTAGTTAATCATAATTGCCAACTTGATTGGATCTGCAATCAACTAAAAGACAAACGTGCCACTGGGAAGTCTCTGAGGGTATTTCTAGAAGAGGTTAACTGAGGGGTGGAGACCCTCCCCGTAGTTGATTGTGCCTCCCGCTCCAAATCTAAAGAAAGCAGTACTGCTGGCTGGCCTGCCCGTGTTTCTGGTGAGTGTGTCTCTGCTGCTACTGTCATTGTTTTCTCTCGTCAGACGCCACTTTTATTCCAGGCTGAAGACTAAGAGTTCTCCTGGAACCCTTCAGTGCTCTCACTCCAGACACAGCCTGCTGAGTCACTGCAGACCCATAAACTCTGCATCTGCCAGGTTCTCAGTCTCTGTCACATGTGAACAGACATTACCCATCTACCGAGCCCTTATCGCGTCAACCAATCTAATAAGTCCTCTTTATAATATACATCCAATCTATCAGATCTGTTGCTCTGGAGAATTCTGAAATCCATAAAGCTTTCAGCATCCAAATTTTCTTCCTCTTTATTTAGTGGCCCTTTGTGTGCTCTTTCCTCCTCTGTAGTCCACAGGATGGGCTACAAAATCATAAAAGGCTCATTTGTTTTAACTACCTGGACATCTCTTACCTCTCTAAATGTTTTAATGTATGCCTACTATGTCCTTCACCCTGACTTCTCAAAGGATAGGTTGAGATCAGTGGTGGGAGCATCATGCAGGATCCTGAGAGGAATGCAGAGTCTCTGGAACTTCGTGACACTTCTCACCTCAGACTCCACACTTTGGGGCATTTTTTAGTAATTCACATATATTCATTTGAAAGTTGCACAGTCCTGACTATCGAAATTGGCTGTGCCTTAGAGGAACTAATACGTAGGCTAGAAACTTGATATGTTAAATTACTCTCCTTGTGACCTTTAGAAAACTACTTTGCATCCCTGACTCTCAACATCCTCAACTACTATGGAAACTGTAAAGTGATCCAAGAGTCATTGCAGCAGATTCTTAAGTCTCCCTACAGTTACTAAATCAGACTCTCTCAGGTTATGTTTTTAACAAATTCCCAAGCTTATCCTTAGGCACACTTTTACTTAATAGTCAGTATAACCAATCAACATAAAGAACAATCTTTTCTGTCTCCTTGTTATTGCCAGTGACATTAGAGTAATGCAAAGAAGAGGAACGATTTGAATAATCTCTTGGAATCTCATGTTCATGCCATATTTTGCCTTCCTTCTTAGTCTACTCTCCCTAAGACTGAATTGTAGGAGGAAATCACTTTCTGTGTGACCTTCCAGGATAGGCAACCCAGCCATTCTACCTGAACAAAACTATGTGGTGTGCAGTGGGTGGGTGTTGTTATCAGTGACTACTCATTGATCTTCTGACCGGGACAGGAATACCAACAAGGATTCCACCTAGATTTAATTTCTCACTTTCTAACTCTCAAGACGCTTCTTTTCCTAGCCTCTCCATCAAATGTTGGAAACCAAGTGCTCCCCTCTTACTGCTATGCAGTTTTTGTAGATCAAAGAAAATCCCTTCAGTGGTCCCCAAAAAATCTTAAATTAGGGAATAAATGATGGTGATAAATATTTGGCACTATGCAGACTCTACAGGTTACCTGTATCAACAGCTACAGATTCAGAAAGTCCCCTCTGTTATCCTAAGATGCAAATAATGATCTGTAATATTCCATAGGTGAGGATTAGATGCATTGTTTGCCTTTTTTTGCATGTATTTGATTCTGGAATTCAGTTAGCTCAATATTGTCTCAAAGTATGCAGGCACACACATATGTGGGTAGGCATGCACAATTGCATGTGGGCACACACACACACATCTAAGAACTGATGAGTCTAACTTATAATCTATTAAGCATCTTAGTCCATTCATCATTTTCAATTTTACAGTATCATGGAACTTCGTTCATAAAATATTGCTTAGTGCCTTTTCTTTTCTTTGGGACCTCAGTACACAAGGTTAGGGAGAATTACTCAGGCACTAAATGATGACAGAGCTTATGAAGACTGGCTCACAACCTTCTTTAGAATGAAGCCTGTGCAAATATGTTGATGCCGTGGAAGAAACAACAAGACATCTGATGTCAGGCAAGGGCTCTAGAGATTCACAAAAAGGAAGGTGCTGGGTTTGGCTGAAGGAAATAGATATGGAGAGGATTTTGTTTGAATTTGTTGTTGTTTTATTTTGTTTTTTGTTTTTTGAGATAGGGTTTCTCTGTGGCTTTTTGAACCTTCCTGGAACTAGCTCTTGTAGACCAGGCTGGCCTGAAACTCACAAAGATCCACCTGCCTCTGTCTCCTGACTGCTGGGATTAAAGCCACCGCCCTGCTTTATGGAAAGGATCTTACAGTTTTGAGATGGAAATCAAGCAGTGCAGGAGAAACAACAACTAACCAAACATGAGGAAACAGGAAGCTCCAGGGTCTATCCAAACAAACTGATTGCTTTCAAACCAGGGGTATGTTTGGGAAAGCAGGGGGCTCAAGGGTTGGCAGTGTTATCAAAAGCCTGGAACATCAGGCTGGGTATATGTCAGGTATTCAGAAAGTTTCAGAGTCAAAATTTGTGTCTTCTGAGAGAAGACGCGAAAGCAAGTGTTATCAAAGAAGATGACTGCAGACGAACCAAAGCTTAAGAACAAGTGAGAGTGGGAAAGGAAGCAGACGACAGAATGCCTTAGAATGTGTGCACATTTCGGAAGACTGAGCATGCGCAGGAAGGAGAGCAGGCACACAACGAAAGGCAGGACAGAGAGGAAGCAACCTGGAATCCTTGACATCACCGAGAACTGCTAATACATCCCTACTCTCTTTAGTTTCTCAACCTTGTTAAGTCAGCATACTTATTTGTACCAGGATGAGCTATATTGCAGAGAATCTCTGAGAAGTAATTGAGTGAATTTATCAAACGCCCCTTTCCAAACCAGGGTCTTTAGACTAAAGTTTTCTTCTCTCCCTAAATCCTTACTGCTCAGATCATGGCTGTTACATGCACCATCAGGAGCAAGAACAGGGGAAAGGAAGCTAGAAATTAGACTGCCAGGCCTCTTTCCAACCTGCAGAATCAGAAGGTGCACCTTGACATGATCGGTAAACATTTGTGTGTACATTGAAGCATTGCCCTGTGTAATCTTTGGAATCTCCCCAACTGTATCCCAGACTTCTTAGCCGGAACTCCTCCACCCTTTGTCTACTGTCTTGAAAAGAGGGAAGAGAAAACATGGCAGCCAGGGAAATATAGCAGTGACTAGAAGAATCCCTATGACTACAACACAGCAGCACTAATTTTTTCTTTTTGCTAAAACTGTCACTAAAAAGCATTCTTAAGACAGTTTTTCAAAGTGAGATTCAAAAATGTTTGAAGAAAAATGACTTCCAAAGACAATTCAGCTGGCAGTTTCTCTGCTGTGTTTGTGTGGTTGGGACTGTCTCATTATTTTATTGGCATACCCGTAGTCAAGCTTTTAAAATGATATATAAAGAAAAAAGGCATTGTGCTGGTGACTCAATTTTTAAGGCAACAATCGGGACCTGTAGCTGAGAGAAAAGAATCTTTGATTCTGTGGATTAAGGATCAAATTCAGTCCTGAACACCTTTGCATGTGGTCACCATTTAAATCAAAGCCTTTAGGCTCTTGACATCATAAAGCGACAACATAGTAAAGGATCAAAGGATGGAGAATTCTCTGTGAGGAAGGACGAGTTTGGACACTGCCCACACGTGTATTCTCTGCACAGCATCAGCTAGAATGGGATGCTGGTAAGCTCATGAGCCAGAAGCTCAGGCAGCAGAAACTGGCATTCTGATTCTGAGCAGAGAAGACAGCAAGGTGATCTCTAAGGTCCGTGCCTGTGAAGGGGCATTAGGGATGAGAAAATGCGAGCTCAAGAACAAACAGCCCCGGATCAACATCTCAGATGTTCATCCACCATGGACTTGTATCTCTCCATAACAGTATTCGAAATACTTCACAAAATCTGCCTGGAAATACACTCTTGAATTCCTAACCCTGAAAGAAAACAGCGACTACAGGGCATCTTCTAATGTTATTTCAGTACAAATAAGGGACATCTAGGTAGATTTTTTTTAATGTGCTTGGCTGAATAGTATATTACATAATTAATATAAATTTACATATTTATTGGCAGTTTCATTATGATAAAGAAGAATCGGGATGATGCCACTCTTTACCAGGTCCCCCTGAGTTCTTACATTTAAAGATATATTTTGAATACTTATAAAGCATCCAAAATTAGAAAAAAGATATGTCCCCAAATTTAGTGGAATCAGAAAACACACACACATACATGCACAGATAGCAAAAGTTATCCAAGATAAAAACAAGAAATATACTGCAGAGATTGGCATTTCAGACTTCAAGACATATTATAGAGCTATAGTAATAAAACAATATAGTACTGGCCTTACAAAGGACGTGTAGTCTAATGGAATAAAATGCACCCAAACATGAGTGCTCATAATTATAGCCATCTAATATTTGATAAAGAGGGAAGATTAAAAAACCTACTGGAGAAAATAAAGTATCTTCAACAAATATTCTGGGAAAACTGGAAGTCCACAAACAAAAGAATGAAATTAGAACAATATCTATCATCTGACACAATTAGCTCCAAGTGGATCAAAGACCTCAATTTGAAACCTGAAATTCTGAAACTTCTAAAAGAAAACATAGGAAGTGCACTAGAAAGTGTAGGTATAGGAAAGAACTTTCTAAATAGAACTTAATTTGTATAGAAGTTAAGGTCAACAATTGACAAGTGGGACCTCAGAAAACAATGAAACAAACAAACAAACAAACAAACAACCTCTGTACACCAAAAGAAACAAGCAAGCAGCCAAAAAAGAAGCCCACAGAAAGGGAGAGAATCTTTGCCAGCTGTACATTTGACAGAGGATTAATATTCAGAATATCCAAATAACTTAAAATACAAGAGTTAAAAATGACTCAAATTAAAATGGGTATGTGGTCTATAGAAGTCTCTGTCCATTGCAAAGGTAGCCTCCTAGATGAGGGGTGAAGACTATACTTATCTGTAGTTACAAGGACAGATGTTTATAAATTTTTGTTATGGATCATTCTGAGTTAGTAAATGAGTAGCTGTAGATTCTCTTCTACTAATTGTGATTTCACTAGCACCGAGGAATTAGTTAGGTTTACAGTACAAGACATGATTTCCTCTTGTTGAGTGAGTCTTAAGTCCAATTAGAGAGCTGTTGGTTACCACGAAGGTATGCACCTGGAGGATTATCATACTGTCGTTATCACTGATGTGATTCTTAGGTTGTCATGTCTTGGTAGGGCTGTTGTTGCATCCCTCTTTTACATGGCACCTTCTGGTACCATGAAAGCAGGTCCCCAAGAAGGGGTATTCAGATCAGTTCTAGTTCCTGGGTCTCTGGGCTCCTTTTCTGAAGGGCACAGTGCCTCTAGTAAGAGAGACTTATGTTCCATCTCTGGGTAGTAACCAAGGCAACAGCAGTAGGAGATTACTACAAAAAGCCAAAACCAATCAAAATGCAGAGTTGTGGAGGCCAGTCTCAACAGATACATTCATAAAACACTCCAATACCTAAGGTTCAAAGAAAGAAAGAAAGGAAGAAGAAGAAGAAGAAGAAGAAGAAGAAGAAGAAGAAGAAGAAGAGACAGAAGTTTATGAAAGCCAGAGAGAGGATCAGGGAGTTTGCTTTGAGCTTGACTTTTCAAGCAATGTCAGAAGATACACCCATGAAGTCTCTTCAACATGAACACCAAAGCATGAGCTGAATAAGTATGACACCAATGAACATGTCAAACTAGAAGAGTAAAAGGTCAGGAGGCCTCAACCCTACACAAAGAACTGCAAGCAACTGAAGTAGGGAGAGGAGAGGTAGCATTGCCCACAAAAAAAGCACACCAATTGGTTGTCCAGTGCCAAGAGATCATCCCTGAAAACATATGTGCAAGTGACATATGGTCTCAATAGGTTATATTTAGGAACATATATGTATATACAAATGCATATATGCATGCAGTAACAATGAAAATGAAGCCATGAATTTGAAAGAGAGTGGGGAAATATGGGCAGGTTTAGAGGGAGGAAAGGGAAGGAAGATTAAGTTAAATTAAATTAATTAAATTACAGCCTTGCAAATAAACAAACAAAAATGAATAGGGGACTACAGACAATTATAATAATGGTCATGTTTACCAGCAACATGAGGAAATAGAAGAAAAAGATTATGGTAAAAATGCAAATAAATAATAGGCTAGGCATATAAACAGAATTCTCAATATAAGAAATAAAAATGGTTAAGAAATACTTCAAAAATTGTAAATTCCATATTTAGCACTTTCATTATCAGTAAGATTGGAATTTGATTTACTATTCTTAGGTGACATTTTGTAAGAACAATTTCTGACAGAAAGAAATTGCTCAATAAATGGAAAATCACAACTGGACTCAATGAAGAGATCAACGGATTGTGGGGAGCTAAGCCCTAATCAATACATCTACATCATATCCCCTGCATCTATAGCTCAGGGAACACTGAGGAAGAGGGCTCAGAAAAATTGTAAGAGCTAGAAAGAAACCACCAAAGATCCTTAAGAACAAAAATAATAGGAAAGACAAAAGTGCAAAAGTCCTCTCATTGCATTTTCTGTTTACAAGTTGGATGCTGGTATAAAGACAGATGTATAAGCTGTTGGAGTATAAAAGAATGAAGAGAAAAGCATGTGCATGCATGACCAGCTGAAGATATACACTAAAGACACAGTGAGAAAAGAAAAATCTCTTTAATAAATGCTGTTGGGAAAACTCAATATCCACAAGAATGAAATTATATCCACTCAGAATGGATTCAAGATATAAATTTAAATAAGACCTAAAACTGCAAATTTCTAGAAGAAAATGAAAATCTTCCAAATATTGGTCTTGACAATGATTTCCTGTCAAGACCAATCATTTGACTAAAATCATAGCCAAACAAAACAAAGATTGTGTGAGTCTACATCAAATGTGAGAAGCTTCAATAAAGCACAGGAAACAGCCAACAAGTGTAATACTGGCCTATGGGATGTGGAAAAATATGTACAAACTGTGTATCTGGTAGTGGGTTAGTATCCAGGAAACATTAAGGACTTTGGCAACATAATGGCTAAAGCAAACATGTAAAAACAACTAAAAGATAAATAATAAGAGGCCACTTGTTGTTTTCCCAGCCACCCAGACTCCCTAAATAATCACACAGAAACTGTACTATTTAAATCACTGCTTGACCTATTAGCTCTGTCTTCTTGTTGGCTAGCATTTACATCTTAATTTAACCCATTTCCATTATTTTATAATTTACCACAACGCTCGTGGCCTACCAGCAAGGCTCCAGCATATCTATCTCTGGTGGTGGCTGCATGGATTCTCACTAACTCCTCCTTCTTTCTCCCAGCATTCAGTTTAGTTTTCCCCACCTACCTCTATTCCCTGTGCAGGCCCAAGAGAGTTTCTTTATTAACCAATGGTGTTCACAGCATACAGAGAAGACTCTCACATCCAAGATAGACAAGACTTGACCAGATTCATCTCCAAAGAAGATACACAAATGGCCAATATCTAAACCAAATACATCTATCATTATTGTGCATGTGGGAAATGTAACACCTCAATGAGATATTGCATCATGCCCATGAAAACTTAATCATCTTCTTTATAAAACAGAAAATAAGTATTGACAACAATGTAAAGATATGAAGCGCTTGAACACTGTTGGAATGTGTAATAATACAGCTACTACAGAAAACAATATAGAAGCATCTTGTTTGGTTTGTTGTTTTTCTTCTTCAACTTGACACACTTGAGTTAAGTGGGAAGAGGAACCTTAATTTAGAAACTATCCCCATCAGATTGGCCTATAGGCAAGTCTATGGGATATTGTCTTGATTAAAGATTGATGAGGGAGTTCTCAACCCACTTTGGGTAGTGCTCTCCCTGGGCAGGTAATCCTAGAATATATAAAAAAGTAAACTGTGCAAGCCAGTAATCAGTGTTCCTCCATGGCTTTTGTTTCAGTTCCTGCCTACTGTGCCTTGAGTTCCTGCCCTGACTTCCCTTAGGAAGTGTGTGAGTTCCTTCTCAGGCCTGGAGTATAGCCTTAGAGTTCAAAAAAGAAAGTCATTCTTTCCTCCTCAGGATGTTCTTGGTCATGATGTTTTGTCATAGCAATAAAAAACCTAACTATGACAAGAGATTTCTTGAAAGAATTGAAATTATAGTCTTGAGAGATTTGTTATCCTGTGTTCATTGCAGTGACATCGTATATCGTTGCCACAGCTAAGAATAACCTACATGCCTAACACTGGAAGAAGATAAAGTGAGCAGAGTACAAACATACAGCAGAAGATGATTCAACCCTAAAAAGATAAAAATGTGGTCTAAAGCATGAATGAGTCTTGAGGACACAGCGTTAATTGAAATAAGCTACTCACAGAAGGCATAATACCACAAGCTCCCACAAATATGAGGCACACAAAGTAGTCAAATTCAGATTCAAGGAACAGTGGTTGCCAGGACCTGGGAAGAATGGGGATCTAAGAGCTGGTTTCCAAGGATTGTAATGTTTCAGTCACACGCAATGAGAAAGGATAAGCTATCTGTTGAAGGTTATACTTACAGTGAGCAGTGCTGTCATGTATGTTCAAACTATATCTCACATTGTGTTTTGTGCCACATTAAAAACAAAGCAGTCATTGCATATGAAAACTTGAAGTAAAAACCCAATTAGTGGAAGGAATTTTAAAGAGTCTGATCTTTTCCTCTAAACCAGTCGCCAGCCACAATTCAAAACCACATTTGATTTTGTTTTGCAAAGTGTATTCCGCAATTTTTCTTGGTAGCTCCCTCCATTATCCTCAGGAAATTTTTCTTTAAAGTTGCCCTAACTCTATCATGAAATATGACTTCTGTTTCCTTGTCCTAAGTCTAAGTGTTTTATTTAGTACTTGTCAATGCCCCTGAGACTTTTTTGTGTGTGCCTTCTCTTCTTGTACCATAAAATTTTTAAAATGGCCCTGGGACTTTATCATGCTGTAAAGGACTGAAGTTCCTTGGTGTTGTCTGGCAGATGGATGATAGCTCGGGCTTCGTAATGAAATAACCACTTCAGCCAGCAAGACGGTTACCTCATCAAATTGCATTTTCTTCCCCGGCCTTCTTTGTTACCTAGCCCTTGTCTTTCAAAATGCCTGGAAGTGAGGTTCAATATTACTTGTATAAGCAACATGTGATCACTTATATTTATGTCTAAATTAATTACCGTCAAATAAATATCTGAATTTCAGTTCTGTAGTCACAGAAGTCACATATCATGTGGTCAATGGCCACCGGTGGCTAATGGCTTTGGTTCTAGAAGATGCAGATAAGCACTGTTATGTCTTTGGAAAGTTGCTATGGGTAGCCCCATTCTATCTTCTGGTCCCACCTTCCCAAATCCTCCCTTTCTATTACCATATCAGAATACCTCGCTCTAAATAAATCCCACTGCCTCATCTGAAAAATGAGAATACTCCAGTAAGACTGACCCAGATTGTTTCTGAGGTTCCTTCATGGCACGAATATCTCTTTTGTGAATCTACTAAGATCTGACCCTTGATCAGGAAGATAACTCCATTATAATAATGTTTCTTTGAAAAAAAATATCAAATTTGAATTACATCATCCTAACTCACTGTCTCTGCCAAGAATATAACCTACTTAAGTGCGGGATCTGCTTTCCAGCTCCGTAAATTCCTTCTCGGGTCCAACATGGCAGGTGGTGCTTAAACCATAGAAGTTTCTTCATAGCCCAGCAGGGCTTGAAAACACTGTGATAAGAGAACTGGCTTCTCAAAGAAGGGTCACAGCATGCATATGAGAAGACATCTGGGATGCAGAATATTCATTTCAAAATGCAAGCCACATAGTCTTGAAAGTAATTAATTGGAGAACATAAGTTGGATTTGAACTAAAACCGAACCTCTGATTACACTTAATGTCTTCTCGATGATTAATGTATAAAGTATTTGCTGTTTACTAAACAAAGGATTTGTCTTTTCTTTACCATCTGAAAAATCTTGCTTAAAACACTTATTTTCAGGGATGTGATCATTTCTTTGGCACTTACTGGACTGTTAAATTGAATTCATGCTGTCCTTCCACATTTCCCAGCCTACTCAGGAAGTATGAAAACGGGAAGTGATGAGCAAGGCCTGGACATGTTTCTACATCCACTGTGCTAACATTTATTAATGCCATTCAGCCCTGCACACAGAACGCCACCTAGACCCAGATAAATGGTAAGTGATATCCTTTGATGCCTGGGTAACTACCCTTCCACTTAGTCCTAATCAGAGTACGTTTCCTAACTCGAGAAATTACTCATTTTTATCATGGCTTTATTGAGATCACCGTGTTTTAGCACCACCATGTAAAATAATCAGATATGTTTTGACGAAAATAGACTCCAGTGTAAGATAGGCTTCAAGTATCAGTGTTGGCTTTAGGCTTTCCTGGGAAGGAAAAATGAATAAAGAAAGAGATGAGTTATTTTCTCTATCTTTTTTTTTCAGTAAATTTCTGGGCCTTCAGTGGGGTCACTTCAGCTTTGTTTTATCATTTGGGGCTTGGTGTATTTGTGCCATGCGACAACTCAGGAGTTTGTTAGAACAGCCAGAAACAAGCAGTTTTAAATCTTGAGAATTACCAGCCTCCATGAGATAAAAACTAAATAGTATAAATATGGACACTTTTGCTGTTGTTGTTTCATTGGAAGAAGGATAGTAACCCTCATTTTTTTTAAAGAGTCCATGGTCCAGAAAAGGCTAAATTCCTGACTGATGGATTTGGAATATAATCTACTCATGAAGAAGTTTCTACTTCTTTCACTAGTAGGTATTCTGAGTGGACACATCCTATCAGTTAGAGCTTTATGACAAAGAAGGAGGAGGAGGAGGAGGAGAAGGAGGAGGAGGAGGAGGAGAACAAATGGGAGGATGAGCAGAAAGAGGAGCAGTGCCAGCAGCAACAGCAGCAACACCAACACCACCAAGGTGTGAATGCTTAAGTCAAGATCCTGCTGTTAGCCTCAGCTTTTAGTCATTGAAAAGTTATCAATAAGCCTTAATGATGGACTATAATTATGATTTACAATAAGAAAAAGGTATTTGATTTCTATACTCATTTTTGACACACCTCTTAACAGCTTTTCAAGTCTTTGTAATTTTCTAAAGGATGAGAGATGTGTGAGTGCCCTTGGTTATAATACTTGGTATCGTGTTTTTAGTTGTCTACACAACTGCAGAACCATAGTGAAAGAAATAGCTCACTATTCATACAGTGAACAGATGTTCCTGGAAAGAGCCACACCCTACCCTGAGCCTTCTGCAAGGCTGTTTAGAACTTCAGTAACATGGAGAGCATGGAATGTGGTGAGAGCAGAGCCAAATGGTCCAGGCCATCTTTAGCCCCCTGCATCACCATCTTGTTGCCCTTTTCAGTAAGTGACCAAACATCATTTTAACCTTTAGGTGAATCCTTTGAAATGTTCACACAGACTCCTAGCTTCTGCCAACTAAGCAGCTAAGAATTCAGTCACATAAGACTCATATAGATGTGATATATAGGAGGCCTATAGCTGGGATTTCCCCACCGTTCTATGACTCACATACCCCATGTTTCTACAGACATACTTGAAAGGTGTCTATGATTTTCTTCTGTTACCATGAAACATCATGGAACTGCTACAGCATTCGAATATGGAACTGAAGGCAGCTAACTAAATCTGTGTTACCAGGCCATGGCCATCATATTTGTCTCCAGAACGAAGTGTCTCTTGTTCCTTTTGAAGTAAGAGTAGTGTTTTTCTGTCAAGAACACCAATCTCTTCCAAGCTCACCTGTATTTATTTTAATGGAGGATTTCCTGGAAAGCTCCCAGGTTGTCATAAGACAGAGGATAGGAACGTTTAGCACTGTTCTCCTGCCTCCCAGAGCCAGGGGACTGAAGGCTGAACTGATTTGATGAATCATTCTTATATTACACCAAAAGGAGGGAGCTCAGAGAACTTATTGTGCCATAGAAACACAGAGATTACAGGAGAGTGGCATACTTGAAGAAGGTATGAAAGCTCTCAGCCCCCTTCTCCACGTCTTGCACTAGGTATTCCTCTGTTTACATATTCCTTAGTTGTATCCTTTATAACAAACTGGTTTAGTACACAATGCAGGTGCAGAATAGTGGGGACCTTTCTGACTCTCAACCAGTTGCTCAGAACCACATGAAGCAACCTGGGTCTGTGAGTGGCATCTGAATGGGGCCCCTATTATGAGTTTGAGCCCTTTCGCTGTGGGATCTCATGATATCTCAAAGTAGATAACCTCATAATTTAGTTAAATTATAGGACAGTCAATTGGTGTCTACAGAGAACTGGAAAATGGTTTGGCACAGAAAACCTACATGTGTGGTACCAGAAGTTGAAGTAAAGCCATTTTCCTACAGTTGGTCAATAGGAGAGTGCAACTTTGTCTTAGATGCTATAGGCCATGCTAGATGCTCAATTCTCAGCCAACCGGCACACACTCTTCCATCTAGTCTTAATAGTCTTCAGATAGGTCTAATGCACTCTAAGATAAAGAAACTAAGCCCCATCCCAGATAACTAATTGTAGTGAGCCGGACAGGATCGCCATTACAAGATGGCGCCGACATCCTGTCTTGTTGAAAATAAACAACTCCATATTTGGCTATGCCTTTGAGAGCTGCATGTCCCCCGCTTCCCGCATGCGCGGTGGATGAAGATCCTTGAGCCTATCCCTATGCGGTCTGGTGTCAGCTGTTGGTGGCAGCCAATCACAGGGCGACCCGTGTGCCAATTCCCTATTTAAGCAGCTGCCTAAGAGCCCTTCATCCCTTCGCTTCATGCTGTCTCTCCCCTTAGCTCCCTGCCCCTTCGCTCCCTGCCCCTGCTCTCCCTACCCTTCCCTTCCTGCCCCTCGTTTCCTGCCCCTTTTGTTTCATGCTCCCCATCAATCAAGGGTACTCCAGTAAAGCGTGATCTGAGTGGAATCCTGATGTGGTGGTTGTTCTTTCTTGCCGGTCAAGAAGTCTGCCACAACTAATCTGCTTAAGAGAGCAATACTAATGTAGTCCAGTGCCAAACTTAAAGCTTGTGCACTGAATCAAATAGTTTGCAAGTCAACATTGCCCAGCTAGGAACATCTTTCCAGAACCCAGTAATTCTACTAAGAATTGGTAAGAATTCAATTTTCCTGCCACCCTGCCAAAGACAGAAAAGGTGGCACAACTCAATGCCCCCCTTTTTTTCAGCAGAATGAAGCATGACTTATTTTAGAAGTTGAGTGAGGAAAGATTAAGGTACTTGCTGGTAGACATTCAACACAAGTGACTTTCATTAACAACAGTGGGTGGGGATAACAGCTTCTGAGAGCAGCAAAGCAGCAGTCTCCATTTTCCTTGTGCTTCTCAGCTGGATTGCCCCTTTAAGAAGCTTAGCCCACCTGGTCCCATTCATAGATCCTCTAAATAAAAACCTTAAAAAAGAAACCATCCAGGAGTGATCCCTAACTAGTAAAAAGTATTATTCTTCTGGTCCCTTTAAGGGACAAGCCACGCCCACTCCCAGTGACCCCCCCCCCCAACCCCTCCCCCCCACCATCTTGAAACTCTCTTACTGTCCCCTCTGGCATGCACACGCGTGTCTCTGTCCCTCTCTCTCTCTCTCCTTTCTCTTCTTCTTTCTATCTCTCTCTCTCTCCCTCTTTCTCTCTGCCCCTCCCTCTCCTTTTCCCCTCCATAACCGCCTAAATAAATATTTAACATGTTCTGTCTGTCCATGTCTCTGACTCCTGTCTGTCCGCCCCTGCTGCGAGCTGGTCTGGGCACCCACTGTGAGCTCACTGCCTGCTTGGGTGGCTCTCCTGGGAAACTGCGAGTCTCTGCCTTGGGACTGGCTGTTCCCAGAGCTTGCTGCCTGCCTACAGTTGCTCAGGACTCGCCAACATTTCCCCGCAGCGGGGATTTTTAAATAACATAAAAAAAAGTAAGACATATCATTTCAGAAGGAACAGAGAAGAAGCCATCTGAAGACCACTGTCAACTATTAGAGAGGAAGCTGTCCAGAACAATGAGTTTTCCACAATTCGTGAAATTTACTTAACCCCAGCAAACCCTTTCTGACTCCTGCTCTACTCAAGACTTGCACAAAATGCTGAAGGAAAGGCAAAGACACACGGAGAGAGATGGGTGCCCGTCAGAGTCCCTCTGCTCATGGGTAGAACATGTACACACCAGGTCTGAACAAGCTGGCACACATTAGCTGCACTAGAAAACTAATTTCCTGACAATGATCCAGAGGGGTACAGGAGAACCATAGTGATTCTCGAGATGGGAAGAAGCAAGGATGAGGAAGGCAGCGAGAGCACAGGCTCTCCTGGTGAGCAAACAGTAAGATGCTGGTAAGGGAAAAAAACACAGTAGCAGAGGAAAGGATGTGTCAGAAAAGAGGAGGGGAGGGGAGGGGAGAGGGGAGGGGAGGGGAGGGGAGGGGAGAGGAGAGGAGAGGAGAGGAGAGGAGAGGAGAGGAGAGGAGAGGAGAGGCTGGGAAGACCAGGAAGCACAGTGGCCATGGAGAGTTAAGGATAGAAAGGCAGTATGCTTGGCAAAGCAGGCTGATACTTAGGGTGCCAATTTATCTCTGACAGGTCTGTCTCATGGACTCTATAGTCAGAAGAAGCAACTCTAGGAAGAACGGGGAACATTTCAGACCAGCAGGAGCTCCCATCTCACTCGGGATTCACTGTATCTCAATAGGCAGTTTTTCAAAATCCTCTGGTATGTCACAGGCACAGGAAGCCCTGAGTAGCATTGCTATCAACAGGGTAGAGCCATTGAAGACTTCCAGGGAAGAGGATGCAGCAATTCCTCCTTATCAGTTTCACTTCCGAGTTTTATTTGCTCTTGTCCCCCAAAAAATGTGGTCTGAAAAGTTGGTGTGGAAATTTTCAGATATAAGCAATTCCTGAGTTTTAAGTTATGTGACATTCTTAATGCTATGGTGCTACCTCTTAATATCCTGTATCCTGCTTGGGACAGGAATCACTTTGATCCAGATTATTCACACTGCATAAACTACTGACCCGTCAACAGCTATCTTATCTCAGTCACCAAAGCAATTCCTCAGTACCAAGGCCCAAATGTTCACCTCGTCTTTACACACCCATAATCACAGAGCAGAAGAGCGGTAATTCCAGCGTTTCTGACAAGGCAGAGAGGAGCCAGGAAACACTTCCTTAAAGTGAAAGGTGAAGGGATCGTGGGATATTTCAAAGAGAGAGACCACATTCATTTAATGCCTATTGCGGTATAGTGTTAGAACAGCTTTACTTCATTGTTAGCTACCATGGTGATAGCCTACTGAGCTTAACTATAAGTGAAGCTTTTGTGTATATGTAGGAAATGCAGGGCATACAGCATTCAGTGAGATCCACAGTTGTAAGTATCTCTTAGAGGTTTGGATCATTCCCTCCTTTCTTAGAGGGGACTACTCGATAACCTGTTCTTATCTGTGTTTGGGGCACATAAACTTGTGAGACACATTGCGGGGCACAGAAGATGGCCATTTGATAAGCAGTTACTCTGTGACCTAAATCTTTTACTAAAACATGCTCATCTTTTGAAATGATAATTATTAAATGATATTTCAGTCACCGCTGCATCATTTTTTGACTTTGGGGTAGTTAGAATATGAATTCCCTTAATGCAACCTATTTGCTGAAAGGAAAACCAGATTGCTGCCAAAAATAACTGTAAGTCACTATCTGGAATCTGTGTAAACAAGTTGTTTGATTTTAGATGGCTTGAAATTTGCAGAAATGTTTGAAATCTGGAAGCCCTAGACCCTGTGATACGGGATGATAAGATTAATCAGACAGGCTCAGTGGCCTCATTCCAGAATAGTCTCTAACAAGCCTTATGCCCTCCCCCACTCCCCGAACACCCATTTTGAGATAGCCAGGATAATTTTCTTCATTTCCTGCCCAGGCAGCTGTGGAATGTTGTAATTCATCGTCAGACAGCTGCAGCCTTAGGAAGGGATACATCTTGTCAAGAATACAGTTATTCTCAAATTTTGAGTTTATTTTTTACACGGCAGTGTACCCGCCAGATGTAGAAATAGTCTAGCTCGAGAAACCTCAAAGGGAAGCCGAGTCTAACATGTGCGTCCCTGCTTGGGGGTCAGTGCTACAAATACCCTCACCAGGTCGCCTGTAATCTTCTCTGCTCCAGAAAACAGTCCAACCCACTCCTTCTGGAAAATCCTCTGGACTCCTGGAAATCACTCCTTCCTCGCGGAGTCAACTTTAACCCTCTCCTGCAAGCAGATAAAAAAATGCATCTTGCAAGGGAAGAGGAGCCAACTGTAATCCTCAATTATCTCCCCTCTCCACATCCACCAAACAGCCCGGCTAACTTCTGATCTTTACTAGAAAGCTGCAGCAAGAGAGTGGAAGCAGAGCGGAACTGAAAGATTAAAATCGCTCTGTGTCAAAGTAAAAAGCAGACTATGGGATGGGAGGCCTGAACGAGTGGGGAGTGAGAACGAGAGCCGGTAACAGAATACATCGGGAAAGCCGAAGTGGGACTGCTGGGGAAATATTAGCAAGAGGGGGCATGGGGCAGTAAGGGAGGGATAGAGGGCGGGAACTAATGAATACACCGACGTAGATGTGTGAGGATATGGGGAAGAAATCCTTTTCTCTTCAAGCTAAGCAAAATAATAATGATGTACGACAAGGGACAGATAGAGACAGCCACATAAAAATAGAAATTTCCCTCCGATAACAATAGACACGACTTGGGAGACTCCCGGGATCGGAGACAGTCTGAGTCACGAGAAGTGCCTTGGGAGGACTAAGACTTTAACAGACTGACGGAATGACTGTTAGGTCAAGGGACATTTATTTCAGTGCCAAGGCCTGCAATTTAAATACCATGAGTCACAAACAGTAAAACTATGAAAGAAAAATCTCTACTCAGGACTTCCTTTGTTTTCCACAGAACTTGATAATCTGGTACTATTTCAACTTTTTTAGGTATCTTAGAGTCAGAAAAAAATGGATCCAGAAACAGTTAAAGTATTCTCTAGTTCCTTTCAAGAAATTGGTGTTTAATAGTTAT
This sequence comes from Microtus oregoni, assembly GCF_018167655.1. Taxonomy (NCBI): domain Eukaryota; kingdom Metazoa; phylum Chordata; class Mammalia; order Rodentia; family Cricetidae; genus Microtus; species Microtus oregoni. The sequence continues at coordinate 23,760,755 of NW_024543060.1, forward strand.
TTAGGGAGTACCTCCCAATGAAACTTCATTTTTCCCCATTTTTGTTTCAGAATATCTAATACTTAGTAAGTTTAGAAAAATGCAAACCAAGCTATTCCAGAAGTCCATACAACCACTCATGAGACTCTAGTCCCTGAAACCGAAAGGGACAGAGGCTGTCCATGAGCAGAGACAGCAAGTTGAAATAATGAAAAAGGATCATCAACAAAGCTCTGAGAAACTATGAGTACTTGATGCCTACCTAGCACCTTGCTGGGCAGAGGCTGCAACAGGGCAAATCCTGAAGGCAAAAATCCCTTCTCACAAAGCTTAAGGGAATGAAAGGACAATTGCCGTATCATTTATCAATATTACTGAGGCACTAGATCTCAGAAAAGGTCTCTAGATTTACTCAGGAGAAGCAATTCTCCAAGAGTTCATTGTCCTTAGAAATCACATCTTTTTCCCCAGTGCTGTGCATGGTGCACCAGTGCCTTGTCCATGCTCGCTAAGTGCTTTGCCACACAGCTGCATCCCTGGCTCTTGTTTTGCTGTTGCTTGTTCTAGGGTTTTTTTTTTTTTTTTTTTTTTTTTTTTTTTTTTTTTTTTGTGGAGGCTGAGTCCCACTTGGTACCTCAGCCTTGAACTCATGTTCTTCCTTCCACCTCCTGAATACTGAGTCTCAGTACTCAGACTGAATACTGTAGGCATGGGCTTTCATACCTGGCTAGGTATTAATTTTGATGAATTTTTAAAATAAATCAACCTGGATATGCACAGGCAAGGTGGGCCAGTTTTTAAAGAGTTTATAGCTTGGCTAATGAATGTGTAGACTATCATCACTGCATGTGGGAACAAAAGACTTGCTGATTCTTTTTATTTTGTTTTGAAAACGTAGCTATTTTTTATTAAAACATGGTAGCATAATAATAAGAAAAAGAATTAAGTATGGCAGTCGTGGACATGCTCAAGATTTCCTGGCACCTTCAAAGAAGGTTGAATCCTGTAGTCTGGGTGACCTCTGTTGGCATAGTCAGGAATTAATTATAGGTGGTCTGCAGGTTTATGAGCAGAAAGGTCTGTGTCTCCATCCGGTAGATGAGAACAAGAGCTAGATGACCTAGGTTGGAATCCCAACTCTCCTGTTAGCAGATATCTTAAGTTCCACTCAAGCTCTCTGTACCAAGTATCCCTATATGGGAAATGGGGCTGACAACTATACGCACCCCACAGCGTTCCCCTAAGAGTAAATGAGCTAACACTACAAGGGCTATACTAGATGGAAGCAGGAGCCATGTGGACAGCTGGTCAATAAATGGCTATAAGACAAGGAAGACACATTATAATTTGTCTCAGGTAATGATCACTTTTTCTATGAGCAAGATGGTGCTCCTATAAGGGAAGACACCATCCCTCTGAAGAAACCTCACTCCCAACCAACAAAGCCATCTGGACTACATACAAATCAAACCGGTCTGAAGACGTCTCTCCAGACAGGTCACTTTGAGCAGCATACATGCCCCCAAGGTTCTTGCCATGATAAAGCCCAGCCCGCGCGCTCTTGAATTAATAATAGATATTCACAAAAGTAAGAAGCAGTCTCTTACGAAGGGATTAGAGATCCTAAAATCTGACAGCAAATTAGCATTGTACTCAAGCCATATCACTATATATGTTTCTTCGCTCAAAAGAAATCTGAATTTAATTACATTAATTGGATTTTTTTGTCTTACTTAAGATTATATAATTAGCTGGAGCAAATCTCTGCTTTCCCAATTGTTCTCCACAAAAGTTCACAAAAAAATAAGAATCACTGTTTCTCTGGATCATTTTTTTTTTCAAATTACACTTAGGCATACACACTGCCCCTAGACTGACAGACTTTGACAAAACTAATTTCCCATCCTCTTATCAGAGGTCGGTACTGAGGCAGCAGCCACATGGAAACTATTTATAAGTTGCACAGGGCAATGAAATGCCAGGAAGTAAAATTGGCTGCCTTTTAGATTTTCTACAGACATTCTACATCCCAGAGAGACTGCTGTTCCAAAATTTTCATAATTAGTCATTTTCTTAAGCGGTGACAAAAATAAAGAACAAAAGCTTCCATGAGAGGATATTAGGATTGCTATACCCTACTTTGTCAGGCATCTTAATAAATGTCCCGCCAAAGAGGGTCAGGAGCAGACATCCTGCCACCCTCACTGCAGACGAAAACTCTCCTGATAGGCGCTTGAGTCTCTGACCTGCAAATTAACATGCCCTGTTCGTCCAGATGGCCATTCTCCAGCGTGTGGGCTGACAGTCCTGTCAAACAAGGGCGAGTTCTTGACCACTTGCCTCATTTTCAATTGTGAGTAAAATCAGGATCTGAAGCCATGTCTCTGAAGATCAGACGCAATGACATGAACTTGGTCCCCTAATAAATCACAGCCAGAGTGAATGTTCAGGGGAGTGGATGCAGTACGATTCTGCCGGCAGGATGAATTACAGGCGATTCATGTGTCCCTTTTTGCCTTGGCATCGAACTTGGAAGGAACTTTAATCAGTTCCTAAAACTCCACGTTTGCCCACTGCTTAAAGGCATTGTGGTTGCAGTTGTTCTTTAGGGAAATCATCATACAGATGGCCTTGGGAGAAAATTACGTATTTTATATTTAATATAAGGTGCAAAGTTCAGAGCAAAAGCCATAGCTTTATCCAGGAATTACTAGTGAAGAAGGTACAAAAATTACTCATCAAATCAGTGTTGAAAGAATGAGAGTGACATGTCAAGTCATTTTGTTTGAAGTATTTTTAACATCTTGTGTTTTCTATCTAGAAATGCCGAAAATAAGTAATAATGCTTGAAAATTATGATTTACCTCGTGAATTCAGCTTTGGTAGAACAGGTGGTACTTAAGAAAGCATCACCAGTGAAAATCAAAACATCATAGAAATATTGATGTATTACTTCTGTGCTCTTCTTAGCGAGTTTTAAGCGGGCCAAATGGTATAAATTCAGCATTTAAACCTTTAAAAATACAAATATTCTTTTTTGATTCTTAATGTAAAGGTGTGTGCTCATGAAGAAAACTCAATTTGTCAAACTGGTGTGGACATGACAGTTTCTGCTCCCCCACTTGCTGGGGAGGAACACAGACAATGCATACCGCTGAATGGAGCAAGTAACATTTAAGAGCTGAGATTGGCTTTTTTCTGTTTGTTTTCTCATTTACCACCTTAGTTGTATTTATTATTAACTTTTTATTTCAAATACTACATGTATGAATAAGCCTTCCCTACATATTTAAAATCAAACTGTATAAATTTCTTGCAAAAAGGCAAAACTGTTCACCTGTTCGAAGAATCCCCTTCCACCTTTTCTCAAAGGGGTGCACCAAACACCAAATGAGGAGACAAAATGTCTTTTATGGACCATATTTCATATGGATGATGATTTTTTCACATGTTCTAACTGATTTATTTATTTATTCATCTTCGACATGGCTTTTATTTACCCAGTCTGGTCTCAAACACTACTACAGCCTATACAGACCTTCACACATTGTTAGTGAGAGACTTCAATACCCCACTTTCACCAATGGACAGGTCATCCAGACAAAAACTAAACAGAGAAATACTGGAGCTCGCAGACACATTGTAAACAAAATGAATCTAACAGATATTGACAAAGCATTTTACCCAAACACAAAAGAATATACCTTCTTCTCAGTACCTCACAGAATTTTTTCCAAAACTGAGCACATCCTCAGACACAAAGCAAGTTTCATCAGATATAAGAAAATTGAAATAACTTCCTGCATCCTATCTGAGCACCACAGATTAAAGCCGGATGCCAACAACAACAGAAACGAAAGAAAGTTTATAAATTCATGGAAATTATGAAATGAATGAATGAAAAATGGATCAAGGCAGAAATACGAAAGGAATTAAAGACTTTCTAGAATACAATGAAAATGAATACACAGCATGCACAAACTTATGGAACACAATGAAAGTGGTGCTAAGGGGGAAGCTCATTAACACTTAGTGCCTGTGTAAAACAAAATGGAGAAATCTTATACAAGCAGCTTAATAACATACCTGAAAGCTCTAGAACAAAAAGAAATAAGCATACCCAAGAAGAGTAGATGGCAGGAAATAATCACACTGAGGGCTGAAATCAATAAAATAGAAACAAAGAGGACAATTGAAAGATCAATGAAGCAAAGACAAAATTGTACAAATTAACTAAAAGATGGAGAGAGATATCCAAATTAACAAAATCTGAAACAAAAAGGAAGACATAACAACAGGCAACAAAGAAATCAAAAAAATCATCAGGTCATACTTTAAAAACCTGTACTCCACCAAATTGGAAAATCTTGAAGAAATGGATAATTCTCCTCATAGATACCACATACTAAAGTTAAATCAAGATCCAACAAACAATTTAAATAGACCTATGAATCCTAGTGAAATAAAAGTAGTCATTAAAAGTCTCCCAACCATAAACAGCCCAGGGCAAGAGAGTTAGTACAAAATTCTAACAGACTTTCAAAGAAGAGTTGATGCCAATTACCCTGACACCCAAACCACACAACGATTCAATGAAGAAAGAAAATTATAGACCAATATCCCTCATGAACATAGATACAGAAATACTCAATAAAATACTCACAAATTGAATCTGAGAACATATGAAAAAGATGATTCACCATGATAAAGAAAGCTTCATTCCAGAGATGCTGGATGGTTCAATATACGAAATTCAGTCAGTATAGTACACCATATAAACAAACTGAAAGTTAAATTAAAAACAACGTGATTATCTCATTAGACTCAGAAAAGGCCTTTGACAAAATTCAACACCTCTTCATGATAAAAGTCCTGAAGAGATTAGGGATACAAGGGAAAAACATAAACACAATAAAGGCAATTTATAGGAAGGCTATAGCCAACATCAAATTAAATGGAGAGAAATTCCGCTAAAATCAGGAACAAAACAAGGTTGTTCACTTTCTTGATATCTAGTCAATATAATATTTGAAGTTTTCACTATAGGAAAAAAATAACTGAAGGAGATCAAGGGGATACAAACTGGAAAGGAAGAAGTCAAAGTAGTACTATCCACAGATGATATGATAATAAACATAAATGACCCTAAAAATTCCACTAGGGAACTCCTACAGCAAATAAAATCTTTAGGGAAATGTCTATATACAAAATTAACTCAAAAAATCAGTAGGCCTCTCTACACAAACGACAAATGAGCTGAGAAAGAACACCTTTGACAGTCGCCTCAAATATTATAAAAATATCTTGAGCTTAATTCTTAGCAAGCAAGTGAAAGACTTCTAAGATTAAAAAACAAAACAAAGACCTTAGAGTCTTTGGAGAACGAAATTGAAGAAGGTATCAGAGAATGGAAAATCTCCCAAGCTCATGTATCAGTAAGATTAACATAGTCAAAAATGGCCAAGCTACCAAAAGCAATCTATAGATTCAGTACAATACACAAAAATAATTTCCACACAATTCTTTACAGACCTTAAAAAAACAACTCTCAACAATCCTAAACAATAATGCAACTTCCAACGGTGTCATCATCTCTGATTTCACATTATACTACAGAGCTAGAACCATGTTTGGTTGTCATCTCAGAATTCTGTTCTTTTCTTGTGAGAGACCTCAAGGGAGCACATCTGGAGAGGAATGGAGTTGGAAAGAAACTGGAAGGAGTGGAGGGAGGGGAAACTATAATTGGGATTATACTATATGAGAAAAGAATCTATTTTCAATAAATAGATAAATGATAATGACCTCAAGAATAGAAATAATAATAGCAAAATATTCATATCATTTTAATGACTCGGTAAGGCAATGGAAGAAATAATTGTTCCACTGAAAGAAATACCAAAATGATCCTCAAAGTGCAATTATTCTGGATGTAAGCCGAAGCAATTTAGGGATTTTAGTTAAATATGAAGTATAAGAGAATCATGAAACAAGGCCTCCGTGGCCCAGTGTGTGCCTCCAGCTGCCTATGCACAACACAGATTCTGAAACGCCATAGATAGTGTTCCAAATGCTTCATTTCTCATTTTCATTTGGACTGATGTGCAGTAAAAGAGTAAGATATGCCTGAAACTGAATTCATGAAGCATTTATCGACTGCCTTCCCTGTAGAAGATAGTATTTCAGCAAAGAGCTTGGGACTTTCATGATATTTAACTGCAAGTGGCTCCAGGGATAACCCACAATCATGTCTCTATTGTTTCCCCACTTAAATAGAATGGATTTGGAAGAGATGTTGTATTAGTCAACTGTTGCTGTGTAATAAGCAACTCCAAAACAATTTTCACTTATTCTCACACGTATGTGTAGCTGGCAAGCTTAGAGTCAGTTGGTCTGTGTGAGCTGAGCTGAGCTGGGCTCAGCTCCAAGGGTCAGAATGGTTTAAGGCTGGTCATGTGTCTTTTACCTTCTTGGATGAAAATATTGTTTGAAGCTTGCTCTTCTGACAAATAGCACATGTGCAGGAGGGCAAAGGCATCGTGCAGGCTCATCTCAGGTCCCTGTGTCATCACCCGACTAGCAAAAGCAAGCCACCTGCCTGCGACTGAAGTCAAACAATCAAATAATGCTCTCTCACTAATGAGAGGGACCACAGAGTCGCCCAGCAGGCTACACAGCCTGTTGGGAGGTCCTGATGGTCAGCGGTTGCAGTCTCCCAGAGTATGGCAGCTTTCTCTAAGCTTGGCAACATGGGGGACTCCCTCCCACACAGTGAGGGTTTCCTGTTCTCTCCTTACCCTTATTTGGAGGATGGTCCTAGACATAGATACCTTATCTCTAACATGACCCTTGGCATAATTTTCTGCTAGAAACTCCCCACCCCCACACATATGATAATTAAAATTTGTACTATAGAACCTTTGCTTTGCTGTAGAACCCTGCTACCACATACAAAGCCTTATGATAGGAACATGTCACTTAATACAAATTAGGGTTTGTCCCCAGGCTTCCCAATCCTATATATTTCCTATACTCTGAAATAAAGCTGAGCTGATTCACCAAAGTCATACCCCAGAAGGCTATCTCCACCACAGCGGTCAGAGCACAGTTCCCCACTTAGGCTCCCTCCACCCTCAGGGATTGAGGAAGAAACAGAGCCACACTTTCTATAAAATGGCTAGGTCTATATATGTGTGCCTAAACTAGATTAACTATCATAACATGGTTGAGTGATATGTACCATCCTTTAAAAATCAAAACTAATTATGCTCTAAGTTTTCAAAAGTATCACCTATGATCTGGTCACTACAAATTTCTCTACTAACCCTAATTTTATAACTTTTAACTAAAGTTCATTACCCATGTCTGCATATAAGGACCATAGAGAATCCCATTTAAAGGAAAACTGGTCAAAATTAATCCCCACACTCCTTCATTGTACCTGCCCAGTGCCTATCATTTAATACATGCTTGAGAGAGAAGCCTCAGTTGCTGACCATATTCTCAGAGACTGGTGCTCCATGCACTCTTTACTGCTCAGATTCCACCCAAGCTTTCCTCTGCTTATTGGTTTACTCTGAGCCAGAGGTCCAAGCTTCTACTCCCCATCCTTACTGACTGTTTGGTATAGTGATTGTTTGGGGCCCAGGGCTACCTAACATGTTAGGAAAGGATGCCAGACTGTGTCAAGTCCCAGTCACTGCACAGATCCTCCATGTAGTTAAAGACTGAAAAATGCAACTGTTTCAGACAGTTCTTTAGTCCTCCAAGCCTTTAATAATCATAATAACCATAATTAATGAAAATATCCTTTATTAAATGCTTACTACTGCCAGGCACTGTGATTAACAGTATCCACACCCTTAATGGGGATAATTGATCCTCATATCCACTAAATGACTAGAAATTGGACCTATTTTATAGGTAGCAAATCAGGGACTCAAATTAACTACTTATATTATAGAATGGTTTTGCAGCTGTAAACCCAATGGATGCCTGAGTTATTACTACAGTTTTGGGAGTGGTCCTTTGGTATAGGAGGTCCTTCTGTCTATGTGTTGCTTTCATTGGTTAATAAAGGAAATGCTTTGGGTTTATAGCAGAGCTGTAGGGGAACAGAGCTAGGTGGAGAAAACTAAATGAAATTCTGGTAGGAAGAAGGCAGAGTCAGAGAGACACCATGGAGCTGCCAGAGTCAGACATGCCAAATCTTTGCTGGTAAGCCACTGCCAAGTGGTGATATATAGATTAATATAAATGAGTTAAATTAATATAAGAGTTAGCCAATAAGAAGCTAGAGCTAATGGGCCAAGCAGTGTTTTAATTAATACAGTTTCTGTGTGACTATTTCATCACTGAGCAGCCGGGAATGAACTAGTGTCTCCTCCTACAGGCCCTTTGATATGTAAGTGAGTTGTCTAAAGTTGACTTTTTTGTTGATATTTTTATTTAATATATTAAAAGACTAAATGTAAGCATTTCAACTCACCCAAAACATTTGAAGATTGAGATTTCTCTATCTTTCAAGAAAGAATTATTAACTCATGAGACCTGTAATCCCGTATTCTCAGGAGACTGAGTCAGGAGGATCACAAGCTCAAAGCCTGCCTAGGAACCATGGTAATATCCTGTCTCAAAATAAAAAGTATCCTAAAGGGTCTGGAGATTGACTTTGGTGAAAGGTACTTACTTCAAAAATGTGAGATCCTTGGTTTGATTGTCAGTACCTGCAAAAAAAAAGGAAAAAAGAAAATTTTGACTCCCAAGTGCTTTAGAGTATAATAGATCATCCACTATGTAAGAACAAAGAAATCAAATTTTTAGGAGAGCTAGAAGTCCCTCTACAAAAAGTGGAATTTTTCCAGTATGAGTATGATGGAGGAAGGTCATTAATTAAAAACGAAACTGCTTGGCCTGATAGGTTAGAACATAGGTGGGTGGAGTAAACAGAACAGAATGCTGGGAGGAAGAGGAAGTGAGCTCAGACGCCATGCCTCTGCTCTCCAGAGCAGATGTGATGAAGCTCCATCCCAGGATGGACATAGGCTAGAATCTTCCAGGTAAGCGCACCTCGTGGTGCTACACACATTAATAGAAATGGGCCAAGCAGTGTTTATATGAATACAGTTTGTGTATTGTTATTTTGGGGCATAAGCTAGCCAGGCGGCTGGGAGCTGGGTGACAGGAACACAGCCTGCAGCTCCTTCAACATAAGTATGTTAGAAGAAAGCAACTAGGAAGAAGGTTATGAATGAATAAAGACTTTTCAAGATGGCAGTTTGGGATCTGTTCCATCTTGACTAAAGGTCAGAGAGTTCAAACCGATTCTTGCTCCTCAAGGACAAATAACAGGATGTTTGGCAACAGGTGTGGCTACTGGATGTCTTGCTACTCAAAGACCAGACAACAGGATGTTTGACTTAGGGCATGGCTACTAGGTGTTTTGAGATGTAAGGAGGTAATTACTCTTGCTTGTTCCATGTGTCATGGGAGGGAACTCTTTTGCCCTCCCCCTTTTGATTGGGATTTCTAAAGACTGTGAGTCATAAACTCAGGGCTTCTTGTTATAGTATTCGCTGGAAGCCCTCCCAACTCTACCTTCTATCTCTTGTTTATTTCTTTCCTCAATCCACACTCTCCTTCTCAGGAATGTGCAAACAAGTTGATCCAGACCCAACAACTACATCTAAGCATGTCAACTTAAAAAAATCTGAGGAGTAAGAGGGAAAGGCCGTATGTGCAAGTGTCAGAGAGCAAGGACTCAAAGCCAGTGACTTTGGATGAACTCCAATTCCCCATCCAAGTGCCCTTTTGACCTTTGACCTTAATCTCTGTGTTATTCACCCACTACTCAGTTTTCTTTCTTGTACAATATGGATTTATTGGCATATCCCATTATGAGATTCTGTAGGTTAAAAGGAATGCTACCCTCTAAAAAATTAGAACAGTTTCAAGCAGAAGTGTATGTTTAGTGGGTGTCATTTCTTATTAGTTATTCAATATTGGAGTCTGGAGTTGAGTGGAATTGTCATTTCACAACCAAAGTAAGACCCCTTTCCATGACATGTACCCACACCCTGTGTGAACCCAGTGGTGCCTCCTAGTGGGACACAAAAGGAACTTATTCCCCCAAAAAAACAAACCATCAGTCTGTGAACTCATAGGTGGAGTAGCTCCTGACCATGGTACAAACTGACCTTTCCTTTCTAAAATCCCCTTGGAAACACTGACATCTTAAGAACAGAAAGTCTGTTAAACTCAGAACCCACATGGCTAACAACTAGGATCCCAGATCCCCGTTTTCTAGAACCCCAATTCTATTTTACTTAATTCTTTCACGTGTAACAAAACAACCACCACCTTATAGTGCATTATGAAAGTTAAATGATATGAACATACAAGAAGAGCTAGCCCAGTGCCCGACACACAGTAGGTAGTTTTTAAGTAGTCTTTTCTTGAAGACAAGATTGTCCCCCCTTTGACCCCCTCATAAGCACTGTTGGATGACTAACAGCTTAGCAGAAAAAGCAAAAGGGAGTTGGGGAATTAGCTCTCTCCCTATTTCACTGTTGCCCATACCAAATCCTCTCATTCATTCCTGCCTCACATGTTTGCTTTTTATGAGGTAGACGGGTCAGAAAGCATGACTCCAGTATAGGAGTACGGCGAGGATTATAGTAATCACTACTAATAGCTAGCTTCAAATATATAAGAAAATTGACTCCTGGTCAATTTCAAGAGGCTCAGTTTCTGGAAAACTGAATCTTAATTTATTTCCATGTGTCAGGAGTCGATCAGCTCCATGGTAGTCATTAAATTCATTTAAGGTCTCATGACAGAAGGAGACTTTCCAGACAGATTCCTGCATCATTAAATAAGCACCTATATAGTATCACCAGAGGTAAAAGACTTAAATCATAAGGAAAAGAAGAACAAAGGCACCGGCATAAAAATTAATCATTTCAAGTCTGTCAGTAGATAGAGATCCACAACTTTAACCATCCCCTGTTGACTACACCATGAAGGTAATGAGGGAATCAACCGCAGAGGCCAACAACGGACAGATCACCTAGCTAGAAACAAAGCTTCCTTAAAGCTCCATGAGGAGGCCGCACTTAACTCTCCGCAGGACAGCTAATTTTTCATACCAATCAATCCACTGCGAGAAATGCTGAGAAAGGGAAAACAAATCCCCACTGCACGCCTGCTCTCCTGTCTTTCCCCAGATTCTGAATCTTGACACTGAACACGATTTGCAAGCCCAGGCAATCTCAGGGACTCTGTGTGTTTCCTCTACCATCACCCCCTGTTCCTTCGATCCTAGAGGGATGCTCCAATCAGACAGGAAATGTGACCCAGAAGTGCTGCAGCCCATCTGTGGCTTCTTGCAGGAAGGACAGCGTTGCTGGGTCTCCTCTGCTTGAACTCACACATCCCATCTCCTGAGAAAGTTTTAAGCAGTCCTGACTTATGCAGAGTCCTTTGCTCTCTGGACCAGTTCAGGAAACAACCGTCTCCAGGGACACAATGGCTGTAAACTGCTGAATAGTATGTGCTGGACCCTGAATCACATGGGTATTTCTTTATCATGGATGTTGGGATCATTTTCTTTGTTTCTAGCTGGTAGGATTAGTCCTGATCCAAACTATACTATGACAGTCTATTTAGAGGCCATGTACTGGCCAATGGAGTGAACATAATGTAATCACATTAACATTAAGGGACTTAGAGCTTTTCCTTTAGAATAAAATACTGGTAAAAATATTTTTAAAATAATAAGTTGAAAATACGTGCATATATCTATGTCAAACTGGGCTTTATCTGTGTAAACTCATATGAAAACATATCCATAGGAACTAATAATCATTAATTCACTTTCATCATCAATAATTCCTTTACTTTTTTATTGAAATGGGACTTAATAAAGTCAGAGATGCTGTAAGATGAGATCCTTGGGTTCAAACTGACAGCAAGAAGCCTGAATGAACTCGGAGATACCTCTGGCCAGGATGAAAAATGCTGTTCCTTGCTCAGTATACAATTACTGCCTTCCCATCCCAACCCTAGGTGATCTCTGCGCTCAAGTTTGTAGAACTAACAGGGTCTGCAGTTTAGATGCCACTTGTGATATTTCTACCGCTGATCAAAAGCACAGGTCACCATAAACCACAGCTTTGAAGGTACCCATGGCACCTTCCACAGCCGTGAGATAGGGATGCTATGATGACCTGTTGCTTACTAACAAAACCTGTCCTGAAGGTAAGGCATTGAAAATGTGCTCTCTACCTCATATTCATGGTTATTCAAGTAGAAGCCAAAGGTTTCCTCTCAGTGGTATAAAACCAAGTGAAAAGATAAACAGACATCCTTCGTAGTCTGGTCCTTTTACTGGGGGAAGATTATGAATGTGAAGTAGATGTTTTCGACTCCTTCACTCAGGAGCAAAACACATCTATGTCCCTGTGGGTTAGGGATTTGGACACACGTCTCAAAACTTTATCACATGAGACACTCTGATACAGAAGCATTCACCATGTAGTCATGACCACGGATTATAATCAACATAATAGACTAACAGGTATGCCCTTTACATGAACAGAATAAGGTCTGTTTTCAAATGAAGATTCATGGCCATTCCTCTGCCCAAGCAAAACTAACTAGTCATCACCAGGAAAGAAATTAGAACACATGCACATAATTTCTTCTGGATCATCTCTCTGTCTGCTCCTCACTCTCCCATTCTTTCTCTTCCATTGTCTACAGTTGCCAGCAAGTAAACACCATTGCCGAAGCAAGAACAAAAGCAAACAGAAACATATATTTATGTAAACTTGTATTGATTCAACTAGGAAGGAACTCCACAGCTTTCAACTCCCGAGTCACAAATCATTATGATCAGAAATGCTGATGCGTCTGGAATACACGAGAGTGTCCCCTTTCCGTCAGAGCACATGCCCATTGTGAGCTATCGTTAATCTGGGAAGCATTAAAAATAGTTTTCAGCCTCCTGCTTTATCCTGTGCTATTTTGGGAAAGGGAGGACACAATGGCCATGCGTCCTGGCTCGGGTATTCAGCTCCGCATTCAGTCGCATTTGGAAAAATCCAAGGGAGGCCACATCACCTCTCCAAACATGAGAAAACTCTGCTCTTCCCCAAGATGACCCGAAATGTTCTAATTATTGGTTATTCCCTCTGGTCGGTGATGCAGCCAACCAGCGCGTAGAGTTCAGTGAACCCACAAGCACACAGCTGTTATCTTTGACTTGTGGCCAAAACAAAAATTGGAACAGAAATTACCCAGACAAGTGTAAAGGCTCCTGCTTAAAGCAGCTATTTTCCAAGCCAGATAAACAGCTTTGAAATGGAGAAGAAATGAATCCTTCTCAAAAATGTCTGAATCAAAGAGAGGTCACTGTGCAGAAGAGAAGATGTTAGCAGATTAGCCATGAGGCTGCCTGCGCAGTCTCCCAAGCGTCCAGTTCCCGGTACTTCTTTTGTCAACTGGTTTTGGGAGTTTCAAAAACAACTTTCTGCATTTGGCTATGTTTATTATTTCCTTCACGGTATACAATATGAAGAGTCAACACACTGCCCTGCCAGAAGCTTCCATGAGCCAGCAACTGTATGGGCCAGTGGCCTTTTCTGGCCAGTGGCATCAGAGGCTCTTATCTGGAAGTCGGGAGGAAAAAAAAAAACAAAGCAGTTTTCCCTTGAGTCAGTGATTCTGGCCTTTGAATTTCTTCGAAGGAACATTAACAAGTGCCTCATTTTTTATAAGTGGCAAAGGGCCTGGTAAGCAATGGCTGGTGGGAGAAACAGGAGGCAATCACCCTCCCTGTTCCTTACACAAACACTGTGTGCCTGTGCTAAGCTGGCAATCTATCTTATGATCACCAAACAGCACTGAGCAAGGAAGCAATTCACACTGCAATAGTGCTCCTCCGAGCTTTTCCTAGCGTGATGCCTATTGCAGCTGCTTATATTGTACCAGCAGGTGGGTATAAAATAGCAGATTCCAGAGCCTCCGGAAGTCGTGTCCCAGGGTAGAAGAGGAGATGATTTTTTTTCCAGCAGAGTGCATATGCATATCAATGTACCTGAATGGAGAGCAGGGTCCTGGTGAGCTGTCATCAGCAGCAAATCCATCTGCACTTCCATCTCAAGTGGTCTATTTTGGCGATAACAAGGCTTCTGCAGCCAGGGGTTGAAAAGCCTGCTTTTCTTGATTCCTGTGAGGCTTCAGACCACATCTACAGCACAGACCAGCCTTGAGCCTGTCAACTTCCCTTCATTGCCAAATTCTCCCTGAGCTCTTCCTTTGCAGCAGTCGTAAAAAAAAAAAAAAAAAAAAAATCTCACCGGGTTTGAAGTCCTGGCTTTCGGGGATAGTAAGCATCAGGTACCCAGACAAAAAGGATTGCCACTAAACCTAGATGGCCGTTCTCAAATCCTTCATCGTTAAGGCAGTCAGCTGCATAATTGGGGTCAACTTTATACCCGATGGGCAGGGATAGTTATCAGAAGTCCATCAAGCAAATGGATGGGATGCTTCAAACCTACAAGCTTCAAGCTTTTTCCAGAATAACAAGAAGTGACAGCTGAAGTCATGCTTAACAGAATCGGTTTTAAAATGTGAAATGGGGTTTAAAAGTGGCACTGCCTTCCTATGGGGTGTGAAGGAGCCTCAGAATACAGGAGGGGAGAGCCCTTGTAAAGCCAGGACCGCTGCTTTTTCTTCTGTGTATGAAAACTGGCTATCTCTGAATAATAGTTGAAAGGACTATGATGTATGTGCAGCAGAGGAGTGGGTGGCCAAGGCTGTACACAACCACCTTCCAAGAAAGTGCTTCAGTGAACTTTTTCAGTAACACCATTGCAGCAATGCTTGCGATGGTTCCAGAATGGTTGTTTACCTGGAAGTTTCTTTACACCAGACAGGCAAGGATATTATGTCTGCCCTCCTTTTCCTTGCCAGAACCACATGTTTTCTAATATTAGTTGTTCAGTTTCTTCTATAGATTCATGGCTTTCTTACAATTCCTTAATACTTAGGGGCCAGCATATGCTTCCTGCAAAACACTGCAATGAATTAAAATGGTGTGGCTCATTCCATCTCTGTCACAACTACTTAACTCTGACATTTCACTTTAGCATGCTAGACAGCTACAGTTCATGGACAGCAAAATAATGTGGCTGGCTTCAATAAATTATATTTACAAAAGTAAATTTGGGGTTAGATTAAGTTTGTAGATCCCTTTCTGAGATACTGTATCTTGAGCAAATCCATAAGGTTTTATTTCCTAACAGACATTTTGATGCCCTGCTGTAGATTGATGACTCCCTCCTTTGGTCACACTTTTTACCATCTGTACCATCACACTGGTCTCTTCTACAATGAATGTCATGGGTGACGTGAGTCTTCCCTCAATTTTCATGTTAAAGTCCTGACTCCTAAGAATGCAATCCTACTTGGGTAAGAGTGTGCAACTAGTGTACTTACAAGAAGATCCCGGAGGAGCGTGCACACCAGTAAAACCTATGTGACGAGGCAACAAGAGTGCAGTCATCTGCAAGTCTCAGATGTCTTCAAAGGGAAGCCTCAGAAGTCTTCAAATCTACCAGTGCCTTGTTCTTGGAATCCTAGCCTCCAAGACAACGAGGAAATCAATTTATGTGGGTTAAGCCTTCTGACCTGTGGTATTTCACTACAACAATGCTGGAAAAGTCATGGAAACTGACCCTGGAAGAAACATGGCTTTCTTGGGCCAGTAGACAACAGCAACCACATTGTAAACAAAGACTCAAAAAATGCCTGTGGCTGATCTTGATACCTGGGCCAGAAATCTTATATACATTCTTGACTATTCTTCCAAATATTAGGAAATTCGTGGCCAGATATCTCACCATCTCAGCAGGCAAGTCAAACCCCAGATGTCACCGTCTTATTGAGTGGTAGCTATTTTTTTTTTTTTGAAAAAAAAAATTCCGCCTCCTCCCAGCCTCCCATTTCCCTCCCCCTCCCTCTCCAGTCTGAAGAGCAGTAAGGGTTCCCTGCACTGTGGAAAGTCCAAGATCCTCGCGCCCTCCATCCAGGTCTAGGAAGGTGAGCATCCAAACTGGCTAGGCTCCCACAAAGCCAGAACATGAAGTAGGATCAAAACCCAGTGCCATTGTCCTTGGCTTCTCATCAGCCCTCATTGTCCACCATGATCAGAGAGTCCGGTTTTTCTTAAGTAAATGAGAGAACTACACTCAGATTAGAGAATCCCACATCTCAGACCTGCACAGAGCATTGTCCTTGTTGCCAATCACTGCATTGTGAGTGATTTCTTCCACACAGTAAATATTAGACAAGTTACATAATTAATTACCATATATTCTCATCCCAATACTAAGCCCATCCTATTTTTATCCATCATCTCACTTGGGGTCCATGAAAGCTGCACTGTTTTCAACCTTTCTATGCTCCTTCTAATCACCCAGTACTTCAGTCTAGCAGGTTATTCATTTACAACACCAGCATCTGCTAAAGAAATATATTTATTTCAGTTGTTTCAAAACAAATACATGCAAAAGTTAGTACAGCTGTGGGATAATTGTCTTGTACCCTGTAAAGATTTGCCACTCGTATTGGTTTAATATAATGCTGATTGACCAGTAACCAGGCAGGAAGTATAGGCAGGGCAACCAGATTAGGAGAATTCTGGGAAGAGGAAAGGCAGAAATGGGGTCACCATCCAGAAGCAGAGGAAGCAAGATGAGAATGCCTTGCCGAGAGAAGGTACCAAGCCACATGGCTAAACATAAACAAGAATTATGGGTTAATTTAAATTGTAAGCTCTAGTTAGTAATAAGCAGAGCCAATAGGCCAAACAGTTTATGATTAATATAAGCCTCTTTCTGTTTCTTTGGGACTGAATGGCTGTAGGACCAGGCAGGACAGAAACTTCTAGCACCTTTATTTATCATCCCCCAACTCTAAAATTAAGAACTTTGACATTAGTCTGGTCTTTCTAAAATCAAGGTACAAGGATTACATTTGTTCAAGCATACTTTGTGGGAACATGTTTCCTTTCTGATGCAAACAAAAAACATAATTTACATCCTTGCTGTTGTAGGACCGAGAAATCTATTTCTTTGCTGACTATTGACTAAGTGTCTTCCGGGTGTGCAGAGGTCACCTCATCTTGGCTTATGGTTTCTTTCTTCCATCTTCAAAGTCAACAAAGATAGATCAGAACCTTCTCATGCTTGAGATTTTGAAGTTTGTATTAATTTTTTCTTCATCCATCACTTTCTCTGACTTCTGTCAGGATACAATTCTCTGCTTTGAAAAGGTCATATGACTTGGCCAACCCTCCACAATCAAGCCCCCGAGAATCAAAAATAGTCTGTCCATCTCAGGATCCATACATGTCATCAGGTTTTCATAGTTCCTTTTGCACATAGAATATTCATGGAATATTTAGAGATTTGGATGTGGACACCATGAGAAAGCAGGACCCTTTATTCTGCAATTTCAGTTGCAATTTGTGACAGTGAATTCAGAAACTTTAGCTCTGACTTGTTCTTGGAACTTTAAAGTGAATAACTGAAAGTCCCTAGTGGCTAATTCCTCACTACAGCAAGCATCACAGTATGTCAATAGTTCAGAACTATTACTTGTCTTTATTGCAATCTCCATCCAAATGTCCATGTCTTTTCATTGCCATAGCTCTTTTCCACACTTAGTTGTAAATTGGCACATGATTCCCTAAGTATGAGTTTTCAAGTCCCTGGAATCCCTATGTGTTGAGCTAATGATCTCTAGCAGGTAGTCATTTTTCTATCCCAACTCCTTCAACTCGTAAAAAGCTGTCAAGCTTATATGTAAGATTATATTCCAGGAAAGCATTATAAGAAAACATCATAAGTCCCCATTCCTGTATACTTAGACTTTTTCACACTGCTTTATTGCAGTCTATTAGACTTACAAGCACCCACTCTGTATTAGTTAGGATGCCTTCAGCTGCAACTAAAAGAAACCCTGATTTAAACTGGCATGTGCGATATGAAAAATGACTATTTCACATTATAGGAAGCACCACCTCAGATCAGGCTTCAGGGTTAGTTAACTCTGTGGCTCAGAAAAATAATCAATGTCCCAGTTTCATTCTCTTTCTACCCTGACATTCTCTGTACAGTGAACCTGGTCTTCAGCTTTTCCTTGCTTCAGTACAATTAAAAAGGATGCAGCAAGAGACCATTTGCTTATTTCCCGGCTGCGCAATCTGAATAAACACAGAAACTACATTAATCACAATACTGTTTGGCCTATTAGCTCAGGTTTCTTATTAACTAACTCTTACATCTTTAATTAACCCATTACTATTCATCTGTTTATCAATATAAGGCTGTGGTTTACTGGTAAGTCCAGGGTCTGACACCTTTGGCAGCTACATGGCATCTCTGTATATAACTCTTCCAGCCTGGCTATATTCTCCCCTGCCATAGGCTGAAGCAGTTTTTTTTTTATTATCCAGTGGAAATAAGACATATTCATAAAGCTCCATGGGAGCAGGAACAGATCCAGTCCAGCGACATTTGTAAACTAGGACTGAGCCAGGGACCTAGACCAGAGCAGAACTGAGACAGTAAACTACACAGGAACAGATACAGGGGAGCAACTGTTGAGTGAGTGAGCCAGAGACAGAGACCTCTGAGGGTCTGGACATGAATCTGGGATCTTCAATAAAGTAGACCTAAAAAGGACCCCGGTGGGTCTGGACATTAGTCTAGGACCTCCGAGGAACTAGGTCTGAGCCAGGACCTTTGTGGGTCTGAGAATGAATCTGGGAGCTCCAAGGGAGTAGGCAAAAGCCAGAGAGTCTGGGACCTCACAAAGAGTAGGCCTGAACCAGGACTTCTGTGGGTCCAGGCGTTGGTCTGGGACATCAAAGGGTAGGAACCAGAAACCTCTGTGGGTCTGACTGTGAGTCTGGAACCTCTGATAGAGCAAGCTTGAGCCAGGTCCTCTGCGGATCTGAGTGCACCAGAGTCTGGAAACTCTGAGGGAGTAGATTGGAGCCAGAGATCTTTACAGGACCAATTCCAAGTCAGGGACCTCTGCAGGAATGGATCCAGACCAGAGACATTTACAGAGACAGTAAAGGAGCTGACAACCTAGGCTAGAGCAGGCCTGAGACAGCAAACTCCAAGGGAGTGGAGCAAAGCCAAGGAGTGCTAAGCAACATCCAGGAATGTGGAGTGGCCAATAGGGTAACTAGAACAGTGGCACTGACTGTACCATGAGGAACAACCATCTGAGCCTTGGATTCTCTGGCACCTAGAAAATTAATCAACAGAATCACAGACAGCCCCAACAATGCCTATTAGAGGAAAAGATGAGTAGAAAAGATAAGAACACATGCAACACCACAAAGAGCAACATGACACCAGTAAAACCTAAAGATCCTACAACAGCAAGACTTGAACAACCAAATATAGATGAAGCAGAAGAAAATGACCTAAAAAAAATAACTTCAAGGGAATGTTTGAAACTCTTAAAGAGGAAACGAGAAATTCCCTTAAAGAAATGGAGAAAAAACAAACAAAAAATTGGAAGACATCAGCAAATCACTTAAAGAAAACCAAGAAAAAGTAATCAAACATTTGAAAGAAACTATTCAGGACTTGAAAACTGAAATGGAGACAATAAAAAATACAAGCTGAGGGAATTATAGAAACAGAAATCATGAGAAAATGATCAGAAACCACAAATGCAAGCATGAACAGCAGAATATAAAAGATGAAACATACAATCTCAAGCGCTGAAGATACTAAAGAGGAAATAGACTCATCAGTAAAGGAAAACATTAAATGTAACAAAAGCTTAACCTAAAATATTAAGGAAATATGGGACACCATGAAAGGTCAAACCTTAGAATAATAGCTATAGAAGAAGGAGAAGTTCTACTCAAAAGCACAAAAAAATATATTTAACAAAATCATAGAAGAAAACTTTCCCAAACTAAAGAAAGATATACTTATGAAGAAACAAAAAGCTTGCAGAACACCAAATAGACAGGATCAGAAAAAAAAGTCCCTCACCACATAATAATCAAAACACTAAACATACAGAGTAAAGAAAGCACATTAAGAGCTACAAAGGAAAAAGGCCAAGTAACATATAAAGGCAGACCTTTCAGAATTACACCTGACTTTTCATTGCAGACAGTGAAAGCCAGAAGGTCATGGTTAAGCGTTATGCAGACATTAAGAGACTGTGGATGCCAGCCCAGACTACTATACCCAGCAAAACTTTCAATCATCACAGAAGGACAAAACAAGATATTCCATGACAAAACCAGATTTAACCAATACCTGGCCACAAACTCAGCCCTACACAAAATACTCAAAGGAAAACTCCAACCCAAAGAAGTTGGCCACATCAACAAAAACACAGGTAATTGATGGTCTCATAGCAGCAAATCCCAAAGAAAGGGAAACTGCACAAATTAACATCACCAACAACAAAAACTAAATTAAAAGGAAATAACAATCACTGGTCATTAATATCCCTTAATACAAATGGACTCAACTCACCTATAAAAAGGCACAGGCTAATAGATTGTATAAGAAAACAGAAACCATCCTTCTTCTGCATATAAAAAACACACTTCAACCTCAAATACAGACATCATCTCATAGTAAAGGGTTGGGTAAAAATATTCTAATCAAATGAACCTACGAAACAAGTGGGTGTACCTATCCTAATATCTAACAAAATTTACTTCAGACTAAAATCAATCAAAAGAGACAAAGAAGGACATTTCATATTAGTCACAGGAAATATCCATCAAGAAGAAATCTCAATACTGAGCATCTATGCCCTAAATTAAAAAGCAGCCTCACGCTGATGAGACACCAAGGACAATGGCAGGGGGTTTTGATCCTACTTAATGTGCTGGCTTTGTGGGAGCCTAGCCAGTTTGGATGTTCACCTTCCTAGATATGGACGGAGAGGACCTAGGACTTAACACAGGGCAGGGAACCCGGACTGCTCTGTGGACTGGAGAGGGAGGGGGAGAGGAGTGGGGGGAGGGGGAGAAGGGTGGGAGGAGGGGGAGAACGGTGGGAGGAGGGGGAGAAGGGTGGGAGGAGGGGAAGGGAAATGGGAGGCTGGGAGGAGGTGGAAACTTGTTTTTTGTTTATGTTTTTTTTCTTCTTTTCGCAATAAAAAAAATTTAAAAAAAAATAAAAAAAAAGAAAAAAAAGAAAAGAAAAAGCAGCCTCACATGTAAAAGAAACACTTCTAAAGCTTAAATCATAATTAAATCCCACACACTAACAGTGGGAGACTTCAAGATTCCCCTCTCACCACTGGACAGGTCACTCAGACAAAAAATGAAGAGAGAAATAAGGAAACTAACAAAGGTTATGGCTCAAATGGACTTAACAGACATCTATAGAGTATTCCATCCAAACAGAAAACAATAACCTTCTTCCCAGGACCTCATGGAAACTTCTCAAAAGTTGACCACATATTCGGTAACAAAATAAACCTCAAAAATATGCTAGATAAGGTGGGTTGCTATGGGTAAGAGGCTAGGTGGCAGAATAAATGCCAAAAACAAATAGACATTCTCACATAACTTGGCTTTGGTATCACCAATAGTGTTGACACCTGTAATAACGTAAGAAAAAAGAAAAAAAAAAAAACCCGAGACTTGGTTGTATTGGATCTTAAGGTGATTTGCTGGTCTCAACTACTCTGTGATTCCAAAGAGTTCTAGTCCAAACTGAACGAAAGAAACTTTTTTTCACAGATCCAATCATGCTACAATATCAACATTTTGGGTAGAAGAAAAGATTATTGAATACAACCAAAGGGTGTAGCTTAATTTAAACCTAACAGTTATATGTTACAACATTTCATATCATTCCCCTTATAACTCTGAAAAAATAATTTTCTTAAAATTACATAACATACATGGTAGTTTATATTGAAAATATCTGGGGTATGCTAAAACAATGAATTAAAGCAATAAGGAAGTGAGGGAAGCTATTATGTTGATGTCTGACTAAACAACCCCACCTAAAGGAGTTTGAGAAGACAATTAAGAACAGCAGGTGACCATAATCCTCATAGCCAATAGCATAGCTCAGAAAGCTCCCCATCATGTTCCACTCTATAAGTTCTTGAATCCATAAAATAGGAACCAGTGGGTCTCAGAAAATTTTCCTTAGAGGCCCTTTTCTCAAACAGGAGCCGAAACAATTCCCTTCAGTGGTATCCAGATCAGGAGCCCTCTGTAGGCCAGTCCTTGAAATGTGTTTCAGCCACCTATAAAATCTTCCTTTATCTTTGAGAAGAAAACAGGGAACATTGTTTATGCCAACTTATGCTGGAAGAGAGCCTCTTGTTTGTTCACCTAGAACTGAAATAACCCCACAGAAATTGTATTAATTACATCACTCCTTGGCCCATTAGCTCTAACTTCTTATTGGCTAACTCTTACATCTTAATTTAACCCATTTCTATTAATCTGTTTATCACCATGAGGTCATGGCCTACCAACAAAGTTCCAGGGCAACTACTATCTCTGATGGTGAATCCATGGCGTCTCTCTCTGACTCTGCTTTCCTCCTCCTAGAATTCAGTTCTGTCTTCCCCACCTACCTAAGTTCTGCCCTATCAACAGGCCAAGGCAGTTTCTTTATTCAATAATGAAAGCAACACATAAGCAGAAGGACCTCCTACACCAAATGTACTCAAGTGAACTTCTTCTACACTTTAAGAAGCAACCAAACCCAGGCTCCAGTGTGCCCAGCCCCATATAGGACTCAGTTTTGTATAAACACTTTCAGCCTTCCTCTAAGCTCACCTATGTCATCGTCATCAAGGTCCCTAAAGGGCTCGCTCTATGGCAGGAGGTTTCTCCTTTCCCTTGCCCTCAGGAAACCAAGACAGCAGCTAAACTGAGTTCTACACACTTTCCTTTCTGAGGCCTCTCCTCTCAAGGACATCTGATCTTCTATAGTGCTCTCTGTAGATGATCTCAGCGTAACAGAACATTCTGTCTTGTGGTATTATTCAGATTGTTACAGCCTGGGCCATTCAGAGAGCCCTCCCTTTGTTCTAGCCTTCTTTACAAAGCAGAATGACATAAATTAACCTTGTTACCAGTGCCAGTACAACAATCAATTCTTCCTTACCAAGCCTGGGGTTTTTCATGGTTTATCTTTACTCACTGAAGAACAGTGTTAGGGAGAAGTGTGTTTTATCATCTACTTCAGTATTATTGTTTTATTATATAAATAAATATACTTATGTATTCAGCTCTGGTATGCATGTAGTCTTTCAGAATTTCTAACTCATGACCCTGTGAGAAACACATTTACTCTCTACACTTTCTCTACATGGTTATATTTGTCTTAACAAAATTGAGTCAAAATGTTGTTTGCTAAAGTTACTGAGGTAGTTTGTACTTAGGAGAGGTCCATTCAAACATACTTTCAGGATCTGCCTTTAAGAGTTTCCTTTTATAGGCTAAGCCTAAATAAGTATTAAAGGTATATTGTGCCCAATCTGTAAGCATCTTTTTTATAAAAATTAAAGCTCTTCATTGAAGGAGAATACTCTACACTCGAGCATATTATATTTATGTTTTATTATTTTATAAGCAATACTTTGGATGCCTGAGATGATCATTATAAATTTCTTTTTATTATTCCAAATTCGTATTATCCCCTTAAGTAGTATATTGGATTGTTATAGTTCACAACTTCCAGCTATAAAATAAAAAGCAATAAAAAAGTCTGTTAATTAATGTACAGCTATGTAAAGTTTGTAATTAAGTGCAAAGCTATAATTGGACCCAGTGCCCAATCTAACAGCAACAGCAGTGAAGTAGGGAAAAGAAAGATAGCTAGGAAATTCAGTCATTGAGGTTGAATGGTTATTTATAATAACTTAAAGAAAAAAAGCTTTATTCTAGAATGTAGGGAGGGCAAGTATTCATAAAAACCAATAAGGAGAAAATCTGTCTCAATTTATCATTGCACAGGAGGATAAGGTCTACTATACTCATGACAGACAAAAGTGGGGGGATGAAGACAAATTTATGGATGTAGAGCTGAGAAAACAACTTGAGCTGTTAGCTGAAATATGCCCACATATACCCCTTCACACAACCAAGACGCAAACACGCACATGCATACCTCCATCATGGAGAGCCTTAAGTTTCGACTGCCACTTGATTTTTTTTCACCACAAGCTTTAATATAACTATTCTGAGTCTTGATACAAATGAAGTTGATCTGTCTTTGGGTATCATTATTTTCAATTGTGCTATCAACTGACCAGCAAATATAGCCTTTTATGAATAACTTATTTCCATTTTTTAAATTAATGATTTAGGAGTTCTTTATTTTGTATGAAATAGAAAGTATGCCCACTATTTGGGGATGTTAATTTTAGGATCTATTTGATCAAAGTTACTTCCCCCCTAGTCTTCTAAAGGTCCTCAGCATGCACACACTTCTTTAAGCTGGAGCCATCCATCATTCCTGTTTCTACACTGGGGCAATTCACTTCATCAACAAGTCCTATTAGTTCTGTCTCTAGAGTGCCACAGCATGGATTCATCTACATCTTGAGATCTCTAAAGCCGTTGTGCTAATCCAACCTGCTACCATCTATTACTGACAGCTACGGTTGCTCCCAGCTCTTCAACCTACATCCACTTTCTCTACCTTGAATCTGTCTTCTTCGATGAAACCCAAGTCAGTTATTTTTCACAAACATAAAACTGACAGCTTTACTCCTGTGTTTAAAGACTCTTAAAGGCTTCTCATTTCTTTGCGGGGGAAACATCATACTTGCTCTTGTTCTTTGAGGAACTCATCTGACCCAACACCTCACTTTTTCAGACTGAAGCCCCCAACTACTTTTCAATTCTTAGAATATATCCTACATTTTGGGGACCTTTACCCATCCTTTCCTCTCTGTAGTACCTCTTTATTTTTTACTCATCTCTCATGTATTCACTGAAATGTCACCATTCCCTGTCCCCACTCCCTACCTCAGAATAAAGCAGGTACTTCTCATTTATTCTCAAAGCACAATGGACTTTTTCTTTATTGTTCTGGTTATAATAGAAATTCTGCACTTACCAGGCTAATTACATAGTTAATTCTTTTCTTATAATTATAATTTCTTATAATTACTTCTCTTACTGGACTACATTTAGATTCTCTCTACTATCTTCAGTCCCTAACAGAGCTAGCTAGTACTCAGGACTTAGTAGGTAATCAATCAATGGGTGTTTATTATATAAATACTGGCTAGAAAAAGGAACAGCCTGAAAATGCAGCATGTTCAGTGATGCCTTCTTTATCATCCATCAACAGCAGGTAGAATAAAAACCCTGTCAATGCAAGTGGTTCTCCTATTGTGATCCCCAAAGTTCTGCTGTGCCCAAAACAGATGGAAACCCTGCAGCAGCCTCACAGAATGCCTCTTAGGTATGACCTGCATACAAAGCAGAGAGCAGGCGAGAGCTGCCGAGCAGAGAGCCTGCAGCCTGTTGACATCCATAAAACGGAGGCTAGCTCTGTCTTTGACCTTCTCAGGTCCAGTAAAACATGGTAAAGATGCAGAGAAAAGATGGGCTGCTTCCTTGGGATCATTCCAGGCACTTATATATCTGACCAAATTTGAATGTATGGCCATTCATCAGCCCTCCTGTATTACCTGATAATGTGCTATCATCTTTGCAACCTAAAAGAGCATCAGACTAAGTGTTGTGACAGTGATTTTTCTTCTTTCCTGGCATTTCCAGATGACACATCTCAGTGAGATAGAAATCAGGGCAATGCTTTCTGACCTTCTGTTTTCCAACTATCCACAGATACATGCACACACACACATACACACAAACATAAAGAGAGCTGTGTGTGCATGCATTTTTTTAAAAACTAAACTCACCTGCTATAGACAGCTAGGCTGATTCTATTTCCTCCTGGCAACCATAAATAGTGCAATTATAAACACAGGTGTGTAAATATCTCTTGTGCTGACTCAGAATCATTAGGGCACATGCCCAGGAGAATAGCTGAATCATATTATAGGCCTTTTTTTAGTTCTTTGAGTGACTTCCACAATGATTTCCATTGTAATTAGATAAGTTTCCATTCCCACCAGCAATGAAAAAGGTATCTATTTTCCCATATCCTCACTAGCATTTGGTGTTGATTATTTTCTTGATTATAGCCATTCTGACTAGTATGAGATGGATTCCCAAAGTAGCTATAATTTGTGTTTCCTTGGTAGGTAAGTAAGTTGAGTACTCTTAAGAATATTTATTGGAGAAGTCATTTATAGGTTTTGGATATTCATTTTCTGCCAGATGTATAATTAGCAAAATTTTATTCCACTCAATAGGCTATGTCTTCACCCTGTTAATCATTTCTTTTACTGTAAAGAAACTTTTTACTTTCCAATCAAACTCATCAATTTTGGGGGTTATTTAATATTTAGGAATCCTTCTCAGAAAATCCTTGCCTGTCCCTGTATCTTGAAGCATCTCACCAAAATTCCAATCATAATATTCTTCACAGAACTGGACAAGCAGCTCTAAATTCCATATGGAAGCATCAAAGGTCACGAATACTGCCCCACACCCAGAAAATGGTAGAAGCAGAATGAGCAGTGCTTGAGGTACCACAATACCTAGTCTCTGAGTATACTTGAGAGACATAATGACAAAATGAGTACAGTACTGACTCAAAACAGACACAGAGAACAGAGTAGAACAGGGAGAAATAAACACAAAACTGTAGCCACCTACTCTTTGCAAAGGTGTCAAAAATATACATCAGAAAGAGGACAGCTTCCTTCACAAAAGATTCTGCAGAAACTGAATATCCACAAGGTAAGCATGAAACTAGATCCATATCTCTTACCTGCACAAAACCAAATTCAAATGCTCTTTAAAGTCCTACTTGTTCCTATCTCTACTTTTACTGATATTGGTCAACTCTCAACCTTACCTTCCTGAACTATAGCAGTAGACTCCAAATTTATCTCATTATCTCTATCCTGTCCGTGGTCTTCCAAAGTTCTCTGCTCGTGCTTCGTCAAGGACATAATTATAAGAAATAGCAAAAGTTCTTAGCAAATTGTATATGTGGTTCACAATCTGAAGAACTCAATTGCACCCCTCATGATCAGGATGTCAACTAGATATCAATGGCACCTTTTGCATCCGATTTTGTGAGGCCTTGGTGGATGTGCACATGTAAAATGTTTAAAAGCAAATCTGAAACAGAAACAATGTTTAGAAAGAACAGATAATACCCTAGCGAGAATTCATTAAGTATTCAATAATCAAATAATTTAGGCATTTAGTAAAAATACATGATGACTCATTTACACATGGTTGCCCAACAGAACTAGAAGGCAAAATGCATTTCTAAAGATGCCATGCTTTTTTGATGCTGGACATTGAGATCCAAACTGGTACTGAGCTGGAAGCTTTCTCCCTGCTGGCTTTCTCTCACAGTGTTGAAAGTTGCTATGCAGGCAGCCAAGGGAAAACAGCTACATGTGTTCTTACTCAGCTCTGGATTTGGCATGCTACAGTACCAACCTTCAGGCGGAACTGCCTTCCAAATATTTATGTTTAGAGTCAGGCATAGTGGCACACACCTGCAATTGCAGAACTTGGGAGGCAGAGGCAGGAGGCTCTCTATGAGTTCAAAGTCAGCCTGGTCTATATCTTGAGTTCCAGGACATCCAGAACTACATAGGGAGACACTCTCAAAAAACAAAACAAAATGAAATAAATATTTATGTTGAAGCAATAGATAAGTGCTGCTCTTAGCTTTGGTAAGAGAAAGTTCTTTCTTCAGTACATTATGGTAAATGAGAGAATTATGGCTGTTCAAGGTACTGAGAATCAGTAAATGATAAGTGTTTAACCCTAAACATGACATGAATATGAACCCTCTAAGTATTAGGGACATTACAGAAGAGGGAATGGAGAAAAATGAGAGCTCTACAATGGAGAGCAATTACTGCCTTGTGGGGTATGAACTTGTTATCATATACAGGAACTCGCAAGCAGCTTTGGTGGCTTACACAGGGTCTGAACAAATAAGTGCCCATCATCATTGAATCGTGGATTCAGGAGAAGAGCTCCTAAGGCCTGGCCTTCATCAAAGATCTATTGGCAGTCCGTGACTGCTGGGGGATGGGAAGTTATTGTCTTCAATGGTATAACCACTGGTAAGTTGCTCATTCTTCAGTGGATATCTCTATGGCCGTGCCAACATGGACGGTCCTAGTTGAACTCAGTGGATCACAAGACAAAAAGGCAGGAAAGTGTCAGAAAGATAAATGAAGTATGAGTGGAGCCTAAATGTATTATGAATATTTATGAAATTATCAATTAATAAATAAAAGTAAATTTAACATAAAAATAAAAAATATGCTGACTCATATCCCACTTTGGAGAAGCCCAAACAACAACCCAGCACAGTTGACATCCAATTCCACTTTTCAAATGAGCAAAGTGTTGATATGAAACTACTGCTGGCCTTCAACCATTCAAAGACAAACTTCTTGACTGGAAAAGCTGTGTGATTTGCAATAGAAAGCCTGTCGGCTGTGAAATTTATTTCTGTGTTTATTATTTTTATATCTATAGGAAATGGTTTGCGCACATTTTCTTTTTTGAAGTCTTCCAGGTTAGATACACAGAATGTAAGGACTGCCTATCACTCAGCAGAATCTATAGTTATAAATGATGTGCCCTGGATAGCTGATAAGATAGTCTAATGATACAGATAGGCAGATAGTTGGTTAGCAGAGTCCTTTTAGCTATCCACTGTGCTACCTAAGCTTGCTGAAATAGAGTTGCAACTTCTGTGAGGTGTAAGGGCTTTGAAAACAAAGCCATCCTGAAAGTCATAAGTGGCATGTCCCATGTCTCAGGGACACTAAAAGGTACACTGTGAAAAGACATCTTGGCTGTTGTGCAACCACCTCCAAGACAGCCCAGAATTCTATTAGGGACTTTGTCATTGTTTTTTTACATAAACCCAACCAACAAGCTATTGATGGTATTAGTGTCCTACACTACTGGAGGGCAGAGACTTTCCCCTTTCAAACTGACAACTTATACGTAAATTTGGGATAAACCATGAAGGTATGAAAAAGATTTTTCTTCTAGAACTATGAGCTACAGTGACAAAATATGTACTGTTTCCCCAAATATTCCACTAAGTCAAGATGCAGCCACAACTTTCAGCCCCCCAAATCATAACGTCCTGCCTAGAATGAGAAAATGGGTTACTTAAATAATCATGGCGAGAAAACTACATTTTTTAAAGCCATGAGCTATCATATAAGTACTGTGCACTAACCCAGACCCAGAAAGATGACCATGGTATGTACTCACTCATAAGTGGATACTAGCTATAAATCAAAGGATATTGAGACTATAGTTCATGGTCCTAAAGAAGCTAAGTAACAAGATGAACCCTAAGAAAAAACATACATAGATCCACCTGAAAAGGTAAAATAGACAGGATCGCCTGACAAAATTGGGAGCACTGGAGTGGGGGGAGGAGGGAGGGAAGAACGGAAAGAGAAGGGGAGGGGAGAGGAGAACTTGAGGGAATGAGATAGTCAAGATGGAGGAAGGACAGAGATGAGAGCAAGGAAAGAGATATTTTGATTGAGAGAGCCATTATGGGGCTAGCAAGAAACCTGGCACTAGAGAAATTTCCAGGAGTCCATAAGGATGACCCCAGCTAAGACCCTAAGCAAGAGAGGAGAGGGTGTCCGAACTGGCCTTGCCTTGTAATCAGACTGATAAATATCTTAAATATTACCATAGAACTTTCATCCAGTAGCTAATGGAACTCATGGTCTTGACCTCTTTGCTCATATTCTCACTCCTCCCTCTCTTTGAGAACTCAAGACCATGATGGGGACACCCACTGAAACAGTTTCCCTGAGCTAACTGGAGCTCACCGACTCCAGCCAGACAGGGAAGGAACCAGATAGATCCAAACTAATCTGCATGCAGAGGGGACTCCCACATCAGTCACCCACATTCAGAAAAGTACTTTTTAAAAAAAATAGAGAATCCAGTTGTTAAAATTTAGACTTCTTATTTTTTTACTTCTCACTGCACCAGGATTCAGGAGGAAATCATATAATATGATTGAATTGGTACATAAAACAAAATTAAATGTTTATTATAGCGCTTAGCATAGATTATAGAATATGGCCATCACTGAGAGGATTTTTCATACACGTGTACTATATATGAATCACTACCAATTTCCTCCCTTCGTTACTACTTAAAGGGCGAAACAATCCCACACCAGTTTGGATTTAAAGGGTTATTTATTTGAGGGGAAAAAACATACAGAACACCATCCTACATGACAGTCAGGAAAGGAGTCTAGTCACTGGAGCAAGAGAGAGAGAAGAGGGCTGCTGCTGCTTTTTAAAAAGAAAGAGACCACGTCCCAGTGTGCTGGTATTTCAGTGGCTATTGGCTGAAGGAATAGAAGGAGCTCCCGCAGAAGCTATTGTTGTTACTGGTCACCATGTCTCATAGTTCAGTATAGATATGAACAAAGACTAGGCAACTGTGTGTCTTCTATATATACACATATTGATGAAAACATTTTTTTATCTATCGCATCACCATGTCTACCTAGAATCCCTGCCAAGTAGACACAATTACAAAATTGCATTATGAAAATTAATCATAACGTCCCAATTTGCAGGTAAACTCCCCATAGCGGATGATGGTAGACTTGAGCCTGACATTCTGATTTTGGTCCCCAAGGTTCTTGAACTTTCTGAGATTAACAGAAACATAGTCTGGCAGAGAGGAATATAACAGAAGCTATTAAACAAGCTAAGTATCCTAGGAAGCTCTGTTCCAGGTCATTCCCATTCCAGAACACGGGCAAGGAATAGAGCTGTCAAGCAGTTGATTTTGTTTGTGCTAATGTCTTATAAAACCTCGCTTTAGCATTCCTGATAAAATAATCGTAAGGCATCATTAGGCTACATTCATGGAATGTCCTTCACTGGCCCAGCATGAAAAGCCAGCACTTCGCAGTATATTATAAAGCTCAAGTTTTTCTTCAAATTTATAACACTTGTTCCAAGAGAGAAGTGAGATTCTGACAAGCATGGGTTGGTTTCCCATTATGTTTCCTGGCTTCTTGGCTCAATAAGCCAGACCTTCAGTGGTGCCAAGCATACGTTGACTGCCCTGAATCACCCAAGGTATGCTGGAGGCCTTAGGAGACCATATGTTAGGCATCTGACATATGTTAAAAAGGAGCTGGTCATATTTCTGAAACGGATTTCCATAATGGAGCTTCGGCAGTGCTAGAATTAGCCCTGTAGCAAATCATGTTTAATTCATGCTTAATTACATTTGAATGCGTGAACTTTTCCACCAACTCTTCACAGTTATACCTCCTTTGTGGTGGTATACTTGCTGAATTTCTCTGTGCTTAAACCACAAATGCCAATGCCTTGTGAAATTTCACAATTATACTCTTCACTGTCGTTTTTCATCCAGCCATGAATCAACATAATTTGATGATAGCTGTACAATTATGAAAATATTATCAAGTAGACATCACCCTTGTGAACCTCATGCTAAGCATTATTGTAATGAAGCCAGTGAAAAGTCATGAAATTCCTAGCCAGCCTGAACTTAACAGAACATGAAGTCATTTAACTTAATTGAAAGTGTTAGCACTGAGTCTACTCAGTGATAGAAGTTCCATACAAATTAGAGTTGCTTAGAGGAGGATTGCCTCATGGTTGCCTTTTACACAGAGCAGACACAACTACCAGATTGACAGTGGCATTTCATATTCCCTCTCCTGTGTCCCTGAGAATCATCTGATTATCACCTACTGCCTTGTTGGAGTCCCAGAAAGCCACACATCAGCATGTCCTAGAATCATAGCTGAAAAGAAATGTACAAATTAACTAATTCCTACATCATTCTTGCAGACTTGCCTTGGATCACAGCTACACAGCAACTGACTGAAAGTGGAACTCAAGTGTTTTGGTGTCCCAGCCGAGAGGCTGCTGTGTGTGATCAGAGTGCCTTGTTTCAGTGGCTGGGGTTTGGAAGGTTTTGTTTTTGTTGTTGTTTTATTGTGTTGTGTTTGAGATAGGGTCGTAGTATGTACCCCTGACTGGCCTGAAATTTACTGTAGACCAGGGTAGCTATGGATTTACAGAGATCTCTTGGCTTCTACCTCTTGATTGCTAAAATTAAAGGCATGCATCCTCTCATCCAGCTAAGATTAAGTTTTGCTCCTTAAAAATGCAATACCCAAGGGTCAAATTTTGTTTCTTTCTCTATGCAAAAAGTCATTGTTACTGTTTTGGTTTCAAGCCAGAAAATTTCATAGTTCATGGCTCTTTTCTAGAGATTTACACTATTGCTTTTATAGGTGAATATTGCTAAGATGGAAACAGTTAAGTTATATACATCAGAGGATAAATGATAAATATTTCAAAGACCCCATTCGCATAGATGTCAAGTCACAAGACAGAGCCTGAATGAACAGGACAAAAAATCGGCAATATTTTGTGGAGGTCACTAAGAGAAGAAGGAATGAGACATGATACACAGAGAAGACAATGGTGGGCACTAGGAATCTGAAAATCTGCAAAGCAGACAAGCTTCAGAGGGGCAGAACTAAGGACTTATTATGGGTTTTGAAAAATGCAAATAAAACATGGTGATTAAGAAACATGGAGTGCGTGACTAATGTACACACTAGGACTATGACTCGTGACCCATCCTCAAATTCCCTTCTGTGAGAGTTATACAACCACATATTTTTCTTTTCACCCCCTTTATATGCAGAAAAGGTAAGAAAATTTCTGCATTTTCTTAACATGTGCATCTGAGATCTTCTCTGGGCATTTATTGCCAAAAGGTGGTCAGTTCCCAAGCAGAAATTCTACATTCCATGCTCAGTTCAGGTGGTGGAATAAAATTCCCTCAACTAGTCAGTCTCTCGTAACCTGCTACAAAACCTCCTCAATGTTTTGATCCATTCCAAAGTCCACAAAACTGAGGAAAAGAACCACAGCTACCTCTCATCCCTTTTATTCATCCTTCACATCACAACCCACACATGCAAGCTAGAAGAAATAAGTGATGATGGCCATGTTTCAAAGCTCCTATTCAGTGTCATGCACTGAATCAAATGGGAGAAACGTAACAGGAATGGGCAATTCCTATTGAAAGGTAACTCTTGGGTTAAGAAGGAGGCATTATATATACAAATCACACTCCAGTGTGTCTAGGTTGATCCAGCAAGGCTCTGTGTAGTTGAGAAGAACAGAACAAAATATCACACACAGGTTTTTTTTTTTCCACGAAATCCCATAGCACAAGAGAGAAGAGAGGGGGCTCTTTGCGAGAGAAATAGTGGTAGAATCAAGATCAGAAAAAGGGGACCAAAGAGAAATTGGCATGGAATGATGAATGAATGAAGAAGAGAGAATATTAAGTTATAATTGTAGTTGTATGAGTGCTATGTCCTGAGCATAGTACCAGGATTTATGCACATTATCTTATTTCATGTTTTAGACTTTAGATGTCGAGGAAGAAATGACCATGCTTACTCGATTGATACCTATCTCCAAGACCTCAGTTGTGCAAGAGGCTAAGCAAAGGCACATCATTCTTGGATGGCAGGAAAAGTTAGTCCCTAGAGTTCTATAGTAGCCAGTCAGTGACAGAAGCACCTGAGCAGTTTCTTCCTCGAGGAACTTTATCTACCATTGTATCATCTTTGCTTTGGGTGCCCTCTCATAGGTGCCTCGCCTCCCAAGATAGAGCAAATTACCAATACTCACTCTTTTCGCCTTGAACAGTGGCTTTCTTGTGTCCTGAGCAGCTTCACATTGTTGCCCTTAGTGAGTGGTCAAATCCCAACCCATTAAATCGTCAGCGTGCAAGCCTCCAAAATGCCTGAGCGAGTGTAGCCAGGGAAACCCACTGTGAACTGATACATTCTCAGAATGGACAGTCATAAAAACGCTCACCCCTTTCACACATCCGAGAGATTTTCCAGGTGCAATGTCACCCCGCCACACAGAGAACACAGGTGGAATGGAGAGATTAGTGATACAAAGACAAGAGTGGTCAGAAAGTGGCAGAGGGCAGGGGAACAACAGCACTTACCATGCTAAGGACATTTCCACCCAACACGGGCCAAAGCTCTGTCTGCCAGCTTTGAAAATTCTGGCCACAATAGGCCCTTGGTTTGCCAGAATAAAAGAGATTCTATTGTGCAGTTCTCTCTAGGCTCAGGGCAATAATTATTAACCGTGGCTTCCACGGGCTAGGATTATGCCAGGTGGATAAAACCATGGGCTTTAATCTGCTTGATCTGAAATGTCAAATTGGGCCTAAGCACTTCCTAGTGCTCTAAAGTGCTCCTGGGAGAGCCAAGATCTTGTTGTCATAAACCTTCTGCTCTCAACTCAGCCTTTTCTTTTACATTTCCACATTAATTAGAATTCTTTGCGAGGGGGAGAATAATTGTTCTGGCTATTATGTACAATCAACAAGACATTTCCAAGCCTTTACCCAAAGTTCAGCTATTAGACCGCAGTCGGCAGGCCTTCTGCTTACCCTCGCTTAGCCCTTTGCTCTTGCTGAGTGGACAATAGTCAAACTGTGGTTCTGAGATGGGAAAGATATTAGACCTCCTCCTACCTTTAATCTCTGGGCCTACAGGGAACCCAGGTTGGGAAACCAAAGATGAGTCCTCCTCCTGGGACCAAAGCAGCTTATAACTCACTTTTATCAAACGGACAGATCGAGCCCTTCAGAGGCACATGGGAAACAAGCCTGAAGCAACACAGGGTCATTTCAGAAAACTGAGGCACACCCAGGCTGGCAGTGTGGACCCTCAGGAACGAGGTGGGTTGGTTTTCACAAAGCAACAAAATGAATGCAGAGCCAGAAGAGCAAGAGGGCACCGGCCTCTCCAGATGGAGACTCTGGATGGTGCTGCACACTGCTGGGTGTGCCAGCTTGACGGGGGCTTGTCACTGCCACTCATATGTCATTAGGACCATGGCCATCATGCACAGGAGGTTACTAAGCCCACAAAAAGAAAAAATTCGTTACTTTAGCGTGTCCCTCTGCTCTGTCTAGGTTTTTGAATTGAAGAATTCTATTCCAAGAGTAAAGATGTTTGGCTATGCTCTCAAGGAACAAGCAAACTATCTGAATTAGGGAGTCAGACGGCATTGTTGATGTGTGAGGACCGACAGCTTTCCGTTCTGCACACCCTCACTCCATGCTGCCATCCAGAAAGCCCAGGTGCCCCCTCCATTGGCACTGACAATTACTTCAAACCAAACAAGCTACTAGCCATGGATGGTAACTCTCACCCCGGTCATGGCTTCCTAAACCCTATACAATCTTCTTTCTCCACTTTCTTAAGCTGTTTAAAGACCGGCTTAGAAGCACACATAGCTGTCTATAGAGGACACATCCTATAGATATCAGACATTTTCACATCCTTTTGGTGCTTGTATTATACCATCTCTGCCAAATTTTGAGCTGGGGATTGACCCCACCTCTGTAAGTTGAACACAATTGTTTAAAAGGCATAATAGCAGAGGCATTTTAAAGTATAATCAGGGGAGACTCCAAAAATGTATCTTTAAGTCCAGAAAACAATTGCAAAATAACACTAATTCGAGATTCCATTTATATAAAACAACCATTTGTCATCGCTAGGAACGAAGATAGATACATAAAGAGATGCCAGTGAGCAATGAGTATGTGGGAAGGTAGATAATATAGAGAGGCAGGATGATAGGGAGATAGAAGATAGATAGAAAACACACAGATTGATTGAAAATTTATTAGTCTTAGCTTGTCCTATGCAAGGAAAAAACAATAAAAACTAGCTTAGAAATTACTTTCTCTCATGTCTTGTTCTTATTTTATTTTGGTCAAATGATCTTTTATTGAGATATTTTGCCTTATGTTTCATTACTATAGCTGGGCATTCCACTGCACCACTGTTGATATTGTCTATAATGTCACCATGGTTGGTACTCATCTATATTGTAGCCCAGAGACTGTCAAGTGCCCAGAATCTCTTGAGTAGTGCAGAGTGTTTTCTGGCTAAAGAGTGGTGCTGTGTCTGTTGGCCAGTGTTGACAATCTCATCAAATGTGATGTTTTCACTGTGTTTAATGTTTTTCTGCTTCTTTCCATTTCTTGACGACTTCTCCAGGGCATTGGTGACCAGAGAAAAGACAGAAAGTATGACTTTAATATAAGCCTGTCCTGAACCGTCAGTTTCCCTGCGACCCTCAGACCTTTCTAATCACTTGTTGTTATGAGAACATCATCACCAGGCTGTCTTAGAGACAGACACGGGGTACTGATCTGGGGAGCCAAGGTGGATGTGACACCAGTCTTACCTCTGGTGCGCTTCAGATACTTGACTTTCCTGTGTTTGGGATGGAACTTGAGAAGTACGTGGAGAAAGCTGTTGTAGGAGAAACGTGAATTCAGGAGCACCAAAGAAATTTGCACTGTAGCCCCCTCCAAGCAGAAAGCCAAAAGCTTACTGTACTTACATAAGTCTTAAATCATTTACCATAATATGTTATTTTATTTAAGGCACTGCCAAAAAGGAAGAGAAAATATTGAGCCTGAAACAATTTTAAACTAATTAAAGCGGTTTTTACTCATCAGCTGAGCAAAATATTTTTCAATGAAGGTAGCTCACATTTTGTAAGGTTGTTAGAAAGTAAGCATTTCTGGTGAACTGTGTCAAAGACTGAGTGACTTATACAAATAGCCTCAAAAACAACCAAACCCTTTGACCCCTTAACTTCATGTCTAGAAACCAATCATAAAGTGAAATAATAACAACATAAAGGCAATACATATACATACTCTCCTCCCATTATTTTTACAGTGAATTTTCATTGCTAGCAGTAGAAATGTACACATAGTTTAATCTAGGAAATAGGAAGACCGTGTGAACAAAGGCCTCAGCTCCGCTTCTCTTCATTCCTTGCTGATTTTTCTGATATGTAGTTCTGTTATCTTTAAGTCACAAACTGGTCTGCTATTTCTGGAGTCACCAATATTAGGTATGAAGTGCTGATCTCATTATTGTAGCTGAGATATTGCCTCTTCCCTCGATGTCATTCCTGCCCTTCCTATTTGCCTTTTCCTTTTTGACAGGAGCTCACTATGCAGCCTCGGCTGACTTTGAACTCACTATGTAGACTCTCATCCTCGCTTTCCATCATCTCTTCCTCTCAATGTTGTTACAATACACTCTTCATTCATATTCATTGTAAATCCATTCATTGGAAATACTTAATTCCATTAAGCCAAGGGAGAACTGGGCAACAATTTTCTTTCTTTTTTTGTACAACATTTTGCTTAAAGTTAATCATCCTTTTCTATGTCATTTTCATAACTTCCTGGTGTTGCCAGATGTGTAGTATTTGGCTCCCCTTCCAAGAGCTCCATTCTGTGCTAGACAGATAGCAGCTACCTGGATGTTCTCTTCCTGTTTTCTTAAGTCTGTTCAAACATGACTTCCATTAACTTCACCAATGGGAGAATAAGGGAGGAGCCCTCTCCATCCTTTTTCCAGTGTGTGTGTGCCTGAGAAGATCTTTGTTGTTTCTTTTATAACTGTTTCATCTTTGTCTTTAGTTTCTCATTGGTTTGATGCTGGACTTTCTGGATTGATCTAACTTACTTCGCTTTATTTTCTGTCTCTTTATGCTTTGTTTGCTGAGGGTTTCTCAACTTCATCCTGCAATCGTTGTATTGATTTGTTTATGATGCTACCATAGTTCTAATTTTAAGGGTCGTTCTGATTCCTTGATTATTTCTTTTTATAGCATCTTCTGTTTGTTTTATAGATGCAGTATTTTTTATTGCTCTAAAGATATTAAATATAGATTTTTGTTTTCTTCTTCATTGCCTCTGTTTTTTATGGGTCCTTTTGTTCCGTTTCTTTCACTTTACTATTGGATAAAATCCCCAAATATATAGCAATGCTTAGATCTTCATGTTGAAGGCCAACAATATCAGAACCATTGATTGGATGTTTAGTGTTCATGATGAAGATGCATCCTCCAGTAAAAATATAATATTCATGAATGAGATTTGTCAGCAATGGGCCAGATTGGATGATGTTTTGATTTGAAGTAGACAAGTCTCAATGAGTGAATAGTCACTGTTATTTTGAGATCTCTACACTAGAAGTGTTATATTTCTTCAGGATTCTCTAATTCCCAGCTAGAGGTAAAGGGAATGAGCTAAAAGGCACCATATGGCTAGCAATTAGGATTCTAGAAGTTGGACAGGTAGAGACCACTGAGGATTCTAAAGACTAGTGTACAGAGATTTATGCAATTGCCATGAACTCAGCTCCACATCCTCCTCCATTCCTGCTTACTTGAGCTTTGATATTTGCATGAGGTAGAGAAGGGAGACAGAAAACTGGACAGACAGTGCAATAAAGGGAAGTAACTAAAGGGACTTTTTGGTTAGTGGAACAGTGTGCCTACTCCTCAGAATGTATAGCTCTGCAAAAGCAATGTAGTTTATTGATACTTTGGGTTTCCTGAAGATGAATCCTACTCTTAGGACTAGCTCTGGCCAGCATAAGGAGATAAAATGTTGTAAGCCAGCTAAAAAGCACCAAGCAGCAGCCTCACATACAGCTATATTGCTAAAATAAATCTTCCTGGTAGCTGGTCTGGAACTCACGGTTTCTGTATTGAATTTAGCCTATTTTTATAGTTGGACATTCCTATAAAGACACTTATTACACACTGCACGGACCTGATTATGAACAGTAACTACAGAAAGTGAATTATGCAAAAGGAAGATCTTGCATTGTTAATAAACATGCTTGTTAACAAATACACAACAGAGAAACAATACACTAGGAAACAGTCACTATTCCCCCAACAAGCACTGATTCTTCTGAAAAGGGTACTTTTTATAAATAACTATAGCCTTGGGCAAATTTCCATAAATGATATCCTGTAACTTCAAGCCACGGAAGTCATGAGAGTTTTACCTTGATTCTGCATTAGAGGAAAATGAGTCAAAGCCTCCTTGCCCTCTTCAGGACTCCTTGTTCTAAACAGGCTCACATCACTATCAAAAAAAAAAAGAAGAACTCAGAGAACATTTCAAAATACAGGAAAGAGTTTCAGATCCAGAGGAAGTGATAGAGTGCCATAGAACACTGTCTTCAGGCATGGCCTGACTATTGAATTCTGTAAAGTAGATCATTCATTCATCCACACACAACCCACGCTGTAGAGGAGCCTCATCTGGTTAGCCAACATCTTCAAAACAAAACCCTAGATTTTCCAAAGAAGAAAGAGTTCGGCCCCAAAACTAAAACACAAAACCTCTGCCTTAATATGACATTCAAAGATACAGATAACAAAATCAAAAATAGACAGATGGCTCTGCATAAAACTAAAAAGTTCTTGCATGGTGAGGAAACAATAGTTAGTTAAGAGAATGGGAGAAATATTGTATGTACATCAAACATTTGGCAAAGGTTAATACTCAGATCAAACTACTCAGTAATAAGATACCTCATAAGTCAGTAAAGGATGTGAAAAAGACCTGAATAGGCCTATCTATACTTCTGTCAATATCACTAAAAAGGATAAGCAAATTTCCGACTGGTACAGTTTAAAACCCTCAATATCTAGTAATCAAAGAAATGCAAGTCAAAACCACAAGGAAATGGTGTCTCATATGTGTTAGAATGGATAGATTCCAGAATTTTTAAAAGAGAATGTGGCTGATGAGGATGGGGAGTGTACTGGCTGGTTTTATGTCAACTTGACAGGAACTAAGGTCATCAGAGAGGAGGGAGCATCAACTGAGAAAATGCCTTCTTAACATGGGGCTGCAGGCAAGTCTCTAGGACGTTTTCTTAATTAGTGATTGATGTAGAAGGGTCCCCTCCATTATGGGTGGTACCATTCCTTTGCTAGTGATCCTGGGTTGTATAAGAAAGCAGTCTGAGCAAGTCATGAAGAACAAGCCAGTAGGCAACATTCCTCCATGCCTTTGAATCAGGTCCTGCCTCTAAGTTCCTGCTCTGCTTGAGTTCCTATTCTGATTTCTTTGGTGATGAACAGCAATGATGAAGTGTATGCCAAAAATCTTTTGCTACCCAAGCTTAGATTTAGTCATAGTGTCTCATCACAGCAATAGTAACCCTGACTAAGACATGGAGGAAGGAGAACCCAACGTACCCTGTACAATGTATTAGTGAAAATGTATTAGTACAGATACTATGGGGAACAATTTAGAGAGTCTTCAAAAAAATTTTTTTAAAAAATAATAACTACCATATAATCCAACCCCCATTATCCAAGAGAGATCTGCATTCTCAGAGTCATTTCAGCACTGCCCACCATGGCAGAGTACAGATTCAAACTGACCATAAACCAATGAGTGGGTTCTTTATGAAAGTAGTGTAGCACACTAAGTGTTTCGTCTTAAGAAATGAATAAAAGCCTTTTATACAAAGCAACCAATATAAATCTGAGAGACTTGTGTGGAATGAATAAGAGCAGCACAAAAGACAAAGGGACTACATATTATCACTTGGATGTAGAACTTCGAAAAGTCGATTTTACAAGCAGCAAATGCAGTGGCAGTTACCAGAAGTCACACTGAGGCACTGAAGGAGATGCTATCTTTCACTAATCTCTTTTAGATATTAGGCGTAAGAAACAAGGTTTGTCATACCACTTGATGGCTGCAGGTAATAACAATGACCAGTATTACCCATTTCAAAGTTGCTAGATCAGTGTATTTTACGTTTTCTCACCACAAATAAATAGTATGTATATGAACTGTCAGATTAATTAAGTCGTTCTGTTATCAATCTGTAGATATTTAAGAACAGTGTCTTGTATAACATAAAGTATGTATTTTTTTTTTTAC
This sequence comes from Microtus oregoni, assembly GCF_018167655.1. Lineage (NCBI taxonomy): Eukaryota > Metazoa > Chordata > Mammalia > Rodentia > Cricetidae > Microtus > Microtus oregoni. The sequence continues at coordinate 23,801,784 of NW_024543060.1, forward strand.
TTTCAACAATCTAAAAAGTAATAAGAGAGGGGAAAGAGAATCTCGCCTTAGTCTCCGAATCTGCAGCCTGCTTACAAACCTCAGTGAGTTTCAAGAATTACATAATAAAATTCCTTATAATTTATCAATCTCTTCATCCAAATATAGGTCTTATGTAAGTACATGTACATATAGGAATGTGTGTATGTGTATAAATGTATAGGGCATGTTCCCTTGTCAAAGAACTATGTATATGTACAAAACTGTGTATATAGGCACACATGCATGCACGCACACATACAAAATCACCCCAGCTTCCTTTTGCCTCTATCCCTGTGGGGGGAAAAATTGATGACTAGCAACTACAAACATGGATAAAAAAAAAAAACAACACGTGTGCTGAATTCAGTGGGACTCCGATATCATAATCATAAAACTGAAAAACACGTAGAGCTAAAGAAGACACTTAGGGATGCATACCCATGTGGGGAAATAGCAATGAGAAGGGTAGATCACAGTCCGGGTGCATAACTGCACAGGGCCTCAGTGTGTGGCATCAGGCAAGGAGAGCACAGATCGTTTTTTGTGGTGTTGGTAATGGACTGCTTCTTAGGTATGGTGGTAGGTTTATGAGTATTCATTTTATTATTACGCTGTATATATTATACATGTACCTTAAAGGCAGCCTTTTTATGAAGCAAATATTTTATGATTAAAACTTCTTTTTAATAACAAATCTTATAAGCACCTATAAAAGAACATCACACCGCCCTCATTTTGGTGGCTTGGTGACTGGTTTTTAACATAAAATATTTCTTCCTGGAAGCCTCTCTGTTCCTTTTTCTTAGCAGCACTCGGGCCTCTTTTACCCTTGTCCCCCTTGTACTTTTCACAGCTTCTAATCCATTAACCACTCTGACATATGGATTTAAATGCCCTTCTTATTACACTCTGTCAGATCCAAGTTCTCTAAGGCTGATTTTCCCAACCTTCTCCTTCATAATAGGTAGCTTTTCTTATAATTTTCATTTCCCACCCCCTTGTCTGGCTATCCTGCAATCCATTTCCTCTCATCTTGCCCTAACTGAAGGATGTCCCAGAGAGGGGCCCACATTCCCAGTGCCTCCTTGTGCTTGAATTCTTTTCTTAGCCTTCTTCTTTTGCCCAAGTCATTCATTTGGCTCAAAGTTCACACACAAACCCCTAAATTTCTTTCCCTCAACTCTCTCTTTGACCTTTTCTAATCAGGCTTTTATTCACTTTAGTCATCTGAAATACAAAGTCACAAATTACCTCTTCCTGGGGGCTAAGACTCCTGGCCTATGGGCCAACCTTTGCCACAGACCTTGCAGCTGGTCTTGAAATTCTCTCTCTCTCTCTCTCTCTCTCTCTCTCTCTCTCTCTCTCTCTGTGTGTGTGTGTGTGTGTGTGTGTGTGTGTTTCTCTCTTCCCCTCCCTCCTTCTCTCTCTCTCTCTCTCTCTCCTGATGGTTCCCATAAGGGGTAGCAGTAGGAAAGAAAAGGCATACAGAAGGCTACCCGAAGTCTTTTGCATGCAACAAGGAAGCTCCCAGCTAAGAGAGGAGGCTGGAGATGAGAATGAGTGTTCCATTTAAAAGTTGAATAAAGAATTGATCGAGCACACTGAAGTACCTTGAGGAAAGAAAGAACTGCCAATGATTAGAAAGTGCAGACTTTCTTTCAGATAATTTTTTCAGCAATTTAACAAATAGTAGTTTTAAATAGAAATTTTGAAGGCATTTGAATTGAGTCCAAACTTCAGGATAATAGCCTGTCCTCTCACCTCTATATGTTTCTGAACAGCATATTTGAGTTTTAGTTTTAGAATTAAATACACAAGCAGCATATTTGAAATGGTCTGTCTGACTGGTTTTTATTTTGATTTATAACAGGCCAAAAATAATCTCTAAAATCACTTTCGAATATACGTCTTCCCTAATAGTCATGATTTGCTTGTTATCAAATATTCAGACTGGATAGTTTGTTTTCAAGTCATCTATGGAAGTTACACTTGTTGATGACCTGCAGGCCAGCATTGGAAAAACCCTCTCTTAGTGCTCTGCCAAGGGCCACATTGGTGGGGTTCTCCTTGTTTCTCTGGCTCCCACTTCAGTAACAGTATAGGGGCAGTGAAGATCAATTAAGGAAAATTGTCTCTTTCTGTTAAAGAGAATGCTATCTCCAGCCTGGGTGGAGACCAAACACTCCAGGTAGACACTATGCAGAGGTACTCACTATATTACATAAGCCAGTGCTTTTTCAGGCTATTTGTTAGGCTAGGAAACTCAATTTATAAACAGCTTTTGACTCCACTTTTAAGAAAGGACAACTGCATCCCCTGGGTGGACACATAAACTGTGCCTCTATGAGGCACCAGCTCTCTAGTGTAGATTGATAAATGACTTCTCCATGAGACTAGAAAGTCTTAGAAGTTTTCTGGGGTGAGTTGAAACTGTGGGGACACGTGGTCCTATTAAAATGATGTCAGAGAAACAGGGCCTGTTACGGGAGGTCCTCCCACTCCTCCAGCCTATTGCCGCTGAGATATCAGCCCATTGGGGCGTGGTCTCTCTCCCTTTAAAAAAAGCAGCCACTTCCCTCTCCTCTCTCTCTTCACTTCCTGCTCCGCTGGCGACTAGACTCCCTTCCTGGTTGCGCAGAGGGCTGACGGTGATCTGTAAGTTTTTTCCCCTTTAAATAAATACCACCCTATTAATCATAATTCCAAACTGGTGTGGCATTGTTTATGACTTACGCCTTCAAGGGCCCACATATCAGACCAAGAAAAGGTTGTAACTCTCTCACCCAGATCCCATACAACAGTGGTCACCTAACACTGCCTTGGCATGGCCCCACACCAACATATCATATGAAATATGGTGTGTACATAGAGGACCAACAAGCAGTGGACTGTATGAATGTCCCTGGAGCTTCAGATAGGCTAGGTCCTTTTATGTTGGGACAGTATGTTCTACTGCCTACCCGCTCACAGGTTTGCCCCTCTGGGATTAGAATCATAATTTTCTGCTCCTGAACAAGCTTAGAGTTTAACCTGGCAGCAGCATTTTCCTCCTGACAATGGTCTGACTCAACCATTACCAATACAGACTACTTCTCATGACCTGAGATAAATGCTTTATCTCTACAGACCCTTTCACTTGTATCCATTCTGCAAACCATATATAGGCATATAGATATTTAGATAGATTTACCATGTGGTTTGTGATATGAAAATTAATGTTAGTAATTAAATAGAAATAAAGGGTCCTGCATTTGCCTTGGCCAGGTTTCCAGGGTAGGCAGGATTTTATGGCTAATTGTTGACATTGAAATAGGTAAGGGCTATGAATTTATTGTTTTTTAATTAATTCTAACATTGCAGAAAGACATACAAGTGTTCATCTATTGCTAGTATAACACCCTCATAACACCTTTTAGTCTGAAATAATTTTCAGCACCCAGAAAAGTTACATGGACAACATAAACTTAATACCATTAGCATAGGCACACAGAGAGATACTAAAATTTGCACTATTTGGTACACCTTTTACTTTCCGTGTGTTATTGTTGTGTTAACCTTTCCTGAGGAGATACAAGAGAATGTCCATTTCTCTAGATGAACATCAAGCGTGATTTCATCGAAGTCTAACTTGGTGAGATCATTGAATCTCTTGGACTTTCTTAAAGAACGTGGGTCAGAAACTACTTACAGGAGTGTGGATAACCTCACCTTTCCACACCACATGCACAGCTGCATCATTTTAAAGTCCTTCCTTGTCATGGTTGGCGATCTTATGGAAGCTGTATCATGGAGGCCTGCTTTCAATTAATCTTATACTTCCTATATGGCATCCCCCACAACCAAACCACCTGCAGCTGGGGGAGAAGGTAGAGAAACAATAGCTGTACTCCCTTGCCTTGAGGCCCTCCCCTCCTTTACCTACTAGGAAGTATCAACAGCTTCATCACCATTTCCACAGGCCTGACGATCACTGTATGGCTCTATCCTGCTTAGGCTGTCAGGCTATGGACAAGGTTGCTATGGGAACATCTTCTCTGGGATAGGAAGTTAGTACAAGGTGTCCTTGGAATCTGCTCTTGGGCAGATGTCACGGGTACTGTACTCTGTGTGAAATGTTATTGAGGTTGGCTCTAGAAAATATAGAACACTAGATTAAGCATTTTTATATTTACTTTAACAGACTTAGGTTCACAGTTTTAGACTTTCAGAAATTGAACATTCAATACAGAAAACCATACCCTTATTTCATTCCTACCCTACCTATTCCTTATTATCTTGCATCAGTGTGATTCATTTGTTATTACTCCTGACTCAGTATAAACAAACTAATATTGATATATATATATATATATATATATATTTTTAAATTTCTAAAAATCTTTATGATTATTATGTATGTGATGGGAGTGGTTACATGCATGTCGAAGTCAAAGGACAACTCTGGGGACTTGGTTCAATCTTTCCACCTTTCTATTGCTTTCAGCGATCCAAAACAAGTCACCCAGCTTGCATGGCAAGCCCTTTCACTCACTGAGCCATTCCCTCAGCAACTAAGGGTATATTTTTAATAAATAAACTTGGGAGTTTACTTTAATATTTAGTCTCTATCTTGTACAGTATTATAAGTATTGGCAAAAGCATAATACTGAGTATCTGTCATTATAATATAATATAGAATTTGTTCACCTACCAAAACTCTCTTTCTGTTCATCTATTCACCACCTTCCATTTCTGCAAAGAATGTGGTAACCATGGATTTAAACTTTAAGAGGGAGAGAGACAGAGTCAGGGAGACAGAGAGTAAATATCTGGGTTGCTGACAAACAGATTTCTTGAAAGTCACAACTCTTGAGATGATTGTATGAGAGTCATTTGTGCTTTATGTGCCCAAGCTACAGTGGTTTCCCCTCTAGTCCTTCAAAAACCCAAGATCTGTTTCACTCCTAATTCTGCACTCTGGTCCACATCTTTCTCATGTTGCAAATGAAAGCAAGCATCTCTGGTCATCATACCAAGACCCTTATTCCTTTAATATTACCTTTACAATATATAGGAGAAAAACCTCGGACAGAAATCCTGAAGTTTTGTTCAAGGGTAATAGAACAAAAAAAAATCCATCATGACATTTAAGATAATTGACTACATAGCTCTGCTAACACTTGAACTAAGAAACCTAACAAACTGGATAAAAAAAAAAAAGTTACTGCTCTCACCTCTATAATCTAGAAGACTTGTTTTCCATCTGAAAACCTAGAAATGAATAAATCATTGCATACAAATTCCACATAAATGAAATGTCCCATGGTGAGGCTTTAAACAGAGCTTTCTGTCTTATTTAGGGATGTATTTTCTGCCTTGGCCATGTTATGTGAAAATATTAGTAAGACTGTTAGGAATACCTTAGTAACTTTTGCAAATATAATTTGTAATATTGAATATAGATGAAAATAAACACTTTCCAAATCCAGTTGCAAAAAAATGAATACATAGTAGTGCATAACATAATGTATCTATTATGTATCTGAAGAGTTATGAAAAGACCTGAAAAAAATTGAGATAAGAAAAGTAATGTAGGATTTTCTTAATCATTTTCTTCTGACTATAGAGATTGGACACACAAAAGCTCATATATTGAATTAAGAAATGAATAAATAAAAGAAACCTGTTATAATCCCACTATACACTAATAATCATCATCTTTTTTATGAAGGATGACATAGCTGGGTCACATCATGAAAATAACTCTGCATACCAATGCTTGTCATCTGATTGTTCTGAGTTCTCCTTTTCAGTAAATAATATTCAAAAGTGGAATTTCCAGGATCTGCTTTGCAATATCAGTCTACATATATACCTGATTTATTTAATAGCACTTTGTATTTATAATTGTAAGTTATTTCCAATTTCTAATTATAATGATTAATGTTACAAGTTTCTGGTTTTAAGATGTTAAGACACAAGCTAACTTTCTCCTTCCCTAACTCTAGCTAGCACATAAGAAAAAGGGTTTTCTTTACAAAAAAAAATGGTTCTTAAGAATATCTCAGAAAATATCTCCAACATTTGGGGAGAATGATTGAGGATAGAGGAGAATAGCTAACTCAATGGAGAAAGGCAGGTTGTAGAGCCCAGTTCCATCGGATAATTCTGCAAAACATTTTCATAGCACAAATATTTTCAGGCTTGGGAACATTGTAGGAGAATGGATGGGAAGATTATAAGAGTCAGAGGAGTTTGTTGTGACGATGTGTCTCCTAATAACATCAGAAGATACATCCATAAAGTCTCACCAACATGACAGCCCAAATGTGAGCTGAACAAGGATGACATCAACAAACATATCAAACTGGACAGGGGAAAGCCCGCAAGGCATTCACCCTACACTAAGAACTATAGGCAGTTGAGAAAAGCTGGGAGGGGGAGGTGGTCTTTCCCTGGGAAGAGCATACCAACTGGTGTGCCAAATGCCCATCCCTGAAAAACAGACATACAAGTAGTAGTATATGGACTCAACAGGTTATATTTAGTAACAGATATATGTATACAAATGCATATGTGCATTTAACAATAATTAGTGAAAAGAGAGGCAATGAATTTGAAGGAGAAAGGGAGAGGCATATGAAATAGTTTGGAGTGAAGAAAGGGAAGGAGAAATGCTGTGGAATAATCCTTTTGTACCTTGAAGATTTGTCACTTAGATTGCTTTAATAAAAAGCTGATTGCTCAGTAGCCAGCCAGGAATTAAAGGCAGGACAACCAAACTAAGAGAATGATGGGAAGGAGAATGGTGGAGTCAGCAGAGATGCCAGCCAGGCACAAAGGAAGCAGGACAAGTAGAAACTGAAGTAACAAGCATGAGCCACGTGACAAAGCATAGGTAGAAATGTGGGTTAATATAAATGTAAGAGTTGGAAAGTAATAATCCTGAACTATCTATTGAGCATTTATAATTTATTTTAAGTCTCCAAGTCAGTTTTTGGGAAGTGGTTACTAGTTACTTGGGAGCAGGCGATCAGGACAGGAAACTTCTGCCTACAGAAAAACATGGTATTTGAATTATACTCTCAAAAATAACAACAAAAACTAAATCAGAGATACACACATAGGAATATAAATTCTAAACCTTCAAGCCAGCATGGATGGTGCAAGCCTATAAGCCCAAACATTTTAGAGACTGGGGCTAAAAGTTAAGAAGTTCAGGTCATCTTTGGTTACATACTAAGTTTGAGGCTAGCCTAGACGACAGGAAAGAGTCTCAAAAACAAATGAAACAAGCAAACAAAACAGTAAGTTTGCAGTATCTCTAATCTTCAATATTTGTCTTTCCTTCAAATAAGCTAAATTATTGGGTTTATTTCACCTCTAGACAAAGAACTGTCAGGCCTTTGCCTGTCCTGACTGCCTTGAGCCTGCAGTTGGCACTGAAGTAGCCCCTATTTTGAGCAATGACAAGAATATCTTGTAACATCTCCCTTGCTTTGAACACCCCACAAAAACTTTAAAAACTCTACTCCAACTTCAAGGAACCCAGCTGCTTCCAAGGAACCAAAAGAGCCATGGCAGCCACTTTAGAGGGTTTTTCAGGAGCCAGGGCAATAGCAGACATTTTCATTGCCTTTGGAAGACAATACTCCAGTTAGGGTCAGCACTGATGGCACTGCTCAGTCTGTGACTGAGGAGAGGATGCTTCTTCTCAGAGACTCCACAGGACTTTCCAATGGTGCTCAAGAAAGACTTGCAGTTGGTAGAACTAGAAACTGCACATTTGAAAACTGCAATGATTGGGATTATAATCAATGAACAATTTGCACACCTACCCAGAGGTTGTCCAGGAAGCCAGGGAATTTTCTCTTATGTGTGCTAATCTCTGGCATTGCACCACTAGAACAAACAGAAATTGCTCCTGACTGTTATCTTTGTCTGTCTGTGATCCTTTGCATGAATAAAGCCGACTGGCTTGGTTGCAGGGAAAGCAGACAGAACCTTGCAGCTTCCAGGGACAGTGGTAGTGGAGAGAGGGGGTCCTCAAGGGCTAAAGAGAAGGAAAACAAGGAAGAGTCACATGGACTGGTCAATGTCCCTATGGGTATGTGTAGGGTGACCAGGACACTCATGTGAATGTGTGGACTGACCATGTGTCTCCGACAACTCTCTCTTTTCCCCTTCTATTTTAGCTGCCACTCCCTAGTATCTTAAAGCACCCAAACAGGATGCATGTAGCCATATGTAGGAAACAGAAATGCCAAAAACATATAAAAGCCTCAACCTGATGTTGCTCAAGGTTCTATAGCTTCTGGATATTAATCTTCTAAATGTCTACTGGAAAATATAAGAAATTTCTCCTTGTCAAAAGTAGTCTGGAGCCGTGCTTTTTTTACATTAAGTTAAAAATAAAGTACATATTTTAAAAAATAATCTTTCTCATTAAATGAGAAGTAGAACCCCATGCTGAGATTTTGTCTGGCTTGAGCATGTTTACAGGTCATATGCATGCTGTCGCAGACTCTGTGAGTTCATACACACATCTGCCCCCTGCCTTGACTGCAAAACATTGTGTCCTTGAAGTCATCTGCCACCTCTGGCTCCTATAATCATTCTGGGCCCTCTTCTGCATAGACCCTGAGCTCAAGAGGCAGGGCGTGGCCTATGCAGCATATTCAGGGCTGAGCATTCTGCAGTTACCAGTTGTGGATCTTGGTGTTAGTTGCTATCTACTGCAAGAAGCAGCTTCTCTAATGGAGGTTGAGTGATTCACCAATCTATGGCTAGAGCAATATATCACATTAGGAGTCATTGTATTGCTATGTCCATTGAGCAGAATAATAGTGGTAGGTTTTCTCCTAGGTGCAGAAAAGCTTAGGATTTGTATTGGGAGCTTTTCTTGCTGCTGTGACAAGACATTGACAGAAGCACCATAGGGGAGAAAAGATTTATTGCAGCTCATGAGTTAAGGGGTGCCATCTCCAGAGCAGGGAAAGTTGTGGGGCTCTGTTTGTGGCAACAGGAGTTTGAAGTATCTTGGTAGATCTGGAAACAGAGCACCTATCCAAAAGAGAAGCCACATCAGAACCCTTAAAGACCTGACCACAAAATTTGGGGGGCTCATGGTCAATCATCTAAAATGTGCCAATGGCTGGGAACCAGGAGTTCAACACATGATGTTATGTGGAATAAGTTGCATTCAAACCATAAAAAAGATTTGAGAAAAATCCTTTCCAATCAGGAAGCAGAGGTTTCTAGGAAAAGCTCTCCCCCTCCTCGGGAATAGCACACACATGTAAACACACATGTGAGCACTCTCACACACACACACACACACACACACACAAACACAAATATTACTGGCCGGGTGTAGTTTTGTTCAGCACAGGTTTCGATATCTTTGTAGCTGTTGTTGTTACGCCGACCTCTTTCCAACTATTCTTTGCTTGTATAATTGGCAGCTAGCAGATCTCTAATTTCTAGGATATAACAATTTTCCATACAACATTTGTATTCAAAATAACCCTCACTACTCCTTTAATAAGAGACAAGTAGGCATTTTTAAAGTATCGATATAGAAAAATAATCATACCAAAAACAGGGATTTTTTTCCTCTCTTTAAAAAAATTGTTCTTCAGGATAACTCACGATCCTTATTTAGCTGTGTATGATGCATACAATTCAATGGGAAAAGCTTGTTGTTCTGGTCAAAATGACCTGCTCTTTTTAGTCACTACCCATCATGTTTTCATTCTTGTCTTATTTCTGGGAAACCTGTGCTAAAACTACAGAATTCATTGTTTGCTTGGGTATAGCTCTCCTACTTATCAAATTTTAATTCTTTATTTTTATTTCTTCCAGCCCTACTCTTTATGTGGCTTCAATGATAATGGGATTTAGGAACTTTATTTTTTTAAGAGAGAAGATCTCATACTACTAGGTAAAAATGCCCAGGTCTGTGATGAGACATTGTGTTAACTATGAAAACCCTATGTGGTAACAATGCAGGGATTTTCTCTATATAACATTCAGAGATAAATCTCTATGAATAAGTCTCTTAAGGGAAGGAATATAACTTTTTTAGGCTTCTACAAAATGTCCAAGTCTAGAAACATTTTCTTACATTTGACCTTAAAATTAAAGTTGTAATGTTTTTTGAAAAACGTAGTTGCTCATAGCTGGGTAGCTCCATAAAGGCTATCACATGTGAGAACCTGGGTTCAGATCTTCGGGTCCCATGGGATGCTGTACATAGTATCACGTGTCTATACTTCCAGTATTAATACCATGAAAGGAGAGGAGAAAACAAGATAATCCCTAGAAGCCTTCAAGTCATTTAGGCTGGTGGACACAGCAGTGACCAAGACACCCTGTCTCGGAGAAGGCAGAAGGTAGAGACAGACAACCTTATCCATGAGTCAGGGTATGGGTACTCCTGTACTCACACATATAAACACACAGAGGCGGGTTAAGATCTTTAATTCTTCTAATTGAATGTAGATCAGTATTTTCTGGAAAGGCATATACGTATGAATGTACACCCATGGACAAAAGCAGTCATAGTTATTGTCCCCTATGCATTATTGTCAATGGTGACAAATATCAAATGTTTATTCATAGCCATTCTAGTTGGTAAGTATATGGGCACTAAGAATAAAAGAGTAAATGCAAAAATAGTTACTGCCTGCTGCCTTTTTGCAGCTTTCCAGAGAAAATCGTATCAATTTAAATCAAGTAATTTTGAACCCTGTCATTTTGCAACAGAGAAGAAAATTTGAGAAAACTGAACATGCTGCTCTCAGGAAGTTATGGATCTGTGTCCATAAATAAAATAAGTAGAGACTTTCCAAAAAAAAAAAAAATAGACCACTCCCGAACTCAACACAAGGGGAGTCTTCCAATCCACCTCCTTCAAATAGAAAGGATAATGTTTTTAAAGGCTCTAAAAATATTCCTTGCTGCGGTTCCACCTACTGAATCCAATTAGCAATTTTATCACCTCATTTTATTAACATCTATTAATCTTGAAAAGCATATTAGTGGCATTCTATTGATCGCTCTCTGGTCTTTATTTATAAATGAGAAAGCTTCTTGTTTCTGTTCATTAATGTGAAAGGAGAAGAGATTCAAGGCAAGACATTTAGCAGAGAGAACTCATAAACCTCCACCTGAAGAAGCTGTTCCAGAAGAGCAGCTGCATCCCGCGTGCGTGGGCAAATAATGCTGCCTTATACACCCATCACTAGAGTTGATGCTAATTGTCATGCACCTTTGTCAGAATTGCAATTTGTCTTAAAGTTAATTTCTGATTTATGTCATTTTCCAAAAAGGAATTCTGAACACCAAGAGCTTATTCCATTCTATTCCTGCTAACGGGAAGCTAACATGACTGAATATCATTCTGTTCTTGGATTCTGACATCAAGTTCAATATTCCAAGACTCTGTTTACTGACTCATCCATTCACCCCATACCCTGCAGTCCAGACTTCCTGTAATAGCTCCAAGAACCAGTGAGTCAAGATCAACAGGTCTTGACCCAAATAATATTTACAGAAAACACCACAAGGATTTGTCCCCAGAGATGATACCCTTTGACACTGCCAATAGAAATACGTGTGCTGCATTGGAAAGTGTGTTTAGAACGTGCTCAATAAACAGTACATTTTCAAAATGGGAGCAAAATTAAATTTCAACTTTTTATTTGATTATGAGTCTCCAGTGAATGATTCAGTGGTTGTATCTTACATGTCAATTCCTAGTTAATCCTTGGGACAGAAGCAGAAACTGAAGGAGCCATGTGGTTCTAAAGAAACCAGCCCTTTATGCTTCTACAGAAAAACCCTACTGTATGTATTTACTGCACAGAATTATAGCAAACTAACCCATAGCATCAAGGCTTTGCACTTTTTCCTCTATCTTTCTCTGTGTGCTTGCACAAGGCCCCCACACCCACCTGTCCTTCCTCTCCCTTTCATCTCCCCTCCCTGCTTGGCTCCATCTCCTACTCTATTTATAACTATTTATAACTATTTCATGCTTGACTTTATGAAAGTGTTTTCCTAGATAATTCACACCCTTTGGGGAAAGGAAGAAAACTTAGCAAAATGCCAAGTTCTTTACTAAGACATTTACAGAAGAAAATCTAATAATTTCCTATAGCCGTTCTTCCCAGCATGGTATGGAAATGTATTTGGTAGTTTAATTTTCTTTTCCTTCTCTTTGCCAGAATTATTTATGGCTGAAAATTGAGAAGCTGTATTATTGTTATTATTGCTTTTGATTGGCCTAAAATTTCAGTTATATAGGAAAGTTAAAGAAGAAGAAAAAATCTCTCTCCAAGTTTAGACGTGGTTCAGAAAAGCAGCAGAGGGATTTGAGGAGAACAGATCTAATGAGAAAGGAAAATGTTTTAGTATTTTCAACAGACCAGTGTAGAATCAGTGAAAAACGGGAAATCTCAGAAGGAAACAACCACAAACCAAAATGGGTTTACAAAGGATACAGAGCCATTTGGAGAGCTGCACTGGGACTGATCTGTGTGATTTTCTTTTCTTTTTCTTTTTCTTTTTTCTTTTTTTTTTTTTTTAAATCTGAGGCTCTAATGAAAAGACCAGAATGATGCCTCTGTGGGAATCGAACTTTTTCCATCACAGCAAACTGGACTTCCATTCCTGGATAACTTCATGAAAGGATGTAGGAATCAGAATGGGTGGCATGAAATTGGTACCATCACATTTCCAAAACTAACAGTCTGTAACTGCAGCTATAGGATTTCAGACTGCTGTAATCCCCATGAACAGGTTACAGTCTCCATCTGCAAAGATGGTTCTGCCATCATCTCCCCAGCCATGGCTATTGCCGACAGTCATACCAGCATGATCAGGCAGCATGGTGTCCTGCCTGGGAGATACAAGGGACACAGGCAGTCTTTAATTTCTCCACTCAGCCACGTACCAAACACAATGAAAGGAGACTTGATAAGCTCCTCTTCCTACTTTCTTCAGGTTTCAATTGGAAACAATAAACCCATCTCTAATGCCTTGTTGAAGTGTTACGAATATCAACTAAAACAAAAAAGGAAAAATGTATCATTTTCCAAACTTCACCCTAAGATAGATAAAGCAAAAAGCAAGCAAACAAAAGCAGCACCTAGATGAAAAACTACAGACAATTACTAAGCCCTATCCGGAGAATCCACCCTCCTTAGGGATGAACCCTGCAACAGGCTATCCCTAAACATATACACACATGCACAAAGAGCACTAAATGGACTCATGGTGCATGTGTACATAAATGGGTACATGCATGTGTGTGTGTGTGTGTGTGTGTGCATGTGTGTGTGTGTAAAAATAATAATAATCAAAGAGGAAGAGGCCATGAAGTTGATGAGTGTGGACAGGGGAGAACATGATAAAATGATATAGATACAGTATCATGCATTAAGTTCTCAAAAAAGAATAAATTTTTAGAACAGCAAATTGAGATAATTCATACAAAAAAATCTCTTTTGTTTCTGTCAAAAGTGAAAAGTCTATTGAAAATATTTTCATGTTCAATAGTTGGGAGACTATGGGAATAAGTTCAAATTAAGAGGCAAGTCTTAAATTCCCTTCATGTGTATTTCAGTGGTTATGATAATTACAATTTTAGTGCCACCTGCAGAAACAAAGGCGATGGTGTCCATTATACAATTAGGTCACAACAGTGCACACACTGGACTTATTGGGAAAATCCATCTGACTTTCAACAAATTGAGAAAGAAAGACTTTGAAGAGTTCTCTAAGCTTGGTCTTAGATGAGAAGACTGAATTTGGTACCTCCAGAGGTAAACAGTCCAGACAAATGATTCACACCAGCCCAATTCACAAATTCAATGCTAATAATCAAGGAAGAACCAGGCATACATCTATAATTCCAGTTCTTAAGAGATGAAGGCAAGAGGATCAGGAACTCAAGACCAGCCCCAGTTACATAATATTCCATCTTTAAAAAAATAAGCAAAAACGAGTGTAGGATGTCAAAATACTCACCAAGTATTAAATGTACTGTACCAGTACCGCCTGTCCTGGTAAGCCTGGAGGCCCATCAGTGACTCCGTAGACATGGAATCACAGTTGATCACAGGACCTGGAAGGCTGCTGTGGCAAAGTCACTGGAGTTCTATGGGATAGCTCCTATGCTCAGGCCGGTTCTGGGGCTCAGAGTTTAGGGGAAACCGCCTCAGGACCGACAGCCAGATGGAGAAAATCCATCTGTGATCTCTCTCTTTGTTGATCAGTCAACTTTCAGATAGATATTTTTTTTGCCATATGAATATTTATCTTCATATTTGGCCTGGGAAACAGTTCTATCTTCTCAATAAGAATTTTGGTTCTGATATACCCTTCCTCCCATAGAAACCAATGGAGATAAAGCCTTCTATTTTTTCATATTCTTCTGCTATACCCCGCTTGAAGCAACACGTCATCAAGTTCTCCCCACGGCCCTTTAGCTTGCTAACTATGCCATAACTTCCAGATTTTTTAGCATGGCATGGGTACCAGTCTTTTCACCTTGCCTAATCATGCTACTGTACTTCAACAATACTTTCAACGTCCCCTTAGCCCACTATGCAGGCCTGGACTGGCACGCACATCCCTGCCACACAGTCATCCTTTACCATACTCCATTATTCTGAAGGGTTTAAGTGCTTTTCTGGGATGATTTTCCTAATTTAGTAAAATGGACCACAGCATTCTCTGCTTTTTGCAAGAGTGACCATGTTGATATCATTCACTGGCGTTCAATGAGCCATCAATAGCTCTGAAACCTCCTTTTGGCTAGGAGAATTTTACTTCCTCAAATTAAGTAAAGCTGTACATTATCAAGTAGAAAGACGGTTTTGCTAGCCACTGTGATATTTTTGATTCGAGGAATGGCTCCAGCCCCAGTCCCCATGGGCTACATTCGTGATTGCAGCTGGCATTTCCAAGAGCTTTCAATGTACTAGGCAGTACATGAATCACACAATGGCGTTATGATGTGTGTGGATTTAATTGCCCCCCATTTTACAGTTTCAGGGCCTTGTGATAAGAACAGACAGATGGCAGGAGGTACAGCCAGGACGTAATGCAGCAGAGGAAATCTGAAACAATCTGAGGCCAAAGGAGTAGTCCATTACCAAAGCCTTTGTATTGTCCGTAGCACTGTCTCAACTATGAACCTGATCTCTACTACAAAAGTGGGTCTAGGTATTACACAATGGCTAGGCATCTTAGGAAGACTGGGGATGGGAGGATCAGGAAGTGTAAAATCACAGAGTTTATTAGCACAGGAAGTATGGCAGGCACGCCCTGAATCTTTTACTGTTCCCAGCAGTATTCTCAGCTGTGACGAAGTCCACTGTTCAGCGCTCGGGGTGATGACTGAGCCACATAACTCAGTGTTAAGGTTGGAACCAACCAAAACAAAGAGATGTTATATACAACGCTAGAATTTTTAAAAATGATCTTACGTTTTCCAAAGTTTCATTACCTTCTCACAATGACCAGTTTATTACACATGTATTGTCTGCATATATTCACATTTCACTTTGATCCCTGGTAGTAAGTGATAAGGGGTACCACTTAGAGCCATGAAGAGAGACACTTTTGTCTCACCGTTGTACTCATAGGGTTAAAGAGAGCCTCTTTTCTCTTTCCGGAAAAAAAGAAAAAAATAAAGGCTGCCCTCATAAACTGACCACAATCCCTGGAGGTATCATGGTTCCTTCATTCACACTATTTGCTCAGACTGAGGAAGCTGTAGTGAAGGCCATTGTCAGCCCTCATGGGGACTTGGCCAACCATAATATCTAAACACAGCCACTGCTCCCCGTGCCCTTCTGTCCACTGAAAAACATGTATTTGGCATTTACCATGTGCTGGCCACTTTGCTGTCAACCCTTACGGTTTCACACTTTATAATTACACACAAGCACCAAAAGTTATTTAAAAATCAATTTTTAAATCCAGTATAAAAGTTTTAGAGCCTTGCTTAATATGCAATATGAAATGCCACTGAGTCCAATGGATGCTGTGATGTGTGATTTGAACAAAGGAAGCATGGCTTTTAGAGTCAAAAGCACCCAACCTTTAAAAATGGTTGCTAGCTCTCCCTCCCTCTTCTGTTGTTCCCCCAAATCTATCTCCAAGATCCCTCTCATGCCCTGCCCACAAACACAAACTTCATCATCAATGGATCTGTAGGGCTGCCACCACACAGTTGCTACATCATTAAGATCTAATCTCTCTACTGCACCTCATGCTTACAAAGATCCCCCTCCCTCTGATGAATGCTGCTCTGCATCTCTCATCCTGGCTCTCCCGAGAAACTCTTTCCTGGGGGAGGAAACACAACTGCTCCTTTTCCTCAATGATGGAGCAGAGAAAATGAGATCACCTAGCCCATTACAGCTTCGATACAGCGGAGCCGCATGCTCGCTCTTGAGCTGCTAACTTAAAAACTCTTAAGGAATGTCACAATGACAACTTTTCCCTGGCGCTCCTGGCGACAGTATTTCTGACCTAAGACAACTGAGACACACAGATGCAGAACTCGTCTGCTCATTAGCTTAATGAGGACCGAGTCAGGCAAAGAGTTAATTTGGCTAATTTAATCAGCATGCCCTTAGATGTGTCTACCGGGAGAACACCAAAGTGGCAGAGACAAACACAGAAACACGCAGAGGGAAGGGATGTACTGAGCTGTGCTCATGATTAGGGCCAAGTCACAGTTTGAGAACATTAGAGCAACAAAGCTGGAAAGACACTTAATGATTGTTTAACCCAGGCACGTTATTTTATAAGGCCTAATGAGGTTAGGAAATAATAAACATGCAATTTATCATGAAAAATGAAATACATGGGAAACATTTCATGGACTGCAAATTGCTGCGGTGCATGTGTATACATATAAGACTAGAGTCAGCTCATTCCCCAAACAATATCAAGAAGAATTTAAGCCATTGAACGCATACTTATATGTGTCCACAGAACAATTACACTGTATTCCTTTGACTCCTTATTCTCCCTGATAAAACTTGATTTTTAGCTGTATGGATACATATTAAATTCCATCATTTGTTAAGGATACAGAAAGAAATTATTATTTAAAAAATTCCTCCAAGAGTTTATATTCTTAAAAACACTAGGAAAATAAAACCCTGGTGAGTTTTATTTGATGACAAATGTAAATTTCTATTTTACCAAATTTAGGGGCTTTTAGTTAATAGTTGCCTTTTGTGATATGATTTTGATGAATGGTTTTCAATTTCTTTAAAGTTCCAACTTAAAACGAATACCATCAAGTATCTATTTCATGCTGGCAGTGCTTCTGACAGCATGCCTTGATCTTACAATTAGAGATTAAGCCACAATTACTCATCAGATTCAGTAATTCTAAAAGAGTTGATTGAGGGTTTTTCTGGACAATGGAATGTCATTTGCATTGATTATTTCATTATATTAATTTTCTCATTACTCTCCTTTTTTTTTGCTTTTTTTCATTTGAACACTATTAAGGATGCTTTTACCATAGACTCAGCCTAAGAGGATGAAAAAGAAAATGAATAGGTTTTTTTCTTTATTACTATTAAAGAGAAAAGAAAGAAAAGAAGAGCTTGGGGGAATACTAAGCCTCATAGCCTATAAATTGGTCCTGTTCCTTTTTATCCTTGGTGATAGTTCACAGAATTAAAACAGCATGAGGAAATATATATTTTGAGGGTGAGTCTTTCAAGAAATTGATCTTTTATAATGTCCTTTCTGCTTGAATGAGATCACTTCTGTCCTATCCATCAAGACATACAGTTTGTAATATCCCCTTTCTATAAGTTTTCCTTCAAAGATGTTTTCTTATACTTAGCAAATTAGTAGTGGAGATCTGGTTATATATAGTAAATCTAAAGTTTATATTACTATACAGTAGACAGATGTCTAATTAATTAGCTAATTAATTAATGGGACCAAAATACAGGTACTATAAAGTAGAAAATCTGCATTTTATGAGAGAAAAGGGAATTCAGTTTGTATGTGAGTGTGGTCACGCAAGACATCTCTGAGATGGCAAAAAGAAGTACAAGTTAGACTTTCTTGGGACAGGGGAGTGATGTTTGAAAGGTCCTGAAGCAGGAAAGACTTTGGTGGGTTCAAGGGTTTGCAACAAGGCCAATGCAGTTAGAGAAGTAAACATGTAGACGAGAAGGGCAGAGTCTGTTTGGGCAAGGGTTGAAGGTGAGTGAGGAAGGGATGGAGAAAACTGGAGGTTGGTCAGAGCCCATATGGGAAAGGGCTGAGGGGTGAATGAGGAAGCTGATATGAAACCATGTTTATTTAGACAGCAGATATCATTCTTCTCTCTCCCAAATGCCCGATATAAAGTAGCACATGAAAACTGATTTCTTAATTAAAGTCGCAAATCTCCAAAAGCAAACAGAGACTCTGAGGCAACAGTGACATTATGAGAACTTGGAAAGCAGATAAGAGTGGTAACTGGTTTATCTAATGTAAGGACAATTGCAGTCAAGATGAAAAGTTATCCATGTCACCAAACTGTCTGTGAAAGCGAACCGAAGATGAGTCTCAAAACAAAGGGATTGACTGAACATCCGTTGAAGCAACAACTGGACAACATCCACCAGGAAGAGATCCAGTACTGGGAAGAACTATTAATAAAACTGTTGGAAAGACCAAAGAAAGGTGGATCAGCAAAAAGCATGGCTACTCAGGAGGTTTGTGGTCAGCTTTCAAATCTCGGTGGTATGAGAACTACAGAGAGGTCCATGGCTAACTGAAGCATCAGAGCAGGGAATTCGGAAGAAATCATCCTGAGGCTGATGTGAAATCTCAAGTCCACAAAATTGATGATGACAGCTGCCAAAGAACAGTACCATGGTTTTTGCCTTCTGTATGCACCCCAGATCTTATCGGCATGTCTTTTATTTGCAGATTTAGTTTAGAGAGTGACCAGAAAATAAGTGTGGGCATGTGGTGCCTGGGATTCTGTGATGGAGAGCAAGCCTAGGAGAGGGATGATGGCAGAGAGCAAGTGAGTGATGGGACTGATTTGCCATCCATCACTCTTGCAGAGAACATCTTCAAGTGTTCGCCCCCATTTTCTGTAGCCTGGCAATGGTCAGGCAGAAAATGAAGTGAAGAACAGTTGGTCTCTGGGCAAGAAAATTAGATTTAGGTGATATCTATGATACTATTCCTTTAAAGAAGAACAAAGAGAAATTTAGCATTCTTCATGGTGATACCATAGCCTTATCCTCCCACTCAACATTCACAAGAGTGGGGGCCAAATATATTATCGATGATATATATATATATATATATATATATATATATATATATAATGACTAGCCCAGAGAAAAGGCATTAGAGTCTAATATCTGAGGCTTCTCCAGCAAAATTTAAATGAATAAACCAAACACAACTGGCAAATTACTTTATGGAAAAGCCCATTCATACAAATACAGGTTTAAATAACTTCTTAGTGTCCCATGCTAAATGTCATCAGCCTCTGACGGGTGGGGCACATGTGACAATCAGAGCCAACATACTAAGAAAAGCAAGGAAAGCTACAGAAAACAGAAGCAACCAGGAAAGTGGAAAATAAAAGAAAAATACATTTCTTTCTCAGAAAAAAAAATGGCTAATATTGAAATAAAAACAGAATGAGAGACTTCTCAGTAAGATGTCAGACTTGAAGCCACGTCTGTATATGGTGAAGAAGAATCAGAATAAGAAAAAGACAGGGTTGGCAAGATGGCTCAGTAGGTGAAGGCACTTTCCTTGCAAGTCTGTTGTCCCGAATTCACTATCTAAAATCCAATGGAAGTTAGAGAGAAGTGACCCTATGAAGGTATTCTCTGACTTCTACATGCACGTCTGCACACACACACGCACACGCACACGCACACGCACGCGCATACACCAGTATTATATTTTAAGAATAAGGAAAAAATAGAGCCTATTCCAAAGGCAGAGAAAGAAGGGATTTGGGAGTCCACAAAGGAGAATACCTGAAAAGTACTGAGGAAAAGACAGGCAATGTGTTGCTTAGAGTAAGCCAAGAGAACTACTTTAATTGTGTAACTCCCTGAATGGGGAGGGGAAGCAGAAGCTTCATCCGAAAGGCAGGCCAAGCAACCTCATCACAAAGAGACTGGCAGTTCTACCCTGAGAAGAATCAGAGCTTCATAAGCTTCAAATCCAGTTACGGGTTTTGGAGAGACGGTGATTCCTTTGGCAGATGAGTTAGCAGTGGAAAGGAATCCCATTGTGTTGGCTCTGCTGTGGCTTCAAAGGCAGTGGCCCCCAACCATCTTTAGAGGGAAACTATCATTGAAAACTGGGTTATCCTGGGGAGGCAGGAACATGGAACAAGCACCAATGGAAAATTAACTGGCCATCGCAGTGAAGTAAGAGAGCCTTGGAAGGCAGTTGGGAGAGTTGAGAGGCCAGATGCTGATACACGAAATGATTGATCCGTGGTGGCAGTGAGGCAGCCAGGCAACGAAAGCTCCAGACTCCATGGTCTGCAGCTGATCTCATCTACTGAGGATGGCGCTGGAATTGGATCATCCTAAACGTAAGGTCAGTGGGTGGATTAGCCTCTGAAGCCACCTATCCGCCATTTGCTTCTGGAGAGCCCAAGAATTTGGAAGTTCCCAGACTTCTTGAAATTCCCAGATGCTCAAGGTACCTGGAATATAGCTAGCTGGGTCTTCTGCCTGTACAGCTGACAATGTGGTAGATGCTTCCCGTACTTTCTCTGAACTTGGTAGACATCTTCAGCTAAAACATCAGCCCCGGCTTGGGGTATGATCTAGAGACTCTTATGAGAAGTAAGAGAATCTACCCAGCTTACAGACTGCAAAGCTGACTGTGGCTAGCAGAGGCCCCTGGTACAAAAGAGAGGGAGCAGCTACAGCAAAAGTGAACTGGCAGATATTGAACACATGTTCAATACAAGTTTAGAACCAGAAGAAAAAAGAACCACAGGACAGAAGGATCAACTGTGCATCTCACCACGATGCATACAATGGGAGTCTCTGTCTCCAAGGACCCAGAAATAAACTAACAGTATGTATTTTTTTTCTTTTTTGCCCTATGTGTTTACCACATTTTATTTTTACTACAATTTTTTCTAATAATTTTTTATTACTTTATAAATAATACTATTCAAAATTTCCACTTCCTCCCCTCCTCCCACTTCCCTCCCAATCCCCCACTTACCTCCCTCCTCCCCCTCCAGTCCTAAGAGAGGGCAGGGCACCCTGCCCTGTGGGAAGTCCAATGCCCTCCCCGCTCCATCCAGGCTTAGGAAGGTATGCATCCAAATAGAATAGGATCCCCAAAAGCCAGTACATGCAGTAGAAACAAATTTCAGTGCCATTATCATTGGCTTCTCAGTCTGCCCCAATTGTCGGCCACATTCAGAGGGTCCAATTTGATCCCATGCTCATTCAGTCCCAGTCCAGCTGGATTTGGTGAGCTCCCATTAGCTCAGGCACACTGTCTCAGTGGGTGGACCAACCCCTCGTGGTCCTGACTTCCTTGCTCTTATTCTCCCTCCTTCTGCTCTTCAACTGGACCTTGGGAGCTCAGTCCAGTGCTCTGATGTGGGTCTCTATCTCTATCTCCATCAGTCGTTGGATGAAAGTTTTATGGTGATATTCACAATAGTCATCAGTCTGACTACGGGACAAGGCCAGTTCAGGCGCCCTCTCCTCCACTGCCCAGGGTCCTAGCTGGTGACAACCCCATGGGCACCTGGAAATACCTCTAGAGTCAAGCCTCTTTCTAACCCCAAAATGGCTCCTTTAATTAAGATGTCTTCTTCCCTGCTCCCATATCCGTCCTTTCTCCATCTCAACCATCCCACTCCCCCAAGCTCTCCTCAACCCTCCACTTCTCCCTTCTCTTTTCCCCCTCCCCTTCGCCCCCACCCCACTCCCACCCTCATGCTTCCAACTTTTGCCTAGCAATCTTGTCTGCTTCCAATTTCCAGGAGGATCTATATATGTTTTTCTTTGGGTTCACCTTATTACTTAACTTCTCTAGGATCGCGAACTATAGGCCTAATGTCCTTTGTTTATGGCTAGAGTCCACTAATGAGTGAGTACATACCATATTCATATTTTGGGGTCTGGGTTATCTCACTCAGGATAGTGTTTTCTATTTCCATAATTTTACCAGCATTTTTACTTTATTATATTTCAAATCTTATTTTTATTCTTCTCCAAAAATTCATTTATTTTTTTTACATATCGTTTTACTCTGCATCACTCTTAGATGAAGATCTACAATCAATAGCTACTGAGAAAGAGAGCATCAGTCTCTCAAGGGCCATGCCCCTTGATAGTTTATTCAATTGCAAATTGTTAGTTCTAAACACATGAACCTAACACCACTGAGTATGGGAACAAAGGCACCGGAGGAGTTGAAGCCACAGAGGGAGAAGTGGAAATGCTTAAAAGAACAAAAAGGAGAAAAACTACATCGAAATCAGTAAGGAGGACAGTGAGATGGCTCAGAAGAGAAAGGCACCTGTCTACCTGCAGCAAAGACTGAAGACCTGGGTTTAATCTCTAGGACCCACATGGTGAAAGGAGAGGAACAACTCCATCAAGTTGTCATCTGACCTCTGCGTGCACACACATACACTCGTGTTATTAAAAACTATATTCCACATACTCTATAAGGGAATAACACCAATTCATCTATAAGAACAAACATATCAGAATAACACCAGATCTCTCCTTAGCAACCCTAAGATGAGGAAATCATGGGCCTAGGATTGAGCTTTCTACTGTTATTGTGTCAAACTGACATAATGTCAAACTGTCCTCTGTCTGTGTTTATACCAGTGGACAAGTGGTACTTTCAATTTAATCAGAGAAGCCTTTCTCTGCACTGAATGACAGAGAATGCAGACTCGTGTCTGTCTATTCAAAGTCCTGAGAATAAGTGATGGACGAGTGGTCAGTCCTAACAGAGCATTTATACCACCACCTAAGACTCGGAGAGCATCTTGGAACAGGGGATAAAGAGAAAGTAAGAGCTACAGCATAGAGAAGAGGGTTATGAAATTCCATCTCTTGGGCATGACAGAGCTGTTGTAAACATGATCACAGCAGCTGTGGTTATCTGCACTGGATTAGCACAACATGGGCCTATCAGTAATCAGTTGTGGATGGGGAAGGGCCTCGGGGCCTGACCTCTCCCCAAGAAGCAGTTGAGGGGGATGGGGAATCATTATTTTTAGTGGCGAGTGTCACATGCTCCAATGGAGAGCGCCACACCTGTGTCCAGATGGGAAGTCCTGGTTAAGCTCAGTGGGTCACAAAGTGAAACAAAAGATGTGATTGTGGCAAAACACTTGTAAGGAGGAGGCGGGGTTAATAGAAGAGGAAGTGAAATAAGGGAGGGTGGGTATGAACAATTAGAGTACATTATATACGTGTGTGACATTGCTAAGGAACAAAGGTAACTCATTAAAAAATGAACAATAAATATAGGAAAGATTATTTTTAATTGTTTATTTCTAAAATAATATAATTACATTATTTCTCCTTTCCCTTTTCTCCCTCTAATGACTTGATTCATACTCCCCTTGCTCTCTTTCAAATTTAGGTACTTATTTCTTTTATTGTTGAAGATATTCCTAAATACGTAAATACAGTATTTACATGCTTTAGAAATATAGATTTTTGAATAGATAAAAATAAAGACAAAAAGCTTAATCGTCATTGCATATTTAAGAGTGAAGATGTAGCAAATTAGCAGGCTGTGTACTCTAAGACAAATGTACAAAGAAGATATGAAGATAAAATATTATAAAAGGGAATTTTACTTTATTTTCATATTTTTTCTATTTTTTATTGAACATAGCTTCTTTGCATACAATATATTCTGAGTAAGTTTTCCCCTGCCCCCAGCCCCTCTGAGATCCTCCCTACCTCCGCATCCCGATTCACTCCCTTTATGTCTTTCCTTAGAAAACAGACATCCATCACATCGTGTTGAGGCTGGACCAAGGCCCTCCTCCCACCCCACGTATCTAGACTGAGCAAGGTATCCCTCCATAGGGAATGGGCTCCAAAAAGTCAGTTCATGCAATAGGGATAAATTCTGACAAACTGCCCCAGCCATACAACTGTCACCCATATTCAAAGCACCTAGTTCAGTCCTATGCAGGTTCCCCAGAGTCAGTGAGCTCCCACTAGCTCAGGTCAGCTGTTTCTGTGTGTTTCCCATGATAATCTTGACCCCTTTGCTCATATTATCACTCCCTCTCTACAGCTGGACTCCAGGAGCTCAGCTCATTGCTGAGCTGTGGATCTTGGCATCTGCTTTCCTCAGTGACTGATCAAGTTTCTCCTCTCTCTGAGTGGATGGAGGTGGGTAAAGGAGAAGGTGGAGGGAGTGAGAGGAGGGGAGGGAGGGGGAACTGGTCTTGGTATGTAAAATGAAAAAAAAAAGATAGTTTTAAAAAAAGAAAAAGGAAAAAAATGTTATTCTACAGATAATATTGTAACCCTTAAAGTACAGATATGCCGCTAGCTGGTGGCGGCACACACCTTTAATCCCACACTAGGGAGACAGAGGCAGGCAGATCTCTGTGAGTTTGAGGCCAATGTGGTCTACAGAGCGAGTTCCAGGTTTGACTCCAGAGCTACAAAGAAAGCCTGCTTTGAAAAACCAAATACACACACACACACACACACACACACACACACAGAGAGAGAGAGAGAGAGAGAGAGAGAGAGAGAGAAAGAGAGAGAGAGAGAGAGAGAGAGAGAGAGATGAGCCTTACCTTCATTTGAAAACGAGTTTTTGTTTAGTTATGTTAAGAATATTGACTTTACCTGACTATACACTGGCCCATAATGGTGACAAATACAAATAAAATACCTAAGCATCTAAATATTGAATAATAAAAAAAAAGAAAGCAGGCATCTAAAAGATAATAATACAATAAAACAAAACAAACAAACTGGAATCCAGCCAAATAAACAAACAAGGAAAAGAGCCAGAGAAAACACAAGTAGAAGTAGAAACACATATACTCAAAGACACAAAAATCCCATAGACACAAACCAGAAGCCAAGATACATATGTGAAGGACCTGTAAGACTGAAAATAAAAAATGTCCTGACAAAATATTATGAGAAAATAATCTCCGAAAAGGGCATTCAGTTCCTTTTGTGTTGGCCGTCTCCTACCAGGCATAGGTTTGCCCTTACGAGTAGTTTATATCCCCAGTGAAACTTTTTGGAGAAAACTGTTTTCTCTATTTGTGAGTAGTTATCAATCGGAGACAGCGTCTGAGTTTTGAATGTGTGTCCACTTCTTCTCTTAGTCCTGGGACGCCATCTGATGCAGACCCTTGCAGGCCCTGTACATGCTGTCAGTTTCTATGAGTTCATATGTGTGTGGACCTGATGCATTTAGACTTTTTTCCTTGGTGTCCTCCGTCCCCTCGGGCTTTCATAGTCTTTCCACCTTCTCTTTCACAAGGCTCCCTGAGTCCTGGGGGTCGGAGTCTGATGGAGCCATCCCACTCAGAACTGAGTGATCAAGGTCTCCCACTCTGTACATTGGCTGTGAGTCTGATTTTGTTCCCATTGACTGCAGGAGGAAGCTTCTCTCCGATGATCACTGCCCAGAGCACTGATTATATGTGTCCTTCTGGATCTGGGTTAGTTTGCTCAGGGTGAATTTTTTTTTCTAGCTCAATTTACCTGCAAATTTCATGATTTTATTTCTTAGCAGCCGAGGAAAATAAATAGTAGGAGCAATACAAAGAAAAACTGAAGAAATTATAGTAAGAACAATTAAAAGCAACATACCAAAAATTAGGGTCACTGTACTCAACATAATGGTCAAAATAAATGGACAAAAATAAGCATGGATCCATCATGGAATACATTAAAGCACAAAGAACTTACATCAGAGTTAGATTTTTTCAGCAAAAAAAGCTAGCTAGGCACTGTCAATACTACCAACTCACCTGTTATATCACAAAAGCAACAGATAACATGTAATGAGCATGGTTCTGTTTTAACAAAACTTTATTAATAAAACAAGCAAGGTACTTGATCTGGTGTATGGGTTGTTAACTTTTTACATAAAAATGTCCAAAATGAAGACAGATGCTTGATTTTGAAATAAATACACTGAAGACTAGATGATGAATGTTCAGTGTTGAAATTCTGAAAAAAATGGTTTTTTATTACATAATATTTTTATTGATTACTTGGGAATTTCACATTATGTATCCCAATCAAACTTACTTCCTAATCCTCCAAGGTCTGCCCCCCCCCCCCCCAGTGAACCTCTCTCTCAAGAAAAGAAAAAGGAAAAAGTTCTATTTGTGTTGTCCTTATGTTCCTGGCAGCATGGTCAAACTCCCAGTGAGTGGCTAGCCTATTAAAGAAAACTGAGTACTTCCCCACCCAAATTTCCACCAGAAGCCATCAATTGTAGAGAACTACAATTCAGCATCCTTATCATAATTTTGTAAGAGTCCTTTTCAATGGCTTTCTGTCTAGGCTGTTACTTTTGGGGGGTAGGAGTAGGGTTAGGGATTGTCACAGAAGTCTTGTCTCTCTTTTTCAACTGTGAGTCTACATTCTCTGATACCACTGCAAAAGTACCTCCTTTGCCCTTTACAGTCAGCGGGAGCGCAGATCCTGGACTTCAATATGGTTTCTGGTGACAGCATAGACCATGGCCATCTATATGGTCTACTGACAGCCAAATTTTCAAACAAATTTGAGAAGTAAATTAAATAAGGTCTTGAAATTGTCAACTCCCATGGGGCTTTGCTCCAGAAGCTAGCCAGTCAAAACAAAGAACGTGAAAGAAGACACAGACTCCAAAATTAAGAATTACGTTCCTGACTCGTTGGGCTATGGTGAAGTCAAATACCAAGCTGCAAGTTTTTAAACACATAGAGTCTAGGTTAGGCCAGATCAGAAGGCATCAGTAGACACTACATCAAGAAAATGTAATCCGAACAATGGAGACTATGTTTGCAATGATTGAGAAAATACATTAGTGAGAAGAACAAGTTCTAGGTGTGGAGTGGTTGAATATGGAAAAAATATAGAAAATAACTATTGTTAACTTTAGAGGACATAGGGAATCATGGAAAAAATATCAGCTACTGACCACTGTATGACTCACAGTGTTCAGAAACCCTTAAAACTGCACATTAATCCAGGCAGAATTGTAACGGAACTACAGAGAAAATAAGGAAGGAAGAATAGTGGTGTGTGGTGCCCAGAAATGCACAAAGTTCCAGCTTGGTTTTCCGTATGATAATAGATCAAATTGAAAATGTAAAAATATACAATGCTGTGAAAATGTAATAGAGTTTTCAGTGTGAATCTCAAACAAACAGCAGAGACTGAGTGTGCTTGTATCTGGGCATTTCAGACTAAGGGCAGCGAGGGTGGTTTTAGAAACCTGGTAGAACAAGCTGACTCTAACGGTGCACCAATGTAAAACTTTGATTTTAAGAAGCTCAGTTTGTAAGCATGGAGAGTACTTTTCCATCAACAGAGAAATCACCAATGGCATGCTTAATCAGTGGGTTTTCTAGAGCAGCTCTGAAAGCAATGAAATAGAGCTTTTGTGTTTCATGATGGATAAGCCCACAAAAGAAAAAAAAAACAGTCGTGATCAAAACTGTTAAAAAAAAAAAAGCAAATCGAAGAAAGAAAGAGATGTAAAATATGGTAGAAATGCTTAAAAAGTGTGCAAACATGAAAACCGATGTTATACTTTATCTATGCATACACATGTGTGGAAAGAATGAAAACTTGTGTAGGCAATATAAATAGTCAATTTCTTTGGCTGCCTCCTGGAGAGAGGACAAGGAGTGGTCTGTGAAGTGCTTCTGCTCCAGGCTCTGTTCCTCTAAAAGCAATTTAACCTCAGCAAATGAGGTGAAGTAATAGGTAGGCAAGGCAGGAAGGGCCCAAAAAAGGGAAGCGTAAACATGAGGAACAATAGAAATCTTATGACTAGTGATAGTTTTCCCTCTCTCTGACATTAATCCCCCTCTTTAGGCTTCCTTTCGTAGCTCCCTTTCTCTATTTTGTCTTATTATATCAGCTTATTATATACTTCTGAAGCCACTATGTCCTCCTCAGTCAACTACATCGAGTCCCCTAAGAGAACATTTGTTATACATAGATACTCCCTCTCTCTTCTATGTTCCAAATTTTCTTTTTTTTATTAGATTTAAAAAAAAAATACCAATCCAGATTCAAACTCCCTCCCCCCCCCATTCCCTCCACACACCCTCCCACCCCAACATCATCTAATTCTAAGAGAGGGTAAGACACTTTGCTTTGTGGAAAGTCCAAGACCCTCCCTACTATATCTAGGCTGAGCAAGGTATACATACAAAGAGAACAGGATCCCAAAAAGCCAGTACATACAGTAGAGATAAATCCCAGTGCCACTGCCAGTGGTCCCTCAGCCTGCCCCAGCCATACAACTGTCAGCCACATGCAGAGGAACTAGTTTGGTCCTATGCTTGTTCCTTACTAGTCCAACTGGAGTTGGTGAGCTCCTATTAGCTCAGGTAAACTGTTTTAGTGGGTGTTCATAGCACTAAGTGCCCATATAAAGAAAACAGAGAAAGCTCACATTAGTGACTTAACACCACACCTAAAAGCTCTAGAACAAAAAGAAGCAGACTTACCCAGGAGTAGAAGACAGGAAATAATCAAATTGAGGGCTGAAATCAACAAAATAGAAACAAAGAAAACAATCCAAAGAATCAATGAAACAAAGAACTGGTTCTTTGAGAAAATCAAGACTGACAAACCCTTATCCAAACTAATCAAAAGGTGGAGAGAGAATATCCAAATTAACAAAATCAGAAATTAAAAGGGGGACTTACCAACAGACACTGAGGAGATTCAGAGAATCATTAGGTCATACTATAAAAACCTGTACTCACCAAAATTGGAAAATATAAAAGAAATGGACAATTTTTTAGGTAGATACCATATTCCAAGATAAAAATAAAACCAGGTGAAAAATTTAAATAGACCTATAAGCTGTGAGAAAATAGAAGCTGTCATCAAAAACCTCCCAACCAAAAAAAGCCCAGAGCCAGATGGTCTTAGTGCAGAATTCTACCAGAACTTCCAAGAAGAGCTAATACCTATACTCCTCAAAGTGTTCCACATAATAGAAACAGAAGAAACATTGCCAAACTTATTATGAGGCTACATTTTCTTTTAAAGTTTTCTCTTGTTGTTTTGGAGATTGTGTGTGTGTGTGTGTGTGTGTGTGTGTGTGTGTGTGTGTGTGTGTGTGTTTTGCTGGGGCTTCATGCATCTTAGGGAAGTGATCTGTGACTAAGCTGTACGGCCAGCAACTCCCTCCTCTGTTTTATACAACAAAGCCTCAATTATGGTTGTTTCCTAGGTCAACTCACCATGCAATGACATTTTTGAACAAATCTGTTATTCAAAACAATGTGGAATTTCAAGTCCAATTTTTATTATTGACTGTAGCAATAAGTGATGAAGTAATTATTCTCAAAATTGGTTGAATTGTGCACTCATGTCATCAAGGGTCACCGTCTTCCTACTCTGTCATCCTCTGAGTGTTGACTCCGTTCTCCCTACCACAGTCAAGAAAGGCTTGCTTTCTTGCTGTCTATATAACAACAATGGCTGTTTCCTGCAGTATATCTCTGCCTATATGGTTGAGGAGGTGTGTTTGTATTATTCTCATATTGCAGAGAGGATAAGAGAGTTTTCTGGGCTTGTTTTTATAAAAGCATTAATCCTGCTCATGAGAATTCTACTTCATGGCCTGATACTTTCCAATGTTCTACCTCCTAAATTCATCAACTAGGGGCTAAAGTTGGATAAATGAATTTGGTATGTCCTCATTTGCTTTCCATTGCTATGACAACACAATAACTATAAACAATTTCAGGGGGAAGGATTTATTCAGTGTACATGTTGTTATTATAATCCGTCATTGAGGGAAGTCAGGGTAAAAATTCAAGACAGTACCCTGTAGGCAGGAACTCAAGCAAAGACCATGGAGCAATGCTGTTTACTGCCTTGCTCCCCATGGCATGTTCAGTCTGCTTTCATATACAGCCCAGGACCACCTGCCAAGGTTGGCACCACTCACAGTGGATTGGGCCCTCCTATATAAGTTGTTAATCAAGAAAATGCTTCCACAGACTGTCACAAAAGCAATGAGACCAAGGGGTTTTTCTCAATTGAGGTTCTCTTTCAAGATTCCTATCTTGTGCCATGTTCAAAAGAAAAAATCAACCAACATGCAGTTAAACACACAGTTAAATATGTTAAACTCAGCCCAGTGCATGTTTGTCCCTTAAGGTTACATTCACCATGGTTGTGTCATATGGTCATGCCATAAATGCAAAGGAAGATGGAGAAACGAGAAATGGATTTTCAATCTCTGGAGTGGTGCTGTGTGTTGAATAAGAAATGTCCCCATAGCTTCACATATTTGAACACTTGCTTCTTGGTTGGTGGCGCTGTTTGAAGAAGTTATGGGATCTTTGGGAGATAGAACTTTTTAGAGGAAATGTATCCCCAGGGTTAGCTTTTCTCTCTCTCACTCTGCTTTGAGTTAACAGTTAAAATTGGATCTCTCAGTTTCCTGCTCCACCTGTCCACTCCTGGGTCTCTTCCACCATTATGGATTCTCCCTCTGGAGCCATGAGTCTTTCTTCTATAAGTTTCATTGATCCTGATATTTTATCACAGCAGCAGAAAAACAGCTAAGACAAGAGGGAAGAAGGTTCTGTTAGTGAATAAGCATGGAGTATATGATGACTGTTGATTAGGCAATCAACAGTATCTATCCTCCCTTTGGGCATCCACACCATCTACTACAATCCCCATCAAAGGGAAGAGTGATACCCAATGGGTAAAGCCATACACAGCAGACATGGCAGCAATGCTTCTTAAAGGCAGAATGGTCCAGAAGGAAGAGCAATGGCAAGCGGAAGCGCCAGTGATTTCCAGTGGATACAAAGTTATGGCTGAGTCATCACAGGAAGACCACAGTCTCATTGGCCAACATGGAAGCCATTGTCAATGGGTAGCAATTAAATTAAACTTAACAAAAGTTTAAAATTCAGATCATCATATGAGCCACATTTTTAAATGTGCAGCTGTCACCTTTGGCTCATGGCTGCCCTGTTGGACTTCATAGATCAAGAGCATTGTCCCTTATAGAAAAGTTACTGAATAGTGCTAGGCTAGAACAAGGGACATTTTTGCAAAAATATGATTAAATTAAAGCTGCTCTGAAGGCATCTCCAGGGATACCTGGGGCTACGGTACAGATCTTTGGCCAGAGAGGAATGAAATATATTAGCTAATGATTTATAATGTTCCGTTTAAATCTTGAAATCCCCTTTGGAGGCATCTAGAGTTGGCTCTTCTACATTGTTTATAGTGAAAAACATTTATGATGATAGATCATGCCTGCCTTACCTGGTCATACTCAGTCTGATGCTGGCTGTCTGCTCAGGGAGCTATAATGACAGAACTCACAAGAGGCCTGGACCTTGTTTTTCTTGACACGGACATCTTACTACCATCATGGCCCATCATGAGCCTGTAATACATTATATTCTGGGTATCTGAGGGAAGAATTGGGAAGCTGCACTCGGGTGTTCCAGGTCTTCCTAATGTTCCTGTGTGCTTTTTCTAGTTCTGGCACTGTTCTTAACTTATCATAAATCTTTCATGAGTGTACCTTGTTAGAGTTTTGTGAGTCTTTTCAATTATCTGACCCCAAGTAATTGCCACACCACATGGTGACCAGCCAGATTTGGTCATTAACGCTCGTGAAATAATTCCTGACACTGCTGGAAATGATGAATGTGAACTTGACAAGCTCCGGAGGTCTTGCACAACCAGAGGAGAGTAAGAAACACCATGCTTTAGATGAGGCTTAGTTGTCTTTCTTTGTTCTTAAAAAAACAGAAAAAAAAGTCTTAAATAAGCTGGTATATATAAATCATGGTGGTTACCTCTTTACAAAATCCTAAACAACACCATTTTATTCTCTAAAGCTCAATTTTCTCTCTTGTGAAATGGAAGCTGTGGCAGAATTTTCATCCCAGTGCTCACTGAGGGTTAATTCATATAAGACAATTCAATGAGTAAGTACAATGCTGATCATGCACGCAGCAAAAACTCCATGAATCCAAGCTCTTGCTATTACTTCTGCCAAATAGAAGTATTTGTAAAATATGAATATTTATAACAAAGCTGGGTAATGCATTACTTTAAATATCTTATTATCTATCTGAGATCTTTATTTCATTCCATAACAATGTCTCAATTACTTTACAATTTTGCATCAATTTCGTTTTCTTTAAATGATATTTTATATAAACACATACTCTCTCTAAATAAAGGGCCATGTCTTTCTAACTCTCCACAGTAAATATTTTCATAAATTCAATTGATGAACTCGGTTTATTAAAAATTCTATGTTCTTATTCTATCTATAGAACTTGGTAGGTGGGGAAATTATGAACATAATTGTTAGGCCACTAACTTAAATATCTTCTCCTGGTGGTTAATCATGGATCTGAATCCCAGTAGTATAAATGGCTTCTCAGCAGTTCTCTGGTATAATCCTCTCCTTTAACAGTGAGATCTCGCAGCTAGAAATTATAGAAATGGAGCCCAAATACAATCAGATCTGTGTAAAATCAAAGCTATAAGAATATACGATCCTGTACACTTTTAAAGATATACCTTTTATAATAGAACAACAGATTCAAGAGACAAAGGGAAAATTTAAGAGATTATTCAAACTAATTTATGCAACAATTGTAGCAGGAGGAGCAGGCTGCTTGTCAGGGTTTCTGACCTGCCCAGTTCCTGCAGTCCTTAGGTCCCCAAAAAATCACACAGAGAGTCTACATTAGAACTGATTGGCCCATTAGCTCAGGCTTTTTATTAACTCTTATAACTTATATTAACCCATTATTTTTATCTATGTTAGCCACATGGCTCGGTACCTTTTCGGCGGGGTAGGTCACATCCTGCTTCTTCGGTGTCTGGACAGGACTGCTGGAAGAGCTTCCTTCTTCCCAGAATACTCCTGTTCTCATTTCCCCACCTCTACTTCCCTGTGTCCCACCTACACTTCCTGCCTGGCTACTGGCCAATCAGCATTTATTTAAAACATAATTGACAGCATACAGAAACAATACTTCAAAGAATCAAAAATTGCAGAAAATTATTTCAACCAATAAAGAACCTGGAGCTCTAGTTAAAATAACTACCCTAACCATTCAAGACTCTTTAAGTCACATGAAACAGAAACTCATTCATGATAGTTCAAATGATATGGTGGCTTATTATACGTCCATCATAAAGAAAGAAAAGTGTGTATGGCTAAACCTCACACAAGAAAAAATTGAAAAAAACTCTTTGCCAATCAAGTTCTTTTACCTCTACCTATTTTTTGCTCTGGATTTCTGTCTAGCTTGCCTGCCTTCCTTTGTTGCTTTATCTAAGTGTAGTTCAGCCAGCTTGACCATTCACTCTGTGGTCAATCACTGCAAGCCACCAGCATGTGCACCTTTCATTTCTTCAAGGGCATAGCCCTCCTTGCTGTTATAGTCAGTCTGCATGCTTTAGTCTTGGCTGAGAAGTTCATCAGTTATTAACCAATTCGGTAGGAAGTCTGTGAAGAGTGCATGGAATCTAGATAGACCTCTATAGGTCTTCAGGAGAATGTGTGTGAATGTATCCTTTGCACATATGAATTAGGGCTCTCCAGAAGAAGAAGACCAATAAAATATATACAATTATAAGCTAAGAATGGGCCAGCAAGATGACTCAGTAGGCAAATGCATAAACACCTGAGTTCAATTCTCAGATCCCATAGGTAGTAAGTAAGAACTGAGTCCTGAAAGATATCCTCTGAAACACTGAATGTGCATACAAAAGCACATATGAATTTGCATATACACACATACTAATAATGGGTATTTTTACGGAAAGGAATTATTATCTTGGCCTTTAAACGGCTCTACAATGTATGTCTTCACATTGGAGAGTGAGGAGAAATCGTATCTTCTCAGTCCGAGAAACAAGAACCGCAGACTAAGAAGCACCAATGATCTCGCCAATAGAGATTGCAGACCTGTGAGCCCCTGGAGAGTCCCTAGTACATATCCCAGTTCAGAGACAGGTGAGTATAGAGACTGAAATCTATATACAATTGCAGCAGCAAAAGTACACCTTCCTCCTACTTCTTAAGCATCTCATCTGGGGCCTCAGCCTATAGGGTCATGCTGCCCATACTCAGGGTGCATATTCCCCATTCAGTTAGCCAACTGACAAGCCAGTGTTCCTGGAAGCATTCTCAATCAGAGAATATGCTTTTCTGATTCTCCAGTCATCATTATTCAGTGATGGATAATCAAGTCTATCATAAAGTGGACTATTTGAATGCTTGACTTGCATCTGCCCTAAATTCATACCTTTAAGTCTAACCCCTTAGTGTGATGGTTTTAGATATTTCCTTATGTGACTGACTATTCCTGGGGGAAAAAAACAATAAAGAAGAAAAGTTTCCTTATTTAATTGCTTACTACTGGATTCAAACGAAGAGGACATTAGGTAAGTGCAAGACAGTATGGGGACCTGAGAGAACAGAAGAGTGAAAAGGGAAAATTCACCCAAATCCCCCTCCCCTCTGTCCCTACCAGCCTGCTTACTTCTTGCATGAATATAAACCACTCCCTCAAAATCAGTTTTTCAATAACAAAATCTTTTATTCCTCAGTTCTTTGCCTACCTGGCTCCTTAAACATCAACACTTCAATTTTTTAGAAATATTTGACATTTTTCAGGTCAATTTAACACAATCCAGTAATATATTTTTTATTTAGGAAAACTCATTTTAACACAGTGAAAACATGACAAGAAGCAGCATGCAGCCAAGTTTCTGCTAAAGGGGTGAGCTGCCTCTCAGCAGACACTCGGGCAGGCCAGGAAGTCAAGCGAGCAGGAAGAGGATTGCTTAGTAGCAGGGAACTCTCTTCTATCTTTGCTTTGTTTCTGAAGATGAAACATTGTCCTAACCACTTTCCAAGATGCTACAGCTGATGTCTCTATCTGACAGAGGCAGAAAATGTCCTTTACTGAATTCTGCAGAGGATGCCAAACCCAGAGCTGTTGCTAATATCAGTAAATGGGAAAATAGTAATAAATAATCTCATGGTAGTTAAAAATACAGAGAAGGCAAAACGGGGAAATATAGAGAATAGCTGAATGTAACACCAAGCAGCACTTAACACTGTGAGATGTTACGTGAAGGCTACAACATCCCCCTAAGAGAAAATTCTATTTTAAGGTAAATATGAAGAATCGACTTCACGGAGAGACCCAGATGCCCCTTCCTCCTATCTCTAATAGGATTGAATTGGGAATGGAACACCGAGTTTGGAGCCCTGTATTCCACCTGGAGCAGTCAGAGCAGAGCACAGAGCTATATTGATAATCACCAAGGGTGATGCAAACAAAAAGGTTAATAGGGAGAAATGTTTGTAATTCCAAGACTCAATAAAAATCTGCAATTATTGTAAAGTTGCAAACACTGTGAAGAAGAGTAATCACAAGCTTAGGGAAAGGCTTGTAGGTCAAAATAATGGAACCAAGTATGGCTTTATTTCAGAAATATAAGGAAACTTCTTACCACTCACAAAAGCATAGATCTAAACAGTAGATTCAAAGAACATTCTTCCAGAACTTTCCTCTCCATGTACAAGAAGAAAAACAGTAAGAAGGATAAAGTTAAATTAAGAGAAAGCATTAGCCAACCTGCCAATAGCAAAGAGGCAGAGAAAGAAGACAAGCAAAGAACTGCTTAACAGCTAACAGCTGTGCTTGGTTTGACTTACCACACATACCTCTTTCCCACCAAAGCACTCAGTGACGTGAAACCTGCTCATAGATCCCTCTCCAAAAGCTGATGGTCACTCTGATTATATCTCCCTACAGCCCCTGGTAACTTCCCCTTTGGGGTCAAATACATCCTGCAACACATTTAGTAATTAGGCACAGTGTGTTGATACAACCTAGGGTGCATATGGAACGAGGCAAACTATAGTATCCTCTTATGCCTACGCATGACTGAGCATGCATATAATGAGAATCAAATGTGTGCAATAAACAAAGGCTCACATAATCTAGGTGTATCAATAAAAACAGGAAAACACCCATGGTTTGTCCTTTAGCAACCAGCTCTTCCTCCTCATGGACCCATCAAAGAAAGCCTCCAACAGTCACCCAGTACTCTTGAGTAAGCTTCGCTGAGGTCCGCTGCGGCATATCTAGCATGTGCCTTCTTCACCTTGCCTTTGAATAAAATTCCCTGCTTTTCTGCAGCTCATATGCACATCGTCACTTGTTCGACAAGAAATGAAGAACTTTAAAACACCGTACAGTGTCAAGAGCTAACATACAGAACGCAGGAGCACCAACTACATTTCTTAGAGGCTTTGAGAGAAACAACACTGAACCCAGTTTCCAAACCTAGAAGGCTATATTGCAATCAAGAAGGACATGGGTTGTTTCCAGTATTATTCTTCCCAGTGTTTGAAAGAAAAAGAAAGGAGAAAATATTCCAGTCAAATGTTATATAAAATATATAGAAGAGACCTTTGATCCATCATTCCTGATCCTTCTGCCCTAGTTAGGTGTGTCAGCTTGACACAGACTACGGTCATCTGATGAGAGAGCCTCAATAGAGGAGTTGCATAGCTCAGATTGGCCAGTAAGCATATCTGTGGCGGTTTTCTTGATTATTCATTGATATAGTGGGGGCCAGTCCACTGTGGGTGGTATCATCATCCCTGGGCAAGAGGGCCTATACTGTATAAAAGGCTTAGCTATTGTACCAGTAACAGAGTCAGACAGCAAGCCAGCAAGCAGGACCATCATGGTTTCTGCCTCCAAATTCCTTCCCTGAGTTCCTGTCCCTATTTTCCTCGGCAATTGTGACCTGGAAATGAAAGCTACATAAACCTCTTCCTCATCAAAGCTATTTTTGGTCTGAGTACACTATCCCAGGCACAGAATGATACCAGAGCACACTCGAAGAATAATTATTCTCTAAAGGCATGTAATGGGAGAAGTTAGAATGTGAATGTATGTGTGAAATAGTAATGAAGAAAATACAAGAGTCTTTATCCCTGGACTAGATACAAATATAGTAATTTCTATGTTCTCTTATTTCTGCCAATTCTATGTGCTAGTTAACACCATGTAGCATCTCTGCTGGTTAGTGTTACCTGGTGGGAAAGCCCAACTTGTATTTCCAAGACCTATACTTCCCTGAAAGTCTAATGTGCGGTGAATCACTACAATTCCATGGGTTCCATGGAGAATTTTCCTTGCCTCCATGACTCAGGTAAACACAGAAATCTCCTTTTCCCTGTTCTCCTGCAAGAAGAAGGCTCAACGGCCAGGCAACAATTTCAGAGTCCAACTCTGCTGCCTTTCTCAGGCATTTCTGTACTAGTTCTGGGGATCAAGTTCGGCTCCTGCTGTTTGCATAGTGTACACTTTACCAAGTTAGCTCTCTCCCTTCTTTCTCTCCCTTTCCACTTTCCTTTCCCTTCTAGATCATTCTTTTCCTTCTTCAATTTTCACTGCTCTCATTCTTGTAGCTTCAATCATTATTTCCTCAACCAAGTAGAGAGAGGTCTGACCCCTACCTAAGGTTCCCAAAACAACCCTTAACCCACTCACCCTTGGGTATAATATGTTACAAAAAACCTAGGGGAGAGAGAGAGAGAGAGAGAGAGAGAGAGAGAGAGAGAGAGAGAGAGAGAGAGAGAGAGAGAGATTGAGACTACTACACAAAAGCAGCTGATGGGAACAGATGCAAAGACCCATGACCAAATGTTACAAAGAGCTCAGGGAACTCCATAGAAGATAAGGAGAAAGTATTGTAGAAGCCAGAGGACTTGAAGACCTCAGGAGAACACAGCTTACAGATTCAACTAAGCAGAGCTCCTAGGACTCATGGAGACTGAAGCAGCAATCACAGAGCCAGCATGGGTCTCTGCATACAAGCTGTGGTTTCTTAGCTCGGGGTTCTCGTGGGACTCCAAATAGTGGGAGTAGTGATTTCTCTGACTCTTTTGTCTGCACGTGGGACCTTTTTCCTCCTACTCAGTTACCCTGCCCAGCCTTGATACATGAGAGGGTGTGCTGAGTCCTATAGCATCTTGTTGTGCATGTTCAGATGGTATCACTGAGAGGCCTACTCTTTTCTGATGAGAAACAGTAGCGATGGATCCGGTGGAGGAGGTGACTGGGAGGGGTGGCACAGAGGGGAGGCTTTGGTCAGGTTGTATTGTATGAGAGAAGACTAAAGAGAAAAGGAGGGGTGGAGAATATAGTGCATGAAATTATTCTTTTTTTCTAGAAAAATGTCATCTTCCACATTTATCTTTAGAAGTGCTAGCTTTAGTTCTTTCACTACAAGGGCTTGTTCATCAGGAGGGGCACTTTCACAGTCTCTCATACACTTTACCCATTTTCTCAGTTTCAACTTACTTGTGATCATTTTTCTTTAAAATAAAAATCTTTCACATCTACCATCTTCTTATTAGATGGGTAAGTCTCACCAGAGCATTTGATAAGACATTAATCTGCTTGCATACCTCTATATACGCTTTAAGAGCTAGATTTATATATATATATATATATATATATATATATATATATATATATATAAATTTGGAATATATATTCCAAATTGACTGTGGTCTACATATAATTCCTTTGGATATTTTGTTATATCTGTTTTAGTTGCTGCAATTGTTGTTTTATCCTTTTCTGGCTTATGTTGACAAATTGTCTGACTTTGTTCTTTAGTAATAGATCTATGATAAAAGCAATCATTTCTGTAATCTGACATCTCTCAAAGACTTTTGAAGCTTAGGTTTAAATGTTCTCAATGGACTATTGAATGTCTGTTTTTGATAATAACATGGTTCCATTAAAAGATCAAGAATGGCTTCAAATTCAGTGAAGTTTTTGAGTCATAAATGCAAGTGTACAAAAGAAAAGCAATTTATTGAAAATACCATGCAATTAGAAATAGAAATAGAAATAGGATGGAAGGAAATTTCCTTTTTAAAAATACAGTTGTAATACCTACGTACACTTTTTCCTCTAGATTGGTATTCTTTAATTATTTGGAGAGGTTGAACTTTCTCAGACTGAAACCACCAACTGATAGACAGGATCCCCATATCTGTACCCCGAGTTAAGCATTCATTTCTATCTAAGGAATATTATTAGACAGTTGCCCAGTCCCAACACTCTCTTGCACGCCTAGATCCACAGTTCAAAGCCCAGCTTGTGGAAACTTAGTCTTCATCTTGAATTGTGTCCAAGGTATCTATCATTACAAGGCAATAGGCGAAAGGGCAGATGAGTGGAAGAATGGACT
Source organism: Microtus oregoni (assembly GCF_018167655.1). Lineage (NCBI taxonomy): Eukaryota > Metazoa > Chordata > Mammalia > Rodentia > Cricetidae > Microtus > Microtus oregoni. The sequence continues at coordinate 23,841,335 of NW_024543060.1, forward strand.
CGGGCACAGCTCACCACTGTGGGAACATAGGAAAATTCTTATGGCTCCTCGTTTGAAGAATACATTCTTGAAAGAAGAGACATTCTGACCCAAAGAAAGAGTTAGAAAATATCCTGCTATCTGTCGCAACTGTGTAAGTATGAAGGACAATACAAGAGATGCCTCAAGCCATAGGGTGGGACAGAGATTTATATGTGGAATGATTCCTCAACTGTAAAGAAAGGGCTGAGGATGGTAGAGTGGCTGGTCAGTTTTAAAGGTTACAGATCAGACTGGCTGCTCTGGAGTGATCAACACCATGAGGGGGCAGCTTCAGAAGGCTGGAACAAAAGAGATTAGACTGAAATAGACAGTGAATGTGGGCACAGCAAGAAGAGAAAAAAAATCCTTAAAAACCAGCAGGATTTGACGATAAAATAGAGTCTGAAGGTTGAAAATTTAAAAGGAACTCTACCACCCTTTCTAGGGGTACTTGCACTTTATAGGGAACTTAAATTGTAGAATGATCTGTTTTAACATCTCAGTATTCCTTTGGACAAAGGGCCATGGGTGATCTTGTGCTGTGTATGTTATTGTGTGAGGAGGAAGCCTTTCCCTTCTACTAAGCTATAATCAGCATTCAGAGCTGAGCTTGGGGAGAAAGTTTTTTTTAAGTACTCTCAATGAGAATTCTGTGACTAAATTCCCTTATAGTCTAAGTGAATGTCATCACTCACAGAGAGACTGGGGTGGGGTGGGGGACGACATACTCACAGAGAGACCATATATACACAGAGAGACTATACTCACAGGCCACATATACAGACCACATACACACACAACATCACACACAACACACACACACAAATACATGCATGCATAATACACATATGTGCAGCTACAGATGAGAGCATGTCTTGAAAAGTCTAAGGGAAGTCATAAAGCCCAACCTGTGCCATCCAATCCTTTTCCTCAGGATGCTTGTGGCGCATAGAACATGCACACCACCACCAAGTGCCTAAAGCACATTTTCTTTGACTTTCAAAATGCATTCTTTTTTATTGAAGAATTTCTCCTCTAAGTGCTTATACTAGTGAAATCACAGGGTGTGAGTCATGCGCCTGACTCTGCTTTGCTGAATTTGTGCTATATTTACAGCTGGTATATTTTGAGGGATATTTTCTAATTGATGAGGAACTTGTCTCTTCCTGTCTTCTTCAGGTCACTGACAAATGAATGACAGGAAGACCCAGAGAGAAGAAAAGAGACTTTGTGTGAAGGCAGGCTGAACTGGTGTTCACTATGGATGGCTATTAGGGGGTTATTCTCTCATTTGCCTGCCTCCACCAAACCCAGAAGAGGCCATTGTTATCAACTGCTGACTACAGAGGGAGTTGCAGAGACTCACCCCTAAATTCCACTAATACTTGCTCTGTGTAACCAATATAAAAAATACAACAGAAATATAAATAAAACCATGCAATTTAGTTTATGTTTTTTCTTTTAAATCCCAACTTCAAGCCTCTCAAGGCCAGACCTGTGGCAGCTTGCTGTGCCTAAACCTCTTCTGTTATGCTGAACCACATTAAAGAATTCTTTCAAATCGGTCTATCAGTTTCACATGTTAAACTTAATAGGAAGAGTTTTTAGTGCCACCAATGAGTAGAACAGAGCCCTAAGGTTGTTAGGAAGAGAACCACTTTAGGCCATGTTTTCTGCCCATGCTCTTTGTTCTATACCTCTGCGGGCCCTCAGTTCTTCCAACTCTACCTTAAAGAATCTCCACATGGTAAATTTTGTATTGACTCTCATTACCAGAATTTTCTTCCCAGGACTGGGAGGACTAAGCAATGTCTACCCCTTCTTTATATGATTCCAGTGCCAAACCAAAGTTCAAGCCCATCAAAGTATCCCAGGCAATCACTGGATTTATTAGGCTTACTTACAGAGAATGGGGTGGGAGTATGGGCAGGAGCATGGATGGTCCTAGAGAGAGCTGCACTGAAAGTTCTGTACCCAACATGGATGGTGACTCCCCCGTGCCTGTGTAGCTAGAGTTCTTTTCTCCTGGTCCTCTTCAGCCTATATTCACTAGCCCCTCCCACAAACCTCAAGGTCACATGCAATTAGAATGGCTTCTTCCTGACTGAGAGGACTGACTGATATTCAGGTTAGGGTCCATGACTCTCTACATCCCCCTCCTTCTATTAGAGAATATGAACATTCAGCAAACCCAGCTGCAGTGACTTTTGGCAAGCAGGCACAGCTTGTTCGTGAAGATGGTTCTTGCTCTGCTTAGATACTGTTGTGAATCACGCTGGAGGAAAAACAAGGACTTCTGGAAATTTTAATCTGGGTTTTGAGGAGAAAAGACCAAATAAATGCATGGTTTTTGTCTTGCATGGGCATGCAAGATACATGAGCCTGGCTCTGTTAACTTCTAATACATTGGTCTACTCTATGTAACAGGTCATTGGGTAAGTTGTGCTATTCATTTGAGGATTTCTGAGAGAAATTTATCAGAATGATAGAGAAATACTCAGATTTATATTTTCTTCAGTCATGATATTTGAAGATGATAAGCATATAGTGTTTCCAAACTACTATCTGTTATGTGTTTTCTGTTATGAGTCAGAAAAAAAGCAACACCTTATCTGACCTCCCAGGACCACCCCACAAAGTGTCACCATCTTTTTTGTGTGCTGAGCACACAGTGCCATCACATGGTCATATGAGGGAGAACAGAAAGTCTTTCGGTTTGACCTTGAGTGGGTGGGTATCCAAGGCACTGCCCTTCTAAGAAAGATCTTTCCCTTTGTGCAGGGCTAGTGTGTGTGGTGGCAGGTATAGATTTTATAAAATATGACCAGCAAGAGAAAACTAAAGACTACAAACTCTGGAGACACTCTTGGAAAAAAATTCATATCTGTCTTTAATAATCAATAGCTTTTGTTGGCATGCTGGCTGTCATCACAAGCACTGTATGCCTGCAGATTGCAATACAATCAAGCTTTCATTTATATTTATGTGACCAGGAGGACTTTGTACTTGATGATTTTCAAAGATGCATGGACTCGGCTCTATTTAATTCTGAAACATTGGACCATTATCTATAAGAGGCCATTGGCTAAATTGTACTATTCACATGAGGGTCTGTGATAGAAATTTATCAGAAGGAGAGTGAAATATTCAGATTCAGGTTTTCTGCCACAGTAATATTTGAAGACGATAAACACAATGTGCTCCTAAACTACTGTTGGAACTAGACTTAAGAGAATCTTTTTGTAAGAACAAATGCGTTATTAAAATAGTTTGTCATGTTTCATTAAAAGAAAAACAGTTTGACAGTTGATGGAGCAGGAGAAATCGGATCCACTAACTGGCTGCAGATAAAATTCCCATCTCCTGAAGCTGAACTCAGCAAGCCTGGCCAGAAACCTTTTACAGGGGTGGTGGCTGGAATTTCTTCAGGCTCTGTCCCTAGCCGAATTAAGTTTTAGTTTGTTTCTATAAGAACGTGTCTGACTTCCATCACTGTTAATTCAATTGAGATGAAGCACCTCAGTTTCTACACCCTTTAATTTATTTATTCAACATCCTCAAGTGGCTGCTTCAGGCTTGCCAGTTATTATGCTAGGCATGGATTTTCAAAGAGGGTACCATGGTCACTGTCCTGGGGGTCCTGACAGCCTTAAGTGAAAATACTCGGATATTCTGGTTGATATAGTAATTTAATTACTTGAAGGAAGTACAATAGTTAGTTCTGATGGTCAAGTTGACAGAATCTAGAATCAACTAAGAGAAAAGCCTTGAGGCATGTCTCTTGAGGGCATTTCTGTAAAGGATTGGCAGAGGTCGAGAGATGCCCCCCTCAAGAATGGGCATCCCTTTCCAGCAGTGTTCCAGATTTAAAGAGCACCAAGTCAGTGCTCCCTGCCTGCCTTTGCTTCTTGCTGGTGAGTGTTTTCACTGCTGCTGCCTCCATCCTCTGCTTTTGACATCAGGCTTCAGCTCCTTCAGGCTTCTGATGTAGGTGGAAATCCAGAAACTTAAGAATCTTGCAGAGCATTGGTGCCTATTGAGTCTGTTGAAGTGTTAAACTGAAAGAAGCAAGAGGCTACTTGATCCTCTGTCTCTCCAGAGTAAAGACGGCTGTTATGGAACCTCAGTCACTACCATGTAAACCAATCCAATGATCCCCTTTCATAATGTGTATGCATTTCATCTGTTCTGTTCCTTGAGACAACCCTTCCTAATAGAGAATGGAAGAAAAAGCAGGGAATTCTTCCTTCCTAGTCAACATTTTGAGGGTAGTAAACAAATATAGGTGCACTATGAATCCTGACTGTGACCCCTTTGCAATATTCCCTTTGTGATGATGTCACATTGAGGTGTTGCAGGGAGCCACTTGTTGATTTTCAAGCTCTCTCAGGTTTTTAAGAGGATTTTAGTTAGCCACATGGGTGCCAATTTTGTTGAGGGAGGTCACTTGTTGGTTCCTGGCAGCTCCGTAGCTCAGACCCAAAATAATCACACAGAAACCATATTCTTTAAAACACTGCTTGGTCCATTAGCTCTAGCTTATTTGTTAACTCTTATATCTTAATTTAACTCATCTCCATTATTCTGTGCATCACCACAAATTTGTGGCCTACCAGCAAAGTTTCAGTGTGTCTGTCTCCGGCGGTGGCTCCATGGCTTCTTCCTAACTTCCTTTTTTCTCACAGCATTCAGTTTAGTTTCCCCTGACTACACTATCAACTGGCCAAGGCAGTTACTTTATTAACCAATGTTATTCACAGAATACAGAGGAGAATCCCACATCATTGAGGAGTACATGTATCTATCATTATTCTTTAAGTCTTCGTTCTAGGATTGGAGTAAAGGATAATTTTTTTGTGTGTATCTTCAATGATGTAGCATTTCAGGATTCTGGGCTTAGTGAGTAAAGATGACTAAATTATTGGGAGCTGCATAGAAAATAAAGAATGAGATGGATCTAGTGTCAGAGGCCAGGGAATCTGTTTCCAGCTCTTTTACTTCCTGCCTAGGGATTCTGGGAAAATCACTCCACTACTAGGGACCCAATTGTCCTCAGCTACAGAATGTCACTGGAGTACTTGATGTTACTAAAGATGTGTGATTCTATACTCCTGGTAGATTTGAGTCTTTGGCCATCATCTTTAAATGGGCATTTATAAAGCATTTCAACTTTGACTCATAAGAACATAAGGAACTCTGCCTATTACAGGGACATTTGATCATGATAATAAACTAGGTATAGTTGTCTTTGCACATTTGATATTGACCACTAAAAGTCTATACATGCAATTGGAGAGACATTGATCATAAACTTAGGGGCCCCAAAAGTAATAGAATTAAGATGAAGTTCATTCTTCTTCTCCAGAAATAACTTGAAATGTTTCCTAGACGTATGTCAAGGAAGTCAGGCACCTTGCAGCTAATAAGAGAGCAGAAGGAGTCTTAGAGATCCTTCCAGAAAACTTCATTTTTCACCCTGGGAAACTAAGATTCAGAGTCACATATCTTTCCAAAGTCACTTAGGAAGCTAATGAATAGTTTTGATTTGCTCAACAAGTATTTCTGCATAAGATTTTTGCTAGGTATTGAGAAAAAAGAAGTAAGTGGGACCAAAAGGGAAGATGTTTTAAGGTTTCTATTGCTGTGATAAAACATTATGATCAAAAAGTAATTTGAAGAAGAAAGAGTTTATTTTACATTACAACTCTCAGGGAAGGCATTCAAGATAGGAACTGATGCAGAGGAATGTTGCTTACTGGCTTGCTCCTCATGATTTGCTTGGCCTGCTTTCTTATATAACTCAGAACTACCTGCCAGGGGTGGTATTGGTCACAGAGGGATAGGCCCATCAAAATCAATTACCAATCAAGAAAATGTACCAGAAATTTGTTTAAAGGTCAATCTTGAGGAGGCCTTTTTTTCTTTCAGTTTGAGAGCCATATATTTCTCTAGCTTGTGTCAAATTCATATAAAACTAGCACACACAGAAGACCCTGCAGCAGCACACCTCAGTTTGTAGCAACAGAAGCTCACGGCAGAACCACATACAGAAGTTAATTCCAGTCTGCAGGTGGGTAGAACCTTCGATGCACATGAGATAGTATTCTTCATCTTCCAACAAGGCCCCACCTCCTGAAGACTCTACCAGCATCCAGGTCTTTAGACAGCACCAACATCTGAGTACAAAGTGTGCAAACCATGACACTGTGGGAAGCATATCAGACTCAAGTCTCAGCATTTCAAAAAGTGTGATCCAGAAAGCTTTCTTCCACAAGCCAATGTGCCTTACCCTCTCTGAGGATTAGATGGGAGTGGGGTGGGAGGCTGTATGTGGAGGGAAGGGGAGGAGGGAAGGGAGTAGGAACATGCTGCCTGTGCTCACTTTATTTACCCTAGTGGCTGCTATAGTAAAAAGGTAGTAAAATGGGGTGTTCATAGAGCCTACAGACCTGACCTCATTTTCAACTCTGATTAATACAGCTATGCCAATGGGCCAAGTGCTACCTTTACTAACCTTTACAGTCAAAAAGAAAGAAAACTTCTCAATCAACTCTTAGAGTTGTTAATCAAGCAATGAATATAATATGGCTACAGCCTCCAGGCTGCATAAAGGGCCCACAGAGAGCAGCTCAGAAAAGTCAGCAATCACAAAAAGCTGAAGTTGTAGGGTTCTTGTTAAAAGTGACTAAAGGACTTTGCAAAAGAAACAATAAATTCAAGGTCTCTAAGACACTAAGAAACTTCCTTTTGTTCTATGCCTCTGCCTCCTCTTTATCTGTTAAAATTATTATAAGCTTTCCTAATGTGTTCCATTCAACCCATTAAAAGATACACCATAAACCCTCCACCCCAAACTCATCACTACTATGACTTACAGAGAAAGGAACAATCAAAATTCAAATGTACAAATAGACTGTTAGAATCAATTTTCTGGGCCACAAGATCTGAAAAGAAGCATAATTTCTATTAACTTGTTCTTCTGGAATAAATTAATTATAGTTTATTCAAAGAAAATTTTAATATAGAGCCTAACAAATTATAACTATAGATTCAGGCATGCCTTAAACAATAGCATTGAGTACTCTGTTCTACTTTCTGCTCTACAAGATACCCAGGATGGTGACAAGTGCCCCTCCCCTAAGTGACCTTCTTTGGGAGGATACAAGGCATACCAAGTACACAGAAGCTACCAAAGCACACGACTCATGCACAGCCTTTACGTATTTTTCTTTGGAAAAGCCTGGAATTCCATCTGTTGAAGTCTCCATTTTTAGGAATGGTGACCATAGGTAGGCTATGGCTACCTGACTTGCTCTCTATCTTACATTCTTTTTCCATCTCCTTCAGATAGATGGCTTTGTTAAACTCTCCTTTCACATGAGATTTGCAAAAGAGTAAAATGACAATTCACAAGCTAACCACACTGGGCCTGATCCAGTGGAGTGGAGATCAGATTTAGGGGTCTAAAAGGCCAAGCAATTGTCCATGGGCACTCTGCTGTGGGGAACTATGTGTGCTCTGGCTTTTTCAGAAACAATGAGGGCAACATTTCAGTCTTTTCTATTCAGGGTTGTTATGCATCATCAGCTTTCAGAGTTTTTGAATTGTAGCAATCTCCAAGCAATAGATCTTCACTCCAGCTGCAGAAACCTTATTGGATTCCTCTAAGAACTGGACAAGCAAACCTGGAGCTCTTTTGTTTCCTTTCTTCTCTAATGCCAATGTGACCAACAAAGTTGAAGTAGTCACATGAAAAACGGAGCTGACTGTGGTATTTCTAGCTCTATGAGAGCTGCTTCATTGTTTGATTTAATTAATCCAGTGGGTGACCCTTGTACAATGCCAGATGATTTAAAATCTTCTAATGATGGATGATTAGGTTCATGCAACCTGTTTTTTTCTTTTTAAATTTATTTTAACTGATATATAAAACTATAAAGTTGCACATATTAATAAAATAATACATTGTTTAAATACATGTTTTTGTCAGCCGACAATCTGTTTTCTCAAATATTTACTATTTCTCAATAGCAAAAATTTCTCAAATCCTTTCTTCTAGATTTTGAAATGTTTGACTCATCATTTTCTGTAGTTGTCTCTTTGTGTAATCTCACACTAGAAGTTGTTCTAATATAATTGTAGCTGCAGACTTCTTGACTCATATAATAGTACTGAAGAGATTCATAATTCCAGAAACAGTGTGCCAGCATGGAAACGGGAGATGAAGGCTTCCTTCTCAGCCGATGTCCTGGTTGATGTGGGATGTCCTTCTGTATATGTGTTGCTTTTATTAACTGGTAAATAAAGCTGTTTCAGCCAATGAATTAGCGGAGTTAAGCCAGGTAGGAAATCTAAACAGAAACAGAGAGTAGATGGAGTCAAGGAGACATTGTGTATCTTTCCTGAAGGAGAAAGATGCCAGAACATTACCGGTAAGCCATAATCTCATGGAGATACATAGATTAACAGAAATGGGTTAATTTAAGATGTAAGAGCTAGCTAAGAATATGTCTGAGCTATTGGTGAAACAGTATTGTAATTAATATAGTTTCAGTGTGATTATTTGGGTCTGGGCAGCCAGGAAACAAAAGTACTGCCTCTCTTTACACCTGGTCTTTCATCTGTTAGGCCTTACTGTTATCACTCAACAGGTATCTTCAGTGTGCCCCCTGTGCTCTTTGAGGCCCTCTTCTGTGCTCAGGGACAAATGTTAATCAATGATGTGGACACTGAAGGTCAAACTGGGGATGCTACAGCCCTGGAAGTAGACAAAGACTTTCCAAGGAGGTAAGGAACTTCCTCTAATTTTCAGAGAACCAGATTTTATCCACATTCTTTCTTAGTATTTGCATAAGTACACCTAAGCTCAGAAATAGATATGCTTCTCCATTAACCAAAAATGACACAGTGTTTCCCCTCTACTGCTAGTGTAAAAGTTTCAGGCATCAAAGCCATAAAACGGAAGGGCAGAGGTACCACCCGTTGTGACTATTTGAGACAAAGCAAGTTCTCAGTATTTTCAGTGCTTTCTTGTTCTGTGTTTGTTTCTGATGCAGGGGAAGCTGGGCTCTGTAAAAAACAATGCTTGTCCCTGTTAGGATGTTATAAATGTGGATATGGAATAAAGTTGGGCTAATGGTAATAAAAATAAAAATGGAGTAAGTGGAAATAATAATCCTTTTTGTTTAATGACTTTAGCTCTGCCTGCCTCCTAACTATTATCAAAGCATCCATTATTCATGAGGGAGAATCTGTTGAGAGCAAGGTAGAAAGAGCATTTGTGGGGAATATTGAGCACTAAAAATGGCCGCTTTCAATGTATCTAATTGTAAGCACTTCTTTCAGCCATTCTCAGTGCTCATCCCTAAGACATAAGACATACTATCAGCTAGAAGGCACTGTCCATCAGCTAAAGCTGCAGGGATACTGGTTTAGATCAATTAAATGTAACTGGAATGGTTTCTCGGAATACAATTTTCAAAACAGCTAAAACCCACAAATAAACTTTTGTATGATTTCTTTTAGAATTGGTATATATGCTAAATTTTATATTTAGTAAATTTGACTGAGTATGTTGTTAAATAAGGCAGTTAAAACTACTTATTTATATCCTGAAAGATTTATTCTAATACTTTCTAACAAAACAAAGTGCAAAATTGTTTTAGATGCCAGGTTGATTCATAGCAGTTTGAACAGGTTTCATTTTTGTTTTGCTGGAATATTGATTTCAAGGACTAAAAGATAAAACTCAGTGGTTAAGGTTGCTTGCTGCTCAGTCATGACAACCAGGGCTCCGTACTGTGTGGCTCATGAATACCTTTAATTCCAGCCCCAAGGAATCCATGCCCTCTTCTGGCCCCCACAGAAGCTACACATACATGGGTATACATATACATGCACACATGTAAGTAAATTTTTTACTAAGAGAATACTGATTTCATTGTTGTGCTAAAACGGGAGCATTGTTTCTTAAATCTTTACATGCATAGTATCTAATTATACCTAGAAGCTAATTGCTAAATAATGGTGTATACATGTCGCTTGAGTTCATACATACATATACATTTACCAAATGAAGTCTCTAGCTTCTTGATAACATTCAGTATACACACTTATTACACTGCAAAGATACAAGTTAAGGATAAGAAATTAACATTTGGATTATCCTGCTTTTATAGAAGATAAATTAACTATATTAGCAAAAAGCTTTTAATTGTGAGTTAAATGTTCTAGTAACCATTTTTATAGTATGTAACCCATAATTTCTTTATTGACACACCAATTCAGCTCAAAAATTGTCATCAAGATTACCAAATTGAACTTCAGAATGGACTCATATCTCTGAGGTTTTTCCCGCTTAAGTGCAGGACTTGGCTGCCTGGTTTGGGTTCCATGTTTCAAATGTTTGACTAAACTTCCCAGAAGGCTGTAAAGGGGGAGAATGGGTTTTCTCAGACTAATTGCATGGGGCTAGTTCCAAACCAACAAGTGGAGTTTAGAGGCCTGGAAAGCTGGTCAAATGCCTATGGCCTCTGGCATATGAAATTGTTTCCACTTTGGCTGTTGAGAAACAGTAAAAATAACAGTTCAATATTTTTAATGTTTGTGCTCGTGGGTATGCATAGGATATCACTTGGAATTTTAAGAAGCTTGCAATTATCATCTTTCAAAAAATAAACAAAATATTGGAGGAAAAGTAAAACAGTAGAATGTACAGAAAAATAGAGATTCTGTGTTTCACCAAATCCAAGACACTGTAGGTTATGAAGTATGGTGTCAGTTCCATACCGTTAAGAAAGACTATTCCTATAAACTGTACCACAATGCTTTACTACTTCTTCATACTATTACTTTAAATCTGTTAACTTATTCAGATCTAGTGTATAGATTAAGAGAAGACCATAACTAAACTTGATTGGTTAAGATATTCCAGAAACTTCATCACATCTCGAATTTTTCTGTTTAATATAACGTAGTAGGCAAATTTGTTTGTATCTATGTCTTTTATGCCCTCTAGGGTTTTCTTAAAGGAGTATTTTACTTATCTCTCTAGTATTTTCTTGTCAGTTTCTGGTACTGTCTCTCTACAAGTGCATTTCTTGACATTATGAATAGATTATCATCCAAATATTTTCAGATAATTAAGACTCATGGCCCGGTCCTTAAATCAATGGTTTCCTTTGTTTGTTGACAATGAAGACTTTTAATTGTTCTACCATCCCTCCACAGATAATAACCCTCCAAGACCACATGGAAAAAGACACCATCAGGTGCTTCCTGACAACCAGTGATCATAGAATACTAGTAGAGACAATGGCATCCTAGAATTTATATATCATGCCCTTTGCTTCTGATGCATGCATCCAACTTTATTCATGATTTGCCTTTTAGACTCCTTCTAAGCCAGCTGTGGTTGTGTGGTTGCCTATAATGCCAGCATTCTGCAGGTTGAGGATGAGCTGGGAGTTCAAGGCCAACCTAGACTACATAGTAATACTCTGTCTCAGGTAAGCAATTAATTAAAAAGAATTCCATATGACATCTCTCTCTAATTTTTCAATGAATTTTCCTTTAATTATCCAAGTTGAATCATTTCCATTTTTCTACTTACTTACTGACCTTCTGCTGCTGTCTATATTCTCCCACTCAGCCTATTGGGTGATTGCTTTAAGTTTCGGCTATTACATTTTTCAGTTCTAGACTATGCAAACAGCTCATGGTTTCTGTTTCTCTGCTGAGCTGTCCTCTATTTGTGTTCACTGCAAACATGTTTCCCTTTATGTTCTCAAGCATGAATTGTTGTTGTAAAGCCTTCCACCTGCAACTCTAACGTCTAACTTTCTTTAAGGATTCTTTTTTCCCTCTTGAGAATAGGTCATACTTTTCTAGTACTTTTGGGATTATGTCCTAGAATTTATAAGTTTTCGGGTCCAATTTTTGAATATTCGTCTGGCAAGTGTGCATTTCTTGCCTTTGCAAGCAATAACGTACCTGTGCTCAAGCTGCAAACACTGGGGAGAAAAACCCTTTAAAGCTGAGCTCAGTTTATCTACTTTTTCCTGGAGTCTCCCCCCGCACATTTAATTTGTGGCTAAGTAAAACATAGCAAGTTCAAATTTTCAAAAACTGAAAGAAGAAGGGCCATGGAGAGAGGCATTTTATGCAGGCCTAGCAAGCTGAGTTTGCTATCTGGAAGACATGGAAAGGTGGAGCAAAAGACTGCCCTCTGAAACACTGCTATCTGGCCTGGAGACACGTGTCATGGCACCCATGCCTACATGCAACATGCACACAACAATAAGAAAATTCATTTAATAAGAAAACTAAGATTTGTGGCTATGGTTGCCTTTAGTTCTGATTTGTTAGAGTAGGAAAAGAGATGGGGCTCTTCTTCCGGAGTTGTAAGGACTATGTGGTGCCAACTTTGATCTGCCCTCATAGTAAACAAGAACTCCTAAGTGTCAACCCTTGTCCAGAATCTACTGTAATGTCACCTCCCCCGCGTCAGTCCACTGACTTCATTAGGTCTGTTTGTTTTCCCAGAAGTAGAGTTTTCATATCAAAGTGGGTGAGGTTCGGCGGGAGTTCTCTAGATATCCTGGAAGGGAAAATCCAATATTCCTGATTGTGAGTTACAGTCACTTGCTGAGCCTTTGTTCTGAACTGGAACTGCGCCTTTTCAGAGATCTCATTCCATCCAGCAGGAATCCCTCTAGAATGGAGCTGCTATTGTTTACAATTCACACACAGGGAAAAAGATACCAGTAAAGCCCCTCAGGTAACAATCCAAATAACAGATTCAAGCCCAAATGTTTTGGAGGCTAAAATACATCCTTTTAAGCTGCTCCTTTAAGATATAAAATTAACTCCTGCTACCAAAAGGTGCCCTGAGGCACCAAAGGCTGCCCTAGGCAGGCTTTTTAATCAGAAGCCAGTTTAAACCAGTTGATTGCTGACTTAGGAGCATGTATTTCCTTATTCACTTAGAGCTACATTTCAGCAAAAACCCCTCCTCTTACCGGAGGGGAATCGCTGCCTACAGATCTCTGGTTTTCTGTGCATCTCCAGGGCCAGTGGCTAGAAAAGTGAACACTATGTCTGTGGGCACTCCAGAAGATGCTAATGCTTTCGCAGTTTGAAAACACTTAGCTTAAAAAATGAGCACCTGACAGCCAGATAGTTTATTCACTACTCTGTGTTTCCCAGGATAAATAATGATAGTAATAAGGTATGCTAATTACTACCTACCGCTTACCTCAGGCCAGCAAGCACTTCTCTGAGCATTCTACCAGCATGGCATTCTCTAGTACAACACATCTATGAGGAGTTACTGATGGCAGCTGAAACATCACCTGCCCGCACCATGCACCAAGGACCAAGGGCTCACTAGGCTGTGTTAATAACAGGAGCATAGCTCTTCACTGCTGCCCTATCCCTTCTCCATGTCCCCAGTTGGCCGCAAGTACTTCTGGGGAGCTTTTGGAAACTTTCTCAAAAGCCTGAGAAAGAAACAACCAACTCAGCCTGGAAACTGCACTTCTTTTCCGTGAGAGCTACTGAAGCCTGGGTTTCTGCTCTGGTTAAGCGCATAGGGTCTTGCTGTTTTGGTGACTATCAGCCGCCAAGTTAGAAAAGAGAAGGAAGGGGTCATGAAGCACTCACTCAGTGAATAATATGCACTGATAATTTCCACACATTCACTGTAGCTGTCCTTGTGCTAGGGTCCAAGGTGTAAACATCATGAGGCGTTGACAGGACAAGGAGAGTGGGAGACAGTGAAGAAAAATATCTATGTTACAAACTGATTTCCTTAATAGATCTAAAGTCCTGAGAATCTTTGGACGATAGTTTACCAAAGAAGGTTGAAGCGGAGAGGGCCAGTTATTTTCTTACAACAGATTATGCTAAAAACAAATCTTGGATTTGTTTATTAGTGAATCAGATGCATATTAATTGAAATATTGTTATCCAGATAAATAGCAGAGAAATGGTTCCTCTAAAAAGCCTCTTGTCTCTTTAAGGTCCAAACACCCTGGCAATCAACTATGCCCCAAAAGGTCATTATGGCAAGATTCCATTGCAGGATTCTGTCAAAATAGGAACTACCCCTTTTAGTGCACTCTCCAAGGGTACAGTCACAACCTTGCCTTATTTTTATATCATACCCATGTTATTTATACAATGAACAATGTCTACTAATATCTAATTGTACAACTGACAGCTCATTCCTAATACTTTTGACAATAGGCAACTGGCTACATTTTATACATCAGAAATCTGCTCTGACATCTAGTATACTAAGGCATCTGCTGTTGATGGAGAAGTGAGTGGCAGTAGAGCCAGTGATAGCTGCCCCCGAAGACAGAATGCTATCCGACACTTGGCTACACTTTTACAATGGGAATATCAGCTGGGTCTTTCTTGACTATGCTTTCTAGACTCACCCAGAGGTAACTGAAGAACCTAAATTACACAACCTATAGTGTTAGAAATATTTTCCTAACTTGCACTCTCTGCTGACACGAATTCCCAATCAAGCCAAATCAAAACAAGCCAAATTAAGAAATATCCAGGTTTAATGGGAGTTCTGTGCTCTCAGGTGGCCCCGAGGGGGAACCGGGAAGCCAAGCAAACACAACCACCAGGAGGAAGGAAAAGAGACCATGTGTTCATCTTTGGGGAGTTCATTTAAATACTTCATGAGAGTGGTCCTGACCCCTCTCTGGTCTGCTGGGATTTGGATTCCAGACCAATATAGCTCTCAGTCCTGGGGGCTGGGATAGATGCGAGGGGCTGGGGCCTATGCTCCCAACTTAACATATAGTATCATAATTTGTAACGAAAAAGAGCTGTTGTAATGGAGAGTTTTGACAGTCATGAAGCCTGTTTTCCCTTACCAAGACCCCAGAGTGGATGACAGAGAGAAGTCAAGGAATTAGGGAAAATATCTCTTCCATGTTCTGCTGCTATTAATGAATACCACAGACTAGATAAATTGTACACAGAAGTTTCTTTGTCTTATGGGTTTTGTCCAAATTTCAAGGGCTACATCAAATAAGAGCATCCTATTGGGGCATAATCTTGTCAAAGGGTAATAAGCTTAAAAGACAGAAAAACATTGGGCCCAACTCACCCTTTCTACTAGGAACCCATTCATCATTCCTCATTTCTGATGGAATCCCCGCTGCCTCGCTCACACCCAACCACATCTCAAAGTTCCCAACTCTTCACATCACCAATTTTGGAAGAACATTAAAATTCTAGCACCTTGCTTTCCCTCAGGTTTTCCACCAGGAAGATAAAGTAGAAAATAGTAGAGAACATTCAGGGAGGTGTCAGTCAAGAACAGACCAATAATTATCTGCATTTGGCCAGCTAGAGCAAAAGGTGATATGGGATTCCCCTCTGTATGCTGTGATATGTTTTATTAGCATTGATTAATAAAAAAAAAAGCTGCTTTGGGCCTATTGTAGCACAGAGTAGAGCAAGGCAGAAATTCTAATCAGAGATAGAGGAGAAAAGACGGCAGCGTCAGAGAGATGTCATGTAGCTGCCAAAAGAGGCAGATGCCTGGGAACCTTATAAATAAACCACAAGCCTCATGGTAAAATGCAAAATAATAGGAATGGGTTCATTTAAGATGTAAGAGTTAGCTAGAAATTTGCATGAGCCACTTGGCCAAGCAGTGTTGTAATTAATATAGTTTCTGTGTGATTATTTTGGGTTTAGGCAGGGGCAATGAACAAGCTGCCTCTGTCTACAAATTAGCATCCAGCGTGGAACTTAGGTAATATTATATCTGTCTGGAGTCTTTGATGGAATTAAAGAATATATATTTATAATTATAGTTATCCTTAGTTATGATAAAAGATAAATTAGATATGAAACTTTAGGCTCACAAAGATAAAATAGATGATAGTATATTTTCTTTAATTTTGCCAGATACAAATAGACTAAATATTGTAACTGTAATTCTTGCTTGGACCTGTTTTGTTATATGTAATTTTACTATGCTAAAGCTAAGACCTTCCTTTGTATTTAGACAGAAAAGTGGAGGTGATGTGTGATTCCCCTCTGTGTGAAAATATTTTATTACCATTGGTTAATAAAGAAACTGCTTTGGGCCTATTGCAGTGCAGAACAGAGCAGGTCAGAATTCCAAACAGAGATAGAGAAGAAAAGAAGGCAGAGTCAGGGAGATACCATTTAGCTGCCAAAGGAAACAGATGACAAAACCTTACCAGCAAACCACAAGCCTCATGGTCATACACAGAATAATAGAAAAGGGTTAATTTAAGATGTAAGAGTTAGCTAGAAATACGCAAAAGCTATTGGCCAAGCAGTGTTGTAATTAATATAGTTTCTGTGTGATTGATTATTTTGGGTCTGGGTGGCTGGGAAACAAACGAACAGCCTCCATCTACACCGGGTGATCTCTAAACAACAAAATTTCTTGCTCACAGGTCTAGAGGCTACAAATCTGGTATCCACTGACACTCCCTTGCTGCTTCAGGGATGGTGCCTTGGTGTTAGGTCTTCGCATGACAGAAGAAGGCAGCCCCCATAAAATTCTTTCTCAAAATCACTAGTCCTATACTTGAGGGCATCTGCCCTCATGACATCACTTCTTACAGGGTCTTTTACTATTACCACACAAGGGATAAGCTCTAACAGACATGGTTCAGAAGACTGTCATATTTTCAGATTTCCATAGGGGAAATCATGAAAGTCAGAGAGGATAGATGCCATTAGCATTGAGGTTCAACATGAAAGCTCCCTTCAAATACCCCAACTTGTAACTTCCCTGATTACCAGCCGTCACTGTGTGCGAGTTCGAGAAAGTTCTTATCTTATGGATTCACTTTCCAGAGCAAAGTCAGTTTTACACACAAAAAAGCCCATTTCCCACCAACTGACTGTAAATTGCATTAAAATCACTGCCTCTACCATTCCTCATTAGCAACTGCCTCCCTTTCCACTCAGCCTGATCTTAGACGTTCTCAGACATTATTAGAGCTTCAGAAACGTGGCATCTGATCACTCTTTAGATGACACAATATAAAACACTTCTCTAGAAAGCAACACCTGGTTGTCCATGCCTTCCAGTACATGACAACAGTCTGTCATCCGCATTTCAGATCCCGAGTGATGACAGCTACTGATTCCATTTCTTTTCATGCTTCTGCTAGGCTTTGTTTTGTGATATCTTTTTCCTTTTCAATAGTCAAAAAAAAGAAGTTAAGTGTTTTGTTCCACATAATCATTATACAAGGAAATCAAATGACATGTTAAAAAAAAGAAAGAAAGAAAGCAAAAAAGTCACCTAAATCCACAAACAAGAGAGCCATTATTTGCAAGCTAACTTTTAAATATCTTACTAAAGAAAAATAGACACACCTTTGTTTAATTTTACATAAATGGAGTCATATCATACACACTTGTTTCTATCCTAGTCATATTTCTTTTTATAACACGTATTGGCTTCCTTCCATGCGCACATATTTTAATCGAATAATAAACAAACATATGTACACATTATATGAGGTTATTGTCACTTATTTTTAAGGAAAGTGTGTTATATATTCTAGCTTTCATCTTTCCCACCTAACAATGCATGATGGAAATCCCTTCAAGCTAATGGTTTAAATTCCATCCATCCTTACTAATGTCAGCATAGTGTTCTGTGTTATAGATAACTGGAGTTTATTAAATCATCCCCTTGGCGATGGGCATTCACATTACTTCTAGGTTTGACAAGCTAGCTATGAATACTTATCTTTTACATATATCTTTAATATGCCTGGGCATGTTCATTCCTTTGGGTCTATTTTCAGGAGCTGGGTTGCCGTGTCAAATATTTCATATTTTTTATTCTGATGGATTATTGTTGGGGTCCAAATGGTCTGCAGTTCCTTTCTTAGGCACTGGTCTTGAAGCAGATGTGTTTGTATGTCTGGGGAGGACCATCAGTCTTAAATGTTTTCACTACTGCAAGTGAAAGAGAAGCACAAATCTCCAGAGCTCTCCTTAGACACAGTTCCTAAAAGTCAACTTTCAAAAAAAGGTGGAGCATTTCTCTGATTCTTAATGAACATTGCCAACTTTTTCCCCATATAGAAAGTGGTTATAACCTTTCAAATCTACGTATCAACACACAAGTGGGCTTGTTAAACAGCATGCGTCCCGGGGCTCAGAGTCCCACAACTGCTTCTTCATTAACTTCCTAAAAATGTGCCTAATCATGCCTTTGTGTGTCCATATCATTTGTCATAGTTAAGCCAAGTGGTTTGTGTCCCCATAGGGTCTGTCACTGAATAATATTGTCAATGATTTCCAGAGCAAAGGATTTTCCTTTGGAGCTGTTTTTACCATGGTAGTAGGTGGGCTTCTTCCCTTGAACATGGCAGCATGGATGGATCTAAGTGACTTTAATGAGGTTCTCTCAAAAGACAAGCAATATGAAGACTGAGGAGGCTTACAGTCTTACTTCCCCTTGACCCTTGCTTTTTGTGACTATCTGAATGAATGTGTCTGGAAGAGTTTACCCAACCCACCAGTTCTCAAATTCAGTGAAATCACCTAAGGACTTATAAAACAAACAAGCAAGCAAATGAATGAACAAAAACAAAACAGGAGTCGGAAAACTGGCTTAGTAAGTACAGCACTTGGCATATCAGCATGAGGCCCTCACTTAGGACCCCCAGAACACACATACTGTTATACAAGGTAGTGTGTCTGTAATTCCAATGTTCCAATGGCAAGAAGAGATGTCGAGGAAGGAAAATTCCTGGAAGTTCTTAAGCCAGCAAACCTGGTATATACAATAGGGAGCAACAAGAGACCACTTCTCAAACAAGTATCCGCAGCTGAGGTTATTCTCTGAACCCCACAAATGAATCACAATTTCCGCACCCACATTTACGCACACACATTGTGGGCACACTTACCTGGATGGAGGTGTGCGGGGTGTTAAAACTGCAATGGTTTAAATCAGAAATAATTTCTCAAGGACCATGTGCTTTATTGCCTCTGGTGGTAATAAGAGGTGGGCCCAGTGGAAGGGAGTAGGGTCTGCTGGTGTGCCCTTGAAGAGGAGTTTAGAAGACTAGACTCTCCCCCTACCAGGTAGTGAGCAGTATCCTCTGCCTTGCATCCCTGCTATGATGCGCTGGAATGCCAGGGGCTAAAAGGAACTTTTCAGAGAAAATGCCTGCTAATAATACCTCAGAACCAGCGAATCAAAATAAGTCTTCCTTGCGCAAAGTTATTTCTCTTAGCCGTTTTGTCACAGGGAGAGAAAGCCCTTTGTGGAGATCCACCGTCAGTTACAGGTCTGGACCCTGGGCAGGGCTTGCATCTCTAACGGGTTTCCGGGCAGTGCTGATGCTCTCTTAGCTGTCATCCATCTCATCTGTTACCCATCTGTTTTGGACACAGAAGCTTGTATGTGGTATGCTTCATCGTGGAGTTCTAGTGTTTCTCTAGAACGCAGCCCTCTTTTTAGTAGCTGTCCTTGGTGGCAGTAAGAACCAGCTGTCAGCATCCTCCTCATTATAACCTTTCATACCCTTGAAGATAAGTATTAGGTTTTCCTTATTCTTCCTTTCACCTAAGTCCTGATTCTCTCAGCATTTCTTGATAATCATATAGCCAGCCTGCCCATCATTTTTATTGCACTTCCCTGAAGCCCATTTTGAATTTCCATTCTATCCCTGCCTGAAATCTCTTTTAATAAGAACCGATATGAGAGAAAGGGAATGTGTTGAGGAAAAACCCTGAAAGTACAACTTTCTAGGCTACCTCTACCAGGAACTCTGGCTATGGCATTGGAAATACTTTCTAGATGATAATTTTACTCAATTATTCTTTGAGAGATCACAGTCCACAAGTGGGAAGAAAAATAGCTATTTCACATTTATCCAAACATCATTAGCTCTATCTTTTGATAAAAGTGTAACCATTTAAAATCTATCTCACAAATATCCTGTGAAATTCGAGAATTGTCGTGTTGCATTGTGAGTATCTAGCAGAAGCATTGACTTTGGCCAACCCAACTTGAATAGGTACATCTTCACTCTCTGAGAATAGTAGAAATTATATAAAACCACACCTAAAGCAAAGCTATAAAGCAGTTCAGCAAGCCATAGTGATTTTAGAATCTTCCAACTCCACTAATTTCCTGTAGAAATGAAACTGGAATATAATCAACTTCACAGTATAGTCATGGAAGTAGTAATAGTTCTTTAATCCAAGTTGGCATATTATTAAAAATAATCATTTCCATTTGTCTTTGAGATGTACTCCAAAACAAGCCATTCTTTTAAATGCTGTCATGAATAGTATTAATTAATCAAAATTTCCTGTATCTGGAACAACTTGTCTTCCTCTAAAAACAATGAATTGATGTACTCATGTCAAAGACACTGTCTACCACGGCAGCCAAGATTTACATCCATTCTTAGTGGTATTTATTCTTGCTAATCTGTATGTATTAGCATGACAGACAATTAACAGTCAGACAGGCAGTACCTCTGAGCATGTTGACTGATGTACTTGTACTCTGTGTAAGTCTAGTCCAATCTTTTTCTCAACCCGTTATTTTGATATTTTAACCCCATGCCTAAGAAAATGAACTCAAATAACAGTGCTGGATCTATCAAATAATCAATAGTAATAAAGCATTCAAATATATAAATGTATGGGATCCATTCTCATTGACACCATCACAGTTCTTAAGGCTAAAAGTTTGAGAGCTATATGGCCACACTAACATAGTTGAGGTAGGCTGGATTCTGATAAAGGACAACTTCCCCTAGGCAGAAATAATTTTCCTTTTGGCTTCCAATGATGATGGCTCCACTCTCATGTAATCCAGTCACCTATCAGAGACCTACTTCCCACTATAGCAGTCTTGGGAGTTATCAATGCATAAGAGTTGGGATGTTACTAGCATTTAGTCCATACCCATCTTTGGATTATTATTTGGAGGGAGTATTATTTGTAAGAGCATTGAAGAGGTGCTTGAGAGTTGGCCCAGGTGGTAAGATCACTTGCTGCTCTTCTAGAAGACCCAAGTTCAGTTCTGAGAATCCAAGTTGGATGACTCACAGACACCTGCAATTGTAGCTCTAGGAGATATGTCTCGCTCTTTTAACTTTACACAGAGTACAGTACATATACACACAAACATACTCATTCATAACATACACATATTCACATAATTTTTAATATAAAAATAAAAAAAGAAAGCCGGGCGGTGGTGACGCACGCCTTTAATCCCAGCACTCGGGAGGCAGAGGCAGGCGGATCTGTGTGAGTTCAAGACCAGCCTGGTCTACAAGAGCTAGTTCCAGGACAGGCTCCAAAACCACAGAGAAACCCTGTCTCGAAAAACCAAAAATAAAATAAAATAAAATAAAATAAAAAATAAAAAAGAAAGTAAAAGGCAAATGGACAGGTGTACTAATCTAAAAGGTATCCAATATTACTTCCTTCCAATATAACATATAATTTGAATGCAATTTCAGTTAAAAAACAATGATTTTTTAATTTAATGAGGTTATCTGCATTTAATATGAAAAAACAAAAGCAAGAATTATGAAAACAATATAAACAATACAGGTCTTTCTTCACTGTATATTTAATGTCTTTAGAGATATAGGAAAAGAAGAGAAAAAAAGTCTTGACTAATACTGGAGAAAGTTTCAAGGTAAAACATAGCACCATAAGTATTTTAAATTATTCAATAAATAACTTAGATAAAATTGACAGTGTATATCTAATCCACTTTGAACCTAACTTTACACATGGTTTAAAAATTAAAAATATAAATATATTTCTTAGAAGTTAAATAAGATTTACCCTAAGAGCTGACAATTCTGTGCCTATGTGTGTACCCAAATAATTAAAAACAGCTATTCAAACAAATAAGTACCAGACAAAAATACTTGTGGCAGCAATATTGACCATAACCATAAACAGAAATATCCCAAATGACCACCAACTGATGACTGATAGACAGAAGGGCGTATATCATTTAATGGGGTCAGACTCACACAGAGGAATACACAAGGCGCAGTGTGAAGGAACCTCAAAAGCATTACACTTAAATGAAAGAAGCCACAAATGAAAGTTCCCAATTGATTCATTTATATGAGCTATCTAGAGTAGATAACTCCATAGAGACAGGAAGCAGGTTAGTGTTTGCAGGAGTTGAAGGTCAAGAGTAAGAAACAATTACTTAATGGGTTTGGGTTCTCCGTAGAGAATGATGAAATGCTTGGAGTTAGAGAGGGGTGATAGTTGCGCGACATGATGACCACGCTGCCTATTTCAAGAAATCTTTCCTTGGCGAGAAGTAAACAATGTCTATCCCTTCATTATGATGTCCTAATGACTAGCCAAAAGACAATTCCACCAAAGTTCCTTTGGGGAACCAATGAAGTGTATTGGGCTTTCACACAGCACGTGGTTGAGGGGTACTTGACAGGAGTATGGGCTACTCTGAAGCTGCCACAACTGGAATATTTTCATCCATTCACCGTGGATGATGGTTTCCTTGTAACTGTATATATGGAGCCCACTTCCGCCAATGACCCCCAGTCCATATGCTCTAGCACCTCCCACACCCCCGCACACACAACAATGAACAGTTGTAGCAGAATTGCTTACAAATGGCTGGGAAGAGCAGCTAGAATCTCAAGTGAAGTCCTTGGCCTTCCTTCTGCATAAAAATTGTCAGCAGTCCACAGGTCGGATTGTGAGGGTTTTCCTCCAAGCAGGCACGCCTGACCTGATGAAGATCGCAGGCATCCTGCTTGGAGGATGTACACTACCACTTTAGAATGATTAGTTTATGTCATCTGAATTTCCCCTCAGCAAAAACCATGACGAACTGGTGTCTTAGTTAGGGTTTCTATGACTTTGAAAAAGCACCATGACCAAAAAGCAAGTTGGAGAGAAAAGGGTTCATTTAGCTTACAGTTTAACATCACTGTTCATCAGTGAAGGAAGTCAGGACAGGAACTCAAACAGGGCAGGATCCTGGAGGCAGGAGCTGCTGCAGAGACCACGGAGGAGTGCTGTTTCCTGACTTACTCCCCCTGACTTGCTCAGCCTGCTTTCTTACAGAACCCAGGACCAATAGCCCAGGGATAACACCACCCCCCATGAACTGGGCTCTCCCCAACTGATCACTAATTGAGAAAATGTCTTACAGCTGGATCTCATGAAGGTATTTTCTCAACTAAGGCTCCTTCTTCTATGATGTCTCTTACTTGTGTCGAGCTGACACACAAAAACCAGCCAGTACAACTGGGCTGGGGGGCCCAGCTGCAAGGGTAATGTGCTTGCTGCCCGGGTGTGAGGACCTGAGTTCGAATTTCCAGAGTGATTCAAAGCCAGATTTGGCAGTGTGTATCTGCAACTCCTGTGCTTCTAGGGCAAAGACCTGGCACCAGAGACAAGAGAATCCCCCAGAAACTTGTGTGCCAGTTGTATGGCATATGCAGAGGTGAAAACCAAAAAGGCTCTGTCCCAAACAAGATAGTAAGCAAGGACTGCCATTACGGGTTGTCTTCTCACCTTCACACAGGCCCGTGGTATGTAAAATCTTCCTCCACATACCTGTACAACCGGCTTACACATTCATGAAAAGATTTAAAATGTACTAACTAACTATAAGTATAACCAGAACCATAGTGTAGATTTCTCAACAAAACAGAATTTGGAAGAGCTAAGCCTAAGATGACTACAGAAATCAGAAAAAGATGCTCATATCTAAATGCCCAAATCATGTCTAATTTTGGGAGTTAAAGAATAAAAACATGCTACCTTGTTAATGATGCCCAACAAAGACAGGACTCGTTATTCTCCCAAGCCCAGGCCTTCCATTTATAATGACTCTTACCTGTGTCTCTAATGCCGCATAGAGAGAAATAACACCTCTTGTTAGTTGCTGCTGTACAACGCCAGCTTAAGGAAGGTTGGCCATATTCACAACACGGCTGCTTCCCACCTTCTCAGCTGCATGGGTTGCACCTGAGTGTGGCATTTCTGAAGGCTTGCTTTGCTCACTAAGAAGGAGCAGAGCAAGCTTGTCATACATCTGTTTTGTTCATCTATAAACAGATTTTTTATTAGATATTTATTTGGTTGCTCTGTACAGATTGCTCTGTTTAATTTAGAAATTAAGTCTCCAGGTTGGCAGCAGAATTTTGAATACAAGAATTCTGGAACGGCAGCAGCTTTTAACCTTTGGGCTTCTCTTCTAAGAAGCTAATTAGAAAATTAAATCCAAAAGGACTGGATCCTGAAAATGTTGGCTTTGTAAGGCAGGTGACAATTCTGTTCACCTGCTAGTTTGATGTCTTCTGACTCATCATTATAATGAGGTATTCGAAGAAATTAAAACGGGTTTTTAAGAAAAAATTAGAAGTCACACCACCTTTGTTAATATTAGGAACTTCATTGCTTGGAAAATTAAATCTGAACAGAGAAGTCTTTTAGATGCCTCACCACTCTTGGCCAAACATTTTCTTAATTTATTATGTGCTTGATCAGTTGGTAAACTCGTGGGCTAATTCCTAGTCCTGGTGTCAGCTGGAGGCGCAGCGCCTGACCATTATCGCAGCGGGTGCCCGGGAGTCCTGTGGGCTCACACCGCCAGCAGCTGGAGTCCACTGAAGAGAAAAAAGGGGGGAAAAAAGCACTAAAGCTTTTACTGTCTCCAAAGATACGTGCACCCTACCAGTGCTCCCTCGGAAGGCTGAGCTGAAAAGTTCCCCATTTTCTCTGTTTATGCCATAGCCCTTGACCCCTTCAAATAAGCTTAAAATACCTTCTTACGCTGAAGACCTTGTTTTCTCTTTTGCCTTAAATGTGGCTGGCATTCTGTGATCTCGTACCGATATACAGACAGATCTAGGTCTGTGTGCTTCAGAAGATACACCTGTCAACATTTCAAATACCAGTTGTAGAAAGTATAGATCTATTTCATTTAATAGCTAAAATTAAAAAAAATAAAACAGATTTTTTTTTTCTCACCAAACACAAATATAAGGGAATCTTACATCTGGCTTTGTGCCAGCTCACATGAGAAAATACAGACTCAGGTCCTAAAAGGCTTAGAGTTCAGTGGGAGACACAGAGGAATAAGGAAGGCATAGCTGTGCTAGGTGCTAGGTGTTGAAAACGGAGACAACCCTCAGTGGCGTCTACAGCATGAGACAGATTAACAAGAGCAAAGCACTTACAAACTGTTAAGTGACATGGGAGCCTACAGAAATGAAGACCCCAGGAAATGGAGAGATCTGTGTGTTTTCTGCGTGTTGTGCAAATGTAGATGGGATGAAAGAAGTTGGGTCTGTGGTCACACATTAGGGAGAATTCTGCAAGGCCTGCTTGTTGCATCCTCTTGGGCATCTCCATATTCAGAGACTAAGGGTGTTGTTTCTGTGCGTTTTGTTTTGTTATGTTTTTGATAGAAAGTAGTGTCTAGAAGGAGAGTGTTATGATGGCCCAAAAGAAGACTCAAAATTGATTCATGGCAATTCGGTTTTGGAAGAAAATGGCAGGGATCAGAATACCTCCTGTTTCTGCCGTTTTATCAAAAGCCAGCATGCCATATATGGAGCGGCATGTGTTGAACTCATCAATACTATGAAAAGGCCAGGCACGGGGAAGACTAAGAGAACCTAAATTGAGTTTGGCCTAAAGATTCCTCCACACATACTTCCTTTCATAGTAAACTGCTACCTAATTTCATACATAAACGGAGTACAAAATTCTCTTGAAATGAGCAACCAAATTTCAGTCCTTTGGAGTGAGCAACTGCTAAAGCACATCAAAGGACAGGCACTAGCAGGGACCAGATAGGGTCTCTCTGCACCTCACTCATATCTTCTTTATGTTACTTCCTTTCCTCTACATATCACTATAACCTCCATATGTGAAAGAGAAGAGTGTCTGAACCGCTGTTGGTTTAGTATGCAGTCCAATTTCCCAAGTTTGCTTTTAGTGATATCTACAAAGAAAGAAGGGCTTGTTTCCGCCTTGAGGAGTGGAAGCAAAGACAAAGAGTTGGTCTTGAAATGAGAATGGTGTATTTGCTGGTACATGAAGTTTATGAAAACTGAGTGGAAGCAAAGAAAACATTCCTGACTGTGGAGGCCCAGAAGAGGGGTTGTCATCAACTCTTTATCTTTTTCTATTTGCACGATTGCTACTTCCCCCAAGAGTTGAAGTTTACCTCTCTCTCCAAACCCGGGTTCATCTTAGTAACTCACTTAAAACTAGCAGAATGTGACCAAAGCTTGCCGCATGTTATCCAGGTCTAAATTAGAAAAGCCTATTCTACTGGTACACCATATATTTGTAATGTTTACTGTTACAACCCACGCTCCATGCCATGAGCAAGTCCAGGGCACAGGAGAGGTCTAGGAGGCAAGGAACCATTGAAATAAAGGAAAGCTTTACGATAGCTCCAACATAGACACCAACAGATTGTAAACAAGAGTCACTTGGTTGAACTCAATTTCTACTACCATGAGTGATTATAATAATAAATAATGTCTGGGGTCTATTTGCGTGACCACAGATACATGCGTCCACATATGTACATGTGGAGGCCAAAGGTCAGGGTCCAGTGTCCTCTTCTGTCCCTCTCCATCTCATTTTGTTGGACAGAGACTCTCATTGAATATAAAAGTCACTGATTGACTAGACTACAAGGCTAGGGAGTCCCCAGAATTCTCCACCTCTGCCTCCAAGTCTAGGGCTTCCAGGTGAGCAGCGTCTTGCCTTGCCCAGCTTTGTACATGAGTGCCAGTGACCTAAATCCAAGTTCCCATGCTTACACAGCAAACACTTCACATATTGAGCCATCTCCTCACACCCTCATTTGCAGTTTGAAGTTGCAACAGACTTGGATTTACATCGCAACAGAGAACTAGAGCATAGCTAAAGAGAAGGTCACATATAGACAAAGACACTAAACAACAGACTAACGTGGGCATTGGAGGGGCTCTAAAGTGGAGGCATGAGAACTGGGGTAGGGTGAGAGGGGCATGGAGATGTCATCTTGTCACACAAAGCTAGAGTCCATGGCACAGGGAGTGAAAACGCCACTACAGAGATCTTTTAAAAAATGTTTTACTACACTAGTGTGTGTGTGGGGGGGGCATACTATGATCAACATTGAGAATACTCTTCCAGTACAGTGTGTGGAAAGCCCTAAGCTATAGAAATTCCTGGACTAGGAGAGGAGCAGATGGGAGAAGTTGGATTGAAGCACACTAGCTTTTAAAGTTGGAAAGTATCTGGCACTGGATGGAGGGGAAAGTGAAACCAAAGAAAATTCACCGGACTCTGACTTTGAGTTTGCCTACCAAGCGCCACATACTTTCCCGGGTCTTGAGGATAAAGCGGTGCCTAGGACATTCAGTGCCCTCATGAGCTTAGGTTTTAGTGAGGAAGAGAGACTATAAATGGGATTCATTGGGGTTAAGGCTCATTTAATTTCCAGTTAGTGCTCTTCCTGTTAATCTGTCTTCTTATTTATCGTGCACTACAGAGGAGGAATGGATCACTTTCCAGAGAGGAACGCAAACTCCCTGCTTTAATATTCTGAAGATGATCCCCCGAGGCCGACACTCCGGAAATGAGAGAGTTCAGTTTTGAAGGGCTTGCTCTTCATACTGGTAGACCAAGCATGGAAACCCACACAGCCAGGGGTGGAAGGAGAGCCCGGAGCTGTGGGTCGCGTCTTTGGCACCAAGAGAAGTGACACAGAGCATGAAGGAAGCATGAAGGGCCTGTTTCAGCCATGGAGAAAGTCATCCTCGTGTCCCTGTGAACATTTATTAATTCAGTATAATTGTCCGGGTTGCAAGGCACATTACAGTAAAAATTAGGAAAGAAAGCAACATCTAACTTTATGGTGCTTCCACTGTATTATGGAATACAGATAGTAAACGGGTAAAGTAGCAAAGTAAATCCAGTTTATCAGCTTCCTCTTGCTGCTGTCTCCAATTACCACAGACATTGGGGTCAAAAACACCATATAATTATTTTCATATATTTTGGGAGGTCGAAAGTCTGAACTGGATCTGAGGTGTCAGTAGAGTAGCAATCCTTCTGAGAGTATATTTCCTTGCCCCGTCCTGCATGTGGAGGCCATGTGGTCTTCTAGGCTTCTGGTCTCATTCTGTAGGGAAGTATCTCTGACTTCACCTAGCACAGCTCTCTGATTCTCATCTTGCCTCCCTCTCGGGAGAATATGTGTTCTTTATGATAATCCAAGGTAACACCCTGATCTCAATATTCTTAATTTCTTCACATCTCCAGGTAGCTGGAATTTTCTTTGGGTGGCCAACCAGCTCCCAAATAAAGACACACAGAGACTTATTAGTTGTGAATGCTTGTTCTTAGTATAAGGTTGTCCCACAAGTTCTTATAACTTCTATTAACCCATTTCTCTTAATCTACTTTTAGCTCGGGGTATTTTACCTTTCTTTACTTTTGTATGTCTTACTTGCCTGCTTCCTTTGTGTCTGTCTGACTGACGGGTCTCAGGCACTTCCTTCTCTTTCTCCCTCATTCTCTCTTGAGCGTAGATTCCTTCTCCTACTTATTCTTTCTGCCTGCCAGCCCTGCCTATCCCTCCTCTACCTAGCTAATTGGCCATTCAGCTTTTTATTAGACCAATCAGGTCCATGAGGTAAGCAAGGTAAAATGCAACACATCTTCATATAAGTAAACAAATGTAGCATAAATAAATGTAATATATCTTTGCTTAGTTAAACAAGTATTATATTCCACAAACATCTCCACAGTTCCTTATGCCATGATTCCTTGTGACACGTAAAGTGACAGATAAGGACAGAGTCTATGCCTCAAAACGTGGTCCTCTTTGGGTAGCCATTGTTTGTCTGACCACAGTTGAGGAGCAATGACTATGAGGTAAAATAAACAGGGAGAAAGTGTGAACGTAGAGGAGAAGTATAAAAGTGAGGTCCCAGAAGGGGCTTCATATAGGGTGGGAAAGCCATGAAATTTCTGGGGATTTTATTCTGGATGAATTGGAAAAATTAAGTGGATTGATGAGCTGTGTTCTGCCATGCTTTAATCGACGGCATTTAAGCTTCACTCTCAATGTGGTATGCAGAACATTTTCAAGTAACTTTGTTTTTTAACAAGAACAAAAGGATGGGAGGTAGATATGAAGGACATGCGATTGAAAAAGGTCTTTGTGTTTTGTTGTTTCCATTAGAGGTATTTTAACAAGTATGTATGTGGATGGGACTTTTCCAGGAAAGAGGGGAAACTCGGGTCTGGAAGGAGTTAAAAGCCGAGGTGTTATGCTTCGCTAAGCAAGAGGACTATTGGGTCCAGTATACAAGGGGAGGGGTTGATCATAATTAGACCAGAACTAATTCTTCCTTTGTTAACTGGAGATGGGGTGGGAAATGGAATAAGATAGAATTAATATAGAACAGATGTGAGGCAACCAATGTGTTGCACCTATTTCTCTGGTGTAAACAGAAACAGTAGTGAGCATGTTACTAAATGAGAGAGAGGGGGCTGAGAGAGGGTGGGGAGCACAGGCAAGCGGGGTGAGGGTGTTGATGGTTATAGGAGAGAAGAGAAAGTGTAAAATATTTATTTAAGAAAGTAGCATGCACTGACTAGAGAAATGTAGGATTCCTAGGCATGTGGGAAATCTCTTGAGGGTTATAGTCATTAATTTACAACCAGAAGCGTTGTGTGTGCATTTTTTTTCCTCAGCCATAATCAGCTGCTACCTGAGTGCAGTAATGGAGAATATGAAACATCGTGTTTAATAATGACTGCAGCGGGGAGAGAAGGGAAGAAGAGGTGTGAGAACATTTGTAAATGTGGACTGTGGAACCTTGTTGAATAAAAGACAGAATAGATAGGATGAAGTGGTGATAGTAACAAGAGCAGGTTGAAAAGTCCAATAGGTTAAAAAAAAAAAAGGATCATTGGTGTAGAAGTAAAAGGGCTAAGAAAACAGAATGTAATGACCAGAGAAAGATGTCTAAATCAAGATTTTTGGAAACATATATGTTGAAGTAAGGTATACCATGGACATGGATTCCGTGACATAATACAAGATGAAGATCACTAGAAGCAAGGACAGGGCTTTGGACAAACTATCCATAGATAGTGTGGTACAAATCATATGAGTATAGTGGTACAGACATTTCTAGTAACCACAGCTTAAGTTCATCGACTAAAGAAATAAGAAGACTTGAAGTGATTACAGAGAGGAAGATGTCAAGCCACAAAACGAAACCCATTTGGGGAAGACAGGAGCCAGTGAGACTGTCTAGAGGAGATAGCAGAATGCCGCCCTTCTAGGCACAGTGCGCAGTGTTTTGTGGGAGAAAACAAGCTACTACCTGAGCTATTTACAAGGAGAGTAGAGCCTTCAAAGGAGAGAGAGATTTTTTTATATTTGATCAGGATGAAAAAAAGTTGACAGTTGACAATTTAGAGGGCTTTGCTAATGACAAACTGAGTTTTAAAAGCCCCATTTGCAAGGTTCAGGGATTCAGGGGGCATCTGGAGCTTGGTAAGGAGAGAGTTGCATAGAGCCAGCCCTGGGAGGCTGGACTGTCACAGGTGGGCATGGAGCTGGTTATAAATGTGTGGAATTCTGGGATTAATCCTGATGCTCTTTTAGCTCAGGGTCAGCAAACATGTTCTATAAAGGGCTCCTTTTAAGCCCATTAGACTTTTTGCCGCCACCACTCAGCTTTGCCACTGTGCGCAAAAACAGCCATTGGAATATGGACATAATAACACGGCTAAATCTCAATTAAACCACACTTGTGAAATCAAGAATGTGGCTGGCCCTTGCCTTAGCAAGGCGAGTTGATTGGTTCTTGCATGTTTGGCAGTTTCAGGGATTAGTAGGCAAGGGACCCAGAAGAGGAAAGAGTATTCTCACTGGGATTTCATGTTAGGTCGCTGACCAGCCATTAGCCTGAAGATTTTGCAGTGATCATGGCCCTCTTGATGGTTTGGGGATCTCTACAGGCCATTCACATCCTAGTGCGGTCTCCCAGGTTTCAGTTATCAATGACTCCAAGACGTATGTGACAACTAGAGAAATTGCAAAGGCAGAGGATGAGTGTAGAGGACACACACGTTTCATGACTAATGTTGACTTTGAAGGGGGCACGGTCTATGAAACACACATTGCAGAGGAAGTGGAGCCAGTGGGACTTGGATTTGGAGGTCAGGTGACACGTACGTGAGGCATGTAGTTGAAGGAGTCATTGGTGGGTAACAGAACTGAAGCCTCGCCTGGCTTTGATTGGAGGCGATCTCTCTGAGAGACATTTGAACAATGGTCAGAGGTACTCAGACACAGAAATCTGTTAAGTACTAAGTTTTCCAGGTTTACATATTTCCAAATGTCAGTTCTCTTTTGTACCAACCGGCTCCCGCCGCACCCCACGATTCTGAAGACTAGGAGATGTCTTCCTCTCTGGACCTGCACCACCTGCTTCAAGTTATGCCACAAAGAAATAAGTACAGAAGGGGGCTGGAGAGATGGCTCAGAGGTTAAGAGCATTGCCTGCTCTTCCAAAGGTCCTGAGTTCAATTCCCAGCAACCACATGGTGGCTCACAACCATCTGTAATGGGGTCTGGTGCCCTCTCCTGGCCTGCAGGCATACACACAGACAGAATATTGTATACATAATAAATAAATAAACATTTAAAAAAAAAAGAAATAAGTACAGAAAAAAAAACATAACAATAACAAAAATTCTTGAATCTTCTGCGTTTTGTTAGGGTAGCGGGACTGATTAGGAATGCTCAGTTGATCCTGCTTTTCCTCTTCAATAGCTGATTCCACCCCCCGCCCCCTGCTGTCATCACCTCCATGTGAACTAAAACTGAAATAAGGAGGTGCTACATAAATTATCTGACATTGTCACCAATTAACAGCTTCCATCAGGGAAAGAATGGAAGCTGTTACCTAAGTGGGTATTTTCAGGCTGGCCTCTTTTTGCACTCTGAGAACCTGCCAAGTCAGTGAGAGGGGGCAGAGAAGTGGTGTCCTGATAGAATCAGAAGGCCTGGGAGGCAGTTGGGGCCCATTCAGTCACTTAACGTCTCTGTACATAAGCATCCTTACTTGTAAAACACCAGTCCTGTGCCAAGCATGTGCCAGACACCTCACAACTCATTCAACAATTGCCCAGGCTGCTGGGAAAGTCACATGCAAAAAAAAAATTGATATAAAGCTATGCAAGCCATAAAGCAATAAATATGTCAACAGAGGCCATTGTGCAAATCTAACCATCTGTTTCCAATGGCCCCAGTAGTCACCAAATTATTGGAATAGGTTTCCACAGGCTCTGATGGCCTCAATTTTTAAATTTTCTACTTACTATTATTATTTTTGTACCAGCTTTTTTTCTCTTCTGAGATTTTTTTTTTCACCTTTTAGGAACCGAATCACCAATTTGACCTTTACAGTTTGTAGCAAAATTGCCAAACTCAGAAAAGGGAAGATGACGTTCTGAAATTCTTAGGCAACATGGGCCACAATCCCATTATAATATTTGCTGTTATGCTTATGAATTCACAACCAACTGCCCTTTCTAAAACTCCCCTGGCAAAGGGAGGGAGGGGTTTGGAAAGGGATCCCGGGGGACCCTTTCTTAATGGAGGCCCTGCCATTACAGTATGATGGCATTCGGGCATTATAATTTACACCTGTGTTTCATGCATTTTATCCACTGCTAATAATTATTGAATAATTACCGTGTTCTCCTACTGAGGCCACTCTTTTGTATTCCCACTTCTTCCTAGGGTTTCAGTGAGATTGTTGCCTTTTGAAAGTTCCTTTCCTTCTGAAAAGAAGGCAGGTGGTTTGTAATTCTTATTTGTGAGCCAAGCATTTAAATGGGAAAGCTTTCTGGGCTATGGCCTGTCCTGAATCCCTTGGCTTCCGCATACCCTGTCGACTAGAAGGATAATGGGCAGAACCTTGTCCTAGAAATCACTTTTGCTTAAAGATGCTAACACTCATGTGTTTGTGACATCCATGTCACCTGCTTTCATGTTGCATCTTCCAAACTTGCTAAGCCGATTGGAATTGAGATAAATTAGATCGTTTGCAGCCCAACTTGCCTGCCAAATTCAAATTGGCACTTGAAACACTTTATCTGTGTTTGGGGGACAGTTGGAAGACACATCGTCAAGACTTAGCTCACGGAAGAAGTTCGTTTTGTTTTTCTGTATGGACAAAAAAAAAAAACAAGTTCATTCCTACCTTTTTGTTTTTATTTCATTTTGTTCTTTATGTTTTCTTGTTTGGCTTTTTTTCCTCTCATGTGTGTCCACGCAGTGTGTTGTGTGTATGTGTGTGTGTGTATGATTTGGGGTGCATATGTGTGGTACTTGTGTATGTGTGCATTCAGATACATATGCTCATGTAAGAGTGCAGGTGCCAGAGGGGGACACTGGGTGTCCTGCTCTGTCACTTTCCACCTTATGTCCCTTGAGCCCCTGAAACAGGGTTTCTCACTGAATTTGAAGCTATGCTGGTGGCCAAAAAGCCCCAGTGACCCTCCTGTCTTCACACCCCATGCTGGTGAGGCTACAGACGTGTGTGACCATGTCTGACTTTTTACGTGGGTTCTGTGGATTTGAACTCAGGTCCTCATGCTTGCATAACTAGTGTTCTAACACACTGAGCCATCTCCCCAGGCCCTTTCTCTGAAAAAAAAAATTATCCTATCACTTCATTTGTCTATCTTAGCATTTACTATTGAAGAAAGGGGGCAGTTCCATTTTTTTCCAAAAAGAAAAAATATTAAAATATTTCACTAGTCTAATGTAAGAGGAATGTATTCCAATAGTCTAATGCAGGGTGATTGTCTTACCACTGGATCTCCCACTGTTTCTGGGCGATTTTTTAAATGGGTCCTTTGCTCGTCATTCTTTCCTCTTAACAATCTATAATTAATCTCAGAAAAAGCTTAGATGTCTGTCATTGCTATGAGTACTTATTCCGTATCCTAACTTGTTCCCTGGGTTTTTGTTGTAGACGGTATAGCCACAACAAACCTTTGTAAATGTCAGTATAACGAGCAAAATAATCTTGAGTTTGATTATTAAAAAAAAAATAATAAAAATAAAAAGCAGTTCCGGAGCCCAGGCTTTGTCACAGAACCAGGCTACACTGTAATTTACCAAACCTAAGAACCTGTAAGCAAAATGACATGACATAGAATTGCAAAGTAATTAAACACTTATTATATAAGGCAATTTTCACTAGATAATGATGGATGTTACTTAAACTGGTAGTCTAGCCATAGGGCAGCTGCCTAGGTGGAGGGATTGGCCCACATGTCTTAGTTAACTCTAAACGTAAGGCCTCAGTGAAGTGGCTGGTTCAGAGGTGGGTAATGACACCGCCGTTTGCTTTTCACTGGAGGAATTGAGATGTTTAAAATTGATTTGGAAATATAAGTTCCGGACATTCCGAACATCATTTTGTTCTCAAGGGCCTCCTCAGCACGAAGAGTTTCCAAATGATTTTCTTTTAAGGAATGGTGATAAATAGAGCCATGGGAATGTCTGAAACTTCAGTTGATTGCGTTGTAAATAATGGATTCCTTTAACTAACACCGCTTCTTACCGCATATGTCACCCGACTGTGTCACCTCTAGTGTGAAAGCCCCAGACTCGGGAGAGGACACATTGCTGCCATTGTCATCAAATGTTTGACGAAGCTGAAGTCTGCCTCCACCAATTTTTCAGACATGGGTCCATTTATTCATGTAATAAATTATTACTGAACATCTGCCACCTGCTAGAGTCTACGAGAGTAGAGAGTAATAAAACAAATAAAGCAGAGTCCCTGCCCTCCTCAGGCACCCTCGGCAGCTGCTAAAAGGAAAATTAGAATAAAAATCCAAGTGGTGATATTAGTTATACATAGAAATGAGTGACCTCCAGAAATAATTGCTACAGGGGTGGCTGAGAAGATGTTCGAACACTTAACTGATGATAAACAAGCGTGCTTGTGTTAAATTGGGGCTATTATGGAGTCCAGATGCAGTGACTAGAAGAAGTCGGAATTGCTAGCTGAATTTGGGTACCAGGTCTGAGATCTGTGCTGCATAGAATTCTCTCTGACCTCAAAGACTTTGTAACATTTATCTACTAGCTTATACCTCAGGCTTTTCCTAAGGAAAAAATGCCACAACCACTCAGTTTCCTGTACTCAATTGTTGAAATATCTTTGATTCTTCTCTTAAACCTAAACTCTTTCTTTTCTTGCCACCTAAAATGGTCTTCCTCCAACATACAATGCAAAACAAGTCTTGACACCTCTTAAACACGCCTCTCCCTTCATCTCTCCCGCCATCACAATCTACACAGTCACTATTGTATTCCAGTATCTTCACATCTCATCTGGTCCGTATGATGTAGTTCTCAATATGATTTCTTATTTCTATTCTTCCTATTCAACTGGAACACACACACACACACACACACACACACACGTGCACACACTATATTTCTGACTCTGCAGCCAGAGTGAACCTTCTAAAGGTATTTCCAGTAAATTATTTCCCCTTTTTATATGGAAGAAAACCCAAATATCTTTCCTTGGGCTACAAAGTCGTGCTTAGCCCAGTACTGGCATTACCTTTCAAGCTCAATTTCCACAATTATTGTCCTCCTGCCGCCACTTTCTATCTCTAATTCTTCAAGTAGCTTGGACAGCAGGTCTTTGTGATTGGCACTCCATAAGTTTCCTCCCAGTTCAGGTCTCAGGATAATAGGATTGCCTCCTCCCACTCAGCATCACCATCACAGGACTTCGTAGCATGTTACACAAAATCCAAGGGCTTCATCTTGACTGACTATTGGAGTCTCACTTGTCTTCTTCCACTTCACACCTGCCATGTTTGACTCTCTGGTGCCTGGAGCAATGCTATTGATGCAAATACGCAAGGAATTAACGGACAGATGATTTACAAGATAAGGTATAATGAGGAATTGGAAGGAGAGGAAGGGATAAGAAGAAAAAAAGAGATTGGGAAATAAAAGTACATGAAGAGGGCCAGGGAAATAGCTATGCAGAAAAAGCACGCATGGTATGGGAGGTCCTTCTGTCCATGTGCAGCTTTTTATTGGTTAATGAATAAAGAAACTGTCCTGGCCCGTTAATAGGGCACAACTTAGGTAGGCAGAGAAGATGGAACTTTATTCTGGGAGGAAGAAAACAGAGTCAGGGAGATGCCACGGATCCACCACCAGAGTAAGACATGCTGCTAAAACTTAGCCAGTAAGCCACTGCCATGTGGTGATACACAGATTAATAGAAATGAGTTACACTAACATGTAAGTGTTAGCCAATAAGAAATTACAGCTAATGAGCCAAGCAGTGATTTAATTCATACAGTTTCTGTTTGGTTATTTTGGGGCTAAGCTATCCAGGTGGCCGGGACAAACAAGTGGGCCCTCCTCCTCCTACACATACAGAAGCCACACAAGCCTGATGGTCCTGGTCCATGGCCCAAGTCCATCCCCTCCCCACATATAAAGATGCGATGACATGCATCTTTTTTTCTACAGCAAGATGGGAGGTAAAGACAGGGAAATCACCAAGAAGCTTACCTGCCAGCTAGCTAGAGTATGCAGTATGCAGAAACAAAAGACAACCTGCTTTCTCAACAAGGTGGAAGGAGAGAAACTCCGAAACTTGTCCCCGGGCCTCCATACGTGTGCTGCAGAACACACAAACACACACATGATAATGGGGGGTTGATTTTAGACAAAGATACAGAGAGAAATCGACAGAATAAGAGCCAGTGAGCAAGGGAGAAAAAAGAACAGACATGATTGAGATTCCAGAGTAGAAAACAGTCCTATTTGAAGGGTATAACACAGGGTGGGGAAGATGGTGAAATGGAGAGGATAGGAAGGGTACAGCACAAGCCATGAAGCAGTTGGCAACCCGAGTCAGGGGACCTGTGCTTATCCTACAGAACCCAATTAAAGATTTTAAGCAGGGGAGAGATGGGGTTGGATTTGTGTTTAAGAAAGATCACTGTGGGGGCAGTACAAAGAATGAATTAGAAGAGAGAAGACAGAAGAAGAAATTATGTTAGCAGAAGGGAATGGTCAGTGTGGCAGCCGAAACGAAGGAGAGCTAGCAAGCAAGGATGTTGATGTGTTTGTCCAACAGTCTCAGGGAAGAGGCAGTATATCTGAGTCTGAGATGCCAGTGACTTCAGAGGAGTATATAATGCCGAGCTGAGTCACCCAGGCCCAGCATTAACTTATCTATCACTGCAGATGATGTGATTTAGAGCAAGTGAGCTAAGCCGTGATTTGCCCAGCTATAAAATGGGAATAATAGTAATCAACATTCAAATTGATTAACCCACTTCTTGTTGTATATGGAGCCATGGAAATCTTCATTATGTTTTTAGGTGTTCTCTCTTACAGCCTTGGGTAACTCTAATATGTGACCTCATAACCTAGCTAGAGACCAACTTAGACTACATAAGTTCCCCCAAAATATAGCTTTTGGAGACAGTGTAGAATTATTAAGCCAAGCTAATTAACACTCCATCACCTCCAAAAGTTAGCATATTCCATGGTGGGAGCACATGAAGTTTGCCCTTGGTGGTATTAAATACTGTTGTTAGCCATATTCACCAGGCCATGCAACTGATCTTCAAAATGAGCTAACTCATTCCTGTTATCACACTGAGGCATTGAATCCTTCAGCTACCATTTTCCCTGTGCTGTTCCCAGGCCCTGGAATCTCCATGCTGATCTCTGCTCCTGTAAGTTCAATTGCCACGCAAAAATGTCCATGCACTATAATGTCAGCTCCTTTAGATTGAATCCTCTGGAAAAATCAAGGACCTGCTGTGGTTGTGTTTTATAAATTCACTCTATTCTTTGTTTCTATTTCACACATAATAGCTATAAATAAGGTGTGATGTGTGAGTGTGTGCATGCAATGTGTTCTAATCAGATCAAAGTATCTGATATAGCCTTCATCTGAAGTAATGTGCTGGGAAGACTCAGACTCTCCAGTAGCCTTTTGATTTTAGTATACAATTAATGTTACCAACCAACCATAGTCATATTCTTAGACCCAAATTTTGAAGTCAAGAAACCTTTAAAGTATATATGTTGGTTTAGCTTAGCAGCCTGTACAATAAAATATCTCTCTGTTACTTAGCTCATTCACAGTCAAAAAATTCAAAGAAAACACAATAATATATATAATTCAGACTCTCCGTATTTTCCATCTTTACATGTCTTATTTTTCTTTATTCCTTTAATCTATGACTGTTTGTACTCTGTCTTTTTAAAGACTTTGTTTTTTTTAATGATTTACTTCTTTTGATAACTCTCTATACTCTTTCTCTTCTCTCTCTCAAGCCTACATACATTTTTTTAAACACAGTATGACCCATTTAGAGGTGTTTTTTTTTTTTTTCATCTGAATCTGTCTCTATTTCGTATCTGTAATTATTTTCTGACCAGGAGCAGTTTTGTTTTTTAAATGCTAAGTGGGCATGGTTAGGACCATCTCTGCAGTCCTGCCTGTTGGCTCTGCCCTGTCCAATATGGCAGAGGCATGTTCGCTGCCTCTGAGAGCCATACATGCTGCCTCATTGTTAGGCACACAGTGGGTCTATGTTGCCATTAAGCAAGCTGTAGCACTCTGCTCTCAATCCCCATTTAAATGCTCCATAGCCGGACCTCACAGAGTCAGAGCCCTTTGTTCTGGTGAACCAGGAAGTTGGCGCCTCAAGAAGCCTTGCAGCCTTCCTTGCCGTGGCTGAGTCAGAAAGACCTGTCTTAAAGTAGCTGCGGTGCTCCTGCTCACAGACAGCAAACAGAGCCCATAAAAAAAAAGTGGTTATCAAGAAGTAGCACCAAATTCTGTTTTTTTTCTGTCTAGAACTCCTTTTTAAGTTCTCTCAGGTTTTGCATGGATGTAGTTGCCCAAGTACTTTTGTTGATGTCGAGTCTTCTTACCATCTCCCCAGAGGAAGACGTTAGGGCCCAGCAACACGCATGGAGTCACTCCTGTGTTCTCCTTTCTGGTCCATTACTATGCATTGGATTTTAGTCCAGACCATGCTATTTAACTACCGTTGTTTTATACTCTTCAGTTAGGCGCAGTGACGCTGCCTTTCCTGCTCAAGAGAGCTTCGGCTATTAAGGGAGGCCATCTGATTATTAACTTGAGTTCCTAGATACCTGATTTATGAGCATCCTGGCCACTGGAAAAATTGTATTTCCATTACTATTAAAAACCTAATACTGTGTTTGCATTAGTCTGTGTTGCACCGGTTAGCTTGAGTCAGTAAGCTAAACTTACACATCCCCAAGAGGAGTCAAACACTAACAACGGGCCTGAAGCTGTTCCAGCCATGGGTCAAGACCTGCACTCAGGAATGCAGGTGAGAGTGATCGTCCAGATGTGAGGTTTAGTCTGTTAACACTAGCACCGTTCAGCTGGGGCGGGTATAATCACAAACTTCAAGCCTAACACAACCACCCTTTGATATGACGATTCTTTCGACATAATATTTTCTGATTTTTCTTTTATCTTACTTCCCTCTCCAAAATTTTGTTTCTATCCGACATCCAGATACAAGGAGAAGTAGCAAGTTTGTTTATAGAGCCCAGCCCTAATAGACCAGAAGAAGCCACACCTGTGCATTTGCTGTTTTTCTCTGAAGCTGTCCTTAGGAGAAAAGGCTATGTATGCTAGAGACAATATGTTTAGCAATTTAATAGACTCATTTAGAAGTATATATTTTCGAGTGGCCACCCATGCATTGTATTAACTGCACCTCACTGTGACATTATCACAAAGGCTTCAAACCTTAGGGACTGAGAAACGTTTTACCACCGTGTTTAGTAAACGCTAAACCTTTGGTTGGTGATCTCAGTTCTCCCTGAGTTGTGGCTCAGGCGGTTGAGGTGGGGGGATATTTCAGTCATTTGAATGTCAGCTGAAGAGCAGGCACATCACTGTGGCATATCATCAGCACCCCGGGTCATTTACACTGGTGCTTGCTTTACTTCACAGCCCAGAGCCTTCCCTAAGCTGCTGTCATCCTGACCCTGAGGCTGCCCTTCACAGCCTCCTGACTCCACTCCCAACATCCTCTTTCAAGCTGCCACAGAGCAAAGGCTGACCTTGTCTCATCAAGCACTTACCCATACAGACCCAATTAATCTTTGGTTGCCAGTCAATCTCCCACACTGCCCTCCTTGAATACTGTCGACTTTCACAGTAGGGAGGCTTTGGGCTTCATTTGTTTCCATCTGAGAGGAGCCATGCCTGAACATAGACAGCTGCCCTGTGGAATGATGTGAGGACCTCCGAGGACCACAGGTGTCTTCTTGTCAGTGTCAGAGTGTGAGAACTCACCCCCAGTAATTTCTGTTGCTGCTGGGAGCTTCTTTCTTTCAAGGAGTAAAGGTTTTCTAGGATAATTAATTAACGAATCACCTTTGACAAGGAGATGATATTCTGATAGACAAAGACAGGGTGACGGGACAGGGAGGATCCTGGGGCTTCCATGGTATTCGAGGGTACTTGGTAACTCCAAATATCCCCAAGTAAGAGACAAGGTGACTGTGGAGTCAATTAACCTGGGCTCATTCACAATGATTAGATCATGTGACCTGTACACACTATGCAAAGGCTTTATGAAGTGCCTACCTGCTACAGAGGTGTGTTATAATGAACACGGGTATTACTCACTGCCTGTATCAGGCAGGGTTCTCTAGAGAGACAAAATCAGCAATTATAAAAGGAGAGATAATCAATTGACTGGGTGGTCCACCAATGGCTGCCTACATGCTAACAAGGAAAAGAATACAGGTGCCGAACACAGTGCAAGAGGCTTCGTCTAAAGCTAAAGGCCTGGATATTCCCTGGGAATATTTTGTGGGAGTCCACAGAAGGTTGGAAAAGCTGCAGTCTGTTCTTCCCCAGGTGGTGGTGGTACCAATAGACTACTTAGGATAGACAGGACTTCACCTGCTGGCCGGCTGCCTCCGTTTCTATTTTCAGGGGCTCCAGCCTTGGGGATGGCGCTGCCCATATCCAGGTGGTTGTTTCCCCTTCAGTTGCTGTCACACATAACATTCTTGCTGGAAAACAACCCTCACAGACACACCTAGAAGGGCACTTTACAATCTTAGCAGTATTTATCAGTCCGTAAACTGAAAAGTGATGTTCATTATTAGAACGTGACATTGGCCACACTCGACTTCATTGAGGCACACAGAAACAGAACTCAGAAAGAGCTATACAGTGAGACTCGTAGCTTCCACCTTAAGTATTCAGGATTTATCTAGATCTAAGTCCCTTCCAAGTGGAGACTCTCCTACCAGAGGGAGATTATTCAAGGCACTGAGCTAAATTATCTAGTTGACAGAAAAACGGCACACTGATTTGGTGAGATTCTCGCCCAATCAGAAGATGAAATGTGGGGGGCGTGGGGTCTGATAAGGAAG
Source organism: Microtus oregoni (assembly GCF_018167655.1). Lineage (NCBI taxonomy): Eukaryota > Metazoa > Chordata > Mammalia > Rodentia > Cricetidae > Microtus > Microtus oregoni. Next base: position 23,882,922 of record NW_024543060.1, read on the forward strand.
AGGGCATTTACCTAAGAATGGGGAAAGATGTTATCCAGCATGCCTTCTGACCCCAGTAACAATATCCTGTTTCCCATTCCTATGGTTCTATCTGCTGGGGATATGTGGCTTTTGTGGCAAGCAGAACAATGTCCCCACCCTACACAGGTGTCTAGATTGTAATCCTCTGAATCCATAGAGAAGGGTGCTGGATGCTAAAGAAAACTAAGTTTGCAATTGGATTAAAGGTAATTAATAAACTCACCTAGAAATATGCACGATTGCCCTGTATTATTTATGAGATAATTCAGATGGAGAGATAGATAGATAGATAGATAGATAGATGAATGGAATGATTAAGATTTTTTTCAAAGAATATTTTGTATTTATTCATTGATAATTTCCTATGTGTAGACAATGCATATTGATCATATCTGCTTCCAGCTCCTTCCCCCACTCCCTTCAGACACTCTCAATGTATGTCTTTCCAACCTCCATGTCAACTTTTTTAAAAATATTTTTTAAAGTTGTATTTATTTTATTTTTTAACTGTATATGTATTTTGCCTGCATGCATGGCTGTGTACCAGGTCTGTGCAATGCCTGTGGAGGACAGTGAGGGGTATCCGATTCCCTGGCACTGGAGTAATAGACAGGTGTGAGCTACCATATGGGGTCTGGGACCCAAATACAAATCCTACACAAAAACAGCAAGTGCTCTTAACTACTGAACCATCTCTCCAGCCTTGTCCGTTCCTTTTTGACAACTAAGATAAGAGAAAGAAAGAAAGAAAGAAAGAAAGAAAGAAAGCAGTAGAAGAACTCAAAGAGTTATATGGGAGGCAGTAGACCCATTATTTCAGGCTGTGAAGAATCAAGGGGGGACCACCAGTGATGGGATAGGAGCATCCTCTAGGGGCTGGTGCAGAGAAAGAGACAGATCCTCCCCTAAAACATAGAGATGTAATTCAGTCCTGTGAACACCTTGATTTCGGCCTGGTGAGAACCATGTTAAGGTTTTAACTCACAGTACGTAAAGTTAATGAATTTGCATTGTTCTTTGCCCCAAGGTTTATGAGAATTTGTTGCAGCAGCCATGAAATCTGCATGGGGAGATTCAGAAGAAGCCATCCAAACAAGGACATTGGTCCTGGGCAGCAAGCTAATTTTAAAGCTGCCAAGGAGAAGAGCTGCTCATGTCACATAAAGCCTAAATACCTCTCACTCCCACTTTTCCTGTGCCATGCAGAGTGTGCACCCGAGTCCCCAGACCGCCGGTGGTCAGAAATTGTAGGTGAACAATGGACTAGTGACTGAAGGGCATCCACGACGGGATGTCAAGGTGGAAGTTGTCGCCAAACGTTTCTGACTATCACGTTAAAAGAAGACGTAGACACTAAGGGTTTTGCTAAGGATCTGACTAGGCAGCCTTAGAGAACGAAAGAAAAAAAAATGACAAAGTGTGTCCTGTATCTCAAGTTTACCTTTATTGTTCCGAAGAATAGCAGGGATCTGGGAGACTGTCATCTTAAGGCACAATGTGTCGAGTTAAAGATGGAGTGGCAGTATTAATGGAATTGCCTTGCTTTAGTGGGTTTAAGGCAAATCCTTAACATTATTTTCCTGCCGTTTTCTAAATTAAATTTATAAGAAATATTATGTATCCCGCTGTGCAAAGTGAAAGCCGTATTCTTGTAAAGGGCTTATAATCATATTAAAAAGCTGGAGGGTAAAGTTTGTTCGTGCCATCAAAGTCACAAAGTAAAAAATAGAGTCTTATACAGTGCATTTTATAATGGTAATACCTTTTGGGATATACAGCGCCACAAAGTGCTTCTCTGATATTGTTTCGTTAATCCTCAGAACATCCCTGGTGGGGAGGTGTATTTTTATCTCCACTTTGCATATGGGAAAACTGAGGCACAGCTAGAGTCAGCCATTTGCCATGGTCTGTCGGTGGGCTGGGAGCACAGCTTGGGCTGGGGCTCTGGGAGCTCAGCCTGGAGACCGTTCTCATCCTTCATCAGCCAACGGTCCTCGCTCTAATCTACCTTTCCGCAGGTACAGAAATAGCTCCAGGAGGACTTCAGGGTCTCTCAAATTTTATCTTCTCGTTCCTCGAGAAGAAAAAGTGCTATAAATAGATTTTCTGCTAATTCCACTACATGTGCTTAAAATACTTATGAGCAGTCAGTGGGCAGGGGAGGAGGCTGATGTGATGGGCTGAAGTAGAGACGTTTTGCGAAGTGAGTGAGTGGACGGGTGGATGTTCTGGGAAGGTCGTGAGACAGCTAGGAGAGCTATCGTAGGCCTGTGATCTGGTAAGCTGGAATCTCCCCACTGTAGCCTACTTGCTGTCCAGCATGTTTGTTCTCAGACCAGGAAGTTCCCAGTCTTTCCAGATATTCTCTTCCTGGACACTGAGAAGGATATTCTGGAGCCTTTCCCTGCAAATCTTACGGCATGCACTAGCTGAACATGTTCATGGAAACCTTTAGGAACTGAATATACTATGTAGCACCCCATCCTATGCCAAGGAGAAGTAGGTAGACTGAATTCTGTAGGTTTGATGGTTCTGAGTGATACAGAACACACAGCCTTGAGCACACTGCAACAACAGAAGTGGCTTCCGTTGTATTTGGAGCACCTGTATGTGCAAGTATGAGCCTAACACCCATGTTTGCACTGAAATTATCTTGCCCCTTTGGTACACAGGAGGAAAGGTCATTTGCTCAAGGTCACACAGCCATGAACTTGACATGTCTAAGATTCAGTTCTGTGCTAGATGGGACTCAAATCTTCTAGCTACCTCACTACACTCCCTGCAGTCTTCTGGGGTATGTAAGCCATCTGGCCTGCAACATAACTGACTCTGTTAACCAGAAATGCCCCTCTTAGCCCAGTGATCATCATTATTGCTTGATGGCTATCACTGTTGTGTCTTGCCATCTTGTATGATGAGCACATACGCCTTAATTTTAGAATTTCTTGCCTATTGTCAATGTTCAGGAATAAGATAAGGGCATTGCTTTTAGTTCATTCTGAGACTTATTTAAAACAAAGGACTGGAGAAGTGTCTCAGAGGGCAAATCATTTGTCAGCCACACAAGCATGGGAGTCTGAGGGTGGATGCCCACCGACCACATAAAGTCTTGTAAATTCAGCACTCCTTTGGTGATATGGATGGTAGAAATGGAGAATCTCCAGAAACTCCAGAACCAACTACCCTGGCTTATGCAACTGAAAACAAAAGACACTTTTTCAAACATGGTGTGAAGCAAGGACTAACACCCAAAGGGTGGTCTCCAACCTGCTCATGTGGGGGCTGTGGTACATGCATGCCTGCATACACACACACACATGAACACAAACAGGCACATGAAGAGAACATACACACATACTAGCAGATGCATGAATAACACATACACATACATACAGACACACACACACTCACATTCCAAAGACTTGTTTGGACACATGATTAGTTTTTGTTGCTCTCCCCTTGTTTTTCAGCTGTGTCTTTAATGACTTGGAACTCTTTCATTGTTGATTGATCTGTGCATACAATACAGTCAGTTGACTATAAAGAAGCTAATCTTAAAGAAAAATCTTCTACTGGGGAATTGTGAGAGACCATTGAGATAAGGGGCTTATTTCATTGGTTTCCTACCTGGACAGTGTAAGTTGTATCCTGTGTAGTGGATCAGAGTTAGCGTCCTCCAAGTCTTTTCTGCTCCTGGGTTGAAGTTTCCCCAGGCAGAGCAGCAAGTTGACAGTGCAGGTCTGGGTCCCTTTCCTTTGCTGCACATCATTTCACTAGCTGCCAATGATTTCAGGCTGTCAACACCTGACACTCTATGCTGAGACTTCTTCTGGCCATGTGAATGGGTGGCAACGAAGGAAGAAATCATGATGTATCAGGGAATCAATACCATGGGAAGAGTCTAGGAAATGATGAGTTGGAATTTGCAGATCAACAGCTCACCTTCTTTGCGTGTTGGATAGAACAGATGATGCTGTCTCAACAAAATGCAGCTTTCATCTCCAAGGATAGTGTGGGAGGTCCATCTGTCTATGTGTTGCTTTCATTGGTTAATGAATAAAGAAACTGTCTTGGCCTGTTGATAGGGCAGAACTTAGGTAGGTGGGGAAAACTAAATGGCATGCTGGGAGAAAGGAGGCAGAGTCAGGGAGATGCTATGGACCCACCACCAGAGATAGACATGCTGGAACTTTACTGGTAGGCTACGACCTCGTGGTGATACACAGATTAACAGAAATGGGTTAAATCAAGATGTGAGAGTTAGCCAATAATAAGTTAGAGCTCATGGGCCAAGCAGTGATTTAATTAATACAGTTTCTGTGTGATTATTTCAGTTCTGGGTGGCCTGGACAAACAAGCAGCCTCCCTGCAACAAATAAAGATAAAAGACAACTTATACTGGAATTAAATATGTGCCATTGGTAGAAACATCAGGTAGTCAAATTCCACCAGGGAAGGGGAACTTCTGCTGCACACTTCCGATGCTGTCTGATGACTTTGCTAGCCTTTTGGCTGGTGGAAGCTGGTGATCTGTTTGTACATCCCAAAGAATTTACCTAATAGTCACAGGGTGTTGGGTTAGATACAGAGGAGGGAAAGAATGACTAAATATAGCCACAAATAAATAGTAATTAGGTGTGGAACCTGTAGTATTCCAACCTCTCCACCACTGCTAATGTTTTAATCAGCTAATTAGCTTTGCAGAAGGCACAATTAGTGTGTGTTTTGTTGTTGTTCTTTTCCTGAGAACTTTCACTGATAACGCATATTAGATCCGAACGCAGAGAAACCCCTACATGTTTTAATAGTCACATGTTCTCAGTATGCCTCATTTTTTTTTTTTAACATTGCCTTACTTCTCCACTCCCACTGTACTTGTTAGGACAAACCTTCCTGAAAAAAATCAAGGTCTGTGGGGCTTGAGGACCCCAACCCAAGAAGCCCATGTTTACTGGTTTCTGTCATTCCTGTAACTAAAACATTGACCTAAGAAGCATGGGATGGAAACACCAACCTGGCCTTCTACTTCCACACAGAACTGTAGAGTAGACGAAGTGGACTTGGTGCTATAGTTCAGTGACAGACTAGTTGTTTGTCATGTACGAGACCCTGGATTGTCCATTTTCAAATTCCAAAGAAAATAATGCAAAACCAAGAAGGAAAGGAGGGAAGGCAAGGCTCCTTCTTTCAGAGCAGGATGGGTAGTTGCTGCATGTCACCTCTTCTCTCAACAGCAATCATCTGATGCAAAGAACACCATCCAGGGTGATACTACCTTGAGATCCTTAATTCTATCTGCAAAGAGTTTGCCCACGTGGAGCACACCCAGAAGTTATGGTGTTAGATCACCAGCCCATGTGTTTGTGATTCGATCCATGACATCATCACCACTAGTATCTCTGGAAAACAGCTTTGGAAGACAGCTCACCCATGCAATGACTGGTAGCTCCTTTTCCCTTGAAAAGACAGGTTATTCTATTTTGCTAAATTCTCATTTCACAAAGATGATCTTCTCACTATGCCCAAGATTGTGCCCAAATCAGGATCTCTGTCTCAAACAAGGTAGAAAGCAAGGACAGATTTTCCCTCATGGTCCTACTTCTACCTAGAGAGGGATCTAAGTGAAAGCCAATTATGACTGAGGAATAGAGCTGAGCTCAAATATTACCTGCCAGAGAAATGTGGAAGCTGTGATTCAAGCCATTCTTTATTATGCATGTCCTTCACTCAGTACACAGTAGTGCTCGGTACAGAACATTCTGGGAAGGGTGAGAGGACATTTGTATCTGGACAACAGGATGTGCCCATGTGTTAACAATAATACTTAGCATTATGAAAAAGCTATAATCAAAGTAGACGACCAAAGTCAAGAGAGGATTAGCAAAACACAGCATGAGTCAGATAACAAAAGTTACACTTTGTCATCTCTTCCCTTCAATTCTCCACAAATGGCCCACATTAAAGATACATTTGAGCATGTTCTTTCAGGCTCAGAACTGCATAACCATAGTTCCACTCCCCTTATCCATACCCCTTACCCAGCATGCATGTACCTACAAACTGAATTCCTGATATGTCTTTAAGGCCCCTTCTGACTTGACCCATCTCTCTGCCTTTCTGGCACATCTGCCTCCTTGCTTTCTAAGCAGATACCAGGCACATGAGCCAGGAGACTCTGTTGAGTCATTTAGATTAGTGTCATAAGCACTTATGAGTTTTTCTTCACATCGCCTATTTCAGTTTGTGATCATGAAGTCACATATGTGATTATTTTCGGTGTGAGTCTTTGCGGTAGTTTGGATGCATTTGACCCCAAAGGGAGTGGCTCTCTTAGAAGATGTGGCCTTGTTGGAGAAAGTGTGGTCTTGGTGATGGAAGTGAGTCACTGTGGGGGCAGGCTTTGAGGTCTCTTTATTCATGTTTCACTCAGCGTGAGAGTCAGTCCACTTCCTGTGGCCTTCTGGTCAAGAGGTATCATCATGGCCCCTGTCATGATGATAATGGACTGACTGAACCTCTGAAACTGTGAGCTGTCACCTCAATTAATGTCTTCTCTCTAAGAGTTGTTATCATCATAGTGTCTCTTAACAACAATAAAAACTCTAGCTAGTATGTGTATGTTATAAGAAAGTCACTTTGTTATAAAGGAGCAAATGCCTGAAAGCTTTCCTGAAGGGGGCTTCATCCGAGGAGAATTCTGAAGAAATGTTTACCATGAGATAGGGAAAAACCTGGCAGAGGAGTGAAGAATGTACAAGTGACAAGTTATGGCAACTAATGAATAGAGTTTGGTTTAAAAAATAGAGAATTTTTGTATTATGAGAAATATATCTAGAGAAGGGGTTGGCAAGCTTTCCACACAGCTGTCTGGTTTGTAGATACAATAGTCCACTAAACTATGTCACAACTACTGGTATACTGTATAAACCACAGATGACATGCAAATAAATGGGTACCAGTGAAAGCCAATGAAATCCTATCTACAGGAACAGCTGCCGAGCTAGACTTGACTCATGGGTTGTTGTTTGTTGACCCCTGGTCAAGGGGACTAAAAGCTGCTGTAGCATCCTTAATGCTGGGCTGCTAAGACAATAATTCACTATATAGGTGATAGGCAACCAAGTAGGATTTGGAGCAAAGAAAGTATATATGGTGGAAGTGGAGTTTTTAGTGTGACGAATATGGCAGCATCCTTTGATGAACTAACTGAAAAGAGACAGGAGGCATAAACCTGCCACCCAAGGAAGAGATGGTGAGAGAAAACCTGGGGTGCGTGCAGGGGGTAGATATAGATTCAAGTTTATATTTTCAGATCTAGATGAATGCTATGAGTAAGTGAGTGGAGGCAGGGAAGGTGTGCTACCCAAGGACAGAATAAAAGATGGCTTTCTTATAGAAACAGAGCAAAGCTAGAAAAGGGAACTAAGTGATGTAGACAGCAGGAAACCACAGGAGACAAACAAGGGGAGTTCTAAGAAGAAACTGTGAAACCAGCCCCAAGCAAATCCACTTCCAGAAGGCAAAGAAAGCAGTGATCTCTTTATTGAAACTATAAAGATCATATATTTAAATATCGTACACTAAGTAGAACCATGCAACAAAATTAGCAAGTAAGCATGGTCTTCATGTCAGCTCTAGTCCCTTTTGCTCGAGATCCTGAATCTCGTCAAGAACGTAACACAGAATAGACTGATTTGTTTGCTTGCTTTTCTTAGGCAGCCTCGCATGCATGACCCTGAAGAATTCAACAATCTGTTCATTTGCTGGAGTCTCCCCCTGAGAATCCATTGATGGGTGATTTAATCAGAGCAGCTAGGCCAATGCAGGGGCATTTCTTGCATTTGCTTGAATGTCCTGATGCCAAAGCACATCCATTATGAGGATGGAAGATCTTTATTTCCACTCGTGACAATGGCAGTGGTTAGCATATGACAGCAAAGTAACTGATGAGGTGAGAGGCACATGGTTCGCTAGCCTTGGTCTGTTCTTCAGCTGAAGCCTCCCAACTGCTTGTCATTGTCATCACATCTTCGTGTGACCCTTGCATCCCAGGAAGTCCATGACGGGGCACGAGAGAAAGCACAGAGGTAGAGTGCATGCACGAGGTCCTGAGTTCATCTCTAGATCAGAAACAAAGGAAGGAAGAAGGGAGGGAGGAAGAGAGAGAGGGAAAAAGGGAAGCTGAGAGGGAGGGACGGAGGGAGGGAGGGAGGGAGAAAGGAAGTGAGAGAAGGAGGGAGGGAGAGAAGGAGGATGGAAGGAAGGAAGAAACCCAGGAAGGCAAGATGTATATTTCTAAAAGCTCTGAATTCTCCATGGTTCTGGGAAAGATCTATAGGGAGGCTCAGCCAACAGAGTATGGTTAAGTTAACTGGGTTTTCTACTTCCTGTTGTTAATCCCAAAGATGCGAGGAGAAAGACCACTGACCCAAATAATCGTGGTCAAATTAATTAAAGCAAGCAATTAATTAAAGCAAGGATTCGTATTCCTGTACGTGTGCTGCCTCCTCTGAAGGCTGGATTTGAAAGGTCAGCGTTGGCTGTGATGAAGACAAGGCTTTTATAGCTAGGGGAAGGGGATCTCCAACTGGGGGATTTGGCAGACAAAATAAGTAGGATTACAGGAGCAGAACATTGTAAACTTAACAAGTTAGTCCTAACGACCTCCTGAAATAAATACATGGTCGCAAGATGGGCATCACAAGGTAGTCATAACAGCAGGTAGTCACAGGTGGTCATATAACCTTCTGATACAAAGGTAGGGTTGCAAGATGTTTATAAACAACTTTTTGAAGCAAAGACATGATGGCCATTCCTGGAAGAGACAGTAATTAAGGTTACAGGTGGGGCATAGCTAAGTCCTTGAGAAATAGAGGTTTAATCACAAATAGGAATGATTCTATTTTGTTTTTACTAAAAGATGGTTTTTACACCTAAGATGGAGGTTGGATGGTTCTTAACCTGCCTTGAGTCAAAAGGTGTCAGTCCTAACCATAGATTCCTTTGGCTCATCCAACAGAGAAATTAGCAGGAGGAAGAGAGCAATGATCCCAAACCACCCTTCCTGGAAAAGGCCCAATTTGTTCTCGCTTGCTGATTTCTGTATTCCTTCCAGGTGCTCTTGAATTTAAACTACTGTTTATTACTTTCCGTGGATTCTCTTTGTGGAAAGATTTAGCATTCTGCATTCCTTTCGGAGGAGAACTGAAAACTTCAGTGGCATCTTTGGGGATTTTACAATCAGGAAGTAGAAAATTGTATTTCAAAGCTGAAGCTAATGAGATCACCCTGTAATGGATGGGATGTTAAGGCTCTGTGCCTGTGGAAGAGACAGGCAATTTGCCTGCTGCTGTTCTCTGTCACCAGAAAAATTTCGGCTTTACAATCTGACAAGGAAGTTTGCAGCCTAGAACAGATCATACGCGAAGTCAACAGCAGCTGTTACCGGCACAGGTGACATGCACCTGAGTTTCACCGAGTCCTCTCTCTTCAGGATAACGCGTCCATTGTTTCTTTAAAATGGCGTTCAGTAGGGTTTTGCTGCACATAAATTTCAGGTCACAAGTTGCAATAGCAACTTCAGCACTGCATGCATGGAAAGCTACCAAGCCATAAATTTAGCATGTGCTCACCATTTGCGCTCCAGACGTGATTGCTGACCTCATCTTTGGTGCAGGAGGCTGGACCAAAGCAGGTTTCATCTCATGCCTCCTCTCTGGTTTCCTCAGGTTTGTCCTGGTAATGAGCAATAAAATTCAGAGGAAGAGATATGAGAGAAGCGGGTGGGTCTGACTCCAGGGTCTTTGCTTCAGAAGTTCCAGCCAGATGGCCCTTTGTGGGCTCCAGGATCTTTGTCCTATGAGGCCCATAGGACAAAGTGGTGTTAGTGACTTCCCAGTGTTTGTCTCTGGATGCTTCTCCCAACCTTGCTAGCTCTTTTTGCCCGTCCACACCCCTGAAATAGACTCCTTTGTTAATCTTTCACCAGTGTTAAATGTTTAAATGACACCACCTGCTTCCCTTATGCTCCTTGATGAGAATCACAATCACATATTAAAGAAAAGGTGGGTAGAGAAAGTATATCACAATCAACATTTGAAGAAACATATCAGAAGGATTGATAGACTAATTCTCAGTATCCCAGAAGAACATCCAAGAAGATAGTCGGAAAATTCTCGATAAGCAAAATTAAAAGCAAAGCCAATACAGAGCACTTACTGGAGCTGACATTGAAAAGAATAATCTTCACTAACTGAAACAAGATAGCATTAATAATACCAGTAGACAGAGATCCTAGAGATTCATACGGCAATAGATAGGATAATATGAAGTGGTAATACTTCTGATCATTAGAAAAGAAACAATTATTTAATAAAAGGCTAGGGTCACTAGCCGGCCATCTTTAAAGACTAAAAAGGTGGATGCATAGCTCCATTAATTAGGCCACAGTGAATGCAGAGAGTGAGGATGTATAATGGCAGGAGGCTAAATAACAAAAGTACGAGTGTTCCTCTTTAATAATTGTACAGCATTGGATCAGACAAGTATGGTTCTTTCTAAGTATGCAAAAAATAATGGATGATGCAGAATGCATTATTAATCTTCATCACATGAAATAAAAACTATGCTTAAAATGGACGTATGTTTTGTCTTTGGAAGATGCTGTCAAACTAGTTACTAGTAGGGTTCTGAATTCATGTTGAAGAACATCCTGTTAAAAACAACTAAGAGATCAAATTAAAAAAAACAAAAACAAAAACAAAAAAAACCCATATGTCCACTGCTGACCTGGACCCAAGTGCAGAAGTCAGAAGCAAAAGGAAATCAAGTCTTTGTGCAATGAGGGAAAAGAGAAGCAAATTTCTGGTGGTGATGTCTGGCCAACCTGGGGTGTCTGCAGCTAGAGAACTCTCTGGGGGCAGCAGTGCAGGGAGAAAGGGTGTGTTAGTTAGGGTTTCCTTTGCAGTGATAGAGCACCATGATCATAAACAACTCAGGGAGGAAAGGGTTTATTTCAGCATACAACTCTCAGGTCACTCTCCATTACTGATGCAAGTCAGGGCTGGAACTCAAACAGGCACCTAGACACAGGAGCTGATGCAGAGGCCATGGAGGACTGATGCTTACAGGCTTGCTCAGGCAGCTTTGTTTTAGCTCCTGGGATCACCAGCCCAGGTGGTGGTACTGCTTGCAGTGGCTTTCCCCTCCCAAATCATTTATCAATCAAGAAAATGCACAAGCTTCTTCACAGGCCAATTAGAGAAGGACTATCTCTTTAGTTGAGGTTCCCTTTTCTCTGATGATTCTAGCTTGTGCCAAGTTAACATAAAATTAGCCAGCACAAAGAGGCAGGATAAAGCCAAAACCTGGTATTTATTGGGAGGGTTAATGTGAAATAAATTTGGTATAGAAGTGGAGAGTAAGGAAGGTTGTTTCCTAATTTTCTGAGAAATCGTCACACTGACATCCAAAGGAGACTGAACCAGCTTGCATTCCCACCAGCAATGCAGGAGTGTTCCCTTTACCTCACAACCTCTCCAGCATAAGTTATCATCAGTATTTTTGATCTTGGCCAAAATTAGGAAACAACCTTTCTGAAGACACAGTAATATATATATTGGGTATATATCCAAAGGATGCTTAATCATGCCACAAGGATTTGTGCTCAACTATGTTCATAGCAGCATTGTTTGTCATGGCCAAAACCTGAAAACAACTTAAATTCTCCTCGACCGAAGAATGGATAAGAAAAATGTGGTACATTTACACAATGGAGTACTACATAGCAGAAAAAAATAACAATATCTTGAATTTTGCAGGCAAATGGATGGATCTAGAAAATATTATTCTGAGTGAGGTAACACAGACCCAGAAAGACAATTATCATATGTACTCACTCCTAAGTGGTTTTGAAACATAAAACAAAGAAAGCCAGCTCACTAATCACTAAATCCCAGAGAACCTAGACAACAATGAGAGACATACATATATCTAATCTACAGGGGTAGTTGAAAAAGACAAGATCTCCTGAGTAAATTGGGAGCATGGGGACCTTGGGAGAGGGTTGAAGGGGAGGGGAGAGGAAAGGAGGGGAGCAGAAAAAAAATGTAGATCTCAATAAAATTCTATAAAAAAAAAGAAGTGGAGACTAAGGAAACTTGCCTGCAATGGGCTTGGTGCTAAGTGGAAGTAATAACATCTCCCCTGAGGATCTATGCTGTGGGACAATGGTCTTTTATCCAGTTACTTGTATTATTTTTAATTAAACGCTGATTGGCCAGTAGCCAGGCAGGAAGTAGAGGTGGGGCAACAAGAATTCTGGAAAGAAGGAAGTTTGAGTCTGCAGTCGTGACCAAGCTGCAGAGGAAACAAGCCACGTGGCCAACATAGACAATAATTATGAGCTAATATAAGTTATAAGAATTAGTTAATAAGAAGAGCCTGAGATACTGGGCCAATTAATTTATGATCAATACAGACCTCTGTGTGTTTATTTGGGAGTGAATGACTGCAGGACCCAGCAGGACAGAAACCTCTGTCAATAGATCTGTAGACCTCATGGGGTTTTGACATCAGAATTCCCACTGTCTTGGGTAGTTAGTCCAAAAAAAAAACCTCAAGCTGGCAGCTGCCCTAGACAACTGGCTGCAGCAAGTGCCGCTCTTTGCAAAGGGGCAAATGCAAATTCAATCTAGCATAAAGAATTCTCAACAATGGCATTCCAAAGAAAAGGAGATTGCTGTCAAGAGAAAGGGAATAAAGCACGGAGCCACAGACAGAAGCTGGCCAAAGCATGAAATCCAGAACTATCAAACACACAATATAAAAGAACACTTAATATGTGTAAATAAAAACAAGAAAAGCTTAGGAATGCAAGAAGGAAAGAAGAGATGATTGGAAACAGCTAAGTGGATTTGGAAAAGAAATAACATAATTCTATAAATGAACCCTAAAATAATTAATATAAAAGACTCAGTGGGTAGGTTAAATGGAAGATTAGACACAGCTGGAAGGAAATTAGTATCCTGGATGATAGATTGGAAGAAATTATCCCAAATACCACATAGAGTGTCAAACAGAAAATTTTTAAGCAGTTAAGAGACATAGAACACATACAAAATCTAAAACAACTCTGAGAAATGATCAACGTGGGTATGTAATAGGGAAGCAATATTTGATAAGAACTGTGGAGACACACCAAAGCTAACATTCAATAGTCAGTCTTAGAGGAGAATTAATGAAAACAAAGTCGTATTGAGACATGTCATGAAAATGCAGAACTTCAAAGATCAATACTTTTGAAAGCAGCCAGAGATAGAAGTAAGATTACCATTGAAGAGCATAGTTTAGACTGACAAGTGGATCTCAACAATAATGTAGCTTCTGTAATTATGAGAACATTGTGCTGAAAGATTCTGTGAAGACAAAATCATTCAATAGCGAGAATGAAATAAGCAAAATATCTCAAACAGTCAAATCTTTTTTGTAAAAAAAAAAAAAGAAGAAGTTTACCTCCTATAGCTACTAAGAGAAGTTCTGAAGGTAGATAAAAATTGATTCCAGAAAGGTTTGAGGTAGAAAAGAAATAATGATAAAATATTTGTAAATGTCGGATTAATCTAAGAAAATGTGTAAAAAATAATGGCAATATCTAATATAAGGAGCTAAAATATTTAAGCAATGATATCAGATGGTTTGTGTGTGAGTTTAGAGGGTCTAATTTCTTTTCAAGGGTTTATTCAGAACATGATTTAGAAGAAGAACTTTAGACTTTTAAATCCTATCAAGATTGCTATGGTAACCATTGAAAGATTAGAACACAATTTCCAAACTTAAAAGAAAGTAATGGAGTAAGAAAAGTTGGAGGGAGGACTAAAACGCATTAAGGAGACTGTGGATAACAAAAGCCATGGGTGCTCAAGTCCCTTAGAGAGGGGCAGAGTCTTTCAAAAATAACTTACACATATCCTGATGTATACTTCAAAATTTAAATAATTTCCAGTTTACCTATTATACCTAATATAACAGAAATGCTATAGAAAAGTGTATTGTTTAGGGGATGACAAGTCTATACTTAATTGGTATAGTTTGTTATTTTGAAATGTTTTGAAAATTAATTAAATAAGAGAGTTCTAAGCCTAATATAAAACTATATACAATAAGAACAAATATCAAGTATAAAAATTAGAATTACAACCAGTATAAACTAGCGGAAACTCCTTCAGCCAATAGCCTTTAAGATATCAGCCCACTTGGGCGTGGTCTCTTATACTATAAATGCAGCCATGAAGCTTGAGAGTGCACATGTGTTCTCTCTCTCTCTCTCTCTCTCTCTCTCTCTCTCTCTCTCTCGGCTTCTGGATTCAGTTCCTGTTACTCACTTGTGCAGAAGACTGTGATCTGTGAGTTCCCCCTAAATAAAGAACACTTCATTGTACTCAAAAAAAAAAAAAAAGAAAATTAATTAATTTTTTCAAATAAGTTTTATTTATTTGTGGTGTGTGTGTGTGTGTGTGTGTGTGTGTAGGTCAAACACTAACACTGGATGTCTTTTTCACTTACTCTTCACATAATGTTTTGAGGCAGAGTCTTCCACTGAACCTAAAGCTAGCCAATTCATTTAGACAGGCTAGCCAGTGAGCTCCCAGAGATCCTCCTGTTTCCACCTCCCTAGCTCCAGGATGACGGTTTTACTGGCTATTCTCATGTGAGTGCCGAGTGTCAAACTCACATTTCCAGGTTTTTATAGCAAATACTTTACCAATGAAGCTATCTGCTCTGCATCTCATTTTAAAATGTTCTTGATCCGAGGATAGTTAAACTCATTGTCTATAGGCAAGTTTCCACCTGACATCTATCCCCTGTTGCAGCTACATGGTATCTCTTGACTCCGCCTTCTTTCTCCCAGCTTTCAGTTTAGTTTTTCTCACCTATCTCTATTCTGGCCTGCGTAGGTCCAACACAGTTTCTTTATTAACCAATGGTATTCACAGCATACAGAGGGGAATCCCACAGCACTGCCACCTTCATTTTCCACAATCCCTTTGCTGCTACAATTGTTGTTTGCCTGCTAATTTTGTTGCACGCTCAGCCTGCAATGATAAGTATCAAAAGAAGGCAAGGGAAAAACAAAAACCAAACAAAGAAAGAACAAGAGAAGTTTAACTTAAAAAGTAAGTCAAACAGCCCTCTACATAGAGCCAGAAGGAGGTGTGATAATGCGGCTAATAGAAGGATCATGTTTGCACCAATCACAGTCCTTCTTCTGGACCATCAAAGGAAGACTCCCTTTCTAGTCTTGGTGAAAATGGATATGTAGCTGTTTGAAAAATCTGCAGCTGGGATAGTTTCTTCTTGAACTCTACTTTTGTTTTGATAGCAAGCAGCTGCAGTTGTAGGGTAGTTTCCTTGAAGTTGGCAGCTGCTGGATGGCCCAAGGGCAGTGCAGCTGGTCGCTCAGCTTGTATTTGAAGAGTCTAAGAATAAGAATATAGAAACGTGGGTTCCAGAACTAAGGATGTAGAAAGAAATAAATATAAAGTTGTGAGCCTAGGAGAATGAGTGCAGGTTGTCAGCAGCTTTCTCCACAGTTTAAGGATTAACTATTCCAGTGGGTTACTTTGCTTTACCACTCATAGTTCTGTCTGCAAGGCTGAAGAGGCCCTCTGCAAACTGAGGGTCAGCTTTTAGATAAGCCCCCTCCCCAGCCACTCATGACCAGTAATTGATGTGAGCTGAGTTAACTTTTAAATGATGGGATGTACCTGAAGTTTTGGTTGTGCAGTACCCCATCCCCTTCCCTGCTATGCAAAAAACTAGCAGTATCAGGGGAGTGCAGAGCTTTGGTAAACACTTTTAGAAGGTGCCAGAGAAAAGTAGTGGGCTAAATATAAATGCAAAGACTAGTTTAACTGAAAAATCCTGTTAATGAAAAAAAAAAGCAATTTGTATCTGAGTTTTACCTTGAGACTGTAAAAATTCTTTTGTTCATGACTAATGCTTTCTTTTTTCTATAAAAAGGAGAGTTCGGAAACAGCCCACTGACAGTCTTACAAGTCCCTCTTTGGCTGTGGTCTCAGCTAGCTGAAAAGCTTTTTGTGCCCCATGGAGATTTATTTATTTATTTATTAAGTTTTAAGTTTTTTCCTGGAAAAGTTTGCTTCTGCAAAGTTTAATAGACTTTGGTGGTCTGTCCTCCACCTTTGTGTGACCCCTATGGACTCAACATTTTTCGGTGCTGAAACCCAGAACTGCACAAACCTGGTTCTGGGGGGATACTTCAGTCTCTGGCAAATTTTACTGTAATGTTTTTTACCAATTGTTAAGTTTCTGGGTTTTGTCTGGTGTCTGAACAACCTGGGACACAAATGAGACCTAGCGGATGTGCTTCTAATCTCTGAGCCAGAGGAAAACAGGGTACACTCCAATTTGGTTATGACCCTATGGGACTGGTAAGGGGTCATGTGACCCAATGTGCAGTGATAGCTCATTAATTCTGTTTAATTGTCATGTTCTGTTCAATAGTCACGTCATGTTGTCATATTGTCTATTGTTAGTCTCTCCCCATGAACCCAACAGTAGTCCCTCACTTAAAGTATCCCAGGAATCAGGGGTGCATTTATTAATGCTATTAATTAATGAGTTAAGGCTTACTTGTAGAAAAAACAAACTCGTTAAAGGGAGTTTAGAATAGACCTGTATTAATATAAACAGCACTTAAACAGTTTATAACTCCTGCCTCATTGTTTCTTCTGTGAGAGCTGGGGCCCTGTGGTGTGTTTGAAATTGCCTAAGAGTCTCCCTAAAGTATTTTTTAACTTTATTTTCAGATTTATTTATGTAGATGATTGTTTTGCCTGCATGTATATTTGTGCACCATGTATATTCCTGGTGTCCAGGGCTGGGGCTACAGATGTCTGTTCTGGGAGTACTGGGAACTTAACCCGGGTCCTTTGCAAGAGCAACAAGTGTTCTCAATCGCTTAGACATTTCTCCAGTAACCTAAAGTTGCTTTTGTGTGTTTGATTGTTTTATTTTTTTATTGTGGGGGAGTTACATGT
Source organism: Microtus oregoni (assembly GCF_018167655.1). NCBI lineage: Eukaryota > Metazoa > Chordata > Mammalia > Rodentia > Cricetidae > Microtus > Microtus oregoni. The sequence continues at coordinate 23,900,003 of NW_024543060.1, forward strand.
TCTAATTGAATTTTCTATGCAAATCCGTGCTTTGTAAACTGTAAAGCCCCACCAATGCTAATGTTATCACTATCTTTTCACATTTAGTTTGCCAATCAGTCTCCTTAAGTAAGCCAGAAATATTTAATCCATGCTGTCACAGCACGTGAAGTCGCCGTACACCACAGGACTCATGCACTGTGAGATTTCTAGGATGTGTATAACCAGTGTGGTAGAGAGCAAGAACCAGATCAGAGAAATAGCTGTGATGGAGAGCCCTGGTGTGCACATAGCATTGCCTCTTTTGAACACACAGCTGGATTACAGTTCTCAGCATTCCTTGTAGTGAAGTGACTACATTCTCTTCCAGGCACTGTCAGTATAAGTAATGCTTGCTTCTATCATACTAGCCTCTTAACCCCCTCTGGCGCCTCTTCCATGCTCCCTTTTCCTTCCGGCTGGTGATCTCCCGCCCTCCTGTGCTATCTCCCCATTTTCTCGCCATCACTTGACAGTATACATAAAATCACAGGCTGAAATAATGAAGCAACACCAGCCTGTCAGCAGCCTGGGGCTCCGGGTGACCTTGTGAGCACTGTTCCCTCTGCCAGTTCTGAGGCCCAAAGCTCTCTAGGTCACCTGGTGAAGAGGCTGCCGTGAGTGTTGAACCTTCAGGTGTATTGCTTTCTACTCTCTCACCTCCTTTAAGTAAGACACATTCTCAGGCGTTGCTCATATATAACTCAGGAATGACATTTATGTCTCTAATGCTTGTTGTAAAGTCCCCTTCAGACAAGCGCTTCAATGCTGCGTAGTGGTTCACTCATGAATATCAGATTTACTTCATTAGCTAATTTGATCTCCCGGGTGCGAAACTGTTCATCTTTTCACTCAGTGTGAAACAGAGGCATACTTTGTGGGGTTCATCTCAGATGCCAAAAAGTGAAACTGAGCAGTGGTGTCTAGCAGGCCCGTTTGGTTTGTTACAGTTATGGACTGGAATGCGATCTGGAGGCTGAAACCGCAGTTTTGAAAGTGCAAAACCAGCAGCCAGAAGTCTTATATTTGGTGGAAAGCAAAGGTTTAAAATGACAGTTACAACAAATCGAAGAGGAAACCGCATGCGCTGTTCTGGACCAGGCTGCGGAACTGTGAAGAGTGTTTCTTCCCCCAACAAGCCCTGTGTTGTGACTGCTCTTCCGGAGCCTGCGTCAGACGTTCCCCCGTGCAGCCGAGCAACTTCTGCACATCCCTGGCATCTGACTCCAGCAGCCTTGAGAAGCCGTATGAATATTTACTAAAGACTTGGGAAATGAGCACTGTGGGGCTTCTGCACAGAGAGATGAATTCCAGTTTCTCTTCAGCTGTCCACCACCACCAAACATCCATCCCTTTCCTTGTTGGTCCCTATAGATCTCCTCCTCCTTTTCACTCTCCTTCCGCTGATCCCTTTTTGTTCTTTTCAGTGTAAATCCTGCTTTAGTCTCCAGATAATTCCACCTTCACGACGCATTAACCTCTTTAGAAAGACGCAGGGTAAGAGCTGTGGGATCAGAGAGAAAGGGTGTGAGTTCCTGAGTACTGTCTGCCTCAGCCTAGGGTTCTTTAGCAATGTTTTAGCCATTGTCAGTTAAAAAAATAATAATAAAAATAACCAGAGGGGTGCCCGAGAGTGGTCAGAAGCAGGAAAGGGAATCAGGGAAACGATGCAATTACATTATGATTTTAAAAATATTTTTTTTCTAAAAAATTAGAAAGAAAATTGTACCTGAAGTGAACATGTCTGGGCTTGAATTTTTCTTGTCATGGTTTCCTAAACAATTCAGTAGAACAAATCTACAGCAGATTTACACTGTTTTCAGCACTGTAAATGATGGAGAGACGATTGCAGTCATACAGAAGGATGTGTTTGAGTTTTATGCAAACATTATCCCACCTTCTGGAAGGGAGACCCGTGCCTGTGGGGTTTAATATCAGCTGCTGTGATCCTATAGCCAATCTCCCAGGCTACTGCGGGATGACTGTATTAATCTTTTTGTGCTTATCATAATGAAATCTAAGCTTTATGATTTTGTATTATTGATCAAGAATCTCTTCTACTCTCTTTCTTAGTGGCCCTGTAGCCTTTAAAGGAATGGATTGTGAAAGTTTGGGGAGGGGTTAAGGTTTAGAAATTGTGGCAAAGTTTTGATTTCTGCTGCTATCAATTGCGATTCTTAGTTACCAGTCTTGTGTGTGTGTGGGGGGGGGGGGCGGGGGCGGGTGATGGTCATGTCCACTACTATAAACAGCAGAGAGTGCACAGCAAAGCCTGTATGATCATTTCCTTTTAAATGTGCAGTCTACTCCCATTTACCCAGCATTCAACACTCTGGAGTTCATGACCGAGAGGTTTGGTTAACTCTTGTTCACCCTTCATACATCCTTGAGGCCAGGAACTCTGAGGGTTAGTTGCCAAGAATTTTGCTTGAAGTGAATCAAGTCAGAGTCTCATCCCCAACATTATAATGACCGCGGCTCTGCCTGGATCTTAGCTCTCAGTTGAGGAATCTGCTAATTCCTAGGCAATGGCATTTCTCTGTCCTGTTGTTCCCTAAGGCCTGAGTTGGGGTTTCCATAAGCAGGTGAAGGTAGACATGCTTGAGAAACATGACCACAGTCAAGGAGCAAAGTCTCTGAGCTAGCAGCAGAAAATTCAAGGCCTGGAGGGAAAATAGAGTCTTGGAGTGGAACTGAGGACATGGTAGGCCCAAGTTTCTTTGGCTGGCAGCCCCCAGGTCCTCCCCTCTGGTGCCTCTGCCACAGCTTTCTGAGTTGCCTACGAGGCTCAACACAGCCAGATCACCTACCGTCATTCCACTTGTGACCTTTCCAGTCAGCAAATGAGCTTATGGGTTTTTCTCTCTGGTTCTTTACCCTAATATGAAATAAAGCTTCCCATTAATCACCCCGGGATTCCCAGACACTCAGCTTCGAGTGCCCTTTGTAGTTCTTTGCTATGTAACATGCACTGGGAAGCATGGTCACCCTGCCCTTTCGGAACAAAACCCACTGTGACATCAGCTTGTTTAGATGAAAGGCCAAGCCTGTTTTGGTAACTTCCATTTGGCTTATTTGACTTTGGTGAGATCACATTAAAGTTTTATGCTTTCTGGGTATGCAAAATTGATGCAGCAAAAATGAGTTGGCTGATCTGTGCTTTGTTTGAAAATGACTTCTAGGGGAAGCTCCCCAGTGAATCCAACTTGGCCTGCATGGGGCTCTCAGGCAAAACAGCACTAGTTAATAGTTTTCATAAAAGTATATGTCTATGGAGAAAAAGAAGGTTCCCTGAAAAAACAACCCACACAAAATGGCTATTTTTACATATCCTTGATTTGTCCTACCATTTATAAAGAATGCATATCCCACAGTGATACAGGTGATCTAAGGGCACTTTTGTATCAGCAGTGTTAAAAAATTCGAGTGACAGACTTAATCTAACACTCCACGGTTACTTTCTAAAATAAACACATGAAAGCATGCAATGACAGTGCACTGGGGAGAAAGAAGAGGTGCTGGCCTTAAATTCCAGGATAATTCAGTGCCGACAAACACCTATAAGAACAAATAATAGATGGTCACCTTGGTTTACGCAGCAATCACTGAGTCATGTCCCAAGCCCCAAGAGCTATGTGATTGCTACCTAAACCTGCAGACCAGGGTCCAAATCCCCATTGGCCATATACAAGGTGAGCAGGTATGACAGCTACCTGTAATTCCAGTCCTCGGGAGACAAGGGATATCGGGGGCAAGTTGGTTAGCTACACTAGCTAGGATTTTTTTTTTCTTTTGTGCTCTGAGTTCAATAGAGACCCTGATTCAAGAAAATAAAATGTGATCAAGGAAATTACCTGTCACCAACCTTTGGCCTCCATATGCACACACTTGAGTGCATACACACCCATGAAAACAGACACACACATACACACACACACACACACACACACTATACACACATAGCTTTTGTTTTCATTGAGCAAATCAGATAAGGGACATGCATGCTCCTAGGAGCTGTATAAAAAAAAAGATAATGTTAGAAACTTTTGATTCTGTAAGGGTTAAACAGTAGGACCAAACAGATGGACACACAGAAACGTTATAGTGGACTGCGGAAATAGTAAAGGGGCAAATTTGTTCTTTTAGTTGTTATAAAATCCATTTATTCCTTAATATTGCCCCAGAAGGGAAGAATTCAGGTCACATGAATTTCAGCTCAACCACAACATACCTCTTACTGATTCAGTATGATAGGAACGTGAGTTGCCTCTTATTCAAATAACAAAATTCAAATACTTCTCCAAATACATCATTCTAAAACAAACGGCTTACAACTAACAAAAGGTTACTACTCTGGGGGTTCTTATACAGGTGGGCCGTGAAAGCCCTTAGCACATTCCGAGTTAAGAAAAAAGAGTATACTTAAATTTTTCTATTTTCTTAAAAGCCCCATTTTTTTTGTAAATAAAATAAATAATAAAAGCAGCTTTGTTGGAGTTACTACCTGTGTTTTCAGCTTCTGTTTTCCCCTGCATTCAGAGAGGGAAGACTCGCCAAGCCAAAGGGAAAACAAAAATGATGAACATTGTTATTTTACAGAGTCTAACGGACTGGGAAGAACTCGTGTCTTGTGCATACAGCGCTTCCGGAAGTCTCTTGAGCCCTTCAGATGGGGAGAGCCTGACAGCCTGCTCGCCTGTGCAGGAGACACATTCCGAGTGGGAACTGCTCCCGGGAAGCCGACCAATCTCCCAGGACTCCAGGCGCCTGTCAGAAGATGGCCGCTCAGACCCACCATGGCAGAAAATATCAACGTTTATTTACCTTAAATTAATGTGTGTCTGCATTTGAGAATTCCAAAATAACTGATAATCAAAAATGATAGTAATTAAAATGAGAAATTCCCCATTTTTATCCTCGATATGTAGATTCATAGCATTTTGGGTTAAAAATAGGGAAATAAAATACAGAGAGTCCACTACAGGGTAACTGCAAGCCTGTTTGCTTAGCTGCTTTGTCCTGACCCTGAGTGTTCTTCAGAAGGCTATTCAGCCCTGCAGAGAGACAGTGCAGTTCACCATCACAGGGTCTACGGTGAGGAACAATCAGACTTTTTTCTGTTAACTTCTTACTAGATGTGTGACGGTGTGTTAGCTACGTGTCTGCTTCTATGCTGGTAAAATGTGGCTGCATACCAGTTCCTTGTGATAAGGTTGCACTAAACCTAGTAATATCCATCACACGTGTAGGCTGCTACCTGGCAGGTATGTGGGCAGCCCATGTTCACACATCACTCACTGCCTTGCTGCATGCTGGGAACGACCTCCTTCTCTGCCCACACACAGGAGGAACCAACCCAGATCTTCAGTAGGTGTTCTTTCCTGCTAGGCTCTGTGCCTGTCTAGACCACTCCTTTCTTGATTAGGGATGATTTATTTCCGCTACAAGACCTAGTGCTAGCACATGAATAAAGCCAGACAGTTATTCTGTGCCTCCGAGAGATAAGCCAGGAGAAAATGTGATGACATGAGGGAGGTGATAAGCCCCAAGGCTGGGGTGCTCACTTATGATTCTGTACAACCACGGAACACAGATTCGAAGGGTGATAAACATCCTTCCGAGCTCCTATGTGCCAACCTCTTACCTGAGTAATAGATTGCTTGAGCATCCCCAGGGTCACACATCTGGCCTCTGCACATTAAGCTACCTAGGTGAAGAGAGAGGGATTGGAAAGAGCGAAGAAGAGTCATGGGATCCAGTGGGGGCCAAATCACCCCATTCCTCAGGAGAATGGTGTGGGATTCCACTGAGGTGAAGCTGAGAGTTTCTCCTAAGCACTTGTTTTGTAATCTTGAAGGTTAGCCTCGCTTATTACCAGACAGTTATGCATTAAAACACTTCCTGTGTACACTATCACTTTTATCTATTTGTCTTCCCCCCAGCCTCCAGGAACACAACGAGTAAGTTCGTTATCTTTTCTCTGTGAGTCTTGTGAGAACTTGAAGCCAGTTCTGTCTCACATCCTCTCCTAGGAACATATTCAAACTTATATCCAATTAAATATCCAATTGCTTTGAGTTTTCAATGGTAAGGATTATACCTTCCAGCACAACTCCTCTACGATCACATCCTTTGTTCTGTTCTCTGTTCTCACATGCTTCACCCAGTACACTGCTGGCCACTACTTAGTGAGCCTGCTGAAAATGGTCACTGTACAGTTTCCAGTAATGGAGCCTCATATCCAAATCAATTACAACATCAAAGCCAGGCCCATCTAACTCCATATGGCTAAAAACACTACATCATTTGTGGAAAGTCTGGTATGTGTTCTTTGAGGTACAAGAAAGGACCAATGGAATGCCCAGACAGTCTTTGTGGATGCATGATATACAAGTCTGAGATTAATCAGTGATTGCTGTTCTCCAGAACATGTGCAGCCTTGAAAGGACTGATCCGTCCCTCAGGAATGGGCCACCAGACAGACCTGTTAGCTGTCTGTCCAGAGGCTGTACCAGCAAAAGGGACATGTTTACTGTGGAGGATAGAAACTCATTTTAGTTTGGTTACCTGTTTCTTCCTGGATCTCTCTCTGTCCATTTTTTTTTTCTTTTCACAGAACAACGTAAAGTCTTTTGAGAGTGCCATCTTATCTTGGCTCTGCAAAGGAAACTGAAAAGAACTTTTGGTCTCCATATTGGCCATAGCACTGAGGAGGAAGTGGCTCCTTGGGTAGACTAGGGTACTGGTAACAAGGGAATTCAAACTACAAAACACCAGTGGCAGGTGTAGTTCAGGGCTCAGTTTAATGAGGGTTTGGGTTCTGTTTGTTACGTTTCCAATTTTTTATTACTGGGCTTTCAGAAGTAAGATCAAATGCAAACCTCCTCTTAGAAGGATCACACTTCATTGTTACCTTTCAGTTAATAAACTTGGTGTCAAGAAAAGGGTAGCCAAAACGTCTAGCGCCTCAGAACACTGGAGGTAATCACAGCCATACTGTTTTCCATATTCAGTAACTGGGATACTCATAGAGATTAGGCACTCTGAATCATCCTATGAAAATGGCCTGTGGAGGCCCTTCAGACGTATCTGCTGTCCTCATGTGCTGCTAATACTTTCATCCCTAACAGTGTCCTTGGAGTGTGCCTGTCGCTGTGCACGTGCGACTGCCTTGGACTCCTCAGACAGAAGCTGTGAAACTTCTCTCGGGAGAAGAGCAATGATGTGGGATTCCTGTCTGCATACTGTGAATATGTTTTATTACCATTGGTTAATAAAGAATCTGCTTTGGGCCTAGGGCAGGGCAGAACAAACCCAGGCGGGAAGTGCAAACAAAAATATAGAAAGTAGACAGAGTCAAGGGGATTCTATGTAGCTGATGAAGGAGACAGACACTGGAACTTTATAAAGTAAGCCACAGCTTTGTGGCAATACACAGAATAATAGAAATGGGTTAATTTAAGATGCAAGAGTTAGTTAATAAGAAGCCTAAGCTATTGGCCAAGCAGTGTTGTAATTAATACAGTTTCTGTGTGATTTTTTTTTTTTTTTGGTCAGTGTGACTGGGAACAAATAAGCAGTCTCTGCCTACATAGCAATGCCATTGCAACATCAAAACAAACAAACAAACAAGCAAACAGACTGTTGAAGTGCCTGAAAAGCAACTGTCCCTAGTGGGTGCTAGAAGAAAACAAGTTACTGTTGAAGAAGTGGAGAGTAAATTGGGACACTTGGTAAATACAAAATGTTTCCTTGACTTTTTGCACCTCAGGTGTGAAGGACTAGAGCTGGGCACTTTGGGAGGCAGTCTCTTTAACCTCTGGGAAGTCTTCAGTGTTCAGTTCATAAAGTAAGATACAACATTTAACCTAATGGAGGCAGTAACTGTTCTACAGAAAACATACGGCGTGACTTTGAGGACATTTTAACCAAGTTTTATTTTTCCAAAGAATAAAAAGAAGGTTTGTTTTCTTCACGTCAGCAATACTTCATCTTGGGAGAGGCTGCAGAAGGAGAAAAGGGTAGCCGACACAAGCTATAATTCAGGAAGGAGATACAAGCAAGGTCAGGCAGGACAGAATGATGTGCGAGATCGCATGAGAAATATCACCAGAGTCCTCTGGGAGTTATAAAGGTGCCTTAATTCTTGTCCTTGCCAAGCATCCTGTAATAGTATGACAAGATTTTATTTATTATCACAGTCAAATTGGACTCTTATGCTCTGGCTAGGCCACAGGTGTGGGATGTCAGCCATGGCTCTCCGAGTCATCAGAGTGCCTCTTGTGAGGTCATTAAGAAAAGAAAGGAGTCAAGAGGAGACCCTCCAAGGAGGAGGCCGCTTTCTTCAGACTGGAGAGGCAGCCGTTTGCTTTCATGAGGTCCTAGCTGGCTTAACGGTGAGAGAACCCTGCAGTTGTGCCTGAATCGAAGGAAGGAAAATTTGAAGCCTTCCACTTAAAAAGGAAGTTTCTATAACTGGTTGGGTATATTAGTTAGGAAGTGTCTTTGTTATGAAGGGCTGACAACCATCTTGATGCTGGAAAGGCAACAGTTAGAGTGTATGGAAACAGATATATCTATATACTTTTATATGTATAAGGCATTCTTATTTAGTTTACAAATGTGAATTGGAGTAAGACATGTCACTTATTCAATACTTTTGGCACCTTGTTCATTATGAAAGGATAAATTGACTTCATCATTTAGCTGTGTCTGTGAGAAAGCATGTGAACACTTCGAGGAGAAATTAACTGGAGTACACATATTTGAGAATGTAGACCTGCTCTCAAGGAGTTATTTACCAGAATACTTGTTTTAATCTGTTGAAGCTAGTTATTTTCATAGTTACCTAGCTCTTGGGGCTCATATTTGGATAATATTAAGACCTACTTATATGTATTAAGATCAGAGAGATTCTCACTGGAGATTCATCTTTAACATTCATCTTAGTAACTCATATCTAGAGAAAGGAGAAGTTTTCAGAACTAGGGCCAAATATAAAACAGAATAAAAATGCCAAAAGAAAAGTGCAAACTCTCAACCTTTAAGTACTGTCAAAAAAATCCACGTTACATAATACTTACCAAGTGACTTCCAAAGCCGATGTAGATGACGTGGGATAACCTGCCCTGAGGAGCTCATCTAGTGCTTTCCAATCCCCTTCAGAAGGGCCTTTCAAATGAGACATCAATGTTAATGTAGATCTGTGGGAATATGGACAACACTGGTAATAATTGAAATTATCTGGGCCTTTGCAAAATACTCTTTAAATAGGACTTTTGTGTGGGTGTGGTAGTTTGAATCAAAATGGCCTCCATCAGCTCAGAAATTTGAATGCTTGCTCACCAGGGATTATCTGAAAGGATTAGGAAGTACAGCCCTGTTGGAGGAAGAGTGTCACTGGGGGTGGGCTTTGAAGTTTCAAAAGCCCAAGCCAGGCCAGTGGCTTTCTCTTCCTGCTGCCTTTGGATCTGAATGTAGAACTTCCAGCTCCCTCTCCAGCACCAAGTCTGCTTTTGTATCACCATGCTGATAATGGACTAAACCTCTGAAACTGTAAGCAAGCGCCAGTTAAATCTTCCTTTTGTAGGAGCTGCTGTGGTCATCATGTTTCCTCACACCAGCGGATGAGGGAGCATAGGCCTCGGTGTGCATGTGGAGGTCAGAGGGTCATGTGGAGGTCAGAGGGTCACTCTGTCCACAGTGAGGGTTCTGGGGCTAGAAGAACTCCAGCTTGGCAGTCTTGGGAGCAATCACCTTTACCTGCTGAGCCATCTTCTCAGTCTTCCAAACACTTTGTTCATTGCTTAGGGTGTCTATCATTTTTAGGTTCCTTGGAAGAAATGAAGATTTAAGTTCTTGCTTCTTGAAGATGCCCAGAGGAAGGCTAATAAAGTAAAATGTGTCACTAAAATATAACTAGCTGAATAGAGGAAAAGAGGCACAAAAGTTAAATTGTAGTTATAGACCATGTGAGTTTTCACTCACTCCACCTCAGCCCCCTAACCCCCTCTTCATCCCCTTTATAAAGGTCCAAGGTCCGCTTAGGAATAATAAGCTTTTGTGGGGGTAAGGCTCTATCATTTTCATTTTGTGGAGAAGGTAGGATTTACTCCTGCAGGGCCCTCCAAACTCCATGGTTCTTTGGCAACGCCACCTGTTTTGCTGAACAGTGGCTCTTAGAACAAAATGTTTCAACAATTTGGCCCTAGGATGTATTTTAAGAACACTCCTGCCTGGCAAGAACAAGTAATAGCTACCGTTTAACAACTCACCAGACGAAATGAATACTGGGTAGCTGCCAGCTACAATTTCTGAACCATAAAACTTTAAATAATTAATATGGAAAGAAAAGAAAGTGAATAGTCTGACAGGTTAGCAGTTCACATCTTAGTACCTATGACATTCCAGAAGTGACACCGTGCAAAGAAAAGCTTGCTGCAGCACCAACCATCAAATCCACCTCTAATACACACGCGATCACACATAATGGGGGAACTTGAGAAGATGCATGAAACAGCTGTGTACACTAGCCAAAATAATTTAGTTGATTAGTAAACTCAGAACCACATTGGATATTTCAAAACAAGAACAAATCACTCAGGAAATGAAAATAATTTTTAAGTCATTTTGAAATCTACTTTTGAGTAGATGTATCCTGTAACTGAAAGGATCACAATATTTATGCACACATGGAAACTGATGTGGATATATGCAAAGTTATATGCACAAAGTATATGCAAAGTTGTTAATAATATTTGTGCACTTAAGCAAAGCTATTTTGTCATACTATATGCATGCTGTTTTTACCTCTGGTTAGAAAATATTGTCTATTGATGCAATTTTAGGATAGATTTATTATATAGCACTATACATTTATATTGTATATAATGTATACATATATAATATACTCATATATATTGTTAACATTTTGAGGTCATTGTCTTCATTTGTTTAAAGATTTATTTTTATTTTTATAATGTGAAGACTTAGTCTTTTTTTTAAGCCTTAGTTTTTAAGCTATATAGATATTAAGGATTACAGGTCAATAGTCACCCACGTTTGTCATACTTATAGTCAGGCTACTCAGGTTCTCTAGATGCGCAGATGTACTCTGAATAGATAGGTCTATCACTTCACTTGTGTGTGTGTGTGTGTGTATGTATAAATATATCTGTGTGTGTTCATATGTATGTTTATAATGACTGGAACTGGATGACAGTGGAGGCTGGGATCCTATTATGTGTGAACTGGCGTGGGCAAAATGGGGTATAGTTAGAGTCCAAGCTCAAGGGGCTAAGCACAGGAGAGCTGATGTCTGAGAGCTCGAGAATATGGAGTTTGATTTTGTTTTACTGTTTGTGCCATGAAAAGATTGGATGATGTCCATCATGCGGGGAAGAACAATCTTTTATTCTGTTGATATCAAGGTTAACCTTTTCCAGAAGGACTCTTATAAACCTACTCAGAAATTATATTTTACCAGCTATCTGGGGAATCCTTAAATTGGCATCAAATAGTAACTATCATTATTGCTAATTCAAATGAGCAGATTATAGTTAGAAACAGAACCGCAGCATCTGTCCTTAAAGGCCATGGCTATAGTTTTCACGCACAGTTTGGCTAAATGAGTATTATGGATTTTAGAACCCTAATCATTCCCATAGCCCTTAGTTAAGTGGAGTATAAAGGAAGGCTCTCCAATAGAAAGTGAATGGCATTCAATCTCTCACTGGAGTTTCACTCTGGTGTGTTCAGAACCATCTCTTGTCATTTGTGAGTACGGGGGTGGGAGGGAAGAGGAGCCATACAGGTCAGACAGTGGTAGCACACACCTTTAATCCCAGCAGTCACACTAGTTAGCCATAGAGGCCAGGCAGTGGTGATACACACCTTTAATCCCAGTATAAGGTGCAATGAGACAGGAACTCACTCTCTTTTAGTCTGAAGATTTCATAGAGGTAAGAGCTCTCTAGTGGCTTGGCTGCTTTGCTTTTCTGATCTTCAGACCGAACCCCATTATCTATCTCTGAGCATTTATTATTTGTGCTATACTCACTATAGTACTGTAGGACCAAATTATTTCCCACATGCTATGGTTAATGCTTCTTTAACGTCTATGAACTGGTCCATAGTACTAATTAATTGTATTAACATGGAGCTGAAAGGAGGTGGCAGCTTAAATAAGGACATCAAACGCAGTAGACCACAGCAGACTAGTTGTGTATAGCTGCCTTTGACCTGAAAGTTAGAAAGGACTTCCTCATTACAAGTAATAGAGCAAACGAAACATCAGAGCACAAAGTCCGCCTCCATCATCCATAGAATATGTGTGAGAGAAGGAAGACAGGGCTCTTTTAGTGCAAGCAGCGAGTTTATTCTCTTTGATAAGGATTAACAAAGAAACAAGGCCAAAGGAGGTACAACTGAAACATTTGTGTGCAGAAACTTTTCTTAAAACGCTCAGATTGTTACTACAATTATTGATTGTCAACTTAAAGAAATTGAAACCCTAAGTTTGTTCAAAAATAAAAATGCATTTCTTGGGAAACTTAAGAATAATAATTTTATTCCAGAGCAATAATTACTAGGGTAAAAGTACTCTCTTGGCTAAGACCAAGAGTTTGGGACAGTACTCTGAAACTGCATGCATACATTCCAACTTCATATTTCTACTTTGCAAAATGTACATAAATTTTGCAAAGAAAGTGCATACATTCCTCCCTTTTGGAAATGTGCTCAGATGCCTTCCAGTGTCGAGTTAACACGAATCAACACTGATGATAACGAGTGTGCTGGCCATTACAGTTCTGATACACAGTTATATGTTTCTGATGCTGCACTGAAAGCATTTGGGCCAATACAGATAGAAAATATGGAATATGTTTGGACAGACACCAGGTCTTCACCTTAATGAGCTTTCATTAATGTTGAAGTGGTAAATATTATGACCTAAAAGGATGTCATTTTCTTAAAGACACGTGGTTGAACACATGGTTGCCTCCTTGACCTCTAGAGCAACATGTATAATTTAACCAGCAAATACAGAACAGATGAATACCAAGAGACAAAACAAGCATTAAAGCCCATTACAATCTTGAAAAAAACCAAAACTTCAAGTACATGGAAAAGCACTGCAATCACGTATTCAGCTTTGTACTTTCTAATATATATCATAATTTAAAACTATATAAAGTCACTGACATAAAAGCAACTTCTCAAGGGTTACAACTGAAAGCATGGCTTTGTGTTTGGCTTAATCATTTTTTTTTTAAACCAGTTTAATTTATAAAGCTCGTAATCTTGCCAGCAGGGCTTCAACTTCAGGAACGGATTCGCTTTTAGAAATAGAGCCACGAAGTTCCATTTCCTTTTTTCTGTTGCTTTCTGCATTACAGGCTTCCTTCTCGGCTGCCTTGATCCTCCCTGTAGACTTACGAGTGTCTAGATTATAATTAAGCTCCTTCGCGGCCGGAGTCCTGGTGGAGTTGCCATTGATACTGTGGTGTGGACGTGACCCTTCTGTCATCTGCACTTTCTGGTTTTCTACAGTAAGGAAAAAAGAAACAGGAAACTGGTCAGTGTGAAAGCCAAGGTCCAGGTTTGTTATAAAACATGATTTAATTAATCAATAAATAAGTCGTCTTGGGCAGACTAAAAATAGCCAGTAGAAAGGCAGACATAAATATGCAGAGGTTAAGAATCAATGGAATTATAGAAGACTATTGCTTATTTTTTTCTTTAATGTTGAAATAACGGTGACCAAGAAATTATCAGTTTTGTCCCATGCTTCATTCAGGATTTGAGTCAAACATGAACAAAATGCAGAGGCCTTCCTTAACCATTTCAGGTGGGCCTTGTCCTGATCTTCCCCGTCACTCTGCTCCTTCCCTCACAGCATCATGGCAAGCACAAGTGCCCACTGGGTGTCTTTTCACTAGCATGCATGATCTACAAAACAACAGCAACTTTATTTTAAACAATGGGTAGTGTCAGTATCTACAATAGCTCTGGGTAAACTGTGTTCGGTAAACACACTGGGTTAATAAACAGTCTGCATAGATTATGACCCAACAGAAAATTAGACTAACAAAAAAATTAGAACAAAAGTGAGGAGGATTCTCCTAAGAATTTGAAAAAAAATACATCAAAGGAATAATGAAGTTGTCAGGCAAATTGTATTTCCTAGCCAACCATAATTAGATAATTTTGTCATAATGAAACCGAGTAGTATGTCCACATCTTCTCATATACCCATGCACACAAAAACACAAACATACTGGCAAGTGGTTGTGATCTTGACTCCATAATAGGCAGTGATTAAATGGCTGATTAATTTTCTCAAAGAGACCTAAAATTTCTTCTAATTAACTAACTCTCACATTTTACAACCTTATGAGCGACTCTCTCACAGCTCTCCAACTTTTAAAAAGCAGATAGCCTCAATATTCATGTAACCTTGAGCAGGGTTTGAAAATGGCTCCAACAAACTTGACATGACATTTAAAGTTTTTTGGTTATTCGCTGAGAGATGTTCCATTATCCCAATAGTAATGACTTTGGAGCGCAAGCAGTCACTCATGACAGTGTGTTTTATGTGAGCGCTGAAAATTCCAACCGAAAACAGCTTGTACATTAAAAGGTGGCTGCTGAAGATATTTACTGCACTGTCATTTCCTGACCAGGGGCTTCCAGTGATGGATGAGTATTTTACACAGTTTCTTGGACAATCTCTACAAATTTTAGAAGTATGATCAGCTTTTAGCTGTTGGAAGAAAATAAATACACTTTTCTTATCACTTTCTCTATCAGGTGGGCAATTGTTACTCAAAAATCAAAATCTAGCAAAGCAGCGATTTTTTCCTCTCCCTTAAAGGAGTTTATGTGCTGCAGCTCATAGCGCGCACTCTGTGCCTGCAGCAAAGAACACACAGACCTGGTGGTTCTGCAGTTCCCATGGTCACATAAATTAATTTTATCTTGTATCCACCATCTTCCTCCAAAAGGAGTGTGGAAAATGTATTTGTGGCTAAGTGCTGATTTTCACTCAGTGTACCGCCCATTCCCAAACCTTTCTATCATCCCTGGTCATTTGAGGTCTTGTACACTACTCCATCATGAGACTTCCTGGGCAGTGCTATTTAAAACCTTGGATTGCTGAGATTACACTGGCAAGAATATGAATCTGGTAATAAAGAAAATAATGCATAAAGGTTCACAGCTTCTATAGCTATACATGGCCAAGGCCAGTTCTGTATGTGGAAAAGTAAAAATAAAAAAAAATAACATGGGATTGTATGTAGACATGGTACGAAATCTCATCTTAGATAATTCAATCCCCTTGAATCTCAGATTGGAATAATAAATCTCCAAAGTAGTTGTGGGGATAAAAGGACACAGTCTGGGTGGCTACTGTGTGGTGGTACTGTCCTAATTAGGGTTACTATTGCTGTGGTGACCCGAAGACCAAAGCAGCCTGGGGAGGAAAGGGTTTATCTGGCTTACACTTTCCCATCACTTTTCCCTACTGAAGGAAATCAAGACAGGAACTCAAACTGGGCAGGAAACTGGAGACCAGAGATGGCACAGAGGTTATGGAGTAGCACTGCTTGCTCAGCCTGCTTTCTTCTAGAACTCAGGACCACCAGCACAGGGTGGCTTTACCTACTATGGGCTGAGCCCTCCCCTATCCATCACTAATCAAGAAATTGCCCTACAGCTGAGTCTTGTGGAGGCATTTTCTCAATTGAGGTTCCCTCTTTTCAGATGACTCTAGCCTGTGTCAAGTTGTCATAAAACTAGCCAGGGCACTTACCCTTCCTTCTTTTTTCAAAACCTACAGGAGCTGCTCATCTGTCATCAGGATATAGGGTTTACATGGAGGCTCTGCCCTGACTTTCCAGTGCTTAGCAGAGAGGGCGGAAATACTATCTTATGGACATCCTGTATTTATTAAGCAGCTCATCAATTTACAAAGACTAAATTCACCACCATGTAACAGACTGAGGAGCAAAAGCAAAGAGAGGTTTGGCCATGTGCTTATGCTAGTTATTAAGTCAGTGGCAAAAGCCAGACAGGATCTCAGGAGCAATGGAGCTGTCTTAGACAAAGCTGAACATCTTTCCTGCCACAGAAAAGTGCTAAGTAATTCAAAGCCGAACTTCACAATAACTTTGTAAAGCAGAGAGATACAGACAGAAACTACCTTATCAGAGCACAGTCAAGGTCAAAACATCATTCCTTTCTGTTCTAGTCTCAATTAAATTGATGACTGAATTCTAAGCATGACCTCAATCCATTGCAAAATCCAAATCCATTCATTCTTCATTTTCCTAGGCAACCAGCTCATACCCCTTCTTCTTTTTTCAAACCTCCAGCATGTGTATCCTCTCTCATTTGGTTCCTAGATGCAAGTAACTAACTTCCACCAAAACGAAACTTCCACCAGAAGCTCCCCTTAACGTCTAGTATCTACCCATACCTTCTGTCACGTTAGGATGGATCAACATTCTGCCACTCTGAGAATAGCCTGGAAGCTCTCACTTCTGCTGTGCTATTGACAAGCCAACCCTTTGGCAGCTACGCTCTCCCTGCGGAACTGTCAAGGCTTAGCTTTCCCGTGATCATTCCTGTTCTGGCTAGTTTTATGTCAATGGGACACAAGTCAGAGTCATTTGAAAGGAGGGAACCTCAAATGAGAAAACCCCTCCACAAGATCCAGCTCTAGGGCATTTTTTAAAAATTAACAATGCATGTGGGAGGGCCCAGCTCACTGTGTGTGGGGCCATACTGGGCTGGTGATCCTGGCTTCTATAAGAGAACAGCCTGAGCGATCCAGTAAGCAGCCCCCTCCATACCCTTTGCATTAGCTCCTGCCTCCAGTTTCCCGCCCAGTTTTAGTTCCCATCTTGGCTTGGATGGATAGGTAAGCCAAATAAACACTTTCCTCCTGGATTCTTTGGGCATGGTGATACATAACAGCAACAGAAACATTAACTAAGACAATTTCCCTCAGCATCCAAGTTTGTTGCGATAACTCCGAAGTTGAGAAATACATTTCTGTTTGCTTTCACTTCGGCCCCAGCTACACACTTAGTGCTTGGTTCCTTTTAAAGAAAATGGAGACAGGTTCTTGTCTCCGTTCTCACTCACATTCCTCTTGAACCTGCACTCATCCTTTTGACATTTTACTCTTCTCAGTCAGCTCCTGTGAAAGTCACAAGTGAACTGTGTGTTGAGAAAAAGAAGGACCACAGCTATTTGGGCATCTCTGCCTACCAAGCTACAGTTGAAATGTCCAGCATAGTCTTGGTGTCTCCTTTAGTGCTTTGGTGTCTGAACTTCTCTGGAGGCTAAGGTCAATAACAAGTGAGCCAATGCAAGCAAGAACAGATCCTTCTGAGAAACTCAAAATAGCCACAGGTTTGCCATTTGGGATGAGATGATAAGAGAACAGCATGGTGTTTGACACCTCTGTGATTTCAGAGATACTTTCATGGGAAGCCACGGGTAAGAAGGTGTGAAGAAGGTAGAAGTCAGTCTCCAGATCACAATAGAAACCTGCTTGAAGCGCCTTAAGAGGAAGAGCTGGCAGCCCTGTTAGGAGTTCCAGATAACTTTTCATTCCCAGAACCCATATTCCCCTCTGCACCCTGACAGCCCAAATCCTGGCCCTTACTTTCCATTTGCATTACAGTCTTAAATAGCTGACAAACAACACAGGGGTGGCAGTTCTGTAAGTCAGAGTGCATAGGTGTGCGGAGGCATAAGTAAAGTATAATTTGATGTGCAGGTGGATTTTGTTTGTTTGTTTTTTAGAGACAAGGTTTCTGTATTGGAACTAGCTCTTGTAGACCAGGCTAGCCTTGAACTCACAGAGATCCGCCTGCCTCTGCTTCCCGAGTGCTGGAATTAAAGGCGTGCGCCACCACTGCCTGGCTCAGTTAGATGGTTATAAATACATTATAGCACACTTGGACATATGGACTCAGTGAAAGGTGAGGCTGGTGCTGCGATCAAAAGAGAAGCATTCTATTTATCCTCCACAGAAATCTTTGCCAACACACATTTTATACCGGATACTAAATGTACTAAGGCAAAGTAAGATTACTGCTTAATTTTCTTTTTTTTAATATTTATTTATTAGAGATTTCTGCCTCCTCCCCGCCACCGCCTCCCATTTCTCCCCGCCTCCCCCGATCAAGTCCCCCTCCCTCATCAGCCCGAAGAGCAATCAGGGTTTCCTGACCTGTGGGAAGTCCAAGGACCACCCACCTCCATCCAGGTCTAGTAAGGTGAGCATCCAAACTGCCTAGGCTCCCCCAAACTGCTTAATTTTCTAAAGGGAGTACTTTGGTACAATTTTATGAATCAAATCTCATGCTTTCCTTTTTCCCCTTTAAGATATTATAATTGATGTCTGTGGATGATATGTCCAGGACTCCTGCCAATACTCAGGGCCTCTGGAAATGGCAGCACAGATAGGCAAAGAGCCAGCTACTGTTTTTACTATCAAACTACTAAAGGATCCAATCCATATACCCCATGTATTTGTGTGTCCCTGGAAATAAGCAGGGCAAGAACACATAGTATTTTACTTTAAAATAGGAAGACTCACTAATTCAATTTAACTCACCATACGATTCTTACTATAAGTGAATCAGGGAGCCCACTAGAGCTTTACTTCCCCCTGTGAATTAAAAGTTGTACTGCTGGAAAGCAAATTGATCTTAAACGCAGAGATCCCAGTGGACATAAACATAAGAATCAAAGCTGTAAACAATATCCAGTGTCGGGTTCCATATGGTGTTTGGCAGAATATAGATTTAAATGATAACAACATTCAAAAACTCCAACATCCTCAACTACCATTTCTATTGCTTCCCCAGAAACACAAAGACATGGTAATCTAGGAAAGATGCTGGTAACACATGTACGCATGCGCATGTGCGCATGCACACACACATACACGCATGCACAAACACACACATGCCCACACGCACACATGCACGCACATATACACACACAATGTGGCACCTAAATGAGGAAGTATTTCAGTCAAAAAACCTGGTGGATGACCCTTGGGGAAACCCGAATACCAACTCCAACTCAGTGAGGCTCCTTCCTTTTAATCAGTATCCCATCCTCCCTCACCTTGTGGTACTCATGGGCGCTGGCTTCTTAGGAGTGCCAATTCTCCAACGAGAAATGAAATTGAGCTTCTACCTTTGCTGCCAATGGCAAACTTGGCAGTTTTGAATGGAGGAGGAACGCAGAACGCTGGTGTCCCAACGTGACTTCAGTGACATTCAGTCTTGTGGAAATCTGGTGTCTTTTTACAGTTCCTTACCTTTGCTCTTAACTATTGCTTTGACCTACTAAGTAGCTGTGCTCTTTCACTTCAACAGCAGTTTTATTAGGGGACAAGGAGTGAATAACCCATAAATACAATTTTTAAGGCACCACTGGGTATGCGCAATCGTAAAGCGTGTGACAAATAGATGTTTTTAATCTATGCGATAAGTAAAGGTAGAGCTGGCTGCCAGTAGTCAATATCTCTGGGGTTTCTTACTGTTGATAAACTGGTGCTATGAATAGTTGTCTCCCCTTAGCTTCATTTTATTCTTTGACACATACCTATATGTATATAACTTACAAATATATTTCTGATACATCTTTGTATTTGATTTCTTTCAGAATTTTTTATTTAAATTGTGTGTGTTCATGCATCGTGTTTGTGTGTGTGTACATGCATGTGTACCATGGAATACATGCAGAGGTCAGAGGACAACGTTTGGGATCTGAGTATCTCCATTCACTTTTATGTGGGTTCTGGGGCTCAAGCTTAGGGCATCGGGCTTGAGCAGCAAGCAGTTTATCTGCTGTGCCATCTCATGGACCCCATGTATTTGAGTTTAATAAAAGCCCTTGTGAAAGAGGTGATATATTTATGTGTTTACCGCAGTTTATACTCAAAGATGAGGAGGCAGAGACTTCTGTCAGGCAGGGCTAGAGACAGAAGTCAAATCATCGCAGCCCTGGTTGTCATTGTCTACTGTGATAATGCCCCTATACACATCGACAGAGTCATCCTCTTTATCTGACTCCTGCATGCTGGGATAACACAGTGCACCACTGTGTGTGGCATTCTGTTTTATACATTTCTGAGCCTTCCACCTTCTCCACTGAACTCTCTTAAGCAACCAAATCTCTCTGTTCATTTCTCACAAATAGGTCCTTGGGCTGCTTTTCTGCCCCTCCTGGTTTCTCTCATCCAAGGCTCCATCCAGCTCAACCATCTCTCTTCAGAAGATTATGAGTTTTTATTTTCACCCGACAATAAAGCTTCCATGCAGTGCACCATGGCACCCGTACACATGTTAACACAAGCACTCTACCACAATTTCATGGTTGAGCATACATACCCAAACCAAACTCCCACATGCAAAGCGTCATCCTGCTCTGTTTAGCCCAGGGAGCCAGTTGTCACCTCTGCTTACTATCCTGTGCTTACAGCTATCTAGGCCCACCAGGTTTGTGATCAGAGATGTGTGGCTGGGTAGGCACTAAGTATTTGGAATACCGCCTGTCAGGGAGTGGATGGTAACAATTTAATCAGTTGCCCCTGTGTTTTATGAGAAAAAGTTCTGAGAAATAGCAGGATGAGGTAATAATACAGTTATTATTAACCACAAAATATACATTTGAAAGGTCCTTTAGATTTTTATTTGTGTGTGCGTCTTTTAGCCCTAATGACAAGCATGAACACCTCCATGCTATCAGGAAGAGACTGAGGTTGAAAGGCTGGTGTGCTGCCAAACACATATAGTTTTTGCCACTATATGGTTGGAGAACTCTGTTTAAATCTTAGGACCCCATGTTTTTGAAGGCCACAGTAAACACATACTTAGAAGCGGAAAGGACACTTATTAAGCTAAAGCATATCAGGGAGACTGAATCTCTGTAGGCATCGCTTGGGTGCTTCAGTGGAAAATGACCAGTTAAATAAATACGTAGGAAGCTATTTTTCTGAAGTCATTTATAAACATTCTCTGAGAATGTACACTTTTCAGTAGTTCCCTTTGTTTATATTTTAGATACTTTCTAATTCCACATCAGATATTTCAAAAGCACAGATGTTTTTTCTGAATGGGAAACTTGGGTATTTCTATCCCATTCCGTTTTGATTTATAGAATCATGTAATGTTGAATTGTGTAATCTTTGGATTGGAAAGACCTTAGCTATTTGGCAGAACCATCTATCCAAAGTTTAAATTCCATTTGCTTAGCTTTGAAAATAGATGGCTTAAGATTGAAGATTTCCAGTCAGATCCTGAAAATCTCACAGTCAGAAGGCAATGGATTCCCCTCTGGGCAGCCCTGAAAAGATCACATATTTATTTGCTCAGCATTGGTTCTCATGAAATTTTTGTCAATGGCTCTACTGACCTCCTCTCCATCAAAAAAAAAAAAAAAATTACGCCTCTGTTAAATAAAGGTAATTCCTTTTTCACCTACCAGCCTCCAAGTATTTGCAAACAAACAAACAAACAAACAAACAAACACCAACCCATGAAGTGGAATTCTACAGAGATAGCTGAAACAAGCTGTGGGAACTCATGAACTCTAGACTGACAGCTGTGGATCCTCCAAGTGATTGAAGTAGGCCCTCCATACGTGGGAGACAGTTGTGTAGCTTGGTCAATCTGAGTGGCCCCCGACAGTAGGACCAAGATCTATCCCTGGTACATGAGCTAGCTTGTTTGAGCCCATTCCCTAAGGCGGAAAGTCAATTGATCTATGACATAATGTATCTAATTCTTAATTTCTGGCTCCTTGAAGACCCAGCATTGACTCCAAAATGGCACTATCAATAGAGGTATAATAAAAATCACAAACGGGCTATATATGCAATATAAAAATTTACCAAAGCTATAATGCGTACTGAAAAAAAATCAGGTAAACGTTATTTTAATTAATGAATATTATTTCCAACTGGAAGTGAAAAGCAGTAAGTTAACAAAATTTTTAACACTGCTTTTTTTGTTTTCAGTTGTTACAAATGTTATTTTGTATTTGTTGCACGCCTTGTTTCCAACTAGTCATATTTTAGGAGGACAAGAGCTATCTCTGCAGTTGGCAGCTGCCCTGGTCCACACATAGACACAGAGCTCCTAATGGTGCTGCTTACCTTGCATCACTCTGGGGGCTGGAGATGTTCACAGAAAATATCTGTGAGGAGCAACAGTGTCTCAAGTTAGATTTGTACTGTAAAGAAAGCTAATCATTGCCCACAGTAGTGGTTCTCAACCTTCCTAATGCTGCAACCCTTTAATAAAGTTCCTCATGTTTGGTGACCACCAGCCATAAAATCACTTCACTGTTACTTTATAACTGTAACTTTGCTATTGTTATAAATTGTGATGTAAACATCTGTGTCTTCTGATGGTCTCAGGTGACCCCAAGAGGTCACGACCCACAGATGAGAACCACTGGTCTATAGCCACACCACCTGAAAGTACCTGATTTTGGAGGATAAATAGGAATTCGCCTGGTTAGTACTAGGGTGGGAAAAACATAACAATTATAATCATTACTATTACAAAATTAGTGACAATAACAAAAGCCAAAATTAGTAACAGTAACAAAAGGAATTCTTAAACAATACAGTTCAAATTTCAATAAGCCATATGCCAAAGGAAACCAATACTGCTCATTTATCCAAGCTTACTAAAAATACTTCTATAATGGATTTGTCCCTATATAGAAATGCTAGTTTAGTTGGTTAAAGAAAAAGTCACCCAAACCAAGATTTTTAGCTCACTTTTGCATGGACTAGTATATGTAGCTTTGTAATATGTTTACAAATTTTATGCTGATCATAGTACATAATTAAACAGAAATGTGTTATCCAAACTTCATACAGAAGTAAAGTGCAGATACCAATATATTCCTAATATTGAGAGGAAAAACTTCCCCAATACCCAATTTCTATGGAGTCATCAATAAAGAAGGAAACCTACTGATGGGATATGTATTATTGTAGGATGTAATTTTATAGAAATATCTTGTATTCAAAGAGACTGACCTTCTGCTGGACCACAGAGCCAAGATAATAATACACCTTGAGATCACTTAAGACTTAGTGGCAATCCTGCTGTACACTCAGCCCTTTAAAGATGAACCTGCCTATAAGAGAACAGTGTAACAGCCAGCCTTACTCTGCTTTGGGTTTTCCATGCAATCCGTTTTTACAACTTAAGGTAAAGTGCAGCTTTAACCTGAAATTATATACTCTCCCATGCCACTAACTGTGAGTAATTTAGGTGTGTTGTGGTAATCATTTGAGGTAGATATCCAACAGTTTGAAAAAATCTTACACAATAAATATCCACCACAAATGTGGCAAAACCCATGTGGATATAAGGTGATGGTGTCTGCAGTTCTTGTTCCCTCTTCTGGGTAAGCTGGGATCAAGGAAATAACTTCTTTCCTTGAACAAAACTCTGTTAGAAATTTCTGTAATGTATCTTTCATTCTGTTCCCACATAATGCTTTCTGTGTTGTTCAATAAACACAGAGAACAGCCCTTTATATAGGGACAGACCGTCAAATGTAGGGCAGCCACATACAACAGACAGGTCACAGATAAGCCAGTAACCTCAAACTACAGGTTGATGGGCCTCACAGTGAGAAAAGCGGAGCATGCAAATTAAAACGTGGGTTTGCTCTTGGCCAAATTAATCCAAGAGGAAGAGCTTCATTCTCACCCCTTAATATGCCAACAGTGTTATTTTTAACGTGTTATTATCTATAACACACATTATAAAAGGAAAAGCAGTGGCGTTGAAGAAAGCAACGCTCCAGTGTGCAGTGTTTCACTGTGATTGTCTCTTGTATACAAACAGTTACACATTCTTGGAAACCTGGGTTTTGTGAATGGGAAAACAGACAAAAGCCAGAAATTAAAATCATGCTCACGAAACTTGAATTCTAACACAGACATGTCTTCTGCTGCGACAGTCCATGAGATGACATTTTTATGTAGCCTTCAAAATTCCACGAGGCCATGTTGCCATTTAGGGATTTTGTTTTACTTCATTGTTGTGCATACCATGGAAGTCAGAAGTATCTGATTTACTAAACACAATTCGCCTTTGCAAATAGGGTTGGTTTTTCTTGTTTGACATTGTATTTGTCAGAGCAGGACGTATGCCAGGGTAAGGGTTAGCTGCCTTTGGGAAAAGCTGATAGACTGGTTTGTTTTGATTGTCCTCTTCATGGCTCAGTAGTGTTATCTGTCCCCCAATCAACTGTACCAAGTTCGATTATACAAACTGGTACCGTTTTTAAGAGTTCAGACTCATACACTTCAATAAAAGGGGTGGAATACAGAATCTGAGTTGACTTGTAGCTGTGACCTAAAAGGGAGCAGCTCAGGCCAGACTACTCTTCCCACCTCCTCGTTCCAGCATGAAAAAAGAAAGTAAATCTCTCAGGTGATCTTCCTCAACTTCCATTATTACAGACTTACAGTTACTGCCCTTCTCCCTGAAGGAAAATTTTGCAAGGTAACCTCAGAAAAAATGCTGATATATTCTGAATTTCTCTGAGCTCATACCCCACATAGACTGTCCTATGAACAAAACAGAAAAAAAAAAATCTAGCAAACACCTTGGGCACAGACTATTCTACTCCAAAGGTGAGACTGATTTTGCTGTTAAAGTCTGCATCGCTGTCTCCCCTTAACAGGACCTTGTATGACATCTTTAAGGAAAAACATTAACAGGTAATAAATAAAACAGGTAATACAGTAGAAAGAATCAATGAATCCAGAGAAATGTTCAAGAGCTTTAAGTCATCTGAGAGATGAAGGGAGAACACAGCTGAGGGTAAAAGCAAATGTAACTCATTTCTAGAACTGTCATACAGACCCGAGGCTCTGGGTGCCGCACTGTCCCTGGTGCTTAAAGCACTGTCTGACTTCTGTTTGGGCTGAGTGAAAAAATACAGACCTTCATTTTAAAGGTGAGATTTTCTTGATCAGCAAAATAACCGAGGCAATGAGGACCTTTCTTAGAAGCTGCTCCCTTTTAATGAGGAAATCAGCAAAAGGAATAGGTCAGTGTCACTTCAGTTATTTTCGTGCAAATAAAATACCCAGTTTGGTTTCTATGAAACTCCAGGCTGCACTGGGATCTCTGAAAAATTGCTTTCTGTAAACAGCTCATTTTTAATGCTTCCTTGGCTGCGTCTGTGCTTTCTAAGACTCCATGGACACACAAACAGATCGGACCACACAATTCCCTCCTTCCATTTA
Source organism: Microtus oregoni (assembly GCF_018167655.1). Lineage (NCBI taxonomy): Eukaryota > Metazoa > Chordata > Mammalia > Rodentia > Cricetidae > Microtus > Microtus oregoni. The sequence continues at coordinate 23,925,339 of NW_024543060.1, forward strand.
CTGCTATAGATTCCTGCCTCGGGCTCTTCTTGCCAGCAGGGACTGTTAACTCAAAGCCCTGCTTCCACTCTCTTCCTGGGGCTTTGGAACACCTCCTGTCTCTATGGTAACACAAAACACAAAGCACTAGAAAAGTACTGTACAGTGGGCAGGAAAAAAATCAGAGTACAGTACTCTTGGTAACAGTAGAGAAGGTGCTGACCGCAGGCGGACAGACAAGGAGGAAGGATGGATAATTGTCCTTTGTCCCCCTCATCAGACAGTTGCTCGGAAGAGCTACACATGCCTGTATGAAAGAGACCTTGGAGTCTACGGAACTGTATAATCCACATGGTATTTGAAATGAAGAAGAATGTACTGGGGAGCCACAATAGTCATACATTCCTAGGAATTCACAGTTCATTTAACTACTGACAGAAGTAAGTTCTCTGTCAAATAAGCCCCCACATTTAGACATTATGAAAGACATTCACACTGACATCTAATAAATACATTCTAAATACTTTCAAATACATTACAGCCGCACTGAGAGCCACTAATCTATATACAACCGTTCTAAAAATGAGCTTAGATTTCCCTTCAGCTATGTTCTCCCTCCATATCAATTAATTAAAGCTGTTGAACATTTTTCTGGATTTAATGATTTTATTTTCTACTATATTACCTTTTACTTCATACCTGTTAATATTTTTGCTTAAAACATCAAGCAAGGTCCTGTTAAGGGTTCATGGAGACAATTATACACAGAAGAAAAATTTACAAACTATTACAGTGTGATGTACTTTAAAAATAATACAAAAGATGAACCTCACAGAGCAAAATACTTTCTTTTAATGTTTGCCACAGTTAAATATTTGCTCTCAGTCTTTTGAACTAGGACATTGTAATAAATGCATGTCTATTATTTTATTGGTTTGAATAACCAGAAGGCTCAGATCTCTAAATTACTAGTCCATTTCAATTTGTTTCCTGGCCACAGACAGCATTTTTTTAAAGTTTGTCTCAGATACATGTCAACATATGAGGAGTATTAAGGAAATCAACTTGAAAATATTTAAGAATTCCCCACATTTACACATTATGAGAGACGTGCACATTGATGTCTAATAAGTACACTCTAAATACTTTCAAAACACTTCATGCAAGTCTATGCAACACTGCTTGGCACTGCTACTAGAAGCTGACTAGGAGCAGGAAATCTCCCGAGGATGTGTGGAGACTGCTTGGCTATGGGACACCAACACAGGGTGGCTGCTCCATTCCCAGTACCTGCCCTCACAGTGGAACAAAGTTGGCTCTGCGTCCACCCTCTGAGACCGCCCCATACCACAGTGGAGCTTTTGGGAAGCTAATTTTACTTGTAAAACTCTTACTTTAGAAGCTCACATTTCCTTCCCTAGTCTCTCTCTTCTTAAAAACACCCATTAAACTAAGATGTAGCTACAGTTATAGCCACTAGAGGTCAGCCAGTTACACCTGTCACTAATGGATTTTAGTGGGCATAGTCGGACCGGAGCAACTTTTGGTGATTTTATCAGCATGAAACAAGCATTCCTTTACAGGACATTGCTAAACCACATACGGCAGCATGTTTGCTGATTAATTTGTTTCTAAAGCGTTTTTGGCATGGGACTACTTTCCTATATTGGCTTTCATTTTATCTAGAAGAGAAAAAAGAAAACATTGTGATGACTGGGTCTTTGCAATGAATGGAATCTCAGAAAATAGGAAGGCTACAAGAGCTGAGCACAGAAGCAATGTCTGTGGTTTTACCAAGTCAACTCAGTAATGGAAGCTAGTGAATTCCCCACTCTGTCACTTCATTCCTCAAACACCATGAACATTTCCTCCAGGCACAGACAAATTTATGCATTTACAGACCTACATATTAAAGAGTAATTACAATGGGTAAAGTCACTCATTTGCATAATGAGATTTACTACAGGATATACCAGATCCGTGTTAATGGCACAATTATGAACTATAACAGAGCCCACAGAGAGCTTAGATTTAGCAAAGTATAGCTTTAACACAATCATATCCACTTTTTCAATGTCTTATCAATAAAACGACCACAGGCATCTCCCCCTATTATAGGATGTTTTTAAAAAGTTGGCAATAAAAATGACGCTAAACAACTCAAGTACCCATTCAGTGCCAGTGGGTACACATGTACGTGGTGCCATATTTGGATTCCTTACATAGCTGAATAACGTCTGAGGAAGGAGATTTGAAGTGTGTAGAAACTTTCCCAGGCATGGGGAAGTGCTAAGTTCCTGGCTCCAAACCATAGTGCTGCTGTTTAAACAACATTTATGGCAGGAAGTGTGGAAGATGAGGTAGGCAGCATCACTGTCTCAGTGCTAGGAATCAGGAGGGAGCTTTGAGACTTTTCAGTTTTACCCACACTCTTCCTGACAAATGCTCTCAGACTCTATTGCGCTCTCCAGTGAGAGACAACCAGGATTTATTTCCGGGGATTGTGCTCGAACTGTGCCGAGTACTATCTGTTCCTGTCTGCGGAGCTGTCACACGCACAAGTAGCAAACCCACGGTTCGCGTTTGCTAGTGCACGAGAGAACACTCAGTGGCATTCCAGCACGTAACATTTTATGTTCATAAGTACTCCTTGTGTCAAACGGAAGGTTCAGAGTTATAAATTCACTTTCTAATGTTTCAAATCAAGTGTGGTAATCACAAAAACCTTGGTTTATTTTAAATGCTTAAGCTTTAAGCCTAGTGTTTTCTCACTAGTAATCAATGCTGGACGAAACTCCTTTTAAGGAGATGATGCAATTTCTTAAATCATTTTTATTTGTATTCATCCAATCAGCCTTTCTGATCAGCTAGTATCTCTGAAATTTCACCAATAGTCCCTCCTGATGCCCGTGCTGCCATCTGCCACTGCCCTGTCACTGGATTTTGCTCTCATGTTCATGTCTTAATCCGCCAGCCACATGTTCAGTAACAAGAACACAGGCTATTCAGAGTCTGTGGTCTTTCTGTCCCTTGTGGTATTAAAAACAGAAGTTTTCATGGTTTTATGCTATAGTTAAAAACACAATATGGACAGTATGCTTTTGGTCATTTATCAGACTATACAGCTAAGCTGACCTTGGTGTCAGGAGAACAGTGCACAACAAACAGGCCTGGTCCTTGCCTCTAGCATGTCGCCAATCTAACCACATCCATATGGTGTATCCTCTGAGATACCCACTTATATCTTGCAACATACACCAGAGGAACAGTTAGTATAGAACAGTGTTGAAGCTTTGATTATGCCCTTTTCTGAGAAAGGGGCTTTGTATGCAAGCCAGCCTGCCTCAAACTCCATAGGATCCTCTCTGCCTCTGCCTCCTGAGTACTGGAATTTCTGGTATGTGTCACCACATGTGGCTCTATGCCTTTAATTATAGGCACTAACCATAAAAATGTTTTATTAAGTGTGACTTATTTTATTCCTTTTGACAAAAGTCAGGATCCGTGTCTCTTAATAATAACACAAAAGTTTAAGTGCTGTGTGTTAGAGTTCACAGGAAAGAAAATTTACTGGGCGGAGGCATTTGCAGAGGAAGTGGTGGCTAAAGGGGCTGTAAGAAATAGATGGTGAGGATTAATTAGAGGAATCTAAGGAGAGCTAACGAGGTGGCATATCCCTCGTTCAAACACAGTTGGAGGAAAAGCATGCAGGTATGAAGTATCTGAATCTAGACCAGTTTATCCAAGATAAACTGGACTGGAAGAATATATAATGAACCCAGTGTTCTGAGGCCTGACTCAGCTCCAGACCTGGTTGAGAATCCTGTCTCACTGAAGTCTTCTTCTTCTCCTGTTGCCAGTGCCACACAAACAGTGGTGGACAAAAGGCTCACACTTACCTTTTACCTTTACTCTCGCTCAGTGGCCCACGACTTGACAGTTAGGAACAGGGAAGAACTGCACACAAGATAGCCCTGAGAAAGCCTCCTTAAATCCAGGCTCTGTTTACTCCCAGGCCTCCCCTTCTTTACTAAGGAATCCCAAACAGGAGATATACTTAAATGTCTCCTCTACCATCTTCTGTGAAAGAAGCTCTCAGTCTGCTGGTGATAATGTTACCCCCTGGCTATGCTCTGTGTGAGCTAGGCATGACAAGGGTCTTTTATTATGTTTCCCAGTTTGTTTCACAGACTACATGAGGTTGTTAGCATCCTATGACATAGGAAAAATAAAGCAAACAAGCAAGCAAACAAACAAAACCCTAAACCAAACCAACCAACCAGCAAACAAACAAGACTGGGAGCCTAGCAGCCTAGCTATTCTTTGTGAGACCGTGGACAGCATTCTTGGTGTGCTGCTGGGACTGCCTGGCTCCTTTGGAAGCTGAGGGCTCCCAGGGTCTCCTCCTGCAAATTGAAAGCCTTTTACTGGAGGTGAGGCTGGCTTTATCTCACCCCCTGCTGTCTCGACAAATTTGGTTTTAACTGAGCTTACTGCCACGGAACAACCTTTTCATTTATCAAGCAGTATGCTTATTGATTTGTTTGGTCTTTGGTTTACATGAAAGAGAACAACAACAACAACAAAATTTCCTCTGGCTCATCTGCTTAGCTGCAAACTCCACACCTGTGACTACAGAAACACGGGTTCTGTGAAAAGGTATAGGGGACGTCATAACCCTTACTCTCAGTTGTCACGTACTTTCTACATCCTTCAAGAATTCTTAGTCCCTTCAGACTACGCCTTTCCTCCTTTCTTCTCTAAAATTGACAAACAAAACCTGATCAAGTAGATCAAAGGGTTTCCACATAAGTGTTTTCACATGTACAAATGCGCCCACTATGCAAATATAAAGCACTGATAGGAATCCTCATGCAAACCTTGCCAGTCACTCCCTTGGACCTTTTCTGATGCTTACACAGACAGACAGTAAGAAGAGCTCTGAAGGACAGACAGCTCCCAGTTAAAGCAGAACTACTGACTCTCTGAGATTATTCAATCAAGATATATCTCTAAACGTACTTAAAAAAAAAGGAAGACAATTTCATTTCTAAGTCTTTCAATGCATATTTCTTTAGGAAACTGGTGTATGCTTACACATATTATCATTAGACTCATAGCTACAGTGATAAATTCTGAGATATGTATTTATGAGCTAATCTGACGGGAATAGGGTGGGTGGATATCCAAACTCTGAATGACAGATCTGGTGAGAATGGCAGCTGTAATGCTCATGAATTACAGCTCATCATCATTTAAAGTTACCTGACAGCTTCCTGATAAAGCACAATTATAGAAATATCAAGCTTGAGAATTTCAAGGGTCTAGACTTATTAAGGCAAAAAAGAGCCACAGAGAGCCTTTTGGGGGCTGGAGATGGAAAGGAGACTTCCTTTTCTTAGAGACAGAGGCACATTCCACATTCTCCTAAATGTGGTGACTTGTAAACAACTTCCTTCCATTCTCAGGAGTGAGTGAGACCGACCTTCCTCCCTCCCTCCCTCTCTCCCTCCCTCCCTCCCTCCCTCCCTTCCTTCCTTCCTTCCTTCTTTCCCTCCCTCCCTCCCTCCCTAAACACATTGCATTCATAAATAGAGTACAAATGAAGACACTGACAAGAACTGTCCAATGAAAGCTTTTGTTTGAGTAAATTGCAATGCTCTTGCTCTTGTATTTTTGCAATTTCCAAGTGTTTCACTAGTTTGGCTGTTTACTAAATAGGTCTCATGAGAACAGGCGTTTGGACAGAGCATCACATGTAGGGTCAGCTGTATCCTCCTGGGAGGTGGTGACCAAAAAGAAAATTGAGCCCATGAAGTTAAACTGGGTTACTCTAGTGACAAGAGTGGGAAATAGCAGAGGATCAATGGCTGCTATCACTATGTAGAGGTAGCTGGTTAATATGAGTGACTGTCAACTGTGATGGGAGGATGACATTGTTGTTAGTTATGTGGATAAATAATCATCAGGTCATATTTAAAAATCTGCACTCCAAAAAATTGGAAAATCTAAAAGAAATGGAAATTTTCTCAATAGATACCTCTTACCAAAGTTAAAGCAAAATCAGATAAACAACTTATACAAATCTATAACCCTTATGGAAATAAAAGCAGTCATTAAAAGTCTCCCAGCCAAAAAAATCCCAAGACCTGATGGTTTTAGTGTAGAATTCTACTAGACTTCCAAAGAAGACTTAATACCAAACTCCTCAAATTATTCTACAAAATACAATCAAAATGTTAAATTCATTTTATGAGGACACAGACACCTTTATATATAAACCACACAAAGATTCAACAAAGAAAAAATTACAGACCAATTTTGTTCAAAAACATTGATTAACAATACTCAATGAAATACTGGCAAACTGAATCCAAGAACATATCAAAGGAACATCCACCATGATCAAATAGGCTTCATCCCAGAGATGAAGGGATGGTTCAACCTATGAAAATCTGCCAATGTAATCCATCATATAAATAAACTGAAAAAAAAGAAAGAAAACCCAGCATGATCACCTGATTAGATGCTGAAAAGTCTTTGACAAAATCCAACTCCCCTTAATGACAAAAGTCTTAGATGAGGGATACAAGGGACATACCTAAACACAATAAAAGGGAATTTATAGCAAGCCTTTATCCAACATCAAATTAAGTGGAGAGAAACGCAAAGCAATTCCACTAAAATCATAAAAAGGCTGTCCTCTCTCTATATCCATTCACTATATAATACTCAAAGTTCTAGCTAGAGCTGTAAGACAACTGAAAGAGGTCAAGGGGATACAAATTGGAAAGGAAGGAGTCAAAGTATGGCTATTTGCAGATGATCTGATAGTAGACATAAGTGACCCCCAAAATTCTACCAGGGAACTCCTACAGTTGATAAACACCTTCAGTGAAGTGGCCGGATAAAGATTAACTCAAACAACTCAGTAGCCCTCCTATACACAAATGCCAAAAAGGCTGAGGAAAAAAAAAAAATCAAGGAGACATCACCCTTCACAATAGTCACGGATAATATAAAACATCTTTGGGTAACTCTAACCAAGCAAGTGAAAGACTTGTACAACAATAACTTCAAGTTTTTGAATATAGAAATTGGAGAAGATATCAGAAGATGGAAAGATATCCCATGCTCATGGATCAGTAGGATTAACATAGTAAAAACGGGCATTTTTACCAAAAGCAACCTACACATTCAACACAATCCATGAAAATTACAACACAATTCTTTACAGACCTTGAAAAGGACAATACTTACACCTTCATATGGAAAAATAAAAAACCCGGAATAGCTAAAGCAATCCTGCACAATAAAAGAGCTTCTGGAGTTATCACTATCCCTGATTTCAAGCTTCACTATAGAGCTATAGTGATAAAAATCTCATGGTACTGTCATAAAAAGAGAGAGGTTGATCGATGGAATTGAACAAAGACCAAGGTGTACACCCACATACCCATGGACACTAGTTTTTGATAAAGAATCTAGAAATATACAGTGCAGAAAAGAAAGCATCTTCAACAAATGGTGGTGGTCTAGTTGGATGCCAACATGCAGAAGAATGCAGATAGAGTCATATCTATCACCCTGCACAAAACTCAAGTCCAAGCGGATCAAAGACCTCAATGTAAAACCAGATACACTGAACCTGGTAGAAGAAAAAGTGGGAGATAGCCTTGAATACATTGGCACAGGTGACAACTTCCTGAACAGAACAGCAATCATGCAGGCACTAAGATCACATGAAACTGAAAAGCTTCTGTAAGGCAAAGGACATAAGCAAATCAAATAATCCAATTAAATAAAATGGGGGTACAGATCTAAACAGAGAATTCTCAACAGAGGGATCTCAAATGGCCTAAAAACACTTAATGTTCAACATCCTCAATTGTCTGGGAAGTACAAATCAAAATGACTTTGAGATTCCGTCTTACACTTGTCAGATTGGATAAGATCAAAATACACAAGAGACAGCTCATGCTAGCCAGGATGTGGAGCAAGGAGAACATTACACCATTGCTGGTGGGAGTGTAAACTTGTAAAGCCACTTTGGAAATCAGTATGGTGGTTTCTCATAAAATTGGGAAGTGATATACATTAAGCTATACCACTCTTGGGCATATACCCTAAGGACGTTCCATTCTATCACAAGGACAGTTGCTCAACTATTTTAACATCTGCTTTACTTGTAACCAGAAACTGAAAACAGCATAGATGCCCCTAAACTTAAGAATGGATAAAGAAAATGTGGTACATTTACACAATAGAGCATTATTACTCAGCTGTTAAATAAATGGCATCATGAACTTTTCACGCAAATGGATGGAACTAAGAAAAAAAATCATCCTGGGTGAGGTAACCCAGACCCAGAAAGAGAAACTTGGTGTGTACACACTTATAAGTGGATATTACCTGTAAAGGGTAATCATTCTGTGGTTTACAGACCCAGAGAGGGTAAGTAACAAGGGCTCAGATCCACAGTCAAGTATTAGTTGTAGCTTGGGGAATCCTGCAGAAGAGGGGGAGGAAGGACTGTAGGAGCTTGGAGGGGGTCAAGGACACTACAAGAACATAGCCCACCTATCAACTAACCAGGGCCCACAGAGGCTCACAGAGACTGAAGTCACAGTCAGGGAGCCTGCACGGGTCTGACCTAGGTCCTTGGCATATATGTTATGGTTGTTAGCTTGTGATTCTTTTAGGATTTCTAACAGTGGGGACTGTTTCTGACTCTTTGCCTGCTTTTGGGACCCTTTTCCTATCATGGGGTTGCCTCATACAGCCTTGATATGAGGTATTTGCCTAGTCTTATTATAACTTGATACACCATGTTCGGTTAATATCCGTAGGAGGTGCTCTCTGAAGGGAAAGGTAGACACGGGGGTGGGGGTGGGTGGGTAGAGTAAGTATTGGGGAGAGAGTGGGACAAGAAACTTTGGCATGTAACATTTGGGGGTGAGCTGTTGGAGAGCAACGTCCTAGAGCTACAGGAGACCTAAGTAGCATTTGGCTTAGTGAGTTCGTAATAAAAGTGTAAAGAAGGGTCAAGAAATGAGTTTGCTGATTATAAATCTCACTTCTGTATGGAACCTTTCCAAGGGGTGATAAGCACAGAAAAGTGTCAAAGGTAGTGTCTCCTTTTTCTTGTGTGATAAACTCAAGCTTATATTTAAAGTTAATACTTTAATTTCTTTAATATTTAAAGAAAATCACTGAACTAGATGTGGCTTTATGCTACGGTTGCTGAGCCATTTCTCAGAAAAAAAATTGCTTGGTGGTGTTTAAAATCTTTTCTCCACTCTAAAGTTCTGCAATAGGATATTTAAAAATGATAATAAAATAATGTGATAAACATTTAATGGTAAATTTTTCATGGGAGACGTAGTATAGCCCCCAAACAGGAAGCTCAATCACTAGTGCTTTTGAAACACAGGAAAAGTCCCAACTGTTTCTCCCAGTTATGGTTGCAGGCAGTTCTCTCTAAACTGCAGGCTTTACTTAGGATCTGAGAGATGCCATAGAGCTCTTTAAAAAAAATCTTATAGTGGAAAAATAACAACACAAATAGTATCTATTTGCATCCACACTCCTTTTGAGAAGTAAAGCCCACAGGTGGCGTCAGGCAAGAGAATTCTGGGCTCTAAGGGAAGAAGCAGGGAAGCACTTCAGGCTTTTCTTGATTTAACAGTATTTAATAAACTCAAGGATCTTTCCCCACTGAGATAAAGCATAAAAATGTGCTCCCTGACAAACAGGGCCTTCACTTTTTAACCTACTCATCACACAAATACACACACACACACACACACACACACACACACACACACACATTTACTTTGCTGTAACAAAGATACTCTCCGAGTTCCTTTGGGCGAGAGGTATAGAAAGGCTTGCAGATGATCAGGCTGCCTTTTGTGTGGCTCATGTCTGAGAGTTTACTTTACAGAGACAGGATAAGCATAGCTGAAAGCAGATCCCATCATCACACACCGTCAGGCTAAACCACGAGTGCCAAAGAGCTGCAGAAAGAGCTTTCTGGAGCAGAGCAGGCACCAACAGAGCAGAGAAAACACAGCAAAGCCCGAACTTTCATGATCATGAGCGAGAGAATGGTGTAGACACCAGTGTCAGCTTTCAAGCGAAGGGATGCTCGGGGGTCCCTGTAAAGGCAAAAGCCATTTCTCTTTGTCCTCTCTTGGTTGAGCTTCCCTGTGAAGAGTGAGTCTAGACCAAGAGACAATATTAAAAACAAAAGGTTAGAGATCATCATGGGACATTAATTATGCAAAAGAAGGCAAAATGAATTTAATCAAATGCGGCAGACTCAGGGCAGGAAGAATTTTCTCTTTTTGACAGAAGCAGTTAGGAAAACATTTATGGTAATACTGCAGCATCTGCTGATTACAGTCAAAGCTGCAGGACACCAGTGTTAAATCACTGAGCCATCCTGACAGCTCCTGGGTGCTCCAGTCACTTCGACAGCAATTTACAGTGAGGCTCATCCAAGTCTGAAAATCAGCCAACATGCTCAAACCAGAGAGAAGTAATTCAGATCAGACTTCAAAGGAATTAGAGCTGAGAACACTTTGATAAAAGCTTTCATCCTAAACATGCATACATTTTACACACCACACACATGCACGCATGCATGCACACAAACACACACACACACACACAAACACACACTTTAGATATATTTCTTAGCTTAATGATCAACTAAGTTTGTTGGAAAAATTTTATGAGTTCAAACATACAGGAAGTAGAATATTACTACGCTGACAAGATGTTGGGATAAAACCTGCAGCCTCCTCTTGGCACTTTGAAATTATGACCTGAAAGGATTTAGTGATCAAAATAATTTAAAAAATTTCTTCCTCTTACTGTCTATAAAAATATGGATAAAGTTTAGAGAGAGAATTATCTACAAAGCAATAGAACATTATATCGCATCTTCTACGAACTGCACATAGCCATGACAACCATATGCCATTATTTTATGGTAATTAAAAGAATGGAATGCTACAGATACTAAAATAAAACCCACATATGTGGTGTTGCATAGGGGTTTCTGGTGACCAAAAGCACACCAGTGTTTCGCTTTCCATATCTGACACCAGAATCCGGAGAACAAAAGAGAGATCTGAAGCCTTCCGAGACTAACATTTACAAAAGTAAATGTCTCGTATTTTATCAAAAATAAACACCAAAGCGTTTCTTCTCCCAGTTGCTCTGGGATTCCAACTAAATATTATTCATAACATGAGAGATTAAAAGAAGAAGGAAACAAAAACTTCAAATGACTATTTCTGAAGGAAGCCATTGAAACCACGGTCACCAGGGATAGCACTATTGTTGTCTTTTTCTCAGCTAGATAAATGGTTTCAAAATATGTTTGCTCCAGTTAATCGCTAGTACAATATTCCTCTGCAATTGCAAAATATGAACTATTTTATTCAATTTCTTTCCCAACACTTTAAAAATGCCTCTGCATTTCTGTTTAGAGATATGACCCACTGATGGTAGAAGTGTACCTGGGTAATTAAAACCACTGACAAGAAGAAAGCACCGATTGAAAAGGTGAAAAAAATGGGTCGACTGAAAGATTCAACTAAAACAGTAAGTTGTTCACACATAATTTAATAATGAGTCAAGACATATTTATTGAGCACCTACATGGGTAAGTCAGAGGGCTAGGAAACAAACCATTCAAGATGTTGTGGGTGGTCTGAGAGGAAGTAGAGACACCAGAAGAACTCGGGCTGGGTTAGCTTAGTCTCGCACTGATATGCCAAACATGCACATAAGACAGAGAACAAGATTTCAGAGTGAGGTCTACCCAGAGAGGTAAGGCAGTCTTCATCACGGCAAGCTTTCATTTGAGCTCTGGTGGAACTAGATATGTCAAGGAGAGTTTATGAGGAAACTACCTGAGGGAAATTCTCCCAAAGCTGGAAAGGTCTCGCTTTAACAGATGACTGTGATTCAGGCTCGGCAGTACTTCATGCAGAAGATCATGGAGTGTAATTTGGTAGCTGAATATTAACATTTTTCTAGGTATTAAATTGTGATGGAAATTTCATATAAAAATATTCATTTGTGAGGCAAGAAATTTTTCAAAACTGTCTTACCCTGTCTTGGTAAGATTTGTCAGTCTTTTTCTTGTATCCTGCTTGTCCAGTCCAGACATTGTGAAACGGTCTGTCAGTTACTCAAGGCCTCAGCCAAAGTTGGTTGTTCCAACACTGAAAATGAGACTTTGGGTGATTGCCCAGGTACTTAGTTGTCTCTGTCATTTGTTGCACACTTGGGAAGGTGTGTGATTACACTTCCTGCTTACTCAAGTAATATTATTTCCCTTCTCGGATCTTTGATGGGGTTGAAGACTAGATAGTTGTAGTTACTTCCCCCTCATGAGTTGGTCAAGTTATTTATTACACAAGACTTAAACTCATTAGGATAGGGTAATTATTGAAACATTTATCACATGTTTCTTGCTTGATATATTTGTTCTTATTGTATATAAAATTCTGTATTATGCTTAGAACTGTCTTATTAAACAAAAGTGGGAGGTGCTGTAGGAATTCCTACTTCCAGTAGCCTTTAAGTTATCCGCCCACTTGGGCGTGGCCCTAATACTATTTATGCTGATGTAAAGTGCTTGTTCGGTCTCTTATCCTGCTGCAGGATTTGGTTGCTATTCTTCGTCCCAGTAGAGGATTGTGATCTGTGTGTCTACCCCTAAATAAGTAACCCTCTATTATTCTCAAAAAAAAAAAAAAGAAGAAAGAAAATAATCATTTGTGCAGAGTAGGGTTGCTTGTTTTTTACTAGCTCAGAAGGGAAGCAATGCCTGAGGAAGAAGGCAGTATAGAAGTCAGAGTGTAAGGACGTATCAATTTCTTTCTTTCCTTCTAGGAAAGTCTTCTGAAAAGCAGCTGGGGAAGTTTAAAGAGTCTGGAGAATAAAGAGGACTTTGACAGTCTGAGGAGAGGGTCAGGGAGAAGGCTTTGAGTCTCAAGTATTTTTCTGTATAACTCCCGCGGTTTATACCCTGTCTTCTCCCTCACCCACGAGAGGGATGATGGAAGTAATGGAGCCAGGAAAGAGGGAAGTGCAGGTGGCAGGGTGAAAAACAGATGAATGAACCAAAATGAGTTGAACTAAAAAATAAAAGAAGAAAACAAATGGAATAGTCATCGGCAAACAGATGGCTCCTATTAGGAAATAAAATTTGTGTAGACAGATTGTTGGATCATATTATTTGCTGCATCAGAATCAAGTGAGAAATTCTAAGCCAAGTCATGAGGAAAAAGTTCCCTTGTCATGGAAGAGAGCACAATTCTGGGATTGTTGTTACCCATATTTGGATGGAGACATAGATGATAGAGGGAAATTGCTATGTAGAGTTAAGAGGCAGACACCAGGTAACAAACTGGTTTTAAGCACATCCAACAGCCTGGAACAAACCAAACACTGTCAAAAGAAAGGTGACCATAATAACCCTTCTAGAACAGCTTTGATGCCAGAGAAATTCCACTCTGCTGAAATAATGTCAGATACAGAACTTATATGAAGAGAAGTAGAGTGCCATTAGCCTTAACAGTATCATCTCATTCGTGAGGAAAGAGACCTCATGGTGAAGAGACCAACTTTCACATGCTAGAGTGGACTATAGAGGAAGAGGGGAACCGTGTGCAGCTCAGTTTGCAGCACTGGGGTGAGCCAGAAGAGGGATAAATATCAACTTGGAGACTTCTTAAGTTTATGTTCCCAGAGATCTTAATTCAGTGTAATGTCATGTCATGAGGCACCCTTTGTTTATGGAGAGCTTCGGATGCTTCACCGTGTTCTAATACATACCACTAAGTTGAAGGAGGCAGGAAAGATTCACCAACGTGGTGAGACAGGTGTACAGAGAAGAAACACAGAAGCACTTACACACAAGTCAGTGAAAGAGCTTGGGTTCATTGAATATTCAGCGATGCGGCTGCTCTTGTCCCTAGACCGTGTTACACTGCTGGTTGCTTAGTATAATCTGCCCCGACTGTACTTTCTACACAATAGAGGAATTGTATTTACTTAATGTAATGAAAACACTCCACACGCCTAACAACGCTCTTTGTGGCTATTTTTCATTACAACTGCATAGTGTTTCAGCTACATTATGGGTTAAATAGACACTTGAGGGCTAGCCTGGGAACCTAACTTCCATTTATAACATTTATAACATTGGGTCCATGGGAAATTGCTTGGTGAGTTCCAAAACAACTGATTTAAAAATTAACTTTGGGAATATAACTGGTTTCAAAGTGGAGGTCCACCTGTCAGATACTGCATGCAATTGGTTGTTTAATTCATACACTGAGGCAAGAACAATGGAAAAAGCCTATCTTGCACTGGCCAGACATTCATGCTGTGACAGGGAACATAAAGATGAGTAAGATCTTAAACCTTGAGGCATTCATGTCGAGAAAAGAGAAGAGTATTATTAAAGCAAATAAATTCTAATACAGACATTAAAAAAATGCTACAGAAAAAAAGAAAACATGGGACTATGTTTCCCAAGGGTTCACTACTGAAGTAACAATTTGTGTCCAGTCTTGACCACAGTAGGCTCCATCAAACAAAGAAAGGAAGAGGCATCTGAGATGGCGGGATGTGCAGACTGATGTGGTAGTGAGCACAATGGTTTTCGGAAATGGAAGCAGAAATACAGGCTGATGAAAGAGGACCATCAACAACTTTCAGTTGTTTTTTAATCATGAAAAAAAGTGAGCTGGGCCTAGTGGTATCGGCCAGCCATCTCAGCTACTTAGAGAAAGAATGAGGCAGAAGGATAACACATGTTCAAGGCAAGGTTGGGATAAAGAATGGATTCAAGTTGAGCTTACAAAACAAGATGAGACACACTGCCTTACACATGCACAAAAAATAATTTCTGGGGAAAGGATTAATAAGAATCAAAACTACTGTATAAGAAGCTGCTCCATATGAGGAACCACTTCAATTATGTTACCTACTTGTATTTTCCAAAGAAGGTAACTTAGAATGAGCTTCCTCTGCCCCCCCCCCAAGTATAACGTCATGCTCCTCCGTGGATCCTTTGTTCCCAGATCTAGACTGAGGAAGTATACAGGCCTTGCCTTATATGAAATGCAAATGTCTGATCATTCATTCATCTTATTTTTCTACCTGGGTGTTATATTGTCAACCTGAAGCAATCTTTTGCCAAACTATTATACCATTTCAAGGATGATAAAATGCTTGCCTAGTCTAGTGTGTTAGGGATATGGTAAAGGTGAAAGTAAAGGTGGGAGATTCCAGCCACTCCATTTTGATTGCTGTTGTAAAGCTAACATGCTTCATAGTAGCAAAACTATCATCTTTTTTACTATAAGAAATGACCAGATAAACATGGCTCGGATATTCAGAATGAAATTTCAGCTGAATTTCATGTGTGTGGACAAATGTTCATTAAGTACCGTAGAAGTGATAAAAATTGGCCCAATAAGGAAGCAGGAAAGTGAGGCCAAGGACGATAGGAAACAAGGTGGAAAGTGTTTTAGCTCTGGCGTGTTTCAAATCTGTGAAGAGGTCTTTTGAAGCCAGGTACGCATGCATTTGGAGATGCTGATGGAGACTGTTCGGGATTACACAGACTGTTCTTCCCGCATGTATGTGTAACAGAATCGCAAACATACACTTCACTGCTGCATTGTAAACAGTTATAAACAACCCTGACCCCTTGCACCAATGCGGTATCTGCCTTAATACTAAATACTATAATTCTAACACAATTCAGAAAGGGTTTTGAAAAACCAAGTATAAAATGTAGAATGCAGAATAGCCCAGATATATTTGACATTGCAACAACATATGTTTTAGAATCATCATAACTGAGAGAAGATGAAAAATTTCCCCCAATATTATTGGGTGCTGATTCCTTAGGATCTTAACAAATAGTTCATCTTTCTTTTCCATATTAAAGAAAAGACTGCTTGAATTTTTGGACATTCTTTTACAAACCTAAAGAAATTAAGTTTAAAAAATAAAGGAATAAAGAACCGTAGGAGTAAAGAGTTAATAACATGATGAGTTTGTTGGACCCTGGAGTTCAATCACCAAGGAGGAGTTGCCCCAAGAGACCATTCTCACAAGGCAGTTGATGTAAAAGCATGAGGATTTTTA
This sequence comes from Microtus oregoni, assembly GCF_018167655.1. Classification (NCBI taxonomy): domain Eukaryota; kingdom Metazoa; phylum Chordata; class Mammalia; order Rodentia; family Cricetidae; genus Microtus; species Microtus oregoni. Next base: position 23,941,506 of record NW_024543060.1, read on the forward strand.
TTAATTCTGTAGTGACAGGGCCTTTCAGCATTTGAGAAGCCAGAAAGACCCCGAATGGCTAGTACAGGCTACTTTTAAAGCAAAAAGCCACAAAAACAAGCGGGGGCGGGGAAGTCTGGGGGTTGTTCTTTAACTATTATGATTGGCTTATTCAACAAACTATTACCAATAATCGGCTGGAGAGTGGTTACCAGATCAGGAGAGGTAAGAGGGAAAATCTGAGGATTACTTTGCCCCTTTCCCAGGGACTGAGTCAAAACATCTGTGGACATCTGTGGGTTATCTTGTCCCAGTTTCAGGAATGGAGCTCTATTTGGAGAATACTCACAAGGACTCATGAAGATGTAAAGTTTCCAACATTTTAGTACGTGCATGTGTAGTTGTTGGGTTCTTGATTCCGGGGGGGGGGGGGGCATACTGCTGAGAAATGGCCTTAGAGTTGTCAGAAATGGATTTAGAGTTATCCTAGAGTTTTACAAGTTTACTTAGGGGTCACTGAAGGAAGCCGTTTCCTGTACCCATCTTTAGCCCTTCTCTTTTGTCTCACACCCTGTCCCAGCCCTACATTTTTTTTTCCTTCAAGACAGGGTTTCTCTGTGTAGCTCTGGCTGTCTTGGAATTTGCTGTGTAGACCAGGATGGCCTTGAACTCCCAAAGATCCACCTGACTCTGACTCTTGAGTGCTGGGATTAAGGGTGTGCATCACCACCTCCTGGTTCAGCCCTACATTCTTGTCTGTGTCTGAACTTCCTCACAAAGTTTGCAACTATCATCTGAAGCCCAAAGAACAGAGCAGATCAATGCTTCCATTGAAACACATAACATTATGGCCATAGGGCTTTAGGGGACTTTTCATAGACAAGGGAAACTGAGGCTCACAGTAGCTGACAGGTTTAGAATGTGATGAAATATTGAACATTACTTCCAGGTAAAAACCAGTTCTGCCACTGCCTGCTCTCTCAGGCCCCTGACATTCCGCTAGTGTACTTTCAGTATCATACCCCTAGCCTCTCTCTGATCTCAGGTTTCCGGCTGTGCACTGCTTGTTGGGAGCTATTTTAACTCTAATTTACCTGTCAACAGTGTGAAATAGTGATTACAATAGTCTTTCCTCTGACTTTAACTTTTAAAACCAAGGGACTTAGTTCTGTTGGGAGAGGCAGCCATTACACAAATAATCAAATATGTAATTATTACTTGTAAAAGCAGTGAAGGAGAAGTGAAGGATGCAATTATAAAATGTACGAGGGAAGGTTTTAGTAAATGACTTTTAGGAAAGTTTCTGAGAAAACTGTATTTGAAATCAGAATTGCAAAGAGTGTTACTAAGATGGGTCTAGCAAGAGAACACATTCAGCCACAGAAAGGGGTGGAGGGGTTGGGGGTCTATGAAGCCCTTAGAGCTGGGAAGTGACAGCCACAGGGTGAGAGGGACATGGGAGGGGTTCCAAGGCACTTGTGAGAAAGCAGGTTCTCGGACATAATTATAACTGAAATTTCATTGATGGGAAATCACGTAAAAGAAGTTTCACTGGACAGCCTGGCAGATGTGCTTTTCTATGGTTGGTAGATGATATTTACAACGTAGCACAGCTTTGTAAGACTGGAGAGGGCGGCACCGATCTTTCTTTCTTCGCACAGAGACAAGTGAGAGCAAAGGCTATGGGTATGGTCTTCCCACCGTATCCTGAAGTTACTTGGAACAGTTCCCACAACACTGACCATTCAATCAGGATATTTTTAAAACAGTAATGATGATAGAGACACTTTTTAAAGCATATGATAACAAAGGGTAATGAGCACAAAACTGTAACAGATTTTAGCTTAGAACTTGTAGAATCAAATCTGAACCTTAATTTAGATTTTTAATTGAAAAGTTAAAATGATCCTTATGACTCACATTTTAAACAAAAGTAAAATTTCCATGAAATAGTTCCTTAAACAAATGAGATAGTAATCTGTTTGGTATACAGCACATTAAAATGACCAGAAAGAAAAATTCCTTGGCAAGACCCTGAAATGTGACCTAACAGTGCTTTGAGTGTGCAGCTCTATGCGTAAGCTGAGGTCATCAAGCTGTCCTACTTTATTCGCCATTATGTAAAGATACACAAAGAGAGCATTACATTAGTTCAAGCTTTAAAGTTAATCTTAGTAAGTCAACAATGATAAGAGAGAGGGTCTATGAATGGCTCTAATGGAGGTTAAATATATTTGGAAGCTGATAAAAACTCAAGAGTAGTGTATGATCCTCCCTCCCGGTCTGCGACATCTGTGGCAGAAACTGCAAGCTCTAGCCAGGACAGGGTTCATTAAAGAGCAAGTGAATAAGGGTTACTAGGTTTTGGTATGGCTTGTTGTAAATGAAAAATATAAATTTTCATTTGTAGTGCATGTCTCGGCAGAAAAACGTAAAGCTCTCTGAAGTTAGGTAATAGCTTTATTCAGACAGCATAATTTCAGTTTCCTAAGTCCAATTTGTTTGTTAGGTTTTTTAACAATCCAAGGAAAGTAGCGGAAAACATTGTAAACTAGCTAATTTTTATTGCTTCTAAAATCCTTGATGGCTAAAATAAATAAGGCTCGAGGGATGTCTACACTTCTGCTTAATAAAGTAAATTAGCCGTAGTTGCCTAGTGAACACGTGACTTTAGTAAATGCTTGCTTTGTTCTTTGTTCTTGGGAAAACATTACTGAAAACAAAAACAAAGTTTAAAAAAGTACTACAGTTCTGGAGCGGAACAAAGTTGTTTAGTCATCAGAAACATCTGGTACAGAACGTGGATTTCTTAATTATTGAGAGGGCCTGAAGTATAAATATTCACAGGTTCAAAACAGTGCTGCCAAATAGGTTATCAAGCAAAAAATACGCAACCACCTGGAGAACAAAATCCATCTGTCTGACTGAATTTAGTTGAAAATAATTTTTTAGACTTGTTAGTAAAACCCTCATGCAAAATTTATTTGATTGAATAATTTACTAAGAATATTTCCATAAGCATCATAAAGTGTTACAGTCGATAAAAATGAATACACTAATCATTTCTAACTTTGAACCTCAGCCATGACTTCCAGGGAATATATACTGTGGGTTAGTAGGCAGCCACACTGTACTTAACAAACTAGATTCCTGCAGATATAATGAGGCCACTTTGCTTACCCACTTTTAGGAGCAAAGGATTGAGACTGACTGTTCTGATGTATTTACTCAAAGGCACACACACACAGGACTTTCTACCAGAGATGGGTAGATACCACATCGCTCTCTTCCTCATTTCCAACACGGAAACTGCAGTGACAGACAGAGTTAGGATAGGGACAGCTGGAGGAATGATGCTAAATCTCCATTCTCTCTCCCAGAGCTTGTGTGTTTTTGAAAGCCTCCACTATACCTTCAGATTCAGAGGATCCCTTTCCTCGAGTGTTTAAAGAACTGTGGAGCCAGCAGACAGCATTGAAGCATGGATTGTGAGAATTTTGAAGGAATAAAGCAGTGGTTACTGGAAAGTGAGCCAGTCATCCTACAAGGTGGGTAACAGTGGAAAAACACCAGTTTCAGTAGGGAAGGGAGGGAGGGAGGGGAATAAGCAAATAATAAAAAAAAAAAAAGGTCATCTTCTAGATCCATCATTAGGATGGATTTAGAAGTCAAACAGACATGATCTAAAAAGAAATTTTCTACATCATATTACAATTAATACACTAAGCACAAAGAACAAAGAAAGACTATTGAAAGTTGCAAGAGAGATGTATCAAATTACAGACAGAGGCAAAGCCACATAGCAGATTTCTCATCAGGAACTCTAAAGGCTAACAAGGCATGAAAGAACTTATATTAAGTTCTGAAAGATAATAAATGCTGACCAGATTACAATATCCAGCAAAGCCCTCCTTCATAATTGTGGGAGAGAGAAAAGCTTTCCATGATAAACACAAGCTAAAAGAAAACAGGGCCACTAAGCAAGCACTAAAGATACTTGAAGGAACCGTGTATACTGATGAGAAAGCTAAACACATCTATGAGATCAGAGGAAAGAATTTGGCATCAGAAAAGTAAACAAGCAAATGAGGGATGCAAATGTACAAAATATCACAGAACAATAAATGTCAGGAACTCATATACAGCTCTAAGTAATAATTATGAGTCTCAACGGTCTCCATTCTCCAGTCAAAAAGCACAGATTAGCAGATTGGCTAAAAAACAGGACCAATCTATTTGCTTGAAGGATAAACATACCTTACTGGCAATGACAAATACAGTCGCAGAGAAAAAGGACAGCAAAAGATATCCCAAGTACATGGAACATATATTCATTGAACACTGGCATACTCAACTTCATAAAAACAAAACCAAAAAAACACTGCTGGGTGTAAAGATGCAGCTAGACCTCAACATTATACTCGCAGATGACCTAAGTAAGCCACCCTCAGCAATAGACAGTTCATATAGAAACCCTCCAAAAATCGGTGGTAAATGACATTACAGAAAAGTGAACTTAATATCCATAGATCATTCTACACAAACTCTGTACAATACACTTTCTTCTCAGGAGTCCATGGAATGTTTCTAAATAGACCACATATTGGAACACAAGCAAATCTTAATAATAAAACTGGACTATCCTGTGTAACACCTTATAACAATGGAATAAACCAATAAGGAGCTTTCTTCAACAGAAGAGAAATGAAGGAACGCACAAAAATGCCGGTAAATTTAAAACATAATACTGAATGATAAATAGCCAACCAAAAAAATTAATGATTTCTTGGGACAGAATAAAAAAGAAAACATAATCTACCCATGGAATGTAACACAAGTGGTTTACGAAGGAAGTTTTGCCGGGCAGTGGTGGTGCACGCCTTTAATCCCAGCACTTGGGAGGCAGAGGCAGGTGGATCTCTATGAGTTCAAGACCAGCCTGGTCTACAAAAGCTAGTTCTATGACTGGCTCCAAATCTGCAGAGAAACCATGTCTCAAATAACCAAAAAAAAAAAAAAAAAAAGGGGAAGTTTATAGCTATAAGAAAGAAGTTGATAGCTATAAATGCCTACATTAAAAAAAAGAGAGAAAAGGTTGGGCAAGATAGCTCATTAAATAAAAAGCACATGGCTTTTTATCAAGTCAATCTAATTTGATTACTGGGATACACAGGCTGGAAGGAAAGAACTGACTCCTTACTTGTCCTCTGACCTCCAAAGTAAAAGGTGGCATGTGTACATTTACACACAAATAAATAAATGTAAAAAAATCAGATGAATCTCAAGTTAATCATTTATTGATTCATCTTGTTATAGAGCTATTACCCCTATGATGAAGCACCATGACCAAAAATAGGTTGGGGAGGAAAGGGTTTATTCGGCTTACACTTCCATGTCATTGTCCATCATTGAAGAAAGTCAGGACAGAAACTCAAACAGGGTAGGAATCGGGAGGCAGGAGGTGATGCAGAGGAGCTGATGCAGAGGCCATGAAGAAGTGTTCCTTACTGGCTTGCTCCTCATGACCTGTTCAGTGTTTTCTCTTATAGAATCCAGGACCTCAGCCTAGGGGTGGCCCCACCACAACGGGCCTCCATCAATCACTAATTAAGAAAATGCTCTACAGGTTTGACTACAGGCTGATCTTATGTAGGCATTTTTTCAATTCGGGTTCCCTTCTCTCTTGACTAATCTGTGTCATGTTGACTTAAAATCAGCCAGCATGAACCTCACGATCATATAAAAACATGAACAAAATTAGTAGACAGAAAAAAATGAAGATCAGGGCAAGAATTAATGAGATGAAAATGAAAAAAAAAAACAAAGGAATCAATGAAATTTGCAAAAGGTATAAAAGGAATTCATAGAATCCTTAAGGCATACTTAAAAATATTCTAATAAATTAGAAAAATATAAGAAATGTATTAATTTCTACACATAAGATCTTTCAGAATTAAACCAAGAGGTTTAATTAATATAAGTAATTTATATTAATTAAATATAATTAATTAAATATGAAATAGGTAATTTAGGTCTAAAACAATATGATTGAAGCAGTAACAAATATTTTCTATAAAAAAAAGCCCAGGCTCTGAGAGAATACTGCTGAATTCTAGTAGACTATTAAAAACTAAAACCATTGCTTTTAAAAATATTGTGCAATTGAAAGTAAAAGAGACTACAAAACTCATTTTGTTAAATCATGTTAGGTTGATGCTATATTGTGGAAGGACAAAAACAAAAAAGAAAGCTGTATGATGAACATAAATGTAAAGGTCTCAAAACATCTGCAAATGGAATTAAGCAATACATTCAAAAGATCACATACCACGGCCAAGTGGGCTTCAGTCCAGGGATGTGGGAGTGGGCAACATATGCAAATTACGCTTCCATAGACTTAAGGACTGAAATTTATGTGATCACTGACGATACTCACACAATCACACACATGAAGCCTCAGATAAAGTTAAACACCCCTTTATAAAAGTTCCAAGGAACGCAGCATAAAAGGAAACTTAAACAAAACAAAATACATGGCAAATATTGCTAGCATACAAAATGGGGGAAAGCTCAAAGCATTGCCACTAAAATTGGGTTTACAACAAGGGTGTCCATTCATGTTCTACATCCTTATCTGATACAGTGCTTGATGTCTTAGCTAGAGCATTAAGAGCAAGAAAAGACACATAAATATGAAAGAAAGTAGTCAAACTAGTCTTATTTGAAGTTATGAGCCTAGCAGAGACCCTAAAGACTCCATCAGCAATTTCTTAGAATTGATAAACTCTTTTAGCAGAGTAGCAGGATATAAAAGCCAACATACAAAAATCAGAAGGCTTTTTACATATATCAATAACAAACATGCTACAAAAGAAATAAGGAAAATTAAACTACTTGTAATAGCTTCCAGTGGACAAACAAACATTACCAAAAACAGCAAGCCTCAGGAATACACTTAACCTAAGAAGTGAATGACGCCACGATGAAAAATTTAAAATGCAGAGAAAGAGAACTGAAGATACGAGAAGTTCGAGAGACCACCCACACTCCTGGATTGGCAGAATTAATATGGCGAAAATTGCTATATTTCCAAAACTTGTCTATAGATTCAGTACAACATCCATCAAAATTCTAACTTCATTCATCACAGAAATACAAAGAAACAATTCTAAAATTCATAGGAAAGCACAAAAGAGCCAATACAGCCAAAACAATCGTAAACAAACGGGAAAATGCTTGAGGTATTACAGTACCTGTTTCAACACTATAGAGCTGCAGTAACAAAAAAAATGTATGGTTCTGGCATGTACACATCCACACATGCGTGCGTGCGTGCGCGTACACACACATAAACACACACACACACATACATAAACACACACACATAAACACACACACACATAAACACACACACACATAAACACACACACACACACACACACACACACACACACACACACACACACACACAGAGGTGGGGGGGAGAGTAAGAGAGAGAGAAGCCATTGGAAAAGAGGACCCAAAGATAAATACACATGACTATAGTCACTTCACTGCTGACAAGGACATCCAAAATATACATTAAAGAAAAGGCAGTTTCTTTAACAAATGGAGCTGGGAAAACTGGATATTCACACATAGCAGGAAGGAAAGAAGTTCTTATCTCTTACCCTGTATAAAAATCAATTCAAATGGATTAAAAAACGCTAATGTGGGATCTGAAACTTGGAAATGGTTAGGGAAAAAGAGAGAACTCTAGTTTTCACACTTGTGGGCATCGAATTATCTCCCCAACTCCTCAGCTTTATGTAGATATATATGACATAACATATATTTATGTGATATATGTTTATACATAAGGCAAAAAAGCAGAAGGGATATTAGGGGAAGAACTCTAGTGGAGGTGGATAGAGAAAGGATAAAGGGCGGGATGTGGAAAGGAGTCTGGTCAGGTAGAAAACACACTTAGGAGAAATCGTCTTTATAAACCACAGCACTATGTACAATGGCTACTTGTCAAATAGAAAGCCAGAATTTTCAAGAAAACAGGAAGATGTATTAAATAAGATACTATATTGTATGCAAAATACAAAGCACAGTACTTCATATAAAAAATTAGTAACACTAGTTTCAACAGATGGCTATTTGCCTCTTCACCTCATATAAGAAAGCTAAGATAGCAGCTGCCAAGGAGCCATCTACAGTCGAGTAAATGATCCGCTTGCTGCTAAGTGACAAATACAACCAAACCACCTTCCCATGTTGAGTGCTGAAATGTATACTCTCTTTCTGAATACTAAGATATACTTGGAATCAGCATCACAAGTTCTATCAGTGTTAAGTATTTTCCCACAAAGGACACTAAGCAGTAAAATAAAATGACCCTTATCTAAGAAAGAATGACAATTGCAGCTGAGACTAGCAATTAAAAAGATATGCACCGGTACCCTTTCTTCTATTGGAATAGTATGAAAAAAGTCCTTTCAAAATTTCTTTGTTCTACCACCAAAGCCTCTCACTGGTTTAATAGCATTAAAAATAGCATAGCCCCACTAAACCAAACTCAAGTATATTATACACTCTCATCTTCCAAACAAAGGACAGCTGTAGCTTCCCAAACCCTTACTGAAGGAACCTGAATAAGAGAAATTTTCTTTCATTCAAAAGAATTTCCATACTAACTGCTCGTGTTCAGTAGTTTCAACTCAGATGAGATAGTTGCTACCATGCCATGCTTTTAGGCAGCTATCAATCAAGATAATCTACTAAAAATCAAAGGCATGTTATTAAAATTAATAATCACTTTCAAATAGCTCAATGGATTTCATATTATCTAGATTTATTTTTGAACATTAAAGAACAGATGGTTATTAATGGTTCAATATTAGAATATAAAATTTAAGGCAATCTGAAAACCTGTCAGTTGTCATGACTGTCATATGAGAACATGTGGAATTAATTCTTAGAGAGAGTGGCATGCTTCCTTGTGATGTAGGCCTGTTACCATGAGAGGGAGGGCAAATGCTTGCTATACAGTGCTATGCATCCCATTACATTGGCTTCATTCATATTTATGATATGATCTGTGATGTCGATGCAATCAGTTTAGATCTCACTGCTATTTCAAACAAATCCATAACTGAGCAAAAGGCAGGATGCTGACAGGAGTTAATGTGGGCTTTACACTGTTTACAATTGCTTTCTAATCTACTAAATGGCTGTGAAAATTGATGCAGTTAGGAGTGTTTTTATACAGTAGTACAGATAAAGTGTTGTGCTGAAATAATCTCTGTAATGCTAAATTGAATTTTTTACAGTGCTTTCTGTTTTTCCTATTCGTATGTGATTAAGTAGGCTCCCAATTTTATGTAAACCATTAATAAAAAATCCAAGCACCCCATTTTATTACCTGAAATTTATTTTCACTTTCAGAAAAGTCATCAATTTATAATTTTATATTAATTACTTTAAAATAAAAATAAATGTAATTTATCTGAAATGAATAAAGATACAGTTCTTTATTGATCTCGGGTATTTGGCTTACTGCCTTAGTATCATCTGACTATAAAGTTTGATTTTAAACTACTGCACACATTGACAAAGGGTGGATATGAGAAAAGAAGGGATTTATAAAAGGGAGACTGGGGAGCACAAATAGACACTTGTATTAAATTTAAATCTCACTGTCATCATAGCTTCCAGGATGTTGAGGACCTTTTGGTCTCTGATCTACATGTGACTTTAAACAGTGAACAACAGATCCAAGAATCAGCCCTATCTTCAGTGTCAATGAATGGCATGCCTAAGGGCTTCAGGTGGGTGTTCTCTTATACAGAGCCATGAAGAAATGGGCAACAGGGAAGTAACAGCAGGTGTTCACTGCAACTCAGGACAACCTGAAATCCATACTACCATCGGCTACTTGTCCTCTATACTATTTATTAGTTTTAGATGTCCAAGAAGTGTTAGATTGTGAACATTTACACTATGCTTTCAGTTAAAAATATTAAACATGCTTGGAAGCAGTGGTTATTTATTTCTAAAAGTTTGTCCAGGAGCAAATGATGTTTCTGGATTTTTAAAAAACATTATTTTAAACTTTAATAGTCAAAGTTATACATTAGAAAGGATAAAATATGCAGTCCAACAAACACATATACCCAAATATTCAGAGAATGCTTATTTTATTTTGTTTCAAATCCATCTTCCTTCCAATACTTATTAATGTATATTTCAGGCTTTTAAAAGTTTTCTCTCTTCAAGTTATGACACTGACATTTATAGAATGCATCATTAAGGAAATTAAATAATTGCTTGTCTGATTACATTTATACTCTGAGCCTAATATAGGGGTTCAAAGGCTAATCCTGGTTATAGTCTCCAATTCTCTGTAGTAAACTGTGGTTTTATCAGTGATGTAAAAAAATGTTACTCTGGAAAACAGAATAGGTAATTATTTTACTGTTTCAGAGGAAAAAACAAATCCATAATCGTAGTTAAGAACCAACTTTCCTGTCAAGCTGCTACCCTTGGACACGGGGGCAGCCGAACACAGCAGCTGTTGAAAGATTTCAACTGTGAAAATGATATTCAACAGTACAAAAGATAGCAAACATCAGGAAAAAATCTTTCATCTAACTTTTAAAAATCGTGGCTGTGCAAATATTTCAGAGCAAACACAGAGAAGCAGAAAGATGCAAAATTAATGCACAAAATAGTACAGTAACCGTATATCTAGAAAAGAAATCGCACAATAATCTATGTCTCTGCCACTGAAAATATAGGAGATAAGCAATATTCTTATTTTCTTAAATCAGCTTAGCAATTTATTTTCCGTACCTAACAGAAATACTATATGGCAAGAATTAATAGACCTGAAATACTTAGGAAGGTATGGCATAGTGTTCACTGAAGCTAAGTGAGAAAAATGATTCCGGAGTTAGACTGTACAAACTTTTAATACAATGTGCCCTATCATTTGTGTGTGTGTGTGTGTGGGGGGGGGTGTTAAGGTATGCAGCTTAAAAAAAGTGATTCCAAAGGGTGAGTCTTTAATACCCATTTATTCATTTGTAGTTGATCCATGCATGGGTCAAGCTCTGCTCTAGGAAAATAACACTGGTGCGCCTCATGGAGCGCATTTAATGGGACGAAAGCAGGAGGCAGCTTACAAGCATCACTTACTGTGAATATATAACCTATATATTACATAGTATATTAGTATAAAAATGGCAGAGCACCCGTGCCAAGGTTTGAAGCAGACATCTTTAAAAGAATGTCCAAAATCACGTCTGTCTTCCCAGGTGAAGAGGAAGCAAGGATGTGAGGGATTAGATAGAATGAATAGGCATATATTTCAGAGGGAAAACGTTCTACATGGCGTACTAAGGGCTATGGATTTCAAGATTGATGGCTGAAGAGTAAGCCACATTGAGAATGGCAGAAATCTGGTCAGTGAAGTGACCGTAGTTTTGCCTTGCAGGTCTCTAATCCCAGTGAAGGGTTTGAAGAAATATCATTCAATCAGATAGATGTACCCTAACCGTGCTCAGGATGGATCGGAAGAAGGGCCAGTTAGGATTTGCACAATGTAGATGAGATGGTCTTGCCAGATTTGTTCTAGTTAGGGGACCCAGAGAAATGGGAGATGTTGATTCAACAGTGACCACTAAGGAAAACTTCCCAATAGATTTCCCCACACCATATTTATTTATTTATTTATTTATTTATTTATGGAAGCTCCTCTGAGCAATGACAGGTCTTAATTCTTTCTTTTCCCCTTCTTCTGGAAGTAATTTCAGTAATCCACTCTAGTCTATAGCTGGATTTGCTCTAGGCCTTCTTTTCAGTCCAGGACCTCTGAGTAGTATGAAATCAGGGCCTACTGGTGACACTGGAAGTGACATAACATAGTGGAAACCGTGGAACCAAGAGCAGAATCAGGGTAGTGACGCACTTCCTGTGTGTCGGCGGGTCAGAGTGACTGCTTTTCAGGTCTTCTAAGACCTGTCCATAAAGTAGTACTGTGCATTCACATGCGCCTTGATATCCATGCTGTTCCAACCACACGTTCTCTCTTAACCCCAATGTGGCCCCGTCCCTGAGGGCTCAACACTCTCTATGGCTTTTGAGCCTTTGATCTCAAGTTTTAAAACACTATGATAAACACATTTCTGAGTTCAAAATCCTAGTTTATTTGTGTGTGTGTATTCCCCCTAAAATCCCTCATACGCAAATACACACACTTCCCTTCTTCCAAGAAAAACATCTTACTTCTTTCCTTTCCTTTCACTGTTTTAATTAGTGGCACCATCATCTTCTGATTTACCTCATTATTTTTATTGTGGGGAGAAACAGTAATTCTATTAATAGCTCACCATCCTAAAATATAACACCTAATTATCCTCTTTTCTTTTACCCAGAAATTATTCAGCCAAAATCCTTGGAGATAATGGTAGTCAAATATTTCTCTGTTGGACTTTGCTCTACTGGAGGACCCTTAAATGATGCACACATGTTCTGTCATTTGGTCACAATTATATAGATGCAAGTGTGCAAATGTGTGTTTGTGTGTGTGTATGTGTATGTGCGTGTACATGAGAAGTAAATTGCTATCATGTTAAAGCATAGGCATTTCAGGACTTGTCTTGATAAAGACTATTTGATTATCGTTGCTAAAACAACAATAAAATTGACTAGAAAGTTATTTTAATATTCTGAGAATTTTGAAGTATATTAGAAACTCCCATTTCCATTAATATTTATCAGTGGCATATTTGATATAATGTGCTCAGAAGCTTGTTTACCTGGTAAAAAAGAAAGTTGGTCAGATCGAGATTCAAAGGTATTTGTCTTTCAGTATTTGAAATTTGGTAAATAGAATTTTACTCACAAAACTGACTCCTTGTATACTGACATATATAGTAATATGTGTATATGTATAATTTATAGCTTTCTCTAAGCTTTCATCTGCAAGTCCAAAAATATCATAGATTTAGAAAATGCTCTTATATTAGTGTTCAAGGGGGCTGCTTTCTTCCATTATACCTATCATTGATGAATAGCAAACCCACAGAAAGTAAACGTTTGAACTATAGCATTAAATAGTGTGTGTGCCTTTTTTTTTTTTGCAGTTCTAACTGAAGGTGGTCACTGTATCAATTAGATGTTTCCTTACAAGACAGCTATGAAACTCTTTCCTTCTACCTACAGTTGGACTATGTGGGTAAGCTTCCGAAGACACTTGTAGTGCCTTAGGATGGGAATCAGAAGGGCTACCACATCACAGAATAAATACTTGGGTCTCTTTCTCCAATGCAGTCGAGGTCAGTTTCAAGTCAGAGGTCAAGTTTGTCTTGGTCTCTCTGTATTTTCCCAGTAGCTAACACGGGCCCGTGATTATAGCTAATACCCAATATTTGTTTCTTTGCTGAATGAGCAGATGGCGAAGAAGAATACATACAGTTAGAATTTTTATTTGCAATTTGAGGCCACCCTGAAGTGTGGGCTCCTGCTGTGGGCCGATGAGCACTTTTCCGCAGAAAGAGGTCAGAATGTTAGTTTTAGAGCAATCTGTGTATCCTTTAAAACGGTTAAAAGCCATTGCTGCGAAGTCCCGCAGGCAGGCGCTCCCTGCCCACCCCCCCCCCCCCCCAACCAGTCATCATCCACTAGCTTGCACAGAACGGCCAGGCCCTCCCTGTGGATGCTCACCAATTTATTCTTTCCTACTAGAAAGTTTAGCGTTCTCTAAGACCTCTGATATTTGACAGAGTACTGCCTTTCTCCAGATTATTTGTAGAAGTGTTAAGTAAGCCTAGAGCTAATGTCAATCCCTGAAGAAACCTATTCCTTAAACTTCTCAACCTTTTCTCCTTACCGTTTGTTTTCCTTTCCTAAGACAGTTCTTTTACCATGATCAAACTCTCATCCAACCCCAAAGAATGAGAATTTACTATTTATTTTTCTCAAACTTGGCTATAGGAACTGCACTTTCACATGTATGAAAACAGAAACAGGATGGACAATGCCTAAGCATTCTCACTTTTAAGGTCTTTCATTTGCCTAACATTCAGTGTCAGGAACATTGAAGTACTTGTCACTAAAATAAAAAGTACACGAAGGTAGTTAACATTAATCTTTAAGTGAGAAAGCACAATGTAAGAAATTAGAATGAATAATTTTATTGATCTTGCTAAATATTATATTTGGTGTTAAAGAGCTGTTATGTAAGTTTTTATGCCAACAAAGCTGGGAAAGGAAGAGAGGGTTTTCTGCTCAGGGTGGTATTTCATGCCTATAATTCTGACACTTGGCACTCAGGCAGATCATCACAAGTTTGAGTTACAAACAAGGGATAAGGCCCTAAATTGGAATGGTGAGATGAATCAGTGGGCAAAAGCACTTACTGCATAAGCCAGGTAATCCATATACCTATTTATATCTATATACCTATCTACATATCTGTTTCTTGTGTGCATGAGTGTTTGTGTTTACTGTGTTCATATTCCTAACTTTTGTCAAATTCTTAATTTTGAGTTGAAATCATATGTATGTACTCATGTTGAAAATATATATATATCACAGAACAAGGATTCAGTTTTCTCTCCCAGGAACAAAGGGTGAGTGGCAACATCTTAATCCAAGCAGAGAATGGGGTAACCCTGGGCTAAGCAACAGCTTTTTGTAAGACCATGCTTCTTTGATCTGTGCTGTGTCCTAGGGCACACCCCCTAGAGATTTTCCACACTACTGGCTTGGCAGGCTATCAAGTCACTGAGAGTAAACTCAAGTCTATGCTGAGGTCTTTTAGGAGCCCTGTTTAGCAGGGGAGCCCCACATAGCTGTCCAAACTTGGCTTGTTTCTTCATCTCGATCTGCAGACCACTCAACCTTCACACACTTCATCTGGCGGCTACAGTCCCATCCCAATGAAATAAAGCCTCCCTCCTAATACATTTCTTTCTCCTTATTGCTTCCAAAGTACTAGATGATTATTTGTTTTGTCTGGCATCCTACTAGCTCTTGGCAGGCACGTTCATCCGCCATCACTCCGCCCCCATGTAGAGGAAGAAGTGGCTTTCAGAACTTTTTAGCCACCTAGAACACTGTGTATTTTATTTCTTAGTTTATTAAGTTCCTTCCTGGGGAGGTAACTTCTAGATGTGATGGAGGCTTAGCTTTCAGAAAATAAGGAGCAAAGAATGAATTCCCTGCATTGCTTTCCTGGCCAGAAAAGAGAAACCCGAATACCTAGAATTTTAAAGTAAAGACAGATTTGCCTTCCAAGTCTCATTCCCAATATGGAGTTTAATTCTACTATAATATTCTAGGTCCTCTTATGTGTTAAGGGTCAGGAACTCAGAAACGAACACAGCATATTCCACACCTTAAACGGAGACTAGTAATAGAGATGAAAGCCAAGGCGGAAGACAGACACAGGACAAAACAATGCCATCTATTTCCCCAACTCATGGTGAGAGCAGCGATAAGGTTTTCAATATACCGGGACCCTCACTAAGAACAAGCGTCTTCTTGATGTTCTTACTCCCGGGTTTCTTTCCCCGACTCTGCTAAAAGAACCACTCCTTTCCCAGGACATCCTTCCTGTCCGGCAGCAACTGTGCTGCTAACCCTAACAGTGCTGGACAGTTTCTCCTCAAAGGTTGGTAAACTTTAGAAATAATCATGAGGTCTGTAGGGTGGATTGATAAAACAGTAAAAAAAAAAAATACTTCAAATCAAGAAGGGAAATTGAGAGAGTAGGATATTTATTTGTGTGTTTGGTAGACTTATTCCCAAGGCAACTTGAAGTTACTTTCAATTTTATGAGTATGAAAATATTGTGCAGATACGTATTTTAGTGTTTTCCTTCAGTATTTTATTCCTGTGATAGAATGAATAGTTTTCAGAGTATATATAACCCAATGAAAGATGCTAACTAAAGAGTATAGGAAAGGCTGGGGAATGGTTCAGTGGGCAAAGTGTATGAGTTTAACCCCAGAACCCATGTCAAGTCCAAAGTGGCACACACAGCTGTAATCCTAGTGCCCACAGAAGAAGGGGACAGGGACAGGAGAGTCCTAGAAGCCCGTTATAACTAGAACAACGTACCCTGTTTCAAACAAGATGGAGGCCAAAGATGGGCACCTAAGGTTGTCTTTTGATTTCTATGTGCACATTGTAGCACAAGTTTGCCTAATCTCTTAAAATGCACACACACACACACACACACACACACACACACACACACAGACAGAGACAGAGAGAAAGTGTGCTTGAGAGTGAGAACAAGAGCAAGCAAGCCAGATGGGGGAAAGGAAGGAGAAAAAGATTGCAAAAAGAATCTGCGGAAGAACAGCCAATTTACTGGGAAATATATTAGTAACTGCTATGGTAAATAAAATTAAGTGTCTCAGATCCTGTACTTCATAGCTTAAAATATGACACTGCCTTTGTTAATGTTAAAAAGTTTTTAGAAAAAAAATTCCATTTACTTTTCATGTGTATGGGTCTTTTATCTGCTGTATGCTGGTGTACAACTGAGGCACAGTGCCCATGGGAGCCAGAAGAGGTCATGTAGGTGCTGGGAACTGAACCCGGTTCCTCTGGAGGAGCAGCCAGTGCTCTTAACCATTGAGCCATCTCCTCAGTCTCACAAGCATTTCTTCGACATTGAACCTTTCTATTTTGTATCTCACAATAAAAAAACCATGTATATAAAGGTTTGGTTTTCTTCAATATTGAGATATCTATCTATCTATCTATCTATCTATCTATCTATCTATCTGCATGCAAGCATGTGTATGTTCATTTCCTTACTATCTACTAACTTAAAATATTTTCAATATTACATAATTTTATTAATTTGTTTGAAACAAGGTTTCACGTAGTCCAGGCTGGCCTTGAACTCTTGCTTCTCCTACTGCTTCTTCCTGTGCATTAGGACTGCAGGTGTGCAGCACCACTCTCAGTCCTTGTATGATTTCTGAATCACTACCAAATGTGAAGTGAGAATACACACAATAAGAAACAAGAGGGAATAAACAGTATATTCCCTCATTTTCATTTGAGAGAAACAAGGTCAAAGAGGAAAGAGACATGAAAAAAGTTTAAGAATACAAATAAAATCAATCACAAAATTGAAAGCTGTCTGGTAATGATGGTAATAAAGTCAGTTTCCTAATAAAGACTTAAAAGAGGTTGTGATATATTTTCACAAGCTACCATCAAATGCCAAATCAGAAACTTTTAAAGTATTCATAACCCATTAGCCACAACTTTCTATACCATTTTTTTCTTTTTAGATTCCTCAACAAATAAGCTTCAATTATAAAAGGTCTGTCTCTTTTCCTGTTCCTTTTTATTTCTTCCTGTTAGCCATTCTAAGATTACTTTTTAATAACTCAGATGAGTTACTTTAGCATTTTTGAACAATAAAGACAAATTGATTTCTTCAAATTGAAGTGACTAGTGAACTACAGTGACATTCATAATAATGTTTTCCGTGGAAATAGTTTGGTCAGAAATGACACATGCACAGAAATTGAAGGAAGTAATTATGATTGTTATTAGCAGTTATTGTGGTAATAAATTTGGAGAATGGTTATATCCACCTGTCTGAGAAAACAGACTTTTAACACCAAATGAAGTCATAGCCATTACATGAAAGAAGTGATTAGAACTTAGTAGTAAAGCCAGCTGACTGTGCTGCAATGCTCCGAGTTTTAGTTTTCATGCAATTTTAAATGTTTTTGGTCTCAAAACATTAAGCAGCTGACGATTTTCCCCAAGAGAACACTACCTTGAAGAGAAAAGCAATTAGAATACAGAGTGACCAGCAATCAGTAATCATTATTTGGTACATTAAATGCAGTGGGCCTGTACCTGGCTATGTGATTTAGAAACTGGTTAAAGGTCTGGAAAACAAGGCCTTCTTGAGTTAAATGTGAGTGCCTGGCGACATAAAATGGACTTCCTCAGAGTTACAACCGTCCATGAGAAAACTGCCGAATAAATTCTGGAAAGTAAAAATTGGGTGAACATTTTAAAGACAATTGCAATCAAACAGATTGAAATAGAAAATCTGGTATTTCTGGCAAGTTTAAAATCCTCAAAGTTTCTAACTTGGAAGAGATAATGACACATTTCTCATCAAGGTTTAATGTTTCTCCCAAGGTGCCTTAAATAAACGCCACAATTTGTACAAAGAGTGATTGAATTTTTCAGCTGGGAGAGAATACTTACTAAGGAATTGAGAATAGAGGCTCTATGTGCACCCTTCATTGCTGACATATCTACATTCCATAGCTATGGCCTATCGACCCTTACTTCTCTCCACTTCCCCAAGATGCAAGAGCCAGCTTCTTCCTCATAGGGAACAATGTCCTAATATTCACGCATTGCTTTCTAATATGACTAACTGCTCCCACTTCAATGGATGGATCTGTTTAGCAACCATACTACAGTTTCTCATTCTAAACATTCTTTCTTTCATTGTCCTTGACTTTAATTCCAAGTCAAACTTCGAATCCATGTCTTCCTTTAGTGTACTTATAACTCTCTCAAAGTCTGAGTCTATAACCTGTTTCTGAATTCTTTTATTCTCTCTTGAAGTCATTATAATGTTGTATTTGTCTCTCCTATTGTGCTGATACATCTCTAAGTTACAAGCATCAATAAATCCAACAATGATAAAGCAGAGGAAAAAGGTAAACACTAACCCAGCTAAAAACCCTTTGTCTACAATGATGATCTGCCTTCAGGACATGTTGCGCAGTAGTGGCACAAAGCTTGTGGGAGTAACCAACCAATCTGATTGGAGTCGAGGCCCATTCCATTAGACGGAACCCATACCTAACACTGTGTGGGTGGCCAAGAACCTGAGACTAGATTAACTAGGAAACTAGGGGAAAACAAAATACCAATGTTCTGTGAAAGGAATGTAGCAATAAAATGACTCCCAGTGGCATGCTGCCATACTCATAGATTAGTGCATCATCAGAGAAGCTTCTTTCTGCAGCAGATGGGAACAAATACAGAGACTAATAGTCAGAGAATATACAGAGAGCTAGAGACAGCAGAACACTCATCCTTAAACGGTACATCTCCATCACATCCCTTTCCCCAGGGTTCAGGGAACTCTATGAAAGAGGAGGAAGAAAGATCTTAAGAGCAGAGGGGATGGAAGATACCAAGAAAACATAGCCCTCCAAACACAACCAGATCGACACACATAGGAACTCAAGGTACTATGCAAAGGACCTGCACCAGTCTAGGCCAGATGGGGTCCTAGTGCTCAGAGGGTGGTAGACACAAACCACCACGACTAAACCAGAACCTATTTCCAAAGGATAACCACTTGCAAAGGAAAAATTCGTTTTCTCCAATGGAGTCTTAGAGGAGGTATACACACCACATTTATTGCGGGCCCATGCTCAGCAGTAAGTGGCAAACATAAAATAAACTCACTGGTATTTTTGTTATTTTTTTTCCTGTCTCACAATATTTTGTCTGGGCATTTTTAAAAAAAGCTTTACAGATCTTTGACTTATATATTATGGTTTCTGATTTTGTTTTATGGGCTTTCTGGTGTGTGAATGTGAGTGTCTCTTTGTCTTTGTATGTTTCCTGTGCTTTTTCTCTGGCTCTTTTGTGTGTGTGGGGGGGTGTTTTCTTCTGGTTTGTTGTTTATATTATTATCATTAGATGCTTATTTGTATTCTAATGAGAAAAAGAAAGGGTGTGAATTTGGGTTGGAGGAGTTGAAGAAGGAAACAGTAATAACATATTGTATGAAAAAGGTTTATTTTCAATAAAAAAGATTGTACACACACAGACACACAGTCACACACAAACACAGACACACACATACCATGTCCTTCATACACAAGAAAAACTAGTTTAAAATTATAATTATTAAACACACAAACTTTGATGCCTAATTTTCATCTATTTCTAAGAGGTAACTACTTGACACACATAAGCTCATCAAAATGTAAGAGAAAATGCAGACTTATGCACAGTGAAACAAATCCACACCTGATAAACAAATGTTTAAACAAGCATGTGTCATTAGCATTCGGTTTTGAGCAAGCCTGTACGTCTGCAGAATCACATGACTAACAGAATTTACTCTTATTAACTTGATCCTGCAAAATAACAGATTGGTAACAACCAAGGTAGAAAATTTGTGCTAAAAATGCCAAGATTATGTTTGCAAACATCTTTTTAAAAAAAATAACAAACTTTAAGTAGAAAACATTAAAATAGAAAATGTTTCATCGTGGGTTTGTTGACTATACCTTATCTGCAGTGTTGGTATGATAAGTGCTTAGAATTGTAATTCTCTTACCAGGATTCTGGAGTTTTTGCATTTATGCAGTGTGGTATCATGGGGATAACCAAGGCTAACTAGAAAATTTCTTTCTGTTTCATACACATCTTACACACATGTGAGAAACGATAATCTCTTCTTCATAAGCAGAGTACTAGAGACTCTGGGTCGCTAAAGCAAAGCAGCTGATTTTACAACTTTGCAAAAGTCAGGCATCAGCTTAGAGGACGGGGCTGGTGGTGAGCCGATTTGGTGTTAGACAGTCGTGCAATGGCCTTTGCATACTAAGTCACATTTCTTTGCCCCTGGAATCTCACTGGGAGTTCTTCAGGGAGGCACTGTCTTCCCACTGTCTATTAGTGTCCCCTTCCCAAAGACACCACTTTGTTGGCTCAAGATGCAAATGGAGATTCCTTCTTTTTATGGTATGTAGGTTGGGTCTCATAACAGGTGGTCTGTAAGTTCTCAACCCTGGGATGAACTGATATCACCTACACAAGCAGGCATCAGCCGCCATGTGTGATGAACTGATATCACCTACACAAGCAGGCTTCAGCCGCCATGTAGGATGAACTGATATCACCTACACAAGCAGGCTTCAGCTGGGATGATACCACCTACACAAGCAGGCATCAGACGCCATGTAGGAAAGACAGAGGCCTAGTGGCTCCTGCTCATCTGTGATTCTCTGATGAGCGGTAACCATGTAACATGAAAATGGACCATAATGACTCGCTTGTTTGAGCCAAGGATAATTTTATATAGTAGTTTCAGTGTGTCGTGTTTTCACTGAAACCTCTCACATTAGGTTCATTGTGAGGTGTTTCTTCTCATGGTGTTATGTCAGTGTCCAAGAAGTTTGAATTTTGTATTATTATTAAGATTATGTAGTTTTGGATAATGGAGGCTCAATTTGTATTGTTATTTTAAACACTTTCTATATTTAGGAATAGTTTAAAAAGACAAAAAATGATAATCAGAAGTATAATTTGAAGTTCAGTGTATTCATTATCTCAAGACTTAGGAGGCAGAGGTGGGAAGATAACAAATCAGAAACCAGGTTTGGGTATGCAATGAGACTCTATCTCTAAAAACTAAACTGTAAACCAAACAGTATACAGAACAATCCAAAATCACCACTCATGCAAGATGAAGAAGGCATGTGATTTAGAAAATTAAAGATTATTAATAAAATGGTGATTCAAACCACTTACTGCTAACGTGATTAAGGAGAAGAAACTGAAAAACAACTTGCTCATTGAGTAATGTTGGTTAAAACAAAGTTCTTATAACAGAGTGGTTCACCATGAATGTAAGACAAGGAGGCCAAGACTTAATTCCATTTCCACAAAGTCAACACGGGCTTCTATCCCATGACTGCTGTGCTCAGTTTTGATGTGAGAATCCCCTCTGTATGCTGTGGATGACTGGTTGATCAATAAAGAAAACTGCCTTGGCCTGTTGATAGGGCAGAATTTAGGTAGGTGGGGAAAAACTAAGCTGAATGCAGGGAGAAAGAAGGGCAGAGTGAGAGAGAAGCCATGAGCTCCCGCTGAGACAGACACGCCGAAATTTTGCTAGTAGGCTATGAACTCATCGTGATACATAGATTATTAGAGATGGGTTAAGTTAATATGTAAGAGTTAGCCAATAAGAAGCTAGAACTAATGGGCCAAGCAGTAATTTAATAAATAGTTTCTGTGTGATTATTTCAGTTCTGAGAGGACAGGACGAACAAGCATATCCTTCCAACATAGTTTAGTAAGATAATGTACATAAATATCTTAGCATAGCACCTGGCCAATAAACTAAGGACTTAATAAATGCTGGCTATTATAACTATATTAATTGCTTAAACTTGTTTATTTTTTTGTTTTGCCACAAAAGCTATTCAAATGAGAAAGTAAATACAAAATTAAAACCAAAACAAAATAATACCAAGTTCTAAATTCTGCTCAGAAGTTTAAAATAAGATAATTTGTTACTGAGTAAAGCTATATATTGAAATCAGTTTTGCTCCCTCAAAAAATTAAAACCCACTCAGAATGTAAGGCATCCGACTGAGTAGTGAAGTTTAGCTTGCATTTTAAGGTGAGTGCAAGCGAGCATAGCTTTTGGATCTAAATATAAACTTCCTATCCCCAAAATGATTTCCAGAAATAGTTAGATAATTATTGTGTACTTTTAAGTCGCTTTGTCAGTGTTCTTGAACTGTGGAAGTAAGTCAATGTTGGACTCATAAAACATAGTCTCCAAGGTCAAGATTATGTGCTAACAGAGATTTGTTTCCTAACAATGGAGCTTAACTTAATTTAAAAATTCCTTTGTACTGGGCAGTCCTTGAAGCTCCGAGGAATTTTCTTATCCACAGCATTGCTTGGCGAAGCAGCCAAGAGCCTTTTCTGTGTGTGTAATCTACCACCACCACCTAATGACTGTCATGGCCAAGAACCCTTTCTCCTGGCTCACTGTCCCCCTGGATTGCCATAGCTGCCACCTCTAACTCCACCAGGACCCTTACATCACATCGTCATCACAGGAAACTCTCACAGCCCCACTGTTAATGATGGTTAAGAATAAGCTGACTTCTGGTTTTTAATTTTCTACTAACAATTACAAAGATGTCTTATTTAAAAACATGTAATGCACTTTTACATAAATTTTGTATTTTAAGATCTATTTTTAATTACTTCATATTTCGAGATTACAATATAATTACACCCCCCCCGCCGAAAAATGAATGAGAGGGGCAGTATTGAAGTAACCATTCTCATGTATACACACACACACACGTGTGTGTATGTAACATTTTTTTTATACACTCTCAGCTGATCAATTTTACTTCCTCCAATTCCTCCTAGATCCAGCCCACCCACTCACCGGCATGCCTTCTTTCTCTTTCTTTAGAAAACAACTTCTAACTAAAGCTTCTACTAAATTGAGCTGATTGTGTGATCACAAGCTGGAAATACCTCTTTCCCTTCCATCTGCCTATACATGCAGCACATGGCTGTCATTGTTTCTCATTCATCTACCATTTGCTTAGTCATCTGTTATCTGGATGTTAAGGAGAACATACCATTGCTTCCGTCCTCGAGAAATCATTCACCCCCCCCCCCAAGATGATGATATCATCAGTTACCTGCCTTAGGTGGTCCACTAATCTTGGCACATTCTAGTTTTTTAGATGTCTCTATAGAAACCTCGTCAAGGCAAAGTCTTTGGAGTGTGGCATTTAATGAGAGAGTGGGATGAGGAAGAAGAAGACCAGTGTGCACCCAGCCCATTTTGGGAGCAGTTATGGACTCAGAACCTGGTTGTTAAGGGAAAGAGGAAATTGCCGGTTAGTCCCACGTACATGTTAAGAAAGCCCTTGTGTTTTAGTGGAATCAACAGTGACCTGGGAACACAAGAGTAGTGCAACCAAACAAGTCAGTAGGTGCTGAGATTCCCTCCGTCCTTTCGAAGAGGAGAATAAGGCTTACTGGCCACATCTCATTGTGAGATGTAAATGAGACGGTTGTGAGTGAAGATGCATAGCTCTAGCTTTTGGGTACAATTTTGCTGAGTTGTTTTTAAGCATATGAGAGGATGGAGCTGGTTAGTACTTTGCAACGGGAGAACATTTGCAAAGAGATCAGTGACAGTAGAGGCCAAGCAGTTCAGATCTTAATGCACAAAACATAGAATTTAACAGATAACCTTGACATACATCATAAGCAATTTATACTACTACATTGCTAATGGTAATTTTTAGATGAAAACATCAGCTCTCATTTTCTAACATTCACAGATAAGATGCTGGACTTGAACTTCTAATAAACATAACAGAAAAAGAGATGTCAGTAAGAATGTCAACAACAACAAAAGCCCAGGGTCCTGCCAAAGGGGTATGCTCTGTTTTCTATGAATCCTTCTTACGTGGAGCGCTCATAAATCTCTTTCCACACAGACTGCATTATCATGTATGCTTAAAAAGAAGAAACCAAACTTTAGATTGTTGAATTCATTAAAAACCATGGCCATACCATAGAAAGCTGAAGTTGCATTTAAAACCTACTCTGTGATATTATTGCTCCCCTTAATACATATAATAGATAGGTATGATAGAATTATTGTGAAACAAATTTACTCACTGAATTCTACTTTAAACGAGATTATCAACCAAAGCAGAACTGAGACTTTGGCATTGCACATGATTCAATCAGCTTGCCTTTCTAATGCTTTTGTGACTGCAGTGACAGATGCAAGTATAAAAAATTAAAACATAGTAAGAATAATAAAATACTCTCCTTTCATTTTTATTTCAGTTTGCTATACCATAGTAACTGAGAAAGCCAGATCAAGCCACTGAGAAAATATGTTAAAAATATTTGCACCGAGCTAAAGAAACAGCTCAGCAGTTAGCAGCACTAGCTGCCCTTCCAGAGAACCCAGGTTTGGTTCTCAGAACTCATATGGAGCAGCTCATAAATGCCTTTAACTCCAGCTCTAAAATACACACAGACATACACACGCATACACACACACACACACGTACACATACACACAATTTTAATAAAACTGCAGTATAAAGTTTCAGTAGGATTGACACTCATGAAAAAGGTTGGACTTAATTAAGCTTATATCTACATTGAGTTCATTAAATAATTACAAATTTTTGTCAGAATTAAAAATGTTAACATTTTCTTAGTTTTATTCATTTGTTTATTTTATTTGTATGGACATTTTATCTGCATGTATGTCTATGCATCCTGTGTGTGCCTGGTGACAGTGCAGGCTAGAAGAGAAAATCAGATCCCCCAGGACTAGAGTTAGAGATGGTTGTGAGCTGCCATATGGGTGCTGCGAAATGAATAGAGGTCCATTGGAAGAGCAGTCAGTGCTCTTAACTGATGAGCCAGCTTTCCAGCCCCACATTTTTAGCTTTAAACAGATCAATATTCATACATACCAAGCAAAGCTTTAGGCACTATACTACCACTATGCTCTGCAGATTAAGTATTTTATCAGGAGCCCACATCCTAGTGCACATTGTGTAGCTATCTATCTACCTGTCACCTCCAGAGCCATCTAGTTTCGCATGGTAGCAGGAGCTTCTAAGTTCCCATTCTTGAATTAGCTATTCAGTATTTCCTTCCCGTGGACTAACCAAACCCCAGCATGCAGTTCTGAGGACTTGGATCTGTATAGTAGGGAATCATGCTTGCTAGCCCCATGCCTGCTCTTAGGTCACAAATGATCACACAATAAAATAGCATATCTGTAGAGCTAAAAACGATTATCCTCTTAACCATACCAAACACTAGTTGACTTTGACACAACATTATAATCCCACCACAACATTACAACCATTAGTTGATTGGCAAACAAGAGAACTGTAGCTACAGGAAAATGAAAATTCAAAAGTGGGACCCATGGAATTAACCAACCAACCAACCCATTCAGCCTGCCAGCTAGCCAGTCAGGTATGGTGGCACATGCCTGCATTTCCATCACTGATTCACAGTCTCAAGTGCCATCAACTGTAATGAAATTTCTATTTTGGACTTCTTCACAAAGACAAAAATGTCGAATCTTAACAACAGACAAGGAAAAGTGAACGCATACTGAGTTAGTCTATCACAGTCACTGCCCACTATGGCTCTTTCTGAGTATTTTATTTCCAGACTTACAACAACTTTCACAGTTGGTTTGGGGATCCAGTTTTACAGGTGGGGACACCCAGACTGAAAGGCCCTATACCATGTTCTGGGCTGCCCATGTGATATGATACCACGCTTACTTCAGTTAGTGAAAACCACACACCTAATTTTCTCCCCTTCAGAGAGATGACCACAGAACTTAAATCACCAGAATACGGTCCAGATTTAGAGCAGGTGCCATGGGAAGGTCTTGAAATTACAAGCTATGGTCTTCTTATTCCGAAATGTTCCTGAATAGCTCCAAAAGCTAATCAGATGCTTAGCGCTTCACAATCCATTCAACTTCTCACAAGTAGTGATGATGTTTGAATGAAGAGGTGTTGGGAAGATGCAGGAGGGAGGTGTTTTTGTTTTTAATTGATTTTTTTGAAGGGGGGATGCTGCAGGGGTGAGGAAAGGATATGGAGGTCCTGGGAGGTGGGCAGTATTGGGGTGCATAATGCAAAACCCCAAAAATCAATAAATAATTATGATATCCATACATATATTTAACTTATTAGACAGGAAGGATATGACCAAAATCAAGCTTCTCAAGTCACACTGTAATGCCTTCTAATGAAGTATCTTAGAAATAAATGTGAGATATTTTCAATGCTGGGATTTTGAAAAAGGCAGGAGAGAGCAAAACCACGAAGAAAAAGAGGAAGGAGGAGGAGACAGAAGGAGAAAGAGGAGGCGATGACGACAGCCATGAAGGAGGAGGAGGAGAAGAAATCATTCTTTGATGAATCCTTTTGGTATTTTCTTGCAGCAACGTTTTGAGCTGGTTTTCAATTATCTGAAAGATTTTCTAAAGAAAGGGAGTTTCTGTATATTTTAGTAAGGCTTGTGTAAGTCATAGCTACTCTGCATTCGGATATTTTAATGACACTGTCAGCTCGCCAGCTTTAATAGTGTTTCTTTTCTCCCCTGCACTAACTCTCTGATAACTTAACAGAAAATGTATTCAGAATAGAGCCCGGAAATAAGCAGAGGTAATGACGACTGATGGTCTATTTCTTTCCTTGACATTTAGCTCATGGTCTCTCTCTGATAAGGAAACGCATCTTTCTAAAAAGCACTCATACTTCCCTTAGCATAAAAACTTGAAGATTGCTCATTTTCCTATGACACTATACAATGCTTTCTTTTCAGAATAGTTTCCCCCTTGAAATTAAGCCATAAAATAAGATGCCTTCCTTGAAAAACAGTGTATTAGTGAAATAGAACAAATGCACTCATGTAATTTGATTAAAGCATATATAATAATCACATTTTTAATTTGAAAAAAGAGTTATCAAACAAAATCTTTAATATTAGTTCTGTTCTATTTTCAGGTAGCTTTAGTTAACAAATAAAACACCGTGATTAAATGAAGAATGGATTAACAGAATCCCACACCATGTTTCTGGGCAAAACAGTGAGATAAAAGAAGCTTGCCAATGGTGGCTTGTTCCTGGTGAGTGGACTGCTAGCCATGTGGCTTATGCGCTCAGGGCATCCCTTTCATGTGATTTTTTTTTTTTTTTGTCGTTAAAGAGCTATCCCTTTTTGGTCATTTAGCCTTGTTTTTCCTCAGAAAATTCAGAAATGGCTAATGGTGGCACTCCAGTAACCAACATGAACCCGGAGGCAGGCTAAGACTTACAAGTTGAAAAGATATGACAGTGTTGTAGTTTGAATGTCCGTCCCCCAAAATTTATGTGCTGAAGGTGGAACCATTAGGTAAGTCCTTATTGTGAGGGTATATTAGGTATAAGTCAAGCATCCTTTGTTGTGGGTGCTCTATTGCCCATGCTATAATTCAACAAGAAGTCCCCTGCCTGGGTCTATACACCTTGACTTTAGACTTTCGTCCTCTAGAACTATAAGCAAAATAATTTTGGTTTGTACTCTGCAGTATTCTAGTATGGTGTCTACAAACAGAGAGAAGCTGTGTGTGTATGTGTGTGTGGGCGCACGTGTGTGTATGAGAAGCCATTGTAAAATCTTATCGTATACATTATGAAGAATGCCTCTGAAATTCTCTACTTCAGGAAGGAATATAAATGTCAGTTTTCTCAGATAGACCTTTGAAGCTAATCCTGAACAATGTGGATGTTTTTAGGTGAGGGCAAACTGGAAGCCCAGAAACCAATAGGTACAGAAAGACTTTGCCTATTTTTTTTAAATGAAAATTTAAACTTCAATCTATCTGCATTTATCAACCAAAAATCAAATCCCCCCAATTTAAAGACTACTGTTTATTGCAACCAGAGTGTGCAAGTTAAATCTTCTGCATGTGGCTGGTGCTTGCAAATGCTGGCTGAGTAAATAAACAAAACATATCAGCACTGCAATGGTGTGTGTGTGTGTGTGTGTGTGTGTGTGTGTGTGTGTGAGAGAGAGAGAGAGAGAGAGAGAGAGAGAGAGAGAGAGAAAGAGAGTTATTTATAACACCAAATGTGTAAGGAAGATTTTAGCGAATAACATTACATAACATTACAATTTCTGAAGACTGGCGGTTATTTAAGGTAGTAAGCAAACATTATATTTATACATCTGCCTTATATCTCATTTTCCATTGCAATTGAACAACGTATACAATATTCCGCAAGTGAAACATAATGTATCTAGGTAGTATATTAACCTTTTCTGTGATAATTACAGATCCTTGGGGACAGCTCTTTATAGTTTCACTATTTTGTACCCTGAATGTCCACAGAGCATCACACTGGCTCTGGGGCACCCCTGGTGGGATCACTTCCCAAATGGAGTAAATGGGTAGGACCATGAGAGAGAGGAGTGATGGGGATAGAGTGGGGCAAGAGGAAGGAGAGAGATGGAGACATAGCATCTCTGGAAAGAAAAGCAGTGTGTGTGTTGGGGTGGGGTGGGGGGCGGCCCTACTATCTTCCATTGGGCATTACTTCCCCATCAGGTTCCCACATATGGATCTCGGGGGTACAAGCCAAATTTAAACCACAGCACACAGAGCACTGTGTAGAGTAGGGAAGTTAAATGCTGTTTTTATTTTTTAAATATAATATTGTATTCAGTGAGCAATTTTGGAAAAATGTACTTTACTATATGCATACATGACTAAACATTCATACTGAAAACCTGCACAAAAATATTTGTACATATTACATAAACCAACAATTTGCTTTATGTTTTACATATTCACTACAATACTACAGTTTTGTTCTCCTAAAAGTATAAACTTTTTTCCCCAAAAGGGATTGTTAACAATTATAACAAACTTATGTGAAGATTTGATTAGAATATCTCAAATGGGATTTGCAAGTGAGGCCGTTTTATTAAACAAATGTACGGAACTTTTGAAAGATTGATAAGAATGTGTAACTTACTTTGCCAGTTTCATTTTTCATGTCTTGGTAATAAATATTATTTTGATAAAGATGGCTTTTATTGTGTTTATTGTGTCGTGACTTTTATACAATAATGATTCTTCAAGTAATATGAGAAGTACTCAAGCTGTTAACTTACGCTGATTTGTCAACATCTGCACATCTGTATGCGAACTAGGTAAATTGACGATGTGGGTTTCTCCATGTTCTATGCAAGCAACTCTCACAGGGAAGAAAATCGGTGTAAATGCATTATAAATATTCCTGGAATGACACTAATTCTATCCTGTTTTCCAAATGATCCTTCACTTCACAAGCACCTTACACAACAATGGTGAAGACACTGGCAAAAAAGTACCATAG
Source organism: Microtus oregoni (assembly GCF_018167655.1). Taxonomy (NCBI): domain Eukaryota; kingdom Metazoa; phylum Chordata; class Mammalia; order Rodentia; family Cricetidae; genus Microtus; species Microtus oregoni. The sequence continues at coordinate 23,971,217 of NW_024543060.1, forward strand.
TTTGCAGTGGATTTGAGTATGTCGCTGTTGGTGTTAATACTGCAATGCCAACAGGTGAGAGGGCATTCTAGTTCCAGTGGGTGGATTGTTTGTGTGTACAGGATCCAAGTGAGAATTAGGGCAGATATCAGTTGTGAAGTCAGCACCACGGATGAAGGAACAACTGTTTGTGCTTTTAGGAGATTGGCTTTACTTGACAGCAAAAGCAATGCGAGCATCTCAGAATCAAATTAGAACTCCACGCAGCAGCTTTTACAGCTGATACGAAATTGTTCCTCTAACTTTCATAAGATAGACACTATCCCTGTCAAAAGTTCTGCATTCACAATCCTTTGGAATTTAAAGCCAGAAAATAGCTTGCCATTCTTCAAGAACTGCTATGTATCTTTACAAAAGGAAAGGAAAACCATCCAAATTGAAGGTCCTCAGGAAGTATACCAAAACGGAACACAAGGGTGTCCTTGTGACATGTGCTTCATCAACTTTTCCTCCCACTAGGTTCAGAAGAATTAATTAAAATTGATTACTACTTTTGAACACAGTAATATGTCCTGGTTATGACAGATAGACACTCAAATGTCCAATTGAAACCCACCACTCTAGGGGCTGAAAAGTAAAAACACACCCGAAACTCTTTTGCAGTTTGGATGTGATTTTGTTGAGGTCTACAAACTGCTCACGATTAGAAAAGCTAAAAGTAACACGGAGGCCACGGGTTTGCTGATGGCACTTAGAAGCGATTGCTTCCTCTCACAGCATCAACAGAGTATCCGATGTCAGACTGTGCTACCTTTGTGAGACTCTAAGAAAGGGAGTCAGTGGTGTGCTATCCTGGTATGGGTACTGTGCAATCCTGCACCTGACCTGTAGAGCGGTTGCTTTCTCGTCATGAGGACTTCATGTCAAGGAATGGCACTGAGATTTTGGCAAACACATGGGTAATTTAGAAGGCTATTTTTTTCTATAGCAGAAGAGGATGCAGTGGCCTTGTTGGCTTATATTATAGCTTTGGCAATAGATAATTAAAGTTCAATCTCATTGCCAGTCCTTATAACTACAATGGAATCAATTTAACCTACCTTTACAAGTTTTTTTCTTGAGCTATGTAGTATTCCAGTAAACACACATCTCTAAGAAATAAATTTCTTACTTTGAAATGAAGAGTAAGGGCAATGCAGATTCCAAGACCTACAGGGAATGGTATGCCAGAGTGTTTAGGGAGTGAGGAACATGTGGTGGTTCAATTTTGCTGGAAGCTACATTCGACTGCAAAATGAGAGAGATCACTTATTGTGTCTGTGAGGAAATTTCCAGAGACACTGAGATCAGATATGCTCTGTCAATCAATGGGTTAATTTTTTGATGGGTTGATACTATGGTAGCATTGGGAAGTGGTGAAAAGCAGGAGGCAGGGCCTTTGAAGGAAGACATTTGGAGGCATGCCCTTCAGGCTGTATCTTTCCTTGGCCTTTTCTGTGCATCCTTAATTACTCTCCCCATTGCCAACTACCCACTGAGAAGTGACACACAGCTTCCACAGGCTCCTTCAGTTATGTGTTTTGCCCAAACACATGGGACCAGTAACTGTATTGATATCCATGAAAACAGTGTTTTTGTTTATTCCTCCTTTGTTTATTCCAGACATTCTGCCACAGCACAGAGCAAAGCCAGCTGATTCTGGGGGCTACCTCTGTCGCCTCTGCCTGTGAATGAAGGTGTGCTTTGGGTGCCATTAGGGAATGTTTCAGGGATAAGAGTCGTGCATTACTTGTACTCTCTCAAGTATCCAGATTCTTAGCTTTGGTACTTCCAGAACAGCATCTAATATTTAAACACCAAGTATAAATGGGCATGAGCACTGAAAGCACCATCAGAGTACGGAAGACCTATCCCCGTGGCTATGGCCTCACTGATGATCAGGTTTGTGAAATGTACTACGTCTACTCCTGTCGTGAAGCCAACTACCTTTCCACACAATATTAAATCATTGGTTAATTTGGAAACTTAGTATATTGTGTGTGTCCATGTCTGAATGGCAGGTGGTGGTACTGTGTGCTCTTTTTACACCAACACGCTTTTGAAATATTCAAATCTAGCAATAAAAGACATTTTTGCTTGGGTATTACATACTATCTAAAGGATCTTTGCTAAATTTTGTTTCACAAGAAAACACGGGTATCTTTGACTATCCACAGGCTCGTGTTTGTGATATTTCAGGCCTCCTTAATATTCCATAAGGCTCACCTACAAGCTGTGGGTTATACTGATAGATTTAGGAAAAGAAAAAAAAAAAGAATGAACTGAAGTTTAAACTTCAGAAAAGAACACATAACTTTGTTAATTTAGGAATTCTCAAATGTAACATATTTGCCCTCGATGTTATTCACTGTCTGGAAAAGATAACTTTAGCACACTGTCCTTCATTTTCAAATTGTAGAAGAGTCTTTGTATGCACTGCTACATACAGCAGATAGGCCGCTTCAGTTTCAGAACCTCACACTGATAGGCTGAAAATACCAACATGCATAGAAAAGAAGAATTTTTAGAAGGAGAGATTTAGGGCATGAAAAACAATGGGGAATCAAAGCACACAGGCTCTTACTTAGCCGCAGAATCACAGGGTTCCTTGGGTTTATTTTCTTCAACCTAGATTCACACAGACTTGCCAGTTTTGGGCACTCTATAACCAGCTCTCCTTCCTTCTGCCCTGGGACTACCAGAAACATTTTTAAAAACATAGTTGCAGTACTGAATCTTCAATTTCTACTTTATCCTTTATGTACATACAATTTACTTAAAAAAACTTTTAAATAGGTCATAAGTCATCAAAAGATCTGGCTTTCAACTGTGATAGTCAGTGAAAGCCACAGCTGTGACAATCCACACAGCAGAAGCTACCTTTTGTGGTTTTGCATCTTTGGGGAGCAGAAGCTACGGATTGGGCTGTACATGTTCAAAGCAGGAGTGCAGCTTACACTGTTGACCCTGTGAGGAAGGAATGCCCTAGGGAAGCAAAGCTATTCTAAAGCCTCGAACTTTCTTTTCCAAAGCGTGTACTCTGTAACAAACAGGGAGAGTGGGACCAAGCAAGTGAGTGTTTCTATTTGTTGGAGGCACTCCGCTGTTAAGAGTGTGTGAAGTGGAAATGCGCCAAGCTTTGAAATGTATACTGAGAATGAAAGAATCTGTAGCATAGCTAAGTTTTGCTCAAGTCTAGATAGAAAACATGAAAAAGTCTCAGGCTGGCAAGCTGCTGACTAGAAAACCACTGTATTTTCAAATAGCCTAATATGGCAGCTATTTTTTATAGGCAAAGAAAAGTTAAGGAAGGCAATCTGTGGATATATGGTGCAGCCTGGCAAAACCTAGCTGCTAGTTTCTTTTTACATGTTTCCATATGGGACTTAACATTATCAACAAGGAGAGATAAGCAGAAGCAAGAGGGAAGGTCCAGGCTGGTATGCGTTAGCTGCTTGTCAGCTACGGTTTTCCTAAAGAATTGCCCCACTGCTCTGTATTTCACTGATTACAGTACAACAGCTTTCATTAGTCACTGCAAATAGGACTTGGTGCCACCTTATTTACATTCTATTGCAAGTAATTAGCATTTCATATTAGAGCATCCGAGGCACTTCTGAACTTGCAGCAAGACAATCTGACACTATCCAATACCATAGTCCACATTTTGTGGCTTTTAGTTACGACAGTGTCACCATAGTTCCTGCCAGCATTGTAGCCAGGGACATCAAAATGCTGCAGTAATTAGACTTCGCAAGTCTGACTTCCCTAGTGGAAGAACTGTCTTAGAAAAGGAGGAACTGGTATTCAAAGTTTCTAATAGCTCAACCCTCTACAATTACTGCTAGAATATGAATGTGACCATTTAAACAGCAGAAAGCAACTTAAAAAGCTTTACTACTAAAAAGATATGGAAAAACAGTGTCACCTCCTTTGATGACTGGTGCCTTTTTTCTGCTAAAAACTTACAATTAATTACAAAGTTTCAAACTTGACTATCAACTTGGTAAGAACTCTCGAAAACACAGTGTCTATATTTAACAAACTGTAAGTTCTATTCTATCAGATAAATTAGAATTTCACATTACATAAACATTATTCTTGAATATATATATAAATTTGATATATAGATTTGCATATATCACGCAACAAAATTACAGAAAGCGTTTGGTACAAAACTAGTTATTTCCACTTTTAGGTAAGAGATGTGTATGAAAAACTATACATGTATGCATTTATAATTTTTTAATAAAATGAAAAGTTTATCACGTTGCAAGAAGCAGTAAGTTGGGTAGTAAGCCTACTGCCATTAGCTCCCATTTACAGCTCCTTAATATGTGAACTGATGCTTTCACCTACAGGCACCTATCAGGAGATCACTGCGTCAAATAATTCTGGATTGTGTGAATGTTCTCTTCCGAGATGGAATTAGTTACTGTGACTCCAGCAATTTTGGAAAGAGAATCTATTACCAGCGCTAGGCAATGGCTGGGACCATACGTCTGCCCTTATCATTCTGACATTTCCCTCGCTAGGCTTCATTCTGTGAATAGCTCCTCACCCACTCCAGGCCTTTATTTTCTTAAGATAACCAAGCCACTAGGTCCATGCGTTCCAGGTCTCCCAGCTTTTCATATTCCATCCACATGCCTTTCTTTCTATGTGGATCTATTCTGAACATTGTGCTCCCCCCAGCCTAGCCACGAAGAGGCTCAGATGCCTGATCTAGACACACTTCATTGACAAGAGGGCTGACATTAAGACTCTCCTGTCATGATATTTTAATTTCCAATTAATAGTTTAACTGTTCTCACTCAAAATTTAAAAGAAATAGGCAAATGGGTGTTAACGCTGAATAGAAGAAGGGGAATTAACCTCAGGAACAAGGCAGAACATACCACCATTAAAAATAAAAGTGTTTAAGACTGTGGCTGCGAGCTCCCAGTGAAAGGAAGAGAGGAGAGGTTAGAAATCAATGATGGTAATAGAAAGTGCTCAGTTACAAAGCCCTTTCATATGCTATCTTTTCTATAAAGAGATTAAAGAACTTCAAAGAAACAGAAGCAGTCTCTTCTACACTAAATGTTTTGTTCCTTTCCATATTTCTCAACGGGGGCAGTGAATTACTTCTGTCTGAAGAAGCCTCTTCAAAAACAAAGCAAATGTCTGTAGAATTTTTTGCAAGTTCATTGTGAGCTACAGTAACAAAAAGTGGGTGTTTACTCTGCTCTGGCCACAGCTGGTGCTCAATCCAGCCACAGTTCCTTAGAGGGTGCAGATGGTTGTTCAGGAAACTGAGATAATAATTAGGCCCTGTTTCTATAAAGTCACATGGAAAAAGAGTAGACAGTTATGGAAGCTATTCAAGCAAGAAGACGTTAAAACTTGTCTGGGCTCATCTAGTGTCCCTCCTTCCCACATAGTCTCTAAAATGAGCCCGAGCATTTGGACAGCCAAGCACTCGTCTCTGTCACCACTGAGCCTTCTTTCTCAGCTAAAAAATAAGGACAGGCATGACTGAGTTTCATCTCTCCTTTTAACTTTGGGCAACCACACCCAGGAGCAATTCAACTTTGATCAATTTATTCACCTTTCTGAACCCGAAGTTCTTCACCTTTCTGTGAAAAATACCTAAGACCCTCTGCGAGTTTTGTGATGACGAAACAAGCTAGCACAGATAAGGGTGAACTAATGCCTTAGTATGGTAGAAGCTATACAAATGCTGCCTAACAAGTGTATTGAGAAAAATATGGGATACAGAGAAAAAAGTTAAACACCGTGAATGTTACTAAGGAGGCTCAGTGTTGGCAGGAGAAGCAGTACTAATACCACACCTACTGACAGGCAATCCAGACACCTAAAGTGTGGTCTTGAGCACTCATCTCTATTAAAGAAAGTGAGTATCTGTGAAAAATAACTGATTCCAAGTCCTGCAGTAGAGAACAAACACTATAGCCCAAATGTACATAGCATGTCCTGTCAAAATACAAAGACATTTATGCAACGCCTATTGGCAATTTTAGAAGTCCACAGAAACTTAAAGAGGGATCTAACTAGACATGCCTGACAGATTGGGCAACATGAAGAAAATGAAAGAGAAATAAAGGTATCACATGATTCTAAATGCTCTTATAGTTTCTTGCTGTTGCTGCATATTAAAATACTGTAAGGTATTTCCATAATGGCTAAGGATGTTGAACATCTTCTTAAGTGTTTCTCAGCCATTGGAGATGCTTCTGTTGAGGATTCTCTGTTTAGATCTGTACCCAATTTCTTAATTGGATTATTTAGCTTTTTGATATCTAGTTTCTTGAGTTTTTTTATATATATTTTGGAGAGCAACCTTCTATTGGATGTGGGGGTGGGTAAAGATCTTTTTCCATTCTGTAGGCTGCCTACTGACAGTGTCTTTGCTTTACAGAAATTTATAATTTCATGAAGCCCCATTTATTAATTGTCGATCTTAGTGTCTGTGCAATTGGTGTTCTGGTCAGGAAGTTATCTCTTGTGTCGATGTGTTCAAGGCTACTTCCCACTTTTTCTTCTTATCAGCTTTAGTATAACTGGATTTATGTTGAGGTCTTTGGTTCACTTGTGCAGGGTGATAGATATGGATCAATTTTGCATTCTTGATTCCATCTTACACCTGTCAGAATGGCTAAGATCAAAACCAGAAGTGACAGCTCATGCTGGAGAGGGTGCAGAGCAAGGGGAACAGATCTCCACTGCTGGTGGAAGTGCAAACTTGTACAGCCTCTTTGGAAATTAGTGTACAGTTTCTCAGAAAACTGGAAACAATCTACAATAAGACCCAACTATACTTACGATTCTTGGGTATAAACCCAAAGGATGCTCAAACACACCACGAGAACCCCTGCTCAACTATGTTCCTAGCAGCTTTATTCGTATTAGCCAGAAGCTGGAAATAACCTAGATGTCCCTCAACTGAGGAATGGATAAAAGAAATGTGGTATATTTACACATTGGAGTATTACTTAGCTGTTAAAAATAAGGACATCAGGAAATTTGAAGACAAATGGATGGGACTAGAAAAAAATCATCCTGAGTGAGGTGACACAGACCTAGAAGACAAACATGGCATGCACTCACTCAAAAGTGGATATTAGCCATAAAATAAAGGATAACTATGGTACAATCTACAGACCCAAAGCGACTAGGCAATAAGGAGTGCTCATGCGGGGAAGCCAGGATCGAACTGGGAAGGGGAAATTTAAGAGATTTTGTAAGTGGACTCAGGAAAGGTGGGGATAGAAACATCAGCTATCAGTATGCGGGGAGGGGAGGTTAAAGAGAACAATGGAAGAAGGCGCATTCCCAGTTTAGGTAAAAATCTGATGCAAGGGAATCTCCTAAGAATCTATAAGGATGACCCCAGGTAAGACTACCAGCAATAGTAGGCATGAAGCCTGACCTGGCCATGCCCTATGTGACCAGATTCATGCTTAGCCCAAATGTCATTAGAGATACTTCATCTCACAACTGATGAAAACAGATGCAGACCCACAGCGAAACATTAGGCAGTGTGGGGAATCCTGCAGAAGAGGGGAAGAAAGGATTCAGGAGCCAGAAGGGTCACAGACACCACGAGAAAACCCACAGAATCAACCAATTCGGGCTCATAGGGGCGCACTGAGACTGAACCAACAACTAGGGATGATGGGGGATCCCCCTCTATATGCTATGAATATGTATTATTGCCAGGGGTTAATAAAGAAGCTGCTTTCAGCCAATGGCTTAACAGAATATAGACAGGCTGGAAGATTATATATATATATTAGGCAGACTCCCTGACTCTGCCATGTAGTGCCAGAGGAGAAAGACACGAGCCAGATAGAACCTTGCTGGTAAACCGTGAGCCTTGTGGTAATACACCGAATAATAGAAATGGGTTAATTTAAGATGTACGAGCTAGCTAAAAAAATGCTTAAGCTAATGGCCAAACAGTATTGCAAATAAGATAATCTGTATGATTATTTCAGGTCCGGGCAGCCAGGAACGAATGAGCAGCCCATGCCAACAATTTAAAATGCCAATGTGGGCATCCACGTAAAACCTGAGAAAGCTTGGAAAGGAATTCTAGACACAAAAGAATAGAGTTAAACACGGCTTCTTGGCAGCACATTTTCTTTTTTTCCAGATGGGCTCTGTTTGCTGGCGGTGGTGCCACAGCTCCTTTAAGAAAAGGCAAAAAAAAAAAAAAAAAAAAAAAAAAAAAAAAAAAAAAAGGCTTACTGACTCAGCATAAGAAATGGCAGCTTCCTGGTTCAGGCAGCACAAACTCTGTTTTTATTTCCCCAGGAGGCAGAGCACCTGAGTGGGATTTGTGGGAAGCATGTTGCAAGTTACTTGGTGGCAGCATGGGTCAGCTGTTTATGAGTTGAGGTGGTCAGGACAGCTCCCACCCAGCAGTCTCAGAGGCAGAAAACATGTCTCTGCCATGTTGGACTGAGCAAAGCCAACAGGCATGACTTCAGAGTTGGTCTCCTAGCCATGCCTGCTTAGCATTTTTTTTTTTTTCTTGAAGTGCTTCTGGTCAGAAAATAAGTAACAGTAGGAACAGAGGCTGTCTCTGACCCTTTTACTGGCTTTTGGAAACCCATTCCACATACTGGGTCTCTTTGCTCAACTTTAATACATGGGGAAGCACTTATTCTTACAATGTGATATGCCATGTTTTGTTGATACTCATGAGAGACCTGAACTTTACTGAACAAAAATGAAGGGGAAATGGATTGATGAATGGGAACAGAAGTGGGAGGGGCAAGGACTGGGAAGAGAGGAGGGAGGGGGAAACCATGGCCAGGATGTACAATATATATATATTTTTAAAATATATATGCATATTTTAAAATACTGTAAGGCTGAATCCTCCCCAATGGTTATCTTACTTTATTTTTTTCAAGTTTCTTTACCATTTTGCTCCTTTAGTTTTCCATTTGGATTTTAGCATTAGGACAAGTATTTATCTTTCTAACAAAAGATCTATAGGTAATTTATTATAAGTAACATAATATTGACTGATTGTATTAACTGATACAAAAACATTTTACAAATAAGAAAAAATGGAAATTAACTCAGTATTAGGTGATACATTAGATTGGGGTGAGGAGTGAAAATACACCTAAATATGGGAAGTACACTTTCATTTTCTGGGTTTCTGAACTAAATAAATTGGAAAAATTTGGTGGAACATCAGCATTCATGTTTTTCTCTTTCTTGACTGTGGATACAATGTGCCTAGCTGCCTCCTGCTGCTATGACTTCCCCATTGTAATAGGCAGTATGAAAAGAGGACTCAAAGTAAACTTTTTGCCTTAAAAAAAAGAGGAATGACTAGAACATTGACTCTAAACTGAAATTGTTTACTCAAAATTGGAGCATGAATAAAATTCTGTTATTTTTTAGGCTGGCTTTGAACTGCTTACATCACAGAGGCTGGTCTTGAACTCCAGATTATCCCACCTTTACCTCCACATAGTGGGATTAGTTGTGTGGCACCATATATATAACTTTATTTAACTTTTAAACCATAAACATTTGTTATTAACAAGTTACAAAAGAATCATAGTTAATTTGAATAAATGCTAGTGATTATGTCATGTAACATGGGAAAGTTATTATGTACAATGTGAGATATTGTAAAAACTGGTAAATATAATAAAACATACTTAATTATACCAATTTCATAACGTAAAAATGACAAGGCACTTAATGGAGGTGGAATTTTCAGTATTTGTAGAAGAGGGTATATGTGTGGAAATATAAGGACAGAAAGTGGTTCTTCAAAGGTAGTAGGTGTATTTTAAGATGTGAATGCTCCACAGAAGGACTGCAAGAATGTGGAGATGAAATCCCAGAAAGACTTGACCAATTACAACATGCTCAGGATAAACAAGGTATTTGTGGTGAGATATGGCAGAAGAATGTGGTCAAGAAATGAATGTGGTAAGGAATTATTAGTATCCCAGCAGGGTCTTGGCTTTCAAAGTTTCACTAATGCAATCAGGAAGTCTTAATTACAGCCAGTGGACTGACTGGAAAAACATACACATGCAGGACTCATAGGACACTGGAGGGAGCAAGACCCTATGCAAAATCCAGGTAGTTACTTGGAAAGTTCACACTAACAGCTTTGAGAATGTGTGCTGTCTTTTTCTGGAATGTTTAAGATTATGGTAATCTGGAGAAAGCAGGGGGATAGAACTGGAAGAGTTACTGGAAGGGCAGGAAGAGTTTTAATATGTAATGCACCAATTATTGACTACATTAGAGGAGAATGACATGATAGCATGAACTATGATGGGCCTTGGCAATTGTGTGTGTGTGTGTGTGTGTGTGTGTGTGTTAGGTAGTTGAGAATGTGTGGAAAATAATTTACCTTGAAGAGTAAGCATGAGGAAATAGAGCCCATTGGTTGTGGGTAGTGCTTAAAAACATGTGTGGTAAATTTTACACACCAATATACATCCAACATACATACACAGATGGGTGTGTGTGTAACTGAATGCATGCACAATGTGTGGAATGTGCCAGTTTCAAGCTGCCAGTTCCTTGCTCCACACTAGATATTGCCATGGGGGAGAAACTGGGTCTATGGCTGTTTCTTCAGAAGTTTTGTAGCTTCCTGAAATTACAATTACTCCAAAATTGAAAGTTTTTAAAAAGTTGAATCTGTACTTACTACTATGAATCCAAATAAAATCCAGATAAGTCATAGAACTAAATATAGCAAATGTGATAGAAAAAGCATTAATTTTAGAGAAAAATTTTGTTGGTTTCATTGGTCATAGTACTTTTAACAAGTAGGAGCAAATGTGGCGTGTCACAGAAAAATATCCACCACAGTATTTTATGGAAACTGAAAACACAACAGCCATCCTGTGGCTGTAAGGAGCAGCAAGCACTCTCTCTTGCTAGAACATATGCCCTCCAGGTCTTTTAGGACCTTGCAGGTCAAGCCCAGTTCCATTAACTGCCCAGCTTCCAGCAGCAGTTTGGATTTTAGCCCCATGCTAGCAATAGGATAATTGTATAATTTCATGTTACATAAATTTGAAAGTGCTTAAAAATTACAAAGGAAAATGTGATGAATTTGATTATATAAGGACAAACAAAATAAAAAGAAATACAATAAGCTGGGAAGAGTCAATAGCTTTTAGACTTTTTTTTAATATGAAAGGAAAAATCGTAGGGTGGAAAAAGCAGCCAAGTAAAGTCTGCTATTCTTTTGTTGCTCATACACTACACTACTCTAAGAAAATAATTTATTTTAGAAGAAAATCAACAGCAGTATAAAAGTAAAACTAGTTAAACAAAAAGTTGGTATGAATAGTTCAACACAGTAGTTGGGAGTGTGAAGTCGGCAAACTTACTATTGGAAGCTGAGGCCATGGTGAACCACATTATCTCTGTTATACTGCAGAATACAATTCAGCACATATTGAGTGTTCAATGCTATGAGGAAAAATCCAGGCTCCTACCAGTTAGGAGAATAGTATGGTTTCAGTCTTTATCTCCAAATCCTCTGGTGGATCCCCATGTATTCACTGCCCTGCCCAATCCACTGTCCCGATGGCTCCCTAACAAGCCAAATCTCTCCTGCATGCTCCTTTACTTGGGAGACCTTTTAACACTGTACCTCAAATGTCACTCCCTAAGAAAGTCTTTTGTTGTTTATCCAGCTTTTCATCTGTAAGAAACTATTGTCTTTTTGCTTGTTGACTTTCAGTTGAAAGAGAAGGTGTGGATGGAAGTCACTAGATGCCCCAAACCAGATACAGTCAGAGCCCCGGCATCTATAGCAGATGTTCCTGGGATCCACAGCGTGAACACTGATCAGATAAATTTCACAGCTTTATCCGACCACAGTTAGAAAGAAATGGAGATTTTATGTTCAACAGCAAGTAACATTTTGTGCTTAAATGTTTAATTCTGATTAATAACTCATAAAGTTCACAAGAAAATCCAATCATATAATTATATTAAGAAAGAATATTTGGGACACAAAGACAAGCCACAGCACAACAAAAATGAATGTCATTTTGATAAATATTAAGCAATCTAATTAGACGGCCACCATACCGACTTTTGTATAACGTTTTTGACCTGCAAATTGTGCCTCCACACCATGAAGGCAGCTCTGTAATTACACCAATCACTACAGCTAAAAAGCTTAGAAACAGAACGAGCCAGTAAATCAACATAAAAGACATAATTGCCATATTCAAAGATCATATGAGGCTGCTTGTTATCTACACTCCAATATGGTTATTAGGCGGGGTGGGAGGAGCAAGAAGAACCAAAGTCAGGATGCTCAGCTTGTTCACAGCTGATATGAGCAAGGTTTAGAACTAAGTCTAGAAAGCCTTTTTTCCCCCTTATTTTTCCTTTGTTACACCCCTGAATTTGGAGACTTTTTAAAGCTGTCTAGATGGTCTTTGCAGATCAACTGCATAATCCAGGTGATTATATCACTGGTAATACTTAAAAACATGTCATGATGAGAAGCGACCCACTGGGTTAAACAAAGTGAAACCTTTATAGGATACTGGAATAATTTTTAACAGCATTATAAAGCCAGATCAAGCCAGATTGCATTAATGATCTTAAACTTTGACCGTCATTATTTTGTAAGGTTCGCCTTGTCTATTTTTCTTTCTTTTTGTTTTCTTTCTCTTTTTTGAGACAGGACATCATTTGTAGTTGTCGCTGGTCTTGTACTCACAGAGATCTGCCTAAGTCTCCTGAGTTGGGATTAAAGGTATATACCATTACATTCAACTTTGCAATTTTTAAAATGTAAGAATTATGGGTTGCTGTATATTAATTGTTCTTGTCCCTTGTAATAAATTCCACAGCTCTTACAGATCAGTTGCTGATGCTCATAACTGACATCATCATTTTTATTATAATATTTTTGACATAGTGGCCTGTCACTTTTGGCTTGTCTCTTCAGTAAACTGATAGCATCAGAATAGACCATTCTGAACTTCAGACCTTTGAACAACAAAACTGGCATTACATGTTAAAGCCTTGTTTTAATGGAGTATTGCAAACAAGAGCAGCAAAGATAACGAGAGAAACTAGAATCTATTACATGTAGGAAACATATACTGAAAGTTATACGTTTGCTTTGTGTTTTTAGTAAGGGTTATGAATGTATGGAGTAGGGCACAATACATCACAAAGTACTGTATCATCTGAATGTGGATTGCTACCCCAAAGACAGACAAGTCACTGAGCATGATCTTTAGATTACTCCGGTATTTAGAATATATAATTCGTAGAGTTGTAATTATAGATACTGATTTTTCTTTTTACATCATCACTCATTAAGAAGTATTACTGAGTTAGACAATTTTATCCAAATGAGACTATTAAGAAATTATCTCATTACTGAATATAAAATGTTCATTATTAAGAGAAACTCATAAGAAATAGATTTCTAGCAGGTTTTCTAAAAATAAAGTTAGAAATTAATTTCTAGAAAACTTTTCAAATGAAAATATCCACAGTTAGGGTATCTGTTAGAAAAGAGAAACAGAAAACAGAGACCAAAAACTGTGCTTGAAAAATTAGTATGTAACCTTGCCATATCATCTTACATACAAAGTTTGAAGTAAAAATATCTGACTTTAGAAGACACCTCACATATTAGTCACATGACATGAAGAAATCAAATTAGCATGAAGCAGGAAACCACCTCCCTGCTGACTAGCTCTCCGAGCGCTAGAAGTTTCTAGACAGGGTGCTGGGGCAATAGACTTACCTGGCTATGAGCCCTGTGAAGTGCAATAATGGCGAGCAGTGCAAAATGGGTTGGGTAACAGTGGCTAAGTATTGTAAAGGGTAACCAACCACTTTCTGATTGGATTTAAGGTTCTTTCCATAGGAGGAAACTCATGGTGGGCACTGAACCACAGGTTCTTGGCCAAGAACCTATGGCTGACAGCTCACAGTCCTCAGGAGTGAACCTATTGTAGTGCTAAATGGACAAAGAATCAAATTATTCTTTAAATTCTTATCTCCTTATCCAAAGATCATTGCAATTCTCAGGCATCGTCAAGAAAGTTTCTCTGTGCTATGGACAACAGCTAATACAGAAACAAATACTTTCTAGTAGTCAGAGTACAGAGAATAAATGATGGATCCCAGCCAAAATGGGATATGGATATCACGTCCCCTCCCAAAGGCTCAAGGACCACTAGAGAGAGAGAGAGAGAGAGAGAGAGAGAGAGGGGAAGTAAACACAGTAAGAGCCAGAGGCTAGGGAGTACTGGGGCTCTGGATACAACAAGAGCACTCATGAACATACAGAGGCTAGGGCTGCCAGCCTAAGGCCAAGACAGTCGGTATTCCAGCATGGAATGAAAAGGAATTCATGAGCTTTTACCCCTAACAGAGAAACTGTAGAAAGCTGGTGGATTCTGAAGAAGGAACCAGTTTTCTTTAATTATATGACTCTTTGGAGGTCAACCAAACTTCAGTGGATTGTCCCATACCCACAAATTGAAGTTGATGAGCTGCTGACTTAAAAAAAAATGACAAGAATTTAGTAGGGGGGAGTAGAGAGGTGGGATGGATCTATGAGGAGTTAAGGGCAGGAGTTGGGATGAATATGATCAAAATACACTGTACTATATTCTCAAAGAATTAATAACAATACTTACTTAAAAATGACTGAATTTAGAATTCCAGAAGATATCTGTGCAAAGGAAATATATTTAACTTTGAAGCTTTTTCTACAGATAAAATTTGAAGAAGGCTTTCTAAGATAAGAGGGTTTAATTTTATTTAAGTCTGTGCACCACGGGGCCTTAGTTTGCAGAGAAAAATGAAATCCCCAGCAACCATCACCCAAGTTTCTCTCTAGGATTACTCTGAACATGTTCAAGTACTGTTCGGTGAGGGCAAACGTCTATTCATCACAAGCATCAATAAACGAGTACCATATTATTCCTAATCAAGCCCTTCCTATCCCAGTGCTCAAGAAAGCAAGTGCCACTTGGTGTGTGGTTGAGAGAAGACATCCCGTGTCTGGCTCAGACCAGAATCTCTCTACATTAGAATACACTGCATAATTACCACAGGAGAAAAAAAAAGCCAAAAAACCTGCAGTCACAGTGCCTCATCCTGCATTGCCCCTAGTACTGCATGCCCATCCAACCCAGTAACCTACAGACAGGAATCCAGAGTCTCATTGGCTTAGATTGTACTTCACCATGATAGTACATGATAGTTGGCAACTCTAAACTTTCCTTGTATTCGTTTCTTATATTACTCTATAACAAGCTCAATTGTTTGCCTTCTTCAGACTCAGTAATTGAAGTCACATACAGAGGGTAGATATCCGATTCTTAGTGCAGTTCTTTGTTCTGCATAAACTCACATTCCCATCAAAAGCTCAGAGATGAAAGTAACAGATCACAGGTGCTGTTTGGAACTCAAGTGTTATTTATGGATAACAGAGTACAGTGAAAGAAAAAATGAGCGTGAAAGCTAGACCAATTCAGACGCCATCCCAAGACGAGCCATGAAAAATAAAAACTTTTTTCTCTTTTCTATATTATCTCATATCAGAAGTTCAAGTTTATGAATTATTGAATTGGTGAGTAATTTGCCCCTTTAAATTGCCTAACTTTGGCTCCGAGGAGTCATGTCACTTCCTCTTCATGTCAATGTCACGCATGGCTGAGTTGCCACAATCTGCCTCGGCCACTGGAGCTCAAGCCATTCAGAGCCATCAAATCAATTAGAACAGGCGCCGCTGTCTTACACCGCTACCGAGTGATTGATAACAAAACCTGCCTGCTTTCAGTTCTCATCTGACAGCAACAACCCACCCCTGCCTGCTCACACAGGCGTTCGTCATAAATCAATAGCAATTCTACCATGCAGAGAGATACTGGACTCCCTCACGCCAACTGGTCTCGTTCTGTTTTCAAATTTAAGATACGTATATTAGGGTTAAATGTCAAAGGTTTACTGTTTAAATTGTCTAATATAATAAGTAAGTAATGTGATAATAAAAATATTTACTTCAAATAAGAATTTAACACAAAGTTGGACGAAGGCTTAAGCTAAATTTAAATTCAACTTTAAAAGTGAATCATTAGAATGTTAAATGACTTTATATTCAGAAATTTTAGATATAACAGAAAATGACATTTTATTTCAGAGCACACATAATATTTTTGATTGACTATTTAAAACTATTCAAATAAACAAGAAAAAGAAGAATTTTTTGGTGCATTTCAGCAATGTCACTACAAAAACCAAAAACTTAAATGTAATATCAATAAGCAATAAGTGCTGAATAGTACTCATATATATAATATTGTACTTTGTAGATAGAAAAATATAAAAATTTCAACACAAGTTAGTTATAAACTGTAGCCAGCACACTTAAAAACATTTTTGCTCCCCCCTACCTTGCTATGTGTAAGAAAGCAACATAATCTAATCTAAGAATCTGGAGAATACTGTGAAATTGGTTAATAACGTTAGTGTCCAGTTTTCAACATCTAAAATGTTTAATAAAATATGTATATAATTGACATCATACTAGGTAGTATGCTAATTGAAATGGGGATGATTCTTGCAGTCACTTAGAACAAAAATGTGGAAGATAATGTTATCAAGTTATATATAGAAGGCACCATCAGAAGAAAAGGATACTATATATTACAGGGCATTCTTTTATGACAAGAGGCAGGTGTTTTATATACATGTTATCATTGGCCATTTAGATTTCTAAAGTCAGATCATGTCCAACTTACCTAAAGGCAAGGTACATATTAAAGAAACTGAATTTGAAATAATTTCTGTCTAGTTTTTCAACACATGAATCATAACTGAGAAATTATTGTGGGTTCCATGAATTACTGTGGGAAAAATATTGAACACAGAAAAAATACTGGTGCCAAGTTGACAGGTAAATAAAATAAGCATAAAATGAAGAAGTGATGTGGGATTCTCCTCTGCATGCTGTGAATACCACTGGTTAATAAACTGTCTTGGGCCTGTGCAGGGCAGAATAGAGGTAGGCGGGGGAAACGAAACTGAAGGCCAGGGGAAAGAAGGCAGAGTCAGAGAGAAGCCATGTAACTCTGCTGGAGACAGACACCGGAACTTTACCTGGTAAGCCACAGCCTCATGGCCATACACAGATTAATGGAGATGGGTTAGTTTAGGACATAAGAATTAGCAGAAATATGCTTAAGCTATTGGCCAAACAGTATTGCAAATAATATGGTTTCTGTGTGGTTGTTTCAGGGCTGAGCAGCTGGGAAAACAAGCGGCCACTCACTATATATAAGGTTACATCAACCATCAAATAAGTGTCCTGTCTATTACCCTAAGTCAGGTGAGATATAGGTCTCTCTTTTCAAACACCAGCCATGTGTGTGCTGTATAAGTATGACATATCTTCATTTAATAAACTATTCTCTTAAGTTATCTTTTTTCTCATCTATGAAAATGGATTTACCTAAAAACCAGTGCTTTTAGATTTACCCTAAATACTAGAACACTGCAGTTGATAGCTGCCCATCAAATGTTAGTTTTATTTCCTTTTTGCACATAAATCTGAGTGCTGCCATTTTCATACATAGAAAGCATAGCTATGTTCATTTGAAATAGAATAGTATCAGATTTAGAGAATCCCTGGCCTGGGATTTATTTAGAGATTCTTGTTAGGAAAGTGGCTTTCCAGTGTGAGAGGACTGTGACAGCCATAAGATCCATGCAAATGGGGCAGTGAGTGGCCAGTTGAATGGAGTAGAAAGGGCATGTGACAGGAAGTGACAGGAGCCAGCAGAGGGGCAGTGAGGCCAATGCCTAGACAGATCTAAGCAGGAAGACTAACAATGGATGATTACTCCCCTTGGCTGATGCCGCTATGCTAAGTAGGTCCTGGCAAAGATATGACCTACTACCACATAGTAACACTACCAAAAATAGAATATACATGAGAAGACCTATTTCCCAATTGTTTATGATTAAAACTTACAATCTCAATAGTCCATAAAAGGCAACTTTAAATGGTATCTCTTGTATAATCTATCCATCTATAAAGCTTGCAGCACCCATAATCCTCTTTAAAGATTACATGTCTCTGCATGTGTCTGTGGAGGCTAGAATGTGTCGGATCCCCAGGAATTGCAGTTACAGGCAGTTGTGAGCTTCCCAATGTGGGTGACAGGAACCAGACCTAGGTCCTGTGTAAGAGCAGCAAGTGCTCTTAATCACTGGGTCATCTTTCCTGTCCCAATAATGGACCTCTTTAGATTAAGTCAGCACTCAAATCTGTGCTAGACACAGGTACAGAGTCAAATGAGAGTCAGCCTGACCACTATAGACATTTCCCTCGTGCCTGTTTGCACCGTTTTCCCTGCCATACCATCTGTCTATAAAAACCAGACTGTATGTCCAACCAATGATTTTCACCCTTTCAGAAGGCTTTTCTTCTCCATTATCTTAAAGAGTGAAGCAATACAATTGCATGTATTAAGAATATCCTCGGATTGACATTTAAACTCCTTTCTTACCAGCCTCTCAGTCTCCTCTGATCATTCTCTGAAGAACTATTCCTCATGCTTAAATCCCAAGTATCAAAATTAACAACTGTTAGGAGAGGGATTAAGAAAGGGATTTGAAAGTTTGAATTTGCATAGAGTTAAGAATGTGATTCTGTAGAATAATGTGCTGTAGAAAATAAACGAAACACATTCCATCTACTGAATTGCAATGCGAGTCTTGAATGTATTTGGCATCCTAATACTGAACTGTTGGATGCTTCATGCCATAGTAGAAAAACCACACCACAACCAAGAGTCAGGAATTCTTTATTCCATATGTCCAATGTGAGCATGTCACTTAACTCTTCTGTGTGTTCACGTTATCATGTCAGGAACACGAACAACAAAATGTGTCATCACTGTGCTGATTTTAATATGGATGATGACACCACAATAGGAGCATCTGAGTGTCTGTGGTGGCCCATGCCATTCTAAGTATTACTCTGAGCAAAGCAACCTGCAAAAAGCTTTAAATAATAAAATAAAATTCATTTATCCCACAGAAACCTAGGAAGCCTGTTTATTTTATGGCTCTTACAGATGAGGAAGCTGAGGCATGGAGAGATCAAATATCAAAACTGAATTGAGAAATAAGTGACAGTTATCATCTTAGCAAAAGGAGAGATGTGTGGCCACTAGGATCATCTTAGCAAAAGGAGAGATGTGTGGCCACTAGGCTTTAACACAAAAGCCTGCACCTTCAGAGGCTTTAATAACTATTACCCCTACCCACATGAACACCGAGAGGGGGAAAGATGAAGAAGGGCCACGCGGTTTCACTCTCATCCCCAACCCACTTCAATCCTTCCTCACTATTTCCAGCAATTCAGAGCTAAGTAGTGTTATCTAAAATGGTCAGGCTATAATTTAAGCACAGGGAAATGGGGATAAGAAAAGGAATGCATAAAGACAGATGAAGACATTGCTTCATGGTAGTTTATAGCTTGAATTTTATGTTTGTATATTATGCTGATATTTGAGTAATTTTGACAATTCATACTTCATACATCATGCTAAGGAAATGACAGATTTGTAGGTGGCCATTTTCAAAGAGACTATTACATTTTCAATGATAATATGCTGGAATGAGGAAAAAAGGACTTCATATTATAGAAATTGAAGGAATTTCATATAGAGTTGAAAAGTGTAGATTCTATAAGGGACATTGAATGGCTCCCTGATGGCCAAGCAGTACAATCTGCTGAAAGAGTGGAGACGAGCTTGGGAAGACATTTGGAGTATCATGTTTTCAAGCTATGGAAACTTATATAGCATGAGAACACTGGGATTCAGGAAGATCTTCTCACACTGTGGGTAGAATGGTGACCAAATGCATTGGAACAGAGAAAACTGGAGGGGAGAGTTACAGGAATATTTCTACAATTAAACAGTGTCAATACGAGGCGTGACTAAACAGGGCAGCAGTACTCACAGTCAGAGAGGGTCAGATGAGTGGTCCTGAGAAGATGGGATGCACTGAATAGGGGAAGGATACGGTGTGTGTGGTAGCAGGAGACCTGAGTGTTTGAATACAGGGATAGTGGGGAACAGTATGTAGTGGGGCTGACATGGGCAGAGAGGGAGCTGTCCTCCAGCAAGGGATGGAAATGAGTAGGTTGGATCATTTGCCTTGATAATTTGAAGGGAGCTGTGGGGAGACCCTTGAAGTGGACTAGAGAGGGCTAGGTTGAGGAGGCATTCACCCTCCTACAGGTGACAGACTAACTTGAGGAAAGCCCCCAAAAAGTTTGGTCTACTTTCTGAACATTTGAAAAAAAATGTGCCCTATTACTATTTTTAATAATAGCCATTCAAGATCTCCTCAGAAAAAGGCTTCTAGCCATTGGGATCTAAAGCAATCACCCCATTCAGAGTTACATGGGGATACTTGGGGAATTAATTGGATATTTGTAAAGCATTTTCATTTCCTTTAAAGTTTTTATTTATCATCCATTTACATATATTTAAATGCAGTTAGAAAAGCATATTTAAATTCAATTTCCCTTGAAATTGCCAAGGGACAGCAACAGGGAAAATTAAAAAAAAAAAAAGAGCACTGTAACAGGAAAAAATAGTCTTATGTACCCTACAGGCATCACTGCTACTTCCTGTCTCAAAATACACAATACACAATACACACACACACACGTGCGTGTGCACAGGTACATAAGTACACACACATATGCAAACACACACTTAACTAAAATTGTGGTAATCTATACTGTTATGAATAAAAGGTAAGACCAAAATTTTACTCCTCTGTAAAACTCTAAATTAAAATTGTATGGGTGTAAGATATGCTGTTTTTTAAGGAAATATATTGTGCATTTTCTTATGTATCCAACTATTTATAAAAATTGTAGTAACAACCAAGGTTTTTTAGCAATGCCAGTAAGCCTTAAACTAGATGATAGCATCACTGGACAGATGATATCAGTTAGATATCTGAAAAAACTATAATCTAGGGACAAAAGGCTTTATGAATAGAAAGAAATAATACCCACTTCAAGTTCCCTAGTGCATTCTATCTTCTGGGCACTCCATTAATCTAAGGAATCAGAGGTGAAGAATACACATCTTACTAGAAGACTTGATCACACGAAGAAGCAATCAGGCTTTGAAGAGGCACAGAGCAGCAATGTCTCTTTTTGGCCAGGAGCAAGGCAGATACAGAGCCTGGAAGGTACCATCTGAAAGGCGGCTTTGAGGCTGCTTATGTTCCTGGACATTGGAGGAGCCACAGTCACAGAGACTGACTGAAGAAGGAAGCAAAGGGATGTTGGTAGAAATGGCTAAAGTACAGTTAACAGGCGTCTGCTTCAGGATGGTTTGTTTGCATGGCTGCTTTCACAGGCATTGGCAACATTAGCTTGCTGGGAAGAAAGAATGTTAAAACTTATGCAATTCTTTGTCTTTCTTTTTTGCTTATAGCTTTAAAGTAGAGCCCGAGGCTTGTCATCACATGTCACAAAAGCCACAAAAGTAAAAGATAAAGAAAAACTGAAGAGATATGGGGTGAAAACACAAATCAGCAGAGGACAAAAGTATCTGAACTGTGATTAATGAATTATGCAATTTAGGGGTTAACTGTCTTTCAAAAATCAAATTCCAAATATTAAGCAATCTCTTCTGTTATATCTGGAGATCTTTATTCACAAGGAGGGATCTGAAAAATCTCAGAAGGGATATTTCAGAGGACTGTGTCAAGGATGCTGTGTTCTTTCATGATCTAGGTGAGGAGAGACTGTCTGGTGGCTCTAGGGATACTCATGGACAACTAAGAATTAGCTACAAGGCAATGGTGATCCAAATCCAAGTATAGGTAACAGATGAGGCAAGGCAGTGCAGCACAGATGAACATGTACCCAGCACTGCAGACCTTCCATATGGCCAACAGCTCCTATCAGGCTCAGGACAGGTTGACAGAGAAGCAGTCATCCAGCGCTGTTCTTCTCAGCTCTGGAAACTCTAACAAACGGATATGAGGTTCAGGCATGTCTAAGAACTGTTTTTAGATGAAGACATTTTCTACCTATTTTATCAAATGACATAGCCTCTGGTTAAGAGTTTTCAATGTTCCAACTGTGTTCTAAGCTCTAAGCAAACTGGAAGAACGTTGACTAAAAAGGGATATTTGCACCCACCAGCTCTTAGAATGATAATCTTTTTTTTTTTTTTGGTACTCTAGGCATTCTTAAAGAAAATGACCTCTAATAAATGGTAATTCTGTCCATGTTCTTGATCACTTTTCTTCCCTTTAAACTCACTTTCAGTCGAGATGTTACCAATGTACCATCATTTCATTATACGTATCTTTTCCTTTCAAATATTTTCAAGTTTTGTTTTTAGAGAAAAGCAAACACACACATACACACACTTTGCCTCACTCTTAAAAATCTATACAATTCTTGATTTCTACTGAAGCCCTTTTTTATGTTGAAATTTGATGTTAAAGTTAAGAAATATTATTTCAGATAATTATATCCCAAATCTTCCATTTCAAACCAAGGGAATCTTAGCTTTACAGTAAGTTCTTGAGAAATTTGTTTCAAAGTAGTTGGTATCCACTACATCCAGAGGTTCTGATTCAGTAGCTCTGGCGTGAAGTACATTAAAGAAAAATTTAAAGGTAACTAATGGGTATGCTCATACAAATGCACACAACAATAACACAGCGGAAGAACAAGAAAAAGCAGCAGCACAGTCACTGCCCAGTCGGCCATGTAAGAGCAAGGCTCAGAACTGCCAACAGAGTATTTCTCAATTATGTAAGATACAACTTAAATAATAGTATATTTTCATATAATAACTAGCAAGAAAAAATGATTTTTTGTTTTAGAAATAAACAAGTGAACTACCATCACCCCCAAATTATAAAGTCATGCTGAGATGCCAAAAAGATGATTTAATTAGTAGTTAGGAACTATTCACTTTTGTCTACTTAATCACAAGTTGTTCAATGTTGGGCACAATCAGAAATAATTCAGATAAATTTTTAAGCTGTGAAGTTTGACATATTTGTCTGTAATTTAATGAGAAAATGACTGAAAACAGCAGTTAAAACAGCAAAACAAACCCATTCTAAACAAGAAAAGTAAACAAGTACCATCAGGTTGTCAAATAGCTAATGTAGGAGTAACTGATGTTAATTACCAATATGCGGGGGTAACTCAACAATCTAGTTTAGCACATACACACACACACGAGAATTTTCCCTAGCGATATGATGTTGATGTAAGGGAAGAAACACTAGCCTTTTAAATCCCTACTTTTGAAAGTGATGGTGTGAAGGGCTGCCTCCCCCTACAGAGAGGAATGGTCCCTCTATGATGGCCCACCACCCTTTCTGGGATCAGAATGAGATGATCATGACATTCCATTTTTTCAAATTTCCTTTATTTAAAAGGTTATGGACATAGATTTGATTGTATGACAAATAAAATAGATCTTTAAAATTCATATCATCTATTCCCTTATTCTTCTAGTCTAGTGTTACTTCAGAGGGCTGCAACTTTGTCTTGTCAGGACTTGCCTGAGGAATCTTGAGTTTGAAGACGGCCTCAGAACCTTACCAGCAAGGCTCTTGAGCTATGTTCTACCTCCACACACTGTTTCCTCAAGAGAGAGAAGTTCTTATATTCAAATGCTATCTAGGACTGCAGGCTTCTTCTTGCAGAAGCCCGTCTTGTCAGTATACAGAATGAGGGGAGGAAGAGCAATTTGACTCCTGAGTTTTCTTTCTGCCCGGGAATGCAAGTAGACTATTAGGCAAAGAGAGAGCCCAGGTTAGAGGTCTCCATTGGGTCCCTTCCCTAGGAGCTCTGGGAATCCTGCATAACAGGTAGGAGGAAGAGAAAGTTTGGGAGCCAGAGGTGCAGAGGATACCTGGAGAATAAGGGACTCACCGGGGGCTCACTGAAACTGAGGCAGCACTGTGGAGGTTGCATGAGTGTGTGCTAGGTCCTCTGCATCATGTTATGGCTGTGCTGTTGGCTTGGTGTTCATGGAGGACTCCTAAAAGTAGGAGTGTATGTGTGGGTATCTCTTATACTTTCCACTGATCTTGGGACCCTTTTTCTCCCACTCTGTTGCCTTGTTCAGCCTTGAAACGAGAGCTTGTGCCTAGTCTTATTCCAGCTTGTGATGCTGTATTCTGTTGATATCCCTGAGAGACATGTTCTTTTCTGAAAGGAAATGAAGAAACAGTGGATCTTGGGGAGAGGGGAGGTTGTGGGGGTGCTGGAAAGAATGAGGGACGGGAAGCTGAGGTTGTGATGGATAGTACGAAAGGAAAAAGAAATTTGAAAAAAAAAAAAACGCCGGAGTCTTTCACTAGACATTATCTGGCAGAACAGAGGCACAGCATAGCCATGTTGTGTTGTTTTAGCTATTCTACCAGATAGAAACTGCGTAGTTCTACAGTGTAGGCATTGGAACAGAGTTAGCAGTGGCCACAGTGCTATCCCCAGAATAAAGCTGGTAGGAGTTCTATGTCCCACAGAATGGCTCCCCTGTGACATTTGTGTATTATGTACTCTATAATCAAAAAAGCCACATCATATTCAAGTTTTAGGTCTTTCATCTCTCTGGATATAAGGAGAAGGACTTTACCAGAGCAAGGAAGAAGAATCTGCCTGACATTATGGAATCAATTCCACATATCATGCTAAAATGCAGTGTTTGGGAAGTGCAGACAAATATTTTAGAATAGATGATTTAATAAAAAAAACTTTTATCAAAGAGATTAGGGCGTATCAGAAATATCTGCATATATATTTTACAAAGATTTTAAAATAGTGCTTGTTATGTGGTTTGTAGAGATTTTCTTTATCAAGCACTAGGAACAGAGACTATACAAGTCTTAGAAGTAGCAATGAGTCCATTACAAGCACTTTCTCACAGAATTTATGGAATGATTTCTACTTTGCCGAATGAATGGAACAAACTGGGTTTGTATTTGAAGCACACAATTTATTATGACCACCATGATCAGAAGTTAAATTCTTTGGAGGCCAAAAATGATATTCTGATAGTCCACAAGAGCAGGAATGAAGACAAAATATTACAAGTGGGATTCTTTCCAGAAAAATAAAAATTTTATTTTATTCAAAATAGGTTTCCTTTCACCGTGCTTCATTTCATGTTTAGTTATGATTGGGAAATCGTCATACCAGTTTTGTCTGACAAGAAGCAAAAATTGCATTGATAGTCGGAACCATTAATAGCTACGCTATTAGCTCAACTCAATTCTAATAGGATTTTAGGCAGGATGCACCATCAGTCTGTTCAATTAGAAGCTACATAGGCTACATTTGTGCCTTAAAAACTACCTCAAAATTTATTGCTTTGTTTACACAGTAGCCGGTACAGTAAATTTTAAAAATCTCATGAACTAGCCATTTTTATGGGTCAGTACAACTTTAAAGGGAAGATATAATAGCATAATCATACCTCACACTTTTTCTTTAAAATTATGATGATTTTTTTTCTTACTCAAGTGCTTGTAGCAATTAGGTTTCATGATGAATTACTACTTGTCAGGTTTAAGCACATTTTCTCAAATTGAACTAGCTTGAAAGACCAAGCAATTGGTAGACATCACTATATCTTTTACTTTTCAAAAGGAGTGAGCTCTCATTTTTGCTGATTTTCAGTTTCAACTCGTTTCTGGCAGTTAAATCATAAGTCTCTAAATATAAGGGCTTATAAAGAGAAGGGGGAGTTACCAATACAAGCTGTATCTGTTACCTATGTGAATTAAAATTGGCTGCTTCTGACCAAAGTATTTTTACCTTAGGCCACAGTAAAGCAGTTTCAGATGGAAATAAGAATAACCATTGATCTGTTTCCTATAGCCTCTGGGCATTCTGATATTGAATGTAGGCCTGGATAAACAGTTGTTATGATTTGCCCAGCACCTACCCCTCAGGGGCTGGTGTCAAATTAATCTCCATGTCATCAGTGCCTTCGCAACAGGTCTTCAACAGTCTTCTCTCTCCCTCTAAGTCCCAGATCAACAGTTGTCAGGGTCTGAGTCAAGCTGTGCTTCTGCCCACATAGTGGCACTGTCAGCACTGTCGGCTGCTCAAATGATTTTTTAAGCAGAGCAGCCGGTTGCTTTCAGCAGCGATGCTTTTGGGGGCACTTCGTGCTGTTCACCCAAGTCTCTGGCTGCTCTACAACTGTGCTAGTTAAGGGATCGACAGAAGGAACAACAAATGGCTACAATTAGCATTCGCCCTGCTCCCGCAAAAGAATTTCATTGCTATGGCAACAGGAGTTGCCCAGACAACACAGGGCTTTGGCTTAGAACAGTGTACTGCGTTGTACCATGTATGGAACAAAATAGCCATGGATCAGGCTCTTGCTTCATGGCAAAGAGATCTCTGCCATCATATTTAAGTGTAATTAACAAGAGCTGATTTCTTAATTTGCAGAGCTCACCAAGGTACTGGCTGTTAACAGCCTAAGAACAATATCATTGATCCATTGTTTTGAAATTTCACAAAATGATTAAAGAATGATTAAATTAGATCCCATTCATATTGTCTTCTATTTCTAAACATCGTAAGAGGCAGCTAAGGCTGTTTTTGCTGCTTACAAATGCCTTTTCCCTTCTGTCAGTTCCATGATACGAATGTATATCTCTGACTAATGACTAATTAATATGCGTTACCTTGTATCTGGCTAGTAAACCAAGTTCCAGAAAGCTGTAGTTGCAGCAAGAAGGAACAATGTATCCAGGCAACTTACAGTAAGAGGTACAATTCTGAGGTCTTCCAAATCATTTAACATCAAACAGGAGAATATCTATCATACTCTTTTTGAAGTAAACTTTCAAAGCAGCAAAGTGGAAGTCCTTGATATCTGGCTGATGGCAATGGTATAAGTAAGATGGGACAAGTCTTACAATAGGCGTAAAAATTGGCCACTATTACAAAATCCTTGTAATTTAACTACCTATCTACCTGGACCAATGCTCCTCACAGGCACGTGAACCAATGTATGGATGCCATCCAGTTGCATTCTTAAGGAACCATGGGAGAGGATATGTCTAGCAAAGCAGAACAAGGCTACTTCTTGGCAAAGTTTTGGCACATGCCAGTTGTCTTTGTGAAATCCGTAGGACTCGGGTATTTCCAGAACAGTCTCTTTCTCAGTCACTGTACCCATCAGCAAGAGACACAACTGTAGCACTCAAAGCAGCTCGCATATCCTGAGTGCACAGAGCTTTATGTGGCTTGATTTAGGTCTCACAAATCCTATATAAGGGACATGTAATTCACGTTCACTGACAGACAAGGAAACTGAGGTACAGAGAGCCAGGACCTGATCACCAAGTAGCAAAGCTGGGATTTCAAGCCAAGTCAGCTCTCTAAGGTTTTGTTTCACTGACACCACATTAAGCAACGCTGTAATTTTAGATCTCCAGTCTCTTTTCAGAACTTAAGTACAAACTTTATAATGGGACAAATGTTAACGGAAAAAGGCATGGTAGCCAAGAAGCATAAGGATGCCAATCTGATCCTTAAATTTCTTCATTGTTTATCTAGGGATGTGGGTGAGTAGGGGCTAAAAAGAGAAAACCCAACTCTCCTGAACACATGACTTTTGATCAGGTTCATGCCTGGAAACATGCATGCAAACAGAAGCCTGCATTTATTCAGCATTTATTCAGCACTTGTTTTCAGGAATTCATGACTCCTTTAAAAAGTGTTCGTTTTACCAGTGGCATGTACTGCAAATGAGAGCTACACAGATTTTACTGCTGGGCAGAAATGAGGCTGCACGGAAGTGCCATCTAGATAACTCAGATCACACTGGGCTACTATTCCCTGCGTTGAAGACAAAAGTCAAATTATTTTAGGGTTAAAAACCCATTTTAAAAATAGAAATAGACCCACTAGAATAAGTCAGATTACTTTTATAGAGGTGAAGCGCAAATACTTGATTTCTTAGTAAGCTCAATTTGTGAAATTTCTGTTCTCAAAAAGCACTGGATATTATAGACACAATTTTAATGTGCAAGAATATTTGTAAACTGAAAACTTCAGGCAAAATGGAAAACAAAGCTTGTTATGACTCTAAAAATGTTAAACTAACACAATACCAAAAAAATACCAAGTTTTCACCATAATGTTATCTTGGGATCCAAAGTTATATTATATGGGAAAGATTATTTCCCTTTGAACACGTTTGAGCAGTGGCAGTCCTGAGAATATGAGACAAAAAAAGTGAAAATGGTGGCAAAGCAAATATCTTTCTACAACAATGCCTGAGGCCCAGTATTTTCCAAATAATATCTACATTTTTAGTTTTGATCATAATGAACCCCACCATTCATAATGAAACGAACACAGTTAAGCAAGTGCCTGCAAACAAACTCTACATCATTTTCTCTGATGTCCAATTCGTTACAAGCACACTCCTCTTGTACTTATGCACATTTCAGGGTAGCAGAAGCGGAATTATGAAAGTGTTGATGAAAGCATGAGGATCCAATATAACAATATTAAAGTGTCCTGAATGGCATAGTGCACTATGGAAATGGATTTTTCCCAAAAAACTTGTCAGCTCTTACGGGCTTAGAGAGCTCACCCTTGGCATTTACTTGTTTTAAATAAATCAAAAGAGAAGGGAAGAAGTACACAAATTGCACACATTTCTAACCCCTCCAGTCTAGATCTATGTACAGAAGCCTTACGAGGGAATTGTCCAGTCTTTGTCGTCAGACATCTTCACAGCTGTAGCTATTTAGTTCACGTATATGCTCAGGTCATGTCTCTAAGCTCACTTTTCCTACTCCTCTTCTGCACAAGAGGAAGTCAGCACAGCGAGAGCCACCCCACTACCCCTGTGCCTTCTCCTGATATTTTTTAGTGCATCACCTTAGAGAAAAGAACCTTGTGCTTGCACTCATAGACTGGCAATTTATTGAAATGATTTATAGTACAGAACTTGTTATCACAGATCTGAGTTCAAGTCCCGCTTCTGTCATTTGTCACCTTTATGATTTTGCACAAGTTATTTGGGATTTCTAACCCTTGGCTCAAACAATGTAAATGCAGCCCCCAGCAGTGTCTGGAGTGGTCAGTGCTCAGGTGTTATTCTTCTGGCAAGCTCATCTGAAAGGGACTCTGTTTTTTCCTGGGATGCCAGGAGCAAGCTATGCTAGTTTTACCACTTATCAGTTACCAACTGCAGACACAAATGTTTAAACTGTCTCTGCTACGTAATACCTATGATAACTTGTAAAGCCCCATTTTCATAATGAATAAAACATGGAGAATGAAAACGCTACACAATTTTGCATTTCGAGAAAGAAACTCTACCATAAAGTCCTGGGTTAGCCATACCAGGCAGGTCCGAGGACAATTACTCCATGCCACTTGTTGCTGTGGGACAATGGCCTTGCAACCTGTAAGGATCTGTCACTGGTTTGATTTAATAAAACCAAACTGATTGGCCAATAGCCAGGCAGGAAGTATAGGCGAGGTGACCAAAATAGGATAATTCTGGGAAGAGGAAAGGCTGAGTCTGCAGTTATCACCCAGACGCAGAGGACACAAGATGAGGATGTCTCAGTGATAAAAGGTACCAAGCCACATGGCTAAGACAGAAAAGAATTATCAGTTAATTTAAGATGTAAGAATTAGTTAATAAGATGCCTGAGCTAATAGGCCAACCCATTTATAATTAATGTAGGCCTCTGTGTGTTTCCTTGGGATTGAATGTCTAAGGGATAGGGCAGGACAGTAGCCTCTGTCAACAACTTGTAGTGTTACCAATATGTTAAACCAACTTCCAAATACCTTTCATTATCAATTCTTCAATACTTCTCATATGAACTCTTAGTATGTGTTATGTTCTATTAAGAATGTTACATTTATTACCTGATTTTAATCTTTATTGTAGCAAAGTGGACTGTGAACCCTAGGCTTAATTTTTTTATTTTTATGCATATATACTGTGTTGTGTATGCTGTGCATTCTCATTAGAATTAATTGACTTGGAGTCAGATTCAGCGCTCGTTTTCAATTATTTAGAAGTCAGAGAATGTTTCAACATGACACATATTCTAAGTACTAAATGTTCACTGATAATGAAGAAAATGTTCATGGCGAGGGCACAGCCAAGACAGCATCATTCACATCGTAGAAATAATTTTCAATAAAATTATAAAATATTAAAACTTAATGAGCACAGTCTCAATTAGGAAAGTGAAAATCTGTTCATTAAACTTGCAGATGATACTTAGTTGGGTGGGGGTTAAATGTTCTAGTAGACAGATATCGAATTTAAAATGACCTTGATAGATTGGAGAAATGGTTCATCAATATCAGGATGAAGTTAGTTGAGAGGAGTGAATGGAGAAACATAACACAGAAGAAGCACAAACACCATATGGACCATAGAGAAGAAAGCCGTGGAACATTCCTGGAGGGAGCAGAAAGAAGCCACAAATGAAATCATCTAGTGCTGACATCAGTGATTTCTAAATCCACCAGCACATTAAAAAACAATGGGTCAAAGCCATAGTGTCCAGGCTCTATCATGATAGTTAATTCGGAATATGTGGGCACGAGGCTACCTAGTGGGATTATTAAAAAGCTCTCTAGGTTAGACCCACAGCATGGCTTAGTGGGTAAGGTGCCTGTTGCCAGACCACAAAACCTGAGTTTGTTCCGTGAACTCACTGCCTCAATTCCTACAAGTCTTCTGAGATTGATGCTTAGGAAATGGTACATGTAAAAACACACACACACACACACACACACACACACACGTAAAGCAAACGAATAAAATAAAAAGACCTCTGTTAGGTTTTCTAACATGGACAGAGATCACAGAGTATGTAGTACGAGAACACAATCAAAGCCTTTGTGTGTATAGTATATGCATGCCTCGTTGTATGTGTGTGAGGATGTACCTGTGTAGACATGTGTTTGGAGGCCAGAAGCTGACATCAGGATATTTAATCACTTTCCACTTTATTTTTGAGACAGGGTTTTTAGCTGAACCCAGAGCTTGATAAGTGGATAGGCGATCTGGCCAGTGAGCTCTAGGGATCGCCTGCCTCTGTCTGGTCCACGCTGAGATTAAAGACTCATGTGTGCAGCATGCTTCCAAGTCAGTGCTGAGGATCCAAAGGTAGGTGGCCTCTGCAAGACAAGGACTTTACCTAATGAGTTGTGTTCTAACCCCAAATCATTATCTTTTCATCCATATGAAGAATCGCATACACACAAAACAGAGCTGTCACTGTGTATGATCAGGCAGGTGGAACATGGTTTACAAAGAAAAACTATTTAATATAAATTCTTAATGATGATTCAAAATACTAAAAGCAGAAACAAGATGATCTAGATTGCCAGTTCTCAAAGTATCTTTCCCAGACAAGCAGCACTTGACAATATTTAACGATGGCCAATTATCACTCCCTCTACAAACCTACTGCCCCTGTAGAAATCTGTGATCTTTGTATCTTACCCCTAGGTAATTCTGCTGTATGCTAAAGATGGAGAACCGAGGTTCCCAGGCAAGCAGGCAGCCTTCTGCGTTTATACAGGGCTTATTTCTATGGTAATTACAGGATTATCAACATGCTTTATTTCGAAAGCCCTTTTGAAATCCTCCTAGAAATCAGTGGGGTACACAGGCAATTTTTAAAAATCAATATATGAAAGCTTTCCATGTTATTTATTAAATAGATTCATATGTTAATTTCACTGGAAAAATATACTAGAGCTGTTAAAACGGTCTGGAAAGCAGCCTTAGTTGTGAGCTTGACTTCTTACTGTTCAACTTGCTAGGTGGCATGAAGTTGACTGGGTTTTTATGTAGATCCATGAAGCTGCTGCTTCCCCAAACCCTCTGGGGAAGGAAGTGCAAGTCCACCCGAGTTCCCAGCTATGCACCGTGGATATTAGGTCCATGTCCACTTTCACTCATCCACCTCTACCCCATCATTCCATGCCACCAAAAGTTGGAAGCATGCAATTTTATTATTGTTGGGTCAAAATATACGGATTAATATTATTTTTTGGCTGGTAACATTGAAGAGCCATCACAAATAGTAATATAACAGTTTATTTGAGTGAAGTTATAAGATGGAGGGGTAATGATGTTTAAGTTTCTGACCTTTTTTTGTTAATGGACTGCACAGTTTGTAGAGAAATATGAAGATTTCTGTCCATTTCTTCATTTCTGTTCTTTTTTTTTTTTTGATTTGTTTTTTTTCCAGACAGGGTTTTTCTGTAGCTTTGGTGCCTGTCCCGGAACTAGCTCTTGTAGACCAGGCTGGCCTCGAACTCCCAGAGATCTACCTGCCTCTGCCTCCCTAGTGCTGGGATTAAAGGCATGCGCCACCACCGCCCGGCTTCTATTCTTTTTTTTTTTTTTTTTTTTTTGGTTTTTCAAGACAGGGTTTCTCTGTGGTTTTGGACCCTGTCCTGCAACTAGCTCTGTAGACCAGGCTGGTCTCGAACTCACAGAGATCCGCCTGCCTCTCTGTTCTTTTTTTAACTTCACATTTTGTCAGTTAAAAATAATGATGGAGAAATATTTAATTTCTTAGCAAGTTGCAAACATTTTGTCAGATGGCTAAAAATCCTGAAAGTTATTCTCTATGGGGAGGATTTACTGCATACGTACACTATCTCAGGCTACTGGCTAGGTGCAATGTAGTGCAGTCCAACCTACTCAAGTCGACAATATCTACAAAACAAAATTCTTCCTGTCGGCTAGCCTACAGTGGTAAGAATTTTAGAGGCAATGTAGAAGCCAAACCCTAGGAGCGTCAAGCAAGCCCTAGGAAAGCTAGCTAAGGAACACTTAGTGATCCTTACTTTAATCCACTGGGTATCATCCAAACACTGTTAAGAATTTAGCCTCTCTGAAAACTACTCACAGCTAAATTATATATAGCACATCTGAACATTTTAAAATGCCAGCAATGTTTATAAATGAATTAACAGTAAACTTTACCTTCTCTTTTACGATTTTAAAATGTTCTGCTCTTCACAGATGTTTCTACAATGAAGAGACTAAATTAAACTGGTTTCTAGATAGACGCAGTCTATGCTTTACTTTCATTGGGCATTCTGATTACAAATGACACAACAGTTGGTGGCATCTATAAGTGGCACAAATAGTTTAAACACAGCCATGGAAAAAGTTCAGACACTGAAAGGAACATTTCAGGGGCTTGTCAGACCTTTGGCATTGGGACACAATGAAGGTCAAGCTTAAGGACCTTGCAAGGTTGGGCGGTGGTGGCGCACGTCTTTAATCCCAGCATTTGGGAGGCAGAGGCGGGAGGATCTCTGTGAGTTCAAGGCCAGCCTGGTCTACAAGTGCTAGTTCTAGGACAGGCTCCAAAACTACAGAGAAACCCTTTCTCAAAAAACAAAACAAAACGAACCGTGCAGCTGAGTTACAAAAAAATAAAGAATATCATAATGCTCTAAGGAAGTTCATGATTTTGTGTTCAGTCACAGCCATATTCCACTTCATGACGACTGCCTCAGATTGGACATACCTGTCAGTACTTGATTATAAATAAACGTTAATCAAATATGGATGCTCAATCTGCAAAAGCATAAAAATTCTAAGTGTGGAATAAAATTAAAAGTTTATATAGTCCAATACTGTATCCTGAGGAAGAAATATATTCAGGGAGGGACCTGAGGATACATATTCAGTGAGCCCCACCCCTTAGCCGCACTTCCATAGAATTGGCATTTAAAGATTAGTTTAGCTTCTACTTCATATAAATTCTTGTTAACTCAAGATTATCATAATTAGTACAATTCTCAAAAATAATATAAGATATATATAAAAGATAATATAAAATTTTGTGTGACACAAAAGAAAGCAATCATCTAGAGGCAACTATGTTGATGATCTGTCTCATGACATAAATAGAAAGATGTCATACTAGTACATGTTAATAAACAGGAAAAAGTAATTCAAATTTACCATAAAATTAAACCCACACATCATAAGTGAGTTACATTAAGAGTTTACCTGATTTGTGTTTATAGCTACAAACAGATTTGAGAACATATTGTACCATATTCAAGCAATATTTCTTGATTAACAGCAACAATTAAGTATAATGAATGTATATCAGATTTAGAGTTGGGAGGATCAATCTTCAAACATAGTTACATGGCAATTTACTCATTTCTTTTTCCATGTAGTCATTCATATATAAATTCACTACAAAAATGGTTTGCTGATGACTTCCCATGAAAGAGTTAATTTTTCTAGGATATTCTTGTAGAGTCAATGTGTAGCCAGAGAAGCATGAGGCTAGCTACCATATGGCTGCTATTATAGTACAAGGACAAGATAATAAACAGGTGAACTGAGGTGATTTCAACAGAACAGGATAAGCAGGTGGGGAATTTGATAACACAGTTGTTTTTTAATGTTAACATTGTAGGCCAACCATTCTT
This sequence comes from Microtus oregoni, assembly GCF_018167655.1. Taxonomy (NCBI): domain Eukaryota; kingdom Metazoa; phylum Chordata; class Mammalia; order Rodentia; family Cricetidae; genus Microtus; species Microtus oregoni. The sequence goes on from NW_024543060.1 coordinate 24,005,796, forward strand.
AAATCCCTCACTGAAGTATTGTTATGTGGATTTTAATGGTAACTTAAAGTGACATACAGACATTCAACTCTATGTTTGGCATGCGACTTTTGATAGAATTCTCAATAGGAGTACAGAGATACAGTTTAGCTTAGTGGCAGAGTACTTTCCCAGAAAAATAGGAAGACAGTACTTCTAGCAAAGCTAGCCAAGTTATAAAATGATACTCAAGTTACTTGTTGGGTAAATGCACCTGGAGTGCTGAAAATCTTATGCCCTGATCATAGAAGTATACACTGGCACAACATTGTGGGAAACTGGTAGGTGATGTTTCCAAATGTTCAATACACAAACCGAATGAAAGAGTAATTACACTTCTAAATAACTGACAGAACCAAAGAACACATCTAATAACAGAGTTCTCAGCAGCAGTATTTGCAATAGTCCAAAGCTAGAAACATAGCTACTAATGAGAAAAACATAGTTCTGTATAGTAAAATACCACACAAAAGAATGAATGAATTGCAACTTCATATAACAACATGGCTATGCAGCGTATTGTTTTATTTATATAAAGCATAGGCTAAAAGTAGATTATACTAGCACAGTCAGGTATATTTGGAATGTGAAACACTGGCTGAGAGGAGTTGGAAGGAGCTACTGTAGTTCTATTTTCGTTTCGATCTGCATGCTGGTTCCACGGTTAAGTCCATTTTGCAAACCTTAATCATGCCTCATACTCAGGAATTATGCACTTTTCCATATGTATGTTTTCTTCATTTAAAGTATATGCACAACATGAGGGAAAAAGCTAGAGTTTATATGGAGAATTTAAATCAAACCAAACATCTGCAAAGCAATCAAATACACACTGCCAAGCAATCTAGTGAAACAGAGGGAGTTTTACTATGCAAGAATGCGTGTATTTGTCTCCTATCACTCATTTGAGAAATAGGATTTTGTATTTCTTGCATGATGAAAACAGGGCTTAAGAAGAGCTTCATGTAAACTAGATGAGATTATAGGTAGGATTGGAGGGCTGGGTAAAAAGAGAACATGTGACTATACCACATGGGACTACAACTGAGGCAGAAACAAGGCCTCCCCTTTTCTGGGGGGTTTTGGAGACAGGGTCTTACTATATAGCCCTGGATGGCCTAAAACTAGCCATGTAGTCCAGGCCTGCCTCCATCTGTGGAGATTAAAGACGTATGCCACCAAGCCTATCAAAACCAAAGTTTTAAAACAGATAAACAGGAGCTCAGGGTCATGAACCACCATGGGGAGAAGGCTGCCAGCAGGCTATGGAAAGTGACCAGAATATGCCAGGTTAAAAAGTCATTCTCAAAGCCCTCTCTGATAATTAAAACATACAGATGCAGAGGAGACAGAGCTCATTTCTAGGACATAGTCCAAGTTTCTACAAGGCAGTCCCTAGACTCACGGACTTCCATTACCTCACTCCATTACTCGCCCTGAGCAGACTGTGTCTTTTATATTTAGACAAGAGGAAGAGAATTGAGATCAGTGGAAAAAGAGAAAGTAGGTTAATAGAATGGAGAGTAGTAGGCTGTGTCCAGTTTCCCGTAAGAGAGCAGCAAACAAAAAGGCCAGTGTTTAAGAAGTGATGAAAGCCTTGAGACTGATGAGAGAGGAAGTGGCTGCCAAAGGTCACGCTGTGGCAACAGGTCTGGCAGAGCCTGCCTTTGCTCTGTACAACCAGACCAGCTCTCCCCTAATGTGCTGGCCTCCACTTATTTCTGTTGTCTCATTTAAAAAAAAAAAAAGAGAAGAAAAGAGGCAGGCACATCTGCGAAGATGCCAAATCGCAATCAATTTTAAGTGCTTTTTTTTTTTTTTTTTTGTGATCATTCCTTGTCCTTTAGGACCCGAGGAGGACCAAGCTTAAAGCTATGAAATGACACCTTGGATTAAATAACACTATCTCCATGGCTTACCAAACACAGTGTAAGACCTCCTTAAAGTAGCTCCGTGTTCCGGTGTAGTGAGAAGACTGCTAACAGAACACGTAAGCTATTTGCCTGTAATCCTTGAGTTTGTAGAGGTCCCACGTTACTGGCTCGTCAGGACTAAACACAAGATGCTATTAACATGTTCAAAACTAACTCCGAACAGAATTTACTAGTTCTTGCTTAAGTGTGATATGTTAGCAAATGAGGATTATACTTTTATTTGCATATCATAATATTTTCTGCTACATAAATACTTTAACAGAAAAAGTATGTTTAGATAATTTAATAGGCCAAATCATCATATTTCAAGATAAAAAAGTTACCACGATCTTTTAACCTTAAGATTGTGACATCAGAGCCGATGAGGAGCAAATGGGGGACGAGCTGTTCTACTTAGCATTTTCAGTGTGTCTCCACTGTCCTATTCCTCTAGAAACTGGGATAAGGCAGCTTTTTTGACTAATTAACCCAAAGAGGTTTGACTAATAGAAGAAGATTGCAGGCATAATTATTTAAATGATCATGTACATAGAGCTTAATGATCATTATCATTTATTTTAATATTATTGCTAATAAATGGTAAAGCTGTTTAAGCTAAATGCTGTCACTTCACACCAAGTACATCATGGCCAACAGTTATAAATCCTAATTTATTTGGGAATCCATGAGACATTGTGGTTTCCCTTAACACATGCCAATGCTTACTTCAATGTACAGACCTTTAAAGAGGAGACAGTGTTTAGTATTTACGCCCTTATCTAGGGCACTAACAAGCAGCCATGCTGTTATTTCCCTCTATGCCATAGTCCCTGCTAAAACCAGCTGTATCCCAGGCTTTCAGGAGATCAATGTGATATATGAAAAGTCCCTTTTCTCTACAAAAGAGTCAATGATTGTATAACTAACACCAATGTTTCAAATGCTAATTTCATTCCATTCTCTTGCTTACTAGGATTCAGCGGATAGAGATTGCCATCAAGTTCTTATGTACCCCTGGAAGGCTACTTCTGCTCGAAAAGGCAGAAACAGTGAAGTGGTACTTGAGGTTTCCCTCGGCTCGTTTCTATTATTATTTTCTCTCAGCTTAAGAGTGACAAGAGAAAAAGAACTCAGAAGTGTGCTGCAAAATCAATGGCCAATGTTATCTATAGATACACACAAAGGTTGGAGGGCTATTTTATATGCAAAAGCACAGATATATATTTGTCTTGAGCAAGGGACACAGCCATTACTGCACTCTTATCATCTCCTGTTGTTCCTTAGGAATGCACTTTGAAGAGCAATTTAGCTTTTAGATTGCATATAAATAGTAATCTGAGGGCTAGAGTCTAAAGGTTTCTTTAGGTCTTATAGATTACTGGGAAAGAGAAAAACAAAGGGAAAAGAAAAGTACAATAGTGTCCATTAGGAAGAAGGAAGGCAGATATCTAGCAAAAAGGAATTTTGGGTTAATTGTTTTATCCCTTCCTCTCCTCCTTAAGACAGGGTCTCATGTGGCTTACGCTGCCTTTGAACCCATTATATAGCTGAAGATGACCTTAGATTTCTGATCCTCCATCCCCTTCTGAGTGCTGGGATTACAAGCACGCACCATCCTTATTAGATGTTAGGATGGAACCCACAGGTTTACTGCTTGCTAGGTAAACACTAGCAACAGTAACAACCCAGCCTCCTCATTATTCATAATAATGATAACCTTACTAGCTCACAACGTGGGGCTCTCCAAATGGATGCCTACTGTACAGCTCTCTGCAGAGTGAAGGGAGAGGGAGAAGCTGGAACAAACTTCCCAAGACGAAAGTGGCAGTATTTTACATGTTAATCTCGTTAGTGACATAGACCACTCCTTGCTGTGCCAGTGTCCATTCTTTCCACTGTAATATACTATTGTTTCAAGTTAACATCAGTGCCATGTGAGTTAAACTTATGTTGTCCCCCTGCCCAGTTTTTCCTGGTTTCATTATTGTGATTGCCAAGGGGGACAGTTAAGAGTTTATTATTCTATTTAAAAGAAGTTTTGTAGCCTTTTGTGTGTGTGTTTGTGTGTGTGAGTGTGGCTGTATATGTGTGGAGTGTACACAAGCATACATGTATGTGGAAGCCAGAGTTTGTTTTCAGATGTATTTCTATAATTGCTCTCCATCTTTATTGTTTGAGAGAGGGTCTCTCATTGTACCTCACTGAAGTTTAGGGACTCTGTTAGGCTGCTTGGTCAAGAGATACAGGGACCCACTCATTTCCAATCTCTCCTTTACCCTCATCCCAAGGATTAGGAATACAGGCTCCTGCCACTGCCCAGCCTTTTAATATGGTACTGGGGATCTCAATGTCTTCATGCTTGTGCTCCGAGTCCTTTACATGCTGTAATCTTTTAATTTTCAGGTATGTCTATTTTTTTCTATCGAAGAGATCACACTGATTCATGTATTTAAATAAGGTAAGGAACTATTTATAGTAAAAAGAATTAGTTTTGATCTTGCTTATTAGTATACTTGTTCAGCATACCTCTAAAAAGGTGTTTAAAAATTAACATTTTCTTCTACTGATACACGTGTTAGAAGAAAGATTACATGTGAAGAGTCGTGAGAAACTAGTATGTTCAGATGTGGTATACACTGTATGCTCAAACTTTTTTTTTTCCCAGACAACATATGGGGTACATCATATATTTTAATTTTAAAAGAGCTCAATTGAAAATAAAGTTAAAGGCTAAATCATATGCCAGGATCAATCCACCTATTGGAGTCTGGACTACCCTCTAAGCTGCCTGTGGAAACAGCTTGTTCCCAGTGTGGCACTGCTGGGATAGGGGAGGAGGTAGATGTCTTGGGAAGTGAGGTCTACCTTATGTCATCAGAGAGATGTTTTTAAAGGTGATCGTGAGGCCAAAGCCTTTTCTCTTTTGTGTGTTGTGATGACAATGTGATCAGTTTGCTCCACCATGTAACCTGCCTCAACAAAGCCAATACATGCTGACCAACAGCCAAAATAAACCTTTTTTCTTAATAAATTTATTATTTTAAAATTTTCTACAGTAACAGAAAGGGGACTTAAATAATAAATGCACTAGTTGAGATTTCAAATCACCAACTATTTGATTCTCAAGAGTGATTCCAGCTATAATCACTAGCAATAGTGGAGAGAGTGCTTGAACTGGTCTTCCCCTGTAATCAGATTGGTGAATACCCTAACTGTCATCATAGAGCCTTCATCCAGTAACTGATGTAAATAGATACAGAGATCCACAGCCAAGTACCAGTCCAAGCTCTGGGAGTTCAGTCGAACAGAGAGGGAGGAGGAAAATTTGAACAAGGTGGGTCAAGATCACGAAGAAGAAATCTACAGATACAGCTGACCCAAGCTCGTGGGAACTCACGAACTCTAGACTGACAGCTGTGGAGTCTGCATAGGACCAAACTAGGCCCTCTGCATGTGGGCAACAGTTGTTTAGCTTGGTCTGCTTGAGGGGCCCCTGGCAGTGGAACCAGGATTGATCCCTAGAGCCCATTCCTTATGGTGGAATGCCTTGTTCAGACTGGATGCGGTGGGGAGGGGCTCATTTATGCCTCAACTTAATGTGCCAGGCTTTGTTGACTCCCCACGGGAGACCTCTTGGAGGAGTGGATGGGGGATGGGTTGGATACTTTGTATGTGGACAACAATTTTGAGAACTGGTTTCTCTACATTCAATGAAGGAAAGTAAAATAAATGAAATATCAAAGTAAAGCTCAAGGTGTCCCAGAAATCAGCACTTTATCTGCAAGTGCCATTTTCTTCAAGAGCTCAGATAATGTAGTTGGTGCATGCCTGGAAGAAACTCAGCGGCATTCAGGTCCCCACTATTCCTGTTCTAATGCCATCCACTGATGCGACACAAGTACAGAGCAATGCCAAATCACACATTCATGTGTGATGCTCTAAAAGGTTTCATTATTTCCCTAAATGATCGCAAATTTTAAATAAAAATACCCTCTAAAACTGTAATGAGTCTTGTGGGCCTGTGTGCTAACCCCTCTCCATCTGCTCACGGCCACCAGAACTCTGTATCATGTCTGGAGTTTGTCAGAGCCTTTCGGCCATTGAGGACAGGCTGCCCTTGGTTACAGGGTCTAAGAAGCACCGTGCCTGCATCTTTTCCTCTCAGCCTTCACACAAGCAGTCATCTTCTTTCCCCCAGACCATCAGTGCAAAAATTATCTTCTGTCTTCCTGATTGATTTTCTTCCACATTCCCTAGAGGTTACACATCATCCTTCACGACCCTTTCCTCCCACACTTCCAGGATGAGATTTTATATCCTAGTTTTCAGGGGAAATCAATATGATATGTGAGACCTTTGAACTCTCCTCTATAAACAGTTACTTCCACTTCTAGTGCAACATCCCCCCTTTGTACTGTCCAAGGCCGATCAGCCCTCACGGCTAAGTCACCAGGAGCTTCACCCTTACTACTGAATTTCAAATTCTTACCTTCATAGCATCTTTCCTTCTCACTACAAAGGTAGTACAATGCAGGCAACTCTCAAGGCATACACAGCTCTCCAATCCTAACTATTAGTCTTTACACGCACCCCTTATACGTACTCTTCCGACCACCAAGGCAGCATGGTTCTACTTCCATTGTCCTACCAGGCCTTTCTTTGTGCCCTTCTATACAGCCTGCCTATTGTTCATTCAGTCTTGCTGATATGACCTTTTAGGCTGTGGTGACTGTTCTTTCTCTTGGCTTCTATAGACAGGAATGGTAGATTCTAAGGAGACTCCTCCTCCTTTGGTTTCTTTCCTTACCTATTACATCAAAGTGGCATTGAGCCTGCAAAACACACCTTCTTGCCAATGGGACTGAGACCACAGCGCTAAACTCTAAACTCACCCAGCTAGCCTGCTCTGTAGTCCCACTCTTCCAATGGGTCTTCAGTGTTTAATCCAAGTACTGTAGATCTGCTAGGTATTTAACATATTCTTACATTTTTTTTTACTATAACAATGAAAATTTAGTCTTTAAACAGCAAATCAGTATAACAAAACAACTTCCTGTAAGTTTTACATACAAAATTATCACGTCTGTAATTTTGTCTGTCAAGTTTTGTATCTGGAATGTGTTTCCTGTGGGTTGTATATGACCACTGTTTTAAACAAGAGCATCCGCAATCACGCCCTGAGAAGAGAAACCTTCTGAGATGGGTCTATTAATATTCCCTTCTATAAGGGGTCATCAGTTCCACTGAGATCTCCTTCCAGCCATAAATCGCCCTCCTCATGTGCATCTGGTCCTGAGGGATGTGGGCGCGGTAGGAGCTGCCAGTGAATGACCTCGCATGAGTAACCCCAATACACTCACTGCTTCACCAAGTTGAACGTGGATGGAACAGTTTCTTTGGTCTGTGAATGCTCTATCTGGGATGGATATTTCTCTATGTCTCCTCAGGAAAAGTAATGCAATAGCAATCAAACAAAATCAATAACTATTGCATTGTGAGCAATTTGGTAAAATCAATAGATCTTTTCATATCTATAGGTGGGAAAATCCAAATTTAACAGTTAAATGAAAGTAGAGTTCAGAGACTTTCTAACATCTATTCATAGACTCCTTATAAGCCACATTTTGAACCTTATTACAAGAAAAAGGAGGGATTCGGAATGGGCCAAATTTTTTAAAGAGATTATCATAATCACAGTCCACTATGAAACACAAACAGAAGAGACATGTTAATCATGACAGCAATCTCAGGGAAGTCAAGGACATTATTTTCCTTATACAATAGTTGCTCATTTTCTTTTCACTCAATTTAGCTCAGGCTTTAGCATACATTTGTGAATGCTCATTACTCGAGACACATTTGCTGTTTCCTGCATAAATGGCCTTTGAAAACAATTTGAAATCTTCACTACTTGAGAGTTTTCCGGGGTGCTCATGCTTAAGAGTCTGCCTGATAATGACTATGACAAAAGGTTGCCCTGCCCTGACTATAAAATTAGAGAAGAAAGGCCTTTGCTGTCTACCCCCAGTGCATTCTTACTCTGGCAGGAGCCCTGCTGGTGTGATTATTCTTCTTTTGCTTGACTACATAGTAAATATAAGAGACTGATATTTGAATAAAATCTGAAAAGCACCCAAATTGGTTTATGTTCCTGGACTTAAAAAAAAAAAACCAACTTAAAATATCTAATTTTTTGACAGTTACAAGTAACATTTAATTCTGCTTGAAAGCCCAAGCATAAAGGTGTCAAAAACAATTAGCATTTTAATAGCTCCCTTTCTTAGGTTATTAGGCAGGCACAAGTTCATCAGCAAGAGAACAAAAAATCTTCTCAAGCAAATAAGCCAATAATACTTAGAGAAATCATACAATTTCACTACATTGTTCCTTATGCTCTTTCTGTATTAAATAGGATACATTTAAAAGAAATAATGGAAGTTGTCACCTCTAGCACTGTGATGACGTTCTCTTGGCAGGGACTCTTTTTCTGTTGGGCTCCTTGCTTTTTTTTTTTTTTAAATATTTATTTATTTATTATGTATACAATATTCTGTCTGTGTGTATGGCTGCAGGCCAGAAGGGGGCACCAGACCTCACTACAGATGGTTCTGAGCACCATGTGGTTGCTGGGAATTGGCTCCTTGCTTTTAAAGAAGCCAATAGTTAGCTAGCTCTCAGTAGACACCCCTGAAAATCTTTGTGATTTCCTAATTCTACCCCAGGCCACATTCTTGCTGCTGAAGGAAAAGAAAGGTAGAGAAGGACCCACGACTGTATGGATTAGGGCTAAGCGTGGCTGTAGATGGAAGTTTTTGATGAACAGACACAAAACCTGACTTGTATGTCTCCCTTTGAGCTATTTTGCAGTGAAATATGCTAATCCAAAGATATTTAACTGGCTCCACATTTAATTCTGACTTCAAATCTTGAAGAGTGGCGGAGCAGCTGTGCCTAGAGGCAATACAATCTTATTTCTATAAAAATCTCTCAAAGCTCCATATATAAGTGGGAGTGTAAAAATAGATAATCAAATCCAAATTAAGGCTATTAAGAACTGATTTACTGTAAAGATAATATAGCAAAATTTTGTTTAGGTTATGGATGTTCACTAAAAATGTGTAATACTTGTTTGCCTAAAATTTTGATTATGTTTTATCTTATTTTGTCACAGTTAAATAGTTTTATCATTAGGGTTTTTAATTGCATATAGTTTGTAAAAATCTTTACTGATTACTCTCTATCCATTTAACTGGGGAAAAAATACTACTGTACCTCTTAATGAAAAGAAAAACCATCTAAATAGGATGCAATCAAATCACACGCAGATGCACCAAGAAGGGGTGACTCAACAATTCAGATTTGTAGCCTCTGTCACAAAAGAAAAATATCCAAGGATGATAGCATCTGTAATACTTGGAAAAACACTAGCAACAGGGGTGTATCTTAGGTTACAGAGAAAACAAATAGTTAAGAAAAGAAAACAGGATACTTGAGACCTTACAACTGTTTAAACCTTCATGATGTCTGTGATCAAGTTCTGCAGACAAGCACTACTGGCCAGCTCCTAGAGAACCCCCTCCTTGATGTTTCCTGCCATTCCCTCTCTTCTTACTCATCCTCCACTGAGTCTACTTCTCTAGGGTTTCTTCTTTTGTTATAAAGGTTCATCATTAGACAACTCATTGGCTTATAAAAGACTAGCACTCCTCTGCGGCCAACTCTTTCTTCCTGTCTTAGAATACCCAGTGACACTTCCCCTCCCTTGAGCAGTTCACTTGGCCACTGAAAGGACCTTCTGAATGTTTCCCTTCCGCTTTTCCCTGTCCTTTCATTTCTATGTTCATTACTCAAATATGAAACGAGTCCAAATCTCTTGGCCTGGCAACAAATTCTCAATGTTTCTCTTCTCTATGTGACCCTTTGCTTTCAACCAACCAGATAATTCATGAACCCTAATTCAGAATATAAGATTTTCATTAAAAATGCTTTTAAATTTTTATTAGGCTTAACTGAAAGATTAATTTGATATCTTCTCTAGGTTTGGACTTAATCACTTGTTTCCATCAGCAGATATAATCTTTCCTTCATTTTAATGTTAAACATTCACGATTACATTACGGAAGGGTTTAAAAGGATCCAGAGCCTGTCAGGGAAGATCCAATCAAGACTATATCCTACCTTCCACACGTGATCCAAAAGCCTTCCAAGTTCAGACCAGTGGTGGTCAAATATCCCCTTATGATGAAAAACAACATTTAAGGGAGGAGAAGAGGTTACTTGTACTCACAGTGAGGGCATGAGCAATTGGCATATTAAATTTCACTTATGTAGGTAGCATTCAGAGACTTGACTTTGCTCCTAAGTATGCATTAGTTTTTCCATTCTAGCCTACACATAACAAAGTCTATTCATGTGACATGTTCTTTTTAAACATCTATGCTCTGACCATCAATCCAGCAGGGTACTGGACTATCACAGAGAATAACACAGGCATCCTGCAAGGTAGTCCTGACTCCACTTTACAGAACCCATGGAAGACAGATACTGAAAGGAATGTGGTAAGAACCGTGTCGTCATCCTACAGAACGGTAGGATGTTAACAGAAACCACTGATCCTCAGGTTCTTAGGGTTCAGAGGGGCCCTGCTGAGAAGGTGCACATACTGATGCTAGGGTGCACCCCTGCTTTCAGGTTCTGCACTTATTTCTGTTTACACTTGGAAACCATACCTGAAATGCTGAAGTTAAGTCTGAGTTAATCTTTCAGACATTCTGATTGTGCCAAAATTTTGTATATGCACCCTAGCATTTAGCAAATGAATAGAAATTACTACCAGTTCATCACGAACTAGACTGACTAGATGTTTATGATTTATCCATTTTTTTATTTCTCTTGAAGTTAGGGTTTCACTGTCTGGAGCAAACTGCCCTGACCTCGAACTTGCATACTACCTTAGTCTTTTGAGTGTTCGCTGGTTAGTTATTGTATTTTTTGTCAACTCCATACAAGTGAGAGTCATATGGTATGAGGGAGTCTCAAATCAGTAACTCTATCAACCAGATTAGTCTACAGGAAAGTCTGTGGAGGCATCTTCATAGTTAATAAATGACAGATGTGGGAGGGCCCAATCCATTATGGGAAGTACCACTCATGGACAGGCGGTCTTGGGATATACAAGCCACCTGTGCAGGTTAGGAGAGATGGCTCAGAGGTTAAGAGTATTGACTGTTTTTCCAGAACTCCTGAGTTCAATTCTCAGCAGCCATATGGTAGCTCACAGCCATCTATAATGAGATTTGATGCCTTCTTCTTGTGTGCAGGCAAACATGCAGACAGAACACCATATACATAATAAATAAATAAATAAATAAATAAATAAATAAATCTTTTTAAAAAGGCAACTTATGCAAGCCATGGAAGGCAAACCAGTAAGCAGGGTCCATCCACGGCTGCTACTTCAGTGCCCACTTCCAGGGACACTGCCCTTCCTTGAATCCTCGCCCTTATTTTTCTTCATGATGGCCTATAAACAGGAAGATGATTAAACCCTCTCCCAAATCTAAGTTGCCTTTGGTCACAGTTTTTATCACAGTGACAGAAAAAGAAACTAATATAGAAAGTGGTATCAGAGAGTAGGCAATTACTATAACAAACTTGACTGCATTGTTTTGGGGAGGGTTGTGGAAGTAGTCGGATAGTCAGAACTTTGGGCTGGAAAAGTGGTTAAGTGCTCAGCACTCAGTGGGTTATTCTGTAGGAGTCTTGTAGATAAGAGTACCAATAGAAACTTAGATGGAGGCCTGGCTTTTGAAGTTTCAAAGCCTCCTAAAAACTCCATAGAAGTCATTGATGTGATAATTTGAATTCTGAATTTGTGACTTCTGGTCAGCCTGGGTTGAATAAATTGTCATTTACCAGAGTCCAGCCCACTGATGTAAAATTTATGCTTTACTCTGACAACTGATGTTGGTTTGCTGGCGCTGAATGAATTTTTAAAATGTTTACATTTTTTTAAAGATTGCATAACTTTTAAAATCTTTTATATTGTAATATTAACAAGAGTTCCTGGGGACAAGTAAGAAAGGAAATGTTAGTGGTTAACAGAGATATATTTGAGTGTAAAGTTGACAAGGGGTCGTCAAATGCATTGGTTAGCTTTTTGTCAACGTGGCATAAACTAAAGTCATCTTGAGAAAAGAGAACCTTAAATGAGGGAGTGGTTCCATTAGATTGGCTTGTGGGCAGGTTTTTAGCGGAATTTTCCTTACTAAGTATTGACATGGGGGCCCAGCCTACTGCAGGTAGTGCCACAGTTGTGTGAGTGGTCCCGAGTTACATAAAAAACAGACTGAGCAAGCTCTGGAGAGCAAGTCAATAAGCAGCTTTCCTCCAGGATCTCTACTTCTGACTCCAGGTTCTTGCTTTTACTTCTTGTCCCAACTTCCATTTGTGTTGAGCTATAAGCTACGAGAAGAAATAAACCTTTTCCTTACCAAGTTACTGTTAGTCATGGTTTTTATTATAGCAATAGAAAGCAATCCAAGATAGTGCTAGAATTACAGGTGTGTACCCATACCACTAAGCCAACCTTTAAGTATCAGTCATCTATTGCATAAGACCCCCAACTGCCACTTCAATGTCTTGAACATACTAAGCAAGTACTCTGTCACTGACCGAGCTATAGTCATGGCCCTAGAGTATGAATCCAAAGTGCCTAAGGAACACTTAATATAGTTTTTTTTTTAAATAAATAGTGGATTATCAAGGGTAAATAATTCAATTTCAGCCTAGGATTTCAAAGCCAAAGCAAAAGAAAGAGAACAGTAAAAGATGTCATCCAAATATTTTTGGTAGAGATTTGCACAGGATAAGGGATAGATTGCTGGCTATATGTCAGATTTCACTGATGTTGATGGCCACCGGAGAAAGAATTCTTTATATTAGGGGTCAAATATATACTGAGGTATTTTAGTGCAAAAGTCCGAAGGATATTTAATTAGTTTCTCTTAAATTCTGAAATAAGAGATGCTTTGTGCATATAAAAATAAATTACAAGGTTCGGAACTATAGCTATTGTTTTAAGATGATATAAACAATACAGTCAATAAAAGATACGACAAAAAAATTTAAAATAGTAGCTAATAAGATTAAATGTGTGGCTCGATACATGTGTGCGTATTAGTCAGGGTTTTCTAGAGTAACAGAACTTATAGACTGAATCTCTCTCTATATAAAAGATTTATCAGAATGACTTACAGGCTGTAGTTCAGCTAATCCAATAATGGCTGGCTGCGAATAGCAAGTCCAAGAATTCAGTAGTTGCTCAGTCAACAAGTTTAGATATCTCAGTTGGTTTTCAGTATATGCTAGAATCCTGAAGAGGTGGGCTCTAATGCCAGAGAAGTAATGAACTTGCTAGTAAAGTAAGGGCAAGCAGGCAAAGAGCAAAAACTTGTCCTTCTATGGTCTTCCAGAGAATGTGTAGGCCAGAATAGATCTGGACTAAAGGTATGTTTTCCTCCCTCAACATCCAGTTAGAATCTTCCTTTTTGAAATTAAGCAAAAATCTCTCACAGGTGTGCTCTCAAATTTTGGGTTTTAGTTACAGATGTGATCAAGCTCACAACCAAGAATAGCCATCACAAGTCAACTAATACACAACAGTATTCCCTGATGTTGTGATTTATTTCCAAATGAAAACAATAACCAGGTCATAATGATGCCTATACAGGATATAACTATCCCATATACAATCACAATCTAATTATGTACTCAACCAGGTCATAATTATGCCTAACATGATATCCCTTGTACAGCTACAAATATGTAAGTTTAGAATAGGTGGCAATGTTCAGAAGATTACTTTAGTATCTCAAACTTAAATATGATAACCATTGATATTCTCTTAAGTGATATTGCACTGCACAATAAAGGAATTGTGGAAAGGAAACATAAATATATGCACAAATGCATTGTTAAAATATGACAGAAACACTCATGTCAATTAAAATTCTCTTTTCAGTATCTGGCCATGTGGAAATAGCTGGCTGTTGTAACTATTTTCCTTTTCTACCTGTCTTGTATTTCCTATAGCTTTGGCAAGTACCTCAGCAGGTTCTGGCCCATACTGATATTCTTGATGGGTCTGTGCCCCTTTGCATCCTGTCTGGATTAGGCTGTTTTGGTTTCCACTGACTTTAATCATATGATATGGTAGCACCAAGAGACACCTCAAAGGATCTCTTAAACTCCAGACATAATATCTCTTACCTCCATTGTGGAGAAGCAATCGAATTTCCCCATGATAATCTACATCTTTGACCCTTCCAAACACTTATTCCTTTCTTAGCCTGTTGGTTTATCATCATTAGAAGCCCGAAGTGTCCAGGGGGAAAGTCTGAGCTTCCAGTTCAATGGAATGTTTTTTGTGGCTCCTAGAAGGAACACTACTATCTCTGGAACCAAAATTTCTAGGCCAGCAGAACTAAAGGTTACAGGAACAGGAAGTACAAATTTTCCTACTGGGTCATTAGGAGTGATGATGGGTGGAATATTCTCTTTTACATCCCTTGGTTTCTGAACATGTGGATTATAGATATGAAAAAACTGTAGCCTATATTGGTCTTTAAAGCATATAACACTGGCTAGATAACACTGGCTCAGTCCTCCAGGCTGCTAATTGTAATTGGTGCTATAAATGTGTCTTTAAAGGCCATTCCATCTTTTGAAGCCAGCTGCTGCAGGATGGTGGAGACATGGTAAGACCAGTGGATTGTAAAATCGTGTACCTGTTGCTACACTTCCTTGGCTATAAATTGTGTTCCTAGGTCAGAAGCAATTCTGTGTGGGATACCATGATGGTAGTTAAGGCATTCTCTAAGTCCATGGATAGTGGCTTTGGTGGAACATTACATGCAGGAAAGGTAACTCCACAACCAGAATGAATAACAACTCCAGTGAGTACAAAGTGTTGCCATTTCCATGGAGGAAGTGGTCTTATCTAGTCAACTTGTCACAAAGTCACTGGCTAGTCACACAGGGAATAGTGCCACCCGTATCTGGGGCTCAGTGTTGGTCTCTCTTGTTGCCTCAGCAGCAACTGTAGCCAAGTCACCCTCATTTGGTGAAAGTCCATGTTGTTGAGTTCATGCACAATCCAAATCTCTGTAACCATGGCCACTTTGGGATTGGCTGGGGAAAGCGGATGACTGTTTATGATTTGGTCATCCTAGCTGCTTGATTACTGAACTCCTCCTCAGCTGAAGACACCTTTTGATGAGCACAAGTATCTTCACATCTTTTGCCAATTTGGAAAGGTCTATCCGACTTTTAATCCAGATGTCTTTCTCACCAATATTTGAATCAGCAAGTACATTCCTTCACTGGCATTAGAGCCAGTGATTCTTCAGGATTCCAGCATATACTGAAAACCAGCTGAGTCATCTAGACTTATGGACTGAACAACTACTGGATTCTTAGACACTTTCCGTTCACAGTCAGCCATTGTTGGATTAGTTGAACTGCAGCCTGTAAGTCATTCCAATAAATCCCATCTATAACACACACACAGTCTCTCTATCTATCTATATGGAGAGAGTTTGGAACAACAGCTATGTTTTAAAAAGACATTAACAAGAAATAACCATTAAAATATATGAAGACAAAAGTATAAAACAGCAGCTAATGAGATTAAATTTGTGACTTGGTACATATGTGTATATATATGTATTTGTGGTATACATATATATATATACATATGTGTATATATATGTATTTGTGGTACATTTGTGTATATATATGTATTTGTGGTATATTATAAGTATGTAATTTAAATATATGTTTATATATAACCCATCTTGTATGATATTTATAATTGTACAAGATTATAATACATAATCTTGTATGATATTTATAAATGGTATCCATTTGTTAACCTAAGGTAGATGTTTCCACAGTAGTTTATTAAAAGAAATGAAAAGTGGCCATCATTCCTGAAGAATGCTTTTGGGAAGCTAAAGGCTAGAAAAACAGTGCTATCTAGTGGTTACATCTGTGAACAAGAGGCTAAGCACACCAGAGGCTGCAGAGCCTCCAGAGATGGAGTCTAAGTAGCTTTATCTTCTGCCACAAGCGAAAGCAGGTCCTACATGGGAAGGAACAAACACTGATCACACGGTTCTTTCCAAGGTGATATGGAAAACAGACTATGAACTTGGACTCCAATGTCATGGAGAAAAGACTCAATTTGGGAAGAATGTCTTTAAGGAGACTAGACTTGTTTCCTTTTGATTACTTTCAACTATGACATGGGAACAGGGATGTTGAGAAGTAAACAGGATACATAGAAAGCATTCTGGCTATAGAAAGTAAATCAGTTTATTCTATATTATTTATTATAATGTGAATAGGCTATGAAACTTAAAACAATTACAATAAATCTTATAAATAAAAAAATAAGTTAGAACATCAACTTCAACAAATATATTTGCAGAAAATTTAAATATCTGGCATTATTGCAAAACATATAGAAACAAATTAAAAAGTTAAAAAGATTCAATGTTGCATTGCTATCAGAGTTCAGTTGTAGTATTCAATATTTTTAATGAAGTAAACAAAGTGCTTTTGGAAAGAATACAATTAACTCTAAAATATCACCTTATTCTACAAATAGTCCTGGTCCTCTGGACTTTTCAATATCAACCCTAAAAGGTTTATGTTCATGTGCATTGTTCTTAGGATAAGTTTGGTCATTTAGATTCATTTCCCTTGGACAGAAATGTAAAGGAGAAACCATAAACGTCAGTCTAAAATTGCTAAAGAGAATTTAATTGGTTATATGAATATCAGGAAAAGAATTCGATTGTTGTGGTGCATTTCTTTTAGCTGCTGTGTAATCTCCTAGCTTAATTATCACACTAGCCCAAGCATTAAGATAGCACATATTAGCATTCTAAGAATGCCATGTTCAGCAGCTTTTCTATAATGAACAGAAATACCACAGTTTATAAGCAACCACAGCCGAGCAGTTACACCCCAAACATTTATTAACATTACAGTCACAGAAGGATTCACTTCCCCAAGACTGGTGTGCAAAGGTGCCTAACATAGCTTTTGCCTTCACAGCATCTGAAATACATATTTTAAATTATCCTTATAATGCTGTCATAGTAACCACCATAGTAAAATAATCACTGAGCTTAGTGGTTTTCTCTTTTCTTTTTTCATGATTTACAATGGGACCTGAGTTCTAACTATAAAAGTTACACAATAGCCGAAGGAGGTATGTTCTCCTTTTTTCGAATACAATGAGTTAAATTGTCTTTAGTGGTTTTATATTGCTATCTATTATTTCTTCTTCATATTTTTAACCATGTAGAAATAAATACAAATGACCAAACTTATCTTTTATCAGCTGAAATTCTCGAGTGCCTGTATGTAATTAAAAAGAAGTGTGGCAGGAATTGGAGAACTGAATGCTGGTCACAGGGCTGTCAGGAGCTCTGTCCTCCCGAGCTATCTCCAGCCTCAGAGGATTTCCATTCACTTCTCTGCTAAAGAAAGTCATCTCTAAAGTTCAGGTTCTCACCATGCTCTATACTTTATAATTCTGCAAGCCATGATGGTGTAAGATCATAAGCTAAGACTTGGAATGATGTAATACCCATAACAAACATCGCTTGTTCCATTTTTTTTTCTTGCTATTGTCAGAACAGGAAAAGCAAATCAAAAGCCAAAGCATACATTAAAAAGTTGAAAGACCTATTTAAAATACTTCTACAGATTTCATCTTTCTGGTCATTTCTTCAGCATTTACTAAAATACCATGACTATATAGCTACTAGGCAATCATTAAATCCCTGTGTTTTCCTACTTGACCTCTTTGAGATTAGTTAGAAGTATGGCATACATTTCCTCAGTCACATCTTAATACTTATAGAAACTAACTCCCAAAGGCTTCAAATAAAATTTGTCAGATTCAGCAGACTTTGATGACAAGCTCACCGTGAGCCAACAGGACTCACAAAAGATCAACTTGGTTTTGACTACAAAAGATAAGCAGAATCCAATTAACAGAGAACTTGACAGAACAGACACCAAATGAATTAGACCAAATCTGTGTAAGATGGACTCCCAAATATGGGCAGGGTAAATGCAGGTGGGTGGATGACATTCATTTGGGATCTTTTAAAGGATCCAAGTCTGTGGTAAACATCAGAGATGAAGACGGTTCAGTTTACAATTATGGTCATCCCATTGTAACAGTATAAGCAGGTCATCGGTATTGAGGGTTTGCCCAAAATGAAAGCGGAATTATTTGTCACTGCACTGACAGATAAGGCAGGGGAACAGATACAGGTTTCAGGACTTCACATGGATCTTGATGCACAGTGAATCCACTACTTAAAAGCAGTTACCACGAAATCACATTGCTTTAAAATGGTGCGCTGGATGACACTGGTCAGAAATGTGCAAATGTAACTTCCAACAACACTCTTAACAAAACATCTACTTGCAACCTAATTAGAAAAACTGAAGCAACAGCTCAAAGCAATAATGCAGTATGGAAAGGTGGAGCCCCAATCTCAGAGCAAAGATACACATCTGCACAGTTTTACTATCTTCCTTATCCTGGAACCTGAGAACTCCAATAGCAGCACAGCAAAACTCACAGACCAACAGGATAAAAGCAGATAAGAATAACATGCAATTTATGCATAAAGTTTATTACCATGGTTACAAACTTTGAGAACAGGCCTCTGAGACATTGGACTGAGACTCTGCCGAATATCTGCTGAGAGAGAGAGAGAGAGAGAGGGAGAAATTTAATATAGACGCATGTTCAACTTAAGAAGTAAAAGAGTATTACATGAGTTTTCCAAGCTTAGGTATTCTTAGCGACGACTCAGTGCTTCAGTGCCCTGAAATACTTGGAGCAGCAATGCTCCGCTATGACTTTTCCTTCCAGTCTATCTGTGCTCCAGCAAACTCTACTGGGACAATGTGCATATGGTTCTTTAGATGAGACCTGTCACACTAATCAGGATTTTCTAGGTTCAGTGCGTTCATTTGTTAATGTGTTACTGACACCAGCCAACTGGAATGCATCTCTCTGTGACATCTGTCTCTGTAAAGGATTAAGGAAACTCAGAAAACTCAGGAACAATTATGGCCCACAGCACTATAGTCGTGACACAACACTTTCCTTAAAAGAATTAGGGGAGAAACTGCTCTTCCCTGTGACTGTTCCCTAGAAAGACACAAGCACAGAATTCACCTTTCGGCTTCGGTGTCCTTTTCCTTCTGTCCCGGAAGGCAGCCCCTGACTGCAAAGCCTCCAGCAGACTATCCATCACTCCTGTCTCGTCACCCTCTGTGAAAAGAGATACAGGGAATTCCATCAGCCCTCAGGGTTACCAAAGCAATGTCAAAACACACATGCAAATGAGCGATGGTAATGCTAGAGAGGAAAAGGACCGAGCACCAGTATGAAGCCAGCTATTTCAAAAGAAGAAAGGCTCCGACTCTGTCATAAATCAACCATCTTTTAATACCTCCACCTCGCAGCGCTCGTGCTGCTGTCCGCTGGAGAAGGCAGGGCTCACAGATGCGGTGTGGAGCCCTGCTCTCATAGACTAGTGGCGCGGTGAGTTTAAATGGAATGTGGTTCTGGTTAGATTGGTGTCTAGGGTTATCATAAATCATATTTTCTCTTGTAGAAATGAGTTATGCTTTAAACACCAGATTCGTTTCTAAAATGACCAGGTGTGGTGTAGTGCCTCTATTGTATAGAAGCTGCCAAAACTTACTGTAGAAAATGACATTCCATGTGTGCCTCTGTGATCGTGCTTCTGGTAGATACAATATATATACACATGTACAGCAGACACATGTATATACATATACAATGCATATAAATACAACAAAAACATATACATATATATGTATGTATTAATGTATGTATGTATCAGACAACTTTTCCTTGACTTGAGGTGACATAATAATCGTAACAAAGTTTTATAGAAAGAATTTATATAAGTTACCTTTTACAGTTAAGATGGAAAAACCCAGGGAGGCTTTCAAAAAAATCTAAATGACCATGTTCCCTGTATTATTAAATTCTCTGTATAATTAAGAAAGAATTTAGATTTAGTGCTAACTCTGTCTACAAAGGCAAATTATCTTGCCGTATTCATAGGCATTTATAGCTACCTATGTTGAATATTACAGGAAGGAGAAATAACTTCAGAGAGGCTACTTGTCCATCTCTGCTTCACAAAACACTAGGGATTCATTTGTTCATGCAAAAGAAGCTATTTGCTGGCTTGATCTTTTGAACTGTATGCCTGGTATCTTAAGAGCGTATCTAAAACAGAGGAAACTATTTTCCTAAGAACTTTTTCCCACTGTTTTCCCCCCATTTTGGAGACACACTCTCTTTATAGAGAACTGTTGACACGTGAATGTGGCAGAGTACAAAAACCACACTCATTTACAGTTTATAAACAGATATATACATATAAATATGTATCAGCTGCTTTTCCATCTGCTTCGACTTCACATTTTTAGAAGAGAACTAAACCTTGGAGGTGTTATCAGAAACGGTGGGTGAGAAGCAGAGTATTTGGAGGCTGTCAATTTACACATAGATTTCATTCTAAAGCACTTCAATGTCTACTTTAAAGCACATTAAATACTTCAGACAATTCGATAACTACCTACCTAATCTTTAAAAGTTTATACTCACATTTAATAATATTTTTCCTAAACATAGTCGATATAATATTAAACATTTAAGGTAGCAAAAGTAAACATTTAAATAAATAAAAGGAGTGTGTGTGTGTGTGTGTGTGTGTGTGTGTGTGTGTATTTGTTTGCTTGCAAAAGAAGAGCGGGAAAGAGAAAAATAGAGAATTGGTTTAGGGGAAAGGAAAATGAGGAAGACAATTAAATACAAAACCGTGTTTGTTTTGCTCCTGGACGGGGGACAGTTAAACATGACTGAATATGGCTGGGTGCTAGATTACACTGTGCCAAGGTTAAGTTACTGGTGGGTGGTGACTGTCCTATGGCCTGATAGGCTGATCCTGCTGGTACCTTGGGGACAGATGCTGACATGCTTAGGCTCACAAGTGGACTCACACTGTGCCACAGCCTCTGTTTTACGACTCTGAACATGCAGCTCTCTATAAAATGTCTTTCCCATTTTCTTTCCCCAGCTAGTTCCCACTACTTCTCCAAGACAGAAACTGAGACCATCTGAGACCATGCCCTGTCCCATGTGTGCTATCTCAGTGCGTATGGCACGTATCACAACACATCCTTTCGAAAGTTACAGTTTCCCAGACAGGACTATTATGAGACAAGTAGCTCCTGGAAGACAGGGAGAGCAGATTCCTTTTCTTTTCTTTTTTTTCAAGACAGGGTTTCTCTGTGTATGTAGCCTTGGTTGTTCTTGGAACTTGCTCTGTAGATCAGTTTGTATGTGAACCCACAGAAATCCATCTACCTCTGCCTCCAAAGTGCTGTAACTAAAGTTATGCACATCCACTGCCTGGGTTTATGTTTGCTTTTTTAATAGGTGGCAAAATCCAGTTGTTTGATAGAAAGCAGTTGTCTAACCCATTATAATTTTGTGTCTTGGTTAAGGACATAATCATATCTCATATTCTTGCTAAAGAACCTCGGATTTGAAGTGTAAATTAACTGTGTGCAAGTCATCTCTGTTTAAGTTAATGTAGAAGATGAGAGGATATAAGGAGGGCATTTGCCCAACATATGTTTACCTGGTACATGGTAGTCTGCACTGGGTCATCACGATACACTTAAGATAATTAGGTTCTAAGGATCAACAAGAACTCTCTTCAGTTCTCATATGCACAAGACTGAGGTACACATGAAAGGGATGGAGACTGTAGAGGAAGAAGGTGCTCGGAAGAAAATAGCAGATACACAGGCCAACATATAAAATCAATTGCTTTATACATATATCTTCCATTATGAACCAAGGAAATAAAACCAATTTATATTAAAAATACAGCCTCATTTCTTCTCTGAAAACTCAAACAACTACCTGAAATCGTACCCCAGTAGAACTGAATGACATATTGCCTCCCAAAACTCGTAAATGGAAATTTGAAAATTGCAGTGTTGAGGGAAATGGAGAAAGGAAAGACTAGGAATAGATATTTCCACATTGAATCAAAGGGGTAGACTGGGAAGAAGGGGGAACTGCTGACGGACATGCCTGAGGTCTTTGGTTGCCTATGGATGAAGGATGGTAAAGTATGGGGAGAAATTTTGAGTTTGGAGGTCATGGAAGGCAATGAGCTTCTCTTGTGGGAGATATCAGTTGTGACACCAGATGTGATTTCAGGGGTTCAGTTGGAAATACTGGTCTCAAGCTAGTATGGAAAAAGACACTATTTGAAAGTCATTCTCTTATTATAAAACAAACAAACAAACAAAACCAAAAAGGCAGTATGGACCAGAGCCTGAGAAAGGCCCTGAAAAGTACAAGCATCAGAGAGTACCCACAAGGACTGGTGGGGCCCTGGAGTGTCGTGGTCAGGAGAGGTAGCATTTGTAGAGACAACATCAACATAAAGTATGGGAGCCTTGGCATTTTCTTCAGCCAAGACAGAACACTAAAATTTCACACACCTAGGAAGAACACATCCCCAAAGTTTCCTTAAAGCTAATGATAGGCAAACAATCCCAAACAGCTACTAATGGGAGCAGCTGAGGATGGGATAGGCTGCTCAATAGCAAACTCAACTTCAAAAGTCAGGAGGTGGATGGCTTCCAGCTTCTGAAGGGACATTATTTCCAGAGAAGCAGTGGTTCCATTGCCAGGAACGTGAGGACAGAAAAATAGCTGTGCTCAGATATCAGTCACCAAGACATGATTTCTTAATGTTATAATTTGGATCTAAACTATCCCCAGAGCTCATGTGCCAAAGGCTTGACTGACATGGCTCTGGGGAAGTGACCAGCTTATGAAAGCTTAAACCTCATTATTGGGTCGCCCCCCTGATGAGAAATTTAATGGACTGTTGAGAGAGATCCACCTAGAAGGTGGGGTCTTGCTGCATTGAGGGTGTGCCCCTTGGGCCAACAACCTGCTTCCTTTTCTCTAGGTTTCTGGTTACCATGAGATGAGCATCCCTGGACGTATACTGACCCCAAGGTTGTCCTGCTTTACCGTGGACTAGAAACAATAGAGTCAGTAGATAATGGACTAAAGTCTCTAAAACTGCATGCCAAAATCAAAATTCTCCCATGAAACGTGGGTATTTTGTCAAGGCAAGAGAAGGCTGACTAATACATTGTACTCTTACAAAATAAGAGAGGAAAGTAAAAACAAAGCAGAAATTTAGAAGGGGCAGAGGAGTAGAGCAAGGGATCCAGAAAAGGAAGAAGACATACAGGAAATGACAGAGAACTCCCAAGACTCTCAGGATCTAGACCCAGAGCAGCCCCGAGCTTATGGAGGAGGAAACAGACTCTGGGAGGAAAACAGGACTTAGGATTTGAGGCTGGACAATTTGTAAAAATAACTGCGGATGTTTACACAGATTTATTTTAATAAGTTTAAAAAACCAGCAACAGATATACACAAATACTAAGTATTTTTTCTAGTTTACATTAACTTTAAAATTAACAATGCTATAAGAATCACTATGGTCTGAATGCTGGTACACCACCCAAAACAGCAACTTAATCCTTAGGATGCAGAGTTGTTATGCAGTGATTAAATCATGAGGCAGTGCTCAAATGGATGGGAATATTGCCCTTAAAAAGAGATGTTGGAGAGCTGGTCACCCCCTCCACCACCATATAGGTTCAAAGTAACAAGGTATTATTTGTGGAGAGGAGAATGAGCCCATTACAAGAACAGAATTCATTGAAGCTCTCTCTGACTTTAGACATCTTCAAGAATCATGAGCCAAAATATCTGTCTTGAATACAAATTACCATATATAAGGCATTTTTTTAGTAGCAAAATGTACTAAGGAAACAAAGAATATTTGAAAGTAGCAATTTTATAAACATTGGTTCTTCTGATGACCACAAATTGTGCTGTAATTACACTGAAAGCTAACAGGGCAAAGGGATTGGAGCATGCCAGCTAAGCACAGGTGAGGAGAGAGCATAAGGAACCAAATCCACAACCACTTACCCAGAACTCAGGCACATCTAAAATGAAAAGCAAACTAAAGTGACTTTTTAGGTTACTGAAAATTAAACATGGAAAACGGAGGAAAAGAAAAAGATGAAGAGGCTGATTTCTAGCCTCAGGTGCTCACTTATGGGAAGGAAGAAGACAGGTCACAAAGGGTATATGACACAGTGTGATGGATGCTGGGTCAGAAACCCAGGCACGTCCTTGAGGAGGGACAATCAGCATGAGGTTGGGAAGGGAAGGGGGCAAGTGGCCCAGAGGTTTCCTAGACATCTACACCTAAAGGAATGGCTTGGAGAGTAGCAGAGATGCTGGAAAGGGGAGGTTTATTCTGGCTGGCTGCCACAGCCATAGCCGCAGGGCTTCAGGGGGATAATGAACTACTCAGAGAACCGAGATAATGCATAGGACAGAGGGCAGAGAGTTAGAGGTGAAGAAGGCATCTCAGAGAGGGGCAGGTCGCTGAGAGCTGGCTGGGCCATGCTGAGGAGTCTGGAATTTATCTTTATGTGAGTGATGAACTTCTTTTTATCTCAAAAGCATGTAGTCATTTCTACCCAGAAAAAGCACTCTGAGTGAGACACCCTATGGCAAAGCAAAAAAGGAGAGACATGTTAAGGGGTTTACATGAATTAGTAGTGGTACCAATGAAAGTAGGGAGAAGAGGATGAAGAACAGAAAATTCTTGATTTGCATTTCAAGAACTATTATAAAAAAAGATGAGGTTGATTATCAGGTGTCTGGATTGGGTTTCATGATGTAGATGAACTTCATTGACCAAAACCAGGAACATCTTTGGTAATAAAAGAAACTGAGCCTGGAAAGGAGCTCAGTTGTGGAGGGGTTGAGATATCATGAGATAATAAATTGCTTTAAAAAAGTTATTGAAGATGCATAGATGATTCGCATATTCACAAGTCTAAAACTCAGGGCACAGAATTTGTCTAACTGAATTAACTTATAAGGACACAGGTTACACCATAACCATAGAAAAGAGTAAGAATAGTGGGGGAGGGCAATATATGGATTTTTAATATAAATAGATTTGAACACAGATCCTCTGCAAGTCAGTGAAGTTCTCCTTTACCTCTTCTCATTCTCACTGATCCCCAACTCTCAACAGGACGAAAGGCATCCACTTCATGAAGTTATTGTAAATATTACAGGAGATGTGCAATGTCTAATGTTCTGCAGAGTGCTGGCCCATAGGTAGAATCTATTAATAGCTAATTTTTTCAGTAGTTATTGATATTATGATAAAGTGAGAGCCCATTTAAAGAGTGTGCAGAAGAGAGCCAAGACACAAAGGCAACTAACTCATGTAGAAAGGGCTAGGGAAGCAGGGGAGGATCTCTCTCTGGGGCCATGTTCTGCGGCTTGCAGTGTATGTGCTATGGAGCTTTTTTTTTTTTTATTAAAAAAAAAACTTCCCATTGTTTTATGACCTACATTCTTTAAATCTCACACCGTTTCAATGGTTTTAGGGGAAGTGTGTGATACAATGATTAAAGCCTGGCATTTAACATGGGAATAGAAAGATGGAAAGCCCAAGTCTCCTTAAAGAACTGCTTAAAGTGTGCTGCTAATACACAGAATCCACAGGCTCAAGTTTAACCCAACCTTCCAGAAGAAAAAAAAAGGCTGTTACTCTAACATGGTTACATGAATTACTGTTCTATGCAGTTGGTTACAGAGGGATTATATGGCTTTTCGTGGTAAGTATTTCAGCCCTTAACCATCTAGACATAAAGCACAAAATACGACTTAAACCAGACAGCAAAAAGGCAGGAATAACTTCAAACAAAATCTCTGAACTTGTTTTAATACAGAGGTGATGCTGAAAATTTGAGTCAAGGGATGCAGGGAGCCAGTTTTCCCTGGGACTTAGCCGACAAAGAGCATCACAGCTGTGCGCTTTCTACTGCATATGACCACATCAACCATAAGCACAGGGATTTGGGGAAAAATAAACTATAATAGTTTAAAATTTCTATTTTTCTTCTCCTGTACTCATTATTTGGCTAACTTGAACAGGTAAATTAGAAGTGAAAATTGTAAAGAAAGTCTCCTCTCTCCGGAATGGGCCATTACAGAGAGTCAATTCTTGTGGTTGGGTTTCAGCTCCCATTCTGACCATCTCTCTGTGCCTTCTCACAACTATGAGACGGGGTCTTATAATAGGATTTTCCTTAGCAAGCTATTGTCTGAATCGAGTTAACCTGAATAAAGGGTGAAGACAGTGTCTCCCATGTGCTAAGGTCAGGTACACAATAGCTGTTATTACATTCACCGCTGAGATTATATGTGTTCAGCTGATTGGGCCATGTAACAAATCCATTCTAAATCATATCCGCATATTCTTTCTATTTTAGAAAGGCTGAAAAAGGTAAGAAACAGACACAATGTCCTGGTCCCGCCCAGCAACTTCCGCAGTCTCCCTGGCAGCAGAGGTAGAGTGGTCCCGAGATGCACTGCCATGCAGTGAGACAGAGGAGATGCCTGTGAGGCTTCTGGACAGAAACAGAGCATCTATGTCAATAACTGTCATCCCATTTGCCCTGGCCCTGCAGCAGCTATAACTGCAACTGTAAAATGTTGCCCCCTTGAGGCAGTCAAAACTATGACCACTAATGATAATGGCAGTGGTTGGCTAAAGCTAGCAAATAGTTTAAATACAATAAAATGTGTACAATCACCATGTGATAGGTAACATCTTATCTACAGTAGAATTTTAAAATTTCTTGATTTACTGTTAATAAGATTGCAGAGATTACACTTATGAAAGGACTTATTTTTTTTTAAAGTTTTATATTTATTTGTTGAAGGTGTGAGTATGGATATGCTTTTGTACCTCAAAAGCAAAAAGCCATTCTTGGATGTTACATATACATATGGACACCCAGGTAAAATAGTAATATAAACACTGACTTCATTAATACTGCAGATCATGCAGGCAGGAAGAGAGCATATGCCTACAATCTCAGCACTGGGGAAGTTAAGACAAGAAGGTCAGGCATCTGAGACCAGTGTGGGTTATATGTTGTGGTGGTTTGAATAGGAATGGTCCCTAGAGACTCATGTGTTTGAATGCATGGCCCATAGAGAGTGGCGCTATTAGAGGTATGGCCTTGTTGGAGTAGATGTGGCATTGGTGGAAGTGTCTCTCTGTAGGGGTAGGTTTGAGGTCTCAAATGTTCAAGCTATAACCATGTGGTACACTCTCCTGTTGCTGCCTGTGCATCAATATGGAAAACTCTCAGTTCTTTGTCCAGCATCATATCTGCCTGCATGCTGCCATGCTTCCTGCCATGACGATGATGGACTAAACAACTGAAACTGTAAGCTAGCCCCAGTTAAGTGTGTTCCTTTATAAGAGCTGCTGTGGTCATGGTGCTTCTTCACAATAACAGAACCCCTAAGATATACAGTAAGGACACACCTCAACAAATCCTAAAATGGTTCATGAGCCTAAGGGAGGAAAACGGGATGGAAAGACTGTAAAAGCTAGAGAGAGGATCAGGAAGTTTGCTTTGGGGTTGTCTCCTAGTAATATCAGAGGCCACACCCATAGAATCTCACTAACATGACTTCCTGAACAAATACTACAAATAGACACAGCAAAGTGGTTCAGGGAAGCACAAAACAACGACTAAGGACTGTGGAGAGCAGGAGAAATAGTCGTTCCCAGGGAAGAGCGCAACAATAAGCTATTCAAATGGAAACTGTTATCCGTAAAAACATACATACAAGCAACATTATACAGAGTCGAGCAAGTTGATTTAGAAAGACATTTTTAAATCCATATATGTATGGAAGAGTAATTGATGAAAAAGGCCATTAGTTTGAAGAGAGCGAGGAGGGGTATATGGTAGAGTGGGTATATGGTAGGGAATGAAGGGAGGAAAGGGAAGGGGAAATGATGGAATTATACTATAATGTCAAAAAAGAAAAAAATCTTATAACCAAACCTATATATAAACACAGGTTGGTACAGAACATTCACATGACAACAGTGAACCAAGTCATGTAAGGCTACTTTTAATTTACAAATTTAGGATCTTTTAGATAGTATAGTTTTTTTGTTTAATGTACAGAAATATCTAATGGTTGCCTTCTGAATGTTTTAAAGTAAAACTTTCTCATTTTCAAAACTAAAAAAAAAACGACTTTAAAATTCCTTTTAAAAGTTACTTTTCTCCTTATTAGATTCTCCACTAAACTTACAAAAGCATGGATATTTCTGGACTATATCCATACCACAGACAAAGATGTAAAAGCACTCATATAATTGATGTATGAATTTGTAATTACAAAATATTAAATAAACTATTTTGGGTATATTAAATAGATATGCTCCAATTTAAAAAATTCTTCCAGGTTCATGAACCATTCCTCATGAAAGAAATCTCTATCACAAATAGAGACTGTGGCAGAAAACCACAGCTGGACACACCAAGATCCAGCAGATACAGCTGCATCACCGCTCTATGTCTACAGCACAGGAAACATCTCTGAAGAGGTGGGAAAAGAGACTTAAGAGCTAGAATACTATACTAGAAAGTTTGTTGTAAAACAGTCTCTCCTAGAAATGAAAAAAAAAAAACAAAAACAAAACAAAACAAAAAAACCAAAAGACTAAAAACAAGACCAGAACAATGGCAACATCAATGGTCTATTAACATGGAAGGAAGAAATTTGGTGGGGTCTCAGCCTTAGACCAAGAACTAGAGGCAACTAACTAATGACTGTTGGGAGGAGACAGCCTCTCCTAGAGATGAGTCCCTGATTGGTTTCCCAATATAAAGTAGTCAACATTGAAACTATGTACATACCACCAACAAAAATAGACTCAGTAGGTTATATTTGTATATACTTACTCATACAAATAAACACACAGATGTACACAATAAAGATAATCAAAGAAAAAGAAGATAACAAAAATTGTGGAGGACATGGGAGGGGGTTAAAAGGGCGGCTGGGAGGAGCTGGGGGGAGGAAAGGAACGTAGTTAGTTCCTAGTATTCTAGTTCTATTAAAAACATACTAAAAATAAAATATAAAAATCTTCTCTAGGTAAGACAAAATTTCTCATGGCATTTTCGTACAACACTCGTCCCACAAGGAGCCTTGTGTCTCAATAGATAAATTGTGATTGGAGGGTAAGAGCAGATGGTTCTGTGGTCAAGTGACTGGGTAGCAATGTGTCTTCTAACAAATGCACATGAAAAATCCATTCATGCTAAAAGCAGCACTTCAACCAGCAGGGGATTAGACATCTGGTAACTACTGTACCAACAGCAATCTGGTCACCTTGCTAATAACATAAAAAAAATTCAGGTAGAGCAAATATTTCATCTATAAAAGATTAATCTGTAAAAAACAGTATATAAGAGGGGGAAAACATTTTCATTGGTTTTAGCATGTAAAAACCCCAAAACTCAGAAGTCATATAAATATCTATAAGTTGAAAGAAATAATAAGTCTGCATATGAATAATAAAGGATAAACTAGAAAAATATTTGAAATACAAGTACCCCATAGGATTGAATGTCATAAAAACACATACAACTCAGTAAGAAAATGGCAAGTACACAGGCAGACAGTATGTCCAAGGAACCATCCCTTACAGTCAGTCAACTGCACAACCTCAGAATTCACAGGGTGAATTCCTAATCCCCAAAGTTGAGAAGAGATCAGATCCAGGGAAGAGGCCTCAAGAAAGGTATCCTCCACCAGGGGAGCACAGTTAGAAGACATCACTGTAAACCTGGTGGCAGGTGCTCCCCACAGACAGCGAATCTGCTGGAGCCCTGATCTTACAGAACCCTGATTCCACAACCACAACAAGTAAATTTCTGCACCTAACATGGTACTCAATTGTGGTACTTAATTATAGGAACCTAAGTGGAGGAGGCTCCATACACAGGTAAACTCCTCTACTTTCTTCATCATTAAAGATATTCCAAATAAATCAATGGAAGATTGTTTTCATATATCTGTAAGGTAACAGCAAAATGCAAGACTGATCAATATTAAAAAGTGTTAGGGGCAGAGGACAAATGAGTATTAGAAAGTGTTGGGGTAAAGGGAGGCAGTAGAGATGACTCTGCGGTTAAGAGCACTGGTTGTTCTTCCAGAGTACTCAAGGTTCAATTTCCAGCACACATATTGTGACTCACAACTATCTGTCCCCTCTAGTTTCAGGGGTTCCAACACCCTCCTCCTCTGGCCTTCGTAAAAACTGGGAACATAGGCTACCCAGACAAACATGCAGGCAAAATATCCATACATATACAGTGTAAAAAATTCTTTTTTTTTTTAAATGAAGTGCTTAGAAAAGCAGGTCACTTAATTCATTGCTGGTATTTGTCAAAAATTTTTAAAACATGAATGCAATCTCTTTGAAAGTTTAACAATGTTTATCAGAAGCATTGCCATATGAAAAAGGTTTTCTATAAAAATTATTCTATATATATAATCCACATGTATGCAAAGGTTTATGTTAAATAATGTACATTATATTGTTTATAATTGAGGAGGCTAGCAGCAACCTTAATATTCATATGCAGGAGACTACAATATGATATCCATGTTCCAGAGTATTTGGATATATGAAAAAAAATCACAAAATATATTTAAGCTGTTGCTTGGGCCACTGTGAAAGCACAGCTGGTGGCGAAGGAGGGCAGTTATTATATTGTCATTGAAGACACTGAACACAGACCTTTTTCTGACCATTTATAGCTTTGTCATTTGACAAAGTGCCATTTTTTATTTCTATCTTGATAACTACCACAGGGTAATAAAGACGTGCCAATAAATTTTCTAGTGATAAATGATTATTAAAATATCTGTATATTTGAAATTATTAAATATAGTTTTAAGTGTGCAGATATGCTGAGCATATTCACTGTGATTCATTCTAATAATCAGTGAAGAAAACAAAACTTAGAAACCATCACATTGACTCCCTGGTAAATAAGTTCACAGTGAGGGGCATGCATGTGGCATAGGGTGTAGAGTGCTGGACAGATGCCATCTGTTGCTGAAGCACAGAACGTCAGGGAATAAAATAGCTTAGTACACAAATACAGATGTAGATGTAGAATGATGATGCTATTTAACAAGCTATGGCTCACACACAGTGCATTCCCATGACCATTTAATGATGGAGTAAGCCGAGAGGAAAAGGTTAAAGATGTGTGCCCAGCACTTCTGGGTTGGGGCTCCATTTGTCCCCAAGAGCATCACTTATTTCTGAAGCAAGTTTGACAAGATTAAGCTTGGCAAACATTTACTTCCCTTAGGAAGTATATTAGGATATGTTTTGAATTTGTTTTAATATCATTTATATTAGTGAAGAATTAGAAAAAGAAAGCCTTCACATTTTTTTCCCATATAAAGTTCTTAGACAAAGAATGAAGAGATTTCAGAAGATGAAAATGCTCAATTCAACATCAAAGCTGAAAGAAAAGGAGACGGGAGCTAGAAAATGGTATCAGTAATTTCATACAAGTAGTTTTCTTCCAGGAGAAGCTGAGATAAATGGACATGAGGCTTTGAGGAGCCAGCGGGTGGTGCCTGAAACACGCACGAGGCCCAGAGGGTCCCTGACAGTTATGCTCTGACAGCAGCAGATGGCATGCACTGGAGGAAGGGGAAAATAAGGTCAGGAAGGCGGGCTGTGGGAGCTTGCATTCAAGGCTGAAGAACTGCCACGGAATATTCTTGAAAGGTGTGAAATAATCAAAACTGTACTTCACTGTGATTAAAGCTGGCATGGTGTGAAGGTGTCAAGCCTGGGTGACTGGGAAAATGGTGGTATCATTAACCCAAAATGAGAACATGAAAATCAGGTTTTATGTGGAACATGATAAGTTAGGTTTTAAATGAATTGATTTTGAAGTGCTGGCAGAATATTCAAACTGTTTTGTTCAGGAAGGAGTGGGAAATATAAAACTATGAAGTCTGCAGTTTAATTCAATTCTACAAATAAAGTGCTAAGTACTGAGCGTGAGGCACTGAACCAGCCCCGAGACGCTGTTCTGCGGGACTTACCATCTGAGAGTGATTTTCTTCCACAGTTGTTCACTACCTGTATGTGAACGGAGCAGAGTGCTGGGCCCCTCTGCGCCACAGGGGTATGAGGGATTCGAGGCACAGCTGCACCTGCTAACTAAGGATTTCTGGGTCATCACTGTACACTCTCATTTATATTTAAGTTCCTGGTTATATGTTTTATTTGTGTTTTAAAACACTGAATCCCACAGACACCATGGTAAACAGAAGAGGCTTATAGATTGGCAGTTTGAATTTTTCAGAATGTTCTGGGTTAAATGTATTTCACTATTGTCAACCTTGCCTAAACAAAGGAATTTATGGATTTCGGTCTTTAGTTCATTTCTAGTATGACTTTTTGACTTCTGTGCTGTTAAAGCATTCATTCTCTCTTGCTGTGTTCCCAAGGAGATATATGGATTTATTCTATAAAAACATGGTGTTCCTTCTCCATGCCTTCCCAGTATGATGCAGAAAACTACATTAGTATTAAGAAGGAGAGACAGTTTTAAATCTTAATTGCATAACAACAATTTACTTTTGAAAGAAAAGGAGAAAGGATATTAAGGCAATCTGAATGAGGAGAGAGTGGTAGTGGTGGGGAACTGACATGCTTCAGAAGCCACAGAATAACAAAAATGAAAATGGGAGACAAATGAACTTTCAATGAACTCATTAACAATTGCAAATGAAAAAAATCTAGAGGCAAAAATGTTCTCAATTCTCTCAAGAGAACAATGGGGAATTCTCATACCAACCACTGCTATAAAATATTGGCAAAATGAATATCGAGAATCCTAAGTGAAAGCTGGTATTAGGTAACCCGAGAGCAACTTCGTGTAGGAAATAAGGGATACATCAAGAATTGGAAATCTAAATACAAATTTAGATAAACCAACTACTTTGACTGAATATCATATGTGCTAGTTCTGGAGACGTGGCCTAGAGCCTCCTACAAAGTCATCACAGCCATTTGGAAAGTCCAGGACATTGGAGATCAGGAGGCAATGTGCCCCAAACTGTTGAGCAGGAGAAGGATGTCAACACACACCATTCTGATTCTAGAGCTCACCTCCTCCACTCTAGTTTCTTAGTTCAGAGGTGTTAAGTAATAAGTGACAAGTCTTCAGATCCTTAGGATCAAAGGATGATTCAAAGTGCTAGGGGAAATCCCATGAGGCACAAAGCCACAGTTGTTCTCAGAGTTGGAACCTTAAGCAAATAAGAGATGAGGACAACTTAAGTTCACTGGGACTCAAATACCTACTGCTATTGCAAGGACCTCCCCAAGTAAGAGATGAAAGTTACTCAGAGATGAGTCCTTCCTCGCAGAAAAGCTCTTTCTCCCGAGGAGCAGAGTTTGGAAATGGCAGATTTGGTTTCAGCAGCTGTGGCTTCCTTCCCTGAATTGCTAATGAGCCTCAAGAAAGCCTGATCTTCTGCAATCATCTGGCCATTGTTGCAGAGTATTTGTTTACAATGCATAAAGATGTATCACTGTGACTGGTTAATAAAAAACTGAATGGTCAATATCTTGGCAGGAGATAATAAGTGGTCCTTCCAGGCAGAAAGAGCAACTCAGGATGAATCTAGGTGCCCCAGTGGACACTGAAGAAGTCAGGCATACCATACAGAGGAGAGGTAACTCCATGTGGTAGAATGCAGATTAACAAAAACAAGTTAATTTAAGTTATAAGGGTTAGTTGGGAAAAAAACCTAAGCTAAGACCAATCTTTCATAATTAATAGTAAGTCTTGTTATTTATGAGGTGACGGCCCAAAAGAAAATCCAACCTCAGGCCATGCGTGTTTTCTTTTATTATGACTAAATGGTGATTTGGCAGCCATGTACTGATGTGGGATTCCCTTCTGTATGCTGTGAATATGTTTTATTATCACTGGTTAATAAAGAAACTAATTTGACCTATGGCAGGACAGAATATAGCTAGGCAAGAAATCCAAGCAGAGAGACAGGGAAAAAGAAGGAAAAGTCAGCGAGACACCAGCAGCCACCCAGGGAAGCAAGATGTGAGGTAACAAGCCATGACCCTTGTGGAAAAATATAGAATAATAGAAATCAGTTAATTTAAATTGTAAGAGCTAGTTAATAATAAGCCCTAGATAATAGGCCAAACAGATTGTAATTAGTATTAAACCTCAGTGTGGCTACTGGGGAACTGGTAGGCTAGAGAGAAACCTCCATAGTCTGATCAAACATTCAATGAGATGAATATGTGGAGGAATTAGTGATAGTTGTTTTTGAACTAGAGAACTGAGATACTTTGCTAAAAGGCAATTAGGATCACATAAGTATCTTTAAGTCATAAATCGACACCCGTGAGAGGGCACCTAACAGTGTATGATCCCCCATCTGGGCAAGATGACTCATTAGTAAAAGGCTACCATTCTCAGACTGGCTAGATCATCATAATAAAGTTCTAGCCCTACCACCTCCTTGCCTGTTGACTAGCCAGATTATACTTTGTAGTTAGCTGATAGAGCCTTCTGCGTGGTAAGACCACCTATGACCCACCTATTGGTAACTGACACTGTTAGGTTAAAGCCCCAAGGCCAGTTAACCCCCCATAATTATCATTCTTTATTACCACTAATCAATAGTCAAGGCTCTTGATCTTTGTTCCTTCTAACATTAGCACCTCACTAGTACCTCAACTTTGCGAACAAACATTAACTTCATCTTAATTTAATACAGGCTCTCACTGGGAATGCAGAGATGGTCTCTACTGCCACATTCCACTAAACATTGCTATTTTCTCAAACTTCATGTGCCTAGAATCTAACAGGTGGAAGGCAGGGGCACCCTTGCTTTCTCTCTGACTGTGTTCATACCTATGTCAATAATATGTTATGTAAAATCACTCTCCTTTAAAACACATGACATTTGGATGCACGACTGCCATTCCTCAGGGTCAATGTTACTTTATGTACCTGTTCACTTCTCATGCAAAATAGACTTTGGAATTTGATTCAATCATTTTATAGATGAGTTCAGCTATAGTCTTGCCTGAATTAACTTTCAATGAAAATGCTAACTTCTTCCTCCCTGCAATGGTCTACTCCTTGGTCTTTAGGAAACCAGAGTACTTTGTAGTCATTGGCATAGCCTTCTGCACGATAAGACTCCCCTGGCGTCATTACTACTTGTAAGACTACTATTTTTCAAGCTCTTTCTATTTTCCTTGCTCTGCCCCTTCTGATACCATTCCTTGCTTCCACTGGAATGATATATGCACTCCCTTGGTTTCCTATACTAAGACTCCTAAGTTCTTACCACCATCACAAAATCTAATTTAGAGCTCATACCAGGACCCTTAAGCATTCTACTTTTCAGACTAGAAGGTATTCTAGAATACAGGATATTCTGTGATTAATCTGAAAGAATCCTGTGCAAACTGGATTGATTGGGTTGACTATACTAGTCTCAGATAAGGCAATGTGGATGTTGTTCTATACACGCATCTACCATAATATGTGCAAACCTGTGCCTATAATTTCCCTCTAGTCACTACCTCTCTCATCTCAGTGAGGACAGGTATCACATTTTCAAGCCAGAAGCCTATCTGTGATTTTAAACAGAAGCTAAAGGTGAATATATAGAGAACGCTTAATGCACCTCTAAGCACCGAGTTCCTAGTCTATTCTAACTAGAGGGATATCCAAGAGGACTCCTATATAGCTAGCTAGCAATTACAAGTTTCTGCCAAGGGAAGACAACTGAAGCTCATTTATCTAAAAAGTTAGGTAGCTTCAGTCACATCAGATTTGACACTGATTTGGATCACCATCTAATCTACTACAGAGATTTCTTAAATATTCCTGAACATCTGTAATATGCTGTTCAGGAACAGTTTTCTTTTAGTAATATTTTTCCTTTCTAATAACCTAAAATAAATTTTCCTAAGTAAGGAAATTCTGGGAAATAACCCGTGTTCGCTAGTGAATGCTTCCATAGTGAAGCAAGTAAGCATTTTGTCATGAGGCATCAAAATGGCAACCTTCATAGTTGGAAAATGACTGTGGCTCTCAGCGACTTCACAGTTTCTGGTTCTCTATCGACACCACTAAGTCTTGCCTGCAAAACTGCTAAGAACCTGAAGTTTTACATGGAATTTTATGGTCAAATGAAGCAAGGAACAGCAACAACTTTGAGTGCTCTACGTGATTACATTTTTTTTTTATTTTCACTCAGCATGTGACAGTAGAAAAGATGACATGACCAAAGACTTGTAGAAAGTGAAACTAGGGTAGAGCCAAGGAGTACGATACTTCTGAGTATGCAAGAGGCTCTCGTTTGGTCCTCAGCTGATGAGGGATTTCCCTCTGTATGCCGTGAATATCACTGGTTAATAAAACAACTGCTTTGGGCCTAACTAGGTGAGGAAAACTAAACAGAAAGCTGGGAGAAAGGAGGCAGAGTAAGAAAGAAGCCATGTAGCCCCACCAGAGATAGATGGAACTTTAGCCGGTAAGCCACAGCCATGTGGCGATACACAGATTAATAGAAATGGGTTAAATAAATATGTGAGAGTTAGTCAATAAGAAGCTAGAACTAATGGGCTAAGAAGTTATTTAATTAATAGTTTCTGTGTGATTATTTAGTGGCTAAGCGGCTGGGAACTAACAAGTGGCCCCCTCCATACAACACTCAGCACCACAAAAACTCCCGAAACAACAAACTTCCAAACTATCTGAAGTGAACTAACTGTTAACAGAGGAACCTCTTCTCTTGGGTTGAAGATATTCTGTTTTATTTCCAGGAAGTTTCATGTAATTGTTTTGCTCTGGTCTCACAATCTGAAATTAGTTATCAGTCATACCTACAGAAACAAACAATTTTCTGTGCTTTAATGTGTTTATCAAGCTTGTGTACTCTAGTTTCATCTTTCCTGCAAACCTTTTGTTCATAGTAGAACTTTAATAAAGGAATGTGTACCACTAGTAGAAGTTGAAATTAGATTGATTTGATGCAAACAGTCCATTGAGAAAGCAGAGTGTGACCCGCTAAAATGGGTATGTATTATAAGTGAATCTGAAATATCTCTGTGCCCTGTTCCTATGGATAACAGAGTCAGCTGTGCACACATCTGTGGGTATTTATAAACATTTCCCATCTGTGAGAAGCGTATGGGCTGTAAATGGTGAGCTAATTAGTGAAACACTAGTCATTTCTACTGACAGTTGTTATGGATAAAAATTTTATCCAGGTTAAATTGATCTCAGAACTTGTTGATTACAGGAGGCCATTTTACCTTTTATGAAAAACCTAAGCAGTTACACTACATTGAACATGCACCACATTAAATGTGAATGATAACTATATTAAGCTGCTAGTTAGCACATGTTAATGAACTCGGTTCTTAATACTGACTTAAGTGTGTATTCAGTATTTGTCAGGGAAAAGACAACCAATTCTGTAATACATGACCTTTTCATCTGGGTCTACACACATACTAAGCAACTTCCATTAAGGAATTTAAGAGTATAACTCTAGCAAGTAGTCAGCATTTTTCTACAGACATTCCTGCATATGTAGGTATTTCCCTAGGTTCCTCACGTCAGTGTCTTTTTCCAAGTCTATCTTGTATTTTTTTAACTGATGGAAGATGTTTGTGTAAGCACGTGTTAGGAGGATTTTTGAAGTAGCTCAGTAGTTAAAGTGCTTACACTGAAAAGAGAAATAATACTACTTAGTCCTCAGAATCCATGTAAACAAACTTGGTGTGGTATACATGCAAACTAGAAATCCCAGTGCAGGGGAAGCAGCCATGTGGATGCCCGGGGCATGCTGATTAGTTAGTATGGCCTAATACGACCACAGCAGAACTTGTTCTTTGGCCTCTGCATACATATACATGCACACTACCACCACCTCCCACCACTACCACCAGAAAACAACCATAATGCATGAAAAACATTGTAAACAGATAATTATAATTTTTATGTGAACAATTAGGAAAAACATATTCTTTATCATATTCTTTATAAGATACATTCATGCATATAGCCAAATGAATAAAAGGACATATAATAAAACTTACATTGAATAAGAGAATGAGTCTGGGACTAAGCAAAATTTAGTTGTTTGGGCTAAAACATAGCAGAGTTGTATTTACAAATGAGTTTACAGACCATAGATGTAATTTTCCATGACATATGGAATCTTATTTGGGAGATGAACACTGTTCTGGGAAGGTCATTGGGTGGCTGTCATTCAGATACTGGGAGAGGCGGGCTGAGACATGGCTGCCTGACCTCTCAGCTAACATACATTACGTGATCACACTTGCATTCAGAGACAACCTTGTCTACAATGCTTAGAATCATGGTAAGTGAAAAGACACACACACAAACACACACACACACACACACACACACACACAAATACACATACCTTAGTTACTTGTTTTGTCTGTTCACACATGACATGCCTCTATTTCCACTTAATTTTGTTCTACTTAGAATGTGTAGACTTATTTATCTTACATGTTGTCTGTCTCCAGATGAGCACAAGGCCACACAGGCAGCGTGTGTGCTTACTTTGTTTCCAACTGGATCCCCGGGGCACTGGATACCAGCATGACAAAATAAACATTTGCTCAAGTAAAGTTTTGATAGGAAGGGCTTTTTCTACCAATACAATAATAATTCCATTAATAAAGGAGGCATTCTGATGCTCATTATTATAATTTTTCAGGTCAGAAAGTTAATTGTAAGAACAAACCACAAGGGAGCCTTGGGAAAGTCTTTCAGAATGCTAGATAAGGTATAATTAGTGCTTAAAAAATACTTCAAGAAATGACTAATTACTAACTACAACATTGCCTTGTATGCTAGGAAACTAAACAGTAGGCAGCTTCAACAATGGTATTCTTAGCTTTGGAGCTGAATAACTGGGCTCATTTCAGCTAGAAGAGAGGGGATGGATTGGCTTGCTGTCACATGAAGGGGGACAAGATATAGTCCCTCTTTTATCCCCACTGAACCCAGGGTCTCACTTAGATTTTCCAGAAATGAAGCATCCCTAGTTACCACGTGAGCTAATAGCCATGGTTTGTTTTCAGTAGTTCTTGGTTCCTACATACAAAAATGACTCAGTCTTTCATAACTAGGGAGTTATTCTTTGTAAGAAGTAACATTTATTGTGCAATTGTGTTTTTATCTAACAGGTAAATTCATCTCCCAGATTAAAACAATTTAAAACTAGAGAAAAAAAATCGATGTGGCCTAAACATAAGTAGTAAGCACAGAGTCATAAATGTGTTCACTCTGAGTTCTATTTATCTCCTCTCTGAACTCACTTTGGAATCTCTCCTGTCTTCTTATTTAGGTATTCCACCTCCACTATCCTTAGTTCAGGTCTTCTGCATTTTACTGGGGCACCACTGCAGGAACTTCTTATCGGTCTCCCTCCTTCTAGTCCGACAACGTCTATTCCATCTGTCCTTCTGCTGCAGAGCTGCTCTTCCACAGCACACCCGGACCCTGGCCTGCTTGCCTTGCAACTACTCCCAGGATGGGGCCAAAGACAGCTGGCCCTCCTTGACTTCCAGTATGCCTAGTCATCCCATGTAGCTCTCCCTAAACCATTCCAGTTCATCAACATCAGAGCACCGACATGAGAGAAAATGAGCTGATCTGTCTGGCTGCCATTCAAGGGAAAAACTTTCACCAGATAAGAGAAAGTATGTCAAAGTGGGGATGGCGTTTCAGACCCAGACGGAACTGAACCAGGAAGAGAACACAAGATGACTTGCAAACCTGGGAACTCTTTAATGGGAGGAGTAAGCAGAGAGGAAGGGAATAACAATTTTGTGCTGGAATTACTGAATACACACACACACACACACACACACACACACACACACACAAAAGAGATGAGGAGTACTCAGTGGTTCAGAAGATGAGCAAGACTTTATATACTTATATCTTTGTACACCTGCGATAGCTGTCATGACTGTAAAATTCCAATTTGTTCCAATATACAAACATGTAAAACAAACTTGACAACATGTCACATCTCGTCTTATGACTGGACTAATTTACTTTTCTGCAGGTCGGCATAAATAGGACACATACAAATGATGAATTCTTGTCCCTTAAACATGAATTATCTACATATTTTAGATATTCTTGCTGAACACCTGCTATGGAAACATGCCACATGAAAAGGTCTCCTAAGAAACTGATGTTGGATAAAAGTTTTATCTTTATGGGATCTATCAAGAAACCATGGGATGCTTCCCCTTTCTGTATTAAGAAGCAGATTTTATATTTTAAATAGGAGTGCCTATAATGATTGAAGATACATTTTATTTTTTATTTCAAAAAAGTCCTCGTAAATTTTTAGGAGG
This sequence comes from Microtus oregoni, assembly GCF_018167655.1. NCBI lineage: Eukaryota > Metazoa > Chordata > Mammalia > Rodentia > Cricetidae > Microtus > Microtus oregoni. The sequence goes on from NW_024543060.1 coordinate 24,046,339, forward strand.
AAGACAAATTCTCAAAACTTATTTTGTTCCAGAATCAATTGATTCCTTATCATAGCAAGCTAAAAGCATACAGGTTCACACACAAACACACACACACACACACACACACACACACACCACACCCCACATACACACACTTGTAATGTTCAGATGGAAAAATCTATGTCTCTATATTCCTTTAATTCCAAAAATGGAAACACTGCTAAGAGAGATCTCATTCCCTTCTCTTCTCACCTTGTCCTTGAGGAGTTGATGAATGAAAGTTGAGTCTGTGTTCTATTTCTGATATCTCAAAGTGCAGGCTTTAGGGTAAGATAATGCTAAACATAAAAATGGGAGTTTTCTTATAGAGGAGAGAAAGGATTCAGAAATAGCATTTCTTGCCACTCTCCTGTACCAAATGAATTAGCATTTCTGAACAAAGCTGGATGATATCTCTTAGATTCTTCTTAACAGCTGTTAAATACCCACAGGGCCTTCAATGCAACACAAGAAAACTATGCTCAATGTCCTCAGATTGCAGGGTGGGACACTTCAGTGTGTTAAAATGGAATACAGTAGAAAATTGCAAAACCGAAATGCCATGTTCCTTAGATCAAGCTCTATTAACATTCTTTGGAAAATCTCTCTCCTGGTGAAAGGCCAGCAGAGTTGGGGTACTTTCTTAAGGATGAAAGAAAGGCAAATTCAATGACTGTAAATGACATTTACATTCACTTAAGCTGAAAACAAAGAATACACACACTCAACAGTCACAGCACAATAGACTGTTGAGTTATTTTTAAAACATTTAAAAGAGTTAACATTTATGCAATGAAAATATCCAATGCATCCAAAAAGTAGTGGCTACCATCGAAAGGCTCTGCTCCTTAATTGAAAGAGCATTAACAGAGCTGGTCCTTAAGAAACAGCAAAATAAATAATAGAGGGACAAAAGTTCAAAAGTTACAAAAAATATTTTAGACTCATGTGACACCAGCATCAAACACATTAAAATTAACATTGAGAAGCCAGAGGTCATAACTGCAACGCAGCAGAGACAGAGTCGCCACTGCTTCTCAAACTGGACGGGACCATGGTAGAAAGCTGAAGTTTTCTTAGCTGTTGCCCTGTGAATGAAAATAAACCTTTGTGTTCCCCAACCACTCTTCCCATAACTGACTTTGCAGTTAAGTTAAAAGGAGAAACTGTCACACATTTAGCATCTTCCAACTAATTGCCAGCCAGAAAAGAGCTGCCAAGACTGTGGAGGGAATCTATGCTGCTTCCTAGAGCAGCGATCCTTCACACAGCACTCCTGACTGTTACTGATGGAACCTCTGATTCAGCACTAATTCCCCAAAAATGCTTCTGCTTTGCAAGAGTTCCTTCCTGAATAGCACTAATAGTATAAAAATAAACATGCAGCCATCTAGATTGGACTAAAATTACTGTCACTTCTCCCCATTAATGATAATTATTATTGGAAGTTGCATTGTGACAATTCACTCCGTTCAGGCAATAACCTGCAACAGCAGCTAGTCATCCATTTTGTTAGTATACTAGTATGTCATATTCTCCCTGCCTCCGGGCATTGCAGTCTGTATTAAGGCTGCCCTCAATATTAACTCTGTTAGTATTATGTTCCTTCTAATTTTCTTGAAGAACATTGGCTATCTGAGAAAGGAAGTCATCCAGGAAGCAATATTTTAAAATCCTATTACAAAATAATGTCTAATTTCATCTAAACACTAATGCCAATTCATACCATTACAAGTAACATATAAATATTCAATTTCTCTGCTAAATTTTCCATGTTTGCCCTGGGGTATATTTGTGTGGCATCAAAGCCAAATACTAACTGAGCTGATTTTTTTTTCTCTTCTGGAGATGATGGCTTTAGATTTTCACAGGCAAATGCAAACCTAGTGAATGGAACTCCTTCAGCTTTAAGGACTGAATGTCAGAATGACCCAAAATAGGGAGAGAAAAGAGATGGCCTATTAAGAAAATGATAAAACTCGGTTACATCTCTGGCCTTCCGACCCACTGGTATTTCCATCTCTGAGGATATACAAATGGTACCATAGCAGTACTGCTCATGGTAACTGGAAAGCACAGTGCTAGCCTGGACCGAGGTTAACCACACAGCTCATCCTGCCAGACCAACACAGTCTACAAGATCAGTTTTGTTTACTCAGAAATATGCTTAAATACTGGATTTTTCCTGAATTATCTTTGTCAATAATTAATTAGTTCTTTTTCAGCACACATTGTCCATTTTTGCAAATGCACTGTTTGTGAGAAAGGGTTAAAAAATCTTTTTTTACTCTGTATCTTAAAAGTCACACCTTTAATCCCAGCACTCCAGAGGTAGAGACAGGCAGATCTCTGAGTTCGAGGCCAACCTGGTTTACAGAGTGAATTCCAGGGCAGCCAGGGCTACACAGAGAAACCCTATCATGAAAAAAAGAAAGAAACAAAAGTCAAAGGATAAAGTCTAGATGGCTGATCCATATCATGAATCAGTAAGTGTTTTCTAAAGGGGAAGATAACATATTTTAACTGCATGGAACAGAGAAACAGCTGTAGATATAGATGCAAAAAAAAAAAAAAACTGTGACTACAGGCAGCAAATGGTTTGACTCTAGGTCTATAGTTAGATGTATATTTTAACTTTTCCTATAAACAATGATGTGTCAATGGAGTATTACTCAGCCGTAAAACAAAGCAAAACAAAAAACGTCATAAAATTTGCAGGCAAATGGATGGAACTAGAAAAAAAATAATTCTGAATGAGGTAACTCAGACCCAGAAATACAAACATGGTGTGAATTCACTCATAAGTGTATACTAGATGTAAAAGAAAAGATAACCAGACCACAATCCACAGTGAGAAGCTAGGAAACCAGGAGGACCCTAAGAGAAACATATGGATTGCCCTGGGTAGGGGAAATAGTTTGAATCTTCTGGGTGGGGTGGTGGTAAAGGAAAGGGGATGAGAACAGGAGGGAACAGGAAGGTTGAGTTGGGGGAGGGATGGGGTAGGAGAGCAAGAAGAGATATCTTGATAGAGGGAAACATTATGGGGATAGGGGAAACCTTGATGGTAGGAAAATTTCCAGGAATGACAAGGATGACCCCAGCTAAGACCTTTAGCAATAGTGGAGTGGGTGTCTGTACTGGCCTTCCCCTGTAATCATAAAACCTTCATCCAGTAATTGAAGGGTGCAGATGCAGAGATCCACATCCAAGGACCAGGCTAAGCTCCAGAAGTCCAGTAGAAGAGAGGGAGGAGGGATCATAAAAGCAAGGAGGACAACTACGATCATGACTTGGAAACCTACAGAGACAGCTGACGGAAAATTGCAGGAGCTGCATAAGACCAAACTAGGTCCTCTGAATGTGGATAGCAGTTGTCTGGCTGGGGCAGTCTGCAGGGCCACTGGCAGTGCGACCAGGATTTATCTCTAATTCTTGAACTGGCTTTTTGAAGCCAACTCTTTTTGGAGGGATACCTTGCTCAGCCTAGATATAGTGGGGAGGGCCTTGGTACTGCCTCAAAGTGATGTGCCAGAATTTGTTGACTCCCCATGGGAGCAAGCCTTTCCCTCTCTGAAGGGGTGGATAGGGGGTGATATGGGGAGGGGAGGGAGTGGAATCTGGGATTGGTATGTAAGATGAGAAAAGACAATCTAAAAATGTAAACAAACAAACAAAAAAGAGTTAGGGGTACTGGAGAGCTGGCTCAGCAATCACCCAGACATTATGCATAAAGTGAAAAAGCTCAGAAAACTTCAGCCCTTAATCTCTATCAAACCTCTTCTCTCAGTGGTGAGGGAACTGTGAGGAGGGTGCAGAAAGAGCATAAGATCCCGAGGGCATGGAGGAGAAGGCCCTGTAACTCAACACTGTCAGAGCTCATATGAACTCACGGAAACTGAAGGAGTATGTACAGGGCCTGCACCAGTATATTCAGACTCCAGTTCAGTGCTTTTATGGGATTTCTGGGTGCAAACACATGGGTCTCTGATTTTTGTGCCTTCCCCTGAGCTCTTTTACTTCTGTTTGTCTTGTCCAACTCCAATGTGTTAGTTTTGTTTCTTCTTATTTTATTATTATCCCTTAGAAGTCTGTTTATTTTCTAACGCAAGTCAGAAAGGAGCTTTGGAATAATAAATTTGTACACTGTGAAGATGTGTTTTTGGCAAGGCAATTTCTGGTTGGTTTAATAAAGATTTGAAAGGTCAATAACTAGGCAGGAAGAGGTTAGGCCAGATTTCCAGGTAGACAGAGGGAGAGGAAATGATTATGGCATCAGAGAGACACCAGCGGACATAGAGAGGAAACAGGAAGTGCATGATGAAAGGAGGTAAAAATCCACGAAGAAAAACACAGATTAATATAAATGGGTTCATTTAAGTTATAAGAGTTAGTGGGACAGGCGTAAGCTAAGGCTGAGCTTCCATAACAAGTCTCTGTGTCATTATTGGTGAGCTGGCAGCCCAAAGAAAGGTTCGTCTAAGAAAGGGAATGAATCTGGACTAGGAGTGTGGATGGTGAGGAGCTGGGAAGAGTGAAGGGCGGGGGGTGGGGGTGGGGCTGTAATCAGTCAGGATCTATTATGTGGGAGAAAAATCTATTTTCAATAAAAGGAGGGGGGAGGAGAAAATATTTCTTTCTCTCGTAGAGGATCTGGATTTGGTTCCCAATACTCATGTGGTAATTCACAACAGTCTGTAACTTCAATTCCAGGGAATCCAGCATTCTCTTCTGGCATCTTCTGCCTCTGCAGGCATCAGGCAATGCATGGATTATACTTGCATACATGCAGACAAAACACTCATAAAGAAAAACTTTTAATAAGATACCCTAAATTTAAGCCCCATTAAAGGGGAAGAAGAAACCAGAAATAATCCTATAAGTAGTAAAGTTCATATTCGTGGTTAAGTGATGACACAAACAGCTAAAGAGAAGCAAGCAGCAATCAAATCCATAGTCTCATACATGATACCTTACAGCAAAATCCATCTCACAATACGTGATTTTCAGACCACAGGGAAATGTAAGAAAGGAACAAAGGTATATGTATACTGTAGAGCATAGCATAACCAAGGACTGTGTTCCTCCAAACAAATGTATCTCTGCAGCATGGATATTCTTATTTCGTGGGGTATCGTTATCAGTCCACTTTCATGTTTGACAGCCAAAGAATTTAAGCATTAATATTACGTTAGCATTAGCTTTCCTTTTCTCCAGCATTTTGCTCTTACAAATGTCAGGAAAAATGCAGTGGAAACATTCCTGGATTTATAGTCAGTCTTTTGTGAACCGAGTGGAAAATCTATTAATATGAGTGATCTCACAGCGATAAGTAAGATTGGCATGGGGAAACTGAGGGAGAAAAGAGAACTGGCAGGTGAAAGGGAGAGGAAATGAGAAGAATGGGGAGTCAAGGAAAGAAGAAATTGGTTTCAGGATATCTTGTGCTGACGATGGCTAATTGTTTTTGAAGATAGCTAAACTTGGCTCTTTTGTTTTTCTGGAGCTCCATTTGTTGGAAGGAGAAGAGGATGATATGTGAACCTTACTAGCTACACAGAACCAATATGTACTAACGTGTACAAAAAAATAATTCTTAAAGAATCTCCATAATTGAAGCTAAATCATGTGAATAAAAGAAATTTCTGCATACAAATGAAATATGGGTAACTTGAAGACACTTAGGGAAGCTTTCTAACACCCTGAGGGCTCTCAACACAGAGTTCTGGTGATATAATATCAGAAAGAAAAACTTCATGTGCCTGAAATGCTAGAGGTAGAAAAGGTATTTCAGGGCACTCTTTCTAGATGACAGCAGGCTGCATTTGTGACTGTTATTAAACTCTCAACTGTACAAGTTCTGTACCTTCAACGTTGGGATTAACATCAAATGTATGGTATGAGGGCCCTATCCATCTTCACCAGGATTATTGAGCACTGAACTCTGCTGGACTTTGTGCTATTTAGATCACAGAAGATTCTGTTAGGAAGTGAATGGGACTGTGTTGATATGATCCTTTCAATCCTTACTACTGACACAAACACATCTTCAATCATGAAAACCAAAATGGAACTTCAGGTAATATAGAGAAGCATGCCTCTGTTAAACACTCAAAATTTGCCAATCCAAAGGAAGTGATTAACTGTCTTAAAACCATTAACAATGGCACAAAAGAGATAGTTTTCCTTCTGTTGAGGTCACAAGAACAATTCTCAACCTTTTTATGTAGGTGAAGTCTAACAGCACCAATTACTAGTATTATTTTGGTTCTTTTCCCACCCCACACACCATGGTTAAATCATCAGTTGTCAAGGAATAACATGACGATGAAAAGATGGTCTTTAGTCAGATGATGAGAACCTGGGCTTCACTGACTGAAATTCTCTGCAATTAAATTAAATATTGTGATGAAAAGTCTCAAGTTTATTTTAAATATCACACGTGATAATAAACATATGCAGAGCCTGGAAGATTCAGCATGAACAGGGAATGCTAATGAAAGTAGTTAGCATGACTGTTCTATAAAAGATGGATGGAAGAAAAGAGAAACGCACCCAAGCCAATCCAATTTAATTTGTTCTACCATTCTACACAGAGAAATGACTAAAGCCATTGCCTTATTTATATGCATCACTCACTGGTAACATTAGAAAATTGAGAGCACTACTGCAAAAAAAACTAGAATCTGCACAATTATGGAAAATAATCTCAGTTTTATGGCCTCTATAGAGGAGAGGGTAACTGTCAAAGCCTTTCTGAAAGCAAATACACACATAAACTGCGTATCTGTTGAAACTGCAGAGACATTCCTAAGTGGTGTTTATGCAATATGCATTTCCTCTAAAATGGATGCCTAATTGTTTAGCTGTTCTAAACTGTGGAATGGAAAACAAAGGAGCAGTTTTGGCCATGTGGGTAAACAACAGATTCCTAAAAGCTAATTATCCGTTATTTAATAGACTGAGGCTGCACCAAATGAGACATTTAAGCCTAATAAATAATAGGCAAATTGTAACCTAAAGACTAAAATATAGGGGCTGCTAGTATAGGTTTTATTGCTCCATTAAATAATCTCTTATTTACTTCCTCCCCAAACATAATTATACAACACTGAGCCCATTTCAAGGCCATGCTGATGTGCTACTGAAAAATTATGTGAATCACCTTACACATGCAGGAAATCTTAAAGCATAACATTTGAATTCTATTATCAAATGCCCTATTTGTTTCTAAGATTAAAGATGAAAATGGAGTTTGAAAAAAGCATATAATTACATAAATCCATTATTCCTATTTGTGTCTTCCTAGAAATGATTACATAAGTCCACATACTAGCTGCGTACTTGAAGCTAAATCCGGACATCCATGTTAAATACATTATATAGATGTTTTGTATTTAATTGTTTTCAAAATTAAATAAAATTCAAATTTACACATTATTCTAAATTCACATGGGGATTAAATAAGGACAGTTTAAAGTTCATTTGTTCTTTTGTTTACAAGAATATGCAAATATTTGGCAAAAAACATGAAACCTTCCTATGTGACTATCTGAAAGCTCCGGCTCTTCACTCTTAAAAAAGAAACAGGGGAACATGACTTTTAACATGAGGAAATGCTGAAGGAAGACCCTAGACTCTCGTTTTCAGACTGACTAGTCCACGGGGTTTTCAACATGCAGTTTCCGGCTGGAAGAGCTCTAGTGCACAGGTTAACTTTCATCCTATGAACAAAGCCCCTGGAAGGACAGGGAGAATGAGCGCAAGTAGATCTGAACCCAGCTGCCATTCTCCCTCCAACGGCAGTCATCATGGATGGTAGGTAAGAAAGAACAGGATTTAATTACTCCACCATCTCCGTGATGAGAGAATTTGCATATCTGTGAAGAATCTATGTTCTTTTTGCCTGGTGGAAATACTAATCTCAGGAAACACTATGGGAAGAAGGCCCACGTGGGTTTATGACAGAGTTACAGGAGTATTCTCTTGCTCACTCACCTCAGGAGTGGTGTCTTACACACAAAAATAAGATGAAATAAAGTCCCTCATCCAAAGCAGTAACAAATACTAATATAAATCCAGTAATTGACATTTTCACACTATTTTTATACCAGCACAGCCAGGGTAAAGGCAACTATAACGGTTTGCAAAGTAGTATATTCTACACCATAGCCATACCTGCAAATAAAAATTTAATATAAATTTTGAGGTGGCCATCAGAAGATGCTTAAAAGTGTAAAGTCCACAAGCCATACGGTGAAGCATCAGAGGAAACACCCCATAGTGTCAACTGCTGGGGTAATACTTCCCTTGTTATATAAAACCAAATTCTGTCAATATCAGTTCCTAATATCTATATTAGTAGATCAATAAGAGAAAAGTACAGCATAGTTTGCTAATACAATACTGGAGCTCAGACTTGTCAGCATGAAAAACAAGGAACATACCCAATGTATTTTCTCTAAGAATGAAATCAAATGCTGCTAGGCTAAACTTCTATTTCCATTGCAGAAAGTCTTCAAAAGCTGTAAAAATAATGATTTCAGAAAATTCTTATTCTACAGATATTAGAAAAGGTAACTGTGTTTGATTCATTTAGAAATAAGCAGCAAACAAGAAATAAATACTTTTTTATTACTATATGATTTATTTCCTAATGGTGGCCATTTTCAAAGACTGATGATCTGAACGAACAATCATGTCTTTACAAAGAGAAATACTCAGGATAACTGTCATTTATTGTTTTTGTTAACTTTGGTGAGAAAACTTTTACATGCTATCTAGATTGGTTTATGTCCCTACACTCTTTAAACCAAAACAAATGTCTAGAATTCACCTTCCAAATCTCCAAAGGTCTTCAAAGGTAGTTTCTAACATCATAGCTTTCTATTTTATGTATTTTTTATCTATTGATATTTTTATATTTGGATATTTGTTTAAAATACAATATATCCTGGTTATTGTTTCCCCTCCCTCTATTTTTCCCAGCCACCCCCCCCCACCAGATTCACTCACTTCCTGTTTTTCATTAGAAAACAAATGAGCTCCTAAGGGATGATAGCAAAATATAAGAAAAAAATAAAAGCTACTATGTGAAAATGGGATTAAAAAAAGCAAACAGAAGGAAAAGAGCCCAAGAAAAGGTGCAATACACAGGTGTAGATGCAGGGACCAACTTGTTCCCATACTCAGGAATCTCATGAAAGCACTAAGCTAGAAGCCATAATACATACGTCCAGGTCCTGTAGGGAAAAAAGAGAGGGAAATAAAAAAGTGTGTGTGTGTGTGTGTGTATACAGTAAAAAAATAGAATAAAATAAGAGAAATAAAGGAAAAGGGAAAAGCCCTGATGTGGCATTATGAGATTGTGTCTGGTTTAATGAGATTTTTATAATTCGACATAACCCGGCCTAGGCTCAGAAGAACATGGAGATCCCCTGGAAAGTATCGAAATGAGCACTCCATATGACCTTAATATATCCAAGGCATTTAAGAAATCCTACCAGGCGAAGACATTGCACTTATTGAGACACATGTGTCATCATCTGCACATGGTATCTTGGAAAAGACACTGCAGAACAATTGATAAAAATAACCTAATGGGACAAAAATAATGGGCTCCATGATAAACAAGAGAGGCAACGGAGACCTTTATTTTTATTTTCTAATTTTTGAGATAGGGTATCACTATATAGGTAATATGGAAAGAAATTAAGGCAAAAGATTGTAAGACAACAGAACAGAAAATTTCACACACCCACACAAATGCATGCAAAAGCACACATGCCAAAATATATAAAGAACAATTTTAATATATTTACGAGGCAACTTAGTTGTTTGCAACTGGTTAATATGTAAACCAACAGAAAAAGGTTAAGGCAATACAATTTGTAAAATAGGAAATATTAATTAACTATAAGTATAAATGACCATCTTCACTGTAGTCAAGCAAAAGCCAATGAAAATTAAAAATAACTTTTTAGTCTATCTCATAAAAATGAGAACTTTCAACTAATGCATACCCATAATTAGATGTGGAATGTTAGGGAAAATTAGAATATATTTGGCAATATATTTGGCAACATGCATTTTAAGTCTTAAATACATCCTTCTCTGTTCTGTTTAATAAAATAATTCAAACATTTTCTGACTGTGTGAGGCCAAGTATACTGTTCATATTGAAGAACTATTACTCCCTTACTGAATAATATAAGCCAAATTAGGTATGACCTAACGAGTGTAACCCATGGCAAGATATTAAGAATAACATGAAATACTAAGTATTTAGTAAGACAATGTGGACATTCAGGTGCATATTCACTAGGATCCCGGTTTGTATTCAAAGGTACTGAAGAGACAGTGTGCCTAAATATGAACAGTGAATCCTGGAAAGAAATAATGGCTAACTGCCTACTGATCTACTCTTGTTTAGGTGGATTTTATACTGCAGAAGTAAGTCATTGAAGGTAAAAAAATAAATTTGATCATTCAAAAATGGAAATTAAATTGTAGGGAAATAAAAATGAATATTATTTATATTCTGTTGAAAAGCCCACTAAAAAGTTCTATCAGATGTCAGTTTTCTGAACTGATATAACAGCAACACTGAGAGGCTCTTTGTCCCCGTCGCTCAGTCGGAATCTCAACAGTATATAGAGCTCATCTACCTTCGATCATCAGGTCCATGAATTTTAACACGGTGAGCAAATGTTCAAACAATATCTGATGTACCAAAAATTAGGCTAAGATTTTAATTCATGATTATTCCAGAATAATTTTAACAGTCAATAGTCCACTTTTCTGCAATTCATTTTTGGTAACACTTTCAGTAATTCCTTGAGCTTTTTTGAATTTCTAACATAAATATGTAATTAGACTTAGATGACTCTTCCTTTCTAGAAGAAACAAATGTGCTACGCTACTATATTCATTTTGCTTCTAAAAATAAAATATGACTATCAAACTGCAAGTAAAGAGGATAGGGTAGCACCCTCTCCTGTGGGGAATCCTTAGCTGCATTGCTTCTTCTGAATTGTGAGCTACTAGGATTTAGCAATGAAGTTAATGGATTTTATATTAAAACCTTCAATCCTTAGTGCCGTGGGAAACAAAAGTCAAATTGTTAAGGTTGACAATAAAACTACAACCTAATATGCTGCTTTCCTATTTAGTTGTATCTTCCTTTTTTCTTTTATTGAAAATAGACGTTTTTATATATTTTTAATATAATATATTCTGAATACAGTTTCCCCTCTCCTCTCTAGCTCCCCTCCCATCCCCCATCGAGATCCATAACTTTTCTCTCTGATTATAAAACTAAGCGGCATCTAATAATAATAAAATAAAATAAGGTAAATAAAGAACAAACAAATCAGAAAATGGCTCTTTTTATAAAATAGATAGATGTTTCTGTAGGGTTGTATTCAAATTTTGTCAAGTTTTTCAAAAAGTTTCCATTATGTTAGAAAGCATACCATAAAGTAAGTAGAGAAAACAGCACAGTGGGCACACATCTTCCCCCAGTAGTTTGCCCCAGCTTCGGAAACTACCCTGCTTAGTCTATAAAGCCCTCCATCTGTCACCCCAGGTTATTTTAACTTACCTGAAGACATTGTTTTTTTTATTTTTTATTTTTTTGTTTTTTGTTTTTTGTCTGTGAAGTTTCAGCAGGCTAAGAATAAGGAAGTATGCTGACAACAATATTGTCAAGCATAGAAAAATCAAGTCTCCAAAGATTTTTCTTTTTGCTATAGTTACTTGTAGGGGTTACAAATTTGTAGGGTTTCCACAGCTGCCACTCTAGTCTCTGTCTCTTTTGTCCTCTCTACCAACCTCGCCTCCCCCTTAGTCCTTCCTTTTTCTCCTCTTTTCAGTTTTAAGGACTGAACTTAGTCTCAAGCTCATGTACACCAGCAAGAGTGACAGCCCCAGCCTACTTGAAGTCTCTCTTAATCAGTATCCTCTTTTTCTCTTGCCTGTGCTGCATTCACTGGAAGAAATCAATCCATGTGTCAATTTCGTATGGATGTAAATGTATTAACAGACAGGCACTGTTACAGACTTGTTACCCAAGTAATACTGAAGAAAAGAGAATCTACCTACAAGTCTTCCAGAGAGCCAACACCAGAAGAAAGACAACACACAGTGATAAACCGAAGGGAGGAAGGAGCCCGAGGAAAGATCTGCTCGATGGTGAGGTACAGAAACAGGGAGTCCTATTTCTTTGTTTGATGAAGCACCACATGAATGTGTCCACCGCATGGATGGGGCTCGACAGGACTCACCAGTTTTCATTTCTAGCAAACGTTTTTTCTCTAGTTGGCGTTCGAGGCGTTCTTTCTCTGCTCGCTCTTTAGCTAGTCTGGCACGTTTGTCCTTTTCTGCCGCTTCTCTTTTTTTGATGTTTTCATTTAACGCTTGCTAATACAAATAAATTTTGAAAAATGATTAATTAACCAGTGATCCACAAGAAAATTATCTAAAATCAAACACAAGTTCCAACCATGAGTTAATAGTTTGCAGATAAATTAGGTCTTAAATGAGTAGCAGTCATATAATACATACACATAAACCCATGTAAAATATGTATCTATAAATACCCTGCTAGGCGTAAAGCACCTGCATGTAAATGGAATTGCCTAAAAGGGAAGAGACGGAAACTAAAAATAAAAAGGCATTTAATACACAAATCGAATCAGCTCTCATATAAAGAGAGTCTTTAACTCTCTAAGAGTCTTCCATATTTTCTCTTTTGTAAGCATTTCAACTTCAAGGGAAGCAGTTGAAGAAATGATAGAAAAGGGATGAACGCCCCATGTAATGGTCATATAGAAGAGTGGGTTTTCATATAGAAGAGTGTCTCATAAAGATAACTGTATAAATATTTGAGGTCTCAAAGCCAGATCCTGCGACTGTTGATCAAAGCCAATAACATGCTAATGAAAAGATCTCAATTGGATATGTGATTAGTTAATTAATTTCTTATTTCTAAGTTTTATACCAATCAAGAAATGCCTCTCATGTGGCATTAGTGAGAATCAGCAGGTAAGGGTAGAATTTTATAAGTGCCAACAAACAGCATGGCATCACATTACAACAAACAGACTGTATTTTATCTACATGTCAATGAAAACAAACAGGTTACAATTACCAATAATATTATAAAAGTGTACAATTAACCTATAAGTAAGTAGCTTAGTATTTTTCGTTTAAATGCAGTTCTAGAAATTGAACCCAAGGCTACTGCACAGCAGGCAAGAGTTCATGTGCACACCCATGAACCTGGGGATCAGCTTCTGATGGCAGGCATCTTCCTTAATAGCCCTCACCCTTATTTTTTGAGGCCAGGTCTCCTGCTGAAACTGGAGCCCACCAATCTGGTTAACCTGACTCACAAGCGAGTTCTGGGGCAAACCAGCAAGCACTGGGGACCTGGTTGTCTCTGCCTTCTTAGCACTGGGATTAAAAGCACTCACCACTGTGCAAAACCCACCTTTTGCTTGAATACAAACACAGGCTTGATAGGTAAGTTTTTGGCTGACTGAGCTATTTCTCAACACTTGACCATCTTTTTAAAACCCAGAGACAATATCAGTTTTTTTTATAAAAAGTTACAAATTAGAATATTATTGATGAGAAGAATGAAAGAAAAACTCTAAGAAACACAAAATATTAACCTACTCACCCTTAATTATAATATATATATTTAATGAGATGCTAAATGAAGGATAGGGTGAAGGGACAGAAGAGAGGGAGGAAACAAAGGAAATGATGAAAATATGTTAGTTTCTCTCTTTGTAATAGAATAGGCAGCAGGCAAATATAAGAACAGAAACATGAAATATAGACAATACTATCAGTCAGAAAAAGGAGTATTCAAAACATCCTTCTTTTCTACAGCTACTGGAGGGACTACCATTGCTTGCAATCTCCACTGTCTGCTTGTCTCTCCTTTTTCTTCTCAACACACCACCCAGATAACTTAGAACTTCCTTTAAAAAAAAAAAAACAAGGATGGAAATACGTTCCATCCTTGATTTTATGTATATATAACACAACAACTACTGAAAAAAGAGGCCATGAATTCAAAAGCGAGCAATGAGGAGAATATGGAGCATTTAGCGGGAAGAAGGGGAAGGGGGAAATGCTGTGCTTATAATTTAAATAAACAGAAGAGGTCAAAATCATAAAAAAAAATTTACCCTAAATAAAGCTACCTCTGGTTTGATTACAGCTGAATTATAAAAATCAAGGAGCTGGCTAAATGTAGTGGTTTGAAGAAGAACGGCCCACATAGGCTCATATACTTGGATGCTTAGTCATCAGGAAGTGGCATTATTTAAAAGGATTAGAAGGATTGGAAGGTGTGGCTTTGGAGTAGGTGTGGCCTGCTGGAGGAAGTGTGTAACTGGGGGTGCACTTTTAGGTTTCAAAAGTCCTTGCCAAGCTCACTTTGTTTCTTTCTGGATATAGGATATAACTTCCAGTAACTGCTTCAGCACCATGCTTGCTGCCATGCTCTCTGCCATGAGAATAATGGGTTGATCCTCTACAACTGTAAGTAAGCCACCAATTAAATACATTCTTTTATAAGAGTTGCAGCAGTCGTGCTGTCTCTTCACTGCAACAGAACACTGACTGAGGTACCTTACATGGAACCTTCTCCACAAGGCTGACAGGCTGATTAAAATTCCATTTAATTTGGAGAATGTTTCAGGCCCAGAGCCTAAATATAATTTATCATGGGCTATCTTTAGTCAAGATAAAGTAAGGAATGGCCATTACTTGCCCATCTCTCTGACCTAACATCCTTGTGTTTATAAGATATACTTTAGAATGCACAAGTATACCATCAGCTTCCACTAAGCAAAAGGCTAAGAATATCGCCTCTTAGGATGAGACTTATGAACAAAGAATCCCATCTGCTGTGACCCACTCAGCGTTCACAACACTCTGTTTGTAGTGTCTTGATTTATGACTTTCTTATTCAGTTAGTATAAAAAGTTCATGAACCCATCAGATACTGAACTATAGACTGTGGAGTAAGCAGATTCTGAATTCCCAGGCTATGATCATACATATGTGGCTCTAGATATACTATTTTTATTCCTCTCTTAGCGGTGTCAATTATATTTTTGCATGGGTAAGTGAAGCCCGATGACTTAGGACTTTCCAGGCGCAATTCAGAAGTTTTTAGGCACTAAACTGTGATGTTGAACACTGAGGTGACAGCACTAACCAACCACCTTCATTCCACTGTCATTTCTCAAGTGTGAGTCATTCTGGGAGATGGAGGCAGTGCATCCTGCTAAAGCAAATCCTCTTCTTTGTTGTTAAGAAATAGAAAAAGGAGAAAGCATGCCAGTCTCACTACACCCCAGATTCTTTTCTGTAACACAAACTGCTCTCCATGTGGCTGGTGAGTGAGTCTTATCACAACCTTCCGTGAGAGTCGAGGTTCGGGAAATCCTTCTCTGAATAATAAATGATTCTCTGTATCTGACCTATTTTCTTGCGTCTTCTGCCAACGGTCAGTACGGAAAGTCTCAAACTCTTCAGTATGTAACCAATATTAACACCAATTACTATTAATCTATAAAGTGGTATCTACAATTTTAGATGCTTTTATAGGTAATTCTGTCAAAATTCAAACTGGATTCTGATTGCCAACTCTGGAAGAATGTGGTCAAGTATTTGTACTGAAAGCATGGGAGCAGTAAGTTGCATTTGAAAGTGGGTGTATTTTCACCCTTTCATGGCTGTATATGCTAAGTATGGGACAATGGCAGATTTAAAAAATCAACATAAGCTAGGCAGGTAGATAGGGCAATTCCAAAACAAATAAACAAACAACTAAATAATTAAAGATTCCTCAACAATAATTGCTTTAATGTACATATGCGTAGCCATGTATGTTAATGCATAAGAGAGACAGGTTAGGAAGGGTGGATTGAGGTAAAAAGCGTAAACAAATATTCAGGAATAAAACTGCATGTCTTGCTTGAGGAAAATAAATAAGCATCCATTAATAACTCAGAGTTTATTTATGAATTGTATTAACTTCTCAAATTAACAGTGTAAATTCTACTTTAACGACTGGATACATTTCAATGTGAACATTTATTAGAGCTTCTAGACCATATACAACTGCCACACCCTCCTAGGGGAGTAATAATTCAAAGTTACTTTATAAGATCTATAGAAATAATGTTTACCTTAAGAAATACAATCTGCAGTAGGACCCAAGCCATGTTGTTTTAGGAAAAATGCAGTACTGATTTTCATTTTAAAAAGTCTACCTACTTTAAAACATTTTATTCTGACATTATAACTGTTTAGGAGAATTTCCGCATATAAAGGAACATTTACCCTTCAAATAATATCATAAGACAAATAGTAATTCAGGACTTTCTTGTAGGCCAAATCATAAGAAACAAATGTAGCCTCAAACACCAAAATTCAACAAAGATTGTCTATTAGATAAAATTGCTTCTTAATTACGTAAATTCAAAGTTCAAAGCTTGTAAGGAAGATTGAGCCAGAAATATCAGCTGGTTGAATAGAAGCCACTAACTCAAAAAAGTAATCTTATACTTCACCTCGTGTGGACAATCAGCAAATGCATACCACTGCTGACTGCACTCAAGTACATATTGCTACAAGACATTCTTTGTGAATTCTTCCCCAGATGAGGCCTTATGCACACTCTTTTTGAAAGATCTGTGGGTCTATCAGTCCACTTCAGTGACCACAGAGGGTTTTTAAACCTTAGCCAGATTTTGGTTGCCATTTTAAAGAAAACCAATAACTAAAACCAGTTTTTAAGACAACATACTTTTCATGAATACCTATATAATAATACCTATGTACAATAACAAATACATGAATCCCAAAATGTATGACCCTGTTAGCAAGAACGGACTTTTAGTGGGGAATACCGAGCCCCTACTTAACTTAGTCTCTCCTGTAGTTTTGTGACATAACCGGTGTATAATTCTGCTATAAGTGGTTTAAATATTTATTATAGCATTACATACTTTTCCTAGGGAATCAAAAGGATCTAAATTTAATTGAGTTTCTACATTCATGTAGATGTGTGTATATTTATGTGTAAAACTTAGAAGTGTCAGATCGAGAGTAATGCTTATGAGTTGTAGTTAATATTATCATAAACATTACCTTTGAATTTCATGAAAATTTATTATCATTTATGTTAACATTATAACTTGCTTTTTCCTTTCAAAATTGTTTGTAATAGTAATCTGCATTTTTATAGGTAAATTATAATTAATTTATATTGTCTATACTATTGAATTGATTCCAATAGTAGCATTTAAGTTGTTTCCAATGTTTGGCTATGATGAATAAGGATATGGATACAAACAGTGTATACCCCAGCTACTGCTCAGATGTAAGAATTCTTTAATAGTGCTTCCCATTAACTGTTTCCAAAATTGGTGTATAAAATTATTGACAGCCAGTTCTTAAGTGAGGCCAATACAAACTGAAAACATACATTATGTATCAAAGTTTTATTTCTAAAATAAAAAAGTCTTGAATAAAATAAAATGTTTTAAAATGCAAGATTTCTGGATAACATTGTTAATATTATTTCATATGTTAAATATCATCACAAAAAATCTGCAAGCCACTCCCCTCCAAATAGGGGTGGACCTATGAACCAACAGACCAGAGCATCCCTAAACTTATTGGAAAATGTTAAAATGCTGTTAAATGGTGCACCCATATCCACTTCAACCTCCACTATACCCACCGCCTATGCAATGCGTAAATTGTCATCATAAGTCTTAACATTGCTAACATAAGTAGTTTCACACCATGTGTTAACTTATATTGTTCTGGCTACTATTTCATGCAAGGATAATTTTATATTATTATAAAGTCATTTGTATTTATGTCCTTTTCTGTAAATTGCTTTAAAAAACAATAAAAAAATTAAGTTTTGTCTAAAAAAACTCATTAGTTCTCTAGAAATTTTGGACACCATGCCTTCGTCAATTTTTACAAATATAATCCCAACAGTACTTACACTACTATTCATAAAGACTATCCCTAAAGTTTACATAGTCAAAGTCTTTTTCCTTCAATGATGGCCCCTTTAAGTCTTTAAGGTATCCTTTCTACTTCAATGGAAGGCATTTTTGGAACTATGAGATTTGCAGTTGTTTTTGATGCTTCAGTGTTTAGTCAGTGTTTGTGAACGGTTTGAGGAGGATATGTGGACTCTGTTTTAAGTTCTTCCTATGATCTTATTCTTGACATGAATCATAATATGCTTTTACAAAATCATTACATGCTCTAAAATTTTCTTCTCTTTAAATTTCTAATTTATGCCAATGAGACCAACAAATAAAACTGATAGACATTTATTGAGTTTGCTTTTATAGCAACAGGTAAATTATTTCAATAATAGCTCCAATTTGCTTTAGTAAACTGCATGTTCTTTAATGAAGGTTTGAGTACATTGCTACTTGTTTGCACACATAGCTACACCAGCCTTTTACTGAAGTGTTTAAAGCTTCTCATCTTTAGCATCTTTCTGTCTGACTGACCATTAACAAAGAGAACATTGGAAAACTTTCCTAGAATAATGCTAATTTCTGGATTTATCTACATGGTTTATCAATATTTTTGTTACCAGCAGTGGTGGCACATGCCTTTAATTGCAACTTTGAGAGGCAGAGCCAGATATGGTAGATCTCTGAGTTTTAGGCCATCCTGGTTGAGTGAGTTCCAGGACAGCCCGGGCTACACGGAGAAAACCTGTCTTGAAACATGCCCCCACCAATTACATTATCACTTGGGGCTATCTTAGGCACATGTAACACTTGGATACTTCAGGTGAAGTATGCTTTTCATCTTCATGAGGGAACATGTTTGCTATAAGTGTACTTGATTATTAACACACCTTCCTTTTTCCTTCACTATTTCCTTGCCTTACACTAACTGTTGTGTAACTTCAGACTTTTCTGTATCTCATGGCTCGAGGTCTTGAAAATCTAATGAACACAAGTTTTCTTTTGAAATTAATCCTTTAAACATTCCCGAGATTTTTATTCTTATCAGTTCTACCTTGCATTATTTTTTATATGTTTATTTTATGATTTTTCATTCTGTATGTTTCTTGGTATAATTCTCCCCAACAATTTTGAATTTACACCTGATGCATCTAATCTACAGATTTTCCTAATGATTTTATATAATACAGACAAAACATGCCCTGTGGTGGTTTGAACAAAAAAAAAAGTCTCCAAAAGGAGTGACACTATTAGAATCTGTGGCCTTGTTGGAGAAAGGGTGTGACTATCAGTGGACTTCCTGTTGTCTGAAAGATGTAACACTCTCAGCTACAGCATTACATCTGTCCGCATGCTGCCATGTTCCCCATCATGAAGATAATGATCTGAACCTTGGAAACTATAAGTGAGGGCCCTCAATTAAAGGTTTTCCTTATAAGAGTTGCCGTGGACATGGAATCTTTTCATAGCAATAGAAATCTAAGAAACACCCTAAATTTAACTCATATCTTTACTTTTCTTCCGTTTCAACTATACAGCAGTTTTTGAATTCCAAATCTTTCTCTCAACTGATTACTCTGTTTACAGGTCTTTTTTACATAAAAGAACTTTTATCACATATGTCTTTTTTTTTTACATTTGTTCTATGCCTTTTGCCTCATGAGCCTTTCTTTAAAAAATGCTTCTGTGAATACATCCTTTAGAAAACAACTGTACATTGTGGGTTAATCATACTTTATAAATATGGTTTGGTGGGAAAAACTGCTATACTCATAAAGCTATGCTGTTTTATACTGTGTGTAATTCAACAGCTTTGAACATTACTTCCTGAAAGCTGAAATACTATCTGGCCTGTTAAGAAAAACCTTGCCAATCTGTTTTTAAAGCTCCTTTTAAGAGGTTGTTGAGGCTGTGAAGATGGCTCAGTGGCTAAAGCATTTGCCCTGCAAGTCTGGGCACCTGAGTCTCAGCTCCAGAAACCACATGAAAAAAGCAGGATACAGCTAGCCTAGCCCAAGCACCTCTAATTCTAGTGCATTTTCTCGGCGACTGGGAAGCAAAGACAGGACAATCTTCTGAAGCTCGTGGTCCAGCTGGCCTGATGCATGCAAGCTCTGAACAGAACAGATCCTGTCTCAAACAAGCTAGCAGGCAAAAACTGAGAGCTAAGGCTGTTCTCTGAATGCCACATGCACAAGACTACACTCAAATACATTCTTAGTTTCCATTTCTTCATAAATAGCCTAATTTGGCCCGCTGCTAACATTAGAAGAATAGCTACATTTTATCATCATATGAAGACACATTCTACTGGCTTCCTCCACTGCACCTAAAGAACTAATGGAATGATAACTTGTTCTTGGCTCTTAAAAATCTTTGCTCTTGGTATCCTGTGCTTTCACTCACAGGATATTGTGTGTGGTATGGATACACGTGTGTGACTGCATGAGCCCATAGAGACCAACAGCACTGGATTCCGCTGGAGTTGGAGTACTGGTAATCACCGCCTGCTTTAACTGGGTGCTGGGAACTGAACAAACATCCTCTGTAAGAGCAGTATATACTCTTAAATCGCTTAACCATCTCTCCAGACTGTTTACAGGCTATTTTAAGTTTCATTTTATTTATTTTGGGTTACAGATAGTCTTTAAATTTGTGGATTCTTAGTCTGGAAACACTGTAAGCAATGTTCTGAATGTTTACCGTCCTTCATTTATTCTCCTCAATCCATACTTTGTGGCTCCTGCTACAAAATGGGAAATACTGTCTAACCTCTTCCATGTTTTCCTCACCTGCACTATCTCCTTGGGTTGTCCCAGGAACACTTGCATTGAAGATGCCTTTCTTCCCAGGTGGAGCACAACTCACTCTAGCTCACTGTGTGTTTAACCTTAACCCCCACACCTCCATTTCCACTAGTCTTTCCTTTTTAAGTGGTCATTTTCAGTCATCAAGTCTTTCGAAAATCTTTCATTTTCTTAAACATTTTGTGCCCTTAACATGGAGTCTTGTAGGGGATGTCTGTGTCTACCTTCTTATCTCCTTGTCACACTACTATCCTCCTCCAGAGTTGTTTAGTAGTTGCAACTGTGGTCTTTTTTTGCTGAGCTTAGTCCATAAGTCTTGGAGTTGTTAAGTTATAATTGTCTTCAAGCACAGAGCTTTGAGCTGGCTTCTGTAAAGAATTGGGGACTGTTTTCCTAATCTGGATGAGATTAGTTTCCCTCCATCTCACGCTTATTTTGAAAGCTTTATGTAATGTCCTTATTCCGTACAAGTCGTGGTCTCCAACTTCCCAGTCCAGGGTAACTCTGCTTTACCTCTTTCTAAATTCTTTTTGTCCTTGAATATTTCCTTAGCTTTCTCAGGCAACAGTAAATTTTTGAAAATGGCTCAGGGGATTACGGAGAAAGCTTCATAAGAATATAAGAAAAGAAGAATATATGAGCCTTAAAGAATCTGGATGAGCCGGGCGGTGGTGGCGCACGCCTTTAATCCCAGCACTTGGGAGGCAGAGGCAGGTGGATCTCTGTGAGTTCAAGACCAGCCTGGTCTACAAGAGCTAGTTCCAGGAAAGGCTCCAAAACCACAGAGAAACCCTGTGTCGAAAAAAACCAAAAAAAAAAAAGAATCTGGATGAATTACTGTAGGACAGATCTTTCAGTCTTCACCAAACACCTGCCTGATAAGCTAAGCTCCCCACTGTCTAATACTCTGAAGCTGATAGCAGATCTTATTTTATTTTATAATGTTGCATCTCATCTAGATTAATGTAATTCTGTGTACCTTAGACATATGTTTCAGGTTCCACAATTAAATGAAGGTAACTGGATACTCATATAAAATTAATTCTAAGAAAGCATTCATGCACATTATTATGTGGAAAATTTATAATACAAAAACGCCCCTGATAATAGAATAGATACAAAATTTATCTATTTTTATTAATTACTTTAAAAATATCTGAGCTTTTGTCATAAACTTGAATGATGGTATAATCTTATGATATGGGAATCTAAAGTCATATTCTTTTATTTAAATGGCTATCTGGCACTGAAGAGCTGTGTGTCACTGCCTCGGTTGCTTCTGTAAAAAGGATAAAATATGTGGATATTTCTAGAATTAAATACATTAATTCACATATTTGCCTTATATCCCTTCCCTAGCGTATTGTAAGAGGAGGCCCACACAGTGTTAACAAATATTGTTTTATTTTATCACTAATTTTAAATAGGATTTTCATGAGAGTATAATCATTCAAGTGTCTCAAGCACATTTATTTAGCAAGGACTCATGAAGATCCATGTTCTAGCTTCTGTCAATAATCATGCTTCTATCAAACATAACGGGAATGCCAATTTTCTTAGCTTCTATGAGAATGTAAGTGTTTCTATTCAGAGATGTTGGAATAGGATGCTATACGAAGTTGAATGGGAGTGAAGTGGAAGCATCCAGTGCCGCCTGGATGATTTGGCAGGGAAGGTGTCATGATGAATAAATATGGAAGGCAAGATGTAGTTCTCAACCTCAAGTCTAGCCATTATTCCTCTAAGGACTCAATTTACATATGTATGCACACTGTTTAATATTACCAAATCTAATGTGCTCAAGAATTTTATTTTGGAAAAGAGACTTAGTTTCCTTACCTATATTTTACATAAATATTAAGCATTGCTTAAGCAGTTTTTGAAAGCTATCGATAATTTAAAATTTGAGAGTAAATTTTAGAATGACTTTTAGTTGGGCAATGTTTAAGTTACAATCAAGAAATGCTTAATTTTAGATGAAAGCAACACACCATTTTACATATAGATCAGTATTACAAAAATTAAATATAAAACCATAGTATTAAGTATAAGTAGCCATAGATACTGACTTTTAAAAAATATATTTCATTTCTGTGCAGACTATTTAAATAGCTTTATATATCCATCTCAATGTTTTTCAAGCTATTTTTATGCATTTTTAAATTTGTCTCAGAAAACGAGAGACATGTCCTTTTAAAAAGCTTAAAAAGTCTTGCCCTTTCGGTTTTGTTTCTTTCAACAAACATGTATACTCAACTCATGTGAGCCTGAAATAGATCTCTGCAATACAAGTTTCACTAAACTCAAGTTTTGTTTCCTAAGAATTTGCTTTTTGTCTCGTGTCTCTAACTATATAGACTGAATTTATCTCCTGATTGCTAGGAGTGGGTATTGTCAGAAGAAGGCTAATTTCCTCTATGTAAACAAATACAGTAATATCTAATACATTACCAGTGGTCACCTTACCTAGGTATGTTTAGGACTCTTATTGACTCCTCACGTGGAATAAATAGGACTGCTTTCTGCAAACTCATGATAGCTAGCTTCATCATCAGGAATGAACAGAAAATATTTTCTTTTGGAAACAAACAATATAAAAAGCATTCTTGTGCTCCTATAACATTCTCATAATGATTCAAGAAGGGAAATATTTCAGAAGCATACTCATAGAATTTAGTAGAAATTCGAAAGTAGGTGGTTCTAATCTTTCAATAAAATATTTTTCTTAGTAACTAGAAAATTTCCACAAATGTACAAATAAAAACTCTTTTAAATTGATTACTAAATAACTTCCATTTTGTAAAATTAATTATTGCCTTTATTCTAATAACACCATTGCTCATTTTACAATGCTACTTATGAGGATAGGTGAACATAACACCCTGTGCTCTGGCAGGACCCACTCAGCATTTGAACTGAACACCAGCTGTTCCTTGCTGGTACACTGTGATAATGGACAAACATCCCTGAGGTGAGAATTAAATAGCCCAATGGCTATGTGCTGCTCATGATTACCAATTCCCCTCAAGTTCCTCTCTTTTATAAAGTCAGCCTCCGAGAGGGAAGCAAAGCACTTCTTAGCCATGGGTAACATTGCTGATCCTTCAGCACTTTGCCACAAACTGTTTGGTCTGCAAGCTCTGAGTACAGTGGCTCTTTAACAAAGCATGATACGGTTATAAGTTCCTTTCCAACATTATTTGATTCTCCACGTTGTGTTTTTTTTTCCTTGAAGTGACATAATGATATTTTTACTTTTCAATCACAAGGTGTAAGCACTGGCAAACCAATGGATAGAGTGGGATCCATGTAGTGCTGGAAAGGGCAAGTGACAGGGTAGCAGTTTGCTGAGTGAAGACCTTGTTTTAGGGAAAGAGGCAACAGACAACTCACATGTCCCACGCGAAACTTGTTATTTTTAATACGTAGAAGGTAGCCTTTGGGGCACATCACATTTCAGTCCTTTCCTACTGCTTCGTATGTCTGTGTCTGAGGACGTGTACGAAGTGCAAGAGATGACTACATTAGATGTATGAACATAATGTTATTTTATGCATTTCTGTCTGCACTTTGCTGGTTTACAAAGTAGTTTCCTAGCACATGGGATAGCATGGGCTAATATTATATATGTTGCTGTTATTGTACAAAAATAATAGTCATTACTTTTTTTTTCTATTTCATTGAACAAAATAACCAAGAGGTATCTACAAACTTCCAATCATTTAAAGATACATAACCAGCCTTTCAAATATGAGTATTATCACATGCAATGCAAAGTAGGGGTGAATCTTATCAAGACAGAGAAAGCTCAAGTCCATTACATTGGGCATGTTTACATTTTGAAAAATTAAAAAATAAATAATTATTAGGAAATCATCACAAATATTTTCAAAGTTGCAAAGTTAAAATTTTAAGCTTAAATAAACAGACACTAAAGGATGAGTAGATGGGTGAAAAAACAGAATATTTTCTTCTATGTGGGAAGCCTTAGAGCTCCAAGTATGATCTCAGAATAACAAAGGTGCTAATGAAGACAGAAGCCCTATGTGAAAAGCCTCCAAATACAATGTTGAAATTGTAAGCCCACCAAAATATGCATGGGTTGAAAATGCTTTCTATTATAATTACAGAAGCTGGCTCAGCACCCCACCATAAGACTTGTACATGATATTTTTACCTCTGACAACATAAAACACATCAATCTACAAGCTTTAAGGGGCATTCAGGGCACATTAAGTGCTTTGCCCTCCTGCTATTGCCTAGCTGTTCACACAGCAGTCAGCACAAACAGCATTCAGAGCTGACAAGCATCAAATTTGTGTGATTTAAATGATTTGCCAGAACAGGTTGTGCTCTAGCTGTTCTCCTTGCCAAAAAAATTTTTTTACAGCAAAATATCTTCTCACTGGATGATGGAGTAGTAGTAGATGGGATAAAAGTTACTCCCTTAGACTGAGGATTAAAGAGAAAACCAAATTTCATTTGACCAATAGAAAGAGTAAGATTATAGGTGTTATTCTTGCTTTGGTATTTGTTCACTATACATAGACCAACTATATACACCAAAAAACCAACTTAGTTAATGCTTGCAACAAGGATGAATGTCAAATCTTAATTGGAAGAAGTTAAGAAGTTAAGTAAAACCCATAGAAATAATCTAATGACAGCTAAACACAATCTGGATGTCTATTCTGCTCACAGTATTCTGTATGACAACACAAAAAGGGGGGAATACACTTAAAAATCTGATATTGCCATGAAGAACAAGAAAGAAGATCACTGTAGTTCTCTGTTATTCAAACACAGCTAGCTTACTGTAAGGCTTTACGTGCATTTACTCATTAACTCCACTACATGCAGTTACTGTCAGGTAACAAAGGCTCAGTAAGGTTAAGTAACTTGCTAGGTACTATCACTCAATACATGGGGCCAGATGCTGGAGTCGGCTCAACACTGCAGCTATCTTCCTATCTGTGAAACAAACAGTGAGAATTCAAAACTATAATGTGGGTACAGTGTAACAGGTAAAGAATTCATCAAGCACTTACACTGAAGAAACATTTCATCTCCTTGATTGTCACCACATACAATTCCGACAGGAGTTTGTACATATCTGGAGATAAGGGTTAGGAAGTAAGATAATGGTGTTTCTGTTTGTTCTTTTCTTCCCAATGTTGTGGACTTAGTCCTTGAATGTATTGGGCAACTAAGGCAAAAATCCAAATGGATATTATGGATTTAAAACATACTACAGAGTTTGGCATAGGTATAGAGTATAGGCATAAAGTATACGTATGCCAAAAATTAAGAAAAAAAATAAAACACCTTCCTAACTTGAAGTATTCAGTATCTTTAAGGCAAGGGCTGATTCTTGATGAATTCCAAATCCTAACTCCAAAGTGAAATTTCAGATGCTCAGGATCTCACACACTATTAAGAAATGAAGGCTCAGTGCAGGGGCATCTCAGAGAATGACATTCATAAGCTCAGGGACCACTTGTGCTCAAAAGCTGCACAGGTCAAAATTCATTCCATATCAATTATCTGACATTGAAGAGTCAGAGGATTCTGAAGTATGTTCGAAACACTAAACAACATATTTTTGAGCATCTATAATTTTGTTGAAACGTTTTATCTAAAAGGAGACACACAACAAAAGAACAGAAGAAAGCAGTAGAAATCTTTTTGAGTGAGATATTCAACAAAACACATAAGGCTTTAGAAGACTTCTGAGTCTGTAGAAAGAACTGAAGTGTGCTAATAATTTCAGGTAAAGAACGCTAAGAGCAAAGAAGTGTTCACTGCAAAGGAAGTACTGTTAGACCAAGGAGAGCATTCAAGATAAAAGCCTGTAATTCAGACCAGGTGAGGAGAACCAGGGCGCAGACCTCTCCTAGGATACTAAGTGGGGCTGGAGCACATGTTACACTTCAAGGTTACACTGACAAAGGCAGAGAAGAACATTAGGTTTAAATTCAAAGGCTAGCATGAATATGCTTTTGCTGTTGGCTAAGATAAAGAAGGATATGAGGTCACCAGCAGAATCCAATATATATATCACTCCGAATGGTTGAATGCAAACAACCCCTTCAGAAAGCATGAGATCATCTACAAGTAACCGGGGTAGGAGAATCACTTGGTGGAAGCTTAAGGCTTAGCAGACCATCAATTAGCAGACAGCTGACAGTTTGAGGTCAACAATTGTGGTTCAAGGGTCCCATGAAACAGAAAGGTAGCACAGAGAGGCAAAGACTCACCACCCACCTACCACCCCAGCCAGGCTTCATGTTAACTGTCCTCAAATTTAAAAGAGAACATTTTATATTGATAGCAAAACAACCCTGAAAACATTTCAGTTGGAAAGGGTAAGTATAAGGAAATAAAAAGTATGCTGTGTGCTAGTACTCACTAGGTGTCCAGAAAGAAAAAGAAGAAGAGGAGGTGGAGGAGGAGGAGGAAGAAGAGGAGGAAGAGAAGGAGAAGAAGAAACAAAAACAAAACTCCTAAAGTCATTATATTCAACTTTCTTGTAAACTTAACAGCTGGGTGCTTTAAGCCACTAAAACTGCAGGATTTAGGAAGTGAGAAGGCTCCAGCTAATAGAGGCCTGCTTGTTGCCAAGTAAGATGGGTCCATTTTCAGGAGAGAACTAACTCCCAAGATGTCCTCTGACCCCTACACATGTCCCAAGGCACATGCCTCCCCTGCACCTGACACATAAATAAAAAACAATTTTCAAAAATGTCTAAGTGTAGGAATGGCAAGTGGGCAAGTGCCAGTTCAAGTAGTCCCTATCAATCTCGAAGCCCTTTTCTAAAAGCCTGGGCTTCTCCATGTCTGTTTGCTCTACTGCCATGCTGTACCTTGCAGAATACTGAAGACTAAGAGAGACTTAGTGTGCCCATAATCCCATGTGGCACACAGGGTCTAGAGGAAAGCTAGTGCTCAACCACGGGTGTGTGTTTGGGGTTTCCTCCTGTTGATGACGGTGACGAAAATCAGGTTTGACAAAAGTTCACAGTTCCCTTCCTTAACCCTGCTTTCTGGAGAAGCTGGATGAGGACCTCTAAATTGACTGGTGTCCAGTGAGCACAGAGCCTTGTGGGAGAAAAGAACAGCAAGAAAGCCTCAGCTCTCATGTAAGTGGGGTGAGTTAAAGCACTGTCAGTGAACAGCTGCTCTTCACACAGGCTACACCATCTTGTAGTTTCCCCTCTTGGTCTAGATGGTTTGTGGCAGTAACAGGAACAGATGTTGCCTCTTTATCTACTGTAACAAAGCTCTTATGGTACAGAAGAATAAACCTGAAGAGTAATATCTAGATGACTTAGTAGCAACTGCAGTAGTACTTAGGCGAAATGCTGAGTTGGTCAAAGATATACTTCAGAAATTCAACTACATCGCTTTTAATTGCTTCAGTTCAAAAGCAAAGATGATTTTTAAAATATAAACATTTCAGATAAATTTATTATAAATTAAATTACTATAAGTAATACTGGTCATGATTTTTACTTTGGGAGGCGAGGCAGATTTCAATTTAGTCATACTTGATAGTGTTCTAGATGCCACACATTAAGTAGTACATGCAATTCAGATATATATAGTACAGAATCAGAAGCTAGGCAACCTAGGTCAGCATGCCAGCTCCTTGCTAGCTATATAATCAAGTGCCAATCAGATTTCTTGATGACGTCGTCTTCTCTTTAAAATGGGCACTGTGGTATTTACACTACATCTGGTTGTGGTAAAGTCTAAATAAGTGAGGATGGAACCTGGCAAATGACTGACAATGAAGGCTTTAGTTGTTAAAGATGGCATCCACTGAACACCTGATTCCAACAATTTACCAGTTTTAATGATGCACTGTGTTAGACACACGAGGGTGAACAAGACAGACCAGAATCTTGGGAAGGAAGGAAAGTCCGGGGAAGATGGGTGGAGGGGTGAGTGCAATGATGCAGCTAACTAAGAACAGAAGGTGGTTCAGGCACTGAGCCTGGTAGATAGAGGGGCCTGAATCAGAGAAAGAGCTCCATGGAAACCTGCCAGCTCAGCAGTAAGTCTGGACCAAGGACCTGGGACGATCCCTCTTCACATAATACATAAACCTTGATCATTTATGTCCAGAATAGATGAATGTAGGTAAACAAAGCAATACTGACGTCAGTTGGAAACCAAGTCTGCCTTTCTCAAACAGCAAAGATTTTAAGTTTACTTCCATTAAGCATAGTGCCTCATGAATCATTAGATAATTCTAAATAATGTATCACACAGTCTTTTCTCTCCTCTCCTCTCTCTCTCTCTCTCTCTCTCTCTCTCACACACACACACACACACACACATCATAATACAAAGAACATAATCAATAATAAAAACAATTTAAATTGAATTTTTGGAGAAAGAACGAATAGTGAGTGATAGTAACTGTGCACGTTGTTTGCCTTTTAAATGGAGGGTTCATTAAAAGCACATCAAGTCATTTATAAATGATTGTAACTGCCCAACAAAGTTAGCAATAAAGTTTTCCTGAGATGAGAAAGCCACTCTTTAAACCCAATCTTCTCTTTCTTTATACTTCAAAACTTTTTAATCCGCACAAACATTTCGTGAAATATAGAAACTACTTCCCCATTTATTAAGAATAACAGTTTTTCCTTGCTGTACTGTATCCCATGTCTCCCCAGGGAGGCAACAATACCTTCTCACTTTAATATGCGTGTGGTTTTTTTCCCCCATCTAATCAGCTAATACTTTTCAAAAGATCTTTTTAATGCCTAAATGAAAGGATTCTACCTCAAAGACCTGACCTCCCTATTAAAGTGTCTGAAGCGAACGGCAGGAATGTAAAACCCACTCAAAGGGAAATCACAGGGAGCTTATTGTGCAATGCATTAAAAAAGGAGGGAGAAAAGCTTCACAGGAGCTGCATGAATTTGGTAAAATTATACCACAAAAATACAAATTCGTCTTAAGCATAAAGAAGCAAATTCATAGCCAAAAACTTATTATAGACGTGCTCTGTAATCAGCCAGGAGGGGGCCTTTACAAAAACCATCAGAATTTGTCACTTTTTCAATCAAAATTTCTGATTACAGATTCATGTTAAAAAGGGCCCCAAAGAGAACAAACCACATATTTTTCAACAGATCTGAAATTTGAAAAATTTGACGCTAACATACAACACCAGAAAAGGCAGGGTACATGGCAGAAAAATAAGAACAGAATTATATAACACAATAACAGAAAGAAGAGGCAAGAAAGGATTACAAGGACACTTTTCAGAAAACAAAAGAAAAAACTTTCCATACCATGAATGTAGCTCTGAAGTTATTCAAGTCATTAAAAAATTCTTCCACAGACACCTTCTTCATGTCGACAGCATAGTAGCGCATCGCACTCTGGAGCAACTGTGTCATGTTGCTTAGCAGTTTGGAGAGGTTCTCATACTGCTCTTTTGCACCGGTTATAAAGCTGTATATATTTTAGTTAAGGATTTCTAAAAGTTACAATGTGATGCCCTCTATAAGATAAAATGAATACATTTCTAGCTCCATATTATTTTTAATTTTTAGTTTCCATTAACACAGCTCCCAAAGTCAGCATGGCTGTCAAACATTCTTCTCAGAATCTCTGTGGCATAGAACAAAAAACAAAACAAAGAACTGTAATTCAATTTCAAATAAACTTTGGTAAATAGCCAAATAAATATTTACATATTGAATATTTATCTTCCATAGTTCAGTTCCAGAGTTTTTTTCTCATTTACCATAATAGTAATCTATGACATACAGCCTGTAAGACAAGACTCTGGTTCAGCAGTTAGGAAGGAGCAAATAGAATACACTGAAAGAAAAATGGGCATCAAGAAAGGCGAGTGGGACAACTTCAGGTCGAAGCACAGCTCACGTGGAGGCTGAACTTGCAGACAAGGCCTTCATCACTCTGCCTTGACTGCCTCCAGTGCAAAACTGAAGGGATAATGTCACTTCTCTCACGGTTATTGTCAACAGAAACACGATTTTTGCAACTTGCCACATAAAGTGATAAGGCAGTTGGGAATATACCTCAACATTGTTACTGCCCACTTCCTCAATTTAAACTTAATATTCTAAAAGCAAGAAAGTTTTAAGTTTATTGATAACTTAATTATGTGGGTAAATTGATGTTTTAAATTTTTTCTTAAAAATTTCTATACAGGCCGGGCGGTGGTGGCGCACGCCTTTAATCCCAGCACTCGGGAGGCAGAGGCAGGCGGATCTCTGTGAGTTCGAGACCAGCCTGGTCTACAAGAGCTAGTTTCAGGACAGGTTCCAAAGCCACAGAGAAACTCTGTCTCGAAAAACCAAAAAAAAAAAAAAAAAATGGTGGGGAGAGCTTAAAGAAGTCCGGTGAAAACTCAATGACATCCTAGTTACCAGACTGCACGCACATATGTAAGTGAACACACCACTGAGATCCATGCACATAGATGTAACAATTTAAAAAGAAATGCTTGGCTGAGGGTCTCTGGGTGACTCCACACTTCTCCTTTTATGCACATATAAGGCCTTGAATTTTTAAAATAGGCACTGTACAAATATTACTAATTTTCTCCCAACATGGGGGAAAATGCAACGTCAAGAATTCATTTATTAAATACTTTCAAATAAAGCAATGCCACTTTGTTGATTTTGAAGTAAGAATCCTAAGTAAGGAAAGATCCAAAGTGCACCAGCATATACTCAGAAAATCAGTGCAATTATACTAAAAGATGGGTTGGAAAAGATGACAATGAGCCAGAGCTACAGAAATGACCTGGTTTTGTCCTAACAGCCAGGGGTTTCAAGTGAATTCTCTCATCATTATACACAACTGAAAGAAAATTAAGTGGAGCTTTGAATAACGGGAGTTACCCAAAATAATTGTGAAACCAGCCATGATTAAACTAAGGCAATTTTGGAACTAGCCAAATCAATCCTTAGATGCTTGAAATGACTATCTGATAGAGTGGAATAAACTGGTTACCCGAATGAGGTATACTATTATGTTGAGGATTCCCTTTTTAAAGGACCGTGAGGAATAATTATCTTCTAAAAGGAAAGAAAAAACTAGATACTCGTGAGTGAAATCTTAAACCCCACTATGACAAAATGTGAAAGCCTGGCATCCTGCCTCCCATCTGTAATCTCAGCATTTAGTGGGCTGAGGCAGGATTACTCCTATGGATATGAGGCTAGCCTGGGTTTCAGTGTGAACTTCTGTCTCAAAAAAAAAAAAAAGGTAAATGTACACTTCAGTAGTAGATAGGTTGTATCATTTTTACCAACATTGAGTTCTATAAATATTCAGAAAAAGATAAGCAACATATAACACAATAAGGTTTTGATAAAATTAATGTAAAATTACTGATAAATTGACATATTACATCTACCTCATGTTTAGAGGAACCTATTTTTCCCTTTGTCTTTATCAAAACTAAGGGACATTCCTCAAATAGTTCAGCTTGAATCATTGTAACTGCACTATTTGGAAGATAAATGAGATGCAGATCTGTGTTTACATGATCTCAAAACAAGGAATTAGAGCTGGGTAGCTAAAGTACAACTTGGTACTATAGTTGTTGTCTATAGTACTGTGGATTTCCAAACTTCCTCTCCAGCTAGATGTGCACTGTTTCATAGATAGTTATTACACTGCCATCTTTGGAAACATGCTTCCAGGAACGGGAGAAATAGCTCTAGAGGATAAAGTGCTGGCTGTGAGAGAATGAGAACTAGAATGGGGATCCCCTGACCCTTGAAAAAGCCCCAGAATGGAGAAGGAGAAACACCTATGGACCTGCAGCTCACTGCCTAATCAACCTAGCCATAAGGGTGAGTTCTAGGATTAGCAAGAGACCCTGTCTCAAAAGCATAAGCTAAAGAGTGACTGAGGACATACCAGAAACAACCTCTGGCTTCCATGTGTACAAAGTTCTGCTTCTGCATATATGTGCGTGTGTGCGAGCATGAACATACACACATATAGAGAGAATGAGAGAAGAAAAAGAGAGAAGCAAAATCCATTCACATAATGCTCAATGACCAACTTCACTGAGATCCATATATCTAATATCTTTGATAAACACTCTTAGAAGTTAGGATCTGGCCAAACATTCCATGAAATATACATAAGTTCTCTGCACCTCTATGTACTAAACAAAACAGCATTTAATAAGATAGGTTAAGGTTTTGTGATCATGAAACATACATTATATAATACAGTTTTTTTTTAAGCGAGACCTTCCCATAATAATTAACATGAAACAAATGGAAGTTTCTTTTGTTGCACAGTGAAATAGAGGCTAACTGAGCTGAGAAGGAGGAAACACTGGCTAACAAGGTCAATAAAAGTAAGAGCAGAGAACACCAAGCTCTTGGCCAGTGGCATCAGGGAGAAGGTCATTGTACACTGGAAGATTCAGAAAGAACCAGGAGTGGGATGATTAATAATACAAATGTTTAAAAGTCATTATGAACAAGTGAAAAAGGTAGAAATAAAAAATAAAGAAATAAAACAAAGAGATGGTGGCCACAGAAGAGAAATTCAAGAAAACAAAGCCTAGCGTCTCAACGACCCAACTTTCAATACTTCACTTCGTTTATAGATGGCACAGCACCTGGCCCGTGCACTAGAATGCTGTAGTTTTACTTTTTTGATGAAGATCCCCTATTGCACATGTTTTCAGATTCTTTTCCTATAAAATATGCTTTCCACAATGTTGAATACTGTAGGCATAAGTCATTTGGTGAATTTACTAGCCCATCTACTCTATATTTACAGCAACGGCTAGACATTGCTATCTTGCAAAACAATTAAACCAAATAAAGGTGAATTTTGATGATGACATTAAAATATAACATGGAAACATATCAAGAAATGTGTTACATAATTTGTGCTAAATACAAAAAGATACAAATGTCTATCTAGTAAGTTAATTTTTCTTAAGAGACTAGGAGGAGGAAATAGGGAGAAGAAGGGCATGCACTATGGTCTACTTGTTTTGAAATGAAAATTGTAATTTATATCCCGGCAATGCTGAAGAATGCATGGGTAGCCCATATATGGCGGTTCTGTTGAACTTATTCATAATGGGTTTCATGGTCTAAGTTGATGAAGACAGCTGACCAGGTCTCTTCCTCAAAAAGGCACCAGATCTCATTATAGATGGTTGTGAACCACTATGTGGTTGCTGGAAATTGAACTCAGGACCTTTGGAAGAACAGGGAGTGCTCTTAACTGCTAAGCAATCTCTAATTTTCTGAAAAGAAGAAACACTGTAGAATTTAAGGCCAAAGAAAGGAACTGATGCAGCATGGCGTGTACCCTGGCATTTTCTCACATTTCTCAGTGATAACAGTGTACATAAACCCTCCATAAACCACCAGGTGAGCATACCTTAAATTTGTGCTTTCTATTTTTCAGATGAATGTTGACTATGGAGCTTTTCAAATAATTATAGTTTGGGGCAGGCTTAGAAACTGGAAAATAATACTATGAGAAGGGTGATAACAAATCTAATAACTGTATATGCATCTAAAAGATGTACCACAAACATTTTTATGGGAAGATGCAAACACACCAGGTGAGAATGTGCTAGAAGAGCTGTGAATGGATGCCATTAGTGAAATCTCATATTAACTAAACTTCAATTAATAGATGATTTAATACTTATTAAATAATACATTTTAAAGTGAATATTTCCTTGTAAAGATGCATTATTTTCCCAGACAGGGTTTCTCTGTAGCTTTGGAGCCTGTCCTGCAACTTGCTCTATAGACCAGGCTGGCCTTGAACTCACAGAGATCCCCCAGCCTCTGCCTTCTGCCCGGCTGTAAAGATGTATTTTTAACATGCTAAATGATACACAATATTCTTCCTGAATTGGTTGTGGAAGTAAGTTCTTGACATGGGTTTCAACTCATGTGCTTTAAAACAACACATAAACAAGTTTGAGTACTAAAACAAACCAGTTAATATGCTTTTATTCATTGTGCATTTTTGCTTCTAAACCCTTCTATTTTCTGAGATCCAGGAAGCTCACAATTTTCCATTTTAATAAGATCTGTATAAGTGCATTTAATATTCAAAATCTGACTTGTCAGTCCTAATTAAAGTAAACAAAGTCTTGCAACGAATGAATTTAATTACTTCAAAACTAGTATGTCTAACTAAGATGAAAAGCAAACGAATGCAGTCTAATCTTGGCAAAGAATATTTATGATTATAAGCTTTGTCAATAGCAAAGTGCACCAACTGTTCATCTATCTGACTTCCAGGAGACACATGAATGCTAATCAGTTCATTAGAGGCTTCTAGGTTGCGATATTTAGTGACAGGATATAGTAGCTCTCCTGTCCATGGAGTGTAATTTTACTCATAATGAAAAACTGTTTCCAGAAAAGACTCATCCTTCCTGGTTCTGATTTCCTGCTGGCTGCGTTTTATGAGCTGCACACCTTTCAGGAAATCAACCTCATTCAGTACTTATGCCATATGAACACTGGTGGTGGTAAGACCTGAGACTGTCTGCTGAGCAGGATTTTACTCCAAGCTTAGGAATGCATGCTAGTTTGAGAAACCAAGCTTCCTAATTAGACACTCACAGTGCATGACCAAAAGCTACAGGGGAACAAAATCTTTTCTAAGATGCTCTTTTATATCTACGGGGAACAAAATTGAACAAGTTCAGTTAACAATACTTATGGATTAAAACAAAATAGTCACATGTACATTTGTTAACCATATAATGAATGAGAAATCCAAGAATAATTATAAAAATATAATGACAATATACTTACTTTAAAAAGTATAGATTGTCAGTTGAAAGGGTGGTGCATATCTAAACATCTGAATAATACTTACATCATCTCTAGTATAAAAACAAAAAGAAATCCTTACCAAGTCTAGTGATAGAGACAACCTCCTTCAGAAAGAGCTGGGAGGACGTAAGACTTGAGAGGAAACAAACACATTATCCTGCACTGAGTGCTACTGAGTGCATTTTATGATATTTCCTGTCAGAGACAGAAAAAGAAGACAAAATTGACCTAATTCACAATTAAGCTGAAAGCACATATAATAAAGTCTATGACAAACCAAATAATAATTTTCTGATTCACTAAATCTCAAGGGGGTTGTAGAAAGAGGAAGTCATTTTATTTCAAGTACATCAGTTTAAAAAATTACGGAAGTCTATTTATAAGTCCTCCTTTTAGAGCTGGGTGTCCTTTCATATACAACTCAGATATCCATATGGGATTTTAATAATGCATTATCACAATATTTCATTAGAATGGAAAAGATAACTATTACTGATTTCATACTGTGGTCTGTAAAGCAACTCAGCATTAGCTTCAGGAAATAAAAAAGTTCATTACTTCAGTTACTAATTAGAAACTAAGCTACAAAGTTACTGATAACAAAGATAAGTGAATACAAAGCAAACTGCAAATCAAATGAGACACAAGCATTACACTATTAATTTAAGTACAACGTTTTCAATTTCATTTGGAGTTAGGAGAAAGCACACATAAGCAGCAATTGTAACAAGCTCCTTTCTTTATTTTGAAAGGGCAGAGCATTTCTAAAGGAAATATCACATTCTGTGGAGTCAGAGTTAATTTCTAATGCATATCAGTCCTTGAGCTTGTTAGTCATGCAGGGATTTTATAGAGTGTATCCCTGCTTCCTGAGATAGTTCAAAAGTAGCTAAATCATATTTCACGACATTCGATTTAAACTTTCACAAACTAAGTTTTAATGTGCTTTATCATTATCAGATGGAATAAGACAAACAGAAGGAACAAGATGGAAAAACATTCTATTATTTAAGAAGACAGAAAACAAAAAGTAGAAATCCTTGATGCATTATTCATGAAAAAATACACCTTGGCTAATTTACCTGAAAGATAAAAGTTAAACCTTTAATAATTTGGCACTATGTAATGTCCTTCAGTTATACAAACACACTTAGAACATTAAAAAAATTGTAAATCCAGTTGACTACAGACTGATTTAGATATCAAAGGATATGGACATCTTTATCACAAACTTGTCATGCAAGTCCTCAGGAGGGGGAAAGGTTTCCAAATCCTTCTCAAGCTGTTGAAGCTGCCTTCCCATCTGCTTCAAACTCTTTTCCAGCATTTCTACAGAGACTAAAAGAGAGCATATTAAATGCCTTGAAAGGACAAAATTATAATATATAAAAGGTAAAACAATCTAGCAATAAAACATTTGTAAAAAAAAAACCTCATAGTAAGAAAATTCAAAAACATTAAATTCCATTAAATTTAATTTTTAACCTTTAGAAAAAAAAGTAGTTTAAATCCAGAAATAAATTAAATCAAATAAGCTTCTACATAAGTCAATGCCACTTAAGAAATAATTGTTTAAAAGTAGACATCTTTACAACTACAAAACAATTGTAATCTAGTCAGATAAGGGGAAAAGGAAGTCCGCCCTTTGAAATGCTGAACTCAAATACAATTGTTACATTTCCAAGATAGCTCTTGAGAGAATTAGTGAATAGTTGGGAAGGATGTAGGAAAACTTTCTCTAATGGTCAAACTAATCTCTCGTCGGAAAGAAAATGTAGGAGAGGACATTTAAAATGACAAAGACACTCTTTACCAGGACCTAAGCACTACATATGTTTAACACTGACAGGCTCCATCTTTGAATTAAATCTGCTCTCAGAAAACACATGAACAACCCATAGTAACCAAGTGTACTAAGACACAGGCAGAATGAACTGACCTTGCAGTAAACAATAAGCTTTAAAAATTAACTCTCCCTTGCTCGTGCTCTCTCCTTCTGCTCCTGATTTGGACCTTGAGATTTCAGTCCTGTGCTCCAATGTGGGTCTCTGTCTCTGTCTCCTTTCACCGCCTGCTGAAGGTTAATATTCAGGAGGATGCCTATATGTTTTTCTTTGGGTTCTCCTTATTTAGCTTCTCTAGGATCACTAATTATAGGCTCAATGTCCCTGGGAACCCTGATTGCTTTTCGGGCTGGGGGGGGGGGGACTTAATTGGGGGAGGGGGAGGGAAATGGGAGGTGGTGGCGGGGAGGAGGCAGAAATCCTTAATAAATAAATAAATTTAAAAAAATAAATAAAATAGAAAAAAAATTAACTCTCTATCGGACTAGCTGAACATAGCGGACAATGAGGACTACTGAGAACTCAAGATCAATGGCAATGGGTTTCTGATCCTACTACACGTACTGGCTTTGTGGGAGCCTAGGCAATTTGGATGCTCACCTTACTAGACCTGGATGGAGGTGGGTGGTCCTTGGACTTCCCACAGGGAAGGGAACCCTGACTGCTCTTTGGGCTGACAAGGGAGGGGGACTTGATTGGGGGAGAGGGAGGGAAATGGGAGGCGGTGATGGGGAAGAGACAGAAATCTTTATTAAATAAATAAATTTAAAAAAATTAACTCTCTAATCTCAGCACTCAGTCACTTTTACATGAGTAAGGTAGTAAGTCACTGTATCAAAGAGGACACAGTGATCGGAAAACAACTTTTTGAATATTTATTTGCTTTAGGTTTAGATAAATTTTAATAAAAATTCTCATCAATGTGACTTATATAAAATTTTGTTTAAAAATTAATACAACAATTCTAAGTATCCTTTCCTTTTCTAACTTTGGATTAATTATGAGAGATGAATCCTTTTATGTATAAGTGTGGACACACTCAGTGAGGCAACCTAAAGGCCCAGGAAAATGAGACCTGGATTAAGAAAATAAAACAAAACACCACCACCGCAATAAAACCAACAATTATAGTTTACCTTCTTGGTACAAAAAAAAAAACACAATGCAACAGAAAAAAAGGATGGCAGGCAGATCTCTGAATTTGAGGCCATCCTGTGTACAAAACAAGTTCCAGGACAAGGAGAAATGTTGCACAGGGAAACCCTGTCTTTAGCCCCACTCCCCGCACCAAGTGATTTATAACGACATAAAGTGGAGTTTGTTGTGTTTTTATACAGTTGTATATAAAATTACAGTCACATCAACAGCTTTTTAACAAACTCTTAACATCTACCTTTATGTTAATTAGCCAACGTAATTGTTAGATATCATAATTACTGAGCATCAAAACTGAGTTACAGGTATCAGTGGTCTGAAGAATGATGATACATACACACCATGGTGTGGCCATTCTCAATTCATATCCATATATATTTTCCTAAATAATTTGTTTTCTTCTTTTCTGTTTAAATTTCTAGTGTATCCCATAGAGGCTTTTCAAAATGAGGTAAGGGCTAAGACTACAGCCAAGAAACACAGTATATGCTTAGTTTATAGGAGGTTGCATGTTTAGTTTTACATACCAATTTTAGAATGAGACAGTAACACACACAATGCACTGCATGGAATGCTTCCACTATGACAGTAGCTAATGTAATAGCCGATTCTAGTTAATTCTCTTTGCCAGCATGCTGTTGTACACTGTTCTTGATGATTATGTGTGGCAGGATATTTGATCACTGTGTGATGGTGTGTCTCTTTTACCTCACCAACCTAAGGAATCTTCTGATTGGTTTAAGAGAGAGTTGAATGGCCAATACCTAAAGAGGAGGGGCTAGGTGAGACTTGTTGGGAGAAAAAGGAACTTAGGGGAAGAATCTGAGGTTTGAGGATTCACCAGTCAGACCTGAAGGAAGTAAGACCTACTGTACTGAAGAAAGGTAAAAAGCCACATGCCATAGCATAGATTAATATAAATGGGTTATTCTAAGTTTTAAGAGCAAGTTGGGAACAAGCCTAAGCTAAGGCTAAAGTTTCATACTTACTAAGAAGTGGCTAAGTCATTATTTGGGAGCTGGTAATCCAAAAAAAGATAGGTCACAATGTATCGTCTTATGTGTGCTCATCAATGTGTCTACAACTATGGCTTTTATTTGATCAGATCTTTAATGCTTTGTTGACTTTTCTTACTTCCAAGTGGTTATTTTGCTACTTTCTAAGTGTTCTCTTGAATTACAGAGAAGATGCTTTTTGTTCTTCTACTCTATTTGATCCCTATTTTAATGTCTTATCAGTATCTGTTTCACATTTTCTCAGGAAATCTCACCAGTTAAGTAGTTTTTATATTATGAAAATTCTATTATGTAAAGATTGAAAAAAAACCAAGAAATACTTTCTATTAACTAAGAAAGTTGTCAGAAAACTTTAAAGGCCTGTACCAATTTTGTGCTATGGGTTACTATATAAAAATTTACTACAGCTCCTGCCCTAAGTAGAAATCGCTGCAGTAGAAGCTACAACGTAAACAATATTAATGACAATAGTAGTCCTTGCTGAGGAGTGATGCCTGAACTGTCTTGTTGTTTTCCATTAATACTCACAAGAACACCATAATTAGGCATCATTACTGTTCCCAGCATACAAAATAAGAAAACTAAGGCTTTGTGTGGTATAAAAACATACACAACTAAAAAGTGCAATGTTACTTTTAAAAAAGGTACATTTAAAGTAATATCCCATCATTGAATAAAAGCATATACTCAAAACATTATATTATGGACTAATTGAGGGAAACAACAAATATGAGTCTGAGGCCCTCATAAATCAAAAGAAACAAGAAAATGGTGAGAAAGGAGCCTAACCTGTAGTTCAAAACAGAAGCACTACCTGAAGTCTGGCTGAGCACATATTGACTTAACAAAAGGTGTTTGTGTCATTTTGAACCTTTGTTTAATGGGGGTCCAAAGCGTCAGTAAGTATAAATGCTTCTGAACTACCTGTAAATTTTCTGGATACAGTATAGAGAAAATGGTTCCCTATACAGGAAATCAACAACAGTGGGTCTGAGGACACTAGGGGAAAAAGCCATACAAGACAAGTGCTGAAGGAGAACATGGCTGAACTACTAGTGGTGGGGCTGCTAGTGCTTAGGGTGCTGGTTTTTTTTTTTTGTACCAGATATAGACTATACCACTACCAACTATGTCTCTTAATTTTTCACAGGTGGATTTCCCACAATTCAATGTTAGTCATATATAGATTCAATCCCATAAGACAACCATCATTTCCGATGCCAATTGCAAGTACAGGCAGTCATACACACTCTTGAACTGGCTGGAAATTTTAGAACGTTTCCTGGCCCCTTCCCGAAAGGTTCAGAATTCACTATGGTGGCTCATGAACTTGGGAAAGCACAGTCCTTATAGTGGTAGTGCCATTAAAATGGCTATGACACAGGAACAGCCTAAGTCAGGAGAAGCCCACTAAAGAGAATAGGAGAACAGGCAGAGATACCTGTCCTTTGGGCATGCTACCCTCCCAGAACATCTGGAGGCTCTCAGACCTAGAATCTCCCTTGCCTCTTGGTTTCAATTTTTATCAGTGTCATTACATGACAATGGTAACTAAATCACTGGCCATTAATGACTAACTCAAGTTCCACAGCCTCTTCTTTCTTTCCCTGGAAGACTGGGAGAAGGGAATATTGAAGTATTCATCCTCCACTCACATATTTAATACATCAGAACACTAGTCCCAACCAGTACAGTACAGTACATTGGGGATTGCTTTTCTGTGATGTGGAGCAATTTCTCTTATGTTCTATTTCAACATCAGTAAAAACAGAATATCTCACCTCAAATTTTAACTCACTGACATTTCATAGAGATAAATTCTTTTAAAATAGGTTGAAGCCCTTTTGGTATTATATATTTTTTATTTGTAGAAGTGAATAGGAAATTATAAAACTTAAAGTTTGAAATAAGTGATACCAACATTTATAAAACAATAAGAAATTCATGGTGTTCACCATGATCATTATATTACAGGACAGCAGGACATTGAGACATCAGTCTAAAGAAAGTCACTGTGTTCCAGGGCACAAAGTTAGAGATGCTTGTGGGCACATTTAAGTCCAACAGCAAGAATAAGTAAGCTATCTTTTTAAAATGGTGCTCGTGTGGCTACTCTACAAACAGCAATCCCACTAAGCCTTTTCTTCTGCTTCATCTGCACTCTCTGATTACATTACTTGTACACTGTGGTTAAGTGAATTTAAATGTAATTGACCAACCTTTCAACGCTAGCTTTTAAGTAAAGACCAAAGCACATTTGGAAAAGAAAAAGGAGTGTGTAAATTCCAGGCTGATAACATACAATCTAATGGTTGGAGCCATCCGACGGGTGGGTAACACTAAAGAACAATGTAAGAATCCCGACTCTCTGACACATTTAAAAAAAAAAAAAACAGTTCCTACATTTCTATAAATAGATGCTTTGTTCTTTAAACAAAATTTTACTCGTGTCAGTGATTGCTTTTTATGAGTAATTTCAAATAGTTAGGGAAGTTTTCAACTACACACTCTCAAGGAAGCATGAATTTACAGGTATGCCTGGGTGTGGCCTAAAGAGTGGACAGTGTACTCTCTGCAGGAAAAGGGCCCAATTTCATGAGATGATACTTTGATTCCAATTTTGGGGCTTAGCTCAGTGGTAGAGAGTTTGGATAGCAAGCCTAGGGTGCTGGTTTGTTTCTTCGTTCCGTCAGGGGAAAATACTGGTTTCAAGTCCAGACAGCTATCAATCCTGAATTTGCTATAAATTTGCAAAGTCCTAGAAGCTGTTCCCTACCTTTTGCCTTTCAACTGTGTCACATTTCTTGACTAAGTAATGGGCATTTTTATCATTACTTAGAATGAACATAATAAAAACCGAACTGTTATCAAAGTTGGCTAACATAATGTAAGGCCTTCTGATTTGTCTATTTTAGTGCAGATTGAATCAGATAGGCTATCTTTCAATTATCTGAGACATACTGCCTTATCTACAGTGGAATGGCAGAAGGACCACAACAAGTTGTTTCCTGTATGCGAAGTTGCTAGTTGTGAACCTTCCCTCTCATATAATATCCAGCGGTACACCACCAAGAACCGTTCCACTCCTGTGTTCAGAAAGCGTAAACAAGCCCTTGAGTCCTGAACTTCTCAATTTCTCAATGACTATTCAGGTCTTATGGAACACTCCTTTCTCCCTTTCTACTATCTCCAACACATCTCTGCACTGTGCATATAGATTTCCACACTAACAATAATTCCCAGATGACTGTGCTTACATAATATTTGAGTACCCATAATGTGGCTGGATCTCGGTCTTATAAAATATCCTCAAATACAATATGCAGCTTATAGTTCTGTTGTTCCTGTCCCTTGTCATCCATCATGCATCTGATTCTATAAATGACACCCATTTCCATGTTGTCCATCCCACTCCTCTACCACTCTTATCTTGGAGCTTATAACAAGAGTCAAAAGTCCCCACCAGGTCTGCTGGAAAGTGAACTCTCTATCATTAGAACATAAAGTTGATGTACTCTACCACAGTTATTGATTTATGTAGCTTTGTCCCCCAATGGCTGAGAATTCTGTAAAGGAGGACTCTTCATCATTTACCTCATAGTTGTCTGAGACTGGCCTCTGCAACTGGCAAAATGCAATTAAGCCACATCTATGTGATTACATGTGTCAACAGTTCTTATAATTGTTATTATTGTTATTAAAGTTTCATTTGTTTATTCAAAAAAGAACTTCATATTCCATTTACTTCTGTATCTTCAGTAATATAACACATTGCTAGATATTCAACAGCTGCATAGTATTTCATGAATGCTAACTTAAAAATTATAAAACCAGAGGGACAAGACAGATATAAGTAAACCACAGTGGTATTTTAATCCTGAATATCAATGAGGTTGACAACAAAACAATTAGTATATCACAGTAAAAGTCGTAAGATGGAGATTAAAATTAGAAATGTACCAGGCTATATCAAATGCACAGAGAAACATGCTTGGGGTTTTTTGCCTTTTTTTTTTTTTCATCACGTTGCCAGAGAAACTGTATTTGTTGAGGGGCATGGAGAGTGAAAGGTGCTGAACAAATGGGGAGGTTACAAAGCCACATCGGAAAACGGAGCATGCGTTTCTGCTGCAGTGCTACACGGGTATGTGGGGAACGAATCAGCTTTCTCGGCAAGAAACATGTGAGTTTTATAGGTAGAAAAGGTTTTGTATCTGAGAACCGAATTTGTAGGACAAAATCAACTTGAAGAAAATCATGTGTAATATAAGAACTTGAGAAATCTTTATATCAACAGAGATACTGATGAACAAGGCAAAACTGAATTTCAAGAAGTACACAGAGCCGGGCGGTGGTGGCGCACGCCTTTAATCCCAGCACTTGGGAGGCAGAGGCAGGTGGATCTCTGTGAGTTTGAGACCAGCCTGGTCTACAAGAGCTAGTTCCAGGACAG
This sequence comes from Microtus oregoni, assembly GCF_018167655.1. NCBI lineage: Eukaryota > Metazoa > Chordata > Mammalia > Rodentia > Cricetidae > Microtus > Microtus oregoni. The sequence continues at coordinate 24,090,513 of NW_024543060.1, forward strand.
GCTCCAAAACCACACAGAAACCCTGTCTCAAAAAACAAACAAAAAAAAAAAAAGAAGAAGAAGAAGTACACAGAAGAGATGATTGTATCAATAGTCAGAACGAGACCTCAAGTGAAAGAAGAGTTTTGTGTGCTTATACAGGAGAGTGCTGGTCCACCTCTTCAATGTGCCACAGGATAAATATTAAGCATAAATAGCCCAGGCAGGGAAGCAGGAAAGCTAATTTTTTCTCCTCTTCTCCAAATCTAATCTCCAGCTCTGTAGCAAACCATTTCCTGGGTCCTCCCTTCCCTCCCTGCCCACCTCCCCAGTGGATCACACAGACCTTTCCCACCAACCATCTTCTCTGACTAGTGGCTTTATCCCAGTCCCCAACTTCATCAGGCGTTTCCTGAGAGCTCAGAGACCATCTGGCGCAGGGAAAGGTTAACTGTGGATCCTAAGCTCGCTCTCCACTCCTCCAAATCCAGTCTCCCACTCTCACCACCAGCACTGTAGCAGATCACCTGCTGCTGTCTCGTCCTCCATATGCTGCTGTCTGAAGTAAATCACATACATTTTCTCTGTCATCCTCCCTCCTACTAACCCACTTCTGGAGGGAGTGCAAACTTACACAGTCACTAAGGAAATCAGTGTGGCAGGTCCTCAGGAAGATGGGAATAAACAGATCTACATCAAGATTCTGCTGTGCTTCTCTTGGGCACAACAAAAACACAACTTATCCTATCAGAGAGACACTTGCTCAACCATGTTCATTGCTGTTCTATTCATAATAGCCAGAAATGCGGAACAACCTAGATGCCACTCAACCTAAGTCTGGATAAAGAAAATGTGGTATATTTACACAATGAAGTATTACTCAGCTGTTAAAAAAATAAATTAAAAAAAATCATCCTGAGAGAGGTAACACAGGCCCAGAAAGACAAATATGGCATACAATCTCTTATGCAGATATTAGCTCTTAAGTCAATGAAAACCAAGCTACAATCCACAGAATGACAACAGTTAGTTAAAGAGGAAGGAACTTAGGGGTATTGGGTCATATAGCTCTTCTTAGAAAAGGGAAATAGAACAGATAGTTATGGACAGGGTGGCTACAGAGGAAGGATCAAGTAGAGTGCAGGGAAGTTAAAGAGGAATGAGAGGGAGATAAGAGGGGGATGAAGGAGGGAAAAAAGGAAGAGACAGTGAAATTTAATGGTCAATTACAAGGTAGTATGAAAACTTAGTTCAGTAGAAAACTTTGAAATATAAACATAGATGAAGGAAATCTAAATGAAATCTCCATATAATGGGGGAGAGAGTTCCAACTAGCCATACTCTATAACCAAATGAAGCTTTCAGTACCTGGATAGTTTTATATCTAATTGAATTATTGGCCAAAGGGGTCCCATTGGAACCCACCAGAACCCAAGACTACTGGTTGTTCACCACAAATGGGTAGTAATGCCCCACTGCTGAAAATATACATGTCACTGATCATGGAAATGTTAAGTCGGTGCCTATACAGTATTCTTACCTCTGTATGAGAACTGAGCACACTACGAAAGGAGAAACAGAAGCGCCAACCCAGCCACAAACCCTTTCATCTACAATAGTATCCTGACTGTAAGATATGATAGCACAAAGGTGGTATAAAGTAACCAATGACTGATTTGACTTAAGATCCACAACGTGGAACCCATACCCGACACTGCTTGTGTGACCAAGAACCTGAGACTAGACGGCCCGGAGACACATGATAAAACCAAATACTACTCTTCTTATTAAAAAAAAAAAAGGAAGAAAAGTAGAATAAAAGAAATCTTAATGACATTCTGTTTTACTCCTGAGCTAGCCGAGGGATGCACACATGCCATCTCCGTTCTGTGCTTTATGTTCTGCACTCACACCTAAAATGGAAATTTCAGTACAAGGACCTTTGTGCTCACAGCTCTCCAGGACCCCATATGGGTCTGTGACAAAAGCTTTGATCAATGGTGAGACACTCATTCAAGTTTTCCTTGTCAGAGGCTCACCGGAAAGCCTTGTCCATACCAAGGCAAGTATCTAGTACTGTGTCTACTGGGAAGTGAGAGTTCATTCTTTACAGGCTTAAAACATCAACAAGGATTGCTAGGTACTAATTCATTTATTCATTAAGTGTATAGAAAGAACTGTGAATGCTATTTGCTGAGAGCTCACTATTACACCGATATTTATTGACATATTTATAGAAGAAATATGTCTCACTAGTGACTGATCAATTTAAATGTACAGTAAAGATGAAGCCTTCTGAGTGAAGAGAGGAAGGTTGTATATATTACTTTTTTACGTGTGTCAGGTTAGTCATGCATTCGGTAATATCACATATGAATGTGAGTCAACAACATTTCTCATGTTTCTATAGGATGTGGTGTTATCATAGAGTAACTCATATTTTATGGCACACCTTAATAACTCTAGGTTGACAAATTAGTTTTGCATGTAACCTGTAGTAGCAGTTTAATAAAAATAACTAACACTTTAGAAAAATTAATTCTACATGGTTGAAGAGTTGCTGGGACTCAGTTTTTTAAAAAGTATTTAGTGGTATAACTGCTTTTTCAAAAATTAATTTGGGGTCAAACTTCAAAATGTAAATTTGAAGAAAATTTTTTCAGGTTAAAGCAGGAGTAAATCTGTGACCTACTTTCCAAGTTCCATATGGGAATGCTTGGCTATCCAACTGCTTATGCATTTACCTGTACACTTAGGACTAGTGTAACTGCTGCATGGAGACTGTTTTCAACTGTATTAAAGTTCATGCACAAACATACCCCCACACACAAATACACACCCACATACACACACAGACACAAACATACAGGTCTAAAAAAAAATCTGTGGTTATATATATTCAAGCAACCCAGTGTAAAATTCTTAAAACAGAGGTGAGCATACAAATTAAAACTCTAAGCTATCCACACAGACTTTTACTTGCCTATTAATGTTTGCAAAGCTAGGTGTGTATCAGATAATTTCGTTGAATGATAAAAGCATCAATTGTGATGAACACAGAACATTTAAATAGTTTATTAGGTTCTGTAGCAGATTTATAAGCATTTATACACTGTTGTCTACATTGTATAAGTAAACATTCTGGGACTCAAAAGCAAGGCGCTAATTAGGTTAGTCTTGACGAGAAAACAAAATGACCTCAAAGGCTCATGTGTGGATTCTCTGGGCCCTGGCTGGGGGTGTTATTGAGAGGTATGTGGATCATGAGAGTATTAATCTCGTCGACAGATTAACACACTGGTGAATTCATAGATCAGTTGATTATTAAGAAATAGGGCCCATTTGGAGGAGGCAGGTTACTACAGATGGCCTATCTTTGAATGGTGCATCTTGTGCTAAGCCTCTTTCTCTATCTCTGCTACCTGGATGCCATGACATAATCAACTTCCTCAGCAAAACACTCCAATAACCTTGCCTTCAGCCCCCAAAAAAGAAGCCAGGAGACTATAGGACTGGAACTTCAGAAATCGGAAAATCCTTCAAGTAGCCACTTCTAAATTGCAGCTAGCAAAAATAAAACTATTAACCTCCCCGTGGCTGGATATTTCAGGTTATTTTGTCGAAGCAACCCTACCTGAGTCAAAGGCTTACCTCTAGCAAGCTGGCATTTGAAACCCAGTCACCTAACTTCAGTGGTAATGATTGAAAGAGCAGCTTCGCCACATTACAATGCCTCCAATATCTAAACTAATGGTGACATTTTTTGTTTGTTTGTTTTACCATCTAAAATTGTTAGCTATTATGCCTGTAAATATAAAAGTCCTTAAATTCTGAGGAATATATAAATTTTAACTCATTTTGTATTTGGATATCATAACAAAAACAGGAAATTTTACAAGTTTATCAGCAGTGACCCTTAAAAATAAAACCAGATCAGTTTACAGTTTCATGACAAGTGAGTTCCAGATATAACTACTAGGGTGATTTCTCTTAACTGCTTCATCATCCTCAGAGATGCTGACGTGCCTCCATGAAGTCAGGAGAGTGGTTATAAAGACAACTGGAGCTGGTTGAACAGTGTCCACAGAAATGCACATCGTCCCGAAATCACAGAAGGTGAGCCTCATGGAAAAATGAAGTAATTCCGTAAAAAGTTACCTAGAGACTGAAGATTCCAAGCTGAGGATTAGCTACCCAGAAACAAGAAAAGGCAGCAACAAGGATAAAAGCAGAGCATGCAGTGACATGTCTACAGACCAGGGATCACTGCGGACTGCCAGCAGCCGCAAAAATACAGGAGAAAGCATGAGCTGGTTTCCCTTTGTCCCTTTCCAGGAAAATGGACTGTAGCAACTACCCTTACTTGGGATTTATATCTTGTAAATATGGGGGAGAATAAATTTGTTATTCATAGGCATTTAGCTATGGTGAACAGTTATGGTAACTCAGGGAAATTAATAAAAACATCAACTCAAGATTTGCAAATTCTCCAAACACAGATGGGTTTCTGAGGAACAGGTACAAATTTTGCCAGCGGCAACTTATCAATTCTAGGCGTCTTCTATTCAGCCCCTGATGTTACACATTACTTTGTCACCCAAGAGACACAGGAGACTGCCATAAATGTTTGTTCTATCCACAGTAGAAGTTTCTTTGTAAAATACAGATTTGCCATAGTAAGTTATAGTTTTGATTGCCCTATTTTGACATCTTTCATCTTCCTTGTTGGTAATTTCACATCCCATGCTGCAAACATAGGAGCAGTAAATAGTGCCTCACCGCCAGCAGCTTGAAGAAAGCTCTAAGACCTTGGCTGCCATTACAAATACTGTTCTGTCATTTGATCTTAGCTGTGGCTTATAGGTGACACTGACAGAACTCCTCTTGAAGCCACTTCAGATCTCTTGCTGGCCAAAAATCTGCACGCACTGTAAACTGTTAGTTTCTGGGGAAGATTAATGCTGTATTTATGCTACTTTCAGTCTGTTAACCTCCAAAAAGATGTAGAGGTCTTCGTGATGTAGTTTTCTTCTTCATCATCATCTATCAACCCAAGCAGCAGCGGATTCGGGAAATGTTCCTAGCTCAGTATCTCAAAAAGCAATCTTTAGCTCCAAGTAGTTCCTGCATGACCAGTGTTCTTCAATGTCACACTGCAGCATCTTCAATCCTTCCAATGATACTGGCCATACGGCTTTTGTTCCATCTGGCTGCTTTCCATGCAGTTTATATTTTGCACTATGAAATGATTACCCTAACAACTCATATCCAAGTTTCTATATAGTTAAAGCTATATAGATTCTCTGTGAAATCTGTGGGCAGGAATTAGATATATGGCCCCTTATCAATACACAGGGTTTGATGTTTTAATTTTATGAACACATTTTTTGGTACAGTACCCTGATCAAAAATCCAATGATTAACTTGGAAATGATCAAATTATATACTGTTGTGTTATTTTTAGATTTTTAAAACACAGTTATTGTAAAATTTAGATCACATTATGTTTAGCTAGTATAATAGCTAAAACACTAAAAGCAAATTATATTTTGAAAGTAAATTTATCTTTACCATATCTAGCTTTATTAATATACTCAAATACACTCATTAGATGTGTATAAAATTCTAGGGGTCCCAGGATACCTTTATGGACACAGCTTTTATCTGTTGATCTATCTGTAGAAACAGATAACAGCTCAGAAGTGATCTATATCTCCCTTTTGGTTTCTTTCAACAGATAATTCAGAGTATTCCCAACTGTCATCAATTACTTGCTTTAATTAAAATCACAAGTGTTATATCAGCAAGCAGAAATAAATAGAAGAGAAATATACATACAAATACAGTGAGTAAAATAAAAATACAAAAACAAACTTGACATACTTCATCAAAAATGAAGGCAAGCTAAAAGAAAACCAAAGAGATGCCAATCAGTCTCCTCCACACTAAATGTATGTGAGTGTTCCTAAATATATTTATTTGGAATGTTTTCATATTTCACTGTGTATCTATTCATTTAAATATCAAGTCTAGTAAAAAAATCAAAGATTTTTTGCATTTTTTTACAAGCGTGATAACTGATAGTATGTAGAGGGACTTCCCCATCATAAACTGTTTACTAGAGAGCTCTGAATATTTGTAACTGCTTTTAGATCTAATGCGACAAGATAAAAAGATTCAGTGTGTGCAACTGTGTCCTATGGGCAAAAATCTCCAAACAAAGAAACAATAAGACTCCTTGAGTAGAGTAGCTATCACAACAATACACCAGTTAGCTAACATTTTGCTATTGTCTCATAATTCTAGAACACATTCATGTGGCCATAGCCTTGTTTCTCTGAAGCCACTGACCTTAGCCCGCAGGGGTCCATCTAGTATGTCAATATGGGTGATCTTTTGTGCATAGTGCTGCCAGGGAGATAGTAAACTAACTTCCCCTATTCTCATGGGGCAGAAGTTGGGTTACACCAAGGTACAGTAAGGCATAGCACAATTTTCATTTTAATCAAAGAAATCACATACCCCAAAACAGTCAAGCTCAGAACCACTGGAGCAGAGTCAACATAAAACTTATAAAGCACATGATTCAGGCTTTAAAAGCTCAAGTAGTTTCCCTCTGTACCACTGACAATGCCATAAAACCAGTATCTCTTCTCATGACGTTCTAAAATTAAATCATGCTTAATATGTTCAACATAAATTAACAGAATTGCTTATTGAGTAAATGCACCCTTGTAGAGATAGAAATGTATAAAATAAATGTATGTCATCAAAGTCTAATACTGTACAATATGAAACATCAATGAGTTATATATGTCACTCCAAATATAAAGTTCCAATACATAAATCACCTCTAAAACTTACTCTTTTCAATGAACAGTGTTAGCTGAGTGGTTAACTCTGCTCTGGGGTGATAGAAAATGACACTGACCTAATTATTAATACCTAACATCACAAAATGTATCTGCCTTCTGACAAAATTTGTCATTTTGGGGAGGTAACAACTCAACGTTCATGTATGTCTTTAGACATATGCCGTATGCTGGCTACAGAAGATGGATGTGAAATTTTCAGACACGATGCAGTTTCCAGGTGGCAGCCACCTGGAAATTAAGTGTTCTAAGTGCTCACAGTAGGTGAATAAAAGATAAACATTTGGTATTTAGTAAGGCATTTATCATAAAATGTTGGAAATGCATGAGGAACCAGAGAGTAGGAGATATATTTAGCAGACAACAATTTGGGTCAGATGGAGGAATTACTAGTTAGAAGCAGACTGATAGAGGCTTAGAAGCAGAAAGTATATTAAATAAGATGAAAAGAAATCAAATATGACACATCAAGGAATCCTTTTAAGTGGTAAGAATACAGGTAAAGAAAAAATTAGAAGTGTGACTTCCATGAACCCACTTGATAATATACAGAAGGCTACTTCATCTGAGAATAGAGCTTCAATGAGTAAATTCCATTTTCAAAAACCCAGGGACAATCTGGAGTAGAGTAGTTTTAAGGATTCCCGGGACATTTATGAAATTATCCTTAAGGGAAAAGTCAAATGTTCACATACTATTGTGAGCTTAAAAAGAGCCACCAAAGAGAGCATGTCATTAACTATAAGGTGGCTAATGAAGAGAAGTCTAGACAAACACTCCAGGCCTTACCTCTCATGGGTTCAACAGGCCAAACTGTATGTACTGAATTGCTGAAGGCCATAAAGAAAACAAATAAGGGGGGACAAATCCAAAGAAAGTGAACCAAAAGTGCTCTCAAGCAAACGATTTGGGAGGAGACATTAAAAGCGGCATGCTCTATCATGGCCCACTATGATCGTCACACCTGTTTGAGATTCAGAAGAGAACAGTAAAAGTTGTGGGAGGCACAAATGTAAGCAGAGATGGAAAGTCTAAAAAGTAAATTTGTAAGTCATTGCAAATGATGGCTTTTATGTCCTTGGGGATGGCAAAGATAACCTCAGGAGAAGTTCTATGAAGGGAGAAACACAGGAGCTCAATATAGAGAGAAATCTCAAAGAAAAGGAAGGAAAACAGTTTACAGGTGAGGGAGAAGACTGGTGGGGTCCACATCAGCCTGTTTTACATAGGCTGCACTGAAAGAAGTCGGAGGACGTACACTGCACCAATGCCATAACACAGTTCTGATACAGTCATCACTAAGTACAGCCTTGCTGAATGAATGAATGAACCAGGATGTCATTTGTATAAGTGAGAGTTGGCAAGGAAGAAACGGACCACTATATAAGACAGTTATGAAGGCCCTCAAAAAAGGCTGACCAACATAATGTTATAGACTGACCACGTTTTTTTTTATCTTACTAGTTTTCACCATGCGTATGTGTGTGACAGTGTGGGTATATGCCTGTGTGGGCCGGATGAGAGCAAAAGCTCCACTGAAGTTGGATTTACAGGGGTTTAGCTGCCCAGGGGAAGAGGATGTAACCAGTAAACCATCTTCCTAGCCTCACCTGAGTTCCAATTTAACCTTTCTTCCCAAGAAACAAACAAAAGATCTGTCACTTTCTGCACATTAATAATTATTCCAATTTTACAGATTTCTAGTAGGTAGTAAACAAAACCTTCAAAGGCTAAATTAATTTTAATTATGTAGACAAGAAAAAATGTATCCAACCCTTAGAATTCCACAAAAGAAAGAAAATCTACCATGGTATACAGAAATACAATAATGAACCAAAATATTTTCAGTGAAACACAACAGAAAAGCCATAAGCCATTATTTCTTAGAAAAGAAGCATCCTAATGAAGTAGATTTTTGAAAATTGTCAGTCGGGTAAGCTCATTAGTTGCACTGAAAGTCCCCCTGCTGATCTAGGAGTACCTAATGACCAGGATTTGTTAGGGCTCAAAAACAAAGGTACTTTTTAATTCATGTGATAGCTCACTGAGGATGTTTCAAAAGTGGAAACTTTAAATGACGATACGTAAGAACACTCAATTCTCCAAAGCATACACAGACTTATTTCATCTAAAATATTACCTTTACTCCTCTAATATTTCCTTCATTATTTGGATCATATAATGAAAAGGAAATTATGCTTAACAATCATCTATACTATTAAAAAGCATTATTCCAAACATGAAGTTTGCTGCTCCCAGTGAAACATATTAGCAGTATCTGCTGACCCTTGCACACTCATGCCTTTGCTGTAACAGATGGAAACCAAATGCCCCAAGGCCCCTGAATGCCCCCTGGAACACCAAGAAGGAAAACAAACAGAACAAGCAAATTACTAGCTTAGAACTCTGCAAGTCTTAATGCAAACTAAATAGATTTTAAAAGAACAGAATGTAAGAATATTTACATAGAATTAAAAGTATATTAAATGAGTCAAAATAGGTGGTATTCAAAACTTTAATTTATACCCAAAAACTGCTAGAAGGAAAATGATAGGAAGTTTTTAAGGTACAAATTGAATCAGTCCTAGTTCATATTTGTAGTCCTAGCATCCCGGAAGGTAAAATAGCAAAACTGCTTCAAGATGCAGGCCAAGTTGGGAAGCAAAGTTCTTTCAAAGACAATCTGGGCTATGTTGGCAGACCTTATTTAAACTTCGTATGGCCTCTAAGAAGCATTTAATAAGAATTATGAAGCGAGGAAATGGATACAATCTTGTAGTCTCTGCACTGTGGATGCAGAGATAAGGGGATCATGCTGGGCATAACTATTAGTGAATAAATAAATTTGCAACTTTAAGGGAATGGTGACTGGTAAAAAATTCCAACTCATTATCTAAAGGTACTAGCACAGATTCTTCTTATCTACACAATCATCTTTGCAACAGTAAAAGAACCCAACTGTATTTCAAGGGCTTTTGTGCCACTTCTAGACACTAATATGCTACTTACAAATGCAATGATCGTTCACCAAGACTCCCAATTTCAAGTTCACATATTTTGACATTAGCAAACATATTCCAAAATATCAAAAAAAATCTCACCTTAAGAAAATTATTTTCCTTGACTTAATGGTTTAATTGTGCTTTTTAGATTACCAAGAATTTTTTAAATGTTTCTCATTTGTTTATTTCCAAGTCTCTGTCTCATAATGTCCAAGAAAATAATGTGAACGCTTGTCTCTTCTCAAACTACATTTAGACATATAAGTGTGTACATCATTCTATATCTATCTGAAAATTTTCTTATATCAAAGCCATTTAAAGTAAGATAGGGGCAAAACAAATAATTTAATATTATTACAACTGAGTTGTAAAAAGTCTAATGTGGCAACCAAAAATCCAGATGATCAATTTATAAAAAGCCATTTGAAATACATATTTCAAAGAAACATATATCATGGTAAAATTATAAAGGACATCTCATCCAATCCCATTTCTCTTTGCAAGTAAAATCCTAAAATTGCCACTTTACAGCAAATGAAAAATTTAAGGTACAGGGAATAATAAACATATTTGATATATTGTATTTAATGCAGAAAAAAAATAAATTTCCTTCTTCAGGATCATAGATTCCAGTATAAAAAAAAGAATAAAAGAGTTCATACACAAAACATGATTTGATATTATTATTACTAAGGTTAACACAAAAAGAATACAGCTATCACACCACTGTGAACGAGTTGTGTTCTAAAACATTCATAACTTAGTTATTGTGAGATAAGTAGGTGCTTGGATAGAAAAAATATCTATGTTAAATATAAGTGAAAACTGCACGTTTTATGGTGGCCAAATTTTTAAAATTTAAATCAGATTAAAATAAAGTGTTAGTAACAGGTTCTATCTGAACTCTTAACACCCTGTTTAAGGTTGTAGCAGGGCTTATAACCAGGTAAGCAATTTATGTAGTAGGAGAGATTAACTGGAAGACTAATATCTAGTAGTACAACAAAAGAATCCTTAATTCCTTTACACAGATTTGAAACTTGGGCAAAAGGAAGACACTCATTTCGGTATGCAATAGTGCTTGGGAATGCCACTTGGTACTTATTAATGGCATAGGATTAGGAAGCATTGCCGAAGTCAAGAGTAAGAAACTAAACAGGAGAGGGTAGGCAGGCATCCATGAAGTTTAATCTACAATGGAGAGCACTTCAAACATCTTAGTGTCTACCCAAATCAATACATATTCTTAATCATGAAAACTCAGAGCCCATAATGTCTTTTCAAATCACCATATTTCATATGAAACCACTATAACAAAAGAGATAATATGTGCAGATACAAAGCATTATTTTCTCTTAGAACTGAAGACCAGAACAAAGACATATATAGTTCTAAATCAAACCACAAACCTCTACTAGCTTTGTCTAAGTGTGCCAAATCGTCAACAAAGTGCAGGATGTCCGGGTGCTTTTCTTCACATACATCCACCAGGAAATGAAGGAGTGTTGTTTTCTGATCTGCTGATTTTATGTCCTTTAGCTAAATGAATGAGAAAGGGAAAAAAAACAAAGTATTTTAATAATTAATTGAGTCATGTAACACACTGCTCTAGATCAGAAGTTGGTTGGAAAACTTATTTCAGTTCTGCAAGTATTTGAATATTTTTAAAAATTTTTTATTTAAAAGTATTTTTTTTCATTTTACGTACTGACCACAGTTTCCCCTCCCTTAAACTGAATACCTTTTATTTGATATTGTTTTAAAACTATTAACATTTGTAATAAAGGAGAAATAACTTCAAAGCAATCTAGTATGCAATCGTTTGTGGGGGAAAAATGAAATGTCTAGGAAAATAGAATAACCTATATACCTAGATAACAGTTGAACCTAAAATAATGTGGGTGGTTCATGTTTACAGCTTGGCATGCATTCAGACTGCCTACTACACACTGTAGGAATTTAACGTAGATACAATGACAAAGTAGTGTTTCTTTAAAAGCTGTTTCATTTTTTGAAAAAGAAAAACAGTGTACCTGCCTTGGTGTGACAGATACTATAGTAAAAACAGTTCACAATGAATATCTCGGAGACTTTGACAGCTGAGAGGAACCATTGAAAACTAGTAGCTGAATAGGCTTAGGAAAGAGTATGAGAAAATCCCCAAGAACAGGCAGAGGGAGCAGCATCTTTAAAGCACTTCCAAGGAATGGACTTGCCTGTCCCCCATGGGTTGAAATCTAGAAGCTTGATCTTCAGTTTGTGATGCGAATGCGGGGGGAGGAGGTGCTGTGGTGGTGGTGAATCAGTAAACCTCAGACATTTCTCCTGTGACCCCTCGCTACTTCTCACATGATGACAACCCTGAGCTCAACTAGGCTCCAAGCACACGTGCCCACACATGCCCTAGGATTGCTATCTGCCACGATGCAATCTAGCACATAGAAGACTTTCAAGAACTGAGCCCAGGCAGAAAAATGCCCTAGAACCTCCAAATTCTGAGATAAAACCTGTTTGGAAAACCTGTACTAGATAACACAGCAACGCAAAGCTGATAAATACAAGGAAAACGTGGAGTGGGTTAAGTAACAGCAAATTAAAAATGTATATGTGTTGGGGGATGCAAGTAGGGTCAATGGAAAGATACAAATCTGGAAAATCACAGAAAATAAAAAAAAAATATGCCACATAATGGAAATAACCTGTCCTTAAGAAATGAAAGTTATAAAATTAGAGAGAGATGATCACATAAACGCTTAGACCCTTCCCTGTAGTGAGGCAGGATAAAAGAATAGAGCGAAGGAAACAACAGAACTACAGAGGCTAACAGTTAAGAGAAGTGGGAATAATCCAGGCAGGAAAACAGGAGAGCCTGCACTGAGGATGGAGCTGGCTGGGGACTAGACAGGGTGGGCTGGTAATTCAGGTGACACTGCTCATGGAGACAGGACAGAAGTAGACAGAGAAGAAAATGCTTCAGTTTTGGGCAAAAAGAATTAGAAAATTTAAGTAATTCGCAAATCGCAGTGTCCTGACGTGGTGGACACGACATAAAGAGTGCCTCTGAATCTACTGGTTTGCTTTCATGGAGACCTTTGAGTTGTTGCTCCTGTTTTTCCTTAGGAAATTTTAAGACAACAGTTATGCAGTATTTATATTTAGGTTCTCATGTTACACACATACACATGTATATAAACAATGAAATAAATGAGTCGTATCCTCCCTAAGAACAAACTTTTCAGTTAATACTATCCCTGTGGAGAAGGCTGTCAGACCTTGTAAGAACACACTGGTCTTGGAAAAATTTGTGAGCTTCTTGCTTCCAAAATTGTACAAGATATACAGAATGAGGGAAAAGCAAAGAAAATGGAAAATAGTAACAGGCACAGGACGGAGTTGACAAGGCTTGGCAATCCGTGCCTGAAAGGAGCAAAGATTTCAATCAGGAATTAGAAGTGACCTAGCCCAGGCTTTGTTCAGGGATTGGGTCTCTGAATTTTTGGCAAGGAGACTGGCATTAAGACCAAGTAAAATGATGTTCTGACATGGAACGCTAGCACTGAGCTCTCATTCAAAAAGGATGCATATGTAAAGAACACATCAACCAAAAAAAAAAAAAAAAACACTCCTCTCATGTTAGAAAAGAAAGGAATACAGACCTGGAGATTGTAGTCTAAGGTGTGAGATCAATGCTGCTTCTTTTCCAACAATTCACCACTTTACAAGAGGTAGGTGTGTGTGTGTGTGTGTTCCCTCAGGCCTCTCTCTTTATTTCCATTATGATTTGTCTGACTTTTGTTTGCTCATTAGTTTGTTTTCTAAATATAGAAAGCACAGAGTGTTGGGTGGGTATGGAGATGAGAGGATCTGAGAGGATTTGGGTGGAAGGGAAATCATGATAAGAATATATTATACAAAAATTATTTTCATTAAAAATAAAGACAAAAAAAATAAAAATATTCAGGAGTAGTCACTAGTAGTAGCTACAGTGGGCAGTGGAAGATACAGGATCAGTGTCACCACAGATGAGAAAATGGAGTACTAGGTTAGTCATCTGACAGTCTGACATGGATACACATATGGAAGACTCAGAGGCTATAATGGCTTACTGAAAATACAGCTCAAACAGTAGAGTCTTTGCTTAGTATATTCACAGTCCTGAGTTCTGACTTCGGTATGCTAATGTACACAAACACAGATAGACACACAGACACGCACATATACACATACCACACCACCAAAACCTTAGAATGTTCCAACAGACATCTACTTGTTACTTAATACCTTCAGTAATGCACAGAGACTTCATGCCATCTAGAAGAAAATTTCAAAAGTACTCTTTAAAGGCCAATTATGACACAATCGTCACTAACATATGTGAGTGACCTCCTAATGGGAAGCATGCCCTTAAGTTAGCAGCCCAGGGCAAGTTATTAGACCTTAGTTTGCACACAGGGAACATTAAAATATGGAACAAAACATAAAAAGGGAACTCTAAACTCATGCTCCATTCCATACTCAGTAAACATAAGAATGGGTTGCAAGTATATCTAGAAAAACAACAAGATTAATACAAAACAAGTAGAATACAAATAAAGAGATCCAAATATATTCAGTTTAAAAGTTAAGTTTGCATGCATGGGTCAGTTTCAGTTTGTAGACACAAGCCACAAACAATAATCTGATTTGTAACTTACTTATACCTCTATTCCATTCACACAGTCCTCTCAGAAGTGAAAGCCAGCTCAGACAGTAAGCTTGCCCCTATGTGTGTGCTGCATTAAAACATTACTCAACTTAAAAAATAAAACACTGTAGTACCTAAGTTCCCCTATTTTTACATATTTTACTACTTGGGCATATTGTTCCTACACTGAACTCTGAGTCACCTACTGTGGTAAGTGCCCGTCCTTCCATTCTATACACCTTTTGAGAAACCAAGTGACATCCTGTGTGGAAAGCTGAGTAGGACAAAACATAACTGACTTCTATAATATGCAGAAACTTAATACAGTTTTTCAAAATTCTTATGATGCAATCATCCAGTAACTACTAGGATTAATATCTTAAGAAATCTGTCAGGAAACCAAAATCCACTGGATCAATCTCCACATTTACTGATGAGTGGTAAGAATAAAGATTTGGGGTTCTATGATACAATATAGGTTGTAGCATCTTCAAATCAAATAAATCCAAAGTATTTAGGTCTAACATTGCTTGTTTGGTGGTATAGAAAGGTCCTTTTGTATTTGTGTTGCTTTCATTGGTTGGATAAAGAAACTGCCTTGGCCTTTTGATAGGGCAGCCCTTAGGTGGACGGTGTAGACAGAACAGAATGCTGGGAAGAAGGGAAGTGTGGCAGAGGCCATGAATCTCCGGCCTAAGACGGATGTAGGTTAGAATCTTGCCAGTAAGCCAGAGTCACGTGGTGATACACAGATTTAATAGAAATGGGTTAAACAAGATGTGAGAGTTAGCCAATGAGAGGCTAGAGCTAAAAGGCCAGGCAGTAATTTAATTAATACAATTTCTGTGTGGTTATTTTGGGGGTTAAGCTAGCTGGGCAGGATGGAATAAACAGTTTGATGACAATATAAAGGCAACACACTGAGGAAAGGTGACACTTTCAGAGGCCACTGATAAAAATAAAGTGAATATCAAGCTATATCAAATATTAAGCAGTGGCAATC
This sequence comes from Microtus oregoni, assembly GCF_018167655.1. Classification (NCBI taxonomy): domain Eukaryota; kingdom Metazoa; phylum Chordata; class Mammalia; order Rodentia; family Cricetidae; genus Microtus; species Microtus oregoni. The sequence continues at coordinate 24,106,053 of NW_024543060.1, forward strand.
TAATATTAGACAGCAGAGCTAATGAATGCTAAGGAAGAACCCAAGCCAACTATCTCTCTTGATCTGGGATTCAATTATTTTGAGACTTACAAAAAAAGAATCATTGAAAACTTCCAAGTGGATTTGAAACAAGCTTAGTAAATGAAAGGTCCAGCTAGGAAGCTTCTGGTGACTATCTAGGGCTGTCACGGTGTCCTTCCTGCTAAAATGATTGTTCTCTCTCATGAATCATGGGAAAGAACGAATTGTAAAGTGAAGCCTTAAAAAAAAATCACAAAAGAATAATAAAATGCATTTAGTAACTGTGTGTGTGTGTGTGTGTGTGTGTGTGTGTGTGTGTGAGAGAGAGAGAGAGGGGGGGGGGGAATTTAAAATTTTGACAAACATTAACTATAAAAGGTGCATTCTGTTTTTAGCAACCACTTTGTAATCAGTGATTGAGTTAGAAGTAAAATTGAGAGACAGTGTTAATTTTGTTGAAATGAAAAATAACTTAAGCACCCTTTGTAATGGTAGTTATTAGAAAGAAAATGAAATGAAATTTCATTCGGGATAATGTTCATATTAAAAATGGTTTATTTAAATCTTAACAGACATTTCTTGACAGGATTTCCTTCTGCATGATTGTCAAGAGACTTATCTGACAGATAGTAATCATCATTGCTAAACAGAATTCCTTATTCATGGATTGTTTCTTTAATGTACATTTAATGTGGCATAGATGTCAAATAAACAAAAAGATGGATGGAGTTTCTCTAACCACTCTGTTCAATCCAGACAAAATAATGTTAAAAACAGACCCAGTAATAAATCATGGCCTGCCTGTCAATCTGCAGTAGGACTCACTTGCAGTGCCAATGCAAGGTTTTGGAACGTTTTAAAGGTGTTCAACACAAATTTGGATGACATTTAAAGAATATTCTATTGTTTAAGTCACAAGAAAAGAAACTAAAATCAAAATGAAGCATTTTATTATGGAGTTTCAGAATCCAGAGAACTCTAGCCCCTTACTTGCTAAACAAACTTTGCATATAAAGCATGTAACACCAAGCTCCTCTGCTAATGCTGCTAATCTGTCAGTGTGCATCACAACCGAGTGTCTGCACAGAATCCAGACCATGGAGAGTGCCTGAAAACACAACCCAGCCATGGATCGGCACAAAGAGCAAACGCCCTAGAAGGCTGCAATGTGAATGCTGAGGACAATAGCGTGAGTTAGTGTTTGCCAGCTATGCTGAGGCACAAAAAACTGAATAACACGCCTCCTATCAGTCCGGTAAAACAAGCACCCACCAGCCTCAGGAAGGAGACCGCATTATAGCCATTATTTATGGGAAAGAAACAAGTTCAGAGAGATCAAGTGCCTTAGGCAAATCATACCTTCTGCCTAGAGAGCATGGCTAGAATGTAGACCCGTTTCAATCTCAGTCATGGTAAAATACGATGATTCCAAGAAATGCTTAAAACTACAGTGGGTGAAAGCAGTAGTAAACCAACAAAAGAACATTAAATGTAACTGATAAGTTTCGATGTCTTTTAGCTCCCAATTCTAGCCCCCAGAGCTCCAGAAGCAGACACCCTTCCCTAAGTCATTTCTAGCTACAAGAATATGTTCTTATTTCAATTGCTTTATGCCTAAAATAAAAAATTCACCTCACATACAATTAAAAAAAAACCTAATGCTTATATATTTCTAATAGATAATTTGTCAATACAAATCAAGAGTCAACATGGGAGGGAAAATGATGAATAAATTTTAAGTAGACATATACAAGTTTATTTTAATTTCATATTCTATCTCACGACCTTTATAGAAAGTTTGTTGTGTATGAACAAAACAGTATCACTAAAAATTAAAAATTAAAAGCTATCTTCCATGTGAAGATAACTGAGCAAAGACAATATCACATTCCTCAGGAAGCTCAAAAACTCAAGGATTAGAACATGTCCAGTGGTGAATATATTATTGTGCAACAATGATATTTTTCTGATGTAATACATAATATATAGATACATAAATTATTGTGATGAAGGACTTTTCTTGTTAAATATGTTTTCTTCAATATGAAGGGTGAAAGTATCCTTACTGGGTAAATTAAAAAATAAAAAAAAAATTATTGGAATCTAAATTTTTTTTTAAAAAGCTACTTCTTAAATTGTTTAAAAGCATCAATCTTTTAATCTATAACAAGAAATACTAATAAATTAAATGCATATGGAGTATCCTAGAGCAATACTGACGAATATCTTGCATATCATCATAGAATCTTCATCTGGTGATGGATAGAGATCGAGACAGTGACCCACACAGGAGCACTGGACTGAGCTCCCAAGGTCCCAAGGAGGAGCAGAAGGAGGGAGAACATGAGCAAAGAATTGGGGACCACGAGACGTGCATCCACCCACTGAGACAGAGGAGCTGATCTACGGGGAGCTCACCAAGGCCAGCTGGACTGTGACCGAAAAAAGCATGGGATAAAACCGGACTCTCTGAACATGGCGAACAATGAGGGCTGATGAGACACCAAGGACAATGGCAGGGGGTTTTGATCCTACTTAATGTGCTGGCTTTGTGGGAGCCTAGCCAGTTTGGATGTTCACCTTCCTAGATATGGACGGAGAGGACCTAGGACTTAACACAGGGCAGGGAACCCGGACTGCTCTGTGGACTGGAGAGGGAGGGGGAGAGGAGTGGGGGGAGGGGGAGAAGGGTGGGAGGAGGGGGAGAAGGGTGGGAGGAGGGGAAGGGAAATGGGAGGCTGGGAGGAGGTGGAAACTTGTTTTTTGTTTATGTTTTTTTTTCTTCTTTTCGCAATAAAAAAAAAAGAAAAAAAAATAAAAATAAAAAAAAATTATTGGAATCTAAATTTTTTTTTAAAAAGCTACTTCTTAAATTGTTTAAAAGCATCAATCTTTTAATCTATAACAAGAAATACTAATAAATTAAATGCATATGGAGTAGTCAATAATCAATACAAATAGAACAAGAAAATTAATTTTAAATTAAAGTCAGCTTTAAGGTTTTAGTTAACAGATAAGTTTTCAATTTAAATGATAAATTAGCAGTAAAACAGTTTCCACATACGTAGATTCTATTAGCATTTTCCATAAACATGTTACACTGTTATAAATGATGTGCCACTATTTCCATACTATTGCTAACTAGTTCATACTTACAATATCCATGTCCTTTAGGTTCTCTAATTCTGCATTTCTACAAACATAATATTTTATAACTACCAATACAATATCTTACAGAAATAATAGTTTTTTTCACCATAAAAATGTGTGTTCATCCCTTTCTTCTTCCTTTTCCTCAGAAGTTCTGCAACCATTGACCTTTCTACCATCCAGATGAATTTTACCTTTTACAGAATGCAACACGCAGGCACATATAGCATGAAGATCTCTCAGACCGATTACTTTCATTTGTTAATGCTTATCATCACTTAAGAAATAACTGCTATTGAGTACTACAAACACTTCACAGCCCAGGTAGTCCAGTTGGTCAATTCAGTCACCTACGCAGGACATATCATTTCCTGCCATGTTTAGAGAATTAGAAAAAACACTTCTGCGAGCCTTTGTATGTAGGTTTTAATGTAGACATGTTTTCAACTCATCTGGGTAAACACATGACTGTAATTACTAGCTGATTTGTAAAGTAAACATGTGTTATATAGTACATATAGCCGGGTAGTAGTGGTACACACATTTAATCCCAGTGCTCTGGGAGACAAAGGTATATGCAGGCCTATCTCTGAGTTCACGACCAGTCTGGTCTACAGAGGGAGTTCCAGGACAGCAAGGGCTATAAGGAGCAAAGTCTGTCAGGAAGGGAAGAGGGAGGGAAGATGAAGGGAGAGAGAGAGGGAGGAAACAAACACACACACACACACACACACACACACACACACACACACACACATAGTTTCAGGTCCGGACTCCAACTCCCAGCCTGCCAAGCGCTGACCCCTCCCACATGGTATTTAGGGTTGCCCTGGAACAAGGAACAGGTGGTTTTAGGATTGCTTGTGTATTCCCTCTTTCTTCCCCCTGCCATGCCCCTGGTCACTAAGGAGTGTGCCATCTATTAAACAGGGGCATTTGATTTGGCTTAATTTGGTTTGATTAGAGTTCTTTGCACCAATGGAGACGGGGTTGGAAAGGCAAAGAATCAGGGAGAGGAGAAGGAGCAGGCATGACCCACCTAGACCCTTCTACAAAACAGACTGCTGGTTGTGTAGGAATTCCATGAGGTGCCACCCTGGCTGTGCTGTGGTGGGGACTTTAAGTGATACAGTTGCCTAATAATCCTAAGAAACTCACCACTCACTGGCTACACTTGGGTAGAATTGCTTCTTTGGTCTGTTGTTAGTGCCCTATTTGAAGTAAAGAGACATTTATTTACATCTGCAAAAAAATGTCAAGCCACAAATGTGTTAGACATTACAGCCAGTTGCAAATGAAGAGGGAGGTTTTAAACACTAGCTGTTAAAGAGGGCTGTGGAGAAATGTTCCTGCTTCTCACACTTGAGGAAGATGGCCCAGCATTTTCCAGTTACAAGTAGGTCAATGTTCATGTGAGAATCTCCTAATTTTTAAGAAACAAGGCAGATGTCTAAGCTGTCCTTACATAACTTTCTGTTGTGTCTAACTGAAAGGTGAGAATGCCCAAATGTCACACATTAACCATTTCAACTGGATTACTTGCTCTCTACATATTCTCTGATGCACTATTTATATTTTTATTGTATTTTAATTGAGTTGTTCTCACTGCTAAGGTATAAAATAAAGTTGCTCACCACTATCCCCACCAAAAAATTTTTGAAGTCTGTGGCTTACATTGTAATTCTAATTTACACTTGAATTACAATTCAATTTACACTTGAATTATTTTGTCAAGTTTAGCTTTTCATAATTTTTATTTCTAACGTGCTTTTAATTTTATGTTAAAAAGGTTCTTGATAAGCCCAACATCACAAAGATTTGTGTCATTTTCCATTATATTAAAATTTTTGAATTGGATTTGTATGAGATCTGAAGTCTGTTTTTTTGTTTCTTTGTTTTTCTTCCTTTCTAGCATGGAGATGTTTAGATACTCCAGTCAGCTTTTTTAGGAGAGCATTTTCTATATTATTTTATCATTCCTCCTTTGTCATAGAACAGTTGGTTGTTATTTTTCTTTCTGGGTTATTATGAAAAATTTATCATATTTTTTGGCTAATTACAGCATTTTATATTGCGGCACTACACTGAGACTTGTCAGATTTAAAGTGTAGATGGACGTTCTTCACCAGTTTTGTGTTAGCTACTCAAGGTCTTTTGTGCCTCCATATAAATTATAGAAGCATTTTGTCGATATCCATCCCTTCCAACTTTTATTCTGAGTGGATTTTGTCAAGTGCCTTTTGCATACTGTCGTGTTGACTTCTGTTCCTGAGCCTGATGATAAACTGACTTGCATGTGTTTCCAGATGTTGAGCCATATTAGCCTCAGACACCTAGTCAGTATTCTCTCTGCTTCCACTAGTACAGAAAACTGGCCTTAATCTTAACTTAGGTATTTGTAAAAATTAACTAGTGAAACTATCTGGACCTTATCTTTCCTCCTTTACTAACCACCCTTTGATAACTATTGATTAAATTACTTTGATTAAGAGATTTTAGTTGTACTGTATCTGGAATTCACATTTCTCTTGAAAAACTGTCATATTCAGAAGAGTGTTCAGGTTGGCATGAATGAAAGCGGCAGTTTAAGGGAATATTTCCACCACTTTGCTTAAGTTCTTTCATTTTGTTTTTGTTTTGCTGTTGGTTCGTTTGAATTTATCAAAGTCATTTAATATCTTTTTATATTTTTCTCTTATATTTTGTAACACATATATTGCCATTGAAGAATGGGTCTCAATTCATCTAGGTTACAAATTATATCTGTACTACTACTTTGTTATCCTTTTAATATCTATGGGATATTGTCACTTCCTTTTACGCTCACATGGATAGCATTTAATTTTTTGTTTTGTTTTCTTTTCCTTTGTCTTGTTTAGCTTGGCTATAAGTTTATTAATATCACTTTCTTTTTAAGCTGTAAGATTTTTGGTTTTGTTGATTTTCCCTATTAATTTATTTCCTTTCTTTGCTTACTTCATCATTTATGCAGTTTTTTCTAGGTTCCTACAGTGTAGAATAATAAATATACTATTATACACTTGCAGGCTGAATGTTGTTTTCACTGTGCTCAGCAAATGATTATAAATTATATTTTCATTTAAAAAAATAGGCCAATTTAACTAATTTTATTTTAACTTTCCAATGTTTATACTTGAATTCTAAGCCTCCTATATATACATTTCATCATCACATTCTTCATGTTCCTTAAGATCAAAAATTGGTAAGACTATTACCACGTGGATAATAACGTTGTGTGTTTTGCTCTGACCCCATCCATGCTCAAACAATTAAGCATCCTTTGTATATAATGAAAGGTAAACAAAAAGCTTCTTAAAAGTTATCAGGAATGGGTATTTGAGGTTTTCATTTATAACATGTAAAGATGACCCTAAACTGAGCCAGAAATAGCAGGAGAAATTAATCTTGGTTGCTAGCTCTGCTGCCCATCTACTTGTCTATGTGTCTTTAGGAATGGTTTGGAAGATAATGCAAGGCTGGATATCCGAGGTATGCTTTCTTGTAGAGATGCCAGTACCCAGGCTGTGCCTAAGCAAAAAAAAAAAAAAAAAAAAAAATCCTTTCATATTGTATTAGGAGAACGTTCCTAATTTACAACACATTCTAGCAATTGAAAAAACAAAGATAAGAACGGGTAATGGTAAATCCAATTAAATATTCTTTGGAAGGAAATGCGACAAATGAGTCAAAGGGTTCTGTATTCTCACTATTCTCCCACTCCTTATACACCAGAATTTCTGCGGTTTAATTGGCTGTATGTAAAATAAGAATGGCATTTGTTCTTTGCAACTCTTTGGCCCATAAATGCTTTAACTTTCAAAGGGTGCCAAAATGTACTGGTTTGATTCTGCCAATTTGATGAAAACTAAAAATCCTTCTAAACCACTGAATGCAGATGGAACAATGGGTTTGTTTGGCAGATATCTTTCACAAAAATAACTTCAGAGGAAATGAAAAAGTGACACATGAAAGTCAAAATTTCACACACAAGAATCTGCAATCCTAACCCGTGTAACTATGACAGATATGCAAAATACAAACTGTCTGGGACTGGGCCAAGACGCTCTAAACTCTCATACAGTGATTGAAATTCTACCTGTACAGGGCCAGGATTTGCATAATGAGTCAGGACATGGGCCTTCCACTTCTTTTAGCTGTACTGTGTCTGGAATTCACATTTCTCTTCAAACACTGTCATTTTCAGAAGAGTGTTCAGGTTGGCGTGAATAAAAAGCGGCAGTTTGAGGGAATATTCCCACCACTTTGCCTTAAGTTGTTTCATTTTGTTTTTGTTTTGTTGTCGGTTCGTTTTCATTTCCTCATGTTTGTTTGTTGCTTATTTACTTCCAGACCACCAGTCAGGGATTTTCCATTCCGCATTACACAAGCATTATAGGAGAGGCAGAATGATTCCCAGTGTGGGTTAAGTGTTATGGTCACCTGGAACCCATTTTAAAGTGCCATGCAAAAGCCTTTTGAATTAAGGGAACTGATTAAGAGGACCGGGCATTAGTGATTTTTAAAGGCTACTCCATGCTGCAAATCAATAAATATAATTAAAGTAGAAGATGTTCAGAGGTTCAAAAGGCAACTCACAACAGTCAGTATAGACATTAAAGGAAGCGGAAATTAAAGTTTCCATTTTAAATCTTTCCCATCACAGATTTGGTGAAGTTACTTTACTTTAGGAAAGCTTGCGCTAGAAAAAGAACGATCCAGAAGGTCACACAGAAAATTCTGCACTAGAGAAAAGGAACTTGGACATCAATCTGCTTCGCTTGCCCTTCAACCACTTTCTTCTTACCTCCTTCTCATGGTATTATGCATGGTTTTGTAATTTTAACACAGGGACTAACTTTCTAATGCTCTGATGTAGACAACAGAAAATTTTCTACAAAAGATAAAGTGTATAATTTGAAGGGGAATGAATAGATATAACTTTTGTAAGAAAACAACAACAAAAAGCTCTTCTGTTACCTCAATTATAGGAAGTTACTTAATGCAGAACAAAAAGCTACAAATCCAATATATTGATTAGGATTTGTTATTCAGAAATCACACATCTCATTAGGTATCAGTAAACATTATTAAACACATGTCAGCACCATTGTGTGCAGATTTGAACCATCTGTTCCTTAAATTTACAAGTCAAAATTACCTCATATATTTTAATGTAATGTTAAACTTTGATAATCAGGTCAATCCATTAATTAGCTGGGTGCTAATTTTAATTGGAAATAAAACATATTTGCCACACTAGTGAGTTCTCTTAAAGAAACAGTCATATCAGTAAATAAATTAAAGTTTTACAGGTAAGCATCTTAGAAACAGGAGCATTTACCACCTATGTGATGGGTTTCTGAGGAAATAGATTTACATTTTAACATTAGTTGTGGGGGGGGGTACCATGTATGTGAGTATACAAAATGTCTACTGCCAGCTTTTAATTAAAGTGTAAAGTATTACTATTTTCAGAGAATTGCATGAATGGCAAACAGTTCTTCATTTACTTTGGAAAAGTCAAGGCAAGGTACATAACACTACCTAAGCTATGAATAACATTGCTGTCACTGAAAAATACACAAGAAAGGCTTTCTTCTGGAGCATCCATCCACTTAGGAGACCCAGAATATGTATGTGGCAGTGACAGGGGGAAGGAAAGAGATAGGTCCTAGAGGAAAGATGCACAGGAAGCTTTTGGTTCATCCTTGGCTGCTAAGAGCACACAACACATCCTCCTATCATAAACGCTCCTATAGCATTCCTTTAGTTAATAAGGGGGGACTAAAATATTTCTGTACTTTGACTATCAGAGAAGTCCATGCTTATACATCAACTTTAATTTTTGTATACATATTACTAAAACTTTCAAGTTGATGTTCACCTTATAACTCAAATTTACTTTTGTATTTATTTGACAATTACCATATAGCATGTTTCAAATCAGAGATAACCATAGTTAGAACTCTGAAATACGAATGCATACAAAAGTTTAAGTCTGAAATATAATGGGTATGGAATTCAGAATCTGTGTACCAACTCTAAGGTAGCAAAACCAGTTCTTTAAAAATCATGCATTTTTTCATACATAAGCCTTTATCTAAAAGGAAATTTAAAATAAGAATTTCAGATACAGAATGCTAAATGACATATAATTACTCAGCATTTTTGAACAGATTAAAATATTTCTTGTCTTTATACTCTCAAATAAATAAAGAGCTTCATATATGGGGGATTATCAAAAAACCAAATGCTTTATATTTAGAGTGAAAAATTGAATCACAACTGTCAAAGATCAGGCTGCTACTTCTGATAACAAACGTGATGAGATAGCATCTAGTTCAATATACGATTTCAACTTGACATGCGAGCTAATAAAAAGGAAGTTGTAGTATTTATTTTGTTTCTTGTACAACAGAAGTCTCTAAAGAGTGATGATCAGAAATGCCCACTAGCAATGCATGAACACAGACAACATTTTATCTGAAGACAGATTAACTGGTCTACACACTAACTGCAGTAAAACAATAACTGCTTGAATTGTATTTGTATAAGATTTTTAAATTACTATGCATCTATGACTGTATCTCAAGGAGAGAATGTCTATTTTCCATTTCAAAATAAATATAACACCTACCCTATTGTAATAAAACAATTTCCCTTCATTCTTTAGCTATTTACTATGTGCCAGACCCTGCATTACCCTCTTCTACATCATTAATCAGATCTCATCTCCTGTCAACATCTCTTTAAGAAGAAGGGATGAAGGAGAACAGGTAGCCAACTTTGGGTACATGAACTATACTGAGATGCAAAGCATACAGAAGAACTAACATACTGTGTGCCAATCAACAAACCCCAGTAGTTTTTCGGGTGCAGGACTGAGTTCTCCATTGTCTTCCTCTCATCCTCAGCTTCCTTAAGTTGGTAGTCTTGCTTTTCTCCTCCTTCAGCCTCACAAACTCACAAAACCCTTTCAATGCTTCTCAGGCTATGAAATTTGTTGACTTCCCTGATCAACTCTACTTCTCTATTTTAAGCTCCAAGGCCACTGACTATTTTCGCTTAGAGCTCTATAATCCCAACTGTTCGTGATAAATGTGTAGCAGACATCCAGACTTTTGTAAAGTGTTCTGATAAGGCAACTTAAAAGCTTTGTCCTTTAAGATAGAGAGGTAAGCAAAAAAAAAAAAGGAAAATAATAAAATAATAGTTCCTTTTTGAGCAAACACACTGCAAGTGTGTCAGTAGAAACACCATGCACGTTAGATCGCTAAGCACAAATAAATTATCTTTCCCCCTTCCTCGTCTACTACCACATCTATCTTTCTTTTGACTTTGATGTCTCTGTCACTGTCATAGGTCAGGTATTGTATCTCAGCCACTTACCAACTTTCTGGCACTATAGCTATGTCACCCAGCTCTTCCCAATAGAACTTCCTGCAGTGGTGGGAATGGGCTGAATATTTAAAAGAAAATACACTTATTTGCAATGCAAATACAGTAAATATGACTCGGAAAAAAATAACTGTGTAGCTTAGATTAAATCTGAATTATCAAATTTAAGTAGCAATATATCCTTGATGACAACAGTACTAGGCCAATAGGCCTTCACTTTCTTTTTCCTGCTAATAGAATTACATTCCTGAACGTATCTGATCACACTACCTGGCTTACAGAACTAATGTATGTCTAGAAAACCACCACTGTGAGGCATGACATTTAGGAATATTTACTCGCTTCCTATTTCACTTCTATTTTCCCCAATTCCTGTCCCATGAAGAATGCAAAGAATGTCCTATGAAGAATGCAAAGGCCATTATATACCCACATGTGCAATGCAATTAGCTTTATGCCAACTGTTTTCTTTTGCTTATAATTTTTTTCCAGAAAATACACACTTAATTCAAGAATCAGTTTATTTTTCTCTTTTTCCTCTGGATACTTAGCCACTACCCTCTTCCAGCTAAGCTGGCCTCTCCGGCCTAACTTGACTGTCATACAGTTTTGTAAACAGCTCCATTAAAGCACTGAATCATCGTAATATGAATAAGTAAATATAAATAAGCAAACAAATACACCTGTGGTTTACCTCTAGGAAATGGGAATTCCACATATGCCAGGTAAAATATTTATCACCTACCTCAGTGATGGGCTATGGGTAAACCACCCATCACAGGGTTTACCCCAAGTAAACACTGATGCACAAAGCCTATGGTGGGTGTTGCAGGATATGTCTCCTGCAGCGGGAAATTTAAGCAAATACAGAAAGTTGTAGTTATAAAGGCAGGAAAATAAAAGAGGAAGAGAGAAGTTCATGAAACCTTGATGCTTGTGGAGGCCTGGGCTCAGGACAGCTGTGGAAAAAGGTGACTTTAAAGTTACCATGGGGATGGCCATTCACCAGCCAACAGCCAAAGCTGAATCAGATTCTCACAGTCTCTACCAAGCTAGGAATAATAAAAGCCAAAATCCTTAATCAGAGAGTTTGGATGTCACAAGGTTAACTGATAAGAATTTATGACAAACAGATCACTAAAGTACTATTACCATGACACATACCCCAGGAAAGACGTCTGTTATACAAAACACTGAATATGTTAGTTACAGATAAATTCAAGTTGGAAAGAAACCAGAAGAAAACAATAAGGCATTAAATAAACTCACTGAGTTTTCATAACCTCTAAAACTACAGTTGGATAGAAATATTTTTAATTCATCAATGAGGTCTGAAATGCATGTATTCATAAAAATATTTTCTCTTCATATATATAGAAATCTCACTTCTCTTTTAGTCTGCACATGCAAAATAATGTAGAGAAATGTTTAAACAGTTAAAGGCAAAAAAACTCAGCAGTCCTAAGCAACAGTTAATATACATCACTAAATGATGGTACCTGAACTAAATAAATAGAAAGCCTAAATGATATTTTGACGTTCTTTTTCACTGGTTTGAGAAAGCATAGGTTTAGGAAATAATTTAGTTATTAAACAAAATCCTTCAGTTGGATTTGCAGATCAGAGAAAATTAATATTTGGATTTAGTTCAGAGGTTCAGTAAATTAGCTCAGTTCACTCTAGGTTTGAGTTCATGGTTCAGTTCAAGTTCTTGATAATGAGTCCATCAAAATAAAAATATTTAAATAATGTAATCAGGGCTGACATTTAAGAGTAAGTGTTCAGGCAAATATGTGTTTTAGAAAAAACCAAACTCACTTTACAGAGAGAGCTAAGGTCAAATCCGAAGGTTTGAGCATTCCGGGAGCCAGCATTCATGTAGTTTCCCATCAGCAACACAAGTTCCAGCAACTTGCTAAAGCTGTTGCTCTTCTTGATCTCTTCGCAGGCAGTACTGACAGCCATGATGTCAGGTTTGATGTTGTTCACCTGCTCTTCAAATTGAAGCTTAAAGAGAATAGCACTGAGCCGTGGCCGGAGTCTCTTCACATTGCTCATCTGATTGAAAAGAAAATAGCAGATTTCCTTTAAAATGCATGGTATACTTCAGTACTGTACCTCGGCAAGTAATCTGGGATGATTTATTGGTATGACAGTACGGAAGAAGCAATATGTCCCCTGAAACTGATGGCAGGAAGAGGAGAGCTCTGCTTGTTTCTGTAAGGAATCCAGCCATCCTTCAAAAACAAAATTAACAATTCAGATATGCAATGAAATGAAAGCTTTAATGAAACAGTGAAATTTAATTAAGCAATCAAATAAACATTAAAAAACCCCAAAGTTTTAAGAAATGTAACAGGATACACAGGAAACAGACTGCTAAGCAATCACATCGACACGAAATAATCTTTGTTCAATACTGAAATACATTGGGTCATGTTTAAAACATATTCAGAAAGGTCTAAAAAGGGTTTGTTTGCCTCAAATAGCAACTGCCATCCTCAGAAGCCCTGCTGACTAACAGTATGTGTTAGATAGAGGGAGAGTAAATAGGTCCCAATTTGTACTAAATTGACTTTCTTCAGAAACACAGAAAGTAGAATGGCTCCTGACACATACTAAATTAGCAGAATCAAAGTTAGGAAACATGGGCGTAGCAGGAGACAGAGTGGCACAAAGTCACGGGGCTGTCACATGCCAAGGTAACCTTGGAGAGGGACTCAGTTTTGCTGCAGAGGAATACAGAAGGCGAGACTTGTAAGTAAGAACCAAGGGGCCCATTCTTCCCCTTACATTAACACCCTCTGTTCTAGCTACACACAAGGCGAAAATCCACATGGGTGGCCAAAGAAACTGCCCCTCGGTTACAATGAATTCCTTCATAAAATACATTATCAATATGAGGTCTTGGTAACACAGATGGGGTAGGAAAAATAAAATTGTTAAAGCTGTTTAAGCAAAGATCAAAAGATGTTTGAGGAAAAGACAGATAACAATGAGACAACACAACAGGACTAGAAGAGACGAAGTTTCTTGTTCAAGATCCGCAAAGAGTAAGATGAGATGTTAAATAAAACTTGTATGGAAGACAAGATATAATAAAAATCAGGATTATTCCATAATTCTAAATTTTCTTTAGGTCCCCATAAGATTATAAGCACCCCCAACCAGCAGGAAGTAGTCTGGAAAACTACATCCATGTTCCCAAAAAATGGACTATGGATATTTTCCTTTGTTTAGAATATTTGTTTAGACCATTATGGCTAATGGTCAGGAGAAAAGCTAAACAAAAGATATTTGATTCAGAGTTCTTGTTTTTTCTTTTCTTTTCTTTTTTTTTTTTTAAGAGAGGGAAGTGGTTTGGGACAATGGTCTGTATTCTGTCAATTATATTTTAAATAAACGCTGAATTGCCAGGAAGGAAGTATAGGCAGACAACCAGACAGGAAGTAGAGGTGGGTCAATGAGAACAGGAAAATTCTGGGAAGAAGGAAGTTCTAGTCTGCAGTCCTATTCCAGCCAGAGAAGAAGCAAGATGTGACTGCCCTGCTGAATAAGGTACCAAGCCACGTAGTTAACACAGATAAGAATAATGGGCTAATATAAGTTGTAAGAGTTAATAAGAAGCTCGAGATACTGGGCCAATCAGTTTATTACTAAAAAAAGAAAATCAGGATTACAGGCTTATTTAGAAAAATGTAACATGCTCATATACATGTCATTTAAATTAAATGGTATTTAAAGAAAATGTGACTGGAGAGGACTTTCATAGAATAATAAGGTCCTGGATTAGACTCTGATTTAAAAAGATGGTACGGACTGCAGTTGCTTCCCAAACTACCACAGAGTATTATACTAATTATAAATGCTCAGTCGATAGCTCAGGCTTATTACTAAGTCTTACATTTAAATTAACCCAAATTTCTATTTATGCTTTGCCATGTGGCTCATGGCTTGTTTCATCATTTTCTACATATCCTGCTTACTTGGTAGCTGGGTGGTATCTACCTGACTTGGCCTCTCTTCATCCCAGCATCAGAGTTTGATTGTCCTATCTAACTTTGTCATGTCTTGCTATAGGCCAATCAGCTTCTTTAATACCTAGTGTGAGTAATGCATATTCATAGTGTACAGAAAGATTATTCTATCCCACAGCAGTGTGCAATGCAAGAAGCAAGCTTCTAAGAACCAAACTAGAATAACTAGTGAAAATTCCACTCTAGAGGCACTATGAACGCTGCAGTTTCTGTCTGGGGAAAATGAAAAAAAAAAAAAAGAAGAAGAATAAATACCATTTTCCCTTACAATAAAGTAAAAAGACAATAGGCTCAACAAAGGTATTTTAATGTGTTTTGTAGCTTGAGCAATAAAAACTTATAGAAAGAGAAAAGGTCACTCTATTAGAAAAATTAAGTCCTACAATACACTGATATCTGTAATACAAAACGTAAGGATAAATGGTGATTACCTCTCATAACATTATTATATTTGGCTTAAAATACATCTCATGACCTCAAACAGATAAACTTCCCTAAATTATTTATTAATCCTTAAACACTGTGATGACCAATAGCCACATACCTTGGTTGTGCAGATGCTACTGTATTAAATTTAATACCTTTAGAATAGTGAGGAACACAAGAGCACTAAAATGTAGGACATATAATCACGGCCACTCAAAAGGTGAATGATGACCCATGACATCTCTAGTTTTCCTTGGTCCTCATTTGCAATTAGGAAATCAGGTCGAGGCACTTTGCAGGTAACATTAGAAATAATTCTCTAGTACCCCATGTAATGCTGAGATATTATTGCAAAATGTTAATTCTAGCAGATATTAATGTACTATTTTATGCATAAAGAGGAAGAGGAAAAATGGCTGTTTAAACTTCTAGATTATATCACCCCAAAATATGCTAAAGTTTCCCTTCTGACAAGCTAACCATATGTAGCCAACAGAAAGTAATTAATTTTCCTAGAAAAACATAACCCAGATTTGTATGACTAATGAGTGTTTCTGGCACCGAGGCAGGTACCTGGGAAAGAGAAAGTCTATGATGTAATGCTGCATATTCGTGAAACCCTGAGAAAGCAAAGTCATGGGAGATAACCTAAAAACAGCTGCTGTGAAGAGGACTTTGGTTTTTATTAGATATCTGGTACATATTGTTCATTCTGCAAACTCGGATAAATTAGTATTAGGCTGTTTCTAGATTACATGTCTGAAGCAAAATTACTGTTTTAGAATGCAACTTACCGGTCAACCTTAGCCCCTTGTGGTGAACGGATTCCTTATTTAAGGGTGAGACCACGTCAGAGCAATGGTCTAACGACAAAAATATTAAGAGTATTCTTCTGAATGGGATTTAACCAATGTTTGCTTCAGGTATACTAAAATTTTAAAAGGATAAGGTTGGGGAAAATATTGTACAAACTTGAAAACATTTTCTTGACCTCACTATTTCCCATATTTCACCAACACTGAGGACTTGCATCCTGCTCTTAGGGAACTTGCAGTCCGCTGAACGCAGAAATGGAAAGACTACCTGGTGCTGTTCCAGTACTTGGACTGGAACAGAAAGCCATGGAGGAGAGAGCAAATGGGAAACACAACAAGAGGGCAGGAGGAAGAGGAAAAGTGGACTGCAAGCTAAATAATGAGAATGTCAGGGGGGAAAACCATGACTTCATTTTACAGTTAAGATTATTGTTTGAAATACAAACTCAAGATACCCAAGTTTATCACAGTTATTTATAATCTGAAGATCAATCTAAAAAAATATAAAGTGCTTTGACTTCAGTTGTATTTATTTTTTGGTTTTTCAATACAGGGTTTCTCTGTAGCTTTTGGAGCTTGTCTGGAAACTAGCTCTTGTAGACCAGGCTGGCCTTGAACTCACAGAGATTTGCCTGCCTTTGCCTCCTGAGAGCTGGGATTAAAGGCGTGTGCCACCGCCAGGCAACTTCAGTTGTATTTTTAGAAACTGCTTAAAAAAATGTTTTTTGTTTTTTTTTTTAAACAAGTCTGAGGGTTTTACATGTATGCCCTTGCCCCATGTACCTGCAGTGCATGCAGAGGCCAGCAGATGGCAATGGATCCTGGGAAACAAGAGTTACAGATAGTTATGCAGCACCATGGGAATCAAACTGGGTTTTCTGGGAGAGCAGAAAAATCACTGAGCCTCTTCTCTAGCCTATCAGTCCTAATTCTGAAGACAAAGGAGAACAACTGATGACCATCACTCACAGATAACACCAGCAGATTAAAGTGATAACTAAAGAGTAAACAAGAAGCAAGGTCAAAAACAAAAAAAGGAAACTTTTTTCAAACTTCTATTTCTTGGGCATAAACATGAGTGGTGGCGTAGAGAAATGCAGAAGTTAATATAAAAATCAAAGAAGCAATGAGAATAGACTGGGACCATTATGAGCTGTGAGTGTCACAGAAGTCCTAACTATTGTTTTTGGAGCCCACCTCTTCACAGTTAGTACTCTCTTCAACAGTGGAAGATGTAACATCCCATAATTTCATTATGGGATAATTTTATCCATTATTGCATAGAGGAAAACCAACTTTTTAAATTTTATACCAGCGGTGTATTAACATTCACTACAGTTCTTTTAGTCAGGAGTTGGACTTAGGAAAAATTAGAAGGATTTTTTTTCCTTGTCTACTTGGCAGAGTTTATATGGTCTTATCTCAAAAGAAACTTAAGTGATCAATCAATCTCTTTGTCAATATTCCTTAAAGTCATAAAACTAACCAAGTGAAGTTTCTAGCACTACCTAACCAGTTGATTGAAAAGATCCAGCTAGAATATAACTGCCCTAATGCTCCAGATGCCCACGTGGCAAACATCTACCTTGCATCTTAGCACCACCTGAGGACCAGTGTGGACATCCAGTCACAATGTGTAAACCACCTGGAAAGGTACTCAAGCTGTATGTGCTATGTTTTCTTATGAGAGTGAATATAGTTTCTAGGGAATATGTCCCTTCCAGCTGTGGCCCGCTGTCATCTCGATGTCTTTCCGTTCTTCATACACAGGACTGATACTGACATGCTGAGCTGGCAGTGCTCCTACAGACCTGCTTTTCTGACCCAGCCTCTGCTTAGACCTGTCTAAGAGTGCATCCTTCCATTTTCTGTGGGAGATGGATGATAAACAACAAGGTGGTCAATACAGCTGCTCTGCTTCTCAAAGACAAGAGCGGTTGAGAAAATACTGGGATCTAACAGGAGTGAAGACATTAAAGCAAAGTTTTAAACTCGCTCGTTCTAATTATGTGAAAAAATATGTCTATCTTCCACTGTTAGCAGGCCAATATGTTCATGATCTCCAGAAAACTCAGGGAGAAAAAAAAGTTAGGAAAAGCTGTTAAAAAAAAAAAAAGAACGAAAAAGAAAGAAAAAACTATTCATGTGCCTTATGTCTGGGTAGTACACAGAATATCAAAAATGTTTTTAAAATAAATGTGGCCTTATGATATTAAAGCTGTTATGCTAAAATTATTTGAGAAAACTAAACAACAGCAAAGTACATATGGTAAAATTTTTACATACTTATAGACGCCAAGGCTTGTACATTTATACTCCCTATAAATCTGCTTTCAATTTCACTGATTCCTCTGCTCGCTCCAATATACTATTAAATCTATGAATTAAAAATTTCAATTTAGTTATTGAACTTTTCAGTTCTAGTATTTCCATATGGTACATTTTTGTCATGTTCATTTCCTTGCAAGTATTTCTTAATTAAGACCATATTTTCGTTTCCTTGTCTACTCCCTTCCCCCAGCCCTTTCCTATTGGGCTTGAAGATCATCACGGCATTCACATTATGTTTGCAGACGTGAAATCCACAATCAAAACCATTTGGAAACAGATTTATTTTGCCATTTTCCCTAACAATTTCTCTAATTTCCTTAATTTTAAGTACTGTATTTTCAAGTGGGGCCCACGCAGAATTCCACAGCCTCCCTTTGGAGATTATGTGGTCTTACTTCAGCAGAAAAAACAGCCACTAGTTGATCATAACATTGGCCCAGGGCTTCCTTCCATTCCTTCTCTGTTTAAGAAGTTCTGTAAATTAAGAGGTATCTCTCTAACATTCTAAGTAGAACTCAATCTATATCTTCCCTCGGGAGGTGAATGTTAGTTTTGAGGTGCGAAGTGGCATCAAGTAGATCTTTCCCTATGGTGGTGTCCCTCATGCCTTAATAGCTTTCTTTCTCTTTTTCCTTGGCTCAAGTCGTTATCAAACATGTTGATAAAGCATTCCTCCATTGGACAGGGCCAGAAGTTCAGTGCCTCCCAGCATTGCTGGACGTGCAGATGCCATTCAACACTGGTCCTGTTGGAAGTTCAGATGCTGTAGTTTACATTTGTACTTCCGTAGCTGCTCTGTGGCCAACTGTACCCTGTGTCAGCCTCTAGACAAGGTAGATACCTACATAAGTGCCAGGTGCCCACAAAGAAAGCCCCTTCCTCTTTTGCCCTGCAAATGGTGGTTCTGGTACAATTGCTTTCTGCCTTGTGGTTCAAAGGGCATAACCTTAGCTCTAAGTTATCTTTAAGAAGATTTTTTTTGACAGAAAAAAAGGCTAGGAGGGGCTGAGTTCTGGAGATGTAGGGGTTTTTTATTTCTTTTCTCATGGAACACAGCTTACTCTACAGACAGTTCGGTCTTGATAAGAAAGCCTGTGTATTTTCTCTAGTCTTTGTATTCTACATGGCTATTATAAATTTGTTAAATTATTTCTTTATATTTTACGGTTTCTGGTATTAATAGAAATGGAATTCTAAAAGCATTTTGAGGGTACAATTTCTATTAAAATATTGAAACCCACTTCACCTAAATTAACCAATTATTTATTTCTTGCCTCATGTTCCATCATATTCTATACTGTGGCTACATGAACTGGTATCTACAAGATTTTTTGTTAGGCGTTTCCTTTTAATAGTACTAATTCATGAAGATTCTTTTAGGCCACACGAGTACTTCAAATATATACAATTATATAATATAGATCAAAAGTTACTTGTGTATTTAGCATATCAAAAGTTCTACATGTATATGTCAAAAGTTCCACATGTATATAACATATCAAAAGTTCGACATGTATATAACATATATCTAAAGTTCCACATGTATATAACATATATCAAAAGTTCCTATGAGACTAACACTGAGAGAACAGTTCTTATAGTATTTCTGAAATTTATGAAAACTGACCTTTACAGACCTTTCAAACACAATAGAGCTTTAAGGAGCATGGAATAAAACTTCAAATGAGCCAGGATATATCTTCGATAATTATACATTAAACTAGAAGTAAAAGAAAATTGCCTAATTCTACAGTAATTTATTTAAGGACAGCCTCATTTCCCCAGTATATTTCCTGCAAAGATTTACAGAGATCCATGAGACATCAGTATTCAAACTTCGGGGTACAAAAGAAAACATCCTAGGCAATGGATGATATTCTCAACTAAAAACCACCCTACAAACATTGCTTGCAAGGTGTTGAATCATAAGACATCCTTGGCTTATATGTGAAGAACACTAAAGGCTTTACTCCTAATGAATGATGTAGGACTGACTAGCAATTAGGATGTGACTGGAATGGTGTTTTGTTTTGTTTTTCCAAATGAAACAAGTCAACTATGCAATAAAATTTCAGTACTATATTGATGGCCTAACTAAAAAAGATCATGCTTTGATACAAACAAGAAAAAAGAGTATATAAACCATCAAAAAGACCTACAATTGCATTATAAACTTAAATGCCTCCCATTTTTGTTTTGATTAGATAGACTATTTTAAATCCCTAAATTAAAAAAGTAGACACCTAAGTTCCAAAAATGTTATCTAAAATGAGCAACAATATCAGGTCTTCATTTAGATAAACTTTGTACTTCTATTAAGAACAGAAAAGTTAAACTTATAAAGGTTAAAAGCAATTATCCACAGGAAGGCAGCATACAGAAGTCCCCAATAAAAATAACTGAGTTCAAAAGGCACCTATAGCAAACAGAAACACAAGAGAGATTGGCACACTAAGGAAAGAAGGATGGCCTTTGGTGTTATGAATAAATGAAAACTGCGGCGATCTAGGTAAAGAATGAAGGCAGATGGCATCATTCTAATCAATACTTGCATGAGGACTTGGCATGCAAGCCCCAAAGCATGAAACAGTGAAAATAAAGAAAAATGTGCACTGATGACAAGAACCTGGAGATGGATGAAACAGTGGGCAAGGAAGAGAGGAAGAAACGATGAGGGGAAAAAAAACAAACTCTCTTCAAAATCTTAATGTAACAAACCACAAGAACAAAAAGAAAACCAAAATGAATTCCAGGAGACCAGAATTACCGATAAAGGCAATCCTTGAGTATAAAGGGAAATGGTGTCAAAGAGATAGAAAGCAAATAAAAATAGACAGGGGTTGGTGTGTTACTGTTTGATTTTTTTTTTTTAATGCTAGAGCCTCATGTAATGGCAGTGCTATCCCTGAATACTGAATCCCCCTGCTTCTACTCCCTAAACACTGGAATTACAAGCATGTACTATCATGACTGGACAGAAAAAGTTTATCAGAGATTTAGAATCTTCTTTAAAAATATATTTTCTAAGGGTGATAAGACTGATCTCCAGGAGAAGACAGGGAGCCAAGTACACTGGCTTGACTTCTTTCTTTCCCTGGGAATCACATGGTGGAACAACAGATATGGCTTTAGAAATACCTTCTGATTATGTCACATGCTCCCCATGTGGGCGTACACATGCAGGCTAATTAAATAAATGTAAAGTAAATGAAGAATATTCACTTCAAAGGCAATTAGCAAAATAGCAAAACAACATGAACATGTAAGTTACCAAAAACACTGAAGGCTTTGTTAAAAGGAATTGTAAGAAGGCAGAAAAACAGTACGAAAATACATGAATTGAAACTAGAAGATGACAACTTTAAACCGATGCATACATGACCACATTTTTTAAAGTCTAAATCAGTTATTTTACCTTTGTTATGAGATAATATACTATGAGCCCAAGCTATAAATAATTGCAAAAATAGTCCAATTTGAGTGTAGAAATCTCAGAATTGGTAAAAAGCAAAACTCAGATTGGAGTATAGGTTCGATAGTGGAACCTCTCCCTAACATATTACCCTAGCTTCATAAAAAGATAAAGGAGTGGCAAATGGGCAGGCTACCTAGCCTAACCATTATTCTGTCAACAAGAACGATAGGCTAAGGGGAAAAGATACTGTAATCAGAAAAAATATGAAGTTTGGCATCAATCTATTTGGTTATGATGAACAGCATAGCATCACCATTGCCAACTGTCTTAGTCACTGTTCTATTGCAATGAAGAGATACCATTACCATGACCAAGGCAATCTTCTAAAAGAAAACATCTAATTGGGGGCTTGCTTACCATTAAGAGGTTGAGTTCATTATAGTCATGTCAGGAGGATGAGAGAATGCAAAAGCAGGGAGAGAGAGGCAGAGAGATAACTGGACCTAGCATGGGCTTTTGAAACCTTAAGTTTCTCCTAGTGATACATGTTATCCAGCAAGGCCTAGGCCCAATCCAATTAGGTCACACTCACTTGCTACTTTTCATTAAAGATCTGCATAACAATGATCACCATTAACCACGTGACATGAGAAATATAAGGCTGTGTCTAAATCTTTTCTGACAATGCTACTAATCCAATACTCATCAATTTAGCTTCTGGCAAATTTTAGCACAAGGGCAGAAAACAACTATATTCTTTGTGAAAATATCACAAGAACAGTCTCTAGAGCACTTGTCAATTAATCACAAAATAAAAGCAGGATCTAAACAACACCTTCAACAGCGTAACTCATGGGTAGAATACCGTATCTAGGTCCAAAACTTAATCAACTAAGAAATATTCAAGGTTTTTTGTTTGTTTGGTTGGTTTTGTTTCCTCCTTTTGCGGGAGGCTGAGGCAAAGGCATTGAATTGGCTCCCAAGCTTCAGAATAGCTTATTTAAAAGTAATGAGAGAGAGGTGTTTACTGTGATGTTTGCCAACTAGCTTACATTTTTAAGTGATAACAACTCAAAATAGCTCTTACATGACTAATTCTTAGATATTTTGTATGTGCCCTTTTATACAATCTTGCTGTTTCTCTCTGATGCCACCATATTAATGTCAAAGAAGCTTGGTATTTATTGCAAATACAGGCTCACTAACAATGACACCTTACTGTGTTTCTGAGTTTTGATTGTTTATTGTATTCATTCCGCTTCTCCAGTAGGACTGAAAGATCCTACAGAACCCCTCCTCAAAACCCGCAGCTAGCATGCTCCCGGGGGAACGTCCTGTTTGCTGTCCTGTTTGCTTTAAAAAAAAAAAAAAAAAACTCTCCAGATCAGCAGCTAGCCTGCTCCTGTAAGAACATCCCATGTGCCTGAGAGAGCAGGAGATAGAGATGGGAAGACTGCAAGGCAAGATGTCAATAAGATAGGATATCAACAAAGCAGGTCAGCTATAAGATAGGAACAGGATGACTGTTGCCAGGCATCCATGCTGAGAGAGGAAACCATTCATGCCCCCGCCTCATTCCGATAACCACGCTTTTGCTTCTGTAAGCTTGCTTTTTGCTGACACCATGCTGAGGAAACCATTCATGCCCCCGCCTCATTCCGGTCAACCGATAACCACGCTTTTGCTTCTGTAAACTTGCTTTTTGCTCTTCCCTATAAAAAGACCTCCCCCCAGTCTGCAGGCGCGCAAGTCCTCCAAAAGACTTGCTGCCTGCAGGTACCTGTGTTTACTCAATAAACCTCTTGCTAATTGCATCCTGTGGCCTGGTCGCGGAGTGTGCTGGTTCTGGGGTCTTCATCAGAGAGGAAAGGTCCTCTCTGAGGGTCTTTCAGGACAAAGAACTTTCATTTGGAGACTTCTACAAAGAATTCACAGGCTTTTCAGAAATCTCTTCAATGTTTACTCGAAGTTACTCTTCAGGTCAATAAAGAGGTAGAAACATTTTGGGAGCATTCAAATTTAGGCCTCAGGGTACTCAAGTAAATCTCCAGCCTTCAATAAGGAAGAGTTCCCAATCTTTGTGGAGATGATAGAGATGAGATCTGAATCTGAAAGTCATACAGAATGTGAGAACAATGAAAATATTGGCCAACATGACAATGAGAATATAAGAAACCTGCATTTGAAGAGAGTGAGCAAAAAGCAGTGTCTAGATACCTTTGTTACCACAATCAGCAGTAAACCCTGGATAACTCCATGAACAGCAAGTACCAAGCTGAGATCATAGCAGACATAGTACCTCCGAGATGAGGAAAAACAAAGCAGGAGAGTAAATCACACAGTGTGTGAGAACAGAGCAGTATTTAGTTTAGCAATAAGGTGAAAGATTGTCAAAAGCTCAAACAGCGCTGAAAAATAACTTAGCTGATGGAATATTTGTCTTGCAAGCAAAATGACAGCATATGATTCCAGACCCCACATAAAAAAGCAAGCTGTTATGACACATAACATAATCAACGTGCTACTAAAGTGGAGACGGGTGGATTCCTGAGGCAGGCAAGCTGGCTAGATCAGCTCTCAGCCTACTTGGCAAGTTCGAGGCCAATGAGACACCCTCTCTGAAAAAAAAAAAAACAAAACAAAACCAAAAACACAAAACAAGGGGGTGGGAGGAAGGTGACCAATCCCGAAGAACAACAACACCAGCAGCAAGTTATCTTCTCCTTACCACAGGAATACACACACACACACCTCAATTACTTTTCTATTAACTAGCAATAGAAATGCAGAAGATTTTTATAAAATTCTAGGCAAGAACTTAGGCAAAAAAAAAAAAATAATGTGGCAATGAAACTCTTAACACTGCTAGAAGCTGAAATCCATTATCTATATACTATTGTTCAACACACCTTTTTAAAAGCTTGAGTGCTTTATTTTGTTTTTTGGGTCCATAATGACAATTTCTAATAACAGGATTCTAAAAAAAATAAAATAAAATAACGGGATTCGAATCAAAAGATAGAAATACTGTATTTCACTATAGCATGAAAGGCCATACAGTTTACTGTAGAAAAAGAAATAGCATGACATAAAAGAGCAATCAAAAATCCAAAATTCAATCCACCATTCAATCAATTTCATTGAAAACCACTAACTATGGTAACTCCTCAAGAATTTAAAATTTATAAACTAAGCCTTGACTACTTAATGTATAAATGTAAATAAAATGCAAGAAAAATAATAATGCAGAAAAATAATAGAAAACCTAAGTATTTGGAGGAATTTTCAGCTTTTCTTGGCCTTATAAAAATTGTGAGAAATACGCTGAGACAAATTATTTGGTGGTCATGGTGATGCTGGTGGTAAATAAGCTATGATAGCACTTCACTAAAGGAAGAAAAAAAATCAACTCAACTACTCCATATTCCTCCTCCAAACAAAACAATATCTGGACTTGGACAAAAACCGACAACCCTGGAAAAGAAAGAAAAACAGCAGTAATAATGGATCATAGCTGAGCTGCAGGAAAAGAAACTTGACCCAATGTTAGAGGAAAGAAAACAAACACATTCATCCTTTCAAAAGAACAAAGTCTGCTATGCAAGATAAGGGTACTTAATGATACATACAGTTAAACACAAAATAAAAAAATAAAAGCAAAGAACATGAAGAAAAAACTCAGACAAGTATCCTAACTAATCCAATGAATATGGGGTCAAAGCAGCACCAAGCTGTGTTCTAGGAGGCAGAGGTAAATTCAACAGAAATATACAATTTATTATGGTATCCCCGAGAAGTGGTGAAGTCTTGAGCCCGAGAGAATTGTTTGCTTGTTAATTTAGTGACAAAAATAGAAAAAAGTAGCAGGAATACAAGTATAGGGACTCAGATGAGGCAGTCTTTGCATTATGCTGTTTGAAGAAGAAAGGAAAGTCCACTCCCATTTGGGCCCTTAGTTGCTGGGGGAAAACATACTGCTATTTTGGGTTTTGCAAGAAAAACAGAAACAAGACAGGTCATGAGAAATACAATATAAGGCCAAGTCTATCTTTTAAATGTTTCCCTTTGAATTATTTTATCCCCCCTCTCTCTGTGTATGTGATGTGTACACATGCACACACATATGCAGGTATATATACATGCACATATGAATGCAGATATAGATAGATAGGTAGGTAGATAGATAGATAGATAGATAGATAGACAGACAGACAGACAGACTGATAGACACAACTTGCCAATACTGTAAGAGATTTGAAACTAGGAATAATACACTAGGGTAGAAACAATGACACATTAAAATTGGAAAGCAGAAATCATCAGTATGGCAGTTCTTGGTTAAGACATTTATACATACATGTTTTGGTTAAGTGTAGTGGGGCATATGCATGAATTATGCATGTGTTGTGTGTGATGTGCGCACATGTTGTATGTGGTCTATCAATATGTTTTTTGTACATGGAGGCCAGAGAACTTGGGTATCAGCTTCTATGGCTTTCTCATCTAGCCCCATGAGATACGGTTTCTCAGCGAACCTGGAGTATGCCACTCTTACTAGAGGTTGACTTCTTACCACGTCCCAGTGTAAGGACATGGGTGTTGAGAATGAGAACTCAGGTCCTTGTACTTGCTCAATAAGCAAGCACTCTTAACCAGTGATCCATCTCCAGAGCATACACGATTTGTAGTTTTTGTTACTTTAAGGTGCTATTGTACAAATACTGTGAGTATACTAACTTATTTTGTGAATGATTCATCAGTAAAGACAGATAACAGAGTTAGTATGTACCTGCTGGTTCTGGGTGAGCTTATTTGATGCAAGATGTATGCCATTTACCTAAGATTCCAGCATTAACCTTCTTCCCCACTACTATCCAAACCTTCATCCATGAGGTATAACAAGCTATAGATACCATTTAAAAAAAAAAAGTCCAGATGACCAGACCAATGCTGGAGTACTGGATGCTCTAACAGAAGACCCAAATTTATTGACTGGCACCTACTTGCCTCCATAACGCCAGTACCAGAGGATAGAGTGTCTTCTTCTGGCCATCTCAAGGCACCAGGAACATATATATATATATATATATATATATATATATATATATATACATACAGGCTGGCAAACACACATAAATTAAAAAAATAAAATACTGTGGAAAAAAACAGGTATACGGAAAAGGTAGTAGAAGATAAATTATCTGTGTAAGAATTTTCCTCTGGTCTTAGAAAACCTAAGAACCAGGAAGCAGTCAGACACAATGCACAAAAAAGCCAAAAGAGAGAACAAAAGGAAGCAAATGTAACAGCAGAGTGAAAGTCTGAGCAGAAGTTAAGAGCAAGCAGAATGTAACTTGGACCTGGAAGTTGACCTTGTCTGAAATACTACAAGAGCCCTAAGATAGTGATAAGAATAAGCATGTGTGCATAAGCCATGCTACAGTATTACAGGACAGTAGGAGCTTCTAGAGATGTGATCCTGAGAGGCTAAGTCCTAATTTGGAGAAGAAAGTATTCACAATAAAAATGTTAGGATACTAAGAGCAGCAGGTAATACGGAGCTGTCCCCATGATGCACTTGCTTTGGTAAACAGTCCTTTGAGACAACTCCTATCTTCCCCTACATTTAAAAAGGAAGGAAGGGAAAGAGGAAGGTAGGGAGGGAAAGGGGAGGGAGGGAGGGAGGGAGGGAAAGAAGGAAGGAGGGAGGGAGGGAGGGATAAGTGTTAAGAAATGTACACATCTTTATAGATAAAATATGACAAAGTCAAAATTCAAACCCAGCTCTAACCAATTCATTTATAAATATGGAGAATGATAGTTGGATACAGAATCCCAAGCCAAGCTACTTTAATACAGATCCAGTGCTAGGAACATGTTAGTTTGTCTGTCAAGTCTTTGTGAGCCAAGATTCAATGGCTTTAGCTTTCAATGTTTAAAAAAAAAAAATAGCAAAATAATGAACTACCCAGGGGATTGTTTTTTATTTATTAACCAGGTATTTATTGGATACTAACTAGATGCCAGGTACCGTTCAAGACAACAGAATCCACTAATAGATATCTGAGAAAGCTACTTATTATCATGGACAGCACTATAGTGGATGATAGGCTAATGGAGCCGAATATAGTAAGTGAGAATACAATGGGTACTGTGGAGATGCGCTGGCGGCTGGGTAAACCATCTCAAGTATGGTTCTATGACAACACCTCCTGTGAAAAGGGAAGGCAGGAAACAAGCTCTCCAGCTACAGAGAATAAGACGCATGGACAGCAAGCCTAGGGGTAAACAAGGTCCAGGGAATATGGACAAGAATGGAAAAGAACGTTTAGAAAATTACACCCAAGAATGCAACTGGTAAGTCTGAGAAAGGATACAGGGGCCCTATGGCTCAAGTAGTGTTAGCAAAAGATGACGAACCAGTGAACAGCAAGGTGAAGACAGGTTACATGGCAGCTTGTGGGCAGACATTGCAAGGTTTAAGATCTCCCAACACAAGCAATATTTTGTACTTTCACCATTAAAGTGGGGGAGGGAAATTAATATGCCACAGTTAAAATTTCAAACTTTCAGAGAAACTCACTAGATTAGCAACTCAATGAAATAGCATGTTATTTGGGTCATGCTGTGTTTTTATTAGTTCTAATAAATTAAAGAATTGCAGAGTTATTTAATACAGCTGACATTCTGCTAATTTCCAGGGAACATGGGCAACAAAAGCTCACAAGAGATTCCATTCAGAGCTCAATGACACTTTTCTTCCCACTCGACAGAGAACACAATTGCCAGTATGGAAGTGATTTTTCTGCTTAATGACAAGATTTGATATTCTTATTTTGATGTAGATTTGAACTAAGTGAATTCAATCCTTTGATTAAATGAGATTTATCAAGCAAGAATATGCCTGTATACTTCAGCATCTTGGCTCTATCCGAGCTTCTAAGAAACGTACACTTACTATGATGACAAATTAGAAACGACTACATTTTTGTTCGCGAGAGCAGGGTCTGCAGGCAAGTGCTATTACTTATTTCCCGCAGACAAACATAACCTCATGACTAGCAGTCTCTCCCGACCAATCACTAATGACTCGCATACTTCTTTAGATGCCAGACAGCCCTCTCCGCTGAACTCTTGTCTAGTTTTTGAAACAAAAGGCAACAGTGTCATATTACAAAATCACCTTGAACAATTCCCTTGATCAGAGACTCTCATTTTCCTCAGAGAGGTGGTAATTAAGGACAAATACAAACAGAACTTTGCCGCTGCAGAGCCTGTACTCTGACGGAAAGATGGGAACACAGGAAGGTTTGCATATTTCCTCTAGCCCTTCACTGCCTGAGATACATACCCATCAGTTCCCTTGACGAGCTCATCTGGCCCCAGGCTATCTAAATGCCAAGCGCACACAGCCAGCACCAGCAGGACCTCTAGTCCTGAACTCACATGGCACATCCCAAATGCACAGATGACCTCTTCATTTGGACTATCAATACTTCCAAAAATATCTTCCTTGTGCAAGGCTTCTCTTCATCTCCTCAGGAGGTGACCTTCATCCCACAGGTCTGCACACTCTGCTATCCCTGGAATTAGCCTGGATTCACCTTATCTGCCAAATTGGATGAGTAGATATCCTTGCCTCCTAACTCTCAAAATTGTCTAAAACCTGACAATTTCTCAACAGTGTCATGGCCGGTAAGGGCAATCAGCTCACTACTCATTCACACTTAACAATGGTATCATTAAAATTGCCATACTAATCTACCAGTGGCTTCAATTACACTCCTCACCCACAATCCTTCTCCCCACAAACTGCCAGAGAAACTAGGAAAGCAGGTTTGCAACTCTACAACATTCTAAGAATAAACCCACAGACCATACACATACTCTGTTGGCCTCTCTGCTGTTATCTAATAGCACTCCCTCACTCCCAACCATTGGCTTCTGAGATAAAGCCCTGCCTATGTTGCTAACCCAACTGACTGACTGATTAGACCTCTCCAGTGTGAAGAGAATGTTGGGATTTGCTAGCCTTTGGCCCCTATACAGCCATACACTACTAACCACTTTTTCTGACTTAACATTGTTGCAATTGCTGGGTAAGACTTTTGAAACAAACAACTAGCTTTCTCCAAAACTAGACTTCCCGCACTGCTAACATCTGAACAGTAGAGTTCCCACACTGTTCCAAGTTGCCTGCCTGAAATAACTTGCCATACTTAGTAATTGCATTGCTTTGTGACATGTCCTACAGGGTAAATGGAATCTGCATTCCTGATCACTAATGCTACATGGAATAAACTACATTTTCTCTTTTGAAACTAGAATTGTATTTTGCACCAACATATTACATCATCAGATACGTTTACCCCTTAAAATCAGGATGGCTGTTCATGGCTTTCTCTATCTAGAACAGGATTCCTCAAAATCATCCAAGTTCCTGACGTCAAGCTTCTGCTCAATCATTACACCTTTATGGAAGCTTCGTAACCATTCTAATGAAACATACTCATTTTCATGCTGCCACTTTCCATGAAGCATTTATTACTGTCCAATGTTACCTCATTAAATGCTTATTTATGGTACTGGCCCCAACTAAGACAAAGGAAAAATATCAGTTAAAAGATGTGTTTACTGCAAAATTTTAAGAATGTTGGGAACTGTATCCATCAGATAAACCAATAAGGAATTAATCACGGCTGAGTTCATATAAATGACTGTAGGTATTCATATGAACAATATCAGATAGTAAGTAGTAGAGCTATTAACATGACCCAATATTAACAGGCCCAATGCCACCAAAGAAATCAAAGCACTTTGAACAGTTAAGACTGAGAACTACATTAAAGGAAAAGGCTCTGTCTGGAAGCATTTCTTCAGAATTAAGGAGAGCTCAAATTATATGAGTAAACTTTAAATACAGCAAGTCTATCTATCAGTCAAGAACTAAACTCAATTATAAAAACCAATATATTTCTCTGGATATATTTAATTAAACCAAAACTCATGCATTATTTTTAGGCTATAAATTACACACATAAAGAAAGATATAGGGCCTTTGATGAGTTGTGTTAGCATGGAACTTCAGTGTCACCAATTAGAACAATTAGGAAATAGAGTAATTTAGAAAAAATCATTGAGATCTTCAGAAAAAGAAAGTGGGGGAGGTTAAGTTATCCTTCAACTGACAACAATTTAACTACTCAAACCAAAAGAATTTCACTTTAATTAAATGTTCAAATATCATTGCAAACTGCTTTGGCTTAGGCAGTAAAATGTGGTAGAAGGCAAAAATCAAATCAAAAGAAAAATTACAATCATTAAACAGCTGATGGATTTTAGGTCAAAGATAACTCAACGGTAATGCAGAGTAAGGTAAGTTAATAAGTCTTAAACAAGAAGGAAACTGTCTACGTGCTGAGCCTACAGGGACTTACATCCTAGGAATACCTACCTGATCAAGAAGGATACAAACTAAGTATTGAGAGAAATGAACAACAATGGCAAATGCTTGCAATCTTGGGTGGAGTGTAATTCTAAGACGTATACAGCTAAGAATACAGTTAGGAAGTAAAGCTCAATATTCCAAACACATGTTCTGCTTGTCCAGGAAAGATCTGCAGATGAGATTAACAGTGCAAGGGCGCTTGGACACCTGGCAGGTGCTGAAAAGTAGCATCACTAGCTGGAAGGAGCTGGCAAGATGCAGCAGACTCTGGCTCCCACCAGCTTTCAGACAGTCATAAGTTCTGCAATTGACAGACAAAACAGAAGCTGAATTTCTGAAGAGAATAGAAAGCAGTCATTATGAAAAGCCAAGAATGTTTTTTAAAAAATTGTCTTAGGGGCTATAGAGATGCTTCAGCAGTTTAGAGCACCGGCTACCCTTCAAGAGGATCCAGGTTTGATGTCCACCATCCACATGTTGGCTCACAACAGTCTATAACTCCAGTTCCAGGGGATCTAAGAGTTCCTTATGGTTTCCCTAAGGAGTAGGCATGCACGTGCTACACAAAAACATATGTAGGCAAAAACATAAAAATAAAAAAATAAGGAAACTAGACCATGTCTATGCTTTTTGTTAAGTTTTAAAGTTTAACTTAAGTGTAACCTGTGCCTTATTTGGGACAGGACATAAGAAAAATTAAAAGGTCAGAGGAAACATGTGGTAGCATTCAGCCTGAGAAAGGCTTGTTTCCATATCGGGAGCCATCTTAGGAGCCTCATTTTTTTTTTCTGTCAGTCTTCTTTAAAGGTGTTTCAATGAATCATGATTTTTGCAACAAATCATAATTTCCAAAACACTTTTAGAAATGAATTCTGGTGAATACCAAAAGGAAAGTTTTTTCTTGTATATTATTATGCTTAAACAGTATGGACTTTTGAATTAAAGAGAGGCCAAGGAAATGTCCATTGAGTGCAGGAGGATAACAAGAAGCAACAGATTACACACCATCATCTACAGGCTTATCTTTAACGTTAAAAAGATTAGCTTAACAATACCTTATAAAAACGTGAGTGCAAAGAACACTTGTTTGGGGCAAAGAAAGTGAGGAATTTGTAGCTCGATCATGGGAATCCATGTAAACGTGGAAGGAGAGAATCAGCTATAAAAGCTGTCCTCTGGCCTATGCATCTTGGAGTATTCCTATCCCCACAAAAAATCATAATAGTTACATTAAAAAAATAGGTCTATGTCTTTTGTTGTTGTTCGTGCAATGTTTTTGCCTTCTTTTCTCTTTAGCCCACTTGTTTTCTTCATAGATTCATGTAATCAATATCATATGTTCACTGTATGCTAGAGGATGAACCAAAGAAGTTGGTAACACAATGGTCTAACAAAGTGTTCAGAGCATAAATGAAGACTCCTACTTGTAAACTAACACTTAGAATCCAGTATAAGACAAATTCAGAAATATGTATGGGGTACTATGGCAACAGAGACAGAAGATGATGACTTTTATGTAAAAAATATTTATGTAAAAGAATAGCAATGCTAAGAGACATTTTCCAGAGAGAATGTCTCAAAGGGTAAAGAAAGGAAATAAAGCACACTAACAGTACATTCGAAACTATCAGTTCAAAATGTGGCAGACTGTTTGGTGAAGATGTCACAGAGAACAAAATTAAGATCTGAGTCTGGAAAGGATGGCCCAAGAAATATGGGCTGCTTCTGCGGGTGGGAAGACCCTAGGCTCCGCAACAGGACTACAGCCCAACCAGCCTTCTCTGGATTTCTGGTACACATGCAAGGTTGATAGATAATAATCTGGTGTTTGTGGAAGCTACTTAGGTGTTGGTAATTACTTAGAAAATCAATGAGAAGCTAACTATGTCTTATTTCATATAAAAATGGAGATAGGAACAAATGAATATGAACAAACACCTACTCAAGGCCATATAGCTGGTGAGAAGGATCTAAGACTTAACTGGACCACACTGCTACGGAATTATGCTATCTTTCAATAAATACCCAAAGATGTCTGGGGGTTCACTTTATAGTGGAATACTAGGTGATATCAAAGCAAATGATTAAAGGAAAGCCATAATATGGGTTATGAAATTCTAAACAAGAGTTTAGAAACAATGCAGCATGAAAATAATCTTCATTATGTAGTAAAAAAGAGTTTCTGAACAAAGCACTTTTTAAAGTGCTCATCTGAACATTCATGCATTAGTAATACAGAGCAGGAGGAACCCAACTGTTAGCATGACAATTAGTGTAAAATGAGGTGGGGGAGGGGCATTCAAGGGACATTTGCATTGTCTTCAATGTTCTTACATTATTTATTTTCCAACAAAAATATTATGGTTCATTTTAAAATAACATTTTAATGCAGCGAGCTGTACATGAACTTTATACAACATTTTACAGCAGAAATAATAATAAAAAGAGGCCTCTACCTCACAAGGTTTAAAAGCTCTGCCCTACAGTGACACCAAATGGTAGCAGATCAAAATACAATATACAAACGGGACATTTGTGTGATGCAAACGCCTTTAAATGTTTGATTCCTTTGAAGAGCAGGCAGATTAGCAGAATTAAATAATATGGGAACAAATACTCAAAAACCCAGTTTCTAATCAAAGGAAGTCTAGTAGACCAAGCTTCACATGCTAATTTTTAGGTCTCTTTCCAAACTTCAGCTAATCTTCTGATCCTGTTGAATATTTACATAAATCATTTTCACACAGTTAAAACCATGCCACTGTGAACTCGGTGATTTTACCTAATGGTTTATTGATCAAAGAAACCCTGCAAATATATGAAACACACTCACACAACTAAGTCAGGTTCCACCCCAGGAAATCGACCTTTAATAAGAGGCTGCAGATCAGGCTGTTGGGGGAAGGAAGAAATCTGAACCAATAGGCAACAGATCCCAGCAGGAAAAGTTTCTAGGGAAAATGTTTTCATTTCTTAAACTGTAAATAGCAAAGAAGCTGATGAGAGGATACTACTGCATCCCCAGAAGAAAGCAGTTTCTTAATGAGAAATGTTTAAGACTGTTCATAGAATAGAACTTTTGAAATTAAGTAAATTAATATTCAGTGTCCTATGCTAGAACTAAAACTATCGAGAACAGCACGGGAATGGGCCTTATTCATTAAGACTAAATGAAACAGACACAAGGTCAGTCACATCACAGAGACTCATTATGAAGCATTGGCCAGAACCTTTATTGTTAGCATTCAATGAGCTTGTTCAGGTATTAGACATGGTATTGTTCACATAATAAAATCTGCTAGAAAACAAAACAAAAAAAACACAAAAAATTACATAAATATCAGTAAGTCTGGGATATGAAAATAATAATAAATAAAACTAGATTTTAATTCCATATTTTAAAAATAGCTACAAATTCCAGATACTACCTCCACATAAAATGATAGGCAAAGCAGATGATAGATAGGCTCAATGCCTAGAATTTACCAGTATACCTGGTACTTTACAAGTATATACAATTACTATGTATCAATTACAAATAAAAGTTAAACTAATTACTGGTAAGAAAGTTAAGAACTGGGTGTAGGTGCTAGAGAGATAGCTCAGCAGTTAAACATACTGACTCGTCTCTAAGAGGACCCTGGTCCAATTCCCAGCATCCATAGACCCTCAAAGCTGTCTATAACTGCAGTTCCAAGGGGTTAATACATCCTCATACAGACATACATGCAAGCATAATATCAATGCACATAAAAGTAAATAGATCTTTTAAAATAAAAATGAACTGGGTATATTTTTTGATAATATTGTGCATGCTTAAGAAATATGAAGCTCTGAGTTCAAAGTCAAGCATCACTCACTGACTCTCTACAAAGCTTCTGCATTACCTACGAGCACATGTCACTACAGATCACACCATGGATGCCCAAGTGCAGAACATCTTGGAAGCTGTCTTGTCCATGCCCATTCATAGCAGTGAATGGAGAATTATTTCAAAAAGGCCTAAGCTGCACATTACTATAGCCATCAGCTGAACAGATAAATCATTAGTACTGTAATGTATCCATATATACTATACATTCAGGTAAAATTCATATTTGGAAAGACAGCTGATATTGGCATTTAAGAATTTTGCTTCCAATTTCAAAAGAGAATTAAATTTAGAAATGAAAATCTGTATTATCAGAAAGATGGAGAATACTTACAAATCAAATAGGGATAAATCTTCATTGATGTAAAATGTGATGTGAATCAGCAAATTAGTTCATATATAAACATATATTACCCTTGATCTCAACAAAAAATGAGGCGTTTACATACAGTATTTCTAATAGTCAATTTGAGTACCAGACTCTAGAATGTTCTAACATGATATAAGACAAGTTGTATATATTTTTGGTCCACATTAATTTGTCTGTTAATAGCATTGGTACCTAACAGTTTGACTACAATAATTCTTCACATACCTTTCAATCAAAGATGAAATGATAACAATGGAAAACAATTTCCACATAGAGCTGCATCTTGTTTTCTTTTGCACAGTTCTTGTAGAATATTCAAGTTCATTATATAATGCAAACAGATTCAGTGAACTTGTTCATCATCTGATGTTCAGATATATACTCAAGAATTCATTTTATCATAAATTTATAATTGGTATGAAGCAGAGTAGTGAATTTACATACCTACAAATCTCACAAGCAAGTTAACATAACGACTTTAAAATACCTCTGTCAAAAGGAATATGCTAGCAGAAATTTCTGTGAGGTAGGAAAAAACTCAGCACAATTGGAGGACATATGAGTCTACATAGTAAATTGCAAGCGAGCTAGATCTAAGTAGAAACCCTTTGTCAGAGAAGGAAAAAAAGGCAAGGAGACTAAGGTAGGGGCAGAGGAGAACACTGTAGGAGAACAGGGTAAGGACATGGGAGAATAGGGTAAGGGCAGGGAAGCACACTGTAGGAGAACAGGGTAAGGACATGGGAGAGCAGGGTAAGGGCAGGAAAGAACACTGTAGAACAGGTTAAGGACATGGGAGAACAAGGTAAGGGAAGGAAGAACAGGGTAAGGGCAGGGGAGAGCAGGGTAAGGGCAGGGGAGAACAAGGTAAGGGAAGGAAGAACATGGTAAGGGCAGGGGAGAGCAGGGTAAGGGCAGGGGAGAACAGGGTAAGGCAAAGCAGAACACTGCAGGAACCATAAATTGCAGTATCGGTCTAGAGAACCCAAGAGAAAAAACACAACTAAGAGCAAAGTTACATCTTGAAAACCAAATTGAAAAGCAAGATCTGGCTCTATTCACGGGTGGCAGAAGATGAGCTAAGATTAGAGCACTCCTGGACTAATTCCTTAGTTCTTACCTGAAATGTTCACTCAAGAAAACGTACAGTACATTAAGTAACACGAAAGGGTAAATATGTTTTTAAGGTAAGATAAAAAGTTAGAAATCTGAAGTTTAGATAACTTCAAGAAGTTTTCTAAAATTATTATTATAAAAATAAGTGTTATAAAAATCATATAAACAAAAATATAATCAATTTCCAGAAGTCATGAAATCATCATTGATATAAAGTTGATAAACTGTATACTCATTGTTCCTTGGTCATCAAAGATAAACTTTAAATTCAGATAGAAGAGAAAATACATTCTAAGATGTATTGTATGCTTTATCCAATATAATTTTTTATACTATAAAGTAGTCTAGGCCTTTAAGATGGCTTTCCTCTTATTGGATGGGTGGAGAAAGGAGAGGTGCAACAAGGGCGATGGGGTGAAGAGGGGACTTGGAGGTGGGGAACCAGACTGGAAAGAGTTAAAGACAAAAGAATAAAACCAATTCAGTTCTCATCAAAATAGGTACCCTTGAGATGTTAATATCAAGCTGACAAGAAACTGTATACTGTAGTCAAGAACAGTGATCACGAGCAGACAGTGGCAACATGACCCCCAGTATCCATGGGAACGCTCTCAGCAAGACATCCTTCTCATGGCATCAGTCATGTATACAGAGGTAGATCAAGCTTGGAACGTGCAGGTTCTGCTTGACTCTAAGTTCTCATACTCATTTCCATACACTTGTTATCAACTTGACACAAACCTTTGACTTGTCTAGCATGGGCATTTCCTAGACTGGTTTAACTGATATGGTAAGACACATACTAAAGATGAGCAAGATCATTCTATGAGACCAGGTCCTCGACAGAATAAAGAAAAAAATAAACACGCCTTTCCCACAACCTCTCTTCCTCTCATACCCCCCACCCTGACCCCAGTTCTTCTTAACTGTGGATATAATGTGAAAATAATGCTAGCTTGCCCATGTTTTCTACTGCTATGACTTCCTAACCATAGTGGATTGCATCCTCATTCTATGGTACAAAACAAACACTTGCTATTGTCAAGTGTTTAGTCACATCAATGTGAAAAAAAATGTGAAAGTGTAAAATCCAATGTAAGGCTATACAGCATCTATTCTAAATGGCTAATTTAAATGCACAGAAGTTCACTGAGATGTGTAGACTTGGGCCCTAGTTACTTTTGATATGGGTGTGTACTTGCGTATTATGTGATGTTTATTTATAAGTTTTTATAATAAACCTTATCAAAAATAAAAATAAAAAGCTCCAATATTTAACAAAATTGACAAGAGAGTAAAATGATGAATACTCTTTCCACTCCTGAGGTGTTCTACAGGCAGTTCTCAGAACTTTATGGGGAGGTAAGCAAAATGTGTCAACCAAATAAGGTGTAGAAAAAGTTTAAAGGAAGGAACATACAATATGTTAAATACAGAGTGAAGATAGGCAAAAAACAATTAGTTAACTTGAATTGTCAACAATGTATCAAATATAGTTCCATTATGTCCCAGAGGTGATTATTATACCCTAAGATATAAGCAAAAAAATATTGGTTTTTTTTCCTAAAATTCCTACTTTAAGATACCATTAGAAAGCAGTTTTTGCATTCCAGAAAAATCTGATATAATGCAGCAGCTGTGAAAATTTATCTTTTTCATTCCGCAGGCCACTACTGCAGTAGGAATAGGACATGGTTAGTCTCAGATACAAATGGTAAACAGACTCAATTAGAAAGAGTGATTCTTTTTAAGGATTCAATAATTGTAAAAATTTGTCATAGCCAGAACCTGGAGGCAACCTAAATGCCCCTCACTGAAGAATGGATAAGGAAAATGTGGTCATTTACACAATAAAGTACTACCCAGCAGAAAAAAATAATGACATCTTTAACTTTGCAGGAAAATGGATGGTGCGAGAAAACATCATTTTGAGTGAAGTAACTCAGACACAGAAAGACAATTATCACATGTACTCACTCATAAGTGGCTTTTAAACATAAAGCAAAGAAAACCAGCCTAAAAATCACAATCCCAGAGAATTTAAACAATGAGGACACTAAGGGCAACATACATAGATCTAATTTACATGGGAAGTAGAAAAAGACAATCTCCTGAGTAAATTGGGATAATGGGGACCTTGGGAGAAGGTTGAAGGGGAGGGGAGAGTAGCATAGAAAAATGTAGAGCTCAATAAAAATCAATTTAAAAAAAAGAAAGAAATTTCCCAGTTTTCTTTGGTTTAAAATTATATCAAATCATTCAATTATAGTGCTATTTAATATTCAAATTACATTGAAATTCATAAAAGAAGGTATGTCCATGATAAAAATTGTTTGAGAAAAACAACACTAAGTAACAGTGAAAATAAATGTCATTTATGATGGCAATTATAGCCAACCTAAAAAGAATCACTTGATGCTGGGACAAGGGAGCAGAGAAAAAATGTTTGGCATTAAAAATAATTCTTAACTTTGATATGAACTGCAGTTAATGCGAGCTAATAATGCAGCTAATCACCAGGTGTTTTCATCTCTGGGACCCAGCCTACAAAAATCAGAAAAGGGAACAAGATCATTATCAAGATGCCTTGATGAGATTTATTTTCAAATGAATTCAGTTTCTCTCTCATTGTCAAGAAGACAATATTTTCGATTTCATGAGATGGACTCAAGTGGATGATTAAAATGAGAAATGAGATGGACCCTTGCAGTTTGCAAGAACTCATAGATATACAAAAAAATCACATATATACCAAACTTATCAGGAGTGTACTTGTTTTCCATTTATATGTTATATAGAAAATTTACAAACATACTTTTCAAA
This sequence comes from Microtus oregoni, assembly GCF_018167655.1. Taxonomy (NCBI): domain Eukaryota; kingdom Metazoa; phylum Chordata; class Mammalia; order Rodentia; family Cricetidae; genus Microtus; species Microtus oregoni. The sequence goes on from NW_024543060.1 coordinate 24,145,295, forward strand.
AGGCCTTTGAACTCATATAAGTCCTAACTTTAAATGCATCAGTTTAAATCAAGACAATTTGTCACATATACCTTCAGGCTTAAAAAGAAAAAAAAAAGCAATATGGCCATTAAATGCTCAAAATGAAGAGTGTTGTCAAAAAGCTTTCTATTTTCTCTCTTGTTTTGCACAGTAAAAAACTCCCAGCAAATAGACTTAATGAGACACGTGGTACTCACCAAAACAGCAAACTGCTCAGGTTCACTTAAGTTGTTATAGTCACTCCTGAACTGGGACAATGAATTTAACTGTTCTTCATCAGGAAGATGCTTTAGTAAGTTCTAAAAATTAAAACCAAAGAAAAGTACCTTCACATGAAGCTCTCCAAGTTTGGGAAAATAAATAAGCAACCTATGGAAAGGAAACCAGTCTAGAAAATAATTTTATTTATTTCTAGATAACCTCCCTTATCCTAAACCTTAAGCAACAAAACACTTAGATTAGAAACAGTCAATTTTACTTTCATCTATCCCAGAGTTATTATATATTCAAATCAAGAACTACTGAATATTTACTTGATTAGCTTATAATTGAGAAAGGAGAACTCAACCTATACCAAAGGAAGAGCTTTCTCACCTGGATAAATATGAGCCATTACATTTCAGCTTTAGGGAATTAAATGTCAGAAATCTCAGGCAAAGCCAAACATATTTCAGCACTTTACTCAGGGGGATGAAAGAAATCATAAGTTGCTACCAAAGGCAAGGGAAAGAATAGGAAAGGATTGAAGGGAATTTTAATGCAGTGCTTACAAGAGTTAACTTAGAAGGATCATGTTTTAATAATAAAAACTGAAGGCACCTTTAAAAGTAAGTTTTCTGATGGGAGGAAAATTTTCGAGGTAGTGGAGACACAGGACAAGGAACCTTGCAGATAGAGTGCACATGCGTTTATCTACCTGTATCTGCATGCATCCACCATGGTCTAGAACCCACTGGTTCCTCAGCTGTTCAGGGCTTTTCACATTTCCAACCCTCACACTTAACCATTTAAAGAGCAAGCTGTTATTTAAATAAGCAACCCCATGAAATAAAAAAATATAGACAAAGCCTTTGTTTCAAAAATACTCTGGTATTGTACTCTAACATTAAAATTAAGGGGAAGGATGAGGAAGCGGTGGTCACAGAACCAAATTATGTATAGACTGAAGCAAACATAAAAACTGACTCTATACAATGCTATGTTTATCTCTTGGCAGTAACAGAACTCACCCAAAGCACTATTGGTTTAAAATAATTTTAGAGGGTGTCACACATCAAAAGTAGTTACATCAAAGAACATGCCACAGGCTTACCTCTAGAAAAACGGTGGTGGACTGACTAAAAACAACAAAAAAGAGGCAATTTAAGAATACCCTCAGAAAAACGTAGCCACTTTTAATTCTAGGAAGGTGAATGCAAGCATTACAAGTATGTGATTTTTGCCACATAAATTTCTCTTATTGGAAATGCCTGAGACCAAAAGCCTGGCTATTTCTCTTCGTTGTTCTGTTCAAGTTACAGCTACACTGTCAAATTCCTTGTTAAAGGGGCCATTCAGATTCTTAGCAATTTTTAATATGCTCATCATATCTCAGTAAATATTTTAGCTATTATTTATTTATATTTGATTTGCTCATAGGAATTTACAGATTTTCATCTTAGTATTTGGGTGTTCCATTGAGAAAAATCCATGATTTGTAAGAGTGCAGGCTCCACCTTCCTCTGCTTTCAGGTCCTTACTAAACGCCCATGAACGTAGTCTAGACATAGCAGTTACTCATCAGCATCCATGGTATAGTGCCAGAAAGAACATGACCACGCTATTCACTTAGTCTTTCCTTTTTTATGCCGTGTTTCAGTCTCTTCCACTTAAGTACCTTTGGCCTCAAACTCATAAAAGACTATGTTCTCCCAATCTCATTTCTAGTTTTCATGAATCGCAACAAAATTTCACCTATCCTGCATTAAAATTACACATGTAAATGTCATTACTATTGGTAAAATATACACTCCAAGAAGGTGAGGTCTCTGACAGACACTCATAAAAATTATCATGCACAGTGTATACAATAAAGTGTTAGTAATGCTAAAATGTTTATTTTGAATACATGTAGAATGATGTACAAAAGTGGCATAAAAAAGATATACTTCTGAAACATGATCATGAATAGATTGTTGAAATAAAATCTTACTTCTACATTCATGTAAAATGAGTGAATTTTTTAAATTAAATGTAAGATTTTAAATAATATGAAATTACTGTTTTATAATGACTAGATAAAAGCCATAAATATATATTTGAAAAATGTAAAAAATCTAAAAAACATCAATATATATGTATTTTCAGATCATGCATTGGCTTTACATTTATTAAGTATGTTATAAAAAACAATAAGATCTAGACCCAAGAGGCACTTATCTACAGTTGGAATTCCAGTTACTATCAGATGGCCTTAAAGTGGTGAGAATAGCCTGAAGTACCTCAGTGTCTAATATAATCAAGATGGTGAAGAGTGCAACAGAACAGGAAGATGTGATCATGCAAAGAGGAAAGAAGGTCACAGTGATACCACCCACAAGATGAAGGGATGGTCCACAGTAAGAGAGGGAGACAGAAATAATCCAGGCCTGCACGTACTGGCTTTGTGGGAGCCTCGGCAGTTTGAATGCTCACCTTAGGAGACCTGGATAGAGGTGGGCAGTCCTTGGGCTTCCCACAGGTCAGGGAACCCTGATTGCTCTTCGAGCAGATGAGGGGGGGGGACTTGATCGGGGGAGGGGGAGGGAAATGGGAAGCGGTTGTGGGGACGAGGCAGAAATCCTTAATAAATAAATAAATTTAAAAAATAAAAAAAAAATAAAAATAAAAAAAAACCTGACTTCAGCTCAGTGAGAATTGTGCTGGGCTTCTACTTTAAGGCAATGCAAATAGTCAATTTCTTGTTGTAATCTGTAGGCAATGACGTGAATTGTAATGGCCAAAAGAAACTAGTACATTAAGAAATTATATGAAGATGAACCTGTATGGACATTAATTACAAAATAAACTTTTTCCTTTCTCTAGAACACAAAATGCACATAATTATCAAAACATCCATGTAATCAAGTTAAGAGCTACTCTGTAAATATTTAACAAACTCATTACAAGAAATACAAATATGCATTATGTAGAAAAATTTTCTTTAAGGAACTAAGCATCTGCTCTCAGCAAGAAGCTACATACACAATCAACAACAAAGAAAAAATCCAGTTTGAAAAAATGCTACAGGGAAAAAATAGTGCTTAAAGTAAAGTGGTTGAATTGGGTATTTTGAATCTACACCACTCATTGCACAAATAATCTCAAAAAAGAGTCTGTTCCACCGTATGACAAAGGAACTTCTAGAGGTATCAGTTCCTGATGGGCAAAAAACATCTAATGAAGTTTAACCACTGTTCACAATTATAAGTAATCCCTTGTGTGCCCCACCCTCATTCCCTCATGGAGTTCCACAAGGCCTCAGAATCTGCATTCCACTTCCTCAGACTCCAGAGTGGAGAGATCATTGGCAAGGGGCAGCACACCTGGCTTGTTGCTTTCTTTACCTTGTTATTAATAATAATCATCATTATTACTATTATATATAGCATAAATGCTAATAATTAAATATTTTACATCTAAATATGTATTATAATTACTTTTTTAGGACTCGCAAGTGTATTCTTGTCAGAACACAAAATGGTAAATGAAAGAATTTCTCTCATCACACAACGTGATTTAATTGTCAAACTCCACATTCGGTCAAGGTTTTACATACTGAAAACCTTATATGCAGTTTAATAATTTCAGTTCAACATAGTCACTCATCACAAAATGCTAAGGTCAACGGACACCTTTCAGAACCTTCTAGCTTGGAATGAATGTGAGGATCTTACAAGCAAGGCCTAGATCCTCTGGGAGCACAGCAATGCCAGGAAGAATTACATGGAAAGCTAACAACATGAAATAAGGCTCTCTCTCCCTCACTTTTACCAAACAATGATTCAATTCCATAAACAAAGGAAAACGCATTTGGTAAACCTATAAAACAAATTTAAATTATTATACCACTAGTCTTAACTGTAATAAAAACAAAAACATATATTGTAAAACTCAACAATTTGCCTTCAGAAAGAATCATTTAAAATAATTGAAATGCAATCATTTTGATAGCGTTATATTTAGCTGCAGTTAAGAGAAGAGACAGAGTTTTATCTCCTGGCAATGCAGAAGTTATGCTCAAGCTAATTATGCAGCAATGATTTTCCAGTTGAATGATTCGGGCTAAGAATTTTGCTTCACTTACAGATTACTATTTAATGAGAAGCTTGCAATGAAATATTGGAATTTAAGCTGTGTCTGTTTGTTTACCTGAATCATAGACTCTGACAACTGTGTTTCATCCACTTCCAATATCATCGTCTTGATTTCCTTGTACGGCACCCGGAAGGAGCTCAGGAAGATTGCTGAGAGAGTGGGAAAGGGTCATAATGTATAAAGTGATAAAGAGATCCAAGAGGTAGATCAATCTACATAAAATCAGAGTATACACACATTTTCTAGAACTGTTGTGGAGGAAAGTTCATTAGTACAGTATATGCTCTCTTCCAGGTTAGAGCTGCTACATAAGAATCCATCTAGGTTTCCTATGTAGGTGTCACAGCTGACTTTTAAATCCTTACTTATTTACCAACCAACAGAATCATGCCAATTTTCAAGTGATTTAAAACAACTTAAATAAGTTTGATATGCTATAAAAACCATCATGAAAGTGATAAAATGTCAGTATATGCATTTAATATTTGTCTATGCACACATTATTGCCTTGTATAATATTTTCCAGCACTACTAAATAGTTCAAAGTAAAGCATTAAAACAGCTAAGCAATGCATTTCCACTTTACAGGTACGAGCAGCAGAGTACAATTCAAACATACTGTAGAAAATATGCTAGAGAGACAGATTTGCATCTAACTAAAACTTAAACTTTAGAAACCATTTTAGAAAATAAAATTCCATAATAAATTTGCTATATGGATAGGGGATGATCGTACATTGTTGGGAATTCTCAATATTACTTAGTTTATTCTTTTTAATAATATATGCATTGTTGTATAATCTAATAATCTTTCAAGGAGAGATTTTAATATATATGCTATTATTTGCAGGGCTTTAGACATAATGCTTTGTCAGAGCACCCACCCGTTACTGCCACATTGCCATGAACTCAGTTCTTAGTATGTCATGGTGGTTCATACCTTTACCCTTAGCACTGAAACGATTATGGCAAGTTTGAGGCCAGCTTGAGGTAATCAGTTCATCTCCAAAATTAACACTGTCATAATTTATACCCAGTAAACTCGTTATTTTTAAGTTTTTGATTACTTGACTTGCCTTTGGGCTAGAAACTATATATATATACACACACACACTATGTCTCACAAAACTCTAAAACCATTAACTGCTTCTGTTTTGAATCCTTTCTCATTCTTGACAACATGGGTATCTTCTGTGCTCTCACTATCAGTTTTACTTCCATATTTTTGACCCCAAGAAGTCAAAAGATATGAAGGCCTATTATTAATATTCTAAAAGACAAAAAAAGTCCAAAATATCCAGATATTTATAGAACTAAAATGTGTAATCTGCAGCAACATTATCTAGCAAGCAAAAAATATAAAAACCATATGATCACGAAGACTAATAAATGAACAACTGAGAGAATGAGAATAAAAGGCAATCATCAAAAACTGCACTAAGCTAGTTATAGAATAACTAAAAATGAGTGTTAATGATACATAGAAAGAAATACTAAACAGCCAATAAGCTCATCTCTGTATAGAGAAATACTTCCTGAGGAGAGAGGCATGGGCAATGGAAAAAGCAAGCAGGATTCATAAACTTATGGCAGGAGGCAAGAGAGATAGGGGAGGAGAGGTAAGGAGATAAGCTTTAGTGTGGGGATTTACAGATGTAAGCTGCTCCCCTTGACTGGAAGTCAGAGAGTCTGAGCTGATTTTTGCTCTTTCAAATTTGTTGATAGCATGTGTGCCTACAAATTCTGACCTAGGGTGTGGTTACTCGGTGTTTTGGACATTAAGATTGTCCACAGAGGTGGATCCACTTCATCCTGACCAAAGGTCTAAGAATTCAAACCTATTCATGCTCCTTCATTTTTAAAATAGTTTGACATAGGCAGTGGATGCCTACAGAAAACTTAATCTAGGGCGTATTCATTGCATATTCTGACCAAATCATCAAATGCTTTACTCAGGAAATAATGCCTTGATGTCTCAAATAGTGAAGCAAGTAATTGTTCTGGTTTTCCTTTAAGTCATGTTAAACCAGTCTTTTGCCTTCTTCCCCACTTTTTGTATTGAGGTACAAAAGCATAATAAAATTAAATGTGGGCCTATTCAGTCTTTAATATACACTGAGTTGCCCTCCCGGTACTGGCCCATGTCTTTGTATTTCTTTCATATCTCTGTTCCCCCTACTGTTCGTCCTACCGAATGTTTCTGATCTACATTCCACACTGGAATGTACGCACCCGTCAAGGCAGAAGTCACCCACCAAAACGTAGCTCATGACACTTTAGTATTCAGAGATTTATTTTACCACTAACTACTAGACAAGTAATATTTCTAAAAAGGAAATGCTGTAATGTTTTCAGATCAGCAAGACCAGGCACTGATGAAGTTCTAAGACAGTTATACTGAAGCAAGGTTGGAGAGGAGTGAGTTGGCATGGACTCCAAAGATCACATACGTGATGCAAAGTTCACCACACAATCATGCAGTTTCTATCATAACTATCAACAGGGACTCTAGGTTGGCAAGTGAGCTGGTAAGTGCTCAATAGAATTTTTTGTATGAAACACCTTGGGTGCTACATTTAACAGGAAGGCTGTCCCACTGTTACCCAAGACAGTATGAATCAAGTATAGCAGTCAGTGAATGAAATGCTACACTGTCATAGTGGAATACATTAGTGTGGTTTTTTTTTATATAAAATCCAGCACTAATTGATATCACACCTACTGTATAAGAAGAGCAGGTACACAGAACAGTCATAACTATTAAAAGGAAAGTTAGTTTTTCATCAAAACTCAGGATAAAAGGGTTACCTCACATGGAAAGACAGAGAAAAATAGATATGGTTATAAATAAGCCTCTAAATGATGGTTGTTTTCTTTAGCCATGGGTGTTGATTATAAATTATATCACATATTTTATAAGTCTCTCCTAGATATAATTAATACACAGCCTAAGAAGATAGATATCATAAGCTTAAATGAAGAGTATAAAAAGAAAACAATACATTGGACAAGTGAGCTACTGTAAGTCATACAGGGCTGGCCTTACTCGTGGTCACCTCACTCATTGGACAAGTGAGCTACTGTAAGACATACAGGGCTGGCCTTACTCATGGGCACCTCACTCACTGGACAACTGAGATAATGTAAGACATACAGGGCTGGCCTAACTCAAAGGCACCATGTTCTATCCTCCTGAAAGGTAATATCTAAACTCAAGAGTCATTTTTGCTAGTTGAATGATATTATTGCTACTTGAAGATATTGGGCTACACTAGAGAGTTCAGGTTAACGTGATTTATGATGTGGGATTTGAGCAATGGAACCAGCTTTGAGCAATGGAACAAGCTCTATTTCTGAAGGAAGTGAAAACTAAGACCAGCTGTGCAGGGAGGAACTATGATGGAATTCCAGTAAAATCTCAGCATAGGAAGGGTGCTTCCTTTCTTATCAATACTCTGAGCACTGGGTCACCAACTTTCTAGTAAAGAAAGCTGCAAGCTTCAATTCTGGGTTTCTCTATGTTCTACCCATTCACCTTTTCCAGGCCTGACTTTCATGAACTATTTATTGACATAAAGCATGATCCATACTATAGTACAGTTAGTGAATTCTCGAAGTCCCGTAACAGATGTATAAGAGCAGTCTAAAATAGCTATGCTGTAATGACCTAAGTTTAGTTAAGAAGGAGAACAGAGAAGAACTGAATACCTACGCTCAACTTAAAGACTTTAGAGAAGTCTATTTTTCCAATGATTAGAAGTTACTGAGAATCACATACGAAACATACAATTGAGGGATCCAATGGGTGCTAGAAAATGAATGTCACTTTGGCATGCCTTGCCCCTCCCAGTGTGATGGGATAGACTACAGAAGCAGCATGGGCTCAGCTAAGTGCAGCACACAGCTTTTGCAAGCAGCAATTGTGTATGTGTTCAGTGCGGCTATTTATAAATATTTCAACCTTTGCATTGATTTGTAGATTTCAGGGACTTTTTTCTTTAAAGGTCTAATTCAAACTTTTAAAGAATCTGGCAGAATACATGAATCTCATAAAACTCTCGAGACATTTCTTGATTCCAGAATTCTATCCGAGTTGTTGGGCCCTAAGTCATTGCCAAAACAATCATGAACTCTACAGATGGGAAGTAAGCCACCTTTAAACAAGTTAGGTAAATAAATGAGTAGCATTTAGCTCTTGTCTCAAAGTTGGACAGCATGTTTCAAAGATGGGAAGTGACACAGCAGAGACACATCAGGTTTCTCTTTGGTAATATTGAGAAGGGGATCTCTCAGGTCAGTTGTTAGCATTCTCCTACCAACTATCCCACGAAGCTGTTTCATTCAAAACCAGCTGTTACTGTCTAGACCAGACTAATCTTACTATTCAATACCTCAAGACTGTGTTTTATAACCAAAAACAACTTTGACTCCAAATATTCTTTTAGTGGCAATAAGTAGCTGCTAAGGCATGGTAGAGTTTAAAGGGTAGCAATAAACAAAAAATGGATTACACCAATATGTAGTGGTGTACCTTCTGGATCTTTTCGATGAATGGTTTTCTAAAGCATATTTCTCAATTAAATAACTTAGAAAAAACACCCTCTAACTAGAGCAATCAACATAAACAGGATCCTTCTCTAGGGCAATATTGTGATTTTGTAACCTACAAACAGGAATGCACATATATTTTATGTATATTATGCACAAAGACACTCAACTGCTGTCAGAATAAACAACCTAAAATTCAAGGTTTTTTAACTGAAAATCCACCAGATTCCCTATCAATAACATCAGTGTTGAAAGTTATCTGGTGGATTGCAATAAATGTGAGAAAAGCACGGAACTTGCACCAAAGACAATAACGATTACTATAGTAGTTTACAATCTCTGAGTTCATGACATTTTAGTACATGGTCTGTAATTTACACAAATAAATAACCTTGTCCATAAAGTCAATTATCCAACTTTGAGTAGAAGACATTGACTAAATTAGCTGATCCATTCAGGAAGCACTGTATTCAAATGGCTGCATTCAGAACTATAAAAAGGTGGTTTTAAATCAAGAATAACAATTTTAATGCTGGAAACACTTGGTTTTCAAAAAATGAAATTATTTTTCTGAGATTACACAGTATAACTCTGACATTAAATGAGAAATCTGCAGTGCTTCTATGTTAGACAATAATACTGCAGTGAAAAATTCTCATTTAAGATTTAATATTTAAGGCCCATAATTAAAGTAATGTACTATGCACATGCAAAAATATCATTTCCAATTGAGAAAAGGAAAAAAATACATCCCAAGGAAAGGGGGCTGGGCAGTATAATGTAATTATCGTATTACAAGGATGGACAACTCTGAAAGAGACCAAAAGAACAATCAAATGCTTCCACCCAGAAGTAATATCATCTCCATTTACATATTCAAAGGCTCAAGAAAGTCACAAGATGATAACAATATAAAATAGGCCAATATATGCAATCAATCTACACCCCCCAAAAAAAGAACTGAATATTGGCCAGTAGCATTAATGCCACCATAGTAGACCATAAAGATCTAATCTGAGTCTATATTGGAGTGGAAAGTCTTTTCTGAAACACTAATAGAAAAACTAAAAAGTCCAGCTTTTGCACATATTTCTCTCATATAACTCTCTCCTTAATCAACTGCATAGATCATTATCCTCTGGCTGCAGAATTGTTTGGTTCCAATATTTGCCAAGAGCTCATTCAAGGCATGTTACAACGGAGAAGCAGGCTAAAAGCCATGTTAACACTACTTATCCCTCTAGATTCTTCATATTATGTCCCTCTTGCATCACCAGAAACTAATATACACAGGTCAAATTATCTCAGCTCCAAGCAAAACCCACTTTGATGCATTGAAGATGCAGTGCGAAATGAATTAGGAACAAAATTATTGCTTTCTCTTATAATAATTCAGCCAGGAAGACAATTGAATACTATGTATTTAGCTCCCATAGCAGTAATTAAATCTAAAATATTTCCAGCAATGCTTTTGAGGACAAGGCTCTGAGCTTCTCAGGTAGGATAATGAAATTCATTTTCCTCCTCATCTTTATTTCCATTAATATTCTAACTACTGGCCTGCATGATCAAGTGTCACAAATAATAGATATTCGGGGGAAAAAAAGAATAGATGGATTACTGATTTTTTTATCAAAGTGTGATATCATTACCCGAATTCCTTATCGTTAATACTTGAAAGAAAGAACATTAAAGAGCATTTCCTTTTGTATTTGTGGGAGGCAGAATTTCATCTTAAATTCTTTTCTTATTTTCTAGTACATATTAATCTTTTCAATAATTTAATCTCATAATTTGCATGAAGGAGAGTTATATTTGAGTTTAGTATTCAAGCAAAGAAACTAAAATAATGAAAAACAAGACACAAAATGAGTACAAAATGAGTAGATTTCAAAAAACAATCCACAGAGAATCGATACGTTAATGATATTCATATGTGACATACTTACAAAGGTTCTGAGCAATTTTAGGATCTAGAAATTTAAGTTCCTTGATTCTTTTCTTAATAACTTTCTTCTCTTCAAAATCATCTGTACTCCTTTTTGCTGTAAGACAAAAGAGAGATTTATGCTAAAATCAGCAGGAACTTCAAGGGCAAAAGGGCAAGAAATGAACTTTTCCAAACAAAAATGTTAACATGTGCATATAATAAATTATAGAGTAAGAAAAACACCAATATTATCACCTACCACCTGGACATACACTGCTACAGAGAAATACTGGTGAGTCAGGATTGAAAATTTACTAAGGCTGAAGACTGAACTAGAAAGAGCTTGTAAAAGTTATAATGTGGAAAATGCTAGCGTGAAGTGTAGGAGTGTATGTAGTAAGATCACTTGAACAAATGACAACACAGTTACAGCAGTGGATAAACTTAATTTAGAAAGGGTTAAGAAATGATTCCAACAATACTAAACAAAAGATACTAAACAAATGGCTTCTTTGTTTCATATAACATGTATTTAAAACTACAAATGTTTCAGTAATTATTCAGTTAATACAGTATTCTTCATAAACACCATGTGCTTTCACTGTAAATTTTATCTGCCCTAAGGGAATACAAATTATACTCCTACATACTGCATAAACACAGGGCTGATTTTATTGCATGGTTACTTTTATTCTTTTATTGTAATAAGAAGCACTAAGCACCAGCTGAAAAATGTTAGGCTGGGCAATGCTAGATGAAGCAGACATCCCAACATCACAGAATTTAAGGCACAATACAACTGACTGGAAAATAATGGCAGTCAAACTACACTGAAAAACTGACAATTTTTCAGTAAGAACCACAAGATAAAAGACAATTCTCAGGCATGTAGACCAAGAATGACCTTCCTGAGAAAATGGATAACTAATTCAAGGCTTGAAGAAGGCCAGGTGAGAATGTGAGGCAGGAATAAAGGAGAGAAAATAGGTGTGTGTGTGTGTGTGTGTGTGTGTGTGTGTAAGATGCACATTCAATGGCAAAGATCAAAAACACTGATGACAACTTATGCTGGGGAGGATGTGGGGTAAACACAGCTGCATTGCTAGTGGGAGTACAAGCTGGTACAGCCACTATGGATATCAGTATGATGATTTCTCAGAAAATTAGGAAACAAGCCTGGCGGTGGTGGCGCACGCCTTTAATCCCAGCACTTGGGAGGCAGAGGCAGGCGGATCTCTGGGAGTTCGAGACCAGCCTGGTCTACAAGAGCTAGTTCCAGGACAGGCTCCAAAACCACAGAGAAACCCTGTCTCGAAAAACCAAAAAAAAAAAAGAAAATTAGGAAACAACCTACCTCAAGACCCAGCAATACCACTTTTGGGTATATACCCAAAGGACATGTGCTCAACTATGTTCATAGAACCTGGAGGCAACCTAATGCCCCTCACTGAAGAATGAAAAAAAAAATGTTGTCATTTAAACAATGAAGTACTAAACAGCACAAATAGTGACTGAAAGGTGAGAAGGGAAGATCACAATAATCACAAGGAGTACATACAACCTGGGCAAGACATAGAGGGAATGGATGAGCACAAGTGCTGCAACAACAGAGGTAACTAAACTAATTATTGCTCCTAAGCCAGTCTCTCTGAGGTCCAGACTGGAGGTCCAACTGCTTACCATCAACATCTGTAACTGAATGTCTAGTAGAAGTGTCAATATCACATGTCTTGAGTTAAACTCCTGACGTAGACCTCCCTCCATATCCCTCTTCCAATATCAACCCTTACAGCAGAAAAGAAGCATACTCTTAATTCAGTGGCTAAAACTGAATAGTCTGCACTTCTATGGCAAACACAGCTAGTCCATCAGAGTGTCTAATGGGTCTTACCTCCTAAAAACCAAATTAACCAACACAATCACTCAAAAACATCTCCCTGGCTGCTACTTCTCTCCTCCTAGGACTACCATGTTTTCCCAACTAGATTATAACTGCTCCCTTGCTAGTCTTGCTTGCTGCCTAACTGCAAATTATTTACACCTTCTCTGCCATACTACAGAGAAGTCTACCCAAACCCGCTAAAAAGCCCTTGGATGCCTTAAGCATCTACAAAACCTACACCCAGCTTACCTAACATATTTACTATGTCTTTTAACATTTTATTCCAGAGCATTTATTTATTTTTCTGTCTCTTTCCACTAGAAAGTAAGACAGCTTAAAAGGATTCAGAATCAGCACACGGAGCATGTGCGTATGTATCCATGATCAGCTTGGCAGTGTTCACAAAAAGTACAATATTCGATCAGCCTATGTGTACTTCAAAGAGTGAATGGATAAAGAACAACCAAACCCAGGCATTCACAGGGAAACTGATGTAATCAGAGTTCAATAATGTGAGCCAGATTCTAGAGGCAAACACTATGTGTGAAACACACTATGTGAAATCTAAAGGAAATATTGAGCAGCAGAAATAGAATGACAAACATTGGGGAAGAAGAACTGCATCACAGAGGAGGACAGGAATGGTTAAAAAAATAATGGAGGACAGTAATGAACAAAGCATATATTATACATATATGAGTAGATCATGTCACACTGAAACACTATTTTGTAATAATAAATACCAAAAAGGAACCATCATCTATCACTGTACTGTTAGCAAAAACAAAGCCTGGGCGCTCGATACTAAGTGTCTTTTGTGTAGATAGCCGACTGTGTGTAAATAGAAGAATTCACAAAGTCTAAGAGTAGAGAGGTACTGATACTTTCCTAGGTGCCAAATGAGGCATAGGTTTGAACTCAGCCAGTCACATCAAATAGGCAACTGGACATGAAGACATAAAGAAGAGCAATCTAGAATGGGGATAACAGTATCTACCATTCCCAACAGTCACACTATGGTTGCATGTTTCCTAGATGATAATTAACACAAAAATCTACTTCCCAGTACATAATACCTTCAGCCATTTTATCCTGTCTAAAGAATGAGAGCTGAAATCTATTAACAATGGCTTAATCCTCTTTGCTTAATCATGCCAAATAACAATCATCTACTATTTTTAAGGTAGAATTTATATTTAATTTTTACGACTCCCAAAAGAAGGGCAGACTCTAGTTTTTAAGGTTGAGCTCTCATCAGTACCCTCTCACATGTGGAAACACGTCCAAGTGTGTTCTGAAGAAAAAGCCCAAGGAACCTAAGTTTCCAATAAAGCTTTCAATAACTGCGAACGAAAACTCTGAGGAATGGCACTGAAGACCATCCCCCTTTCCTGTCTCCTCACATCGTGAAAACTCTGAGGAATGGCACTGAAGACCATCCACCTTTCCTGTCTCCTCACATCGTGAAAACTCTGAGGAATGGCACTGAAGACCACCCCCCTTTCCTGTTTCCTCACAAGAGTGAAAACTCTGAGGAATGGCACTGAAGACCATCCACCTTTCCTGTCTCCTCACAAGAGTGAAAACTCTGAGGAATGGCACTGAAGACCATCCCCCTTTCCTGTCTCCTAAGAAGCGTGACCGTCCTTGCCACAGTGAGGGAAGGAATGCTAGGGTAAGTGATCTTAGCAACAGACCGATGGCTTTTACTCCAATAGTTTCTATACTGCAGGATACTGAATATCACAATAAAACAAACTAACACAAACATCCAAGATCTTTAAAAGTGAGAAGCTTACCGTTTTCTCTTTTTCCTTAAAATCAGACAGATAGCTGGCTACTTTTAGTCAGCGGAAAGCAGAGAAAAGACCTATGTAAGTGTCATAGATAAAGCAGCAGTCCATGGCAGTATTTCATTTCCCCATGTGGAAAGAGAAAAAGAACACTTTTATTGGGCCCCTTTACACTTCTGCTATAGTGCCATTCACCAACATGTCCTTCACAGAGGCAGACAGGCTGGTGACATTCTCTTGACTCTACAAATTGAGGGTAAATAAGCTTCCTATCTCATAGCTTCTATTATTTTGTCATAGAAATGGAAAACAGACTAACAAAAATAGAAAGGATTCATTGTAGAAAAACACAACTAAATATAAATAAAGAAAAGCAATATTTACTGGAAATAAAGTTTTTACACTAAATTCCACTCCCACATCCACACTAGTAATATCTCTGTGAAACAATAATGGCCACGCCCCTGAAGCGAAGGAGAGGTGGAACTGATGGCATATACTTCTGCATCTCAGCCTCATCGTGCCCAGGCCTGAACCCATCTAAGAACAGTGGCCTCTAAGGGAAGACAGAAGAGTGCCACAAAACAATTGCTCTCCTTCAACCCTCCTGGCAGAGGAGAGGAACAGCATCAGAGTGCACAGCACAGAGCAGCCCCACAGCAAAGCGAATACGACCACTACACCAGGGTGTGTGCTGCATCTTCAGCCAGTGCAAATAAACCTTCACCTCGAGGCTAGATTTTTGTTTTCCTGGATAACATGGAACTCTGAGTCAGATGGTCAGATTATTAAATCTGTCTATGCTTGTAGGCTAGTCAATTGCCATTAGAAGTCTGTGTTTAATCTTACTTCCCGGATATGCAAAGTAACACTCCATCGTTCCATGAGAAGATTATTCCTGTTCAAAAGTGCCCCTTGATCACTAACACGCATTTTATATAGGCTTTATGTCAGAATTAAGTCAAAGATGACGAAACATTCTCTGTCGCCAAGAGCCATGAACTGAAAAAGTCTTTTTTAATTACATCTTCACTTTATTCCTTTCCTATGTTCAATGTTTCAAAAATAGCAGCAAAATTATATGAAGAATTTCCTTTCAAAATCTTTTCTTTCACATTAAATTTTCCATTAAAAATAATAGTTCCATGGTACATGATTATACATCTTATTCCAGCACATTTTCCATGATGTTCTAATCAGATTGATTTAAAATGTGACCTTTGAGAAATTAGATTCCATATAAATTTTATCATAAATTCCATATGAATTTTATCATACATTATTTTACTATTAAAAAAGAATATGTATGTCAAAATTTGTTAGCAATTTGAACATAAAAGACAGTTTTTACTTCACAATGGAATATTTTATTTAAGAATGTGCTGTTTGTGAATGTATAATGTATTTTTATTAATTCAGACTAAATGTATGTTACAGATTAAATGTGTAAAACATGAAACACTAAAAATGTATCTATTGCTCATCTAACGCACATGTTATAAACTTTTACACAGTAATGATTACAATAAATTGCTATTTTTAATTACATTAACTCCTGAACACAATACGGTGATATCAAAGCTGTGGGAAAATACAGATTTGTACCCAACTGAAAAAGTAAGTAATCTCCATAATAATAAGAGATAATAAGCTTATTTGCAGAAAAAGTAAGAATAAGTAATATATTTAGGGCATGAGGCCTGGAAAGCCTTAACACTGTTGAAAGTGAAGAAAGTCAAACCTCTGGGGTGTGTGTGTGTGTGTGTGTGTGTGTGTGTGTGTGTGTTTAAGTATTAGTAATGACTATTACTATTAGTATTAGTAAGAAGTAAGAGTGGCGGGGGGGATGAGGCACTTAAGAATGTCCTACAAAACTGCTAATGTCTTTGTTATTATAGATATTCTAGGATGCTCACAAAGAATAAAAACTTCATAAACTTTAGAAGCACAAGAGTCATAGAATATGAAATGCCATCTGTTCATTCTATGGATGAGAAATCCTGACTGCAGAGGTTTTTGCAGGTAGTCAAAGAGTTTGGCTGTGACCAGATTTGAGCTGTAGCCACTGTCCTGACATAGAACTGAACAACAAAGTGGTCTGGAGCCAGTGCACTAGAGAAAGAAAACTCCCATTCTGTTGCGTTATCACTTGATAAAAAATGCCCTTGCTCCAGGTGCTCAAAAAAGAGTGCTGAGGAAGATAAACAGGCCCACGGGAGGGAAGAGGAATACACAACATTTTGAATGCAATTAGCTGAACAAAGCTTTGGAAAAAAATTACAGGTCAGGATTGAAAGTCAGTTCACCCATCAGTCTCTCCTGTGAGAGATAACTAACTAGCTAGGCTTCGGTCTCTGCTATATGGCGCAGATGAAATGATTGACAACTTTAAGGAATAGAACTTAAGGGAAAAAAAGAGGTGAGAAAAGGGCCTCACACTATTGACGGTTTCAATATAAATAACATGGTTTTATATAAGATTTAGAAAACTCAGAGGAATAACATAAAACTCACAGATGAAGCAGAAAAGATATAATATGAAAGAAAGCATGCACACATGTACACAAGAGCATGAGCACACACACACACACACACACACACACAGAGGAGTGACTTACAATACAACCTTGGCAAAGTATGTAAGGAAACAGCTTAGTCCTAAGAACCCTAATTATATGACCTTGCTTTAGTCATTCCCAATCTCTTAGACCGAATTCTAGTATTTGCAGGCACATAAACACAAAGATATGCAACTAATTACACAGAAAACATTCAGAGTCAAATACATAGGCTATACTTCTGTTCAAATATTAATATGGGAATGCCATAAGCAATCAAGCGTTTCTCTGGCAAAAGAAGTTTTTTGACAATTCAAAGCTATAAACTATACAATGTTTACAAAGAGTGGTTGAAACACTAAATGAAAATTATGCAAAAGTATATTTCATCTACAGCAATCATCAAAAAAGTAGCAAATATATGCATATATCTGATTACATGACATTCTGCTTCAGTAGACAATCTCACAAAACAAATGGTCTAGAAGGGCTTTACACTTTAGGACCTGCAAAGTTAGGGAGGAGGAATTAGTTACTTGATAAAGCTTTGAAGCTATCTATAGTGGCTTGCTCTGTTTTTAACCACTATGACATTTCTACAGCCAACTATCTAGGCAGGGAGAAACTTTCTGATCCAAACAGTGTTACCAATTTCTCCTCTGCATTCTTCAATCTTCTCTCTCCCACTTCCTTTCCCTCCGCCATTTCCTCATTGTTGCTATTTTGGCTAGGATTTTATTTCATTTGCTTGTTAAATAAGGTCTTACTATGTAGAAATCCTTGGCCTCATACTTCTTATTATGTGTACTGGTTCCTTAAACTCCTGTCTTAAAATCGAGAACATTGAGGTTACAGATATGAAATACAGTAACAGGGTTGTTTGTTGATTCCTATGAGGAATACATCAATGAAAATATTTTTATCTTTTCTCAAAAGCCAACCTCAACCACAGAAATGAACAACTTTATTTATTTGAAAATTATTACACCCAACTTAAAATGAACCAATAACCCAAGACGTGCTTTATATTAACAGCCACTTACAACCAAGGTCTTAAATACCACAAAATACAAAAAAAAGGAAGGGTGTTTTCCAAATTTGCAAACACTTAAACAGAAAACTGTTGTGAGTGAGAAAAATAACGTGAAATCTAAGTTTCTTTGGGTGGGGTGGGGCGCAGCCAGAGAACACTTGTTACTGGAAATGTCAATTTTGATAATGTGGATATAAAGTCGAAGAGAAAAAGGAATAGGGTATTAAAGATAAAAACCCCACTGGGAAAGAAATTGTATCCATTAGTCCCATGATCTTTCTTGGCTCACTTAGATAACTCAGAAAAATACTCCTATATCTTTTTCTATGTGCCTAAGTATTTCTTTCCCCTGAAGTGCCGTTCTACCACCAGCTCCTTATGAATTCACTGAAAAACTGGTGTTTCTTCATCATGGAATACTATAAGTATTCAAAACAAAGTATTTTTATCACTAACTGACAGTTGGCAGCCCACCCTTCTCATATATATGCTGTGATAATACGAGAAGGCAGAAATATGTCTCTGCTAGAGGAGACTGCAGAGTAGCCTCTGAACACTAATACATGCCATGCTAATGCTCACACCAGAGAAGAACCTATTACCCGAAGAATGAGAACTCAGAGTACATTCCTAATCACAAAAAAAGGATTAAGTCCACATGAGAATGTAGGTAATTCAGGATCTGCAGCATGCTGATGAACAGGAAAACTTAATATGCCAACTTATTAGTATCTGGACACATAGTGCTAAGCATCTTGAGACTAGGAAGAGTAGCCATGAATTTTATTAACTAACAACAAAAAAATGTAATATCATAGTAGTGAGCACCACCATGCCTGGTATATCAGTGTTGGGAGGCAACATAACACGTAACTTCATGGAAATTCCACTCACCATGAAATGAACATGTTTAAGTTACTACTTAACTTAAATCCAATGGCAGCAAGCTTGCGTGATTTTGTTTAGTGTGTTTAGTGTGTTTGCTGCATCTTGTATTTGTTCGAAAGCTGACCGAGAGTAGAGAATGATAACACAAACTTCACCTACACAGGTCTCCATAATATGATGAGTTCACCTGAGGAGTTAGCAGAGTTTATGTTATAGCCTATTAGGAAAAATTACAAATGACCTTAAGGTGAGAGAGGGAATAAAGTGTTAAATGGATGAATGGAAGGAAAAAAATTACTAGACACAGAAAGATGGAAGGTGTCATGATTGTTGCATAGCAATGGGAATGCCATGAAATTTTGTTAAAAATAGCCACAAATACTAAAATCTTCTTATAACATATGTTTAAAATTAGAAATATTATCTTTAATGGCATTCATTTCAAATCATTCTAAATATGTTTTTAGTCTCTTGGTATTAGAAAGTACTTAACATTAAGACGAGTCAATGCTTTGATTTTAAAATTAAGAGAAAACATTCTAAGTGAGCATGAAATTAACACAGCAGAGGAAAATCGGATCAAGTAGAATTCACATGGCCGATGCCCAGACATGCTCAGGGAAGTGAACAACTGCTTTCAGCCGTACAGAACACATGGACACAGTATTTTCCTGTCCCGACAGGAGCATGCTGATATATATTCAAAAAAAATATGATACTGCTCCTGGCATTGCCTCCGCACCTCCTGTGAATTTGTTCTCCAAATTGTATGAGGAATGGTTGCACAATTGATATCATAGAGAACTAAGTCCCGACTCCATTTTCTACGATGCCCAGGTCGCAATCTTAGGAGACACAGGGCATGTAAACTAGCTCACAGCAGTGATCCCAGGAAAGACTGACGTTATTTCTCTTTCAACAGTGCCTATTCCCCTCTACTTCAGATATAACAGTAAAGTGCTCTCATCTTTTCTCTCCTTCCATCCTGAAGAGCAGGTGAGCTCAGAAAGACCACCATCTTCCGTAGCTCTAGATGAACCACTGGCACCTGGACAAAGTGAAGAACCACTTCTGGGAAAGGAAGTGGAGAAGACCTTTGCACTCAGCCTCAAATGCTTCAGCCAGGACCAAGAGCCAAGAGAACTCCCATGGCACATCCAACAACAGGTAAGAGATCCTCTGTTCCTTTTTATTGTGGAACGACTTGTGTAGTTCTCACGAAGGGATGTCCAGGGAAAAAGAAAGGTAACCGGATTGGGATCAAAACTCCCTGTAAGTTTTCTAAGTGCCAAAACTCAAGGAAGAGAACTCCTAAAGAGAAACAATGTAGTAATTATGAGCGGAGGGGCTGCGTCCCCAGCACCCCGGCAGCCCGGCTAGCTCAGTCGGTAGAGCATGAGACTCTTTTTTTTTTTAACTTTTTTTTTTATTGAGAAAAGAGAAAAAAAAAACAAATTTCCTCCTCCTCCCAGCCTCCCATTTCCCTCCCCCTCCTCCCACCCTTCTCCCCCTCCCCCCACTCCTCTCCCCCTCCCTCTCCAGCCCAAAGAGCAGTCAGATTTCCCTGCCCTGTGGTAAGTCCTAGGTCCTCCCCCCTCCGTGCGTTTCTAGGAAGGTGAACATCCAAACTGGCTAGGCTCCCACAAAGCCAGCACATTACGTAGAACCTGAAATGACCCTATCCTAGAGCAATAATGACGAATATCTTGCATATCATCATAGAACCTTCATCTGGTGATGGATGGAGACAGAGACAGAGACCCACACTGGAGCACTGGACTGAGCTCCCAAGGTCCCAATGAGGAGCAGAAGGAGGGAGAACATGAGCAAAGAAGTCGGGACCATGAGGGGAGCACCCACCCACTGAGACAGTGGAGCTGATCTATTGGGAGCTCACCAAGGCCAGCTGGACTGTGACTGAAAAAGCATGGGATAAAACTGGACTCTCTGAGCATGGCCAACAATGAGGGCTGATGAGAACCCAAGGACAACGGCACGGGGTTTTGAGCATGAGACTCTTAATCTCAGGGTCATGGGTTCGATCTCCACGTTGGGCGCCAAAATGTAATGGCATAAACGAATGCAGACAGATTGTAAAAAAAATATATATATATATATAGCTTTAATGTAGAAATAGACTTACAGAACCACCATTGCCGCAAAGACCAGGAAAGCAGAAGCAGCAGCTGGGAGCACGCTCGCCAAATTTATAGGCAAACATTAGCCGGAGGCGAACACGCCCCCTAAGGGGCGGGACTTATCCCTACAAAACAATACTTCCTAATATTTCCCAATGATAGTACTCTTTAATAGTTTTTTTTTTATGTCCATTAATGAAGATCAACAGTTTCAGAGTCCTGAATCTCTACCCTGGAAGGAAGTCTACCTTAGAGATATAACCGAGAACTGGAGAGTAAACTCTCCAAGGCCAAGCTGCTATCCAGAATAAACATGAAATATACACTTGCTGATTTGAGATCATCTCACTGTGCAACCCTCCATTATCCAGAGGTCACCTAGAAAGCACTGTTACAAGGGCACCCAAACTGGAAGAGATCTCAATGTGGGGCTACTCCAAGGACTCCCTTGTCACTAAAGAGAAGCACTTCAGCTGATCCATTCACTTCTTCATTCACTCATTGATCCACTCACAAAAATCACAAGCCAATGACTTAAGCATATTGAAGATGGACAGAGAAAAGTAAGGCACAAGGCTATTCTTAAAGTTCAAGTGAAATTGGGACAGTGAGAGACAAAACTATACAATAACACTATCACTTATGTCAGAGGAGAAGGATTGTAGGGGTCAGGCATCTTTTGATATTTATCTTATCAGAAGTCCACTGAAAGAGTTTGTGAAAAGGTTATTTTGCCTCAATTCTTTGAGGCCAATCAAGGAAAAAGATCAATGGAGCACTTGGCAGGATCAAAGAAGCAAAAAATAACTTATCACAGATGAATCAGAAAGTCATCATGCTTTAAGTGGCATTACCTGTGGCTCTTAAAATAAAAATGGGGACAGGTTTAGAAGACACCACTTTTTGCCTCTTCTGTGGAAAGTCACTTTTTAAATATAAACATATGCTTTATACATGTACACACAATAAACATACAAAGTACAATCCAGTTCTGAAAAAGAACTTACAGAGAATGCAGAAGGTAAATATACAAAAAATTTAAAAGGCAAGAGTGCTATGCATTTTTAGTCCTATTTGGCACAAGGCAATGGAAAACCAGAAAAGTTTGTCTCAAAATATATAGTCACACATGAACACTCAAAGGTTTCTGTGAAGTTTTTTAAGCAATTGAGGTCTCAGGCCTCACCTTTTATTGTCCCTCCACATAATGTGACACAGTTACACTAAATGTCTGAGGGTCTCTACGTTCTGTCCAGTAGGAGGACTTGTGCACATGCTACTTCGTTTACCTGAGCTCATGTCGCTCGATTGCTTGACTAATTCCTGCTCTTCTTCTGTGTTTTAATTTAAGCTCTGGGTCATCAGAATGCTCCCAGGACAGGTCCTCTCTAAATTAGAAACCATCATCCTCCCTTGCTATGGATCTGCGTAACACCAAATACCATGGTCCCTGTTCTGGTGCCTGGCTATTTACAGTCTTCATTAGACTACATACCACACAAAGAAAGAAGTACCTCTGCCTGGCTTAGGATTATCTTTTGGGAGTTAGGTCAGTGCCTTTTATAGGGGAGAATATCCCATACTGTGTAGCCTGGCAGCCTAGTCAGTCAATTGGATGGCAGGATGATTCACCATGATTGGCTCATAAACCAAACTGAGAACACTGCTTGCTGAGGGCAGATAAGTGCACCCTAGGTATAATACTTAGAAGCAGCAGGCCGTGGAGGAGTCTGATTTGTATATCCAATTTCACTCAGCGACAGAAAAAAGGCCACAATAGTACAGGAGACTTAAGCACTAACACAATAGAAATTACAGAGCTCTGACAGGGGAAAATGTCCTTAAGCACAAAGATGCTGGGCTAAGAGAAGCACTTTGTTGTAGGGATTATGCACAGAAACACCAGTGTCAAGAGGTCCAAGACAGCATAGCCCTGGCATTACAATCCAGTGGTTAGGCTTGCTTTGCATGCAGTCTTGGGTGTGAATCATCCCTGTTTTGATTGTTTCAGGAAGTAAAGAGAACTGAGTATTTTCTATGTTCGCGAATTCTAACAAACAAAATTGAAAAATTGAATTTAAAATGTAAAAGCAAAGTTCCCACATGAAAATAAATGCAAAGTACCATTTGAGCTCACACAGAGTCGGCAATGATTCATAGGAAACTGTCTGAACACAGCACACAAAAAGATTTCTCAAGTATCAGCAAATAACCCAATTATCAGATACCAAATGGTGTTTCTACTTCCAGGCATTCTGAATCTCATGTACAACTCTCAAGTTTTTCATCTAGAAACTGAGAAAACAACAGATACAGGTTCCATTAATATTACAGTCCCTAATTATTTAAGGAGTATGTTTACTTTTTATCCTTCAATAAAATGATGCAACGTGCTATGATCCTTTCATGTTGGCCTTACAACTCAAATATCTAGTTAGAAGCAATTATTTGTATAGCATTTTACAGTTACAAATCGAAGAGTCCCCTTGGTGCACAAAATATATAATTACCAATGATGGGAAAATGCGAAAAAAAAGCTTCTGTAACATTATTTAATGCTGTTCCTCGCATAGTCAGTTCTTCAAAAGAAAAATTGTATTTGAAGTTCATATTTAATAGGTAGCATAGAAAATACTGTATTCCTTGCAATTTATATAAAACCCTAAAGAACATATACAACAAATAACCATTATTCTGTAAATAATGGATGAGAAAAAAACACTTGGGCCATCATTTAAAATACTTGTAAACATACAATATGACATAGATTGGCAGTAAAAACTGACGAATGTTAATTTGTTTATATAAATGTTATACATGATACTTCATTTGATCATGAAAAATTTCAAGGTTACTATTTTAAAAATGTAAGCACATAATAAATGTGTTAAGAGTCTCTGTATTTTCAGTGATTTCTCATTGTCAGCATACTTTTACAATATGGGATGCAAAAATTAGAGACTTTGAGAATTTG
Organism: Microtus oregoni; assembly: GCF_018167655.1. Taxonomy (NCBI): domain Eukaryota; kingdom Metazoa; phylum Chordata; class Mammalia; order Rodentia; family Cricetidae; genus Microtus; species Microtus oregoni. The sequence continues at coordinate 24,169,395 of NW_024543060.1, forward strand.
GTACATTAGGAAAATAATGTAAAATAAAACCAAAGCTGAAGTGTTGTGCTGCACACTGGGGTCAACAACACCACATCTATTATTCAGCTGAAACACAAAATTGGCCTCAAGATACCATTTTAATGTCAAATCAAGAACTGTCAATCAGCACCATTTGTTGGTAATCCCTCATCAGAACCCATTGCCTCAGACTGATCATTCACCGGGAGGAATGTAGAGAGCTTATCTGCAACCACTTAACCTTCATCAACCAACATTCATGCATGCTCATTAACATTTTTTCATCCTGCTTTCGAGCATGACACAGCTTATACCGGAATAATAACTTGCTGATAATTGTACAAGACAACAGCTGGACAGGCAGAGGGCAGAGGTGAACACTCTCATAGATTAAGGGGTACAGTAATGCATTACAATTAGTATAATAAGAGTCTCAGGCTCATCTGCAATAGTTTTCAAAAGAAGTTGAGGAAATGTCATTAGCAATCTAACTTCAGATCTGTCAGGCCAGATGCCCAATTCCCATACCATGGTCCTATTTGGAAATAAAATAATGATAGCGATTGATAATGGGTACCCTACTGGTTCATGAATAGAAGTCAAATTTTCAATATTGTATAGTGAGATGTAACCTAAACTTAGTCTATTGAAGGATAACTGAGAAAAAAAGAGCCTCACATACTTTAATTTTGTATTTGTGCTCATAATATTGCTGTTTTTAAGTAGAATATGGTTATTAAAACAAATTTAGAAAAATAACATCCTAGAAGAAATCTAGAATATTAATAAAGAAATCTTAGCGACAAAAGAGAATAGAGACAATATTCAATCCTATGTTATATTCATAACAGCTGTGACAGCCATTTTACTTCTTTGAAATATAATGCACTATAAAGTGAGATGGATTCTGATAGTGATGGGCTAACTGGCACTGATGAAGTTGTGTGAATCGGGTGCATGGTACGCACTCAACACATTGTCTCTTAATCACCCTGTGAGTAGCTATTAACACTCTTTTCTGATGAGAATATTGAAGGTGATCTTGAAGGGACTGAAAACTCAATCTTAGCACCATCTGACCCCCTTCAAAAAAAAAAAAAACAACAACAAAAAACAGAGAACAATTCCAACCTGACAATGTTCAAGCGCTCTACTGAGTCTCAATTTTAATTGCTACTAGTGCCTGTGATTTAACTTTCATTACTTCATTCTGAAAGATTTTTTTTAAAAAAATCCAACATTGTAAAATTCATCCAGTTACTATGAAGTGCATATGCCAGGATAAGGGCCTCATATCTTCCAGTCTTGAGGTATCTAAGACCACTTGGAGCATTCAGTCAACCGCCTCTGCAACCCACACGGGCTCCAGCTAAAATAATCCCCACTGTTATTCCTCCCAACAATCAGGAAAGATTTCCTCATCTTTACTGTCTTATTTGGCATTTTTACTAGAACAGCAAAACTATCCAATTCAAGATCAAAATAGTGCTTCCTGATAATTTTGTTCTAACATTTTTTTAAAAGCTGCCCCAACAAATGATGCAAAGGGAACTGGTTTTATAGGCAACAGGAGCATGAATAAATCAGAAATGGGAACCGATTAGTTACTGTTTTATTTTTTTCATTTCCTCTTTTCATAAGACTAAAATAGAGCTCCCTTGCCTTGGCAGCTCAGGTGAGCTAGGCACTTCTCTTGGTGAGCATGTCATTGCTGAGGGAGAGAACAAATTTTATTATGAGGCACCCAGCTAGAGTTAATGTATTCCGGACTGACATGTTGGACCTTGTACAAAAGCTTAGTTCAAAAATATTAGCCTCCCATAAACTTTACTTTAACAACCTATAGCCACAAATGCCAACAAGAAGTTCATTTCTGCAATCCCGCAATTGCTGGGTAACAACTGTTGAAGGAGATCACGTAACAGTGGACTCCGTCAGGACTTAATAATAAGAGCTTAAGAAAAACTTCAGTAATGTCATTCATTCGTAACTGTAGGTCTAGGAGACAAATTATACAACTCTTATAAACAGAACGGCAATGTTCTAAGAGGCCTTACAACAGCTTACATCTGTGACTGCATTCACATGGCAAGAAGACCTCTTGGCCCAAGGAACTAACTTAAGTTGAAGCCTTCTCCACCAGCCTATCTTGTAATTAGACAAGTCTCTTAACTATTATTCTAGCCTATGTATTTTATCTACTACACAGAGATGTCTGATATTGAGATGTCAGGATAAAACATAGATTATAACACTTTATGCCCCTAATTCAAAATATTACAAAATTTGTGACAGAATTTAAAATTAATCACATTAAATTATTAATAAATAACTGACAGAACACAATTTAAATGCCTAAATATTTCATATGAGTAGCTCATTAACGTGAACATAATTTTTCAAGGTTCATCTTTTAGTGACATCTCTCCACTTTTCTCTCTATGACAAGACAGGCAATATTGCAGTTCCTTAGTTACGCAGCACCCAAGTGTGTTCACCTCTGATACACTCAATTCCATCTCATTTGTTTACTCACCAAAAGCATGTTTTCATTATCTATCAGTAAACATCACATACTGCATCGGTAAAAGAAATAAGATGGACAAAAGATAAATGGGTCCTGGCATGGGGCATTATAACCTTAAGGCAAAGAAGGGCATAATTACTACAAAATAAACTTAGATTTACAAATGAACAGGTAAGAAATAAAGGGCACAGTGGTGTGAAATGACAGATCTATCCAAGTCTGAGAAAGCACTAAGGTAATTTCCCAAAAGAAATGGCAGCACTCAAGGCAACAAAGATGTGTGACATCACAGAAGTCACTTCTTTCACAAGCCTTTTCTTATAACCCTCAGTGAACTCAAAGAACTGGATGACAAGACAGTTAAGATACAATATGCCATTTTAGTAATCATAAAAGGTCACTTAATATACGATAATGTACAGTAATAAGTCTGTATGTGTACAGAATTTTGGAAGATATTAAGAAAAGTGAATCCAAATCCTATAATTAATTTAAGTGCAATATAGGAGTTTAGGGTAGTAATTTTTCATTTTCTAAACCTTCTGTAATATAATTATTTTAAAAGAAATCACAACAGATCACGTTTAACTAAACTAACTATACACAGTTTTAATTAAGCACGTGATATTTTATGTCTACTTTAATAGTAAAACATTTAACACTCAATGCGAGTCTCATCTTAATATACACAAGTCTTCTGGGCAAAATTACAAGTTTCCTCCATAGTTGTGAATCTTCCACTATCATTTATTACAGCTTTCCATAATAAAATATCATTTGAAAGCTGTGGTTGCTCTGTTAAATTCAAGTCCTTACTAGCATGTATAAAAATTGGGTTAATATTATTTATTTCCTGTCTAAACAAATATTTACAAAAAGAAGTGTTTTCATTGAAATTAAGTTTTTTTAAAAAGTTTAAAACTAATATCTATCCAAAAAAAGACAATGAGTGTAAGTTTGCTGACAAAGAAACTACAATTCTTAATTATTGGTAATGGATAGGAATGTACAATGATTTATTCACCAAGTAAATAGTTTGCAACTTTAACAACAGAGCAAACAGAAAACAATCATACTTAACAGTTCCACTACCAAATAAGATGCCCAAAGAAATAAAAACAGGCACTCAAAAATGCACATGTTCACTCAGATCTGTGTGTGTTGGTGCACTCACAGAACTACTATCCATATTAGTAGGAAAAAGGAAACAGATATACCTATGAACGGATGAACAAACAAAGGGATCAGAGCATACATAAGCATAGGCTTTGGTGTATTAGGCCAGTGAATGGGACATGCTTTCAATACAGTCTTACATATTTTGTTTGTACCTTAAAAGGAAAAATCCAGAAAAGATAAAATAGCCAGATTTGTTCTTGCCAAACTGCTGTGTGCAGGGAAAATAGAAAGAAATAGCATAAGCATAAAGAAATTTATTTTGAAATTATAGAAATATTTTGGAATTTGACAAAGGTCATGATTGCACAATTTGCTTAGGAAGGCTGGAATTATTATATTTTGTTTTATAAAGAATAAAAAAACATTTTTTTATTTAAAAACATTAATTCAGTGTCACTAATTGTCTGACATTCATTTCAGTCTTTGGTACAGAACACCAAATAAAACCATAATTCTTTTCCTAAAGTGGTTTAAATTCCAATAGGGAGAGAGAGAGAAAAGGATAAGTGCATACACAGAAAATAAGAATTGAACTTTTTTTTTTTTTTTAGAGTGCAGCAGAAAGTCTTATTAAAACGTCACAGGACGTAATCAGTATTCAAAGAATATCTCAGTTAGGGTTTCCATTGCTGTGATAAAATACTACGACCAAGAGAATGTGGGCAGAAAATGATCCATTTCACCTTACAACTCTGAAGTCACACTCTGTCTCTAAGGAAAATCAGAATAGAAACTCCACGCAGGAGCTTAGAGGCAAGAGCTGAAGCGGAAGCCATGAGGAATGCTGCTTACCAGCTTGCTCCTCCTAGCTTTCTCAGCCTGCAGGTACTGGTTTTGTGGGAGCCTAGGCAGTTTGGATGCTCACCTTAGGAGACCTGGATAGAGGTGGGCAGTCCTTGGGCTTCCCACAGGTCAGGGAACCCTGATTGCTCTTCGAGCAGATGAGGGAGGGGGACTTGATCGGGGGAGGGGGAGGGAAATGGGAAGCGGTTGCGGGGACGAGGCAGAAATCCTTAATAAATAAATAAATTTAAATAAAAAAAAGAATTGAACTTTATATTAGGAAGTGTGGGAGCCATAGAATAAAAAGCTCAAAGTTAATTGAAGTAAGATGGGAAAGAGGACGTCACAAAATGTGCCAGGACAAACCTGGAAGTATAGGAGGAACGTAAGTCAAGATGTGTAAGTGGGATACTGCGTGCTTCCTTTGAACATGACAAGGCCACTACCAGGACTATTACTGCCACACTTAAGCTGTGCCATGAAGACAACCCAAAGTAGAAGAACAGAGAGAACAGAGGGAGACGGAGAGCCCAGGTACAGGAATTATAAGTAATTCCCAAGGTTTCAGTATTTTCTGTTTTAAAAAGACTCAATCTTGTAAAAGTAGAAAAGACAACGAACATGGAAGGTCCTGAATCGATGCAGTTTCTCCAGTGCTTAGCCCAGTGGAAGTCATATGACTACTGGGAACAGCCCAGGGGCAAAGGGGAACCTCTTGTGAAAATACTCAGGTTATATGGAGAAGATACTGAGGGGAACAAGCAGATATGGGAATAAAGCAGACCAGTGTTGCAGAAAAATTACAAGAACCAGTGAGAAATGCACATCAGACCTGACTGCAGGTGGCAATGAAAGCAAGACTGAGGGGTCTTATTTCTTTCTTTACATTTTAGTACCTATACATATGTGCAACATTATATATATGACAGGCACAGAGATGATAAATCTAACACAGCTTGGATTATTTACTTACAAAAGAGAAAGTGAGAATAGAGAACTTGAAAACTACTCTTTAAAAGCTTTGAAAAATACATAATAAATGAATGACTATCCAAACTTCTAAAAACAGAGAGGACCAAAAAAGGCATAACAGGATGTACACAACCAGCATCTCCAGAAGATCACAAGGCTCCTTTCCAAGAGTCCTCATGCCCTCTTTCACACCACCTCACCTACCCTAATGTCTACCCCAATGTTCAATAGAATAAAGCAAAGAACCCACAAATACACACCCAAAAGAAAGAAAGAAAGGTGAAGGAAGGGAAGGGAAGGGAGGGGAGGGGAGGGGGAAGAGATAAGGGGGAAGGAAGGAAGGAAGGAAGGAAGGAAGGAAGGAAGGAAGGAAATGAAGTTCTGGCATTCAACTCCTCAGGAACAATGTGACCTTCAGGGTCAAGGCTTTAGCTTGTAAAATCTGACTATTTCACATTACAAAGCAACAAAGCTAAACTCTTGACTTGATCAGGCGAGTAACTTGGAGTGAGCAGACCCTCAGTGTACTCCTTGTTGCAGTATGTCCATATTAATACATGCATGCATACAAGGCGAACCCTGTAAGCTTTGTTGGCATGCTGTACTGACACAATTGGCACTTTTCTTACCACTGACAATAGCGACACTGTTAAATCTGCTAAGTATGCAAAACAAATGTAAATAGTTGTCCAGGTGTAATGTCCATATTTATTTTTATACAGATGCATAATATTCAATAAAAATGTGAGAAATTAAAACATTATTGAGCTGAAGAATAACTTTGAAATATAGAAACATAAAAGCTCTGAAGACTGATGAGCTTCATTTGAAAGCACACACAGTTATCCCATTGGCCGTTTCAGCTCTCCGGGATTGAATCCTGAGGCTCTGGGAGCACAGTGCCAAACTGTCCCACTGTGACCTGTGAAACCCTGTAAAATAATTGGTTCTCTAATTGAAAAATAAAAGAAGATTAAAGAAGGCAGGAAAGCTTTGCTTCAGGAAGGAGACTCCAGAAATCTGATGATACGAGAGTAGCCGCTACATGACAAAGAGCCAACAATTAAAATTAATTGCAGATTTTGTGTGAAATATGGTTGCATTAGATAATTTGATAAATGCATTTTCTCTCAATGACTTTTTTCAATTAAAATAAACTTACAAATATAATTTTAATTATTCAATGAAATAAGCAAGTATAACACAATAGGTTGTAATGAAATTAAACATTCACATTCATTTGTAGACCCTTATTCAGTTTGAGAAACGTTTACTGTATGAAAACGTTCTTTTCTCTCCAACTCTATCAGAAGAACACGAATATAATTCAAATAAAAATGTCACAGAAAACTGTGAAACATCATAAGTCAAGAATAATGATATAGTATAATATTTAATAAAAATATTTAAAGGAAATTTAATTTACTTATATGGCCAATGTATATTCACAGTCCAAAATAGTGCACAAAATATATTTATTTTCCTAAATTAAAAGTATCTCTTTTATCTTCATAGTAGCAAATATGCTGTTAAGTGACAATGCCGGGTTTAGATTTTTAAGAGTATGCCTATAGAATGTAGGATGCAAAGTAAAAATACACACTTATAAATTAATAATTCCCACAAAATGTTGAAGCATAGATTACAAACAAGAGAACAGCAAAGATGATACCTGCTGAACATTAATTAAATATATACATGAAGAAATGTAGAAACAATACTTCCTGGCACTTAAGAGATGGCATAGACTTTCCCCTAGAAATCCAGAAAAGAATCTGGTTGTGATAACAAAAACATAGTGTTAATGTGCCAGATAATCTCTCTGTAAATGTTTGGTGAGTAGACAAATTATTAGAGATGAATCATGGTGCCCCACGTCCCTAAACGGCATGCCATAAAGGGAATCCAAGGTGAGGGTACAAGGAACTACAATAATGGAAACTAAGCCGTATTAACCCAGCCAAGTAACTTCTCAAATACGGTGATTTTATGGCATAGCTTTGCTTCAACCTTGAATGCATTTTCTGAATATATCCTATCCTGTTCCTAATATGAGTGAATATTTTACCAAATGGTTGAAAACAACTTCTAGCGGAACTATATCTATGGAAATTAGTGACCAATGTAACAGAAAACAAATACTAAGTCCCTTTGTGAGCATAATTATCTACTTCTGCTAGTTACACTCTGCCTAACCTATGGAAAAAGCAAAGCAAAAGGACAAGAAGCCAACACAAGACTGTCACTGAGATATGAGATTAATACTGTGAGCACCAAACACCAGAATTCTGATTTCAATTGTTCTTTGCAGGCAAACTACCTCTTTAGTTCACCAAGAAACAATAGCTTACATGACTACAGCAAGCAAAATCCTAAACACCTTCCAATCCAACTTTAGGGGCTACTATGTCATATTCAGAGATGGATACTTTCTACCAGGAAAGACTTGAAATTCTTTAAATACTCAGACAAACTCATAACCAAGTAGAAATGCTGACACACATCTGCAATTAGGCGACAAACCAAAAACATTCCCTTGTCCTTTCCCTCAATTTGCCATGAATTTAAGAAACCAACATCAAGTAAAGCTAAGAATTGTTGGGTATGCCAAGAACAGTAGAAAGTCAGCAACTTTTTAAAATTCTTGCAACTAATTTCTATTAGCTTAAACCACAACAGCTCGAGGAAAGGTCGGCAGTGGAGTATTCTACTCCTCAAATATTATCACTGCACTAAGCCTGATGTCAACACTCAGAGACTACAAAATTAACAGTTATCACACTTCCTGCAAACTCGGGGGAAAATTCAGGCTCTACTTGGCACTCACAGCTGCCTATCAACCGAAGGCTGCCGATGCTTTATAGATCCTAGCTCCTTAATTACATTAAGCCATCCATACCATGGCCCCTCATCTTTGAAAAAGTACATGCCTGTCAAAAATAATTATCCAGATATTTTCTCCTTTGTTGAATGTACTTTATTAAGTAACCCTGAATTGTTAAGCAGTTCAAGATATATTTACTGTTAGTCACTTCCTCATCTGTGCACATACTTTCTTTTGTGCTATATATATGTCTATGTATTTGAGTATAGATGTTTGTCTAATATTATAAAGATTAAATTTATAATATCTACATACAGTGGGAAACTTAGAAAATAACAGAACAAAGAAAGGAAAATGTAAATTATCTATTTTCCAACCCAAGATAGAGGTAAATGCCACAAACTGTTCAATATACCTAATTTACACATATCTTTCTATCAAAAGTGCTCACTTAAAATTTTATTATTGCTATACATTAACTATACATAATGCTTGGTATCATTTTGATATTTTCATGCTTATACATAGTACGTTTTGATCATATTCAACACTCATTTGACAATTATAATAAACGCTGTAGAATAATGTGGGATTCCCTTCTATATGTTGTGAATACCATTAGTTAACAAAGAAACTATCAGAAATGGCAGAATAGTGAGTGCTAGGCAGGGCAAACTAAACTGAATGCTGGGAGAAAGAAGACAAAGTCAGAAAGAAGCCATGTAGTCCTGCCAGACACAGACACAAGATGGAATTTTACCAGTAAGCCACAGCCATGTGGTGATACACAGATTAACAGAAATGGGTTAAATTAAGATGCAAAAGCTAGCCAACAGGAATCTAGCGCTAATGGGCCAAGCAGTGATTTAAGCAATATAATTTTGTATGATTATTTTGGGAGGCTGGGCAGCTAGGAAACAAAAAAGCCACCTCCTACGACAAATTGATGCCAACATGGCCAACTGAAATCCGCTTAAAACCTGAGAGAGTTTGGGGAGGAATTCTAAGGAAAAAAAAAAAAAACAGAGTTAAGCATGGCTTAACTCAGTGGCCCTAGTAAGAGAGATTTTCCTGATGCAGCGGTAGCAGAAAAACACACATGCATTTTAGAAACTGCAGCTTTCTGGACCTTCTGGGCTTTGCTGCCAGCACAAACTCTGGCTCTGTCAGGAAAATTAGCATTTAAATGGGGTCTGTGAGCAGAGTGCTACAACTTGCTTAATGGAGACTTAGACCCACTATGTGCCTAAAGATGGGGCAATGTGCATGATTCTCAGAAGCAATCAATGCCATGCCTCTGGCATGCTAGACCGAGCAGAGCAAGAAGGCAGGGTTGCATTGTCCCTAGTCACACTCATTCAGCATTAAAAAAAAAAAAAAAAAAAACAGTTCTCGTCAGAAAGGATTACAGATACACAATAAGGACAGATTCGGATATAAAAGAACTCTGAAAGAGTCACCATGTGTTTTAAAAATGTACATAGGCTTGGAAGAGAGAAGATAAAGTGTAAAGAGAAAGTAAATTTAATATAAAAAAGTTTAGAAAGTCATAGATTAAAGGAGTAAAGATAATAAAATAAATATTAAACTTGTAGAAAAGAAAAATAAGCCACATAAGGATAGAAAATACACAGAGAGCCTGAATTATGTATATTATTATAATATTATGAATACTATTATCTTTGAACATTTGACTGTGAAGGAGCTAAGTACAGAGAGTTATTTCATTGTATGGACTACTAAGTTAAACCAACATAAAGGTTTCTTGATTTCAAAATTTGAGTCTAAGGATATGTTGCTTTGGAAAAGAGGTTCTTCTTCTGTTTTCACAAAAAATAAGAACCTGTGGAATCCTTCCAGACTAATGCAGTTTTATGGATCAAGACCTCCCAATAGGTCACTGTGAACACCCCCAAAAATATTTCACCTAACAAAAAGAAGAAAGCAGTTTGAAGAGAACTGTGCCCATATTCCCTAATATTGTTTATAAATGTTTGTTTACATTTAAAGGGGGATATGCTATAGATATGAATAATTTGCATTGGTATGGATCTTGATTTACTGATACAAATTTAGGGTCAATTTTGTTAAACTGTGTATATGTATATTTCTGCTCTTGATTCAGGTATTGTGTTTGTGTACCTCATTAAAAATGAAATGTATAATTAAGAAAAAAATAAAAAATAAAAAAAATAAAAGATCCAGATAATGTTTTATAAATGACTAAATGTGTCTCTTTCAAAATTACTCTGACGTTGTTAAAATTCTAAACTAAACCACAACAAGAAAAGCAACATTTGAAAAATTTAGCTCTTACATTTTGCAACACTATAAAAATTTTCGAGCCTTAAATTCATGGCACACACACATATAGAAAGAAAAGAGGTACTGGAATAAAAATGTGTCTTTACATTCATTCTGACACAATAAACGCGTCCCAAAGAAACGTGATAAAGCACTACGTAAGACATACAAAACTGAAAGGGACAGCCACAGAGAAAGCACTCATGGAAAGGCAGGATGGACCAATTTGACATTTTAAACGTGGTTATTGAAACATGTCAGCTCACATGGTAAGTGTTGTGATTTAGAAAACTGGAAGCAGGATTTTAGCTAAACATAAATTATATTGTCACAGGGAGTGATGCCATATAAGTTAAACATACCAGTGAAACAGAAGAGAGTTCCTAACAGAAAGTACATACGTCAACAACCAATAACTTCCTAGCAAAAATGCTAAGAATATGTGTTATAGAAAGTCCAGGTTTTTCCGTAAATGATGGTGAAAAAAGCTTGAGGTCCCAAGTACCTGCAAAAGAGTGGAACAACAACTATATCTTGCCAGCTATGTGAAAATCAATCCCGAAAAGATTAAAGACTTAAATAAAAAGACCTGAAATGATTAAATTGTTAAGGAAAACAGAAATACTTCCAAAGACTGAAAAGGGGTAAGGTTTATTGTTTTGTTTTATCCAGAAGTACAGAAAACATAAGCAAAAAAAAAAAATACATTACATGAAATTACATCAAACTGTTAAAGCCTCTGCATGGGACAGAAAACAATTAACTCAGAATAAGAAACAACCATCAATGTAAATAACTTAAAGAACAAGAGAAAATACTAGTAAGCTCTGTTGATAACAAGAAGTTATTGCCCCAAATATAAAAGAAAACCACAAATTCAAAGACAAAATAAAACCAAATTACCCAATTAAGGTGAGAGGCAAATACTCCTATTTTTGTAAGTGCCCTCTAGGAAAAATAGAAGAGAAATGCATACCAAATTCATACCAGTAAAAATAGGTGTTATCAAAAAAGACAAAAGAAAGCACTTGGTGAAAGACATGTGAATTGCTACAGCCTTTATAGAAAATATAATGGAAGGTACTCAAAACACTGAAGAAGCAGATGATTCTACATTCCCTGTAACATGAAAATAGCCAAAGGAAATGAAAGCAGTATGTGGAAGAGGCATATGCGCACCTGTGTGTACTGAACTACTATTCAAAACAACAACGAAAAGTATCCATCCATTAATGAATGGACAATGAAAATGTCACAAATACAAATGGCTATTTAACCACTGAAAGGATGAACACCTATCGTTCTCAGTGATGTGAACAGAAATTGAAAGAACATGTTGAATCAAATCAGCCAGACACAGAAAGAAAAGTATTGCATAAAGTCACTTAGAGGAGGAATGAAAAATGATTAGTAACCAAGTCGAGAGTACAGTGAAAGTTCACAGAAGAACTTACTCATGGAAGAGTAAGGAAGAGAGACAGACAGAATTGATGGCTGAGTACCAGGCTAGATCATTTGATGGTGGCGAGAAGACCTAGATTCTGGCTGCAGTTAGATTGATATCAGATAACAGCTACATCTGTATATTTAAAAATGACTTTGAATGTATTTTCTGGGAAGAAAGGCTGTCTGAAGAGACAAATATGTTTATCCTAATTTAAAAATTTTGCAGTAAAGAATATATGAACATATTATATGATATTCTACAAATACATACAATATTGATGTCTTATAATGTTTAAAAAGGAAATTCCATTCAAATTTTTAAAAAGAAAATATGAATCTTCCAAAAGATATTTTTACCATTTTAATGACAAAAAGCAAGCTACACAGTACAAAGTCAGATGATAAACAGAACTTTACCAGTGGAAATAGAGCCTACACTGTCAAAATTTAGTATTTTTTGAGCAACACAATGACCAAGGTACTGCAAAAGATGCTTTACAATATGCATGCTATCGTCCTCACAAAAACCCCGTAAGACAGGTATTTTGTCCCCCATTTGATAGAGAAAAACACTGTAGCTGTGAAAGCCAGGGTTATGCACTTGGAGGGTGGACGCCAGAGCCCCTGTGTCTTCTGTCCACGCCACAGCATGGTAGTTGGTATTTACAGCTCAAATACTTACCGATGTGAATAGAGGTGCCAAATGATGAAAGATGGTCTTAATAAAAAATGGCAAGTTTTAAAGCCTTTAATATAAATCGTGGGATGAGGGTGAACCGCTGTGGGGCAGTGGTAAGGTGGCAGGAGATGAGAGAAAAATTATTTTAAATCAAAGAAGAGCACTTTAAATAAAACATAATAGGATTTCTTTTAATCAGAGAAGCGGCATGGCAGAGCAGAGAGCAATGGCCTCACACTCAGATCTGTATTCCGTTCAGTCCCTGCTTCTTTCAGATGAACTTCTCTTCAAAGCAGAACTTTTGCCTATAGAGAAAATGCAGATAATACTTGTCTTGTTTTTCTCACAGAATTGCTCTGGAGAAAAAAATAAGACAGTGTCAACAAGTAAACAGGTAAATGTTTCAAAAACACATCAATAGTATTATTTTATTTTTTCCAGTGAAGGAATTTCATGCTTTGTTCCAATTGTCTATGTATTTTTACTAATAAATGTGGTAGCTAGGAAGCTTTAAGAAGAGACAGGTGAAAGCCTGGCGCAGAGGGACATGCCTGTAGGCTCAGCCACTCAAGAGGTTGAGCTGGGTAAATCTCTTGAGCCCTTAAGTTCAAAGACAAATGAAGAGCAAAGCCAGATGCCATCTCAAAAAGGAACTGGGGGATGCTGAAAGTGTCTTTTTAGAAGATTCAAATTTGGATGGACTACCTCAGGACAAATAATGAATTGATCTCCTGAATTATTTTAGACAAAAACAACAACAAAAATTTCAAGTGTAAAGCAAATGGGACACTCTACAGAAGAGTAGTGTGAAACATGGACAGTGGCAGACAATGCGGAGGACTTCACGGGTAACCAACCACACCAGAGTGCAGAGAAGCTTTGGAGGTAGTGTCAAGGAGTCTCAATTTAAGGGCTATATATAATAACAAACTGTATAGTTTAAATAGACCACAGTCTATTTAGGAAGGTAACAGCCAACCTCTCTTGGTCCTCTAATCTACTTTCTTCTTCTATTCATTCTCTCTGCCTGCCAACCCCAACTATCTGTCTCCTGCCTACCTATTGGCCAGTCAGCAGTTTATTAGACCAATCAAGTGCCTTAGGCAGGCAAGATGAAACAGCAATTCATCTTTACAAAACTAAACAAATGAGGTTAAAACAAATTTAAAACATTAACAGAGTTAAAATATAGTCTGTGACATGAACAAATATATCTTTACATAGCTAAAATATTCTTCCACAACAAACTAACATAAGGGATGAAAATACCCTTAATTTTGAATGAATAGTTTAAATAATAATGTAAAGTATTTAAAACAATTACAATATATAATAAAATATACATGAGCCTCAATGTGTAAATATACTACAGTATGAAGTATATATAATTGGAGAAAAATACAAATTTTAAGCAGAGATTAGAGAAAACACTGATATGGTTATTGATTTCCCCACTAACACCAAGATAAAACTCCAGGACATAGGTGTGTATAACTCCGAAGTCTCTGAAGAATGAGCAATGTACCTAGGCAAGATAGAACCTGGTGCAAAAAGATGTTGGCCTTGTTTCCCAACTGAGATGCACAAAACATAAGAGTTGTGAGAGAAGGCATATGCCCAAATAATTTGGACTCAAGAGAAAAAGGGACTGGACTTATATTAACACATGAACACATAACCATGTCAAAACCTAAGTTGTGCAATAACTTCATTATAACCATAAAATTATAAATTTATAATTTAAAATGATAAAGTACATACATTAACTGAATGATGAAAGTCTATGTTCCATTAAAATAGGATTTTCTCTATTTAATAACAAATGCCTAAGTAGCATATAATTAGCTAGAAGCCTTGCACGTCTACTTATGAATGGGCTCTGTCGTGACCCTTGTTCTATGCTCCAGTGGAGGAAGAGGGACACTTTGCTAACACCAGGTAATCCTTCCTTTTCTACACCAGTCAAGGGGGAGAGCTGGGGAAGTGGGAATGAAAATAGTGCATTTGGAAAAATGTGCCTGAATATGCATTTTTATGTAAATCAGAATGTACACTAATTGAAAGTGGCAATCCTAGTTATAAAATTAGATTCAGACAAGGAAAAGAGTAATTTACTAAAAAGAGGAAAGAATGTTTAATACAATTAGAGGACAAAGGGGTAAATATCCCACTTAATTAAAAAAAATTAATGAGGAATTAAGCAGAGAATGCAGAAAACAACAAAAAATCAAAAGAAGGTGTGGGATAAGATAATGGCTCCCAACACACTACGAAAACTTGTTACCACAATTTAATACTAAGTTTGATGTGAAATAGGGAAAAGAAAGAACATCCCATCATTAGACAAGTGACTCAGTCATAGTCTCTGCACTAACATCATTACTTGCTACAATAGAAGAAAGAAGAAAGAACAGAACAGAACATATGTCCATAAGGAAAAAAAGCAAGTGCACATGCACACAGACATCCCTTTCTGTTGAGAGTATCTCTCCGGTATGAAAGTTGTATTTCTAGACACAATGACCTGTGAAATGTCTACCACTGTATGACAGATACTGTACATAACTTAGCATAAAATGAGGTTATGTTAACTTGAAAGTCTTCTGTGGTTACAGATTCAATAAATGCACATTCAATTTCTATGAACATTTTTATTTTAATTAATTTTTTAAATTTTATTCTCTCTGTGTGTGTGTGTGTGTGTGTGTGTTTGTGTGTGTGTGTGTGTCTGTTTTGTTTTTAGAGAAAAAGACTGATTGTGGCGAGCACGTGGCAGCAGTGGTAAGGACATCATCAGAAGGAAAACTTTGGGGAGTCAGTTCTCTCTACTGGAAACACAGGTCATCAGACTTGCACAGTAAGAACTATACTTTCTGAGCTATCTCACTGGCCCTTATTTCTACAATATTTCAAGAATAAATTTTGAAACTTCAGCAACCCAACAGGGCATAATCTGTAACTGATAACACTGATATTTTCTTACAGAGAAACAAGACCTTCAACAAACAATTTGTAATTTCCATATGGCTTCAGATTTTATGAGACTCAGTCACAGATATGACTAATAAGAACCTAGAAATATATTTAATAATCAGTTTACTTTTCCTTAATTTTTCTAAATTAATATTTTTCAAATGTCATTTTCTGTGTAAGTTAGGTTGTACCCATTTGGAAATTACCTCGTCATTAGCATGTATTCCCAAAAACCACATATTTCTGTTATGAATTAGATATTCACCTTAAGGAAGGCTTTTTGGTTAGTTTAGGACAGTTGATGTATTTTCATGCATAAAAAGAATGTTTTAAATATAAAGTGACATCTTGAACTCAAATAAGACACTGTAATAATCCACAGCTTATCACTTGCTACCCCAGCATTTTGTCCACTGAACTATGATATCAGAAAGCCAAGCTTGATTTGTTCTTAAGTACAAAATACACGAGCTATTTCCAAATGACATCATTCAGTTGAAAAATTATTAACAAACCAGTTTATTAGCCATATCTGGAAAATGTAACACACCTCCTACAAAATGTGATTACTTCAAAAGGCTAACAAATGTGAAACTATATTTTCATAATAAATCAGTTCAAATGAGTTAGACTATTCATATACATCCAGAAAGCCCTTTAATCCCTATTAACTGTTTGTGAACAATGAAAGTAATTAATATTAATTTTAGTTGACAAATGCAACACCAATAACCTGTTAGGATACTGTAATCCATTTTCCACCAGCCTGTAAAAAATTAGCAGATGATTCCAATCATGTGAAAGAGAGACAGAGCAAGATGTTTTGATGATACCAAATGTTCAAAATATGAATACTGTGATTAAACTTGATATAAAGTGTTTTATATAACCCTATTATGTATTAACGTGAACCAAAGACAGTAAACTATGTCCGCTCTTCTGAAGTCAGAATGAATGTGCTTCATGGGGCTCTTCAGTCACATGTTTCAGATGAGCCCCTGGCTGAGTTTACTGATTGACTAAGGACTGTAAAAGCAACAGGGGTAATGAGAATGCATCTTCATTGTCGGTTGTTTTCCAAATGTCAAAGATAAAGTTGAACATGTATCACTGATTTGAAGAGTGGCTGCCCAATGGAGAATGCTGAACAAGTAAAACAGAAGGAAGAAGAAACAGAAAAAGGGGAAAGTCTGAAGAGTTTCTACCTGCATTTCTAAAAGAAAGGCTTAGAAAAGACTTACTTTTACAGGTGTGACTATTGCTTTTACTCCCTAGCACAGTGACATGAATGAGAAAAACAATTAAAAACAAACTGAGATCGAACTGAAAACATGCATAGGAATAATACAACATGCATCACACATTCATTCATTCATACTTACATATGCATACATAGCCTACAGGAGCTAAGAGAAAAAGTCTATATCCTAGATCATTGCCAAAAAGACATTTCTATGGCTATAGTCAGGTAAGGAAAGATGGTTCTGTGTAAAGTAACAATTGCTTTATGAACAAAACAGCTGGTACACAGTGGAAATGATACAAGATGGCATGAAGACCACCCAGCTGGACATGGTGACATTTGCCCAGAACTCTGGAGCCAGAAGCTGGGGAATTTTTGTGAGTTTGAGGACAACCTGGTCTACAAAGACTTTGAAGCCAGACAAGGCTACTCAGAGAGATATTTTCCATGAGGAAGAGAGGGGTGGAAGGTGAGATAGAAAGAAAGAAAATGAGCAAACGGTGAAAAGGAGGAAGAAGGAAGGAAAAGAATCCAACTCCAGGAGTGGACGAACAGGAGCTCTATAGCGATAGCAGCTTCCGCCCAACCTTGCAGTGTATGAGGACTACAAATCCCAGCAATAGGAACAAGAAAGTACTCGAAGCCTAAACCTGTTTGTTGTAAAATGACAGGATAAATACTAAGCCCCCCCCCTTGAAAAAAAGGGGATTCACCTCTTTTATTCTTACTATGTTTATTTACCAAGCTTACTTAGTAAACATGGAGGATTATTATCTCCGCAGTTAAATGTTTGGGACTGAACATCAATCTTTATAATCTGAGAAGGATCCAAAATATTTAGTGCAAAGATTCAGTGCAATAAAGCACAACATTTGTCTATAACTACATTACATTCATCACTAATTGAAGACTCTGCCATTCCCTGACTCCTTAAAATGCAAACTAATGATTAAAATGATCCATCATCAGTCCTTCTATCTGAAACCACCATCCTAAAACAGGAATCTCAGAAATTGTAAAAGAATTTTCACCTGGACTAAAAAATTTTCACCTTGGACTAAGAAGCCAAGTTTACTTCTGAATTCCCCAGAAATTATATAATTTAATGAACTTTGGTTCATGATACATAGGCAAAAATCAGCATTTAGACAAGTTGCCTCAACAGATAGGATGGAAAGCATGGACTAACCTGTCCATGCCACAAATATTCTCACCTGAGTTTTGGAACATCCTTTTTCCTTTCAACTGGATCATTCCCAGTAAATGTCTATACTGTCAAAACCAGTGTTTCTCTCTAATAACAACAATGGCTGGCCTTTTTATTGCAGGGCTTAAGTACTAGAAATGTCAGAAACATACCCGAGACTCTTCACGTGAAGCTCTCAGGGAATGATTCCCTGAGGTAGAATAAAAAAAACTCAGTTACATATCTAGTTGTAATTATGAAATGTTCATGTTGCCCAGGATCACAACCCTAGGCTTTCCAAGTCACTATAAAAATATCAAATATATAAAGAAAAGTTCAGATGCATTTCAGGTGAAGAAGCACAGTATCAGCTTTGGTCAAGTGATAAAACGGGGCCAGAACGAGACAGAGGTGGATGGGAATGCCAGTTCCAGAGAGGTCTGATGACTTCTACCTCAATCTCCACCACTACTATTAGAATCAGCTAATGTATTTCTTTTTTCTCCCATGCAACCTTGAATCTCAAGGCTAAAGTTAGATGACTTAAGAATTTTTAAAGGTCCAATTATTTCATTTAGGGCTAACACTACAGCTAAATTAAAGACATGCTAACAAGTTTCCCTTTTGAGCCTCATTAATTAAGAAAGTAATCAGAGTAGAGGGGGGAACGAAGGGTAGCTGGGTGGCAGCTTCACTTAAATAGCTTGGAGGTACCACCATTTCTTCCTACCACCAAGGCATAGGGAAGACTAATCAATTCCAGATTATGAAATCTGAAATTCTGAAGTGTTTTACATGTAAATACATATTTTAACTACACACATTTCCCTTGATTGCCTGAAGACTGAACTAATCTTATTCAAAGGAAATTTTGATTCACCATAATCAAAAGGTAAAATTAAGACCTGCTTACTTCACAAGTTTTCCTTAGGTGAGCTTGTCAAAAATTCCTCACTGTCTTTAAAAACCACAATACAGGATTTTCAATATTTTATTCAAGACAAATCCTGCTCAGAAATACATAGTAATTCTACAATTACTTGTTAGACCAAGTTTATAATTTACAATTATTTCTTAGAGAGAGCGTTTAATTTAAAATTATATTTTAAAAAAATTTCAATGGCTAAAAATGAATTTTTAATGACCACCTAATATGTATAAATTCACATGATGATCAATTTGAATCCTATATAAGTATATCTAACATGGTTCTTAGTAAACTGTATATATTTAATAAGTCAATCTCTCCCTCCTCCTCCCCTCTCTCCATACACACACACAAGGCCTAAGGCGATTTCACCTATCATTGTCTCTGAAAATATAAAACATTAAGGAGAAAGCATAAATTAATTCAGAGGAATAGCATTGAATAATTTTTCATGGAAAATATAAGAATCAAAGCACATATTCAGCATTATTTAAAATTGTTCATGTGATCATCTGTGTGTAAAAGTGCTTTGAAAACTTTTATTAGGTCATTTTATATATAATTACAAATAAAGATGTATCATAATAAAGCATTCGTAGTGTATTCTCTAGATTGATAATTATGAAGTACTAATATTAACAATTTCAAAATAAATTAATAAACAAACTATTAAACTTACCTTTTTGTTGGCAACAAAATGTGTTCTCAAGTTTACAAAGCAAATCCGTATTTTCATACTTATTTTCATTGACTTTTATCCAGAAACAGTTTTCAGACATTTCATTTGGTCCAATCTGCAATCAGAGAAAAGAGACTCATAAAAACCTTAGCAGTTCACCCATCCTGGCCCAATAACAGCACACAGATCAGTATCCTCAAGCTCCAGTAGATGCTTGTGGAGTCAGCTCTTTGAGATCTGACCCCAGAGTCGGCCCTGTGACAGATATATTTTTCAGAATACTTAGGTCTTACAAGGAGAAGAAAATAATTTCCACAATCAAATGATTGTGCACTTGCAGCTACTGGAGCTCATCTCTTCCTAGCTATGATTCTCGGTTATTGTTGATGTTCATTGAGTACCCGAAACAAGTTATCCCCACATAGAATCTCCCACACTTACAAGATCAGGAACATCCTTCAGGAGGATTGAGACTGACAGTCACCTATGTACAAGCTTTGATGTCAGGAAGTACTCTCCCTAATAGCTCCACACAGAGAGAGTTAACTCCAAACACTAGCCTTTCATATTTTTGAGAAACACTTTATAAAAGTAAATTCCATGAAATTATCAACTCTCACCAAATTTGCAAAACAAAATTTACTAATCAATAGCAAAATACTCGGATAAAAAATAAACTGCATATATAAAATATATGTGCATATACTATATTGACATCAGGAATAAAGTTCGCACGGGAAACGATGCATTAGTAAATCTAAACTGAAGAAGTTATGTAGGAGAAGTATGTCCACTCCCACCAACAGGCCTTACCTTTAACCAGTTCAATCTTCTCATGCTGATTTCAGGTTTAAATTCTTTCTTTGGTTTCAACCCAAATGGAAGGTTTAATGGAGGAGAACTTCGCCCACTGAGAAATCCCAGGGGAGGTGGTGGTGGCACTGGTCCACCAAATGGCATTGCCATTCCTGGAAGTGGAGGAGGTGGGGGAGGAGGTGGGGGAGGAGGTGGGGGAGGAGGTGGGGGAGGAGGTGGGGGAGGAGGTGCTGCTCCACAGAGTGCTGGTGGGGCAGGAGGAAGGGGTGAAGGGCTAAGTTCACCTTCCACTGCAGTTTGCAAAGGAATTTTTGTGCCAGGTGGCAAGGCACCAAACTGGGAGGTGGGAGAGGATAGTGGAGGGAAGGAAGATAAAAAAAAAAAAAAGTAAAAATGTGTGTACAAATAGCAAAAGCAGAAGTGCATTTATTTTAAAATGCAATACCATAACAAATTAAAAAATACCAGTATTTAACAATTGCTTATGAAATTCTGTAAGTGTTTCTTTCAATCTGAACATATACATATAGCTTTCATTCTCAAGAAAATGTAATTTCCCCAATTTGAAGCAGTTACAATAGAAATGGTTCCATAGGCCTAGAAGATTAAATAGTCAATAGTCTCCAGGTAACACTAGAAGCATTGTGAGGAACTAAGTCCAGTCAGGGTGCATAGAGAGTATACAACAGGAGGAGGGGAACCTCAGTACAGAAGGTCTTATTCACATCTTATAGATTTATATATACATATAGATGTATGTATAAATGTTTCACATATAACATGGAGGAAAAATACGCATGTCATTTCTACCTTTGTGCCTTTACTTCAGACTTCTCAAAAGAATGCACGTCAGGAGGACGGGAAGGAATATAAAATTCCTAGTAGAGCCTATAAGCCACAGACTGTTTGGTTCCTAAATAACTTCAAGTGATTTTCTATTAATTCTATGTATGTGCCAACATCATACTAATTTCAGGGTCTAAATATAAATTGTCCCTCTTAATCTTGATCATTACCTAAGCCATCTCTACTAGCTTTTTCAATCTGAACTAACAAGTCCTTTCCTCAGGACAACTGGTCCTGCCCACTCACTTACGTCCTAGTATAACAAACTTCTCAGAAGTTCTCGGCAAATCTGGGAAGTAATCATGGAAAGGATCACAGACAATTATCTCTTTTATAGCGTATAAGCTTCATGAGGGATGTGACTGCAATCTGTTTATCAGGTACACACAGTGCCTTTAGAAAAGCAAGGGATTAAAAAAAAGGCAAGCAAGGGACAGAATCAAGAGTAAGAAAGTATCTCATTTCTTAGGTGGATGGGAAATTTCTCTAGAGCCAAATGTCACTAAGAAACAAAATCAAATCCGGACCTGCAAAAAATTCAGAGCATCTATTTCTCATTTTGACAGTTAAATTCTCATAGAATACATGGAGTTTACTGGATGGTTTATAATTATGCAAAAGACCTTCTGGATTAATGTCTTTTATTGTTTTTATTGAGCTATACATTTTTCACTCTTCCCTTCTACCCTCTCTCATGACCCCCATGCTCCCAATTTATTCAGGAGATCTTGTCTATTTCTCTGGATTAATTTTTATAATATGGCAATTTCTCTCTTTATGGCAATTTCCTAAAATTACTAACAGTGTACCAATAAGTATATATAGATATGCCCATGTATCTATGTGTATACATAATATACATACAAACAGGTTACAGAGCTTTAGGAAAGAAATATAAAGAAACATCCTAGATAGTTAAAAAAGAATGATCATAGTACTTTTAAGTGACTAAAGCAAGCTTCTCCTCCAATAGCCATGAACACAACTGTCAATGTGTAAAATGTAAAACACAGGAGATACCTTTATTTTATTTTAGTTTTACAGCATAAATTTTCCCCATTTTATATCAAAAATGCAAGGCAACCTATCAAAAGGTCATGGGTATATTTTTGTGATCCTGAAATGCAATCCTTCAAATGGGGAGGTTTTAAAAGAAAATTGTGAACATTAGCCGAAAGAACAGTTACAACTGTTTCAGACAGTACCTTTAAGTAAATCACATGTGATGCGCTAAAACCTGCTCCATTTCATAGAAAAGAATCTGATTCTTAAAATAATTTTGCTGATACCAGATACTTCTTACAGCAATGTTAAAAAAAGCAATGATAATAGGATCCTCTTTTATTTTTCAGAGTCAAGTCTGTAGTACAGGCTAGCCTCAAACTCTCAGCAATTTTTTGCTCCAGGCTCTGAAAACCTAAGATTATAGGCAAAAAGCATCATGTGTAGTTAATAGTTTCCTTGTTTACAAAGGTTTTTATTTCTGAAAATCAGATAGCTGTCTTACAAAGTATCTTAAAGATGATTTGTAACAGAGCTAGCATTGCATATTCAAAAGAAAACAAAACTAGCAATAATATCTGGAACAATACGCCTGAGCCTCTTTTCATCTAGCTATAAATTAGGATGAGAGAAAAATGGAACACTACAATTATTGCTCATCATCGTGTATGTAAATCTATAGGAGGAAATCTACATGTGAATGTGCCCCCTACAATCCACACAAAGCATGTAGATGATGTATTTCTTATCTCAGTCTTACAAGTACAGCATATATAGGAACTATCTGCTCATAATCCAGATTTGCTCCTTTTTGTCATGTTTTAAATCTGTTTACTTTTGGAAATTGAAAAATTATCAGAAAATGTTCTCATTCAGCTAGGGGTTATCTTTCACGGAAAGGCAACTCATAGGCTGAAGGTTTGAAGAAATAGGTTGAGCAATAATTTCCCATAGTGGGATAAAGATCAGTGATGGGTGACAAATGAAAGAGTAAAGGACTTTCTTAACCTTTCCACTTAATTACTTAGGAGAAACAGTGGATTTTAGAAGCAAAATCCAAATGAAGCATAAGGAAGCCAGGTAATCAGTAAAAGACTGGGTATTCCCACAAACACAAGCAGGAAAAAGGTGACAAAGTCTATCTTTAAAGTATAAAAACCGCAACATAGAGATGCTGATGGATAATACTGACAAATTATACGAGAAAAACTAAGGTTTAAACATTTTGAGAGACTGTGAAGATATAACATGACCTTTGTTTCCCTGGTATGATTTTGAAATCAATTTCACTCGAGATGGTATTTTACCTGAGATTTGAAAGCTTGTAACTCTGCTTGAAGCTCATTAATCTTTACCTCTTTTTTCTGCAATTGAGCCTGAGTTTCTTGGTGGTCAGTAAACTCTTTTTCAAACTAAAAAGGAATAAAAGAGAGGGTGAGATAGAAATGAAAAGCGCTATTTTTCGCATGAAAATATGGCTCTAATGATCTGTCAATAAAACACTCTTGAATTGGTTTCATGAAAGGAGTGGCAGAGCCCTGACAAGTCGCCCACCAGCCTTTCTCTAAGACTCTCCAGGTCCCTCCAAAATCATTTATTCAGAAGGGAAGAGACAAAACCTGAAACAGGAGCCCATGACCTTCTATTCCCAACAGAGCAAACAGGCCCAAAGTTATGTATGACCTTGGCATTTTTCTTAAAAGTCCCTGAATATCATAGCGATTGTGAATAAAGCAACAGAAAGCCAAGCACTGCATTGCCTCCGATGCTACGCTTCACCTGCAGAACCTAGCACTTGAAACACATCGAAAGTTAATTAGTATGATTTAAAAGGGCAGTTTTAATAGTTCTAATGGCTCACAACTTCATTCCATAAAAACATCAACTGTTTGGCTGGCTTCTCTTATGCCAAGCTTCCCACTGTCTTACAGAAATTAAGGATAAATTAAGTTTTCAAAGTCCCTGGTAAAACACTTTCTGGGAGGAAGGCAAATAATAAAATGTGGTGTTCCAATGAGTTTTCTAATTTATATACCCACTAATCACAAGCTGCTATGTAGTATTCATATAGACTCACTTTGCCATCATCTAGACTCAAAACCTATCGGAGGGAACTGAATTTAAATAGACTATTGTCTCATAATCAAGAACAAGCATGCAGCACTTTGGGGGAAAAAAAAAAACACACAAAAAGATGTAACTGCTATGTGTCTCCAGACTGCACTACTCTATGTCATTAGAGTGTGTGTGTGTGTGTGTGTGTGTGTGTTACTTTCTCTATAACTTGGAAGGCAGTTAAGAGGCTGTGTCAAGTGACAGACTTGAGTTTTTTTGTTTTTAAAAAAGTCACATTTCCTGTTTCCACAACTTGAGTTATTCAGTTGAAATCACAGCACATTCCTATAATGAATGCTTAACAACTTTAATAACCTGCTAAAGTAGTTTACATTCCCAGAAACAAGCAGAAATGAAACAGTCTCAGGCCCTCACTTCTGCATGGCAACCCTATCACCATTCTTTAATCTTTAAAGTATAAAAGGCATATTTAGGTTTCAGAACCAAAATTCCTTGAATTAGAAAAGTTACTTTATCATGGTGAATGATTTTTCTGATATGTTTATGGATTCACTCTGCCAGTATTTCACTGAGTATTTTTGTATCAATGTTCATGAGGTAAATTGGTCTGTAATTCTTTTTTAGTTGTATCTTTCTGTGGTACTAGGGTAATTGTAACTTCGTCAAAAGGTTTTAGTATTCTCCCTTCTGTTTCTAACATGTGGAACAATTTGAGGAGTATTGGTATTAGCTCTTCTTTTAAAGTCTTGCAGAATTCTGCGCTGAAACCATCTGGCCCTGGGTTTTTTTTGGTTGGGGGATTTTTGATGACTGCCTCCATTTTCCTTAAAAATTTATCTGTTCTTGATTTAATTTTGGTATGACGTACAGATCCAAAAAATTGTCCATTTCCTTTATATTTCCCAAAGTAGTGGAGTACAGTTTTTGAAGTATAACCTGATGATTCTCTGGATTTCCTCTATTTTGTCTATCTTTTCATTTCTAATTTTGTTAATTGGCATACTCTATGCCTTTTGATTAGTTTGGATGGTTGGTCTATCCTGTTGATTTTCTCAAAGAACCAACTTTTTGTCATTCATTTTTGCATTGCTTTCTTTGTTTCTATGTTGTTGATTTAAGCCCTCACATTGATTATTTTCTGGCGTCTCCTCCTCCTGAGTCTGCGTCCTTTGGTCCTAGCGTTTCCAAGTGTGCTGTTCAGTCACTAGTGTAAGATTTCTCCAGGTTTTTATGTGGGCACTTAGTGCTATGAACTTTCTTCTTAGCAATGTTTTCAAGGTAGTCCATAAGTTTGGGTATGTTGTGTATTCATTTTCATTGAATTCTAGATAGTCTTTTAATTTATTTATTGCGTCTTTGACCCAGAGGCGACTGGGCTGAGCATCGTTCCATTTCCATGAATTTGTGGGCATTCTGAAATAGTATTGTTGAATTTTAACTTTAAGGCATGGTGATCCAATAAGATACAGGGGGTTATTCCAATACTTTTCTATCTGTTGAGGTTTGCTTTGTTAATCAGTACATGGTTAATTTTTGAGAAGATTCCATGGAGTGCTAAGAAGAAGATATATTCTTTTGTGTTTAGGTGGGATGTTCTATAGATGTCTATTAAATCCATTGGAGCCATAAACTTGAGTTAGTTCCTTTATTTTCTCTATTAAGTTTCTCTCTGGCTGTCCTGTCCAGTGGTGAAAGTGGGGTGTTGAAGTCTCTCTCCCCTTATTAGTGAGTGGGGTTTGATGTGTGATTTAAGCTTTAGTAATCTTTATTTTACAAATGTGGGTGCCTTTGTATTTGGGGTATAGGTGTTCAGAATTGAGACTTCATCTTGACAGTTTTTTCCTGTGACAAATAAGAAAAGTCCTTCTTCATCGCTGTTGATTAACTTTAGTTGAAGTCTACTTTGTTAACTATTGAGATAGTTATACCAGCTTGTTTCTTAAGTCCATTTGATTGGAAAGACTTTTCCCAACCCTTTTCTCTGAGGTAATGCCTGTCTTTGAACATACAAGGTGTGTTTCTTGTATGCAGAAGAATAGTTCCTGTTTTTGTGTCTCTTCTGTTAACCTGTATCTTTTTATATGTGAATTGAGACCACAGATATTAAGAGATATTAATGTACAGTAATTGTTAGTACCTATTCTTTTGCTTTTGTTGGTGGTGGTGGTATTATGTGTGTTTCCTTCTTTAGGTTTTGCTGGTGTGGTGATGTGGGAGTGTCATATATCAATCTGTTGATTTCATTGGTTAAGCAATAAAGAAACTGCTTGGCCCTGATAGGTTAAAACATAGGTTGGTGGAGTAAACAGAACAGAATGCTGGGAGAAAGAAGCTGAGTAAGGGAGTCGCCATGATTCTCCCACTCCAGACAGACGCAGGTTAAGATCTTCCCTGATAAGCCACCTCGTGGGCTACACAGAATATTAGAAATGGGTTAATCTAGATGTGAGAGCTAGCCAATAAGAGGCTGGAACTAATGGGACAAGCAGTATTTAAATGAATACAGTTTCTGTGTAATTATTTCGGGTATATGTGCAGAGCTAGGGGGGGAACGCAGACCACCGCAGCTCCATTAACAGTGTGGGAATATCTATTGCTTGTGTTTTTGTGGGTATAACTAGCTTCCTGGGATTGGAGTTTTTCTTCTAGTGCTTTTTGAAGGGCTGGACTTGTGGATGTGTATAAATATATAAAATATAAATATAAATAAATATTTATAAATATATATTTATATATATAAATATATAAAAAATAAATATAAGTATGTTGTGGTTTTCAGGCTGGAAAATTATGATAATATAACATGAAAAAATATCAAACACATACAAGAAAAGTATTATTAGAAAAGTTAAGTTTTGTTTTATTAATATTTACTAATAATGTTTTATAAAGCATCTTTGCATCATTCCAAGTAAATACTGGACACAGTCTACTTAGAAAAGAGGAGGTTTGTTCAGCTTACAACTTCAAAGTTTCAAAGTACAAAATTCACTGAACAAAGGCTATGGTAAGTCTAACACTTGGCTATATCATCTCATGGCATAAATAGTCATGAAAGGACTGTTAAACAAGAAGTAGCATAGAAGAGAAGAGAAGCTGAGGTTAGCCTTTATCAAGATCCTATGCCTCTCAGGAGGATCACACGAAGAAAGAGCACTACCTAAATATTACTTAACCAGTTGCCATCGCTGTACATTTCACAAGTGCCAGAGTTATGCTGAGAACTTTTTACCCCTGAGATTCAGAGGGGTGCATTTACACCATATCCAAACTACAGGAGACATGCTAAGCTAAAGATACCAATTAGAAATCCCAAAGAAATTCATAAATGTACCTGCTCCTTTGAAATCTCAACTAGATACTGTACATTGATTCCTCACAACTCAGGGATACTATTTCCTCCATTAGTTCTTTTCTCATTAACGAAAGCTAAATGAGATCTCTTTTGTAGGCTTACACACCAAATGATATTTGTCTAACACATTAATTTTCACACTGCCATATATATATAATATCATGTAATGTTTCTCACCTTAATGGCACTCTATTTGTAAGCTAACAAAAGTAAAAATCTTTTCTACCTTATCTCCTTTTATTGCCTTAAATTTAAATTAAACTAAGTAAATATTTATTAAATGAAGTGATGAGCCAACTTCTGGCAAATTTTTCTTTAGACATTGAATGGCTACATATATCATCGATTAAATATTTCAGCATCCAAAATTCCATTCTCATTTTTATAATAAAGTTCACAATTTAAATGCAGAAAAAAAGGAACAAAAAAATTCCTAAATAAAAGTAACAATAAAGAGGCTTTCTGACAATGGAAAATGGGCTATCAAAATACAAAGGGAGATAATTAACTTGTGAGATAACAAAAAGAAATCAAGAAGGTTATAGTTTATATAGTCTATGAAACTTATTAAATTGACTTGGCTAAAGAGACAAATGCCTTATTTTAGCACTTGTGAAATATCTCCAATCAAATCAAGGTAGCCTTGGGGATAAACCAGTGTCTGTTAAAGAACACCTTAGGAAAACTGGTACGACAGTGTTCTTCCCCCTGCCTCCTTCCAAATATTTGCTGGAGTGACATCACACTTACAAAATTACACACAGAAATGTCAAGAACACAGTTAAAGTTGAGATTCTACTCAATTTCATTCCCTGGGGTAAATTAGTGTCTCTGTACAAGAAGGTTGATAATTCAATATATTGTATATACTTTCTGACATTTCTGCTCTTCATTTTTCAAATTGATGCACCTAAATAAAAAATGTACTTGTAGAAACTATGATAGCTTCCTGCCTAAAGCAAGGTATTTACATGCATCCTTACAAAGCTATCTGAGCAAAGATTCTGCTGATATATACAAGATGATACGGCACTAGAAATTTTTATGAGGCAAAAGCATTTTCTTAATATATGCAATGAAAACAACTTCTGGCTTTAAAAAAGCAGGTAACCTTGAGAAAGGTCTTTTATATACACTGAAAGCTTACTATTTAAAAATCTTTTGAGTGTTTTTTATTTAACTTGACTCATAGACCCTACACTTGAACAAAACGTTAACTGTTCTTGATCTATCAGCATTTAATACTTAAAAACAGTTCTATATGAATGAAAAGTTACTTTGGGACAATGGTCTTATACCCAGTAAAGGTTTGTCATTTCTACTGGTTTAATAAAATACTGATTGGCCAGTAGCCAGGCAGGAAGTATAGGTGGGGCATCCAGAACAGGAGGATTCGAGGAAGAGGAAAGGCTCAGTTTGCAGTCATCCATCACCCAGACACATAGGAGGCAAAATGAGAATGCCTCACTGATAAAAGGTACCAAGCCACGTGGCTAGAACAGACAAGAATTACGGGTTAATATAAGTTATAAGAGTTAATAAGAAGCCTGAGCTAATAGGCCAACCAGTTTTTAATTAATGTAAGCCCTGTGTGTGGTTCTTTGGGACTGGGTGGCTGCGGAATCAAGCAGGACAGAAACCTCTGTCAACAAAAAGTGAAAATATTATCTAAGCTTAAAACACAAATTTGGCTGAGAGAAGGGTCACACTATATCTAACAGTTATTAAGCATTTTCTAACCATTTGGGCAGTTAAAAAACCTAACCATTTCTTTCCTGCATCAAACTGACTCTTCCAGGCAATGTCAACATCATATTCATAGCTCTAACACTAGTATGCTGGCTGGCTTTTGTCAACTTGATACAAACCATAGTTACCAAGGAAGAGAGAACCTCAACTTAGGAATAGTATCATCAAATTGCCCTGTGGGCATTTCCAAGGTAATTTTCTTGATTGATGGTTCATATGGGAGGACCCAGCCCACTATGAGCAGTACCTCTCCTATAGAGGCACCCCAAGATTTTATAAGAAAGCAGGCTGAATAAGCCATGGTAAGCAGGCCAGTAAAGAATATCCCTTCATGGTCTCTGCTACAGTTCCTGCAAGCAGCTAATGGTATAGGTTGTATAACCTTTCACAAAGTGGCTGATTGATTCCAAACTTAGGGTATCAATCAACTTCACAGACAAAAAATTTGAGAGAAGTTCTTTGAACGTTATGAAAACTCATTATATG
Source organism: Microtus oregoni (assembly GCF_018167655.1). Taxonomy (NCBI): domain Eukaryota; kingdom Metazoa; phylum Chordata; class Mammalia; order Rodentia; family Cricetidae; genus Microtus; species Microtus oregoni. The sequence continues at coordinate 24,199,448 of NW_024543060.1, forward strand.
TTCAATCAAGTATACAGAAAGGTAGAAATCTCTCCAGTGGCACTTAGGTCCTATTATATTAACAGTGTACACTTCATGAGATGGTACCCAACATAAAGATTCAATAAGTGAATATATATGTGCTTTAATTAGCTCCAAGAATTCAAGTTTGAATGACTACTTCAAATGTCAAGAATCTAAACAAGAAAACAACATCAGAAATTCTAGGCCAGAAAGAAGAGGCCAAAACACTGGGGGAAAAAAAAAGATGACTGAAGTCAGAAAAATTGCTAGGCTGACAACAAATGAAGCTGGTTTCTTCTTTTATAAAATAAGGGGAAAAGATTGGAATAGGGTCTTTCTCTATGTATCCCTTGCTGTCCTGGAACTCACTATGTAAACCAGAATATCCTCAAACTCCAAGATCTGCCTGCCTCTGATCCCCAAGTGCAATGAACAAAGTGATGAGTTATAATACATTAAAATGATCTAATTTTTTAAGATAATACTGCAATCACATTCTTTCCCCTTCCTTTCCTCTCTCCATTATTTTATTTGCTCATTCCAGAAGCATTACTTGATTCTTTTATAAATAAAGAATCAAGAAATTGTTCATGATGAGAGTGAACCAAGGGAAAAAAAAAAGTCACGGGTTTACTCTGGAAGAATAGTTAATATATCATATAAACATGTTTAAACACAGGATGTCATGCTTATGTGATGATGATATTTAATGGAAGAAAAGAACATGGAGAGTACTCCCAATAGCAAAATGGAGCAAGGTCTTGTCACACAGGCCTGAAGGAGATGAGGACAGAGGAGTTCCAAGTACTCTGAAAAAGCAATACCAGCAGCAGCTCCCACAGTTCTGCAGAGGAAATTGGTTACTTACTTTCCTGCAATGCTCTGATGCTTTCTCTTCATATTCTTCTAGTTTTGCCTGATCTATGCAAGTATCTAAAATTATAGTAAAAAAATTAAATTGAAGTTATGCAAAATAATTATATACATCTGTTTGTAGAATACTAGCTATGACAAATTATTCAAATTTATTTTCCATAATGTACCTCATAAGATTTTTAATATAACCAATATTTAAACAAGTTTAAGAAAAAATCCTGTTAATCCCAGCACTCGGGAGGCAGAGGCAGGCGGATCTCTGTGAGTTCGAGACCAGCCTGGCCTACAAGAGCTAGTTCCAGGAAAGGCTCCAAAGCCACAGAGAAACCCTGTCTCGAAAAACAAAAAAACAAAAAAAAAAGAAAGAAAGAAAAGAAAAAGAAAAAATCATGTAACAAGAAAAACAGCAAAACAAAATATCAGTTTCATTTTCTAAATGCAACTTATAATCTTGCTATATTGCATTATTCTGCTAATTATTTTATTTAAAATACTACATCATGGCTTGTAAATTTATGGCACTTTAGGTCATTTTCCATTATAAAAGATTAAAACAATTACAACCCATGGAACTCTAAATTTTTGCCATTTAAGTGAAAAAACTGGCTACCTATACAGCTCTAAATATCCACCTTTCAAGTTTCTGATAATTATAGTATCCTTTTATTCTCACTATAAAACTCCTGCTGCCTCTCAGGAATTTTAACTTAATCTACAAAAACAAAAGTTTTGTTTCGAAACGCCACTGTCTCGAGTTCCTTACTTCCAGAAAACATTCCACCCACCTTGCAGAAGCCAGATACAAAGAGGTGATATGTTTTCATAGCCTTTTCATATCACCAATTATCTTTTACTGAGGTTATACCAAAATTGAGTAAGTGCTGCTACTTAAGTAGATAAAGTGTGGAATAACTTAAGTGAAGCTTTGGAACTTTGAGATCTTTCTCTGAGATGTACTGTGAGTCGAGATCTTTGTTGTCTGCGCTAAGTATGTATCAGTCAGCACTGGACATTAAAAAACTTTAGTTTGCTGAGCCTTGCACATCTTCAAAATCTTGGCATATCTCTGTACACAATACTAAAAGAATCATAGAGGTTAGTATCTCCACTGATCTGGACAGAGAGAAACATTTAGTATTCAGAAGTTGTCAAACTAACAGGTAACACAAGCATTCAAAATTCAAATTCTGACTGAAAAGTTCTACATTATCTATTTGTTACAATTTCTGACAGTCATTTTCTTTGACACGTATCTTTATTTTATTTCATCTTTCAATGGAACTAAAAGAATGACTCTGGAGTTATGAGCACCTGCAGAAGACTCAGATTGGGAAGTGAGTGAGTATGTGTGTGAGTGTGATTCAAACAGGTTCTTGGAACTCCATTACCTCTTTCTTTCTTCTGCAAGCTCCAGGTGAGCATAAGATTCACAAATATGGACTTGACAAAACTCTTGCACACATAAAATAAAATTAAATCTAAAAATGTGGACAAGACACTTTAACATAGAGTAAGAGGTTTATATGTCAGAAAGAGGCTGAAGAGATGGCATAGTGTCTAGGAGTGCTTGCTGGGCAAGTATGTAACAGAAGTTTGAATCCCAGAACACACATAAAAACATTCCATACATGCCCATAACCCCAACATGGAGAATAGAGACAAAGGGGATTACTGGGGCATGGTTGCCAAAATAGCCAACAAATGAAAGCTGGAGATTCAGCCAAGACTCAACCTCCCTGCACTTACCCACATGCACACCAGTGCATACACCACACAATCACTCACAAACATAAATACTACACAAACACAGAAATGCATAAAAAAAAAGACTGGAATAAGCCAGATTTACTTATAATTCAAATGAAGCAAGTGTTCTGAATATGCTTTGAAATGCACGTACTCATTGTGCAGCAGAATATTAAAAGGGCATTCATAGGAATATTTAATAAATATTAGGATGTCAAAAACTTCTCGAATGTCTTGGTTCCACCTACCAAAAGAAAAGAATACAATGCCTGCCACCAATATTGGGTGCCAATATTGTGGTAACTGGGTCAACTGTTTACCGTTTGGAAACATCAGTTCTAGAAACCAACACACAAAAAAAATCAAGAAAAGCTTTGTATGCTGTAGTTATAGACACAGCTTTGACCTTTAAGACTTCATGAAAGACTCAAAGGCCCTCAGAGGGTCTCCAACCAAACGAAGGAAACTAATACCTTAGAGCCAACCCATGATTCTAAACTCAACAAGATAGTTCTACATAAATAAAAGAAATACTCACCTAGAAACTGACCCAAATCCAAATCTAGTCTTTTTCTGTATGAGAAGTCTGGATCTATTCCATCTCTATGCAATATAATCTGTGACACACACTCATCAATTAGTTTGAAGTACTGTTGTCTAAAACCAAAGAGCAAATAAACAGTCACTTCAAGAGTATAACTTTACATCAAACCATATACTTGATGGAAATCTGACTTCAAGTGAAAATTTTACTCAGTTTCAACAGGAGGTGTAGCATAGCATGGGAAACTCCTCTAATGAGGCCATGACATATTTTTAATGTATCAGGAAATGTACTATTCATTGAGGATGATTTTCCTATAAGTCAGACATTTAATTCATTTGCACTAAAAAAAAAGATAATATGAAGATGAGATACGTCCTTAGAGCCATCTCAAAGTATACCAGAAATTCATAAATGCAAATCAAACCACAAATAAGCTTGTCTAAAAATTTCTACTGGAGCTTCATATAACAATTTTGTGGAGATTCAAAATAGATATTCTAAATAATATTAAACCAAATTAATGCATCTTACATGAAAGACTAAAACTTTAATATAACAATGTAGAAAGGCCAAAGTTTAACTAAAAGTTTGAAAAAGGAATGTATTCTTAATACAACTCATTCCATCTGCATTCCTGACAACTTAGTAACATCTCCTAACTTAAGGCAATGTGAAGTAAATGAATAGAAAAAAAAAAATTGTGGGCAAAGGCAATTCAAGCAGCAGGGTGGTTTATAATGAGGAACCCCACATCACTCATCACTTGTGAATTGATTTCCGTTCTCAGTGATTTATAGAGTTTTTGCCTTTTTTCTCCAAACCACATTCTTCAAATGTGATGGCCCTTCTAGCCATATCAGCTTTTCTTTCAATGAGCCATGCATAGGTACCACTATCTTTGTACAAGTTAACTTACGCTTAAGGCATCAATTATAATGGTGAATAAAACCGCTTCAGCTTCCACATGAGGAAAGAACATTAAAAACTGCTAACAATGGCCCTGAATTCATGGTGACTCAAGTAGCATTTACCAACCAGAGACTGACAGAGCCATGCACGTTGTGACCAAAAAAAAAAAAATGGATAATCATACTTTATACAGAAGTCTCATTTGCCTTTTACATGAATTTAGAATAGAAACACAACACAGTAATTAAAAGGGTACACTAATATTTCTAAATGCAATCAATTAGTAGGTTTATGTAGCATTTACCAATGCTTAACTATTAAGTCTATTTTAAATGAAGTACCAGTAAACAGCACATTAAACAACAAAACAGTTGGCTGGTCAAGTTTAGACTATGCACAGGAACTACAGTGACAACAACAGTTTGAGACATGGAGAACAACCACAATGAAGATGTGAAGTTTCATTTGCCCTTCTCTTCTGTGTTGTCTAGTACAGCAAATGACCCTGCCTTAAACCCTCCACTATCACCCGGCGGTATTGCTACCTAAATAAGGTTTTCCTGTAAATCTTATATAAATTTGGTACAGAAAGTCCAACTCCCCCAACCATGTATGAATAAACTTTCTGCAAAACTAAAATGATAACAAATGACTTTATATTTTACGACCTTAGAAATTACTAATAAAAGTGGAAAGTGATATCAAGGCCATTTACAAAGTACATAATGTGTGTCAAGAATTTACCTCCCATGGATATCAATCATTCATGGCAAAAGAAGGTCTTTGATTTTCAAAAGAGAAATGGAAAAGTGGATGGGGGTGAAATGGAAGGAGAAGATGGGGGAGAAACTAGACAGGATGATAAAACCAAAAAATAAAAGGAATGAATAGAATATTTACTGTGAGATGCTAAACAAAAATTCAATACAGTCTTATTCACATAATCATATATAAACTTTATAGTACAGTCACGTGGCTACTCATCAAGACCCACATTTGGGTACTCATGTTTACTTAGAATCACATTATGTTCCATGTGAGGTAAACAAAATAACTTGTCAAGCTCAGACAGCCAAGACATAATCAACTTTATAAAAAGCAACCTATCAATAGCATTCCTGGTGATTAAGAAATAACCACAAAATAGTATACATTATATAATAAGTAATAAGCTGGCGATGGTTTTCACTTTTTTCTTTTATTTTTTGAGATTATAATTATATCATTTATCCCTTCCCTTCGGTCCAACATACCCCCTGTTTATTCTTTCAAATACATGATATATACACATATTTCTAAATATAACCTGATCAATATGAATGTTACCCATATTGATCCCATGGATCAATAAAACATTCTCCTACCTAAGGTTCAAGGATCATTATAGAAGAGGGACAGAAAGATTATAAGAGCAAGATATCAGGGAGTTTGCTATGAGATGTGTCTCCTAATAACATAAGAAGACACACTCAAAGTTTAAACAACATGGCTGCCTAAACTTGCCGAATAAGGACAATAAGAGACATGGCTTCAACTCTCATTCAAAGGAAAGGATACAACCAAGAACTTCCTGGAGTTGAAAAATTAACAGCAATGCCATTATATCCACATCTGCCTAAATATATGACCAAAGAAAACAGTCTATAGACCATTATGAAAGAAATAAAAATAACGTGCTTATCTCAATAAAATATTAGATGAATTTCACAACTAATAGTTTTATCAGTTAAACAACAGAACACAGCTTTCCCTTACCTTATCAAATGGTCATTTCGAATGAGCAAAAGGTGCTGAAGAATAGAAACAAAATATCCCTCTGCTCTAGTGTTCTTAACAGTGGACCACACCATGTCATAAACATCAGCTGCTTCAGTGCACTGGTTAAGGACCACAAGAATTTATTCAAACCCTACACCAAACGGCTAATAATACCCAGTATCTTCTGGATGCAGGTTTAGAAGACTGTTATGCAAACAACTGTCTAGAAACTGATGTATTAAAAGAACTATCAAGGAACTGAGGGTAGAGAATGGCAATTTGACCTGAAACTTTTTTATGCCTCAGAATCAACTGTACCCACTGCAGAAGACAGTGGGAACAAAGCCAGCAACTGATGAGGAAAACATATTAAGTTCAAAGGATGCCCTGAACAACAGGTACAGATGCAGGGATAGTGTGCATCAATGAGAAGCCATAGTAAAAAATAGGATTCTAGCAGATCCACCAATTTACATGAGGTCTCCAAGGTAATGCATCCATCATGGAGAAAGGGGCATTTAATGGGTTGAGGCTATCTCAAATCCGATACTACAAAGGAGAAAAACACCATACATAAAAAACAACAGATTGTACATATATATAACAATCTGGTCTAAGTTAGTCATTTTACTAATTGAAGCATTGTTTTTCATATATGCACTGATAAAAAAATTAGCTAATAAAAAAGGGACACTTTCTTAACACATAAAGTTCTGATTTCATTTCATTTCTGTGGAATGACCTTAATGTTTTATGGGATATGGTGCATGATTTTAGATATAAAAGTAATTTTACATAATTTTTGACTAGGACTGAGAGCAAAAGGATATTCAAGTTCAGCTCTAATATCTTCAAGGCGATGGGAGAACTCAGTGAAGTCTTCCTCTTTGTGCTCATCAAAAACTTTAAGTTGTATGTCCAGGCCATCATTCTTAACACATTTTAAGTTCTATAGATATTACATAAAAATTATGACGGGTTAGATTCTCAGTATGAGTAATCAATAACCTGAACAATAAACCAACCATTCAAACGTGACCTGCAGAATTCAAATACTTAAAGTGTTAAATAATACTCAAACCTTATCATCTATATTTCAAAACTAGATTTTTATACTCAAGTCTTTTCCCGCAGATGAATTATTCTTGAGAGTAATTTATCTAAATTTCCCCCACTCAAGTACACTTCTAATTTAAATATTAATGAGGAGACTACAGGATACTTACTGGCAATATCTCTTTCAATCCACAACGCATAAATTCATTTCTGATGTGAAGCCTCAGGTCCAAATCATCAGGAGATGTAACAAGGGCATTTATGAGCTGCATACAAGCTACCTACAACAGATCACACAGACTTACAGCCGTTGCCAACATTTAAAACAAAGGAAGCAGGAAAGAAAAAAAATGAGCTTTATTCCAATTATTAAATATTTTCTCTCACAAGAAAGCCTAATAAGATAATTTGTAAGTAAAATATTATATGTAGAGACATATAGCTTCTATAAAATTATGTATCACTTATTTGGAGACTGATGTGAAGAAAACAAAATTATCTCTTCATGAAACTTCATGTATGCTGAAGGTCTTGTTTAATACCATTCTATTACATATTAAACAAACAGAAAATAACCAGAATGAAAATTATAAACATCTATTACCATGTGAATAATAAAAAAGAATAGTTCAATAATTTTTCCATTTTTCAAAAGAACCAAAATTCCCCAAAACCTCAAAATCAAACGGTCCTAAATGGAATGGTAAGTCTGCTGCAAAACATGAAAATAAAAAAACCTGGTAATGGGCATCGTCTAAGTAAGCACAAGATCTTAATTTGTCAAGCAATCACTCTTATAATTTTACAAAAATTCAAACTTATTGTATATTGTACTAATTAACATAGAATAAATTATATAGCTTACTAAACACAATAACATGTAATAGAAGCTGGGTAATCAAATTTTTCACTTCAAGTAAGTATTAATTCCTACTTTTAAAAGTACCAGGCTTTTCTCTGTTTAGGCCAACAACCAGCTCCCATAACAGAGCAACTTAGTTTTGAATGTTTGGCCTGGCTTAGTTACTTTTCTAGCTAATTCTTCTAACTCAACATGTTTTCACCTGTTTCTCTTCATCTACCTTTTGCCGCAGGGCATATTATCATTTTTCTATATATCTTACTTTCATTCCTTCTCTATGGCTGGCTGGCATATGTCTGGCTTCTTGCCCAATGCATGCCTCTCATTCTCTCCTCCTTCTCCCCTTGTTCTTCTTCCTCTTCCTGAGGCTAGAGTTCTTCTCCTATTTATTCTCTCTGCCTATTAGCCCCGTATATCCTTTCTCCTGCCTAAGTATTGGCTGGGCACCTTTTCATTAGACCAATCAAGAGCCTTAGGCAGGCAAGATGAAACAGATATAGCATTTTCTTACATAATTAAACAAGCATCCTTATATTGTTAAATGAATGCAATATAAACAAAAGTAACACAACTTTACACAGTAATATTCTACAACATTAATATTCTTAATTTTTAATCCCTGGATTAAATCATTACAAATCCATATTTTAAAAAGGAAAAGGTTTTCCTCTCTAGAAAAGAAATGTTTTCTTTTTATGGTGGTGGTGATAGTGTTTTTGTTCTATGTCTACATTTTACTCCAAGTCTAGCAAGAACTACTGAACTATTTGCCAAAAAGAAGATATAAAACAAACAAAAATTCTTTAATATACTAATTCTATGTATAAACATACAAAAATAGCTTTAGTGGATTTTTTCTCATCTAGACAGACAGTATTCATGACAAGAGCCAAAGACCCCCTAACAAAATCCATAATAGCAGACACATGAAGAACTCCTCTGACATGGCCAAAGCTATCAAGGGGCTGCTAAAGCATGCAGCCTATTGCTGATGCCCTTGGTTTACCTCCAAAAAGACATCAGGTAGATCAGAAACAGGTCCCAGAGACCCCTGAGTTAGAACTGGCCTGAATATCCCCTCCCAAAGCAATAGTTTTCATGATAACAGAAGCTTCCCAAGAAGGGAGGTAACCTACAGTCCCACCCCGCTGCAATTCCTGTGAACCACAAGACTGAGGTGCATGGCACTGTAGTCCACCTTATAGGTGCAACTGCGGCAGCTGATGGTGGTGGTAACGAACAGTGTCTAACTGGAACTGAGAACTACTCAACAAGATGGGGCCCATGCCTAGTGACTAGTAAAGTCACAGCTATTTGAGGAGATCTACTAATTTACTAGAGCAAACTGATCTCTAAGAATAATCTAAACATTAGCCCTTACACCTACAGGTAAGTGTAGACTTCGCCCTATATCAAGGAAAATTCTCTTTGCAAAAGATGGAGATGATTTCTTTGCAACAAATGGAGACAACTACAAAATAGTCACAACTAATCAGAATGCAGAGTTGTAGGGCCCAGCATCAATAAATATATCCATGAAACATTCCCATTCCTAAGGCTCAGGGAACACTGCAGAAGTGGGGACAATGGATCAGAGCCAGAGGACTAGGAAGTATGCTCTGAGATTGTATTTCCTAGTAATATCAGAAGCTAAATTGTCACCAACAAGAGTGTGTGTCATAATTGAGTCAAAAGAGTACAATACTAACGGGCATTCCAAAGTGAATAGTGAAAAGCTGACAAGGACTCAACCCTATTAAAAAAAACCATAGGCGAAAGAAAAGCTCAGAGAATGAGAAGTAGTCTTCCCTAGGGAAGAACACACCAATTGTTTGTCCAGTACCAAATGTTCAGCCCAGAAAACATATATACAAGTAACGTTATACAGACCGAACAGACTATATTTAGGAACATATATGTACAGTGACAGTAAGGGAAAAAAAAGCCACAAATTTGAAAAAGAACAGAGAGTAGTACATGGGAGAGTTTGAAAAGAAAAGGAATATATGTTATAATTATAATCTCAAGAATAAAAGAGAGAGCAAGAAGGGAACGAGTTTCTCTCTGGAGAAGTATTCTTTTTTGTTGTTGATAATGTTATTTTTCTACGTTTATATTCTATCCCAAGAATAGCAAGGACTATTGGACTACAGATCAATATGTTTAACCTCATGCTGTTGCCTAAATTGTCTTTTCTCCATCCTTAAGGCAAGGCTTATGTGAATTTAAAATACTGGTTTTGGATTAAGACACCAACAGGGGTCTCAGTTCCTGCTGGTTGAAATACATGGTAGTAACTCTAATATTTGATATTTAAACATTAAATCTGACCAGCAAGACTCTACTGTCAAAACTTAAGATTGTTTAGAAATGTGAAATAAAGCGGGAAACAGATATAAAAAGAAAAAGAAACACTTTTTCTAGTTCTTAAAAACTAGAAAACATAAAACAGTCAACCTTTCTAGTATAGAGTCACTCAGCTGGAACCAGTTCATGTCAAAACGTCAGGTTTAAAAGGTTTTCTTTTCACTCCCTTGCCACTCCCTACTTGGTATCCACAACACTTTTCTTGTCAACAATACAATGCAATTTTCAAAACTCTGAAAAAGAGGGGGAGGTGGAGAGAAGATATCAGAGAAAGAGGATGTTTTCCTCTGATTTTTCTATACTTGTCTATATTCAAGGATGCTAAGTCAATCTCAGTCACTAAAGTTTTAAAAAAAAATAAAAACCAGCACCAAAAGTAAACAAAATTAGTAAAAAATAATGTCAAAGCAGAACACTGATATAGCAGATAACAGTATGAAATAAAAGAACAGGAAGACAAGGAATGACCCAAATTATTTCTGGAATGTATTCATAATGATAATTTTTCAGAAAAGGAAAAGCTATAAAAAAAATTTCCCCCAATTCTAATAATTTGACATAAACAGGGCTTCCGACTATACTTAATTAATCGAAGCCATCTGTAAATATAAAGCTGCATGAAAGAACATGGATCTGTGTTATAAAGGACCAAATCTACAACGAAAGTAAAGACCAAAGAGCTCCTAGAATTCTGAGCTTGTGGCCACACTAAGACACTGAACTGGAACACCGCACAATTACATAGTAGGTTACCTGGTAACAAGTGGGTGCTGGTCCAGAATCTATACTGTGTTGCTTTGAATGAGAATGGCCCTCATAGAGTCATATTCTGAAATACTGATCCCCAGTTGATAGAACTACTTGGGAAAGACTATGAGGTATGGCTTTTTTGGAGAAAGTATGGCCTTGTGAGGGGAGATGTATCACTGAATGTGGGCTTTCAGGTTTCACAAGTCACCCTGCTGCCCTACAGATGAGGATGTCAAGTTTTCAACCACTGCTTCAATGCCTTGTCTGCTTGTATCATACTCCTTGCCATGATGGTCAAAAACAACCTCCTGAAACTGTAAGCAAACCCCCAACAAAAATTTTTTTTCTAACGTTGCTTTGGACATGATATATCCAGCAGACACTGTTCTGGGTGTTAGATTTAGTTGTGCCAAGTAAAGGGGTGCGGCTTGATCATGCACTACTGTATTACTCAGGGTTGGTGTTGCTATGATGAAATACCATCATCAAAAGAAAGTTGGAGAAAGAAAGGATTTAATTAGCTCTCATATCTGGAGTCACAGTCCATTGAGGGAAGCTGAGACAAGAACTCAAACTGGGCAGGAACCTGCAGGCAGGAAATGATGCAGAGGCCACAGAGGAGTGCTATGTAATGGCTTGCTTAGCTTGTTCTCTTGTAAAACCCAGGACCATAAGCCTAAGGGTGGCACCACCCCCAAAGGACAGGGCCCTCCTCTATCAAATATTAATTTAAAACTGCCCCAACAGGCCTGTCTACAGTCCTTTTCTCAATTAAGGTTCCCACTTTACAGATAATTCTACCTTGTGTCAAGATCACATAAAACTAAACAAAACAACTCCCGCATTCCTAGCATTTGAGAGAGTGGAGACTTAAAGAAATTATGACTTTGAGGGCTAACCTGAGCAGTAAAAGTCCCTCTGAAGGAGGGGGGACAATACTATGAAGAAAAGTTAAGACTACTCCAAGGTTTATGGCCTATGCAATCCAAGGAGTAAAATAATCATGTACTCTGATGGGAAAAGACCACAAGTAAAGTAAAGGCATAAATAGATATAACAAAATAAATACAACAAATGAGACAAGTAAAACAAAAATAGTTACTATGTAGGATAAAGCTCATCAAAAAGCAATCTCAAGAACAAAACAGACGATAAAGGAAAATTTAAAGAGCTAGAAAGAGGTTGACAGGACAGTGGGCCTCCTTCCCCAAAGAGGATTCCTGACCTTGAATTTGAGGGAGTTGATTCAAACACAGATACATACCATAACACCTAAATTCTTTCTGGTGCAAACTTCACTACTATCTCTCATTCTGCTCAGCACACAACATGAGAAAAATGAACAATCTATGCATGTTTAACCTTTGTCTTATGACCTTTCGTGCACAAATATGCTTAAGTGCAAAATTCAAGCAAGGTACAGTAGCACGTGCTATACATGGCCATCCACAAGGAATGTCCAGTTTTTCAAAGGTCACCAAAGCAGAGATAACTATGCTAAAAGAACTTAGAATGCAGTCTAATGAGCAGAAACAAGAGCTGACTTCTGAAAGGTCAGCCTGGAGTCAAAATGTTGTTTCTGAATATACGTAGATGTTAAATAAACCTGGAGCTAGGCCACACTGTAAAAAGAGTGTGCTTCAGGCCCTCAACCCAGACTGAAAACAAGTACTGGAAAACAATCAAATGAAAATGCAACTAGATCTGTGAATACTCACAATCTGGGCCTGGAAGATACAGTTTCAAGGACTTTTCATCTTTTCTACCCTAGAGCAGAAACCAGCCATCTCTGTGTACAATCAAATTCCACATATGTCAATATAAGATGAGAAAATGATGCTTATAAAGTTATTTCCAGTATATAAAAAGAAATTTTAGAGATATTTGAAGAGTATATAAGCATTAATTCAAAAAAGAACTGAACAGATTATATAATGTAGATAAACACAGAAACGGTATTGTGTATCAGATTAAAGCTCTATGATCTCATTTGTTCTCCCATTTGAATGCTCAATACACGATAGACATGGTAAGAGAACAAATCAAAACTGCATATGCCTGATACCGAGATGCAGAAAAATGAACTGCAGTACTCAAGGGCTAGAATTTACATGAGCACCAAGATGAAGCACAAACTTATATTTTTAGAAATATTTTTAGAGACATTCAAACTTCCCATGAGGTGTTATTAATTTCTTCCATATCCTCCAATGCATTGTGAGAAAACTGCTAGTAATATAATTTTTATATCAAATGGTAGATAGCTACAAATAATGGAGCATAAGCTTCTAAAGGGCAGGAATGTATGAGCTCCACTTTCGCAGGTTTAAGAGCAGCAGCCCCCTTTGAGGCAATAGTTGAAAATCCCAAACTATTATTACCTTTTAGAGTTCAGAAAGATGCGTGTTAGGAATGCTCCAAACACTGGCTATAGTATTAGATATTTTAACATGTCCGGATTCTAGATGTCCTCCACATACTTATATAAGTTCATATTAAAATGATATTTTAATATTAAAGTCTGTTACTATAAAGACACATAGTTATGTTTTATATTCTGCTTGACTCATGCTTATACATTAATCTTATTGAAGCAAACAGCTATACGCAGCAATCAAAAACAGAGACTAGTTAGGAAAAACTGCATCCTGAGATTCTCCAACTACAGACCTAAAAATACACTCTCTAATATCCTTCTTCATTTGTCCTTGTTGTGGAATATTATTTTAACTAGACAAAGATGTGTTACATTTGTTTATGCTGCAGAATATAAATTTAACTGTGTAAAGGTGTGATACTTTAATTTGTGCTGCATTTGTTTTGGGATGTAAGGGTGTGTGTTTAATTATATAAAGATGTGTTGCATCTGTTTGAGGCACCTTGCCAGCCTGAGGCACCTGATTGGGGTAACAAAAACTGAAAGATCAATAGCTAGGCAGGAGAGGGGTAGGAAGGGCTGTTGGGAGAGGAAATCTGGTCTCCAGTAGGAAAAAAAAAAAAAAAGGAAGAACAAGATGTCAGAGGAGGAAAGAACAAGGAAGTGGCCTAGGGCAAGAAGCCAGGCAGAGGACAAACAGGCCTACATAGAGAAGCAGTGAAAGTAAGATATGCAGAAATAAAAAAGGAAATAAAAACCAAGACAAAAGGTAGATGAAGGCAAACATGTCAAGTCAGAAGAGCTAGTCAGAAACATGCCGAAGCTATGCCAAGCATTCAGAACTAATAATGGTCTCTGTGTCATGACTTGGGAGCTAGTTGGTGGCCCAAAAGAAAATGCCTGGTATAGTCCTTCACAGATGTTATAACACATGTTAGAAATTAGAATTACTTTAACTGATATATTTGGAAGTTCTTTTAAAAGAAATAGAAAAGTAACTATAACTATTTTAGAAAACTGTTAACTGGGTTAAGAATGTTAATAAATGTGCTTGGGGTGTGGAAAGACACTGAAGCGGCAGAACGAGCAAAATCAACCCACCGTATAAACACTGACTCATTTCTATATTGCCAGTGACAAATTTCAAATAACAATGATGAGAACTCGTGGACGATTTTATTTGCTTTAATATTTTATCAAATCTAAACTCTTCATATGGGGAAGAAATTTCTCCAATTTTAAAATTAAAATAATCCTCTCTCTTTCTTTCCTTAATTTTCTGAGACAGAAAATGAGGACCAACTAATTTTAAAATTTCTGTAACTGACCTGAAGAAAACTACAGGAAAGACATTACTTTTTCTTTTTTCATATTCAGAGAAGATTGCATTGACTTTGTAGGAGCCATAAGAAAGCAACCCTCTGACTGACCACAGGAACAAACATGGCCAATAGCTCCCGGCTCCCACTATCTCTGGGGCACACATTGGCTTCTGAACAGAAGTCATGGCCTCTTCATAGACTCCACTCTGAGGGCATCTGAATAAACACATCAGATAAACAGATATACAGTAAATACTGAACTGTGGCTCAACCTTACAATGCCTTTGCCCAGCTCTCCTGGCTCTCCAGGTAGTGGAAACCTTCCCAACAGTCCTTCCTTCTCTCCCTCCAGTCAGATCTTTACTTAAGACAGTTCTCTGAGGGGCCTCCAAACCGCTCCTCAGAAGCCCTAACAGAGAGCTCCCCTGGGCTCCTGAAGATCCATATCTTTAGATTATCTGAAGAATCAGATAATCAGAAATAACAATTTGATCCTTTGTTCTGAGTGTTAACACTTTTCTCACTTTTCCTTGGATTCTCTGTCTGTGACCGTGCTCTGCATTTTCCAGTGTTGCCAGAGAGACCTGGAACAGCTTTCCTGTAGTAAATGTTGAAGACACCAAATGCTGAACTACTGCTTTCTTTAGTTTCCTTGGAACTTTTATCCTAGACTAGAGAAATACCATCTATAACCACATTCAGAACTGAATCGATGTTTTCAGGATAATGGAAAAAAACTCCAGCCGGGCGGTGGTGGTGCACACCTTTAATCGCAGCACTCGGGAGGCAGAGGCAGAAGGATATGTGAGTTCGAGGCCAGCCTGGTCTACAAGAGCTAGTTCTAGGACAGGCTCCAAAGCTACAGAGAAACCCTGTCTCGAAAAGCTTAAAAAAAAAAAAAAACTCAAGATATTGTGATTGGGTAACAGAATAAATGTATTTAATGCAATTGAACTGTATGCTAAAAATCTGTATAAAATGGCAGATTTCATCTTATATCTACATATTTTACTCCAATGAAGGTAAACTAAAAAGAACAGTATCTATGTTCTTCAAGATGAAATTATGACCTGAGTTATTTTAGAAAAGACTAAGTGGTCCAGGGGAAGAAGAGACAAGCCCAGCTGCTTTTCAGTCTGAGTACAGCCAATCAAATTTTTGGAAGTATAGAGGCAGTTAAATATGAGGATTTAAGTATGTTTTAAGTGAGCAAGTACACAAACTAAGGCTATCCATTCACATCAAAGCATCAGGACAATAACTCTTCTCTCAGAGACAAGTTTCCCAAGCTTTCCCCTTCCCCAGACTTGCTCGCTAACCAAACATTTCTTCCCCCATAATTTAGAATCTTTGGACACCATGATTTATTTTTACAATTAATTAATATAGAAGAAGTAGTTTTATGCCACAAGAGCCAAAGTAGTAAGGGTTTCTAATGAATTTGAATCTAAATTCAAAGTACAATGAACACATCACAGAACTCTAAAAACATCACAAATAAGACAAAGCAAGAGAGAAAGTGGCACCAGAGAGTCATTTGTTTGTGTCTATTGCACGACAACTCCCCAAAGTCATTCTCAATCTTTCAGGAATTACAGAAGCAGCACCAGTGTATTTTGTTCTAAACAACTCTATCTCAAACCACCTTAGAGAGCAGAGGTGGTGTCTTATTACCAGTCAAAGAAAAGGTAAGCCTAATTCAATGTCCCCCTTTAGTTATACTTACAGTACATTTGGAAAGACTATAGTTCCATAGTCTCAATGACGCTTTCCTATAACACAATCTGCCATCACTATCAAAATACCCCTGCCCATTTGATCACCATTAACACAATGTTACTGAAACTGTATTTTACAGCAAAAGGTAACTCCAGCCCCTTCAAGCCTCCTGCAAAAGAGCTTTCCACATCTTTGGGTGTCTGCCATAAAGCACCTCCTACAACTCTCAGTCTACCATCTGTGAGATGGGTGAACCGCACAGGCAAAAGAGAAGGGTCAGCAGTCTCCAGAAAGATGTTCCAAGAAGACAGAGAATCAGGCATGTGGAAGATTGATGTCTCCACACAGTCCTTTCCACTTAAGATCCTAAGTGAGAGATCTTCTTAAGAAGAATGACACTTTCCAAGATGTACTAGATACATCGTCACAATTAAATGTTACGTGGAAAGCATGTAATTAATTTGATGAGGGATTACAGATAATCGGGAAAGATGTTGAAATATTTATAGGAACACTACACCAGAAGCACTTGGGAGACTCTGAAGTAAATCTTGTCTACCTTAGAAGCTAGGAAACTTCCTAGAAGGAAAGGTTGATTCACCATTTGCCAATAGGCCGCTATCTTTACAAACAACCAAGATTGATGTGGGAGTGTCATATATCTGTTGTTTCATTGGTTAGTTAATAAAGAAACTGCTTGGCCTGTTAGGTTAGAACATAGGTGGATGGAGTAAACAGAACAGAATGCTGGGAGGAAGAGGAAGTGAGGTTAAGATGCCTCAGGCAGACGCCATGCCTCTCCTCTCCAGGGCAGACACGATGAAGCTCCAGCCCAAGATGGACGTATGCTAGAATCTTCCTGGAGGGTCATCACCTCGTGGTGCTACACACATTAATGGTGGTGGGTTGATAAGGATATGAGAGTTGGCCAGTAGGAGGCTGAAGCTAATGGGCTAAGCAGTGTTTATATGAATACAGTTTGTGTGCTGTTATTTCGGGGCATAAGCTAGCCAGGCAGCCGGGAGCTGGTGGCAGGAACACTGCCCGCAGCTCCTTCTACACAAGATAGAATGGCTTAGTTCTGATTTAAGTTGAAGGGAACAATGATACCACATCAGCTATGGACAGCACTCTGGTCAGCTTCAACTCTCTAGCGGGGGTTAACACATAAGACAGTACTCCTTAGGATATGGCTTGTTTTGCAAACACCTTCTGCAAATAGCTCAAACATATACACGGTATGATCTTCACAGGATAGGAAATTGGGCTGACAGAGCTTATACTGGGCCGATGGCTATTAAATCTTTCATGGACTAGGCTCAGTGAATAAAGTACTTTCCCTACAAACAAGTCCAGAACAAAGGTACCTCCCCTTGTGGCTATAGGAATTACAGCATACTGTTCACACAATCTAGAGGATATTTACAGAAAAAATAGTCACGTATCCACCAAAAAAGAAAATTAAAGTCACCTTTTGAACCCTAAGATGAATTTTTCCAATGAATTCCTAAAAATTAATCATTTGTGATTAACAGAAAAATTTCAACAAATGTTGCAATCTAGGGCAATGCTTCTGATGACTCAGCAGAGTACAGCTTTAGCTATAAGATAAAGAAGATCCATATACAAAAAAAGAAAAAGAATAAGGAAAGAAGCTAAAGCATGAATTAGAATTAATGAATTAATATACTCTGATTCCAATCTTCCTCTAAGAAGGATGTTGCCAGCATAAAGGGACAATCAGAGGGAGATGGGATAATGTGACAGGCACTTTGGTTCTTCCAAGACAGGTGTGGGAAGTTTGTCTGCCCAAGCATTCCCAGGTACAGTTTGAGCAGCAACGGAAGTGGATTTTCTATCGGGACATTGCTGTGGTGTGCCTTTTCTTCTCTGCACCTAGTTGAGTGGTACGTTACTTACATAAACTCCCTGAGCCTTCCAGAATTTCTACAAAGTACTCAGGGTCATTTGCTGCACAAATGGCGCTAAGCGAATTAGGCTGTTTGCAGCTGAGCATCTCTTTCTGATAGATTTGAAAAGAAAAACTATTGTACATTTACTTCAAATCTAATGTTTTTGCCTTTAATCTATTTCCTAAAAATAAAACTCAGGCCTGAAATATAATCTTTAAATCATCTCAGGCATGTTCTCTGCAGTTTCTCTCCAGAAAATATCAAAAGGAGGAAAATTTGCTTCCTTCTATCATAATCACAGGCAGAAAAACTATCATTATTATTAGAATACAAATAAATACCTAACAATTTCCCTTTAAGACACGCATTATCATAAATGTTTATCAATAAAAGATCCTCATTATTCTTTATTAACTACCAATTTAGAAGAAAACAATTGGGTTCTACTTTATTTAGTTATAAAAAATATTATTTTCAATTTGGTAATTTGCTAATATCACCCACACTAGTACATTTCAATAATACAAATTACACAGCTAATAAAATAAAATAGGCATTTAGAACAACAGCCTTATTTCTGGAAAATTCAGAAGTATACCAGAGATGAGAGTGGTTTTCGATATTACTATAATACGCTTGATAAGTTTTAATGGAACTGAAAAGCGCATACCCAGTAATATCCCCCAAAATAAATGTGCTTTCCCTTTTTACTTGGGGGTGGGGGTAGTAAATAAGTTTTCTGAAAGATGATACCTTTTTTTCTCTTTCATATATTTACACAAGTTCAAAATGATATTCACAGCATCTTCTAAATTTTGGCCAAGAGTCAAAAAGAAATGCATTTAAACTTTGGAACTTGCCCACAAAGACATGAGGCCAACCCTGGCAGTTGATGGGACAGACACCTTAAACCAAAGGGTTGGGAAAGTCAGGCAGATTTGAAATGATTCTTCAGTTTATGAACTTGTTCAGTGGGACCAAGGTCAATGCCTCTGGCAAGGGATGAAGTTGTCAGCAAGACAACTCATCTAACTGGCACCAGTCCCTTCCACCACTTTTCAATCTCTGGGGCACAGTGTACAGAACTTAAATTCTGGGTTTTTAATTAGCTCAATGAAGGTGATAAGAAGACTCCAAGGATGTCGCCTATTTAGAATCAACCGTTCCAAGAGAACCCTTGTGATCTGTTCCTGAATTGCCTTGCTATTTACCTTGGCAAAAAGGTATAGCATGGTGCAGTTGAAGTAGTAGTGAGTGTGGCTGTTTGGTTACCGCAACTGGTTTGCAATTGCATTTAAGAAGAGATAATGACCCTCAGTGTCTAAGTCCACTGATGTGGGATTTTTCTCTGTATGCTGTGATCACCACTGATAAATAAAGGAACTGCTTTGGGCCTATAGCAGAGCTATAGGGGAACAGAGTTAGGCAGGGGAAACTCAACTGAATCCTGGGAGAAAGGAGGTGGAGTCAAGAGAAGCCATGTAGACCCGCATGAGAGAAATGCCAGAACTTTACCAGGTAAGCCACAGCCACGTGGGAATACACAGATTAATAGAAATGGGTTAAATTAAGATGTAAGAGTTAGCCAGTAAGAAGCTAGAGCTAATGGGCCAAGCAGTGGTTTAATTAATACAGTTTCTGTGTGGTTATTTCAGGTCTAAGCAGCAAGGAACTAACTAGCAGCCTCCTTGCAACATCTATACTGGAAATTGTTATGAATACATTGTAAAGACAGAAAGAATTGAATATGAATGGCATTAAAAAAACATTTCACTTCGTGATGAAAACTAAACTATAAAAACCATGTCAAGAAACTTATTTCAATGTATGTAAAACACCAAAAACTTAGCAATACTAATAACTATAACAAAATATACAGTTACCGCATACCTTTGGTAATGGCTTTCTAAAAGCCAACTCAAGTGCAAGCGGTCACTCATACCTTGGCAAAAAGTTCTCAAGAACTCTATCAAACACTTGATTGATACATCTGCCAAAGGACCATGTTGCTGCAAGTACCCTTCCACTAACCACTTATCAACAAACAAGGCAAGTAAGTCATAATTTAAAAATTAATCAACTCTAAAAATGCTATAAGGAGGATCATGTAAAATAGTCAAAAGATATAACAGATCCAAATATCTAACAAGAAGCTACTGATAAATAAAACGTGGCATAACAGTGCAACAGAAAAACAAAGTGACATTTTTAAAAATGAGATAGTGAGACATTCCAACATGGAAAAAAAATAAACTAACTATTCAGCAGATAATAGAATCTAGTCATGTGGTGGGCATTTGGGAGGCCAAGGCAGATGGTTCTCAGTGAGTCTGAGACAAGCTTGGTCTACACATTGAGTCCCAGAATAGTAAGAGACAGAGCTAGGGAGACCCTGTCTGAAAACTACAACAAACTCCCTGAAAAATTCTAATCATGCAGCACCAGGTATTATACGCTCTGTGTATGTGTAATAGCTGCCATATGCAAATCTCTCTACACAGAAAAAAGTGCCCTAGAACTAAATAGAACAACAAAATTAAAGAGTTATAGTTAAAGAAAGATTTTATTTAGGAGGACTAAAAATAATCTTAAATTGATATAGCTAAAGGTATATCTCAATATAACAAAGACCTGACCCAAACCACCCTATAAAATCCCTACATAGGTACATGGCATGATATATAGACTTCACGCAAATAAAACTTTTTTTAAACATTTAAACATTACTAAAGGTGTTTATCAGCTGTAAGAGTTCTTTGGTGGAGTTTTGGGGGTCGCTTATGTACATTATCATATCATCTGCAAATAACGAAAGTTTAACTTCTTCCTTTCCAATTCGAATCCCCTTGATCCCCTTATGTTGTCTTATTGCTATTGCTAGAACTTCAAGCACTATATTGAAGAGGTATGGAGAGAGTGGACAGCCTTGTCGTGTTCCTGATTTTGGTGGGATGGCTTTGAGTTTCGCTCCGTTTAATTTGATGTTAGCTGTCGGCTTGCTGTAAATAGCTTTTATTATATTTAGGTATGTCCCTTGTATCCCTAATCTCTCCAAGACTTTTATCATAAAGGGATGTTGAATTTTGTGAAATGCTTTTTCAGCATCTAATGAAATGATCATATGGTTTTTTTCTTTCAGCTTATTTATATGAAGGATTACATTGATAGATTTTCGTATGTTGAACCAGCCCTGCATCTCTGGGATGAAGCCTACTTGATCAAAATGGATAAGTTTTCTAATCTGTTCTTGGATTCGGTTTGCCAGTATTTTATTGAGGATTTTTGCATCAATGTTCATGAGTAAGATTGGCCTGTAATTCTCTTTCTTGGTTGAGTCTTTGTGCGGTTTTGGTATCAGAGTAACTGTAGCTTCATAAAAGGAATTTGGCAATGACTCTTCTGTTTCTATATTGTGAAATGCATTAAGGAGTATAGGTATTAGGTCTTCTTGGAAGTTCTGGTAGAATTACGCATTGAAGCCATCTGGTCCTGGGCTTTTTTTGGTAGGGAGGTTTTTGATAACAGCTTCTAATTCTTCGCGACTAAAAGGTCTATTTAGATTCAACCACTTTGGAAATCAATGTGGAGGTTTCTCAGGAAATTCGGGATCAACCTGCCCCAGGACCCAGCAATACCAATCTTGGGAATATACCCAAGAGATGTCCTATCATATTACAAAAGCATTTGTTCAACTATGTTCATAGTAGCATTATTTGTAATAGGCAGAACCTAGAAACAACCTAGATGTCCTTCAATGGAAGAATGGATGAAGAAAGTGTAAAATATGTACACATTGGAGTACTACTCAGCGGTAAAAAACAATGACTTCTCGAATTTTGCATGCAAATGGATGGAAATAGAAAACACTATCCTGAGTGAGGTGTCCCAAACACAAAAAGATGAACATGGGATGTACTCACTCATAATTGGTTTCTAGCCATATATAAACGACATTGAGTCTATAATTTGTGATCCTAAAGAAGCTAAATAAGAAGATGAACCCAAAGAAAAACATCTAGTTATCCTCCTGGATATGGGAAGTAGACAAGATTGCCGAGCAAAAATTGGGATCTTGGGGATGGGGTGGGATAGGGGTAAGGGGAGATGGGGAGAGAAATGTGAGAAGGGGAGGATGGGGGGAAATTGGGGAATTGGGATGGTTGGGATAAAGGAAGGATGGATATGGGAGCAGGGAAGTATATATCTTAATTAAGGGATCCAGCTTAGGGTGGGCAAGAGACCTGAACCTAGAGGGGCTCACAGGTGTCCAGGGGGATGTCCCCAGTTAGTGCCTTGGGCAGCTGATGATAAGGAACCTGGAATGGCCCTATCCTATAACCACACTGATCAATATCTTGCATATCACCATAGAACCTTCATCGGACGATGGATGGAGATAGAGACAGAGACCCATATTGGAGCACCGGAATAAGCTCCCAAGGTCCCAATGAGGAGCAGACGGAGGGAGAACATGAGCAAGGAAGTCAGGACCATGAGGGTGCACCCACCCACTGAGACAGAGGGACTGATCTACTGGGAGCTCACCAAGGCCAGCTGGACTGGAATTAAAAAAGCATGGGATAAAACCGGACTCTCTGAACAATGAGGACTGATGAGAAGCCAAAGACAATGGCACTGGGGTTTGATCCTACTTCATGTTCTGGCTTTGTGGGAGCCTAGCCAGTTTGGATGCTCATCTTCCTAGACCTAGATGGAGAGGGGAGGACCTTGGACTTTCCACCTGACTGCTCTTCCGTCTGGAGAAGGAGGGTGAAAGGACTGGGGAGAGAGGGAATGGAGTGGGAGGAAGGGGAGGGAAATGGGAGGATGGGAGGAGGCGGAAATTATTTTTTCCAAGAAAAAATAAAAAAAAAAATTACAGGAGATTGGGCAAGGATGGCAAATGCCTTTAATCCCAGTACTAGGGAGGCAAAGGCAGATGGATTTCTGGGCGTTTGAGGCCAGCCTCATCTATAGAGTGAGTTCCAGGACAGGCTCGAAAGCTACAGAGAAACTCTGTCTCAAAAAACAAAAAAAAAAAAATTACCAGAAAACTTCTAATTTTAATACATACAATTTTTGAAAGGCATTGAAGTCTTAATCTTGAGATAGGGAGAAAATGTAGAATCAGATTAAAGAGACATTAAAATTGGCACCAGATGATAAAGGAGCAATGAAACCAAAGGACATGCAAAGACTTGGAAAATAGGTAAGAAGGAAAAGTAAGAAACAAAAATTAATAGGCAGGACAGGAGGTGGAAGAGACGAGGCAGAAAAAAGCAAAGAGGTAAGAGGAGTAAAGCAAGGAGACAGGAGTCAAAACAAAACACAGCATCCCTGGTCTGGAAGGTAGGACCACTATTAAAGAATGCAGGTGAGCCCCAATTCCTTGTCCTCCACAAGACAAGAGCCAAGGTTCTGGAAGCAGGAACCAAACAATAGAGACCCTTTATCCTGATCTTCAATCCTGGTATTGCCATGAATACTAACAACAAGGTTCCAACTGAGCCACTCATAGCATGGCATATGATATTACAGAAAAAGTTCATTAGTTTCACAGTTCAAATATCATCTGATTTTTCTTGAAATATCATGTATAAATTTTAATTTGATATTTTTAAGTTTTAAGATTCTGCTCTACTATTATTTTCACATTTAGAAACAAATGAACAAGAGTCATAGTGAAGATAGGCCTCCTTTTAAACAACCATACTTCATATATGCAAATCATTTTATATTGTTTAGTGTGCATATCCATCATGTCATTCTGCGCACTAGTAAGTAAACAGTGCAGAGAGTTAGATCACTCAAGAATCCTTTTAAATTTCCCAAGGAGCTACGCCACCTCAAGGATTAAGTCTGGAATGGAGAATTAGATGTGAATATTTCTTTATGGTTAATGCTGGGCTTGATGGCACAGCTATTATCCCAGCACTCAGAAAGTAGAAGCAGGAAAATTGTCACCAAGTTCACGGCGTATCAGGGCAATATACAAATTTGATCATAACAATTAGGGCATCTTTTTTACTTCTTTTAATCAATACTTTATAAAGTATTTTTATGTTTGCATAATGAAATGGCTAAAGTTATCTACAACTGTGAGGAGGGGAATACCTTGAAGAATGATCTACTTCCTTGAACCTCGATAATATTTGCAGAAATTCTCAATTTCAATTATAAGTTCTACAATAATGACAAACCATAATTCATATAATTCAAAAACATTGCCTTACATTAACATTAATTACTAAACAATCACAGGACTATTATGATAAGGTCTGTAGAAGAATCTGTAGGTTTAAAGTTGGAAAATCTTTAAAAGCCTAAGGAAGGGCTCATGGCTATTCACCAAGACATTTGTAAGATGTTACAAGAACACAAAACAAGCATTCATTAAGTATAAAAACTAAAAAGGCTTCACACTTATATGATGTTTACATAAAAGTCAATCACAAAACAGCTTCCAAGAATACACCTGATATGTCGCTCAGAACTAGATTTTTAAAACATAAAATGTACCTGCAGTTGTACTGAATTGTGCCGAAGGCCTTCAACAATGGGAAAAAATCTGTCAATTTTTCTTTCTTCTCCAGCTGAAGTCAAGGCTTCTAAAACTTCTTCAAGGCTATCAGAAATTTGGAGTCTATTAATTAAATAGCAAGGATCAAATAACAAAAATGCCATGCAATCACTTTACCATGCTAATTAATAAAACATGAGTTCATTACTATAAGTTCATACTAACTGTACAAAATAGCAGGATTCATGGTGACATTTCCGTGCATACAAAGAATGCATTTATCACATTCAGCTTCCCTACAAATCCCGTTACCCACTCCTCCCTCTGTTCAGGTTTTTAACATCTTTGCTAACTTTACCATCTTCTACTTTTACATCAGACCCTTTTCCCCGACTGGTATCTACTTGAGGGAGGATCAGCATGTTTTGCCGTGTGCTCTAGCATGTATTTTGATTTATTTATTTCTGGCCAATACCCTGCAAGGTGTTGACCAAGCACCTATGAAACACCACAGGTCAGGACTAATTTGAAATATTTTTGCCACTTTAGGTTCACACTGGATTCTTATTTATACTATTTTATTGAAACATAAAACTATACCACATAATGGGACATTTCAATGCATGCTGGTGCTGTGTAATATAAAATGAGGAAAAGCATGTATATCTCCCCAAATAAGTCATTCTCTCAGGATAGCAGCATTTAAAACCTATTCTTCTACCTTCTTGTAAAACATACATTATCATTTTCTAGAATCAACATCCCATGGATTGTAATGTATGTAAACTGTATGCAGTGTGTATATTATAAGCCATTATAAATAAGAAAGTAGGCAGAAAACAGTTGAACAACTTGTTCAGTCTAACATCTACTTCTCCAAAGTGCTGAAGCATGGATCTAAACTCTGGCAGCCTGTGAAGGCTAAATATCTAAAATGCCCTCAGTCAACACATAATGTTCCTCAAATAATGAAACTGTGACAGTCAAAAACAAACAGTAGCACAATACAATAAATAGGTAAATCTAAACTACAGTATTTGTGAAAAGACCATTTTCCCTTTTTAAAATAAAAAGTATAAATTCTTTAGCTGTGAATAAAAATATGCAGCCCTAAATGTTATTTGAATCACTCTGACATTTATTCCAATGTCAAGAAAGTACAAAAATAATACAGAAGGGCTGAGAATCGAATTCAGTAGTAGACTGCTTGCCTAGCTTGTGTGAGGCCATAATTTGACTCCCAGAACTAAAGAAGTAGGAGGAGGAGAACAATACATGTGAAAAAAGATGAAGAAAGAAGAGAAGGGGAAGAGAACAGAAAGAGGAAAAATAGCAGAAAGAAAAGAACAGGATAAGAGTCTAGGAGGAATAAGGGTAAAGAGAAACAAGAGAATAAGGAGGGAAGAAGAGAAAGGAGGAACCGAAAGGAATGGATAACAAAGACTAAAATGAAAGACAGGAGTCTTTCTGAGTCATGCATCAATATACATGCATACAGGGCACATACCAACTCTTAGGGCACACCAAAATCTAAGCAAACTTTCTAGATCGAGAAAATACTGAACCTGGATGTCTGGCTTTTTCCATACCTGGGGTCACAGGTCAGACTAGGTAAATGACTTCTCTAGACACACAGAACATGTGCATAAAGGCTCAGGTTCAGAGTGGTGTGTACCTGGGCAACCACAGCCACCAAGTCAGCTCAACACCACCTAACTAGCAGGATCGCCCCAAGACTGACTCTCACATGTGTTAGAAAGGACTCAGGCTAAGTTCACATTGTAACAATACATTAGGAGCCCTGGGGATTGCATGCTGAGAACGGCTCAACTCCTAATGTCAGGGAAGAGTTCATCTCCTAGGAAGAACTTTCCAGCAGCTCTGACAGCAGAAGAATCTACGTTTGTTTTGTTTCCACACACTTCTTGCTCGACACTCCAATTCTTCCTCTATTTAAGCAAAGCTAACATCCAGTACCCTCCAGATACATGTGAGATAAATCCCTGGATACTGTGGCCAGTGCACACTCGATGAACACGTCTCCCTCTGGTTTTCGCCATCACTTATCTCTTTAAATGGCTTATGGGAAACAGGGTCAAGCCAAGGTCTTTGGACATGATTGAGTCAGGCTGTTTCAATTCTCTGGAAACTATGAGCACTGTCTTTATTCTTATGGTTTTTTGGTTTACTCGTTTTTTAAAACATTTTAAAGGGCTACTTATAATTAGAATCCTAATCTTACCTAAGGTGTTGGGGTGTATACTTTATCACCAGGATATATGCTGAGTGGCTGATTAGGTACAACCTTGTAGCCAAGTCTTGAAGCTTCAATGTGTTTTAGACTATAACCCATTCAACTCAACTGATCTGTCTTACATATAAATTGTCAAAAAGCAATGTACTTATCATTAGAAGAGGTAAGCATGACTTACAATTCCAATTATATATATAAATATATGTAAAATTAGATAATAAAAAATACCCCATTTGTACATTTTCACCCTCTACTTTGAATTTTTATTAAGGGGTGAGCTTAAAGAAGTTTAAAAACAACAAGATGAGGAAATCAGTTGTTCATGAAATTATTTTAGTCCCTAATTAAAAATTTGATTAGCAAAATATTTGAACAAATATTTTAATTATACAAATAAGAAACCAAACTAACTGCGCAGACATATATTAACACTGAGGTTGTATGCTTCTGTACATGACAATGCAGGAGACACAGGGAGGCTTACATGCCCTCCTCCCCTACGATGCAGGAGACACAGGGAGACTTACATGCTCTCCTCCCCTACAATGCATACTGCAGAAAGAAGCTTCACCACATCCGCCATCATATTGGGCTGCTTAGGATCCATGGCTTTCGCCAACAAGGAAAGACTCCTCTCTTCACTCATAATTCTTTCTAAGCCATACTGCAACAATAGAAAATGAGTTAAATGTTAGGAATTATTTGGAACGATGGTGCATAAATTTTAAAAATTATACTTTTACCTCTAAAAAAGACAAAGTATGAGGACCTTGTAACACCATAAAAATTTCCCAAGTATTACTATTATATTAAGAGTGATGAGAATCTACCAAATGCAAAAAAAATCCATGAAGAAATAAGGGATTCTCAACATTAACGTACAACACAAATACTAAAATAGTCACGGAGGACAGGGCAATCTCTGCGCTAAGAAAGAAAGTGGGTAAAAGTGACAAGCAAACACACAGATCAGCACTGTACAATCAAAAGATAGGATAAACCAAAGAATAATCTATGTCATTTTCATGAAACAAACTAAACACTTTAAATAGAGTTAACCCAGTGTATGAAAGTATTATTGTTATAACATAGAAACTATGTAGAACACTTTTATTTTCCTTAAGACTGAATATCAAGTTGCATTTTCTAATTACACCACATCTGAATTCAGACTAGACACTTTCAATTGTTCAAAGCCCAAGTGGCTGCCACAAGACAGTACAGGTCTAGATCTGAACCTAGTATATAAATACACAAAGGCAAAGGACAATTTATAAAGGAGCTGTGTAGAAACTCCCATAACAGAAATATGTATTCTGAGCACAATGGTACTTTTAAACAATAAACACGTTCAAAATGATTTGTTGAAGGATAAAGTTTATGTGATACTGCCATAAAGTCACATCCAATTAGAATATAAGTAATTATATTAAAGGCATATTATCTTAAGGAAGTATGTATTATCTCTTGGCATACCAGTAATCTGCATCATCAGTATAAAAATGCAATAGAAGACATCAAATAATACTTCTACCTCCCATGTAATTTGGATGATCTTTCTCCATAGTATAAAACTTGTAGATCAAGTAACTACTATAAATGATCACAGGAACATTAATCCCAACTACACACCTACCAATTATGGCTGAAAAATGGCTATAAATCTAAGTATCAAAGTCAAAACACTAACAAGGTTAAACACAAATGCTTTATTATAAAATTGGGTTTGTAATGTTATTATCACATATATTAGCATTAATAGAAAAAGAGAAAAAAGCAAACTTGACATTGTGCAGAAACAGTGCATTTGCTGGAAAATACTATGGTGAAGAGATGTGACAGAGGGAGGGCAAGCAGAAGAGGCAAGACCCCAGAAATGAAAGTGGTAGGAGTTCCTTCTTATTCATGGGAAAGGGTTTACAGACAATTAAACTGGTCAGAAAAAGGCTCACTGTTCTGATGTTCTGAACTACAAGCTGAGACTTCAAAAGCTGGCACAGAGAGAAGAGCCACACCATGCCTTGGTAGTATTGCAGAAAATTGTCAGTAATATAGGAAGCACCCTTTGGACAGACTCAGAAAGACAAAGATTAGCACGCTCTGTACTGAGAAAACCATTGATAGATGAAAGCTTGTCTCTAGTGCCTGCCTTCCAGATTCACAGTCAGGCGGCTCTCTAGGCTCCTGATAATCTGGGATGGCTGCAGTCAGACTTCCTACCATTTCCATTTCCCAGCCCCACCCCAATTCTAACTCCTGGGTGGGAGGGCTGGATATGAGCGCACTCTGATTTTATGCTCTGACCACAATCCTGTGACACCAAAGGCATGACCTCTAATTTTCTCAATAAAAAATATAATAAAATAAAATAGAAGAGCTCATTTGGTGAATAGAATGAGGCCATATTACCACTTTTTCATAACTATTACTAAACAAGGAACTGTCATATACTTCAATAAAATTATGTATGCAAAGACTTTAAAAAGAGAAAAATTGACTGTGAGAAATAGTTCACTTACCAGTGCTAGCATCAAAGTTCTTTTAATGAAGGCTTTTAAAATGAGAGCGCTATCACCAATTTGAGAAGGTCTAAAAGGTATCTTTCCTGAATGTCAAGGACCCACTTGGGATAATATGATAACTGGCCTGTTGTAAACCCAGAACCAATGCTGTGTTCTCTTAGCATTCCACAGAAGGCCTATTGTTACCTAACAGAATTCCAGGCAGCTGAAGATAATATCTTTAGCTAAGGGAAGGTAAATACTCTCATCCCTGACAAAACAGAAAACATCAATACTGTATGACAACTGGGGATAAGCAACAATCAATGGTATGTGTATCCCAACAATGGCAAAAATATGAGGGATGAGGATAGCTTTAACAGCAAGACTCTCATTGTCAATGGGCATAGAATTCAATCCCCAAACCCCTTTCGAAAACAAAGTCTTCCTTTGTATGCCTCCATATTTTAAAAGATTCATTTAAAAATTACTTTTTTCTTTTTCTTTTTTTTTAATATCGGTCAACTACTTTCGTGCCTAAGCCCTCAGAGTCTAGAAGAGGGAGTCAGATGCCCTAGAATTGGAGCTATGGATAGTTGTGAGCCATAATGTGGGTGCTGAGAATCGAACCTAGAACCTCTGGAAGAGGATATAAAGTTTTACACAACTGAGCCAACTCTCTAGCCTTAAAAAAAATACTTTTAGTTCCATTTAATGTGATAAACAATTCATTTTGACAAGATGCCACAGTCATTCATATTAATGACATAAGTGATGGTAGCAAATAATCCTAAAGGCTATATAGTTTCCTCATTAAAATGAAATCCAGTGAAGACTTCACAGTGACATGGTAAAGTGCACATCTATATAGCTGATTAAATGAAGCTTAAGAAAACTAACAACAACCTTGAATTGATAATATGACCAGCACTTTGCAAAATAGAGTCTATATTTTAAAATATTAATCCCAAGTGTCAGTGACTAAATTTTCTGTTTTATTAACCTACGTGCCATTATCAAATTCAAATGCAGTATTTTATGGCTCTATATAAACTATAAGAAATAAAATCTACTATGACTAAAACCAAGTAAGGAATGTGATTTTCTAAATAATAATTTATTTTAGCCATTAGTCTTCTCAAATTTAACTTTGGTCACATACACCTCCTTGGTTTAAAAGAGGCACACCTGCAATTCCTTCCTTTGAGCTTCATGCCACCAGGAAAATTCCTCTACTACAGCCTCACTTTTTATAAAGGCCTCTAAAAAACAGCTCAACTTGCATGGTGGAAACAACCCTTTACAAGGAGTTTCTCATCCTTCCAGTGCCTACTCTTAAAGAACATGCAGACAACCTACTTCACATAACACAGCAAAATTCTTTAAAAAGGGGTCTACTCCTCAGGCAATCTCCTTGGGAAGTATCAAGGTGGGAAAAAGTAAACAACACTCTATGAATTTAAAAAAAAAAAAAAAAAAACTAGAAAATTGTAAAAGTGACTCAGCAGAAAGACAACTGTCTCCAAACCTGAGGACCTGGGTTCAGTCCCCAGAACCCACATGGAAAAAGAAGAGAATCAATTTCCACAGGCTGTCTTGTTTCTTCCACACTGACCCTGTGGCACAAGGGCACAGACACACATGATCATGGCATAAACAAGTGTTTAAAATAACTAAACAGGAAACTCAGCAGAATGCTTTCACAAAAAACAAAATTAGAAAACAAAAACAGTTGCTATAACAAAATTAAATACTAACAATTTAAGGATGTATATATTTAACCCTCCAGATGTTTATCTTTAAAGAAAAAGGCAAAATATGCTTCATTAAAATTTGCCAAACATGTACGTCTTTTCTATAGAACATGATCACACATCACAAGAGCATACATAACCTTTGCTCCCCTGATATCCAACAACTGACATACCTATCATTACATCACACATCAGGAGGTAGATGAGCTGACAGTCAGAGCTAAAGAAATGAGGCTATCAGCAGTCACCAAAACAGAGTGAGTGACCAGGCAGTTATGGCCTAAAGTTTTCTGCTTAATTCAACTTTACTACACAAGTACTTTACACTACACAACTTTACTATACAGATATGCCATATTATGCTGGCTCTATAATAAATATAACACTGCTACATTTCTAGAATCTTCTAACATCTGTATATATTAATTTTATCATAGGTTTTAAATTCTCAGGATATGAAGCATGGGTTTTCACAACTTGAATCTCTGGTAACATATATATAAACTATAGTTACTAACAGTGTAGGATACGAATGCCTAAATCCTGCTGACCTTTGAAAATCAAAAGGAGAGAAGCAAAAGAAGCTCAAGGTGGAGAGCACAGGAGAGAAAGCAAGCGCCTCTGCAGGCGGGGGCTCACATGTCAGGGGCAACCATGTTCACCTCCCAGCTCCTCCTAAAGTCCCCTGCTCTTCTATCAACATAGGAAACAAACCCGTCATCACCCAATGGCATGCAAGTAGAACTCTCGATGGTGAGGCTGTAATTCATGTAAGACTCTGTGGTGAACAAAGGGGAACTCCCCTGCAGCATACCTGTGTGTTCATCAGGGCTTTCAGACACTGGATAACTTTGTGCTGATTCTTCTTTACAACTCTTTCTTGGCTGTGTTAACATAAATACAACAATATTGAATTACAGTTGGGCATACTAACAAAGAGCTTAATTAAATATTATTAACTATACTTACATTTGCCCACTAATCAGTTTTTCCAAAATGTCCAACAATAGTCCGAGTCCCTCATGTCCAAAGCTTTGCACCCAACTAAAAAAAAAAACCACACAGGTGAGTTGCTTATATGCCTATAATTATTTTAAAATTTTTGTAGTCATAATCATGACTACTATAAGCATAACACTAGATACAAAATTGTTCACGGTTCATAGACCTTGACTGTAAGAGTTGAGGGAAAATGCCACTATAGACAGAAATAGGCTAACATCATTCATTCAAGCTTCTAAGAACTGAGTCTCAGCCATGTTCCGAGTTCAGCATGTTGATAACTAGGAATCCTCCATGGATACACAAGTATATATACCAAAAACTTGGGAAAAGTATCAAACAGAGCTTCACTCAAGTACAGCGACTCACTAGATCAAGCTGGACTATCAAATCTGGGACTATCTGGGAAGGGAAAACTACAGAGGGAGGGAAGGCAAATAGGATACTAGAGGTGAGGGTTTGGACTAAGACTAAGAAAAAGATACGGGACAAACGTTTATCAACACAATAGAAAGATACATAGTAGGAGAGCTTGCCAGACTACCAAAATGAAGTTCTATAACTATTAGGAATATCTTAAATTTCAAAGATCAACTTCTTTAAGAATTAGAGGGAAAATAAAGCATTTATCATGTAAGTATTTCCATCATGGCTGAATGGCATGTGACCCATGAATCAGTGATGCACTCAAAAGGTTTAAGGAAGTTGGACATTATTGCTACTGGAGAAAAAAATGATGTTGATTACAGAAAAAGCACAAGTGGTAATCAAGAAACACAGGTTAACATATAACAAAATTGTAACTGTGTCTCCTACAAAAGGGGGAAGAAAAAAATAGCAGAATTTCTATATGTGTATTTTCTGTGTGCCCACTTCCATGTATGGTTTCCATGTGTATGAAAAGTAAATGCTAAAAATAAGCTATCAAAAAAATCAAAAAGAAGCATCATAGAGCATGAGAACAAGTCACAAACAAGTAAATACTGCCGCTTTCTTGATTAGGATACAAAGTAACTTTGCCTAGAGATAAGCAAAAGCCAGAGTGAGCACAGCATAGTATTAACCTAAAAACAGAAATGCAACTGCCAGAAAATTTGTACAAAGCCCAGAGGTGACCCTTTACTGCCATATCTGAATAGGAATGGCCCTCACAGATTCATGTGTTTGAATGCTTGGCCCATGGGAATGGCTCCATCAGAACGTGTGGCCTTGATAAAGTAACTGTGACCTTTTTGAAGGAAGTGTGTCAAAGTAGGGGTGGGCTTTATAGTCTCACATGCTCGAGCTAAACCTAGTGTGGAACACAGTCACCTTCTGCTGCCTACAGATCAGGACACACAACTCTCAGTTCCTTCTCCAGCACCATGTCTGCCTGCATGCTTCCATGTTCTTACCATGACAATAATGGGCTAAACCTCTAACTGAAACTTTAAGCCAGCCCCAATTAAATGTTTTCCTTTAGAAGAGATGCCATGGTCATGATGTCTTCACAGCAATAGAAACCCCTAAGACAGAAGTCAAGAGATTTTTTGCAATGGTCCTAAGCACACTTTGGGGAAAAAGTTTTCCCCATAAACGCTGCTGAGAGTCTTGACATCCATATGCAGAATAAAGCCAAATCATTCTCTCTAATAAATTACAAAAGTTGAGTATAAATCATTTAAAGAATTATATGTAGGAGCTAAAACTATAAGTCACTGGGTTACAAGAAACCAGAAGCATCTCAGGAAACTGGAATAGCATGACTTTTTTGTAACAGGTTCCCAAAGGTACAGAAAACAAAATCAGAGGTAACCAAATAGGATTACATCAAACCAGAAAGCATTTTTACCACAACAAAGGGGTGAGCAACAGAGAAATAAATAAGTAAATAAATAAATAAATCATCAACACACTGACAGAAAGGACTGGAAAGTAAGATATCTAACTGGAGGAAAGACCCACAATATAGGAAGGGCTCCCAAAACTCAACTGCAAAAACAATAACCTTATTAACAAGTAGAAAAACAATCTAAATGATCGTTCTTCAAAGAAAACAAAGAAATAGCCAAGAAGTACATGAAACATGCTCAGCACAGCTAACAGTCAGGAAAAGAAATGAGAAGGCAAAGCAAGCTATAGCGCCATTCAAGTAAGAACAACTCTTAACAAAACCAAGACAAAACAAACGCCATCTGTCAAGGGCAGGGGTAAAGCGAAGGTCTGCACACAGTTGGCAGCAATGTACATTAGTACAGCCTTTACAGGAAACAGCAAGAGGCCTCTTCACCTAATAATATCAATTAGGAACAATCAATAGCAATATTAGAATCATATTCAAAGGAAATAGAGTTAACCAGTCAGAGACATTTGCACCTCCGTGTTTACTGCAGCACTGTTCACAACTGCCAGGATACAGAAGCAACACAGTGCCCAGAATCTAATTCCTAGATGAGGAAATGTTGTGCACAGACACAGCGGAGCATTAGTCAGGCATGAAAATTGAAATCCTGGTATTTGCAGCACCATGGGTAGACCTGGAAATCTTTATACTAAGTGAAATGGGTCAGGCACAGAATGATATGCACTGAGTCATCTCACTTCTGAGGAGATCTAGAAAAGCTGATCAAGTTTAACCTGAGACACTAGGGGTGGCTATCAGAGGAGAGCAGTGGGGCAGCATGGACAGTCTGCTGAAGGGGTACTAACCAACAGGAACAAGAGCTTCCGGTGTGCCCTAGAAGGTTATAGCCAACAACTCTGTGCTACACATCCTAAAGTCAGAAGAAAGAGTTTTGAATACTGATACCCAAAAGAAATAATTAACGTTTGAGGGGAACAGATGTTGAATTTAACTAAATATCCCAGTGTAGCTATGTATTAAAACAGTGCACAATACACCCATTACATGTGTAGCTTTCATGTTCTTGTCTAAAACTTAGCTTAAACTACGAACCTTGTGTGAACATCACCTTCCGCATTTAACACTCTGGACACAGCCTCACCACCTGTACATTTTCAGAATTTCTGACATCCGAGAAGGCAAAAGTATTTCTGCACTGCATATTTCTTTGCAATCACACTGGCAGTCTCCAGCCACACGATCTTCCTCATCTCCTCTCTGCCCAGTGAAAGCCATGAAATATCTAGCTGAACAAAGCAGGAACAGCAAAGGCATTCACTCCCCATCAAAGACTGAAGACCACTATTATGGCTGAGAGGAAGGAAACAGCTAAGTAAATGCCACTGTTTTCAAACGAAGCTGCTACTTCAAAAGTGAAGAGTTTACTTTCTCCTATCAGCTACAGACAGATTACCCACGGGCATTTCAAATCTGGCTTTCATGTTTCATGAAAAACACCTACAGCATCCGCTTAGCTGCTTCCTTGTTTACATCTTATTCTGTGTTTATTCTTATTTCACATGTACTGTAGAAGCTTGAAATCAATCATGTAAAGAGTAATTTGTGAGCCTTATTTGACCAGGATTGGGATGTGTGGAGTCTCTCTGCTTTTCACAACTGCCTGTGTTATTCTTTCCCAGTGGGCCTTTAATATTTTACTTAAAGTGGATTTTCTACCATTCCCATATTCAAAAGTATATACATGAAGAGATTCTAAGGCTAACATGAATGATATGAGATTATTCATACTGTTTCGCCTTCAGTCACTGACAAATAGTTACTATTCACAACGTTAGCTTAATTGTAATATATAGAGTAACCTTAAATTATGTTACTGTAATATGCTAATATTTTGATGAAGGGTAGGATTTACTAATGATGCAAACCCTATGCAAAACACAAATTTCTTGGATCTGAGTAATAACAAAACATAACTGTGTAAACTTTATCAATCATAAATAAAAACAACAATTATAACTAAAAAAATGGGACCAACAGTTCTCAAATCAACAATTTTTAGTTATCCCGAATACGACTTTTCTAGACTGAAGTAATTAAATTTTTCAAGCACTCACATGTATCATATATAAGCTAACTGTCCATGAAGCAAAACTCACTAAGGTAACTTCAGTGAGAATACACAAATCTCAAATCATAATATCTTATAATCTTCTCATTATGGGAATTAATTTATCAGCAACAAGATCAAGGTGAACAAACTATAAAATGAATAATGTAAGATGCAATACAGTAAGATGTTAGCCGTGAGAGTTCTAAAAAAGAAATTGCTTTCTCTTGTGTTTGTTACTGTTCCTTCTATTTTTCGAAATATAATTACATCTGTTTTCCTTTCCCCTTCCTCCTCCAACTCTTTTCCAAACCTATTTTTGTAAATTCTTTGAGAATTTCAAACAGTGGATTTTGGTTATAACACCTTCCCCAAACTCCTGCCCGACCCTTCCCTCTCCAACCTTAGTGTCCTCCTTTTCTTTTAATCAAGTCCAGTGCCTGCTGCCCACCTATGGTTGGGGAATGGCCATGCACTACAGCACAGTAGTCAAGAGCAGGGAAACTTTTTATGCTTGTTTCCATGCTGCCTTTTAAGTGAACAACTTCAATGTTTTTCTATTTTAATCTAAGCATTATGTTATGTGGTAAACACGTACCTAAGAAAGGTATGCTTATATGTCATAAATGATATTTTTTAAAAAGAAAATTGGAATGCATACGAGGAGTGAAAGAGGAACATAAAGGAACAACATACTATTTAAACATAAAAACTAAAGGAAGTGTTATTAGAAAGGTCAATTCAAAATATACCCAAAGTCACACCTGGTGTAATGGTACATAATTCCAGCACTGGAGAGGTAGACATGGGTCTTCCCGGCTTTTTTTTTTTTGGGGGGGGGGGGGCGCTTCCAGCTTTTAAAAGCTGCCTAGCACATGCACACAGGAGGTTGGCATGACGTCACACTGATGATGCAGATGATGGGTGACTCACGCATGCAGGCAAGGGTTTAGCTGAGTCATATGCAGATGTAACCATGCATGCGCGCACATGGGTCATGTGGGACCCTTTGTGTACAAGGGCCCCTCAGAAGGTGCCTGCCTTTAGAACCGGGAAGTTCAGCCTTATCTGTGGCTGAATAATTACAATAGGTAGTTGTCCTTAGCAAACTCTAGATCACATTCCCCTCTAATTCTAATTATTTTCTCACTCATTATTTAGGAACATAAAATCACATCTTGTCTTCTGGAAGATAAAATGAGGTACCAAGTATACAGCTCTGTAGTCTTGACAGAGGTTAGTTGAAATCCATAGATTTCTACAGAAAAGGCAAAGTTTCCGATCATTTGAGAAAAAAAAAAACCTGGAAAACCATTATCAACTGATCTCGGAAGGATGAACCGTCAAGAAACTAGCTGCCGGTCTTGCTCTGGCCTGGCAGCACAGGGCCATCAGATGTCATCTAACTGTGCGTGCCGTGGAGGGTGAAGAAGCAACGTGTAACACTGCTGCTTCAAAGTAGAAAACAATGCATCTGGGAGATACTGATTTAACCTGCCTCTTAAATTCTGTAACAGAAGATGATAAAATTCTCAAGTGCCTTGATGAAAGCTAAGTAAGACCATATAGGACTTGCAGGCAGGGGTCTCAGTATGAAAGTCAGGCTGAGAGCAAGATATAGGAACCATTAGCAGAGACACATGAGGAGAGGGAATTGGATGCCAATACTCCAGATACAGAGTCCAAACTACCTTTTGGTAGCAGTTTAGGATACCAAAAGTGTAGGGCCCAAGGATCTACCCCTGTTCCCGGGTTCATTTTGAGGACAGTTTCTGGCCAGCCAGCCTTTCCTGTTTGTTCCTGTGCTCCTCTGCCCCACCTGGTGATTAGCTATAAATATAAAGCACTGTTGACTCCACCTTGGGCATGGTAATTTCCCACCTGCCTGGGGGTATTCCATTGTGCAGCAGCTAGGTAGTAAAGGTTTTTCCTAAGTTTGAATAAACAGCTTTCGGCTGATCTCCTTTCGAATGACCCAGGTCTCTTGTGTGTTCTTTCGATCTGCAGGCACTTGCCCTCTGGCGAATGGTACAGTGATGTGCTAACTGTACCAAGAGAGTAATGCAGGCGTTACACAAAAGCAGTAGTTGCTCCCAAGGACACAGGATAAAATCCATAGCATAAAAAATGATGTTCAAAACCTCGGTTTAGAAAGCAAATAGAGCTCTCGGTCATCTCAATGAACAGTAGGGGCAACAGTCAGATCTCTGCTGAAAGATTTTCTGCTGACACAGAAATTCACAGTCACTGCCTCTCTTCCAAGTGTGTCCTTGGGAAAGGAAGCACAAATAAACCATGATCAGAACTCGAAAAGTACTACCAGGCTATAAAGATAATCTTTATCGGATGCAGTTTTCTTAAGACTGGTAAACACTTCCAATTTGCCTGGACCTGGTGATAAGTTAAAGATCAACAAATAGTTTAGAATGAAATGGAAGAACTTTGGCTTGCTACTTTCTCAGAAGACCAAACTTCACATCCCAGTGCCTATAGCAGGTACCTCCCACTGCCCGTAATTCCAGTTCCAGGGGAATCTAGCCTCCCTAGACACCTGTACTCACATGCGCGCACACACACACACACACACACACACACACACACACACACACACACACAATTTTCTAAAAATCTTCTAAATTAAAAATAACAAATTTCAAAATAAAAAACAATCTTAAAAGGATACTTGTAAAATAAAACAGAGACATATTTGGCTAATTATATGTAAGCAGAGCTATGTAGCAAAGTTAAGGACACTTAGATGTAGCACCTCCTAATACTGGTACCCAGAGCAGTAGCTTTACTTTACATATGGAGAAGACACCACAAGGAGATGATGTCTTTGTAGCAATACTGAGCTTGTCCCAGACTTTATGCTCCAAACATCAATTCAGCTCTCAGATAGAGTACGCTTCTACACTGAACCAAGAGTGATGGGTCTGGAGTCACTGTACTAATTCACATTTTAGGCCCAACTGCTGTAGAAAGGGTGAAGTTTAGTTACTATTAAGCTTATGTTCAATATTAAGCTTATGTTCAAGTGTTCATTAACAAAAGCAGCTGGCCTTTTTTAAGGGGCTCACTGTGCGCATGATTCTGTATTAGGTATGAGAAATACAAAAATGAATAAAATATGTTCTCTGCCCTTGAAGCGACCACAGATTAGTGGCAGAAACAAATGTTGAACGAAGTTATTTCCATAATGTCGTAAGTGCTATCACTGTGACACTATGGGAACAGAAAGACTTCACACGGTAACTGATACCTGACCTAAGTGTTGAAGGTTAAGTCGCAGAACAGGAGGTTTTTTATGCAGGTGAAAATACACACAGAGGCATTGGCCATGAAAGGGGTTCCCGTGATGAATACCACGGCAAGCTCAAACAGAAATGACACAGACAGGCACTGAGTGCTTAGGCAGTGTAAACGCCACATCACTGATAACAGGAAGCCACCAAACAGCTAGGCATGTGAAGAAGGTATTGGGTTTTTAGAGCCTCAGAAGAATGGTCCAGAGAGAGGGCGAGTCTAGTCATCCTTCAGTCAGAAGCATTTACACTGCCATGCAGGCAAACTGCATAGCATGACGGAGTCTGCTGCAGAGTTGCAGGTACAGAGAGAAGGCTTTGTTCAAGGTCCCTGTGCGAGAAGAAAGGATGGGGTGGGATGAGTAGTCTATCTCCAGAAAATGGCTCCAAAACTGGCAAACATCATCTGAGTAGACTAAGAAGATCTATGTGTTTGGTATTTCTGCCTAAGGAAGGTTTCCAACACCCCATGGGGGGGGCATCAGTAAGAAGGGCCTAGTTAGCATGTACCCTAACAATGATGAAAGAGAAGAAACACTAGTTCTCTGCCTAAAGAGATGTGCATCCTAACACCAGAAACGATGAACATAACATAAAATGCAGACAAAGAGAGAATTAGGGTTACAAACAAGGTAACCTATGAATAAAGACAATATCCCTAGATTACCTAATTGGTTCAACCTAATCATATGACACTTAGATGCTGAGTCAGTGAATTAGACGATCAAAGTGGAAGGCTCAAAACAGAAAAAGGAATCAACCCACCTTTATTTGTCTTAAGTGGGGGGTGTCTATCCATTTATTCATATCTTACTTGAATTCATTCATGTTTCATGGCTTTCAGTAAAAAAAAAGTACTGAACTTAATTCTCTAGAATTACAGTATTTAAGAAATTATGTGATCTTTATTTTTCCCAAGTTAATAGCTTGGGAAATACATAAAAATAAAGTTTATTTTATCTTGTTTTATTTTTATTCATTTTAAATCCTTCATACCTGCTGAAATTACTGATAAATTGTAAAAACACTTGGTAATTTCAAAATTCTCTTTTTAACAATCACGCCTCTGCAAACAGAGACTTTCGTTTTTCCATTCGGAATCAGTATGCGTCCCATTTCCTACTCCTGCCTCTGTGCTCTGAGTATAACGTACAGCATGGTGATGAATAATGCATGCACGTACCCTTGTCTTAGCCAGAGTTTTATGGGGGAAGGATTTAGTCTGTTGTTATTAAATATAATATCTGTAGGGTGCTCTTTAAATTATTTTTAATATTATTTTATGAGCATGGTTATCTTGACTACATGTATGTCTTGCATAACATGCATGTCTGGTGCTCATGGAAGCATAAAGAGGGCACCAAATACCCCGGAACTGGAATTGCAAACGGTTGTTAAACACTATGCTGAGTACTAGGAGTCAAACCCAGAACCACTGAAAGAGCAGCCAGTGCTCTTAACCACTGAGCCATCTCTCCAGTCCCTTATCAGGAGGACTTTTATGACTATCAAAGTGGACAAATTTACTGAATGAGAACTTTTTCTAGAGCTGTAACAGTAAGAAAAGAAACCCACACATGCTATGTACATTCTAGTGGTAAATTTTTATGGGTTGTTTAAACTCACTCCAAAGTTGCCTTTTGAAGCAATGTTGTCAATGTCTCAATTTAGACCTTGTAATTTTGCTTTAATGATTTTATTATTAATAAAACCCTTTACTTGGGTGTGGACTATGCACCTCAAAAGTGTAAAAACATAATGTCTGTAAAAATAACTGAATAATAAACATTTTAAACAAATGTATAAGGACGGGTATATAGTTCAGAGGGAGAGTGTTTGCCTAGCAGGTATGAAGCTATATGTTCAAATGCCAGCAGGATAAAAATCTAAGTGTTTCTATGGAGGAAAGAAGCTCCAGGTTCAGCCACAGGAATCCCATCTGTGGAGACAATGCTCAATCGAAAACTCCAAGTGACTGCCTCAACTTCCCCAGAGCTTTTCGAATGGATGCTGTGAGCAAATGCTTGAAAACATTATTCTATATCTTACAGTTAGTTTGTTCCTTTATTTAGAAGGCTCACCGAAAGGGACACACTTCTCTTCCCAGGACTCTGAGTTTGAGCTCCATCTGCCTGTCATAACAGCGCTTCCCTGGTGACTTCTGCTTGGTGTTTGTCAGCCTCTTCTGGTGAAATTACCTTCCTGCTGTTCCTTTTTCTTTTACTTGAAAGCTTCACTGGAGGGAACTCTCACTACCTAGATGTCCAGCTGACTAGCTCAAAGGGATGCCCTGGATCACTATATATAGGATGCTCTGAGCATTCAACTGGACTGCTGTCTGTCTGTCTATCAGTTACTATTCACCCCAGCGCTGGCTTGCTGCTGTCATTCAAAACTTACCCATTTGAAACCAAAATTATGTCTGTCATAGATCATCCTCCACGCTTTACAATAAACATGTATTTCCGGAGGGTTCAAGTGCAAGAGTAAGACATCTTATGAGGATTGCGTCTCAATTCCCAGAGAGATTACCACTCCTATTCCTCAGCCTCCACACAAGGACTCTCTTGTGAGCACACATTCAGTCAAGAGCACTACCATCATTTGCTTTTCAAATATTGTGATAAAACATTTTGAACAAAGCAATTTGGGAGGGGAAAAGGTCTATATGAATTATATTTTCTAATCACAATCCATTGTTACTGAAAGCCAGGACAAGAGCTCAAGCAGAAACCAAGAGGCCAAAATTGGAGTAGGCACCCAGAAAGGAATGCCACAATTTGGCCTACTCTCAAGGACTGCCACTTTGCTTTCTTATACAATCCTTGTCCACCTGTCCAGAGAAGCACTGACCACAGCAGGCTGGGCCCTTCCCACTTCAAACATTAATCAAGAAAATGTCCCACATGCTTGCTTGTAGGTCAGAATGATGGAGGCAATTTTCCAAGTTGATGACTCTAGATTGGGCAAGTTGACAAGCTCCATCATGTTTCCACACTAATTAATCAAAATAATCCCATTTCTAAATAAGTGAGAAAAGAGGATGTAATCATATATTGCCACTACACGCTCTGTCCTACATTTTCTGAAAGTTTTGATTTATTTTTTTCATCAAGTGTTAGATTTTGGCCAATGGTTACTCTGAAATAAGCCATTTGATTATATAACTTTTCTTCCTTGACTTAAGATATGGTGTACCGACAAACAATTCTTGTATATATACTCAAGATGGATATTGGTCTATAGACTACTCAGTACACTTCACATTTTCATTTCTAAATGGTCTTCATCTGGCTTAATAATCAGGTAATGACTAAATGAAATAAACTAAAATGTTTCATAATGGTCCACTTCCTTAAAAGAGTTACAAAATTGGTAGTAATTCTTCATTAAATGTGGGATACATTCTCTAGAAATATCATTCATACATGAACATCATTAAGGAGAGGGGGACATTTTACTTAGGAACTTCACTGACTATAGTTATAGAACCATCGAAATCTTCTACTTTTTACATTCTATTTCAAGCTATGTAATAGATAATACTTTTCAAAAATTGGTTCATCTCAAAATTACTGAATTTGTTCACTAAAGCTGTTTACAATTGTACGGATCTATTTTGTTTGACTCTAACAAAATGCTTGATGCTGGGTACCTCATGAAGAGATTGTTTATGGAGTTTACAGGAGGCAGAAAGTCCTACATGGAACAGCCAGCCTCAAGTGCTGTGTCTGGTGGAAAATATAACAAGAAATATTCCTGAGGGAAAAAAATTGGACAGTGACTAGAAGCTTTAAAAAATAGCCATGCTTTCTAGATTTATAAATTAATCATTTCAAATAACCAGCTCTTTGTTTCAATAATTTCTTATACTGTTTCTATTGTCGCTGTGATGTTGATTCTTTTTTATTTAATTTATATATGTATTTATTTTACATCCCAACCACAGTTTCCCTTCCCTGATGTCCTCCCATTCCTCCCCCACCTTCCCTTTGCCCCACCACCATAACCCCCACCCCAATTCATTACTGCTCTATTTCTGTTCAGAAAGGGGCAGGCCTCCCGTGGGTATCAACAAAGCCTGGTATACCAAGTTGTCATAAGACTAAGCACCTACCCTTGTATTAAGGCTGGGCAAGGCAATCTTGTATGAGGAATAGGCTCCCAAGAGGCAGTCAACATGTTAGGGATGGCCCCTACTCCCATTGTTAGGAGTCCTACAAGTAGACCAAGCTACACAACTGTCACATAAATGTAGAAAGCTTAGGTCTGTCCCACGCAGGCTCTGAGGTTGTTGGTTCAGACTCTGAGTTCCTATGAACCATGTTAGTTGTTTCTGTGGGTTTTGTTGTGAAGTCTTGACCCCTCTGGCTCCTATAATCCTTCAACACTCTCCTCAGGAGGATTTCCAAAACTCAGA
The DNA here is from genome assembly GCF_018167655.1 of Microtus oregoni. NCBI lineage: Eukaryota > Metazoa > Chordata > Mammalia > Rodentia > Cricetidae > Microtus > Microtus oregoni. Next base: position 24,243,359 of record NW_024543060.1, read on the forward strand.
CTAATTCTTGGCTGTGGATTTCTGGTTCTGTTTCCATCTGTTACTGGATGAAGGCTCTCTGATAACAATTAGGGTAGTCACCAATTTGATCAGAGGAGATGGCCAGCTCAGGCTACATCTCCATTATTGCTAGGAGTATTAGCTGGGATCATTCTTGTAGATTCGTGGGAAGTTTCCTTGCATCGGGTTTCTGCCTGACCCTAAAATATTTTATGGCATGGGATGTGGTTTATCTTGATCAATACTTCATAACCAGATTAGAAGACCTCATATTCTATTATTGCTTGTTTGAAAGGACATAATGTTTTATATTCTATTCATATTTATGTTAACATAAAGGTGTTGGGTCCTACATATTTGTTAGCTTTCATCCTCACCCTGCTTATTATAGGAGACCACTCAGCCGCTTGTTTGTTTCCCAGCCACCCATACCCCCGAAATAATCACACTGAAACTGTATTAATTAAATCACTGTTTGACACATTAGCTCTAGCTTCTTATTGGCTAACTCTTACATATTGATTTAACCCATTTCTATCAATCTGTGTATGGCCACATGGCTATGGCTTACCGGCGAAAGTTGCAAGCCTCTATCTCTGGTGGGGCTACATGGCATCTCTCGGACTCCTTCCTTCTTTCTCCCAGCATTCAGTTAGTTTTCCCAGCCTCCCTAATTTCTGCCCTGCTATAGGTCCAAAGCAGTTTCTTTATTCATTGAGGGTAATCACAGCATACAGAGGAGACTCCCACATGAGCTTTGCTTCACATCTAGTTACCTTGAGCTTCTTCCCCTCTCACTTCTCATCACATATACAGAAAGAAAAGAAAAAGGGCATCCACGCTAAGCAGGAGCATAAAAGCATCAGCTTGGGTTGTGTGTTATCAGCTATCTGCCCAGCACTGTTTGTGGACACCTCTCCTGACCCCATATGCTCGGAAGCACCTATAGGGTGGGGTGCTTTCACTCTGCAGATTTCCTAGGCATGAATTCCAGAGTCTTGAATTTCTGGTATTCACCTAAACCTGAGTAGGAGTGGTGACAAGGTCACTCCCATTGTTTCCCAGGGTGGGCTGCTCTAGAGTAGGTGGGTCTTTATCTATCTGTTGCTTTCATTGGTTAATTAATAAAGAAAACTGCTTGGCCTGATAGGGCAGAATTTAGATAGGCGGAGTAGACTGAACAGAATGCTGGGAGGAAGAAGGCAGTGAGCCAGAAGCCATGCCTCTCCTCTCCAGGCAGTCGCTATAGCGCTCCTCTCCAAGATGGATGCAGGTTAAGATCTTACTGGTAAGCTACCACCTCATGGTGCTACACAGATTATTAGATATGGGTTAATCAAGATGTGAGAGTTAGCCAGTAAGAGGAAAGAGCTAATGGGCTAAGCAATGTTTAAAAGAATACAGTTTCTGTGTAATTATTTCAGGTAAAGCTAGCTGGGTGGCAGGAAGTGGCCTGCCGCTCCCCACTACACTGCTCTGATAAACGTGTAGTCAGGGGTCAGCTGACACTGAGGCAGCTCTGTGTCCCATCTTTGTTGTATACTCTGCTCCTCACCATCTACCCAGTCCAAATCAGTCCCTGTCATATCCTTCAGAATTCTAGCTGTCTGCAGACAGGTCTGAAAACTGACAGTAACAGGGCTAACCATGGCTGTTCCAGTCCATTGCCTTTTCCAATGAAATAGTTCAACCCACTCTTCACATATGACTTTGCTCCACTGAGACGAGTAAGGCTCTGAGAAGTACATTAGCTTGGCTTTCTCTCAAGGCAACATTTTCCCCTGTGGATATTCATCCCTTTCTCCCAAAGAAATGTGTACTATCTTATTCTGAAGGGTCTTAACCCTCGACAACCAGGCTAATCCTAGTGCCTTGTATGTTTGTCTCTAGCAAGTTCCCTCCCATAAATCTCTTAATTACACCCATGTTCTCACTTAAACTTCCCTACACTGCTTCTCCAGAAGCTGCTAATTCACGTGTTTCTGTGCTGTCCTCAGTGAGCTCCTGAGCAGTGTACACCTTCTTCTCCAAACACTTACCAAGTACTTCAGAGATCGGGCTGGCTCCACTGGGGCCTCACTCTGAGAGCTGCTGTCATGAGGAACCCTCTAAGCAAAGGTGTTAGTGTAGGAGTTCCTTATAAAACTACCTATTATCCCCTATCTCTTTACTCTTACTCTCACAAATATACATGGAGTCACAGCGTATAATTAGGTATTACAGGTTATTGAGTATATTTGAAGCGTTTATTTTCTGACATCATGCTCTCAGAAATTTTTCAAATTACTAAGCAAACATGTTAGGATAGAAATTCCTTGTAGAACTCTCTCCTATCCTGTATCGCTTCACACTAATTCTCACAAATACACATGAAGTCACTACCTACAATTAGGAATTATATATGTTTCCTTGTTTTTGGTATAAGATTATTATGTCCTGGTTCGCGAGCTAACCAAGCAGCGCGGAGTTTCGATCTGGGCACCGAGTGAAACATCATTGTGGTGAGTGAGTGCTGCGGCAGCTGGGAACAAACAATACGTAGCCACAAATCCAACCTTACAGAAAATAATAGAAGGAAAATCACTAACCAAGGAGTCCAAAAATGACCACAATAACTCAGACATCTAGAGACTCTTCACCAGCGCAAATCAAAGAAGGAAAACACACAAACCCTACTACTAAAAAAGTGACCGGAGTTAACAACCACTGGTCATTAATATCACTTAATATCAATGGGCTCAACTCACCTATAAAAAGGCACAGGCTAAGAGATTGGATAAGGAAACAGGATCCAACATTCTGCTGCCTACAAGAAACACACCTCAACCACAAAGACAGGCACCTACTCAGAGTAAAGGGCTGGGAAAAGGCTTATCAAGCAAATGGACCTAAGAAACAAGCAGGTGTGGCCATACTAATTTCTAACAAAGTTGACTTCAAACTTAAATCAATCAGAAGAGATGGAGAGGGACATTTTATACTCATAACAGGCACAATTCATCAGGAAGAAGTCTCAATCCTGAATATCTATGCCCCTAATATAAAAGCACCCACGTACGTAAAAGAAACATTACTAAAACTCAAGGCAGCCATCAAACCGCACACACTAATAGTAGGAGACTTCAACACTCCTCTCTCACCAATGGACAGGTCAATCAGACAGAAACCTAACAGAGAAATTAGAGAATTAATGGAGGTAATGAAGCAAACGGACTTAACAGACATCTATAGATTATTCCACCCAAAGAGGAAAGAATATACCTTCTTCTCTGCAGCTCATGGAACCTTCTCGAAAATTGACCACATACTTGGTAACAAAGCTAACTTACACAGTTACAAAAAAATATTAGTAACCACCTGTGTCTTATCAGATCACCATGGATTAAAGTTAGAATTCAACAACAATGCTACCCCCAGAAAGCCTACAAACTCATGGAAACTGAACAGTCAACTTCTGAACCATACCTGGATTAAGGAAGAAATAAAGAAAGAAATTAAAGTCTTCCTTGAATTCAATGAAAATAAAGAAACAACATACTCGAACTGATGGGACACTATGAAAGCAGTCCTGAGAGGAAAGTTCATAGCACTAAGTGCCCACCTAAAGAAAACAGAGAAAGCACATATTGGAGACTTAACAGCCCACTTGAAAGCTCTAGAAAAAAAAGAAGCAGACTCACCTAGGAGGAGTAGAAGACTGGAAATAATCAAATTGAGGGCTGAAATCAACGAAATAGAAACACAGAAAACAATCCAAAGAATCAATGAAACAAAAAGCTGGTTCCTGGAGAAAAATCAACAAGATTGATAAACCCCTATCCAAACTAATCAAACGACAGAGAGAGAACACGCAAATTAATAAGATCAGAAATGAAAAGGGGGACATAACCACAGACACAGAGGAAATTCAGAGAGTCATTAGATCTTACTACAAAAGCCTGTATGCAACAAAACTGGAAAATGTAAAAGAAATGGACGCTTTTTTAGATAAATGCCATTTACCAAAACTAAACCAGGACCAGGTGAACAATCTAAACAGACCTGTAAGTCGCGAAGAATTAGAAGCTGTTATCAAAAACCTCCCTACCAAAAAAAGCCCAGGACCAGATGGTTTCAATGCAGAATTCTACCAGAACTTCCAAGAAGACCTAATACCTATACTCCTAAATGTATTCCACAATATAGAAACAGAAGGGTCATTACCAAATTCCTTTTAGGAAGCCACAATTACTCTGATACCAAAACCACTCAAAGACTCAACCAGGAAAGAGAACTACAGGCCAATCTCACTCATGAATATCGACGCAAAAATCCTCAACAAAATACTGGCAAATCGAATCCAAGAACACATCCAAAAAATTATCCATTATGATCAAGTAGGCTTCGTTCCTCAGATGCAGGGCTGGTTCAACATATGAAAATCTATCAATGTAATCCAGCATATAAGTAAACTGAAAGAAAAAAACCATATGATCATTTCATTAGATGCTGAAAAAGCATTTGACAAAATTCAACATCCATTTATGTTAAAAGGCTTGGAGAGATTAGGGATACAAGGGTCATACCTAAATATAATAAAAGCTATATACAGCAAGCCGACAGCTAACATCAAATTAAACGGAGAGAAACTCAAAGCCATCCCACTTAACTCAGGAACACGGCAAGGCAGTCCACTCTCGGCATACCTCTTCAATATAGTGCTTGAAGTTCTAGCAATAGCAATAAGACAAGATAATGGGATCAAGGGGATTCGAACTGGAAAGGAAGAAGTTAAACTTTCGTTATTTGCAGATGATATGATAGTGTACATAAGCGACCCCCAAAACTCCACCAAAGAACTTATACAGCTGATAAACAGCTTTAGTAATGTGGCAGGATACAAGATCAACTCCAAAAAATCAGTCGCCCTCTTATACACAAAGGATATGGAAGCAGAGAGGGAAATCAGAGAAGCTTCACCATTCACGATAGCCACAAACAGCATAAAATATCTTGGGGTAAATCTAACCAAGGAAGTGAAAGATCTATTTGACAAGAACTTTAAGGCATTGAAGAAAGAAATTGAAGAGGATACCAGAAAATGGGTGCACCTCCCCTGCTCTTGGATTGGGAGGATCAACTTAGTAAAAATGGCAATTCTACCAAAGGCAATTTATAGATTCAATGCAATCCCCATCAAGATCCCATCAAAATTCTTCACAGATCTGGAGAAGACAATAATCAACTTTATATGGAAAAACAAAAAACCCAGGATAGCCAAAACAATCCTATACAATAAAGGATCTTCTGGAGGCATTACCATCCCTGACTTCAAACTCTATTACAGAGCTACAGTAATGAAAACAGTGTGGTACTGGCATAAAAACAGAGAAGTCGACCAATGGAATCGTATAGAAGACCCGGATTTTATCCCACAAACCTATGAACACCTCATTTTCGATAAAGGAGCTAAAAGTATACAATGGAAGAAAGAAAGCATCTTCAACAAATGGTGCTGGCACAACTGGATGTCAACCTGTAGAAGAATGAAAATAGACCCATATCTCTCACCGTGCACAAAACTCAAGTCCAAATGGATTAAAGACCTCAATATCAGCCCGAACACACTGAACCTGATAGAAGAGAAAGTGGGAAATACCCTACAACAGATGGGCACAGGAGATCGCTTCCTATGTATAACCCCAGAAGCACAGACATTAAGGGCAACATTGAATAAATGGGACCTACTTAAACTGAGAAGCTTCTGTAAAGCAAAGGACATGGTCAATAAGACACAAAGGCAACCTACTGACTGGGAGAAGATCTTCACCAATCCCGCAACAGACAAAGGTCTGATCTCCAAAATATATAGAGAACTCAAGAAACTAGACTTTAAAATGCTAATTAACCCAATTAAAAAATGGGGCACTGAACTGAACAGAGAATTCTCAACAGAAGAAGTTCAAATGGCCAAAAGACACTTAAGGTAGTGCTCAACTTCCTTAGCAATCAGGGAAATGCAAATCAAAACAACTTTGAGATATCATCTTACACCTGTCAGAATGGCTAAAGTCAAAAACCCCAAGGATAACCTTTGCTGGAGAGGCTGTGGAGGAACAGGTACCCTCATCCATTGCTGGTGGGAATGCAATCTTGTGCAACCACTGTGGAAGTCAGTGTTTCAGTTTCTCAGGAAATTCGGGATCAACTTACCCCTGGATCCAGCAATACCACTCTTGGGAATATACCCAAGAGATGCTCTATCAAATGACAAAAGCATTTGTTCAACTATGTTCATAGCAGTATTATTTGTAATAGCCAGAACCTGGAAACAACCTAGATACCCTTCAATGGAAGAATGGATGAAGAAAGTATGGAATATATACACGCTAGAGTACTATGCTGTGGTAAAAAACAATGACTTCTCGAATTTTGCATGCAAATGGATGGAAATAGAAAACACTATCCTGAGTGAGGTGTCCCAGACCCAAAAAGATGAATATGGGATGTACTCACTCATAATTGGTTTCTAGCCATAAATAAGGACCACGGAGTCTACAATAGGTGAACCTAAAGAAGCTAAGTAAGAAGGTGAACCCAAGGAAAAACATATAGTTGTCCTCTTGGCTAAGGGAAGTAGACCAAATTTCCGGGGAGAAAATGGGATCTTGGGGGTGGGGTGGGATGGGGGTATGGGGAGATGGGGAGAGAAAAGGTAGAATGGAAGGAGGGGGGACCTGGGAAACAAGAGAATTGGGATAAAGGAAAGGTGGATAGGGGAGCACGGAACCACAATTCTTAGTTAAGGGAGCCACTTTAGGGTGGGCAAGAGACTTGACCCTAGAGGGGCTCCCTAGTGCCCAAGATGAGGTTCCCAGTTAGTTCCTTGGGCAGCTGAGGATTGGGAACCTGAAATGACCCTATCCTAGAGCAATACTGACGAATATCTTGCATATCATCATAGAATCTTCATCTGGTGATGGATAGAGATAGAGACAGAGACCCACACAGGAGCACTAAACTGAGCTCCCAAGGTCCCAAGGAGGAGCAGAAGGAGGGAGAACATGAGCAAAGAATTCGGAACCACGAGGCGTGCATCCACCCACTGAGACAGTGGAGCTGATCTACGGGGAGCTCACCAAGGCCAGCTGGACTGTGACCGAAAAAGCATGGGATAAAACCGGACTCTCTGAACATGGCGAACAATGAGGGCTGATGAGACACCAAGGACAATGGCAGGGGGTTTTGATCCTACTTAATGTGCTGGCTTTGTGGGAGCCTAGCCAGTTTGGATGTTCACCTTCCTAGATATGGACGGAGGGGGGAGGACCTAGGGCTTAACACAGGGCAGGGAACCCGGACTGCTCTGTGGACTGGAGAGGGAGGGGGAGAGGAGTGGGGGGAGGGGTAGAAGGTTGGGAGGAGGGGGAAAAGGGTGGGAGGAGGGGAAGGGAAATGGGAGGCTGGGAGGAGGTGGAAACTTTTTTTTTGTTTATGTTTTTTTTTCTTCTTTTCGCAATAAAAAAAAAGATTATTATGTCCTATAAAGAACAAATATTGTTATAAGGGAAAACTAATTTTTAAAAACCCAAAAGATGTCACTGTTTTTTACTGCTGAGTAGTACTCTAATGTGTATATATTCCACACATTCTTTATCCATTCTTCCATTAAGGGGCATCTGGGTTGTTTCCAGGTTCTGGCTATTACAAATAATGCTGCTATGAACATAGTTAAACAAATTCTTTTGTAGTATGATTGGGTATCTCTTGGGTATATTCCCAAGAGTGGTACTGCTGGATCCTGGGGTAGGTTGATCCTGAATTTCCTGAGAAACCGCCACCCTGATTTCCAAAGTGGTTGCACAAGTTTGCATTCCCACCAGAAATGGATGAGTGTTCCCTTTACTTCACATCCTCTCCAGTAAAGGCTATCATTGGTGTTTTTGATCTCAGCCATTCTGACAGGTGTACAATGGTATCTCAAAGTTGTTTTGATTTGCACTTCCCTGATAGCTAAAGAGGTTGAGCATGACCTTAAGTTTCTTTTGGCCATTTGAACTTCTTCTGTTGAGAATTCTTTGTTAAGTTCAGTGCCCCCTTATTTAATTGGGTTAATTAGAATTTTAAAGTCTAGTTTCTTGAGTTCTTTATATACTCAGCAGTAAAAGACAATGACATCTTGAAGTTTGCATGCAAATGGTTGGAAATAGAAAACACTATCCTGAGTGAGGTAACCCTGACAGAAAAAGATGAATATGGTATGTACTCACTCATAAGTGGATTCTAGCCATAAATAAAGGAAATTGAGCCTATAAATCGTGATCCTAGAGAAGAATGTGAACCCAAAGAAAGTTATCCTCCTGGATATTGGAAGTAGACAAGATTGCCAGGCAAAAGTTGGGAGCATGGGGTGGGGATGGGGTGGGAATAAGGAGAGATGGGGAGAGAGAAGGGAGAAGGGGAGGATGGGGAGAGCTTGCGGGAATGGGATGGTTGGGATGGAGGAAGGGTGGATATGGGAGCAGGGAAGTAGATATCTTAATTAAGGGAACCATTTTAGGGTTGGCAAGAGACTTGACTCTAGAAGGGTTCCCAGGTGTCCAAGGAGATGTCCCCAGCTTATTCCTTGGGTATCTGAGGAGAGGGTACCTGAACTGGCCTTATCCTATAGGCACATTGATGAGTGTCTTGCTTAACACCATAGAACTTTCATCTGGCAGTGGATGGAGACAGAGACAGAGACCCACACTGCAGCACTGGACTGAGCTCCGAAAGTCCAAATGAGGAGCAGAAGGAGGGAGAACATGAGCAAGGAAGTCAGGAACGCGAGGGGTGTGCCCACCCACTGAGACGTTGGGGCTGATCTAATGGGAGCTCACCAAGACCAGCTGGACTGGGACTGATGGAGCATGTGATCAAACTGGACTCTCTGAATGTAGCTGACAATGAGGGCTGACTGAGAAGCCAAGGACAATGGCACTGGGTTTTGATTCTACTGCATGTACTGGCTTTGTGGGAGCCTAGTCTGTTTGGATGCTCACCTTCCTAGACCTAGATGGAGTAGGGAGGACCTTGGACTTCCCACAGGGCAGGGAACCCTGACTGCTCTTTGGAGTGGTGAGGGAGGGGGAAGGGGAAGAGGGAGGGAAATGGGAAGGAGGGCAGGAGGTGGAAATTTTTAATAAAAAAAAAAGAATAATCTAACATAATATCTAAACAGACGAAGTAGATTTTGCTAAAGATCACCAGAAACTTAAAGATGCGGGATGGGATGTGGTATCATTGCACGCATGACAAACTAACAAATTTCTTTCCTTAAACTTAGAAGGTCAGCTTTAATCCTGTATAATATCCAGATCCAATTTACATTCCTCTGTCAGTGTAATACATCACTGATGCTGAATAAAATTAAAGCTGATTTTAAGCTTTCATTTTCACCTACCTAGAGCAAGGTGACTAAATACTTGAAATGAACTGCTCTGGAGGGGACATGGAAAGCCATTAGCATGCCCTGGAGGGCAAGACACTCAACTGCACATCCCATCCGAGAACCAGTTCACAACTACTATGGTAAATTAGAGAACAACCTCCCCCCAAAAAAATTCAGAAGCTAAATAATGTTGAGGTTGGGGGAAAAAAAGTGTTAATAAGAATATTTGGAGAAGTTTTCTGGGAAAATTACACATTTAAAAATAACCATTTATTCGTACATCTCACATTAAATGAAAGTGTAGAGTAACAAACAGCAGTCCATTCTCTTCGGAGCCTTAACTATAACAGACCCAAGGTTGTGGTGTACCTAGGGAGTCTTACAAATCAGATAAAAGAAATCAGGGAAAAGCCAAAGTGAAGCAGCAAGAAGAGACCTACAGAGCAGGTGGACGCTCGGCGCTGCTGACAAAAGTCCACTGCACACACTTAACAAAAACCAACCCCACCCACAAATGCTCCTCTTCAGTACAGTAACTCATCGCAAGTAGGTTTCTGGGTATTAAATGGAGCATCTTTACTTCCTGAAAGAACTGACTAGATTAGGTACCTCCACCACACGAGGAAGACTTCCCACCGTCTGTTACACTCCTACATCCGTGTCAATACAGCTCAACATGAGTCATGTCAGACGTGATAAATCCATGATCTGCACTGCACTCTACACATTGGTGCCTTTCGTGTCTTCAGCCATAAAGCCAGCTTGTCCATAAAACTGTCTCCTATGTAGCACATGAATCAATTCCATCTGTCAAGGTTCCTTTACATTTCCCCCTTTGAACCCACCACTAATTTAAACCCACATCCACTCCTGTCAGTGGCCACTTCTCTTAGGCAATTTCAGTCAAACTGGTCAGTCTCTTTTATACCCATGTGTAACTCAGTATTATTTCTAGCATTTTCCAACCAGACTGCCACAAACTGCTCTTCTCAAAGGTCAAACCTCTGGTACCATGAGCAGGGTTATGGCCCACATCACAGTACTGCTGTGTGCTTTGTCACTTTCTTTTTTTAAAACATTCTTTTTTCCTTTGGTTCAGAGAGTTAGCCTTTTAGGTTCTCATCCTCCCGCCCGGGCTACACTTCATCTGGTACTCTGGCTCTTACTGTACTAAAGGTTTCTTTCTGCACCCTTCTGAATCTGGAATCCTTGAACCTTTATCTTTACTCTCTTACCTTATGCATGACATCTGGCCAGTCATCCATTGAAGGGGTGCTTTAATTAATAATTTCCATTACAATTACCAATACTACTGTCTACCTGTTTATTCAAGGCGTCATTCTTAATTCCTCCTTTTCAATCATAATCTATATCAATTCACCAGTAAGCCCTGCAGTTTCTAGCTCCAATATATCCACCCTATGTACCCTCTCATTTGACGTCCGATATCTCTACAGCCCTCATCCAAGCCACCCTTACCATTGCTGTCACTACTGCATCACTTTGTGTGTATGAGACAGTGAGGCAGGTGGCAGGATACAGGTAAAAGAACCCAGAGTGGGAAATGAGTATGTCGGTTTCTCAGAAAATTGGGAATCAACCTACCTCAGAACTCAGCAATACCACTCTTGGGTATATAAACAAAGGATGCTCAATCATACTACAAGGACATTTGGTCAACTATGTTCATAGCAGCATTATCCAGAACCTGGAACCAATAAGGAGGCCACAAACCAAAGAATGGATAAAGAAAATGTGGTACATTTACACAATGGAGTACTACTCAGTGGTGGGGAGGGGGAGAGAACGACATCTTGAAATGAAAATAGATGGAGCTGGAAAGAAAAAAAAAAAAAAACCATCCTGAGTAGGGTAACTCAGACCCAGAAAGATTAAATGGTATGTTCTCACTCATAAGTGAATACTAGCTGAAAAGCAAAGGATAACCAGTCAATAGTCCATGACCCTAGAGAAGTTACATAACAAGGTAAACCCTAAGAGAAACATATAGATCCCCTTGGAAAAGAAAAATAGACAAGATCTCCTGACAAAATTGAGAGCATGAGGGTGGGGAGAAAAGGGAGGTCAAAGGAAGATGAAAATTTGAGAGTGGGGGATAGTCGAGATAGAGGAAGGACAGAGATGGATAGGAAGGAAAGAGATATTGTGATTGGGGGAGCGTTATAGAGCTAGCAAGAAACCAGGAACTAGAGAAATTACCAGGAATCCACAAGGGCAGGCTACAAAGCTACAGAGAAACCCTGTCTCAAAAAAATAAATAAATAAATGAATGAATGAATGAATGAATGAATATGCTACAATTAAATTTTATTTTTAAAAGTTTTCTGAATCAAACAGTGTCTTAGGATTTCTAATGCTGTGAAGAGACACCGCAACCATGGCAACTCTTATAAAAGAAAGCATTTAATTGGGGGTGGCTTACAATTCAGAGGTTTAGTACATGATCATCATGGCAGGAAACATGGAAGAACACAGGCAGACATGGTGCTGGAGAGGTAGCTGAGGGTTCTCCATCTGGATCAGCGGGCAGTACAACTAGGCCTGGTTTGAGCTGCTAAGACCTCAAAGCACACTTCATAGTGACACATCTTCCAAAAAACCCACATCTACTACAATGAGCCACACCTCCTAGTAGTACCACTCTTTATAGTCCTAAGATGGCCATTTTGTTCAAACCAACATAAACAGTAAAACTTCCTCCTATTGTCAACGTCTAGCTCACCTTTAAAGTCTTTTTTGATATATGGATAATAATTTTAATATATACACATAAAAGAGAAAAGTAAGACAAATGTTTTCATAAAGTCCTTTACACAACTTAACTATCAATACACTAAAGCACAGTAGAAAGCTCACACAAACAGCCTGAAAACATTATGCTGAGCCTTTATATGTAAAATACCAGAGACTTCAGTGCTTCCAGTTCATTATTTCTCTTGTTGAGAGTTCTATCTTTGAACAGAAAACCAAAGAAGAAAATTATAAAGGAATAACTTGATACTGTTATGATCTCAAACACATCCCCAGAAAACAATCATAACTGAAAGGTATTCAATTCACTTTCTTTTATTTTACTTTTATATGCATGAAAAATTATGCAAGTTTAATAACCATTTTCCTTAAAATGTTGAAAACTACCACTATCTTTAATTCCCATCTCTGTAACAGGAAGGTGACCATGAGCTTTCATTTACATGCTCTGTTACAGTTGAATGTGTGTAGAATATATTCTAAAATATTCATTGTTCAAGCCCAGTCATCTATGACTAAACCACACCCCCACTTCTCAAGTGCCCAACAGTCACATGTGGTTAAGTGGCTGCTACATCAAGCAGTGTAGACACTCCACACCTATCAATCAATGCAAAGGGTTTATAAACTACATTTAAAAATGGAGGCTTTTTAGGATGGCTAAGATTAAAATCACAAATGACAACTTATGATGTAGAGGATTTGTAGCAAAGGGGAATACAACTCCCCTGTTGGTGGAAGTATAAACTTGTTCAGACTCTTTGGAAATCAGTATTGTAGTTTTTTCAGAAAACTGATCTACCTCAAGACCCAGCTGTAACACTCTTGGGCATATACCCAAAGGATACTCAATCATACTACAAGGAACTTGGTCAATTATGTTCACAGCAACTTTAGTCATAAATGTCAGAAAATGGAACACAACCTCGATGCCCCTCAATCGATGAATGGATAAAGAAAATGGGGTACATTCATACACTGGAGTATTGCTCAGCTGTTAAAAAAATCAATGATATCAGAAATCAGGAGGCAAATGGCTAGAACTAGAAAAAAATTATCCTGAGTGAGGTAACCCAGACCAGGAATGATGTAGGTGGGTCTTCTATCTATCTGTTGCTTTCATTGGTTAATTAATAAAGAAACTGCTTGGCCCAATAGGTCAGAACATAGGTGGGTGGAGTAGACAGAACAGAATGCTGGGAAGAAGGGAAGTGAGTCAGACGTGATAAAGCTCCGGCCCAAGATGGATGTAGGTTAGAATCTTCCTGGTAATCCACCACCTCGTGGTGCTACACATATTAAGAGAAATGGGTTAACCAGGATATGAGAATTAGCCAGTAAGAGGCTAGAGCTAATGGGCAAGGCAGTGTTTAAATGAATACAATTTGTGTGTTGTTATTTCGGGTGTAAAGCTAATCATGTGGGAGCCAGGTGGGATGAAAAGCAGGACTGCCCGCAGCTCATTCTACACAGGAAGACAAGCATAGTTATGTATTCACTCATAGGTGAATATCAGCTTAAAGGATAACCATGCTACAACCCATAACCCAAAAGAGAATAGGTAACAGGAAAGACCCAAAATGGGGGGGGGGGTGCATCGATACCCCAGGGAGGGAAAATAGAAAAGATCTTCAGGTGGACTGGGGGTGGATGGAGATGAAAACATGAGGGGTCTGGATGGAGCATAAACGGAGGGGGAAATACTGAAAGAGAGAACTGGAAAGTGGAGGGGGTCCTTTTGGCATCAGGTAGAAATCAGGTGCAAACAAAACTCCTATGGTCTACATTCATAGATGTACCACAGTTTAGAATTCTACCATACTAGATGGGTAGCCTGAACTGGTCATATCCTCTGAACAGACTGGTAACTACCTGAATTGTCATCAGAAAGCCTTCACCAAGTAATTGCCAGAAACAGATGCAGAGACCCACAGGTAAGCATTAGGCTGAGTTTGGGGGATCATGCTGAAGAGGGGGGCGGATTACAGGAGCCAGAAAGGTCAAGATATCACAAGAAAACCTACAGAAAAAACTAACATAGCTCTTTGGAACTCACAGGAAGCAACAACCAGGAATCCTGCATAGGATGGAACTAAACCCTATACAAGTTCTGTAGCTTGGTTTATTTGTGGGACTCCCAACAATAGGTGTAAGGGCTGTCCCTAGTGCTTTGGGGGTCTTTTGAGAACCAATTCCTCATAGTGGGTTGTATTGCCAATCCTTAAAACAACAGGGGAGCTTAATCTTAAGTCAACTTGATATGCCATACTTTGTTGATACCCATGGGAGGCCTGCCCCTTTCTGAATAGAAACAAAAAAAGTGGATTGGTGGATGGTACAAAAGGAAGAGAAGAAAGGGAATGGGAGGAGAGAGAAAAAAAGGGGGAATTTCAGTTGGGATATACAATAAATAAATCTAATAAGAATGATTCCCACAGGCTCATATATTTGAATGCTTAGTTACCAGAGAATGGCACTGTTTGAAAGGATTGGAAGGATTAGGCAGTATGGTTCTATTGGAGTGGTCACAGCATTGTTGCAGAAAGTGTGTCACTAGGAGTGGGCTTTGAGGTTTCAAAAGCCCAAGATAGGCCCAATCTCTCCCTCTCTCCTCTCCCCATCTCTCTGTCTCTCTGCCTCTGCCTGCTTGTGGTCTAGGGACGACGATGTAGCTCTCAGCTACTGCTCCTGTGTCATGTGTACTGCCATGCTCCCTATCATGATGATGATGATGGAGTATAAACCCCTGAAACTGTAAACAAACCCCCAATTAAAGCTTCCTTTTATTTAAAAAAAAAAATGGAAGCTTTGAGCTCTTTTATAATATGACCGACTTTGTGTTAACAGTACTTTTTTAAAGAAGTCTATCTTGTCAGCCAGACAGCAATTTTTATTTTATATTAAGTAGACTGAGAAGGAAATACAAATATACATAGGTGTTAGTTTTTATAATAGACTAGGAAACCTTATAATTCGAGGAGCTTTTGGTTCAAGCATAAATTAAGCTAAATGGCTCTATTTCACTTTCTACAGAAAATATAGACTTATTTGTTATAGGCAGTTACTGGATTTACAGTGTGCTCTCCTTTGATTATTAACTTTGCATTCCATCAAAACTTTTAATGCACTAGTCAAGTCGGAAGCCAACTATCTAGAGCACATTTCACTCTATCTATAAAGTCAGAATAAAGCCACTATCCGGATGACAGTAAACAAAGAGGAAGCCTCCCAGGGTTGAGAATTCTCAGTCCTTTCAGTCTCTAACTGAAGTGCAAAAGCACCTGCCTGCCCTCTGAAAAAGGACAGGGGTCAGGGAGAGGGGGCAACATAGTATTTACATGGCAACACTAATACAGTCTCTTCCAGCACATTTTTCATTAATATTTGATTCATTTAATTCAGTTTTTGGAAAGGACAGCAAAATTGTCTAAAGTTAAAAAACATTTTCTTTCTTTTTTTAGCTAATACAATTTCTTTAATTAAATCTTTGGCAATTTCACATCATGAACCCTAATTCCATTCACCTCACCCTCACCCCTGCAACACGCCCCAAAAGAAAATGTAAAATAAAAAAAAAAAACAAAAGAAAACAAAATGAGCAAATAAACTGAAAAAGCATAAAAAAAAAGGAAAGAAGACAGGAAGGAAGAAGGAAGGAAGGAAGGAAGGAAGGAAGGAAGGAAGGAAGGGCCTCACTCTTCCATCTTTCCCACGTATTCAACACCTTTTCCTTCATCCTGTGAGGGCCACACATTTGCCACAGTGTGTCAAACAGTATACTCATTAAATGATATTTTCAACAAATGTTGAGATGTAATAAAATGTTATAAAATTTATGAAGCCTCACATCTAATTAAGACAAATAAATACAACTCTCTGAGGAAAACACTACTGAAAAAAAAAAAAAAACCCTAACATTGTTAACTTACATAACAAGATGTTTCCACCACTTTTAGGATATTAATGATTCCCTTAACCTTGCTATCAGCAGCAATACTGAGGGCATCAATGGACTATAACTATATGCCTGTCTGGCAAGCACACATTTTTTTTCCTCCTTTTTTGGCCATTCATAACTGATAATAAATCTGTTCATTCATGACTCTTCAAATAGGACTTATGCCAAAAGCAACTACCCCAAAAAACTTTTTTCTTCTCTCAGGAACCTCTTGATATGAATGTCCAATTTTCATTGAAGGTTTTAAAACTATCCTTGGTGCATTGATTATCTCCTTTATGTAGTATTATCATATTGGATTAAACACAAACACTGGGATAACCAGAGACTATGTGAATGTAGGCAGTGGACACACAGAAGAACTAAGGTCCCTAGACAGGGCTGCTTGACAGAATTCTTATCCTAATGGAAATGGCCTCTATGTATTGGTCAGGACAGCAACCACTAATCACACGTGTCTCCTGAGCAACTACAAAGGTAGTATTTTCTAACTCAATGCTAATTAATTAAATATAAATAACCATAGTGACTAAAAACTACTGTACTAAGCAAGACAGACACACACACACACAAAAAAAAGCACAGAAGTCTGTGGGTCACCTAGAATACATCTAGTGCACTACTTCAGAAAGCATCATTGCAAGCACCACCATATATCTGGCCATAATATTCTTAGAGTCTTTTTAACTTGAATACTTTGAAAAGCTGATATCTGTTTCCGTGAGTACTCTTTCCACTGCACCTGATCACTGTGAGCCAGTCAGCCTAGGACACACTATTAATAATAAGGAAGTAATCAAACATAAAAAAAGCATTTTAAAAAATACGAATACAGGAGCATAAGCACTAAAAGAACAGAAATACACATGAAAAAAGCAATGGATACTTTGCTACTGAGAGAACTTCTGATGATTTATTGACCAAAAGAAGTTTTTCAATTTTCTAATTCAGAAATAATTAGGATTAATGGGTTTAATATACTTATAGTCTAAAATTTCACTTTTATTATCATTTTCTAGTCTTAAGCTACATGTTCTCAACAGCCCTCCAAGTATTCACTAAAATACAATTTGAAACTTCAACATAGGGTGACAAGAAAAAGTTTCCTTACAAAATCAAAACTACAAGTCAAATATGGAGGAAGAGCCCTGTGATCCCAGCTCTTCATCAGCATAATGAGGTCACAGCCAGTGTGGACTACCTGGTGAGATCCTGTCTCTGTAATAATAGTGATGAGGAGAAGAAGGATTTTAAATGAAAACCAAATACAGAGAGAGTAAAAGACAGAAGCCAGCCTCAAGGCCCTTTACTCTGTAGGATAAGAAAAAACTCCAGAAATCTAACACCCGCTGTGAGACATCTGTGCAGCCACAAAGACAGATATGCAGCCTGGAGTCCACCATCAAGCCAAACAGATGGGAAATACTGGGGTCTCAAAGACACCCATTAATGATGTTGAACCATCCAACATGTCCAAGGAAAGCAGACTAAAGGAATACTGGTTCTGAGAACTAAAAACAAATAATGTAGAAGAGAAAATGAATGGCAAGTATAAATGACAAGATCAGAAATAAGGATTTAGGCAACAGAAAGGTCTAATGTATGCACACTAGACAGGAAAAGGCTAGTTCTTAAATGGGGGGATAAGGAAATGCAACAGGGTTTCTCTGTGTAGCCTTGGCTGTACTGGAACTCGCACTGTAGACCAGGTTGAGCTCGAACTCACAAAGATCCAACTCTGCCTCCTAAATCCTGGGATTAAAGCCATACATCACCACTATTTTAAGGGTAAATGGCTGAAATTTTCAGAAAAAAAAATGGCTAAAACAAATTATAGAAAGAATTTAAAACAATCTCTTAAGAAATAAATTCTATCAATACATTAGAAAAACACTCTCTAAAAACAAATATACAGAAAACAACCAAGAAAAATAGATATCCTAAAAGGAATAAGCTTTAGATGAAGGTCAAATCTCAGAAACAGTGAAAGAGAAGATATGAAGGACATCCTAAAAAAAATTCTCTAAAAAACATACCATTTGTATGCTATCCTCCTTTCGAAAGCAAAGGCAAATAAAACTTGTGGCAAGAATTAGACACCGAAGGATGTTTATCATCAACGAAACCTAAAGTATTTGAAGGAAATACTTGAAGCAATATCTAACCTATACAGTCAAAAAGAAAATGATACAATTAAAATATCTCTCAAATTAGCATTTAAATTGATAAATGATGTTCAAGTATTCTTTAACTCAAGAGAAAACTAAAGATTACTACTTATTTCTTTCCCTTTTTTAACAGCATGCATATGGAATTAAAATAAATTCTGGTCTATTATAAAATCAGAAGAAAATCAAATAGTAATAAAGAAAAATGAAATGAGAAATCAAAAATCTATACAAAATAAGTCTAGAGGAGAGGAGGCATAAGAACATGGAGAAATAAGAAGAGCAGGAGTGTAAATGGGGCAAAATAAAAATTCAAGAGCAAATGTAAGATAGAAATTCCAAAGTATTTTAAAAATCAATACAAAAAAGAAAGAAAACTACCAGGTAAAAAAAAAAGATTATCAAACTCTAAAGAAACACATTGCTAGCTTGTGATAGGTATGCCCAGCTACAAACATCAACATGAATAAATCTAAGAAAACAGAACCTTCAGACTGTAAATCCACTTAAATAAAGCTTGGGCAAAAAAAAAAATCTATGAATTAATGGCCTTATTAGTAAAGGAGCTTGCAGGAAATCCTGAATCTGATCCCCAAAAAGTGGCTGGATAATGCTAACTCCAAAGAGCTGTCACTGACCATCACACATGTGACTGTGTATACACATGCACGTGCGCGCGTACACACGTACACACACACACACACACACACACACACAAAGCACAAGGATGGAAATACATTTTAAAAAATAAATGAGATAAACCAAGTTATCTGTTACTAAAGAATATGTGAAGAATAAAATTGCATTGGAAAACAAAGGAATGACAAATTCCAATGCTAGGACAGAACTTACCACCGGACAAGGGTATGATTTTTTTTTTAAAGGGACACGAACATTTGAAGGTCTCAATATTCTATAAGTCATCCCTGTCGGTAGGTGGCTTACTGCAACTACAACCATTTCTTTAAATCTTTTAATATATTATTTAAAAAAATAAAAAACAGGCCAAAGTACTAGTAACATCAAAATCTTTCTTTTAAAAAAACTTCTTCAGATCATGTTATACCCAGTGGGCACATGGAATCTAATGCTTGCCACTTGCTTTCAACACTAAAGGCACATGCTTCATGTTGTCAAGCCAAGACTGTTGACAAACTAGACTATAGAGTTGATACTCAATACACTAAATACTGACATGCAGACACTTTTGCTCATTTGGGTGTAGACTTCTTTCCCTGCATAATCCACTGAAACAATTTTGTCAAAGCTTTATTTATCAATTCTATCAAACTTACCTTCAAGATAGCCTAAGAATTTGCTTATAAAAGATGAGAAAATAACTCTTATGAAACTAAAAAGGGAATACACATACACACACATATACACACACACATACACACACACATACACACACACACATACACACACACACATACACACACACACATACACACACACACATACACACACACATACACACACACATACACACACACACATACACACATACACACACACACACACACACACACACACACACATACACAAAAAAAATTGCCTAAAATCAGAAAACAGAAATTTGTTATATTGAATTTCAGGAGACAGAAATTTTGCCCCTGGCAGGTACATCAAACTTAGAAAACAAAGATACATTCTATAACTAATTTGGCATATGCATAAGTGGGTAAGAATTATAAATGCTTGAAATCAATCATAATGATGTTAGTGTCTACCTGTTTCTGATTTTATCCAATGCATTCAATCACTCAAACATAACTACTGGCTGTGTCAAGATTCCCTAAAAGTTATATTTGGTAATTCGAAAAAGTTAATCTTTTCACCAGTGTTCAAAACTAGCTACAAACTGTCACAGAGAATAATGAATAATCAATGAACCTCCTCAAACAGAAGAACATTATAGTCTTGACATCAAATCTTTATTTAAAAAAAGAAAAGAAAAAGAAGAAGCTGGTCTTTAACACCTGGCTCTCACATACAGTCCTATCTAGGTGATGGAAGACTAGCATGGCTCATACTGGGCAGGCAGCTAAAGAACTTGATGAACTGTTCCGAGAATACCCCATAGTCAGAGCCTGGGGGAGGCACGTCATAATTTGGAGAGCAGAAAAGCTAGTTTTCCCTAAGTTTGGTTTAAATAAGTTCTGATCCTGAAGCAATATTATAGAACAGTCACTGATCAGTTTACTGGGTTTCATCAACAGCATTCACAAATATTAAATACTTTATGGAGACAACATGAAACACGTTTAATACCAGAACTTAGGAGCCCAAGGCAGAAGGATTCCAAGCTCCAGGATAGCTAGACCCCATCTAAACAAACAAGAAAAAACTACCAGCATGACAGTAAAACAGTGATATCCATTTGGTGGTCTCACACGTCTAATGATCAGAAATGCTTAGCCAGATAAGTCACATGCTATATGGAAAGAAGCAAACCTGAAAAACTGAAGAGACATCATAAGAGAAAAGACCAAAGAGTTGATCATAGGCACAGTGCCAAGATTTTCAAGCTATTCTTCTAGTGAAATACTGGAAGAACAAGTATTCGAAAAACTTCTCTTCAGAAATAATTGTTCTGACAAGAATTTCTATTCTTATCAGTTAAAAGGACTTCATGGAAACAATAAATTACCATAATACTTTACAAAATCTCTTTGCCTAGGGGAGAAGATTCTACAAGTATTTGGTGATATTTTAATGATTCTCTTTAAATAAGAATACAGGAAAAAAAGAATACACAACATCATTTCTCAGTATTTTGAGATAACATTTCAACAAGTTATTCATGCCATCATCCTACACATGGATTTATATTAAACCTTTCCCCTTTTGTCTCATCTTTTATCAGCAGTATCTACTTTAAAAGGAGGAAGGAAGAGGCTTCTGCTGGGAAGAGGCTGCACATCACCAGAGACTTCCTCTGCTGGACTTCTATACTAGAAAAAATTGCAAAGATCCCAGTGCCGTGTCTGCCAGGATAAGCAGAAATGCATGGAGTTGTCACCCATTTTACCCCAAAACACCCTTTGCTCCAATTAAGTTGCAAAGAAACATGGTTTTCTTTCCTAAGCCAAACACTAAATATAACACTTGGGGGGAAAGTAGGATTGTAATAGCTATTTCTGTATGTGTGTCTGTGCATCTGTTTATACATCTACATAGGTATGTTTGCACAGGCATGTGGATTCCACAGTGTAAAGCAAACGTCTCACACACCACTCTCCACCATATTTGCTGAGACAGGGTCTCTCACTGAACCCAAACCATGTCACTCTGTCTAAACGGCTTGGCCAGATAGTCACAGATCCTCCTGGATCTACATCCTCAGTGCCAGGATTACAGCTATGCACCCCCACACCCCACTTGTTACATGAGCACTGGGGATACAAACTCGGGTTCCCAGATTTGTATGCCAACACTTTACCAACTGTGCCATCTCCCCAGGCATAAATATTCTTAAATTAATATATTTTACAAGGATAAATTAAGCTGGAAACACAAGTTGCTCTTTTATAAATATATCGATGAAATTCTTTAAGTTAAATCTCTTACTAGTAAAAGGCAAGGCAAGATCAAAAAAAAAAAGTGGAAATTAAAACTTCTTTGTTTCATCCACATTCTGTCTTGCCTTTCTCAAGTGTTATAGAACGTGAACTAGTGAAGAGTTAGCACGCAGAAAAGCAGCCTTCACCTTTCATCCATATGGAGCCACAGTCTAAGAAACACACTACAAGTGAAAATTCATAAAATTTAAAACTAGCAAAGATTTTGTTCTTGTGGTTTACACTAATTCACTTCCATGTCTTAGAACCTAAGTCTTTTGTTTTAAGTACTTCTATAGTCAAAGACTTTTCATCTTATATGCAAGCTTGGAAATGTCCAAAAAAGTACTCTTCACAGAGAATATTCACAGCAGTATGTTTTCCAAAACGACCAACAACTGCACTAGCCAATCACAGCTTTCCAAAGATTTACAGACATATATACATATACATGTATTCTATCTAAAAACAACCATTCCTTAAACAACAAAAAGCCAACATCCAAATTTCTCAGATTTTCTTACACACTACTCAAATATTGAGTGACAACTTATGCTTAAATTTCTTCAAGAATATCCTGGTTAAAACATCAACCTAATTCAGAGTTAGTGTAAAGCTTCTATGAAAATTGAATTCTATCCTATAAAAGATCAAAATTAATACTTCAAATAACATATTTTGTTTATAAATAACATGATTTTGTTTTGTGTTTTAACAAATACCTCCTACATTCCAATAATCTGGCAATTTTAAATGAGATCAGTTTATCATCATTACTTTATCTTCTTTATTTTTCACACATGGCATGAAATTTTTCTCAAAGGCATGAAAATGTAGCCCAATCTGAAACACTGTGAAATTGTTTTATAGAAAAATATATGGTATTTATATCACATAAACGATACCAGTTTAATTTGGGTTTAACATGGGTTTTGTTGTTTTGTTTCTTGCTCGTTAAGTCTAAAATTTTAACTTTAATGTGTACTCTATGTTCTTTTATTTGTTAAATACAGCAACATTAATCTATGATCTTCTACATAAGACAGTGTTTTTAAACGCGGGAAAAAAAGGAACAAGTAGTAGGCCTTGTTATATCATATAAGAATCGGCAAGCATTTTAACAATATGAAAATTGAAAGTAAAACATAATTGTATTAAAGTGATAGATTTTTATCTTGATTGTTCTTTCACAAAATATGTTTGAAAGAATTTCATAAAACGGCTTTCAGTCCATGTGTTATGTTTTACTCAGTAATAAAAACAAAGGTCCATTGAGATTGATTCTTCATCAATTTTGTTTAATTTCAATTTTTAGATAATCTTTTTTTTATTTTTGAGACTATAGTATTATTGCATCACGTCTTCCTTCCCTTTAATTCCTCCAAGACCTCCCATGTCCAACCCCTTGTCCTCTTTCAAATTCATGGCTTCTCTTTCTTTTGTTTTATTTACAATGTGTGGGAGTGTGCATGTGTACGTATGTGTGTAATCCTAAATACATAAATCATCCAGCTTAGTCTCTATAATGTTATTGTATGTATATGTTTTGAAGACCATTTGGTATTGGGTTTTTATTTTGAGAAACTGGTAATGTATACTAGCTATTTACAGATGGAGTAAATATAAATGTAAGAATAGAGATATCCATTTAATTAAGTAACATGCCACGGTGACAACCAGGGGATTCATTACCTCACAGGATTACTGGTCAATGATACTCGCAGTGACTCCAGATATGTGGAAAGTCTCTCGTCAGTATACCCCATTTTCAGCTCATGGATAAATTCCTGAGGTGAGATCTGTCGGCTACTTCTAAGACTTCCCTGTAAAACAAATCAAAAAAAATTGTTTTTTAATTTATGCTACAATAAAGATTATCTATAAGGGATGAAATTCATCATAGTAATAACTAACAAAATTACTGTTTTGAGGTGAAATGTTCTAACAAAAATCTATAAACTCATAATTGGTTTTATTCACAAATGCTATTAAAAATTACACTAAATGTTTTGATAATGAAAAATGATTACTTTTTCAAATGTAACATGGAGAATTCAAATATTAAGACTCAACTTAAACAAATGAACTTACTGAACAAGACTTTGAGTATACAGGAAGAGCCATTAGTCATTGGTTCATTCAGTTGCCATTGCAAGTGTAATTTTTGGCACATGAACACACACACATGCACATACAAACATACACACACCGATGCATGGATACTTTCCGACAAAAACACAAGCATATACAAAAAGAAATAAAAAAGAATATTCAGTTGATAACAAAATTGGTAATATTCAGTTGATAATAAATTGGTAGAGTACCACTGTACTCTCAATTTTCCAAGGGAGATTTCAGTAGGACCTAGTTTATATAAACTATGGAATAGAAAAAATTGAATTCCTTAGTTATTTGAAAAACATTAAATTCTCACTAGACGCAAGCATATCAGTACAGATTTAATGTTGAGAACCTAGCACACATTTGGGCACAACCCCCAGTATCATCAAACACACACACACATAGTAAGTTCGTTAGTGAGAAAGATAAACAAAATGCAGAAATATTCATAGTATGAAACATACAATTTTAAACACGGCAGCCAATGAGTGCCTCACAGGTAGGAATTCAAAGGCTTCTGTCATGCCTGCTTGAATTAACATCTAAGGAAACAAGACAGCTAAGCTGGCAGGTATTTTTTTAAAAGTGACAGAAGGGGCTGAGAGCTTCACAGGCCACAGAAATCGCATGGACATATAACCCAAGATCAAAAGCAAAGACCAGTTCAGAAGGTATGCATGTGTCCCAGTTGGGAAATGAGGAAGACATCAGGGAACAATAAAGAAAGCTCTTAAAGTATACCTATTTAGAGACTAGATGTACAAAGGAAAGAAGTCGAACACATTCAAAACCGGATTAAAAATCTAGCCCTTCTTTTATTCATTCCTTTTCCTTTATTAATTGCCAAAACATTATGCAAGAAAAAAAATGGCAATGCAAAACAAGTCAGTATTGGGGAAACAGTGTTTTTATTGATGGTGATATCAAAGTGGTTATTTAAAGTCAACGTCAAAATCTCAAAAGAACTGAAAATGACGCAATAAAGCTTATAAGGCAACTGAAATAGTAATAAACATCTCACTTCACCCACTGATAGAATAATTCATTTAATGCATGCTTATGTTTGTTAAGTTGCCAAAATATTGTCTTATTTATTACAGAAAACTGAGAAAAAAGACAAGCAAAAGGGAGGAAGAAATAACAAAATGAGTCCCATTCATCAGTATATCTAACCAAAGCATTTGCGTGTGTGTGTGTACTTTTTATTCAAAATGTGTACTTTAATTCAAAAAGAATCCATTCATTACAGATTTCTTTTATAACTAGAAAATATTTTAGAAATACATCCCAAATAAATTAATAGGTCCCCAAGACTATGCTTTCTCTGATCCTCAGACCATTAATATTTCTTTCCTAACATCTGTCTCTTGGTTTACAGGCTGTTTATAACTTCTTGATATCATGAACCTTCCATTTGTTGTACATATTACCAGGCCAATATGTGTACCAAGGACTTATCAGTAGAGTTCAAGCTTTATTGACAAAATAATCATGATTCTGACAGAATCAACAAGTTAACTCAGCTGAACCAAAAGATGCCGTTTTGGACAAAGAACAAATTGAACCCATGTTCTATGGAGATTCTTCATGAAAGTTCTTAAAATTATGTGTTCAGATATCCAAAGATAACATTATTAGTCCACTTTAACAACACTGAATAGATTTCATCTGTTTGTCTTCATAAACTATTCCAGTTACTTCCACTCCATAGTAATCATACTGGATGCTTCCTGTTTGAAGCTGGCAAAAAGGGAGCATTAGCAGAGGTTCCAGCTAATTAACTAAGCAAGAATTCTAATAGATGGAAAAGAAGTCACATAATATTCCAATGTCATGATCACCTACATAAATTTATCAGCATCATAATCAAAGCTCAACATATTAAAATAAAGATTGCAAAACATTGCAAAACACTGAAAGAGGGCATTTTAAAGTACTTTTGAAACATCATAAGGGCATCAAAAGGCAAAGTAACAAAAAAAATAACAAATGAAAGAAAAGAACTACTTGCAGGCAGTTTTTATCAAAATAGAATAAAAAGCTCGTATTCTTATTTACGGATCAGTTCCAAAGATCACAGGATAACAAAGTGAAACACCGGGCGGAGCATCTCTGTGGGAAAGTCATTAAAGACAATGGTACTGGTAGTTACAGGAAGGAAAATCAATGGGCTAAATATCCAAACCTTGGTAAATGTTACCATCCTGTGTGACACACTCTGCAAGGCAGCAGTCCATTCTGACTAATTCGCAAGTCCTGTGCAAGATGCCTGCATCCAGAGAATGATGTGGTTACAATAAAAGGCAACATAGGTGAAGAAGAAGAATTACAAACAGGACAGAAAGGAAAATCAACCACATAGGAAATCTGCATATTCAATATAATATATCCTGAAACAAATTTTTACTTAGAATGAAACATTTTAGAATAAGAAAACAAAATAAACTAATTGGGATGATAATTTTTAACATGTTCCCTACAAAATAAAAGTATAAAAGAAATAAAACTGAGAGGAGGAAAAAAAATGTGTGAAGAAACATAAACTCCCTTTCACCAAGGTCTTATGTTCCTTTCATTTTGCCTAACTTCAAAGGAAGTAGAGGGTAGATGGAGCATGTGAGAAGGCTTGCTGCTGCATATCTTGAAATCCATTAGCCATGAAGATGAAAATACTTAGAAAGCTTTATCCCCTGTGGTATCAAAACACATTAGTGAGATAAGGATGTCTGCCTGACATCACAAAAATTAGAAGGATATTTATCCCACATAATTTTTAAATCTTTTTTAATCCCTTGGTAAAATGTATTCTAAAATACCAAATGCAGATGGGGAAAAGTACAAAGATTATAGCTGTCTTCTTCCTTATGATGTATCTTCAAGGGCATAAAAGGCAATATGCATGCCTTATGCATACCTGGACCATTCCTATTTGTCTAAAGCTAAGTGACTATTAAAGGTAATAGTCGCTATTTCCTTTGACCTGCCTTGACCAGCTTCTTTTGTTCCTGCCTGCAGACATCCCTCCTTTCATCTCAGCTCAGACATAAGGCAAATTCACTATCCTAGACCATTTCTTTGTATAATAAGTCAGAATACCGTGTCTATGACAAAACAGACATACACAGTTACCAGGGGAGAGAATGGATGATGCAGCCTACTACCTTTGAGAAGTGAGTGATTCTTATACAACTTAGAAGAACCTATCATTTAATGTTCGCCTTTATTTTAAAAATAATAAAAACAAAATACATGGTCTAGATATATACTAACTCCCCAGGAAAAGGATACCTGGGAATACCAGCAAGAACTCATCCCTGACCTCTGTAAAATTAACACTGCCCAATATGGTAGTTTCTAGAATGATTGTTGTCTAAATGACCTACAATATCACATTCCTAAACACTTCTATGATTGCTGCTCACTAATAGTCAAATTAAAATATCGCTGAATCCTAAGTGAAAAGAACCAAAATCCATCATGTAGCATCTTCTATTGTAACTAATACCTTAGTCTTCTAATTTTCTTTGTCTATAATGAGTGTCAACTTTTAAAATATAAATATCAAAAATATATAGGCACTAGAGGTTATCAAAATAAAAATTTGTAAGACCAGTAAGAGACTAAGGTGAAGTTCATTATTAGAATAGAGCTCTCTTTGCCATTTACTTTGTAATTTAAAGCAGTAAAACTGAAGGGGGGAAAAAAAACAGAAAATGGCCACCAATATCAGAAGAATATTTGTAACGTCAAATCCTTCAGTGTCCTATATTTATCTACCTCTGCAACTTTTAAGTCCGTAACCATAAATTAACTACGTCTGTACCTTCAGTCTTACACTCTCTTAATTCCTGGTACCAAACCAGGTAATAAGCTTTGTGAGAAGCAAGATGGAGGGAGAAAAAATGAAAACAAGAATAATTTTTGAAGAATCACCACAGTTCAAAGCAAGGGTAATAAGCCCATTGCTGCCAAGAGGATAACTACAAGCTGACTACTATCATATACACAATTATTCAAGTGCATTGCCACAATTGTCCTGAATTTTTAAATGATTTCAACAGTGTCTAATGTCACTGACCACAGAAACACTAAGCTGTCGCTGCAGCATGAATTACTCGTTTTTGGAACATCTAGCACTCAAATCAAGTTGTAGGAGCAATAAAATCTGTTAACCTCAGATGATTTTATATAGACTCGAATCAGAAACATAAAAGCTACAAAGTACTAGAGACAGGTTCACCAACCACCCATACTACGGCTTGCAAGAATCTCCATAAAGGGCTGTCTTTTAAATTAAACATAAAATAAGCACCATTGTAAACTAAATCCCTGTCTCCAATTCTGAAAGACTGTTTACCTGTACATTGAAAAGTGTACATGCTAAGGCTGGAGAGGGCTCACAGTTAAGAGTACATACTGCTCTGGCAGAGAAGCTTTTTTCAGTTACAGCACCGACATCAGGGGCTCACAGCAGATAGCTGTACTCATGCGCACATGAAATACTGATGCACAATGATGAACACTACATGATGAAAATTAGTTCAAATAAATCTTTAAAAAGAGCATAGACTGAAGGTTTAGAATTACCAATTAAAAGTTACAAAGTAATAAAAAAGTTCTCCTTTTTGCTTCTAAATACTCCACAAAGAAAAAAGGTTTCTTTAAGCCTAAGGAACCAATAGTAGTTTTAGATAATTATATATTAATTTAAAAGAAATAAAAAATCCATCACACTTTATTTGTTCATTATTATTATTATGGGAAATCATAAAAGAACCTCAATTCTACATTGGCCATTTATTACCTTTAGTAATACACCTTATTTCTCCCCCTTTCTTTGCTTATATGTGTTTGGGTGTTCACATGAATCTGGCAAAGTCCACATGTGTGTGCATGTGCTAAAGTTAAGATCAATATCAGCATCTTCGTTGATTGTTTTCCACCTTCAATCTGAGTTAGAACCCCTTGCTCAACGCACTGATTCCATACTCAATCAGGACAGTCTACACTGGGTCCTTTCTGTCTCCATCGCCTGTGCACTAGCACAGGGTGACAGCTGTGCTGCCATGATCACTTACGTAGCTTTTATGTGGATGTCGGGGATCGAAACACCTTTCCTGATCGTCACACATGCATAGAAAATGCCTGCAAAACCATCTCCCAACCCCGCCCATTTCTTTACATACATATATGCATACGTATATAAATGTGTATGTGCAGAGAGGTGGTCAGAAGAAAACGTGCAGGAGTGACTTCCCTCCTTCCACCATGTGAGTTGCTATGATTAAAGTAAGGACATCTTGCAAGGGGCAAGTGTCCTTAAATGCTGACCCATCTTGTAAACTCTCACACTTGCTTGAGGGAATATTAAAATACTTTCTCAATGTGTGAGGAAACATTCTTAAGTAAGCAAATATAGAAAAAAATGTATGCTAGTTTGCAGAAGAATAAAAAATTACATGAAACTGATAAACCAAATAAAAAGCCATAAAAAGGGACAAACAATAGAAAGAATGAAAATTTAGAAAGAAGTCTGAAAATGAAGTAAATTCAAACTGAAGGGACTTCAAGTCAGATTTTAAAAAGTTACTATATTAACAGATTGATGGGTACAATGAATGCTACAGAATTAGACTGCAAATTATCAGTATGAATTTATGGTTCTCTCTGTGTCTGTCCGTGGTTGCAGGCACGCAAACGTGTGTAGGTGTGTGTGCGTGTGTGTGTGTATGTGTGTGTAGAGAAAGAAGGAGGGAGTAAAGTTAAAGACACATATAGAAAGAGAAATGAAAACATAGAAATGTGTGCATACATACATCTGTTTTCCATATACAGATATACAATCAGAACTCCAAATCCTCACTCCAAGCATGTGTAAACTCTACTAATAACCTATCAGGTGTTTGCCTCTGGACTGAACATGAAAAGACTTGTTCCTTGTTATTATTTCTTAAATAACTAAATGTAACAACTAGCTGCATCATTCTTTGGTATCATATGTAATGTATACATGATTGGAATTCATCAGTATGTTACTGATTAGTAACCAATAAAAAGACTACAAGATATAAGTGGATGCAACAGGTCATTTGCAAACATTGCACCATTTTACACAACTGACTTAAGCATCCCCACATTTTGATGCTCATGTGAGTACTGGTTCCAGTGCCCTGCACATATAGCATACAGTGCCTGTACATGTGTGTGCACGTGTATCTCATTATTTTAAAAGGCAGACATACATGTATTTCCAAGTTCGGCTTGAATACATGTAAGGACATAACATTAATAGATCAAATCCACAGGTCATAATTTTGTCCAAAAAGAAATGTGAGCTACTTGGAAAACAAGATGATCCTAAAGGATCAAGTGTAAGATAGTAAGAAAGCAAAGGGACAATGGAATCAGAGAGGAGTCATCTGCAGTGAAGTTCTGTGAGGAAACGAGGGAAACTACTGTTGCAGGGAGGGGCTTGGTCATTCTCAGGTAAATAAAAATGTTCTGACCTCATTAGGGCTGACAAGCAGTATAATACGACAAATATACCGAATGCCATTGAATGACCATGATGAATATTGTGCTGTGTGAGTTTTAACACAAGAAATAAAATAGCTTAAAAGACTTAAAAAATAGATAGCCCAATCTGCAATCTTAGAAGTCGTTAGAAGCAATCTGGGAGAGGAGAAAGAAAAGGGATATATTGGCATTATCCTACATTCCTACCTAAAATATTGACAAGCATAATGTGTTTCCACAGCAACAGCTCATCAAGTGATATGCTTATTTGTGGATTTTGCAACATGAATATGAACTAAACTTTGAAACCATTATAAAAATTAATAATTTTTGTTGGTTTTACATTATTTCTACAATGGATACTTTTAAAGCAAACTATACATAAAACTTTGGTTGCGGTTTAAGTGACCTAAAAGTTAAAACAGAATATCACGTATTTCCTGCTTGAACAATAGAAGGCAAATTTACATGGCATCATATAGGCCACTTGTTTCCACTCGCCATCTTCAGAGTTCTCTTAGAACTATTTAGTTTCAACTGAGCAACAAACTACGACTAAAAGACATAAAAAGAACCCAAAGATGAGGGTGGAGGAGTTGATTAAATAAACATGGATGTTCTAATTTGCCAGCCTCTATTTGATGGTTCAATGAACGATAAAGATCTGCTTGGCACATCTGAGCAGATAGAACAGCACAGTGAAACTCTTAGTCATTGGTTCATTATCTTCTTTATTATGTTGATTATGCTAAAATAAAAGGGAAATCACAACAAAACTTCTTTGGGCATTTACTAAAAGGGGATGGGGGCTGAGAAAACACCAGATGTTGCAGTCTTCAAAATTAGGCAATTTGCTTTCAGTTCCTCCAGGTAATTGTGCAATTATTTGCCTCCATGATTCTGAGCTGTACTTACAAATGTCACTGGTAACGTTGACAGTTGAAGTCTCCCTTTCTTTTTCTTGATTTAAGAATAAATCACCTGTCTCTTGTACATACACACCACCCTAGAAATCTAATCTGTTCCTATGAGTAAGCACTTAAAAGCCAAGTACACAGGCTGGAGTGATGGCTCAGTGATTAAGAGCAAGGACTATGTGATTAAGAGGACATAAGTTTGATACCCAGCAACCACAGAGATGCTCACAACCATTTGTAATTCCAGTGTGAGGGATCTACCACCCTACTTCCGGCCTCCATATACAATGCTTGCATGTGGTGCACAGACATGTATGTAGGCACACTCAAACACATTTAAAAAATAAAATAAGAGGGGGCCAAAACATACAAAATTTTACACGCTTTCTAATGGTTAAATGCAGGAGGATACATAAAGGAGAGAAAGAAAAGCTTTGGATCACATCCAACCTCATCATAACCAGGATCAGTTATGAGACTGGGAGTAGAAGTCAGATCATCTCTGGGTAAGAAAGCTGTTTTGTAGTTACAGAGCACTGGCAACCACAAAACTCAAAAACAGTTGGAGCAAACGTCTATTGACATCACAGTAAGCATGTTTTCTTAATATTTATTTATTTTTTATTATGTATACAATATTCTTTCTGCATGTATGCCTGAAGGCCAGAAGAGGGCACCAGACCTCATTGCAGATGGTTGTGAGCCACCATGTGGTTGCTGGGAATTGAACTCAGGACCTTTGGAATAGCAGGCAATACTCTTACCCACTGAGCCATCTCTCCAGCCCTGCATGTTTTTTTTTTTATAGTGTAGTTATAAATCCAAATACAAGAAGAAAGGCTGAGTCCACAGTCAACAGGATGTAGACAGAAGCTGGAAACACTGAATTATCCAAAGCAGAAGCAGCTAGAGACCAGCAACTATGTGTTTCTCTAATATGTGCCCCACAACTGAAGTGATAAATAAAAGGCAGAAATTTGAAGCATTTATTTCCCCAAATCTCTGCTATTATAAACAGACACTGTTTGTTGTAGTGGTAGTGCACACCTTTAATCCCAGCACTTGGGAAACAGAGGCAGGCAGATCTCTGAGCTCAAGGCCAGCCTGGTCTACAGAGAGAGTTCCAGAACAGACTTAGCTGCAGAAAAACCCTGTCTAGATACAGACAGACAGACAGACAGACAGAGATAGAGGTAGATACATAATGGATACACACACACATACATATTTACATGCATACATACAAATCCTTAAAATAATAAACTGCTAAGTAATCGCTTCAGGCCCTTGGTATTTTTCTGAGAAAGGGTAGGCTGGTTGGCCGAGGAGTCTGAGATATCGATCAATCTCTACCTCCCATGTGCTGGATTTTAAGTGTTAGCCACCATGCCCAGCATTTTAAATACGGGTTCTTGGCATCAATAGCAGTTCTCTAAACTTATAAAGTATATTACATGCTCTTCTATTGCTGGGATAAAACACCAAGACCATGGCACGTTATAGAAGAAAGGAAATAGGAAGCAGAAAGAGCAAACTTAAAATGATATGAGTTTTTTGAAACTTCAAAGCCCACTTCTACTGGCATACCTCCAGCAAAACCATACCTCAAAAACCTTCCTAAACAGCCACCAACCGGGGACCAAATCTTCAAAAACATGTACTATGAGGGTCATCCTATTCAAACCATTACACAAGGCGAGGACTTTATGAACTGACTACATCTCCAGCCCTCAAAAGCAGTTCTTAAGAGAAGGGGACTGGGAAGTAGAATTGCACTGAAAAGGAATAAGGCACAGTTAGGTGAAACAGCTGGTGCAGTTTAAAAACTGCATCGCTACCTTACAAGTTCTGTAAGTAGGGAGAATGCAAACACAAAATGCATAGAAATCAGAATGCGAAAAGCACATACCCCACACTAAGGAAGTAACGTTTATCAAATGGGCCAGTGAGTGTTGCTATTGGTGTAATATATGCCTAAGGTAAATCAATTTTTAAAAAGGAAGGTTTATTTTGGCTGAGTTTCAGAAATTTCAGTCTATGCTCTCTTGAGCTTGGGTCTATGTCACCTCACAAGGCCTAGAAGTGAACGAAAGCAGAAGAGGGGAGGCCAAAAGAGGAAGTCTTCCCTCCAAGGCACAATAACATCTTTACATCATTTTGCTCTTGTTGCTGCTGCTGCTAAAACTAGAACCCATAAAATTCCTTCCATTTATTAGTAGCATCATGGGGTGGAAACTAAGCTCCAGCACACACACACACACACACACACACACACACACACACAAAGGATTTAGGGACCATTTAAAATCCATACCACAGTAACACAGGTAAAAGGAATTCACAACTGAAATAGAAATATAGTTGTCACAGTGGAACACCTTAGAGGATGCTTAAAAATTACAAAGACAAGAAGCCAAGTTCAGATAGACTTCTATGAAGGAATGCATGTTTCACATTCTGCTATCTCCTTCAAATATAATCAGGAATGACACGGAGTTAAATGCTAATAGAAGTGCTCACAAAAAGTATGTTCAGAGCACTTAAGAAATCTGAGCATTCTATCTACAAGGCACTCTAAAAGATAAAACAGAACTCAGATATGATGACTCACACCTGCAATCCTAGCACCCAAGAAATTGGCAACCAAGTAATTTGAGTTCAAGGCTAACCTAGGCAACATGCCTAGAATGTAGTATGAAGACTACTGTCTTAATTTATTTTTATTCCATAAAAAACAAAACATAGGCAAAATTATCTCTCTGTTAGTAAGTAGATAAGCACAAAGCATCTAGCAAACAATCTCAAAATTATTCTGTTGTGGATTATATTAAAATTTCAAGATTTTGTAAGAGCATTCCTTTCTAATTTTATGCCCTACTATGCTCATGTTTAATGGGTGCTTTCCTCTAGACAAAAGGGCGTCTTCTCCATATAAATATAGCATAGCTTTCTCTGTGTGTACACATCTTTATGGGAGGTTCACGCAAACACTCCACATGCTCTAATCCTACCTTCCTTCAACACTTCTGTCTCCTTTTCCTTCTCCTCCCTCTTACTTTTTGAGACAAATGTTATGTATCACTGGCTTTCCTCAAATTCAAAACAATCAATCCACCAGACTCCACTTCATGAGTTCTGTGATCACAGTAAGGCACCGCCATAACTGGCTCATCTCCTTCCAAAGGATATTTCTAATTCCTACAACACTTTTAACCTCCAATACCCACTTTAGATAATACTACCAGACAGAGGACTGCCAGTTAAATGTTAATTTCTGCATTCCAGAAAAACTTAGTTATTCAAAAGAATTTCGAAAGCCCCACCTTGACAATAACCACGTAAGGCCTGTTGGTCTAAACCACGCATTGCACTAATTTATCACAATGCATTTGGTGCACATCTAATGTGTTCTACACATTGAAAACTACAGAAGAAATAAAACAAGCAAAATTTCTGGGAAGTTTCTCAAATGCTTAGGGGGCATGTTTCTATGGTATATTAGTTTCACTAATTTGCAGGGCACTGATTCTGCATCCTGTTGACTATACCTACTACACCTTGACATCTGAAAGTAAACAAGCACATCTCCTGGTGAATGATATGGAGAAACAAGGAGATGAACCTAAGTAAAAGAGAAGAAAATGTCAGCTACTCAAGTGCTACAGTACTCACGAGGAATCTAAAATACACTGATATCAAAATGATACTGATGACATGGACACTTATCCTGTATCTAGCCACTAAGGTATTCTTTACATCTCCAGATTTGATTGTAAAGCAATTTTCATTAATTCCTAGAGCAGTTTCTAAACAGGCTAACTTTATAGGCAGTATTATTAAATGCTAAATCATCTACTAAATTAACAGAAGAGAAAAACTTACCAATCAGTGTTCTTAGCAACCAAAGTGATACACTACGAGAGTACACAAACAACAGCAAAAATTCAGGTATACAGGGAGGAGGAAAGATAATAATCTTTCTAATTGGTCAACAGACAACCAAAAAGAATATATGTAGTGGTTAATAAAACAAAAGGTATCATTTAAAACATTTCTCAAATAATGTATTTCATGGTATACAATTATCATGTATAGGGATAAATTATGCATTAGTATTTACTACACTTTATTCTTAGTAAGACACATTAAGAAACATCAGTGATCATGCAAATGTAATGTAATTTTTTATTTTAAGTATATGGATGCTTTGCCTATATGTATGTCTACGAACCACATACACGTCCAGTGCCCACGGAGAGCAGAGGGTATTGGATATCCTGGAAGTGGAGTTACAGATAATTGTGAGTGATATGATAAGTAGGTTCTGGGAGCCAAACCCAAGTTCTCTAGAAGACCAGCTAGAGATCTTGAGTGCTGAGCAACCTGTACAGCCCAACTTAAAACATAAAATTTAAAGGGTCATTCCTACACGTTTGTGCATAAGTAATAACTCATTTATTTCAAAGGAGAACTAGGTTATCTTATCCTTGATACTACTGATAAGACAGGTAAGCAATAGGTCGACTAGATTTTATAAATAAAATTTTAAATGTAAGAAAAATAAATATTTCATGTGCTATAAATATTTACTTAAATTTCTGATAAATCAAAATTAAATGTTGAAATTGAACCTCCATTTTCATTCAATTTTAACCCTGATCCATACATAATTAAATGCCAACATGTTGCTGGTAAACTTTAGAAATCACTTCCCGAGAACAGAGAACTAACTGGTAGTGAGAATGAGTCCATCACAAGCCACCAATACAAGGTCACTGAGCAAGAAAAGAAACAGTCTAGAACTCACTGATGAACACTGTGTGGGCTATTTGCATCTGACACAGACTGTATTTGTATAATACAGTCCAAGTCAGCTTGGAAAACAACCCAAACTTCTGTCCCTATGAGGGATGAAATCCTAGAAATGAGAAGAGCATACACCCAGTGAACACCAGCTAAATCAGGCTGGTACTCATTTGCCTCTTTCATCGTCAACTGACATTTTACATTTAACCTGACTTGCTTAATCATCCATCTCACTTGATGCATATTTCTATACTAAGTATAAAGCTAACTAAAACACAAACAAATGAATGATTTAATAGCTTTCCTATAAAAGAAAATATGCTTATTGCATGTATATAACTAATATTCTCAAAGGTATCCTAAAAAGCTTTTTGCTTATTCAAAATCTGTTTTTATGATTTACATCATCCACAACATATAACTGTTAGCAGAGTATGCCTGATATGTTTTGTGTAATAGGCATACACATCTCTTTTCTGAACCAATATTTAATTAATGCCAGGTATAGATAAGTAAATAGCTACTATGAGAAATCACAAAAATAACCAAGGTTAGTGACAATAGTGTTTTCAGCAGTGAAACTGAAAATATAGCAGTTTGAAAATCATTTTAATAGAAGACTTTAATAATAAATTAAATTCTGAAAGGAACCAGACATTCTTTTCATTTGCTTGTCCAAGCAGTACTTTCAACTCATATCTTTCTTTATTCATTATCAAGACATAATTTTACTGAGAATTAGTAATGAAACCCTCCATTAGTTTATTTATTTCCTGTTACATCATACGGTTATCTGGGTACAAACATGACCAATGCACTTTCCTTTGATGGCCATGCTTATGATACGGTTCCTGTGTATGTATAAACACATAAAAATACATATGGAAAGCTTGGGAGAGGAATTCCTCAAGTGAAAGATCTTTTCATTTTCTGTATCACACTTTCCACAATAATTTCATGCCTCATGGAAGTTCTTCAGAATATCTGATAGCACTCCAGTTCTTTTACACCACACATTGTTTCAAATCATGGATAGCTATAAACTATTTAGCAACTGCAACCTCTTTTTTAACATACCTTCAGCCATTAGTGACTTTATTCTGAATCATAAAGCCTTGGGAGAAGAAATTGAGTCAAAAAGCATTTACACCTTCTTTGTTAATGGCTTTTCAAAAATACTATGTGACTTTACAGTTTCATAAGCCATGAATGCAATTCTTTCCATACCAAGATGAGTTGAAGGGTCTAACATGACTTAAATTTGAATTTCTAGAACTGCGAATCATTTTTATGAAAGCATTTATTTGGGTTAATTCTATTAATAAATTAGCATTTGAGATACTTAGCCCATTTTTCTATTGACTCTTTTCCTTTGAAATTTCATTTCTAATCAATGAACAAAAATTCATTGTAGGTCTATGTACTAATTCTTTGTTAAAATCATTAGAAATATTTTCACCACATTATCCTTTCTCATCTCTAGTTAATCACAAAAACATCTTGAGGTCTCTAAGTAACAGACTATTCTTTCATAGTTTCAAGACTTCCAACTGAACAAAGCTACTTGGCAGTGAGAGAACTGAGTCTGTGTTTAGAAAGAGGCAAAAGGTGAGCAATAAGCATGCTGGGTCAGATTCAACCGAGAATCAGCACACCTCTCCAGACACAAACGTTTCTACCCGTTTCCCTTGCAAGGCTTCTATCACTGACATCCCAGGAAGACTTCACACATACTGTCACGTACTTAAACACTTGAACTATTATTGCCTTGAATGTGCTGTCACTTCCAAGTCAGTACAAGAATATTAGGACCATGTGAAGCACTTGTCATTATTATTACTGATGTCAGACTTCCCCGCTCATATATGTCCATAAAAGAAAATATCACTAAACACTAAATACTTTATTTTAAAGAAAATGAAATCTAATTATTTATTTATGTACAAGCTTTTGAAATTTATATGAAAATATCATTTAAATTATTCCTAAGAACTAAAGAAACAATATAGAGTTTTATTTGACAAGTCTTTTTCTTAACCAAAGTTCATTAAAATTTATACTTCTAATATTTTATCTTTTATGCCTTAAGGTGTAGTAAGCCTCACTTCTACAAGCATTGGGTAAAAAGTTAAAGACCTCAGAGCTAACATTAAATTTTACAACTTTTTTACTGTGGGACATCCCACATGAGTGTTCCATATTTGTTCTCTGGTCATAAACCTCAGGATGACTTCTAGATCATTTTGCATGGGAATACTCTGACCTGTCCACAGCCACGGAGCAGTGGCCACCAAGTTCCTGACTTCTTTGTATTACCTTCCTTTCCTATGCATTGTGCACGTCACCCATCAGCTATGTCCACACTGGTCTCCACTACAGCCCTCAAAGCTCTAAGATTCTACAGAAAGGCCTGCCAACTTGTCACTATGGAGATTACTAAGGTTCCATGATTCCACACCCTTTTTTTTTTAAAATGAAATAGCCCTACACCTGTCTCAAACATGAAGTAGGAGGAAATTTTGGAGAAACTCATCTCTTTCCTTTTTACCAACAAAGCTGAACAAATGATAAAAAGCCATTACCTACTTTCCTTACTACACACTCACCTCGCCCACAACTGTTATTATGAATGACCACCAGCAACCTCCTAACATTACAAGCCTGACTCATGTGCCCATGTTCCTCCTGCCCATAAACTCCAGCTCATTCTATTGAGTAGTATGTGTGTTGATACTAGAGCAGCTGGCTACAGTCCTTCACTGGGTGTCTGTTTCTTTACCACTCATCAGAAGCTTTCACTTCCTCTTCACTTTTTAAGCTCTTCTTGCTAGAAGAATCATTTTATTTCTATTCAGTTGTGTCAAGTTATGTTTGAAAACTTACTTTTGACAGACTTTTAACAAGCTTCATAAGTTTCAGGTTAGGGGGAAGCTTTTGTTCTCTACAAGTAAGTATTCTGTATAACACTTAACTATTCTAACATTGTTTTTATAGCTATTTATTTGGTGTATATATCTGTAAACCAAAGTGGCAGAAACTTGAGGCAACCAGTAAATCCAGTCAAGGAAAAAACAGCCGCAGTAGGTTCTCCTCTGGGTTTCATGGCCTTACCAGCCACATATTTGCATGAGCTTAAAGTAATAGCCATGGATTCTCTCTTATTGTGCAAGTCTTACATCCAATTAGGTAGCTGCTAGCTACCCCAAGATATATGTGCCATTACTGCACTTTTGGGGGTAACCTGCCATTCTGGTCACCAACTGACATGCCAACATGGATGGGAGACAATTTCAAGAGGCCTAATCCCTAGAAGAAAAACACACATAAGCAATAACTATTGAGAAAGAATCAGTCTTCCCCAAGGAGGAGTCTCATAATAGATTATCCAATCCAAGCATTAAGATCTAAGTACATATAAATATGAGCAACATTAAAAGAACTCAGCAGGTTGTATTTTCATATTTGTTTGTTTATATACATGGGGGTATACAACAATAATAATTAAAGGAGACCAAGAATTTGCAAGAGAACAGGGTATTTGGGTGCTGGAAGAGTAGGAGAAAGAAAGGGGAGAAAAAATAATGTAAATACAAAATACATTGATGAAATTCAAAAATAAACTTAAATGTTAAAAAAAAAGAGAGAGTAAGTAAACACATGCATAAACAAATGCACTTACATTCAGCATGCTTTATCTACATTAATACAGTTCAGAATCCCCTTATTGAGGGGCGCACGTGAGTGTGAGTGAGAATGTGTATGTACTAGTTAGCTCCATCAGCTTGACACAGACTGGACTGATCTGAGAGAAACACCATGACTGATGAATTGCCTAGATCAGACTGGCCGATGGGCACGACTGCAGCATATGGTTCTAATTATGCACTGATGCATAAGGGCGGGGCCAGTTCAGAGTGGGATGGTCCTACACTGTTTAAGACATGGTTCTGGACTGTATAAGAAAGCTAAGAATGAGGCTGTGAGCAGGCAAACCAAAGAGTAAGCCAGCTTCTTGCTTCAAGTTTCAACCTTCACTTCTCTCAAAGATGGACTGTGACCTGTAAGGGTAAGAGAAATAAATCCTTTTTTTCCCCTTTTACTTTTTTTTGAGACAGGGTTTCTCTGTGGTTTTGGAGCCTGTCCTGGAACTAGCTCTTGTAGACCAAGCTGGCCTCAAACTCCCAGATTTCCGCCTGCCTCTGCCTCCCGAGTGCTGGGATTAAAGGCGTGCACCACCACTGCCCGGCTCCCCTTTTACTTTTGATCTGTGTTTCATAACATGGAGCATGCAATAGTCATTGTCTCTCTGCTGTTGGCTGCAGATATGACGAGCTGCTCTACGTTCCTACCGCCCTGACTGCCCTACTGTCTTAGTTACT
Source organism: Microtus oregoni (assembly GCF_018167655.1). Classification (NCBI taxonomy): domain Eukaryota; kingdom Metazoa; phylum Chordata; class Mammalia; order Rodentia; family Cricetidae; genus Microtus; species Microtus oregoni. The sequence goes on from NW_024543060.1 coordinate 24,283,968, forward strand.
TTTCTATTGGCATAATAAACCCTAACCAAGGCAACTTATAGAACACAAAGTTGACTTGGGGGCTCACAGTTAGAAAGGATCAGGGTCCATGACTGTCATAGTCGAGAACATGGCAACAGGAAGGCACTGTGCTAGAACCGTAGCTGATAAACTTATAAGCTTGTCCCCAAGTAGGGACAGCTAACTGGGAATGGCCTGGACTTCTGAAACCTCAAAGGGCAGCCCCAATGACACTTCCATTAACAAAGATACAACACCTACAACTTCTCCAACAGTTGCGCAAGCTGCTGACCAAGTATTCAAGCATATGCACCCGTGGGAGCCATTCTCATTCAAACCACAACACCTACTGTGATGGACTGGACTCCAGAACTGAGAGCTGAGCTAAACTGTGTCCCCTTTTTATGTTGCTTTTCTTAGAATACTTTATCAAGCAAAAGAATAAAAAAAAAAGACATGTACTATAGATATTTTAACCTAACACATAACAGATACATTTCATTTACTTTCCAAAACCATCTTTTGAAGTTGTATCTTCAACCACTCGACCTTATTTTTCAAGAGTAAAAAAGTAACAAAGAAATGTTAGCAGCAGTTACCTCTGGCAGAGATGCTATAAATTACTTTCAATTTTTAATCTATATTTTGCATAATTTTTATACATTACTGTTCAAATGGTAGCTTTTTAAAATTACATCAAGTTTTCAAGTGAATGCTAGAAACAGCAACTGACAGTTGAGTGGTATTCTTAGTACAGGAAGGAATCAAATGACTTTCTGAAATGGAAAGTGACTTAGATGTCATGGGCTCTGGTCTAGAGAACATGAGCCTTCTGAGGCCGACAGAGAAACCATCAAGCACTAAGTGTCATCCTCTGTACATATTAGTGGTGATAGAGCTATCTGATATCTCCACACTTCCTGTACTCTTCAGTCTACTGGTGTTTACAGCACCCAGCATTCTTGTGCATTGGCAAATACTTAATAAACACTATCTGAACACTTAAATTATTCATAGATTTATCCAGATGTTTCCAAAACTAAGTTCTGTAAATAAAAGTGATTATTAAATGAGTACCAATTTACTACAAGAATATAAAATGAATCTGTGAGCTATTCCGAGTCACAGTGAAAGCTATGCAAACAGCATACTATTAGCTCCGCTGATTTGTTTTTATTTTTCCTAATTGAAATGTGGTCCATGTTATCAGGCCATCTGCACCATAACAAAACAACTCAGTAAACAAGAGCAAGACAGGATTCTTTGTTAGGAGTAACATCAGATTTCGTTCTTACTAAAACATATATATTTCTAAATGGGCATTTTTGGATATAAAGACTGAAAAAACAGGATATATACACCAGAAGCTGGCTCCCTCATTTACATATCTGAGCACAAATGCAGACAAACTTCTTTTACATAAAAATTGATGGTACCATACATAATTATGATTCTACATTGCTTTTTATACTGGTAACTTCCCAGCCTTGCCTAACTCATCAGTTGAATCAATGTACCATACTTAATAATTTCACAATAAACAGACATTTTCTTTGTTCTAAGTGTCTTGATATTTCACACCCTGCTATAATCCCCTCATACATAAATCTTTGGTTTTCAAGCTATTATTCTAAGATACGCTAGAAAGAATGGGCTTGTTACATGCATGTACAAGTTCTCATTTTGATAGAAACTGCCAAACAATACTCCAAAAAGTCAAATTGATATATATTTCCATGCCCTCCCAAACACTATCAACCATCTTTTCGGTTTTCCTTGACAGTTTAAAAAGGCTCTCCTTATCTGCTTTAATTTATATAGAGATTGAACATTTTCTCAGGTGTGTTTGCCTTAGTAATTCATGGGTAAACTGCCTACTCATAAAAAGTAATTCCTTTGGGTTTTTTCATCTTTATATTAATGATTTCTTCGTGTTCTTTACACATTGAACAAAACCAATATTTTCTTCAAAGTTTTTAATTTCTTGAGACTATATTTACTCAGTCCCCTTTACTAACCTAAAATTTTTATTAGTAAATGTATTCCTCCTTTGACTAAATTTCTAGTTTAAATGGAAGAAGTGTTATTATGATAGTATTTTTAGCAATATTACCTCAGAATATTATTCTAAATAGTTTATTATGTAGGTTAGAAAGAAAAATAAGTCTTTTTCTGAACAGAGAATTCCAATATTAATGCTTCCATATTAATTAGAGTTTCTCATCATTGTCAGGACAGAGCTCACTAGGACAACTAAATGTACGGGCATGAATACAGCTGTGGATCTTCACTTTTTCCAAACTTATTCTTCAATCACCCCATCCCACCTTAGCAGCTTTTGGAGGAACCTTCATGGCTGAATACAATGGGGAGGAAGGAGAAGCTGAAGAAACAAACTATACTCACATATGACTGTCACCTGCACCAGCACCCCCTGGAAGAGGCTGATATCCAAGCACTGCCCATGACTTTTAAGGGGAACTTTTGTGGCCCTTCCTCAAAGGTTAGTACTGTGCATATTACTCTTCCTGCTGGAGCAACTGCTCATGCATACAGTTCTTTCAACTCTCCATGCCAGGCAATTTTAACCCTCCTGAGAAGCCTACATCTGACCAACATGTTGCACAAATCTGGCTCCTACACTAGTCTAATCTTTTTCCGTCTTTACAACTAAAGCATTCGCAAAGCTTCTCTTATCTTTAGAACCTACCACCTGCCGAGAGTATGCTTCCACTGTCTGTGCCTCCAAACTGAAGGCACACATTCACCTCTAAGAAGTTCTGAGGAGTGTTCACCCAGGTCTCTCATAAAATAACAATGCCATGCACTGCAACACCATCTCAGAGAAAGACCCTGTAGCCATCATCTTTTTTTTTTTTAATTATCAACATGGTCTCAAAGTGGATGGCAACCTGCTAATAACATCCCCATGTCATAGTCCCTCCTATAGCCATATTGTCTGAAGCCAAGTCTTCAGACTTTTGTGAAAACTTTGACAGTTTAAAAAAAAAAAAGAGTGATTACCTCTAATCTTAGTTTGACTGTTACAAAAGCACTTCCATATACCTTTTAGGAATCAAAACAACTGTAATATCTTAGCTGTGTCTCCTCTTTGATTAAGACTTGTTTACTTTTTCATGCTGTCTTCTAACTTCTAAATTTTGTACTTTTATAAGAATAAGTTATATACAATACTTAATCATATCCCCTTTATTCATATTCTTACCTTTCATTCTGTTATTATACTTAAATAAAAATTACATAAATATAATTAAAGCCTTTCTATCTATTCATTCTTTATAGTACATTAATTTGTATTTAAATGCTTTGTGATCATATATCACAAAAGAGTATTCCACAGAACTATTCAGATGAAGAGTATTTTTAAATCACAGACCTTTTTTCTTTCAAGTAGACCAGACAGAGCAATAAGATAGTAAAAAAATCATTCTACATTAAAGATTGCTTCAATAAATGATACTTTATCTTTTTAAGTTGTAGCTTTGATTTTAATAATTTTAAATATGAGCATCTGAATAAATGAATGGTACTTGGGATGTCACTTGATTACTAAACAAGTTGATCTTAGAATATTTAATCATTTTATTTTGATTATTTAAACAACCTTTCTGTCCTAAGAAAACTTTCAAAATGATAGAAGGAAATATATAAAGATCATGAGTTATAAAATCTAAACAGTAAGAAAACAAAATGAGATATAAAACCAGTCCATGGCTGATTCTCCCCTGAAAGGCAACCGGACTGGATGTATAATTTAGGGAAGATAAAACTACCAACTATAAGGTAACAACAAATCTTATTTTAAGTAACTTCAGATAATTACAGAAAGCTTAAAGTACAAGAAATTATATGCAGCACCATTAAAATAACTCATATATAGAGAGAGTATAAATCCAAAGTGATTGTTTCAATTATCATTAAAAGCACAAAAGCATCAACTGAACAGTACTCTAATTAAAAGTATGTGTCACAAGAGGAGGGTGTCAGCATTAGTACCTCCAAATAGGCCACAACTCACAGATGTGTCAGTCCACAGTCTCCCAGACCCCTCAGGAAAATGGAAAACCAGAAACATAAAGACATACATCTACTACGTGTCACGGCAGGTATGCCTAGCCGTCATGAAGATTTTTGTCTATCACGTCAAGTAAATGAACAACTACATGAAGTTTGAGGACATTTAACATAGGGTGCTAAGGGCATTCACAATACCAGACTTTAGTCTAAATATATAGCCAGTTATCTCTATAAATGATCAACAAACTAAGTAAACAACTCGCATGCCTTCTATATAGACTGGCTTATAATAAAACACTTGTTCTTCCTGATTATAAAGTACTAAGCTGTTTTCATTTTTAAACATTATCATGCATTAGCTTGAATAATATGTCTTTTCATGAACTACATACCAAATCATGATGTACATACAATACATGTTGGATAGTACATACTACATACCATGTTGAACGATTGAGTTTAAGAGCCTCCACAAATCATATGCAAACCCTGATAAACTTGCAAAGGTGACAGTCTCATAGGAATCCATCTTTTCTGGATGAACCATGAACTTGCCTCATGTATTTATATGTTTGCTCTCCAAGTGTAACATACAAGGGCAGATCAAAGACATATCTCAGTCTAGGTCATTGATCTAATTAATACATTTGGCAAAAACAGTGATAAGACTGGAATAAAACACCTAGTTTAACCTGAGTCTTTATGAAATATGTCAAAATGGAGGGCAAGAGGTGGTTGGTGTGACAAGAAATAGTAACCAGACCATGGAAGGGTAAAAAAGCGCTGAAACAACTGAATCATCTTGAGTTGGCAAGATTATCTAGAAGCGTGTGGTTCAATCCTCAGCACTGAAACTCAACAAACAATAATAAAAATAATAAATAAAAATTTTAAAATCAAAAAATATGGGATTGATATTTTAAAAATCAAGAGTTAACATCACGCTTGGAAAAATACAATAATTACAGCACACTCTTGCAAGATACCAGGACATTCCTCAAGGAATACGGTAAATTCAGTAATAAAGGATAAGTAGAACCCAACGTATAATCTGTAGTAGAAAAAGTGCAAAGATAAAGGCTTGTAGAAGTCTATGTCATTTCACAAGTTTTAAAAGTAAGTTATTAAGTAATTTGTAGTCTACCTAAGAATATTTTATAGCAGAAAAAAGATATATCCCATTTATGCAACAAATCCACCAGAGTCAAATATAATAAAAACCAAGAGATAATAGGGAGAAAGATAATTTTACATATAAAGATGCAGGAAAGTTTTTCAATGGAACATAATATATTAATTAAATTTTCACATTAGAAATAATATTAATATATAAAAAAGAGGTCAGTGTTTACAAGCAAACTGGCTTAAGATTTTTTTAAACTAATGTGTCATGTTTTCTTAAGATTTTTAAGACTAATAAACACAGAAGCTTCTGGTACTGTTTACAAAGGCTAAGTAAGAAAAGACAATCCAACTCTTGGCATTCCCAGAATTCATTTAGCAGGATCAGACATATGTAGCTATCACACCTATCAGGCATTTTTCAACACTGTAGCCTGGTCTTCCATTTCTATTAATGGAGATCTGTCTCCAGAACCTTAGTGCACTCAATTCCTTTACTTCTCTTTGCATCTCTAGTAATGTCATGAAATTACATTTTGTTTTTTGGGTTTTGGTTTTGTTTTTTCGAGACAGGGTTTCTCTGTGGTTTTGGAGCCTGTTGTAATCCCAGCACTTGGGAGGCAGAGGCAGGCAGATCTCTGTGAGTTCAAGACCAGCCTGGTCTACAAGAGCTAGTTCCAGGACAGGCTCTAAGCTTTTGATATTATGTTAGGGAATAACTTTGACTCCAGAGCTGAGATTAAGAAGACAGGCAAGTCTTGAAGTTGATGTGCTAGTCTAGACAAAACGGCGAGCTACAACTTCTGAGAAAAAACATATCAAAACATAAAGGTAAAGAGCAATACAAGAGAAAGATATCCAACATCATCCTTTTACATCCACATGTGCACAGACAATGAGATGTGAGTGCATCAATATATGCACATGCATATACCACCACACACACACACACACAAGGGGGGAGCACTTAATTATATCCATTCTTAGGAAGGGCAAGATTAGTAATCTGTTCAAAAAGACGTATTTGAAATTAGGTATGGCTGGATAAATGGCTCAGCAGTTAAGAGCACTACCTGCTCTTCCAAAGGTCCTGAGTTCAATTTCCAGTAACCACATGGTGGTTCACAACCATCTGTAATAAGATCTGGTGTCCTCTTGAGGAAAATATCAGGTCAGCTGTCCTCATTAACTTAGACCATGAAACCCAATAAGGACAAGTTCAACAGAACTGCCATATACAGGCTGCCCATACATGCTTCAGCATTTGCCAGGGCATAAATTTAAAAAAAAAAAATTACTTATAAGCCTAAATGTATATTGCTGACATTGTATTCAAAGAAAAGCAGGTAAGTATATAAGTATTTAAAAAATGCAATGTGTATTTTTATGATGCTCAGGATTGTTATAAACCTTGTATCACATGTATGAATCAGAAAGCTTCTGCCATAACATTCATTCACCCAGTCTCGTTTTCTACTTTACTGTGAACTTCAATAAAACAGGAGAAAGATGAACTAGTAGGAGACTTATAAATGCCACCTCTCTATCACACACACACACACCTATAAACTTTTATAATTTTAGCTAGTCTTTGAATTTAATAATTTGAGCTGCATTTATTAGTCCTGAAAACAAATTTTAGGTCATATGATGAAATCAAATAAAGTTTTTTTATTTTATTTTTTTGTTTTTGTTTTTGTTTTTCGAGACAGGGTTAATCTGTGGCTTTGGAGCCTGTCCTGGAACTAGCTCTGTAGACCAGGCTGGTCTCGAACTCACAGAGATCCGCCTGCCTCTGCCTCCCGAGTGCTGGGATTAAAGGCGTGCGCCACCACCGCCTGGCCCAAATAAAGTTTTTGCACAGAACTATAGAACAAAGATTTAACTTGTACCACCTATGAAAAAGTGTATTTTCTGTTTCCAGTCATTAAGGATGCTATTCTTAAGAATTTTTCATTAACTTTTAGTTTATTAAATATGAACTTAAATGATTCCCTACCATTTTGGCCTTTTACTTTACTACGGTATTTAATGCTTTAGTAATTCTTAGATAAATAATGCTGTTGTAGGTTTGAAGCTCTATCACTGTTGCTCTTTCCTTTATTATTGTTACTACGTCAGAGACAGACTAAAGCTCAGCGGTCAAATCTAGCTTCTGGCTTGGTGATGTGCAGCAAAAAGATTACAAAAATCCTAATGTCCATAACATTTTACAGTGTTACAGAAATTAATGAGCATAATTGCTTAAATCATGAACCAATTTTTAGATAAACTGAAAATGAGCACGCCATATACTCTATTTCATCTTGTAACAATAATGCTTCAAAGACTGCTGCCTAATTTACAACCTAGTGTGCTACTTTTTAAAACAAGTAGACCTTTTTTTTTTTATGCTTCAGTAGTGGAAGAAAAAGCTAGGCAGGTGGAGTTCCACCAGCAGACAACTGTAATCTAATCGTTTTTCTTTGGCCTTGTGGCCTTAAACCTTTTTCAACTTGAAAATTTGGGGTACAGTAATGTTGCATTTTCCTCTACCCATAGAATATTTTTTATTGAATTACAGACACACAGAATAGATAAAGCCGATTGGTAGAAAAATAAAAATAATGGAAGGACTAATCAGCATCAATTCTTGTTGGATAAGGACGCCACAGAATTACACACTTCAGACTAATACATATTTATTCTAGGTGATTCAGGTATCTGCATAAGGGGTCACATATTACTTTTCATGTTTCTGAACCATTTGAAAACAGAAGGTGATTAAAAACTCTCAGATGCCTATGAATTCCATTTACATGGAGTACATCACTGTAATTTTTTTAAATGCATTCATATTCAAATCTGAGAAGCATGAGTCTTAGCTCATCAGGCCTGCTTAATTGCACTAACATCTGCAATCAATTTAAATTCTTTAAGATAGTCTTTCACAGTGCTTGAAGTGATTTCATGCTGTGATAGATTTAACACACTCACTAATTTATAGGCACACACAAGCAGATGAGTCCTATTTTTCCATGGGTAAGGTACAACACTGAAGGGCAGTCCGCATTTTCCACCTACTCGGAATACAGAGAATGACGCATGCTGCACAGCTTATTGGAAATACGTGAGATGGCAGTACCATGTGAGCATGGCAGAGAGAAAAGCTAAAACCAGCATTTCACCTAAATCTATCCGTAAGTCATAGGCCATTAGTGCTTCGATGAGAGTTTACAGACGCAATAAACTACAAACTAGAGCTACCAGGTAAGATACAGAAAAACGGTTTCCCTCAAACATTCCTTACTCCTCCCCAGAAAATGGAGGAGGAGGGAATGAGAGAACCATTTTTAACATAAATTACAACTTTGCATAAAACAAAAAAAAAATCCAGAGAACTGGAGAATCTGGGTACATGACAGAGGTACTGTAATTCTAGAAGCTTCCTGGGTTCTCAAAGAAAAAGAAGACAAAATTACTAAATAGTGGTAAATTTAAAAAAAAAAAAAGAATAACAATGCTGTCCTCCAACAATTTCAAATTGAAGCAGTTGGAGACAACACCATTAATTGCCACAAGAATGGAACACTATCAAAATCTGACTGGAAAAATAAACAAAGGAAGCCACACAGTTATGGAAACAGGAAAACCCAAAATTGTTAAGAGAGCTAACAGCAGTCTCAGTGGAGTTTGGGAAGTTTGATCACTGACAAATGTCAAGGGGTTTGGTCTGTGGTCATAGCAGTAGACTACAGAAGGCCCAGAAAAGACTTGAACAGGTTGAGCTTCAATGTCCCATGAACTCCCAACACTCAGCTCCGTGGGCTCCCAGTCAGGATAGGATTCTACCTGGCTCAGAAAATGCTGTGAGTGGAATCAAAACTACAACACCCTACAAACAGAAAGACATCTATGTTGGCCATCACAAATGGACAAAATGGCTATTTTGTGTGTGTGTGTGTGTGTGTGTGTGTGTGTGTGTGTGTGTATGTGTGTGCTTTTTATTTTAGCTTTTTTTGTGTCTTAATGATTTTCTTTTTGTTGTTGGTTCTTTGTTTTGATTTCTGGTTTTTTGATCTTTTTGGTTTTCCTATTTGAATTTTCTTTCTTTTTTTTAGAGAATAGGAAGGAGAACGTGAAGCTGTGTGGGAAGGAAAGGAAGTAGGAGAGGGAGGGGATCAAGATTTATTACATGGAAAAAATCTAAATACATATTTTAATGCAACAACTTCAATATGAGCTGACATTGACCAAACACATAAGACAAGAAAGAAATATTTAAAGCAAAGTGAGAAACAATGAGGTAAAACAAAAGAATTTAAACAGAAAAGACTGAAACAAAAAAAAATTTAATTAAACCAAAAATTTAAAAATTCACTACAAGGTAGGAAGGAGGATGACTGTTTCCTGTTGGAACCATGTACAATATATAGTAGCCAAACAAGAAATGTTTAATAGATAGAAATATCATCTCATGAATAAAAAGCAAGATGGAAGGATTAGAAGAATAAACAGGTCATTTAACACTCAGAGGAAAGAAAGGAAACATTTAAATCAGAATAAGATTAGATGAAAGTGGGGAGAAGGCTGGGCCCAAGAAATGATAAATGGGTATTAAAAAAATAATTTTGTTTGAAACTTAATGGTGCACATGATTTTTAATGTATTTTAGCTTCAATAAAAATATATCATTCCCCCATAAGATTCTGGTCTTAAAGATTTTTAAGAAGAAAAACATAAAGCATGTGGAAGAATATTTAGTAAGATATAATCAGTGATTGATTCTAGGTCTAGGTTGGGTCTTGACAGGCATTGTTGTGCTTCTTCTGCTTTAATTATAAGCTTGCAATGCTCTTATAATAACCAAATGCAGCACAAATCTGGGAAGAAAGTTAAGCAACCCAAACTTTTTCTAGTAAACAAAATGGAACCCCTCTAGTCACACAGAAGCCAGGCAGACTAGGAAAGATAAACCAAAGTCACAGAAAGCTAGCAAACTTCTAGGAGACTCAGAAACACACCACTCCTCCGCACAAAAAAAAAAAAAAAAAAAAAAAAAAAAAAACAGCGTGTAAATGTGGCCTGCTTAATCAGCACCTCGTGACTTCTGTGGGATATAGCTTGGAGCCTGATGAGTAGTGTTTCACAGCCTATGCATCGCAAACCCGCTGGGGGTCGAACAACCCTTTTCACAGGATCCCCTAACATCACAGGAACAACATATTTATATCACGGGTAATAACAGTAACTTTGTAGTATAAAATTATGAAGTAGCGATAAAATAATTTCGAGGTGGGTGGCACCACAACATGAGGAACTGTATTAAAGGGTTGCAGCACTAGGAAGGCTGAGAACCACAGTCTATAGCTTCACTATTCGATGGCCATTAATTACTACAGCAATCATTACGGATGGAACAAGATTGGAAGATTCTTCTCTCTTGAAAGATTAAAGAGACATAGTGTATGTCTTACTTTTAACAATCTTTTGCAATGGGGAAAAAGGAATCTTATTGGGCTAAACCCTATCCTAAACCAAAATTCTTTTAACACATTCTTTAACTGTTTATAATTTCATCTACGGTCTCCATGGCCTCTGTCATAGACTTTTTTATCAAACCATGGAGAACATGTAACCTGACTATAAACTCAAGAAAATAAGTAGTAACATAAACACTGGACTCACAGACCTAGCATAATATACACAATCCAAAGAGAAAAGACAAAAAAAAAAGGCCAAGTGCAAACAGCAGCTCAGTTAGGATCTGTCTCCAAGCCTCGGTGATCCAATTGAGGCCCAGGAATCTTGGTGGCAGAACCATCATCTGACAATGTCTGAAACATTCTTTAAACATTTTGAAGAAAGATAAGACTTCTTGAAGAGCAGTATTTGGGCTTAAACACTATTACATACATTTATTATTTATATGGCACATTGTGCTTTAATTACTAATTTTCTAGAAGAAAATCCTTAAACTTAAAGCAATATTCCTGTGTTTTCTCCCAAGCTTTCAGTTTTCAGACACTCCACAATTGGGAACTATGAATTCTTCCCTAATTTGCCTGTATAATCACATCTCATTTTAAAGTCTCACCCTGCAACTATGTAACCAAGCAGAAGCCATGCCTGGATTTTCTAAAGACTGTTCTCTATGACGATGCTAAACAGCAGTAACAAGAACTGCACACAGGGCCTGGAAGTGCCAGTGTCAATTATGCTCTAGGAACATCCACTGGCTAAGGGGATTTACCTTTTGAAATAAATGGTAATTTCTAGAATAGAATGGAATTAGAGGTAACCTATATCATTGAGTAAATATGGCTGGCCCATTGTGTCATTTAGAGAAGCATAGAAAACCCAAATATGATCCTGATATATATTTCATCCTGAAACCTGCTGCAACCATAGCCACTCCCAAAAAAATGATAATCTCCCACGTAGGATCATTAAATCAAGGATAAAAGATTTCCAGCAACCTCCAATAAACGTGTCTACCAGAATATAGTGAAAAACCTGAACCATATGTCCACATCCTTGACAGGGCAAGAAAAAGACAATCTGCCATTGTCGGTTTCTAACATAGACCTGGTTAGCAAAATTTTAATAATTCTTGATTACAAAAATTCAGCATGACTATTTAGCAGCCTGGAGAAAGTTATAAGGAGTTGTGATTAAGTTAAGTTTAATGGTAGATTTCTTCTCCTACTCTAAAAAGTATCCTTGTTAGAACATTTAAGGTTACTATTGGAAAGCAGGTTTTTATTATTATTTATGTGTGTGTGGAGGGGGGGAGTTATGGTCCATGGGTGAATATCAAAGGACAGCTGGAACTCAGGTCATCAAACCTGGCAGCAAACGCTTTTATCCACTGAGTCATCATGCTGGCTGGCCTCTCACAGAATTTTTAAATCAACTGCAGACATGAGAATGAGTTTTAAAAAATGCTTGTTTACTCACAAAAAAATTCAAAGCAAAATTATAACACAAAAATCTTGATAAACATGTGAAACAAATTTCTGGATCTCTATAAAGAGACCTGTGGTGATGATGCTGTACAGATGGCTATAGCTCACAACCTATAAAATAACAGTCCTATTTGATCTGCCTTGCCTAGTAACTTCTCAGCAGTCAATTATATAAATAAAATGGCAGAAGAAAAATCTAAACACTAGAGCGAATAAAATGTGCTTCTACTTGTAGAGCAGAAGTAAGTGGCTGGTCAGCTTGAACTTTCCATAATGTGAATCACCTGCCAAATTTCTCAGGCCACTCCCAGGAAAGGCCATTCTACTCTACACACTGGTGACTTAATGCTATACTCACACTCTGGAAACTAATCTATTTCAGTCCTGTTCATTTCATTACCTCATTCTTCTGAATTCCCCTCGGTTTAAAACAATTAGAGGACTAAAGTTGTAAATCAGTGAGTGAAAACTCAAATAGACCTACCTTTACAAAGTTCAAGTGGACTTGATCTTTTGCAAGTCTTCATTTTCTCCAGCTCCGGAATTAAAATGCACAAATACCCAGGGTTTTCTAAGCCCACTGTAACGTGTGCAACTTATCTATGTGACTAGATCTAATCAATTTAGGCTTGTTAGATTTTTTTTTCTGGTTTTTCAAGACAGGTTTTCTCTGTGTAGCCTTGGCTGTCCTGGAAATCACTCTGTAGATAAGGCTGGCCTCTAACTCACAAAGATCTGCCTGCCTTTACTTCCCAAGTGTTGGGATTAAAAGCATGCTAGATTTAAACTTTCCTGACAGTCATCTTCCCTAGCTACTACACATGACACAATTCACCTAGCCTGTTTTGGATTTTATGCACTTTATTTCACATGTTTTACATATGTGTTGTATTTAAGTTATAAGTGGACCAAATGGTTCCATTAACAATGACGAGTATACTCCGGTACTCATCTCTGTTGTTCAGAATCTTGGTTAAAAAATACTAACACCCAGTAAACACATACTGAATAAATGTCTTTTTAAATTGTCGAAACACATATAGTAAATTTGTGTTACGTGATACTTTTTGTATATTTATCATGATATATTTGATACAACAGTAGAGTGTGCTATAAAGATTTCAACTGCAAGAAAAAGCTAATAACAAAAAAAAACTAAACAACTGCTAATAGCACAGAGGTAGTCACCAGTGTCAAATGTTTTAAAAAGGGAACAACAACATCATGATGATAGAATGCTTGTATGAGATACAAATTGCTATTTTATAGCTAGAAAAAAATGAAAATAAAGGAAGTAAATTAAGACGCCCTTGCCAAAAAGGAAAAACAAACAAACCTCTTGAATGCCAACCACATCTCTGTAAGGGAAAAAGCCACTAATCGCAGTATCATAGCATCTGAACACAGAGCCTATCTATATCAGGCTAGAAAAGTCATACTACTCATCGTGATTTCTACAACTGAGAATAAGGCTGCCAAAACACGAGATATGTTTAAAAATTAAATATCACTTGATCTTTCTTCCCAAAGAAGTAGCTCTGAGATACAGGCTGTCTACCAGATATACAGAGATGAGGTATAAATAACTTATGTTCTTATAGTCTGGCCTTAGGTTAAAGTATCTAGTAAAAACCAGCATGCTAATCCCATTATAAATTCAGCCAAAATCACTCTCTACTCCTGCCTTTCCATTCTCGGGCTGACCTCCTGCCACGGTTAACGTCCGTTGTCAGCCTAACACACTTTGGAAGGAGGAAACTTTACTTGAGGAAGGATCTCAATCAGGCTGAGGTGTGGGCTTGTCTGTATGGTATTTTCTTTGTTGTTAATAGATGGTGGAAGACCCAGACCACTGTGGGCAATATCATACTTGGCCTTGTGGTCTGGACTAAAAAAGAAAGCAGGCTGAGCAAGCCATGGAGAGCAAGCCAGCAAGCAGCTCCCCTCCATGATCTTTGCTTCAGGACTCATCCCCGAGGTTCCTGCACTAGAACTTGTAAGGTGAAATAAACCCTTTCTGCCCCACATTGTTATGGTCAGTGTTTGATTACAGCAAAAACAAAGCAAATTAGAACGCTTCCATTTTATATTTTTTATCCAATCCCCACTTTTCACAAATTCTACCAAACTCATTTGTTTTTCGATGAAGAAAATGTAACAGATTCTTTAGGGCAATCACAGTTTCTCAGACATAGAGTCAGTTTTTAGGTTCCTTTTCATGTTTCCCTGAAAAATTGGTCACTATGGGGAGATACGATGTTCTTTTCAATACTTCCATTTGTAATGTGTTATAAGATGATCTTACCCATAGAAAACTGCACACCAGGGAAATGATGACTGTGAGTTCTAACTTAGGGAGAGGGTACAAATACAATCCCACTTATATGTAACCCTGGGAATCAATGACTATCTTAATTCACTAACAAGGTAAGGTTTCAGAACACATCACTGTGTTACTTAGCAGTGAGACTGCCCAAAACCCAAAGCCCAACCCTTCCCACAAAAAAGTTAATAATATGGGACATATCTTAAGCTAATTTGTTATAATACTCGGTTCTAATTATGCATTCAAAAGCCTTCTGATTGCAGTTTTGCAGAAGCTTAAGCACTTCATTAGACAAATGCATTGTTTTCCACATTGCATGTTGCAGCATTATTTTTCAACCTGACAGCTTTACTTACTGTCTTAGAACCAGTATTAATGTACTGCATCACCATTTCTTTTTTGATACTGAAGTCCTTTTCCCGCAATGGTGCCTTTTTATCTTCATTTAAATTCATATCTTCCTGGAAAACACAATTAAAAAGCCCGATTTTAGAATCTAAGTAGAGCAGCAGTTCGACATACACTCTATGAAACAGAAAAATCAATAATTTGTGACTAAAGCAGCATTAATTGTTTTGGAATGATTTACACATGGTTCTGCCTGAAGGAAGGAGAGCTAGGTACACAGAAAGCATTCTAGATCATTTAACAGGTAAAACACTTACCAGAAAGGCTTTAAATTCACAGCAGGCTATTAAAATTATATTCACATCACTATAGATAATTAGACAGTTGCAGATTTCTGCCTTTCATAAGGTCATTAGGATTCAAAATTTCAATATATTTATTTATTTTACAACAGCTGCACCTGAAGCTATCTTGTACTGTTTTAAAGAGATAATCTGCATACTATAAAAATAAAAAGTAAATAAACCACCACCTTCCAGGATAGCTACAGGAATATGCATAATACCAGATACCTAATACTAATGCAAGAAAATGACATAATATGCTATGGTTTTAATCCTTTCTGTCTACCCCTATCAAAAATATTAAGCAGTTAATTTACTGAATGAACTAAGTAACATAAAAGTTGAATTTCTGAATGAATACAAGAATTCGTGAATTGGAACAAGATAAAAGCCTAACATTTCTCAAAGGATCTAAGCATCCTATACTTTGCTGTAAGACTAATTATGACTAATAATCCAAGTAGCCACAAAATCATATGAATTCCATAAATAATTGCTTAAGAGGTTGCTGTGGTAGAAGCTGGGAGACAAAAGGGCTAGTGAGGAAGAACAGCATCAATAATTTCCTCAGGACCACAGTCACGGACCACACATGAGATGATTCGTAAACAACTGTATGTATAAATTCTAGTTCTACAAATGAATACATAAAAATTGAAACTTCAAATAACCTATGCAACCCAGCAAGCTTAATTTCTCCCAAGAATGATACACTCATTCTTCAAACAGTAAAAATAATTCATTTATCTGACACCAAACAATTCTAGCACTTTATAGCAATTCCTTTCATTTCATCTTGATCGAAATATTTACAATGGATAGCTATGTTGAGCACTAGGAATGTTGAGGCAGGAAGATCATGAGTTCAAGGTCAGCTTAGACTATACAAAAAAGACCCAGTAGAAAGAAGGAAAGGGGAGGCGGGAGAAAGCTAAGAAATTTTGAGATCTTGGAACTTCCAGTTGAACTGGCTGACAAAAGGAAGTAATGCCCCACCTTGGCCTTAAGAAAAGAGCCTAAATAAGCAACAGTTTATTTGCCCCATTTCCCCCTCAAAGCAAATGTTTCTCAATAGGCTTTACCCTCACCTATAATTTTGAGGCATCAGCAAGATGGCTCAGAGTCTTCCTGCCACGCCTGACAACCTGAGTTCGAGCTCAGTGACTCACGTGATGGTGAGAATTGATTACGGCAAGTTGTTCACTACCCTCCGCACATGCATTCATGTGTACACGAGCATCACTGTGTGTGTATGTGTGTGTATGTGTGTATGGATGGATGGATGGGAGTTTTTTTAGATTTATGGAATTCCAGGGGACACTTGATTGTGGCAAGGGACAGGGAGGATATCATTCAAAAAGACAAGTTATAAGAAACATTCCTACGTTAACCCTAGGAAACAAAGGCTGATGTAAAGAGAAGCCATCTTTTAAATGGCTAACTTTGTAAGGAGCTTGCTCTGCAGACCTGGAGACCTGTATTTGATCCCTGTGTAAAAGAGTCCATAGAGTTGTCCTCTGATCTCCCACAAGAATGCAGTGGCACTCCACACTGTGTGGTTTGAGTAAGAATGGCCTCCATGGCCTGACAAATTGGTCACCAGGGTGTGGTACTATTTCAAAAGATTAGGAAATGTGGCCTTGTTGGAGAAAGTAAGTGGAAGTGGGCCTTGAGGTTTCAAAAACCCATGGAGTCTCTGCCTTCTCATCTGAATGTAGAGCTCTCAGCTACTTCTTCAGTCCCATGACTGATTGAATGTCCCCAAGGTCTCTGCATAGTTTATAGAACACTGACTAAGACACACATCGTGGACACACACAATGATAATGGTGATGTAAGAAATCAGCACCACTCAGGTTCTAATCAAAGTGATTAGACATAAAATGAAAAACTGAAAGTAACATGTAAACTCACATAGTAAGCAGTATGACATGGGTTTAAGGAACATTAAATAGTCCAGAAATTAAGAATTCCATAGGATATAGCTGTACTGCTGTTTTCAAGTTCTACTAACACAGTATTTTGCTCCAAAACTGTAGTGCATGAATACCAAAACACCACACCAGCAATGAAACAGATATTCAGAGATCTTTCCGTATGGCTCCTTGAATGGTTAGGCCAATTGTCTCAGTTAAATCATAGTTACATGGTACACTATGACATTATACTGAATTCTTAATTATGAATATAGGTAAACCACTTTGATCTATAGAAAATTTTACTGCCCATAAGCCAGGCAAAAAAAACAAGTAGTGTATTTTATCACTCATAAATGGAAGGTAAAAAAGTTGGTCTCGGGCTGGAGAGATGGCTCAGAGGTTAAGAGCGCTGACTGCTCTTCCAGAGGTCCTGAGTTCAATTCCCAGCAAGCATATGATGGCTCACAACCATCTGTAATGAGATCTGGTGCCTTCTTCTGGCCTGCAAGTATACATGCAAGCAGAACACTGTATATATAATAAATAAATGAATCTTTAAAAAAAAAAAAAAAAGTTGGTCTCTGAGGACATATACAGTAGATGATGAGCACTGTGCCAGAGGCAGGTACGTGTAGAGGAAAGAAAGAGAGCTGGTTAGGGGTATAAAATATAATAAGTTTTAACATTCTACAGCACAATTGGGTGACTGTAATTCCTGATTTATTTGCATATTAAAACGAAAAAAAGTTCAGTGTTTCTAACACAAAGAAATGATAAATGGTTGAGGTTAAAGGCATATTAATTTCCTTGCTTTGATGGGTGCACATTGGATCTATGTGTTGGATTCACACCGGAAATCATGACTATGTGCAATTATTAAGTGACAATTAAACATAAAAAGATCTACACTCGAAGAAAGAGTCAGAGTTAAATAATTGTTATAAAAAGTAGGGAGACCTAGAAGCATCTATGATCTGTATTAAATTACTTACAACATCAAATTCAAATGTTTAATAGGAACAAAATATTAAGAACAGGTAACTTACTGGTTGAGCTGAAATCAATTAAAATTTCAAAATAAAGAGTTGAAATTAAAAAAAAAATTAAAGCCACTGCTCTCTTTTCAAAGAGGTGTTACCAGAGGACATTCATCCATGACTAAGAATGTTTGTGAGAGCTGCTATCCAGTTAGCTGGAAATCAGTAGAGAGTGTCTGAGAGAATACTTCCTGAACAAATTGGCCACTTGAATCAATGGACTGAAGATTCACCCTCATCCAATGGGGCAAGTACTATCCAATCAGTTGAGGGCCGGTGTTATAATTTTAAAAACAGTGGGTGGCGGCCACAGGTGGGTGAGAGAGAGAGACACGCCATGCAGGCAGCGCCTTCATAGAGAATTTTATTGAAGAGAGAGAGGAGAGAGGGGAGAGAGTAAGGGGGTGCGTGGCCTCCTGAAGAGAAACAGAGAGAGAATGAAGGGGGAGCAGATAGGACTCCACATTTTAAAGGGAGGAGCGCAAGGCATGTGCACAGAGATCACACAGCAGGTTAAGGTTACTGCCTGAATACTAGGTGTGCACACAAGGGTACACACTCTGCCAGGTATCCAAGGGGCGAGCCAGGTATGCCCGAATGCCAGCTTATACATCAAAGAGCAAAGGGAAGGTGAACTTACTTTATCAAGTGGGTACCCTTCTTTCCTGATCTTGGTTCTACAGCCTTCAAACTCTGGAAGTTGGGTCATGTCTACTCTAGTTCTACATTCCAGGTTCTCAGGTACTAGGCCTTTGCAATGGAAACCACTAGGTGCCCCCTAGTCTCTCTCATTCTCTACTTGTCTATACTGGTCTGGCTGGGAATGAGGTTCCATAATCGTTCAAGACAGTTCCCTTAATAAAGACCCTCCCATATGCCAATCTAGGTATCAGTATTGCTACTGGCTCAGGTGTCTCTAGAGACCCTTACCTTGTACACAATTACACTTGTGATTGATTTATGGCAACTCTCTTACTTAAGTATGGAAGTTTTCTTCCTGAGAAATTTGAGATGACAGAATCCTAGTGCCCTATTTTAACAGGAAAGGGTGATAGAGAAAGAAAACTGGATTTATTGAACTCCCAACACAAAGCAAAGCATGATACAGCACCCCAGGCATGTGACTACACCTAACTAATTATTAGTCTCTATATATTCAGGAGGAAAATATATTGCAAAGAAAAAAAGAAAGGATGGAGAAAAAAATAATCAATCATATGGAAGTAAATAATACAAGATTTTCAAAATAGATTTTTATCTATAGAAAACAGGGTTAATAAGAAAAACTCCTAAAACAATAGCACCAAGCACTGAGAGGTAATAAAGTATCCAAGAAATACACAGGAAATTTTGTCATAGAAAATGCATACACACACACACACACACACACACACACACACACACACTTCCAGAGAGACTAGGCCTCTCAGAAGACTATCTACAAAACTGAGCAGGATAAGACTGGGAATGAACAGAATGAACAAGACAACAATTTTTGTATGTCTTGGTTCATATTCTCAAAATAATCAAGTCTCCATCTTCTTAGTAGAGCTTCTAAAAAAAAAAGAGAGTAGTGGGTGATCAAACTACAGACCAATGCGCTGGATTATGCAGACTATCTCAGGATAAGGGGAGAGGGGGAGACAAGGATGTCAACTGTGAAGTACCACTTCAATCTAAATTCGCAGCACAGTCTGAATACTCTAGAGAAGCCAGCCTCAACACCCTCCAGTTGACCAGGCCTGGGAGTTAGGACTTGTGGGACAGGGGGAAGCAAATTCCTGAAGAATATAAAATAAGTTATTTAAGGACCCTCATTTTCTCAGGTTTACATTGGCCACCCTGGAGAAATACAGATGGGGTGGGTGGAGCATCAACCAGAACCACTGTGGCATCTAAAACTAATTTCCTTCATTAAAATGAGGCTTCTAACATAGCTAAAAATTAAAAAGAACTCTCATAGATTGCCTAAATGAGCAATATAAATCATCACGAATGGACTGATTCTTCCTTCCAAATGTAATATGCGATACCTTCTCCACTGTAAATAAAGTCAGAAAATGAAAGTATAACTACAGGTAATTTAAGAGCCCCAATATGACAGCTTACTATTTCATCAAATATATGTTATAGATAAAAGTAGACATAATTATAAACCTGATAAGTAGTTTGCTACAACTGTGCCAAACTCCTGTTAATAAAAGAAAAAACAGTAACTTTGCAGAAGACACACCCTGAAGACTCTACTTTCCATGATAGCCCAGGCTAGCACAACCATAGATAGCAATATGACATATCCCCTGATAATGATGCATTGGGAAGGAAACATCAGCTCTATGATATTCTCCCCAAAGCATTTCTCAGTCTAATTCCAGGGAAGGACATGGGGAAAACAAAAATCAGACAAACTCAGATTGAGAGCATTCTACAAAATAAGGAAGATTCTTCAAAAGTGTCAGTCATAAAAGATAAGAACCTATCACTGAATATCTATGGGGACAAAATGCAAACTGTGACTGGATCCTGGACATGAAAGAGGGTGGCTGGAAATACAGACTATAGCTTAGTTCACAGCATTCACATGAAGGCCGTGGATTTCACCTGTAAACTTTACTTTTACTTTCTTCAGGCCCCACCCTCAAGGTCACTGCTGGTCCTTTTCAACATCTCATAACCAGCTGCCCTCCCTCAAATACCAGCTCCACACTCCTGTCCCTGACCTCAATCTTCCATCTTGCAATTTCCCTTGCTTGCAAACCTTTTCTTTTAGCTCACTGACATCTCCACTCTGGTACTTTGTCTTCATGCAAACCAGTTCTTCCATCAATTATTCCTACATTCATTGGAACTGCCGCTTGTTGATGGCCCCACACCACACCATGGGCACGGGAGACCTGGCCCCTATGGCATGGGCCTAGAAGACCTGGCTACTCACGTTACCTGAGAGGCAAGGTCCCAGTGACCCAGACTGGCCAGCTCAGCTATCATTCAGACCCAAATCCCAGGTCTTTAGTAGGCCCCTCTATCATCTACCATCTATGACCTGCTGGAGCCATGAAGGGATTGGTCCTACTAGAAGATAACAGCCCAATCTCCATGACCTGGGGCAACCGCAGGATGGTGTCGGTGAAGTTCCAGTGATGATGGTGCAACAGAGCACTTGAACCGAACCAATGACTTACTGCAATGAACAGTTTGTGGGTGGAGCTGATTGGACAAAAGGGTATACTGTGTCACACACTGCAGCACCCAACACCACTAGGATGAATGAAGAGGTGTTGGAAAGATGGAGAAGCAAGGTGTTCTTCTTGTTTATGTTTTCTTTGGTTTCTGATTGAGCAGAGAAGGTTCTTTAGGGAGTGTGCTGCAGGGGTGAGGAGAAGACATGAATTCCTACTTGTCTCTCCTTTTTCCAGTCTCTTAGGTTCATGTAGTCAATACTTTTGCTTTACTCCACATGCCTTCCTTGTTCAGCTTACACACCAGGTGTTTGTTTGGTTTTTTTGTTTTGTTTTAATGCAACTTGTTGCATCTTTCACAATGCATAGTCCTCACTGAACATTTTTAAATGCACAAACAAAACTTCCCATCCAGAATTTCCCAGTCCTATTTTACAACAATCATGAGAAGAGGGTAAAGTTTGAAACAGGGAGCTAGCCTAAGGTGCTAAGCAACTGCTACTCCTAGAAGACTCTCAACTGCCTTCAGACAACAGCATGCCATGCTATAAAGAAGACAAGTTGAAATCCACCGTAAATGCAAAGGAGCACAGTAGAAGTACACAGACCTCAGTGACATGCAATCAGGGTCAGTGTGGAACTGAGCACTGTCCAATAGTACCTGCGCATAATGAATGAGGCTGACATGCCTCCCAAATGTCACCAAGCTTGCCCTTTGCCTGGTGCTATGTCCACCCAAGGAAAGAATTAGGCCTTATCTTTTTTTTTTTTTTTTTGCCTTTTTTTTTATTGAGAAAAGGAGAAAAAAACAAAAACAAAAAACAAGTTTCCACCTCCTCCCAGCCTCCCATTTCCCTCCCCCTCCTCCCACCCTTCTCCCCCTCCTCACCTTCCTAGGCCTTATCTTTTTAACAAAGGTACTGAATGAATCAGGGCAGGCCCAGACTGGAAAGGAGGTCAAGCCAGTAGCAACCAAGAAGACACTCCAAAACATTTTCTCTATCAGTTGGATAAAGCCAGAAAGTCCTATATGCCAAAACTTCATCATTTTGCTACTGCTTTTATACATACTGAGTCATATGCTGATAAAATATTGGCATGTAGTAAATATTTCTACTCTATCGTCAACAAAACTGAGAAAGAGATATAAACTTAATATATGAGCATATTTAGACAGTAAAGAGCAATTGAGTAGAGAATGGCAACCAGAGAGTGGGCATTTTTTCAACTGAATTACAAATGTTAGACTCAATATTTTCATTCATGAGTGTAGATTTTACAAGACAGCATGCTCATTAAATTTACATACATCAAGTTGAGTGGGATAGTTAACACCATGGAGAGTCAGATTAAATTGAAAATGATTGACTATTTGAACACTGGGCAAATACATACAATCAGTTAGTTGAAGATGGTCAGGTGTGAGGGACTTCTGCCAGAATGCAAAATAAGCACATGCTAGGCAAAGGCATGGCAACAAACAGTCACAAAATGGATACTGGAAAAACATTATAATCATTGATCAATACATTTGTAGGAATCAATGAGAAGATAAAAATCACTGGGAGATAAAAATGAATACAGCAACGGGAAAACCAAATACTAATTCTTCAAGCAACGGATATCACTGGATTTCAATAGTGTTTGTGTATTGTTTCAAGGGCTCAAACCAAAATAATCATTCTCTCTACAACGTATTTATTCATATCACTACAGCCACAAACTGTATCATAAGGGGAGGTACTCCTGATACCCCAATTATCTGTCTTGGGACCATGAAGTTCAACATCCTAAAAGCATAATTACACCCAAATATCCACAAAAAGTACAACTCTATTCTTAAGCACATTTGCATTTCTCTTCCACATCATGCAATATCAAACAATCTTCTTAGTGTTTACCTCCACACTGAGGTATATTTTCACTACCATGAATAGGTTTCATGCCAACTGAAAAAAGTAAAGTTTCCATGGCCTTATTCCAATATTAACTAAGTCTTTCTTTAGGAATACAATAACTTTGATGATTAAACTGGGTTTAAAAATAGATAAAAAAACTGAATGATAAACAAAAGCAAGAATCTGAGCTGTAGAGATGACTCAGTCAATAAAGGTCTTGCTACACTGCATGAGGACTTGAGTTAGACACCCAGCCCCCATGCCAGAAGCCAGGCATGCTGCCATAGGCATGTAACCATATCCCTGAAGAGACAAAGACTGGAGGATCCCTGAGGCTCACTGGCCTGAAAACAGCAAGCCTCCAGGTCCCAGACAGAGAGTCTGTCTCTAAAAATAAGATAGACACCTCCTACAGACTGACAGCTGACTTCCACATAAAAGACACAAGCATGCATGCACACATACACAGGCACATCTTCAGATATACATAAAGTGGAATATGAAATACAACGGAATGGAAGGTAGAATGGAAATACTAGCAAGAATCTGCAACTTAGAATTAACTTTATTACGACTTTACTACATTCAGCTGTCAGTACATAAAGTGAAGTTTTTCTTTTGTCTAACAATTTTAAATTTATGTGAACAGTACAAACCAATGGTTCTCTACCTATTGGTTACAATCCCTTCAGGGTCACATATCAGATATTTACATTCTGATTCATAACAATAGCCAAATTATGAAATAATGTTATGGTTGGGGGTCACCACAAAATGAGGAACTGTATTAAAGGGTAGCAGCATTAGGAAGGTTGAGAACCACTATAGTTTTATCTCAATTAAAAACTAAATTCCAAATTGTCTTCATGCCAATATCAAGAACCAATAAAGACAATAACAATTAAATATCGCTTTTATTGTATATACTCTAATTTTAGTAGAACAAAACAAGAAGTATAATGAATATTCAAGGTGATTCCCAAGTGTGATTTATTTGGGAATAATGCCTAGACTATCAAGAATATTCAGAGTCACCCAACAGAACAGACACCCATTACATAATCATTTGGGTGAGAGCACCACTATTGATTAAAAAGTGTCACATTCCCTTACTCTGAAACTTTCATAAACACCGGGCATTCCTCATAAATTACATTACACATTAAATAGGCGCTCAACCTCAGACACCAAGGTCGACTTTCTCACAGGACAAAACTGAGACACAGGAGCTCTCTGTAGATGTAAGAGAATTCTCCTGCAAACTTCCAAGTGGAGGACGGACATCACACATTTAAACATTACCATAATATTTACCTTCTCAAAATGCCTCTCTGTGACCAGTCTATTGGTGGCACAAACTGCCACCAAGTTTCCTAAGCCATTTACTTCCTCAAGAAAACAGCCGAGCACCTCCATTATACCCTGGCACAAGCAAATCATGAATCAAACTGATATACCACCAACCACCCGCCCCAACCCGCCCCCAACACACAGACGACTGCACCCTCTTTCTCCTTACAGCTGCATTGTATTTCGGCTACTCTTAAGTCACTACTAAATAAAAGGTTTTTATTTCCAACCAACTGAGAGGCACAAGAGTGACAACTTACAGAGGCCACAAAACAAAGCATTCCCCAGAACCTCTCACACATCATCTGGTCAGCATAAATGGACCTTTAGGGTTGTATGAAATGAAGCGTTCTTGTGACATGAAAAAAAGACTGTGTAAAGAATACTGATATTGGATAGAGATGCTAATAGGAACATATGGCAATTAAATAGAGGTTGGGTACACAGGTTCTTTTTATTAAAAGTTTTGGTGACCCTCAAAACAGACATTCATTTGCCTGAGTAGAGGAATACCTATGAGTTAACCCAATAGCACCGAGAATAAGAATGAAAAGTGTCATTCCCGTGTGTCCACTCTGACAATACCAATCCTCTGCCAGTTATTCAGAAACCACAGTATCAGGTTTGGGTTCTTAGTATAAATAATAAAAGAATTTTAAAATGGATTTGGGAGGAAATTTGAGAACAATTTTTTTAGAGTCTGAGAGAAGAACTCTAAGCACCAAGCCATTTACAAGTCTTGGCCACCTCCTGGAGGCAGATGAGGAAGAAAGCCATGCCTCCCTCAGGCAGGTTCAGCAAAGGAGATCAACAATGTAGCTGAAAGAGAGGAAGACACTGAAGAAAAGGAAGAGGTTCCCTGCTTTTCAGCTTACTCAGAGAAGAATCACTGACACACTGTCCCTGCTTTCTTTGTCATTCTATGAAGGCTTTCACCCTTCTGCCATCTTGCTGTATTTCCATTGCCTGCTTCCTAACTTAAAAGGCAAGGCAGGCAATGTCTCTCTCCCTTTCTTCATCTCCCTCCCCAGCATCTGCCAAGACTTATGACTTGTCTACTTTGGTGTTCTCTCAAGGCTAATAAAACTGTCCTTCTAATCTCATTCAAAATTATTTTATTAATGAGATATTGAATCCAAAGGAGTGAAGCCAAGTTCCGTGGTAACATTTAGAAACTAAATAGCATGACTGTGACAAATAGTTTGGAAAAGTGATATATTCCACACATCGTGTACATATCATAGTTACTCATTTAATCATTATTGGAGAAGAGATTCCAGCACCTACTCTATATAGGAGACACAGTCTAGTGAGGGACAGGGTAATAAGGGAAATTTAAGTAGAATACAAAATGGGTGAGAGGGTACAGAAAAGGTTAAGTATCTTGGGATGGAAGAAAGAGATACCAGTGCTGTATCCATGAAAGACAGGAAAAAAAATGGTTATTATTGGATTAGCCCAGGATGTTCCTCAATTTAAGAACAAGAGTAAGATTTTAGATGTTAGGACATGTTGTTGTTGGGTACAAAGAAATTTTTAGTAAAGAACAGCTTCTAGCTCCCTCAGGTTAATTTAAAAGTTAAGAATAAAGTCTCAGTGTAAAGAAACATTCTCAACAGTGAAGACAATTTACAACCTTTTATTACACAAATCTGCTCAGTGCAGGGAACTAAATAAAGAATGAGAACAACTGCCATAATCCATGGATATTCTAATTGAACACACAAAAAATATGAAATAGTCTATAACAATAAAATCTAATAACAGAAAAGTTACTGGCTATCAAAGTCAATAAACAAGATTATTTTATAAAGACGATTGCTACTATTTTAAAAATAGTACATGTATATTACCAAAAAGCCTAGGAATGAATAATAAAATGCATTTTTCAAAGGCATTGTGAGTTTTTATTGCTCAAAAAGAGACTTAAATATGCAATGCCTACATGTGGGAAAATCAAAAAGGTATCCATTTTATTTAAATTAGCAAAGAAATCCATGTAATTCCAATGACGATCCCATAATGTTTAAAATAGTATTTCACTGATTTTAGAATTATTACAAAAGCAGAGAATGCAAGAATAAAAAAAGCAACGGTAAGGTGAAGGGTCTTCTTAGATGCTGCTAATAGGCAGAGTCATTAAAACAGCAGGGAGTCCTACTGAGTTCACACACCTCTAATCCTAGCACTGGAGAGGCTGAGCCAAATGTAATTTAGAAGCCAACCTGGTCTCCATAGCTAGTTTAGTACCATTCAGAGCTATACAGTGAGACCGCCGGGGAAAATTAAAACAAAAAAAGTAGAGCGGGACAAAATAACTATTAAATCAAATTACATCATATTCTAGGTAGTAACTAATCTACAACACTGGAGGATTACAGATAACAGGAAAGAATAGGTAACTCAAACAGTGCTGCACGGATGTAATTCTAGCACTGTAGTTGATGACAAAATAAATATTTCATTAATAATATATACAAAGCATGAGTCATAAATATAACATTGAAATCTACTTCTAATCTTCAAAACATCAACAAATATAAAATAACAAGCCTCAGGCTAAGAAAAAACTGGGCATGAGATTATTCATAACTTATGACAAATGAAACAAATTACTTTAAAGACAAAAACCCAACAAGAAAAGAACCAAATGATACAAGCTGGAAATTCACAGAACAGTAGACCACAGACAAATATGTATGTGAAAAATATTCAGTTAACTTCTGATCAGGAAAAAGACATCCTGTAAAGTGTGAGGAGTTATGCTGACAGCTAAGAGGCTCACCAAACTTCCAGTCTTATGACACTGGCGCAAACTGAGGCACAGTCTACACATAAACCAGACTGGAATCTTCAAATATGTCAAACTCAAAAATATGAGGAAGAAAACATAACATGACAGTCAAATATCTTACACAATTCAGAAGTAGGTTATTTTAAGAAAAATTATCAGTACTATCAGAAAAAAAAATCATGTCTCTGAATTAACTCATAAAAATAGCTCAGTGCCCTTTCTGATTTGGATAGTTGTACTGTGACTATGAACTACTATGGACCTATTTGTAGAAAAGAGTACTATGGGGCATTAAATCAGTGACTTATCAAATAGTTCACAGATACGAGGTTTAGTATACATTAGTGCTTACTTTACAGAAAACTACAGACTAACAATGAAAATGAAAACTATTGAGTTAAAAGTATTAAATCATCTCCCTAGTCACTGGTGGCACACGCCTTTAAATCCCAGCACTCAGGAGGCAGAGACAGGTGGATCTCTGTGAGTTTGAGGCCAGCCTGGTCTACAAAGCTAGTTCCAGGATTGCAGGACAGCTAGGGCTGCTACACAGAGAAACGCCTCCCCCCTCAAAAAAAAAAAAAAGAAAAAAGAAAAAAAGCATTACTCATCCCTAGAAAAAAAGAAAAAGAAAAATTATAGTTTTGGAAGCAGTACACGAAAGAACTTCAATTTTATCTACAGTGGTTTTCACTGAATTAGTTTCTAGCTTCTATACTGTTCCTTATGTTTAAATATTCCACAACTAGGAAAATACCACTCAACAAAAGTAGATTTACATTTCTATTATATACTGAACTCTGTTTCCAATACAAATGCAATACTTTTAGTATCTTTCTCCTTTCCCTTCAATAAAATTGCCAATATTATGTATTAAACAGCAGGTCACCTAAACTCTATTGCCAGGAGACACTTCAAGTATAAGCTTCGGAGATGGTGTATTTTATAGATGTGTTTTCTTCTATTTCTTCTATGCTATGAAAAAGCCTGATAAATATCTGCCCAGAAAGTAATTAAAGCATCTCCATTAATATGTAAGTCTCTCAAGCACCTTTACCAGACTGTTTTCTTCTGCACCATTCAAGAGAGGATTTCTAGAATTTAATTATTGACAGAATGATTCTGTTATCACTGGCACTCGCTTAATGCCTGTTGATGATGTCATCATGATAGATGAACTGTCTTACTTACTGTTCATTGTCTCAACAGTAAACATGAGAAAATGAAAAAAGGTGAGAATGCATGAAAAATCTCTTTCACTTTTTTAACATTTCTGTATTACTTGGTAGAATAGCAATTACAGCTAATCTCCATCCAATCTAACCGTCTAAAGCAGAGAAAGATATAATATCTTTAAAAATCTCAAAAGTTGCCTGGCTTGGTACTCGCCTTTAATTGCACCCTGGGGAAAGAGGCAGATAGATCTCAGTGGGTTTGAGACCAGACTGTAACATAGCAACTCCAAGTCAGCAAAGACTACATATGTCTCAAAAAAAAAAAATCTTAAAAGTTGGGAAGTTTCATATATTCAATAGACATGTGTTTGGAATTCTGATACTCAATAGTAAATCTAGTAGGGAGACAGACATTCAAATAATAAAGGACAAATCTGTAAGGCACTCATGAAATCACAGCTCAGGAGAGGTGAGGAGTAGGGAAGGTTTTAAAGAACGTTTGCACTGAGACATGCAATGAGAGCGTTCTCACATAGAAGCACGTTGAGGCCAAAGAAAAGGAACCATAGTAATTGCCCCGTAAGAGGTTCTATAGGAGAAGAGAAATACGGATAGAGATAATAAGGTCAGAAGTCAACCAATATGGACCAATGCCCTAATGGACAAAGGATGGCTCAGGTTTCAGTGAGCTTTCCAGAGAGGGAACTAAAGAACAAATGAGAATTTGATGTCATTTTTTTAGGAAATATGATGTGTTCCATTTCTAGTGTGTTGAGATTTGACATCTTTTAGATAACTAATTTTAGCTTCTCTTCTGTAGGAGGCATATGGGAGATATTATACAACATGAACAGCTCCAATGCTGCAGGAAGAGTATAGAGAAAACCAAAGGATATAAAGATAAGACAGGAGAGACAGATGTAATAGTAAGGAAAAAAAGGGACAGATGGAAGACTAGACAGAGAGGATGTAAATCAGGACCAGGAAAAAGGTATCACTCTGCCCATAGCAAAAACAGAAATCTATGTCACAGATTTTTTTAGAAGATTTATTATTAAATAGCCATTTACAACCAAAATGGTGCACAACCAAAAGGAAAAGGTCCACGATTATAAACTGTTATAAATACATACAGAGTAAACTATTCTCTGCAGAAGGTAGAGTATGTTAATTTGAATAAAATTAGAACATATTGGCTTTCTAGTATCAGAATATGAATACCAGGTAGATTCAGTACTGAACCACCTACCTCTACATCCAAATGGTAAATGCAATAGAATAGACTCAGAAGATGGGGGAGAAGGGAGCCACACAAAAGACAGTGATCAAGGACATGGCAACAGTGGATGACACCAGAGGAAAGCAGAGTCACAATACCAAGGAAAGTGCCAGCATTTGCAATGTATGCCAATGGTATGCAACACAGGTACACACAAAGACGTTCATTGCCCTAATCATTATACTGCATGAAAGGGGAGATAACACCTAAATACAATAACAGCAATGTATCTCAAAATATGGTGACTTTTTTGGGTTGTCTGAGTGAGCCTGGATTAGCATGAATTTGTTGGCAAGATTTTGCCCACGAAGCAAATGAGCGATAATTGAACATTACAGCTGACAGTGGTTTCAACCTCATGAAGCCTGCAGGACCAGGTTAAATTTCCAATCTACATAATCATAGCATTTGCTTTGTTTTAAGTCCAGAGAGATTTGTTTTAGCAGTAATAAACCAGAAACTAAGAAAATCCCATAGGACACCAATGGCAAGTTATAAATAACCAAAGCCACAAAATGCTTGGTCCTACATTCCAGTATAATCCTACAGAGGAGAGACTCAATAGATTAACTAAGAAAAGCTAAGGAGGGAAACGGAGGGCAGCTACACCTCTACCTCTGGCACCTGCGGGAATCTCTAAATGGATTAACTTTGTAATGTGAAGAAAGATATGCTTTCTTGTCATGGTGGTAAGGTATATATAGTAAGCTAGACATTTCTGAAAGGGATAATTCTAAGAGACCATGCCTGTAATAAACAAGTCACTTTCAGCTGTACCTATCAAGTTCATGGTGTTCAAAAAGTCAGTTTCATTACAGACAATGAAAGAGTTCAAGAGTCTCCACTAAAGTTGATTTTAGGTATCAAGGTTGTATGTATTGGCAATGTTGAGCCCAACTAGCTCATACATCTAAGATCCACAGAACACAAAGATGGGCTTTCAGTATGTACCAAAATATAAACAAGGGTTGGAGGAAGCTCTTAGGAAGTTTAGCTGAGGACGAGTGAAATGGCTCAGCAAGTAAGGGCGTTTGACACCAAGCCTAACAACCTGAGTTCAATCCCTGGAACCCACATGGTGGAAGGAGAAATGACTTTAGCAAGTTGTCCTCTAACCTCTATACACGCACTGTGGAACACACATCCATGCAGATATGCACACAAATAAATACACATAAAGTTTTAAATGTATAACTAAAACTTCACAACTGCTCTAGAAACTAAACCATTATAAGACCAAGAAAATCAATTCTCTAAGCAAAGATAAATGTTAAAGTATTGCACTATACTTTGCATTCATTAAATAATCAAGGCAGTAATATTTCAGAGGACTATCTTGAGGAAGAAAAACAAGTGTTCTTCAAAATAAAGTTGCTACTTCTTATACAAATTAAATACTTTCCATAATTGGTAAATAGGAATAATTGTTTTTGAAACTACACAATTGTGACACAAAGACTCTACATATAAATTTTAAATATGATGAAACCTTTGCAAGCACAAATGCCAAAAGGTTAGCATATCTGATTATTAAATGTTCCAGTCAAAGAAAGTTTATTAATAAAAAATTATTCTCAGCCACAAATGAGACATCTTTATCTCCTTCCTCCACTCAAGGCTCAAGATCCAGAAAGGTCCTAAGGTCCGAAGACTGGGAGGACATATGTAAACAGTGTCTTCTGGATATGAAAGAACCATGTATTCTTCAACTCACAGGAGCTGTGGTTGTGTGCACAGAGCTATAAAGATCAAGCCAGTCCATTCCAGCCAAGAGGGAGGAGAGGTGCGTGAGCCCCTACCCCTAATTGAAAAGCTCTTGACAGTTGACTGGCTGTAGGGGAAAGAGAATGATTTTTTTAAGGCCATGCATCCTAGTAGGCTGAGCATTCTCAACGTTCCAGATTATGAGCAACACAAATTGGACTCAGTGAGTAATATAAACATTATGTATTTATTATAAATATAAATATTGTATTATATATGTATAGATATATAGATATATGGTGATATGAAATTGGGAAGGGGTACAGCAGTGGGGTAGATCTGGGAAGAATTATAGGGAGGGCAAAGGCTGAATATAATCAAAATATATTGTATACATATGTGAAACTCACAAAGAATAAAGAATATGTACAAATATATATTTTCAAATACTACAGCTCAAGTGCAGTGTAAGTCCAGCTTTCTCCACCGACATAAAACCAACTGTAAGCAAACAGTGGTTTTGGGAAAAGTCTCTAACTCTCAATTATAGAAGGAAAGAAATCCCTCCTCAGTTTCCTCAGCCTTCACCTTCTGAGCCAAGAGCAGGTTTTACATTCAAAGCATTCTAATATGATGAAGGATTAGAAAGAAGGACAGACTCTGTTCTGTATGTTTGGAAGAAGGCTTAGGAATGACTCATCCTTCGCAGATTTAGCAGCCCCAGCAAAGGAACACTTCCACTCTACTTCTGCTAAATCAAAAGGATGTTTGATTGAAAAGAACTATTACCAAGCAGACCTGATTAAGATTTAATAAGTGATCTGGTCCAGTTATTCATTAAGTATCCAGAATCACTTCCAATAGTCAAGCTCCAACTGACCTGCACATATTTCCCTGTACTTATAAGTGATCCTAGCAGTCACAAAAAGAACAGTAAAAACCATATTCGGTATTCTTGGATGGTTGTCCTTTTAACTAACTGCATGTGATCATAAAATGTGTTCTCTATAATGTTTAACAGCAATAGGCTGCTTTCTCTACTTACTCAGATGGGTACTCACAATTAGAATTTAAAAAGGGAATTTTAATGTAGCTAGAAGAACCATAATAGTACCATTCCAAAGTTTCACAGATAATTAAGGTCCATGTTCATTGCACTGAAGGAAGGGCCCTCTGCCACGGCAAGCCTGCAAAGGTCAAACTGAAGAGAGCTACCTTCAAACAAGCCTCATTACTGGTGACAAAGGCTAGCAAAAAGAGGTTTCTTTGTTCTTGGCCAAGATTATATAGCAGTTCATAGTGTCAACAGGGAAGGAATTCCAAATGTGTAGGTAAAAATGAAAACTAACACTCTATTAGGAGTTGACATAATAGCGACAAGTTTCCCAAGTCTAAAGTTTGTGAAAGTCAAGTAATAAACATTAAAAATATATCCAGAGTCACTGGCACTTACTAAAATTCTATGAAAACAAACTGGACTTTTATATTCTATCTGGAGTCTTTATGATGATCTACGTGTTAACACTAGACCACGTACTTGTGTTTTAAAAAAATAAAAAAGTAATGTGTGATGCAAATACAACACTCCTGCTGAATAATTATAGAAGAGATATTAATAGGCTCCAAATTTCACGTGTACCTTAAACCCTAAACTAATGAGCAAATGAAGCAATTCCCTAAAAATGGGTAGAGCTTTCAGAAGTAATACAGCAGACATCTACAGAATAAATCACAATTTAGAAATACACACAACACCTCAGAAGGGCTTAGAAAATCCTTTCATATGGGAGGCAGAGGCAGGCAGATCTCTGTGAGTTTGAGGCCAGCCTGGTCTACAAAGGGAGTTCCAGGACAGGCTCCAAAGCTACAGAGAAACCCTGTCTCGAAAAACCAAATAATAATAATAATAATAATAATAATAATAATAATAATCTGTTATCTTTCGAATCTAACTTTTCTGACCTCTCACTAGTCCCAAAAATAATTCAGAGCTGAGCTCTACAATTTTGTGTAGTGTTTTATGTCCTCCATAGCAAGAGACTGCCTTTCCTTCTGCCTAATTCAAATCCTAAACTGTCACTTGGCCAGGGCTGACTTTCTCTGCAAATTTCCCAAAAACAGTGTAATATGCTACTATCTGCTGTATTTTCATTGAAGCTAATTAGGGATCTCAAAAACTAAAGTAGTTTCTTCCTACTCTGAACATATAGAGAACTGAATTGTTAAACACTACCTTCTGGCACTGCTTATGGCATTCTTCAAATATTTGTTTTGAATCATAATAGATATGAAACTTGAAAGTAGCAACTATATAAATAAAAATCAATCTATATAAAATCAACATCCATTTGTAGCAAATGGTTTCAACGTACTTAACATGCATGGATTCCTGATCAAATCAGTTCATTTAGATTAAAAGTCAGAGGCTGAATCTGTCAGAAAGTCACAGTTAAAGACCAAATGAAGATGGCACCAAAGGACATCATACGTCTCTACAAGAAAAGGCACAGCACAAAGGGACCAGATTCAGTTCTACAGAGACAACTGAGAGAGTGCCTGACGTCACATGGATGCACTAATAGCTGGGGATGGAATAAAACAGGGACAAAGAAACAACCCAGAACATTCTACGACAAGAAAGCACTGCAACCATCTGAAGAGCAAATGAACTCGATCACACAATCTATTCAAGATAAAAGAATGCCATTTGATACTTCAGTTGTTAATAAATACAGAATAAAATGGAAAACCAAAAATGGAAACTCTTACCATCATCTTCTCAAAGAGTTTGAAGACCTCGTTCTCAGAAAGCAGCTTTTCCCCTGTCTCTGAAGCCACCGAGGAGCAGTCACTGCTTCCAAACGCGATCTTCAGATGGTGAAGAGGAGGTCTCTCTTTCCTGCTCCCTGGAATTCTTATGCTAGCAAATTTTTCCAGCTATGAAGAAAGAGAAAATAGCAAACAAGTCAATATTTTCTTATGCATTAACACTTATCTAGTTCCAAAAACAAAGAAAAACACAGGCCAATCACATCGTCACTGATTCATTCAATGACAGTCACAAACAGAAGCTTCAAAGTTAGCAGTATTGTATACAAGTTTTGAAAAGGTTCCAGCAGGAATCCTATTAAAAGGCAGAAGGGAAATCACACAACTTCAAGAGTCTTTCAGATTTTAAAAGTCACAAATTTTTACATTAAAGATTCTGATTGCCAGATGACCTGTTTTATAGATGAGCAAACTGAGCAGTTTAGCAAAAGCCAAGTCGGCTAGCAGTGATGGCACCAAATGTTACTTCTGGGCCTTTATGGCAGTGCCTGCCCTTGTCCAGTGCTCCCATGCAGACTGTCCCCTAGCAAGGGACAAGGAGTGGCACAATAGGACATGGATCAGGAATTTAAATTTTGAACTGTAATGCCTCCATAGTTTACTCACCTGGTAACATCGTTTTTAGCTCCTGCCAGCCTACATCTGAGCTTTGTGGATACCCACAGATTAGGCCCCTAATGAAGTAGAAGTAGTTGTTTTAACGGGATGTTTTCTGTAACAAGATCAAACAGCTGACTGTTTTTGAAAATATATTAATATTAGCTAGAAAGTTAATTATCCATTCATTCAAAATTGTTTGTCCTCACAGAGAACCTAGATTCCAATTTCAAGACTAATAAAACTTTCAAAAATCAAAAAGGTAAAAATTTTAAAGATTACATGAATATAAGGTTATTCAAAACATAATTACTGATTATGTAAATCTCTCAACACTGCTATTAATATAAAATTATTGTTTTCACTATAACATGAATAGGAAACCAACAAGATTGGTTCAGTAGGCAAAGGCACTGGTCAACAATGATGATCTGAGTTTGCCCCATCCACCTGCATACACAAATAAATAAATGACTAAAAATGCATGGATTATAGAAGTGCAGAATATACTGCAGCAGCACTAGTTACATCAGGTTATTGAGTTCAGTGGTTACTTTATTATCTGCACAGCCAAATTTCAAGTGCTCAGGGTCATATTATTTAGTGGTTACCAAAATGGTGAATCCACAACCAGATTATTTCAGTTACCTTTGAAGAAAATCCTGTTAAAAGAGCTATAGAACCATTAAAGAAAACTGACACCTAAAAATCTTTATTTGTAAAATACAATTCAATCATGCAATTATTTAATTCACTAAAGAACTAGGTCAACTAATAAGATGCAAAACTAATATTTATATTCAAAATAGGCTTCTGAATTGTCTATGAAGATAATGTTTAGGGAAAATGTTATACACTGTACTTAAACACAGGCTACTTGACATGAGCTAAACTTCTAAGTTAACCACTGCAAAACTTAGAAAGCAGTTACAACCCACCATTACTCTCATCCTAACAAACAAGACACAAAAAGCTGCAAAATGATAGTTGCTTGGTTTTCAATTCATCTGAAAACTAAAGACACAGAAAAGGGAAAAAGAGGTTACTTGGAAAGGAAAGGGAGCAGAGAAATATGGGGAATGGAGAGATGTATGTACAAATGCTTTTTCTTGACATCATGCCTTCACTACTCAATAATACAGTGTTTTCATTTTATCAGGTATTATAAATAAAAACAAAGAAGTTCCTAGTGGCATTCTTAAATTTGTTCCATCTCACAAGTACTTCAAAATTGAATTAAAATATTCCTCAAAACTAGATAGACCTGTTGTCTATCTTCCCACTTCTGGGAATGGAGTTCAACATCCTATATATCTCTAGGGACAACGCTTATTCCTTTTGAGCCGTACATCAAGGTGTATAATTCATGTTGAGTGTAGCATTAAGAAACTTAAATAGGTTTGGAAATTATTCCTTAAAAAAAAAAACAGAAGGGGAGGGCAGAAAAAATGAAATGCAAAGAGGTAGCATAAGCACTTTCTTCATGACCATTAGTTTGAGTTTACAAAAAATATCCTTCCTGTCTTCCACCATGGGTCAGGGATAGGAAAATAAAGAGCAGTTGAGTGTTCAATGACATACTGATTGCTGCATAGTTGCTGGCTGAGTGATCAGAAAACTACAGTTCTCTCAGAAAGTCCCAGAGGACAAATGTGCCACCAGCTCTTCATGATTCTTTCTTGCCGCAGTTGAGGAAAGCAGAAGCTGACTGACATCCTTCCTGAGGCACAAAAGGCTTTCAGTAACTGCAAGCTGTCCTCCTAGATACAGACCAGGAAGGACCTGAGTGAAATGTCCATGACACATCCAGGGTTCGAAAGGATCATGGCTACTGTTAGCTGAAGTGCTCAACACAGCTGACAAAGTCATAATATCCTGAAGAAACAGAGCAAACTGGAGCTTGTAACAAAGGACAACTCAGCCTTAATTCTAAAAATGGGCATCAGATTTAAAACAGAAAGCTACCCCAGGATTTTGGAACTTGCTAGATCAGTGGTAAAGTCAAAATTGGACTGCCAGGTGCTGAGGCACTTGCTGCACAAGCAAGAGGTACTGAGTTAAAATCTCCAGGACAAAAAAGCCAGGTGTTGTTTTAGGGATGCTGGTAAACTCAGCAAATCAAGGTTGTTGGACAAGTGGGGCAGGAGGTCACTTGCTAGTCCTCCATATGGCACAAGGTTCAGTCTCTAAGAATAAGAAAAGCCTTGAGATGCCTAGCAGTTAAAGTGCATACTGCTCTTGCAGTGACCAAGTTCAGTTAACTGCACCCAGGTAGGGTTACTCACAACACCTGTGATTCTAAGTCCAGAGGATCTGATGCCTTCTGAATTCCACAGGCACCTGTGCTCACATGTGCACATACACACACGTAGAAAAATAATTAAAAATTAGATATTTGTAAATGATAGACAGATAGAAGCAGACAATGATCACAATGCCCTCCCCTGGCCTTCATGAATTTTCACACACACAAGCATACACATGCACACATATACACACACACACACACACACACACACACACACACATCCATCATACTCACATACACTCACACATAAAAGCACACAGTGAAAAAAAAAACAGTAGTTTGTCCAACTTTCAGTGATGTTCAGACACCAAGCACTCAAATCATGTAAAGCCGCAGAAGAGCTGAATTCAAACTAAAGAAACAGGGTTCAGGTTTCCCTGTAGTAAACTGACTGGCCTCCAACTCTAATAGCCTGGAAAAAGGGAAGACCTTTCTTTTCTAGGGAGAAAGGGAATGACAACTTTGACTTGTGAAGAAAAAGTCTTACTGTACTAAAATTCTCTATCAAAATTCCTTTAATAAGTAGAAGCAAAATAAGGAAAATACAGACAAAAGCTGAGAGACCCTGCCACCAGAAGGCCTGTTAGGTACAGCAGAAACTGCTAAGCTTTTCTAAGTAAAGGAAATAACGAGAGGTATAATTCCAGATCTACAAAAAGAAATGAAAAATCAATGGAGAATTCATCAGATAGCTGCTGCTAGGACAAAGAAAAGAGCTGTAGAATCAAGAGGCACAAAGCAAGTAGCTATGTCACATAGATAAGGAACAAGGAGAATGTATTTACACAAAACACTGGCATCTTGCTGGGTAGTGGTGGCGGCACACGCCTTTAATCCCAACACTTCAGAAGTAGAAGCAGGTGGATCTCGGCGAGTTCGAGGCCAGCCTGGTCTACAAAGAGAGTTTAAGGACAGCCAGGACTGTTAAACAGAGCAACCCTCTCTCAAGAAAAAAAAAGAAAAACCCCTGGCATCTAAATCACTAGGATAAGCATTCTCTACTACAAAAAATGTGTGCAGAAGCTATAGTCCCTATGTCAATTTGTACTCTGTGTCTTGACTACTCTTTGAAAACAAGTAGGAAAAAAGAAGTAATTTTATAAACCAAGGAACTGGTTATTTCACCTTTAGTCACTGCTGAAGCTCTAACTTCTGTAGTTGTACATGGAGAATAAATTTCCAAGTATAGAAACTATCCCAACTCTTATCAGGCACAAAGTGCAATGAACTAACATGTGAAACTTATAATGAAGTAAAGGTAAACACAGCATCATTAATGCAAACACGTCAGTAAGTGGGGAAGTGAACTGAACTGAAGCGTTCAAAAGCCAGTGTGCAGTGCACAACTACAGCTTTGTGGATGATGCAAGAGCTCATAAAATGTTCATTTTCTAC
Source organism: Microtus oregoni (assembly GCF_018167655.1). Lineage (NCBI taxonomy): Eukaryota > Metazoa > Chordata > Mammalia > Rodentia > Cricetidae > Microtus > Microtus oregoni. The sequence continues at coordinate 24,322,557 of NW_024543060.1, forward strand.
AAAAGCCTGTACTTTTAAAAATAAGAACGCCTAAAAGTAATAAAACTTAGAAAAGTGAGTTTATATATGTCCTTTACCTTGTTTTATATATGTCAGGAATGAAGGTAACAACATGAAAGACAGCAGGGCATAAGTAATATAAATTTAGTCTGTGCAATAAAGAAAATGCATGTCTAAATAGAAGACAACCATAACAAATTCCATAGCAGCAAACTTACAAATCACAAAGAAAACATTGCATCTGTAATCAAAAATTTATAGAAATAATAAAGTAAAATTAGTACATCTTCCCTGAATGTTTTGAATTAAGCTTTAGGGAAAAGGTCCAATTTACACAGTGAAAAAGCAAATTTGCACCTCACCATCTTACAACTAGCCAATGGCAAAAATGAGGAAAATGAGCACATTCCTCTTCCAGCCTCTAAATCTGTGAAGATAGTAATATGAGATACAAAAGGATCAGAATTTTATGCTTTTATTGTAATATTTTTAATTTATTCTTCTTAATTAAAAAAATGAAAAACCAAATACGAGAAGAACCAGGACTGGTAGGATGCTGAGGGGATAAAGAGCTGCCAAACCTGATGAATTCAGTTCAGTAGCCAGGACTGAAATGGTGGAAGGAGAGAATAAGCTCCTACACGTTGTCTTCTGACCTCCACACATAGGTCATGGTATCTACACACAAATACATACACCACATACACAGAGAGAGATACACACATACACACAGAAAGAGGGGAGAGAGAGAGAGAGAGAGAGAGAGAGAGAGAGAGAGAGAAAGAATATGTGGTAGTTTGAAAGAAAAAGGCCCATGGGAAGTGGCAATTTTAGGAGATGTGACCTTGTTGGAGAAAGTGTGTTACTGTCAGGGTGGAATTTGAGATCTCCTATGCTCAAGCTACACCCAGAGACATAGTTCACTTTCTATTGCCTGAGGATCAAAATGTAGAACTCTCAGGTCCTTTTTCAGGACTATGTCTGCCTGCACACCACCACATCCAACCATGAAGATAATCAACTAGACCTCTGACATTGTTAAGTTAGTCCCAATTAGATGTTTTCCTTTATAAGAGTTTCTGTGGTCACAATGTCTCTTCACAGCAATGAAAACCCTAACAAAGACGATAGATAGATAGATAGATAAGATAGATAGATAGATAGATAGATAGATAGATAGATAAAGTATATTTTGAAAAGCATTAAGTATATTTTTAAAATGCAATCTTTTCTTTCTATCCTGGGACAGTACATTGACTCTTGAATATCTCAAGCTTAAAGTAAAAGCTTACAAGCATACACAGGTATGTTCTATTAAGCATTCCAGGTAAACTCTTAGCACAGAACATGAGCACTATTAAAGTCATAGCAAAGTGATTTTGACTCATTTTACATTAGCTTAGGAAGTTTCATTTTTTTAAAAAATGATGCTACACTAATTTCACTCACGTATAAAAGAATCACTCCTAATTTGTCATTCATGGGACTGCAAATACTATTTACTTTTGAAGCAAAGAACAAAACACATAGTCAAACTTTAAGAACATCTTACACTTGGAAATGATGGAAGAAACTGATGGGCAGTCTGACACCAGACTGACAGCAAGTTGACCATTAATGTATTTTGAAATTTGGCTGAGGAAGGTTTGTCTTCTACAATTTATGTACTTTTTATCTTTATATAAAAATTAGATAATTTATATGGAACTTTCCCTTAAAGTCAAACTAGAAACTCAACTTAGGCAGGTAAAGTACACAAGCAATTCACATTGGCTGAAGACCTGATTAAACACACATGACTGTGGGAATTCTTTCATACTGCAATTTAGAGGTAGAACACCACACTTAATTAACAAGGCTTTGCCTGTGTCTGGGGTGTACTAAGGTTTATAAATTAATATCACTTATCTTCAGGGGAAGTTAAATGAGCACCCTACTGAGTATTATCTCATGCTGAGTAATCACACTGATAATCAGTAATGACAGCTTAAATTAATTAATTAAACAAAAGAAGACTCTAAAAAAAACTACTGGATTTTCAGCTATAACATGGTAATAGTGGAAACTCATTATTTAAAGTTCCCATTGTTATAGTGTTGTAAATGTCAACAGCATTTTTTAATTTAAAAGGGCAGTGTAATTTTCAGGTATTTAACAACTTTGCTTGTTTTAAAAGTTTATATATGACTAGAACACATATCATTAGGATCAAGAATGAATCAAGGAGACATAAGCAAATAGAAGCTCCTTCTAACTATAAAATCAATTTTATACAAAGACACACCTAAAATATAAAATACTATACTCAAAATTATGTATCAGTTTTCATGTAATTTTTAGATTTGCATGAAATTAGATTTCAGGGGGAAGTGACCAACTAAAATAAGGTGATTTTCTAATCAGCTTTATTACCTAGCTCAACAACTTGCTGCTTAAATCCATGGCCCCAGAGTCTGAGCACTGAATCCTGCCAGCCACCAGCTTGTGGTGTGGCCCTAACCAAGGCACTCAGTAAATTTTAGTGATAGTATTTGTTACAGAGATGTGTTAACAAGAAATAAAACTGTTAGCCACACTTTGCCACAAATGAAAAGCCATTCTTGACCATTCCAGTGCAAGACAATGGACACTCCCCATTGCCTGTCAAGGCACACTACAGACTCATGTCCTTTCAAATTAGTGATGACATCCTGTTATCAATTCTTATATTTGGGAACTACCAATACTATCTGTTTCCAACTACAATATAACAACAGTTAAAGCATTGTGTCCTGAGTCTCTAAAGCTGCACATAGTGATATTGTGATGTGTGACCAACAGGAAATTGTGAAAATTATGGATTGTGGCTTACAGAACCAGATAATATATGGCATTATGTCTTCTTGGATCACTCATTCTGGCAGATGCCAGGTGTCAGATATGAGATCATGTTGTGGAATATTACTTTAACTATGTAAAGATGTGTTACATTTGTTTATGTTGCAGAATATTAACTATGTAAAACTTATGCTGCATTTATTAGCTATGTAAACATGTGTCACATTTGTTTCACCTTGCCTGCCTAAGGTACTTAATTGGTCTAATAAAAAGCGAACAGACAATAGCTAGGTAGTAGAGAGATAGGCAGGGATGGTGAGCAAGAGAATAAGGAGGGGGAGGAATCTAGACTCAAAAGACAAGAAAGAGGGAAAAAGAGAGGGAGATGCTAGCGGCCAGCAAGGCAGGAAGAAAGCAAGAAATTAGGACATAAAATATAATGAATAAGATATAACAGAATGAAGGAAAGGTAAAAAGTTCCAAGGCAAACATAGACAAACAGAAAAAGATTAAAATAAGTTCTAAGAGCTAGAGGGACAAGCTTAAACTAAGGCTGAGCATTCATAACTAATAATAAGTCTTCGTGCCATGATTATGGGGCTGGCAGTCTCAGAACTATTATAGTCTCTGCTCAGCCTGGATAACAGCATCTGATAACAGCCGTCCATTACTTTCAACTGATGAACTTATTGAAGTTATAAATGAGGAATTCCTAAATTATAAAAATAATTTGGAAAAATTAGTACCATCTCTGCAATGTTTTACCACTCTGAGAAAGTGATTGACAAAAAAACTAGCTAGAATTTTCAGGTAACGAATACTTTAAGTGTCCTAAAAACTCATGAGGAAATAAGCAACAGATTGAAGCAAAAGTTGATTTATGAAATAAGAAAAATTGCCCACGCCCCAGAGAGGCAGTGGAAATGTGGTAGTATATTAGGGAACCATGTGAGGCTGAAACAATTATCAAAAGAAAGTGTACCTTAGCAGCTGAACAGTGTGCCCACCTGCCCAATGAACCTTTGTAGTGGTTTGACTAAGAATACCTCCCCCCCACCCCGCCCACCATAAGCTCATAAATTTGAATGCCTAATCACCAGGGAGTCACCATTTGAAAGGATTAAGAGGATTAGGGGGGTGTGATGTGGGACGTCCTTCTGTATGTGTTTTGCTTCTACTGGTTGATGAATAAAGAAGCTTCTTTGCCCTATGGCAAGGCAGAATAAAGCCAGGTGGGAGATCCAAACAGAGATATAGGGAAAGAGTAGGGGGAATCAGGGAAATGGCATATAGCTGCCAAAGGAGAAAGACACCAGGACGGAAACTTACCAGTAAGCCACAGCCTTGTGGCAATACATAAATTAAAAGAAACAGGTTAACTGAAAGTGTAAGAACTAGCTAGGAATACGCCTGAGTCATTGGTAAAAACAGTGTTCTAATTAATATAGTTTCTGTGTGATTATTTGGATTTGGGTTGCCAGGAAACAAACGAGCAGTCTCTGCTTACAGGAGTGGGCTTGTTGGAGGAAAAGTGACACTAGGGGTGGGCTTTGAGGTTGCAGAAGCCCATACCTAGCTCTTCCCTCCCTGCTTCCCTCCCTCCCTACAGACCATGCTATAGCTCTCAGTTACTTCCCTACCACCGTGTCTGCCTACATGCTTTGCTCTCTGCCATAATGATGATGAACTAAACCTCTGAAACTATGAGCAAGTCCACAATTGAGTATTTTCTTTTATATGAGTTGACTTGGTTACGGTCTTTCTTAAGCCATAGTTATCTTGGTTATGGCAGTCCTACAGCAATAGTGCAGGGACTGAAATACCCTTAATAAGTGATAGAGACAGCACTCCCTCAAAAAATTAACACATTAAGAAAAAAAGAAGCCTATTCATTGCTTCAGGTTTGATGAGTTAACTGTCCCTATCTTAGGCACAATCTTAACAAGTACTAGATGCTAACTTCAATATCCTCAAAATTACAAAAAAAAAAAAAAAAAAAAAAAAAAAAAAAGCTTTTCCAGCTACTAATCGACATTTTATGAATTTGGTAATTAGTCAAAAACTCTTTTGAAAATATTCTGCCACTCTCCAAAAAAGTTAATCATCTTAAATATTTTGTTCATATGTAAGTTCCACCTTTTTTAAACTTGTTAAATAAAGCACATCCTTAATTTTGTCCAGAAAAACTTTTTTAATGGCTTGAAAATAGACTCATATAATCAAAGCATTCTGCAGCTAGCACCTGCTAAACAGGAAGCTGTTTGTGCAGACCCTGCCAAGGGCAGGAATGAAACCTAAAAACAATGAGCACCAGCCTCCTGGTCAAGAGATGATCAAGATGGGAAGTGCACTGCAGGATTTCCCATAGCAGGGGCCTAAACCAACATCTCAATGATGAGCTGGAAAGAGGCAAAGCAGAAACATTATGCTACATTGTCTCCTACAGAGGACTTTATTTCACACCATGACACTTGGAGAAAATGTGCTGTACAGTCATAAATTATTAGTACGAAGCTCTTTCCAGAATACTTTCAAATGTCATATATATATGCTAATATATTATGTAAATATATATTACATAATACATGTATAATAAATAATATTATATATTATAAATTATATTAATAATATTAATAATATAATATATTTAATATATAATATTAAATATATTATAATATATAATTATAATATTAAATATATTATATTTAATATTATAATTATAATTATATATTATATATAATTATATATAATTTATAATTATATATTATATTATATAATATATAATTATAATATTAAATATATTATAATATATAATTATATTAATAATATAATATATTTATATATTATATAAATATATATTAAATAATTATTATATATTATGTATAATAAATAATATTATACATAAAATAATTATAATGAAAGCTAAAGTAAAATGGAGCATTCAAAATATTTAACAAGCCTTAACATATCCTCATTACTGAACTAAATGAAAGATGAAGGCAAGTCTAAATCTAAAAAATATTAAATATAAGCCTTACTTATAAATATTTTAATAAGTAAAAGGAGATTTGAAAATAGCTGGTTTTTATTGGTCAGAGGTAAATACAACTATAGTACTGGGCTTTGTGTTTTGCTTGTTCATTTGTTTTTGGTGCATTAATAAATGTTATTTTCCCCATATTCATGATAGAGAAAAACACCAAATTTGACTTAAAACTTAACAAAGATAATAATTCAAAATTTCTAAATATATCATAGGTTCTTCCACAGATTATCTGGCAAAGCACAGACCCCAGGTTAAGAACCCTGCCTGGTAGGTGGATGCAGCATGCTAACAAAAATGATGGTCAAAAAGAATAAAGTCACTGAAGTTCTGAGGCCGTCGGTGGAACAGTGGGAGGACAGAAGACCTACACATGAGACCACCAAGGAGGAGTGCAACAGGTTGCACACTCTGATGGTGTAGGAAGAAAGAACGGGAGCTTTTGAAGGAAGAAGGCACCAGGAAAATAAAACCATCAAAGACCATCTAGGTTTCAATTAGAGAAAGAAGGAAAGAAAACATTAGACAACTTTTGAGGCCCAAAGGGCAAAGTAGGAGGGTCTGGGAAGTCTGGAGGAGTTGAGAAGAATAAATAGACCTGAGGAGAAACAGAAGCATAGGGGTTCTTACTGGGTATAGGAATTGTGACTTTGTCTGATGTTGATTTGTGCGAGCTGAAAGCTATTAGTTATCTGGACTAACAGTATGCCCAGAACTGTGATAACTAATAAAAATCAAAACTGAATCACAAGGTAACCATGTGGATTATACCTCATCGATGTATCTCTACCCGCACTGCCATCACCCCAGTACAGGCCCCATGTATCACCGAGGCAACTCCTGAGGAGTGTCCAAGTCTTCCCTGCTTTGTTTCTCTATGCCTGCTACTCTAAGAAATTCCCTGCCAAGATTTTCATCTTACTAAACACAAAGCAAGTCTTAAACCTCACCCTTCCCAATATTCCCATCACTCAAATTTTCATATATTTTAGCAAGATTATTATTATCAGGTTTGACAGAAACCCTTTTTCATTACCAAATAATCTCCTCACTATTCTCTATATATGACATGTGATCTAGATATAGTGAATAACTCACAGTCACCTAAACATTTATGTTCTTCCTTTTATATAGAATTTACCACATCTTCTTTGCCTGACTGATGTTGATTCAACCTTCAGCTCTCAGTTTCTGGGACAGTTCATACAGTGGTCTTCCAAGAGATACCTAAAGACCCAGAGCTTGCAATTTCATCACATATACTATTCTGAACCTGTCTATTAGCAACACACCTACTGAAAGAGGCATTACATCCCAGAGAAAGGGACTGATATTTTATTCACATGTGCGTGCCCGCGCGCGCGCACACACACACACACACACATATAAATAAAATAAACCCTTAGAACTTTCCAAGGTTTTAAACACAGAACGAATGCTCTAGTAATGTTTGTAGAGTAAATTAGTAATTACTTCCTTATCTTCTAGGGACACAACCACCAACTCTTCCCTTAATAAAATATTATATTTAAAAACAGCATAGCTGTTTGGGGCATATTATTTTAAGGTGTGTTACTTTTATTCATGCTGTGGTACATTTGTTTAATGATGTAAAGATGTGTTGCTTTTGTTTATGCTGCATTTGTTTAACTCTGTAAAGTTGTGATTATTTGCATGTCTAAAACACCTGATTGGCCTAATAAAGAGCTGAACGGCCAATAGTGCAGTAGGAGCAAGGATAGATGGGGCTGGCAGGCAGAGTTTAAATAGAATGAGGAACAAGGAAGAAGAGGAACAATGAAAGAAGGGAGGAGGATGTCAGGGGCCAGCCACCCAGACAGCAACACAGAGTAAGAGAGAAAGTAAGACATACAGAAGTTAGAAAAGGAAAATTCCCAGAGGAAAAAGATAGTCAGCATAATTTAAGGAAGCTGGAAAAAAAAAAAAAAACTAAGTCAAGCTAAGGCCAGGCATTCCTATAAGTCTCCACATGAGTGATTTGAGAGTTGGGTGGTGGGCCCCCCAAAGAGTCCAAAAAAACAAGAGTAAAACCCCCAACAACACATAGCAGGAGTGTGCTTGATAATATGGATTTCACACATTAAACAAGAAATCCACACTAATCCCAACATTTGTAATACATAGCACAGCCCTCCTACAGAAAAAAGAGAGAGAGAGAGAGAGAGAGAGAGAGAGAGAGAGGAGAAAAAAGTATAAGGAAGCATTTTGCCAGGAATTTTCTGTATTTGTAAGTTTGTGTTTTGAGTATCTCCCATATGTCTTAAGATTTAGTTTGCCCATGGTGAACCAAAAGGTGTGATTGTCAGGGAACAGGACCTAGCAGAAGTTAGCTGACTGTGAGGACATTTAAACCCAGGAATCCTTCTTTTCTCTTTGCCTCTTAGCTACCCTGAAGCAAAAGTGCCCCTCTGACATGCACTGCTGCCATAGGGATTGCACTGCTACCGGCCAAGCAACAGGACCAAGTCATCATGGAAACCCCTCGGACGGTAGGATGAAATGCACTCCCTCTGAAGCTGATGATCTCAGCTTCTTGATATAGTAACACAAACATCAGCAGTAAAGCAAATGTGCACAGGAAATACACACTAGCACACTAAAAAGGAATTTAGTACTAATTCAAATATAAATAGTTGTACATGAAATAAAAATTAGCTCTGTAAATTAATTTTGCTCTTTACTTGAGTGGCTTAGCTCAATATTACTCACACACAAATATTACCTAAAGATATCAACAATTGCTTCCTAACTACCAAGTTTACATGCTTCAACAAGAAATTCACTTTGTTTATAGCTAGCAAAAAAATTATTACGGGATAAAAGCCAGCCTAGATTCCAAGCCATCCTTCAAAACTCAGTTGAAATGTCGTCTCTTCTGCAGTTTTCCCCAAGATCAACTTGACCCTGCTACTTCCACTGAACCCTATCAACAGCAACATCCACTATCACACCTCAGGCAAATACTGTAAGTGCTCATCTATTCCCCCAATGTCCCCAGGTAGAGACAGTCTCATAAACTTCCATATTTCTATAAGAGCATTAGACACTCAATAAATGCTTAATGAAGAGGTAGACAAAAAATGAATAAACAAGTACGCATACTCGGTTGTATCTTTGTTACATCTGAAAGCTCTTGATCTTATTCCCACATTTCTTCTGATTTGAGTAGATGTTCTCTAAATTATTCCATAAATATTTAAAAATCCTGAGATAGCACTTAAAAGCTCCTGCTGAAAACCTAAGTACAGGAAGTCATAATTAACTCATATTAATGGGCTCTGAAAGACCCACCTGACTTTGTAAATACTTGAAATCTTATAGAACTTGTCTCAGTATATTGTATTACACATACTGAGCTTCCTTGGCCTACACTGGTATTTCTACTTTACCTAGGAGAATATCCCACAAACAGCTTGGCAGAATAAATATGAAAAAAACATGTTTATCAGGTGTTTTTAATTGACAAAAGAAAACATAAAAAGTCAGTAAAATTTAAAATAAAATTTTAGCGCAGGAAGACTTCTACCCTGGTAGGCCAGCAAAATTATTAAGTATTAAACTTGAGCTCTTACATTTTAAAGTTAATAAAAGCTAGGCACGAATGTGAATAAACTGAATCAAACTTTCTTCCTTCACACATGTGATGTCTACTTCCGCAGATTTATCTCACAAGGCCTAGCATAATTCCTGGTAGACCAGTTCACCCTATCACACAGAAACTACTCAGAATGTGCAGAAGAGGTCTGGCAACACAACAGTTCCTGTACTGAATGACCTGAACGGTCCACAGAGAATGGTCCAGGAGCAAGAGACCCACAGGGAGAGATGAGCTTCTCAGAGAACTCGGGAAACCCCTCCCCAAACCAAGCCAAATCCACGGTAGCGCCAAGACCAGAGCTTCCATGGTTGCTTCAAAGGGAGTCAAGAACCTGCTGTCTGCACTTGGGAGCAAGAACAGCTGTTGCTAGAATGGTGAAGACTCCTTACTCAAGTTGCTTTTCTGGATTTCTTACTGCCAAAAGAAATCACACATCCTTTGCCTGTTAGCATCCCTGGTAGTTTGAATGCAATTGGCCCCCATAATTTCACAGAAAGCGGCACTATTAGGAGGTGTGGCTTTGTCAGAGGTCGGGCCTTGTTGGAGGAAGTGTATCACTGTAGCAGTGGGCCTTGGGGTTTCCTATGCTTGGGATACAGCTCAATGTGTCAGCTGACTTCTTGCTGCCTGTCAGACATGGGACTCTCAGCTATTTCTCTAGCACCACATTTGCCTGCATGCTGCCATGCTCCCCACCAAGATGATAATGGACTGAACATAAACTCTGAGTGAGCCACCCGAATTAAATGTTTTCCTTTGGTCATGGTGTCTCTTCACAGCAATAGAAACCCTAGCACAGCATCTCTCAAATATTATTCCTTTGGGACAGAGATTTTCAGTTTTCACTGAATTGTTTGAAATAACTGGCTTCTCAACATAGCTTCTTAGATCTAGTAGGCCATCACAATTCTAAGAACTTTCTCCGAATTAAGGTTAATGGCTGTACAATAATTTTAGAACCGAAATGTCTTCTACAGAGATGGCTTGAAAGGCAAAATAATGAAATCTACTGTTGTAATATGAGTGGCGGGGCTGCATTCCCAGCACCCCTGCCGCCTGCTAGCTTATGCCCAAAATAACAACACACAAACTGTATTCATTTAAACACTGCTTGGCCCATTTCTATCTAGCCTCTTCAAGGCTAACTCTCGCACCTGAACTAGCCCATTTCTAATAATCTGCTGTAGCCCACAAGGTGGCTTACCAGGGAGATTATAGCCTACGTCCATCCTGGGTCGTAGCTTCATCGCGTGTGACTCAGAGAGAGGGGAGCATGGCGTCTCTTTGAGGCGTCTGGCCCCGAGAGGAGCTCACTTCCTCTTCCTCCCAGCATTCTGTTCTGTTTACTCCTCCCACCTATGTTTTAACCTATGAGGCCAAGCAGTTTCTTTATTACTTAACCAATGACCTTCCTCCATCAATCTACTTCTGGGGTTCACACTTAGCATTCTCAGTCAGGGAAGAAAGACCACTCCAGCAGGAGGATAATGTTCTTTATGAACGTGTTCCCTGGAGCAGGCCTGCCACAATTTCCCTAGCTACCACTGTCATTTTGAACAGGTTACTTGAACTCTCGTGCCTCCCTGTCCCCATCGTTTAAAATGTTAATAATAATACTAAGACAATTAAGATTGAATGCATTGACATAGCTAGTATTTGAGATCTTAAGTACAAGCTAACAGTAATACAGTACTAAATGTACCTTTCAATCAGTAGCCATAATTCCGTAGTTATGAATTTTCTTTAGTTCTTTAAACATGTATTAAATGTATTTGGGGCACAGGAAAGCAAGACTGCAATATCAGCAGGATGGGGACATATATCCCACTGAAGAGCTCCAAGCCCCTAGCATAAATTCACAATCAGTCACTGTATTCCCTAAGTAATGTTTTATTCCTTGAAGAGCCACACATTAGCTGAGGCTAAATTTTAAAAATAGGACCCTACCATACAAGCCTTACAGGACATGTTAAAAAGCTAAGGAAGGAGGAGACTCATCCCCAAAGTAGACATCTTACAGGTGCCTGTCCTCCCACCCTACCTCCATTTCCTAGGGACTCTGCCAGATGTTTCTGTGGACCCTACCTTCCTCTACCACTCCCCCCACACACATTCTTCTATGTCAACCACCTGTACCTAGTAGTACTCTCTACCTGAGAACTCTATGGACTCACTGGCTCGGAATCAGGTAAGCAATCTTACTCTCCCTCCTAGATATTGCTCCAGTCATATAGTAGACCACCAGCAGTGATCTGTCCTCACACCTTATCCCCATTCCCTGGAGACTCCACCAGAATTCACAACTTGAAAATGTGCAGATGTCTCCTAACAGTCTTTGGAAGTCATTAAGAGTCCGTAGGCGATCTCTCCTAATTTGTGCTTTTTGTGTCTTAATTTTTTGCAAACCTATTTTATAACCTAAATAATTAACAGAATCTCCCTTCTCAATCTTTTCAGGAGCGATTTGCAATCCCCATTTAGGTAAAAGTATCTTTATTTCTTCAAACAGTCTGTTCAAGGTATCCATGTTTGAATCGGATAACAAAATGTCATCCATGTAATGGTATACTATAGATTTGGGAAATTTCTTGCGTATTATTTGCAATGGTTGGTTCACAAAATATTGGCACAGGGAGGGGCTATTTAACATACCCTGGGGGAGAACGGTCCAGTGGTACCTCCTCGAAGGTTGAGAATTGTTATAAGTTGGCACTGTGAAGGCAAATTTTTCTCTATCTTCTTTTTGCAAAGGTATAGTGAAAAAACAATCCTTTAAATCAATAACTATGAGAGGCCATCCTTTTGGTAATAAAGAGGGCAAAGGAATTCCAGATTGCAGAGGGCCCATAGGTTGAATAACCTTGTTGATGGCTCTGAGATCTGTCACCATTCTCCATTTACCTGATTTTTTCTTAACCACAAATACAGGAGAATTCCAAGGGCTGGTAGATTCCTCTATATGTCCAGCATCTAATTGTTCTTGTACCAGCTGTTCTAAAGCCTGTAACTTTTCCTCAGATAAAGGCCATTGCTTTGTCCATATTGGTTTCTCAGTCAACCATTTTAGAGGCAAGGCTGTTGGTATCTCTGAAGGGACATCAATTGCTTGTTCTTGTACAGCCCGAATGGCCGGTTTTCTCCGTTTGTAATATCTTTTAATATTATTCTCAGAAATATAGGCTCTAGATTTAGCAGGAATGTTAATTTCAGTATTCCATTGTTGTAATAGGTCACGACCCCATAAATTCAATGCGATATTGGCTACATATGGCTTTAATTTTCCTATTTGTCCCTCTGGCCCTATACATTCAACCCATCTCGTGCTCTGCCTTACTCGAGATAGGGTTCCAGTTCCCAGGAGCTGAACATTTACATTCTGAAGAGGCCAATACGGATGCCAAGATTCTGGGGTAATGATACTTACATCAGCACATGTGTCCAGCAGGCCAGTAATAAAAATGCCATTTACACACACTCTCAGCTTAGGTCTTTGATCATTTATAGAAGTTTGCCAAAACACACGTAACTTATCTTTCTGATCATTATTGCTTGGAACAGTAGGCATGGGGCTTCCTAATTGTCCTGATGAGGCACGTTCTCTGCAGAAACTGGATATGACTGAACCATGTTTGCCATGGAGGCCTGTGAGGCCCCCCCTCTCACGTTTCCCGACTGTATCAGGTTGCCTTGTCTATCTCTTGTAGACCTGCATTCATTCGTCCAATGTCTGCCTTTTCCACATCTTCTACATAAACCTGAAGGCTGAGTCCTCCTATTTCTGTTATTTCTAGAAGATGCATTATTATTATTATTATTTCTGAAAGATGCATTATTATTATTATTATTATTTCTGAAAATCCGTTGTCTACAATTCCTTTTCATATGACCCATTTTGCCACAATTAAAACATTTGGTATTCTGGTGTCTTCTTTTACCATTGGAAATTGCTTCTTCTACCCATGATTCAGTGCCATAATCAAATGTATCAACATTGAGTGTATACAAGACCCATTCTTCCAAAGGCGCTGATCTGAGCTTTAAAGGCCCCAAAATCCTTTTGCATTCCACATTTGCATTTTCATAAGCCAAAGACTCAATCATTATACGTCTTGCTTCTGGGTCAGATATCCCTATTTGTACAGCCTTAGTTAATCTTTGTAAAAAGTCACTAAAGGGTTACCTCTGACCCTGTTTAACTCTGACAAATGATTCCATTCTCTGTCCTGGGTCTTGTACCCTGTCCCAAGCCCTTAAGGCTGCTGTAGTACACATGGAGAGTGTGTTTTCATCCAAATTAGCTTGTTCCTGAGGATCGGAAAAGGGCCCTTCACCTAGAATTTGATCTAGGGAAATGTCAAATTCCCTTCGCTTTTTCCTGCTGTTCTAAGAGTCTAGCCTCTTGCCTGAATAAGCATTTCCATTTCAATTGCGGTCCACTCTCGAGTACCGCAGAGCTCAGCTGGAGCCAGTCCGAGGGGGTTGCTCTGCTTGTCGTGGCCCCGCCGCTGCTCTTATTACTTCATATGGCGCCCACGTGGACAACTGAATCCACAGAAAGCCTGAAAAAGCTTGGGAAAGAGTAAAGCATGTTTTCTTGATAGTGACAATTTCTCGGGTCTACTCTGCTTGCTAGAGGCAAGCAAGCGCCTCATCTAAGAGAGGCTTCCTTACTCAGCTTTAGCTGCAAAACCCTGCAGCTCATTAAGAGGTCCTGCCACGAAACACTTAAACGGTGTTGACGAAAAGCTGAACGCATGCTTTTCGGTTTTCAGCCGTAGCAGGAAAAAAGCTGCGCTGTTTAAAAATGCCGGCTTTCTGGGCTGTCCTGCCAGGACAAACTCTGACTCCTTTACGCAGGCGGTTTGTGTGGTTTGCAAGCACAGGCTGCTGAAGCTCGCTTGCTGGCTACAGCCAGTACCTCAGCCATGAGGCTGGAAAGCTAAGGAATGGGCTGGATCCAGCCAGCCAAGCCACGCCTTTAATCCTACTGATATTGCTTGGTAAATTAAAGACTCATGTGGTCAGAAAAAGAGAGATATGGAGTAAAGAGAGATTCAAAGACAAAGAAAATTTTTAAATGGTTTACAGTGTGTTAAAAATATATGCAGACTAAAAGTTGAAGTTCTTAAAGTAAAAAACAAAAAAAGGAAGAGAGTTGTTGTGTGTGGTAGTACACACCTTTAATCCCAACACTTGGAAGGCAGAGGGAGATTGACCTCTGTGACTTCAAGGTGTGGTAGCACACGCCTTTAATCCCAGTGCCTAGAAGGCAGAGACAAACAGATCTCTGTGAGTTCAAGGTGTAGTAGCTTACACCTTTAATCCCAATGCCTGGGAGGCAGAGACAGGCGGATCTCTGAGAGTTCAAAGACAGCCTTGTCTACAGATTTACTTCAGGTCAAAGATACAGAGAACCTGTCTCAAAAAGCAAAAAGTTAAACGTAAAAATAAACGAAATAGAGGTTAAAACAAAGCTGTACAAAGATGGAAAATACACAGAGAATCTTGATCCTGTATGCTATTATGCTCTCTTTGAATTATTTGAATGCTGAGGAAGGAGCAATAGCTGCTAAAAGATATTTGTTTATAAATGCTGCTGAACTAATCCAACATAGATATTTTGAATTTGGATCTAAGGATATGATACTTTGGAAAAGAGATTCTTATTTTGTTTTCACAGAGGATGAGACGCTGTTCATTTCTTCTATTCCGATTTGGTATGATGGACAGAGTCTCGACAGCTCTCCTCTCGGGAGCAGACGCCTGAGAGAGACACCATGCCCCGCTCCCAGGATGAAGCTCCGAACCAGGATGGACATAGGCTAGAATCTTCCTGGTAAGCGCACCTTGGGGTGCCATACACAGATGATTAGAAATGGTCTAAATTAATATGTGAGAATTAGCCTAGAAGAGAATGGGCCAAGCTGTGTTTAAAAGAATACAGTGTCCATGTAATTATTTCGGGACATAAGCTAGCCGGGCAGGCGGCCGGGGTGCTGGGGACGCAGCCCCGCCGCCCTATTACTACATGCAGACAGTGAGAGACATTGACCACTCAATCCGGAATAAGATTGTATTCATCAAACCCCTCCCCTCAGGGCTCCAGAAACACTGAAGAAGAGAAGAAAAGGCTAAGAGCCAGTGAGAATGGATGACACCACGGAAACAACATCACCAAGACATGATACACATGTGAACTCAGAGACTGTGGCAGCCGGCACAGGTTCAAAACAGACGGGGTCCAAGCATTGAGAGAAATGAAAATGAGTTCTCATGTCTAGACCTGAAGCCATCTCAAAACAAAAAAAACAAAAACCAGTTCTCTCCAGTGGCGTCCCACTGGGCATACAAACCACACTTCAGGACAGGCCCCATGCCCAGCAAGAGAAGATCAACACAAAAAGAACACAATGGTATTTATGGAGATGTTTTGCCACATAATACTCTTTGGGCATTTGTGCTTTTTCTTTGTTTTATTTTATACTATTTGCTTTGCTTTATTCTGCTTTGTTTGCTTCCCTATTGACCTGTTTGTTTTCTAAAGAGAAGGGAAGCATGGAGTGGATGGGTGGGAAGGGGAGGAAGACCTGGGAGGAGACAAGAGAGGGGAAACATCGGTCAGAATATACTATATGAAAAAAAAATTATTTCTAATAAAAAATGCTAATGAAAGCATCTATAGATAACAGCCACAAATAAGAAATCTCAAGTGGAGTATAATATCATCTGCGATTCAATATAGATAGTTAACTCTGATTGCTGTGTAAGACCACAGCTTCTCAGGGAGAAAGAGGACTCAGTTTAAAAGTCCAAACAAATAAACATGAGGACACGGGCAGAACAGATTTAAAGAGTCAAGCAATAATGAAAAAGAAACACTGGAAAACACATTCCCTTATAAGAGAATGTGAGAATAAAAACAAATGTAGGATGTAAGTGAAGGTTTGGCGGAGGGCATTAGTTCCTAGAGGAAATGGAACACCCATATGAAGGGAACCAGAAGGCCAATGCATAAATGTCTCAACTGAAGGAAAGGTCAGAGGTATCCATGGTAGTTGGAATCTTCAGAGGTGATCATCCAAGTAAGGCACCACATAGAGACAAGAGCAGGGGCTACAGGAAAGAAATTGGAGAAATAATAGTAGAAGACAGGAAGACAAAACACACACAGACACAATAGACATAAAAACGGAGAGGTCAGGGGAGTATGAAACTGAGAAATCTGGTCTCACCAGGGACAAGAAATCCCTGCTCTTCAAAACGGAAAGCAACAATTACATCAAATAAGGTTGATAAACCTAGTACACTTGCAAGGAATAGAAACTAATGACTAATACTAGGAATTTTAAAAGGTCATTTCATAATGCTGACCCAAGTCACAACTATGGTAATGTTTCATGGCCAGCCCTCTACAGTCAAATACCTGTGGATTAAAACTTGGGTAAAACTGCATGTTTTATTTCTGTAAAATTGTCTCAGGACAGCAAGATGGCTCAGAAGGTAAAGGCATGTACCATCAAGTTGATAACCCGAGTACAGCCCCTGGAGCCCACATGGAGGAGGAGAGGGTCAACTACCACAAGTTATCCTATGACCTCCACATCCCTGGCATGGTAAACATGCACACATGTCCTTACTCAAATACCTCAATGAAAGAGAGAGACAGAGACAGAGAGAAAGAAACTCTCTCTATATGAAATATATGCAAAGTTGTTCTTGTCATTGTCCTCTAACCAATACAGTATAATAGCTACTTATCAGGAATTTACGCTGGAAAGGGATACAGCCACAGCCAGGAGGGAAGGAAGACCAAGATAAACTACCAAGACTCACTTAAGGAAGTAGATTACTTGAACAGTTCTTCATTTAACAATAGATACTGCAAACAACATTGAGAAATAAGCACACAAATAGACAGTCAACATCATCACGGAAAAGTGTGTCAATGTGTTTTAAGGTTAAGCATAAACATAGAACATGATACCTTCCCCCCCAAAAAATGAAAATGTATAAGTGCATATCCATATAAGCAAATGCTCACTGTGACTATATTCACAAATTAACCCCAAACTGGGAAGAACCAAACCTGCTGTTGTATCAACAAAATAATGAGCCAGACACAGACGGACAATACTGTGAGACTTCATGTAGTTCAGAGCTCTAAAAAGTGTGGGTCAAGGCCCATGACAGAGAAGAACACTGGCCACAAAAGAGTCCAGAGGGAACCTTCTGGGTACAAAAATGTTACATATTATGATTATACTTTATTCCTAATTATAAATACTTTCCAATTTCAGACTTTAACCTTCAAACTTGAATATCATATTATGTATATGTCAGACATCAACCTTATCATACCAACTTTTATAATTGCATGGCTTGCCAAGCACTTTGACTTAACTGTCCCTTGAAAAATATCTGTAAATAAAAATATCAAATCTTAAAAGCTAATTGCTTACACAAACTGGCACCACTAACTGGTGACAGAGCTGTCGCTCTAACCTAGCTCTCCAGCCAACAAAGAACAGACACTAATGGAAAGGCCCCATGACTTCCTCTAGCTTCTCTGCAGGGCAGTGTTTGTTTTCTAGCTCTGGCTGTCATTTGTGGGTCATCAAATCCACTTAGTGTATTAGATCACCATTCTATTTTTTAAGTAATGGAGAAGAATGAAGAAAAGTGGAAAAAATGAAGAGGAAAAGATCAGAGGTCATTACACTTAGAAACATCACATACTGGTTATAAAAACTTTGGTTTCAATTGAGAACCAGCTTAGAGGTTTATGTGGGCTGAGACACAAAAGCAAATGTTACACCTTACCATGGGTCCTAGTCAAATAGATGTTTGAAAACCAATGCTATAGTCCAAAAATGGATAATGGAAAAATGGTAAAATGCATTTCTTTATGCAGTGACATAAAAGAAATAAGGAGTTCAGTCGGAACACTGAAAACGGCTGTGAAAAGGAAGTGAGAAACTATCCCTAAACTCCAAAAGTACTCAACATAAAGGAGAGCTGGGGAGATAATTCAACATGAAGCACATGTCCATTCTCCCTACTTATGCTTTAATACCCGTCACCTCCTCTCCTTTCCCCCACCCTCTTCCTTCTTACTTCTGAGGAAAATCTTATAAAGCCAGGACTACACAAGGAAACAGTGAAACAGCTTGATCAGCTCTCTTTTTTTTAAGTGATTTTTATGGAGCTATATCTTTTTCTCCACTCCCCTCCCTTCCTCTCCCATTCCCTCTACCCTCTCTCAAAGTCCTCATGCTCCCAATTTACTCAGGAGATCTTGTCTTTTTCTACTTTCCATGTAGATTATATCCATGTATAATATAACTCTTAGGGTCCTCTTTGTTGTCTAGGTTCTCTCCAGGATTGTGGATTACAGGCTGGTTATTCTATGCTTTATGTCTAAAAGTCACTTATGAGTGAGTACATATGATATTTGTCCTTCTGGGTCTGGTTTACCTCACTCAATATGATGCTTTCTAGCTTCATCCATTTGCCTGCAAATTTCTAGATGTCATTATTTTCTCCTGCTGTGTAGTACTCTATTGTGTAAATGTACCAAATTTTCCTTATCCATTCTTTGGTCAAGGGGCATTTAGGTTGTTTCCAGGTTCTGGCTATGACAAACAATGTTGCTATGAACATAGTAGAGCACATGTCCTTGTGGTACGATTGATTGAGCATCCTTTGGGCATACACCCAAAAGTAGTATTGCTGGGTCTTGAAGAAGGTTGTTTCCTAATTTTCTGAGAAATTGCCATACTGATTTTCAAAGTGGTTGTACCAGTTTGCACTCCCAGCAGCAATGCAGGAGTGTTCCCTTTACCCCACAACCTTTCCAGAATAAGCTATCATTGGTGTTTTTGATCTTTGCCATTCTTACGGGTATAAGACGGAATCTCAAAGTTGTTTTGATTTGCATTTCTCTGATGGCTATGGAGGTTGAGCATTTCCTTAAGTCTGACCTGCTCTCTTAAGTGTGGCAAATGTTCAGATCTGTTTTAAAAGGGTACTGCTCAAAATCTGCAGTTGGGGAAACCACCACTGTAATAATGTTTTGTTCCTATAACAAGACTATTTCCTGCCAAATTCAATTCTGAGAACTCACGAAATAGCCCTGAAATGAGAAGCAGCTTTGCCAGCCTTTAACAATGCAACTTAAAGGGATAAGTTTATTTTTTTGTGTTTAGGAGAGGGGTGTGGCATATGCATTTATGCAGGTACACTCACCCATGCAGAGGCATACAGAGGCCAGCACCCAGGATTTACCTGTGTCCCGCCACTTGCCCTACTTTTGCATCCCTAGCACTAAGTTTGCACAGACTTGCGCTTCCTTGCCCAGCTTCTGGGATCTAAAGCAATGTCCTCATGCTTGCACAGCAAGCACTTTCTCCCCTGAGCCATCTCCCCAGCCAAAGGGATGGGATTCTAACACTAATGCTGCTTCAGTGCCAACGTTTCTAAGATACTGTTGCTTAAATGTATGGCCACAGGAAAATGTTATTCCTCTGATTTTTCTTGTGTTCTGCCCCCAAACAGCTATTCACATTAAGAGATTCTACATTAAAGCACACATGGAGCATATATGCTTTGGAGAAATCAAAGTGTAATTACAAATATCCTGCCAACATTGTATCAAAGTGCCAGCAGCAATGCTTCCCTGAGCTGTAACACGCCAGGCTCCCTTTAAAGAGTCCTCAAAATATCCAGGCACCCATTCCCTCATCACAGCACAACTATCACGTGGTGCACATCCCCTGTACAGCCCAGCAGTGAATGTGGCACACTGCACACCAGGAGACAATTAGAAAAGAGACAAAAAGGACAGAGCAGAGAGCAGCAGCACTTCAATACGCTTCAGACTATATGGAACCCACCAGAACCCTAAGAGAAAGGAATGAAGATGTAAGAAGCCCTGCTTTGCAAATAAGTGATAAAGGGAATGCTTGGTTTCTCAATGCCACAGAGCGATGCAGAGGGCAAGTCTGACTGCCAACAGGGCTTTCATGACTCCAAGTGCACTGCTCTTTCCCTGAATCCATCAAGAACGCAGAAGAAAGAATCTGTTCTTCTGTTCAAGACAGTCAGGACATTTTCCACCTCAAAGACAATGAATGGAAACAGCTGCCCAAATGAGACCCCCAGGTGATAATTCTCTGCTAGGGAGACAAGATAAAGCACAAGATCAGAAAAGGAGGGTGTCAAAGAGAACCTGCGGCAAGGATGTCCAGGTGAAGAGACCAGCGAAACAGCCAGGAGACAGCCATGTGCACAGCCAAGATGAAAGTAGAATCAAGGCAATGGTGACCAACCAGGCCAATGTTCAGAACAAGTAAAGCAGGTCCTTAATATCAGATTCTAACACTTGCTAGAGACCTGGGCCAGGGTAGCTTATGCCTGTAATACTATTGGTGCTCAGGGGGCTAAGGTAGGCAGACTGCTATGAGTTTGGGATCAGTGACTTCTAGGCCAGCCTAAGCTACCTAGTGAGACCCTGAATAAAACAACACACAATTATTCTGTAAAAGACCACATGTCAGGTACCAAAAAAAAAAAAAAAAGTATGGCACACATATTGTCTCACTGTCTCCATCTTCCCAAAGTTTAAACTGGTGAGAACAGGTAATACTGAAGTGGTAAAATACACTTAGCTACCAAGTATTTTGATCTTGCCAAAGCCAGGCATAAGGCTAGAAGCAGAAGCAAGGAATGGGAGCAGGAAAAAGAAAACTAAGAAAGATCTTGCTGGGGAGGAATGAGCCCATGTTCATAGCAGACACAAAGGATGTTTTCTAGAATGGCCTATGGAAGCCACTCCATGACTGTTTCTAAAACTAAAGTAAAGACTGTGACTTTGTGTGCAAGGGTGGTCATATAACGAAAGGACAGGATCTGAGAAAAGTGCACTGTGTATAAAGTGTTAATAAATCTAAAAATATATTGAATGATTTAAAGTGAAAGGATATATCACATCCAACCTGCAGCCTACAGATGGCTACATCTAAAGACAGTATAAAGCAGTCCACAACAAAATCAAAAATGTCTTTAAAAGATTAGGGCGTGTGTGTGTGTGTGCAGGTAAAGGCCAGAGATCAACTTCGGGTGTCTGCCTCTATACTCTCCACCTTAATTTTTGAGACAGAGTCTATCACTGACCCTGGAGCTCACCAATAGGCAAGGCTGACTGGCCAGTGAGGCTTTCTACTTATCTCTGCTGAAGCACCCATGAAGCTTTGGACAGAGATGCTGGGATCCAGCTTAGGTCTCATGCTTATGTAGCAGGCAATTTAGAACTGAGCTATCTTTTTAATCTACAATATAAAATTTTCATTCTATTATGTTTTGTAACTTGAACATGTTTGATTAATAAAACATTATGAATGAACCTTGAAAATATTATCCTAAATGATGATAGTCATTCATTTTTAGTTAAAAATTACTAAAGACTCTTCTGATGATTTGAAATATCAAAAATATACAAATCATGGAAGAGTCTGGGGGCTACCCAGAGCTGGATGAGTTGAAGAGAAACAGGCAGTAAGTATTAACAGGCACAAAGCTTTCTTTTGAAGATATTGGAAATGTTCTAAAATAGACTATAGTGACGGGCAATTTGGGGAATACACTAGAAACCACTTAATTATAAACTTTTAGCGAGTGAAATGAATGCTGTGTAAATTGTATCTCAATAAAGCTATTACAGCACAGTACATTCTCATAAAATAAAAATACAAAACATAAAAATTCCGGTTCGTTTTATTACTGACTTTAAGAAGCCATTCATTTATAGGGGCTGAGTATGCACCTTGGGGGTTAGCATGTTATCTAGTGAGCATTATATCCTGGATTTGATTCTCACTGAAACAAAGAGAAGAGAAGGGGAGAAGAAGAAGACATACATACAAAAATCAAAGTGGCAGTAAAACGAAGTATACTTGTAGCTTAGTAGGCGTTCTTGGACAAGCTACTAAACCTGTCTCAGCCTCAATGTCCTGAACTGTAAAATAAAAATAACATCTACATGGCAGGGAGAGAAAACATTGCATAGCCTATGTCAGTGCTCCATATTGCTGTTGTTTTCTGACGAGGCTAGCCACGCTCCATCTGGTGCTACCGTCAATGATGAAATGCATGGAGAATACTACACAACCTAGCGTATAGGAGACCATATCATCAAAGTTTATCTACGTTCATTCTTTGATATTTACAAGAGGATAAAATTACCTAACTGTGTCTGGGTGCATGTGCATGGAGATCAAAGGTCAACTTCAGGTGTCTTCTCCTATTGCTCCCCATGTTACTTCAAGTAGAAACTGAACCTGAAGGCCACAATTAGACTAGTCTGGGATTTAGGAATATCTGCCTGGTGTTAGATGGCACATGACTATGCTCAAGGTTAACAAGAAAAATACAAATATATACTATTCTTTTTAATAAAGGACACTTTTCTTAGATACTACTCAAGAAAATATATCAACACCCTACTTCAATTTTTTTTAAAATGTCAAATATGTCTCTTTTATTTTAACGCAGCTCCTTCTCCAGGTGTCAAAGCAAGCACCCTGGATCCTTCAGGTGGTAAACATCTTGACAGCTTACTCTTTCTGAACGATCTATTTTGAGGTTGGTATCAGAAATGTTGAATACCAAACCTGGTCAGGGAGGTACTGAGTTCTCTCCTCTCGGTAGAGCTCACAGATTCTTGGGGGTTTTGTTGTTGTTTGTTGCTGGTACTCCTGCCATTCCTTTATCATTAACCATGAGGTAACTTGTGTATGTGTACTGAAAGTGTATTTCTCAATATTCGGCTACACAGCTAAGGCAGCAATCACTTAGAAAGAGCCCTATTACTAACATGAATGTAAAGTAAAGCATGCCAACAGAATATCTAAAATACATGCATGGCATTTCAACATGGCTTACTTTAATTAGCAACTACATTTTTCTGACAAGCTTCCTTGTCTTCAGCTGCTTTTCCTTCCTCTTTTGGAAGTATGCAATCCATCATCAAAGAATGAAACCTGATTTGAATGATTCAAAGTTGACTAACAATTTGCAATTAAGCAAAATTTTTATATTAACATATTGACTATTCCTTTTCACAGCATGCAAGCAATAATTTAATGTATTTTACCAGTTCTAGCTCCTGTTTTAGCACTACAAACACATTTCTTGCACTTGCTGGTTTTGGCATTTTCAAGGATGTTAGTATAGCATGTCAAGGACAGTACATGGTTAGTTAAAATAGATAACAAAGGAAAAGTTGAGGATAGCCTTACCATATCATCTGTCAGTGTCTTAATATTTAAATGCTGCAAATGTGAGAAGAAAATCAGTTAGTAATTTATAATAGCTTTATTTTAGTTAATAAGTACATTGTACAATGCTAACTTGAAGGTAATTACATTCCTGTCAGGGCAATAAAAGTGTATTATATATTGTCTTAATCTATTTCTCAAGAAGATGGACAAACATTCTCTTGAATGTAATAGTTGTAAATATTTACTAAACTTACTTGGTTTTATGAAGCTAACAAAATAATAACCTAACCAGGGTACAATAAATATATTCATCCAATTAAAATTACCACTCAATATCCAGACATACAGTACTTAGATTTAAATGTAACTTTCAAAAAATGTTTTGTATTATAAAACACTGAAAGTTTAAATTCACCATTAGTATGCAGCATAAGAAATAATGAAGTACTTTGCTGGCTTAATGAACTTAAATAATTCTAGTAACGATAAAGAATGCACTGGAATGATTATCTGTGTCTTTAGCATCACTTTGATGTATCACCAGTGGTGATGGCAGATACTTTTCAATTTCATTGCCAGCTTATTTGAGACCTCCTTTGCTGATTTCCTTACTAGACAAACAAGGCCACTTTAGAAAATGAAATAATTAGTTTCCCACAAAGCATAGTTCAAAAGAAGCAAGTATTTAGGAAGAAAAATATCTGTTTTAGTAATCAAGGGCAGGGCAGCAATTTGTATTCAGGTAGTTGTTTTCAATTTTCAATTCTCCTTCCTTATTCATTGGAGCATTAGAGCTTTCAAAGACAGAAAGGGTCAAACATTTCTAAGTAAGAAACCAGATCTATTCATTTATGCTTATAAAAGAACATGTGCTAACAACTGTCATCTAACACATACATAGTACATAGTTAAATTCAACATTTATTGAACAGAATAAAATTTGTACTCATGTGGATCTACTAAAACAGCTTCACGATCATTACATTACTGTAATGATGGTCTTAACTAAGAACCTGTCAGGGTAAATAGAACCCCATAGTCTCTGCCTTCACCAGCATGTCCCTTTCAAAAAAAAAAGAAAAACCTAACTGAAAGACCCAGTGGTGTGGGAGGTCCTTCTGCATATGTGTTGCTTTTATTGGTTAATGAATAAAAAAGCTTTCGACCAATGGTTTAACAGAGTAAAGCCAGGCTGAAGGAGATTAGACAGAGTAGGCCGAGTCAGAGAGACACCAGGAGGCGATTTGTCAGCTGGAATCTTGCCGGTAGGCAACGAGCTTCGTGTTAAAATATAAAATAAAGGAAATGGGTTAATTCTAGAGGTAAGAGCGAGCTAGCTAGCGATAAACTTAAGTAATTGGCCAAGGAGTGATTTAAATAATACAGTTTCTGAGTGATTATTTCGGGGCTGAGCAGTCGGGAACAAACTAACAGCTCCCCACAACAACCCAGAAATAACCTGTGTATAACAAAAGAAGGTGGCCGTGTTAATGATCATGACCAGCCACTCCACCCAATTCCAGATTCAACTGCCTGCCGAATTAAAACTGCTTCCTTTGATCTGAGAATAGGAACTGATAATGCTGAACTATGTACTAAACCGTTTAAAATCTTGGGTTATAAAATATGACTTATAAAATAAGCCTGTGAAGTTTACAATCAGTGTCATCCCAGAGATTGATACTACAACTGAATACCAAAACTGCACAGTTCTCAAAGCAAGTGTAAAACCTACCTGCCATATGTGTGCCTTCCAAAAAAACAGGGTTATGCACACTGACTTTGGTTAAACACATCTACTTGCTACCCTACAATTACGACTCGGCTGGCTCCTAAAAGGCGTCATTTCAAGCACCTGTGACACAAGAGGGACGTAGCAATTTCTGAGAGTAACATGCCATGTGGTCGAATTCATAAAAAACAAAGTCAAGGAAATTACGCATAAAGCTGAAATACATTTAAAATAATATGCCACTTACTTACCCAATGGAAATATTACCCAAAAAGGGATAGAGATAGATGTTTTAAAGCTAACAATGAGAAGAGACAGTTTTAAGTGAACTAAGAGAAGTTTTAAGTTAGAACCTAAAACCTGTAGAAGGTCAATTGTAGCAAACTTTCTTGACAGACTATCATTGGACTGCCAGCCTCCAAACAATGACCCAGAGACTTATTATTATGAAAGCTTCGCCTTAGCTTAGGCCTTTTCCCGACTAGCTCCTATAACTTAATTAACCCATCTTTTTTAGTCTATATTCTGCTATGTGGCTTGGTTACCTCTCCTTATTATGGCACTTATGACTTGCTCCAAGTCTGCTGGCGAAATTCCCAAGTTTCTCTCTCTCTGCCTAGAAGTCCTGCCTATTCTCTCCTACCTAGAGATTGGCCATGTAGCTATTTATTAAACAAAATAGAAGGCACCTAAGGCAGAGACACATCTTAACAGTGTAAGCAAATATTCCACAACAGTCAATATGTTGTTGACTCCTGTAATCCAAACACTTGGGAGACAGAGGCTAAAGGAGCTCATAGCCAGCCTAGAGTACATACTGAGCTACAGGAGACTACATACGTTTCGGGTTTTATCTTAAAAAAAAAAAAATCAAAGTAGAAGACATAAAATAATAACTGAAAGTTAGGTGATAAATGAAGAAGATGCAAACATCTAAGAAAAATACATGTATCTGTCTTCAAAGATCAAAAACTGGACAGCCTTTTAAACTAGAATTATATGTTGAATGTGTTACCGCACAACTGTTTAGTCCAGCACTTGGGAAGTAGAGGTAAGCGGACCATAAGGCAAAGGCCAGACTGGGCTACAATACCAAATAGGCTTAAATAGATAAATGAGTTGTACTCACAACTTTCATTTAAAGGGGCAGTCACTCGTGTAAAGTCAGGTATCTTTTTCCATCTTTTTCATAGTTCTGGGTTTGTTTTGTTTTCTTAAGCTACCTCACTGCATTGGCTTCCAATGTGATTTATATACTTATTCAAAGTGTGACCTTCCTCCTAGATGACATAGACATGTATAAACCCAAATACAGCATATTATTATATACAGGATTTTATGCACAGAAAAAAATGTAATGAATCAAAACAGAATCATAAAACGGGTAGAAAACACAAAAAAAAAAAGAAACCTCAAGAGATGTAGCTATCAGAAGCAAAAGTAGCTATCTGCGAGCCTGAGGAAAGAAAGAAAGCCACTAAGGTCAGGTTTATTACCCCATTCTTCAGAAAAACCACTTCCCTATCAATTCTCACTTCCAGGAGGACAAGTCTGGAGGGTTTTGAATTATGGCAAAGGCACGAACCAATGAGAAGCCTGGAGATACTGACTGACTAGGGAACAGCTAGAAAATTGACCTTGGAAATCTGTATCAAATAATAAAGTCAGTTGGGCGGTGGTGCATGCACCTTTAATCCTAGTAATCCGGATTGGGAGGCAGAGTCAGGTGGATCTCTGGATTTGAGGCCAGCCTGGTCTACAGAGTAAGTTCCAGGACAACCAGGGCTACACAGAGAAACTTTGTCTCAGAAGGGAACAAAAGCAATAAAGTCAAAAAAAAAAAAAACTTCATTTCAAAATGTGAGTTTCTCAAACATAATTATTTGCCTTGTGACCAATAAAACTCTAAATAGATCTAAGCACTGAAAAATTTCCCCTAAAACCTGTAGTGTCCAAAAACCAGTTTGCTTAAAACCTAAAGGAAAAATACATAAGCACCACTTAGCAAAGTACAAAAGTTGTAACATGTGATAACGCTCCATGAGATGCTTGACTGTCGTGTGTGTGTGTGTGTGTGTGTGTGTGTGTGTGTGTGTATGTTACATGGAACATAAATATGTAGACACATGTGTGCGCAATGGGATTTAGGGTCACAGAACAGCCTCAGGTGTGGGTCCTCCCTTCCACCTTATTTGAGGCAGGGTCCTTTTTCACAATTGTGTACACCTAGCTAGCCTAGGAGCTTCAGGAGAGTCTCCTGTCTCTGCTCCAACCCCCATGCCAGGCATCAAGGTAAAAACACTAGGAAGTACAGACTCAAAGTATCTCACCTGGCTTACATGCCTTTTCTAGACCCAAAGTTCTGTTCTCAAACCAGAACTAGCAGCATTTTAACCACTGAAACATCTCCCCAGTCCTCAATTTAATATTCAATTGAAGTCCTATCATAAGGAAGCTTACACTGACTAGAGGCCTGTGGATTTGGCATATACACTTAGAAAATGAAGACCATTTACTGACTTGAAGTTGCTGAGAGCCAAAGAGAATGACTAGCACAAAATCCTCAGAGAGCTCTGCAGGGTTCTTGTCTTACTTCTGAATACACAAAATGAAATGGGAATGCCCTTAATTGTTGTTTGGGGGAGGTTAACAAAGATAGCTTCCTTATACTAATACTGCAGGTGTTGACTAACCAAGACACCTTTAAATGAAGCCGTTACACTGCAGAACCAGCAGCGGCCTATAACATCTTCCTGGGGAAAGTCAGAACTGCATGTGCCAATCAATGCATGAGCAGCACTGCGAACATCCTCTCCAAGAAGGAAAAGTTAAGGATTATTAAGTGGAAGCAACTAAGAACATAATTAAAAAACTAATAAACCAATAGTAATTATTAGGGTTATATACACCCACCCAAAAAAGTAAATAAAAAGTAAAGAGCATACTGCTTTAGATATTTATGTGACTTTTGAGGTTTCGGATGTATGACTTAATGTGTTTTTAATGCTTTACGGCAGTGGACCAGAATAACACTACTGATACTAAAATACACACGGCTTTGTTCACATGACCACTGGTAATTGGCTAAGTGGTAACTGAAGGCCATTAGGACTTTTTTCCTAAGGCAAAAGCTCACCCTTTTTTCTGTGATCCTGTGTTCAACTTGCTAAAAAGTAAAGGGCATGACTTACAGATAGGTAACAATGCTTTCTACTAATGACAGTTCCTAGGACAGATGGTCAAGAGGGTCACTGTGGTATTAAAAGAGGAAAAAAGAAGCTTTTATAGGATTTTCTTCAAAAGAACATAGGATCCAAGAGAGAGGAGAAAAAGTAGAAACACAGAACATAGGTCTCTATACTCCCATTTAGGCAATGCATCAAAACTTTTATTGAAGAGAGTGCACGCTGTCAAAAGATGGATTTAGAACTTTTAGAGCATTCCATTAAATGCTGTGAATATCAAGAGGAATAAAGACACAATTCCTCCCCGTCAACATTTACAAGACAATGACAGATAAGTTATGTAATATACAAAGCACCACCATGCACACCCCAGAGGAAAGTGCAAACAAAAAAGACTCGAAGCTATAGTCCAAACTTTAGCAGCCTTTATTGTTAGCACATGCAGCCACCAGAGCAAATAATCTCCCCTTTGCTGTCATTAAGAGCATGAGAGCCACTAAGTGTCAAACTAGCAGGACTAGATAAATGTGCTGCTTTCAGAAATATTTACACTTGTACAATACAATTCAATCCATTCCCTTTCAGGACACAGTTGTAAGAATGCCTCCAAAGAAGCTGGACTCAGGTATACTTTTTGGAACGAGACTTCCAGATCAGTTGGTTTCCAGCCCGGCTGTGTGCACAGCAATCACACCATGCCTTTGAGAAAGTAGATTCCAAAGCCCCAGTCTCCTAGGGTTCTGTGTCAGTAGGTCAAAGGTGGCACTTAGGAACTCGTGTGCCCAGTGTGTACTCTGGTAACGAGGAAGCTCACCCAGGCCCACATGAGCCATTCTGCTCCATTTGGACTCTGTGGGAGCCTGAACTCATATATTGCACAGATCCACACAGACATACACATAATTTAAAAGGGGTAAGTAAACCTTAAAAACAAGAACAACTTAATACCTAAATATTGAAGATTACACCAAATTATACTGTGAGAGGGCATGGGGACACACGCCTGTAATCCTAGCGTTCCAGAGACAGCTGAGTTTAAAGAGCAAAAAGAAAACAGACATATCACTATTTGCTCACAAAATATGAAACAGCAGCCTTTTTTCCCAGCAAAGTAATGCCTGGAGGGGGACCCAAGTATCAGTCTCCTAATCATAATCTATGGTTGGAGAGGACTGTACGTGCTGTTCACGTCTGTTTTGAAGTCCATACTAACCCTTTACACCAGAAACAAGACTTTAATGTTGACTTTAACCTAATACCATTTCTAGTCCACATGGCTGTGTTTATCTTACTGTCAACACCAATTACAATGAGTATGAAAATAAAATATGACTTCTAACCATGTCACTAAACACATCTATGGGGTCATCTCCCAGCTAATCACAGAACTACAGAACAGATGTGAAAATATCATTCTGCAAGGTCTCTGAATTTAACATCTCAAAAAGGCCTAAAAATAACACTGAGGCTTCCCTACCCCTTAGGGCAAGAGTAAGGCTGGCTCTTTGATACCAGGAAGAACTTTTCAGTTGACTAGCCCTTTGTGTGGCTATGGAGCATGTTTTTAGTCTGCGTGGTAAAAAGTCAGAGAGGAGATGTAGGGAATTTTGCTGCAGTCTCTTAATCATTCATGCACACTGTAATCCTGACTGGCTCAGAAAGATAGTCACACCATCCTTAACCAGCTTGTCTTCTGTCCCAGAGATGACTAATGTCTCCCTTCTCCATAGGCTCTATTCTGTGGAAGAGGAAAGATCAGCTTTCAGAAGGCACCATCCAAGAGGCTCCAGAAGAGGCTAGAACAGATGCCTTTGTATGTGGTGCAGCAGAGTATTCAATATGAGCAAAGGCTGCCACATTCCTGCGAGGGAATGCCCACACCTCCAGAAAAAACAGCTAATTCCAGAGCATCTGAAATACCGTGAAGCTTATCCAAGCCATGTAATCCCTGTGGTAATTCTTCAGCCTCCTAGGCTTTGGTCCAAATCAGGAATTTAGAATGACTATCCCCAAGGCCAACACAGTAGCACATGTATTGTTTCACATATACCTGAGAAGAATCTTGCTTATATCCCAGCATCACCTGAAGAAAATCTGATTAAACTGACTGAATGAACAACTGAGTATAAAGCATACCTCATGCATGCATGAACTGGCTTTTCAGAGCTGATTCCCTACAGTAGGATACCTTGCTCAGTCTTGATATAGGGAAGAGGGTCCTGGTCCTGCCTCAACTTGGTATACCAGACTTTGTTGACTCCCCAAGGAAGGTTCTAACCCTTCTGAGGAGTGGATGAGTGGGTGAGATAGGAGGAGGTAGGGCCAGGAGGGGGTAGGGAGAGAGAACTGGCGTTAGTATACAAAATTAAAAAATTTTTTTAGAGTATATCCCATACACATTCTCTGTAAACTGCAAATTCTACTGAAAGTTCTATTGAGAAGCAGCACACAGGATGAAAGGATTAGACATAAGTATGCATCACTGCAATAGTACTTTACATAGCTAAAATTGTAATCCCAAAGCAAGAGAAAGAATCAATCATAGCGTTGGTGCACAAAAGCCCTGCTCTGCTGGCCACATGGCAGAAATCGAACAGTCGAGAAGCAAGGGAAAGAACATCATCGTAAAGTAGCTGAAATCAGACGATGGCAGAGACTAGCATCCCTGGAGACCACTATGTAGGAAAGCTGATTCAGAAACAGTTTATGTAAGATATGAGTGAGATGTCAGGTGGGTGGGTACCTTCTCACCTGTGCTTAAATGAAACATATCTTAATCACCTACTCACAAGGTCTCAAGAAGCAAGATTATGTTCCTCAGCCCAGTCTTGCCACTGATTAGGTTACATAACATGATGGACAAGCTGAGGGGGCTGGGAGTAGCTGCACTGCTGTTATCCTGTTGATCACTCAACTTGTGGTAACAAGCATAGTTTGTGTAAGTAATGAGAAGACAGGGGCCAGATGAAGTTAGATATGGGAGTTGTGGGGCACAAGATATGATCTCAATGTTCTGCTTCAGTAGCCTCCCTGTATGATTACAGTACAGCAAATGTTTGCAATACGGTACATGGGGGGTGCATTTTAAACTATATGCAATATAATTTCGACTTTATTGATGCTGTTTTATATATCTAGGATGTGAAATTTTGAAGCATGGTTTTCATAATCTTCCGCATTAGCCCAGCTGCCTGCAATGCTCATTTCTACAATAAGAAAAGCTCTAAGTTACCATAGATAATGCTTTTCATACTAGATCAAAAATATAGTGTTTCCTTTAGAAATAAAAATGTGCATGCATTAGTAAAAGAATAAATGGAGATCTAAAATATAAATCTAATAAATGACAGAAGCACAGATTCTTTAATAGGCTGAGTTTTTAGTGCACATTTTCCAGTGCGTCAGAATATATTAAGTACATTATTCATTTCTTTTTTTAATTCACATATATAAATTAACCAATCTCAAAAAGCTCCTTGGTTCTGTGAATTATTGATGTTGTCACCTGCTAGAGACTTAATTCCAAGAAAAATATACGAATCACTACATCACAAGCACAAATCCTTTTGACACAAATTCAATTTCTGTGGCAACAATAATATATTGACTTAGCTTATTTTTCTATTTTATGACACTTATTAATGGTGTATATAAAAGAAATCTATCATTTTCCTTATTGTAAATGTAAACGACATCATGCCATCTTGGGAAAGTTAAGGTGAACATCAACATGCTCACTCTTCTTGTTAATGCAATAACATAAATGAGAACATGATTTCAAAATATAAAAGGCAGAAAATGAGGTTCTTGCAGACTTTGTCTCATAATACTGATGTTTCTATCATACATTATAACCAGGTTGTCAACATGTGCATGACAGTACATTAAATTGAGGAGCACCTACTCCCAGCCCAGGACCTTATAACCAAAACAGTACAAATAAAAAGTAATCAAAGTGCAGAACAAGGGATAAGTCCTCTAAACACAGTGTCCAATGACAAAAAAAAAAAGAGTTCCTACCAGCTAACGATATACTCTTAAATATGTGCCAATGAACATGCAAACATCTAAAACAAAAGTCAAATGCAAAGTTTAAAGTGTGCAATATAGAAACCCATTCTTCTTAAAGAATGAGATCCCTAGAATATTTATTTGTTCATGTAAATGTCTATTAAATACTACTATATTCTGACAAGGTACTCAGCAATAAAAGTGGTTTTGTTTTCTTGCTGTTTACCCTACAAGAAATTGTTTTCTATTGGAGAAACAGATGTAAAAACTACAAGTAAAGTCACGGAGATGTTGGAAGGTGAAAGGACAAGTGGCGGTGTGACTGCAACGAGAACCTCGAATCTAGGAAGGAGCGGGGAACACTGCTATTTTAGATATAAGGAATGGGGGCTGGAAAGACAGTTTAATAATTAAGAGCTCTAGCTTGTTTTTCCAGAAGGCAGGGGTTCCATTCCCAGCATCCACATGGAAGCTTACATCCTCCTGTAATTCCAGTTTCAGGGGATCTGACAACTTTGTCTCCTGAGAACACCTGTACACCCATGTGCAGAGCCATACAGACTCCCACATAAATTAAAAATAAATATGGGAACTGGGACTAAGTATAAATCTGATTTTAAAAAATACATAAAAAAGATAAGGAAATGTTACAGGTGTGTTAAAAAAAGTTAGCTATGTACATATGGGAACAAGTTTTTAGAATGCAAAAAATAGCCACAACAGGGTCATTAAAAAGAAATATGGCAAGCTGGAGAGATGGCTCAGAAGTTAAGAGAACTGACTGAGTTCAATTCCCAACAACCACACAGCGGTTCATAACTATCTATAAGAGATCTGGTGCCCTCTTCTGGCATGTAGGCATATATCAAGGCAAAACAGTGTATACATAATAAACAAAGAAATCTTTAAAAAGAAGGAAGGAAGGAAGGAAGGAAGGAGGGAGGGAGGGAGGGAGGGAGGGAAGGAAGGACGGAAGGAAGGAAGGAAGGAAGGAAGGTGGCAGCTGGGCAGTGGTGGTGCACACCTATAATTCCAAGAGGCAAAGGCAGGCCAGCCCAGTCTACAGAGCGAGTTCCGGGACAGCCAGGGCAACGCAGAAAAATCCTGTACCAAAAAAAGCATGGATAGATAGATGATAGATAGATAGATAGATAGATAGATAAATAGATAGAGGTGGGGGGGAGAGAGAGAGAGAGAGAGAGAGAGAGAGAGAGAGAGAGACAGAGAAATGGAGAAGTCTGGAAAAGTTAAAGGCTAGGCTTACAACCAAAAATATAAAAAATATGGCAGGAATTGGTAACAGACAAGCCAGTGAACAAACTAAAGCACACAGCGAAGGCAGCAGAAGCTCAGTCCCAGACCAACTGAAGGACGAGGGCTTTTACTCTTCTAGTCACCAATAGTGTACATGTTGAAAAAACACTCTGCACATAACCAACTTAAATAATACATAACAGTCGAATAAAATCAGTATATTATAAAAGTTCCACTGTGGGAGATTGTTCCTGTGCTTAAATAATCATTTACTTCAGAGACTTTTAAGCTGCTTGTTTGTCCAGAGACACTCATTGCTTGTTTGGTTACGCTTCCAGAGCCATTTACTAAAGACATTAGAAATGCTCCCCAAACACTAAAAGCCAATAACGGCAATTTTGGGACAAACTCAGCTAATTCTGTAAACAAAAATGGTTTTTTAATACAGGATTAGTCCAAAGGGCATAAGGAACGGCCAAGCTTGTTTAAAGAAAAGAGGGTAAGGGAAAAATACTTAACAAATGTCTAAGCATAGCCCTTGAGACTATGAGCAATATTTCTAAGAAGTTCTCTCTCATATGTTCACACTGAGAGCCCTGGCCGTGAGGACTCCAGAAAGCCCAGCACCAGCTATTGTTTGGCCCTGCTCCAGCTCTAACACCTCTCTTTTGCATCAATTCCCAAATTACTGAAGCATCAGCAATTAATCCTCTCCTTAATAATTCCATACGTGGTCTTATAAACCTTTCTGGAAGAAGGAAGATACCCTAGAGAGATGTTTATGCTCCCTCTGGCTATCAGACTCTTGAAATAATGGATCACCCCTATATATTGGAAGTTCCCCAGAAATCTCTTGCTGGGGAAGGAAAAGGCTGAAGCCAGGGGAAAATCTGAGATCTCATAGATCACCTTGATGGATAGACTGGATCCAAGACAATGGAGGGCAGGACCACACTTTGGCAATGACAAAAGACATTTGAATATCTTTTGCCTAATTTAAACCTAAGTCTCACATCTGTACCACAGCAGTAGACTTGGAGAGGAGTAGTTATGAAACCTCTTGTCTCCTCTTCCCAATACGGCAAGATCAAATGAATCTTTTTCTGCTTGCTGTATAAATTGGTCTATTGAGGATAAGGAACCAGGACCTAAGTGCTGGAACCCAGGTTCTAATGATACCAAATCCAGTAAGAGGACCTACTTCATTCTCTCTGCGC
Organism: Microtus oregoni; assembly: GCF_018167655.1. Lineage (NCBI taxonomy): Eukaryota > Metazoa > Chordata > Mammalia > Rodentia > Cricetidae > Microtus > Microtus oregoni. Next base: position 24,357,711 of record NW_024543060.1, read on the forward strand.
TCTAAGATCATACCAGGTCCATCCCTCTGTTCAGGCTGCATCTGTCGCCCAACAAGCAGTCCTACTCACCCCTCAAACCCCCCTGCTTCAGGAGGGCTGCCTAACCTCCTCTTAGCAAATGTGCCTTTTTGATAAATACCAACCTTCCATGAATTGTGACAGAGGACTCTTAATGGAGGGAGGTCATTGGCTAATAAAGGAACTGCCATGGCCCATTTTATTGGTTAGAACATAGGTAGGTGGAGTAAACAGAACAGAATGCTGGGAGGAAGAGGAAGTGAGCTCAGACTCCACAGCTCTCCTCTCGGGAGCAGACGCCTCAGAGAGACGCCATGCTCCCCGCTCCCGGGAAGATGCATGCAATGAAACTCCGACCCAGGATGGACGTAGGCTAGAATCTTCCCAGTAAGACCGGTGCTACACAGATGATAAGAAATGGGCTAGTCCAGGTGCGAGAGTTAGCCTAGAAGAGGCTAGATAGAAATGGGCCAAGCAGTGTTTAAATGAATACAATTTGTGTGTTGTTATTTCGGGGCATAAGCTAACCATGTGGGCGGCCGGGGTGCTGGGGACGCAGCCCCGTCGCTCTTATTTCAACAGACTCTGGACCAGTAGGCTGAAGATAGGTGCCTGCAATGTTACTGAAGAACTTGGGGTGACTTGGCGAGATGTCTCTGTCAATTCTAGAGTTTTGGAAGTTGCTTACAATGCACTTCCTGTTAATTTAGGTAATATTATATCCTTCTGGGGTCTTTGAAGAAGTTAAAGAATAGATAGTTATATTTTCCTTAGTTATGAAAAAAGATAAAGTAAATATAAATATTATAACTAATTCTTTTTTATACCTGTTTTGTTATATGTAATTTTACTATGTTAAAGTTAAAGCCTTCCTTTTTATTTAAATAGAAAAGGGGAAATAGCGTGGGAAATCCTTCTGTCTATATGTAGCCTTTATTGGTTAATGAATAAATCTGTTTTGCCCAGTGACTTAACAGAATAGAGCTACGCAGGGGAAACTAAACTGAATGCTGGGAGAAATTAGGCGGAATTAGTGAGAAGCAATGTAGCCATAGCAGCTGGGGACAGATGCTTGTGGTGGAGCACAACCTCGTGGTAACACACAGATTAATGGAGTAGGGTTAGTGTGGGATGTAGTAGCTAGTTGGGAATATGCTTAAGCTATTGGCCAGACAGTATGCCAATAATACAGATTTCTGTGTGATCATTTCAGGAGTCTGAGCAGCTGGGAAACGAACAAGCAGCCTCCCACCTACATATATACATCTGTATATAGTGGGTAAAATGCTGATTTGTTTGCATTGTGCACACCATCCCTTCCCTAGAACGCATGTCATGAAGGTAGGTCCAGTAGCCTTCACTGGCCACAGTTAAACACAGGACAGAATAGAAACCCAAGCAGTGTCAGTCTAATTCCCCTCTCCTCTGGACACCTGTGAGAGTCATGGAAATCAGTCTCCTCTTCCACTGACCATGGGCATATAGGCATACCTGGACCTGAGAGACCTCAGACCTGGCTATATGAGTTAAAAACAGTGCGAGTCACATTGTCCAGAGGAACAATGGAGAAGCAGATGCCTGGTGATGAACAAAGTTAGACTGCATGGTTGATGAGGGAAAGGTGAGAAGGTGCTCACTTTCAGTTCTGGGCTGGAGATCACCATTCCCATTCCTGAGCTTAAAAGAGACACGACACAGTAACCTGTTCCTCTAAGGCAAATGGCCCTAAACTATGAATCCACGCTTGCTAATAGCCCTGGGTTCCCATGGGACACAGCCTACGTTTCCATCATTATGGCCCCTACTCTCTGTGTACTCACTGCAATTACTGATATGCCAGGCTCCCTACAGAACAGTTACCATCCCCATCTCAGGGGTCAGAAAACTGAGCAGCAGAGCTGCTAAGTGGCCAGTCTAAGGATGGAATCAAGGTCATCTATAAATCAGGTCTGGGCTCATTCCCTTTCCCACTGTCCCTCGCAGCTTTGACAGACCACCACAGTCACACCCAGACAGTCAAGATGAGGCAGTTTCTGAGCTAAAGGGCAAAGAAAAGTGAAATCAAAAGACTTAGGATGATCACACCTCCAAATGGTTATTAAGTAGTAACAACTCTGGGACCAAGGATAAGAACTGCAGGGAAAGGCACAGTCCCTGCATATGGACTGGAACTGATAAGAACGCACACTCTATGAGAGAATTTCTCCCTTTGATGAGGTTGCTCTCTGAAAAAATAAAATGATTATCTGATGTTTCTTTATTTCTCACATATATGCACATATATTTTATGTGTCAATTTCTTCTAAGATCAAAACCTTCCATCTTGAAGAAAAACACATTAAGATACAGTGTGTTAGGTACAATGGTTCCTTTCCTGGGGTGAGGAGATGTTTGTTGATGTCTCCCCAGGAATAATATCACACAGCACTATGTGTTACTTAAGCTTTAGTGCAGAGTACAATCCCTATAAACTGTACCTTTCTGATTCAGGATAAAGCAGAAGCCATAAAAATAACCACACTTCAACATAATATTTTTTTTAAAAAATCACCTCAATAACTAATTAAAGAAAATTAATTTTTAAAATTTTGATAGTTTGAAATTAAATTATCACCAAGTGTTCTTGCCTAATTTGACTAATACTTTTATTTCTACCCTCAAAATTGTTGAATCACTTAAACCAAATCAAAACAATTACACATTTGCAAAGAGAATACCTTAATAAAGCAGGGGAAAGCACATTTTGAGTTCTTCATATACTTCCAATATTAATAGCCCTGGTTGTATTTAAGTCTTTTAGTTCTACTAATCAAGCAGGATATAGATAGAGAGAAAGCTCTGAAACTAGCAAGCCACTTGTTAGGTCTGGAATATGAAGACCTATGGAACACAGAACTTCCCCTGAAGGGTCTTAGAACTCCTATAGCCCAGCAATGCAGCAAGTTTGAGGACAATGTGGGCTACCTGAGATCATGAGATGCTGTCTTTAGGGGCATCTTACATAATAAACTTATAAAAAAAAAAGAAAATAATGCTTATTTGGATGAAATAAAATGATGAAATAAAAAAGTAATAACGTGTAGCATAAACACTGAAAAATTAGAGAGGCGTGAGGAGAGAGTGACTTAAAACTCAGGGCTCAATCACACTGCCAATCTATCAAGTCTTGTTCCCCGCTGGGACACCTCAGGAAGGATCCCACGCCTCTTCAGATCTATGTGAGAGTCCTGCTTCAAAGTAGTGTGTGAAGGAGGAGTGAGTGATTAAGACAGTGCCCTGCGCAGGGTCAGAGCAAGGCGGCCGCAGCATTGACGATCATGTGCCTCCAAGTGTTCAAACCCATACATACAATAGGGCCAGCAGGTCAGATAGCAGGGAGGGTTTCCAACGGGATGCAGCAGTCAGGTTCAGCACTGTGGTGACTGCCAGGTTCCTCCAAGTGTGGGGATCTGAGGCAAGACAAGGGATCCAAAGATCACTTTATCTATTCATATTTCACCCTATGTGAGGTCGGAAGAAGTAAGGAATTTGAAGGGATGCTGAATCAAAGAAAGCTCCAGGGTTACCTCTGTCTCAGGAGTAGGGGTTTAGTAAGAAACAAATGTTGACAGAGGAAGGTGGCAGAGAAAGAGAGGCAAGGTCAGGGGCCAGACAATGAGATTAAGAAGAAAAGAAGAAAAGAGGTCTAAGGCCTAAACTTAATCTTATGTGCCCCACTCCAGTGAAGGGCAGAGTGACTAGACACAATCCCAGTATCTGAAGGGGAAGAGAGGAAGGGGGAAGTAAGAGGCAAAAAGGTGAAAACGTTCAGTAGCAGAGTTCCTGTCAGATCCCTTTCACCATGATCAGCTCTGCATGCCATGCTACATTCATAGTGATGAGACTGCCAATGCTCTGAAGTGCCCTAAAAAACAGCAGAACTCGTAAAAGGTGTCTCATATGAACTGGTAAGCACTATGCCTAACCTGTCATAAAAAACATTAACCCAACTAATCTTTACAACAAACTACAGATATTGATCAAGTCCATCTCACAGATAGGAAACTGGAAGTTCACATACAGATTAAGAATTCCACCTAACCAAGATCAAAAACACTGATGACAACTTAAGCTGTAGAGAATGTAGGATAACGGGAACACTCCAATGCAGATGGGAGTGCAAACTGGTACAGCCACTTTGCATATCATATGGTGATTTCTCAGAAAATTAGGAAACAACCTTCCTCAAGACCCAGCAATACCACTTTTGGGTATATACCCAAAGGATGCTCAATCATACCACAAGGACATATGTTAAACTATGTTCTTAGCAACATTATTTGTCATAGCCAGAACCTGGAAACAACCTAAATGCCCCTCGACCAAAAAATGGATAAGGAAAATGTGGTACATTTACATAATAGAGTACTACACCGCAGAAAAAAATAATGATATCTTGAAATTTGCAGGCAAATGGATGATCTGGAAAATATATTGAATGAGGTACCCCAGACCCAGAAAGACAAATATAGTATGTACTCACTCATAAATGACCTTTAGACATAAACCAGCCTACAATTCACAATCCCAGAGAACCTAGACAACAAAGAAGAACCTAAGAGAGACATACATGGATTTAATCTACATGGGAAGTAGAAAAAGAGAAGATCCCCTGAGTAAATTGGGAGTATGGGGATCATGGAAGAGGGTAGAAGGGGAGGGGAGTGGAGAAAAATATATAGCTCAATAAAAACAATTTAAAAAAAAAAGAATTCCGCCTAAGCCTAAATCACAGTTGTTATGGCTAGAGCTCCAAAGCCATAGACCAGGCCAGTCATGAAAATTTCTGGTAGTTTTGACGTGCCTTGGCCCAATACCACTAGAGACTTTTATAAAAGGAAAAAGACATTTAGGCTATCTAAATTACATTTAACTTAAATTAATCATGAATGAATTAAGGAACCAAGTGGTATAAAGTTACAAGGCTAACTTGGCTTCTCAATTAGGCAAGCATTCAGATTCTACAAGACTATACCAGGCACCACAGACAAGGGGACCATCAGGCTTGAGACCATATACAGAAAGGAACTGAAAGCTTGTTGAAGGTAACATATCAATAAGAGCAAAACTCTCTTTGACGGGCGACTGACTGAAGTTAGAACACGATTTTAATTGGAGACCTTCACCCTTTATAAAGAAATGAACCTGTCACACTGGATTTCTGGATGCAGATTATATGTACTCCATTTTTTATGTTCATTTCTCAGGCTGTCAAATTATTCATTAAAAATGAATTGTAATTGTCATTATGAATTGAATTCTATCCAAAGTTTCAATAAACAAAAACAGTTTAATCCTAACATCCATAATTAATGTCACCAATGTGAAAACCTTTTATTTAAAAATGGAACATTAGGAGGTTTTACTTAATGATACAAATACACAGCCTACGTTGGGAAAATAAAGCAATTAAAGACAAAACTCCCCATATCCTAGGGAAATAGTCCACATAAAATTAGTCAAATAGAGACAGGAGAGGTAGTACATGCCTGTAATGCTAACGTTTAGAAGATGGAGGTAAAAAGATCAGGAACCCATGACCAACCTTTGCAGTACAGTGAGTTCAAAGCTAGTTTAGACCACATTAGACATTGTCTCATATAAAGTTAATTTAAATTCATCAAATAAATGCATTATAAATCTCACAATTAGTCCATGTAACACACCTAAGGTTTTCAAAATATTCTACAGCATAAGTCCTTGAAGGAAGTGGCGGCATCTAAACTGGCACTTAGCTATTCTTTAACATATGAAGGCATGACTTGGATCTCACCTACCTCAACACAGCTCAAATCCCTCAGCACCAAGAATGCCCTCATTTGATACATTAAATCATTGCCTCCATCCTGCCCAGTATTTATTTAATATGTACCAGGATGCTCAAGGGTGGAGAACAAAGAAAAGATTAATTCCATTCACAGATCTACTTTTAAAAGGAGAGAAAAGTAGTGAAAATGACACCCTGCTTCTTTAAAAAAAAAAAAAAGTTTTAATTTTTAAGCCCTGTAAGACCTCACCTCAAGTAAATGACAAAAAGATAATTTAAAGGGAGAGAAAAAGAACATACAATGGGATTTATAAAACTTCAAGTTTTAAAACTTACTGGTGTCTCTTTTATGATTAAATATATAAAGATATATTTAAGCCTGCAAGGCTCTGTTCTACCCGAGAAACCTATTAGAACCAACCTGACAATCGCTGTATACATCCTTCACTATTGATAAGTATTGACACCATTTTTATCTCATCATTAAGCAAAAAGCTAAACTGGAAAATCTTTGTTTGATTCAAGCGCTATTAAATCCAATAATAGTGACTTAGCTTCAGCAACAAATCATCAATCACATTAAACTAATGGTGCTGTTAATTTGCATCTTAGTGGTTTTATAGTTTTGTTTTGGATTTATATGTTAATCTGGCTTAGTTTGAGGCTACAGAAGATCTGTGAGTACACTTATGCTCTGCTTTATATCTATACATGTATTAGTACCATTATTTTCATTATCATTCAAGACAATTCCAGACCATCAAGGTGTTTTCTGTCAATTTGCAGTTGCTCCGTTTCCTTTTGTTATAACTCTCACAATTCCATGGGTCTCATTTTACAAATAGGGACCACTCCTCAGAAAGCTTTGGCACCTGTCCTGACCATTCGTCATCAGACTACAGCCCTGCCTCTGCTGTTACCTGGCACTGCCAAATAATAATAATAATGTTTCTGCCTCTGTACACCAGGAGGAACAAACCTGGTTTGACTAAGATTTTCTAGGATGAGAAAGATAGTCAAATATCCAATATATGTGCCTAAAATACAAACAGGAATGCACTGCTACTATTACTATAACAATCATAGCAAAAGTAGCACCCTAAAAATAGCAAATGCTCAGGAGGAACGGTGAGCCAAACGCTGCTCCTCTAGGCCTATGACATATTAACTTTTCATCTGCAGAATTTCCCAGCTTCACATGTGAAGAAAGAAAGGCACCTAACAAGGTTAAATTACTGCCTGCCATAGCTGCCCAGCTGGGATCCAAGGCCTGCGAATGGGAGCCCTTACCACTCAGGTTACCCAGGCCTCCGAAACAAAGATAGAACAGTAAGAAAGAATGGCAGGAAGCTGTAAAGTCCACAGCAAGCACTTCTAGAAAGGCTGCAAAAGCAACTGGGAACCTGATCATTTCTGCAACAATGCTAAACGTTCTTAAACTCTCAAATTGTCCCCTAAGTTAATAATAAACACTTGCCTCGCTATTTGAGAAATATTACTCAAAACAGTAAGGTGCTTCGGTGCTATCCTGCTGCTATTGAGAAGACATTACCTTTGTAGATGCTGTTCAAAAAGAGCCTGTGCTTTGATCCTTAATATCCCATGTAGTAAAAGGTTATGCTTAATCTATATTTTATGGATCTAAAAGTCAAATGAGGCTCTGGGATAAACAAGCACGAGTGGGAAGTAAGCATATTCTTCAGCATTCACCTGCTTCCTGGTTTAGATGACACTATGTGCCCAGTTAAAGACAATTACAGTAGTGTAATACCTTGCAGGGCTTTGTTTTTCTTGTATTATTCTGCAAACATAAGCAAGTTGTATACATGTTAATTTACCTTCTATATAAAAAGCCAATTTTAAATCCAATTTATAAGGCAATAAATATATAAAGATCCTAGGACACAGCAATAAAGTTATGCCATAAAGCAGAGTTAATTCAAGGCAACAATAATAAAAGCATGACAAATTTTAGCACTCCACCAACTGCACAAAGGTGTTTCAGGTAACATCTGCTCAGAAGCAATTGCTACAAGACAGACTAGATGAGATGCAAGGCTTCACAGTATAATAAATGTATGTCACTTCGCTTGCTTCATAATTAAAGACACGAGTCTTTGAAAAAAGCAATTAAGCCTTGCTCTAAATCTGAGACAATCATCCCTATGCTCACCCATCCTTACCCTCAAAGAAAAAGAGCCATCCCAGTCTACAAATACTAAACACTACATATCTCTATTCTCAGCAGTTAGCCGTAATCCCCAAAGAGCCACTGGTGCATTCTTCATAAGTCCTACATTAAAGAGGGCTGTGATTTAAGAACCAAGCCTAGACTTCTTATGGCTACACAACCTCAACCAAAATAGTAACCTCTGAATCTCCCTCAGGTTTCCTGTCTAAACTTAAAGAGGTTTGGTGGGAGTGGGAGGTTCCTTTTGAAAGGGCGGGTTCTACTCATCACAAAGACTAGAAAGGGAAATCTGAGAGAGGTTAGGGCTACTTCTTAGAAAACCAGCCTAAATAAAGTGATTTTGCTGGTAAGTGAAGGTTACTATGGTTGTTGATCCATTACGCAGACTGTTGCATCCATGATAAGCATGAATGTGCCCAAACTTTCAACTAAGAACATGATCTAATTAATTCTGGATTGTTTACTTTGACCTAGTATCTATGCATTCTGGGCCAGCCTGATCTATGTAGTTGGGCCAGCCAGAGTGAGACTCTGTCTCAGAATGAAAAACAGGAAGAAATTTAAACAGATTAGATGTTCTAAGACTTTTCAACATGATCATCCTTGTAACCATAGTATCTACTTGGCTTCCTGTAACAGCCAGGAAAAAAAAAATTAGTACAAAGTTGGTAACTAAACACAAATTTATGCAGAGGTTCTAGACGGCAGAAGCTCCACGCCAGTTTCTCTGAACCACTATCAGTGTGCTGTTGGGGCTTCGCTGCTTTGGATGTGGCAGGAACATGTGCTCAGCCACAGGCTGGCCATGCTTGCTGGAGAGTACTGCCTGACTCCCAGTGTCTGAGGGCTAGATCACTAACCTGTCTCCATCATCACGTCAACTCCTCCTCCTCCGCAGGCAAAGCTTCTTCTCTCACTCTAACAACCCAAAATAATCTACCACTTGTAGCCAGCAAACACGAAAGTTCTCTTCTGCCATAGACGGTAGCAGCCAAAGGCTCCACAGAATAAGGAGTGGAGTATCTTCCAAACACACCTAGACTGTAAATTAAGCATGCCCTAAGGTCACTAAGCCTATTCTGATTTCATCAGCATCATCATCATTTATGCAGTCACAATGCTTAAGCATGCATGGGCAGCCTGTTTACGGCAGTTCTCCAGTTGTTCCTATCCTGGGCAGGAACACGTGCTCAGCCACAGGCTGGCCATGGAGAAGAAGCTTGTGTTATTGTCATACCCAAGGTTACACAGTTTTTCTTAATGCTGTCTATCCAGCGTTTTGGGGGCCTTCCTCTTCACCTTATCCCGTGCAATCCTCCAAGCAGTGCTATCTTCAGGTATCAACCATCATTTTCACAACACGGCCAAAGTATCTCAGGTGCTGTTGCCGTATCCTGTAGTTTACTTCCTTCTGTAGCTGGAGATGTTTCTTAACGTCATCGCTGTACAGCCTATCTCTTCGTCTAATGCCTAGAATTCTTCTGAGACATGCCATCTCAAACACATTCAGCCACCATTCTGAGGAGTGTTTCATTGTCCGGGTTTCAGAGTTGTAGAGAAGGCAGCCCAGGACAAAATTATAAGTCTACGAGACACTTGTCTTAAGCCGCCTGCTCCAATCTCAGCTCTTCCTAAATCTATAATAAACACAAGTCGGCCACCTCTCCACCACTACCATCTCACAACCTACTTATAACCATGACATCATTACCTATACATTATTAGAGATATTGTTAATATTGTTAATGGTTTTTAGATCAGAAAAGAAACCATAAGACTCAAACTTCAAAACCAACAAGAAACAGAGCAGGAATTAAGGATCAGGACTGGGTGACTGTCGGCACCTTTATATAATTCACTTTTACTCAAATGACAATCAAACTTTGTAGGAAGCCATGGCCTTGGAATGAGCATCTGCTCTAGACACAAAAGACCAAACCAATGAAGTTTAATCACAATAACTGAGTCTGGCTGTTACAGAAGATCCAAATACAAGTTAACAAATTAGGCTCAAGTAACTAGTACAGTTATAGCCAAAGGAAGGACTACCTGAACTAGAGCCAATTAAGCTATTTCATCTACCTTGATGACTTGGTTCATAAATGCTGGCAACAATCTGCTCAGAGTTCTCACAAACCTCTGGTTCTGAGAGTTGTCTACCTACCAAATACTTTTGGTTTTCATAAACCTTGTTCATTCATAAAGTCCAACTGATCATTATCAGTGCCCTAAAATGGTAAATACACCCCAGTCCCAACTGATACATCTAATTCCTGCATCTATAGCTCAGGGATCATTGTACAAGAGATTGGGCAGAAACATTGTAAGAGCCATGGTAACAGGATAGAAGGGGGGGGGGGTCTCACAACCAAAACAGAAGGAATTATAAAGATATAATCAAACAAATGTAATCACTTGACAGAAACCATTAGAGACAAGGGTATGAGAACTTTTAATGAATATTGCTAATTAAAGAATTCCTCTACCAACTTGGATTACTGATTTACAGGTCTTGTGTTAGATGCTGGCACCCATACAGATGAAGCCTTCTCCCAGATGCCATATGTCTTGGTCAGTCTGGACCTGGTGAGAGTCAGTGGCTAACAGCAATGGGGGGAAGGTGCCACTGCAAGGCTTCTTCACAACAAACAGAAAAACCTTTCTGATGTGGGAGTGATTTCTTTCTAATCTGTTGCTTTCATTGGTTAATTAATAAAGAAACTGCCTAGGCCCATTTGATAGGCCAACCCTTAGGTGGGTGGAGTAAACAGAACAGAATGCTTGGAGAAAGAAGCTGAGTCAGAAGTCACCATGATTCTCCCACCCGACACAGCCGCAGGTTAAGATCTTCCCTGGTAAGCCACCTCGTGGGCTACACAGATTATTAGAAATGGGTTAGATCAATATGTAAGAGCTAGCCAATAAGAGGCTGGAACTAATGGGCCAGGCAGTATTTAAAAGAATACAGTTTCTGTGTAATTATTTCGGGTAAAGCTAGCTGGGTGGTGGGACGCAGCCTGCCGCCCCACACAACAGAGTGGCTCTTACAACACCTTTCTACTCAGTTCTGCTCAAGAAAGGAAACAGGACTCAAATGCAGGTACGGCCTAAATGACCTCAGGCAGGTTCCAGGTACAGGGATTCTGCTGAATGCAATCTCCCTCTTAAAGTCTCTACTGACCTTTCCTGTCAGCACCTTTCAACCGCATTATCCCCAGTGGCTATCCCAGCGTCTCAACATAAGGCGCCTACTGTATCTTCTACTGAAACCAAGGTGGTAGTTTACAAACAGTTCACAGCAGGTCCTTCTCCCCCAACATTACACACTTCCAGACCAGATTCTACTGTTCACACTTATCTAGGAAGACAGGAAATAAGCTACAAATATTTTTACCCAATTTACTAATGAATCAAAGCCAACAGTTTTACATTCAGTAAAAATCAAGAGTTCATTTGACTATCGTATCCAAACAGGATTCAGTAGGCACCAGAGGTGGGGTGGGGCATAACTAAAAGAAGAACCACCAACCCGTTTACAATCAGTCTACCATCAGCTGTCCCTTTATAAAAGTGGGGGGGGGGGATGAACAACTAAATCGTCCCTGTCCCCACCAAATGGCAAAACTACATTACTTGTTTTAAAAACTCAGAAAATAAGAGTGGCCCGGAGAAATCAGGTTAATATTGCTTCATCTCAACCAAGAAAAGGCAAAGAATTGACTTGACAGCCAGCATCAAGGATGGTCTCAGAGATCACACTCCATCCCAAAACAAGAGCTCCCCTATGGAATATCAAGGCAGTGAGGCAGGCAGGCCGAAAGAGCTGCTCGGAAGGCAGATGAGACTGGGCACTGGGCCTTTGGCAAAGACAGAGAGCTGAAGCGAGACCACTGAACAGGAAAAAAAAAAAAAAGGATCCTAAATCAGCTGCAAGACCAGACCTTCAATACATTGTGTTTCAGATTTCATTTCACCTTTGCATGACTTTTAACAAATGGTATGGCCAATATAGCATAACTAAGAAACATTTATTCAGGATTGTCATGCTATAAACTACGGAAAATCACACTTCCTGAATCATGGACCATTGGAGTCCAGACAAGATATAGTGATATTAATCCAGAAAGCAAATTATAAAGAGATGCATCACCCCATGGATTCTTCTCAGAGTGGACAAAATCTTTTAGGACCAAATTAACTCCCTCCAACTCAATCTAAGACCTGAGCAGAGAAGAGTAATGAAGCACATCCCTAACCTTGCCACAACTCGTCTCCACCCCTCTTCTTATGGTGACGCCCAATTCTGTATAAGCAATCCCACAGTTGCACAAGGCAGCAGAATCTCGGTATTCTGATGCCCCTTATCTCTGCCCTCATTGGTATTCAACTGCAAGTAATACTAAGCAAGTGAGTTGCAATCTATTATATCCCTAATTTGTGAATCATGGCTTAAATTCTTCAAATTTTATTTATCCAGAAAAGGCAAATGTTACTATAGCAAACAAACCAAAAAAAAAAAAGCCAAACAACAACAAAAAAAAAGAACTGCCCCATACTTGTAAGTAAAACTAACAGACAGTATTAAATCTCCCATTCTGTTAGACTACACCAAAATATACCAACCCACATAGACCCAGATGAAATCATCCTCTTTACCGATATTTCCTCCAGCTGACATTAATAAAAACCTTACCGTGGCTCTTCCCTTACGCAGTAAGAACACAAAGTTCACCTCAGATATAATTTTGATTTTCCTAGATTCAGAAACCAACTGAACATAGAACACAGAAAACTGTCACATCGTGGCTCCTTTACCCAAAGTCTACATGACCCCGACAGTGACCAAGTTTTACATGCACCTCTGTAAGGCGGGCTTCTTTTCTGACCACACAAAAGGTTGTCATGAAGATCTACTTTGGAAGAATAGTAAAGAAATTGTGTCCTCTCGTACAGTGCAGGGTTACATCATGATGTCACTATGAAATTTAACCTTTCCCCCATTGTTTAAAGCCTTAATAGGTTCTTACTTAGCTTAACCTACCTTCTCACATCCAAAGAAAATGGTTTGGGCAGAAGAAAGAGTCAGGGCAGCTGTCATTCATAAGCTATATATAAAACCGTGGAAGAAGTAGCCAGTCCTACTTACTGTCAACCTCAATGTCAATAAAATGCTCCACTTATAAACTTACATATCATTTGTGATATTTCTTAAATTAAAAAAAATTAAAAAGAGCGCAAAGCCAACCCGATTAACGAGTTTCAGATACTTGAAAACTACAAACTAAACAAGACATTCTTTAGCAGTGACTACACATCCCGCCAAGTTTGAAATCCAGTTGCCTCAACTTGAAAATATATATATATACCTTCAAAAGTTCTTGTTGGATTAAGATATAGGAGCAGGGGGCGGGGAGGTACTATTAGCTAAAAGTTCACTTTCAGTCTTATAGTCAGTTATTCTAAAGGGGTGGGGTGAAATTCAACTTGTTTAAAAGTGCAGAATCCGCCTGGATGACGTCAGTACATAGGCATTTGAACGTTTTTCAGATCAGCCCTAAGAAAAGCGAGCAAGGCCTTGGTCCCGGATGGGGATCGAATCCCGCCCTGTCTCTGTGGATCTAAGCCGATTAGCAGCTCTGGCCAATCTGAAATAAATCTAGCTCCCGCCTCCAGGGGTTGTCAGCCTGGGCCGCAGGCAGCTGAAGGCCCCGGGAATCGCCGCACCCCGTAGCTCTGGCCCACACTTACCAACTTGGGGCGCTTCTCCCCGGGCTCGTAGTAGGTTGCGGGCCGCGCGGGCGACAGGCCCTTCCTACGCGGCGCCTTGCTGTCCCGGCCAAGAGCGCGCGCCCGGTACCCCTCCATCTTCCCGGGTCTCGATCTGACCGAACCTGGGGCCTTGCTCCGCGGGCTCACCTTCCGGGTCCCACGCAGTAATTAACCGCTGCTCCGGGATGAGCCAACACATCCGAAATCTCCCGCCACCGCAGGCCGCCCGCTCAGCCAATCCCGCGCCGCAGAGCCGGCGACGCGCGCTCCGCCCCTTCCGGGAATGCCAAAGCCTGGGCTTGATTGGCCCTTCGGCCTGTCCATTGCGCTTCCCGCCCTCTGTCAGTGCAAGCCCGGAGGTAGACTGAGGAGACGGGTTTTGGAAGGACTGTGGAGCTAACCAGAGTCGCTGCCAGGGCTTTGCTTGCCCTCTGAGAGTAGGTTCTTGACAACTCTGAACGGCCGGGCGACCCTTCCGGTACTGTTTGAGCAGCGCTAAATGTGAAATCAACTGATAAGCCCTGTGACTGATCTTCAGAGGTCTCGGGTGCCTGGGAGAAGTAGTTCTGGGCTGTACTCGCCAGCGCCCACGACTCTAGGCTTGATTACCGTTTGTAGAAAAAAACAGAACTGTCACGTCAAGGGGAATACGAGAGTTCACGCTGGAACCCAGAATGCATGGCCTTAGCCCGGTAACTTAAACTCAGGTGGCTCCAAATACCACATTCCAAAGTAGTAACAGTTTTCGTCAAGTTTTGTTTTCGGTAATTTAAGCACAGTTAAAAAAAAAAAAAAAGGCATCAAGGAACTTTTCAAACACATTAGGTAGGCGGGTTACAAAAAAAAAAAAGCCTTCAGATGCTATCTTTGGTTTGAGGTTGAGGATGGTGCAAGCTAGTGAGCCTTTAGGGAAGAGCAAAAGTTATCAAGTGATCGTCACTGTGTTAGATCAAGAGAGCCAAGATTATACGGTCCTGGATTTGCAGCATTCCAGCTCGCCACAAATCCGGGAATTCTCATCAGTCAAACAACCTTGTAGAACTGTTAACGCAGGTGTGGCTTTTTCTGGAACTTAGGTCACTTTATTGAGCACGTAGAGCATGCCTACCCTGGGTCAACCAAAAATTTAATAATAAATAAATAAATAAATAAATACAGTCCAAACAGTTAACAGTTTAATGTAGTTCACAGAAATTTACACAAATAACCAATGTAAAAATTGTAACAGCTTTTTACAAGAACAAGGGGAAATCTTAAATATAAAGAAAAGGAAAGCAATAGTGTTAGGGTCAGAATCTTGGCTTAAACATCCTTATCAAGGTAGACTCAGGCACCTGTCCCCAATATGACAAGTAAAGAAAAGAAAACTGGAGATCCATTCAGTGTGGCCACACTGGGAAGGGGAACAAATAAAAAGATCCAGGAACCCCTTCCCCCCAAGTCCATCTTTGGAACACTGATAATGAGGTTTCTATTTAAACAATGATCAGGGGGTATACATAACCAAGCAGCTCTGATCACCCTATGATCCAACACATGCTCATTGCCATGGCTCCCGTGTGTGCAACAAACTGTCAAAAATGTCACATCTCTTCTGAGGAGACAAGTTTCTCCTCTGGCTGGCACCATGATTCAATCTTTTCCTACTCTATTATTGCATAGAAGAGAGGCAGGGTGGTTACAACAGAAAGGACACATGGATTTTCACGGGCAGAAGAATGGCAGGGCATTCACATAGGGGGCAGAGCAGGCAGCAAAGCGAAGAAGGTTGAGAACACAGAGTAGGAGAAATGTTTTGGGCATATATTGAAGGTCCTTCAAGTGAAACCATGTAGAAGAATTTCCTGTGTACACTGAAGGTCAGATTTCGAGGCTAATGCAGTTTTCTCATACATCACTGTTTCTTCGCCTTTAAAAGTCATCTTTGCCTTCGAACTATTTCCTTGAAGATATTGATCTCCTGCCCATACAGAAGTGATGTGAGCCAAGACAAGTAAACATGAAGTACTGATTTCGCTACAAGAAACAATTGTAGGTATTCCACAGAGATTAACACAGGGGTTCAGAAAAATGAGCCTAAGGTCCGAGTAAGTTTTCATCTACAGCTTTTGGAGGTTTAAGTTTGTTTTTTGCCATGCAGATAGTGTTTGTCGCTTTTTTTGTTTTCATGCTAGCTTGTATTATGTCACATGACCAGATGTTTTTTGTCCTCAATGAGTATATGCTACTTAAGTCAGCTTCTAAGAGAAGTTGCTTTCTCTGTGTTGTGATGATCAACATAGATGCAGCCTTAATTCTTGTTATTTATCAACTGCATGGTGTTGGAGATGGTGTTTAACTTTCTTTGTTTCTCCATCAGCAAATACTTCAAAAAGGAATGCTGCAGGTTCAATGAGACAATATATGGACAGCACAAAGAGCTGTATATGGGTGTCCTGCAGCCAGAGAGTGTCAGGAGAAATATCTGTAGTTGGGACAACTTAGAGTTATTACAGAGGATAAGAATATGCACAATGGTGAACCACGGGGAACTTTTGGAAGTATTATAAAGCTCGTGAAAGATTTGCATTTTGCTTGGGTGGTTTGGGGAAACTTCATAGAACATTGTTTAGGAATACTGGCCTGGGTTGCATACTGTCAGGAAGTGGGGGTAGTTTAATGACTCAACGTCTTGATGTTTTCTAGTAGCACAGCATGGTGGAGCTTTGACTGACACTGTAGCAAATACTCAACGAGTGAGCAGTATATGATGTCAAAAGACAAAATTCAAACAAATTTAGCTTTTAAAAATAATTGTATTCTGCTTTCGGTTGTAGAAAAGTACACATCATCCTATAAATTACAATGACTGGTCTACTGAGCTAAGCAAAGAGTGTGGCTCCATCAGGAGGACAGGGCTAATAATGAAGGCAAAAACAAAGAGTGAAAAGGTCACATCACAGCCACTTATAATAGGTAGAAGTTGCTCAGCAGGCCAGCTCAGAGAAATTAGGTCCAAGCTGCCTGACTGCAAGGAATCTCCTGGGGATAGGTGATGGTTAATGTTGATTGCCGTGATCATACCTACAAGAGATTCTCTAGACTGGGCTTAATGATATAGGAACAGCACCTTTCCATGGGCCCAGGGATTGGACTGAATAATAAGAAGAAAGCTAGTTGAGTGCCAGTGTTTATCTCTTTGTGCTTCCTGAGCACAGGAGCACTGGGAGGAGCCACCCATGTCGCTGCACCTGTGTCTTCCCTGCCATTATATACACTCCAGCCCTGTGTTAAGAAAACCCTTTCATCTTGTTGGTTGGTTGAAGCTGGGCAGTAGTGGCACATGCCTTTAATCTCAGCACTCAGGAGGCAAAAGTGGAAGCAAGTGGATCTCCGTGAGTTCAAGGACAGCCTGATATACAAGAGCTAGTTCCAGCACAAGCTCTAAGGCATCTTCTGGTTGATTTTGTCAACCATTGCCACAACAAGAAAATGAACTACAGCAAGGGGAAACTACCCCCCTTCAGAGGTTAGTTTGAACATGCAGCAGTAAGAGTGAGTGACTCCACTCTGGTTTGGGATGGTCTTCTAGAGCCTGTTTTTCAGAGCTGAGCTTAAGGTGAAGCTTAGTCTATAATGGCTACCCATGAATTTATTAGATATGGGCATTTTGATATTGCACACTAACCTTTTTTTAAATGTGCTTAGAAAAGTTAAGTAATTTTGTTTTGACTCATTTCATCATGGTCACAGATTGCCCTTGTCTGGCACTGGTGTTTCACAAGGTGTTGTCCAGCAGAAAAGCAGCAACATGACCTGGCTTTGAGTGTCAGATCAGTTTCTAAAAGCATTAGACCTACTTCCAAGTGTCAACATGTCGAGAGTTGTTGAGCTCTTTCTCATGCACTTCTAAATGCCAATAAACAGAAGGTTGAGTTTCTGGTTTTTAAAGAACACTCTGGATTTTTCCACAGAAATTTATTGGAACTGCAACATACCATTGAAAATAATGTTTGTAAAACTCTTAAGTATCTTTTATGCATCATTTAAAGCTGAAAGCCACATTCCCTTCTTCTCATTCAGAACAGACAACAGAACAGTCTTCCACGCTGCTGACCAGTTGCAGAAACATGACCCTGTGCTGCATTAGTGTGCAGGGCGACACAAAGTTGCAGGAGAGAAAAGGCAATCATGGAAAACCTTGGGCTTTCTAAAAATACTATTTTGTTATTTCTACAATGCCTCAGTATCCAGATAGTTACCATTACCATTCTTTTAAGTGGTCACTCTGAATGACTGTAACAGAAAGTTGAGATAAGGAATTCCTATATCAAATGAATTGATTAAAAGCAATAGTATTAATGACCAAATTAGCACTGTACTCTCACCAAATTAGAAAATATAACAAAGTACAAAGCCATCACGTTTTCACGTAAGATATAGCCTATGTGAATTACATAGATGGGAGAAGTATAAAACTAGGGCAACCATTTTGGACAACAACTTGATTAATCTCAGAAAAGTGAGCCACACTGTGGTGGCGTGTAGTAGGAGGCTGCTTGTTTGTTCCTAGCTGTTCAGCTCTGAAATAACCACACAGAAACTATATTATTTAAATCACTGCTTGACCCATTAGCTTTAGCTTCTTATTTGCTAGCTCTTACATCTTAATATAACCCATTTCTATTAATCTGTGTATCACCACGTGGCTGTGGTTTACTAGTAAGATTCGGTCAGACATCTATCTCTGGCAGGAATACATGGGTTCTCTTGACTCTGCCTTTTTTCTCCTAGCATTGAGTTTAGTTTTCCCTACCTAGCTCTGCTTTGCCCTATCACAGGCCAGTGCAGATTTTTTATTCGTTAACCAATAAAAGCAACACATATACAGAAGGACTTCTTACATCAGTAGCACATGCCTTTAATCCCAGCACTCAGGAAGCAGAGACAGGTGAATCTCTTAAATTTCAAGCCAGCCTGGTCTACAGTATGAGTTCTAGGACAGCCAGGGATATACAGAGCCCTGTCTCTAAAAACAAAACAAACAAGATTCTTCTGCCTCAACTTTCAGGAGTGCTAGGATTTTAGGCTTAGGCCACTATACCAGCCTCAAACAAAATTTATCACATTATATGTATTTTGTTTTACTCCTTTCTATTGAGAATAGATTTTTTTTCTCACATGATATATCCTTATTATGGTTTACCCTCCATCTAATCCTCTAAGTCCCTCCCCACAACTCCTCTCATCCAGATTTACCCTCTTTCTATCATTAGAAAATAAATAGGTTGGTAAGAGTCCCCCTGGCAGGCTGTTCCACCACCATCCCCACACATTGAACACTGTAACCAATAAGACCCACTCTGTGAAGGGCTGGAGAGATGACTCAGAGGATAAGAGCAGGTAAGAACACTGGTTGCTCTTTCAGAGGTCTTGAGTTCAAGTTCCAGCAATCACATGGTGACTCATAACAATCTCTAATGAGATCTGGTATAGTAGTTCTAGTGTGCAAGTAGAATGCTGTTAAATAATAAATAAAATATTTTAAAAATACGCACTCTGCTGCCCAAACACACTGAATTCATCATCTGCCTCCATCAAACATCCTGCTCAAGATCAGCAGTCCCTAGAGACAGAAGCACCACCTGCACCAATTACAAGAGAAGTATAGATGGCAGCATAAGAATGCACTCAGCAATATCAGAAACAATATGGCACCACCAGAAAAGAGTGGTTCTACAACAGCAAGATCTGAACATCCCAACGCAGATGAAGCAGAAGAAAACAACATTAAAAAATGTTTTATAAAATTGACAGAGGCCCTAAAAGAGGAAATGAGAAATTCCCTTAAAGAAACTGAGGAAAAGACAAACAAACAATTGGAAGAATTTGATAAATCTCGGAAAAAAAAAAACAAGAAAATACAATAAAACAGGTGAAGAAAACAGTTCAAGACTTGAAAATTCAAATAGAGGCATTAAAGAAAACACAAATGAATGGAATTCTGGAAATGAAAAATCTGAGTAAATGAACAGGAACTATAGATAAAAGCATAGCCAACAGAATACAAGAGATGGAAGAGAGAATCTCAAGTGTTGAAGATACAATAGAGGAAATAGATTAATTGGTGAAAAAAATGTTAAACCCAACAAATTCTTAACACAAAACATCCAGGAAATCTGAGACTTCATGAAAAGCCCATAACTAAGATTAATAGTATAGAAGAAGGAGAATAATTCCAGCTCAAAGGCACAGAAAATATATTCAACAAAATCATAC
Organism: Microtus oregoni; assembly: GCF_018167655.1. Lineage (NCBI taxonomy): Eukaryota > Metazoa > Chordata > Mammalia > Rodentia > Cricetidae > Microtus > Microtus oregoni. The sequence continues at coordinate 24,377,753 of NW_024543060.1, forward strand.
AAGGACACTTTCCCGACCTAAAGATAGAAATGCCTATGAAGATACAAGAAGCTTACAGAACACCATGTATACTGGAATAAAAAAGAAAAAGAAAACCTTACCACATAATCAAAGCACTAAACATACAAGATAAAGAAAGAATACTAAGAACTGCAAAGGAGAAAAGGCAAGTAACATGTAAAAGCAGGCCTAGCAGAAAATACACCACCTAACTTCTCAGTAAAGACTATAAAAGCCAGAAGGTCCAGGATAGATGTTTTGCAGACACTGAGACCACAGATGCCAGTCCAGACAACTATCCCCAACAACACTTTGAATCACCACATGGAAAAAACAAGATATTCCATGGGAAAACCAGATTTAAACAATACCTGTCCACAAATCCAGCCCCACATAAAGTACGAGAAACTGTAACCCAAAGAAGTTAACTGCATACATGAAAACACAGGCAATAGATAATCCCACGCCAGCAAATCCCAAAGAAGGGAAACACACACACTACCACTACCAAGAACAAAACAAAAAATAAGATGAGCTAGAAATTACTGATCATTAATATCTCTTAATATCAATGGAATCATTTTGCCTATAAAAGGACACAGGCTAAGAGATGGATACAATATCAGAACCCATCCTTCTACATACAAGAAACACCTCAACTTTAAAGACAGACATTACCTCAGAATAAAGGGTCAGGAAAATATTCTGCAATCAAATGGACCTAAGAAGCAAGCTGGTGTAGCTATTCTAATAACTAACAAAATAGACATCAAACTAAAATTAATCAAAAGAGATGAAGAAGGCTATTTCATATTCATAATAGGAAAAATTCATCATGATGAAGTCTCAATTCTGAACATTTATTCCCAAAATACAAGGACTCCCAAATTTGGAAAATAAACATTACTAAAGCTTAAATCATACATCAAACACCACACACTAATAGAGGGAGACTTCAATGCTGCACTTTCACCAATGGACAGGCCTGCCAGTCAAAAAATTAACAGAAATAAGGAAACTAACAGAAGTTATGACTCAGTTGGACTTAACAGACAACTATGGAAGATTTCACCCAAAACCAATAGAATATACCTTCTCAGAAACTCATGGAACCTTCTCTAAAATTGATCACATAGTCACAAAGCAAATATCAATAGTTATAAAAAATTTGAATAAATCTCTGTTATATTATCAGATCACCATAGGTTAAAGTTAGGAATTAAACAACACCACAAACTACAGAAAGCCTAAAAACTCATGGAACTGAACAATTCTTACCTGAATTACCACTGGGTCAAAGAAAAAATAGAGAAATTAAAGAGTCCATAGACTTCAGTGAAAATGAAATCACAACATACCCATAAATATGGAAAACTATGACAGAAAGAAAAATTTTTTACTAAGAGAAAAGTTCATAGCACTAAGTGCCCACATAAAGAATTTGAAGAAACCTCAGACTAATAAATTAACAGCACACCTGAAAACTCTAGACCAAAAAGAAGCAAATTCACCCAGGAGGAGTATATGGCAGGAAATAATCAAACTTAGGGCTGAAATCAATAAAATAAAACAATACAGAGAACCAAGGAAACAAACAAATGGTTTTTTTTTAAAGAAAATTAATGAGATTGACAAAACTTTATCCAAAATACCTAAAAGACAGAGAAAATATTCAAATTAACAAAACCAGAAATGAAAAGAGAGACATAACAACAGACACTGAGGAAATCAAGGTCATACTTCAAAAATATATACTCTAGGATAGGGTCATTTCAGGTTCCCTATCCTCAGCTGCCCAAGGAACTAACTGGGGACCTCGGCTTGGGCACCTGGGAGCCACTCTAGGTTCAAGTCTCTTGCCAACCCTAAGGTGGCTCCCTTAACTAAGAATTGTGCTTCCGTGCTCCCCTATCCCAATCATCCTTTTTCCCCAAGGTCCCCCCATCCTCCCCTTCTCCCTTTTCTCTCCCCATCTCCCCTTACTCCCATCCCACCCCACCCCCAAGATCCCAATTTTCTCCCCGGCAATTTTGTCTACTTCCCATAGCCAAGAGGATAACTATTATGTTTTTCCTTGGGTTCACCTTCTTACTTAGCTTCTTTAGGTTCACCAATTGTAGACTCTGTGACCCTTATTTATGGCTAGAAACCAATTATGAGTGAGTACATCCTATAGCAATACTGACGAATATCTTGCATATCATCATAGAACCTTCATCTGGTGGATGGAGATAGAGACAGAGACCCACACTGGAGCACTGGACTGAGCTCCCAAGGTCCCAACGAGGAGCAGAAGGAGGGAGAACATGAGCAAAGAAGTCGGGACCACGAGGGGTGCACCCACCCACGGAGACAGTGGAGCTGATCTATTGGGAGCTCACCAAGGCCAGCTGGACTGTGACTGAAAAAGCATGGGATAAAACTGGACTCTCTGAACATGCGAACAATGAGGGCTGATGAGAAGCCAAGGACAATGGCATGGGGTTTTGATCCTACTTAATGTGCTGGATTTGTGGGAGGCTAGCCAGTTTGGATGTTCACCTTCCTAGATATGGACGGAGCGGGGAGGACCTAGGACTTACCACAGGGCAGGGAACCCTGACTGCTCTTTGGACTGGAGAGGGAGGGGGAGAGGAGTGGGGGGAGGGGGAGAAGGGTGGGAGGAGGGGGAAGGAAATGGGAGGCTGGGAGGAGGCAGAAACTTGTTTTCTTTCCTTTTCTCAATAAGAAAAAATCAAATATATATATATATATATATATATATATATATATATATCTACAAAATTGGAAAATCTCCATGAAATGAACAACTTTTGGAATAGATGCCACATACAAAAATTAAATCAAGACCAGATTAAAAAAAAAAGCACAGGGTCAGATGGTTTCAATGCAGAATTCTACTAGAATTTCAAAGAAGAGTAAATATCAAAACTCCTCGAATTGTTCCACACAATAGAAACCGAAGGAACATTACCAAACTCTTGTTGTGAGACTACAGTTAACCTGATACTGAAACCACACAAAGATACGCAAAAAAAAAAGAAAGAAAGAATTCCAGATCAATCTTGCAAACCATAATCCAAGAACTCATTAAAAAAAAAAATCCACCATTACCAAGTAAGGTTAATCCTAGAGATTCAGGGTTGGTTAAACATAGGAAAACCTGCCAGTATAATCCACGATATAAACAAACAAAGAAAAACCACACAGTCATCTCATTAGATATTGAAAAAAACCTGTAACAAAATCCACCAACACTTCATGATAAAGATCTTGGAGAGATCAGAGATACAAGAAACATATCTAAACATAATAAAAGCAATATACAGCAAGTCAACAGCCAATATCAATTAAATGGAGAGAAACTCAAAGCAACTTCTCTAAGATCAGGAACAAGACAAGACTGTTCACTCTTTCTGTATCAATTCAATATAGTACTGGAAGTTCTAGACAAAGTAATAAGACAACAAAAGGTCAAGGGAATACAGATTGGGGGAAAAAAGTCAAACTTTAGCTGTTTGTAGATGATATGCTAGTATACATAAGTAACCCAAAAAAATCTATAAGGGAATTCCTGCAGCTGATAAACACGCTCAGTTGTTATAATAATGCCACTTGTTTGTTTCCAGCCACCCAGCAGTTTAGTCCCAAAACAATCACATAGAAACTATATTATTTAAAGCACTGTTTGACCCATTAGCTCTAGCTTCTTAATGGCTAACACTTATATCTTAATTTAACCCATCTCCATTAATCTGTGTATCGCCATGTGGCTTTGGCTTATTGTCTGAAGTTCTGGCATCTGTTTCCAGTGGGGCTAAATGGCCTCTCCTGCCTCCACCTTCCTTTTCCCAGAATTTTGTTTAGTTTTCCCCATTTAGCTCTATTCTACCCTATCAGGCCAAGCCAGTTTCTTTATTAACCAATAGTATTCACAGCATATAGAGGAGAATCCCACATCACCTCCCCTTTTCTGTTTAATAAAAGGGAAGGTTTTAACTTTAACATAGTAAAATTACATATAACAAAACAAGTTGGTCAACAACTCAATTAGATTCAGCTATTTCCAGGACTAGAGTCTTCATTTTGGTGAAAAGAGATGTCCAGTTGGGGTCTGTCTTCCTCATTATTTGGCAATTTCATTTAGAATACCTGGATATGTATATATTTTAGGAAGCTTCTACTGTATTATGTTTCCATACTGTCCATCAAATAGCCCTTAATTGGGTCCCCCCTCTCTCTCTTTCTTCTTGTATTTTTTCCCTCATTCTTTTCTTCCCTCTTTTCTTCCCCTGTCCATTTGATCCTCCCAATCCAGTCTCCCCTCATTCATCCATCCATAACTATCTATTCTCTTTTCCTTTCCTAGGGAGATATATCCTTCCTCCATAGTCCCTTACTGTATACCTAACCTTTGTGGCTCTATGGATTGTAGCTTGGTTATCATTGACTTAACAACTAATATCTACATATAAGGGAATACATACCTTTTGTCTTTCTGGGTCTAGGTTACATCACTTAGCATAAATTTTTCCTAGTTCCATATATTTACCTATAAATTTCATGATTTCACCTTTTTTTAGTGCCTAAATAATATTCCATTATGTAAACATATCATATTTTCTTTATCTTTGTTCAGTTTAGAGTCATCTAGGTTGTTTCTAATTTCTGGCTATTATAACTAGAACAGCAATGAACATGGTTGGACAAGTATCCGTGTGATCAGATAAAGCATCCTTTGGGTTTATATATCCATAATGACCAAGAGTGGTATAGCTAGCTGGGTCTTGTGGTACTTTGATTCCCATCTTCCTGAGGAACTAAAACATTGATTTCCATAGTGACTATAAAACACTGGACTCCCACCAATAATGAATGACTGTTACCCTTATTCCATATCATTTCCAGAATTATCTTGCTGTCACATGTTACTGATCTTAGCCATTCTGACCGTTAAAAAATGAAATCTCAAAGTAGTTTGACTGCATTTCCATGAAGACACACGTTTTTATACATTTAACTGTTTCTCAGCCATGTGAATTTCCTTTTTTGGGAATTCTGTTTAGATGCATACCACATCTAAGTTATTTTCTTTATCTAGTTTTTTTTTTGAGTGTTTATATGTTTTGAATAGTAACCCTCTATCAAATGGATGTATAGTTGGTAAAAAAAAGAAAATCTCTTTTATCATTCTGGAAGGTGGTGTCTTGTCTAAATGATGGTGTCCTTTGCTTTATAGAAGCTTCCCAGTTTCATGAATTGCTTTGAGTTTCTCTTCATTCAAGTTGATGTTAGTTATGGACTTGCAATAAACTACCTTTATTATGTTGAGATATGTCACTTGTATCCCTAGTTTATCAAGGATTTTTATCATAAAGGGGTGTTGGACTTTTGTCAAAGGCTTTTCCAGCATCTAGCAAAACTACCATGTGGGGTTTTTTTTCCTTTTAGTTTGTTTATATGGTGGATTACATAGTATGTTAGGCTATCCCTGCATCTCAGGAATGAAGCCTACTTGATCATGGTTGATGATCTTTTTGATATGTTATTGGATTTGGTTGACAAGAATTTTATTAAGAATTTTTGCATCTGTGTTCATAAGTTAAATTGATATCTGTAATTCTTTCTTTGTTGTCCATACACAATTCATGGGCCAATTCACAAACCTATGTTAGAAAAACTGCCATTTAATTTACATTCTCACTAGTAGTACATGAGGCTTGTAGTCTTGCCAAATCATCATTAGCAATTTCTGATGTGACTTTGGAATCTAGTCATCCTAACAGTCAGACATGGATGGATGAGAAACTCAGGGGACACAACTGAACGTTCTACTGATAGATTCAGGGAGAGGAGAGATCACTTCCTTGAGTCTTATAACCAGTGATGACCCTGCTGTAGGACAATGATCTTGTACTTTGTAAAAATTTGTCACTTGTGTTTTAATAAAATGCTGACTGGCCAGTAGCCAGGCAGGGAGTATAGGTGGGGCAACCAGCCAGGAAATAGAGGTGAGGCAACCAGAACAGGAGAATTCTGGGAAGAGGAAAGAGTCAGTCTACGGTCATCATCCAGATGCAGAGGAAGCAAGATGAGAATGCCTTACTGATAAAAGATACCAAGCCACATGGCTAACACAGACAAGAATAATGGGCCAATATTAGATGTAAGAATTTATTAATAAGAAGCCTGAGCTAATAGGCCAACCAGTTTATAATTAATGTAGACCTCTGTGTGTTTATTTGGGACTGCATGGCTGCGGGACTGGGCTGAACAGAAATCTCTGTCAACACAACCCTATCAAGATGTGACAATTCCAATATAGTCATCACACAGGTGGCCCTGGTTAAACTAAATGGTCCACAAAGCTACCCCAAATGGCATAAATCTGGGAAAGGGACAGGTAAGGTTGGGGATAGTTAATGTGGAGAGTAGGGTCCATAGAGAGGGTTGTGGTATGGAGAGTAATCAGAATGCATCTTGCACATATATGAAATTCTCAAATAACAACATTAATCAATGAAAAATAATCTGACTTTCCTAGTGGGTGGGAAGTTTTTCGATCTGCCACATTTTTTGACAAAGAAAATTGTAGGGATAAGTCCCGCCCCTTAGGGGGCGTGTTCGCCTCGGGCTAATGTCTGCCTATAAATTTGGCAAGCAAGCTCCGAGCGCTTCTTCTGCTTTCCTGGTCTCCGCGGGAACGGTGGTTCTGTAAGTCTATTTCTACATTAAAGCTATATATATATATATATTTACACTCTGTCTGCATTCGTTTACGCCGCTACATTTTGGCGTCCAACGTCGGGCTATTTTGCCCCCGACTCAAGCGGGTAGCCGCTAGCTAACACAGCACCCTCCCGGGTGCTGTTTTTCAGTTCGTGACTCCGGCCCCAGTGCCGAGTCCGAGACACACTCGGCGACACAGGCCCATTCTGCCTGCCTTGGCTAAGTTTTGCAGCGGAACCCCACTGCCTGAATTAGCAGAAGCTCAAGTACTTGCGGTTTTGCAACAAAAGCTGCCACAGTGTCAGATTTGGTCTGTTACAAAGTGACTTGGCCGGTTGTGGTGGCGCACGCCGGTAGGATTTGCTGAAGGAGGCAGAGGCAGGAGGATCACAAGTTTGAGGCCGGCCAGGCAGTGGTAGAGCACGCCTTTAATCCCAGCACTTGGGAAGCAGAGGCAGGCAGATCTCTGTGAGTTTGAGGCCTGCCAGGCCTTGGTAGTGCACGCCTTCAATCCCAGCACTTGGGAGGCAGAGACAGGCGGATCTCTGTGAGTTCAAGGCCAGCCTGGTCTACAAGAGCTAGTTCTAGGACAGGCTCCAAAAACACAGAGACCACCACTGTCAGGAACCGATCTTTGCAGGTAAAAAAATTTTCTTTTATAAATAAAATGTCTGAACACATTACTGTTCAAGAATTCAATGATTTTTTTAATTGTACCATGTGGGAGATTTTACAAGAGGTGTCTATCACCCCACATATATGGATCCTTCTGGGAGTCGTAGTTTTCATTGGCACCAAATGGTTTGATAATAGAAATATGATAAAGTCTTTACGAGACGAATCCAGGATTCTTAAGGTAGAGATTGAACGCTTAAAAACAATTGAGAATGACAACAATCTTCTCAAGAATCAGTTTGAAGTTCTCCAGGCTGATAACAATCTTATCAAGAATCAGTTTGAAGTTCTCCAGGCTGATAACAATCTTCTCAAGAATCAGGTTGAAGTTCTTCAGGCTGATGTTAAGGAGAAATTCATTAGTATGGAAGAGGGAACAGCTGATCTGGACCATAAGATTCAGTCCCTTTCTGTTGGAAAGGAAACATTAACTGAGAGAATCAAAACTGCTGAATGTGACAATCGGATTTTGTCTAAAGCTTATGACAGATTGACGGAAAGATTGTCAATACAAGAAGGCACGGTTTATGCCATAAAAATTATGTCCAAAGATGAGATGTTATCTCTAACGGACAAACTTCATACATTAGAATCCTCAATGAAGGCTTTGGAACATAATTCTGGACAGGAGTTTCAGACATTGCAGAAGGCAATGGTGAACAGAATTGAAAAGATTGAGGAATTTCTAAATTCTGATGAAGAAGAGCAAAGGGTAGAAAGGCAAATTTTAACTACATCTGTGGGTAAGTCTCTCCGGGACAATTTCCACAAAGCTCTACCTACAGCTCTACCTGCCTTTCCAGTAATAACAACAGAGAAGGTGATTGGTTCCAAAAACCCTAGGGTCATCAAGGAGGATACATGGGAGCCTGTGCGTATGAATGATCTCAAGGAAATAAAACAGGCTGTCATGACTTTTGGGATGCAAGCCTCTTTTGTTAAAGAGATGCTAAGATCTTGGGCCACGACAAGCAGAGCAACCCCCTCAGACTGGCTCCAGCTGAGCTCTGCGGTACTCGAGAGTGGACCGCAATTGAAATGGAAATGCTTATTCAGGCAAGAGGCTAGACTCTTAGAACAGCAGGAAAAAGCGAAGGGAATTGACATTTCCCTAGATCAAATTCTAGGTGAAGGGCCCTTTTCCGATCCTCAGGAACAAGCTAATTTGGATGAAAACACACTCTCCATGTGTACTACAGCAGCCTTAAGGGCTTGGGACAGGGTACAAGACCCAGGACAGAGAATGGAATCATTTGTCAGAGTTAAACAGGGTCAGAGAGAACCCTTTAGTGACTTTTTACAAAGATTAACTAAGGCTGTACAAATAGGAATATCTGACCCAGAAGCAAGACGTATAATGATTGAGTCTTTGGCTTATGAAAATGCAAATGTGGAATGCAAAAGGATTTTGGGTCCTTTAAAGCTCAGATCAGCGCCGTTGGAAGAATGGGTCTTGCATACACTCAATGTTGATACATTTGATTATGGCACTGAAGCATGGGTAGAAGAAGCAATTTCCAATGGTAAAAGGAGACACCAGAATACCAAATGTTTTAATTGTGGAAAAATGTGTCATATTAAAAGGAATTGTAAACAACGGGTTTTCAGAAATAATAATAATAATAATAATAATAATAATGCATCTTTCAGAAATAATAATAATAATGCATCTTCTAGAAATAACAGAAATAGGAGGACTCAGCCTTCAGGTTTATGTAGAAGATGTGGAAAGGGCAGACATTGGACGAATGAATGCAGGTCTACAAGAGATAGACAAGGCAACCTGATACAGCCGGGAAACGTGAGAGGGGGGGCCTCACAGGCCCCCATGGCAAACATGGTTCAGTCATATCCAGTTTCTGCAGAGAACGTGCTTCATCAGGACAATTAGGAAGCCCCATGCCTACTGTTACAAGCAATAATGATCAGAAAGATAAGTTACGTGTGTTTTGGCAAACTTCTATAAATGATCAAAGACCTAAACTGAGAGTGTGTGTAAATGGCATTTTTATTACTGGCCTGCTGGACACAGGTGCTGATGTAAGTATCATTACCCCAGAATCTTGGCATCCGTATTGGCCTCTTCAAAATGTAAATGTTCAGCTCCTGGGAATTGGAACCCTATCTCGAGTAAGGCAGAGCACGAGATGGGTTGAATGTATAGGGCCAGAGGGACAAATAGGAAAATTAAAGCCATATGTAGCCAATATCGCAATGAAATTATGGGGTCGTGACCTATTACAACAATGGAATACTGAAATTAACATTCCTGCTAAATCTAGAGCCTATATTTCTGAGAATAATATTAAAAGATATTACAAACTGAGAAAACCGGCCATTCGGGCTGTAAAAGAACAAGCAATTGATGTCCCTTCAGAGATACCAACAGCCTTGCCTCTAAAATGGTTGACTGAGAAACCAATATGGACAAAGCAATGGCCTTTAGCTGAGGAAAAGTTACAGGCTTTAGAACAGCTGGTACAAGAACAATTAGATGCTGGACATATAGAAGAATCTACCAGCCCTTGGAATTCTCCTGTATTTGTGGTTAAGAAAAAATCAGGTAAATGGAGAATGGTGACAGATCTCAGGGCCATCAACAAGGTTATTCAACCTATGGGCCCTCTGCAATCTGGAATTCCTTTGCCCTCTTTATTACCAAAAGGATGGCCTCTCATAGTTATTGATTTAAAGGATTGTTTTTTCACTATACCTTTGCAAAAAGAAGATAGAGAAAAATTTGCCTTCACAGTGCCTAGTTATAACAATTCTCAACCTTCGAGGAGGTACCACTGGACCGTTCTCCCCCAGGGTATGTTAAATAGCCCCTCCCTGTGCCAATATTTTGTGAACCAACCATTGCAAATAATACGCAAGAAATTTCCCAAATCTATAGTATACCATTACATGGACGACATCTTGTTATCCGATTCAAACATGGATACCTTGAACAGACTGTTTGAAGAAATAAAGATACTTTTACCTAAATGGGGATTGCAATTAGCTCCTGAAAAGATTCAGAAGGGAGATTCTGTTAATTATTTAGGTTATAAAATAGGTTTGCAAAAAATTAAGACACAAAAAGCACAAATTAGGAGAGATCGCCTACGGACTCTTAATGACTTTCAAAGACTGTTAGGAGACATTTCCAGTCTACGACCAGCTATTGGAATAACACCTGATTTAATAATTCATTTGAACAAAACCTTGGATGGTGATAAAGATTTAAACAGTCCCAGAGAATTAACAGCTGAAGCAGAAAAGGAACTGACAATGATTGAGGAAAAATTACAACAGGCACATGTGGACAGGGTGAATCCAGAGCTCGATTGTATTCTCGTCATACTACCATCAAAAATTTCTCCTACAGGAATTTTAATGCAGAGAGATGATATTATTTTGGAATGGATCTTTTTACCACATAAACCAAGTAAGAAACTGAAAACTTATGTGGAAAAAGTCTCTGAGTTAATTATAAAAGGCAAGCTGAGACTTCGTCAACTAGCAGGCATAGACCCAGCAGAAATTATAGTGCCTTTCACTGCTGATGAACTAAAGAAATTATGGGAAGATAATGAACCATGGCAAAGAGCTTGTGCTAATTTCTTGGGAGACATTAATAACAACTATCCAAAAAGCAAGCGGCTTAACTTCATAAAGAGAACTTCTTGGATTCTTCCTCGAATCGTCCGTGATGCTCCAATAACTGGAGCCCGTACATTCTATACTGATGCCAATAAATCAGGAAAGGCAGGTTACAAATCAGAAGACTTGGATAAGGTGGAACAAAGTCCATATACTTCTGTCCAGAAGGCGGAATTATATGCCATTCTTATGGTGCTAAGGGATTTTAAAGAACCTATTAATATAGTTACAGATTCACAATACGCAGAAAGAGTTATTTTACATATTGAAACTGCTGAATTTATACCTGATGATACTGAACTAACCTCATTGTTCCTCCAGGTTCAAGATTTGATCAGGAACAGGCTTTGCCCTATGTACATAACACACATCCGATCCCATACGGGTCTGCCAGGTCCTCTAGCACAAGGTAATGCAGAAATTGATCAATTATTGATTGGTAGTGTGCTACAAGCCTCTGAATTTCATAAAAAACATCATGTTAATAGCAAAGGTTTGAAGAAAGAGTTTTCAATTACATGGCAACAAGCTAAGGAGATTGTAAAGAAATGCCCTACTTGCTCTTTCTATAACCAAACGCCACTGCCTGCAGGGGCTAATCCAAAGGGCACCCAAAGGAATGAAATCTGGCAGATGGATGTGTTCCACTTTGCAGAATTTGGCAAATTAAAATATGTACACCACACCATAGACACGTATTCAGGTTTTCAATGGGCTACTGCCCTGAGCTCAGAAAAGGCTGATTCAGTAATCACACATTTATTGGAAGTTATGGCCATCATGGGTATACCTGCGCAAATAAAGACAGATAATGGTCCAGCATATGTATCTAAGAAAATGAAACGCTTTTTTGATTATTATAATATAAAACACATTACAGGTATACCAAATAATCCTACAGGTCAGGCAGTTATAGAAAGATCAAATCGTACTATAAAGGATATGCTGAACAAACAGAAAGGGACTGAAAATACCCCCAGAAATAGATTACATAATGCTTTACTAACCTTGAATTTTCTTAACGCTAATGAGAAAGGAACGACAGCAGCAGAAAGACATTGGATAATGGAAAAGTCTGCTGAACTAAATCAACCGATTTATTTCAAAGATGTGCTGACCTCTCAGTGGAAGCCAGGAGATGTGCTACGTTGGGGAAGGGGTTTTGCTCTTGTTTCCACAGGAGAAGAAAAATTGTGGATACCATCAAAATTAATAAAGTTTCGATTTGAAGAGGAGAAACCTCTTGGAAAGGAGAAATGACAACTCATCCACAACGATGATATTCATACAGGTGGTAAGAAAAACATATAGAATGGGGGCAGGGTTCTGTTCTTATCTCCACAGGAAAACACTCATCTTTGAGAAATTCAAGGGACCCTGGATGTTTGGATACTGACAGATGGAAAAATACCTGCCCAATAGGAAATATCAAGACAACTGAATGGGTTGTGTAAGTAATATTAAACCATATTTCTAAATTTATAAAGCTGGTTTTGAAGTTGGACTCTGGCTCAGTCCCTCTCCAATTCCAAGCCTGTTAGTAAGAGAAAAACCCAGAGTTTCTGGAGTTTCTGTCTCATGTCAAGAGCCATGATATGGGACAGAAAGAAATATGAGTTTAGAAAACATCTTTGCTTCTCTTCATATCTATCATACTTTTCATTGAATATATCTATCATGTCTTTCATTGAATATATATATATATATGTCTATATGATTAATGTTTAAGTTTTTCATAATGAACAATGAGTTTTTCCTGAAGTGACATTTTAAGTTTCCAGGAAGAAGATGGGGCCCCATAACAACAACTCCACCTGGTTGATATGACGTCATGATACTGATAGCGCTACTACAAGACCTGCTTTTGATACCAGCTGCACAAGACAGTTCCAACTTGGTTAGCTGAAATGGTGCACATCTTATACAACATTTTGGCCAGACCTGCACGAAAATACTCAGAGACTATTTGCAATTTTAAAAGACATTATCTTGAAATTTAACCATCATTTTACTTTCACAGGATCCCCCAGAAAGAACGTCGCCCCTATGACAGCAGGAAGTAATTCTAGAGAACGACGTCCCCTCTCCCAGTAAAGTTTGCCCTTGGGTTTAGGGACATCATTTAGGGGTTGATTATAATTAGTATATGATTGAGGGTTGGGAGAGGAATTTTATAAGCTCAAGGATCATTTTGAAAAAAAAAAAAAAAGAGGGAATGATGGGATAATAGATTTATAATTGTGAGTTACTGCTTTTAGACAAATATATTGGTATCAATTCTTGTATAATGAAACAAAGTTAAATTATATGGACTATTGTACGCATGCATGTTTCTACCTCTGTTTAAAACATTTTTATGTATTGACATATATTGTATTGATATATATATTGTATATATTTACCATATTGCAGTGTACATTTCTACCTCTGATTAAGATACTTATATAATATTTGTGTATTGATATATATTTACCTACTGCAATGTATATTTGTACATTGTTTATATTTGGAGGTCATTGTCCTCATTTGTTTCACAGTTGTTTATTGTCTTATTCTTTAAGTTAGATAGATATTGAGAATTATATAGACTAATTGTCATCTAAGTTTGTCATTTATAATTAGACTAATCAGGTTCTTTAGATATATAGAGATTATACTCAGTATAGATAGATAATCTTCAACCTCTTCAAAGAGCTGTAGAAAATGGCCTTTAATCTAACTCAGAGTTTCGTGATAGTGAGACACAATTGCTCCTGGCAACACCGCTCTATTCCCGAGAGAATGTTGAGCACCAAAAACACTCCATCTGGAGCCTTTCTATTTGGCAGAACTGGCCTTTGGGGAAAGAAATGCCCATACCTCAACCACTGACACAGATACAGAGCGTGCATCAATGGATAAAACAGGACTGTCATATCCTGCCAAGACAGGGTAAGATAGTTTTGAAAAGTTCCTTGCCTTTAATAATGGTATGTCAGTTATGTTAGGCCTTAGCCAAAATTGGTTGACTCAACGTTGCAAACGAGACTTTGGGTGATTGCCCAGGTAGTCAGTTGTCTCTGTCAATTGTTGCACATTTTGGATATATCTCGTTTGTTGAGTAGTGTTTATTCCCTTCTCAGATCTTTGACTGAGTTGAAGATTATATAATTGTAGTTACTCTTTACATTATTTGGACTTCTTGAGATAGAATGTTTAGCAAAGCTTTTGTTCTCAATATTGTTTGTTATATTTATTATTTGTTGTTGTTATTGTATGTAGTTGTATTTGGTTTAGTTCTGTCTTATTTAGACAAAAAGGGGAGATGTAGGGATAAGTCCCGCCCCTTAGGGGGCGTGTTCGCCTCGGGCTAATGTCTGCCTATAAATTTGGCAAGCAAGCTCCGAGCGCTTCTTCTGCTTTCCTGGTCTCCGCGGGAACGGTGGTTCTGTAAGTCTATTTCTACATTAAAGCTATATATATATATATATTTACACTCTGTCTGCATTCGTTTACGCCGCTACAGAAAATGTTATGAGAATGCAGCTGTACTCACTCTCCTACTTACTCTACACAGTTTTGCTATGCAGCAGGAAACTAGTTACAACAGATTGTAAGACCTGTGAAGGCTAATATCCCTGCAATATGGACCATACAGATGTTCCCTAATCTCATATATTTTTTTTTCTTTTGGTATATAACAGTTACTTTTGGTTTTTATTTTTCTTCAATGTGAATAGTAGTCTAATACCAAATAAATATTAATTTCCCTCAGTTGTGGAGCCAAGATCCTGGTTTTGTGATACCCACATAGGACTTAACATCATTTTTAAAGAAAACAAAAATTTCGTTTAACAAGGTCAAAAATATCTTGCCACTGTAATCAGTCAGTATAGAGAATAGAGTTGACTTAAGTTACACATGAAAAGCAAAATTATTATATTCATATGTGATTCTTTTTAAAATACAGTGAAGAAATCTGTGCTCTGATAAGTTTTCTCCAGGGTCTTATGCTGTAAGTTCAGATAGAAATTCTTCATAGGGAATGTAATTAGTATAACACAGTTTAATGTCATGGTTAATAGTTTCCTAGAGTGTTCTGATTAGAAAATTAATCTGCCTATGTTTGTAGATGATAGAGCCATTTAAAAGAGAACTGAAATATTCCTGTTAATGTGCGATACTTAACTAAGGTTCATTTCAAAGTGTTAGATGTCACTACCAGACCACACTCCCCATATTGGAAATAAATAGAAAAAATGAATTAGGTAATTATTAAGACTGTTGTATGATTATCATTTAATGGCTTCCCATTAACGCACAATTACTAAAGCCTAAATATAATTTGTTAAGTCACTTGAACTAATTTGTCTGACAATAGCACATAGTAACTCTGTCAGTCAAAAGTTAAAATAAATGTAAAATAACCAATAAAATCTCTGTGGTGCTCAAGAGATATTTTCAAGTTGTCTTTTTCTTTCATCTATGAAAGAAACATATATATTTTCCTTTTTCTATTGTGAGTTAAACTATCATGTTGTAGATATTCTATAATGATCAAATATGTACCAAGTCTGTCTTTATTGAGGTCTGTCCTTAAGACGTCCACCTGTGTCCATCCTCTGCTTTGTGGTTGGTCTACTTGAATCCATCTTATTCTAATAATGTCATTCCCTCAATACTATGATGAAGAGTTTGGTGTTTACATCATTAAGCAGTAATGATAAATAGCTCATTGCAATAGTTAGCACAGTTAGCATTCTTGTCTCACTGTTGAGATGCCTGACTTAAAATTGCCAGTGAAATCAAGCTACCCCAGCATGCTGTCCTGACACTGTGTTCACAAGTCACTGGACAATTTTATGATATCAGACACTCATTCCCAGTTTTTAAGCTTCCTCTCTTTGCCAGCATCAATTGTGATAACCTTCCTGACAATCTCTGCTGACTCACTGCTCTCCTCATCTCTCTAAACTATCCTTTCTTGACCTCACTGGGCCTTTTCAGTTTTGTTCTCATCTGCTCGTGTCATAGAGCATCTAACTGTTCAGGATGCTCAAAGTAGGAAGCCTAATTCACTTCCACTCTGTGCTAGTAGTGGATACCATAAAACAAACTTGGTTCAGTTTACTCTTCTCCAAAATAAGGAGATTACATTTTTGCATTCAAACAAAGCCGAAAGGATCTCTAAGACAAGGAAAGGTGCATCAAACAAGACATGATTCTAGACCCTTAGAAAGCAGCAATTCATCTACCTCTTTTTTTTTATTTTTAGCTTTTAAGAATTTATTAGATAGATTTAAGCTCTTTCTTTAAATCTACAAGGTTACTGAAGTCTGTCCATCACAACGCTTCGAAATTTGGGATTCAGAAAGAAAAATTAAAGCCATTTGAAAAGTTCATCTACCTCTTGAATCTATTACTGTTTTACATGAGACATCAGTTGAAATAGCAGAATGAGTCTTCAAAGCAGAATGGGATGTAAATCAACTGTTCCTTTTTTTTATCATGTCCTTAGTCTTTCATATGCATTTTCCCCAGTGCCCTTCTCTTAAAATCCATGACATTTAAGATATTTGACATACTGTAATCTGTTTATGAACTGTATGCCTGTCACATAAAGAAGCCATTTCTCTGCATCCTGAGAACCAATTTTTATGATCTTGGTGCAGGATGCTATTGTCTCTGCTTCCATGCTTACAACCTATTAAACAATCGGATGGTTTTCAGTTGCCTTCTGAACCCCTTAGAATTTTTCTTTACATTTAAGAAATAGGAGAAATAATTGCAGTTAACTGAGGTAATGTGCATGAAAGGCTTTATTAAAGAGCTTAGTATAATATGTGCCCAATAAAGATCCATTTACCTTCACAGTGAAAATCCCTTCTAGCGTATGAAATCATAAATGTACTTGGATATTGTCAATGTAAACAAAACACTCAGCCTCTGGAATCCATTAGTGTCACTTTCCCTCCCAACACTAATGTCTGCTTATATCAGCACTATTCTTCACTGTTCAGGAAAAAATCCAGAAAGTTCTCTTTGACTTGCCCTGCCCCCCACTTTAACTCATTATAATCAAGGTGGTACAAAAAGCACCACCCCAAATCTGGAAAGGAGGAATGGAATGGGTAACCTCTCTGTGTTAGCCTTTTGTCAGCATGTAAAAATACCTGAGAAAAACATCTTATGAAAGTGGGCTCTGATAAAGCAAAGTGTCACGTGGCACGGTGGTAATATGGCAGAATAGACTGCTCACCTTATGGAAGTCAGGAAGCAAGCAGAGAAAATGTGGAAGTGACCAGGGACAACATATACCCTACAAAAACGACATGTCCTAGGTCACCTTCTTTTAACTTGGCCCCACTTCCTGATTGCCCACCAACTGGGCTGCAAGTTTGTTTCAGAGGAAGAGCAATTTTCTAGTGTGCAGGAGGCTGTGTATGTGATCCCCAGTAACACACATGCTCCACTCCAGCCCAACCAAACAGCCAAAGGAAGCACAGATGGTGTCCAAAAGCAAGCAAAATACCTTTCAGCTATACTATCTCAATAGAGTAATTCTTCAGCATTTACACTTTGGGGAGACACTTCAAGTCTAAATCATAACTCACCCAGATAATTAAACCAATTAGACTAGTACCTAATATGAAGAAGATTGGGTTTCATTTATTTTTTGGAGTAAAAATGATTTATGACTATTCCTTCAGAAATAGACTAATTCTATGTAAGGAAGAAACATTCATCATCAGTTTAAAATTTAAAACTGGAAATGAGAAACCTAAGACTGTTCCACAGAAACATGAAACACAGGACACACACCAAAACTCAGCTGTTTACAATACAGCACCGTGGTCGAGCACACTTATCTGGCCTATACAGCACTCTATGTTTACTCCCCAGCACACACACGCATGCATGCGCATGTGCACGCAAACACACAGAAATGAGACATCCATCCCTCTCTACCTGCATCACCTAAGAAACCCACCTCACTGGACAGCAGCAGGGATCCCAAGTTATCTGGGCAAAAATCTTTTCCATTTCACATCTAGTCTGTAAATCCTGTCTATTTTTCCCCATTCATTCTACTCAGATCTGTCTGTCTACACTTCTCTCCAGCCTCAACCTCAAGCTAGTTTCTACAGATTTTTATACTGCACTCAGATGCTTCCAACACACTCTGCAGGCTGCTTGCCATAGAACTAACTCTGAAAATAATAGCTGGCAGACTGTGTCACTCCGTAGGTTTTGTTGGCTGATTGGTTGGTTATTTTTTTTTTTTTTTCTGAGACGAAGTCTCACTATGTAGGCCAGGCTGCCTTTGAACTTACGGTATCTCTGCCTCTGTCTCCTGAGTGTTGGGAGTACAGATGTATGACCTATCAGGGGCAAGACGCAACGGCTCTACCTTCACACTCTTGACATTTCAAAAGAAGGGACAGTTCTCCGTGAGAAGCTGCCACAGACCACATGGCAGTGTTGCTTCCACTGGAACCCAAATACCTGAAAATCCCTTTCATGTGATACTTCATCGCACAGAAAGTCTGTTGACTTGAGAAGAAGCCAACTTGGTCCTAGCTTAGGGACCGGAGTGCTGTCTGAGTTTGCCAAGTTCCTAAAATGCTTAACCACAGACACTAGGCAGAGGCTTCTCTAGATATGCAGAGGTTTCCTAGATATGCAGAGATCTGCATTTTAATAAGAGGAGGATTCATTCCGTTTATTTTTGGTGCCATTGTGTTTCTGACTTGTCTTCTTCATAAAGAATTTCTTAGGGAACTTTCCTCACTTCCCAGTACTTTTCCACCCTTCCTCTAATTAAGAAGCCTGATTCATAGTGCAGCATTGTTTAAATTGCTATAGATTTTTCTTTCTTCCTTTTCCTAGCTTTAACTTCACCGAAGAATCGCTCCAAAATTGTGCAATTTAGACCTGTGTTGCCATCTCTCTTTCTTCTCTCTTCTAATAAATCGTTTCCTTTACCATAGGTTATATCTTGGTAAACAAGTTTCCAAGATTTGTCTTTTCTTAAAGGCACATTCTTGTGCCTAATTATCCTTCCACCATATGGTTCCTCTTCTCGTCTTTATTCTTCAAAACTCTCACACTCTCCTTCTGCGGTTGCCACAGAACTCATGTGCCCTCTTCCTATTATGCTTGCACACTTTGAAACCCACCATCTGTCGTTCTCCTTCGGATGGTGACTAAATCCTGAATTTGTTTTAAGGTCTTGCCACTTCTATAGCTCAATTTCTCCCCTCTCGCCATTATATGATCCCCTAAGGCTGATTTCCATTTCTTACTCACAGGAGGGAGTAACTGTAGCAAACACAATACAGCATTGCCTCTTCACTCACACAATGACAAGGAAGAGGGATGTCTTATTGTGAATAAGGACAAACTTCACAAGCATATTTAGAAATGAATAAGCTTGAATGAGCTGTAGAGGATGCTAAAAAGATGATTGTGTCTTACCATCATCCTGTCAGAGTCCGCTGGGGAAATAGGCACCACAGGGCATTTGTCTTCATCCTTTTGGGCCATTCTAACAAAATATCACAAAGCACATAGATTATCAGCCACAGATATACCCCAGTGTTGTAAAAGTCTTGGAATTACAACATCTAGCTACCAACAGGCCAGTTAACCATTCTTCTTGTAGTATCTACTTCTGGTAGAAAGGACATGGGACTTTCTCCAGAGTGACTCTCATAAGAACACCAATGCTATTTATGAGAGTCATACCCTCATGTCTCAGTTACCTCCCAAAGGAACCATCCCAAACACTATCACATTTGAGATTATGTTTTAACATGGAAATTTTGATGAGATAAAAAAAACTCAGATCTTTCTGATAGATGAAATCATACAATTTTACAAACATGTGTTAGCCCTCATTCAAATCTATGTTCAACATTGCACATTCAGCCACAGTATATCTTTCTAGTAATTGCTCGTTCCTCTGACCTTTATAGATTTACCCAGATATTCTTTTTAATTAAAGAGTACTTATAGTTTAATATAACTTTATAAATTGAGGTTCTAGAACAAAGGATTCATTCTTCAATTTAATTATTTAAAGCACAAATTCCTCTTCATCTAAAGTATACATAATTTTCAGCATCTTTTGTTTTATTTTGTTTTGTTTTTTTCAAGACAGAGTATCACTATGTAGCTCTGACTGTCCGTGGAACTCACTTTGTAGATCCGGCTGCCACAAACACACAGAGATCAACCTGCTTTTGCCTCCCAAGTGCTGGGATTAAAGGCGTGCATCACTATGCCAAGCTGGATCTCAGGCATCTTGTCTGTGTCCTCCATTAGTCTCTCTCTCTCTCTCTCTCTCTCTCTCTCTCTCTCTCTCTCTCTCTCTGTGTGTGTGTGTGTGTGTGTATGTATGTGTCTGTGTGTGTGTTCTTGTGTATAGACAGAGGTTTAAGCCAGTTATTTTTCTCAATTGGCTCCCACCATGTTTCCTAAGAGCAGGTCTCTCATGGAACTTGAAGCTCACTGATTTTGTAGACTAGCTAGCCAGTGAGCTTCAGAGATCTTCCTGTCTCTGCCTTCTCAAGCACTGGGGTCCTGGCCAGCAATTACAGGCTCATGCTGCTTTGCTTTGCTTTTTTATTAGTGGGTATTGAACTCAAGCCTTCATCTTGTGAAGCAAACACTTTGCTCACTGAGACATTCCCCTGTCAGTCTTTACATAGGAACACTCCTGTCTGTGAATTCTGTCTTGCTACAACAGCATCCAGTCCTCTCCAGTAGTTTTGTTGACCAAAGATCATTTTTCTCTAATAAAAATCCTGGCACCCCAACTTGAATTTCAGGTGTAGAGGGATCATATGACAAAGAGCTATCATTTTCATTCACTTAAATGTTAAAATATACAAATTTCTGAAAAGTTTGCCCATCAATGACTCATTTCTTTCTGATCCTCCCAAAGCATTCTTTTAGTAACATATTGTATGTTAAACATTTTATAAGCTCAAAATCACTCTGAAGGGATGATTAATAATTTGTTCCTAGTATGTGTTTACCTCATATTATATAGGTATGCTTTATATATTTATGTGTGTATATAACATTTTGAATATGTATTTTATTCCAAATACTTACTTTTATATTATAAATTTAAATATATAAAGTACATTTTAAGATAATGTTAACATTATTTTCATTGCATAGACTGTCTAGTTGGTATGAAGCATGACAGATGGCACAAAAACAGTATTTAGCCTTAAGACTGTGTCATAAATCATTCATAAGTGAATAATGTATCCTTTACAGATAATCAGAAGTTAATAGTATCACAACCTGAGAACTGAATTCAGAGAGGGTTCTGGTTGGCCAGGCCTTAGGGAAATGTCTAGGTACGTTGACACCCCAAAAAAGGTAGAATTAATTTGGTGGGACGATAGGTTAGACCTGCACATCCAAACCACAAGGAGTAGGAAAGGGGTTTCTCAAAGGTAATTGAGAAATTAATTAGTAATTATTCTGTTTTCTGTTGCCAATAACACAGGAGCACAGGTTATTTGAATTATAAAGAAGAGATGCTTTAGGCCATGATTCTAGAGTTCTAATACCAAGATACACATTCAATCATATGTTATTGTTGTCAGAGACCCATGGTGTCACAAGATATTGTATGGCAAGAAAAGCAGAGTGCGTGTGTGTCCTCTTTTCTTGTCTCTATCTCTTCTCTGAAACAATTAAGATTCAGTCACAAGACCCAACTGAAAAGATTTCATCCAATCCTGCTTACTTCTTCCGAGCCCTATCTATAAATGCTATAATCACATTCAGGTTCTATCATCTTAACACCCCAAAGCGAGGACTAAGTTTCACTACACAAACTTGGAAGATACTCTGAAACAAGGCGTTCAAGCCAAAGCCACACTCTTGCCAGCAATAACAAGGTCAAACAGCACCCCAAGCAGCCAAAACTGAGATAATCACATAAACCCAGTGGTTTGGATCTGCCATGCTACTACAGTCTATTAATCTTTCTATTCCACAGTTGTTGACGGTTACTGCTGCATCATGACCACTCAGTAAATATCAGTTACTTTGACATTTTCTAATGTTAACATGGACCTCAGGGCATAAAAGAGTTTCATCATTAATTTGGGGAGAGGTACAGTTTTTCAGTGTGTATGGAAAGATTACATCTATTGTGGATTTTTTTCTTAAATAACCCACATCTAGAATGGTTGAGAGAAAGCTGAAGGACAAATGGCAGGAGAGGTGACGAGCAAACTTGTATTTACAATGTAAAGGCTACTATTTGTTATCCATAGCAGGTTTTTGTTAGGTAGAAACAGGAACGTTGTTTGATATCTGCCTTTTACATCCCTCCAGCCCACAGTCTGTGATAGGTCGTTATGAAGTTTCAGAGCTCACAAAAGGGAATTTAAAAAAAATTTCCTAACTGAAATTTTCTTAGGATTTCTTAGGTATGCTGCTTCTATAGGTTCCCAGTAGGCTACTGCCTGTTCAAGGTTCCAGCTTGTTTTATTTCAGCTTTTATTCTGAACTTTATTCTAGAGCTTTTTACACATGGGTACAATGGTTGGACCTTAGCCCATGCATTATTGAAAGTTTATCGAAGAACTGAAAGAGCTCTGCATCCCCATAGAGCAAGAAAGGAACTCTAATCTCTAGGAAGAGATGACTAGGGAGTTGGTGGTAGACTAGGGAACTAGTAAAAAGTTAAAGGGAGAAACATTTTGCCCTCATGAGACAAGCAGGATAGCATAGGAATTGGCCACCCAATCACCAATATCAACAGCTAATTTTCTTAAATTTAAAGATTTGAAACTACTCTATTTAAGTACTTTATTCTCTCCTCTACCTGACTTTAGTTAGAGTTAAATACAACTTCAGGATAGGGTAAAATTTAAACTGTATTAAATGGCTCATAGCCTGGTGTGTGGGTCTATAAAATATCATAAGTGAAGAGGTTGTTATAAAGAATTTTATGTACACAAATTCATGAAGTCTCTTTAAATATCATTTTTTTCATAAAAGCATGTTAGGCGTTGACTAGATGGCCTCCCTACCTCTTCCATTCCTAGTAGTCAAGCCTTTATGATATACTTGGAAAGGAATAAACATTGATGCAAGATAGAGTTTCTCATGCATTCGCTGACAACTCGCACCAAACAAATAGCCCATTTGCCTTAATTACTGTGCATAAGATTGGACAACAGATGCTCTTCTGTATGCAGTTTGCTAATTTATTTCATGCTTTTTTTCCACTTACACGAGATACTGTGAAAAATATATAATTGAGTTTTTTGTTTCTCTATGTAAAAAAAATCTAGTATCTCCTCTTAATATGTCATCTTTCAATATCAAAATTTAAGAACACCAATTAACAACCATAACTTTCCGTCATGTACAATTGTAAATTCCACCATACTCCATATACACATGAAAATATCAAATGCAATTTTCTAAGAACAACAGCAGGAGAATAAACAAACACAGCTGCTACCTCACCATCATGCTCTCTAAGGTCTTTTTAAAAAAAAAACAATTTAAAAAGGTTATTTGATCTTTATTCATAAATTCTGACAAATTCAGTACTCTTCTCCTCCATATTATGTAGGGATAAGTCCCGCCCCTTAGGGGGCGTGTTCGCCTCAGGCTAATGCTTACATAAAATCTGGCAAGCATGCTCCCAGTGCTTGCTTCTGCTTTCCTGGTCTCTGCGGGAACGGTGGTTCTGTAAGTATTTCTCCATTAAAGCTGTATATATTTTTACAATCTGTCTGCATTCGTTTACGCCGTTACATTTTGGCGTCCAAAGTGGGGCTCGAACCCACGACCCTGAGATTAAGAGTCTCTTGCTCTACCGACTGAGCTAGCCAGGCTACATTCATACATTCCACAGAGATCTGGAAATATTCCAAATGTCTTATTTAGACCCTGTAATGGTTTGAATGAAAAAAGCCCCTATAGGCTCCTATACTTGAATACTTAGTTTGCAGTTGGTGGAACTGTTCAGAAGGATAAGGAGATGTGGCCTTGTTGAAGGAGGTAGGTCATTGAGGGTGAGCTTTGAGGTTTCAAAAGACTTAGTGCCATCCTCAGTATCTCTGACTCCTACTTATGCATCAAGATGTGAGCTCTCAGCTGTTCCTGCTGTCGTGCCTCTTCTTCACCATCATAGACTCCAACCCTCCAAAACGATAAACCTCAAATTAAATGCTTTCTTTTATAAGTTACCTTGGTCATGGTGTTTTACCACAGCAATAGAAAAATAACTAAGACATAGCCATGATTTACATGTGGTAATTTTTGAAAGGAATGAATTACTTCTACTTAAGTTACCTCAATATGAAACATGTTCTAGGAAACCTTTGAAATGAGAATCCATTTTTCTATTATGTCTATGTGGTAGCAATAGTGTTAAAGTGGCTTGGTCCACTTAAGAAGGAAGTTGACTTACTTTCCTCTTATATAGTATAGCTGACCACAGACTATTTAAATGGGTTTCCTCTTATATAGTATAGCTGACCACAGACTATTCAAATGGGTTTCAAATTCCAGGTTCATGTTCTTGCTGCTGTCTGCTACTTATTTCATCTTAGTATTTTATGGTATTAGATATCACTGCCTGCATAGTGAGCACAGGAATTTTTAAATGTACTGTCACCTTACTCTTCATTAATGCTCCTACTAAACTTCACTTCTTAAGAGAAAATTATGTATTTTATATGAATTTCAAAACAGGTAATTGAGCAGCTGAATAGTACTGCCCTATGTGGTATTTTAACTATTTATGTAATATATAGCTTGACTATATGCACCTAGAGAATATGTACTAAGTTTATTTTGAAAACTTGTGAAAATAAGATAAATGTGGTAATAAAACTCAAACAATATAAAAATTATTAAGTACCAAGTAAAAATCTCCACTCTACTCTTAGCTCTATTCAGCTGAAATAACCATATTTAACCGTTTCTATTTCAAGTTCTCCTATTCATTACCCACATAATACTGCACATTATACTATGCTCCAGTATCTCAATTTATTTCAATTTATTAGTGCTATAATGAGAGGTGAAAATGACCTTATTCACACTCTTTCTGCCATTTCCTTTTGTCCCAAATTTTGTTCACTTAATTTTTATTCCTATTTAATGCACCACATTGTGTGTGTGGGGGGGGGGCACACATAGGGGGAAAAGGACTTGAAGGGACTTGCATGCTAGTGCATGTGACTTAGACTGGAAAAGGATACCAGAGTTTTCCTCTGTTATTATCTGCCTTATTCCCTACAAGTAGGCTTTCTCACTGAATCAGAAACTCACTACTTAGGTTAGGTGGCTGACCAACAAATCTCTAGGATCTACTTGTTCCTGTCCCACAACACTAGGGTTATAACCATACAAGATAATGTCAGACTTGGGTCCCCATTCTTGCAGAGGAGGCACTGTCATTCAATGGACCATCTTTGCAACACCACTACTTTCATTTTTAGTTGCCTGTATAAACATCTATATATTTGCACCGATCACAAATATATAAATGTAATAATATAATATACGGTTTGCTTAATGCAGTCTTTTGTCCTTTTGTATTTTTGCCATTCTCTCCCCCCTACATTGAGATATTCTCTCCCAAATACCATATACTTGCAACATATTGATAATCTTTCAACATTTTTATGATTATATATTACAAGACTTATACTTTAACAAAGAGGTTCTGTTTTCTAAGATAAAAAAAATCTTCTAGAGATATTTTCACAACAGCATAAATAAATGTAATACTGCTGAACCATATACTAAGAATGGTTGGTGATAAATTTTATGTTATGCAGTTTTTAGAACTAAAAATCAGCACACAATTGCATAATCAGGCCCATAAGTACATGCAGAGTAAATCTTCACTTTGCACAGCTCCTATATAAATCCCTCTCAGTTGTCACCCTTGAGTTAGCACACAGTGGAAGCTAAGTTGCCATGCTGTGAACATAAACTACCAATGCTGAAAGTGCAAACTTCGCTGCTGTTTGTCAGCCTACAAATCACTACGTACATAACAAAGGTACAACATGATCTGTGACCAATAATTTCTTTCAAAATCTGGTGGTGATTGGCCACTGTGCAATTTTTGTTCAGTGTATTCAGATACAGTTAAACATAGTACTTAGGATGTCTTCTTATCTCCCAATAATAAACCTACATGATGTTTACAGAAATGAAACGTCAAAGAGAGAAATGGTCGACAAAGATGCAACAAAGTTATAAAAACAGACCATACTGTAACTGAAATTCAAAGCAATTGTAAACAGAATTTTAACAGACTATAGCTGACCAGGAGCATGCTAACATGGCACCATTCAAAAGGCTGGACCTATGCTCCTGGAGGAATCTGATGACATAGTTGAGAAAAGGGATTGTGGCAGGAAGAATGATGTCCTAGAGGGAGTGAGGTCAATAAAAACCTTCATGACACAGGAATTTCCAAGGCTACTTCATGACACTGAAAGTGCAAAGGCTGATCCAAATTTGCAAAGAGGTATGACAACTTGCTGAGGCATGGAAAGCAAGCATATATTGTATGTTATATGATGAGAAGAAGGCTCATAGTTGCAATCGCTTTATAAGTCTGCTTTAATGTTTTAAAAAGATTAAAAATGCTTTGATTCTTAATGTTCCTAACATTTGAATTCATAGCATACTAACTAAAATTTAGTTTACAATTCTTATTTCTCTACATAATTCACAACCAACAATAACACAGATTTCAAAGTTCTGGTAAAATATCTTAAAGATCTCAGAACAATCATATAGTGTGGGACAATTCTGTATTCTGCCAATTATGTTTTAAATAAATGCTGATTGACTAGTAGCCAGACAGGAAGTATAGGCGGGACAACCAGATAGGAAGTAGAGGCGGTCAATGAGAACAGAAGAATTCTGGGAAGGAGGAAGACCTTTCCTCCCCAGTCCTGTACAGACACTGAAGAAGCAGAATGTGACCTGCCCAACTGAAAAAGGTACTGAGCCATGTGGCTAGAAAAATGGCTAATATAAGTTATAGGAGCTAATACGAAGCCTGAGCTATTCGGCCAATCAGTTTGTAACTAATGTAGACTCTCTGTGTGATTTTCTTTGGGACCTAAATGGCTGTGGGAACTGGGCAGGACAGAAACCCCAACAGGCAGGCCCTCATGTTACAATCATAGGCCTTCTCTGCCAATCATTAAGTTTACTCAACATGGTTTCAGCTTGCATGCTCATTGTGATAGCACCACTCTGCAGGCACACATTTGTTCTATCGATTACATTCATCACTTTCTAAACTTGAAATCATGTTACCTGCTTGTTGTGTATTTTTTTTCCAACTCAGGAATTCTTTATGGAAGTCTCTGAAAATCAACTATCTGCCTTAAAATATTTGTTTCTCTATGTAGCCTTGTCCTGAAACTCACTCTGTAGATCAGGCTGGCCTCAAACTTGTAGAGATTCACCTGCCTCTGCCTACTGAAATTAAAGGCATGTGCTACACCTGCCACCTGTGATTTTTTTAAGCACTTATAAATTTCACTCTATTTGTATGTAATAAAATATACTGAATCATTCATCTGTAAGGTTGTGGGAATTAGGACATAGAATTTTTCAGAAGCCATTATTCTGGCTACCATCATGATCACTGTCTGTCTTGGTTCATTTTTTGGGTTTCTAGTTGCACAATAGTAAAGACTAAGTAAGCAAGAAAGAAAGGAAATTCATTCTGGTTCACATATCTAGATACCTAAAGTCAACAAGTCAAATATTTGATGGCATCCTGGCTCCAAAGTTCTGCCAACATCAGCATCACATGGCAACAGTTAGATGTCATGTGTAGTTTCATGGATATTCTGTTTTCCTCTGACTTCTCCCACAGTACTGCTATCATTAAACCCTGGGAACTCTAGTCTGATTAGCTTGATCTAGCTTTAAACCCCTTCCAAAGACACCACCTTGAAATGAACAGAGACATTTCCATGCTCGCAGTACCTGATGAGGAGAATTAAACTCAACATGCGTTGTGAAACAAACCATACAGCAGTATCCACTCCCATTCACATACACTAAAAGATGGTCTAATTCTGCTTATTTAGAATAAGAATATAAAAAGTAATCAGAATTTCAGGAAGGATATTAAGAGAATGAGAAAATGTAGTTGGCTGAAAAAAGAAAGTTAAGAATGTAGGTGGCAGTAAAAACAGTGAAATAGTGTGTCATTTTATGCATACAAGGAATGTACTCATTGAGTTCATTGAGCTACTTTCCTAGCCCTAGAAACATATCTTAGTAATAGATGTGCAAATAATAGCTGGCTAACTAAATAATCTGCTTTTGATCACTCCTTTTATAATAAACTAAAATTTCCTAAAGCGGAACTGCTATTTGTAAACCAAGGCAGATTAATAATAGTAATTGATTCAATGAGCTGAGGAAATTTTCATTAAAATTATAATTAATTCTGAGATTCCAAAATATATTTTCTTAGAGTCCATATATACAATGAAGATCATGAAATAACTGACTGTATTGTAAAAAACTAAAAGCTAGTTTTACAATATTTAGTATTTCCCTAGACTCAGAAAGCAAAACCATTCACAAAAATACTTGCTCTCACTTTAGCAATATGATAATGGTAAATGCTATGTTCTGTGAAATAGTGAATAGTAATTTTCCATCTTTAGAAACTTGATGTTCGGTTTCCATGTCATAGGAGAGAAGATAAAAATGTTCCTTTTCTATTCCAATGGAAGGTATTTGTATGATACTACATGTAAGTATTAGCAAGTAAATTTGCAGTTGTCTTGCAAATCTCAGACTCATTCAAAATGCATTGCTAATTGATACTACAATTGCTTATGATGATAAGTAAAGAAAAACTAAGCAATAAGTTCAAATAATTGCTTAAATGTTGGTGGTCAGTGATATGCTATCATGAAAATGAGCATACATCATATTTTACTAATGAACTTAAAATAACAATATATCCTCAATATTAAGTTGTTTGCATATGGTACTAACAATATATTATGTAAAGACATACATACATATATATTAAGACAACATATTGCCAAGAAATTTGCCCTAGCTATCCTTAAAATGGACAAACAAACATCGAAAGCTGTTCTAAATATAAATTTGCCAGTATGCCTTATGGATCGGAAAACAGTTTGAGATCAAAGTAATAAGTAAAATATAACTAATTTGTTTAAAATATTTTTGACGCTGTGTTTACTATTCAAAGGTATAAAAATTACTTTATGTAGATTTCATGTACTTTCAGGAATACTAATTTTATTTCATAAATTTCTTCATTTGGTTTCTCTGCTCTGAATGTAATTATTGGCCAATATTATTTTTAATGACTGTAATATCATCTTGATACCAAATGATGGTTATGGGCTTATGAGCATTTTTATAATGTCAGAATTTTAATATTTTAATTGTGAATTCCTAATAACTTGAATTTGTTCTTCTGTCTGAACTCTGGCATCTTCCTTTTAAAAAGAGAATGTAGAGATTTATTTTAAGCAGAATAGAGTCAGTATATATGCCGTTAAAAATTTGTTTCATTTTGTATAAGACAAATTGAAGAAATCTTTGAGTTCTTGTAGGACTTTTTCAGAAAGATAACAGCAATGAAGACTCCATTAATTTCCTTTTTAAATAAATGTATTCATTTATTTTACACCCTGACCATAGTTTTTCCTCCTATTTCCTCCCCCAACTTCTAACCTCCCCCTGCCAAAGCCATTCCTCCTCAGAAAGGTCAGGTCTCCCATGGGTGTCAATGAAGACAATATCAAGCTGAGGTAGGACTAAGCTCCTCCCCTTATATTAAGGCTTGATAAGGCAACCAAGTATGAGAAATAGGTTCCCAAAAGCCTGCCAAAGCATCAGGTCCAGGTCCTGTTCTCACTTCTAAAAGTCCCACAAGTAGACCAAGGTATACAACTTTCAGACATATTTACAGTGCCTAAGTTTGTCCCATGTGGATTCCTTAGGTGTCTGTCCAGTGTCTGTGAGCTCCTATGAGCCCAAGTTAGTAGTCTCTATGAGTTCCCTTGTGATTACCTTGACTCCCCTGACTTGTACAATCCTTCCTCCCTCTCTACAACAGGATTCCCAGAGCTCGGCCCAGTGCTTAACTATGAATCTCTGTATCTGCTTCCATCAGTTACTAGACGAAGGCTCTCTGATGACAATTAGGGTAGTCACCAAACTGATTACAGGAGACGGCCAGTTCAGGATACTTACCCACTAGGAGATTCATGGGAGTTTTCCTTGCACCAGGTTTCTACCTGACACTGAAATGCACCCCCATCAAGACATCTCTTTCATTACTCTCCACCTCTATCACACCTCCAACCCTATCCCTCTTGTTCCTATCCCAACCCTTCCCCAGTTTACCCAGGAGGTGTCTTCTATTTTCCCTTCCCAGGGAGTTCTATACACTTTCTGTTGGACCTTCCTGGTTACCTAGTCTATCTGGGGATGTGAATTATAGCATGGTTATCTTTTAATTCATAGTTAATATTCACTTATGAATGAATACATACCATATTTGTCTTATTGGTTCTTGATTCCCTCACTCAGGATATTGTTCTTTCTAGTTCTATCCATTTTTCTTCATATTTCCTGGTGTCATGGCTTCTAACAGCTAAGTAATACTCAATTGTGTAAATGTATTTTCTTTATCAGTTCCTTGGTTAAGGACATCTAGGTTGTTTTCAGGTTCGAGATATTTAAAAATAATACTACTATGGACATTGGCCAAGTATCCTTGTAGAATGATTGAACACCATTTGGGTATATGTCCAAGACTGGTGTAGCTTGATCTTGAGGTAGATTGATTCCCAGTTTTCACAGAAACTACCATATTGATTTCCAAGTTTTCACTCCCACCAGCTCTGAAGGAGTGTTGCCTTTGTTCTGCATTCTTTCCAGTATTAGTGTTTTTCTTTTATCTTGGTCATTCTGGCAGGTGTACGATGGAATCTCAGAGTTATTTTGATTTGCATTTCTCTCATAGTAAAGGATGTTGAGAAAGTCTTTGAGTGTCTAATGTGGGATTCCCCTCTGTATGCTGTGAATACCACTGGCTAATAAAGAATTGCCTTGGGCTTGCAGAAGGAATAGAGGTAGGCAGGGGAACAAAACTGAATGCTGGGAGGAAGAAGGCAGAGTCAGAGAGAAGTCATGTAGCCCTGCTGGAGCCAGAAGAAACTTTACCTGGTAAGCCACAGCCACGTGATGATATACAGATTAATAGAAATGGTTTAAATTACGATGTAAGATTTACCAATAGGAAGCTAGAGCTAATGGGCCAAACAGTGTTTTAAATAATATAGTTTCTGTGTGATAATTTTGATTCTGAGCTGATGGGTAGCCAGGAACCAACAAGAGGCCTCATTACAACAAGTGTCTTCCACCCATTTGAAATTCTTCTGTTAAGAATTCTCTGTTTAGGTCTGTACCCCATATTTTAATTACATTACTTGGTTTCCTGATGTCTACTTTTTTGAGTTCTTTATATATTTTGGAGATTAGCCTTTTGTCAGATGTGGGGTTGGTAAAAATCTTTTTCCATTCTGTAGGTTATCATTTTGTCTCATCGACAGTGTCATTTGCCTTATAGAAGATGATAGAGGCCACAGTGGGCCTTTACTATATGGCCACAACTCTCCTCTTCCCTAAATAAAATCAATGTACATATTTTTGTGCTATTTTTGCTAGTGAGTTGTATTATAGTCATAAGAGTTGCTAACCCCAAAGCTTGTCAGTATGTGTGTGATGGGGCGACCAGCCATACCCTCTAATTGATTGCTGCTTCACTGTACCAAAACCAATGAACTTAGCACCCCTAGCAAAATGTGGTTACTATATGTTATGAAAACATGGAGTATTCATATAACTAGTCTAAGGACGCCAAATATGTGTGTTTAGTGGAAATTCATTTGGGAAGATTTCTCAGTGAAACATCAGGTGTCTGCTCATACTACTTGTAAAGTCCTGAAAGAATGAGAACTAAAGAGGATTCATTTACTTGAAGAATTAGCTTTGTTAACTTTAGAGAACCTGGAGATTGAGCAGGTGCAGTAGGCTTTCCTCCAAAGTGTTCTAATTCTTCCACATCCCTGGGCCTCATTTAGTCTCCTATAGATAAGACATTGTTCTTGACCCTTTAAACCACATTTCTGGCACAAATTCAACCAGGAACCCATTAAGATAGTAGCAAGAGAGTGTTGAACCTGATTTTTGTAAAGGTTTGAGGACTCTGGCACATTAGATTTGAGACAAGTAAATATTTGAATCAATTCTGCCGTTGCTACTCATGTGCTACATTGAGCTCTCTGTTGCTCTGATTTCCTACATGTTTTTTTTTTCTTTTGGTATCAACTTTGCCTTTTCTCAAAATTACAACACACTAAAAATGCATTTCGTGTCCTTTGGTTGCTGGTAAGAATTTCTGCCTGTAACCCATTATCTATGTTTCCCATTCTCCATCCAATTTATGTGCAAGGAGTTGGTCTTTCATAGACTGAAGTGTAACTTGCTACCTGACTTGTGGCCAGCTGCATGAAATATCAAATACATGTTTTCAGGAAGAAAATAAGTTTGAATGAGTAACTCCATGATCTCTTCCCCATAACATATATTCTCAGTGTGAGCAGCGTTACTTCTAAGAGGGTGAAAGTGGTGTTTGTAATAAAAATCCTAGATATTACAATAGTTTGTGGCTCTCTAACAAATCTCAGTATACAAATATGTATACACTAAACCTGTAGTATTAAATTTTAATGAAAGGAAGCAATTAAACATAAATATCTTATAGTGGTTCTATGAAGAAGTAATGACATCCTATCCGACAGTTACTGTGTTCTGGCTGCTTTTCTAACTAAAGATGGGGTCCTGAAATGGTGTGGTAAGAAGGAAGGCTAAAAAGAGAGGTTGTGAAGTGGCCAGAGTGTGACGGCATCTTAGGCACAGAGCAACTCCATTGTAAATAATGACCTAAACCTGAGTCCAGGAAGTCCCGCCGCCAGGTTTAGCCAATCAGCTAAACAGTTTCAAACCTGGTCTTATAAGGCTAGGGAAGACCCAAACTTATAGGATATGTCTGTTCTAACCATATATGACTAAAAAACCCACAAAGGGTAGACGGTTACTAGCACTGCTAATCAGCGTGTGCCCTGTGTAAGCTGCCCAATTAGAACAGAAATTCGCTCACCATACTTAGTGAGACCCCAAGCTTGCTTTGAAAGGGCCTGTGTACCTTTGTCCCAGGAAGTCATTGCCATTTTGTGTGGATGATTGATCCCTGCATGCTGGCTGCTTCTGCAGAATAAACTCTCTTTGTGTTTGCATACTGTTTCAGTCTGGGGTCTTCCTTCAGTGATTCTTGCACCCTAATGGTTATAAGATAGCTTTGAGGGACCTCACACAATTATCTTCAACCACTCAGAGGCGAGAAGAAAAGAAGAATAAGAAACACAACCCTTTCTGAACCCCCCACTTGAACTTTTATACACCCTCTATAGTAACATCTGTAGACTGTGTTACAGTTAACTCAACTATTTTAATGATATACTCTTGCTTCTTCTTCAGTTATCACTTTATAAATAAGAGCATGAGAGATAGACTGCATATGAAATTCATCCAATGTCATGGCTAGAAAACCATAAGACGAAATAACTGTTAAAGATATATTTACTTGCTTTGTCCATTTAAGCAAATTGTCTCAAGATATTTGATATTACTTAGAGAGAAAAATCCAAATTAAATAATCCTGAAAATTTATTGTTCTTAAAATAGTTTGGGGGGAGTTGAAAAGAGGGCACATTGTTGTAAGAGGCTGATTGTTCATTTCCCAGCCACCCAGACTCCTGAAATAATCACACAAAACTATACTACTTAAATCACTGCTTGGCCCATTAGCTCTAGCTTCTTATTTATTAACTCTTACATCTTAATTTAACCCATCTCCATTAATCTGTGCATCACCTCGAGGTCGTGGCCTACCACCAAAGTTTCAGCACATCTGTCTCTGGTGGTGGCTCCATGGCTTCTCTCCTTACTTTGCCTTCCTTCTCTCAGCATACAGTTTAGGTTTCCCAGTCTAGCTCTGTTCTACCCTATTAGGCCAAGCCAGTTTCTTTATTCATTAACCAAAAAAAGCAACACATATACAGAAGGACTTCCTACATCAGCACATCAGCTGAAAGAAACGACTGTTCTTGTACAGAACCCTGGTTCATATTCTCCGCATCCACTTGGCAGCTCACAACCATGTGTAACTCCAGCTCCTCAGAATCTGATACCATCTTCTGACATCTGTGTACTGCACACTTATAGACCCAGAGGTATTTTGCAGGCAAAATACCCAGACATGCAAAATGAAAGCAACAAATTTTTTAGAGGTAGTTTTTTAATTTTAAATATTAAAGACTTGATGCTGTAAAAAAGTAAATGACTATGTCTGTACCTTTTAGAAGAGGCATTTTAAGGTGTTTTACTATAAAATATAAACGGCCTTGAGAATTCTATGCATATAAAAGAAGAGATGGCCACAGAAATTTATCTACTCTAGTACAATAGTAAAGACTTGACTGTATAGAAATGCACAGAGAAAGAACCATTCAAATAATCAAAATTCTGAGAAGTATTTAAATCAAGGAATACAGAAGTATTCTTCATAAGAAATGTTCATATGGCACAATATGTCTTTTTAACTTCTTTAAGAATAGATGGTCATACAGTGGTGTTTGAACACATATCACTGAAGGATTTCCTTTGAACAAATTAAATCTCTGTGTGAAGTGAGAACACGACAAGGATGTGAGGTAAGCACATAAGGGGAGAAGACTTCAGATGGAAAGGTGTGCCTTTTGCAAGTAAGCCTGATATTCTGCCAACATAAAGGATTAGCACTAACAACCAGGGTGTTAACAAATCATCAAGGGAAGGAGACACACAGGAAGGAAATGCATTTGCTAAGAAATGAGGACAGGCACAAAATTAATTATGTTTCTTAAATGCCTCTGTCATGAAACTCATTTGGAAAAAAAATCCTTTCCGTAACATGAAAAATGAAAGGCGGTTTGATCAATTTAGTAGTGATGAAGATCTGCGAGGCAGAAACTGGCAACGAGCCTGACAAAGAGCCTGTGTTTGTAGCCACAGGAGCCACAAAGGCTACCAAGAGATGAAGAGTAACTAGGCAGGGCAGACTGGCTTCTCTGCACCTGCGATTCTTGAAAGGTAATATGTATCTTTAAAAACATTCGTTGAGGGGCTGGAGAGATGGCTCAGTGGTTAAGAGCATTGCCTGTTCTTCCAAAGGTCCTGAGTTCAATTCCCAGCAACCACATGGTGGCTCACAACCATCTGTAAAGAGGTCTGCTGCCCTCTTCTGGCCTGCAGGCATGCACACAGACAGAATATTGTATGCATAATAAATAAATATTTTTTTTAAAAAAAAAGGGAAAAAAAAACATTCGTTGAAAAGAATTTTGCACAGCTGAAGAAAAGGTCAAGGAACCAAAGCAGAGAGAATGGTCACGTGGGAGAGACATTGATGACTATTAACAAAATACTAATTTCACCACCACAGCACAGAAATCTGCTATATCAGGGAAAAAAAATCCAAGAAAAACAACAGCACATCAACATGATAAAAAGAAAAAAAATTAGAATTACTTTTTTTAGAGAATTATCCAGAAAACGTTTGGTATTTCAACATTGATGACATTTCTGTGCAGTCTTCTTGAATGTTTTGTTGAACAAAAAATGAATTTGATTTTGATAGATTGCAGTCCAGAGGAATCAAAGTGTCCTTAATGTCTATAGCAAAGATAGCAAGATGAAAACGCATCCGTTATTTTTCGTCAGTGCTACTCACCTCTATCTGGGGAACACATAGTTCTTGCAGTCTCAACTTCTAACCGGGTTCTTCCAACAGAACCAAATTAAGATTTCCAGTGTTCCTGCCACTTGACATTTGAAAATTGTCCATACACCATTTTTTGTATGACTAAAAGTTACTTTGCAAAAGTACACACATTACTTTTGCTTACAATCATAACTAAAAATCCTTGAAATTCTGTATCTGTCAAAGAAAGCAAGTTCTTATTGGTAAAGGTACATTAGGAGGGAAAAAAACCGACACATATTTCTAAATTTATGAACATTCCTTATAATAGCTATGCAGTATTCTACGGAACCACCTACTTTTTTATTTATTTTTTTATTGAGAAAAGGAAAAAAAAAGTTTCCGCCTCCTCCCAGCCTCCCATTTCCCTCCCCCTCTTCCCACCCTTCTTCCCCTCTCCCTACTCCTCTCCCCCTCCCTCTCCAGTCCAAAGAGCAGACAGGGTTCCCTGCCCTGTGGAAAGTCCAAGGTCCTCCCCCCTCTGTCCATGTCTAGAAAGGTGAACATCCAAACTGGCTAGGCTCCCACAAAGCCAGAACGTGAAGTAGGATCAAAACCCCGTGCTATTGTCCTTGGCTTCTCATCAGCCCTCATTGTCCGCCATGTTCAGAGAGTCCGGTTTTATCCCATGCTTTTTCAGTCACAGTCCAGCTGGCCTTGGTGAGCTCCCAATAGATCAGCCCCACTGTCTCAGTGGGTGGGTGCACCCCTCGTGGTCCTGACTTCCTTGCTCATGTTCTCACTCCTTCTGCTCCTCATTGGGACCTTGGGAGCTCAGTCCAGTGCTCCAGTGTGGGTCTCTGTCTCTATCTCCATCCATCGCCAGATGAAGGCCGAACCCCCTACTTATTCTAAGTAATAAGCATGTGTTTATTAGCATTTAAGTCATGTGGTAGGTGCTTACTGAAGGGTTTAGTAGGAAAACTGTTTATTGGGTTCAGTTCATCCAGAATGTCCATGAGTTACTGATGTGTGAGAAACTACTAAGCTAAAATAATGACATGATATATTTCTCTCTTTACTACCTTCTCTACCCAGCTCACATTCCTTCATCTCTCTCCCCTCCCTCTCTCTGAGGGTAATAATAGATTAGAATAAAATACGAATTTGGGAAACTGATTATACATAGCATGGTGACTAAGGTTAATAATACTGTATTTACTGTAGTGTTTTCTTGAAGTTTGAGGAGAGTAGATTTTAATTCTGTACACATACACACACTCACTTGTTTATTCAAAGTGGTAATGAATGTATTAAACTGATTGTGGTAATTCGTATTCAATGTATACTTACATCAAATCATCATGTTGCATATTTTGAGTATATACAATATTTAATTATCATTCATACTTTTTAAAATGTCTATTACTAAGATCATAATAATGATTTTATCTTTAAAGAATACAAACTAGAGGCTGGATAGTTGACTCAGCAGTTGAGAACGCTTGCAGAAGACCCATGTTCACTTCCTAGCACCCATCTCAGGTGGCTAACAACCACCTATAACCCCACCTCTGGGAGAGATCATACCCTCTTCTGGTTTCTGCAAGACTACATGCACGCAGTGCACATTTAGAAAAACCACACACACACACACACACACACACACTCTCACACGCATGCACACACAGCACACACACACACACACACACAAAATAAAAAACTGAAAAATCCAAACTACAGCTTGTATTTACAACATACAAAAATCCATAGCTGATTTCAATAATCCATAAAAATAATTTTTTTCTTACAGTCAGTTTAGTTAGCTAATAGAATTGACTCTTCCTTTAGTCAAAATATTTGTTCTAATAATTTAGTGAAAATGATGTCCCAGGGTCTCCCCTGGTTATCTTGGAGGTACACATTCCCCAGAGGCTCAAATCATGTGCCTACTTTGCAAATCATGCCACCTTTCAACAGAGAGAAAGGTAATTCTGGTGTGTTCACCGGTGATTTGACTCCTGTCAGATGTCTGAATAGTAGAGGCTACACTGAAAGGAACTGTCTAGAGACTAAATGTTCTGGATTCCCTTGAAAAATCCAAACAACTCTGCAAAGGGCATACATGGCAAAAAGAGAAGTCTCAGAGGAACGGATCTTTGAGAGGCTGTTAGTGTGCAGGAGAAAAAGATGCCACATGCAAAGTGTGATTCTTTGCTTGAACCACAAACATTGAACAATTGTTCTTCTGTGGGCACATGAGCCTTTGAACGTTAGCTGCAGTACAGCTAGAGAATGCCGTAAGTCGTGGTCTATGATTTTTAAAGACCCTGGATCTTCTAAAAAATGAAAATACATGTCGTTATTTATTATAAAAATCAGGTCTGTTGGTGTTTGTCACTGAAATTCTACAATCCAAGCATTCAGATGCCACCATTTGACAATCAGATTGGGCAGTCAAATTAGAAGTTAGAATAAGAGCCAAATCTGAGGGGGAAATTGAAGAACGTTTGAAATATTTAAAGCTTTGTGGGCATAGAAACCATTTTTTAAAAAGCTAAATAAAAAATGGAAAGAAAAGTGGTAGGTGTGGAGAAAGCAGTTGTGGCCCATAAGTACTGATGTGGAAATGACAGAAAAGTGGACTAAGAATGTACTAAAAGAATCTGTAGAAGAAAAAGAAAACGTCAAAATACCTAAAATATAGGTAGGATAATTAATCTGATAAATAAAGACACAGTAAAATATAAATTTTATATTATTTTTGATGTATAAAGCAAATCAAAGCTATAAGAATAACATCTATGAGTGGACACAAGGTAGACAAAATAAGATGGTTATACACAATTTTATAAAGATGAAAAATTATACAACCAGTGGCATGATTCATTTCTTGCTTCAAACACAAAAGGAAAGGAGTTCAATAGTAACTTTTCTAATATAAAACGTGTGTACTTCAACCCAGCAAATCTGTTTCTGGAGCCTTCCCTTAAAGAAATGCATTTATAATTTATCAAAAAAAGTGTGTATTGCAATATCCCTTTCAAAATACAGAAGACAATGGCCATAAAAAACTTTTTATCACAAGAAATTCTGTAAATAAATTCCAGAGAAGTCGTTTACCAGGATATTCTGTGGCCATGAAAAGTACTGGTACAGGTCAGTGTACTGATTAGAGGGGCAAAGGGGGAAGAGGAAGACTTGCATAGGCATGTATAAAAAAGTCATAATGAAGTTTTTTGCTTTTTACAGTTGAAGCGTTCTAAGACAAAAGGTAAAATTGCAGTGATGTTCCCACGTTCTTTCCCCTCCTGTCATTAAATCAGTGCATTCATTAGTTGAGGAGGACACCCACATTTGGGAACAAACGGTTGTGAATAAAATTTTAAACTTAAATCAAGAAGCTTTAAGTTCGCAAGAGTTGGACTCTTTTTCAAAAGGGAAAAACACTGTCTTTAAAAAAAAAAGTTGCTTCTGAAAAAAAAAAGTTGCTTCTGTGTATTAATAGCTGGAAATATTAAGGAAAAAGTAACTGGGAATAATGTTCTGGCAATAGGTTTGGGGTGGTTTTGTGGTGGTTTTTCTGGGTTTTGTGTTTTGGTATTTATTTTTTACAGACAGAACAGAAAAATAAAGTGGGCTGTTGGTGTTCATTTCTAACAATCTATTCCTCTGCTTTCCCATTGGCCAAGCAACAAAACTGTGTGGTAGGAGCAGACAATAGCAATTCAAGTGAGAATGGATACAAAGCATCAACTGAGCATCCTGTATTTTACTTCCCTTGAAATAAACCAGAAACACTGAGGCTTTTCTCAGTTCTTACTATGCTAGGTCCCTTTTATGCTAACTTAGCCTAGATATAGTAGGGAGGGCCTTGGACCTTCCACAAAGCAATGTGCCTTACCCTCTCTGAGGATTAGATGGGGTGGGAGGGTGTGTGGAGGGAATGGGAGGAAAGGAGAGAGTGGGAACTTGTATTGGTAATTTTTTAAAAAAAAATCAAATAAAAAAAGAAAATTGAGATTCAGTAAAATATTTGAAATCCATTATATATATACATATACTTATGTAAATATATGTTGATATGGAAAGATATGTTATGGGATAATCTTTTTGTACACTGTGAATATGTGTCATTGCCAAGATGCCTTCTGATTGATTTAATAAAAGGCTGACTGACCACTGGCTAGGTAGGAAGAGGTTAGGCGGGAGAGCCAAACTGAGATGACCCTGGGAAGAAGAAAGGTTTACAGAGTTGTGTGAGGGAGACACAGAGGAAACAGAAGATGATGATAAAAAGTACCACCACATGGTAGAGCATAGATAAGAAAGATGGATTGATTCAAGTTGTAAGAGATAGTTAGTAATGAGCCTATGCTATTGACTGAGCATCTATAATAAATAATAAGTCTTTGTGTGGTAATTTGGGAGATGATTGGCAGTACAGAACTGACTGGTGGGACAAAAAAGTCTACCCAAAGATGTCTATGACTAAAGAAAAGAAACATGATATTTTATTATCCTTATCTTAGTTGTGTAGTCAGAGGTAGTTCATTTGTTCTGGGCTGCTTAGAGCAGAAATAATCACTCAGAAACTATATTAATTAAATTACTGCTTAACCTATTAGCTCTAGCTTCCTAATGGCTAGCTCTTATATCTCAATTTAACCCATTTCTATTAATCTGGGTATTGCCACATGGCTGTGGCTTACCAGCAAGATTCCATCTGGCTTCTGTCTCTGGTGGGGCTACATGGCTTCTCCTCACTCTGCCTTCTTTCTCCCAGCATTCAGTTTAGTTTTCCCCACCTAGCTCTACTCTGCCCTTTCACGGGCCAAGGCAGATTCTTTATTTATTAACTAATAAAAGCAACACATATACTGAAGGACTTACCATACCATAGTTGAATAGTTCTGTTGAGTTTACATGTGTGTTTATGTATAGAAACATGTCTATTTGTGCATGATTCTCTCTGGGTGACAAAATGATGAGTGACTTGGGGGAATACTTTCCCCTTTATATCTATTCAGTTTCAGAACTGTGAAGCTGTGTGTATAATGAGCCTGTATTATGTAAATAATCAGTAAAAGCAAAGTCATTTCGATTTTGAGGAAAAGGTTATGAAAAAAAAGAGACCATCATTTACTTTAGAAAGTGAGACAGAACAGAAAAACAAAACAAAACACTGAATACTAATTGCCCACCCCCCTCCCCAGTTCAATCATGTGTCATTTTCCAGTTTACTAGTCTTGTAGACTTGAGTAAGCTACCCACATTGGCTGGGCCTCATCTGAAAATTGTGGGAAATAACATACATGCTCTCATGTAGAATGTAGTTAGCTTGACATTCAGTGTGCTATTTAATACAACAACTCTCAATGTAACTATTATTGTTCCATTATACACAAGCAAATACAGAGAATATTTATTGCACCTCCTTGAAAATACCATAATGGAAATCTAAGAAATCTCTGCACTGTAATGGAGAGAAAACGCTTGCAGGGCTCAACATAGATGCAGACGCCAAGTGTAAGCTTGTAAAACAATATAGCGATAACTAGTTCTCATGAAAACATCAGGCTCTGAGAGCCAGCAATTCACAGAGATCTGTATGTTCTTTGCCTTAAAATAGCCTCTTTAATACCAGGTATTTCCATGGTAATCTTCTTAAGAGCAGCCAGACACTCATGGCTCTTGATTAAAACCCAGTGTTTAAGAAATATAAAATGGAACACAAACATTTATAAGCTTACTCATACTAACACAATTTATACATCCAGATAAACTCAGAGCGGGAAGATGGGTCAATTGTAATGCTATGCAATGCTCAGCTTCTAGAATACTTCCACGTTGGAACACTCAACCTTAAATGGAGTGGCTCCTTCAAATCCCACCACTTAGGGCTCAGGGAGTTCTGCATAAAAGGAAGCAAAAAAGTGTTTAAGGGCCAGAGGGGATGGAAGATATCAAGAAAACAAGACCCTTTAAATCAATAGGCTCAAAACACATATGAAATCACAGAGACTAAGGCAACATGCACAGGGCATGCATAGGTCTGCACAAAATGTGGTCCTAGAAAAAGGAGAAATGATCAGGTGCCTCATCTCTGACTCAAAAACTATCTCCAAGTGACTACTACTTGAAAATGAAAATTTAGTGTTCTCCAAAAAGGTCTCACTGGGCAAGCAAACTTAAGGGTAGGTTACATGCCCAGCACTAGATAACCAACAGAAAATGAACTCAACAGCATCATTGAAGGTTCCTTGTCTCATAATATGTCAGTGCCTTTCTTTTATTTCTTAACTTTTGTCTTATTTTTTAATTTTTTTACTTATCCTAAGGTCCTTTGTATATCATTTGTGTGTATGTGTGTGTATGTTATATAAACACATATATAATATATACACATATAATACACACACACATATAATGACTTCCAATTTAGTGTTTTATGGGATTCCTAAGTGTCTGAAAGAGTGGGTCTTTGTGTCCAATCAGTTTCTTGTGCCTTCTCTTGGGCTCTTTTCCTTCTATTTGTTTTCTCCTATTCCAGTGTGTTAGTTCTTGTTTTATCTCATTATATTTTTATTACCCCGAGAAGCCTGCATTCTAATGAGAAACAAAAAGACAGTGGATCTGGATGGGAGGGGTGTGGTGAGGAACTGGGAGGAATAAAGAGAGAGAAAACCATAATTAGGATATTTATGTGAGAATAGAAGCTATTCTTATTTTTTTAAAAAAACCTACAAGTAGACAAACTAGTATCAATTCATACATATCAAGAACTGTCAAGGCTTAGAGGAAGGTGCTTGAATTCCAGTACTTTATGAAATGCACTAACATTATGTAACATCCCTAACAGGTCTGCGCCCTGTAATCAAGCGCATTGTTACTTCTGCAGGATAATTCATGAATAGTCATTATGAGCAGGAGCAAGAAAGTTTTAAGAAATCGCTGCAATGTGATGGAGAGAAAACACTTGCAGGGCTCAGCATAGATGCAGGCACCAAGTGTAAGTTTTTCTCAGAGCGGGCTCTGCTGGCAAACGAATTTGTAGCCAACCTAGGGAGAACTCTGTAGTTCAATGAAACTCCATAATAGGAAAAAAGATGCTTCCTTTTTCCACAGGTTGTTTTCAGATTTGTATTGGCTCTTCTTTTTCCAGTGTTGCATTTGCTCTTCTTTTTGCTAGTGTTGAGAAGGGTTGGGTTGTAGAAAGAGCTGACGTGAAGACACAGCGTCTACTCTTATCAGCATCTTTGTCAGGCGTGTCAATAAGAAAGTTGTCTAATGGGAGGAAAAGTATCCCTTCACAGCAAAAGCGTACCCTACTTAGCAGTCATCTGTGTCACTGGATGTAAAGAGCAGAGAGAAGTTTCCTAGGCTAAGGCTTTTAGATGCCTCTAACTTGCGTGAAAACCTCACCCTTAACCTGTGCTCTCTGGGCTCCTGTTAATGGCAATGCTCGTTATTTAGTTGAAGTTGTAATGACCTAATTGCAGTCATTGTAATGTTGATACACTTAGGGTAGTAGGTGCTTTCTTTCATAATTTGAATGATTTTGTGGGCAGGGTGAGGAAAGAGTTCATTTTTTTTCCTGAACCTTGGATAAAATCTTTCATCAGTAATAGGTCAAGCTAATAGTGAAATGTTAGAGAAATGACTGCAGGCTGCAACTCAAACTTTTATATTTCAAGAGGAAGCAGATGTCTGGGTACTGATATCAATAATCATCAATGAGATTTCCATGGAGGAGACTAAAAGAAATGCAGGAAGTTTTTAATTTTTCCCATTTCCCAGCCTTCTAGCTAGTATGAATAAAGACAATAGATGAATTCATTAGACTATGAGGAAGAAGTAACAAGTACAAGTTAATGAAAGCAAAAGTTAGAGAGGCATTCGTAAGAAGCATTAAAATCAAACAAGCAAACAAAAAACCATGACTTTCCTAAGAATGGAAACAATAGTACCCAGCCAGGTATCTTCTACAAGGATAATGTAGATGTAAATGAAAGAGCCTAAGGCTTTTTCTTGAGCCAACTAATAGGGGAAAATAATAATTTAGGAGGGAAATAAAATTTTGCTTTATATATGATAAAGGAAACTTAAGTGATAACTATACTTAAGCTCTTCTCTACCATGTGTGTATGTGAGTGTGTGTGTGTGTGTTCTTTGGACATACTTTGTAAATCACAAGAATGATGATTAATTTGAGATCAAGAGAAATGAAATAAAATAGAAGAAGGGTAAATCCAAGAGTAATGAAAAGAGAGTCAGTCGTTATTTCTCCCTCCATAGAGGCAGCACGACACTCTTTCTCCAGGTTTAGAGTGTAAACAATCTATAAAACTGTATGCAGGGGCCTGGAGAGATGGCTCAGTGGTTAAGAGCATTGCCTGCTCTTCCAAAGGTCATGAGTTCAATTCCCAGCAACCACATGGTGGCTCACAACCATCTGTAATGAGATTTAGTGCCCTCTTCTGGCCTGCAGACACACACAGACAGAATATTGTATACATAATAAATAAATTAAAAAAAAAACTGTATGCAGTACTTGTTCAGCATGACAAGAAAGCAAAAGCTAAGTCTCCAAACACAAATCGAGCTCTGTACACATAACCCATTTCTAACAGACTGTGTGAGCAGGGGGAGTCTCAGGCACCGTGATAGGTCTGTGGAAATAATATGCTAGTTAAAAAAAATCTCAAATTAGAATTTATGCAACTCATTTTCTTAGCTGAATGTTTGGAGGACTCACCAAATGTTTAGAACACTGGATGTGTGTTAATGTGCTGAGCAAAAATTGTATTTGTTAAATTTTTAATTTTTTATCTTCCTAGGATGAAAATTTATGATAAGTTTAATTGCATGTTGAACTTAGTGCAGGAACATAATG
Organism: Microtus oregoni; assembly: GCF_018167655.1. Taxonomy (NCBI): domain Eukaryota; kingdom Metazoa; phylum Chordata; class Mammalia; order Rodentia; family Cricetidae; genus Microtus; species Microtus oregoni. The sequence goes on from NW_024543060.1 coordinate 24,422,581, forward strand.
CACAGTAAGTCAAACTCACCAATTTGGCTTACAGGCACATGTTAGGAGGGTGGGAAAAAACACTGTGAACCTTATTTTTCTTATCTATATAAATAGACAGATTATATATATATATATATATACACACACATACATACACACACATATATATATCTATCTATTCATTTCTAGTTTTATGCAAACACAAATATTGAAGAAAATAACCATCAAAAATTAGTCAAAACACCAAGAAACATGAATCTACTCTAATTAGATTGATGACCTCCTGTTTCTTCTCTTAAACCTGAGATAATTTTGTATGCCAGCAGGATAAAAGTTGTCAGAAAATTATTATAAACAGAACTGTCTTTACAATCTGACTTATTGTCTCTGTGCCCAAGATACATGAATATTTCTAAGCAATGAAAATTGCTGGATTAAAATACAATGGTCTGAAGGTTACTATTATAAAGAGCTCATTAAAATTGATAAGAAAAACATTGAGACCCCAATATGAAAATGAGCAAAGGACATGAACAGCAGCACATATGAGTGAAGATAATTAGCAAGGAACATATGGGGAAATGTTTAACCTTGTTAGGTGCCAAAAGAGAAAGCTAAAATAATTGTGTTGATACCATTCACTATTTAAGCGTATAAGAGAAATTATTTTCTAGTAGGTTTTACAAAATATTGAAGGATAATTGAAACTGATCTTCCACAAACTACTCGAAAAAATAGAAAAGTGGGAAATATTAACAACTCCTTCTATGAGACAAAATGACCCTGCTACCAAACCAGCCAAAAAACACACAAGAAATCCAAGCTAAAGACTTTGGAAATGCAGACATAAAAACCCTCAAGAAAACACTACCAAGACAAGCCCAAATGAAAAAGAATTATACATCTTGACTACCTAAGTTTTACCCAAGGAGTGCATCGATAGTTGAACACAGAAAAACAAAACAATATCATCCATGCCCTTTTATTAGAAGAAAGGAGCAAATCCCACATAATTATGGACAGAGAAAAAGTGTTGACAAGATACAATTCTTTCATGAAAATAAAGTTTAAAAAACTGTGATAAGCTATTTCAACTATTTTAATGGCTATTGACAAAAATTGAGGTCTAATATCAAGCTCAATACTGGAAGATTTAAACCTTTTTCCTAAAAACTGAAGCAAGATAATATGTGTTTGCTGTCGCCATGTTTAGTGGATGTTGTACTATCACCACTAAAAACCAATAGGCAAGGAGACAACAGTAATAGATATGTTAAAGTGGATGGAAGAGAGACCACTAGGCCTCTACCCTACCCAAAGAACTACGGGCAACTAAAGATGTTAAGAGTAAGAAAAACAGTCTTCCCCTTAAGGGACCACAACAATTGGTTATCCAACACCAAATGCTCAGCCCTGAAAACATACACACAAGTAACATTATACAGACCAAGCAGCTTATGTGTAGGAATATATGTGTATATACGCATAAATATATGAATGTAATAACAATTAATGGGAAAAAGCCATGAATTTGAATAAGAGCAAGAAAAGTAAATGGGATGGTTTGGAAGTAGGGAAATAAGAAATGATATAATTATACTATAATTTCAAAAATGAAAGAAATAAAGTCATCTCGATTGAAAAGGAAGAAGTAGAATTGTCTCTTGGCAGATGCCACAATCAAATGAATAAATCTAAACACACACACACAAGCACACATGCACATACGAAGATAAAGGGAGAATAATAAGGAGAATACAATACAACTGTCTCTTTTGGCCAATACCACAATCAAATGAATAAAGTAATCTAAACACACACACATACAAGAGAGAGAGAGAGAAAATAATAAAGCAAATACAATACTAATAATAACAATAATTTACAAAACAATGAAATGTTTAGGAATATTTAGCAAGTTATACAAATTTGTACACTAAAATCCAGAAGACATCATTGAAAAAAATCAAAGAAAACCTAAATAATTTGAAAAGTATCCAATGTTAGTACCCAATGCAATGGAATGCATGCCTTAATAATGTTAAAATGACAAGATATTCCAATAAGTCTGCAGATTCAACACAAAATGTATCAAAATTCTACCTGATATTTTGGAGGGGAGAAATTGACAAATCAATTGGAAATTCAAGGGACCCAGAAAAAACAAAACAAAGCAAAAATATCTTGAAAGCAATGAAGTGGAAGGATACACACTCCCTGGTGTCTGAGTTTATCATGAAGATAAATAATAAGTAATAAGGACTATGTGGTACTGACATGAGTGAATATATCAGTGGAATTGAACTGAAAATCTAAAAATAGATCCTTGCACTATGGTAAATTGGTTGTCAACAGAGTGCCAAAACAATTCAATTGTAGGGTATGAAAGAGAGTTATTTCAATAAATGGTATGAGATGGCTACATGTAACAGGTAAACTAAGATTTTTACATAGAGATAAACTCAAAATTCTTCATAGATTTAAATGTAATACCCATCTTTTTTAAAGAACAAATTAAAATGTGAGCCTACATTTTAGTGCTCTTGCATTAGGAAAGGTATATAGTACATCAAAATTATGAGTGAAAGAGAAAAATAAAAAATTAGTTGAATTCAATTAGAACTTACAACATTGTTTTGAAGAACATCATCAAGTAAGTCTAAAGACCATCTAAGAAAATGTGGAAATGTATGCAAACCATACCTGTGACCACAATAGTGACAAAAAGTGACTGAAGTATAGGCAAGAATTTGAACAGACATTTTCCCCAAGGAAGACACAGAAATGGAGGGTAAACACATAGAAGGTATGTCTGATTGAGTTTGCCTTTTTGTTACTATGATAAAATGCCCACCAAGAATATCTTGGGAAGGAAAAGGTTTATTCCACCTCCAAGGTTATAACTCGTCATTTAGGGAAATGAGACAGGTGCCTAGAGGCAGGAACTGAGGCAGATACCAAGATGGAAGATTACTTACAGCCCTGTTTTCTAATACAAATCAAGACTATTTGCCCAGAGGTGCCACCATCCACAGCGAAGTAGGCCCTTCCTCATCCCTCATTAATCAAGAAAATGCCCCACAGTCATACCCATGGGCCAGTCTGGTAGAGCTAAGTTTCTTAATCAAATTTCCTTCTTCCCAGGCAACTCTAGGTTATGTCAAGTTGACAAAATTTTAGCTAGCAAGTTACTCATCATCACCGGTTATTAAGGAAATATAATTAAACCAACATATGATACCACATCATGTGAAGTATGATGTGCGTATGTGTCTATGTTCACATGTGTATATGAGTGCATGTATGCAGAGGCCAGAAGCTGGTGTCTGGTGGCTTCCTCTATTGCTGCCTATCCTACTTTTGAGATGTCTCAGTGAGTTTCTCACTGAAATTGGAGCTCAACAACTGGCAAAGGTAGTTGATACTTAGCTCCAAGGATCAACCTATCTCTGTCCCTATCCCAGAGTTAGGGTTATTGACATGCACTATGCCCAGCTTTTACATGGATGCTGTGGATCTAAACCCAAGTCCTCAGACTTGCTTATTTCTTGCCCACTTAGCCGTCTCCTCAGGTCCTCCACTCCTTTGCATAATTATATAGTATTCCACAGTGTGGACATAACATGTTTTGATTCATCAGTGTAGCAAGCCTGTGTTTTTTGCAGAGAAGCCTGCTCTTAATTAACACTAGGCAGGAAATCAAGATTCTGTGGGGATATGGGAGCCTACTTTACCATAAAAAAAAAAAAGACAAAGAATTTGTATATCCTGACAAAGAATTTTGCATTTATAAGATGCTAACATTGAACAATGCCTCATTTAGGAATCAGAGATTGGAACATATCATGGAATATTTATAAAAGTTAAGTAGATAGTCTTAAATGTCTGATATAACATTCTTACAATATATATGTATGCAAGTATAATACCAAAATCTTAAGTCTATAATTGGGTTTATATATTCATTTTACTGCTATTTAGATTAAAATAGAACTTTGTCATGTCACAGAAAGGTCCCTCATACCTACTTAACAATTGATGACCTAGACAAAAGCATCTGGTTGCTGACCTGGGTCCTCCGAGATTGGGTTTGCTTTTTTTGAGTTTGATAAGTACAAAATTATTCAATGTGCCTTCTTTTGTGTCTTCTCTGTTTCATCATTTAAGCCTGTGAGATTTATCCATCAAGTGTGTTCAACTACAACTGAATCTTGTTCATTGTCACTAGACTTATACCTATTATCTGTTTTCTGGATATTATAAAATACATGGTGATTTTCCTTTTGCTTAAACATAATAGATGTAAGATAAAAGTATAACTAAGTATGCTACCTCTTATAGCCTAGAACTTGAATATAGCCTGGTGATTCCCAAAGAATGGGGCAGTACGAGGGGAGAAGAAAGGAGGGAGGAAAAGAGGGTCAAGTTGACCCACAGGTACTAAGTAACATGGAGATAGGGGCAAGAAGTTGTGGTGTGCCATTGAATCATAGGTGGACTACAGGTAGCCATGACATACTTTCACTTCAAAGGCTAGAAGAAAAGATTTTTTTAAACTTTTGTTATACATGTATGATAAATATTTGAAGGGAGATATATGTTTAACTTGATTTGATTATGGTATGATGTTTACCCACTAATCATACAGTTTTTATGTTTTCACATATCAATTAAGGTTTTTGAAGTATTTGCTCCATCATCTACAAGGACACTTGCTCAACTGTGTTCAACCTAGATTCCCCTCAACCAAACCATAGATTAAAAAAATAATAAATACAATGGAGTATTGCTCAGCTGTTAAAAACAATGACATCAGGAAATTTGAAGGCAAATGGACGGTGCTAGGAAAAATTATCCTGAGTGAAGTAACCCAGACCCAGAAAGGCAAACACTTATAAGAAGATATTAACTGTAAAGTAAAGGATAACCCCAGAGAGGCTAGGTAACAGGGAGGACCCTGGGACAGGGGTTATAGGGAACTCCCTGCAGAGGGGAAATAGAAGAGATCTCCTGGGTAAACTAGGGTGGGGTGCGGATGGGAACTTGAAGGATCAGGTCAGGGAGTGACTGGAAAAGGGGGCATTTGGGAGTCAGGTAGAAACCTAGTGCAAGGGAAACTCCCACTAATCTACAAGTATAACCCTAGCTAAGACTCCTCGCAATACTGGATAGGTAGCCTGAACTGGTCATTTCCTGTGATCAGACTGGTGACTACCCCAACTGTTATCAGAGAGCCTTTATCCAGTAACTGATGGAAACATATTCAGGGACCCACAGCCAAACACTAGAGCAAGCTTGGGGAATTCTACAGAAGAGAGGGAGGGAGGATGTTAGGAACCAGAGATATCAAGGACATCACTAGAAAACCCACAGAAAGAACTAACCTGGCTCATAGGAGCTCACAGAGTCTGAACCAACAACCACAGAGCCTGCATTGGACTGACCTAGGCCCTCTACATATATGTGACAGTTGTGTAGCTTGGTCTACTTGTGGGACTCCTGAAAATGAGAGCAGAGGCTGTCCCTAATGCTTTGGTTGACTTTTGAGAACCTATTCATCATACTGGATTGCCTTGTGCAGCCTAAATACAATGGGAAATACTTAGTCGTATGGCAACTTGATATTCCATGCTTTATTAATACCCATGAAAATGCTGTCCCTTTCTGAAAAGAAACAGAGGTGGAGTGGATTAGGAGCAGGGGTGGGGTGGGGGGCGGAGAGTAGGGAACTGAAGGAGAGGAGGGAAGAGAAACTACAGTTGGAATGTAAAATAAATATATAAATAAAAATAAATAAAATTATTTATTCATTCTTTCATATATATATATATATATGGATTTTACCTACATGTATGTGTGTGTACCACACATGCTTGGTGACCATGAAGGCCAGAAGAGGGCATCATATTCCTTGAAAATGAACTTACAAAAGATTGTTAGCTGCCATGTAGATGCTGGTCCTTTGCAAGAACCTAGGTCCTTGGAAGAACACTTAGTAATCTGAACAGACGAACCAGCACTCCAGCCCAAATATTTATTTGATTTGACATATATGGGTAATTTTGTCTGTATATACGTCTGTGTGGTACATGTTTGCAGCGCAAGCAGAGGTCAGAATGGGGTCTTAGAGCCCCTAGAACTGAAGCTATAGACTGTTATTAGTCACCACGTAGGTGCTGACAAGTGAACCCAGGTCCCCTCCAAGAGAAACAAGTGGCCTTAACCAATGAACTATTATCCAGCACTCAATTAAAATTTTTAACTAACTAAAAAAAAAATAATAAACTGTTTTAAGAGGAGAAATTTTGAAATGAAATTCCCTTAACATTATTTGCAAGAGAAGGTCATGGCAGTCCACTGCAGAGCTGTCGGCTCTGAATAAATACACTTGCAAATTGGGGAAGGTGGGCAGGGTCCTCAGTAGTCCTGTGGAGAGTTGAGGAGAACTAGAAAGCTAATGGCGGACCTGCTGAGCACGGCAGTAGACACAGGACACTGACAGCCGAGGAAGGAAGATCTGCAGCAGACCCACCGTGGTACTCTTCCGCCTCCAGGCTGAGAGGGACATGTGGTGAGCTCTCAGGTTACCTTCTGTTTTGCTCTGCAGCCACTTTTACTGTCTCAGGAGGAGCATGAGCTTGGGCTCCAGCAGAAGGGATAAGGAGGAACTTGCGTCACCATTGTAGCGGCTGGTTGCAAACCCCAGGACTCTACACAAGAATTCACAGACTTTGGTCATGAAAGAGCAGATTCCCAAGAGCTGCCAGCTGCAGCCTGGAGTTCTGAGGGGATAGTGGGGTGAGACGGGTTACATAACACAAGTGGTCATGATCATGTTAGAATAATAGAATCAATCATGATCTAAGTCTACACTTGTCTAAGGGATTGAGTGAAGACTGGGACAAGTTCATCCTACATCCACATACTTCCTGCATACACACCTTCATATATATATATATATATATATATATATATATATATATATATATATGACATGGCTGGATATGGGGGAAAGGGTTCCCGCCTCAAACATTGCTGTGCCACATCTTTACTTCTTAGAATGGGAAGGTAATTGCTTCTTTAAAATCCATGGAAACCAGTGGGTAAACTTATAGGCTGCTTGTCAAACTGACTTTCTAGTGACAGAAAACAAATAATTCCTTTCTTGTAGCCAAACATATCGAAATGCATAGTACATATTCTCACCAGGTAAGTAGTTTTGCTTTCTCCATAATTAAGGTGAAATGGAATTGTCTTCCTGGGTAAGTTAGTTCTGTGTATGACCTTGGGAAATGACTTCTTGGAGTCTGAGTTTCCTCAACTGGAAAATGATGAGCTTAAATTAAGAAACCTCTAAAGTGCATTTTTAAATGCTAATATAATTTATTTCTAAATCAAGTCATGTAAAGAACCTAAAAAAAGAAGTTCCGCTCTGCTGTTAGGCTTAGCTTTACATTAGCATTAATTCTAGGAACCAAACATTTGATTAGGAATGACTGAGAATAACGTTCTGCTCCATTAGGGTGCTGCATTTAGAGAGCACCCGGGACCCTACTGAGACAGCAGGTAAGCACCAAGTACCAAAATTGCAGTTCCTTCTTGAGGAAGAGCGATGACTCCCTGACCAAATGTGGTCTTTTCAACTTAGATAGAGAAACTGCTAAATGTCAGATAAGAGATTAATTTGAGACCCAGAAAACCTTTGGGTCAGGCTAACAAATTTATCTTTATTTGAGCTTCTAGATACCCACATGCCAGGTGTTTATTACTCCTGGACAAGTGCCTTTTGTTTATCTGTGAAACGTTCACTGAGACATGAGTCTCCATTATAGAGGTGTGGTTTTAAATGATAGGATTATCATGTCAAGCCCATGTAAAGAACCATGTTTTAGAAGGAAATGTTCGTGACTGAGAATTTCTTAAACAAAATGTAGATTAGGTTTATGTTTTGCTTGTCCCAGTTTATAAGAGCATTCTGAGAGAAATTTGCCATCATCCTCCATGCAAATGTGTTTACTGCAGTCTGCAATTATTTCGGATCTCTATCCTGCCTTTTGGGTGCCCTATATGCAATAACTCCTTCTGTCAAATGCTGATGCAAATGAATGGAAATTCCATTTTTCTTTTCTTTTACAGAAAGCACAAAGGTCCTCTCATGCAATCTTCTGGGCTATTGTCATACAATATGATTTATGTATTTCTTGTATGTTTCTTTCTTTTTAAATCTTGAAGTATATTCTTTTGTTTTATTGGGCTATTTATTCTCTTGACATCCTTAGATGCGAGTTAATGGAACCATGATAAAGGGATAGAGAAATAGCACAAACAAGGCTGATGGTATAGATTCAGGACTGCCTGACAGATTAGGGATGGCAAGGAGAAGAACAAAAGATAAAAATCACCTGATTCATGTGCACAGAGATGGGCCAGAGAAACCCATGCTTCAAGATTGTGCTATACTTTAAGTCTGAGCAATAAACATAGGAAAAGAATGGTGATTTTCATACGGATTTTTAAAAGATCCTCATTTCTCTATAACATTAATTTTGTAGATAAAATATAAATATTTACTAAACGGGCACTTAACTGATGTTCATGAATTAAAGTCAGAGAAAGGAATTGGTGTACGTGATTTGTAGACATAGAATGGGTACCAACTAGTAGATACACTCTGTCTGCCCAGAAAGACACCTTGCCATTCTGGCTGTCTCCCATTCCATAGTTAAAATCAAATGTGCCACTTTCTTACATATTCTGCTGGTACGTGAAATCCAAACTAAAATTATCCTGGTGCTTTTCCTCCATAGGAATAAGCCCAGAGAATCACTGCTAACATAAGCAGAGCCAACTGCATGGCTACCCAGGGAGTTTTTACATTTCACCATGGACAGTGATAAATTATAAGTGGATACAACTGTAATAATGAAAGCTCAAAATTTGCTGGTGGCTGTTGTCTCATATTCAAAAGAAAGAGAGTCTGACATTGTGAAGTCGATCCACAGAGAGGCACCAGAGGGAGGAAAGTCCTGACTACATTTGTCTGGGTTCCCCCTAACCCATGACTCAGTTTCATCCCTGTTCCTTGTGATATTTCTGTCACTTGAGCCAATACTGCCCTTTGAAAGAGTCCTGGGTAAGGCAAGTGCAATTAAAATAGAAGTGGGTCTAGATTGATTTGGGAGTAATATAAACTCTAAGCAATGCCAGGCCAAGGACCATGGCTTTCATCTTCATAATCATGGTGCATGAAATAGTTCTTAGTACACAGTTGACAGTCAATAACTCTAGAGTCTTTCAAAATAGACCTATTCAGTGTTCAGGAAACATGCCAAGTGCGAGAATAAAGCAGAGCACAAGACAAATGCTGTCTTGGCCCCACAATGAAGCTCTCAGTCAAGTGGAGCGCGCAGAGAAGATAACAGCAATGATGACAAAAAAGCAGTACTTTTCTGATAAGGGATATGTTAATTATGGCTTTAGGGTGACACGGCAATAGGCTAGATAATCCAAGTTGAAAAGCATATTATTAGGTAATCAGGTGTTTCTCAGAGCATAGGAGCAAGATTGCAGCCTGGCTTTCAGAAGGAGGACCAGGAATCGGAGAGCCGTTGTCATCCTGGGAAACGGGTTCCCATTCTCTTCTCTCCTATTTTTTAATGTTTTGCCAAGCCTGACTTGCTCCCTGGTCTGAATGCTGTTTCCAAAGTAGTTCCAGTTTCCAAATGCATACTCATCTACTGGAGATTGACTGTACTGATCCACATTCCCTCGGAGATGAGCATTGAGTTTTGAAATTATCATAGTGATAGATGCTAAAGGGTGTGCTCATGCAGGAGGAAGAGAGTCAGAAAGGAGAAGAGATTGGCCGAGCGTTTCCGGTCCTTTTGTTTATAGGGACAAAGTATCTGAGAAGTAACTGGGATAACTATTCCATAGAAATTAAAGAGCTGAGTTCTGTCTGGATTGGCGCAATACAAGATGGGACATAAGAAGACTAAGGCAAGAACTAGTAAGTTACAGCTTAGCCTGCTCACCCATTCTCTCTGCTAAATTGATGCTGCTCCTTCAAGACAGAAATGCAGTTTCATTAATCAACACACCACAACAGATGCATTATTCTATCTTTAATATCTTTATAACTTGGTGTTTACTACACACCAGAGTCTATGTCATTACAACTGGATACAAAACATTAGATAGGAGTTTGAATTAATTGCTACCTTTGTATTTCAGCACTTTGGAAGATTGCTCTATGAGACAGTGTTAGAGAGTTACTTTTAAATGTTTTTAATATTGGTCTTTTGAATAAAAAGGTTAAGCAAAACAAACTTCTCATATTGGCAAGAAAGAAATTCCGGTTGGTTGATCTTGGGACATGTATATGATGGTGGAATGAGGTCATGTGTAAAAGGACAATTGTGGCCATTTCTATGTTGGGTTGAGAAGTAGCAAATTAAAGGAATTTCTTATGAACAGGTGGAACCTTCTAAAGGGTGTTAAATGTAGGAAGAACTGGTGTCATCGAGAATATAGGAGCAACATCTGATCCAGGAGAATGTATAAGCCAAACTCTCTCACACGATTTAGGGAAAGCTGTGGTTTAAGCGTAGAAGATAAAGTTACAAGGTAACAAAAGGGGTGCATTAGCTAGGGTTCTCTGGAGGAACAGAACTGATGAATGAATTTCTTTCTTTTTTTATTTTTTTATTATTTTTTTTGTTTGTTTTTCGAGACAGGGTTTCTCTGTAGCTTTTGGTGCCTGTCCTGGAACTAGCTCTTGTAGACCAGGCTGGCCTCGAACTCCCAGAGATCCTCCTGCCTCTGCCTCCTGAGTGCTGGGATTAAAGGCGTGTGCCACCACCGCCTGGCCTTGAATGAATTTCTATGCATTAAAAGAGAAAGTATTTGAGTGATTGTGGCCAAGCAGTCCAACAATGGCTGTCTCCCAATGGAAAGGCCAAGAATTGGTAGTTATTTGGTCTACAGGGCTAGAAGTCTCAGCTGGTTTTGTACATGGAGACTATAAATTCTGTACTTTGAAATCCTGAAGAAGTAATTCCAACACCAGCAAAGGAATGCCTTGGCAGCAGGAGGGATGAACTTGTCAGTGAGAGTGAAGACAAGTAGGTCAAAACTAAAAACTTCCTTCTACCAATTACTTTTACATAGGCTGCCACCAGGAGGTGTGGCCCAGATTTAAGGCAGGCCTTTCCATGTGAAATAATACAGATTTAGAGTAGTTTTCACACCTCAGATGGTCCAATCATGAATAGTCCTCCACATGTATGCCCAACTGCCTGGGTTTTAGTTGATTCAAGATGTGGTAGAGTTGATAACCAAGACTAACCAGCCCAAGGAGTAAGACCTCAAGAAGTTAGAGGTGAAGAAGAAAGCAAGGAGAATCAGGGATGGCAAGGAAGTCAAATCCATGACAAATAGAGATTCTAGATGCCTGCAGATGAAGAGGGTAAGTAGTGAGAAGTCCTTGTGGAAGGAAGCTGCTTAGAGAATTGCCTGAGGGATGAAGGATTGGCCTTGGCCTTGGTGGTTTACTTGCTTCAAGTTTTCCTGTTTTCCTTGCTTTCTCTTTATTTTTTAAAGCTTCTGTATCAACAACTCTCATTAACTGGGATATCCCAAGTGCATGCTAGATCCTGAGAACTTGAATGTACTTAATAACAAAACTACTGAGGAAGGCAGAAATGGTGAATGAAAGGAAAGCAGGGAGGGGGGCGGGGGAAGGAAGGAGGGGGACGAACCCCAGGATCGGGCTGCTTCAGTTTATACTATTTTTCTACCATTTTCTAGCTAATGACCTTGGGTAAATAGCCTGGCCCTTCCACGTCTCATTTCCTAAACTACAAAGTAAAGACAATAAGATTTCCTTTTTTTTTTATTTTTTATTGAAAAAAAAAATTCTGCCTCCTCCCAGCCTCCCATTTCCCTCCCCCTCCTCCCGCCCCTCTCCCCCTCCCCCCTCCTCTCTCCCTTCCCCCACTCCTCTCCCCCCTCCCTCTCCAGTCCAAAGAGCAGTCAGGGTTCCCTGCCCTGTGGAAAGTCCAAGGTCCTCCCCCCTCCGTCCAGGTCTAGGAAGGTGAACATCCAAACTGGCTAGGCTCCCACAAAGCCAGCACATTACGTAGGTTCAAAACCCCGTGCCATTGTCCTTGGCTTCTCATCAGCCCTCATTGTTCGCCATGTTCAGAAAGTCCGGTTTTATCCCAAGCTTTTTCAGTCACAATCCAACTGGCCTTGGTGAGCTCCCAATAGATCAGCCCCACTGTCTCAGTGGGTGGGTGCACCCCTCGTGGTCCTGACTTCCTCGCTCATCTTCTCCCTCCTTCTGCTCCTCATTGGGACCTTGGGAGCTCAGTCCGGTATTCTTTTTTGGGTTTATTGATACAGGTTGGAGATTATATTAACACTAAATGATTTATTTCTTATGAAAAAGCCATAGAAGGAAGTCTTATTTTGGTGCTCCAACCTGTATTATCCTTGCTACCAAGTTCAAAGTTGGTGTTACCGACACCATGACAGGCATTTTTTTCCCTATCGTGCTTGTTAGAAACTTTCAACTACTCCCTATGATAAACCCAAAAGAGAATAATTGCACAAACTGAGGAACATCCGTACAAGCTAATGTAGCTCTGCGGGGCTCTTTCTTCCCTAAGAGCTGTCCTGATCTGAAGTGATATGGGGTCATGTGAGATCGATGCTCCTCGAAAATGCTTTTCCGGGTGTTTGGCAGCTCTTAGCTCCTCTTCTCTAGCACCCATTTTTCATCGTGGGTCCTCCTGGATCCTCAAGTTGTGGACTTTATTTTCTTAAGGCACGTAAACCTGGTTTGGATAAGGTAAAAGAGAAGGGATGAGAGTATAATATATAAGTCTGTAACCTAGATATTTCCCTATAAAGACAACTTCCTGCAGAAACTCAGGTAAGATGCTTTTAAGTTACAATAGAGCTGAATAAAACAGTCCCCAGCTCTCACTGAATGGAGAATTTATCAAGCTGCATTAAAAAAAAAAAAAAAAAAAAAAAAAAAAAAAAAAAAAAAAAAAACCAAACCACTCCTTTTGTGGAACTAGCCAGAGTCTAGGGAGCCATGTTCATATCCATAATAATGAAACTAGATAAGGGTGCAGGACTCAGATTCTGCCCATCAAAACAAACCACCCAGCACCGTGTGAAAGGCTTTGATAAGCAGCCTGGGAAGACAGTTTATGTAGCCCATTTGTCATTGAATACAGTTCCATCCTTAGCGCAACATTTAAACAGCTTGATTTAGAAAAAAAAAAAAAAATCAATAGTCCTTGGGTAAGAATGGTATCAGAACAATAATCTTCAATTTAGCATTAAGGGCTCCCCCATCTCTTTTTCTTTAAACCAACTGGCCCATATCATAGTAAATTCCAGCAATGACTGTCCTTTGTTCAGAGACCCATTCTTGCTTGCTTTGTCATGTGACAAAGGCATAGCCTCTCTTCTTCCTTCCAGTCTTCTGTCCTTCCTCCCTTCTTTCTTTTCTTCCTTCAGTCATCCTTGCTTCCTTCCTTCTTATTCTTTCTCTCTTGTGTTTTTCAAACTTGATTATATCTGATAAAAACCTTACTCAAGACTAAAAAGCATTGCAGAATTTTTCAGGAACTAACTCTAATCGGGAACATTGCTGGAAAGCCCTACACCAATATGGTTTGTTTGGTGGGCAGATTTCATAACCAAAGGAGAGAAATATTTTTAAATGCAATTTGCTCAGAGTGGAAATCTGTTATGCGATAAATAAATGGAAAATAACAATGATGTATAGCTAACTACTCTATGCAAGGAAAAATTCTATTGTGGCATCTCACTCTTTTAGAAATAGAAATAATGGTAGTTGGCGACTGCATTTTCCAGTCTGTTCCTCATCTTTTTCATGTGAACAGAGCTGACCCTCTGGAGCTCCGTACTAGTATCTGGACTATTGGTTTCTCAACTGAAGCGATAATATCCTAACAGTTAGAATTTGTATCCTTAAGTTCAGGACTTTCAAATCTTGGTGACTGATCCTAGCTTTGGGAAGCAAGTTTAAAATATGGCCTATCTGGAAACAACTGATAGAGGAGGGATGATAAAAATACATGTTGCAAAGTTACAATGACTTCAGTATAAGACTGGAGGAAATGAAATTTTTCTTCTAACATAAGCAATTCTAAATCTCATTTTACTAGAAGGAGTTTCGATTCCAGAGCTATTATTCTACCAACAATGATTCTCTCTCTATTGTGTTTCAAAAGATCAATCATCTTTAAAAATCTGTAATTTTTATATGTATGTATACATATGTGTATATATGCACATGCATGCAGGTACTCTTCAGGCAAGAAAAGGGCACAAATATAAAGAAAAAGACGCCATGAATTGGAGAAGGAGGGAGGACATGGGAGGGGTTAAAGGAAAGAAAGGGAAGGAAAAAAATAATACAATTATATTTTAATTTAAAAATAAAAATATAAAAAGAGAGCATTAGATCCCTTGTTTCCCAGGAGCTGAAGTTACAGGTGGTCATTAGCTGCCCAACAATGCTGTTTGGAACCTAACTCTGGTCCTCCTTAAAGAACAACAAATGCTCATAACCACTGAGTCAGCTCTCCAGCCCCAATACTAATAATCATCTTATGAAGTACACTCAAGAGTACTCGCAAAAGAGAAAGAGTTTATTCCCTTAAATCTACCAACAGATGGTAGAATGGGGCAGAGTCAAAGTATGATAACCCCACCACACACACTTGCATAGTATAAAGCTAGAACAATCAAAGCAATGCAAATCTTAAAAAAACAAAACATGACTACAGTGACCTGTTTGGATCTGTACCACGGAGCTAAAGATCTGCTTTTTCAGAAATCTACTTTTTCTTAGTAGGCAGCTGCCATCCCATCTGAGATGCTGCTACGCCTACAAATAAGGTTTCATGCTTCTGTCTCCTTATAAGTAACCTCTCCCTCTGAGGTTAGTAAGTAACAGCAGCGGGCTAGAACTAGTCCACACATGTTGATTAGAGTTAATTGTTCTGTTTTTAGGATTTTATAATGTATTATTAAAAATTAAAGTATATGAAATTAGAATTTAGAATTAAATTTAAAAATTGCTCTTGATTTGGCAGAGGATCTCAGATATGCCAGGCTGGTCTCAAAGTTGGTATGCAGCTGAAGATGACTTTGAACTTCAGGTCCTCCGCCTCCACCTCGTGAATGCTGGGATTCGAGGCATGTGACGCCATGCAGCTATTGATGCAGCACTGAGGATATACCACAGTGCCCTGCGCACCCTAAATAAGTACTCTACCAATTGAAGTACATCCCTGCCTTATTTTTTTAAGGTAACAAATATCGAGAGCTTTTTACACACTAGTTATTCTAAATACAATGTGCAGCTATTTGCGCTCACTGTCTGCATTCATTTTATCTGTATGGTAGAAATAGCACATATTCATGAGCTACCTAACATTCAGTAATGATAGGTCAATAACTTGAAATCAACCATGATCGTTTGCATCATAGAAATTGGCAAACACATAAAGGTAGGGGAGATAGGTGCTAAATGTTTTCTATCACACCCTGGAAATGAAACCATGAATAGATGTCAACCGCTTTGCCAATACATGACAAAATAATTACTTATGTTTACATGACTGGCCAGTGGGACATTTTGCCATCAACTAGCTATTTTTATAATGTTATGAGCTTTGATACTCAGAAGTAAACCCCCTCATTCTTTTTATCACCACTGAAAATTGTAAATCAGCAGCAATAAAGAATTTAAATTAGGTTTCAACAAGAAATAAAAGCTATGCCAATCAACTATGTGGGTAGCACTTCATATTGTTAGAAAAGTAGTAAGGATATGATACTCATAAATCTATTGTATGAATATATCAGAGATGGAAAAAAGCTATCACTGGGGAAAGGACATAAATTGTGCTATGAGAAAGAAATGTACCAAAATAAGGAAATGTGCTGCCTGGGTTCATAATTTGATGAGAATGTCATCTCTGTTTTTGCTGAGTGGTGGTTGCTTGTTTCTAACAGACAAAAAGCTTTATTAAAGAATAGGGATTTATTGTGGGAGACTGATTTAGTGAGTTTCTAATGGAAGTCAGGTCCATCCATGGAGGAGAAGTCCACTGTCTGGTGTCTTTCCATTTAGTTTGCTTCACTAGGGAAGTCATGAAGTGTTTCTACTTTTTTTCAGTCCACAATAAGCTTCAAAGAAGTATCCATGCTGCTTAATTCTTAGATCCCTACTCCTCAGTCCTTGTCACACAGTTAAACTTTCCTTCATGATGATTAGTGCTAATCTTAATGACATTTTCACTTATTAGTGTGTGTGTGTGTGTGTGTGTGTGTATGTGTGGTCAGGGTCCAGCAACAGAGATCACAAATTCCAGAGTAAGGGCGTGTGGATTAGACATACTAGGCAGGAGGAACAGAGATACAAAGGAAATAGACAGAGACACAGAATAGAGTCGGGAGGGCTTTCTAGTGAATGCTATCCGGGAAATGCTAGCCTGGGAATGCTGAACTTGCCCTCATTTATTTGCCATATGCTTATATACCCCAATCCAAAAAGGGCAGGGGGGAGAAGGCAAGAGACTGCTTTAACATGACACAAAGAACCAACAGAGCAATTACCTCTTCAACACCCGAAGAATCAAGCAACTATATCCTGAGTTAAGTATTCTGTTGCTTAGGCAGGACATGAAGGGACCACACCTTAGGCCAAGCATCCTGTAGGCAGCCTCTCCTTGGGCCAAACCTCCTGTCCTTGAAGGAGCAGGAATAGGGCTGACCTCTCTGATACCCTAGGTCAAGGTATCCTGTTACTACCCACACCTTAAGTCAAACCTCTGGTCAATAACCTTGAAGGAGCAAGAATAGGACTCAAATCTCTGACCTTTAAGCAAGGTGAAACGGACCCACTTCTGTATGCTCCCACAGTGTGTCTGTGTGTGTTAACAAGAGTTGTAGGGCAAAATTTCAGCCAGTGAAAAATGAAGTGCTAAAGATAAATAATAACTTTAATTTTTTTATTTGTATGGGTGTGTATTTGTATTTGTGGATTCACTCATCTTTGTGTGACCATATGGAGATTAGAGGATAACATTGGATATATTCTTCATCACCTTATTTTTCTGAGACAGGATCTCTCACTGAACCTGGAGCTCACTATGTAGGCCAACTGGCTGACCAGCAGGTGTGTAGGATCCTCCTATTTTGATTCCGTGTATGCATGCCACCCTGCCTGGCTGTGCCATAGATGCTGGGGATCTGAGCTCAGATCCTCCTGTTCACATGGAAAATACTTTACCCACAGAGACAATCCGCCAGTCCCATTAACCAACATTTTAAAAAAATAAAAATTCATGCAGAAAATCTATACATTAAAAAGTGTCAGACTCTGAAATAAGATAGGAGCACATGTTTTATAAGGCATGGTACTCTCATTAGTAAGCCAGGCTCCCAAACTGATGCCCTTGTTCTTTTGTCTTTTGTGAGTTTGCTCCATTATCTATTTCTTCTTTCCTAACAGTTTACTCTCTTCTTCCGCATTCTCATTCATTGCTCAAAGCCTACAACTATGCTAGGCTCAAATACATTTAAAGTGAAACACAAAAGCACAAGGCAAGAGCAGCCTTTTCTCAACTGTCTTGATTTCTCTCTGGTTATCAATTTCCTCATTTCTTCCTTTTTGAACCAAAAATGTTTCAGGAAAGTAATTCATGTCTAAATAGTGTTTCCTCGCCAAACAATCTTGTTTTATCTTCCTAAGAAGTCTCTTCTCCTTTGACTTCTGTGACTCCGTATTTCTGCCATTTCTATTGTACCTCCAAGCGCCCCTTCTCGTCTGCCCTTCCTGAAAACGGTAATTTTAAGGAGCATATGTCAGTCCTCTCCACCCTCCATTGCTGACCCTATTGCCTCCCATAACTTAAGTGCATTGTCACCATTGCTAGCACAGATTTCTGCTTATCAAACACCCTGATCACTTTAGCCACTTTCTGGCTTTTGCAAACGCACCATGAATGAGTTGAAATTATTCACTTCTGCCTCAGCCCTTTTGCGTTGCATTGCATGCGTACTGCATGCCACTAGGACTCCAACAAAGAAGCTTGGAGTCCTCCCTTTTGTCTGCTGCTCCGAAGCTGCCATTTAACATGGGCCCACAAGACCTGCAGCACTCCCTGTATCTGTAAAGATATCCTGCCACAATCTAAGATCACGCCATCACATTTGTGCTTCCTGCTCTCCTCTGCCTCCTCTCCTCACTTCTCTGTGTCTCCATGGTAGCCTGAGCTTCTCTTCCTCCAGACACTCCCATAGCTCTCCCACCTTTGTTCTCTCCCCTTGTGCTGATGGCTCTCTATCTTGGAGAGTTTTCCTAACCACCATCACATTTAAACTGCGAAAGATGGGCTCTTTCGCTCCTATTTTGTGATTCTCCTGCCCTCTTTCATTTTGGTTTTTAGCATTTATAACACAGTTGACATATGTTTGACATTTGTTTTAGTAACTTTCCTTGTTTCTGTGATAAAGTGGATGACAGAAATAACCTAAAGAGGAAAAATTTATCTTAGCCCATGGTTCAGTAAGTTTATTTCATTATGCCTCAGAGATCATTGTGGGGCAGGCCATTGCACATCATGGTGGAAAGAGAGCAGAGGAAGAGGAAATATACATGAGGGGATTTGGAGAAGATAAAACAGGAAAAACATTTTCACAGTAGCCCCCTTACTCTTATGAAGGCCCAATCATTTTTTAATTTATTAGATTTAAAAAAAATTCCAAGTTCCCTCTCCTTCCCCTCCTCTCATTCCTCCACACACCCTCTGACCCCACCCCCATCCAATCCTCAGAGATGGCAAGGCACTTTGCTTTGTGGAAGGTCCAAGGCCCTCCCTACTATATCTAGGCTGAGCAAGGTATACATCCAAAAAAAAAAAAAATAGGATCCCAAAAAGACAGTACAAGCAGTAGGAATAAATTCTGATGCCACTGCCAATTGCCCTGCAGTCTGCCCTATCCATACAACTCACCCACATTCAAAGGGTCAAGTTTGATCCTATGCTTGTTCCTTCCTAGTCTGGCTGGAGTTGGTGAGCTCCCATTAGCTTAGGTAAACTGTTTCAGTGGGTGAACCCACCATGGTCTTGACCTCTTTGCTCATATTCTCATCCCTCCCACTTTTCAACTGGACTTTGGGAGCTCAGGCCAGTGCTCCAGTGTGGGTCGCTGCCTCTGTTTCCATCAGTTTCTGGATGGAAGGTTTTATGGTGATATTTAAGATACTCATCAGTCTGACTACAGGGCAAGTCAAGATCAGGTCCCCCTCCTCTATTGATGAAACCCCAATCTTATTATAACCTCCTCATAATGCCATTAAATTACGAGTTCATCAAGGGATCAGAGTTTTCATCATCAAACGATCCTTGGAAATACCTTTATGGGCAAATCCAAAGATTTATTTCACTACTCTAGGGGACTTTCAATCCAATTAAGTTGACAAAGGAGATTAATCAAAATACTATATGAATGTACAGTTCTTTTTAAACCAAGTTTTGCTTTTTAGTTTATGTTTTTAATTTAGTTTATGTGTATCAGAGTTTTTCTGAATGTGTGTATGTTCGCCATGTGTGCACCTGGTCCCAAAGAGGCTGAAAGATGGTGTTGGATTCTCTGTAGCTGGAGCTACAGATGATTGTGAGCTTCTCTGTGGACACTGGGAGCTTAACCCAAGTCCTCCATGGAGTGCTTGTAACCACTGAGCCATCTCAGTGGTCTCTGGAATGCACATTTATTGAGAAGACAGACCGTTTTGATAACAAGCTCCTCGGACCTATAACTGTGGTTGTACAATATAAATTTGTTAAGTGAATGATTAATTTGATGATATCTATTTATTTAACTTTTTGGGTGCTATATTGAGACATGGTTCTGCATGCCCAAGTCTTCTTAAAACTGCTCTGTGGCTCAGCCTCTCTAGAAACAGACTTAGAAGCCTAGGGTTGTTTCTTTACATCTGATGTCTCTATTAGTTTCTCCTTTTGCATAGTCAGTGAATATTTATTTAATCGGTTCCTCTGATAGGTCTGCCCAGTGTAGGGTGCTTGATATCCTCTCTGCTCCAAATGTCATATCACCAGCCTAAATTTTTACAGCTGTCTGCTACTTGATCTTCTTGATTATGGTCAAGTTATCCTTCATAATTCTTCTCCATGCTATTGCCAGATCAAATTTTCAAGTTAACCCAAATTGATCATCACTGTAAAGCTTTTCTTAATCATTTTAGTAGCATTACTTGACTTTGGTCCCTCACTGTACCTCCCCTGTGCCACAGTCACCATGGTTATCATGGCACATAGCTGGTGACACCTTACTACATGCATTTACACATCTGTATTCTCTCACTCACTAATAACAAATGTCTTTTATTTGCCCCAACTCTCTTTTATCCTCAATGCTCAACATAGTGTGTGTGCCTTAGGGTTTCTATTGTTGTGAAGAGACACCATAACCACAGAAACTTCAGGAAAACATTTAATTTACAGCTTAGTGTGTTATCATCAGCGTGGGAAATGGAGTTGTAAAGGCAGACATGGTGCTAGAGTAGGAGCCGAGAGTTTTCTATCTTGATGTACAGGCAAAAGAAAGTGATCAGTCTCGCTGGGCATAGCTTGAGCATAGGAGATCTCAAAACCTGCCCCCACAGTGAAACATTTCCTCCACCAAGCCATACCTACTCCAACAAGGCCATACCTCCAGAGAGTGCCACTGCCAATGAGCTTATGAGAGCCAATTATATTCAAATGACCACAGTGGAGTATCCTTGAATGCCTGATTGATGCAATGTAAGCAAATAATGTGTTATCTAATTGTCAATATTTATATTAAGCTTTATGTATTTATACTACCTTAAATTTTCTGTCTTTACATCTTCATATCACAGGTAAAAAGCAAGCATTACTTCCTCTCTCTAGGAGAGGGAAGATTTGATTTGTATTTGTTTCCTAAAATTAGCTTGTGCCCAAAACTGGGTTGATAACATCGAGTCTGGTGTGAAGATTATTAAATTGACTGCTGAAGGAGTAATCAAAATAAAAAAAATAGAAACATTCTTTGTTTTCAAGGTCCAAACTAACTGAAGGAAGAGACAATGCCCAAAGAAAATAAATACATCACACTTTTGAATGGTATTAAAATCCGGCCTCTCAGATATTCAAACAAAAAGGAGATGTGCTGAAGGGGTGTGTGGTGGCCAGACTGGAACTTACCATGGGAGATAAACATCCCTGTGGGGTGACCACTGCTGTACCTAGAGGGCTGGGCCCAGAGGGTGACAAGTCATCTGTTTCAAGCCTGCAGTGCTGCCTACTGGCCATGGGTATGCCAAGGTCATGCAGCAAAATACAGCATCCTGGCAGTTTGGACCTAACTCTCATTTCCACGCTGTACCTGGAGGGAGGAAAGGCAAGGCAGAACACAAGGAAATGATGCTCAGATCTTCATGAGTACTCTGGGTACTCTAGGCTCAGCTCAGAAGGAGGCTCCTAAGCAGAACTGACAACTGGCCTCCAGAACGAAACCAAAAGTCTACTAGTGATTCAAGTTCAAAACTGTGATAGTCAGGTGTTCTGGGTAATGATTGTGTCCAAAAAGAATGTATCAGGGAGATAAACTAACATTTATAAGTGAGTTTGGAAGTCGTCGGATGATTCTGTGGGTTTAGAATGGTTCATTCAAACCCTTCCCCTCAATTCATCCTTGTAGAATCACAAGATAGATTGCAATATTCCATTTTTATTAGGGGAAGCAATTGTGGAAAAAAAAAGGTCCACATTAAATGTTTATTTATATGAGGTTGGATATTTTAATTCTGCTTGTTCCAGTGCCAGGAACGAGGCTGATCGAGTAGACACTTGCCCTTTTCTTGCATCTGTCAGGCTTTGACCATCTCCTTTCTTCTTGGCACAGTAAAACATTTCCTCTTGAGATATTTTCGCCCTAACTCTTGAATCAGACAAGCAATCCTGGACTGGATGATTGGATCATTCTTTTAAAGTGACGGATGAGCATGCTGTCAGGGTGCTAGGTTAGACTATCACAGAGAAAGCAGATAAGAACTACACACATATGGGTGCAGCCATGCATTTTCTGTGTGTTTATCTACATCTTTATCTGTATGCATCTGCTAATGTAGTGAAAAGCTGAACTTCAAACTGATACCTGAGATTCTGAACCACTGCCACAGGATTCATG
This sequence comes from Microtus oregoni, assembly GCF_018167655.1. NCBI lineage: Eukaryota > Metazoa > Chordata > Mammalia > Rodentia > Cricetidae > Microtus > Microtus oregoni. The sequence continues at coordinate 24,444,856 of NW_024543060.1, forward strand.
CTGGCCCACACCATCTCTTTTCCCAACAGTGAGAAATCACACCATTATTATCCACAGTATATTTCAGTATATTTTATTTATTTCAGTAATACTAAGTACACAAAAAGTAGTCATTAAACTACTATTCACACTCCAGTTATTTGGCGGGGGGGGGGGTGAGAGTAGTAACTTAATTGCATTAGCAATTTAATACCTAACAATATTTATATGAAGGGTTTTATTTCCTTAGCCATGAAACACGGATTCAAACACTGCTGTCCATATGTGTTGCAATGTATATATCCATGCTGGTATTCTCTACTTATCTATTTATTTCATCATGTATGATTAGCATTATCATGATAATACAGTTCATAGCATATTGGTGTATATATAAGTTCTTGTATGCCTGCTTCTGTGTGTGTACTGTGCACACATGTGTACATGTGGCAGAGGTCAACACCAGATTCCTCCTCAGTTGCTCTCCACCTAACTTTTGGAGACAGGCTTTCTTTCCGAAGCTGAGGCTCCCTCATTCAGCTGGACTGGCTGGCCAGCAAGCCCTGAAGGATCCTCTTGGTTCTACGATTTCAGTGCTGGGATTGCATGCACACGTCACTGCACCTGGGCTTTTTACATGAGATGTGAGGCATCAGACATAGGTCCTTGTGTGGCAAGCCCACAACTAAACCATTTATTTCATCATCTCATTATGTTAAGAACATCCTATTTTTTTTAAAGGTGTAACTCAGAGAAGTCTCTTCTTACTCTCTCCCGTGTTCCCACTTTCCTGTTTTCTTCCATTTGATACATTCAGTCCCTACTCATAAACTTCAGATAACCGATCTTACTATGGCTCATTCCTTCTCAGTTTTCACAAATGAGAAGGTGCCTGTGTATATTTTTAGACTGTATTATACACAATCTGATACTGATGGAGGAAGGTCATTGGTTAAGTAAAAACAAACTGCTTGGCCCTCATTGGTTAGAAGATAGGTGGGAGGAGTAAACAGAACAGAATGCTGGGAGGAAGAGGAAGTGAGCTCAGACTCCACAGCTCTCCTCTCGGGAGTAGATGCCTCAGGAGAGATGCCATGCTCCCAGCTCCCAGGCAGACGCTCGTGATGAAGCTCCGACCCAGGATGGACATAGGCTAGAATCTTCTCAGTAAGCGCACGTAGGGGCGCTACACAGATGATTAGAAATGGGCTAGATTAATACGTGAGAATTAGCCTAGAAGAGGCTAGATAGAAATGGGCCAAGCAGTGATTAAATGAATACAGTTTGTGTGTTGTTATTTCGGGCATAAGCTAGCCAGGCAGCCGGGGTGCTGGGGACGCAGCCCCGCCGCCCTTATTACTACATGATACTCTCTTTGCATTCAAGATTTTTCACTTAAAATCCTATCCTAGAATTAATAAATAATAGCAACTGAAGACCATTTTTTTAAAATATTTATTTATTTATTATGTATACAATGTTCTGTCTGTGTGTACACCTGAAGGCCAGAAGAGGGCACCAGACCTCATTACAGATGGTTGTGAGCCACCATGTGGTTGCTGGGAATTGAACTCAAGACCTTTGGAAGAGCAGGCAATGCTCTTAACCTCTGAGCTATCTCTCCAGCCCCCTGAAGACCATTTTCATGTCAATCTCTTAGGGAAGGAACACAGTATAGTCAGGCACCCTTTTAGCACATGAGTGTCTTGGCTCTTTGAAATCTTTTGAAGTTACAGATAAAGCTGAAGCAACCCCAGTGTGTGTGTGTGTGTGTGTGTGTGTGTGTGTGTGTGTGTGTGTGTTTCCATGTTGTTGGAGCTGATTGGAGGAAGGATTACCTGGTAAAAGGTAAACACGTATATAATTTCGTTACACTTCTGTGGGATGTATGTACACTGTGTGAAGATGTATTGCTGTGACTGGTGTAATAAATAGTTTAATGCTAGGCAGGAGGTATAGGTGAGACTTCCCAGCAAAGAAAGAACTCTGGGAAGAAGAAAGACGGAGTCGCCAGCAGACATGGAGAGGAAACAGGAGGTGAAAGATGAAAAAGGCATAATGCCACGTAGTAGAACATAGAATAAGCTATGCAGGCTAATTTAAGTTAGAAGAGTTAGTTGAGACAAAGCCTAAGTGAAAGGCTAAGCTTTCATAATTAATATTACGTTTCTGGGTCATTATTTGTGAGCTTGTGGTGGATGAGAAAGCGTGCTATGTTACAGATTGCTGAATCCCCACTAAAATGGTTGTACTAGTTTTCCTTTTCATAAGCATTGTATTAAAAGTGCCTGTTTGAAAGAATTAACCTGAAGCATACAGGGTAGCTAACCTGGTACTTGTACTAGCAAAAATAAGATGAGAGACGTTGCTTCTAAAACATGAGGACCGACTCCCTAATGAAAGGAGCCCTGACCTCTATATGTTCACTATGTCCTTCATGTACATATGTCATACATATACACACATGCATACATAAAGAATTATGACACAAACACATTTCCACAGATTTACACACAGAAACACACAGAGACAGAGACATACACAGAACACACTCCAGATACATACACATAGAGACACACAAACATTTCACAGGTACAAACATGCATAGACACACCAGAGATACACACACACATAGTGCCTATTTTTCCTCAGCCTGGCCAACAGAATTGCTCTCATACAACACACATTTTACTGTTATTCTAATTAGATTCTAGTTTTTTTTTTTAATTTTATTTATTTATTTATTTATTTTGTTTTTCAAGGCAGGGTTTCTCTGTAGCTATGGAGCCTGTCCTGGATCTAGCTCTTGTAGACCAGGCTGGCCTTGAACTCACAGAGATCCCCCTGCCTCTGCCTCCAAAGTGCTGGGATTAAAGGCGTGCGCCACCACCGCCCAACCTAGATTCTAGTTAGTTAACAGTAAGTTTGGATTTTGAAAAATATTATGGGCCATTTTTATGTCTTTTGGGGAGAACTGTCTATTGCATCATTTCTCTCCCTTTTTTTCTATTAAGTTCTCAGTCCTTTGTCCCCGAATTTTCAATACAACTGTCACCAATATGCTGCTCACCTGATACATTAAAAAACATTTCAGGTTAACTTATAGATAGTGACTTTAGAGCACACAGTATTTACTTTCTCGGTTGCTGTGATAAAACACTGACTGAAAGCAACGAGAAAGGAAAACGTAAATTCATCTTGCAGGGTCTAGTCCACCAGAGAGAGAACTCAAGGCAGACACTCAAGGCAGGCTCTTAAAGCAGAAACACAGAGGAGTGCTACTTAATGGTTTGCTTCCCCTGGCTTGCTCAGCAACCATTTTTATATAGTCCAGGCTCACCTTCTTAGGGATGGTGGGGCCCTTCTACATCAAGTAGTAATCAAGAAAATGCCCCCACAGACATGCCTATAGGCCAATCTAATGGAAGTAATTCCCCTGTCACAAAGCACTTTACTTATTTTATTATAGTTCTAATTTTGGCATCTTACAAACACAATTCCAGTCACCATGTGGCTAAGTGACATAGCAGAGCCCCACCACCACTTCTACCCCCACCTTGACCTTGCCAAATTCACAAAACTACCCACATGACTCCTTCAAGCAGTATTTACTTCATGATCACAAACAAAATACTTCATAAATAAATAATATGCTGATTTGACCATTCTACAGCTCTGGTATTCGTAAGTGAAGGATCTCTATTCAAGGTAATAAGTAAATAAGTGAGACCAGTAGTGGTGTGGGGGGGTCCTTCTGTCTATGTGTTGTTTTTATTGGTTAATGAATAAAAAAACCTGGCTTCTCCTATAGCATGGGAGGAGGGAGGCAGAGTTAGAGAGATACCATGGAGCCACCACCAGAGATGGATGTGCTGAAACTTTGCTGGTAGGCCATGACCTCGTGGTGATGCACAGATTAATGGAGATGGGTTAAATTAAGATGTAAGAGTTAGCCAATAAGAAGCTAGAGCTAATGGGCCAAGCAGTGATTTAATTAATACAGTTTCTGTGTGATTATTTCAGGGCTAAGCGGCCACAGAGTCGAATAGTGGAGAAGATGAAAGTATATCATGAAGCAGCTTCTCTACTATCAGGAAATAAAAAGTTCAGACATGCAACTTCTGGACAAAATTTGGGTTTCCTTTAAAGTCCTTACTGCTTATGAAAGAATAAATAAAGACTTTTTAAATTTTTCAGATGATATAAATCAAGGTTTTTGTTTAAGGACAAAACCACAATAAACAAGAGAAGCAGTGCATATGAGTCTGACAAGGTTAGAAATAAGTGCGTGGGAAACTGTGGCATGTGGTTAATCTTAGAAAACCCATAATAATATTCACTGGAGAAGGACACTGGGATTCTAACCATGAAGAGACCCAAGAGCATAAACTTGTAGGCTTGGGAATAACAGACTAGCACTAATACTAAGTAGATCCTCTGATAATAGGAGAAATCCTAGTATAATGATGCATATTTAGCGTAAGAAATGAGAAACAAAAGACTACTACTACTAATAATAATAAACCATATTAAGGGCATGGACCATCCTTATGAAAGGTCACACATGCAATGTAGTTTTGCTTTGTTTTTTTCTTTCTTGACTCACACATGAAAAGAAATCTACTTTTGAATTTATTTAGGCTCTACACTTTTATTCTATTTATAGTTGACAAGTTTTATACATTTATTTGTGCTTTTTATAAGGATCTGTGTTGTTAAGTTTGTTGGGTACTACAACACTCCCTCCCTCTACCAAGCCTTATATAATGCCTTTTATTTACTGATGAAACTGAAGTAGAATGTACCTCATTTTGAATTCAGCTGACTATATCACTGCTGCAACATATAATTTGATCTTAAGTCTATGAAATCTTCTAGAATTGTGGCAAAGATACAGAATAGATACTGACAAGTGTTTTTTCCAGAAGTGCAAGAGGAGATTTTAGCCTTTATTGTCTATATGCTTTGTCACCCCTCTTCAATTCTGTTTCTGTACTGGAAAAGGAATCCTAAACAATATACTAATAAATTCTTCATATGCTATTCTTTCTTTCTTAATTTATTTATTTGCACTCAAGAATCTAATGAATGTACTATTTAATTTAAATGAGTCTATTTAATATCTGCTATCTTATTTTTACTGCAATACATTTCTTTTTTAATTATTTTTATGGAGCTATGTATTTTTCTCTGCTTTTCTCCCTTCTTCCCCCCTTTCTTTCTTTCCTTCTTTCCCTCTCCCATGGTCCCCACACTCCCAATTTACTCAGGAAATCTTGTCTTTCTCTACTTCCCATGTACATTAGATTCATGTATGTCTCTCTTAGGGTCCTCTTTGTTGTCTAGATTCTCTGGGGTTGTGAATTGTAGGCTGGTTTTTCTTTGCTTAATGTCTAAAAACCACTTATGAGTGAGTACATATTATATTTGTGTTTCTGGGTCTTGATTACCTCACTCAATATGATATTTTCTAGATTCATCCATTTGTCTGCAAATTTCAAGATGTCATTATTTTTTTCTGCTGTGTACCACATTTTCTTTATCCATTCTTTAGTCAAGGGGCATTTAGGTTGTTTCCAGGTTCTAGCTATGACAAATAATGCTGCTATGAACATAGTTGAGCACATGTCCTTGTGGTATGACTGAGTGTTCTTTGGGCATATACCCAAAAGTGGTATTGCTGGGTCTTGAGGAAGGCTGTTTCCTAATTTTCTGAGAAATCACCATACTGATTTTCAAAGTGACTGTACTAGCTTGCACTCCCACAGCAATGCAGAAGTGTTCCCTTTACACCACATCCTCTCCAGCATAAGCTGTCATCATTCTTTTTGATCTTGGTATGCTATTTCTGTCATTACAATACAACACTGGCTAGGAGCTTAAACTGCAGGAATTTATTTTCTCACGTTTGTTGAAGTTAAAGCCCAAGATTAAGGTGCCAGCAAAGCCTGTTTCTCATAAGGGTTTTCTCTCCATGCTTGTAGTCCAGACTGTTTCCTCATGTGAGGGAGAGAGATTGAGGGAGCTTGCTGATATTTCTTGACCCACACTGGTCTCCCCACAGTCCCGCCACTACCACTTCATTTAATGCAAATTACTTCCTTTTAAATATAGTCACACTGGGGATTAAGTCTTCAGCACCTCCCTTGGGGAGAAGATACACAAACGTTCAATCCGCAACACTGGCTCAAGAGAGCTTCATTTATAAGATCTAGTGGTGCTGGTTGGAGCAGAAAGAAAGAGCCATGTGAAGACCCGGAGATGTGAAAGAACACTTCCAAAAACTAGGAAGATGAGGTAGGTCAGTGGCGTGCAAAGTAAAGGGACAGGAAACCTGAGTGATGTCACCTGCCTGACATAGGGGGTTAGGTGCTGGGTTGGGATTTCTGTTCACACTTCCTTATCTCCTAAGAGGACACCATCTACAGCAAGCTTGGGGGCCAACTAGCTCTTAGTTCAAACATCTACAAGTTATTTTCCAATTATGATCACAAATATGATTCTCTCCTCAACTGAGAAACAAGTTTGCGTCCATTCATCCATCAGATAAATATGTATTGAGAAAAGAAAAGGATAAGAAGGTAACGTTTTCTCTCTAAGATTTGCAGTCTAAGAAGCAACAGAAAGAGTTCTTGCAAACGGAAGTTCATCATCTCTGCTGAGCTGCGTGATGGCATTGGATGTTCAGAAGAGGGATCTTTGTGAAGACTGCAACAAAGAAACTTGGCCTAGAATGAGGGTGCGAGGAGGAGGCTTCCCTGAGAAAGCTTTCTTCTTTTTTCCATCCTGAATCCTTAAGAGGCTCCAACTTGGTTAAAATTCTCTCTTCCTAGTGGCAGAGCTGACGGAATGTCCTTGGTCACTCAGATAATAAATTTCTGTTGTCTCCGGTTGGTTCTACTGCTGGTCAGGGTTAAAATCTCCGAAGAAATTGTCGTAAGATCTCAAATTCCACAGCGGCCGTGCTCGTCTTCCTTGTGTTGCACTTTTCTGAGGGGACCTCTGGCCTGTGCCTTTCTCTGCCCTGGATTTAGACAACATCGTTCCTAGAGCATAGCAAATGTATTTCATTGCTGCTTCAGAAAACCAAACGGCCTGGGGGAACATGCAAAAATGAAAACAAAACTACCGCATGAAGGTATATGGACCTAGAAATAGCACGGAAACAGAAGGGCATTGCCTGGCCTGGCACTCCTGTAGCTCCGCCCCTTTCTTCCTCACCACGCTGGGGTTAGTTGTCTGGGAGCAGTCTGGGAGTACTCTGTACCACTTCAGCTTTCACAGCATCACTGACATTCTGCTTTCTTCTGTACACACGTGCCTGAGGGGGGTTCTTCTTTGCTCCTAGTTTCTCTTCTTGGGTGATAACTGCAACATGCCAAACTAGGTACTTCCTGTACTTCCCAATCTATCAAACAGCTTGGGCCTATGCAGTTCCCTTTTCTGGAATGGATTCCCTCTGTCTTTTTACCTGAAGAACTCGGGTTTAGCTGATAAATATATCATGACGTTTGTTGGGTGATCCCAGGCTCCCTTTAACTGAAAACCCTGAAGGATGGGGTCAGGCCTGCTCTGCGCTCTCACGGCTCACTCTGTAACCTGAGGGCTTTTGCTCCACTGTGTCATTACATTGTAATCAGTGTTCGCGGCCTCTCCCCCACCCCGCCACCACTCTGAGACTATGACTGATCCAGATCTAGGGTAATTATGTCTTACTCCTTGTGCCGCCGGTGCCTTCAGTATCTGCCACTCACCAGGCGCTGAAAAGTGTAAAAATAGGTTTGTTGACTATACTGTCTTATATGAATGATCATTGTGTATGATTTCAGCCATCCTGCTAATGAGAGGGGAGAAATGAAGGCACAAGGGTTGGGTGAAAAGTTTGCTTTTTTGCTGATTACCGTTCCATCTTAACTCCCTTAAAACTGAGAGGAGGTCATGATGAGTTTTCACCACCTAACCCAGGCCGACCGTAAGAGTTTTGCAATTATCAGGCTTTGTCTAGGCTGAACTCAGACATCTTCGAATTACAAACAACAGTTGGCTAATGGGACGTCGTCAAGTTTGCTTTTCGTTGCTGTGATGAAACACTGGCCGATGGGAACTTGCGGAGGAAATTTTGGGATACAGATTATCGTCTGTCATTGAGGGAAGCCAGGGCAAGAGGTCAAGGCTGGAAGTTGGAGTCCAGAACTGACACAGAGGCTGTGAAAGATACTGATTACTAGCCTACATCCCCTGGCGGCCCAGCCTCACCTGGCTTGCTCAACTACCTTTCTTTATATAACCCAGGTCCACATGCCCAGGGAGGGTATTGGCAACAGTGGGCTGGGCTCTCCCACATGAAAGCTTAATTCACTCAATGCCCCCACAGACACACCCATAGGTCAGTTTCATGCAGGCTGCTCCTCAGTTGATAGTCCCTCTTCCCAGGTACTTCTAGGATTGTGTCAGCTTGACAAAAGCTATGACAGAGTATGTCTTTTTTGCCCCTGAGAGAACAGGGGTCTAACATAATTTTGGTCTCTTTGGATCACTTATCAACCATGCCCCCAGCCACGGTAATCTGACCTTTCGATTGCCACTGATCTGTTGGCCATGAGTCTCTTAGGCTCTTCAGCCCAGGGAAGCGGCATTGCCCAGGAGAGAGAGAGACACCGAAATAAAACAAAAGCAAGTTGGACAGCCAGCTCTGCTGCTGGCTTTCTGATGCACGAACCCCACAACAAAGGCTTTTTGCTTCTGTTTCATTATGTGACAGTCACAGACTGTAAACACTGTCGGGAGCAGAGAAAACAGTGTCTGGAAACAAATAAGAAAAATTGAAGATGAAGCTGGGACCGTGCACACAGCTCATGCGTTAGTTGTCTGTGGTCATGACAGCTTTTGCTCAGCTGAAGGTACCGCGTGCAGTGTTCTTTTCTCTGTAATGATCGCTGAAACTGTGTGACTTGTGGAATTTGCCTTCAAAAAAAAAACCTGCAGTGAGTGTTTAATCGTTCGGGGTGTGAGGAGCCACATTCTGTTCAAGTGTGCTTCCAGCCCTCACGTTCCTGCTTATTGGTGACAGTGCTCCAAACACTTGTCTCAATTCTCAGATCAAAGCTGATGAAAAAGAGACCTCTAAAGGGTTGAATTGCTTTCTGCATTTCTATTAATCAGAATAAAATACCTACAACTACTTGAAAGAACTGCATTCTCTCTCTCTCTCTCTCTCTCTCTCTCTCTCTCTCCCTCTCTCTCTCTGTTCTCTCTCTCTGTCAGATACTGCATTCTGCTTCGTCTTTCTGCTTTGCTTATTCTTTGCTCTGTCAATGTCACCGGCTTCCTGGAATGTATCTGTTAATTAATTATTCTTGCCTAAAATGGTCTGCTGTGGCTTGCTGTCAAGACAAGAATACATATCAGTGAAGCAGGATCTGCCACCGAGGGAAATATCTTAGCCTGTTTCAACACAAAATTAACCTCATTTACCCAATAATAACCTCAATTGATTTTTCCGATAAATCTTTTCTGTTGTTTATGGGCTTTGAAGTTGCATGCTACGTGGTTTTCCTACAAAGAGTGGAAATTCAGATGCATGAAAACACTGAATTATATACGAGCTAGAAGCCTGATTGAGAGAGCATTTGGAGAGAAAGCCGAAGTTAGCAGCCAAATCCAGCACAGCAGCATAAACAATTCCATTCATGCTTATTCTATGGGAGATCTACAAAAACAAAATCCCGGCCGGGCGGTGGTGGCGCACGCCTTTAATCCCAGCACTCGGGAGGCAGAGGCAGGCGGATCTCTGTGAGTTCGAGACCAGCCTGGTCTACAAGAGCTAGTTCCAGGACAGGCTCCAAAACAACAGAGAAACCCCGGCCCCAAAAACAACAACAACAACAACAACAACAAAAACCCAAAATCCCCTAAATTCATGTTAAATATGGGTAGTTTTACACAGATTACATTATTCTCCATAACTCTATTAAAATAAAAGAGACTAGATACTCTAAATGATAAAGATCTAGGTAACTGAAGGCCAGTGAATGTAACATGCAGGAACAAGTTGAATGATCAGCTTGAAAGTAAATCTCTTTTTACTTTCAGATACTTTCACGACAGACCTTAAAAAACAAAGGTAGACTTTCAAAGTTAAAAGATTTACTAAACTGAATAGAACCAACCTTTTCTGTGCTTAGTAGAACTACAATTTAGTCCTCTGGGAAATAAATTGAGGTAGGGAGGATTTACATATATTTCTACACTCTTTTCAGTGTAATCCTTCAGCAATGAGTCTACTTTGCCCTGAGAAGTGGAAGTGAAGGTCACTCTTTTTTTATTCCACGTACTAGGAACACAGTGATCCTGTGATGTTTAGTCATCGGGAATGACTGCATGGTGTTGAAAAGTCACTGGACTAGAAAGAAAGTGTTCTTGCTCTTCAAGATACTTGCATCATTAATTGGCCTTGTGACCTAGGGGTGAGGTGGAAATCAATGGATCTGACAAATTTCCTTAAGCATCTGGATATTATATAAGATGCTAGAGGTCCAATGACTAGAAATGTTTTGTTGAGTTAAATGCTTCGTCCTTGGTGGGTCGAGACCATAATGAACAGTAACAGCAGTAAAGAACTTGAGATGCAATAGTGAGAACTGGATGGGCTAGAGCTGGGGCTGGGGCTGCAGGAGACACTGAGGAACCTCAGGCTATCTGGACTTGCTGACTGTATTCTTCCTTGTCTGTCATATTGCTTGATGTGAGATTAATGTGCACGAAAAGGAAGTTTGTTTAGCGTTTTTAGAGAAGGACTTGCAATCGTCTGTTGATGGTCACAAGTATGGCAGATCGCTTCAGTGAGGGATCACATTCTTGAGGAAGAAATCGCATGGTAAGACAGGAAGTGAGAACAATTTAGCTTTTTACAAACCTCTCCTGCTTCCGGGGGCAGTAGCCACATCAATTACACCGATCCCTTTTAAGAGTGCAATCCGAATTACCAGTTAATCTACCATACCATCACATGAGGAAGCAACCTTTCTAGCACATGAAGTTTAGGGAGACATACTCAAAACAACATCCAAACCATAGCACGGGCTCGGGGGGGGGGGGGGGGGGGGGGCTTGACCGCATAGGTTAAAGACAAGGCTGGAGTCATAGGCCGGAACCAAACCATGAAACATCTTATACTAGATAGTGTATGTTTGAGCAATGGCATCAGAATCCCAAGTGGTGGGACTAGGATATTACGCTTTTGAGAATTCCCTCAGGTACTTCCAATGAAGACATTTAAGAGCAACCAAGAATGGGGAAAAAAAGGCCTGGAGCAAGGGGGTAATCGAATATGTGTATTTTAAAAAGATCATTTTTCTAGGAGTGTAAAGAATGGACTAGAGCTCTCTGAGCCTGGATATAGGGAAGAGGAGGATGATTAGAAGAAGCAGCTTCCTGGCTATATGTTTGTAAAGAACTCTGATATACGGACCTTAGAAGACAAACAGGAATACTTGAAGTAGTGATATGTACAGTTGTTTTAACAAGAATACCCCAAATATTTATTTAAATTATGACATATTCTCACAAGAGACTTCTATACCAACAGAAATAAAGAAATCATCTATCTACCTACAGCTAAGATAAATCTTTTAAAGTGGATGTTTTGGATATTTTTAAAATCTCTCTCTCCCCTTCTCTCTCTATCTCTCAATCTCTCCCTCCCTCCCTCCCTCCCTCCCTCCCTCCCTCCTTTCCTCTTTTCTTTAGTGTGTGTGTATTGTTGTTGTTTTTATTTGAGACAGGGTCTCATTGTGAAGGCCTGGCTGGACTGTAACTCACTATGGATGCCATACTGGCCTTTTATTCATAGAGATCTGCTATCTCATGACTCCTGAGAGTTGAGATTAAAGGTGCATTCTACTACATCCAGCTCACAAATTGAATTTTTAGTGAAAAACCCAAGTAATAGAAGAGCTTTAGAGTAAGAAAAAATAAACAGCCTATGAATTACATAATTTTTGGACAACGTAGAAGAATGAAAATTCACAATTCAGGCCAGCAGAGACTAGCAGTTTAGGTTTGGAGGATGAGCTCATAAGGAAGGATGGTGGCTTCACTGGTTCTGGTTGTGTTTGCTCACTTAGCTGAATAGGTTTATGTTTTATTGTGCTCTATAACATGCAGTTGGCAACTAGACTGAAAAGACAACTCTCCAATGTGCCAAGTTTTCTACATGTCGCCTATTATAATCAAGAGGATGCAATAGAAATGACATTGTGTGCCATCAAAGCCTCGGTCACAGAGTCCCTGGTCTTCTGGAACATATACTCTGGGGAAGCAGGCTGACATGTATGAATCCAACTATCTTATCCTTGTGATAAGCCCAAGTTAGTCACTTGGAGAGGTGACATGAAGACACAGTGATGTTTGACCAGTAACCTCTAGTGGAGTAAGAGGAACGAAGTCACCACGGGTGTCCAACACTATTTAGTCTGCAGGTGACCACAACAAAGGCACTCTCTAATTGTAACTTCATGGGAACCCTTGAGAGAGAACCCCCAAGAGCCCATTGACTTTCAGACCATGAGAAAGACTACTTACTGCTGCTTCAAACCACAAAGTGGAAGGTGGTTTGTCATGCAGAAGTTAACCATAACCTTGAACATACCATCCTGCATGCAAATATTGCAGTTATTTTTTTATAAAAAATAGGATTATAAATATACATTGCAACCAGACAATTCTGTCTTCAAATTATGACTCTGCCACCTCTAGGCATGGTAGCTTTGGAGAAATTACTCAACATCTCAAGAAATGCATTTTTCACTTGAAAAAATGGGAGGGGAGCTTCCAGTTCACAAAGAAATTGAAAGACTTAAGAAGCACAAATTCTATATATTTTTCATGCAGACAGAGTGTCAGGAGATTACAATGGTAGAGGACAGTTGATAGAGCAGCCTCCTTCCTTTGGATCTGAGGAAAGAGAAAAAGGATTTTCTAAATGAAAAGTGAGGATTATAGCTCAAGAACTTCTGAGAATATTCATGGTGAGCAAGGGACTATATAAAGTTTGTTCATGCTCCGTGGGTTTATGAAGATGCGTTGATTCCTTGTGGTTTATTTCAGGTATAAAACATGTGAATTCAGATTTCTCAAAAGCACATTTCCCTGTTGTTAGCATTATCTGTCTCCTTGCTTTCCCTCTCCTGTGGCGCTCTCCACTTTGGACCCTCTCAGCTCATATCAGATGAGAACAGAGAGGTACAGGGGCCATGCGGTCAATGCACTTGATGGAGGACCAGTTCGTCTGAGAGGAGAGAGGAGAAGCATAGAACTCAATGTGATTTTTGTTCCCCCTGCAGGGTAAATTGAAGTCTGGAAAGAGAAGATAGAAGGGTGATTTTTAAGAAGCAATCTTGTTTGAAAGACGATTATACTCCAGAAAGGGTGAAATGTGACCATTGAGTGTCCCACGGATACGCTTACAGAATAATTAAGGGCAGTTTTTACCCTTTCTAGTTTAGCTGGGTCCTCAAGCAACATGGTTGAGAAGGATTAGCAAGCCAACAGCCAGGGGGTAAGCATTGTTGTTTTGAAGAGCTTGCTGCCCCGTGGAGCCTATGAGGCACAAACGTCAACACTGACTTGGGCTACAGGGCTATAATAGGAACCAAGCCCAGCATGGCTGCAGCCTGTACAAGGGGCAGACTCTCCCCTGCAGAACCTGGAGCGCATCAGGATCAGAGGACAACTTCCATCTGTTCTCCACACTAACCGGGCCAGAACAAAAGGGACGGATCAGAATGCAGCGGGAGGCATTTGAGTTTGATGAGCTGCAGAAGTCTCTTTAAGCTCCTGTTCAATGAGCAGCTCATCCTTCTTATCTCTGAGAGGAGAACAGGGCACCTTTCTCATCTTCCAAGAATCTTGGTGCACTTTTGAAAAAATTGTACTTGTGAGGTATTCCTTGAATGTTCAAAAATTCCTTTGCTTTCCTAAAACAAAATTCAACTGCAGTTAAATGTTGAGATTCACCACTGAGCTGCTAAAGAAGCTCACATAATTTTTTTTCCTTTATATACTTCCCCCTTCACTAACTAAAATTGGAGAAGAAAATATAAGTCATTTCTTTTCCCAATAAGTTCTACTACTTTCAATAATCTGTTAGGGTTCATAACAATAATCCTACGTGTCAGAAGGTAGAGTAAAATCAGTGGTTCAAACCTCTGAAGAGAGTTTTGGTGCTATGTCAGTCAGCTTTGCCTTACTGTGATGAAGTATCCAAGTCAGGGAAAGGGGAAGAACTTATTTGGCTTGGAGTTTGGGAGTCCAAGCAGTCTGGTGCAGGCTTTGATAAGGCCCCTCTTCATTTTACTACATCATGGGAAGAAAACATGTGTGTCTTTGTCTGTAGTCTCTATGTCTTTAGAAAACCACAATTGCAGCATCCAGGGACACAGCAAGCTGAGCTGCATGTTGCTGGGTGACTGTTCTTAGCTTCTTGTGTTTTGTTTCCTGTAATGCACATGCTACAAAATAAATAAAAGCTTCTTTTTAAAATTAAAAAAAAAAAAGAAAATCACAAAACTTCAGTCCCAGGTGCTACACCCTTAAGATCAAATCTAATTTGATCTCTTACTGAGGTCCTACCTCTGAACACTAACGCCATAGTCAAATTAAGTTCCCACATTCTTAATAGCATTATTATGGGGGGGGGGCTGCTTGCCCAGGCACAAAGGACCTGAGGATCAACAGGTCCTTGTTGGCCTAAAGACTGGGCCTTTTAGCCCATGTCAGATATCCATAACAGTTTCATGTTGTCTGAACATAAACTGGCCTGTACAGCCTTCTGTTCTTTTGAGTATTCTTTACCTAGCAAGGTCTCACCATGTTTCAGAATGTGTAATAAAGAGAAATGCATATAAATTTACATTCTAACTCTCTCCACTCCACTGATACATGGCAATGTGACAAAACCCCTTGAGACAATTTCACCTGCAGAAAAAGTGCAGCTATATGGCAAAGACACTTTTGGTGAAATATTTGAAATCAGATTGTTGATCTCATATGTTCAGGGACTTTTTTAGTTTTTTGAGGCAGGGTTTCTCTGTGAAACAGTATTCATTATGAAAGCTTGGTTTTTAGCTTAGGCTTATTCCCAATTAGCTCTTAAATTAACCTACTTCTATTAATCTACGTTGTTCTGTGTGACTTTTTACTTCTCCTTCATCTGTATGTCTGACACCCTCTCACCGCCCCTCCCCCACGCGTGCCAGATTCTAACTCCTGAGTTCCTCCCTCTGCCCAGAAATCCTGCTCAATCTCTCCTGCCTAGCTGTTGGCCATTCAGTCATTTATTGAACCAATCACAGTAACATACCTTCACACTGTATAAACAAATATTCCACAACACTTGTTTCAAAATCAAGTGTTATGTCTAGTGGTTTTATGTGTTTTGGTTTCTTCCAGTTTAAAACAATTCCTCAGTTTCCCCTTGACTTTTGTGACCTCAGTACTTTTAAATATTAAAATAATTTCTTCATGATTAGATCCATGTTATGCATTTTTTGGAAGGAATACCACTAAGAAAATTCTGGGATATCATTGTTTTCTTTCTGATGAAAATGTGATTTTAATTAGTTTGATTAACTGATAAAATAATTAGGTCACCTGATTAACAAGTCATCTGCTCATTTTCTCTGTAGTTGCATTCTCTTTTTAATTAATAAATATTTTTGCAGGTGTGATATTTTAAGCAACATAACTATCCTATTTCACATGAGAAATCTGTTTACTTATATCAATGTGCACCATGGGTCCCTATTTCATTCAATCAGTTATAGGATAATGTATTTCCTTTAATACTATAATCACTCCGGATTTGAAGCTAGTTTCTATGTATTTTGACATATCTATGCAATCCTTTTAACAATTCTTTAGGATAGTATAGGTCAGGACCATCAAAGCCTATTTCTCTTCCAGTTCTGAACCACCTCTTCCTATACAGATCTTTGTTCTTTAAATCAGGAGTGGCATGTGAAAACCAAATTTGACTACTGGGGACACTTATTTTTACTAGGATATTGCTGTTCCGTGTCCTCAGTACCTTCAAGATATTTCAAGGAAAGTATCTGTTAGTCATGACTATAGCAAGTCACTTCACTTAGTTTGAGGATTTTCTTCGGACTCTTTCTGATTTCTTTTGTTATGCAAAATAATTGATCAAGTTATAACCAATTTATCAATATTTTTAGCTTGTTATACTTATATATTGGCCATTTCACTCTTCAGAGATAACAATAATTTTCAATACCTTCTATTTTTTAGAGAAAAGGGCCATTAAAATTTTGAAGTACACATACTTCCTTGCCAGTGTGAAGTTTTTGTGTCATTTGGAGAGCAGGCTCAGTGCCATAGGCAGACACATTATTCGAAGTAGACTCGAATCCTGATCTAATTGTTTGGATAATAAGTATTTGTGGCAGGTTCTAAGATGTCCTTATTCCACCTTGGTTGATTATGTAGGAGACTTTATAAACCCTTTGGTACCCAGTACCAGAAAGCAATTGATTCAGAGCTTTTGGGATCTGAGTAAGGATCCTTTTAAGGCTTTATAGGTATTCTGATGTACTGCAAAGGTCAAGAACCATTTATCTGGTTATGTATTCTTACAGCTGCATATGATTTAACCACTGGAAATGACTTCTTCTGAGCTAAGAAATAAATTCCTTCCTGATGATTTTTTTTAATTTGCTTTAAAAATGTTACATTTCGAGTTCCTTCGTTTTGAAAATTTTTTCTATATTTGTTTATTGTGTGAATGTGTGCTAATATATGTGGGTGAACATGTCATGTTGCACGAATAGAGGACACAGGTAGGAGTCAATTCTCATTGTGGGACTCAGAGATCTACTCAGGTAATACGTGTTAGTAGCAGGAAACTTAACCTTCAGAATCATCCTGCTGTCCCAATAGTCCAAGTTTTCAGTAATTTCTTATTAGTCATTGTAAAGTTTCTGCACCCCAGTAAGCCTCTCCGTTGATGCAATAATCCAAATTAGATCAAATCAAACCAAATTAAGAAAAGTCCAGGTGTAATGAATACAAATACTCCTGGATGACTTTACAGTCCCCCAGAGAGGAGACAGGAAAGGAAGACCAGAATACCACTTGTTTATTCTTCCGAGGGCAGTTTAAATATCCTGTGGGAGTGGTCTTGAGCATCTCTGGGGAGGGGGTCATCATTTGGTAGACTTTCTCAGGGGTGGAGTCTTGACTTAGGCAGCTCCAGGGGAGGGGATTTAGGATGGAGCTTCCATCCGAACATTCCAGACTCTTTGGATATATGGATGCCAAGGGCTGGAGTGAACCCTTCACCCAAACATTCCAAACTCTTTGGGTATATGGATGCCAGGGGCTGGGGTGATACTTACACCCAAACAGTGATTTCATAAGATTTTAATTAAAGACACCAACATGATTATGATGTATAGAAATGGTACAGGCAGCATGCTCACTGTGTACAGAAAGCACCAGGTACACTGACAAAGGTGACAGTCTTGTTACTTTTTGTCATTGTGACTGACTACCTGACAGAAGCAGCCTAAGGTAGGGGAAGTTTATTTTGACTCACACTTAGGGTACACACAACAGTGCTGGTGTAATGGTTTTAATGAGAAATGTTTCCAGGTGTCTCTCAGATAATTGAATACTTGGCCCCAAATTGATGGTGCTGTTCTGTTTTGGATATCTAGAAAGTGTGGACCTTGTTGGAAGAAGCATGAAGGTAGATTTTGAGACTTTACATTTTGCTTACATTTTGAGACGTAAGGTCTCAGTTTCCAGTTCTAGCCACCATGCCTTTGCTCTGCGGTCATGGATGTTTATCTCTCGAGAGTACTAGCCCAGATAAACTCTTCCTTTCTCTAAAGTGCCTTGATCATAATGCTTTATTACAGCAATAGAAAAGAAGTAGCTAATACAGCCTGTAAGGCACATTGTTGGGACTTACTCCTATAGTGGTCATGGAAGAGGGAGATTGCTTGCTAACATCTTGTAGAAGTAGGAAACAAAGAGCTAGACCAGAAGCAGGCTGACCTATCCCCATAGCCCTACATCCAGTAGCCAGGCTCCATGTCCCAAAGTTCCATAACTTCCTTAAACAGCATCATCAGATGGGGAACAAGTGTTCAGACACAGGAGCCTGTGAGGGAAGAGTAAGTCAGACTAGAAGCTTTGCCCCCACAACAAACAAAAGGAATTTCGTGACAGATCTGAGCTTTCAGGCAACTATTAAACTCTGAATGATCATAGAACAAGCAAAATAAGTTGGTAGAACATTTATCTGAATAAGAAAAAGTTTTATTCTGAAAACCAGACTGATGCTAATACATTTTTATAGGACTATTATGAAAAATAGATGTTTATGGCTTCCAACAACTTTCTCCATATGAGTCAAGTTGTGTATTGGCTTAAATTTGCTTCTTGATTGGTCTATCTGTAACATTAGGGAATATTATTTAACATTAATTTTAGAATAAAATCCTGAGCTGAGTCAACTATTTTTGTAATGAATATGCATTTCTTGAGTTCCAAGAAATGTCCAACTAAAGAAAACTATAATTAAAATACATCCACTTTCAATAAATTGCAGAGTAATTGTTGGAGTTGCACTGAGGTGACAAATGAGTTCAAAGTGGTAATTTTTCTACAATTATTTATTTCACTAAACTTTCAATGTTGTTTGTATCTCTGCCATCATTTGTGAATATCATACAATCTGGAAAAAAGTGATTTTAGAATAGGAGGTGGTCATGGATACTACTCAACATGGAAATTTATTATGATGATGTTTAAGTTAATATGTATGTAAGTATTTCTCATCTTACCTGATGCATAAGAGGCAACCGACCTTATGACAGTTTGAAATAATAAATGAAACATTTCAGAAGTAGGCTCAGAATTATGTAGCCTGAGGCATGCACAATTTCCTGGAGTGTCAAGTAAAATGAATATGAAGAGCATCTTTAATAAGCAGAAGCAAAAACTGATGGCCCTTGCGAAGCAGGAATTCTCCTGAGCGCTCTCTCTCTCTCTCTCTCTCTCTCTCTCTCTCTCTCTTTCTCTCTCTCTCTCTCACACACACACAGAGAGAGAGAGAGAGAGAAAGAGAGAGAGCTCACACACACACAGAGAGAGAGAGAGAGAGAGAGAGAGAAAGAGAGAGAGAGAGAGAGAGAGAGAGAGAGAGAGATCTATCAACACAGTTTTTTTATTTAAAGAAAATTGATGGTCTAAGCAAACTGTATTTTTACAGACATCAATTCTCTTCATAAAGATCTTCCACTGGGAAATTTTTGCACCTGTTAATCAGTTCCAAGACACAGTTAAGTTGAGGGAGTTGCTATTGATGCCTAAATCAGGCCACAATTTGAGTAAGTAGAGAGAATATCAAACCGGTTTGCTTTCAGTCAGTATGTTTTCATTAAGCATTCAGAATAAACTGGCTTTTACAAGGGACTCAGGCAACTCAAAGCTTGTATAATCTAATAAAAACTATATGAAATATTAGAGAAAAATGAACTTTTCAAAAACAAACCAAAGGGGAAAGCATATTTTGGATTAAAATCATCAAGGCATATTTTGAAAGCTGTAAGTTGTATTTTTTAAATTTAATTTTATTTAAATTAACGTTTTTTTTCACATACCAACTACAGTTTTCCCTCCATCCTCTCCTCCCATCCCCTCCCGCTAACTCCCATCTACCCTCCTCCTCATCCACTCCTCAGAGAACCTCTACCTAGTAACTGATGGAAGCAGATATAGAGATCCTCAGCCAAGTACTGGACCTAGCTCCGGGGGTCCTTGAAGAAAGAGAGGAGGGACTGCATGAGCCAGGGGAGTCAAAGTTCTAAGTTGTGTTTTCAATGTGTGTGTACAGATTCGGGGAGGCCAGAAGAAGGATACGATTGGGAAGAGCTTGATTTAAACAGCGGTGCGAAGAGGCAAGGAAGAAAGGAGTGGGGCTACATCCCTTAGAGATCACCATTCAGTCTCCAAAAGCAAAGGCCATTTACTACCGCTGTCCTTTACTCTAAAGCTGGCCAAGTGGTTCTGCTGTTCTGGACCAGGTTGCTGGGCTTCTTGTCAGTCAGGCTGCAGTTAGTTGCGAGGTCCTCTCGGCTGTCCTGAAATCACCCACACATTAGCTTTATTCATGGTGGTTGACTGGCAGTTGGAGCACCCTGGGTTCCCTCCACGGGTTTTCACTTTTCGATAGGTTACTCTGTGCTTGTTTTAATATGAAGAAGGCTCGTAAGGCAGTTGTATTAAGCATATTAAGGTCTCCTGAATTGTAGGCTTGAGCCTGGTACATTACCCTTTTTTATTACATTTTGTTGATTACAAAAAAATCTAATGACAACCAAGGTTGAAGGCAATAGTGGATGATTACAGTTCACCTCTTAATGAATGTAGGGGAGATGGGTACAAGGATGGTGGCCACACTGGCATGGTGGTGCTGGTGTAATTTTTTTCACTTGAGGCTCTTCACTCAAGTGCAGAGCGCGTGAATAGAAAATGGAAAAACTCCGTAAGGTCAGTTTCCGACTGTACATGTTCGTGTTTGAGAAGGTCTAGAAAAGACAAAAATTTAGGAACTAGACAGCTGCATCAATCATTCCCATAAAAAAGGAGAGGCCATGGCAAGGTTGTGGAAATGTGTAAAGATTTCCGTTTGTTTTCACAAAGGTAGCTACCAAATGATGAATCCCATTCCTCTGTGGGTATTTTTGGATTGGTCTTGTCCCCCCTGCACTGTGATCTCAAGTTGTCTCTTGCTGTCTGTATTTCTGAGCTCCAGCCTGTTCTTGGTCTTTGGCAGATCATGACCTTACAGCATTATGCTGACTCCCCAACAGTGCCATAGCCAACAGATCTGCTGGTGTGAGCATTTTGGGTGCACATTCATCAGAATTCAGTTGTTTGACAGCTGAAAGATTTTTTTTTCTTCACAGCGTTTGTAAAAGATTTCCCCAGAAGACTTGAAAGAAATTCTAATCTTGGTTTTTCATATCCTGTCTACAACTTCTTGTGATTACTTCAAAACTATACTAAGTAGGCACCTGACTCCATTCCCTTCCTAATGGAAAGTTCTTTAACATATGTCCCCATCTATGATACACCAAGCGTCCCAACTTACAAATAATAAATGATATTTTTATGTCTTCTGGCAACTGCAGAAATCATATTAGCTTAAAAAGGAAAACAGTATTCATACTTAGGGGACAACCAACTCTCTAAGAATTAGACAAAATAAAATGCCATAATGACTTAAAAATATTTTGTTTCTTCTGAAAATTTGAAAAAAACATAATTGAGTTAGGGCCTGAACAAATATTAAGAAATTATTCTAAGAATGCTTGTCTTAGAAGAGAAAAATCATTTAGAACTAAGTAAAGATTTCAGATACTCATCATAGCTCCCCAATTGATTAAAAAATTTATTGCTTTAATAACCCAAAGTTAATTGCTACTACCAACCCCCATGCTCATCTCAGATAGCCACATTGCTTTGTTCTAACGATTTTGTGTTTTCAAAGACTTATAAACCTTACCTGCAAAGATTTAATTGGTTGTTATGATGGAAGGAAAAGGTGATGAAAATGTCCAGTGTGCACCTTGGGTAAAGCAAAGCATTTATCTCTATTTCTGTCTGTTGAGAGACTTTAAGGTTAATAATTTGGAATGGCTCATTTTAAAGCCACATTGTATTTTAAAAAAGACACATGCTTCCCACTGATAGGATTTTCAGACTGCCTGGGATTTATTGTAATTTTATGAGAGAAAAATCTTAATAGCTTGGTGATCAAATACATTATACAATAATTTTAGAAAACCCAAGTATTTATGATTTTTCTAACTGTTCCTTGTAAATTTCACGTTCCCCTCTTGCACACTTACACTATCAGGATTTGAAATTTTAAATTGCAGCTTTCATTCATTTTACAACAGTATGATGAGTGTTTTATTGTCCCTGGGAATTATTATTTCCTGAGGTAATAAGAATGAGCCTTTGTGATACTGTCTGCATTTCTTGAGTTGTTTTCCGTGTTTTTGTTGTCAGCTTAGCAATATTAATTAGATTAATTCCATACATCCTTGAGAATATTATTAGAGGTTAATTAAGGTGGTTGTTTTAGGTAGTGTTACAGGCTAATTTTTAAAGACAGTGACCCCACCTAGAGTCACTTCCTACACTACATTGTCTTCATCAGACAATCTAAAATCTATTAATGTTTTCATCTTGTTTATAGATATTTAGTAAAATTTTCTTTATGCATATTCTCAGTAAAGTATTATGTGACTTTGAGCATTATTTTGCCATCTGTTGTTGCGGGAGGTCCTTCCACTCCTCCAGCCAATAGCCGCTGAGATACCAGCCCATTAGGGCGTGGTCTCTCTCTTTAAAAAAGCAGCCACTTCCCTCCTCGCTCTCTCTTTGCTTCCTGCTCTGCTTCCGGCAACTAGACTCCTTCCTGATTGCACAGAGGGCTGTTGTCTGGGGTGATCTGTAAGTTTTTTCCCCTTTAAATAAATACCACCCTATTAATCATAATTCCAAACTGGTGTGGGATTGTTTGTGACTTACGCCTTCATCTGGCCCCCAATGTGTGGACAACTGTATCCACATAAAGCCTGAGACAGCTTGGGAAGTAATTCTAGAAAAAAATGAAAGCATTGCACCTGGTTTCTTGGTAGCAGCAATTTCTTGGTTCTGCTCTGCTTGATAGAGGCAAGCAAGTGCTCTCATCTAAGAGAGGCTTCCGGACTCAGCTTTAGCTGCAAAGCTTGCAGCTCTCTCTTTTAAGAGGTCTGGCCACAAAACACTTAAATGGTGTTTATAAAAGCCGACTGAATGCTTGTTTGTTTTCAGCAGTAGCAGGAAAAAAGCTGAGTTGTTTTAAAATGCCGGCTTTCTGGGCCGTCCTGCCAGGGCAAACTCTGACTGTGAGAGGCAGAAGGGCCGGCTACAAAGAGAGGACTTCAGTGTTGTCTGTGGACATACTGTTGCAGCTTGCTTGCTGGCAGGGACCTTGAAACACCATAGAGTTCTGGCGATAAACATGGCTACAGCTGCCGGTACCTCTGCCATAAAGCTGGAAAGCTAAGGAATGGGCTGGATCCAGCCGGCAAAGCCACAGCTTTAATCCTACCCATATTGCTCAGTAATTTAAAGGCTCATGTGGTCAGAAAAAGAGAGAGAGATACAATAAAGAGAGATTCAAAGACAAAACCTCTAAATGATTTACAGTGTGTTAAAAATATATGCAGGCTAAAAGTTAAAGTTCTTAAAAGTAAAAAAGGAAGAAATAGAGTAGTTGGGTGTGGTAATACACACCTTTAATTCCAACACTTGGGAGGCAGAGGGAGATTGACCTCTGTGACTTCAAGGTGTGGTAGCACGCACCTTTAATCCCAATGCCTGGGAGGCAGAGACAGACAGATCTCTGAGAGTTCAAGGACACCTGGTCCACAAAGTTACTCCAGGTCAAAGATATACAGAGAACCTGTCTCAAAAAGCAAAAAGTTAAAAGTAAAAATAAACAAAATAGAGGTTAAAATAAAGCTGCACAAATACACAGAGAATCTTCATACTGTATGCTATTGTGCTCTCTTTGAATTGTTTGGATGCTGACGAAGGAGTAACAGCTGCTAAAAGATATTTGTTTATAAATGCTGCTGAACTAATCCAGCATAGATATTTTGAAAATACCTTGACTTCAGAATTTGGATCTAAAAATATGATACTTTGGAAAAGAGATTCTTCTTTTGTTTTCACAGAGGATGAAATCATGTGGATTGCTTCTATCCCAATAGGTATGATGGACCATGCCCTCCTGAAAGGTTGCTGTGAACACCCTCAAAAATTACTTCACTCAATTGATGACAGAGATGAACCTAGCACACAGGTTATACCCTGATATACCCGATTAACAGTGCCCCCATACAGCAGGAAGCAGTTTAGAGAGAAATAACTGCGCCCATGTTCCCATATATTGTTTATAAATGTTCTTTTACATTTAAAGGGGGAGATGATATAGATGTGAATAATTTGCATTGATATGAATCTTGGTTTACTGATATTAATTTAAGGTCAATTTTGTTATATGTATATGTATTTCTGATATTGATTAAGGTATTGTGATTGTGTAGTCCATTTAAAAATGTAATGTATATAGGTTGTTTATAGATAATCATAATAGTCAAGTTTGTAGTCATGTTAGTTAAGATTTTCTAGATGCACATAAATATATTTTAGATAGGCATTCTTCATATCTTTCAAAGATTATAGAATATGGCATTTTACATGTTTTAATAACTTAGGGTTTTTCATGACAATGAGACACGTCTGCTCCTGGTAGTACCAATCTACTTCAAGAAGAAGATGGACATCGAAGAGGCATCTTATGGAGTTTGATAGCCATTTGGGCAAGAAACTGCTCTTGCCTGGACTATTGCATAAACTGGACACAGAGAACCTGCAGAGAGAGGACTACTGAACTTGCCTAAAGGTGAGATGATCTTTCGGGGTTCCTGATTCATGAAGGAGTCTGCAAGACATTCTGCAGGACACAACAGATAGTGACTGAACTGACTTTGAAATTTCCTGCTTCATGGAAATGTCTCTGGATACTATGGGCCTGTAGGCTGAAGATGGATGCCCCAACGGTACGGAGGAACTTTGGGTGACTGTCAAGGCAGCGAGATATCTCTGTCATTTCTAGAGTTTGAAAGTTGCTTATTTCTTGTTTGCTTAGGTAGTATTGTATCTTTCTGGAGTCTTTGATGGGGTTGAAGAATAGTTAGTTATAGTTATAGTTTTCCTTAGTTATGATAAAGATAAAATAGATGTAAATATTGTAATTTTTACTTGATAACTGTTTTGTTATATGTAATTTTACTATGTTAAAGTTAAAGCCTTTCTTTTTTTGTTTAAACAGAAAAAGGGGAAATGATGGAGGAAGGTCATTGGTTAATTAATAAAGAAACTGCTTGGCCCTGATGGGTTAGAACATAGGTGGGTGGAGTATACAGAACAGAATGCTAGAAGGAAGAGGAAGTTAGCTCAGACGCCATGCTCCCCTCTCCCGGACAGACGCGATGAAGCTCCTACAGACGTAGGCTAGAATCTTCCCGGTAAGTGCACCTCATTGCTACACACATTAATAGAAATGGGCCAGGCAGTGTTTAAAAGAATACAGTTTGTGTGTTGTTATTTTGTGGCATAAGCTAGCCAGGCGGCCAGGAGCCAGGTGGCAGGAATGCAGCCTGCAGCTCCCTTCTACAGTCTGTTTCTGTATCTACCTTTAACATAAGCCAGAGTACTGGAACACTTCTGCCCCCCTTCAAAAAAAAAAAAAAAACAACTACTGGAAAAGAGACTTAAAGAAAACATATACCCACAATGACCACCAGTCTCAAAGCATTCCTGGATACATAGTTATGTGTGCTTTTATACATTTCTACAAATTACTTTTCAAAGTAATTTTAAAAATCCACATGCATGCTATTAGGTATGATAATACACAGCAGCTCACTGCCTCACTTCTTGGCATCTTTTTCAGTGTGTGTGTGTGTGAGTGTGTTGTACATGTCTGTAATATATATTCTGTCCTTATGTGGGAATGCAGATGGAGGACAAAGGTTGATAATCTATGTCTTCAATTGATATCCATATCTATCTATCTATCTATCTATCTATCTATCTATCTATCTATCTATTTCAACATATAGAATAAGTTCTAAGTCATTCTTAGAGAATTTCACAAATGTACACAATGTAATTTGGTCGTATTCACCCTCATCCTCCTCCAACTTCTCCTGGGTGGCACCCTCACATTTCCTTTCAGCTTCGTGCCTTTCTTTGCTCTCCCTCTTTTTAAGTAAACCACCAGGCCCCATTTGTGCTGCCCACCCACCAGAACATAACCTACCAGGGATCACATCCCTAAAGAGAAGTGACTGTCCCTGCTTTGGAAGCCATCAGCCATGAAGAGCTCCTCAGCCGGAGCTGGGGATTTGTGTGCCTCCTTGATCTGTGCTGGACTGTTTATCGGCTTGATCTTGGGTAGGTCTTCTGTAAGCAACCCCAGCTGCTGGGAGTGGGGAGTACACACGTCCATCAGTCCTGTCCTGTCAAGAAGGCAGTTTCTCCTCCATTTCCTTCAACCTCTGCTCTAATATCTTTTTGCCTCCTTTTCTAAGATGTTTCCTAAGCTTTGTGTGTGTGTGGAGGGGAGAGTTTAATATGGATGTCCTGTTTATAACTAAGTGCTCCACAGATTCTTGTTCTTTGCACTTTGATCTCTTGCAAGTTTTGTATTAACCACTCTCCACTGAACACTTCTGTTAGCAGAACTGAGAACTGCACCAGTTTGGGGATATAAAGAAATGTATTAAAAAGGCAGCTTTATACTATATCCATTTAGCAAAATAATAATAGTAGGTTCACCTCAATCATCAGTTCTTGTTCAAATTAATACTAATAGGCATAAGTTTCCTCCAATGGAAGGTGCTATGCAGACAGCTAGATATTTCATTAATCATCACATTCAGCTGTAAACACTGAGAGCTATAGTAGCATCCTGCCAATAAATGCTCACTGGTACAATAGTGGCACAGATGTTATTGCAATAAGCAGCCTTATTTCTTGAGATAGTATTGGGCTATATTTTCTAGTTACCAAGTCTCAAGCACCTATCTTTCTCCACACCCTCAATTCTAGGGTTACAGGTACTTGCACCAGACCTGAACTTTTGTGGGGGGGCGACCAGAAGTATTTGTTTGCATCCTAGTCTCCAGCTACCTAGTCTTTAGTTCTAAATTACCCACGTACTGTCAGGTATGGGTTCCTTCTCATGGAGTAGGCCTTATGTAAAATCAGACATTGGTTGACTACTCCAACAACTTTTGTTCTATCATTGCCCTAGTGTATTTTACAGGCAGAACAGATTGTAGGTCAAAGGTTCTGTTGCTGGGTTGGTGTCCACAGTTTCTTTCAGCTGTCTGCAAAGTACCTACTGGCAACAAAGAGATTAGAACATAAGGGTGAAGGCACCATGTGGTCATCAGGTCTGCTTTTCTATGTTTAATGAGTTGTGTGGGTGTTGTCCTTAGCAGTGAGGTCCCATTGCATGTTTGCAGAGAGCAATAGCATGGGCTGTTTGAGGGTTGCCATGGGACCCCACCTTGGCCAAAATCTAAATTGAATGAAATTTAGTCTTGACACAAAAGCCTCACCTGGATACAAAATATGGCCAGCTGATCCTTATCCTCCATTACTAGGAGTCCTCATTGGGACCACCTTTATAGAGTCCAGAAAATTTCCACTGCAGTAGGTTCCCACCCCCATCAAATGATTTTCCCATTCTAGCCATCTCTCCTTGTACTCACGGCTCCAATCCCCAGTAGCCTCCAGTCTGCTTGTAAAATCTATTTTCCCCTCCCAAGAAGATCTCATTATCTCTCCTACACCCCACTTCTTTATCTAACTTCTCTGGGTCTATGGGTTGTAGCTTGGTTATAATTTGTTTAATGGCTAATATCCAGTATCCACTTATAACTAAATGCATACCATATTTATCTTTCAGGGTCTGGGTTTTCTTACTCAGGATGATTTTTTTTTTTTAATTCCATCCATTTGCCTAAAGATTTCATGATTCTTTTTTAACCTCTAATACTCCACTGTGTAAATATTCTTTATCTATTCCTCAGTTGAGGGACATCTAGGTTGTTTTCAGTTTCTGGCCGTTATAAATAAATCTGCAATGAACATGGTTGAGCAAGTGTCCTTGGGGTAGGATCAAGCATCCTTATGTATGTGCCCAAGGGTAGTATAGTTGGATTAATTCCCAACTTTCTGAGGAACCACAATATTGATTTCCAAAGCTGCTGAAGTTTGTGCTCCCATCAGCAGCTGAGGAGTATTCCCCTTGAGCCACATCCTGGCCAGCATGAACTGTCACTTGTGTTATTGATCTTGGACATTTTGACAGGTATAAGGTGGACTCTCAAAGTAGTTTTGTTTTGTATTTTCCTGATGGCTAAAGATGTTACACATTGCTTTCTGTGTTTCTCAGCCATTTGAGATTTCTCCATTGAAAATTCTCTGTTCAGATCTGTTACTCATTTTTAAATTGGATTACTTGATTTTTTTATATCTAACTTCATGAGTTTTCAGTGTGTTTAGGATATTAGTCCTCCATCAAATGTAGAGTTGATAAAAAAAAAATCTTCCCATTCTGTAGGCTGCTGCTTTGTCCTATTGATGGTGTCTTTTGCCTTACATAAGCTTTTCAGTTTCATGAGGTCCCATTTATTGTTGATCTTAGTGCTTGTGATATAATGTTCTGTTTAGGAAGTTGTCTCCTGTGCCAATATGTTCAAGGTTTGGTACAGAATATCTGGTTTTATGTTTAAGTCTTTAATCCACTTGGACTTGAGTTTTGTGCTAGGTCATGTATATGGATCTATTTGCATTCGTTTAGATGCAGACATCAAGTTTAACCAGCACCATTTTGTGAAGATGCTGTCTTTTTTCAGTGCATATTTTTTACTTGTTTTTTTAATCAGAAATCAGATGTTCAATAGGTGTGTGAATTTTTGCCTGGGTCTTCATTTTGGTTCCATTGATCAGTGTGTCTGCTTTTATGTCAATCCCATGTGGTTTTTATTACTACAGTAATAAAACTGTAGCAGTTCTATAGCTCTGCATTACAACTTGAGACCATGAATGGTCGGACATTTAGCACTTCTTTTGTTGTGCAGGATTGTTTAAGCTATTCTGAATTTTTTTTTTGTTTTTCCATATGATGTTGAGAATTGTCCTTTCAAGATCTGCAAAAAAATATATTTGAATTTTGTGGGGATTGTATAGAACCTGTAGATTGCTTTTTGGTAGTGTGGCTGTATTTACTGTTAATGTTATCAATTCATGAGCATGGGAAATATTTACATCTTCTGATATCTTCTTCAATTTTTTTCCTTAAGGACTCAAAGTTTTTATTATACAAGTTTCCACTTGCTTTGTTAGAGTTACCCCACAATATTTTATTTTATTTGAAGCTGTTGCATTGTTTCCCTGATTTCTTTCTCAGAACACTTGTCATTTGTATATAAGAGGCCTACTGATTGTTTTTAAGTTAATCTTTAATTCAACCATGTTGCTGAAAGTGTTTATCAGTTATAGGAGTTCCCTGATGGAGTTTTTAGGATCAATTATGTACACCATCATCTCATCTGTAAATAATACCTTGACTTCTTCCTTTCCTTTTTTGTAACCCCTTGATCTCTTATTCCTCTAGCTAAAACTTCAAGTACTATATTGAATAGGTATGGAGAGAGTGGATAGCCTTGTCTAGTTCCTGCTTTTAGTGAACCTTGATTTAACTTCGGTACGTATTATTATCTATTGAAAAAAATGTACATTTCTTTTAATTTTTCAGTTTTATGGAGTACAGGTTTTTCAAGTACATCCTTATTATTCTCTGGACTTATTCATTGTCTGTTATTATATCCCTGTTTCATTTCTGATTTTGTTAATTTGAATATTCTCTTTCAGTCTTTTAGTTTGTTTGGATACGGGTTTGTTTATCTTGTTGATTTTCTCAAAGAACCAACACTTTGCTTCATTGATTCTTTGGGTGGTTCTCATTGTTTCTATTTTAGTTTTTTTTAAGGCCTCAGTTTATTTCTTGTTGTCTACTCCTCATGATTATTCTTTTTGTTCCAGAGATTCCAAGTGTGTAGTATGAGAACTCTCCAGTTTTTTTCCTTTTGGTTGTTTTTCTTTTGTTTTGTTTTTTAATGTAGGCACTTGGTGCTACAAACTTGCCTCTTAGAACTGCTTTCATTATGATCCATAAGTTTGGATATGCTGTGTATTCATTTTCATTGAATTCTAGAAAGCATTTAATTTCTTTCCTTATATATGACTTGACCCAGTTTTCATTAGGAGGGTGTTGTTCAGTTTCCCTGAGTCTGTAAGTTTTCTCTTGTTTCTGTTGTTGAAACACAGTGTTAGTCCAAGGTGGTCTGATAAAATGAAGGGTATTATTTCAATTTTTTTTATCTGTTGAGATTTGCTTTGTGTCTGAGGCATGTGGTCAATTTTAGAGAATGTTCCATGAGGTGCTAAGAAGAAGGTGTTTTCTTTTGTATTTGGGTAAAAGGCTTTGTAAATACCTGTTAGGTCCTTTTGGTTTATAATATCTGTTAACCCCAGTATTTCTCTGTTTAATTTTTGTGTGTATGACCTGTGTTTTGGGGAGAATGGGCTACTGAAGTATCCCACTACCAGTGTGTGAGTGTCAATATGTGAGTTAAGCTGTAGTTGAGATTCTTTTACAAACTTGGATGTCCTTGTGTTTGGGGCACTGATGTTAACAATTGAAGAGTCATCTTGGTGGACTTTTCCCTTGATGAGTATCTTGGGTCCTTCCCCATCTCTTTTGATTAGCTTTGGTTTGAAGTCTGCTTTGTCTATTTATTGTCCTATATGGTTCTTCTAACTATAGAATCATCTACTTCTTCAGGTTAGGAAAATTTTCTGATTTTGTTGAAAACTTTTTCTGGGCCTTTAACCTGTGTTTCTTCTCTGTACCTATTATTTCTTTCATCTATACCTATTACTCTTAGATTTAGTCTTTTCATAGTGTTCCAAAGTTCTTAGATGCTTTATCAGGAGTTTTTTTCTTTCACTTGTGTATTCATTTCTTCTATCATATCTTCAACCCCTGAGCCGTTCTCTCCCATCGCTTGTATTCTGTTGGTGAGGCATGTTCTGTTGTAGTGCATGTTCAAATTCCTAAATTCTTCATTTCCAGAATTCCCTCAGTTTGGGTTTTTGTTATTTCCAATTTCAGGTCTTGAACAGTTGTGTTTATTTGCTTACACTGTTTGTTTGTATTTTCCTGGATTTTTATAAAGGAATTTATTTATTTCCTCTTAAATTAATCATATTAATTAAAGCTGTCTTAAGGTCTTTTTCTTGAGCTTCCAATATGTTGAAATACTCAGGGCCTGCTGTGGTAGGATAGTTGGACTGTGTTTTTACACTGGTGTCTCGGCATCTGGATTTGGGATGATTTTATGTCTAGATGCTGATTTTTGAATCTGTCTTTGTTGGGTAGGTCTTTTCCTCCTTGGTTTCTGTTTCCTCTTTGGTTTATGGAGAATATGATGATTGTGTGTTTCCTGTTTTCCCGACCTGTTTATTGGGAATGCCTGCTGGTGTTGGAGGCTGGGATACTGGGATGAGTTGGGGAAAGGAAGGTTGGAGGAGAAGGTCTTTGGGATCCATTTGGGATGGGGTCAAAGAGAATAGGGAGAGCTCAGCAGGGTTCCAGCTACAGAGATATGTCCCATATAGGTTCATGTATTTGAACACTTGGTCCCTACCTGGTGGATTTGTTTGAGGAGATTTAGAAGGTGTGACCTTGCTGGAGGTAGTGTGTCACTGGGTGCAGGCCTACTTCTAACCATTCTCTGCTTTGTTCTTGTGGTTGGAGATGTGATCACACTCAGCTTTCTGATCCTGTTGTCATGTCTACCATTTTATGACATGCCTCCTCACCATAATAGATTCTTATCCTTATGGAACTGTAAGCAAAATGAAGTCTTTATTCTATAAAGTCATGTTTGGTCATGATGTTTTTAGAACAATAAAAAGATAACAAAAGCAAGGGTCCAGAAACATATAACCAAATAGCTTTTTACAAGAGTGCCACAGAAACAAAAATTTTCTTTCCAGAAATTGTGTAGATAAACAGATTATTAGCTTCTCTTATATTACATGCAACAATCAGTTTGATATAGATTAATGAGATGAAAACAAGGCATGAAACGATGGGAGTCCAAAAGAGTACACACACACACACACACACACACACACACACAGAAAATCTTGACATGGAGTTAGACAATGATATAATGGACACTCTTAACGGACTATTGTATCCCCTAAATTTTTATGCTGAAGCATATAATACTACAGTGTAAAGGTGTGCTTTTGTGTATTTGGAGGTGATTAAATCATAAAATCAAGAGATTCACATTCCCAGTTGAAAAATGCCTCTAGTAGCTTTCCTATAAGCAAGTCTGTCAGGCATTATTTCTTGATTGATGGTTGATACAGGAGGTCCCAATTCACTGGAGGGGTAGTGATGCCATCCTTGAGCAGGTAGACTTGGGTGGTATAGGAAAGCAGGCTGAGCAAGCCAGCAAGCATCATTTCTCCATGGCTTCCACTTCAATTCCTGACTCCAGTTCTGGCCCTGACTTCTTTTGATGATGGTCTATGATGTAGAAATGGAAGTAGAAATGAACCCTTTCCTTCCCCAAGTTGTTTTTAGACATGGTGTTTGTTTTATCACAGCAATAGAAGCTAAACACAATACACAGACTAAGGCAATAGATATGACATCCACAATATAAGCAACAAAACACAAACAAACAAGTAGAACTGCCTCAACCCAAAAGTTTCTACCCAGCTAGCAGAGTAAAGTAATAATAATAATAATAATAATAATAATAATAATAAATGTAGAATGGAAAGCATGTTGACAAACTGCGAGTTAGTTAAGTGAATGATCTCCAAAACACATGGGAAATTCCTATAATTTGAGAGAAAAATTGATAACCAGAATTGATAACCAGATTAGAAAGTGAACTAGGTACTTAAGTAGATGCAGTTTTTTTTTTCTATAGAGGATAAACATTTTAAAAGTTTGTGAATTAGTCATTATCAAATGAATGCAAATGAAAAGTACAGTGGTCCCACCTCCTTTGTGTTATACTACACTGATAACAATATATTTACATGGGGATCTCTGTTGGTTTCAATTCATTAATTTGGGAGAAATGAAGGATATTTTATAAAACATATAATGGAAGTTATCTTTGTGATCTGGAGACTAAAGAACACAATAATGAGTAGATTTGTCTGTTTGCCATCTACCGTCGGTGCTCAGTTCATACCCGTATCTACATCAAAAGCAGAATCTGTCACTTCTGGGTTCCACTTATTCTCCCAATAGTCTCAAGTATCCAAATTGATTTTTTAAAATGTTAATTTGTAAAACAGCAGAGATAAGATTCAAGGATGCTTGCTCAAAGGAGGATTATTTATTAAGGAAAAGACTTACCCTTTGAAAATTATTATCATAATTATCAGTAAGAAGCCAATTCTGTGTTTATTATTAAGGCAAAGTCCCCATTAGGCTAACACAAGACGGATGTTGATTGCAGTGGGATATCTGACTGAACAAGGCTATGTAATCAGCTTCAAAATGTCAGTCAAGGAGTCAGCGGGGCAGAGGTTATTCTGTAGCATGTTTCAGTGGTTGTGTATTTATTTATTTATTTTCAGAATTGCAAAAGATTTCCTCTTGACATCTGCAGTCTTCCTTGTACAGGTAATTGTTCTGGATAACTTAGAAGCAATATTTAGTACTTGAAGGTCAATTATGTGAAAATAGCTTAGATGTCCAAGGAGCTGCATCAACTCAATGAATATGTTGAGAGTCATTGAATCGCATACTCTCTGAGTTAAACTTGTTTGTTCTCAATCCACCTTGATGAGTAATTCTACCCCACAGTCACCTTGCCATAATGTTTTCCGTCTCACACCAGGAAAATTGGAGACCTGCAACGACAGCCCACTTCAGCCTTACTGGCATCCCTGTCTTCTTTTGTAGGGCTTGACTCTGTGCCTTGAGGCCATGTAAGAGCTTTAGAAGTAAATAATGAGAGTGCTATTTATTTGAAATCATGCAAAAACCTTTAAACTTTTCAATACAATATAGACACTTGACTTTTAAAAGCTTTATTCTTAAGAATAATTGGTCAAGACACAAATATGTTGCCATAGAACACAATTTCTCTCCTAAAGTGTATTAAGTTTTCAAGTAGGAAATTATAGCCACTGTGCTGCCATGTGCTTAACGCTTATATAGTTTCACTCTGTTCCTAAGAACTTTGTAGAACATGCTGTATAATAGGAGCAGTGGGCTGCGTCCCACCACCCTGCTAGCTCTCTGTTGATGAACGGCGGGCTGGGTTCCGCCACCCGGTTAGCTTTACCCAAAATAATTACACGGAAAGTGTATTCTTTTAAACACTGCCTGGCCCATTAGTTCCAGCCTCTTATTGGCTAGCTCTTACATATTGATCTAACCCATTTCCAATAATCTGTGTAGCCCACGAGGTGGCTTACCAGGGAAGATCTTAACCTGCGGCTGTGTCAGGTGGGAGAATCATGGCTACTCTCTGACTCAGCTTCTTTCTCCCAGCATTCTGTTCCGTTTACTCCACCCACCTAAGGGTTGGCCTTTCAAATGGGCCTAGGCAGTTTCTTTATTAATTAACCAATGAAAACAGCAGATTAGAAAGAAATCACTCCTACATGAACATGATGTAATTGTTCTAACTCACCTCTTTTTCATCCCATTTGCTTAATCTACAAATAGCTTTAGAGACCGATTATATGATGGAGACTGTTTTAAATTCTGAGTACTTTATAGGAGAAAAAGTATTTAATCCCTAGCCTATGGTGTTATCATTCTAGAGAAGGGGCAGCCAATAGAAATTTAATAAAGAAAGAGAAGCCCAACCAGGTACAAACAGCAAGGGATACATTGTTGAGAAAACCTTTTTTTGAGAAAGTTGTATCTGAGATTTGACTGAGTTCACTTAAATAGTAAGTAGAAAAATAGTTACAGTGGGGGAAACAGTCCCAATTTATGTGAGGTCCTTGAGACTAGAAAAATTATGGAATGTCGACAGTTGAATTTTCTCAGGCAGGTAAGGATGAGGGCATGTTGGGTTTTTGCTGGCTTTTGTTAGGAGATTGGATTGCTCTTACAGACTAGGAAGCCCAGCCCCAGTGCAGCCACGGTAGCTACAGTGCAGCCAGGGTAGGTCCAGGCTGTGGGCCCATAGAAGGTGCTATTGTGGATGGACTCTCTGTACTTGAGATGTTAGCAGACTTCTTTTTTTTTCTTATTTTTCTTATTTATTCATTTTACATACCAACCACAGTTCCCCAACCTTTTTCTCCTCCCTGTTCCCCTTCCCTCCTCAGAGAAGGTAATGCCTTCCATGGGGAGTCAACAAAGCCTGGCATATTAAGTTGAAGCAGGACCAAGACCTTCCCTCTGTATCACAGCTGAGCATGGTATCCCACCATAGGGGTTCTGAAAAGGAAGGCTAAAGACAAGCTGGGATGTGCAAATCAGAGCTCTGAGGGCAGACGTGAGTGTAAATGAACTCAAGGAGCACAGAGTCAGAATATAAAAACAAAGGACGCTGAAAAGATCACCTAAAGAGAAGGAAAGGGAAAAGAAGACCCAGGACTGAATCCTAGAGAAAGAAAGGCAACAATGGGAGACCAAAGATAGGGAACGATCTTCAAAAGATTCAGAAGGGCAGGTGGCAAGGAGGTAGAAGGGCATCCAAGAAGGTCTAAGAAATGTGATTTGAAATAAGCATTGGCTCAGGAGGGCAGGGGAGATCAATGAAGTGTCTTCCGTATTGTATGCTGAGTGGAGTTGGGTTCCTGGTTTTCTTTTTTTTTTTTTAACTTTTTTTTTTTATTGAGAAAAGGAGGAAAAAAAAAACAAGTTTCCACCTCCTCCCAGCCTCCCATTTCCCTCCCCCTCCTCCCACCCTTCTCCCCCTCCTCCCACCCTTCTCCCCCTCCTCCCACCCTTCTCCCCCTCCCCCCACTCCTCTCCCCCTCCCTCTCCAGTCCAAAGAGCAGTCAGGGTTCCCTGTCCTGTGGTAAGTCCTAGGTCCTCCCCCCTCCGTCCATATCTAGGAAGGTGAACATCCAAACTGGCTAGCCTCCCACAAAGCCAGAACATTGCGTAGGATCAAAACCCCGTGCCATTGTCCTTGGCTTCTCATCAGCGCTCATTGTTCGCCATGTTCAGAGAGTCCAGTTTTATCCCATGCTTTTTCAGTCACAGTCCAGCTGGCCTTGGTGAGCTCCCAATAGATCAGCTCCACTGTCTCAGTGGGTGGGTGCACTCCTCGTGGTCCCGACTTCTTTGCTCATGTTCTCCCTCCTTCTGCTCCTCATTGGGACCTTGTGGTTTTCTAAACCATAGCATCAAATAACAATTCAATACAATATCACCTTATTTATCTCATGTGTTTTCACCCTTGTTTCTTCTGTTCATTTGCAAAAAAAAAAAAAAAAAAAAAGATGATGACTAGAAGAGGTGTAAGCACTGTGAAAGAGAAGTCCCTCATCTGTTTTTCTGTATGAATTCTGGTTATCATTGAATTCTTGGGATCATTCTTATGATTTTATTTTGCCATCATGTGCTGAATCTAAAGTCTTCAAAAGTCACCACTTTTCAAATGTGAATCTATTTTAGATGCAGTTTATTATTTTTGAAAATTATCCATGCTCATTTTAAAACATATTAGCTCTTCACCTTCAATGGATTTGAATTGCAGTATTGTAAGAGCCTTGGAATATTAAGCTTATCAGAAAGTTAGGACAAGTTTTCCCTAGAGCATAGAGAATAGTTTTAAATTCAAAGTGGAAAAAAAATTCCATATCTTAAAATAGAACCAAATGTTTTCTCTGTTTCACATTCTCTCAAGATATCCGCAATCCTTTTTAAACTCTCTATTTATTATTAAATACAAGCAATTTAGCTCCTTTGTAAGGTTATGCAAATAACTCATCCAAAATTAGCATTTAACATGCAGTTCTTATATCCACAGGAATGTTTTGTATAAAGTTGTTTTAAAAAGATTCAAATCTTTATAATTAGGAAGGGAAAATATATTAATAGGAATAAAGGGATACTCTGCTAATCTTCCATATGTAAATTAGCTTATAATTTTCGTCATTTGCTTTAGAAGCAACAGAACAATGGAACTTTTATTCTTCAATGGTGCCGTTTCTCTCCTGTTGGAAAGTCTGTGCTTCCCCATGTATATAAGGACAAATAGGAACTTATTTTAGTTTTGTGGGAAGAGATGGCTGAGTAACTTGTTAGTGAGATTGTTCTTGGTAATCTCAGGTCACACTGAAAAGCTGAGTCTCTTGCATTCTCACATCCTTGTTTGATTGGTCAGTGGGCTGGATCCACCCACACTCACCCAGGTCCTTGTCTTTCCACCCTGGTCCCAGTCTTTACATACAGAGCACATATTCAGTAGCTTTATTGTCATCATAATCAACTAACTGACAGAAGCAAGGTGCAAGAGGTAAGACTTACTTAGGCTCACTGTTTGAAAGTGTTTTTTGCAACATGGCAGAGAAAGCATTGGTGGAGCAGTTTACATTATAGCTGACAGGGCGCAGAAAGGGGCAGGAAAGCATCAGGAAAAGATACAGCTCCCCTAAACATGCCTTCAATGACTTACATCTTTCAAAATAAGCTTCACCTCCTACTTTCCCTCACCTTGCAATAATGCACTCTATTAAAAGCCCTTCAAGGGAACAAGCCCTTCATTAGATCAGAGGCCTCAAATGCATTTTTATAATCTCTTAGATGTTTATTAAGCTTATCAGGTTGATAAGTAAAATTAATTATTTCAGTATCATTGGAAAATTTATAGGGAACTGCTCACTTCTTTGATGGACTTTCTCTTTACTTTAGTCTCTGACTTGACTTTTGTAAAGGGGCTGCAGGTGGGTGTTGGTCAGCCATCTAGTTAGCACTGGCTAGATTCCTCCCATCTCGCCGATCTTCATTCAAGGTTCCAGAAATGTAACATATAGTCCTAGGAATCCACATGGGCAGTGAATGATTTCAAACAAAGCCAGACTGAAAAGTATTACAAGAATTTAGTGGTGAAGCCTAGAAGTGAAAATATGCCTTCTGAAGAGACCTTTGATTAAAAAAAAAAAATGTGTTTAAATAGGATTCTTACAGTTGCCAAGTAGTAGGACTAAGGTGGATGAAATGTATAAAGAATACATGGTCTTCCTTCATCAAACATCTAGCAAGCTACCAGTTATTAGGGAGAACTCTGGCAAACTAGATAAAAGGTGAAAATAGCACTTTCTCTTTTCAAGGACATTAACTTTCCAGCAGTAAAATGGACGTTCGAGCTGACATTCGTCTAGGTCATGGTAAACACCAAAGAGGTCAGTGCATAATATCCAACAAGAGATTGGAGGAGGTGTCCTACAACTGCCCCAGGAGCCCAGGAGAGCTTTAATGACAGCTGCTTTCCTCTGTCTAAAACACAGGCTTCTTTCCCAGAAAATCTCCGCCATCTCAGGCTGCTCTTCCTCAGACCCAGGTTTTTTGCAGCCAAAGTCATGATTCTTCAAAGGAACCTATTTCCCCACTAAAAGCCTTCAGTGACTTCCGGCTCGGCCCTGGAGTCCAAACCCTTAATCTAGCTGCTGTGTGTTTCCTAATCTTTACGTGAATTTCTTTCCAACCACTGGAGTTCTGTATGTATAAAACTCTCTGCCTAAAACAACATGTACTTCCTCAAAAGTCATGTATGTTCATGTCCAAAAAGACATATATGCTTGTTTATGAACATACGTACACACACATACTCCCACCTTCACATACTTTCCGTTTCCTTTCTAAACTATCATTACTGATCCTTTTTTCCTTCTTGTTCACAACATCTCATTTACATGCACAAACCCAACAGAAGGAGCCTCAAACCGATGGGAATGGCCCTGAGAGATCACTCTCCTCAGGAAGGTTTGGCTTGACAGGCCTGGGACTGCAGCTGGATACCGGGTTAGAGGGTTACATATACAGGAGGTTTCACAAAGTGTTGCTTTTCTCACACCTAGGCATCTCCCCCTTGGCTTAGGTCACTGTGTGATAAAAACTGAGTGGACAGTCACTAGATGCAGTCATCCCTATCCACAGTCTTGACATTCCCCTGTGGGAATTAGACACGATGATCACAATACTCTCACCTGAAAAGCATTCATTTCCATTCCGGCTTTAAATTATGGAAATGTCAGTCAAATAGAATTCTCCACATTTAGGGTTGAGAGCTTAGTGCCTACTAAATGCCATAGCCCAGTTTTGCTCACAAAGAAACTGAGGTCCAGGCGAGGACAGTGTGATGCCCTTAGTGTTAGAGTTTACAGATTTGTTCAGCATTGCTACCAGATCCCATGACCTCACAAAAAAGCCAAATTAATCAAGTAATTGGAATTTTGTAATACCATTCTGCTTTATAATCAGTTTAGATGAGATTTTTTTTGAGAGATTATCCTTCTAATAGGAGACCAACACTAGTCCTACCAAAACGGATATGCCAAGGTCTCTAAGAGATTGATTCAGTTAAGCATCTTCTATGCTTGGGTAACCAAGCATGAGGCTTTGGACATATTTTGTCCTTAAAACAAGGCTTTATAGTATTAAGGAAGAAAAAGTGTTAATATTTGGTTTAGGATTTTTTCTCTAAAAAAAATGGAGATTAAATTTTTCCCTTTTTAGAAGATGCCTCTGAACCCATTTAGGTTTCTTCTATTACTACTGCTGCAAGCCACATCCACACAAACCTGCCACTGAAAAGGCTATGCCTCAAGAATGCAATATTAAATCTTCATAGTCCAATTTTTGCCAGTCATGTGATCCAAAAAGGCTTCATCAAAAGAAAAATGCAGATTTTAGCAGTTATTTCAAACCATATTAATATGGGATTCCCTTCTGTATGCTATGAATATGTTTTATTTCCATTGGTTAATAAAGAGTCTGCTTTTGGCCAATGGCTTAACAGAATATAGTCAGGCTGGAAAAATATAGAGAAAGAGTAGGCAGAATCAGAGACGCCATGTATCTGCCAGAGGAGAAAGAAGCCCATGTGCCAGTACTGGTAAACCATGAGTCTTGTGGTAAAATATAAAATAATAGAAATGGGTTAATTTAAGATGTAAGAGCTAGCTAGCAATATACCTAAGTGACTGGCCAAGCAGTGTTTTAATTAATATAATTTCTATGTGATTATTTAAGGTCTGGGCAGCCGGAAATGAACAAGCAGCCTCTGACTACACCATATCAGGCAGCCTCTTACCGTATACCACACTCTTTGTTGATGCTACAATCCCAATGATTCAAGTTATTTTAACTAACAAGAACTTCTTGTGAAAAACACATACAGGAACAACATAGCAAGTATATCAGAGAATAAAGAGATTTATCTTTAAGCCTTACTGAGGAGATCTGTATTCTGAGTCTGTGATGTCATACACATAGTGCTGGATGTCAACTGCAGAGCTTTTCATGCTAATCAAACATTCTATCACAGAAGTCCACCCTGGGCCTTGGCATTTTGTGATGAAGTCCATATAACTTCTTTTTTTGTTGTTTCTGTGGAAAGTCTCTCCACGTCTGCATTCCTTCCTTTATGACTCTGACTTCATTACAATGTCTACTCATTTCTAACCTGTACTGCCTTACGCTCTCCACAGATGGCTTTCTCTTGTTTTTGCCTTCACCTTCAGTCCCCCTGTTAACTGTTCAATAAGTGAATTTTTATTTCACTTTCCAATTCCTGACAGAAAACTCTCATCACCCTATCCAATTAACACAGTCCTTTTAAGGACAAAGCTGTTACATTAAAACACCTAAATACCCTCTGGACAGTCACTTGCTAGGCTGGCTTTTCATTCACTTGTTCTAGGTGATGCTATGTCATAAACATGTTATCCAAAATTCTGAAAGGGGAATCTAGCTTGGCCTTTCCTGACATGGCTAGAGAGGGAGGCCCTTTGGAGAACTGGCAAACTTTAGCTGATGGAATCTACATCTCTCAAGGAGGGTTTGTGATGATATATATTCTTCTCCTAATCCCATAAGGTTTTGATCACAGCATCTCACCTTGATGAACAGGATGAAGTAGCCTTAGAGCCTCTAGGTGCTGGGGAATAATGGTCTTGTACCTTGTCATTTGTATTGTTTTAATAAAATGCTGAGTAGCCAGTAGCCAGGCAGGAAGAATAGACAGGGCAATCAGGCAGGGAATAGAGGTGGAGCAATGAGAACAGGAGAATTCTGGGAAAGAGGAAAGACTCAGTCTGCAGTCATCACCCCGACACAGAGGAAACAAGATGAGAATGCCTCACTGATAAAAGATAACAAGCCATGTGGCTGACACAGAAAAGAATTATGGGTTAATGTAGGGTGTAAGAGTTAATAAGAAGGTTGAGCTAATAGGCCAACCAGTTTATAATTAATATAAACCTCTGTGTATTTCTTTGGGACTGAAAGGCTGTGGGACTGGGCAGAACAGAAACCTCTGTCAACATCTAGGTAATTGAGAGACTGTGCTGCATTTCTTAACTCCCAGCCAACAGAAGTTCCAGATCCCTGTTGAACTGGGAGCCTCTACATATGTATGGGAGCATCATCAATTGCCTTTCTCATTATTGTGACCAAATAACTGATGGAATAGAAGGAAGGAAGGAAGAAAGGAAGGAAGGAAGGAAGGAAGGAAGGAAAGAAAGATGGACTTATTTTGGCTTTCAGTTTGGGGAATACAGCTCATCATTGTGAAGAAAACATGGTGGAAAAGTTGTGAGGCAGCTGATCATGTTGTGCCTCAGGCAAAAAAATACAGATGTAGACAGAGGCTTCTTGTTCATTTCCAGCCACCCAGACCCCAAATAATCACGCAGAAACTGTATCAATTAAAATACTGCTTGCCCAGTCACTTAGGCATATTGCTAGCTAGCACTCATATCTTAAATGAACCCATCTCTATTAATCTGTGCATCACCATGAGGTTATAGCCTACTGGCAAGGTTTCATCTGGTGTCTGTCTCCTGCAGTGGTTGCATGGTGTCTCTCTGACTCCATCTACTTTCTCCCAGCACTCAGTTTAGTCTTCATGCCTAGCTCTATTCTGCCCTGCCATAGGCCCAAGTAGCTTCTTTATTCATTAATCAACGGTATTTACAGCATACAGAGGGGAATTCCACATCACACAGAGATAGATGTTGATACTCAGCTTATTTCCTCCCTTGTATTCAGTCCAGGGTCCAACCAATGGAATGGTGCTGCTCACAGTTAGGGTGGGTTTTCCCACTTCACTCAAGACAATAGCAACCATCATAGAATATCTAGATTCCTGTGTGTTCAACTTCATTTAGTGCAATCATTTAGGCAGCAGGAAAAAAATGGACTCAGAGTTTTTTTTATGAAAATTTAAGTATATCTTGTCATATGTTTTAATTTCTGAGAAAAAGAAAAAACAATTATTGATGGGGAACATGCTTCATGATAATTTGGATATCAAAAAACAATGCCTCCATGTTCTAGCCACCCCTATGACAGAGTATAACCTGTGACTCATTCCTCACTTCACAAAGCAGTCATCATTACTAAATGTAGTTTAAATTGGAAAGACACTATACATTGCACATGGAAAAATTAGCATTTTAACATCTCCAGAATGCTATTAAATATCTCAGAGATATCCATAAAGGAAAATGTGTCCTAGAGCTTGAAATAGAAAAATGATTGGAAAAAGTAGAAATAGAGTTAGTATTTTTCAAAAAGGAGCCATATCATCCCATAAATCTTTGAAAAGAAGTTTTCCTGGGCTCTGCTCTAAGCATTCAAATGCTTCCCAAGAGTGCCCTGACCTTAAATTAACATTTATAGAGTTTAGCTGACACCAAGCTTTGCCGTTTAGTGGAAGGTTTAGCGCTGAAGAAGGTAAGTAGTCTAAATTGGTATTGTATATTAAGTCTCGAATAAGGATGCATTTCTACAACTGCCACCATTTTCATTTATTTCTCCCTCTAGAACAATAATAACAATTGGTAAAATATATGAAATGCATTTTCCATCATGAATAATACATTTTTATATGTTAACCTCATGGAAACAGGAGTAGCTCAACAGTAGCAGCAGCACTCATGCTGCCTTCTTCAGAAAGAGGGTATGTGGCAATCTGCACTATATGACCTTGGTAGTGATGTTTTCTGTAGAGTCTGTGATGTAAACACAGTTTGTAAGAAATATTAACCCAACACTAAAATAATAAAGAGGCCCCTTGGAAGAGTGAAGAAAATACCTGCTGTTATGTATAAATCATATCACAGATCAAATGAAAATGAGGGGAGCTGCATTCTCTTCAGATCACGAGCACATTTTCTACAGTGTATGAGTATCCAGAGAGTAATAGATGAAGTATGAAGATGGCTTTGTAACACTGCTGATGAGGTGTCCCTTGGTTGTATTGCAGTTAAGAACAGTCTTTCTGCAATACATACACAAGCACACACACACACATACACACAGTAGAGTGGATCAGATATTTCTACAGTAGATAAAACTTCATCAAGCAACTGATGGAAACAAATGCAGACCTGTCGCGTTCACCCTCGACCCACAAGGATGACACGACACCCGGAGCTCTTTCTGCTAGCAGTTTATTCAGGACCTTTTTTAACAATTGTATCTCTCTCTCTCTCTCTCTTCCCCTCTCTCTCTCTCTCTTCCCCTCTCTCTCCGGGCAAACCTCTCCCAGCCCTTAAAAAGGCACGGGCCGCCAACCCCGGATTGCCAGGTGGGCACTGCCCATAGGTCCACGCATTTGCAAGCAGCTGACAATCATTGCGTGATCACAGCATAAGTCAGGTCTTAGCCATAATTAGGAGCTGATTATCAGATGTGGCTTCACGCAGCTTGCTACACAGACCCACAGCCAAATGTTAGGCCGAGCTTGGGGGAATGCTGCAGAAGAGGAGAGAATAGATTGTAAAAGTCAGAAGAGTCAAGGGCTTCACAAGAAAATCCACAGAATCAACTGACCTGGGTTCACAGGGACTCACAGAGACTGATCCTACAACCAGGGAGCCTGCATCAACTGACCTACGCACTGTGCATATATAATACAGTTGTGTAGCTTGGTCCTCCTGTGGGACTCCAACAGTGGGAGCAGGGGCTGTCTCTAACTCTTACTGGCTTTTGGAACCCTACTCCTTACACTGTGTTGCCTTGCCCAGCCTAAATACATGGGAAGGTACTTAGTCTTATTGCAACTTGATATGTCATGTTTGGTTGATATCCATGGGAGAGCTACCCTTCCCAGAACACAAACTGAGGAGGAGTGTATAGGGGGATGGGAACAGGGTGGTATGGGAGAAGAGATTGGGAAGAGAGAAAACTGTGGCTGGGATATAAAATAAATAAATGGATTAATTGATTGAAAAATTATAGATGGTATAAATACATAGAAGAAAACCCCAATCTTCTAATTGTTTAAATCTGTCAAAATACTGATTTGGCCAGTAGAAAATATGCTTTTGAAAAAGCAATTAGAAGAAGTACTGCTTTTAGAGTCGAGATTTTGAGGCTGTGAATAGCAGTGGAGGTGGGGACAAAATCCCACCTTCTTGTGTATTGTAGAATCTTTTGACTACGTCCTGTATTGAAGGAGGGCCTGCTTGTTCATCCTGGCTGCCCGGCTAACTTAGCCCCAAGATAACCACAGAGAAACTGTATTAGTTAAATCACTGCTTGGCCCATTAGCTCTAGCTCTAGCTAACTCTTACATTTTAATTTCTATTAATCCGTGTATTGCCATGTGGCAGTGGCTTACTGGGTAAAATTTCCAGCATCTGTCTCTGGTAGCTCCATGGCGTCTCTCTCCCTGCCTTTCTTCTTTCTACCAACATTCAGTTCTGTCTTCTCTGTCTACCTAAGTTCTTTATCAACAGGCCAAGGCAGTTTATT
Source organism: Microtus oregoni (assembly GCF_018167655.1). Taxonomy (NCBI): domain Eukaryota; kingdom Metazoa; phylum Chordata; class Mammalia; order Rodentia; family Cricetidae; genus Microtus; species Microtus oregoni. Next base: position 24,489,566 of record NW_024543060.1, read on the forward strand.
CATTAATCAATGAAAGCAACACATAGACAGAAGGACCTCCCACATCAGTCCTGAGGCCCCCTCTATTGGTTAGGATCACTCTGAGCCAAAGCTCTGTTCAAGCAGAGTACCCGGAGTGAGCTTGTAACCTGTTTGGGCCAGGATCCCCAATGCTGCTGTTTAGGGTGTTTCTAGACCTCTCTATCCATCCTGAAGGTATGAAGTTGGCCATGTACTCTGGGGAACTGCAGTAGTCCTACCTATGGGTTGTCCCTAGGGCCCTTCAGTGAGTTCTCAGTTCCCAGAGGACAGTGCATTAGGCAAGTCATTTGTGATGTAGTTCAGTGTCTCTTTCTCTGGATTCTATGACATGGATCAGTGATCTCAAGCTTTTTGAAAATATCTTTTCCTTCCACACCTCGAAGGCAGGCATGTTCCTATGAATGGTTATAGTAAACAAGAAATTACAATCTAAGCAAGTGAGATAAGGAAGAATGTTCCCTTTAAGCAAAATTGATGGCATATTGCTTGCATAAGGGCAAAAAAGTAAATGAGTGTACTGTCTGCAGAAAATGAAATGGAGAGAGAAAAAAAGGAGTAATATTACCAAAATATATTAATGGGTGCTTACTTACAAAAGCAGTCACTGTAGTCAAATGGGCCAGATATTCTGTGGAAGGCTTCCTCATTTAAATCTTGTTTCCAGCTCCTGAGATTTCTCTTGGGCACTGCCTTATGGCCTCTATCTAGTGTCCTGTTGTCATGACTACTGGGAAAGGGTTAGTGCAAACTATAACAATTTGATGCTGAAATCCCTACTGTCACAAGGTGCTGTGGAGTCCTACTGTGTGATGCAAAGACCCTGGATGTGGGGTAGAATTCCTTTCCAGCGGGTGTCTCTAATTCTCTCAAGAGATAGTCAATGATTAGCAGCTAATACATGTCCATGTGGGCTTCTTGGCAACTCTTCTGCTTAGACAGCTGAGGAAGTATCAAAGAAGATGTTCCAGTAGCTGACTTAATAGCACACCTCAATTTTATCCTCCCCCCCTTTCTTCTTTTCCTCCTTACTTGTCATTTACTCCAGTTCACAGGGATTCCTTTCCAAAATAAACTTCCAGAACAAATTCTGGCTTTCAGGGGGAAGACAGCAGACTCATTGACAATATCCTTTGCTTTACAGAAGCTTCCCAGTTTCAGGAGGTCCCGTTTATTAATTGTTTCTTTCAGTGTCTGTGCTACTGGGGATGTATTTAGGAAATGGTCTCCTGTGCCAATGCATTCAAGTGTACTTCCCACTTTCTCTTCTATGAGGTTCAGTATGGTTAGTTTTGTTGAGGTCTTTGATACATTTGGATTTGAGTTTTGTGCATGGTAATAGATATGGACTTATTTTCATTCTTCTACATATTGATATCCAGTTATGCCAGCACCATTTGTTGAATATGCTTTCTTTTTTCCATTTTATATCCTTTGCTTCTTTGTCAAAAATCAGGTGTTCATAGGTGTGTGGATTGATATCTGGGTCTTCTATTCAGTTCTGTTGGTCCTCCTGTATTTTTTTTTTTTTTTTGATTTTTTGAGACAGGGTTTCTCCGTAGCTTTTGGTTCCTGTCCTGGAACTAGCTCTTGTAGACCAGGCTGGCCTCGAACTCACAGAGATCCTCCTGCCTCTACCTCCTGAGTGCTGGGATTAAAGGCGTGCGCCACCACCGCCCGGCCTCCTGTATGTTTTTATTCCAGTACCAGGCCATTTTTATTACTGTAGCTCTATAGTAGAGTTTGAAGTCAGGGATTGTGATGCCTCCAGAAGTTCCCTTATAGTACAGGACTGTCTTGTCTATCCTGGATTTTTTGCTTTTCCATATGAAGTTGAGTACGATTATTTCGAGGTCTGTGAAGAATTTTTCTGGGATTTTGATGGGCATTGCATTGAATCTGTAGATTGTTTTTGGTAAAATTGCCATTTTCACTATGCTAATTCTACCTACCCAAGAGCATGGGATATCTTTCCATTTTCTGGTGTCTTCTTCAGTGTCTTTCTTCAAAGATTTAAAGTTCTTGTCATACAGGTCTTCTACTTGTTTGGTTAGAGGTACTCCAAGTTATTTTATATTGTTTGTGGCTATTGTGAAGGGTGATATTTCTCTGATTTCTTTTTCATCCTGTTTGTCATCTGGGAAAAAGAGGGCTACTGATTTTTTGAGCTAATCTTGTATCCACAGAGACTCATATTATGATTTACCGTCATCATTCCCTTATTTCCACATGCTCCTCCACCATCAATTATCTATCACCTAAACATCCTTAAGTAAATGAAAGAGCACTCCTTTTGTGCACAAATTCATTAAGTTTATCAGACTGGTAGGGTGACATTTATGATATCTTATTAGTTTCTGTTAGAGACTATTGATTGATGAAAAGGCTTGGTGCCACATATCCTTCAGGTTCTCTTACTAGCATCTGGGGTATTGTTCCAAACTCACTAGAAAGTTCTGGCCCTGAGCCCACAGAAAGTGACTATTTTGTAAGTGGTTTTATTTACTGTGTGTCTCACCTATTACAATCACATAAATGAAGGTGAGAAACACATTATCTTTTATCAACCTAGCAAACATGTTTGAACTTGAAAGAAAAATCATTAACTGCTATCTTTGTACAAACGTTCCAAGAATTGTCCTTATTCCCAGGATTTCTGTGTTTTAGAGAAAGTATTCTTAGTTACAGTATTATGCAATTAGAATGATGAAATCAGGCTGCCGAAGTACTTATTTCCTCAAGACTTAAAAACATTAGGATACATATGAAATTAGGCATTTGTCTAAATGACTAGTCAAGTCAGAAGTTATACATACTTGCACAGACCTCTTCATACATGAGCAATTAAGCTGACACCATTTGCAAGTGTCAGTTTTCCATATCCCCAGAGGGGGAGTGGGATGATTAAAGGTTCTTCTTGGACAGGCTTTATTGGTCTTTAAAAAAGAGAAAACTCTAGTTAACATCTGGGTGTGATGCATTATTGAGATACATTACAGATATTGCTTCCTTTGGTCAAACCCCTGGAATCCAATTTTTCAAAGTCTCATCATCCGCCTTCCCCGGTATTTAGGAAAAAAAAAAAAAAGAAGCATGAATAGCAAAGGAACTTACCGTCTGTATAATTACCCTTCCTCTTCCAGGCATGCAGTATAAAGATTCATATGTGTTGTTCCATGCAAAGTTGCAAAGTTGACTTTAGAACTGAGACCCGCAATTCAAAGTTCTGCAATAAGCATCCAAATATAGTGAAATTTTATGCTTAAGTTTTTATACAAAGCAGACAGTTTTTACTTGTTCCTTTAAGACTTTAAAATCATTTATAGTTTAATGTTTTGGGACCTTGAGATCACAATGGGAAGAGAATAAGTTTGGATCCTGTAATACTTCTAAATAGAAAACTAGAATATTTTATTATTAGAATATTATGTTGACATTATTATATTATTAGAATATTATAGTATACATTAGAATATTATGTTGACATTTCATTAATTCATATATTCATAGGGGTGGTGGCATTTGATTGTAGTCCCAGAACACAAGAGGCTGAGACAGGAGAATCTATTCCAACATCTAGGCTAGCCTTGGCTGTATAGAGACACTTTGTCTTAAAAATAAATTAATATACTCACATATTTATTGAAAGGATAATCCTAAACTTTGAAAAAATAGGACTCAGCCAACAAACATGAACAATTGTAAAGTAATATGAATTTCTACTGGCTATAAATTTAAGGAGCTACAAAATTTCAGGTTTAGGTTTCTAAATTCCATACCCATGAATGTGGTGCTAGATCTTCTGTCAATGAACATTAAGGAACCCAAGCTCCTACCGAGTCACCGTGAGTTTGCCTCCTTAATTGGCCCTTAATTAGTAACTTGTAGTAACACTCCAACCTTTTCAATTGGTCACCCAATGACCCTTCCTCTAAGCCTTACAGAATATTATTTTTTAAATATTGTAACTTTGCACATAAAAAGTAATTATATACTCGCTTTAAGTCAAGGTTTTAAGTTAGAAGTTGAATTGGTGTTCTTTTTTAGTGAGGAAAGCTAGTGAGAGAAAAGAATTTTAGAATCATAAATACTTTAGTTCAAACTCATTTATGGCATCAATTGCCTATTGTCTTGTTAGAGTTTCTGTTTTATGAAGAGACACTATGACCACAGCAGTTCTTATACAGGAAAACATTTAGTTGTGGTGGCTTACAGTTTAGAGTCATGATCATAGTGGGAAGCATGGTAGCAGGCAGGCAGTCATGTTGCTGGAGAAGTAACTGAGAGTTCTCCATCTGGACTGAAGGCAGCAGGAAAAGAGTGACACCAGACCTGACTTGAGCATCTATAACCTCAACCACCACCACCCCCATCAAGACACACTTCCTCCAACAGTTCACTCCCTAGGAGCCTATGGTGTCATTTTCATTCAAGCCGCCATACCTGTGCTATAAAAATAGGTTTCTCAGGGGGTTTCTCACTTGGAATACTTTAATATCTTAGGCCAAATAATTCTTTATCGTGAAGCATTGTCTTGCACATTGTATGATGATTAATACAATCTGATATATACACACTACATGTCAATGGACCCTGGAAATCTTGTGACAATCAAATATATCTCCTGACATTGGTAAATCTCTCCAGGGATATAGAATTGCCCCTTCCCGTGATAGAGATCCACTATGCTAGAGTATATTTTATTGATTAGTTAAGAGTCCTTTAAATTATTGTTATAAAGATGAAGGGTGTGTGTGTGTGTGCCATAGCAGAAATCCAAGCTGGCAAATTACCACATGATTAATAAAGTAGGGTGCATGATTCCTTTGAGTAAATTATAATATGCTTAATTATGAAAACTTCTTTCCAGAAATATAGCATGATTAGCATTAATTGGTCTATTTAATTTATAATATTACATTAGAATATTATTTATCTTAGCTACTAAATTTTCATCACCCCCTTCCAATTTTGTCCCCAGCGTTGACCTGATGAATGCTTAATATCGGATCCTGTAGCATCATTGCTAAATCAGAATTTGCATAATAGCAGGTTCCTAACTGATTGGGATACACGACAGAAGTGCAACAACGCTGCAGTTGAGTCAAGAGTAGTGTTGGGAGAAGCAAGCGTGTGGAGGGGAATGCAGATGTGCGTTAAGAGAGACAAGGACTCTGTGGGACAGCTGGGGCCATTTCAGATATCCGTTCTTCAAGGCTTCCTTATAAACTGTGTAATTGGTGGAAAAGTGGAGAGAGCTGTTTCCTTGGGGACTAGGCAAGACATCTGCTCTTCAGATGCCTTCTTGATGAAGTGAGGTACCAAGCCAGGGAAGGAGTCTCCCCTCTTATCCTGTGACAAGCACTGTGGCATGTGTATGAGAAGTCATCAGGGAGTGTGGCAATTTGCTGGAACAACTCATTTGCTTTGAAAGGAAGCTCTGGGAGTCTGCTTTCTTCTGGAGGATGCTGGTGCCCTCAAGTGGATCTGTGGGCTGCAACTGGGCTGAGAAGCAGGAAAATGCAGACCTATTCTGAAGACGGATGAGGGAAGACAAATGTGAATAGGGTTTTCCTGGGGCCAGAGGCCTACACGCAGCATGCTGGTGGGCAAAGGCTCCGCTGGAGGTACACATGAATCAAGAAAACTCACCAGTTTCCATGACTTGTAGGATGGGGCCGACATACATGGCCGATAGTTATTTATTTGTATTTGAAATGTTGGCAGTTTGCTGTACTCTAAGCAATGTCATGCACATGCTTAATGCTCAACAAATACCAATTGCACGCCTGCGTGAATCTTAAATTTAAACACTTAGTTCTGGCTATATTATTAGCCTAGTTCTTATTGCATTATCATATCCCATGACCAATGGCTCAGTCTCTGCACCCAGGCAGAGCTCAGCTACTTCATCTGAGATTTTATGCACAGCTTATATGTAGTAAAATTTTGCATGCAACTGATATGCCTGTTTATATCATCCTACTAGAGAATATGTAGAGTGACTATTTTGGTTAATAAAATACAAATTTGATTAAAAAATTTTTAGCTTGTCATTCTATATATATTTTAAAGTACAGCAAATATATAACAAAATTGCACATAAGTCTCTCTGCATGTTTACATATGTATTTGTTGAAAGTTATTAAATACATATACATATGTGCATATATTTAAAAAATTGGAAAGTCCCAATGAAGATTATGCTTCTAAGCTCTCATTTAACAGGCACAGATACTCTAAGAACCTGAAGTTTTCCCCAAATAATTGAACAATATCCAGGAGTAAAAGCAGAGATTAGAATTCTGTACTCGAGTTTCTCCTGTCCTGGGGCTCCATTCTCTCTGCTACTTTACCTCAGCAGAGAAAAAAGTAAGCTACAAGAAAGCAAACTATTTTAACTATGAAAGGTGACCCGAAGAAAAATCATTTCAAGACCAAGTCTGTTGCAGCAAAATTCATTAGCCTCCTCCAGGATGAAAGCTGGTGTCTGGGTGACATTCCAAGGTTACTAATACTTGTCAGTCCAACGACTTGCAGACTGTACATGATGGGGAATCTTTGGGGTTTGGCATCAAAGGAGAAAGGATGTAAAAATGGCCCTGATGGATGTTCTGAGGTTGTTTGATCTAAATCCAGAGAAAATAGCAGCTATCACAGCTGATGGAGTACCCACTATGACTGGGAAGATGAATAGGAGGGAGAAAAAAAAATTAAAGTCAAAAAAGCTTGTGCCAGACATTTTATCATATCTTTTTATTTTATTTTTTACAAACCAAGCTTGACAACTTGGAAATCCCTTTGTGCGGTTTATAAAATAATGAATTCTAAATGAAGGCCCAGATTCACCAACAGAGCAAGCAATTATGTAAACAATTTCTGTTCCCCAATATGGCTCCTTGTCATTGCATTTTCAAGTCAAATCACTTCCGTGAGGTGGAACAGTAATACATATGATGCATATCTTTGAAGTGCGGGCTCGCAGACATGGTAAGGTGCCAGCTTCCTGGCGTCCTAGTGACAAGAAAGGTACCTACGCTGTACTTCCACTTCTGATTTACACTCGGAGAAGAGTCAACTGAAAGACAAAAGTGCCAGGAGATGATTTGTATTCTTGTAGCATTTTCCCTGTGTTTAGTGGTTTGTATTCCCTGATAGCTTTACCATGATTAGGGCAGCCTTATCTTACATATGCACATACATACTCACATACACACGGTCACATGCACACACACACACACACACACACACACACACACACACACACACAGGCATAGGCCCTCACACATAGTTCTTTCAAGTTCGCATCAGGCTGCTTCTACTAGGCTGCCTTAAAAGACTTTCCTTGTGTCTGTGCCGTTTGGTTCGTTAGTTTACAATCTCCCAGAGAACAAGTACCCAGTGTATTATACCCTTTGTGTTCTTCCCACACAGTGTGTTCGATAAATGCTATTGACTGACTGACACATTCCCCCCTTTTCCCTTTGTCTCTGACACCTCTGCTTTCTTTCAGAGATGGTATTTTTTTAAAGTGGCAATAGTCCCCACTCTGGGCTTATCAAAAGCTCTTCTCAGCCTCTAACTTTTTCTTTATGTAAGATTTTTTTTAACAATGGACAAAAATACAGGTGGAAGGAAACTGATATTCTAGTGCCCCTTAACAATAAATCCAGTTTTTAATTGGAGCATGGCAAGGGTCTTGCAGAATGGAAGCTTTTACCCCAAGAACAATGAGAGCAGGAACATCGCTGTTGAAGGAGCCATTAAAAAATAATAATGCCTCCTGCCTGCCCTACCCACTCCAACAACTGAATCCAGGCCAGGGTATTAATGGACAGCCCTGTTTTATTTTTCTTCTGTTATACAATGGGTCAGAGCCACTGTCTATATTCAGTGTCTCTGCTGTTCTCTCACAGAACTTAAATAACAGTTGGTTCTCCTTTTGAAGGAGACACCAAATTACAATTATTTTTTTTAACCTTATCTTAGAAAAAGACTTGGTGGTTCAGTGATACCCAGAGATGTGGACTTTTCCGAAGATTAAAGTGTAGTCTCCATCAAGTCAAACATTGTTTGATCTTTCACAGGTAAGGCTGCGTGCCCTGATGGCTGTTTGCTTTCTGTATTACAGCTATTATGGATTGTGTAGTTGTGCTGATGATGGCGAAGGTGAAATTGTTCTCACGTCACTTCCCTCCATCTGTGCCGGCCTCCTGTAAAAGGTGCTGGTGAGGAAAATCTCGACTTGATGTGGCACCTGCTCTTCACAGCAATTATAGCTTTGGGCAGCATTCTCTCTAGTGCTGCTTCTGCATCCTATTTCTCTTCCGCTCACAGTCCTTGTTTAATGCTGACCGGAACAAAAGAATATTCAGAAAAAAGGCATACGTGAAAGTGTCGCGGATTGGTATATGACAAGGATGTTGATAGCGGCCCTCACTTTTTTGTTTACTTGCTGGTAAGGTGTCTGTCTGGAGCAGATGCTGACTACATATCTCTAACCACTGAGCTCCCTTCCCTATTCAGGTCTTACTGGCACCACCATCAAAAAATGATGGCATTGAGGCATGGTGGCTCACACCTGTAATCCCAGCACTTGGGAAGCTGAAAGAAGAGGATCAGGGAGTTCAAGACCAGCCTAAACTACATAGCAAAGTGAGACTCTCTTTCAAAAAATGAAAACAACCAGAATAAACCTAAAACAATAAGGACTGTGTATATTGGTTTGGGTAAGGCTCAACAAGGATTGTACAGCAAAATGTGTGTTTAGGAATCAATCTCAGGAAGTCTCAGAAGATGGTGCCTTAGGCACCACTACTCTGAAGGATGTGGAACAGATACTACAGTTTCTGAATGGCACCCAGTGTCTCTTCCTGTGCTTGGAAACACAGCAAGTTATGAATGATGGTAGGAAGAAAGGGAAAAACTTCAAGAGGTGTTGGGGCCCCAGATGCTGCCCAGATTTCTTCCCCTGTGGAGTGATGTTCCTGCTTACATCAGACTTAGGAGGAACAGCAGCTCAGGCAATGGACCATCCCATGGAGCCAGGACAGACATTGCCAAGTGCAGTTGTGAAGAGGTGTTAGAATTAATTGCCTTATGACTTTTTGAACCAAATAGAGGAAAGTGAATTAGTGGAGGCAAGAAAAGCAGCTGCACTCCTAAGGACCAGGAAGACCCAGTTGATGGAGGTGGGTCTTTTTTCTATGTGTTGTTTTTATTGGTTAATTAATAAAGAAACTCCTTGGCCTTTAACAAGACAGAAAATTAGGTAAGTGGAGTAAACAGAACAAAATGCTGGGAGAAAGAAGCCGAGTCAGAGTCACCATGATTCTCCCACTCCAGACAGACGCAGGTTAAGATCTTTCCTAGTAAGCCAGCTCGTGGTGCTACACAGAATATTAGAAATGGGTTAGATCAATATGTAAGAGCTAGCCAATAAGAGGCTGGAACTAATGGGCCAGGCAGTGTTTAAAAGAATACAGTTTCCGTGTAATTATTTCAGGTAAAGCTAGCCATGCGGGCAGCCGGGTGCCAGGAACGTAGCCTGCTGCTCCAATCACAACAGAGTGGCGCCCAACGAAAGCTAGCAGGGTGGCAGGAAGCAGCCCACCGCTTTTATTACAACACCCAGTGTGCACACCAGGCCTTGATTTGGGAAGTGACCACATTTCACAGAAGAATGCCATGGTTCAAATACAGTGGATAACCAGCACCCAGATGCATAGCTGGCAAGGAGGAGAGGTAGAACGAGCAGCCTGGTTGGAGCCTGCTCTTGTGAACACTAGACACTTATCATGGGGAAATATCACATACTGACATATATGCTGTCCTTCGTATCTTGTCATTCTCTCCACACAAAGGAAGAAATGAAGGTGTGATGTCTTGGGACTAATATAGACTTTTTTTTGATGAGGTTCTTGGGTTTTGGTGTCATCTCTCAAGGGCGCTTCTCGGATATGGTGGCTTCTACAAGTCAAAGCATAATTTACTAAAGTGGGCCTAGAATAGTTCTTTAGACTACGGCAAGGGCCTCATGCCAAAGTTATAAATCCTTCACTTTTTCATCTCCTCTTTCTACTGTTATCCCACTACATTAGCATACATATCCATTTTCCTCATCAAAATAATTTGAGTAAAGATGCTGGAACCCATCCTATTTCTCAGACAATGTGTACATCAGAGAAATCTAGCCAGTGAAATTCTCTAATATTCGTGTCTGGAAACTATACAAGATGTGATAATTATTCAGGTGAGTGTTTTTTTTTTCCTCCCAGGAGGACAGGTAGTTATTTTGACAGCTAATTTCACTGTTAGAGATAAAGTTTATACTGTCAATTGATGGGAATGCACTGGGTAATACTCATGAGCTCTGAGGGACTAATCTTGATGCCATTTCCAAATGTCCTTTATGGAGGCATATGGCCACATCCTCCATTCCATCACCAGGTCAACCCATGCTTGCTCTTTAATATGGTGTGCTCTTCATGCACCAGCGCGATTTCCAAGCTCCTCACATTTGTTTTCTCCCCCCGTGGTGCTGGAAAGTTGCTTAAGCCTCTGATTATTGCCTTGCCATGAGCTCTGATCACTCTTCTGGATGGTAGGCTTTCAGATGTCATCTTTAATTTGCGATATTAATATTGAACTCCATCACCGTTCAGTGGTTTTACTGAAGTATTTACATATAGACTAGCAAAGTGTCTGAGCGATGCATGGCAAACTGTCCGTTCCTAATTGGAACCGTAAAGTTTCCCACAGCATCTGGATGACATGGATATGATTTCTGGTTATAAAGCAGCCACGGAAGTTTGCTCTCAAAACAAATGAGATCTGCTTTTACAGCTCTGGATCACCTCACCCAGTCAGACCATTCATGACAAGCGGTGACAGGGCTCTGAGAACTCTTTCTTCCTAGCTTCCTTCTTTCTTTCTTTCTTTCTTTCTTTCTTTCTTTCTTTCCCTCCTTCCTTTCTTCCTTCCTTCCTTCATTCCTTTATTGCTTTTTTTTCTTTTTGCAATCTCACATACTTTTAAGAAAGATTAACTATCTCAAAGAGTTTTTACTGGGAACAGCATTTAAAATTAATGAACTAATTAGTTAAGAAATGTATTACTTTATTATGGAAAGAGAAACCTTGCACCATAATGATCCTGTGAAATGCACGAGGTGTCCTTTTATTTTATGACAGCAGAGGAAGGTGGACTTGTTAAGGAACATTTGGACGGCTGCTATTAATTATCTGTTTAAAGATCACCTCACTCTGTGAGAAAGATGGATTATCAGTCACTGTTTGTGAGTTTCCGAAGGATGAAAGAGAGTGAGAGAGAGAAAAGATAGGAAAGGGGCCATCTTCCAGCTGTGTTGTTCGATGACCTTGTGCCCTGGTGTGTTTAAATTGCTTACTTCCTATAACTCTATAAACTTCTGTGTTTTCATTTGCTGGATTAGATTGAAGTGTCAACTATATTTGATGAATGGCATTGGTAATATATGTTCATGTTCGTCTTTGCTCTTTCTGCTTTTATTTATATAGAGTCAGTATAATTTATTTCTCCCGAAAAAGCTTTCAGCAAAAAACATTTTTTAAAGTACAAATACTTTTTAACAGGGCTCTGGGGTTTGTGATGATCAAATCACTCATTCTTCCTTCTTCTTTTCAAGCTTTCCCCAACCTTGCTTACTTATTTTAAGGGAAAAACAAAAACAAAAAACCTAGGGACCAAAAAAGGAATACAGGGAAGCTCAGTGGTTGCAGTCATGCTGAGTGAATAGAGCATTGGAGGCAAGACTCCAGCTAGGTTTGTGTACATTGTTGAAATAAAATGAAGAATTGCATGATTATCTGGACAATTTAATTTTAAAATCCCAGTCAGAAGTTTTTCCTCTTCAGATGCTTTATTCTCTTACAGCAGCCTATCCATTCGACTGTGGGCTTTTCTTTTTCTCCCTTTCCTTCCCCTTTTCCTTTCTTTCTTTCTTTCTTTCTTTCTCTCTCCTTTCATTTTTTTTTGGTAGTTCTAGCTAAATAAAAGACTTTATTTCTTTCTACAGGGCCATTGGGAAGGAAGCCTGGTAATTTTTAGATTAAATTGGAATGCTTAATTATTCATACAACCATTTATTCATTTTTGCTTGTTTGTTTACTTACACACAAAAAATGTTATGTTTAGGTTAATTGGCATCCAAAGTTGTTTTCAAAGACGTCTGTGATGTAATGGGAAGGAGGGAACGAGAGAAGAAGGGAGGGAGGGAGGAGAATTGAGAAACAAAGATTGCATGTCAGCCTGTTTATAATCTAAAAACTATATCTCACAATGTTAGAATGTTGGTCATCGATGTAGCTCACAGGGTTCACAGTTATTAGTCATCTTAAAAAGTAAATACAGGGATTCTGGGAGTTGTACTCACGTCCTCAGGCTTTGCGTTATATCTCAAGCGTTAGTGAATCATTTTCAATTACATACATACATACATAAATATACATCAGTATAAACCAAAAAATACATCAGTAAACCACCAAATAACCTAACACAGCTTATTGCCTTTTTGAAGCACCTCATAAATGAGACTGTACTCTCTCTTTTTATTAAACTAAAAACTATGAATTTTATGATATTCTAGTCGTGTGTGTTGTATTTTCATGTGTGTATATCTTTGTGTCTTAGGTAGGGTTACTATTGCTGTGATAAGGTACTATGATCAAAAACAGCTTGTGGAGAAAAGGGTTTATTTTGCTCACATTTCCAGGTAATAGTCCATTATTGAACGAGATTATGGTAGGAACTGCATAGAGATCTGAAGGCTCACTGTTAGCTCATGGTATGCTTAGCCTGTTTTTTGTTTGTTTGTTTGTTTTTAATAGCACTCAGCTTGGGATGGCACCATCCACATCGATTGTGCCCTCCCGCATAAATTCTCCATCAAGAATATGTACCACAGGCTTGCCCACAGGCCAATCTTGTGGGTGGGGAAAGCATTTTTTCTTAGCTGAGATTCCCTCTTCTATAATGACTCTTGCTTGTGTTGAGGTGACATAAAAACTAGCCAGGGCACCCTGTGTGCATGGAGGCAGAGAGGAGGGTGTTGTTGCCCTGCTCTACCACTTTGCCTTGTTCCCTTGAAGCAGGGCCTCACACTGAACTAGAATGGCACCTAACAAAACGTAGTAATCTGCCTTTATCTGTTGACACCTTCCAGTGTTGGAATTCTATGCTTTTACAGACACATTTAACTTTTTTAAAATAATTCTTTTTTATATTTATTTGTTTATTATGTATACAATATTCTGTCTGTGTGTATGCCTGAAGGCCAGAAGAGGGCACCACACCTCATTACAGATGGTTGTGAGCCACCATGTGGTTGCTGGGAATTGAACTCAGGATCTTTGGAAGAGCAGGCAATGCTCTTAACCGCTGAGCCATCTCTCCAGCCCTGACACATACAACTTTTAATGTACTGGGGATTCAAATACAGGTTCTATGTATGCTTGCACATCAAGTGATTTTATACACACAGCCCTCATACTCTTTTTTTTTTTTAGCTACAAAAGTGGCTATGTAATATGGCTTGACTTGGATCTCATCTGTATTAAACTGTTCTTAATTTTTGCTTCAATTGTCTTCCCACATCTTTAGCATCTATTCCTTAAGAAGCGACGTGACCTATACATTTCTGATCTTCTCTCCTAATACTGTAGTTAGAGTCCATGTAAGCAAGATTCTCCCCATCTCAGCTACTACCTGATCAGTAAGTGCACAAGCACTGGGAGGGAAAGATGTGTGAACGGTAGAAACCTGGGACAACATGGGCACTAACTCTCTCATTAGTCTCCCTTGGATGTCTCTGAGTCTAGACTGGCCAAAGTATGTTGGTGACCATCAATAATTATTCTGATATTTCCATGTGTTTGCCTGTGATGGGCAACAACAAATACGGCAGAGTAACTTTAAACAGAATAATCATGTGCAGGGAAGGGAAAATGAAAATATTAAAGGTTCATGTGAGCATTTTCTGAAGTCGGGTTCTGTGGTTTGATAGAAAATTAGGATATGACCATTGGAGAAGGATGTGGCCATGGGGTAAGTATATAACTGAAGAACTAGAAAGTGGGAGTTGCCCAGGGGCTCAGGCACTGGAGAGAAGGTTACATTTAGTCTCTGAGTGGATGGATTATCTAGAAAGTCTGGTCTGTTTTTTCGTAGCTTGTAAGGGTGAAAGTGGGCCAGCAGGGACATAAAGGAAGGAAGCAGTGGGTTCCCAAGGAGGGTCACGTATTTCCCTGCCCTTGGAGAGGAATGCTAGTCCTTGGACCCAGCCAGGAGCTACTTCAGGTGTGGGGCACAGACTGTATGCTCACATCCTCTTAACATGTGCACCAAGTACTCCTAAACTGTGGGCTTTATTTTCCTGTTGGAAACAGTATTTTCCGTTTTTTTTTATAAATATGCCAATTAAATATTGTCACCCTATAAATTCATGTTGAACAAAATTCCTCAATATTGAGAAGGAGAACCTAGCAGAAGATGTTTGGGTCATGAAGGTAGAGCACTTATCAATTGACGCCATGCCTTTCTTGCTTGAGTTCTCACTGTCATAGGACCTGATTAGCTATAATGAGAATGGGTTATTACAAACATAGTTAACTCCTCCTCTTGTCTCTCATATGTCTCCTCTTGCTCTTTCATGTCCTTCCATGAGTTGAAGCAGCAGGAGACTTTCACCAATGCAGTTGTCAAATGCAGAACTATTAACAATAATGAACTCTGCTGTAAATTACCACATCTTGGCATTTTCCTCCATTAGCAGAAAGCAGACTAAGACCCACACGGAAGCTCTAATACCAAGGTCTGTCCCAGCATTGTACTTGCATAGAATGGGCCCACTCTTTGTGCTTTCTGGATCTTAAAGCTGCGTGTCAGGTAGCAATCTGCTACAACAAGATGGGAAGGCAACGGCTTCCCCTGCTGCTAATGTAGGCCATCTTTTCTTGACTAATGGATCACTGGACACAGGCAGACACAAGTTCACATGCAGATGAATCTTTATATTTTGTTTTGCTTGATATTTGAAACTTTTTAGGCAAGGCTCACAAACCGCAGAAGAGTTTCTACATAGCCTCTCTGCCCAGCTTTCTCCAATAATAGCCTGTTACATAATCATAATGTATTATTAAAATCTGGAAGCTGACAGTGCTATACTCCTATTAGCAGACAGAGGGACCTTAGTGTATAATGACCTCGGAAGGGCTTCCATCTTCAATTGCATCTGCTTTTGCCTAGGGCAATACAAAGTCATTCTGAGCACCAGCCTTCCTTTTACATTCTCCTCTGTCTTACTGATGAGCTATGATCATTAAGACCTGGATGGTCGGATAATAATCCAGCCATGCCTCCCAGTTTCACCTCTCCTCCGGTGTTCACATTTGCTTGGACCGTGGGTCTTTGCAGATCTCTGGGATACGCGACTGTCCATTCAATTCACGTTGTCACAGTGCCACTTCCCAGTTCCTGGACACGTGTAGGACCCACCACAGTCGCAGCCTTTTGTCTCCAGATTGCCCTGAGAGGATGGGCTGTGTTCTAGCTGATGAGCTTCCATCTCTTTAAATCAGTCCCAGCTATTTCTAGAACACCATGTGGCTTCTTCATTTCCCCTCTCCCGCCGTCCATCCCGGACTTTATTATTGCAGTCCACACAGCCTAAAAATTGATTTTCCATGTGACTTGACTATAGATGGAGACGGGTGATGAAAGTGCTTTTGGCACGGTTCAAGCACTAGTGAGAAAGTTATTCTGTCTTCCTTACCTATGTTTTAAAATTTCAACCACAGGAATTCAAAGTCTCCCCTGCATCATCTTGAAAAATCTCTTTCAGGACTATGTGAAGATTAATTAAAGATGCATAGGGACACCTCAATGGCAATAGAGTGACTAGTAGTCTTCTCTTGTGGTAGATCTAACATCTTGTTAACCCAGGGTGTAGCTGTAGGTTGATGTAGTCATCCTGGGTATACCTAAAGGCTCATCTGTGGCGCGATTTCTAATTGGTTTTAATAATAAAAACCTGGAGTCAGATAAAATGAGGTGAAAGTTGAAATTCAGAGAAGCAAAGGAGCCAGCCACTGGTTCCTACCTCTACAAAATCCTCAGTCGGAATGGGATATCCCATTTCTACAAGTCCTCAGACTGAATGCTATCTCTAGGAAACCTCAGACTGAGTCCTGAGCTCCTGTCTCCTTCAACCTTATCACTCACCCAGCCACATCCCTCCTACCTCCACCTCCCTAGAGATGGGATTAAAGGTGAGTCACCACCACTTGGCTCTGTTTCTCTTTTAGACTGATTCAGTCTCTTTAGCTCAGAGTTGCCTTGAACTCACAGAGGTCCTTCTGCTTCTGTCTCCTGAGTGCTAGAATTAAATGTGTGTGCCACCATTGCCTGGCCTCTATGATGACCTAGTGTGGCTAGCTCTGCACTCTGATCATTGGGCAAGCTTTGTTAAAGCACAAACAAAATATCACCACACTCAGCCAAACGTAAGACAATTATTTCCAAGGTTCCTCAATGGTGCGGGTCCCTATTAACTGCAGTTTGACAAGTTGATGCTACTATGTTCTAAGGGTACTAAGGTTTCGCGTGTCATTGTAGTCCCCATCTCATTGCTATCTAGATAAGTTTTGTTGGCAAGGCGCTTATGAGTTTTCTTTATCTGACAAAATTTTAGTGAAAATGGAAAAGATAAATGCATGCAGATGTTTCTTGGCCAGCTAAAGGAGGAGGGTAAACTGACTTGTCCTCCAGGAGACCCACAATGGCCCTATCAACCCCTGTAGCAATTAGAGCAGAAGTTGTAGGTAGACCCCCCAAGCCCCACCCACTGATATCATCTTCAGAGACTAAAATATTTAGCAGGAATAAAGTTTCAAAATGCTATTGTTGGGAGTTGCACTGGGGGCTGTGCAAATGACCTCTCTTATCAGTTGGAAGAAAACCAATTTCTGCAAGCAAGGATAACCTGGGAGAATTGAGGTCGTGTGCATTCATTTCTCAGCTAGAGCAAAGCATATATGGGTCTCTCACAGTTTGCTAAAGGATATTCATAGGAAAAAGTATGGAAACGACATGGAAAATTAAAGTATAACCTGATGGTCATATAAATAATTAGGATTCTAGATTATGGTATTTGGGAAAAGATGTAAAAGGAAAAACTTGATATTTATTGGGGTTATTTCCAATCCTAGAACGCATGTCAATAACTAATACTTCTTTCAGCTTCACTTGTGAGTGTATATGTGTGTGTGTGCAGGCATGTATGCGTACAAGTGTGTGTGTGTGTGTGTGTGTGTGTGTATGCACATACTTGCTTTTCTGCAATGAGCTCCGTTTGCTGTAAAGAGAAGTTTCTTTGATGAGGGGTAATAGCTACCTTTATCTGTGGATGTAAGGCTGAGATTTAGAATGTCATAAGGAATTATGATGGTCTAGCGAAGAAGTGGTGGGTACAGACTCTTCACTAAGATCTATGCCTTCACTAGCCCTGGAAACTGGCTAGGTTTCTAGGACCTAGCAGGATCCTGTTGAGTGAGTGTTGCTTCTCACGGATAAGTAAGAGCGTGACTTCTTACACCTTTATCTCGTCAATTGTCACAGGTATTGCAGCAAGACAGAACCAGTTAATTGCTTCCCTCCCTTGGCAGCTTTTACAGTATTTTCTGGAACCATTCAAGCTAGACTGCAAGAATGAGGCTTTTATGCCAGATCCACCTTGAGTCATTGTTTGGTATCTTCAGTAATAGGGGACTTATCCTCAATCGTTGAGAGGCAACCAGTGATAATCTATATTGTTTGGGAAGTCACTTGAACTATCTTGACCAACCCTTCATATGAAAGTTTCTTGTTTCTGGTACTGGCTGGCTTTTTGTTAATCTATGATTATTGTGGGAAGCATTGACAGCCCAAATGGCTTAACTTTTGTATGTGCGTGCATACACTTATATATAATATAATTCTTTCTTTTTTTCTTTTCTTTTCTTTTTTTTTTTTTTTTTGGTTTTTCAAGACAGGGTTTCTCTGTGTAGCCCTGTCTATTCTCAGACTCCTTCTGTAGACCAGGCTGGCTGTGAATTCAGAGATCCACCTGACTCTGCTCACTGAGTGTTGGGATTAAAGGTGTGTGCTACTACTGTCCTGCCATACTGTGTATAATTTTAGGTAAATACAAAATAATATGATTCCTTGAGGCTTTTTCAAATAACCTTGATCTTACTTATTCTTCTTCCTCCCCCTTCTTCTGTGTTGACTTCCCTCCTTCCTCCCAAGTTGGAGATCTCCTATCCATTGTTCCATTTGCCATTTCTTATCACCTGTATCCTGCCATTACCTTCCCAAGCCTCACTACAGCCTATAGTACCTTTATCCTTTCCTGGTTTCAGTTATTATTCCGCATTTTATACTCGCACCTGAATGTTGAGAGCTGGTAAGCCCAGATGAGAGAGAATATGTGTCATGTGTCTCTCTGGGTTTGGGTTATCATACTCAATATAATCTTTTTTGAGGTCCATAAATTTACCTGGAAATTTTATTTTTCTTTACAGCTAAATAATATTTCATAGTATATATGTACCACATTTTCATTATCCATTCATCTGTTGATGGACATTTAGGTTGTTTCTTTTTCCTGGCTATTGCTGAGTAAAAAAACTGGACACAGAGCAGAGATCAACAGATATGGGAAGTCCAGGCACATGGATACATCTGCATCATAGTTCCTGCACTTACGTGGCTTCTCAGGTAACACTGCTGCACATATAATAATACACCTGCACACATAAGATTGAAACAATGGCAATACCCATAGAGATGTTAACATGGAAGGGGAAAAATTCGTTGGGGCTCTACCCATGGACACAGAGACAACAAAAACAGACTGGCAAGTTGTATTTATATGTTTGCATACACACAGAGACACATATGTGAGTCATACAGCATGGAGAAACCAAGCTTGTATCAATGTGGAAGCTTTATCATTGCTAGCTGCTGGAAGGTACTATGTAGGCTACCACTGACGAAAAGTAACCATTAGTTTCATCTAACTATGTACAGTGCTATACTAGCCAGCCTGGGAAGATGTGCTCACCTGTGCAACAGTGGTAAAAATATGAGAGTAGCCATCACCTTCTGATTGGATTCAAGACCCACTCCACAATGCCTGGCCCCATTAGCAGGACCAAGAACTGGAGACTGGGTAGGTCAGAGGCCCTAGGGGATAACTTTCTACCATTAATGTCCTAAATGAGTACAGTACTAAACCAACACTTATTATTCTTGTATGTTAGTGCGTCACTCAGTCTTCATTAGCGAAGCTTATTTTGCAGGAGGTACCAATTAACACAGAGACCCACAACTGATCAACGTGCAGAATAGAAACAGCAAGGTGATGAGTCCTAAATTGAACATCTGTATCATAGTCCTTCCTATCAAGGCCCAGGAATCATCAAAAAAAGAGGCAAATGAAAGATTATCTGACCCAAAGGCAATGGGTAATTACAGAGAAACTCTTTTCTACAAATAACAGGGAAGCTGCACATTGTGGACACATAGTGCTGTGACTAGATGCCCAAGATCTGTGCAAAATTAGGTCAGACAAAAATCCCAATATGGGATGGGGCTGGGCACAAAGCTCCACCCCTAGCTGAGGTGGTATTGGCAATTGAGAGCTCCTGGGAAAGAATGAGAAAGTTTTCTTCTGGGATGTAGGCCCTGAGAGGCTCCCTGTAAGACCCAGCCATGAAAAGCTAAATAGAAACAGACCACCCAAAGGAAGTTCTTTACTTCCAACCATTATCACCTGACAGAGTAGGACCTGAGTCTTAGTAGTTTACCCAGAAGGCCTGAGTCTCAGTAGTTTACCCTGAAGTTACCCTGAAGTTTACCCTCAGTAGTTTACCTGGTTGCTGGAAGAACCTTAAACTGAGATTACCTGAGCACCACCCAAGAACAGACCATCCAAAGGAAATGCCTAACGTTCCAACCGTTGTAGATAGAATCACCTGCCAGCACACTCACCAGGACACCCGTAGACAAATATCAGCCAATCAAGGGTCCTGAACTTAGAAATCCCTCCTCATCCCCATCTTTAAAATACTGTAAAATCCCAACTCTAACTGAGCTTGGGGCTCTCCAATTATTTCCGTATGTTGGACATGGCGGAAAGACCAAGTTTGCAAACTTGTATGAAATAAAGGCTCTTTGCTTTTACATATGGGACTCGGTCTCCTTCTTGGTTTTTGGGGGACTTCGCGGATCCGGGCATAACACTACCATGTTCCAGGAGATGGCTTTACACTCATGGGCATAATGGCAGCATCAAGTGGACTGAGTGGTTTATTTAACAAAAGAAAAAGAACGCATGAAGTTGGGACACAAAAGTAGTGGGGGGGGGTAGGATAAGATAGAGGTTGAAGGGGAGGAAAGGGGAGGTACATTTGATCAAAACCCATTGTTTTGCATCTATAAAATTCTAAAATAATAAAAAAGTAGGACATACAATAAGACCTGGATTTAGCAAAAAATAATAACAACAAAAAGAGTGAGGCCCCCAAACAAGTCTAAGACCCCAAGCCGCCACAGAAAGACACATTCCACGACAGCCAAGTCATCTAAGGCAAAGTCAGGAAGAATTCTTTTTAAGGAAAAAAGATATAATAGAAACATTCCATTTTTTATACTGTTGAGACAATTACCTATTAAAGGTTCTAGTTTGATTTTTGTTGACAATAGGTAATTCATTTGTAGTTATTTTATAAAAGTATATTATTATAATATATGGCATAACGCTAGGGCTTTCAATATACTCCTGAAGTCTTGTTCACAGCAGAATTTTCCTTCATATGCCCCAGTTTTAGAAAGTAATACAAAGAGATATTTCAGACTATTTTTGGCCGGTTGTCCAAAACAATTTAAAGTTAGGGTTAAGTGTCTTCAGCAGGCAAAACAAAGAGCTTTACCAGAGTGAGAGATGCGAAGCAATCGCCCAGTACGAAAGGAGGGCTGCCAAAGTCTGCTTGTTGTGTCTGAGCTACAGAGATGTATAACACAGTTATTTCAAATAATTTTAATGATTGAGGTGAGTTAATCTGAAAAAAAAAAAAAGGAGAAAAGCAATTTGCAAAAAGCGAAGCCTCCACTGAGTATCACACAGAGGGACAGGAGAGCAAACAGGAAGGAAAGGGAAAGTGTTCAGGAGGCAATTACTCCGTCTCCCGGGGTTCTGTGAATGATCTAGCAGTAGGTGTCCTGCCAGTGGCAAGGGGCCACCTCCATGAATAGGACCCGAGGGAAGTAATCAGAGATAAGAATAACCGGCGGCAAAAGATACAGAACGAGGAGACCGGTGACAACAACGTTTACAGTCTGAACTTCAAAGGCGGCACACAATAAGAAAGTTAGCCAAAGCTGAGAATTAAATGAAGAGCCTGCCCCCAAAATTTACAAAATTGCAAGAAGGCGGAATATAAACTCACTGAAGGAGGCAGGAAAGGCGTGGGCGAGGACAGACTAACGGGGTACAAAAAGACAGTATCCTCATCTGTAGCAGAAAGGACTGGTGAACGTCCTGTGCAAACACGTAAATGGAATCGGGGGTTTCCTGAGGAGGTCAGGGACAAGTTGTGAAAGCTGATTCTTTCCTTCCATAATTGAAGTTACAAGGATCAAACTCAGATTGTCAGGGTTGGTGGCAAACACCTCTACCTGCAGACCCCTCTCCCTGGCCTCGGCCACAGTCACAAATGCGCGCCTCCACACACAGCTTGAAATACTTGAAATACGTCAGAAGTAGCTCTACCACCCCAGATCCCGCTCAAATTATTTGTTTATGTTTGTGAACATGTCTCTGAGGCAAATGTTCTCTCTGGGAGGGAGATTGTTTGTTAATTTGTGGTACTTGTGTTTGAACCGAAGGCCTCGTGAGTACGCGGTGAGCAAGCATGAAGCAGATGACCTACATCCGCTGCCATTTATCTCGAAGGGCCGAACTCATGATTCCCTTGTCTAAATCTCCCAAGTAGTTGAAGGTAGGCCTGGGCCGTCAGCTTGAATACCTGCCAAATGTTGTATGACAGAACTGTATGCTTGACATTGTCACTTTCTTGTCATCTCTTAAAACTTCTGTGTCCAAATTTTCTCATCCGAGGCAAGAAGGTCACAATAGTGGCCATGCATGTCACCTGCTCATATTATCGAAGGCATGATGAGGCTGGGGTGTTGTGCTGTGCTGTGTGACTGGGCACATCATACTGGTGTTGATTTTGCTGGCACTAGTGTTTGTACCATTGCTTGTCACTAATGGCCACACTGTTTGTATGCCTCAGTGAAACAGCATAGCAAGGGAAAAGATTTTGTTAAAAATCAGTATAATATGTTTTTTGCTGCCAAGTTATCATAACAAAAGAAAATGATGAGCTCAATTTTCTTGCAGCTTTTTAAAAATTAAATGTTGTATTTTAATAATAATCATATCAAAAAGAGGAACTATGAGCATTAAAATGAAATCAACCCAGTGTAATTAGTGTGACTTATCAAAATACCAGCAAATAAGAGTATATATGCTTTATTATTTAAAGAAATAAAACAGGTGTTTAAATGAGATAAAAATGCTTTTTGAATTAACAGAGACTATGAATTGAATTATACTTTTAAAATATGGAAACAACAGGCTCTAATTGTTTTTCCATATATACCAGGTTAATATTTTATTTAAAAAATTTCAAGAAGAAATAATCAATGTGATGAATACATTTGTATGCAACTCTATCCTCTCCCAATGGAATTTTGGTCCTGACAATGAAAGAGAACTTAAATATCAATATAGTGTTGAATATTAGTGGGAAATGCTAACCATAATGAAAAGGAAGTAGATTCTTCTAGGGTTTTTAGCTTAGCAGAGAAAGTTCTGCATAGATTTTGGATCTTGAAAGGGAACATAAAGATGAAGCAAGGTTCTGGAAGGTGACTGGCTTGAGACATGGGAGGGAATTCAACAGCAGACAGGGTAACAGCATACAGGCCTGAACATAGGTAACATAGTTCATGCACAAGATTGCAGGACTTGCAAAAGGTCATCACATCGTCCCCCTTCCCCTCCTCCCTCAGCTCTTCACACTCTCCTCAAAACCCTCCCTTGCCCTCTCTCAAATAGACAACCTCTTTTTATTTTATTATGTTTGTTAAACACACACACACACAGACCCCACTTACCAGCAACTCCCAAAGAGGCAATACATTCCAGACAATGAGATTTTTATTTGATAATCTATGGTGTCTCAGAGAGGCACTGTCCCCTTGTTATAGGGTAAATCTATTTAAACTCTTTATATGTGTCTATGTATTTTATGAAGCTTCTACAGTAGGAGGTTTGTGCGGGGCTTTTTCTAAGGTCTTTAATGTTATTTATCATTCCACATACTCCCTCCTTTTCCCTACCCTCTCTTTACCCAGTTAACCCTTTCTTGTATCATTATTTCTGACTGCCCCTTTATACCACTTATATTCTATCTTCCCTCCCTTGAATATCCCCTCCCAAGACCCCTGTACTGACATCTATGGGTTAATTTAAACACATATATCTAAAGATTAAAAGCTAGCATCCACACATGAGTGAGAACATGTGATATTCATATTTCTGGATTTGTGTTACCTTACTCAGAATGGTTATTTCCAACTCCACCAATTTATCTGAAAACTTTATAATTTCATTTTTCATAATAGATGAATAATATTCCACTATGTAAATGAGCCACATTTTCATTATCCATTTTGCTGCTGGTGAACATCTATGTATTTCCACTTCCTGGCTATTGTGAATAGATCAACAATGAAAATGGATAAGCAGATATCCCTGTAGTAGAATATAAGCTCAAAGATCAGTATAGCTGGATCACCTGGTAGACCTGTTTCCATCTTTTTAAAGAAACTGCACCCCGATTTTCATAGTTTTATTTCTGTTGCCCTGATAAAATATCCTGACAAAAATAAATTAGGGGAGAAGGGGCTTATTTTAGCTGACAACTCTATGTTATGACGCTTCATTGTGGAGAAGTCAAGGCAGCAAGCACTTAAAACAGGGACATGACATCCGCAATTGAGAGTAAAGCAAAATTAGTGCACACAATATGTGTGTGTGTGTGTGTGTGTGTGTGTGTGTGTGTGTGTTTACTACTTAGCTCACTCTTGACTCTTATAGAGTCCAGGACTCAAACCTAGGGAATGGTACCACCCACAGTGTGTTGCATGTTCCAATGTCAATTAACATAGTTAAAACAATAGGCCAGAGACCTGCCCACAGACCAACCCAATCCAGACAATCTCTCACAGAGACTCTCTTCCCAGACAATCCTAGGCTGTGTCAAGAATATAGTTAAAACTGACCATCACACGATGTATTAATTTACATAGGACTGCTTATATTTTCTGAGCCACATTTAAAGTCTTCATACTTAACATATTTTCCTAGAAGTTTTGTTTTTTAAAGGTAAAATTTGTAAAACATTGCACATTTTTAAGTGATAAGGACTGAGTGGTATTTAGTATGTTCACAGTGTTGATAAGCCACCGCTTCCATCTAGTTCCAGAACACTTTCCTTGTCATTTACCTGTCCAGTAGCTACTTTCTCTTGCCAACAACAACTCCCCATGGGTTACTTTATTCTGGTATTTCATAAATACAATCCGTGACTGACCTAACTGCTTTCACTTAGCATAATAGTTTCAAGAGTCATCCATTGTTGCAACATGCATCAGTACTTTATTTTCCCCCCTATGTCCAAATAATATTCCAGTGCCATCCATTGATGGACGTTTGGGCTACTTGCCCTTTGACCATTACGGATAGTGCTGCTACTGATGCACACGTGCATATATTACGTACCTGCTCTCAAGTCTCCTGCGCATATATCAAGGAGTATAATGGCTGTATTAAAAGGTAATTTCACATTGAATTTCTTATGAAAGAACTGCCAAGATATTTTCTCTTTAGGTTTTGCATGATTTAGTTAACATAAAAACTAAAGTTTTAGATAGCAAGTTCCTGATCAGTATTCCTTGAATGGTATCATGTTTAAAATTGAAACCATTAGTAACTTGATGAATTGGGCCTGTTACTTCAAATGAAAGGTGTTTTAAGGAATCGTGCTCTAGGAAATCAGTGAACGAGACCACATGGTTACCGAATAGTTACCAAATCTTTTGGTATGTAAGGTATTGGCAGAGGGAAAGAAGGCAGTAACTCTGGACCTGCCACTATAAATCTTACTCTGCTATGTGATCAGGACAGGGGACTTCAGGAAGGGAAACCCCACAAAGAAAGGGGCTTGTTTCATGCAACTTCCCTTCTTGGCTCCCGTGTTCTTTATTTTAACCTCAAATCCCACCTTCAAAATAGCACACACCAAATGCAAAAAAGAAAACAGGGAATAAGAAAAACAGAGAGAGAGAGAGAGAGAGAGAGAGAGAGAGAGAGGAGCACCCTGAGGTCATCAATGAAGCAGCATCAAGGAAATGTCTCTTTTTTATTTTTTATTTTTTAATTTATTTATTAAAGATTTCTGTTTCTTCCCCGCCACTGCCTCCCATTTCCCTCCCCCTCCCCCAAACAAGTCCCCCTCCCTCGTCAGCCCAAAGAGCATAACAGATCAGCTTTGTCAGTCATTTGAACATTCAGGACCATTGTCAATTACACTCTCCTGTTTATTCAGGGCTCCTGATTTTTTACAACTGATATTTTGCCTTTCGTGTAGGAATTAAATATAAATTTAAATGTCCAATAAAAGACTAATTTTAATGCGGAAAAGTGACGGTGTCTTTCTCTGTTTATGTGTCCACCTGTCTGCCTAATATTCTTAGCTTGGAGTCCAGCAGGTGATGCACACCTGTAGTCTCGGCCCTGACACTCGTGAGAAGCAGGATTAGGAGTGCAAGGTCATTCTCACCCACTGTTTCTAAGACATGGAAATTGTTGACTAAATGCATTCTTTGCAAGATGGGGATATTTATTTTCATCTGCCTCTTGCAATTTTGGCCAATTCTTTGAGAATAATTAAGTAACTCTTGAAGATTGAAATGCAAAGATGAATTTACATAAAATTGTGACCAAGTTCTACTGTTTTTACTTTTATTAAAAACAAATGTATCGTTTTAGATTACGTTGACAATGGCTTATGCCATTGGAGTATAAGCTTTGAAGTCTTATTCTGTGCAGTAATGCTTCAGCAAGACATATCTCTCATCTAAGAGGTCTCCTTCCTAAGTGATGTTCACACTCTGCTTCCTACAATAGTGATGCTTCTTTGGGGGATTTTAGATGAGATACTATGTTCCCTTCCTCCCCACGTTTTAACTTCTTGCCCTCTCAAAGGGGGTTTTCTTTTCCGTAGCCTACAAAAGAAGGAAAAGAAAAACTGGTTTGACTCATTCCCCCCCCCCCCCCCACACACACACCCAAATCAGTTTTTCGAATTGCTTTCTGAACACTGTCCCTCATGCTATTCTTGAGGTGTGTTGTTGCGGGTGAGACAGATAATAGGAAAAAGAGCACTTAGATGGCTGAGATTGCCATTAAAAAATATAGCTCCAACTTGACACAAATTGGCTCCTTTGCCAGGTTTCTATGTCTTTGAAGCTTCTGATGTTTAAACAGTTTATGTAACAACTGAGAAAAGCCTGTTTAAATATGCAGAAGGAGCAGTGCAAAACATCTCCCCTCAACCACTTGAAACCTCCCTGTGCGTGAGTGAGTTTGGAAACAGAAGATGATGCATGCCCTTGTTCCTGTGATTAGGACAATCCTCCTCTGCCCATCTGAGCGCTTTGCCAGCATACTAGCGGGCTCATATTGAAGCTGTCGTTGGTCCAAACACTCAGGCCTAAGCTGGCCTGGGCCACTCCCAGCACAACCTGTCTTATCCATTTCCTGGCTGTGTCTTTTTGGGCAGGCAATCTTTTTCTAGGTCTTGTGAAAGGAAGGAATATTTAGGATGGTGGAGCTTCTCAAGAGTGGCAGTGTGTCCAAGGGACAGTCAAGGCCACGGTCAAGGACAGTTACTTCAGTGATGGTGTAAAGAGAAGGTTTCCTGCATTATCTTTAAGACCTCAACACTGATGTGCTTCAAAACCATATTAAGAATGCCTGGCTCCCCATGAAACCTACTACACCCAGGTCTGCCAGGAAATTTGGGTAGGAATGGGGTTGATGATCTTCCCCTTCATACAAGGAGAAGTGTTGATGCGAGAAGTAGAGCTTGGGAAGGCTCCAGTCCAGCACCTGCCCAGGGCCATCATTAACTGCTCCCTTTGTCCAATCAAGATGATCTCTGTCAGCTAAATGTGAGCAAGCTGTGCTGGATGGGAGCATGGACCATCACTGTACACTTATCTAAGGCCCGTTGACAATGTATTCAATGATGACAATGACATCAGTAAGTGTATCTGAGATACACCAAATGGGGACAAAAAAGAAGACCCCCCCCCCAGGACAGCAACAAGTAAGAGCAGTCACTCCAGAGCTGGGCCCTAGAGCAAGACAGTTAATAAGTGTCTTGAACCTGCTTTTCTTTGATGGAGGAAGGTCATTGGTTAAAAAATAAAGAAACTGCTTGGCTGGCCCTCATAGGTTAAAACATAGGTGGGAGGAGTAAACAGAACAGAATGCTGGGAGGAAGAGGAAGTGAGTTCAGAGGCCATGCTCCCCTCTCCCAGGCAGATGCACGAGATGAAGCAAGCTGCCAGGTCAGACATGCTGAATCTTTCCCGGTAAGACTGTGCTACACAGTTTATTAGAGATGGGTTGATCGGGATATCAGAATTAGCCAGTAAGGGCTAGAGCTAATGGGCCAAGCAGTGTTTAAAAGAATACAGTGTCCATGTAATTATTTCGGGGCATAAGCTAGCAGGCGGCTGGGGTGCTGGGGACGCAGCCCCGTCACTCATATTACAACATTTCTTCCTTCCTTGCTTCCTTTCCTTTATTCCTCTCTCCCTTCTTCCCTCCATCTCTCCCTGCCTCCCTCCCTTCCTTTCTTCCATGAATGGTATATACATATTTGTGCGTGTTCATGTGTGTATGCATGTGTATATATGTATGTGTGTGTGCACATGAAGGGCAGAGGCCAGGTAGCTTTCACTCTCCCTTTTCTGTTTCAAGACAGGCTCTCTCCATGTGCCCAGAGTTCTCAGTTGGTCAGTTGGCTAGACTGACCTCCAGAAATCCAGCTCTCCCCACCTTCCCACACCACCTCAGGACCAAGGTTGCTGGTGTGTGCTGCCACACCTGGCTAGCTTCATTTTTTTTAAATTTTATTTTATGTGCATGGTTGTTTTGAAAGTATGCATAGGTGCTGTGCTGTGTGTGTACTTGGTGCCCATGAGAGCCCAATGATGGTGTTGGATTCTTGGGATCTACAGTTAGAGGTTGTTATGTGTGCTGAAAAGCAGATCCTCTCAAAGAGCAGCAATCTTGACCACTGATCCATCTGTGCCTGTTTTGTTTCTTTGTTGGGGTTTTGGTTTTTTTCTTTTTCACATAGGTCCTGGGGATGTAAAGTCCTCAGGCTTATACAGCAAACATTTTTTTTACACTGCGCCATCTCCCCAGCCCTTGAGTCTCTGTTTCTTCTTCTAGGAGAAGAGAGCAACGTTATCTGCAAGGCAGTGGGCACAAAGACTCAGAGAATGGTTAGATGACTAATAAGTGCTGGCTATTATTACTTCATCTTAAACATTCCTTAAAGTATTAACGTTTAAAACCAAACTCAATTTCACAGAACCCATTGACTCAGAAAGCATTTAGGGAGTTAAAAATCTCAGGTTCATCATCTTTCAACATTATCAAAACAAACAGTAGACACTCCAGAAGTCTCCTGGAGGAGGGCGTTCAGACAGCCCAAATTGAAGTGTGGAGCAAGAAGCATATTTCCACTTCTCTAGCAATTAATCTCTCTATGTCTCATTCCTGTTTCCGAGTTCTGTGCACTCTGTGGTACCTGGAGGCTCTTAAGCAGTTTGTATTTCATTTTTCTCCTGTGATGACAAATATATCAGCATTACTGGTTCTTAAATGTGAAAAGACTCGAAATGGAGGAATAACATCAGGTCTTCCAAGATTTGCCTAAAAATATTCTTAGGTCTCCTTTTCCTGGTTCCATGTGCTTAGCTGTACACTTTAATTACAGCATGGGATAAAAACGCATCGTGGAGGTAATCATGTCGAAGACCACACACAAAAATGGCACAGGGATGCTTTCATTTATTTTATGGTAGAAGGATGACTTTAGCATGATTTTCTATAACATGAAAGATGAAATACGTGTAATTTATTTATAAACACGAAACGAAAGCTGCTCTATCCCCACTGTGTGCTGGCATTTTCTGAGGGGTTGTCAAATTTTCCAAAGAAATACTGGCCCTTACCTTCTCAGAGCTGAGAGACACAGGAGGAGGGGAAAAATGAACATTTTCACAAATACCAAAACTATAAAGCATGCAGGAAGTGCAGCAAAGGTTAAAGGAAAGTATTTATGGGAACAACAAAATAATGGAAGGTGAGGACTTCCTGCAGGGACCTTTAAGAAAGCATCCGAATGGTGGCATTTACGCTGGATAGGATTTTGACAGAAGGGACAGGTGAGGTTGGGGGATCCCAGAGAAGAGAAGAGTATGAACAAAGGCGTGGCAACATCAATGGTCTGTGCTGGCTGCAAACACACGGGCAGGGAGAGGTGAAGCGCACGCTGGTAACATCATGGGTAGCAGTGGGGAGGTCACCATATCTGAGAGACACTGGCAGGAAACGAAGCATCAAGAAGGAAGAATAAGGCGGAAGCGAAAACCTCAGATGTTAAAGATGTAAGAAGAAAAGTCATTTTAATAAAGCCAGAAAGAGACATGTTTTAGTGCTGGGGCTGAGCAGGAGGCTAGTGAGACAACCAATGTTTCTGGGAATGCAGCTCAAGGGTGGAATGCTTGCTTGCCTAGCACATATGATCCCTAGGTTCAAGTTCTAGTACAGCCCCCAAGAAGAAAGAGAAAGAAAAAGACCAGTGATAGGGTAGATCCCCCCCCCTTCCCTCTTGACAGAGAAGTTTCTGGGGTGAAGCCAAGGGACAGAGGAAGTGTTGGAGGACAGTGGGAAGCAGTTAATCCTCTCTAACTCAAGCCTTGTTCAGCTCAGCTGGATTCCCTAGTTTCTCTGCTCTGTGGTCGGATCCCAGAAGGAAATGAGTGGCACACCCACACTGGCAACTGGTGACTTCCACATGGAGAGGGCTGGTGAGGTGTATGTAGGAATGGTGAGGCGCTGTGACCACCCCTCATCCCGAGTGGCAAAGGCAGCAAATGGTCTGAGCAATGGAAGGCAGAATGCAACTTAGCCTCCATGGGGAAGCCAAAGAAGTATTAAACAAGGTGAAAACTTTTAGAATCAAATGGAGTATATTATGGATCCTATTCAAACGGTATATGTGCAAGACATGTTTAAAAATGAGGTTAAAAAGGAAGGATCCTTCAACAGAGATGAATGCTTGATTACAGTTGTCATAGTTGATGCTGCTAGATATCAGGCTTGCACAGAGGCTTCTACAGAGAAACTTCTGCAAGGCCAGGTGCCCATGGACAACATTCTAGTGTTAATCATTGTGACCAAAGATATAGTAATCAAAGTATCTGATGTAGGGGCAGGGAAGATAGCTCAGTGCATAATAAAACACTTGTTCTCCAAAGGTGAGTATCTGAGTTCAAATCCCCAGCATTGCACAAAATGCCAGGCATTGCTGCATATGCCTGTAGCCCTGGCATTAGGAAGAAAGAGACAGGGGAAGCCCAAGAGCTTTCTGGCTGCCAGGATAGTCACACATCAGACTACCAGTTCAGTGGCCTCATGGCAATAATATGAAGATGGAGAGAGGAAGACATTCTATGTCATCTCCAAGTTCACACACCTGTGTGCATGCACCATACACAATACAACCTATACACACACACACACACACACACACACACACACATACACACACACACAATCTGAGTTTTGTCTTTAAAATGTTCCTCTTGTCTTCATTCTCTCGATATGCCCAGGGGTTCACTACGCTATGCCTATTTCCATCACAGCTCACTGCTGTTCTGCTGTCCCCAAATAAGTATGAGTGTACTCTGGAGACCCTCCCTCTGGTTATTCTTTATTAAGATGGCTGTAATTGCCCTGACATCAGTCATCATCACTCGCCACCCCTATTTCCTGTTTAACCCAAAGGGAACCTGAACACATGAGTTCCCTGGAGTGCCAGGCAGAGAGAGGAGGCTGCATGCCTGGAGGCTGTAAGAAGCTGTTGTCGGTGCCTTCTCAGTTTGTTATTTGGAGCACTGGTCACCATATCAACTGAAATAGGATCATATGACACTTGCATGGCATCTATCTTCACAGAAACCAGCCATTGGGTCTTTTGCCCTGTTGTATTTCTGTTAACCTGACCTCATGTCTTACATGTAGTCAATTTCAAGATTGAACAAAAACAGCAAACATTACATTCTCTTCTATTTGTTGCAGAAGTTTTGTAAAAAGTTCAAAAGAACTTAAAAGAGATATACCATTCGTTTATTTTTGGGTTTATTTTAAGCCGTGCTTAGAATAAATCTATGGAGCTGAAGGGTTTTTTTTTCTCCTTGATGTGGCTATAATCCTTTTCTCCCTGGAGTCGGGTCCTCAGGAGACACCATTGTGTGGCAAGCAGTGGAAAGCTGAAGGTCCTAAATATCCAACTATTGAACAAGCAGAGGTGGTGGCAGCTGGAAGCACCAGAGAAGCTGTACTTACACGAGGAAGGCTTATGCTTCCGAGCCTTCTACACACTTATCTAATTCGCTCTATTTTTGTCAAAAAAAAAAAGTCACTCTGTATTGATGAAAATTTTTACTTAATTAGTGACAAAATTCTTTCCAGTTGTACCTTGGAAGAAGGCTGTAACAGAACAGTGCCAAGCGTGAAGTATTGTGGCTCCATGAAAGATGCATACATAAGGGAAGGTCATTCATCTGTTTGTAGTATAATCATTGTTTTCAAAACACTGTGCTAAGGGCCAGGAATATAACTATAAGCACAATAGGCCTGCCTCTTGCTCCAAATGTTCTTAGAGTTATGTTCTAGTTTAAAGTAGTAAAGCAGGAAACAGCGGGGAAGCAGATTATAGGAGACACATTGTAAAAGAAGATTGGAGCCCCCTGTGGTAGGTAACTGGTTATGACTTGGGTTGGGATGAAGGGACAGGCTAGAGAGTGTATGTGTGTGTGCCATTTGGATTGAATGTTAAGAAAGATTGGTGGGTACAAGGTGAGATTTGGAGCAGCTGCACATTGTTCAGGATGCCACTTACAGATGTGCTAAAGGGTTCAGAGAAAATAATCTGTCTTTTGTGTCAAAAACTGCAGAAAGTTTGGGGTGAAGACATAAAGGGATCAGATTTATTTAGTGGCCTAGAGTTCACTAGTTATCCAGAAAGTAGCAGCATTTCAGTAGAACAGTGAACACAAAAGCATACTGGTGTCATTTGAACAGAGAAAGGAACGAAGAAGTATAAGTGACAGGGATTGAATGACTTATGTGGTACTTTGTTACACAATGCAAAAGGGGGGGAATCAGGAAGGAAATGTGAGGTGACAGAAGACAATGACCACTTATAATAGGACTGAAGAGTGCGTGTGTTTATTGTGTAAGGAAATGATGATGCTAGGGAAATGATCACAGGAATTCAATACTAAAGCAGGAACAGGAGACAGGATCTGAGACACAAGATGTAATACTGAGAGGAAGAGGCAGCTGTCTGGGACCAGCCTTGACAAAATACATCTCGCCAGGGTAGAGGCATGGGAATTTAGAAATAATAGTAAAGAATATGAAGATGCAAATGAAAATAACAAAATAGTATTGGGAGGGAATTCCAGTGAGTGCTGAAAACTGACACGTGTTTAATTTCCAACTGCTTAAAATACCCTTGACTCCAAAAGGTAGGAGGAAGACAAAAAACTACATTAACATGATACAAGGAAATGAACATACCAGTTGAAGGTTGCCTGCTACATTCCTAGTTACACGTTAAGTTGCTAGAACAAAACAAGTCTTGCTTACACCCTAGACCAAAACATTCTGTAGGCAAACCACTCCCTGGGTGGAATCCCAAGTTATCTCCATAAAGGGAACTAGAACTTAGTTGGATCCTTAGACTCTTGTTTGAGGTAGGAACAATCTACTTCTCTATTCCTGGAGTACAAGGTCTGGTTATTAGCCACACCTGTTGACAATAACCTTGAGAGAGCAGAACTCTGCTCAACAACTAAGTGTGACCTTTTGTTTGAGGTAGAAGCACAACAGCCTCCTTGTTGGAAAGAACAAGAGGCAAGTTCCAACTCTCTTTGTTCAGCATGGAAACAGGCCCACATTTCTGAACCTCCACCGGCAGCACAGGAAGGCAGGGACCTGAGAAGTAGGCAGGGCTCTTTACTTGAATGTAGAAAGAGAAGACCGTTTCCCATGATCCTTTGTGGGAAATTGTCAGAGCAGCGATGTGAGAAGGAAATGTGGGACAATGGGCACTGTAAAACAGTGGCTCACGTAGTGGGGAGGTGAACTCACAAGGAAATGTGTCACTGTTAGATGCTTGTTTGGGGGTTATGGCCAGTAATTTGAATGCAACCTTACAGTCTTTGGTGTCATTTTCCTAGCAAAGGCTAACGTCTTTTATGCAGTTACGTGTTTGAATAAGTCACAGTTTTGGCAGCTGAATATGAAGTAAGAAGAAAGGGAAAATTGTTATGAGTGGTCAAAGGAGTGATGAGCCTTCAAATCTAAGTAAGGAAGCCACAGACACAGGGGTAGGAATGATATAATAGGAGGAAGTGGTCACTTGCATGTATCACAGGAAGACAAAAATCATTGATACATGTAATGGAAGTGGACTGGGAAGCTGGGCAATGGTAGCATGTTGAATGTGAAGTCTCAGAGAGGTGGCATTACCTGCCATGGCAAGAACTAGGCTGTGTCCATAGGCAGATGATTGAAGTGGCATGCAAGAAAAGACAACAGGAGTTGTGGGAGACAAAGTTACAGAGCTGAGGGTGTGTTATTTGTGTGACATCACAATCCCCTGCAAGTCATGGCTGCTATTGGGATGAAAAGGAAGGCAGTGGGGCAAATCTTCAGAGACATGACACTGGGCAGAATGAGTCAAACAAGGGTGAAACTCTGCCAGCTATGACAGGAGATGGGGTTGATGGGGAACTGTGCGGTTAAGAACCTTGTCTGCTCTTCCAAAGGTCCTGAGTTCAATTCCCAGCAACCACATGGTGGCTCACAACCATCTGTAATGAGGTCTGGTGCCCTCTTCTGGCCTGCAGGCATACACACAGACAGATCATTGTATACATAATAAATAAATAAATATTTAAAAAAAAAAAAGAATGGCTTGGGTATGGACATGAGCTCCCTGTGACTTCCTGGCAGCCCTATGAGAGGTAGACTGGTTCCTAGTTGCTGTCTGTCCTCAGGACTAAGCAGACAAAAATGTTCAGAAGCTGGAGGGACAAAAAGGCTTGCTGATCATGAAACTAGATTCTAGAAGACACTGGAAAGTCTAATAGAGAACAGGCAAAAAGTTGGGTAGTATATGAGAGACTGAGTCTAAACAGGAGCAAAGCCAGGGTCATGGTAAGCATGGAGCAGAGACAGCCTTGTGGATATAGACAGAACTGGACTGGAGGAGGATCACTTTCCTCTGAATATGCTCTTGTCCCTCACTATTGCTCTGCACTTGACTTTGCCTTTCCTTAGGGAATGAAGGGCTGCCAGGAGTTGTAAAGGAAAAGACACTTTGAAAGGAACAAAAAGACAAATTCTGTAGGTCATTTGCAGAATAGATTTTGTTTTTCTGACTATTATGTTAGTCATTGTTTCTTGACAGCATTTAAATGGCAGAAATTCAAGAAACAAGTAGCCATTTCTTAAATGCTGGGAATTTTCCCCCTGGAGACTACCAGTGCTGGGGATTTTGCCCTAGAGACACCATGCTGGGGATTTCCCCCTGGAGACACTGCTGCAGGGGACTTCCCCTGGAGACACCACTGCTGGGGATTCCCCCTGGACACTGCCACTGCTGGGGATTCCCCCTGGACACTGCCACTGCTGGGGATTCCCCCTGGACACTGCCACTGCTGGGGATTCCCCCTGGAGACACCATGCTGGGGATTTCCCCTGGAGACACCATGCTGGGTATTCCCCCTGGACACTGCCACTGCTGGGGATTTCCCCTGGAGACACCACTGCTGCAGGAGATTTTAGAGAAACAGCTCACTTCTCCCAGTTCACACTGTCTTCTGTTTCCACTGGAATCACAGAGGGTGAAAGGAGTTGAGAAGTCCCAAGGTGAAGGACATTGTTTCAAACAGAGGAGCTAAGGGTGTTACGGCAGATAATGAATAGGGCAAGGAGAGCACAGACATTTTAACCAGGCTGGGGGACATCTGTGTGTCTGCCCTGGTGACAGTAACCAGAAAACAACAAGGGTTTGATGGAATTCTACCATTATCTGCTGAGAATGGTCAAAGAAAATATTCCATCAACTCCCAATCCACCCTTATACCAACATTAAACTATTAAAAAAGTCATTTATTCTACCAACTCAATAGCATTATATTTTATAGGACACAGCAACCAAGTTCAGTTTCTAGTTATCTCTAATTTCTGTAATTATCATTGGTAGACCCAATGGGGAATTTTTTCTCTCTCTTGCTGATGATTTCAGAAATGAAAGAAAAATAAAACAGCTTTCAATTCACAGCTTGAAAAACATCAAAAGTTCAAGGAGCTGAGTTTTAAAAGGATTCTGTGGTCAACTTTGTCAGATCATGGTTAGAGAGGCAGAAGCTTGGGTCCCCAACATACACCGTCACTTTATTCTCCCGCAGATAACTCTGTCATTGAGACCTAGATTGCAGATGGATGTTTCTAAGTCTTTCAGATAATTCATAAAATAATTCTAAGTCCCTAAGTAACATTCATATTAGGAAAGGAATATGTCAAGAAAGAAAGAAAGAAAGAAAGAAAGAAAGAAAGAAGGAAGGAGGAGGGAAGACAAAAGGCTTTTCCTGTTGCTTCACTTCTTGTCTGTATTACAACTCTAAGGAAATTTCCTGCTGTTAAGAGTCTTAAGCACCAAGGCCATGCTTCTTGCTCTTTCTTTCTCTTGACAGCACCGAGGCACGAGGTGGCAGCAGGTTCGCAAAGTTGCTGAACCCGAGCACAGAGGTGGACAGCGCCTGGCTAGGAGGGCGGCATGGCCTCAGCTCATGGGCCAGTGGACAGACAGGAGCAGGGGGTCAGACAACTTAGGCACCCCTGTGTCTGAGACACTGGACCAGAGAGAGAGGCACTGGGGAGAATCGGGAGGACCTGGCAGCAGCGGCCATAGAGACGATGACATGAGTGAAGGTTTATCTTTAGGAAGGCTTCAACCCTTCCTGCTCCCACACTGAACCCATGGGGGCTACAGACTGAAAAGGGGCACGAGGCTCATCAGTGAGGTGAGAGGGGCTTTTCCCCTTAGATACAGTCTAAAAGAGAAGTTCATATCAAATCCCTCCTGAATCTTTTCCCCTGAAGTTTTGAATTTAAGATAAAAGTTCTGAGTTTTGCCTCACCGGACCAGAAAGTGTTCCCAGCACATAGAATGTATTTTAATTAACCAGGCAATTATGTTCTTATGCATTATAAGCAGGACCATCAAAGGACATCTTTTGCCTGCGGGGTCTTCTGTCCTTCAGCATCCAAAGGTATCCTCTTATCTCTCCCTTCCTACACAAAGAGGACAGAGATAGAAAAGGGTGGGGGGCACACAAACCAGCACCCAGGGTTGTGTTTTCTTCCTCCTTACTCTGATTTGATGTCTTTTCTCATTAGTTCCAATGCTTCAGTTTTAGTAAACACTCTCCTCCCTGCTCTCTTGCCTTTTTATTTTTATTTTTTAAAAGGTTTTAATGTTAGCATGCCAGATCGTACTGGATTTTATCACGGCTGATTCATGTTCTCTGTTCACTTGCACCCCCTCCCAGCACTTCTTTTCTATGCCCCCTCCTGCTTCTTCCCCTTTCCCAGATCCTCCCAGGATACTTGAAGGATCTCGTGTATTCTATTGCTCTGTTGTTCTTTCTCCCTTCTGGTGAGATCTCTTCTTCCTCTGCTGTGGTTCCATTTCTGTTTTCATCTCTCACACACACGCTCACACACACACACACACACACACACACACACACACACACAGATAGAGGGGGGGTTCACATGAGATAGATCATGCAGTATTTATTGTTGCCCCCATTTCCTTATAAACATCCTGATTGAGTATTTGTACCTGATAGCCAAAATCTGAGAATAATCACAGAGAGCTTCTTTAGAACGCTTTCCCATAGAGAGGTGACTCTCAATATTTGCTGAATTCATTTATAAGTGATTGACCTTATTAGCATGAATAGGCACTTATTACACACCACACTGGCATTTTACATTCATCATTTGATTGCAATATCTGCAGTCATTTGGGATTAGATTTTATCTCAGCTTTGCAGAAAAGGAAACCGAGTCACAAAAAAGATGCCTAAACATGGCTGCCTAAAACATAACCTGAAGAAGGAGGGAACCGATAATAATGCAAGTAAGAGAGATGCTCAGGAGAATTCATGTAATTCCTTTAGAATTCCTAATTCCATTAAGGCTGCACTTCCCGGTTCTGAGGTCAGCGCATGTATCCCAGGTGCACTTGCGTGAGTTGCCCGCCATCTGGGTCACCAGCGTCTGACGTAGAAGCCCCGTTATGCAGGCGCAGGGTGTAGTGTCGCCCATCATCAGCGTCTGACGTGGGCACGTCTTTCTCCCTCACGCGTATGTGCTGGGAAACCTTTAAAAGCTAAAGGTGCCGTTCCCACGTTCTCTTCCTCGCCTTCTGTTCACCGTTTCCGCGAGCTCATCTGCACAGATCTTTTTAATAAACTTATACGTGTGGGTTTGTTTGTGTCTCGTGCTCTCTCCTCATTTCTGCAGGGCATTTTAACTCAGCCCTAGACAAAGAACTACATTCAACTGAGGAGTGTTAAAAGTATAGAAAATAGTCTTCTCCAAGGAAGAGCACAATGGTTGTTTCCCAACACCAAATGGTTAGAATTAAAAACACATACATATAGGTAGGATTATAGAGATTGAGTAGGTTGTGTTTATGTATGTAGCCCCCCCCACACACATATATGTATCAACAATTAAACAAAAGCAGGCCATGAGTTTTAATGAGAGCAAGGATTGGGTTACATAGGAGGGGCTGGGGAAAGGCAAGGCAAGGAGGCAAATGTTGTAATCATATATAGTGTCAAAAATATGAAAAAAATAAATATTTTAAGTTGCTCTGTGTCCTGTATATGAGAGAAAACGTGGTATTTTTCTAAATATGGCTTATTTTACTTCATATGATTTCCAATTCTATTGATTTTTTTCAAGTGACGGGGTTTTATCCATTTTTATGGCTAACCAAAGCTGCATTGTACATGTAAATTACACAGTCTCCATTCTTCGTTCATCATTCTGGATACCAAGACTGATTTTCCAACTTGGCACTTGGGAAAAAGGAGAGAACCAGCAAGGCACATGAAACAGTAAAAAGACACATATGGTCTAGGTACATGACACACTTGAATGAAAGTCACCATGAAACCTGACACTTTGCTCAAAGAATAAACACTATTGAAAAAATTTTAAAATGTTGTGTGTGCTCTTATACTTTTGTCATTAAAAATTGAAACTTAAATAGAAAGCAAAATCCTACTTAATTTATTATGCAGGTTCAAAACTTTCTTTATTCTAACTAAACAAGTTGCTCTCCTCATGCCCCTAGTAATTTATAGTAGTGCCCAGACCATCTACCACCCACCCGCCATCTCTAAAAAATCTTGTATTCATATAAATTTCAGTATTGCCCTTTCAGTTAAAACCATAAAATATAAAACATTTTTAAATGAAAGTACTCTTAGTTCTTAAAAGCTAACTTTAAAACCTCAAGAATTACCCAGTAGGGTAGAGTAAAATAAGAAAGTTGTTTTCTAAAAAATGCTGGTATTCCTCCTTAAGAGTCAGAAAAAGACTCCCCCGCCCCCATTGATTGGACTCTGTGAACTACAAGGCCCACTCCACCCCCAAACCCACCCCTGCAGCCTCAGAAGAACTCTGAACCACAGGCTGCAACTGCACACAGTGAACCAAGAGAGCGGGCCAAGAGAGACCTCAGCAGCTCCTTGAGACACAGACAGGGACTGCACAGAGTAAACTAAGAACAGCTCCAGAAGACACAGGAGGCAACTACCAGGATTGGACCACAAGGCAAAGACACTGCTGGCACCAGTTGGAGGAAGAGATGGGTAGACACCAATGCAAAAATTCATTAACAACCTAAAAAGCAACATGTAACACCAGAACCCAGTGGTCATACAACAGGACGACCTGATCATCCTAACCCAGAAGAAGCAGAGGAAAACAATCTTAAATGTAACGTTATGACGATATAGAGACGTTCAAAAAGGAAATGAAAAATTCCTTTAAAGAAATGGAGGAAAAGACAAACAAAAAATTGGAAGAAATCAATAAATCTCTTAAAGAAACTCAAGAAAATCAAGAAAAAGCAAACAGGTGAAAGAAACAGTTCAAGACTTGAAAACTAAAAGAGAGGCAATAAAGAAAACACAAACTGAGGGAATTCTGGGAATGGAAAAGTCTGTGTAAACAAACAGGAACTACAGAGGAAAGCATACCCAACAACATATAAGAGATGGAAGAGAGACTCTCAGGTGTTGGAAATACTATAAAGGAAATAGATTCTTTGGTAAACGAAAACATTAAATCCAGCAAATTCCTAACACAAAACATCCAGGAAATCTGGGACACCATGAAAAGACCAAGCCTAAGAATAATAGGGATAGAAGAAGGAGAACCCCAGCTCAAAGACACAGAAAATAGGGGCTAGGGAGATGGTCTAGTGGTTAAGGGCCCTGGCTGATTTTCCAAAGGCCCAGGCAGGGTTCAGTTCCCAGCACCCACATGGCAGCTCACAGCTCTGTAGCTCCAGTTCCAGGGGATTTGACACCTTCACACAGACATACATGAAGGAAAAATACCACCACGCATAAAGGAAATAAATACACTTTAAAAAATAAATAAAATTTAAAAAGACACAGAAAATATATTTTAAAAAATCACAGATGAAAACTATGGACTCAATTCATATAAAAGTGCACAGACTAACAGAATGGATATGAAAGAAGATTCATCCTTCTGCTGTATAAAAGAAACACACCTCAACCTCAAAGACAGACATTACCTCAGAGTAAAGGGATGGGAAAAGATTTTCCAATAAAATGGACCCAAAAAACAAGTGGGAAAGAAGGATATCCCTTTGAAGGTACTAGAAGCTTACAGAACACCAACTAGAACCAAATAGACTAGATCAAAAAAAAAAAAGAATCCTCATTATCTAATAATTAAAATGCATACAGAATAAAGAAAGAATATTAAGAGCTGCAAAGGAAAAAGGCCAAGTAATATATAAAGGCAGACCTATCAGCATTACACCTGACTTCTCAATGGAAACCATGAAAGCCAGAAGGTCATGGACAGATGTGCTGCAGACACTAAGAGACCATGGAAGCAAGCCCAGACTACTGTACCCAGCAAAGCTTTCAATCACCATCAATGGAGAAAACAAGATATTCCATGACAAACCCAGATTTAAATAATACCTATCCACAAATCCATCCCTACAGAAAGTACTAGAAGGAAAACCACAACCCAAGGGAGCTAATTATACCCCCCAACACACAGGCAACACATAACCTCACACCAGCAAGCCCCAGACAAGGGAAACACACAAACATTACCAGAAAAATAACAGAGATTAACAATCACTGATTATTAATATCTCTTAATATCAGTGGACTCAATTCATATAAAAGTGCACAGACTAACAGAATGGATATGAAAGCAGGATTCATCCTTCTGCTGTATAAAAGAAACACACCTCAATCTCAAAGACAGACATTACCTCAGAGTAAAGGGATGGGAAAAGATTTTCCAATAAAATGGACCCAAAAAAACAAGTGGGTATAGTTATCTAGTATCTAACAAATAAACTTCAAACTAAAATCAATCAGAAGAGATAGAGAAGGACACTTCATACTCATCACAGGAAAAATCCTAAGCATCTTTGCGTCAAATACAAGAGCACCGACTGTTGGCTATGGTTTTCTGTTCTCCTCGGTTCCTGCAGTCATTAAGTCCCAAATAAATCACACAGAGGTCTACATTAACTATAAACTGATTGGGGCCCATTAGCTCAGGCTTCTTATTAACTCTTATAACTTATATTAGTCCATTATTCTTGTCTATGTTAGCTTCAGTCCAAGTTTGGAAATTGATGTCTTATTTAATTCTCCTTCTAAATCTGTAGGTACAAATTTTAGATATTAAGAAATGGAAATTTAAAAAGGTTAAGTGACTGGCCAAAACACACTGGGCATTAGGGATCTCTAGAGAAACAGACACAATCGAATTATAAAGGGAATTTATTAGATTGGTTACATGATACGGAAAGGATAGTCCAACAATGACTGTCTGCACACTGGAGGAGTTGGGATCTCGCTACCTGCTCAATCCATGAGGCTCGATGCCTCCACTGCATGTTGTGGCGCTGAAGACCTAAAGGATTCTTGGATGGCTCGTAGTCTTCAGTCTAAGTTATAAGGAAGAAGAAGCTGGGCTCCCATGTCAACAGTAGAGATAGCCACAAAGTAGATGCTCTTACCAACAAGAAGCAAATGTGGGTAGGCCAAAAGCAAAATTCCCTTTAGATATGTATATATTTAACCTACTACTGGAAGGGATGGCTCTCTTGGGGGAGAGGTGTCTTACTCCTTAACCTTTCCATGAAATACTCTACAGACACCCCTGTAGGCATGTTTTTTAGTTGGCCTTAGGTTCAGTCTAGTGGACATCCATGGCTAACCATGATATGTAGCTAATGGATAAATGTCCTTGGGATTCGACATCATCTGTTTTCAAATGTTTGTGCTCTGCAGTTCAGCATGACATACCTGGGGTAATAATATTGTTTTAGATGGCTTCTAAAGT
Organism: Microtus oregoni; assembly: GCF_018167655.1. NCBI lineage: Eukaryota > Metazoa > Chordata > Mammalia > Rodentia > Cricetidae > Microtus > Microtus oregoni. The sequence continues at coordinate 24,531,831 of NW_024543060.1, forward strand.
GTCTCACAATGACTCTTACCTTTTAGAATCCATTCTCACATAGAATCCCATCCCATGTATGTGGGGTGGACCTTCCCACATTCCACCCCACAGTTCTAAGAAACTGAACCCAGCAAAGGTTAATGACCTACCACACAGAGATCAAATTATACAACAGAAACTTTAGTGTTAATAGCATTTTTCACTAGCTGGCATTCTCTTTGCCTTCTTGTCCAGTTGCTCTAGTGAAGCAAGCTGCCATGTTAGGATTGCCATAGGAGGAGGCTGCCATGCCAGAAACAGAGGCCAGCATGCCACATTGAACTGAATACTGCCAGCCAGCCCATGAGTGAGCACCCAAGGGACCTTCCCCAGCCTGGACCTTGGAATCTCTGCAGACAAACTGACACTTTGGGTTACCTTGCGAGACTGTGAGCAGAGGACCCAATTAGGTCTTGCCCAGGTTCTGTTGTTTTAAGATATCACATTTTGGGGGCAATTTGATACACAGAAAGAGGAAACTAATATAAATGATAATATAATTTTTAATAATAATCATTATTATACCCTTTTATTTATTCAGCTACTTAATATTTTTAATGAAAAGTAGATTTCAGAATAGGAAAATTAGAAAAATATATTTCCACTATCTTTACCCACGCCGTAACAGCTGCACATGGCAGTACCATCTGCATTTTTAACAAGAAAACTGGTATTTATTCACCTGGTTTTCATTACCTTAATTCCCACCTCTAAGACCATTTGAAGCTTGGTTCCTAGCAAGGGAGTTTGGTTCTCCTTCGTGCTAAGCTGTTAGTATAGAAGCATGCTTAAACCATCTGGCCTGCTGTTCCTGAGGCCTCCAACTCCGTAGCAGCCAGTTGGATTCCTTAGCCTGTGTTGTGGTTTCCTAATCCCTGGATCAGTTCCCACTCCAAGAGAGGGATGTGGGTTTTAGGCTGTCAATCAGTATTTTTGCCAGTTTGAGATGTATGTAAGCGATACAAATTTTTGAAAATTAACATAAGACCAGAGCTCAGTTTGGGCAGGACCACAAAGAATGTTTTTCAGAAGTTTTCCCAGAAGGAGCTAATTACTGTGGGAGAGAGTAATTTTCACGTTTGGCTTGAATAGCTATGGAAACAACAAAATGCAAATATTTAAAAAATGATTTGAAAACTTAAAGGAAGAAAAACTTTTGATAACACTCTCTGAAGGGCATTCTCTAAAAAAAATTTACAGAGTATATGTATAAATGTGTATGCCCCCACATGAATTAATAGGTAGAGAAACACAGGACATAAACTAAAAGCTATTCATAAGGTTATGTATATAGTTATTGAATAGCCACTGTGTGCCAGGCGAGACTTGAATGCAAAGGTTTGGCTACCAGATAAGACAAACACAATCTCTTCTCTGAAACAGCCTATGTTTTAGTGGGAGTAGCAGATAAGTAAAAGCTAAAGCAATGAATCAATAAATAATTACAGATTGTGATAGGGGTGGAAAATAAGAGCCAGGGCTTGTTTATAATGGATGTTCGGAAAATGCTTGTTGGAGACCTATAGGAAGAGTAGTTCATTTGTGTCCGAATCTGGCAGAGATCTTTCCAGACAAATAGAATATCAGGAAAAATAATGTGTTTGAAGAAGCACAGAATGTTCTAGAACACTCAAAGTTAGGTGAGCTTGGTTGAGAGGGTTATGAGATGAGGAAGGGATAAGGGTCAGATCATCAGTGGATTTGTAAACTGGAAGACTGGGGTTTTAGTCTTAGTGTATACTGGTTTTTGGTCCAGTGGCATACTCTAATTTGTTCCCAAAACATGAGTGTCTTGGCTGGGTGGTGATGAACCAGAATGGACCTCAGAGTCAAAGGTGATTGCACTGCCTTAGGCTGGAGATGAGAGCGGTTGGAAACAGGGTGGTATAAAAATGTGAAATAATGGGAAGGAGTTTGGAAGTAAAATGAAAAAAAAACCTTAAAGCTGAGTTTGGGTATGGCCTGAAGATACAAGGAATCAAGGGAACTTTGTTTCTTGTGTTTGGGTTGTGAGCATGATGCTCTGTTAAGGTCTGGTTAGATAAAGAAGTAGACTAGGAATTCCCAGTTTAAGCCAGACTTCTACATAGTATCAATGTGATGCCTGGAACAGTCCACAGTTACCATAAATTTAATACTAAGTACAGCACAGAGAATTACATACTTTTCACGAACCAGTGTGATTCATTAGGGTGCTTGTGTGAGCTCTGATGAGTTCTTTCCAGAAGCATGCTCACCTTCCCACGGAAACACAGCAAAGATATGTCTCTCCCTGTACAAAGAGCAAAGAGAGACTTCAGGAGGTTTTCTGGTATTTTCCACTTTTGTGTGTTTAAAAATCCTAAGTACAGTGGGCATCATTTAAAGACTCCCTCCAGTTTCACAGTTCCCAAATTTTAAAAATTTTAATTCTTCAATAAAAGAAGTTTGGGAGACAGCTCTAAAATGAATGGAGCCTCTAACTATAAGACAGGTAAGGGCAATGAATCACGCCACTGGAATTAGAGCGATCGTGCAAGACCACCACTCTTCGTCAGGTGACAAGGCCGTGGCTCTGAGTGGGTAAGTAACTTGTCCAATGACATATGGTCAAGACGCAGAGCTAGGTTTTCTTTTGCCATCGAAAGCCACGTGCTACCATTGTAGCGGCTGTAAAGCTCGGGGCCTCTGCTTCCCCGTCGCTTCCCTATTGGCCCACGATTCTTAGACCTTGTTTATCATCTGGCTGCATTGAGTTCAGCAAACTATGTGTCCCCTTGTTTGTATTGCCACTGTTTCTGCTGGGCTTGGACGTGCTCTGCTCCTCACCTCTGCCATTTGATGGCATTCTGCTATTGTCTCAGCTGCTTAATAAAAAGCAATTCCCTGTCCCCCTCTCTGAATGTCACAAATAGCTGAGATTGCCTTGGCAATTGCCTGGACTGCTGCAGCCAGCGAGGCCTGGATGTTACCTAAACTGTTCATTTTCTTCTGGCCACAATCCACAGGACACTAAATTCATTACCTCCGAGGCTCGCTTAATGGCACGAATAGCTTGATTTGGTTTTTTTTTTCTCCCTTTATTCTCCCACCGTATGTCTTTCTTTCCATTTTTCTTTCTTTCGTTCCCCATTCTCTTATTTCATTATTTTATTTTCATGCTACTTTAAGTAATAATCTAATGATCTTTTCTAGAATTTTCTAAGATTCTCCCTTTATGATTTTATTTTTTTTCTTTGAACAGTACTATTTGAACCAATTAATATTTACTTATTCATTTGTTTAGACACACTAACAGTCTGGCCCAGGACTTGATCATTCTATATTAAAAAGAAGTAGTTGTCATTAAAAGATCTATCTATCTTATGTAGATACATTCGTGAAAAAAAAATGAGACCCCAAACTCCTCTGTTGCAATTTCTGTGTGTCTGTCACTATTATAAACCACAAGCATATACATAATTTTCCCAGCCACTCTGTGAAGTTGCTATTATTATCTGCTCGTTACAGGTGAAGAAATGACTGAAAAATAGAACGAGAGCTCAGAATAGAAAGTCTATATACAGTTTTGCACACGGAAATAGAACCTAACCCTAATCACCTGATAGCAATTTATATTTGGGGTATTGTGTGCTGGAGAGAGGAAAAGCTCCAGGAAATTGGGTCTCTTACTGTGCAAAGATGTGGAGTGTTCACAGGAGGCAAGAGTGCTGTTCCAAATGGAAAGAACCAAAGAGCCTGTGAAAGCAGAAGTCTCTGACCTTCTCTTTCAATGGTCGCATAATAACTTTGCTAGCTAGGAATTGCTCCTTTTCCTCGCTAGGGCTCCAGTAGAGAAATTTGCATATGCTTATGTGATGGAGAGATGAAAATACATGGTGACCTCAGAAGGACACCATCAATCTACTGGTAGACAGTGGGTGTGCAGGCTGGTTTTATGTCATCTTGACACAAGTTAGAGTCTTCGGAAAGGAGGGAACGTCAATTGAGAAAAAGAACTGCCTGTAGGGCATTTTCTTAATTGGTGATTGATGGGGGAGGACCCAGCCCACTTCAGGTGGAGCCATTCTTGGGCTGGTGGTCCTTAGTTCTGTAAGAAAGCAGACTGAGCAAGCCATGAAGAGCAAGTCTGTAAGCAGCATCCCTCATGGCCTCTGCATCAGCTCCTGCCTCCAGGTTCCTGCCCTGTCTGAGTTCCTTCTATGATGAACAGTGATGTGGAAGTGTAAACCAAGTAAATCCTTTCCTCTCCAACTTGCATTTGGTTATGGTATTGCATGACAGCCAAGGTAATCCTGACTAGGTCAGTGAGTCAGACACCCATGTGGTAGTTAGCAGTGTGGGCGGGCAGTCCTAGTAGAAGAATCTAAGGACCACCCTAATGTAATATAAGACACAATGTGGAAACAAACCCTCAGAGGATAGAGAATACCTCCCTGAAAGGGAAAAGGGAAGACAGAGGAAAAACACTTCGATTGCAGAACACCCACCCAGGAACTGTTCAATGTTTATGAGAAGAATGTGGTAATGATTTCATTTTTCATTTTAGAAGTTGTCAGGAGATGTAGCTCAGTGGAAGAGCGCTTGTGTAGCATGTGAAAGGCCCCGAGTTAGGTCTCCAGCTTTGTCAATACACATGTACGTGTGCAGAAGCACACCGGCCCACGTGGTGTTTGTCTTTCTGTATCTGTCTTCTTTGCTTCACGCTTTGTCACCCAGTCCCATCCATGCTGTTGCAAGTGATGGAATTTCGCTCATTTTATGGCTGGATTTCATTTCACTGTGCATATATATCACATTTTCTTTGTCCTCTGGTCCGTAGAGAGACACTGTGGTTAGCTCTGTCCTTTGGTTCCTTTAAGTAGTGCTTTATTAGGTACATAAGTGCACTCATGTCTTTGACACACTGATTTCGGTTCCTATGGATGCATCCTTAGTTATGGGACTGATGGATCATATGGTAGTTTTATCTCTATGTTTTTGAGATCTCTCTGTATTCTTTTTAATAATGGCTATACTTATGTATATTTCTACCTCTACTGTATAAGGGGGCTCACTCTGTGTGCTCACCAGCATGTGTGATTTGCTTCTTCTGAAGTGATCTTCTTTTTAGAATATAATTACATCTATATGTTTATTTAGTGTGTATGTTGTACGTGTCCCTACATGTGTATGTGCATGTGCGTGTGTGTGTGTGTGTGTGTGTATGCACGAATCAACACAAGCTCAGAGATCAAAGGTTAACTTCTGAGAGTCGCTTATCTCCTTTTACCATGTAGGTCTCAGAGATCAAACTTAGGTCATTAGGCTTGGTGGCAGATACTATGCCATATCATGCGTTCACGTCTGATTTTTTTTAATTTACAAAATCAATACCCCTTATATATAATATATTTTAGTTACTTTGTTGCTGTTGTTGATGTCCTAAAATACCCCCAACAAAGTAACTTAAAGGGGAAGGAGTTTATTTTGGTGTGCAGTTTCAAAGGGATACAGTCTATCCTGGTGGGGAAGGCATGGCAGGAGGCTGGGAAGTAACCGCGGTAGGAGCAGGACGCTGGCATGTGCTCTCAGAAAGCACAGCATAAGACAGAAAGTAGAAGTGAGCTTTAAGGTATCGAGTAACCCACTCCCCCCAGTGAGACTTCCCCTCTTTAACATCCACAACCTTCCCAAGTGATGCCACCATGAAGGAATCAAGCATTTGGGGGACATTTCGCAGTCAAACCAGAACGGCATACATGATTCATAAACAAACTTTCCGGGTCTGTGTATCTTCACGCTGCATCCTGTCCCATAGGCAAGCAAGACCTCAACTGTTGTGGGCTGCCTCATTCCTCCACCTCAGTGTCTTGATCTATATCCCTATATCTTAGCTTTTCAACTGAGCCTTTAGGATTTCTTTTCCTGTGGGGGTGTGGGGATGGGTGAGTGTACATGTGTGTATGCACACACGTATGTAGGTGCCCACGAAGGCCGAAAGAGGGTATTAGACCACTTGGGTCTGGAGTTACAGGCAATGGTGAGCTGCTGATATGGGTACTAGAAACTGAGCTCTGGTTCTCTGGAAAGGCAGCAAGTGCTCTTAACCACAGAAATGATGCCTCCAGCCTCTCCATTCAATCTTCAAAGATAGTCTTTGATCTCCGGCATCTTGTGACCCCACAAAAAATGTCACATTTTCCTCCTAAGCCCCTGCATTTTTGCACATCACTTGACCAGGGCTCACTGAAAACAATTCAGGAGCTCAGGAGCGCCAGCTGCAAAACACAGCATGAGTTTTCATGACTGGAACTGATTTTAATGTGGCTGGTTGATCGCGGAGCGTTGTTTATATCCTGTATATCGCGTTGATTCTATTTGAATGACTAGGGAATGGAAGTGAGCATCATTCCGAACAAAGCTACCCTTGTGGCTCAGCTCACTTTGTTCAAGAGCCTAGGTGATATGAGGATGGGCGAGGAGAGTGAGGTGACCTGTGTCAGAAAGCTCTATGCAGACAGTGGTTTTGGCGAGGATGGAGAAGAAAAGCAATTAGCCCTGCAGTAAAGCGGAATCGCTCTTTCAAAAATATGGGGCAGTTTTAGTTGTCAAAATGATGATTATGAATAGATTTGCAGGAGGTTAGTGAGCACAGGCCAGAGGCACTCAAGTCCCTGTGGTCCACAGCATAGACATAGACAAGGAAGACGGGCTCTCCTACAGTCAAAACACAGAAGTTTCACTTCTCTGACTTCCTCCTGCCCAAAGGACAGGTGTGGAGCTAGAGAAAAATCAATGTTCTGAGTTTAGAGCTGTACATAAAATGAGAGTGGAAAGCCTTTTTTGACAGTGTCGTCTGAAATTTCTCCTCCATCACCCTACTTCTTTCTATTGCTTTTTGTTTGGAGACTGGCTCTCATGTGGTCCAGGCTGGCACCAAGACGCTGTGTAGCCTCAATTTCTGATCTTCCTGTCTTCACTCCAGGATTCTGGATTCCAGGTCTGCACCACCGCACCAGCTAGCCCCTCAGACAAACAAAGGCTATTTTTTTTAAAAAAAAAAATCAGTACCTTTTTCTTCTAAGTGAGAAATATATCCCACCCCCTGGCCTGTCACAAACACCCCTAAATCGGAGTGGGTTTTTTTATGCTCAGCAGTTTTCACCTCCATGTCAGGCAACATCTAGGTTCAAACGAAAAGCATGTTTAACCAAGGGGAAACATTGGTCAAATAATGCTTAAACTCTTATAAGCAAATACAAAACTCTCTTTATCTGATAGAAAAGTATCCATCATTGTACCAAGAAACTTAGAAGGCACATTGCCTCTCAGTACTTTGGAAATGTAAAAACACGTCTCGTGGTAATGAAGGATGCTTTCTCCAACTACTCACCCACATTGGAAATTATTCTGTCTTTTCTTTGGCACTTGCAAGATTTTCTCATGATTCTTAAATGTGATTATGTTATCTAGCATTGTCATGCATGACGTGTCTAAGGAAGGCTTTATTTTTAGACTCTGCTCAGTAACAATGGATGCTTCTTTAGCTTGATTCTTTAGCTTTCGGTCTGTTGTCTTCATATATTTCTTGAAAGCTCAAGACCATTTTAAAGACTAATCTAAAATCTGAACACACATCCAAGCCTGTTCATCTCCTCTTCCACCTCTCTTTCCTGTGTTCTTATTTCTCTGTGTTGCATCCTGAGCTATTTCTAAGGGTTAATGTTCCACTTCTTCTGCATCAAAACCATTGTTTAGCAAATCTATTTAGAATTTTATTTTCCTACTGACCCTATTTGGTTTTTTCTATAGTTTGCAAATGTCTCAGTTTCCCTCAGTTTTAATATTCTACTGGCTTAAAAAAAACATCCCAGCTCCTTGAACATCTTAAACGTATTTATATCCAAGTCTTAACAACTGGCCCCATTATCATAGTTATAAAGTCTCCTTTTTCTTTGCTCTCTTATTTGATACTAAATCTCAGTAATTGTCATTTCTGAGTCCATCGTCTATAATGTGACTCCCCGTAACCTCCCCTAGGGGTGTTCTTAAAAGTCTTTAAGGATCTTCTAAACCAACTATCATGTTTTCTTTTTTATTTCTTTCTTTGGTTAGTTGTCTTAGTATATAGTAAATAGTAGGAGTTCAGCAATATGGCTAGTCTACCTAGCCAGTTAGTTTCAGAGAGCCCCCACCTCTGCCTTATAGTCCTTGAATTACAGTGGAACACCATGCCCACCTAGTCGTATGTGGTTTCTGTGGATCTGAACTCCAGCCCTAGTACTTGCATAGTAGATGCCGTACCCACTGATCCATGGTCCTGTTTGAGGTCTGTGTCACTCCGGGAGTGGAAATCTCAGTCTTTTGACCTGAGCACACATTTGACCTCTTTATGCAGACTCTTCTGCCCCCACCTCCAAGCAGAAGCTCGTCTCTGGGTCTCTGGTCTATTTAGATTCACTGGCCTCCTGGCAGGGAAAGCCCGATTTCTCACCAGAGTCTGCAAATCAAGTCCTCACTGGGCTGAGCCTATCCACCTTGAGTTTTATCGCTGCAGCTGTTAAAGACCTGATTATGACATGGTCCTCCTGGGCACTGCAGCTTTAATCCCTTTTTGCTCTGAGACTTCCTTATCTGTGTAACCTGGAGAGTTTTCTAATGTTGAATTTGGCTATATACCATCAACATGATTTAAAAATGTTCTGGCGAGGGTTGGATGCTTCCTTGACAGAGGGGTGCAGAGTTTGCTTGCTCTGCGTGCTCCACTTGTCATCCGAATTGGAAGTCTCTTCAGACCTTCCCTGTCTTCATTACAAAAGCATTTTTTACTCTGATTCAGATGAGGTGTTCAAGAAACGACTGCTGAACTACTGTATAATTAAAGCATACATCATATTTTGGCTGAATTGAATCTTAGATAGAAAAGCGTTAAGTAAACCTTATGGAAAACACAAAGAGCAAAAGACTAATGCTATTTTTGGTGGCATGTCAATTTGCTTACTCATTTTATAGTGACTTTTTTTTTCTTTTTCACTATGTAATTGCCTGTTAGGCTTATCTGAGAAATTGATTCTTTCCAGTTCTATAATTATGTGAAGGAGTCTTGGGCTTTGGTCTGAACAAATTTTGCGTCCAGATCCCAACACTTAAATGCTCACACCAAGTGGTAGCTATACCACAATCGCTTTTGGAAGGACCACACAAATAGATGCAAGGCACTGTCTTGTGTCTGTTTCTTCCACGCAGTACGTGGGTAATCACAGCAGCCCCTTCACAGCACTTGCTGTGAGAATTGGGTGCGGTCCTTTCAGCTTTCTGAGAAGACTCTAACCTCATGTCTAACACGGACAAAGACTAAGTATTAATGATTACTGTTTTCATTCCACAAAGCTCCTCGGAATGCATATCTCAAAGTCTGGACATGGAAGAATTTCCGTAATTATGCATTCCCTTTGCTTCTCCTCTTCTTGCCGTTATCATTTCTGTCATTCCTATCTTCTTTTGAAAAATGTCTGCTCCTTAGAAAATCATGTTCTTCAGCTTGGGCTCTGTGCTCTGCTTTCTTCTCCCAGCCCAGAAATTCTGACTCTTTCTATATTAGTAACAAGGAACTGTTTCTTCTCCAGGCTTATCATTATTATCACTAATTATTAATTATTCAGAAAGCTAAATCAAGAAATTAGAAACCAAACAGAAGCCTGGCATGTCTGCACAAGGGGAAATACCATGTCATGTTATTCTAAAGGAGAAAGGGTTTTCTTGATTTAATACATTTTAAAAAACAAAGGAGAAATAATAAAAACACAATTTCCCGAGTTCATTCTGATTTTCACTTATTACTTTTTAAAAGGGAGTTAAAATGTCTTAAAGAAAATTAGATCATCGTATAGTTCTGTGCTATTATATTCCCTTTAATATTCAACTACAATTTATGTAATTTAAACTATAAATTCGAGAATGCTATTGGAGTTCCCTGCCTGCTATTAAATACAGAAACTTATAGTGCCATCTTGTGACACAAAGCAGAACTGCAGCACATTGCCTCATTTGATCAAGCTAAAATACAGCGGAGGAAAGGGTGCAGAGCTCAAGGCTCTGCATAACCAAGATTGATCAGCACATTTCTGTTAATGTAGATAGACTTAATATTAAAAGACAGAACCTAATGGGCTTCCTACACTCCAAGATATTTCTGCAGCACAGATAATAGCTAGACAAGACAGGTTAATATACTGAATTGAAACCATACAAGCGACATTATCAAACATCAGAACATTTTAATTCTACAGGAAAGAGAGGGGAAAAATGGCTCTGATGCTTTGAATCACAAGGTTGTCTCCACGATTGAACCAAAAATGTTGCTAAACCCAATAGGAAAAAAAAGAAGGAGGTGTTCCCAGGCCTGGGTAAATACCTATATCACTCATCAATGCTACATGAGGCAGGGACAACCTCAAGTTGCCTTAGAAAGAGAACCTGGGGTGCTTAAAGAAGTAATTATAACATACAGAGAGCAGTTACCCCTTACTAATGGACGTGATTTATTTTTTACCTCAATATAGGAAGACATAGAAAGCATTAGTTTTCAGGGTTAATGAAATTAATTCACTACACATGAATCCAAGGCCTATGCAATTATGGGAAGAGACAGGAAACAGCCACCACTTATCACTTACGGTCTGTCCCTCACTGCTTGTTTGCGCATGTGTGCTGAAAACAGCTATGCACCATCCCAAGAGGTGTGAAGCCAGGCAGGTGAGAAATGCGCTTGTGTCTTAGGTTTCATAGGGCCAACTGAGAAGCATGAGGAAAAAGGGCTTTTGTTTGAAGGCACTAATGGGAAATGAAGATGAGGGGACAGAGTCTGGGGAACAGCGATGTGGTGGTTGGGAGGTAGACAGGTGACACCGAGTGATGGTTACAGCACTTGAAATGAACTCTCATTTTCTGTGGTATTATTTTGATGGGTAGAAGATAGCTCCCAGGAACTGTGCTGAAGAAACTGCCAAGCACAAAGAAAAAACTGAGAGCAAGAATGATGAAAGACATCAATCATCCCCTTATGACCTCGCTCTTATTAACCATAGTTTGAGTTACTTTGCTGGTCTCGGGGCCCATGAGAGTTGTTCTCAGCTAAATAATTTAATTGCCTCCACTCCCTATATGTTTAAGGAGGCATCCCGCTCACACAGTGAGACGGGCAACTAAAGGAATTTTACTCCTAAATCCTTCCTTTGAATTTTCTTGCCTCCATGGATTTAACTTAGATCCTTTAATGCCATAATAATTTGGTTTCATATTGAATGTCCTTTGGGCTTTCATTGTCATTTATTTTTTTAAGAAGTTTTTTTATGACTTCAAAATAATCCTTTTGGTGAAAAGGCAATTCAATTATAGTGACAGCACAAAAGGAACCCGATATGATACAATTCTCCACTGAGATCAGATTTGCTGCTAAACCCAGATGATTTTATAAAACCAAAATTTGTATTTGCATTTCGAGACACTTGACTGAGAGACTTGATCAGAATCGAAGGCATCAAACAGACAAGACTCTCACCACAATAAGGCTGAGCTGAAATTAGGAGCTTAAGAGACCCTTTGGGGGAAAATATGCTGCAGGCACAGCCCGGGAAGAAGGTTTGAGTGTGATTGTTAGACCCAAGTCCCCTCCTGGTATCCTTTCTCTCACAGGCAGCAGAGAAAACACCTGACTCATTCACATTCTAAGGAGGTGTCCCATGTGGTAGGAGTGGCTAGCACACACACTTGGCCTCGCCATACTCATCTTAATAGGGACGGTTCTTGGAAGACCTAGGTCTACATTAAAATCCTGACTACAGCCGGGCAAGGCAGTCAGATTCCTAGTTCTGTTTCTGATCACCTACAGGGACGATGGAGGCCACATCTGTATCACTGGCTTTTTTGAGAGTTATGTGCTTGGCATCTGTTAGTTTTCCCACAGTGTTATCTGTGATTACCATGTACAAGGAGTTATCATATAGCTGTGTATGTTTACACATAACGGTTTCAATACTTCATAACGATGTTATAACAATGAGAACATAAAGTTCAGTATTGCCTGCCTAGAAACTTGAACTTTCTGAGGGGCAACTAAAGAGCAAGAAGGAATTATTAGAAGCCAAAAAAAGAAATTCTGTACAGGTCCAAACGAAACCAAGAAAACATGAACCAAAGGGAGCAAAATTGCAGAGCAGACAGATGGTTTGTCAACATTAGCTACTCCAGATGCCTGGTAAGTTTTTAAAGCGGGAGTTGATAGAAAGTTTCAAACAAGACCAGAATTCTGAAATGATTCATGAGAAACCTGGGGGATGGAGCTGGGAATTGACATATAACATAGATTTGTGAGACACTCCTCTCTTCCATCCAGTTCTTCCTCCTTTGCGTTGTTGTTAAAGCAAAAGTTTTATTATATAACCTAGTCTGGCTTTCAACTCAGTATCTTCCTGCCTCCACTTCCCCGAGTGCTTTGTTATATGTTTTGTGCCTCGTTTTTAGCATAACAGCTGCCGTTAATCATTATCCTAATTGCTTATATTCCGATCTTCCTCCATTCCCACTCAAAACGGCATCCCAGGACTGGCAGCATGAACCTTACCCTAGAGTCAGGCAGACTCTCCAGTCCATCTCAGTCCTGCGTTCACAACTGCGCTTTTTAATAAGATACTCACAGGTTGTCTCTGCATCTTAATACAGACCTTTCAGCCTCACACCTAATCATTCTTAATGGAAATCTATAGACTGAGCTGAGTTGAGTTCCTGGATACTGCTGAGGGGCACCAGGTGGGAATGGAAAAAGGAGTATCAACCCCAAACCAAGGCTTTGAACTAAAGTTCAACTTCTACCGTGAGTACAGAAACTAGGAAAAATCTCCTGCCTTGGTCCACATGATGGAAGAGGAAAGAACAAAGTGATTGAGGACTGGAGCTGAGGGCCCCGGGGAGGAGAATAGGAACCAGCCAGCTAGACTCGGCATATACATCACAGGACTCATCCTAAAGCCGTTCAGTATGTCACGATCTTTTTTTTTTTAATTTATTTATTTATTAAGGATTTCTGCCTCGTCCCCACAACCGCTTCCCATTTCCCTCCCCCTCCCCCGATCAAGTCCCCCCCCCTCATCTGCTCGAAGAGCAATCAGGGTTCCCTGACCTGTGGGAAGCCCAAGGACTGCCCACCTCTATCCAGGTCTCGTAAGGTGAGCATTCAAACTGCCTAGGCTCCCACAAAGCCAGTACGTGCAGTAGGATCAAAAACCCACTGCAATTGTTCTTGAATTCTCAGTATTCCTCATTGTCCGCTATGTTCAGCTAGTCCGGATTTATCCCATGTTTTTTCAGACCTAGGCCAGCTGGCCTTGGTGAGATCCCAATAGAACATCCCCATTGTCTTAGTGTGTGGGTGCACCCCTCATGGTCCTGAGTTCCTTGCTCGTGCTCCGTCTCCTTCTGCTCCTGATTTGGACCTTGAGATTTCTGTCCGGTGCTCCCGTGTGGGTCTCTGTCTCTGTCTCCTTTCATCGCCTGATGAAGGTTAATATTCCTGAGGATGCCTATGTGTTTGTCTTTGGATTCACCTTATTTAGCTTCTCTAGGAACATGAATTATAGGCTCAATGTCCTTTATTTATGGCTAGAAACCAAATATGAGTGAGTACATCCCATGTTCCTCTTTTTGGGTCTGGCTTACCTCACTCAGGATAGTGTTTTCTATTTCCATCCATTTGTATGCAACGATCTTAAACAGATGGCTCTTCGTGTCGTCTCTTAGGGAATACTGTGTGTGAGAGAGAATTAGAGAGGACCACGGGGAAGGGCAGGCAATTTTTAGCCCAGCTTGGGTCTTGGTGGGTTATCATGTAGTATTACTTCGAGAATCATCTCAAAGACCTCAAGTTGCAGAATGATTCAGTAGAAGCAGCTTCTTTCCATTCTTCTCAGACCATGTTTTTAGAGTCACACAGAAACTTGGCTTTAGTAAGAAGTCTTTATAATACCTACCCTGGGCGGTCAGTGTTAACTCATCAGATAGGCCGACAATGGCTTTGAAGAAAACACTAAAATATCCATTTTATATATTTTATCTCTCATCTATCTTTTTATGTATGTTGAGTCAAGATCTTCTTATGTAGCCCAGACTGACCTCCAGTTTATGATCCTAAGCGCAGCCTCCAGAGTGCTGAAACCACAGGCATGTACTGCCATAACACAACCACTGCCTTTGTTCTTTTTAATAATACTCTTGTGTTTTAACTTATCTCTACAGAGATAGAATCACCTCCCACCCTTTAGCCTCACATAAAATCCAGCTATAATTCTTAACTGATCCTTCTCAGTCTGCCTCACGTAACTTTACAATTGTGAAAAGCCCTTTGTCATGTTACCTTGTGTCTGGAACAACCTTTACATTGGGAACTTGACATCACCATTGGAATTTGGGGTCAGATGGAACTGGCCTTGACTTCTTGACCTGTCCCTTAAATTACTAAACCTCCCTTCTTCAGTTTGCTTATTTATAACATGGTCATTAATATGGGAGCTTCCTTATAGAGTTGCTACACAGAAGCCATACATCATGTATGTACATCAAATGCATGTACATCAAATGTATATTAATGGCCAGGAGCATCCCCAGTAGAGCCAGACTATGTAGTTTAGCATTTTGCTACCTACTAGACTCCATGTCTGCAGAAAAATCTATCACCTATGAGTCAGTTTCCTTTTTGGATAAAGGAAGACAATGGCAGTACTCATAGAATTTTGCAAGCACTAAGTAAACGACTCTGCATACAGGGAGGATAACAAGTGTGCAATATCTGCTCAATAATTGTTTATCATTCTCCTTTTGTTTTATCAGTCCATTGCTGTTGATCCCTTACAGATCTGCCGGCACCGGTTAGATTGTTGTGGTTACAAGTAACAGGAAAACTGTCCCATAGCTCAAGCTATAACGTATCTGCTATTTATTTAATTAGCTAACTTGGAATAAGAAGACCCAAAACTGAATGAACAGTTCAATAACGACATCAGGCATCAGATAGCTTGCTTTCTTTTCTTTTTTTAGCTTTCTGTTTAGACATTCTGAGTGTGTTCATGAGAGCTCTCCTCAGAGAGCCAAGATGGCTGCTGAAGCTTGCAAGTGCTACATATTTACACAATGGGATTCACAGAGTGTTTTCAGCGAGGGAATGAGATATAGAAGTAGCAAAAAGAATTTTTTCCTTGTATGTCTTCTCTGAAAGAGAAAAAACATCCCCTCCTCCTGAAGCCCATGGAAGGCTCCCTTTCCAGATTTTTGCTACAATGTGCTTACATTGTCAGAGCTGGTTCCCATGTGGCTTTGTCAGCCAGGAAGAACAGTTCAGAGGGCTTAGTCCGGTCCCATGTAGGATCTTATACCAGACTTTGCTAACTCCCCAAGGGAGGCCTTACCCGAATGAGGAGCAGATGGTGGGGTGGGATGGAGAGAGGTGCAAGAGGGTAGAAGAAGGGGAGAGAGGGGGGACTTGGGCTAGTATGTAAAATAATAAATTCTTAAATAAGAAAAAGAAGAAACAGTTCTTGGAGAGCCAGTTAACCGTGCCTACATCATTGTCCTGCTCTGCTTCAAAACAAACCCTTCCATTGACTCTTTTTGCTTGGATCAGTGTTCTAACTTCCTGTGTAAGCTCCTAAGCCTTCTCTATGGAATGGCCTGCACATTTTCCCTAATCCCATCTCCACACCCCTACTCTGTAACTGATACTTCTAGACCCTTCTAGAAGACATTAACTCAACATGCCATGCACTTTCCTGTTGCTATGATCCAAATGTGCCTACTCCCTTCTATAAAATTCATAGATTGAAACTGAGTTTTACAAGGGATCGTACCGAATGATTAAATCATGAATTATTCCCATAAAGGGGACGAGTGGGTTTAGAAAACAGGTAGGAGGGAGCACCTGTTGTGATCTCCTCTTGTGCCCTGCATGGAAACCCATCTGAAGGGAGCGGTGCCCAAGATCTGCTGTTGGATCAGAATCTCTAAGCACAAGACTTCCCAGCCTCCAGAGCCAAGAGAAATGAGTTGCTCTTCATCATAAACTGCCTAGGCCTTGGTACCTTGTTCCAGCAGACACTGGCTGGAATCATCACTTCCTTACCCATGGTTAAGTTGGCTAATAATCGAACTTTCATTTCTTCCTCTCTGTTATAACAATCACAAGACTATTTCCAAAGACTGGCCATGTTTGTGCTGGCCATTTTACATCTATTCATCTCACTAACCCAAAAGCTGTGAATGTTCCCTATTTTAATGATGATCAAGCTTAAGTCAAGGCAGGCCTAGTGACTTGTCTTAAACTGGAATTCAACTCTTGTACTTCCAATATTACTATGGCTTTTAAGAAATACTCTGTAGAGTGCTATCCTCATCGTATGTTTAGTTAAACAAATGAAAGGTTTGTGTTTGTGCAATAGAGCTAATAAAGATTGTCTCTGCTGTGCTTCCTACTTCGACTTCCTCTGCCTTCTTCTCTTTCTCTTATCTCCCAGATTTAACTCTCAGGAACAAAATTCTGGGGTTTTGTTATTATTGATTTAATTGTCTGGACTCACATAGATTTGCAAAAGAAGCAGGATTACCTTATTTGAAGTAAAGTAATAGCACAGATTAAAGTAAAGAGAGGCCACAGTATTCTGATCAACAGCAGGCCACATTAGTGAAGATAGTCACGGGTTCCAGGCTACAGTCTGAGGGTCTCTTTTTATGGGGTCTAAAGGAAGGAAAGGCTAAGTACTAAGGGATGTACTATGGATGGTTCTCTAACTTTATTGTTAGATTAAATTATATAGTCATTTATCAACTGTGCATGCTTCTCATAAAGCATCTGATTTTAATTATATGTACACTCAATTTTGCATAGATAAGTAGGGGACTCTTTAAAAGGTTGATAGAGGATATATTTTAGTCTTACTGCATACACACAAAACTCGTTCAGGCCAGATAAGTCCTTCATACCCAGATACATTGAGAATATATTTTAAAAAGAAACCATCTAAATTTGGTTGTTAACAGGGGCTTGGAAATTCATACTATTGTTCAAAGATGGGAGTACATGAACCCTGATATCATAAGAGTTGGGGATGAGGGCTTCAGACGTTGTTGGGTGCATTGTTTGGAAAAGGTGTGAGTACATAGCATGTGCCACAGAAGGAACTTGGATGCCAACTACATGATTACAATATGTGGGGCTTACATATTCCAAGACCAAATAAGGGTCCTGAGGTGCTAAACTATTCCCTATGCTTGCCTGCCTCATTACCATATCATGTCTTTCTGTAGTCTCTTTAACAGTTGGTAGGTAGACCACTGCCACATGAGACTATCATGTCCATTATTTTAGTTCTTAGCAAGGTGTCCCTGAACTTCTCCTGACCGTTCCTGCATGGGAACGACATGACAATGGCAACTCCAGGTGACATCAAAGACACTCAGTCGATGGAGAATGCCGGGCAATGGTTTCTCCTCACTTTCTCTTGATGGATAATGAAGAAACACTCTCAGATTTCTGGTTACATGTTTGCCTCTAGAAGATAGTCCCATCATCCCTCAGATGAACAGCCTCTCAATACCCAGTGAAACTGGGATTTCTCTAGTAATAAACAAAGGAAGGGAAGTGAGCTTCCAGTTACCAGCAGAAATTGTCTCCCAGATGAGTAACATACACTTGAAAGAGGCATGTGGTTCCTGCCCTGATGCTGCTGGCTCACGGCGAAGGAGACAGCTATCAAATTTCAAAAGTGTACTCATTGTGATGAGTGACAAACCAGGAAATAAACAAGGCGCTGCAAAGCAGACTGGCATGTGCTCGAGGCGAAGGGTTTCTGTAATGACTTCTCTGCGGAGGTGACATTTAAATTGACACCAAAGAATGAAAACGAATCAGCTACGCACTGAGCAAAAAGGAATGCGAAGAAGCAAGAGTAAAGACCTCAGTAATTACTGAGGAAAACCTAAGACAGAAAACGTAGCTTTTGCAGCTGATGGAAGCAGATACAGAGATCTACAGCGAAGCACTGGGCTGAGCTACCTGAGACCAGCCCAAGAGAGGGAGGAGCAATAATATGAGCAAAGGGGTCAAGACCATGGTGATACCTACAGAAATAGCTAGTGAGAGCTCACTGACTCTGAACTGATAGCAGGCTAACATGCATAAGACCAAATTAGGCCCCCTGAATGTGGGGGACAGTTGTGAGGCTTGGGCAGTCTGTGGGTCACTGGCAGTGGAACCAGGACTTATCTCTAGTGCTTGAACTGGCGTCTAGGATCACATCATTTTGAAAGGATACCTTTCTCAGCCTCAGTAAAGAGGGGAGGACCTTGGTCTTGCCTAGAAGCAAAATGTCAGATTTTGTTGACTTCCCATGGGAAGCCTTACTTTTTCTGAGGAGTAAATGGGGGAGTGGAAAGGGGGGGAAGCAAAAGAAGAGGAGGGAGAGGGATAAAGGATAGCTATGTAAAATGAAAAAGATTGTATTAAAAAATTAAAATTATGATGTAACTTTTGAACAATTGGTAGAAGAAAGCTGGAGAAGAAGAGCGGAGTCTTTTTGCTGTCCACACAAACCCTTTCTCGTCCTGTTCTACAGTCCTAGAACATAGCCAAGTAATTCCCAAGTACCTTATACTTGGCAGGCTCTCTTTCAGACCAGAGCCTCAGAGGTGGCGGGGCCATCCCTATGTGCTTTCCTTTCCTTTGTCCCTTTCTTCCCATTTCTCACTGGCTGCACTTTCTTTGTGGCAGTGTCTCGGCTTTGGTCACTCATTTGAGAAAAACACTGTTGGATACTTGTTCCCATTGTCCCACATCACCATCAGTGAGCATCAAGCAGAAACATGTTAGAAATACCAACTTGGGAGCCCTCACCCACACCTGCTGAACCAGAAACTCTGATGGTGCGGCTCAGCAATAAGAACGCGGTGTTTCAACAAGTCCTCGGAGTGATTTTGATGCATGTGGATGTTGCAGATGTTGATAGTGGATCTGTGAGTATGGAGCTTAGAAGAAAGGATATATCTCTTAGACTTTCTTCTTTTTTTCAAGGCAGGGTTTCACTGTTTAGTCCTTGCCATCCTGGAATTCGCTATGTAGACCAGGCTGACCTCAAACCCAAAGATCCTCCTGCCTCTACTTCCCAGGTGTGCCACCACTGTCCAGCAGACTTTCTTATCTTCCCTGAGGTATGAATTCTTTTATTTATTAAAACAATAGCCATAACAACAGGTAAAGTAAACTAAAAAGAAGGACCGAGAAAGAACAAGAAGAGGACACAGGATTGTCAGGGGTTGGTTAACTATCATTTGTCAGTGTTTCTCAACCTTCTTAATGCTGAGACCTTTTAATACAGTTCCTCATGTTGTGGTGACCCCAACCATAAAATTGCCTCACTCCATAGCTGTAATTTTGCTACTGTTATGAATCGTAATGTAAATATCTGATATGCAGGATATCTGATATAGGAGTCAAGGCCCACAGGTTGAGAACAGTTGGTTTAGAAAAAAGGAGTGGAAGGCGTGGAGAAGGAAGAGCATTCTGTAAGAGTCCAAACTGGTAGCCACAAGGGTCCAAGGCACAGTTACTCTACTACAGATTTGGAGATCTTACCCCAACTCAAAGGCAGGTCTGACCAAGTGAAACATGGTGCCCTTTCTGCCGATGTACGTGAGGCCCACTTCTGGTCAGTAAGGTGTGAGAAGTATGTTAGGGACTTTCGAGAAAATTCTTTCATTCTTAGTAGAGAGTGACAGTAAATACTGTTATCCCTACCCTTGGATATAAATGTGGGGGACACTTCCAAGACCCCTAAGGATCGGTGAAACTGAAAATGTGGTATGTATATATGCAATACATCTCTAAATATGTGTACAGAGAGCATATTTTCTACACACCAATATTTAGGATAAAATTTAATTTCTGTTGTAGGTATGTAGCGATAAACTACAACAATAGAGAACAATTATAACAATGTTGCATAGTAAACATATAAGGGTGATTTCTCTCCTCGCTTCTTGTCCTTTCTGCTCCTCTCCTTCTCCTTCTCCCCTCCCCCACTCTCTTATGTCTGCCTATGTGATAAAGTGAAGTGAGGTGGCTGCCATCTACCAGTGGGTACCTTGTAACTGTAGCACTAAGTCACAATCATGGCAGTTACTTGAGCTAAACCACTGCTGACCCTGGCAGTTGGCCCGATAACCGTGATATTTACGGCAATGGGTTGGGTAATATACTTACATACATAGATATGAAATAAAGGGGTAATTCAGGTCCCAGATGGAACAGTGTGAAATTTTATCATGGTACTCAGAATGGAGCACACTTTAAAAACTACGAATTATTTCTGGAAATTTTCATGTAATATTTTTGAGCTGCTGTTGACTGTGGTAACTAAAGACAGCTGTATCCCTGGGAGCTGTGTTATGACCACGAAGGATCCTTGAGGACATTATCATTTTTAAACCAGGGCCGTGTTAGTGTTACTTCAGGAAGGAAAAACTAGCACTTTGGACACCAATGTGGGAAAATTACAAGAAGCAAAGTCATTGATAACACGGTGAGCTCCTTGAGGACCAGAGTGAGACACCAAACCTATGAAACAAAACTTTCTGTTATGTCAAGTAATAGATTTGTTTAATCAGATAAATTTAGGATTTCTGTTGCTTGGAGCTGGAAACAGCTTATGTGATATATGAAGGCTGCTTCTATTTTTAATTGTGAGAGTCACTGATTTATTCCAAATTCTCAAAAAAAGATTGGCGTATTGTTCAGCAAGTGTTGAAAGGGACTTTTCTAATAAGATGGAATTAGCAATATAATCTTATAAAGCAACAACACCAAAAACTATTTTAGGAAGAATAGATTAAGCATTTTGCTTATTTGAGAGCAAATATATATTCCAATTAGTGTGTATCTCTACAGTTCAAGTCATATTTTAATATTAGAAGTTCACTGCAACTAATGTTTTGAAATCTTATTTAGCATAAGTATGCAAATATTGAAAGTTTATGTGTTATTTTTCCATCAACCTTGAGTCATTGTAGGAACTGAAGTTAAATCTTTGGAAAGAACATCTTGAATATTAAAATGCAAAATACTCTAAACACAAAAACATTCACACAAAGTCAATGGTTTTGGCTGGTTGAAATATT
Organism: Microtus oregoni; assembly: GCF_018167655.1. Taxonomy (NCBI): domain Eukaryota; kingdom Metazoa; phylum Chordata; class Mammalia; order Rodentia; family Cricetidae; genus Microtus; species Microtus oregoni. The sequence continues at coordinate 24,553,023 of NW_024543060.1, forward strand.
GGTATCTTAATTTTATTTAGAAACTTGAATTATTAAAATACAATGAAGCCTAGTTCTTGGAATAAATGTTATTTACCACTGGAACACTGAGGTTACAGAAAGAATGCCAATTTCAAACTCAGGGGCTTTGTGTGTTAACTCCATCCCTGGCATCCATTCTGTGACTGCAGATACCTAATTTCCAACTTCCTTAGCACAGTGAGGAAAAATTGGTAACCTATAAAAGTTTTCCAATTCTCTAATCTGAGTTATCTTAAATTTCTAAAGTTAAAAATAACTATGGGCAGATTTTTATAAACATGCTGCATTTAACTCGATTTTGAATTCCAAATGGGTAATTGCTTCTAATTCATAACTTGGTCTCTTCTCAAACATTTCTATTTGGAATTATTTACTGGAAGCAGGTTGGAAGCTTCCGCAGAGATGAATTTTTAATTAAAATACCTGCATGCCATGCACTAAGAGGCACATTTAAAGAGAGGTGAAAATAGATTGTCACAATGAAGAAGGGCGACTTGTTTATGTGGTAGTTAGAAACAGGCTTACAATTAAGCAGGATTCCTAAATCAGCAGCACATTCTTTTAATAAAACCACCAGATTAATGCTGTTATTTTTATCAGAACGCCACTGTTGACATTTTTCACTTGCACTGTATAGTCCGTGCTGCAACAGGATTATTGTTGAAGCCTGAAGCTTGTGGAATTTGGTTTGTGCTGCAGCCGGTGTCCTCTCTGGCAACACGCTTTGTTGATTCAGTGACCGACATCAGCATGTGCAAACAGGAGAGCAGCGATGAGCGATGAAGGTTGATGAGATGACCCTGTGGATGAAGTACTTGCCATGCACGCACGAGCACCTCAGTTCAAATGCCAAGCAACCATTACAATAAACCAAGTGCAGGGGTGTATGTCTGTCATCTAAGCATGGGGCTAGGGAAGACAGATAGATCCCTGGAGTTCCCTGGCTAGCCAACCTAGTTGCATGGGGAGTAAGGAATAAGGCAGCTACTAATGTCAGCAACTGGCCTGCACATGCATGTGTGCACATTGTGCCAGCATGTACACATGAGTGTGAGTATACACACATACACAGCACACACACACACACACACACACACACACACACACACACACAGAATGATGGAAAGGATTTACTATGTTGTTCTCAATAGACCCAGACAGATTTCCCCTGATTTATCCTTCACATTTGTTCCTTTTCCACCATTGCCCCCCAACAAGGGTTATAATATATATTTGCCTGCATGGCTACCAATTCAGGGGATCTTCTTAGTGTGTGTCCTAGGTACTATCCTGGTGCTGTGATAAAAGACCTTAACAAAGGCATCTTAGAGAGGAAAGGGTTAATTTTGGGTCCTTATGGACAGAGTCCATCATGGCGGAGAAGACATAACAGCAGGATCAGGAAGCTGACTGATCCAAGTTTTTATTCCCATACAGGAAGCAGAGAGACACAGCAGGAAGTAGGGCAAGGCTCTATACCTGCTAGGCCCTACCCTACCCAGTGATGTACTTCCTTAAACAAGGCTCTAGTTCCTGAAGGTTTTATAACTCCTTCCAAACAGAGCCACCAAGTGGGGACCCAGTGTTCAAATACATGAGCCTATGGGGTGCATTCCTCACTCAGAGCACCACAGTACATTCACAGTCTGCCCTAATTTTAAAAGGCAGTAGTACTTAACCTTTGACTTGATAAATGTGATTCAATTGAGTTACACTGCGGTTCTTCTAGAACTTAAAAAGTAAAATGCCAATATAAATATGTGGTAATTATCACCAGAACTGTTCATTTTTAACTATTAAATTTAAACAAAGAGCAATGGCTGTTTGTTCATGCAAAACAAACAGTGCCTGCTTAAGATCTTTTTGATTAATCTGCTTCCCTGTGTGCACATTGATGAGAAAATAATGCCTCGGGCTCAGCACATACATCCACAAAATAAAAAGCATTGCTGTTCTAGGCTGCTCATCAGCCTTTCCCGAAAGAAGACCATCAACAGTAACTAAGGCAGGATAGACTGGAGGGAAGGGAATCAGGCTTTGAGGCTCAGGCCAACACATTGAAGGCTTGGCAGATGCAGCCCAGTTCAACAACAAACGCTGGGAACAAAAGGGGGCCTTATTGCTGGGGACAGTGGCTGAATGATAGAAGGAGAGGAATTCACAGGGAAGGTAACAGCTGCCAGATCACACTAGAAACTCCATCTGAAACAGTATAGCAAGAGGAAAATGGTTTTAACCACAACTAGTTGGGAACTAGACACTCTGTGCTCCACCAGAGATCATCTACCAAGACTTTGGGGAAGAGGAGAGGCAGATGCATCCAGATAGAAGGCTGTTTTAGATACTCTCTCTTCTTGTCCTATATGTTTACTTGAAATAAGAACCTGTAGAACATTTCGAAAGGTGAAAATTGCTTGAATTTCTTATTGAAATGAGTGTAGGGGTGGAATTGGGAGTTCAGGACATGATGTAAAGAAGAATGCCTTCCCAGGTTGCTGTGGGAAGCCACAGGGAGGATTTTAGGTAGGCTCAGAATGGGATGGGAATGTCTGTTCGATCTGGGGTGGGAGCGGGTATGAAGCTCCAGGACTGAAAACTTTTTTATGTATGCAGGGCACTGGGCAGTTTTATACATTGCTAGAGTTAGCAGATCAAGGAAGGGCAGGTGTCGGGCTGGTGGGGAAAAGCTGATAGGAGAAACAGAGATGCTGGGAGGAAATATTGGCTGAGGTCCCACAGGGACCTGAGCATTGTGTATAATGAGACACTGGGGATATTTGGTCTTGGTGTGAGAAAGTTTGCTTCAGAAGAAAAATCCCAAAGACCCAGATAGCACAGTACTGAATGAAATTATGTATGATGTTCTCCTGAATGGACTCACTCAGAAACTCCATCTCAGGTTTACATATCTCATCCTTGTTTTAGGTCACTTTCTGGTGCTGACTCTGTTACCTAGTGATGTGCGATTCCCCTCTGTATGCTGTGAATACCATTGGGTAATAAAAAAGCTGCTTTGGGCCTATTACAGAGCAAAATAGGGCAAGGTGGGAATTCCAAGCAGATAGAGGAGAAAAGAAGGCAGAGTCAGGGAGAAGTCATGTAGCCACCAGAGGAGAAAGATGCCTGTGAGCTTGTACCGGTAAACTAGGAGCCTAGTGGTAAATTATAAAATAATAGAAAAGGGTTAGTTTAAGATATAATAGCTAGCTAGAAATATGCATAAGCTAATAGGCCAAGCAGTGTTTTAATTAATACAATTTCTGGGCTGGATCTGGGCAGCCGGGAAATGAACAAGCAGCCTTTGCCAACAACCTGGGGAGTAAAGGGCTTACAGATTCCAGGCCTAATTTGAGGGTATCTGGGGCAGAAACTCAAGCAGGTACTGAAGCCGAAACCACAGAGGAGCACTGCTTACAGTCTCATTCTCTGGATCAATCTCAAAGGCTTATGTGTAATTTCTTACACAGCCCAGACCCATCTACCTAGAGATGGTGCTGCTCACAGGGAGAAGCGCCCTCTCCTGTCAATCATCAGTCGAGTCAATCTCTCATAGACATGGACCACAATTTGATTGAGGCAATTCATCAAGTAAGGTTCCTTTCTCCAAGGTGACACCAAGTTGTGTCGAGGTGACAATAAAACTATCTAGCATAGCTCTCTTCTGGAATTTTTAAATAAGAAAGTTAGCGTGTTGATTCATTATCTTCTCATTCAATTTTGAGACAGAACAGAGTAATCTTCAAGCTATTGATAGCTCTGGAAAGAGGCCTAACATGGACAGAGTCTGATTCTTAAAGGGAGAAAAATGAATGAATGAATGAACGAATGAATGGACAATAACATTGTAGAACAAATCAAGACAGTATATGACCATGATCATTATCTGGCAGTAAGTGAACAAAAAGAAGGACTTTGTAGAGTAGCTATTCATATAGCAAATAAGCGTCAAACCAGGCTTGGCGGTATACACCTATACTCCTAACACCTGGAAGGAAAAGGCAGGAGGCGTCAAAGAAACATGGGCTACACAGAAAGTTCCATGCTAACCTCAGCTACATAGCAAGACTTTAAGACAAAAAATATAAAATGAACAAAGCCAAAGCAAAGAAAGAGACAAATGCTGAAAAAGTGCTTTAGCAAAAGAGCTATTCCAGGGGCTGAGTCAGATATGAGCTTCAAGAAGTTCCCCGAGTAGTAGAGAAACACATGAGTTAAGAAAAAAAATCAGATGCAAATCCAAACCTGCATGAGTCCATAGGGGGACACCTGTTTAGACTTGGGAGTTAAGCACGGTTTCCCAGAGGAAGGGAGGCATGCCAAACAGAATGACATTAGTATAGAAAAGAGCAGACACTAGGGTCAAGAAGGCCTGGATCAGCAAATCCATTTAAAACCAAGATTCTTGCATTTCTTTTCAAAGAATGTCAGAGAAATGTATACAGAGATCCCAAAGTAGTTGAAATGAATCGATGAGGACAGACCTTGGGGAATATGCCTGCCAAACTGCCTGGAGCAAATGTATCTCCAAGGTGCTTTTTTGTTCCTTCTTCCTGTCCTTCACCTGATGTCCACTCCTGAACAGACCACTTAGCTCAAGTCCCAGTAGACTGAGGCTTCAGGGGAAGTCCCTGAGATGAAGAGTCACTGGAGCGGGGAGGGGCAGTGTCAGCACATGGACTCACCATGAACCTCCTTCTTCAACTATAGAAAAAGCTCCTTCCATTTCATAGTGATTAACAATGTGTTTTAAAAATCAACAAATGAAAGAACATTTCTATATTTGGGGGATGAGTTTGGAGAGGAAAAATGAGACGAAGAGGAGCCTTGACTTCTTAAGAAGTTCTGAGTGCTATAGGAACAAAATTTTAACAGATGAAAAAAAAAAGAGAGAGAAATGACTGTTTTTATAAAGAGAACACTATGCCTAAAGTACCAGTCATTAGCAATCCCAGCAAGTGGAGGGATTTCAGTTTACTGGTCACCAGAATGTACAGAGTCATGTGGGGGACAGATGAAGACAGAAATGCTAAGCACATATGCAGTACTCTACAGAGATGGATAGATTATGTATGAATGAAAACTACCAGCATGGTCTTTGGCTTATTGTGGAGCTGTCACCTCCCCACATAAAATGACCATGGAAGCCCCCCTTTGTAGGCTGCATGCTCCGTTCCTGATTCTTATTCAGTCCAGAGCTGATTAATTGATAGCATGGCAATGGGTGATTAATGACATGCTCACTACAATTTGGCATATGCTGGAGTGACGAGGAGGAAGGAATTGTGTTAATATGAAAGCTGCCCTATAGTCGGGTCCTTTGGGGGTGAGACTATAGGGTTAAGGCTAGGGAAAGCATACTCCTAAAGTAGCGAACGGAAATGAATGTGCTTTATTCAGAGCCACGAAGAAGCAAGAATGGATTTTTATGAGCAATTTGCACAAGGCCAAAGTTATACATAATAATTCTCTACCCAGACCAAATAAGGCATTGTGCCAGGATTTTGAAGAGAGATGCTACAGCGTTTATCAATTGCTCCTTACCAAATTGCCCAGCATCTAGGAAGTTAGAACAACAATATATACCTGTTTGTGTTGTGTTCGGAATCTGGGAATAGCTTAATTGGGTCTTCTGCTTCAGCCCTCTCCCCGCCTCAGACAAGATGACAGCTGGATTGTGAACAGTCTCCAGGATCATCTAGTGAGCCCTGTTCACTCATGTGAGGTGTAGGTGTGAGCAAGGTAGTACTCAGGGAGTGAAAGCAGAATTGGCCCTGCCCCTTACTACTTACTACATAGGGTGAGCTAGCCAGGGCAATACTGAAGAGTTCATCCTGGTGATGAAGATGAGGGAGAGCTGGCAGACTGACTAATCCAGCAACCACTCAGACCCAGACCAGGGCTATGAGTTGGCTCACCCCAACATCCACCCGATCTGTGACCTACTAGAGCATATGAAGGGGCCAGTCCTGCAGAACCAGAGCTGCATCATCTCCATGACACAGGACAATAACAGAATAGCCAAGTCCTAGTGAGGGCTCAGTATCAATAGCATAGTAGAAATCAGAGGTCTCGAACCAGACAAATGAGTCACTGCAATGAACATTTGTGAGTAAAGTTATATGAACTAAAGGGTCTACTGTTTCACATTACAGTTTCCATGGCGAGGTTTTTCTTTCTTTTAAATTTTATTTCTTTTTATCTGAGGTTGCAAGGGCAGAGGTCAGATATGAAGGGATGGGGAGATGAATGAAATTGAGATGCGTGATTTAGAACTCACAAAGAATCAATAAAAAGTTAAATTAGGAAAAGAAAGAAAGAAAGTAAATCGAGCAAGCCATGGAAAGCAAGCCAGCCAGCAGCACCCAACCATGGCCTCTTCAGCAGCTCCTGCCTCCAGGTTCCTGCCCTGCCTGTGTTTCTGTACTGACTTCCTTTGGTGAAAACAGCAATGTGGAAGTGTAAACTGAATACCTCTCCTCAAAACTCCACAAAAATAATGAGCCTATTACAGAGCCCTAAGTCTGGGGAAGAGAGGCAGAGCTGAAGTAGAAAATGGGGAACATGAATGATTGGAAGAGCAGTCCTTCCATCTAGGCACCCGTAAAATGGGGGGGGGGGGAAGAGAAGCTAGAAGCAGACAACAATTCTAATTCCTAATTCTGTTAGGATTCCTCCAGAAATATGTGCAACCTTCTTCTGGGTAAAGAATTATAAGATCTGAATTCCACTTTGTTGCTACTTACTTATTAATTAGAATTCTTCTGCATCTTAAAAGTCTTTGGGTAGAGGGGTCACAGCCGGACTCTGGGTGTCCTCCACAAAGCTAAAAATGTGGTTTTTGATAGTTCCAATCCCTCCCCTCCTATTTAGGAATCACCCCATCTTTCTGCTTGTAGCATGCATTAAGCACCAAGAGGGCTGATTGGTGATTATGTCACATGCTCACTGCTGAGCCTGGTATAGTATAGCAAATAGCCTTCCCTGCTACTCATGCTTGTATGGCTAAGACTGGAGCTGGTTGTGGGAATTAGTGCCATTCTTCAAATATTTCCACCTTCCTTCCAAACATCTGAAGTGAATGCATTTCCCTGTTTCGTTGGAGTAACATAGGATCCTGGCAATTTCTTGACCAAGTAATACGAGCACAAATAAAGGTTGTCACTAAAAAGAAAACAGGGGCTCCAGAAATGGCTCAGTAGTTAAGGGTGCTCTTTCAAAGGGCCTGAGCTCAGTGCTCAGAACCCATGTAGCCGCTCACAATTGTCTGAAATGTCAGTTAGGGGATCCGATTCTGGCCTCCGTGGGCACAAGACTTGTGCATGGTGAACAGGAATATATGCAGGAAAAACACATAAAATAAAATAAATTTTAAAAATAGCTTGAGACAGAATGTAAATCAGTGGTTGAACACTTAACTCATGTCTATGACTTCCTGGACTTAATTCCTAACACCATACAAAATTCAACTAAAAGCAACTTCATTGAGTTATATATAATTCATGTAACATAAAATGAACCATTACAAATCATACAATTCAATAATTTTTGTACACTGAGGCTAATATCAATTCCTGAGCATTTTTATCAGCCCCCAAAGAAACACCATGCACGGAAAGGGGGTGTTCCCTATTCCTCTCTTCCTGCCTATTACTGAAGTGATTTCTGTTTCTAGGAATTTGCATATTCTGGACAATTCGTATGTTACTGGCATTTGGCTTCTTCCTTCGCATAATGTTCCAAGGATTGTGCACGTTTAAAAAAGATTTGTTAAAAACAAACTCTCACTTTGTGTGCCAGACTGAGTTTGAATGTATCATGTAGCACAGGCTGGCCTGGAGTCCACTATCATCTTCCCTCAGTCTGTGGAAGGCTGGGGTTTCAGCCATGTGCCCAGCTGATTCATGCTGTTCTGTGATGAAATCCTACCCCACTATATGGACACACAACACTGTATTTATCAAGTCATGGACGCTGGGGTTGCTTTTGACTTTCAGGCTAGAGGATTTTGTGTAGACATATGTTTTCAATTTCTTTGGTTATACTTATAGGAAGGGGGCTGCTGGGACATGTAATAACTGGTGTTTCCAGGAAACTGTTGACTACAGTTCCAGACCCTTTGGGGAGAATTGCCAATGAAGCAATTAAGTGCTTCCCAAAGTACTTATATCATTTACTTTCCCATAAGCAACATATAAGCGCTCTAATCTCTCCACTTACACTACTTATCTCCCATCCTTCTAATCTATATATCTTTTGTTGCTTCTTATTCTGATTTTTGTTTATATTTTTCCAGTGACTAATGATGTTAAACAATTTTTTTCATTTTCTTATTAATCTTTTATCTTTGGAGAAACATCTATTTAAATTTTTCATACATTTTTCCATTGGGTTCCCTTTTTATTATAAATTTATTATATTGTAAGAGATTTTATATATTCAAGAATCAAATTCCTTCTCAGACATGTGATTTAAAAACAATTTTCTTTGTTTGGGTTTTCTGATGTTCATATATTTTTACTTTTGTTGAAGTCTAATTTATTTCCTTTTTCTATTGCTTGTATCATGTATAAGAAATCACTTGTTTAAAAATCAAATGCGTTTTTCTATTTTCAAATATTTAAAATAATTTTAGGAAAAATAAATCACTTGTTTATATGATATGCAAGAACCTAGAGGGCATAAGATTTATTTCTCCATTAGGAATTTCACAGTTGCTGGGCCTAGTGGCACGTGCCTTTAATCCTAGCACTTCAGAGGCAGAGATAGGCAGGCAGATCTTTGTGAGGTTGAGGCTAACCTGGTCTACATAGTGAGTTCCAGAACAGCCTGGGTTATATAGTGAGACCCAGTCTTAAAAACAAACAAACAACAAAAAAAGGAATTTAACAGCCTTAGATTTCCATCTAACTTTGTATTTGTATTTTACATTGGCTTTTCTGCTGGGACCTAGAATCCATTTTAGTTAATTCTTATATACAAAGTGGTCCCATTTCAGTGCTTTCTGTGTGGAGTGCTAGTTGTCTCAACAAGTGTTGGAGAGACTCTTCCTCATCCGATGTCTCGGTATCCTTTCCAAAATCAACTGAGCACAGATGCAGAGGTTTCCTTCTGGCTCTTAGTTCTCTTTCTTTCCTCTATACATCCAGACATCTGTCAATACTGTGTGCCCTCCTGTGTGAAAGTCTCTGTGACTGGTGAAGGATTTGCAGTACTTTATTCTCCTGCTTTGTGGTTGGCTGGCTGGAGTAAGTGTGGGCTTAAGACAGAGAGTAGTTTGGAGAATAGCTCTTAGCCACAGCGCATACGGTGTGCAATGTAAGTGAGGATCAGACTTCCCTTTGAACTTTTAAAGCCTGAACCTTTTTTGGTGTACTGGCCTGGCCTGTCAAATACAGCTTTGAAACTGACAAATTTGCAGAGGGTAGAGAGAACATCCACAAAAAAAAGCCAGAGGAAGGGAGATCAGAGGCACGCTGGACAAGCAAACCTATCATTATAATTTTGAGCCCTTAGGGCTTCAAGCTGGCTTCTATCCTGTTTCATATTTCCTGAGGCAGCCTGAGAAACTTTCCATTACCTGACAGTGTCAATCAAGATGATTGAATACTGCATCCTGGATAGTGAGGTATTCATGATTCATTGTATGTGTGGTGACTCTACCATCAGAATCCTACATCTCAATTAAGGACATAGAAAGTATACAAGAAAAGCAAAGTGCAACATATAAGCTACTACGTTATAACTGGTGCTAGATAGATTCAAAGGGGGAAGCGGTGGGCACAAATTCGGGCATTTAATTATGTCTCACGAAAAAGAAATAAGGATTTAGGTAATCAAAGAAGGAAAGGAGGTGTTGGGAAATGTGAACAGACAGGTAGGCAAAGGAGTCCAATTGTGCTTGGGAGACATTGAATGGGTTCACCAGCATATAAGAAGACCTGTTGAGGAATGATCTCAAGAGTTTGCCGGCTACATCAAGAAAGTCTGTAAATAATCATTTGTTTTATTTTCTATAGGCAGTGGAGAAATATTGAGAAATTTGCTTTTGTGTAAGTAGCCTGATATTCAGTCTGGGCATCCAAAGCAACACAGGTAATTCTACTTTCTCCCTTCCAAAATGACTACCGAGGCTAATGCATTTTATCTGCCTCAGCTTACCCATAGACACTGGGAAGAGGCACCAATGACAGTTATCTCTGTGTATGCAGTTTCCACATTCGTGTATTTAGGCAACCTAAGATCAGAAATATTAAAATAAATATATAAATAAATAAGATGGCCTGAGCTTGCTTCTCAGCAGGTCTTCTCTGCTCCAGGCATGCTACTCTATTTATTTCTTATCTCTCAAGCACGTTAGTGTTTCTTTGCCTATCTCCCTGTTCACATTTACATGCAGATCACTTTTATTTATTTGTATGTGTGTATGTATGTGTTCTTGTGTGTGTGCGCGAACACGCACGCTATGTATGTGTATGTGCACGCTCACATACACACACGTACTGCATGTGTGTTTCTATATATGTGTGTGTGAGTCCCTGAGGAGATCAGAGGTCAGCATCTTCCTAAATTAAATTGCGTCTCTATCTTACTCGAGAACTTGCCTATTGACAAGGCTGACCGCTGGTGGATTCCAGGGTTTCTGTTTCTGCTTATATACATAGCGAGATTACAGACCTAAGCCTCTGTACTTGGCATTTTACATAGGTGATGGGGATTTGAACTAAGGTCCCCATGCTTGGGCAGCAAATATTTGAGCAACCCTCTAGCCACAGACCTTTTCATCTTGCCGTTATTCCCTGAACACGCCAACACCACACAGTCGTAACCCACATCACATGCGCATTGTGTACGGTACAGAAGTACTGTAAAAATGATAAAGCACGTGGGAAGATGTGACCAGTTTCTGTGTAAACACAGCACCATTTCATAGAGAGGATTCTAGCACCCCTAGGTTAGGTGAATTTTTAAGGAGACATGGACTCAATCCCCATCTCAAGATATCAAAGGCAGACCCTACTTCACCGCCATTCCCTCAACTAGAAGCTAACTGGCTGAATGGTGCAGTTTTCTATATCTAGAAGCATAGTTGCCTACGCACTCAAGGATGTAGTTGTATCAAAATGGTCAGAAAACATACTGCACGTGGGATTTAGCTTTTGGATTCGACGGAGCCTTACAGATTCCAGAGACAAATGGTAGAAATTAACAGCGAAGGAAATTGGAGACTCAACCATCTGAATGTGGCAATCAGGAGCCGTTTTGAGTGAGAGTTAGCAAACATTTTCCCAACTGTCAATTCTCGGGAACACGCAAACAGACTCTGTGTAAGGGAGTGAAGCAGTGAACCCGCGCCTCTGTTAAACCACAGAGGAAGGAAATCAGCTGACTTTAAATTTCTAAAGAGAACTTAAACCACCTGCTAAGTTGTAGAATTTAATTTGCAAGATGAATACTTGGCAATGTGACACTTCTTTCATAGCTTCATTTGCTGTTTTAATAAAAATGTTCACAATGCTTTGGTTCCATCTGTTAGAGAGGGGAAAACAGCTAACTGCTCTTCAAACAACAGAAAAATACAGCTTTCTAGAAAACTATATCCAGCATCGCCAAAATGTAAAGCGGTATTTATAAATTTTAAACTTCTGCCTCGCTTCTAAAAAAATGTTGTACTAATTGTGTTGCCTCTTGGACTCAACATATAAATAATTTATGCAAAAATTTTAAATTTAAATTATTCTCCCACACTCCAAATGCAAACAAATGCTTCAAAGTTATCATGATCATGAATCTCACTACAGCAGGCTACAGATTTTCATTATAACAATTTGTAAGCAAATATTTGGTTATTTTTATAAGCCACAAATCTGGCTGAAGGAGAAAATGATGTATAATAAACAAAAACTGCGCAAGTTACAAAGGATGTTTGTTGCTACATTTTAGAGTGGAGATAACAGTAAGCTATGGTACAGCAGTCTCCTTATGCTAATGACTACATTTCTATAGGGTATTTTTGCCCCTCAGCATAGATCAAGATTTTTATAACTTCCAGTAATTCTTTTCCAAGCACTAATTCAAGTATTTAGTGCCATGTGGGTACATAGTAGGCACAGTTTATGAGTTTCTTGATTCAGAGAAATACAGTTGTAATCACTGCAGCATCAGAAACAACGAGAAGAGAGACATAGAAACGGAAACAGAATGTGAATTAGGAAAGATTGGTGAGGCATAGGGGCATATGTGTGATCCCGGAGATTGGGAACCTGAAGCGGAGGAATGGTGAGTTCAAGGCCTGCCTGGGATATACAGAGGAGAAGGAAAAGAGAAGGGAGATTTTCACCTTTCCATACAATAGTGCCATCTCAAACATCAGCATCACCCTGTCTTGCTTAGGGGCTCTAGGAGAACTTGACTGGAGAAGAGCAAAGACTGAGACTGACCCATTAGATCAGTGATTCTTAACCTGTGGGTCATCTTGTATATCAGATATTTACGTTCCAATTCATAACAGGAGTAAAATTACAGCTATAAAGTAGCTACAGAATAATTTTATGGTTATGGGTCAGCACAACATGAGGAATTATGTTAAAGGGTCTCAGTACTGGGAAGGTTGAGGGGCACTGCATTAGACGGTCTGTAGAAAGTGCTGGGTCTTTCCCATGTTTTCTCCCCCTCTCGGGAAACTGTACTGGAAACTGTACTTCCCTTCCCTGAGAACAGGAGACACAGAACCCTCCTTCTGTGGTTGAATATTGCATTTGATGCAAGATGTCATGGCATCTTGTTCAATAGGTCCAGAGAATTAGTCTCTGAACATTGATTTTAGATATTTGAGGTTAAGGTTAAACCATTTAAAGGCTAAGAAAGTGAAGCTCAACCAGTTCAATGTTTAGCTAGTCAGCTGCTTACCCATAGAACAAAAAATAGGTGCGATTTTTTTAATGATCACTCCAAATTCTACTCATTTAAATATTATAAGGAGGAAATTTTTTAAAAACTGAAATATCTTGGTTTTTCTTAGTAGTGTACAATGTCTTTTCTATTCATTGGCTATTCATTAGACAGGGCCAAAGTGTCCAAAAGGATATTGTGTTAAGAACAGCGTGACTAGAACATCCCATACGCTCAGGAGAAAAGCCTTGACTTAGCAGACCAAATTCCAATCACAGACTAATGGAATCTGCCTGGTTTTATATCTCCACGTTTGAAAATGGGTATAATAAAACTTTCTCTGTTCACAGTAAAAATTAAAAGATAAGTGAAGCCTTAATTAATTATTCTTTATCAATAGAAAATTGAGTCACTTTAATTCCAGCAGCCACACTAGTTAGCCATAGAGGCTGGGTGGTGGTGGTGTACTCCTTTAATCCCAGCACTGGAGAAGAATATATGATGGGAGGAGACAGGTCTCATTCTCTGATTCATTCTGAAGGCTCAGGAGGCAAGATCGCCATTTTGGTTTGAAGTAGAGTTAAGATCCAGTGGCTGGCTGCCTTGCTTTTCTGATCTTCAGGTTGAACCCCACTCAAAAAACAAAAATAAAAATAAATTGAGAATCAGATATTGGGGTAAAAACCTGAAAGATCAGAGATCCAAAGGAGCAGTTACCAGTGACTTCCTTTCTCTTCCATTCCTTCCTGCAAAAGGGCTGAGATCCTCTCTTAGCCCAGTTTTACTACTTTCTGTCTCTTATCTGTCTACAGTTTTCCAAATCTCTAGGGTTAATTTTGATCAGCTAGTAGCAAGAACCACCCACTGACTTCAAGCAACTTTATTTGTCAGAACAGAATCAAAATAGTCCAAGGACTTCAATATAAATCCAGCCATACTAAGCCCCATAGAGGAGAAAATAAGAGAAGTGAGAAGTAACCTTGAACACATGGGCACAGGAGACCACTTCCTAAATCTAACCCCAGTAGCACAGACACAGAGAGCAACATTAACTAAATGGGACCTTCTGAAACGGAGAAGCTTCTGTAAGGCAAAGGGCATAGTCAATAAGACAGAATGGCAGCCGAATGAATGGGAAAATATCTTTACCAATCCCACAGTAGACAGAGGACAGATCTCCAAAATACATGAAGAACTCAAGAACCTAGACATTAAAATACCAAGTAATCCAACTAAAAAATGGGGTACAGATCTAAACAGAGAATTCTCAACAGAAGAAACATCATATGTACTCACTCATAAGTGGCTTTTAGACGTAAAGCAAAGAAAATCAGCCTACAATTCACAATCCCAGAGAACCTAGCCAGTAATGAGAACCCTAAGAGAGACATACATATATCTAATCTACATGGGAATTCAAAAAAGACAAGATCTCCTGAGTGAATTGGGAGCATAGAGACCATGAGAGAGAGAGTAGAAGGGGAGGAGAGAGGAAGAGAGGGTAGCAGAGAAAAATATATAGCTCAATAAAATCAATTTTAAAAGTTAAAAAACTAACTTGGAGAATAGAAATTAAGAAAATAGTAATTTCTGAGTATGTTTAGTGACTGTAACGATGATAGGTACTGTCTTCATTCAAGAAAGTCTGAAAAGTCTTCTACCTTCTCCTTGGTCTCTATTTTTCACGAAATTCCCCCCCCCCAAAAAAACCCCAAAATTAATCTCAAATGGCCAAAAGACATATAAGGAAATGTTCAACATCCTTAGTCACCAGGGAAATGCACATCAAAATGACTCTGAAATACCATCTTACTCCAGTCAGATAGCTAAGATCAAAAACACTTACGATAGCTTATGCTAGAGAGACTGTGGAGTAAGGGGAACACTCATTCATTGCTGGTGGGAACACAAACTTTTACAGTCACTTTGCAAATCATTATGGCGGTTTCTCAAAAAATTGGGAATCAACTTACCTCAAGACTCAGCAATACCTAACTCCTGGGCCTATAACTAAAAGATGCTCAATCGTACTACAAGAACATTTGTTCAACTATGTTCATAGCAGCACTATTTGTAATAGCCAGAATCTGGAAACAACCCAGATGCCCTTCAACCAAGAATGGCTAAAGAAAATGTGGTACATTTACACAATGGAGTACTACTTAGCGGTAAAAAACAATGACATCTTGAAACTTGCATGCAAATGGATGGAACTAAAAAAAAAAATCCATCCTGAGTGAGGTAACCTAGACCCAGAAAAAAAAAACATGGTATGTTCTCATTTGTACATACCATGATTAAGATATTATTAGACTTAAAGCAAAGGATAATGAGCCTACAGTTCATGACCCCAGAGAAGCTAGGGGTCCTAGAAATTACAAGGAGAAATGAACAAGGAGAACCCTAAGAGAAACTTATATGCATCTCCCTGGGAAGGGGAAATAGACAATTCCTGGGAAAATTGGGAATGCAAGGGTGCAGGGAAAAGGGAGGGCAGAAGGGAAGGCAGAGGGGAGAAAAAGAGGAGAAAGAGAGCATGAGGGAACAGAATAGTCGAGTTTAGAGCAAGGAAAAAGGTATCTTGATTGAGGGAGCCATTATGGAGCTAACAAGAAACTTGGTACTAGGGAAATTCCCAGCAATCCACAAGGATGACCCCAATCAAGACCCTAAGCAACAGTGAAGAGGGTGCCTGAACTAGCCTTCTCCTATAATCAGATCAAAGACTACCTCAACTGTCATCATAGAGCCTTCATCCAGTAACTGATGGAAACAGAGGCAGAGATCCACAGCAAAGTACTGGGCTGAGCTCCCAAAATCCAGTTGAAGAGAGGGAGAAGTGAAAACACGAGCAAAGGGGTCAAGACCATGATGGGACACCCAGTGAAACAGCATGTCTGAGCTAATGGGAGATCACTGACTCTGAACTGACAGCATAGGACACAGGCCTTTGTTGAAGAAATTACTGAAGAATTATCTTCACTAACCAACACCCAAGGAAACAACAACAGAGAACCTGCAACAAAAGATAAATACTTTTAACAAACAGAACAAAGACTACAACAAAGTGATCAGCACGACAGAAAGCAACTTTCCATATTCTCACAATTTAGAAATTAATTGTCTAATAAATAGGCGATTTTGGGATAGAAATGGTGATTATTTTATCTATAACATCAGAAATATAATTTCACAAGGCATTCTTTCAGGTTGATAGACAAATAATAAGAATAAAATAATCAACTCTAAGAACTATAATTTTTTTGATTCATAGTGCAGACAAAGAGCTGTCAAAAATCATAGAGAAAGTATGCTATTACTATCATTGGTTTCATATAGAACTAGTGGTATCTAAAGAAAAATGATAAATAGGAAAATAAAAATATAGGCTTTCTTAAATATCAAAATACCATGCATGCATGAAGCAGATTACTGTGGAAAGACTTGAAAAACTACCTGTCCTCAGATAGAACAATACCACAGACCAAAGGCCAGACACATCTTTCATGTCAATAAATGTAAATGAATTTGACCCACCTAATATAAAGAAAAACTTTTCACATTGGAGACCAAAGGAAACTTCAAACTTTGTTCTGCATTCAGGAGACACATCTAAAACTTTCAGAAGAGTTAAAATTAAAGTAGTTCTTGAGATGTCAATATCAGATACAGTGGAATTCAGGATGAAAAGCGCTTTACAATAAAGGTCTTTTATAATGCCAAAGGGGACAATTGGTAGTGAAGATATAAAAGTCATGAAAATCTATGCTCCAATCAAAAGCAGTAACACTCATGAAGCTGAAAGGGTAGAAATTACAAGGGGAAATGAACAAAAACACATGAGGATAAGAGATTAAGGTCTTAAAAAACCTGGAAAACTTTATTTTTTAAAAGCGACAGCTAATATCTATTTTTTTTTATTGTGTGCAACACCATTTTTTGAAAGTCTGGTTAAATTCAGCTAAATGACAAATGCATTTTATTAATTTGCACTTTTGAAATGAAAGCATACAATCCCCACCACTTACATATTTCAGGAATATAATACCTGTCTTAGTTTGCTTTCTTTTATTGTGATAAAACACTGACCAAAGCCAGTTTGGGGGAGGAAAAGCCTTATTTGGGTTTCCCTCATGAAAGAAAACCAGGGCAGGAATGCAAGGCAAAAATCTGGAGTTGAGAACTGCGGCTGAGATGCAGAAGATGCTGTTATTGGCTAGCACCTCAGGTTCATGTCCAGCTATCTGTCTTAAACCTCCTGGGACTAAATGCCCAGGAGTAGCACTGCCCACAGTGGGCTGGACCCTCCCACATAAATCATTAATCCAGAAAATGCTCAAATAGACTTCTTCAGTCAATCTGAGGTTGTCTCTTTCCAGATGACTCTACTTTTTTCAATTTAGCAAACAAAACAATGACAGCAACAAAAGCATAATTAGCCCAATATCAAAAACTATAGCTAACTTGCAGTACAACAGGGTTGTTGAAACTAATTTCCTTTACCTGTTATAATTAGATATCATTTAGCCAACATTTCCCCTTACCAATAAATGCAAATCTTTGTCATCTATTATTGAATTTGGGCATTGGAGCTAAGTCAATCAATAAAGAGCATGCTGTAAAAGCTCAGGCATACGTGTGCAGTCATAAGTACATACATATACAAATGTACATATATACATACATGCAGCATATACATATACAAATGTACATATATACATGCCTCAGACAGACAGAGAAATAAAATTTTATGTGTTGAACATTGATTCTGAATAATTAAAAAATTTGCTTTCAAATATCTATAGAAGGACTCATGAAAATTGATATATTTTCATCACAGAGTAATCCTCAATGGATGCATTTTATCACAAACTACTTTATGATCACAATCAAGAAAAACCAGAAACAAACCAGAAAGCCAAAGGTCACTTCATGTGGTGATATAAAAGTTTTATTATGATAATTAATGCATGCAGACAAGAAACATTTTATAGAGTTCTTAGTTTCACACGCTCCCCCAAAAGGCTGTAATATGAAATTACAAAATTTATAAATAAGTAAATGAAATGAGGGAAGAAACAGAAGTATGTAATGATTAATAAAAGCAAGATTATATTTTTGGTTGTGAGCCTAGCCTTTAACGGCTGAGCCATCCCTCCAGGCCTAAAAGCAAGATTAAAGAAGAGAAAAAAATGGAGAGGATAAATTTGAAATCTGAATATTGAAAGGAAAAAAATGTAGCTGTTTTAATAAGGGAAAAGCAAGGGGACTATAACTATATAAATTAGTAAATGACAGTGTGAGAGGAAACCCAGAAGGAAGGCATTCAAAGAATTCTAAAAGTATACAATTCTATGCAAATAAATGAAAAAATCTGGATAACGTGAATAGATAACCACAAAAAGCAGGCTGTGCAAATGCAGCAATTTCTAAGAACTACCAATTGTCAGTGATCTTTTCAAAAAATTTACCAGCCACAGACAACTTTACGGAAATTTCTGTGGAACATTTCATAAAAGAAAAAATGACTTTTGTGCCACTGGACTGTTCCAAGGATGGGCACAGTTTAAGTTGTAAACTTGTGCTTCTCATACTGGCAGTGTCGACACAGAGAATTAAGCACAAAAGAAGAACTCATATTGAACACTTAGCAAAAGAGAAAGAGATTTGTGCTGATTCTGGAGATTTGAAAGAAAATAGTCCCCAAAGGGAGTAGCACTATTAAGAGGTGTGGCCTTGTGGAGTAGGTGTGGTATTGTTGGAGAAAGCGTGTCATTGTGGAGATGGGCTTTGAGGTCTCATACGCTCAAGATATGGCCCGGGATCTCAGCTCACTTTCTGTTGCCTACAAGATGTAGGACTCTCAGCTGCTTCTCTACCACCGTGTCTGACTCACATGCTGCCATGTCCCACCATGATGATAGTGGACCGAAGCTCTGAAATGTAAGGGAGCCACCCCAATTAAATGCTTTCATTTATAAGAGTTGCCATAGTCATAGTGTCTCTTCACAGCAATAGAATCTGTCGCTAAGACAGTATTTAAGACAGTTTTTTAATCCATTAATTTCTTAATTTAGTGTGGTCTTAATTAAAATACTAGAAATTTATTTCACCTATAACACTTGTCTCTAGATTTCACATAGAAAGTATAAATATCAATAACAACAAAAACCAAAACAATCAAACATGCTCCTTTTCATATAATTTAATTTTTAATGTAATATATTTTAATTA
The DNA here is from genome assembly GCF_018167655.1 of Microtus oregoni. Lineage (NCBI taxonomy): Eukaryota > Metazoa > Chordata > Mammalia > Rodentia > Cricetidae > Microtus > Microtus oregoni. Next base: position 24,572,166 of record NW_024543060.1, read on the forward strand.
TTTTCCCTTTTTTAACTCTTTCCAGAACACCCTTACCCTCTTGCCCACTCAACTTCATGTTCCTTCTCTCACTCTCAAATAAAAATAAAACAAAAAAAAATCAAAAAAAACCAAAAACAACAACAACAATAAAAAACAATCAAAAAATGAAAATCAAAAACACACAAAAAGCAGTGCTGTGGGGGCTGCTTCAGCCAACAGCCTTTAAGATACCAGCCCACTTGGGCGTGGTTTCTTATACTATAATTGCCGAGGTGAAGCACACACTTGCTCTTTTGCTGCTGGATTCAGTTCCCGTTCCCTGTTCATGCAGAGGACTGTGGTCTAGGACTTTGATCTGTAAGTCTACCCCTAAATAAATAACCCTTTATTATACATAATTCTGAGCTAGTGTGGAAGCATTTTGTAACTTCCATCATCAAAGCAGTAAGACAAAAAAAAATATCAAAGCGAAACAAGCCCCTCACCACCACCAAATTGGGCTCTGGGAGGAAGCAGAGGAAGGGATATTATAAGAGCTATAGATGGCTGATGATTCCAAGGAAGTAGTGTCTTCCAGATACAGCAGGCCTGGTGCAGAAATGAACTCACAGAGGCTGTGACAGCACACAGAAGACCTGCACAGGTTAAAGAGGTGGATAGAGTCCCAGAATTGAGAGGTGGACACAGGATACAGTGCCAAACCAAAACGCTATCTGCATTTGATACCTGCAAATCAACTTACTCCAGCGGAGTGTCAGTGGGTAGGTATATCAACTACACTTCAGAGAAGGCCCCATGCTCAGGAATGACCAAAACATGAAGGTTCCTTTTTGTTTGTTTGTTTTTCAAGACAGGGTTTCTTTATGTAGTGATGGTTGTCCAGGAACTCACTCTGTAGACCAGGATGGCCTTGAACTTACAGAGATCCACCTGGCTCTGCCTCCTGAGTGCTGGGATTAAACACCTACACCATCACTACCCAACAAAGATGCTTAATACAAGAAAAAAGAGTGAGAGAGCTATAATACTGCCAGATGTTAACATATTACTAACATATCTCTGCAAAATTAGGTATTTCAAGTCAAAATACCATAAACAGAGCCAAATACATAAGAACTATTTCTTATAGAAACACTTCTAATCAATCTAATAACTGATCTACCATCAGCCGCCACCTCTTAGCATTTTCAAGCTCAAGACCAAGCTTCCAACACATGGGTTCTAGGGAGACAAATCATTACCAGACCATAGCACCATGCTCTTTGTATTACTTTCTCTAATTCTGACAGAGCTCTCAGGGGTAGATAATGTCATCACTTTTTAACAGACGAAGAAATGGAGCCTAGCATTAGACAACATATAAATGTGAGGTCCAGTCAGTCTGACTTAACACACGCCATCTGAACTCAGAGCCAGTCTTCTCCTGTAAATATAGCTTCGAGTTCACATAGCTGGTCAAGTACTGCACACTCAATAATTGGTGTTGAGACAATTAAGGTATTCTTTGCAGGAGACTATAATTGGATCCTTATTTCTCACCTGACAGTGAATCCAGTTCCAGAGTGATTAAATGTATTAAATGCATTTCAGAGAACAGACTGATGTTCAAATAATCACACAAGAAGGGATTTATTTCTAAGCCTAACATTTAAGAGCATAATATAATAAGTTAACCAAAATTATTTAACATTTAAGTCTACTTCTACCCAGTAATTAAGCAAATAAACAAATATCAAGTAAGCACACCCTAAAGCCCACCAAGTTTAAAATACCAATTACAAGATAGAAAAAAAATTGCAACAATTTGAAAGACCAAGATAATGAGTAAAAGAGGCCTTCAAGAAAATAAATAAAGACCATCATTTTCTAGCCTTCAGAGCTTTTTCAGACCAGCTCCATGAGACAATATTAAGGTCAGTGGTGATGTCCTCAACAGCTAGTATGAAGAGCTACTGTGAAACTCATGGAGGTCTGTGGATTGACAGGCTTTTAAAATTAATCAGGAAACCCCTAGGAATATGATTTCTTTTTCAAATAGCCATCCAACAATGTTTATCTAATCCTTTTCTGGACTAGTTTCCAGGGGCACAATGGTAATGGAGCATCCGTTCCAACTGTAGTAAGCTATGAGTTAAGGGGAGTGAGACAATGAGGCAGAGAATCTAAGGGGAAGGTTCAATTAAGTCAGACCTGAGTCGGCTAACTAATAAACAACGACTAGCCAGAAAGATTCCTCTGGGGGAAGTAAATTCTAAGAAAATTCTCAAAGACAAGAAGCCAGTTGACGCTGTGACAGGAAGCAAATTATACCGAGATTGGAAGGTAGATGATGCCTTGGCAAAGAATAGTGATAGCCAAGTAAGTGATGATATCATCTTGAACTGAGCTGGCAATGGCAGAGATAGAGGACGGTGAATAGACTGTATTTTGGAGGTAGGTTTACAGTTTGCTCATTTGGATGCTGTGGGATGAGAGGAATCAGTGATAATGTTAATATATTTGATGATACTAACCTGCTCTTAGTTGATGGTGCTACTGTTAGCTCAGTTCGGAGGAAAGTAGATAATTTTGGATGGAAGATAAATGATTAGAGCTGAGATTTATGAATTACCTGCCATGATAGGCTTGAGATTCCAAAGACATCTGATGAGAGATGTCAAATAGCCAGATATGAGGGAATAGATTTATTTGTATTTGTTTGTTTGTTTGTTTTAGATTTGATTGACATTTAATGCAGTCAAATTATTCTCCAGATTAGCAATCAGTCTCTATGTGAATTAAAGGTTAGGATGTAAGATATCTGATCACTCCGTGTCATTTTCTACATATTATTGGATTTGTTTCACGAGTATTTTACTGAGAATTTTGCATCTATGTCCATAAGGAAAATCTTTCTATAATTCTCTTTCTTTGTTGAGTTTTTACATTTAGGTATCAGGGTAAAATGCATTGGGCAGTGTTCCTTCTGTTTCTCTTTTGTGGAATAATTTGAGGAGTATTGGCATTTTGTTTAAATGTCTGTTAGAATTCTGCACTAAAGGCATCTGACCTTGGACTTGCTTTGGTTGGGAGAGTTTTAATGACTGCTTCTGTTTCACTAGGGGCTATAAATCTGTTTAAATTGCTTATCTGATCTTGATTTAACTTTGGAAAGTGCTATGTTTCAGGAAAATTGAAACATTTAGGGTATTGAAGTACTATAGGGTACTGTAGCACTTTTAAATTTTCCAATTTGGTGGAATTTAGGTTTTTAAAGTATGCCCTTTAGATTCTCTGGAATTCCTTAATGTCTATTGTTATATTCCCCTTTTGCTTCTGGTTTTGTTAATTTAGGTAATGGTTTGTCTTGTTGATTTTCTCAAAGAACCAACTATTTCACTGATACTTTGTAGTGTTCTGTTTGTTTCTATTTTATTGACTTCAGCCCTCAGTTTGATTATTTCTTGCCATCTACTCCTCTTGGATATGCTTATTTCTTTTTGTTTTAGAGCTTTTAGATGTAATATCAAGTTGCTAGTATGAGATCTCTCCACTTTTTTCTCTTTTTGTAGTTGCATGAACTTGCCTCATAGAACAGCCTTCATTGTGTCCCATATGTTTGGATATGTGTGTATTTATTTTCATTGAATTATAAAAAGTCTTTAATTTCTTTCTTATTTCTGTCTTGACATATTTTTCATTTAGTAGAGAGTTTTTCAGTTTCCATACGTTTGTAAGCTTTCTTTTATTCTGTTGTTGAAATCCAGCTTTAACCTATGGTGATCTGATAAAATCAAGGGATATACAAAATGAAGGGATATATAAGGGATATATATATATATATATATATATATATATATATATATATATATATATACTTGCTTTGAGTCTGAGTAAGTAGTGGATTTTGGAGAAAGTTCCATGAGGTACTGAGAAGACCGTATAAGATTTTTGTTTGGTTGAAATACTGTTAGATTCATTGGGTTTATAATGTCTGTTAGCATCTGTATTACTCTGTTTAGTGTGTGTGTGTGTGTGTGTGTGTGCGCGTGTGTGCGAATTACCTGTTCATTCAGAGAGTAAGATATTGAAGTCTCCCAGTATCAGTATGTAATAATCAAATGTGATTTAAGATGTAGTGGTGTTTCTTTTACTTACTTGGGTGTCATTGTGTTTTGGCCAGATGTTAAGAATTAAAATGTCATCTTGGGCTGGGTGGTGGTGGCACATGCCTTTAATCCCAGTACTTGGGAGACAGAGGCAGGTGGATCTCTGTGAGTTCGCAGCCAGTCTGGTCTACAGAGCTAGTTCCAGAGTAGCAATGGCTGTTGCACAGAGAAATATGTCTTGAAATACCAAAATAAAAAATAAAATAAAAAATAAAAAATCTTGAAGTCTATTTTGTTCAATATAAAAATGAATACACCACCTTGCTTCTTAAGTCTTTTTGTTTGGAAAACCTTTTCCCCAACCCTTTACCCTGAGGTAATGTCTATTCTTGATATGAGAGAAAAGATTTGTACACAGACTTTGGCACCACTACCACATAGATAATTTTTAAATTTTAGGATCTATGTAGGTGCCTACAAGGCCAAAGTATAGCTAGAAAGAGATGGATATTTAGAAAATAACACTCAATTTGTGGACGTTTGAATATGAGTGGTTCATATTTGAATGCTTGGTCATTAGGGAGTCATGCAACTTGACAAAGATTACGGAGTATGGCCTTGTTTGAGTAGTATAATGAACTGAGCAACCGACAGTCCGCCCCAGGCTCTAAGGAGAAAACACAGAGCCATGCATCTCTTGAAGTGCCAGGCAGAAGGTCACTATTGTGGCCAACAAATGTATGATGTGGCATGGGAGAGAGAGACAGAATGGTTCATTCCCTGTGGACAGAGCATATCTGAAGAGGGGAGAGTGGTGAGGCATGGCTCACTCAGGTCCATGGTGATGTCTTGATGGCTTAAGCTGCTGCTAAGTCCCATGTTTGGGTTCTTGGCCCTGATGCAACTATGGTCTGTGTTGATGTTCGTAGTTCCTGATACTACCAAAGGATAGAGCTGAACAGAGTTGGCCCCGCTCCTCACTGACTGTAACACTAGGGAGAACTGGTCCTTCCTATCACCAGGCTGAAGCACTCAGGCGAGAGGATCCTCTACCTCACCTGGGCAGCACAATAGAGCCGACCCTGTTCCCAGGGGCATGAGCAAGCTGACCCTAAGGGCACGAGAAGGGCATAGATGGTACTGTCTCCCTTGTCTGCAGTGTAGTGCTAGGGGTGAGGGAAATATGCCCTCCCCATCCCCTTACCACCTCCAGCTCTCAAGGAAGCTGACTAAACTGTAAAGTGGAAGAAAAATCCACTGACTGTTGGCGGAGGGTCAAGTTAGAGAAGAACTTGACTATAAACTTGGGCAAACCGAAGTTTCTGGAGATCTGAAAGTGGTAGGTTAAGGGGAATAGAAGGAGCAGAGAGCAACTTTGTTCACAATTTGTCAAGATTATCCACTGAGGTTTCTGAGGACTCATCTCTTGGAATCACAGTTGCAGCTACTCACTGATGAATCCCATCACTATGTTTAGGGAAATTAATTCTCAGAGCAGAAATGTAAACCAGGAAACTTTACACCTCAACAAACAAAGGCAAAATTTTGGGCAGTAGCTACATAGATCCATGTTCAAGGCTCAATATTATCTCTGCTCAAATGATACAGACAGTATAAATGAAAAACAGAAACTATTATACTTTAACATTCTTGATCTCTTAACACCATCTTTGTAAAAATAGTTTTTGTTCTATTATCTTTAATCTAGAGTAAATCAACTTAATTTGATTTACTGATCACATCATGTGCTTATCTAATTATTATTTCCAGGTATCATCCTTTCATAGATAATAAACTGTGTGTTTAACTGAGTGAAGGGAACTGAACACTGAAGATAATGAGGTGATTATTTTGAGCACAGAAAGTACAAGCTAAGTTTAACAGTGTCATATTGGGTTAGTATTTCTCTGAATTAACTCTGAAATTTAGTTAGACAATTCCCATCTCATCATTAGCACATTTAACATATTTTAGATAAATTAAGACAACTAACTTTTTCAATTTGTACTAGAAGTTAAGTACATTTATGTTAGAAGTTATGAAAGTGAAATAGAAACCATTCTTTCTATAAGTCTATATGAAATTTAACATATTTTTACCTTAAAACAGAACTGCTTTACCAATGATCATTCTGTTGAGTAATATCACCCTTTTCCATTTTTAGTTTCTAGGAAAATTATATTTAACTAACTACTAGTCAATTGTTCTAAACTGAACAAAGTTTTTGGAACTTGTGTGATGCTCACAAAATTCATGCTAAAGAGGGTTAAAACTAAGATGTGTGGAATAGATTCTCACAAATGTTTCATAATCCCACTAGTGAGCCCAGGAACCTAATAACAACTGGTGAAAGAAAGGAAGTTATGTAAATATGCAATGTTAATTTATTTTATGAAACCCTGTGATGGAAAAGGAGTTCTGATTCCATGTATAGATATTGTACTGGTGAGTATATTAAAATTATGGAAACTGTGTGTAGGGGGGTTGATCACTTTTACAGTGTGGTCCTGAATAGGGAAGGTTCACCTGTCTTTTGCAGATGAGAGAGTTGCAGCTGAAGAATGAAATAATCAAGTATATCATTACAACCATTATTATTGCTTGAGAAAATCCCAATAACTGCCCTTCCTGACAGGTCGAGGTATGCATGCAGGCAGAAGGGCAGGTATGACTGGACAGCCTATGTAGAATCTTGTCTTTGGAGAAGACTGAGTCTCCCTCTCTCAGCAGCCGTTGGTTGCCTGTTGCTCTTCAGCTAAGGATAGACCCTTGTGAAATTTATTCCATCCACGTTGGCATGTCAACTGTGATTATCATTATGCAAATCTTGTTTAGGCAACCATATGGTGAGACTTTGTAGGTGCATCTTCCCCGCCAGTTGTAGTGGCATTTCATTTGTATTTTAATAAATAAAGCTTTTCTGAAGACCAGAAAAGCAAAACATGATTAATAAAAACTCAGACTCAGAAATTGGTATTCAACTTGAAGGTCAGAAAAGCAAAACAGCCTGCCACTGGCTGTTACCTCTACCTCAGTCCAAAATGGCAATCCTACCTCCAGGAATCTCAGAATGAGACTGAGACTGAGAGCTGTCTCCTCCTGTTTTATAATTCTCTCTAGTTCTGGGATTAAGAGCATGCACCACTACCGTCTGGTTTCTATGGCAAGCTAGTGTGGTTACTGCGATTAAGGTTGTGTGTCTTTGTGGCTACTGGTAACAAAGGTGTGTGTTATTGTTGCCTGGTCTGTAAGGCTGGCCAGTGAGACTGTTTTACTTTTCTGATCTTCTGGCAAGCTTTATTTATTAAAATACAAGTGAAATACCACTATAGCCAATTATAAAAGACACTACTTTGCAGAAGACATTCTGGTTCTCAGGTTCTTAAAACATTTCTATCACCCTCCCCCTTTTAATTCCACCTCCTTTTTGAAACGTTCCCTGAGCTTTAGGTATAAGGGTTGCAAAACAACACAACATTGTTTTTAGGTTTGAGGATAATGAGTGTCACTGAGCTAAGATGAAGATACTTCCTACTGGAGACCCAGGGTAGAATTTGCTCTCTATTCTTCTAGCTTCCATGGGCTGCTCATGTTCTTTGGCTTGTGGGAGATTACTCTCTTCTCTGCTGTAGACTTACGAAAAGCTCTGTCAATGCCATTCTTTTATAAGAACCTTTGTAGTCACATCGTGTCTGAGTGGAAAGTCCAGGAGATATTTTCACAGCAAATCCTTGGTTTAGTCACATCTACAAAGTCCTTTTTGCCATAGTTAGAGACTCTGGGTATTTTGGAAAGGCCTTATTTAGCCCACCACAGCATTCACTATTGCTACATCAGATAATCAAGGTAAAACATGAAGTTGAAGCAAGCTTTTTCTTCTTTTTTATTTTCATACAGTATAGTTTGATCCTGTTTTCTCCTTCTATAATTCCTCTCAGATCTTCCCCACCCCTACCCATTCAACTTTACCCCTCTCAAAACAAAAACAGCCCCCCCCCCCCCCCCGCCAAATGAAACGAAGCAAGTCAAAAAATGCCAAAGCAAAACAAAGTTTAAAAAACTCACAAGAAGGACTGGAGAAATGGCTCAGTGGTTAAGAGCACTGACTGCTCTTCCAGAGGTCCTGAGTTCAATTCCCAGCAACCACATCGTGGCTCACAGCCATCTATAATGAGACCCGGAGCCCCCTTCTGGCCTGCGAGCATACATGGAAGGAATGCTGCACACATAATAAATAAATAAATCTTAAAAAAAAAAAAAAACCTCACAAGAAAAAAACCCAAACAACAACAAATGTGGAGTTCAGCTGTGCTGGGCAATTACTCCTGAGCACATGGCAGCCCTGGACACTCCACTGGAGAAAACAGATTCTCTCCTTTCTCAGGGCGGTATCCCACACCCCACTTTCCCTTCTCAGTGCCCGATCCTATCTGGCTTCTTGAATCTGTGCATGTCTTGTGCATGTTGTCACAGTCTCTGTGAGTTTCTGTGTGTTTCTGTCCTGCTGTGTCTGGAAGACACTGCTTCCCTGAAGTCATCAACCACCTCTGGCTCTCAAAGATCTTTCTTTCTTCTCTTCCACATAGATCTCTGAGCCTTGGGGGGCGAGGAGGATGCTTGACGAAGACATCCCATGAAGGAATGAGTGCTCTAAGATCTTTCACTTCTGCACATGGTCCTCTTGTGGGTCTGAAGCCAGCTTTTAAAGTGTTAATTAAACATTAATAACAAGAGCTTGAGTGGTTCACAAGAAAAGTCATTAAGCAGTTGGTAATGAGATTATATGCAAGAGAGTTAATAATTAATTCTACCCAATTTGAAAACTGCCATTTTGGTGTAAAGCCAAGGTTTATGCAACCCAGTAACTATACAAAAATAATTTTTTGGAGCTTCCGCCTGTGATACCAAACTGGACAACCAAATCAAGTCTTTAATTCTTTAAATGATTTATTTTTATAGACACATACACAGTTTAAACAGAAGAGGATTAGAAAGGTCAGATGGGTATATGGTGGTCAGTATGTCTCCAACCTCCTTTGTTTTAGAGTTACTCAGTGGCTCCTTTCAGAGGCTGTAAGACCCCAGTTCTCTCCTTCTGAGTCACTTCCTTTTCCTGAAATCACTTGGATTGTTCAGAAGCCTTTCTCCAGAAACATTCTGGCAAGAGTTAATCCATTCTTACTATTTTTTTTTTTTGATTTTTTTCGAGACAGGGTTTCTCCGTAGCTTTTTGGTTCCTGTCCTGGAACTAGCTCTTCTATACTAGGCTGGCCTCGAACTCACATAGATCCGCCTGCCTCTGCCTACCGAGTGCTGGGGTTAAAGACGTGCGTCACCACCGCCCAGCCCATTCTTACTTTTTAAACAGCTTCTATGCTGGTGGGACAACCATAAGAAATATTTCTATTGATCCAGGTTGTGTGTCTGCAATTCACACTTAGAAGAGGCTGAACTAGGAAGCTTGCTGCAAGCTTATGGACATCCTAGGCAGAGTGGTTAGTTCCAACTCAGTCTAGTGTGACAAACTGCCTATATATACATGTCTATATAATTTCATTTACTTATTTATTTATTTTGGTTTTTTTTTTCAAGAGAGGGTTTATCTATGTAGCTTTGGAGCCTGTCCTGGAACTCGCTTTGTAGACCAGGTTCACCTTGATCTCATAGAGATATGCTTGCCTCTGCCTCCTGAGTGCTGGGATTAATAGTGTACGCCACCACTGCCTGGCATAATTTTATTTTTATTTATCCCCCCAAAAGATAAAGAAGCAACTCTCATGTGAACATCAAAGCATGAACCTTCAAGGAAATGTCTCAGCTCAGAATTCAATGTTTCTAAAATAAATTGTTTGACTTTAAGAAGTCAGTTGACTTCTTTGTTTTTGTTTGTTTGTTGCTTGCTTGTTTGTTTTTTGGCCTTCTTTGTATACAAAATGAGCATAACCTTAGCACTCACATCCTAGAATTATGTGAATAAATTCCATAAACTGTGGTTCGGGGTTGACCAGATGTCTTAGCAGATAAAGGAGCTTCTTAATAAGCCTGATGGTCTATAATCCAGTCTCTATAATCCACCCAGTGAAAGCAGAGAAAAGACTCTGCAAGTTGTCCTCTGACCTCTTTCTTCCTCTCTTCCTTCTCTCTCTCTCTCTCTCTCTCTCTCTCTCTCTCTCTCTCTCATGCATACACACACACAATGTATTTTTTAAATGTGTTATTTACTAGGCATTTAATAATTATGTTTATAAGGAACTCTCATTGTTGTGTAAGAATAATCCTCTTGCAATTTACTTTATTTAATCATGTTAATCATGTCTAGTAATCACTATTATTTACATGCAACAAATTTACTTTTTATGGGAGAAGAACTATTGGCTTATAAATCTCAAAATTACCATTGGAAGTTTTTTTAATGTGCAATAATAATCAATATTAATTTGTTATGACTTGCAATGGAAAGGTCCTCCAAAGGCCATAAAGGCCATGCACTGAAAGGGTTCACAGCCTGCCTGTAACACTACTGAGAGGTGGAACCTAGTGGATGGAAGTTAGATTAGCCGAGATGCTTCCTGGAAGGGGTTACCGGGACTCTAGTCTCTTCCACGTCCCACTGTTTTTTGATGCCCATGATGTGATTGATCAGTTTGTTCCACCTACGTTGCTGATCATGATGTTCTGCTCACCTTATACCCAAAACAACAGAGGCAAGTGACAGTGGACCAAAATAAGTGTTTCTTCTGTGTTGTCTACTGCACTGTATCCCACAAAACCTTTCTCTTTCCTTCGTTGGATAGTATGTTTTCTTCCCCTTACACTTTTCCTGAAGCAGATCACACAGGCGTACATACTAGTCCTCTGTTTCACCTGGAAGTTTGTATGTTACATTTTTTTACATTTTAAATGCACTTTATTATTATTAAAGTGTGGTTACATGATGTATTGTGTGGTGGTTTGAAGAAGAATGGCTCCCCAAAATTCATGTTGTTTGGATGCTCAATTATCAGGGAGTGGAACTCTTTGAAAGGGATTAAGAGGCGTGGCCTTGTCGGAGGAAGCATAACATTTAGGGTGAGCTTTGAGGTTTCAAAAGCCCATGACAAGCCCAGAGTCTCTCTCCCTGCCTAAGGATCCCTATCCTGTTGTAGACCCCTCAGCTACTGCTATAGTCCCTGCCTGAATGCAAATGTGCTCCTGACGTGATAATAATGGACTGAACTTAAGCAAGCCCCCAATTAAATTCTCTTTTAAAGAATAAGAACTGTCATGGTCTTAGTGTCTATTCACAGCAATGGACCAATGACTCTGAGAGGGTGTATTGTGTGCATACCACAGTATGCTTGCAGAAGTCAGTGGACAACTTTGTGAAGTTAGTTCTCCTGTCCCATCTTTACATATGCTCGACAAATTACACTCAGGTGTCAAGATTTCATGGCTATCTATTTCCTCCTGAACTGTTTGCCGAGCCTCAGAGGTCTATGTTTTTAAAGGGATGGTCTGTGAGTGTCCTTACCATTGCATTTTTGAAACATTTCAATTCACTGTGAAGATATTTTCTTCCAAAAACCTTACTATTTTAATTCATGCCATAATATTTTATTAAGTCTTCAGTGAGTTGTTTTGCAATTATATGTAGAGAGCCTGTGGCTTGTTTCCTTACACTAATCCATGATTAGTTTTCTAATAAATGAACTTACATTTTTGCATTTGGAAAATGAAGTAAATGTAGTGATTTTTAGTCTTTGAATTCAATAATATGGTAACAAGTTCATATGTTAGTAGGAAATTTCAGGCTTTCTACAGGGAAGGCTTCCTATTCTCTCAGTCCTTTTCAAATGTATTTCTTTTCTAGGAATGAACAGTCCATTCTGAAAAATCAGGGAAGCAAGTAATGTAGTCTAATACTATGCCATAGACTGTTACATTGTGTATTGTCAATGTAGGTCCTTCATTTTACTATCTTCTTACATTGTATGTGTGTGGTGTGGTTTGTAGATTTCCCCCCATTGGCTTTCCCTTTCCTAGCTAGCTTTAAAAATGAAATGGAAGCAATTCCAGTCCTTTAAACATAATTATTGTATTCCTTTTGTCTTTAATCTCCCCTTTTGCTTTTTAGAATCTGTTATTTATGGGGCCCAGTGAGGTGGCTTTGCACTTATCACCAGGCCCAGGTCCAGAATTCAAACCCTAAAACCCACCTTCTGGGAAGAAAGAAACAGATGCTGCAAGGTATCCTCTGACCTCCTTGGGTTCAATCCCAATTCAAATAAGTCAATAGGGACAGGAGAGATGGCTCAAAGTTGGGTAAGGAGTTGGATTGGAGAGACGGTCTGCAGTCAAGAGCTCTTGATGCTTAACAGGGAACCTGAGTTCTGTTCTGAACATCCATTTGTGGCTCACTAGTGCTTGTAAGTATAGCTCCATAGTGTCCTGGGCTCGGAGAGTACTCATGCAGATGTGGCATTAACCAATACTCACTTACACAGAAACACAAATAAAAATAAATCTTGACTAATAATAATTGTAAAAATATTAAATTTATCATATAAAGTAGGTCATATTAGTTCCACTGTCTAATACATGAAAGTAGAATCGACATTATCTTGAAACTTCAGTAGCCTTTTGTTAGAGTCACGGGACAAATGATGGAAGAGATGATGAATGTAGACATTGCTGATCCATCAACCATGTCCAGTTGGTAGATATTTTTTCTTAGCCTGAAAGTTATTGGTCATAGTGTTTTTAAAAAGTTTCAATTAACTGACAAAACTCTTAAAAATCGGTAGATTTCACATAAAACCAAAGTTTTTGATTTCTCTAAAAATTCATTCTGCTTGGTCGCAAGAAGCTAGAAGGGGAACTGCTGTCTTGGACAAGTCAGACGGTCCAGTCTGCTCTAGACCCAGCTCTTGCCCTATCTGTGGCCCCAGCAACATCAATCGCTTACCTTGGTGTTCACTGTTTTCCTTGAGCCTGTTGTGCCTGATCCACTTCAGTTTTCTGCCCCATCCTCAGACGCCATAATATACAAATATATGCCTCCACTGTGCTCAAATAGGTGGTGATGTTGTTGCCATGAGAGCCTGAAGAATTTCTTTAGAGTACACGAAATGCAGGCTGTGGTTCTGTTCTTTGCTCTTCACTAGTCCACTGTCACTTTACCTAGACTCAATATGGTTATTTGAATGAGAATGGCCCCTCGAGGCTTACATATTTAAGAGCTAGGTCCCTAGTTGGTGGACTGCTTTAGGAAGGATTAGGAGTTGTGGTCTTGCTGGTTGAGGCATGTCACAAAGGAGTGAGCTTTGGGATTAAAAAAACATTCTACCTGACCTCCCTCCCCCCACCACACACAGAAACGCTTGACTGCTTTAGTACCATGCCTGCCTGCCCATGGCCACATTCTCCACCATAGCGATCATGGACTCACCCCCTGAATCTAAAAGCAAGCAGCCAATTAAATGCTTTCTTTTATAAGTTGCCCTGGCCATGGTGTTTCCCAGATAGGGAAAAACAGCTTTTTTTCTCATTATAGCCTGGAGAAGAACTTGTATGCCCTCTTGCTTTGCTCACCCAGGCACCTGCTAAATTTTCTGGTTAAAGCATGCTTAATGAGAATTCTGCCGGTTAATGGCTCTCTGTTTGTTCTTGCATGTCCCAGCACCGAGAAAGGTCTACACTGTTTAAAGTATAGTAAGGTCAGATATCCACATATGAAACATGCTTAGGCTCCGCCTTGCCTCACCAGTTACAGTGAGGGGAGAGACGTTGCAATGACAAGACAGCCCAGTGTGTCATGAGAGGAGGCTAATTGTTATGTTAAATTTTTTTGTTTTTTTGATTTTTTCGAGACAGGGTTTCTCTGTGGTTTTGGAGCCTGTTCTGGAACTAACTCTTGAAGACCAGGCTGGTCTCGAACTCACAGAGATCTGCCTCCCTCTGCCTCCCGAGTGCTGGGATTAAAGGCGTGCGCCACCAACGCCCGGCATGTTAAAATATTTTTGACCCTAGCTACAGAAGTGGCTCAGCAGTTAAGAGAACTGGCTGTTCTTCCAGAGGAACCAAGTTCCAAGTTCACTTCTCAGCACCCACAAAGTAGCCCACAGTAACTCTAGTCCTGGGAAATCCAACAGCTTCTTCTCCTTAGGGACCAGATATGCACATGGCGCACAAATATACGTGCAGACAAAACACTCATATACTGATAACAATAAATAGATCTTTAAAAAAAATAATCTATCTCTGCACATTCCTCTAAATTGTGTTCCTATCAGAATAAAACTCTTAACTTTGTTCTACCTGGGAGTCCACTTTGCCCTTGACATTTGCAGTAGTTCGTTCCAGTAAGCAGGATGAGGTCTTGCCTCTCTTAGATGTTAGTATGCTACTAACATTTCTGTACACTGCAATTTCTGGATGTCAGTTCCTATCCCATGTCACATTGCTTATGTATGCAAGGCTTTAAAACCTTAGGCTTTTGGGCCATTAAATACCGTAAACTTTGATTTGAACTGTCCTCAGGGTTTTGAAAACCATTTGTGAGTCTCACTGTTTTGATACCCACTGGGGAAAATATCCAGCTTGCTATGGAACAGGATCGTTAACTAAAGAAGCCACTAGGAGACAAGAAGCACACGATGCTGTAAATGAAGTCACTGCCATGAAATAATACAGATGTATTCTTTTCAGTGACTTCGGTGCAAACACCCAGTCAAGCTGAGACGTCCCTGATTATGTACAGGGAATGTATTCAGAAAATCACCAGCTGGGTTTTTCAGCGGCTTAGAAGCTGCTGTGCTGTAGCATTCCAGAATAAAATAAGCAAATACCACCTACCAGCCCGTCAAAAAAATTTTTCTTGATGCAACATCCCTTTACTTCAAAGCTTATAATGAAATTGATTTTCAGTGCTTTTTCATTTCAACTTGCAAGCCCCATGAATAACTACTCTAAAATAATTTCAGCGTAGAAATGTTCACAAACTGGTGAGAGAGTGATAGTGGCTGTTTTACGCTTAGCCGAGAGATACTGAATAAAAATGTAAAGGAAGAACTTGCTGTGTTTAGATGAGAAGAGCCATATGATAAGGAAGCAAGGAGCCAGGGATGATTTCCCATGATAAACAGAGTAATTTAGAACTGTCTTTAATTTCTAGTGGAATGGAACCCCCAAACAGATGAGATTTCATTCCATGAGGAATTGGCAGAGACTTTAACTCAAATTCTCATGTGTTCATCCTTAGGGTGCCAATCACTGACTATGCCTATCTGATGGTAAAGGTTTTGATGAGACTTTTTCTTTAATATTCAGCAATCAGCTAGTAATTTGGAAACGCTCTTGTATTATTTTACACCCCCCCACACACACTTTTTCATTGTTGTGTGCATTGACAACAACAACTTATGGACGATGTACTTGGTTTTGAATTACATACAGTTCTAGTTCAACTGAAAAGAGACCTGGTGAAGAGGGCATGGTGACAGGAGTAGGAGACAAGACTGATACTTTGTATCAGTAGCCCTGAAGCTAAGCAGGAACAGGAAATGGGGCTGGACTATAAAACCTCAATGCCAATCCCCAATGACTACTTCCTCCAGCAAGGCTCCACCCCCTAAAGGTTCACTAGTTTTACCCAAAATACCAATAACTAGGGACCAAGTGCCCACACATGTGAGCCTGTGTGTGTGTGTGGGGGGGTACTTCATATTCAAACAACAACACATATGTTTACTTTGTATTAACATAAAATTGTATTGATACTTATTTTCAAGCATGTGTAGGTCCAGGTTTTATGTGCCTTGAAGTTTACACAATCTAAGAATTGCAGGGTGTATGTGTGGGTGTTCTTTTAAATAGGAAATACAAAATTACACATGTAATATTTGGTAAGAAAATATAAACTGAAGTTCCCAGAAAGAAAAAAAAGAAGCCATATACAAGTTAAAGATTCTACAAGGACTATAGATGTATAAGAAATTCATGAGTGTGTAGTTGAAATGTCACAAACCAAAACCAAACTGTGATGTGGGAGTGATTTCTTATTAATAAAGAAACTGCCTAGACCCATTTGATAGGCCAACCCTTAGGTAGGCGGAGTAAACAGAACGGAATGCTGGGAGAAAGAAGCTGAGTCAGGGAGTCGCCATGACTCTCCCACTCCAGACAGACGCAGGTTAAGATCATTCCTGGTAAGCCAGCTCGCCAGCTCCTGGGCTACACAGATTAATAGAAATGGGTTAGATCAATATGTAAAAGCTAGCCAATAAGAAACTAAAACTAATGGGTCAGGCAGTGTTTAAAAGAATACAGTTTCCGTGTAATTATTTCGGGTAAAGCTAGCTGGGTGGCAGGACACAGCCCGCCGCTCCGTACTACAACAAAACTGTCTTGTGTTTCCTTCGGTGTCTTTAATAGACATTCCTTGGCTACCTCTGTGTCTACCCCAACACCTTTTCAACTATCAGCTAAAACCTTCAAATTTAATAGACCATCAGCTTCCACCAACGCCAAGAAAGAATGTCACCAGATAACTTCTAGAATCTATAGCAGAAATTTCTTTGCTTTTGTGGCCTGTCTACCTGATGTTCTCATCATGGCATCTAGAAAAAGCATTGACTTACGGTTTTCTTTGGTTCTGTGACTATCAAAGTTCATGCAACTATTTTCTCATTGGAACTTATTGTGTTGGGCAAATTAATCTGTGTTCCTGGGCCATTATCATTTATATTTGACTCAGAATTAATAATATTTTATTCCCTTTCAGACGATAGCAGTGTGTCCCATCTATCTACATCAGTAGTTACTTATGAAGATAATGGCAATTACAACAAATTGCAAAATTGAAAAGTTGAAAGTCACCCCCAGATCACAAAAACTAGAAAGTTGTTAACACTTTTGATTATGACTTTATTAATGGTATCTAACAGAGCCTTTTCCTTATGGTTTTTAATCACATATTCAAGGATCATCTATTCCTATGATACCAATTTCAGAGTGCATTTTCTAAAACCCGTGGGATAGAAAGATAATTTAGTCTCTCCTCTTGCATTTATTATTGAAAATTTAGAAAAGTTTCAGTTTCTCAGTTCCTTGTTGATAAAGCCCACGTGTAATTTTCCTATCTCTGAGAACTGAGGAATCATCTACCAAGAAGATGTTTGAAGGCCTCCGCTTCTGACAAAACTCAATAAAGAACTTGGCATCTAAACCTTAACCTGATGGGTGGGCATGCTCAGGTCAGCACACCAAGATTCTCAGGATCCACTGCTCTATTGAAACAGCTCACAAAAACAGACAACCGGGAGAGTGCCCCTACCTCAAACTCAGTGTACCCCAAGGCCGTTTCCCTGGAGCAAATTACTCAAATTCTTTCAGCTGTGTTTTATTTTAATGCACAGTAGAAAGATATAGTGGTTTAAACTGAAAGTGATCAAAATGACTTTCTTTTGTTACATACAAAAACAAGCAGAAGCATGGTGGGGCACGGCTTTAAGACCAGCACAAAGGAGGCAGAGGCAAACAGATCACTGAGTTTGAGACCAGTCTGGTCTACAAAGCAGTTCCAGTATAGCCATGGCTCCCCAGAGAAATCTTGCTTCAAAAAAAACCGAAGCAAAAAAAAAAAAAAGAAAAAAGAAAAAAAGAAAGAAAGAAAGCATAAAAGAAAAAAAAAATGTGCTTACCTGCCCAAGCACAGCAGATTAGAAACAAATGTTTCCTGGATTTCTTTAGTCCAGCATGTGTTTATATTCCTTATAACTATAAAAATACTAAAACAAAAAACTCATACTGCTTAAAAAATAAAAAACAAATATACATTTTATGTTATACTTTAATAAATGTAAAGAACTGGCATATAATTTCTGAATTGCAAGAACCTGCATCAAAAAATATTTAATCATCATCAATGCAACAAAAAGCTTTAGCATGATCAAACTCCCAATCTTTTTCATAAAAAATTTAAACTTATTATTTTAAAAGGCTTAATTAATGTTGTTGGAACAATTTGACAAGATGTTACTTTACAGTACAATTTGCATTTGAAGTATGCAACAGGTAAATGTTTCTGTATTGTGGCAACAAGGGAGATTTTAATACAGTTGCACTTCTCCAAGTTAATAATATAAATTAATTATATGAAGTATTTGTCATCTTGATTTCTGTAGTGACAGAAATCTGACATGTCTGAGGTCGATAGAATTGAATGGAAGTCACTAGAGGCAAAACTTTGATGTTGGTAGAATTTTGATCATAAGATGATGGGGCCAAGGCAATGTCACAGAAACCGACTCCTGTGACAAATCTCAGTTTATCAATTTAATTTGGAAAGCGTGAAATATATCCTGTTTATTTCATGAATTAATTTTTTGCAGGTTTTGAGAAGGTATCAGATAGGAATAAAGTAATCTGTGTTCTGTCTTTCCTAAATCTGATTTGCTCTTAATGAAAAATGGCTATATCCCACATAGTTCAACAAGTGGACTGTGGCTAAGGATGTCTAGTGAAGCAGACTCTATTAAAAATAGAACATAAATCTAGTGAACTTTTTTCCTTCAGTTTGAAACCTGCTGAGAGAAGTATTGGTGTTGAAGCATTTATCAGCATACACAAATCATTTCTTCAGGTTTGGCTTGATGTGGGGAGGGGACTAAGTCATTTTACCTCTTTTATCCATGTTGCTCATTATGGGGCATCCTTTAAAGTTCACACTTGGTGGTTTCTAGCATTTCTGGAGCACATCTTCTGAAATGCATGTCTAGGAACTTAAGAGAAAATGTCTCTTCCCACTCCAGCCATTCTTTCATTCTCAGTAGACCGGATGAAGGTTCATCTGCGTGATGACTCGTTTTCCCATGTGCCCTTACCTTCCCTCACCTAGGCAACTCAGAAGTTGGTCCAGTTGCTACTTCAATACTTCAAATACCCAGTTGATGATGTGAGGTTTATGCATGGTTTCAAACACGTGGATATACCGCTCATGGTTTGAGCGTCTGTGGATCAAGAACAAATCGCTTCAATATAATCCAAGTACGGTTGGTTTTGAAGGACTCATTTGCTTACCATGGGTGGAAATAGGCTAGAAAAGAGGAGAAACAGTTCAATGTGGTCACCGAGTTAACTATAAATGTTTGCATCACAGATAATGTACTTCTTGTCTAGGCAGTGAAGGAGTATTGTGGACAGCCAATCTGACTGCCTCTAGTCTTCTGTCTGTGTAAGACCTCCCATCTCTGGCATCTCCAAAGACAGTGAGCGCGACGGCAGAACCCTGTATGCGAATGTACATCTTTATCAATGTCCTTTGTGTTGGCGTAGTGACAGGTGTGTAGGGGCCAATTGTATACCCCTCTTCTTAAGAATACATCAGTGGTACACACCGCAGCCTGAAACAGTTATAGTATAAACCACACAGATATCATCATGAGTTGAGAAAGGAGCCTGCACTAGTAAACAAACCCCTTCCAGCACTTCCCAGAGCATCACTGGAAGGAGGACAGAGGATGAATAATTACCAACATTGGCTTACAAAGCTCAAGATTTCCTTGCATGTGTAATTTCTTCATAAAGCCATTGGTTCTGGGTCCATGAGTTAATCACAAAATCAGTTCATCTTATGAAGTTAGAGTTTTTTTCATTTAGGCAAGGAATCTCTAACTTTTTGCAGCGACCTCGGGTTTCTTTGCTATTTGACAGTCCTTTTATTTAGCCTTTGTCTCTCAGCACAGTGAACATATGGTCTGCAGGTGAAGAGGCAATAGATAATCACCTTTGGCCCTCAAGCTGCTTGCTGAGTGAAGATTTGCAATTAAGATAATTACCCCCTTTGCAAGAAAAGAATTCATAAGAGATGCTAGGTTGGGGGCTGGCCATCAAACTTCTCCTGAGTGTCAACTCTAGCTAACGCTGGCTTTCCCACTTCTTGCTTAGTTTTCATTTCTCTGACACAAAGAATTGTATAATGTTCTAAACCTTCAGGTCTGTCGTCTTATAGATATCATGGATTACACACAGAGACATCTTAGATTATACAGTTTTAGCAAAGAATGCTTTTGTGACACGTATTTAAATCTTTCCAATAGGTCAGTCCCTGTGAAGTTGTTTCTTTTTTTTATAGAAGAAAAAGAATCAGAAGGATATGGTGTCCTCTGAGCCAATGTGTATCAGGGAGGAAAAGGGCACATCTGTGCTCAGTGCTAAGCTGAGGAAGAGGTGGGCACTCAGTTTGCAATGTGAGAATCATAAGAACAGTTCCAGTGATATAAGTGATGCAGAATGGAGTGGACTTACAGTGAGAGCTGGAGAAAAACTGGAGAATGTGTTTGACAGAATTTTTTTAATATTTACTTATAGCTGGGCAGTGGTGGCGCGCACCTTTAATCCCAGCACTTGGGAGGCAGAGGCAGGCGGATCTCTGTGAGTTCGAGACCAGCCTGGTCTACAAGAGCTAGTTCCAGGACAGGCTCCAAAACCACAGAGAAACCCTGTCTCAAAAACCCAATATATATATATATATATATATATATATATATATATATATATATATATTGTTCTATCAACTTTACTTCAGAAGAGAGCATCAGATCCCATCATAGATGGTTGTGAGCCACCATGTTGTTACTGGGAACTGAACTCAAGATCACCGGAAGAGTAGCCAATGCTTTTACCTACTGAGCCATCTCTCCAGCCCCATTTGACAGAATTTTGCTGTAGAACGAATTGCTTAGTAGGACTTCTACCTCTGACCACCCTCAGAATTCATGCCTCTGAATATTCTTTTTTTTTTTATTGAAAAAAATTTCCGCCTCCTCCCAGCCTCCCATTTCCCTCCCCCTCCTCCCACTCTTCTCCCCCTCCTTCTCCAGTCCGAAAAGCAATCAGGGTTCCCTGCCCTGTGGAAAGTCCAAGGTCCTCCCCCCTCCATCCTGGTCTAGGAAGGTGAGCATCCAAACTGGCTAGACTCCCACAAAGCCAGAACATGAAGTAGGATCAAAACCCAGCGCCATTGTCCCTGGCTTCTCATCATCCCTCATTGTTCGCCATGGTCATAGAGTCCGATTTTATCCCATGCTTTTTCAGTCCCAGTCCAGCTGGCCTTGGTGAGCTCCCAATAGATCAGCCCCACTGTCTCCGTGGGTGGGTGCACCCCTTGTGGTCCTGACTTCCTTGCTCATGTTCTCCCTCGTTCTGCTTCTCGTTGGGACCTTGGGAGCTCATTCCAGTGTTTCTCCCAGTAAGTAAGGTATTTCTTTCTCATATCTGTTTATATGAGCTCAAAGTGAGCTCTAGCGTAGTACAGGCTCCTATAGATACAACAGGAATGAGTTCAAACAATTACTTTTTACAGTTGTAGCATAGCAAGTAACACAGACAGGGCTCTCTGACTGATAACTTACAGTGGCCAATAAATTAAATCTTGTGACTTGCTCAGGATTTCAGAGTTCACTTTTTAGTTCATTCAAAGAACAGTGGGCCCATGTCTGTAATCCAGCACATAGGAGACTGAGGCAGGGAGATCATCATAGTTATAATGATATGCAGAACAAGGTGGGACCACTAATTCCATAGTGAATGGAGGGGAGTGACGCAACAGAGGAGAAAGAAAGAAAGACAGACAGAGAGAGGGAGAGAGACGACAGAAACAAAGACCTGCCTCCTCAGAAAAATGGCAGAAAGAGAGAGTGGTAGTGGGCATAACTTGTCTCTTAAAGGAACCTTTGCCCCTTATAAAGATTCAAGGTACTGCCTGCCATGGCTGCAGTAGTGGTAGCTCTGCCTCTGCCAGGTCCTCAATGGGTGGGGCCAGGTTTGCATTTGCCTGGATGATAACAATAGTGAGAGGCCAGCCAGAGCCCCTTAAGAAGACTCTGCCTCAAAACAACAACAATTTATCAATAGACAGTTGCTTAACCCCTCATAGAGATTATTTCATTAATAATATGAAGATTAGATAAACATCTATATATGTCTTAGTTGCTATTCTATTGCTGTGATAAGACACCATGACCAAAGCAACTTGCAAAAAAAGTTTATTTGCAGCTTGCAGTTTTAAAGGGTTAGAGTCCATGATCACCATGGTAGAGAGGAGAGCAGGCACGCAGGTATGGTCCTGCAGCAGTAGCTGAGAGCTTACTGCTGTGTCCAGATTACGACCCCCAGAGAGAGACCACCAGAGAGGCCCAGACTGTAATAAACAAAGTTTATTTAGCATAATACAAACATGTTGGTGACCCATCTCTAACCCCGCTGCAGTGAGGTAGAGAGGAGTTGAGCTTCTTCTGGGGGGTTAGTCTTTTAAAGGTGTAACTGCAAAGAGACTTTTTGAATCTGCTTTGGCATGGATGCAAGGTCTTTTGCTCTGTCCCATCCTGCTATGTCAGCTAGTTTTTTGTTCTTAGAGCAAAGCCATCCTGTTTCTGAGTCAGGCCATCTTTATCAGCCTGTACCAGGTGGCTGAGTGTCCTTATACTTGGAATCTCCCAGGTGCTGAGGGGGGAAAGAAAGTGCCGTCTTTCTGGGAATGTGAGGCTTGTCTGTGTTTCTAATTTTAAAACATTCTGCTAGGAAATTCCTTCTTGTCCCTTTGAGAATAAAAGGTGAGGGTCCCACACTTACATACTGATCCATGAACAAGAGGCAGAGAGAGTGAACCGGGAATAGCATGGGCTTTTGAAACATTGAAGCTTGTGTCCCAGCGATACACCTCATACAACAAAGTCACACCTCATAATCCTTCCTAAATAGTTCCACCAACTCAGGACCAAGGTTTCAAATATATGAACCTTAGGGGCCATCTCATTCAAGCCACCATGAACAAGAACAACAGAAAAATACCAAGTTGTTTCAGATGTGATGGATGGAAATAATATCAAGTCAATGCATTCTTAATTTATTTACACTGTTTTCCATTTAATTCATCTTATTAATATTTGGGGGGAAATCTCACTTTATGTTGTTGAAAGCAGAATAATCAGTGTTTAAGCTATCATCTGCTGGAAGGTCTAAATTTCAGAATGAATGAATTTACTTAGGATTTCCTAAGAGCCTTGAATTTTAAAAACCTTAAAGTTTATATACGGTAGAATAAAAAAAAACCCTTCACTATTTGTGGACAGAATGTACATTTTAAGGTAATACTATATTGGCTATTTGCTTGACCTTTATGCCAAAAGCGTAAGCACAAGAAAGAATAAAGAGCAATGATCCTGGGGGATAATGCAAGCAGAACCATTACCATCTCAGGCTCTGCCTCCACTTCCTGCCTGCTGCTTAAGCCATCGGGAATATTAGAGTTTCTCTGCCTTTTCCCATTGGGAAGGTTATGTCTCCAGTCCTTATAAGACAAAGAGGTTGGTTTGGATGAAAGAGACAAGGTTCATTTTCTCATCTTTTCTGAAACAGTCTCTGCTTCCCCCAGGAAGGACATCCACTTCGGTTCGCTTTCATTCATCCACTGTCCTGTATGTAGGACAATGGCCTCAGGCAGCCAGCAGCTCATTAGTATTGCTGTCCAGGGCAATAGATGAGGTTAACTTGTTATCAGTCAATTATCTAGACTGAATTCTTCCTCAGTACAAGCTACACTGAGAAATGCAAAGTGTTTCAAGCTCCTGGATCTATGTAGCAGGAGCCCCGTAGAAGCTCACTTTACTCCCCTGTTCCAGCAGCAGAGTTCACAGCCTAGATTTGTGATTGTATGTCATGTGAGTATGTAGGTGCACATTTTGGAAAGCTGACTTTCAGGTTAGGGCTAATTTTAACACTAAATTTTAAGAAAATGCAACACCCTCCACCAAAACAAACTTCTATTTTACCATAGTTCCTATTTCTTTACCAGTAATCAACATCTCTAAAGGTATTTAAAATTAATATATCATGAACCTTTTTATATAATAATATTTCTGTAATGATAATAAGTCATTTTCATACTTAAATTTTAATATACTAATTTAAACACACCTAATTAAATGTATTTTCATATTAACAAAAAAGATTATTGAGGAATGAATTTGGTATCATTAATAACTATTATGGTGATCATCATTTTATCATTTTGAGAAGATCCTGGAACAGATGCAAACCCAGACTTAACATTTTTATGGATGCTTTTATTGCTTTCTGTGATACGTTAGAGATGTGTTGGATAACATACATGGATTCCTTTTAATTATATTGGAGTTTGAGTTTATTGCTATATACCAGGAAATGTACATTTAGTTTCATTTGCTCCTCAAAAAAATTCCTTTCAGGGGATCAATTAGAAATAAGGCTTATGCCTCATATGGTGGTGCTTAAAACACCAGCACTCTGGAGACTGAGGTAGGAGTATAGTGAGTTGAGGTTAGCCTGAACTACATAGCAAAATCCTATCTCAAGGGTCAGTGAGATAGACATCCCAGAGGTGTTGCATAGCGATTTCTTCTGAGACAAAACATTCCATTTGGATGGAAGCTTCTTAAGAGTCAGGAAGTTTAAAGGGAAGTGACACATTTCTTTCTTCAGGAGAGTGCCTTAAAACTCAGAAAGTAAACAACTCAGAAGTCTTAAGAAGTCTCTGGAATTGACCAGATGCACTAGACCCATCTTTCTCCAAGGTTATATTGATATTAAGGATTGCTAAGAGGCACTCTCAGACCAGGTAGGCTGCCAGAAAGAGACAGAGACCATCTGAGTGACCTCAAAGAAGCCTACATCAATTGGGCTTCCTCGCCAACCTGTCAAGCTACTTGAAAGTTGTACAGTGAACTCTGATGTGGGATGCCCTTCAGTATTCTGCAAATATTTCATTGGTTATTATCATTGGTTAATAAGGAAGCTGATTTAGGCAATAGCCAGTCAGAATAGAGCCAGGCAGAAGATCCAAGCAAAGATAAAGGGAAAAAGAAGGTGGAGTTGGAGAGATGTGAGCAGCCTCTGGAGAAACAAGGTATGAGGTAATAAGCCAGGAGCCTTGTGTCAAAATATAGAAGAATAGAAATGGGTTAACTTAAGTTATAAGAGTTAATTAATAATCAGCCTGAGCTAGTAGGCCAAACAATTTGTAATTAATATTAAGACTTGATATCATTATTTGGGAATTTGTGGGTGGGAAAAAACCTCCAGTTACATAACTACTTGTTTCCAGGTTTTGTGAGCTGCCTTATTAACCATGATGGGGTGGTAATGCAGCTCCCGTGGAGTGATTTCTGTTCCTGTAATAACTCCCCACCCATACCCGGAAATAACCCTAACAAACTCAATAATTCACCATATTGAACACTGGTAATATTCTTATTTTGGCTTCTCATCAGTTCCCTAGGCACAGTTAGTAGACAAGTATTCACATTACCCTAGAAATAATGTCACACCGGCAGGTAAATGCATTCTTTGCCCAGCCTGATGACCAGGTTAAATATCCAGGCCTCCCATGGTAGGAGAGAGAGGGCTCCCACAACTTGTCTTCTGACTTCCAGCCTCTCTACTGTGGTTCCATTTCTGTTTTCAACAACCCCTCAAACAAACAAACAAACAAACAGCAGCAAATGAGTGAAAAAAAGGTAATGAGGGTTTGGGAAGTTAAGTAGATCATCACACCAATCAATGAAAGGCGGAGCCAGTATTCCCAGGCCACACCAAGTGGGTTAGCTAAAAGGATAGGCTAAGGGTCTCTGACATTCACACTTGAAACTTCGGAAATAAACGCACAAACATAAATGATATCAGTGTGGTTTTGTGAGAAGTGTAAATGAAACAGGCATATAAAATGGCACATGAATGGAGAGGCAGGAAGCAGTGGAGAATTCTGGGCCAACCGGATGCAGGTTCACAGAAATGATATCTGAGACAGAACGAAAGAGAGCAGCATTCACATCTAAGGGCACAGTAAATAAAGAGCCGTGGAACACTGGAAGACGTTTGCACATTATGGAAATCATAGAGTTTGGTTCTGGGACAGAGGTGCTTGCAGCAGGAGCCGGGGAATTTAATTTGGCAAGCCTCTGAATTTACTTTCCTGAATAACTGAATATTAAAACAGTGTGTAAGGGTCAGGGAGTGTAAGTGAGAGGTTAAGTGACTAAGACAGGACTTAAGAGTTGCTGGGTTTTAAGTGAGGTCTATTTCTCTCGCTATTTTAATTACTTTGTCAGCATCCTTCAGAACATGTCCTTTCTGTGGATTTTTTGTTTCAGGTCAACAATTCTGTGTGCATTTCAGCTAATGCCTCATTATTATGCTAACTGTATTTTCTTTGTTGAAACTCTGTATTATAGTCTGTTACTATATATGGCAGGGTATGATTTGGCCTTGCTGAACTTTGGGCCATTACGGCGCCTTCAGATTGAATAGGGTGATTTTGAGGTCGTACACTGATGCAACAAAGGATTGAATTATTTATGACTTTAATATTCACCAGTGTTTCTAGTTCAACATCCAATATACCACTGAATATTATCTGTCAACAAAATACTGCATTTGTTCCATTTGTTGATAACCAATAAAACAAAGCAGTTTGAATTGCTGTCTTGAACTCAGTATGGGTTGAATTTTCACCCTAAGTGTTTCAATAATAATGACAATATTTACAGTGCTAACTTATAATACTTACGTTAAATTGTGATATGTATGATTAATTAGCATGAATCATAATGCATAAACATTTTGATCAGCATGTATATACAGATGTAGTTTTGTTGTATTTATTTGTTATTTTTACCTTTGCATAAAAGAGTTTGATTAGGCGACCTAGATGTCTTACTCAAATATTAGCCACAATATCTGGCTACATTTATGCGATATGCTACAGTCTGGCATAACTTAATAAATAAAGAGCTTAAAAGAGCAGTTACCTTTATATCATTTAATCAGCTTTTTCCTTGTTACCTTCACTGATGTTTAAGAAAAATGAAAATAGTGACAGGAAAAGAGGTAAAAGTAATATTTTAGAATAATGTCCAAGGATTTCTTATTAAAAGAAATTTGATAAAGAGCTATAGTGTTAAACACTATAGAATTAAGTCCTTAAAATAGTCTTAAGTGTAGTGTTTAGCTGTTGTTATATTAAAGCTACTTCAAGGCTTACAGAGGAGCTCGAGGGTAAAGTGTTCGCCTCATAAGCCCAGCCTTTTGAGTTCTGTCCTCACCCCAGAAAGGTGCCAGGAGAAATGTGACCTCACAAGTGTGTCCTCTAACCTCCACGCACACTTTGGCACATGCTCACCTACACACATCATCCACATACTCACAGACATGATAATAATAAATAGTATTTTTAAAAGTTCTAAAAATGTTACTGTCAGTACGTTTCTCTCTAAGCACTGGTCCTGAAACAGTTCTTCGTTGCCTCTGAAGACTTCTCTATGTACTAATCAGATGGTTCAAGGCATTTCTGGGACCAGCACTAGGAAGCAGAATGCTTTCCCAAGGGACACTGATATATATTTATCAGCTTCTCCTGGGGTGTCCTGAATAAGTCCAGGATTTCCCCACAAAGCAAGGGTTCTTACTATGGATAAACATCAGGGACCCCCACCAACTTGGTGGAGGAAAAAGTTATAGCTTCACTATACCTGAAGTTCAGCTTTATTCCTGAAGTTCAGCTTTATTCCTGAAGTTCAGCTTTATTCCCAGTCAGCAGCCATTGGCAACAAATCAATGGTAAAAGCCCTACCTATGCAAGTCACTTACTTTTTATATTACAGTTCACAGGCATCTGAATGACTGCTCATATTTGTCACTGCTTAGATAACAGCACATTTTATAAATCAATCCTATAATTATACATCCCATCCATTACTGCATCCCGATTTTTACTGATTGTTTGGTCAGGTATTTTTAAGACAATATCTTCCTATATAGTCTAGATTGCTCTCAAACTCATGATCCTCCTGCATCTGCCCCCTGAAGGCTGAGATTATAGGCCTGTGCCACCAAACCTGGCTATTATATCCCAGTTTTATTTCAATTAAATACATGGTGATAATTGTAATAAAACATACATATAATATATATTTTATAACATAATAAAAATATAATATAATACATAGTATATAATATATTAACTATATAATAAATATATAAGTAAATATATAAAGCCATAGTACTTAGCATAAAAGAAAAGGTTGAGGTTTAGTGTGTAGACTAAGGAAAATGACACCGTAAGGCTGAATAATAGTGCCTGGCACAGAGAACACAAAGGATGCATTTGACTTTCAGATTACTTTGGTTGTGTAACGAATTGCCCCCAAATTTAGCTTAAAACAACAGGGATCACTTATTCTGCCTGTTTCTTAGGGGTCAGGAAAACAGCAGGACACAGGTGGTCCTACTTTTCTCTGCTCTATAAATATCAGAAGCCTCAGCTGAAAGATTCAACGATTGAGGGAGGAATCTTCTGAATGTTCATGCAGTCACCTCTCTGGTAGTACATGGTAGTAACCATTGGGTACTATGCCATAGGCTTGTTGGTTATAAGATCTCCATCTGGTCTCTCTGGGTTGGCCTGGTATCCACAGCACATAGCACTTAAACTATAAAGGCAAGTGGTGAAAAGCTAGGTAGGTGGTACATGGACAGATAGACAGATGATATCATATTCCCACAGAGGGGAAAGGAGGGAAGGTGGGAGAAGAAGAGGGAGACAGAGGCAGAGAAGGAGGGAGAGAAAGAGAAAGAGAGAGAGGAATGGTGTTTTGTTTTCTGTGATCTAGCCTCAGAAATTGAGCAACTGTACTTCTATCACACTGAAGTTAATTCCACGTAGATCTTCATCTAGTGGTGGGGCCCGGTGAAGGTAACCCAACTACATGGCACATTATCTGTTGTTGGAACTGTTCAGGTCTGGCTGAGGTACCTATGTTTGTGATTTCGTGGGTATAGGGTAGGGATCCAGGGAAGTAATGAGTCAGTATGTGTTGTTGGCATGGGCAAAGCCATGTCAAAGACCAAAGTCTTAGACCCACAGAAAATGGCAAAGCCTTCCCTTCTGGTCTGAGTATGGATTTTGATAATGTGTGTAGAAAATGTCTACCACAGGTTTCCTTCCATGGTGTTTATAGACTGAAGACTAATCCCCCACAGAAGCTCCCCCTACCAAGATGAGCTAAACCTGCCCCCTTGTTCAACTGTATACATTAAACCCAGCTTCATTATTCCACTGCATGTGATAATCTGACATCCCTGTTCAGCTGTTTATAAAAAGCACCCTGAGCTTCTAGGCTGCTGGGGCATCTCCACCTGAGATTCCAGATGGCACAGTCCCAGTTCCTGTCTCCCCAAGCCCACACCCCTATCTTTGTGTGCTTGGTGTGTCTCCTGTCTTCATTCTCTTACCTCACCAGTTATGCATTATAGGTAATTTTAGGTAAATAAAAAATTATCTCCACCAGACGGTGGTAGTGTGTGCCTTTATTCCCAGCACTCGGGAGACAGAGAAAAATGGATTTCTGTGAGTTTGAGGCCAGTCTGATTGACAGAGTTCCCAGACAGCCATGTTATTCCATATAGAAGCCCTGTCTCAAAATGCCAAAACCAAACCAAACCAGAAAAAAAAAACCACAAAACAAACATAAAATAAACTTCTATGTCTTTTCCCGGAATCCTCAGTGTTCTCTTCACCCCTCCTCTCTTCGTCTTCCCTTCCCAACCAGAAACTCCTTCCTGTTTTTTTCCATTTCTCCATTCTTTTCACATGCATCCTGCTACTCCCCTCTCTAGAGCTCCCTCCTCACTGTGTTCCCTTTTTATTTCCACAGTTACTCTATGTTGTATACTCACAGCTGAGGATTAGGAGTTAAGAGCCTCAGATGAGAGAGGAAACACAGTGTTTGTCTTTCTGGGTATAGGCTACCTCACTCAGTATATATTCTAGTTTCATCCATTTATCTGAAAATCTCTTCTCCATTTCTCCTTACAGCTGAGTAGCATTCCATTGTGTCTATGTGCCACATTGTGATTATCCGTGCATCAACTGCAGACCATGAAGGTTGTTTCCATTTCCCAGCTATTGTGAATAGAGTGTAAACGAGCAGTGATGACCAAGTGGCACAGGCGACTGAGGCCTTTGGACATGTGCCAAGGGGTGGTACAGAAGGGTTGCAGTGAATTTATTTTTAGCTTTTGGAGAACTGGCTATACCTATTGTCAGAGTAACTGCCATGGTCTGCAATTTCACCAACAGTGAAAGAGGGTTCCTCTTTCCCACAGCCTTGCCAGCATTTGTTGTTGGTTGTTTTGTTGACCTTATTCATTTTGAATGGGGTGAGATGAAATCTCAAGTGGTTTCCATTTGCATTTCTCTAGTTGCTAAAGATGATGAATACTCTTTGAGATATTTGCCATTTCTATTTCTTCCTTTGAGAACTTAAGAAATTGAATCTTGTGAACAGAAAACAGGATGCCAGATAAGAAAGTTATCCTAGTGGGACCATTTAGCTGACCCTTTCAGCATCAACAAGTGAACTCGTTTGGGCTGGAGATGAGTTCACTTGCTACAGTGCTTGCCTAGTAGGCCTGAAGACCTGGGTTGAATACTCCGGCACTGTCTAAAAATCTTAAAACCATATGTGCAGGTGCGTATTTGGAATATGGTGGCATGAGAATCTGAGGCTCAAGCTCATCCTTGATAAGATGACAAGATAAGAGACAAGGCCAGGTTACATTGAACTTTGTCTTAAAGAAAGAAAGAGGGCTGAACCCAGACTTGACAAACTTCAGTAGGTTTTGTTGTTATTTCATAAAATGTGCTCAACTTTGTCCATTGATTTAAAATGAGACTTAAAGTATATAAAACTATCCATCACATAAGCGCAGCCTATAGCTTAGGCTTGTCCCACTAGCGCTTGTAACTTATGTTAACCTAATTTTATCAACCTACATTTGCCTGTGGTTTTTAACCTCTCTTCTGTCTTATACCTCTTATTTTCTCTTCAATTCGTAAAAATAGTTTTTACATGCAAACATTTTGTAAGTTACTAAAGTTAACTTTAGAGGGGGATGCTTTCCAGCTGATAAACAGGCTTACATATGACCTCCTTAGCTTTGCTCTTATAAGCTGGGAGTCTAGGAGTAGGTTAGACTAGGATGTTATGGTACCAGATCCTCAACCCTGGTCCATATAGCTTTTTGTTTGACCTGGAAAGACACTTGTCAGTCTCAGAGAAAGCTTATTTCAGGAGAAACTGGTGTTATCACGATGAGAAGTACCACTTTAGGTTCCAGGAGTAACAGAACTTGTTCAGGGCCCCATTTAATGTAAATGGTACAGGAAACACCTTGTTGTGTGATACACGGAGGTGACCACATTTGGGGACAGTAATATATGTTCCCTCAAACAGAGAAACACAGCACAATTCTAGTAGACTCATTCCTTCCTTGCAGGCATGTCTAGCTTACAGACTCTGACCACATGTGGTCAAGGATAGCTAGGAATGCCACCTAGCTTCAAACTGTAAACTTCTGCAAAAGAGCATAGACTATTTTGATTTGTAATTTGATTTCATAGTTAATGTGGTAATTTGAATGTAATTGGTCCCCATACGATGTGAGATGTCCTTCTGTATATTTGGTGCTTTTATTGGCTAATGAATAAAGCTGTTTTGGCCAATGGCTTAGCAGAGTGAAGCCAGGTGGGAAATCAGAGCAGAGTTAAAGAGAAAGAGTAGGCAGAGTCAGGGAGATGCCATGTAGCTGCTGAAGGAGTGCAGACACCATGTAGCCACCTAAGAAGCAAGAGGTAACAAACCATGAGTAAAATATAAAATAATAGAAATGGGTTAATTTAAGATGTGTTAGTTAATAAGAATCCTGAGCTAATAGGCCAAACAGTGTTGTAATTAACATGGTTTCTGTGTGATGATTTGGGCATTGGGTGGCTGGGAAATGAAAGAGAAGTCTTCTACTACACCCATACTCTCATATGGAGTGGCACTATTAGGAGGTGGGACTTTGTTGAAGTGTGTATGGCCTTGTTGCAGGAAGTGTGTTACTGGAAAATCACACCTTGAAGTTTCCTGTGCTCGGGATACCTCCCAGTGTAGTTAGTCTTTCTTGTCACACTGTCTTTGGACCGCCAGCCCCCAAATAATGACACAGAGACTTATTAATTATAAGTCTAAGCTTAGGCTTTTTCTCAACTAGCTTTTATAACTTAAATTAACCTATTTCTATTGATTGACATCCTGCCATGTGGTTCTTTACCTCTCCTCCATTCTGTACATCCTACTCCCTTTGTGTCTGGCTGGTGAATCCCACATGCCTCAGGTTCTTCCTGAGTTCCTCTCTTTCCCTGGAAGTCCCTCCTATATTATCCTGCCTAGCTATTGGCCATTTATCTCTTTATTAAACCAATCAGAAGGTACCATGGGCAGAGACACATCTTCACAGTGTACAAAAAAAAAAATTATCTCACAATAGCCCAGGGTCTCAGTCGACTTCCTGTTTTCTGCAAAATGTAGCACTCTCAGCTACTCCTTAAGTACCTCATTTGCATGTATGCCATCATGCTCCCTGTCGTGATGATAATAGACTCTGAAACTGTAAGCGAGCCACCCCAATTAAATGTTTTCTTTATAAGAGTTGACATGGTTATGGGGTCTCTTCACAACAATAATAACCCTAACTAAGACAATTATCAATTGTGAACTTTCGTAGATGAGAATTTGTTTGCAGTGTCAGAAAACTAGACATGCCTGAGTGAACAGTAGACAGAAAGGAAACCAGATCAGAAGAAAGTAGAGATGAATTGCTTCCCATGTGTTACACAACCCCAGAGGAATTCTACTTGGGCAGGAGTGGATAGGAATGTGATATTTGACTCCTGTGGTTGCTTTGCAAAGACTAAAAATAAAATCTGAGTCTAGATGCTAAGGATGTTTCATCTTAGTCTGCCCATGTATGAAGCTTTGGAACATATTGATCACACTAATAAATTATCTATGGTTGACATTTAATCAGCAACAAGTTCATTTGACTTTTTAGAATTCTGAAGGTTATCTGGAGTTGTGTTAACTTTTCTCTAGAAATCCAAACTAGTGCCGTCTCCCCTTCTCATTCAGAATCAAGGACAAGCTTTAAAATGATCCCAACCATCTCCATTTACACACAAACACACACTTGTATATATGTATTATATATGTACGTATTATATATATATTAGTTATGCTTGTCTATAGGACATAATGCTTTTTCTAGCAAGCACATCACGTTATTTATTTTAGCAACTCTTCTGTTTAACAACTCAGCTTTTCTCCTTTCTTTCTTTCTTTCTTTCTTTCTTTTTTCCTTTCTGTTTAAAATATCTGTCGTCAAGAAGAGAGTTCTGGAAGCAGGAACCAATGGTTCTGAATGACTGACTCTGTGACCCACTTCCCCTATCTAGGTCCTGTCTCCAAAAGTTTCCCTAAATCCCAAAACTATCACCAGCTGGGGACAATTATATGAGCCTATTGGGGATATTTCATAATCAGAACTTGTCAATGATCTCATCATTCTTTGTTTCTTATAAAGGTAGGAGTTATGGTAAGAGTCAGAATATTCTAGAATCCGGGATCTAGCATTAAAAAATTAAAGAATAATTACTCATCAATAAGATCATATATATCTTGTGTTTCTAGACTTTAGATATAAGCATACTATAATGTATATATCCCAAATTTCCCACCTTTTCAAGAGTATTGGAGATCAGAAAAAGCCTTAGAGGAATGTAGCTATTGTACATGTAGCTTTGAACTTTACTTAATTGGTCACGCTAAGTGCTTAACATGAGTTGAAAAACACATAGTGAAGAACGAAGGGTATTCATATTTTCTTTCAAGGGGTTTCTTATGAGACACTAGTTCTAACACTAACTCAAGTTAGCTCAAAAGGGATGCTATCAGATTACTTGAAAAGTAGCTAAGTAAGAAATAGCAAGGGCACATGACAGAGGCAGGAATTCTTGGGGAGGTCTGAAGAGGAGGCTGAACATTATGTCAGGTATCAATGGCAAATTTTGAAGAAAATAAATGAGCTGTAAAATACGTGGAGTATGATAATTTTGAGGAAGTTAAGAGACTAGTGGAACTAATCTTGTAAATTTCAAGAAGCTCCAGCAATAATCTACAAGTTTTCTTTGGGCTGTTTTCCACTTCTATTTGAAAACAGGTCACTCTGTGCAATGTATCAGATCATCGCATGATCACAAAAATGCATATGGTCTCTGTCCTAAATAGCTGTAAGGAAAAAATTGGTGATATGCAACATGGCAAAATTTGGTGCTTGAAATGCTCAATGTAAACACAGCATTGTCTTACTGTAGGGAAGAAAAAGAGGCCAATCCCTCTACTACTCACTTCCCCTCACTTTTATTGAAAATAGATTTCTTGGCTTATAGACCAGAAGCCAGGACCTTAGTTTTCTTTTCCACCTTGCAAGATGCCAGGTAAAAGAGCCAAGAAACCTGTAGCCAAGAAGGCTGGCAGAGATACTGCTGCCACTGGAGTAGCCAATAATTGTGACCTTAATGTTAAAAAGCGCAAAAAGGGGAAGCCCATTTCAGCCAAAATCTTGTCCTGGTCAGAAGAATTGGCAGGTACTCCCAATCTGCTATTGTCAGGCCTCCTTATTCTCCAGGGAAAGGTGAGTACGCTATTGGCCTGTTCCGCAGCCCCATGACACAGGACAATCAGATCCGAAATCCCACAATGCAGGACAATGAAACATGATAGGAAGTCAAGTCAAAGCAGGAACTCAGTTTATTACTGTGAGCATCAGCTTATATAGGTTAAGTGACATTGTGTGATGTGGGGATACGTCCAGCCAATGAGAGTCAGCCAAGTCCTCCCTCTGGCTGGAGGGGCGTCTACGTAGATTTTGCTGTCTCATCCTCACTTGGTTCCCTCAAACTTGAGCCAGGCTTTTCTCTGTTCTGCAGGCCTCAAGGTACAGGCCATGAGATAATTTTGACCCAACATGCTATGGATTCCAGAAAGGCCTTGTCCAGAAAGGAAATGCTCAGCTGTAAAATCCAAAGTTTGAAAGGAAGAACAAAAAGACAGTCCTTACTACTGTAGCACAACCAGTTGCTCTGATCATGTTGATTTAGAGGCCTTGTTTTTTTTTTTGGAGTCCTCCATCCTTCTGGCTCTTACACTCTTTCGGCCTGCTCATCTGCAGGGCTCCCTGAGCCCAGCAGGGAAGGACTGGATGGAAACCATTGAGTGCTGAGTGTTGCAAGGTATCCCGCTCTCTGTGTGATGTCTGGCTATAGGTCTGTGTATTTGTTCCCATCTGCTAAAGGAGGAAGCTTCTCTGATCATGACTGAGCAAGGCATTGACCAACGAGTATAGCAGACTATCATTAGGACTCTTCACTATGCTATTACTCTTCTCCCTTTTGTTTTTAGACAGATAGCATTATTTGGTTTTACATTAAGTGCCCAGGCTCTTTAGTCTGAGGTTCTAGGTCACCCAAGCAGCGTCCGGTTGATTTAGAGGCCTTGTAGAGTGGTCTGAAATCAGATATTTGTTGGTTACTCCCACAGATTTTGTGCCACCATTACCCTAGTATATTTTGCAGGGAGGACATCATCGTCAGTCAGAGGGTGTGTGGCTGGCTTGTTTATATGCATAACACCATCCTGCACCAAAAGACACTGGAACATAAAGGGTGAAAGGTGAAGGCTCTGTAGGCTCCAGCTGGATTTCTCCATTTGATGAGTTGTGCAGGTGTTATCTTCAGCAATGGAGCCTGGCTGTCGGTTCGTGGCTGCAGTCTGGGTTGTTTGGGAATTCCCACGGGACCCCTATGGCTAATAACTCAATCAGATGTAGCCCTATCCTGGTACTGGAAACTTCATTTGGTAACAAGAGATGGCCAGTTGGGACTCTGTCTCCCCCGTTATGGAGTAATTTCATTTAGATCACCTTCATCTGTGTATACATTTAAAGAAGCTTCTACTGTGTTAGGTTTCCATACTACCCCCTAAACAGCTCTTAGCTTTAGCTGTTTCTTCCTTATTCCCTCCACTTCCCCCCTTCCTCCTCTCCTCCTGTGATCCTCTCATTCCAGCATCCTGCATCCTCCACAGCCATTATATTTCCCTTCTTAGGGACTTCTATCTATCCCCCTCAGTCCCATATTTTATATCTAAATGACTTTGCTATCAATAATTTAATAGCTAATATCCAAATATAAGCCAATACATACCATATTTGTTTTTCTGTGTCTGGGACACCTCTTTCAGAATGATTTTTTTTCTAGTTACACCCATTTACCTGTGAATTTCATGTTTATTTCTTTTTTTCTTATACTGCTGAGTTAACTCTATTGTGTAAATGCACCACATTTTCTTGATCCATTCTTTTGTTAAGGGGCATATATCTTGTTTTTGACTAAATCTCTGTCATAATATTTTACCAATAAAAATTCAGGATCCAGATACTGAAAGACTACAAAAACTCATAAAGGCAGAGAAAGCACCCAGCTGTTCTTCCTCCTCTACTGATATTCCAGAAAGCCCTTTTTCCTATGGCATCTCAAGCAAGACTCCACTAACTCAGAGCCCCTTCCTTCTACTTCCTGTGTGTCTCTCTCTCCGTCTTCCTGACTCCCTTTTACACTTTATATTTTTTTCTTAATAATCCTAAATTCACTTCCTCCCAACTGGTTCCTTGCTCCACCTCTTGACCTAAATTTGGCTTTATTTAATCCTGTTTACAATAAACAGAAAAACTTGTGGATTAAAGATGTCTGCTAGGGGTGAACCACACCACAACTAGAAACAGTTTTATCGTCAGTAAATAGTGCAGTCTTGGGGTTCACATTGTGATCAGATACCTTGCAATGCTTCCCCCCTTTTTGTCTAAATAAAAAGGAAAAGTTTTAGAAAGTTAAATGAAAACCAAAAGATAGTGAGATTAGAGACAATAGAATATTCCCTATTTGTTTTGTTTTCGCCTGTCCCATACTAGGTGGCTCTTACGATATGAAACAGAGATGTTGGATTTTCCTTTAACAGTCTTGCATGGGTTTAGAGCAGAAGAAATCCACACTTCAACCCCAAAGCCAGCTTTACTTTTTAATTGAATTGGGACCACAGAAAGACCATTTGCCACTTTAAGTCTATAGAGGGCAGCAGAGACAAGCATTTGAGAATTCACCAGGCACGGGCCAACTCCTTGGTGGGAAGAAGAGAGCATCCACCTGGGCTGGTTCTCCAACAAGAAGGTGCTGTCCAGCTGCTGGGCAAGATGGTAGCTGGTGCTCAGGTGAGGCCCTGAGCTAAGATTTCAGGCCAGTCAGCTGGAGGTGGACAATACAATTGGCCAATTTACTCTTTTTCTTGGGACATTTTCTCTTGACGATCTGTCTTTTTTCTTCAAACGGTTCACTTGCCCAGTCGTCTTCGGATTCCTTCCTCCAGGAAGATACAAGCAGAAACCCTACCCCAAATCTAACTCAGGCTGTGAGGGCTCTTTTTTTGGCAGGTTATATCTTTCCTAGGTCAAAATATTTTTTTGGCAACAGCAACAAAAACTATCAACTTTCAACTAAAAACTTTTTCTTTTAAAATTTTGAAACTAAATATCCTTTAGTACATTTGGATAAATATATCAATATGCTTTCTCTTTATATATAAATTTAAGGTTTGAGTGTATTTATTTTTAGATTACAAAGGACATTCACTTTGAATTTTAGCTTGCCTTTTGCAAACAGCTTTTACATTTAAATCACTGTAATTGTCATATACCTGCCTCTGCCTCCCGAATGCTGGCATTAAAGGTGTAAACCAGTGCCTGGCTATGGATTCCCTGTAATAGTTATTCTCATAGGGTTGTCCTGGTTTAACTTGGTTCTCCATTTCACCTTATTTTTTTAGTGTTACGGGTAAACTTTCAAAATTTTCTAATGTGCAATCTACCTTTTCTGCTGATTTATTTTGAATTTGTCCCCTGGAAAAATTTAATATTCCAGTCTTAATTAAACATGATGCCAGTTCATATACTTATTTCATTATTTTCAGAAGTTTTGTCTGTCTTGCTTGCAAGAGCTACATAAAATTTGATGTCTTTTTAAAGTTTTGCTAGATTTTGCCATTTCCATTCACATCTTCATGACCATATATCTTTGCCATTTATCTGCCAGCTAATGGTTCTCCATTTTGATAATTATATATATGGCTATACCATTGCACATGAGCCATGAATTGGAGAAATATAGATTTTCCTTTTGTCCTCCTTAGCTGTTTGCCCTACAGCCAACAGTGCTACTATTACTTCAGTGAGCTGTGATGATTTGATGGTTCCTTCCTCAGTAGTAGCCATTCCACCCCCTGGTCTCTAGGCTGCTGCTTTCCATTAAATTTTCATCATTTAATGGAATGATGGTTGATGAGCCATCAGTAAACCATACAGTAGCCAAATGCTGAGACCCTTCCATTGGTGCCCACTGTCCAACAGGCTCCTCTTTTTCGGGAGGTGGGAGCAGTTTAGGGATGGGAATTATGGGTACCTGAGCTGTTTCCACAGGGCAGGAATGTCGAGGACCAGCCTCAACAAAATTACTAATTTATAGAGAAATGCCTATCTCTGTCGGGATTGAAGGTATGGGAAGCCACTGCACTGATCAAATATTTTACTTTAGCTTGAGATCACTCCACCTCTTAGAGATTTCGAAGTTTGAACTATAGTAACCTTCTGAATTTACTTAAAAAAAATTTTAAATCTCTTAACTGTGTTCTTAATATCAAACAACAAAAACATCCTTTTTATTTAATAAGAAAATATTTAAATGGGCAAGCATTTTATAATTAATATAAGCCTCTGTGTGGTAATTTGGGAAGCTGCTGCCAGGTGTTTGGGAACAGGTGGTTGGGTCAGAAAAACTCTGCCTACACAGCAATCTCTGGTTTCCTGATAATGCCTGTTGGAGTTAAGGGCTAAGATAAGCAAACAATGAGTAGGGGAAAGAAAATTTAGGAGGGAAAGAACTGTGTGATCCACTGGTAATGGGGGCAAGGGACAGGGAGGAGATAGGAGAAAGGTGGGAAGGAGATGGGGACAAGGGGTACTGAGGGAGGCCTCAGCTCCTGGTCTTCTGCAGAGCAAGGGTAGAGACTTGGAGACTGGTTTTGGAGACGCTGAGGGAGAGATGAAGATCTGCAGTTAGTCCCCCTGGTGCCCTGACTGGGGTGCTTTTACACGTTTTGAAACTGTGTGTTGTCATGTTGGTGAGGAGCGGCTCTTTGTATTTAAGGAAAAGTGACTATGGAGAAATTGAAATGCATCCAAAAGACACATTAAATTGAGATGATTCATTTTATAGGGGAGTACCACTAGATTCTATGATCTAAAATAGAAAACGTCTTGATATACATACTTTTACAAGGAGTGCATCTATTGTACATATCTTTTAGAATCTCCGCTTAGGTAAATGACTCCCTTTCTGGTCTCTTTATCTTACCAGGTGGACATCTGGCATGTTTGTATAATTGTTGATTGAACATACAGCGGGCTCCTTATCTACATCACAACACGCACATCACAGAATTCCTGCTCTGAGATTCCTGTTTGGAATCAAGCATTAGTCACATTGGGAGTCAGATGTATAACACATAAACCTAGGAACCAAAGATGTTTATTTCTCTGCCAATAAGAAGCATAAAGAAGAAATGGTATCTGAG
Organism: Microtus oregoni; assembly: GCF_018167655.1. Classification (NCBI taxonomy): domain Eukaryota; kingdom Metazoa; phylum Chordata; class Mammalia; order Rodentia; family Cricetidae; genus Microtus; species Microtus oregoni. Next base: position 24,611,866 of record NW_024543060.1, read on the forward strand.
GGAACAATAGAGATATATAGACTTCTCCACTTTTTGCCTTGATATTTGTGTGATGACTTTGATCTATTCATCCTAATCCTCCCGTGTACCTTTTAAAATACAATCTTTATTAGTTCTTTTTAAACTTGGTCTCATTACATAGCTGAATCTGGTCTCAAACGTACAATCCTCTTACCCAGCATCCTGAGTGTTGATAGTATAGGTATGTACCACCTCACTTGGCCAGTTCCAGTCCTTCTTAAATGTCAACTGCTTTTCTGCTTTGAGGTTTTATGGAACTACCTCTTTTCTTACAAATTTTTATTAAGTTGGGCATTATGAGAAACAAAAGAATCTAGACAATTTTCACTTTATTGTTTTTAATTTGGTATGTCATTCTTATGTTAAACTGAAATCATCTTCATTTTATTCCCAGTACCACACTCTGGGACCGATGAACCTTGTTCTGGGGTCTCACATTTCTGAAGGCCACTATTATATAACTCTTTCATTCTCTTCTCCCTAAGCGTCTTTACCTCCTTGTTTCTATCTTGATTATGTTATCAACACAAGAGTATGCTATGGAAAATAAAAAGCACAGCATTATAAAACATCGTGAAATATAACACTGTTGGACATTTTTTGAGAAACATAAAATGCACAACTCTGTCAGACATTTTTTGAGGTATATAAAATACAATAGAAAAATAACAACATAAAACTTCTAAATTTGTACTATTCAAGTGATAGTAACTCAATGTATTGTTATAATATTTCAGTCTTTTTGCTAAAGAAATATATATTTTTTTGAGACGGTGTTTCTTGTTTAGCTTTAGAGCCTGTTCTGGAATTCACTCTGTAGACCAGGCTCTCCTTGAACTCAGAGATCTGCCTGCCTCTGCCTTCCGAGTACTGGGATTAAAGGCGTGTGCCACCACTACCCAGCTAAGAAAATTCAAGGACAAAGCCCAAATTATTTTTAAAAAATTCTCTCAGATTTCTTTTAGTTCCTGCTCTTACAGAATCAGCCAGTGTTCTGAGCTATGCATTCCTCCCTATATGTATTTATACATCTAAACACATAAATATGCATTTATGCCCCAGCCATATTCATGCTTTGTGTCTAGTATGGAGGGACCAATACATTATGGCTAGTGACTCTATTAGTGCAGACATAGAACATTTCCCTCATCATAGAGAGTTCTGCTGGAATATGTATATTTATACTATTCATGGGTTACCGTCACATTCACAGATACAAACTGCTTAAAGTAAAGTGATCTAATTTAGCTGGATGTGGAGGCAAATGCTCTAGTTCAGGAGGCTAAGGCAAAAGGCACCTGAGTTCACGCAACACCAAGTTGGGTTTCAGAGAGAGACTCTGACATCTACTTCTGCATCCCTGTGATCATGACGCTTGACGGAAACGACGTAAGGGAGGGAAGTGTTAGAGTTGTTCTGGATCACAGTTTCAGAGGGTTTCAGTTTATCATAACTGGGAAGATACAGTGAAGCAGCTGAGACCATGGAGTGTGGATACTCCTCACAGCAGGACAGACCAGGAATTGTAGAACTCCAAAATAACTCTAAATCCATTTCTGACAACTCTGAGCCCTCTCAGCAGTAGGGCCCTCCCTCCCATGGGAACCAGGAATCTAACAATTACCCACACACGTACTGAAATATTGGGAACTTTCCATTTCCCTGAGTCTTTGTGAATGTTCTCCAGAAATTGGGGCACCTCAGCATTACTGCAGCTCCTTTCCTGGGAACCAGGACCCTGGTAACCAACCACGTGTGCACTGGAGCTTTGAGTACTTTCCATCCCCTTCGTAGTTTTTCTTCAATAGACCCAGACCCTGGAATTAGGGTGAGACGACCTGCAGATGACCTGCAGGTGTTTCTCCTTGCTCAACCAACCTAGCAACTGCCATAGCATTGATCAATTAGAGTTAGCTGACCATTGAATGAACTAGTCACAATAGTTGACAAATGATTTCTGGACTCTCCCTTTTGATTCTGCACCACCCCTTTGCTTATGTGGCTTTTTCCTTTAAAAGTAGCCCGTACCAGTTATTTGGGGTCTTTCTTGCCTCTCTAATGCTGAAAGACCCACTCATGATAGAATTAATAAAAATCCTCATGCTTTTACACCAGCTATGGTGTGAGAGATGGTCTCCTGGGGCGACTCCTCCTCGGCGATTGGACTCTAGGGTCCAACAGAATAACATAATCCCCAAGGACATGCTTCCAGGGACCTACATTACCTAGGTCATGGCCACCAAAATTTCCAGAACCTCCCCAAATTGTACCAGTGGCGTGGGACTCCAACAAAGTATTCAAAATAGGAACATGCAGGAGATTCAGATTCAAACTGTAACAGAGAGCCTGCCACCTCTCCTCTGGGAAGAGTGATTTTCCCTTAGGTGGCTCTGTACTCTAATAATTTCATGTTTAAACTGTTGCTTCTGTTCCTGCTCAGCTATATCCTTCTATCCTTTTCAGTCTGAGAACCTTTTCCTACACTGAAATGATAGGGGAATCCAAGTGATTCAATCCATTTCTTTTGGGGGGCATTAATTTATATTTTTGATTCCAAATAGATTTAATTTCTTCTTTTTAATCTACCAAAATTATTTTTGGCTATTCTTAGGATTTTTAAAATCCAGCTCATTGAATTTAAGATGAATTTGCTGTGAACTAATAATTTGTATAATTTAAGATAAAATTTATCAAGTCAGCTGTTACAATTTTTCAGGACATTAAATTATATTTGGAGAACAACATTTCAATGAAAATTTTTTGATGTTAGTATAATACACTTTGGCCTTTTCTAATTTGGAAATATTTAAAATCTAGGGGAAGGTTCTAAGAAACAAGCCCAGTTGGGGTAGGGTTTTTAACATAGTAGAGGTTGGGGTGAGGGAATGTCTAGGGTCCAGGACCCTTATTGGCTTTTATCTGGGCTCAGGGACATCTAGTAGTCTTATCTAACGATTGGAATGTCAGGTACTTCCCCTTAGATGTTGGCCTTCCCTGGGTGGAGTCAGTTTACAACTTTTCCTGGAACCCTATGCTGCCTGGGCCCCAAGTGTAGCCAGGTTGCCTGACTCCCACACCCATCAGGTCCAGTTGACTTCATCATGTACATCCTTGCAGGCTATAGCATCCCAGTGCATCCCCTAGACATTACTAAATATGTTCACAGGCTGCTGACCCAGGACCCGACTGAGAGCCATGGCCTAGAAGCTTGATTAAGTTAAAATTGAAAGAATGTTGGCAAGATATTTCCTAAATGATGTTTGTCTAATTCAAATGATCACACATCAGACTGAGCTACTCTGATTTCAGCTCAGCACTTCGTCAAGGAACTCATTAACTCCTATTTTTTTTTTTTTTTGGTAAGGATAAAGGCACACATTTCCTCTTTTGCTATGTATCGTGATGTGAGAACATGTGAAGATTTTGTTGTTAGGATTCAGGAATTATGCTAACCTGTCACCTGGCGGGATGCACTCAGGCAGAACTCTGGTCAGCCCAGGGTCTTACAGCTGCTTTGTCATTATGCAGCCTGTACGCAGGTGTAAAAGGTCTCTTTAAGAGACAAGCTCGGCCCATCTCCCCGTTCTTCTGAAGAGGCAAGCAGGTCTCTGTCTCTTTTTCTCTTCTAACCCTTTCCCATTTATTTCAATAGAACTTTTATACAGTGGCTTTTCATATCAGAAAAGCCTCGAAAATCAGAGATCCACCTGCCTCTGCCTCCTTAGTGCTGGGATGAAGGAATGGGCCACCACTGCCCGGCTAGGAAAACTGATTTTTCTATCCTCTGTTTTGTATTTATAATCTGGCCTGCTTCTTTAAGAACACTTCACCCTGTTTCATGCTTTTGAGACAGGGTTTCCTGTAGCCCAGGTTGCCTCAAACTCAGTATGTAGTCAAGAAAGACCTTTCTTGAACCATCATCTTTCTCTTGCCTCCACCTCCAGAACATTGGGCTGTTGGGGATATTTTATCACTTTGTGAACACTTAGTTTCCATTTGCATTAATTTAATACAATTCACCTTGGGTCAGGAGGCTGCATCTGTAACTAGTTGACAGAAAGTCATCAGGGCTGCAGAGGGCATCTGGGAGAGAAACATACACAGGAAGTAGGGTAGGTATTGGAGCGGCACCCCCCCCCCCCCTTTTTGTGATTTGGCAAAGGGAAGCATGAGGTCCTCTGTGGATGCCAGCAAAGAGGGTTAGCTAGTTGCTACTCCACCTCTCTGAGCTTACTGGTTTTCACCCACGCCTTTGAATCTTGAGTCTTATTTATAAATAGGACAGCAGAGATTTAGTTAAAGCTATCTTTAGTAGCAGTGACAGGGCCCGTGTTATTTTTTTTTTAAAGATATAAGGTGGTGGATGATCCAAGGCCTCCGCAGGTCCCCTAGGCCTTGAGTCCCCTGAGGCCCTCTGGTGGGTCACCTTGGCGGGTGGGAGACTGTGGAGGGTGAGAGGCAGACAGCTACACCGTGCAAAGAGAGAGTTTGGATCCAAAACTAGAGAAAACCTGTCTCGAAAAACCAAAAAAAAAAAAAAAAAAGTTTGGGTATAGATTTTATTTAGTGGGTTATGGAAGGGAAAAGGAAAGGTGGAAGAGGAGAGAGAAAAGGGGGAGGGGAAGAGAGAGAGAGAGAGAGAGAGAGAGAGAGAGAGAGAGAGAATAGGTTGGAGGAGTCGGGAGATCACTTGCCTTGGCCAAAGGAAGAGGGAGGTTGGGAGTGGGCGGGGCTTGTCTCTTAAAGGGACAGGATACCCAGGTGACAAGTCAGATCAGCAGATCCTAACAGACTGCCTGCGGTAACAGAATTCTCACCAAGATGCAGACTGAGAGATCAAAATAATTAATTAATTAAGCTAATGTCATCATTTTATTTTTTGATGCTTTCATTGTAACACATTTCACCAGTAGGAATCATATTCTTGAAACGAATTTATTATTTTGTTGAACATTTAACTTAATTCATAAGCACCTGCAATGGTGATTTTGTACTGCATTACAGTGGACATGAGAACAAGTGTAAAGACTTTATTCAATGAGTCTGGCGTTTGGGACATAATTCCACAGTTAACAATTTATACTAATAAAAGAGATATATTTGGTAAGAGTGTACTTTATTTAAAAACCAATACAATTGACAATTTGAGCCATCCATTTATCTTTAAAATGTTTTTTTTCCTGTCTAAGCAGTTTGGCAACACACTTATTACTCATGCATAACATAAAACATTTTATTCCACTACAAGAACTGGGGAATAAGGTAAAGTTATTCCTGATTCTGAACATGCTTGTACACATCTTAAAACTTATTTAAGAGCAAAGAGTATTTGGAAACAAACACCAGAGCCCCTTTCCTAAAGAAGGCATGGTGACTTTAGGATTGTAGGTCCAGGGAAGACAGCTAAATTGAGACAACGTGGTTTTGGGAGATTTTAGCTATCCAAAGGGTACTTATCACCCTTCTTTCTGTAACTATCAAGCCATAAGAGCAGCTGCCAATTTTGCAGTCTCTGTCCCAAGTCTGGCTCTTTGGTGACGGCAGTTTTAGTGACCACCGCGTCGGACGGCAGACCGAGTTTGAGTTCTCAAACAGTCCTTAACCTCCCAGAACCAATGGGAAGCAACTTTAAAAATTTTCTCGTTTTCCTCTGCCATGGCTGCGGATGCAAAGGACCCTCAAGTGGAGCAAACTTTTCTGAAGCCTTTTAGGCCCGCGCATCATTCCGGCTCCTCGTCTCTGATTGGCCTGCGTGACCACCGCCTGCCCAATCAGGTTTGGAGCTTCTCGGCGCAGCTTGGCAGCGTCACCGCGCATGCCCACTCCGGGACCCGCTGTGCTCCCCGGTCCTCCCGAGTGCCGTAAAGGGCACGGGGTAGGGCGGTACTAACCCTGCTAGGTGCTGATGCCAAGGTCGCCGGGCCGCTCGGGGCAGGGCCACGCACAGCAGGAGGGTGACAAGAAAAGCAGTCTCGTCACCACCGCCTGGCTTCAAAGCTAAACCCTCCTAAGTGCAGGGATCAGGGTGCCGGGACTCAGAAGAGGTGCGAGCTGCAGCCCTCTGAGTCTCGGCCCGACCGCCCGGCCAAAGTGCATAAGCGCAGGCCCCGACCAGAACCATCAGCTCTGGTGCAGAATGGGCTGGGCTGCACCGCCCCAAACGTGGCGGCGTTAGCATCACCCCCTCGAGGCGCCGCCCGGGCCGTGGGGGTCCGCGTCCCGCCCCCGTGAAGCGCCGCTTCCCAAGAGTGCCACTCACAAAGTGAACCCAGCAGCACGACAAGCGCGACCGGAGGGGCAGGCAGCCGAGCGCTGTCCCCCGCGGCGCCGCGTCCGATCCCCCCCCCATCCCCATCCCCCCCCCCCCCCACCGGGCCCAGGCCGCATTTGGCCGCTCGCCGCTCGCCACCCGGGCCGGCCCCTGCGGCCGCTCGCAAAACGCGGCGAGCGGAACCCGCACGCGGAAGCGCCCGTCGCACTGAGCATGCCCAGTAGCACAGTCGACCGGAGGAGTTTTTTTTTTTTTCTTTTTTTCTTTTCTTTCTTCTTTTTTCCTCTCTTTCTTCTTCTTTTTCTTTTTCTGGCTCTCCACTAGGAGGCCTGTCCCCCACCCTCCGCTCAGACCCCCGTCATCCCCGGACCTGAGCAGCTAACCATGGCCGAGGTGCCCGGCGCCGCGTTGTCCCAGGCGGGTTGGTAAGTACCGAGTCGCGCCGGCCGCTCGGCCCGTGGGCTCGGGTCCGGGAGAGGGGGGACGCCGGGGGGCGCGACGGGGAAGGCGGACACCGCCACCCGCCCCCGTCCCTCTCGGGAGCCCTCGGGGGCCGGCTCCGCCCCCGGCGCCACGCGGAGCTCGGCGAGTCCCCCCCTCAGCTCCCCTCTGGGGCGGCGGCCTGCGACCCGGAGCGGAGCGGAGCGGCGGGAGCGAGGCCTCGGGGCTGAGGGGAGCGGGCGGCGGCCATGCCCGAGGCGCGCCGCTCTGGAGGACCCCGGGGGTGCCGAGCACAGTGCGCGGTCCCCTGACCGGGAGGATATCGCTGCGGGCCGGCGGACGGACGCGGGAGGCGGCGGCGGCCTGCGGGAAGTTGGCGGGAGCGTGGAGCCGGCCCGCTGCCCTCAGTTCAAACTACCGCGCCGACCGCAGCGCCGCTGCCCGGGCTGCACGCTCAACTTGCCAAGCGGAGGGTGACCGCCGCCGGGCCACTCGCGCGGGGGTGCCCCGTGGAACTTTTCTTGAAAGGGATGGCGTCGATCTGTTCTTTAAAGGACGTTTCGTGGCGTGGATTTTTTTGGGGGCTCCGAAAGCAATTAAAAAATTATTCGAAACGAAGCAGTTTGTGGCTTTGCAGCCATCCCAGTTGTCAACGTCCAGTTTAAGTCTGCGTCGCCTTTTCCAGCCTTTGCACCTTCTGGGTTGAGGATGAAAGATAATTTTTGCCCCAGCTCTCTGAAACTACACTTGAGTGAGAAACGAGTATTAGGGAAACTATTGCAGCGTTGGTAAACTGTAAAGAGCAGGCAGAGCACTTTGGAATTGAAGGAGGGTTAATTTCCTGGAGAAGTGGGCTTTGACAGACGGTGAAGAAAGGCTTTGAGGATGCATAGTTAGGGAAGTGCTTATTTTGGAGAAAGGACACTAGATCCCATTGGTTCGCGGAAGTAGGAAGGTGTTTGAGGTTTAAAACCAAGAAGGAGGGGCCAGTGCCTGAAAGATGGGAATTTGACTCTGATCTTAAAGTTTTGATCAGCAGGGCGATTTAATCAACACCTGTGCTGTGATGATTTTGCTACTGACCCGACAGTCTTTGTTACTTTTTAATTCCCTGTTTCACTGTTGTGAAGATGAAGGCAAAGAACGGTTAAGTAACTTTCTCCCATGACATGGCTAGGGAGTGGTTGAAATAAATGTTGACCTAAGGAGTCTGGTCCAGTCCTATGTATTTATTATTTATTTATGTAATAAAATTACAGATTTCTTTATCCCCCTCCCCCCTCACTGATACAACAAATTTTAAGTTAAAATTTTAACCTTATTCAGTTTTAACTTTTACTTAAATACTTCCTTTCATTTTCTTGACTTTTACTAGGCTGTGCAGAATAATCTTAGGTCAGTCTTCATTTTATGGAGCGCAGGCTGGCCTTGAACTCATGATGGAATTGTAAATTTGGATCACATCAGACTTCATCTGTTGGAGTTTACCTCATTCTTCATTACACTGAGCCCCACTCTTTAAGTAATATACCCCTTTATTTACAAATTGGCCTTTTTAATTCATTATGACATAACCTACTTCTAGAAAGGTTTCTTACTTTATTGGGAGCCCAGATAATTCAAAATTTGTTTTCTTTGGACTCTTAAAGCTTCTTAAGGGCAGAGAACCGTATTTTACTTTTCTGTCCTATCTAGTACTCAGATGTATAGTCAATTGTAGGGTCCTGTTAAGTCAGATGACTTTAAAATGGCCCTGACCGAACTGCTCAGGCAGAGCCCCTTCCTGTTTTGCTTGATTGTTACAAACCTCCAGCGATATTCTATGTTGGCATTTGCCATTTGTATTGCAGGTCAGCCTGTGTTTCATTTCCCATCAGTCTGTTGTGCTTCCGGAGACAGTGCCTCCTAAAGAGGCCAAGTAGCTGAAGGCAGTGATTATTGCCATTCCTAGACTGCTAAGGCTGGCAGGAGTTTCCTGGAGTTCCCTATCCTTGTTGACCAGTCAGAGCTGGTGCCAAGGCTTGGTGCTCCCCAGGGAAGTGGCTTGAACTAGGCCTTTAATTCGAAGCTTGCATGAATGAAATTGAATGACTACTCACAGAAGGTAGTCTGAAAGCCAGGAAGGAGGCTGGCCCCAATCCCGCCCCAGCCTCCCCAGCTGCTGGGATTACAGGCTTGAGATGGTTTACTAAACTACAAGCAGAATCTGAAAGGTTTGAAGGAGAGTGCCAAGAGGAAAAGTTTAGACCAGAGAAGAGCTTTGAACAGCTCCTTAGATTTCTGACATCCGCATTTCCCCTTGCTCTGCAGTTGTGGACAGTAACAAAACATTTTTAGACTCGTGTACTTAAGTAGTTTAGGTACTAAAATGAAATGCTAAAACTTCTACGCTGTCACTAATCTGTTCAGTCAGTTGTATGTGAAGTAGTAGGTTAGGGAAATAGTAGTGAATGACATATTCTGATAGTGTGATCTTCAGGGGGATCAGAGACCAAGATATTATTGAAACTTACAGGGTTGCTTTTGAGTATTTTAAGTCTCGAATGTTCAGAATTATCCCAGTCAAACTTGGGCTTTAAAATATAAACTAAGCAGTATTTATTATACCCTCACCCACTCCACATTCCCGGCTTGTAACCCAGAGGATTGGGTTTCATGGACTTTGATTTAAATGTTTTAGGGATCTCTGCAGTAAGGTGGTTTGAATATCTTAAATAGATTTTAGTCCTCTGTGATGCTTATTTCTATGCATAAAATAACTCCACAGATGTATTTGGCTTTATATTTGTATGGGGAGCAATATTAATCGTGTCTTGTTTTATTTCTACTTACAATACTCATCCACATTATGTCTTTGAATCTTTTATTTTTTTTATTATTTTTTTCAAGTGAGGCGAGTGTGCCTGTGGTATATGCATGCATGTGTGTATGTGGGCACACATTTTGAGGCCAGAAGAGGAGGCTGGGTGGCCTATTCCATCATTCTCTGCTGTATTCCTTTGAGGTAGCGTTTTTTCACAGAATCCTGAGCTTGCTCTCCCCTCCCCTCCCCTCCCCCTTCCTCCCTCCCTCCCTCCCTCCCTCCCTCCCTCCCTCCCTCTCCCCTTCCTTTCTCCTTCCTCCTTTGCCAGGAGAATGTAATCATGGAATCTATGTTTGTGAGATCATATTGCCTATAGAATTAATGTTGTATAATTTACCTTCAGTGTGAGGGTGAAGAAAAACCAAATCAGAGAGAGTAATGGTTGGCTCAGTTCTAAGTAGCAGAACCAAGAATAGAAGTCAAATATTCCAAATGAAAATTCAGAGCCGGGTGGTGGTGGTGCACGCCTTTCATCCCAGCACTCGGGAGGCAGAGGCAGGAGGATCTCTGTGAGTTCGAGACCAGCCTGGTCTACAAGAGCTAGTTCCAGGACAGGCTCCAAAACCACAGAGAAACCCTGTCTTGAAAAGAAAAAACCAAAAAAAAAAAAAAAAAAAGAAAAGAAAATTCAGTACTTGTTTGCAGTGAGTTGTGGTGACCATTTCTCATTTAAATGATTAAAAATAACACATTGGAAGCTAGCTTTGATTGTGTGTGCTCCTATCCTTCACTTCATTCTGAGAGTGTCTCAAAAAAAAAAAAAAACCCAAGCCAACAAACAAAAAACACAATTAACCCCTACATTTAAAAATGGAATTGTTTGCTCTTTTGTCTTTGGGAAAGAAGCTTAGTCTGAGAGATATGGTTATGTCATAATCAAAGAAATGATCATTTAAATTATGTCATCCATAAATCTTAATTTCTGAAAAACCAAGGCACTGTATTGTGTGTTTTGTTTCCTTCAGCAGTTTAGAGTTGCAGATGTGTAAAGGAGTATTAGGAATGACGTTTTCCAGCTGGGTACGATGTTTGTTTTTGTTTTTTGATAGCATGAAAGAACTAGATATAGTGCAATGATGCTAACGTCTCCTTTGGGTTATCTCGCTTTGTCTATTGCCACTAGCTGACTTCTTCTGTTCCAAGTACATCCATAGCCCCATTTGTTTCCCCTTTAAACACCTCATATACTGTCATCAGCTGTGGTGCTGAAGGCGAGCAACCCTAGGTTAAATAGTGAAAATGGAAGCATTGCGGTGTGGATTGCAGAGGGAGTCTTACTCTTCTGTGTCTCCTGCCGTGAGGCAAAGGAGTGGAGCAACTTTCAGTCATATTGCTGAGGTTTACAATCCCTCACTCTTCCTTTCCTATCCCACACAGATGCTTCTTAAGAGCCTTTTTTTTTTTTAAATAAATTTTATTGAGCTCTACATTTTTCTCTGCTCCCTTCCCTGCCTCTCCCCTCCCTTCAGTCCTCTCCCAGGGTCCCCATGCTCCCTATTTACTCAGGAGATCTTGTCTTTTTCTACTTCCCCTGTAGATTAGATCTGTTGTGTAAGTCTCTCTTAGGATCCTCATTGTTGTCTAGGTTCTTTGGGATTGTGGTTTGTAGGCTGGTTTTCTTTGCTTTATGTTTAAAAACCACTTAAGAGTGAGTACATGTGATAATTGTCTTTCTGGGTCTGGGTTACACCTCACTCAATATGATGTTTTCTAGCTCCATCCATTTTCCTGCAAAATTCAAGATGTCATTATTTTTTTCTGCTGGGTAGTACTCCATTGTGTAAACATACCACATTTTCCTTATCCATTTTCCGGTCAAGGGGCATTTAGGTTGTTTCCAGGTTGTGGCTATGACAAACAATGTTGCTATAAACATAGTTGAGCATGTGTCCTTGTGGCACAATTGAGCATCCTTTGGATATATACCCAAAAGTGGTATTACTGGGTCTTGAGGAAGGTTGTTTCCTAATTTTTTTGAGAAATCGCCACACTGATATCCAAAGGGGATGTGCCAGCTTGCATTCCCACCAGCAATGCAGGAGTGTACCCCACAACCTCTCCAGCATAAGTTGTCATCAGTGTTTTTGATCTTGGCCATTTTACAGGTGTAAGCTGGAATCTCAGAGTTGTTTTGATTTGCATTTTTAAGAACCTTATTAATTATCCCAATAAAGCGTATGTGATTGCCATTCTTCAGCCCCCTTCTGTGCTTTTCTTGTTTGGTTGGTTTCAGTTTTCTCTGAGGCTCACTATTCTGCAGGAGACTGTTGGTGAATGAATGCTCTGAGTCTTCAATGAAAAACATGTTTCTTAACAGGACCAATAGCACCTTTCACAGTAGCATCAAGATAACTCTATATTAATGCTAGTAGTTGCATTTCAAGTCTATGAAAAGGATGTTAGAAATTTTTATTCATCCATATTATTCCATAACAGCTGTTACAATATTTATCCCTCCTTCCCTCTGCTCTCCTCATTTTCTTTGACACATGGCCTCAGTGTATATTTCAAGCTGACTTTGAGCTGGAAATTTTGCTCCAGCCTCCCTAGTGTTGGTATGATAGCCAGTTACAGATGTGCACCACTATATAAAGCTTATTATAGTTTTTAAGAGGTTACATATTAGGTGCATTCTTCCTTTTCTTTCTGAAATTTGTAAAATGCATTTTCTTTTTCTTTCCAATTTTTTTTTTTTGGTGTTTGTTTTTTTAGACAGTCTTGCTATGTTGCTATGGTTCTACTGGAACTCACTGTGTAGACCATCAGGCTGGCCTTGAATTCCCTGAACTTCACCTGCTTCAGCCTCCTGAATGCTGGGATTAATAGTTTGTGCCACGACACTTGGCTTATCAAATGCATTTCCATTTCCACTTTGATAAAAATATTCTTTAAGAAAGATTTATTTATTTATGTTTTTATGTGTATGCGTGCTCTATTTGCATGTATGCCTGCATGACAGAAGAGGGCATCAGATTCCATTAGAGATGGTTGTGAGCCTCCACATAGTTGTTGGTATTTGAACTGAGGACCTCTGGAAGAGCAGCCAGTGTCCTTAACTGATGAGCCATTGCTCCAGTCCCAATGAAAATATTCTTATTGTACTCTTTTGGGAAGGATCAGAATCAACATCTTTTAGTTGCTGAAGAACACTGGAAGAAACCAGTCACTTTCATTTGATATTCAGGAAACTTATTGGAAACTCCTCTACTTATTGCTATTATTGTTTTTAGACAGGGCTCACTGTGTAACTCTGGCTACTAGCCTAGTACTTGCTATGTATATCAGGCTGGCTTAGAACTCACAGACATCTGCCTGCCTCTACCTCCATCTCCTAAATGCTGGGATTAATTTAACCACATGTGCATGTCCCATTATACTTAGCTTGGAAACACCTTCCATTTTTAGATAATTCCTATTTTAGTGAACATTGGTAAACTTTCTTTAGTTTATGTTATCCGCAAAGCTAAAATATTGAAAGTTGGTATGCCTTTGTTAACTTTCTGTCTTAAAATATGTTACGTTGTCTCTTGCTGCTTCTATTGATAGTGAACCTGGACATTTTATCAGACTGTTCCAATTTTAAGGTGCTGTTTTCAGCGTTTTTTTTGGGTGTGTGTCTGTGACTAACCTATAAATCTAGTTTGAGCTGCCTGTAGGCTTGACTGCCTCAAGCATGAAGGAATTTGCTGTCTCAGCAGGTTGAAAATAGTTTCTTCTTCCACACAGCAGCATTTGCTAAATCAACTAAAAACTGCGTAGTAACAGTTCAAGAGTCATAAAAACAGCACATCGGCTTGATCTAGCTGATGTTTGCTCGTTCTGACAAAAGAAGAATATTGGCATTTTGATGATTTAAGTGCTGTCAGTCAAAAAATTCTTAAGGTCTGTAGTGTGTGGGCAGGTGAAGCTTTACTTCTGTGTGGTTTATACAATAAGTAGACTTTGCTAACAACAGAACATTTTTGATGTAAAGATTAGAGAAATAGTTGTGGAGCTGTAGCACAATGAGAAAGCAGATGGGAAAGTATATGTGACAATAAGTGATGTGTTAAGAAGTCATCAGAGATGCAGAGAGCAGAAAGGAAAGTCAGGGTGGAAAGGGAAAGACTGGCAGCTTAGTATGTATTGTAACCTCACAAGGGAACATGTGTACTAAATGTGTACGTGTGTGCATTCATGTCTGAGTGTATAGGTTCCTTTGACATGTATTGCAGTTTTGTGGCCTTAAAGTAGAATCAAATAGGTCTTCTTAGTATAGTGGTATTGGATGTATGCTGTCTTTACATTAATAAATCAATATACAGAAATGTAGCCCCAACAGTACTGTATGTACTGAAGTACTCTTAGTAAATATTTGTGCTTCCTGTGTGCAAAATACAGTTTTTGTTTTGGAGTTTGGTGTTGTATGATAGGCAGAATTTAAACATGATTTGCTCTATTGTTTTACTTGTAGAATAGTGTTTGAAACACATTTGAAAGCAATTAACCCAGATTTGGGAACCTAGAAAACTTTCTGGTGTAATAATATAAAAGCATCGTTTGTAAATTCTGTCTTAACATTGTGTCTGGTTTTTGTCTAGGGAAAAGCAAGCAGATACATTTCAACAAATAATCATTGAACATTGTGTGGTGGCAGGCACTTTCTTGTAATCAGTATATTTTACTTTTATTTCGTAATTAGTGGAAAGAAATTGATGAATTTTAATCAGTGGATGGGGTGTTAAGGTAGGGGTAACCTCACTGAGTTTGTGAAATCCTTGCACTGCAGTTGTTGGAGCTGAACAGGAGTAGATGGTGATGGCTGAGATGGTGTACAATATAGATTGGTTTCTGAGATATTTGTGAATCAAGCAGAACTTTTTCAGGGCTTGAAGAGTTTATAAAAAGGGCATTAAAAGTTTTATGTTATTTCCATAGGAACAACAACTGCTACAAAGGGTGTCAAAGGAAGTGGCAAGGAATTGGTTCCAGTTTTCAGGCTTACACACATGAATCAGTTATCATTTTATTTTTGGGGGCTATTAGATGATTACTGTATTTTGCAGGGGGTTGGGTCATAAACTAAAATAAAATAATATTTGAACTATGAGATACCTTTGAGTCATCTGAAATAAGATGTTGGCTGGGTGTTAGGAAATACTAATTTTGTTCTCAGGAGTGAAGTCCAGACTAGAGATGGAAAATTTGGAGGCCTGTGAGTGTAGCTGGTTATGGCAGGCACTCCTAACTAGTAAGTAGGTATTAGCCACTGTCAGTTAAATTTCCTTTGATGGGTCAAAGTGCCCAAGAAAAATAAAGGAAGAAAGACTTATTTTATCCCAGCTTTCAACAGTGTTATTTGACTGTACTCTGACAGTGGGGAGTGGGAGGAGAGAGAAACAAGTTATATCTTTCTAAGATGCATTTTTGCTAACCTACTTCCCCTTATTCCATGTTACCAACCCCAGTTTTTGCCACTTTCACCTTCTGATAGTGCATTTGATTATGAACTCATCCATGGATAAGTGCATGGATGAGATCAGAGCCCCCATCACCTATTTGCTTTTTCAAAGACCTCATCTTAAATGTGGCTGCATTGGGTTCTACGTCTTCAATATAAAAGCCTTTGGGGACACTTTTGTGTACTATAATGTCCACACGTAGCTATTTAACACTTAAAATGTGTCTAGTCCAAGTTCAGATGTACTCTAAGATATATACCTAGTTTGGAAACTCTAGGATAAAAATGTAATGTTTGCAATATTTTATTGTTTATATATTGAAATACTATTTTCAATATATTGTATTAAATATATCAATTTAGTTTTTTTCTATTTCTATTCACTTTAAAATGGGGCTGGTAGCAGGGCTGGAGGGATGGCTCTTGCAGAGGATGTGAGTTCAGTTCCTAGTACTTACAGACGGTGTACAAATGCTTCCTTGTTGTCTTACTCAACTCTAGAGGATGCTTTGACTGTCCTCGAGGGCACCTGGTCTCACATGCACATACCCACATAAAGATACAGGTGCATACACATCTTTACAATAGATCTTAATGTGACTACTGGAGTGTTTATGGTCAGGTATGCAGCTGACCTGGTGTCTTTGTTGGACAGCACTGATCTGAGAATCCATCTTCTCAGAAGCTACACTCAAGTACTGAGAAACTTGAGCATTTTTATGTGAGATTTGGCTTTTAAAGTCTGGCAGGGAGGAAAAAATACTTCTGAGTGCATTGTAAAGCTATTCATTTTTCTAACAAAAAATGGACATATTTTTTAAAAGAGATTTCTGATTATTTATTGACGTACTAGCATTAGAGACAGAACAGTTTTGAGACATAGATTCTTGAGGGTTCTTTAAAATTTTGCCCCAACTTTTCACATATAATTTAGATATAAAATTCAAGTTAAAAAATTTTAACTGCAGATTTTCAGAAGACTCTACCATGAAGACTATACTAATTGAAGACAGTCTATTGCTTTTGGGATATTTGCTAATTAATTTATCCAAAAAATTAGCACAAGCCTTTTGCTAGGGTTCATTGTCTTACCATAACTTTTTTATTTCATCAGCAGTAAAAGGCACTATAATCTCTGCTGGCCTGCTAATTTACAAAGTCTCAGTTTACCTTTTATAATCAATTCAGAGACTTTTTTCCACATAAGTTTTGAATTTTTTACTTGGTTTGTGTGGTAAAAAGATCCATTCTAAGATAATATCATCCCTCTGCATTAAAATTCCTGTAGGAGAAATTCTGGAAGACAATATGACTAGAATACAATTAAGATTTGGATTTACCCTATCCACATGTGCCTCCTGTAGTTTCTCCTCAACAATCGCCAATTCCCTTTTCTGCCTCAGCTGTTAATTCTCTGGGACTATTTGAGTCTTTATCACCATCTAAGGTTTTGTTTAAATGAATTATAAGATCAGGTGTTATCCCAATAAGCCGGTCGTAGACTGGAAATGTCTCCCCAAAATCTTTGAAAGTCATTAAGAGTCCACAACTGGTCTCTCCTAATTTGTGCCTTTTGTGTTCTAATTTTCTGCAAGCCTATTCTGTAACCTAGGTAATTAACAGAATCTCCTCTCTGAATCTTTTCAGGAGCAATTTGTAATTCCCATTTAGTCAAGACTTTCTTTACTTCTTCAAACATCCTTTCTAAAGTATCTGCATTTGAATTAGATATTAAAATGTCATCCATGTAATGGTAGATCATCGACCTAGGAAATTGCTTATGTAGTATGTAGTATTCCCAATGGCTGGCTGACAAAGTATTGGCACAGGGTGGTGCTATTGAGCATTTGCTGTGGGAGGACGGCCCATTGATAGCATCTAGTAGGCTGAGAATTATTATAAGTAGGCACTGTGAAAGCAAACTTTTCTCTATCCTTTTCTTGTAAAGGTATAATGAAGAAACAATCCTTTAAATCAACAACTATGAGAGGCCATCCCTTTGGTAACAAAGAAGGCAGAGGAATTCCAGATTATAGAGGGCCCATAGGTTGAATAACCTTGTTGATAGCCCTTAGATCTGTCACCATTCTCCATTTTCCATATATTTTTTTTAACAACAAATACAGGAGAACTCCAAGGGCTGGTAGATTCTTCTATATGTCAAGCATCTAGTTGCTCTCGTACCAGCTGTTCTAAAGCTTTCAACTTTTCCTCAGCTAGAGGCCCCTGCTTAATCCATATTGGTTTTTCAGTTAACCATTTTAAAGGTAGGGCTGTTGGGTCCTCTGAGGGTTTATCAATTGCTTTGTGTTCTTGTACAACCCAAATGGCTCATGCCTGCCATCTGTAATTCTTTCTAATATTTTCCTCAGAAACATAAGTTTTGGGGGCTACAGGAATGTTAATCTGGGTATTCCATTGCTGCAATAGGTCATGACCCCACAAATTCACTGAAATGTTGGCTATATATGGCCTTAGTCTTCCTATTTGTCCTTCTGACCCTATATACATTCAACCCATCTTGTGCTTTGTTTTACCTGGGATAGGGTTCCATTTCCCAGGAACTGAACATCTACCTCCTGAAGAGGACAGTTCAGATGCCCAGATTCTGGAGTAATGATACTTACATCCACACCAGTGTCTGATAAACCTTCAATAAAAATGCCATTTATACAAACTCTTAGCTTTGGTCCTTGATTATTTATAGAAGTCTGCCAAAATATACGTTTCCTCTGTCCCACTGGAGTTTTTGACTCATCCTTCACATTTAACCCATCATTCAGACCAGTATTGCTTTTTAGAGCAGGCATTGGATTTTTTAATTTTCCTGGCAAGACAGGTATTCTACAGTAACTGGGAGTGACTGGACCACATTCATCATGGGGCCTGTGAGAGGCCTCCCCCATGGCATTTCCTGATGGTATCGGGTTGCCTTGTCTATCTGTCATTGACCTACATTCATTGGTTGAATGTTGACCTTTGCCACACCTCCTACATATACCTGGAGGCTGAATCCTCCTATTTCTGCCATTCCTAGAAGACACATTATTCCTAGGAATGCATTGTCTAAAATCCCTTTTCAGATGTCCTATTCTACCACAATTAAAACATCTGGTATTCTGATGTCATCTCTTACTATTGGAAGTTGCTTCTCATGCTTCAGTACCATAGTCAAGTGTCTCAACATTCATTGTATGCAAGACCCATTAACCCATGGGTGCTGATCTGGTCTTTAAAGGCCCAAGGATCCATTTGCAATCAATGTTGGCATTCTCGTAAGCCAAAGATTCAATTATTATACATCTAGTTTCTGGGTCAGTTACCCCTATTTGTACAGCCCTAGTTAGTCTTTGCAAAAAGACACTAAAAGGTTCTCTCTGACCCTGTTTAACCCTCAGATATGATTCAACTCTCTTTCTTGGTTCTTGAACCCTGTCCCAAGCCTTTAAAGCTGCTGTGGTACATAGGGACAATTATGGTCATCATAAAGAGCTTGATCCTAAGGACCAGAGTAAAGTCTTTCACCTAGAATTTGATCTATGGAAATCTCAAGTCCTTTTGCTTTTCCTTGTTGCTCTAAAGTCCCTGCTTCCTCTTTTAATAAGCACCTCCAAAGCAATTGTGGTCCAGTTTCTAGGACTGCTGACATTAACTGAGCCCAATCTTGAGGCACGGCTTTGCTACTGAAAGCCCACATTTTGAACATTTCCCTAACAAAAGACGAATGTAGTTTGTAATATACAATTGCTTGCTTAATTTCTTTTAGATCAGTCATACGTTTGGGCTCCCATATATATTCCTTGACAATTTAGGGTACTTGGAGTACTTTTTCTGATGTTATTACTGGAAAGGCAGGTAGAACTCTGCAGAAGCTATCCTGGAGATTTTTACGTACTGACATGAGGTTAAATTTTGCCTTTTTACCTTTTGTTCCTGGTCATCAAATTCGATAATTTCTTCAGTCTTTTCAAATCTGTTTACCACTGCCTTTTGCAATGTCTGGATCTCCTGTCCAGTGCCCTCATTGAGGATTACAAGGTATGAAGTCTGTCCAGACAGAGATAATGTCTCATCCTTGGACATAATCTTTATAGCATGCATATTACCTTCCTGGGGAGAAATTCTATCAATCAATCTGTCATACCCCTTTGTCAGAGTCTGATTAAGACGTTCAGCAGTGCAAATTCTCTCAAATAATGTTTCAGCACCCACTGTCATTGATTGGGTTTTATGTGCCAAATCAACTGTTTCCTTCTCTATAGTGCTGAATCTTCCTTTAAATACATTACTGTCAGTATGTACCATTTCCAAAAGTACCTCAGTTGACTGAGTTTTGTTAGTTAAATTGGCCATATTCTTCTTCAGATTTCCAACCTCTTTCCTGAGAAGTGTGGTTTCAGTCTGAAAAGACTGCACCATTTCTACAAATGCCTCATTCCTAGCCCTATTGTCAAACCATTTTAAAAGAAAAAATATTGAGGACAAGATCAATCGCCAGAATCAAAAATAGTGAAGTAGAAGGGACATCATCACATAAGTCTTGTAAAACCGCACACAAGGTGTAAGTAAAGAGGCTATTGAAACTTTGAATGTTTAGATTGTCTGACATATTGCCCCTTAAAATTAACAACTTATGCTCTATATTTAAGATATTAAATCTTACCTGTGTTTCAATTAGCTGGGATAGATGGAATAACCGTAACCTGCAAGTAGGTGTTGCAGGCCACGTGCAAAACTAATCCAGCGGGGCTCAGTGGTGCATGTGAATTCACCTGTGGCCTGTCTGAAATCTGATTTTAGAGCAGAATGCTAAAAGATAAAACACTGTGTGCTCTCTGGATGTCTCGAGCAATGGAATCGGCAAATGCAAACAAATCGTTAGAATGCTGCAGAACAGCTGGCTCAGATGGGGGAAGCCCGCATCTGAAGCAAGAGAGAGAGTGCCTTGGTTCCCCCTGCTTTTTAACATATAAGGAGACCAGTTAAGAATTATGGATAATAGAAAAGGTTATTTATTTGAGGAGAAAAACTTACAGATCACTGTACCAAATGTCTGCAGTACGCCCTGGTGTGAAGTAATAAGGGCGGCGGTGGGGCTGCGTCCCCAACACCCCGGCTGCCTGCCCAGCTAGCTTATGCCCCGAAATAATTACACGGACACTGTATTCCTCCAAACACTGCCTGGCCCATTCTCTTCTAGGCTAATTCTCACATATTAATTTAGCCCACCTCTAATCATCTGTATGTAGCACCCCAAGGTGCGCTTACCGGGGAGATTCCAGCCTAGTCCATCCTGGGTCGGAGCTTCATCCCGGGAGCGGGGCATGGCGTCTCTCTCTGAGGCGTCTGCTCCCGAGAGAGCTGTGGAGTCTCTGAGCTCACTTCCTCTTCCTCTCAGTATCCTGTTCTGTTTTTCCTCCCACCTATTCTCTAACCAATAAAATGGGCCAGGGCAGTGCCTTTATTAGCCAATGACCTTCCTCCATCATTTCCCCTTTTTCGGTTTAAACAAAAAAAAAGGCTTTAACATAGCAAAATTACATATAAAAAAACAGTTATCAAGTAAAAGTTACAGTAATCTTTATCATAACTAAGGAAAACTATAACTATAACTAACTATTCTTAACTCCATCAAAGACTCCAGAAAGATATATTACCTAAGTAAACAAGAACTAAGAAACTTCAAACTCTAGAAATGACAAAGACATCTCGCTGCCTGGACAGTCACCCAAAGTTCTTTTGTACCGTTGGGGCATCCATCTTCAGCCTTCAGGCCCATGGTATCCAGCAGACATTTCCATATAGCAGGAAAATTCAAAGTCAATTCATTCACTATCTGTTGTGTCCTGCAGAATGTCTCGCAGACTCTTTCATGAATCAGGAACCCCGAAAGATCATCTCACCTTAGGCAAGTTCAGTAGTCCTCTCTCTGCGGGTTCTCTGTGTCCAGTTTATGCAATAGTCCAGTCAAGAGCAGTTTCTTGCCCAAATGGCTATCCAACTCCATAAGGTGCCTCTTCGATGCCCATCTTCCTCTTGAAGTACATTGGTGCTGCCAGGAGCAGAGTGTCTCATTGTCATGAAAATTCCTAAGTTATTAAAACATTAAATGTCCTATTCTGTAATCTTTGAAAGACATGAAGAATGTCTATCTAAAATATATCTCTATATATCTAGAAAATCTAACTAACATGACTACAAGCTTTACTATTATCGATGATTATCCATTAACAACCTATATTTCTTAATTATACAGTACATATTTAAATGAACTACACAATCACAATACCTTAATCAAAATCAGAAACACTTATACATATAACAAAATTGACCTTAAATCTCTATCAATAAAGCAAAATCTATACTAATGCAAATTATTCATATCTATATCATATCCCCCTTTAAATGTAAAAGAACGTTTATAAACCATATTTGGGAATATGGGCGCAGTTATTTCTCTCCAAACTGCTTCCTGCTGAATGGGGGCGTCGTTAATTAGGTCTTTCATGGTATAACCTGTGTGCTAGTCTCATCTCAGTTGGCAGTTGAGCGAAGCAATTTTCTGAAGGTGTTCACACCAACCCTTCAGGAGGGCGTGGTCTATCATACCATATCGGGATAAATGCAATCCACAAGGTCTGATCCTCTGTGAAAACAAAAGAAGAATCTCTTTTCCAAAGTATCATATCCTTAGATCCAAATTCTGAAATCATACCCTCATGATATCCGTTCTGGTTCCACTTGGCAGCCCATATAATGAAATGTCTCTCTGTACTTAGCTCCTTCACAGTCAAAAATTTTAAAGAAAACACAATGTACATAATCCAGACTCTCTGTGAATTTTCCATTTTTATGTGGCTTATTTTTCTTTATTTCTTTTAATCTCTTAACTATCTGTACTCTGTCTCTTTAAAGACTTTACTTTTACTTTTTTAAACCATTAACTTTATTCTCTATATTCTTTTTCTTCTCTCTCCCAAGCCTACGTACATTCATCCACAGTGTGACTCATTTAGTGGTCTGAATCTGTCCTATTGTGAATCTGCAATTTTTTACTATCCAGGGGCATTTTTGATTTGCGCCTTTAAATCACTAGGCGCTTTAGAATCTAAGCTGTGACATTCCTAGGTTAACTTTTTGCTTTTTGAGCGTATATCTTTGACCTGGAATATCTCTGTAGACCAGGCTGTCTTTGAACTCTCAGAGATCTGCCTGTCTCTGCCTCTCAGGCAGTGGGATTAAAGGTGTTTGCTACTACACCTTGAACTCACAGAGATCTGTTTGTCTCTGCCTTCTAGGCACTGGGATTAAAGGCGTGTGCTACCACACACAACAACTCTCTTCCTTTTTTTTTTTTAACTTTAAGAACTTTAAATTTTAGTCTGCATATATTTTTAACACACTTCAAACCATTTAGAAATTTTCTTTGTCTTTGAAGCTCTCTTTACTGTATATCTCTCTTTTTCTGACCACACGAGCCTTAAAATTACTGAGCAATATGGGTAGGATTAAAGGCGTGGCTTTGCCAGCTAGATCCAGTCCATTCCTTAGCTTTCCAGCCTCATGGCTGAGGTACTGGCTGTAGCCATGTTTATAGCCTCTATGGCGTTTCAAGGTCCCTGCCAGCCAGCAAGCTACAACAGACAACACTCAAGTCCTCTCTCGGTAGCCGGCCCTCCTGCCTCAAACAGTCAGAGTTTGCCATGGCAGGACAGCCCAGAAAGCCGGCATTTTTAAACGGCGCAGCTTTTTTCCTGCTACGGCTGAAAACCGAAAAGCATGCGTTCAGCTTTTCGTCAACATCATTTAAGTGTTTCGTGGCAGGACCTCTTAATGAGCTGCAGGTTTTGCAGCTAAAGCTGAGTCAGGAAGCCTCTCTTAGATAAGGCGCTTGCTTGCCTCTAGCAAGCAGAGTAGACCCGAGAAATTGCTGCTACCAAGAAACCAGGCACAATGCTTTCATTTTGTTCTAGAATTACTTCCCAAGCTGTCTCAGGCTTTATGTGGAAGCAGTTGTCCACGTGGGCGCCATCTGAAGTAATAAGGGCGGCGGTGGGGCTGCGTCCCCAACACCCCGGCTGCCTGCCCAGCTAGCTTATGCCCCGAAATAATTACACGGACACTGTATTCCTCCAAACACTGCCTGGCCCATTCTCTTCTAGGCTAATTCTCACATATTAATTTAGCCCACCTCTAATCATCTGTATGTAGCACCCCAAGGTGCGCTTACCGGGGAGATTCCAGCCTAGTCCATCCTGGGTCGGAGCTTCATCCCGGGAGGGGGGCATGGCGTCTCTCTCTGAGGCGTCTGCTCCCGAGAGAGCTGTGGAGTCTCTGAGCTCACTTCCTCTTCCTCTCAGTATCCTGTTCTGTTTTTCCTCCCACCTATTCTCTAACCAATAAAATGGGCCAGGGCAGTGCCTTTATTAGCCAATGACCTTCCTCCATCACTGGTGGGATGCAAATGGTAGTGTGCGTGGGTACTTGAAGCCAATCCGAGGTGTGTAAAGAGAAAAGAACTACGGCTGATCTGTAGAAAAGCCACTGCACGAGATTCTATATGAACTGCTGGCTCCATGCACATGCATGGCCTGCTGAGGGAGGGCTCGTGCCAAGCTGGGCGCACTCTGAGCTGGCGGTGGGCAGTAGAACTGGGGGTTCCAAAACCATCAGATGAAGCCGTAAAACAATCCCACACCAGTTATGAATTATGGATAATAGAAAAGGTTATTTATTTGAGGGGAAGAACTTACAGATCACTGTACCAAGCAACATTCTCTCATGGCAAACAGGAAACAGAGAATCTAGCAGCTGGAACAGGAGCCTGAAGCAAGAGAGAGAGTACCCTGGTTCCCCTGCTTCTTAACATATAACAGACCACGCCCCAGTGGGCTGCTGTCTTAAAGGCTGTTGGCTGAAGGAGCAGAATGTGCTACTGCAGCAGCTGTTGGTAATTTTTTTGTTGACCTTTGGTTGTTTATTTTAAATCATTTTATCTTCATTCAAATAATTAATTACAAATTCAACAGAGGTCTTTAGAAGTATATATTGTTTCTTTGATGGTTGAGAGTTGATTCCTATTAAAGGTTTTCAAGGACAAATTTTAAACACATTTTGACTGTATGTGTATAGTAAACTTTCAGTAGTCATTAGTCCGTCCATACTTGTAAATTTGTCAATGCAAAGTAGCCACCTAAAATAACATTTGACTTTTTTTGTTTTTGTTTTTTATTTAGTTTTACAAGACAGGCTTTCTCTGTGTGGTCTTGACTGTCCTAGAACTCGCTCTGTAGACCAGGCTGGCCCTACCTTCTCCTCCCAGTTGCTGGGATTAAAGGTGTGGGCCACCACCACCCAGATATCCTTGGACTTGTTGATAAACACATTTTTACCTGTTTTTTCCTGCCCCACGGTACCAGAATTGTACTCACTAAGTTTTCTAGCAGTTGTTAAGATTTTTGCAGAGATGATTTAAAGAAATACATCTTTATATAATTACATGTATTTTTTAAGAAGTTGAGAGTTAAATTGGGATTCATTTGCCATCATCGAAGGGAATACCATGTCAAATATATGTTAAGTGTGGGATAATGGATATACTTAATATGTAAATGATCATGACACAAATCAGAGTTGGTACACTCAAAAGTCTGACTATCTTAAAAGTCAATAGAGCTTCGCGTTTTGTTTATACTTACATGAATAAATTTATATTTTCATGAATATACTTGTGAATAAATATTTGCATTGATATTAGTGCATATGCAGAACTGACTGAACATACACTTCTAATATTTAAAAAACACGGCCTACTTTAGTTAGGTTTAGTGTTAGGGCTCAGTAGAGGCCCCAAGTATAGAGAGCCATTTTCCTCTCTGTCTTTAAACAGCACAATGTTCTGGGACAGTTCTGCTTTAAGTTTTGGTCACCTTGTTCTGCATGAGAGCCATACTACAGTAGCATCTGGCACCATGTGACAGCCTGTCAGTGCCGTAGACTGTCCCCAGAGACCTGCTCAGTTGTCTTCTGTAGTATAAAGGGTTCCTTTGGTGACTCTTGGGCACAGTAAAGTGAAGGGATACCTCTCCAGAATATTGTAATTGTCTGTATGGGCAAACCTGAGTGGCTGCCATTTCTCAGTTTCAAGGGAAGTGTTGTCAGGGAGGGAAGGACAGATGAGAGCCACAGAGCCCATTCTTTGATGGTGAAGATGACCTGTCATACCCTTTCTTTTTAAGGATGAGAGACATTCTGAGGCGTATGACCTAGCTCAGGGATTCCCAAGTTATCTGCCAACTTAAAATGTCTCCAGCATATCATAGATCAGTCTCTTGGACATCATAAAACTGTGGGGGCAGTGTTAGGTTGTTCTAAGATTCTTTGCTCACTCCAGGTTCCACAGCAATTCCATCACCCAGCAGTAAGAGTTTGTGGGCTGGGCCTGATCTGATCTATGGGTCATGCTTGAATCAGTTCTTTTCTACCTGGAAACACTGAAATTTTGAATCAGTTATACTCTGTAGTAGGAAGGCTGTTAGTTCATTCTGGCTGCTCAGCCCTGAAATAATCACACAGAAACCATATTATTTGCAATACTG
Source organism: Microtus oregoni (assembly GCF_018167655.1). Taxonomy (NCBI): domain Eukaryota; kingdom Metazoa; phylum Chordata; class Mammalia; order Rodentia; family Cricetidae; genus Microtus; species Microtus oregoni. Next base: position 24,637,500 of record NW_024543060.1, read on the forward strand.
TTTGGCCAATAGCTTAAGTATATTTTTAGCTTGCTCTTATATCCTAAACTGACCCATCTCCATTAATCTGTGTATTATCACGTGGCTGTGGATTACTGGGTAAAGTTCTGTCCCCTGCGTCTGTCTCCGCTGGGGCTACATGGCATCTTGCCACTCCATTTTTTTTCTCCCAGCATTCAGTTTAGTGTCGTGTCCCCCATGCCCCCACCCCCAGCTCTACTCTGCCCTGTCACAGGCCAAGCCAGCTTCTTTATTCATTAACCAGTAAAAGCAATGAATATACAGAAGGACTTCCCACATCAATACTCTTTGAAATATTGTAGGTTTAAGTAAATTGGTAGGAATAGTCAAAGTTCTACTTCTGGGAGCCTTTTATGCCTTTTTATTTAATTCATTTGATATTATAAAAATTGAAGTGATATCTTATACTTATAAATGTATGACTCTATAGCTTGCAAAGCCTTCCTCCTTCATAACACATTTCACAGTAAAAAGTAGGAGATAGTATATTTGCTTAGAAACGGGGATTATGAATGCTAGTGGTGATGCATAGATGTAATGTCAGCACTTGGGAGGTGGAGGCAGGAGGATTAGGAGTTGAAGGCTAGCCTCAGCTACATAGGAAGTTTGAAGCTAGTCTTGCAATATAAGAATATTTCAAAACTGACAAATAACTATATATAAGAAGTGCAAGCCGCATTGTAGATACCTAGTATGATATAACAAGTAATAGGCTTATGAGATATCTTGAGTATTTCATAACTTCTTATACTTTTAATTATGAATTAATATTAGCTCAAATTTGGTATTATGAAGCTTACCTGCCTTTATATTGGCTGCCTCTTCTTTTGAATTAGTCCTGCTTCAGCATGTTTTCATGGAAAGTAAGATTGGACTGCATGCTTGGTTGGTGGGTTTTTTTTTTTTGCATATTTACCTTATTGCAACAGTTTTCATGTATAAATTGAATTATAGTTACTGGTGATGCTTTAACCACAGTCCATGTGAAATACATGTAACTACAGGCTCCTTAGATATCTAAGACATATACTGTCTTTTTTTCCCCTTTTATTTAAAATAGATTCTTTTCTCACAGAATTTATCCTGATTATGCTTTCTCTTTATTTCTCCCAGTTTGTCTCCCCTCCCATCTGGATCACCCATCCAGATCTACTCCCCTTCTGTCTCTCATTAGAGAAGATCAGGGTTCTAAGAGATAATATTAAAATATAACAAAACAAAATATATATAGCAAGGTAAAACAAAAACTGTCACATTACTGCACACCCAACCCCTAAACGTCCTAACAGTCACCCATAACTGCCCAGATCAAACTCTGGTTCATCTCCAGGAAGCTAGGAAGTCCCACAGAAAGGCACCTGTGCAATTGTGGGGAATAGTAAAGAAGGGAGCTTATTTTGTCTTAGATTCTAGTTTTCCAAACGTCATAGATTTGTTTTAAAAATAAAATAGTGGATACAAGCAAAAAAAAAAAAACTGTCACATTGAAGTTGGAGGCGACAAGTCAACAGAAGGACAAAGCCCAAGAGAAGGCACAAGAGCCTGAGACTCATTCATTGCACATTCAGGAATCCCATAAAAGAACTACCTGGAAGCCATTATATATATAACCTTGTATTCTCTCTGATGATCCTTTCTTACTCTTCTGTTATTATTATTATTAATTATTATTGTTATTATTGTGCCTAAATTCTCAGTACCAGTAAACTAACAGGTCAACAAGATATCACTACTTGGCTCTGGTCTGGGTTGTAACTTTAGGATTGGGCCTTAGACCCAAGCAGAAAGTGTTTGGTTACTACTATGACATTTGTGTTACTAATGAGAGGGCATGTCTTTTTGGACCCCTCACTGTTGTGGCTGGGAGGGTAAACAGTTGGGTAAGATTGGTGTCTTAGTGATGTTTCTATTGCTGTGAAGAGACACCATAACCATGTCAACTCTTAAAAAGAAAAACATTTGATTTGGGTGGTTTGCTTATAGTTCAGAGGTTCAGTCCATTATGTTCATGGTGGGACATGGTGGCATGTAGGCAGACATGGTGCTGGAGAAGTAGCTGAGTGTCCTACATCTTGGAGGCAACAGCAAGTGGACTGTGGCACTGGTGGGTGGCTTTGGCATATATATGAGACCTCAAAGCCCACCCTCAGAGTGATCTACTTCCTCCAACAAGGCCATACCTACTCCAACAAAGCTACAACTCCTAATATTGCTCTTCCCTATGGGCTTATTGGGGCCAGTTACATTCAAACTATCACAATTGGTGATTCCTTTTCTCTGATAGCATGTGTGACACCTTCCAGCGTTATGAAAGATAGTCAGGAGGGATGAAGCTTCCAGGTCAGTACCAGTTTGACTTTTCTTTGTTCTGTGGCTCAAGTACCTTCAGTAATAGGGTCTTACTATTAAGTTCTGGAGGGAAACCAAGAACATTGGCAGTAGCCTCTAATGTTTGGGGTTATATGGGACTTGACTTGCCAACAGCTATAAAGAAGTAAGCCATTACTGACACTGGACGTTTTATTTGTTATTCTTTGGTCTAGTAGGGGCATTGTTGCCCTGTTATAAGCTAACTCCATTTAAATTATTTATATATGCACATGTATGTATTTTAGGAAGGTTGTACAGTAGAAAGTTTCCTTCCAGTTTGTTTCAAAATGTTTTTAGTGTTATTCCTGTCCATAGTCATTCATGTACTCTACCCTTCTATCCTCTCCCCGTTAAACCTTTCCTGTACCACTTTAACCCTTTGTATCACTACATTCTATCTCTCTACCGTTTAAATCCATGTGTGTGGGCTGTAAGATCCTAGGTAACAAGTAGGGCAGGGGTCTTGTGAATCCAAAAGGGCAGGAGATGGACTAAGAGGAGGGGACAGTCCATGGCAAACAGACTTGGGACTTGGACAAGCTGCGGGGTTGGGGAGTGCAAGAAGCCTACCTGGTTCTGCACTGCATGTGTGTCCTATGGGGTCCCCAATGGCAAGCAGCCACATCTACCTCTTATAGTGGTGTGGTTTGTGGCTAAGAGCATGGGCTCTGAAGCATAATTCTCCTGAGCTGGGCTAAATCCTGGTCCTACTTGTAATTAGCTCTAACCTTGGACATGTTTCTTTACTGCCCACTTTCTCTGTTTGCTGCTCCATACAATGGTATCAGCTGTGGTAACCCTCACAAGGTGTCATTAGGAAGATCAGGAGTTAATCTGGAGTTTACCTAGAAGACTGCTTGGGATTTGCTGAGCATGCAGTAGGTTTTTGATTTTCTCTGTATCAAGCCTGTCTTCAGTTAAATAATTTCAGATGACACACATAAATGGATTTCTGTGCATGTATTATTTTTGGTAAAGCGATACCTTTTGTTTTGAAATATTCTCTGTTGAGGGGATTATTTTAGGGATTTTGAATCTCCTACCTTGCAGTAATTTCTCAAAGATGAAATGGCCCAGGAAGACGGAATATTTGATATATTATTTTACTAGTACATTACAAATAGAAGTTTGGTAGGAATTTGTGAGTATCTAGTCCCTTACTGTATGAATTTAGTGTCTCAGAAGTTAAAGGAAGGTAATTTCATATTCTTGTTGAAATGTTGCATTATTAAGTATTATTAAGTATATATATACATATATATACATATATAGATTTTAAATTTTTGTAAACATGAATTTCTCCTGAGTGAAGAGATTCTGTCCTCAAAAATGAAATCTGTGGGTTCACTTATTGAGCATGAAAGTTTGTGGAACAGTGTTAATTTTTTTTAAAGAAAATTTTTTGAATGAGGAAGACTTGTCTTTTGAGGAAAAGCAGATTATAAAATTTCACCTAAAATAAGGAAATGGAAATCATAGCCCATGGGTCAGATCTGGCTTGCTGCCTACCTTTGTCAGTAACGTTTTATGTAGACACATCCGTCAGCATTAGTGTACCCGTGGTCTGTGTCTCATTTTATGCTACAGAGGAAGAGTGAAGTAGTTGTGGCAGAAATCAAATGGGTTTTAAGTCTACACTCTTTACTTTGTGGCCCTTTACAGAAAAAGTTTGTGCTGATCTCTTCTGTAATTTGTAAGTAATTAGTGACATAGATATATTACTCCATTGTGAGAAAAATACAGAAGTTGGAACAAGTCGTTCATGCTCCTTGTTCCAGTGTTTGTCAAAGACAGTACGGCAGAAATACTCATGACATTGTTGTTCTCCTCCCTTACAATGACTGGTGAGAGAGAGGTCCATTGCAGATTCGTACACCCAGTTGTCTGACTGGAAAGTGCAAGGACTTGCAGAGGGACTTTTGTCAGATGCAGATTTGTCAGTGGCTTTTGACATGGTCTACTGATTTTAATAGAACTTTTCCATTATGCCCTGCAGCAGATATAAATCTTGCATTGCCTTTGCTTTAGATTTCTATCAGAGGGACAACTTCAGATGCTTTAGAAAATTTAGAAAGGTAATTTTATTTTGCTGAAATAAATGCTTTTTTAAAAAAGGAACAATTAAAATTAAATTTGTTTTTTGGCAATTTAATTCATGCATCTAATGCATTCTGATTATTCTTTCCCTACATCTCTCTCCCATTTCTTGTAGCTCCATCCCTTCCCTATCCATTCCTTTTCTAGATTGATGACTTTTTTTTTTTGTGTTCCATTTAGTTTAAGTAGGGCCATCTGTGTAACCATTGAATTAGAATTTTTAAATGCAAGAAAAAGTGTAGCTCGCTTAATAAAAACCCAGAGACAGATATTGGGGTTCAACTTGAGGGTCAGAAAAGCAAAACAGCCAGCCATTGACTCTTACTTTGACCTCAGTCCAAAATGATGATCGTGCCTCCAGGAGTCCTAAGAATGAGAAGGAGAGCGAGAGCTGTCTCCTCCCATTTTATGTTTCTCTCTAGGGCTGGGATTAAAGGTGTGCGCCAATACTGCCTGGTTTCTCTGGCAAACTTGTGTGGCTACTGGGTTTAAACATGTATGTAACATGTATGTCATCACTGCCTGGTCTGTAAGGCTGACCTGGGTGGCTGTTTTACTCTCTGATCTTCAGGCAAGCTTTATTTATTAAAATACAAATGAGATATCACTACAGAAAAGTATGTGTGTTGAGCTTGGAAAAAAATTAAAGCATACCAATTATAGCAGGCATGGTAGCCCATACTTTAATACAGGACATGGAGGCAGAGGTAAGCGGATAACTGTCAGTTCTGGACCAGCCTGGTCTACATAGCAAATTTCAGGTTAGCTAGGAACAGACAAAATGAAACAAACAAACAAACAAACACAGCACCAAAGAGAACTTCCACCATCAATCCTGCTTAAAATGTAGGTGTTTTGCTTTCAAATAGTAAAACATATGGTAGTCCATCATATTTAAGTTTACATTACTTGACATCATCACGCCTTTTTAAAAATTGACCCTAAAAAAAATTAATGTTTTTGACTTGACAAAAGTTGATGAAGTTTTGTAAGAACCAGCTTTCTTGTCACTTTTTTTAAAGATATTTCTTTTAACATTCCAGGATCACCAGTTTTAGCTTGTAGAGATCTATTCACTGAGATCTGACACACAATTTGCATTTTAATATTATAATTTTAGAAAGAATGGTTCTATTTCTTTAGAATATTTATATTAAAAACAATATATTGAGCCTGTAATTAACACAGTGATAACAAACAAACTTATTCTTTTAATAAATGGAAACAGTAGTAGATGGATATTATTATTGGGAAAGCTAGGTTCTGAATTTACTATCTTAACTGTGGTGGTTTGAATAGCCTGCATAGGCTTTTATATTTAAATGCTCAGTCATTAGAGAGTGGCCCTCCTGGACAGGTATTAGGAAGTGTGGCCTTGTTGAAGTAGGTCTGGTCTTGTAGGAGGAAGTATGTCACTGGGGCTGGGCTTTGTGGTTTCAAGTGCTCAAGCCAGGTGAAACAGATGAAAGAAAAACCTGATGCTAAATGGAATAAAGGGGGTAGTGACCTCAGGGTCACCTACCCAACTGAACTTCCATTTTGTGAAAAGAAATTAAAGAATATTTAGGGCCAGGTGTAGCAGCACACATCTTTAATCCCAGAATTTGGCAGCGGAGGTAGGTGGGTTTCTGAGTTCAAGGCCAGCCTGGTCTACAGAGTAAGTTCCAGGATAGACAAAGGTAGGCAGGAAAGGAAACCATTAAAAACAGAAAGCTGGTGAAAAGGTATTTGAATGAGAGGGCCATGTTCCAGCCCTAGCAAGCAGCAAAACTTGGCAGATTCAGCCACATGGTTCTGGCTTTAAAGTCAAGAACAGAAGTAAGGGGTTATAGAATCTCCCTCTATGAATAAGGGAAGGTCCCCAGGCCAGGTGTGTGTCAGTGGTGTCACGCATGCAGGTTCAGAAAGGTCTTGGAGTGAAGCTGTGAAGGTGATTTTCTTGGAGACCCCAAGATGCTGGAGATGTCAGAGTAGTGGGATACTTGCCAAGGAGAGCTGCTAATGGGGGGTGGAGCCAGCCTGAGAGAGACAAGTGTGTTTTCATCAACAACGCTGAAGGAGTTGGATCCAAACAGTGCTTTGACATCAGATATGGAGGTGTAGTGTTTGGAGTTTGTTCTGTTGTCTTTTGGTTTTGCTTTGGTTCAGTATTTCCTCATTGCTCCCTTTCCTCCCTTTTGGGATGGTAATGTATATTCTGTGCCATTGTATGTTGGAAGTATGTGATCTGCTTCTTTATTTTATTTTATTTTGTTTTAATAGGGCTTAGAGTTAAGAGACTTCGAATTTTGGACTTTTAAACATTGTTGAGACTGATAGACCATGGACACTTTTGAAGTTAGATTGAATGCGTTTTTGCATTATGGTATAGCTACAAGCCTATGGTGGCCAAGGAGTGGAATGTGGTTTGAATAGGAATGTCCCCATAGGTTCCTGTATTTGAATGGTTGACTGTTAGGGAGTGGTGCTACTTGACAGGGATTAGGAGGTGTGACCTTGTTGGAGTAGGTGTGGTCTTGTTGGAGGAAGTGAGTCACTGGGGTGGGCTTTCGGGTTTCAAATGCTCAAGCCAGGCCCAGTGTTTCTCTCTGCTTACTTTCTTTTTTTTTTTTAAATATTTATTTATTTATTATGTATACAATATTCTTTCTGCGTGTATGCCTGAAGGCCAGAAGAGGGCACCAGACCTCATTTCAGATGGTTGTGAGCCACCATGTGGTTGCTGGGAATTGAACTCAGGACCTTTGGAAGAGCAGGCAATGCTCTTAACCACTGAGCCATCTCTCCAGCCCCTCTCTGCTTACTTTCTTCCAATCTGGATTTAGAAGTCTCAGCTATCTCTCCAGCACCAAGTTTGCCTGCATGCTGCCATTCTTTCTGCTGTGACTATAATGGACCAAACTCTGAAACAGTAAGCCAGCCCCAATTAATATAAGAGTTGCTATAGTCATGGTGTCTCTGAACAGCAGTAGAACAGTGACCAAGACACCAATGCAATGAGTATGAGAAATTTGTAGAATAAGTCTCCTATAAAAATTGTAGTTAGAGCCGGGCGGTGGCGCACACCTTTAATCACATCACTCAGAAGGGAGAGGCAGGCGGATCTCTGTGAGTTCGAGATCAGCCTGGTCTACAAGAGCTAGTTCCAGGACAGGCTCCAAAGCTACAGAGAAAGCCTGTCTCGAAAAAATGAAAAAAAGAAAGGCCGAGTTTGTTGTGCTTGCAAATATTACTCTGGCCTTATTGTTTGGTGAGAGATCATCCCAGTTAAGGGTAATTTAAAGAACACCCTTTTATTTTTGGGAGAAATTTAATGAAGTTTTCTTAAGGGAGATGAATTCTGTGAGATTTTTTTCATATGAAATGAATGGATACTGTGTATTCTTTTAGTATTAGTGCCGCTATTTCTTCATGTCTTTTGCTTAACAATTAACTTTATTGGATGCCTCCAAAATGGCACATTAAGATTTATTGTTGCTTCATACTGTCAGTAAAAAATAACCCATTGTAGGATTCACTGAGACTCTGTAGTAGAGATCTTAAAGTGTGAAGGTTTTAAATAGATAAAGTGCTGACTTTCTGCTTATGCATGAGCACCTGAGTTCAGGTTCCCATCGCCCATATGGCAAGGCCAGCTATGGGAGTGTGCTCTTGCCACACCAGCAGTGGGTGGAGAAGCAAGAAGAGCCCTGTCAGTCCAGTCAGTCCTGCAAAATCAGTGAACTCTAGGTTCAGTGAGGGACCCTGTCTCACAAAATATGACAGAGAAATGACTGACTTCAGCGTCTGACTTCTAACTTTGGCCTCCCTAAGTATATATGTTCACATGTACCTGTATACGTGCACAGCTATGACATATGAGTATACCACACATACACAAAATAAAATGGAAATGAGGACTATGTTCCTAATAAAGTTCTGAAGCCAAGAATTTTATAAAGTAGCAGTGGGTTTTATTGTTTTTTAACTAAGGAAATTTTAAGGACATATTGTTCTTTCTCCAAGCTCCTCACACTCCATCTCCACTGTGCACTGCAGTGCGATGCCTCTGTGATAGGAATAGCGTTCTTTCTCCAAGCTCACACTCTGTCTCCAGTGCACTGTCAGCTGTCCATTTGTCTTCATAGGGAGTTAGTTTATTTGATGTTAACTACCATTATCATTTTTAGTCTTTGAATTCCCAGACCCATTTTCTTTGTGACAGACTAAGGATTCAACAAATATTTATTCAACAAGCTAGCCAAACTTTAAAAAATCTAAAACAACTAGTGCATGTTAAAACCAATGGCTCTTAGGTGCTTAATGCAGTCAGTTCTAATTTAAGTTATTATTTTTTTAAAATTCCCTAAGAGTTTGAGATATCTTCTGATTTCCAGGTTGCTGTTGTACTTTCAGGGTTTGATATGTTGTTGTTCCTCCACAGTCGTGTGTTTGCCATCCTCGGATATTACTGTGCTACTAACTGGGCTTTTTTTTAAATTTTATTTTATTTGCTAAGGATATATAAGGTAACTCTGTAGCACTTAGCTTGTATTATGTACTATAGGTAGTGCACAGCAGGAGGATGTGTGCAAGTTATCTGCAAACACTATACCATTTTAAATAAGAGAAGAGAGCGTGATCTGATTTAGGCTATGAAGAGAGTACTTCAGCGAATCCCCCATGCACACTGAGGGATAACTGCACAAGCTAAGGGAAGTTTAAGAGTCATCAACCTACAAAAATTAGAATAAGAAAAGCAACTGAATCAGTTAAAGAACAATGAAAAAGCAGAGCAAGATAATAGAGTTTTGTTAGTGTTTTTAGTACCAATATGGAAGATAATAAAATACAGGGAAGGGTAGGAGAAGAATATAAAATAATATTATAGAAAAATATAAATGAGTGATCAGGAAAGGATGCAGAGAACAAGGCTTCTCAGTGGGGGTGGAGACTCAGCTGTTAGGAGCACATACTGCTCTTGTAGAGGGTCTGAGTTCATTTCCCATCACTTATTTGATTACCTCAGAACTGCATGTAACATCTGCTGCAGAGATCCAGTGCCCTCTAATGGCCTCAGCAGGCACCTGCACTCTCATGCACATACCCTCTCCTCCCACGTATACATAACCAATAATATTAATAATAAATGTTTCAAGGAAGTAATAGGGAATTTCAAGACAGTGCATTTTGAGGATGAAAATATTGTATTATAGCACAATAAAGATATGAAAAGGAAAGGGCCTGGACATCATGCCTCAGCTAGGAAGTATGTCCTCAGCACACCTCTTTTTCAGTAGCATGGGAGAAGTGCAAGCTGAGACATAGGGTTGTCAGGGGAAGCAGTGGTGTATGCAAGGTGAGAAGTAGTGACAAGATGATGGTAGGTGGGGAATGGATGAGCGTGATGCTATGGTGGTTAGCTTTAGAACCACAACTTCCACATCAGACAAACTCCAGGAAAGGCATCCCAAAATATCTTCTAAAAAGGTAGACTCATACTTTAGGGAAGAACAGTATTTAATAAATTATTGTTGAAGCGACATGAAGTTACAGCTTTATTCACATTCTGCTTTGGAAACATCACTAAAGTTAGAATACAACTGGCAATTGATTCTGTTTCATGTGAGTCTTTTTTTTTTCTTTTTTCTTTTGGTTTTTCGAGACAGGGTTTCTCTGTGGCTTTGGAGCCTGTCCTGGAACTAGTTCTTGTACACCTGGCTGGCCTCGAACTCACAGAGATCCTCCTGCCTCTGCCTCCCGAGTGCTGGGATTAAAGGCGTGTACCACCATCACCTGGCTTTTATGTGAGTCTTAACAGATTCATGTGCTGTGATTTCTCAGTCTGATTTTTTTCTTATTTCTAATACATAAAGAATTTTTTAAGGGCTGGGCAGATGGCTCAGAGGTTAAGAGCACTGCTTGCTCTTCCAGAGGTCCCAAGTTCAATTCCCAGTAATCACATGGTGGCTCACAACATCTGTAATGAGATCTAGTACCCTCTTCTGGATAGCAGGCATTCATACATACAGGCAGAACATTGAATACATAATAAAATAAAATCTTTTAAAAAATGAATCTTTTAAATGAAGGGACAGATGAACAAAAGCTTGAACAAGAAATCAGAAAATATGTAAGGACAGTTCACACAAAGAAACAAAAGTGGTTTTAAGCAATATAAAATGAGATGCAGGAAATGAAGGGGGGTAGTGGAATGCATGTAAGAAAGCTGAACATGGAACTAATTGGGTGAGAAGTGGGGTCAGCTGAGGGTGGGTGGCGAAGGAAGAACAAAGTACAGCAACATGGGAAGATGCCATGTACCTGCTATGTTGAGTTCTGAGCTTAAAAATGAAAGCTTTTATATGACAGATTTTCTTTCTCACAGATGTGACAAAGGATTGTGATTAAGCACATACATATGTTGTTGATGGTCAGAGTTTATAACGGGATTCCATGGAATAGGTAGCTTGAACAATGGAAGATTGTTTCTCAAATTTCCGGAGACTGGGATATACTGAACTGTGTGGTAGAGTTGGTGCCTGGTGAGGACCTGCTTCCTGGGTTGCGAATGGACTCCTTAGTGTCAGAGGGCAGGGAGAATTGAACACACCCAGCATCAAATGGCACCAATCCCATCGGGAGGACTCCACCCTCATGAGCTGAGTACCTTCCAAAAACTCTGTTTACAAATCCCAGCACACTGGGGAGTAGAGTTTCAACACCGGAGGCAGATAATTGTGTCCATTTCATAGTGTTACTGCAGAGGAATTCTTGGAGCCAGTGCTTTCCCTGGCCAGTTTCAAAGCCTGGACTGTTTCTGAATGCTTTTTTCTCAGTTAGGCTGAGAACCTTAAGGCCTCAGTAGCTGAACAGCCTGAGTATCAGGAATGTTTCTCAATTCTCTTGCCCTACTTCCTGTGTTTAGTCATTGAAAACCTAGAATATTTAATTCATGACTTAGAATAATTATCCGTATGGCTGATTTTATCATTTAATATAATTACTAATTTGGTTAGCTTTACCTTCTACTACTATTTTTTTTGGGGGGGGGGAGTCTTATTCTGTACAACTCCTTTGTTATATTTGTAGTGTAGTGTATTCTCTTTAGCATCCCATACTTTCTACCTTGCTTTTTTTTCTTTTTACCTGTCTTGTCTGGGCTGTCTTTTTAAGTGCTTCTTCTTTAGCTGTTGCACCATGTCTTTAAGTTGTCACAGTCTGTTTTAAATAATGATACCTTATGACAATGTAAGGACTTTTCAATATAGTATTACCTATTTCTGTCTATTGTCCTGCTATTGTTTAAATATATTTCTCATAGCTGGTAGATATATAAATTCTTTACAGCATTTTTATTTTGCTTTAAATATTCTAGAGTCTTAATTTGTGCATAATATATAATGTAATGGTAGTTTAAAGTTCTTCGCTTATATATTTCCTAGTGAAAATTTTTCTGCCTCTGTATTTTCTCTCTTAAATGGTTTTAATTCTTTGCTTTGTGTCTGGCTTCATAAACTGAATAATTTCTTTCAGCATTTTTGCGCTAAGTCTGTTAATAATAAATGCTCCTGGATTTTAGCTAAGATCTCTCTTCGACTTCATTTTCACACTGAAGAATATGCTCTCTAGTTCAGTTTGTAAGATGACTGTTTTCAGTATTTTGTTGATTTGATTTTACTTTCTTCTGGGATGAATTCTTTTCTAATAGGAAGTTAGGGTTTGGTTGTTTTCCCCTCTTTGTTGTTTTATATTTGAAGTAGAGCTGCTGCCTCAGCTGCTGGTGCCTTGCAGCAGGCAAATATTGTTTTAACTAAGTCTCATTTTTGTATTTTACAATGAAGATTCAGGGTCCAGATGCTGGGGTGAAAACTTGATAGCTGAGAGAGGCAGAGAAAGCAGCTGACCTTCCTCAGGACAGGACCCTCCTACACTGAAGCAAAATTCCTCCAACCAGATGCCCCTCCCTCCCTTCTACCTCCTATGCCTCCCTCTGACCTCCCAACTCCCCTCCCTCTGTATGGTTACTTCCTTTCAACTGGTTGCTTGCTCTGCCTCTTGACCTATAGTTGATTTTATTTAAATAACATAATCTCGGGATTCACAGTGTGATCCAATATCTGCAATACTTTTAATGCTCGTTTGTGCCCTTAGTGCTGTAAGATTTGTTCTTGATTGTATTCTGAAGAGGTTTGAAAATGTTGTGTCTTGTTATAGAGTTCTTTGTATTTATGTGTTGAGTTGTTTTTTTTTTTTTTTGTGGTCTCAGCTAGAATCAAATCTTGGTGAGTTTCTTTTGGTGTTACAGTCAAATTGCTACTGGTTTCAGATGCTTTCCTGTACATAGGGCCTGGAGGATAAGCATGGGTGGATTTCAGAGAGACTAACTGACTTTTTCTTGACGGCCCAGCTGCTTTGAAAATATGGGTGATATGTATCTCTGAGCTTTCCTATTTAGCTGCTTGAGAGTTATGTTTTTTTTTTTTTGTGCGTGTGTGTGTGTGTGTGTGTGTGTGTGTGTGTGCGTGCGCGTGCCTGGATACCTGGATATCTCTTTCAACCCTGTTATCTGTTTCTTAGGTAAAGCTTGGAGTATCTAGGTGTGGTTTCTTATGTGTCTCTTAAGAGCCATTCCACTATTGGCTGCTCAAAAGTTCTTAAGTGCCTAGATGGATTTCTCTTAGTTCTTCTAACTTTGTTTTTAGTAATTGAAAGTTTGGAGTACCTAGAAACGCACTGGTATGAAGAAAGGAGAAAGACAAGTTCTTTTATATCCATTTGCATCCGAAGTCCGGGCTTTCTGTTAGGCAGGTATCTGTCTCCCTATATGATACCAGCTTTTGGCATACATCACCCACGAGAGTTGGCAGGCACTTCTAATTTGTTGTTGACAGAGTCTTGGGATTGTGAATTGTTAAGTTAAACTACACATAACTATAAAAGGTCTTAAATATGTGTACATTTTCCTTACATTGTAGTGGACTCCTTCCTTTGACAAGAGTAGAAAGGAGATGGAGTTTCATCTCTCTTTAAAAGACCCAGTGCTGCTCAGAGTTTTGTTTACTTCCTTGTGGTCTTAGCTCCTTCGAGTGTTTATAATTCTGTGACTTGTCCCGTATGTCATTTGTTCAGTAGGGAATGATGGCCTCTTGCTGCTTTGTAGGAATCCTTATTTCTCCTCCTAATATGGATGATTTTTATAGAACTTTCTGTCTTAGAGTGGGAAAATATCCTTTTTAAAAATTAGTAACTGCTAAATCATCTTCTGTTGATATTTAATTGTCCTTAAAATTTCCTTTTTCATTTTACATACTAAACACTGTTCCCCCTCCCTCCCTTCCTCTTTCTCCCCCCTCCAATATTCCCCCCATCTACTCTTCAAAAAGGATAAGGCCTCCCCATGGGGAGACTACAAGTCTGGCATATCAAGTTAAGGCAGGACCAAGCCCCTCCCCCTCCATCAAGATCATGATGGAGAAACCTACAGAGACAGCTGACCTGAGCTAGTGGGAACTCACTGACCCTGGAATGTAATCAAAGATTATATTCTTTTTGTTTGTTTGTTTCCCGGCCATCCAAACCCGAATAATCACACAAAACTATATTAATTGTGACACTGTTAGGCCAATAGCTTAGGTGTATTCCTAGCTAGCTCTTAAATCTTAAATTAAACCATTTCTGTTAATCTGTGTCATTACAATTCTGTGACCTGTTCGTTGATAAGGTTACTGAGTCTTTCTCCTTCGGCAGCTACATGATGTCTCCTTGACTCTGCCTACTCTCTATCTGTGTCTCTATTCAGATTTCTGCCTGACTGTATTTTGTCCTGCCATAGGCCAATGTAGCTTCTTTATTGACTAATGATAATAAAACATATTCACAGCATACAGAGGAAAATCCCACATCACAGGACTAATTGTTGGGGAACCTGCATAGGACCAAACTAGGCTCTCTGAATGTGGGTGACAGTTGTGTGGCTTGGGCAGTCTGTGAGGCTACTGTGATTGGGCCCAGGGTTTATCCCCAGTGCATGAACTGGCTTTTTGGAGCCCTTTCCCTATGGAGGGATAACTTGTTCATTCTTCAGTTTTTTTTTTTTTAAGCTTAAGGTAGAGTATTGATTGTGGCTGCTCTTATTTGAATAGTGAGTCTATCTTATTGCCCTAGAGTGAAGGCTTTTTTTGGGTGTAACTCTTTATCATTGTGTCATGGAGCTGTTAGAGGGGATCCACATGGTCTTTACTGCGCTTTAGTGAGCAAGGCATTTGGAGAGTAGTGTGCTTCTTAGTTCTCTGCAGTACTTACATTTCTATGTCATTTAGCACAGTGCTTTTATAGTTGAGGTTTTTTCTTCATAATTTTTAGTCTGTGATAGTCATCTAACTGTCCTGACTCTAGCTTGAACTATTTTATATTATATTATATTGTTAGGAAAGACTAATTTCTTTCTATGGGTGTTAATTATCTTATTTGTTTATCATGAAGCATAAATTACATTGTATATATAGTTTAATGTGTTATATTGACATTAACTCAAGTTGTTCTCATCTTGAATATAGTGATTTATTTAATTAGTACTTGCAAATATTTGTTTAAATTGTTTTAAGTGGCAGAATATAGTTTTTCCATAAACTTTGTGCCTTGATCATAAAAATAAGAAGCTAACATTCATTTTGGATATGTAGCAAATAATTAGAAATTAATACCCAAATATTCAGTTGAAGGAATATAAAAATGTTAGGTGTAGTCCCAGGGACAGGTGCCACCATATATATAGTTTAATATTCCTATGATTGATTAATAAGACAGAGAGTAGTTTAGGTAAACTTTCTAACTGGTAAAGTGCTAAATTCTGTTGCTACATATTTTCAGTTAAAAGTTAAATTTATAAAATACTTGTTTATTTATTAAAAGTGCAGTTATGTAAGTGTCTCTCTGTCTTTTCTAAGAAGTGGTGATGTAGCTAGAAATGACCTCAGGGCACACTTTTTTCTTGTGTTTTTTATAAGCCATGTATTTTGTATTACTACATGATTTGTTCGTTTTTCTTAACATTTCCTTGCAGTTTTTTTATGCCCCCTTCTCCATTTCCTTCTGCCCCACCCCCTTCTGATATGACAAGAGGGGTATGATGCTGAGTCTATACACAGAGCTCTTTGTGGTGCCCGAGGCAGCTTAAGATAACTGTTCTCTGGACACTCCTTTACCCGTCTGCCATTTCTCTTAATTGCCATTCCACTGTTTCCGAACTGGGTAGCTTTGGGCACGTTTATTAGTCTGAATGTTGTTATATATAAAATGAAGGTAAATTTTTCTTCATGGAATTATTATGACAACTAAGTGAATAATACTTATCAAATGCTTAGAATGAAAATCTGGAACTTAAGGGACAGCAAATGTTTGCAGTTATTGTAATTGTCGTAATTATAATCTTCTTCATCATTATTCCCATCCTGATAGCATCCTCTTCTGTTCTTTTTGACAATCCATTATTGTTCTTTTTTTTTTTTTTTTTTTTTTTTGGCTTGTTACAAGCTAGAGCTACCTGGAAGAGGACTATCAGGAGAAAAATGCCATTGGAGTTCCTGTAAGCAAGTCTGTCTCTAATTGCCTGAGTCATTTGTTTTTCCTTCCAGTACTTGTTTCATACAGCCTTCAGTTCGTTTAAGGCAGCCATTCTAGCCATTCTTGTTGCACATGTCTGGAGACACAAAGTTGTTACAGTATGTGGAGTACCATTAGTATCTCTTGAGTGGGTCCATAGAGTCTTCCACAAATGCTATCCTATGGTGCATACGATGGCCTTCTACAACAAAGAATTCTCTAATCCAGAATGTTAGTGCAGCAAGTGATTGAAGAATGGTTATCTAACATGTGGAGCTTCTCTCTGTCTCTCTCTCTTCCCCTACCTTCTGGATGCTCCCTGCAGTAGTGCAGCTCTGCTATGCGTCTCTTGGAATGTCAGCATGTCATCTGATTAGCCTTCTGGGTTGAATTCATTGCCTGGCTCTCTTGGTCTATTTCACTTCTTTGTTGGAGCATTTAAATTCCTCATGCAATTTAATTTCCTATGGATGAGTGGATAAAAATGTAAATGTCTCAGCCCACTCCACATGAAACCGTGGTTATTTTGTTCTCACTTCTTTGTGATGTTTGAGATGACTGTAGAATTGTAAGAGAAAGCCCTTTTCTTTCATAATAATGTCGGATGCCATCCCCAACGTTTTTTCCTATTTAGCAGTTTTTGCTGCTTGTAGAATTTTCTGTGTGTCTTTGGTATTCTGCAAATCCAGCTATGCCTAGATAGCCTATCTGTCTTTCCTTTATTGTACTAGGAACTTGCTTTTACTGGGTTCTTGAAATACCACTAATAATTCCTTTAAAGCCCGGAGAGATACTGCTGTTCTTTCCTTGGCTGTTTCCTCTCTGTAACTCCCCTCTCTTGTTGGAAATGTTATGTGAGTGTAGAACTTTCTGGATTATTTCTTTCAATTCTCTTATGCAGTTTTGTTAGAATCATATTTCAATCACAATTTGGTCAATGACAGACTGTATAAATGATGGTTGTCTTGTGAAAATTTAATAGAACTGAAAAATTCCTGTTGATTTATGATATCATGACCTTTGTAGACATCATAGTGCCTTGCATTACACATGTCTGTCATCATCAACCCCCCCCCCCCCCGTGTTGTTAGGTTACAAGAGTGTGGCACATGTAATTAAATGTAGTGCATTAATAGTTGATAATGATAAGTAGTTATATTACTGGTTTATATATGTACTATCACTATTTTGTGGTATCCTATTTACTGTAAAATAGTGTATTGTGCTACAGAGGCAGTATCCTCCTCATTTATCATGCCTGTCAGTTGCGCTGTTTTTTTCCATGTGCTTAATTTCATCCTAATGTGCACTAGGACTTTTACTATTGAGATTTGTCATGGATTATACTAGAGCAGAGCCTCTGTGTATATTTCCCTTTTCTCTCTCCCCTTGTTTTCCCTCCACCCTCCCTTCTCTCCGTGAGCACTTAGCTCTTCCAGATTCTGTGTGGACCATCGAGCAGTGGGAGGTAAGACAGCATTGAGTATTTTTTTCTTCTTCCATTTTCTGCCTTTTATTTTTGTTTTCTCCTTTTTTCTTGTTTCATGTATACTTCCACCTCCATCTTCTACCTCTCTGAAAATAGGAATTTACAAATTTGGTAACATTGTATTACAGTGATTGCTGAACTCCCCAACTGAAGCATCCTAAGACAAGTAGATTGATAAATGGATGAAGTACACAGAATGTTAGAAATGTTTAATATTGGGATGCCTCTCAGGAGTCTGTACCAAGGCAGACCTTAATATTTTCACCTCAACTGGGAAAAGAGACAAAATGAATAAAGAATAGGTCATTTATAATTTTTTCCTTATTTTTTTTTTTGTGACCCAGTTTTACTTTTCACATTTTAAAGAATGGAGTAAACATTTTCCCTATTTTAGATGAGTCCCTCAACTATAGTCTATCAAAATAGGTAAGTTTTTTTTTATTTTGAGATAAAAACTGCAGACTCAAAGAAACTAGCTAGTTGATGATTTATGATTTCATTGAAAATACTTTATATTTTATAAGAATATGTTCATCTTATCAAGTATTTATTGATTACCTCAGGGGAGCAGTGAAGATGCTCAGGTTGCATTTCTTTGAGGAAGTTTGATGAAAAGAGTAGTCTTTTGCACACCACACAGCCTGTGTGCTGAGGTAGAGCAGTGATGGGGACAGAGCTGTGTGGAAAGCTGATCTTGATTAAGTTCCAATACAACAGAGGAGTTTGTTTATGAATTTTTGGTTTTTTGAGACAAGCCCTACTGTCCTTGAACCTGTTTGGTAGAGCAGACTAGCCTTGAACTCAGATATTTCTGCCTCTTCCTTCCAAATGCTGTGATTTATGGAGTTTGGCACCACTCCCCATGCCCAGATTATTTCTGAGATTATATTACAATTACATCATTTCTTTCTTGCCTTTCTTTTCTCCAGTATACCTCCCATATACCTCTCCTTTTTCATTACTTGTTATTACACACACACATATGTTTGTGTATATGCCTATATATTCCTAAATATAGCCTACTCAGTCTTTATAGTGTTACTCTGGTTCTGTCCTTCTGTAGTGTTCCCTGATCTTTAAGTACTGGAGTTGTTTTGTAGATGTATACATTGGGACTAGACTCCATAATTGCATTTTGATCGGTTATAGTTTTTTTTGTAATGGTCTCTTTCTGTCTCAAAGAGAAGTTTCCTTGATGAGGGGTGGAGACTGCACTTATCTTTGGGTATAAGGACAAATATTTAGGATGTAGTTAGGGATTATGTTGGCTTAGTAAAGTGGTGCCTGTAGATTCCTCTACAAGATTCACGATTTCACTAGCACTGAGAAGTTGTCTTAGTTTCTAGTCCCAGACATGGTTTCCCTCTCACTGATTAAGTCCAACTGCAGAGCTGCTGGTTACTGCCAGTGTATGGGTGCCACTATTACACACTTAGGATTTCATGTCATACTCGTCAGATTTTTCATTCATAGGTGAGATAACTAGGTAGGACTATTGGTTGCCTCCCTCCTTTGGAATCTTGCATGGCGCCTTCTGGTATCATGAAAGTTAGTCTTCAGGGAAGGAGCATTCAGGTCAGTTCATCAACAGGGGCCTCTGGGCCCTGTTTCTGAAGTGCATGGTGTCTTCAGCAATAGCGACTTAATCTTCCACCTTTAGGTGACAACTACAGGCAATAGTAAAAGCCTGAAATTGTTTTGGAGTCTCTTGGAGAACTTTGACCAACAACTCAAGAGGGAGGGTTTCTCATGCCTGATTATTCAGTTCTTTGTTAGGTTGGTTTTTGGTTCTTGGAAGTAGCATTATTAAGATGAGGAAATTTCTTTAAAACCATCTCTGTATTTATACATACTTATGTATATTATTATTATTATTACTTATTATAGATAATAGTATTCTTAATGACATTTTCAGGAATTCTTACTGTTACTTTGCCTCCTCCCCCCTTCTGCATTTGTTCCCTCCCCAGTTAGAGCTCACCCCCTTTTCCCATTTCCCAGTCAGAACACTTGCACTCTGCTGTTCCCGTCTGTACTACCCTGTCTCCCATCCTGGCAATGATCCTTTCTTACTTTCCTGACTTCTACGGTTACTCTAGGATATATGCTCCCATCTGCAGATTTGGAGCTCGGTGCCTCCAATTAGGGAGAACATGTGATGTCTTTTTTTCTGGGTCTGGGTTACCTTATTCAATATGATCTTTTAGATTTATCCATTTGCCGGCATGTTTCTTGATTTTGTTTTTCTTTACAGCTGAACATTATTCCATAGTGTGTAGAAGGAGCTGCGGGCCACGTTCCTGCTACCCGGCTCCTGGCCGTCAGCTAGCTTATGCCCCGAAATAACAACACACAAACTGTATTCATTTAAACACTGCCTGGCCCATTTCTATTAATGTGTGTAGCACCGAGGTGTGCTTACCGGGAAGATTCTAGCCTACGTCCATCCTGGGTCGGAGCTTCATTGCGTCTGCCTCAGAGAGCAGCGGCCTGGCATCTGAGCTCACTTCCTCTTCCTCCCAGCATTCTGTTCTGTTTACTCCACCCACCTATGTTCTAACCTATCAGGGCCAAGCAGTTTCTTTATTTTTTAACTAATGACCTTCCTCCATCAATAGTGTATATGTACCACATTTTTATTTCCACTTATCAGTTTGAGGATGTGTAGATTGTTTCCATTTCCTGTCTGTTATGAATAGAGTGCTAATGATCATGGCTGAGAAAATATCCATGGAGTAGAATGGCAAGTCCCTTGGGCATATACGAAGGGGTGACATAGCTGGAGCATATGGTAGATTTTTTTTACTCATTTGAGAATTCTCCACTCTAGTTTCATAGTAGCTGCCCAGTTTACAATTCCACCATTGGCGAATGAGGGCTCTCTTTCCCCATATCTCTTCTAGCATTTGTTGTTAGTTGTTTTGTTGGTCTTAGCCATTCTGGTTATGGTAAGATGAAATTTCAAAGTTGCTTTGGTTTATGTTAACCTAATTGCTAGGGATGCTGAACATTTTTGAGATATTTCTTAATTTCTTCATTCCCTCCTTTATTTGAGAACTCTGTTCAAATTCCCCAGTTTTTGAATGGGTCTTTTTTGTTGTTTGTTGTGGAATATATGATGGCGTTATGAAACTGTATTAATAAAACCAACCTTGATCAGGGGCCGAGCCAGCGACTGTTTGACAGGAATTAGCCATAGAGAGGATGAAGGAGTCAGGAATATGAATAGGGAGTTGCACAGGAAAGAGTAGGGAGAGACTTAGAGATTTGTGGTCTTTTTGGTTTGGTGAAGAGATACTCTCTTGCTGTGTCTTTGGCCAAAAAGGAAGGTCAGCTGGTTGCTTCTCTGTTTCTCTGATCTAGCAGGTTTTTACCCCAGCATCTGACTCCTGAGTCTCTATTGATAAAGAGAACAATGTAGTAAAAACAATAGTTGTTGTTTTAAGACAAGGTTTTTTTCTGTGGCCATCCTGGAACTGGATGCTCTGGTTGGCCTCGAACTCGGAGGTCTCCTGCTTGTGTATAAATGCTAACCTTTACCCTACTGACTAGGTTTTCATTCATTCATTCATTTGAAAAATAATACAGCAAAATAAAATATAAAACAAAAACTATTATATTATAGCTGGACAAGACAACCCAACAGGAAGAAAAGAGCCCAAAAGATAGTACAAGAATCAGAGAACTACTCATTTGCATACTCAGGAATCCCATAAAAACCCTAAACTGGAAGCCATAATATATATTCAGAGGATCTGGTACATACCTGTGAAAGCAGAGACTCTGCTTCAGTCTCCGAATTCCTATAAACTTTGCTTATGTTGATTTAGAAGGCTTTGTTTTCTTGTGCCTTCCATTCCCTTTGGCTCTTAAACTCTTTCCTCAGGGTTCCCTGATTCCCCCAGGGAGAGGAATTGATGTAGACATCCCCATTTAGGGCTGAGTGTTCCAAGGTATCGCACACTCTGTAATATATGGCTGTGAGTTTCTGTATTTGTGCCCATTTATTCCCTGAAGAAGCTCCTGTGATGATGGCTGAATAAGATACAGAGCTATGAGTACAGTAGACTATCATTAGGAGTAATTCTATCTACCTTTTCCCTTTTCATTTTTAGACCAGCAGTATTTTATTACTGTTTTTTCTCTTGGTCCCTGGGCTTTTTAGTGTCAGGTTCTTGGTTACCCAAGCAGCGCTGGGAATGGGTTCCCTCTCGTGGACTGGGCCTTCAGTAAAATCAGATACAGGTTGGTTATTTCCACAAACTTTGTGCCATATTTGCAATAGTATATGTTGCAAGTTGTATACCATTGTAGACAAATTTTGTGGCTGACTTGGTGTTTACATTTCTCTTTTGATAATGTGGAGAGTGCTTTTCTGTACCCAGAAATGTTGGAACGTTGGGATGAAGGCCCTATGTGGGTGCCAGCTTGACATTTCCATGTTCAGTGAGTTCCGTAGGTATTATCTTCAGTGGCAGAGAGCAACTTATAGTCTTGGCAGAGCCTGGATTGTTAGGGGATTCCTGTGGGACCCCTTTGACTAACAACTCAATTTGATATAACCCAATCTGGGATTAGAAGCTTCGTTTGGGGACAAGAGAAAATGTTGAGATAATAGTTGGGACTCTGTCTCCCTCATTATTTGATTGTTTCATTTAGATTGTCTTCGTATAAATATATATTTTAGGAAGCTTCTACTGTATTAGATTACCATACTACTCCCAAATGTCCCTTAATTTTAGGTGTCTCTTACTGTATTTCCTCTCTTGTCCCCTCTTTCTTCCCTACCCCCACTTGATCTTCCCATTCTAGCCCCCTCCTTTTGTAACTCTGTTCTATTTTCCTTTCCTAATGAGATCTGTTTCCTTTAGTCCCTTATTAAATTTTTTATTAATTAAATTTGTTAATTAATAGTTCTAGGATATATATAATAACTCCAGACTAGTCTTAATCCCCTCTCTTATTATCCTGCCAGTCCCCATTATTCCTTGCAATTTCTGTTCTTTAGTTCATGTTCATGTCTTTAGTTTTGTTTTGTGACACACTTTGTTTAGCTGCAGTCTTCTGTCTGACCATATGTTTAGGAAGTGCCTGTTGGAACCTAGTGGTTTACCAGTGAGCATGCAGATGAAGACATTGACTCTCATTTTCCCAAACCTGTCAGAGGCCACAAATTCAACATGAGGGAGTGGTAGGGCCCCATGAATCCCTCCCCCATTCAAGAGTAACTGTTGATAGCTTGTGCAGGCCCAGTGCAGGTAATCACAGTTGCTGTGAGTTTATCACTGCAGAGTCCAGATAATGGTGTTTTGCTTCTCTTCCCTCTTTCTTTTGTATTTACATTCTTTAGACACACTTCCTTCTTCTTTGATGTTCCTTTGAGCCTCAGTGTGTGAGGTATGAATGTCTTATTAAGGGCTGAACAGTCAACTTTTACTTAGGCTTTGCACCTTTAGCAACTGTGAGTCTCTGCATTCATTAATGACCTCTTTAAAGAGAGGCTTTTCTGATTAAAGCCAAATGTAGCATTTGTTTGTGGGTATAAACATAGATATTTATTAGAGACTGTCTTAGTCCCTGTTCTAGTACTATGAAGAGACCCCATGACCAAGACAACTCATAAATGAAAGCATTTGATTGGACTGAATTAGAGTTTGAGATGCTTAGTCCATTATTATGGAGGGGAACATGGCAGTACACAGGCAGACATGGTGCGGGAGAAGTAGCTCAGAGGTCTTTATTTGCAGGTAACAGGGAGAGAGATAATTAGGCCTGACTTGGGCTTTTATTTATTTATTTTCATGAAACAAGATTTTAATTGCTAAAGATGATCTTAATATGACTATAAATGTGTTTTAAAAAATATCATCTTTGCTTAGTATTCTTTTTATCTTTATTCTCCATTTTCTTGATCTTTTTGCCAATTTACCGTTTAGATTTTTTAATTGATTTTTACTGAGCTCTACATTTTTCTCTGCTCCCCTCCCTGCCTCTCCCCTCCCCCTTCATTCAACCTTTCCCCACAGTCCCCATGTTCCCAATTTACTTAGGAGATTTTGACTTTTTCTACTTTCTACTTCTTATGTAGATTGGATCTATGCAAGTCTCTCTTAGCATCCTCATTTGCTGTCTAAGTTCTCTGGGGTTGTGGTTTGTAGGATGGTTTTCTTTGCTTTATATTTAAAAACCACCTATGAGTGAGTACATGTGATAATTGTCTTTCTGGGTTCTGGTTACCTCACTCAAAATGATGTTTTCTAGCTCCATCCATTTTCCTGCAAAATTCAAGATGTCATTATTTTTTTCTGCTGTGTAGTACTCCATTGTTTAAACATACCACATTTTCCTTATCCATTTTTTGGTCAAGGGGCATTTAGGTTGTTTCCAGGTTCTTGCTTTGACAAACAATGCTGCTATGAACATAGTTGAGCACATGTTCTTTTGGCACAATTGAGCATCCTTTGGATATATACCCAAAAGTGGTATTACTGGGTCTTGAGGAAGGTTGTTTCCTAATTTTCTGAGAAATTGCCACACTGACATCCAAAGGGGTTGTACCCGCTTGCATTCCCACCAACAATGCAGAAGTGTTCCCTTTTCCCCACAACCTCTCCAGCATAAGTTGTCATCAAGTGTTTTTGATCTTGGCCATTCTTACAGGTGTAAGATGGAATCTCAGAGTTGTTTTAATTTGCATTTCTCTGATGACTAAGGATATTGAACATTTCCTTCAGTGTCTTTCAGCCATTTTAGATTCCTCTGTTGAGAGTTCTCTGTTTAGGTCTGTACTCCATTTTTTTTATTGGATTATGTATTCTTTTGTTGTCCAATTTCTTGAGTTCTTTGTATATTTTGGAGATCAGACCTCTGTCTGATATGGGGTTAGTGAAGATCTTTTCCCATTCTGTATGATGTTGTTTTGTCTTGTTGACCGTGTCCTTTGCTTTACAGAAGCTTTTCAGTTTCAGGAGGTCCCATTTATTAATTATTTCTCTTAGTGTCTGTGCTGCTGGGGTTATATAGGAAGTGGTCTCCTGTGCCAAAATGTTCAAGTGTACTTCCCACTTCCTCTTCTATAAGGTTCAGTGTGGCTGGCTTTATGTTGAGGTCTTCGATCCATTTGGACTTGAGTTTTGTGCATGGTGATAGATATGGGTCTGTTTTCATTCTTCTACATGTTGATATCCAGTTATGCCAGCACCACTTGTTAAATATGCTTTTTTTCCCATTTGATATTTTTTTGCTTTCTAGTAAAAAATCAGGTGTTTGAAAATGTGTGGATTGATATCCGGGTCTTCTATTCGGTTCCATCTGTCCTCCTGTCTTTCTTATGCCAATACCAGGCTGTTTTCAGTACTGTAGCTTTGTAGTAGAGTTTGAAGTCAGGGATTGTGATGCCTCCAGAAGTTCTTTTATTGTACAGGATTGTTTTGGCTATCCTGGGTTTTCTGCTTTTCCATATGAAGTTGAGTAACGTTCTTTCGAAGTCTTTGAAGAATTTTGCTGGGCATTGCATTGAATCTGTGAGTTGAGCTTTTAAAATCTCAGCCCCCCCCCCCCCCCCCACTTAGTTCCTCTAACAAGGCCACACCTTCTCCATCAAGGTCACGCCTGCTAATCCTTCTCCTTGATCCACCCTCATTCAAACCACAGTAGACACGAAGTCAGTTTAGTTAACAATTAAGTAGTAAGTCTCCTGAAGGGACTATGACTTTACCAGCTAAGTGGTCTTAACTGGATTCAGAGTGCAAGGCATTGATTCCTTCCTGTGGAACTTGCTTCAAATTTTGCTTTTGGTTACCTCCAAAAGACAGGTGCAAATGATGCACTGTATAGACTGTTGCCTTGTTCTTAGGGTTTATGGATGAGTAGGTCTGATGGTGCCTTTTCTTCCCCAGTGTCCTGCATAGCACCTTCAGGCAGAAGGGAGGACGATTCCAGCTCATTCCAGCTTGATTGTCTGCTGTCTTCAGCAGTGGGATCTTATCATCTAGTCCTGATGGATCAAGAGCTTGGGGGGGGGGGGAGTACCTCACACCTGGTGCTGGTGTTGTTTAGTCACTCATGGCTTCCAGGAATAGCATTTTAAAGCAGTACCTTTTTTGACTTTGGATACGAACTGAATACTCATATCTTGTATAGTTGCTTCAGTTTTTGTTTTTGGTGTGTGTGTATGTGTGTGTGTGTGTGTGAGCATGCGTGTGCATAGCTGAGTTGCTTAAGTCTGTTTTTCACTTTTATGTCAGTCAGAAGTATGAGTGAATAATACGAGGATGTCCTTTCTAGATCTTTCTTATGTGTGATTTCTCCAGACTTTTGGAAGGCTAATCCCTTTCCATTTCTGCGTTGTAAAAAGAGGTACTGTCACTTTGATTGTACTTCAGTATCTTGTGTGTCTTATTTATAGGCTTACAGCAATCAGTCAAGTTCATTGAATACTTAAAGCAATAAGGCATTTTACACTGAATAGAAAATAGCCCTAATAGATCCTAAGGGATGACCTCAATTCTTAAAATTTAATTGAATCAGTACTTTCTCCACAGTTAAATTTATAATGGGTGTATTAAATCTGCTTTGTGATAATCCATTGCAACAGTAGTTTCTAACGGTTCTGGAGGCCCGTTGTCTAAAATGAAGGGTCTTCAGAGTGGCTCATCTGTCAGAGAATCCTGGGGAGCTGAGTGGTGAGTGCACCCCTCCCAGTTCCGGGTGCTTGCTGTCAAGCTGTGTGTTCCACAGCTCTGTGTGTCTCTTTCTCTTCTCAGCACCCTCAGCACCCTGCCTCTCACCTGGACAATCTAGGATGACTGGGTGATTTCGTTCCTCAGTTTAAGATTTTTCTCTTTCTCCTCCTCTTCCTCCCTCTCCTCTCTTTTTGAGCCAGGGTTTCACTGTGGGTCAAGCTAGCCTCCAGATCCATCTGTAATGGTGGAATTAAAGGCGTATGCCCCCATGCCCCACTATTTCATCATCAGTGAAGTCTTTCTGTTGTCAAGTGAATTAATATTCACCTGTTCCAGAGACTAGACCAGGGACATTTATTTTTATGGGCCTCTGTTTAGGCTTTTTTTTTTTTTTTTTTTTTACAAAAAGAAAGAGATTGTCAAATATTTTTAAGGTTAAAAGAAATGGAACATTAGTTTATTTGCAGCATTTTGACTTTAGAAATTTAGTCAACCCTGAACATTTTGTATTGAAATAAGACTGTATATTTTTAAAGAAATTAAAAATATTTATGCATGTGGGAGAGTTTACACTCTTGCTACAAATTATTTTTTAATTTACTAGCATATTTAAGTGACTCTCCTTTTAGAATTTAAAATTGTGCCTTTTACATGAGTTTTATTTTACAGACAATTGCTTTGTTATTAGGTGGATATTTGAGGTCTGTGGTAAACATAAGTATGCATTTATAGTTACCCATAATAATTGAAGTTGTAGATTTTCAGTTCTGAAGTGTTCAATGAACACTGTGAATCTAAATAAACTGTGAATATAAACTGTGCAGTGTCTAATTTTTCCTTGCTGTAGAATTTTATTCATTGCTTGCTATCTATATCTTGTCATAATTGTTGCCATAAATGGCAGACTGAACAGAATTATTATCATGTGTTTTATGTAGGAAATTAGGGCAGAAATAGCCGTTTTTAATGGAATAAGTTATTTT
This sequence comes from Microtus oregoni, assembly GCF_018167655.1. Lineage (NCBI taxonomy): Eukaryota > Metazoa > Chordata > Mammalia > Rodentia > Cricetidae > Microtus > Microtus oregoni. The sequence goes on from NW_024543060.1 coordinate 24,664,727, forward strand.
CTTGTTATTTGCTTGAAAGGCTAAAACAGAAGAGCTTTGCATTTGAGGCCAACCTGAAGTCCATAGTGAGTTGGAGGTCAGATTATAAGGACAAGACACTAAGAAAGCAAAAGCTCAACCAAAGAAAAAGACACCTGCCTACACACTCTCCATATATGACAACATTGAAATAGGGCCTGGAGTGCATTGGCTAAAAGTGATGCTCTTCCAGAAAACAGAGATTGGATTTCCAGCACCCATGTGGCAGCTCAAATGTCCTGCCAGTTCTATGGGCCCTGACCCCTTTTTCTGGCATTTGCGGACACTGCACATGTGATGCGCAGACATGTGGAGGCAAAGCAGCCGTCCACATACTGTAAAGTAATAATCAAACATTAAATGAGTTATACAAATAACTGATGTCATTATTTCTGTCTAGCTAACACTTCTTGAGTTCTCTGTGGATGGCTTGTGAGTAGCATCAAATAATATGTAGCTCAGACTTAACAAGGAAGTATCTATACTTGGCAAACTCTTTTCTCATTAGAAATAAACAATTCGTAGGTGTCAAGTTTTGAAAATATTTTCTGAAATAAACGATGATGTTGGACTTTTGAGTGAACTAATATTTGCTTAGCATCTGCTTCCTGCTGGTTTTGTGCAGGGCATTTTATGTTCCATTTCTGTTAGAGCAGCCTGATGGATCAGTACTTCTAGTATTGTTTCTGCGTTTTGCAGGAGAGAAATCGAGGCACAACGTGATGAAAATGACTGAGATCCTGCTTGTGTTAAAGGGTGGGTGCATCAGTTCAGTTGACTAAAAATGCAGGTGCTTACACAAAACGCCCTCCAAGTTGTGCTAACTGTGGGTCACTTCTGTGATCTGAACCGAGAGTGTGATCTCCTAGTGCTTACTCCAGGAGGTCTTGCTTCTTGTAAGCTGGAGGCAGGGACTCTGCAGTCCCGGATGCTGTCAGCAGAAGTCACTTTACAGTACAGAGTAGTAACGCCAGCTGAACCTTTGACTTGATGTGCCATTTTATAGCTATCCCACCCTTGTGCAAGAAAGGAGGACAGAGATGGCCAATGTTTCATATATTAAAACATGGCTTATTAAAAATAGCTGTACTCCACTTCTAAAAGTATGAAAATATTAAATTAGGTCATAAATTATAACCTTAATGAAAGAAAAATGCCTACACCTTCATTTTACATCTTGAATTCTATGAACATTTACTAAATGAAGAACATTGTTAGGTTTCTTCACTGGCTACTTTTTGTAATATACCAATTATGACATTTTAAAGGAATCATTTTCAAATTATTATTTGCTCAGCTGTTACAATTATTTCAAATAAACATGGGTTTTCATGTTTTTTTCATGCGTTTGTCTAGGTATGGGAAGTATTTTAATATTGGAATAAGAAAGCAGTTTTATGGTATATTGTTCCCTACCTTTTTATAGTTGCTGTCTTCAGACTGTCACCTTTGGTTGGGTTTCAGAGAGGAACCATTACTGAAGCAACATTGAAAGCATTCTTTTTAACTGCTATTAATCAAGAAACCATTAGACTTCGGGGCTGTCTCCACTAGTAAAGACCATTAGACTTAGGGGCTGTCTCTACTAGTAAAGACCATTAGACTTAGGGGCCGTCTCCACTAGTAAAGACCATTAGACTTAGGGGCCGTCTCCACTAGTAAAGACCATTAGACTTAGGGGCTGTCTCCACTAGTAAAGACCATTAGACTTAGGGGCTGTCTCCACTAGTAAAGACCATTAGACTTAGGGGCCGTCTCCACTAGTAAAGACCATTAGACTTAGGGGCCGTCTCCACTAGTAAAGACCATTAGACTTAGGGGCCGTCTCCACTAGTAAAGACCATTCATTAGACTTAGGGGCTGTCTCCACTAGTAAAGACCATTAGACTTAGGGGCTGTCTCCACTAGTAAAGACCATTAGACTTAGGGGCCGTCTCCACTAGTAGTAAAGACCATTCATTAGACTTAGGGGCTGTCTCCACTAGTAAAGACCATTAGACTTAGGGGCCGTCTCCACTAGTAAAGACCATTAGACTTAGGGGCCGTCTCCACTAGTAAAGACCATTAGACTTAGGGGCTGTCTCCACTAGTAAAGACCATTAGACTTAGGGGCCGTCTCCACTAGTAGTAAAGACCATTCATTAGACTTAGGGGCTGTCTCCACTAGTAAAGACCATTAGACTTAGGGGCCGTCTCCACTAGTAGTAAAGACCATTCATTAGACTTAGGGGCTGTCTCCACTAGTAAAGACCATTAGACTTAGGGGCCGTCTCCACTAGTAAAGACCATTAGACTTAGGGGCCGTCTCCACTAGTAAAGACCATTAGACTTAGGGGCTGTCTCCTAGTAAAGCACAGTGTACAAGTATGAGGACCAGAGGCGGATCCCTAAACGTTTACACGTCAGAGTCAGAGTAGTGCAGGTGTGACTCTGCCTGTAGCGTTCAGCAGGCGGACATGCTGGCACCATAGGACCAGCCAGGGCAGCTGAGAGCTGAGCTCAGGGTCAGTGAAATTGTAAAGTGGGAGTGAGCGGAGAGGACACCCTTGTCACCTCAGACCTCCACGTGTCCTTCTACACATGCCGTCCACACACCCACCCACCCACACCCACACACTTATTTATAAATTCCTGTATTTCCAAAGGATAAATATAGAAACAAAGCAGGCAAACGTAACTTTTGGTATACTAGTTTTTGTTGTATCAGATGTGTCTTTTAATGTCTACTAAATGAATTTCTTCTAAACTTGAATGATTTTTATAACTAGGAGCCCTCAAAAATTCTATGTCTATTTTATTTTCTCTAGTTTCCTATCAGCAACAATGTAACATAAAGCAGTCAGAAGCCTGCTTTATTTAGTAAATTTGAGGCCCTGGTTTCCAACAGCACCATGTCCAAATACACTTGTGAAACTTGTGAAACAAGGTTGCCATCTAGTGGTCTTTTAAGGTAGTGTGGCCTTCTGAATTAGGCCTTATTAAGGTCAGCTTTTCAAAGAAAGTCCTTAACAAAAACAACTTTTGATTTTAGTTTCGAAATTTTAAACACCTTTAAATGTTAACTTAGATACAGCTTTATAAAAGATCTCCCCTAGAACTTTTAAATTGCCTATTTTCACAGGGCACTGAAATACTCAAAGTTGACCAGCAGGGTGTTAATTATTATGTGTAACAATGCAATTCATGTTGGTTTGCATTTCCTGAAATTGTGTTTTTTGGATAATAAATACACCGTAGTGTTATGTTGATTTTAAATAACTTTGGCACATTTATTCTTTTATTTCTGGTACAGGTTAATTTTGTGAAGCATTTGCCTTTGTGTGCTATGACTTTCATAATTATTTCTTTGACAGTCCTTTGGTTTCAGGTGCCTTTTTTTTAACAAACTGAAAAATTGGTATAAAAGAAATTAATGTTTAATGTATTGTGTATGTATGGATATGCAGAAAAAGTATATAAATTAATAAAAGTGAAAATAGCTTCCATTTGTATACAAATCATAAAAATAAGCACGGAGAAAATAATTCTAAAAAATGTTTATTATTGAATGAAATAAATCTTGTATCGAATGAAGTTTACTAGATTAAGAACAACACCAAGGGCCTAGCAGTGGTGGCGTACACCTTTAATTAGCACTCAGGAGGCAGAGGCAGGTTGATTTCTCTGAGTTCATGGCCACCAGCCTGGTCTACAGAACTAGTTCTAGGACAGCTAGGGACACAGAGAAACCCTGTCTTGAAAAACAAACAAACACAGAAACAAGATGAGCAGCAAGGGCTTACACTCAGAGGTTAGAAAATATGTAACTTTGCTCTATCTATGTATAAACCACAGAGAAAGGTAAATCTCCATCTTAATTTCTCTGTCCTGCAACCAAAGTGTACCCTGTCTTTAGCAACAGGTCTTATCATCTAACTGTGATGGGCAGCTAAAGGCAGCAGCTGTGCTGTTCCTGAGGTCCCTGGGACCTCCCTCGTGCTGAGATTTTCATCTCATAACTGGAGTCTTCTGTGTGAAGCACTGCCATCCATGCAGGGGACCTTGGCCACACTCCTTTGGTCATTGTTAAACTTTTTTTCATTTATTATTTATGTGTGCACCTGCCAGTGTATGCTTGTGTGTGAGTGTGTGCACCTGCTTGTGTATGTGAGGGTCAGAAGGCAATTTTGTGGAATTGGTCCTCCCCTGCCTAAAGTGTGCTTCTGAGACTCAATCTCAGGTCATGGTAAACACATGTGCCTACTGTGCCATCTATCAGTAGCTCCTCCCTTTTCTTAAAAATTGTTATTAGCTCACAAAACAGTGGGTTTTCGTAACTTTTTTTTTTATATAGACTTAGTTTTGATCTGTCCTATCTACCATCCTGCCTTTTTCTCATCTCCTTGCCTGCACCTAAGCCATTAACCCACAGAATTCTCTTCCCTTCTGCTTTTATGCCTTATGTTGCACTTTTCCCAGCCTCCTAAGTCCTTGTGTTTCTCCATTCATGAACCTTTCTGCTCTTCTGCCCTCTGCAGAGACTCCAAATTAAACTTAAAACATGAAAAACTTGAAACTAGGATCCAGAGACAGAACAGGGTTTTTTCTGGGCCTGGGTTACCCATTTAGTATAATAATTTCCAAGTTCATCCTATTTTCCATTATGTTTAGGTATGACAATTTCAATTGCTGGACATCTGCACTGCATGATTATTCTAGTGTGGTTTGTTCTTTTCTGTGGCGTATGGATAGATTTGCCATAGATACTTTCAACTGTGTCTTGGTCACTGTTCTGTTGTTGTGAAGAAATACCATGACCATGGCATCTCTTATAAAAGAAAGCATTTAATTGGAGCTTGCTTAGAGTTTCAGAGGCTTAGTCTGTTATCATCATGGCAGGGAGCATGGCAGTCCACAGACAAACATGGTGCTGGAGAAGTAGCTGAGAGTTCTGCGTCTGGATCTGCATTTAGCAGGAGGAAAGAATGACACTTAGGTGGTGTGGGTCAGGCTTGGACTTTTGAAACCTACCTCAGTGAGACACTTCCTCCAATAAGACCACATCCATTCCAAGGCCACCCTCCTAATCCTTCTCAGGCAGTGCCACTCCTGATGATTCAGCATTCAGATATGCCTATGGAGCTGCTCTTACTCAAATTACCACAAACCGTTTTCTGTAGAGCTCTCTAAGTTTCCTTTAGTCTATTTTTTTAACATGGAAAGTATTTTCTTTTCATTTCTGATAATGAAGATAATTTTGCTGGGCAGAGTAGCCATAGGACCCTTGGATGGATAGGGTACTGCCTGGGTTTATCCTGCCAGGTGACAAGGGCCAGCATAATGCCTGAATCCTAACATTCCCACCTTTTTTTTTTTCTATAAAAGGTGGAGAAATTAAAGGAGATGGGGTGCTGAGTTCTCAAGACTGCTTCCTGCTGACTTGTGGGCGTTGAAATCTTGGACCCAAGAAAGCTGGGGTGCTGGCTGGCCATGTACTGGGGTTGCTGGTTTCATAGCTGTCCAGGCTCTATGGAACTGTCCAGTATCTCTTGGACATGGCGAGGTGCTGGCAGAGCAGAGGATAAGGTTAAGTTTAAGAAAAAATATTTTTTTCTTTAGGTCCTGGTGATTGAGGGAGAGGGTGTCAGGCCAGGGAAAAGTGGGAAGCTTAGGCTCTTATGGCTGGTGATTGAGGGAGGGGGACATCTGACATGTTGAGGTGACTCCTCCAAGTCAGCTCCCTGGAACTTACAAGAAGTTTTTTTGAGTTTGTGAAAGCATACGTTTTAGACATATTAGCATTTATAATCTATCTATAATCTGTCCTGGAATTTGTAATGTCAGAAATGACTGTGACAAATGGATTTTGCGCACGGAAAAGTATCTCTGAGGTCTATACTTAAGAAACCACCAAAGGGAATTTAAAATCCTAAGCCTGTGGCTATAATGCTAGTGGTAGTACTCAGAGCTGGATTGATAGCTTATTAGAGCTTTATTGACCAATGGAAGACCGTGAACAGTGGTTCAGAAAGAGAGAGATCTGATGACTGTGTTTGCACACCTCAGACATTTTCTTATCCCTTGAACCACTCGCAGATCCTCACACCCTAAGCTCTCAGGGCTTTACATAAATAAACCTTAACTCTGTTCCTTCCCCATTGTTATGACATCACCTTAACACTCAGGAGAAATCTGTTCTGTGAGTTGGTCCCTTTAAAACTGGCGAACCTATCAGCCATCAAGCTGCATCAGGATTCTTGAGAAGAATAAATTTTACCTGAGTTATTGATTTAAAAAATGACAGAGACTTACTTTTATAAAAAAATATTTATTTATTTATTATGTATACAATATTCTGTCTGTATGTATGCCTGCAGGCCAGAAGAGGGCACCAGACCTCTTTACAGATGTGGTTGCCCGGAATTGAATTTAGGACCTTTGGAAGAGCAGGCAATGCTCTTAACCACTGAGCCATCTCTCCAGCCCCACAGAGACTTACTTGATTGGCTACTTAGACAGCCATCCTGGGGTCCACTGTTGTTATCGAGGTCAGAGGCTTCAGGGCAACATCTGTCTTATAGCTGGAGCATGGGGCCTGGCAGGCTTCAGAAGACCCTGCTGATTAGGAGTGGGTAGCCTAGCCTTCCTTGCCCTGAGCAATGAGGCATTTGATTTCTGTCCCATCGTCCATGGTCTGAAGAGGCCTGTGCAGCAGTTGAGGTGAAAGGCCAGCTTTTGTTCAGTGTTAGCACTGCCACTTCTGAAGCAAGCTTCGGGTGGAAGTTCTGTTCTTTGGAGGAAATGGGGTTGGTGCCAGGAGCTAACCTATCTCTCTGTTACAAATAGCCTCTTTAATTAAACATTTAAATGCCATATTCCCTAGATCTCAGAACATTTGAGGATTGTCTGTTGGGTACATGAGAGTTATGCCTACAGTGTAGGATCTGCCTGGAGAGCTGGATCCAACCTGACAGGTTGTGGAGGAATGTTTCATCCAGTCTCCCAGCTTGTTTAACTTAAAACATTGTCTTTAACAGTAAGTACTCCTGCATATACACACAGTTGCATTTAAGTTGCATTCACAGATGCATACACGCATACAGAGTTAAAGCTAGCTTACATTCAAAAATGAAAAGTGAGCGAGAGGAAGCTGGCTTTTTTCATCTCTGAGTCACAGTTTGTAGCAGGCAGAGAGAGCCCTGTCATGTTGCATCATGCAAACATGTCACATGGTTAGGGGCGGAGCTACACAAGTCTGTGGTTCCTCCCTGTTCCAGTCACCACGGGGGGGGGGGTGGGGGGGGGGGGGGGGGGGGGGGGGGGGTACTGGTCACGTGGCCACTCTTGGTAAAGATGGTGCTTAGGTCACTTGACCTGTCTGTCTTGCCCTTACCATAGCGGTGGTTAGGTCTTATAACCTGTCCTTAGCCAAGATGGCTCCTCCTCACGTGTTGCAAGGCACCTTACAGGTTTTAGACCATATGCCATTAGTAAGACACACATAAAGGACGCAGACATTCAGAATCACGTACTTATGGTCACAGCATTCACTCATATACCCTGAGCATGTGCTGCCAGCCTGCAGCCAGGCAGAAAGGATGGGAACAGAGACAAAGGAGCAGCACAACTGGGGCAGTGTTATGTTTTCCGGCCCAATAATCCAACTCAGACCAAATCAAAACCGAATTAGAAAAGGCTCAGGTTTAATGGGTGCCAGAAAAACACAGAGAGGGGGAAAGGTGAGCCGGAATGTCCACGTGTTGTGTCTTGGGTGGGGGTGGGGGGCAGTTTCAGTAGCCTATGGGAGTGGTCTTGAGCCTTTCTGGGGAGGGGTCACCATTTGGTGGGCTTTCTCAGAGGTAGAGTTTGGACTGAGGCAACTCCCAGGGGAGGGGGCTTGGAAATGGAACTTTCCAAATTGGATACCAAGGAGCTGGGGTGAAAGCCCCTAACTAAACAGGAAAAAGGGATCTGCCACCCTGGTCTGGGTGGCCAACAGTGGTGGCAGAGACAGGATCAGAGGCAGAGGGAAGATCCTGCCCCAGAAAGGCTTAGCCACGGTGGGTGATGACTAGAGGCTGCTATGATGGCAGGCAGTAGAGAGAGTTCTAGTGTGGCTACATCACATTCCGGGAACAAGAAGCAGACAAGGAAAGGAAACAAGGAGAAAAACAGAAAGAACTTGGGGCAGTAGGGTACACATTTACAACTATTGGATCACTGGCGGAAAAGTTCTGTGAAGTGCTGGGATACGGAAGCACTGTTTGGATTGATATCTCTTGGGATAGGCAGTTACCGTCAGTGAGGTAGAGATAAAGTCTAGAGGCTGAACTCCAGCATCCCAGAGGTTCAGTGTGGACCTTCGAGGTCCAGGGGCATAGCCAGTGCCTGAATACAAGCTGCAATGCAACGACGATGTCATGTGGGTACAGGGGCCCAGAGGGTTCTAAGCCCAAGAGACAAGTGGTTGCCCAGTTCTGGGGCTTTCAGCTGGAGCCCAGAAGGCAAGAAACCGTGGACGAGACACAAATCCCCAATCATTGGAAACAAGGGCGGTGGGGGCGGTGGGGGGAGGATATGTTACTGATGATTCTGCTGGTTTTGGGTTCCAGCCATCCTTAGTTGGAAAGGTGACCCGATTGAAAGTTACAGGGTCTGGCAGTCCTCAACTGTCAGCAGGCAGGAGGAACTGCCAGGAGATCCTGCCAAGTTTCATGACACCAAATGTTGTAAACAGTGCGAGGTGGACCCTTGGTGGGCTAAGGCGCCACACAGCTGGTGAGAGCCCATGGTGGGTGAAAGACAGACACGGTGTGCAGGCAGAGCTCATGTGGGAAGTTTTTTGAGAAAAAGGGAATGGGAGAGGGAAGAGAGAAAGAGAAATACAGAGGGAAAGAGGAAGAAGAGGCAAAGAGCAGCCTGTCTCTTCAGAAGAGCAGGGGGAAAGAGCAGAAATGGGCGAAGCTTGTCTCATAAGGGAGCTTTGCACCCGTGTAGTGAGGTAGAAGTCATAGGACCCTGAGCTGGCTAGGATACTGCCTGGGTTAATCCTGGCAGGTGACAGGGGTCAGCATAATGTCTGAATCCTGACAGTTAGGGGATGAGCATTAGATCTACTTTGGAAAGAAAAAAAAAAATCATCAAGATGGGTAAAGTAAAGTATTTGGGAGGGGGAGGCCACCACTTTTAGAGATTGTTAAAGCTGTGGAAGGTTAGTTAAGTTAAAACAAGTAGGAGGCAAGGAAGAAGGAGATTTAGGAATAAGAGGGGGAATATAAGGGATGTGGGTGGAAGATAGAATAAAGAATGCCTTAGTAGACTGGGGGAAGAAACATGTACAACAAACATAGTCTAAACCGTAACTGCAATATTCAGACAAAAGCAGACCATCAAAAGACTTATATGCATGGATGAAAATTAAATAATAGAAAATTAGACGTAAAAGAAATGCTTAAGGAGTGAATTGCTGGTACAGCTGCTCTATCTGGGCTGAAAGGTCTTGTTCTCAGATTCCTCTGGCTCTCGCAGGCTTATCTTGGTACTGAGTCAGGGAAGGGCAAGTGAAACCTGCAGCTTTCTGCAGCCTCGGTGTTTTGTGTGGTTCCAGTGTGAGCATAAATGATTTTCACATTTCGTATCTCTTCTGTACCCACAGTAGCTTGGATAATTAGAATTTAGATATTTCTTTGTGTTCCAGCAAGAATTTGCATATTAAATTTCCAGAGTGATCTTTGTTTCATATAGGAACTAGTAACTCAGTATGGCAGTAAATAATTAATATAGGTCAGAGACCCCAACCAACACACACACACACAACAGAACAATAAAACAGCAACAACAAAAATCACATGAAGTATATAATTCAGAGACAGGGCTGTTGTCTTATTGTGCATGTAGCTCCTGTGCCTTGCTTCACAGAGCCCTGCCACTTTGGGCCTGCTTCACTCTCTTCTCATCGACATTTTAAAGAGTCTTCATGTGCCACAGCCTACTTGCTGTCAGCCTGGAATACTAGACTCTGTCCAGTATTTTAGAAGTTGAAGTTTCAGTTCCCATTTAAGGAGGCTTCCATTATCTCAATGAGTATAGGTGAGGGGAAGAAAAACTAGTTTTTCTTTTCAGATTCAGTTTCTGCACCTTTAGCGGTAGTCCGTCTGTCTGTCTGTCTACTGAATATGTGAACTCTTTTGACCAACATGAACACAAATGATCTGACACCTTCAACCTGACATCCCCTCTGGTAAGAACATAGCTGCAGGTGTGTTCCTGTTCTTTGCTCTCTCCCATACTATGCAGAATGGCATAAAGATGCCTTCTGCCTTCACTTGAGAAGGCTAGTTGTCATTGAGTCTTTGAGAAGTACTCGCTCACAGTGCCACACTTCATCTCAACACAGCTTGGAGGTGATCAGGAGCAGATACGTGGCTAACTTAAATAAACTCATAGTGGATATTCCTCATGCCTGCTGAAGTCTGTTTCGTTTGGCTTGCATATTGCGTTAAAGAAACACGAAGGCTAAAAATCAGATCTGACCACAGCTGCCTTCCCTGTCCTCCTGCGTCAGTCAGGGCAGCCTTCCACTGTGAGCCTTGGCCTTTGCATGTGTGTGTCGGCCCGCCAGTAGACATGGATTTTATCGGCTTTCAGAGAATAGATCAGGGCAAGTTGGCTTTGTTTTGATCATATTAGTGATAAAGGGTATTAACAAAGACCCATTATATGGATCTAACAAATAAATGAGCTCGAAATAGTAGCCTGTCTTTCATTTCAGTTTTCTGCCAATTCAGTTTTGAAAGTTGTGAGTTTGTTTGGACATGTCTGTTTCTGAACATGGGTGAAGGCTGTTGCCGCAGTGGCCCTTAAGCCACGTGACTCTGTCATTCTCCGTCTAATTTTAACTGCTTATTTTTGAAGTTAAATAAATTGGTTGGGATTGCCAGTTAACTAACACTAAGAATTTTATCATTTTTTTTATGAAAAAGGAAATTTCATAAGCTAACTATCACCTTTATCTGTCTGTCTGACTGTCTGCTGTCTGTCTAGTTTCTCCATCCATCCATGTGTATTTGTGTGTGCACTTGTGTATCTTGGTGCTGCATAGAGGTCAGAGCACAACTTGCCACCATATGGGCTCCAGGGGTCAAACAGGAGTCATCTGGCCTGATGGCAAGTGCGGTGTTTTTTTTGTTTTTTGTTTTTGTTTTTTTTTTTTTAAACTGAGCCTTTTTGCTAATTCAGGGAAGCATTTAGAAAAACAAATATTTAAAAAATTTTTTGGGATTAAAATATAATTGCAGAATTTCCCCTTCTTTCCTTCCTCTAGAGCAGTGGTTCTCAACCTTCCCAATGCTGTGACCCTTTAATACAGTTCCTCATGTTGTGGTGACTCCCAACCATAAAATTATTTTTATTGCATAACTATAATTTTGCTACTATCATAAATGCCGCTATTATTGTAATCTAAATATTGGATATGTAGGATATCTGATATGTGACACCTTTGGGGGTCGAATGGCTCACAGGCTGAGAACTACTGCTCTAAACCTTTCCATATGTCCCTCCTTGCTCTCTTGCAAATTAATGGCCTCTATTTTTATTAATTGTTGTTACATACATTTATGTATGAATATAAGCATATGTATTCCTAAAGACATAAATACAGACGGCTTAGTTTACATAATGTTACTTGCATGTGTTTTTTTGGGACTGACTATTTGATATTGGATCATCAAGGCGTACTTTTTGCTGGGGAAGACTATTCCAAGGAAGATTTTTCTTTTCTTTCTTTTTTTATTTTAAATTACCTTCTTGAAAATTTTGTGAGCTGATTACGTTTGTGTTTTAAAGCAGCATTATTTGAAGATAAAGCCAGTGAGGAACTATTAATCAGTTTTCCCCCCCCTGAAATGTAGCCCTTCAGTGTCTCGCCTGTCAATAAAATATATTCAGATGTATTTTTGTAGTTTAGTGGTGAGGGGTTTGTAATATTACTGTTTGAAAGTCTCAGATGGAGAAGGCACAGATGAGCGCATTGTTGGCTGTTCCAGTAACAGCTGCTCTCTGGAGTCTGGACTCACAGATGGCACAAGGAACTGATTGTAATTCCTCTCCCTGGTGGCCCATTGGGCAGGTGTGTACAGGGAGTTTATGCAGTGTACCTGCTCCAATTTTCAATTCCTTTTCCTGGTGACAGCCTGATTTGGTGAACACTGTTGTTCCTGGTTGCTGAGTTCTGTGGCTACAGAACATTTTGTTACTTTTTACTTTTACCACTTGCCTTATTCATTGTTAGCAGTGACATTTTCAGTGTTTATAAAAGAGAGTAATGTATAAATGCCACATATTGATTAAGTTAGGCTAATCCTTTTGTGAAATAGCCAAGTATTTATAGAAGGGGTCCTAAAATGCAAGAGCTGAGAGTAGATGCTCTGTTGATTGACAGTTTTGCAGTAAAGCTGGAGTAAGCTTTAGAAAGTGAGCAGGGAGACTTGTTAAGCTTGGAAACCAAGACTCAGACTCACTTTGTAATTTTCTATACACAGAAACTATTACGAGGCAGTGTTGGAAAGGTACTGTATGCTATCCTATTCCTATTTATGTGAAGGTAGCTCCTCTTCCTTCATTAGTGATAGTGTTGTGGTTTGCATTTGTATTTGAACTCTTGATGCACAGCTGGTGGAGTGTTTGGGAGACTGTAAAAGTGAGTCAGTTGGGATGGGCCTCTAAATTTGATAGCCTGGCCTGACTTCCTAACTTCTCTGCTTCCTGAGTGTGGATACAGTGTGACCATCTATCTACCTTTTGATCTTGCCTCCATGTCTTCTCTGCCATGATAGTTTGCAGCCCTGATAAAGCTGGACTCCCAAGTAATCTCTTCCTCAAGTTTGTTATTATCAGATATTTGGACCCATCAATGAGAAATGACTGAAGAACTTATATGATGTGGGATTTCTGTCTGTATCCTGTGATTACCATTGATTAATAAAGGAACTGCTTTGGGCTTGTAGCAGGGTAGAAGAGAGCTAGGCGGGGAAAACTAAACTGAATGCTGGGAGAAAAAAAAGGTGGCGTTAGAGAGAAGCCAGGTAGCCCTGCCAGAGACATACGTTGGATGGAACTATGCTGGTGAGCCACAGCCACATGGTGATGTGCAGATTATTAGAAATGGGTTAAATTTAGATGTAAGAGCTAGCCCAAAACAAGCTAGAGCTAATAGGCCAAGAAGTAATTTATTTAATATAGTTTCTGTGTGGTTATTTTGGGGCTGAGAAGCTGAAAACAAACAAGTGACCTCATACAACACTTACATAGACTTTCTCTTTTTATTTTTTCGTAAGAATGGGTATTTTAAATTGTTTTTTAATAACCTTTTACTCTCCTCATTTGTTTACATTTGTTTCCTGATCTTTTACTATGAAGTGTGTGTCTTCACACTTAGGAGTGTGTGTCTGTGTTAAGTTTCAAGTTGATTAAGAAATTGAATTACACAAATATTGATGTATTGGGGTTCTCTATAGTGTCACTCATAGAAAATGAATCTCTAGTTATATATAGAAAGGAATTTATTAGAATGACTTACAGACTACAGCCCAACTAATCCAACAACGGTGCCTATGAACAGAAAATCCAAGAATCCAGTAGTTTCACAGTCTACAAGGCTGGATGTCTCAGCTGGTCTTCAGTATACACTGGAATTCTGAAGAAATAGGCGCTAATGGACTTGCTAGCAAGAGCAAGGGCGAATAGGCAAAGAGCAAAAGCTTCCTTCTTCCATGTCCTGATAATAGGCTTCCAGCAGAAGGTGTGACCCAGATTAAAGGTAAATTTCTGGATTAAAGGCATGTCTACCTACTCCAAAGATCTGAATTAGAAGTGGATCTTTCTACCTCTAATTAAGCAAAGTTCCTTACAGCTGTGCCCTCCATTTTTGGTTTTAGTTAATTCCAGATATAGTCAAGATGACAACCAAGAATAACCATCAGAATTGGCTTGCATAGATCATACTCCTTTTCTTTTCTCTTTCTTTCGTTCTTTCGTTCTTTCTTCCTTTCTTCCTTTCTTTCTTTCTTTTGTTTTTTTCGAGACAGGGTTTCTCTGTAGCTTTGGTGCCTGTCCTGGAACTAGCTCTTGTAGACCAGGCTGGCCTCGAACTCCCAGAGATCCACCTGCCTCTGCCTCCCGAGTGCTGGGATTAAAGGCGTGCGCCACCACCGCTCGGCTCATATTCTTATAAATAATTAGTTGTTTGATAAATACGACTCTGTTACAGAGTAAGACTATTGAGATGGGAATTGGGACATTTTTGGTTCTATTTTTCTATCAACTAAGTTTTTATTTTCAACAAATTTAATATATCTGGGACTTCTTTCTTCATATGTAAAATTGATGGTATAAAGTTTGGTTACTTTAGAAGATTTGATTCAGTCTATTTGATAGCTGTTGTCCTTTAAGTCTAAAGGGTTACCTTTTTAGGAGATAGGTCAGTATTCTGTTAGTCATTGCATTCTGTGTCCTCATGTGCAAGAGGCTGGAAAGTTGTGCTTTTGTAACCGCTCCATCGGCATTTAACATACCACTCATTTCCCTTGGTTTCCCTGTTGCTTTCTCAATTTAGGCTCAGACTAGACTTATAGTTCCGTCCTCAATTTCCAATCACAATGTTCAAGGATAGTTTCACACTTTCATATTTTGGCATTTAATATTCCTTTTCCATACAGTTTTCCTTTCCCCAAACTACTTAGCCTTCCTTCACATTTCATTTGTGACAACTACATTGGCGTTGTAAATACCTATCTGTATGCTGTATTAAACTGTGTGGATGACAATCAACTCCTTGAAGGACAGTGTAAAAATTTCATCATTATATCACAGGGCTTAATTAATATTTATAGAAGTAAATTTAGATGATGGTTAATTAGAATTTCATGTACATATAATAGTAATGAACATATGAAAAATGAGAGAATAAAGGAAATTACCATAGTTGTTTTGACTTAGAAGTAATGTTTAAATATCTGAGATTACTTTACACATCTGCATTTCATGGTCCCTCCTGTACTCTCGTTCCTATCTACTGTCTATTTACTTTTAGTGGCTTACTTACATAAGAACTGTCTTCTCCCTGCTACCCATTAAAGTACTTGTTTTCATTCAGGATTTTAGTTTATGACTATTATGGTTCTAAGCATTAGTAGTACCCTTTAGTTACACACACACACACACACACACACACACACACACACACAGCATGCACACACTCACACACACATGCATACACTTTTATATATTTGGTTTTATCATAGACTTATCAACTTTGATTTACTGTCCTGTATAGCCATATTTACATTTATTTTCCCTGGCTACCTTCATTTGGAGATATCTTTAATTTTCTGCTGTGAAGTTGTTACTTCCTCCTACCTCTCTGTCCACTTCTTTGTCACTCCTTTTACCCCTCCACCTGTGTGTGTGTGTGTGTGTGTGTGTGTGTGTGTGTGTTTGTGTGTGTATGAGACAGTATCTGGTTTTGTAATTCTGAAATTCATTATGTAGGCTAGTCTGGCTTCAGACTTTTGATAGTCTTTCTACCTCTGCCTTCCAAATCTTGGTATTAAAGTAGGTGCCACTATACCAAGCTTGTTCACTCCTTGTTTCTTTGCTGTTTCAAAATAAGATTCACATTTTGGCTTCCAAGATGGCTCAATAGGTAAAGGTACTTGCTAGGAACCTAAGTTTAATCCTATGTAAAAGGGGAAGGGGGGAAATAACAGAGCTGTCTTCTGATTTCCACATTTATACTGTAGTACATGTGCACACACCTCAAACAAATGCACAAATAACATAAAAATGTACATTTATAAATGTTTTAGAATTAGCACAGTATTGGAGGTAAATGGTGGAGTTACTGACTCATCAAGAATGGGTTTGAGATAATTGTTGGATTAGCTGTTAGACCAGTTCTCTGAGTACTAGGAGAATGTGGTTAGTGATGATGGACGGTGGCTTTAGCCCATTGGTTAAACAAGTTGATGTTGATTATAAAACATTTGAGATGCTGTTGGAAGTTTTTATAAGATGGTTTATACTTGAATCATAGAATTTATTCACAAACCAACCAACCAACCCTGTATTGCATGTGGGTTAATTGAATGGGTAGAGGTAGTTTTTTCTCCTTTGGATACAGCAGTTTCTCCACTCTTAAATTAATTATTGTTTTGTCCAAATGTAAGATTGAGTTGGTGTAGCATGATTAATAAGAAGTGGCATGAATAATAAAAACCCAGTGACAGATACTGGGGTTCAAGCTGAAAGATCAGAGAAACAAACCAGCCAACCTCTAGAGAGCTCTTTCCTCTAAGAAATCATCAGACTGGAAAGAGAGTGAGTTCTTGTCTTATCCCACTTTATATTCCTCACTAGTGCTGGGATTAAAAGTGTGCACCACCACTGCCTGGCCTCTCTGGCTAGCTAGTGTAGCTTCTGGGATTAAAGGTGTGTGCCACCACTGCCTGGCCTCTCTGGCTAGCTAGTATAGCTTCTGGGATTAAAGGTGTGTGCCACCACTGCCTGGCCTCTCTGGCTAGCTAGTGTAGCTTTTGGGATTAAAGGTGTGTGCCACCACTGCTGGGCCTGTATGGCTGACTAGTGTGGCTATATTTGCACTCTGATCGTCAGGCAAGCTTTATTTATTAAAACACAAATAAAATATCGCTATAAATTGGACTGAGAAAACGAACATTAGGATAATAAGGTGATGATTTAAGAAACATAAAAGGTAAAGGCTGTACTGTAAAGGCCGCCTTTCCTGTGTCCCTTAGAGTAAGTAGTGCTTATTGAAGGATTCTTGAGTACGTGGTATTAAAGAAGGGATGTGAGAAGATAATGTGGCCAAGAATCCAGGAGGAAATTTACTTGTTCTTAGTTTGTTCAAGTTTAAAAGTGTGGTTATTTTAATCTTAATTTTGCAGTGTAGCTCCACCTCTTTTAAAAGCTCACTGCATTGGCAGATAGTCGAGCAAAAATTGTTTCTATCATTGCAAAGAGTAGCTCATACACAGAATGAATGTAACTAACTTTTCTCAGAAAGCATATGAATAATTTTGTTCACCCAATATCTCATTAAAGGTACAAAGAAATGTAACATGTGGGCCTGCTTGTCGGGGTTTCTGTCTTCCTACCAGGTCCCACAGCCGGCAAGCCCCAAAGAAAATCACACAGAGATCTCCATAAGTTATAAAACTGATTTGCCCTACTTATTAGCTTTTGTAGCTTGTATTAACCCATTATTCTTATCTATGTTATCCACATTGCTCAGTACCTTTCTCAGTGGGGCAGCTCACATCTTGCTTCTTCGGTGGTCTGAGCAGAACTGGGAGGAATGGGCTTCCTCCTTTTTAGCATTCTCCTGTTCTCATTGTCCTGCCTCTACTTCCTGTCTGGTTGATCCACCTATACTTTTTGCCTGGCCAATCAGTGTTTATTTAAAACATAATTGACAGAATACAGACAATTCTCTCATACCAAAGAAAGATACACACACACACACACACACACACACACACACACGGTTGTTATAGATTATTAAAGATTATCTATCTATCTATCTATCTATCTATCTATCTATCTATCTATCTCCTGAACTAGTGTCAGAATAGTATATAGACTGGAATGTTCAGTATTTCCTAGTATTTAATAGAAAACTGCATATTGTAAACTTTTGTTTAATATTGGGTTTAGGTAATAATTAGCTGTTTATTTTATTTTAACAGGTATCTTTCAGATGAAGGTATTGAAGCGTGTACAAGCTCTCCTGGCAAAGTTAATATAAATGACATCATCCTGATTGCTCTCAATGTAGGTTAAGTTTATTAACTTTTATTAGACCCTTTTTAAAATTAAAGTTGTTCCAATGAAAACTATATCATAAACTATGTTATGATAAATAATATAGAGGAAATCTTTAATTGTTCACCTTTTTAAGTTATAGAGATGTATGTTGAATTTAGTGACCTACTCTTAACTAGTTGTAAATATCAGAGAGAGTACAATGAGAAAGGAAAAGTTCATTAGTTGTAGAATCCATCCTATTTTTTATCAGCTTTGTAATAGAAAGAACTGACGATTCTTTAAAACATTTTTCCACTTAATTTGCATTAAAACTTTAACTGTAGCCTAAATTTATTTAAAAAACTTGATTTGTTTATTTTATCTCAAGGATATGAGTGTTTTGCCTGCCCGTATAAATGTCTGTGTCTGGTGTTCTGGGGAATCAAATGAGGTTGCCAGATCCTCAGGTGGTTGTTAGCTACCATATGGGTACTGGTAACTCCACTGAGCCATCTCTCCACCTTCTATTTCTCCTTCCTAGATGTTTCCTTTATGTTCTGATTGAAAAAATTAAGTGCAGTCTTAATTTATTGAGCACTATTGGTGTTTACTACTTTAACAACACAATATATTATCTCTCTTCAGATATGTATCCATAGAAAGATCTTCCAGATTATCTTAAGGTTTTACTTCTGAGAGGATACCATTTTTATATGGACTGTGTAGTCTTCTCTTTAGCAGAGATGCTGTGATATTAGTAACTAGTTTCTGTTTGAGTTTTGGGTGCAGTGGTTTGCTGAGTTACATGTATTTCTGCATTTTTATAGTTAGCTGTTAATTTCCTGTTTTCTCTTTCTGTGATTGTACAAGCAGGGAAAATATTCCTGCTACAAAGCTGCTGCTGCTTTGCCATCCCTGTGACACCAGTCCCCGCTGTTTCCTTTGCTTTGCTATATTATGAATGTCAGAGCTGTTGGAGTAATTGGTTTTCATGTCTTTGAATATTAAGGTTATATAGGATTTAGTTGTTGTAACATACGGTGTTATTGTAGTTCAAAGCTGTCATTTGGTCTTTGGATTACGACATTAATTTTCAATAAGATCATAATGGATGTAATTTGTTAGAGATTTTGACTAAGAAGAAATGCCTCTCTCTCTTCCTGTTTGCTTTATTGGTACACTAAGCAATACAACCATTGGCTAAATAATTTGAAAATAGTGACTGTCTGCATACATTTTACAATTAGTTAAAGATGAAGATGTTTACTTAATGTTTGTTCATAAGACTGAATTTAGAGATATTTTTCTAATGAGATATTTTTCTATAATTCTATTTTAATAATGGAATGTTTATTTTAGACAGATTTGAGAACAATTGGCAAGAAGTTCCTTCCCAGTGACATCAACGGTGGAAAGGTAGAAAAGGTAAAGAAGGCTGCCTCTCGAGCTGTGCTGGTTGCCGCAGGACATGGAGTGTGCACTGAGTTACTAAACAGAGAGCCTGAGAGGTCACAGTTATAATGCTGTTTTGCTTCATATATAGAACACTATTAAAAGTAGAATTCTGGTGAATTTTAAATTTTAAAAACTTCATTTTTAAATGAATTATATATAAATAAATTTATATTTAAAATCAATTATAAATACATAATATTAACTTGGCATGTAACGCTCATCCTGTTGTTAAAGTGCGGGACAAGTCCCCTTGTCTTTGTTTATGTTTTAGATTCCTTCATAGGTGGTCACTGAGTTTACTCAGTCTGTTTAGGAACATAAAAGTGTAAGACGATTAGGACTTCAGCAGTTCGGCAAAGATGCATGTTTGGTTGCTCTTTTTATTGTGTTTTTTACATAGAGGCGTTCTTACCAATTTATTCAGCTGTCTCATTTTTTAATACGGAAATACCCTTTAAAGATAATCAGGTACAGACGATATTTCCTGCACATTTCTCTTTAGTTTTTTAAATTTTATAATGTATATTGTTATAGTAAAGAAATTAAAATTGCTGCTGGTAATGTTTTGAACTGTTAGTCTAATTTCTTAGCTGCAGAGGGAGTGGAGAGCATGTGGTTACTTGTCCTGCAGGTAGTTCTGTGTAGATTGTCATCGCCACACCTTTCCTTCTGTTTACCTGGAAACTTTTGCTTAGTGTTAGTTTTTAGTGTTGTTTTCTAATGTGTTTTATAGACTCCTCTGCGATTTGTTTACATTTCACTTTTGACTACAAAAATAGTTGTTTTCAGATGTAGTTTCCTAACTGGGTTCCCCTTGGTCCCCAAACTATCCTTATTCCTACCTGAGTTTCCAGCCTGAATATGGAACCTGGTCATTTGCATTTTTTCCCTTTAAGAGGATGTTGGGCTTACTGTCCCAGAAACATCCTTAGAAAACCGCTGCATTATAACTGCAGATTGGGCAGCAATGGTGGCCTGCCCTGATGAGTATAGTAATTACACAAGTGTGCATGCACAACTGTATACTAGTTTTATTAAGAAAATGAGAGCTAGCCGGGTGGTGGTGGCATATGTCTTTAGTTCCAGCACTGGGGAGGGAGATGCAGGCGGATCTCTGAGTTTGAGGCCAGCCTGGTCTACAGAGGGAGTCCCAGGACAGCCAGGGCTAGAAGAAAGAAAGTGAGCTTACTATAATACTGCTTTTTCATTGTCTCTGTCCTTAAGGCTCAGAGCCCGCACTGCCTTGAGCTCACCGGTAGATGGAGGCATTCTTTGTTTTAACTGTTTTCTCAGCACAGTTTTGCTCTTCAAAGTGTATGCAGTATTTTGTAAACGTTTCCTTTGAAAGCAATTGATAACAATTAACAAAAATTTGCAACCTGAAATCTTTGTGATACGTATTATCACTTAATACATCCTTAAATGTGATGCTAGTTTATATATAGAATGAATAGATAAAAGACTCCCTTTCATATGTAATAGAAATTGCTAGATTATTCTTTTTCTGTTCTTCCTTATTGGCTACATTTTCCCCTTTACTAGCTGCTGCTGACGAGATTTAATGCCTCTCACTGTAGGAATGAAAATGTTTTCAAACAGCTTTAATAGAAAATTTTAAAAGCTGATACACAGATTGTACTCATTTTGTTGGCCATTAGTTAGAACTCCACACACTGTATTTGAATACAGTTATATTTAGGCTAAATATTCAAGGGGTATATAGTTGATATGAATTAAAGATCAGTAGAACTCACATACTTTATTTGTACTTTTATTAGAAAGATTTACTACCTAGCATTCCATCCTGTTAATAATGCCTGATTGTTATAAAGACATGATTCTAGAATTATCTTTCATTAATTTGCATATGCTACAGTTCTAGTTTAAAATGTGCTTTATCTTAATCTGTAAATATGCTATAGGGAAATGCTATTTTAATTATTAATCTGCCTATCTTTTACTTTGCTGTGCTAATTATTATGGAAAGTATACTTAAATATGATGCTAATTGATATATAGGATGAATAGATAAAAATAATCCCTTTCAAATGAAATAGAAACTGCTAGATCCTTCTTTTGTTTTGTTTTGTTCTTTTCTCAAAGCCACAGTTTCCCCTTCCTCTCCTCTTTCCAGTCTTTTCCCTGCACATCCCTCTACCCCAGATCCACTTCTCCTGTTTCCTTTCAGAAAAGGGCAGGCATATTAAGTTGCAGTAAGACTAAGCACATCCTCTTGTATTAAGGCTAAATGAGGCAGTGCAGTAGGAGGAAGCAGAAGAGTCAGAGACACCCCCACACCCACTGTTAGGCATGCCATAAGAACATCAAGCTATTCAACCATAATAAATATGCAGAGTGCCTAGGTCAGTCTCATGCACACTCCCTGATAGGTGGTTCAGTCTCTGTAGTCCCCTGTGGGCCCTGATCCTATGGGTTTTCTTGTGGTGTCCCTTGACCTCTCTGGCTCCTATAATCTTTCCTCCCCACTTCCACAGGATTCCCCAAGCTCTGCCTAATGTTGGTCTGTGCCTCTCTGTATCTGCTTACATCAGTTGCTGGATGCAGCCTCCCTGATAATGATTATGTTAGTCTCTGATCTACAAGTATAGCAGAGTAGCTAGATAATTCTTTTTCTGTAGTGTGATTAATAAAAGCTCAGAGACAGATATTGGGGTTCAACCTGAAGACCAGAAAAGCAAAACAGCTAGCTACTGACTTTACTTTGATGTTAGTCTGAAAATGGTGAACCTGCCTCCAGGAAATCTCAGAATGCAACTGAGTCTGAGTGTTGTCTCCTCTCGTTTCATAATCCTCTCTAGTTCTGGGATTAAGGACATGCACCACTACTGCCCAGTTTCTTTGGCAAGCTAGTGTGGCTGCTGGGATCAAAGGTGTGTGACATCACTGCCTGGTCTGTAAGACTGGCCAGTGTGGCTGTTTTACTCCCTCATCTTCAGCCACTACATTTTCATTGCTTATATTTTTTCTTTCACTGGCTGCTTCTGACATGCCATGTAATTGATGGATTTTGGTAGAAAACAATATTTTCTAGTTTTCATCTTATATTAGGAAAGGAAGAAAGGATAGTAAGAGAGGTGAGCAGAAGAAAGGAGTTTGAGAGGGAAACAGAGAGTAACCTAGATTTCATAGTTAGTTCCCAGACATAGCAAACTGGAAAACAACTTTCCAGTATTCTGACCAACATTAAAAAGCAAGTGTATAGTATATGTCTTAATAGGCAGGGGAATCACGTTTCATATTAGGTATGGAAGGGGATGATGTAATAGGAACCAGTAACAGATTAGGAAGATATGAGGACAACCACTGGCCTTACCCAAACCCTATTTCTCTAGATTATTAAGTTTTGTGATTTTTGGCAAATTATTTAATCTTTATGTTCGTATCGTTAAGATATTATTCCCTCATGCCATTGAAGAGATAAGTGATGTTGCACATGAAGTGTTCAGTGCAGCACAGTGCACATGGTGGCTTTGACATACTATGGGCCATTCAGGATGGCGTGTTTGTCTCAGAACTCAAACAGTGCATAAGTGCTGATTGCCTCTGCTCGGTTACTGCGGGCTCCAAGAGAATTCACTGAGAAGCAAGCAAATGGACTCATTTTTGTTGTCTGGATTCAGCCCCAAACCTCCTTCAGCCAGGCTAATCATTGAGGTAGGATCAAAGGTGGCTTGAAGCTGCTCTGACTGATTCTACTGAATTTCTAGCCTGTCTGTGATACTCCCATTTCAAAGAGAGAAAGTCATTTGAAGATTGGGGAACGTTTCCCCAAGTATTTAGAAGCAAGGGAGGTGTGGGGACCATCATCTTTGTAGGAGCATCTCCCATTTGCCTTGCGTGGTTCTTTTAAAAGCCTCCCCTCGGCGTCCTCCTGCCCCTTTGGAAGTTATTCATCAGGCAGAGGCTCATCGTAGTGCAGTGTTCTGGAGCTTTTCAGGAAGACCAGCAATTCTCTTGGGAGGTAGATGAGCGGAGTCTAAATTTCATTTCCCAAAAGGCTGAAGTCTGTGTCGTTGCTGTTATGATTAGTGAGACCAAGATAACATGATTTTCATGATTTGGCAATTTCAGATTAGGAATAAAGTGGAGAGCTAGTAGATTTGGAATCAGGTAAGAAAGGTAGGTTTGCAGTTAGATCTACACATGGAACTGGTTTACTCTGAATTTACAATCCAAGATGTCTTGGGCCTTCAGAAAGACACTGTCATCTGGATTTTTCAACTGAAGTCTTAGTCATTGCTATTATCACTGATTAATTTGGGAGAAAATAGAATTGCAAAAATTGAAATGACTTTATTACTAATTAATATAGCATTTCCCCTTGAGGGTCTTTCTCCTCTAATTCCTCTCTGTGACATTATTTTGAAATTTCATTGTACTCTGGATAGTGTTTGAGCATGACTTAGCTTTCAAGCAGAGACTTCAAACGTGGTGAAGGGGTGGACAGAGATTTTCCTGCAGGCTTCGCAGTCCAGGCCACAGGCTCTAATAGTTCTTCTTTTTCCTCCCTAGGCCCTAAGTTGGAGGCGGTGTATGTTTGTCTGTCTGTCTGTCTGTCTGTCTCTGTCTGTCTGTCTCTCTCTGTCTGTCTGCGTGTGTGAGAGAGAGAGGTGGTGGTATATGTTGTATCTCACACAACTTTTTTTCTGAGCTTTTTTGGGGTAGACTTTGTGACCCGAAGTCTTGGGACAGCTAGTAAGCTAGCAGCACAGAAATTGGAGACCATGGGAAATAATCATAATGTAAATGCAGTAAAATTATTTATTGTTTTTCTCTGTTCAATTTTAAAATTTTATTATTTTCATAGCAAGTTTAAAACAAGGTGTGAATGGTAAATGTAAGATGTGGCTCTGCTTCTTCCTCCAGATCATTGATGCATTGGTCTGGTCCATGGGGGAGGGGGGGCAGAAGTGAGGAACGGGGCTTGGTTAGCTGTGGGTATGGTGGAGATAGCCCTCTGGGAGAGGACTTCAGTGAATCAGCCCAGCTTTATTCCAGAGTATGTAAAATATATAGGATTGGGGAGCCTGGGGACAAAGGCTAATTTGCATTAAGTGGCACAGTCCTATCATAAGGCCTTGTATGTTGGAACAAGATGCTATAGCAGAACTCCCAGTATAAGTCTTAATTAATTACCGTACGTGCAGCAGGGGAGGCTTCTGGAATCAAACTATGCTAATGGTCTCTCTAGAGGCATCCAGGTTTATAGAGAGCTCTCAGTTAAGGTCAGTTCTCTGGGTCCACGGACACTTTCCATAAGGGCAGGTAGAGAGCAGAAAGTCTTGCTGGGGAGTGAGGAGAGGGTATCCTAATGTTGAGCTTTGGAAAAAGCTGTCAGGCCATGATAGACTGCAACCTCTGTCCAACAAGGCCTTCCAACAGCAGGACATGGCCCTGTTTCCAGCTTTGTGACCTGAACAGTTACTCGAGGACTTTTGCACCTTACTGAAGAATCCTAACAGGAAATGTGTTAGGTGTGTGAAACTCTCCTGTTTCACACACTAAATTTAATTTAAAGTTGTTTTCCATCTACTCTGTTAATTTAGTCACATAAGGCTGCTCACTTCAGATGGGGAACCAACAACTAACCAAAGCAGCGATTACACCAAATGTCCAATGAGTTACTGAGAGAGGTATGTGGGGGGGGGGGTTGCTTGCAGGAGCAGGTGTTGACTACCCAACAGGGCTAAAGATGCTCTCTGCATGGCCTGCAGGTGGCTCAGCAGGCTGGTGGCTCAGCAGGCTGGAGAATCTTCTCCAAGCATTGGGACTCACCATTCAGAACAGAGAAGACTCATCTTGGCATCCGTAGCTTTGGGGACCAGCATCATCAATCTTAAGCTTCAGCTCTGAGGGCCTTGTAAGGTGGTTTCCTCTGAGTCTCCTGAGTCTTCCTCCAGGATGGGATGTTTCAACTTGGAGGAAATTGTTACCCAACAGTTCAGTTCAGGAGTTAGTTCTTTTTAACTTGTTGTCCTCCTGCTGACAGCTGCATATGCCTTTTAAAATGCTCAACTGATTGAAGGCTTCAGTTTCACAAGGTGAAGTGACTGGCTCAGAGCCTCAGCGATACCAACGTGAGCCACAAGATGGCAACCTTGCCTTAAAATTCAGAGGGAACCCACGTAGTTCTCATTTAGAGGGTGAATGTTTTTAAGAAGAAAAAACTGGGAAAATGTCCCAATTTTAATTTAAAGTTGTTTTCCATATACTCTGTTAATTTAGTCTTCAGTAAATGATAGCTTATTAGTGTCCCATTTAGTGAATGAGTTATTAAAATTAAACATGTACTTGTATTTTTCAGAAAAATGAATAAAATAAGGAATTTGTGTTTTATTTACTAGGACTTAATAATAAAATTCTTATTATTTAGATCTCTATTCTTCTAAGTGTCTTAAACAAATAAGCTCTGAAAAGGGAAACAACACCAACCACCTTCAGAAGTATGTTCTGTCAGGAGCACACACTGAGCAGTGAAAGGCAGTGACCCTGGAGACTGTGGCTGCCCTGGGGGAAGTGGGAGCTCCGTGTGCTCCCTCCTGTGTCGTTTTCTTAACTACTCAAAGCTGTAGGGACAGTTTGTTTGCCTTGCTATTGTTCTTCCTACTGTGGCTTCTGTTGTTCAGGACTCTCAAGTTTGGGAAACAATTGCAGACATTTTCTGAAGGCTCTAAAATTCCTGAAGGATAGGCATTTCAGACTCTTACAGTAAATATACACCACACTTCTAATCTACACATTTTCCTTGTATTACTACCATTGCTCCCGTTATCTTACTGGTCTTGTATGTGCACATCACTTGAGACTGTGAGAGGATCTGGATTCCAGACAGCTTACCACTTTTGTCTTTCTCGGTCCCTAATGCTTGTGATCCTACGTCCTCCATTATTGGGGCATCAAGGCTGTTTAGAGCTTGTTCTTAGTAAAACCTTCTTTTGCTCTCTTTTTGGTTATTTGCTTGAGAATCTCCCCGGACTAATGTTAGATGATTGGTCTTTATTATCTGTACTCTTAGGAAAAGCAACAATTGCATGAATACAGCTTTTGTTGCTGCAGCACCCAAATGTCATCCAGCTGTAGGCAAACCGCTGTTTAGTCTGTAATTTCTGACTCAGCTGTACCTGCTCCTCTAATCTTCTGACCTCTTTTGCGTCCAGTTACAGACTAATATTCTCATCGCTCTGTGCACCCACGTTTGCTTTCGATGTTAGTTGTGGAATGCACAGTAGAAAAGACTTGCTTGAGTGAGACAGCTCTGTGTTTCATTCTGTTTCTGCACCATGGTCACTGATGGCTTCTGGTAAAGTATTCTTTCCCTGTGCTGTCAGTTTTATTTACACGAGGGTACATCAATGATGCTCATGTACCATGTGTTCCACAGGTGAATTCAACACTGCTGTAAAGCTCCAGCCCTGTCTTCTGCTGTATTGGCTTCATGTTAAATAAGTTACAGCATAGCACTGGAAAATCATTTTTGCTTTTTTTATTCTTTTTTATTTTTTGACATAGTGTTGTCAAATAAATCAGAATAGTTTGGAACTTGCTGTTTAGCTCAGGGTGCACTAAAATTTGTGATCCTCTGGGCCTCAGGCTCCCAGGTACTAGGATTACAGGGGTGCACTACTGCTTTCCCTTCAAGAGTATTGATCTTATTATTTATCTTATTTGTGGTGGTGTTTTATCTGCATGTATATCTGTGTGCCACATGTGTGCCTGGTACCTATGGAGGCCAGAAGAGGGCAGTAGATCTCTTGGAATGGAAGTTACAGATGGTTGTTGCTTGTTAGCCACTGTGGGCACTAGGAATGAAATCTGGATTGTCTGAAAGAGTATCAGTGCTCTTGACAGCGGATCCATCTCCCCAGCCCCAGAAATACTTTATTGTATTCAAACAGGTAAAAAATTATTAAACGTATTCATCTGTTGAGAGAGAGAGAAAAAGAGAGAGAAGAGACAGAGAGAGAATGAGAATGGTTATGTGTGTTTCCCTTGGTGAATGTGTGGAGGTCGGAAGACAACTTTCAGGGCCTCGGACTTGAGCTCTGGTCATCATGCTTTGTGGCCAGTGTTGGGGAATATTATTTTTAGGTGTGTGACTTTTGTTTATGCTACATTTGTTTAACTCTGTAAAGCTGTGATTCTTTGCCTGTCTAAAACAGCTGGTGGTCCTAAGAGTAGTGAGGCAGGAGTAAGGCTAGGCAGAGCTACCAGGCGGAGAGTTAAAAAAAAGAAATGAGGATGAAAAAGAGGGACAGTGAGACAAAAAGGAGAGGAGGACATCAGTGGCCAGCCACAGAGAAAGAAGTAAAGTAAGATGTATAGAAGTAAGAAAGATAAAAGCCCAGAGGCAAAAGGTAGTTGACTTAATTTAAGATAAGAAAAGCTGGCAAGAAACTAGCCAAAGTAAGGCTGGGCATTCACAAGAATAAGCCTTTGTGTATGATTTATTTGCGATCTGAGTGGTGGGTTCCCCCAAAAGACAAAATAATAAAACATCATGCAATATTTTGGTACCCCGTGTTGGTACCAATTATTGTCCTCTTTTTAACTTGTCTTTTAAACTTCAGCTATCCTAGTCAGCAGCTGCAACTCCACCACTATCAGCAGCAGCTAGGTCACAAGCAAGAGCCGCAGCCTGAAGAAATTCTGTTCCCTTAGGCACCGACTCTTTCAAAACTACTAAGAGAACTTATTTAAATCTCTGCTAAAGAATTCAAGATGCTCAGATCTTCCAACTGGAGTGGGAGGGAAATGGCAGGAGGGGAGGAGGTTGTAGTAATAGGGCAGCGGGGCTGCGTTCCTAGCACCCCGGCCGCCTGCTCGGCTAGCTTATGCCCGAAATAACAACATACAAACTGTATTCATTTAAACACCGCTTGGCCCATTTCTATCTAACCTCTTCTAGGCTAATTCTCACATATTAATTTAGCCCATTTCTAATCATCTGTGTTGCGCCCCTAGGTGCGCTTACCGGGAAGATTCTAGCCTATGTCCATCCTGGGTCGGAGCTTCATAGCGTGCGTCTGCCCAGGAGCCAGGAGCATGACGTCTCTCTCAGGCGTCTGCTCCCGAGAGAAGAGCTGTCGAGACTCTGACCTCACTTCCTCTTCCTCCCAGCATTTTGTTCTGTTTACTCCTCCCACCTATCCTCTAACCAATAAAATGGGCCAGGGCAGTTCCTTTATTAGCCAATGACCTTCCTCCATCAGGAGGTGGAAATTCTTAATAAATAAAAAAAAAGAATTCAAGATGCTTCTCTGACAGGCTGAATAGCAAGCAGCTCACCTAGCTGGCCTCCTCATGTCTCCTTGAAGCCCTCATGTTTTTCTTACCCATCTTTATAAACCCTTCTCCACATGACTCCTCCCTACTGCTTCCTGTCAGTTAGTTGCTGACTCAGCCTCTAGTACCACTCAACGAGAAGCCAGCTGCCTTAAATTTTTATTATATCTGGGGTGTGTGTGTGTGTGTGTGTGTGTGTGTGTGTGTCTGAGTGTGTCTGACTGTCTGTCTGTCTCTTCCTGACGCCAAGCAGCTTTTGTAAGTGGCTTTTGTTTCCTCCTCCAACCAGGGAAACACACTACTGTTGGCCCTGCCTTTCTTCTCTGCGTGCATTGCCCTTTTTACTCCCACTCTTTTCTGGATTTCTGAAGCTTTTCCTCCTCCTTCTTGTAGTAACACTCATTTTCCTTTACTTAACTCTTACTGCCTCTCTCAGAAGCCTGCTCTAGTCCACCATCTTGCCCAGAAATAGTACTTGCCTTTTATAGCTGAAAGGCTGAGATAGCTTAGATGAAAGGTTAGACTAGATAAAACTGAATATGTAACACTATTGTTCAGGGTCAACGTTGATTTTTCAGCTTAGTGATTTGCTTGCTTGGGAAATAAAGTATAAATGTCTGCCAACTGTTTTTCATTTCTTTTCTGAAAATATGTATTAATTTTTATGCACAGAAATATTTACTTTAAAAAACCTTACTATTAATGAAAAAATAAACATTTTAAAACTATGGTAATAACTTAAAGATCTATGTAGTAATAATTATCATTTCTATTAAATTTATTTTTCTACATATAAGCAAATTTAACTGTGTTTATCTAGTTTTGCTATCACCATTTTATTATATAAACATTTAGCTTTATAATTAGTTAGTCCATTGATTTATTTTTAATTTGATTGAAGTTGACAAGAGAGAACATTTTTTTTCTCCCTGTCAACACATGTCTTATAGTATCAGATTTAAAATCATTTTAAAAAGGGAGTGTAGAGCCAGGCGGTTGTGGCGCATGCCTCTAATGCCAGAATTCAGGAGGCAGAGACAGATGCATCTCTGTAAGTTCTAGGCCAGCCTGGTCTACAGAGTGAGTTCCAAGACAGTCAAGGCTACACAGAGAAACCTTGTCTCGAAAAACAAAACAAAAAGGAAGTGTAGAAACAAGCCTACCTCACTCCTTGAACTTTCTGTATCTTGCGCTCGGAGCACTGTATTCGTATATATTCTTTAACTAGAAGGTGCAGTTGGTGTGGGAAGGCTGTAAAGTTGATGTGTTTGAGCAGGAAACATTCCTTTGAGCTGCTGCTCTAAGGTGGTATCCCTTACAGTAATGGCAATGTGTTCCTTCCTGACTGCCTGTTCATGTGATGGGGAGGAAACAGGTTTATAGGAACTGGCTAGAGCATGGCCTAGCACACCTTTTGTTACAGGAATCAACTGTTCCTTTAGTGCTTTCATGCCTTGGAACTATCTTAAGGTGGATTCACAAAGTTGTTCTGCAGGTTTCCTGTTTGAAATTTTACCTCTGAATTAGAGAATAATTTCAGTCTTGACTTTAATTGAAGTTATTTTTATGTCATAGTAAATAACCATTAAAAAGAGAAAACAATTGTGTAATTGATATTGTAGCAATGACTAAGAAGTGACTTTTATTCCTTTGTGTGTGACAGCTTGAAGGTCCATGTGTATTACAAATTCAGAAGGTCCGCAATGTCGCTGCACCAAAAGACAATGAGGAGTCGCAGGCTGCACCAAGGATGCTTCGTTTGCAGATGACTGATGGGCATACCAGTTGTACGGCAGTAGAGTTCAGTTATATTTCAAAGATCAGGTGAGTCATATAACTTGTTAAAGAAAAGTTGAAGGTGCTTTACAAGCCTGATTTCATCATAAGAATCTGAATAGGGAGGAATGGAGTCTTTTGTGAATGTTGTACTTTTTCTCAGAAATTGCTCAAATTTTTGTTTCTTTTATCTACCTAGAAGACAGTTAGGGATAAATTATGTTAGTCACTCTTCTCTGTGTTATCTATAAAGGAAATGTAAGATGTGCATGTAAGCCCGACCGTGGTGGCGTGCGCCTTTAGTCCCGAGGCAGAGGCAGGTGGATCTCTGTGAGTTCGAGGCCAGCCTGATCTACAAGAGCTTGTTCCAGGATGGGCTCCAAAGCTACACAGAGAGGCCATGTCTTGAAAATCAAAAACAAAACAAACAAACAAAAAACCAGCAAAAAATGCATGCAAGCATTCCCTCAACTCCTCCCAAATCCACTACCACTCCCTACCCACTCAACTTTTCTTTCCCTTTTTATATTCATGGAGTCTAGTGTTTGCTGCTCATATACATTGGGTTTGGAGCCATCCACTCTAGCTTGGTTGACCTACCAGGGGCCACACTCTTAAAGAAACTCTACTCCCAGCAGCAGCCATCAGCAAGGAGCTTTTCTAATGAGAGTTACACTAATTTAAGTCAATAGGATTATTTAATACTATGTTGTTTTAAGATAGTAGTGGGTTTTCCCATAGGGTTTATGAACTGTCTAGCTACAGGTATTTTGGTCCTGATAATAGCATCAGGTTGGGTTCCAGCTTGTGGTGTGGGCTTTAAATCCATTTATAAAATGGTTAGTTACTCCCGTGGCATGGACGCCACTCTTGGACCAGTGGGCATATTTTGCCAGGTTAGTCATTATTACAGGTTATTATTGTAAATTGTTGACTACACAGCAGGTTAAGACTAATAATTATTATTTTTTCCCTCTGGTACTACATAGCACTTTACAACACTACGAAAGTTAGCCAGTAGGAGTTACAGATATTTAGAGATACAACTCTTAAGATGTATAAAGATTAGTAGAAAGATGAGAGTGTGTTCCTATCAATGTTTGCAGAGGTTTCTGTCCCGCCTGGTCCCGCAATAGACACACAAAAACTATATTATTTAAATCACTGCTTGGCCTGTTAGCTCTAGCTTCTTATTGACTAACTCTCACATCTTATATTAACCTGCTTCTTTTAATCTGTGTATTGCCGCATGAATGTGGCTTACCAGCAAGGTCACCGAGTGTCTTTCTCCCGTTGGGCTACATGGCTTCTCAAGGACTCCACCTTTTTTCTCCCAGCATTAATTTTTTTGTTTTCCTGCCTAGCTCTATTCTACCCTATCACAGGCCAAAGCAATTTCTTTATTCATTAACCAATAAAAGCAACACATAGACAGCAGAAAGACTTCCCACACCATTTATCAAGGTAGTTTGAACACTGCTTTCTGAAGAAAGAACTTTTCTTGTATATTTGTAAGCTTTTTTATTCTTTTTTTTGAGTCATTGTATATGGTCTTGTTTGCTACTTTGGTTCCTCTGAGCTTTTTTACTCAGTGTAAATTCCTAAAGAATGCTTTTTTTTCTAAGCAAGTTTATAGTCTTTACCATACACTGTATTCCATTCCCTTTTTGTGGAGAGTCCAAAGATAAAGTTAAATTTTACTTCCTAGTAGCTGATACAATAACAATATAGGCATATAGACATGTAATTATTTTCCTGGAGCCCAGAGAAATATGGCAACTTGGGGTAGATGGGAGTTTGATTTGAAATATGAATGGTTGGTTTTGAGAGAGGTGAATTTTTGCTGCTCTAGTCCGGGACATGAACCTGGGAGAGGGAAGGTCCCCAAAATGAAGCAGGCTAAAGTCTCACGTGGTAGCCAACTTTATTCAGAGCATCAGAAGGCTCTTTTCTGAGGCTTAGGCAAGCTTGTAAGAATTTAGGCTGTCTACAGACCCAAGGGCAACTGGTGCTTGACAACATTTTTAAATAACAAAAGCGAGATGATGGGCCACAGAACATAAACCCAGTACCAGGACACCTGGGAGGGCTCCAAAGCACATTTCAAGAACAGCCTTTGTTATGGAGGAACAGAGGTTACAAGACTCTTGTTTACTTAGTTTTCTCAAAACTCTCAGAAATCTCCTACTGCCTCACTCACAGACTGTGCTCCAACAGTGACTGACTGGCCTGTGTTGCTCTTGGGGAGGGCACAGGTCTGTTTGGTAGAGCTTAGGGATTTGGAATAGTTGGGGTGATGCAAGCAGTCTTCACTGATACTGCTTTCCTTCGGTCTGTTTCAGCCTTTGGTAGAGGAGGGACCCTCCTGAGATGATAAATGGGTAAATGTTTATCAAAAGTGTTGAGTTTTATACAAGGGCTAAACGGGGAGGTGGCTTAGCTACCTAGTGATTGCATTGCCTTCTTTTTGAAGAGAAGGATTCCTATTTGTGGAAAATAGTCTTTCCTCCTTGACAGATTCGGTGCAGCCCTTCCAAGGGCTCAAGGGTGACACGGAAGGCTGACTTGCTAAGGAATGCACATTTTTCTGCTTTTCCTCTGTAACTTTTCTCTGCCCAATGCCATCTGCTGTCCTTTTCTGTTGGATTTATTGTGGTTTAACAGCTAAATTTTTTACATGCTCATTCACTCATTCTTGAAGCAGCCTGTGTTCCTTTGCGATCACAGAAATGACAGCATGCAAAACTGTTCTTTCATGGGGATAATTTAGAAGAGTTTTAATGTTTGGGTAGTGGTTGCCTTAGGAGAAAGGTGAAACAACTCTCTAGATAGGATAAACCAGATGCAGGGCTGTGCTGTGCTGCCTCAATGGGCTGTGTATTTCTCTAGGCATTTCTAGCCTTCCATCTCCTGTACAGTCCTCCACGGTTTTTGGTTTTGTTTGTTTGTAATTACAATGAAGAAACAGTAAAAATATGTTGGGGTGCCAAAGAAGTAGTTAGTAAATCAAAATGTACTCTCTAAATAAGAGTTAATTATGATAGTGAAGTCAATGAAGTAAAAAGTAGAATGTAATTTTAATTTTGTAGCAATAAAATTGTAATTTAATCTAGTGGGATTCTATCAGTTGTTTTTATAAAAATTTAAGTCCATTCTCAAATTATTTGACATTAAGGAAAGTTTCGGGAGGATGTAGCCATCTAATAACACAAAGTTAATCATTTGCTTTTATATTTTCTGTTTTCTTTGATATTTATTTATCTGATATTTACCTTTTTATTGTTTGATTTCTACAGTTCCCTATATTCATAATTTCGTGTGCTGGTTTTATTGATTTGTTAGAAATTATTGGCTGAAACTTCTTTTCAAGAAAAAAATAGATCAGTAGTATAATTAGTGCTTTCTTTGGCTATAAAAGGGCATCAACCTATGGTCCGTGGTGCCTTTTGCTTTGATTCATTCAGAAATGAAGAAATGATGAACTGCAGAGTTATTGAATCTGTATTTGCTGATTGCCTGGAATTGGTAAAAGCTTGTTAGTGTAATTGTGTTGCTCATAGTAACTGCTGATCTTGAAGATAGGGCATTGTTCACAGTGGCTGCACTTCTGACATGGAGCTCTATATGGGTGAGGTTAGGCAAGGCTGTGACTAGCTGTTCTGTCAGTGTTGAATTATGACAGGAATTTTCAACTAGTGAGCCGCAGAACACTTTTAATGGCTTTATTGAGATAGAATTGATAATAATGCAGTGATACACATATTAGACATATTTGATACATGGAACAGTATGTAATCTATCTTACCCTGTAAGGGTTCTTTGAAGCTTGAGAAATAGACATATTCTTACTTCTTTTTGCTAATGATTTTTAGTAGCTGTCCTTTGAAGGATTGTGGTATTAACCCTCACTGATTTGAAGTTGCATATGTCTGCATGCCCTTCAACTGTGAATAACGAAACCATTGCAGGCTAACTTTCTAATTCCCCCCGTGTTTCGTGGCAGATTGTGTTAGGAGTCCTATTTGAGAGCTTCTCTCTTGCTGTATGTGAGCTGGAGTGCACTTCATATCTGTGCTTTCAAACCAATGTGATGAAGTGGATTTCATCCTGTATTCCCTTCAGCAAAGTTGTGGGAAGATAAACATCTTGTCTCTGTTTTTTGTGCAAGAATTTGTGGTGTAATGTTCACTAATTGATTAACCCAAATGATTAACACTGGCTTTTTTTTTTTTTTTTTTTTTTTTTTTAGAAAAGACTTGTTGCAGTTAGTACTTATATACTTCCTAGTTGGCGTATAAATTTTTTTTAAGTTCTTATATAAGTAATTTCTCATGTTTTGTCTTTAAGTAGATGACTAACAAAAAGGGGTTTTGTAGATTACGGTAACTCATGTGAATGTTAAATTTCTATGTTTATTGCTGGTTAGATATCTTTTTCTACATTAAAATTTAATTTAATAATGGTATATTTTTGCCATGTATAGCAAAAGTTAGAACAAAGAGAGGGAGATAAGTGTTTATAGATGGTAGAGTAGAGAAGTGCTTCCCTGGCTGGAGAGATGTCCCAATGGTTTAAAGCACTGGGTATTTTTCCAGTTCAGTTGTGGGTTCAATTCCCAGCACTGACAACGATGGCTCACAACCATCTGTAACTCCAGTTCCCAGGGCCCTAGTTCCATATATGCAGGCAAAACACTCACACACATAAAGTGAAAATCAATCTTAGACAGGAAAAGAAAACTGCTCTCCCTTTCCTTACTGCAGCTTTGTGTGGTTTGATTGTTTGCGTCCACATTTGCTTTAACTTATGGAAACCAAGTTCATTTTGTTCTATACTTGGTCTTTATTAACGTGACTCATTTATACTTTATAGCTAATCCCCCTGGAAACTGGTTTAGATGTCAGTGCATTTTGGTTACGTCATAAGATACGTCATTTTCATATTGTGGAGGAGTATCAATGCAGCTTTAACTCCTAACTCCTTTTGGTTTTCTTCTGCGTCAGTCTGAACACACCGCCTGGCACGAAAGTGAGGCTCTCGGGCGTCGTTGACGTGAAGAATGGATTCCTGCTCCTGACTGACTCTAACACCACAGTTCTTGGTGGTGAGGTGGAACATCTGATTGACAAGTGGGAGTTACAGAGAGTAAGTGTGCAGTAAGAATGGCTCAGACTGTTGGCACGCCAGGCTTTCTGACTGTTCTCGAGGAACGTGTCCCAAAACGAGTGGTAGCCTTAGTCTTTTGTGCCAGAAATACGAAGCTAAAACACGATGATCTTAGAGCAACTGTCTACTATGATTTCACCACAATCTTCCTCGAAAGCAGGTGAAAATTTTCAGTACTTGTTATATTTCTTTTTCTTGCTTTAAATGTTCTTTTTACAGTATCTTGGCAGGTTTGAAACTTTTCAGATAAGAGAAGGATATTTTAAAGTCAGATCAATGGTTATATAATTTTCCAACTTCCCAGCAATAATCATTTCACTTAAAACTATCAAATTAGCGAAGAACTTACTCATTCTAACACAAAGACACACAGACACACACTCACACATTCTCTCCCATGTTAAACCGATTCACTTTCTTTCTCTATGAACTTGGCTGTTTTACTTTCTCTTAGACATGTAATATTACAGTATTTGTTCTTTTGTGTCTGGCTTATTCTGTGTGAGTAATATGTGTCAGAATTTCTCTCCTTTATAGGCTCAGTAGTATTCTGTTGTTCATAGCACATTTTGTTTATTCATCTGTTAGCGGGCATTAATGTTCCTATCTTTTGCTCACTGTAAAAATGGTACTGTGAATATGAGCATGCAAATAATAGCTCCTCCCAGTTCTTTTGTATGCACACTTGTCAGATTGCTGGGTTATATGCTAATTCTGCTTTTATTCTTTTAGTAAGGTTCTGACTTGTCCACTAGTTATTTTCTCATAGTAAATCTTGTATGTGAAATGGAGCCTCTTGGTTTTTGTGTGCATCTCTCCAAGGCTTAGTGTCACTGGGTCTCCTCTCCTGAGGTTGTTGTTGATTACTGAACTCCCTATGCTGTGCTTTCTACATTGTACATCCAAGCAGAAGCCATGGCTTACTTCTTCCCTTAGGAATAGCAGTCTTATACTACATGTTGTGCTGGGTTTAGTACAGTTGTAATCATTGTGTGTAAAGGGAGATTAGGTCTGGCTCCTTTTACCTTCATCAGTGCAAGAAATAGAAGTCCTCTAACCTGTTTTTGATTTTTCACGCCAACAAGAGCTGTTAATTTATGTTAGCCTTTAGAGGAAGTTTTAGTAGAAATTGAAATGATTTATAGCTGTTTGCATAATCCCTTCCTTGTAACTAAATAGAAACTGAGAAAAGGACCCCTAGATAGTCTTATATTTGTGCCATGCTTATTTTTTTTTAATTAAAGAGATTGACAACTCACGTGTAGATTGTGAAGAGTATGCCATCCCTGTACCACTTTTATTATACTTTTCTCATTAAACTGATATTATAGTTGCCATTAGCCTTATTACTCAATCTGTAATTTACATGAACTGTGTAAGAGCGTTTACATAATTCAGGAACTCTGGAATATGTTTAAAATGTATATGATGGATTTTTAAAAATAATTTGAGACTCTTACTTTGTATTTTCATCACAACGTCTGTAATGGTAATTTTTTTAAAATGCACAAGTTGAAAGTTTAGAAGATATATTTAATAACAATAGCTTTATGGTGCATGTTAACACCTTCAGTAGGAAGGAGAGCTGAATGGGATCCTTTTAAGTTTCCCTTGGCCCTGTAGAGGCCTTCACAGTATGAGAAAGTGCTTTTGCTGAAGACAGTTTTCTGCCCATTTTCACAATACATTGTTCTCTAATTCTAATTAGGCAAGCTTGAAAATAAAACTGGAACTGGTAAGAGTTTGGAAGCTTGTGTCTTTTAAATGATAGTCAGAGGCTATGCAGTGGCTCAGAAGGTAAAGGTGTTTGCCTTTAAGCCTCATAACTTGAGTTTGATTCCCAGGATCCACATGGGAGGAAAGGGAAAATTGACCCATGCAAGTTGTCCTCTGTACTTCATATACTTATGCGTGTGTGTTTGTATCTGCCTGCACATATGCACACATAATATAACAAAACTTTTAAAGAACCCAGTTGGTTGATTATCTCTTCAACATCTGAATTGATGTAAGAGAGTTTGACAAATTTTTACTGAGCAACTTTCCATATTATGAACTATAGTAGTATGATGTTTGAAGTACTAGAAATTGCCTTTACCAATAATGATTTTTATTTAGTAAATATTATCTCTAAAAACTTCATTCTTGTAGAACTATTCAAGGCATTATTAGTCTATAGGTTATGTGCTTCAATGTTAAATTGTTCTTGCCAGAGTTTATTTTTGTGAATTGACTATATTTTGAGGAGGTCTCTTTTCTCCAAAGGACAACAGCTTGAAAAATATTTCTGAAAATTAAACTTGAATGTATTTTGGTCAGGAGAGTTGAGGAATGACCTTTGCCAGGTTACTGAAGTAAAGAATACAGAATTGCATGTTTTGTAGTTTGAAATACCATAAAGAAGGCTGTTGTGTCCTAAGATTCTATGTTAAGCAGTGCATCCCCGGTGTATTTGCATGTTCCTGGTGTGCTTATGTGTGTGATTTATGCTTTATGACTGCTTATGTTTTTAAACAGAGCTTATCAAAACATAATAGAAGCAATATTGGAACTGAAGGTGGTCCACCTCCTTTTCTGCCTTTTGGACAGGTAAGGACTTTCTTCTGGTCCGTTACTCAGTCAGGAAAGAATGTTCTTCGTTGTACTCAAGCTGTGTGCTGTTTTGTGCTATTTACTCAGACGCTGTGGAGTTACATGGAAATATGAAGGACAAGGAATTTAATAATTTTGCTACCCCAAAGATAGAAGCAATTAAGAATTATGTACAAGAACAAATTATAGCTAACTATAATAGGTTAATGGAAAACAAGTTTTTAAAAATGAGAATTTTAAAAGTAAAGAGATAAAAAATATGCGAAAATTTTCCTCTAAATTCTTTTCTTCAACCTCTATCCAATTCTTCATGTCAGTTGGAAACTTAATTTTACTTCTAGCTGATGTTTTCAATTACAGTAGCCAGATTCTTCTTCTATAGAACCTAAATAATCCAATGTTTAGTCCTTAATTTTTAACCATTTCTCAGTTTTCTATTGCTATAACACAAACACTGTGACCAAGGCAACTTTTAGAAGAAAAATTTAATTGGGGCTTCCAGTTTGAGAGGGTGAATTCTTGGCTCTCATGGAGGGAAGGAAGCACAGTAGCAAGCGGATTAGCATGGTGTCACAGGCTTCCATTTTGATCTATTAGCATGAGGCAGAGAACACTAGCTGGGAATGGCCTGGACTTTAGAGACCTCAAAGCCCACCCCCAGTGACACACTTCCTCCAACAAGGCCAGGTCTCCTAATCCTTCCCCAGCAGTTCTACCAACTGGGTACTGAGCATTAAGGCATGTGAGCCCATGGGGGCATTCTCATTAAACTGCCTGACCTTTCCTACTGCAGAGGAACTTGGAGGGTGGTCTTGAGTTGGCCTGGGTCTTGTGTCTCCCTTCCTGTACACAGCCATTAGCTGTGTTCTAGCAGACTCCTCCACATGAGGAGGCCGACAGGAATCCCTGTGTCTCTTGACCTTGCCTTTTTTGCCACCACCAAAGTTTTGAACTGTATTTACTTTGTACTTTTCTTAGAGAATGCTGGCTAAAGTGAAGGTGAATTGGGGACACAAAAGTAGGCAGTTGACACCAACATTTTATTTTGTATTTTGTTTTATTTGGATTTTCTTTGAAATTTTGGTATTAAAAAGATATCTTAATTGGCATACCAACTAAGTATCTTTTTAATACCAAAATTTCAAACAAAGCCCAAAATAATTTTTGTGAGCTATACTCAGATTTAAATTAGAGTAATTCCTGCTTCACATGCATTTTTTTAAGTATATAAAAAGCATGATCCCGTGCCCTTTTTTAAAGATAAAAATGTTAATAACATTCTGCCTACAATAAAAGAGACAGTGAAATTATTATAGTAACTTACATTTGAAGGTAATAATTGACATATCTGTAAAAATTTACTTTTTTCTGAAACATTTATAGAATTTCTTTCTTAAATTACTTATGATATAAAAAATGACTTTCCCCCCCTAGAGATACTTACTGATTTAATTTTTGTCCATAATTTGAAATGTGAATTGCAGTTTTATATGGTAGGAAGTATAGGAAAGGGTTTAGTTTCAATGGTAGTGTTTTATTTTTTTTTCATTCTGAATAGGCCTTATGCAGCATCCCCCAGCATGGTAGGTGGGTTAAGATGGTGATGCTGGCTGTGTGGTGATATATAAATAGCTGTTTACTGTGGAGGAAGCACACTGTATTTGTGTATCACACTTGAGGGAATTTCCTCTTCTCCCCTTCCTTCTTGTTAATGAGCTGCAAAAACCCAGTCAATGTAGAGGACCTGTAGAGGTGTGGATGAGAGTTCAGGGGCTGTTTCCAGACAGAGACACATGCCATTATTAAATTATGAGATTAAAAATCAAAACTAAAAAAAACCAAACACATTTGTATCTTAATTGGCACAGAGAACATACTTTTAGTCTTTGCTACAAGGTCAGATGCATTTTGTTAACATGTTAGCAAGTGTCTGATTTATGGATATTTTAGTGTAATGTGGAAATTGAACTCTTAGTTACAAAATCAAATTTACATGGTTTTAGTTCATGTAGAGACCTTGAAATCTACAGCTGTTTTAAAGTTATTACCTTAAAATGAAACTTGGGTCTTGCATCCCAGTATGTTTTGTAAGTATGTGGCCTCATTCCGGTAATGTATGTGTACACACACATACACAAGGTCACACAAACATGTATAAATGCATGTGCGTGTGCACATACGTAGAGAAAAAAAATCTAGCTTATATTTATTTAAAAGTTATGTTGTAATCATCTTCCCATTGTTTTTTTAATCTGTTGGATGGAGTGGTATTTTGCTTTTACCAATGATAAGAAATATAAACATTTCTTTTGAAGAACTAGTTCTTTCTATAAAGAACTATAATTTCTTTTGGAAATCCTGAATCATATGAATTTATTTTCCCAGAAGTGTTCATCTAATGTCCAGGTGGATAGCAGAGAACTTGATCGAAGAAAGACGTTGCAAGTTTCAATGCCCGTCAAGCCTACAAATGATAATGATGAATTTGAAAAGCAAAGAACGGCTGCAATTGCAGAGGTCGCAAAGAGCAAAGAAGTAAGATAACTTCCCCAAATTTCTCTCATTGCATTCTCTTTAATTGTTCATGGCCATTACTGCTTTTCACATAACTAGTCCCCAAGAATCCTTACTTTGCTCTCGTTACGTATTGTAGAAGAGGAAGAATGCCATCTTCCCCTGGGGATTTAAGCCTGCCTGTTGGATTTGTATGTTCTTTTTCCAAGTCGTCTTGGAAGTTCTAGTAAATATTTCTATTAGCAAGTCATCCATCCTTGTGCCTCCTTTTATTTCTTAATGAAATAACACACTTTTCTTTTACATCCTAGTAGAGGATTTCTTGTTTTTAGTTGAGCTAGT
Source organism: Microtus oregoni (assembly GCF_018167655.1). Classification (NCBI taxonomy): domain Eukaryota; kingdom Metazoa; phylum Chordata; class Mammalia; order Rodentia; family Cricetidae; genus Microtus; species Microtus oregoni. Next base: position 24,705,695 of record NW_024543060.1, read on the forward strand.
TATCATTTAATATAAAAATATTCTACCTCTATAATACCTGCTTCTAAAAATTAAAGCTTCTGAGGACTGAATTATGATCATTTAATGTGTTAGAAATATGTCTTGTTATCTTATTTTTATGTTAATTAGTTATAGCAAATGTTAATCATAGGACTATGTATGTTTTTATAATGAACTCATTTACGTGCATATACCCACCCATTCTCTTACACTATGGTTAGCTAAATAGTTTTGAATTTCTTGCTTACTTGGACTAGCTTTTTTTCTCTGATTGATTTTTTTCCAGATTTTGTTATGAACTTTTGTGTTTGTTGGTTAAATTTTTTTATTCATTAAAATTGAAATTTCCTGCATTCAGAATGTAATAAAGGTTTATGAATAATCACTTTTCTATTTAGTTTCAATTGATATTCAATTGTCCTTCCTCTTTCTTTCTATCTCCTGTTTAGAGTAGGGCTGAACACAAAGCCTCTGAAATTGGGCAGGCCAGAGCATGTCCTGCTGATTGTCTTGAATTGAATGATGAACTTTTGTGCCCAATTTGCTTCATCTGTGAAATTTAGGAGCCGTGAACTGTCATGAATGTTGTAGGGTTTATAACTGGTCAACTCAAAACATCTACAACTGCCCCTACACACTGCACAAATTATGACACTCCTTTGTGACAGTAATCACTAGTGTTGGAATTCTAAAGTGTGCTCTTCAGTCGAAGGCACTTATATGCATTAAATGTATTTTATATGAAATATTTTAAATTTCCCCCAAAATATTAAATGATGCTATAAATTTTAAAATTTAGAAGATGCTTGGAACCTTTTTCATTGGTTCCAAGCTTTCTTCCTAAGGCTTTATTTGAAGTTACAAATGCCTATATATTGGGCTATATAGTTAGCATTATAATGTACTTCAGATTTTATATTATAATGGCTCATATGTTTTCTTCACAGCTTTCAAGGACTGAAACATTCCAAAACCCAATTTGTTTATGAGATTGTTGAAGTTAGTTAACTCAGGCTTTGTCCAGTATTACTCAAAAGCAATTTATAGAGTAAACCAATATGTAGCATATGGATGATCTAAATTGTAAATAACAATGCATATCAATAAGTTTCACACAGCAGCTTCATTTATCGGCCTAATTAGGTAATGATAATGGAATTTGATTGATGGTTTGAAGAAGGTCAGCTATGTGTTAAATTAAGGGGAATGATCCATGGAAAAACGAAAGCTACAGAAAAGAGCAGAAATAGAAAACAGCAAGGTGGTTCTTGGATGAAGGAGAAGCTGAGGTAGCGGAAAAGGAGAGATAACCAAGGTCAATTGCAATTCAAACTGCAGTTTAAAACTGTTGAAAGACAAACTGATGTACTTCTCAGAAATCACAAGCTTTTGCACATCTTGCTCACAGCAATAATGTCAGCCAACGGGTATCTGAAAGGGTTTCTTCTGGTTGCTTCATTGAGACTGGCCATAGAGAAGGAAGATTGCAATTGTAGACAGAACGGGAGAGTACTGAATTGATTCAGGAGAAGAAGTGGTACAGATAGCATCTCCATAGGTGGAACAAAATTGCTTGTTTCAGAAAATTTGAAATTAGGGAGAACTTCTGAGAGATAAAGGACATTGTATCAGAGGAGATGTAAAGAATGACTATAAAGAATTTAATGTTTTATGAAATATAGCACTCAGAAAAATATTATATAGTTACGATTTTTCTTTCAATGATGTTAGTGATCAGCCGTGGATATTTTTCAGCCATGATACTCTATCTTTCCAGTTAGTTTATGGTCTGTTTTTTTCCATAATTATTTTGAAAAGACAAAAATTAAGATTAAATCAAATTTCAAATTTATATACTTTTTTTGGTTTTTCGAGACCAAATATGTAGACTCAGACTTTATATGTTGTTTGAAAGGAAATACATATACAATGAATGTAGTTAATGAATTAATAAACAGATTTTGCTCTTGCATTCGTGGCATTCTTTCTAAGTTTATATAATGATACCATCAGACTGTGACATATTTTAATTGATTACTGGTCAGTTTAGTACTTTGTTCAGAATAACCTTGTCTTGTATTTGGTTCTAGGGCCTGAATCCAAGACATACTCAAATATTTTGCTAGAGTAATTTGGGCAACTAATTTTTATGATGTTTATATCATCTTATTTCAGTCTGTATTGATGAACAGCTAGGTTTGTTTTGATGATTTAAGTAAAATCTTGTTTTTTTTTTTTAATGCCCTGCCCGGACTTGTAGAAAGAAAATATTATGGCTTATAGATGTTTATGCTCTATGCTATTTTTAGGTACTTATTATTTTATTTTTACTTGTGAAAAATAATTAAGTTTTTGTCTTTTTTATTTTTCTTTTATCTAAAGACTAAGACGTTTGGAGGAGGTGGAGGTGGTGCCAGAAGTAATCTCAATATGGGTGCTGTCAGTCACCGAAGTAGGGAAGTTGTACCGAAGGAAAGGCCTTCCAAATCAGAGAGCAAGCATGAAGGTGTCTATAGAGAGCTGGTAAGCATGGCAGTCAGCCACAGGCAAATATACTGTGCTTTGAATATCCTCAATCTTTCATCAGATGTTATTTTCTTTGCATTTTTGTTGAGGTGCTATGTAAATTATGTTTCTTATAATAGATGGGAAGTATATAATTTTTCCATTTTTTATCATGAAAATTAATGAGGTCATTTTTGATTACCATTTTATTTCCCTAAGAACTTATTCTAATATAGCATAAACTATTTATTTTTTGTAATTTCTTTTTTGATTTTCAATGGAACTTTATTATAGTACAGATTCTTCCTGACTATTAGTGTAGAAGCAGTAAGTTGGAATGTTGTTTGACTGTGGCAGTTTTTCCCTAGCTATTGTTGACTTTTGCTGACCTGTGTAGACATTCTCTGCTGGACCTGGGATCTAAGGACCTGAAAGAATGGAGTGGATCACAGTGTAATGCTGTAGATGATTTTGGTTCACTTTCAGTGTACTTTTATACACGAGTGTAACAAAGAAAGCAATGATCCAAGAAAGCTTCTTAGTTCAGAAAAACATGATCAGAAAAAAAAAAAAACATAAATAAGTGCCAGTGAGGACATACTAAATATTGGCCAAGTAGCCCTTTCCCAGAGCATTCTCAGGAAAGATCAATGTAAACACATTTGCCTCTCCTGTACTACAGATTATTTGGGAAAGCACAAAAGCATGGGAGAAGGCCATATCCTGATTTGGGACAGCAGTCAGCATATCCTTTCACATGATTTGATTCTATAGCTATGTTCTGACATTCAACAAGAATAAACATGTCTTATGAATTGAAGGTAAATGTTTAACCCAGGAGGCCCAAAATCACAAAATGCACCTGATGTAAAAAACCCTCTGCTTTTTCCCTGGAGGCTCTCACAGGTCCCAAGACATTGCTCACCAATGGGTTCCAATAGCTATGAACAAAATTTTGAGTTAAAAGACATACTGTAATTAAAATGGATATCTGACTTTGTGTACAGTTTTTACTGTAGCTTTTTCTTCATTCTTTGCAGGTAGATGAGAAAGCTCTGAAGCACATAACAGAAATGGGCTTCAGTAAGGAAGCGTCGAGGCAAGCACTTATGGATAATGCCAACAACTTGGAAGCCGCATTGAATGTACTCCTAAACAGCAATAAACAGAAACCCGTTGTGGGTCCACCTCCTAGAGGTACAGTTCATGTGCCAGCAGATAAGTGATGGGCCAAGGCTGAGGTTTATGCTGTGAGGGCTGTAATACTAGATAACAGTGTGGTTCTTAGGAGCATGAAGCTGGGAGCCATAGACGTAGTTGGGGGCTGCTTCCCATGAGTGTCTTATCTCTGTATAAACTGTGTCTAATAGCAGAGTTGTGACAAGAGAGACTGTGATTTATACTACCTTCTTCTAGGAGTTATTTCTAGAGCTGTGCCATTTTTACAGAAACTTACCAGTCTCTGAACTCCCCAAATCAACAAACAGAACCTTTTACTTGGTTTCACGCTTTAATTGTCACATCTTAAAGTGGTATCATTTGAGTAAAAGATTGGGAAATAGCCATATGCATATGAATAAATTACCATACATATGCAATTAATACAGTGGTATTCTAAATATTATGTGAATTTGTGAGATACCTTTAAGATCGAGTAGTGTTTACAAAGCTTTGTTATGCACAGCCATAATTATGCTAAGCTTGAGTAACTCAACATTACTTTTTTTGTAGAAAGAAAATACATTTTAAGTTAAAATCTTTTTAAATTAAAATGACACATATTTATTTCAAATCTGAGACCCATGTTCATTTGGACAGATCATCTTAAAGATTAAAGGTGCCTCTTAATAGCTTTATTTAAAGCATTTTTGCTGGACAAGAAATAGAATTCACTAAAGACGATAAGAAGAAATGCATATACAATTGTATTTACTAGATTGATGGTTCTGTTTAGTGTGGTTTCTCCTTTTGCTTTTCACACATTATACATGTATGTATGTGCTTTTAAACCTTAAGGTAGAGGGAAAGGCAGGGGTCGCTCACGATCTGAAGATGAAGAGGACCTAGGAAATGCAAGGCCGTCAGCACCAAGCACATTATTTGATTTCTTGGAATCTAAAATGGGAACTTTGAATGTGGAAGGTAGGCTAATTTAAAATAGATTTTAAAATATATCAGTTTCTTTAAAAACTTATCTCATTTGTCATTGTACAAAATGATATCTATTCTGAATGGTTGTTAGAATTTTTGTAGCAAATTTTGTTTCACAAAAACACAGAAAGTTTTAGTTGTTACACTACGAAAAAACACCAGTTTTCCTTTGCTCCTAACTGTGTATTGAGGAATACCAGCAAACCCTGCACCCACAGCCCTAAGAGACCAGAGCCAGGTGTGTAAATAGGTGGTGGTGGTGGTGGTGGAAAAGTCGCTGCAGCACAGCTTATGTCACCTGCATCATTGTGCAATTGGACTGTTTCTTTCTCTCCGTGTGTACATATTTTATGAGAATGTTCCTGAGAGTGTGCTTTCTGTAATATTTCTTCACATGGGGTACTGTAATGAGTACTATAAATACTGGAAGAAGAAGTAAGTATATTAGCTATGTTTATATTAGCTATATATTTACAAGTATAGGATATGCTAAATGTTTTCAAATATTATTTTAAAAAGATTAAAATCAACTTTTCTTTCAGGTTTGTTAATTCTGCCAAATAAATTTAAAAGCAAAGTGCTTTTAATATAAAATTTAAGTAAGTGTATTTTATGAAAACCAGGGTTTATCACTAGATTTTATATTTTATACATATATTTTATAGATTATATATATTTCCTAGAAAACATACTGTAGTGTTTGAACAGTCCCTGTTTGACATAGAAAATTTGTAAGGGTAACAGAGGAGAGAAGAGAGCAGTGTTTGCTCATTTAAGACTGATAACTTAGTTTTCCATCGCTGTGTAACAAAGACTACAGAGTCTGTAGCTAAGGTTTTGGGGGTGTAGAGTTGTGAGCTAACCCAGTGTCAAGCTTCTCTTACAGGCTTGCTTGCTGTGAGCTGTAACATCATTCTTTGTAGGTCGAGGACTGATATGTTTTTTTTCTTGCTCCTTATTCCTGGGGCTGCTGTCAACTTCTGCAAGCAGCCTTCACATTATGCGAGGACAAATCTTAGGCAACATGACATGGTTTTGCTTCTACATAGTCAGCAGAGGAATGACTCTTTGCTGCATCTTCACATCTGTCCTGACTGACTTCTTAGTGTCCTTTCAGTACCCACTAGGACCTCTCTTGATGCCTCTTATCCCTGACTCCTGTATTCGCATCTTATGGTGACTCCTAAATCATGAGTTTGGTTTTCTGTTTCTTTTTGTTGAATTGAATATATAACTCATCTGTGATTTGGCATATGGAAATGAAATTTTATTGTAGTTTATAAGTATGCCAGATCATATCTGATTATCATATTAAGATTTCTTCTGCTAAGTCCTCTTATTTTTGCTCATTTTAAAGTTCATATTAACTAAATAATAATATTCACTAAGTAACGATTAAATCCTCTTTAATAAGTATTTCTAAGCTCCTTTGTTTTGTCTCAAATGACAGTATGTTTGCAGGCATATTTATAATCTGTAATAATGTTTAGTCCTTTATTTGAAAGCTTTATTGCTAAAATAAGGCCTACTGGTTGTTTTGAATGGGTTGGGCAATGCTTTAATCAGGCTGATGAGAAAGTACTGCTGATTTACTGTATCGTTATTGTTAATATTGGCTGAGCAGACACTGAGTCCATCAACTGCAGCTTTCTGTCCCACACTCTAATGATGCTGACACCATACAGAAGAGATCCATTATTCCACACTTCAGTGTAAACAGATGCACAATAAATGAATACATTTGTAGACAGAAGTTATGATGGATACAGTGAAGACAGCAAGATTGATGGGAGAGCTTGATTTGCAGTGGCCATCAAGTGTATTTTTTTTCTTAACATACTGTTCTATTAATCTTTCTCTTGTTAATTTACTTTCTTGTTAAGTGACAATATTCTTAAGTGACCTGGGGTGTATAGGAAAGAACAGTCGAGACAATTGACTGAACTGGTTTTCAGGTATTTTACAGCTTCATTGTTTCCTTTTAATTGGAATTAATGCCCAGAATATATTACTCGGAATTCTTTCAGAAATCTTACATTTTAGATTAGATATTTGCAGATAATAGGAAATGTTGAACATTTTTCTTAGGGGCATCTAAAACGCTTTTCAGAATAGTCTTCCTAACACTTAATGGATAGCTGTCTTGTGAAGAATGTTATGATCCTATGGTTTGTTTTAAGTTCATCTTGACATCATTGTTTGGGTCTTGAAGAAGCTGACACTATGAGGATTAGTTGTAATTCACTGGTATACAGATTTGGAGCTTCAGAAACACCTTTGTGAGTAGGAGGAATAGCAAGTTAGCACTTGCTCAGTATGTGTGAGGCCCTGAGTTCAATTTCTAATAACACACACACACACACACACACACACACATGTAACACACACACACGTAACACATGCCACACACATGTAACACATGCCACACACACGTAACATACACCACACACACATGTAACATACACCACACACACATGTAACATACACCACACACACATGTAACATACACCACAAATGTAACATATACCACACTCATATACATACATCATTGAATAATGGAGCTTTTCTTAGTATTTGTGTTTTGTTTCAGTTCAGTTCAAGCTGTCTTTGGATAGTGTTTAATTTAGGATTTCCAAACGTCAGTATTTAGCTTAGCAAATATCCTGGTTTGGTTTCTAGTGCTGTGATGAACACCTTACACAAGTAACTTGGAGAAAAAGGATTTATTTAATCTTAGAGTTCACTGTGTATTATGAAGGGAAATCAGGGCAGGAACTCAGTGTAGGAACCTGGAGGCAGGAGGTGAAGCAAAGCTACAAAAACTGCTGTTCCTGGCTTGCTCACTCACCCCGCTTCCTTTATAAGGACCTCACGCGCAGTGAGCTGGGTTCCCCCATTGCAATCAGTAATCAAGAAAACCTCTTACAGACTTGCCTACAGGCCAGTGTGATGGAGACATTTCCTTATTGAGATTCCTTCTTTCCAGATATGTGTAGGCTTGCGTCAAGCTGACAAAACCCAGCCCACTTAGCAAATTTTGTCTTGGATGGTCTTCTTATGTCATATTGGTTATGCTATTCTAAAGCAAAGTTGTGAAACCCCAAACACTATAAAATATGCATCTTTTTGAGTTATGACATAGTGCTGTAATGCTGAAGATTTTATATCAGACTTCATATGGTAGACAACAGTCAAAATGTAGGCATGCTAAACGCACTGGGATATTTATTTGTATCTATAGCCCATCCCAAGTCATATTATCAGGATAAAATGTGAACTACAAATATTCCCAAGTATTTTGTTTGAGGATTATTGAACATGTCAGATTTTGTAGTGTTTCAAATTTATTGAGCGAACATCCTCCTTTAAGTGTAAGACGTGTGTGTGTCAAATTTAATACAGGTTTTTAATACATTTACTTTCAGATCATATGCAATTCCTCTCGAAGAGCCAAGTGTACTATCATTTCTTAAATTTTACGTTTAAATATTCCATCCGAAGTAACTGATCGTTTCTTAGGAAATGTCTTCCAGCATTAGCTTTAAAAGCCTTTTTTCAGAACAGGCAGCTGAACCCAGGGCTTCATGCGTACTTGGCAAGTGCTTGAAAGCTGAGCTTCATCTCCAGCCTTTGATGGACTGTGACCTGGAAGTGTCAGACACATAAATGCTGTCCTCCTTAGGGTGTTTCTCAGGGTCTTTTATCACACAATAGAACATCTAGTTTCTTGTGATTTCCAGCCTGCACATTTTAGAAATCTTAATTATTTTATATGCATTGCCTGTGTGGATATTTCCTTAAACTAGTAATTTAGCTAGCACTAAGCTACACACATCTCCAGAATTTACTAGCAATCAAACCCCAAAAGGACTTAGATTTTTAAGTCTATAAAACACCTTGAAAAGAAATTGTATAGGTCTGTGAGTTCCCTCCGGACTGTGGTTTCATTAGCATACTATTAGCTGTACTCTTAATTCAAAATGGTCCAAATATTCTTCTGAATTTTGAAAATTTTCTGTATGGATGTTACGTATCGAATAGTTGAATATTAGTTACCTGAAGAAGATTGCCCCTGCTGAACACCTGCACAGGGGTGGCACCACCCATAGTGAGTTGGGCCTTCTCATAGCAATCATTAATCAAGAAAACTTCTCACTAAATTTACATCATTTTGTTTTGTGGTATAATATCTAATTAATTTTCCTTGATATTTTATTAAATATGGATTTATTTTCTCAGAATGCTAAAAACACAGTCTTTTCTTTCATTTTTACTCGTCTAAGATTTTCTTTTCTATAAAAAATGATGGATGCTATTTACTGAGAACTGCTGTGTTCTTGGAACCGTGCTAAAGGCTTACCAACACTAAATGATGTTATGATTTCCATGCGACAGATAAGCATGCTGGAAGAGAGAAAATGTCTCACTTCAAAGAGTTAAAGAACTGGGGTTTTGATATTTTTTTTTTTGTTGTTGATACATAACTTCTCTGACTTGGCATTCTGAGCAGCTGTTTACTTGGGGAGGAAGAGCAGTAGAGTTCAACTTTGGCACATGATGAGTTTGTAAGACCAATGATGTGGTCAAGCAAGCAGTTGCGTTTAGAGATCAAGTCAAGGTAGAGAAGCAGCAAAGGCGGCTGAGCGAGAGTGCTGGCTCTCAGAAGTCCCAGACGGTCAGCGGAGGCCCAATTCTTTGATTTTGCTGATAATATGGTTTAAATACTCCTTCGGTGTCTGATTTCAGGCTGTCAGCCATGGAAAACTAGCTCATACACTTTTGTGACTATTCAATAATCAGCTTTTGTGAGATGTTTGAGCTGAATCCCGCATACCGCTGATTACACTGCTCAAAAGTGGTGAAGTGGCGGGTCCAGAACACAAGCCAGGGAATCCCATAGATGGAGTGCTGCATAGACAGTGGAAACAATATTTCCAGAACAGCGTATTCAGTCTAGCATGGAAGTTTTATAATAGGTGGATTAGTTTTCTGCTTTCTCTGACCAAGCAGCTTACAGGAAGAGGAGTTGTTTTGTCTCAGTCTGCAGGTGGACACTGCCACGGAAGCATGTCTGCAAGAGCAGCAGTGTTGGACAGTTTGCTCATATCTGGGCTGCACAGAAGGGGGAGAGCCTGGGGATGCTCGTGCCCTGCTGACTTTCCGTTTGCCTTTTCATGTAATGCAGACCACAGCTGTTAGGATGGAGCTACTCACAGCTATGGTGGGCCTCCCCTCAGTTAAGCCTCTAGAGACAGCCTTAGTGGTCCTTCTAGAGTTGTACCTCACAAATTCCCTAGGTTTTTCTTAATCCAACAATTTAACAGCCAAAATTAGCCATCACATACAGGTTTAGATTGGTGGATTTTTTTATTGATGACTCTGAAATATTTTTTTATGATTTGTTTTATTATTTTTATTTTATGTGTATGTGCATATGTGTTTGCGTGAGTGTTGTGTGTGTACCTGCAAGGACCGGAGGAATTCATTGGATCCCGTAGAACATAGTTACAGGTGGCTGTGGGCTAAGTCATCTAGAAGAGTACCAGGTACTCTTTACTGCCCAACCTTCTCTTAACCTCCCCATACAATATTTTTAAAAGGTTTTATTGTTCATAAAGTATTTATAAAATGTACATGATGATTTAATAACTACTTGTACTTGCATCTTTGGTAGGAACAGTAGTTTCTGACCTTACAGTTTATAATCTAAGTCAGAATCAGAAAATAGATTTGCAGAAGAGATATGTTTAATAGAGGAAACAATAACTATTAAACATATTTTTAGAGTAGGATCTTAAGATCATCCTAAAATGTACTCAATACTTTAAGGGTTTGTACAAAATATCCTAATTTGTACAGCTGAAAAAAGTTGAGATTTTTGAGATGTCAATGTGTGTGTGTGTAGTGTGTAATGTATATATGCCTGCTACAGAGTACTGTGCATCTGCTGGAATATATACTATATACTCCTCAGTTTACACCATCTTCTGTAATCAGTATCTTAAATGATTTGTGTGTACTGTGCAAAAATTGTTGAAGCTATTCTACTTGGTTCAGCTTTCACATTAGTAACCTGATGAACTGGTCCTGGACTGAAAGGGCAATGTTATCAGACCATATGTAAATATTGTTTTTGAATTTCATTTTTCTCAATCTACATTGATGTTCTTGTCGCTAAGATAGCTTTGTATTTTACTGGCATGTTTTGTTGTTATATTGAAAAAAATTGGTTTTGTCTTGCTTTAGTTTAGTTTGCAGATTTCAAGAATATGTATCTTAAGGAGAATATTAAATATGAAATTATTGTGCTCTTGACCCTGGAAAATATACCCAGCTCAGAAGGATAACTATATGTTATTCTTTGGGTTTACTTTCTTATTTAACTTCTCTAGAATCATGAATTATAGGCTCAATGTCCTTTATTAATGGCTAGAATCCACTTATGAGTGAGTACATACCATATTCATCCTTTTGGGTCTGGGTTACCTCACTCAGGATAGTGTTTTCTATTTCATCAATTTGCATGCAAAATTCAAGATGTCATTGTTTTTTACTGCTGAGTAGAACTCTAATGTGTATATGTGTCACACCTTCTTTATCCATTCTTCTATTGAGGGGCACCTGGGTTGTTTCCAGGTTCTGGCTATTACAAATAGTACTGCTGTGAACATAGATGAGCAAATGCTTTTGTAGTATAATTGGGCATCTCTTGGGTGTATTCCCAATAGTGGAATTGCTGGGTCCTGAGGTAGGTTGACTCTCAGTTTCCTGAGAAACTGCCACACTGATTTCCAAAGTGGTTGCACAAGTTTGCATTCCCACCAACAATGGATGAGTGTTCCCCTTATTCCACATCCTCTCCAGCATAGGCTATCATTGGTGTTTTTTATTTTAGCTATTCTGACAGGTGTAAGATGGTACAGGGATTGCATTTCCCTGATCGCTAAGGAGGTTGAGCACGACCTTAAGTGTCTTTTGGCCGTTTGAACTTCTTCTGTTGAGAATTCTCTCTTCAGTTCAGTACCCCATTTTTTAATTGTGTTAAAGACAAAAAGGCATCCTACTGATTGGGAGAAGATCTTCACTAACCCCACATCAGGCAAAGGTCTGATCTCCAAAATATATAAAGAACTCAAAAAACTAGACATTAATACTCAGCTCAGAAGAACAGATGATGTAATTCATTTTAGAAGGTACTAGAGAGTGGTTTGGTTTATTAATTCCAAATATTAACTTGGGGCTTACTGTGTGCTGGACACTGTTAGATTAGAGGTGTAGCAAACAAAAGAGAAGTCAGAGATCTTAGAGGAGTCTGTCTTAATCTCCAGAGTTAGGAAGATGTTGCTTTTAGAGTGAGTTCGGAGCTTAGACCTGAAGAAAAGCCGGAGGGAAGAGGCCCGGAGTGTATGCAGACATTGTGCAGGCCTGGGTGCGTGAGTGAGCATCCTGAATGGAAACTGCTTAGGACAGGCTCTTTGCTCCAGAACACAAAGTCGTGTGTCAGAGTGGCTGTTGGTAACTCAGGGGGAGGCAGCAGAACTGGGGCTATCAGTAGCAATCAAATGTTCCTCATTGTTTCAGTATTTAGGTGTGGAATTGTGATATACTCATATTCATGTGATGTGTAGAGAGAAACGAAGGGGGAAGAATCAGCTCAGGTCCCCAAAAGATGTGTTCTCACTTAACACAGAATTATTCAGCTAGTACTTTTTTAAATATCTTCGGCAAACAAAAACAAAAAGAAAATAAAACAAACAAATAAAAAAACCAACTTTTACAATAATCCAGAGTTTTATGAGAAATTTCTAAAAATAACTTGTGGTTATTAATGATTTAAAGTGAGTAGCTTGATTGCAAGGGGAGGAACCTGATAGCGTGAATATATGAGCTGTGTGACGATAGGCCCTTGTCCTTGATCAGCCTTTTCAGCTTCCTTAGCTGTAAAATGGAGGGCTATTATATCTTTAGCCTAAAGTAAATTTATTTGGTTTTTATATACATAGGGAAGTTCTGTGGACCGAATTATTTATTTTTTTACATCTGCAAGCAACACCAGCATCGTGTGCATCTTGAGCCTGGCCTAACTGTTGGAATTGCTGTCTATTACACTGTTTTTCAGAATGGTCATGATTTATTAATTCATAGTAACAATGATCTGCTTTATAACTCCCTAATAATGGAGTTTTACTTCTTAAGAAAGTTTGGTACATTAAAATTTTAATAAGTATGTTCATCTTAAGCTTAGTGTTTAGTTTAATGTGTATCATACCTTTGATAGAATTTAATGAGCCTAGGAAAATAATGTATATTTTTAATAATTAATGAAGGCCTAAAAGAAATGCTAATTTATGTGTAATCACTTTTTCTGGATTTTGTGTCTTTACTTGACATTAATGAGTATCAATTTGAGGATATTGGAACACAGTACTTTTCTGTTTGGAAGCAGTAAAAGTGATGATATTTTTAGTTAGATATCATGAAATTCCTGTGTGCTTTCTCTCCTTGGAATTTTCTGTTTTGCTTATGCTGCATTCTTTATTCCTTAGGGCTTAACTAAAACATAGGACACAACTTCTGTTAGTCTTATCATAATAGTTTATTTCCTTTGAGATCTTTACTTTCAAGTCACACCACTTTCTGCATCGATGTTTGTTGCTGCCCTCTTCCCATTGTAAGTGACTGTCACAGGAGGGTTGTGGCTCTTTCCTACTGTTTCATCTGTAGTGACTAGGGCAGTGCTGATACCATCTATGGTCAGTATTCACTTATTGCCACGACTATCTGAAAGAATTAAAGAAGTAAGCACCATTATGCTAGTTTTTTACATCAGACAACTGCTCAGGGATAAGACTGGGATTAATTCCAATGATCGCTATAATTCCAAATGACTATATATATTTCCAAGTTGAGTCTTCTCAATTCTGTGCTAAGGGTTACTTCTTAGATAAAGAAACTGAAGTGCGGGCTGGAGAGATGGCTCAGCGGTTAAGAGCATTGCCTGCTCTTCCAAAGGTCCTGAGTTCAATTCCCAGCAACCACATTGGTGGCTCACAACCATCCATAATGAGGTCTGGTGCCCTCTTCTGGCCTTCAGACATACATACAGACAGAATATTGTATACATAATAAATAAATATTAAAAGAAAAAGAAACTGAAGTGCTTGTGAGTTTGTCCAAGATATGACTAGTAAGCAGGAGATGCATGTAAGAGAGGGACTTTAGAAACGTCGTGTTTTACTATGCTCGTCTTTTCCATACTCACCTGTACCAAGTCTAAATCTACTGTAGTGTGCTTTAATGTTCTCCTCACCTTGAGAAGGCAGAACAGAAGATGGGATTTTCTCCTTTACCCTTAGCCTAGCAGAAGTGAAAGCATTAAACAAGTAATTTAAACTTGGGGCATTGTTTCATTTCCAATGTTTTCAGTAATTTTTTGAGCAAATATTTATTGAGTATCTCCAGTCTAGGGTTGGAAAACACTGGAGAAAACAGTTCTGAATAAGACCCAGACAGACTCCGCCTTCAAATAAAGACACCAAGTATATATATTCCTAAACATATAAAACAATCTGCTCAGTCCATATATGTATGTGTATGTATGTATGCATGAATGAATGAACATCTAAAGAGGCCATGAATTTGAGTGGTGGTGGTGGGGTACACAGGAGTGATTGGAAGGAAGAAAGAGAAAATTTATGTAATTATATTTTAACTTCAAAAAATAAAGAGTAAATTATTGAGGGTTATTTAAAGCTTTTATAATAAAACAAATAAATACGTCAGAGTAAAGGAATAGAAATACATGGAGCACTAGCTGAATGAGGCAGCTATGCTCACTGACTTGGAAAGATGCCACAAAGTACAGCTAATCTCAAAGTAGACGCAGCCCCTTAGTGAAGAACAGAAGCATTTTGTTGTTGTTTATGGAAATGTGCACAGAGATTCTGTGCATTATATTAAAAAGTAACCTCTGAGATCTTAGCAGTGGCTGTGTGTGAAGTTAGGATTACATCATCATTTCTGTAGTGATAGGATTGTAAGAGTTTTTAGTTTCCAAATATTTAAGAGTATCTTCTAGTTCTAGTTCTATTTGCCGACAAACTTTACAACAGTTGAATAATACTCCATTGTATGAATATACTACATTTCGTTACCCACTCCTCTGCTGACGTTCGTCTACACTGATTCTAATTTATGACTATTATGAATAGATCAGCAATGAACATGTTTGAGCAAGTGTTACTGGGGTTGGATGAAGTATCCTTTGGGTGTATGTCCAGGAGTGGCATAGCTGGATCTTGAGATAGATTGATTCCCATCTTCCTGAGAAATAGCCAAATTGATTTCCATAATAGGCTATGAAAGCATGCACCCAGCCAGCAAAGGATGAATGTTTCCTTTTTTCCACATCCTAGCCAGCCATTTACGTTATGATCTTAGCCTTTTTGACAGGTGTGAGATGAGATCTCAGAGTAGCTTTGATCTGCATTTCCATGTTGACGTAGCTGTAGAACATTTAAATGTTTCTCAGTCTTCTGAGTCTCCTCTTTTGAGAATTTTCTGGCTATATCTCTCTCCCATTTTAAAAATTAGCTTGTTTTTTTGATACCTAATTTTTTGAGTTCTCTATATATTTTAGGTAGTAGTTCTCTATTGGATGTATAGTTGTGTTGGAACATGGTCCATGAATGTAGTCATGTGAGGAAAATTGTGAGTGCTTATAACAAACTTCAATAACACAAGACACTTAGCATCATCAACTTCAGCTTTTGCTCTTTGGTATTACTCTTTTAACCGATTTTAAAAGCTCATGAATTTATTCTTTCTTACCCATAAAAGTATATTGGCATTTTTATTATTGAAGTTGTGCTGTTTGGTATATCACAGTTTGGATTTCTGATTCTTTATAAGAGTGGCAGAAAACACCTGGATTCTGACTACAAAACTGAAGCCATGTCTCCCTGCTGTTGTTCTATTTCTGCTGCTGCTTCTTTTTAAACAAGATATTGTTTATTTAAAATTCCCTTGCTCTACATTGGATAATTGAATATGTGCATCTTATTTATTCAATAACTAGCTCAGTTTTCAGCTTACTTGCTTTCTACTTAACTTTGTTACTTAGCTGCCTACAATAGAATTGATTCTGTTTAAAGAAGAACCTCCTTTACTTGCATGCTATTTTGTTTTGAAGTAAAATAGTTTTAATGTGTGTGTACGTGCACTGAAGTAGGTATATATATGCACATATACACAGTGTAGTCTTTTAAAAGGACATTTTTTCAATGGGTTTAATTCTCACGAAATATTCCTATTTTTTTTAGGTGAGTTCTTTTATAAATTTACCTTTATGTCATTGTGATAATGAAAATGTAGTGTGTGTTCTTTGTTAGTAAAATTTCTTTTTTATGTTATCATTTATATTCAATACTTAGAGATAATATTTTGACAGTTAAATGTAATGACATTTCCTCTTCACTGTTTTGCAGTTTTCTAAGCTTGTTTATTTCTTAAAGATGATAAACTACCTTGGAATTTCTTGTGCATATTTTTTGAATTGTGTGTTTGATATAAGAACACTGGTGTGTGGGCATGATGGAGTAAATAAATTGAATTGTTAAGTGCTTGTACAAACAGATCAGAAAGTATAGAAAGTTTTTTAAAAGACAGGACCTAGAGCTAAGGGAGATTGTGGTATTTTTAGTCATGCAGTTTTTTTTTATACCTTTTAACACCAGTTGCAGACTAGAAAGTTTTGCTTTTTTTGTTTTTTCTTTCAGAATGGAGATCTAATCATCTCATGGCCATAAAATCTAGTTGTACCTTCTTTCTATGTATTTATCTAGCCTCTATCTTTAACCCAAGCACTAAGTTACTCTCATGATAACCTGCTTTTTTCTAATGATTTTTGACCATCATAGATATCAGTGACGCTGACTAAAATAGTTTAAGAAGGAAAAAAAATTCTAAACATAGCAAATTTAAAATCTTATTCCCCAAATATATTTTCATATCTTGCTGATGGCAAATCAACTGTCTTCATATTTGATTTATTTTAGCAACAAAATTTTTCTTGGTTTACACTGCAGGAAGCCTTACCCTGTGCTGTTAGTTCAGCATCCGTGTGTTTCTGCATTCTGATAATGTGTGAAGACTGCTTGTGTAGCACACCCAGATTACTAATCTGGTCACTCTGCTTTGTTCTCTGACATGCTTGTCATGTGTGTCACAAGTAGTTCCTCTTCCCAAAATTTTTATTCCTAGAAAACACATAATGTTAGCAAAAAGTCTCCAGAACAGTTTAAGGGCTGGAGAGATGACTCAGCAGTTGAGTACATGCTGCTTTTCCAATGCACCTGAATTCAGTTCGCAGCGCTCATAGCAGGTGGCTCATAACTGTTTGCAATTCCAGTTCCAGGGATCTGGCCTATGCGGGCACACCCCACCACACTACACACACACACACACACACACACACACACACACCTTTTTAAATTAAGTATAATTGTTAAAATGAGACATTTGAATAGGTTTATAAGGTTGGAATTCTTGGGGAAAGTTTTTCTTAAATATAGTTGGCAAGTATTTGAAGTCTTGGGTATTTCTTTTTGTCATAATTAATAGGTTGGCCTGTATGTAGAAGCTTACCTAGAAAATAATTCATTTTACTTTAAATGTCAAGTCCAATGGATTTGCTTTGATGAGTTTTCTTATATTTGCTTTTTTGTCTTGCCATTTTGAATCTCGATTTATGGTCTGTGACTTAGAATTTTTAAACGTGTTCTTTATTCTTGTTGACCTAAGCAGTTTTCTTCTAGTGAGTGTTGGAAACATAGAGACATACTAAATTGGCATTTAATATCTGGAGAGCAATGAGGGTAGTTTTTTTGCAGTGCTAGAAATAGGTCAACCAAATGTCATTAGTGCTCATCTTTGGGAATGTGTTGACCCTAAGAAATATACAAGGGCCTGAATCTTGACAGTGACTTATGTCAAAACAAACAAAAGAAAAAACCAAATAAGTTCATCAAAGATAAATCACTTTATTTGGTAATATTGTAGTCATTTTTTGAAACAACAGAAGAAAGTATATGTATCTTTATTTAACATAAGATAAATGTGCAGCTGCTAACCTGCTTTTATCTTGATCTGCATCATCACTTTAGTTTTCTAATGTGCTAACCAGGAAGACCTCATGACCAATAAACAGAACTCAGAAGAAGCCATGAGTTAAGGTAACAAGGTTTGAAGATAGGAGATGTTCAAATACTAACCTTCTACCAATATAATTTAGGAATTTTCAAATAAGCAACAATCTACTCTGTCTTCATCCTAATAATCATGTGCTTCTGCCTTTTAGAACCAAAGTCACAACCACAGCACCTTCATCAAGGACAGCACAGAGTGTCAAATACTGAACAAAATGGGATAAAAGATAGCAATCAATCAAAACATCTTCCTCGAAACGATACCAGGCAGCCGAGAAATGAGAAACCTCCTCGTTTTCAAAGAGACACCCCCAATTCGAAGTCAGCCTTAGAAAGCAGTGTGTTATCTAGAAACAGAGGCTCTGAAAGACCAGGTGGTTCTTCTGGTCCTGAAGTGTGGGCAGAAGAGAGGATCAAGTGCGATAGACCATATTATAGATATGACAGAACTAAAGACGCTTCATATCCATTAAGTTCTCAGCACAATGATGGCGCTTTTAGAAAAAGAGATAACTCTATGCAAAACAGATCAGGAAGAGGTCCATTGTATACAGAGGCAAAAGAAAACCCACTTCCTCAAGAATTCATAGACTATAATAATCAAAAACGTGGGAAAAGAGAAAACCAAACAGGTAATCCTGATCATTTTTATGACAGGAAATCACGGACAATGAATAATGAAGCTTTTAGTGGTCTAAAAATTGAAAAACATTTTAGTGTAAATACTGATTACCAAAATCCTGTTCGAAGTAATAGTTTTGTTGCTGTTCCAAATGGAGAGACAGAAATGCCACTGAAAGGAAGACGCGTAGGACCAATTAAGCCAACAGGACCTGTCACAACTGTGTCCTATGATGATAAAGTATTTTATAATAGTGGGCCTAAAAGAAGATCTGGGCCAATTAAGCCTGAGAAGGTGATAGAATCATCTATTCCTGTGGAGTATGCAAAGATGTGGAAACCTGGAGATGAGTGTTTTGCACTTTATTGGGAAGACAACAAGGTATGACTGTTTCAGATACAGTGCTCTGTAACATACTATGTAATGTTCTGATGGTACTCTGTAGAAATTGTCATCTGTATGTCTTATTCTGTAATCATACCTGTTTGGGGCCTTTAAAGAGATTTACAGATGTGTAATTCATAAAAGAAAAAATATTTAACATTTATGTGGGTACTTGGAATTTGCTTATCTTACATATGAGAGCCATATCAAAATGATTAAACAGTTTAGCTCTGTTTCACTTATCATTTGCTAAATGATAGATGTTTAGTTTCTTGCAGATTTTACTGATGGGGGGAGGATCATTTCAGTGGTACAAAGTTATTGCAAATTTTTATTTAAAAATATATACTGTAAAAAAAGAGGAAATCATATAAGCTAGTTTTTCTTTTTAAACCTTGCAACAAATAAATGAATAGTTACTAGTTGGCTAAAAGGGGAAGGAAGAATTGGGCAGAAAAGAAGACAGGGGAAAAAGTCAAGTGGTAAGAATCTGGTGAGAGAGCCGGGCGATGGTGGCGCACGCCTTTAATCCCAGCACTCGGGAGGCAGAGACAGGCGGATCTCTGTGAGTTCGAGACCAGCCTGGTCTACAGAGCTAGTTCCAGGACAGGCTCCAAAGCCACAGAGAAACCCTGTCTCGGAAAAAAAAAAAAAATCTGGTGAGAGCTGGGAGACAGGTGAGCACAGAAAGGGAAGAGAACCCAGAATGTTACTTGTTTTTTAACTTTGTTGGTTCATTGAAAATTTTGTGTCATGTTTGATTATATTTGCTACCCATCCCAACTCCTTTCAGATCCACTCCTTGTTCCCTACCCATCCAACTTTGTGTTTTGTTTTCAAAATGTATTATTTAAATTTTCTTATACTCATCAAGTCCAATTTGTGCTGCCCATATAGTCGCAGATGTGGGGACACTGACTGTAGCACGGTCTACTTCCCAGGGTACAGTTTAAGAGAAAACGGACTCCACCTCTCTCAGCAGCTCGCAGCTACCAGCACTCCTCTGTGAGGAGGGGACTTAGCACTCCTCCCCCTTCCCTTCTGTGACATAGTCTGACTTCAGCTTGCTCGGGCCTTGTGCTTGCTGTCACAAGCACTGTGAGTGGGACGTGTCCCTGCTAGGCCCAGAAAACATTTTTTCCATGTAGTCATCCACTGCCTCGGCTCTAACACTATTTCTGCCCTCTCTCCCATTGTGGTCCTTGAGCCATGGGGGAAGGGGCTGCGATATAGATGTCCCGTTTAGAACTCAACATTCCATTATCATTCTCTGCACCGTGACTGGTTGTGGGTGTCTTTGTTAGTTACCCTCTGCTGCAAATAGAAGCTTCTCTGATGTGAGTTGGTAGATGGGTGTAACAACCAGTCTGTCAGATGGTTTCATACCATGGCCATTAAGCTGAATGACAGGAGTAGTAGGTTCTAACACAGGGACTATGACCTCTCCAGCCACAGGTTCTTGGTCCAGATCGTGGTACCAGCTATGGGCTTCAACTTGTGAGGTGGGCCTTAAGTCCAATTAGAAAGTGGCTGCTTATGCTCATTATGTTCATGCCCCTGTTGTACCATTGGGCATGTCCTGTCAAAGCAGTCATTATTCCTGTTGGCAGGATTCATGTCTGAATAAGACTGATGCTTCCTTTTCTCCTCTAGTAGTGCGCCTAGTACCTTTCAGAACTCTGAAAGCTAGCCAGTAGGAATGAAGCTCTCAGGTTAGCACTAGCTTGCTCTCTATCTCCATATACTGTGCCTTCAGTATGTACTCTTCAGCTGGAGCATATCATTGTGGCAATACCTTGTATTGTGTAGAGTCTACGGGAACTCTCTGGTTAACAACTCCAAAAGAGGTAACCCACTCTTGGTATATATAGGGCTTTTTGTTTGTTAGCTTGTAAATGCCTTCTCAGGGCATTGTCACCCTGTTATAGGCTAGCTCTATTTAATCTCAAACTCTCTGTCTCCCCCTCTCTCCCCCTCCCCCCATGTGCGTCTGTGTGTGTGCTTTGAAGCTTCTACAGAATAGTAGCAGGTTTATATATGACTGTTTCTAAAGGTCTTTATTATTTATCCCTTGTTCCCTCCTCGACCCTGTCCTCCCATTCCCACCCAATTTAACTTTTTCTGTTCAATTATTTTTCTATCTGTCTTTCCTTCTAACATTCTCCCTCCCCTTACTAATTTCCTAGCCTCTTTGGCATTCCAATTGAAGCATGCATACCTGCAGATATAAAGCTCATATTCATAAATGAAACACTTGTCTTTTTCAGTCTGGGTTACCTTCATTTCCCTGTATATTTCATAATTTTGTTTTTCTGAACAGCTAAGCAATATTCCATTGTGTAAATATAACACATTTTCCTTATCCATTCATCGGTTGATAGACATCTAGGCTGCCTCTTCCTGGCTGTTGTGAATAGAGCATCAGTGAAAATGGATGAGCAGGTATCACTAGAGTAGGGTACAGAATCATCTTTGTTTATTTTCAAAAGTGATGTAGCTGGATCGTGTGGAAGATCTATTTTCAGTTTTTTAGGACCTGCTACAGATTTCCACAGTGACTGTACCAGGTTGTTTCTTGACCATTTTCATTTCATTTTTTGAGAACTCTGTTTAGTTCCATCTCCATTTTACAATGGAATTTTAATCTTTAAACGACTGTGCCAATAGCTCATGCTTGGAGTGGGATAGTATGCCTAACTTATTTTTTCCTTCCTGGGATTTGGTGTGGTCTAAGCTCACATAAGTTTTATACAAGCTGTCACAACTGCTGTGAGTTCATACACTGCCCTGCTGGGTCCAGAAGATAATCTTTGCCTATTATCATCCACTACCGTACTTTTTCTACTCCTTGCAGCTTGGGAAGCCAGTTACAGTGTTTGTGTTTCCTTTAGGGCTAAGCATTCTGCAGTCTTGAACTCTCTGAACCTTGGCCAGTGGTGGGTCACTGTGTCAATTACCATCTACTACAAAAAGATTTTTTTTTTGATTGTTCATGGGTTCTTTAATAAGGTGAGGAGAGGGATTAAAAGGTTCTTAGAATCAGATTGAAAGGAAAACACAATTTACAAGATCCTTTGTGATATAATGAAGGTAGTTTTAGGAGGGAATCCATAGGTATAGATATTTACATTTTAAAATCAGTCAAGTGATGCATCCAATGATCTTAGGAAAATAAGAACAAACCCAGCCCCAAATTGGTAGAAATAATAAAAATCAGGGCAAGAAAAAAATCAATGAAGTAGAGAGCAAGAGGGGAAAAAACTATCAACAAAGTAAAAATTTGTCTCTTCAGAAAGATAAGACTGACAAACCCTTGGCCAAAAGTAAGCAAAAGAAAGAACTCACATTAATAAAACTAGAGATGGGAAGGGGACCTTACAATTGTCAGAAGGATGGTGTGCATGCACAAGTAATCTTTTTAAAAAGTGCAAACTGGATTCAATAATAGCATATTAATATCATAGTGGTGATCACACTGGTTTCATCCTAGGGATACAATGATAGTGCAACAGATACATATAAATAAACATAGCAGCACATGTCTTAGTTAGGGTTGCTATTGCAGTGAAGAGGCACAGTGTGTTATTATTTTACTGACCTTCCCTGTCAACTGAGGATAGGCAGGGGCAGGAAGAAAGGGTTGGTGGATAGGAAATATCTTGTCCCTTACTGCCACAAGCTAATGCCACTGTGTCCCTCCCTCTTCGACTCACTGATACATATACCCCTAGAAACGCATGAGCATCACCTCTCTCTTACCTTACAAAAAGATTTTTGATTGATCTATGAAGTATAACAATTAAGAAATTGTTTTGATACTGTGTCCATTTAGCAGCATGTTATTGCTTTTGGTTGAATGCCTTTTTCATATTATTAATCCTACAATCCATGAGCACGAGAGTTTTTTCCTTCTTCTGGTATCTTCTTTAATTTCTGTTTTCAATAACTTAGGTTTTCATCATGTAAGTCTTTCACTTTGTTGGCTAGATTTATTCTAATATATTCTATTTGAGAAAAATTTAGTCATTTTATGTTTATGAGTCTGCATATATGTATGTGCACCATGTGTGTGCCTGGTGCCCATGGAGGTCAGTCAGAAGAGGGGTGTCATATTCCCCTGGAACTAGAGTTACAGATGGTTGTGAATATGTTCCTGGCTGGTGCTAGTGGAGGTCAAAAGAAGGGGTCAGATCCCCTAAATTGGAGTTATAAATGCTTATGAGCTCCTGTATGTGTGCTGGGAACCAAGCCAAGTTCTTCATCAAGAACAACAAATGCTCTTAGTCACTGAGTCATCTTCCAGGCTTAGGATATTTCATTTCATATTCTGAGGCCATGATGAATGCTTTTTGTTTCTAGATTTCCTTCTCTGTGTGTTTGTCATTTGCATATAGGAAAGCTACTGAGTTTTATTTACCTGTTTTATAGTCTGCCACTTTGCTGAACATAGTTATCAGCCTCAAGTAATGACAGCAACACTCATCAGCTAACTCTTGGCAAGTCTAAAACCATCTCTTTCAGGAGCAAGGATATCTCCTTGGTACTCTTGTTCATTGCCAAAGACATAGAAGCCTTGGATATGAATGATCAGCCACAAATAAATGGAGTAACAGAGAACAGATCTGCCTGTTTGCTCATAATTGAAATTGGCCGAAGAGTTCCTTCAGCAAGTTTTGAGTATTAAACAAACAATAACTTAGCAGTTGATAGACACCAGGTTGGGAATATGAAGTTAGTTTTGACTGTGTGTACTAATATCCACATGCCTCCCAGAACTTGATACACTTTTTAATAAAATTTTAATCTTAATTATAATTGTCTCTAAAAAATCAGTGTGCTGGTAGGATCAAATACAACATTTCTTTTCAATGAATCATTCTAGTTATTTGTCATTCTACTAGCCTATACTTAATAGATACTTTATCCATATAAAGACTGTATTAATTAAGAACACAGAAAAAACCCAATGTGTTGAATTCATTTGTTACCCATATTATATACATTTATAATAATGGTCCAATCTATCTTGATATTCAAAACATTTTTTAATACTTTTAAGTAACAGAAATCGGCACTGCTCGTCTTGTGAAGAGATGGTACTAGTTCTCTCCTAAAGCCATCCTGCTTAAGAGGAATATTTTAAATGTTTTGTCAAGAAGAGACAATTTCCAGATTTTTTTAATTAGAAACAAAGATAGAAATTTAAGAAAAGAAATGGACTATAACTACCATCAGGAAACTGTGCCTTAATTTTATTATAGTAATGTTTTAGAGATGGTCAACTTGTATATTCTAATGTTAATGTTTACACAGTTCCACATAATACCTTGTTTTATTTCCATTGAACTTAGAATTTGAGGCAGCTTTCTGACTCTCTTTACACTATAAAACTAATTCAATTATTTTCTCCCTCCGAACTTGAATATTATAGCAATAACCTCCAAATTGTTTTCCTTGCCTGTAATCTTAGATCTCTCAAGTTTGTCATTGATATTGGTCTTAGACCACATGAATGTGCTACTTAAAATCTCTTGCCTATACATGAACTCTCTTACCTGTACGAACTGTTCATAGACCCTCCATTATCTAAACTTTACTACTTACTGATCCTAATTTTTTATTTGTTGAGCAGTCATGTCGTATCATAATTAGTTTAAAACTTCTATTATTAGTTGCCTGTGTTCATCTTCATGGCCCCATAACTTCCCCTAGAATATCTTTTTTTTTTTTTTTAGCTAAACATTCTTCATCTTTAAATGAATTCCTTCCTCTCAGGAAGCTCATCCTGAATTCTCAGCTCTTTTCAATTGCACGTCATTACATCTGTAGTTCACTACTTTCCACGTTATAGATAAGTTTTTCTTTGTTTTTAACATGGATCACCTTTATTAAGCTGTGGGGTACTTTAAAAAAAAAAGAAATTAAACATACAGCTTTATTTGGCTCTGGGGTTCTTAAGTAAGGCTTCTTAGAAGTCTCCTCTGTGTCAAGGCTGTAATTTAGAGAGCTGAAGATAAAAACCAGAGAAATGGAATACTGCAGTCTTTTGGTTACTGCACGGAATCACAAGAGCTAAAGATTAAGCTGTAAGTTCCTAAGAAGGCATTGCCTTCTTACTTGTTTTCCTGGGCTACAGTATGATTGTTGAACTTATTGTGAACTGACATAATTTGAGAAGCTTAAAATTGAAACATACACTCAAAACAACTCAGAGCACAATAGTGAGTCTAAGAACAATAGAGGAAGGAAGAGAGGAATATTTGCCAAAGCCCTGAGATAAGGCCATCCCAGCATGTTGCTCTAAGCTAAGTAGAACCCAGACATGAAAAGGAAACCTCAGGGATTAATCTAATCCTTATATGAGATGCACTAGTTATTAATAAAATATATCAATTAAGGGGCTGGAGAGATGGCTCAGAGGTTAAGAGCACTGACTGCTCTTCCGGATGTCCTGAGTTCAATTCCCAGCAACCACATGATGGCTCACAACCATCTATGAGATCTGGCGCCCTCTTCTGGTGTGTGGGAAGCAGAATGTTGTACACATAATAAATAAATGAATAAATTAAAAAAAAGAATCAACTCGTTCCTGGTCCATACTTATAAAATATATCAATTAAGAATCAATTCGTTCCTGGTCCATACTTGGAGTTACCTAACCTTTAGAAGGATGTGGAGAATATGATTTTTTTTTACCTTTTCTCATTTTATTGAGATATTAAAATACATTAAGATATACTGGCAGAGTAGACATTGCCTCTATAGACAGCACTGAAGTCCTATGTGAAACTTGTTTTTGCCTCCTCAGTTTTACCGAGCAGAAGTTGAAGCCCT
Organism: Microtus oregoni; assembly: GCF_018167655.1. NCBI lineage: Eukaryota > Metazoa > Chordata > Mammalia > Rodentia > Cricetidae > Microtus > Microtus oregoni. The sequence continues at coordinate 24,731,396 of NW_024543060.1, forward strand.
CCATTCTTCCGGCATGACTGCAGTTGTTCAGTTCACGGACTACGGCAACTATGAAGAGGTGCTGCTAAGCAATATCAAGCCCATTCAAACAGAGGCGTGGGTATGTGATCCAGATTCTGTACAAAGGCTACTCTGAAGAAAATAAATAGTTCTAAGAGATTAGGTGTAGTCACACAAAAATTGCAAGTGAGAAATGCTGAGTTCCTTTCAAAGTGGCTATTCCAACTAAAGAGGTCACTTTATCTGAACTGAGAATGAATGCACTACAATCCCTTACATGTATAATGTGCTGTTAAATCATGCTTTGGAAATAGCTACCCTTGTTTGGGTTTGCCAAATATTTTTATGTGTAAAATTGGGTTTTACGAATATTTTCTTTTTCAGATTACCTTAAATTCAGTTAAGTTATATCCAAAATTTGTCAAATTTCAATCTCAATGGGAAACATCATTTTGTTTATTGTTTGAGGTACCTATACAATCAGGAAAATCTCTTTAAATTATGTATGGTTTTGTACATTGTTTACCGCATGCATGTCTTTACACATGTATATGTGCAGAGTAACTGAATATCAACTTCGTAATTACTTGATTAGTTTTGTTGCCAGTTGTTTGACAAAGCTGTATAATAACTGAGATTGTGTAAGTTAGAATTTCTCTGGCCAGATATAGCCCATGTTTTATGGGACTTGCTAACTTTATACAGGCTGATTATCGTCCACATGTAAGTACAAATACCCATAGAAAAGTGTCCTCCAGTGTTCATTTTCATTAATTTGTTGCATTTTCCCTAAAGTGTCAAAATAAGCAGAAAATCAGATCATCCTGCCGGCAGCTCTCATCTCTGGAGCCCTACATTGTCTTTTTTCATGAGCTGCTTTTAGATTTGGTGTTTTAAGGATTTTCTGTCTTGTCTTTATTGGTGTCCTCATCCTCCAGTATAAATAAAGCAAGAACACAGAACCCAATTGCAGTTTTCAGACTTAGAGGCATGAATATTTGTTGCCTTTTTATTCAAGAAAAACTATTATTTTCTAAGGCAATTCGCCATTGTACCTTACACTATGATATTACTGGTGGTTCTTAGATTTAATTAAGAGGGCACATCCTTTATCCTGATTTTCTAAAGTTTTTTTTTTCTCAAAGACCAAGGTACCATCATTGTCTAATTTATATTTTTCCTTTCTTGGTAAAACTTGGATTCATGTATTTTTACTCTTCTTGATCTCATGTGATGGCTATTTTAATCCTCCCTTTAATATTTTTTTTATCTAATCTTAATGGTAAAGTGATTGTTTACTGAATCTACATTTCTAGAATTTGAATCATGGCTTGCTACTTTTACATACTCCCAGTTGTTTTTAGACATAGCATTCACTGTCCAAGTGGAAGTCATCTTTTTAATGTGTAAATTATACTTATTTTATCTGAGGCTTACATGATACAAGCTGGGGTCTTCCATAGCTCAGGCTATACTCAGTCTTGTAGCCAAGGATGATAAACACTTCTGCCTCCACCTCTCAAGTGCTGGGGTTAGAGGTGTGTACTCTTATGCTACCTTCAAAGCAAAATTTTTATTTCATTTTGTTTTTCTATTTTTAGAAATCTTAGGGGTTAATTTTACTTTTTTCTTCTAAAAGAAGCATTTAGTTTTCTTCTGTCTGTTTCTCTTCTAGGGCAGTCACACCTGATGACATTTGTTGCTCCTCTCTGAAACTCCCCCATTTAGAGGTGTTTGGTTCTCAAGTGCTACAGGCAATACTTTGACTGTTCTGCCTTAATAGTCCTCATGGCACTTACCTTGATTTTATTTGTGTAAGCATAACTGGATGATGGTTTTTATGAGATATCTTAGCTGGTTCAGTGATTATGTTTGGAACCACAATACACTGTTGAATACTCATTTATGATTTATCTCTACTTATTTTAAGCTTGAATTACATGCCTAAACTATTTTTGCAGAAGCAGGATAAAATCACTGCATCTTCTGGAGGTTTTGCCATTCTTTCCTCCTATATAAGATTTTTGCATAAATTAATGTAACTGGATCATGGGCCTCATTGCCAGGGGAAAGATCAGCCATTCTGTCTACAAGAGTAGTTATTTGACAGAAACATCTCTTTGAAATACAGGTGCCACCAGCTTAACAATTCTTTTTTATCTCCATTTAAACAATATCTATGTGTGCAGAGATCGTACATATGCAGCCACTGCAGCAATACAATCTATGCAGTTGTCAGTGCATGTGATGTAGAGTCAAGGCAGAGAGAGTTCTCTGAGCTTCTGAGAGTGTTTGTGTTGCAATCCACGAGCACCTTTCTGTACGTTGGGACTGTATCAAGGTTAAGTTAATCAAAGCTCCACAAAATTATAAGCAAAATGTCCACTGCACCAATAAGAAGGCAATCCTGCACTGCAGAATTAAAGGTCTGCAAGGTGCAGAGAATTTAAGGGGCCTTAGCATAGTTAATTCATCTACACTGTGGATGATCAAACTTTCAGTTTTTAAATTCTTGCACTGCATATGCGTGTTTGTATTTTTATGTGAAATAGTGTGTTTATTTGCTTAAGGTTCATGTTTGTTACTGGCAAAAAAATGTCGGAAATCTCTTAAGTTTTCCAAAAATACCAATGATCATTTAGCGAAGATGTTTTTAAGTAAAGTGCAGAACAACAAAAAACAGCTTGAGTATAAACCAAAAAGCCTTTATAAAAAACAGTTGCTTGTACTGCTTTTCAAAGATGTAAGGATAAATCATAAGTACAAAGCATGAAATATTAAGAGACATAAAGACTAAGTTAATAGTCGGTTGTATGGAAAATTAAAATAAAAGTTAATGCTTTAAATCTAAGTGTTAATGTTTTTCTCAAGAGGTTTATGGGTTATTTCTCTTACATATGTTGGTAGAATGAATGTCTATCTGTTTTTCTTCCAATCTGGATATGCCTACCTTTTCATTTCTAAGACACATTCAGAGATGTTACTTTAGACACTCAAAATATATGTTCTGATTTTCACTAAATACATTATTTGAAAATGATTTATTTGACATCTTGATGTGTTAACCTTGAACTTTTGTTTTTATTACAACTAGAGTTCACCTGGCTCTTTTTACTACTGTAGGATTTGTTGTTGTTTTGTTTTTTCTTTTCTAATTTTTTTATTAAAAATTAATTTTTAATACAGTATATTCTGATTGCGATTTTTCCTTCTCCAGCTCCTTCCACATCTTATCTACTTCTCTTCCCACCCAAATTCACACCTTTTCTTTCTCTCCCTCATTAGAAAAGCAAACAGGCATTTAAAAATAAAATTAAAATAAATTAAGATAAAGTAAGTCTTAATACCTAATTTGTAATGAACTTTCTAATTATCATATATAATGTGATATTTACAGTTCACTTTGAACCATATGAACACTCTAATTTTTCCTTCTGTTCTTTCTTTTCTTTGGCACTCTATAATGTTTCCTAAACAACAAAAATACCCTAAAATAAAATAAATAGTAAATAAGTTTTTTTTATTTTGTATTTGTATATTGTATGTCAGTGTGCACATGTGCGTGCTATTGAAACATTATAGAGCTATCCTTGTTTTAGCAAAGTAGTTGATGCATTATGGAAATATACATGGAAAAAACCCCATACTATTTCTTAATCCTCTCTATTGTATGAGAAAATATTAGCAAGGAAATCTGTTAATGGTACTCCCTGCAGCCCCTTCCTAATTGGTTTCTCTGAAATCCAAAACTAACATGAGGAAACCAGTATAAAGATGCCCCAGGCATCTTGGAAACCCTGTGCTAAAATTGACTGTGTTGCACAGATTCTCCTTTTGTCTTTCTGGAGTTGTTTCTAAAGACTCATTTACAGTCAGCCCATTGCTGTCTCTGAGTTTTCAAGGGCCTTTAAGACTTAGGTCCTGTGGGACTTTTGTGTCCCAAGAGGTGTCTTGGAGCATGCTGGTATTTAAGTATGTGCTTCTTCTATCACAGTGATTGCTGTTCTGTTATTCCAACCGGAGAATCACATTGTGTAGAGAAAGGTTAGTTCTACAACCTTAGCTTGAATAGGCCTTGATAGTAATTCTGAAAAATCTGAAAAATTACAGATTTTTTTTTTAAGTAATCATCCTATATTAAGTGGGTTTTTTTTTTTTTGTGGGGTCATTTATTACTCAACAAATATTCCTTGAAGACTTCCCAGGTTTCAGGCAGTATTTCTGTGAGTAAGTAGCACATATAAGCCCACAAGAATCTCCCCCAACCCCTGACACAAAAGTAACTTATCTATTATGTGAATGTATCTTCAGTTTAAGTCTTGTTCTTACCTCTTGAACCAGTGGAGATGATTCTTTATTCCACTTTAGTTTGAAGACAATTGTTGTTGAAAAAAATATAACAATGAATTTAATGTATTAAGTTCTTTTTCTGCAGCTACGGGGGCTGAGCCTGTGGGTAAAATGTTTGCCATTCAGGCATGAGGACCTTAACTAGAACTTGGTTCCCCAATACCCATGTAAAAAGCCAGGAATGGAATTTCACATCCCTTATCCCAGGACTGAATTGAAGACAGGAGAAACCTAGGTTCACTGGCCAGCCACTATAGCCAGTGAAGTGCAGTAAGACCATCGCTAAAATTGAATTGTAAAATTATAGCAGACAGTAACATTTGTGTTCACCCTCCCTGTATGTATGCACATATAGGTGTACACACATGCTTGCACACACACACACACACACACACAAACACACACACACACAGTAGTGGAAAATAAAAATATATTTTTCTATTTATTTATTATGACATCTTTGGTTTGGTTTGGTTTTGGTTTTTTAATGTAAGGTATTGCTATGCTGTCCAGGCTGATCTTGAACTCCTGGGCTTAAATAATCTTCAGTAGATAGAAGTGTAGGCCTGTTGTACCTTGACTGGCTTTGTTTCCTATTTAAACAATAAAATTTAGCCTGGCCAGGTGGCATATGCAGAAATCATAGCACTCAGGAGGGTGAGAGAGAAAGGTCACAAATTCAAGAGCACTTTCTACTTTGTACTCTGTGCTACATAATTAGACTCTGTTTGAAGTTTTAGTTTTGAAATAACTTTGCACAAGTTTGTTTTTCTTCTAATGATAGCATCCTGGAAAGCACATTTAAAAGCTATCCTTTCAAATTCAAGTAACATTCATAAGAGTCATAAATTATTATTCCACTAAAAATACTTTTTTTAAAGAAAGCATTGAGGACCAACGAAAACCCTACTGAGTTAGGACAGATAGAACAATGAGTTAACAAAGAGTCCTTACATGTGTAGGAACAAGGTCACGTTAGCAATTTAATTAGGCTATATGTAATTTGAACAGGTATCAAAGATCATAGTAGACATTAAAATGAGGACAATTGTTATAGAAATTAACTTGAAAAGAGAATTATGTAACAGTCAGACTTTGCCAGTTAGTATCCTGTTTGATCTTAGACTTGCCATTCTTGCTGATAAATTCTTAAATAAGTTAGTTCCTACACTATTGCTAAGAACAGAATTTGTTTTGGCCACTGACTAAAGTTATATATTTTTTCTTTTTTTCCGTCACTGTATTTTGGGAAACATTTCCTTTTGTGGTATAAAGTCAGAAGCGAACTATGTCTAGTTTGAACTTAAAACATCCTTTTAAATTATGGACTCTGAGCTACATCTATGTTGTTCTTTTTAATGTTATCTAAAGTTTTTATGATGCTGTGATTGAACCTTTATCTGTGCATGCTTTAAGTACATTATTCCACAGTTGAACTATATACTGTTTTTAAACTCCTTTCTGTTACATTGATAGGACTGATTTTTTTTTCTTTAGCTATTACTCAACATCTTGGGTTTCCTTCAGGAGTTTGTGGGCTGTTCTTGAGCCCTTTACTGGAGATGTGGAAGCTGCCCACATGAGGGAGGGGTGTGATTCCCTCATAAGTATCTTCACACTCACAAATACAGAACCCTAAAACTGTTCATAATCCTTGAAACTCAGATTCAGCCATGACAGATAAACTAAATAGAATATTATGAAAACCTTGAGATTTAGCTTTGACCCAGGTATAATATTCTATAGGGGTGTTTTATGCCATCATTGAAATTATGCTATTTTCAAGATCTAAAAAAAAAAGTTGTATCAAAGTTTTGATATAATACATTGTGATCTCTTCAAATCATATTTAAAGACCTTTTCAAAGAGTTTTATATTAATCTGAAATGCCTTTTATTGAGCAGTGCAAATATAGATTGTATTGTTACTTTATGTTTCTTTTTTTCTGAAGGCAAGATACCTCCCACAGTGAAGTAACATGGAGGAACTATTGACAGCATGATGTCTTTCTTTCAAACTTATTTTAATGCTACTCCTCAGATTTGTTTCTAACTTTAATTAGAGTTTATAAAGCAATTTATGCTTGAAATTAAATATTAACATGTTTCAGGGTAGCATAAAATTGCCTTTTTTGAATATCCAAGTAATTCTAGAAGGAGTCATTACATTAATCTGTTATCACTTACGTCTCTCCTTTACTAATGCCAAACTAAAGTATGGGCTTATAAATATATTCTGTTGGTTAATTAAGGAGTTAATTTCTGATACTTTATTGTTTGCTGCATTTAATTTTAACAGTTTTCTTCAAAGCAGTTTTATGGGTCTTTTGGATGAAGGCCACAGGTGAAGGGACTGGAATTGTCAGTGTAATTCCCTTCCTTTTTGACACTGACTCAGCAGAGTAAGAGTTTGTGTGTAAATACTTTCTGTTTTCTTTGAAGCCATGATTTTACTGGTCTCAGTTCTACCAGTCTTTTGCAAATATATGCAGAATATATTTGCTGATTTGCCTAGAAAATCTAGTAAATAAATGAATTTAATGATATTTTTGTTATGTTTATTTTCATGTTCCTGAAGATTTCAACTCTGTATTGGGAACGTAACTTAAAAATATTAAAGGAAAATTAATTTTAAAGATTCTGTTACATGGGAAGAGATGATTTTCTTGAATTAAAGGAAAAATAGAATTCTACTTTTGTTTCTGGTGATTTTGGGGGGTCATTTCACCTACATCTGTAATAGCAAATAATATTTTCGTTCATTTTGCTGTAGGCATACTTTTTAAATTGGAATTCTCAGAGCAGCTTTCTGTCGTTAGTGATGTTGATGAACCCTGACAATATTAAGTAGTGCACATATGGTACAATGTATGTACTTTATTTGACTTTATGCTGTAGTGAGTTATCAGTAGTCCATTTCTTTTAAAGTTGTATGCAGTCATTTATGTTTTCTTATTTAATGTTATGCATACTTTCAGCCACCTTTGTTTTCATTCTGTTTCCTAAAGACTACATCTTTGATTTTTATCTTAATTTTTTTTAATCCTCTCGTAGACTGATCCCTGGTGTCTTAATTTCCCATACTGTAGTGAACCATTGATATTTATTAAGAATCATATACAGTAAGTTCTATCATCATATCTCTAGCAAAGAGTGGAGTTGTTCTATTTTCTTGCCATAATAAACACTGGTGCTGCAAAGTTTCTTATTCCATTAAACTTGGAGGCTACTGGCAAGAGTTTACCTATATTTTGGCCTGAAATCACTCTCTTAGTGGCCTGTCATTGGCTGAGAACTGCAATCAGAAGGGAAAGGAAATGCTTTAAAAGTGAGTAATATCTAATTGCCTTCAGCCTCATGTGATCTACTGTGTCTGAACACAATGGGGAGATTCTAGTTAGGCAGCTTAGAACAATCTGAGAGGCAGCTTAGAACAATCTGAGAAAGCAGAAGTCACTGCTTTGTTTCCTCAGGCCTGATCAGACTAGTTTTCACAACTCTATTCTGGGAACATTCGTACTTTAACAAATTTGGAAAATGTGGGTTAATTTAATTAAGCTTATTTTTTGATTACAGAACTTCCTTGATTTGATATCAAATTAATAAGCACTTGTCTACCAAGAGGAAGAGTTAATATACAGAGCTTCACAGACTTACGTGCTCATGGAACTCCTTAATTTCCCTTTGCTGAGAACCTGTCCAGAAAGTGTAAATAAGATAGTTGGCAGATGTCATAACTGTTTCCCTAGCTTACTTTTAAATTCCCCATCTATAAGATGGGAAAGATTCATCTTCAAAGTATAAGGTGACTTTTCAGATGTTTAATAATGTGTCTAAATATATAAAACCAGTTTCTTCCAACTTCCCAAGATTTTGTCTCCTGAAAATAAAGGACAGAATATATTTCTAAAACTGTATGACCCTTTTTACGTCCTTATGTTTTTAGGAATTGGATTTTATTGCATAAAACTGAAGCTTTTATTTTATCTATAATTATTCAGAACTCAATTTCATTTTATTTTATCTAATTCTGCAAATTTTTATATATTAACTTTAAGATTTTGCTACTTGGGAAGATTTCCATTGTAACATTCCTAAGAAGGCTTTTTCTGAAAACTTTACCTAGTAGTCCACAGTTTTATTTATATTTACAGTAAGGTATTTTCATATTTGTTTTTCTCCAGTAATCTAGCTTAAGATAAAGTCTGAAGCTATTTTGTTAAGATGGCCTTGGTTGCTAAATAAAAAGGTGCCCAAAGCACTTGTACATGGAGGGGAGGAATCACAAGAGATCAGAGCTTCTGTTCTCAATCAACATTTATGTGGTTCTTTTTATGATAAGCTAGTGTGTTTTCTCCCGTGTCTTCATATAGTATGATTTTGACTCATTAGAACTTGAAAGAAACCCTTACCCTCCACTTCTCAGGCTCTCTTGTTTTCCCCGTACCTTTCCTTAAATCAGATGAATGAAATCTCTAGAGTCTAATTTCAACATTTATTTGTAAGATCTTTTGAGGGTGGAAGGGTCTTCTTATTTAAAAAATTATCCCTTTTCAGATACTTAGGAGGGGGTCAGATTTTACTGTTGGGTGCAGTGGTAGAAATAAAAGGAATTGTGTAAATAATCAGCGATTGTATACCATAACTGCTGTCTCCTAAAGTTGGTGGTGTCAGAGTTTTAAGTCCATATCACAACTGAGTTGGTACTCAAACAGTGGAAGGGAGTTAATAATTATTGAGTAATTAATGAGGTTGTGGTATCAAAGACTCCTTCCTAGACACCAAACCTAAACATCACAGCTTCATATGATAGATTTTACCAAGGTCTGTGCTCTTTTTGTGTAAATACTTCTCTCTAAAATAGATTGGTTGTTTATGTGAAGTGAGAGATATATTTTGCTCTCTAGTGACCAGCTACCTGGTAAATATTGGTAAGACCACCATCAAACCAAACGGCACAGCCTGGCAGCATTGCTAGCCTGGTTCCAGGTTATACTTTTGTTACACATGCCATATGAGTGGGACAGCTTGGAGAAAGTAATCTTGGAAGCTCAACCTTGATTTTCTAAAACTCTGATTTTCTTTGATAATCTTTTCCTGCTATGTTAAAAATTATGCATAATATACTTTCTTTTCTCAGATGGTGTGTGTAATTAGGGTCAATCCTTTGAGTCACGATTTTAAAAGAGCTAATTATACAAAGCATGGCATTAAAAGTCAGCTTAACTTAGTAACTCTGTATGCTTCAAACTCGAAAAGTTATGACCATATAATCTTTTTAAGTATTGGTAATTATTTTTGGTACCACTTAATGAATGACTTAGGACAACATAATAGGTACTTATCTGAAAACACCTAGTTAAAGTTTGCAGTGATACAGAAAAGCTACAGAAACGTACTTTTTCTGATATGATAACCAAAAGAATGCTAGACTTCAAAATTTGAAAATATGAAACAGGCCTTAAACATATCAAGAACTCAAGATGGTTATAATTTATATTTGTTATCTCTTTTAGGAGCTCCCCCTCACTTATGTTCCCTTCACTGCCTCTTCTTCCCTATCCAAGCCTTTTCCCTTTATTCTGTTCTCTTTGTTATACTTCTCATTTTGAAGATATCAAGTGAATAACTGTTAGGTTCAGTACTTTCCAACTCAGAGAGGACTGTGCTTCAACTGGTGTCTGGTGAAAAGGGGTAATTGTTTAAGACTCAGGAAATGACTAACAACTTTGGGCATGAATACTTTGATGTCCCCAGTGTTCATTTGTATAAATGCTTACTTTGCCCTTGACCCCACTTGTCCTCAAGAATACTATCAGGGTCTGAAATGTGTTACTATTTGGTTCAGAAAGGTCCAGAAATGATGAAAAGGTGACCATGGGCATGGGCATAGGCAATTTGAATTGTGTCTTTTTTTTCTTTAGGACATTAGAAAATTAAATAAAATTTCCCCTTAAATTTATTAATATTTTGTTAGAAATGCAAAGATTAAAATGCACCCTCTTAAGAAAAGTTAATATATTATTCTCCAAGCTAGATAGTGGAAAGTCTAAATTTTGTTATAGAAATTTAATTTAAAAAGCAACATTTATTTTAAATGTAATTTAGAAACGAATATAGGTGATATCAAAACGATAATGCATACACATTTCTTTTGAAAGTACTTAATGTGGGCTATGAAAAAACTGAATGCATGGACTTCTCATTCTAATGATTATAAGTTAAATAGGACATAATCAGTTAGTGAAGATGGCTATAGGGTGATGAGCTGTCTCTCAGTGGGAAGTACTACTGGTAGGCTCCTGCCTGGCTCTTCATCAGTTTCAGGAACATTCTTACAATGTAATTTAAAAGATGTAACTGAACCTATTAAACAAAACATTGAGTAAACTGCTTTAAATTTTAATAGTAAAAAATAAATTTCTAAAGTGACAATTATTAATTATGCTTTTAGATATTTGTGAATTTTACATAAATAGAAAAAGAAATTTAGCCAAATATAACTTTGGCCATTACCTTTTATTGCCATCCTTGAGCCCAAGATTAGTAAATGTTTCAGATTCGCTGTGCGCTATCCTAAAAGGATGTGGGGAAAGGGTCGCAGAAAGAGTCAGATGTGTGCTCTGCTCAGCCTTTGAAAGAAGGGAAAGGGCAGGGCTGGTCATGGGCAAATTACTTCCACCTCCCTTTCTGCCCCTGCTTCAGCTCCAGGGGAGCTGGGAATGCACAGAAGGAATCAGAAGACCTGGGTTCCAGTCCCGGCTCTGCCACTTACTACCTATGTGACCTTGGGTAAGTTACCTGACATCTCCAAGTTTCAATTTCACTATAGTATGTTGTGAGGATTAACTATGATCTACATAAATGTGATTTGTAGCCTCCCAACATCTATACAGACAATTTTTATTACCATGGGCTTGGCTTCCTCCCTATTCCTCTGAAGTCTCGTGTTCTGACTTGTGCCTTCTTGAAGCAGTCCAGACGACTTCACTACTTTTGCTTCTCACCCTGCACTCTCTGTATCGGAACCATTGTTCCTACCTTCTGCATGTTTCTCAGAGTATAAAACTAAGTGGACTAATCTTCACGCTGGACTGTGGGACACTGCTATCCCTTCTCACCCTACTTTCACTTCCCTTTAATCATCTCCAAACTGCATGCTTAAGAACTCAAAGAGTAAATCTAGTGCATGAAAATTGAGACAGCATTGACGAGAAGGATCTAGGTAGAAGGAAGGAAGACCTTCTAATCCTGTTCCCACCTCTTTTGTTACTAGGCAGATTAACTGGGAAAACTGAAGCAAATGTTCTTCCTTTGTATGTTCTGTGCTCCTCAGAGGTCTCACTGGCATCCTAGATCCCTGACCTGAGGAAATTCAAGAAGTGTAATGCCTGTGTCTTTGGTCAGCCCTTTTAGGACTACATGGTTCAGCTTCCTTTTTTCGGAAAGTGCTGGTTTACCCTCCACCAACTTAATTGATAATGCTTGCCTTTCTGGGATTTCGGTTATGAAGGGTGAATGGAACTGAGGAATATGATATGCTTTCTTGATCACACACCTGGCTTCAGACCAAGTGATCCCTTTAGGTTTAAGGAAAGAGTGATGCTCTGTTTGGTTGACCGTTTCCCACAGTCTAAGAATGCATAGTCTGGCACTATGAATAACAGTAGCCATTTCCCATGGACTGCCTGCCATTAATGCCTGATTGCCATGCAGCACAGTAACACTCATATCATTATTAGATTAATTTTATTAAAAATTTTGCTTTTTTTAAGCCTTGAACCATTGACTTACACTTCATATGGTTTCTTGCTGAAGTAGCAGTGCCATCTCTTAGAACTAAGACTCAGTTACAAATGCAGATTGAAACAATAAACAGCACAGTTTAAATTTATCAATCAATGGAAAAATTTTAATGACACTCAGGCTGTCAAGGATACCATTAAATAGGAATGCTGATACAGCGCTGAAGGCTGTATAAACTGATAAGATCTTTTTTAACACCCCCACCCCAAGATAACAGAGCACTCAAATTTAAAGCCAGTCATTCTGTCCTTGCTGATGTCATCAAGGATCAGTAATAGAATTGCAGCACCATACAGCAAGAAACTGAAAGCTGTTTGTCTGACAGTAAAAAATGGTGAATTATTATCTGACAAAAACATCACAATGAAATCTGTGATATATGTTAACAATTTACAGGCCTGAATGAAAATATATCAACATAGTTGTTTTAAAGTAATGAAGTTACACGTAACTGCTGTGTATATATATTCTGTCTTACAAACTTCCTATAATTTTCCATTATGTCTTCAATTGGAAAAGTCAAAGCAAACAAGCTGAACAAGAATTCTTCTGTGACAGTTCATCCCTCAGTTTGTTTTTTTTTCCCATGCTTTCCTGAAGTACACTTGATACATGGACGAGACAACCTTTCTGTGTTTATTACGCTCAAGCTAGCCGGCTGCCACTCCTCCACTTTCCAGTGGACGTTCTCGCTGGGGCTCTTTAAAAAGTCTCTTCAGCCTAATGAGCAGATTGTTGCCCAAAGCAACAATTCAGTTTTTAGAAAATGCCTCTAGAAATAGTTTTCTAGAATTTTCTAGTACTATTAATATAACATTAACAACTTTCAGGATCCCATTCTAAGATTTTATTTTATGTGTATAAGTCTTTTGCCTCTATGTATGTTTGTTCACTACCTGTATGAATCGGCCTGAGGATGAGAGACAAGAGCATCAAATCCCCTGGAACTGGAGTTACAGAGGGCTGTGAGCTGCCATTTGAGTGCTAGGAATCAAAGCAGGGCACTCTAAAAGAGCAGCCATACTCCCAACCTGAGCTATCTTACAGCCCATACAGTAGCTTTTTGAGCTCATCTTGATGCCAGATATTAACACATTCAATAGCAAATGTTAAATGTCCGTGTCCATGTCTGTGTGTCCGTGAGTGTGTGTGCCTTGTGTTGAGTGGGGGAGTGCTGATTTAAATTCTGTTGTTTGCTATACTTATTGTTCCTTTGCAGGGGAGATATTTCAGTTAAAGGAGCAAGAAAATAAGATAGGAGCTATACTTATTGTTCCTTTGCAGGGGAGATATTTCAGTTAAAGGAGCAAGAAAATAAGATAGGAAATTACTTTTAAAAACTACTCTGTAGCTAGGTATGGTAATACATGCCAACTCCCTCCACTAAGAAAGCTGAGCTTAGTAGTTTGAGATCAGCCTAGGTAACATATAAAACCCACCTCAAAATCAATAGCAGTAAACAAACAAACAAATAAGACAAAACAGAAAACCTTTACTCTTATGAGGTATAACCTAAACTGTTGACTTGTCTGCTTATTACTGACTCTTTCATGAAGAGAATGTGAGAACTGGTAGCAGTGGTTCTCACCCTTTCAGACAGTTCCTCATGTCGTGGGGACCCCCAACCATAGAATTATTTCATTGCTACTTCGTAACTATAGTTTTGCTACTGTTATGAATCGTAATATAAATATCTGATATGTGGGATATCTGATATGCAACCCATATGAAAGCGATCATGGACCACAGGTTGAAATATAATGTAAGTTATAATCTTACATTATGGCCAGACAACTTAGAAAAAGAGCTTGTCTCAAAGACCATGCTATTGAATGTTTAAAACTTTTTAAATATGAAATATGGGAATTTTTAAATTACAAAGCTGATGAACCTCTCTTACTTAAGATGTACCAGGGAAGCACTTTCTTGAGTAAATTGAGGAGCTTGCTGGTTAAGTATATAGTGGAGAAGTGTTTGTGTTCATCTAGACTTCTGGAGGTAAATATCTTAGAATCTATAATCGTAAACAATTCGTTGTGAAGATTCTTTCTTTGGTGAATTTGACTACTTGATTTTTTTTTTCTAGTAGTCACATTCTTGAAGGAGTTAGACTCTATCTCAGCAGATATCAAAGAAGAAAAAAACTTTTACCGTGGAAGAAATTTGTAATAAAATTAGTATGTTTGATAAGCTGGTACGACTCGTTTCTGTGAAAACACTGCCTCAATGCTCGTTTTTCACTGGAAGAAAAGTGGACATGGTACTTCTCAAGTTCTTCCTCTCTCTTCGGTACTGTGTTGGTTATTAATGGAAGATTGTAAGAATAATTTTGTATAAAATGCAAAATAAGAGCTAGTTTGGCATTTATGTGTTGGGTTCGTAACCTCTGAAGTCACTAGGATAAAACAATAGACTAGTTTGGTTCAAACTAATAAAAGTAAAAGCGATTGTGCTTTATCTGATATTGCAAAGAATAGAACATTACATTTAGGAACTAATAACAATATCTCACTTTAAAGAATTAGCTCAGGCTAATTCATTTAGATGCCATAGCTGCTATGGATAACGTTGATATTTCAGGGTATCTTAGTTTAGTGAAAATAGATTGTGTTCAGTGTAGATAGCTTGGGGTGGTTTGTGCTCTGTGAGAAGAAATTTAGCATCCAAATGCTATGTCTATTTAAAATGTGAAGTTTATACTTATATAAAGCTTCCTAGAATTTATGAGATTCGCCTAATCTCTTCTAGCGTATTCACCCACTGCAGTAGATGAAAAAAAAAAAAACATGAATTTGATAATCTACCACAGCCTGTGCAAAAATCTCATCTGAAAAATAGCAATACGTTTTCATCTGAAAAATAGCAATAAAAATAAACTCAAGATTTTGGTGAGCTGCATAGAAACAGCTCGCTGAACATCTACTCAGTTCCAAATGCCTGCTCTGTGGATTCTTGATCACTTTCTGTTCCTCTTCTTGTTTTCCTTTAAGGCTTGGAAAGAAACAGTCTTTCTAACGTTGACCTCCTGCATGAGGGGGTCTGATGATCTAAACTGCAGTAGCAGCTACTGACTAGAGGTAGGAGCTGGGTCTCTGTCCTAAACTTCTCTTGGAGGAAAACCAAACAACATCTTATCCTATTAAACTCTTCTGTTTTAATGTTACTAATAAAATGAAGATCTTCATGAACTTCTAAAATGTATGTCTAAAATTCACAAATCTTTTAAAGCAAATTAATTTTTCTTGTAGCACATAGTCCTTTGACTTAATATGACTTTGGCCACAAAGTTATAAAGTTCATCTTTATAAACTGTTTTCCTATATGCCTCAGAAACCCTGCAGTTTGCTGTAGCTTTCATAAGTGGGTGGCTTCTGCTTTGGCTTCAGCATGATGTTTTCAGCCACTCATGCAGGAAGTGTACTTGCCCTTTGACAGTGGCAGGATTGTTGCCCATACCTGAGTTTGAACAAATTAGTGTTGAACCCTGAACAAGCTTTTTTTTTTTTATGTTGTTGTTCCTAAATCTTTAGTGTAGCTTTTAAGACTAATACGTTCTTCTTCAGAGATAATAAAAGTGAAATTTGAGTCATGGATTTTATACTCTGAAAAGGGTTATGAATTGTTGGAATACCACAAACTCTCTAGTCTCTGATTTATCCTGGAGTCTTATTGTTTTCCTTCTAGCAAATTGCCTTGTGTTTTAGATGTCATCATCAAAAGCTGCCTGTTCCTTCCTTTCCATCCACTTGACCTATTTGCTATGCTTTTAATAATTCTTTTTTTATATTTACTTAATTATTTTGAGGCAGAGTTTCATATAACCCAGAGTAGCCTCAAACTTGCTCTGTAGCTATGGATGGCCTTGACTTCTTGATCCTCCTTTCTCTGCCTTCTAGGTGCTGGGATTACAAGCATGTATTACCACTTCTACCTATTTACTATACTTTTTAATACATGTAACTTGTGATCTTTTGAGGAGAGTTCAAAATTGTACAAGGGAAAAAGATCTTTGTTTATAGATGAAGTGAACCCCTCCTCCCAATGGTTGCAGGCTGGAGAGATGGCTCGATGGTTCATATCACTAGCTGCTATTTCAGAGGACCCAGGTTTAACTCACAAAGCTCTATGCTAGCTCACAACAACTGTAATGCCAGTTCTTCTGGCCTACACATGTGTGGTACACATAGTACATACATACAAACAAAACAAAACACCCACACAAATAAAGATGATCGGTTTATCTTTATACTTTTAGGTGAAATCCAAGAGAATCGAGAGACTTCACACTTTCTTAACATGTTCATGCTTTCATTGGTTCTGGCATAGCTGGATGACAAGGGGGGAATGTTCTCATTTTTAGATGATAACAAGAACATAATGTGTTTAATACAATTGCATTTTTATTTTATTTCTTTGCATAAGATGATGAGCCAAACTATATAATAAGATCTCCCAACTTGTGTTGAACATCTCAGACATTTTTGGATGTGGAGTTATAGGTGGTTAAAGCGTGCTTCCTGGATTTCTGTAAACCTTAAAAAGCAAGTGGCAGCAGAATGTATTTGCCTTGTACCAGGAGAGGGCGGATGCTAATTTTCATTCTTTTAAGTTGAAGGAAATAACTTTGTCTTTTTTTAATCTTGAAAAAAATCTTTGATACCTTTTTCTCTTTTTAGTCATCTGTCAAAAATGACCAAAAAAATTTCCTTTAGTAAGAAAGACACTAAAGAAAACTGTTTACATATTAGCAGTTTTAATCAAGTGGGAAAATGTATAAATGTAAGTATAATGAGTTAAAATATGTACAGTAGAACAATGATAAACAGTGTTAATTTATTGAAGTAAATGTATCGTAGTGGTTAAGATGTGAGGCTAAAACTTCTTCTGTTTAGAATGGTTGCCACTGGAGCACTTTCTGGTCTCCCTTCCCCCAGCATAACTCTTGGTATACATTAATTAATGTAATAGGTATAAAGTAAATGTCAGCATTCCTACTTGACACTCTAGAACAATTGCAGGTATAGACTCTGAGCCATATCTAACTTGTCTAAAATCTTTGACTACTAAGTTGAGGGACTGGTGTTTAGATTTGGCACTTTCTGAAATCACAGAAATCCTACAGTTGACCTCTGAATAGGATTAAGTGATAGTCATCAAAGAACTTGTGTGTGAGCTTAATGAAACATATGTGTATGAGATCATATATATGTTCACCACAGTGGTAAGCTTATATTTTGATAAATTTCTCTAATAAGATGTCTTTTAACCAGTGTTAATTTTTACAGAGTCAACCGAGTTTTCTTATTTCCCTAAAAGATCAAAAACACAAGCAAGTTTTTATGTTATTTAAGTTCAAAAGTGAATATGAGTGTTGGAAGTATTAGCTGGTGTTTCTTGAGGGCAGGCAAGAGTTTCAGAGAGGGTAGAAAATCAGCCAGCCTCATTGTTTATTGTACTGTCCTTGCGGTAAGAGTTAATCTTCTACTGTGACATCTTGTTGGTTTGTGAATGCCCTGCAGACTGTTATCAAGGCTCAGCTGTATTATAACTACCCATCTGGAAGTTACTCTTTTGGATAGCAGTCCTCTAACTTCCACCCACTCTGCAGAAATGAAGGCTAACAGGTTACCAGGTGGCTATACCTTCTGTTGTTGCACAGTTATTCGTAATACACCAGTGAGAATATTGTGCCAATAGAGGGGTTATTTCTACTGCACAGTCATCAGCTGTGTTTAATGTAGAGCTTTGTGCTTACATTCAGAAAACGATCCTCTACAAATATGTAATGATTTAGATTTGGGAGTGCATTGTAAGGACTTCATTTAGTGTCAGGCACAGACTGAGTAAACTGTTTGAGCAACTGATAAAAGCTTTAAAGCAACTGCCTAATATATTTATCCATTGTCAGGGAGAAGAGAGGACTTTCTTCATGAGAGATATGCAGTCATCTTATGTTCAAGGCCAGTCATACTTGTAATAATATTCCGAGTACAGGTCATATAGAAAGTCAGTACTGAAATGCAAAAGAAAATATTCGCGGTGATAGAAATTCTAGAAATAATGGCATTTGACAGGTGACTCTTGTTGAAAGAATGAGGAAAGGTAAAATCGTCTTAGACAGTCTCATTTGATATATAGAGGAAGAAACAGACCCAGCTAGTAAACTCAGTCCGCACTCATAAAGTGCACCCTCTTTTGTAGGAGAAAAGGCACACTGCTGTGAAATCATCCCTGTGGTGATGCCCTGTGTTGTGGGAAAGGGCTGTGCTTCAGAGTTCGGCTGTGCTCCTGTGCACCCCTCACATCCTCAGTGACTGAACTAACTGGATGGGTGTTGTTAAACATAGGTTTTTATTGTTTCAGTCAGTAGTAATGATTATGGTTTGTGACATACACACATTGTTGTGGATAAATGGGCATTAATTTGGCACGATTCTTGAGGTTGTACCTACTTTAAGGTTACATTTTTTTTATTTTATCTGATAACGTCCTTAATTCTTAATAAAGAAGTGAAAACATCAGGAAATCATTTCCCCTCTCTGTCATATGATATTGGTAATTATATGAAGCATTTTCCATATAATCTCCTTTGTCCACCTCAACTTTGAGTATGTTTTAAAAGCAGAGATGTGACCCTTTAAACTGGACAAAGTGGTAGTAGTGTTTTTCTAGCTCAGTCTCAAATCTGTACTTAAGCCTTTGTAGCATACCGTATGTGTCTGATTCAGTTGCCCTCTTAAGGAAATTGCGTTGAGCTAAGTGTTTTACAATAAAAGCTAGATTGGTGTTATGATCTGGTAATTACTGATTTCAGACAAAGAGTTGGTTTTACTATTTTAATTCTGTTATATTAGCCTACTATTGTAAATTGTAAAAGTAATATAAATTATGGGAGTAAAATTGCATTTTATCACTTGACATAATTTACATGCTTTATAATGAGCATATAATAAACTCACTATAAAGTATGAATTATATGTTTAATGTTACATATGTAAAATATTATGTATATTTATTATTATGCATAATTATAAAAATTCCGGAATCTGTCTTCAGCTAACATATTTTGGAATGCATTGTTCTTGTACACATAAACTATAAACATCTACCCTAACATTTCTCTATGGACATAGGTAGACATATTTTCTTCTCATTTACCATTACTACCATATTTCCACTCCGAAATACTGTTTTCAACTCCTTTCTCTTTTTTACCAGCTGTATTTGTTAAAATTTTTGGGGTAGGCTAAAGGCAAGATGTTCGAAGAGGTTAGGCATGTGACTTCAATTTTGATTTCATCTCAAAATACTGAGATTTTATAAGATACTGTCTGTAACTTTTGGTGATCATTTTCAGGCATGCCCTTTTGCTAATTTCCTCCCCTTTTTTGTTCCTTTTCCTTCTTTCTCTCTATACATAAGAATGACTATCCTCCAAAGAAAGGAAAAAAAAATAAGAGAATGAGTTATAATGATAGATCTTTATGTTTTAACGCAGTTTTAAATTTATTAGCACATATTGTACAAATGAAATTAGCCATGTGTGTTTGTAGCTGTCGCACTTCTGAAATAGTTTGGTGAAAGGTTTTTTTTTTTTTTCATCACGTTGGCTTACATTTTCTCCAGATTTTCTCCTTTATCTACGTATTGTTAGAGTAGTGCACACTTCCTGTTTAGACTCCTTGGAAGTCTATAACCTCTTAACCTCCCAAGACAGTATGATTTAGAGAGATGCTTTTTTTTTTTTTGCAAGTAATAATTCTTTCATTGTGCTGAAGCCATCTGTACAAGCATGCAGCATGGGAACTTAAGATATACGCTCAGGTCTTGAGAAATACTTGCAGAGTGCTAGCTCCTACTGCTGTTACTCTACAAAAAAAAAAAAGAGTTAATTGTATATAACGATTGCTCACACGCACACACTCTCCTGTATTTCCAGCTCCAGGGTACCCACTACCTGGACTCTGTGGGGATCTGCACTCACATCTTCAGATATCTGCACACAGGGAGACATAATTTTAAAAATGAATTATGCTATGTCAAATGGGACTGTGATTTCATTCATATAGAGGACACAATCCAGTCAGATTTAATTAAAAGAAGCCATGAGTAGGATGGTGGTTGCCAGGAACCAGGGCTATGTTAAATGAGGAGACCTTCAAAGGGAACAAAGTTGCAGTTGTACAAGATGAAAGAGTCTTGGCGCTGTATAGCCTGGCGATGACAGTTCACACTTCTGTATTATGTGCTGTGCTGAGTGAAGGGCTCCTCAGTGTTCTCCCAAGGAAGAAAACAGGGACAAAGTCAGCAAGAGGTGATGGATGTGGTGATTGGCTTGTGGTCATTTCACAGTGTACACATATGTAGTTTTCTTCAGTGTAGATTTTAAATATGTATAGCTCATTTTTCAGATATACCATAGTGAAGCATTAACCTCAAAAAAATAAGCTACTTGGGATTTAGTTCAGTGGTAGAGCGCTTGCCTAGCAAGCACAAGGCCCTGGGTTCAGTCTTCAGCTTCAGAAGAAAAAAAAAGCTACTAGAAAAATTTAAAGGAAAACTATACAAAGCAAGAAATAGCTGTGAAACACCATTTTATTCAAAAGAGAGACTTCTTGATTGTATAGTTGAAACATGGCTATTAAATGCTGTGGTGGAAATCATTCTGATCCTTAGTTTCTTTTAGAAAATGGTGAGATGAAGTATTTCAAACTATTATTGTAAACATTAAATAAACATGAAATATGGCAGACTGGAGCAGAATAAACATTCCCTTTTTCTTTTTGTTAATTTTATAGACTTTATTATAAAAACATATTGCAAATAAATAAAAATGTCACACTCACCAAAATTAACAGACTCCAAGTCTATTTCAGTTATGTGCAGAGATAGTTTTGAGTGGCAGAGGGCCTGTGACTTTATCATTTAAATTTACTACTCCTTTTAAAAAGCTGCTTTTCCTGTTGAAGATACAGAGCAACCTTTTGATACCTAGTTGAATTTTCATGGGTATTTAAACTGCCCAAAGCAGTTTACTTTGCAGTAAAGGGAAAATCCTGCTGGTGTTAAGAGTCAGGACAGTGTTTAATAATACTGTATTTGCTTTGGCTGTCACTCAGAAAGCCATGTTAAAATGTTGTTGTCTTTAGATTGTGCCTTAGATTAAGACGCTCTTAGCTATGTATTCAGATGATTTTCTTAAATCCCTATAGATATATCGATTTTTAAATAATTGTAGAAAATATAAGATTTTTTTTTGGTTTGGGATCTAGCTATCTATCATTTATTTTGGTTAATTGAGAAAAGCATCAGTAGTTCAGGCTGGCCTCCTACTTGCTCCATAGCTGAGAATGGCCTAGATTCCCTGCTTCTACCTCCCAGTGTTAGGATTATAGGTGTTCTACACTATGCCTTTACTAGGAAATAAAGTCTTTAAAAAGAAAAAGTCAGAATTATTCAGTGAAATGGTACACAGTCCTTTTGAGATTCTTTATTTTCTCAGAATGAAAACAGTATTACATTGTGTCATAGATTTAGTAACAGTTACTTGGTAATTAGACTTCAAATCTGAGTTTTCTTTTTTTCTTAAGTTATTGTCCCACCTTCTCTTCTACCATAAAATGTTATGCTTTAAATAAAATAGTACCAGATATGGTACATAAAAATGGAAGAAGAGAGACTAATTTCCTCCCATTTCATTTTAAATGGTATTTATTTCTCTACCAATTCTAAAACCTAAGCTAAATCAGTCTTATTATAATACTTGTTATATTTAGTTTTGTATTATAATGCCTATCCTTATATATTGTTGCATCTATGGGTTTTTTCAACTTAGCTGAACAAGGTGAGTTCTTTTTAACAAATGAAGCAACTAATTAGGGCATAGATTCTCTTCTCGGTGAACATCCAGAGATGTTGCTACAGTTCCTGACTTTCCTTATATCAGCCTCACACTCCACCTGTAGTGTATGCCAAAGCCAAACTGGGTTGAGTTTGTAATATTAATACTTTTAACACAGGCTCCAAAGCTAGGTTCACCCATATGCACAGCCACTCTTACTAACCTGAGCCCACCTGTCTAATATTGATATTAACATAAAATTTCCTTTGGAAAAAAAAGAGTATTACATTTGTCCTCTAAATTAGAAACAATATTATAAAACATAAAATATGCCCATAGTTTCTGTGGTGCCCTTCAGAGTACTGAAGTGATAGAAGTCTGTGTTACTGTGCGTCAGTGTGTGGAAGCCTATCAGAGGGGAGCAAGGAAGGTGAAGTGGACTTGTGCCCTCGTTCGGCTTGGGGAATTAAGTGCTTGAGCAAATCATAACTCCTTAGTTTGCCATAGGAAGCATTCTTTACAACAACTTTGCCCTATGATTTGTGGTTCTGGCTGTCATGGGCCTCGGTGTTCTATTGTAGAACTACAAAAGTTAGAGTAGAGTATAAGATTCAAAAGCTTTTGATACACAAAAGGTTGGTATTGATAGCATGCAACTGTCATGGGCACAGAGACTACCCACGAACCTCAAGAAATAAAAGCTGAGTGATCTTTGGTTTCAACTTTCAGCTGTTCTAATACAATAGAATATTAGTATAATTAATATATAAACAGATCATTTATAGTATTTTAAGTTCTAGCATTGCAATCAGTTGCATAATGTTTCATAAAAAACATTTCCATCCTTATAATGATTGTTTGCTTATGTTTCATATACAACCTTATTAGGGTATTTCTATAAATATAATCTGATCAGACAGGCATTAAAAAGTATAGTTTCTTCATTTATAAAGTAGTTTTTTGTGTATGAATTATCAAGAGATGTGTACTCATTAACATTATTTAACATAGCCCAAATTTCAAAGATTGTTAAGTATGTTGAACTTCATATGTGATTTATTATATCCATTGAAAAAACTTCCAGTAACTTTTAGCA
Organism: Microtus oregoni; assembly: GCF_018167655.1. Classification (NCBI taxonomy): domain Eukaryota; kingdom Metazoa; phylum Chordata; class Mammalia; order Rodentia; family Cricetidae; genus Microtus; species Microtus oregoni. The sequence continues at coordinate 24,754,488 of NW_024543060.1, forward strand.
TGATTTTTCCATGTTCTGTGATTCAAATATGTGATGTCTTCAGCAGTAGGATCTTACCATCAAGTTTTGGAGGGTAACCAAGAAGATTGGCAATAGCCTATAGTGTTTGGTGGTCTTTGGAATCTCACTGGCCAAGGACTTCAAAAGAAGTAATTCATTTCTGACACTGGGCTTTTATTCATTAGCTGGTTTCTTCTGGGCCATTATTCCCCTATTACAGCACAACTCTACTTCAGTATCTTAGATGTATGTGGATAGGTATATTTTTAGGAAGCTTTTATAGTAGATTTCCAAGTGTAAAGTAGATTGACTTTTTTTTTCAGAAGTCTTTAGTATTACTTATCCCTTCCAATTTCCCTCTTCTACCTTTCCGTCTTCTCCTTCACCACAATTTACCCCTTTCTGTTCCATATTTTTTTAAACCTTTTATACTAGTGTCTTTCTGCCCTGCCCATGGACCCTTTTTTATTTTCTGACCTCTGTCGGTATTCCTAATGAAACACGTATCTAAAAGATTCAAAGCTACCATCCATGAATGAGAGAAAACATGAAATATTTGTCTTTCTGAGTCTGACTTATCACACTCAAGATGATTGTTTCAAGCTCTATCCATTTACCAATGGATTTAATAATTTTGTTTTTCTTAATATCTAAGAAATATGCCATTGTGTAAATATGTGACATTTTCTTTATTCATTCATCAGTTAATGGGTGTATGGTTTCCAAACTGTTGTGAGTAGTGCAGCGATGGCCGTGGCTGAGCATGTATCTCTCTATACTGATTTCCATAGTGGCCCTACGAGTTTGTACTTCCACCAGTAGTGATGAGTGTGCTTCTCTGCATTCATAACACCATTTGCCATTGTTTGTTTCTTTGGATCTTAGCTATTCTTACCAGGATAAGATAAAAGTCATGTCCCTGATGGTTGAGGATGTTGAGCATTTAAAAAAAAGTGTTTATCAGCTGTTTGTGTTTTATCTTTTGAGAACACTATTTAGGTCCATGCAAGCCTATTTTTAATTTTTTTTTTTACTTTCTTGATGTTTAATTTTTAAATTCCTTTATATTCTAGGTACTAACTTTTCTCTCTCTCTCTGGTGGATAATTTAGTAAAAAACTTTTCCCCTGCTATGTGTTGTCTGTTCACTCCAGTGACACTGTTTTTACTGTGCAGAAAGACAGCGCAGCTCCTAGCGAATATTCATGCTCCCCAATTTCTCCCTTAGATGCTTGTTCTTAGGTTTAACCGTATTTCACCCAGTGGTCCTGGAACAGAGACCATATGATATAAGCAGGTTCCAAACAGTTACTTGTGGGTTTCAAGTGACCAGTTTATAGTGAAGTTTCATAGAGCAGCTCACTTACAGATGGAACATCTGTAGTTGGATATGTGTTCACCAAATAGAGCAAGAGGCCCAAGATAATATGCAGAAAAGATTTAGTTGTAATTTTTCAACTTTTTATTGTTGGAGTTGTTATTGTCATCTTTGTGTTGGTTATTTTGCTTTGTTTCAAAAAACCATTTGATTTGTGCTTGTCAGACTAACCAGTTTTGTGTCTCTGTGTGTGTGTGGGGGGGGTGAATATGCGGGAATGGGTCTGCTCATGAAAGAGTTCAGTGGGCTAGTGAATACAAACACGAAAAAGGACTCAGTTTGAATAGCCATTCTTTGAAACCAGATTTTATTTTTGATGACAACTGAAGTGAGGAAAGCAGTATGAAGTCTCAAAAGTATGGGTGAAGATCACATTGGGTGTTTCTGTCCCATGAAAGTTCTTCCAAGTCTTATAACCAACTTTGCTGAGAACCAGACACAAAATGGTTCCCTCCAGAACTTCCTATATTGAGCTCTGTGGCTTTGGAAAATTATTTTATCTTTCTAGGTTGACAGATACGTCCATCAAATCCATAGGGATGGGCTAGATGGTCTTTCAGGATGCTACTGGCTCTGATGCAGTGGCAGATTTTTGTTACTGTTGTTTTAGTTGTTCACTAACTATGAAATTAATTTTTTGAGTTTTCATTTGTAAGAGAGTTTTAAAACCTAAAGGGAAAAGATAGGCTAGAACAAAAGAGATTCATTAAAGACAGGTCAACACCACTCCTCTATTCAACTGAACTGTGTGCTGTATGAAGTGGATAGGAGTGCAGGCAACTTTCTTCCTGCAGACTGCAGTGCGTGTTGCATGTAAGCAATGTTTGCCCTCAGCTGCACTGCAGAATGAATTTAAAAGTTAATGAAAGCAAAGACTGCACCTTTGACAGTAATTGAAAAGTAAGCTATCAGAATCTCAGTTTTTGACTGCCACTTTGTATAAAAAATTGTAAAGACATCAAATTATGTGAAAGAAATTTTATGGTTGGTCATATCTATAACACTAATTGGCTCTAGTGAGTATAGTCTGAATCTTTTAAGCCCAGAAGAGAAAGCTTTTCCATAGCAGTATCATTTTATTAGGCAGTTGCTCAGCACATGCAGTGTCCAGCTTCTGATGATGTGTTTCATTGTAAAGCAAGGGCTTTTCAGATGTTCTCCAGCCAGTTATACAGCCGGGCAGAGAGAAAATCAACATTCTGTTCCAATTCCTGCAATAATTACCTCCTCTTTTAAAGTGCCAGATATATTTTCATCCTTTTCAGTTAATATGCAAAGCCTTAAGTGTTGTCATTTGTCATAAAATTAAGTATATCTCCTTTTCAAATTTGCTGTAATATTTGGTAATCATCATTCAGAACAGTGATCAGAATAATAAAATGATAGCTCTCTCCTTTCCCAGGAACTTTTAAACTTTTATTCCTATATTTTAATTGCTGTGCCGAGTTCGAGATCTGAGACCCCTAAAGAGTTTGAGATTGTCTTTTGAAAGGGCTTTGGGGGAAGGCGAGCTTATCAGACATTTCTCTAAAAAGTAGCTACTGAATAACTTCAGATGAAGTGTTATATTTCTCCTTGAAAATGATCATTAATTTTTGGCTTATAGCATATTTCTTTCCATGGAAATAGAGACATGGAGATTTAAACAGCAGTGTTTGAATTCAAACTAAATCTGTCTTAGTTGTCTTAGATCTGTAGTCCCAGACTTCAGTATCCTTTCTAAAAAGTGTACAATATGGTTCTTCCTTTTGAATACTGTGGAGGATGTCTAATAATGAGAAGAATGCTCATGCCTAATATTATCACTGTTAAATAATAGGATTTCTTTTGGTGGAACATCTTAGCATCTTTCTGTTTCCATCATGTAACAGTATAGTAGGTCAATGTGTAAAAATTCAAGGACTGTAGCTCAGGCTTTCTTATAATTCCCTGTATTATTAGATTCAAAGAAAAGTTTGAGGAAAAAAAGATTTTATAACTATGAGGAGGAGGGAGAAAGAATAAATTTCCAAAATCATGCAAATTATTGTACTCTGATAATTTAGTTGGAATTTAAACTCTACTCAGTAAAAAATAGATTCTATTTCTTGCATAAATAAAACTGAGAGTCAGTTTTTTTCCACTTTTGATAGAATACCTAAGTCACAGATGAATTAATTTTTAAAAAGTACAAAAAAATCCTTAGGGTGGCAGCACTCAGTAAGAAACCGTGTGTGTGTTTTTTTTACTCTATTTTGTTGGCTTTAAGTACTTTTCAGATGTTATAATGAATGATACCTTCCCTGCTCAGCCTTTAATCAGAGTCTCCTAATTTCCTTGTGCTCTTCCTTGAGTTAGTAGATCTACCCTCACAGAGAGGAGGACAACGGAATAAATGCTTTACTATGCTCTCTCTTGCATGAAGCTTTTTGTCTATTTCAATTGCATAACCCCACCTCCATTCCAGTTTATTATTTTCTGTCTGTACATGTGAGATTCTTAATATTGAAGATTTCATCTAATTACGTTAGATAGTTGGTGAATGTTCTCTGGCTCTTCAGCTCCTCTTTGGTGTCTTACCAAGACCTCTTTCCATAATAAACACCCAAAATGTATTCAGAAGTCCAAATACTCAAGAAAATTGTATTTGATACCCTGCGTGTTCCTTACATTTCATCATTTGACGTGATAGTCATGCTAATATTGACATTGTTTCCTCTAATACCTCTGCCTCTCACCTTTATCCTTGCCTCGCTCTGTTGACAGCTTAAGGAGGTATATTAACAGGAAGACTATAAACCATGTTTAACTTAGGAAAGTTGGAGCTACTTTAAATACACTAAACCATTATTCTTTGCAAACAGGAAGAAGAAGGCACCTATGACCACACCATTGAGTTCCGTAGAGGAGGTGATGGCCAGCCACGACGATCCACTCGGCCAACACAGCAGTTTTACCAACCTCCTCGGGCTCGGAACTAATGTGAAAAGGTAAAGATGACACGGTGCGGTAGTTTTCCTGAAAGGAAAGATGAATTTTGTGTTCAATAAAGCTCAGCTTTCGGAGCTTCATGCAATTCAGCTTTCAGTTGACATTATGACTTGTTACTTTTCTACCAGCCTTTCCCACAAATTCTTCTAGTACACCTTTGCTCCATACCAGTTGTCTTAGCTACTGTTCTGTGTCTGTAAAGAGACACCATGACCAAGGAAGTTTTAAAAAGAAGCGTTTAATTGGGGGCTTGCTTGTAGTTTCAGTGGCTTAGTCCATGATAGTCTTGGCAGGGGGCATGGCAGCAGGTAAGCATGGTGGTGGAATAATGGCTAAGAGTTGACATCTGATCCACAGGTGCAGGCAGAGAGAGGAAGACCAGACCTGTTAGGGGCTTTCCTGTGTACTTCCTACATTCTCATTCTAAACCCACACCTCATCCCTTTTCTCTTTCCTGATTTCTAGCAGTTGATGCAGTTGTATACTCAAATCTGAAGATGTAGAACTAGGATCTACAGATATGAGAGAACAGGTCTTATTTCTGAGTGCTTTTGTGTTGCTTCATGCAGTTTAGCTTATTTCAAAAAGAGGGGATGTTTCACAGTGTGCCATCAAGAGTCAGAGAAAAACACCATGACTGCTTAATGCAATGCGATTTGGAGGCTGTTGCTGTTTATCTAGAAGTGTTCATACTAGTTTCAGAAAGAATGGCTGTGTGAAAATCATCCTCACTGGTGAGAGAGCCCACAGTCAGGAGGAAACCAGTCTTGGGCATCTTGGCAAAGTCCTTATTTCTTAACGTGCTTTTGGAAGGAAATGCTTTTGCCATCTTTCGTTATTAACCTGTCTTGTTACTGTTTTCATTCGGTCGTGCTGGTACTTTTGGACAGTTCAAGATAAATTTCCCATTGGGTATTTACCATCCTACAGATTATTCTGAACTTGAGTATATTTTCTTCCGTTGACTTCCAAGATTAATGAGAATTTTTCAGGAACTCTTCTCAACTCCTCGGTTTAGCTCTTAGTTCTGCTAAAGTTTTTGGTCAAGCTGCATTTTTTCCCCTGATGAGTGACCAGCTATTGAGTCCTTGAGGCACAGATAGTGTGGATTGAGGTGTAATGTTAGTGGGGGTGGGGGAGGGATGAATTTCAAAATTTAAAGGGGGGAATAAATTATCTCAATAATTTTGTGTTGATGTAAATTGAAACAGTACTTTAAATATATTGAGTAAAGTATCATTAAACATTTTAAAAGCTTGCACCTCCTGATATTTCTGCTGAAAACAGTTCCTGTGCTGTCTCTCCTTCAGATCCCAAAGCTTGTTCAAGTTTGGTGCTCCTAACAACATTCTAATATACATACAGAGCTTTTCCTTTTCTAACATTTAGCTTCATATCTGATAGTCTGTCTACAGGGAAAGCCTAATGCTAATTGACTTCTGAGCTATGAGAGCAAGCCAGTGTAGCACTTTTCCTTTTATCATGGCCTTTTCTTTGCACTCAGTACAAGGCCATCAAACAAACAGTCCTCACCCAAACACACATCAAAGAGGAGTTGCTTTTTGACTCTGGGAATTTCTCTGTAGTGCAAGAACAGCTTCTTGTGATTTTTTTTTTCTTAAGCAGAATGAAAGTATGTACAAGGATTTAAGGAACTTCACACCGTGGAAGATTGAGTCTGCATTCTTAAAATAAGTTCCTTGTGCTTACAGCTAAATGTCACTTTAAAGTGAATGAGAAAGGTCGTCTTTCCAGCTTCTGGGGATTTTTAAGTCCTTTAAAACAGGTTTTAATGAAGCTAAAGGTTTTCAGGAGGATGTCTCATTTCTCAGAGCTGCCTTTTGGGTTGACGGAAAAGGATAGGACCTAACAGGCGAGACACAGGGAAGCCAGGGCAAGGTGAAGTGTACCCAGATGCAGAGGGCTCAGTTCTCTCAGCCATCCAGTAGTTTCTTTCATGTATTTTATATGTTTGGGTTCCATGGAAATTTTCCTTTGGAGAAGAGTACACTGCTTAAAAATACATTATACACCATAGCCCTGAGGTAACTTGGCTTAACCATATCAAATAGTACAATGGAAACATTTCCTAATCAACTTACATGTCATAATCTTACTTTTTATAGCCCCTAACTTAAAACTTTCATCTTGGATGCTGCGGTGTCATTCTTGGAGAGGCCATGCAAGCTTAGCACATGACAGACCCTAGGTTCAATACTCAGCAACAAAATAAGATGAATAAGGCAGTCTTGTTACAAAATGGAAGACTTTTTTTTTTTCTCATTTCCTTTAACTTTCTATTAACTTAAGCATCCAATAAGATACACATTGGTAGTCAGCCATTTGACTTTTCTCAAATATAAAAATTAAGCTATATATGCTAAAGTATTTTTTCTCAAAAATTACTTAGTATAGTGAGAACTACTTTAGGCATTTCTGTTATCACTCCTAAGAATATAATTTTTTTGTTCTTTTTTTATTACTTTATAAATAATACCAATCAAAATTTCCATTTCCTCCTCTCCTCCCACTTCCCTAAGAATATAATTTTAAAGGCCATTTATATTTTGGGTATGTTCTGCATGTATTTTTTACACTCTCTGTACAGCCCCACTTCTTCCCTGCTTCTCCAGTGTAGAGACACACCGGTCTCATTTGAGTCTAGTACTAAGGTCAGCACTGCAGACTAACAAGGCAGGACCAAGTCAGAGGGCCATAGGGAAGAGTGAGAAAGATGATATTTGAGGGGAGACAGTCCCAAAATCTGAAATTCTAGTTCCTGAGCAAATTAATTGTTCTGTGCAGTTTGGAAATGTGAGTGGATCTAGAAAACGGAATGTATACACATTCTTTAGACAGTCATGCCGACTAACCTTTGGACAGTAGGAGGAGTCTGTGGTGTGACTTAGTCCTAGGAACTGCATAACTTCACAGGGTACTCCAGGGAATGCACTGTAGGGTGGAGTCTGAGAGCGCTGCAAAGGAGGAAAGGTGGAGAGGTGCACACTGCAGGCCTCAGCAAGTGACTCCTGGGGGCTGCAGTAGACCGGGAAAAGTAGGTATTACGGGTGCTTACTGATGCTTTTGTTACAAATTGAAATTTTCATGTGATGTGTTGGTACAGTTGTGAACTTCTGAGTAAGAATAAGAAGACCTAGCTAAACTTGAGAATATTGCTATTGGTTGTAGGCAGGATTGGGGACCTGGTCTCCACTGCTTGAGTAGTTCAAGTTACATGCCTGGCTGTGGAGAGAGAGAAATTGTAAGACAGATTAACTGGAACTCTAGTGTTATGAGGACTAGCAGTATGGACTGTGAACCCATTCTGAACTTTGATCCTGGTGTCTTAATGGAAGAAATCTTGAAATGAATAGCTGCTGTAGATATTACAAAAATGCTGTGATTGTGCTTGTTCACTAAGGTTCAGTTTTAACACTGGTTTTTGCTAATAAAACTTGTGTTTTTAAACGTAGGTTTTTTTGGACAAGGTTGCACAGCATTTTTTGTGGAAGCTTTTATATTAGGATTAGGAAAATAATCTTTATAAACATAACTATTGGCCTGTGATACCAATAGAACTGGCACTATGTAAGAATAGCAGTATCCAAAGCTCAAGATGGTGGGGTGGTTCAGTGGGTACGGCACTTGCCACACAAACATGACCACTTGAGTCTGTTTCTGGAACCCACATAAAGAAAGAAAGAACGTACTCCACTAAGTTGTCTCCTGACATCCACATGTATGTCATAGTGTAAATGCTGTTTCTCCATCATGAACATACATAATTATTTAATTAAAAGCAGCATCTTGGAGCTCAGTTTGCTAGTCAGGAGTCTCCTTGCAAGACTTAGGAACTATATGTTTGCATTGGTGGGTTACTTTTCCCTGCCCAAATATTTTTATTCATAAAGCTAACCTAATATATCTCCTACTATTTATCTCAGCTCCTGTCACCACTGACTTTGGTGGTTTCAACACTGTGTGGTACCTAGTGTTGGAAAGATGGCTCAGCAGCTAAAAGCACTTGCTGCTTGCTCTTACAGAGGATTGAGTTTAGTTCCCACACCAATAATGGGAGGCTCACAGCGCCTGTAACCCCAGCTTCAAAGATCTAACACTCTATTGTATCCTCCAAGAACAACTACACACATGTGTGCAAGCACAATATGCACATGTGCATGCAAATAAATAAAAACGAATCTTTATAAGATACAGTTACTAAACAGGGTGGGGAACAGGTAGAGGGAAGGGACAGAAGACAGACCAAAGTAAATGATAAATGACCTGGGTGAACTAACCCAGTCCAGAAATGTACTAAGAAAATGTTGAAGTGGGTCGGATAGGATGGAAAGCCCATTTGATTGACTGCCTCCCATCTAAGTCTAAGAGCCATCACCCAGTCCAAGTTCCTGAAATTAGTACCCAGTAGGAAAGGATCGAGCACCACCAGAGGTAGACTTCCAAAAGGAAAAACATTCTATATATCTCAAAAATTGAACTAGGTTGTTTTGTCAGATTTATTCTATTTGAGATTACTGATACTTATATGAACATTTTACTTTTTAAAAAAGTTCAGTAGAGTTATGCCTTAATAAAGTATAGAAGTGGTACTCTGAGGTCCAGGCTTATTATCTTCCCTCTCTTTTTTTAAACAGATGTTTTTTTTCGCGAAGGAAGAAACTGCTGACTGAAACATCCTGGAAGCCCATTCATATATTTTTTTTTTCACTTCAGAACAAGAGCCACCATGCTGGATATGATACTTAGAGAATTAAGAGCAGTTTGTAGGGAAGATTCAACCTACACCAAGCAAGGGGGCAAATACTAAGTTCAATAGAGAAAATATCTTTATAATTGGAGGGAAGAATTTTTCTTCTGCCATCAATAAAACCATTGTGTTACTAAACCATTGTGTTGTACTGTTTTACTTGACTGTTACTTTTCTTGATGATCTGGCATTAGCCCCATACTTAATGCCTTCTAAGGAATATCTTATGGAAGCCTTTCCCCATAATTACATAATACACTGACTGTGTAGCTTACCATATTTCATATTAAAAGAACCTAAAGCCAAATAGAAATTATTAGTATGGTAACAGCTGTCAAATATAATAGAAGAATTGAAAAGTTAATATTTAATTTATAGCATTTGATTGCAAATAATAGAAAAGGCATCTCAAAACCTCAGAGCCCAGAAGGAATCGGCTGACCCACTCCATGGCTGTACCAGCAATGTTTCATGGCTGCCTTAATTTAGTGATATGTTGTGAAAAACTTTTATATCTCTCATTTCTGAATTTCCAAGGATCGGCTTCATTCTAGGACAGACTTGCCACATGTGACCATGGATGGTTTCTACCAGTTCCCTGAACTATTAAATCTAGGGGTAGGTGAGGGCTGCTTCTAGAAGTGTGTTCGGAAAATGAAGCTTACACATGTAGTGATGAGGCAAGCAGGCCTGCTTTTCGTCCTGCCCAGCTCCCACACGGCTAGCTTAGCCCCGGAAATAATAACACGGAAACTATATTCTTTTAAACACTGCCTGGCCCATTAGTTCTAGCCTCTTATTGGCTAATTCTCACATCTTGATTAACCCATTTCTATTAATATGTGTAGCACCACGAGGTGGTTGGTGGCTTACTGGGAAGATTCTAGCCTACGTTAATCTTGGGTCAGAGCTTCATTGTGTCTGCCTCACTTCCCTTCTTCCCATCATTCTGTTCTATCTACTCCACCCTCCTATGTTCTGACCTATCAGGCCAAGCAGTTTTCTTTATTAATCAACCAATGAAACAACAGATAGATAGAAGACGCACCTACATCATACACATTTACCTGTATTGGGCAGTTTGTCTTCTGTAACTCAGTCTGGTCTGAGTACCTTAGTTTTAGAAGGCATCAGTAGGTTGGATTGGAGGCAGAACTTATGTATCTGGAAGGCAGGTTCCTGAAAAGAGGAGGAGTGTTGCAGGGGAGCTAGTGACTAATTACCTGAGTGAGCTATGAACTCTTCATTCAGTTGGCAGTTTTCTTATCATGTCAACTGGAAAACGGAAGTGATCAGCTAAGTTGAGGGGGTGAGAAAGAAGCAGAGGCAGGAAGGATGGAGAGAGGAAGAGAAAAAGAAAGGGAAGGAGGGAAATTAAGGTGAAAGACAGCATTCTTTTAAAGCCTACCAACTCTTATTTTGTTTTAACCCACAGTTGGTAGCAGATGTGACTGGCAGTACTTTTTGGCTTTTGTTACTGGGTATTATAGTTGGGTAGGTCTGAGTTCTGATTGCTTTTAAAGACCTCCAATGACAAATAATACTTGTCATCGGTCACATAGTCATTTTGAGGAGTTTAAAAACTAAATAAAGGAAGAGATAGAAAAGCTTGAGGAAACTGGAGTTTGAGGGTATTCAGAGCAGGATTTTTTTATTCATTGTTCATTTATAAAATTGATTTTTCTTTTTGTATTGTTTTTATTGCACTATACATTTTTCTCCACTCCCCTTCCTTCCTCCCCCTTTCCCTTCTACCCTCTTCTGTGAACCTCATACTCCTAGGAATTCTTGTTTTTTTCTCCTTCCTATTTAAATCCATGAATGTCTCACTTAGGGTCCTTTTTGTTGTCTAGGTTTTCTTGGGTTGTGGATTTTAGGCTAGTTTTTCTTTGCTTTATGTCTAAAAGCCACTTATGAGTAGAGTTTATATTATGATTGTCTTTCTGAGTCTGGGTTACCTTGCTCAAAATGGCTTTTAGTTTTTGTAAAACAAAGGACACAGTCAAAAAGACAAAATGGCCACCTAACAGAATGGGAAAAGATCTTCACATCCCCACATCAGACAGAGGACTTATCTCCAAAATATGCAAAGAACTCAAGAAATTTGACATCAAAAGAACAAATAACCCAGTAAAATAATGGGGTACAAACCTAAGCAGAGAACTCTCAACAGATGAATCTCAAATGGCTGAAAGACACCTAAGGAAATGTTCAACATTCTTTTTTTTTTTTTTTTCCGAGACAGGGTTTCTCTGTGGTTTTGGAGCCTGTCCCTTGTCCTTGAACTAGCTCTTGTAGACCAGGCTGGTCTCGAACTCACAGAGATCCGCCTGCCTCTGCCTCCCGTCAACATTCTTAACTATCAGAGAAATGCAAATCAGAACAATTCTGACATTGTCTTATGCCTGTCAGAATGGCCAAGATCAAAAACACTGATGACAGCTTATGCTGGAGAGGATGTGGGGTTAGGGGGTCACTCTTACATTTCTGGTGGTAGTGCAAACGTATACAGCTGCTTTGGTAATCAGTATGGCAATTTCTCAGAAAATTAGGAAATAATCTACCTCAAGACCCAACAATACCACTTTTAAGTATATACCCAAAGGAAGTTCATTCATACCACAAGGACATGTGCTCAACTATGTTCATAGCAGCTTTATTTGTAATAGCCAGAACCTGGAAACAACTAAGTGCCCCTCAACTGAGCAATGGATAAAGAAAATGTGGTACATTTATACAGTGGTACATTTACGTAATGAGTACATTTACTCAGCAGTAAAAAATAATGACATCTGGAAATTTGCAGGCAAATGGATGAATCTAGAGCAGGATTCTTAAACTTGATCTGTTTTGCCCCCTTTTTCCTGAGTATATTATACAGGTATATAAGTCAAATATTCACTGATAATATTTTATAATAGTCCTTTATTATATATAATTTTACCATTTATTAAAGATAAAAGCAAACTTACTGACATGAATGGTTATTTAAATCTAACAACTTAGCTGATTGTGATTTTGCAGGATATAGAGCATCTTTGGTGTTTTCCAAGGTTGACCAATATTTTGATTTTCTAATTGTCAATGCAGAGACTACCACTTTGAATAAATACGTAGTACAGAATGACAGTCTGTTTAGGGCCATTTCATAAATAGTAGAAATATTGCCATGATGATCCCAAACCAAAGGTTTTAATGATTTAAAAAATAATCAGGCTAAAAATCCAAGTATTATAAACTAATATAATGCAAAGATATACTATATAGTTAAAGCATCACCTGTCTCTCTGAACAGAAAACTTTGTTTAAAGATAAAACAATAAAAAGCATTACAATTCATTGACATTCATTAAATTCTGGAATTTATGCCAAGGTTTCAGGTGGTATCAGTTGAAAAGAAGGCATGGGCACTACAGAGCACGAGGAGTGTGTGTTAAGAACTAAGGCTTCAGCAAAATCACATGGGTAAATGCTACCAAGCACATCTCAGATTCAATTCATTGAGAGTATTTGATTTTGAATTAATGTTGGCCAGTGAACATTTAGAAGCATACCATTACCAGATTTTTTATAACCCCCTGAAATTACCTGGAGCGAGTGAGAAGGAAACACGGGACTCAAACAAACCCACTTAGGAGTTTATTAGAGAGGGTACGTACAGGCCTGGGGACTGGTGTGCAGAGAGGGGGGCAAGTCCAGCTTTTAAAAGCTGCCTAGCACATGTGCACAGGGGCTTGGCGTTAATACACTGATGACACAGATGGGTGACTCAGGCATGTGCTCAAGGGTTTTAGCTGAGTCATACATGGATGTAACCACGCATGCGCGCATGTGGGTCACGTGAGGCCCTTTGTGCCCGAGTGCACATCCACACATGCCTGCCTTTAGAACCTGGAAGTGCAGCCTTATCTGTGGCTGAATAATTACACCCCCATTCAGTATCACCATGCTGTATGGGATTGTGACCCATAGTTGGAAATCTGTGGTTTAGAACACTGCGTATTTGCACTTAGTTGGGAACAGCAGCAATAATACGTTGCTCATTTGTCATAGATTCTCCATAGAAGGCAGTCATGTTAACTAGTAATTACTATTGCTCATTGGTTCATAAGTATTTCCAACATTTAACATTTGAGTTGACCCAGAGACACAAAGAAAAGTTGAAATTGGCATAAGAAATCAACCTAACTCGTACTGACTTGTGGGTCTGCTTGTGGGTACTAAAGGGTGGGTGTCCATTTCTGACACAACCAGACATGTTTGACTGAATGGATCTGTGTGGTAGTGTGAATAATAATAGTCACTGGTATTTGCCAAGGTTTTTTTATGTATAGAACTATGTGAAGGATTGTTTATTCAAAATTTTTTCTAATCCTTACATAGCTCTGGGAGGCACGAGTTATTGTTTCCATTCCATAGTAAAGCAGGAGATGGACTCCAGAAAGGTTAAGTCAACTTACCAAGTCCACAGAGTAGAAGTGTCAGAGCAAGGGCCCATCTAGAAGCTTTTATGTGGCCTTATATCCCCTAAAAATTAAAAGTAAAAAAAATTAATTTTTATTTTGGTTTGCTTATGATGTATTCTGCCATGTTGACAGGTATGGTGGCTCTTCTTGGTTGTCAATTTGACAACATCTGGGCTTAAATTCAAAATCGAGTGCACACCAGTGAGGTATTTTTTTTTCTTAATTTGAAATAGCACAGTTCTTATCTTAAGATGAGAAGGCACTTGCCTACATCTTCAGGATTCCAGCTTGTGCTCAGTCTTGTGGACTGAGCAACTTTTATATTTTTATCCTTTCTATTCATAGCCAGCCATTGTTGGATCATAGCCTGTAAATCATTATAATAAAACATATATATAATAAATTATAATATATAGAGAGAATTAATGTGTACATTCTGCTACTCTAGAGAACCCTGCCTAATACAGTAAGTAGCACCTTAGATTTATTTTTGATCTGCCTTGCATGTATGTTTGATGCTTTCCTCCTGGCTCCATGGCAGATGGGGTTTTCTCTAAGGACCCTCTTTCATCTGCTCTCTTTCATTTCTCCTTGTTTCAAACCTCTGTTCCCTTTGACTTTCCACGTGTATATTCTTAGCTTAAGTTGTTTTTTTTTTCCAAAGGCAAAGTATTTTATTACAGCTTATCTCTTATATAAATTCACTATGCTGTAGAGGATCAACCTCTTCTCTAGTTTCAGATAGTTCATGATCAAGTTCCCTTGTTAGTTTGTTTTATGTACTATTTGTGGACTATCCTTTTCATGTTCTTTTTACTTATTAGAAACTTCATTTCTTTCATGTAGTTTTATTGACCTCCATTTTTCAAAACTGTATAATTTAAGTATTAATTTATTATTATATGTTCTCTGCTTTTTAAAAAGCAATGCTTTCAGTCTTAGGATATGTTTCTCCTCCAAGCGTGAGTATTATTTCCCTGAAGAAAATGTTCAAGGTATGAGGAAGCAGTCAAGTTGACTCTCCACGCTGTTGTCATTTCCCCCAATAGAACCTAGCCGGAAGCATAGTTAGGATTGTGGAGAAACCACCACGGGCTAATAGGAAAAATGAAGGGATAATAGGTGCAACATGAAGCCTAATGTATTCTCTTTCTAAACAAATTACCAAATGTCTGTTGTTTGGGCCCCAGAACTAACTCTGCTTTTCCTGTCCTTCCTCCCTGCTTTAAAGCTTTGACTTCTGGTTGTGTACTGTTTGGGAGGATTTTTATTGTAATTGATCTTTCTGACTTAGGTCACAGGGACAATACCCTGAGGCTCACTGAGTCTACTGTTCTTATAGAATTTCTTTACTTCTCTTATGAGCCTGCTTTAACCAACATACCATGGCTAACTCCATGTCTCCTTCACCTGACTGCAAGAAATAAGAATAGAAGGAAGGAAATAAAACCATGGCTGATATAGCCAAGCAGCCAGAAGCTTTCCTGCCCTGGCCTTGATTGGCACACACTGGATCGTGAGACCTTATCCTATGTGATCAAGGTAAGGCTTTGGTACGTTGCTTGAGAGGCCTCTCTGTCGTGTCATTTATCCCCTCTGGGATGCGTTTATACTACTGTTATGGTGTAAAGGTCATGTTCAGGTTCTTCTTCTTTGCCAGTTAGAGAACCAAAAGGAAGGAAAAAACTTGAGCTCAATAGGTAGCAGTAAATAAATCACAAATATAGCAGACAGGAACAGACAGAATTAGTAATTGAAGAGAGACTTGTATTGAGGAGTGAGGAAACACACAAAGAGCAGATACAAAAAAAACCTTTCACAGAACTGATGGGGAGTGCCTTGGGAAGCTGGAAAATCCACTCTTCTTGGGAGCTGGAGTATCTTAAGGTCCCTTAAGAGTTTTTCTCTGTGAATTTAGGGTTGTTCAGAAAGACAGGATGGTTCAAGACTGTTTACTGAGCATGTCCTGATCTGCCCTACAACTTATTGAGCCAGTGCACTGGCAGGAGTCCTCTTGACAGGAGAATAAGACCACAAGGTTTCTGTTTTAAGCTGTGAGGCTTTCATCGTAGGTGGAGAGGAAGCCAGCTGTCTTAGAATCTCGCCATCTTTATAACCTAGCAATGGCCCTTCTCCCTGTTTGTGGGTCTATCAGGGAATCTAACTTTTAGTCCCTTAACTATAAATTTATCTGTAGTTTCTTTACTCTTTTTCAAAGTAAAATCTCCGTGGAACTTATAGAATATGGCATTTTAAATGTTTTAATAACTTAGGGTTTTTCATGACAATGAGACATGTCTGCTCCTGGCAGCACCAATCTACTTCAAGAAGAAGATGGGCATCGAGAAGAGGAGCCTTATGAAGTTTGATAGCCATTTGGGCAAGAAACTGCTCTTGCCTGAACTATTGCATAAACTGGACACAGAGAACCCGCAGAGAGAGGACTACTGAACTTGCCTAAAGGTGAGATGATCTTGCGGGTTCCTGATTCATGAAAGAGTCTGCAAGACATTCTTCAGAACAAGCAAATAGTGACTGCCTTTGAAATTTCCTGGTTTGTGAAAATGTCTGCTGGAAACTATGGGCCTGAAGGCTGAAGATGGATACCCCAACGGTACAGAGGAACTTTGGGTGACTGTACAGGCAGCAAGATGTCTCTGTCATTTCTAGCTTTTTTCTTGTTTGCTTAGGTAATATTGTATCTTTCTGGAGTCTTTGATGGAGTTAAGAATAGTTAGTTATAGTTATAGTTTTCCTTAGTTATGATAAAGATTATTGTAATTTTTACTTGATAACTGTTTTGTTATATGTAATTTTGCTATGTTAAAGTTAAAGCCTTTTTTTGTTTAAACAGAAAAAGGGGAAGTGATGTGGGAATGTCATATATCAATCTGTTGATTTCATTGGTTAAGTAATAAACAAACTGCTTGGGCTCATAGCTTAGAACATAGGTGGGTGGAGTAAACAGAACAGAATGCTGGGAGGAAGAGGAAGTGAGGTAAGACGCCTCAGACAGAGACGCCATGCTCCGCTCTCCCGGACAGACGTGATTCAGCTCCAACCCAGGATGGACGTAGCCTAGAATCTTCCCGGTAAGCGCACCTTGGGGTGCAACACAGATGATTAGAAATGGGCTAAATTAATATGTGAGAATTAGCCTAGAAGAGGCTAGATAGAAATGGGCCAAGCAGTGTTTAAAAGAATACAGTTTGTGTGTTGTTATTTCGGGCATAAGCTAGCCAGGCAGCCAGGGTGCTGGGGACGCAGCCCTGCCACTCGTATTACTACAATTCCCCACACTCCAGGGGGAACCTCGTTTGACAGATGGGGTGGGGCACAGCAGAGAGGCTCCAAGAGTGTGTATAGGTGGGAGGTTTCAGAGCCCCACAGTCCAATATGATGAGAAATGCGGGTTCTTTCTCTTAAGCTGGGTTCAACATCACTCCTCCTTCCTCACCCTTTGCCTGGCTTGTTGACGGGCGTGAAGAGAAAATCTGGAACCTACAAGAAAGTATGGTCACTACCAACTGCTTCAGTCAAGGTGAGTTGTAAAAGGGGTTCTGGGATGGTCTCTTTAAAGGCCAACTAATTTATATGTAAACGTTTCCCATCTGAAGAATTAGAAGGTTGGCAGAGATGCACTTGGCAGACACTGTTTTTCCTTCCTGGTGGGATACGTCACTAATGCAGTGCCTACCACAGATGACGCAGCGTCCTGCTGAGCTACCGAAACCTTAGTCTAACCTTGGGGGTTAATCAGAGAATACAGTTTAGTTGTTTCTTGTGAATGTTTGGGCTCTCGTTCCTAATTGGGTGAAGCATGATGAACGAAGTGGGTTCCAGGAATTCAGTTCTCAAAAGGGAAATGGAAAATTAAACTAAAGAATAACAGATAAAGAAATTGACCCTCAAAGAAACGGCTGAAAACAAAGAGAGGGGTCATGCTAGTCTACTTTCCAAGGAGTTCCACTCCATGCCAGAATATGGAAATTTAGTGGCTCAGCATTTGAGGTGGAGGCAACTCTCCTCCCTTCCTCACAGCAGATGGTCTCTGACACAGCATGGCCTTTTGGCCTCACATGAGGGGATTCCTTCCTGGTTATCTTGGTATATTTTTCATCTGTCCTCCTTTCAAGTAACAGCGTATTTTATTCATTACAAGGTACAATAGTCAGTTATCACAGAGTTGTTAGAATGAATATATTAAATAAAATATATAATGCCTATATTAAAATATGTAATACATGTATGAAAGGAGATATACTAGACCGGCTTACAGGGTGTGGTCCTGGTAGTCCAGCAGTGGCATCTTACACTGGACACGCAGAGATTCCAGTAGTTGTTCTGTCCACAGGCCCGGATGGATCATCAGTCCCAATCTGGCACTGATAGCCTGGGAGAGTTCCTGGAGAGCCGTTGGCCATTAATCTGTGCTGGACTCCCAAGGAAGTTGGTTATAATCTCAGTGAAGAAATGTAGCAACAGGATAGATGGGCCTGCCAGTGAGAGAGAGAGAAGTAGGCAAAAAGCAAAGTTTCCTTCCTCCCTACCCTTTTTTCTGGACAGTCCTGGAAAGTGAAGTCCAGATTTAAGGTGAGTCTTCTTGTTCAGATAACCTGTTCAGGAAAATTCCTCACAGGCATGCTCCCCAGCTTGGGTTTTAGTTGATTCCAAATACAGTCAAGTTGACAACCAAGATTAGCAATCACAACACAGGCCAACATTGTAGCATGAATCTTCTATTTCCTAAAGAGTGCTGAACATTGTTGCCAGAAAGTTTCAATGACACCATTCTTAGTTCACACTGAGAGGGACTGATGTGAGAGAGTACATAGGTTCACTTCAGAGACTATTGGGCCAACCTTAAGACATTTATAAAAGACTGTAAGAGGCCAGCTGCCAGGCTTTAGAAATTTTATTCTTAAATAACAACCTTAGACATTCTGTAATAATTAAAAGTACCCTCAAGGGTCTGGAGAAATTGCTTTTGTTAATCTTTGAGAGAACTCCTAGCACCATGTGGGAAGGCTCGCAACTTCCTGTAATTCCAGTTTCAGGGAACCTGATGCTGTCTCCTGGCCTCTGCAGGCACCTGCAGGTGTGGCATATACCCACATAACACACACACACATACATGCACACAACAATAAAAATAAGCCTTTAAAAATAATACCCTTGTGAAAGTAGGAAGAACCTCTGTTTTTGCTTATTTTTTATTCTTTGAGAATTTCACGCATGTGTAGGAGGTATTTTCACCATAACTACTCCATCTTCCCCTCAACTCCTCCCAGACATGCTCCCACCATCTCTCCCAATTTAGATACGGCGGGGGGGGGGGGGGGGGGGCTGGGGGACTGGGGGAAGGGCCTTGGTCCTGTCTCCAAGTGATGTGTCAGACTTTGTTGACTCCCCATGGGAAGCCTTACCTTTTCTGAGTACTGGATGGGGGCTGGGGTAGGGGAAGGGTGGGACAGGAGGAGGGGAAGGTATGGGAATGGGGACAGGTATGTAAAATGAGAAGGAAGACGGCATTTAAAAAAATCAGGGCAGGGAACCCTGATTGCTCTTTGGGCTGACGAGGGAGGGGGACTTGATTGGGGGAGGGGGAGGGAAATGGGAGACGGTGGCGGGGAAGAGACAGAAATCTTTAATAAATAAATAAATTTAAAAAAAATAAATAAATGCAAAAAAAAATCTACTAAAGTTGAATTAGTGCTGCTAGGATTTCTGTGGCTGTAGGGCCATCTATTGGAGCATGGGTATAGAATTGTTTTTAAATAACTTTTTTTTTTCAGCCCAAAGGGCACACAAACATCCATTATTATCATGTGCTGTTAAATGCCTTGTGTTTTATGTGCAAGGAACACAATGTAGGGGACTGGAATGATTGTATTCTAACTTCAGGTGGCTCGTTCACTACTTGAGAAAAGCAGTTTGCCGGAGTCTAAGATTTTGCAGCACTCCTGCTTATGGTTAGAAGAGAGCCACGGGGCATGGACTCACCTCTCGCCTGCAGTGGCTAACATGCATGAAATGCTGCACTCCAGGTGTCAGTCCCCAGGCAAGGAGATCCAGGCTCTTAGAAGACAGAAACTAGATGAGCCGCAAATTGGTTCAAATTGATGCCTGGGGAAAATTCCAAGGCTGCAGAGTACTAAAGGGAACCCCGTATTGCTGCCACTGACATGAGAATGGAGGGAGGTGATTAGGGAAGATGGGTTAAGAACTGTAGGGCAGAATGGCATTAAAAAGCTCTCCAGCCTAAAGGTAATGCTGGAGACTTTATGAAAGAGGATGTCTCTGTGACGCTGGTTTACAGAGCTCTCTGATGGAACACCAACAATACACTGCACAAAAGAACAATTGTATTTAATCCAAATTAAGACCTTGTCTTAGAAGATACTGTTAAGGAGGTGAAAAGATAAGCAAGTGTCTTCGTTAGGTAATGCTTAACGTAAAAATTATTCACAGCCCAGTGATCATTTTTGAGACCTGAAGTCTTTCTATGGGGGAGTATTGAAAATATCTACATATCTGATAAAGGACTTACATGGAGAATATGTAAAGAATTCTTAAAATACCTGACAAACAATCCGATAAAACTATAAAAGTTCGAACAAATGGCAAGGAAGCACATGAAATGATTCTTATTATCATTAGTCTTTAAGAAAATATAGATTAACACCATGAGATGGTAACTACTGCATATCCCTTAATATAATCATGTTTGAAAACATCTCATGGGATGATGATGATGTGTAGAGGTTTTGGGCCTTCAATACTCTTAATGGGAATGTAAGGTGAGGCTTAAAAATGTGTCGCCCTTGTTCAGCTCATGTTTGGGCAGTCATGTTGGTGAGACTATGGAGGTAGCTTCTGACATTAGGAGACATAGTCTCACAGCAAAGCCCCTGGTCCTCTGACGCTTACACTTTTTCTGTTCCTCTTCCACAATATTCCCTGAGTCTTAGGTAAAGGAGTGTTCTGTAGATAGATGTATTCACTGGGACTGGCATCCAGAACCCGGCATTTTGATTGGTTGTGGTTTTCTGTAGTTATCTTCATTGTATCAAAGTTTCATTGTTGGGGAGTAAAGACTACAATTATTCCTTAAGGGGGAACACTTGGAGGGAGGAAGGGGAAATGAGAAATGTAATTTTAATCCCCCAAATAAACAAGACACTAATAAAATGAATTCTATTGTCTCTCTCTATATATTGAATACAAATATATATTGAATATGAATGTGTGTGTTTGTGTTTGCTCGTGTGTGTTCTTTGTGGTGATGCACACCTTTGATCCCAGCATTCAGGAGGCTGTAGTAGAGGCAGATACAACTCTGTAAGTTTGAGGACAGTGTTTTCTACATAGTTCTAGGACAAACAGGGCTACTAGTGAGACCCTAACAGGACAAAAAATTAAACCTATGCCACTGCTAATTCTAACCCCTACTTCTTTTACTCATGACAATGAAAGCATGTTAATACTTGTATCCACACATTAGTATTCTTCAAATTTTAATTTGCAGTAGGTCCCAAATGGAAACAATGCAATGCTCACTTAACATGTAGAATTCGTAAACTAATTGAGGCTATCAATCCTACTCAGCAATGAGGAGTGAACCAATGATGTCCACACCACCTTAGACGATTCTCAAAATAACTACACTAAGGAAAAGAGGTCAAAACTCAGAGGTGTCAGGAAGCGTACCATATGATTACATTACAGAAAACTATAGAAAATGCAAAATAACGCATAGTGACAAGTGGCTGCCATAGGGAAGAATAAATAACTAAGGCACATAAAGGAATTCTGAATTGTGGGCATGTTTGCTACCTTGTTTTTATGCCTCTGTATACATATTCATGCACAGATCATCAAATAATACCTTCTAAATATTTTCCGATGTGTGCTCTTTCTATCTGTCAGTTAAGTCTCTAAAGCTGCTTTTAAAAAAGCAATTGTGAATCTAATATGGGTTAGTTTCCTACCTTTATGTAACTTGTTTAAAATTGTTGAACATTGTAGTTATTTGAAAAATAGGGTATAATATTTCTATCTTCTGTGGGTTAAGATGATAATACAATGACAACAATAAGTATATTTCCTAAGCAATATTTTACATAAGAAATATTTATAGCCCTATTTTTTGAATCCTGTGGTTTTAAATTGCTACTTTTATATTTACAATTGATTTGAGGAGAACATATAAACTGTTACAATCATTGCCATTTTCTTTGTATCCTTTAAAAATTCTGCAAGTCATTTCTTTTTCTTTCTGGTAACAAGCTCGGGGGATCTGAGGATACATGGGTAAAAATAGATCTCGGGATGGCTAGGTTAAGAATTTAGTCACTTCCTAAAGAGATTTCTTTCATGAATTATCTTAATTGATCCAGCTTACACCAAAAATGTGCCATATGTTGCAAATAAGATGCTTGTATGAAACCAAATATTTTAGCAGAAATTCACTTCTTGGGATCCTGGGACTTCATCCTTGGAGCCCACATAAACACAATTCTTACTTGGGATATCAGAGTAACATCTACTACCGCAGTGGAGATTTTCTCGGTTCAAGTGTTAAAAATGTCACTTCTGGATTAGAGTCTGTGCTTACACTCTGGACACAAATAAACTGTTATCAAAGCACCACTATGGAGTTACAGTGGACAGGGATTCAAAACAGGGCAGGATTCTGGAAGCAAGAGCTGATGCACAGACCATGGAGGGGAGTTACTGGCTTTCTTCCCCTAGCTTGCTCAGCTCACTTTCTTATAGAACCCAGAGCCGAAACAGTCCAAGGATGGCACCACTCACCATGCGCTGGGCCCTCCCCCATTGATTACTAGTTAAGAAAGTACCTTACATCTGAATCTCATGGAAGTATTTCCTCAACTGAGGCTCCTTCCTCTGATGATTCTGGCTTGTGTGAAGTTGACACACACACAAAAGCCAGTACTCAGTTATCATCTCCTGATCCTGTCCTCACCAAGCCTGAATAAATCCCAAATCCCAGATCTATTTCACTACACCTGTAAGTCTTTCCCAGTTTCCTGTCAATG
Organism: Microtus oregoni; assembly: GCF_018167655.1. Classification (NCBI taxonomy): domain Eukaryota; kingdom Metazoa; phylum Chordata; class Mammalia; order Rodentia; family Cricetidae; genus Microtus; species Microtus oregoni. The sequence continues at coordinate 24,777,131 of NW_024543060.1, forward strand.
CATCGTTTTCTTGGCATGTGATCTCTCTCAGTGAAATGAGCCTGTCAACCTAAGTTTATTCAAGGACTGATAGATTTCTATTGGTCTTCGGTAGGTGAAATAAGAAGGTTTTACTCTAGCTCACAGTTTAGGGAAGAGTCCATCACCTAAAGTTGGGAGCAGAGAGAGCTGAATGCTGAGACTCAGCCAGCTTTCTCCTTTTTACTCCGTACAGGACTCCAGCCATGGGATGATTCTGCCCACATTCAAGGTAGGACTTCCCTCCTACATTACACTTTTCTGTAAACTCTCCAGAGATGTTTACAGTGTGATTCTAAGCCCAATCAACCAAGGGGGCAATGATGATTAATAATTACCTCAAATAAACTATTTGAGGTATAAAGAAAATAATTTTTGCCATGATAGAAATGTGCATATGTGTATTTATATACTTTCTTCAAAGTCTGGGAACTGTGGTTTATTCAAATTCTGTACAATGTTGCAAGTTAGTGTGATGATTTGAATAAAAATGACCCCTATAGACTCATAGGGAATGGCATCACTGGAGGTGAGTGATGACGTAAGTCACAAAACAATCCCACAACAGTTCAGAATTATGAATAAAAAAGGGCTTATTTATTTAAGGGGAAAACTTACAGATTGCTGTCCTAGACAACAGTCCTCTGTGCTAATAGGAACAGGGTCTAGCAGCTTGGAGCTGGAGCTGGAAGCAAGAGAGTGGGCACACCTGTACCACTGCTTTTACAGTATAAGAGACCACGCCTAAGTGGGCTGGTATCTTAAAGGCTATATTGGCTGAAGGAGCAGAATATGCTCCGACAGATGGTGTGGCCTTGTTGGGGGAAGGCCACAGGGGTGTCAGTAGGGATGGGCTTTGAGGTTCTAGAAGCTCAAACCAGACCCAGGGTCTCACTCTCTTCCTGCTTCCTGCCAATCCAGATGTAGAACTCTCAGCTCTTCTCCAGCACCATGTTGCACACCACCTTGCTTCCCATTATGATGACAAGGGACTAAACTCATAAACTGCATGCCAGCCTTATTTAATTGTTTTCCTTTATAAGAGCTGCTGTGGTCATGGTATGTCTTCACAGCAATAGAAACCCTAACTAAGAAAGTTAGTAAAAAAGCCAGTCTTTGGCCAGGTGGTGATGGCACATGCCTTTAATCCCAGCACTCAGGAAGTGGGAATCAGAGGCAGGCGAATCTCTGTGAGTTCAATGCCAGTGTGGTCTATAAGAGCTAGTTGCAGGACAGACTCCAAAAACTACAGAGAAACCCTGTCTTGAAAAACCAAAAAAAAAAAAGTCAATCTTTGTCACAACAGTCAGCCTCAAAGAAGGATGTTATTTGATTCAAGAGCCATCTAAACTTTATTTTTCCCCAAATCAAGTAAACACAGTAAACCTCCCTGCTGAACAGTTGATCACTCCCCAGCTCTGAGATAGGCAGGACCATGTGTTTGATGTCTTGGTGGAAGAGGTGTCACCTGGACCTCTTGGTTGAGCTCCGTTGCTCGACTGCTCCAGAACTGTTTTCAGCAGTTATTTCTTCTTGGATTATCTGCACTGCATGCTCCACCACCCCACTCAGGAAGAAAGTACTATTTGAGGACCGAGAGTACTGCCCTCCTTTTCAGACAGGAGACAGATGAGCCTGAGTTCATGGAAGAGAAAGAAGTGGCAGAAACGACCAATGCAATATTCTAAAAGACCATTTTGTTTGTCTGTTTGTTTTTTGAAGAGTGAAAAAGAAATTTGAGAATCTAGAAAAATAATTCCTTCAAACTATTAGTCACTGTGTGGCTTGTGGGGGGGGGGGTTATTCTGTCTCAGCTGGGTAGGTATCCCTTTGTGGAGATGAATGTTGTAGCTTAGGCAGTGATTCCATGCCCTGAAGGAGCATCAGTGGCCTCCTGGGGGCTTCTGTAAATGCAACTGCCACCTCTGTGACAGATTCTCATCCTGGGAACACATTTTAATTAATCTGCAGGAAAGGCTGCACAGCTCACAGTTGGCGGCCTTGTTTGAAATCATGGCCCCGAATGGCCTATTAACATCTCCTGGGGATAGGGGCGTGAGGAGATGGGGGACAGATCAGGGTCTCAATATCTAGCAGTGAGATGTGGGAGGACAAATAAAAATAATATTTTTTTAAAAGGATAATATTCTCCCCGTCAAAAATAAGCTTTGAGATTCCCTCCCCTCCTTCATCCTAGACCATTTATGTTAGAAACATATAATTATAAGTGCTTTCTTTCCCTTTGTAATGTCTGAGCATTCTTTTGGAACTAGATAGGTCTTTTGTGAGTCTGATGACTGGGGAATGTCCTTCTCAAGGACCTGGGCTCTCTCTTTGAAACATCAGTGAACATCAAGGAGACAGCCCCCAGTCTCACTTACTCTGGCCTTCTCTGTGGGGCTGGAGGGAGGGGACTCACCTCTATAGCAGCGCTCACCCCAAACTGTTGGATTACCTCCAGCCTGACAAAGATGGTTTTTCTTCTGGTTGAACCAAGTAAACAGTTACCAGGTGTCCCCCAGTACTGTCATTCCTCTGCCTTGAGGAGAGGTGATAATTTGGAGACCCGTATCATATAGGCAGCGTTGTTTGGCTTGTCCTTTCTTAAGTGTACGGCCTACCACGTATGTGTGCATCCTGACTTCATGTTTATTCGGTAATTAAATTGGTTCGTTTCTGTCTCTGCTATCTTTGTGAAGAGGTTTTCTGGATCGAGAGAAAATTTTAATGTTTGCTATTGCCCTAGCAACTAGCAATGTTTTTTTTTTTTTTTTTTTTTTTTTTTTATCACAGATTCCTCAGGAGAAGCAGCTACTTTAGTACAGAAACTGTAGCTCTGTAGAAGCTTTATTCCGTGGCCACCAGGGCCAGAAATCAACCTGTGAGGGTTGCCATAGGACTAATTGTCAGCTCCCTTAACCTATGCCCAGCGTCTGCATTGCCCAAGTATGCGAGAGTACCGGCAGCTGGGGAATGAGTGACCAGTGCTGGGCATGCGCAAATTGTTCTTCCTTCCATCTCTTCTCCAGGGTAGGTTCTGAGGGTCCCTTTTCCTCAGTGTCTCAGTTCAGTCATCCTAGAAGATGCTCTTAACTATCGAGTGTCTGCCCGGTGAAGACTGTGGGATTGCAAAAACTGGCCTCCCAAACGCTGCGGAGCCTTCAACCCCTCAAAATGGATCAGTCTTCTCTCTGTGATATTTCTATCTGCTCTTCGGAACTAGCCTTTGCTCTCAATTGACATGATTTATAATCTCTCCTCGATAGGCATTAAGGCTGGAAAGAGCCTGCTCACATTTTAAACTTCTCTTTCCAGAATTGCCCCCTGACTCCCGCCCTATTACACAGGCATACTACTTCGCCCTGGATCCTGGGCCCTGGTGTATGGAGGCTGACCAAGTGGGACCATCCCCGGAATGTGATCTGAGGGATGCCATGCCCCTCATCTCAGTGCGTCACACTGAGTCTTTTAGCGCAATGATAAGTTGGAAGCTGCCTCCCATCCTGTACCTGGGCAACATTTGTCGACTGTAGTAAGGGCTCCATTAGCCCAGGTTGGCTTTGACTACCTCTCCTCCTGTCTCTCTCTATCTTCCAAGTGCTGTCACGTGCTGCTATCTTCGTCTTCACTCCTTGTAAACCACCCCCATTACTTTAAAAAATGAAGAAAAGTTATACATTCTGCTCATTGAAAGCACCTAGTTCGGGCTTTTAGCATAACTAGAATTCAGACCAGAGCATAGGAAATCGCTTCTTTTCAGGGGTCCCGTGGCACTGGGGCTTCGACTGCTTCCAGGGAGCCAGTATCAGCAGGAAGAGATCGGTCTCAAAGGAGAAAAGATGGACAGGGCTTTTAGAAAAAACATTTTTCTCATCTTCATAATTTTGTCAGCCCATATCACAAATGTATCACGAAATCTAACTGGCTTATTTTCTGTAGGTTGTCACATTGGTTGAATTAGGGACAAACAACTGGATGGATGAATATTTAGTAGCTCTTCTATGCCATTTGATAGGTGGCCATTTTCCTTCAGTTTCCAGTCTTAATGATGCATGCAAAAAAGAATCAAGAGAATGGCATCCTCAGACCTTCATCTGCAATTCTGAAGCGAGAGGTTCCGATATTCAGGTGCTGATAAATTTGTGGCAAACTCAGTTAGCAGCTAAACAACACCTGGGAAAAAAAGCTTTATGTGGAATCTAGTTATTCCATTTGATGTGACTATTTTCCTGTTTTCATGAGTGGAACATTAATGTTAAGTAGGAATGTTGCTCCGTATGCTACACATTGCATGCTTTAGCAGTGTCTTGATATTTCTCAATTTAAAGCACACGTGGTTGATCCATAATGTTCTAGATACTGAATTGCAGACCTATATTGTAATTATTTGTCATTGTGGAGGGATATCATGTCATGTGTAAGACAAATTTCATTTGTGTATATGCCCATTTGCAAATTAACGGAAATGTTTCTCCTCTCACTTTGCAAAACATTAGGGACAATGTTATCTGCACACTTTCCTGTTGTGTGAAACACGGATAGATTCTCCAGCCAGTGTTCCAAGCTCATCATTCCTACTCCATAATTGCTGCACTCAAATACTGCAGAGAACAAGAAAGGCAGAACAAACATGCAGTGCACATTATAGAATATTTTGGTGTTGTCTTCTTTTCTTTTCTTTTCAAATAAACCATTTGGACAGCATACATATGAAAATATTTGGTTTTATTATTCAATTCTATTTTAATTTTATTTCAAGCAGCCAAAATGCAATTTAAATATGATAAAAACTATTTAATTGCATTTTAAGATATATTCAGATAAAAATAAATTTTACTTCTATGCTTACTGTAAAACCAATGCTGTGGAAGGTCTGCTACATGAGCAAATTAGAGAACAGCTTCCTTGCTGTTTAACCTCTGGTTTGGCCATTATCATTGCTTTGTTAATAAAGATGAACTTGTTATTACCAAATCCACTTTACCATCCATTTATCCATCCATCTACCATCATTATATTCATTCCACCAGCTACTAATTTATATGTTTATCACTATGATAGTCAACTTCACATGACTGTGACCAAATACTGAGATAACCGAATTAAGTGGAGAACAAGTTTATTTGGGCTCATGATTCCAGAGGTATCATCACACATGACACATTCAGTTTTCTCTGTTGCTTTTGGGCCAGTAGGAGAGATGCAACATCATTGTGGGATCCTGTGTCAGCCAACTGCTTATCACCTGGCAGCTGGAATGGGAGAAGGAAAGAGAGGAAGGGACTGCAGTCCCCATATCCCCTGCAAGAGGACTCTTGCAATGACCAGACTTTCTCTCACAGGGCTCTACCTTTTCAAAGTTTTGCTGTCTCCTAGGAATGCCACAGTCTGTCAGCGAAACCTTTGGGGGCACTCTAGAGGCAAGTCACAGCAACCACATGCCTCTGAGGCTCTGCTAGATTCTCATAGGATTAGTATTTGGAGGTTGTTCTTGTGGAACTGGAGAGAGAAGACATGCTACAACTCAGGAGGAGGTTTCTTTGAACTTAGAAGAAACATTTAACAAGACAGAGGATCTTTAAAAAGAGAACGACAGAAAATGCAAAGCCTGGGCTTGGAAGCCAGAACACCTCGCTTCAGATTCCATGTCATTCTATGCGCTGTGTGACCCAAGGCAATGTGCTTAATCCATTCCACCTTGGTTCCCTTGTCTATAAATGAGAGGAAAATGTTACAGCATTGCTTTACAAGTTGATTCTAAGTCTTTCTAAATTAGTTCTAAAATAAATAATTCATAATACTCGCACATGGTAAGTATTCAGCAAATCCCTGTCTACCCCCTTGCATTTGATTCCTTTCAGTTCTTTGGGTTTTCTTGGTTTATGTGCAATTCTCTGGTTCATTCAGATTTTTCAGTCATTTAAACATTCACTGAGCACATATAATATTATTTGATACACTGCTGGCAGGGGTTCAAAGATTCAAAGTCCCTGAAGAGTTTAACCATTTAGAGGAGAGAGACCAACAAGAGGAATCAGTATGGGATAATCAGAGGGAAGAAAAGAGCACACTGCCTTTGCCCTGAAAGACAGAGCTAAGAATACAGAGTTCTGGTTGCCTTGGCAACTGATAATCCATAAACATGTCCTATGGAAAGGTTTTCACCAAATAGCTTAGAAACTCTTTAAAACTCCTCATTAGGCAGCAGCGAGAAGAGGTGAGGAAGTCCAAACTGTTGACTATAGAGGGAGACAGAACTGCAACATCCAAGCCTCACGGCCCTACCGTCCTCCGCTGTGGGCCCCTGTGTATGTTATTCACCTCTGTGCATGTTTCTGTATCCAAAGATAATTGCACTGATCTCATATAAGGAAATTATGTTAGCCACTAAACTTATCATTTACCCATATCAAGCATTTGATATACAGTGGTACAAAATGTTCACTTATTTCCACAACTTCAGCTTTTTTGTTATTGTTGTGTGTTTTGTTTTTTTTTTCGAGATAGAGTTTCTCTGTAGTTTTGGAGCCTGTCCTGGAGCTAGCTCTTGTAGACCAGGCTGGTCTCGAACTCACAGAGATCCGCCTGCCTCCCAAGTGCTAGGACTAACCACCACCACCCAGCTTCACAACTTCAGCTTCTTAAGTTACCCATGCTCTCTCTAGTCTACACTGCCTGGAATTCGTGTCCTTTACAGCGGCAGAAGGAACCAGTATTACTGTCATCAGAATAACATGGACGCTGAGAGCTGTGCTCACAGAGAGGACACTGGGCACACTCGGGAATGTCCAAGAGCAGATCTGATACTCTGGTGGAGATGTCTCTTTGGAGAAGTCTGTGTATGCCCTTCACGTCTTACCATGAGCATTCTGACGTGGTAAACGCAGCGGATCCTCGGAAATCTGTACAGGAAGAGCACTTAAGAAATATTTTTTCTTGGAGAGATGGCTCACCGGATAAGAGCATTGCCTGCTCTTCCAAAGGTCCTGAGTTCAATTCCCAGCAACCACATGGCGGCTCACAACCATCTGTAATGAGGTCTGGCGCCCTCTTCTGGCCTGCAGACATACACACAGACAGAACATTGTATACATAATAAATAACTATTAAAAAAAAAGATAAGAAATATTTTTTCTGTCTCTGTCTCCTTTCATCGCCTGATGAAGGTTAATATTCCTGAGGATGCCTATGTGTTTGTCTTTGGATTCACCTTATTTAGCTTCTCTAGGAACATGAATTATAAGCTCAATATCCTTTATTTATGGCTAGAAACCAAATATGAGTGAGTACATCCCATGTTCCTCTTTTGGGGTCTGGCTTACCTCACTCAGGATAGTGTTTTCTATTTCCATCCATTTGTATGCAAAATTCAAGAAGTCCTTGTTTTTTACTGCTGAGTAATACTCTAATATGTATATATTCCATACTTTCTTCATCCATTCTTCCGTTGAAGGGCATCTAGGTTGTTTCCAGGTTCTGGCTATTACAAACAATGCTGCCATGAACATAGTTGAGCATATACTTGATCTCACCAAGGCCAGCTGGCCTAGGTCTGAAAAAGCATGGGATAAATCCGGACTAGCTGAACATAGCGGACAATGAGGAATACTGAGAATTCAAGAACAATTGCAGTGGGTTTTTGATCCTACTGCACGTACTGGCTTTGTGGGAGCCTAGGCAGTTTGAATGCTCACCTTACGAGACCTGGATAGAGGTGGGCAGTCCTTGGGCTTCCCACAGGTCAGGGAACCCTGATTGCTCTTCGAGCAGATGAGGGAGCGGGACTTGATCGGGGGAGGGGGAGGGAAATGGGAAGCGGTTGTGGGGACGAGGCAGAAATCCTTAATAAATAAATAAATTTAAAAAAAAAGAAATATTTTTTTCCATTTGTTTTACTTAAACCCTAGTCCTGGATTCTTGTTTTAAATTTTTACCTATTCTCTGGTAATTTCATTAATTTCATATATGATGAGTTTATTATCCTCTCTTACCACCAGACACAAAGCATGTACCCAAATGATAGTTGCCTTAATCTGAGCAGAAGCCGTGAGACTGAATAACTAGCTTACTTTCAAAAACGAAACCGATTTTTTGATTTGTATTAAAATGAGAACTTCTCAAGTTTTGTTGGCTGCTGGGAAGCAGCTTTCTTTCATCCCCTGTGACCTAAGCAGGAACCCCGGCACCCACCCAGGTGTTCTGTGTTCCCGGAACAGCCTTTGGGGCCCAGGGATGAGATTTGCTTTAGGTTTGCGGAGACACAAAGCTTCCTTCACATGGGGCAGTCAGCGTGACTTTGAGCTCAGAGTCAGCAGGGATCCATGCCAGAACCCAGAAAGCTTAATGCTCTGCTTCCTCCTCTCACAACCAGAGGTAATTCACGGATGTACAGGGCTCTGCCACGCCTTTGGGCTGTATATCTAGGCTCCATTTCATCTCCGGAGCCAAGGGATTCCATCCCAAAAGTCAAACCAGCTTCCGAGCTGCTCTGACTTCTGATAGGGCGTCTTTCCCAGGGGCGGCTCCCAAGCCCCTGCAGGTGGCTGAGTTTCAGAGATTACTCTGCATCCCAAAGTTAAAGCCTTGTCTTCCAGATTCTCACAGAGCATCAAAGGCTAATGGGGCTTGCCTGGATTCAGAGGCGAGGAGATATTGGTGGCAGCATTAATTATTATTGGATCTTGCTAACCTCCCCACCCACCTCGTGCAGCCCGGCGGGCTCAGAAGCCCATAACCCCTGACTGCACAGGCTTCTCTTGGCAGAGACAATCAACGCTTCGGGGGCTTTTGTCACTTGCCAAGACTCTGCCACCAGTGTGCAGCCAGCGCGCTTGGCTTGAAAGCTTTCCTGGGTGGTGAGCTGGGGGCGAGGTTTGTTCTCACTTGCTTTCACCGTGTGTGGGAAGCTCCCCGGGGAAAGAGGCTGTGGCAGGGCACGCCCAGCTTATCACTGATCTCTTGCGCTGGGTCGGAGGTTCTCAAGCCCTGGAAGGCAGCCAGGCGCTGGGAGGAGGCTTCCAATCCTCCAATTATTTTCAATGCAGTTTTTTTTTCTCCAGCGATGAAGTCGGAATGCCATAAACCGTTTTTCCCTTGTTTTATAGAGTTTCTGGCCCCAACATTTTAAGTCCCAAAACCACATTTTCTGACAATATTCCCTTTGTAAATTTTGCAACATAACCTTTGAGCAGTAGAACCTGTAAGAAAGATCCCGAGGAAACCTTTGTTAACTGACTCTGGTCCCCACTCCCCTCCCCTTTTAGGATTTCATTACCACTTAGCATGTAGCCAGTAATGTCTTTTTATTAAGATCAGAAATTTAATTATGTACATATTTGAAACCTGAACCTTATTAAGTCTACAAATCCCTTGAAAATGCCATTTGCCAGGTGTGCAATCACAGTCAATGTGCAAAAACGTCGCACAACAATTAGGTTTTAAAGCTTCACTTAGAACGGGCTGAGGGACTAGCACTGGCGATGGAGAGAAATAGCTCTGGAGACGTTAGAGCAAATCAGGAGAGCGTCTGAATAAGTGAGAAGCGAAATGAAGGGGATTATGGCACTGGCGAGGAGAGAGAGATTGAAGCAAAGAAGGAAGTTGAGACTCAGTGTCCTCTAACTGTCCTCTAAAAGGACGGCCTCGGCTGTCCTTTCTCCTGTCTGCCTTAGCTAAGTTGAGGCAGCCAGGCCTTCTGGGTATTCCCAGTTTACCACACACCCCTTGATGGGGGAGTGTCTGTCTGCTTTCTTGTGTGCTGTTTTACCCTTCACATCTTCGTCACGATTTATTAGCTGTCTTTCCTACTAGACTTTAAAATTCCCCAAGGTCAGGGATTGGGAGGAATATCTAAGACAGTATTTCCTGTTAAATAAGATGTATGTTTCTGCAGTTGTCCAAGGACAGGTAGAATCTGTAATAGGCTTGGGATGGACAGACCTTCCCCATAAACTCCTTCAAGTAAGGACTTGGTATCTGGGGGCTGTCGGCGCACAGCCTTAGCTTTCAGCCGATTTCTAGGGATGGCTCAACCTGCCTGGGGCTGCCTCGGTCTCAAAGGACTGTTGAGCATGGCTACATCCAATGCCTAGGAAGGCCATCTGCACCTGATGGGGGCAACTCTGAGGAAGTATTCTAGTTCCATCGGGTCTTGGTGGGCCTACTGAATACTATTGGCTGATTTTGCAAGTTGACCTTTCTCTTTGTCTACTTCGGGTTATCCATTATCTCTATCTATCTATGTATTTTATGTATGTATGTATCTGTCTTTCCTCTTTCTCTGTATGTGTGCATGTGTGTATGTGTTGATATGTGTGTGTATATGTATGTGTGTCTACCTGTTAGTGTGTGCTTGAAGGCCATAGGCAAACCTCCAGTATTATTTCTCAGCAGCCACCCATCCCCCTTTTTGAGAGATGATTTCTCATTGGAACCTGCGGTTAATAGCTGGGATAGGCTGGCTAGCCAGTAAGCCTTCAGTGTCCATCTTTCTCTGCCTCCCCAGAATTACAAACCTGTGCCACCATGCCTGTCTTTAGTATGTGGGCGGTAGGACTTGAACTCAGGTCCTCATGAAAACAAGCCCTTTATCTACTGGCTATCTCCCCAGCTGTCCATCTCTATTCCTGTTTTTGCTCCTTATCTCCACAACTATTTGCCCAAGGTAACCTGTAAGGATGTTTGGTATATCAACCCCTAGCTCAGAGTCTGTTAGCAAGAAAACTAGACCATATTTCAGTCAAAGTTAAGGAATAATAAAAGACAAAAAGTACTGAATTTAAGTAGACATGTCTTAATATTTCCAATAGTGTGGAATTCTACAGGAGAATAAGACGTGAGGAGAAAGCAGAATCTGACAGGATACATAATATCAGCAGATGTGCTGGAAGGTGTGCCCACACTGACGCCTCAACCCCTGACTTGGCTGTCTTGTTCTGTCCCACAAAGGGAAGAAGTTGGACCCAAATTATCTTCACAGTTTCTCTCTATTCCAAACTTCTCTCAGCCTGAAGTAGAAACCCTAGGAGCATTTATTGAGAACTCGATTATAAACAGAAGGGTCCAAAAGATGACCTCCACACTGTATATCCAGGAGACAAACGAAAAGGAGAAGAAAATGTAGCATCCAGCATTGCAGGATAGCAGCCCTAAGAGACCGCCATCCTGACGACTCCGGAGTGTATGTGTATAAAGGGGTTCCTTTGATAGCTGTCTGCAAGAGATAACTGCCGCCTTTCAAGGTAAGCAGGAGAAAGGGCGAAGAGGGCATGGTCTCAGCAGAGTAGAAATGAGGATGGGAGCAGCATGAGCAGCTAAATCAGACCTGGAAGCATAATCGCTGACATTGAAGATGAAGAGATTGGCAAAGAGGAACGTTTTTTGCTGCCTCAAAAGTAAAACTCAGGGAATTCAAGAAAGTTAGCCACAATCTTACTATATTTCGGTTTCAAGATCCTCCAATTTGTATTTAATCATTAGTGAAAGCAACAATCACCCAACGAATGATCATTAAATGCTTGCTGTTACAAGTTGCGGTTCTTCGGTGCAATTGAGAAGGAAGAAAACAATAAAAACGAATTTATGATAAGAGTTTGAGTCACAGAAGGGAAAGAAAATTGGCCTAAGAAGGTTGTCAAGTAGCAGCTACTAAAGCCCCTAGAATTTGGTGACAGGAAGAGTAGTCTCCCCTGAAGTCTAACCCATTTTATCCTTTCACCATTTTGCCTTCCAGGAAACAAGGTAGCAGACAGACTTGAGCCACTTCCCATACCGTGGTTGGAAGGGTAGGGGAGTCCTGGCAAGACTGCAACCACACTCAGAGGAAGAATCAAAGGCCAGTTATCCACAGAAGGAACAAATGGGCACTGGACTATCAAATATGTCAGATGCCTCCCATGCATAGTTAATGTCAGGGAGATGGGTATATATTAGCAATTTTGGGGTACAAAGACAATAACTATGTTTTGAACACATAAAATAAGAAATCTATGTAATATAAAATAAGGAACAGAGAGAATGACCATGAACAAAAACTAACGATGTGGAAAAATACAAAAATAGACAAACTGTGGGCAAAATTGATCAACAAGCATAGTCGTGATGATGTTACAGTCTGTGCGACTTCTGATGTCAAGAACAAAGGGTCCAGTGAGAAAGTCCAGCTAGGTACAGTTAGAGGGATTAGAAGCTGAGAGCAAAAAGAAATGACTATTCATGGCTAGAAGGGATTTTCTGGAGGAATGTAAATATCATGGAATTTGATGGGAGTGACCAATCAACAACCTTGTTAATATATTAAAAATCACTAACTTGTATATTTTGAGTGAGAATAATAGGCCATGAGATATAAATACTGGCAGGATAATTATTATATAAAGTAAAAACAATACAAAACAAAAAACAAATTGCAAACAAACAAAATATCAAGAATAAAACAATCACAAAGCCCCATGATATGGGAGATGCTGTGGGACAATGGTATTGTACCCTGTAAAAATTTGTCAGTTGTTTTAATAAATGATCATTGGCCGATAACTAGGCAAGAAGTATAGACAGGACAACCAGAATAGGAGAATTCTGGGAAGAGGAAAGGTTCAGTCTGCAGTCACCACCCAGACATAGAGGAAACAAGATGAGAATGCCTCACTGATAAAAGGTACCAAGCCACATAGCTAATGCAGACAAGAATTATGGACTAATTTAAGACGCAAGAATTAGTTAATAAGAAGCCTGAGCTAATAGGCCAACCAGTTTGTAATTAATGTAGACCTCAGTGTTTTTCTTTGGGACTAAATAGCTGCAGGACTGGACAGGATACAACCTTTTGCCAACAGGGTTATTTGGCAAATACTGTTAGTTGGCAATTTACCTCATTTTCCCAATTTGAGTTTTCTTTGCCTACTTCAGTTATGCATTCTGGCAAACTGACATATTTTTTATAGACTTGCTTGTAACTAGAAATGACCAATCAACATATTTTTGACCAGTATGTATGGATTCATTAATTTTCTTGTGACTGTGACCAAATCCCTGATAAGTAATTTATGGGGGAACAACTTCATTTTGTCTCACATTCGAGGGTAAAGTTGTACATGGTGGCAGAGGACTGGCAGCAGGGATATGAGGCAGCTGCTCTTATTGTGCTCATAGGGTGTTTAGAGAGCAGAAAAGATGTGGAACTAAACTCTCAAACTTCAACGCTCACCTCCAGGGATTTATGCCATCTAACAAGTATCTGCTTTCTTAAGAGACAATAGTTTTTTAAACCACGAGGGTACCAAGCTTTTAGGCACTTGTGATTTCGCATTCAACCAGCAGCAATTTGCAAGCAGAATGTTGCTAGACGGTTTGGGTTAGGAGATGCTTTAGCTTCCCTGATACACTTGGTACTATATTCTATTTTTTTTTTCATTTCTTCTTGTTCAGAATGTGATATCTGGTGATACAGCAGCCATATTGGAACAGGATAGACAATAAGGAAGAACAGTGAACAAGGAATGAGTGAGATTGGGAACCTCAAATCATCATCAAGGGACATTATTGTTATTTGTAAGCTACAGTTAGTGAGGTTTTTGTCATCTGACAATTAAAGTGACTTCTAATTGACACACAGGGAGCTGTTTTACGCAGAAATGAATCTGGGAAAGACGTCAAGGAAGAGAGTGAAATATACATATGCCCCACCTAAGTGACAGGTACGTATTGGAAGAAGAACAGTTGTTCTAGGTAGTCCAGGAGTCAGAGCAGCTGTACCCATTCTTTACATAATGCAGTTTGGCCTGGACAAGGGTTTTGTTTTGTTCTATTTTCTGAGCCTAGCATTTACCTTCACTGCCTTCAGTAAACAATGGTGGTTCTCAACCTGGGTATGTAACCCTTTTGGGGATCAAATGGCCCTTTTTCACAGGTGTTGCCAGAGACAGTTGGAAAAAAAAATAGGTGTTTACATTACAATTCATAACAGTGACAAACTTATTGTTATGAAATAGCAACTAAAATAATTTTATGTTTAGGGGGTCACCACAGCATGAGGAATTGTACTAAAGGGTTACAACATTAGGAAGGTTGAGAACCACTACTTTAGAGAAAGGGTCTTTGTCATTTTCATTATTTTTTATGTAATGACTATAGCCCGATTTGATTCAATTCCTTTCCAACTATCCCGTAAATGTACTGGTTATCTTATCTTATTGTAATTTCATCTCAACAGCCTCTATCACCTAGCCTATGTACATTCTAGATAATATCTATAGAAAAAGCACTGTAGCTATGGAATTTATTTTTCCCTGAACATTTTTGCTCTGCCTTTTAAAATGCACCTCATATCTCACTAAGTCTATCAACTATAAACAGCTGGACAGATATTCTCCATTTCCGCCCTCAGACTCATCTGACAAAAGTCATGGTGTCACTAGAAGGTAGCTTCTATGTAATACAAACCTTTCCCCCTCTAGTCACCATTGTGTGCCCAGTGGTCACAGTAGTGTCAGCACATAGCACTTGCTAAGGAAACATATAAATGTCTTCATCTTCAAAGGACTCTGTATTCTTATTTTTGCCTTTGCCATCCTTCACTCCTTTCTTTATGAAATCACTCATCTTTTGTTCTTAGTAACTTATCTATTTTTCTTCTCTTAACTTTTTTTTTGATGGAGAACCACAAACATGTGTAGAGAGGAAAACAATAATATTGAAAATCAGGCCTATACTACCCATAACAGAGAAAGCCACAGAGAGAGATGACCCTAACTTTAGGGATCTCAGGTACACTAGACAGACAGCTGGGGAGCCTATATAAGACCAAACTTGAACCTCTACCTGTGAGCAACATTCGTGAAGCTTCGTCTGATTGTGAGACCCCTGACAATGGTACCATGATCTATCTCTGGTGCATGATCTGGCACTTCAGATCCCATTCTATATGGTGGGATGTCTTTAGCAACCTTGATGCAATTGGGAGGGGCTTTGTTCTGCCTCAGCTGTTACCTCCCCTTAAGCTTCCTGAAGAGTGGATGAGGGATAGGCAGGGGAGAAATCAGGGAAAACTGTTTATAGTTGATAGACTTAGTGAGATATGAGGTGCATTTTAAAAGGCAGAGCAAAAATGTTCAACCCGTAGCCAATCTTGTTTCACATAGACTTTCACTCATTCTCTGCTCATATGAATTATAAGAATTGCAGAAATCTTGCTCTTCACTCTTCAGCATTTTAGCTGGTGTTCCTAAGAGAAAATAAAGATATATTAATAATGTATAACCTGGATGTCAACACAATGCATAAAAACAAATAATGTCTCAATATCACCAATGATATCCCTACTTGATTTAATTTCTGATTCCTTTGGATGATGACCTGATGGGTGACTAACGGGTTGAGTGAGGTAACTGAGTCCAGTAATCAAGCTGATGCTTTGTTCTTTGGCCACCTGACTGCATGCTTGTCCCCAATCAGTTCTGAACTTGATAGTAAGAGAGATACCTTTCTCCTTTGGTAGAGTGTGAATCTTCTTTAGACATAAAAAGGGAAATGCAAAATGAAAGTGCTGAAGAACTGGGATGATTGCTCTGGGGAGTGGAAGAACTATAGAGAATGGATGGGAGGGGCAGTTATTTTCGCTTTCATTTAAACATCTTAACAGTTTATGACTCTGTTGTATGCATCCCACTGTTCCTGGACTGCTACATCACATCTCACCTGAACCTTTGTAGAAGACACCACCGAATCTCTCTGTGATGAGTTGAGTCGTGAACCCAAATTTATGTGGATATCCCAAGCTCCCATAACTCCAAATGCAATAGTATTTGGAGATAAAGTATTAAAGAGGAAGTTATATAAAATGAGGTTGAATGGTGGTCTCTAACGTTGATGGATGTCCTTCAGCAAAGATAATGTGAGGTGACAGATGTGTATATGGAGGGAACATGATGAGAAGACAGAAGACAATCATTCACAAAGCAAGGAAGGAAGCCACAGGGAGAAGTCCCCTAATCACTCCTTGCTGCATAGCGCTGTTCTGCAAGACTAATAGCCATCATCATCATTAGAGTGACGTGAATATTTGTTAGAGACTCTCAAGATCTGGTCTCTTGATTTTCTGCCATAGGAGGAGAGTAAGAAGGGTTATTGGCTCTGAGCCTGAACTTTCAATCACATTCTCCTATCCTCCTAACTAACTATATGGAATTCTGCTCTAAAGGCATATGGCCTTAGGAAGTGCTAGAGTAGGTGGGGCATAGAAGGTTATGAGAAAGGGAGAAGTCATCTACACAGCTATGGGGAAATCACCATGCTTACAGTAAGATTTTCAGTGGTGCTTTTGCTTTTGGGTCACCCTTGCTACTCTCATTAACCTCTTACCCATGCTCTGTGAATTTAATAAACTCATTGGTTCCTTAAGTTGGACTTTGGTGGAACCATACTTTGGTTTGTCTTTATACATTCTACATTGCCTTTTGTTCACAGCTTCCCAGGGAAAAGAGTTTCTGTGACAGTGGTCTTTGACTGAAAAAGTGAAAAAAAAATGAACTTTAGTTTGGGCTGCTCCATTTTGTGATATGTTATGACTGCAGTAAACAAATACATCATCTTTCCTCCCTCTTCTGTAACATCTGATTTGCCTTTTAAAACAGCATTAGAGGAAGCTTCCAAAAACGTGCATCTATTAAATTACACATCTGTCTAAAATCCCCAAGTGATTTTACAAGCTGTTGGATAAAGCATAATTCTTTGGCATGGGAGTTGAAATTTCCCCTTACCTTCTCTCACCGTCCTCTCTTTATTGATGTGCCATCATGGCTCTTCTGAGTTACTCCATCCCCCAATGTGCTATCTTTCTTGCTTTACTGATTTTGGAGGTTTGTCTTTCTTGCCTTGAAAACATCCATCCAATATATGATTCCACTGACTTGAGTGATATCAACTTCCTTTTTTAAGTCTTTTGGGAAACCTTTCCTTAGCTCATTACTTCAAGTGTGCTGACTTCTTTCCTTTGTGTCCACGTTGTCTCCCACACAATGTATGTTTGAAGCAACTTCATTTTCATTATTTTGTAGTTTATTAATCGAATGCATCCAGGAAGATCCTGCAGATAACTTTGTGGTCTAACCTAACATTTTATGCATAGTAGTGCTGAAAAAAATGATGATTAATTGATATCATATGAATGGACTATAAAATTAAATTAATTATGTTCACATACCACACCTTAAAATATATTGTCAGGTAATGTTTGTAGGAGTCTGTAATTTACATAAGTAGTAGTTTTTGAACTTCCAGAAGGGAACTGAAGTTGACCTTGAGTTTGAATATACTAAGAATGAATCATTTTCAACCCTTAAAATTGTGTGGTTTCCTATTAAAACATAAAATATGAAGGCATATTCCTGGAAAGGTATTACAGGTGATCTGACCCAACCACTCTCTTTGTTTTACCACTCCATATATTTTTTTTTACTTCTTAAATTGATACAATCATTGTACATAGCTATATGGTACAGCATGCTATTTCAGCAAATGCGTACAGTGTGTTATGATCAGACCAGGGTAATTGGCCTATCCATCAAACAGTTAACATTTCCTTGCCAACCACTTTCTTTTATTGACAAGGAAATTGAAAAGAAGCAGTGGTGCCCTCCATTGCACAACCCACTGTTACCAGAACCACTTTGATGCACTTATACCACCTTTTATGAAAGGAGACATACTGCAGTTAGAGTAGCTAGGAGAAAAGAATTTAGATGTAATTTAACAAAGACAAAAGTCAAAAAATGTACACTTACCAAAATAATATACTCTGGCTTTAAAAATTCTTTTTCTAATAAAAGATTGTGAATGAATTTCATCCAATAAATGATATATCCTTTAGCAATGGGACATTTTGAAGAATGTATTTGTTATTGTGAAAGCCACATTTGAATAATGTATATTCAAATTGTCATTGAATAATATATAGCAGGGAATGTTTCCTTATTCATCCAGTGGTTTTCTTTCAAAGAACTACAAATATTGTGCTATAGGTGTACATTCTTGCTTCCTTGCTCTTTCATTTGACGTTAGCACTTTGGTTCTGTGTTCCTGATATGAGCCTATAAGACAGCATTAATACCAGAAATATAGAGTGACAAACCATTAAATTTGCATCATTGGCCCAAGTATCAGCACAGTTGGAAGAATCAGCTTAGGAAGAATTGTAAACTTGTGGAAGGGGGATTCTTGTCTGACCTTACGTCACATGCAGTCAAGGGAAGCAGATCATTTCTGGATATTCAGGAGAGTGTGAAAGCCAGGGTTCAAATACTTCTATCTGCATCCTTGTTGTGATGTTCTTGGGACAAGGTTGTTCACAGATTAGAAGTGAATTCTCTCCTCTGCTGCCAGAACATAATATTTCAGTCCAACAAATGGTGCAGAGGATGCAGCAGAATCTTTCTGCTTTAGAACTTAGGGCTTCATCCTTGCTGCAGGTGTGGGTGGGAGAGTGGCCACAGGTCTAGAGTAAAGATAGGTGCACAGGAAGCCCTGTGCACAATTTCCAAACATGTTGATGTTTACCTGTAGCACCAGAACTTGAGGAACTGGGGAGAGAACAGTAACTTGTACTACAGTTTGTGACACTGTCTTGGGGAAAAAAATCATCGCAGACACCAGGATTTCCAAGCAGAGGTCTGAGTTGACTCTTAACTCATGGAAGACACTTTCAGAGACTCTCCCACATTAGATAAGACCTTGAAGGGTACAAAAGGTCCATTGACCAGTGGGATAGAATTTATTTAAACATTGGCAAGCCTGTACCAGCTATGTCTCTTGGCATCCTAGATAGAGCATTGAACAAAGCAGATTCTGTGCTATACGATGGAGCTCTCACACTGTGTGTGTATGACAGTGATGAAAAATACAGAAATATGTAAATGCTACAGGAAATAATACAAACTATAAAATAAAGGAGAGCAAAATAAATGAGTTATGGATGCAAAGCAGGGAGACAAGAAGCTTGTCAGATTAGGACTTATTAGAAAGATGACATGTGAATAAAGAATTGAAAGACACAAACACATAAAAGCAGATACCTACAGATACTGTGTTTCAATTAGAAGATAGCTTGAATAATGGTCCTAAGGTAGGAATGTAGTTGGCATATTCTATCAATCTCAAAGAAGCTAGACTGATTAGAAGGGAACAAACAAAGGTAATAATTAAAAAAAAAAGATTTAGGGCCAAATTATAAAGGTCTTGTAGACTTTTGTAAGGATTTTACTCTGAGTGAGATGAAGAGATATGAGAAGTTTTAAGTTAACAATTATTTAACTGTGCCTAAGGATACCTTGGACTTTCATGTTGAGGATGGTATAGAATCTGGGAAGAGAGCTGAAAAAATATAGCAACATCTGTGAAATCCTGGACTAGAAGGTAGGAGTAGTAGAGAGAGGGATAAGATTGGAGATATATTCTGAAAGTAAATCAAAGATTGTTTACTTAGACTTGGACTGCTCTTTTTAAAAGAATAGAGAAGAAACACAGATGAAAGTCCAAATTAATTAGTCTTCTAATATGGATGTGCCTTTTTTTCCATCTAGAAGTAAGAAATGATGTAAGATAATTTTAAGTGATTTAACACAATGAAAATAAATATACAACGTGTAATTATATGATGAGAAAGCATGTGGTCCATGAAACACTAAAGAAAACATGACAAAAGCGACGTGGAGGAGCAGTTTTTACACACTTGAAAAGGCAGGAGGCCTTGAACTATGAAATAAAAATCAAGGCGATGCTACCAAAGGCAATTAAAGCTGAGTCTTCCCAATCAACATGGCATTGATGGGCAAAATAGGCCATTTCTTCATGTTGACAGTACACCATCTCCAGAGTTCTGGTACTTGAGTCACGTCTGCTTTCTCTCTTTGATTGGTGGGAACTTTCTCCGAGGTAGCTCAAAAATCCCAAAGGAAGATTTAGGTGCTGCAGGACCGCGACTGTCTGTAATCTCTGGAGTTCCTTGAACAAAGTTGCTTGCTTTGATTTGCTATCTACTCTCAGGTGAGGCCCACCATGTCCATCCATGTGGAGGAGGAGTTAAGTCTGTTACAAACTAAATTAGCACCATCATCATGCTCCCTGTATGTTTTTTTGTGTTGTTTTGTTTTTTGTTTTTATATCTGAGGTCACATTCTCATGGCTGCTTTCTGGAATGATCTTCTTGTTCTTGCCCAAATGTTTGGATTTTAACCCCATCTAGATCGCATGAAACTCATTTCTTTCTAGCTGCTCAGAACTCCAATTGCTGCCATTTGTGGTGCTCACAGGCCCTGCCCCCACGTACCCAGTTTTCTAATGGTGTTCTGAATGCTAAAGCATTTGGCCATCTAGATAGAAAGGATGTGGTTCATCCAGTGCTCACCTGACCTAGCTGGCAATCAATTGTTTATGACTTGCTGACTGATATTACTAGGAATGGAATGATCTCTGTAGTTAGCTATGTCACCCTTAAACATCCAATGAGAGAAATTTTCACAAATGAGTTCAAGGAAAGAACCTTGGGCTGGCTCGTCTGGTTCTTCAGTTGAGAAACACTCTGCCATCATGGGGCCAGAAAACTCTATTTGTGTTCAAGGGCTGGCTCCAAGAGGGTCAGAATCAAGTTTCTTTAAACATAAGAAATTTATTTCCTCACTGTTCTGAAAACAAGAGACATGAAAATCAAGGTGCTGATTTCTCTGAACTCTCTGGGGAAGTCAGCCAGACTGTTCATAGACTAGGCAGAGTGGATGGCTGCTGGTGGCACAGATTTATCCTTATAGTTGCACAGTGCCTCTCATGTTTAATCTGTATGTGTGTGTTTGTGTGTGTCTGTGCATGCAGGTTTGCATGTGTGTGTGTGTGTGTGTGTGTGTGTGTGTGTGTTGTTTGTGCAGGTGCATGTGTATGCATGGTTGTGGAGGCTGGAGAACAACCTTGGATGCCATCCTCCAGAGTGCCATCCACCACTTTTGAGAAAGGATCTCTCATTGACCTGGAAGTCACATATTAGGCTAGATTGGCTTGGCGGCAAGACCTAGGCGTCCACCCGTTGTCATGTCCCCTCCCTTGGGATTATAAGCAAATGCTACCATACCCAGTTTCTTAAATATGGATTCTGAGGCTCACACTCTGGTCATTGGTGTTCCCAAAGCAAGCACTAAATCTACTAAGCCATCTCTCTAGCCCCCTTTCCTATCTCATCTTCTTTGCACAGGATTAAGGACACATGCCATTCCATTGTGGTCTTATCTTAACTGATAATATTGGCAGAGACACTAAAGCCATATTCTGAAAACTGAGGATTGGACTTTATTCTAAAATAACCTAGCCTGTATCTATAAAAATGGGCCCTGAGGTGCTGTGAGACCCAAGAAACACACACACACGCACACACAATACACACGATGGCAAAGAATGCAATCTTTGTGGCCCAGTGACAAAAGAATGTCTTGGATGGCATAAAAACCAGAAGATTCTCCAAAGGGTTAGACACAGCAAGATTATTAGAGGACTAGGACCCAAACGGCTTCATCCAAGCAGGGTGCATAGGTGTGTGCATCATTTCCAGTGGATGAGAGATTGAGACTGAATTTTGTGAGACAGTCACTCCTCTTATTCTTTTCTTTTGACTCCGTGGATATAGGAAAATAATTTGATTTTTTGGTGCTGGCATAAAACAGCTTACTATTAAAGTTATAAATACAACAGAACATGGTGATGAACTCGGTGTCAGGGAGATGCTGGGGTGCAGTGAATTTAGCAAGTTGAGACATGCATATGTATTTAAAGGAATAATTACAACTCAGTTCCTGCAGAATTCTGCTAAAAATAGACATGGGCCCTGTAGATGTTTCCTCCTGTAGGTGGATTGCGCAACCATGGGGATGCTTTAAGAAATACTGCACAGGTCTGTGTCCTTTCTCCTTCCTTTTGGATCATGAGAATAGGTTTTAGGTTAGATCCTCTGATAGATTTTCTCAGAATTTCTCATGCTTATCTGCACATTTTTGCTTTATTTCTTGCCATTGTATTCTGCTTCTTCCATATATTTAAGACAAATTCAAATCACAGATTTAAAAGGCTCCAGTCTCTTTTCTAATCCAATTTATTCATTTATTTTATATCCTGACTTCAGTTTACCCTCCCTCCTCTTCTCCAGGTCTATCCTCTTCCTAAAATCTATGCCTCTATTTCTGTTCAGAAAGGGGCAGGACTTCTGTGGGTGTCAACAAAGCATGGCATATTAAGTTGAGGTAGGGCTAAGCTCCCCCCATTTTATTAAGCCTGGGCAAAGCAATTGAGTGTGAGGAATAGATTCCCAAAAGTCAGCCAAAGCATTAGGGACAGGTCCTGCTCCCACTGCTAGGAGTCCCACCAGCAGACCAATCTACATATATGTCACATATATGTAGATTGGTCTGCTGGTGGGACTCCTAGCATATATATGTACTGTCACATATATGCAGAGAGGCCTAGCTTGGTCCCATGTAGGCTCCCTATCTGTTGGTCCAGGCTCTGTGAGCTCCTATGAACCCAGGTTAGTTGTTCTGTGGCTTCCCTTGTTGTGATGACCTTGACCCACCTGGCTCGTCCAATCCTTCCTCCCTCTCTTGAACAGGAGTTCCAGAGCTCAGCCCCATATTTAGCTATGAGTCTCTGCATCTGTTACCATCAGTTGCTGGATGAAGCCTTTCTGATGACAATTGGGGTAGTCATTGATCTGATGACAGGAGAAGGGCAGCTCAGGCTTCCTATCCACTATTGCTAGGAGTCTTAGCTAGGGTCATCCTTGTAGGTTCATGGGAATTTACATTTCACAAAGTTTCTGTCTGACCCTGAAATGTCCCCCATATCAAGACATCTCTTTCAGTATTCTCCCCGTCCATTCACCCCCTAACCTGATTCCTCATGTTCCCACCCTCACCCACCCCCAGTCTACCCAGGAGTTCTTTTCTATTTTGCCTTCTCATGAAATGCTTTTATCACCCTTTGGTCCCTCTTTGTTAACCTAGGCTCTCTGTGTCTGTGGATTGTAGCATGGTCATCCTTTCTGTCTAATATCCACTTATGAGTGGGTACATACCATGGTTGTCTTCCTGGGTCTGGGTTACCTCACTCAGGATGAAACCCTCTGACCTTTTAATTTTCAGCTTCTATTGCATTATTTCAACTTTCTTGGTTGCTTTGAGTTCTGTTCAGGTCATTGAAGTTGCTCTTTAAAGTTCTTTATTTCTAGTACAACTGGAGAGGTTTTTTTTTTTTTTTAAAAAAAAAAAAATCTGAACTCTGCAGTGCTTTAAAACCTCCAACTTTTGAGTGCCAACATGAGACCACAAGTGGAAAATTTCACTTTTGACTTCATGTGGCAGCTGTGGCAAAATCGCAGGCACACAGCTCAAAACTAACTCAATGGTATTTTTGTAGAGCTTCGTTTCATATTGCTTTATCGGAGCAGGTTTTTTTTTTTTGTCTTTTTTTTTTTTTAATTGAGAAAAGGAGAAGAAAAAAAAAAAAAACAAGTTTCCACCTCCCCACCTCCTCCCAGCCTCCCATTTCCCTCCCCCTCATCCCTCCCTACGCCCCCTCCTCCCACCCTTCTCCCCCTCCCCCCACTCCTTTCCCCCTCCCTCTCCAGTCCAAAGAGCAGTCAGGTTTTTCTGCTCTGTGGTAAGACCTAGGACCTCCCACCTCCGTCCATATCTAGGAAGGTGAACATCCAAACTGGCTGGGCTCCCACAAAGCCATCACATTACGTAGGATCAAACCCCCGTGCCATTGTCCTTTGCGTCTCATCAGCCCTCATAGTTCGTCGTGTTCAGAGAGTCCAGTTTTATCCCATGCTTTTTCAGTCACAGTCCAGCTGGTCTTGGTGAGCTCTCAATAGATCAGCTCCACTGTCTCAGTGGGTGGGTGCATCCCTCGTGGTCCCGACTTCTTTGCTCATGTTCTCCCTCCTTCTGCTCCTCATTGGGACCTTGGGAGCTCAGTCCAGTGCTCCAGTGTGGGTCTCTGTCTCTATCTCCATCCATCACCAGATGAAGGTTCTATGATGATATGCAAGATATTCGTCAGTATTGCTCAAGGATAGGGTCATTTCAGGTTCCCTATTCTCAACTGCCCAAGGAACTAACTGGGGACCTCAGCTTGGGCACCTGGGAGCCCCTCTAGGGTCAGGTCTCTTGCCAACCCTAAAGTGGTTCCCTTAACTAAGAATTGTGGTTCGGAGCAGGTTTTTGTTTTTTATTTTGTCCGCTGGTCTTTTGCTTGTGTATTATGTTTTTTTATTTTGTGATATTATTTTTTTTCTTTTTTCCCTGTATATTTTCTAAGGAGAGAGAGATAGAAAGAAAAGGAGTGGTCCTGGCTGGATGGAAAGGTTGGAAGGCTCTGGGAGGAACTGGGGAAGGGGAAGGGGAAGCATGATCAGAATATATTGTATAAAAGGATTTTTTCAAAATAAAAGTGAGTGCACACTAAAAGCTTTTTAAAATTGTCTTTAATCTAGGTTCAAAAAGATATGAAGTGTAAGTATATTTTGTATTGAGACTTGGGTCTTATCCCAAGAATCTCCCTTTCTCTCTTACTTTCTCTCTTTATCTATCTACACATACACACACACACACACACACACACACACACACACACACACACAAACATATACACACATTCTAAAATACAAAAAAGCCTGAAGCCTGAAACACTTTTGATCTCAAGCATTTCTGATTAAAAAATCAAGCTGTGCATATATTTTTGTTTGCCTTTTGAATGTTGGAGAATTTCTCAAATGACCTCTGTTCCCTGGCTTTCTATTGATATACAGGGAGACATCAAAAGCTTCTGGAAAGTTCTACATACAGGAGTGGAGATAACTGATCTGTTAAAAAAAAAAAAACAAACCTGTGGATTTACCTAGAGGTTATTTAGAAGAACTGTGTTTTCTTTGTAGCTATCAAATATCAATATCATTAGGTTGTAGAGTTAGGTTTTCTGAAAAAAACCTTTGCTCTGTGAGAGATGTCTGTTTACTGGTACATCAGAGTCTAGGGACAAGAAGGGGTAGTATTTTCAAATAAACCTCCTTCAACTCTCTCTACTGTGTCACATTTGATTCCTCAGAGAGTAAGATTGGATCTTACTGGAAGGACACACGAAGAGGAGAGTTGCCTAACCAGGTTATCAAAGAAAACCTGGTGAAGGGCTGCTCTCTAGGGAGGCTTCATTCAGCTTCTGAGTTCTAAGTGCTTAGCACTAAAGGACTGACCAGACCACACACCTTTTTGGTACTACGGCCCTGAGAAGTCACATATTACCATCTTTTCTTTGCTTCCTTGGTTACTACTCACTAATTCACTTTACAGCTTCCAGGATTTTATTACTTCATTTTATAATACTTCGCCATGTACCTTCCTGTCTTCATCATTAAGACTGTACCCAGTGGTCCATGTTTGGCGAATGTTCAAGACCTCCACTGGATGTCTGAAATTTGGGTTGACCTGGAAATCTATTTGTGCAGTGATGGTTCCTATTTAGCCTGAAGTATCTGTCTCTCTGCTGGGTACCAGACTTAAACTGTCCTTCCTTGTCCTGCTGCCTTTTTTTGCAGCACACTTCTGAGCAATGGGAACATAATTACCTAAGGCAAGAATTACTTGGACACATTCCAATAGAAGACAGTCAATTTGAAAACTGAGATGGCTACTAAGTGACCATTGTGTAACAGTTTCCTCTAAAATTATGATGATCAAACACCCAGCCCTCTAGGGCTCTAAGGAAGTTCCATAAGCACTCAAAATAGCTGCAGGAAATCCCTGGAATTAACCAGATTCACTAGGTCCCTTCTTCCCGGAATAAACATAACTGCCGAAAGACTCTCAAACAAGTCAAGCTGCAAAGAAGATTCCGAGATAGGAACAGCTGAGTCAAGGAAGCAGAGGCTAGTAGACCTGATTGGAAGAGGTTTAGACCAGCTGAGTCATGTGGAAAAATTCTCCAACCTGCAGGCTATGCAGAGAGTCCTAGGTTTGTAGCTGTTGTGAGCTGTCATTCTTACTGAAAACTTTGGTGTTACAGCTGTCTTTGAGTCATTCTGGGCTTTATACATAACTACTCACCTATACTCCTGTAAATAGCTCCAACAAAACTCATTAGGAAATGAAATTGAACTGTAGTGGTATCTATACATTGGTTGTAATGGGATACCTATGTGGGCTTTTCTCCCCAGGAAAAGTTTTCAGTGTGGATAAGAGACGGTGCAGTTTATGGATTGGAACAGACCCATGCGTGAAATTTCATCATGTTGCCAAGAAGAGTGTGCATTTGAAATCCTGTGGGCTTTGTTGTGCTCTGTTTTCTGGAAACTTCCATTTACTATTTTTTTTTTCAATGCGGAATTCTTTTTTTTTTTTTATTGAGAAAAGGAAAAAAAAAAGTTTCCCCCTCGTCCCAGCCTCCATTTCCCTCCCCCTCCTCCCAGCCTTCTCCCCTTCTCCCCACTCCTCTCCCCCTCCCTCTCCAGTCCAAAGAGCAGTCAGGGTTCCCTGCCCTGTGGAAAGTCCAAGGTCCTCTCCCCTCCGTCCTTGTCTAGAAAGGTGAACATCCAAACTGGCTAGGCTCCCACAAAGCCAGAACATGAAGTAGGATCAAAACCCCGTGCCATTGTCCTTGGCTTCTCATCATCCCTCATTGTTCGCTATGTTCAGAGAGTCCAGTTTTATCCCATGCTTTTTCAGTCACAGTCCAGCTGGCCTTGGTGAGCTCCCAATAGATCAGCCCCACTGTCTCAGTGGGTGGGTGCACCCCTCGAGGTCCTGACTTCCTTGCTCATCTTCTCCCTCCTTCTGTTCCTCATTGGGACCTTGGGAGCTCAGTCCAGTGCTCCAATGTGGGTCTCTGTCTCTATCGCCATCCATCACCAGATGAAGGTTCTATGGTGACATGCAAGATATTCGTCAGTATTGCTATAGGATAGGGTCATTTCAGATTCCCTATCCTCATCTGCCCAAGGAACTAACTGGGGACATCGCCTTGGGCTCCTGGGAGCCACTCTAGGTTCAAGTCTCTTGCCAGCCCTAAGGTGGCTCCCTTAATTAAGATATGTGCTTCCCTGCTCCCCTATCCAGCCTTCCTTTATCCCAATCATCCTGTTTCCCCAAGTTCCCCCCATCCTCCCCTTCTCACTTTTCTCTCCCCATCTCCCCTTACCCCCAACCCACCCCACCCCCAAGATCCCACTTTCCTCCCCAGCAATTTTGTCTACTTCCTATAGGCAAGAGGATAACTATATGTTTTTCCTTGGGTTCACCTTCTTTTGTGTGTGTGTGTGTGTGTGTGTTTATTTATTTATTTATTTTTATTGAGAAAAAAAAATTCCGCCTCCTCCCAGCCTCCCACTACCCCCCCTCCCCCCACTCCTCTCCCCCTCCCCCCACTCCTCTCCCCCTCCCTCTCAAGTCTGATGAGCAGTCAGGGTTCCCTGCTCTGTGGAAAGTCCAAAGTCCTCCCCCCTCCGTCCTGGTCTAGGAAGGTGAACATCCAAACTGGCTAGGCTCCCACAAAGCCAGAACATGTAGTAGGATCAAAACCAGTGCCATTGTCCTTGGCTTCTCAGCAGCCCTCATTGTCCGCCATATTCAGAGAGTCCGGTTTTATCCCATGCTTTTTCAGTCACAGTCCAGCTGGCCTTGGTGAGCTCCCAATAGATCAGCCCCACTGTCTCCGTCGGTGGGTGCACCCCTCTTGGTCCTGACTTCCTTGCTCATCTTCTCCCTCCTTCTGTTCCTCATTGGGACCTTGGGAGCTCAGTCTGGTGCTCCAGTGTGGGTCTCTGTCTCTATCTCCATCCATCGCCAGGTGAAGGTTCTATGTTGATATGCAAAATATTCATCAGTATGGCTATAGGATAGGATCATTTCAGGCTCCCTATCTTCAGCTGCCCCAGGAACTAACTGGGGACCTCGCCTTGGGCACCTGGAAGCCCCTCTAGGTCCAAGTCTCTTCCCAACCCTAAGATGGCTTCCTTAATTAAGATATGTGCTTCCATGCTCCCCTATACAACCTTCCTTTATCCCAATCATCCCGTTGCCCCAAGTTCTCCCCATCCTACCCTTCTCACTTTTCTCTCCCCATCTCCCCTTACCCCCCTCACACCCCACCCTTAAGATCCCGATTTTTTGCCTGGCAATCTTGTCTACTTCCCCTACCCAGGAGGATAGCTATATGTTTTTCTTTGGGTTCACCTTCTTATTTAGCTTCTTTAGGTTCACCAATTGTAGACTCAGTGACCCTTATTTATGGCTAGAAACCAATTATGAGTGAGTACATCCCATGTTCATCTTTTTGGGTCTGGGTTACCTCACTCAGGATAGTGTTTTCTATTTCCATCCATTTGCATGCAAAATTCGAGAAGCCATTGTTTTTTACCGCAGCGTAGTACTCTACTGTGTACATATTCCACACTTTCTTCATCCATTCTTCCATTGAAGGGCATCTAGGTTGTTTCCAGGTTCTGGCTATTACAAATAATACTGCTATGAACATAGTTGAACAAATGCTCTTGTCATATGATAGGGCATCTCTTGGAGTGGTATGGCTGGGTCCAGGGGTAGGTTGATCCCGAATTTCCTGAGAAACCGAAACACTGATTTCCAAAGTGGTTGCACAAGATTGCATTCCCACCAGCAATGGATGAGGGTACCCCTTCCTCCACAGCCTCTCCAGCAAAGGCTATCATTGGAGTTTTTGATTTTAGCCATTCTGAGAGGTGTAAGATGATATCTCAAAGTTGTTTTGATTTGCGTTTCCCTGATTGCTAAGGAGGTTGAGCATGACCTTAAGTGTCTTTTAGCCATTTGAACTTCTGTGGAGAATTCTCTGTTCAGTTCAGTGCCCCATTTTTTAATTGGGTTAATTAGCATTTTAAAATCTAGTTTCTTGAGTTCTTTATATATTTTGGAGATCAGACCTTTGTCTGTTGCGGGGTTGGTAAAGATCTTCTCCCATTCAGTAGGTTGCCTTTTTGTCTTAGTGACAGTGTCCTTTGCTTTACAGAAGCTTCTCAGTTTTAGTAGGTCCCATTTATTCAATGTTGCCCTTAATGTCTGTGCTGCTGGGGTTCTACCAAGGAAGCAATCTCCTGTGCCCATCTGTTGTAGGGTACTTCCTACTTTCTCTTCTATCATGTTCAATGTGTTCTGACTGATTTTGAGGTCTTTAATCCATTTGGACTTGAGTTTTGTGCATAGCGATAGATATGGGTCTATTTTCATTCTTCTACAGGTTGACATCCAGTTGTGCCAGCACCATTTGTTAAAGATGCTTTCTTTCTTCCATTGTATACTTTTGGCTCCTTTATCGAAAATGAGGTGTTCATAGGTTTGTGGGTTAAAATCCGGGTCTTCTATACGATTCCATTGGTCGACTTCTCTGTTTTTATGCCAGTACCACACTGTTTTCATTACTGTAGCTCTGTAATAGAGTTTGAAGTCAGGGATGGTAATGCCTCCAGAAGATCCTTTATTGTATAGGATTGTTTTGGCTATCCTGGGTTTTTTGTTTTTCCATATAAAGTTGATTATTGTCCTCTCCAGATCTGTGAAGAATTTTGATGGGACCTTGATGGGGATTGCATTGAATCTATAAATTGCCTTTGGTAGAATTGCCATTTTTACTAAGTTGATCCTCCCAATCCAAGAGCAGGGGAGGTCCTTCCATTTTCTGGTATCCTCTTCAATTTCTTTCTTCAATGCCTTAAAGTTCTTGTCAAATAGATCTTTCACTTCCTTGGTTAGATTTGCCCCAAGATATTTTATGCTGTTTGTGGCTATCGTGAAAGGTGAAGCTTCTCTGATTTCCCTCTCTGCTTCCCTATCCTTTGTGTATAAGAGGGCGACTGATTTTTTGGAGTTGATCTTGTATCCTGCCACATTACTAAAGCTGTTTATCAGCTGTAAAAGTTCTTTGGTGGAGTTTTGGGGGTCGCTTATGTAGACTATCATATCATCTGCAAATAACGAAAGTTTCACTTCTTCCTTCCAATTCGAATCCCCTTGATCCCCTTATGTTGTCTTATTGCTATTGCTAGAACTTCAAGCACTATGTTGAAGAGGTATGGCGAGAGTGGACAGCCTTGTCGTGTTCCTGAGTTTAGTGGGATGGCTTTGAGTTTCTCTCCGTTTAATGTGATGTTAGCTGTCGGCTTGCTGTATATTGCTTTTATTATATTTAGGTATGACCCTTGTATCCCTAATCTCTCCAAAACTTTTATCATAAAGGGATGTTGGATTTTGTCAAATGCTTTTTCAGCATCTAATGAAATGATCATATGTTTTTTTTTCTTTCAGTTTATTTATATGATGGATTACATTGATAGATTTTCGTATGTTGAACCAGCCCTGCATCTCTGGGATGAAGCCTACTTGATCATAATGGATAATTTTCCTAATGTGTTCTTGGATACGGTTTGCCAGTATTTTGTTGAGGATTTTTGCGTCTATATTCATGAGTGAGATTGGCCTGTAATTCTCTTTCTTGGTTGAGTCTTTGTGAGGTTTTGGTATCAGAGTAACTGTAGCTTCATAAAAGGAATTTGGCAATGCCTCTTCTGTTTCTATATTGTGAAATACATTAAGGAGTATAGGTATTAGGTCTTCTTGGAAGTTCTGGTAGAATTCTGCATTGAAACCATCTGGTCCTGGGCTTTTTTTAGTAGGGAGGTTTTTGATAACAGCTTCTAATTCTTCGCGGCTAAAAGGTCTATTTAGGTCGTTCACCTGGTCCTAGTTTAACTTTGGTATATGGTATTTATCTAAAAAAGTGTCCATTTCTATTACATTTTCCAGTTTTGTGGCATATAGGCTTTTGTAGTAAGATCTAATGATTCTCTGAATTTCCTCTGTGTCTGTGGTTATGTCCCCATTTTCATTTCTGATCCTATTAATTTGCATATTCTTTCTTTGCCGTTTGATTAGTTTGGATAGGGGTTTATCAATCTTGTTGATTTTCTCCAGGAACCAGCTTTTTGTTTCATTGATTCTTTGGATTGTTTTCTGTGTTTCTATTTTGTTGATTTCAGCCCTCAGTTTGATTATTTCCAGTCTTCTACTCCTCCTAGGTGAGTCTGCTTCTTTTTTTTCTAGAGCTTTCAGTTGGGCTGTTAAGTCTCCAATGTGTGCTTTTTCTGTTTTCTTTAAGTGGGCACTTAGTGCTATGAACTTTCCTCTTAGGACTGCTTTCATAGTGTCCCATAAGTTTGAGTAGGTTGTTTCTTTATTTTCATTGAATTCGAGGAAAACTTTAATTTCTTTCTTTATTTCTTCCTTGATCCAGGTGTGGTTCAGTAGTTGACTGTTCAGTTTCCATGAGTTTGTAGGCTTTCTGCGGGTAGCATTGTTGTTGAATTCTAACTTAAATCCATGGTGATCTGATAAAACACAGGAGGTTACGAATATTCTTTTGTAACTGTGGAAGTTTGTTTTGTTACCCAGTATGTGGTCAATTTTCGAGAAGGTTCCATGAGCTGCAGAGAAGAACGTATATTCTTTCCTATTTGGGTGGAATGTTCTATAGATGTCTGTTAAGTCCATTTGATTCATTACCTCCATTAATTCTTTTATTTCTCTGTTAGGTTTCTGTCTGATTAACCTGAAGTAATAGGAGCGATGGCGGGGCTGCGTTCCCAGCACCCCGGCCGCCTGCTCGGCTAGCTTATGCCCCCAAATAATTACACAGACACTGTATTCTTTTAATCACTGCTTGGCCCATTCTCTTCTAGGCTAATTCTCACATATTAATTTAGCCCATTTCTAATCATCTGTGTGTAGCACCCCAAGGTGCGCTTACCGGGGAGATTCTAACCTATGTCCATCCTGGGTCGGAGCTTCATCCCAGGAGCAGGGCATGGCGTCTCTCTCAGGCGTCTGCTCCCGAGAGGAGAGCTGTGGAGACTGGAGTCTGAGCTCACTTCCTCTTCCTCCCAGAGTTCTGTTCTGTTTACTCCTCCCACCTATCTCTAACCAATGAGAGCCAAGCAGTTTCTTTTTATTTAACCAATGACCTTCCTCCATCATTGACCTGTCTATTGGTGAGAGAGGAGTGTTGAAGTCTCCTACTATTAGTGTGTGCGGTTTGATGGCAGCCTTGAGTTTTAGTAATGTTTCTTTTATGTACGTGGGTGCTTTTATATTAGGGGCATAGATATTCAGGATTGAGATTTCATCCTGATGAATTGTTCCTATTATGAGTATAAAATGTCCCTCTCCATCTCTTCTGATTGATTTGAGTTTGAAGTCAACTTTGTTAGAAATTAGTATGGCCACACCTGCTTGTTTCTTAGGTCCATTTGCTTGATAAGCCTTTTCCCATCCCTTTACTCTGAGTAGGTGACTGTCTTTGTGGTTGAGGTGTGTTTATTTCTTTCTTTTTTATTAAATTTATTTATTTATTAAAGATTTCTGTCTCTTCCCAGCCTTCTTCTTGTAAACAGCAGAATGTTGGATCCTGTTTTCGTATCCAATCTCTTAGCCTGTGCCTTTTTATAGGTGAGTTGAGCCCATTGACATTAAGTAATATTAATGACCAGTGGTTGTTAACTCCGGTCACTTTTTTAGTAGTAGAGTTTGTGTGTTTCCTTTCTTTGAGTTGTGCTGGTGAAGGGTCTCTAGATGTTTGAGTTATTGTGGTTATTGTTGGACTCCTTGGTTAGTGATTTTCCTTCTATTACTTTCTGTAAGGCTGGATTTGTGGCTACGTATTGTTTAAATTTGTTTTTATCCTGGAAAATTTTGTTTTCTCCATTTATAGTGAACGAAAGCTTGGCTGGATATAGTAGTCTGGGCTTGCATTTATGGTCTCTTAGTTTCTGCAGTACATCTATCCAGGACTTTCTGGCTTTCATTGTTTCCATAGAGAAATCAGGTGTAAGTCTGATAGGTTTACCTTTATAAGTAACTTGGCCTTTTTCCTTTGCAGCTCTTAATATTCTTTCTTTATTCTGTATGTCTTGTGTTTTGATTATTATATGGCGAGGAGATGTCTTTTTTTTTTTTTTGGTTCAGTCTATTCGGTGTTCCATATGCTTCTTGAACCTTCAAAGGAATATCCTTCTTTTGGTTGGGAAAGTTTTCTTCTATAATTTTATTAAATATATTTTCTGGACCGTTAAGCTGTACTTCTCCTTCTTCTATCCCAATTATTCTTAGGTTTGATCTTTTTATCGTGTCCCAGATTTCCTGAATGTTTTGTGATGAGAATTTGTTGGCTTTGCTGTTTTCTTTGATCAGTGTGTTTATTTTCTCTATGGTATCTTCAGAATCTGAAATTCTTTCTTCTATCTCTTGTAATCTGTTGGTAGTACTTGTCTCTGTAGTTCCTGTTCGTTTACCCAGATTTTCCATCTCCATCCTTCCCTTGGTTTGTGTGTTCTTCATTACTTCCATTTCATTCTTCATGTCTTGAACCACTTCCCTTACCCGTTTGATTGCTTTTTCTTGTTTCTCTTGGTTTTCTTGGGTATCTTTGAGCGCTTTATTCATTTCCTCTACCTTTTTGTTTGTGATCTCTAATTGTTTATGGCAGTTTTTCACCTCCTGTTTAAGGTCTTCTATTATTTTCATATAATTCACTTTTGAGTCGATTTCTTCTAATTCTTCCAGAGTAGGGTGTACAATTCTTCTTATTTCGGGATCTCTGGATTCTGTTGATGTCATGTTGCCTTTCAGGTTGTTGGAGGAATTCTTGCCTTGGCGCCTTCCCATCTCTTCCTTCAAATGGAGCCAGGAGAGGCCTGGTGTCTTGTTCCAGTCTTTGCTGTGACTGACTCTCTGGTTGTAACTCTTCAGTGTAGAAGCAGGAACTGTCCAGTCCAGATGGAACTTCTCAGCACCAAAACATAGATGCCTGGTAGTCCAATGACCCGTGGACAAAAGGGAGAACCTGGGGGCAGGGCGGGGACGAGTAGAACACAGGACACCCTGCCTCAAAAGCTGAAGGTGTGCGTGCTCCCTTTGGGGGGGGGGTCCTTGAGGCCTGCCCGGTAAGCAGGCACTCACCGCTCTGGGTGGGTTGCCTTAGTGTAGGAGCAGAAAGCTGTTCCTGAGCAGAGGACCTAGCAGAAAATGAAGGCTTGTGGAGGGGAGGGGGGATCATGTGTAAGAAAGACAGCCCTGCAGAAGGAGCTGGGGGAGGGGGGCCTGTGCTCTCTTCCAGGACAGTCCACCCCTGGAAAGCACACACTCACCCGTCCCCATTTACTATTTTTGAACTACAGTTGTTTGAGTCTTCAGAAAAATAGATCACAGACAATGGAGATTATAATTAATTTAGTAAACATTCAAGAGGCCGTTGGCTAAAACATGCTGACTGTGTTTAAATCTAATTGTAGTAATAACAAACAAGCAAACAAATGTAAGCCAGGCAAGGTGGGACAGACTTGTTACTCTAGTACTGGGGAGGCTAAGGCAGAACTATGGTGGATTTGAAGCTAGTCTGGGCTGCATATGGAGACTTTCCTTCACACTGTTCCTACAAAGCAATAACAGTGACAGCAGCAGCAGCAACAACAACAAAAGGAAAACCCAAACCTAAACAAGATAACAAGAACAAAACCATTGTCTTTCTGACCCTTTTTATATTATGGGCTCAGTTTTACCAGATGTAAATTAAGCTTCACTTGTGAGTGAATTTTTTCTGAAAAGCATCATCAGATGCAAGTGCATCTCTAACTTGAGGCGTTGTTACACCAGTTAAAAGACCTAAGTAAGCAGCACAAATTGGAGTCAGGAAGCTTTCAAATTCCTGAAGTATTTATTAGTACACATGGGTTGCTTGCCTATTCTCTACCAGTTTTATTTTAATGTCTTAGCTAAATATGCCCATCAGTTAAGGACTCTCCAGTCTTGACATCAACGTTTTGGCACTTAGGGACAAATCAGTGGTGCACCAGAATCACTTCCCTGGCTGGTGTAATTGGGACTGAGAGATCTTAAAGCAATGGATGCTTTCATGGTGAAAAATC
The DNA here is from genome assembly GCF_018167655.1 of Microtus oregoni. Lineage (NCBI taxonomy): Eukaryota > Metazoa > Chordata > Mammalia > Rodentia > Cricetidae > Microtus > Microtus oregoni. The sequence goes on from NW_024543060.1 coordinate 24,812,172, forward strand.
TCCATTTACCCAGATGATTAAAATGACTTAGCTAACGCCCATCTTGTTTCTGGGCTGGTGGAAGTTCACGGTAATGGAATCTGAGTGGTTTAATGTTAATGGACTCTTCACTGTGTCTGGGTGGCTGCCTTTCATTTTCATCTGTTAAGTCAGCCTCATAGCTCTGTTTATGCTTAAGCAGGTGCTTTGCCTCACCGCTTGTCTTTCAGCTATAGAAGACAGCTTTTCATTGCAAAATCAAGGTGGTGGATGGTGGTCTAATTAGCTGTGAGTATCTGGACAAATTCTTTCCCCATCTTCTTTTATCCCATAATCCTATTTAAAAGCATATCCCAGGAGGAGATACAGCGTGTCCTCATGAGCTTAACAAGGTTTTATGAGGAAAGACTTCTCCAACTTGAGGCTTCGTTACATCAGTTAAAAGACCAAATTGTGAATGGCATCTTTTCAGTGCCCAAGGGAGTCCAATCAGTTCTCATGTCTAAATTTGTGGGGATTCAGGCACAAAGTTTGTGAGAATTTTAAGGAGAGGTCCTTAAACATACTGTGTGGTTTTAATATGATCATAAATCCTATTTTTCTTGGCACTGTGATAAAACTTGAAAAATTCTATGCAACAGGGAAAGCTTGCTAGTTATAAGGCTGATCATCAGATGAAATCTCTCATGATTAAGACTTTTCTGAGATTTCTCCAATTTTTGATCTCATTTACAGAAACTGGAATAAGGAAACTGACGATGAAGCTGGACCTACTCCGTTCATCTAGGCATCTGGTCGACCCTGGATTATTGACTAACTCCAGCCCTTCCATATGCCGAGAGAACTCTGCAGCCCAACAGCTTTTGCTCATTTTGTTTTCTCATAATTAGTTCCCAAGTGGTTACAGGCTATGTTAGATGGCTTCTGTTATCCTTCATGGATAAAGCCAAAGCACCAATAGAAATGAGATAGTCTATTAAGAATAAAAATTCTTATCAAAATGTTTGAATTTGAATTCAGCACTCTAAGAAAATGGATTCACTAAGAGAAAGAAAAGAAGAAAGGAAGAAAGAAAGAATGGAAGAAAGAAAGAAAAAAAGGAAGGAATACATAAAGTTCACCTCCCTTTTCTTTTTCTTCTTTACCAATTCCACCTTCCTAGAATTCCCAGGCAGGAGATTCTATTCATTTGCATCTATCTCAGCAGGGGTATGACTCCCTATTAATATCATCCAACTGCACACCAAAGGCTCTTTTTCTTTTCTTTTTTATAAACTTATCCTGGCTCAGGGGAATTTATATGGACCAATTCAGACCTCCAATACACCGAGCACCTTCTCCTACCTGGGCCTAAGTCTGCTTTGGTCCTTCAGTGCAGGTTTCACTCCTGAATTGCTGGGTTAATTCTCAATAAATTGTTTCTCCTAAACCTAGTCAGTGATGGGTGACTGATTATTATTAGTCAAATTTTGCTATGCTACTTAGAGGACAAACATAGCATTAAAAAAATCTTTAGATCAGATCAATTCAACTAGCCTAAAATGCTCTACTATTTACTATAATAACCCCAAATCAGCACAACTAAAATGTAATGAACATGAGTCTCATTATTTCTTATCCCAAAGTATGATAATTGCAAATATAATTTTAATAGATCATAAAATAAACTCTGGATTCTTCTGATAGTATTGCAATTTGTTTTGTTGACTTTGATTTTCTTTGGAGAGGAAAGGGTGAAAGCAAACGTTTATTGAGCACCTATTAATTGTCAAGCACTACATCAAATAATTCACATAATATAAACAACTACCAGTGCTGTTAGATATCGTATTCCAATCTGGCGTTAACAGTGAGTGACTTGCTTGCGATCACACACCTAGTAACAGAGGAGCTCTCTCTGCTTCTTATGGGCCTGGCATAAACATCATGTTCTCTGAGATACAACATGTTCAGTGATGTTGGCCCTGCTCGGTTTTGACCTTTTGCATGACTCCAACATATGGTATGTGAGCAGAGAGTGTTCTTTCTGAAATGGAAGCAGAAGGGAAAAGGAGCTGGAAAATGAGTCTGTTCATTTTGCTGTGACTAATTTCTCACATAAGCCAATATTCTCTACCCCTTCTGGTGTCTGAGTCTTTTCCCATATAACTCAATTATTTTTCCTTCTTCAGTTGATGTAGGTCCTGGCTACACCATGAATGTTCATGTCTTTCGCTTGTTGGGAAATAATAACTTAAGATGTGTTATATTTTGTTTTTGTCCTTGTGGAACATTTGTTTGAATGATGCAAAGATGTGTTGCATTCTTTCATGTTGCATTTATTTCACACTGTGAAGCTGTGTTACTCTGCCTGTCTAAAAACACATGATTGGTCTAATAAAGAGCTGAATGGCCAATAGCAAGGTAGGAGAAATAATAGGCAGGGCTGGTAGGCAGGAAGAATAAATAGAAGGAGAAAAAGAGGGATCAGAAAGCAAGAGGGATCAAAGAGCAAGAAAAAGGGGACCAGCTACCCAGCCACACATCTAGCCACAGAATAAAAGTGAAAAACAGAGAGAGAGAGAGAGAGAGAGAGAGAGAGAGAGAGAGAGAGAGAGAAAGGTATAAGTCCAGAGGCAAAAGGTAGATGAAACAATTTAAGTTAAGAAAAGCTGGCAAGAAACAAACCAAACTAAGGCTGGGCATTTATGCAATAATAAATATATATTTATTTGGGAGTTTGGTGGCAGGCCCCCAAAAGAGCCAAGAGTAAAAACAACCAACTACGTTCTCTTCTTTCACACTTCCCTTTCCCTTCCTTTGTTTCCCTTGTTCTGTGGATTTGCCTACTTTTCTCTTTGCTTGACTCCCAGCTCTTACAGTAAGGCTGGCCATCCCTTTCACCCTTGGAGGATCTAGTTGTTTCTTCACCCAAATTATTTTTCTTTCATAAAAATATATCAGCATTTTAATTTTTGTGCCATTTAATTGTAAACTGCACACAGACTCACACTCCTGAGCACCTTCGTTTGGCCTGGGATATAACCAGAGCATCTTGTTTGTCTCTCTGCGGGTCCTTTCCACACATTTTCTTCAGGTTGCTAGAATCCAAAAGGAGTCTGCTATTGGAGTTACCTATTGGTATTTCAAAATTCATCAGTTCGGCCTTTTTTTATTACAAAGTTATCATTCTATTATTTTATTCTTTGCACTGTGTTATTAGTCTCCAAAGCATGTGAATTTAAACACTTATGGTTTTGGTTCAACTGTGTTGTTTGGATGCTTGTCTCTGCCATTTGCAGCTTCTGTACTTCTGAGCTCTTTACATATGTTCTTAGTTCATTGCCTTCTAAAAACTCCTTAAAATATTTTACATGCCCCTTTTATTATTAGTGTTTATGTTTACAGATCTTTGAGGGATACAGAGCCAGGAAAATTCCAGGGAGAATATAGTGATGTGCTCAGTAAGACTTGCTGAAGATGATTCCAGATTTGTCCAATAATTTTATAAAGTTTTACTAGTGTTCTTGCCCCACTTCCTCTCCCTCCTCCTCTTCCTTATTCATATAAGATTCCTTTACAATATCCTCAAGGAAACACATTGAGAGTATCCTTTTCTAAAAAATTGAAATATGTATTTTTAATTTAAATTCTATTTCATAATATATGAGATCATAATACTATACATCTTAATCAGTTATGTTCTAGTTAATTTTCCCACTTTTGTAACCAAATACCTGACAAGAAGCAGCTAGAAGAGAAAGGGTTTATTTGGGTTCAGGATTTGAGGGCACAATCTGTTAATGGCGGGGGAAGCCCTGGTGGTGAGATTAGCTCTCTATTCTTGTGGCAGGAATATGAGGACACATGCTCACAACTGGGTAGACCAGGAAGCAGAGAAAAGGGTAATGGTGGCTCTCAGGTAACTTTCTCCATTTTCTTGTTTTACTAGGACTGGGGGTCCAGTCCATAGGCTGGTGGCATCTACATTCAGGCAACCCTTTCCTCCCACCTCTGCTGTCTTTGACAGCTGTGATCTCTCTCTTAGGCCACTTGATGCCTGCTGCTTTCCTTAGTGGATGTCTCGCACACAGTCTCTGCTGTAAGTTAGGACTCACTCTGACAGACCTATGTACAGCCTACTCGAACTGCACACAGGTAACGTGACCTTATTACATGTTGTATGGTTTCATGTAATTTGAAACCTTTGTGAAAATCTCTAAAGCCGTGTTAATTGTATGTTGTATGCTTACAAAATCAGCACTATGTGGATGATACCAAAATTCCCAACTGAAGCCTGGCCCCTACTGATCACAGATGTGGTAGGCTCTATGTGCCTTTAAGGTAAACCCAGGAAAACACTTCTCCAGATGGATTTTCTTAGAATGGTTTGCCCTGGAAGCTCTTTTCTCAAATAAAAGTTTTTCTAATTAGTTTACCTTTTATAAATTGCAGCCTTTGGTGGGTAGAGTCTTGTTTTTAACTTTTCTTATTACCCGGGGGTAAAAAAGTCTCTGGTTTCTCTTTAGCAATGCTAGCACCAGTCTAATTTGTAACTTTACCTGGGTTCAAGCTGCTTTCTTTGCATTACCACACCTGGTTTCAACCTTCTGCTCAGACCTCCTTTCTCTTTTGCTGGAAGCCTAGATAAGTGCTGTAACCATTAGTCATGCTTTGACTAATATTATATGCCTTGAAATTTTCTCTGCTAAAAAACCTAGCTCATTACTTTTGAGTTCAGTCTCAAATTTCAGGAGTCAGACAGAATGTAGTCAGGGTCTTTGTCAAAATGTAATGTGAATAATCACTAGTAGTCTCGTTCTTAATTGTCTTATTCCCCTTTGAGATGTTATGAGCCCAGAGTCCACTGTCTACATGCATAACCTCCTGAAATGCCACCAGAATTGGTCGATTAAACTTTGCTTACAGAATTTTAGAGTTTCTCTCACTTCAGTTCCAAACTCTTCCATATTTCTCACACAAAGAAGTCTCAAAGCCGGATAAACTACATGACCATATTTAGGACACCAATGCACCCATTCTTTTCTACCTATTTTTGTTGTTGTTGTTGCTGTTCTTGTTCTAATGATTAAATACTTGGCAAGAAGCAACTCATGAGAGAAAGAGATGGTTTTGGCTCATAGTTTGAGGTATTTATTTCCCATCACGGAAGAGAAATCATGATGTTGACAATGGCTATTAAGTATGTCAACAGGAGTGTGTGGTTTCTTGCTCACATCAGGGTGGACCAGGAAACAAAAAAAGAGGAAGGATTTCCAACATTTTAGATACATGCTTTACATCACAAGAATACCCACAGAAATAATTAACCTGTCTCATAGGAGCTCATAGAGTATGAACCAACAACCACAGAGCCTGCAAGGGACAGACCTAAACCCTCTATGTATGTGACAGTTGTATAACTTGGCCTATTTGTGGGCCTCCTAACAATGATAGCAGGGTCTGGGTCTTTGGAACCTATTCCTTATACTGGATTGCTTTACCGAGCCTAAATACAAGGGGAAGTGCTTAGTCTTACTACAGCTTGATATGCCATGCTTTGTTGATACCCATGAGAGGCCTGGCCCTTTCTGAACAGAAACAGAGGAGGAGTGGATTGGGAGGGGGAGGAGGAAATGAGAAGAAAGGAAGGAGAGAAACTGTGGTCAGAATGTAAACTAAACTAACAAACAAATAAATATGAGTAAATTTTTTTTAAAAAGAAAAAGAATCATGTTTTGTCACTTAGTATGTATGTTACAACTGTCAAACTTCCCAAATTAAAAAGGCAGCTTCCTTATATTTGGAAAAGTGATTTTTCTTGAATTTTGTGGGCTGTTTATGTAGAAGCTAATTCTCCATCTGGTAAGTGCATTTCTTCATTTCAGTTCCACTGTAGTAAACATAACTGTTTGCTGTCAGTTCTTGCCTGCAGTTCTGAGATCGTGTCCTGGCCAGGGTGGTGGTATCATCACCCTTGCAGTCACACTCAATGAATTATAAGCTTCAGGAGGGTAGGCCTGAGATCCTTGTCTCTACCATGCAAACCAGTCTCAGGATATGATGTATGACAGGCAAACTTTCTACCAACTAGGCTATGTCTTTGAGCCCAGATCTCGGCTCTTTACTACTTCAAATTCTAGGCGTTTAGCAGAGTCTGTCCTAGGTGAAGTCAGAAAAGAACTTTGTAGATCAATTAACCTATGTGTCTTCTGATTTTTAAGCACAATAATATGAGCTCTGAGGATCCATTGTTTATCTTATCCATGCTGTCTATCTAGACAACTAAAACTAGAAACTAAAATGTTGATCTGATTGGAGAAGACAGTAGAATACTGATTAACAAAAATAGACAGGAAAGCAGATAGGATGCAGGGAAATCACATACAAAATATCAAGTAATCCCGAGAAGAGAATTTAATTGGCTCAAAGCCTGATAGCATACATAGCAAGATTAACGTAACTGTTCATGTGTGTTTCTTGTAGTAATAGCAACTGTGTGTAGTGCACAGAGTCACCATAGGCTGTCTCCTTCAGATGCAATGGTCTTGAAGGGAAAGTCGATTTGCAAGGCTTTTAACAAATAGCCTCACTGCTAAAAACAACTCTAGTCTAGGACAGAGTCAGAAGTGGTGGGCAGTGCTTACAGAGAAAACTGGAAATCACTCAGAACTGTACATGGAGAGAAGGTCCACAGAAAGAAAGGTTTCTTTGGTAGGTGACATATTTTAAGAGCCAGAGGCTAAATCTGCTCTTTGCATTTAGCCAGGTGTGGTGATATAATAACCCTATACCTTTATAAAATTCAAAAAGTGAAACATGGCTAAATCCACTTTAGACAAGCCTAAATCTTTGGAAGGAGAAAAAAAATAAGATAAAAGGATAGACATTATTACAAGGAACAGACATGAGTAAGTTATCTTAATCTTGATGGTAGTTCCTTTCTCAGGCTTTGAGCAATTCAAATTCTCTTCTAACCCACAAATTACTTTAGCATTTCTATGAGACACAGATGTGTCTTAAATTGATCACTAGAGTGTCAAGTATCAGTTCCAGAGACAGGAAAAGAATCCAGTCTTTAATTTTTTATGTCTAATTGATTTCAGTTGAGGTGCAGTCAAAGGTATATTATTTCTTAATTTGACACCATACGGTTAAGAGGTCTTATTTTATATGTGTCAGAGTTGCAGGTGTGAAATTAGTCACCAGGCAGGCTGACTGTGCCAGATTCTTTTGACCTTATGGCTGGAAGGAATTTAATTGTAACCTCATAAAGAGAAAGGAATTCTGGCCACTAGGGAAGATGATTACATGGTCATTGACAATGTGAACTTGAATGGCTACATTAGCTCTTTAATTATAATGAATCCAGAAGAAATGTTCAAGGTTGGAGAGGAGGCACGGTAGAGGATAATGACAGGTATTTATGCAAATGGTATCAAAACCGGCAGAATGAAGAGGCTGGACCTGCTTTGGGTCATCTGGAGGCTTTAGCTAGGAGGGAGAAGAACAAATCTTGAAAACGCCTAGCCTCTGTCATGAGAACTCTCTGCACAGCGGCAGGTTTCCAGTCATTCGATCTCAGACATAAACTGCTCTTTACGGGGAGATGGCTGTCTTGTTTCTTCCTCTTTGAATTTTGCAAGTTTTTTAGTGCTATTTCTCTAAATGGGATGAAGATGTATCCAATCCCCCCACCAACAAAGTCTTCCTTATATAAATTCTCAAGGAAAAAAAAAGTTTCTTTCTGATTTCTCGCTCTGGCTTTAACTTCTATCAATTCAGAGAACCCAGGGCTGTTCTTAGCAGATAGAACATGGGCATTAAAACTACATGAATAAATTAATGGTTGAAAGACTGGATGATTATGGAGACATGAATGTTGCAAAGGAGAAATAAAAGCAACTAAAGTTGGATTAAGGGAAACAGCTCCGACATTAAATCTCAATTTACATACCTTTTACGACACTGAAAATCGATGTATTTCTTGGAATTCTGTAAGGGCAATCTGTTGAGAACTCTTGTGTGAGACTCATTTTTAGTCAGAGATTACTTAATTAAGGTAAGGACATAGAAACAGCTTTGCACACCCACAGGCAAAGTACCATCATTTGTCAGAGTAATGAAACTGGGTTTTGTGTATAGGAAAACAAGTTTTCCTGTTTTGAAATGGAGCAAGAGAAGTCTCCATGAAAAGCAGGACTTCTTAGCCTGCAGTCTTCATCTCATAATATAGGCTCACTCCAAATGTACATAAAGTAAGACACCCCACTTACACAGAACTTCCGCAATTATCACTTCCTTCTTTCTCTCCTTTTCATGTTTATCAGGGATTAATTTACCTGTTACTGTGACAGAATATCTGACAAGAAAAGGAATTTTTGGGAGGAATAGTTTATTTTGGCTCACATTCTGTCTGTCATGGTGGGGAACAGGCGGCAGCAGGAATATGAGGAAACTGGTATTTTGCATCCGTAGGAAGCAGACCGCTGAATGCTGGGGCACAGGTTACTTTTCGCCCTTTTTATTTAGTCTGAGACCCTGGCCCATGAGATGGTATCATCCATATTCAGAGAGGTTCTTCCTTCCTCAGTAAAAACTCTTTGAGAATACCTTTACATATCACCAAGAGGTGTATTTCCATGCTGAGTCCAAATCCAGTCAACTTGATGATGAATATTTTGGTTCACACTTTAGTATTTTTGTTTGCTTTTCAGCAACATGTTTTGCATGTTACTCTTTTTATGTTTTGTAATGCTTGGGTCTGGAACTCACACAGTACACATTAGGGTAGTTTGAATGTAATTAGCCCCCATAATCTCATAGGAGTGGCACCATTAGGAGGTGTGGCTTTGTTGGAGTAGGCGTGGCCTTGTTGGAGGAAGTGCATCACTGTGGGGGTGGGCTTTGAGGTTTCCTATGCTCAGGATACCACCCAGTGTTTCAGTCAACTTCCGGTTTCCTATAAGATGTAAGACTCTCAGCTACTCCTATAGCATTATATTTGTCTGCATGCTGCCAGGCTTCACACTATGATGATAATGGACTGAACCTCTGAAAAAAAAATGTAACTGAGCTTCCTCAATTAAATGTTTTCCTTCTAAGAGTTACCATGGTCATGGTGTTTTTTACACAGCAATAGAAATCCCAACTAAGACACACATGGTAGATAAGCACTCTGCCACTGAGTCTCATGGTGTACACAATACCTTTTTGGATGTTATTTTTTAGTTCTCCCCAGCTTGAGGCATAATGTGTTCTCTGTGCCAGCTAATTATGGTGTTTATTGACATTGAATGAGAATTTCCTCAAGTATTTTTTTCATGAAGTTATACTGTGATTGAGGCAGGACTGTGTCTTAATGTTTATACTCAGCCACTTGTCCACATACACATTTATCATTCAATACCATTTGTGTAGTGAATGAGAGGGTTTTTGTTTATTTAATATGTTCTTTGTTTATTTTTCTTTCTTTTTTTAAAAAATTATTTAGTATGTATACAGTTTTCTGTCTGCATGCCAGAAGAGGGAACCCAATTGAATTACAGATGGTTGTGAGCCACCATATGATTGCTGGAAATTGAACTTAGGACCTCTGGAAGAGCAGTCAGTGCTCTTAACCTCTGAGCCATCTCTCCAGCTCCATGTTTATTTTTCAATAGAGGGTTATCATCTTTAGTTGATGTGCAATTATTTTTGTATTTTATCTCTCCCTCTCACTGTCCTGTGACCATTATCCTTTTCTCATTTTTTCTCTTTACCCTTCCTCAAATACTGACAATTGCCTGCATAACAGCAGTTGCTTTATACTATTTATATATACTTGATTTCTTCTACCTATCATTATTTCATATTTTCCTCCACAAATGTAGATAATTTTAAAGATCCTTCTTAATTATGTTTAGTCTCATAATGGATATAGGACAAATATTTTGTGTGTAATCAGAGATGTGGATACTTTTCCATGTTTGCTTTATTTCCTTCCTTAAATATATAAGCCTATCTGAGCAAACACGTCCACTCATAGATGAGTTCCTTATCTATGTCTATGAAGAAAAGAACTCTAAGGTTATCTGTAGTTCTTCACGGTCTATTGGTAGATGTTGTGGTTGTCTCAATATCCATCATGAAGACTTATATGACAGTAGTGTGCTAGTAAATTGGCTGTCTGAGAAGAAATGAAGTCATGATATATGGCATTTGCCAGTTTTCATGTTACAAATACTTCTACCATGTGGTTTTATGTTTTCAGTACAACATCACTGAATACAGTGGTAGGTAGAATTTTTCCTGGTCCCAGAAAATCACTGCTATATGATGGGCCACAGGTTTCCAGGAAGTGGTGCTGGGAAACTGCTCTTTGTTTGTATAGCATCTTCATTCCCTTCTCTGGAATTTGCCTACCCTATGATATAGACATCAAATGGCTTATTATAAGGGAGTAGAATAAGCAATGGGCTTCTTATAAAACTTGAATTTATTTAAATGGTTTGGTGAACAGAGGAAGTGTAAACCAGGGTTAGATATAGTAATTATATTCTTTCTATCAGCTTTGAATTAACCCCCTTGCAACAAGAGGGAAATAGAAATAAAATAGTCAGACAAGACAATGTTAGGGCTCTAAGCTGCCAAGTAGTGCTTCTGGTGTACATTGTTGGAGACTGCTTGTTCATTTTCCAGCTTCCCAGACCCAAAATAATCACATAGAACCTGTATTAATTAAAACACTGCTTGGCCTATTAGCTCAAGCTTCTTATTAACTAACTCTTACATCTTAAATTAACCCATTTCTATTAATCTATGTATTGCCACGAGACTGTGGTTTACTGGGTAAAGTTCCAATGTCTGTCTTCTTTGGCAGCTACATGGCGTCTCTTTAACTCTGACTATTCTTTCTTTAAAGTCTGTGTTGTTTGAAATTCAAGATCTTAATCATATAAAGGATTTGAGAGAAAACCCATGATCTACCCTGCCTTTCACTTTTATGTTTGTATTACTGCCACTTACCTGGAAATTAAACTCTACAACCATTATTTGAGGTTTACAATAGGGAATGGTTCTACAGAAGATCTCTGTCATAGTAACATTCTCCAATAAGTGAATTGTTTTCCAAGCATCTGTCCTGGAGCCCTGGTGTTCTTCTGAAACATCTTTGGGGGTGAACAGGCAACCACAGTTATGAACGTTAGTTTTCTTACAGTTTCATTTGCACAAACCTTGCTCTGCTGAAGCTTTAAGTAAAACCACAAAGAGGTCTTCATGATTCCAGGGTCCATAATAACACCCTTCTTGCTTCAGGTGTCCTTCCTAATCTCCTCTGATGTTCTTACAACTGCCACTTATAGGAGTAGCCCTTTGGGAAATGATGGATTATGTAGAAGATATACAAATGCAATTAGCTCATAAATCAAGTGCTATCAATGCTTTAGTAGAGGAATACTTAAAGTCAAGAGAAGGAACTCTAACAGTGGAACTTCATCTGTTATTTAAAAGGCAGTACATGTGGGGATGTGCTCTGGTTGGGTGAGGTGCTTTTTGGAGTTACTGAAGTTTGTAACATAGGTGACTAACTCTTCTGGGGAGTCTCAAGTCTGTAGTTAAGGGCATGGACGCCTTCTCTTTAATAAGGGAACCAACTTGAAATAGACTGAAATTTACTTTCAATACATGGGAAGTTGCTTTTGTCACCAGAAGTTATATTTGCTTTAGGTTTTTACTAGAAAATATAAATGAATACACTGAGTTATGTCTGAACTCTTGGGGAAAAAAAGCAGAGCAAAAATAGCTCTTAACACTGTTCAGTTAGTATTTTCCTCAATCAGTATTTGAGTATGCATACTAATAAATCTCACAGGTGTCTAGAGGGAGATCACATGCCCAAGTCACAGTTATGTGTGATAATTAAGAGGAAGATAAGCATGTGACTTTGGAAACCAAACCCCAAAGCCAGAGGATGCTCATGAGCACAATCATTTACATGAATGGGTAAAGGACCAGAGCACAGAGCAGAGGGCAACCAAAGCCTTGCAGGGAACATTAGGTGAGTTCTAACATGCCCTAGGCTGCAAATGAAATAAAACACATTGTTCAGGATTCTCCTATAGCGGAGGAAATATGACATCCACACGTGTGTAAAATGTGGAAATTACCTTGTATCTTATGTGCTTTTTGCTGGACTTCACAATGCAATCACACAAACAAGAATTTTGAAGTAAGCATCTTCATTTACAAAATGTGTTCACTGTAATCCTGAGAATTTAATGGGTATAACCCAATTAACAGGATACTAAGCATATTTAGACTTAGTTAAGTGAAGGTAATTGTGGGTTGAATATACAATAGCTTTGAAATTGTATACTTTCTCTTGTTCTGTCCAGTCTTTTGTTCTCAATATGTTATTAGAATCTTTTAGCAATTTCTTGCTATAGACTAGATGTTAATGATCTCACTCTTTATAGGTGAACTTTGCTTTTACAGAAACATTTATTTGTAACAAATTCCTTTGCCTATCTAAATTTCATAAGTTATAAGCCATACTGTGATGGTTTAAAAGAAAATGGCCCCAAAGGGAATGAGCCTATTAGGAGATGCGGCCTTGTGGAGGGAAGTGTGTCACTATGGAGGTGGGCTTTGAGGTCTCATATATGTTCAATCCATGCCCAGTGAGATAAATTGCTTCCTGCTGTTTTTCTAAGATGTAGAACCCACCTAGTTCTCTAGCATCATGTCAGCCTGCAAGCTGCCTTGCTTCCTGCTATGAAGACAATGTCCTAAACCTCTGAACTGTAAAACAGCCTCCCAAATTAAATATAAGAGTTGCTGAGGCATGGTTTCTGTTCACAGTAGTAGAAACACTGACTAAGACACATACTTTGTTAACTTCCCACACCAGGGAAGAAGGCATTTTCTTGATTGGGGAAAGATATAGTGGGATCCAGTCTACTGTGGGCAGCACTATCCCTGGGCAGGTCCTGGGCTGTGTAAGGAAGGGAGTTGAGCAGGCCATCGGAGTGAATCAGGAGGCGGTGTCCTCTGTGTTCTCTGCCTCAGTGTCTGCTCCAGATTCCGGCTTGAGTCCTGCCCTGACTCCTCTCAAGGATGGACTGGGATGTTGAAGTGTCAGTCAAACAAATGCTTCCCTCCCCCACATTAGTTTAGTCAGTGTTTTGTCACAGCTGCAGAAAGCAAACCAGGACACCACATCTCAGTTATTAATTTCTTCATTTTCTCGCTTTTCCTTGGGTAAAGTTTTTTTCCCCCTTCAAATTTTCTTTTATAGCCTTCTTAATGTCACTGCTTTACTAGTGGCTGTTGTTTGGGTTATGATTTGATCCTTTTTATGAGTTGTTTTTTGGGGGGGGGGAGTTGAGCTTTCTATCATTGTTTGGTTTTTATCATTGCTTTCTGCCAGTGAATGCCCTTTTGTGGTACATTTCAGAACTTTATACCTGCTCTCCTAAGATCGTGGATGGGTTCAAGAGCTAAGACTGTCTAAGATATCTAAGATAGAATGTCTGCTATGGTCAGAGATATTTTTTATAAAGTCAAAGACAATGTCAAGTAGTCATTGGCCATTGTTTTTCCTCCTGCCTCTGAGGTAAATACAGCTGTGTGAAAGAACTTGATGGGCCATTGACTGACAATCTACTAAGTATATCTTTAGACATGTAAAGATATACACATTGCATTTGCTTAATTTTGCATACCACTTGTGTGGAGTAGCAGCATCCATTCATTCATGGACCCTTAAAGGATGTTGCAGATGGATCACTCACATGTCATGGGACATGGCATGTTCTTGTGTGATTTTTGTAGAACGGGAGAGGTATCACCCAAAGATCATGTAGACTCAGTAGTGACGACTTGTTGTGTTCACTGCAGCATCTTATAAATGGTATCTAAATATTAACAATACTCCTGGTCTCTTTGTGAAGGCAGACTGGAAAAATCTAATTAGGGGGATTTGTCAGTATGTCCCACTTAGATCTTCTTATCCTAAAAAGCTAAATGTCATACCTTCTGGTCTTGACTGGCTTATGGGAGACTGTTTTTTCACGTAACAAATATTTACAAAAAAGAAACCCATGTAAATGAATTATTACTTCTAACTATACTGTCATTGAAAGAAAGAGTCTTGATTAGGAAAACAAAGAACAGTCAATTTCTCTAGAAAGGAAATGGACACAAAGGCAAGAGTGTGCAACAGACTTGACAACATCTTTGAGTACTTACTGAGTTTTATCATGCTTACTACGACATGCATCTTTCGGTTTTAGTATGAAATTAATAGTATGATATTTCTTTGTGATGAGGAAAGTTTTTCTATGGTATGTTGAATTCATTTCTTATCAATGAATTGGAGTTTGGAATATTTTTAGATTGTCTCAAGACTCTAAGTCTTGGTTTAAGATGGTTAATGACAAGAGATGATCTTTGAGAAGTGAAATGTCTTCATAGGCTCAAACTCAAGATTATTATCTTTGACTTTATATCTTTAATGACTGCTGTGAACATACTTGTAGAAGTTATCCAAGGTGTCTCACCAGAAGCATTTCAGACTCATTGACATCCCCAGAGACATCATGGCCACACACGATGATATCTGATGCTAACAGGAACAACATGTTTGTGGAGGTAGATTGCTTTTCTAAGTTAAAAAAATAGCTAGGGTTGGGGAGTTTGTGGATAAAGTGCTTATAGTGTAGACATGAGGACACGAGTTTGATTCTTAGAACCCATGTAAAAGGGTTAGGCATGGGGGTTCGCACCTGCAATTCCAGTGCTTGGAAGGCAGAGGCAGGTGGAGTCCGAGGGCCCTGTGGCCAGACAATGTAGCCTAAAGCACAAGCTCCTGGTCAATAAGAGAAACCTACAAAGAAAAGGTAGGTGGCCCTTGGGGAGTTAAACAAGTCTGCCTTCCACATGTATGTTCATATATATATATATATATATATATATATATATATATACCAAAAATTATCTTGCCAGTCCATGTTCTTTTGTGTTTTATTCACAAGACATCCACCTGAACTTCTGGATTTTTATTTTCAGTTGTAGGGGAGTCATCTGTCAAGTAACCCACTTACAAAGATTCACTGAGTGGGCAATGAATGACTATGCAATCTTATTAATTTGACTACTTACAACAAGGAGAAATAATAATAAAAAAAACAATTAGAAATAAAGCATCCAGTGACTGTAACTTATCAGCCGGAGGAGTAACTGGTGCAGTTTAACAAACCAGTCCTTTCGAATGGTTAGTTAGCCCTTTGCTGCTCCCTGTGTGAGCCTCTCAATAGCAGCATTGGCCTCTCCTGGCTGTGTGTTGGAAAGTACGAAAGAGTCTCACATGCTGCCTGATGTCTCTGAATTAAAATCTGCAGTTTCACAGGGCCACCCGGTGATTCGCACATACAGTTTGAGAAGTTCCGCTCCAAGGCAACGTAGAGCTGAGGTAGATGAAAATATATCCGGGAATGCCTTAGCCTCGCCCGAACTTGCTTGTAATGGCAATTAACAGAAAACACATGGACTAGCAATTAACGAAAGACAGAAAGAGTTCCCTGCCAAGCTGGTGGAACGCACAAAAGGGCCCAGAGTGTAGAGAGGAAAGAGCAATCACAGTCAATTAGGTCTGCTGGGGAAGATTCCTAGCCTGTTGCCCTCTGGTATTTTGAATTTGTTCGCTTCTAGCACCTGCTATAAACTCGTGCAGCCCTAGGGGGCAATGCAGTACAGTCAAAACAGGTTGTACCAGCTCCCCAAAGCTCTTTCTTGGTGGCCCTTTGACCTTGACAAATCAATTACAGTCCCCTCGAGTCTCAGTGTTTTTGAGGAAAAGGAAAATAGTGTCTTTGCAAGCAAAATACTTGCCTCGCTTGTTGTCTCTTCGCTTGTTGTCTTCTTCATGTCTAATGCAGAGAATGAAGACCGCTTCCAGCGCTTCAAAGACAGCGTAGGATTTGGAGACACAACCCCATCTGAAGGATGCTGTAAGTTGTGGCTATGTTGATAAGTAAGTTAGCATGTTTGAAAGCAACTCGTCACTGTGTCCTCCTGAAAGGGACAGAACGGAGACTTCTAACTACCGCACTAAAGGTGGTCTCTGGAAAAGCAGAGCGTCGTAGCTTTAGCATCTGGATTTTCTTAGTGTCCCTCCGTCGGAGGTGGTCAGTCAGACACACTCAAAAGTGTAAACAAAAGCTGCAGGCACTTACTGGAGTCTCTTGGTGATCTGCAAAAACCTGCCAGGGCCCAGAATTCATCCCATACCAGATAATCAGGCTCTCTAGGCTTAGGAAGCAACTCAGGTGACTTTAGGTGAGAAGTTAGCTTAAGAACGGCCATAAACTGTGTTACAGATTTAGAACGCTACAAAGCATTCATTACGGGCTTAGTACTAAGTGCAAGTAAGTACCACACTTTGCCCCCAGAGGCTATAGCTCCTCCACAAACAAATTCATGTGGTTCTTGTGGTTCTGAGGGTGTGATGGGTGAAAATATATAAGCTAAGTCTTAATGTATCTGATACACACCGGAAAAAATTCTCACTATTCTGTGGGATCAGTGGGCCTTAATGTTTTTATTTCATGCACTCTAGAACATTCAGAGGACGACAGCATAAAACAGGTTTCCCTGAGAAATTCACTGACCTTCCTAGCTCTTTATCCTTTTGTGATAAAGTAATTATTTTTCCTCAACCATTGTTAGAGAAAGAGAGAGGAGTATGTCTGTGCGAGATTGTTTCATTTAACCAGTATTTATATATTTACTTGTGAGCTTTAGAAAGTTTTTTTTTTCGTTTTATAAGAATGATCAGTGATGACACTTTGGATGATTGAGGTATAATTATATCTTCTTTTAGAACTTAAAAGTTTGGGAAGCAATGAAGACGTTTATATTCACACATAGTGACTGAGGATAATGGGAATCATTTCTTTCCAGGGTGAAACGAGGATTGTAATAGCTACCCCTTCCACTTTCCCCCTTTTTCTTTCCCTTTGCCCTTCCTCTTCTTGCCCTTTGTTCTCTCTCTCTCTCTTTTTCATGCTATTAAAAAATATTTTACGTGTTGGTGTTTTGTTTACATGTAAATCTGCGTATCACATGCATGCCTTGTAGCTAGGAAGAGTAGAGCATTGGATCTTCTGGAACTGGAGTTACAGATGGTTGTAAGCTGCCATGTGGCAGTCAGTGTTCTTAACCCACAAGCCGTTTCTTCAGCTCTCTTGTCTTATCCATCCCAGGTTAGCCTCTAATCTGTTATGTAGTTCATACTAGCCTTAAATTCCTGTTCCTGTCTTCACCTCTAACATGCTGGGACTAGATCAGATGTTTGCTGGATCTTATTCTATAAGTGGAGTTATATGTTAAATAATTTTACTAATAGAAACTGTCATTTTTTTTTGTGAAGAAACTATGATGGACTCTGACAATTGCTTTCTGCATTAATTTAGATGATCATCTTTCATCCGATTAAAGAATCACTCTATTTGGAGCTGAGGTTGAATACAAGGAACTCATACGTGCTAACTATATGTTCTGCTGATGACTACATTCCTAGTCTTAGGCTGCATGTAGGAAGTCAGTTCTGTATATCATGGATAGTCCTATTCAATTATAATGTCTAACTCTTTGGAAATGTTGTCAAATTGTTTGTTATTATTTTATCGAAGATTTTTGTGATATTTGTCTAGCTTTATTTTTCAATGTATTTGACTTAGATATGCAAGTCCCTCTAGCTCTAGATGTTTGGAGAGCTGAGTGAGTATTGTCAGTAATTCTCCTTTGACTATTTGGTGAAACTCATTTATGAACTAAGGTTTCTTTTGTTGGAATTTTTGTTCTTTTGTTTTGTTTTGGCTTTTTTAGTTTTTCAAGACAGGATTTCTCTGTGTATCCCTGGATGCCCTGGAATTCACTCTGTAGACCAGATTAGTCTCAAACTTAAAGAGATCCACCTGCCTATGACACTCAAGTGCTGGGAACTAATGGCATGCATCACCACTGCCTGGCTTGGAAAGGTTTTTACTTGGTTAATTTCTTCTTTATTTGTTTGTCTGTTTGAGCTTTTATTTTTTCTTATTAAATTATGGTCAATTTATTTTTCTAGGAATTTATTTCTTTAAGACTCTAAATTTATTAACATAAAATTATTCATAACATTCTGTAATGATTCTCTTTTATTTTAAATTTCAGAAGCATCAGTTATAATCTCCACTTTCATTTATGAGTCTATCTGAGTCTTCTCTCTATTTTACTACTCTGAGGGTTTGTTGACTGTCTTTATAATTTTCAAGAGCCAGCTCTTAGTTTTATTGATTTTTGCTCCTACTCTTCCTGTTTTCTATTTCTAATCTGATTTTTATTTTCTTTCTTCCTCATGAACTTCATCTGTCCTTTTAAATCGCTCCATTGAAACTTAATTTTCATCTATTCATTTGGAATGTTTTCATCCATTTTATTCTAGACACTTATTACTGATTTGCTGTTTAGTTTGAATTCTCTTTTTCTCATCATAATTAAATAGATGATCTTGCTCTATTTTAATTTTTATTTGCATGGAATACCTTTATCCTTGCCTTCATTTTTATTTTATTTTATTTTATTTTTTGTTTTTTTATTGAAAAGAAAAAAAAATTTCCGCCTCCTCCCAGCCTCCCATTTCCCTCCCCCTCCTCCTGCCCCTCTCCCCCTCCCCCCACTTTTCTCCTCCTCCCTCTCCAGTCCAAAGAGCAGTCAGGGTTCCCTGCCCTGTGGAAAATCCAAGGTCCTCCCCCCTCCATCCAGGTCTAGGAAGGTGAACATCCAAACTGGCTAAGCTCCCACAAAACCAGAACATGAAGTAGGATCAAAACCCTGTGCCATTCATTGTCCTTGGCTTCTCATCAGCCCTCATTGTCCGCCATGTTCAGAGAGTCCGGTTTTATCCCATGCTTTTTCAGTCACAGTCCAGCTGGCCTTGGTGAGCTCCCAATAGATCAGCCCCACTGTCTCAGTGGGTGGGTGCACCCCTCGAGGTCCTGACTTCCTTGCTCATCTTCTCCCTCTTTCTGCTCTTCATTGGGACCTTGGGAGCTCAGTCTGGTGCTCCAGTGTGGGTCTCTGTTTCTGTCTCCATCCATCGCCAGATGAAGGTTCTATGGTGATATGCAAGATATTCATCAGTATGGCTATAAGATAGGGTCATTTCAGGTTCCCTATCTTCAGCTGCCCAAGGAACTAACTGGGGACATCGCCCGGGCACCTGGGAGCCACTCTAGGTTCAATACTCTTGCCAACCCTAAGGTGGCTCCCTTAACTAAGATATGTGCTTCCCTGCTCCCCTATCCAACCTTCCTTTATCCCAATCATCCCGTTTCCCCAAGTTCCCCCCATCCTCCCCTTCTCACTTTTCTCTCCCCATCTCCCCTTACCCCCATCCCGCCCCACCCCGAAGATCCCTTCTTTTTGCCCGGCAATCTTGTCTACTTCCCATAGCCAGGAGGATAACTATATGTTTCTCTTTGGGTTCACCTTCTTATTTAGCTCCTTTAGGATCACAAATTACAGACTCAGTGACCTTTATTTATGGCTAGAAACCAATTATGAGTGAGTACATCCCATGTTCATCTTTTCATTTTTAGTTTTTATGTGCCACAAGAGTTAGAATCAGACTTGTATAGGAAGCATATGTTGATCCTATTTCCAATCCATTCATCCTCTCTGTTTTTTATTAGAGAGTTTAATTTTCCATTTGAGGAGCTTCATCACATATAAGAACTTACCCCGGCCACTGCATTGTTTTCTAGATGTTTTAAAGACATACTACTATCTTATGATTTTTTCCATATTTGGTTTATCAACAAATTAGTTCTACCTTCAAACATGTACCTTGAATTTGTTTACTTTATTCCCGTTAACAGTTGCACAATTCTTGTTTTAGTTTCAACATCTCTCCCAATCTTAGATTGGAACTGATTTTATCCTGTTTGTTTTGTACAAAAGTCATCAGTTTATTCTTTAGATCGCAAATTGAGCCACGTCATCTCTATCACGTCTCTGCATGACTTCAGAATATTAGCTGCTTGTTACCCACTATGTGGAACATAACCATAGTGAGAGAAATCTGCCTTCCTTCTATTATTCCACCAGTAAATGCTACTCAGTGTAAGATGTCTGATAATGTACTAAAATGATCATAATTACTTGATGAGTTGGGTGAGTGTCTTATCGAGAGTCTGAAGTTAATATCTTCAGTCTGAAAAGACATACATGTCAATAATTGCCTTAGGCCAAGCCAAGGAAGAACTATAGTTTTACTTGTGTTCATAAAAAGCTAGAGATTATTACTTTGATTAGCGCATTTCCCATTTACTTGGTATATATATATATATATATTGTCACACCATTTTTTTAATCTGAAACATTACTTCTGAGAACTTTTCTCTTCAGTTGCTCCTTTACCAGAAATTTCTTCATGGTTTCTCTTGGCAGCAAGCACACTCAATTTTATTGAAATGGTTTTCTCATTTTTATAATCACTTTTATTTATTTTTATCATTTAAATAATATGAATTGGTTTTCCTTCAGCTTCCATTATTACTGTTGAAATTGTCTGTGATTCTTTTTGTGATTTTTTTCTCATATAATTTGTCTTTTCTCTTGTGTTGATTAGTTAGTTCCACTCTCTGTGGTAGTCTACAGTGGCTGTATCATGATTTTTTCCCGCTTGTTTTTGCTTAATATATGCCATTTCTGAATCAGTTTCTGAAGTTAGTCTTACCAAGTCTGAGAAAATGCTGTTGTGGTTATCTAAGTTGTTCTATCGTCAATAAAGACTCAGGCATCAAATATTGGGGTGGAAACCTGACAAGAACAACCAGTGACCTTCTCTCCACATTTCCAGATGGAAGAGACAAGAAATCTCGAAGACCCTCCCTACTCTCTCCAACTTTACTTCAAGGCTAAACTTCAAGTGACTGTATTAGCTCATCCAATTATTTATATACTGTGTGTCATCTGCTGTTTAATCTGCACCTTAATTTTTCATTTTATTAGTCTTTCATCTCTAGGAGTAAAGGTTTGTGTTATGTTAGGAGGTTGGACATTTCTATGATGTTTTATCCTATTCCTAAACTTTAAATATGTCTTTTATTCTTTTTAGCACAATTAGATTTATGAGCTTACTGCTCTGTGAGCCTGTTTTTGTTAGTTTGTTGTTTCTGTTGACTTTGACTCATGTCTTCTTGGACCTATTATGTCTAAATTTGATAGTGAATTATATTCTCTGCAAATTTTGTCTAGAGAATATTTTTTGTGTGTAAAGTGCTTTCCTTTATGTAGGGAGGAATATGTTTTCTTTAGGCATGCATTACATGAATTTCAGCTTCCAGTCATTTTTATCTTGCGGTAGCCATACTGGATATGAGATTCTATTGTAAATGCTTGTGTGTTTGAGCTTCCTGAGGTGAGCCTGTCTTCCCACCTCACTTTGCCTTGTAGCCTTTTATTTTAGATCACTTACCAATGAAAGCCCAGATTCACTCAGTTGTCTCTGACCTAAACTTTGCTGTTATTAATCTTAGTCCTGTAGCACTAGGGACTGAACCCAGGGTACTGAACAAACTCGGCAAGCCTTACACCATTGCACTAGACCTTTCCTATCGAATTCTGTGCTCTGCAAGCCCCAGGCTTTATTTCCTATTCTCTGCAATGTTGGAATCCATTAAAACTTATGATCAGAACCACTGGACATTAAAATGTGTCCTCCGAGCATTGCCTTTGCTTTTAGGATTTGCCTACATTTCTGAACACATTTCTACATTTTTTTTTTCTGACCAATGCCAATTCCTTAGTATGCAGGTCAGTTTAGCCTTGAAGTAAAGTTGTCAAATAAAAAAAGATTATTTGTAGACAGTCTGTACTCAAAGAACTTTCTAGGAATTTAGTTTGGCACATTCATGGAAATGGCTTATTTACAAGATAATTTCATTTTAATCTAACACTTCTTAAAGTGTTATGCATCTTTATGTATCAAAACTCTGTCACATGGTTTATGTGTACCACCTAGTTAAATGGCCATAAGCTATCCTCAGTCACAAAGTCCCTAAAATTGCAGCCATCTGTGGAATGGATGCTAAGCCATGCTGGCTTTCTACAGGTCCTGTCCTGTCCCATCTCCCCAGTTCATACACATCTGAGGACCTGTATTCTCTGTGTGTTTCATAGTAAAGACCTGCTAACCTTAAGGAGGGTTTATCCCCCATGATCAGAAGCTGCACCTTGCAGCTAGGACCATCTGTGATGTTGCACATTAATGCCAAGTGACTCCAAGTCTGAATAGCAAGTTCCACTCAGCTGATCCCAAACCTGCCAAGTTTGAATAATAACAAACAAATGAAAATGGTCATTCAACAGATGTGGGAGGTGATAGCTATCCATACCAAAAGACCCAACAGCAATTCAACTGCAGATGCTGAGGTCCCATTGCAAAAACAAAAATGACACACAAAAAAGTCAAGGCAATATGTCTCCTCCAAAAATTAGTACTCACGTAGGATCTCTGAGAAAAGTGTCTTATTAAGTTTACCATTGCTGCGATGAAACACAACTACCAAAAGCAACTTATAACTGGAGTTCCTCTCTCACCTGCCAGTTCCCGAATAACCATTCAGAGGCTTGATATGACTTTTAAAGGTTTGACTGGTGGCTCAGGTTTATTGCTAGCTAGCTCCTACATTTAAATTAACCCATTTCTATTAATCTATGTATTGCCACATGGCAATTACCTCATTTCTTACATGTCTTGTTTCCTCAGCAACTGGTTGGTGTCTCCCAGACTCTGCCCTTATTCACCTGTATCTCTGCTTTGATTTCCCGCCTGGCTCTAGTCTGCCTTGCCATAGGCCAAAGCAGCTTTATTTATCAACCAATGAGGACAATACATATTCAGAGTGTTCAGAAAGATATCCCACAGCAGCAACTTGGGGAGGAAGGGTTTATTTGGCTTATGCTTCTACATTGTAGTTCATTGAAAGAAGCCAGGTTAGGAACTCAAGCAGTGCTGAAACCCAGAGCCAGGAACTGATGCAGAGACCATATACTTACTTATTGGCTTGCTCATCATGGATTTCTCAGCCTGATTCCTTTCTTCCTTCCTTCCTTCCTTTTTAAAAGTTATTTGTTTCTCATATAATACATTCCAATTAAAGCCTTCTCTCCCTACCCTCCTCATAGTCTCCCTCACCAGCTCTCCTCTTCTTCAGATCCAATCCTCCTCCATTTTCATTTAGAAAAGAGCAGGCATCACCTTGATGGCAACAAGACTAGGCATGACCTCTCAAACCAAGCTTGGATGAGGCAACCCAATAGGAAGAAAGAGGTCTCACAAGCAAGCAAAGGAGTTAGAGACACCACTATGCCCATTGTTAGGAGTCCAACAAAAATTCCAAGCTAAAGAACCACAGCATGTATGCAGAGGATCTACCATTGATCCATACAGGTTCTGTGATTACCATTTCAATTTCTGTGAGCTCTTTCGAGCCATACTTAATAGATTCTGTGGCCTTGTTCTTCTGGTGTCCTTGATCCCTCTGGATCATACAATCCTCCCCCACCTACTCTTCTACAGAGTTCAGTAGCTCTGCCTAATGTTTGGCTGTGGGTCTCTGTTTTCATTTCTATCAGCTGCTAGAGGAAGCCTGTATGATAGCAATTGGGCTAGGTACCAATTCTATGAGTATAGCATTAGGAACTATTTCATTGACTTTTTTGTTTTAGTCAAGTTTGGATCTACCCTAGGTCTCAGAGCCATTTAGCTTCCAGATTCTGTCTATCTAGGGATGTGGGGCATGGACTCCTATTGTAGCCTGGGCTTCAAGTTGGACAAGTCATTGGATGGCCACTCCCACAAATTCTGAGCCACCATTGCCCCAGAGCATCTTGCAGGCAGGATAGGTGGTGGGTTTGGTCCAGAAGATGGCCGGTTCAGTCTCTGCATCCTCCATTACTAGGAGTTCTTGCTAGTGTCATAGAATCCAGGACCACATGCCCAAGGGTTCCACAATGGACAGTCCTCTCCAGTTACTCGCTAATTAATAAAATGCCCTACATACTTGCTACAGCCTGACCTTTTGGAGACATTTCCTCAGTTGAGCTTTAAGTCTTTCAGATAACTCTAGCTTGTATCAAGTTGACATAAAACTATCCAACACCGTAAGCAACTTACGTAACACATATGACAATGAACTGAAAATAGCAATTATTAATATGTACAACAAACTCAAAAATAATATAAATAAATGCCAAAATGGAGTCTAATAAATGCCAACCTAAGGAGTTGATTGAAATAAGGAAAACAATTCAGGATATGTATATAGAATTCAGTAATGAGATAAAAATTCTGAAGAAACGACAGACCAAAATAAAACTTGAAATAAAAGTAAGTATGTTGATGGAGGAGTGTCATATATCAATCTGTTGATTTCATTGGTTAAGAAATAAAGAAACTGCTTGGCCCTCATAGGTTAAACATAGGTGGGAGGAGTAAAGAGAAGAGAAGGCTGGGAGAAAGAAGCTGAGTCAGGGAGTCGCCATGATTCTCCCACTCCAGTCAGACGCAGGTTAAGATCATTCCTGGTAAGCCACCTCGTGGGCTACAGCAGATTATTAGAAATGGGCTAGTCCAGGTGCGAGAGCAAGCCTAGAAGAGGCTAGATAGAAATGGGCCAAGCGGTGTTTAAAAGAATACAGTTTCGGTGTAATTATTTTGGGTAAAGCTAGCCGTGCGGGCGGCGGGGTGCTGGGGACGCAGCCCCCGCCGCTCTTATTTCAACAGTATGTCTTGCTCAATGGCCACAGTAGCCCATTTTGGTATGTAAAATGTTTATTTTAATTTTAGAAATCAGAAAACTGAGATTGAGAAAACTTGGTAACTTTTCCAGTCTTTCCTGTCAGACTGTTTTGGAGCCAGTAGTCAACTCCATTGAAAGTTTTGTTCTGTTTTCCTTTCATTTTTTTTATAATGAAAATTACAGCAGAGATAAGGTAGTAAGGAAGTGTTAATATAATGTATATACACTGATAGCATTCAGCTGTTGTAAGCATTTTGTCTTATGTGTTTGTTCTCTTGATGTGTACCTTCACACTTTTGCTGATTCCTGAGGGAAACTTTTAGGTATGAGAATTTAGACCTCAAACTGAGACTTTAGTCACAAAGTAAGCTTATAGCAATCTTCAAAGTGGTCCCTTTGGAGATTTTTAAAAAATTATTTTCCAAGAAAAAGGGGGAAATTCTTTGAGAGGAGAGACTCTTTTATCTTGGAAATCCAAGGTTTCATGTAGTGCTTGGTGTATAGCAGGTGAATCAATGAATTCTTTGTTAACTTGGGAGAAGCTATGTTATTGAGAAAGGAAGTAAAAGTTATCCAGGGTAAGAAACTTGTTCTGATATAGGTGACAAGAGACAGGGACATGTGGAAGAGGGGATAATCTTTGAGAATCAAATCTTTTTTTTTTTTACCATGACAAGAAATGAGAAGAAAACATTGATGTAAATCTAAATGCTTAAACATGCTATTGACTGATTTTCCAGTTGCTGCTCCCAGGAGTTTGGTCTCTGTCTTCTTTCTGTATGTCTAGCCAAGTATATGGCTACTATGGAATTGAAGTGAATTGAAGAATTAGTTCTATTGTACTATTTATAGCCAATGTAATTTCCACATGTTATTGTCACAATCCCTGCTACTGAAGCCAGTTTTAATGATAGCGTTACTCCTACTGAAACAGTGTCTGTTATTGTCAGGAGAGCCAAGAAGGGAATAGAATCTTAATTTTAAGGAAAAGAAGATTTAAAGTAAGTTCAGTTTTTAATTCAGGTATTCTGTCTGAAAATTCCCATGTTTCTTCTGCATTGCTCCTTTGCTCTTGGTTAGTATCTGTTGGTCCCTTGCAGGCACAGTTGTAGATATCAGATTAGAAAAAAAAAAGACAAAAAAAAGCTAGACAGCAGAATCTCCAACATTATTGAAAGACTGCGATTCATATTAGCTGCCTTTTAAAGCCTTCTATTATAACCATGGATCTCTTTTGAGATGGATATCTAAATATTTATAGATATCACCAATGAGATATAAGCATTTATGAAGCATATTTAATATGTGTCAATACATGCATCTCTTCATGTACTGGAGTGAATTATGCTTATGACTACACTGACAGGCAGGAAAGCACAGTGTAAAAAAGGGAACAGACTGGGCCTGCGGTTGGGAGATGATGGCTGGGAGCATCTATGTGATTGCTCTAAACACCAGCTGAGGTCAGATTCTAAACCTTGGGGCCACTAGGTGCCTACTGTGTGATATGATTGTTTATCTAACCAAACCTTTATGTGATTTCCATCTTTTCTCTCCGCACACTAGATACCAGGGCCATGTTCATGCCATGGCAGGTGAAGTATTCGCTGGCAGAAAACCTAGAGAGTTTGGGGTTGAGTAGCTTTAAAAGACCAAGCTTGTTCTTCCCCCGAGTCTAGTCCCGTTTGCATTATTGCCCCATCTAAGAACTTCTTGCACCTGCATCAAAGGCTACTAGATCGTATCACTTTGTCCATTGAATTGACTTTCAAGTTTCAAAAGAAAGTCAAACATCAATTCCAGAATGAGACATTGGTCCTATAATCTTCTTATGACCTGGTACATTGGTACATCACCATTTTCTAAAGACAGATGGTTTTCTTTTGATAGCCATTCCTAGAGAGGTGTCTTGTTTTCTTTCTGCTGTTCGGTAATAACTTATCTGGTGTTTACCTCCCTTATCATCATCCCATCCACACATCTCATTCCCAGGACAGAGAAATACATTTTATTTTCAGACATCAAATAGAGAAACATGAAACAACGACTGGAAATCAACTGCAAATTGGTATTTTCACTTTATGCAATGTTCCTCCCTTTGGTAATAACCACCTCCGTGTAATCTCTGGGATCTGTGCGGCAAGGTGTTTTCCTGGTAAATGTGAATAATAGAAATGCAATCTTCAAAGGAATTTGATAATGTCTATAATCCTCTGTATTATAGGCCTCACACTTGTTAGAAGAATATCAAATATGATTGCAGCAAGAAGTACATTCTTAATAGCATATGAAGTTCAAACTCAGACCTTAGTTATATTAGAATAACAATGACACAGACCACAAGGTACTGAGCAAATATGCCAGGCAGTAAAACAGAACCATAAAAATGAGGGGACAGGAAGAATTGAACAATTTTTATTTAGGTTCTGTTCATAAGGGACTCTTGGAATCCGTAGAAAGGAAGACTAAATGCATGTTCCTTGTGGGATGCATTGCAAGGCTTAGTACCCTAGGTTGCTTTTTAACAGCATCAGACCATAGATGCTCACAGATCTGGTAGTTTTTATAGCCACCTACCCTGTAAAAGGTATTTGAGATGTGTGATAACTAATATCAAGGCTTTGACTCTAATTGAATGTGGAGGGAGGGAGAAGACTAGGAAGTGTGCACGAGAACCCATAAAAGCAAATCCCTCTGTTCAATGAGAACTATCATACAGTTGTTTTAAAGGTTTGCACATATGCAGGAAATCTACCACTGTGTGACAGAAGCCACCTATGTAGTACTGTGCTAAATCTGAATCCTTTTGTGTTCTGTCTCACCGGCATCTACCTGTCCAATTACAACTGCTGGGGCCACATCAGGGAGCTTCGGAGGGATTTTACAGAAGCTCCTGCTGGCTCCCAGGCACTGTTTCCTGCACACAGCTACAGGATGAATCCCAGGAGGCTGCCGTAGGTGCTCCTAGCATTGCTTATTCTGGATATTCACTGCATCTAAGCCATCTGTTCTCCGTGGAAGAGGCTACTTCCTCACTCTAAGTCTCTCCCTGCAACATGGCTTCTGAGCAATGCCACTCAGGAGTCATAGCTTTACCATCACCTCCGAGAAAGTATTGGGGTATAACATCGAGTCTCTGAACTCTCATAGGAAAGAGACAGCTTCTCGTCTCCCTTGTACTCACTTTCTCCTGAAATACCCAGGAGAACATCCTCCTCCTAGATCCCTTCTCAGAGGAATGCAGACTATGAGATCAGGTACTCTTTGCCCCATGTCTGCAGACTACTTGAAATTCAGGTGGGAACAGCTTCGAAGGAAAGTACAGAACACAATCTTGTTGAAAGTAACAAAGATCTCTTTCTTATTTTCGCACCTTCTTTTCTTTATTCTTCCCTCTTTGATTCAAAAGGATATTGATGTAAGTTTGTTTCTTGTATACACTTGCAATCCACTAGACTGTGAACTACCAAAGACCAAGAACCAGTATTTTTAAATCCCCTGGTAATTATATTCTTTTTTTTTTTAAATTTTATTTGTTTATTACACATACAGTTTTCTGCCTACATGTATGCCTGCAGGCCAGAAGAGGGCGCCAGATTACAGATGGTTGTGAGCTATCATGTGGGTACTGGGAATTGAACTCAGGATCTTTGGAAGAACAGTCAATGCTCTTAACCTCCAAGCCATCTCTCCAGCCCCAATTATATTCTTAACCCAGATCTAATCTTGGATAGATAGTCTGACTGAGGAAAGGAGCAAATATTTTGCTAGCCACATCTTAATTTAAGTATTTTCTTTGATATTGCAACCTGGTTTCCCAACCAAGAGGCTTCATGCTTCTTGGAGAGTCTAATCACATTTACAGACCTGCTTAAGACCTAAGGATCTCTCCTCATCTGAGTCCTGCTTCTCCTGTGGGGGTGGCCTGTATGTCTCAAGCTGCTGTGGAACACAGGTTGCAGGCACGGAGGCTGAGCTGCTCTGAGAAGAACTGCTCTGAGAAGAACCTGCAACGACTCCTGGCATGTCCCGAGGGATCCTTCCTCTTCCCTACACAGAGAGGCTGGTGATCATTCAGTGGCGTGTCTCATTTGACACGACAACGAAATCAGCTCCTCCTTAGGTAATTTCTAGCTCGGCTCTCCATGTTTATATTAAAAGGTTAATTGCTTTCCACCTATGAATCCCCAGCCCAGCTTTCCTGAGAAAGAAAAGCCGCCTCCACCGGAGCTGATTTGTGCTGTAATATCATCTGCTGCATCAGGTACACAGACTCTCTTTATTTGAGGCCAAGTGCACATTCCCGTTCGAGAGACGGTTGCTGTTGGCAGCCAGCAGCGGGCTGGCTGGATAACTGGTTCTAAAGCCCTTGAAGACTTTACTCGCTCTTTCTATTTACTGTGGGCTGGTGGAGAGCGGTACCTTGTTTTCAAGGGCAGCCTTTAATGAGCATCCAGTGGCTTTTTGATGTTTCCCTACCACAGACTGTGGGCAGAGGCAGTGCTAGAAATCAGACGTTTTCATTTGTGGAAGTATTTTGTATTGAACCCTGTCAAAAATAACACTGCCTTTGGGATATAGAAAAGCCAATTTGATAAGAATGTTTCTGCTTCCCCCTCTCCCCATTTCTCTCTCGCGCATGGACACATTCTCTCTGTGAGGGTGTAGTCTTTGGACTTCAGCCATTTCTCACCTGGAAAGTAATTTTGGTTGTGGCTTTTTGCAGTTCAGTGATGACTTGAAGTTCAGTTCAGTGATGTTTTTAAGTGGTTCTGTTCTAAAAGGACCCAAATTAAACCCTGTTAGAGTTACAGGGGAGAGCAGTCAGTCCATCTGCTCTTCCTGGGAACTCCCCTTAAGCATCATTTACTCAGGAATGGGGGTTTCATGAGCCTTCTGTCCCCTCAGCTGCATCTCTCCCAAAGCTTCCTGGGCGGAAGAAGAAGGGTCTGGGACTGAGAATTGAGAAGGTGACACTTCTAGGCTCAGAAATTCTGACTCGCTGAATTGGAAATAAGTGTTGGACAGGAACTGTCTTCCCAGACAGATGAACTCTTATCCTGGGTTTGGAAACCGTCATTCCTATGACTTGTTTATTAGTCCACGCAAAAGGTTGTTAAGCATCTACCTGAAAGGCTAGGCTGCAAACGAGACTTCAATTTGATCTGTAAGGCGTATGGTTTAGTGGAACAAGAGAGTGAACAAATACAAGGAACAATAAGAAGAACCAAACTTTCTTGTGTACAGATACGATGTCAGCGTAGGGCAGTGTTTCTTATCTACTTTTTCTTTACCACCCCCTGAGGGAGGTTAGTCCTCTTTTCTGTTACTACACTCTTTCTTTGAAATTTGATACTTTTTATTTACTGTATGTGGGTTATGTATTATATATCTGGATTTTTATAATAATTCTTAGCATTTTTTAAAAATATAAGTTCTTAGCATTTTTTCCCTAGTGAACTTTGTACTTCGACATTTTCATGCATGTGTATGGTGTCTTTGCTCACTATCACCCCTTAACCCCCTCTTAACCTTCTCTCTCTCCATCTCCTCCTCTTCCCTACAAATCTCTTACAGTAATGTCTTTCTGTTTTCTTTTGTGACCTACTCATTTTAACCAGGGCCGTATGCATTTCTGACTGCAAGTTTAGAAATATCCGTCAGAACTTAGTGGACCCACTGTACTTTTCTTAGCTTCTGCTGGGAACAAGTAGTTCAGCGTTAAGAGGTAATACCCCACAATTGACTATTAACAGGCCCCATTTTGGTCGGGGCTAATCCACAAAACCTTAGCTACTGTGAGTTCATGATTGCAAGGCTGTGTCAAGCCCAGAAGAGAGCATTTTGCAGCCATTCTTTTTAACTTTCAGGTCTTATAATTCTTTCTACTCTTCTGTGATTTCCCCCAAGCCTTAGAGGTGGTAGGATAAATGGTAAGGTGCACAGAGAGAATAGCTGTCTGCAGACCAGAACGAGAATCGTTGTCTTATGCTGCATCCACAGGCTCCTACACTTGCAACTCTCCGGTTTCCACACTCTGAAAAAAGAAACCTCATTGTTTGTAAATTCCCAATTCCAGGTACTGCAAATCAATACATGAATGACATCACTTCAATGGAAAGTGTAGGGTTTATAGGAGGTAGCAATTGTTTTTCATTTGGAAAACCCTAGTAAAACATAATAGAAGTGACATGTATTACTTAAGGCACTAAAGACGAGTAGGCATCCTCACAGCTAAGTAAAAGAGGATAGCCATGTATGAACATAGAATAATATGTGGAAAAGTGCACATGTACAAAAGATTAGTTTATCTTATGACATGCAGAAATAAATTTGAAGCCTCTGTGTGTCTCTGGAACTCACAACGTAGAAGAGGAGTGCATATTCCTACAAGTTGTCCTCTGACTCCCATGCTTGTTTTGAGGCATGATGCACACACACACACACACACACACACACACACACGCACATGCACACACACACAATAATAATAATAAATGTAAAAAATTTACCATAGACGAGGTAATTTTTTTAAACATTAGCCAAAACTAAGACACTAGGGCACTGAGAATTTGTTAGCAAGGACCTAACAATACCTCTGAAAAGCTCTGCGATGGATCATCTCTGCAGGCCAGAGAAGAGAGAGGAAGCACTGAAGTAGAAATAAATTCTCTGAATTCAGTGGGAAGTAATAGGAAATTCGGGGACCCTGATTGGAACTCAATGGAGATAATGGGAATTTAATAAGGATAATGGGAAGAACCACTGGTCATTTGGGCAGACAAGACAAAGTGGCCCTGGTGATTATTATAAACCGTAGTGATAAAATAGGGATCCACATAAGTTGATGAGCTGATATTTTTGATGTTGGCTAATTGGCCTTGGTGTCTTAGAATTGAAATAAATGAACTGGTACTGTTTTGAGTTCACCCTTCAAGAGTTTGTCTTGGAAACCCCGTTAACAGTGAGGTGATCCTGAGAGGTGGTGGAACTTAAAGAGATGGAACTTAGTGGGAAGTCAGAAGTGAGAAGATTGCTCCTCCTCCTGCTGCTTGACTTCCTGTCTGAAGCTGAAACGACTTCCCAGATGGAACCATTAAAGAAAGAGAACCTGAAAGAACTTCCCAGATTCCCAGATGGAAACAGTTCATAGGAAGAGAACTTCATAGGTAGAAGGGAGACTGGATTCCTCTGAGGAAGAGTTTTCTGCTACTCAGTCATGAATGATATCACAAGCCTTTCTTCTTTCTTTAAAGAAACACTCAGTTACTGACATGGGTGACTGCAATGGGGGAAGGAAAGATATCAAGCTAGTTAACTGCTTTGGCTCTGAATAGACACTAATTATTGATGACTTAAACTATCTCAGGGTTAAAGAGACAAGAAACAGAATTTTGTCTTGAGCCCACCTCAAAGTGGTCCAAGCCTGTCTAATGGCTATTTCTTCATTGGGAATTTAGAATTGCTGGAGTCATAGTTATGCAAAGAAGGAATTCTTTCTTGAGACAGCATGCACAGATGCAAGGCCGTGTAAGCCTGCCCTTCCATACAGCCTGTCTGCCCCATGAATTTCCCACTTCCCTAGCAGCTCCTACAATTCTATAAGCCACTTTCTTAATTTGTATCTCCCACTGGCTCTCTTTCCCGAGTTAAATCCCAAAGGACACAGTGATTGATGTGAAGTGTTTTTCTCTATCCCTGTTAATAAACATCATCAGAGGAAGTTTGCTTTCAATGAAAGAACTCAGAATAGCTCTTCAGTGTCTTTCTCAGAGTTAAAATTCCTCTCCAATACTCTGTTATAATCTTGTCCACGGGGGCCTTGATTACTTCTTGATTCCATGCTGCTCCACTAATTAATGATATTATACTAATTTGACTAGTGTAGCAACTTGGTAAAACATGCTCAAGACAGAAGGTTGGAAAGACCTTTGCTCCAAAATGTAGAGGCCTTCTACTGTGTAATAATTTTTTAAAATAAAATTCCTGGTGTTATGCTGTATTCCTTACAAACTAAGGATGCATTGTGAGCACATCTCTGACAATAATAGTGATATTGAATTTGAAAAGCAAATTATTCATTTTGACATGATATCCAGGTTTACCATTCAACTCATTTGAAAATCTATTAGTTTTGGAGCATCTCAGAACAAAAGACACTCAATAGACAGTGGTGGATTCGTACTAAACTGTACAACTTAACAAATCCATCGGTTGTTGGTTGATGGCACAATGATCTTTATGGGGGTGCTATGGATGAATAGTATCCTTGACATTTAAAAGTTTGAAATAAGAGGTGCTCCTTTTCGAAGATGACTAGTATCCTTAAAAAAAATTTATGGCTGTTATTGAACTCTATACTAGATTATGGATCACCAAGAAAACTATCAAGATCTTTTTGTTCTCTGACTTATTGAAAAGATTGGATATGTTTAGAAGCATTCTAATATCAAGTGTAGGTGATGTATCTAAAATCAGGCTTGAGGATACCTTGAAGTCTCAAATGAGATGCACGGGGAAGGGTTTCAGATGCCTGTGGTCAACACTCTTGTTATAGCATCTTCTTCCTACTCTGTACTTACAGTCTTATGGGAATTTCTCCCAGTATTCTATGAATAGCATAGGAAAAAGTTAAGGACTTTTTACA
The DNA here is from genome assembly GCF_018167655.1 of Microtus oregoni. Classification (NCBI taxonomy): domain Eukaryota; kingdom Metazoa; phylum Chordata; class Mammalia; order Rodentia; family Cricetidae; genus Microtus; species Microtus oregoni. The sequence goes on from NW_024543060.1 coordinate 24,845,610, forward strand.
GATGTTTCTAAACAATATAACTGCATAATCTGAAATGAATCAGATAGTACCAGAACCCTAGTGTAATAATGACAAATGATGGTGGAGAACAGTTCCTGTAGGGATATCAGTTTTTATGCTATTTTTATGCTTTTTACAGTTTTCTTGGAAGGAAAGGTAGTCTGAAATAGATACAGCTATAATAATTCACTGTAAACAGATAACAGTTCTACTTGGTAGACAGGAGGAGTTTGGGAGGAGCATAATTAGAAAGTCAGTAATTGAGATCTTGGAAGAGGTATGTGGATAGATTCATATGGAGTGCTCTCAATGAAAGAGTACAGAACCTCAAAAGAAGTGTGCTCCATGAAGTTGACCAAGAACACTCTCTGTACGGATTTCCATGATTAGATGAATGAAATGGTTCATTTTGTCGATTTTAGTCAGTTGTTATTTCCAGATTCTCTTGCCATTTTCACTAAAAGAAGTGCTTATGGAGGGCCAGCAAGGTTCGAAGCTATGCGTTGACTCAGTCACATTTACATATACTCACCAATGTTGATTTGCCTATAGCCACTGCTGAGTACCAAATATTCCAATAGAAGAGATTGTTCCTGAGCTCCTGATGCATCACTGCTTCCTGGGAAACCAGGTAATCTCTTGGTTGATGATGCTATATCCGTCTCTATCTTTGAAAAAGTATATCTTTATTCTTACTGGATTAGATACTTTGCATGTGAATTTGTCTTAGATTTCTTGTGAGAACTCACCACCCACAGATTTTTTTTTATTTTTTATTTTTATATTTACAGAATTCTGATTTTACTGTCATCATTTCCACATAGCATTAATTTTGTCAGGGTGTGTAGTAAAATGGGAGCGGCGGGGCTGCGTTCCCAGCACTCCGGCCGCCTGCTCGGCTAGCTTATGCCCCGAAATAATTACACGGACACTGTATTCTTTTAATCACTGCTTGGCCCATTTCTATCTAGCCTCTTCTCGGCTAACTCTCACACCTGGACTAGCCCATTTCTAATATTCTATGTAGCACAGCTAGGTGTGCTTACCGGGAAGATTCTAGCCTAAGTCCATCCTGGGTTGGAGCTTCATTGCATGCATCTTCCCTGGAGCAGGGAGCATGGCGTCTCTCTGAGGCGTCTGCTCCTGAGAGGAGAGCTGTGGAGTCTGAGCTCACTTCCTCTTCCTCCCAGCGTTCTGTTCTGTTTACTCCTCCCACCTATCTTCTAACCAATGAGGGCCAAGCAGTTTCTTTTTATTTAACCAATGACCTTCCTCCATCAAGGGTAACTGGTTTTTTACAAAAAAATGAGTTCATGGTCATCATCTAGTTACCATGTTCCTAACCTTACAGTAGGTGGTATGCTAGAAAGGAAGAAATGGCCTTTTTAGACTCAACCAAAACACCATCTGGGTAGCAATATGTTTTGGGGCAAGAGCAGTATCTTTTAGGGTGAAATTAGCTTTGATTTGAAGATGTGTGTATTATACAGTTTCTCTCATTGAACTTAAAATTTATTTATTGCCAGTCACTTGGCAACTTAGTGTTTCTCATGCCAGTGAACCTGCATGTAAAAAATACGTGGTTACTTTTCTGGAATGAGTAATCCTATCATGAGATTAAAACTTACACAATTGAGCCAGAGCTCCTGAGATATCCTCTGGGGCATTATTACTTACATGTTTTCTGACAAAAGAAATAGAAACAAATTCACCAATTCTGACTGCCAGAAAGGAAGATTTGTGTCCCTTCTAGGCAAAGAACAATGATTCGCAGAGGTGTTGTATGTGTGTAAAATAGGGAGTGAAAGAAAGATGTTTTAAATAACTGACTGTGGATGTACTGTAGAATTAGTAGTAATATGTATTTCTGTATGAACCACCTAATTTTTAAATGTCATTTTCCTTCTATTATTTCAGCAATATGAGATGAATGATGTTAGTTTTCTATATCATTTTTGTTTGTCATAAGATAACAAAATCAGAATGACTGTGTGCAGGAGGAATGAGCATCACCAAAGATGGATTAAGTGTCTATGTCTTTTTGGGAGACAGTAAACAGTTTCTGTTTGTGTGATTATTTCATTATAATAGCTAGAGGCATCATTTTTACAAATATTTCTACTTGAAAGTTAAGGTTGGTTAAAAGCTGTGGATGTTTAATGGAAAGGAAAGACGTTTAGATTTGTGCTAGTGTCAACTATGAATTACATTTTCTGTAACCTCTGGTATAGTTAGTAGCATACGATAAGCAACCGAAAGATGAGCTTGTACAAAATTTAGGTGGTAGAGTGCCTCAGCGGCCAAACCCTCCCCCTGACTGAAGGGGCATTTACCTATTTTTGCTGTCTCATCCTCACTAAAACTCAAGCCAGGCCTTTCTGTCCTACAGGCATCAAAGTCTAGGCCCTGAACTTGAGCCAGGCTTCTTTTTATCTGTCCTATAGACCTTGAGGTACAGGCCCTGAGATAATTTTGGCCCAACACCTTACAATCTGCTGGTCATGCTGATCAGTGGTGGCTCCAGGTCTACAGCAGGGTGCAGGGTGTTTGACTGTGAGCCTACATAGGTGATAACTACACATGAGCAACAACACCATTTAGATCTTGCCATGACTTCCTCATTATGGTCCAAATGTGCTGAATAAATATTCTTAGCTACCTAAATTTTCCTGTAAGCTGAAATTATCGACCTAGATTTGCTAGGCAAGCTGGTGGCCATATAAAACCATTTTGAAGACCTTTGCTTCTGTAGCATTTCCCAGACAAGTTCTAATATCTGCAATAAACTTCATATTTTCATAGTAGTCATCAGGTCTCTGCTTCACTGACTGAGTCTAAAACTGTATTCTTATTTAAAGGCATTGTTATTGCAATTGTTTCTTTTCTCTCTTGTAACAGAAATTATCTTAGGATCATTCTGATGACAGTCGGGGGTGCTGGAATGGATTCATTTTCTTTGCAGATTAAAGTAATTAAAAAGTAGAAAAGAAATGCAGTCTGAATTTTTGGGGAATTCCAATAAAACCACTATGTGTTATTGTGGAAATGGAGGTCTTCTTTTGGAGTTATTATTCTCATTAATAAAATTTTAAGATTTTTAAGAACAAAATAAAATGGAATCTCAGGGGTAATTTATTAGAGAAAAAAACCCTTGGGGCAAGTAAGTGTAAATCTCACAGCTATCCAGAGGAGAAAGAAAGGAAGGAAAGAGGGAAGGAAGGAAGGAAGGAAGGGAGGAAGGAAGGAAGCTCACATAAAACAAACCAATCAACCAACAAGCCAGTCAAACAAACGAACAAACCCAACCCATGCTATTTGAGGTAAGTTGGCATGAATGTTAGTGACATATGGCAGGCAGCCACATGGGGAAGGAGAGCTTCAGAGCTGTATGAACACCCAGAGTATTAATTAGGTAGTTTAAAAGCCTACATAGGCTATGGCCAGCATCTGAAAGAAAAAGATAGAAAAGAAGGAAAACGAAGGAAGGTTACACCCTTTTGAGGACTCAGAAAGGTTAGATAACCCAGTTAAACTTCATGATGTTTTATAAAAACTGAGCTAGAGGTGAGAATTCTGGCCTACCAGCAAAGTCTCAACATGATTATCTCTGGTGGTGGGTCCATGGCGTCTCCCTGACTCTGCCTTCTTCCTCCCAACGTTCTGTTTAATTTTCCCCACATACCTAAGTTTTGCCCTATCAGGGGCCTAAATTAGTTTCTTTATTAACCAATGAAAGCAACACAAAGACAGAAGGACCTCCTACACCATCCACTTATAGTAGAACTCCTTAAGGATTCTCTTTCTTTCTTTCTTTCTTTCTTTCTTTCTTTCTTTTTTTAGTGGAGACATTTATTTTTTATTATTTTCATGTGTAATTTTTGAAAACATTTTTGAGTACTCAAACATATGTACCTCTATCCTTCCCAAATTCTCTCCCTTCCCCCTTACAAACTCCTCTCATTTTAACGACCTTATCTTCATTTCTGTTACACACATACACACACACACACACACACACACACACACACACACACACACGGGGGGAGAGAGAGAGAGAGAGAGAGAGAGAGAGAGAGAGAGAGAGGTATCTTCATATAAATACTACTGTAATTTTGCTACTGTAGAATTGTAATGTAAATATCTGTGTTCTCTGATGGTCTTAGCAGACCCCTGTGAAAATATTGTTCAACTCAAAGGGGTTGTGACCCACAGATTGAGAACCAATGCATTAGAAGGTCGTATGTCTTATGAGTTTTTTCCAGGGATAAATGTTTCAGTTAGTTGGAAATTGCTATACAACATTGTCATAATTCATTCTTCCTGAATCTATCTGGTTTTATATCTTCCCCTCTCCTGATGTCTTTTTTTTTCCCTAGATAGCAGCCAAAGAAATATAGAAACCGGTTAAAACTGGAATTTGATCATGCTAGTTGACTGCTTTCTCATCTCATTCAGATCCGTAGCTCAAGGCCTGTCGAGTTCTGTCATTACCAGAGCAGTCTACTTTTGTCTATCTGTGTGACCAGAACTCTCTGGGTCTGCATATTACCAACACTAGCTTTCAGGCCATTTCTTGAATACATCAAGCAGGGTCTTTCTCCAGAGGCCGTGTAATCAGTTTTTCCTCAGCAAAATTCCTCAAACAGTAAGTTGGCTTCACACATATAATCAATCCCTTTTTGGAATACAGCTTTCCAGATATTAACACTACTCCTGTCCTTCCTTCAGTTCTTTATTCAAATATCACTGAATTAGTAAGTCTTTCTATCCATAATCATCTCATTCAAAGAGAAGCCCCTGTTTTCCATGTCATTTCCTCCTTTTCCTACCATTTCTTTCACAGAATATGTATATATATACACATACATATAATATAGGCATATTTAAAATCTATCATATACTGTAAACAATACGTATATCCATTTTACTTTATACCATTATTGAATGACATATACACTACATCTATTATTATTATTATTATTATTATTATTATTATTATTATTATTATTATTAGTCTTGTTTGTCACAGACTATAACAAATTCCTAAAAGGGTTGATCCTGAGTATGAGTCAAGCTAGAATTTTTAGCACACACACATTTTATCATTTGCGTAATCGTTACTTTATTGACATCAAGGCTAATTACTTCTATATAGTTACAACTTTAATCTCCTGCTAGAACACTGGCAATCAGGTAACTTGATTTTGTATACATTTTTTCTTTTTCTCCTACAACATGAGTTTATTCTCTTTGAATATATGTAGCACTTCTCCTCCAATAGAAAATCCTGTTTATGGAAGTGTCAGAATTTTTAAAAATTAAACATAAATCATACAGTTCTGTTGTAGATACTGTTCTTTGCTTCCCTTACTATTGGCACCTACCATGAGAATAAGTTAGTTACAAATAATATCTCACACACCATAATCACCCAGAGTGTACAGTTTGTAGGGTTCATTCCTTGTGTTGTCTATGACTTTAGCCAAGTGTATAATGGCATATATCCAGGATTGTAGTATCATGGAAGATTCATCTCAATATCTAAAACCTTCTGTGTTCCAAGTATTGATTATTTTTAATATGTACATTTAAGTGGTGATTATATTTTAAATAGGATTGGCTTCTTAGAACAGCTATAGGTTCAAAATTTGAGCAAAAGGTGTAAAGGATTCTTAAATACTTCTCACCACTTACCTTGTTACTGTTCCCATAGGTTTCTCTTTCATAGGATTAAGTATAGGTAGCTTAATTAAGGCTGTAGCCTTTCATATTGGCCTCTGTTGTGTGATGGTCCCCATAGAGATATGAAATATCTACTCATCTCACATAGGGCACTCACATCAGCCATATGATTGCACTCAAGACTAGTTCATGAATCTAGTGAATTCATTGGTGTTACAGGAGCATGGGTTTCCCAAAGGCAGTTGCATCACTAAAAAGTCCACTGAAGCATTGTGACTCCTGCCCCACACATGACAGCTACAACCCTAGATGTACCCGAAACAGCATGGAAGTGGCTCTGTTGCTGCGAGAGAGTTTCCCCCTAGCAGTTGTTACGGTTTATATAATCCCCAGAGAAGTCTTTTGAATCTTGTAGGTTTTGGGAGCTTCCTGAGTCTTGTCAGCTGTGTCTTCTGAGTCTCACAAGGTTCCTTTTACTCCTAGAAAGGAATGTCTCAATTTATAGATTATAGCCACACAGCAGCCTTTCCCCTTATACTTTATATGCATTTCAAGTTTCTCTGTATCTTTTAACAGCTTGAGAGCACATTTCATTTCTTTCTTTTTCCTTTTTTCCCCCCTGAATATAATTCTATTGTCTGGATGTAATGCAGTTTGTTTATCCTTTCACCTAATAAAGGTACAGTTGTCCTCCCCTCTCCGTCCATTTCTAGGAAGGTGAACATCCAAACTGGCTAGGCTCCCACAAAGCCAGCCCATTACGTAGGTTCAAAACCCCGTGCCATTGTCCTTGGCTTCTCATCAGCCCTCATTGTTCGCCATGCTAGGACTTACCACAGGGCAGGGAACCCTGACTGCTCTTTGGACTGGAGAGGGAGGGGGAGAGGAGTGGGGGGAGGGGGAGAAGGGTGGGAGGAGGGGAAGAAGGGTGGGAGGAGGGGGAGGGAAATGGGAGGCTGGGAGGAGATGGAAACTTGTTTTTTTTTCTCCTTTTCTCAATAAAAAAATGGAAAAAAAAAGGTACAGTTGTTCTATTCAATGTTGTATTAGCTCCAAAAACTCTGCTTGACACATAGTAGAAGTTCAGGATGTGTTCCTTCTTCTTATCATGCAATTATTCTTAGTTGCATTACTCTGTAGTAGGTCATCCATTGTGATAAACCAAAATGAAATTCCATATGTTAGAGATTTCCCATCTGCCTCCCTATTTCTCATCTTCTCAAAGGTGTCTCCTGACTGTTGATCCTTTTTTTTTATTCTATTGTCATTGGCTTTTCTTTGTCCTAGCTTCATTAACTTTTTCCAGATTAAATATTAGCATTTTGATTCATATTTCTAACCATAAGGCATAATATCTTTTCTTAAAACACATACTTTTTTATGTTGAACTCTGTCTTGAAATATTCATCAGATTAAAGTTTAAACTCATTTGCATGTGTTTGTATTTTTAAAGACTTGACTCTTACAAGGTGCACAGCTTTCTGTTCAGCCTCTCTTTGTTCAAACATCTACCTCCGACTCTGTTTGCTTTAATAGATTTGAATTATTTGGGGAAGCCAAGTTGAAGTGTGGCTGCTTGTTAAACTTACACATATTTATGTGGATCTCAAATTGTTCTTTGCTTTATCATCAGCTTTCCCCTACTGTATTCTGGTATGTTTGCAACAGTGAATTAATTTCATTATTGGTTCTATATTTAGGAGATGAATTTGACATGAATTACAGAGAAAAATACAGAGCTGGCAGCTGGGACTGTTGACTTCTTTATTTTTTTTCAGCTAATAGTTGGGTGCTGTTTTATTGGCTCACAGACTAGAAGATAAAATTTCTGTAAGCTCTCAGAAGTGGTGTGGTGTATAGACTGCTAGATTCAACTGTAGAATAGCAATAAAGACCCCAAATTGACTTGATCATACCTTCAAGTGAAGGAGTCTACTTTAAAATGCAATATTTTCATTTCTCTTTGATATACCCACTATTTTACTATCACACTTTTATTTTTGCTTAAATAAAACAAAAACTATTTGGAAAAATGTCTTGAAAAGGACCATTGGACTAGAATTCCACTGCTATGAAAAACATGGCTTTCTCATTCTGTGAATTTCCTTTTTACTTTGAACATTGATTGTACAGGTGCACACATACACACACACACACAATTATACTTGGGATGATGTTAGGAACCAAGTGTGTAAGATAATGCAGAGTGAGGGAATGTCAGCATCCTTTCTAAAGATAGTGGAATCTTTTCTCATGCATACCCTAGTAGCTAAAAAATTTAGTGTAATGAAATATAGCTGAGTTTGGGAAATTTCATCAGTTGTTTCATTTCAAGTGGTTTTATTCTTTCCTTTGATCACAGCAGCACTGGGCTTTGATATTGAAATACAAATATAACATTATATCATACTTTTATTTTTAAATATGGTTTTTGACATTCAAGAGAAATTTATGATAATTATTGCATTCTGAAGAAGCAGGTAGGTAAACTCAAGTCGAAATGGATCAAAGACCTCAACATAAATCCAGCCACACTGAACTTCATTGAAGAGAAAGTGGGAAGTAGGCTTGAATACATGGGCACAGGAGACACAGACACTGAGAGCAACAATTAATAAATGGAACCTCCTGAAACTGAGAAGCTTCTGTAAGGCAAAGGTCACAGTCAATAAGACAAAATAGCCACCTACAGAATGGGAAAAGATCTTCACTAACTCCACATTAGACAGAGGACTGATCTCCAAAATATATAAAGAACTCAAGAAACTATACATCAAAATACCAAATAATCCAATCACAAATGTGGTACAGATCTAAATAAAGAATTCTTAGCAGAAGAATTAATTGAAAATGGCCAAAAGACACTTAAAGAATTGCTCAACATCTTTAGCCATCAGGAAAATGCAAATCAAAATGACTCTGAGATACCATCTTACACCTGTCAGAATGGCTAAAATAAAAAAAAAACACTTATGATTGCTTATGCTTGAGAGGATGCAGAGTAAGGGGAACACTCCTCCATTGCTGGTGGGAGTACAAACTAGTACAGCCACTTTGGAAATCAGTATGTCAGTTTCTCAGAAAATTGAGAATCAATCAACCTCAAGATCTAGCAATACCACTCTTGGGCATATACCCAAAGAATACTACAAGGACATTTGCTCAGCTATGTTCATAGCAGCACTATTTGTAATAGCCAGAACCTGGAAACAACCTAGATGCCCCTCAACTGAAGAATGGATAAAGAAAATGTGGTATATTTACACAATGGAGTACTACTCAGCTGTAAAAATTGATGATATCTTTAAATTTGCATGCAAGTGGATGGAAGTGGAAAAAACCATCCAGAGTGAGGTAACCCAGACCCAGAAAGACATACACGATTGTTGGCATACAAAAGAGTTCCACAATAACCCAGAATGGAGTATAAGAAGGGTTTATTTATCTGGGGATAAACTCACAGAAAGAGTAGTGATTCACCATCCTTTGTGTACATTGGAAACTGGAACTGAAGAGGCCCATGAATGTTTTTCCATCTGCATTTATGGTACATGAGACCACGCCCAAAGTGGGCGGTATATAAAAGGCTGAAGGAGTTCCCACAGCACACGGGAACTCACTCATAGGTAGATATTAGATGTAAAGCAAAGGATATCCAGCCTATAGTACATGAATGATCACAGAGAAGTTAGGTAATAAGGAGAACCCTAAGAGAAACATGCATGGATCTCCCTGAGATGGGGAAGTAGATAAGATCTCCGGAGTTAATTGGGAGCTTGGCAAGAGGGGAAAGGGGAATGAGGAGGAGAGAAAAGACGGAGGAGGAAAACCTGAGAGAATGATATGGTTGAGATGGGGAAGGACAGATTGGGAGAATAAAGAAAGAGATATCTTGATCGAGGAAGCCATTCTGGGACTAGCAAAAAAACTAGGCACTAGGAAAATTTTCGGAACCCCAGTTAATACCCTAAGCAATAGTGGAGAGGGTGCCTGAACTGGCATTCCTCTGTAATCAGACTGACACCTTAATTGTCACCATAGAACCTTCATTTAACAACTGATGGAAGTGGATACAGAGATTCACAGACAAGCACTGGGCTCAGCTTCCAGAGACCAATCCAACAGAGGGACAAAGGGGTCATGACTATAATGGGGATACCCACAGAAACAGCTGACCTGAGCTAGTGAGAGCTCACGGATTGGACTAATAGCAAGGTAACTTGCATAGGAATAAACTAGGCCCACTGAATGTGGGTAACAGTTACAAGGCTTGGGCAGTCTGCGGAGTCACTGACACTGAGAACAAGATTTATCTCTAGTACTTGAACTGGCATTTTGGAGCCCATTCTTTTGGAACGATACCTTGCTTAGTCTAGAATGACCTCAGTACTACCTCAAAGTGATGTGTCAAACTTTCTTGACTCTACTTGGGAAGCCTTACCCTCTCTGAGGAGTAGATGGGGTCTAGGATGGGGGATGTGGGAACTATGGGAGGAAGGGAGGGAGTAGGAACTGGGATAGGTATGTAAAATGAGAAAAGTTTGTTTTAAAAAAATAAATTTAATTACAAAAAGAAGCATATAGGATAAATAGCCTTACAAACTACTTTGGTTTTCTGTTTTTTAGAATATGAGGAATTGCAAAATAATAAATGACTCGAAGATTAACATAGAGTAAATCAGAGCTAAAAATCATACTTAAAATTTAGATATATTACTTTCCAGGATTATAGTCACTCAATGAATCTATTTTCTCCTTCAGTTTTTCAGTGTACTACATTTTGTGATAATATTTGTCATATGGTTAAAGATAAAATCCAGTTAGGATGTTTTGCATATCTATCTATCTATGATCTATCTATCTATCTATCTATCTATCTATCTATCTATCTATCATCTATCTATCTATCTATCTATCTATCTATCTATCTATCTATCTATATATCTATCTACCTACCTACCTATCCACCCATCATCTATGCACCTTTGTTTCCCTCCCTTTTGTGTGTCTGTGTTTGCATTTGCACTCACGTTTGAATTTGTGAGGCTGCATATGCCCATGTGTTCATGTGCACACGGAGGAATGAGGCTGATGTGGAAAGTCAGACTCTATTGCCTTTTCATCATTTTTTCACTGAAGCAGTGTCTCTTAGAATCTCTGTCAAACTTAGAGCTTGCTAATATGGCTAGGCAGTTTGCTCTGTGTCTGCCCTCTGAGGGTAGTAATTACAGGCAGGATGCCACACTCACCTAGGCTTTTATGGGTTCTATGGGTTCTGGATACCTAAATTGTAGTCCTCATGTTTGTGGGTCCAGTGATTTGCCCACCATTCAGCTTTATCAGCTCTAGTTAGACTAATTTTTTTGTTGTTGTTTACTAAGAATTGAGAAGTTTGAGTTCTAATTTTTAGTAGCATTTGTGTGTATGGGAGGGTGTGTGTTTATGCTCATATGAGTGTATGTGAAAACCAGAGGTGCTAGGTGGCTTCTTTAATTGCTCTACACCCTATTTTTTTCTAACAAGTTCTCTCTCTGAATCTGGAGCTTTTCAATTCAGCTTAGTTTCAGGGAGCCTCTTGTCTCCACCTGCCCAGTGTTGGGATTACAGTGCGTACGACTGTGCCAGCTTTGTACAAGTGTACAGGGGATCCGGACTCAGATCTTTGTGCTTCTGCAGCAAGCACTTCACTGGGCCATCTCCTCAGCCCATTCATTACTACTCTTAAAGCTGGTTAATGTGAACATTTCTGGAACTATTAAAATTAGTTAAGTAAATGAAAGTTACTAGATTACTCCAGTTGACTTCCTGACCATGGGCTTTAGATCCAGTTTTTCCTATTACAGTAAAAAGGATTTGTTCTAGAAAAGGTACCTGTGCCGGATAGTTTTATGTCAAATTAAATTAATGCAAGCTAAAGTTATCTGAAAAAAATTAAAAGAACCCCTGCTAAGAAAATGCCTCCAGAAGATCAGGCTACAGGCAAGCCTGTAGGACATTTTCTTAATTATTGATTGATGGTAAAGGGCCCATCCCATTTAGGTGGCACCACCCCTGAGCTAATTGATGGTCTTGTGTTCTATAAGAAAGTTTTCCTTGGCCTCTGCATCAGCTCCTGCCTCCAGGTTCCTGTCCTGACTTCCTTCTATGATGAACAGGGATGTGGAAGTGTACGGAAATTAAGCTACTGTCTTCCCAAGTTGCTCTGATTGTGGTGTTTCATCACAGCAGTAGACAGTCCCTCTCAGAGCCACTAATTTGATAGACTGTTGATGTCTGCACTTATCACAGGCATTTTTAAACAGGAAAGAAGGACTTTTTTTTTTTAATGAAAGAAGCAGCACAGATTGGCATTGATGATACTGTAATTACTCGACTCCATCCTTAGTTCTCTTCTTAAAACTGAAAACTGCTGGGGAATTACTGCATCTCAGTTTATTAATATTACAAAGTAACCACTTTCTTTAACGTCTTATAATCCCCTAAACGTTCCGCAAACATTCACCATTCCAGACAGGTTGCACATCTTCATGTCAGCTCATTGCATTTTCCTGGCAGATTTGGAGGGAGGTCCTCTCCCTTTGCATTGCTCAGGAAACAGAAGCCCAGTGGGCTTAGGAACTTGTCTTCACTTTCTCAGCTAGTGTGTCAGAGCTAGGAACATCTGGCTTCAAGAACAAGGTCTTGCTCGGAATTTAAAACTGTTGGACCACACATCTTAAATGTTACTGACATTGACATTCCCCCTAATTTCCTTTCAAATGTATAGATGCCTCCTAATGATTTCCATATGACTCTTGAAAGGGCTTTTAATGTCTGTTGTTCTTCCCTATATTCCCTGCTTTACTTTGCCTTCTATGCCCCAAGCCAATTTAATCCTCATATTCTATTTTCCCCTTTATCTCTTTATAACAGTAAACTCTCTTTCTCTCTTTTTAGATGACCCTCCACCCCAGTCCATTACTAGATACATAACCTTTATGGTTTATTCATATTGAAATACACATACTTTAAGTTTAAATATATGAGAAAACATACAGCATTTGTTCTTTAAGGTCTGGATTACATTCTTCAGGTTGACTGTTGTTAGCTCCATCCATTTACTTGGTAATTTCATAATTCTATTGTGTGAATGTACCACATTTTCATTATGCCTTCATCAGTTGATGGACATCTACTCTGTTTACAATTTCTGGCTATTATGAGTTGAGCAGCAATGAACATGGATGATCACGTGTCTCTGTAGTAAGATGTAGAGTGCTTTGGTATATGCCCAAAAGTGCTATAGCAGGATCAATTTTCAGTTTTTTTGAGGAACCCTCATACTGCTTTCCATCACGAAACTGTGTCCTCCAGATGCAAGACTGATACACATATAAACTCATAAAGACTGTGACAGCACACAAAGACCTTCACAGGTTGAAAGCAGACAAAATCCCAGGAGTAAGAAGGAGAAGTGGACACAAAGTCCTACCCTTAATGGGAAGCTATTTACAATTGATACCTCCTATGTAAAAATCAATTTTCATGAATGGAGTATCTATCACTGGGCATATGAGCTATGCTCTAGGGCAAGCCCCATACCAAGGAGTAGTTCCCTAACGCAAAGCAGCCTCCTTTATTTTTTTTTTAAATTGTTTTGGCATTTTTATGTTGTTTTGTTTTTGTTCATGTTTTGAATTTCTTTTTCTTCTTTTCTCCTTTTTATTGAGAGAGAGGAAGTGAGGAAGAGAGACTTGAAGTTTGGTAGGTAGGGTTTGGGGAGGATCTAAGAAGTGTTGGGGGAGAGGAAAGAATATGATCAGAATATATTATATGAAAAAAAATTAAAAAATAAATAAAAATTGCTACTGATTCTTGGATATGGACATGTTTTATTTTTTATTTATTTATTTATTTATTTTGGATTTTTCGAGACAGGGTTTCTCCATAGCTTTTGGTTCCTGTCCTGGAACTAGCTCTTTTAGACCAGGCTGGCCTTGAACTTGCATAGATCCACCTGCCTCTGCCTCCCGAGTGCTGGGATTAAAGGCGTGTGCCATACAGAAAGGACTATAAATTCAGGATATGGGAGTAAGAGTTGACAAGTTTTTAGTCTGCCCTTTCTCACCTAACACAAATTGAAATTCTGAGACCCACAAAGCCTGTATTTTGTGTCCATTGTCATCAAGAGTCAATCCCTCAACACACATACAATTCTAGCTGAGTAAAAGCAAAATGTACATTCGAAAACCAACCCTCCTGCTCTCTATAATGCAAAGATCTGGCTTCAGCCTTACTCTTTCTCTATAGGTGAAAGGTGCTTCCCATGAGCCCTCACCTGAGAGAGCTCCCTCTGTGTTCCCTGCAATTCCTATATCATTCTGTTGAGCAATCCACACGGTTTGTAATTGCCTGTAAGTATGCCTGTCTTCACAGTCCTGATAGGCATTCAAGGTCCTGGGTTTTGTCTTATTCATCTTCAACTTTCTATCTAGCAGATGCTTTGTACATAACAGGTATCTGTCAGGTGCTTGTCAGAGTAGAATGAAGGCCCTTGGCATAGCAGTGCAAGGCTTTAATCCAGATACACTTGGTAGGCAGAGGTAGGAACGTTAAGAGTTCAAGGCCTGCTTGGAAAAGTTAGTGGAACTCGTTCTAACAAAGTAAAAGGAGGACTATGGATGTGGTACAGTGGTAGAAAACTTATCTAGCATAAACAAGACCCCAAGTCTAATCTCCAGTAAAAGTGAAGAAGGGAAAATAATTTTCAAACCAGTTTGGAAATATTTAGGAAGATAATGCTTTATTTCCTTACCCCATCTATGTCTAACTTTAACACTTCTATTGTATACAGTACACACTAGTTTTCTACCTAATATGCTATTATTTGAACAGATATTAACATAAATAGATAACTGAATTACACCAGAACTGGTCTTTTAGGTTTATTCTGAAGCTGGTAGCAGTTTCATCAGTGGAGGTGAGTCTATGTGATAGTAACAAACCAACTCAGTGATAGTGGCTTAACACAAGCAGGATGACTTTTCCAATTTATGTCAAGTGTGGAGCACATCTGGCCAATCTCCACAGCTGCTTGCTTGCAAAGTTTGATGCAGAGTCTCCAACTTCCAACATTTTGTAATTCCACTGTGCCAAACAGTAGGCTTCCCAGTTACCATGGCAGGAACTAAACGCTGCACACTGCTTTCTAATTGTTTTGGGCTTGACATGATACACTTCTGCTCACAGCACTTTGGCAAGGACAGCTCTGCCAAGTTCAAGGGAAACCTGGAAGATAAGAACAAATGTTTTGGTAGTGGAAGCAGGGCAAGAAAAACAGGATCCTATAACTGATATTTATGTTTAGTTTTAATTTGGTATGTCTGTTTTTAAAAATAGAAGTAAGAAGTTTTTTAATTAATTAGTTATTTTTTTCAGTACTGAATATTTAACCCAGGCTTCATGTATCCAGATGAGCAAGTACTCTACCACTAAGGTGTATCCTTAGAACCTTAATAATGGGGGGGGGGGGGCTCATACATTATTCTAGGAATTTTTCACCTAAAAATCAGAAAATATTCCTTCTCCACTAATGACAGGGTCCAAATTAATAATTGGATAGAAACAATTAAAGCTGAAGGCACACAAGAACCCTTCTGGTAGAGTACAAAGACTATGAAACTAAGTTCTTATTCTTTATTATTTATTGTATTTTTGGAGTAGCCTAAGTCACGATATATCGTGCTTCTCACTAGCCAGATTTCTTCCCCACATCTTTGCTGACAATGGGAGCAGTGTTTCCCTGGCAGAGTCCAAGCTCCTCAAGATTGTGCTGGCGAAGCAGAGATCCTCAATCTTCCAGCCATGCAGTCTCCTACAGGAATGTAAACATGGCCGAGCTGCATTTTAGAGGTCCCAGTATCTCAGGGGACTCATGTCACTGAAATGACCAATCATGGTTGATAAGAAAGGATGCATTTTTTTTTTTTTTTTTTGCTAACTATGTAGTGTGGGTAGTGTGGCAAATGAAGTCATTCACAGGACCTTTGCATTCTATGGAGGAACAACTGGCTCATTGTTAGACACAGATGTTAGAGAGAAACCCCTTTGTGTTAAATCATTGCTGTTGCAGGGTTTATTTGCCATAGCATAGTACTTCCCAACATGCTTTGTACAGTCCTGGGTCTATAAGGCCTTTTGCTTGGATCCACTCTGCAGATCCATTGTCCTCACTGAAACTGTTCTATGCGGTAAAACTGTCGTAAGGGGCTGGAGCTTGCTTAGACTGTTGTTTCTATGACTGTATTAAGCAACTAAAAGCTTGATTTGCACTTTTATTTTGGATTATTTTAATGCTTATCCTGCCACCATAGCTGCGCAGTTATCAATGTTAATATCTCTAAATAAATTTAATCACATAAATTCTATCTTCATCTCTTTCAATGTTTCATGCATTTGTTGACTATTATGTTAGTTGGTATCTCTTGTTGATTTAAAAAGATCTTTATATATTAAAGAATTGCCTACTTATTTGTTTCATTCTTGGCCATGTTTTTTGCTTTTTGCTTTAAATTGTGATATATTTCTATGTATCAAATTTAAAACATTACAGTTCAATCTACTGTGTTTCTGTACAGTCACTGGTTTTATTTTCTTACTTGAGTCAGATTTAGAAGAAGTTATTTTTCCACTGTGAGAGTGTGAAAAATTGCCTCCATGTTTCTTTTTGATTTGTATTTTATTGCTAAATCCTTGTATTATCTTGGATTTGCTATGCTGGATGCGGTAGGACAATTCAATTGCAGTTTTCCTTACTGGCACCTAAATTCTCAGATAATTTGTGAATAACTTATTTCTCTGTATATACATGCCATCTTTCTCATATATGAAATTTTGTGTAAACTTACTTCTTAGGAGTTCATGTATTTGTTTACATTGTACTATTTTTCATTTTCATTTGTTACAGATTAAAATATATTTTAGTAACCCACGATACACTTTACTTAGAATGTTCTTCTATTCTGAACTTTAAAAAGTTTTTATGTAACTGTTTTTGCAAGATAAATTTTATCCAGGATGTATCATGTGGATCTGAAAATTATCACAAGGCAATAAATATTATAGTGCTCTATACTAAGTTGGTTGACACAGGAATTCTTAATCTATATCTTGGACATAGTAAACGGAAGATATTTCATGTAATTTCTGAATGAACCATTCACACCTGCCCTGACAATTTTCTTAAGGCACTACTAACTGCAGAGTTTGTTCTGATGATAAAATTTGTTTATTTGATTTAGATTATTTATGCTGTTCTTCATCCATAAATAATATGATGCTCCTTTGATACAAATACAGATTTTTTTTCAAAATAATGACATTGGTACCAAATTCATTTACTTTAAGATTACTTTAATGTAAAATCCCCTGTATCTCTCCAAATAGAATAAATGAATTATTAAACATAAAAAAGTTTTTATGTGTTCTTTATGAATCAACAAATTAGCAGAAAAAATTGATTTCTTTTTATCGCAAGTACTTTACATATTTTAATTTGTTCTGTTTTCCTGTTAATTTGTTTAGTTGCCGTGGTAGTTTAAATGTAGTTGGCCCCCGTAATCTCATAGGGAGTGACACTATTAGGAAGTATTGCTTTGGGGAGTGGGTATGGCTTTGTTAGAGGAAGAGTGTCACTGTGGGGGCAGACTTTGAGGTTTCGTATACTTAGGACACTGCCCAGTGTCTCGGTCAACTTCCTGTTGCCTGTAAGATGTAGGACTTTGAGCTACTTCTTCACCACCATGTTTCCTGCTGTGATAATAATGGATTGAACCTCTGAAATTATAAGTTGAGCCAAGTTGTGTTAAAATTGTTTTTTAAGTTTGTGAGTTCTTTTAGCTCCTTTCTTTGTTTTTCTTCATATTTTCCTTATGGCCTCTCCCTACTTAGTTCTTAAATAAAAGATTACTTATCTGTATAAACATTTCCCCAAATAACATCACAATGATTTTTAATAAGAATCTGTAAGTAGCATGATTCAGATCCGAGAGACAGGCACACCAAACAAGCTGGCTTGGAGTCCCAGGCCCGCTGCATAAATAGTTACTATTGTGAAGATTAAAGATAATCCATGAGACATGCTTGGAATAGGACTCTATCAAGGTAACCACTACTCTTACCAGACAGTAGAATAGAGTTGTCCTAGTGAGGGTTTCTATTTCCCTGATTAAAACACCATGAGCCAAAGTGGTGTGGAGAAGAAAAGACTTGTTTTGGTTAGAGTTTCTATTGCTGCAAAAAACAAAACAAAAAAACAAAACAAAAAAAACCCCACTATGGTCCAAAGTAATGAGGGAGGAAGGCAGTTATTTCACCCTAAAGTTTCTAAGTCCAGAACAGGAACAGCAGGGACCTGGAGGCAGGAGCTGATGCATAGGTCATGGAGGACTGCTGCTTACTTGCTTTCCCTGGCATGGCTTGCTCACTCTTCTTTCTTTTCCTTTCCCTCTTTTCTATTTTTTTCCCCAAGACAACAGTCATGGCTATTCTGGAATTTGCTTTGTAGTCCAGGTTGACCTCAGACTTACTGAGATCCACCCACCTCTACCCCCTGAGTGCTGGGATTAAAGGTATGAGTCCCCACAGCCCAGCCTTACTTGACTTTCTTATAGCATGCAAACCACTAGCCCAAGAATGGCACTGGCCACAGTGAGTCGGGTCCTCTTACACAATTCATTATTCAAACAAAAAAATGTACCACAGGCTTATTCTCAGGCCAATCTGTTGGGCTCATTTATCTCAATTGAGATTCTTTCCAAATGACTCTAGACTGTGTCAAGCTGACACAAAACTAGTTAACACAGATGTTCCATTTCAGAAAAAGAATTTAGGTATGTTCTTTTTTCTAGTTTTGGGAAAAGATAAAATGAGATCTTCTTTTCTGTTAATAAAAAGATGAATATAAGTGGCATAAATCTGTTGTGTCTCGTATGATCTCACTCATATGTGGCTATAAGAGCCCAAGCGGGACCTGGGGATGATGGTCAGAGACTAGTCAGTTGCTATGAAATTACAGCTGGATTTTGTAGTAATACGAGCGGCGGGGCTGCGTCCCCAACACCCCAGCCGCCTGCTAGCTTATGCCCGAAATAACAACACACAAACTGTATTCATTTAAACACTGCTTGGCCCATTTCTATCTAGCCTCTTCTAGGCTAACTCTCGCACCTGGACTAGCCCATTTCTAATAAACTGTAGCACCGGTATTACTGGGAAGATTCTAGCCTACGTCCATCCTGGGTCGAAGCTTCATCGTGTGTGTCTGCCCAGGAGCCGGGAGCATGGCGTCTCTCTGAGGCGTCTGCTCCCGAGAGGAGAGCTGTCGAGTCTCTGAGCTCACTTCCTCTTCCTCCCAGCATTCTGTTCTGTTTACTCCACCCACCTATGTTCTAAGCTATGAGCCCAAGCAGTTTGTTTATTACTTAGCCAATGAAATCAACAGATTGATATATGACACTCCCACATCACTTCCCCTTTTTCTGTTTAAACAAAGAAAGGAAGGCTTTAACTTTAACATAGCAAAATTACATATAACAAATCAGTTTTCAAGCAAGAATTACAGTTACAATATTTATATTTATTTTATCTTTTATCATAACAATGGAAAACTATAACTATAACTATCTATCTATTCTGCCACTCCATCAAAGACTCCAGAAGAATACAATATTACTTAAGCAAACAAAAAGTAAACAATTTTCAAAAACTCTAGAAATGACAGAGACATCTCGCTGCCTGTACAGTCACCCAAAGTTCCTCTGTACCGTTGGGGCATCCATCTTCGGCCTACAGGCCATAGTTTCCAGCAGACATTTCCACAAAGCAGGAAATTTCAAAGGCAGTCACTCTCTGCTTGTCCTGAAGAATGTCTTGCAGACTCTTTCATGAATCAGGAACCCGGAAAGACCATCTCACCTTTAGGCAAGTTTAGCAGTCCTCTCTCTGCGGGTTCTCTGTGCCCAGTTTATGCAATAGTCCAGGCAAGAACAGTTTCTTGCCCAAATGGCTATCAAACACCATAAGGATCCTCTTCAATGCCCATCTTCCTCTTGAAGTAGATTGGTGCTGCCAGGAGCAGAGTGTCTCATTGTCATGAAAACCCTAAGTTATTAAAAGATTTAAAATGCCATATTCTATAATCTTTGAAAAATATGAAGAATGCCTATCTAAAATATATCTATGTACATCTAGAAAATATTAACTAACATGACTACAAACTTGACTATTATTAATGATTATCCATTAACAACCTATAAACATTACATTTTTTTTTGTTTTTTTGTTTTTCGAGACAGGGTTTCTCTGTGGCTTTGGAGCCTGTCCTGGCACTAGCTCTGTAGACCAGGCTGGTCTCAAACTCACAGAGATCTGCCTGCCTCTTCCTCCCGAGTGCTGGGATTAAAGGCGTGCGCCACCACCGCCTGGCTAAACATTACATTTTTAAGTGAACTACATAATCACAATACCTTAATAAAGATCAGAAATACATATACATATAACAAAATTGACCTTAAATCTCTATCAATAAAGCAAAATCTATACTAATGCAAATTATTCATATCTATATCATATCCCTCTTTAAATGTAAAAGAACGTTTATAAACCATATTTGGGAACATGGGCACAGTTTTTTTCTCTCCAAACTGCTTCCTGCTGAATGGGGGCGTCGTTAATTAGGTCTTTCATGGTATAACCTGTGTGCTAGTTTCATCTCAGTTGGCAGTTGAGTGAAGCAATTTTCTGAAGGTGTTCACACCAACCCTTCAGGAGGGCATGGTCCATCATACCACATCAGAATAGAAGAAATGAACATGGTCTCATCCTCTGTGAAAACAAAATAAGAAACTCCTTTCCAAAGCATCATGTCCTTAGATCCAAATTTCAAAGTCAAGGCATTTTCAAAATATCTATGTTGGATTAGTTCAGCAGCATTTATAAACAAATATCTTTTAGCAGCTGTTGCTCCTTCCTCAGCATTCAAACAATTCAAAGAGAGCATAATAGCATACAGTATCAAAATTCTCTGTGTATTTTCCATCTTTGTACAGCTTTATTTTAACCTCTATTTTGTTTATTTTTACTTTTATTTTGGTTTTTGAGACAGGTTTTTTGTATATCTTTGACCTGGAATAACTCTGTGGACCAGGCTGTCCTTGAACTCTCAGAGATCCGCCTGTCTCTGCCTCCCAGGCATTGGGATTAAAGGCGTGTGCTACCACTGCCCGGCCCTGTTGTTTTGTTTTTTGAAACGTGTTTTCTCTCGGTAGCTTTGGAGCCTGTCCTGAAACCAGCTCTTGTAGACCAGGCTGGCCTTGAAGTCACAGAGATCCACTTGCTTCTGCCTCCCAAGTGCTGGATTAAGGGTGTGTGCCACCACTGTCCAGCTTTTAGTCTTTGACATTAATTAACAAACCAAAAGTTCATGTGTAGCACACTTCAGTGTGAGATGGGCTATTTGCTTTTCAGATGATGAGGCTATTTTAAGTATGGTTTCAACGAAAAAAAAAAAAAGGAACAAAATTGTACTGGCTGACTTTGGCCTCTCCCCGTGTGTGTTCTTTTCCTTTGGTTTCTCTGGTACATCCATGTTACTGGATTTATCTTTTTACCTATAGAATAACCAACATGGATACTATAGCATCCTGGAAAACTGTTTTGGGACTCTAACCTTGATCTTCTTAACCATTCTCTTTGCTACCACCAAAACAATACACTATAGATATGACTACTATCTCTTCCTTCCTGCAGGAGTGCGTATGCAGTGGGGCATCTCAAGGCTCTCCTTGATGAAATCTCTATGTTCTTCACCCTGAAATATTGCTTGAGTACTCTGCAAATGCCAATGCCTGCAGTTTTTCTAAGTACACAAAATGCCCTTTTTGTAGCCTGTCCTTTACCACCAATCACTCCTGTTTGTACCTGGGTAACTATTCCTTTCCGTCAGCAAGCTTCCTGTCTTTTTCTCGGAACCTAACTTCTTGAATTCTTTCTTTTGGTACTCCCTTTAAAGCTTGACTTATAGTACTCAGAAGTCTTGTTCTGGGACTGTGAGTGAATTGAAGACTGTAGCCACATCTTACTTACATTCTTATTCCTATGCAATGGCTGATCTTGGTGTCAAATTGACACATCTGAGAAGAAAGAACCTCCATGTAATTAGCCTGTGGGTATATCTAGTATATCTGCGGGGACACTTTCTTGACTGCTGACTGCCAAGGTAAGGCCTAGTCCATTTAGTGCAGTACCAGTCATGTTGACCTGACTATGTAAGATAACCGAATGGGAGTCTGGGGGTAGGTCAGGAGCAATGTTTCTTTTTGGTTTCTACCTCCAAGTCCTGTCTTAGCTTCCTTTGATGATATATTATAACCTGTAACATGAAATAAATCCCTTTCTTTCCATTTTGTTGCTGATCATTATGTCTGTTACAGCAAGGGGAAAGCAAACTAGAATACCCCAGTCCTTACCAGTGTGCCCCATAGGAAACAGATACTCCAGCACACCAGCTCTGTGACAATATAAAGAAACCCTTCTCCCTTATTTTAACAAATGCTCTAGGAAATATTTTTTTTTAACTTAGAAAAAAGAACTCAAGAAGATGAAACTAAGCTTCAGAAAGCTCAGATTTAATCCTGGTTGTATCTGCATTCTCTCTGGATTGTAATACTGTCTCTGCAGGTGTGTGGGCTCACGATTCTCTATGGAGAGTGTGGAAGCTGTGTCAGCTCAGAATTTGGATAAAACTGTGCTTGTTAAAGTTCAGCTTTGAAAATCAACCTTGCTGTACCTCAGGTTGACCTCTTTTCCCTGTGCAGTATTTTTTTCTTTAGTGACATTTTTCCAGGGATTTCTTAAAGCATGGAGGTATATTTTAAAATCATATGCTACAGTATATATATATATATATATATATATATATATATATATATATATGTATTACACATTGGGCTGTAGGCATTCTCCATACATTCTCTCACATCTCAAAGCTAAAGCAGTAACTTCTGATTTTAATGTACCTCAAAGGTTTTGAGATGAATGAGCTACTCTTTCAGCAAAATAACACAGAGAGGGTATCTGGATAGGGTTGTCTTTCTCATCATAAGATGAATTGGTTGTTTTCTGGACATTTTCCATAAAGGCCAGATCACTATGGAAAATGCAAAGTGTGTTTACTGTCTATTACCTAAAGCACCATGAGAGGAAATGAATAGCTGAAAAAAAAACCTCTACAGGGCAGCTTGACGGGAGAACACGGAGCAGCGAGAGGTGTGAGTGAACGAGGGCGCTGGGTAGGGGAGAGGGCACAGAGGCCTCTGAAGGAAAGTCTCTCCTGTCAAGGGAGACCTTGGGAGCTGTCTGTTTTTTGCGAGCCAGGACTGAGGTCTCATGACCTAAGTAGAAATGGAAATTCGTTTTGGGAAGATGCTTAAATTTCTGCCCACTCCCTCCCATCTCCTTTCACTTCTGTCCATAGTAAATGAACACCTGAACCTACTAAAGTTTGTATATCTTCTTTCTGACCTAGACAGGTAGTAGATTCTCCTTTCTTCCTCTTCCCCATCTAGAGTTTGAAGGGTAGGATGATGAAAAGACCTCATAGGACCCCATGGGGCCGCATAAGACATACCGTCTTGATTGTTGATGACATTAACAACTTCTTTTGATAATATGAGGTTTAGTATTCAGGAAAACCAGTGGGGACCAGCAAAAAAGAAAACAGCCTGAGCATTTTCTTATATATAAAAATTCAACCCAAGTAACTTAGTCTCCTCCCCTTTCATCTTTTTCTGTTTTGAGTTAAGCATTTGCATTTGTATTTGCTTCAAGCTTGAAATAGTCATTCCATCAAACCATATTTTCATATATTGTAATGGAATACATAACAATATGTTATCATGCAAAGTATTTCATTGTTATATAAGGTGGAACACAGAAAGAAAAAAAAGAGCCCAATAGAATAAAGTGCTTTGAAACATTTCAGCGTTTTTTTTTTTTTTTTACATGCATCAAGGCTAATGTTTTTCTTCATGTCAATTTAAAGTATAATTTCCCAAGGACAAATTTTCTTTTCCTCGGTCCTGGCATCGACAGTAACCCAAACTTTCAAAATATGCTGTGACAAAAAATTGAAACAAACAGAGATCGGGCAGAGAGGGCACTTTTTGCTCAAAGCCCGCTGCTGGGCTTCACCTCAGTATTAATTAGGGCTCCAGTAGAGGTGGAAGGTGAGCTTCGAGCCTCACTTCAATCCCTTCGGGTTTCAGAATCTACATACAACTCCTAATGTCTTCTGACAGCTGTGGGTCTGCTGCTACTTTTATATACTTCTGATTTTATTCTTCTGATAGCCAGAGCTAATTTTTTTCTTTTTAAAGAAACTACTTTTCATGAGTGGCCAGGGGATTATCTTAGGGCTAACTCAATTTGTAGATGGATGATTTCTCCTGCAAATGGAAGATATAACTGCCAAAACAGAATAGCACCTAACATCTACCTCGACTGTTTATACACATTTTCCATGGTCTTAAGCTTAACAACCACAGCATCAATCTTGGACATGATACTGCCTATGGAGTGCTCATGACCAGCATAATTGATGTGAGCTGAGTTAACTTTTAAATGATGGGATGTACGTGGCTTTTGACATATGGGTTTTACATTGTCCCATAGCCTTCCCTGCTATGTGAAAGTGGCAGTATCAGGGGAATGCAGAGCTTTGGTAAACACTATCCACAAGTACCAGAGAAAGACAATGGGCTGAATACAAACACTAGTATAACTCAAGAAATCCTGTTAATGGACATTGTAAAGAAAAGCAATTATCTAAGTTTCATCTCAAAATTGTAAAAATTCCTTTGTTATTGCCTAATTCTTGTTGCTTCTTACTATAAGGAGGAGTTCAGATACCAGTTTTTGCCACAGTCTTACAAGTCCATCTCTGGCTGTCCTCTCAAGGAGATTTATTTACTTATTTTTTCCTGGAATAAAGTTTGCTTCTGGTTAAAAAAAAAAATAAAGAAACTAATTTTATAGTTATCACCCAGGACAAGAGATAGTGATTTGTCAACCACCTCTGAAATACCTCAGGTTTGCAAATATGCCCATCAAAGTGAACACTCTTCTGAATTTCATAGAAATAACACCCTTGCCTTTTATTTACAGATTTGCCACCTAAGATTATGTCCCTGTATGTTGTGCCTTAGCCTCTTCCACAGGAATACTGATGTGTTTAGATTCCCAGTCACATAAGACTTCTCGTCCCTTCCTTTTCCTTACAATTTTCTCAATCAAGAACTCAGGCAAGCTAAGTTTTAGTTTCCTATTGTCTGGGTTTTGTCAACTGTGTTCTCTTGTCTAAATTATCATGTTCTTCTTTACTTTCTGCTTCCTGAAAAACAGCAGCTGAATCTAGAGGGCTGATGTTTTGACAAGAGTATAGGAAACACAGAATGTCTGATTGTTTCTGCTTTTGTCAGCAGATATTAGCTCTCAAAACACAGATCTGCTAATTTGTTGGAGGGGGAACAGCGGCAAATAGAAAGTCTATTATTTAAAAGAATCACTGTCTGTGATATTTTAATATAGTATTTGTTTGTTAATTCTTTGAGAATCTCATTCAATTTATTTGGACCATGTTCACTTTTCACTACACCCACCTCCTCCCACATCCACCCCCAGTGTAGCCTTCCCTTCAGTTCATGTACTTTTTAAAAAATTGTTAAAATAATCTATGTAGTTCAGTATGTGTTGCCCACATACCCACGAGTGTGAGACAATCCACTGGAGTGCCCCTAAGGGACACTGACCCCCCTTCCCCCAAAAACCATCATGTCAGTAGCTCCTTAGCAGTCGGAGCTTGTGAGTTCCTACCCACTCCATGCTGGAGTATTGACTGGCCTAATCCTGTGCAGGCAACTCCAGCTGCTGTACGTCACGTGAGCTGTGATTCTGCCATGTTCAGAAGTCAAAGCCTTGCTCTGGTCCTCCTCAGCCTTTGGCTTCTACAACCTTTCTTCTTCCTCTTTTGGGATGGTTAACGAGTTTGCAGGTAGTGGATGATGGAGAAGTCTTAAATGTTCCCCAGCATTCCAGCGTCACTTACTTTCTGCATAATGATCAGTTGTGAGTTTCTGTGATTAGCACTATATACACTTCTCTGATGAGGTCTGTCAAGCTGCACCAATCCGTAGGTATTGAGATCCGAATTTAGAGTGCAGCTTGCTGCTATTTCTACTTAGCAGAATAGTAAATAGTATTCAGACCCATTCTTGGGGACTTTGAGCATCCCAACCATGAGCTGTTGGCCAGATTTACAGTAAAAAGCATGTCTTTCCTCTTGTGGAGTGGGGCCTGAAGTCTAGTAAAAAAGAAGTTGGTAATTCCTATAATATTTATGCCACTATTGTACCCAAGGGCAGTTCATACCCCTTTCCTACATCTGTTATTTACTTATTCAGGGTTATGTTTACAGAGCAAAGGCAGAGTAAGTGCTTGATTTGTTTTTACTGTACAGTTTTATAAAAGATTAATTTAAAATATTAAATATCACAGATTAGTAGATATAGAAATATTGTTCAGTTTTTATTCATGAGAAATTATTGTCCTTATTGATACCATATTTTCCTATCTTTCATCAGTAAAAATGTCTTAGGGTTAGCCGGTCTTATTAGCTTGCTTCCTGTAGTCTTAGAATATTTTTTGACAAATTGTTAATCCTGTGTTGTATACTTGTTTTCTCAGATGGATCAACCAATGCCCGCAGGAGTCCTATTTCATTTAATAGGAAAAGTCAAATAAACATCTTAGTTTCACAATTCTTTTTTTGTTTGTTTTGTTTTTTTGAGACAGGGTTTCTCTGTGTAGCTTTGGATCCTGCCTAGAACTTGCTCTGTAGACCAGGTTGGCTTTGAACTCACAGAGATCCATCGGTCTCCATCTTCCAGATGCTAGAATTAAAAGCATGTGTCACCACCACCTGGCTAAATCTCCTTTTTTTTTTTAAAGTGTTCTCCCTCTTTTGATTACTTATGCATTTAGTTATCATTTAATTAATTTTCATATAATATATTTTGATCATATTTTTCCATCATTCAATGTCTTTAAACTCTCTACCTTTCTACCCACCCAACTTCATGATTTCATAGAATCTCTCTCTCTCTCAAAATAAACTCTAACATAATAAAAGTAAAAAACATAAAATAAAACACAACATTCCAAATCAAAATAGAAGACACACACACATAAAAACATGGAGGTCATTTTGTGTTGCCCAGCTATTCTTGGGTAAGGGGTCAGCCTTAGAGTATGGTTGATATACCCAGAGACACTCCATTGGACAAAACAAATTTTTCCTTTCCCATCAGGTATCAATTGCAGATAGCTTTTTGGTTAGGGGTGGGACTTTGTACCCATTTCTGCCTGACGATGCTGGGATTTTGTCTGATTTGAACCTGTACGGGACTTGTGCATGCTAGAACAGACTCTGTGAGTTCCTATGTGCATCAGTCCTGTTGTGGTCTGGAAGATACTGTTTCCTTGGAGACAGTCGCCACTTCTGATTCTTACATTCTTTCCAGCCTTTTCCACATAGATAGCTGAATATTGAGGGGATGGGTTTGATGAAACTTCCCACTTAGGAATGACTGCTCCAAACTTTTTCACTCTCTAAAATTGTCCAGTTGTGGGTCTCTATTAATTACCATCTACTGCAAGAAGAAGCTTCTCTGATGAGGGTGGATCAAAGCATCGTTCTACAGGTATAGAAATATGCCATTAGGGATAATTTTATTGTTAGGTTCCTTTAGCTGAATAATAGAAATAGGTTTTGCCTTAGGCCAAGACTTTACTACTCTTAGGTTTTTGGCAACTTTGGCAGTGTCACATATGGTTTCTATTTCATGGAGTGAGCGTAAGATCTAATGCAAGTGGTTAGTTACTCCCATAACACGAGAGTAAATTGGGCCACTATTGCATTAGGATATGTTGCAGGCATGTTGCAGCATAGGTCGCAAGTTTGTAGCTGGAGGATATTGATAGTAGCGTGAAAGGTACCTTCAAGCATCATTAATTCTAATCAATAGGCATAAAGTTTCTAGCTGGTACAAGCTCAATTTTTCAGTGTTCAGTGAAATAATAAGAATCTTCAGCAATAGGCCCTTACCACCAGTTTGTGGAGAACAGCCAAGAACCTTGGAAATAGCATGTGATAATTTGGGGGAGTATATGAGGTCTCTTTGACCAACGATCCAACAGAATGTAACTCATTCCTGGCATTGATGGTTTTGTGTGGTAGCATATGGTTTTTAAGAGGTATTGTTTCCCCATTGTATGGTAACTCCATTTACATTTCTTTGACGTATAGGTATATTTTAGGAAGCTTCTACAGAAGTATGTTACCATATAGCTTTTTAAGGGACCTTTAGTGTTAGTTGGTCCTCTCTTTATTCTCTTTTTTACCCCGCCCTTTCATAGCTCAACACATTTAATTGTCCTATTTTAGTCTGTTTGTTATCTCTTCATAACACTATATTTATTCTATTTCCCCTTCCTTGATAGATCTATAAATTTGAGTTGCCTCTAATCTGAAAAAAACTTCTTCCTGTGGTCTACTTTCCATGGTATCAGAAGATACTAAATAAGCCTCTAAGAGAATGAAGCAATTAGTAGTCCTCCCCAGCAACGAAACCTATGGGCCACAGCAATGACCAGCATGGCAAGACACCCCTAACGGTGTCATTAGTAGTACTCACATATTGGTAGTAACCAACAACTTTCTAATTGAACTTAAAGTCCACTTAACAGGAGGAAAATAATGGCCTCTACCAGAAACTTGCCCCAAATTCCCAAGGATGGTGTAGTCATGCAACTTAGAAGAGAATCTACTACCAGTACTTTAATAGGTCAGCATAATTCGTATCTATGTTCTAAATCTTATCCTTATACTCACAGATAAATGTAGCTATCACAAAAGAAGCTTTTCCTTACAGCAAACGCAATCACTGCATTGAATTCTTTTTTTCTAGACAAGATTTCTCTGTGTAGCTTTGGTGCCTGTCCTTGGAACTAGCTCTTGTAGACCAAGATGATCTCGAACTCACAGAGATCTGCCTGCTTCTGCCTTCTGAGTGCTGGGCTTAAAGACACGCACTGAATTTGTTTCTTTATGCCTGACAGTTTAGATCATTTTGTTATCTCAGTTATTTTATGACTAGTATCTTGCATTGTTGGAGGCAGGATAGACAGACAGAAAATTAATGAAACATGGGAAGGTAAAAGAGCCCATCACTCCAAGTTCTGTCTTCTGCATACTGACAACTAAGAATTTAAGCATGGGACTGGAGAGAAGGCTCAGAACATTAGCTGTTCTTCCGGAGGTTCTGAGTTCAGTTCCCAGCACCCATGTGGTGGCTCATATCTATAATGAGTTCTGATGCCCTAGCATGCAGGCATACATGCGAGCAGAGCACTCATACCTAAAAAATACATAAAACCCCAAGCAACAACACAACAAAGAGATTAAGCATAGTTAATAGGATCTGTGAAGGTTGTCCATATAGAGACAAGTTCATTTCATACAGAGATATATCATATAAAAATGTTAAAATAGCAACGAACCATGCGTGAGACACAAGCAATAGAGCTTTTCTTCTTTCCCAGCTTTGCAAGCAATCTCACAAGAAAATTCATTTATGGTAAAAGGCATATCTTAATCCTCTTCCATAACTTTTGTAGACCATGGGTTACAAAATATTGCATTATCATATTGCAATCCTATCTAAGGCATCCCTGAAGCTACTTTATAATTTTGTGTACCAAATGAGAGATAAAGAAAAATAGTTTCACAAAAACACTTTGAAATGTAACTTGAGAGCCAGCATAAGTGACTACTGCTAAGATATATAAACATGATTGCTTCTTGAGAGATCAAACTCATATTTGGTATACTTTACCTTTTTTTAAGTATCAATAATGTATGTGTTTAAAAACATGTTAAAAATCTCTTCTTAGCCGGGCATGATTGTGTTTCCAGCACTTAGGAGACAGAAGCAAGTGGATGTTTTGTGAATTTGAAGCCAACCTGGTCTGCAGAGTGAGTTCCATGGCTGCACATTGAGATCTTGTCTCAAAAACAAACAAACAATCGACCTCAGTAATCTGTAGATATGCTTTATGCAGGTTCATCTTGAAATCCTCTTTTGTGACAAAGTCAAGAACCCCAGCTACATCTGAATAGAGATCTCTGTGAAAAAGTCCTCTAACTGCAGCCATTGGCTTCCTGGAGCTGTGTCTCTAAGCCATGTCCCATCACCACTGATATCATTGACATGTAATTGTAGCTCAAATCATTTAAACAGAAGTTTTTTTTTTTTTAAATCACGGAGCCATCATCAATCATATGATTATTGTATACCATCCTTTATTTTCCTGTCTTAGATATTTCATAGTCTCTCTTCTCTAAATAGTGCCATATTTATACAAGGTGTTATATGTCCGATACCTTGTAATATCCTTGAAGTCAGCTTCTAACAACTACTTCTTCTGCTCCTTCCCCACTTAGCCCACGCTTGTTTTTATACAGATGGAAAAGATGCCTCATGACATAAAAGAGTGACTTCATTTGATTAGCCTTGTGAAAGATAATTAAACAAAATTAGTTTGGTCTATAAACACAGACATCAGTTTATTCTGTTTTGCCCCGGCCCCACCAGTTTAAAATGTAAGTTTAGTTTTTAAATGTTTACAGCCTGGTAGGATCATTAAGGCCAATAGAAATACTTGAGGGAGGTTGTTTTTCTTGGCTCCAGTAAATAACCTGACAAAGAGACTTGTTGCTTACCCAGTACCCAGTGTGTTCATTTGAAATGCTTTGATGTTCACTTTTATTAAGCATTTATAAAGCTTGTTTCCAGTCAGCATTATAATTACTTTAATTAGAGTTTATGTGTGAAGCATCATATATCTATTGTGTAGAAGTTATCCAAAGTAACAAGCATACTGAATTACCTAACTAATTTTGTTGATTTCAATAATTAGTTTTTAAAGGACATTTAATAATGTCTCACACTGCAAAATTAAAGTCCTCTAATCAAAATTACACTGAAGTTTAGAGGAAGAATGTTTTCTTGCTTGGACTCCCCCCCTACTTCTCCAGGCTCACGGGGCATAATGCTTATGTAAGAAATGAAGAACAGAGAAGCGCAAGGTTATGGGGTGGTATTTCTTTCCCTGAAAGGCTAACGAGAATGAGTGTCATGCCATGCTTTCCCAGGGAACAAAACTGTAAATATGGAGAGGAGAAACAGCTCTCCAGCTTTCTGGTGCTGCTATCTTAAGGGGATTGGCTTTTTTTGGCATTGTAATGTGTTATGTTGAAAGGGGCAGGCGGAATTATTGAGTGGCTGGTGGAGAGTCCCAAGAGTGTACCCAGGAAACTTAGTGGCAGTAGATGCTGCCTCACAAGTGAAAATAAATCCCCAGCATATGGCTGTCTGTCTGGAAACTCTTGCCATTCACTGCATAGTTCATCTGAATGGTGATACATCATACGTTTCTTTAAAATTACAGAAAACCAAATGCAGTTCAGGTCGGCCCTGAGTCTCTAATCTTTTCTCATAAAAGAGTAGGATCTACTCATGGTATTCAGGAGCTCTTGGGTTTTGTAGGGAGTCACGTTTCTCAATGGAGTTAAGGTTCATGTAACGTGGCTCTTCTTATTTTTGATTGATTTTTAGTTAATGTGCTCAGCTTATTTTTTTCTCTGCTCCCAATCTCTGCTATTAATCACTGCTCAAGTTGGACCATGATTCAAGGGACAAGATATCATTATCTCTGTTAACATGCTCTTCACCCACCTCTCCAATCCTTTTGCTCTTAATTGTACTTAATCAAATCAGTGTTGTATTAAGTTCACATGATGTTAGAGTTCATGTGTAGATTTCTTGCTGTTATGAATTGCAGAATAGAAGTACATTGCAAAAATATGCATGTAATTCAACTGAGTAAGTAGGGGTTATATCAGGGGTGGTGAATGATGTATGTGGTATAAAGAGGTGAGAGTTTTTCTGGGTTTTGTCAATTTGTCTGAATTGGGAAAGACAATGGTGCTATTTATATAAATGTTTCAAGGATTGCAACCTTTAATTTGTTTCTAGAGAGAAATCTTAATTTTCATCAATTATTATTATAAATTTTTTTTTATCTCAAACTGCTTTTGTGGTAATTGCTTTATCATCTTTGTTCAATTGGTGAAGCTGCAAAGTATGTGTATCCTCTAGATGACTAACCATTTAGGAGGAGTCCAAATCATTCCACTGAATACATTCAGCCCCCTTTGAACAATGAAAAGAGAAGACTCAAAGCCAGAGCTTCATGTCATAGAAACTTAAAAACTATCTTTGTGGAAAGCTTTGAATTTTATTTTTAGAATAAAGTTTCTGCTGTGATTACAATTAGAATTGTGGTAGGGGTAGAGAAGAATATGATTAAGGTCATGTGTGGCATGGATAATAAAAGCAGATAATGTTTTTAAGAGCCAGATACTGGGGTTCAACCTGAAGATCAAAAAAGCAAAGCAGCTAGCCACTGGCTCTTACCTCAGACTGAAAATGGGAGAGGTTCTTTCTCCAAGGATCCTGAGAAACCCACATCTCACACTCCACATTCCTGAGTTCCTGTCTCCTCCCCTTATATTCACTCCTCTCTTCGTCCAGCTTTATCCCCTTATGTGCCTCTCTTTGTCACTCCCATCTCCACTTCCCCAGTGCTGGGATTAAAGGTGTGTGATCCCAAGTGCTGAGATCACCTACGCGTGAGCTCTGTTTCTCTTTTAAACAGATTCAATCTTGTGTAGCCCATGGTAGCCTTGAACTCACAGAGATCCCTCTGCCTCTGTCTTCTGAGTCCTGGGATTAGAGGTGTGTGTCCCTCTGGCCTGTATGGCCAACTAGTGTGGCTGTTTTGCTCTCTGATTAGGTTAGCTTTATTTATTAAAGCACACATAATATACTACTATAGTCATGTTTATGGTACTTAAATTCTTTTAGACTTACTACCATGTTAAAGATGGTTTTGTACATAATTATTCACTGTTGCAAGGTGGAATTGATATCCAAATCATATTTTATACTCCAGGAGAGAAACTCTTCAATCTTACTAGTTTCCTAGGTGTCAATGAGAAATTTTGTGTTCTCAACTGAGTTATGACAGTTACGTGGCTCCTAGATGATGTCTTAAATCACATTTACTTTCAAAATTATTCACCAAATACATAAAAGTTAAATAATCTTTGCCATCCCGAGTTTCTGTTTCCTGATTTGCATATATCTAAAAGGTTAATTTTCTGTAACCTGAGCTTGACAATATCAAGAAAAACCTACTCATAATTCCATGGTTACTTGGCTCTCAGGTTTCTGCTGAAGAAGCATGTAGCAGAGACACTGCTCACCTCTATGCCCATCTCTCTACATATTATAGACCATTTGGTCACGTTTGCTCAGCTCGAAACTAGTTTTTCAAGGAGCTCCCTGTAGTTAGATGCAGTCATGGGTTAGATTTCAGCAAAAGAATTGCAATTAAAATTGATGTTCCCCATTCTCAGACATAACTCCCAAAAGTCTTCTATCCCTATGGTAGTTAATTTTAACCCAATACAGTCTAGAATTATTGGAAAGAGAGTTTCAATGAGGACTGTCTAGATCCAGTTGGATTATAGACATGTTGGTGAGGGATTTTGTCTTAATTATTTGAGTCGAGGTGAGAAGATCTGCTCATTGTGGGCAATACCATTCCCGTAGCAATGTAGAGATGAGGCTGCACACAAAGGAGCATTCATGCAGTTACTGTCTTTCTGCTTTTGACTACGGACTGTGATGTGACTAGGCAGTTCAAGTTCTCACCTTGATTTCTCTGCAGTGATGGGCTATGACAGAATTGTCAGCTGAATAAACTCCTAAGTGGCTCTTGCTAGGAGAGATTATCTTGTAAACAAAACTAGAATTATCTTACCCATCCCCAGTCTCCTTCTCTCTAGCTAGAAGGTCTAGAGATAGCCTTGAGATAAAGAGTACATAACTTCTGCAACTGTAGAAAGATAAGGTCTACCAGGCCCAAAGGAGCCTACCTGGAGTCTGCTGTAAGAAGTCTGGTGCTGTAAGAAGTCCTGACCATGCCTAGCCAGACAAGTTGTTAAATAAACGAGTCTGCTGAAAGCCTTCTACATGACTCCTGGTGTCTGTATTTGATGACATCATGCCTGAGGAAAACGTTTGGAACCAGCAACAATGTAACCTGGCTTTTTGTATTTCTATAAAAAAAATGGTGTTCCTGCTCTGGGTTGTTACATAAGCAAGAAAGAAATTAATTACTTTGGGTCTCAAAAGGCCTTGATCTTATTAATTATAATGATTGGTACTCCTCTTATTAATATGGTATATAAGATCATTCAAGTATGTATATATATGTATGTATGTACATGTACACACACACACACATATGTTAAGCCTGAAAATTGAATTAAAGTAAGAGAGAAGATTGGAAGA
Source organism: Microtus oregoni (assembly GCF_018167655.1). NCBI lineage: Eukaryota > Metazoa > Chordata > Mammalia > Rodentia > Cricetidae > Microtus > Microtus oregoni. The sequence continues at coordinate 24,879,866 of NW_024543060.1, forward strand.
GAGGTGAAAGACTATTTTGGTTCCTATATTGCTTCTGTGTGGAACGGAAGGAAAAGAGCATCCATTCATTTCTTCCAAGTAAAATTGAGACCAATAGGATTCAAACATGCTTATTTATTCAACACTTTGTTCTTAAACTCAACAAATACTGTCTTTGTGTGAACACTGTTCTATGCCTTGAGTATAACTCAGTAAGAAACCACAACAACAGCAACAAAAAACTAAAACCACAGATTTCAGGTGACTGAGTCAGGAATGCCCAAGGGTCATTAAGCAACCCAGGACCCTGCTGGATTGAGCTTTAAACAAACTCCTCTACAAAGCAGTCAGGTCATTCTGATTTAGGACTCCCTAGTTCCCTTAGTAATTGCCCCTTTGAGGACAAACACATTCTTAAGCGTATCCTGTTCTTAGGGGCAGCACACTGATCCAGTCTGTACTAGTTTTAGCTACATACGCAATAAGGCAAACTATGTCCACTAAAGGGACATTTGGAAAAAAAATCATCTATTTATTATTTTATATGTATCGTGCATGTCAATCAAAACTACCCATGTCTCACCCGTTAGCGACTAACTCTTTCTCCTCTTGGATATATTACAGAAATCTCCAAACAGTAACAAAGGCTTAGTGATGCTCAGATCTGACTACTTTTTTGCTACATACCTAACCAGAACTTTCTCTTCACTTAGAAATAAAATCCCTTGATACTTTGCTATTTGTATGTGCTTCTTCAAGTGTTAGAACAAGCCACCAAGAACTGGGAAACACCCAGTCTAGACAGAGAATACCAGTAACACTATTGCCAGCCCTTATTCTTTCTACTCAATTATTTTTGGTTAATGAGAGAAATCATATTTTGGTTTCAATATTCAGATGAGTCATTAAGAACCCATTATACTTTGCTTTTCTAATTCTAGGTCTCTGTGAATAGTAAGTGGTTTTAGATAGAATACTTTCAAACTGCTAAAATTTCTTTGGTCCTTTTTCCTACCTCCAGCTTGCTTTTGACAACAGAATAAATGAAAATATGTATGAGCCTGTAAAATAACTTCTGTTAAAGTGTGCAGGATTCAACATTTAAAAGGAATTCCATTTCAATACATGATAAAATTTCCAGATTATCTTGAGAACTGGGGCAGTTACTGTCAGTTATATTGAAAGAATTCCTACATGGTAAATTACCTGACAAGTTGTGGTATTTTAGGTGCTGTATTGAAATTGGAGTATTTGTTTTGCTTCAGTGGGCACTTAATTATTTGTTTCATCTTGACAATGTGCTAGAATTAATTCATAGCATTATGGAGCTGCTTTAAACATCCTACGGAGAGCACAGATTGGCGTCTGCAAACTAATACACTGTCTGAATGCTTTGCCCTCATTTTAAAGCTATTAAATCAGGGTCTTGAATTACCTTTATAGAGAGAGAAATCATAGCTTTCCTATCCTAAAGGAGGTTTCAGGGATGCAAGCAGAAAGGAGCTAAAAACAATTGTGTGAAGGGGAGCCTGCCATCTGAATCCTGTGGGTGCTGTGCTCATGGAGACAAGGCCCCTCAAGAGCACACTGCACAAGCCAAGGCACTCTCTCTCTCACCAGAAGTTTTCAACACAAAGCTGTGCTCTGACCAAAGTTCCTGTTACAGAATGACTATGATTTGTCGCATCCAAAACTACTACGTTGGAAAGTAGTTCTCATTAAGAAAGATTAAGAAGGAAGCGATGGTAGCTCACAGCATTGTATCCAATTTCTTTGGTCTGAGTCTGGAGAGTCTGAATAAGTTGAACAATACAGCATGATCTTGTTTGTTTGTTTGTTTTCATTATTTTGAAGGAAGAAGCAGAGAAACGATCTGGTACCAATGGAGACCTTTAATGGATGATAATGTCTTTGCTTTTATGAGTGGGTTAATCCACTGAGGTGACTAATCCATCCATTGATTAAAGGATTAACAGTACATGATTATTTTGAGAGTAAGTCGGCTACAAACACTAGTTTTACTGGGTCTCGCCAGTGCCCTCTCTTGTGTTGCCTGATGCCCTGAGCTACTTTGGAGTTTGGCTATCAAGAAGGCTACTTCCAGCTGCAACTGGTTTCTTAGTCAGGACTGTGAGCCAAGAATAAGCCTTTTTATAATTCCTGAAGTCTGTGGCATTGTGTGATAACATAGTAGAAGAGGGACAAAAATAAATTTTGTGGAAAAACAAATGGTATAGAAGGAATTGACCCAAAGGTTTTATAAATTGGTGACATCTCTTAAGATCATATTTATCCATTATAATCATCTTTAGTATTTGAAACAACCTAGAATGTTAAATGGTAATGTTCTTTATTTAATGCTGGAATTTCACTTTCTTTTTAATATGGAAGGAAATTGAGTATATTGAAATGGCAAACTAGTGTCCTTTAGGGATTCATGAGAGTACCTTTTCTCTGGGGAAAGAAACTTCTAGGGATAGTGAAAATCGACTTCTACTAGAAATGTAATATTTTATGTCATAAATAGTAGTTTCCAGTCAAAATGAAACTGATGTGTCAGGTTTTATGGTGAGCAACTGAAATGACCTACATAAAGTCCCATTCCTTTATAAAATTGTGGCAGCCATTTTGAAAGGCAATTGTGATCTTGATCATTTATTTTTTTCATGAACCCTTATGGCATACAGAAGCACGATTAAAATGCCGTCACTTTCACTCACTGGCAGTTTCAGTAGAGACTCATTTTGCAAGAGAACACCTGTGTGAACAATCTAGTCTGCGATCTTTCTGAAGCGGCTGTTCGGGAGACACTTAGGAAGCAAAAGGAAGAACACTATTGTATTCTCCTGGGCTGGGAGCAGATTTTCCTGTTGCAATCATAAAAGAAACATGCCCATGATGGGTCGAGAATAATCAGAAAATGTTACAAACTGAAACACAAAGAAAGCTCTGTCTCTGTGTTCCTTAGCGTTACTAGCATTCTGCACAGGTTAGGATGACTACAGTAGTCATACCAAGAACTTTACAGGGAACCTAACCTAGATTGCCCATGCATGCTTCTGTTTTCTATTGTGTTCATTTTGTGAGATAGGTTTGGAGAAAAAACTGACACTATCAAAGCCTTGCCCCGTCTATGTTTAGAGAAAGTGGTTTGATATCTGTTCTAGGGGTTTATGTGTGGTTGAAGATGTCTGCCTTATATTTTGACATTGAATTTTGCACTGGGTCCTGTAGATCACTAACTAGGCGAGGCTAGTTGCCCATTGAGTTCCAGGGATCTACCTGCCACTGCCTCTTCAGGGCTTGGTTTACAAGTGTATACCATTACAGACCTGATTGGTTCTTATAGGTGCTGGGCATTGACAACTTACCAACTGAGCTACATTTCCAACACACCTCTCAAATAATGGTACCAAAAGGGATATTTTCCAAGTTCAGTCGTCCTCACTATAAGGAAATAACAGAACAAACCATTGCTAAACAATATAGTATTAAGTACTGAAACATAGGGTTAGGATTTTTTTTTCTGTCTGTGAAGAATCACCCTGGAATTCTGATGGGGATTGCATGGAATTTGTAGATTACTAGTGATTGAATGGCCGTTTTTCACAATATTAATTCTAATTCTTCTGACCCTGAGCATGAGAGGGCTTTCTATTTTTTAGTATTTTCCTTAATTTTTTTCTTTAGGGTCTTAAAGATTTTATTTAGAGGTCTTTCTTTTCCTTTTGTAGGTTTATTCACGAGTTTGGAAGTAAAAATTCTTGTCCTATTGTTACGTATGCATGTCTGACTCTCTAGATGTCAACATGGATTCTACTAATGCACAGAAATCCATGTGCCCAGCCTGGAGGAATGTGAATAAAACAAAAATGATATAATGATGCACTTAATCCTGCCTGAATTTTGCAATTCATTTAAGCCCTTTGCTATGATACATTATTTGTGGAGATTGATAACAAAAATCTGCTACAATTTTCTCTGAAAAACAGTGGATGATTACTTATTATAGATTATTTGTTAGCAACATAAAGCTTTAAATTATACAACTCATTTTGTTGTTAATAAGTCAATATGTTGATAATAAGATGATAAAAATGCTTGCTGATAAGCAAGGTAGTTTATTATGAGAATAATTCTTAGTTAAAAAGAAGTAATTAGTAATAGGCACATTGTAGTAGAATCTTAAATTGTAGCTCTTCTTAATATTTAACATTGGTATTTAAAATTTCTCCCATGATATAATCTGTGTTAGACAAATAACTAGTACTATGATCTCATCATTTGACTTTGAGTGAGCTCTGTATGTTTGCGCTGGTCCTTTGTCCCTTTGCTCTTCTTCACCTTGCTATTGAGTGTTAGTATGTGGCAGTAGACACACAGAAAAAAATTATCCTTGCCTGTTTGGGTAATATTTTCAAATTAAAATCTCATCCTGTCCCACTGGTGTATAGTCATTTGGAAGTTTTCTTGTTTTAAATTTTAACACCCACAGCTCTGCACTTCCGGCTTATCAGGTTTCAGTGGTCCTTACTGTCTGTGGGGCAGCATTCCAATAGGAACTACAGTGTGTTGGAAGGTGAAAGGGTACCAAAGATTTTGTTTTATTCCATGGGAGTTCCAAGAGTGATTTTTTTCTCCTCAAGTTTTTGATCTTTTCTGCTTGTCTCTAGTGGTTTGTCTGTGTGGATTGCTTGGATGAAACCAATCTGCATATTCAAATCCCTTAGATTCCGGACTAGCTGAACATAGCGGACAATGAGGAATACTGAGAATTCAAGAACAATTGCAGTGGGTTTTTGATCCTACTGCACGTACTGGCTTTGTGGGAGCCTAGGCAGTTTGGATGCTCACCTTATGAGACCTGGATAGAGGTGGGCAGTCCTTGGGCTTCCCACAGGTCAGGGAACCCGGATTGCTCTTCGAGCAGATGAGGGAGGGGGACTTGATCGGGGGAGGGGGAGGGAAATGGGAAGCGGTTGTGGGGACGAGGCAGAAATCCTTAATAAATAAATAAATTTAAAAAAAATATTATTAAAAGTATTTTTAAAAGGAAAAAAAAACAAATCCCTTAGATTCGGTGTGTTGTTTGTGGAGTGATTGTAACAGTTTTAATTCCAGTAATAGAATGAGTTTCTATTACTTTGTTTCTTTCTCAACATTTGACAAAGCTAGATGGATGCAAAATGCTAACTGGTTTTATTTTTAAAAGCAAATTTCCTGGGCCCGGGCAGATGGACAAGTGGAAAAGAGTACTAGCTGCTCTTCCAGAGGACATGGGCTCTTCAAGAATCCACATGGTGGCTGGCAACTCTACTTCTAGGGACTCCAAAGCCCTCTTCTGGCCTTTGCAGGTGTCAGATAGGCATGTCCTGCATAAACATACATATTGAAGAATGAACCTTATATCCCTAATCCCTCCAAGACCTTTATCATAAAGGGGTGTTGAATTTTGTCAAATGCTTTTTCTGCATCTAATGAAATGATCATATGTTTTTTTTTCCTTCAGTGTATTTATATGATGGATTTCATTGATAGATTTTCATGTGTTGATCCAGCTCTGCCTCTCTGGGATGAAGCCTATTTGATCCTAATGTATAATTTTTTGGAAGTGTTCTTGGATTCGGTTTGCGAGTATTTTATTGAGAATTTTTACATCAATGTTCATGAGTGAGATTGGTCTGTAATTCTCTTTCTTGGTTAAGTCTTTGTGTGGTTTTGGTATCAGGGTGACTATAGCTTCATAAAAGGAGTTTGGCAATGACTCTTCTGTTTCTATTTTGTGAAACACATTAAGGAGTATAGGTATTATCTCCTCTTGGAAGTTCTGGTAGAATTCTGCATTGAAACCATCTGGTCCAGGGCTTTTTTTGGTAGGGAGGTTTCTGATGATAGCTTCTAATTCCTCACGACTTACAGGTCTATTTAAACTGTTCACCTGGTCTTGATTTAATTTTGGTATATGGTACTTGTCTAAAAAAGTGTCTATTTCTTTCATATTTTCCAATTTTTTGGCATATAGGCTTTTGTAGTAAGATCTAATGATTCTCTGAATTTCCTCTGCGAGAGGGTAGCCCAAAGCAGGGTCTTTCTACTCTGAATCACTCTCTTAGATTGACTTTTTGGGGAACTGTAATACTACATTTTTTCCCAATTCACTTTCTTTTTGATGTAAGCCCTATACCATAGCATTTAGAGTTCTTTATTGAAATCATGTAACCCGAACCAGAACCTTCTGTACAACATGAATTTAATCTACGCGGTAAATTTCATCTCCCTGGATTGAAATGTTCTGGAAGTATAAGCACCCTCTATTGCATCCCTTATCTCTTCAATTTACTTTGGTTACATTCTCTCTTCTTTGGGCTTATGCATTAGGCTCTGTATCTTTCAACAAGAATTATACATGTAACCCTCTGAAGGGTCTCCCTGGAGGGCCCTGTCATTTGGCTTGAGGTGGCAGTGGAATGAGAGAAAATACCCAGCCTACATCGCCTCTGTGACTATAAAGTATTCTCAACACAGCAGCTTAGTGCATCCATCTTCTGATGGAGATGTAGGGGGTGAGTGGTGAGGATATATTTGCATAACTAACTTTGGACCAACTCTCACAAATCATACATAGGTGCTTCAGCATATCTCTTTGGCATACTTTACAACCTTTCCCCTCAGGCTTAGGGCTTCAGCTAAATCTGTGTGACAACAGGAAATTGTCTACCTAGCAATACTCTTCCGTGAGATGCTTTCATGGGTTGCTCAGTATCTAATGCTGAAAAAAGCAGAATTCATTCTTGATCTGTGATAGAATCACTACAGCATATGCTGCATTTGCAAATTTTAGCTGTCTCTAATTTTTGCCAATATTTTCCTCTTTCTCTTCTCCTCTCTCCTTCCCCCATCCCTCTATGTGTGGGGGTATATATATGAACATTAGGGAAAATAGTGGTATATTAAGGGTTACCTAAAGAAACAGAACTCTGTTCAGTAATCGGTTCATGTAATTGGGGAAACTTCAAAAAATTCAAAGCAAGGAAATCCAGCTTAGAGTTGGTGGTGCTCTTAAATCTAACATTTACAGACTGAGTCAGCAGACTGTAAACTCAGGTAGGACTTCTATATTACAGAGTGTTAGACAAGTTTTTTTATGTAAAACTTCAGTTTTCCTATTAAGTCCTTCAATGAATAGACTGAGATTTACCCCTAATGAATGACTTACTTAAATTCATTGGCTGTAAATGTTGGTCCGTCTTAAAAATACCTTCAAAGAGACACCTAGATGAAGGTTGCTCCTATAGTTTGGATAGACAGACAAGAGTAACACCCACAACTAAGTAGAACTGTGGACTTTTCTGTTTTCCTTAATTTATTTCTCAACAATCTAAAAGCTCAAGGTCTATTATATCATCCCAAGAATTCACTTCTCATCGTTCATGGACAAATTGACGTCAGACTACTAAGCATTTGGTCCTGTAGAGCTCAGGTTAACGTCTGCCTTCCTGACTCAATTGTGAGCCGTTGAAGGGCAGGTCTCACATGTGATTTACTTGATATTGTCTGTACGTTGATAACAACTATAATTTTGGGAGGAGCAACTGAGGCAATAGATACAGTCATCCAACCCACTTAATCAGGGTAGAAAATAAGATTTAGGGACAGAGACCAGAAAGACACAATCAATAGGTATATGACATGGAATGCCTTTTTTCACTCTCAAAATCAGCAAGGTGGCTTAAGTAAGATGGGGTGAAAATCAATGTGGCAGGAAGGTCGTCAACAAACATCTTGTTCTAGGGTGGTTTATTTCTTTGCATTATTACTAAACGTAAAAAGAAGCAGGGAGAAATAATGTTGAACAAACAATGGGCCATGTCTTGACATTTTGACAAGTTGAGGATTAAAATGCACTTGTTAGAACTGAAGTGCAAAAATGTTTCAAAGGGCTTTTGAAACCAAGATGTTTTGAAATTGGAAAAATCAAGGTTACTTGAAATGAAGAAAGCTTTGTATTCAAGGCCAAAGGGGTTGACAGGAGGACCTGAGGCTTCTTTTGTCCTCTGTGTTGTGTGAGCATGAGATTCTGGGAAAGAAATGACAAACTTTCCTGCCCCTTGTTATCCTTCCACGAATTCTGTGATTTCCACCCGTTTTTTTTTCATTCTTTCATCACTCAGTTGGTATGTCTGATGCCAAGAATGGGGGAGAAGTAACTGAAAAGATGATATGGACTTTTCTGCAGTTCATATTCTTAGGGCCTTGAATTTAACTACTACCAGGCTACTCTCATTTCTTCCACTCTTCAACAGGGGTAATATTCAGGTAGGATGAGTTCTGTGTGGCTAGAACTCAGTGTGGCTACCATGAAGCCGATAGTTGACTGCAAGGACGGAGGAGAGGTGAGAAGAGCAAATTACTCAACTTTGGCCAGGTGGAAATACCACCGGTGTGCTTTCTCTGCCACCTCTCACTTAATCCATGGATGTAATGTACTACTTTTTTTAACATCAGAGGAATGTAGGTTTATCCAGGAAAAGGGAAAGAATTTAAGTGATTGTGTGACTGTCTCTCTCTGCCCCCTGCCCTGTGTGTACTGTGTGTGTGTGTGTGTGTGTGTGTTGCGGAGGATACTAAAGCTCAAAAAAGTTTAGTGATTTGTGTAGATTATCAAGTAGAAATTAATGGATATGGAATTGAAACCCATTCGATCTCAAATATTTGTTGCTCTTCTCTACTGTTTCCTGCCCATATTACAAGAAAATATCTTGTGGAAAATGACAATAAATTCTACAATATGACATGACTGTCAGTCTTCCAGATAGAATCATTATCCCTTGATCTACTGGTAGACTCTGAAATCATGCCTAAGTATATACATAGTCACAATTGCATGTCCCCATAGGGCATCCTGTGAGCTGTATGCATACATACATACATATGATGTATACATTGCCACCTGCAGTACTACTTAAAATTCTAAAGGGTGTGAAATGTAATTCATACCACTGAGAAAGAAACTGAGACTTAGACAGGTATTTTCCTTAAGACATATATCAAGTAATACACCTGAGATGGAAGGCTATGCACTTCTACAGTCAAGGATGGGTTGTTAGTCACATGTGCTATAGTTCCATCCATGAAATAAATAGTTATGAGTGTTCCCTATATCTGCAATATTATTTATAATATCTATGATAATAATAAATATCACATACCTTCTACATAAGTATACTCCATGAGGTACTGGAGCTAAGCGTATAAAGTAAGTAATTACATGATTTCGTACAGCAATGATGGATATTAATGTAAGGTCACCATAATCAGCAAGTGGAAGACCTGTTAACATCCTTATTACAGCATTTCAGTGGACAGACTCTTTCTCCCATCATAGGGTTTGTGATTATTGAGAATTATGATAGGCAAGGAGGCTTTGGGGGAAAAGAGGAGTCTTCACAGGAATATTCATCAGTGAGAAAAAGCCTACCAGGTGGAGACAGCTGAAAGGGAGAGGGCAGCACAGAAAGGGAAGTGTGTGTTTAGACACACGGATGAGAGAGGAAGTGTCATGTGGAGGAAAATGATCATAGATGTTCAGTGATGCTTGGGTCTGAGAGAAAGGAAAGGCATATGGACAGTTTGATCAGAGAGGATTCTTTTTCTTTGTTAAAAGTGAAAAATATTTATTTCTTGATTCATGGTTATTGACCTATGAGAGTCGGAAGAAATATATAAACTTTGTAACAGAGAAATAATGTGCACTGGGACTGTGTGCCAAGAAACCTACCATGCACTTATACAATTTCATATATAGCTCCCATGGCTCTCCATAGGCCACAAGATGTAGACTGGGGAGTATCTCTGATTTAGAGATTGCTACAGTACAATGTACTTAGAAATGGAGAAAGTTGGGATACTTGATGGTTAACTTTTCTTCCTAAGAAAAAAAGTTGTTCTTTGTATTTGGTGTCCTTTTCCCATATCTGATTTCCTCCACTTATTTCTAAAACTGTTCTGAAAAACTGAAGTGACATTTTGCATGAGAGAAGAAAGAATAAGGCAGAAGGAAACACAACACTACTTCTTAGGTGTCTATCAAGCACCAGGTGCTTGACTTATATCATCTCAATAAGTTTTCTCAATGCATCTTCAAGATTCATTCTTATGTTAAAGAAAAGAGAATGGAAGCACATCTAAGAAAACCCAGATTCATCTTCATTTAGTAGAAGGGTGACCCAGACATGAACCCAGAACTGCTTTTTGTTAAGACCCCATGTTGTATACATGGCACTACTCAATATCTATGGAACAATAATACGATAGTTTCTATGGCATTTTCCTCCTCACTACCTTTCTTTCCCATCTAACATACTCAACAAAGAAAAACATCAGAATCTCTTTCAGTAAATGCTTAGGTAATAAAACAGTTTTCAATTTTATTTGTCTGTCTTCTGAAGTTGGAGTTTTATTTACTATATCAGTTTTATGTAAGTTCGTAAAAGTCAATAAACTCAATATTCCAGAAATCCTTTACAATTTAACATCTAGATAATGAGGGTAACAAAAGGAAGTTTATTCAGTGATGGTTGATGGAGGTGATTAACTCAGTCCCATTTGTCTCCCCAAAGAGAAGAGTTCAGATAGAAAGTAATGTGCATCTTCTCCATCTAAGGAGATAGATACAGGAACAAAAGATATGCCGTGAACTCTTAAAAACCACCATGCCCTTTTAGCTAAATATGGCAGCTTAATTAAAGTTATTTTAAGTAATAGTTCATTATGCTTAATTAAAGTAATTATGGAATTAGCCATGGGAATTTGAATGAACCACAATGCAGACATGTTTGGCCTCTGCAGATCAAGTATACTAGTTTTCTTAGATCCCAAAATATCCCTGTATGTGTGAATCAGAGACAATATGACATAAAGCCTAGGTTATAGCTTTGATTATTTCAATCTAAAACTAACAATGAGTAACTAAATGCTGGATATACATATTTGTGTGTGTATGAATGATATCACAGAGTATTCTGTGTTTTCCCCCAAAGTACAGTGTGTGAGAGTATATTAAATTTGATTTATTTTAATGTAGGATTACTTTGGGGGAAGCAAATGAAGATTAAAGGCAATGCTGTTTATGTTTTCAAGGACTAAATTGTCCTTTTTTTGTCCATGCATTATTCATATTTACCAGCTGCTGTAGGGATTCTGGCTGCCTTTAGGAAAGATGTAGCATGTTTTTACTTGGAGATACAATGTAAACTTCTGGCATTGTTACTACTGTGGTATTGATTTAATCAGAGCCACTGGATGTGTGGGCAAGTGGACAGCATTCCCTAGGTCTTGGTAGTGCTTACCTTAATGGCTTCTTGACTTTCCTGATATTGGGAATCTATCATTATGTTTATTGGGAGAATTTCTAGTGAATTATAGTGGGAATAATTCTTAAAGCACAGTATCTCAGAAGCTTACTAGTGGTCTTTCTTCAAATCAAATTTCATTTCAGATTTCCTAAGTATTTTCCATCTAACTGGCACACTCAGAAATAGAATAGTCTCAAGAAGGCTCGTGAATGTCCTAAGTTCCCTTTTAGGTGTTTGACATCCTTAGTTTTCTCTTTAGTTTGTCTGATGGGTAAGTGTCTCTGTCTTCTCTTAAAATGAAATGAGTGTTGTCTGTCAAATATGTCTATTGAGTATAAGGTACACTGGAATGGAAGAGGGGGTGGAAGCCTCAGAGATCAAACCATAGAGCAGGAAGACATAATCAGGAAACTTAGGTCTTAACCTGAGCCTTTATAGAAGTTATGACTTTAGGGTGATCTGACCCTGTGGGTAAAATGCTTGTTTCACAGGTATGATGACCTGAGTACAGAACTGAAGAGCCTTCATAAAGGTTAGACACGGTAGTGCATGTCTAATCCAAGTGCTCCTGTGGTGAGGGGGAGAACAGAGGCAGGGGAATCCATGCAAGGATGCATACCAGCTGCTCTGACATATAGGGTGTGTCAAACAAGAAGAGACTTCTCAAATGGTATGGAAGGTGAGGACTGGTACCTGAAGTTGGCATCTGACCTGCACGTAAGGACTGTGGCACATGCGCACATGCACACACACACACACACACACACACACACACACACACACACACACCATAACTACTCTTGTTTAACCTCTTATGATTTCACATATAGTCTCTCCCTTACAACACAACACAACACAACACACACACACAGTACAAAAAATAAGAAGTTCTGACACTCAGTATCCCCTCTCAGGGTTTAGTTACAGGGGTCTACATCAGTCATTTTCGGTAGTAGATCACAGCACAAAGGACTTTTTGTAAAGTATCTAACTTTCTCAAAGATTATCAAACAGCTCATGAATCTCCCCAAAACTGGGAAATACATTTAAAGCATTGATAAAGGTTTACAATGAATACATTTTTCGTTTTAAGTAGAAATGCGGTTGGCACTTAATAAAAAATTTATAGTAATGCATGGTTATTATATAAAAGGTCAGAAGACAACAGAGAAGGGAAAAATACTAATAAATAACGACACCCCACTGATCAGCGTTAAATGTAGCTGAGGTGCTGCAGAGGTCAAGTACAGCAATTTGCGGTATTGCTGGGGAGATATCTAAAAATGGAAATTCTTGGTGTACTGGGTTAAAACTAGAAAGATTGTAAACCTAAAATTGTTAATTGTTGCCTTCCTCCCCATGCAGAGAGGTTTTTATTATTTAGTTCATTGAAAATAGATCTTTCATACAATATATATTATATATATAATATATGGTTTTATATGTATATATAGACTATATATATATATATATATAGACTAAGTGTATGGTTTCCTTCCCTTTATTCCTCCCAGATCCTCTCCACCTACAGTCCTATCCACAGCCTCCCTGTCTCTCATTAGAAAACAAACAGGCCATCTGAGGGATAATGATAAAATGAAATAAACTAGATAAAACTAAAACAAGCAAACCAGAATTGGGCAAAACAACGAACTAGAAGGAGAAGAGCTCAAGAAAAGGCACAAGACCCTGGTATACATGTAGAGACCCACCTGTTCGCAAACTCAGGAATCCCATTCAACCTAAACTTGAAGCTATAATTTATAAGCAATGAACCTATTGGGTGAAAAATAAATAAAAAAGGAAACTGTGTATCTAAAAGTCCTGATAAAACATTATGGCACAAGGACCCTCAAACAATGTTGAGTTTATTTTCTGTTTGTCATCTAATGGTAGATGTGGAGATAGCTTCTATGTTAGAGATGGGGACATACGTCCATTTTTCCTTTCAGAATATTAGTCTTCTATTGAATGTTAAGTCTCTGCCTTTTTTTGGGGGAAGATGGAATTAAGATCATTGATGTTGATAGATATTAATAAGCAGTGTTTGTGGATTCCTATTATTTTGCTATTTTTGTTGTTGTGGTGATGGTAGGGGTGTGTGTGTATGTGAATGTGTGTTTCTCCTCTTTTGATTTTCCTTATCCATTCTTCAGTAGAGGGGCATTTAGGTTGTTTCCAGATTCAGGCTATGACAAACAATGGTGCTATGAACACAGTTGAACACATGTCTGTGTGGTGCGATTGAGCATTTTTTGCGTATATACCTTAAAGTGGTATTGCTGGGTCTTGAGGAAGCTTGTTTCCTAATTTTCTGAGGAATGTCATACTGATATCAAAGGAGTTTTGACAGTTTGCACTCCCACCAGCAATGGAGGAATGTTCCCTTTGCCCATCATTCTCTCCAGCATAAGTTATCATCTGAGAAATTGCCACACTGACATCCAAAGGGGCTGTACCAGCTTGCATTCCCACCAGCAATGCAGAAGTGTTCCCTTTACTCCACAACCTCTCCAGAATAAGTTGTAGCCAGTGATTTTGATCTTGGCCATTCTTACAGGTGTAAGATGGAATCTCAGAATTGTTTTGATTTGCATTTCTCTAATGGCTAAGGATGTTGAGCATTTCCTTAAGTGTTTTTCAGCTATTTTAGATTCCTCTGTTGAGAGTTTTCTTTTTAGGTCTAGAATCCATTCTTTTTTATTGGATTATTTGTTCTTTTGATGAACAATTTCTTGATTTCTTTGTATATTTTGGAGATCAGCCCTCTTTCTGATGTGGGTTTGGTGAAGATATTTTCCCATTCTGTATGCTGCTGTTTTGTCTTGTTGACCATGTTCTTTGCTTTACAGAAGCTTTTTAGTTTCAGGAGGTCCCATTTATTAATTGTTTCTCTCAGTGTCTGAGCTGCTGGAGTTCTATTTAGGAAGTGGTCTCCTGTACTCCCCACTTTCTCTTCTATGAGGTTCAGAGAAACACATTAGTATTAGGCCACATCTTTCCTTTTTTATTCATCTCCAAGGTCTCACATTAAAAGTATTAATAACTTTAAAACATACCAAGTCTTTATTAATTAAACACATTAAAATTTCAGACTCTTTAAAATATCCAATCTTTCGAAAAAACTAAAATCTCTTTTAAAATTTCAGTGTCTTTCAGTTGTTGGCTCTTGTAAAAATTAAAATTAAATTAAATATATTCTTCAAGAGGAAAGAACCAGGGCACAGTCACAATCCAAACCAAGCAAATCCAAACGTTAACAATATAAGTAACTCGATGTCCAGTTGTCTGAGATTCACTCACAATCTCCTGATCTTATTCAAGAAACTTGATTCATATCCCTGGCTGCACCATCTGCAGCACACAGATACTGTCCTGTAGGCACTCTAGCTGACTCCAGCCCACTGCTACTGCTGTTCTAGGTGGTCATTCCATGGTACTGGCGTCTCCAATCTACTTCATTCTTCAGCTGCAACTGGGCTGCACTTTCACCAATATTCTCTTATAGGCTCTCTTCATGGTGCCAAGGCTCAGGACCCCTCCAATCCTGGGCTTTCTACTGCCACTGGGACTGCACCTTCACCAATGGCCCCTTCTGGCCCCTCAGAGGGCTAAGCCTCAGCTGGTCTTCATAACCTCTTCATGCCTTCAAAACCATCACCACCTGCATGACTCTTACACTACTAAGTCTGGCTGCCAGCAGGGGATAAAACCTCAGCCAGTTCTGGAACACAGTTTCTGTGTGCTGACTCTGAGGACATACTTTCCAGAAGATTTCCCCTCAATGATGCTGGGCTCTCCTTAATCACTGCTCATTTCTTAGCTCCAGCTAACCTGCAGAAGTTTCCCCAGCAACATAAAGGTTTCACTTCATTGGTGCTGGTATCTTGTTAATTGTGGCTGACTCAATTAGCCCCAGCTGACCACAATGACAGAATCTGAATTCAATATAGAAAATGACCCTGATATGTAGAGCCTTTGAACTTCCCGTCACAAGCCGGGCCTCCATCCTCTTCACAGCTCTCAACATCTTTAATTTCCAAGCTCCCATAGGACATCTCACTGTGTTCTCCACATTCAATGGTTTTTTTTTTAGCCCAAAGTTCCAAAATGCCTTCATAGTCCTCCCCAAAGAATGATCAGGTCTGTCACAGAAGTACCCCACTATGCTGGTACCAACTTATCTTAGGGTTTCTATTGCTGTGGTTTTCTCAGTCTGCTTTCTGCAGGAAGATTATTCTGCTATTCTGCTCTCAGAATTCCTTAGTTGTCTATAGTTTTTTTGTCTAGTGTTTAGGCCTCATGTTTAGGCTCTTCTTCTTTTAGGTTAGCATGCCTGTTGTTGTCAACTAGATTCTAAATGTTTATCCTTATACCCACAGATAAGTGCACTTTACTCCCAAACAAAGAAACTTCTCTTTGCAACAGAGGGCGAACATTACAGAAATACTGCAACTTATCAAAATCCAGAGCATGGATCCCAGTTCCAGCTGATACATCTTTAAAACAACTACTAGGCTCAGGAATCATTGCAAAGTGGGGGCGGGGCATTGTAAGAGACAGAGGAACAGGAAGCTTTGCTGTGAGATTGTGTCTTCTGGAAATGTCAGAGAAGTTACATCCCTGAAGTCTCACCAACATGGTTGCCTAAACAAGACCTGAACAAGGAGTTTATTTTTTTCCACCTTGCCTGATGATTCTTCATTACTTTACATAGAGGCAGCTTCTGACTCAAGATCTTACCAGAACTATGAAAAAATTATCCATGGATATTTTAGTTTAAATTTTTTGAGAGGAAAACAACCCCAACATACATATTTTCTCATTGTCTGTATTAGGTAAGAATATATTAAATGTGCTCTAAGATTTTTATATGGATGTGTGAGTTTATTGGGAGGAAGCTGTGGGTATTATTTAGCTCACATAATTAGATGGTGCTTTCAGAGTGGATGCTCAGTAATGTTCATAAATGTCACTAAAATGATTTTTTTGATGACAGTTACATATTTGGAATCTTTCTATATAATTCTAAATAGGTAGTGAACTTTGAAAATTTTAACTTATTGCTGAGGATGGAATATGAGTCAGAGAGTATGCTAACTGATTATATACATTTTTTTTCTCAGAACATACCCTATCCGTGAAACAGATACTATTCTTTAAATTTTGGAAAGGTTAAAAATTGGGCTTAAAGCTTGTTTTAGCTCACAAATTACTAAATAATAACACTAATTTCTGTTTCATCTGTCTGATTCTTAACCTCATGAATGCTATACATTCTCAAGTATCTGGACAATTTATACTCTAAAAATGGATAATTGTATTGGTTTAAAAATATAATTGGGGGCTACTGTATCTTATTTTTAAAATTAGAGGCCATATGTCAATTTATCATCCAGATGCTTTGCTACTTTTACATTTGTTTTAAATTTACTTATATTCATTATGTTGTATTTAACATCATCAAATGAAAATAAAGACATTAATTTTATAATTGTTTTGTCTTGTATATGGTGCCAGGATTCTTAGCTTGTGGAAACTGTCCCACTAGAGTCAATGACCTGTCATGAGCACACTGATCTCAGGTACATAGCATAAAGAAGCACATGTGTATACATAAATGAAGAAAAAGGTGTTGGGACATTTATACCCTGTGAAGAGTTGTTGCTGTGATTGGTGTAATAAATAGCTGAAAGCCAATGGCTAGGCACAAGAGATAGGCAGGGCTTCCAGGCAGAGAGAGGAAGAAAATAATCAAGGAATAGGAGATGCCTGGAGACACCGAGAGAAAACAGGTTATACGAAATGGAAGAGCCGTAATGCAACATGGAAGAATATAGATTAATATAAATGGGTTAATTTAAGTTATAAGAGCTAGTTTAAAATAAGCCTAAGCTATAGACCAGTCATTCATAATTAACTAATAAGAAATCTCTGTATCATTATTTGGAAGCTGGCTGGTTGGATAGATAGAGCCTTGTTACACAAAAATATTCAGGTTTTATATAAGATGTAATAAGTTTAATTCCACTTTTTATAATTTTAAATATGATGATAAAACATCAAGAAATTTGCTACAATAGCTCAAAAAATTAAAGCACTTAGAAGATTTGTGTTTTCTGTATGCTCAGTTTTTATGAGCCAAGCAAAGATGCTTTTCCTTAAAATAAATTATTCCCTTCCTAATTGGTCAACATAGGGCAAACACATTATGCACACAGGAATGTTACTATAGTATAAAGTTGTGGACAAGGGTACTGTTTAGATTTTGTCAACTTGGCACAAACCCACACACATCCGTGACGAAGGGGTCTCAGTTGAGGAATTGCCTGTGTCAGATTGTCCTCAAGGTGGGAGTGCCCTACTTTCTGTTGGCAGTTTCACCACCCTCCACCCCCTTTTTGTTTTTTGAGACAGGGTTTCTCTTGTAGACCAGGCTGGCCTTGAACTCACAGTTCAACCTTTTGACAGGTGGTTTTGAATTATATTTAAATGCAAACTGAGCAAACCATAAGTAGCAAGTCAGAAAACAACATTCTTCCATGGTTTCTGACTCAGTTCCTGCCATGACTTTGCTGCAAGCTGTCCTTTTCTCTCAGAGTTTCTTTTGGTTATGGTGTTTTTTCAGCCATAGAAACTTAACTTAGTACAGCAAGGCAGACTTAATTGGATCACTTCAGGTAGTTTGTTTCTGTGTGTGACAGAATTACCTTGTTGTGGACTTGTTCTACCTTCTGTACAGCCCCTCAGTGAGGTCACCCTTATGGAGTCTCTCCAGGAGTTCTAATGATGGAAGTGATTATGAATTTTTTCTACTCTAGAAGTTTTATTATTGACAAAGAATTATATTTTTCTCTCTTGTAATGCAAGAGATTCTTTAGTCTCCAAGTGATAAATGCATTGCATTATTCAGAATCCCTTTAAGATTAAAGCGTGTTGCTGCCAAAAGCCTATTCAAATCCTGTAGGCTTCTTGTGTAATGTAAGGTTAGAGTAGCCCAAGCAGAGAGCAGAGATCAAAGGCATCTTGTGACATCAGGGATCAATCTAGCAAATCGTAATGGCAGCTGAAATAGAAAACTGCCAGCTGCTGACCCAACACCAGGAGGTTCAGTGTTATTTCCCAGCAAGTTCAAGTGAATTATTTCTTGTTGATGTGTGGCACTCTCTGTGAATGGAACATGGTGACAAATGCTGAAATGGAACTATATCTTGACTGGTGAATTCTGGCACAGGCTGGTGTGTGTCTGCTTAGAAGACCCAGGGTAGATGGAATAAATAGAATATAATTACCAGTTCAAGCTAATTTATAATATTACCAAGTCATATGCTAGGGTTCAACAGCATGGCTTTCAGTCTCCTATAAGAAAAGCGTTAGATAGGTGTGCAATCTAGACAGAATTTAAAGATGCCCACTTAAAAATAAAGAGTATGATGGATGATGTCGAATTCCCCTTTGTACACTGTGAATATGATTGGTTAATGAAGAATCTGGCTTGGCCTGATAGGGTAGAGCAGAATTAGGCGGGAAAAACTAAACTGAATGCTGGGAGAAAGGAGGCAGTCAAAGAAGCCATGTAGTCCCACCAGAGACAGATGCCTGAACTTTACCTGGTAAGCCACAGCCATCTGGCAATACACTGATTACTATAAATGGGTTAAATTAAGATATAAGAGTTAGTCAATAAGAAGCTAGAGCAAATGGGCCAAGCAGTGATTTAATTAATATAGTTTCCGTGTAGTTATTTTGGGAGTCTGGGAAGCCAGGAAAGGAACAAGCGCCACCCCCCCTCCCCCTTACAACACATGGAGATTGAAAAAGTTAATAATAGCACAATCATAAACCAAGAACAGTCAAGAAAAAGAAAAATGAGTTGACTAGAGGTTTTCTTACTATCTTCTTTGACCCTTTGATGTGAATATTTATGGAAGTAAGGTCTAAAATGTTTCAGGTTAAATTGCATGCTGAGATTTTTGTTAAAACCTTTCTGGCCTGGGGAGATGGTCAATGATTAAGAGCACCTGATGCTCTTGCAAAGGGTCTGGGGTTCAATTCCTAGCACCCACATGGTAGTTTACACTCTCCAGTTTCAGGGGATTTGTTGATCCCTTCTGGCTCCTTGCTTACACATGCATAAATAAATGCAGGAAAAATATTCACAGGTATAAAATAAGATAAAAACATTTTTAAAATCTTACCTTTACAAATGGGTTAGATAAGTAAAATCCCAGAACCCCATTATGAAGTTTTGGAGCATTGGGAAGGGACTTCAAATGGTCAAGTATTAAGGATGATATAAAATACATGTTTTTAGGATTTCTGTTTGGTGTCTTAAATTCTTTAAAGGTGATACTCATTCATGACTAAGGCATTATAAAAGAAAATAATAATAGTCTTTCTTTCTGTCTTAGCCACTTCATTTACTTTTTACAGATAGAAGACTCCCTAGTATATCCCTCTGGAGACATTCCCCATTGCCTCACACGAGAGAGTTCCACATTTTGCCTAGCCCAACTATTAAGAAACAAATCAATTATATGAAAGAACATGAACTTGAGAATATAAAGAATAAAAGACCATCACACAAATAAAACCTTTAAATCTGTATTTTCTTTCACCTTCAATTCACTCAGTAATTCTCATTTTTATTTTTTCCCGAGGATAATGCTCCCATGTCATAGCTCAGAATTCATCTGATAGTTTGATGGAATCCACTGCTGATGGTGCCTAGGGATGTTGCTAAAAGTCCAGAAAAGCCAGAGATGAATGGCAATCTCATGGCAGGTGATAGATGGATGTTCTATGTGGAAATCAAGGGTCAGTTTTTGCTGATGGCATGTTGAAACTACTGCAGCAATTTCTGAACCAGAGAGAAACTCAAAGAACATCATACCAGGGACTGGAGAGATTACTCAGTGGTTAACAGTGCTTGATGCTCTTGCAGAAAACCTGGGATTGGTTCCTGACATCCACATGGTAGCCAATTACTAATTGTTATTCCAGTTCCAGGGAATGGAACACCCTCTTCTGACTTCTTTGCGTACCAGGCAAGTATATACATATATGAGGGAAAAAACTTTATTCATTTAAAAATGAATAAATAAATATTTAGAAAGAACATCATGTCAAGAATGAGCTGTGCAGTTAGAGACATATAGGACTGACCAGTTTTGATAAAGTCAAAAGTTATATTTATATGATGAATTTATAAAGGAAATAAAATATAAAAGCCTACTTATATTGTCCACTACAATTCTGCTACAAGTTTCTTTATTAGAGTAGAAGGTTCTCAAGACCATAGACATATTTGTCCTTGGGGCAGATGATACTTGAAGAAATTTTTATGGTTTGGCTATCTCCAGTAAACCAATAGACTCCTAACTAGTGTTTTTCTTTGGGGGGAGTTGTTCTAGAAACTTTAGGAGATGAGACCTAGCTAAAGCCATAGGTCCTGGTGGGGTGTTATCACTGCTGCCCTTCTGGTGTCCTTTCAACTTCCTGACTGTAGTGAGGGAAGGGATGAAGAAGTTTCTCCTCCACATTCTCTGTTGAGCAGGCTGTCTTTTCAAGACCCAGAAGCCATGAGCTGAAACCTCAGCATCAGTGAGAAAAATAATTTCTTACCATAAGTTATTTATCTCAGCTATTTTGGTCACAGTGTCGAAAATGTAATAATATGGGACATGTGGTTTTGATTAAACCAACTAAAGCACAGCTTGGCTGACTTTCTTATAGTAATGGACTTGACCAGACTGTATATATATATATATATACATATATATATATGCATATATATTATATACGTGTGTGTGTCTGTATGTATCTATATCAATCCATTTCTTATATATGTATGTATGTATACAGATCAGTATATAAAAGAGTTCTACTTCTTTTATCAAACTAGATCATCTTCTTGTGTCTGCTCATACTTGATGCTATTCTATCAGACCCCAGGGAGCTTATTCAGTCTGAAAACTATGGTGGTAGAAGTAAGATCAATTTCATCTCATACAGAGAAGTAACCTTAATACATTTTGCTACATTTGGGCCCATATCTGACTGGAATGGCTTTAGTCACAGGTCAAAAAAATATTTTCTGACTCATGGAATATTTTGACCCAAAATAGACCTAACTATACTTTCATCCATCTCAAAGGAATAAAATAAACTGGTTGAAGAAAATTCCAATCATTGGTTTTATCTTTTCCATTCCAAGAACAAATACAACTTTAAGAAATATTCTAATCAACACCAGGGATGGAGCTCAGTTGGTACAGTACAAAGCCTTCCCATCCTGGAAGCCATTCCATCCTCAGCATGACTCAAAGCTGGCATGGTGTTGCAAGGCTGTAGTTTTAGTACCTAATAGATTGAGGCAGAGGAATCAGAAACTCCAGAACATCTGTGACTACATGATGAGCATGAGCTTGAGCTGAACTATATGAAATCATATTTCAATAAGAAAACAAAAGAGATAATTTAAAAACATATTTTTTTAGGCTTTTGGCCTAAGATCAAATGAAGAAAATCCCTCTAAGATTGCAATGAAAACATGTGAAGTAAGAACTATGAACACAAAGCTTATGGAAAACCAAAGGAGGGGAAAGTGTGGACGTGGCAGTCAGAATAAAACTGAGCTGTCCGGGACTCTTCCCCAGTGCTTGAAAGCCATGATCTCCCCAGCGTTTTATCCCAGTTGACAAAGGGCGACTCCAATGCTCTTAAAGAGCCTTCTGTGTGGGCATCTTTCTATTCTTACTGGGCATTTTCTTGTAGAGTCCTAGAGCATTGTTTTCACTACCTTGGATTTCTTCATGGACATTTCAAAAAGGTTTAAAATACTCATTAGTCCTACAGAAAATCATCCGAATGTGGACATGTTGTAATTATCATTTGAGGCTAGTATCTAATTTCTGCACCTAGAGTTTATCTACATTAAGAGAGCAAAGTGAGCCTTTCCCTCTGACCTGGGAAATGCTCTCCCTGATCAATGTGAGCCCAGCGTATGACATTCTGTAATATAGTCCCACAACATGGTCTTCAGCCTTCAAGGGCTGTTTTGTATTAGGTGTGTTGTCCTTTAGTATTGACTACTCAGAGTATATGACCTGTAGGGAAGTAAAATTGCCATTACCCAGAAGCTTGTTATTATTGTAAGTCCATGCCTACTATAAGATGTGTTAAACCAGAATTTGTATGTTAGCGTTATCATTAACATTAAAGCAGGTATTTAGTAAGCATGTTTAAGTTTGAAGTAGTGCTATAGAGAATTGAAAGGAACATGAGGGCATGCCTCCAGTCAATGTGTTTATCTAGGTAATTTGCCTGACACTTATAAGGCAGGCCCCTTTCTTGAGATGTACAACAGTATCCTGATGTGTTTCAAGCAGAAAAGACGTCTTATTACAGAAAATAATTCCTGCAAGCATGGATATCCCATGTTTTCTGAATGCTGGCACTGCTTATGCTGTTTTTGTAAACACAATACCTCATGAAGCCTATTCCAACAAAATGACAGCTGCAACCCATATCCCATCCCTTTGACCAACCAGTTGAATCAAGTACTAGTTTTGTTATATTTGGAAGAGACATACCTTTTAGGAAAGTTTAATTGTGATTTTCTCAAACATCTGAGGTCATTCTAAAAAACCACAAGGAAGAAAATGGTAGTTATTTAGTCTTTAGAGTGTACATTTGTTATGTAAGGTTGCTTTCAACCTGTTGGCTATTTTCAGCAAATGATTGCCAGTGTATATGTGTGTGTGTGAGGGTCATGGAAGAGTACATAAGATTAAAACTTGTGTGTTAGCAGCTTAGGTTGTAAAAACTGATTACATGAGAAATTTAAGATGTATAACAGTAAGGCTACCGGGAATAGTGTCTCTGTTCGTATTCCCATAGACAATGACTTAGAAGGACTTGCAGATATGATCTTTGTTAAACTCTATGCAATTGTGCTGAAAAAGTTGTGTTTAGTGTTCATTTCTGAAGTAAACACATAAAAGGTTAAAACACAATGGTTTAAAGGATCTTAAGTTCTGTGGGACAGCCAAGCTTGTAAATGAAATAACATACACCAATATTTTAGGTCTCTGAAAGAGGCAAGCACAGAGGACTCTAGAATAATTATTGCCAGAAAAAAGCAGAAAATTATTTTTTGATTATATCTTTTTATGGTTTTGTGTGCTCTCAGCAAATTTGGAACCTCTATGAAAATTGGTGTAACTTTACCCTTTTGATGTCATGCACTAACTCCCGACTGAGCCCTTGATTTATTTCTGCATCCACAGTATCCAAAGTCATCTGATCTGCTTATTTCTATTTACACTGTTGTCCAAGGTCATGCAGTCTGTGTCATAGCTTCTATTGTTGAGAAATAATCTACTGAAAAATCTTATATTTTCTTCTCATGGAAAATTTTCATGTTCGTAAGAATGAAATGTGTCCGGAAGAGTGGCAGGTTGGCTCTGGGAGGCACATGTGAGTGTTTGTGTTTGAGTATATGTATGTGTGAATGCCCTGCCTATAAGTAGGAATGGTGATCCCAATGATTGTTGTAATCTCACCAGTAATCACTGCGTTTTTACTTTATTGGAGACTGATGATTCGGTTTAGAAATTAAGTAGGGAATGGAGTGGGTGAATAGTGAACTAAGGTATTACCACTGCTGATAATTTATGGTAGTTACAGGCATGAAATGATGCTGTAATGCAGAGAAATATTGAGCAAGAAGAAACAAAATAATTAAAAGAAATGAAGCTTTCAGAAGAGTTGATCATAAGTGGGTAGTCGGAATTGATGAAGTGATAAATGCTGGCCTGTTCAAATAGATGTGTCCCTGGCCTTAAAAATAATCAGAGAGAAAGCAAATCCATGCCACATTTTAGTGATAATCAGCATATTAGTGTTTTCGTAAATTCTTATGAAATGATGTTTCCTTATATTTTAATTTTATACCGGGATGCTCTGAAGAGGGGTTATTACTCCAAGGAAAAACATAATATTTTTAAATTTTTACCTTTAAAAGTTGAAATAGGATTACAGCATTTTACTATATCATTTTTACACCCATAGTCCCTTGTAGTGGGCCTCCCTCAAACTTCTCCTACGTTCCAGACTACTCTCAAGTAGACAGCTTTTTTTCTTTGACTATGATTGTCACATACTTATATACGTATATGATACACACACACACACACACACACACACACACACATATACATGTTGCTGAATCTGTTCATTCTTTGGTTGGTTGGCTGTCTATGGTTTCAAAACTGACCACTCTGAGTTTGGACATCGCTGAGAGAGGCTCATATTTCCTCTTCCAGTCATAATTGCTTTCCTGTTATTCTTTGTCTAGTTTTCCGATCCTGTGAAATCCCACCACCCCACTAATTAATATGTTCTTTTGATATTGTCATCGTTCCTGTCTTATTTATGCAGACATTTCAAGGAAAGACTATTAATGGAGGATTTCCTGGTACTCTGGTTCTTACCATCTTTATCTCTGTTCATCTAGGATGTTTCATGAGTCACAGATGCAGGGGTTTTGATGTGGATGTACTGCAATTCCCATGTTCTGTTGACCTTTGCATGGTTTCCTATTTTGGCTTTCAGTGGAGGTCTCCATTTGTTGTAAAGTAAAGCTTCTTTGACAAAGGGTGGTATTTACACTTATCTGGAAAAACATACTCTTCTCCTCTTCCTACTCATTCTTCTAGTTTGGGTCTCACTATACAACACAGGCTGGTATTCAACTCATGATCTCACTGCTTCAGGATTGGGATAACAGGAATACATCATTATGCCTGGCTACAAATCTGATTCCTGACCATGGCTTTAGTTTTCTGGATAGCAAAGCTAAAACTTTCATATTATTTCTTCACAATTACTCTCTTATCAATGAGCTACAGCAATGGAAAGGTTATTAATATTATCCTTTAGCAAGAACAAATATAGTAGTAGAGATCTTGGAGCTTTTGAATTTGTTTCATGTTATAAAACAAGATTCTTTCACTTTTTCACTTATACTCATTTTGATGAAGTGCTCATTTGATGCCTTACATAAAGATTCATGGAGTGAAAGCCAAGAAGGATAGAACATTTCCTCTGAGAACTTTGTCTTCTACACAAAAAATGCTTGCTTTTTGGTCGGTAGGATGTAGGTAGGATGTATAGGATGTTGAAGCTGAGCTCTTGGATGATTTCATCCTTTTTGACTACAGATGGTCCCTGGATATCTATGCTTTAAACTCTGTTGAGAGAAGTATCCAACAAGCATGCAAGTATGCCAGGATACCTCAGACTATTTTTATTTCTGACATGAGTTTATTGTGCCTGTCTTGAGATTTTGTTTTCAACAATGGCCATGATTTTGTCTTGTGGAAGGACGCTTAAAAGAAATTACACGCTATCTCAGAATTGAGAAACAGATGGTTATTTATTTAGGGGTAGACTCACAAATTAGAATCCTCTGTTTGAGGATGGAGATCAGAAAATGAATCCCACAACCAGAACAGAGAGGCCGCAAAAGAGGCTGGACGCATGCTCTACATTGCCATATATATTATAAGAGGCCACACCCCAGTGGGCAGGTAACCATTTGCTTTAAGACTTCCTACAGCATTGTCCCTTGGACACATTGCTGCAAAAGATGAAATATTATATGACACAAATTTTATGAGCAATTAATTTAACCTGCTCGGAAACAGCTCTTTGCATTCTTCCTCATTTGAAATCCTAGAACCTGCACAAGGACCTTGGTAGGTCTTTAACATGTATTGTTCAAGCTCTCTGGAAGGTCAGCACCATCTTAACATGAACATGACTGATAGTGCTGTTCAGAATCTCTAGGGAGAGTACTACATGGCCTTCTGATTTGTTTGTCAAGCTTTTCTGAGATGACTTGCAATTCTATTTGCTTTTATGTGAAAGAGCACACTGCAGCTGGAATTCAAGTGAACTCAAGTGAAATGTTTCTTGATTTGTTTTTCTACTTTGCACTTTAAAATGGACAAAGCCATTTCTTGATAGTATTGTCAGGATTTGAGAGCACAGCAATGCATGATGCAGGTGGTGGTGGGAAATGCCCGTGTACTAAATCACCCACTGAGCAGCATCCAAGTCTTCTGGACAACTTCTTGTAGGAAATGTGACAGTTTCTATTTTTTTTCTTGTAGAATCAGGATTTATCTTCAAAGCAAGAAATGTAATTCCAAATTCCTGGCAAGATAAGGAATTATACAAATCTAGGTTGCATGAAGCTAATTCTAGTACTGTAGGAAAATAAAACAAGTCAATCATATTTAAATCACGCGCAAAAGTTTGCAATCTATCAATGAACACTGATTAATTGTGTAGCAGTTCTAACCCTACCAGATGAAAGCATCGATTTTCTAGAGCGGGTGCAACAGAACTTGGCAGGACTACTGAAAACTACCTCTTCACTATTTCCTGTGATCTGTACAATTAACTAAATGACATGATAATTGATTGCCTGAGTCCTAGCCTGGAATACTGAATCTCACAGTTTGCTAGCACAGATTGTTAGATTCCCAGGTATGGTGTTTGAAAGAAAAGGCCTCAGGAGGGTAGTAGATTAAGCAAGCAATGGGATTTTAAATGTTTTCTAATTAAAAATATCAAGGAATATATAATATAACTTGATTTGCTTAAGAACTTTGTTAATAAAATTTTTAATAATCTTTGGTGTATGGTAAATATTCTTTAGTATTTATTCTAACTATTCATTGCCTAGCATTAAAGAACAACTTTAAAAATTCCATGTTACAGTTGTGTGGTGATATTTTGTTTGTGGTCTAACAAATAAAGCCTACCTGAATATCAGAGTGTGGAACTAGCCACTACTTAGTCGTAGAGATCAGTCAGTGGTGGCACACACCTTTAATTTCAGAAGGAGGCCAAGGCACTCGGATCTCTGTGAGTTCAAGGCCACACTGGGCTACTGAGATTTGTATCAGTCTAAAAGAGAAATAGGGACAGGTGGTGACGACTCATACCTTAATCCCAGTACTTGGGAGTCATATGTGGTTAATTCCATCACTAGGAAGGTGGAGACAGGAGTGATATGGCTGGACAGAGAGAGGAATGTAAGGTGGAGGAGCCAGGAGCTCACTGTATTCAGTCTGAACATTCACTATGAAGATTCGTGGAGACAGGATCTTGCCCATTTTCGTCTGAGGATTTGGTAGAGGAAAAAGGTCTCCAGTGATAGGCTCCTTTGCCTATCACAAGATACCTTGATATCTGACACTGGGTTTTTTTTTTATTATTAAGAACAATTACAAGCTACACAGTTGGGTGTATGAAGAAAAAAGAAATCCATAAATCATATTCTGGGAAAGAATGCACCATAATTTACTTTTATTATGGTAATTACCTTGACAAAAACAACTGAAGGAAGGAAGAGAGCATTTGCGATCAGTCTATGAGGGAGAAAGTCATGTTGCTAGGTGCTTGAGGCAGTTTATTATATTGAATAAACAATCAGGAGACGGATGCATACTAGTGTCCAGATTATTTTCTCTCTTTCTTCATGCAGTCCAGAATCTTAGCCCACAGACTGGTGCTGCCCATGGACAAAGTGGGTCTTGCTATCTCAACCTAAAGTAGGTAACCTTTCATGCTGGAACACCAAGAAGCTAATCTAATTCAAAAAAATTCTTCATAGGCATGTGCAGAGACTGGTCTAAACTAGATATTCTCACAGGTATGCCATGAGGCTTGTTTTCTTAGGTGAATATAGGTTGTGTCAAGTTGACAATTCATATTAACCACCAAAGAGTGAGACCAACAGTTAGTTGTTAAGTTCTATTTCATAGGAGAGTCGGCATATTCATCACAGTGGGCTGCTTATTTTAGTTTTTTCTTTTGATTACAAATGTTTGCGAATAGCAAAATGGGATTAAAGTCAGACACAACTGAAGACTACTTGTGAAAAGAAAGGAAGATCTTACAGATGTATTCTGAATTGCTGCTCATTGAAACAGTGTCTTAATCACAGCGAAGGGTGATAGCAGCTATTGTTAAATCCTATACAGTCAGAGAACAACTAATTTATATTTGTTCTGTTTCAGTGCCAACAGTAACAGTTCTTTCTGTAGTTTGACTCGTTGTTACACACTCTGTATGTGCTTCATAAGATTATTCTTCCATCTGGAAATCCAAAGATCTACAGATACATTATACTCTTCAATAAGGAGAAAAGTGAACGGTTAGATGAACAGGGTCAATACTAATAGGTCGTGGGGCATTTCTGTCCCTTGTCCCCCTCATTCTACAACCCTTGAACCAAGTTCAAAAATCAGTAAGATTTATATGTGTGTGTGTGTAACGTGAGCCCATCTTGGTGCATATACATGACATTTTTTGTGTATGATAAATCATCTTCCTATTTAAAATTCAATGTCATGCATCAATAGTTTTTTCTGAAATAGATGCTTTTCTTATTTCAAAAGCAGCAAAGAATACAAATGGTGAGGCAAGAGGCTGTTGCTCATGTAGTTATTCTCGGTGAGTTCAAACAGATTTAACTACCTTGGCTGTATTTATGGATATAAGAAAAAATCCCATACTAGCTGTGATAGGTCTGAAATATGCTGATTATCTATCCTGTGAATATGCATCTCTACTATATATAGTAACAGTAAAGGAGCCTTCACCACACAGTCTCTCAATATGCAGTTGTCAGTCTGGGAGTTAATCACAATTAATGCAGTTGGCAAGGCAGAGTTCCAATGAATATTAACAAAAGTTGGCATTCTTTTGCCATGACATTTAATCTCTCATAGAATATGGAAAGAGTATACATTAAAAGCAATGAATCCCTTTTCAACTAAATAATATTTCCATAATGATGATATGTTTCTCTTTTCCTAAAGTGCTTGCATTACTTCTCTTTTATTTTGAAACTAAGTAAGGCAAATCAAAGAAAACCACTTTCAAGGACTAAGAAGACTATTGACTCAATTTCCAATGCGTGGGGTTGTCAAAACATTCTGTCCAGCGGGGCGGTGGTGGTGCACGCCTTTAATCCCAGCACTCAGGAGGCAGAGGCAGGTGGATCTCTGTGAGTTTGAGACCAGCCTGGTCTACAGAACTAGTTCCAGGACAGGCTCCAAAGCCACAGAGAAACCCTGTCTCAAAAAACCAAAACCAAGCCAAAACAAAACAAAACAAACAAACAAACAAAAAACATTCTGTCCAAAAAAAAAAAAATTTCCCCTGCTCCCTTTGGCCTATATCCATCAGCACAAGGGTTCTGCTTTTGCCAGCAACAGCCGGAAGTACATAAAAGGAAGTACATAAAAGGAAAACAATTTTAGTAAAATGTCAAAAGAGAAGTGATCAGAAACAATTGGTACATCCTGACAAATGTTTGCCTCTATATTTGGGTTTCTTTTTGGTACCTCTATGTGCAGAATGTGAAAGTTTGCTGGATATTTAGATGCCGTCATTTCTGCCAGCTGGCACAGGTGGGCAATTATCCTTTCAAGTAAAGACACTTACTTGAAAAATCTAGAAATCCCCAAATCTATCTCCGATCAGTTTACTTTGGTGATACAAATGCCTTTGTCATTAAGTTTCTTTCTATTGTTCGGAAAAAAAAAATGGCCAAACCAGGTTCTCCAGTATTTTAGGTCTCTGTTGTGCCTCAGGACAAGGAATTGTTCTATTCTTGAGATTTCCCTGACTGTGGCTTCCCAATATTATCTTCTTGAGAGGGTCCAAAGATATTCTTGAAGCTACTGGTACTCTCTACATCCTCCTCCGTAATATTGTTGTTTATTTCTGATTTGAACTATCAATGAGTAGTTTGTCAAAAGAAAGTTAGAAGATTAAATTTATGGGTGATCTGTTTTCTCCTTGAGAACTGTCCATCGTACCACTTTCTGACCTCCTCATTTGGAACTGCATGCTCCCCTGATCATGCCCCGCCAACGAGCAGCTGATTGCCATTGACATGAAGATCCTCACATAGAACTGTAGGGTGGCTTGACTTCTCTGCCATCTTTTATCTACAGAGTTTTGTGTCATGACAACCTGTCACTGTGATGTGTTCCCTTGGCATGGAGCTGTCACATTTCCCCTATGTTGCTTATCACCCCAACCATGGCAGAATACTCTAAGTGCCTTCCAGTTCTTTTCTTTGACACGTGGCAGAATGGATCTGACAGCCAACACTCTCTCTTGGAGAAGCAGAACACTCAATTCATGCTCTTCTTTTCTTTTCTCTCATTATTACATTTTGGTAATAGGATGAATATGGAAAAATATATAGGAGACTAAGGCTAATGATTAAAACACTTTAAACCTCTAGTCATGGAAAGAAGGAAATTGCTTGCTTAATTTGTCTTTTAGTCCTATGATTAAATCTTTTTTATTTGAATTATTGTAACAATGGTACTCATAAGACTTATTCCCTCTTTTCATTCTTAAGAACACTTTACAACTAAACCAAGATTTCCCATTAAGGGACATAATTTATTCTTCTCTGCTATTCATGATCTATTTCAACATCATTCTTGAAACTAAATTAATTGAATTTTCATGTAGTTAAATGTTTTTTTATAGCATCCATGTATGGCAAAGTAGATAATTTTGATTCCTAACTATTTTGAAAAAAATAATGGAAGAATATTTTGTTTGGTGACTAAGTTTGTGAAAGTAAGGTTGCTTTTGTGTCTGTGTGGAGGCTAGATATCATTTTGTTGTTGTTGTTTTCAAGAATGGCCCTGGCTGCTCTGGAAGTCCGTAGAACAGGCTGGTCTCAAACTCAGAGATCCACCTGCCTTTGCTTCCTGAGAGCTGGGACTAAAATCACGCCACTGCCCAGCCCGGATATCATTCTTGAAGACTTCTACTTCATTTTCCTCACCAAATAGGCTAGTCTGGGTTGTCAGAAATCCCAAGCTTTCTCAAACGGATAACAATATCATTAGACACTTTGTCATTCTCAAAATGATACCTAACTTTTCCAAAAGAAAATGCTTCTAGGAATTTATTTATCCTCTCTCTTCCATGATCCATGGAAATTATTTCCTTTGTGAGTGCTAATTTTTTATTGATTGGAAAACACAGTATACTGTGACCAAGATCTTGGCAAATGACATTTGTGCTTAACTTATAGCATGACATTCTGCCATCTCTGTGGAAGGATCTGTGCTGCATAGTCTAGAATGAGTTATGATTTCTTTTTGTCACATTACATCTAGTAAGAAAACCCAATTAATAACCACAAAAATGCAGTTTTTCTATAGTTTCTGTCTTCATCTGTTTTTTTAACCTTTGAAATTTGTGCACATGCATAGGCAAAGTTCCAACATTTGGAGCTCAATTTCCAACCTGGGCTTTTTTTTTTTTTGTAGTGAGAATAAAATCAAAAAATTGTAACTGCAGGACTTAATGTTTTAATCCAACACTAAGATATATTCAGACTGTTAGCTCACTAATCTTAGAGACCTCATGAACTTCCTCTATTTCAGTCAGCAAGAGTAAGAGAGCCAGTTTAGTCATTGCTAATTTGACACTTCAAAATCAGCTAGGTAAAAAAAAAAAAACCACCTGTTTCTGAACTAATAGTCTATAGATAGGCTACATTTTCTATTTTTTCTATGATGATATTGTATATAATTGAAAAATGATGATTTTTTTTAGGGTCATTGTCATGTCATTTTGGAAATGTAAAATTTTAACTTAATGTATGTAGATTTGTTTGCACAGTAATAGATAAAATAGGCAATATAGAATAAATACTGAGGAATCCTGAGCTCATCATGGCTTTGGCACCTTTGAGAGTTTAGAGCAGTCCAGCTCCACTGTGCCTTAATTTTCCCTTAAGGCATTTGTAGTAAATGGATCTCTATGCAGTTGAGCAGAGATTTGGCAAGTGCTAAACCTAGCTGGGAGGCAAAGGTTGGAGTGAGTCCATGGTGGCCACTGGAATAATTTTCCAGACTGTCTTAATGTGCAAAATGTGTTTCTGCTACTATTCTTTGAGTTTGCCTGAACCACTCTGAAAGGATGGGTGGATTGGTTAAAAATAAAAGGAAAGAGGAGAGGTGAGAGAGAGAGAAAGAAAGAAAAAAGCAGACAAGTTTTCTGTGAGGGGTTTTGTTCACATAGGAGCTGAGGATAGAATAAAGGAAAATTTATTTATTTTTCAATTAATTAATTGATTAATTTTAGGCATTGTGAAGTCTTGAATGACTGTCACTGATTTGTCCACTGCATTAACTCAGGCCAATCAGCTATTAATTAATGGCAGTGGGCAGAAATATTGTACTGTGATCTTACCTTATATTGGTACATGCAATAAAAGTCCACTGTTCTTTTTGCTGGTATGTGAATGAAGATTAGGACCTGATTGAAAACCCTCAAATCAAAACAGTTTTCACTGAGAGCTTTAGAAAACATCACTGACATATGGGATATTATTTATTCTCAGTAAGAACTATTTCATTTTGGATTCACATTTATTTTTGCTTATTGCTATCTAAGGAATCTTGGTAAGACAATGTTTTTACTTTCTTTTTGTTTTTTGTTTTTTGAGACAGGGTTTCTCTGTAGCTTTGAAGCCTGTCCTGGAACTCTGTAGACCAGGCTGGCCTCGAATTTACAGTGATCTTCCTGCTTTTGCTTCCTGAGTGCGGGGATTAAATGTATGTACCACCACTGCCTGGCCCATGTCTCTACTTTCAACTCTTCGGTTTGCAGTGATTCTCTCCCACAGAATCTAGTGCAGGTTCACTCTATGAGGCTTGCTTTTGTTATTAGCCACTGTTGCTTAGTCTAGGAGAGTTAAACACGACTTTTGATCTTAGAAAAGTGATTGTTGGGGCTGGAGAGATGGCTCAGTGGTTAAGAGCACTGTCTGATCTTCGAGAGGTCCTGAGTTCAATTCCTAGCAACCACATGGTGGCTCCAAACCATCTGTAATGAGATCTGGCACCCTCCTATGGCGTATGGGTATTAATGGAGGCAGAAAGTGGTATACATAACAAATAAATAAATTTAAAAAAAAAGAAAAGAAAAGTGATTGTTACTATAACTTAATGCTGTAACATAAAAAAAAAAAGAACCATAGAAAGAAGGCCAGTGCAATTATCTTGTGGGCATATAGGAGGAGAGGCAGTCACCAAGTGAGTGTAGTGTCTGAGCTATAAATCAGCAGAGCATGACAGGCCAGTTCCCATTATCAAGAACCTCATGGGGCATCACAGTCTCTCTGTGCTAGAATTCTGTTAGTTTCAAAACCCTGTAAAAATGACCTAGTCTTCAAGAATACAGATGACACGTGGCCTCTGGGTCCTCTGAAGGGCTTAAGAAAGTAGAAAAGATGTGCCTTCTTCGAAGTAATGAACTAGTAGAGCAAGGCTATTAGATAGCAGATCAGTATAGCAAAATCAGCCAATTTCTTATGCCCTGACAAGAACCCAAATATGAAATGGAATAGAAAAAGGATTCCATTTAAAATTGCAACAAAAATCTATGCCTGGTAATGTTCTTTGCAAAACGTTCACAAGCTTGAAGGAAAATTGTCCAATAACAAAGCAAGCTGTAAATTAATGTACTCACACAGTACATTTATATTCAGAATCACCTACAAAAGCATACTATTTTGATATGTTTATATAAAAGTATAAAAGCAGGCTAGAAGAGTATATGCCAAACATATCCTACTCCAGAAACCGAGACGGAGACAGGTATCGAAATTATATTCAATGTATATTTTAGTTTTACTTTTATACTGAAATAAGAATTGAGTTTTGTTTTTAATCTTCAATTTTTTTAAGAAAATAATTTATTTACATATTTCTTATTTATTGTAGTTTTTACCCGGAGAAAGTCACAGAATACAAATAAATAGTTCAGAACACCAATTTTTACTCTGAGTATAGATGGCTCTTACATTTTTTTATTTTTAAAAATTCCAAATATTATATCTTATTGTCTCAGGAATAAAAGGAATGCGGTCAGAGAAATTTCGTTGGAAAGTATGAGAGACTAAAGCTATGATGCTAGGCAGAGGTCAAAAGAGCCTAACGGGATATGACAGGGTAGACAAGCAAGATAAAACAATACAGAATAGCACTGGATACGTCAAGCCAGTATCTAACTGTACTGGTCATTCCTCTGGGAAACACATTTCAAAGTGGTTAGTAAAGAGTAGGATTCCCCTTTTGGCTGCCTTTCTTCACCCCTACAACTTCCAGATTAAAAAAGCTACCCTATCAACCTTCCTTCTTTCTATCTCCAATGTTGCCCAACATAGTTCATGTGAGTATGGTTGCCATTGCAAATTGACTACTCAGTAGTAAAACCTCTTAGCTCGGTTTATTCATGATTACCTAACACCAGACTGGGATGCATCTTACAGTAGATCTCCATTGCTGTGTGCCTCATAGAGGGCACCATTGTTATCCAGGAAATATTGAGACAGTGACGGACCCTGTAAGCAGAGGCTGAGGGAGGGGAAACAGGCACCAAACCACTATTTCATTTGAGGAGTAGCATTATGAGGGCATAACTATAGCTGGGAAACCTTGAAAAAGGCAATATGTTAAAGGAAGTGAGCAGTAATACTTTATTTATTGGACAGTTTTATGTAGGTATCAAAGCAATTGGATTCTTGGGAAGAAAGAGATGAAGCTTAAATGCCCAGAATTGCAAGACCTCTTATCTGGTTAGTCAAAATATTAACGGAACTGTTTATGGCTGTGTAGTGAAAATGGGTTTCAATTCTCTAATGTGGTGACTCTTATAATTTGTCCTAACACCGTCTTTCTCTTCTGCCCTGCCTCTCCCCACCCTTCTTCCTCCTCTCTAACCCTCCCTCCCACACCTGGTGCATGGTTAACTCTCAAACTGCATTCTGAACCCTAGAGACTCATCTAGCATGTTCTGCTACTTGCAGTATCTAGCTAGCTTGACTTGTTTCTCCTGGAGAAGAGACTGAATATATTTAAAGAGAGTTATTAGAATTACCAGTTCATTCACATAGAATAAAAAGCCATTAGATAGCACATTTTCATTTCTTCAGTTAGGAAGAAAGCATGGGCATGCTAAGTGAGCATTAACAGTAATTCCCACACCCCTTCTGTTCAGATACATTTTAAATATGAAATGAACAACTCTTTCCTATAGAGCGCAGACATTAAAAATCAGTAATCAGTTTGCTTTTATCTATGCTACACAAATAAAGCTGGAAGATTTCACTTTTCTTTATAAGAACTTTTCTTTTTCCTAGATACAAATTGTTTCTTTGAAGCTGGTCTTTTTGGTCTGTAGTGGAAAAGAGGCTTCCAGTGCCCCCGAAAATACAGTCATTTCTCCCTATTTCCAATGTTATAGCAAAGAGTGCCTTGAAGTTGAGTGGTTTGTAGTTGCTAAGCATGAGCCAGGGGCCAGGTCCTTGAGTGACCTGCAGTGGTGGTGAAGGCTGCAGCAATGGCCATGTATTGATGGAAATATTTCAGAGGAGCAAGTCAGGACTCTCCAGTTCCAGGGAGCTTCCTGTCAATAAGGGTTTATTAACTCTTTTATGGGCTTGGTGCTGGTGCTTTAAAAAAAATAAAGACAAATGGTTTGCTGATATCTATGGATGAATACCCTTTTCTTAATATAATGGAGGAGTAGTGGGGAGGTGCAAAGGGGAAGTGGAAGGGAGGGATTGGGAGAAGAGGAGGGAGGAGAAACTGTGGTCCTGATGTAAAATAGATCAATATTAAAAACAAACAAACAAAAGAAAGGCAAATTCCTAGAACCTTGCTCAAAACATTCCATATGGATACAGCTTTCATAAGAGCAATTAAAGAGAAGTATCATATGCAGTGGGAAGATTCAACTGAATACTTAGTCATGAGTAAAATAACAAGCAGAAGATATTTAAATAAATCATCTCAAAATTATTCAGTGCTGGTTTGGTCTTTGAGTGTGCTGTGTTGAGTAGAATCTCATTTGCTCATTGAATAATTATGCATGCACAGATTTATTCTCGGTCATTATTTTGCAATGCTGTTTTGGTGAGCCCAAGAGACTTCCAAGACAAGTACTCCTGGGCCTAATGCTGGGGGCAGGAATGGCTACCGGGAACATTAATGGTGTTAAGTGAAAGCTCAGGCCTCAAAAGCCAGAATGGAACAAACTGTGAGTTTGGGAGAAGGGGAATTATTCTAGGAATAAAATGAAGAGAAAGAAAGAGACATATGACTAGATTCCTAAGCTGGAGCTGGACGCTCTTGGTGGGTTTAGGCAGGGTGGAGGATAGGACAGAACAGAGCACTCAGCAGTGGGGAAATGAGAGTCTAGGCTTGTAGTATTAGGAGCAGTGGGGCTGCGTCCCCAACACCCCAGCTGCCTGCTTAGCTTATGCCCAAAATAACAACACACAAACTGTATTCATTTAATCACTGCTTGGCCCATTTCTATCTAGCCTCTTCTAGGCTAATTCTCACATATTAATTTAGCCCATTTCTAATCATCTGTGTAGTGCCCCTAGGTGCGCTTACTGGGAAGATTCTAGCCTATGTCCATCCTGGGTCGGAGCTTCATTGCGTGCGTCTGCCTGGGAGCTGGGAGCATGGTATCTCTCTGAGGAGTCTGCTCAGGAGAGGAGAGCTGTGGAGTCTGAGCTCACTTCCTCTTCCTCCCAGCGTTCTGTTCTGTTTACTCCTCCCACCTATCTTCTAACCAATGAGGGTCAAGCAGTTTCTTTTTATTTAACCAATGACCTTCCTCCATCATAGGCTTACACTCACTCTTTCTTCATGGGTCTCTCTGGAGGTTATTGGTCAACCTATGCTGGTGACAACTCACCTCTCTAGCTTCAATCCCAAGGTAGAGAGACAAACACAGGGTTTGGGTAGCACCCTGCTTTTGCTATTCTGCCTCCCTCTCAGTGTCTTTGGGTGCAGGTTATCTGTTTGCTTAGAAAAGAGCTTGAAGAAGGGAAAGGCAAATCTAGACTACTGACATTCATAGAAACATGCTACAAAGTAGGTATTGTTACTGGTTTTCAGACACTGGTAACTCTCAAATTAGTCCTAGCCCAGAGAGCTCTATATGATATCACTATTTTATGAATGTTATGGTGCCTACATTATAGTATGCCATACCTGACCTCCTTCACCCCTAAAAGTTATTGAGTAGCACCACAATGTTCAACGATACAGACTAAAGAAAGGAAAGGGTCATTCCAGAGTCCTCTTTCTTCTTTCTTTATTTCAAATGTCATGGAGCTCATCAACTCAACTCATAAATACTATTAATTTTCTTTTATACTATCCAACTTCTGTTAAGTTATATAATATTTATTTAACATTTTCTCTGTATTTATCTTAACTTTTAAAACTGGTTTATATCCTTTTTTATAATGATTGTGAAGTATATTTTTGCACCATATCTACTCATACTGATATAGTAAATATTTGCTTACACACTAAGAACTGATATTGATGTTGAGTTAAATAAAAATCACAATACTGAATGTATTGAGAATGTGGATAGTGTATCTGTAAGCTTTCAAGTCAAGATTTTTTTTTCTGTGATATACATGTGTTTGGTGAATCAATGAGCACTATTATATAAATGTTAACTGGTAATATGAATATATAATCTTGCACGAGGGTATTGTGAACTCTAGAAGTAAAAATAATAAAATAATAAAGGTATCCAAGGACTAATTGATATTTGAATTTATGTAACTCTTCTAATCAAGTGAATTCATAGATGGCTTTCTATAATATTTGCTATACTTAGTCAATTAGACAGAAAAGGCATTGATTAAACAAATTCTTACGATTTCAATGATTGCTGATTTAAGGATTTATGGAATTGGTGGTCAGAAGCTGTGTTAGCAAAGCTTTAGTTTTTTGTGGAAGAAACTAGTAATTACTCTTCTTCCTTATAATGGCATTCAATTTTTTTGTTTCATCAAAGTTATCTTTGCTTTACCCACTCACCTAGGTTTATTTTTGTTGTTGCTTTAGTATTTATTGAGCTTTCTGTATGGGCCAAGTCTGAGACCAGGCACATTGTTGATACCATGTCAAGATATGGTTCCTGTTCTCCAACGTAAACCTAAGAAAGCAAAATCTTCCAAAGAGAAGCAAGGGCATGGTCCTGCCTGTTAAAAATGAAACTGTGAAAATTTTTCTGCAAAAGAAAAGACTAAAGTTGTTTAAGTTACTGTGCCATCTCACAGTGATGTTTGTTCATTCTTCTTCTTTGGTCCCAGATCTATTTTGATATATACAACATTTGGGTGAAAACTACAAACTTGGATAAAAGATGCATCTATCACATCTCTGCTTAATATTTATACAAAATGTTAGAGAGAGAGGAATTCAGAAAATTATAGAAAATATAAATGTAATTATTTTAATCTATTAAGAAGAAAGGGAAAATGTGTGGTTTGCAGACATTTTGGGAGTAATTGGTCATAAAGATATAAATGATTCTCTATATTCTCTATGACCTATCATGCTTGCTTTCTTTAAAGTCAGCACCTAGGTTGCTTTCTTTGTTTTGTTTTAACTGGGTTAGTTGGATGACACCTGTTTTCCATTATGAGGATGGAGATAGTCCTGCTTGTACTGGGTTATGACCAACTCCTTGCCAGCAGGCATGGCAATACCAGAAAGTGGCACTTCCCATTGTGTGTGTGTGTGTGTGTGTGTGTGTGTGTGTGTGTGTGTGAGAGAGAGAGAGAGAGAGAGAGAGAGAGAAAGAGAGAGAGAGAGAGAGAGAGAGAGAGAGAGAGAGAGAGAGAAGCATAAGGTATTAATCCTTGGCAACTGAGTAATTGCTTTTTATATCCACACAACCCATACTCTTTTCCAAAATATTTTATGAATTCAATTTCTGTAATTGCTCATGTGATTGTCTCAGTTTCAAGTACCGTGTGATTAATAGTTTGGTCTCTGCTCTAAGAAGTCTTTATTTGGTAGTAAGACAGCAAAACCAGTACAGCCTAAAGTTTTTCCTGGTGAAAGAAGAATATGTATTGTAATTGCCTCTCTACAGACATGTAATTTCTAAGAAAAGCTATACCATATGGTAATTTCTGCTTCAGAATATGTAACCACAGGCAGTTCCCAACCAAAAATGTATTCTGACTTCACAAGTCATCACTTATATCCTTCTATAACTGAATCTTCTAAAAGCCAGTAGACATGGTCTATGATATAATCCCATTTCTATGATGATGCATGAAAACAATGGGAAATATTGGAATCTGGATATTTACTTCTTTATGTTTAGACCAAAACATATCTTTCTTTAGAAGCAAAGCTGATTAGAAGAGTATAGACTAAAATAAAGGCATTAAGTAATCACGTTCATGGTGGGGTTGACAGAGTATTCATGGTAATGCAAAGTGCTCTTCTTCATGAAAATTGTTTAATACAGTCACCTGCAATCAGACAGCTTGTGAGTTGTACAAGTATTATTATTGTTCTCTATGGTTGGTAAATAGGACACTCAATAGTCATGGTGAGCAACGATGACTAGAAAACTCCTTTGGTTAATTCCACTCATTGGCTTTACTCACATCACTTAAGGTTACTCAAATGTACTCCCCTGATTCACCACTTAAGTAGTAGAGAAAATGATTGACGTCTGTAGGGCAACTCACCTTTCCATTTGCTTGATAGTCTAGTGAATGTTTATATAATTTACACATATACAAAACCAATACGGGTTTATAATACATTCATGTTCATTCTATGGAATCCACTTACAAGACTTTTCCTTAAATCTTTTTTTAATAAATTTTTTATTTATATATTTTTATGTACTCTGCATGCACACCTACAGGCCAGAAGAGGGCATCAGATCCTAATACAGATGGTTGTAGCCACCATGTGGGTGCTAGGAATTGAACTCAGGATCTCTGGAAGAGCAGCCAGTGCTCTTAACCTCTGAGTCATCTCTCCAGCCCTCTTCCTTAAATCTAAAAGTCACCAAACCACAATTACTTTCCAAGTCTTTTTCTACCTATCCTCTTTTGCCACAAATCACTGATCCAAATTTAAAAATATCTCTTCTCTCATAAGTGGGCAGTGGTATGCGTCATTCATTTTCTTTGTATTCTGATAGTTTCTTTTACAGTATCCTCTGAATCATCCAAATTGAAGGATTTGGATCTATTT
This sequence comes from Microtus oregoni, assembly GCF_018167655.1. Classification (NCBI taxonomy): domain Eukaryota; kingdom Metazoa; phylum Chordata; class Mammalia; order Rodentia; family Cricetidae; genus Microtus; species Microtus oregoni. The sequence goes on from NW_024543060.1 coordinate 24,920,370, forward strand.
TTCTATTCACAATGCTTCTGTTTAAGAAGCGTGTTAATTTAGTGACTATAGTAATTTGTTGTTTGGTTTAGTTATTTCCTATTGCTATGTTAATGGCTAAATATAGGAAGGTACATGTTTCAAAACTGTTTCCTAAAGTTTTTGAGTACATTTCTTTGAAAGGTAGCCACTCCAAGGTTGTCCATGCTCTGGTGGGTGACCCCATGTCCATGTGCATACGGACAGCAGTGATTGAACTCAATGAGTTAAATAAATAAATAGACCATAAAATAAATCTCATTTATTTATTTATTTTATAATCTCATGTGTGTCCAAAGTTTCTTAGTCTCTGCATATTGTCCAGTTGGAGCTCTTTGTATTAATTCCCATCTATTATAAGAAGAAACTTTTATTGTGAGGGTGAGTACTGCATTGAAACCCTCCCTTCAACACTCAGGTAAATAAGAGCCAGAGCTGAAAGGTTGTAAGAGCCAGAGGGGATGAATTGAAACACTTTCCAGACACAACAGGATTGATATACATATGAATTCACAGAGACTGCAACAACAAGCAGATGTCCTGCAAAGGATCAAATCTGACAAAAATCCTAGCGCTGAAAAGAGGAAGTGGACACAAACCCTCATCCCTAATCAAGAAACAACTTACAATGGGAATGGTAAAACCAGTTTTCTCTAATGGAGTGTGACTGGGTACATCAACCACATTCCAGGAAAATCCCTCCAACACAAAACAGACTTCATGTTTTGTGTGTGTGTGTGTGTGTGTGTGTGTGTGTGTGTGTGTATGTGTGTATGTGTGGGTAAACTTTTTGCTTCTTTTTGGGTTTTTTGTCTTTTTTTTTTCTTTTTGATTTTTATTGAGCTCTACATTTTTCTCTGCTTGCCTCCCTGCCTCTTTCCTTCTCCTCCAGCCCTTCTCCAAGGTCCCCATACTCAGGAGAGCTTGTCTTTTTCTACTTTCCATGTAGGATTCGGTCTATGTAAGTCTCTCTTAGTGTCCTCATTGTTGTCTAAGTTTTTTGGGATTGTGGTTTATAGGGCTGTTCTTTTTTTTTTTTTTTTTTTTTGCTTTATGTTTAAAAAGTCACCTATGATTGAGTACATGTGATAATTGTCTTTCTGTGTCTGGGTTACCTCACTCAAAAAAATGTTCTCTAGCTCCATCCATGTTCCTGCAAAATTCAAGATGTCGTTATACTTTTCTGCTGTGTGGTACTCCATTGTGTAAATGTACCACATTTTCCTTATCCATTCTTTGGTCGAGGGGCATTTAGGTTGTTTCCAAGTTCTGGCTATGACAAACAATGCTGCTATGAACATAGTTGAGCACATGTCCTTGTGGCACCGTTGAATACCCTTTGGATATATACCCAAAAGTGGTATTACTGGGTCTTGAGGAAGGTTGTTTCCTAATTTTCTGAGAAATTGCCACATTGACATCCAAAGGGGGCTGTACCAGCTTGCATTCCCACCAACAATGCAGAAGTGTTCCCTTTTCCCCACAAACTCTCCAGCATAAGTTGTCATCAATGTTTTGATCTTGGCCATTCTTACAGGTGTAAGATTTCCATCTCAGAGTTGTTTTGATTTGCATTTCAGACTAAGGATGTTGAACATTTTCTTAAGTGACTTTCAGGCATTTTAGATCCCTCTGTTGAGAGTTCTCTATTTAAGTCTGTACTTCATTTTTTATTGGATTATTTATTCTTTTGATGACGAATTTCTTGAGTTCTTTGTATATTTTGGAGATAAAACTTCCGTCTGATGTGGGGCTAATAAAGATCTTTTCCCATTCTGTAGGCTGTCGATTTTGTCTTGTTGACTGTGTCCTTTGCTTTACAGAAGCTTTTCAGTTTCAGGATGTCCCACTTATTAAGTGTTTCTCTCAGTGTCTGTGCTGCTGGGGTTATATTTTGGAAGTGGACTCCTGTGCCAATGCATTCAAGTGTATTTCCCACTTTCTCTTCTATAAGGTTCAGTGTGGCTGGCTTTATGTTGAGGTCTTTGATTCATTTGGACTTGAAATTTGTTCATGGTGATAGATATGGGTCTATATTCATTTTTCTACATGTTCATATCCAGTTATGCCAGCACCATTTGTTAAATATGCTTTCTTTTTTCATTTGATATTTTTTGCTTCTTTGTCAAAAATCAGGTGTTTGAAAGTGTGTGGGTTAGAATACCCAAACATTATTTTTTCTTTCTATGAATTTTAGTTTGTTTTTGTTTTTTGGAAAAGGGAGCAAAAGACTGTGTACATGTAAGTGAGAGAACATATGAAGAACTTGGGAGGGCAGGAGGTGGGTGGGATATGAGAAGAGGTGGGAAGTGAAAAAGATGATCAAATTATATTATGTGAACAATTTTTTAATAAAACAGTTACAACAGAACATGAAGTTACAAGGAGATATGTTGAGATTCTGGGGAAAATTGAAGGTGAGGGAGTGGGGGTTGATATGATATGTATAAAATTTTCAAAGAATAAATTATTTTTTATTTTAAAAGAATGCAATAGATTTTTTGACTTAAAATCCATTGAACTCTGCCTTATTTTAGAAAGAATTTGAGAAACTGACTTTTCTTTTAGACATCTTACAACTTCAACTTTAGAATATGTTAGAAAACTTTGGCAGAACAAGCACAGCAAAATGACCTCTGTTTTCTTCAAGGATAAGTTATATGTCAAATAAAATGTCTGAGCATATGACAACATCTTGCAGAGAAATCTTGACCTGCAGTATGTAATATGCTGTGGTCATGGGGAAATGTTCTACTTGGTATGAGTTTTCTTATTTGTCAAGAACATGACAACTACTACTTGTAAAACCCACCAGTTGGATGCGTATTCTGAATAATTGACATTAGTTCGAAGGCATTGCATCATCAACTCGAGTATGAATTTGAGCAAAATACAGATGGAGACTTTTAATCTGATCTAGATCATCTCATCCTAGTGGTATCTGTTTTCTGTTTATTGGGTTATGTAGACGTTTGAGAATGCTAGCGAACTTATAGAGAAAAGGGATACCATTGAAAATACATTCTCTTTGGATATGGACCTTCATTTATAAAACATCCCGATAAACTGAACATGTAGATGGAAGCTTCTGTCTTGCTTAGTCCTGCAACTGTTCTGTCCTAAAGAAACACACAGAGGCGCCATTTGAAAACAGAGACTGTACTTTTGTTTGCTGGTTACCCAGACCCAAATAATCACACAGAAACTACATTAATTACAACACTGTTTGGCCAAGGGCTCAGGTTTATTTCTAGTTAGTTCTTGCATCTTAAATTAACTCATTTCTATTAGTCTACGTATTGCCTCCTGGCAGTGGCATTACCTCATTTTCTCCAGATCTTGTCTCTTGGTGACTAGCTGGCATCTGCTTGACTCCACCTACTCTCTCTGTATGTCTCTGTTCAGATTTCCCACCTAGCTTTCCTCTGCTAAGCCATTGGTTGAAACGGCTTTATTCATCAACCATTAAAAGCAACACATATACAGAAGGACATCCCACATTGTGAGCAGACTGACTGTTGTTAGAGTATGAATTTCTTTAATTTTATAAATACTAGAGGGCTCAAAAGATACATTTTCAAGTAATGAAGTAAATTTACACTAATGAAATAAGTTTCACTGAAATCAGTTCAACTCAGATATATAGAAAATGAGATAAATAGCATACAATTCATTCTGGTGAAAATTAATTGAGGTCTCTTAAATATAGAGTAGTTCATAAGCAATTGGTAAATGGAGAAGGGAAGACTAGGTCACAAAAATATGGGAAGTGTCTTATGTCTCAACATGTTAATATTATGCCCCCAAACTTCTTTTCACAATCAAGAAGGAAAGTTCAGAAATTAGAAAGGTTTTAATGAAATAGCTAAATATCCTCTTTCTTGCTAGAAAGAACCTTTGTGTATAGTGGCTCTGAGAAATATGATGGTTCTCTTTAGATGATGTGTATTGGGTGTGACAAAGCTACAACTGTCAAAGTAGTATCCAGAGTATAGTTCTTCCACAGTAAAACAGCCATAGAAGATCTCTGTAGATCGACTTTTTAAATTTTCCTGTGATTGGGCTCTCTTAGAACTGAATCTGGTAATGATCAGTATCTCCAAATAGATTTACTCAAATCAAAAGGAATGTGATTGCAAAGGCAAAACTGAAGATGATTTTTAAGAACAGAGCCACAGGAGGCTTAATTTTGCCAGTGGACTTCTTAGGAGTATGGTTGGAAGGTTTTGTCTTCTTTTTATAGAGTTCTATGGTCTTTGCTTGATATGCAGTTATCCTGTTGATCCCTAAATCTCAGCTCATGAAGCTATTAAGGAAGGTGTATGTGATGGCTAACTTAATTTTCCAGTTGACCACTCTAAGGAATATTTAAGTAACCAATAAAGCATTATCTTTGTGGGTCTTTAGGGATAAGTATCTGAAGTGGTAAACTAAGGCAGAGGTAAACTAAGACTGTTTTGGAAAAGATGTCTATTTTGCTGTGTCTTGTCATGGGATATTATCACCACCACTTATCAGGCATTTGGACTGTGTCTGAAAAATAGTATGTCATGGAACTTTTCATTTTTTATAACAAGATGAAACAATTCTCATAATCTCTTTTCTGTAGAGATGTGTAATATGGACACAAATTTGCAGAGATTTGTTGTAAGAACACATTGATCGAGACTTATCTTGCATATTATTATGTAGAAATATTGTGCTTATGTATGTCAAAGTGCCTTATAAGGTTTAAATAATTTTATTTTCTTATTAAAATACAAGAGCAATCTTCTTTACAATCTCTCACCTTTTTGATTACTTTTTTGGATTCTTTTTATCAATGCTTAGGATTCTGTCTTTGTGGCATAGTCTTCTGATATTTCAAGTCCCACTCCTAATGACACACCTCCTCAACAAGGCCACAGCCATCTTTAACTCAGCCCCAACCAAATCTGGATGGACTGCTTCCTTTGTTCTTTCATTCCTTCGTCCCTTGCTTCCTTTCTTCCTTCCTTCAATTTTCTTTTTTTCTCTCTCCTTTCTCCTCCTCCTCTCCTCCTCCTCCTCCTCTTCCTTCTTCATTACTTACAAAGTTAGCTGAGACTTTCTTGGATATCCATGGTCACTGTACTTCTGTGTTTGTGCTGTCCTACGTCCTCTTTCTCTTTTGTGGAAGTTGAGTGACAGACTTCCTGTATGACAGTCTCATCATAAGCTTTCTGAGAAACTCAGTATGCAATATCCCCTGCCCTGTAAAATAACCTAGATGGCCGCAGAACACAGCCTTCAATTAGTCAATTTTTTCCTCCATTTGACCAAGTTTTGGGGTCGACAGAGTAAAACTGAAGAATTCAATCGATATGATCTTACTTTCTTCTTTTCCTGCATGAGTACTCCCATGTCTAAAGAAACTGTGACAACACAAAGGACATAAAGGATTCTCTAAGTCCATGATTGTTAGCAATGGCATTTCTTTGTAGGTAGAGGAGGCATGTTTGCATCACTAATTTATAGTCATGGGTATAGCAACATTTTGGTCAGTGACAAGCCACTGTACAACGATACTCTCATAAAATTATAGTAGTGCTAAGTGCTGTTTCTTAGTAGCATTGTAACCTCACACTTCATCACTCATGGGTGTTTTGTTAGTGTTTGTGTAAGCTAGCTATTTCCCAATGTATTAGAAAATTATCTGTCACTCATCTTCAACAAACTTTGATGACTACCAGTCATTTTTGAACTTGATTCAGATGGATTTCCACGTGAACATAATGTCAAAAACAAAACCATGATGCTGCCCTTGTATTCCCCACCTCCAGAAGAACAAAGAACTATGCTGATGTCTTAGTTGATTGGTGGGTTGGTGAAGTAAATCATAACTTCTACATTTTTGAAATTCCTGCTGTGTTTAAGATTACTTTCATTAAAAGAAGGTTGACTTTAAAAAAGGAAAGCCATTCTGTTGTTTTCTGGATAGCGGATGTGCTCCATTCTAAAACACTTGAACACACACATTAAAAAGCGATGCTTTCCTTTCTTTTGATTTCTTTCCAAGCCAAGCCTCAGGTGGCAATTTACCATCTGTGTGTGCAGGTGTACCTGAGTGTGGCACTCAGACAGTTCCTCCCGTAACGAGCTGCAGAGACACTTGGATATGTCTATCAATTTCTCTTAGGGTGCTGGTTATTTCTATCTATTGCTAGAAGGCAAAATTATCTTGTTATATTTATTAATTGCCTAGGCAATGATTTAAGAATATATTCATGCCCTTTCCATTATTCCTACAAAAATGATACATGATTTTTAATATTGCTTCAGTGTAAGGCAATTACTTTGTTACTTTGTTAACATGATTACTGAAATTAATATTCATTTCCTTTATAATTTAATCTATCATGAAAATGGACTTCATGCTAGATCTACTATCATAGTTTCCTTCAGGGCTATGTAATTTCAGTATGACATTTCTCCTTTATCTTTTCAACGGCTTTGTATCAACCAGTCATCAATAAATCTTCATCAAGAGGCATTCCTAGGGAAGTGAGAAGTTTGAACTTTTCATAAATTTTAGTTTTACATGATAAAAGCCCAAGCTCAATGATTGCTGCCATCTTAGGCTTGGGGAGATGTCTTAGAAGAATCATGACCTAAGGCTGAGCTTGGGTGACTTACAAATTTGAAAGATTCCATCAATGAGTCAAAACTAAAGATCTTCTTACTTGCTCTTATAGAGTAGTCTAAATAGCATAATTCATTAGCTACAACTCGTATTCTTGCTTTGTTTTCCCCCCTTTCAATCCAGCAGTTTGACACTCAGTATATCCACATAAGCCAGGTTATAGACATCCTCCCTGCCCATCAACTGCCATGACTTGATAAGTTTTGATTGACAACACATCCTTGCAATGGAGAAGGGCTTGCCCTGAGACATCAAGGAGAATGTTCTTTTTGATGCATTTTATTCATTCTGGGGGTACTTTATCTCTTTGAATATGCGGAATGTGATTCTTCTGTTATATTTTTAAGAGTCACAGTTGGCAAGTCTTTACTGGGACAGTTCCGTTTTCTATTTAAAGGTGCTGAGGCTTCTGGAACTTGATAAGCTTTTGTATATAAAATAGATAAATAAATGCTTCATACAATCCAAGGTCCTTCTTATAAAAAGTGAAATATCTTCAACTCTGTTGATTTCTGCCAGCACAAAGGCCCCTGAATCTCATCATCCAGCTGAATAAAAGAGAGAGAGAAAGAAGCAAGTAACCAAAATCAAGTTTTGTCCTTGGCTGGGTAATAGGTTTAATGAATAAGTTGTTTATTTCCAAAAGCACCACTTTGATGACCATAGGAACACATTGTAACATTTTTTTATGGAATCCCAAAAATGATTGTGCTGGTTGTTGACCTAGGTTATTATTATTATTAATAACAAGAACTTTAACCAAAATATAACATGTATATAGCAGAAATTGTAATCAGTTTGTTTTTGAGGGGATACAGAATTGCTTAATGTCCTATCAAGTGGGAGTTGTATTAAGACAGAGGGTATTCCTAGATTTTACCCAATCCAGACCCCTGGTATTATCTTGTTGGCTTGCATCAGGCTTTTATTGTTTGAAAAGAGAAACAAATAGAAGGTCACCAAAGACGAACCCAAGTTTTGAATATGCCAGATTTTTGTAGCTCTGCTGTAGCAACCTGGGAGTCTGAAGAAATTAGAAATTGAAGGAGAGAAAATGTAATTACATCTCTGTGGGATTGTGAGCCCGTTAGATTAGCTGAGATTTCACATTTTAAATTCAAACCTTCTATGAGGCAGGCATTTAGACATTCTTACAATAACAAATTTCCGCAGAACACGGTACTTGTGAAAATTGTATCACTATTGTTTTCTTCCTTTCTTAAAGTCTTCAGTTGACTAGCAGACATAAAGCTTCAGTTAATGTCCATTTTCATGATGTCTTTAAATTTTAAACAGTGTCTTTTATCACAAAGTTATGAATCGCATTTAAATTTAAATTGTCAGTGATCCACTGAAATGTGTTAAAAATGTTGATATCATAGAGAAAGGAAGATAATGCAGCAGAGACTTATTTCAGGAGGTAGGCATGTAAGAGGGAGCAGGCTTCTTAGTGTGTGCTAATTATAGTGGTCAATCCAACCAGACAACCACAGAGTCTCAAGCACTGGCTCTCAATAGGAAAGTACAGCATCTGGCATTGGGTATTGCTTCAAATGTGAGCCAACCACAGTGATGTGGGGGTCGGGCATGGGGAATTTTCTTTGCGGAATGTTCAGAGCCATAAAGAAACTCAATGAGAGCTATTAACCTTCGGAATGGCTTAACAATGGCACATAATTCAACCTTGCTTTGTGTTACTCTCACAAAAAATACCATAAAACAATTTGCATGTGTCGAAGGAAAAGAGAAGAAAGATACAAAGGGAAAGAAAAACGAAACGTGGGTAGAAAAATTTTAAAGTGAGGTTTAAAAATACATGTAAAGCTGGCAGAAAGAAGTTAATATTCACTGCGAAGCCCTGAGTTCGTTTTTTACACAGGGGCATGGAGCTGCTTTGAAGGTTGAAACCCAAAGGCTGAGAAATAGGAAGCCACCTAGAGGGGCATGATGGCAGAGTTAATCACATCACCCTGACTCAGTCCCGGTCGTGGAAGTCTTAGCAGGTTTTATAAGTGCAGTTCAAAATCCATCTGAACATTATGCAAGGATTTCAGAGCCTGTACTGAGGAAATGAATATAGCCGAATAGATGGGAGTGCAGATTATTTTCAAAGTCATTTACAATGTCACATATGCAAACAAAAAAGAAGCAAAGAAATGCTGCCTAGGAAATCAGATGATTTGTATGGTGTATGTATGTATTTGCATATATATGTATTTATTTGTTTTAATAATTCACAATGGTTTCAGATCTGGCAGTCACTATGTTGATAGAACTTTTGGAAATAGAATTAGGCAAGCCTGGCCCAGGTGAGAATGAAATTGGTAAAGGCCTTTGCTTTCTTGTCTCCATATTCTGGTCACATACTGCCTGTGTGGATTTTGTTGTCAAGTGTCCAGTGTTTACTTGTTTTCAGGCCTTCCTTTGTTATCAGTTGTAGGGATTGTCTTCCCGCCCTCCTTATGTTTGAGCCTGTTTGGTTCATTCACTCACTCTATTCTTCCACCCATAAAATGAAAAAAATACTTCTCTACATCCCTCCTTTTTTTTCCTTTATGCTCACATGCACCTGCTTATATGAATTCCCTCATCTCTTTTGTTTCAGAAATTCTATGCAATTGTTAAGCTGGATGCTTTGATATATCAGTCCACTAATGATATTTTTGCATATTAATGGTGTTCATTTTTTTCTACAGAATTTCAGAAGATTTTCTTATTCTCAAATTATGGTAAAATGTCAATCTTTGCTTCAGTAAAGAATATGGTTTTGAGCAGAATAAGATGAGGACATAGCCTCTAGTCACGCACGGTAGATAATCTTATTCATAGGATTAGGCCAGTAAGTATTCCTTTAGAGTATATATCTTGGAATTTGCTCTTTGATTTTTCCCACATTTGATGTAGGAAAGATAGAAGAGGAGGGGGAGGGGAGGTGGAGGAAGCTACAGTTATACAGGATATGAGAAACAAGATAGAACTATGAAATGTTTTTGTTTTTTTTTTTTTAAAATCAGTTTAGATGACCTCTAACTTTTCTCCTAGCTTATTGAAATGTACTTATTGGGTGTGTGTCTCTGCATGTGTGTGTGTCTGGGTGTGGAGGACATCCTGGGTGTCATTCTTCAGGAGTTACTTACTTTGTTTCTGAGATAGGGTCTCTTGCTTGCCTGGAGTTCACCAAGTAGGCTGGAATGCTGACCAGCAAGGCCTAGGCCTTCACCTGACTCAGTCCCCCAGCACTGGGGTCACAGTTGCATGCTACCACCCCTGGACTCTTGTGTGGAATCTGGGGCTTAAACTCAAATCTTCATGCTTGGGAGATAAGAACTTCACCAGCTAAGTTATCTTCCAAGTGTGGGTTGTGCTCTGCCTCCCTCTGAGAAATAAAACTGGGATTCAGCCACTCAACTGCATTATCAAGGCTAGCTATTCTGGGATCATACTGGCTTCATTTTCTGACATATCCTCTCAATGCTATGACTCGAATTCCTGTCAGTTTCTGGGTTTCTGGAATTTAAGATCAACCAAGTTCTTTAATGAATATTTTATATATTAGAGGGGAAAAAAACCCTTACAAGAAGAGGTTGCCATTCCTGTTGACCTAAGGAGAGATTCTTAGAATATGGACTGTGGTGTTAGAAGTTCAGGGGCTTGTTTGGGAGAAAGTTGGATTCGTGTTTCTCTACGTGCTAGCTGAACTGAGTGCTCATCCTCTTAAAGATTCTTTTATACTGGGGCGAGGAGGGGGTGTCTTGGATTTGTCTTAAATTCTTATTTTCTTTTTCAGGTCTTTCCTGTACTCCCTGTGTGTCTCTCATTCTTTGTGATGAGCCCAGAGGATGCTTCGTAGCAGAGTCTCTCCGAACTCTAGGACAGGCTGATTTTCCTCCCGTAGCATTCACAGCCTGTGCTTCTTCTAAACAGCAGCTCTTTTAAGGACACTTGCAAGTCCTCTAGATTAGCTCTGGGAAAACAAATCTGCATAAAATACCCACTGTCATAATCTTAACTGCCCCCTCAACAACTTTCTATTTTTCTCCAAGGCAGAGAAATAGTCTGCTGATTTTTCCTTTGGCACAGAGTGTATTGTCAGATACCCAAATGACTCCAGGATGCTCCAATTCTCACTTTGTGGGGGATAATTCCTGGACCCCGGGGAGCTTGGCAAACCCCTCCAGTTTATATTTACTTGCTTGGGTACCACAGCACATAACGAATCAAGTCTCTGGAGCAGCTCTGGATTTCTCCAAGTTCCCTGAGGTAATAATGCAAAGTAAACTCCAATAAAAATCATGGGTTATACACATAAGAACAGCTTAAATCCATGCTTCATTTAAGCTCATTGTGATGAGCGGATCTTTGGCTCTTTGTTGCCTTTTCTCTGTGGGCTAAAAGATTGGCGTTCATTTCAGGAGAGCATAATTTGTTCTTCAAGGGAAGACAGTTAAATGCTAAACAAAATTGCATTCTAAGGAATGACAAGGGAGTTAGGTCTTGGATTCCTCCCCCTCCCTCCCACCTGGCCATGTGTATTTCTTAGTGTCTAATTCTTCAGACCTGAGAGGTGAGAAGGGTCTCATAAGGGACAGGTCTGTGGTAAGAAACCATGCATCCTCTATCTGTGATGTCTGACTAGGATTTCTCTGAGGCCCCCAGGATACCACATAGCATTCTTAAAAGAAGCATAATTCAAACTTACCACACTGATGAAAAGATTAGGAAATAACATAATTTGATGTAATTTTGCAATTTGATGGTCAGATTAACTGTATTGTTAAAGGACTTCAAAAGCTTTTCCGTGAATGTCCATACATATTAGGCATTGTCCTCCCTAGTTCCTTTCTTTGTCAGCCACTAATAACTGTGCATCTAAGGTTCAGTCCTGTCTGTGCCCTGGGTTCATGTTACGGAAGACAGGAACTATGTATCAGTAGCCGTCCTTATCTGTACCAGCAGGTGGAGTTTGTGACCCTGCCACACACACACACAGAGTGAAAATTAGACTCAACTTCTGACATGCCACAGAAACAGCTTCAAGCTATGACATCTGATTGGCACCCTCTGTTCTAATCTTTCCCAGGTGTCAGGCAATGCCGGTTAAGCTCTGGCTTTATTTATTTTCATACTCCAGAGGCAAGTGATGAATCAGAACTCATTATCACTTCTGATAGCCAAACTCAGGTGCCTATTTTTCTAAAAATAGGGGAGAGTGACTATGACATGCCATCTTTTGGATACCCCACAGCCATTGAAATAATAACTCAAAGAAGATGCTGTTACTGTCATCGGGCCTGTGTGAGACAGTCAGCTGTGGATGTGGGGAGAGCCCACGGAACTCCATCTGCTAAACTCTTGGCTAAGGACAGATTCCGGGAGAGAGAAATTCATGGTCTTTAGTTGTCTACTCACAGGTGCATGCATGACGCTCCAGTGGATAGTTCCAAACCCACAGTCACACAGACAGCTTTGCTTATACATAGGGGACCACAAAACAAAGTAAAAAGACAAGAATGTGGGAAAGAGAATCTTAGAAAGGAAGCTGAACTGACAGAGGTTGGAGGGGGATGTGAGATGATGCGTTGGGGATGGTAACCAGAATACAGTTTATATATGTAAGAAATGGTCAAAGAACAAACAGTTTGGTATTAATAATGACTCAGAACTCTTAACACCCTGGTCTGGTATGACATGGGATTCATTTTTCAAGCATTCTACGGGGTAATTACCTCGTTCCATTTTCGCACAGTCCTTCCATGTATAGCTCAACGTTGCAATAGAATTGCATGGTCCTCTGGCTTCAGCAAACAGATAGAGAAGAGGACAAAGAAAGACTATTTTTAACTAACTTGCCTGGAAGTGATCTCATCACTCTGTTTGGCAAGTTCTATGTAGGCATTGTCATTTAAGTCAAGACAACTAAGACGTGTTGGCTTGGCATCTGCTACTTGGAAGCAATGTAAATGGAGCCAGGGTCTTTGGTGGACAGCCAGCCTTCCCTGCCATGTTAGATGGTGTGTAGAGGTATACATTTGTAATACAGTTTGCTATAATACATGCCAAAGGGTCCAGAAATAGTTTCACATCTGCAAACTTGGAAATCATAGTATATGATCCTGAGTTCTGGAAAGCTTTGTGTCTACTGGACCCAAGTTTCAGATGCATTTGGGCAGTTTATATGACTGGGCTTGATTTGATATTAAGTTTAACCTTCCAAGATGGGTTCTGCCAAAAAATCTGCTTTGTCATTTGATACCTGGTATCTGGAGTGCCAGATTACAGACTCTGATTTTATATCTGCTGGCTGGAATCCTCTCCAAAGCTGGTAGAGCCCTTGGAACCATCACACTGAGAGGGACCATGAGTACAGTCCATTCCTTGGGACTTGATACTGGGAATCTCTATTGATTTCTGACACAAGATTACTTTTGCTACTCCTCCATTTACAATGAGCTCTTATATGCTGGTCCACCTAGCTTGTTTATTTACTGGGTAGCTCTCATACACAGTGAGAATAATCTCTTTCGTATCTACAACCAATTAATTACTAGATTCCTGCCTTCATCATGTGTGTCAGAGCATCACCACTAAAGGAGAGCTTCATTTTCCAGACTCTCTTCTTCTCTTTGATGGTGGCTGCTCTAATCTAGCTTCAGCCTCACTAAGTGTCTCATCCTAGAAACTGCGTGTAAAATTGACTCAGTCATTTCCTGCTTTATGTCCTCCCTTTTCTTTATTATCCATGCTTTTCCAGTTCTTAGTCACCAATTCTCAATACCCAGGTCTGACCATAAACCCACAGTCCTACTAATTCCATAGCTCAGTGGTGTCTTGCAAGTATTTATGTTCACCAACTTTTAGTTCCTATATTTCAGAAGTCCAGACAGGTCCTTACAGTGATAGCCTAGGGACACACATCTTAAGTCATATTGCTCAGCACAAAGAAGTGACCCAGGCTTATCTGAGAAATGTAGCATGTCATAGCAGCTCAGCAGCTCAGTACTCCCAGTGTGGCAATTGTAGAACATAGATGAATCAAGTTCATTTAACCTTTTCACACACCTGAACTCCCTAGTTAGGTGGCATTAACAAGTGTAAGAGGAAGGATGAATAATTTATATTTCTCCTATCTTGTGAAAGAGAAGGCAATAGTGAATTAAATGACCTAAATCATCGTAGCCAAATTACTATTAGGCAGTTAATTTGTAAACAAACAGAAATCAGAAGCTCTGATGAATGTTTAAAAATATTATGCAGAGCTGGAGAGAAGGCTTAGAGGCTAAGGGCACTGGCTGCTCTCCCTCAGCTCTTGAGTTCAATTCTCAGCAACCACACGGTGGCTCACACCATCTATGATGAGACCTGGTGCCCCCTTCTGGCGTGCAGGCGCACATGCAGGCAGAACACTGCATACATAATAAACAAACAAATGAATAAATCTAAAAAAATAAAGTATTTATTAAATAGCTATTTCTTCTTTGGATTGTTGTGCAGCAGGGCAGGGCACTACCTGAGAGCCATTCGCCATCTGGCTTGGGACCAAGTGTTATGCTGCTTGCATAACTTCCTCCCCATCCCCTGAAACACTATTTTGTTTTTATCTCTTAAAGAACAGTACCACAGAAGAAAATGTTTATCTACTAGTAAACGAGCCTTTGATATAGGGTTTAATACACTGTGCATGAATGTGGGCCCTGGGTAAATTCTTTGGCATCTGGATCTGAGTTGATTCAACACCAAGTAACTAAACAAAATGCTGAAAGAAGCAATGGTACCAAAAGAGTAGCACTAGGTGCCAATGTCTCCTCAGGACCTTTAGGTCTTCTGTATCAATGATGAGGCCTCTCTTGCTAAGACACTGAGTACTCCTATGTGACTCTTAACAGACGTACTATCAATACACACTGACTACTGCCTTCTTATGCTCTATATCCTACTATTGAATGGTCAAAATTTGTATGGATTTATCTAGAGTCATGCTCTCTTTTATACCACAGTATTTTCTACTCTACAGGCTGTCTCATTCTTTTCAAAGGATTGGGGACATTTTTAGTTTGCAATTCCCCTTTAAAAATATCTTGTGAGTGTGTGTATACACATATATGTGCATATGTATTTATATGCGTAAGTATCCACATATATGTATAGCACAGTTCATGTGTGGAGGTTAAAGGGCAACTCCAGGTGCTATTACTTGTCTCCCACCATGCTTTATACAAGGTCTAGTTCTGTCTGTCACTGCAGTCTGCACAAGGTTAACTGGCTTGTGAATTTGCAGAGATTCTCCTGTTCCCTACTTCCTATTTTACCATTGAGTTGAAAGACCCTCAGAGTGGTCCTTCCCTCAGGAGGAGACCCCTAACCCAAGGAACAGTCGAGACCACTGGCTGCAATTAGCAAGAGGTTTATTGGGTGGGCACAGGTACCTGTGGGCGGCAAAGTCCTTTCGAAGGACTTGCATGCCTGCAGGCTGGGAGAAGGTCTTTTTATAGGAAAAGGGTGGCAAAAGCAGGCATACAGAAGCAATGCATGGTTACAGGGATCTCATTGGTCAGTTCGAATGAGGAGATGGGTTCATTTAGGGGACAAGTTTCCCGGAGACATGAAGGTCTGATAATAATAGCACACTTGGCCCTATCTAGGGTACATGTAGGTTTTCCCAGAACTGTTCGTTCCCCTCCTAGGCCTGGTGTCTGACCACAGATATCCTGTTTTGGCCGCCTAGAAGTACCGACTTTACCTTGAACTTCCATTTGTTTGTGTGAAAGCCTTGCAAAATGGCATTACAGCAGCTAAGCTGGGGTCTTTCAGAGTGATGGGATTACAGACACATGCTACAATGTTCATATTTATGTCAGTTCTAGAGATCTGAACTCAGGTCTTCCTGTGTAGCAAGTGCATTGTTCACTGAACCAACTCCTGGCCCTATTTTTTGACTGAAGTGGGTGCTTCATTGAACTCTGCTGTCTAGTGATGTCACTAAGCAGGAAAGAAGTGACAGAACTAGTATTTATTGAGCAGTTACTTTCTACCAGGTACTATATTTGCATACTATTTCAATGAATATGAACAGTTTGAGGAAACAATATGAATGACCCAATGGTCTATAAACCTATGAAGCCATAAGCTGAAGAGATTCTCTAATGTCCATTTCTCTCTTTCTCTTTTCTCTCTTCACACTTTGTTCCCCAAATTTTACAAGAACTCAAGGCATTCTTATGCCTGTACTTGCTAAAAGGCATTGAGCAATAAATACTGTCAATGCAGTGAACAAAAATTCATCTAAGAACTAGGACACATGGCTTTATTCCTCTCCTGGTTTCCCTGAACAAAACACTCGGTGATTTCAAGGACATCTTTGTGCCTATAAAATTTGTTAAGTAACCTGCTAACTCCTCAATTCCAAGTTAACTTTCTCTTCCCAGGGCCAAACAAGCTTTTCTACTTTTCACGTTCTCACAGTGCAATAAGGACAGGTGTTGATTTTGGTGTTTAAGATGTCATGTTTTTGCACTACGCAGGAATGCGTGCTGCGATTGACATTTGAAAGCCACTAAGGACTAGAAACGTGGGTATTTACCTGTGAGCAAACTACCAATTCTGGTATTTCCATCTATCACAAAAGGTGTATGTATGCTTAGAATAATGCAAATTCTACATACTAAACTCCATAATATATTGAGATACAAAATATGTGTGCCACATATAAAATTCGTTGGTATTTATAACTATACAAATTCTAAGGATTAAACACAATATAAATAATAAGTAGACGTGTTCTATATATCACATTATTGTCCCGCTTTCTTTAATACATCATACATAGCCCATGTATCACTTACACTTCCTCTCTAAGATTGCAGGAAGCTATGCTGTAGTAACACTACACAGCCAAGCCGCTGTCAACATAATATATAAAAAGCAGCAGGAGATAAGTCGTCTTGTTGTTGACTGAAGTGAAGCAGAGTGACCCTGTGCTTCAGATCTTATTGACTTCACTACTTCATTGCATATGGACAGTGTCGGAAGGTCACCGTGGGACAATCATTTGCTTTAAGGATGCTGTTTCCTTCTAAGGCATGCCTCCAACCTTATCAGAATGTCGGAGCAGGAGTCCTGGCAGCTGCATTTGTTGTCTGGCAGGAAACCCATCTGTAAGCCAGTGATAGGGGGATCTGGCATCTGTGGAATGTAATTTTATTTTACGGAGAATAAAGAAGCTGTATCCTTGGAACTGACAAGTGCTGAATTTGTCTGATAGTGGGTTGCGGCTGTTGCCCCTTTCCTCTTAATCAGCATCTAGCAGAACCAAGAAAGGGCCTGCTTCCTATACTTTAGCTACAGAGAACTGGGTGCTGAGCTGGGATTGCAAACATGTTTATACCAGGGACTCTTAGCCTTTTGCTACCTTATGTCCTTTGTAGGTAGTTGGAGCTGTGGATGCTTTCTCAGTGTGTTTTAAATGCATGAAACAGGCCATTGAAGTGTATAAGGGAAAGTGATATATTGAAATACAATTACAGTATGTATAAAATGAATTTATACTAAATACATATAAGTATTCATTGACTAATTAGGCACTGGTGAGCATGAAATACTGCTTTAAGACCTGCTGGCCAAACTCCCACACAATGAATATAACTTCCGTTTTATTTTATTTGTTACCTAAATTTATAACTGAAAGGACTTCTAATTCATACCTTAACGATACTGAAAATCTAACTTTTTGCATTTTTAAGCTCAAACTCCAAATTCCCATCTACAGATTCTTTGGGATACCTGTGCACACAAGGCTATGGTAGTCTGCTTCCAAATTGTCCCTTTAACTGTGGTAGCAAATCCATTTGGCGACACTTGAAGATATCCAAAAGAACACAATTGTATACACTAGCAGAATCCATAGGATAAAGGTGGAGCCTTCAAGCTTCTTTGAGAGATTCGTTGCATTCTAATATTGACCACATAAAGAAATACTTAATTGCACTTCAGTATTCTGTTTGTTGCACTTCTGCTTTTTTATAATTTAAAGTATAAAAATTGCTTCATAATTCCAATTAAAATGGTCTTGCTGTCTCCCCACTTACATAACTATTATCTGCACTCTTACTGGCAGAAGCATCAGAATCATTTTATCAATAGTTGGCAATCATAGTTGCATAGTGAAGATTTGGGAGATGGTATTTCTTGAGCGAGAGGTTAGTGCCTGTTGTTTAGCCATTTGGCACTGAAGGAAAAGAGGTGCCTGACTATAGCTTTGGAATTCAGGGGGGAGATGGATGCCCACTCCTGGACAGGGTGAGAAGCAAAGGAAGGAGAAACACTGATGTTCCAGGTACAGAAATGATGAGTGTTAAAACACATGCTGAGAGCAGTCATCTGGAGCACTCCATCTTGCCTGTGAGGTTTACACACTACCTGCTATATAGGAATTTAAAAGAGACATGCAAATACTTACTGGAAATAAATCATGAAGAAATTTCTCTTTAAATGATTCTTTGGTATTCATGAAGTTTTGCAATTTATTAAAATTTGGTCGTTGTTAAAGACCAGTGAGGTGAATGTTTATTTTTACACAAGGTATTAAACTGTGTCTAAGTATATGGTACTGTGAGCATCTTCAAATTTTGTGAGAATTGGTCCATGTATTGTTCATACAGTTGTCACTGGTAAGAAGAATGTTGGTTACTCTAAATGCAGAGTGTGAAATAGCAGAAGTACACTTAAGGGACATTTGAGAAATCATTGGAAATTATATGCTAATCTGAGGCCAAATTTTACCTAGTGGTTTTAAAAGAAGTTCAAGGCAATAATTCAAATTTTAATTTTTCAAATTAAATATTCAAATGTAACGCAGTCCACATGTATACTAATTCAGAAGGAAAATATATTTTTTTAAAACTTTGTTTGCTAACAAAAATATCAAGAAGCTTTCATTGCTATAATCAAGCCATTGTTTTATAGGAACAGAAAATTTTGTATGTACAGTAAGGTCAAAGCATTTTGATTTTGGCAGCATCCAGTTCAGAATCAAGACATGTGTGCATTAGGCAGCACAGGGGATACTTCCAGAAACACATTGGACTCATTATGCATTTGATTTTGAATTTGTTTTGGTTTTCATATGCTCAAAAAAGTTTTACTGTTACCATGTTTGCTTGTTTGTTTTTCTGAACCATAAATTCAGTTATTCAACCCACAGTTTAAGAAGTTGTGATCAGCAGAGAGGATTACAGAGTGTGAACACAGAGATGTGTGTGTGTGTGTGTGTGTGTGTGTGTGTGTGTGTTTGTGTGTGTAAAGGGAGAGAGTGGGGAGAGAGAAGGAAAGAGAGAAGAGCTCTAATGTAATGTTGCCCAGTATGCTGGACCCGTGTCGTCTGTTGTCTGAGGTTCCTGTTTTGGCTTGCTTTGGGTTATACATTTTCTCTCAAGGCCATGAGTTCATTGGATGTGCTTGCAGTCATCAGACTACACATCATTTAGTGAGGACCAAGCAAGCTCTTGGTCAAGCCCAAGGGTTATAATGCTTCTATTTCTAGCACGATTTCACTATTGTCCTTACATGTGTGAGCCTGAGGTTTAGCCAAAAGATTGTGTTTTGGAAGAGTATGGTTGTGACTCATGGAATGGGCATCTAGATGTGTGACCATAGGTCCTCTTGGGGTTCAGGTTAAAGTTTAGTTTAGGCACAAATTGTAAAAAGGCAAGAGCAGAGTCTTTGGATCTTTGTAGATACTCTGTCTTCTTGCTATATTATGCAACTTAGAGGAGTCTGAATTTCCTCAGTTTAATCTTGATCTGCGGAGTCGTTATAAATGTGAAACTATTAAGATAGGAGGGTAGAGTATGTTTAGTAGTTTGTTAGCTGTCTTAATAACTGCAAATAATATAAAATGTGAAAATGAGTCTTGATTTTTTTCTCTTGTCCTGGGGCCCCACAAATGGAGACTTGACTCTTACACTATGTGAAAGAGAAAAGAGTTTGAAGAGAGATTGTAAAGAAAATGTGTTTAAGCTGTGCGGGGATGATGCACACCTTTAATCTTTTATTATTGTTTTTGCCTGATGGGGGTGGTGGTGAAGATCTTTTCCCATTCTGTAGGCTTCCATTTTGTCTTGTTGACTGTGTCCTTTGCTTTACAGAAGCTTCTCAGTTCCAGAAGGTCCCACTTATTAATTGTTTCTCTCAGTGTCTGTGCTACTGATGTTATATTTAGGAAATGGTCTTCTGTGCCAATGCGTTCAAGTGTACATCCCACTTTTTCTTCTATGAGGTAAAGTGTGGACTTGAGTTTTGTGCAAGGCAATAGATATGGATCTATTTTCATTCTTCTACATGTTGATATCCAGTTATGACAGCACCATTTGTTAAATATGCTTTCTCTTTTCCATTTGATATTTTTGCTTCTTTGTCAAAAATCAGGTGTTTGTAGATGTGTGGGTTGATATCTAGGTCTTCTATTCTGTTCCATTGGTCCTCCTGTCCTTTTTTATGCCAGTATCAGTCTGTTTTCAGTACTGTAGCTCTGTATTAGAATTTGAAGTCAGGGATTGTGATGCCTCCAGAAGTTCCTTAATTGGACAGGATTGTTTTGGCTAGCCTGTTTTTTTTTTTTTTTTTTTTTTTTGTCCTTCCATATGAAGTTGAGTGTTGTTCTTTTGAGGTCTGTGAAGAATCTTGCTGGGATTTTGATAGGGATTGCATTGAATCTGTAAATTGCTTTTGGTAAGATTGTCATTTTTGCTATGTTAATTCTACCTACCCATGGGAGATAGTTCTATTTTCAGGTGTCTTCTTCTATTTCTTTGTTCAAAGATTTAAAGTTCTTGTCATATAGTTCTCCCACTTGTTTGCTTAGAATTACTCCGAGATATTTTGTTATTTGTGGCTGTTGTGAAGGGTGATGTTTGATTGCTCTCAGCATTTCAGGAATAACTCATGACTCTTTTCTGAGCAAAGGCAAATTGGAGAAGGGTGAGAGAAGACTAGCATGGAGCAGACTTCCCTGAAGTACTGGTGTGGAAAGCAGTGGAGGGATAGGAAGGAATGGTGAGGGCATCAGACAGGAGCTAAGACAGACTGCTTTTTGGCTGTCTGCGCTGTCATTCCTGAGTAGGTACTGGTAGCACAATGCAGTTAGCATGACTTACTCATTCATCTGTCTGTATTGGGAACCTATATATGCTGTGACAGCTTTGGTTGTAGTGCAGGGTTGAACGGTGCACACAACTGGCAGAGCTTTGCTTTCCTTAGCTTACTTTGACTTTCTCAGAATGTCAAGAAGCAATACGACTTTTCTCATGGGATGCAGAATATGGCTAGAAATCAAGACACATGTACCTTTTACTAAGTAAATAATCTTTCTCTAAATGTCACATTCTGGTAAATGTCACCAGTGACTAAACCATGTTTTGCAATGTATGGGTGTAGTCACTATTTATTGTCTTTTAACAAGAAAAAAGTTATCTCTAAACATCTTACACCCCCAAGTTACTTTTAAGCATTTTATTTTCCAGACTTTTCCTGTTTGAATTGCCTCAGAAGCAAATTAAAGAAAATCCTCCTACAAAGCTTCTACTATTGGCATCATGACTAACACTCACTTCCAATTTAGAGCTTGAATATAACTGCATCATAGGATGTTTGTTCATGTATAGAAAGGCATGACTGTAACTGCTTTTCTCTTTAATAAAATAACTCACATTCTAAATCCAAATCTGGTAGATGCCAGAAGCCACAGTATTTCCTGATTTCTTTGGCATACCCTTCAATTATAATAATATAATAGAGGTTTTGTAATGATGTCTAGTACTGAGGTATCATGATGATGGAGTTGAGACAAAGCAGTTTGGTGATTGCTAGGTGATGATTTCCAGAGATCATGTTATTAGTACCAATGAGCCAGAGAATGACTGGAAACTGAAGGCCATGTCTTAAAACTTAATTCAAAACTTTAAGGTGATCTAGAGAGAGCTTGGACTTCAGCACTTCCTGTGTGCCCTTACTATTTTAATTTCTTCATGGATAAACTAGGGGTAGTAATTGCTGCCAGAGGGATTTGTAAAATCTGCATTGTTGATGGGTTTTACCTATCTTCTATGCTGTTGTGCAGTTACTTGTTTGAATATGTGTCTTGTAGTTCACACAGTCACTATTGAGTCAACACATTTTGCTGAGAATTTACAAAGTGATATCTAGCTAGCTACCCATTGTACATCTTACAGTTCACCATTTGATAGGGGGCTAGATCTTATGCAGCTCACGTGGAGCAATCACATTTAATGTTTTTACTGGTGATATATTTAGTACAATGATGTTTTCTATTTCTGAAGTTATTAATTTGAATATTCTCTAAGTATAAACATTGAGATGTTTATTTGAAGCTGCATATGTAGCCTATGCCTGCAATCTCATCTAATCAAGAGGACAAGGTAGGAGAATTTCAGTTCTTAGGTCATCCCAGCCAGTGTAATGGGGCCTTTCTAAAAGTAAGATAATAACACGCTGGTTACATATCATTTCAAAACTGGTAATTATTTTTTGATACTGAATTATGTTTCCCTGTTATAAGTGTGATGCAATTCTATTCTCTTATCATTTTCTGACTTTGATATAATTCTATTTTTCTCCCTCTTTCCTTTCTCCTTTTTGATGCCTGTGGTTTTGGTTTTCTGTCAAAAACCACTATTGTCCAGAACAGAACCTTACAGGTAGGCTACATTTCCTATATCATTTTAGTTTAAATTTTTTTATATTAAAGGTTCACCAATATTTATCCATTAATCTATTGAGATAGTACATTTTTTTTTTCCTTAAAGTCTTCACTGTCTGGTTTGGGGGCGGGGAGGCAGAACCTCAGGTGTTACAAGTGCAGAGAAACTTGAGGCAGATGGCAATTCATGTCCATTCCTTCTTAAGGATGACTTGGGATGTGGGACCCTGGAAAGAAGAGATTAGCATACACATTGCAGCATATCTT
This sequence comes from Microtus oregoni, assembly GCF_018167655.1. Taxonomy (NCBI): domain Eukaryota; kingdom Metazoa; phylum Chordata; class Mammalia; order Rodentia; family Cricetidae; genus Microtus; species Microtus oregoni. Next base: position 24,943,025 of record NW_024543060.1, read on the forward strand.
GTAAATTATTTCATTAAAAAAACATGTAACTTGACATAGGTCTTGAAAGTTGACAATAAAGTGGATATATATGTATATATATGTGTGTGTGTGTATATAATTGTAGCCTGTAAAAAGTATTATTTTTGGAACTTTTGAGGCATCTGAGGTTAATAATCAGTATAATAGCAGTGAAGTGGTGAATACATAGAATTAGAAGGCATGAGTCTGCACTTTTATCAAACATAGTTAATCATATGAAAAAATTAGCCCCTTCAGCTTCTATAAAATCCATTGTGATGAACAAACCACGGTTTTTTTTTTTTTAGATTGTCAGTGAACTCACAGGATGCTCCACTTACTGACACCATGCTTGCTCAGCTTCACACATGGATGTAGCCTAACAAACACAGCAGGTATGACATTTGCACAGTAGAGGTTTTCTATCTTCAAAATGCACCTTGCAAATGCCCCAGGACTCTTCTCTTTTGAAGTCCTGGTGCACATGGTTACAAAAGATGTTTCTGGGTGAGTTCAGAGCATCTCAGTTTAGAGAATTCCTGTCTTTTAACAAGAGAGAGTCAAGTAAACAACAAATCTTTACATGTCCTAGGGAAAGAAGAAAGGGTACAGCTCAGCCTCATCTTTACTACCCAGAACATTACCTAACATGGGCTTTTATAGAAAGAAATAGTTGGTTCAAGTTTAGCATCATAATTTATGAGTTGTGTAAATTTGAGCAAGCTATTATTTCCTCTGAATATATACTTTTCTTTAAATGGGAAAGCATAAATAAAATTTTCTACCTCCTATATTTGTTATGTGATTCAAGTGTCCTAAAACACCTTTGGTAGGATATGGAGAGTCAGCCAGCCTTCATTTAGAAATTTAAATGATTTTCCTCTTTGGCACACTGGCAGAATTATTCTTGGCTGCATTTCTATATTGGATCTGAGAGACCATTGAAGGACATTGTGAAAAGTTAGGAGGAAAATAGGTTTTAAGATAAGCTAAAGGGGCTGGAGAGATGGCTCAGAGGTTAAGAGCATTGCCTGCTCTTCCAAAGGTCCTGAGTTCAATTCCCAGCAACCACATGGTGGCTCACAACCATCTGTAATGAGGTCTGGTGTCCTCTTCTGGCCTCCAGGCATACACACAGACAGAACATTGTATACATAATTAATAAATAAATATTATTTTTAAAAAAGATAAGCTAAAGAAAAGGAGTGTCTCTGAAGTCTGTGAAGCTGTTCTTTGGACAATAAAGTGCCAGCGTAAGTGAAGAGTGGGGAAAAATACAGTTAGACTATTCTATAGACTAGACTCTGTAAGAGCCAGGTAGCTGATTCTAGGAAACTGGTCTGAATAGTCACTGCATCTTGATCTGGGAGGAGCTTAATTGTCTGGATTGGGGTCTTGTTTGTTTGCATACAAGAGACCTCATGGGCAGCATCCTACTAAAGGGCCCAGAACCTACAGAAAGCAATCTAAAGACTTACAGACAAAATTAGTTCTGGTAAGTTTTTTTGACTCTTATAAGTTGAGATTAATCTAGATCTGGACATTTCTATTGCCTTACTATTTAATTCTGTTTTATACCACTGCATTTATCTTGGCATTTCCCTCATTGATTACTTAATTGTCTAAAACGATTAAGTTGGTTATTTCAGGTGTGTCAACTCCACAATTCGTTAGATTTTCTCGAGATTAAAAATGGCTTGGTAGGTGATTAGAGAGAAATAAGGTCTATCTTTTATCTTTATTCTTCTATTAAACTAAGTAAAGTAAAATCGACTACAGAAACATTTAAAATATGTATCTAAAAACTGCCACATTTTAACCATAATCCAACTAGCTTTGAGAAAATAGCTTCATTTTCAATAAGAAAATGAAAGAGTGAATAGAATGTAATCTAATGTTTTCAGCTAACATTTATTTGTGACTTGATTGTAGAACCTAGACACATTTCCTCCTTTTTCATTTCTCTTTACATATTAACCCATTTCTCTTAAAGATAGCATATGTAAGATTAGAAGACTCCAACAATTTAATGGATTGTTTTCACTCTTAGGTAGACAGGTTAGAAGAATTTGGGAATCATTTTTAAGAATCTATGTGATCTATTTCGTTGCATGGTAATTAAATATTTTGAACTGTTATTTCCAGTGTGCTTTTTCAGTGTTGTTAATTTCAACTCTGGAACATTTTGTACATTAGTCATCGATTGCAAGAGAAGGCTAGGAAAGCAAATAACTTTAAAATAACTTATAAACTGTAACAAGTTCACAACAATAGACGTCCACTTGTATGGTGCCTGAGTCTGTGGGCTGCTGAGGCTCCTACTGGGTTTGCCTCTTAATTGTGCATTTGGTTGAGTTTTGCTACACATGTGTCTTCTAGAATGGCTGAGTATTGAGGGCATATTTTTCTCATTATAATGGCAGGCATGAGAGGAGCCAACTGGAGTTATGTAAGCATGTTTGAAAGTACATGCTCATGTTTCATCCAGCAATATTTCATTGGCTGAAGCAGACAGCATAGTCAAGCCACATTGGTTTATTCTAATTAAGATTCAGCAGAGTCATATGGCAAAAGAAAGGCTAAGTGTTATTCACTAACACAAAGGAGAGATTTAGAACCAAATCTCCTCCCCCACTGTTTGGATAGAGGAGACAATGAATGCAGTTACTCCCCAAAGAGCTGTCTATTAAACATAATAATAGTGTTTTCACAGAATTGGACTGAACTGAATGTTGCCTGACTTGAACTTAGAAAGAAATAAGGAACTTTCTGCAGTTATCCAAAAGTCCTATTTCGAAAGCTACCGTGTGTATATATAAGAACCCCCCTCTGTGTGTGTGTGTGATATCATAAACACACACACACACACACACACACACACACACACACACACACACACACAAACATCTGGTTCTCAAGTAAAGTGGCCTAACTAGAAAATATCTCACAAAATACAAAGAATAATGATACTCTATTTTTCAAAAATTCTTCTGCTTTCAGGCTATCTTCTGGATTACTTTAATTTCCTTCTCTTTCCTCATTGTGATTCTGTATAATATTGCAAAGAGTAACAGCCTGTCCCAGAATGAATCTCAGCTTGTAGCTAACTTGCTACCTATCTGACCACTTCCATAGGCTTAGCTGTAGAAGTAATTATGTCACGTGTAGACCATCAAAAATAAATAGCCTGGAGTCATTTTGAGTGTCTTCATTTCATTTTTCTGAAAACCATAAAACTGGGCAAATGGACTTTTGGAGTTGTTGAGGTCTGGGGTCATAGATGTCTTTATTATATCACTATCACAGCACCAATTTCTGAAATATTTTTCTTGGTGGGGAAGTCTGCAGACATGGAAAGTCAAAAGAATCCCTTAGGACTGAATGCAGAGTCCAGTAATTACTGTGAACAAAAGGTTTTGTCCCAATTTAAAACTCTGTGTGACTGTTTCAAGTCCAAAGCTAGCAGAAGTCGGGACTCACGCTTTATGTTGTACTTAGTATTCTGCTATAATAAATAGTCCTTCAGATAAAGATAATAAATCTCTTCTTGCTTATATGACAGGTGTTGGGGATTATGATAGATTCTGCTATCCCCTTAAGAGGAAGCTCAAATAGCATGGGCTACAGAAAAGAGAGAAGATAAACTCCTTAGATTTGCACTTATTCCTTCATGATCCATACCTAAGGGAGGCCATCCCAGCTATAGTGCTCAACAGAATACTGGAGAGAAACTGGGAGCTGAGTGAAAGTTGTATGTTTATAAATTCAGAGCTTCCAGTACAGTGTAGCCCTTGAACGTCCTAGATTTGCTTGTAGTACCATTAACAGCATGCCTATACTATTCTCGGGACGACTGCTCTACAGACATGGGCTCTGTTAGAGGTTGTGCCCATTGTAGAAAGACCTCAGAGCACCTGTGGCTATGATGAGGCTGGGGTTACCACTGGTTCCTTGTATCTGAGTCTGTTCTATTGACTGTGGGGCATTAAATTAACCCTTTGACAGTCGTCTGTGGGCAACCTTAGAGAACTGACTAATTTGAATCCAAGATGTGTTTCTGGAGTGATTCTGGATTAGTTGAGTTCATTTGCCATCCCACACTTAAGCCATATTGTTTTGTGTATTTGTTTTCCCTTTGAGAGGATGTATCACAATGGCACAGTGTACCTGATTTGTCTTGGGTTCACCTCATCTTCCCAAGTGCTGGGATTAAATACCTTCATCATCATGTCTTGCCCCAGCCCATTTTATTTACTGGGAAGATATTCAAGTGTTTCCTGAAGCTCCAGATGAAAGGACTTTCGTATTTCTTCACAAGGCGCATCTGAGGCATCTCGGAAATAAACTCCAGACCACTGAGTAGAAACTATAGACATGAGGATTTCAGCCAAACCTAAGAGTTTTCTCCGATCATTGGGGCAGCTTGGGCAATCAGATTATTTAGAGCTTTGGCTACTATTAGATTATTTCCATATTGACCCAAATGAGTATGAATCTTAAATCAATTTTTACTGAGATTTCATTGACAGAATAGGGGGAAAACACTTTAAAAAATTCAAGGGAGACATCTCTAGAATATTTTTTCATTTCTTGCTTTTCTAAGCAAACTCTACTAGGCCTCCAATCTGACCCATTCTCTAACACCTGCTACATCTTGGCCTTTACTTCATAAGGATTCTCCAGATAGTGAAGAGGAAGGCTCTGATTGGCAGGTTAAATGTGTGTAGACACATTTCTCTGATTCCATATGCAATTTAAGATCACTTGGGAAAAGAGTTCCAATGAGGAACTGTCTAGATGAGATTGACCCGAGGGTAAGTCTCAGGGGTTGCCTTGATTATATTGATTTCTGTGGGGGATGGCGGTCCATTGTGGGTGGTAACATTTCTTGGGTACGGGTCTTGATCTGTGTAAATATAGAGAAGGGAGTGAGCAGAAACAGGCACACATATGTTTGATGCTCTCTGCTCTTGACAGCAGATGTGTGTGACTAGGTGTCTTAAATCCCAGCTACTTCGACTTACCCGTGATGAAGGATTTTAGCCTGGAGTTTTGAACTAAAATAAATCCTTTCTCCCTTAAGTTGCTTTCATAAGGATGTATTGTCACAGCAACCTAAATGAAGCTAGCATAACATGCTGTAGTTATGACCCTGCCACTCTGTGAAGATAGAGGTTGATTTTCCTAAGGTTCACTTCTTGCTCTTCATCATCTGTAATCAGTATAGAAATGGTTGAAGAAGATAGTGTAAGGACAGCAAGAATAGATTTAGTGTCTATGCTTCTTGGCCAAAGCTATTTTATGTGTTTGAAAATATACAAAAGGACAAAGGGTGTTAAGACAGAAGATCTGGTTTTTGAGTTTGCTTATATAGTTTCCTAAATGATCTCAGTGTCTTTAATATCTCCTCTGTTTGGAAGGATTCTTCATAAATGAGAATTTCTACCTTTGGCTTTCTGTTTAAAAGCTTTCATAAATTTATTTATACTTGATTTATATTTCATAATATCTAAATTGTGAAATCTATGTATTTCATAATTTCTTTATTTTTATGATCCAAGTTTCTTACCATAAGGTACAAGACTATTATAAGGTTTCTTCCTATTACTACTTCTACTTCCTCTTTACTCCCTTGATGTTGCAAATTTTGCTAAATACTTAACATTTTTATCAACTCATTGAGTAAGTTTTACTATTTCTTAATTCTAGAATCTCATACATACTTCTCCCACTGTTTCATAGGTCCAAATCTTTATTTAGATAGTGCTTTTGAATTATTGTCTTTAAATTGTTGCTGGCTGATCTCTAGGTGAGTTTAACTAACAGAGCACACCTCTCTTTCACTCTTCTCACTGTCCTCTGGGAGCTACTAAATCTACAGTTTGCTTTCTTTTGAGTTTACCTGAAGTCTACAGTTTGCCTGTCCTTGAGATTTCCTTTTAAACTCTAATACAATTCCTTTGAGCTTTAAGAAAGAAATAAAGAAAAAAAGAAAGTTAGAATGAGAATAAAAGAAAAAAGAGAAAAAGATAGATAGATGATAGATAGATAGATAGATAGATAGATAGATAGATGGATGGATTGATTTTACTGGTTGCAATAAAAAATATCACCCCCCCCCATATCCAAAGTTTTGTTTGGTTCCTGAAGGTAAAGAATTCTGTTTGGGGGACTGAAGAGATACCTCAGTGGTAACACTTGCCGCTCTTGTAAAGGTTTGGTTCCTAGCATCCAATTTGTACACCATTCCAGGATATCCAGTGTTCTCTTCTGGCCTCCAGTGATACCTCCTCACATGTCTTTATAGAAATATGAACATAAGTAAAAATAAAATAATTAAAAAAAGAATTACATAAGTTATTCAACACCATGTTCTTTTCAGGCATATTTCATGGTAAATCCCAAACTCTGTATGAATTATGAATACAAATGATTTACATTCATGTTTTTTAAACATGTATCTGACTTACACAATAAAGAAGTAATGGTTTGAATTTGAGATCCTAATTCTGAAATTTATTTATACACACTTGGGAAAAATTACTTGCCATTTTCTGTATATGTCTCCTTGTTTCTAAATGTAAATTTTAGTGATGAAGGCTTTAGGTACACTCTAGCTTGACTTTTTTGTAGCCAGTGAGTTGTGTAGGTGTTATCTTCAGCAGTAGGGCCTGTTAGTTGGGGAGAGCAATAAATAATGACTCAATATTCTTGGTTGTTGGGGGTTGCCAATGAGATCCTTTTGACTAACAACTAGATTAGATGTAACCCATTCCTTTTACTGGAAGCTTCATTTGGTGATGAGTGATGTCCTGTTGGGTCTCTGTCTCCCCTGCTATTTGGCAATTTCATTTAGATTGACTTAATACTTTTAGGAAGCTTAGGTTTTCATATGACCCCTCAAATGGCCCTTAGTTTTAACTGTCACTCCTTGTATTTCTTCCCTTGTCCTCCTCTTCCCTCTATCGCTTCATTAGATCATTCTGTTCCAATACCCTTCACCGCTTCCCCCATCCATCCATAACTACCTATTTTATTTTCCCATCCTAGCAAGATACATCCCTCCCTGTTAGTCCCTTACTCAGTAGAATAATTATATTAATCATTGAAGTATGGACTTGATTAGAGCCAGGAAAGAGAAAGTTGGCATTCATTTCATTGGGTGGGAGAAGTTATCATCTTTTAGGTATTCATATAAGTTCTGTAGTGGAATGGCCTTTGTTATGTGTGATCCTTTCCCATTATGCTGTTATATATAGTGTCCTCCTCATCTTATGGTCAAAGTAGGACACACGCAGCATCAACTAGAAAGTCTATGAGATCTCTTTTGGACCTATGGTCTTTGTCTCAGAGTTCATCCTCAGGCCCTTTGCAGATCCTGGGAGGTTCTGTGGTGGTCTACTCAAGTTTGATGACAAAAATCTTAAGGGTGATCTTTAGCTCTGCAGTTTTTAGACCAAACAGCTGAATTACTGTGCCCTACTTTTTGCCTTCTCTGAGGGTTTGCTTGTTCTCACAGGAAATGGAGAGCCTTCCTGAGATTGACTTAGGAAACACAGTACAAGTTCAACAAGTTCATGTGGCTTCCAGTCGAACATTATGAAAACCTTAATTGCTTCCCCTCATGAGTGACATCATTGAAGACAGTAAATTTCCTAACCCTTTGTCACCTCTCGTATCTAATTCCTCTCCTTTCTAATGCCTCTTCATCCTCTACTGAATGGAACCATTGGAGGAGGGATGATCAGAGAATGGATCTGACCCCAAAATAAATTCACCACAACATTTTTGCCAAGCACTGTCATTGGGAATTTTGAACTTGCAACTGAGATGATAATATTCTGAAAACCAAGATTGAGTTCCTGTAATTAGGATAAAGTGAACTTTTTTTTTTAATTTATTACCTTTATCATTGGGAATCAAAACTGGCGCAAACTGACCGATTTCTAAACCCTGTGCTATGTTACATTTATACCTTCAAAGTCAATCTTAGAATTCACTGAAGATGATTATTTTCCATATTGTCAACCTACCTGTGTTAGTTAAAAACATTTCTGAGCACTCAATATGGGCACTGGGGGTAAGAATGAAGAGAATAGCCCATGTCTGTACTTCTTAGATGTCAGAGCTCTACTGGTTCTGTAAACACAACTGTAATTACTATGTTTGTGTCAGAATTGTGCTGTTCAGGAACATGTATTTGGAGACTTGTTAATTGTCTGCTGGTGCTATTTGGGAGGGCTGCAGCATCTTATGAGGTGGGCCTTAGCTGACAGAGGTGGGCCACTGGAGGTGTTTTTTTGTTTCTGTTTTAGAGGATGTTAGCCCAACCTCATTTCTGTCCTGGTCTCTGCTTCATGGCCTGCCAGTAGAAGAGGAATTCTGCTTCATGCTTTCACTACCATGATTTCTACCTTGCCTTAAATGTCGGGATGGCTCTACCCTTCAAAACTACAACTCAAAATAATCCTCTTACCAGGCCAATCTGGGAAACAGAATTCTTTCAAAGCCACTTTGAGCAATGGAGTTAGACCTTTCTCAAAAAGAAAAGTAAGGGCTGAAGATATATCTCAATAGAAAGATGCTCACCTAGTGTGGAGAAGCTCTTGGGTTCAACCCCCAGTACCAGAATAGGTAAGTTTTTACTATGTTAAAGGCAAAACTTTTCTTTTTATTTAAACAGAAAATGGGAGGTGATATGGGATTTTCCTTTGTGATTATCATTAATGAATAAAGAAACTGCTTTGGGCCTGTTGATAGAGCAGAACTTATATGGGGAAAAACTAAACAAAATGCTGGGAAAAAGAAGGCAGAATGGGAGAGAGAAGCCATGGAACCACCAGAGTCAGAATGGCGCCCAGATGTGTGGACAACTGAATCCACTGAAAACCTGAGAAAGCTTGGGAAAGAGAAAAGCATGTTTTCTTGGTAGTGACAGTTTCTCGGGTCTACTCTGCTTGCTAGAGGCAAGCAAGTGCTCTCATCTAAGAGAGGCTTCTTGACTCAGCTTTAGCTGCAAAACCCTGCAGCTCATTAAGAGGTCCTGCCACGAAACACTTAAACGGTGTTGACAAAAAGCTGAATGCATGCTTTTCGGTTTTCAGCCATAGCAGGAAAAAAGCTGCTCCGTTTAAAAATGCCGGCTTTCTGGGCTGTCCTGCCAGGGCAAACTCTGACTCTTTTACGCAGGCAGTTCGTGCGGTTTGCAAGCACAGGCTGCTGAAGCTTGTTTGCTGGCAAGGACCTTGAAATGCCATAGAGTTGTGGCAGTAAACATGGCTACAGCCAGTACCTCAGCCATGAGGCTGGAAAGCTAAGGAATGGGCTAAATCTAGCTGCCAAAGCCATGGCTTTAATCCCACCCATATTGCTCAGTAAATTAAAGACTCATGTGGTCAAAAAAGAGACATATACAGTAAAAGAAAGATTCAAAGAAAAAAGAAAACTTTTAAATGATTTACAGTGTGTTAAAAATATATTCAGGCTAAAAGTTAAAGTTCTTAAAGTAAAAAACAAAAAAAAAAAGAAGAAAGAGAGTAGTTGGGTGTGGTAGGACACCCCTTTAATCCCAACACTTGGAAGGCAGAGGAAGATTGACCTCTGTAACTTCAAGGTGTGGTAGCACACACCTTTAATCTCAATGCCTGGGAAGCAGAAACAGGCAGATCTCTGAGAGTTCAAGGACAGCCTGGTCTACAGAGTTATTCCAGGACAAAGATATACAGAGAAGGCGTCTCAAAAAATAAAAGTAAAAATAAATGAAATAGAGTTAAAATCAAGCTGCACAAAAATGGAAAATACACAGATAATATTGATACTGTATGCTATTATGCTCTCTTTGAATTGTTTGAATGCTGAGGAAGGAGCAACAGCTGCTAAAAGATATTTGTTTATAAATGCTGCTGAACTAATCCAACATAGATATTTTGAAAATGCCTTGACTTTGAAATTTGGATCTAAGGACATGATGCTTTGGAAAGAAGTTTCTTATTTTGTTTTCACAGAGGCTGAGTGTCTGTGGATTGCTTCTATCCCAATATGGTATGATGGGCCATGTCCTCCTGAAGGGTTGCTGTGAACACCTTCAGAAAATTGCTTTGCTCAACTGCCAACTGAGATGAAACTAGCACACAGGTTACCCCATGAAAGATATGATTAACAGTGCCCCCATTCAGCAGGAAGCAGTTTGGAGAGAAAAAACTGTGCCCATGTTCCCAAATATTGTTTATAAATGTTCTTTTACATTTAAAGGGGGATATGATATAGATATGAATAATTTACATTGGTATGGATTTTAAGGTCAATTTTGTTATATGTATATGTATTTTTTATATTGATTAAGGTATTGCGATTGTAGTTCATTTAAAAATGTAATGTATAATTAGGAAATATAGGTTGTTGATGGATAATCATAAATAATAGTCAAGCTTGTAGTCATGTTAGTTAGATTTTCTAGATATATAGAGATATATTTCAGTTAGATAGACATTCTTCATATCTTTCAAAGACTGCAGAATATGGCATTTAAAATATTTTAATAACTTAGTGTTTTTCATGACAATGAGACATCTGCTCCTGGCAGCACCAATCTACTTCAAAAAGACGATGGGCATTGAAGAGGCTCCTTATGGAGTTTGATAGCCATTTGGGCAAGAAACTGCTCTTGCCTGGACTGTTGCATAAACTGGACACAAAGAACCCACAGAGATAGGACTGCTGAACTTGCCTAAAGGTGAGATTATCTTTTGGGGTTCCTGATTCATGAAAGAGTCTGCGAGACATTCTGCAGAACACAGCAGATAGTGACTGAACTGCCTTTGAAATTTCCTGCTGCATGGAAAATATCTGCTGGATACTATGGGCCTGTAGGCTGAAGATGGATGCCCCAACGGTACAGAGGAACTTTGGGTGACTGTCCAGGCAGCGAGATGTCTCTGTGATTTCTAGAGTTTTGTAAGTTGCTTACTTCTCATTTACTTAGGTAATATTATATCCTTCTGGAGTCTTTGATGGAGTTAAAGAATATATAGATAGTTATAGTTTTCCTTAGTTATGATAAAAGATAAAGTAGATATAAATATTGTAACTGTAATTCTTACTTGATAACTGTTTTGTTATATGTAATTTTGCTATGTTAAAGTTAAAGCCTTTCCTTTTTGTTTAAACAGAAAAAGGAGAAATGATGGAGGAAGGTCATTGGGAATAAACAAACTGCCTTGGCCCATTTTGATAGGCCATCCCTTAGGTGGGTGGAGTAGGCAGAACAGAATGCTGGGAGGACGAGGAAGTGAGCTCAGATTCGATAGCTCTCCTCTCTGGGGCAGACGCCTCAGACAGACGCCAGGCTCCACTCTCCCAGGCAGCTCTGACCCAGGATGGACGTAGGCTAGAATCTTCCCAGTAATTCCACCTTGGGGTGCTACACACATTATTAGAAATGGGCTAGTCCAGGTGTGAGAGTTAGCCGAGAAGAGACTAGATATAATGGGCCAAGCAGTTTTTAAGTGAATACAGTTTGTATGTAGTTATTTCAGGTAAAGCTTAGCCAGGTGGCAGGAGCTGGGTGGTGGAATGCAACCTGCAGCTCCCTCAACAGAAGCCGGGCTGTGGGAAGAGGCCCACAGCTCCTTATTACATTTACCAGTTGGCCACTGCCACGTGGTGATACACAAATCAATAGAAATTGGTTAAATTAGTATGTAAGAGTTAGCCAACAAAAAAGCTAGAGCTAATGGGCCAAACAGTGATTTAATTAATACAGTTTCTGTGTAACTATTTCAAGTCTAAGCTAGCTAGGTGGCTGGAATGAACAAGCAGCCTCCTCCAACAGTAAGCAAATGATAAATGAAGTGGATAGTAATCAGTACATAACCTCTCCCCCATTCCTTCTTTCAGGTATTTGGTTATAGAGAAGAGAAAGAGGAACAACCACAATGATGTCTAAGCACACTGCCAGATTTGGATAATATTTAAAGTGAAACTATTATGCATTTTAAACATAAAAGTAGACTTTGATAAAACAATATTTCATATTCAGAGAGTCCTGAGGCTAAAATGAACAGACCATCTGATCTCTGTAATCGTATAATATGATGGGTTTAGGAATGACTGCCATTCATGAAAGATGGAATTGTGAAGACAAATGAGAAAGCCAGTTACAAATCAATATGCAAAACAGTCAGTGCATCAATCAGAATCCCTCATAACTCAGTGCTTCACGCAAACCCTACACACACTAGAGATAAGCAGCGCGAATGAAAAATAAAGCCGTGCATATTTACCTAATGCGCTGATCTAAAGACAAGGAAATTGAAGTCCAAGGTTATAGAAAGATACTCAGTCTTCAGAACACACAATCCACCTAAAAGGAAATTATATTTATGTGTGAATATTTACATGCATTAGCCTGTGTGTGATTCTGTGTTCAGAGGCCAGGCATCTTTTTTTCTATTCAAAAAGAATGTCAAACAGTGATAACTTTGTTTCTGAAATATTAAGGCCACGTGATTTACATTCATCCAGTGTGAAATGAAAATAGAACTTGTCAGCTCTTCATGACTAGGGCATAAATCTTTATGCCACCTTCATGGCAATGATATACAATGTCATGTCAAGTTAATAACGTCTAGTGGTGGGCAGATGTAAACAGAAAACTTGACAATGCAGAAGAAAAGCCCTTATGGACTTGCAGGTATAAAATATGGAAATTGGAATACAGGTTCTAAGCTTTACAGTTACATAGCCAATACTCCGTTTCATATAGTATGAAATAAAATTTGGAGAGATGGTTTATCACCAGGCATAATTAAGAATGCTAGTTTGTTTCTTAAGAGATGCAAAAGTTTCCTGAAGAGATCAGAAGAAACACCTCTATTCAAACTTATTTTTAAGAAGCCTGAAGCAACTAGTAAAGACATCCAAGTAAGAATGTATTCCATTTTCCTTATAAATATTTGGGAGGTGATAGAAGCTCATACAACTACTGAAATACTTGTGGGCCTATTATCTCTATCTCTGTACAGGAAAAGTATGACACTTCAATCTCAGAGCATCCTGTGTACTCTGTATAATACAGATATCCTAAACCACCCCTGGCTTATGACAAAGGAAAATAAAATGTATATTCCCTAGCATGAGGTACTGTTGCAATCCAGTTCCCAATGTATGTGAATAAAGACAGAACACACCGTTGTTGAATTTTTCCAGCTGAAGGACACTTGCTAGCATGGAGGAAATGGACTTGAATAGATTAAAATAGACCAATAAGGTCAGCCTTATTTCATGCTCACATTTATCTCCTATTCTGCATGGGAAGGAAATGTGGATAAACTGTTTTAACGGGGGAAAGGGCAACCTGTGTTTCTGTTCAGGTCACAGACACCTGAAACTCACACAATCACTTTGTTACTTGAGGAGCTACCTCCTGCCACTCACCTAGAGTCCAGCTTGCTGTTCTTACTGCAGACATGACTGCAATCCTCATATACAGTTGAGTTTTCAAAACCAGAGGATAAGGATATGCAAATAAGGCTGGGCTTGCTGTTTCTTCTTAGTCACTATGCATGTGAGAATGGCATTTATTTTAAATTAAAATTATGTTATTAGACTTTTTCTGTGACTCAAACACTCTATTAAGGGAAATAAAATGTTAGCTACTGCCGCTGCCTTGAAAGCTCTTGAATGACCTTGCTTTCCAGTTCGCTCTCATTATTTCCATCTTATGCTTCTTTGGGCTTGAACGACCTATTTTTCAACTTGATCTTGAGAGCTGAGTTTCCTGCTATCTGAATTCAATGCAGTACTAAGACTCATTTTCCTTTCTTAGCCTTGGTTAAGTAGCAGTGGGTTAGGATCACACAGTTTTACTAAATCTGAACCCTGTGGTCTTTCTTGTATTTTATGGCATTGTTAAAGGTTATATTCATGGCCTCTGATAAGTTGGACTTTAAAGAACTTTTATGGTCACATCATGGCCGGACATTTATTGTGTTTTTGCCTCTTTCAGTTTTCTATGGAAAAATTTAAAAACCAATTCATGAAAAACAAATCCATTATATTGTACTGACTATTGGGAATAAAGGAAATGAAAAAATATATTTAAATTTATATATCTCTGCTGAAAAAATATTGTGTGCACTCTGATGCTGTGGGGAAGCTCAGCAGACATGAGCTCTTAGTGAGCCATTTCCTGCAGGGTGGTTATCTATCTCCGTTTTCCTTTTGTATCTCAGAGTCTCTATTTTTCTTAGTCTCTTTCATACAAAGTATAGTGTCAAAAGCCATTAATGAAAAATATTTGGAATCAAAAGTTATGCTCTTCTTGAATGTAGTCATTGTGGAAAGTATATTTAGAGTGGGTCTTAAACACAGGCGCTGTGTTTTATATTGAGCACTGCAATATAAAACCCAGTTTAGTGTATATTTATGGGAGTGTATATTTGGGCCTGTTGTGATGAGTTTGATTATTTATTCTATTTTAAAAATTTATCGAATGCCCCTGAAAATGGAGCAGTGAATAGGACGGAGTTCCTTCTGTGATTTGCATTCTGGTAAAAAGCATGATTTCTGTCTGTATTAGGGAGTGTTGACTCGCTCTCATACAAGGTAAATACTTTTTATAGATTTATGCTATCATACCCATTTGAAGCTACTTAGAAACTGGTGAAGAATATTAGAAAAAAGTTCTTTTGTAATGTTATTTTTGAATCTTGTTATTTTAAGCTGAAAAGATATAATTAACAATCTAAGGCAACTTAATGCATATTTTCATTCTGTATAGTAGGTCAAATATAGCCCAGCAAGATGGCTCAGAAGATAAAGGTATTTGTTGCTAAGCTTGGTGATGATTTTGATCTCTGGAACACACAGTGGAGGGACAGAACCAACTCCTGCCCAAATTGTCCTATGACTTCCACATATGTGACATGATCCCCCTTCAATAAGTAAATAAATGAAATCAAATATATCAGATGAATCACATGTTTTGAAATTGCATTCAATCCATTCATTTTGATCTGCTAGAGTTCTATGGAATTGCAGAAGGGATCTATATACACATATTTAATTAATTCAAATCAATTCATCTGTGTGGAGGTTGACAAATCCTTGCTGGTTTATAACCTAAGATAGGCTGTGTCTTAAAGAAGCTTTTAAAAACTGATCTTTCTCTTGGAAGGTTATGAGGCAAGAGATTTCTGTATTACCAAGGGTGAGGCTAAAATTTTATTCTGTTTAAGAATCAGTTGATTGGGTGGCATCCACAGATATTTACAAAGTCAGTCTACTCTCTCTAGTGACATAAATGTTAATCACAAGCAAAACAGAGAAACACTCAGAATAATTTTTTTGTCAACTACCTGAGAACCCTGAGACCCCATCATTCTGACAAATGAAGTTAATTTTTACCAGGGCTACAAACCTGTTCTTTAAGAGTATATTTAAGTTTTGTAAGGATTAAACATTAGAAAAACATTAAGGACCAATTTAAAAGGTTTATAGAATCCTATATTAATAAATACATTCTTCCTTATACATTCATCTATCATTCTTTTTCTCATAAAAGTCATTAAATGGAGGGGGAGAGGGGTGGGAGGAGGGGGAGGGAAAAAGTCATTAAATGGCCACAGTATTTGTTTACTGTATGATTATGGATTGTAATTATTGTTAATGGATTTATTGTGAGGCACTCTGGTAAATCAGTGTTTATATTAGAATAAGAAAAACTGAAACATAGGGAATCAGACAATATCATCACACCTTTTCCTAAGAGGGACATGAGATGGTGAAGTAGAAATGTTATATGTAAACTTCATGAAACTGATGGCTGTGGTCAATTTTTATATTGTCGTTTATTTATACTTTAGTCTTCTATTATTTCTAAATTCATGTTCCCAGTTTCCTGTGGTCAAGTATGGTCCAAAATTACTGAATAGAAATTCCAGAAGACAATTTGGAAAGAAATATTTTGTAATGTTTTGTGAAGAAAGAACTTTCTGCTTTGTATTCAAATTTGGGATTAATTTGTTGACCATCTTTAGTAATAATTTTGAAAAATATTGTTAGGATTTTTAGTGCATGCAGAGTTAAAATGATAAGGGATTATTATAAGTAATTATATTAACATTGTTTATTAAGAATGTTGTTATAATTTTAAAATTTTCTTCCTTAAACATCCAAAGGGAGAAAATATTTTGACTTTTTTTTAAGATTTAATCTTTAATTCAAATATTACATCATTTGTCCTCCTCCTTCCAGTCTTCACATGTCCTCCCTGCTCTGTGCTTTCTCTCAAATTCATGGCTCATTTTTCAATTGCTATTGTACATATGCATATATGCTGTGGTAGTTTGAATACAATTAGCTCCCATAATATCATAGGGAGTGGCACTATTAGGAGGTGTGGCTATGTTGGAAAGGATATTGCCTTGCTGGAGGAAGTTTGCAGGCTTTTAGGTTTCATATGCTCAGAATACTGCCCAGTGTTTTAATCGACTCCCTGTTGCCTTCTGGTTGAGATGTAGCACTTTCAGCTCCTGCATGCCACTGTGCTCCCTGTCATGATATAATGGGCTGAACCTCTGCAGTTGTAAGCAAGCTCCCCCAATTTAATATATTTTTTTATAAGAGTTGCTGCTGTCGTGGTGTCTCTTCACAGCGGTAGTAACCCTAATTAAGACATATGCAAATAAATGTCAAAATGCCACCCTCTGAGGACTTTCAGTGTTGGTTTTATGTGTATGACTTCAGGATTGACTGTTTGGTATTGGATCAGTTAGGAACTCATCCCCAGGGAATAATAACTCTCCCTCTCTCAGCAGTCATTATTTTTAACTCTTCGTCTGGGGTTGGGATCCTTAAGGTGTCTTCCACTCATGTTGGCATAACAGCTGGTGTTGCCACTGTTCAGTCCTTTTTGAGGCACTCATTGTGTTGAGATTTCATGCGTGCAAATTTTCTGTCATATGTAGAAGGTGTGATCTTGCAGTAGGCATCCTTATCCCCTGGCTCTTACGTTTTTCCATTGCCTCTTTCCTGGTGCTACTTTAGACTAGGCGGTTATTCTCTGCATTTTGACTAGTTGTGGCTTTCTGTAATAGTCTCCATCTGATGCAAAGTTTTAATGATAAGAAGTGAGAGTTACACTTTTCTATAGGCTTAGGATGTATTTAGAAATTGGAGTTTAGGAAAGTGGTCGTAATAAGTTTTCCCCTAAGATTCATGACCTCACTTGCCCAGAGTAGTTGACTAGGGTTTTAGTATCAGGCACTATTTTCTTCATGTTAACTGAGTTAAATTGTTAGAGCACAAAGAAATCATGAGTTTTCTAAGGCTAGTTTTCAGTGTTCTCTGATGTCTCTATTTTCAACCACATGCATACTGAAAACATGTAACCATTCCTTCTCCTGTTATTCATCATTCATTTAAGGGACTGGACAGTTTATTCGAGTGAGCCAATCTATAGTAGTATTAATATCATTATAGATATTATTTGCATATTTAAATGAATAGGGTATGGTTTGTTGGTAGATACAATTATAACCTGTGGAACCTTTGAATTACCAAAGTTAGAGCTTATTGAAAGATAAGCTCTATAGGCTATTTTGATCTTCAACTGGATTTCTGTTGCCCTATTTATAAAGGATTATATGATAATTGTGTTAATCATTACTTCACAGTTGTGCTGTTCCATTCTGTATTAATAATGCTTCATTAATGCTAGTTGGGCCGTGAATGATGAATGGCCAAAGCAAAATTCATCACTGAAATCTAAAGGTGGGTGTGCTTTCTCTTGAGTGATAAGAATAGCTGTCAGTATGAGGTAGATGTGCATACAGGGCATCTTTCTCTGCTAAAGCAAAAATGTCATTCTTGAGAATTTGTAAGGGATCCTCTTATCAGTGTTGCTTGTTTCTTTAATGATAGCCATAGTGATTGCAGTGAGAAAGACTCTCGAAGCAGTTTTATTTGTTCTTCTCTGATGGCCGCAGGTATTGAGCGTTTCAAATATTTATTTCTCATTTAAATTTCTTCTGAAAGCTATTTAGTCAGTTCATTCACCAATTTATTTGATGGTATGGTGGTGTAATTGGCTTCCATTGGCTCATAGGGAATGACACTATTAGGAAATGTGGCTTTGCTGGACTAGGTATGGCCTTTTTGGAGCAAGTACGTCACTGTAGGGGTGGATTTTGAGGTCTCATATATATGCTAAAGCCACCCCAGTATCTCAGACAACTTCCTGGTTGCCCGAGGGTCAATTCCTTGATGTTTATATAAGATGTAAGAACTCCCAACTCCTTCCCCAGCACCATGTCTACCTGCATGTTGCTTTACTTCCTGCCATGAAAATAACAGACTAAAACTCTGAAAGTATAAGTGATTCATCCCAATTCAATGTTTTCCTTTATAAGAGTTGCATGGTCATGGTATCTCTTTATGGCAAGAGAAACCTTTACTAAGGCAGATGGTCTTCTTTTCTGGAGCTTAAATTTTCATTTCTTTATATATTCTATATAGTAGATCTGTTGTTTGAAGCCACTTATTTGTTTCTGGCTACTCAGACCTGAAATAACTATGCAGAAATTATATTATTTAAGTCACTGCTTTGCCTATTAGCTCTAGTTTCTTATTGGCTAGGTCTTACATATTAATTTAACCCATCTCTATTAATCTGTGAATCACCACGTGGCTGTGGCTTACCAGGTAAAAATTCTGGCATCTGTCTCCAGTGGTGCTACGTCGCTTCTTTTGATTCTGCCTCCTTCCTCCCAGCATTAAGTTTAATTTTCCCCACCTAGCTCTATTCTACTCTATCACAGGATCAAGACAGTTTATTTATTAACCAATAGTATTCACAGCATACAGAGGGGAAACCCACATCACTTCCCCTTTTCTGTTTAAATAAAAAGGAAAGTTTTAACTTTAACATTGTAAAATTACATATAGCAAAACAGGTATCAAGCAAGAATTACAGCTACAATATTTATATCTACTTTATCTTTTGACATAACTAAGGAAAACTATAATTGTACTGTAAAGTTTTCAACTCCATCAAAGACTCCAGAATAATATAATATTACCTAAGTAAACAGGAAGTGCATTGTAAGCTACTTCCAAAACTCTAGAAGTGACAGAGATATCTTGCTGCCTGGACAGTCACCCAAAATTCTACTGTAACATTGGGCCAACCATCTTCAGCATACTGGCCCATAGTATCTGGCAGACTTTTCCATAAAGCAGGAAATTTCAAAGACAGTTCTGCCTATATTGGCAGTTTGTCACTTTTTTCTTTCTTCTGCAGAGTGTTTTGCAGACTCTTTCATGAAGCAGGAACCCCAAAGGATTGTTTCACCTTTAGGGAAGTTCAGCAGTCATTTCTCTGTGGGTCCTGCATGTCCAGATCATACAGCATCGCATCAAGTAGTCCAGGCAAGAGCAGTTTCTTACCCCAATGGTTAACCAATGCCATAAGGAGCCTCTTCGGTGTCCAACATCCTCTTGAAGTAATTGGTGCCGCCAGGAGCAGATGTGTCTCCTTGTCATAAAAATTTGTAAGTTCTTAAATGCCATATTCTGTAGTCTTAGAAAGATCTGAAGAATACCTATCTATCTGAAATATATCTCTGTATATCTAGAAAACCTAACTAACATGACTACAAGCCTATTATAGATGATTATCTATTAACTTACATTTCTTAATTATACATTAATTTTTAAATAAACCGCACAATCACAATAGCTTAATCAAGAGCAGAAATATATATATAACAAGATTGACCTAAAATTTCTTTTAATAAATCAAGATCCATACTAATACAAATCTCTATAGCATATCCCCCCTTTAAATATAAACAAACATTTATAAAAAATCATTTAGGAAATTTGGGTGTAGTTCTCTCCAAACTGCTTCCTGCTTTCTGTTGGGCAAAGTAATTTTTTTTGGGGGGGGGGGGTTCTCGGCAACCTTTCATGAGGTCTTGTAAGTTTATACAACAGAAAAGTCCTGGAAGAAAGCATTATGGTGGCAGTCTGTCCATGTGATTAGTCTATCTATGTTTGCTAATTGGTACTTATTGAAGTTAGACTGTTATGCTCCCAAAGAGAGGAGAGAAGATACTTTCTTACCTGGTCATCATATGATATATAATGAATTCTAATTGGTCTTAATAATAAAAACTCAGAGTCAACTATCCGGCGATAAAAGCTGAGGAATCAGAGAATCAGAGTGGCCAGTCACTAGAGTTCTTAATTCTACCAATGCTCAGACCAAAGGAGTGATATTGTCCTCAGACTGCCTCCTCAGACTGCATGCTCAGACTTGCTGCCTCAGCCTGCACTGCTCCTCTGTCTGTATCAAGCTCCTGTTTCCTCCCACCTTATATTCCTCTATCCCCCTCCCCCCAGTCATATCGCTCCTGTATCCACCTCCCTAGCACTAGCACTGGAATTAAAGGCATGGGATCCCAAGTGCTAGGATCACCTTTGTGTGAGCTCTATTTCTCTTTTCGACTGGCTTAATTTCAGGTAACCCATGGTGGCCTTGGACAAACAGAGATTTATCTTTCCCCTGAGTCCTGGGATTAAAAGTGTATGCCACTGCTGCCTGGTCTCTAGTGGCTTTACTCTGCACTCTGATCTTCAGGCAGGCTTTATTTGTTAAAACCACAAACAAAATATCACTACACTATATTCAAGTGGGATAGCTCCCAGGTCCTAGAGAAAGATATTTTTGTGTATAGAAGGTTTACATATCAAGGAGGTAGAGAAACAATTTTACATGGCAAGGTTTCTAAAAAGGTGTTGTCATAAAAAGGGAAGCAATGTAATGGTTATCCATCTTCATAATGCTGTGGCACTTTAATATAGTTCTGCATGTTGTGCCTCCCCAATCATAAAATTATTTATCTTGTTACTTTGTGACATAATTTTCATAATTATAATTTTCCATAATTTTAATGTAAATATCTGTGTTTTCTGATGGTCTTAAGTGACCCGTGTGAAAGGGTCATTCAAACCCCAAGAGGTGGTGACCTACAGGTTGAGAACCAGTGATCTAGAATCAAGGAGAAAGCTCTCTAATATTTTTTCAAGGTGAAGGGAATGGTAGTCACGTTAGTTCCATGGGTGTTACAGTCACTTTATGATAGATATCTGCTCCTTCATAAGGTCAACTCTAGTCTTCATGCTTTCGTACTAATCCAGGAACGTTTTTATTTCTGTGCCTATGCTTGTACAGTCTTCTTCTACTTAGAATAATCTTTACTTCCTTTCTTGTGACTAAATTAGATTCATTGTATTAAATCAAACTGTTATTACATCTGTCTATATTTACTAGGTATGGAATAGTAATAAACAGTCCAGAATCTCTCCTGTTTAACTTGATTTTCATCTTTTTATAATCTAGAATCTTCTAGGAGACAAACCTCTGTGCTTCTGAGGTTGTTTCTAGATTGGGTTAGTCAAAGTAGGACTACGCATGCTAAATGAATGCCACCACTCCATGGCCTAGAGTTCCAGACTGAATACAAAAGAGAGAGAGAGAGAGAGCTTACTGAATCCCAGTGTTCATCTATGTCTGCTTCCTGACTGTGAATGCAATGTGGTCACTTTCTGGATGCTTTGCTTTCTCCAGGCAATAACTAACTCAAGTCGGGCACTAAAATTAACCCTGCCTTCCTTAAGTTACTTTCATTAGTCATTCTGTCACAGTAACAAAGGACGTAGTTAATATATTTCCAGTCCGACTGCATGCAAATCCGAGGGATATGTCAGCATTCCCTGTTAATCCTAGGTCTTCACAGTCTTCTACCCCTTTACCTATTTGTATTTCACAGGGCAGAGTAAACCACAGTTAGTTATGTTCACCTCAAATGAAGCAGAACATGCAATCCTGTCATGCTCTTGGAAGAAAGAAAACCATAATACAAAGCAAACAGTATTAAAGACTATTAGAAAAATTTGAGTGATCGAGCTGCTGAGAATAAGGGACTGTGCAATGATTAGTTCTGGTTGAGATATCTATATATCCCACTACAAGATACTGGGAACATTATGGAAGAGGATTTGGAAAGAATATCAGAGCTGGAGGATAGTGAGGGGATTATCATAAAAAGAGTTCTGGACACAGTATGAATGTTCCAATTAGGAATTCATTACAATTCAGATTATATGTACAAAACTGGGCCTATAACATTTCATCATGGACTAGAGAGGACCTTATGAGGCTCTGAGGGATGATTGACAGTGTTTGCTAGGGGAAGGGAAGTCACTCATTCTCTGGTGTAACTTCTGATAAGTTGCCCAAGCTCTAAAACAATCTCTTGTCTATGCTCATGCAAGCAACCATAATCAAACTCAGTGGACATGCACACATGCATCCACACGCATGCACCTATGATGAGGGGTTTGTTGAGAAGAAGGGAAGAAGGATTCCAATATTAGGAAGAGGGCAGTGTCAGAGAGTATTTGAGATGGAAAATGACTAATACTAATTATATTTTTGTGTAAAACTCTTAGAGAACCTTTTATGTTTATTTTTTGAGAATTTCATTCCTGAGTTTTTGCAATCATCCTATACCATATATCCAGTTAGGTACCTGTTGATTACCTCTTAAATATAAGTACCAGTATTGAACCATATTGTAATTTCTAGACATCGTGGCTGCTAATTCTTTTAAATTAAAAAAATCCTGAAAAAAATAAATACCCTGAGTGATCACCATGCACTTACCTTCCAAGAATAGTCCTTTTTCTGCAATGCTATTGCTTCTTCTTGTGTACCATTATTGTCATGTTAGTCACAAAACAATAAAGTATTCTTATATCAATTATAAATGTAGATAAATTACTACCGCACCGAATTGCCTTTCATTGTCATTTTCACACTCTTTGCATTTCTGCATAATGATACCTTTGCCAGGCTCATGGAGGGTCCGCCTTTTGATTCTATGCTAAGTATGTTTTTATAGACTGTTCTCAAGGCTTAACAGTTAACAATTAAGAGTATTATCCAATTTTGTTACAATGTTTACTTGTCTGTTCTACTCAATAGATTTCAAACTTTTTCAAACTTTGTGTTACAGACTAGATTTTAGTTTTTGTTGTTGGTTTGGTTGGTTTTTCTTTTCTGAGAAAGGGTTTCTCTGTAGCTTTGGAGTCTGTCCCAGAACTTGCTCTGTAGACCAGGCTGTCCTGGAATTCACAGATACCCACCTGCCTCTGCTTCCCAGAATGCTGGGATTAAAGTTGTGCACCACCACCATCTGGCCAGATTTCAGTTTTTAACTCATTAGAGTTCTCGAATATAAAAGTCATCAGTACATGATAGTAAGCTAAGCTAGAATGAATATTTACCTAGCCTATCTTTTCTTTGTTAAACAAACAGGTTTAATTAGAGTGTGAGACTATATGGGTGATAATGTGTTTGTCATTGATAAGCACTTTCAACATTTGGCATGGTAGGAAGAGATTGTGGTATCATACTTTGTCAATCTTTATAAGTAGGCGGGACAGCTATCTCCCAGGGATAGTTTCACTGTGGTTTGCAGTCACAAAATGGACTGTTATGGACCCTTGAGGTTTCTTCCAAACCTGTACAGAAGTATAGGACAATTCTGCAACAGTGGAATCATTCTGATTTCTTTTAAAGCAATTGGAAGTGTAGAAACAAAAATGGATTCATTATAATCTGTTCTGAATTGCTGTTGAGGTGAAGAACAAAACCCAGAAAATAACATTAAATCATATTGGGATTGCTTACAAGGATTGCAGAGCTCTAAAGCCCTCATGGGTTTTTTGATGAAAGCAGTGCGATCTCGCACACAAAAGCGAAAACTTTAGAGAAAGCGGAGGATTTGAGGTTTTACCTGAAGTAGTCATGGAAATAAATGTCCCTTCTTTCAGTCCATTTGAACTGAGAAAAAGTGAAATACGTTTTAATGCTTTTCAAATCTTCGCAGCATTTCAGCAAGGAAATTCCCCTATTCTATCTTTGTTACTGCGGCCTTCACGGAGGGGAACAGTTTGTCTTGAATGTGGCTTAATGTGAAACAAGTCTCTTGTTTGGGATGGAGACAACAATACTTTAGGAACTTGTTGTTATTATTTGAAAATGATGTCATAAAAACACATGACAACAATAGCCCGCCCTCAAAATCCAAGGGTCTGTCTCTTATACAATGGCTCTGAGCAGAGGCTGTGTTGTGGAATCAAATGTGTATGGCAATGAACGAGCAAACCAGCAGCATCAGAAGATAACTCTATGAAGATCAGTAGCCAAAGATTGATTGGGAAGTTTTGAATGGGTATATGCTGGTTTCTGGGGTAGCTAAGACAGGTCTCAGTTGTGGGACTTCCTCCACACACCACAGCTCCAGGATGACCATCCTCGTGAAGCGAGAAGAAAATCTGGTTCAGCACGACTAAGCTGGTGTTGGTTTAGCTTTGATACATTTAAACACACCACAAGTTTGGAAAGAAGTTTCCTCATTATAGTCATCACAAACAAAGCTTAAGGCATGACTGCACCGGAACTCCCTGGCAAAGTATGTCTTTTGCACAGTGCCTGCTAATTCTTCCACAAGAATGGAGTCTGTTGACTGAGAAACAATGCTCAGGAAGGTCTATGGAAGAAGAGTCCGGAATAGTAAACGATTTTGCAAAGTGCATGAGACTTTCTTTCTTAAGAATGGGTTCTCATGACTGAGAAACATCTGTAAAGAGTCTGGTATAAACAGAATAGCTCGGGGTATTTGGGGGAGGCCTATCCCTATAGGTAGCAAAGATCACCAGGTTATTAACTATATTCAATCCCGGCTTACTGGGTAGAAACAGGTGTAAAAACCTTCTGCAGAAGAGAAAAAGTCTGTGAGTTTAACAGCTCTGGTTTTCCTAATCTGTGAGCATGAAGACCTTGTGTCCTCTATGCTCAGTGATGAAAAATAAAGAGTTAGGATACAGCTTTAGAATGGTAGTGAATTCTACCTAAATTTTTTCTGAAGGCTTTCTATTGTTTATCCTCTTTATAATGTCTTTATTGAGGTCTCTCAAAAATATCCTTTGTAGAACCGCTTACAAGAATTCTTCTAGAGTATGATTTGCATTTTAATTTTTGTTATGTATTTTACTTTTGAGATTATAGTATAATTACATCATCCCTCCAAGCCCTTCCATATGTTATGCCCAGATCCACAAGGTCTCCTAAAAAGCAAGAAGGAGACCGAGTCCCATATGTAAAACCGAAGAGCCTTTATTCTACACAAGTTTGCAAACTCAGACTCCCTGTGTGTCCAACGTATTAGAATGATCAGAGAGCCCTGAGCTCAGATAGGGTTGGGTTTTATAGTAGCAAAGGTTTGGGAGTGAGGGATTTCTAAGTTTCAGGACCCCTGATTGGCTGACATTTGTCAAGGGGTGTCCTGGTGAAAAGCGATGGGTGTGTACTGGCAGGTGAACCTATCTACAATAGTTAAAATGCTAAAAATTTTCTTTGACTGATCTGTTCCTGAGTGGTGACTGGGTGGTCTCAGCTTGTGGTCTTTCTTGGAACCAGGCATTGCCTTAGAAAAAAACTAATGAGTCTCAGGCATCCTTTATCATGGCTGGGTCCTACACAGATACCTCTCTTTGCTCTCCTTCAAATTCATGGCCTCTCTCTTTTTTTCTATTTATTTATTTATTTATTTATTTATTTATTTATTTATTTGTTTGAGATTTCTGTCTCCTCCCTGCCACCGCCTCCCATTTCCCTCCCCCTCCCCCATCAAGTCCCCCTCCCTCATCAGCCCAAAGAGCAATAATGGTTCCCTGCCCTGTGGGAAGTCCAAGGACCACCCACCTCCATCCAGGTCTAGTAAGGAGAGCATCCAAACTGCCTAGGCTCCCATAAAGCCAGTACGTGCAGTCGGATCAAAAACCCATTGCCATTTTTCTAGAGTTTTCAGTAGTCCTCATTGTCTGCTATGTTCAGCAAGTCTGTTTTTATCCCATGCTTTTTCAAACCCAGGCCAGCTGGCCTGGAGAGTTCCTGATAGAACATCCCCATTGTCTCAGTGTGTGGGTGCACCCCTCGCGGTCCTGAGTTCCTTGCTCATGCTCTCTCTCCTTCTGCTCCTGATTTCATTAACTGTTGTTGGTTTGTTTTTGAAGCTCCCTCACTGTGCTGTGTTCTTTCCTGCTTTTCTGTTACTCTAGATGGAAAGACAGATTGAAAATTCTGCCTTATTCCCTATCAAACAGAAATATTGCTAAGACAAAAAATATGTGGTATGTTTAATAACATATGTCAAATGTCATTTTTCTTTTTTATCTTGATCATCTCTAGTTTGTTTCACATTAATATGTCTGCTCCCTAGTCCCTACTTCTTATCTGTCGAAGGCTATTCAGAGGAAGATCTGGTATAATCTGGCTTCTCAAGCAACCTAGAAAGGCTGCTACATAATACTGGGCAATAGAACAGACTTAGCACAAGAGGCACTTGAAGCAGAGATGAAAGGCCAGCAGAAGCTACCCTGGACAAAATTGACTGAAAGTACAATGTTAAGGTGAGCATTATTGATAATTTTGAAAGAAGCGTAATGTTCCCACACTGATTTGAAGTAAGTGACCCTGCTTTTTTGTTCTGCCTGCCACACTCAGATTATGTGGCTCAACATGCTTCTAAAATAGAACTACTTGGTTTTAAAAAGCTCTGCTTATTCTGAGAACTGTAGTTTTCTCAGTGTGCCCAAGGTCATAGCACCCAGCTCAGCTGAGTGCATGCTGTCCATCCCAAGCATTGCTGTTTGCAGTGGTGACAATGGGACTGCTGTTCTTTGGGTTAGCATACTTCTGTTAGGATGTGATTTTCCTCCATAGGGTCCCTTGTTGGCTGTGCCTTTGGATTATGGCTACAGTAGAATTTTCCTCACAGTGGCCTTTCTCTGGCATGAATTCTTACCAGTGCTTCATATATGAACGTGGGCTTACTCTGAATAGTACCCGAAACTTACATTTTGTCCCTAGAATAGCATATTACATGTGTTTGATTTTAATTTTATTGACACTTCTGCCACTGTGCATTTCTTTGGGGTGGGGACAGGTTAGGGCAGAATTAAGTGCTACACCATGGTGCACAGTGGCTCATACTTTTTGCTTATCTTTCCCCAACTCCTTTCCCCTAGAGCAAGAAGGAAATCCTTCATGTCTAAGCTTTCCTTTGAAAAGAGAAGTGGCTTGTCAGCATGGATAATAATCTTTAGTAAGATTTAGGCAAAATACACAGAACCCCGTCTAGCTTTTAATTTAAAAAGCATGTTTGCTCTTTAGAAGTTTAAACATAGATACCATTTTTATCATAATGAACATTTATTAGGTTCTTATAATTCATTACTAAGACAAAGAATCATGTGTGGTTCACATCTGGGTGGGGTTATTTTATAAATAAAAGTTTCAGACAGGTACAACCCAAAGGCCTTGTTCTCTAGCTTTTCCACCATAGGGTGTCTGGCTCTTCTTATTTAATAATTAACATCATGACTAATCTAAATCCTGGCCACTCCAAAACGAAACCCACCTCTGACACCAATTGCTACCGTTACCTTGGTGTTTCTGACAAAAACACTTTCAGAATCATTCCCTTCGGCACTCTACGCTTACGATATCGGAGAGCTTTCTTCAGAATTTTTCACACTTCTGAAGCACTCCCTTAAGGCTGCAGGCTGAAGAGCGAAGTAAAAAACATTGTTTCTGGGGATTGTGATGAGTTATGGACCTCATTTGGTTAGCCTCATGGGATCTCATGTGCCAACCTTGCGGGAGCTCATTTGGCTTTCAGTGAGCAATATTGTTATGCCAGCACAGATGAGATACACAGGAGGTAAAATAAAGCATGCTTGTGACCATCACTTATTCTCACTTTCTAGTACTCATTCTTTTTGTCATGCCTGGTGAGATGAACTCTTTGACCCTCAGGGGCCTTTGACACCTGGGGAAGCATTGTGTCTGGATAAAAAGTATACCAAATGCCTTAGTTCTGTGACTGAAATGGGCAAAGAATAGGTGCTTATATTTGTCCTAAGTTCTCCTCAGGTTCTGAATGTGTTTCCCTGTTTGGGGAAAACGATAGTCCCCTGACTTTAGGAACATGCATGGCCTGTCAATTACTGAACTTCAGACAAACTTTGGTCCTTTCTTATGGTTAGGAATACAAGCTGTGTGTACTCCAAGAAGGAGAAAGGATATGGTAAGAAGGAAAACATGGAGTCAGTTCTTTTCAGCCTAGATACTTGGAAACTTCTGTTGTGTGGTCTCTCACCATCCTTTTGCTTTATGAGGAAAAAAATAAGGCTATATGTTTTGAATCAGATAGACTTGAGCCCCAACTACACTCCTCCACTTACTAACTATCTAGCCCAGGAAAAGGTGCTTAACTGTAAAACGTTAAATGTCTTCATGTGTGCAATTGAGAGTTATTAACATGTGTTTAACAGAAAAGTTAACATCATTAATAGTGATTTCAGTAAGATTTCTACCCTAAGTCTCGATATTTTATCAATACTCATTTAGTGGTGATCTTTACTACTGTCTTCCTGAAGAAAGAAGGGAAATTAGTTCCTGCAGGCCGGAATTCTACCTAGCTGATGTCCTCTCGGGATCTTTGCTTCACAAATGTTTAGGCCAATATCATTGGCTTCCTTAGGTTTCCTTTTCTCCAATCTCTCTCTCTCCCCTCTCCCCCTACCCCATATATATGAGTATATGTGTTTGTGTAAAGGCCAAAGGTTTGCATCTGGTGTCTTTCTCAATAGCTTTTCTGCATTACTTTTTGAGACAGCCTCTCCCTTAACCAGAAGTTCATGGATTCAGCTAGACTTGTTGGCTAACAAGTCACAGAACTCTTCCTGTCTCCACCTCCCCAGTGCTGGGGTATAGGCACTAGCAATTGTACCCAGCTTTTCCATGGCTGCTGGGGAACTCAGATCCACAAGGTTTTGTGGCAAGACCTTTACTTTCTGACCCATTTCTCTAGCCTCTTTTTAAAAAATATTGAAAGTAGATTTTTTCATAAAATATATCTTGATTGTAGTTTCCATTTCCTCAACTTCTCCTAGCTCCTCTTTGCCTCCCCTTCTATCCAGATCTACACCCTGTCTGTCTCTTAAACAACAAGGAGACAGTCAAAGAATAATAATAAAATAAGATAAAAGAAAACAAAAGCAAAAAAGGTGGATAGGACAAACCAGATGGAAGAAAAAGCTCAGTCTCTTTTTGTCATGTCTTTCTATTGACACACCTACTCCCCTCATATCCCTTGGTTAGGTGATGCTGGGGACTCTTCAAGGCCACAAACCTCAGGATCAAACTCAACATTCCAAGGAAACAAATTTTAATAATGTACGTTAAAAGTAAAAATTAAGGCACAGAGGTACATGCTGACTGAAATTATCAAAAGGTCAGATAAAAAGCATCACCCCCATACTAGCATGACCATGCCATTCACATCACCCTAGTCCTGGCCCTGAGAGCCAGTCCTGTATTTTTTACCTAGGTCCATGTGTTACTTTATGCTGCCACCATTTTCTTATCAGCCTTCAAACCACTAGGCCTGGGCCATTCTCTGTGATAAGACGGCAGACTGCCCCTGAAATATGTAGGAATAGCTTTCAGGCCAATTAGCTGCTTATGGTTGGTACCTCACTGAGCCCCACCACCATCATAAGAAGAGTCCCAAGGGTTTTGATTCTACTGCACGTACTGGCTTTGTGGGAGCTTAGGCAGTTCGGAGGCTCACCTTACTAAACCTGGATAGAGGTGGGTGGTCCTTGGACTTCCCACAGGGCAGGGAACCCTGATTGCTCTTTGGGCTGACGAGGGAGGAGGACTTGATGGAGGAGGGGGAGGGAAATGGGAGTCGGGGAGGAGGCAGAAATCTTTAATAAATAAATAAATAAATAAAAATTAAAACAAACAAACAAACAAGCAAACAAACACCTACTAAACGCCAAAAAAAAAAAAAGAGTCCCGCGCTGTCAGAATCATGCTTCTTCTCTTCTGAACTTGTATTCTACTGGAGTTGAATGGTGGACAATAGACAGGCTATAATTCGCAGACAGCATCTACAAACAGATAGTCCATTTATGAGAAGCGTTTTCCGTCTCGGATGCATGCACACATTTTCTGTACATCTAAGTTCCTTTATTCTCCCCATGTACTTCCCGATGCTTTGACCGTGCTCCTAGAAAAGAGCTTGCTAAATCTATCAGGATTGAGCTTGCTCTGACTTCTCTTCTCTCTTTCACCCCTCCATCACTTTATCCAGGCTCCCAACTCCAACAGGTGTTCTCTGGGAGCTAGCAGGCCAATCTGACCAGGGAAACAGGTAGGCTAATGGCAGATCTTCACCTGTCTCTCCTCTCTTCTATTTCCTGTTTCCCAGCCTCACCACTAGCTGAACCCTTGTTGTGGCCTCCCCTTCCTCTTTGCCCCATCTCCAAGGGATCAATCAGACCTTCTACACTATTCCTTTCCCAGACATATTTTATTATCCTAGCCCTCGGCATGAGCAGGAATTCCCTAGGAACGCCCAACCACTATGACCAGCAAGCAGGCAGGTTAAGAATAGGTCTTCACGTCTCCCACCTCTCCTCCAAATTCAGTTCGCCAAATTCAGTCTTTCCTCCCTACCCCCATCTCCAATAGAGTACAGGAGTCTTCCTTTCCAACCTTACTTCACCCTTCTATTCAGAATTCCTGAGAAACCATGGATGCAGTGGATGAATAGGAACGACCCCCACAGGCTCATATATTTGAATGCTTAGTCAGCAGGGAGTGGTTTTATTATTTCCTAATAAAAATACATGTACCTCTAGAGTGGATAACAAAACAAGATCTATTCTTCTGTTGCACCCATGAAACACACCTCTACATCAAGTACAGATATTACTTCAGGGTAAAAGAATGGAAAAAATGTATTCCAAATGAATGAAGCTAAGAAGCAAGCTTGTGTAGCTTTTTTAGTATCTGATAAAATAGACTCAAGCAAAAGCCAATCAGAAGAGATAAGGAAGGGCACTACGTACTCAGCACACACACACACACACACACACACACACACACACACACACACACACGTCCAGGAGGCCACTGCAATTCTTACCATCTATGCACCAAATACACAACTTTATAAAACAAACATTACTATAACTGAAATCAATTAATAGTCATGGGAGGATGACTGACATGGGAGGATCAAGTGAGGTATGAGAGAGAAGAGGGGCCTAATATAGGGGATATAGAGAAGACAGTTAACATTAAGGGTCATTTGAGAGATAGTATGGGAATACACTAGAAACTTCCTTGGATGTATACATATATGAAAGCAATCTAAATGAAATTGCCATAATGAGAAGACAGAGCTCCGGATGGTGTCTCCAGGACATCTCTTGTTTCCAATTGAGGCTTCTAGCACTGGGATCGTGTTATATTTAAGTTGTTGGCCAAAGGTATCCCATGTGAACCCCCAAACAACGCAGGCTGTTGCCAAGACTGTAGTACTCCCCACAAACTAAAGGCAAGGACTTATTGCTAAAGACCAACACTGTAGGCCCATATTTCTATATGGTGTGGCAGCCAGGCTCTGTTATAGGTTTATGCTAGGAGCTCTGTTATAAGACCCTGCTACTACATACCAAGAGTTGTGATAGGAGCATGACACTTAATACAAATCAGGACTCCCCAATCCTATATATTTCCTATATTCTGGAATAAAGATGAGCAGTTTCACTGAAGCTGTCTCCCAGAGAACTGTCTCTGTCTTGTTCATGTGCCATACAAGGATCTCTGTTGTCGCTTCTGTCCCTTTGTCTCCATGGACTGATGGTCAACTGACCTCGAAGATAAACTTTGAATATGCTCTGAAAACTACCACAGCAGAAGTGGAAACAGCAGTCCAGTCACAAAGCCTTTGTTCTACAATGGTGCCCTGTCTGCAAGATATACTAGTGCAATGGTGGCACAAAGTTTGAGGGAGGTAACCAACCAATATCCAATTGGAATTTATGCCCATTCCATGAGACGGAGCCCAAACCTGTTACTATATAGATGACCAAAAACCTGAGACTAGATAGCCCAGGAGTCTATGGTAAAAACAAATACTAAAGTACAATGTTCTAATTAAGAATTAAGAATAAAAAATACTCCTAAAGATATTCTGCTGTATTCATAAATCAGTATTTTGCTCGCCCCTCATCAGAGAATATCTACTCTTCCTGTAGCAGTTGGGAACAAAAGGAGACCCACAGCCAGACAATGCACAGAAAGTGAGAGATCTTGGGACACTCAGCCCTAAACTGGATGTCTCCACCAAATCCCTCTTCTCAGGGCTCATGCAACCCTGTGGTACAGGGGGTGGAAAGAACTTAAATACCAGAGGTGATGGATGACGTCAAACAGAGTGCTCTACGTCAACATGATTGAAGTACATATTAACTCACAGAGACTGAGACACCATTCGCAAAGCCTGCATGAGTCTGTACCATATTATGTCCTAGAGCTAAAAGGAATATTTTGTTTTCTCACCTCCTTCTCCAGTTTATTATTTTGCTTTTCTGCTGGGCCTTTCCTATTTCCCTTTCCAATTTTCATAAAGTTTTTTTTATTACATTGATATTAAATCTACTATATATGCTGAGTGTGTTTGATTTTTTAAAATTGACTTTTGGGGAAGAGATTGCTAACACGCTATGCAACATAATTTGACATTTAAATATCTCTTCTCTTTTTTTTTAACACCTTATAATACCTCCACCCTGGAGAAGTTTGGTGAAGATTTTAACTCAGTGTTATTCCAGGTATAAGGAGAACGTTATTATCGAAGTTATCAATCAAGTGGTAAACACTATTGAGTATTCTTGGGCTTCTTCAATTAGTGTTTTATTTATACTTTTAATTTAAAATGATAGTAACGTTTCATGAAATTGTAGGATAAATAATGTTAAGAGATTCTATTCATACCTCAGTCAGTGTCTGTTCAAACAAGTTTGGCTACAGCTTGCAAAACCATGGTAGAATGGCTAAGGCAGATTGTTGTTATTGATCTAGGCAAAATAGAGAGCATGATGGTCCAGTCAGCAACCTTTCACTTTTTGTTTTTATCTTTCCCTCTTTCCTCTGACAGGCAGCTCTTGCTTCCTGACAACCAGCATGCCTTTATTTCCATGATATCATTATTTATGAATGGTAAATAGAATCATATCACACATAAACTTTAGGGGCTAGTAGTTTGTCACTGCACATATATTCCTGAGGTCCATCTCAGCTGCTTTATTCAGTGTTGTGCCTCTATATTGATGAGTAGTATTTTTAGTTATTTCATTTATGTTTTTTTTTGAGATTGTAAGACAATTGCACCATTTCTCCTTTTCCTTCCCACCTCCCAACCCCTCTCATCTACACCTCCTTGCTCTTTTTCAAATTCGTGTTCTCCTTTTTCCATTAGTTATTGTTCCATATGTATATGTGTGTATACATAAATATATAAGTGCAACTTGTCAGTCTGTATAATATTACTTGTATGGATGTTTTCAGGGCTGATCATTGGTACTGCATAACGAATTGGTGTGCTTTTCTTTGAAGAAAAATTGTTTCTTCCATGTTCAACATTCCTTAGTTGCTTGTAGCTCTTTGGGTACAGGGCTGAAGCAGAATAAGTACACCACCAATAGATATGGGAACATGGATGGGGGAAAGCCTAGGACATCAGCCTTGCCCAAAGAACTATAGCAGTTTTACACACACACACACACACACACACACACACACACACACACACACACTGAAATTGAATATACTGATTTAATGATATAAGATATAGAAATCATAAATGAACTACACATATTACACATTTCTAACTGATCTTTCTACCAAGTACAAAAATAATCCAAAAAAGAAAATGTAGCTTTTTCAACTGATGTGCTAAAAGAAATTAGGCAGCTAAAGGTAATGGAGAGGAGTTCTGACCAAAGACCCATGCCTTTTGCAAAACAACTCAAAATGTACAATCTTAAATTGAAATTTGTAACTTTTATGAAAAACATCTGGATCTTGAACTAGGCAAAATTTTCAGTAGGATCACTGTAGATATTCATGGTCAAATCTGCGAGTCCCTCTTGCTACGTCTCTCAGAACTTTTGTGACGAAGGTCATTTTGATTTTGATATATGATTTTAATGCAAAAATTGATATAGAATTATGACATTTTCATTAGTGTCCTAAAGTAAGAAGTTTCATTATTGATCATAGGGCTTACAATTTTCTTTTTACCTATTGCTAGATTCTACTTGCTAATTTGATAAGATCTTAGTGTTTATGTTAATGAGTACAGCTAGCCTATTGTTTTCTTATTTGTACAATATTCTAGTTTTTATATTAGCCTAATACTTGTTTCATACAACAAATGAGCAAATGCCCCTCTTCTATTTTGTAAAGGAGATTGTTTAAATTTGGCATTGAGTCTTCATTAAATCTTAATTTATATTCTCCAGTAGAATCATTTGACCCAAGAGACTCTTGAGAGAGAATTTTAATTATGTATTCAATTTAATAATTAATAGTTATACAATTATCTACTTTTTATAGTATGAGCTGTGGTTTATATTCTTTAAGGAATTGATTCATTTCCTTTGAGGTAGTATACTGTGTGTAGTTGCTCAAGGTATCTCATTACCTTCAATTTTTTTTTAAACAAACTGTAGTTAAATATTTTTAGTGAGTCCAATGTGATGTTTTGACAGATGTATGCATAGCTTAATAATTTAAATTGGGCCACACAATTTGCCTTTTGTTTTTGGAGTTAAAACATTTAAAATCTATTGTTTCAGCAACTTAAGAAACAAAAGATTTTATTTTAACTGATCAATCAGACTTCTTCTCCATTCTGATCCTGTGTACTTTTGGCAAACTTCGGTCACTTTAATAGCATGTGTCTCCTTTCTAAGTCTCTGTTCACTGCCTGAAGGATTACTTTGACCCGATGTTCTCACTAGTCACTTCTGTTAATTCTAGCAACTTTTGGTTAACTTTTCTATGTTTGTAGAGATCCTAAAATACCATCCTTTTTCATATTACATTTTTTATATTATTTCTGTCTAGCTATTATTTATGCTTTGTCTTAAGTTGACATCTCTTGATTTTTCTAGAGATGAAATGTAGTAGTGGGAACATAATTTGCTAGAGACATACTAATATGAATGGTAAAAATGTACAGCATTAAAGTCAAGGATTTAAAATATCCAAATTAGTAATCAAACAACATGATTATATAACAATGACTGACTTTCTGCTGTTAATAAAGTCAGTTACTGAGTTACTCTCAAAAAAAAATTAAGGACTTTAATTCAATATTTCCCATTTAGCTGAAATTTCAAAAAGTCAATAAACTTTCAGTACCATCAAGAATAACATTAACATTTTAATCTACCCTATCTCTCCTCAGTACAAAACAGTGCTCACACTGAGATGTGTTGAACAAGGCAAGTCCTAGGAAAGACAGCTTTCATGGTTGTAGCTGGGACAGTGGCATCCTAATTTGTTTTATAAAATTTCCAATGACTTGTATAAGAGGATGTCTTTGAAATTTTAGGAACAATTAAACAGGACTCCTTTTTACAGCTGATATCAGAAATGGAGCTCAGATAATCCCAATAAAACAGTCATCTTTCACTTGGCTAAATTGGGGTCAGTACACATAACAAATTTACTCAGTACAGCTGTGCTAAGTACACCCTTCTAGGACTGGTCTTTTCCATTCTTTTAGATGTTGTTGAGGTTCTTTAAGGCAGAGTGAGTCTGGAGATTTGAATTAATTGATGTTCATCAACATGCTACCACTGTGGGATTTCTTGCTCAGAAGTAATTTAAGCCACTTTTATCTTCTCAACCCCTTTTTCTCCTAATCAACAACTTCCTTTAAGTTAGGTGTTTCTGTGAAGAAACTGACAGATCTCTTTCAACTTCCTATTTTGCCTTAGCATTCAATTTACCTTTGACCCTGTTAACATTTTTTCTGCTTATCCACTTGGCAAGTCATTCAGCATTTTCCCCTTTAACTCCACGGGCAATGGTGAGTTCAAAGGTATAACTAACTATAAATGAGACTCTAACTACACCAGAGACTGCATGTCTGTTTTACTTACATGTTTTAAAAAGGACTGAGTTGAACTTGGCTTTTAAATAAAATGTTGAAATTCTCCTTTTGGTGAGCATTTCTGGGCCCAGATGCTAAATAAGAAATGTGTGCTATTATATGTTGTGATCACTGTAATTTTTAGATGAAAGTACTCAGAGAATCAGCTATTAAGTTCTTAACATAGGGATGTTTTCTGTGCTAATATGGAATGAGTTAGTTTAAGTCATTAGTATATAAAAACATGAAATTGAAATGTTTTAATTGAAATTAAATGTTTTTCATGATTTATTAAAAATTATTCAATTATGGTATTTTGAAAATTATATTTCCACTTTGCATCTTTATGAATACCTTATATTATGTTTCAAGAACTGAGAGTAAAGAGAATTTACTTGAAGTTGGTTAAAATCTTCAAGTCTGTATCTTTCTTTTCCCTTTAATAAAATATGAGAATTATGAATCTTACAACATCACGAAATTAAAGACAGCAGCTACTATTTTGCTCTTTTCATGTTTAGATGAGGATTTGAATGTATGAAATGCATAATAATTTTTACAATAATCAATAGAAATTGTGCTTATTTGCTAATATTCTTTGTATTTATATGGTTTATATATGTGTGTGTATGTGGTGTTTGCTTTTTAATTATTTGTTGCTTGGTAAAGTGATTTTCCTAATCATGAAATATCCCTATATATTTTATGGTTTGTCTTCATTATCATTTATAATATTCTGCTTTAGTAACTATTAGGCAACTTGTGTTCTTTTATTGATTACTATATTTATTCATGCAAATAAGTAACCCCAATTATACAGTTGCTTTTAATTTAAAGTTGATAAAAAGTTTTTTTTATTGCAATTTGGCCATGACTCAATATAATTTCATTAGTTTATAAAGACTTCAGGAATATGATGAAAATACTGGAAATCCTCTTATTTATATTAATGTACAACAGTTGGTATTCAAAGCTGTGGGTATCAGAGGAAAAGAAAAGAGCGACACTTTGACTACTCTCAAGGACTTCATAACCTCAATAAGGCATGTTCCTCTAGCCTATTCTTGATTTACTTATGTGTTTCGGATGATGTAGCCTAAGTGGAATTTTAGTTGCACTAATCTTTGTTTTAACTTTTATCTAGTCATTCTTAAATGCCTGCCTCTTAGACTACTATCATAAGATTTACTGGAGAACTTAATGCTTTTCTCCTCAAGTATTCCTTTAGCTTATTCTTAAGCACTGCATAAAATCTGATAGACATTTGCAAACTTGCGTGTAAGTAGTATCAGATAAGGTGGTAACATGGTGAGAGGGAACAGGATCTGCTCCATCCACTGCCGTCTTCTTCCCCTGCAGTACTAAGAGTGGCAAAGATTGGTGATTCGTGAGAAGAAAGTGTGGAAGCATAGGAAACAATAAGTGGAGGCAGTTTTGAGAAATATGGAGAGAAACTTCTATAGTTTGGAGGAGTCGCTTCTAGTCATCACAAGTAGTCTGGGAATGTGGGAAGAGATGGATGCCACTGAAGTATCTATGAACAACCTAGTTTGTTTCTTCCCAGTACTACACGACTTTTTGGCTAGAAACCATACTAGTTGTATTAAGAAAATGTGATTTTATTTTATCTTAAAGGAGTCAGCTCTGATGGCAACTTCTTTTATTCTAGTACTCACCCTACACAGGAAAGAACAAGAATTGAGCTCTTAATTGTGGAAAGTCTTTAGAACTTAACCTGTATGAGAAGCTGTAATTACAGATTTCTTATTTGTAGTGTCACTTATGAAAATTGTGGTATTGAACATTTATGAGTTGATTTTGTTATCTATACTTCACATCATTTATCTTTGCCTTTGGTGTTATTACTGAGCATTTTCATGGTGTTTTGATTGACAGGTGTATGATAAATTTTGGTATTAGTAAAATGCAGTTGGGAAGTTTATTTTTCGAGTCATTCCCTAATACTTAGGGCTTTACATAACTTTGCTCCTCAGGGTTTCAGGATATCTATTTACTAAATGATTTTTCTTTTCTTTTCTACTCTCCTCTGTTCTCCCACTCCTCCTTCAACTTCCCTTTTGTCTTTTCCTCATCTCTCTCCTTTCCTTTCTTCGTCCCTTTATTTCTTTTTTATATATTTGTTTATCTTGTGGTCATGTACATCCTATACTGTGAGCATATTCTATTCCTTGACTGGTAATCCCAAATGTGGGCATTTATCTTAAGTACTGTGGATCCTCAGGAACTTTGTATCTTATTGTACATTTTGCATCTCAATCCTCGGAGGAAAGAATCTTTCTTAACTTTTATCAGAGCAGCAGCAGAACCACCCAGGTCCCCCCAAATAACTAAGATGCCTTCCACCAGCATGTTTTGTAAACTTTTAGCAGTGTTCATCTGCACATGAGGGGAGCAATAGGCCAGACTGATTAAATACAAAAATTCATAAGCCAAGTGTAGTTGGAGGTTTCTTGTCCTGCTCGGTTCCAAAACTGCTTTTAAAATAACCACCCAGAGGCTTAATATTAATTACATACTATTTGGTCTAGGTCTATTAGCTCAGGCTTATTATTAACTAGCTCTTACAACTTAAAAATCATTTTTATTATTCTATATTTTACCACAAGACTCATGAATTGTTACCTCATATCTTACTTCTCTGTCAGATGCTGGCATCTCCCAGATTCTGCCTTCTTTTTTCCCCCTGTATTGTTTTTTGGATTTCCCATCTAGCTATATTCTGGCCTGCCATAGACGAAAGTAGTTTGTTTGTTAACCAATGGTAATAAAATATATTCACAGCATACAGAAAGATATGTCACAGCAGCCAGGGAATTCTATTGTCATAATGTGCCTCAGGGATAATTGGAAAAAGAATTAAAGAAATGTGGGCATGAAAGTTCATACTGATATTGGTGTCTTTTGTGCATTTTTTAATTTAAGTGCATTTTCTTAGCACTTAAATAAATATCATCACTTTATAGTAATGATAATTCTTGATTCATGAAATTATTTTTTTTGCCTGACTTGAGATGTTTTATGTCAAAGGTGTTATTTCTAAAACAATGATGTTTTCTCATGTAGTTTGTAAACTCTTAATAATTAGCATTTGTTTGATTTTTTTTATACCCATTGCCCTTCTGGTGTTGTTTTGAAAGCAATATGAATTGTATAAGCTATCAAGTCTGTATAAACAAATCAAAGTATACACTTGTTTGAAAATTCTGAAAGTCCATTCTCTTCTTCAGATTAAAGGGGAACCCAAAAATTGCTTCATACTACTGCATCTTGCCCGACTTCCTTCTGTATACCACATATATGACAAGTATCTCTTGAGTCCACTGTTCACTCTTCATGTTCATCATTGCCATAGCTTAGGTTAACTTATTCAGGAGCTATCTAATTTCTTTTCTGTTCTAGCTCTCAGGGATCCATTTATCATGCACTGAAATAATTCTTTTAGTATATACATCTGTTCTTGCAGCTTTTCCTCTTCTAAACCTTAAACAGGGTATTACAAGCCTCATGAGAATTTAGAAGTCATTCAGCTCCATATACATGATGCTCTTCACGAGACACACCCCCACGGTGCTCATGTCTCTCTCTCCTCTCTCCTCTCTCCCTCTCTTCTTTTTGCTTCCCTTTCACTTCTTGAAACCTTTTCTTCACTTCTTCACTTTAGTTATAGGCTATACAAGAATCAGCTGGCATGGGTCACCTATGAGATGATTTTATAAAGGCAATAATGTCAACAATCATCAGTCATATTTGTCCATGTCTGTGAATCACTCACCTGAACCTGGCACTGTGCTCTGCCCATTAATTTGTGTTATCTCAGATAATTTAGTCACAGGTTGGTGTGGTAAAGGTGCTATTATAGACTCATTTTACTGAGAGCTAAGAGGCCTAAGAGGATCGATAAAGAATGTAGTGCTTAATAGAACAAACCCAAAGCCGTGGGTCCAGGTCCTCTTAGCTCTTTGCCATACTTCCTTCTATTCATTCTTACAATGCTTTTTTTTTGTCTCCTGCATAATTCATCCTTCATATAAGTTAGAACTCAGGAATTTTCTTCCCTTTAAAATGTTTTCTGGCATCCCTAACCACAATAATTTGTTCATTTTTATGTCTTTCGGAGGAACCTTGACTATACCTTGATTATAATATTTTACTTTTCTAACATTCATTAATTAATTTTACATTGACTTGCCAATTTTGTTAATTAAAAATTCTCTGTTTGGCCAGCTAAAAGCTCTGGAGACTCTATTGGTAAATATGTTAACAATGTCCTCTAATTGGGTTGCTTTAGTGTGTCTGATCTCCATGTGTGGCCTGCATACAAGAAGCATTAGCCTCAGCTGGGAACTCGGTAGAAATGCGAATCCACAGGCTTCACTCTAAATCCACTCCATCAGAAAGCCAGGAGATGTGGAGTCCAGCAATTTGTGTTTTGTTTAGCAGTCAGGTATTTCCAATTCACTCCCAAACCTGGAAAACATTGATTTAGGACGACATAAGCCATAGAGACTGTTCCTAAGGTTTGACCTTGTCTTTTGTCAGAGTTATAACTGCTACAGTGTTGCAGTGTGGTCCTACTTCTGGAAATTACGAGTACTAAGAGCTTATCATAGCCTCAGGTAGCATTAACAATGTTGTTAATATAAGCATGAGCAGTGCATATTGGCCTAAATAATCCTGAGATAACATCCTTGCCAATTATGAATAGAGGACAGTAAGGGGAAACTTATGAATGGGACCATTGTTATATACCTGTCCATCCCTCTCCATCCTCCCAGGTTGTACTGCCTTCTGATGTAAGGTGTAGGAGATCCTACTGTACCACAACATTTAACTGTTTCTATTTCTGAAGAAGTTATAATCCTTTAGACTTGCAGTTGTAACTTATAGAATTTTCTATTCTTTTCTATAAAATGCAGAAACTTTTAAATAAGTATTTGTTGAGTCACCAAATGAGGAAATCTATGATGTTAACAGCAACATACTGTTTAATCTTTAGTCTCCTTGTAGTTTTTAGCCAAAGGTTAAAAAAACGTTGTTCAAAACTATTTGGAAAGGAATTTCCTAACCTGGAAGCCTCCTCCCTGAGGACTAGCTATCAGGGTATCTGAAAATGATATGCAGGCTTCCTAGAGGAGAAAGCAACCAGTAGTTCTCCCTGGATATAAAGTAGATGGATCACAACAATGACAGAGCGGAAGGATATTCCCAGTGACGTAATAATAGTACCTTTATCTTTGGGGTAGGCAACAGCTATATATTTGGACTCAAAGACCACTCAATAGGAGGGGATATTCATGATTAATACTGTAAACATAGCAAATTATTAGTGTCTGGAGGGGAGGTAGACCCTACTTCTGCCAACTTCCTGTATCAGTATAATCTCTAACTGCTCTGAATACTTATTCTTATACTCACAATTGGGTGTAGTGCTTACCCCTCATCAAAGAAGCTTTTTCTTTCTTCTTTTTCTTCTTCCCTTCTTCTTCTTCTTCTTCTTCTTCTTCTTCTTCTTCTCCTTCTCCTTCTCCTTCTCCTCCTCCTCCTCCTCCTCCTCCTCCTCCTCCTCCTCCTCCTCCTCCTCCTCCTTCTTCCTCAGGTGGAGTCCGATACAGAGTTCCACAACTGGTCAAACTGTTAAAAGTAAGAGACCATGTGGTACTCAGCTGGTAAACCATGCAGCAAATTTTTTTCATATATACAAACTGTTAAAAGTAAGAGACCATGTGGTACTCAGCTGGTAAACCATGCAGCAAAATTTTTTCATATATAAGCTCAGGAAAAATCATGAAGGATGGCACTGGATGTCTGTAAAAGCCAAAGGACCTGTTGCTGGATATTATATTCTAGTATGACAGGGAAACGGTTCCCTTGAAATTGTTGAGACAATGCAGTTGTATACAAGTGGTCTGCATATTGTTCGCCATGCTCAGAGAGTCCAGTTTTATCCCATGCTTAAGCCAAGGACAATGGCATGGGGTTTTGAACCTACACAATGTGCTGGCTTTGTGGGAGCCTAGCCAGTTTGGATGTTCACCTTCCTAGGAATGGACGGAGAGGGGAGGACCTAGAACTTACCACAGGGCAGGGAACCCTGACTGCTCTTTGGACTGGAGAGGGAGGGGGAGAGAAGTGGGGGGAGGGGGAGAAGGGTAGGAGGAGGGGGAGAAGGGTGGGAGGAGGGGGAGGGAAAAGGGAGGCTGGGAGGAGGTGGAAACTTTTTTTTTTTCTCCTTTTCTCAATAAAAAAAATGAAAAAGAAAAAAAACAAAGTGGTCTGCATAATGACACCACCAGAGGACATGCTATGTCAGTCAGCATGGATAGTACAGGGGTGATGGGATGGATTTCATGGGGCTCCACCCCTAGATGAACAGCTATAGGTAAGGGGGGGGGGATAGAACTAGTTATCTACAGCACAAAATCACTGATTCTGTTCCCCAAAGGACAGTACTATACATGTCATAGGAGCAACAGTAAACGGACTCAGAGGGGTCTCTGTGTGGATCTATATAACACTAATGAGGAAGTCATGAATTTGGGAGGAGGATATGAGTGTTGGAGGAGAGAGAGAGTTGTGGGAATGATGGAATGCAGCTCTCATGTATGAAATTCTCAAAAATTAATTGAAAAAAATTTATATTTATACTAATCCTATACAGACCTTCTTGTCACTATTGCTAAGACAATTTACCAATGACTTATATAACATTACAACCAAAAGGAACTGGAATTAAAGTACCCTCTGGGTGTTGATATTTACAGGGAATCCTCAACTGAATTACTTTATAGACTAAGAGGTGGCAATATCTATTACAGTCTCAATTTTACTTCTAAAGTTAATTTATTTAAATGATAGATAATATTATAGTTTATTACTGATAACCTATTTTTAGATGGAGTAGAGGAAATAATAGACAAATGCTTTTGGACCTAACAGATATTCATTAGAATAACACAGACACTTCTGATGACTCTTACTCATTTTAAAATCAAATGATAATGGCTGAAAAGCATTGACTTTTAGCTAGTGTAACGTTAAACTTATCAATATTTTTAAGCACTATTCTAATTTTAAACTGACAGTAAATATATGTTTCCTTATATAAAGACAGATTAGTAAATATTCGTTTATGAATAAAAGAGCGGGGCATTTCTATTTCGATTTTCATTAATATATGTGGGTTTATGCCCATGCTTCCCTCCTGGGCTGGCAGGACTCCATAGGTAGAAGAGAGGCCATGCACATACTCTAATTATATCTGTCCTGCAGCTTCTTTTGGCCCTGTCACTTTTTTTTTGAAAAATAGTGACATGTGTAACTCAATCATAACATGCTTCAATTCAATTAATCTCAATAGGCACCTGCATTGTAGGAAGTGTGAACTCACAGACGATGAAATCATGTTACTTACTCTCCATG
This sequence comes from Microtus oregoni, assembly GCF_018167655.1. NCBI lineage: Eukaryota > Metazoa > Chordata > Mammalia > Rodentia > Cricetidae > Microtus > Microtus oregoni. The sequence goes on from NW_024543060.1 coordinate 24,986,623, forward strand.
TGCTCAGACCTTAATGGAGTAGAAAAATACAGGAGCAATGGTTTGAGTTGCTTTATTTGAATTAATCTATTTATTCTCTTTTCTTAATTTACTCCTCATTCGGTGTCATTTCTCTGGTTCTTGTTTTCTTCTTTTCTCTAGTTTGTGTTGTTAGAGGTCCTTTCTTTTTCCTTAAATTATAGCGTTGTTCATTTATTTGTTTGTTTGACTTGCAAAGTGCACTTTCCCTTCCCACCTCTCCTCCTACTCCCCCCCACACCTGTTTTCACCCTGCAATCTACTGCTTTGTGTTTGTTCAGGAAAGGGCAGGTCTCCCATGAATGGAGATCAACAAAACACAGCATACTAAGCTGCAGTGAGACTAATCACCTCCCCAAGTATTAAGGCTGGCCAAGGTGACCCAGGAGTAGGGTCCCAAAAGCTAGTGAGAGAGTTGGAGAAAACCCCTGTTCCCACTGTTAAGAGTTCTACAAGAGGACCAAGCTACACAACAGTAACATATGTGCCTACGTCAGTCCCATGGAAGCTCCTTGGTTGCCAGTTCATTCTCTGTGAGTCCATGTGAGTCCAGATTAGTTGATTCTGAGTTTTTTTGTAGTGTCCTTGACCCCCCTGGCTCCTACAATCCTTTCTCTCAGTCTTCGGCAGGATTCGCCAAGCTACACCTAACGATTGGCTGTGATTTCTTTCTATTGCTGGTTGGACCCTATCTGATGACAATTGGGCTAGGCACCAATCTATGAGTATAGGAGAATATTGCTAGGCATCATTACTTTCACATGGTTCCCCTCCAGCAAGCAAATGGATGGAACTAGAAAAAAATCATGCTGAGTGAGGTTACCAGACCCAGAAAGAAACACATGGCATGTACTCCCCTGTAAGTAGTTATTAGCTGTAAAATAAAGGGTAACTTAGCTACAATCCACAGACCCAGAGAAGCTAGGTAGCAAGAAGGGTTCATGGGAGGTGGGGGAGGGGGGCTGGATCTCCCTGGGAAGAGGAAATAGAAGAGATTTCATACTGTTTTCTTAAGACTCTGATTTGCTGTCTGCACTGTTCTGTCCTTTGCTTTGATTTTAGAATCATCTTTACCTATATCCCATGATTTAAACTGAAAGTTCTCTCTCTCCCTCCCTCCTTCCCTCCTTCCCTCCCTCCCTCCCTCCCTCCCTCCCTCCCATCTCTATTCCTCTCAGCCACTTTCCCTTTTCTTCCTCTCCTCTCTTCCATCATCCTTTCATGGAAGAATACTAAGTGGTCCCTGTCCAGCTTTTTCACTTGATGAACTTCATGTTTCCTCAGTCCAGGCTGATTCATAGTTCACTGCTTCCCCAGTACAGCTATGAATTAACTAAAAAGTGACTTAACGTGCCTTTGAATTTTTGAGAAGTTACTAAGGAATCTAAAAAGCTGTTCTTGTAAACAAGATTACAGAAATGTTAATGAAGATACTCTGGAGATTTTTTTTTTAAATAAACTTTGCCTATTACATTTAAGACAGCAGGTGCATGCACATTTTGTAGCATAGCATGGAGGGTATTAACAATACTTTGAAAGGTGCCATACTTGGGCAGGGGGGGAACAAAAGTAACCAAAGGGTTTTTTTTTAATAGAAGTATGAAATGTTTGACATAAAGGAGAAATTTTGGGTGTCATTTCTCATCCTCAATGAGTGATAAGTGACCAATGCAAGTTTATATTCCCGAACCACTGGAGGGAGAGAGAAGGAAAGCGGGAGCTATAGGGATAAGTCCCGCCCCTAAGGGGGCGTGTTCCCCTCGGGCTAATGTTTGCCTATAAATTTGGCTAGCGTGCTCCCAGCCACTGCTTCTGCTTTCCTGGTCTCCCCTAGGCAAACATTAGCCCTAGGTGAACACACCCCCTTAGGGGCGGGACTTATCCCTACAGGGAGCGAAAGCGAGAGAAACTGAATGAGAATTTGAGGTTGGAAGTGGACCAAGGACTATTATGAAACACTGTTTTCATAACAACAACAGGACTTTGTGGCTGAGGAGAAATCAAGAAATCTGAAATTGCTATAAAATAATAGGAAAAAGTGATAGTACAAAAATGGGAATTCAGTCACCTCATAGGTCAAGGTGTACAAGCGTAGAATCTGGGGCATGGCAAGAACTTCAAAGATAGTCTAGTTACCTGCTTCTCTGATGCATGAGGGTACTATTCACTGAAAAATAAAATTTGAGTATGGAAGACATCGGGTGGCATTTGTTCTGTGCTTTGCTCTGATGTTGACTTCTGCAGCTCATTCATTTGTAGGAGATTATCAAATCTCTAAACATAGATAATCCTCCTTATTTATGGTGGCTATACCCTACACAGTAGCCCGTGAAACTGAATGGGTCAACACTGGGTCATTGCACTTAAGAGGAATACAGGGTGACATATCTCTGGTAATGCTTTCATCAACCAATAAAGACACTATGTTATTTGTTTATGTTTAGAAATATTTTATTTACAGCATATTGTTTTATTTCTATCAGAGCCCTGTAATCCTTGCTTCAATGAAATGATTTTTCATGTACAGTATGAGATTGTCTTCTTATGCTTTGGAGAAATAAACAGCATTTGAGCACTGGGATTTATAAAGTCACCAACAAAAAGCCACAAAGATTAAGTAAAAACAGTCAAGGATTTTTCACGTGGGAATGAGATACATGTTTCTGGCATAGGAGATGGAACACAGAGTCAGCACATCACTTTGTTTAGCCTTGGCTGGGAATGTGAGGAGCAGGAGGCTCATACGTTTTCAGTTTTATGTGTGTCCAAGGCCCACAGAGGACACACAGGCAGCATGAGAACATTCAGTGTATCGATCTGTGTGTCATCCTAAAAAACGCTACCACACGGAGTGAATTTGCAAATGGAAAGCTCAGAAAAATGAGGATCAACTCTGAATGCCCGAAAATGGACATCCACTCAGTCAACTGTATCTTAAGCACAGGAAAGGCACAGATTTCCTGAGGGGTTGATGGGACACTGATGACTCTGCATTGACTCCTTGTCCTGTATCCCATGCATCCCATGTTTCGGTCACTGTGCAACAAATGGCCAAGTAGCTATTCAGCAAATGGGGAAAAGACCTTGGCATGAAGTGCATGCCTTTGGTTATTCCCGATGGTCTTTACCACTTGTTTTGCTTCCTCAAAGCCGTGGGTCTCTCTAACTTATTTATAGAGTTTTATTTGCTTTTTACTCCTGATTTACCTGATGAAACGACGTTTATTTCACATCATAAGTGCTTAAACTCGTTTTTTGTCTACACAAAATACTGGAAATGTGCAATTGGGTATGATATTTGGGAACCTCCTGGCCTATTATAGATTGAGTTTAGTGTTCTTAGTAATTCCGAACTGGAAGGAAAACTGTAATTAAATTTATTCACTGCTTATAAAAAGCTATTCTCTTGTGTTTTGCCTTCTTGGCAGCATCTGTGTTCCTTATTGTCTGTCTCTGCCCTGTAGGTGAGTGTTTGGATCAGAAGACAGGCTTCAACATCTCCCGGTTCCTCAGGTGTGGTATATGAGCAATACTGAAGTTATTTTGCACAATCAAAGGCATGCCTTCTAGCCACCAAGAGCAGCTCTCAAGGCACTTTACTAGCTGAGCTCGGATTCTTATTTTCTGTCTTCCATGCATACCCACTCTCCAATCACTGCAAACCCCTTCCAGATGCAACAGCACAGTGAGTGGAACAAAAGGATTTGAGCCATAGCAGTGGCTGCAGTTGCATTCTGCCTGCAAGAGAATAACAGCCTCTGACTCATATTGGCCCCTTTCTCTTCAATACTAACAAGAATGAAGGGATGGTTGGCTAGACTCTATAACTGTGTGTATGAAGGAACTTCAGTAATATGCTTTTTCTCTTTAGTATGAATGGTACTTACGCAATTATAATTTTATTTCATCATATGTTCTGATATTTTCCCCCATAGTCCTTCCTTCTCTGTGATAGATATTCACTACAGGTTTTTATTTTTATTTTTGACTTGCACATGTATGAATCTTGTTTATTACAAGTTCAAGCTTCTGCTCTGGAATGAGTTATGAGGAATAATTTTGTTGTTGTACTTTGGAAATATGCAGTGATGCATACATAATGGAGTGTGTATGAGCAATAAATTTGTGGGATAGGTGTTGCAGGTTAAGTCATGTCAGGTTGTGGATGCGAGTTCTTTACACAGTATGATCATTAAACACATTACCATGATGTCAAAAGCTCATTTAGTTTCTCTTATTTGTCATATTGAAATTTTACAGTTTGTGATGAACAAGCTGTAACTCCAACAGTTCACCAGATTGGAACACAGATTATCTTTCACACTTTGGTTCTGAAGTGATTTTAATTCGTTTCAAATGAATAATTGCCCCTTTTCTGGGCCCATCCAGTGCCATGTGGAGTTCTTTTTCTTGCAGCTGTTCCCAAGTATAAAATTCAACATTCATCACATCTATCTTAAACTACAGCCAAACACAGAATAATTTTTGCATTATTCTATGATTTAGGCTTTTTGTTGAAGTAAATTAATCATAGTATGTCTACTGGATCTGTCTCTGGGGTCATATCATCAGCAAAAGGGGGCACTTGTTTTTTCTGATTACACCTGCGTGAGATGATTTAAATTATTATACTAGACACAGTAACATTTAATCTTGTGGTCACAGTCATAGTCTCTTCTGAACCTTTGAGGCTCTATTATTCACTCATGTTATATGTCAATCATGGGCCATTACTTATGGCTCAGTTTATGGTTTGACAATGGGTACTAAGCTGATAGGGAGCTCCTATTTGAGGGTCTTATGGCAGAGAGTGATAAAAGACATGCTATATGTTCAGTGCCCCTTAAAGACTTTCAGGAGTCACATTTTTAAATTTACATTTTATTGTTCAATTAGGTCACATGACTAGTGTGAGCAGATCATTATAATAACTTCACCAAAAGAAGAAGTTATTCATATTCACTAGGAAACAACAGTAAATTCAACATCAGTATCTTGCTTGAACACAAAAATTCACTTGCCCTCTGTATCCCCAGTATATCTTCTGACTTCCAAAAGAAACACCAACAGGATCATACAGTTAGGCTTAAAAGTCAGGACTGTATGACAGGACATGTAAGTATCAGCCTGATTCCTCTTGAGCTAAAGGTTGCATAAGGCAAGCCAAACCATTCCTTTATCCTTCATATTCCTCTACATACATTGTATTGGAGTAGAGCCTCCAGCTCTAAAATCCATGGGAAGAGATAAGGGGAGGCTGCAGAGGCACAGACATGAGCAGTTCTGTGCTTCCGTAGGTTACGCCCATGAGGATTTCCGACATGAAGCTGAGGTGCATGTCTTAGAGTTCCAACTTAGGCTATCTGTGACTCTTGAGATTTGGGGCTTCACTCACTAGGAGGCTCTTCCATTTTCATTTATCTTTTTTTGCCACATCTAAATAAGAAATTGGAGAACATACTCTAGCTAAGAACCCCAAACTCTGATTTAAATTATAAATTATACGTGCTTCTTTTCCATAATGGCTGTATCAATTTTTATTTTAAATCAACAGTGTTCAAGGGTTCCCTTTTCTCTATATGAGGCACAAAATGACATCTTAATTTAAGAAAAGTTATTAAGTACTTAGATTAATTAACACATTTGCCCTTCGCTACTTGCTTTTTGTGGTGAGAACATTTGAAAATTTGTCTTAGCAATTTTGAAATGTACTAAATAATCATTGTTGACTATATTCATCGCATTGTATGTTAGATCTAAATAAGAACCCTCAAAATTATTTCTTTCTCCTAATTGCCCTTGAGTCACCTCAAGTTATTTATTTGTTTTTTAAATTAGCATATAGATTGATAGTTTCATTTTTATATGTGGAGAAGTGGTTTGTGTTGATTCTCCTCCCTCTTTCCTTTCTACCCATTGCTGCTTCCTCTCCAATATCCTCCCTTGTGCTTGCTGTCACACATACTCTACTGTCCTCTTTTGACCCCTATTTTCCTTTCTTTAAGACTACCTTCCCCCTGTCATGTCCCTTTCCAAGTATCATGACCTAAACTCACTCCTCTAGGCACATAAATTAAAATTAAAATATCTAGGATCTACTTAAGAGAGAAAATGTGCAGCATTTCCCTCTGAACTTTACTTAAGGTAAGAATTCCAGTTCTATCAATTTGCCTGTACACATTGTGATTTCATTTTTCTTTACAACTGGAAACAATGTCATTATGTATACGCCACATTTTTTTTCTCCACTCAGCTGTTGTTGGACATCTATCTGGGCTGATTCAATTTCCTTGGTATTATGAATACTAAGCACAGTCACAGAGGTGGTATCTCTGAGGTAGGATATAGAGTGTTTTGGGCATATGAACAAGCATAGTATTGTTGGATCATGTGGTAGATCTCTTACTGTCTTTTTAAAAAGAACATCTTTACTGGTTAATATAGTAGTGGCTTAGTTTATGCTTCTTCCAGCCACAAACAAAGGCTCTTTCCCCACATCTGCAGCAGCATTTGCTCTCATTTCTTTTCTTGATGATCAGCATTCTGACTGGGGGGAGCTGGAATCTCAAAGTAGTTTTAATTTGTATTTACTGGATGGCTAAGGACATAGACTACTTAAAAAGATATTTATTGGTCATTTCTGTTTCTTCTTTTGAGAGCTGTCTCTTTAGCTCATAAGCTCATTTATTGACTGGAATATTTTTGGATGCTTTAGTTTATAGTTCGTGTACATTCCAGATATTAAGTCCATGCCTGAATTATAGTTGGTGATAACTTTCTCCCATTGTGTGGGGTGCCTTTTCACTCTGATGATTATTTTCTTTGCTCTGCAGAAGCTTCTCTCATTTCGCATAACTCCACTTGTCAGTTCTTGAGTTTATTTTCTGTGCCAATGGAATCCTTTTCAAAATGCTTTTGCTTTAGATTAAGGTCTTTGTTCCATTTTGAATAGTTGTTTGCAGAGCGTGAGCGATGCAGATATATGAGGGCTGTCTTTTTCTAGTGTATGTTTTTGAAACAAGTATGAAATAAAATTAGCTGGCTGTAGCCACACAGATTATTTCTGGATCCTCTATTCTGTTCCATTGGTTTAAATATCTAATTTTGTGTTGGTTCTACACTGTCTTTGTTACTATAGCTCTATGATAAAATGTGAAGCCAGATATTGTGACACTACTCACAGTATTTATGTTTGCTTTGGCAATTTGGAGACTTTTGTGTTCTATGAGAAAATTAGGAAGCCCCTCAGTTCTGTGAAGAATAAAATGGGATTTTGGTGAGGGTTAAAGCTGTGTTAAATCTGTAGGTTACTTGTAAAAATACAGCCATTTTTACAATACTAATTAGGTTGATAGTTGTCTAGTATCTTTCTTTGTTTTTTTTTTCTTTCAGTATCTTAAAGTTTATGTGCTAGAGGCCATTCATTTTCTTGGTTCCTAGGAATTTTCTAAGTTTTGAAGCTACTGTGACTAGTTTATACTCCCTTATTTCTTCCTTGGCAAATTCACTCACTATTGGTATATATAAAAACTTCTGGCTTTTCTATGTTGATCTTGTATCCTTCTACATTGATGGAAATGTTTATCAAGTCTAACAGTTTTCTGGAGTTTGAGGGGTTTTAAAATATAGACTCATGCTTCTTAAATATATGGATAATTTAACTACTTCCTTTCCTATGTATTTCTTACATTTACTTCTCTTGTCTTTCTTTTTATAACTAAGATTTAAAGCAATATGTAATACAAGAGTGTAGCAAGTGAGCACCATTGTCTTCTAGATTTAGAGGAAATGTTTTCATTACTTCCTTGTTTAGTAAAATGCCAGCCATGTTGTTTTCTATAGCCTTTAATTAAACATTGTCCAATTTATTATATTTGTGTGTGTGTGAATCTTAGAATTCCACTGTCTGCCACTATATCCATCTTTTTATTCTTGGTGTGGTGGTGTTAAGTGGTTACGTCATCAGATTTGTGCAGCAAGTGGTTTAAAGCAATAAGCCATCTCCTCACTGTACATAGTCTTTATTATGTTGAGTATGTTCCTCTGTTCCTACCTTCAAAACTTTTATTATGAAGTCATGTTGAATTTCATCAAAATACTTTTCTGCTTTTATTAATATGATCATGTGGCTTATGTCGTTAAGTCTGTGTATATGATGTAGTGCCTTTGCTTATTTGCATATTTTAAACTATCCTTTCATTCTTATGAAGAAACTTAATTGTAAATGTGATCTTAATGTGTTCTTGAGTACATGTGCTGGCTAGTTTTCTGTCACTTCTATACTAGCTAGAGTCATCAATGAGGAGAGAGCCTCAATTCAGAAAATGCCTCTGTAAGACTGGCCTGTAGGCAAGCCTGTAGGGCATTTTCTTAATCACTGACTGATGTGAGAGGGTCCTGCTCATTGTGGGCGGAGCGACCGCTGGGCCAGTGATCCTGGGTCCTACATGAAATCAGATTGAGCAAGCCATGGGAGACAAACAGTCAGTAGTTCCTCTCTGTGGCCTCCGCCTCCGCTAATGTCTCCAGGTTCCTGCCTTGCTTCCGTTTTTGCCCTCACTTGTTTTGGTGATGAACAATTATATACAGAAGTGTGAGTGAAATAAACCCTTTCTTCTCTGAGTTGCTGTTGGTTATGGTGTTTTATAATGTCAGTGATAACCCTTACTAAGACAGTATGGTTTCAAGTATTTTATTGAGAAGTTTTTGTATCTATGTTCCTGAGAGAAACAGGCCTGTAGTTTTTATTATTGTTTTGTCTTTATACAGTTTTTGTGTCAGGGTAATATTGGCTTTGTTGGATGAGTTTTGTAATGTTCCTTCCTTTTCTATTTTATGTACCAGTAAATGAAATATTGTTATTAGTTTTTCTTTAAAAGTTTGCTAGAAATAAAAAGTGTATCTATCGTATCCTGCACTTCCCATTATGGAAGAACTTTTCATTACTGCCTTAACCTTCTTGCTTTTAGGTCTTTTAAACTTAATTCTGTCTTCCTGATTTAATTATGAGATGTCATGTGTTTTGGAATATATTCTTTCATTCTTAATTCCCAAGTGTTTTGGAGTCTAAGTTGTATGTGCGTGCATATGTGTGTGCATGTGTAGACATGTAGGTATATGTGTGTTGGGGTGGAGATGTGTGTGTGTGTGTGTGTGTGTGTGTGCATCTGAACATGTGGACGTCAGAGGACAATCTCTGCTGTCATTTATTAGGTGCTATCTACCTTGTTTTGGAGACAGAATATCTCGGTGTTCTGGACTTTGTTCCAGGTAAGAAAATCTGAGGGCTCTATGTGTCTCTGCCTCACCAGCAGTGATTTTAAGCAGGTGGCACCATGGTCTGCTTTTAGTACGTGGTTTCTAGGGAATTGAATTCAGGTTCTTTGGCTAGCAATACAAGCTCTTTGTCAGCCCAGTAATCACTCCATCTTGGAAGATAAAATTTTAATGTATTCTATAATGATCTTCTGTATTCTATTAGGGAGTCTTATAACAATTCCCTTTTATGTCCAGTTTTATTAATTTATGCCTTTTTACTTGCCTGGGCACTTATTATTCTTGTTTATATTTTTAGAGAAACGTATCTTGGAGTAGTTCTGTGTATTATTCTTTAGGTTTTTGTCATTATTCTTAGGTCATTGATTTCTGAACTAATTTTATTATTCTTTGTTATCTAGTACATTTAGATTTGACTTTTTGTTTTTCTAGAAACCTGAAGTTGTTATTTATCCGAGATATAGCTAATTTTTAATGTGAACACTTACAGCTGTGGCTTTTAGAATTGTTCTAACTGTATCCCTGAGCTTCTAAATGTCCATTAAAATCAAATATTCATTTGACTTTGGAAGTGTTAAAATTTCTTTCTTGATTGTTTTTGTGCCCCACTGTTGTTGGGTCCAAAGAATGTTGTTAAGTCTTTAAGTGCTTGCATTGTTTTGGTGGGCTCCCTTCCTGTTGATGTCTATGTGTTTATTTTTTTATGTGGTCTGGTAAGGTATAAAGAATTATTTTTATATTTAAGTTTTTTTGATTATAATGTGATATATTTTAGAGAAGGTTCCATGAGTATCTGAGAAGGATCTATTTTCTCTATCGATTATGTATAATAGTCTGTAGGTATATGCCAAATACTGTTGATAGGTGACATAAATTAGCTCTGATGTTTCTTCTTTGATTTGGGTTTAGGGCTCCCATTTTTATAACTTCGGGACCTGCGGACTTTTGTACCTTTTAGTGTTTCTGAAATTGAGACCCCCAACATGTGATGCATAAGAATTTAAGATTGTTATATCTGTTTTATTATTATCCCTTTGTTCAGTTACATCCTTTACTAATATATTATATATCATATATATTATATTAATATGTAGTGACTTCCTTTACCACTTCTCATTGCTTTTTGTTTGAGTCTACTTCATCAGATATAAGAATTGCTACACAAGATTGTATATGGTTTCTGTTTGTTTGGCCAGTTAGTTTCCCTTCTTTGAATCTAAGATTTTGGATACTTTTTGTCAGTGAGGTATGTTTCTATGAGATAAATGATAGTCTGTTCAATCATGTTTTTTTTTTTTTTTTTTTTTTACCAGTCACTTAACTTACATCTTTTAGTTGATGAGTAGATGTGATTTTTTTTGAAGTTTTTTTCTTACTGGTTATTTAAAGTCATTATTTATTATTTTAAATCATTTTGAAAAAGATTTTCTATTGCTTATTGTTTTGTTGGTTGTTGTAATTGGTTGGATCACTGATACTGCTTTTTTTCTCTTTTCTTTTATTACTGTGGATTTGCTTGGTTTTTGTGTTAGAGACAGTGAATTCTTTCCTGGGTTTCTTTTGTTTATCTATTCCTCTCATAAAATGTTTCTTTTGTGTGTTCTTGTGTTGTTCTCTATGTGTATATTGTTCATTTTCTGCAGTTCTAGGTTGGGTGTTAGGAATTTTAATTTGTGCTTAATTTGTGCTTGTCTTGATGGTTTTGTTTTCTCTATCAATTTTGAGAGATAATTTTGCTGGGTATAGTAACCTTATTTACTTTTCAGTTCTTGAAATGTATTACCCCATGCTTTCATATTTTTTATAGAGGTTGAAGACTGATAGATTGGTAAATATATGATTATTTTGATGTTCTTCCTTTGTGTGTGAATTGGTATTTTCCCTCATACAATGTCTAGCATTGCTTGCTCTACATTTTTCATGGTCTGACTATGATATGTCATAGAGAGAGTCTTTTCTGCTCATGTATTTGGAATCCTAAGTGCCTTTTATCTCTTGATGTTTATCTTTCCCTTTATATATATCCCTGCCTATGATTATATTAGAACCAAATTCCTCCTTGTAATTCTTTAGCATTTGCCTTTAGTATCCAGGTAGCCTGATTTGGGGCACATGAATATTTTGATAGTTACATCTCTTGGTGAATCTACTCCTTTGCCATTATTACATTATTTGATCTTGTTTTTTATTTAAAACTGGTTTTGATGCAAAAGTGTATTTTGTTTGGAATAAGTATAGCTATCTCTGTTCTTTTGTGTCATGGCTTTAAAAGTTTTATGGAGTATCTTTGCTTTCACTTCATTTTCAGTCTCTGTCCTTAGTAGCACAATGCATCGTTTTAAAATATTTCTATTAATTCCTTGAATATTTTATACATGAATATTGGATGAATAGTGTATTTTGGAACCCATTTTCCTCCCAACTTCATGTTCTCCTTCTTATTATTATTAATAGCTCCCCGAGTCCAGTTAGTACTGAACACTTGCAAATGGGCATTGGACCATATATGAAGAAATAAGCAAGCTTCCAGTGCTCTAAGAATTCCATTTAGCGGTCCCTGAGAAGCAGGTGTATTGGGAGTGAAGTAAGTTAAGTTTGTTTTTGTTTTAGAAAAAAAAAACATTAATTCTCCCTCATTTCTAGAAGACAACTTTGCTGAGTAAAATTCTTTGGTTGGCGATTTTTTCTTTTATACTTTAAGTACTTCCCATTCTCTCCTGACTTTCTAAATCTGCTGAAGAGAAATCCCCTGGCAGCCTTATCGGCACTATGCCATATGTAAATGCATTTCTTGTGTCTTGCTGCTTTCAGAATTATGATTTTTTGCCATTTATTACTATGTGTCTTGATGAATTTCTTGGGTTGATTTTGACAAGGCATTGCTGCGCTTCCTTTACCTAGATATTGGTTCATATCTCCAGAGGAAGATTTTATTCAGCCATTATTTATTCAAATGCACTTTTCAGCTTTTCTCTTTCCTGCTACTTCAATAGTTTGTTACTTGAAAACATTATCTCTGGAGATTCTCTCATAATTCACATAGGCTTCTTTTTTCATTATTTCATTCTTTTGTCTTTTTGTTCCTATGATGAGATAATTTTGAGTGTTCTGTCTTCCAGACCACTGATTCTTTCTTCTGCTTGATTGATTCTGCTCTTGAATCTGTTGTTTGAGTATTGCACCTTTGTCATGAGATGGACTTTTAGTGGAGTTGAATGATCACATGACCTTGTGTATGAAGCAAGCATAGCCTCTAAACATTTCTGAACAGCACAGAAGGTGATTGCTTTGTCCTCTGGATTTTCAATGTGGCTGTTGGGTGGGTTTCTTAGCTTTTGATATCAAGCATGGCTAGTTCCTATATTTCTTTAAAACGGGGGACATCAGAAGTAGATGTCATTTCATTATCAGGGACTCTGAGGATGGCCAATGGAGAATAGCCAGGTAGTGAAATTGGTTTGATTTCAATTTATATTGTGCTCTGAAGGCAACCATCTCTGCTTAGCAGGAGACCTGTGTAGTTCACTAATGTAGCTTATCTGTCCACAACTGGTAATAACTAAGAGGTAACACCTAAATCAAATCCAAGCACTGGTCACAATGACCTCAGCTTTTCTTCTTCACTTCTCTCTGACCCTGGGTGATCTGACTGTGCTATTGTCCCCCTGAGATGGAACCAGAATTGGTTTTCTGAGAAGCTGGGTGGCTCCTTAGATTTTTGTATTATTAAAGCATATTCTTAACAATAGTACAAATCACAATAAATAGGTAGTACAAATGAGAAAAAAACTTTCCTTCCTTTATTTTTTCTTTTTTTTCCTTTTGGATTCAGGGTCTTGATTTGCCGTCTAAGTGAGTATGGAACTTGACTCTCCTACCTCAGCTGCTGAAGTACTGGGATTACAGTTATGCATTGTCACATTAAGTGAAGAAAGAATATTTTCAAGATCACAGAGATCTCACAATTGTTTGTTAGTTCAGTGCAATTCAAGCTAAGCCAATCAGATGTAGAGCTTATTAGGAGGGGCAGACTATTGTGTTAACAACACTTTAAATACATAATGTAGAATTCTGCCCGCTGCCTTGGAATGTACTTGCAGTTCATATTGTTTTCATGAAGGGTGTCACTGGTGAAAGCCCTACATGGGACAATGTTGCACCATACAACATATAACCATTCAAAATCCCTTCATATTTTTGTTAAAAGGCATCATGTGCCAATTCTAAAAACATTTTCTTGACTCGAGAAAATCTCATGGCAAAGTCTTATCAAGCATAGCTAGGTTTTTTTTTTTTTAACTGAAAAAATTTCCGCGTCCTCCCCGCCTTCCATTTCCCTCCCCCTCCTCCCACTACTCTCTCCCTCCCCTCACCCCATTTCCCCTCCCTCTCGAGCCTAAATAGCAGTCCGGATTCCCTTCCCTGTGGGAAGTTCAAGGTCCTCCCCCCTCCATCCAGGTCCAGGAAGGTGAGCATCCAAACAGGCTGGGCTCCCACAAAGCCAGTTCATGCAGTAGGATCGAAACCCAGTGCCATTGCCCTTGGCTTCTCATCAGCCATCATTGCATAGCCCCTATCCCTTTAAGTGTATGACTTTGGGGAAATTTCCACCTTTATTGGTATTCTGAATCCTTTTAGAGTATGGGTAAGAATATATACCTTTACATTTATTTAGTTAATGAAATGCTATGTACTTTATATAATAGTGCTGAGAGACTTAGAAACATATAGCACCATAAATTGAATAGTATCCACAATTTTACTTAGGGCTGTTGTAATAGGAGCAGCGGGGCTACGTCCCCAGCACCCCGGCTGCCTGCTAGCTTATGCCCTGAAATAATTATACAGACACTGTAGTCTTTTAAACACTGCTTGGCCCATTAACTCTAGCCCTTACAGGCTAATTCTCAGATCCCAATCAACCCATCTCTAATAATCTATGTAGCATCAGTCTTACCGGGAAAGATTCAGCATGTCTGACCTGGCAGCTTGCTCCATCGCGTCTGCTTCAGAGAGCAGAACTATTGCATCTGCCCGGGAGAGGGGAGCATGGCGTCTCTGAGCTCACTTCCTCTTCCTCCCAGCATTCTGTTCACTCCACCCACCTATGTTCTAACCAATAAAATGGGCCAAGGCAGTTTCTTTATTTTTTAACCAATGACCTTCCTCCATCATTTCTCCTTTTTCTGTTTAAACAAACAAACAAAAAAATCTGGATTGCAATACCTTGCTGAGCTTTGATGCAGGAAGAGGAGCTTGGTCCTGCCACAACTTGATATGCCATGCTTTGTTGACTCCCATAAGAGGCTTTACCCTTTCTGAATGGAGACAGAGGAATGGATAGAGGGTGGGGATAGAAGGGAGGTCGGGAGGGATTGGGAGGAGGGAGGGGAACTTGTGGTTAGTATGTAAAATAAATAAAAAAATTAATAAAAAAGATTTTTAAAAGGAAACCTGGATTGGCTTTAAAAAGAGGGCATTCATGTTGAGAAAAGGCATGTTCATCCACATAGGAAGTAGCAACAAATGCTTTGTATTAAAATGAGGCCTTTTAAGGAACATTTTCTTAAAAAATGATTTGTTTATTTTTCTTTTATGTATTGAAGTATTTTCCTGCATGTATGTATGTGTATCACATCCTTGAGTGGATCTCTTGAGCCCAGAAGAGGGCATTAGGTCCCTTAGAACTCTTCTTACAAGTGTGTATGCACTGCCATATGATAGTTGGAAACCAAAATCTAGTACTCCACAAAAGTAGCAAGTGCTCTTAACTTCTGAGTCACTTCTCTATTTAAGAAGCATTTTAAGAGGCTAAAGATGACAGTGAGGGGCAAGGAATGAGTTTGACTGATATACTTGTAATATAATATGTCTTATTATCTGTAATTGTTTATATTATTTTAAAATTAGATATAATATTTTGGGGGCAGAGCCTGCTGTGGGGCAATGGTCTGTACCCTGTCAGTTTTATTATAAATATGCACTGATTGACCAGTATCCCGGCAGGAAGTATAGGTGGGGCAACCAGGCAGGAATTAGCAGTGGGGCAAGTAGAAAAGGAGAATCAGCCTGCAGTTGTCACCCGGACACAGAAGAAGCAAGATGTGACTGCCTGGCCAAAAAAGGTGCCAAGCCACGTGGCTAACATAGAAAAGAATTATGGGCTAATATAAGTTATAAGAGTTAATAAGAAGCCTGAGCTAATAGATCAATCAGTTTATGATTAATGTAGACCTCTGTGTATTTCTTTGGGACTTGATGACTGCATGACCTGGTGGGACAGAAACCTTTTGGTCAACAAGCCAGATTGAGTATTACTAAATTAGACCCCTTATCCATACCTTAATTCTCATTTTTCAAAGATAATAAAGACTCGAGGTAATCTTGTATATGTTGAGAACTGCATTCAAAGTGAGGAAACCTGACATTAAGAAAATGAGGATTTCATTAATTTATTTGGTTTATTAACATTTAGGTATAGGTATGAGTGTATACACACACACACACACACACACCCAATATATTGATTTCCAGTATATATATATATATATATATATACTGGAAATCAGCTATCTGTTACATGTGTATTGCTGAAGATGGTTTCTCATCCTGTGGACTACTATATTGTCTTATGATGGTATTCTTTGCCTTATAGAAGCTTTTCAGTTTCATGAGGTCCCATTTATTACTTGTTGAACTTAATGCCTGCACAACTGGTGTTCTATTCAGTAAGTTGTCTCCTGCGCCAAAGTGTTGAAGGCTATTCTCTCTCTTTCATCAGGTTTAGTGTATCTGGTTTTAGGTAGAGGTCTTTGACCAACTTGGGCTTGAGTTTTGTTCAGAGTGATAGATATGGGTCTCATTACATTTTTGTACATTCTGACATCGAGTTAGATTAACACCAGTCTTTAGAGATGTTTTATTTTTTTCCATTGACTATTTCTGGCTTCTTGATTAAAATTCTTGTGTCTATGGTATGTGGATTGATGTCTGTGTCTTCAATTTGGTCTCATTGATCAAGTTGTCTGTTTTCATGCCAATAACATTTATTATTATTATTATTATTATTATTATTATTATTATTATTACAGCTCTGTAGTATAGCTTGAAATCAGGGATAGTGATACCTCTTGAAGCTCTTTTATTGTACAGGATTGTTTTAGCTACCCTGGGTTTTTTGTTTTTCCAAATGAAGTTGAGTATTTTTCTTTCAAGGTTTGTAAAGCATTGTGTTGTGATTTTGATGGAAATTGTGTTGAATCTGTAAATTGCTTTGGGTAAGATGACCAATTTTACTGTTAATCCTACCAATTCATGAATATAGAAGATCTTTCCATCTTCTATCTTTGTCAATTTCTTTCTTCAAAGACTTGAATTTTTTGCCCGTCAGATCTTTCACTTGCTTGGTTAGAGTTATATTTAATGTTTTATTTATTTACAAAAAGTAAAATGTAATATGTAGCTATCACGAAGGGTGTTGTTTCCCTAGTTTCTTATCATTTGTGTATAGGAAGACTACTGATTTTATAAAGGTCAATTTTATAACTAGCCACTTCACTGAAGACATTTATCAGCTCTAATGTTTTGGAGTCACTTTTGTGTACTATAATATCATTTGCAAATAGTGATACTTTGACTTCTTCCTTTCCAATTTGTATCATATTGATCTCCTTTAGTTGTTTTATTGCTCTATCTAACACTTCAGGTACTATATTGAATAGATATGGGGAGTGGACAGCCTTGTCTTGTCCCTGATTTTAGTGGAATTGCTTTAAGTTTCTCTCCATTTAATTTGATGTAGGCTATTGACTTGCTGAATATTGCCTTTATTATTTTTAAGTATGTTTCTTATATCCCTGATCTCTCTAAGATTTTTACCATGAAGGACTGTTGGGCTTTGTCAAAGGATTTTTCACCATCTAATGAGATGACCATTTGGGTTTTTTTTTTCTTTAAGTTTATTTATATGGTGAATTATATTGACAGATTTTCATATGTTAATGCATTTTACCTACATGGTCATGATGGGTGATCTTTCTGGTATGTTCTTGGATTTAATTTTTGAGTATTTTATTGAGTATTTTTGCATCAATGTTCATGAAGGAAATTGGTCTGTAATTATCCTTCTTTGTTGAGTCTTCTATACAGAAAATTCTCATCAGAGGAGTGTTAAATGCCTGAGCAACACTTAAAGAAATGCTTAACATCCTTAGCTCTCAAGGGAAGGCAAATCAAATGTTCTGAGTTTCCACCTTATACCTGTCAGAATGGCTAAGTTAATAAGACAAGTGATAGCATATGTTGACAAGGATGTGGAGCAAGGGGAATGTTCCTCCATTGCTGGTGGGAGTTAAAATTTGTACAACCACTTTGGAAATCAATGTGGTGGCTTCTCAGAAATTCGCAATCAACCTACCCATGAAGGTATATCACTCCTGGGCATATACTCAAAGGATGCTGTACCATACCACATGGTAACTTGTTCAACTGTGTTCATAGCAGCTTTATTTGTAATACCTCAAAATTGGAAACAACCTAGATGTATTTATTTGTACAGAGGAGTGTTACTCATCTGTTAAAAAACAGACATCATGAAATTTGCCAGCAAATTGATGGAACTAGAAAAGATCATGAGTGAGGTAACTCAGACCCAGAAAGACAAACATGGTATGTACTCACTTATTAGTCGTATTTGCCATAAAGTAAAGGATTACCATGCTACAATCCACAGACTCAATGAACCTAGTAATGCGGAAGTCTCAAGAAGGGTAACACATGAATCACACTATGAAGGGGAAATAAAATAGGCATCACAGATGTATGGGGAAGAATTCTGGATGCAGGAGTGGGCACTGGAACAGGAGGGATCATGAGGGAGGGAGAATGGATGGATAGAGTACTGGGAAAGATTCAAATGAAGGGCATAAACTAGAAACCTAAGACAGTGGTAACTCCCAGGAATCTCTAAAGTTGACCCTAGCTAAGACTCCTAGCTATGGGTGATACAGAGCCTGAACAGGCAAGATTTCCAGGGGAGAGATTGACATCACAATCCAACGACATTACCCTTTTCCTACAATTTGCCCTGCCTACAAGATGTGCTAGGATCAAGCTGGCACAGAAGTTATGGGAGTGGCCAATCGATGATTGGTCCTTCTTGAGACCCATACTATTAGAGGAAGTCCAACTCTGACACAGCCAGGAGAGACAGGACCTAGGGGCCAGACAGCCCGGAGACATAGAATAGAACCAAATATGGTTGACAAAAAAACAGTCAATGAAATGATTGTTAATGATTTTCTGGACTCATAGATGCCAACCAGAGAATGTTCGTGAGACTGACTTAGGCTCTCTGCACACGATACCATTAGGTAGCTTGTTCTTCTGGTGGAGCTGTTCACAGAGGGAGCAAGGACTCTCTCTGACTTTGTTACCTGCTTTTTGAAGCCTTCATTCCTACTGGGTTGCTTTGTCCAGCCTTAGTAGGAAAGGAAGTGACTAGTCTTAATGCAACTTGATATACTGTGGCTGGCTGATATACACAGGAGGACTGTACTTTTCTTAAAAGAAAGGAGTGGATGGGGGAGGGGAAGGAAGAAAGACGAGGTTGGGGGGAGGAACAGGGAGGACAAGAGGAACGGAATGGAAACTGTGATAGGATTGGGAAAAATTAATTAATTAATTAAAAAAGAATATGAGAATTTCTAAAAAATGTTAGAGTGTTCTGAGAGACTGGAAAAATCTCCATATTTTTCCTGTGTGCAGACCAATTCTTCTGAAGAAGGATCCTGAGTTTATGTAAGATAGAGTATAAATATGCATCCCTAGTGGGCCAATAGGAGCTCCAGCAACTCTTAGTTCACAGCACAAGGTGTATTTGGGGTTTTATTCCTCACTGAAATGTGAATATGTTACTCTTTATGACATATTTGCTACCAATTTACTATTAATTTACCTTTTAGCTCAGGTAAGTGCCAGTAAAATGTGCAGAAGCATTAATGGTCTCATCGGATCCCCACTACATGACACGAAGTGGTGCTGTGGTTGAAATCAAGTGGAGGTATTTAGGTATGGTAATAGAAACAAAATGCACATTGACACGTAAGAGAAAGTTCATGATCAAGTTGAGCTCCATCATTTTAGTCTTAGTGCAAAAGGGAAGACCGGAGATACTATATGATGTTCTGTATAATGATAGAGTTACTTAGGAAAGTGTTGCTCATTCAATAACATGAATTTGAGATTAGATAGTGTTCTTCAACATTGTTTTTCATAACACTTGTCTGAATTTTTGCAGACAGCCACTTCTTTCTTAAGCTGGATAGAGTGTGAGAACTTAAGATGCACCTTTTCACACTAAATCTGAATCAGAAGATTCCAGAACTAGAATGGTAGGTGCTAGTGTTTGGCTCATCACTCTTGTCTGTTAAATTATTCCCACAGAAAGGTCAGGGCAATGCTAGGATTCTTTCCTTTCATCATAAGGTCTTTAACATTTATGAATAATTTTCTGTAGACATTAGTACTTATGTTTCTATGACTATCTTTGGAGATAGATACTATTATTATTCGAAGTTCACAAATGAGAAAATAGAAGTTCAGGAAAGTTGAATAAGTTTTCTAAGAATGAACAAGTCATAACTAGTCGACACATTCTTTCTTAATATTCTATTCTTGTCTTATTCCCCAAAGACCAAAAATGAAGGGTTCTTATTCAAATTGTCTGAATTATATCTGAAGAATTAAAAGAATTGCAAATGTCAAGAACTCAGTGACTTCCATATTAATAGACAATTAAGCAGCTGATAGAGATGGTCAGAAAACAACAATGAAGAGGCCAAATTGAGTCAAATTTCTATATGGCACATTTTCATGATAATTGTCTGATATTCTCGTCATTTGACTATGAAATGGCTTATGACATTGACAGCAGACAAAATGTCTTAGGACTTCCTCTTGCTCTGGTTGTCTTCAATTCTTCACAGTCATGGTTCTAAACATATCAAATGTAGCTTTCTTTAGAGCTAGCTCCATAGGAGCTTCAAGCAAATACAGAAATATAGCAGTTACTACTCTGAGCAACTTCAGACCTGGCAGGTGATATCTTGATTTTATGCATGGGCATCACAGAAAAAAATTAAACTTAGCAAAAACTTAGGCTTAAAAAAAGCCAAAGGAAATGTTAATGAGAAGTTATTACCTCATCATATCTTCAGAGCCTTGGCAGGCATTGAGGGGAACATGGAGGTGGACATGATCCCTCTCCAGGTTATAATGGTTTTAAGAGTGCTCCTAAAGCATGCTCTTGGGAGAAAATTGCTTCTCTGTACAAGGTTAATTACCACATTGAGGACACTGACAGCAATGACATTGACAAGAATAGAGAAGCAGATGGCCTTGGAAATCCTGCTTTTTACTTGAATGGGGGAGGAAATAAAAGGTAATACAGCATGAGATACTTCCACGGTTCTGTTCACATTTATCTCTGGTTCAGAATAAGTGCATTTTTTTTAAAGTCAAGGTTTTAATATCCCTAGTTGGCCTGGAACTTGCTACATAACTAGGCTGGCCTTGAATTAATAGAGATCCACTTGCCTTTGCTCTCTTAGTGTTGGGAGTAAAGCATATTTTACCATGCCCGGCCTAATAAGGAGAATTCTTAACAGGGCAGAGTTCAAACACACTGCATATTTTCAGTGTTCATTCTGAACTTTGAAATAATGGAATCCTTAGAATAATTCCATCATACTCAAAGTGAACTGCTCTTGAGTCTTTCTAGATTGAGATGGGATAGCATATGGGCATTTGGCACATTTTATTATAGCTGCAGTCTGAGAGGATCACCCTGACAAAAATAGGTCCCCTTTTCTCTTTAAATACAATGCCAGATAGAACTGGCAGTGCTTCACTGAAAATGAATTCAGAGTGTGCATAACTACTCTAATGGGTGCATTTATATTACATATTCTTTTTAAAACAGATAGCACTAGCATATGTAATAGTATTGCAGCAATAAAAAAAGTACTTGTGTTTAGCATAAAAGCATACATTTATGGAACACTGCTTTGGGCCAAGAATTGCTTTGGGTCTTAGTAAATATTAACTCATTTAATTTACACAACAGCTCTTTTAGGTGAATGCTATTTTCATTTTACTTCTTTTATAAATGATAAAATTAAGACACATAAAAGTTAAGGATGCTCACATTACAGAGTAATCATATACTAAAATCCAAGCTTGAACATGGAGAATCTGTTTTTAGACCCTAAAATCTTGACTACTGCTTTCCCAGACATAAACTACTCTACAGTTTACATTATTTTTATTACTGTTGTTGTAATAGGTTACCTGACTAAAGGGGTTCTTAATTGACAGTCAATGAATGTATTTGCATCATTGTTTATTTATTTAGTGTCTGGAGAAAACATTCCAGGGTGCACAGCATGTATACAGAGTAAATATTGCAGAAACGTACATGGCAGGAAGACATTTTTAAGTACATTTTGTAAGGCTTCCCTTGAAACCCACATAATTTTAGTGTAACTAGCTTCTGGAGACTTTATGTTCACAGTCTCACCACAAAGAAAATATCATCTCTCTAATGCTCACACATTTCAAATCTTTAAGTGAAATCCCATAAATGTATGTGGGAGGGTGTGTATTGGCATCGTTCTGATCGCTTTGCTAGGCAATTAGCTATGCGGGATGTCTAACAGAACATGAACATCTTAGATTTTAGGAATCAGTTTTCTTCCCAGCAACTACCAGCCAGTTTATCTTTGCTGATTATTATTTATTTTTTATTTGATTACATTTTGACTATATGGAAAATATGGATAAAATCTGACTTCACAGGGCTTCTGAAGACTGAGTTTATTAAGATATGTATGCCTGTCACAAGTAGTTTGCTTACTTTGAAGGCAGTAATAACAACAATTAAATGAGTACATATATTGCAAATGAGAAAGCTGTTCTCATTGTTAATGTCTATTTATGGAAAGCAATCAAATGATTAAAAGTGCCTGGAACTTTGCTTTGTAATTAAAAAAAAAACAAAACAAAACAAGTGACTGTAGCACGAATAATCAAAACCCAGAGGCAGATATTGGGGTTCAAGATGAAGATCAGAAAAGCAAAACAGCAGGCCACTGGAGAAGTCTTAACTCTACCAAGGTTGGGAGACTGCTGACTGAGCTCTGAGCCTGTTTCCTCTCATTTATATTCCCCTCTAGAGCTGGGATTAAAGGTCTGTGACTCCCTAGTACTGGGATTAAAGGTGTGAGCCACCCCCACCTGGATCTCTTTCTGCAACCTGTCTTGTGTAACCCAGGGTGACCTCGAACTCAACAGAAATCCGTTCGCCTCTGTCGCCCAAATCCTGGGATTAAAGGTGTGTGACTCTATTGCCTGGCCTCTAGTGACTTAGTTTTACACACTCTGATCTTCTGGCAAGCTTTATTTATTAAAACATAAATAAAATATCGCTGTAAGTGACTAAATGAACTTGATTTGAGTTCTAAATCTTTTTGTCTCTACCTTCTGAGTGCGAGGATTATAGGTGCTTATAATCATATCAATCCACAAATTTTATTGTTCTACAGTCTTATATATGACCTGCACATTATAGTACAAAATGTAACAGTGTACTGCTTTTCCTTTCTTCACATCTAGACCTAAAAGGTGACTATGAAACTCGGGGAGAAATGATAAAGCCCAGTCACCTTCGCTACAGCTTGTATTACACTGTGCACTATGGGGTAGCTGCTTATTGGATGATTGTGTAGTGAGTGGAGAAATGAATTTTAGATATTCAGCATAGTCATCAGATGAAATCGCATTGTTCTAAAAACCATGCATAGCATTTTAGTGTTACAACATTGAGAGAATCACACTTGGCTCAAGAGAGAAATACTTTGAGTATCGATTTCTTTTAGATTTTAGGAAAACAGTTAATTTAGTAAAGTTGATGCAAATGTTTAAATACAGAGCTATGCCACAAGAAGAACTCTCTCTCTCTCTCTCTCTCTCTCTCTCTCTCTCTCTCTCGTCTCGTGTGTGTGTGTGCGCGCGCGCTGTGGTAAGATTTCACAAGCTGGCCTTGAACTAGTTATGTAGAAGAAGATGACCTTGAACTTCTGATTTTCCTGCTTCTTCCTGGGAAATGCTGGACTACAGGTATGTGCTGTCTCATACAGATGTACATGGTGCTGATGATCAGACTGAGGGCCTCCTGCATGGTATGCATCCACTGTACCAGCTGGGCTACATCTCTACCCTCAAGACTGAGTGCTTTGTCTGCTTAAAAAAGAAAGCTGGAAAAGAAAGAAAAAAGAAAAAAAACAATTGAAGAAGAAAATAGTATCTCTGTAATTCCAGTCTAGTCCAGTCATGATGGCTATGAAGTGTGCAATGGCTTATGTATATTTTGCTGTCCTAAATTAGGGACTTTGAAGGAAAACAGTCTCCAGTTTCATTATCTAGTTTGAGAACCATCTCTCAATTAGTGAAATGGAGATCTGCTATTTTCCTGATAGATTTCTCCTGTGGTCCATTACCTTTGCTCTACTTGCACCAAAGAGAACACTCAGAGATTTGTGGCCATCTACTGAAATTTTTATAACCTGAATTGACTTTCCAGGTTCAGGCAGCAACACCTCAGATATTAAACTGACACTTCTGAATCTCCCAGAGCTGCTGGTACACATCTGCTATTCATTTCTACTGTTTACAAAATGGATATTTTTTAAGTCACAGGAGTCTAAGAAAGATGTCACCGACAGGATGCCTGAAAAGATGAGTAAAGATATAATACGTGCTTCCGGATTGCCCCCAATCTTTGATGATGCCTGCAATCTGACTACCTAGAGACGGCTCCATCACTGTCAGGCTACTTTTCAATCTGTCTTCAGTGAAGTTGAACAATTCAAATAGAATCGACATGAATCACCAAAGAAACGACAGACAGAAGTGGAGGTGGTGTGCCTTAGACATGATCTTGAAGTATTTGGAGAGAAACAGGAGAGTGTAGTGCCATGTTAAAGTTTAAACGCTTGCTTCTATTTTGCACACACTTTTGCACTGGTAAAATGTATAATACAAGGTCACTCTCCCAGACAAGATCTAAGAAGCATTTGAGGCTATAATGAAAGACTATAGTTAAAAGGAAAACACTGCAGAAAATCCGACTATTATCAGAGTTATGAATTAGGGTAGTAATTCCTAAATAGCTAAACCATTTGTGATTGTTTTCCCCATCAGTTATATGACCTTGAGCATATTACTTAACCGTTCTTGATTTTAGTCTTCTCACCTACAAAACAATAATGAGAAGAATACCTCAGAGATGTATTTTCAGGATTCAATAAAAATAATTTGACAATAAATACTTCCCAGATATCTCAAGATGTTTTAATTGTCATTTTATAGTTGACACAAAATTGCTGTGTCTATAATGGAAAAAACCCGTTTGAGGATTTGTCTTAAGTTATTAGAAGAGCTGAAGAATGGGGATATGGCCTCCAAGTCACCGAGTTATACATCTGCGCAAAGGATAGGAAAACATCTATGTTGGAGGAATCCTTTAACAATGCCCAATTTTATTTGGACAAGTAATGAACTTATTAATATTAATAGAATTTTAGAGTGGAATTTGGTTTGTTGCTAAGAAATCCTATCAGTTCAGTTTGTTTTCTGGGCTACTACATAGACAATACAATGTAGCTGAATGACATTGAAGATGCTACTGACTTGAGGCTGTGATTTCCGAACACTTTCACTGACAAGCTGGTCAGACAACCTCTGAGGTCCTTCCAGAGGATTCAGAAAGTAAAAGTTTTCACAGAATGATAAAATGCTATTTGTCCTCCTTTCTTCTTTCATAATGGTACAAGGTAATACATCAGAGGCTATATGATATGTAATGCTGAAATAGAGCAAGTGCAGATGATCAAGAATCTTGTTCTTTATA
The DNA here is from genome assembly GCF_018167655.1 of Microtus oregoni. Lineage (NCBI taxonomy): Eukaryota > Metazoa > Chordata > Mammalia > Rodentia > Cricetidae > Microtus > Microtus oregoni. The sequence continues at coordinate 25,011,884 of NW_024543060.1, forward strand.
TCAAGCCAGATATTAAAGACATCTCAAAAAATTCTTATAGCATGCCTTTTTGTTCATTAACTTTCTGCTTAATTTTGGATTTTTTTTTTTAAAATATAGACTTGCTGTTTATGTTACACATGTTATTTTTGATATATTTTAAAGGATGAAACATGTCTAAAGCTGTTTCTTGCAGTGTATGCTGTAAGAAATGCTGATAAAAACATTTCATCCAAAGAATAACTTCTCTGATTATGCAGTTAATTTAAAAAGTGTAATCTGGTCCCAGATTCAAGTTTTTAGAACTTACAATCAGATGCCTACAGATATAGGATAAACAATTACGAATGCAGGGCAAAAAGCAGAGCTTATCTTGAATAAAAATGCTACCCATTACAGAGTGTTATGCAGGCCCTAGAATTTATTACATTCATACTGGTGGAGCTTGGCGTACCTTTGTATGTGAGGGGTCCACAGATAGCCTTGTTTGATCTTAATACCATCCTATATTGGTCACCTTTCTAATAATTGCCTGTCTTTGTTTTTTAACACCATGCTCTTACTGTTTCTGTTAGCATATTTTTTTACTCTGTTTTGAAAGCTAAGACACAGATACTTTGTTATTAGGTAAAAGAAGTAGGAGGGAGAGACAGAGATAGAGACATCCATCCATCTCTCTCTCTCTTTCCCTCATCTATTTGTCTATCTATCTATCTATCTATCTATCTATCTATCTATCTATCTATCAATTTATCATAACTATCTATTTATAAATCATCTATCTATATATCTATCATCTATCTTTCTATCATCTATCATTCTATCTATCTACAATCTATCATTTATCTACATATTTATGTCATATTACATATATATATATAATTATATGTACTTTATACAGATACATGTGGAGCTTAAAATCAAAAGAGGGAGAAATATTTAAGGTTCAGAGTATAAATGCTATTTATTTCCAGTACATACTTGAAAATAAGGATAAATAAAATGGGTTATTTATGAAAGGCAAATATATGTTATCTACTATTCTCTTTTAAAGTACTCCCTCTAGAACAGCAATTCTGGGTAGTACTGTCTACTAAGATAGATTGATATGCAAATGCCCCAGTGATCCCATCATTGAATCCTTGAGGTGTCCTTCCAACATAGCTTTTCAGGCTTGTCGTGAGGTTTGCTCTGGGTGATGGGATGCAATAGACAGAAAAGTGAAAAGTTTATGTGCTTTGGAGCCTAACCCTCTACTAAGATCTTCTACCACATAAAGTAGGTTGGTGTTGCTTATTCCACTGATTAGGCATAAGTCACAGTTCAGGGACCAGCTGTGTGAATAACAGTGTTATTCCTTTAGCCTTCATCAAGAAGCCCAATGACAGCAGCTGCTTTCTGGATGCCAGCCCACACTACTATTGTCGCCAAGAATTGGTAGCATACCCTTTCCTCAAGGCTGCGTGCCTCTTGCTCGAAAGTGTAAGGAGCATGACCTAGCCTGGGAGTTTCTCTCTCTTTTTTGACATTTTAAATTAATATTAACCTTTTATCGAAATAGACATTTTACAGTAATAATTCAGATTATAGTTTCCCATCCCCCAGCTCCTCCTAGATGCTCCTTACTTCTGTGCCAACCCAAGCCAACAACCTTGCTTTCTTTCTCTCATTAAGATACAAACAAGCATCTAAAGTAAATAATAATAATAAGGGAATTAGATAAAATAAAAACAAACAATTCTGAAAAGAATAAATAAAAAACAGAAAAAAGGAGCCAAAGAAAAATTTCAAGAAACAAATAGATGAAGAGACACACACATTCATACACACAGAAATGCCATAAAAACACAAAACCAGAAATCATACATATATGCAAAGACCTGTAAGGTTTTAAAACAAAAGCTAAATAAATAAACAAAACCTATCAGAGCATTATGAGAAAAAGAATCTCCCCAGACTGAGTTCATTTTGTGTTGGCCATCTGCTTCTAGGCATGGGTCCTGGCTTTAAAACTGGTATGTTTACCCAGTGAGACTCCATTGGAGAAAAGAAATTTTTCATTTGGGAGTGGTTATCAGTTGGAGATAGCTTCTGGGTCTTGTGTCCTCCTCTCTCAGCACAGGGACCCCATCAGTCCCAGACCTGTGCAGGCTCTATGTATACTAACAAATTCTCTGTGACTTCATATGTTCATTAGTTCTGTTGTGCTTAGAAGGCCTTGGTTCCTTGATGTCGTCCATTCTCATGGGCTCTTATAGTCTTTTCATGTCTTCTTCCATAAAGCTCTCTGAGCACCGAGTGAAGGGAGTTGATGGAGACATCCCATTTAGGACTGAGTGTTCCAGGGTCTCTCACTTAGAACATTGTACAGGTGAGAGGCTCTGTATTTCCCTCTACTGCAGTTCAAGGAAACTCCTCTGAGAGTGGCTGAGAAAAACATTGTTCTGAGTATAGAAATGTTTTGTTAGGAGTCATTTTATTTCAGGATTCCTTTAGCAGAACAATTGTCTTTGGTTTTCCCTCACGTGCCTGGCCTATCCTAGTCACAGGTTCTTGACCACAGAGCAGAATATGGAATGGGTTTTATCTCATGAAGTAGGCCTTAACTCAAACTGAATATTGGTTGGTTGATCCCACAAGCTTTGTGTCACTGTTGCCCTAGCTCACCATTGTCGATCAAAGGGCTGGCAGCTGTGTTGTTGTTTGTCTTTCTCCTTTAGTAGTAGTTAGAGTATATTCCAGTAACATGATCACTATTTGGTAGGGCTGAAGGCTCTAGGTTGGCACCAGCTCGATTCCTGTGTTTGGTGAGTTATGTAGATGATGTCTTAAGCAATTGGGTCATATAATCAGTTTGTGGTGAGCACCCAATAGCTTTGGCAATAATCTGGATTGTTTTGGGGTTTCTGTGGGACCCTGTTGGCCAACAACTCGATTAAATGTAACCCATTTCTGGTAACAGAGGCCTCATTTAATGGCAAGACATGTCTGCTTGTTTGTTTTTTCCTTTCCCACTATTTACCTTTTTCATTTATATTTTTATGTAAGTATACAATTTTAAGAAGTTTCTATTGCATTAGATTTTAATGCAAGCCATTAAAATCCTCTATACTCCTCCCCTTACCCATTTCTACCCTCCCCTCTTCACATTTGATCCTTTTATTCTAGTCTTCTCAGTCTTATTTATCCATAACTATCTATTATATTTCAGCTTTCTAGGGAAATTCATTTTCCTCTACCCCTAGGTTTTTACTATATACCTAACCTTTGGAGTTATGTGGATTTTAGACTGCCTATTGAAAAATTAACAGCTAGCATCAACATGTAACTGAATACACACCATGTTTATCTATTCAAGTCTGGATTACCTCACTCAGGATGCTTTGTCCTTGTTCCATCTATTTACCTGTGTATTATATGATTTCATATTATCAGTTGAATAACACTCTAATGTGTAAATGTACCACATTATCTTCATCCATTTTTTTGCTGAGGGACATCTGGGTTGTTTCTAATTTCTGACCATTATGAATCGAGCAGCAATAAACGTGGTTGAGCAATTGTCTTTGCAGTTGGATGAAGTGTCCTTTAGGCAAATGTCCAGAAGTGTTAATAGCTAGATCTTGAAGTAGATCTAGTCTGTGCTTCCTGAGGAACTGCCACACTGATTTCCATAGTGGCTATAAAAGTTTGTAGTCCCATCAACCATGTATGAGTGTTCCCCTTACGCTACATTTTTACCAGCACGAGCTGGTAAAATCTGAAAAAAAAAAGGGAAAAGAAAAGAATTGCTGTGGTCATTGTGTCTCTTCATGGCAATAGAAACCCTGACTAAGACAGATGTTTAGACAGATAATTCTTAGATTTGTTTTTATTTTGAAATATATTTTTTCCCATATATTGCAATTGAAAATTTAACTGGGTATGGTAGTTAGGGTAGGTATCTGTTGTTTCTTTCCTTTTTCTTTTATAACTTTTTAAAAATTTGTTCTTTGTGTCTTTCACATCATGCACCTTGATCCCATCCATTTTTGGTTCCTATGCATCTGCCCTCTGCCTTTGCAGCATCCCCACTTCCAATAAAATGTAAGAGAAAAAAAGAAAAAGAAAAGGAAAAAAATATCACCATGGAGGCTGTAATGAGACACAGTGAGTCACACAGTAAACCCTTTTGTCCATATAGTTTGACTTGCAAACATTCATTGCAAAGAGTCATTGGTCCGGTTCAAGGCCTCTGGTTTCTGCTACACAATCAATGCTGGACCTTCACTTGACTCTTTTTGGTTATCTTGTTGTTGCCCTGTGTTGTAGGAATTCTGCAGCTTTCTGTCTGCAGAACTGGTCCCTTCATGTGCTCCAGCAGAACACAGATGGGGTGGTTATTGGGGTGGGACAACCCATAAACCTGTCTCAGAGCCTGCATAGTTGCAGGGTTGGTCAGTCTGCCAGCTCCCCCTTGTCCTCACCACCAGGGTGAGCTCTCCTGCAGGGCCCTTGGGAGTTCACCCTTGTAGCTGTGTTGCTTCAGCTGTGTTGCATTTCCCGGGCCTACTGTGGTAGGGTTGCTGGATTCTAGTTGAAACATTGTCATGGTGCTTATTTACCATGTTTTTATGGCATCTAGGCAATCTGGGTTTGGGTTGATTATAATTCTAGATGCTGATGGTTTTGCTTTTGTTGGGTGGATTTTCTATTCTTTGGTTTCTGTTGCTTTCCCTGGATTTCGGGAGTCTGTTGTAGCTGTAGATTGCCTAGTTGGAAGTGCCTCTGAGTCCCTGCCAGGTGTGACCTCTGGGGTTCCCAATCAGAACTTGTTTCTAGATGTTGGTAACTGACAGGAATAGGAATTGGCTTGAATGGCTGTGTTTGCCAGTAGGATCTATGGAATCTACAGGAAATGAAGGAAGAGAGGGGAGAGAGACCCCCTGTAGGCAGTCTGCTACAGTCAAAGGGACAAGACTGGGGAATTGGAATTACAGGGTGGGAAGAGAGTAATTATCACCTACTAGATTCCCTGGCTGGTGTGGCCAGTGGTTTTCAAGGGAGAGAGTGATTCATGCTTTGGCCAGCGAGACAAAGGGATGGACTCAGGAAGGAATACTGTAAAAGATCTGCTTAGTCCCTTTGGAAAGGGGGAAGAGATGAAGGCAAGGCTGGAGCAGGTGGTCTGATACCAAGCTGGGGATGAGACTGGGGAATTAGTATAGGAGGATGGAAACACGAGTGAAAATCACCTACATCATTCCCTGTAGTGTGTTGCCAGTGGGTTTCCAGGTAGACACGGTCTTGTGTGTTGGCAGGTGAGACAGAGAGATGGGGTGAGGAAGACTGTAGGCGAGAATCTGCTTCATTCCCTTGGAGTAAGACAGCCAGTTGTTTCAACTGTCAGCTACTTGAAAAGCATAGTGGTTTTATTAACCATCTCCTTATTTGTTTATTTAGCCTCAGGTTCTCAGGCCTGATTCTTTTCAATAACTGGAAGGTCTTGTTATCACCATTTCTTCCTTTAAGAAATATTTTCTGTATATTCCACTTTCTGGATTCCCTAATCAGTCTTCCCTCTTATATTTCCAAAACATTTACTTTGTTCTTTTGTCAATTTTATATTCCGAGTTCTTTATTTTGAAGGTTTCTTTAAATTTAAATTGTTCTGAAAGCTCTTTTCTCCTGCTTTTATTTCTTGGACATAATGTCTGATATATTATTGCTTTTTCTGAGGATGTTAATTTTAGCATATCTGGTTTTTTTCTTTTCACTTTTGCTTTATTTTAATCTTTTTATTTGTCCTTAGGTTTCTGTTGAAATCTTCCTCAAAGTCTGATGTCTAGAATCACTTGAAGGGCGAATATTGAGTGGATACTGTGGGTGCTGAGTATTCAAGTCAGTTTTCTGAAAGGTTGGCAGAATCGAAAATACATGGCAGAATTCTCTCCAAAATTCCTTCAGAAGTTGCTTCCCCCTCATCTATGCCAAGCATCTTCTTCTTGTCTTCTGGCTAGCTAGGTATGCTCAGTGGCGTTAGTGTTTTGTAGATTCAACAAAGGGGCATAAACTATCTTATCATTCATATTGTTCATGAACCCATGATAATCTTACTTGCTTCTTGTTTTTCTGTATACTTAGTGCCCAAGAGCTGAGAATTTTTTTGATTCACATCCTCCAGCATCTATACTTGCTTCTCATTATTGATAGATGGTGGATGCGCCTAATCACTTTTTTTATCTCCTTGAAAACAGCTATGAATGCAATGTAATAGTGTGTGATTTGGATTGGTTTATGACTTCAGAAAATTTCATCCATGCTGTTGTAGGAGGAGCAGTGGGCTGTGACCGCTGTCTGGCTAGCTTATACCCTAAATAACCACAGAGAAATTATATTAATTAAATTACTGCCTGACCCATTAGCTCTAGGCTTTTGTTGGCTAACCCTCACATCTTGATTAACCTATTTTTATTAAATCTGTGCATCACCACGTGACTATGGCTTACTGGCAAGAATCTAACATACATCAATCTCAGGCAAGAGATTCATGGCATCTGCCACACTGCCCTTCTTCTTAGCTTCCTGTTCGGTCTACTCTATCAAAAGGCCAAGGCAGTGTCTTTATTCAACCAATGAAAGCAATAAAAATATAGAAGGACCTCCTACATCACATGCTAACTTGGCTATGTTGTTTCTGGGCTTGAGCATGATGAGACAGAACACTATGGCAGAGCAAAGTCTTATACCTCATGGTACACCAGAGCCAGAGAGGAAGTGTACCAGGACAGAATACCACATTCAGGGCATGTCTCTGTTGTGTGACAGACTTTTTCTAGGAGGAGAAAACACATATATGCACCTACTAATTCCAGAAAGGTAATTTACAAGACACTAAAAGTAATGATTGCACCAAAGGCAAACATAGTGAACCAATGAGATTTTCCTGGGGATCACTAACAGGAGTGTGGGTAAGAATGCACCTGTAGGAGCAGGGGTGACTCTGAAGGAGCTACATCACTGAAAAGCCAATCCTAATATGGGTGATGACTCAGAAATGCTCCCTCCTTGGTGTTGACTCCCTGTAGAATATTCAAAGTTTCTTAGCTCAGAGAATTCTCTTAGCATCTCAAATGGTCATGTCCACCAGGAGTTGGTTACTGTTATTTTAACTCTGGAGTGAGGCCTGGTGACTCTAAAAGTTTCAGCTTTCTCAGAAGTTTGAAATTGGTTCACTTCCTGCATCACACAAGATGGGAGAATGTTTCAATTTGGAGGAAACTGCTATTCACCAGGATCTATTCTTCTTCTCCTGAATAAACAGCCATCTCCCAATAGCCCAGTTGTCTGTGAACTCATCTTTATTCATTGATACAGTTAAGACACTCATTATTCAGTCACCTCTGGATAGCTATGTTGGCCAAGGACCAACACACTAGCCCTTTGGTGTATCACTTCATATCCAACCTCCTGGAAAATTAGAAGTTCCTTACTTACTTCAGATGTAGATTTTAACCAACTGTGTCAACTCTGGACCTTTTCTCCTGCTGCCTGAGGCACCTGGTTTTCTCTGTTTACTTTATATTCCTTTATACCTCTGGGGTTCTGAAGTGAACCATCTGACTCTTGCCAGCACCCATACCTGCTGACAGATTTGACCTCTCCTAATCTAAAAACGTGTTCACCACTCCTATGTGAGTTCAACCCACATTCCGTAGCTAGGCACTACAAATCTTTCTAGTAGAGCTAAAGACAGAATGTTGTGGAATATGTGTGTATGCTGTAAGGATATGTCTCTGCCTAAAGTGCCTTCTGATTGGTTTAATAAAGAGAAGACCAATAGCTAGGCAGAAGAGCATAGACAAACCTTCCAGGCAAAAAGAGAACTCTGGGAAGAAGAAAGGAGACATCAGCGAGACACAGAACAAGTTGGACATACTGTACAGAGGAGAGTAACAAAATCACATGGCAGAACGTAGATGAATAGAGACAGGTTAGCTGAAGTTATAAAACTAGTTGGGAACATGCCTAAACTAAAGTCTAAGCTTTCATAAGTAAAAATAAGTCTCCTTGTCATTATTTGTGAGTTGGTGTTCCAAAATGTCTGACAAGAAAACTTACATCAAGAGAGTAGTATTTTCCTTTTTTCTTATAATTTGCAGATGTTTTTTTTGGAAGGAGGGCACAACAACTTAATATTGCATCCAGGTTTGTTAATTGTATTTTATTGACTATAAAATTAGTTGCAGAGCACAGTTATGGGCCTTCCTGATCTGATGCTTTCCCACCTGCCCAGCTTTCAGAGATTATGTGCTTTTATAGATAATTTACTCACACATACTCTGAGTTCCAGATTTACTATTTGCATTTCTCCAAATGAGTTATGTTCATTCCTGGCTTCTTATTCTTCTCTGCCTTTATTAGTCCATCTGGCGAAGGATGCCCATGAAACTAACGCCTATGTAATGCCTTTTATGAACAGCAGTGCACAGCCATTTTTCTGCATACTCACAGAAGACAACCAATTTGCCAATGAACGAGTTTGAAATCTATCGTTTTCCTGTTTGTCTCTATAATAAAAATAAGTAGACGGAAATCTTATGGGTCATGAGCTAATTGTTTTTATGTTTCCTGTACTATGACGTGTTTGTAATGCTTACCAAGTAAATGAATATATACGTTGAGAATTTTAAAAGCTTATCTTCATTATTTTCTTTTGGAAGGTGATTTTCTTTTCCTTAGACAGGATCTGTTTGTTTAAATCTGGTTGATCTAGAGCTAGCTATGTAAACCAGGCTGACTTCAAACTCACAGAGATCTGCCCACCCCTGCTTTCAGAGTTCTAGAATTAAATGCATGCACAGCTGCACCCACCAGGAAGATATTTTTCCTTGTGCATGCAGATAAATTTTCATAAATCAAGTTAAAAATGTTCTCAGGACTCTTTTAGAATTATTAAATTTAAGAATTGGATCAACAGTAAAAATACCACCCAAGTTTTATAGAAAATGCTGTGGTATCAATAGGACTCTAAATAGTATAATAATAATAATAATAATAATAATAATAATAATAATAATAGTTGTATAATTTTTATCCTCTGCTGTTTAACATAAATATGATGGTATCCAATGTTCAACTATCTTGACAATTTAATTTGTGAGTATAATTATATTAAACTTACTTAATTATGTGTATTTTAACATGGATTTTTAAATAATGGTCAATTATTAACCATTAGAAATATAGAGTCTTATTCACTAATGATTTATAAACATTGCTTTCTGCTTTCTTTGGCTACTTACATAACACATTGTAAAATCTCCATTGCCTATTATAGTACTCTGTACTGGATCTCTAGTCCCTGTCACAGTTCCTAACACATATTAGAGATTCAGGACACATTTTCTGAATAAGTAGCTTTCTAGGAACCCTGCATGCAAGTTTTAGTATCAGGATAAAGTGACTGAGGAAAAGCCTGGTTGATTTTCAAACATCTTGAAGATCGCACAGGTTAAAGGAAAGGATAGAGATTTCACCTCAGGACCCGGAAAGTTTATCAAATTCAAATACTGGGAGATTTATTCACCACCCTCCAATATCTCACTAGGAGATATAGCAGAAGGCTTAAGTTTCCTATTCTGAGAAATTCCTTCATTTAAAAAGTTGTCTCTTTAAATTCCGAATAAACTCATTGGGAGGGTGACAGATTTGCACATTAAAAGTTATTGCCTCATTAGCGCAGATGGTGCATTCTAGCCTAAGCAGGCTGCTTCTGACTAGTTTGTAGGAATCTTGCTTGCCTTAGGGAAGATGCAAATTTCCATATAGAACCAAAACTGGGGAGGGAGGTCTGGTTGGAATTCCTTAAGATATCTTCCTGATCGTGGACTTAAGTGTCACAATGGAAGTCAAGGTCTCTGAGTAGGGAGCAGGGGTGACTTTTACTGCAGAGCTCTACAGATTTTCTTAAAATTCCTTTTAAAAATATATCACATATTTATTCTTTTATTAAAGTGTAAATGATTAAAATTTGAGATTCACATGGAAAATGAGAATTTTTGAAAGGTCAGTCATTTCTGATGAGAGATAGCCACTTTTTTTGAAATGTATTTCCTTCAGAAAAAAAAAATATGTATTTCTAGATGAGAAACCAAATGCTTCAAGCTAATTATTACAGAATCATATTAAGTGTGAGTTTTCCTTTAAAATGTGGCTCGAGGATTAGATGCCATGATTAATTCATCTTAGTTGCCCCGAGTGTTTGGTTCACTGCAGAGCAAGTTACAAGCCCAGAAAAATATTTACAAATGAGTGAAAAGAACTGTATCCATGGTGAGACTCCAGAATAATGAATATCTCATTATGTGAATCTGAATAATTTATTGTGTTTGTGAATGACAAGGTATTTGAAGTACTTTTGAGTCTGCTCTTCATGTGGGAACATACAGAAAAGCCTACAGAACCATTTGTCACCAATGAGAGCCAACGGGAACTCTAAAGTAAGAAATTTATTTACCAGAAAATGGATTAGTTTCAACAGGCAACACAAATTGTTTTATATTTAGGTAGTAACATTTTATATTTCTTTTTAAATACAACCTTTAAATTCATCTTAAAATCTTCTTCTTCTTCTTCTTCTTCTTCTTCTTCTTCTTCTTCTTCTTCATCATCATCACCATCTTCTTTTTTGGAAACCATATTATATAGGCAAAAAGCCAGCCAGGTCAAAAAATGCCCAGGCAAAGTATTGCGACAAAAACAAATAAACAAAATAAAAGAAAAACAAACAACAAAAAATCAATCAATCAATCAATCAAACTCTCTAAAAACACCATTGAGTTACTTTTGAGTTGGCCTGCCCTTAAGTGTGGTTTGTATTTTTAGGGAGACATCATTGAAGAAAATTAAGTTTTTCTTTGTGAGGGATTGTCAGTTAGAGGCTGACAGTCTTGGTTAGAGATGGGAGCTGATGTTCTTCACACCCACTTCTCAGTGCTGGTACCCCATCTGACTGGGACCTATGCATGCTGTCACCATTGTTGTGTGTTGTATGTGCATGGTTCTTCTTGAGTCTCGAAGTCACTCTTTCCTTGGTGTCTTTCATTCCCGCTGGCTCTTTTCAATATATTTGGCTCCTGTTTCACAAACTTTCCTGAACTCTAAAGTAGTAGTATATTTTCTTTCAGGCTACCTTGTGACTTTTAGGCTAAATAACTTTTTGTTTTGGGTCTGTTCCTGCCTATAGTACCAGAAATTTTGTGTGTGGCTACGTGTGTATGCTTATTTCTCTCTCTCTCTCTCTCTCTCTCTCTCTCTCTCTCTCTCTCTCTCTGTATGTGTTTATGCCAGAACTCCTTGTCATATGTCTTCTAATGTTTTGAGAGAGGATCTCTCGGTGTACCATGAGCTCATTTACTCAGTTGGTTGGCTCATCAGCAAGCCCCAGGGATTCCTGTACCTCTCTTTTCTCAGTTCCATCATTGCAAGCATCTGCTACTGTTGCTCTTGGCACTTCCATTGGGGTTAGGGATTGAACACCGATTCTCATGTTTGTGTGGCAGGTATTTACTGATTGTATCATCCATCTCTCCAGCTCTTATTAGCAACATTTCATACCTTATATAGTAGAAGTACCATAATATGTGTATAATACAGTAAGCATGATCACATAAGCTGCCATTATTATTTCTGAAACTGTAGAGGAGTACAGTATAATCATAGACTGCTGTTCCTGGAATAAATTGCCATGCTCTGTAAAACATATCTGAGTGGCAATCAGCTTAGGTCGCAGCCACTGCACTTGATGTCTTTCTGAGCTGTGTGAGCATACAGATGCTGGGTGACTGCCTAGCAACAGGCAGCCTTTTCCTGTATTATTTTTTCAGCATGTTATTAGATATTATTTAATTTGCGGAAGCAGATATGTTGTATCTAGGGAGACAGAAAGATCACATACCCTTGCAAATCTGAAAATAAATGGGTTGGAGGAAATAAAACTAAAGAAGGATCATTAAGAAATCAGAAAGCTGTTGAGAAAATTGAGTTCAAGATGCTGTCATAAAGAATTGAAATGCTACGACAGAAGGTTGGTTTTTTCTTTTAATTTTATAGCTCTTTTCATTGTGAAAGGTCATGGCAATAAGAGAGATGGAGCATTATCCTTATGGTCTCTAATATTTCAAGATACTGTAAACAAATAAATCTTGTGAATAAGGAAATGTTTATTAGGCTTGGGAGACTTTACAATAGTTTAGTTAATGCATTAACACTCTCGGTGGCAAAGTTGAGTGACAAAGTTCAGTGTAGAGGAAATAGTGTCTTCCTAGCCCATCAATCATCCATTATTTTGTAGTATGTGGGATCTTGAGAATACAAGAGGCTGCCTTTTAAATTTAGATGATTGACCAATGTAGAAAATAACCTAAGAGAATGAACATGCCATTATTACAGAAAGGAATTTGAAGATCTGTAAAAGAGGTGACAGTCTTGGAATAAGGAACTGTGGCAAAGAGTTTCTTCTCCATCCCCCCATAGCAATTTGATCTGCTGTCCACTTTCTAATTGTGGAAGAGACATTTTTTTTGGATGGGTAGAAAATTGTGTTCTTTCGATTTCTGACAAAAATGATATATGTCAAATCCTGCTTTTTTGAGATTTATATTGACAATGCACTCCTCAGCTCAGATCCTAACTTTTCCCCCAAAGTGCATATTTTGAAGGCTTGGTCCCCGATTGCAGCAGTGTTCAGAGGTGAGGCCTTTCAGGAGTAATTGGATCATAAAGGCTGTGACCTCTTGACTGGGTTGGTGGGTTTGGGGGAGAGGTTTGTTACAAAAGTGATCAGTTGGTACTGCCCAGCCCCCGCCAGCTGAGTAGTCTCAGCTGTACCTCTCCTTCCCTTCATGCTCTGCCTCACCCCTGCAGAACTGAGAAACCACAAACTGAACTTTGAACTTGTAAGCCTTTATCAGCTGTTTCCCTTGAATCTTTTGCTATAGCAGTAGGGGGGTGACTGACACAGCATCTTAGGGACTCTTTAAGAAGTATTGAATAAGCTCTTGGTATGGGGGTACTCAATAAAAAAAGAGTTACCTCCTCCCACCCCATGTAAGAGAGCAAATAGTTTATGGTTAGAGGAGGAAAATGAAGAAGGAGAGAAGGAGGGAGGTTGTTGTTGTTGGCTGTTCATTCATTTTCCTGCTGTCCTGATTCCCGAAATAATCATACAGAAACTATATTATCTGCAATACTGTTTGGCCAATACCTTAAGCATCTTTCTAGCTGGCTCTTATTTCTTAAATTAACCCATTTATATTAATCTGTGTATCACTGGCAAGGTTCTGGCACATCTATCTCCAGCTGTGGCTACATGGCTTCTCACTGACTCTGCCTTCCTTATCTCAGCATTCGATTTAGTTTTCCTACCCAGATTTTCTCTGCCCTATCACCGGCCAAAGAACCTTCTTTATTCATTAACCAATGAAAGCAACACATACAGAAAGGAGGGAGAGAGAGCAATATGTTTGAGCTGAAACTAGAAACCACAACAGGGTAAAGGTTAAATATAGATCACACAAAGATACAGATCGATTTCAAGACCCTGCTGTATTTCCATTCTTTATTGGGCTCATAGCAAGTAGAAATACCTGAATTTGGGGACATTTTGTTTTTTAAGTCTATGATTTATTCCAGTGAAAAGTTAAAATAGACTTATTTAAGTGAATTCATAGCAGATGAATGATATCATGAAAATTGTGTGGATTGTGAATTTTTTTCTTCTAAAAATATTTTTATTTCTGGTCAATAGTGGTGTATGTCTTTAATCCCAGCACTCAGGAGGCAGTGGCAGGTGGATCTCTGTGAATTTCAGGCCAGCCTGGTCTACAACAAGTTCCAGGACAGGCATCAAAGTAACAGAGAAACCTGTCTTGGAAAATAAAAAAAAACAAAAGAAAACAAAACAAAAAATTATTAATTGCTTGAGAATTTCATACCATGTATTTTTGATAATATTCATGCTCCAACTCCTTGTCCTTGCGTTAGCATCTCTCCTTCCAGGCCTATCCAGCATTGTGTCTCCTTTCATTGAAAAAGTTGTGTTCGACTTGAGCTCCCCATATACTCTCTTTATTTAAATTTGTTGTTTTGAGAGCTTCCTACTTGAGTACTGTGTATCATTTCTAACTCTTCCACTCTCTTTTCCTTCCTGCACACACTCTCTCAAATGCATTACCTCTTATTTATTGCTATATACGTATATATATATATTTTATATGTATATATATATATATATATACTCTAAAATCTACTAAGTACATTTAGTAATATATATTTATAATTTGTACATATGTGTTTAGGGATGCCAGATGCCTACTTGGGATTGAGTAAACTATCAGTGGCCGTGTTTTTTGTAGAAAATTGAGTCTTTTTCAGCTACCATTTATTGCCTGCGGTTTCTCATCCAAGAGTGGAGTTTTGGGAAATTCCTCTGTGCATGTTGGCACTGGTGTGGTCATTATACAGTCTCGTTTGTACAACCATATTGTTGAGAGTTCATGGGTGCAGCATCCTTGTAATGTCTAAGAGACATGAATGAGTAACACGTTTCCTGATTTTGTTTTGTAATTGCTCCACACATGCACAGACACAGACACATACACACAAAAGAACACATTCATGTAACTTTGTATACAATATTGTTATGATTATACCAACTTGTTATCTGTATATCATTGTTTACTGTGCTTAATGTATAAATAATCATAGCTATAGATTTCTAGGAAAATGTCTGATCCATACTGGGGTGATACAGTACTGTTCATGGTTTCAGGCATCTATTGGGAGTCCTGGAGGTATCCCCTGAAGAGAAGTGGGGAGTACTGTAATATTTTATCTTGAAAAAGACAATATTTACTACTTTAACAGGAGCTTAAATCCTAAGGATTACTTCATAGCAGTTCCATTCAGAGGAATATTTCTTATAAATGACTCGCACATAGTCAAACCTCCGAAAGTTCAAGTCAAATTTATGCATCTCTGACATATATAAACAGACACAATAGCTGTCATCAGATGACAACCTTAAACATCTCTCAGAAATTTCTGCACACAATTATTCTCTAGGCAGATAAATGGCTTTGGTAGAATTACTCTTCCAGTAAGAAAATGACAGAATATATGTTACCTCATTATGCACTGGGTGTGTAAATGTGAAGGAAATTATAAATATCATCACCCCAATTCTCTAAGGAGATGCTGTCATATATTAATTAGTAGCATTAGCATGACACAAGCACCTCATATAATGGTCATTCCTTTGGCCTCCCAAAACGTATTACAGAAGCAAAGGCATGGCATGCATCTGTATTTTAAACACAGAATCCGGGTGATTCTTAGTGACATTTAAAGATCAAACACATTGACTTCAAGTGTGGAAGCTTTGTCCCCAACATGGTAGTGAAGCCTTTGAATATGTAGGATCAAATTGATGGCACTTGTATCATGTAGAATCCACCTTCACAAATGTATTAATGCTGTCATGAAGCAGGGTGCTAGGTCTCCTGTGCTGGGAATACTGATTTTGAGACTAAGTTGCAGTAGTCGTTTTACAGCCAGACTCACCTTTGCTTACAAATGACTCCATTTCTGTGTCTCCAAATGTGACAATTTAGCCACTTTCTAAGATACCAGTGTCATGATCTTTGGACACTTTGACCACCAGAATCATGACCTAATTATTCAAATTTTCTTTTGCTTTATAAGTTTATTTCCTCTCTTAGTTGCCTGTGGTTCTTTGTTTAGGGTTGAGGCTCAGTGAGATTTTCCCATTCTGTTTTGGCATGTCTATTTGTGTCCTCCTTATTCAGATTTAGTTTATGCAAAAACTTCTTTGCAACAGTCAGGAGATTACACACACACACACATACACACAAATAACATAACTAATCAAATTGCACAGAATAAGAGATTATGTCCAACTGATCCACTTATAACACAACCTTTGCTCCCAAAGCTCATGGAATATTGCAGAAGATAGGGCACAATTAATATCAGAACCCGAGGAACAGAGTGTCTGGTGTGAGATTACATAAAAAACATGACAACCTCAACAAAATGCCTTTTTTTTTTTGTATATAAGCCAGTAGGTTCCCATATTCCTCTTCTACCATCATTGAAACCACATCAGTCATGGCTCTAGGGCCTCTGTACCAAGATGGTATCCCTGGTTTTCTGACTCTGGTGCATTTTAACTTATGGTCTGTACATGTTGATGATAAGCAGCATCACTGTCATTCTCTAGGAAGACCAGAGTGCAACTTCATGAAAAAAATGTGGTACATACACACAATGGAATTCTATTCAACTCTAAAGAAAAACTCAAAGTAAAATCAAAGCTATAAAAAAATGAAATAAATTTTCCAGTCAAATGGATAGATTTCCAGTTACTTGGAAATATATTGACAGAGGTAACTCATACTAAGAAAAAGAAATGCTGAATGTTTTCCTCTTATTTATTGATCCTAGCTCAGAATATTTAGATTTTACTATATAGCCTGATGAAGCCACAGAAGCCATAGGTGTATAAAGGGTTCATGGTGGGTGAATGAGGGTAGGGTTGAGATATTGAGTATTTTGATCAAAGGAAAAAACAATGGGTTTGTATTTGGAAATAAAAGGACAAGGCAATCATTTGATTTTCATGGTAAACAGCTCAAGAGGCTGATTGACTTCCCTTCTATGAATAGTACTTTTTATTTCTCACTTCTTCTGTTAAGCAACGTTTCACCTCACAGTATGAAACACTGATAGAAACATTTTACAGATAAGCTAGATTTTACCCATGCTTTCTGATTTTGTTACAAAACATGGGTGATGATTTTTGTTTTTGGTTTTGTTGACACTTAGGTTCTATACTCTGTATTTTATACCTAAATTCCTAGTATGACTTGTGGTACTGACATGAAATTAGTCACATCTTCTATATTTCATGCTGTGAGTCATCCTCTAAGTTTTACTGGGCATCTTCCTTGAGAAAACATCCATTTTGTTGCAATTGGAAGGTTGCTTTGGATGAAATCCTTTTATCTTAATAAACACTAACTACAATGGAAAAGCACCAGCAGATTCTTCATTGACAGGCATCTCCTCTCCATTCTAGCGGCATATTTTATAGTTCAAATATACTGCAACGTTTGTGCGAGCAGACTTAAGTTGCAACAATTGGTGGGTATCACTCATTTCAGAGGCTCTCTTCCTCCAATCCTGGTAAAGGCTAATGTTTTTCATAACAACATATCGCTGTCAGAACATGTTTCTACACATGCTTTCTTCCTGTGATGTAATACTCTTAAAAAGTCTTTATTAAGCACTTAGCAGGTATTGTGGATATGCCTTTTCCAGTTTGAAAAACTAAATTCCCTGGGATTTAATTTTACATCTTTACAATTTCACAGTGAGATGACTTGTTCTAACTTCAGACAGTAGTGACTTCAGTGTGAGATTTTTATTTCTATATTGTCATAGTTCTCTGTATGGAAAGCACCTGACAACTGCTCTTTCATGCATAAGAATGGCCAGTGTCACTGCTCTCACAGTTCATACCTTCATTCAGTACGACTTGGGCTTACTGGAACACCTGCGTTTCAATGTTGCAACAGTCATTCCAGTAACAGAAAGAGCTGCCAAGTGACTAACACATGGCTGACAGATACAGACGGACAGAATGGCCACAGGGATGACTCCCATTGGAGGTGAGATGAAGAAAGATAGAGGGAGATTTTTAAGCACGTTATTCAAAATAGCATGAATCTAAATCTTTCAAGCTGTTTTTTTTTTCTAGAAATAATTCTCACTTAATTTCTGGTATAGGTTTTGACCATGAGAAAATGTCTCTGTAGAAAGGGAAACTATAGAAGAGGGCTTGACTACATTTCAAATAATGATGCTCTGCATCAAATGCTGTTCAGAAATAATCAAATGCCAAGTGGACTTGTGGAGACTTGGCTAAAGTGCTCCTTTAGCCAAAGGGAAAGCAAGGAGGTTGTTTAGAAGTAAAAATGCATGCTCTACATTTTCATTTATGCTGTAGTGTAAATCTAAACATTCATTCTGATCACCTAATGCTACATCAGTCGAGTAACCCCATTTTGGTATTATTTGCCATTCAGTAGCATATGTATGTTTCTCATGGAAATATTTGTGTAGATAACTCTGTACTGAAATAAAATCAAGTTTCCTGCCTCCTACCTCCTGTGAGTCTTTTTTAATTTATCAAAGTTGCTGTTTGAATGTCTCATGTTTAGAAAATTTAGTTTTGTTACTTTTGAAAAGTAATGTTCATGAAGACATTTTTAAAATATATAAGGTCATGGATAAAGTCTTTTATGTTCTAGCATCTATGGGATTGTCTACGATAGCATCATTGAAGACAGACAAAACTAGGATCTTTCTCTCTCCTCTATCATTATTAGCTGTGGCCCTCTTTTCAAGTATTAATTTCATTAGCCAAGAAATAGAATTTGTGGTAATCTACTTATTAAAAAATTTTCTTTGACAATTAAATTAGATAATGTTAATAATATCTGGTACATTAATACATTCTTTGACTATTAGCTATGACAATGTTTTCCCTCATCTGAGACATTTAAATACCACTTATATTATACAAAACGTCCCTTTATCCTTATATGAAGAAAACTGAAAAATCATAAAATGTCATTTATTCCTAACTTCTGTATTATAATTAGGACCACAAGTTGGGCTTCATTTTTTTTTTCTACACAAGGTTTCTCTGTAGCTTTGACCAGGCTGGCCTCTGACTCACAGAGATCCACCTGCCTCTAACTCCCAAGTGTAGGCTTCATTTTTAAAAACATTTATCATTTGAATTGATGTTAATTGCGTATATTTTTATGAGGTATGTCAACTAGTTTTTACGTCAGTTTGACATAAGCTAGAGTCATCTGAGAGAAGGGAACGTCAGTTGAGAAATTGTCTTCATATGATCAGGCCATAGGCAAGCCTGTAGGGCATTTTCTTAATTAGTTGTTGATGCAGGAGGGTCTGGTCCATTGCAGGTGGTGCAACCCTGGGCTGGTGGTCCTGTGTTCTGTAGAAAATCAGGCTGAGCAAGCTATAGGGAGGAAGCCAATAAGCAGTCTCCTCTATGGTCTCTGTTTCATTTTCTGCCTCCAGGTTCTTGCCCTGTTTGAGTTCCTATCCTCACTTCTTAGTGATGGACTGTTACATGGAAGTATAAGCAAAATAAACCCTTTCCTCTCCAGGTTGCTTTGGTCATAGCAATAGAAACCTTAACTAAGACATGGGGTACAGTGCCATGTGTAATGATCAAATCAGAGGAACTGGCATTACTTGTGAATTTGGGCACTTACTGTTTCCTTCTGTTAGAAACATTTAAAATCCTCCGTACTAGTTATTTTGATGTATTCCAATAGCTGTCACCAACTACAATTAGGCTACCAGGATGAAGAACAAATTACCCTTCTCACCACTCCATTCCTGTACTCATTAACCACGCTTTCAACCATCCCACTTTCCACCACGCTTCATAGGCTCTGGTGACCACTGTACTATTCTCTATTTCACATAAGTGAGTGTATGCAATGTTTGCCTTTCATGCCTGACTTTTTTCTCTTGCTGTGAGTCCATTCTTGCTATATGGATGCAGAAAATTTGCTAAATTCTTGTAAAGGCATTGTCTTTGTGGTAGTAGCCATTCAACTTAGATGTGGTGATATTCCATTGCAGCTATGATTTGCCTCTCCTTGAGGATTAGTGGCAATGAACATTTTTCCTAAACTTCTTGGTGATTTGTAAATCCATTTTTTTAAAAGAACTCCATTTAGACAAAATTTAACTGCAGTATTATTTTTCTTCATTGAGTCATTTGATTTGCTTATATATTCTGGAAGGTAACGTTTTACAAGATAACTTGCTTTTAGATATTTTCTTTTATTTTGGAAATTGTCCCTTTACTCTTAGTGATTTCCTTTGTTGTTTGAAAGCATTTTATTATTTTCTCATATATTACAACCCTACTGCTGTTTTCCCTCCTTCTACTCCTTCCCCCTTCTCTCTCTCTCCTAGATCCACTCTGTTTCCTTTCAGAAAAAAAGCAGGCCTTCCAGAGATATCAGCCAAACACAGCTTAATAATTTACAATAAAACTTGTCACAGATCCTCTTATCAAGGCTGGACAAGGCAACAGACAAGGAGGAAAAGGGTCCCAAGAGTAGGTGAAAGAGTCAGAAATACCTCCCACTCCCATTTTTAGGAGTTGCACAAGAACACCAAGCTACACAACCATGCACATATGCAGAGGACCTAGTGCAATCACATTCATGCTCAATGATTACCGATTCAATCTCTGTGAGCCCCCATGAGCCCTGCTTAGTTGATTTCCTAGGCCATGTTCTCGTGGTGACCTCAAGCCCTCTGGCTCCTATAATCCTTCCTTCCCTCTTTTGGGTAGTTCTCTAAGCTCTGTCTGTTTGCTGTGGATCTTTACATCTACTCCTTACCAGTTGCTGTGTGAATCCTCCCTGATAGTGGTTGGGATAGGCACAAATCTATGAGTATAGCAGCTATCATTAGGAATCATTTCATTGACTTTTTTTTTCTGTCATGTTTGGTTCAACCCTAGATCTCTGAGCCATTCAGCTTCTGGTTCCTGGCCATCCAGGTAGTATTGAATATGGATTCTCCCTTCTGGCATGAGCCTCAACTTAAACCAGTCATTGGTTGGCCACTCTCATAAGTCCTGAGTAACCATTACCCAACACATCTTGCAGGCAGGACAAATTTTAAGTCCAGGGTTTTGTGCCTGGGTTGGTGTCCCATACCCACTGCTGGAAGTCTCACTTGGTTACAGAAAATGGCCAATTCAGGTTCCATATCCCCCACAACTAGGCATCTTCACTAGGCTCACCCTAGTAAATTCCAGGGAGTTTCTACTGCACTAGATTTCCATATTGACCTCCCCCAACCTCTCAATTGCCATTTATGTCTTCACTTTTCCTTTGGCTGTCTCTGCTGTGTTGGTCATATCCAGATAATCTTTACCCAAACCATTGTCCTGAATCATTCCTCCTATGTTTTCTCTAGTAGTTTCTGGTCTTACTTAGAGACATATACTTCATTTTTAGGATATTTTTGTCTATGTGGTGAGCTATAAAATCTCATTTTTATATGAACATTTAGTTCATCCAAAATTGTTTTATTGAGGAGACTTTAATTTTTTTCGGTGTATATTCTTGCTTCTTCACTGAAAATGCTCTGGCTGTCCCTGTGCAGACAACTTGTGAGGTTTGATTTTTGTGTTGGTGGATACATCTGCTGTTTAGGTGCCTCTAACTGTAATAGGTGAGGGAATCGGGTGATATGATTCCTCTTGCTCTCTACACAAGTTTGGCATAGTCTTAAATACAATCAGTTTTTTTTATCACACTATTGTACATTCACTCCATATTGACTGCAGCCTTTGCCCATCTCTTGTATTACTAAATATCATCGGTCACTTTCTGTGTCTTAAGTGCATACGCTTTGTGGAATTTACTTCTTGTAGGGAGAGGTAAGTAGAGAAACAAGTTAGTTAAGTTTAGTTTTGACAGTTCAGAGGAGATTCATGTATACTGTATGGAAATGGAGAAATACCTAAGGAAAAAGATGGATTCCCACTCCATTTTAGAAAATATTTGCCAAGTATTTGTCGGAAGTGCAAATCATCAAGTAACAAATGCTTTCAATGCCACTGGCCATATGATGAGGTTTCCATTGTCAAAAACTATATACGTACCTAGACAGGGAAGAGGATTAGAAGAGGCAGGAAGAAAACAGAGAAGAAATGAAGCAAAGTGAGAAGGGACCAAAGTATAAAGCCATTCTTGTTATGGAAAAGTTATAGACTTTCTTTTGAGTATAGTTGGGGTATGAAAAAAGATGTTGGGGGGCTGGAGAGGTGGCTCAGAGGTTAAGAGCATTGACTGTTCTTCCAGAGGTCCTGAGTTCAATTCCCAGCACCCACATGGTGGCTCCCAGCCACCTGTAATGAGATCTGGTGCCCTTTTCTGGCCAGCAAGCATACAGATAGACAGAATACTGTATAAATAATAAATAAATAAATCAAAAAAGCACACAAAAAAGATATTGGTATTTGATATGTATTTTTAAACTATGCGTAAGAGAGTGCAATATAATTTATATGTTTACAACTACAATAAAAAGTGTAAAATCGCTTGAAGTGTCTGAGGACCTGTGTAATAAAACATATTTAATTATAGTTGAAGAAATTCTTCTTGTAAGGTGAGCATCCAAACTGCCTAGGCTCCCACAAAGCCAGTACGTGCAGTAGGATCAAAAACCCATTGCCACCCACACTGGAGCACTGGACTGAGCTCCCAAGGCCCCCATGAGGAGCAGAAGGAGGGAGAACATGAGCAAAGAAGTCGGGACCACGAGGGGTGCGCCCACCCACTGAGACAGTGGGGCTGATCTATTGGGAGCTCACCAAGGCCAGCTGGACAGTGACTGAAAAAGCGTGGGATAAAACCGGACTCTCTGAACATGGCGAACAATGAGGGCTGATGAGAAGCCAGGGACAATGGCAGGGGGTTTTGATCCTACTTAATGTTCTGGCTTTGTGGGAGCCTAGCCAGTTTGGATGTTCACCTTCCTAGATATGGATGGAGGGGGGAGGACCTTGGACTTTCCACAGGGCAGGGAACCCTGACTGCTCTTTGGACTGGAGAGGAATGGGGAGAGGTGTAGGGGGAGGGGGAGAAGGGT
Source organism: Microtus oregoni (assembly GCF_018167655.1). Lineage (NCBI taxonomy): Eukaryota > Metazoa > Chordata > Mammalia > Rodentia > Cricetidae > Microtus > Microtus oregoni. The sequence continues at coordinate 25,034,648 of NW_024543060.1, forward strand.
GGGAGGAGGGGGAGGGAAATGGGAGGCTGGGAGGAGGGGGAAACTTGTGTTTTTCCTTTTCTTAATAAAAAAAAACACAACAACAACAACAACAACAACAACAAAACCCATTGCCATTGTTCTTGAGTTCTCAGTAGTCCTCATTGTCCCCTATGTTCAGCGAGTCCGGTTTTATCCCAGGCTTTTTCAGACCCAGGCCAGCTTACTAGACCTGGATGGAAGTGGCTGGTCCTTGGACTTCCTACAGGGCAGGGAACCCTGATTACTCTTTGGGCTGATTAGGGAGGGGGATTTGAGTGGGGGAGGGGGAGGGAAATGGGAGGCGGTGGCGGGGAAGAGACAGAAATCACAAATAAATAAATAAATAAATAAATAAATGAATGAAATTCTTCTTTAGCCACTTGAAGGAAGAACAGTTTTGAGGAATATCAAGAAATAAAATTATTCCTTGACAATGTTAAAAGGATGTTATCCATTTAATAATACAGTGCATATTGTCTTTAGAAGTGTTAAATGTTTGAGTATCTGTTGAAAGAAAAAAAAGGTTTAGAGTTTGACTATTATGTCAATTGTTGAGACATCCTTTTGTAAACAAAGCTGTTTTAACAAAAAGGAGTTTTCCACTGCTTGTGCTGATTACTCTCTTGAAAGCATAATGGTTGTTTATGACATCAAATTTTGTCCCTCTGGAAAAGATTATGCTGTTGTAAAGAAAATATTATGATTTCAGAGGAAGAAAAATGAGAAACAGATCTCTTAAAATGAAAACTATATTTATGCAAATATCCTTATTTGTAAAAATATTCAAAAAATGTATGAATTTGCCCATTAAAAATTGCAATATAAACAAAATCCATTAATCACAAAATTTTAGATTTTTCAGTGGGTGTTTTTCATTAATATCTCATAATTGTAAACTTCTTCAACTTTGATAATGTGAATAAAATGCTTAAAAGAGTTGAAATACCAGGTTTTTTTTGGAAATCTCTTTAGTTTATCATGAAAATCAGTTATATTTATAGTTTCATAAAACCACTACTAAGAATTAACATAAACTGGTCTTTATTGCATAAAATATTTAAATCACACACACATTATGATTTTTTTCTGTCTGAAACTATAGGAGTCTAAAAACTTAAGTCTTATTTAAAATCCTCCTTCTTCCCCCCTTTTGTCCTTTTTGATTTTTGTCATATCCTTCCTTCACAAATCACTGAGTCTGATTCCTATTTTAACTTGTGAATGGAATATTATTTTGCGTTGGTGCATATGATGAAGATAATCTTTTAGATTCTCTCCCTTTACAGGAAATTACTTTCAGTGCCTTCTGCAAGTTGAAGCAAATTCGATCTTGAGTATTTTAGAAAAAAAAACAAGAAGCAATAAATAATAAAGAAATACAGAAAGATATGATCAGAATTCATATCTTGAGTGTAGCATGAATAATAACAACCCAGTGACAGAAATTGGGGTTCAACCCAAAAACCAGAAAAGCAAAGCAGCCAAGCCAACAGAGAAGTCTTACCTCTACCAAGGCTGGGCAGCTGCACACTAAACAGAATAAACCTTTCTCTCCTCTCATCTTTTATTCCATCTGATGCTTGGATTGAAAATGTTTGACTCCTTAGTACTGAGATTAAAGGCCACCACCACCTGAATTTGTTTCTGCATTGTTCTTGTGTAGCCCAGGGTGGCCTTGAACTCATAGAGATCCGTCTGCCTCTGTCTCCAAAATCCTGGCATTAAAGGTATGTGTCACCTTTACATGACGTTTAGAGGCTTTAATTTTGCCTCTGATCGTTAGGCAAGATTTATTTATTAAAATACAAATAATTTAGCACTAAACTTGAGATCCCTCAAATCTTCTTTCTTTCTCTTTCTTTCTTTCTTTCTTTCTTTCTTTCTTTCTTTCTTTTTTTTTAATTGAGAAAAGGAAAAAAAAAGTTTCCCCCTTCTCCCAGCCTCCCATTTCCCTCTCCCTCCTCCCATCCTTCTCCCCCTCCCCCTACTCTTCTCCCCCTCCCTCTCCAGTCCAAAGAGCAGTCAGGGTTCCCTGCCCTGTGGAAAGTTCAAGGTCCTCCCCCCTCCATCCATGTCTAGGAAGGTGAACATCCAAACTGGCTAGGCTCCCACAAAGCCAGAACATGAAGTAGGATCAAAATCATGACTCTGGTTTGCAGTAGCAGTGAATGCTTGTCTAAAACTGACTGTGTTTAATAAAACCTGCTCATTTTGCTTTTATGCAATAGAGCCACGTGCCTGTTGGCTTTAAAAAAAATAAGTCAGTATGATTTCAAAGGTGTTTTAAATTTGTAAGAACTAAATAATACATGGCATCTGATAATCATTCTTCTAGGTCTAGATCCACAGACTCACATCCCTGTACAAAACAAGACAGATGAGAATGATGATCAATGTGGAGTCAGGAGACAAATATTCAAGTCCCATTTTGCCAATTCCTAAAAGACAAATGTGGTCCTGCTTAACTTTCTATCATAAACATTATTCATCTTTTAAAACCAAATTATAGGACCCCAGTTCTTAGAGTTATTTTATCAGAAATGTCATTTATGTAAAACTACTCTGTCACCTCTAAAACCTATATAAACACAAGCTTCAATTATCACTCCATTATTGCTGCTACAGTCTCTTTTCTTTCAACACTTACCATTGAAGCTATAAATTTTTGTAGAGTATAGCTATTCATCCCTAGCTATTCAGAAACTCTGAAATTATTCTCATAGAATTACTGACTTTAAAACCATCCAGGCTGAGAAACTATGTAAGAAAGAACATTATTGTTTCAGGAGTTGAGCTATGTATATTCTAATTTGCATTGCCTTTAATAAAATCTGAATTAATTATTTCATCCTGCATCAAAAATTAACCAAAATTGTGGCAACAGAATTCAGCAGGCATTATTTTGGGCTCAGAAACATGGGGTTAACTTTAGCTGCATGCATATGGCTGGAGTTTTTTTTTTTTTTATTGAGAGAAGGAGAAAAAAAAACAAGTTTTCACCTCCTCCCAGCCTCCCATTTCCCTCCCCCTCCTCCCACCCTTCTCCCCCTCCCCCCACTCCTCTCCCCCTCCCTCTCCAGTCCAAATGCACCCACCCACTGAGACAGTGGAGCTGATCTATTGGGAGCTCACCAAGGCCAGCTGGACTGTGACTGAAAAAGCATGGGATAAAACTGGACTCTCTGAGCATGGTGAACAATGAGGGCTGGAGTTCTTTTAAGGCAGCATTCAAGCTGATGGTGGTGGTAGGTGCTTTTACCTCACTCTGGCTATAAGTGATCTGTTTTCAAGTTTACTTACATAGTTGCTGGAAGGCCCCCAATCCATGGTCCTTTCCACAAATAATTTGTCTTCCCACAGGGCTAATTATTAGGGAGGGAAAGTAAAATTAGCTGAGGTAAAATGTATTTGTACTCTCTACAGTAACATCCTTTATGTCCACGTATGTTAATAAAAATAGTCTTCAATTTAGTCCATACAGAAGATATGGATATCAAATAGCAGGAATCAATGAAGATTCATTAGTAGCACCCTACCACTGGATGTCCTTCGGCCTCCAGGACACGCACAAATTTATTAACCCTCTCCAGACATGTCTTTTCATCCCTATATAGCATCAGCCTAAAGCCGGGGGTCTTCTGATCTCAACCTGGAGTAAATGAAGCCCAAGGCTAAGGTCCTTAAGCCATCTCCTCAAATAATGTCCCTTCTGGATCTTTCTGATATGTGAGAGAAGCCCAAGAACTTATTTTCCACTCACGTCTGTGACATGGAATGGTGAACCACACACAAAATAGCTGCTATAAGACTTTAATCCAAAAGGGATGCACTGAAATTCGGATATGTAGGTACACAAACACTACATGTTAATCTAATAGATCTTGAGAGACCGAAAATTTGAGTGGCTCTCAGCCACACTGCTTGGGTTCTTGTTTTCATGCTAATCTTAATTTCCTTTCTCATGAAAAGAGTTGCATATTAGTAACTACTCTTGAACTGCTTCCTGCTGGTCCAGTTCAGGAGATATGATGATCTCTCCCTTTCTACATATCACTGTTCTCCTTAAGCTAGGGTAGTAATGGTGATAAATACATGCTTTGAAAAATAATTATTTGTGGTTGTTTGAATGAGAATAGCCCCCAGTAAGCACATACATTTGACTACCTGGTCCTCAGCTGTTAGAGCTCTTTGGGAAGGATTAGTAAGTATGGCCTTAAGGGAGGGGATCTATCATTGGAAGTGGACTTTGAGGTTTTAAAAGTCTATGCTATTCCCAGTTAGGGCTCTCTCTAGCTCATGGTTGTCTTAAGCTGTGAGCTCTCAGCTCTGCTACAGCACCATGCCTGACTGCTACTATACTCTCTCCCATGGATGGCCGTAGACTCTAATTTTCTCAAACTGTATGGTCCCAATAAACTTTCTTCTGTAAGTTGACTTATAGTGTCATAGTATCTTCTACAAGTGTCTTACCATGGGAACATAAACGTGACTAAAATATTAGTAAAATATAATTATATTATTCCCTCTATTTCCTTTCCTTCTCTAAATCTAACTACCACTCCTTCTCAAATTCATGTAGTCTTTATCTTTAATTGTTATGTGATATATATGTGCATATATACATCATATATACATAATATCAGATATATGTGTAAGTATATCATATTTACCACACACAGATATATAAACACAACCTGTTGAGTCCATTCAGTGTTGTTTGTATGTATACAATTTCTTGGGTGATCACTTGTATTTGGATAAACAAATAAGGGCAATCATCTCTTGAGGAAGACTGTTCTATTCATCTCAACATCACTTAGTTGCTTGTATTTATTTTTCAGGCCTGGGGTCCTTTGTTATTTCCTCTTTCTAAGTTATCATGTTTGTGGTTGTGGTGATTGTTCAAGTTCTGTTTAGGCAATCATGTGGAGGTATCACATATGAAGTTTCCCTATCATTTTCAGGTGATGCAATCTCACAACACATTTCTGGGTGTTCTGACTTTTCTAATTTTTCTATCCTGTCTTCTGTGATTTTCCTTGAGCCCTAGGTTCTGGATCTGTGTTATAGCCATATCCACTGAGGCTGAGAATTCCCTAATCACTCTTTATCTTCACTTTTAGCAGTTGTGGTTTTCTGTCATGGTTTCTCTTGTAAAGGGAAGCTTCTTGGATGGAGGATCTAGAGCTACATTTATATGTGATATAAGGGTGGGCATTTAGAATGCAATGAAAAATTATGCAAGTTTGGTAAAATAGCGATAGTAGATTATCCTCTCAGGTCCATGATCTTACTAGCCCCATCTAGTTGGGTAGCATTACAGTACCAGGTTTGGTCTCCCTCTTGTTGAGATTGCCTTAAGTCCAATTGGATAGCTATTGGTTACTTAGATATGACGGCCAGCATTACACCTATATGTAAATTTTGTGGTTCACAGGATTAAAGGTCAGAAAGGACTATTGGTTGCTCACCTCCTTTGTTAGATTGCATTGCACTTCCAAGACAGTGAAAGTCAATCTTCAGTGAGGAGGCTCTTAGGATCAGATCTATTTCGAATCGTCTAAGTTCTGTGTTCAAAATTCATGGTTTCCTCATCAATGTGGGCTTGTAGATATATGTGAAGAACTGTTAGATCTTTTACATACCTTTATAAATCTCATTTCACTAGAAAAAAAAGTGCAACCATCTCCTCCAAATAGCCCTTTCTTTTCATTGGGCCTCCAATGGGCACCTGCCAGTAAATACCTTCCAATTTTATATAAACCTTCTTATTTGATGTCAAAGAGCTGCGTGTCTGACAACCTATTTTCATTCATTTACATAAAGTTTTATAGAACCGAATTCAAATATATAATTTTTACATTTCCCATTTAACTATTGCTACGGCACAGGCTGCAATGGAGTCATAACAAAAATACAAAAATATTAGCCTACTAACTTAAAGAAGAGGGTGTGAGGAGAGCTGTGGAAAAAGCTTCAAAATGATTTTAAATTATTATTCTAACGACAGACCCACTATTTTAATGTTTTATTAAGGCTCAAATCAGTATGCAGTGATGAGTATATCATGCACTCCTTTGCCCTTGTGATTAATAAAGAAGTACAAGAAAATATAGTTACTAAAACACACAAGGGTGGTCTCTAAAATGTTTTGGAGGTTTAGCAGTATTGCCTTAAATCTGAGGATAGAAAGAATGAGAGTGAATTTATACCAGCATGGATGCTTGAGTTGTATATAGCTGTTAAATGATTGAACTGAGTTCAATTGCTAGGTTTTGCCTTTTGGCATTATTTTTTGTTATTCATTTAAATTTTTTTTTCTAAAAAGAAAAATGTTCTTAGAGAACAGCATTAACATTCCATTTATCATATTCAAAGTAGCATTTTCTTGTTCTCCGCATTTTCATATTGTGCTTGTGCTTTGTAAAATCAAAGGGGTCATCATGAAGAAAGAGATTTGAAGTTCAGACTCAAATTTAATGTATTTAAATATTTTGAGAAAATATCCTTTTCATGGGCTTTTTTTCTGAGCTCTTGGTGAAGTTCTTCAAACTTGGCAAGGAAAGGGAGAGAAAGGTTTGCTGTTGTCTGTGCTCAAATACAGAACTGGGTTAGATGATGAGAACTGGGTTAAAACTACTAGAAAAAACAGAGTCAAAATTACTGTCCTAAAACATGGTTGATCATTTCAATATTTTGATTGGAAGTCTTCAGTTCCATGGGGACTTTTGGTCTCCTTGGTATGGAAGGCAAATCTCTGTATCCATGACTCATGATTTTTTTTTTTTCACCCTGCCTTTCTGTTGTTCCCACCTCATTCCAGTGCAGGTCTTATAAGGCACCAGCTCATGGCTTTTCAGGAGCATATTATATGCTGTCTCTGCTCATCACTCTGACTGACTCAAAGACCTTTGATTTTACCTCTGAAGGATAATAACTTCTTGTAACCCTTAAGGAACAGGGAGATAAAAACAGAGGACAACCGTGCTGGTTTCCCTCAAGTTCGTGCATACATATCTGTTGTTTGTTTTGATAAAATATGATACATAATAAGAAACACAATATTTCATACACTGTTATGATACCCTACAAACAGAAGTGAGAATGTCTTGGGTGATATACTAAAGGACGTACCTAAAGGATGTATTTTCTCTTTCTCAGACCCAAATTTTGCTGCTCCTCGTGTGTGTCTTAATTGAATCTAGTTTTCCCGTTGACTTTTCATTCAGAATATCATTTGCATCATGTTGGCTTTTGTTTCAAGTCATCTTTTCCCCAAACTTAACTCTATATTTGTCTGGTGGGTAGGGGCAAAGTCTTTATATTTTCATAATTATGACTTTTCAGTCCCTTGTTCCAAGAAAGTGTTCCATATACATTTGGGTAGCTACCCAAAAATTTGCATGTGGACGATGATTAGAATTATTCAGACACTCTCTTAGTTATAAAGACATAGGCAGAATAGTCAAGTTAATGACGATGTTGAACACATGACCTCTGAAACTGAATTGTCCATGACAGAGTCCTATTTCTCCCCCTTAGTAACTGCAGGATCGTGGACAAGTCCTTTAAACTTTCTTGCCTTAGTTGTCTCATTTATTAACAAGACAAGTAGTATTTTCATAAATGTTTCACTGGAATGTTGGAATTTAAGTGAAGTACTATCTTCGTGTCACCTCAGGTATTCTCAGTTCTGTCACTAGAATGTGAAGAGCATATATAGAAATTTTGTGTCCATTATTATGTATATTAATTTACCCAGAAGATTTGAGAGAGCAAGCCCAATTCCCCCAAGCACTGTTATAGCTCCATGCAGCATAGAAATGCCCACATAGTTATCTGCTGAATGAGCAGAAAGTGTAACCTGGTGAAGTCATTTGTTACATTTATGTCCTGGCTCTAACGTGACAGTGAGTTATTGTGTGGCTTAATGTTGTGAACCAATCTGAAGATTCTGGCATTACCAGAACCACATCCCTTAACAGCAATTCACCGTGCTTTAAAATTCTCTCACCTTGAAGTACATTGTAAATATACCCTTTACCCATGTGTGAGATAAGGGGTGACAAGAGGCGGGGATGCAATATACAGATATGAAGACTGTGGGAAGAGGGACAAGGAATTTTGCCAGGAGGAAGGTCCCAGTGTACCAGGGAATGATGTGGTGCAAACTGAGGGGGACTCCTCCATGCTCCCACTGGCTATTGTATTGTACATGTAACCCCACAGTCTCATAATTCCTTACATGACTCTACAGAAGGTGAAATATGAGGGGAAAGATTAGTGGGTTTAGAAAGATAAGGTGCTGAATTAACTGCTCACTCTTTGAAGAGTGCCATATATAACCACCCAGGACACACAGCTTTTGATAAATGTTATCTTCAGGGTATTTTCAGATAAAATAAAAGTTTTCCAATTAGTTTTTCTCAGATAATGTCACTTTGCCTCATGAATACATTGTGGTTTATTTCATTTTTCATGTGTAGGTGTGTGGCAGATTTAGACAGAGGTGAGTGAACCTAGGTGGGCTCTCAGGATACATATTTCACAATGGTGCACTGGTTCTTAGACAGGGAGCTTCCACCAGCCAGGCCTCAAGGTGAATGAAACGCACCTCGGTGCCTCTTTGGAACACTAACTCATTCAGGGCAGTACATTTCATCTTCAGTATACTAATTGGCAATTTGGGAGCCCGAGGCCCTAAGGTATCCGTCAAAGAATTGTAGCCTTACACTTTGCGGCAGTTTTCTTTCCTGGAGGGGACGTAGATGCTGGAGCTTGAATGAAACTTGAAGAGTCCGATATATAGGTTGTAGACAGAGTAGTGCAGAAAAGGCAGGCGTGATATGTGCATGTCAACCCCACAGGCATTCCCTGCAAAGTTTTGGGGTCACCTTAAAACTCACTATTTTTCTCTTTTTTTTTCAGGAAAGAAGTTCAAGGCCAATTATGGATGGACGTTAACAGGCCATGCTATGATATTGTCTTCTAGGGTGAGTTGATTTTGTAATATCATTGGTCATGTCAACAAACAGGTGCTGTTCCGGTTGCCTTGTTTATTCAGGATAGATTTGTTCAACCCATTTATAAAATGTGTCAACCTGCTTTATTAAGTCTTCCAGGAATAGCTGTACATCTGTATGATGTATTATGCCACAAGGTCAGGTATTCTTTCTAATATAGTAATGCTATTCCTTAAATTTAGTATGCCTTTGCTATTCAGAAATCACTGAAGTGTGACAGTTGGGAAATGATTTCTGAAACCAAATGGCAAGAAGTTTGGATGTAGTTCTGCTTGTGACTTGGAAAGACAGAGCAGCATTTCCAGAACGCACTGTCTTTCTCTGTAGTTCGGGATAATAATAGCCACTTACCTGGGGAGTTGGCAGTGAAACTTAAATAAGATATGCTTTAAAGCTCTCACTGTGGGGCTTGACACATAGTAAATCCTAGACAGAATGTTAGAGATCATCACCATTACTACTGCTGTTGCACGGAAATAGTCAAGGTTGAAGTGTGTATTTTATGATACAAAACTTTCTTTAAAATTAGTGATATAAAATTCTCAGGAAAAAGTTCTTTATTCTTTATAAAATTGGAAGATTGCATAAAGAAGTCAGTGTTTTGATTGTAAGTTATTCTAAGGTAACCAGGAGAATATAATTTTCAAAGTGTACTTGCCTATGTTCCTATATGTTCTTAAAACAGAAGGAACCAGAACCTACTTTTTTTTGAAGCGGTCTGTTGATTTTGATTCCTCTTTGATTTAAATCTACTATTGACTCAATCTGATTGAGTCAGTTTTTCTTAGATTTTTCATTTATTTGTCTTTCTTCAAGATAATAATTCTAACACCAAGAATTTTAAAACAGGATTCAAATACTGGTCTGATTATTACTTGGCATAATTTAAGCCCGTAGTTCTGTCAGTTCATATATTTATTTTTGGTCCCCTGAGCAAATGTTTGGCTTCTCTGTTCCATTTGCTTCTTTGTACATAGAGATAACAACTTCATAGTACTAAAACGAAAATAATTGGGTTCAATTGGCTTGGCAAAACTGTTAAGGTTATTTAATGTAAAGCAAGTTTCTCATCTGAATTCCAAATTGCTCCTTGGGGTGAGTATAAAGCAAGGCCCTTAAGTTCTGTCCAAAGTCACAGATGTCCTAGATCTGCTAAATGAAAGTTAATCAAGTTACATTCTGACTGGAATTTTCTTGATTCTGGGTGTTGCATGGGAAAGGATTGCATGGGCAAATTAGTCTCGGAACAGTTGTTCATTAACACTCTCTTACCCCTTTGCAGATAATGATGCTCATTTAATGCCAAGAAGCATTACAGTAGAAAACTGTTTTAGTTCTGTATGATGCAAGTTTGCTTTGATATATGTTATCCTGGAACCTAACAGTCCTCTCCCTCTTATGTTACATGGGCGGGATTAGCAGGAGCCTCACTGAGGTTGGAGATGGTCACTATGGTGTTCGTTCATGCCATGTCTGCACCTGATCTGACATACTTACAGATGCATATAAAGAGCTCAAATATGTGCCTCCTGTATTAAGAAACTATTCTCCTCTGGCTAGTACAGCCCTTCTTTCCTCCTCTTCAGCAGGCTTCTACAAGCTCAAATTAATCTTTGGCTGTGGGTCTCTGCATCAGTTTATATCAGTTGCTAGGTGAAGGCTCTCTGATGACAATTGGAGTAGTCCTCAATCTATAAGTAGAGGAGAATATCATTAGGGATCATTACATTGAGTTTTTTTCCCTCCAGTCATGTTTGCTTCTATTCCAGGTCTCTGTGCTATCCAGTCTCTGGGTTCTGACACTCCAGGCAGTGTCAGGGCTGGACTCACTCTTGTGGCATGGGTCTCAGGCTGGGCCAGTCACTGGATGGCCACTCTCACAATCTCTGTGCTACTCTTACCCCAGCACATCCCATAGGCAGGACAGACTGTTGGCCAAAGTTTGTGTGGCTGAACTGGTGTCCCAATCTCTCGACTGAAAGTCTTACCTGGTTACAAGAGATGCCCGGTTCAGGCTATGTATCGAGAGTTGCTAGAAGTCTTATTTCTGGTTATCCTTGTATATTCCTGGGAGTTTCCCTTGCACCAGGTTTCTATTGACCTCAAAATGCATCCCCTTTATGGTCATCTCTTTCATTTGTCGCCCTCCATCCAGCCCCTAACCTGATTCCTCATTTTCCCATCCTCACCATCCCCCAATCTACCCAGGAAAGATCTTATATTTTCACTTCTTAGGGAGATCCGTGCATCCACCCTTGAGCCTTTCTTGTTACCTAGCCTCTGTGGAGGTATGAATTGTAGCATGACTATCACAGACAATATCCACTTGTAAGTGAGAATATACCATGTTTGTCTTTCTGGGTCTGGATTACCTCACTCAGGATGAGCTTTGCTACTTCTGTTCCTTTGCCATAAAATTTCCTGATGTCATTGTGTTTTACAGATGAATAATACTCCATTGTGTAAATGCACCACACTTTCTTTATCCATTCTTCAGTTGAGGGTCATCTAGGCTTATTCCATATTATAGTTATTATGAATAAAGCTGCTTTGAACATAGTTGAGCAAGTGTCCTTGTGGTATGATTGAGCATCCTTTTGGTGTAGGCCCAAGAGTGATACAATTGGGTCTTGAGGTGGATTGACTCCTAGTTTTCTAAGAAACTGTCATGTTGATTTCCAAAGTGGCTGTATAAGTTTGAACTCCCACCAGCAATGGAGGAATAGTCCACTTGTCACTTTTTTTTATCTTAGCCATTCTGACAGGTGTCAGATGGAATCTCAGAGTCATTTCGATATGCATTTCCCTGAAGAAAACTCACAGACTCATAGGATCTCACAGAGTCTGAACTGACAGTCAGAGAGCCTGCATGGGACCGATCTAGGCTCTCTACATATATGTGACAGTTGTGTAACATTGTCTACTTGTGGGACTCCTAACTTTGGGAGCTGTCCCTAATGCTTTGGCTGGCTTTGGGGGACCTGTTCCTCATACTGGTTTGCCTTGCCCAGCCTTAATACAAAGAGAGGTTCTTAGCCTTACCACAACTTGATGAGACATGCTTTGGTGATACCCAGAGGAGCGGTGGATGGGGAGGTAAAAACAGGTGGTGAAAGGAATGGGAGGAGAGGAGGGAGGAGAAACTGCAGTTGGGATGTAAAATAAATTTAGAGGGTGAAATTCATAAAGATAGTACAGGAGAGAAGCAGGAACAGAAGCAAGTTATGTCTGTGGTCTCTATTTTGGCTGTTGATGAGATAGCTGAGTGAGCTTGTGTGGCGTGGGAGTTGGCGCACGTGTATGACTTCCCAGAGCAATGTATGAATTGCAAATAGAGTTTGCTTCATTAACTGATACATTTAACCAGAAACTTGTGAATCAAAAACAGAAGAGATGCTGGAAACTGGCAACCAATGTCATTTTGCAGGAAGAGGATGTAGGGATGGAAAGAGAGCAGGGCTGCTGTAGGTATGCTACAGTGACCAAAACTTAGAACGTTTTGCAAAGGGAGGAAAACTAGTGTGTGACAACTCCTTAATGGATGGATTTGCTTTGCCTTTCTCATATATTCTATCTGAAGAAATAGAAACTTAGAGAGGTTGTAATATACCTGAAGTTAAGGAGCTTCGGAACTTCAACAGACTTCCTGCCTGATGCCCTTTTGGTCCTTTTCCAGTACACACCGTTGGCATTCTCTCCTGCATACCAGCCTATTAGGCTCTTGCTCTCCAAGAACTTTACAGCCATAGCACACTGTAAATATCAGTGCTAGAGACTGGGTGTGAGTTACAAATCCAATAGGTACAGGGCAGAGGTCACCACTGTTTTTTCATTGCTGGTTTACAGCCAATAAATTCAGCAAAGGTCTTATTCTCTGCTGGAAATAATAAGCCTGCTATTCAGAGTCATTATAAAAGTGGAAAGTAAGTATTTTAGTGTAGCAAATATAAGCAGTGTTGATCAATTTTTAAACTCATCCTCATGACACATTTTTTCCTAAAGGCATTGAATTTAATATTTAAATACGAAAAGTAAAAAGCATATACACACATCTATATCACACTAATACATAAAAAGTCTTCAACTTAAGAATCATACCATTGCTAGATTTCATGATTATTACTTACATATGTGTTTTTAGTGCTCAGAATTTTCTTTTACTTTTTTGTTATTGCTTCCAAAGCAGGTATTTTTCTATCTACAATAAATGGGAATGTTCAAATTGCAAAATTTTTAAAATGTGTGCTTAAAAAAACATGTGCAAACAATGTAAGGTATCAGATCAATACTAATTGTTTAGTTGTTTTGAACTATGGTAGAGAAAGTGCATGCTAGTCTAATTAATAGTATACGATTGTTTTTTTAAGAAAGAAAGATGACTGGCTAAGTTGTTGTATAATGTTGGTGACTTAGGGTTTCAGTTGCTACAATGAAACACCATGACAATAAACAACTTGAGAAGGAAAGGGTTTATTCAGCTTAGTCTTGCACATTGCTGTTCCTCATGGAAGAAAGTCAGGACAGGAACTCAAACAGGACAGGAGCCTGGAGGTTGAACTGATGCAGAAGCCATAGAGAAGTGCTGCTCCTCGTGGCTTTCTCTACCTATTTTCTTTTAGACCCCAGGACTACCAGCCCAGATGTCACCACCCCCGATGGACTAGGCCCTTCCTCATCAATCACTAATTAAGAAAATGCCAGATGGAAGCAGATGCAGAGATCCACAACTAACCACTGGGCAAAGCTCCCAGAGTAAAATCAAAGTGAGGCAGGAGTAATAATATGGACAGAAGGGTCAAGACCATGATGGGGAAACCCATAGAGTCAGCTGATGCAAACGAGTGGGAGATCACCGACTCTGGACTGACAGCTTGGGAACCTGCATAGTGCAAACCAGGCCCCGTGAATACAGGTGACAACGGTGTGGCAAGGGTAGGTTATGGGGCCACTGACAGTAAGACCAGTATCTAACCCTAATGGACGGACTGGCTTTGTGGAACCCATTCTCTATGGAGAGATACCTTGTTCAGCCTAGACATGTGTGTGGGGGTGGGGTGGGGGTGTGTGTGTATGTGTGGGTGTGTGTGGGTGTTCTGGTGTTGGTCCTGCCTCAGGAAAGTAATGGGAAAGACCTAGTTGACTTCCCAGGGGAGGTCTTACACTCTCTGAGGAGCTAATGGGGAATGGGTTTGGGGTAAGAGGAGAATTGGAGGAGAGTAGGGAGGAGGAACTGGAATTGGTAAGTAAAAAATAATAAAGTAAATAAATAAAAAAGGGAAAATGCCTTACTGGCCTCACTACATCCCAACCTTATGGAGTCATTTTCTTAATAGGAATTCCCGACTCTCAGATGACTTTAGCTTTTGTGAAATTGATAAAAAAAAATATCCAGAACAGATGCATATTGGTAATAGCTAGACAATTTATTTTGATGAAAAGAAAATGAATTGCTTGTTGTCAATTAAAAATAAACACTGGGATAGAAATCTCAGCTACCTAGAGATCCTTGTCCTTCACATTATTTTGAGCATTTTGTCGCTGTCTCCTTTTCAGGGCTGTACTATTGTAACCTCATCCTCATCTGTATTAATTTTGGGGGGCTATTGTGAATAAAATAGCAAATTCTAGGTAGATTAAAACAACAGAAACTCACTGTTTCTGGGTTTGAAAGCTTGAAGTCAGAAATCAAGGTATTGGTGACATCATGTTTTCTTTGATTTTCTTGTGCTTTCAGCTACACTTTGTATTGCTTGGCTTGTAGAGACATCATCCATCCACATGACCATCTTCTCTCTGTGATTTTTGATATTGTTTTCCTTCTATGTATGTCTAGCTTTATGTTATAGTGTCTGCTTTCTAGAAGGGTACTGCCTGTAGTGGGTTAGAGACTACCCTCACGACTTCATTTTAACTCAGTCACTTTTGCAGTCACTGTTTTCAAAGTAAGTCACATATTGAGGTACTTAAAGTGACATTGTAACTCTTTTTGGAGAAACAAAATTCAATTTGTAATAGTAAGCCCTGGACTCTGTAGAGGGATTGAGATCCTTATCTTATTCTTCAATAATTTTCCAGAAAGTGAGGACAGGGCATCTTATTCCTGCTTTTTAAAAAAATTCTTATCTCCGCTTTCTTTTTTTTTTTCCATTTTTTTATTGAGAAAAGGAGAAAAAAAAAACAAGTTTCCACCTCCTCCCAGCCTCCCATATCCCTCCCCCTCCTCCCACCCTTCTCCCCCTCCTCCCACTCTTCTCCCCCTCCCCCCACTCCTCTCCCTCTCCCTCTCCAATCCAAAGAGCAGTCAGGGTTCCCTGCCCTGTGGTAAGTCCTAGGACCTCCCATCTCCGTCCATTTCTAGGAAGGTGAACATCCAAACTGGCTAGGCTCCCACAAAGCCAGCACATTACGTAGGTTCAAAACCCCATGCCATTGTCCTTGGCTTCTCATCAGCCCTCATGGTTCGCCATGCTCAGAGAGTCCAGTTTTATCCCATGCTTTTTCAGTCACAGTCCAGCTGGCCTTGGTGGGCTCCCAATAGATCAGCTCCACTGTCTCAGTGGGTGGGTGCACCCCTCGTGGTCCCGACTTCTTTGCTCATGTTCTCCCTCCTTCTGCTCCTCATTGGGACCTTGGGAGCTCAGTCCAGTGCTCCAGTGTGGGTCTCTGTCTCTATCTCCATCCATCACCAGATGAAGGTTCTATGATGATATGCAAGATATTCGTCAGTATTGCTATAGGATAGGGTCATTTCAGGTTCCCTATCCTCAGCTGCCCAAGGAACTAACTGGGGACCTTGGCTTGGGCATGTGGGAGCCACTCTAGGTTCAAGTCTCTTGCCAAATCTAAGGTGGCTCCCTTAACTAAGAATTGTGCTTCCGTGCACCCCTATCCAACCTTCCTTTATCCCAATCCTCCTTTTTCCCCAAGTTCCCCCAGTTCTCCCCTTCTCCCTTTTCTCTCCCCCCATCTCCCCTTACCCCCATCCCACCCCACCCCCAAGATCTCAATTTTCTCCCCGGCCATTTTGTCTACTTCCCATAGCCAAGAGGACAACTATATGTTTTTCCTTTGGTTCACCTACTTACTTAGCTTCTTTGGGATCACCAATTGTAGACTCCGTGACCCTTGTTTATGGCTAGAAACCAATTATGAGTGAATACATCCCATATTCATCTTTTTGGGTCTGGGTTACCTCACTCAGGATAGTGTTTTCTATTTCCATCCATTTGCATGCAAAATTCGAGAAGTCATTGTTTTTTACCGCAGCGTAGTACTCTAATGTGTAGATATTCCACACTTTCTTCATCCATTCTTCCATTGAAGGGCATCTAGGTTGTTTCCAGGTTCTGGCTATTACAAATAATACTGCTATGAACATAGTTGAACAAATGCTCTTGTCATCTGATCGGGCATCTCTTGGGTATATTCCCAGGAGTGGTATTGCTGGGTCCAGGGGTAGGTTGATCCCGAATTTCCTGAGAAACCGAAACACCGATTTCCAAAGTGGTTGCACAAGATTGCATTCCCACCAGCAATGGATGAGGGTACCCCTTCCTCCACATCCTCTCCAGCAAAGGCTATCATTGGAGTTTTTGATTTTAGCCATTCTGACAGGTGTAAGATGATATCTCAAAGTTGTTTTGATTTTCATTTCCCTGATTGCTAAGGAGGTTGAGCATGACCTTAAGTGTCTCTTGGCCATTTGAACTTCCTCTGCTGAGAATTCTCTGTTCAGTTCAGTGCCCCATTTTTTAATTGGGTTAATTAGCATTTTAAAGTCTAGTTTCCTGAGTTCTCTATATATTTTGGAGATCAGACCTTTGTCTGTTGTGGGGTTGGTGAAGATCTTCTCCCAGTCAGTAGGTTGCCTTTTTGTCTTGGTGACATTGCCTTTGCTTTACAGAAGCTTCTCAGTTTTAGTAGGTCCCATTTATTCAATGTTGCCCTTAATGTCTGTGCTGTTGGGGTTACACATAGGAAGTGATCTCCTGTTTTAAAGCCATCCCACTAAACTCAGGAACACGACAAGGCTGCCCACTCTCGCCATACCTCTTCAATATAGTGCTTGAAGTTCTAGCAATAGCAATAAGACAACATAAGGGGATCAAGGGGATTCGATTTGGAAAGGAAGAAGTTAAACTTTAGTTATTTGCAGATGATATGATAGTGTACATAAGCGACCCCCAAAACTCCACCAAAAAACTTTTACAGCTGATAAACACCTTTAGTAATGTGGCAGGATACAAGATCAACTCCAAAAAATCAGTCGCCCTCTTATACACAAAGGATATGGAAGCAGAGAGGGAAATCAGAGAAGCTTCACCTTTCACGATAGCCACAAACAGCATAAAATATCTTGAGGTAACTCTAACCAAGGAAGTGAAAGATCTATTTGACAAGAACTTTAAGGCATTGAAGAAAGAAACTGAGGAGTATACCAGAAAATGGAAGGACCTCCCTTGCTCTTGGATTGGGAGGATCAACATAGTAAAAATGGCAATTCTACCAAAGGCAATTTATAGATTCAATGCAATCCCCATCAAGGTCCCATCAAAATTCTTCACAGATCTTGAGAGGACAATAATCAACTTTATATGGAAAAACAAAAAACCCAGGATAGCCAAAACAATCCTATACAATAAAGGAATGTCTGGAGGCATTACCATCCCTGACTTCAAACTCTATTACAGAGCTACAGTGATGAAAACAGTGTGGTACTGGCATAAAAACAGAGAAGTCGACCAATGGAATCATATAGAAGACCCGGATTTTAACCCACAAACCTATGAACACCTCATTTTTGATAAAGGAGCCAAAAGTATACAATGGAAGAAAGAAAGCATCTTCAACAAATGGTGCTGTCATAACTGGATGTCAACCTGTAGAAGAATGAAAATAGACCCATATCTATCACCATGCACAAAACTCAAGTCCAAATGGATTAAAGACCTTACTATCAGTCAGAAAACATTGAACCTGACAGAAGAGAAAATGGGAAGTACCCTACAGCAGATGGGCACAGGAGATCGCTTCCTATGTGTAATCTCCGCTTTCTTATATTCACGCATTTTACAAAATGCTATACACTTTGTGCTTTAGAAAATAAATTGAGAATCCAAGATGAACAACAATGGAAAGAAAGACAATTATACATCAAAAAGAAATTGTGTTGCTTACAGGAAAATTGTTGAGCTGCAGTTATGAAATCAACATCATATATTTGTATGCTTGCTAACTTTATATGTAGACCTCATCAAGATTTGAAGAAAGAAATTCTCAGGAAATCAGGCTCTGAAAAATGTGGAGGATTTCAGAGACTCTGCCAGGCTGTGCTGCAAATCTGGTAATGAGATGGAAAGAGTAATGGAGACCTCACATAGTAAACTGTGACTATGGATAGCAAGGTTACTCCTCTTGGAAATAATTGCTTTAAGTTTATCATGGCCTAGAAAAGCAAAAGCATTGAACATATCTGAAAAGTCAATTATTATGTATGAATGGTAGAATAGCACTCTCTTATTTCTTTCTTTTCAACATTTTCTCATTTATCATCTATCTATCTGTCTATCATCTATCTATCTATCTATCTATCTATCTATCTATCTATCTATCTATCTATCTAGTTTTGGTTATGCAAGACAGGATTTCTCTGTAGCTTTGAAGCCTGCCCCGGAACTAGCTCTTATAATTGAGACCAGGCTGCTCTCAAAATCACAGAGTTCTTCCTGCCTCTGCCTCTTGAGTGCTGGGATTAAAGGCGTGCACCAGAACTGCCTGGCTTATTTTTCTATTAACTCATGAGAATTTCATATAGCAACTTTTAATGATATTATTATCCCTCCAACTTTTTCCAGAACTACTATTCCTTTCCTTCTCTTTTTCTTTTTTTTTTCCTACCCAACAAGACCTGTTTGTGCTGCCCGTATATTCATGGATGTGTGGCTTCCACTGGAGCCTGGTTCTACCTGTGGCAATTCTCCCTCTCTCAGAGGCTATCAGTTGCCTATAGCTACTAAGTTAGGGGTAGGACTTCCTGCACACTTCCTCTCTTTTCACAGAGATTTGATCTGGCTTGATGTTGCATGGGGTTTGTGCATGCCATCTTAATGTCTGTGAGATCATATGTGCAACTGCGCTCCATTTTCTTATATTTTTCTCATGGTCACTTGCTCTAACTGCTTTCAGCTCATCCTCTGAAAAGATTCTGAGCCTTGGGTGAAGAGTTGCAATATAGATATTTCATTTAGGACTAAGTATTCTGCAGTCTTTTCTCTGGATCTTGGCCAGTTGTGGGTCTCTGCTAATCACCATTTACTACAAATAGAAGAAGGTTGAGAGATGAATTAGTCTATTGGTATAACAATAACTCATTAGGAGTCAATTTGATACTATTTTTAACAGGATAATGTTAGTATGTTTTCCACTATGGTTTTTGCTAAAGGTTCTTGGACCAGAAGTACTTATTTTAATTTTAACCTAAACTTTTAATTAATTTTTGAGAGTTTCAAAAAGAAGTACTATATGCACTCTGTTCTATTCATTGCTTGTGGCATTCCAACTTCTCGTATATCTCTTCTACTCCTTAGAATTAATTACCTCTTTTTCTTTAAGTGTTGATAGATAAATAAATAAAACCCAAGGGATTCATTTAGTGTTGCTCATATTTGTATGTATTTATAACTGAACACTTGGGATTGTTTTCTCTGTTAAGTAAGAGCATATATAAGAGCATATTTGTGACTCTCTGTGTGTGTGCGTGTGTTTCGGCATCCTGAAAGCATCATTGTCCTTAATACATTACTACCTTAATTGTCTTGACTTTCACACACAGGTGACATGATGTTAGGATATTGGTCCAAATGTTGTTAGTTTGTAGGTTTTGCCCAAGGCCATGAGCAACATGTTCTTTAAACAATGGATTAGGAGAAGAAACGCAGTTCTGAAAATGCAGGGTCCAAGCAAGGCAAAAGCCAGTTCAGGACAATACTTGAAGTTGATTTTTATTTAGCTGATGAACCACAGTATTGGTTGAGATTACCTAACACGTTCTCAAACCCCTAATCCATGGATATATCATATTTATGCCAATTACAGTCAGAGTTCTTCATACTATTCAATTACTTAACAGTAACATCACTGACATTCCAGTTATAGTTATTCAAAGATCTCCTTTGGATAAAGATTCTTTGGTTTGTTAGGTTATATGTAATATATAAATTATGTATTATATATAATTATATAAAATAGATCTTATTACTGTGAAGATAATTTTATTGCAAAGGATAAAGTATTGGAAAGAATTTTGTTGAGACTCTAGAAAGAAAATAAAAGGAAAACAAAAAGATGGAAAAAATTCCCCAGAAGCAGCTTTGTTAATAAAAGGTTGGGCAACATTTTAAAAGCTCTGTTCCCTAGTGAGATTTAGCCATTCATTGGATGCATTAGCCTTTAAAGTCATTTTATTTTTAAGTTTAAATAAAGATCTATGAGAATTGCTGTTTTGAATTCAAGAATCAAATGCTACCTTTTATATTGTTAATCTTTCTTGAAGTATAAAGACAGGGGACAAAAGAGAAGATCATTTCATCTTAAATTTAGTCTCGTGTTTCATCACTTTTAACCCACCTCTCTTTTATGAATACTGTCTCGGAACCAGATAATAAAGAAATAATACAAAACAATTGACATGATTTGTAAATATGGGGATCTAAAATTCTTATGAAGTAAGTATATATAGATGATAGTATATTCAAGAAAGCATATTGTAATGATGGCAATTCAGTCAATAAGTTATTAATTATGCTTTATGAGTGCAGTAGCCATTTTATCTCATCTGCTTCTGTGTCAGCATCATCTCTAATCTTACCTTTTGCATGCTGAACAATCATTAAACATATTTTAAATAAATAAATAAGAATCAAAATTTGGATAATGAAGCTCCAGGTGTTCTGAAATGGAAACTTGAACTGACTTTTAAAATGGAAAGGAAATTCAGCCTTAAAAATTTTTAAATTGTGATAATCCTTGAAGAATTAAATAGGGAGGTTTTTTTTTTTTTTTTTTTTTTTTTTTTTTTTTTTTTTTACAAACTAAAGGGAAATGGAATGCATAGGGGAGCATATGCTAGCAGGTTGTGTGTACACTGACAGATGTTGCTAAGTGATATTTAAAATCACCACGTATGGATGTGTTGTGTGGATAGAGAGGGTAACAGCCAAGACTAATGGAATATTCTTTACAAGATTCATCAGAGAAATGCTAAATGCTCAGATGACATTAACCTAAAAATGGAAAGTTGTTTTTTTTTTGGGGGGGGGGTAGGGGAAGAGAGCTTCTGCAGTAATGCAGGATGTATCTAATAATTTGTAGACCTTTAATGCAAATGAATTGGAATAAAGTAATTAATATAATTTAATAGAGAACAGTTCATTGTTTAGACAACGACAAAGAGAGAGGAAGGGGTGACTACAAGGCTGCCTTTTGAATGATGAAGATAGCAGGCGTCATTCATCCTCTCCCAGTGTCTTTTCTCATTCTTCTCTGCTTGGCTAATTTTTCCAGTCTTGTTTACCTGGACCCCACTTAGGATGATTCGTAGTCTCAGATCATGTATCTTTATGTTTTTTTTTTTTTCCCATCTGGGTTTGGTCCCTCTTTATGTACTTTAGTAGTTTCCTTTCCCAGATAGTGTCTTCATAATCTTTATGCTGCCTTGTTTGTTCACAATCTTTCCTTTTGCGTCAGACTTCTTGAGTAGAAGAGATGAAATCATCTAGTTCTGAGAACAATGCTAGACATAAGGCCAATGTAGGTGCACAACAATATAGTAATTCAGGAGCAGCTTCAGCCTTTCTCTTTTCCCTCTCTCTCTACTTTTTACTTCTGCGTCTTGTCCTGCCTTTTGTGTATGAGAATGTGCAGACGGAGGGAGGCTCGGATTCAATTTCAGACATTTTTCCTCATGTGTGATCCACTTTGTGGTTCGACAGGGTCTGTCATTGATCTGGAACTCATCAGTGAGGCTACGCTGTCTGGCCATCAAAGCTCAAGAACATTCCCATCTCTGCCTACCCTGTAGTAGGATTGCAAGCATGCCATCATGCCCAACTTTCTCACATGTATTCTGAGATCAAACTCAGGTCCTCATGCTTTTGCAATAAACACATTACTGACTGGCCTATCTCTCCAACCCTATATTTGTAACAATGACTAGTCTACAACTTGGGTGTGCTCTATCTAAGACAGTAGTTATAGGAAGTGCTATTTTGGTACTGGTACAAGGTTTTCCTGGTAAAATCCTTTTTTTAAAAAAAAATATGAGCCCTGTAAGACCATTTAAGCATTTAATAAAATACTAAGCCTATATAATGTACACATAGGATTTTTAAGGTTCCTTTTGTGGTGTTCTTGTTGGGGTTATTCTGTGAATTCTCAGAATTGAGAAATGATGAAGGTATTAGATTCTATCATATGCCTACATTTTCAGATGCCATTTGAATATAAGTGAGGTATCTGGGAAATTTGGGAGTGGCCCCAGTGTATTGAATGCTTACATTTGAACTCTGGTGAGAGTTAGACTCAGCATCATTAATATCTAAAACTCTCAAATGACTTCATGTTTAATTATTGAATATTTAAGTTTTCATATTATTTTTCTTGTATCCTTACACATCAAGTATTTAATTTGGAGGTGCCTTAACTGAAAAAGAAGATAACAGATATTGTACTCAAGTAATTAAGTTGCTACATATTAAATCCCTGTTAATTATATTTATTTTACTGAACTGATTTGAAAACCCCACATTATGCAGCAAATTACTGAGATATTGTGTATTATGAACAACAAAATCTAGTTTCATAGAGACTCTTTAAAGCATAGTGTTGGTGATCTTATCAAAGAGTACCTCAGGGGTTAGAAAGATGGTTTAGCCATTAAAAACAGTTCTGTTCTTCTTCATTGCAATTTTTAGCACTCCCACAATGTCCTGTAATTCCAGATCCAGAGTAACAAACAGACAGACAGACAGGCAGACACACACACACACACACACACACACACACACACACACACTGCTGTAGTTAAAATTGGTATTTTTTGTTTACAACTTCCA
This sequence comes from Microtus oregoni, assembly GCF_018167655.1. Taxonomy (NCBI): domain Eukaryota; kingdom Metazoa; phylum Chordata; class Mammalia; order Rodentia; family Cricetidae; genus Microtus; species Microtus oregoni. Next base: position 25,057,803 of record NW_024543060.1, read on the forward strand.
GTAAATAGAAAAAAAATAATTTTCTTTCTGAATGCCTTATACATTTTAAGTCAACTTCCCAATGACTCTATTACACTAGCAATCTTTTCTTTTTAATCTTGCTACAAGATTGAAAGTCCCTCAGACGAGTTTTTATTGTTGCTGCTGCTGCTGCTAACCTCTTTCATTTATGTTGTTTAAGCCTTCAGTAGTTTGGAAAGATTATTTTCTTTTAGATAATGTTCATCTACTGAGAAGTACTTATTGTGGCCTATCGGTAATCGCTCCATGCTCTTAAATGTCATGGATAACACAGATGTTTAGAGGTTATCCTCTAGAGATAGTAATAGGAGCACTGAGAAATTCAGCAAGGGAGGATGCTGCTGGCATTTTAGAGTGGACACAGAATGCATTGTTGAAAAAGGTAAAACGTGGTAAAGGAAACAATATCTTCTGATATTGGAGGCAACATATTCAAGCCATAAGCCTCTGTAGTGACTCTTGATCTTCAGGGAGAGGACATGCCTGCATGCTCCAGGAGTAACACGACAGCCCATCAGGGAAACCAATAAGAACCAATTTTGAAAATTGTGGGAGAATGAGTCATGTGAGAACTTTTAACCACCGGGAAGAATTTGTCTTTAATTTGAAGTGAAATTGGAAACCATTAGATAGTTTTGAGCACAATAATGACATAATCTCCCTGTATTTTACCAAGATTATTGTAGAGTCTTTGTTGAGAAAATCTACAGAGGCAAGAAAAGAAATAAGGATAATAGAGAGGAGGACAATTCAGCAACTTAGGCAAGAAGGCAGCAGGTGCTTGGACAGCAGTGTTAGCCGTACAGGTGAAGAGAAGTAGGGGCTGCGGTGGCAGGTTCTGAATAACTTTGAAAGGGCAGGCAATTGTACTTGACCAACTCAAAGAAGTACAGCAGAAAAAGTGAAAAGACAAATATCACTCTCAAGATTTCCTCCTCCAAACAACCAGAAAATGACAGATTTAGTAATAATGTGAGAAGATTGAAAGAGAGGTGATTTCTGAGAAAGGACCAAGATCTTATTTCAGATATATTGGCTTTCAGATGTCTGTTAGACTAATTCAGATGGAGTCAGTTAAATTACATTTGGAAAGCATCGGTTTTCAGAGTGTCTCCTTATTGTGGCATTTGAAACAAAGGGATTATGTGCAAACTTTTAAGGAGTAGCTGTATTAGTAAGGAAAAACAGAGACTCAAGGACTGGCATTTGAGGTCTATCAACACTGAGAATTAGAGAAAATGAAAGAACTCAAAAGAGGAAAATGAAGACGAGAGGTCAGGGTTCAGAGATGTCATGGAACCTAATAGAAACTGCAAGCACACACTAGAATGGGAACCTCATTGTGATGGCATGATGAGAGGCAGAAGGACTGGGATAGAGTCAAGTAAAATGATGAAGCTTAACTGGAAACAGTACAACTAAGTAATTTCTTCTAAGAAACTATTGGCTCATTTCTGAATATATATGAATATGTGCTAATATTCATATATATATCACAGATACCAAGCATAAAATATTAATTAAAACATGTGCTACTAATATAATAATATAATGCATTGCTCATCTTCAAATGAATGCTTCTGTCTGAGCAGAAGTCATCTTGGGAAGCTTTCATCTCTTTCCAGGAACGTCTCCATTGACCAATATTAATTTGAAAAAAAAAACTTTGTATTCCTACAATAAAGGAATATTTGCCATCAAAGCGAGCGATTACTTAGGAAATTATGTCCTTTTCAGGATAACAGATGTAACTAGAGATAATCAGAGGCACTAAGCCAGTGTTCATTTTCTTTAATTTGTGATTCATAGTTTTTACATTGATATGTAAAATAATGTATGTATGATAGATAGAACCAGAGAAGTAAAACTGCCAAGGGGACAATGGTGCTATGGGAGGGAAGAGTGAGAAAAAAAAAAACAGAATCAGAGCTAAGGGGAGAATAAAGTAAAACAATTCCAACACCAAGTTAACCTGAAGCTTCTGATTTTAATTTAGGTGGCAAATCACTGTGGAAGAATTCAGGGTATTGGCTCATTTTGAAACATTATTGTCTTCATAAAGATGGGCAAAAAGGTGTGTTGAGAATCTTAAATCACAGTTATACTTTCATTCGTACCCATGTTGTGTAGCTCTGGCCATTAATTAGTACCTTAGAATGTACACAGAATTTCTAAGGTAGCACTCACATGGTAAAAGACAAATATAGCATCTTAGAAATACAGTAGTGCAGTGACAACTGTCTCTTCACAATGCTCTGTTCTCCGTTTTTCGAGAAATCTAGGGCAATGACTGCAAGAAGGAAATCAAAATATGCACAGCAATTTAATGTTATCTAGGTACAAATTTTATGACTAAATGTGAGTAACTAGAGGCTAATACATTGATCTATTCTGTAAAATGTGTAGCCAAAATTTATCAAGCCTATCATAAAATTCTCTAGTTTTCATATGCATCTCTATATAATTAATATACTTCTAGTATACCTCTACCTTAAAGTCATAATAATAAAATAACTTTTGTATTCTTCATGTTGTGATCATTTTATCTTATCCATAATTCTTTAGAACAAAAAATTACTTATGCTTTGATTTTAGCATTATATATTTATGTTCTGGGTTACAATATGCATTTTAGGAGCTAAATTGGGATTTGCCAAAAATAACATTTTAATACCTTTTGCAGTTCCTCAAACATTTGTCAGATGTCTTTTAATACACTGATTTTTTGTCAGATCCATATATAACATTGCTTTTGACTGACATGTAAGATTTTTGTACCTGATCTGAGATCATTTTATCTCTGTCTTCATGCATTTTTAAAGCCTGTGAATAATTGCATAGTTTTGAGTTTTATTTTAATATTCTTCAGTTTTTTATGAATTACCTGAAGATTAATGCTTTTATGTAATTTTAAAATGAAGTTAATAAACTTTGCAATTTTATATGGTGTTATTTTTTGGAGCTAAGGTTTTGGAAACAGATTCTAAAGCACTTTTAGGAGGCTTTTCAAAACAATGAGAAGACACATAGAAACTCTCCGAGTATACAGGAAATTTCAAAAGGGCAACCTGATGGGATAGACAGCAGGCAGACTAGACTTCTGACACATTTTTAGGGTTAGGTATAAGTAAATAGGGTTAGGCTCCCATTTTGCTTAATGAAGCAACTTGCATTAGATTTACCTTTCTGTTTGTAAATAACAATGAACCTAGGAAGAATCTATGAGTGAACTCTTTACTAGATCTGTAAAATAAGTGGAAAACACTACCTGAAGTGATTTGAAAAGATTATCATGCTTGATGCTCTTGTTCAGTGTGGAGAAATATATTCACGTTTAGGACTGCTGAACTGTATAATATTTGCAAGACAGGGTACTGGAAAGAAGGAAATGGTACATAGAGGAATAAAAGAAGTCTATGTGGGTCATTTTGCAAATTCTTGATCAAAGTGTAGGGTTTAGACATTCAATAGGGGGTAATTTTTCTTGCCAATGGATGAAAAATCTCCCCCCGCACAAAACTAAAGCTGCAAAGGATTGTTTTGGGCTCATGGTTTTAGTACAAAGATAGCTGGTTTGAACAAGGAGGAATATTCTGGTGGTGGTAGAAAAGCCAACGTGTAGAGAATAGAGAAGAGGTGAAGGGACAGAGAGGCCAATGACAAAATGAACCCACACAAATCACACCATGTCTCACTTCTTTCAGTTGACCCCTACCGAGAGTAGCCCACTAAGCTATGAAATTAACAATGTATTAATTCAGGGAGATCTTATGATACAAACACACCTAAATGGCTATAGCTCTGAATACTGCTATTATAGGAACTGAATATTTAGTGTATGTGGCTCATGGGAACTAACTTTCTTATCTAAGTACTAAACGTAAGAATCTGTGAGTCTTCATCCAAGAATAGCTGCTGATGGTCTGTGTCTTTACACAGTTGGCATGACTCATGTTGCCTATAATGACAATAAGTGATTTTTAAAACTTCTTTGATCTACTTACAAAGCTCAACAACAAGGAAAAGTCAACTTAAGAGACACACACAGATATTTAAAAAAAAGTATCTCTTTGAATGGTCACTTAGCATTTGAGATGTCTGAGGAAAATGCAGAGAAAAGAACCACAGTGGAATACCATTTAAAACTGGTTGCAATGTCTCAAATTGAAAATTACTGAAAATACCACCTTCTGGTGAAGATCTAGAGAAAACTGTGCTCATGCACTGCAGGTGGGCATGCAAAATAGTAGACTTGTATTGGGTAAACCACTAGTTAGTTCCTAAAAGGTTATGAACATGTGTATTCTTCTATAATGTATCAATTCCACTGGGGGTTAAAACTCAAGAGAAATAAAAGTGTACCTGAATACAAATATTTCTACAGAAATAGTTTAATAATCTTTAGTCTAGCAGGTAAAATCTAGGTAGCCCACATTTATCACCTGGGAAGTTTATGAACACATTTGGTGTACAATGGGAAACACAGCTGCTACTAAGCAATTCAAGGAATCCACCTACAAATATGGGATATCTCTACAAATCTTGAGAGAGAGGATAGGACTTATCAAAGTCTGCCTTTTGCAGAAAGATTGAGACATGGGACCTTCTTGTATAAGAGGGAACTGTATTAAAACATGAAAGAATTGTCTGGGATTGAATATTGTTGTCCTTAAAACATTGTACCCATATCTATTATTTTTTAACCTTATAACCGCAAGTAGCTAAGAGCTGACTTAAGTGCTCTGAGAGCAGGATGTGTCTGGTTTGATAAAGTTAAGGCTGCACATATACTGAACTCTGTGTCTAGAATAAAGTTATACAGCGGGTGGGCAGGTGTATTTGGGGAAGCATAAAGGGGAACAATGGCAGCTTTTGTAATGATTGCAACGTATTCCTTAAAAGATGATGTATTTCTTAAAAGTCAAAAATAGAGCCAATAATAAAACTGTTCATGTAACCAAAAAAAGAAAAACTCTGTTCAAGTATAAATAAAGACGACTTGAGTTGTTTTGGGGCCACTTGAGTGTAGTTCATTTTTTGAACAGAAGCTTTTCTTGTGCTGACATCTCTTCCCCACCTCAGGACCTGAATCGAAGCCGAGGCTGGACCTTGGCATCTGTTTTCATCCAGTGAGAAAGTAAAATGCTTTAGAATTCCCCTCTCACTGCAAACAGTTAGAAGCAGCTGTTTCCTGATATTGTAGCATGGGGAGAATATAAAAGATATAATGTATCCAAACTGAAGAGTTTTTCTCTTTCCAGAGGCAATTTTCATTCTGTGGTACAGAGAAAAAACAAACTAGTGAGTTTAGCAGTTTTGTGGAGTTGAGCAGATTTGTAGAGAACAAAATGGTTAAAATTCTGTGGGTAAAATACCAGAGATAAAGAAGCACAGACAATCTAGAAATCTTTAGCGTTGTGTCATTAAATATTTAACTGAATATATACATACTTTGGCTAAAACCCAATAGAAAAAAAAAAGAGTATTCAGGAAGAAAAATGATTTCTGAGGGAAGCGTGAACACAAATAGAATGGTTTTGTTGAATAGGATTAAGAGTGTTTTTGACTGTACAGACGAAAAACTTGGTGACAAAAACATGTCAACTTAGAATTCTAAATTCTAAATGCTTTTCAAAAGTATAAAACATTTTTCAGACTAAAATTTTCCACAAAACATAAAACCAAGAGAAACAGTGACAGCATATTTATGAAAAGCAAGCAAAATCTTAAGCTGAAGAGAAATAATGTCAGTTAGATAGAGGATTCAACAGAGAACCATGAAAAGATACAACCAGTAATTTTGTGGAAAAATAGATGTGTTTCGGCTTTATTTTTAAAATAGCTTTAAAATAATAACATTTAATAGACTAACCATAGTATATAATGAATATTATATATATATATATATATATATATATATATATATATATATATATATATATATATTGTTGTGTTTAAAATTTGTCATTGTCTATTCTCTCTTGACTGTGCATACAGGCTTTCTGGATGAATATTATACCCTGGCTGTATCTTACCATGGTTGTGATTACTCTCTTTAATAGCAACTGTGCCCTCTGGGACGGCACTGTGAAAGAAAGATTCAAAGTTCTGTAAGAATAGATCTATGAATGAGAGAAGAGAAATGACTATTCACTGCTTATAAGAAGGACAAGGATTATCATTGTAGAAATAATTCTCTTCTATCATTTTATTTGTTTTTGTGGTTCTTAGGGTCAAGCCCATAGTCTTGAAGATGCTACCACCAATCCACAAACTCACTCCTAACAATTTTCTCCCAGAAATAGAAGGTTAGAATACACACAACCTTTGCACAATAGTCTTGTTTGGAAGTGTTACACGTTAGATTGTACATCTTTTTGAGTGGCACTTTTTAATGTGAATGGTTGATGGGAAAGTGCTGGCCCCCACATCCTTTGAATGCTACTTTCGAAGCCCAAGTCATGTCACGTCACATCTTCACAGATATATTCACAGAACTATAAAGTATATATTGGGCTTACGATTGCAGTTGCTGAAGGGGCAGAATCTTTAATGCTGTATCAATAACAAAACAGATACTACTAGTAGTAATAATAATAATAATAATAATAATAATTTAATTATCATCTGATTCATACACCAAACTTCAATGTCTCTATTATGAGAGGGCAATTTCCCTCTATACTTAAGCATTTTAAAAGAAGACTTATTGGAGGCTGTCAACAAATATAAAAAGTTTAAAAATAACCTATTTACTAAAAGATTCTTAAGCTTATTTACATTATGATTTTCCTGAAAATAACCTTCTCTTAGATTTAATAAAAGCAAGACAAGGTTATGGGGTTTTTCCTATATTATTGAGACCAGGAATGTATTTTGTTTTCTTCCATATTTAATTCTAGAATAATGTCATAAATTGTTACAAATTTGAGTATCTCAGTAAAAATGATTAATAAACTAATTATACTAATATTTAAAAATGGCACTTGGGAGTCATTTTTTTCCCAAAGAACTACCCATAGTGGGAAAGTGAAAAAATTGCATATATATATATATATAGATATATATTTAAATTCAAAATGAGAATAATGACAACAGATGAGACTAATTGTTGATATACTCTGTTAACAGCTGCCAATGGTTTTTTTAAAATATATAATACTTAAAGAAGGTTAGAGGAAGATCCTTTCCCACAAAAGAAACATTGAGGCTTTTGGTGAATGGATCAGAAGGGAATTTTTTTTTTTAAGTGTCAGTTTGGGATGTGGAAACTGTTTTGTTATTATACAGCATTAAAGATTCTGCCTCTCTAGCTAATGTAGTCTTAACCCTATTGTAGTTGCATTTTGAGGTGCTTGCTTTTAAAAAGAAAGCCATATAGTTAATGCGGTACATTTTATGGTTGATTTTAGACAAGATTTATCTTTGAATTCTAAGCCTATAATTGTCATTGTTTTCACTAATGGCAGCGTTAGTGTTTGCAAATGAATTATTTTTATTGGATTTAATGTAGCCCTTTTGAAAAGTTAGCACTGTAGAATCCTCGCTGCACTGTCTCTGCCAGCCTGTGAAGATCTTTCAGAAAATTAACTCTGCAACCTACCAAATGATTTAGACATCATTGAATATGGGGACGTGCTTTTCTGTGTTAATACAGATACTCTGAGAAGCTGGGACCGAGGTAGAGTTTGATAGGGATGTTGTTTCTTGGGGGGAACCCTTTGGACCAAAAAGGAAATAAAACATGTAAAGCCTGAGTGAATCCATGGACTGTGAGGGCAACCAGGCTTTCCTGAAGGAGGGAAGGAAAGCTGGTGCCATCATTTCACACGCCTGCATGATCCTAAAGCAATTCAGCAAGGCTGAGCAGGAGTCTACAAAATCAAGGCTCCTTGAAAAAGCATCTCTGGATGAGAAGAATCCACCAGCATCTGCTTTAGATGTAGGATTCTCTGTCATTGGCCAAGAGCATCACTGGAAAGTGAATGAAAGGCTGATAATGGTTTCAGACATAACAAATAAGATTCCAGGTCAATTACACACTGCATAGTGGGAGGTCTGAAGAGTATTCTGGCGTGTAACATGACTTCTATACTTCTGAATGGGAAAAAAATGTCAACTCTTTTCTCAGAGATTAAATTGTGTTCATTTCTAGCTCATCTTCATGAACTGCGAATAAGAAAATTTATTAATCAATTATTGTAGAGCAACTAATAAAGTATATTTAAATCTTTTGTAGTTTCAAGATAAATATAAATATGCCTATTGAAATTGTGAACACTTGAGGCTCGGGCATGTTAAATAATGATGTCCAGAGCATGAAATTATTAATGAGTTGGAATTTAAATGGATATTTTCACACTCCAAGTTTCTAGAATTCGTTAAAAATTGTAATGCCCTGATATTATCTGAAGCGATGCTGAGGTACATCTAGGTTTAATGGGGGGTCAGAAATAACAGACATGACCTACCTATGGAAACACTGGCGAAAACCAAGCAGTATTGATGCTGTCCGGTCTACTTAATCCTGTCCTCTTTGGATACTTCTGTCTCTGACCTCCTTTTTTGTAATACCTTTCTAAGAATAGTGGTTCTGGAAATGTGGGCCTCTTGTTACTGAGATTTCTTGTTCCCAGATTTCTGTTAGCTATTGTGACAAGGCTAATGTGCACATACTTTCTGTCAAAAACCTCTTTTATGTCTGAGTGACTTTTGTGCATGGGCACGGGCAGGCATAATTGCTAATATTTGTTCTTTGTTTAAAGCTCAATGTTCAAACTATGTAAATATAATAAAACAGTGGAAATAACTTTTAACTTTTTAAGTGGATTACATATTTCTAATTTTATTAAACTTAAACTGTAATTTATGTTTGATTTGTGTGCCTTAAGCAGAAGGCAAAGGGCACAGAAATAGTTTATCACAAAACTAATTACTTCATTTGCACTCAGGCCATTTCTGGGATTTAGTTAATTTTTCATAAACTCCCTATTTGCTTATCATTCAAGTATAACAAGTAGTTATTTTTGGAAGGTTTTCAATGTTTTAGTAATATTACTTTGTTATATATCTATAGTTATTATTCTTTTACATTACTTAAAAGAATAAAAGATCTTTTTGAGCATATTTAAAGGGTCCCATTTATTAACCAGTGGATTATTGTTTGCATTTAAATATGTCTTGCTTCTTCCAAAGTGATTCAAAATCAAACCACTAAAAATAAATTCAATGGACAATAATGAAAAATAAATACTATTCCTGCTTAAACAAGAAGAAAATTCTGGGACAATATAGATAAAACTGAAGGCACTGTGCTAAACAAAATAAGTCAGAAGGTTAAAAGATTCCATATTCTGATTCATATAGAACCCAAAACATATAAACTCATGCAGAACTTGGAGCTCACAGTTTTAGTTAGACTATGTGAACCCATCAGATTCTGTCTCCACCTCCCTATAGAAGGACTACAAATGTCTGCCATCCTGCCTGACTTTTCTTGACCTGAGTGCCAGGATTTCAGTCTCAGGTAGGTGCTCACTGTAGAGCAAGTACTTTATCCCTGGATACAATTTTTTGTCTTAGTTAAGGTTTCTATTGCTATGTTTAAGCACCATGGCCAAAACGCCTTGTAGAGGAAAGGGTTTATTGGTCTTACACATCCATATCCCTGTCTATCATCCAAGGAAGTCAGGACAGAAACTGCAACCGGGCAGGAACCTGGAGGTAGGAGCTGCTTCAGAGTTCATGGAGGGGTGCTGCTTGCTCCTCATAGCCTGGTCAACCTGCTTTCCATAGAATACAGAATGATCAGCCCAGACATGGCACCACCCACAATGGGCTGGGCCCTCCCCCACTGATCACCAATTTAGAAAAAACTCAGATCTTATGGAGGCATTTTCTTGATTGAGGCTCCCTCCTTTCTAATGACTCTAACTTGTGATAAATTGACATAAGAGTAGCCAGTAAAAATCTCCCCATTCCCTGGAGCTTGTTATTGGTAATATTTTTGTTTGCTCTAAATGAGTTCATCCCTTTGGTAGATACTTAATCCTTTGCTTCATTAGTTTGAGCTGTTGATAATATTAAGATCTTATGTGCATTTTTATGTACTATTGAGAGGATGTTTTATACTTCCTGGGATGTTGAGAACAGAGTCACCCAACTTACTCCTTGTGACTGGCACATGGGTCTTATTAACCGCACAGCACCCTGGCTGAAGTTATACTTGATCATCCACTGATTATTCGGACAGCGTTCTTATTTTTTCACCGATGTGTTTTAAATGACTGACAGAACTGATCAGTCTTTTCAGTTCTTGGTAAATTTTTACCCTTTCAAATACTTTTTGATTTATTCCTGCTTACTTTATCTTTTATGCTTATGCAAAGAGAAGCATCTCTCAAGATTTTTAATGTAGATGATTAATGGAAGAAATGTAAATGTGTCAAACATGTATATATGTGATTTTTCTTTATTTATTATAATGATTTTCATCCTCACTTATCTTTCTACAACTGCGTGCCTGTGCAATTTATCTACTAATGTCGTCTTGTACATTTATTTCATCCCAGAATGTGTTTAGAAGTATAAATGCTCATGAATGATTTTCCTGGAAGAGTAAGTTTTAAATAGATTCACTTTCCTTTTAGGCACGACACAAGCTTTTTTGCTAGCATTACTAGGATATTATAAACCCATCCTGAGATCAGTTATTCTTTTACGAAATTTTGATTTAGCAAAGAGTGTTGTTAGAGATCATCCTGCATAAATGAAAATGCTTATATGTATAAGGGTTTATGAAAACTAAAAGCTAGAGAGCTTATATAGGTGAATCACTTTCAGTGACATAGTCTAGCTATGGATGTTGATCTTTCTCACTTAACTTGACATATGCAATTTTCATAATATTTTTACTCCACTTTCCTACTGTATTGCTTCCTGTTCTCTTGAATGTGGCACTTATATTTTATAATGCTCTCCATTGATAGTATTCTACATAGTAAAGACAGTTATGTAGAAATTGTAAACATACCGAAAAGCCTTAAAGTTCCTGCAGTATAAGAAGAGACTCTGCTCGTTGACCTAGATTTTCCATAACCAGATCACGGCTGTTATAGGGACAGTGTGAATTTGCTGTTGTGGTTTTTACTATTGGGTGTTGTATTTATGGTGACTTATAGGTTTATATGCCAGTGTGTTGGAAACTCTCCATGTTACAAGCCTCGATTAAAGGAAGTTTTTATAATTTTTTTTTATTGCGAAAAGAAGAAAAAAAAACATAAACAAAAAACAAGTTTCCACCTCCTCCCAGCCTCCCATTTCCCTTCCCCTCCTCCCACCCTTCTCCCCCTCCTCCCACCCTTCTCCCCCTCCTCCCACCCTTCTCCCCCTCCCCCCACTCCTCTCCCCCTCCCTCTCCAGTCCACAGAGCAGTCCGGGTTCCCTGCCCTGTGTTAAGTCCTAGGTCCTCTCCGTCCATATCTAGGAAGGTGAACATCCAAACTGGCTAGGCTCCCACAAAGCCAGCACATTAAGTAGGATCAAAACCCCCTGCCATTGTCCTTGGTGTCTCATCAGCCCTCATTGTTCGCCATGTTCAGAGAGTCCGGTTTTATCCCATGCTTTTTCGGTCACAGTCCAGCTGGCCTTGGTGAGCTCCCCGTAGATCAGCTCCTCTGTCTCAGTGGGTGGATGCACGCCTCGTGGTCCCGAATTCTTTGCTCATGTTCTCCCTCCTTCTGCTCCTCCTTGGGACCTTGGGAGCTCAGTCCAGTGCTCCTGTGTGGGTCACTGTCTCGATCTCTATCCATCACCAGATGAAGATTCTATGATGATATGTAAGATATTCGTCAGTATTGCTCTAGGATAGGGTCATTTCAGGTTCCCAATCCTCAGCTGCCCAAGGAACTAACTGGGAACCTCATCTTGGGCACTAGGGAGCCCCTCTAGGGTCAAGTCGCTTGCCCACCCTAAAGTGGCTCCCTTAACTAAGAATTGTGGTTCCGTGCTCCCCTATCCACCTTTCCTTTATCCCAATTCTCCCATTTCCCAGGTCCCCCCTCCTTCCCTTCTACCTTTTCTCTCCCCATCTCCCCTTACCCCCATCCCACCCCCCCCCAAGATCCCATTTTCTCCCCGGAAATTTGGTCTACTTCCCTTAGCGAAGAGGACAACTATATGTTTTTCCTTCGGTTCACCTTCTTCCTTAGCTTCTTTAGGTTCACCTATTGTAGACTCCGTGGTCCTTATTTATGGCTAGAAACCAATTATGAGTGAGTACATCCCATATTCATCTTTTTGGGTCTGGGACACCTCACTCGGGATAGTGTTTTCTATTTCCATCCATTTGCATGCAAAATTCGAGAAGTCATTGTTTTTTACCGCTGAGTAGTACTCTAGCGTGTATATATTCCATACTATCTTCATCCATTCTTCCATTGAAGGCCATCTAGGTTGTTTCCAGGTTCTGGCTATTACAAATAATACTGCTATGAACATAGTTGAACAAATGCTTTTGTCATTTGATAGAGCATCTCTTGGGTATATTCCCAAGAGTGGTATTGCTGGGTCCAGGGGTAAGTTGATCCCGAATTTCCTGAGAAACCGAAACACTGACTTCCACAGTGGTTGCACAAGATTGCATTCCCACCAGCAATGGATGAGGGTACCCGTTCTTCCACAGCCTCTCCAGCAAAGGTTATCCTTGGTGTTTTTGAGTTTAGCCATTCTGACAGGTGTAAGATGATATCCCAAAGTTGTTTTGATTTGCATTTCCCTGATTGCTAAGGAAGTTGAGCACGACCTTAAGTGTCTTTTGGCCATTTGAACTTCTTCTGTTGAGAATTCTCTGTTCAGTTCAGTGCCCCATTTTTTAATTGGGTTAATTAGCATTTTAAAGTCTAGTTTCTTGAGTTCTCTATATATTTTGGAGATCAGACCTTTGTCTGTTGCGGGGTTGGTGAAGATCTTCTCCCAGTCAGTAGGTTGCCTTTGTGTCTTAGTGACAGTGTCCTTTGCTTTACAGAAGCTTCTCAGTTTAAGTACGTCCCATTTATTCAATGTTGCCCTTAATGTCTGTGCTTCTGGGGTTATACATAGGAAGCGATCTCCTGTGCCCATCTGTTGTAGGGTATTTCCCACTTTCTCTTCTATCAGGTTCAGTGTGTTCGGACTGATATTGAGGTCTTTAATCCATTTGGACTTGAGTTTTGTGCACGGTGAGAGATATGGGTCTATTTTCATTCTTCTACAGGTTGACATCCAGTTGTGCCAGCACCATTTGTTGAAGATGCTTTCTTTCTTCCATTGCATACTTTTAGCTCCTTTATCGAAAATGAGGTGTTCATAGGTTTGTGGGATAAAATCCGGGTCTTCTATACGATTCCATTGTTCGACTTCTCTGTTTTTATGCCAGTACCACACTGTTTTCATTACTGTAGCTCTGTAATAGAGTTTGAAGAAAGGGATGGTAATGCCTCCAGAAGATCCTTTATTGTATAGGATTGTTTTGGCTATCCTGGGTTTTTTGTTTTTCCATATAAAGTTGATTATTCAGAAATGAAAAGGGGGACATAACCACAGACACAGAGGAAATTCAGAGAGTCATTAGATCTTACTACAAAAGCCTATATGCCACAAAACTGGAAAATGTAAAAGAAATGGACGCTTTTTTAGATAAATACCATTTACCAAAACTAAACCAGGACCAGGTGAACAATCTAAACAGACCTGTAAGTCGCGAAGAATTAGAAGCTGTTATCAAAAACCTCCCTACCAAAAAAAGCCCAGGACCAGATGGTTTCAATGCAGAATTCTACCAGAACTTCCAAGAAGACCTAATACCTATACTCCTTAATGTATTCCACAATATAGAATCAGAAGGGTCATTACCAAATTCCTTTTATGAAGCCACAATTACTCTGATACCAAAACCACTCAAAGACTCAACCAGGAAAGAGAACTACAGGCCAATCTCACTCATGAATATCGACGCAAAAATCCTCAACACAATACTGGCAAATCGAATTCAAGAACACATCCGAAAAATTATCCATTATGATCAAGTAGGCTTCATTCCTCAAATGCAGTCCTGGTTCAACATACGAAAATCTATCAATGTAATCCAGCATATAAATAAACTGAAAGAAAAAAACCATATGATCATTTCATTAGATGCTGAAAAAGCATTTGACAAAATTCAACATCCATTTATGTTAAAAGTCTTGGAGAGATTAGGGATACAAGGGTCATACCTAAATATAATAAAAGCTATATACAGCAAGCCGACAGCTAACATCAAATTAAACGGAGAGAAACTCAAAGCCATCCCGCTTAACTCAGGAACACGGTAAGGCTGTCCACTCTCACCATACCTCTTCAATATAGTGCTTGAAGTTCTAGCAATAGCAATAAGACATCATAATGGGATCAAGGGGATTCGAATTGGAAAGGAAGAAGTTAAACTTTCGTTATTTGCAGATGATATGATAGTGTACATAAGCGACCCCCAAAACTCCACCAAAGAACTTATACAGCTGATAAACAGCTTTAGTAATGTGGCAGGATACAAGATCAACTCCAAAAAATCAGTTGCCCTCTTATACACAAAGGATATGGAAGCAGAGAGGGAAATCAGAGAAGCTTCACCATTCACGATAGCCACAAACAGCATAAAATATCTGGGGGTAAATCTAACCAAGGAAGTGAAAGATCTATTTGACAAGAACTTTAAGGCATTGAAGAAAGAAATTGAAGAGGATACCAATAAATGGATGGACCTCCCTTGCTCTTGGATTGGGAGGATCAACATAGTAAAAATGAAGTTTTTATAATTTAAAAAAAAAAAAGAAGAGACACACTCTATCTTCGAATATTGGAGATCACCAGTGATTCTACACTAACTGCTCTTTCTTTCTGATTATGCCCCCCCCCCCCCGCAGTGAACAGGACAGGTGGGATAGGAGAGGGTGTGACATGGAGAGAATCCAGTGTAGACTCTGTGGCATCCTCATAGAGTGATGAAAGATGTGAACCTTTGCGGCAGACTCTAGATTTGCACAAATGGTTAATGGGTTAAGGGGTTAAATGACTGTTGGCAAAGAGTTGGGAAAATGTCAGGAAGCTAAACTCCACAAAAACAGAAAAATCACAGCATGTGTATGTGAGTTCTCACAAAGTCTTAATGAATAAATAGCTGATTTGACTAGGAATGGCCAAAAGGCTTAGTTTTATATTTTTTTTCAGCAATAAATCTAAAGTCCTCCCTAATTAACGTCCATCTATTTCCTCCAGGATACAATTCTAGTACAAGAAGTTCCCAATTTTTGGAGATTTGACTTTGATAAAGCCACATGTTCTCATAGCAGACATAAAAAGTTCTGTATCCTAATTTTAGACATGTGTTTTTGTAACTGGAAGAATTATTAGGACCACTGAATATCCACCAACAGGGTAATTATGAAAAGCCCAAAACTCTCTGTTCATCAGTGGTGTTTAAAGGGCAATTTCAACTTTTAGATTAGATTTACATTATTTATATTATAAAAAGGAAAAAATAAAATTGATAATGACAAGCTCTCTCAACAGAATATGCCATCCATATGCTGTATTGATAATGGTACGTTATTGTATGAGGAGGTATCTCCCGAGTACTGTGTTTAAAAGGAGACAGGAAGTAACTAGCTATGCTACAATATTGGACTGAAATTACAAAAAAAGAAAAGAAAGAATGTAAATGTAAAACTATGAACAAAATGTCAAGCATGAATTGACAAAGACTTTGACTAAAATAAATATTTACATACTAATTTCAGAAAATGTTTTAATTACTTGAGACTTGAAACATTATTTTACATGGAAATTGATGAATATACCATTATGCACCATTTCAGGGGTGTATTTAATATAATATTTCTGCAAACAGGTTGCTGTCTAAATCTAAAAAAGAATTTATAAGCTGATTGTCTTACGGACATTCATTTAGCACATTTAAACACGCTCAGTTCTGTGAAAAATAAAAGCACATTTATTATATATATTAACATTGGAAAGTTAAGCAAATAGCTAAAATCCGAACTATCGTTTCTCTTAGAGACATTGTGACTTGTGTTGTATGGTGTTAATATTTGATTTTGACTCACCAGTTGGTGGATCTCAGTTCTCCTAATAGCCTGCATTTGTCATGACAACTCTAACCAAGGTGCATCTGTCCGATAGAGACTGTCATTATGTATTCATTGGCATTAAAAATATGAACCATGTGACATAAAATGCCAAGTGTTTATTTAGGCAAGCACATCTTTAAACTAGCTCCTAATATTGTTATTTTTTCAATCAGTTGTCAGGCATATTTCTCTAAATGATGAGTCTTCTGTTAGTTGACATAGTTTGAGGTAAACAACCAGGAACATCAGTAAGCAATTTTAGGAAGAGAAAATTCTTCTCTTTGGGGAAGTTCTCAACAAAAATTCATTCATACTATTTTGTTTCTTAATTCAAAACACTGATGAATCTGGATCAGTCATCCTCAAAGTTGGCACTACTGTTTGAACATGAGATTGTATAGAATTTACAGAATTTTAACAAAGACACAAAACTCTTGTAATGTTTGTTACAATCAAATTCATGGAAAAGGGTCAATTTAATGGAATTATACTGGTATTTGTATCAAGTTAATCTTATCTCATTATTTGCCTCTCTAGTTCTTTCCCCTTCATTGCTTGGGGGGTGTGGAATATCTTTCTCTGCTTTCTCTTAATGATTCTATATAAACCAGTACATCAACAAGTCCATATATTATGCAACCTTGTAAGCCTAGTGCTAGAAAGTGATTACTTCTTTTTGAGAACTAGAGGAGAAAGAAATCATTTGGCATAGCAGGGAGTAACAGTAATGGAACCATTTGGTTACTACAACTCTGGTAAGAAACATCACTTGAGTTCTAGGGTATTTTTATTTTCATGCTTAGAATAGAAATTATTATTTTAGTTTTTTAGATTAGAATTGCATCATTCCTCCCCCTTCCCCTTTCTAAACCCCCCCTTGTTCTTTGTCAAATCTAAGGCCTGCATTTTTCATTAATTGTTCTTTTATATATGTGTATAAATGTATTGTATACATACATATATATGTAAATACATATTGATAAAACCTGCTTATTCTTTATGATTTTGCTTCCACTAGGCCTCAAATGGACATAAAGAACTAAATGCTACTAAGTAGTGCTGGGAGCGGAATAGTCTTCCTCAGAGAAGCACATACTAATTGATTATCCAGCATAAAATCATTCTGAAATGTAGAGATGATTTTCAACCCAGTTTTATTAGTAACCAATTTGATTAATCAATGTATTGAATTTCAATACTGGGTTATTTGCTTCCATTTTCCAGATAGGAGATGAGGGAACAAAATTAGTCTCAGGTTAAATGAGCCATTTAACGAGACAGTGTCATCAAGTTTGACTTTCAATTTGATCCCTAGCAGAATATAACACCACAGAAGGCGGTATCACAATAAACACAGACATGGCAAAGGAAGAATAACATTTTCTGCATTATATCTTAGATTCATTGAGAACGACTCAAGCAAAAGTGATCAGCCATGAAGAGCAAGGACTCTGGAGATGCACAGAACGTGGCTCAACACTGTGTGAGCCAAAATCTTAGTCTTTGAATGCGATCATTCATTTTGCAACCTGGGGAAATAATCTCAACCAGAAATTTTTGTAAAACGTTGCCAGAAAATCTGTGCAATTATTTAGCAAGTCTATAATAGGACTTTTTGTGCATGCCATTGTGCCCGACGCTTGCAAGTTGACTGTTCTCAATTCAAATGACACACAACCTTTGTACAAATTTATCACAACTTTTGCACTATTCTTACTTTTAAAATCCGCACTTCTGTGGTTGAGTATAAAGGCACCAAAAGGAAACCCAGGATTTTTTAAGATTGGCAAGCACATAAACTCTTATTGTAGGTTTAATGTTACATGAAACGTATTAATTCTGTCCTGAATGCTTTATATGTGACCATGCAAAAACTGACATGTAGAAGAAGCTTTACCAGCAATCAGATTATGTTGATTAGGCAGAGTTTCAGGAGGCAAGTAAAAGTATTTATCTGCAAATGAATTCATAAAATGTTAGAGGTAATGTTGTGTTTTTATTAAAATCAGGATTATCGTCCTTTGAAGTGTAAGACTTCAGTAGATGTAAAGATTGCAAAAATTATTTTGGGGTTTCAGTTCAACATACGATGGTATTAGAAGATTACAAGTGAAAGTCACTTGCTTATTTTAGAACAGTTTACCTCATTATTATGTGTCATTACTAAAGTCACCCAGTACATGTTCAAATATTTAAAAACATCTGCAGCACACCTGTTAGTATATAATTGTCCTGGATTCTAATAAGAAAATTATCAGAACTGCTCTTTCAAGATGTTCATATTATTGTCACTATCTTCTTGCTATTTATATTGGCCTACTTAGAGTATAGATATTCATAATTTGCATATTTTAACATTGCAAAATAGGGGAAAACTTGAAAGTTTGATGCATCCATTCTTCTACCTTAAGTCTTGGCTGCATTACAGCCGGTGCATGCAAAACCGTTTTCCTCTATGAGGCAATCCTAAGGCAATATAATTTAGCTTGTATCAAAGCATATGATTAACATGTTGGGGTGAGGGTTGCTGTGATTCTCATTTTGTAACCTCCTTGTAAGAAATGGTTTACTATAATCAGTATATATTTCCCACTGACTACATGTATATTTGAAAGAGTGTAGTATGAAGTAGAGGTTGGACTCCATTACTAGGAGTCCTCATCAGGGTCAGCCTCAGAGATTCCAGGAACTTTCCACTGCACCCACCAAATGCCCCCAATTTCAGCTGTTTCTCCCCACACTATCCATCTTCATCCTTCCCACCTGATCCCTTCGTTTCTAGCCGCCAACTAGCCACACAGTCCACCTGCAAAATCTATTTCATTTCCCCTTCCCAGCAGATCCTCATAAAGCCCTCCTCTTTCCATAACCTCTTTGGGGCTGTGGATTATAGCTGGATTATCATTTACACAGCAACTATTCATTTATAACTGAGTACATACCATATTTGTCTTTTCAGGTCTGAGTTACTTTACTGGAGAAGATTTTTTGTTCTAGTTGTATCCGTTTGCGTCAAAACTTTATGATGCCATTTTTTTTAAACAACTGAGTAATACTCCAATACAACAGAAGACAAAAACTAAAGTCATGCCTCAACTGAAGGACATTGACTTTTATCTTCTGTAATGTTTTATATTTTAGATTTTTTAAACCATGTCTTCTATTAGTGAGCACTTCCTGAAGGCTGGTAAGTCATCTTCCATCAATCCACAGAAATTTGAGTCTTTCCCGAGTAAGGGGTGGTGAGGACATCATGGAATTCTTTCAAAGTAAAGAAGTATGGAACTTAATAACCAGTGAGGCTTAGAAGCTAGCATTTTGTTCCAAAGAAGAGGGAGACAGTTGTATTTGGGAAGTGGCATTGCAAAGTGGGTGTCATTTCTTAATTAGGGTGGCCACACCATCTGTCTTCCCTGGCCTACTATGGAAGACACCCTGGAGAGTTAGGTGGCATCACTGGAATCAATCCCCAATTTTGAACTATTCCACTAGTAAAGTCACATTGGTTCATTTTATAAACAGGATATCTATTTACTGCATGCCTGCATTAACTTAAACATCAGTTCAGGCTTGAAAGGGGAATCAGTTATACGGCCCGGGTTTTAAGGATGGCGAAACAGAACAGTGGCTGGTAATTGAACGTCTGAGGAGACTGAATGGTCCAGAGATGATTTAAAAGCAGTAAAGGGAGCGGGGACAGATGGCTTCAGCCTCACATTTTATGTGTTCTTAAAGAGAAAAAATAGTGTTCTATGTCTTCATGAGACATTTTTATTCTCTTCTCAAAATGCAGAACTGCTTTTTGCAATAAGGTCACATATTCCAGACAAGCAGTGCCTGTTAATCCCTTAGAGATGAAATTAGTTACTTATCTATGGGACAGATACACATCTGGTAACCTAAAGTCAGACTTCCCCGAAGGCTTCATTAATGTCCTTCACACAGATATGAATCAGACAGAGAACATTTTACATTTGTGACAATTGAATTCAAAACTTATTCTAGGAAACTAAGCAAAAATCAACATGAAATGCCTGCCTGTCTTTTTGGGAGTGAGATGGGAATGTCTTCCCAAGATTTATAGGCAAATTGCCCCTCCGGGATCACTGGCCTCTGTGATCATAAACTGGAATCTTCTCAGCTGCTATAGAAAGTAATTGCTCTCTTACAGGTTTCCCCAAATACCAAGTCTTTCGTCTCCATGTACAATTTATGTTCTCTTTTATTGTGTCGCTTTATTTTCAAAGATTGAAGCCCTATGTTTTTAGCAGTGGTAAAAATGAAGGCTCTCTATTACCTTACAGCTCATGTTAAGAAGATTCATTCGCAGTATTCAGCTTTTAAACTAAATTAGTGCAATTTGTTTCAATGCCGCAATTTCATGGTTCGTGAATTCGTCGTTATTTTTAACTTTCATACCAAGTTTTCCTTGAAAATGAAGAGTAAGTATTAATTAACAAAAATTGAGTAGATCCTAAAGCTTCATTGAATGGACATTGAAAGGTATATACTTCCATAAAATGGGCAAACAATGAGTTTGTAAAGCAAAGAAAGTTTTAATGAGAACAAAAGGAAGCAATGTAAGTAAAAAGGTAATTTAGATTAATTGGTAGCACAAATATACAACATCCTGATGGTTGAAAATTAACTAATATGGTTATGGGAATTTGAGCAGGAAGACAACAAATTTTATAATGCCTTCCAGCTTATTTGTAATAATGATATATCTTTTAACGAGATACTTTAAATTTTTAGTGATTTAAACATTTTTAAATTTTAATTTTTAATATGTATACATGTTTGCTTGCATGTATGTCTGTGCACCACATGTATACTTGGTGCCTCTAGAGTCAAGAAGAGCCCAATCAATCCTCTGTAACTAGTTACAGATATCTCTGAATTGCAGTGTGGGTGCTGGGAATAAAAAAAACCCTGATTTCTGAAAGAGCAGGCAGTGCTCTTTACTGCTGAGCCATCTCTTAAGATCAGTTTTAATGATTTAATAGTTACTTTGACTTTATAGATCTTATAGATGTCAATACTTTAATTACCATTAGATATAATTCTGTGCTTAGTATTTTGTAGCTAGATTCTTTGTGTGTGTGTTTGTGTATGTGTGTACGAGGAATGGTGGAGAAGAGAGTTTTTTTTTATCATTTTAATGATTGGCATCAGGGATTGTGAATCAAGCTTTCTGAGCTAGGTAAGCTTATTGCTCTTAAAGCATCTTATGATATGGCAAATTAACAAAGACAACTCATACAGAAAACTTTCAGAATAGATTTTTTTCACAAAATGAAAAGTAACTTGAAAACCATTATTATTTAAGGAATAGAAATAGACAAGTCTTATTTACAGAATTCTGCTTCAATTGTAATTTTTTAAAAATTATATTTTTGATAGTACTCTGGAATGCTGTGTTTTAAATGGTTCTATCTTTTCTGTCCTTTTGTTGCTAGAACCCAGCTCGCTCAGCTGTACTTGAACATCATTCATTCCCCTCAACTCCTGTCTCTCTTCTAGACAAGGTGACAAGCGTTTCCTTAAGTGACAACTCAGCCTGAAGTTTTGGGCTTCACACTGCAGTTCCTGCTGAACATGCACAGGGCCTGTTCAGTCTTGTCTTTTTCTAGAGCATTTCTCTGCTCTTTGTTTCAGCTATGTTTCTTCCGTGACTATTCCCGTCCATGTGCACAAACTATATAAGTGTACTTTGTTCATTTCTTTCTATTCATTTATTTATAGTGTTAACCTCTCTGGAAAATTCTCTTTGGACAGTCATATCTGTTTTTACACCCCAATGAATCTCTCCACTGACACAATAATCTAAATCAGGACAAATCAAACCAAGTTAGAAAAAGCCCAGGTTTAATGGATGCCAGCACTCCCGGATGGCTTTCCAGTTCTTAGAGAGGAGCCAGGAAGGACGACTGGAAAATCAAGGAGAGGGGAAAGGAAGACCAAAAATACCACATATTCATTCTTTGGGGGGGGGCAGTTTCAATAGCCTGTGGGAGTGGTCTTGACTCTCTCTGAGGAGGGGTCACCGATTGGCGGACTTTCTTGGACGTGGAGTCTGGACTGAGGCAACTCCCAGGGGAGGGAGCTTGAAATGAAACTTTCACCAAATAATATCTGCTATGGTAGTATAAAATATAGCTTGTAAAAATAAAACTCCCGTGTTGGTTTTAGGGGCTTCTGAGTTGCTTTTATTTTCCTGATGGTATACTGAAAACTTCTACATAAAATCCAATTCTGTTTCATCTTTAGCATTCCTGGATGCTAAATTGTGTCTTTGCCTTAAATCTGTTTCTCTTTTTTCCCCCTCTTCTTTTTGCCAATGCTATCAACATAACCTTCTTTGGCTCTCCATTATTTCCATCCCCCCACTGCTGAAGCAACAATTAAAGCATCAAGCTTTCTCTTCTCTCTTTAACTCAGTTCATTAGAGAGCGCTACCTCAATGAGACAACCAAAATGTTTCTATTTCTCTCTGTTTTTGTAAATACAGCTGTAAAATTTAAGAGTTTAGAATTAAGATAAATTTAGCCACAAGATGTACAAAATAGAGGTCAAAATATTTTTGCTCCTGCTAGTGCTAATTGAAAGGCTTGGCTTAAGTGTTGAGTGAAAATTATTGTATTGAATGTCTTGCCAAGTTTAGAATATGGCATACAACAGCTTGAATATAGGCCTTCTCTTTGCTATCTATCTTAAATGTTTCTCTCATGCCTTACTTTATCCGCTAACTATAGATTGTGTGTGGGGGAGAGAGAATATGCTCAACTATACCAAGCAACCTAGACTGTCCTTTTCTTTTTTCATTTTTGGGCTTTTTTTTTTTTGAGACAGGGTTTCTCTGTAGTTTTGAAGCCTATGTTGGTATATAAGAACTAGCTCTTGTATACCAGGCTGACCCTGAGCATCCAAGCTCTGTCTGCCTCTACCTCCCAAGTGCTGGGACTGAAGGCGTGTGCTACCACTGTCTGGCTTAGACTGTCCTTTTCTACTAGGACAGAAATGAATATTTCTTAAATTGTATGACATTTCTAGGATCTTGAACAGTGCCTGTATGTATTCGTACCTGCTGTATATGTGTGTATACTGAATGTATCCAAACATAATTATATATGATGAATCAAAAAATAAATAAAATCTTCCCAGAATCTATTTGGTTATTTTTGTGCTTATGTATTTTTAATTTCTACTAAAATATACATCTTACAGTATGTACTATTTTTTCTTTTACATTTACATCCCTTAATTTAACCTGTGACCTAACACTAAGGGACAAATTAGTTCCATTCAAAAGTAGCTCTGGTATACACAATCAGATGCTCATTCACTATTCCCTTTTTTTTATCCAAAAGTAATTTATTCCACCTTTGTTGAGTACCTATAGTTTTATTTGGGAACTGGATTATGAAAATAGCTAAAAGACAACCCGTTCGTTGGTAAAATGTGAACTAATTGAGAAATTGGTTTATAAGCCAATGCATTTAATATCTTATTTGTTATGAGAAAAGTCTGCACGTAATAAGACACGGTAGGAAATATGTTGAACTTGGGTCATTTAAATGAAAAAAAAAAGGAATAATAGTATTTTCTATTTGAGCTTTGAACTTCATTATCAGTTTATTTTAATAAATAAATGTATCCTATTTATTTTACATATTATAATATGTCTTGAATATATTGAATTATATTGAATATATTGAGTTATATTGAATAACTTTATGTTAATCTTTAGAATTAAAATTTTAAATGTTGCTCAAGTTAAATACTCTGATATTTTTGTTTGTAGTGTTTTTCTTTTTTCTTTTCCTTTGGTGTGTACATACTTGTACATGTTCATGTGTACCTGTGGAGGCTAGCAGTTAACACCAAGTGTCTTCCTCAATTGCTCTCTACCACCTGCCTTTTGTTTGAGTTTGAGTCTTATTACTTTAGCTAGACTGTCTAGCCAGGAAGGTGTAGAGTTCTTTCATGTGGATTCTGGGAATTAAACTCAGCTCTCCATACCAACTGAGTCATTTACCCAGCTATTACGGCCATTCTTATATTTTACTCCCTTACTTGCAATGAAATAAAAAGTAATGAACATTTCATTTTCAATTCTGTGTTCATGTGTACACACACACATACACACACAAACACACACGCAAAGCACAACACACACATGGAGATCAGAGGACAAGTTGATTATCTCCTTCCACAATGTAGTTCCTAGGTATTCAACTTTGGGAGGAAATACTTATATTTGCTGAGTCATTGTGAAAGCATATATTTAAGTTTTGATTATAAAAGTATTCTTCTTTTCCTTCCTCTTTTCCTTCCTGTCTATCTTCTCCCCACACCCTTTTTTCTTTCTTTCTCTCTTTCTTTCTTCCTTCTTTCCTCCCACCTTCTCTCCCTCCTTCCCTCCCTTCCTATTTTTCTTTCTTTTTCAATCATATTTATTTATTTTATGTATATGAGTGTTTTACCTGCATGTATGTATGTGCACCGTGTGTGTGTGTGTGTGCCTGTTGACCACTGTGATCAGAAGACATAATTAAGACCCTATGGAACTAAAGTTACAGATGTTGTGAGCCTCCATGTGAATCCTGGGCCCCAACTCAGGTCCTCTGCCAAAGCAACATGTGTGCATAATCATGATTAATTTTACCAGTTACAACTAGAGAAGTATTGAAGATACAATGTCTTTTCTTAGGAATCTGTCAGAGTCATTGAGTCATTCAAAATATGAGATCCTAAGTTTCTAACTGACACAATAAAATGTTTAGGAAAACATGGAAGTAATTAGACTTGTTACACGGAGTATCTCAGTATAGTATAATTTCCAATTCTTACATTTTTAATGACCCTTTGTTTACTAGGTTGTTTTGAAATAAAAGGTTTCCAAGCAACGTGACTGTTGACAATGAACTTGTGCTTGTCCTATGCTTTCCCAGCCCTGATGCAGAGAGCATTGCTGTTGTGCAGTATTGACGCTCTCTGGTTGCTGCTGTGGTCATCTCCATGGGTCCTTGTAAGAAGTTAGCAACTCTGAAGCCAAAATAGATTAAGAGGGGTATTCTTTTCCCTGATGGGAAGCTTTTCAGACTCCTTAGGACAGGAGAAGATGAGAGTCAGGTCTGTTTGATATTCCAGAGGATGAGATTAAGATTCTGTTAGCATTGATGGTGATGAGAATAGTCGTCTCTGTTCATTAGAATCCAGTGGCATACTGAAATATTTGATAAGTCATCAATCCTTCCAAGAACCTGTTCCTTGTTAAAACTCTAGGTCCAGCCTGAGCAGTCCCTGCCTTGTTTTTATCTCAAGTGAGGCAGCTGCAAAATTCTCTAGATCGGGAATTTCATTAAATCAATGAAGTTAGAGTGACGGTTAGTTATAAACCACAGGGACCATCAGTCATCTCCCTTTTTATTTTTTTTTAAACCATGTCTAGCCATCGTTTTATATTTGCTCTTGGTAGCTGGCCTTATAAATCTTAATTAAAGGCTTTCTCAGACACTGAATTTAAGCTATCACCCATTATAGCTTCGTTAAGATGTTCATGTCCATTAAAACCTTCTCAAAATGCAGCATCTATTGCCTGTGCAGCTCATGTGCTATGCATCTCTATAAGCATCGTTAATGCAGGGAAGGTGAATCTTTGCTGGCAGCACGGCTCCCTCTGACAGTTGCTGCTCAGCAGCAGCACTTGGCTTTCATTTCTACACAGCTTTGGTTATGTTTGCTAAAATTTCAAAACCGTGGTTGGCTAACTCGTTCCAAATCATTAAGCCAGCACAATCCTTTCTTTTGTTTTCCTCAGACTATTATTATTTTTGGAAA
Source organism: Microtus oregoni (assembly GCF_018167655.1). Taxonomy (NCBI): domain Eukaryota; kingdom Metazoa; phylum Chordata; class Mammalia; order Rodentia; family Cricetidae; genus Microtus; species Microtus oregoni. Next base: position 25,083,830 of record NW_024543060.1, read on the forward strand.
TAGCCTAAAATAATATAAACCTGTTGGCATGGTTTCAGATTTGAGAAACAATGCACACCAAATTCATAACCCAAAGTTGGCGTTGATTCTAAATTGCTTTGCTAATATTGCATTGCAGAAACATATGCAATTTAATACTAGTGTATCTGCCTTGAATGGTTCTTTCAGCATTTACTTTCTCTAACTTAATTGACTAGGAAATTAACTAGAGTTAGTGAGGGCTTTAGATGGAGATCTAAAAGTGTGACTAAAGGGGAAGTTTAAAATTAGGGAGCTAAAGACCATATGAATTATAACATTTAGAGTTTTTTGCAGCATGAAATATTATGGCTGAAGTGACACCGATAGGAACTATTGTGGGAGTTCCACAGTCCCTGCGAAATCAAAGACTCAAAGGGTACTCAAATGTAAACCAGGGTCAAGCTGTAGCACTCAGCAATTTCTCCACATTTAACGGTTCACAGTTGCTTTCTGGCAGGCCACAATAAGGGTTAAAACACTCACAGCTTATGACACACTGTCTTGCTCAGCCTGTTCATTTTCAGAGGCACTGGAAGAAACAGTACCCAATCTGAGAACAAGTTATAATAATATGAATGTGTTTTATCCAATTCTAATCCCCTAATTATTCACGAAGCTTTTTCAACTAAAACCTTTTAGATCCTCTTATATACCATATGTCTCTAAGAACACTGCTAGCGTTCCTGCGGATTCCATGGGGTGATGGCATCAGTGCCTGTCTTTACACATTTTTTCTCTTCTTAATCAGAAGCCCTTCCTGGACAAGACTTTTGCGTGCACTTGCTTACTTCCATCCTTGGCTCCTGGCACAGGGATAAATTTTGAAGTGCAATTAATTATCTTCGTAGAAATGTTTCTGAAAATACATTTTGGAAACAAGCCGGTAACTGAGATGACTGTTTCCTCTCCATACTCTGTGAAAAGACTGTACTCCTAAGACTAAGATATGTATGACCTAATTCAATATTCTGTTGGCAGTGTTTGTAAGAGAAAGAAAACCGCTAAAGTCTGCAATGGCATTATCTATGTAGCAAGTATCTAAATTACATTATTTATTTTAAATTTTAGAGAAATTATAACAATAGAATATAATAGAATAAGAACTTTTTTTTTTTTATTTTCGAGATAGGGTTTCTCTGTAGCCTTTTTGGTTCCTGACCTGGAACTAGCTCTTGTAGACCAGGCTGGCCTCAAACTAACAGAGATCCACCTGCCTCTGCCTCCCAAGTGCTGGGATTAAAGGCATGCGCCACCACCGCCCGGCTAGAATAAGAACTTTTTAAAAAAGTAATCTACATAATTTGGTGAGAAGTTCTTATGGAAAATGTAATCCTGTGAAAAATTTTATATTATTTTTATGTCATGGGTCTCTCTCAGGTGTTATGGATCTCTCTCAGGGGAGATGGCTCAGCAGATAAGAACACTATTGTTGCTCCTGGAGAGGACCCGGGTTTGTTTTCTTAGAGCATACACAGTGACTAATAACCATTCAGTTTCAGGAGATATTGGATTCTCCTCTGAAATCTGTGTGCAGCAGGCATGGACATGTATAATAACATATGTACAGACATAATGCTCATATACAAAGATAAGTACATCTAAAATAATTGCACCATATAATCCATTGCTCATCATTTAAATCTCTGAATAGAGCAGTGAATAAAAGTCCTAGAAAACAACAAAAAGTACAATAGATTTTGCAAATTTATTTTTTAAGAAAAGTATAATGCAGGAAGACTGATAAAAATAATCCTGCAAGAGGCCCTTGTTTTAGTGGTTAAAAGAAGCTTCATTCAGAAGATGACAGGTTTTCTGGGAGACATCTTAGGCAGTGGTGGACTATATAACAAAGGAGTTGTTAAAAAAAAAGTGAGTCTTGAGATCACTGTATTTGGAGCTATATGACAGAGAGTGAGTGCAGACTGTTTCTGAACCCTTGTATAGAACTGCAAAAGACATTTCACTAATGTTGTGTCTCTCTATTCCAAACAATGTTAGAAAGGCCTAAAGGAATTTGAAACTCAGGTTATACAGAATGAGTAAATTTGAAATAAGAACTAAAAAGACCTAAATATTGTTGCTTATTGACCAAATAATCCAAGACTATTAATGAGCAGAGAAATGTTTACATTCATATTTTGGTTCTTTGGCATTCTTTAAAGTGAGGTTTATTGAAGTTTATTAAAAAGTTTCTTTTGCATTACTGTCTAAAACTGATTAAATTTAATATCATATCAAATTTAAAAATATCATAACTATCATATTTCATGTAGAACTTCGATGCAGTAGAGAATGAAAGACTTCTCTACAAGACATGCTTGTATGATTGCTGTGATATTTTAACAAGCATGACATAGATTAAAATGCAGAAAATATTGAGTGGTGCTAGGCTAGATAGATGTCTGAGGTAGGTGAACTTTACACTGTCAGCATAAAACATTTTCTTTCCTCGGTGGTTGCATAGATTTGGCTCAGACAGTTCTCCCAGGACTGATTTCTAATTATTTGATACACAAAACTGAAAAGCCTTGGCAACCATCAAGCCAAATGGTTTTTTTTTTCCTCTGTTGCATCACAGAATCTTGGAATAACAGGAGTCTGTATTCTCTGGAGTTTGTGAGTATAAATGGGTTTATTTACTTCTTTGTGCTACATTTTCCTCCTTTCACAAATGGGAATAATAGTTTATCTCAGAATTATTCAATAAGCTAGTGTAAATGGAAATGCTAACACCAGTAAGCATGCCATATATTTCAGTTTTATGCTATGACCTTGAATATCTTTATTCTTCTCACCTTCCATATTTTCTGTGATCATTGTGATGTTTATATCTCAAATAAACTTGAGTTTTCCTCCCCAGCAGAGATCAGAAACTTAATTCCCAACTAAAGATTATTGATGGTTTTATCAGTATTGAATAATCGCCATGATTAAAATGTTCATGATGTTGTCCATCTTACTTTTAGAAAATCAAGGCATTACCTACACAGTGTTTTAATTCAGCAGACAAAAGTGCATCTTCTGGAATCAATAGGAAAACTTTAATCACCATTTAGCCATTATAGCCTCACCAGCTTCATAGGTTTTCCAGAGGCTTCTAACAACATCTTCTACTCCTTCTTCCAAAACTAATCTTTGTTTACTGATTCACCTTTGAATGAGTTGCAGCTTACTTCATTCTTGCAGTGTATGGCTTAGATATGGTTTGATATAGAGGAATACTAGAATGGAATTATTATTTCCCTTGATCTGGACCAAATATTCTATTAATGCAGCCAAGAATTACATTAGCTTTTTTGGCAATCACAGTTCAAGTTCAGTACTGATTTATATCAAGTTCCCTGTCAATTAATCCTTAGGGACTTTTTTATTTATGCTCTCTCTAGGCAATGCCTCTGACATCCATATTAGTTTAGTTGCAGTTTGGAATAAAGAAAAGGATTTTCCATCTGTTGGGATTGTGCTGGGTGCTGATTGCAACATCTTTTAGAAAGTAATAATTTCAAAGTGGACCTCAAGCAAACTAGTAAAGTCTTCTGCAGAAACAATTTTGTTGTAGGTTTCTTTTGCTGGGATAAAAATCATGACCAAAAGTAACTCGGGCAGTACATACGCCCCAATAAGTGTCCATCACTGAGGGAAGCCAGGAAAAAAGCTCAAGCAAGGCAAGAGCTTGAAAGGAAGAACTGAAGCAGAAGCATGTAGAAACACTATTGATTGACTTGCTCCCCATGGCTCTCTCAATTTACTTTCTTGTACAACTTAGGACCTTCTCTTTAGTTGGCTGGGTCATGATCCTTTTCTCAGCATTAGAAACCTAACTAACACAAATAGTTCTTGTAAAAAATGTTAACTTGTTTGTGATCCACTTTAGAGTTATCAATTTCTAAAAAAAAAAAAAAAACAAACTTGAGTTCCACTTTAGAGATATAAATTTCTAAAAAGAAATGCAATAAATATTCAAGACAATCATAACAGATGGAATGGTAAGCTTGGAAGACTGGTGTGGGAGCTCCTTCTGCTTCTTCAGCCAATAGCTTTTAAGATACCAGCCCACTTGGGCTAGTCTCTTATACTATAGATGCAATTGTAAAGCCTATACTTGCTTTCTTGCTTCCGGTTCTCACGTACAGCTGCTAGACTCTGTTCCTGTTCCCCGTTCTTGCAGAGCATTGTGATTGAGGACAGCAATCTGTTATTTTCCCCTAAGTAAATAACCCTTTATTATACATAATTCTGAACTAGTGTGGGATTATTTTGTATCTTCTGCCATCACAAGATGAATCATAATCAAGAAAATGCCCTAGAGACTTGTCCACTAACAATCTAATTGGAAGTGTTTCTAAACTGATGTTCCTCTTTCCAGATAACTCTAGCTTGTACCAAGTTGACAAACAACAACAATAACAATAACAAAAACCAAAACAACCATAAAAAACTCAAAACAGGACACTATTATTTTATAGGTTACTTCCTAAAACATCTCAAGAAAATTTTAGTAACAAACCAAACTAGATTCGCAGCCTTTCCTCTGTCTCCTTCCACTGGAATCTATTCATTCAGCTGATAGATTTGATTCCAACTATGTGACACCCAAACCCATACATTTATTTGTCCTTAAGAAGCTTGAAGTTTTGCAGAAGAAAGATAAAAAAGAAACATGTGTTCTCTAATTCTTAACTAAATACAGAGAGTAAAGATGCTGTAAGGTAAGATTGTGTATTGGAGTTGGGGAGATGCCTCTGCAAATAAAGTGTTTGCCACACATACCTGTAACCTGAACTCTAGGGTATTGGGTCAAATTTTGGAAGCCTATTGGTAAGCTAACTGAGTCAAATGGATGTCTTTTAGGCTCACTGAGAGACCTTGTCTCAAAAAATGAAATGTGGGGTGCAATCAAAGCAAGACACTTAGTCTACCTCTGTCCTATACACACACTCACAGGCAGAGATATGCACATGCACCTGCAGAAGCATGTGTACCCACTTCCACTAACAAGTGTGTAGACCACAAAACATCACTCCATACTTATTGGAAACAAAGGTAGATGATCCCTGAGAAATGACACCTGAGACTGACCTCTAGCCTCTACATTCATATGTGATATGCACTTACACACACATGAACACACACCCATGCCTACAATCATATGGTACATACATCAGAATTCTTTTTTTTTCTTTTTTTTTTTTCTTTTTTTTTTTTTTTTGGTTTTTTTGAGACAGGGTTTCTCTGTAGCTTTGGTGCCTGTCCCGGAACTAGCTCTTGTAGACCATGCTGGCCTTGAACTCCTGGAGATCCCCCTGCCTCTGCCTCCCGAGTGCTGGGATTAAAGGCGTGTGCCACCACTGCCTGCCTTCAGAATTCTTAAGAAATATAGAAATGGAGGATGTGTGCCTTTAAGTAAGTAAGAGATTTTCTGTGAGGTGTTGATTCTTGCCATTTACAAGACTGACAAGTCCCAAGATCTGTAAGATAAGTTGACAAGAGAGGAGGCACATAAAAATAAGCTCCAGTGTGAAGGACGATAGGCTTAAGACCCACCGAGAGTCAGTGCTTCACTGTGAATGCAAAGTCAACAGGGAAGCGTGACCTCATTATGAAGGCAGTCAGACAGGAGGAATTCTCTTGTTCTCTGGAATCTGTGGTGGTTGATTTTGATTGTCAACTTGACTGGATTGAAAAGTGCCTAAGAAATTGGAGCACATCTCTCGGTGCCTGCGGGTGTCTTCAGAGGAGATTAACCAAGCAAGGGAAGGTGAATCATATCTGCAGGCTAGATCTGGTTGGATGAAAGCAAAAGAGAAAGTCAGCAAATGTGACCACTGGCATTTTACTTCATTGACATTGAGTATCTAGATACATGGTCAGAAATATTTTGTGAAAGTGTTCGGGGGTGAAATTAGTATTCCAGTGGGTAAACTGCAAAAATCAGTTTTCTCTCTTTCTTAAATGATAGCCTTATCCACTCTGTTAAAGACCTGCATAGAACCAAGGAATTACCATTCTACAGAAATGTTAATAACCCGGTATGCTGGCACAAGCCTTTAATATCAACACTTGTGAGGCTGAGGCAGGCAGAACTGTGGGAGTTCAAGGACAGCCTGATCTACATAGTGAGTTCTAGGATAGCCAAGGCTATGTAGAGAGACACTGTTCCACAAAATATGATAGTGGTTGTTTTCATGAAGCATCCTTTACAGAATGCCTCTTCAGTATTATGAAATTAACACTGACATGCCATTGAGTCTTTGGGTACTCTTGGGAGATAGAGTCCATTTGCTACTTAGTTTTGGAAAACATCTGAATTCATGTAGTGCTTGATAGGATGACAGTGATTTCTCTGCTAAAGCCTATTCCAAGGCTCTGTGAAAATTTGTTCTCTACCTCACATACAAGAGAATCAGCAGTAGACACCTTGCTGCCACCCGGATAAGCCTATCATGATGAAATACTTCTGAAGGTTCTTTCAATATTTTTGGCAGTGTCTCCTCTTAAAAAATATTGCAGGATTTGGGAGAGTTTAAGAAAGCCTGAAAATAGTTTCTTTCTTAAACCTCTATTTTAAATGCACAGCAGGTAGCACTCACTTTACTTATAGTGAGCTCAATAATTAGCTATCATTTCAAGGTAGGACTGACTCATAATACTGTCAAATAATCTCTATCAGTGAAAATGGTATTTGTCTCCTTCACTTGTTATGCCAACTCTTGTCAACCCTAGCATCGGCTTTCAGCTGTGCTAAATGTTGTTTAAATGTGAGAGATCTAAAATGAAATTGAAGCACGCTGCTTTTGGTAATAAATCAAATATGAATTTAATACTTGATTCAGAGGCAGCATACTTATAAGGCTTCAAAGTGAAAATGACAGGTGTCACATTTATGATAGTGGTGAGTGTTTTATTGGGATTCTGGTTATCCTTAAAGGTCAATATCCAATGACTTTTTTTTTTCCAGAAATTTGAGAAAGAATTTTGGGAAAATTATATTGAGCTGCACTAATGAATGATGAAAATTTGTAAATAAAATTACTTTCTGTATGGTGAAAACAGATATTACCTAATCCTGGATTGCATATTTTGTTTTCCATTTTGTAAGACGAAAAATTCAAATATACTAAGTATAAAAGAAAAACACACATCTCCTATGTTTATATTAAAGCACATTAATATTTTGTAGTATTTACCCCTTAAATTTTTTAAAATTGTAATATTAAACTTATATTGGCTTTAGTTTTCATAAATTATTTAAATTAGGTAGAAGCAAAAAAAAATTACTTTTCTTGAATCCAGTACTATATGTGTAAAACATTTAGAAGCAGAAAAAGTGTGTTTGTGTTTTGAAAGAGAAAATAATTCCATAAAATTAAATGCTCTAAAAAATTTGAAAAACCTGGTTTTATGCTTTTTATTTTTGTTTTCTGGATGATCTTCATAGTCATTGGCCTATACATTTATATTCTTACCAAATAGGTAAATTTTATCAGGGTTCCAAAAAGCAGAAGCTGTCTATGCTTCTGTGGTATTTTGGAAGAGAATGACCCCTATGGGCTTATATGTTTAAATACTTTCTCAGGTGGTGTAACTGTTTGGAAGGGATTAGAAAGGGTGACCTTGTTGGAGGATATGTGTCAGTACTTGGGCTTTGAGGTTTCAAAAGGCCAACATCATTCCCAGTTATCTCTCTCTTTGCCTTTGGTTTTGTGGATCAAGATGTGTGCTCTCACAAACTACTCAAGCATGCCATCCCTGACTGCCTGATACCATTGACTCTGACCCTCTGATGGAGGAAGGTCATTGGTTAATTATAATAAAGAAACTGCTTGGCTGGCCCTCATAGGTTAAAACATAGGTGGGAGGAGTAAACAGAACAGAATGCTGGGAGGAAGAGGAAGTGAGCTCAGACAGACAGCTCTGCTCTCTGGAGCAGGGACGCCATGCTCCCGGCTCCTGGGCAGACACATGCAATGAAGCTCCGACCCAGGATGGACGTAGGCTAGAATCTTCCCGCGCACCTAGCTGTGCTACATAGCATATTAGAAATGGGCTAGTCCAGGTGCGAGAGTTAGCCTAGAAGAGGCTAGATAGAAATGGGCCAAGCAGTGATTAAAAGAATACAGTGTCCGTGTAATTATTTCAGGGCATAAGCTAGTCAGGCGGCCGGGGTGCTGGGAACGCAGCTCTACTGCACCTATCACTACAACCCTCTGGAATCATGAATGCCAAATTCAATATCTTTTTTTATAAGTAACTTTTATAATGATATTTTGTCGCAGCACTAGAGGCTCAGGGCAGCTTCTGTTTAAGGGAAACTTATGGCAAAGGTGCTATAGGTCCTTTCTGTGCATGAAAAGAAAATGAAGTCTGGTTCTGGAGAGAACTGACTTCTGGTAGGATGTAATACAATGTCATTGGAGCCATGTAAACAGTGTAAAAATTCTAGGTCTGACTTTCAGTAGTGGCATGCCTAAGGATCAGCTTCAATATTCTTAAATGTCAGATAGCTCTCTATCTTTAATATCAGCATGTAGCAAAGTCTGCATTACAGGATTGTGAGGAATATCTCTGTGACTAAAAGCATTGTACTGTAGCAGCATCTGATTGTCACTCACTTTAATTGTAGTGTGGAGCTACAGTAATAGTATCTGGAATAATTTCTAATGGTGTAAAAACCTTTCTGCTCGTGGCTATTCTTGATATGTCTATGATCCATGTCTTTGTCCAAGTACTGGAAAAAATATCAAGAAGATTGTTAACTTACATAAGTACATAGAACATTAGAAATTGGACAATAAAACAACATTCTTAAGGATAGATATTCAGCAATAAGCAGTCTGCTACATGCCAACTATATCATCACAAGCTGTTGTCTCCAACGTTATACAAGAGTGTTAGTCATCCAAAGAAACAGAAAGTAAATATATATATATATATATATATATATATAGAAATATACACAATATATAGTTACTTTTACATTTTAATACAGAGAGATTTGTTATGCTTTTTTATATTATGTGATAATAACTTCATAGGAGAGAAAGCAGCAGAATTTACATTAGAAGTTCTCAGTAGGCTAGCATAGACTAAACTAAAAAGGTATATAAGAAAATTGAGTTGAGTCTCTTTTTGTTATATGTCAATACCACAAAAAGTGATGGAAATGTTTATTATAGTATAGGCTAATTCGGGTCTTGATAAAAGAACATGAAAGCTACTGTGTATTCAGAAGATTAAGGCTATGCATGAAATTTTGTTTATTTTTATCTTGATCACATAACTTATGAAGACAGTTAACAGGCTTTTTGGAGACATTTCCATTTTGGATCACAAGCTGTTTCGTTTTGGTGGGGCTATTCTGTGTGTTAGTATGTGCTCAGCTTCATCCCTGGCATCAGACCACTAGATGCCGAAGGAATTTCCACCTCCTGAGCCAGAAGAAGAAAGTAAAATTGTCTCCAGATGGTGCCAGGCATTCTCTGGAAGATAATATTGTTCCTTGTAGAAAACTACTGTGCTAAAGGATCCTGAAGGAGAAGTGAAAGCTTGAGAGCAATGATGACAATGGATGATGAAGTACAGCCTTCTTCATTTCTAAGGATTTTACCTACTGCTCAGCCTTTTAAAGTCTTTGTGTTACATGCATCTTTGTGTACTCAGAGATTTTTTTTATGCTTTGACTATGTAAAATAACTTAATACATTGTAGATTCTTGACTCCCAACAAAGGTAAACAAAATTAAAGAAAAAAATGGCTTGATATGGGTAGTGACTAAAAACAGCATTTTCAAATGCTTGTCCAGGAGCTACCAGGGGATCATTATTTTGGATTTCTCTATGGAAGTAAAGCAGCACGATGCTTTAGCAGAGGGTGGAGTTGATAACAGGGCATAAAAATCGTGGAAGCAGAGATGTCCCTTTCTTTTCAAGTCAGAATTTTATATATTGTCCTCAGCACCAAGTATTTTTAAGTCACCTTAATTGCTAGCACTGACATGAATATTTGCATAACAGAGATTTAATAATACCGTTTCCGTTTTGAGATTATATTATACAAGTTTGTTAGATATAAAAATTGATCTGTTGTCTGGGTTTCTGTCCTGCCTGGTTTCTGTCCTTCCACCAGGTCCCACAGCCATTTAGCCCCAAAGAAATCACATAGGTTTATATTAATGATAAACTGATTGGCCCATTAGCTCAGGCTTCTTATTAACTTTTATAACTTATATTAACCCATTATTATTATCTATATTAGCCACATGGCTCAGTAAAGTTTTCAGCAGGGCAATCACATCTTCCTTCTTCTGTAGTTGGGACAGGACTGGGGAGGAATGGGTTTCCTCCTTCCCAGAATTCTTCTGTTCTCATTGACCTGCCTCTACTTCCTGTCTGGTTGTCCCGTCTATACTTCCTGCCTGGCTACTGGCCAATCAGCTTTCATTCAAAACATAATTGACAAAATATAGAAAATTGTCCCACACCATTGATCCAGTACAGATTTTCTCTTTTCAAAGAATCTAAACTTATACCAATATCGATTAAATAACTAAAAATAAAACATTGAAATAGAAGCATAGGAAAGAAAAAAGAAAATGGAAAGATAAAAGAATAATGTTTGCATGATATTTAATAACTTTTCAAACAAGTAATATTTATGATAGGAAAATATGAATGCATAGTTGTTATGTTATGCTCTATATGTACAGCCATTTAATATGAATGAAAATACTCTTTTAAATTTAAATATGAACATTCAGTACAAAGATTCGAGCCTCATTTTATTTTGAGGGTCACATATGGCTCAGGAGGGCACTGAAATTACTATGTAGCTAATAATTAACCTAAACTTCTGATGCTTCTGCATCTATGTGCCAAAATACTGGCACTATGAGCATGAGACATAGCATCCAGTTTATTCAGTGTTGGGGATCTTCAGGTTTTGTTCATCTTAGCCAAATATTCTTCCAATTGAATCACACTCCTAGCCCCTAAATTTTATTTTTAAATGAAGAAAATAGTATATCTCCACCAATGATATATATATATATGTATGTATATCCATTGAATATTTCCATATTAATATATATATATATAGTATTTTCAGTACTATTATTTCTTTAAAATTACATTAATTTTATTCATAGTTAAATATTCTCCATATATATCTTACATGCCTTTAAACTTTCAAGGCAAAATTTAGGCATGAGACTCCCATGTGGGGAATTACACAGTACAGTTTCTATTTCCTTTATCTGGCAAAGGTTCCCATTTCCTGGTCAGTCTTAGCACAAAATTAAAAATACCTCCAACAACAAATGGATTGCTTTCCAAAATGTCCTCAAAAAACAGCACATTATGTAGGATTTATGAAATTATTCACAATCTATATTCAATGTTGGTTTTGAAATTAACCTTCTCTTCTATCACAAGTTAGAGCTCAGCACTAAGACTGTTGCATTGACAGCAAAGAGTTGCAAGTGAGGCCAGGAGACAGTGATGTCATGCATGTGTGTGCTTGCATGTGTGCTTCATGTGTGCATGTGTTTGCATGCATGTGTGTTTATGCAAGTGTGCATGTTTGCGTGTGTGTGGGCATGTGTGTGTGTATGTGTGTGTGCATATTCCTTGGAACAAATACTGGGGAAACCGTGATTACCTCCTGAAGGAAGTCTGAACAGGGCTAACATGCATTTTCTAGGATGTAGTGTGTTAATGAGTGCTATTTCCTTATTCAGTTAGGCCTAGGACAAAAGTGTTCAACTCATGCAGCAAGGATAGGGTTACAAATGATGAAGAGGCTGCAAAGGCTCTGAGAGGCTAGACTACATTACTGATGCAATTTGATTGTGAACAAATTACCTTAATACGACTATCAGTTGTCATTTATTTCAAATCATTATAGCCTCTTCACTCCTGATGTTACATTTGAATAAAACATATTCATTCACGTCACATTCTTTCCATATGGAGCTATTATAGTGGAGGATTGTATTGAAATCTCCAGTGTTTATCCAAAAATGAATGATGATTAATATTTAAACATTAATATAAGGATCTTGTGCCTAATTATCTTGGGAAGTTAGAGAATACCTGAGATTATTTACTTGGGGACTGGCAGATTTTAAGAGGCATTTAAAAGAATACATCTCCTGTATCTGTCTCAATACCATTACCAGACTTAATAAATAAAAAAAATATAGGATACCAAGGTAAATGCAAATTACTGACATACATGATATTATTTTAGAGTAAATATATTTAAAATTATATAAAAACATGAATTATTGTTGAACATAGGAGGATTATTCCTGAAGATAATGAAGATATAGTTTTCATGGGCAGGCTTTAAACAATGGCCTAATGCTGTGTTTCAAAGTCCTTTCTTTAAAACACATCTTCCTAGTCATAAAAACCTTATACTCCACCAAACCTTAGTGTTTCCCTGCAGGGCAGGTGATGCAAGAAGGCAGAGGGGGTAGCATGAAGGAAGAAGTAAATGGCTCATTCTGGAAGAGATTGTTGATGCTCTTGTCACATGTGGAAATTATTTTTCCAGAGATAATTAAATAACCACTCGGCCTTGAGGCTTTTTTTTTTTTTTTTTTTTTTTTTTTGTAGCTGAAACTTCACTGTTATTATAGGCAAGAAACAGAGAAATCAGTTTTCCGCCGTTCTGACATAGCCCCGGAGTGATACATACAAATACCCAGAAAGAGTCAGTAAAACATCTTTCCCCTTGGATATAATCAGCCAATTAAGACTCAACAAGTCCTTTCCCATTCACCAAACAAGTTTAACTCTTCAGTTGTGGTTGTATAGCTTAGCGCCTGAAGGAAGCTATAAAATAAAAATGAGGCTGGTAAAGGGGAGTGGCCCCATGCAAAGCCTGACTGGCTGGTTTCTGAGCTTCATCTCTGGGAAGGAAAAGGAAACAAATGTTTTTCGCTCTGCTTGATAAGCCTATTGTAATAAGCCACAGAAAGGACTAACATCCTAAGCATTTGTCAAAGACCCCAATGGGAAAGATAATCCTCTTTTTAGTCACCACAGGCCTTACTTGGTTCTTGGAGTTGCAGTTTGGTGGTTGAAGTGTTATTGATTGGGTTCTCAGTTCAAATCTGTTTTGCCTTTACTGAGCGCTTTATCGTGACACCCCGCTCAGTTGCCTGATGAGCATTAAGTGTTCCCTGAAAGAATGCACTGAACACTTCCTTCAAGGAATTAATCCTGCAGGTGTTTGTTGTGCGTCTGCTGAATGGGACCGCTCCAGATTTTCATTAACTGTGAGTTAATCTCTTGAGAAAATATGTGCCAGTCATTTTGTTTATAAATGAACAGTTCTGCAAAATGGAACTTGCCCTGTTATGTACAAAATACTGTACCAAATAATGGTTCTCAAATTTTAACTCTTTTATTATTCTGTTGACATGGTTTTCTCTAACATAATGTGAAGTATTTAGCACTGCTCCATTGACTTTGGACTTGATGGTGAATTTGGCACTAGAATGACACTGGATGATTGGACAGAGAAACCAAATACAGGTGTGTGCTTCAGCTAGTCATCCAGTAATAGCATCGTTCACCATGTAAAAGATGGACCTGAAAGACCCTTCTCATAGGGGAATGGTGGGGATACACAGAAAAGAAAGTTATGAATCATTTGCTTAGAAATCAATGACATTTAATTCTGCATTTCTTATGTCATTATGGCGATAGTAATACAAGGAGTAAACAGCAAGGCAAATGAACAAATCCAACAAAGGCATGATAAAGTAATACAACATTAGTTTTTAGGAGTAAAACATCCTACCTCTGATATGGAGAAGTATGACGAAGAAGCAAAATTTAAGTGAGGCTTTGAACAATTCTAAAAGGCCAAAAATGTCAGTGGGGTTCATGCATGTTTCGAGTATTCTGGCTTCTTTATAAGGACTTCAGAATTGGCTCATCTTTCAAAAGCTTTTGTTGCAATTAGAAACTGGGCATGGTGTGGCTTTCTAGAAAACTTTGAAATGCATTTCCTTAAACACCTAATGCCATCTCAGCCTTTTTGAGCTTTCTCATTCACGAGTGAGGACAGGAGAGAAGTTCTGCCATCAGTGAGGATGGCGTCCACGTGGCAGCCAGCCAGCCAACTGGGCGGTCAAAAGCTTTCAGGACTGATTGTTACTTCATCCGAAGAACTATTTGGACCTCTTTTAAATTTATTTATTACGTGACACGGGGTCATGACTCTTACATCCTGTACATGTTCTTTTTAACCTGCAGAGGAACCTGTTGACACAGTCTTGTCATTATTCTGTCCCTTATGCTGCTCTTTGTATGACCAGAACCTAGGGTTGTGGGATTTCTGGTGCACACAGTGGTGTGCTGAAATCAAGGAGCAGATGAGAGGTTAGAGAACATGCACAGACCACATGGCCACTATGTGTGTGATTGGACTCAGACTTTGACTTCTGTCGCCTATGTACCTGATCTTTAGTAAGAATCAAAATTTATCCAAAATGCTTATGAAACATTTATAGAAACCACTCTCAGGTATATAAGATATTTTTTATCTCGTTCATTTATACATAATAATTTTAGAATTTAAGTTTATTAAGTAAACTTTAATTTTGTAGGAGAAGCTCGAGAAGGTTGTAGGATAGTTTGAGCGTTTGCAGTTTTGGTTCTAAGATACCGTTCTACATAAACTTCATTTTGTTTCTGAAATAATTGAAACTTTCCTAGAGTTTGATAAATTTCAACATATTTTTACCATCAAACAGGAAAAGAAATTACCCAACAGTTGACATGCTGAATCACTTTGTTCCTGTGGTCTTCAGTCTGCTTTCATTATTAGCTTGTAGGTGCAATATAGGAGTTTCAGTCATTACGTTCAATAAGGTTTAAACCTTCTTTGACTCACAGATAATATCTCTCCCTATGCAGGCTACTGTGTGCATTATCTGTTAAAGTGTTCCTGGCAGGGGCCTTAAAATTGGAATTTGGAGTCTGGGAGCAGGGGTCCTTTGTAGATAGTATTGGATTTGAAATTAACTTTTCCCTATGACTCAAAAGGCCTTGAGTCTTAGACCTTGATTTGGTATTTATTGACCTCCCTCAAAGTACTATACATTCAAGAGGCAAGGCAAATCCATTTCAGGGGTTAATTTTTTACTTGATTTAATTTTCCTTTATGTTGGTTGAAGTACTAGTGAGATTTCAGGTGAATCCACAAATACATTTCACATGCAGCATGGTCAAGGAACAAAAGGAGAAAAATAAACCACTTGGTCTCCTGCACAGAAATCGAATGTTTTGTAGATGCAATATTTCTATATTTTCTATAGCTCACCCTATTCTTTATACTGTGAAACCTACAGAGACCAACTGCTTTCGTTTCTCATTTCATTTTAGAAGGCTTGGAACAACAGCTGAGAGGTCATAGCCTTTCTCCTTCCGCTGTGACAGTAACTTCTCTTTTTGTAAACATCGTTACTTTTACTTCAAGTGTATGAGTATTTGCCTGAATGTATATATGTAAATCACATCACATGAATGCTTGATGCCCTGGAAGACCAAAGAGCAGGCCAGGTCCCTGGAATTGTATTTATGAATGGGGTAAGCTACCATGTAGGTGCTGTGAACCAAATCCTGGTCTTGGCAAGAGTGCATAAGTGATCTTAGCTTATGAGACATCTCTCCAGGCCATAACTGACCACCTGATAACAAGCAATTTGTGAGAGAAGTGGCTTATTCAAGCCTGTGGTTTGAGATTGCAGTTCCTCATGGCAGAAAAGGTATGGCTGTGGCCATTTTGGAATGAGCATGCTGTTGCAGCTTGCCCACAGCAGGTCAGGACGCAGATAAGTCAGGAAGTATAGCAAAGCCAGGGTCCAAACCCTAGGTTCTCCCTAATGAGCAACCAATTTCCTTTAGATATACTTAATATCCTAAAAGTTGCACTGTTTTCTCTGAAAGGTGCTGCCACCTGGGGCCAAGTATTCAACCACGCGGCTTTCAGAGGACATTTTACACCTTATTATAGAATTCAACCCCTTGCCACCATGGGCTAATGGCCATTTCATAATGCAAAAAAAAAATTCTAATGTCGAATTTCCTAATAATTTTGAATAGCTTTAGTATGTTCCACGAGTGCATTGTTTTCTGAGACTCATGACAAACTCTAAGCTGTGAGCCTCTAGAAAACCAAGAAGTATACTACACACTATAGTGTCCCCTGGTTTAGAGTCAATGTTTCCATTTCAAAATGGAGGCATGGTGGCATAGCAAGGACCAAAGCAAAATCAAAACCCGGAAGTGTGGGTCAACAAACCCTGGAATGCGTGTTTGGCATCAAGGACTTCGATTGAGTGGTCTGCTTTGAATGGGCTTGCAGAGCGCCACTCCTCTGGCTTTTACTCTGGGAGCACATGGGAGCTCTTCATTTCCGTGTGGGGGCTCTGCTTGGTGCCTTCAGCGTCCTCTGAGAATGTCCGGTGTGTTTGGAATATTTAGAATTCTGGACTCTCCATTGCAGTTTAGGTTTGACCTTCACAGCCCAAGAAGCTCCACAGAGGAGATACGAACATTACTGACTTTAGCTACTTTCGACAACCTTTAAACACACCTCCAAGGCTTTTACCATATCCTTTTACTAGTGATCAGTGCAAAACTCCAAGTTTATCCTCAAGTGGGCCACTCTCCTAATTATAGATACTTTGTCCATGGCTTTATGCTCACTCAGGTTTTCTTTAACATACTATACATTTTTCCCCATATTTTTAGATTTTCTCACTGTAAAATGAAGAGCAATGATCACTAACCTGCTACAGCATGGATGCTACCCTCTGCCCAATAACTTAGTTCATAACTTTTGAATTCAGCCTCACTAAAATTTTCATGATGCGGTGCAAGATCCCAAATTTCTTGTCAGAATGAAATACAAATGGCTTCTACCTTAGCTCCTTTGGAGTCAGTTTTACTTTTGAAACCTCAGGAGCCCCATCTATACTGTTCAACTTTCTATCAGCATTCTGGTTTGCTGAATGATCATGATAATGGCTCATTTAATCCTCTTTATTACATTCTAGAACTTCTCTCACTCAGAGTTACAGATTTTTCTGCATTCCTACAGCAAACCAGTTCCACAAAGCGTAGGAACTGTATGGTCAGGTTCCTAGTGGGCCAAGAAGCAGAGATGGGACAGGAACTAGGTTTAAGCTATCACCCCCAACGTCTGCCCTATCAATACCTACTTTCTCTAGATATTCTCCACACCCAGAGATTCAACAATATCCCCCAAACAGAGCCACCCAATGGAGAAAAAGCATTGAAATATAGAAGCTTTTGTAAAACATTTTTAGCTATTCTATAATTGCTAATGGAGTCAATTTTACTTGGCAAAACTTGTCCAAGTCTATTTGGAAAATGAATCTTTTTCTGTTCAGAAAAATAATAAAATTAATTTTCCTGTCCAAAATTTGTTACTTTATTGCTGAATCTCAATAATTTATCTCAGAACAGTTCATGGAGGGATTAATTAATTAATAGTAGTATTGTTTTAAATATTTTTCTCTTTATAGACAGTTATAGCCATTTGTTAATAGGAACTCTTCTTTGAAAATGATTTTTTTGGGGGGGCTCCTTCCTACACTTAATGTCATAGGAACAACACACAAATTTGTAGTCGACAGAAGTCAGCATTTCATGTTCAGTAATGTGAAAACTGGAAATCATCAGCAGATTGAAAAGTTGCAAAATCAAGTTTCTAATAATCTTTGGATCACTGGGCATTCTGCATAACAATCCATAATATGGCTAGTGGTCAGTGTTCCATAGAACAACTGCTTTGAAATTAACTGGCGGGACTTTAGGTTTAGAGCTTTTATCCTTTGTTCATGGTGTTTGGGGACAGTCCAGATGTTAGTCCAGTTTCCAGTTCTTTATCATTAAGCCTGTAGATGCAATTAAAGGAGAATTCCTCAGCCTGAAGAAAATGAACTTGTTAAAATGACCCTGGCCGGACACATTATAAAACACAAGGAAAAGAAATGTTGAGGAAAAGAGAGCATCTGGGTTTTTTTCCTCTAGTATTGGGATTCCTCTTCCTATCTCAGTGCAGCATCTTGAAAACCTTTGTGACGAATGCACTCCATTTAAAGGCTACTGCTTTAGGGCAGTTGGTCCTGGTTAGTGGTCTTTTATATGACGCAGAGTGTTGAATAGGACAAAGAACTTTGAAAATTATCTCACTGTTCTATAAAATAGTAGAAGCCCATTATCCTATCCAACTTCACCCTTAAAACTATTGCCCATCTTCAGTCTTTACTTCTCCCCACCATCCATAAACTTTCTGCAACTTACTCAATTGAGATCAACTATTATTAGTGTCCATATACATGAGAAGATAACTTTGTTTTCTATGCCTGACATATTTTTCTAACATAATGTCTTCCATTTTCGTTCATGTTGCTGATGACCTAGTTTCATTCCATTTTATGGCTGAAAATATTCTGCTCCATCTTTACCAAAGGTCAGAAGACTCAAGCCCAGTCCTGCACCTTCATTTTAAAACAGAAGTTTTGGCCCAAGGAATGGATGCCTACAGGATACTTGGTCTAAGGTGTATTTGCTGTGTATCCTGTCCAAAACATCAGAATGCTTAACTGAGGAAATAGTGGCTTGATGTCTCAAGTATTGAAGCAAGTGATAGTTCTGTTTGTCCTTTGTGTCATGTTAAAGCAGTCTTTGCCTTCTTCTCCCCTTTTTGGATTAAGGTATATAAGCATATAGAAAATAAATTTGGTCACATTCAGTATATACTGAATAGCCCTCCTGCTTCCATCCTACGTCTCTGTATTTCTTTCATATCTCTGTTCCTCTTGCCTAACACTTCTGGTTAGCAGTATCATTTGTATTTTATTATTATTTTTTAAAGATTTATTTTATGTGTATGAGTGTTTGCCTATGTGTATATGTGTTTGCAATGTGTATGCATGGTTCCTGTAGAAGCCAAAAGAGAGCATCAGATACCCTGGAACTGAAGTTACAGACACACTTGAATTGCCCTATTGGTACTGGCAATTCATCCCAGGTCCCCTGCAAGAACAGCAAATGTTCTTAATGGCTAAGCCATCTCTCCAGCCCTGGAGATGAATTTATGAAATGTAGTTGATCAATCTTTATCAAGTGAGGAATTTAAGTTTATATAATAAAGATTATCATCAGTAATAAAGAAATATTCTTGTCATCTTCAAAAAAATTCTGGTTGTTTAAACGTCATATTCCCCAATAGTCCTTTTATTGTTTATCACTGTGATTTGGTAGTTTCTGTATTAATAGGGCTTACTTATTATCTTTTCTTTTTGTATCTTCTTTATTATTGAAGGTTGTTTTTTGTTTATAGATATAGGGTCTCCTCATGTAATGGAGGCTTGCCTGGAACTCTCTGCAGAGCTGAGGTTGACCTTGAACTTCTAATATTCATGCTTCTGCCTCCACCTCTCAGCTACTGGAATTACAAATATATGCCACCATTTCCCATTATGTTTGGGCCCTAAAGATGAAGACAAGAGACTTATAGATTCAAGGCAAGATCTCTGTTTCTAGAGCTACATCTCTAGAAGATACTGCTGAATCTTGCACTTTTTGAAAACCATGGTCATTATCAACTTAATTTATGTGTAAACCTCCCTTGAACATTTTCAGAACTAATTCTTTGTATTGGATATTAATAGTCTGTTAGTATACCTGGGGGAATCTGCTTTGAGTTGACTCATTTATGGGTACTTTTGGCTTCTTTGGCCTTGATATCTATACAATTCTCAAGACTTTGAATTTTTTTAGTGATTATTTCATTGAGTAGAACCCTGTGTTTTTTCCAGCAAAAACATGATTCAATTATTTGTGCTCTTGTATCTTAAGTGTCTCTAAAATCATGATTATAGTTTCTTTCAAGCTATTCACTAATTTCCTTATTTATTCCTTTGGTGGGTTGCTATCTTACTCTTTTGAAAGCGTTGACTTGTTTTAATTTTCATAATTCTCATATCACTCCAATAGTATTTGTAGCATTTGTTTTTCTTGTAGGTCATTTGCTATTACCAAGCTTTTGAAGTGGCTTTTGCAATAGATGACTTCTACTTGTCAAGGTGTTCTAGTATGGATGATTTGGGTTTGGCTTCCATGTGGGTACTTGAGTCTAGTGGACATGGAACACTTTTTATAGCTGAAATCAATATTGTCGAGGCCTATAGTTTTCTTCGTGGCCTGAACTTACAGGGATTGGGGCTGTAATGTCAGCTTGGACCCAACACTTTCAGGATGTGCATCCAGCTGTGGATATAAGTTGCATGTTAATTTCCTTTGTTCTGTAGGGATGAAGCTGCTTCTGTTGCCCAGTGGACCCACATTGGTGGAATATTGTGTATGAGGAAGTAGCCAGAACAACTTTAGTGCCTGAAGGCTTAACAGGTAGCTTGCTAGAACCTCTGTATAGGGTGAAGCTCATCAGATTAGTCTATCCAGCTGCTTTTTAGGGTTTAATGTAAGTGAAGCCACCTACTTGTCTTTCAGTTCTATAATAGTTGAACATCTGTTCAACTGTCTCTATAGTCTATAGCATTATGAGTGCTTCTGCCAGGCTGAGACCCCTAGAAAATGCTGTTATTACTACATTCTGAGGCAGTGGGTAGATAACCTACTAAGATGAGGCTTCTTAGTTAGGGCATTTTTTCATAGCCAAGCATGGGTTGGGCCATCTGCAAATTTTCTTTGGTGACTAAATGGTACTGTCAAGAGTGTGTATATATTTGTCTAAAATCTTCTAAAAATCTTTATTAGCCAAAATATTCAGGATCAGATGGCCAGATGCTCACTGGATTGTGCAGAACCCACTAGTTTTGACAGCTTGAGCCATCAGATCCTGGTGACTGAGATATCAAGGTAGAACCGCTCAGCAAGAGTCTGGGCCAAATAAAGGTTTAATAATATAGCTTAGGGTTTATCTTTGATCAGTAAAGAGCTGTAACCTGGCTATCTTAACTGGGCTGAGGGCCTAGGAAGGCTGTGGACTCCTCAGGTGTCTTTGGTGTCAGTGGGAACTTCTGAGTTCTTTTTCTCTCTTCCATCTTCATTAAAGTCCTTCTTGGGTTGATTCTTAGAGATGCAATAGTATATGCTTCATCTTAGTTCCCTTGTTTGTGCAGTCATTGTAGCACTAACCACAAAGATTATATATATGTGTGTGCATATATAATCAACTTATTAAAGTATGCTATGGAAAAAGCAGATTCACTAATGCAGGACAGGTATGACCAGTTGCAAGGTCCTTCCATTCTGCCCAGGGGAACCAGGAACCAGCTACACTGATCCTGTCTTCACTACCAAAGAGAGCAAGCAACCTCCTTTTAAGAGATCACATCTGCAGACAAGAAACCAAACCCTAAGGCTGAGGCTGGTATCCCAGAACTGTGGATAGAATGAATTCCCACAAGTCAACCTGTATCTCTATATTTTATAGCATCTCTATACATCCCTACTACATTCCACCAAGCCAGTAAAGTAATTGCTTCTCACTCTTTGTTTTCTACTTTGTTGTATTGGGTATGTTTAGTCAAACTTATAGATATCACTCAAGATTAGAAACGTTCAATATTATGTGAAAATTATGCAAATACACTGGGACATAGACAATGGTAGGGAAACACATGAATCAGTTTATATTTATATCCTCTACTTTCAAATTTTACCATCGTAAAAATTTAAACAGCCAGGTGGTATAACAATGCTGTGAGTTAAAATTTATAGGCAATTGGTCGTTTTCTTGTTGAGACATCCATCTCATGGCATTAAGTGAACAAAGAATTATGTTGCCCCATGTGTTTGGATTTGTGGTTTAATTGCCCTAAATAGGCTAAAGTACACCACTGCCTTCAGACGGGAACTCAACAAATATTTCTTACAACATCAACTCTTAGTGGGTTGCAGAACTGTTATCTCCTAGACATTCTATCAGATAATGTTCCATGGAGCACACTTGAAAAAATAATTACCCTTAGGGGTCATGTTTTCAAGACAGCTCTTGGGAAGATGAGGTTTTGGAGAATAATTCTTGAGTTTTCTCTTTAGGGCTCATCTAGAAGCTAGAAGGCATACTTAAAATTAAAAAAAAAAGCAACAAACCCACATCACTTAAAAATGAGGCAATTGTTTAATTAATTTCTCAAAAATTAGTGTTTAAATGAGGACAGAATTAAAATACTTTTCCCAGGTAAACATAGAAAATAGGGAGAAAGTGAGAGCGAGGTTTCTATCTCTCTTCAAACAGACCACAAGGAGCTCTTATTGTCTTCAATGTTAAAAGGGAAGCAGAGCCTCTACGGTACCTCTAGATTTTGAAGTTTTGAAATAAAATGCTGTAGGACTTAGAACACACTGCTGTGTTTTGGGCATGAGCATAAGCAACCTCAGATGAGTCCTCTGGTCAGAGAGATTAGCTCATGAGATGTGAGTAGACAACTAACAGCGGGCCACATGTGAGCTGACATATGGCACCCTCCAAGTCTTAAGGACAAAGTTACATCAGAGCTGGTGACAAGATTTGAATCATGAAATATGAGTTATTCAAGTTAATAGCCACATCTTGGTGATATTGAGGCAATCCAAATCTTTCATAGATGCTCTGTCAGCATGACAGTCTGATTTTGAGACAGAATATGACTGTATAGTCCAGGCCGCCTTGAAAATTGCTATGTAGCCTAGCCTGGTCTAGAACTCACAACCCTCCTGGGCACTAGAATTGTGCATATAAGCTATTATAATCAGCAAGATGAGAATCTGTATATTTTAAAGTATTTAAACATTACCATAATTTTTGAAGATGAATTGGCTAGAGAGTTTCTGAATTACAGAGAGATTTGGCTTTGAATTTTGGCTCTGACACATCCTGGCCATGATAGCAGACATGTTGATCTAAGTTCCTTTTGTATCTATTTTCCTCACTTAGAAGAAGGTTTTTTGTTTGATGGGGAATTCAAGAAAGATCCCATGGCTAAAAGCATCAAGTATACCACAGACATTCAGTAACCATTGGCTCCCTTCCCTCCTCCAAACGATGGTGTTAGTGATCCAAAGATGACTGATTTATAGTGTAAGCAAAATGATATGTCTTTCTTGCTCATCCTGCCAAAGTCAGGAAGGACTTTTGAAAGGTCAGCCAGTGTGCAGAATGGAATTATACTACATTTGGAAGAGAATCACAAACGTAAGGCAGAGTCGGATGAGATCAAAGAACATTTATTATTTAGAATTATTTTAATTAAACCCAGGAAAGATCATTCTTTGACATGGCAGCAGAAAATGTAATACACAAACCTAAACCTATCAGGACTGAGCTCTCTATCTGGGTAACTGAGAATCAGGGGAAGCCAGTGTACAGAAAGAGAGAGGGAATAATTAGATAAAGTGGACAAGCAAAATGGAGCAGTTGGCATGGTGAGCAAGCCTGAAGTTCTATCTGTTGCTGAACATCCAGTGTGTTCTAGTCTAGTTACATAAGCAGACCATATACCATCACAGCAAAGTATTTATATTTGTGGGAGGGAGGAGAGAGAAAAAAGAGGAGAGAAGTATATGTGTGTGTGGGTACATGTGGAAGAGCAAGCTGACTGGTGAAGGAGGTCCAGGGATCCTTCTGTCCCTGACTCCAAGTGCTGAGGTTTCAGATGCATGCCCCCACATTCGACATTTTATATGGTATCTTAGGAAGGTTACTATTGTGACAAAACACCACAACCAAAGGCAAGTAGGGAAGAAATAGGTTTATTTGGCTTATGTTTCTTCATCACTGTTCATCGTTGAGAGAAGTCAGAACAGGAACTCAAACAGGGTAGGAAACTGGAGGTAGAAGCTGATGCAGAGGCCATGGAGAAGCTGATGGAGGAGTACTGTTTTGTGGCTTGCTTTCATGGCTCACTCAGCCTGATTTCTTATAGGGCACAGGACCACCAGCACAGTGATGGTATGATCCTCATTAGGTTGGATTCTCCCACATCAATCAGTAATTAAGAAAGTTTCCTTCAGCCTTTTCTACCGCTCAGTTTTACGTAAGTATTTTCTCAGTTGAGATTTCCATCTCTCAAATGGCTCTAGCCTGTGTCAAGTTGACATAAAACTATACAGTACACATGGGTACTGGGGATTTTTATTTGAGACCACATACTTACCTTGAAGACACTTCACTGAATAAACATCTACTCAACCCTCAATATTTTGTCTTTCAGGGTTAGTATAAGTGAGTTTTTAATATTCATAATTAACAAAAGTAAAGTGGAAGAACTTAAGCAGTTATAAGGAGCAATAGTATGTAGAATAGTTTAACTGTTTACTCACTCTGATTCTTAACTTTGTGAAAATAGAAATTTTTAAGAAGAATAGATATGACTATGCTCTGGGACACCTACTGCCAATATTTGTATTCTTTATCTTCAAAGGGA
The DNA here is from genome assembly GCF_018167655.1 of Microtus oregoni. Lineage (NCBI taxonomy): Eukaryota > Metazoa > Chordata > Mammalia > Rodentia > Cricetidae > Microtus > Microtus oregoni. The sequence continues at coordinate 25,108,329 of NW_024543060.1, forward strand.
ATAATTTCATGTGTTTCATTATATATATTTGATTTCTTTATTTTATTATATTAAATGCGACTGTTTTCACATAAATTGATAATGTATTTTGAAAATGTCCAACATATTTCCACCCCATCTCTTGTTCTTCATGCCAATTGGTCCAAATTGTTTGCTAATTTTCCTTTCCACTTTTGCGTTATTTGTACATTTATTTATTTTAATGAATCTAAAACCCACAGATGAGAGAAAAGATTTTACAGAAGGGCTATTACACAAAGGTTTTCTATAAGCAAAAACATCTGAACATAATGTCATTATAAATATCATTCTCCACTTAAAATTTCATGAGGTGTTTTCTTAGCAAATTACTAGTGAGTAGCCTTTACAAAGCAAGAAACATTTTCTTTACCACCTGGCAGTGGCAGCTTTAGGGGCAGGACTTGGCAGAACAAGAGGGAAAGTAGACAAGCGAATGCTTAGTCAGAATGGATTTTACTGGACCAGGAGGTGGAGAGGCAAGTCAGTGAACCTGATTTTCAGTTGACTCCGAGTCTTTGTTAATTTCCAGCTTACAGGGAGTTTACAAGCTTCACTTTTGAGAAGGAATAGTAGAAGCTTCTGTGCTGAAGGCACTGGGCTTTCCCTGCTCCCACTGCCAGCTCTGTAGGAAGCCTGCGCCTGTGGGGTATTCCAGGTCACAGGCAGCGTGGAGGCTTCTCCAAGCGCCACAGCTGTTCTGCACTAGCAGACAAATCAAGCGCCACGAACCGGCCCTGCCTTGCAGACTTGGGACAAAAGTCACGCAATATCTCTTCTACATGCTGTCTGTTGTCCAACTGCTGGCTGTCCCCCAACTCATTTTCCCATCTCAGCATGAGCATAGGAACTTAAACATTTCAAGGGAGTGAGATCTGACATGAAGTGTTTTATTAGAGGATGAGAGGAAAAACGTCAAATCAGAGCAAAAGCAAAAGGATATTTTTTAAAAGAGTAAGATTAAAAAAAAAATAAAGGAAAAGTTCCCTAGCTAAGTTATCTTCAAATGGCCACAAAAAGAAAGCTTAAATGGTTTTACTTTTAAGCTATACAAAAATTTAAATAGAGTGAGGGGAGCTTGATATTTCAGGTGAGGATGGAGTGTGCCCCAGAGTGTCTGAAGTTGCTTACAGTCATGAAGATGGTTGCTATAAGATGACTTTTTTTCAGAGACCACATTTTGATTTTCTGATTTTTTTCAAACGAGCCTTTAGATCATTCTAACATTTACATTAAAATATGAAACTGTTGTTTTGGTGATGAATTTATGTTTTCTTTTGGGGATTCACTTATTCCACTCATTTCCTCACTCGTTATTATAAACAAGTCATCATTTTCTAGATACACACGACAAAGCAAGTGAGCACACACAATATCTTTGTTCTTCAATGCTTACATCGAAGAAGACAAATGATAGTTAAAAAAGACAAGTGCTGAGTGATTTTTTTGCAGAATTGCAGTTGATCAATACAATGCATTCATTCTATGACTAATGCACGCAATATTTCTTCTCTGATTGGGCGACATAAATCAAGTTCCAAGTCAAGGAAAAGAACAACCTGTGTAAAGAGGTTGGGTAGTATTCTACACGTAGGGTAGCACAGACTCTAAAACAGAGTCTGGTTGTGCTAAGAGAACAGTAAGAGGTAGGAACAAGGTGGGTGAATAAAGCATGTGCGACCATGAGGCATAGACATAGGCAAGGACCAAAGAGGCAGATAAATCTGTAATTCATTCTAGTGCAATTGGAATTCGTTGATGGGCTACAAACAGAATGATGAGATGATCTGAGTCGTATTACTGTATTTTAGAAATCACTCATTCTTCAGTGGGTGGATTACAGAGCAAGGAAATGGAAATCAGTTTAGAAGCTCTTTACTATTTCAGCTAATAGATAATGATGGCATGGTCTACTGGGTTGGTGGGAAGTAGAGTCTGTTCTTGGGTTCAAGACACACCCTTGGAATTGATACATTCTGTAAATGTAGAAGATTCTATCTCTGTGCACTTGCACATATATTATAAAACTGTGCCCTGAGGTGGGTACTGGTAAGAGATAAAGATATTGAACTTTCAATTTGAATAAATACAGAGCTATGGCATCATGTATTGAGAATGGGAAGATAAGAGAAATAATTTTCTTGGAAGCAGGTAGTAAGAAAGCTAACATTTTAATCTAGTTTAGAAAAAATAAGAATATACAAAGAGAAAATATGAGACATAGTAGGATAGACTCTTCAAAATATAATCAAGGACACATGCACATATGTAAACTATTCAGCTTTGGAAAGAATATTGGACACTGCATATGTGGAATCATACAGAGGTTAAGTGAGACCCAGTGAAGGTCAGTGAAGATATGGTAGCAAAAGCAGGAACTGGAATTACAGCAATATGCAGGAATTATATTGAGAGGTGGAGGGAAGTCATATATTACATAACTACAGTAGTTAGGGAAATATAAGTATTTGTTAACATGAGATTGAGTCTGAGGTCATCGCAGGCTTTGGAATATTGGAAATTAGCACTTCCAGCTGAACTTACCTCTTTGTCTTGTAGCATTATGGTAAAACTGTGCTTCCACTCATGTGTTAGGAAAAAATATAAAGACTAACATAAATTACATCAACTTAAGGAATTTGACGGAAAAAGAAAAGCAGTTGGAAGTAATTAAGTTAAATCAAAAAATATTTAATTAAAAAGTTAAATCAAAAATCTTTAATTAAAAAGGAAAACTAAGGCAAATGTATTCATTAATAATATTAAAGAAATAAACATGGAAAATGGGGGAACAAATGGCCAATACTGGGGAAGAAAAACTGCAATAACTACAGATATCATGGTTGTTAAGAAGATACTGAGGTGATCTGAATAGCTTTTTTGTCATAAATTTCCAAATTTAGGTGAAATGAAGTAATAAATGTAAGAAAGAATACAGTAGTGTTCATAACTGTTAAAGATACCACATAATTTAAAAATAGTTTCTAAATAATACTTATAGACGGTAAGACAATGAAAGTGCTCTCAGTGCATTTAAGAACATGCAGAGCTCATTCACACTGCTTTCCTTCAGTCCTAACTATACTTAGTCTTGTACAGCCTGGCAATGAGAGAAGCAATTCAATTAAGGATTGGGGTAGGATAAACAAAACTTTCATTATTTCAGATTAAATTACTAAGCACATAGTAATTGTAGAGTTACTCACAAATTACTAGAAACATTAAGGTAACTTGGCAAGATCTCGCTATAGGCCACTTGCTATAAATCAATCGCATTTCTGAAGCAGTCATAAGATACCATGCAGCATATTAAAAAACAAGGGGGATTTCACAAAAATTTACCCTGAGCAGAAGTAGCAGTTGCTAGTTAGTTGGAGCAGCAGGTGGTGGAGAGTCATCTTCAGAATGGACTTAAGCATGGAGCCATCCAAGGCGAGGGTAAGTGCCAAGAAAGACCAAACCATGAAGTGTTCATTCTTAAGTTTTCTTAAACTTATTCAGATAAACCCCTTGATTTCCAAAGCACAATGCTGTGGATTGAGTAGAAAGTGTCTTTCACAGGTTCCAGTATAAGAATGCTTCCTTTCCAGTGAAGTACTATTTGGGCAGACTGTGGAACACAGGGAGAGATTAGGCAGAGCCGGAGGAAGTGTGTTGCTGGGGACAGGCACATTGTAAGGTAACTCTCCCTATAGTGCTTTGTGTTTCTTGGCCCACTATAAAGTGAACTGAACTATTCAAGGCCTTCTCTGCAGTGATGGAGCAAGCCTTCTGAAGTTGAGTCAAATTTCCCCATCTCCCTAAGCTGTTTTCTGCCAAGTGGTTAGTTCACTCTATGTATCAAGAGTTGCTTAAGTATTCTTAAAACTTCTTTCTACCTGGAACACGCTCTTTTACACCAATTTTCAACTCAACGAAGTTATACACATTTCCTCGCATGCCACAAAGGATGTTGTAGCATTTCATAAAAGCATTTTGAAACCTTCTTCCAAGTTACTAACAACTTCAGAAGCTGAGCTTTTGTTAGCTTTCAAACAGAAACTCCTTATGTAGCCTAGACTATCCTCAGACTTTAGTCCTTCTGCTTCTGTATCCTGATTGCTGGAATTGCAAGTACGCATCACCATAGATTGTCTAGTTTAGTACCAAGTTTTTATATGGTACTAAATTATAGTTTAACGGAATCGTGCATCACTAGAGACTAAATAATTTATTCTCAAAACCAGCACTAACTTTCTGAAGAACTAATGTTTTCCCCCCTTTATAAGTATGTTACACAATTAGTGGGTAGACTAGTCACAGAAACTGCTTATTTTAAATTTTCTCATATTGCTTTTGAAGAATTTTCTATTTTTCTGCCTTTAGTGGCAATGCTCTGCATGCAAAACAGTGTGCAATTTATTTGGATGATATACTGTAAACGTATCTGCATATGCATGCAGAGACAATGGCAGTCTGTAATGACTTCCACCTGGCCCACAGCAATTACAAACTCCTTTGGATTCAGAAATGTTAATATGTCAAAAAAGTCACGTCTTGAGCCAAAAGGACATTTATTTGCTGTCAAAGTTCTTGCTTCTACTGCAAATATAAGAAAAATTAGAACAGAAAACCTGTATTGATTTTGTATTTCTCTGTTTATATAAGATACTTTGTAATACAGAAATGTGTGTAGCAAAGAAGAATACACTAATTTTCTTAGCTTTCCTTATGGCTACAGTGGATGTGTGGTTCTGTCCATGAAGATGCAAATTGATTTCTGCAGGGGTTTTCTGTAAAATATTTTGCTTCCCTCAACCTCAGCCTCATTTTCTCTCCTACAGACCATTGTATAAATTCCACTTTAATCCACTGCATCATTGGAAGATCTTGTGTTTGCATTCCAAAGGTATCTGTATATCTGGGAAAACTAATTCCTCTATACTGCCATGTCTCTGAGTGTTAATACAACTGGAACTGTAAAGTTTTCTTTGTTGGATGAGGGCTATGTGCAGGAGTTTGCACATAATGATAAAATTCAGAATGGTTTCGACAAACTTATATGTTCAGCAACTGCCAATCATCTTTTGATTTTGAAAGAGAAATTCACTTTTGATCTGAAATATCTTTTCCTTTGTAGCTACATATTTATTAATAATCCTTGCCATTCAAAAGTTATGTTATGGCCTTTTGTATTTTTTTCTTGGTGCGGTGGTGCTGCTGGTGTGTGTGTACACACGTGCAATGAATGTGGATGTGTGAGTGTGTATATAGGAGCATTGTGGAGGTCACAAGTGGACTCTGGCTGTCTTTATCTATGTTTTGCCTCTTACCGACTGACTTTACTGACTGGCCATCAAACTCTAGGGATCTGCCTGTCTCCATTACCCCTGTAGTTATAGATATTCATGACCATGACAACCTGACTTTTTACATAGGTGCAGGGGATCCATCCTCAGTCCTCTGGCATCCATAGCAGGCATTGAACTTGGCATCTCCGTAAACCCTGTTTTTTTCTTGAACATGAGCATGTACTGGGCTTAGTTCCTTCTTTATAAGATCTGCTATTCCCCACCTCCTTTGGGATATTTTACTTCACCAACTGATAGTTTGCAGATTCTTCAGATTTTCATCTGGTTCAGTTACCTAACTCCTGTAACTGGATATCTTCATACTTGCCTGTCACAATCATACACACATCTACTAGAAACATTGGATTAACAATTTGCTGAGTTGTTTTATATATCTTATTTTTTTGAGAATTTCAGATATGAGTACATTGCATTTACATAATTTCCACCCCTACATTTTCCTACTCCAAGTCCTCTCTTATGTTCTCCAATCATCTCTTCTGACTATTGTGTTGGACTGGGTCAGACAATCATATTGTTGATATGTTATCCAAAACCCATGTTATATCTAGAAGACACTATCTTGAAATATAATACCTGATCCTCTGTTTTTTTTTTTTTTTTTTTTTTTTTTTTTTTACAATCTCTCAGCCCCTTCTTCTATTATTTTTCCTAAGCCTTAGGTATAGCAATTGGATTGCAGATTGTCTTGGTTATTGGTCTATTTCTGTGAAGAGACAAAGCAACTCTAATGAAAAGAAAGTATTTAACTGGCACTTGCTTACAGTTTCAGAGGTTTAGTCTATTCATTGTGGGGAGGATGGGAGCAAGCAGGCAGACATGTTGCTGGAGAAGGAGCTGAGAGTTCTTCATCTGGATTCTCAGACAACAGAAAAAGAAAGGCACTGGGCCTGGCTTAGGATTTTGACGTTTCAAAGCCCACCCTCCAGTGACACACTTCCTCCAACAAGGCCATCTCCACACTAACAAGCTCACACCTTCTAATCCTTCTTAAGTAGAGCCACTGCCTGTTGACTAAGCATGCAATAAAAGTGCTGTGAAAATTACAAAAGAAGAAAAGTAATCAGACAACTGATTTACAGCTGTATAGCCTATAAACCACGACTGACCTAGAAAAATATATCACAATAATGATACTAATATCCAGTGGTGTAAAAAAACTTTCCAATTGCTTTATAATTCTTTTTTATGGTTTATTTAACTTTATTTTATGTGCATTGGTGTGAAGGTATCAGATTCCCTGCAATTGGATCTTTAGAAAGTTGTGAGCTGCCATGTGGGTGCTGGGAATTGAACCTGGGTCCTCTGGAAGAGCAGTCAGTGCTCTTAACCACTGAGCCATTTCTGCAGCCCCTGCTTTATAATTCTTAAATTCATTGGATATTGCTTATTTAATTGCAAATAATTGTTTTCTGTGATGTTTATTTCAAACTTAATAATACATAAAAAGCAAGAAATTGACTCATACTAATTGGCTTTTTCTGGTTGCCCAGGCATGCGTGATGTTGGAGTGACTTGACTAGGGCCACGAGGAATAAAGAAATAACAGACATATACAGAAAGTCTGGAAACAGGTAGGGTTGCCCTTTTATGAAGAAACCACAGCATTCTGGGAGTTGCACCCTAATTATATACTGCTGAACTAGGAGACCAGTTAGTTGTCTCCATAAGAGGTCTCTGAAAGAGACCAGTGTCAGGCCACAGTCATTCAGGAGGCATAGATTCCCTTCACACAGTATCAACCTCCATACTTTGACCAGGGAAAAGATTTGTCATTCCCCTGATGCTGACAGGGGGAAAGTCTTGCATTCCCACGGATCTGAGGCACTGGGTCCTCGATAGAGCTGTACTCATCTCATGAATGGTTATTCATACAGGTGTTCACACTCACTTCCACAAGTGGTAGACAGAGATAATTACAATGCCTCAATATAAGATTATAAAAGTGAGTAAGATTCAGAAAATAACTACTTGAGAGAAGTTTGAGACAAATGTCACCAAAGAAGAACAACCAGGTGTTCACTCTTAAATGAAGTTCCACAAAACAGAGATCAAGATTCTGTCATAGATAAAACAGATGCCATTCCCTTCAGGTCACAGAAGATCAATACATTCACAACAATTTTCACTGCTCTTCTATGATCCAGAAACAAATTCATGCTGTGTAAGTCTTCTAATTGAAGTCCCCAGGCAAAGATAAAGATACAATAGTATTTGTTTCAGTTTGTTGGAGTTTTGGGATTTTGAAGGTTTCTTGATTGTCATTGAATTAGTATTCCATATTAATCCTATTTTCCTAGAGAATCTAAAATAAATTTCTAAAAATCCCTTTGATGTTATTCTAATATTATTTCCTGTGGACAAAATAAGAAAATTGATTGAGATGCTAGTAATAGATTTAAATAAATAGATATAGGTCATAGAGAATATTCATAAGAAGAAGAATTTGAAAATTTTAAATGTTTATAAACATTTTTAAAGAATCAAAATGAAATGGAAAAATGATTTGCTGAACTTACTAGTACATAAAAGAGTTTGGGCTTTTCAAATATCTAAACAATATATGAATATGTAACATATCAAGAATCCTAGAGTTTCTTCTGTTGGTTTTCATATCTTATTTTATTAGGGTCCTTTTGTGTGGAAAAAGAGAACTATGCATTTTCTTGTCAGGGCTTTGAGATAAAGATTAAATGATTTGAATCATGGGGAAGAATGATTGCTGGCTCACAGTAGAGGAGAGTCTCACAGAACCTGTCTCAAATGAATTGAAATACATAGGCTTCAAGTTCAGTCAAATTCATAAATAACAAGCTAGGACACTGAGAAGTTCTAGTTAGCTCTATCCTAACCCAGATCCCATCTGTTATTTAACAAGCTATAATCCCCAATCTATTATTTTACATAAGTGGCTAGAAAAAAGAAGGGAAAGGTCAAAGCTCTCCTTAGAGCAGCTAAGGCTGTGTGGCAGTGATTAATTTCTGCATATCAGCAGGAATAGGTTAGTGTTCACCCTCATGGAAGGAACTAATGAAAGAACTCACCAACAAAGCAAGTCAGCAGGCTCCTTCCTAGGAAAAGAAGAGGGCTTTTGAAGCTTGAAAAGATTCACAAGACAGGGTGGGAAATCAAATGTGATACAAGTTGAGAGATTCCTGGCTGCCTGTCTACCTTACCTGAGGACATATCAACAACTTTGAAACCATAACAATAATGAGAAATCATATTTAAAACCATATTTCTTGCCTTCATACTACATATATTGTCTGTTATTGTTACAATTTCAGTCCAGAAAAGAAGTGCTGGGATGTGCTTGCCTAAGATAGGTATGGGCTGATATTTAATCACCATGAATATGTCAATGATTCAATTAATCTGTTAATCAATCAATCTCTAGTTTAGAAAAGGGTGTCTAGATTAGCCTGCCTTTCAGCTAGATCGTTTGTTCCCTAAGGAGATGCTTTCACTTTTAAAACATATCACCTGAGACAGTACTAAATTTTTCCAAGAGAAAAACTAGAAGGGATTTTCAGGGTTAGGAAACAAATTTTCCCATTAAACCTTACATGAGAATTGACTAAAATTTAATTAAAAATTAATTGAATTTTAAGAAATAAATGTATCAGTTTTCACAATTTTCTGTCCTTATCCTATTTGAATTATTTTAGTTTGATTTCTTTTAATGCTAATCTTCTCAACAATGTGAAATATATATATATATGTATATATTACTGTACATGTATATGTGTGTGTGTGTTTAAAGACCCATACATTTATAATTTTACAAAATTAATTTTGGCCTTTGAACCCTATTCTCTAATCATAACACTCAGCAGTCTTTTTGTAAGGAACATTTTATCTTAGTTAGTAATTTAGAGGTCTTGAATAATCTCAGTACATTGCAAGGTTTGTTCACAGTAATTATAGGCTCAAAACATACTAATTATTTCTCCAGAACACTATTTGAACTCAAAGTAAACATAACGTACTTTTAAATTTCATTGCAAATGAATAATGTTAAAAAGAAAGATATTAGAAAGCATAGGGATACACCAACTAAACTGCCACCTAAAAATTATAAAGTATTTTTATATTTTGTTCCCTGATTTAATTATTACTCAATATTAATTTGTCAGAATTTGATCATAGATGTAAGTGATAAATTAAAATATGCCATCATTGGGATAAAAATTGGAGTAACTGTCTCTTAAAACCCTAGGTAACTTCATGGTATGTTGCTGTGAATAATCCTTCTGTCTACTGCGAAGATGTGTTTTTCTCACTGTTAATAAAAAAAACTAATTGGCCAATGGTAAGCAGAATTTTCAGGGCAGAGAGAATGCTGGCAAGAAGAAGAGCAGAGTTAGAGGGGTAGCCAGCAAGATCAAGTTGTTATTGGTCATAGTCAGAGAAAAAAATTACACAAGAATTAAATTCAGAGATCTCTTTCTAAAAGAAAAAGGGGGATATGATAGAGAAATTATGAGATGAAAGGGTACAATATTTAATATTCTTTGATCCAAAAAACAACTATTAATTTTAAAGTATTTTACATTGATATAAATTTTGGTTTATTGATAAAAATTTATAATTAATTTGTTATTTTTTGTATGTGTTTCTACTATTGTTTGGGGTACTATGTTTATGAAACTCTTTTAAAAATGTAACACATAATTAAAAATACAGGTTAGTAGTTAGTCATCTATAATAGTCGAACTTATAGTCATGTTGTGGTGTGGGAAAATTGTATTCTGTCAATTATAGTTTAAATGAATGCTGATTGGTCAGTAGCCAGGCAGGAAGTATAGGTGAGACAACCAGATAGGAAATAGAGGTGGGTCAATGAGAACAGGAGTATTCTGGGAAGAAGGAAGCTCTTTCAGCAGTTGTGAGCCCATCACAGAAGAAGCAAGATGTGAGACTGTCTCGCTGAAAAAGGTACTGTGCCATGCGGCTAGCATGGACAAGAAAAATGGGCTAATATAAGTTATGAGTTAATAAGAAGCCTGAGCTAATGGGCCAAACAATTTATAACTAATGTAGACCTCTGTGTGATTTCTTTGGGACTTAACGACTGCAGGAATCGAGCAGGACAGAAACCCTGACAACAATGTTGGGAATGTTTCCAAGGTCATACACAGATATATTTAGGTAGATATAGGCTCTTCAAACACATAAGACCTAGCGGTTATGGCATTTAATATGTTTAATAACCTAAGGCTTTTTATGACAATAAGACATGTCTGCTTCTGACAGTACCATTCTACTTCAGAGAAGATGATAGGAATCAAGTATGGGGTTTCTTTGTGGCAAAAGTTAGCCACAGGGCAAGAAACTTCCCTTGTTTCGACTGTTGAAAGTATGCTGCCCAAATTTGACAAGCAGGACACAAAGAAAACTACTGTTAATCTTTGCAAAACAAGGTAGGGAAGTTATTCAAAATTCCTGCTTCACAGAAAAGTCTATCAGATAACCTAGGCCTGTAAGCCAAAGATGTATATCCCAACACTGCAATGGAACCTTGGTGACTGTTCAGGCAGCTAGTTCTTTTTGTCATCTCTTAATTTTGTAAGTCACTTGTTATATGCTTCCTGTTTGCATGGGTAATATTATATCCTTCTCTGGACTTTTATTGAGTTGAAGACTAGATATAGTTCTTTTAATCATGTTAGAAAGTAAATTAGGTACAAAACTCAGGACTCTACAAGAAAGGATAGCTGATGGGCTATTTTCCCTATTTTGCCAAATACAAATGGACTGGATATTATAACTATAATTCTTACTTGATAACTGTTTGTATATAATTTATTACGTTAAAAGTTAAAACTTTCCCTTTTAATTAGATGAGAAGGGGAAATTATATGGAGTAAAATTACTGTACATGGTGAAGACCTATTGCTCTTTTTGTTAATCAAAAGCTGATTGGCTGATGGCTGGGTAGGATTTTGGGGGCAGAGAGAATGCTAGGAAGAAGAAGGGCAGAGTCAGAGGAGTCATAAGCAAGACACAGAGAAATGTGGATATAAACATGCCGCATTGAGATAAGGTACCGAGCCATGTGGCAGAGGGTTGATAAGAAATATGGGCTAATTTAAATGTAAGAATTAGTAATAAGCCTGAGCTATCAACTGAGCATTTATAAATAATAGTAAGTCTCTGAATGGTTATAGGCAAGCAGCTGCTGAGACACAGAGAAACTCTACCTACAGTCTTTACATTGTGTTTTATTCCAGTCATTGGAATAATTAGAATGAAGCATTTTGGATACATCCTAATAGATTTGTAGTTGTTCCTTACCTCTTCTCTCTTAAAAAGTATTAGAAATCTAGCTAATGCATAATATGTTTCATGAAGATAATCAGAAATTATGCTCAGAATCCCCTACTCTATTAAAGCAGGGATCTATTGAAGGCTTTAGAAGTGGTTGAATCAATGATCACATCAGGTCTAGAGATGTAGAGATACTGTTTCTATTAGAGTTTCTATAAACATTAGGCAAATTAGTCACTTTAGTAGTAAATGAGTTGCATTTTCATTTTTTAATTCTTTAGAAAAAGTTATTTTATTTTTTAGGTAATAAACTTTTCCTTCCTTGTTTCTGTAAGTTGTGGTGCATCTTTAAGCACTGAAAAGCCATGTCAGCCTTGGTAATGGTAGAAAATTTGCTTAGGCTTTTCTCAAATAGTGAGCACCAGTATTGCAAACTCTTAATTCTTGTGCAGAATTGTTCTGTATGAGGTATAGCCACTGGTTGTTGAATGTTTAAAAATGGAAACAAGTTTTCAATTTTCATCTTTTTGCACCAATGAGCTCTACTGTTTCAGTGAATCTATCTATCTATCTATCTATCTATCTATCTATCTATCATCCATCTATCAACCAATCTATCTATCTACACACACACACACACACACACACATATATCTTTGCTGACATATATCATAAATTATCTACATTGTTTTGATGAGATATAGTAGTTAAATATATTATGCTTTCATTCAAGAATAATGGGTGGCTTTTATTCTTTCATCTTCCTATTTTGCTGATTTTTCATATCACAGGTTAGTAATATTTTATGTTACATCTACTCTTCTTCTTCCTTCCCCAATCCATCCCTTCTCTGTCAATTTCTCACATATTCTTGACCCATTATCTAATTTTATATTTTATATATACACACATATTCTGTAGAGTCCATTTAGTGTTGCTAACATATACATGTGTTTAGGATGACAACTTTATATTTGATTGCTTATAATGAAGCTTTTGTCTGGAGAAACTTCCTGACCCTTCAGCACCATTCACACTAGCCTGTCCACTGGTGTGGTAATTTTGTTGGTCTTATTTCAGCAATCATATTGTTGAGATTTCAAACAGTAGAGTAAAGTAGCCCTGTTGGTGCCAAAAGACACTATCACATTGTAATAATTCTCTTATAATATTTATGCCATGCCTTCTGCAGTGTTCCTTAAAGTTTATGTAAAAGGGTTGAGCTATAGATCTACCATTTGTGGCTGGGCCCACAGTCACTTATTCTCTGTATTTTGACAAGTTTTGAATCCCTGTAATTGCCTTTATCTGATGTGAAAGAAGTTTCTTTGGTGGAGGGGCAGAAGTATGAATTAACTCTGGGTGTTAAGGTAAGTGTTTAGAATACTGTATTATATTGATTTGTAAAAATGATGCTATTAGTTTTTCCTCTAGGGTAAATGACCTCTCCAACCTGCTTATTTATTTAATAATATTAACAATAGCTTATTTATTCAATCGGATTTATTGATATCTCTCATATGCTTAAAATATTTTAAGGCATTAATAATGTATGGTTTCTAAATTGATTTTCAATTTTTTGGCATCTCTCCATTGTTTTAAATACATATATTGTTCTAGTATGCTATCTACTTATTAAACTGCCAGATTTTATTTGCATGATATTTTATCTGACACTTATATCTGTATGAATTTTTTTTAATGAAATTGCTTCATAGTTTTTAACCCTGTGGCATATTTGCTATGTTTGATTATCAAAGCTATCTTATCTCTATAACATGATTTGAGAAGTATTCCTTCTTTCATTGTTAGGCAATATCATTTTTTTGGTGTGAGATTTTGCTTCTGGGTAATATGTATACATCAAAGGCAGTCTATTGTTTTGCTTTTCTCTCCAAAGACTCAATATGAATTATTTATGTACTGAAAAATAAATGCTTGACTTGGAGAATTACCAAAGGGTTAACATCTTACCTAGACTTTTTTTCTTTTTTTCCTATTCTTTTACATTATAACAATCAAATTTGAAAACTATAATGACTTTTGTTAATTTCAGAATTTAAATATGTAAATGTTGAATATTCGCGGCAACATTTTTCCTCTTACAAGCCTCTTGGGTTCCTTCAAAGGACTCATCACACATATGCTGGTTAAGTTTAGAAATGTATTTCTCTTAAGTCCCTTTAAATTGTTGCTCTTTAAGCTAAGATTACTGGTTCACAACCTTTTGACCTGTCTATATTGGGACTGTTTAACTGCAAGGTCAAAATGAACCCATGCACATTATCTGTATATGTTTTATTCTTTTAAAAAAATTTTTATTAAAAATTTCCTCCTCCAGGTTCTGGCTATTACAAATAATACTGCGATGAACACAGGTGAACAAATGCTTTTGTCATATGATCGGGCATCTCTTGGGTATATTCCCAAGAGTGGTATTGCTGGGTTCAGGGGTAGCTTGATCCCGAATTTCCTGAGAAACCGAAACACTAACTTCCACAGTGGTTGCACAAGATTGCATTCCCACCAGCAATGGATGAGGGTTCCCCTTACTCCACAGCCTCTCCAGCAAAGGCTATCATTGGTGTTTTTGATTTTAGTCATTCTGACAGGTGAAAGATGATATCTCAAAGTTGTTTCGATTTTCATTTCCCTGATTGCTAAGGAGGTTGAACATGACCGTAAGTGTCTTTTGGCCATTTGAACTTCTTCTGTTGAGAATTCTCTGTTCAGTTCAGTGCCCCATTTTTTAATTGGGTTGGTTAGCCTTTTACGGTCTAGTTTCTTGAGTTCTCTATTTATTTTGGAGATCAGACCTTTGTCTGTTGCGGGGTTGGTGAAGATCTTCTCCCAGTCAGTAGGTTGCCTTTTTGTCTTAGTGACAGTGTCCTTTGCTTTACAGAAGCTTCTCAGTTTTAGTAGGTCCCATTTATTCAATGATGCCCTTAATGTCTGTGCTGCTGGGGTTATACCTAGGAAGTGATCTCCTGTGCCCATCTGTTGTAGGGTACCTCCCAATTTCTCTTCTATCAGGTTCAGTTTGCTCAGACTGATTTTGAGGTCTTTAATCCATTTGGACTTGAGTTTTGTGTATGATGATAGATATGGGTCTATTTTCATTCTTCTACAGGTTGACATCCAGTTGTGCCAGCACCATTTGTTGAAGATGCTTTCTTTCTTCCATTGTATAATTTTAGCTCCTTTATCGAAAATGAGGTGTTCATAGGTTTGTGGGTTAAAATCCGAGTCTTCTATACGATTCCATTGGTCGATTTCTCTGTTTTTATGCCAGTACCACACTGTTTTCATTACTGTAGCTCTGTAATAGAGTTTGAAGTCAGGGTTGGTAATGACTCCAGCAGATCCTTTATTGTATAGGATTGTTTTGGCTATCCTGGGTTTTTTGTTTTTCCATATAAAGTTGATTATTGTCTTTTCAAGATCTGTGAAGAATTTTGATGGGACCTTGATGGGGATTGCATTGAATCTATAAATTGCCTTTGGTAGAATTGCCATTTTTACTATGTTGATCCTCCCAATCCAAGAGCAAGGGAGGTCCTTCCATTTTCTGGTATCCTCTTCAATTTCTTTCTTCAATGCCTTAAAGTTCTTGTCAAATAGATCTTTCACTTCCTTGGTTAGAGTTACCCCAAGATATTTTATGCTGTTTGTGGCTATCGTGAAAGGTGAAGCTTCTCTGATTTCCCTCTCTGCTTCCATATCCTTTGTGTATAAGAGGGCGATTGATTTTTTGGAGTTGATCTTGTATCCTGCCACCTTGCTAAAGCTGTTTATCAGCTGTAAAAGTTCTTTGGTGGAGTTTTGGGGGTCGCTTATGTACACTATCATATCATCTGCAAATAACGAAAGTTTAACCTCTTCCTTTCCAATTTGAATCCCCTTGATCCCATTATGTTGTCTTATTGCTATTGCTAGAACTTCAAGCACTATATTGAAGAGGTATGGAGAGAGTGGACAGCCTTGTCGTGTTCCTGAGTTTAGTGGGATGGCTTTGAGTTTCTCTCCGTTTAATTTGATGTTAGCTGTCGGCTTGCTGTATATAGCTTTTATTATATTTAGGTATGACCCTTGTATCCCTAATCTCTCCAATACTTTTATCATAAAGGGGTGTTGAATTTTGTCAAATGCTTTTTCAGCATCTAATGAAATGATCATATGGTTTTTTTCTTTCAGTCTATTTATATGCTGGATTACATTGATAGATTTTCATATGTTGAACCAACCCTGCATCTATGGGATGAAGCCTACTTGATCATAATGGATAATTTTTCTAATGTGTTCTTGGATATGGTTTGCCAGTATTTTGTTGAGGATTTTTGCGTTGATATTCATGAGTTAGATTGGCCTGTAATTCTCTTTCTTGGTTGAGCAGATGTCCTTCAATGGAAGAATGGATGAAGAAAGTGTGGAATATATACCCATTAGAGTACTACGCTGTGGTAAAAAACAATGACTTCTCGAATTTTGCATGCAAATGAATGGAAATAGAAAACACTATCCTGAGTGAGGTAACCCAGACCCAAAATATGAACAGGGGATGTACTCACTCATAGTTGGTTTCTAGCAATAAATAAGGGTCACGGTGTCTACAATTGGTGAACCTAAAGAAGCTAAATAAGAAAATGAACCCAAGGAAAAACATATAGTTATCCTCTTGGCTATGGGAAGTAGACAAAATTGCCGGGGAGAAAATTGGGATCTTGTGGGTGGGTTGGGATGGGGGTAAGGGGAGATGGGGAGAGAAAAGTGAGAAGGGAAGGATGGGGGGAACTTGGGGAAACAGGAGGATTGGGATAAAGGAAGGTTGGACAGGGGAGCACAGAAGCACAGTTCTTAGTTAAAGGATCCACCTTAGGGTTGGCAAGAGACTTGAACCTAGAGTGGCTCCCAGGAGCCAAAGGCGATGTCCCCAGTTAGTTCCTTGGGCAGCTGAGGATAGGGAACCTGAAATGACCCTATCCTATAGCAATACTGACGAATATCTTGCATATCATCATAGAACCTTCATCTGGTGATGGATGGAGATAGAGATAGAGGCCCACACTGGAGCACTGGACTGAGCTCCCAAGGTCCCAATGAGGAGCAGAAGGAGGGAGATAATGATCAAGGAAGTCAGGACCACGAGGGGTGCACTCACCCACTGAGACAGTGGGGCTGATCTATTGGGAGCTCACCCAGGCCAGCTGGACTATGACTGAAAAAGCATGGGATAAAACCGGACTCTCTGAACATGGCGAGCAATGAGGGCTGATGAGAAGCCAAGGACAATGGCACGGAGTTTTGATCCTTCTTCATGTTCTGGCTTTGTAGGAGCCTAGCCAGTTTGGAGGCCCACCTTCCTAGACATGGCCAGAGCGGGGAGGACCTTGGACTTTCCACAGGGCAGGGAACCCTGACTGCTCTTTGGACTGGAGGGGGAGGGGTAGAGGAGTGGGGGTGGGGAAGAATGGTGGGAGGAGGGGGAGGGAAATGGGAGGCTGGGAGGAGGCTGAAACTTTGTTTTCCTTTTCTCAATAAAATAAAAAAAAACACAATTATTTTAAAATAAAAAAAAATTTCTGCCTCCTCCCCACCTCCCTTTCCCTCCCCCTCTTCCCACTCCCCACTCCTCACTTCCCTCCCTCTCTCTTTCCAGTCCAAAGAGCAGTCAGGGTTCCCTGCCCTTTGGGCAGTCCAAGGACCTCTAGTCAGGTCTAGGAAGGTGAGCATCCAAACCAGCTAGGCTCCCACAAAGCCAGTACATGCAGTAGGGTCAAAACTCAGTGCCATTGTCCTTGGCTTCTCAGCAGCCCTCATTGTCCACCATATTCATAGAGTCCAGTTTTATCCCATGCATTTTCAGTCCCAGGCCTGGGTGATCTCCCAGTAGATCAGCCCCACTGTCTCAGTGGGTGGGTGCCCCCCTTGCGATCTTGACTTCTTTGCTCATGTTCTCCCTCTTTCTGTTCCTCATTTGGACCTTGGGAGCTCAGTCCATGTAGTAATAAGGGCGGCAGGGCTGCGTTCCCAGCACCCTGGCTGCCTGGCTAGCTCATGCCCAAAATAACAACACACAAGCTGTATTCATTTAATCAGTGCTTGGCCCATTTCTATCTAGCCTCTTCTAGGCTAATTCTCACATATTAATTTAGTCCATTTCTAATCATCTGTGTAGCGCCCCTAGGTGCGCTTACCAGGAAGATTCTAGCCTATGTCCATCCTGGGTCAGAGCTTCATCGCATGCATCTGCCTGGGAGCTGGGAGCATGAAGTCTCTCTGAGGTGTCTGCTCCTGAGAGGAGAACTGTGGAGTCTGAGCTCACTTCCTCTTCCTCCCAGCGTTCTGTTGTGTTTACTCCTCCCACCTATCTTCTAACCAATAAAGGCCATGCAGTTTCTTTTTATTTAACCAATGACCTTCCTCCATCAAGTCCATTGCTCCAATGTGGGTCTCTATCTCTATCTCCATCCATTGCCAGATGAAGGTTCTACGGTGATATGCATTATATTCATTAGTATGGCTATATTCTCTGTGATTTAAAGTTTTCATATGCTCAAATCCCAAAACAAAAACAAAAGGAAAGGGCTCATCAGTCCTTATGCTTGGCTAGGGAATTGTTAAACTTTTATGACTGCTAAGGGAGGAAGAGTTGGTTTTCTTTAGGGATATTTTCCTAGAGTTCATCTTCTAGCGGATGGTGCCCATGTAGATATAAATAACAGTAGTTGAACTAAGGGAACTATAAAATAAAGAAAGAAGATGAAGTTGGAAAGGAAAGAAGGGATGGGTGTGGATCTAGGGGTTGGGGCGAAGTGAGTGAGACTATGATCATACATGCAACACCTTATATTATCAATTACCATTGTATTTTTATCAAATAATAGACTATTTAAAAATTTTCAGGAGAAATAATCACATCTATCATGTACGCTTAAAAAAGAAATAACCCTCAAATTTACATTTCAAGAAGATAAAAATCAAGTAGCTAGCAATGAGAAAAGATTTTAAGATATGCTGTAAGATAATATGAAAGAAATCAGCAAGATTGCAGTTTCAATCTGCATGCATGTTCAAGTAAGGGAGCATCAGATGAAGTGATACAAAGGCACCCACATTCACTTTTCTTTGTAATAGACTGTATATGAAAGGAATAATAAGAGCTTGCCTACCAAATAACTAGCTTTGGAAATCATCATAATTAGAGAAACATTATTCATGGTTTTAATGCTTCATGGACTGTTCCTTGCCAAACAAACTGTTGGTTAATACAGAAGAGGCTTTGAAAATTAAATGTTAGCTTACTTGTCTAGCTTCCTGTACATTGTGTGGCTGCTAGAAAGGAAGCAGAAGGAAATCTTCCAGTTCTCACTGTTGAGGATGTGAATTATGTCAGAGTTGTTGGCAGACAATGTTTACGGTTGGATTTGTGCTGCTCAATGAAGAAATATTTCAGAATCAAATCACCTTTCCCAGAAGCACTCTGCGTTGTTGCCCTAGCAGTTCCCAGCCCTTAGCTCCACTGTTTGCCAAAGCATGAACAGCTCCCTAAAACGCAGCATTAGTTGCGAAACCTCTCGCTGCACAGTAACTGTCATCTCTTCACAAAAGCCTCTAACAAATGATCCATTACTGTCATAGGCAAGCTTTTTAAATCACTTCTTAACTACATTTAGTAAGGAGTTTGAGCATAATCACCTGAGCTATGGTTTTTCTTGTGTGTTTATTCATAATCTGCAGTCTTTAAGGATGTTTCAATTATAATTTATCTGCTACCTGTTGTGAAACCTGGATAACAAGATAATGCAAGCAATTAGCAAGGTTTGCACACTACTGAAAGATAATCTGTTTCTCGACTTCAGCTGCAGAGTGGAGTTATACTGATAACATTCACTTCTGTTTTATCCCTTAGGACAGTAAGTATTTATTTTCCTAATTCTCTTTTGATCAGGGTGAAGTTCACAGTACTTTGCAGGCAGTTGGATATACAAGCACTCCAAATGAAATGGAGTAAAGCAAGGATTAGCTCCCGAAATGTCCACAGTTCAGGTTTCCATACAGGAATTGTCCTTGTGAATAGAGCACCTCCATCTAGCAAATACTGTGCTCCACACCTCCTCATTCTCTTTGATCAGTAAAATTGCTTACCAACCCAAACAATAGAATCAATACGGTTTTCATTATATATTATTCATGTTATTGGGATAAAATAAAAGTGAACCGAGGAAATTTTGTTTTGCATAGGTCCCTAACCTATCTAGTTACAGGTTCTAAGCCATCCAAGGTAGCCAACAGGTAGCGGGTCATGGGTTCCCGCTCATGGAGTGGGCTTCACCTCAAATCAGATATTGGCTTGTTCCTTCCACAAACTTTGTATTACTGTGGCAAGCGTATTTTGTAGACAGGTCACCATTGTAGACTGAAGGGTTTGTAGCTAGGCTGCTATTTCCCTGTCCTTTTGGTTGCACACAGGGTGCTTCCCTGTAACCTTAGTTTGTAGGGGTGAAGGCTGTAGGTGGGCACAAGCCTGACTTCTCTGTGTTCAATTTGCAGGTGTTCAATTGTCTTCAGCAATTAGCCTTTACTGTCAATATGTGGAGAGCCACTAATAGCCTTAGCAATGGCCTGATTTGTTGAGCAGTTAGTCCCATGGGACCTCTTTTTTTTTTCCAAAAGCTCGATTTGATTTAATCCATTCCTCTTGCTGAAAATTTTATTTGGTGATGGAGCTGGGGCTCTGCTTTCCTATTATTTGGGGATTTTATTTGGATTGCCTATATGGGCCTATTTTAGGAAGCTCCTACTTTATTGTATTTCCTTATCTGACCGCTCAAATGGCCCTTTGTTTTAGCTGTTCCTGTTCATATTCCCTTACTTGCTTACTATTCATCCCCTGTCTTATTTCTCTAAGACTTAAAATTCCATATTTTTTAGGTTTGGAGAGAATGGACATTTTGTTATTCCTGATTTTAGTGGAATTGCTTTACATTTAAATTAATGTTGAATATGGGCTTGCTGTAAATTGCCTTTATTGTGTTGAGGCTTATTCCATATATTTCTGTTTTCTCTAGGACTTTTATTGTCAAAGGGTGTTGGATTTTGTAACAGACATTTTCTGTATCTAATGAGATCATCATGTGTTTTTAGTTTTTGAGTTTGTTTATATGGTTTGCATTTACTGATTTGTGTATGTTGAACTATATCTTCATTTCTGGAATAAAGCCCAATTGAATTGTTGAAGGAGAGAGGGCCTGATTTTGGTCCCAACCACCCAGCTAGCTTACACCCAAAATAATCACATAGAAACTGCATTCATTTAAACACTTCCTAGCCAATTAGCTATAACTTCTTATCAGCCAACTCTTGTATCTTAATTCAACCCATTTCTGTCAATCTGTGTATCGCCACAGATTTAGAGGGGGTTTACAAGTATGACCTAAATAAATTTTGTTAAATTTATTTTTTACTAGCCTATTTGAAAAAACTAATGCATGCCCACAGAAACCCTAGTTATTTTCAGAATAATAGTTCCTAAATGAGCATGAGAATCACTAATTTATGTTTGATAAACCCAAATTTGTTCATTTAATTCATAAAATACAGTATATTTTCTTGTTTGATATGGTGTGTATTAACAATATATCAATAGATTTAACTAAAAAGAAAGGAAGAAAGACAGAAGGATGATGTTATTAGTTTCTTTAATCTGATATTTTTCCTCCAAAGGTGAATCATTTGGTATTCACTGCTATTCCAACACACAATATATACAACCATGAGACTTACTGTATTATTATTTTCATGTTACTCTTCTAAGTAGGGTATCTGTATTTTTGCTGTTTACTATTATAGAGAACATTGTGTTCAGAGAACTTTGAAGACAAGTCAACATCTGGATGAAACCATAATTCTGAAATCCTAGTTTGGCAACACAAACTGAGTATGAAATGAAGACGGGATAGGATCATAGAGTCAAAGTTTTCATCCTGTTGTAGTTAGTAAAACAGGTGAAGATGAAGTAATGATAACTAATCAAGAGTACATTAATCTTTCCTTCTAGCTGAACAACTTTTTCAGGAGAAACAAAGAAAGAGGTGTAATTGTTGATCAAAGAAAACTCCAGGGAAATATTCAACTGCTTGTAATTTAATTAGAGATAGTCAACGTGATAACAGAGAAAAGACATCATAGCCAACATTTGAAGCAAGCACATTAAGTGGTAAGAAAATAGCTATGAACTAGTGTCTTTACTACAAAGCTTCACAGAAAATGCAAGCTGTGTTGTTATCACTAAGTCTTTTCTAGTTAAAACTCTTTGAAAATTTAGAGAGTCGAAATACTCAAATTGAAACCTTTGATTATAAGAAGCAAATGAAAAGAGGTTGCTTTTTTGATTGCTTTAGAAAGGACTACGAGACCACGGGGTAGAAGTAAATATTCCACTATAGTTGGGATTCCATAGCTGCAAAATAAAAGGGAACAGAAATCTGCTCCCCACCCCATCCACATGAACTTTTCAAGGGAAGGAAAGCACATGTTCTTTATTAACACCAAGCTGTGGGCAGGGTGCAGATCTCATTGCAGGAAGTTTTAAATTGATTTTGAAACATGACTGGGGACATTTTGGATACTGGAGGTATTCATGCCAATAAAATATAGAACAGTGACAAGAAGAACAGAATTTTTAGATGTTCAGTCATGGAGGAAAGAAGTACTAATATTTAAGAGAAAGAAAACACAGCATCCCTAAAATTTTTGTAGCTCCTTGATATTATCCTATTATAGTCACCAGAATATAGAAAAAAAACACTTGTCATTTTTTCCTTATCCCTTCTATGCATTTCTTTAATTGTAACCCTTGATATTTCACATAGTTTTCTCTTTTTCCAAGTACCTCAGAGAAGAGAACCTCAGGCAATTTCCCCTACCCTGCAGTTAAGCAGTTTTAGTGTGTTGTCAGGGAGGACTGAGTGCCTTTGAGAGACAATTTGAAAAAGCGAAGATAAGCAGTACGTTTTTACCTGCAATAGTGTTCAGAGATGGCTTCTGTATTTGGACACTGTCCCCTCCTCACTGCTAACAGACACTCCAGATTAAATGTAAAAGAAGAGTACACTTGCCAAACAAATACAGCTTTAAGATATGTCTCAGCTTCTTTTCATTTGGACTAGCTACTTTGAGCCACTTCCAATAGAAGTATTTTGGAACTTTTACCAGGATGTATGTTCTAGAAGTCAGTTTCCTAATATTGTTACAAATATCTGAGATAAGCGAGCTTCTGAAGGGAAGAGGTTTTTATAAGCTTTCACTTAGTTTTGAGAGTTTCATTCTGTGGTCAGGTAGACTTATTTTCTTGAAGCAAGCATGTGTCATGTGTCATGAGAGAGAGCAAGCATATAGCCCAAGATGTGCTCACATCATGATCAGAAATATAAGAACAATGAGTGTCCTGTGCTATTAGAGGCATTGCTTCAAACAAATAAAGTTCTCTTGTAGCCCCCCACATTTTAAAGCCTTTTTAACTCTTCCGATAATGTCAAGATAGAGCCCAACTTGTAAAAGATGTGGTTTTAAAAAGTATCACATGTGTAGACTTATGTGTTTGAATGCTTGGCCATAGAGAATCACACTACTTGTTGGAGTAGGTGTGGCTTAGAAGAAGTGTTTCACTGTGGAGGCTAGCTTTGAGGTCTCATACATACTCAAGCCATGGCCAGTGTGACAGACTACTTCTGCTGTCTCTAGAGTACGATGTGGAGCTATCAGCTCCTTCTGTAGTGCCATGTCTGCCTGCACACCCACATGTCCTGCCATGGTGGTAATGGACTACACTCCTGAAACTGTAAGTCACCCCCAGTTAAATGTTTTCCTTTATAAGAATTGCCACATGTTGCTGTTTGAAAGATTTCCACAATAGCTCAGAATGGAGTATAATAAAGCTTTATTTATTATGGGATTAAACTCATAGAATTTATTAGGGGGTAAATGCACAGAATTTATTAGGCAGTAAACTCACAGAAAACAGTGATCCACAGTCCTCTGCATGTGCAAAGAACTGGAACAGAATCCAACAACCAAGGAGTCTGCACATGCTTTTTGTCTGCATATATATTACATGAGACCAGTGAGCCAGTATCTTCAAGGCTATTGTTTGAAGGAATTCTCAGAGCAGCCATGGCCATGGTGTCTCTTCACAGCAATAGAAACCCTAAAAGACAGCTGTTGGTACTAGATGTAGGGTATTATTGCAATAGGTCTGACCGTGCTTTTGTTTGGACAAATATGTAACACTTTGGGTTGGAAAAACAGTGGAATGCTTTAAATGGAGACTTTTCTCTGTCTTGCCCAGTACCACTGAACTAGTTTCTCTTCAACTGCTGGTGCCTGCATCTACTTACAAGATAACCAGAACTCAGTGGCTCAATATTAATTGTAATTGTTTGACCAATGGCTTACGCATATTACTGACAAGCTCTCAAAATTAAATTGGCCCATTTCTACTGAGCACTACATGGCTGTGACCTACCAGTGATGCCCTCCTTCAGTGACTACATGGCATCTTTCTGATTCTGCCTTTTTTCTCTCTGTATTATTGTTTGGTTTTCCTGGCTGATTCTATTCTGCCTGGCAATTTGACTGAAACAGATTTATTTATCAACCAATGAGAGAAACTCATATTTATATCATACAGAAGGACATCCTGTATCACAATACTTTAAGTGCCGGTAAATGGACCATACTTGTAGGAGCATGGAAGACAGTGGTGCTGAGGGTGGTTTGAATTGTGTGAGCCTGGCTCAAGAGGTTTCAGAGAGAATTTTATTATGTTGCCTAGAGATCATTCTTGTGATATTTTGTCTTAGAATGTAGTTGCTTTTCGCCCTTGTCAAAAAAATCTGCCTGAGGCTAAACTGAAGATTTTTCAATTAATTCCCTTGAAAGAGCTTATGTATAGACTCTGTCTTGTGGTTTTTAGTGTTTACTCTAATAAGATTTATAATGAGAAGGAGCAAGTTGAAAAAGGAAAAATACAAAATGTACAATTTGAAGAGAAAAAAACAATAGGAAGTAGAATGGAGCTAAATCCTGTGTTCAAGGAGAAAAACCAATTACAAAATGGAATATAGGAAGTGGTGACCTCAGGATGAGAAAATCTATCCAGCCAAGTTTGTAACTTAGTGAAAAGAAATTAAAGAAAAGCTTAGTGCCAGATGTGGTGGCACATGCATTTAGTCCCAGTACTTAGAAGGCAGAGGCTGGTGGATCTCTGAGTTTGAGGTGAGTCTGCTCTACAGAGCAAGTTCCAGCATAGCCATGCTAAGGTAGTGAAGGAAAACTTTGAAAACTGAAAGCTGGTGAAGATGTAATTGAAGATATAGTTCTGGTCCATGTTCAAGTCTCAGAAAATAGCAGAACTTGGCAGCTTTGGCCACACGTTTCTGGCTTTAGAGTCAAGGATAGAAAAAAGGAGTAATATAATTATTAAATATTATTAAATGTTTTCCTCTATAAAGTTGCTGCGGTCATGGTGTCTCTCCACAGCACTAGAAACCAGGCAGAGGACATTCTATACTTAAGTCATAGCAGAACTAAGGGGCTGTATGCTTTCTATTTTCTATATTTGCACCTGAATCTAGCCATATCTTTATAGTTCCATTTGCTTGTAGTAAAATCTACAGGGGACCTTTTAAACTCTCAGATTAAGTTCTACCTCCCATGGTAGTTCTAGACTAAAATTAGAGGGGTTACAATGTATTCCATGATATTAGTAAGCTTCTACAGTTGGGAAGCACTGCTGTTGGATAACCATAGTATTCTTTCACCCATAACCATTTATGAAAAGCAATCAATAGTTGTACCCAGCTGTAAAACCTACAAACCGCAATAATGACCAACCCAGGAGGATAGTTCTGAGTTAAAAATAGTGACATTTTTGTCTTGAGGGTAACCACCAGATATTTATTATGATTTAAACATTGCTCAATAGGAAATTCATCCATGGTAATATAAACCTAACTGGTGACAACTACCCACGGCTGGTGACAAGACACACCTTGAAGAAAAACCTACTGTACCACCCTCTGCTAAACCGGTAATAACGGCCTTCTAAATACTTAGTCATACACTTACAGATAAGTGTAACTCTTGCTCCTCATCAAAGAAACTTCTTTTTGTAGCAGAAGGAAACCGTCACATTAAGCTACAACTGGTTAAAATGCACAGGACAACTGATTGATACATTCACAACATAACCCCTTCAACTGCTCAGGGAACAGTTAAGGAAGATGGGGAGATGTCTTAATCAATGTTCTTTTTTGTATGAAGAGATATCATGACCATAACAACTCTTATAAAAGAAAATGTTTAACTGGGGATCGCTTAACATTTCAGAGGTTTAGTCCATTGTCATCATGACGGTGCACATGGGAATATGTAGGCAGATAGTACATTAAATAAATGAACCTATAGGCCCATTCTTATTCAAACCACTACATTATTCATGTAAGAACTTTAAAACATTCTTGATAAAAGAATTGTTAGGATAAAGGGGTAGACTAGAATAGGGTCTAGCCTGGGCTAAGTAGCAGCAAAGACTTTATTTATTTTTAGTGATGATGGAAAACCTATCTCTCTTCTCTAGGAAAACCTTCAGTGAAAAAATTACAGCGATGGTGGCTGACGCTTTAATCCCAGTACTCGGCAGGCAGAGGCAGGCAGATCTGTGAGTTTGAAGCCAGGCTGGTCTACAAGAACTACTTTCAGGATAGGCTCCAAAGCTACGGAAAAACCCTATCTCAAAAAGCAAAAAGATAAAAAAATAAAAAAAATACATCTGTACATTGACTTTGACTAGATTTCACTAGTCATAAACCAACTTCTTTTCTATTTTATTTTTGAGATTATAATTTCTTCAAACATCTGATTCTCCCATGCTTATGATATCATACTCTAAGCTTTCCAGTTTGCATTTCTGAAGCTTTTCTCACTGCTGTAATTTGAGCCTTGTGTGTTTTTTTTTAAAATAATAATTTCCATTTCCTTAAAAGTACCGCTTTTCTTTATTATGTATGCTTACTTAAAGAAGGAGTAGAGTGTATGCTTATATCATGACTTCAGATAGAAATTATAGCTGACTGTAGTAAGTCCATAAAAATTATGCCAAATTTAGAAATGTAGAAATAGACATTATACTCATTTCATTTTTATTGTGCATTAATCTTTTTAAAACTACTATATGTGTGCATGTATATGTCTTACACAGAGAATTCTCTGTGTTTATTTACTCAAACAATTTAATGTGCTTTTGTTATTTGCTTACCCAGGACATCTTCTAAGTTAATGCAGTATAAAAGTTGCTGAGCTAGGGGTAAGAATTTAGAAAAACCACCGAGAAGTTTACAAGTGAAACTGAAAGGATTATTCATTTGTGACTCTATGATGGTAGCTAAAAAACCCTGAAAACTTGAAGAACTAGTTAGAAAAAGAAAGTGTGAAATAGCTTTATATTTAAATCACATTAGGTAAGCCATTAAAATACTGCGATAAAGTTGGAAATGTCCTAAAAATATGCTATCATTGTCAGTACAGTAAATACAATATATATTATATTAATAAAAACTTAAGATATGCTAAGCTGAAGCCTGTCTCGTTAGGTGAAGTTGCTTTGTCTTAATTCACAGTCCTGTGCTCCACCTTTGTAAAGGTTTTAGGCTTTATGGTGTGCAGTGGTGTGCACTTTTTCTAATTTAGAGGTGCTATACTCATGATCTGAGGTGGTTCTTTTAAACCCAATTTTCTGTCTTTCTGACTTCACTTATAATTCAGTTCTTCTTGTTGTTTTCTATGGGAAAGCTTACAATGATATTATAGTTTGCTCCACACCACTTGACTCCTTCGTGTTCCAAATTCTTAGACAAATCTTAGAGGGAAATGTCCAGCCAGAAGTATTCTCTTCCATTTTTTTGAGGAATCTTGAACTATTGTAGATATTCCCCAGTTGTTTACAATGTGATTCTTATTTTTTGAAATATCAAATCAATATTTTTGGAGGAATCTTGAACTATTGTTGATATTCCCCAGTTCTTTACTGTGTGATTCTTATTTTTTGAAATATCAAATCAATATTCTGTTATTAGCAATACATAATATAGTAAGTATTGGTGGCTCAGTATGACAATAGGCACGTTAGGATAGAAAAATCTCCCGGCCATAAGAATACAGTATCTGACCTGAGTGGAAGTTTAACATACCAACTTGGTTGGTTCAATTGCATGGGAAAAGGACCTCCCCTAGGAAGGTGGACTCATTTTACGCCATGCTAATGAGATACAGGAAGTATCTAGACCTTTATTGAGATACTGAACTTTTTCTTCTTAGCATGCCTGCTTCCTATGCTGCAGCTTCACATTGCAGCCGTGTAAAGTTGGGTGTTTGTTAACTTTTCCAAATTAGTCCGAAAAGCATAAAACTTTCCTTTATTTTTCTTTCTATCTCTTTTCTAAGCATGCATTTCTTAACCAACATTTCAGGCATTCCCTATGCTTTTTTTTTTTTTTTTTTTTGAGACAAGGTTTCCCTGTGTACTTCTGGCTGACTTAGAAGTCACTTTTGTAGACCAGACTGGCCTCAGACTCACAGAGATCCACCTGCCTCTGCCTCATGAATGCTAGGATTAAATGTGTGCACCACCACTACCTGGCTGGGCTACCATATTCTTTCTCTGAAATCTCCCTCCTCAACACCTGATGTCTGGCCTCTAACATAAATGACACAGCTTTTTTTCCCTTCTCTGATCCATTCATCTCTGGGCAGCAGCTGAAGTTTACAGTTTTTTAGCTGTAATATTTTTTTCTTGTGTTTCCATTCAATTCCATTCTAAATGTTTTTATTCATGTGAATATGAGCTTCAAAGATGACTCCAAATCTCCCTGTATTGTCAAAAAGGACGTAAATGTAGTTACAAAAATGACTAAGACTGATTTTGGTTTACTAGTGAACCATAGAACATGAAAGGTGTTTTTCTCTTTTCCTACGAGAATGAATCATCTTCCTAGTGTAAAACACTTAACTAGATGGAAGATTTACTTTGGCTTAATAGGTTGGGAAGTTATAGGCTGTATTCACTTGGTCCAATTGCTCTTTGGTCAGTGAAGAGGAATTATATTACAAGGGTAGCATTGCCTAGTGACATCCAACAAACAAAAAACAAAGGAATAAGAAGATGCTGTGTTCCTGTAGTTCCTCGTGTCCTCTTCAGTTATATATCTCCAATGATCTAGCAATATCTGCCAAAGCCCTACTTGTTAAATATGTTCCAACTCCCAATAGCACCATGATCTAAGGACCAAGAGAGTCATCAGTATATGGATCTATGAGTGGGATTCAAGATCCCAATTATAACATTTTCTCCAGAAAAAGATTGTTTTTAACTTTGAACAAACAAATAGGTATGTATGCTCCTCATTTGGACCTTGGGAGCTCAGTCCGGTGCTCCAATGTGGGGTCTCTGTCACTATCTCCATCCATCGCCAGATGAAGGTTTTTGTCGTGTTCCTATATTACAAAATGCTTAACATGCAAATTTTCACTCCTCTTCATCTCAGGAAAATGCTAGTGGAAAAAAAATATCTTTACTATGAGAAATCTAAAGGTAGCCATACTTATCTCACAAAATCTAACTAGTTTAGTTTGTACATTTTTCTTCAAGCATCTTTAGGCCTGATGAAGTTTTCAGTTTTGCTAGTTCAGTAGGAGGGATTTGGCAAGGCAAATAAATCATGGGTAGGAGTTATGGAAACGACTATCTTGAAATAATGCAAAAGTATTTTAACAGGATGCTATCCAGAACTAAATTCATTTTCCTGTATAAATATGTTCTTGAAGTTCTCATATACAACTTCATTTTTGTTGTTGGTGATAGGATATTTACAGCACATGGGTATCTATGTTTTAAAGGTGCAAGACTGGTTAAGAAAAGAAGATTTTTTTGATTTGGAATAAGGCTTTACTTATATGCTGTGATTACTATAGTTATATCAGTGTTGTGACTCCACTAAAGCATAAAGATAAAGATTTTTTTCACTTTCATAATTGGTAGTAATTAGAATACATGACTTTATTTTAAATGTGGAAGAAGAAAAAAATAGGTAGGGAGGTTATAAGACAAAATGTCAAGTTGAAAGTTTAATATCCCCCATAGAAATAGCTACAAGTAAAGATACCATGGAAATTAATTTCTCCGTCTTGGCAAAGATTACATGGTTAAACATAATAGAAAATTGATTATTGGAAAATCTGTATGACAAGGGCACAATCAATAACAGTATTAGACTGATAAAATATGTAATCGGATGATTAAATTGTGCAGATGAAGTATAGGAAATTTCAAACATTGATTTCATTCAGTTTTGAAAAAATGTTGTGAATGAACATATCATTCAAAGACTTGTTCACTGCACTTCTTAGCCAATCTTACCTTATCTACATGACTTCATCTCCAAGTACTCACCATCTTTTCCCCTTGTATCAACAGCAGGAATGGTAGTAACACTGTTAGTTACAACACTGATTGCAGTTACAGAGAATTTTCCGTGTCCTACAGGCAGTTTAAAACTGTTCACCAGGCACGCCTACTAGGTTTATACCAACTTGAGACAAGAGATAGTCATCTGAGAGGAGGGAGACTCTACTGAGAAAATGCTTCCATAAGATTGTGCTGTAGGAAAGCCTGAAGGACATTTTCTTAGTGATTGATGTGGAAGGGCCTAGTCCATTGTGGGTGAGGCCACCCTAAGGCCAGTGGTACTGGATTAACGAAGCTGAGCAAGACATAAGGAGCAGGCCAGCAGGCAGCACCCCTCCATGCTTCTGCATCATCTTGCCTCCAGGTTACTGCTTTCTGTGAGTTTCTACTCTCACTGCTTTTGATGATGAACTCTTATATGGAACTGTGAGAGAAATAAATCCCTTTCTCCCCAAGTTGCTTTTGGTCGTGGTGTTTCATCATAGCGACAGCAACACTAACTAGGACAGCCAGCAACATTTTATTCATTCTGTATCAAAATGCTGAGGGGACTATTATTGCTACTTTCCTTCACCAAATGAACAAGATGGAAGTGTGGAAAGTATAACTGAACTTTTCCTAAACTAAACTGAAAATAAACATTGAATCTAAATTCAAAGCTACCTTCTCTGATCCCAAAGTCCATGACATCTGAGACTTTCTATTTAGAAGTATTTACAGTTCTGAAAAGAAGTGTTATTATTTCATACTTTACCAAACTTTTATTCTGCTTGTTATGCTCTTCTTTATTGCTCCCCAGGCAGACTCTAAGACTTCCGTCCCACAAGATCAAATCTCATGTGTATTCTCTCTGTTAAGCATTCTCCTAATCAGCCTTGCAGAATTGATGACTCTGTTGTTTGTACTCCCTTTGGTCCTGGTCCAAACTGCTAATCTTCCCTTATCCTAATGTAGTGTGATTACTTATGCACACATCTGTCTGGAATATATCGAACATATAACATATGTTGTTAATGGATAGGGGAATGAATAAATGAGTGCACGATACACAGAAAATATCATATTATCCTGACTAGAAACACAAGCTTGCTATAGAACTCATTAAAACTGATCATTTATTTAGGTTTTTAGAGCAGGTAATAGTTATTTCACTACAGTAATTACAGAAATGTTCTCAGAAAGAATTAATTTACATTGATGGGGTTTAGCTTATTAGCATAGTTTTACTGGATTTGGCTACAAATATTCTCTATGTCATCTTTTCTTAACGTTTTCTGCTTAACCAACCATCAATAATATAAAATATATACATTAAAAGAAAAAGCACTTAAAATTGGAGATACCAAAAGTGAGTGACAACCTTCTATGAATTCCATATAGTGAAAATGAATTTTTTTAGTTTGATTAATTTTTGGCTACTTAGAGTTTGAGTAAAAAATGTACTGATTGGACAAAGGCAATTTTCTTTGGGAGAAAAATCATTTAGAAGAGAATGTCAACCACAATAATAGGACAATAGATCTCAGAGGATTCCAGGTAAGCTCCCCAGTTCCTTCTTGTTTTGTATATAAATTTCAGTAATAGGAAGAGCAGTAAATACAACCTGAAATAGCTGTTTCAGCTAAGTTATTTTGTCCATGCTTGAATTACTTTGCGGTTTTTTTCTTACAGTAAGACAATATAGTGAGAGGAGGGGGAGGAGGGAGCCTGTTATGTTCTTTAGTAGAATGATCACCCAGATTTTCTTTTGGTTTGGGCTTGTTTCAGATATTTCAAAGGCTCTGGAGGAAATCACATTGAGTAACAGCATTAGCATTTTATCATAAGGTGCTTGTGACACGACAGAGTTGGTGTTAGCAAGCATATGCATTGCTTTTCTCATGGTTGCCATGCAATTATCTGGCAGAACCAATGTAAATTAGGAATGGTTAGTTTTGGCTTATGGTTTCAGAGGCATCAGTACATCATATTGGGGTGAGCATGTCAGAGCAAAGTAGCCCTCAAATCAGCAAAAGGGATTAGGAAGGAGCAAAGCAATCACTCCAAAGATACCTTCCCAGTGATTTACTTTGTTCCATTAGTCTTTGCCTCCCACCTTTTACTACTGCAAAATAATATGTCATGGGAATCAATCCATTCCTTAGGTAAGAGCCTCCATGGTCTAACTTGTGAAAATGCTTTCACAGATGTATCTAAAGCGTGCCTTTTAATATCTCTGGTGTTTTTCTAAACAAACTCAGCAGATAATCATAATTAACCAGCAAAAGGAGTTTAGTGGATATCAAGGGCATAGTGGGAATCGAAGTGTCATTACAGATGGAAGTTAAAAGCAGTAGCATACATGAGATTCTAGGTTTTATGTGAATGGCCAGTCTGCTGGACCTTTGAGGGTATAAAAACGCTGAAAAAAATATGGGGAGGGATGATACAGTTTTATCATATTTTTTTGTAAAAAAAAATGGATTTCCATGGAGAAGTTGAGCCAATAATTGATAGAAACTAATGAGCACCAAAGACAATCACCTGAGAGTTAGTATGGTAAAGAAAAGAAAGCCACATCTTGTAGTATTTAGAGGTTCTTGGAGGAACTTCTTAGCTACTGGGGATGAGATTAATTATCTAAAGAATAACATAAAGGAAGGAAGAAAACATCATTTATATATCTTCACTAGTCTGAAAATATTTATTACTTAATTTCAGAAACAGGTTATATATCTGTAGTGCAATCTGCAAAATCAAAATGACACTATGTTTACTTATAAAATCAGAGTACCATACATTGCTACAAGTACATTTTTGCTCTTTATTATGTCGCTAGTTTGATTTCTTAAAATGCTTTACCATTCCCTTCCCCCTACACCTTAGTTTTCCTACTTCAATGCATCCCTTTTCTGGAATAGAATCAAGTATTCAGATTCTTCTGAAAGAACTCAATTGTAATAGGTTAGGATAATCAGCCAGGCCAACCCCTCCATTTCAGCGTCAGAGTTAATCTTTGATGGTACATTAAACCACAGTAGAAGCCTTTACATCTTATCATCTCTTTACACTTCAGGATCCAAACCTTGCTAAATGTATTGTTTACTTGAGGGTAATAATAAAAATCAAGGGTTAATTATTGATGAGAGGGAGAGTCATGTCAAATTATTTGCCTATTATCACTTTTGGCAATCTGCCAATTGTAAATCTTGGGTAAAGATAAATAAATAAATGACACATCACATTCCTAGGAGATTGTATTGACGATATGGTCTTTCAGCTTATGAAAATCCAATAAATCCAATAATCCACTCAAAAAGGTTCAGTGTGACTTGAAAACACATCATATTTCTAAATGTTTTACTCACATTTTGGACTATCTGTTCTCTATATAAGGTGGCTAATCTACTTCTTCAAACTCATCTACCCCGACACTTTTAAATAGGTAGGATACCAGTAGGGAAGTTCTTTAAATTATGATGTTGATTTTCTATATTTATGAAAATATTTAAGCAATACTTGGAATTCTATTGGCAACAAACATTCAGAGAAGTCATTGATAGTCACTAAGAGCCTGCTTCTCATAGTACTGGGGTTATCTGTGTCTTGGTAACTCTTACCTTTTGTTAACTTTTTATTTCAAATTTTCTACAATAACACTATTTCCATGACATATACTATTTTGTTGTGTTATATAAAAATATTTATTATTTTCTGTTTATTTAGAATAAACATAAGCCTACCATTTAAAAACGAATTAAAAAATTCTATGACGTGTGGCATTTCACATAATATGATGATAAACTTAGAGAGGAGTTCAATAAACTAGAAATGTGACATTATTTTCTGAAAACACCTGACGTTATTGGCTCATATAGTTCTCTATTCATCCTAATGTGCCAGAACACATCCCTAGATGGGGATCCTCTTGAATCCGGATGAAATCAAATCTGAAAATACTGATGTTACATTGTATAATTTGATAGTCAGGCCTCCATTCCTGACTTTTGCAAATAATAATTTTCCTACCACATTTAGATTCACATGATGCATTTTGACATCTAATCTCGTTTCATCTTGTTCAGTCAGGAATGATTCCTCTGACTTTGATGGAAGAAGGTCATTGGTTAAATAAAAAGAAACTGTTTGGCCCTCATTGGTTAGAAGATAGGTGGGAGGAGTAAACAGAACAGAACGCTGGGAGGAAGGGGAAGTGAGCTCAGACTCCACAGTTCTCCTCTCGGGAGCAGACGCCTCAGAGAGACTTCATGCTCCCATATCCCAGGCAGACGCACGTGATGAAGCTCCGACTCAGGATGAACATAGGCTAGAATCTTCCCGGTAAGCGCACCTAGGGGCGCAACACAGATGATTAGAAATGGGCTAAATTAATATGTGAGAATTAGCCTAGAAGAGGCTAGATAGAAATGGGCCAAGCAGTGATTAAATGAATACAGTTTGTGTGTTGTTATTTCGGGCATGAGCTAGCCAGGCAGCCGGGGTGCTGGGGACGCAGCCCCGCCGCTCCTATTTTCAACATGACTTTGCTTTATTTTATTTTCTTTTCCTAAAATATATGCTTACTATGTTATTGAAATACTGGTGTATTACAATATATGCTTACTATTTTATTGTAATACTGGTATATTACTTCTACCTTTGAAACAAGCCATTATAAATTTTAGTATAAATTGAATATTTTCCTTTGTTAATTGTTTCTTTAAGATCATCCCTCATTTCTAATCTTATTCTGAGTTCTAGTTATTACTTTATATATTTTCATTTATCTTGTGTTTCCTCCCTCATTTATTTTGTTTACATATTTATATTTTGAATTTCAGTTAATACTTCTATTTTGCTGAATTCAACTTTCCAAAAACACCATCCCTACATACATGACAGCTGCTTCCAAATGTTAAGATCAACTAGTTTCTGACGTCTGTGTTCAGTATCATGTAGAAGTCCTAGACAATGATTTAAAATGTAGCAAGCTCTACCAAATTTCATCTTGTAATAATAATCACAGTTTGTGATACCTGTGATTAACTCCAGAGAAACTAATCCTTGATACAATTTCATTCTCTTACCAAGTCACATCAGTCCTTGATTTGCATACTGGGTCAATAACTAATATATTAATATATTAATTGCATATGGTGCATAGTAATTTATTAAACAGAGAATACTTTGGGTCAAAAATGGGTAAACATATTTTATAATATGTAACATTTAATATTTTTCAGGTCCATTGAATTTTTCCTATTTTTCTTTTCTTGAAAAAAGATTTTTTGGATTTGACATATTCTGATTATGGTTTCCCTTCTCCCAACTTCTTCCAGATTTTCTCCACTTTACCTCCCATCTAAATCCACATTCTTTCTGTCTGTAGTAAGCCAGCAGTCTAAAGAACAACAATAAAATAAGATAAAAAACCAACCAAACAAACCAGAATAGGAACAAACAAATAGACAAACATCAGAAAGAGCCAAAAAAATGCACCAGAAGCACATCTGGAGGCAGAGATAGACGTATACAGAAATCCCATTAAAACAGTAATATACTGAAAGATTCCCTAAGGTTAAAAAAATGCCCTGACAAAATATTATGAGGCAAAGAATCTTCAAAAACGCCATTGAGTTCATCTGTGTTTATCATCATAAAAGCTAGTTTTATCCCCAGAGAGACTCCTCTGGAGAAAGCTACTTTTTCATTTGTGAGTAGTTGCCAACTGGAGATACTTTCTGGGTTAGAGATGAGGGCTTCTGTCTCCTTACAGCTCTAAGACCCCATCTGGCACAGACCCAAGATGTCTCTGAAAATTCCATCATACTCGTTGTGAGTACATTTGGGTGTTGGCCCCTCTGTGACCACAGTATCTTATATCCTTGGTGTTCTCTTATCTACTCTAACTCATACTTTTTTTGTCTCATTTTTGCATGATTTCCAGAGCTTTCAGGGGAGATTTAATTAAGATAATCCATCTAGAACTGAGTGATTCAAGGTTTCTCACTCTCTGCACATTGTCTGATATATATTGGTTTTTCACGACAGGGTTTCTCTGTGTAACAGTCTAGGCTCTCCTGAAACTTACTTTGTAGACCAGGCTGGCCTCAAAGTCATTGAGATCTGCCTGCCTCTGCTTCCTAAGTGCTGGGATTAAAGGTGTGGGCCACCATCACTATATATATATTCAGGGCTATTGCATAGATAATGTGTCTTCTCTGTATTCTATTGTAGTAGTTTATAATATATTTAGTTATAGGAAAAAGTAGAATTTTCCATGCCTTTCTTCTCTCAGCAATTCAAAGCAGATTCTTGAATCTAGGTGTGATGGTTTGAAAGAAAATGACACCCAAAGGGAGTGGCACTATAAGGAGTTGTGACTGGTTGAAATAGGTGTGACATTGTTGGAGGAATTGTGTCACTGTAGGGTTAGGCTTTGAGGTCTCTTTTGCTCAGGCTTCTCTCCTTGTGACAGGAAGACCACCCCCTGTTGCCTGAAAGATGCAACTTTGCCAACACCATGTCTGCCTGCCTGCCACCATACTCTCAGGTGTCATACTCCTCACCATGATGATAAAGGACTAAACCTCTGGAAATGTAAGCTACCCCCTAATGTGTTCCTTTAGAAGAGTTGCCATGATCATGGTGTCTCTTCACAGCAACAGAAACCCTAAGACACTTGGTGAGTAGTTTCTTGCTCATTCTGTTTTTATCACAGTGGGTGCTGACAGATTTCTATTTTGTCAGGTGAGTGGCAGTCTATTACTATACTGATTTCTTCTGATGTTCAAGATTTCCCACATTCATCTTGGTACAAAATCCAGAAGATTTCTTTCTTGTCCTTTCAATATGTCTCATCACCCTGAGAACAGTTTGTTACATTTTGGCTCAGCAATATGTTCTCAATTCACTTTATACACTGTTTGCGGGGAGCCTTTTAAGCACTCCTCAATTGCTATAGTTGTTAACCCAACAGTCTCCCTAGTCAGCGAGCTTACTTCCTTCCAGTCAGGATCTGGAAGCATATCCTGAACTGTCCCCATTTTCTACCCTAGAGAGTCTTCATTCTGTAGAGACCAACTTCTCATACACATTTACATGGTCTTGCTGAATCTATGAGTTTGACTTTGGTGTCAGAACTGAGTGTGTGGGTATCCTTTTCACCATTTGGAGTTATTAGATTTTACTCAAGGCCATCAGTACCACCCTTGAGTTCATTAGACCTCTTTATTCTTTTGATGCTGCCATCAGGGCCACGGAGGCATGGTAGCTCCTATGTGCTGCAGGGTTCTGAAGTTGACTGGTTTATCTAGAGAGGTTTAGAATGATTTAAAGAAGAGTGATAGGATTTTAGATGAAGTTAAATCAAAAATCCTAAAATTATAATGTTAGCTCTATAAATTGCCTATTCAAAACCAGAATTTGTTAATTTCTCACTAAAACATCAAACATAGAAGAGTGTCTCAAATTCTTATTTATATGTAGATGTTTGCCTAATATATCTTGTCATCTTTAGATCTTCCTCTCTAGTTGAAATTCAAGCAGCTGACATCAATTATTCAATAGACAAATTGCCCTGTTTGGTGATTAGTACAGTCTGTTCCCTATTGCCTATCTCTTTGGCTGCTTCTCTGACTCAAAAGATTCATTATATCCTTTGGTGATAGAAGCAAGCATCTATAAGTGGTGTAGGGGGTCCTCTATCTTTGTGTTGCTTTCATTGGTTAATAAAGGATCTGCTTTGGCTTAATTAATAGGGCAGAACTTAGGTAGGCAGAGAAAACAGAACTGAATGTTGGGAGGAAGAAAGGCAGAGGAGGCAGAGATACCATGGAGCCACCAGAGACAGACATGTCTGGTAGGCCACTGCCACATGGCAATACACAGGTTAATAGAAATGGGTTAAACTGAGATGTAAGAGATAGCCAATAAGAAGTTAGAACTAATGGGTCTAGCTGTAATTTAATTAATACAGTTTCTGTGTGGTTATTTCAGGTGTAAGCTAGCTAGGCAGCCGGGATGAACCAGCAGGCCCCACACTCTGCAACATATAAGTGGTTTTTTTTTTTTTTTGAATCTTCTTATACCTACCACAGTCCATTACTTATACTGGTACTGAAAGTTGTTATAAAATACAGTTGTATCATATTAGAGATTTCTCTGCTCTTTCCCTCAATTTTAAGATGAATGAGAATATTTCCAGTCCTCTTTATAGAAATGTATTCTGAAGCTACATGGCAAAGCAAGAACTGAGGACTAGCTTCTCGGAGCTATGCATCCATCTATTCCATTACTTCCCAAAGTTCCTCTTCCTGGATTTCTTTGCTGTCACCTCAGGTCCTTGCTAAGACTGACACAGAGCATCAGCATATGCACTCCTCTTCTGCTTGTATGCTCCCACCACGCACATGCAAATACCACTCATTAATACGACTCGTTCTTCTCATCCAAGTTGTGAATTATGCCCTGAGGCCAGCACACCTGACTGCCTAACAATGTCATTTATCTCCTTTGGGCTTTCTTGCTTATGACATTCCTCTTATCACAGATATCCATTAATGTTTGTACTTGATAGATAATAGCCTTACTGTTATCCTAAGACTAAAAAAAATGACTATTTGTTGCCAGGTACATGTATATGTACATGTATATATTCTATATTGTATATATTATGCATCATCTACATAGAGATGGTGTAATTTATTGAACAAATCACAGTTTAATTATGGATGAGAATTCAGGGGAACTTTTTTTTCTCCATTTACTATAGGATTCTGTCTCTGAATAGCTTTGTTCAATATGCTGCTGATTCATTATCAGTATAAGTGTTACTTAGGGATGATCTTCTTTCAAAATAACTTTCAGGACTGGAATACACTGCCTAATAATCATTTCAATTTCTAAAACTGGCCAAAAATAAAACCCAAGTATAAGTACTAAATATTATAAATTGATATTACATACCAATTGCTTATCTTCTGTATCCTACTAGTATGTAAACTGATAAAAAAATAAGTTAAAACTATAATATCATCATGACACTGCTCAGCCAACATTTTCCATTCAGTACCAGGAGAGTAAAAAATAGCTATAATTTATAAAAAGATAATAACATTTCATTTTTCTTTCCATTTGGCAATGATGCTGAAAATATAAACAATACCTCAAATTTATGATCTGCCACTCTTTAGCAGCCCCGAAATAAAATGGGATGACTGATATTTTACTTACACCTTAGGATAAAATTTGTGGATGTCAGAGTCAGACTGTTATTAACGAGATGGTTATTTTTGCCTGTCTTTTTTCAGTAAGTCTATTAGATGAGTGTTATGTGATATTTGCTGAGTTGTTACAAGGGGGCTCAGACTGGGTTGGGAGTTGCCCTAGCTTGCATTTTGTGTGGGCGGTTGTCATGTTACTTTCAAAGGAGGTTATTATATCTGACAGGATATCTCAGTTTATTTGATCGGATATTCATTTTTCATAATCTCCAAAGGGAAAGGGTATAATTTCAACAGAGTGTGAGAAGTTCTGAGCACAAATAGCCCTTTCACCCATTGCAAATTGAAGTGCATTGCTCCAAGGTGAAAGCAATCCTGTCTGTTTTCAACTGGCTTTGTTTACATTATATGAGAAAAAGATACTATCACATTTATTGTAAAATATTAGGGAAAACATAATTGATAGAATAAAATCATTTGGCATACACACTGCTTCAGCCTGTGTAGTTTGTTGCTGTGTAAGGAAGATATTAAATTCTTTTATAAATACCTGCTATTAGCACTTAAATGAAAAAGTAAACGTTTTCATTTTGTATCATTTAACCAGTTTTTTTGTTGTTGTTGTTGGCAATTCCTTCAGAAAAATCACTTGCTGTACTAACATATGTTAATTTCTCATTATAATAGTTCTAGACATTCTTATAATTCCTATAGTACATAAATGTGTGAGATCTTGCAAATTTTAGAATCTCATGAAATCCTACAGTGCATTTTTAAAATCTACTTTCTCCCTGTGCAAAAGTCCTAGTTTCTTCTGAAATGGAGATAGTAATAATGTCTACTCTGGGTAACTTTACTGCATTTACATAAGTCATATCAAGAAATTCCTGTACCCTTAAATATGTTAAGAATCAATAAATATCAGTTTCAGTAGGAATGGGGTAGGGAGTTCCAGTTCATCAATAGGCTTTCTGTTTCTTTCTTTGTTTATGGAGTTATGGTAAAGAGTAAATTAAAGGAAGACTAGAATTGATGATAGCAGAAAAGGCAGGATTTGAGATATTCTAGAAAGCCTAGCATGTCTAACAAAACTTCAATTAAAATGAAGTAGTTTTCACTGCATATCAATTTTTACATTCCATATTTCTGGGAATTGTAATGACTGAGAAACATATCACACTACTGTAAGAGAACTGACATTTACTCTTCTCTACATAAAACTAACTTGGAAGGAAAGGGTGGTGGAGAGGGAGGAATTAAGCAGAATAGCTAGAACTAACTTGAAGGATAGGGAAGTAGAGAGGAAGGAATTATGAAGGAGGTGTTTAAAGGAGATATGAGGAGTAAAGAACATAAGGAAATCTGAGACCAGGGAGAAGTGGGTGTTAAAAAGAATCTGTGTATACTACGCAGAGTTCTTTAAAAAGAATTCATCTTAATCATCAGTCGCTGTTTCTCATTGTCCTGTCTCTACTTCCATCAGCTGACTTAATTAGGACAACTTGTTTATTACAGAAAGTGATTTTAATGAATGCTTAGTTTTCCCTTGAATGCAGTGAAGATTAAAGTAATGGAACATTTTTTTATAAATTGAATAAGAAATACATTTAAAAACCTTTTTGCATTATTAAAGGGACATATTTTAAAGCCAGGCAGTGGTGGCGCACACCTTTAATCCCAACACTCAGGAGGCAGATGCAGAGGCAGAGGCAGAGGCAGAAACAGAGGCAGAGGCAGACAGATCTCTGTGAGTTTGAGCTAGTTCCAGGATAGGCTCCAAAACTACAGAGAAACCCTGTCTCAAAAAGGGGGGGAGTATATTTTAATGAAAAAATACACTTTGCAATTTTTAAACAATATGAAGAGCATGCATGACTCTCCTAATGTAAATAAGGACACTATAATAAGCTAAGACCCTAAACAATAGAAGAGAGGGTGCCTGAACTGGCCTTGCCCTATAGTCAGACTGATGATTATCTTAAATATCACCATAGAACCTTTGTTCAACAACAGATGAAACCAGAGGCAGAGACCCAAGTCGGAGCTCTGGACTGAGCACCCAAGGTCCAGTTAAAGAGCAGAAGGAATGAGAATATGAGTAAAGAGGTCAAGACCATGAAGGGTTCATCCTCTGAAACAGTTTACCTGAGCTAATGGGAGCTCACCAACTCCAGCTGGACTGGGAAGGAGCAAGAATAGGACCAAACTAGTTCCTCTGGATGTGGTTGATAGTTGTACATCCAGGGCAGACTGAGGGGTCACTGTCAGTGGCACTGGGATTTATCTCTACTGTATGTACTGGCTTTTTGGGATCCTATCCTCTTTGAATGTTAACCTTGCTCCGCCTATAGTAGGGAGTGCCTTGGACCTTCCACAAAGAAAGATGCCTTACCCTCTCTTAGGATTAGAGGGGAGGTGGATTGGGAGGGTGTGTGGAGGGAATGGGAGAAAAGGAGGGAGTGGAGATTTGAATTGGTATTTTTTTTTATCTAATAAAAAATGAAAAAGAAAAATAATGGTCATTTTTTTATAAAAAATGATCAGTATTTATGAGAGGAGCTTTATTTAACCATTGATTTTTATGCATGCAAGGTCATTATGTTTTATATAACTCACTTCTTACCTACAATGTTATCCTTAGAATAAGTTTTTGATAAACATTTATTTAAAAATCTACAAATTCTGTGCATGCCATTAGGCTTTCAGGATACAAAGTTGTGTTTCATATGGTCCTCACAAGCAAAACTGTTCTTTGCTGGGAATGTCTGCTATTTGGTTATTGAGACTTAGCTTTGTTTTCAAGTTACTTTACTGGATGAGTGGCTAATTGGTCATTACTAAAACCCTCTAAAATGACTCAACAGTTTCAATGGAATCATCAACAGATAATTGGAATTGTAACAAACTGTCTACATATATGTACGTGGGAACAAATCTGTGCCTCTGTGTGGAGGCCAGAAGAAAACTCCGATGTTATTCCTCAGGTACCATCGGCCATGATGGTTGTTTTTGTTTATTGTTGTTATTGTGGAGAGAGACTTTTGCCGACTTGGAACTCACAAAAGAGGTCACACTGGCTGACCAGGAAACACTATGGGTTTACCTGTTTCTTTCTTTCTGGCACTGGGATTTCAACAATAAATAGTTTTTATTTTTGTTAGTTAAATTTATTAATTTATTTTGCATCCCGACCTCAGTTTTCTCTTCTTCCTCTCTTCCCATTCCCTCATCTGCCTCTCCTTTATCCCCTCCATTCCTTCTCTGTTTTTGTTCAGAAAGCGTAATACCCCCCATGGGTGTCAAAAATCCATAGCATATCAAGCTGAGGTAGAACTAAGCTCCTTCTTCCTATTAAGGATTGGTAAGACAACCCATTATTTTGGGGAATAAGTTCCCAAAGGCCTGCTGGAGCATCAGGGATGGGCCCTGCTTCCACTGCTATGAGTCCTATGAATTGACCAAGCTATACAACAGTCACACACACATAGAAGGCCTAAATCAGTTCCATGTGGGCTCCTTGACTGTTGGTACAGTGTCTGTGAGCTCCTATGGAACTGGGATAGTTGTCTCTGTGGGTTCCCTTGAGATGACTTTGACCTACTGGTGATGTGGTATTGGGGTCTGGTGCCCCAACATAAAAAAAACTATCTCTCTGAACTGGCGTGGAGGCACAGGAATAACTGAGACACAGTTCACACAGCAATATTGGAAGGGAGTCTCAGGGTTCATTCAAATCCTGAAGATCATATGTGTTTATTTTTTAAACATCTTTTATCCCCGAAAGTAAACTGAGGGGGAAGTTCATTAGCATTCTGTTTCTGGGGTAGCAAGACTAAAGTCAAGTCCATAACTCTATCACTAGCTTGGAATTGACACCTGTTCTCAGGCAATCTCCATAATGACAAAGAATGGAGCAGCACAACACCAACATATCCTGAATTCAGGAGACAGCCAGTCTGAAGATGCTTTTAGCACCTCTGTTGCTGTTGTGGCTTGAGAGACTGGCTGCTGATACAATGCAGAAATATGTCGCCTATATAATATTGCCCTACAATGTGGAGATGTGATCCTCTCTATGCTGTGATTCCCACTGATTAATAAAG
The DNA here is from genome assembly GCF_018167655.1 of Microtus oregoni. Taxonomy (NCBI): domain Eukaryota; kingdom Metazoa; phylum Chordata; class Mammalia; order Rodentia; family Cricetidae; genus Microtus; species Microtus oregoni. The sequence goes on from NW_024543060.1 coordinate 25,151,794, forward strand.
AAACTGCTTTGGGCCTACAGCAGGGCAGACCAGAGGTAGGAAGGAAAAACTATACTGAATTTTGGGAGAAAGAAGGCGGGGTTAGGAGAAGCCAGGTAGCCCTGCCAGAGACAGACACCAGATGGAATCTTGCTGGTAAGCAACAACCATACGGAAATACACAGATTAATAGAAATGGTTTAAATTAAAATGTAAGAGCTAGCCAATAAGAAGCTGGAGCTAATAAGCCAAGCAGTGATTTAATCAATATAGTTTCTGTGTGGTTATTTTGGGGCTGAAGATCCAGGAAGTAACAAGTGGCCTCCTACTACACACCAGCTCTTATTATCCTTCTTCCCTCTTTTCAACAGGATTCCCAGAGCTCAGTCCAGTACTTGGCTGTGGGACTCTGCATCTGTTTCCAACAGTTACTGGATGAGGTTCTCTGATGACAATTAGAGTAGTCACCATTCTGGTTATAGGAGAAAGTCAGTTCAGGCTACCTGTCCCTCTATTGCTAGGAGTCTTAGCTGGGGTTGTCCTTGTAGATTCCTGGGAATTTCCTTTGAACCAGGTTTCTACCTAACCCTGAGATGCAAACGCATCAAGACATCTCATTCATTACTTTCCCTGTCTATCTCACCTTCAGCCCAGTCCCTCATGCCCTCATCCCCATCCACCCACAGTTTACCAGGGAGTTCTCTTTTATTTCCCCATTCTCAGGTAAATCCACATGTCCCTCTGTGCTCTCTATGATACTTAGCCTCTCTGGAGCTGTGGACTGTAGCATGATTATCCTTTACTCTAAGGCTAATATCCACTTGTCAGTGAGTACATACCATATTTGTCTTTCTGTGTCTGGATTACTTCACTAGAAATTATTTTTTTTCTAGTTCCATCCATTTGCCTTCAAATGGTCTGATTCCATTGCTTTTAACCTCTTCTCTCAGGTTCAGAGTAACTGGATTTATGTTGAGGTCTTTGATTCTCTTGGACTTGAATTTTGTGCAAAGCAATAGATATGGATCTATTTTCATTCTTTTACAAACTGTCATGCAGTTATGCCAGCACCAATTGTTTTCCCTTTTCCATTGTATAATTTTAGCTTCTTTGTCAAGAATTGGGTGTTCATAGGTGTGTGGATTTATGATTCAATAGCATTGATCCACCTGTCTGTTTTTAATGCCAATACATGCTGTTTTTATTGTTGCTTGGAATCAGGGATGGTTGATACCTCTGGAAGTTCCTTTATTTTACAGAATTCTTTTAGCTATCCTGAGTTTTTTGTTTTCTATATAAAATTCGGTATTGTTATTTTAAATCTGTAAAGAATTGTATTGGAATTTGGGTGGAGTTTGCATTGAATCTGGAGATTGCTTTTGGTAAGTTACCATTTTACTACATTGATTCTGCCTATCCAAGAGCATTGGGAAATCTTTCTATTTTTCGATATCTTTTCCAATTTCTTTCTTCAGAGACTTAAATTTTTTGTTTTATAGGTCTTTTATTTGCTCAGCCAGAGTAACCACAAGATATTTTATATTATTTGTGACTATTGGGAAGGGTGTTGTTTCCTTGATTGTTTCTTCCTCAGCCAATTTATCATGTGTATATAGGAGGCTACTGATTCCTTTTTCTTTTTTTTTTTTAATTAATCTTGTATACAGCCACATTGCTGAAGGTGTTTATCAGCTGTAGGCATTCCTTGGTGGAATTTTTGAGGTTGATTCTCTATACTAACTTATCATATGCAAATAGTGATACTATGACTTCTTCCTTTCTAATTTGTATCCCCTTGATCTCCTCTTGTCTTATTGCTCTAGCTGGATATGTGAGAACTATATTGAATGTGTTTGGAGAGAATGGACAGCCTTGATTTGTTCCTGATTGGATACTGGGATCAAATGCAGGCTTTCCTACTTAGAAGCTGAATGTTATACACACTCTGCTATCTCCGCAAGCCTAAAACTTACTTTGTAATTGTTTATGGTTATTGAGTACAATGTGATTTTTTTGTAAGTGTGTATGTATTATTGTACGGTGCATATTCATGTGTATTTGCGTACTCACATGTGTGTGAACATGAGTTTTTGTGTAGTACAATTGTGCCTTGTATGTGGGGGCAGTTATGGATAGCCAGCATTGTTGTCAAGTGTCTTTCTCAATTGCTCTTCACCGTATATATTGATAAAGTTACTCTTGCTGAATCTGGAGCTTCTCATTTTAGCAATTGTGGTGAACCAGCTTGCTCTAGGGATTTTGTTTCTGATACCTTGATTGGTGGGATTATAAGAAGGCTGCCACTTCCACATGGCACTTATATGCTGGAGATACAAATTTGGGCCTCGTGCTAATGCAGAAATCTCTTTAGCCACTGAGCCATCCCTTCAAACTCCAATGTGGTATTTTGATATATGTACACTTAGTCAAAAGTAATACATGTTTTTTTTCATAATTTTATTAATTTCACACAATATATTTTATTATGTCTTCTCCTCCTCCCAAATCCTCTCAGCTGTTGACCACTCCTTGACATCCAGCTACATTATTTCTTTTAATGAGATGAAATGTTATTTCATTCTGGTTTTGATTTGCATCATTCCAATGATTGGTAATGTGGAAAGTTTCCTTCATATGCATACCTCTTAAGAAATATTCATCCAGATGTTTTATTCACTTTAGAATCACATTATTTATTTACTTAGCATTTAGTAGTTTTAATTCTTATGGATTTGGGATACCAATTTAATCAGATGTTTGGTTTGCAAATATATTTGTGTAGTTCTATTCATCAGCTAAATTGACATCTTTGTATGTTTTTCTTCTTTCTTTACTGTGTTGAGGCTTGTGGCTTGAATTAATACCACTTTTCTATTTTTGCTTTTGTTGCCCTGTGTTTGTGGAGATTATTTTTTTAAAAAGTCATTGCTGAGCATTTGTGTTTCTTTATCAGTCATTTGATGCAGTTGCCAGGGAACGGGCACATATTGTGGCAAGACAGTTTCATTTAAAAGCCTGGAAAAGTGGCTGTACAAGTTTGCACTCCCACCGGCAGTTCCCCTTACTCTATTTCTCCAGCTTAATCTGTCCTCAGGGTTTTTTGATTTTAGCCATTCTGACAGGTGTAAGATGTTATCTCAGAGTTGTATTGATTTGCATTTCCCTGATGGTTGAGGATGTTGATCAATTCCCGAATTGTCTTCCAGTCATTTGAGTTTCTTCTGTTGGGAATTCTCTGTTTAGATCTGTACTCCATTTTTAATTGGATTGTTCAGTATTTTGATGTCTAGTTTTGTGAGTTCTTAATATAATTTGGAGATTAGCTCTATATCAGATGTGGGGTTTTTGAAGCTCTTTTCCCATTTTGTAGACTGTTGTTTTTCTTGTTGACCAAGTCCTTTGCCTTAGAGAAGCTTCTTATTTTCAGGAGGTCCCATTTATTAATTGTTGTTCTCAGTGTCTGTGCTACTGGTGTTATATTTAGGAAGTGGTCTCCTGTGCCAGTGTGTTCAAGGCTATTTCCCACTTTCTCTTCTATCAGGTTCAGTGTAACTAGATTTCTATTGAGGCACAGAGCAGCTGACTCAGGCTAAAGGGAGCTCACTGACTCTGGACTGATATCTGGGGCACCTGCATAGACACAAATTAGGCTCTCTGAATGTGGGTGACAGTTCTGTGGATTAGGCCATCTGTGGGGCCACTGGCAGTGGAACAAGGATTTATCCCTAGTGTGATAAAGTGAACTGTCTTTTTGGACCCCTTTACCCATGGAGGGATACCTTGCTCAGCCTAGATACAAGGGCCAGGAACTTGGTCCTGCCTCAACTTGGCAGACTTTGTTAACTCCCCATAGGAGGCCTTACCCTTTCTGAGGAATGGATGAGGGTTGTGGGGAGAGCAGGAGTAAGGGAGGGAGGGGGGAACTGTGGTTGGTGTGTAAAATGAAAAAAACCAACAACACTTTTAAATAAAAAATTAAAAGAAAGAAACTTGATTAAACTGTTTTCATGAGGGAATATGAAATTTGGGGTTACCTGGAGATTTGCATTCCCAGGCCATTGATCACTAATATTTGGCAACAAAATAAACTCTTTTTTATCCTTTTTTTAAAAGGAGACTGAAAAATAATTTCTCAATGGGGACTCAGCTGTAACCAGTTGACTACAGACACTAGCTAATGGCTAGACAATAAAGTTGCTTAATTTGAAGGTGCAGTCTTGGCACCACATCTCCCTACCCCCTACATTCACTTTGATAACCTGATTAGCAATTTTCCTCTCTTTTTGTTTCTAGTTTGACTAGGCAAACACTAAAGTTTACAAGATGGATTCTGACCCTGTCCTGTAAAACTAAGCATCTGTCTGAATTCAGACAAATGTAAATATGAGCACGCTAAAATTAATGATATGTGACCTGAACCTTGAATTGACATCACTTTCTTTAATCTATCCTTTCCTAAAATGCCCTAGACTAAAGACTGTAGAATATTTGCCAGGAAATATACACAATAAACAATTTTTTAACGTATGGATGATATTTGTGCAGATTCTATGCTCTGTTGAAAAGACTATTGAATATGTATCATTTAAATCAGTGAGATGTAAATATATGATCTGGGTATCAATATAGATTTAATAAAACTCTAGTATTAAAAATCATGAGTTTTGTGTTATGGCTGGAGTTCAGTTGGTAGAGCACTAGGTTGGATTCCTAGCAATGTACAATCCAGTAATGATGGTGTATGAATGTAATCCCAGCATTTAAGAAATGAAAGGACGAGCATCAAGAGTTCAAGGTCATCCTCCACTACATAGTGAGTTCAAGGACAGCCTGGGATACAAAGAGAATAAAATAACGATGGTTTGTGAAGTCAGAGTGCCTGAATTTGCATTTTGGTCTTTTTGCTGAATAATATGAACCCAAAATTAAGTTTATCGTCCTTTTAATGACCATAATATAATAGCTGTTTCTCAGGCCAATTAAGTGTAAAATAAAATTGTTTATGTAAAGTGGTTCTTGGTACAATTTACTCAGTCAGTATTGACTGTCATCTCCTAAATCAATTTGTTATTTCTGTAAATGGTTCATAATAAGAACAAAATGAAATCCCAGTGAATTCAGCCCCATCATTTACTTAGCTCGGACAGCCCTCAGTTGCCTGTAATTCACCAACTCCTTGCACTGTGTGGCCTTGTGTTCACAGTTACTGCTAGCCTTTAAGCAGCTCTTCCCACATGATTGCCTTTAACAGAGACTCATCTTTCTCCTAGTGAAGGAAAGGCTTTTCTGAGCTCTTCAGGTTCTTCCTGGAAACTCACTTCATGATGTTTGTACAACATGTTCTTTACAGTGTTTTTATCTCTTTTTAAGATAATCCTCCCCTGGCTCAGTCTTTGTCTTATGACTCTGCTTGTGTATAGCTCCTCTCAACACAGCAGATCAAATTCACTCTGTTCCCTGCCCACATTGGAATTCCAAACCCACTCCCTCAGGTTGTGAGTCATTTGACCTTAAGCTCTCTTAGAGCTCTCTCTATGGGTCCATAGTTGAGCCTTATTCTATATTCACACGTCTCAGGTTCCTCCTTTGCCTTGTTGAAAGTTTTCTTAGCTCATTCTATAAATGTGGATGGCTTCAAAGTTTTGAGCTTCATATACAAATCATCAGTCTACCTTCTACACTGGTGTGTAAGTGTGTTCCCACAGGTTGAATTATTATCTCTAAGTGGAGAAACTAAAATTAATATTTGCTGAATTAGCTTGTTTTGAAACATACAATAGGGAACCTTCAAGAGCAAGCTAAAATACCTCTAGTCTTTGACCATAAATGGTCTGCATCTATGATGTTGAATTCTGTTGTCTTTATTAATATTTCCATCCTCTTAGTAGCCAGAATCAAGAATAACATATTCATCTTAGTTAAACATATTTCAGTGTTTTTAGTTCTTTCTGTTTTAATCTAATTAAACCTTTCTATATACTTGCAAGTGCCACAAAGGCTAACGTAGTCTAACACACACTTATGAGGTGCTCACTCAATTCCAATCTTACAAGGTCATATAATAAAACCATGACTATGGGATAATTTCATCCTTTAAAGAATTCTTTAGGGGTGCAGAAAACAAACATTTAGTGATAATATACAGAATCTGGAGTGAGTCTATTGTCACGCATAAAATGCTATGGACACCAAAAAATAAGAAATTGATTCTGGTATTAGGATCTCTCACGGTAGCCTTCAAGAAGACGTGGCATTTGAGCTGTTCTGACGATGAGACAGGTATCCTTGACATTTAAAGGTTTACAGTCCATAAAATGCCTCAACTTGCCAACATAGTAACAGATACTTACCTGCCCAAAGGACCATCTGACAAGCTATAAAAGACTCCTTACCCAGTGTTCCAGTGCCTCAGAAATCATGCCTGGTTCTCCCTTTTAAGTATGCATCAAACTTGATCTTGACATCTACTCTCAAACAAACAACTTTGGATGTTTTCTTTCTTCTTGTACCTGTTTTCACTAAATGATTTTTTTTTTCACTGTCTAAAAGTAGCTGAGAAAAATTGGGTCCTAGAAATCAAGACTTTTTGAGAATTTGAGATTCATGATCTCCTTGGTTAAGTAATAAAATAATTCAAAGTAAGACCAATAGGGCAGTGATGGTAATTCCGAACAATAGAAGAGATATCAGTAATTTTTTCAGAATTATAAATATTTCAATTGAAAATTTATATTTTGTTTCCCTGTTGTAGCAGATATCTCTGATTTATGAGGGTTTTTAATTTTTTTGCATAAACTTGTAAACTTGGGCTTGGAAGACAGCTCAATAGGTAAAGTATTTTCTGTACGAGTGTGAGAAATAAGTGCGTATTGCCAAATTCCACATACATGCTGTTCTGGTATGGCTACCCACATGTAATCCAAACACTTAAAAGCAAAGCTGGTTAGCTAGACTGGCCCAATGACCAATTGCTGAGTTCAATTGAGAGACATTGAATAAGGTGAAGAGTAATTGAGGAAGACATTAGATATCAACCTCTTATCTCCATTTATATGCACAATGTGCATACACACCTTCTAACATATGTAAACATGCATAAAGACATGTCTACATACCCAGATACACATACAAATATAATCCTGTCAAAGGTAGTTTATTCGTCCCACTTTGTGTGTACCAAAAGAAACTTCGGTAGCTCTATGAAGGAGACTGCATGTTGTTTTATGCTCATGTGAACGAGCAATTCCATCAACAACAAAGTACACGTTGGATGTCCACACTCTTGATATGGGTAATATAAGTCTGGGCTTGCTTCTGTTTCTAAATGGATCTACCCAGAGGTAAAAAAGAAAGGGAATCACTACAAGAAACCACAGAAGACTGTTACAGGAATTAAAGTTAAATCATGTCTATTGATGAAAAGTAATGCATGTTAGTGAAATTAGGATTGCCTAGAGTTGCTTTGAGTTCAACTGAGGTTTGGTTGGACAATAAAATTTCCAATAAAATAACAATAAATATTCAGAAGGCATGAACAATGACAATTGATCTGCATAGAAATGTTAATCAAAATTTTTGCATCACTTGATTTCATATAAATTCTGTATAAAAAAAACCCACACAATTAGATTTCTTTGGCTTCATTGCCACAGAATTATTTTAATTGAGTATCTTCGAATTTCTTTCTGGAAATACATTTTGTATTTCTATTTCAGTAAGCTTAAATTTGAATGGCATATTTAGAAATCAGAAATGTAAGTACCTTATAAAATATATTAAATGCTTGTGGGATCAGATTATTCTAATGGAAAACAAACACAACAACAACAAAATAAATTAGGGCCACTATTTAAAGAAGACTGAAAAGAAAGCTTATTTTAGTTACAACCTTATAAAAAAGAGAGCAAATAAAAATATCATAGAATTAATCACAAATATAAAAAAATATATAAGACATTAGGTCTCCCAAACCAGGTGCTACAAGAAGGGAGGAACGTGCAGATTGTTTTGTCGCTGCTGCACAATTCTTGACAGAAGCAACTTAAAGGAAGCAGATTTGTTTTGGCTGTCAGTTTGTGGGAACTGTTCATCATGGAGGTCAGGACATGGCATTCATGGTAATGCCGGTCTTCACATTGGATCCACAGTCTTGAAGGAGAGAAATTCATGTGGTTCCAAACTAATTTTCCCATTTTTATGCTATTTGGAACCCTGAACCAGGGCACAGTGCTCATCCACATTCAGGATGAGCCTTCTATTTTTTTCGTTAGCAGTCATAGAAATGCCCTTATGTTCATATTCAGGGTGTTTTTCTACTGTGATTCTTTTTATTATGTCTTTTTGGGAGCTTTCCTGGCATGTGTGCTTTGTGCTGTCAGAGGTCAGAAAGGGTATTTTTCATGACACTTGAATTATAGATGGTTGTGACCTGCTCTGTGGGTGCTGGGAATCAAACCCAGGTAATCTAGAGGAGCAGTTAGTGCTCTTAACAGCTCAAATATCTATCTAGCCCCTCCACAGTGGTGATTCTTCTTTTCCTCCTCCTCCTTATGCTCATTATTACTATTATTTATTATAGCTCGGTCTGTAGCTTAGGTTGCTTCTAACTAGCTTTTATAATGTAAGTTAATCCGTTTATTTTAATCTATATTCTATTATTTGTATTACCACCCTTCCATCTTGCATCTCCTCTTTCCTCTCCATATCTACTGGCATCTCCTGTGCACCTAGATTCTCCTTCTCTTTCTTTTTCTCTTTAGAAATCCTGCCTATAAGCTCAGTGATTCTTAATCCAGTAAAGTTGATTGTGAAGATAACCATCACAATGGATTGGAATTATTGAACCCAAGTCAGCTTTGTTAAAAGTAGTCCTGGCAAAATTGTAAAAGCTCTGAATAAGCATCTCACTCTTAATATGCTTTGCAAATTTAATAAAGCAGAAAGACAAGAAAGCTAGACTTCATGGGTAATTCCTTCCATTTAATTTTAAAATATGGGGAGCTATTTAGAGGAAAATGCATTTTTGTAATATAATTGGTAGAACAATATTATGAAGGAGGATGTGGCAAAACACAGAAGTCACATATGCCAAATATATGAAATGGAGTTCTTCTTAATGAAAACAATTTGCTGAAGTAATGGAAATATTTGGAAAAAGAAAATTCCTTTGCATGCATTACTATAATTCTTCATACTTATTTTATATATAAATTGAAATGTTAGAGCTCCATTACAAATAAAATCAACATTTTTTACATCTCTGTTTTAAGCATATAAGTGAGTAGTTAAAATTTTAAATTATGTAGATGGTTAAAAGGCTTAAAGAAGAAAACAGATGATGTCATGATGTATATGTTTACTTAACACAAGGCAGCTGGTGTTTTCTAGGACTATGGCAGTCTTAACTTTTAATTCCAGGGAGGCAATACATTCTATTTGAATATGAGCAACTACATTTTTCTCTGCTCCCCTCTCTGCCTCTGCCCTCCTCCCTTCAACTCTCCCCGCAAAGTCCCCATGCTCCCAATTTACTCAGGAGATCCTGTCTTTTTCTACTTACCATGTAGATTAGATCTATGTAAGTTTCTCTTAGCATCCTCATTGTTGTATAAGTTCTCTGATATTGTGATTTGTAGGCTGGTTTTCTTTGCTTTATGTTAAAAACAACTTATGAGTGAGTACATGTGATAATTGTTTTTTGGGGTCTGGGTTATCTCACTCAAAATAATGTTTTCCAGCTCCATCCATTTTCCGCAAAATTCAAGATGTCATTTTTTTTTCCTGATGTGTAAATCTCCCACATTTTCTTTATCCATTCTTCAGTCAAGGGCATTTAGGTTGTTTCCAGGTTCTGGCTATGACAAACAATACTGCTGTGAACATAGTTGAGCACATGTTGTTTTGGCACAATTTAACATTGTTTGGATATAGACCCAAAAGTGGTATTATGGGTCCTGAGGAAGTTTGTTTCCTAATCTTTTTGAGAAATCACCACACTGACATCCAAAGGGGCTGTACCAGCCTCATTCCCACCAGCAATGCAGAAGTGTTCCCTTTTCCCCACAACCTCTCCAGCATAAGTTGTCATCAGTGTTTTTGATCTTGGCCATTCTTACAGGTGTAAGATGAAATCTCAGAGTTGTTTTTGATTTGCATTTCTTTGATGACTAAGGATGTTGAACATTTCCTTAAGTGTCTATCAGCCATTTTAGACTCCTCTGTCAAAAAAAATTCTTTTTTTTGTAGTAGTTAAAAAACACAAAGATCCACAATTGATCAAATTCAGAAAATAAGAGACTGCTGAATGTTCACCCCTAAAACAGTTATCCGTACCATAACTCTTCTTTAGCAGGCCCAGAGAATATTGAAAAAAATGATTGTAAGAATAAGAAGTGGCCAATGATTACAAAGAAATAGTGATTTCTGAACATATCATAGAAGTTGAACATGAACTCACATCTGCAAGCTGACAGCTTGCATACAACCTGCACAAACTCAAGACTGACCAAATCCCAGTATGGAGAGAGGAAGTGGGCATGAAATCCCACCTGTACCTAAGGAATTATTAGCAATTTATAATTGTTGGGAAAAAAGAGAAAGTCTTAAATGTATGTGTTATGGAAGATCATCTATGCTCCAGAGGACGGCCACCCATCTAAGAATGTATAGGTAGCACTGAATATTTCATATGTCTTTAAGAATATAAAATTTAAACAAAGGTGGAACAAAGTACAATAATAAAAGGATGTATCTTGGAGGAACTGGAGGAAGGGTGGATTATATAGTATCAAAAGGCATTGTTTAAAATTCTCAGCTATCTAATTCACACAGTATCTTATAGTCTCACTTCTACTGGTGTCTGTGTTGTCATAAAACTTCCCCTTTCTGTGCTCTCACTCTCAAAACCAGTACCTTCTGGTTTCAATTATCTTTACTTCTATGCGTGATTCCCCTCATTAAAGCAGAGGGTAGCTTTATGCTTGTGTATTGTTATTTTCTCAGACCACATGATGTTCTGGACTGATCTAATGGTCTCAAAAGCATTGATGAGTGGATAAATGAATGAAAATAAGATTTAGCTCTCCTTACAGTGAATTTTATAATTTTCTTGAAAGACATAGATAAGACTAATTTTAATATAAAATAATAATAATATGGAATTATTATTTTTTTCTAATAAAATGATTTTTTCCCAGAGTTCTGTATTTTATATGTACATATTTTCTCAGACTGAACAATAGCAAGAATAGGTTTAGATTTTGGAAAATGTAAGACTCAATAAATGTTACAATTTTCAATAAATGAATGAAAATGAGCACTGGTTCTTGTCACCATGAATTTTCCCTTTTATAATACAGGCCCAATTTTATCTATTTCTTAACAGAATGCGGTAATGATAGCATTTCTATAATAGGAACTGCGCATATCTGACAATGGGACTATTTCCCTGCAGTGTTTTGTATGTATGTGCTGGGGTTTGCCTTAGAGCAGTACAAAGCAGTATTAGAAATAGGACTCATATAGGAAGGGAATTGGAGGTTATCCATTGTGTACAGTGCTGAAAGCCTGAAACTATGCGCCCTTTGCCAACATTCATATGCTGACTCAGTGGAGATTTGTGTTTTTCAGGCTATGGCACTGCTGGGCACCTACATATCTAAATACAAGTCACAGTTTCCTCTTTGAATATTTCCTCAGCTTCTTGTAGAAAGGAAAATAGGTTCGTGCAGCTAGGGGTCTTTTTGTCAATGCTGCTGCCACATTTCTCTCTCATAAATATGTTGGACTTGCAGCCATGTGATGGGTAAATAAGAAAGAAGAGATGGTGATCTTTGGGTGAAACTGTTTAACACCCACACCCCTCTTCCTGGTTAAAAAGCAGCCACGGTAAGGTGTGCAATGGAGAGGAGGTACTTGGAACAGCATGACCTATGGGGAAGTGTTCCCACTAAAGGCAGCCTTTTAAGCTCCAAGAAATTGCTTAATACTAAATGAAATACTGATGTGACTAGCTGTCATTGCATCACAAGCCTGTGTGACTTTTCCAGATTCTATCAGTTAAGTGGACTTTTAGCCAGCCTTAGTAATCGGCACACATATGATCAGGTTGCTGCATTTGCGTCTCTGTTGTGTGTTGGAATGTTGTGTATTTCTTGGGTAGAAGGACCTGCAATTTCCGAGGAGTTGTTGATTTGTTTGGTCTTGTTCCACAGCACATGCTGTGCTTTCCACTTCGACAGTGGCGCTGCTGCTTAGGGTTTATTATTATTGCTTTGTTGATATGTTCGGTTCAGGCTTTAAAATATATACACTGTTACTGCCTTCCAACTTTATTTTTAGCTCCTTAGCAATGTGCCAGCATCCCGCCTAAAGCTTACTTTTAGTGCGCCGGCTTTCATGATGTTAAAAGGGAGGGGAAGCCAGAAGCTTCTTGTAATAGTCTGAGAGCAATGAACCTCTAATTTGTGTTAACTGTTGTTTAAAAACCAAAGTGTCCTTTGATAATATGAATACTGGAGAGTATTGATCCCCTGGGGAAACTATCACATGTTACATGTCTTATCCCTATGTAAATTGGTAGACATTCCATAAAAAGTACATTGATCCTTAGAATGTTTTAGAATATTTAAAAAAATATGAATATTTTCTTGAAGATCTGCCTATTAACTACATCTCATTTTTTGTAATTAATATAAGTTCTTTCTTTAAGCAAGACTCTTTATATATTGGTTTTACTTTCCATATCTTTGTATATCAGAAATTGTATGTTTTGTCTTTACAACTTAGATTAAAATACTGTAAGAACAGATTCTGTTTATCCATACTTTCGTGAGAGAATTAATTATTATCACAAATTTTTTGAGGGTGTGGTTAGATAATAGTGATTTAATTTTTTACTGCTTTCAAAATAGGAGGTGCTAAAATTTATGAGGAAGATGTTTCGTACTTTTTAATTTTTCTCTGCACCTAGTGGAAATTTATAAGGAATATTTTCTCTGGAGGTCTGGTTTATAATTATGGACATTGAGTATGGTGCACTCCAAAGGAAGAAAGAGTTGTAACATGAGGGCCTGCATGTTGGGGTTTCTGTCCTGCCCAGTTCCCACAGCCAGTAAGCCCCAAAGAAAATCATACAGAGATCTCCATAAGATTATAAACTGATTGGCCCATTATCTCAGGCTTCTTATTATATTAACCCATTGTTCTTATCTATGTTAGCCACATGGCTCAGTACCTTTTTCAGTGGGGCAGGTAACATCTGCTTCTTCGGTGTATGGGCTAGGACTGGGAGCAATGTTACAGAGTGATTAGGCTCTTCCCAAGAATGAGTGACAAAATGAGTAACAAAATAGTAAATAAAGCAGAAGAGAAATGGGGAGTTTCTAATTAATGGACATTATAAGTCAATAAGACAGTTCAAGACATTTTCAGGATAGCCTTGGACCTATAACAAATAATAGTATGTCTTCTTAAATTAGTTCTTGTGCTAAGAACTCTTACCACAATAAAAATAAATCTATCAAATAAATAGTGGCATCTGTATACAATATTCTCTTGATTACACATATTACCTTAAAAATAAGTCTTATATTCATGTTCTGTTTGAGAACACTGAGGTGCCATAAAGTTATATGAAATAAGCATACAGAATTGTGTGTGTTGTTATGGCTAATGAAAAGAATCTAAAATATTGGACTGCTTCATGAATCAGGGAATCTTCAACATAGGTTAATCACAGTCTAGTATCTTCCTAGAAAGAGGAAATGTAAATAAACAATGCCTTATATCCTGGGCTATCTATTTTTTACTCTTTCTTCTAAGCATCACAGAATAACTTTAATCTGAAACACATACAGAATAAAAAAGTGGCAGTTTGTATACCATTTTAAATAACATCATAGTGTCACTTGTCTTATGAAGTGAAAGTATCTATCCTAACAAAATAACAAGGGCTGTTGGAAATAATCTTATGAAACTTGGCTTTTGAAAGAGCTAGAGAAAGTGGGGATTAGAAAGTAAAATTGCTGTTTCAATGGGGAAAAGATATCTAAAGTAGTAGGATGACTTGGTAAGTCAATTTTGACAGTAAGAGATTCCAATCAACAGTGCTTAATTAAAAAGGCTATTTAATTTCATTCAGTTGAACAAACAGATTAATTTTAAGGAGACACAATGGGATGGTTAATGTGTCTTGACAGATATAGCGTCACCTAGGAAGGGAGCCTCTGGCTATGCCAGTAAGGGATTATCATGATTAGGTTAATGTTTATGGGAAGATCCATCTTAATCACGGTTGGGGCCTTTCTCTGAGCAGGAACCCTGAATTATATACTATGGAGAAAACCAATCGGACTTTAGCTTTTATTACTTTCTGTGCCTGAACACAATATGACCCGTTGCTTAAAGGTCCTTGCCTTGCCTTCTCAACTATGATGAACTATGACCTGGAACTGTGAGACAAAGTAAGCCCTTTATCCCTTACAACTTAAAGGAGAAACTAGAATATACAGGTAAGTTTTAAAAAAAAGAAAAAAAATACTTAATCTAATCCTGCACATTGTGTATTATTTTGCTTATATATGCACGAATTGCAAACACTTGAAAATAGTAATTATAAAACTTTATTACCTTTCAAAGTTCACATTGGATTCTCCCAATGTACTTGTACTGACTAAGTGACTGCATGAATCTAGGCAGAAAATCTTCAACTTCAAAGCTCTTACAATAGCATTATTGTTCCTAAACAATCTCCTTTTCCAAAGACTTAATAATTACCCAATAAACAGCAGCCATACCATTAGGCACAAATAAGCTTTTGCATTGCTTAAGTTGAATATTGTATTAATGCTATAAAGAAAGCCTAATTAACATCTCTTAAACACTAGAACACTGTAGCTCAGATAAGTTAAATAAAATTCCAGGGCCTGTAGTTATTTAAAAAGAGGAAAAAGTGAAAAATTTCCACAGTGCTTTGATTCCACATCTTTAAATATATATCACTTTTGAGTACAGAGAATTTACTAACTAGCTCCCTTTAAAGGAGTGTGTGTGTGTGTGTGTGTGTGTGTGTGTGTGTGTAAATGCTAATGACAAATTCATTTTGGCAGGTCAACAAAATCCAATTTAGTAGAATCAATCAAGTTTTATTCTCACTAGCTAATTAACAGCTCCTTTGCTTTTTCGACAGCATAGCCAAATTAGTGACTAAAAAGTTATTGGTCTAGGATAGACCAGGGCATGGCTGTCAGCACCCTCCACTTTGAACACAAAAGGCAATTATAGTGAATTTGTCTCTGTCCAATTAATGAAGTTTTAGAAAATGGATCCTTCAGTATTAAAGCCTCCACATCAGTTTATAAGGGATGGGAATGTTTCAAGTACACTGGAAAAATCCTGAGTAGATAACCCATGTTTTTTTTTTTTAAGTTTCTGTTTGGGGTCTTCATTTATTGTTGTATAGACATTTGCTCACCATGGCATTTTATAAACTGGTACTACTATGCAGTTTCTAGATATGCACTTAATTTGACATTCATTTCTTTAGATAGTTATTTAGATAGAAATATGATGTTAATAAAGTACATTTGTGAGTCAGATGTAGGAAAGTTGCTCCTATAGAAAGGACAAGGATATTTGATGAGAACTGTTACTTCTGTAACAGTTTGAGGAGTCCAAGGAAGCACCAGTTCTCCCCTGATTTTAATTTGTTCTGAGTTCATTCCTAGGTGCTAAGAGACACACGTATCTCCTCACAGGTGCACATGACAAATGTTTACATTATCTGATGTTTGCATAATACTGAAATATAAAGATCTGATCACTGCTACTGAGGGTCACCTAGTCTACCTTAGTGAAGTTTTCTGATGTTCCTTGAATCTCAGTTGAAATTATTGAAGAAAAAAAAGTCAGTATCAACCGAACAGAGAAGAGAGAAATGTTGTTAGGAACATAAGTCTTCAATAAATGTCTATTCTCTTATTGTAAAGAGTAGTTTCTATGGTCCTTAAAGAGAGCTTGGAAAGTCATGTTCCCAGGTCTACTTATTCCCTATGTCACTTCACAAGTAAAGAACAACAATGACACCTTGTCCACTGAAAGATTTATTTTTTTACTGAAAAAATATGATGGATGATATAAATTTGTGAATAATAAGATGCTTTTAGAAGCTGTTAAATAAACAACTCACTTAGTCACTTACATCTTTAGGGAATAAGAAATGTATTAACTAAAATTACGATGCATGAAAACATAACAATTATTCATTAAAGAATTCACATCAAGATTTCAGATTAACAGGTCAATATTATAGCGCAATTTAACAGGTCAATGCCATAAAACAATTTGTCAAATCACAGTTCTGTTAAATCCATTCTAACCAAATTTTCTGTAATGGGTGAGAGTACAATTGGAATGTTACTTTTAAGCAATTGTTTCAGCATCTGAGCAGCAGAAAAAATACCTTAGGCTAACCCCCTCAAATTTGAAGAGCATCTTCAGTCACTCCTAGTAATGAGTCTTTTTTCCCCTGAGGGGAAAGTTGAGGTCTCAGTTCTCAGGTTCTCTCAACATTTAAACAGCGGACTGAATACCCCACTGGCAGTCTTAGTTCTGTGTCTGAAAGTATAAGTCAGTCAAATGTTCAACTTGCATTTCTGGTCTGGCCTCAAAGTAAACAGGACTCACTAGGTCTGGATGTTTGCACAGCAAGTCTATCAAGGGGTTGGGAATCGCTGTCACCATGATCTTCTTCCCTTTGTCAGACTGCCACATGATGTTGTGAATCAAGAATTATTGGTTCAGGTACCCCTTTCCTCAGCCTGCAGCACGGTGGTAAGAGGAGGTCAGGATCATGGCTTCAGGAACCTCTTCTTACTTCTCCTATGGAGTTAGCCATGGCTGTGATGTTATCATGGCTGGCATTCCTCTGTTGGACACATCAAACCAGACATGCTGGAAGCCATCCCACTTGATCCTCATCCTGTGAAAAAAAACACAGACATGCCCTTAACCCCATACTATCACAGGAATGGGCCCTTTCCATAATCCAGTGCAAGGATCTTTCCACCTTGCTTTAGACAAGGTCACATTGTACTCACCTGTTAATGCTCTAGTTCACTATAAGATGCTAATGATTAGATAAAGATTAAAACTTATCTAATAAAAGTTTGACATTACCAATGATTTCTTGAAGTTGACATGTTTGATAAGACAAATTTCAATTTTAATACAGCTGCATACTGTTAAGAAAGACTCTAGACCAGTTCAAAAGGGCATTCCCAACCCTGGTGATCATCCATTCCTTTAATTAGGAGATATTATAGTCATAAAAATACGTATGGTGCAAAGTATAATCTACTCACTTGCCATTAGTTAATTGCTGATGAACTCTCTTGACAGAAACTTGGCTCAGAGACACAGAACCCAGAGGTACTTTCTCCCTTAACCTTTTGATTACAGAGGTCAGCAGTCAGTGATGAGTTTGATTCTTTCCTCAACCCCAGGTACATAAGACGTGGACATGCATAGTTGGAATGCATGTACCAAACATGGGTCAGTCTGGGAAATGGAAAAGTTTACCTAAGGCAGATGCCATCATCTGTCCTGTTGCAGAAGCACAGGGAATATTGGACCCATGAGGCACCATACTTCCCAGAAGAATGATAAATAGTTAAATTTTGAAGGTGTGGGAAAGTCATATGCTTTCATAGTGTAGCAATGGTACATTGCCTCATTCTGCCTCAGGTAAATAGCCCCCTTCTTGCTTCTGCAGAAAACTTTGATTAAGTGAATTGGGTCACACACACCAGACAAAACATGAAAATAGGAGGTTCCTTGGGAAGAAGGAGTTTGGTAGGAAGGAGAAGGAGGAATAGAGGATGATGGGGAAACTTTGATAAAATATTATTATTTATGTATGAAATTTTAAATGAATGAATAACATAGGTCAGTTTTGTAAAATACAAATTTGAAACTTCATGATTTTGATACCTCAAAATATACACAAACATACTGTGAATGCCATTACCAGCTGACAAAACTGTTTCCTATCATAAATCCTCTCCCTTTCTTCTGGACTGTCACATTCCTGATATTTAAGCATGCCTTTGAAATCCTTTCCCACCTTTTCTTTTTCTTTTTTTTGGGGGGGAAGGGGGAGTTTCAAGACAGGGTTTCTCTGTAGCTTTTGGTTCCTGTCCTGGAACTAGCTCTTGCAGACCAGGCTGGCCTCGAACTCACAGAGATCCGCCTGCCTCTGCCTCCCGAGTGCTGGGATTAACGGCGTGCGCCACCACTGCCCGGCTCCTTTCCCATCTTTTATCCATACACTCCATCCCAAATCCTTTAAAGATGGGTGCATACATGTCCTTCTCTTTCTGTCACTCCCTGTTGGATCTCTAGGACCTATTCCTATATGGCACATGCCCTGCCTGCTGTCTTTAGAATCTGTGGTTTAATAAATTCCTTTGATTCTTCTTAAAATGTAATTACTGTGGTTGTGTTAGAATGATCCTTAATGACCACAGGAATTATGTCTCTTATGTCTCAGTTTATGATACAGCTGATGCATGCCAGTCTCAGAATCTAAGAATATAGTTTTTTTAATTAGATAATACACACATAGATACACGCACACACACACACACACACACACACACACACACACACACACACACAGAGAGAGAGAGAGAGAGAGAGAGAGAGAGAGAGAGAGAGAGAGAGATTAAAAATGTCATTAATAGTATATACATAGAAAAAAATCAGAGAAACAAAAACAGATTAACATGGACAATTCAAGTAGCAAACACAGTGAGGACCAGATATGAAGACAGTTCTGCAATCTTCCTTTTTTCTGTAGCTTGTCTGAAGTTAGCAGAAGACAAGCAACATCAGTATCTCTCTCCCATGGGGAATATAACAGTAACTTTTTCCTCAGAGGAAGTCCTTGAGTGGCTTCTTTATCAATGCTTTTTGCCACTTCATATTCTCTCTGCCCTACCTACTGTTTGCTCTTGGATGTTTCTCTCACTTCTCTCATTCCCAGCATGAAAACAGTTGTATTCAGGGAGTGCGCTGATTACTTGTGCAGCAATATTATACAGGCCGCATATTTTCTGCATTGTATCAGCAGCCAGCCTCTCAAGTCACAATAACAACAGAGATGCTAAAAGCATCTTCAGACTGGTTGTCTCTGGAGCTCAGGATATGCTGCTCCTTTTTTTTTTTGTAATTATGTAGATCACCTGAAAGAGGTGTCTATTCCAAGCTAGTGACAGAGCTGCAGATGTGACTTTTGTCCTGCTACCCTGGAAACAGAATGCTAATGAATTTTCCCCTCCATTTATGTTTTGGTATAAAGGTTGTTTGGAGAATAAACGAGAGGAATTTTTCAGGATCTGAACTCAGGATTTCATGAGGGATCACTGAGAATCTCCCTCCCAATAAAGCCATGTGAGTTATGTCCTTATTCCTGTGCCTCCGCACTGGTCAAGAGAAATAATGTATGGTCCCGGCTCCCACTGGACCATGACAATCACTGAAGCACACATGCTGATAAAACTAAGAGCTCTACATAGGAGCATCAGAAGCAGTGAACAAGCTGGGAAGTTGTACTAACAGCAGTAAAGGCTCTTAAGTGAAAACACCTAGTGAGAGGAAGTAGGAATGCCTGATTTGGATCCACAGTATAGCTAGAATAAAACACTTCCTGAAAGCTTTATGAAAATAAGCAATAGAAGTTAAACAGGCCGTGTTTTATGACCATAATCCAATACAAATTGGGATTACTGAATGCTAATTTACAGCTACTTAAATCATATACTGATGTGGGATTCCCCTCTGTATGGTGTAAATAGCATTGGTTAATAAAGTAACTGTCGAGTACTTCCCACTTTCTCTTCTATCAGGTTCAGTGTGTTCGGACTGATATTGAGGTCTTTAATCCATTTGGATTTGAGTTTTGTGCATGGTGATAGATATGGATCTATTTTCATTCTTCTACAGATTGACATCCAGTTTTGCCAGCACCATTTGTTGAAGATGCTCTCTTTTTTCCATTGTATACTTTTAGCTCCTTTATCAAAGATCAGGTGTTCATAGGTTTGTGGGTTAATGTCAGGGTCTTCTATTTGATTCCATTGGTCGACTTCTCTGTTTTTATGCCAATACCAAGCTGTTTTCAATACTGTAGCTTTGTAATAGAGTTTGAAGTCAGGGATGGTAATGCCTCCAGACAATCCTTTATTGTATGAGATTGTTTTGGCTATCCTGGGTTTTTTGTTTTTCCATATAAAGTTGATTATTGTCTTCTCCAGATCTGTGAAGAATTTTGATGGGATTTTGATGGGGATTGCATTGAATCTATAGATTGCTTTTGGTAGAATTGCCACTCTACAGCACATGGGCACAGGAGACCACTTCCTATGTATAACCCCAGCAGCACAGACACTAAGGGCGTCATTGAATAAATGGGACTTCCTGAGGCTAAGAAGCTTCTGTAAAGCAAAGGACACTGTCACTAAGACAAAAAGACAACCCACTGACTGGGAGAAGATCTTCACCAACCCTGCAACTGACAAAGGTTTGATCTCCAAAATATATAAAGAACTTAAGAAACTAGACCGTAAAAGGCTAATCAACCCAATTATAAAATGGGGCACTGAGCTGAACAGAGAATTCTCAACAGAAGAACTTCAAATGGCCAAAAGACACTTAAGGTCATGCTCAACTTCCTTAGCGATCAGGGAAATGCAAATCAAGACAACTTTAAGATACCACCTTACACCTGTCAGAATGGCTAAAATAAAAAACACCAATGATAGCCTTTGCTGGAGAGGTTGTGGAGAAAGGGGTACACTCACCCATTGCTGGTGGGAATGCAAACTTGTGCAACCACTCTGGAAAGCAGTGTTTCGGTTTCTCAGGAAATTCGGGATCAACCTACCCCTGGATCCAGCAATACCACTCTTGGGAATATACCCAAGAGAGGCCCTATCATACAACAAAAGTATATGCTCAACTATGTGCATGGCAGCATTGTTTGTAATAGCCAGAACCTGGAAACAACCTAGATGCCCTTCAACGGAAGAATGGATGAAGAAAGTATGGAATATATACATATTAGAGTATTACTCAGCAGTAAAAAACAAGGACTTCTTGAATTTTGCATACAAATGGATGGAAATAGAAAACACTATCCTGAGTGAGGTAAGCCAGACCCAAAAAGAGGAACATGGGATGTACTCACTCATATTTGGTTTCTAGCCATAAATAAAGGACATTGAGCTTATAATTCATGTTCCTAGAGAAGCTAAATAAGGTGAATCCAAAGACAAACACATAGGCATCCTCAGGAATATTAACCTTCATCAGGCGATGAAAGGAGACAGAGACAGAGACCCACACGGGAGCACCGGACAGAAATCTCAAAGTCCAAATCAGGAACAGAAGGAGACGGAGCATGAGCAAGGAACTCAGGACCACGAGGGGTGCACCCACACACTAAGACAATGGGGATGTTCTATTGGGATCTCACCAAGGCCAGCTGGCCTAGGTCTGAAAAAGCATGGGATAAATCCGGACTAGCTGAACATAGCAGACAATGAGGAATACTGAGAATTCAAGAACAATTGCAGTGGGTTTTTGACCCTACTGCACGTACTGGCTTTGTGGGAGCCTAGGCAGTTTGAATGCACACCTTACGAGACCTGGATAGAGGTGGGCAGTCCTTGGGCTTCCCACAGGTCAGGGAACCCTGATTGCTCTTCGAGCAGATGAGGGAGGGGGACTTGATCGGGGGAGGGGGAGGGAAATGGGAAGCGGTTGTGGGGACGAGGCAGAAATCCTTAATAAATAAATAAATTAAAAAAAATTAAAAAAAAATAAAGTAACTGTCTTAAGCCCATGATAGGGTAGACTAGAGCTAGGTGAGGAAAACTAAACTGAATGCTGGGAGACAGGAGGCTGAGCCACAGAGATGCCATGGAGTGCCACCAGAGGCAGACATGCCAAAAATTTGCCAGTAAGCCACTGCCACATGGTGATACTCAGATTAATGGAGATGGGTTAAATTAATATGTAAGAGTTAGCCAATAAGAAGCTAGAGCTAATGGACCAAACAGTTATTTAATTCATACAGTTTCTGTGTGGTTATTTTGGGAGTCTGTGCAACTGGGAACAAGTAGTCTCCATACTATAATAAACATTTAAAAATTATGTGCTTATGTAAAAGCCTGTGATTAGATATACAATAAACATTAAAAGAGAAGAATCTATCTTCAGCCAAAGCAGAGCTAAATGCAAACATTTTTTTCTTAAGATTGTAATTAAATTGCAACATTTCTCACTTTGCTTTCTTTCCTCCAAACCCTCCCATATGCTCCTCACAACACTCCTCATTCATGGCCTCTTTTAAAAACATTTTAACTCGGTCATAGACTTATTTGTACAGGGAAAATAATTCTTTCTTTCTTTTTTTCCCTTAAAGCTTTTACTTTAAGACATCCTAAGAAAACCTTCCAGACACACATGGAAAGATAGACATAATTACAGAATGGAAATAACATAATAGAAACATTTATGTCTCTCAGCTAATGTAATTCTGAGAGTTTGATACACACTGGGGCTACAAGAAATGAATTAACTTTCGTCTATTTCTTTCTAACCCTCTCCTCCAAAATAATCTATAGCAATCGCTTCATAATTCTTCTTTAAGGCAGCCATGTCATAATGGACCTGAAAAAAACTCCCCTTTGTCCATACTGTTGCCCACATACCAGTGCACCAAAGCACACTTGCCATATATCAGGTCAAACCTGTGATCTGGGTGCATCCAGACCTCAGCAATTTCTGTAGTGTTGCTCAGCACACACAGTTCTTCCTACTGTAGCCAGGCCTCCACAAGGTACCACAATGAGAGACTGGTAATTAATGCCAACCTTGAAATGGGGCACTAGTTCACAAACTGGATGCTGCGTTTGATCCTGATGGAGACAAGGGCAATACTGACATCTTTGGGAACCACAGCACCCAATTACAATAGGAGACAAAGTATGCATGTATTAGCCATGCATGGGATCACATTTTACCATCTGGTTAGCTGGCTAAAAGCAGGCACTGGTGGTATCTGCTACAGAAAGCTGCTCATGGCAGAGATGACAGGGGCATATGCGTCCAGAAGGATGCGAAGGTTCCAGGTTGGTTAGGAATTAGGTCAGATCCACATTCCGGGTCCCATAAAATGTGGGAGAAGCAGGGATGGATGACACAATTTAGCTAATAAGGCAGTTGGGGTTAGTATAGGTCATGTGCTCAGTATCAGGGTTTATATGGTGCATGTTATGGTAGTTAGAATGCAATTGATCCCTGCAATGTCATAGGAAGTGGCACTATTAGGAGGTGTGGCCTTATTGAAGTAGGTGTGGTCTTGTTGGAGAAAGTTTGTCACTGTTGAGGGCAGATTTTGAGATCTCTTTTGCTTTAGCTTTGCTCAGTATGATACTCAGTTCACTTCCTGTTGCCTTCTGATGAAGATGTAGCCAGCACCATGTCTGCCTGCATCCTGCCATGCTTCCCACCATGATGATAATGAACGAAACCTCTAAAACTATAATCCATCACCTCTATTAAGAGTTTTCCTTATAAGAGTGGCCATTGCCATGGTATTGCTTTACAACAATAAAAACCTTAAGACAGATATCATATGTTCTGATTGCCTATGATAAAGAAACAACCAGAGGGCTTCAGGGTGGTGTGGCTGGTAAGGATGGTATTGTAGTGCTCTATGACAGCAGTGAAAACCTGGAGGACTGAGTAAATTGAAAACTCCAGCTTGGTCTTCTTTCCATCAGAATGAAGAGAGCCTCTCCATTATCAGGGAGTTGTACTCAGAACCAGTTCTTCCACCAAAGCTGAAGAAAGAAACCAGGAAGATTGGTTCACAGGTCAACTAACTTGTGAATTTGGTTCAAGACAAGGTCAATGATCTCCTTGCCAATGGTGTAGTGGCCATGGGCATAGTTATGGGCAGCTGCTAAACCTCAGTGTGTAAGAGCTGGTGATAGGTACCAGTGCAAATTTTATCAATAACTATAGGTTCCAGATCTACAAACTTCCCTGGGACCATGCTTGCCAGCATCTATCTAATTGAAGAAGGTTTTGAAAGAATCTTCTCTTTTTTAGATGGTCTGGTTGCTTGGTATCCAGGCTGAAGGGAGAAGAAGTTCCCTGCAGGCATCGTCTATCTGGACACTCACCTGGTTAGCATAGATGGAGATGCACTCACACATGATAGCTACAGGTTCAGAGGTGAGGGTGACAAGTGGACACTGGAACACAGTTACCATCACCAACAATCTGAGAGTCAAGGTTACTAAGAAAATTATGTCTCATGTCACGAGTGGGTTTTAAGTCATATCAGATGCTGGTTGATTACTTTGACAAGATTTGAGACACCTTTGCCCTAACATATTTTGCAGGCAGGACAAAGGTTTTGCCGTTGTGTGTGTGTATTTACTTTTCTCTTTTGCCAGCCTGCAAAGCATCTTTCTGTGTCATAGACTCTAGAAAATGGGGGTGAAGCTTTTTTGTAGGCGCAGCTTGACCTCTCCGGGTTCAATGAGATGTGTGGGTATAATCTTTAGCGCTGGGGTCTTGCTGTCAGTTTGTGGAAGCAACATATTGTCTTGTCAACAGGCTGGGTTGTTTGGGGATTTCCATGGGACCCATTTGGCTAACAACTTAATTGGATGAAACCAAAAGTTCTGCATTGGAAGCTTTGTTTGGTGACAAAGAGATGGTTGGTAGGGTTCCATCTTCTAAATTATTTAGAGAGTTCATTAGGATCACTTTCATATACTACAGGAAGTTTCCACTGCACTAAGTCTCCGTGTATCCCCTCAAATTGCCTTTAGTTTTAGCTGTCTCTCCCCTCATTCCATCCCTCAATCCGAAGAAGTCAAAGTATCTTTATTTGTAGATGATATGATAGCATACATACATGACTCTAAAATTTCCACTGGGAAACTCCTATTAAACACTTTCAGCAATGTAGCTGGATCCAAAATTAACTCACAAAAATCAGTATTCCTTCTATATACAAATAATATATAGACTGAGAAAGAAATAAAAAAAAAACAGTACCTTTCACAATAGCTTCAAATAAGGTAAAATAACTTGGAGTAACTTCAACTAAGCAAGTGAAAGATTTATATGATAAAACTTTCTTTTCTTTGTAAACAAGTTTCTTTTACTGCTTTTGAGAGAGTGTTTTCCTGTTGTAGGCCAGTCAAGCTTTTAATGCATGACAGTCCTAGCACAGCGACCAAAAATGCTGCGACCACAGTCATGAGCTATCATGCCCAATTTCTCAAAGCATTTTTATGTAATTTCTATAACTGTATTATCTATACATATATATTAAACATTAATTTTTAGAAATTTATCAGCAGTAATGCTATAACTTCTATAAATATCAATTCTTGTTTTTAACCTTTGGAAATTCCTTATCCCAATGCTTTGATTAATGCTCCAGATTGTTTTGGATCACAACATTCAGAGGCTGGAATAATAAGTACAGAAAGTTCTCCCAGAAATTTAGTATAGAACTTGAATAAATCACTTAACCTCTTGTACCTCAGTTTTTTCTTCTGTAGGATGGGATATTATAAGACACAAAGTAAATGTGAGGATTAAATATGTTAATGTACCAAATGATGTAGACCACATAGAAGAATATCCTACACTAAATGTTAGCTTCTTAGAATCATTATTATTTCATTTTTATAATTAGTAAGGTGATCAGTTGCTTTTATTGCTGATCTCTTCGTCTGAACTCTTAGTGATTCATTTGAAATAATATACATGTCCCATATTCCTGATGAATATGTTTGAAATTCATAAGAAATGAATTCTTATGTTCTATTTGCTCCACTTATACCTGTAAAATTGGCAAAAATTATGAAAGTATCAGATGGGTTTGAATATTCATTCGCAAGTGCTTTGGCCTTGCCTTGAATTAAAATAGCTTCTCCATATTGATCTGCTACTAACTTGACTGTCCCGGTGAAAACTGTATCCATTCCTGAGCAGCTACTTATTTGTGCGTGCTTTAGCTCTACAGTCGCCAAAACTTTATGTCCTGCACAAAGTCCCTGTCTGCTGCTAAGCACAGACAGATTATGTGTGAACACGTACTTACCAGCTCATAGATTAATGCTGGTACTAGTACATTGATCAACAGGGATCATCTAAAAAAGCCAAGTCCTAGAGGAGAGAGTAGGAGCTGAAGGACATATAAAAACTCTTTAGATCTCAAAAATTCCTGATTCTTTATAAAATAACAGTTCATGTGTCACAGAAATCTGCATTGAATTGTTTTATGAGAAGGAGACTTTTACTTTGACTGTTTACTGTAATTGTGTCATGTGTGTGTGTTTGCTACACCAGTTGGAAATCCTCTAGACTGTGATTAGTAGACAGTTAGAACATGGTGTTTATGCACTCATAGGACTAGTGACTGAAGCTGGAAGACAGGAGACTTGATGACCCATTGCTATGAGTCCCATGTTATGTATAAGGAAGTATAAGATGTGAGGAACAGAAAAAGAACAGAATAAAGGAGGCCAAGAAGATCGTTCCCGAAATTCTGTCAGTAGTGACACTAAGGGCAAGTGACTCAGGGAA
Organism: Microtus oregoni; assembly: GCF_018167655.1. Lineage (NCBI taxonomy): Eukaryota > Metazoa > Chordata > Mammalia > Rodentia > Cricetidae > Microtus > Microtus oregoni. Next base: position 25,178,452 of record NW_024543060.1, read on the forward strand.
GTAAAAATAATAAACTCGCTTAGGTTCTACCAAATCTTCAAGAGGGAAGAAGACTGAACAGTGCCCAGTATTCTGGAAGATGCTACTGTTGGGGATTAATAAAGACATTTGGGCAAATTAAAGACAAAACAAGAAGAAAAGAAGTGAGCAGACAAATAGAATAATCATTGGCCAGATATAAGAAGGAGAAACTTTTTCATATGCATGAATTTTCTGAATATATATAGAAAAAACGATAGAAAAGAAAATACATGTCTCTTTTAGTTCATTCTATACTGTGGAGTCACATGGTTGTTTTTGAGAGAGAAAATATCAGGTAATACTTATTAATACTAACTCAGTTTAAAGAAAAGGAAAATACATTCATGTAGTATAGCATGTTTTTCAAATTTCTATGAAGACTTAAAGTTATATAATGGAGGAAATGTAACTCAAAAATCCTACTTACGGGACACCGCTTCTATTGATAAACTTGTGCTTCTTTTTCTTTCCTTTATTAATGTGTATAAGTATATTTTTATTTGTATACATAGATAGTAGGGCCACACCAACAGAATTTTTAAAAGAGACTCTGCTCTATGTCTTGTCTTTTTTATTTATCTTTTGTGTCTTCTTCTTTTTGGTCAAGCAGATTTGAATTGTTTAGCCAGTATCAATATTCAATACCATGAATAGTCTTTATTTCATTATTTCTCTTTCAAAAGACATTTCTAAACACTTTTTCCATTGATTTATGCATATTCTACTGTTATTTTTATCATAAAGTTATTTTTTTTCTCAAATTTAGAACCAACTTCAAAGCTCTAAAATGCGAGTATGTTATCTTAGTAATTTTGAAGGCAATTTTTTCTCCTGTCATTAGAAACATTCCATTGTTACCTAAAGTTTTTTTTAAAGAATTAGAATAAATGATATTCAGTTTCTCTCACAAGAACTACATAGTTCTTTAAGTGATAAATTTTCTTATAAATTATTTCCTAAACAATTACATTTCACTTTATTATTCTCATCCTAGAAATCTCCGGAATGGGTTACTGTTCTACTCTTGAACACACGTACAACAGGGCAGTGGTTGGCGCACGCCTTTAATCCCAGCACTTGGGAAGCAGAGGCATTCGATCTCTGTGAGTTCGAGGACAGCCTGGTCTACAAGAGATAGTTTCAGGGCAGGCTTCAACGCAACACAGAGAAACCCTGTCTCGAAAAAGAAAACAAACAAAGGAACACAATTACATTAACTATAGTGACAAAGGACCCTCTCATTGAAAGAAGGCAGAAAAATAGGAGAATTATAATCGGGCAATACTCTAGGGAAATGACATTAAGTTAGTGATGCGTGGTCAGACATTTTCCCCTCCTCCTCTAGTTACCATCAAAGCAACGAAAATGCAAGGAATTCTTTGGTTTCAGGATTTCTTTGGCTTCGCTTCTGCACTGAAGGTGCAGAAACCCTCATGCCAGTCCATGGATCACTCGTTCCCTAGAGGGAAGAGGCTACAGGTTGTATGAACACGCTGTAAGCTTTTGGTTTATCCTGATGGAAATTGAGGGTGATATGCTACAACAGATTACTTTAGATATGAAGACAATGAAGCTGAATTAATTATAAAATAGAGGAAACTCGGACCTTGTCAATTATTCGTACAGTACAAAGAGGATAGTGGACTCAAACTTGTCGTTCTTCCACCTCAACATCATGAGTGCAAGGAATAAAGGCGTTGCCTGCCACTACCACACACTCTGCTCCACTCCTCCCTCCCTTCATCCCTGTATCCCTCCCATCCTTGCCCCTTCCTTCCTAGTAACAGACTTTCTTTTGGGCCACTAACTAGCTCCCAAGTCATGACATGGAAACTTCTTATTACTTATAAAAGCCTTATTTTAGGATTGTCACATCTGCTTTTATAAATTAACATGTTTCTCTTTATCTATGCTTTTCCTCAGTGCTTTTAAACTTTCTTTCCTTCCATACATCTTACTTTCACTGCTTCTCCTGTCTGTCTGTCTGTCTGCCGGTTTCCTGGCTTCTTGCCCTGGGTGTGCCACCCCCTCACCATTCTCTTTTCCTTTTTCTCTCCCTTTCTTCCTCTAGCCTAGATTTTCCATCCTACTTATTCTTTCTGCCTGCCAGCCCTGCTTTTCCCTCTTTTGCCTAGCTACTGGCTGTTCAGCTGTTGAAGAGAACCATCAGGTGTTTTATGCAGGCAAGGTGAAACAAGGGCAACACATTTTTACATAATTAAACAAAAACAATATAAACAGATGCAACACATCCTTACAATGTTAAACAAAAGAAAGGGGTACACTCACCCATTGCTGGTGGGAATGCAAACTTGTGCAACCACTCTGGAAAGCAGTGTTTCGGTTTCTCAGGAAATTCGGGTTCAACCTACCCCTGGATCCAGCAATACCACTCTTGGGAATATACCCAAGAGAGGCCCTATCATACAACAAAAGTATATGCTCAACTATGTTCATGGCAGCATTGTTTGTAATAGCCAGAACCTGGAAACAACCTAGATGCCCTTCAAAGGAAGAATGGATGAAGAAAGTATGGAATATATACATATTAGAGTATTACTCAGCAGTAAAAAACAAGGACTTCTTGAATTTTGCATACAAATGGATGGAAATAGAAAACACTATCCTGAGTGAGGTAAGCCAGACCCAAAAAGAGGAACATGGGATGTACTCACTCATATTTGGTTTCTAGCCATAAATAAAGGACATTGAGCCTATAATTCATGTTCCTAGAGAAGCTAAATAAGGTGAATCCAAAGACAAACACATAGGCATCCTCATGAATATTAACCTTCATCAGGCGATGAAAGGAGACAGAGACAGAGACCCACATGGGAGCACTGGACAGAAATCTCAAGGTCCAAATCAGGAGCAGAAGGAGACGGAGCACGAGCAAGGAACTCAGGACCACGAGGGGTGCACCCACACACTAAGACAATGGGAATGTTCTATTGGGATCTCACCAAGGCCAGCTGGCCTAGGTCTGAAAAAGCATGGGATAAATCCGGACTAGCTGAACATAGCGGACAATGAGGAATACTGAGAATTCAAGAACAATTGCAGTGGGTTTTTGATCCTACTGCACGTACTGGCTTTGTGGGAGCCTAGGCAGTTTGGATGCTCACCTTAAGAGACCTGGAGAGAGGTGGGCAGTCCTTGGGCTTCCCACAGGTCAGGGAACCCTGATTGCTCTTCGAGCAGATGAGGGAGGGGGACTTGATCGGGGGAGGGGGAGGGAAATGGGAAGCGGTTGTGGGGACGAGGCAGAAATCCTTAATAAATAAATAAATTTAAATAAAAAAAAATAAAATATATCCTCTGCAAGAACCACAAAAAAAAAATAAAGCCATGTGGTCTCCTCAAAAAAAAATAGCATAAACAAATGTAACACACCTATGCATAGTTAAAGTAATATTCCGTAGTATAAACAAATGTATCACGTCTTTGAATAGTTTAATATTCCACAACACTTCCTTATTACCTTTTATGTACATTCTAGTTCAGGCTATCCTTAAATTTCTACATTTGGGTGATACTTTGGTCTCAGCTCTTCAAGTATGGGCTATGGTTTTATCCTCTGATCTGGTCCTCTTGAATTTCTGATTGATATTATGATTTATTACATTCAAAAGCAATCTTGAAGGCCAGAAGACATGATAGTGCGTGCTTTTAATCCTAGTACTTAGGAGGTAAAGTCAGGTGAATCTATGTGAGTTCTATTCTAGTCTGTCATAGAGAGTGAATTTCAGGCCAGACACAGATACAGAGAGAGACCCTGTCTCAATAAAACATCTTAAAATTTCACCTCTCAAGACTATCTTGTCAGATTCTTTGAGCCTCGCATGCCTTGTCCCAGTTAGTAACTACGATGTTCTCTGCCCATTTAGCCCAGCTCTCTCGAGGACCCTGGTTTGCTTGCACTTCAGACTTATCTCACTAACAGCTCTGGCCACTTGCACTTCAACTTGATTGATTTCTCTGTATGTCTCCAGCTACCACTCAAACAGAGCCACCACAGTTCTAATTTGAGAAATCACGAAAACATTCTTAGCAATTGTTCTGTATCCAGAATAACAATCTACTTCCCAGTAGTTCTAGTAATAGTTTGAAAGTGTAAGCTGAATGTTAGTCTTCTAATTACTCCTCAGATATGGATGTTTTCTAAGAAATACAAATTTGTATCCTGCCTTCGGTGGTCGTGAATGACCCTACCCACCCTCTGATGCTGGATTGCAAACTCCCCTCCTCTAATCTTTTGCTACCAGCTCCATCTCCGATTTCCAGAAATGCTATCTTTTTATCTCAAGACTTTACTATTTATTGGATGTTCCTTGACTATCCAAAAAAAATGCCTCTCATTTAATTATCTACCCACCCACAGACACACACAAGACACAGACAGACAGACAGACAGACACACACACACACACACACACACACACACACACACACACACACAATCTAATCTTTATGTGCACCTAAAATTTTGTTCAATCACTATGTTGTCTTTTAAAAGTCTTCTACCAGCCGGGCGGTGGTGGCGCACGCCTTTAATCCCAGCACTCGGGAGGCAGAGGCAGGCGGATCTCTGTGAGTTCGAGACCAGCCTGGTCTACAAGAGCTAGTGCCAGGACAGGCTCCAAAACCACAGAGAAACCCTGTCTCGAAAATCCAAAAAAAAAAAAAAAAAAAGTCTTCTACCAATGTCATATCTTCAGGTCAGATTTTGTCCAATTTTTAGTTGATTTCTATAGATTTTTTTGAGGTGAAAATGACTTATTAACTTCCTCTTAGAATATTCAAATCATATATCATGTTTGAAATCTAAATACTCTCACAGATGTCTTGCATAATACTGAATAATTGTGGTGGTAATAACTTAGGTTCTTTATTTTAATGGAAATATTTACCCTGTTTTATAAAGTATATTTTGCTGTTACTTTCTGGCAGGTACACTTTTTAAAAGACCAGAAAGTTGGTTTTTTTTTAATGCAACTTTCCTAGGAGGTTTATTTTGAATAAAAATGTAATTTTATTACATGTTTTCTGGTAATATTTTGAAACTATTATTAATGTGTTTACTAAATTGAAGGAATCTTTATTTTTATCTTTGAATGCAACCTAGTTAGCTATAATCTGTTTTCTTATTTCTGGATTCTGTCTGGTGATATATTTTTGTTTCTCTATAAACATTTATAAGATTCTCTTTTATTATTATTACTACCACAGCAGCTACTTTAAGATAGTTACTTTTTGCAGCTGCCATTTTCATGATTCTTTGGAATTCAAAAGGAATCCCATAAAACCTTTATTTTTCTTTTTGAGACAAGGTTTCTCTGAGTAGCCTCGGCTCTTCTGAAACTCACTCTGAAAACCAGACTGGTCTCAAACTCACAAAATTCTGCCTGCTTCTGCCTCCCAGATAGAATGTTCTGAATAAAGGTGTGTGCCACCATTGCCCTGATGGAATAACATAAACTTTTATGACACATTAAGTAAGGTAGGACAGTTCCCAAATTCCTTGGATGTTTGTAGAACACATCTAGGAATTTGGGGAATAGATTTTATCTTTTCAATGTCTTCTGTTGCTACAGATTTATTGAAATAGTTCATCTTGTGTCAGTTTCGTAATTTTTCTTAAAGATTATCCAATACGCGTATTTTCTGATATTTATTCAAATTAAGTGAGATAGACAATTTCCCCAAAGTATGTTCTCTTCTTTTGTCTATTTTAGTCATCATTGTCTTTTTTTTTCTGTTAATTTCCTTGATCTGCCATACCAGAATGCTTCCCCCTTTTACCTTTCAAGATGTATCGTTTTCTAGTTTTTCCTACACATGTTCTAGGGTGCATATTGGCACAAGTGTGTTCAAAAAAAAAAAAAAACTAACCAGTCATTCAACACACGTACATGTTGTCCTTTGCTGTTTTCACTTAATTTATTATTAATGTTTTGATTTTTCCTTTCCCTTATCTCCTTTGGCATTATTTAGGAGGTAGACAGAGAAGAATAAACTCAGAAACTCCCTTGCTGTCCTGAGCCCAAAATCCTTCTTCAGTCCCGCAAAGTCTTGTTTATTGATTGGCATTAGCCCTCTCCCAAGAACCTTCAAAAGTTGTTCAGTACAGTCATAAAAATCTACAAAAATACCCTACAGCATGTAAATTACAATAACCTATTGAAATTTAAAAACTGAAGATCGTGTTTCTCATGTCTGGGAATTCTCTAACGTAAGAGTTCAAAACCACGCACTCTTATTGCTGCACTTTTTATTGCTCTTGTCCAAAGGAATCCTGCTAGACATAAGTAAGATTAATCTAGGAATTATTTTAAATTCAAGGGCATACATGAATTAGCCCTCAATTTTACTATGTTTAATTTTTGTCTTTAACATGAATCAGAATTAAAATGACCCACCAAATGAGTAAGAGTATTTGTTTTCTAATTTCTTAAACATTTTACAAAACCTAAATGTTCCTTTTTGTTGTTGTTTTATTTTACATTGTGAAAAGATAGGCTTAAAACTGCCCAGAGCTCTTCTCTGAACCTGAGGGATTGCTGATTTTGGTGTCTCTCTTTTTATATATTTCTTAGGCATTCACCCATTTAAGTGTGTGTGTGTGTGTGTGTGTGTGTGTGTGTGTGTGTGTGTGTGTATATGTGTGCGTGTGTGTGTGTATGCTGTTGGGTGCAAACAACATACATGTGCATATGGAGGCATGAAGTATATGCTTCAAATGCTGTCCCCCAATTTTTTCAGACAGGGTCTCTCACTAAACCAGGAGTTCACTAGTCTGCAAAACTGCCAAGCATAAGAGCTCAGCATCTCTCCACTGCCAGGGTCTTAGGAGTGTGCTGCTGTCTGTGTTTAATGTGGATGCTTAGGTACAAGTTCTGGTCTCATGTTTGCAGAGCAGATCTTATAGCCTGAGATAGTCCCTAAGCCCTGATAGGTTTTTTTCTAGTACATGGATATGTATCCGTCTATAAAACACTCTCATATTTTATCATAGAAAGTGTTTAAAGCACTTAAGAAATTTCAAATACTCCCTCATATCTGGGATTTCTGTCTTCCCCATTATCTTTGGTGATATTGTTTATTTTTTACTTTTTAATCATTACTAATGTTTGCCTTTTCTTCCTTCCGAAAAGAAAGAGATTGGGGGCTTTGATACAATATTTCTATTATTTTTTGAATTTTGTATTTTAGTGATTTAAAATAATTCTTCTTTAATCCTCATTTCATATTAAGCTTATGTCTTTTTTCAGCTTTCTGAAAACAATACTTGGACTCTTGCTCATTTTTGTAGTATAGGGTCTCACTTTTCAGGTTTGAGTTATTTGGACCTTGCTGTGTTGTTGATACTAGCCTAGAATTTGCTTTTTAGACTAGGCTAGTACTAGGGCTAAAAGTGTGACTCAATATGCATCACTTTGACATGATTTTTCATATTAAAATAATCTTATTTGGTCTATAAATTCTTATTCTTGAGTCAGAATCTGTTTAAAAAAACAAAAATTTATTATTTTCAATCACAATGACTTTTGTAATTCTATTAATTCTTCTTTATTTTTCTTTTATCTTTGAGATCATGATATAATTACATTAATTCTTCAACTCCCATTTAATTTCAAAGTATATTTTCACTTCAAAATTAGATGCATTGTTTTCTGTTAGCTGTATTTTGTTATTGGCAGACATTAGTTTAATTTTTGGCAGCTGCATTTACTATTAATTAAAGACCATTCAATTTGATGAACCTTACTTTTTGCCTTATCAACATATGGACCATTTAAAAATATTTTCATATATTTTTTGCTTTCATTTGTTAGAAATTTTACTATTTACTATTAAATTGGGATAATTTCAGCACATTTTGTTTGAAATTTTAGTCTTTTAATGATCTGCACATTTCAGTATGTCTCATGGAGATTGCAGTGTCTTCCCATGCTGGGCATCAGCTTTCTATACATTTTGCACACTCAGTAGGTACAGATAGAAATTTAAAATTTTAATTCTTATTTATAGTAAAAGGATTTTGGAAGACAATGTTTGAGAAGCAGTTCTAGAACATTGGGATTTCCTCTTCCATCTTTAGGCCCCTAGGGTCTAGAGTTGAGGAAGCAGTGTTCAAAGAGTTTATCTTCAGAGAGATGTCTCAGATGCTTCTCTTGCTCTCCTGTTGCTGTGGGAAGTATGAGAAGTTTTCTCATCCTGTTCTCTCATGTCAGATGAAGGGCCTTTCGTGGTAATTTTGAAACTCATGTTCAGCTGTTGAGTGTTAGAAAAGAAGTTTCAGAGGACCAGGTGCTGTAATCTATTGCTTGATTCACATATGAGGCACCTAGAGAAAACAATCCCACCCTTTTTATTTTCCCCACTCCCCCCTGCTTTGGGGTTGAAAAGCCAGCCTTCATGTAGACCTAATTAATATAATTACGTGATAGGGTATGAGATATATACATATATATATTTTACACACACACACACACCATTTAGTGAAAGAATCCAGCAGGTCTGTCTGTTCTCCATGCCTTGTGTCTCAGAGATAAGGACATTGATTTTCTTCAGGACAGGGAGAGAGCACTTCTGTATTCAGGTCTTTACAGTTTACATCTGATGAAGGTCAGATAATTTTTTGAATGACTGATGCAGAGGAGTGAAGCAGGAGACGCTCAGTGTGGTCATTTTCCTTCTAATATTTCTTCAAATTCTAATGTACCCCATTTGGGGTAGCATTTTTTGAAATCACATCAGTCATATGTAGAAGCTTAGTTTTCAAGGTGAGGGCAGTAATTGTTCCAGGAGATTCCAAGAGGGTTGATTGAGGACCTATGTTGCAAGGTGAAAAGAGTCTCGAGTTGAGGGAAGGAAAGCATCTCCACCAGTTCTAATAGGTACAATGCCAGAAACCTGGGTACCAGGGAGGGTCAAGCACGTAGGTGAGAACTTTCCCTTGCACCTAGCTCACATCATTAGACCTTTAGGTTTTGGCTGTTGCAAGAAATGTCCGGTGTTAGAGCAAAGCATAAAACACTGAGTAAAAAGCAGTGGAAATAAAAACAAACATGGAACAATTTTAGACAATGAAGAAGTATTTATTTGCAAGGCCATATAGTATCAAGGTCATATAGTATCAAGGTTGGTAAGCCAATAGACACCTACTTCTATTCATTTAAACCTAAACTTAACAAATAGTGCTATGGCCATCTTCTCATTCCGTATTCAGTTTTACTATCCCCAGTATGATAGGAAACAAACTGGGGCTTGAAACACTGGAATTATCAGCAACTTGTCTAAGGTAACAGTGGTTGGTGGAATAACTTACTTTACAACATGGCAATTACTGTGAAAGAGCTCAGGGATATGCATGGCAGGAAAGAGCACGGGGAAAACAAGTGCAGAAGATTAATGGAAATTTACCATGCTTATCTGAGAAAGGATCGAAAGGAGCATTGAGGGGAAGTGCTTTGTTTTTAATTTCTACTCTTATTTTACCAGAGGGGCAAATTAACTTGGCTGTCATTCTGTACCTTGACATTGTAGCAAACCACTTCTCTCTGCCTGACCTGATCTGTTTGTTTGGTTTAATTTCCTCCTTTTGTGCTAAAGTCCTGACCCTTCACTCCCTCCTCAATAGACATCACTATTAGGTTTTTAAAATAGATATTCATGTCCTATCTAGTTTTGGACTCAAAATATATTACAAGATTTATTTTAGAAACACTCAATGCCATTCTGGCACACACCTCTGCTTCCTTCTATTTTAGTCAATATGAATCTGAAGCCTTACCCATGTTACTGCCCTAGGAATATCTCAATCAGTTTTGACTGATCCATAGAAATTTACATCTCCATTGTACTTTTATCTCCATTTGACAAGTGATTGACAACTAGACTGCTTTAACACCTTTTACCAACTCCTTTATGTTCACTGAGAAGATCCTGTAGAGTCCCTGTGCACCAAACATTAGAACTAAAATTAATTATAGTCCACACATTAGAAGACAGTGTGTTCATGTAGTAGATTTAACTAAACCTTCCAGATTTTCCTGTAAGATTTCTGGTATAATTTATGCTTCATCTCACAGATCTAGAGCATTCCATAACCACACTTTATAATAAGCAAAATTCTAATTTTTCAAGTTGATTATGAAAAGTTTTAATTCATCATCCTCAACGTTCAATGAGGATGTTCTACTTTTATTATACTCTCATTTCTTCTTCTAAAATTTTCTAATCATGTTTTCATTCACTTGTATGATGGTTTTCCTTTTTCTGATCATGAAAAAGGTTTTCCATATATCAACATTAACTAAAGCAAAGAAACTAAGATGAACTTCCACACCTCTCCTCTTGAGAGACACCAATCCTTATTTAACTGTATTGCTCTTTGATGGTGCTATTGCATACTTCGTATTTCTTTCTGTTTTTTAAAGTTTAACTTTTACTCACACTAGTGTATGATTGTTTTCTTTCTGACAATAAACATTTTCCAGAAGTGTCATGGGATTCTGGATATACTCCTGTGTGTGTGTGTCCATGTCTGTGTGTATGCCCCACACACATACCTAATCTTGAGTGCCATCAAATTTGGCACTGTGAATCCAATATCTAACTCTTTTCAATTGTGCAATTAACCTTCCTAGGATATTATTTCAGGGAACAAATATGTAAGACAAAGAGCAATGTTTCACAATCCTGATGCTATACCATTTTTATCTTAATTTACACCCCTTTCTCACTCCAACCCTTCCTCTCTCTTTCTCTCCCTCTCTGTCTCAAACTGTGTCTCAGAACAACTTTTTCCCTCTTATAAATGCACTTTAGCCTTTTCTAAAACATCCATTTTCCAAACATGTTAGTATACTTTTTCCCAAGCTTTGCTGGATCCTATGGAGCATGTGGTCTTTTGTTTTCCTGTTGGTGTCAGAAGCACTGCATTTCCTGCAGGCTGCTCTAGGCATGGGTCCAGGTCCAGGCTGAGGGGTCCAGGTCAGCAGGCTGCTCTAGGGATTGGCTGTGCAGCTGAGGGTCCAGGTCAACAGGCTTTTCTAGGGATGGGTGTGCTGCTGAGGGTCCAGGTCAACAGGCTTTTCTAGGGATGGGTGTGCTGCTGAGGGTCCAGGTCAGCAGGATATTCTAAGGGAAGGACTGTGTACTGGGGTTCCAGGTAAGCAGGCTGCTCTAGGGCTGGACTATGAAACTGCAGGTTCAAGTTAGCTGAAGCCTTGATGTAGCTTTAACCCTACTTTTCTTCAGATGCCTTGAAAAGTGAATTGATAAATTACGGGTTTTTTTGTTTGTTTTTGTTTTTCGAGACAGGGTTTCTCTGTGTAGCTTTGGTGCCTCTCCAGGAACTTGCTCTTGTAGATGAGGCTGGCCTCGATCTCATAGAGATCTGCCTGCCTCTGCCTTCCGAGTGCTGGGATTAAAGGTGTGCACCATCACCGCCCAGCTAAATTATACTGTTTTGTACGTCTTTAAAAGGAACAATCACTTGATTCTGGTATTCCAATTTGATACTGAGAACCAATATTTAGTAAATTTTAAAGTGATATTTTCTTTTTGCTCAGGATTTTATATAGTATGCTGAATATATTAAAACTCCATAACATATAAATTAGGAACTGAAATTATAAAAAATTGAATAAATATTTTTACAATCGACAAATACAAATTATATTTAAGCAACTTCCACATACTATGAGAACCATGTGGAATTACTGTTTTGAGGTCAAGTATGTTCAATTGCATTTAATTCCATACCATATACTTCTACCTAATATGCAGAATAAAATGAATTTAATTGGAATAAATATATAGAACAAGGTAGCATTAATGCACTATTTGACTATGTCGGTTTCATAAATAACAAACCCATGCTCGATACCAAGCTTCTAGCTGAAATTCAGACATGGAATTCTTCAGCCTATCTCTAATTAGAATTGCTAAGTAGAACTATTGGAAAATGCTTAAACGTAGTTTGTAAGTATAAACATTGATGTTTGGGATGTCTCACTCTGCATAATTATTAATTTATGTCATTTTCAGCTATATAATATTTGACATGTTGAAGCATAGTGAGAGTCACTTTTTATATTATTGTTTATGATGCAGAGAAAATAGAAGTTTAATTCAGGATTTGTATTTTAAATTATACTCTTCTTTGGAGAAGTTTTTCCCATAAAGATTACTTGGTTTAATTAGTATTTGTAAAATGTCCATATCAATGCCTGGCATTCCTGATATGAGACAGCACAATAAGGGGATTAATTCCAAATTAATGAGCTCATTTTCTTTCCCTAACTTGACCAAAAAAAGAGCAACAAATTAAAGCTCAACCCTATAAATGGAGAAATTACATTTGTTCATGTAGACTTATAGTAGAAAAGGAGCTTGCTGAGGTCACTTCTCCCATCTCTCAGATGCTAAGACTAGAGGGTAATTAGTTGCTAAGGCTAGCTTAGCATATTCACTGTCCTCAGTGTTCCTGGAATGACTGAGGATAACTAATCCTAATACAGATTATATTCATTAAATGCTTTGTTTTAAACTGTGAAGTCTGGACTGGAATCTGCTGTTCGCAAACTCACTATTTCAGGCCATCATTGTTTGCCTCCTCAGTCACAAGCGCATCCCAACTCATTTCTCTACTTGCAGTCTTGCCCCACCTTAATTCATTTGTTATAATTATGAAAAGAATAAGCTTATGTAAACATATTTCACAAACCACTTTTTGATTAAATATCTTTATGTCATCTATAGCCATATCTTCTTGACTATGCCTGATCTTGTTTGATCTTAGAATCTATGCATGGTTGAGATGGTTGGAGCTCAGATGGGAAACGAATCCAGACTCCTCATGTAGCACCCAGGATTTTGCTGAACTTGTTTCTATAGTGGTATATTATTTTTTTGGTATATTATTTGTATTTTGATAAATAAATCAACCTGAAAATGAGAAAAGCAAAATAGCCAAGCTACTAGAGAGGTCTTACATCTACCAAGGTTGCAGACTAAGCAGTCTAAGTCTCTCCCTCCTCCCATTTTATATTCCCTGTAGTATTTTATATTAAAAGCATATGACTGCCTAGGACTGGGATTAAAGGTGTGAGCCATCACCACATGGATTTGTTTCTGTATTGATCTTGTGTAGCCCACGTGGCCTTGAACTCACAGAGATCCCCCTGTCATGAGATTAAAAGTGTGTTTCACCATTACCTAACCTTTAGTGACTTTAGCTTTGCCTCTGGTCTTCAGGCAAGATGTATTCAACCAAAATACAAATTTATTTATCAAAATACAAATAATATACCACTATAGATTTCTGACTACTTCCATAATCCCCACAGGCATTTTCAAACCTTTGACTTTGATATCTTTTCTTCTACAAAGTTCATTCTTTAAAAGTATACAATCTAGTCACATAACGCATACACATGTGCTCACACACACACTTCTAAAAACTCATGTTGTTTAAAGGAAGCTGATGAGCTTTGTGTTAGGTCATATTCATAGCTCCTGCTGACTGTTGAGGACTCTGGGTTGGGCACTCCTGATGATGCAAGTACTGAGGCTTTTGTAAATATGACAACTTCTCTGTCTTCAGATGTCTCCAAATGCTATCATCCTTCCCTTACAACTTCTCTGTCTTCAGATGGCTCCAGATGCTATCATCCTTCCCTTACAACTTCTCTGTCTTCAGATGGCTCCAAATGCTATCATCCTTCCCTTACAACTTGTTTCCATTCAACTTTTGTCACTGTCCAACTTCTTTTCTCTTTTTTCTAGGACCAGACTTAGTGGAACTGCAACTCCTCATCACAGTGCTGCTTCTCTTACAAGGCTTTCATTGAGTAGATTATCTACTTGCCTCTCAAGACTATGTCATCTGTAAGCCATTCCAGTCACCACAATAACATTTTGTGGGCTTTCCCAGTACCATTTGCCATCAACTATACTAAACTGTTTTAGAGGCTATTTGCTCTATCTAAAGTTCTTGGAGAAACCTAATCAATGATTATATGATGATTCATACATTTTAGGAAAGTTTTTTTTTTTTTAAAGCGTATTTGTGTGGTTATCTTGAACACACATACACACACATATGTAAATGGGATGAGCCTGATTCTAAAATTCCTCCAGAGAGAACTGTATTCAAGTCCCAATTTAACTCATTGGCATTAAAATGTGACTTCAGTGTTTCTTTGTTGTACTTCCTCTGTCTTCTCCTTTGGCATTATATAAAACAATAGAGAAGACAGAAAATAAGCTGGGTATATTTATTCATTAGCTCATTTGTTTTTCATGTTTGTTTTCCATAAAATAAATTCTAATAATTAGGGACTAAGCTATATTGTAACATATTCTTTCAGCCTGCATTGAACAGTTAAATGAATGGTCTAAAATTGAGGAATTAGATAAAGAGAGAAATAAGTAGAGATAAATCCTTTGGACTACTGAAGGTCAACACCTTCATTTCTTTTCTTCCCCATTTTTTTATTTGTTTTTTTAATTAATTTATTTATTAAAGATTTCTGCCTCCTCCCTGCCACCGCCTCCCATTTCCCTCCCCCTCCCCCGATCAAGTTCCCCTCCCTCATCAGCTCGAAGAGCAATCAGGGTTCCCTGACATGTGGGAAGTCCAAGGACCACCCACCTCCATCCAGGTCTAGTAAGGTGAGCATCCAAACTGCCTAGGCTCCCCCAAAGCCAGTACGTGCAGTAGGATCAAAAACCCATTGCCATTGTTCTTGAGTTCTCAGTAGTCCTCATTGTCTGCTATGTTCAGCAAGTCCGGTTTTATCCCTTGCTTTTTCAGACCCAGGCCAGCTGGCCTATGGATGGAAATAGAAAACACTATCCTGAGTGAGGTAAGCCAGACCCAAAAAGAGGAACATGGGATGTACTCACTCATATTTGGTTTCTAGGCATAAATAAAGGACATTGAGCCTATAATTCGCGAACCTAGAGAAGCTAAATAAGAAGGTGAATCCAAAGACAAACATATACACATCCTCCTGAATATTAACCTTCATCAGGTGATGAAAGGAGACAGAGACAGAGACCCACATTGGAGCACCGGACTGAAATCTCAAGGTCTAAATCAGGAGCAGAAGGAAAGACAGCATGAGCAAGGAACTTAGGACCGCGAGGGGTGCACCCACACACTGAGACAATGGGGATGTTCTATCGGCAACACCTTCATTCCATTCAGCTTACAATTAGAAAGGTATTGGAAGACCTAATTTATATTTAAATATATATAAATGAAATTTAACACAGAGGGTTGGAGAGATGGTTCAGTGATGTGGGATTCCCTTCTGTATGCTGTGAATATATTTTATTGCCTTTGGTTAATAAGGAAGCTGCTTTTGGCCAATGATTTATCAGATTAAAGCCTGGTGGAAAATCTGAACAGAGATGTAGAGAGAGAGTAGGTGGGGTCATAGAGAAGCCATGGAGCTGCCAAAGGACACAGATGCCCCAGGAACCTTACCGGTAAACCATGAGCCTCGTGGTAAAATAAAAATAATAGAAATGGGTTAATTCAAGATGTAAGAGTTGGTTAATAAGAAGCCTGACCTAACAGGCCAAGCAGTGTTGTAATTAATATAGTTTCTGTGTGATTATTTCGGGTCTGGGCATTCAGGAACGAACAAGCAGCCTCTGCCAACAGTTCAATGGTTAAGAGCACTGATTGCTCTTCCATAGGACCAGGGTTCTATTCCCAGACCCTACATGATGTCTTTGCAATCACCTTTAACCCCAGAAGGCCCTCTCTGGCCTCTGTGGGCACTGCATGCTTATGGTATACATACATATATGGAGGTAAGCACACGTACAAATAAAATAAGCAAATTTGAAAAATTGACACAAATAAATAAATTTGATGTTGAAAATGAAAAGTTTGCTTCCTCTGATAAGACCTTGTCTTTCTTGATGTAGATAGGATTGAGCACAAACACTCATTATCAGCTAATGTTTCTGATGTGATCATGAGCACGAGGACTGTGAGAGGGAGTGATTGTGCAAATAGAGAACAGAAAATAGTCTAGGTATTTAGTCTAGGTAAATTGCATAATAAGGTTTGAAGTTCAAACAACACTTTAGTAATGGGTCAGATATGAGGGCTGGCATGAAGAAATCAATGGGGACTTTGTTACGAATTGATCACTAATAGCTTGAGGAAGCAACAAACAGGGGAAATGCTTAGAGATTTGTAAGAACAAAGTAAGTGAAGACCACCCAAGAGTGCGGTGTTTCATGAAACAAACTATATTGGTGTTAGCTCCTTTACTTTTCTCCTTAATGAAGCCTACTCCCATATCCCATATGAGACATCTGGAAGGGTAGCTTTCAGTATTCTCTTATAGCTACTCCACTGGGTTTTGGAAAATGTAATACCCTTTGGTGCCACAGTTCCACTTCAGTGCTCTGTCATCCCTGATTTCCTGCAGTTCACATGCTATAACTTAAGTCCAATGTGTCTTTCTGATTTCAAGTTGTCTATAATTTATGTGCAAGATAAGCGAAATTGAATTCCCATAAAGAGTCAGGAATACTATTGATAGTGAAAACTGCAGATGCATTCTAAAGCAATTAGCTGGGTACAATGGAAAGCCATTATGTAAAAAGGCCAAGATATTTATCTTTAGGTTACAGCTAATTCTCGATGCCAAACGTTAGCACATAGAGACTTTAAAATGCTCTGTCCTTTATTTTAATTATTGAAATTCTTATCACAACATCATTAACATTTGCAGTTTTATGCCATTTAATACAGTATGTGACCCAAATTCTGTAAATTTAACAATTTATATGTTTTACAAAAATATCAATTTATTATATAATGATATGATAATGACAAAGTTACTGTGATGTTACCATAGTGGCATAATACTTCTATTGCTGATTCAACACGAAGTCCCAATCATTCCTCTCACTTCTCTCCTAAAGCTTTAGAGGTTTTAAGAAACTTTCTGTGCTGTCAATACCATTGCTGCTGCTCCAGAGAAGGCAAACAAAGAAAAGAAGATAAAGAAGAAAGAAGCGATTTGCCTGAGACTTTTGAGCATGGAAGGACAGTGTGACAGATAAGCATCCTCTGGAAGGTGTCAGGTCATTTTCTCCCTTCAGCTTCCTACCTTTACTCCTCCATAAGATTCTGTTTCTCCATTCCCTTCCTTCACTCTTAAGACATTTAAATATTCATTCAGAGCAGTATGGGAAGTCTAGGTTAGAAACTAAGTCAAAGTGGAGCATAGGTTATTTCACTATCACCTGCTAGGCTCACCAATTATACTTGGCTCTGATGCTGGGCATAATTTAACTGAAAAGGTCCACTTTGTCCCATCCTGTCTATCAGTTTACTACCTTGCTATTTCGTAGCAATCATTTAGGGTCATATTAATTTAAAAGAAAAGGTAATGGCATCTTGAAAAGATGTCTGAAATTTTTGCCTGTGAATTTATGATTGAGCTAAAACTGAATGAAGCTATGCTTTCAGGAACCTTAAATCCTATTTTATCTAACTTTGGAGCAGCAAAGCCACCAGGAAAACAATCACCTTTAGAAAACTTGAGTGTTTCTTTTTTTAAGTAAAATGCACCACAACTGTTAGTATATTTTTTCATACTTGTTTTAGGAAGGCTGGATTTGAATTACAATTTTGATACCTTACTTAATATATAGGAAAAATAACCTACATATTTAAACTGTGGTATTTAGTTTCATAAATTATCTCTTAGCTATATAGAGGAAGAGTATATTTTCAAAATGCAAATGTAAAAATTCTCTCACATTAGCTCCAGCTCTCAGGTTTTCTCCTGAGCTGCCTTGTATCATCTTGATTTCACCCTCTTGAATTCTGGCAGTGAATCCTGAGGTCCAGGTTTTTCTTGCTAGGAGAGAGTCAGAACTGAGAGCAAGGAACCAGGTCTCATTCTTCCAGTGTTGTTTTTGTACAAATGTTCTCTGTCTTAAAGATAAGCCATCTACTTATGAGTCATTCTTTCATGGAGATCTAACCTTAAAAATTTCTTTATCCAATGAAACAGATGCAATTTGGTGCTGATTGCCAAACTACTCTTGAGAGTAAAAATAGAACACGTCCTTCTCCAAAGCAAGTGGTTGTATAATTATAACACTATGTTTCTATTTGTGAAACTTAATTCTAAGGAATATTATTTAACTATATATTTAAATGGGAAACTTTGTCTCAGGCTATGATTATGTGGCCATATACATGGTTTATATTTTTATTCTATTTTATACATATCTGAATGGAACATAGTAGTATTTCTGAAGGCTGGTTCTTTTGTGAAACATATTTTTATGGTGTTATCTTGTGCGCTCTATGATGCTGATGGAAGCAAATATCAGTCATCAGTAACGAGGCAAGCAAATTACCTGAGAAACACAGCAGATTACCCAAATAATGTAGGATTTTTTTCAATTACAAATAAAACATTATATTGATGTTTCTTTTTAAAGAGCTTTCCAAGTCCTGCCTCTCATTCTTTGGCATCTAATCTTAAGAATCAGGAAATCACAAAACAGAATCTGTGTTTCTCTGTGTGCTTTATTTTTATTAATTTTTGTATTTTGTCTTATTAATTTTCATTTCTAATTTAGTTTTGATATTTGTCTCATGTCTTTTTGAGAGAAATAGATAGATGGATAGATAGATAGATAGATAGATAGATACAGAGAACATGAATGAATGAAATTGGATGGGTTGGGAGGTAGAGAGGATCTGGTAGGAGTTGGGGCATGGAGAATATTATCAAAATACACTGCATGAAAAATTATATAAAAATGAAGGGGCTGGTTTAAAATGAACTGGTTTAGAAACCAGTTTTCCCATGTGTGCCCCTACTATGGAAATAAGCTGCTAAGGCTAATATGTTCATTTTACAGTTCACATTTTTGGCTTTGACTGTTAAAGCATTTGTATTTCCTTATTCTTTCACTGTTCAAAAGCTTCGGTAAATTTCTACTTGGTTTTTCTAAAATTAACTAACTGTGAATGGAACAACTCAATTACTGAGCTCCTGAATTACTAGCTCTAGCTCACTTTAAGAGGTAAAGTCAGCAAAGATGGAAACAAAAGAGGAAAATGTTACATATGTCAGATGGTATGTTTTCAAGATCACCAGCCATTATGTAGGTCAGGCTGGTGGGAAGAAGAAAGACTGTGTGGCTTGCACCCTGGTTAGCAATAGTATCATGCATCATGAGGTTAATGACAGCTCCAAGTGCACAGAAGATGAGTGATAATTCACACACATATAAGGATTCAAGAATTCAAGAAATGGATTACTGTTTTCTGTTTGTTTCTTTTACTTTTTCTGCTGCTTGATTTTACTTTATATCATTAATTTCTAATGCTGTCATCATGGCTGTAATTCTTCTTTCTTGTGAAACGTAGAAATGATATCAATGGATCAATGAAGCAGAATTCGGGGCCAAGAAATAAACCCACACATGCATGTCTTCTTCAACAAAAGTGTCCAAAATAAACATTGGCTGGACGATGGCCTCTTCAATGGATGGTTGTGGGAAAACAAAATTTTCTTTCCACTTCTTTCCTTGCAGAAAAAAAATAAAGCAGATCAAATATCTTAATGCAAGATGTGAAAAATTTAAACTTCTCAAGACACAGGCATAGGCAACGATTTTTTGTAAAGATCTCCAATAATACATGAAATAACAGCAACAACAACAACAAAAATCAATGGGATTACATGTTATTAAAATACTTCTGCACAGTAATAGAAATAAACATCAGAGTGAACAGTGCCTACAGAGAGGACTATCAGACAAGAAATTGACATTCATAACACATAAGACACTGTAAAAATTAGACACTAAAAATCAAATTATCCAATCAATAAGTGGGCTAAAGAACTCAATGATAACATCTCAAAAGAGGGAATACTAACAGTCACTAAATATTTGAAAAAAAAAGTATTCAGCATTTTTAGCTATCAGGGAAATTAAAATTAAATTTGAGATTCCATCTCACCTCAGTCAGACTAATTATATTCAAGAAAATATATGACAAAATGCTAACAAGGCTGCAGAGAAGGAAGCGCTTTATGTACCACTGTTGGGAATGGATAGAAGAGCAGCTACTGTGGACATCAGCATATTGTGTCCTTATGAAACTGAAAATATGCCACTATATGACTCAGCTACATCACTATATTAAATCATCACTGCATATATATATATATATATATATATATATATATATATATATATGTATGGCTATATTCTTGAGGAACTTTAAATCGGCATACCACAGAAATTCCTTGAACGTGTGTGCTTCTGTACAGTTTACAGTACCTAAGAAATAAAGCCAACCTAGGTTGTAGATGACTGATTTTTTTTCAGGTATGAAGTAAATTAAAACCATGGAGTTTGCACAACAATGGATGAGGCTGTAGATTATCATATTATCCAAACTAAGAAGATTTGGGAAGACAGATACAGTATGTTTTCCTGTATGCATAGTGTGATATTTAAATACTCTGTGTTTGTGTGTGTGCGTGTGTGTGTGTGTGTGTGTGTATGATGAAATTAGAGAAGGCCTTTGAGAAGAGAGGTAGAAATCTGATGGGAATGAGGAGGAAGTGAAAAAGAGTAACTGAATTCATGTGACATAAAGATAGATCTTCTATCTGGGGAAAAGAAGACCAGTGAAAGGAAGTGAGATATGGAGTAGGATTCTGATGCAAAGGAGAGAAAAAGAACAAAGAATAATGGTTGTAATGGTATAATGTGATAATAACAAAATGAAATCCATCACTTCATATAATTAAAAAAAATAATTAAACACCATATTTTATCATTTTCTAAACTATATTACACTGACAGGGAAAATTCTATTCTTTGTTAAAAATGATAAAAAAAAGTCATGTAACTAAAACAGGCATTATTACCAAGGCATGGAGGAATCATTCTTGACTTGCTTCTAATTGAGAAGCCAAATAGCAGATTGAATTTTGACACTGGATACTATTTAATTCCATGACTGTCAGTTCTTTTCTAAGACCGCACAGCTGTTATTGTTATTCATTGTGGCATTTTTAAAATTACTTCTATCATTATTCAAATGCTGGGAGAAGATACTTTCAACCCTTTATGTCTCTCCCCTAAAGATTATTTTCTCATTGGTGCTTTGTGATCTGGCTGAATCCTAAACTCCCTTAAAGACCATGTGAATTTAACTTTTAAGGTAGGGAGACTATGCTATAGTCTTCATGTGAACAAAATAACAGAGAATATTGGCAGCTAAGGATGTTATCAGCACAAAAAAAGCAAAGCAGATTTGGTCTGAATTTTCTCTTCTTTCAAGCCCTTTACGTTGTTATAGGAATACAACAGTTCCTTCCTGTATGTTTGCAAATTAAAAGTAATTTTTGGTGATGGTCAGAGACAAGACTATACTCCAAGTCTTCTAGAAGCTTTGTTTTTGTCCCTCTTTTTTTTTTTTCCCATAGAAATCACTTCTGTACTGTTTCCTGGGAGAAGAGTTAGTAATCACTGTTACAATATCCGTTTTGATTTGTTTGCTATCAAGAGCACTGAAGTGTGTCAGGTGGAATTTGGTACTCAGAGCATCAGGGAATGTATGTGCTTTTCTTGTTCATTTCAGTTTGCTTCTGCTTGTCTCCAGGTATCCATCTTTCCTGGATTTTTAGATTTCTTAGACCCAAGGGAGAATTTTCAGTCTCCTCATTGATATGATTGTCATAAATTTTATGTTATAAAACTGATGGGTATGTCTGTTAGGTTTCAAGAAATGGTCTTGTTAACCTTTGTGCTTTGAAGAGTCACCCTGATCACCAATGTCTAACAAAATTCATCAACTTCAAAATTCAAAATTTCGCTCATGTCAACTATATTTACCAGATTTAGGGGAGTTTTGCTGTTTTCCTTTTCTTTATTTCAAGTTATAATTTTTTTAAAAAAATCTTAGAAATAATAGTGAATATTTCATACCTGTCTTTGGGTCAGCAGGAGGGCTCTTTGTGTAAATGCTTCTGTCACCAAGATTGATGATCTCTGGGACCAACATAGTGGAAGGGGAGAACTGTCTCCCAACGGTTTTTCCCTGATCTCTACATGCCTGCTGTAGCAAACACACACACACACACACACACACACACACACACACACGCAAACACACACACACGCAAACACACAAATAATTACTTATAATGCATTAAAATGATCAGAGAAATTAAAAGTGTCTTTACAGTCAGGTAACTAATTGTTAGACAAACCAGTCACAGGGATAATTATGTTAAACTATTTTAGTATAAGATTATATCTATAGGCATGGGCTTTATTCATGAGTGAGTGAGTTATTTTAACATAGTCTTTAAATGTACTCATGTTAGATGCATGCCTTACTAAATTCTGTACCTAAATATTTAAGCTCGTGTTATCACATAGTCGATGTTCACTTAATGTTTATCTAATAAGCAAATATAGAAATTTCTTAGATTGGGAGTTTGTTTTTTCATCTTTAAAGTTATATTTATTTTATGATTTATCAATTTTTCTAAGTGACAGACATAGATGAAACAAAAAAATCAGAAAAAATATTGCATAAGAATGTTCATCTTAGATTTAATAACAATATATTCCACGTGAGTACAACTGATGTATTTTCCCCAAAGGTAGGAGTATAAAAAGTTTCTTTTACATAATGTGCATCTTTATAAAAGACTAGTACTTTACATATATTTATGCAAATATATGCATTTTAGAAGGGGAACATTTCATTTCACACTATTGCTAAATAGGATTGATTTAAAAGTAAAAAGGTAATTTTATGTGTTTATTTTTTAATAAGATAAATTTTACAGGATCTAATTGACATCTATTATATCTCCTACTAATATCTTAATTTGTTATGACTTGCATGAAATCCTTTAACGCAAAGCATGAAAGAAAAAAAAATCTTACAAATACCCTTTCCAATGAATTTTATTATGCACAAAATGCACCAACTGATATGTATAAATGAGATACTGGATAATGTTTCTTTTAAGATCTTATTCATTAGATCAGATGCAAGACACTCTACTGTGCTCTTGCATCAATGATGTGCTTACTCGCTCAACTCAGGCAAAAAACCCAGATTCCTATTTCCCTGTTTTTCTCCTTTAAAGTCTGTTGTCTGTGTCTTGCCTTGTTTCCAAAATGTCATGGGATAATTGATCCAGCACCTTCACTTGTATCATGGTAATCCTTTAGGATAGAAGGCAAGGAATAAGCTCATGATATGATACTGTCATTTTTCTAAAGAAGAGGGAAGCTTGCCATTACCACAAACACAACTCTAAATGTATTCATCAGATATGTTAAACATAGCACAGGAACTGGGAAGTCACAACCTGGGTAATAATCTATGGTTGACTTAAAGAAGTTTCCTGAATTTTAAGGGTTAACTGTGTTGAAGAATTAAGGTTCTGTTTCTCATAAGCATAACCATTATTTTAAATATAAAAATGCTTGTTTTCTGTTTCTAACATGATATTTTCTGCATAATACATATGGAAACTTGTATACATTTGTTGTATGCATTGATGCTTTATCTCAATAGTGAAATAATAAAGTAGATCAGAAAACACTATTAATGGGAGTGAGGAATAACTGTGCAGCATTTTGTGTGGTGTAAAAAGCCGCTGAACTTTTTACCCTGTGGATTATATTTATAATATAAGATGGAGTAGCAGCAGTAAGCTTTGAGTTTTTCTGCAGCTCAGCATGTTGGCAGAGTCCGATATCAGATTTGAGATATTATCTGCGATACATGGAGCAGATTAAGCAATTTACCTGGTTATACTTCCTGAGCGCAGATCGGTTTGTTGTTGAAGAAAGGGCAGTTGGAATCAAAAAGTCAGCAGAGTGTCTTTTCAGTACTGCAATTCCTTCTCCACTGAATGTCTGTGATGTCTTGTACTGTTTGTGTCACCTTGCAGAAGAGGGAAAAAGACCTGATTTCTCCTCTCAAGGGCTTCTGAAGGGACCCATTATCTGATAAAGGTGCAGCCATCAAAGACGTATATATGATTCTTATAAACAGTGTCAGTGGTGCAGAAAAGAAAATTGTTAATTTTATGTGTATGTTATAGATTCTAGGAAAGATGTGATGTTGTTCACTCATTCAATCCAGTTCTTTAACTTAATCTTTCAACAACAAAAAGGTGAACTCCTGCTGTGTGTCTGTGGTTATATTAGGCACTAGTCTTGCAATGTTGCCAAGGGTAAACATTAAAAAGCAAAACCGAGCACTGGGCTGAGCTCCCAAGGTCCCAATGAGGAGCAGAAGGAGGGAGAAGATGAGCAAGGAAGTCAGGACCACGAGGGGTGCACCCACCCACTGAGACAGTGGGGCTGATCTATTGGGAGCTCACCAAGGCCAGCTGGACTATGACTGAAAAATCATGGGATAAAACCGGACTCTCTGAACATGGCGAACAATGAAGGATGATGAGAAGCCAAGGACAATGGCAGGGGGTTTTGATCCTACTTAATGTGCTGGCTTTGTGGGAGCCTAGCCAGTTTGGATGTTCACCTTCCTAGACATGGACGGAGGGGGGAGGACCTTGGACTTTCCCCAGGGCAGGGAACCCTACTGCTCTTCAGACTTGAGAGGGAGGGGGAGAGGAGTGGGGGGAGGGGGAGAAGTGTGGAAGGAGGGGGAGGGAAATGGGAGGCTGGGAGGAGGGGGAAACTTTTTTTTCCTTTTCTCAATAAAAAATAAATAAAAAGCAAAATCGAGGAAGAGACATTACATGATGTTTACTCTGAAACATATTGAATCCACTGATAGATAGAATAAAATGACTATCAAGGAATCAAATGGAGAAAGGATGATATAAATCAATAGATAATAACTTGCAGTAAGACAAATAAGACTGGAGATCTAATGAGCAACTGAAGAACTATGGTTAATAACTCTATTAAGCTCAGCTTTTTCTTAGGATAACAGATGCTAGACGTGTATGTATGTTCATGTGTGTGCTAGTGTGCATGGACAACTGTTCATATGCATATTCATGACAGAGGACTAACTAGAGAGTCGTTCATTATTCACCATTCACTTTTTATTTGAATTGTTTTTGGACACAGAGTTTCTTATTGCCTGCAACTCAAGTGGTCTACACCTACTGACCAGTGAGCTTGGGATCTGTTTCTCTCCCTCCAAGAACAGAAACAGTTTGATATTTGGTGTTGATTGTGTTCATATTCTACTCAATGTCTGCAATATTCTTTAGGTGATTTACAATTTTGTGCATAGTTTCTTAAATAAATACATTAGTATCAATACTCTTTCGAATTCTTAAATATTTCTTGTTTTATCATGCATAAAAATGGTTGCATAAAAAGAAATGAAAACAGCCGCACAAAAAGAAATCGAAAGTATGTAAGCAAAACTGAGAAGTAAATTGAGTTGAATGTAGAAAAGTGAACAGAAAATTCTTATGAATATTTGATATACTTAACCTACTCTCTTCTGGGTTGCAGATCTCTGTATATCAATTCACCATATGTTGCATTTGAATTATGAAAAATAAACTAGGTAGACAATTTTGAAACTAAAATAACTAACAATAAAAAAACACCTGGATGTTATAGAATGTAAAATTTAATTAAGGATTAACTTCACTGTGCATAATGATGAACTCCATAGCCCTCTTAACCAGAAAGTGCCTACTCTGAGAGAGTTTGACTAGAAATATTCCCACAAGAAGCAAAAGTTAGTGATACTAGAATGACGCTGTTCCTTCGTGTTCACTTATCTGGAAGTGTGCAATTGGTATAAGAATCTGAAAAAAATATGTGATTTTTATGATTTGGTTTAGGAACTTGTGGTCTGTGATGGGGGTTTGCTCATGACTACTTCAAAGAAGTGTGTGATAAACTAAATCAGCACAGAAGGAAATAAGAGTTAGATTACATAAAAGACGTGGCATTGGGGAAATTTAGTGTGTGTATTCTACTTGCTGATGAGTAGCCTTGGTCCTTCATAGAACCCCTCTGGTTTTAGCTTCCTTGAATGGCGACTGGAGAACTTTGCAGAGCTTGGATGTAGACTTTTGAGAAAGGAAAGGAAAACAATTTCCTAAGACTTTGGAGCACAAATCAAAACTTTTGGCCCAGCATTCAGTTTAAGCTTTCATCCGCCATATAGAATGGTATCAGTGTTTATAGCAGAAACAGCAAAGAAGCTGAATTTGCATTACTATGTAAACACAAGCAATACCAGTGTGTCAGCCAATTTTCCTCTGTTATTGAAGAGTTTATAATACTGATTTTTATTAGAAGAATACCATTTCCAGACTGAGAAAATGACTTTTTCTCCTCATACATGTATATCACTGTTATCTTAATAAAGTTGTTATTATATTGTTTATTTGCACTGACTCCGATTCCTAGGATTTCCATTATGTAAATTTAGCCCCCATGCAAAACACTTTGTATGGCAATTGGTTTTTCAATTTAAAAGTTTTCTCCAGTTTAATACCCCTCCCCAAGCTTCATTTTTTTCCCTTATAGTAACTTTACTCACTTGCAGTTTATAATTTAAACAACTGGGATGAAAATGATGCATATGAATGATTAGGGTGTTCTTTCGATCTGTACACAAGGCAAATTCTACCTGAAGTTTCAAGAGATTTAGGATATTTATTAAAGTTTAGCTTATGAAGTTAGAACATGTGAATTTGTAAAAGGTAATCAAGTAGCTTAATATTGCACTGGAAATTTATTTTTCTCTCACAAAAACATTGAAAACAAATCATGACACCATGTTTTCTTTCCAAGAACAAAGAGATACAAAACATGACCTTCTAAGCCTTATTTGAATAGTTCTCTCATTGCTTATTGAATAAGTATTAGTTAAAGTGATCTCCATTCTCTTCTAGACAAATGAAGGTATTTGGCTGTGTGAAGGATTTCTAGCACTTGTGTATTAATAAGAAATTTAGAAATAAATAAGAAATAAGAAATTTAGACATTCTGTGGTCTTGGATTCAGTACAACTAGCTAAATTTAGTGTTGAACAGATTGGAAAAGAGGCACTTTGAAGCTTCTTGTGCTGTAATGAAATCAATAAATTCTTATCACAGTTCCATTTGGGTAGCAGGGGGCTAGACCGTGCATTTCTAGGCAGTCGTGACTGTTTAAGAAGATCCAAGAAGCTAGCCTTGAGCAGTGAGAACTAAGTTGTTCGACTGTAAACTTGGATGAACATTGGCATTCCCAAAACTAAAAATTACCAGCATCTGGTTCTTCCCTGCCACTACCTGTACTTTGATATGACTAGTGTGGATGCTTTCTGGGTATCATTATTTTAAATTCACCTCAGGTTGTTCCAATATGCAGTCCAGATTGAGAATAGCTGCTCAAGTAAAAGTGAATGTGCACATCAATAGATTGGATTGTCTTTCTTGCTATCTCCCATACATAATAAAAGTGCATTTAAAATAAGATTGTTGCTTGAATTAGTGAATGTCATTTTTTATTGATTATAACACAAAAGAAACATGCCTTAAAACACATTGCAAGTTTAGTTTTTGTTCTGGATATCTTTAACTACAGCTTAACAACTATCAGTGTGCACCATTAATTTAACAATGTTACAATATAAGTCTTGCAAGCCTTATATTTCCAATCTGATAACATCAAGCACTTACTATGATCAATTTAATATTAAAAATAAGGCAGAAGTTGTTATTCATTGTTTGTTTTTTTTTTCATTTCTGTATTCATTTTCTTCAAATAGTACAATACCAGCTGAAGCAGTTACAGCCATCCTATCTGGTAAGGAAGAATACTTGGACCACTGAGATATTTGAAAGTTGCCTGTGCAGGATAATCACACAGCAAACAAGACTGAGTCAGATTTTTATTGTTGTAAATTCTTTACCCATGAATTACTTCTTTACTCTTCATATTCTAGGGAAAATCGTTCTCACTATCTCACCCACTGATACCTTCCCTCTTAACAAGCAGCTGATAATGAATATGGAGGATTAAGATCTTTCCAAGGGTGTTAGCTATATTTCACTTTGCTATTATGCAGGAGGTTATATAATTAACATGCCCCATAGCAAAATAAAAAAAAACAAGTTTAAGAAGCTTTTTTGTAAAGAATTGGTGTTAAGAGGTTTTCTTTTTTGATAGTATAGTATTTGGCAATGTTCTGTAGCATGCTCTAATAGAAGACTTGGATAACCATTATGGTTGTAATAATTAGACAACTATTAGACATCTAACAATGCTTATTTCCCTTTTATAAAAAGCATCTGAATTTTTCAGTTGTAAATCTTCAGAAAAATGTGAGTTAGTCACTTTAAATATTATTGTGTGACTATAGAGATGGCTCATATTGTTTTGTGATTACTATATTTGTAAGTTAATATATGCAGATGCAGACAGCAACATCTATTCAAACAGAAGTTTTATCCCCATTCAGGAGTATCCTATGCATATTCATTTATTTGGAAATATATTCTGATATTCTTAAGAATCAGTGTGATTTGAATTAACTTACATTCATTCTCATGTGGTCTTAATCTTACATAAGATTAAGATAAGATTGTACCTATATATATATATATATATAAGCAAATTTGTTATCTTTATGTATGTGCATTTGTGTGTCTGATGTTGACACTGGCCTAAAGTGGCTTTGTAACAATTAATATTGTTTGCCTTTTTTAAACCCTTTTTTCTGAAGCTAGTTTATTAACTGGATACCAAATTTTATAGATAAGACAAACATCTAGGGCTCAATAAACATCGAAGAAAAGGGGGAAGAAGATTGTATGAAACAGAAAACCAGGATGCTACAGCATGATAGTGTCTTCTAGATGTAAGAAGGAAGCTGCAGTCATGAAATTTCAACAGTGTTTGCCTAAATAAAGCCTGCATAATGACAAGTAGCAGTCCAGTGGTGGTACAGTAGTAGTGGAATTTCGTAAGGCCCCACCCCTCGATGACAACTTATAGCAAATCAATGGCTGCTGAAAGAAGGACATTCAATCTTCTCAAGGGACAAGCTCTGGTAATTTAGCCAACTCCAAGTGTCAGCTCTAAGAACATATCTATAGAAGCAATATGTTCTTGATACAAAGCATGATTAGAGACCGTTAAGAAGAACTACGCATGAACATACTTACAAATATGTCACGGGTGGTCAAATTTCCAGAAACAGCTCCATTTCATGTACTTTGTTCAGTTGTTCTTGAAAATGCAAGTAAAAACTTGAAACTGACTTCAGAAGCTTCCAGTACTTTAGCAGGACAATACATGAAAGGACTTGTAAACAGTCCTCCATAACTTTATATTGAAAAAAATAAAATTTTCCTGTGTACCTTTTCTAGTCTATCTTTTGTAATATTCCGACACACAATTTGTACCCAACACCACCATGCACATGAATGAATATTTTGGAGATTTGATTAATTTGAATTGTGTTTTTAAAATGTCTGTTGTTTTATTTTCCTTCTAGAAGTCTATCTCACCAAAAATTAAACTAAATATATTTCTGCATTAGTAGCGGAATATGATTTATCTCATTAAAAAATAAATTGATGTCATTATAACCCACATTAAAAGTAAAACCATGGCAGATATATTTTGATAAGCCTGTAAATGATTCGCATAGCAAAGGCCCCATATGAATATATACATATCTACAGATTAAATATTTTAGCAAGTATGCTTCACGTTTCCTTTAAAACTATTTTTTTTCTGTTTTAATATTTAGTGAGTAACAATAAAAATAACAAATTGAAGGATATTTTGGCTAAATTTTCATTTAAATAATAGCAAAACTGAATAGAAGATAAGGACATTTGTTTTGAGTTTTTAAGACAGACACTTCACATGTAGCTGAGGCTACCCTTTAGTGCACAATCCTCCTGCCTCACTCCCTCAGTACTGGGATTATACGTTTGTACCACAAAGCCTGACTCTAGTATTTTAAAGGGTAGATAGTAATAGGAGCATAAAGTGATCCTAAGGATTTGAAATATAAAAACACCGTGGCATCCTCTTAACAAAACCCCATTCATATTCTGCCATATTTTCTCTAAATGTCAATGTGTGTGTTTATACACACAACAATTTCAAAAGAAAATATTGAGCATTGAATTTGAAACTTAACTAACACACATAGGTTGTACATTATTTTATATTTTATTTTTATTGTTTTAAAATACAGATTGATCCACATTGCACAAAATTAGTTCATTATTATGAATACTTCTATATTTATGTAACATAGGCTTTTAATATTTTTAAGGTTGAGATCCACGTTGATTGTCTTGAATTTTTCCCATTACAAACATTATGATATCAGCATTATTATGGGTGTGTGTCTTCATACATGGATTTATTTTTATTAGTTCTTTGAGAGTTTCATACAATGTGTTTTTATAAATCTTTATTCTTTTAAATTTTCATATATGTTATTTATTTAGTCTTTTCTTATACTTTACATCCTAACCACAGATTTCCCTCCCTCCATGCCTTCCTGTCCCCCATTTCTCCTCTCCCTAGATCCACTCCTCTTCTACTTCCCTTCAGAAAAAAGTAGGGTTTCCAGGGATATCAACTGAACATAGTATAGCAAGTTACAATAAGACTCATATCAAGGCCAGACTAGGCATCCCAATAGTAAGGAAAGGGTCCCGAGAGCAGCAAAAATGTTCAGAAACATCCCCATTTCCACCAGCTTTTTATATAGGTTATTTATTATTTAATACAATGTTAGTTTCTGGTAAGAACAAAATCTGCATCATCAGAGACAAAGAAGATACTCATTTCTTTTCTGTCATGGTCCAGACCTTTGTGCTGCCTTGCTTATAATAATTTATAGGCGCTGCTCTTCTTAGATCATTCAGCTATAGCAGAGGAACAATAGTTCTTAGTTATAGTGCCTGCAAGTGACATACATCATTTTCTTTCCATATATGGTTCTGCTGCTTTGCCTGGATGCACATGAAGCTGCGATATCGAGTTCTAGCAAACTGTTTCTCACAGAAGCTAAAGACTGCCATACAGTATGTTTTAGGCATATGAAACTGCTTCTCTCAAATCTCTCCAAGCCTTAGGGATCAATCATTATGGAAGAGGGAGAGGAGTGGATATATGAGCTAGAAGTGGCGGGTGCGCTTCCTTATGTTGTTCTCGTATTGTTTCTTTGTACTGCTTTTTTATTAGTAAACTTGATGCCCCCTTTATAAAAACAAAAGAAGATGGGCTATCAGATTGAATTAAAAATTAGAAGTATATCTTACATACTGTGATTTCTGATTGTATGTTTTTATGGGTCTGTGGTGCACAAGTGTACGTATCTTCACATATTTTTTCTTATGTGTTTTCCTTTTATCCTGTCTTTTGCTTTTTTTTCCCTTTTATCCTGTCTTTTGCTTGTTTGTTTTATTCTGACTTAAGTGTTTTATTTGATTATTTTCTAAAGAGAGAAAAACAAACGTGGAGTTGGATGTTGGGGACGTAGAGAGAATCTTGGTAGGTATGAAGAAGAGGTAACCAGGATTACACTATATTGTATGGAAAATTATTTTCAATAAGAAACTATATGTTGTGCCGGGCATTTGTGGTACACGCTTGTAATCCCAGTACTTGGGGAGACAGAGGAAGGCCAATCTCTGTGAGTTCAAGACCAGCCTGGTCTGCAAGAGTTAGTTCCAGAACAGGCTCCAAAGTTACTGAGAAACTATGTCTCAAAAAAGCAAAAATAAATAAAGTAAATTAAAATAAAAAGCTATATGTTGTTTATAAGCAAAAGCAATGAAAAGTATGCAAGGATAGTCTCAAGTGATGAGGCTTACAAATTCAAGTTTTTAAATTAATATCATTTTTCACTTCTTAAAAATGTATATAGAGGCTGGGCGATGGTGGCGCACGCCTTTAATCCCAGCACTCGGGAGGCAGAGGCAGGCGGATCTCTGTGAGTTCGAGACCAGCCTGGTCTACAGAGCTAGTTCCAGGACAGGCTCCAAAGCCACAGAGAAACCCTGTCTCGAAAAACCAAAAAAAAAAAAAAAAAAAAAAAGAATTCAAATTTTCAAGCCAGCCTTGATTACATGCGTCAATCCTGTCTCAAAGCAAACAATCAAAACAGTGAAAAAATGTATTCCATACAAATGTTAATTAAAATAATGTTTTCTTGGCTATAAATATCAAACAATGAGAAATTTGGGGTAGGAAATATTATCTGGATTAAAAATAGTCATCCCTAATGATACAGCTTCAGTTGTCCAGTAGGACCTAAAAGTCTAAACTACATATAGATTTTATAGTAGAGTTCAAAACACATTAAACAAAGTATTGACCAACTGAAGAGAAGAAATAGACAAACCCATGATCGTAATCAGATATTTGAGCAGTTTTTCTTGATCTTCAAACGATGAGATGTGACTTTAAGAGAGACATTAAAGGTAAATAGTACTTCCAACTTTCCTGACTTAACTCAAATTGATGTGTCATTCCATCAGGAAACTCCAGGAAGAATTCTTTAGTCCTCATCAATGGCTCATCAATAAATAGCACAAAATATAGGCCATTAAATTTAAATATATTACGCAGGATTTAATTCCTGGAAAACATTAGAAAATATTCAGAGATAAGTAGCAGAAAACTTACAGAAAATCTCAAAAGAATAAAACCTCTTAAATTATAAGGAAACATTTTATAAACCACTCCTGGGTTAAACATATATTTAAAATAAAACTGGAAATGACTATAATTTAATAAAAAGAAAAATATAATAAATAATTTTTAAAATACACCTAAATCAATACTTGCATGTTTTTTCCTATTTATAAATATATTGGAAAAGCTGAAAAACCTTTACATTTGTTTCTGTTTTGTACACCCTCATAAAAGAAAGCAAATTAAATGCAAAGCAAATAAAACAAAGAAAAAAATGAATGGTAATCAATTGTTCAGAACTGCTTTGAACAATTTCCAT
Source organism: Microtus oregoni (assembly GCF_018167655.1). Taxonomy (NCBI): domain Eukaryota; kingdom Metazoa; phylum Chordata; class Mammalia; order Rodentia; family Cricetidae; genus Microtus; species Microtus oregoni. Next base: position 25,211,510 of record NW_024543060.1, read on the forward strand.
AATAGTGCTGTTTATTGAAGTCTCCTGGGACTGAATATTCACTGTTATGCTAAAAAAAAACTTACAGAGGCAAGATATTATTCAGAATAAGCCAGGGCCATATTATCTTCATCTTTTAGTCTCCTACAGCAACTAAAATAGTGTTGTAATCATTGTGGTAAATCAATAGTTACTGTTAAATTGATTTGTACTGACTCGCCATCTACATACTGTTAATGCCATCTCTGAAGCATCATTTCTGTAAATACACTCATTGCAGAATTTATTTTTTTAGTAATTGAAAAGCTAAATAGGAGTGTGACTGTAAACAAGCCTACAGTTTCAATTAGAATCAGTTTAACAATATTTCTTTGACTATATATGCACCAAAGCTATTTAAAATGTTCAAAGAGGAAATCATCTATGAGCTCATGAGATCTCAACATGGGTTTGCTAACATCAGTGGGAAAAGAATATAGGCGAAAGGTATTCATCAGTAGCTTCTAACCCGTTGACTGTAATTGAAACAACTTCCGAAAATGAACTGTGTTTTTTTTTTTTTTTAATTTTCTTGTGATAGTTACTGCAAAGATATTATTCAGGGAGTCTGTGAAGACTTTGTTGGTAAAATATTTCCTCTGCAAGTGTTAAGACTTGAGTTTAGCTCTCCAGTACCCACTAAAAGCCAAATGTGATAACCTGCATTTATAACTTTATACTGTAGGGCCTCACTGGCAAGCCAGTTTATTGGAAACAGTAAGCTCCAGGGTCAATGACAGATTCTGCTTCTAAAATAAAGTGCAATAGTGATCGAGGAAGTCACTTGCTTTGGATATTTGGCATGAACATATGCAAACATTACACACACACACACACACACACACACACACTGAATAATTTTGAGTATTCGCCAAGTTTATGCATCTTGGATGGAGACCAGGGAAATGTCAGATGTGGATAGTGAAAGACGAGAGAGAAGCTTGAACTTTAGAACATCCTTTGGTAATCATGTTATGATGTAGACAATACTGTTAAAGTATGGTTGAAATGTTTCCTTTGGCTTTTTTTTAGGTGAGAAAATGCATCAATTGGGACTGGGCATCCATGGTTCGTTACCTCTGAATTGTGTCCAACTGTGTTTTTTTTTTTTCTGTGTTTATTTGCTGCAAAGAAGCTTCTTTGATGAGGCGCAAAAACACTCATCCATTGACATTAAAATGAGATTTAAAGTGTAGTTAGGATTTATGCAGGTCTATTAAAGTAGCAGTAAAAAATTACTCTTAAGGCCCATGTCCTCAGAAGCCCTGGGAAACTGACTAGGTTTCTATGCCTATATCACAACACTTACATCTAGGGCTCAGAGAACATTGTGGAATGGGAGGTGTGTGTAATAAAGACTGCACACTATAAAATCTGCTGTGAAGTATCCTCTTATGAAAATGACTGCATAGGGGTTATCTCTGACTTTTTTGCTGGCTTTTGGGACCCTACTTCTCATACTGGATTGTCTTGCTCAGTCTTTATACAAGAGGAGGTTCTTAGTCTTACTGCAACTTGATATGCCATATTTTGTTGATATTATGAGAGGCCTTAGCTTTTTTGAATAGATACAGAAGGGGAGTGAATGTAGGGAGTCAGAGAAGAGGTGGGGGACTGGGAGGAGAGAAGGGAGGGGGAAACTGTGGTCAGTAATTAAAATAAATAAATGAATAAATATAAAAATAAAAGTAATGGTTGCATAAACAAGATCTGAACAATGGCAATTTTAGTAGACATGGGGAAAGAGGAAAATTTCATTGGGCCACATCTCTTGACAAGGAACTACAGGCAAGATGACTGCTAAGAAATGGAGTAGAAGCCTTTCCTAGGGATGGACCAGTAATTGGTTATCTTGCACAAAGTGGTCAGCTCTGAAATTATATAAACACAAATGACAAAGATAGACTCAGCATGTTGTATATATTTCTGTATGCATATGCATACACAGACAAGCACATATGTACAAATGTTCTGCTCTTGCAGAGGACTTGAGTTTAAGTCTTAACACCACATGGTGATTCATAACCATCTGTACATCCAGTTCCAAGGGATCCGACTTCCTGTTATGGACTCTATTGGCACGAATTACAGACATGGTGCACACATATACATGCAGGTAAAATAAAAACTCATACACATATATAAAGATATATAAGTTATGTATATTTGTTGCCATGAGTGCATTATTATCTCTTTAATCATTGTTTTCTCCTTAAAAGGGTGTTTTGGCTGCTGGGACAGAATATAAAATAAGTCTCATTGTCTGGGAAGACAGAGCGTTTTCCAGAAGACTTTTTGCAGATTTGCAGGTAGAATTCCTGAACTGTATAGTATAGTGTAGTATAGTCAGAGTTAAAGCATATTCCATACAATCAAACATTAGTCAAGAGGTTTAGAGTAGACATTGCATTCTGTCATTTTTAATGAATCACTATTATATTGTGTTAAGGAAACTTTTTTATGGCTAGCAACAGAACCTATAGATTACCTCTTAGAGACTCAAAGAATATGTCTTAAACAAGCATCAGAGTCCTGCCTTGACAAGCTCAAGTGTTCCAGGGTAAGGGCTTTGGGATTATAAATGTTAGGTAGAATAGACAGAGATACAAAAGAAAACAGAGACATAGGATAATACTGGGAGGGCAACTCAGTGAATACTAAATACTGAATCTACCCATGTTTATTTGCTTATACGTTTTAACCCAATACAAAAGAGGGAGGAGAAAGCAAAAGAGTGTTTTAACATGACACAAAGGACAACCAGAACAGTTACTTGCCACAATACTTGAGACATCAAGCCTATTTCCTGAGTAAAGCATTTTGATGTTTTAGGCAGGATATGCACTGAATACAGACTAGATCAAATAACCTGTAGGCAGCAACTCCCTATGTCTAAGCACCTATTTTAAAATGAAGGAGCAGATATAGGCTTGCATTCTATGCCTTTTGGTCAAGGTGGAGTGGATTCACCTCTATGTACCCTATTAATGTCCCAAGCACTAAGAAACTTTACCCTAGGTCAGGATTTCTTGTTTGTAGCCACACCTGTTGTCAGCAGCTTTGAAAGACTAAAAATAAGCTCAGACTCTATGACCGTTAGTCGAGGTGGAACAGGCTCCCATCTGTATACCCCCAAAAACAAGTGACAAAGATTTACATCAGTCTTTACTTCTTATTTTCTTTGTTTTTTGGTCATCGTGGAATAAATGTAATATAATTGAAGAACACGACTGCAAACTCCAAAACTGGGCAGAGATTGAACTGGAACGAAGAAATACATATTTTGAGGCTAGTGCTGATTTATTTTTTTTTTACCTGAAAGTTTCTTGTGTCCTCCTGTACATGTGGAGACAAATGCATCTACATGTGGATGCAAAGATAATGTAACATTTAGCATAGCAATGTTATCCTCATGGGCACATTTAAGTATTTCTACACTTAACATTTCCCTTCATAAGATGACCTGGAATTTTATTTAGAAATCCAGTAATAAAATATTGGTGTAATTCTAGAGGAGAAATATAACCAGCAACCTTATATTTTGTACTGATGCTATGTACTATAGCCTGTGTTTGCTTCAAATTAGATCCTCCTTCTATGGAATTGCTATAGTACAGATGTCAATATGCCTTAGCATCCTGATGTAAGGCTCAGAGAGATTTGGCTACTAATCTCAGGGAAGAATTCTGCCTCTCTGTTTTTTTTAATACAAGATTATTACTTCCTTTTTATAACATTGTTGGTCATAATTATACAGAACAAATCTCTCTCTCTCTCTCTCTCTCTGTGTGTGTGTGTGTGTGTGTGTGTGTTTGTGTGTGTGTGTATGTGTGTGTGTGTGTTTGTATTTTTCTTCTAAAGGTATTTTCAGTTACTCCCTAAAGATTCCGGAAATTACTTAAGAAGCAGTCCTTGAAGCATCAGCCCTAAGAAGGATATGGAGAGCCAAGCGGAATGGCTCAGTTTGAGGGTGTATTGCTCATGCAAAAAACCTGCCTCCTAGCCCTTGATTGTTTAAGACTCTACTTCCAGGGCATATGATGCCTTCTTTTGATCTCTGTGGGAATCAGAACTCAGGGGCACATACTCACACCCCACCCCACACATATATACAATTAGGTAGAAATCAATCTCACTTTTCTAAAGGTTGTCGAGTCCCTATTCTTAATACGTTTGCCAGTTCACTGAAATCTATGCTGTTTATGTTCATCTGGTTCAATTAAGGCAATTGAACCTAGAGAAGTTTTAAAATAACACAGATTTGTTTTCTCACTAGTTTTCATCATCTAGAATTTATTCGACAAAGACTCTTTAAGAGCGTTGTTTGGGCTAGGTTTTTAGATCCCAATTATATTTATCTAGGCACGAAGTAAATAGGAAAAGAGAGCAGGTATAGCATCTGGTTCATTAGATTCAAACAGCATCCTTTTGAGATGAGAATTATCCTGATTTTCAAATACCAATAATTTTATTTTATCCTCCTAAAATATAATATGTCTCTGTGTTCTCATTTTGATTCAACTGAAATTGCAATTAGTTACCATGAGACACAACATTTAATTTCAGTCCAACTCATTTCTTAACAGAGATTTCTCAGCAGGTGAACTTTTCAATAACCATGTTAAGATTAAGTGTCCCATTGTGTTGTGTTGAAAGAGTTATTTAGTATTTGTTTTCTCACCCTAGGTATGTGTAAATCATTTAAAAATTTTCTTTGTCTTTGAATCTCTCTTTACTGTATATCTCTCTTTTTCTGACCACATGAGTCTTTAATTTACCAAGCAATATAGTAGGATTAAAGGCGTGGCTTTGCCGGCTGGATCCAGCCCATTCCTTAGCTTTACAGCCTCATGGCTGAGGTACTGGCTGTAGCCATGTTTATAGCCACAACTCTATGGCGTTTCAAGGTCCCTGCCAGCCAGCAAGCTACAACAGACAACACTCAAGTTCTCTCTCTGTAGCCGGCCCTCCTGCCTCAAACAGAGTTTGCCCTGGCAGGATGGCCCAGAAAGCCGGCATTTTTAAATGGCGCAGCTTTTTTCCTGCTACAGCTGAAAACCGAAAAGCATGCGTTCAGCTTTTCGTCAACACCGTTTAAGTGTTTTGTGGCAGGACCTCTTAATGAGCTGCAGGGTTTTGCAGCTAAAGCTGAGTCAGGAAGCCTCTATTAAATTGCAGCTACCAAGAAAACATGCTCTTCTCTTTCCCAAGCTTTCTCAGGCTTTATGTGGAAGCAGTTGTCCACGTGGGCGCCATTTGTAGTAATAAGGGCAGCAGGGCTGCGTTCCCAGCACCCTGGCCACCTGCTCGGCTAGCTTATGCTCCGAAATAACAACACACAAACTGTATTCATTTAAACACTGCTTGGCCCTTTAGCTCTAGCCCTTACAGGCTAATTCTCACATCCCGATCAACCCATCTCTAATAATCTGTGAGCACCGGTCTTACCTGGAAAGATTCAGCATGTCTAACCTGGTGGCTTGCTTCTTGCTTCATAGCGTGCGTCTGCTCGGGAGAGCAGAGCATGGCATCTCTCTCTCTGAGGCATCTGCTCCCAAAAGGAGAGCTGTGGAGTCTGAGCTCACTTCCTCTTCCTCCCAGCGTTCTGTTCTGTTTACTCCTCCCACCTATCTTCTAACCAATGAGAGCCAAGCAGTTTCTTTTTATTTAACCAATGACCTTTCTCCATCAGTTATCTTTGTCTTTATGATTGAATTCCATTCATCTATCTCACCCTTTACTTGGGCAACTTAAACCAAACATTACAGGATTCAGAAAACATTTCTTACATACTTAGGCAGTCAAATTTTAATATAACATAATGATGCTTCTGTAGATAACAAATTTACAAAATTTTTAAAAATGCGGAGGCCAGTAAAATAAAAATAGTGATTGCAAACTCAAATCAAAATGAGCTATTGAATTTTACACTTAGCTATATATTTACTTCAGTAAAGAATCTGCCTTTATAACTAAGAATGGCATTAAAATTACAAATGAACCCAGAGTAGGTGAGGGGTTTATTTTGTAACAAAGCTGGTAATTCTCCATTTCCGTAAAAACACGAATAGAATGATGACATTCATTATTATTGACATCCAAGGTCTGGTAATTCCTCTGTTAAACTGTGAACTGGAAACTGCTAAATTAAAAAACTGATATATAAATAGCCTCTAAATTGGATTTGGATTATATTAAAAAGTTTCTTCTGTTACTTTGAAAATTGAGCATAATTTGCAATTTAAAAAACTAGAAAAGTTACCTAAGAACATCAATTTCTATGAAAATTCATGGCTATTTGCTTGTTCTCATGTACCAGAAGACTAGATATACATTGTTGTTTTTAATTTAAGACAAATCATATAAATATGCAAACATATTACAGGACTTAGAAAATTTTTTTCTTGCTTCCTATAATTCTTTAAGCCAAATAATTACTTTTTAGCATGCTGAAGTCTACATGGATCTTTATTTTAAACTAAAGGTGTAAAAAATAATCCAATTTTGGCAATGCTCAAAGCTCTGAGACAGACACTTTGGTTTACTTACTGAGTGCCTTTTAATTTCTAAGTTGGATATGATCTTCAGGAATGAGTTTCTCAAAAACTGCTGAAGTCACTCTTTGAATCAGGAGTATCACTGCAATGACAATGAGCACCAATTTCAAGCCCAGCTGCTTCTTTGTGCATCTGTTGCACGCATCTATAACAGTTGTGTGGGCAGGATGTAGAGAGACCTGTCCTGAAGTTACTCTAACTGGTGTATTAACACTTCAATAACTTTTACATTTTCCAGAAGCTTTCTTTACCACCTTTACTACATTTCAAGTGGCATGGATGGGTTTATGTCCTTTGATGTCCTTCCTTGGTTATAGTCTTCCCATCTAATTTATTCATTTATTCCATTACTATCTTATTAGAATTCCTCACCAACAGTATTTGATAGCTAGAATATATGAATATTGAAGTAGTATAGAAATTAAAAAATAGACGTGGTTAGTGAAGTTATGATTGCTGCAATTTTAGGCAGATAGATAGGCAATTGAACACAATTAATTGAAGGAGAAGGGCGTTAGATGGGTGTAGATTTTAAAGATGTGGATTTTAGGTCATAGAGCCTGTTCATCCTAAACTCTATCATGAAAGTGTATCTGGTGCTCTGAAGAAACAGCAAGGAGGATAGTGACACATAGACAAAAGAGGAAGGAGGAAGAGAAAAACAATCAAAGTAATGAAACACTATGCAAGATCATGATCATAAGGGACTCCAAGGCCCCTGCATGGACAATGAATGTCACTGAGTGCCCCTGAGCTGGACAAGAATGAGATGGATTAATGAACAAACGTTTTGTTAGATTCAAAGACAAATGAGTGAGAATATGACAGAGATACACAACTAGGAAATTCACAAAGCAAATATGTTTTTTCTGCACCCTCCACAATAGAAAAGACATAAGAGATATAAGATGGGGCATATCTTTTTTAAAGCACCTCAAATTTCATTATACACATGAACCCTAATTTTATTGTGCTCCCAATTCTGTTCCTCTTAAGTTCCTTCCTTTATTGATTTCATTCATTTCCACTCTTTAGGTGAAGATTTCAATGCTGAGAACTCATTTATTTATCTACCATGGCACTGGGAATAGAGCCTAGAACTTAACACATCTAAGTCCACTCCCACTGAGCTGTATCCTGATTTGATCAGGTTTAGTTTGATTCACTGTGTTATAAGCTGGCCTTAAATTTGATTTGCTTCAGCCCACTAAATAGCCAAGGTTCCACCCTGAACTATAATGATTGACTCACGTTTCTAGTTACTATCCTGATCAAATGGTTTCTTTTGAGGACTAGATCCATAATACGATAACTTCAGTAGATATATTGCTCAAATCCATCTTACTGAATTAATTACTCTTAATCTTTAGCTGTTTACTTAAATCTCTTTTATATCTTTAAACGTCTGAATTTCCAAATACTTTTCTATGATTGCCACGAATATACAACTTTTGCATTAGTGTTGTATGATTTATGTAAGACAACTTCTGTGAAGGTAGAGAGCAAGGCTATTCCAATTACCACACTAATGGCAGCCAACAATATCTAAACATTTTCCTGTTGACTTTGTGATGGAGGAGGGTCATCTTTCTATCTGTTGATTTCATTGGTTAAGCAATAAAGAAACTGCTTGGCCCTCATAGGTTAAAACATAGGTGGGTGGAGTAAACAGAACAGAATTCTGGGAGAAAGAAGCTGAATCGGAGGGTCGCCATGTTTCTCCCACTCCAGACAGACTCAGGTTAAGATTATTCCTGGTAAGCCAGCTCGTGGGCTAAACAGATTATAAGAAATGGGCTAGTCCAGGTGCGAGAGTTAGCCTAGAAGAGGCTAGATAGAAATGGGCCAAGCGGTGTTTAAAAGAATACAGTTTCCGTGTAATTATTTCGGGTAAAGCTAGCCGTGCGGGCGGCGGGGTGTCGGGACGCAGCCCGCAGCTCCTACTACTACAACTTTGTATTTTACACGCATGCACACGCACACACACGCATATATGTATATATATATATATATATATATATATATATATTGACATTACAATAGAAAAGGGGAAACGAATTAGAAATTGGTTTTATTTAGTTTTTTTTTTTTATTATTTTGAATGATGTTGGGAACTAAGAGAACTAAACTGTATTGCAGAGAATGTTTGACAAAACCTCACATGCACTGAGATGCCAACAACCAAACGTATCAGATGGCTCTCATGTTGGAAGGGGTGAAACACAGGAATTAATCCTGGAGCTATCTAGATACACTGGATGCTTGAGATTGGGAAGAGAAAGGAAGGTTGGGAGAAGTGATGGATTGGAACTGGTTGGCAACATAAATTATACATACACAGGCAGCAGAAACACGGTACTTTAGTGCTGTACATAAAGGTTTGAGGTGTACAAAAAGAAACACACATGAAGTACAAAGCTCATTATCCTGTTTCTTTGCTTTCCTTACTAGGTGGAAGGGATCCAGAAAGTTTGTAACTGTTCAGTCATGACTTGAATTTCCTTTGTCCTTCTACAATTAGTGATCCCATGAGGAACTACTAAAACAATTAGCAGGTATTCAGTAGTGCTGTGACTAAACAGTCTCTCACTCGGTGCAGTTAAATTGGTTTCTCTTAAATATGAATATTGCAAAAGCTGCTTTTGTAGGTTGAAGTGATTTCAGGAAGTTTAATCACTACATGTCATGTCATACAGCAGCCCATTATCCCGTGAGTAAATAAGACCTCTCTATGTTAGGGCATGCAGTTCATAACATTTCAGCAAAACTGGAAACATAAAAAAGTTTGATGTGCTGATAATTTAAATTTAGTGAGTTGAAGGTGATTAGTAGCTTCACAGACAAGTCTATTCAGACACCAGACAATTTCTAGAGTGAGAAAACTCCCTGGAGGCAGAATACACTTTTATGTCTGAAATCCCATAGTTTGTAGATGAGCAGCCTATAATTCTAGCCTAGAGTTAAGTGATGTACATTTGATATAGCCTATAATTTATTAATTTATACACTAATACTTTCTCTTGCTTTTTGTCACTGCTGGAAAGACTGTGTCATTATACTCCTATTACCTTCAATTCTGACATCATGACATACTTTATGGTGCTAGCAAAAGTTTTAACTGCATAAATAGCACTTTAATGTTGACCTTATTTGGGGTGTAAACCTTAAAAGCATAAAGTACATGCAGTAACATTGGAAAGTTTGGGCAGCTTACCTTCATTATAATCAGATAATAATGGATATTAGCTAGCCAAGATGAGTTTCTCTTGCCATGAAATCATTTTTGATGGGTTTATCTCTTATTTCCATTTCTTTGTAGCATTTGCTTTAGAAAAATACACAGCCTGCAAGCTCCTATGGGCCCAGGTTAGTTGATTCTAGTTGTGGGTTTTCTTGTTGTGTCCTTGTCCTCTCTGGCTGCTACAGTTCTTCCAGTGAAGGGTCTGACCTATCCCCTCTCATACATATGTAGCTTTACTCTGGCTTCCATCCTTAATATGAAGAGAGGTACCTAGTCTTACTGTAATTTGATATGTTATGTTTGATTGACATCTCTGGGAGGCCTGCTCTTTTTTGAAGGGTCATTGAGGAAGAATGGACAGGGGTGGGATTGGGAGAAGGGGAGAGAAACTGTAGTCAAGATGTAATAAATGAGAGAAAAATAATTTAAAAATACAAAAGAAAAATTTAAAATCATTTAGAGCTTTTCTGTGATGTACATTAATCTCTCATGAAGGAATATCTTTTTCAAGGACTAGAGGATTCATTCCTTTGCAACATTATCATCAGGAAAGATAGTGTCTTTTGACATCATTTGGAGGAAGGCAGAAGCCTAACTTTAAAAAACACTAATTGGCAAACACACATAGCCTAATAAAACTGTAGCATCTTCCCCTTTACACATATGTATCCTTTCTGACTGGCTCACCCTAATTCCTAAGAATTTTCTTACTTTTTTCTCACTTAGTTGAGTTCAGTCTATTTTCTCAACTAAAATAATCTCTTTGCTACTGCATTCATCTTGAATGTATTCTTCCTTTTCCTGTTAACTGGTCCTATGAAATATTTCACAGGTAACATATTTAGGAAGTATTACCCATATATAAAGTGTTTTTTTACATATTCATCTAATTTCATGAGTGCTGGATGGATATAATAACTAGTGCCCCCATTTTACTCCAATCCAGAAAGGTGAAAGAGCTGTTGAGAAAAGAAAGGAAACAAAGAACAATTTTGCCAACTCCTTTGGTTATTCAGTTTGAACGCAGGGTCTCACACGTGCTAGATCTTAATTTGCTGGCTGTATGTGAGCACCCATGTTTAGGGTGTATTCTGGTGCAGATTTCCTTAATATCACTTTGACCTTGGAGGAAAATGATATATGCTCTGGATTTAGATTCACAATTAAAGTACAGTTTCTCACCAAGTCTTCTTGTTGCCACGGAATCCCGAATTTCTGATATAATTCTCTGACTATAATTGGAGGATTTTTATTTAATTTTCAATTATGCTTTCATAAATCTGTGAAAGACAATTAGAAATGTGATAGCCATATAAAATAAAGAGGTCGCATTACAGTGCAGATTTTGAATGTCATCTTTTATTTTATTAGATATGGAGATATGTTTGGAAAGTGTAAGTAGACTTTGTATCTCTGTCATTTTCTCAAATGTACATATAAGTATAAAGAGATGAATACATTTAAATGATGTGTGCTCTTGGGTTTATTGATCAGTGGTGCTCACATATATGCTCTTGTTAGCTAAGATTATAGTAAAGCTAAAAACATCTGGCCTCAGTGCATATTCACCATCATAGCAACAAAGCACATCTTGTTATTTGTGTGTGGACGCTTACACTGATCTCTACAACCCTATTGTTGTATGTACTATAAAAGCATAGTACATACAATGCCATGCACTGTACAACACTTGCTGGTAATAATAATGGCTTACTGACTTATGTATTTGCTATATTTTACTTTTTAATTGTTATTCTAAGGTATATCCCTCAACATTCTAGATAGGGAAGTTACTGTAAGATGGGAAAATGAGCTGTATATCTTGACTGCATTATAATATATGCCATCATGACTCTCTAAGTGGCCCCTGTGATATTTGTATAATATGAAATTTAGTTAAGGATTTCTAAACTATAATGCTCATAGTTCAGGGACACATAGTTGCATGGTGAAATTAACTACAGATTTAAAAGAGCTAAGTCTGATTAGTTTAGATTTTAAACAGAAATATTTTTTTCTTAAACAAATCTCTGATAATTTTATTTTTTACCCACACAGAATCACTGTGGGAAATATTTGAATTAATATTATAATGGTGTCTTATCAAATAATGCCTGATAAATACATATCTAGCTATTCTCTATAATCTTTTCTGCTGTGAGCATTGCTTATTCCCATTTTGTAATTGAGGAAGGCAATGCTACAACTAGCTACAATCAGGTGTGTGCATATTTACATGATTCATTCAGAAAAGATGCCTCTAGCAACTTCTTGTTCTGTTCATGTTAAAATAGCCTATAAATTAAGATTATGCTGCTTTTCACTTGTAAATAATCTCCTGCTCTCTTTTAATTATCTTATACTGAGTAAATATGATTCTTTTACACTATTAGTGGATAGATATGGTGACCTTAAGGATTTAGTTTAATAAAATGAGGGTTTTTGTTGTTGTTTGTTTTCGAGACAGGGTTTCTTTGTAGCTTTGGAGCCTGTCCTGGAACTTTCTCTGTAGACCAGACTGGCCTCGAACTCACAGAGATCCACCTGCCTCTGCCTCCAGAGTGCTGGGATTAAAGGCATCTCCCACCACCACCTGGCAAGTTTTTAATAGAATAATAACCTTAAAATATCTTTAACATTTTAATCTCTATTTGGCTGGTGGAGTTGAAGTAAAACAAACAAACAAACAAACAAGCAAAGGAAAACAAAAGAACAGAAGCAAAAGAAGAACTAAAAAGGGTGTGTGTGTGAGCTTTTAGTACTTTCTGTTTGAATTTTATTAGCCTGGAGCTCACCTAATCACTTTTATGTGAGCCTTCAATTAAAGGAAATGAAAGTTGGATGAGTGGTATAGTGCTGAGCAGAATGGTTGGGAATACAAACTCCAGAGCCAAACCAACTATAATATTTTTTAATCAGAGTTAATTGGTGCCAGCTGTGTGGTCTCTATACTATTTTCTTTTTATACATTACCAAAGGTGTGGTTGTTGCTCTTTTAATTTAGAAACTGGAATTGCTTCCCCAGTTATTAAAAATCTATAGGTATCGAGAGATCCTTGATGTTTGCCGAACATAGAATAGTATCACGATGCATTTGAAATTAAAGTAAAATGCTGCAGTGGGGTATCTAGTATCATGGATAACTTCAGACATAATATAGGCTCCCTTGATCATACTCTTTCATTAACTATTACATTATTTGATCTAGAATGTTATTAAAATTTCAAATTCTTTTTTATTTCTTAAGTTTTCCATTATATCATTGGTACTGTGATATTGGCATTTTTGTTTTCATTTTATATTTTAGTTAGAGCAAAGAGTAACTTGCTTAAGGATCGTAGATCACACATTTGTAGTAACGTCTCAGATTGTGACCCACCAGCAAGAGTTTAAGCATTCTAATAAAGTTCTCCTACCCCAGGGTTCATATTAGTAGAAAATATTATAGAAGTTGTAAATTTATATTGGGAGCAATCTCAGTGATTCGTTCAAGAGAGATGGAAAGGAATAGAAACATTAGCAACAGAAACCAAGGAAGATACTAAAGAGATGATCAGGGTGTTTGTGAGATTTTTTTTTAAGGACTGAAAAAGGCTTTTGTTGGTTAGTGAACATGTATTACATATAAATTATATTAAAAATAATGAATTTTCACTATTTTCACCCAAGTTTAGAGTACTGAAAATCTATTGAAAGTTTCCATTTAGGTTGGGCAGTGGTGTCACACGCCTTTAATCCCAGCACTCAGGAGGCAGAGGCACATGGATCTCTGTAAATTTTGAGGCCAGCCTGGTCTACAGAGTGAGTTCCAGCACAGGCTCCAAAGCTGCAGAGAAACCCTGTCTCCAAAAACCCAAAAAAGTTTCCATTTAGGGTAATGACATGACTCTATGTTTTTAATTGGTCACTTTGTTTATTACACGAGAAACCGTTTGGAAAGGGCGACATTGGAGATGGGGATAATGGTAAAGAGAATATTACAGTATTTCAGAAGAAAAATGCTAGGACTTAAACTTTTCTTATGGTGATGGAAAAAAGAAAGGTTCAATAAATCCCAAGTGGATTCAAGTAGAAAGTACTTGATTGTATGTGAACTGTAGAATATGAATGAGCAGAAAGTTAGGGGAGATGATTTACCACTTGAGATAAAAGGTATCTGACTGATTTATCCTTTCAAGCTTGAGGTATCAACAGCTACTCTAGGCTAATGTTCCTAAAACCGTAATGTTCAAACATGAGGTAGGAAGTACATGGTCATGGCACAGGGCACACATTGCAATTACCTGGAGGAACGTTATACATTGTATACTGCCAGAAACTGTGACATTTTCCCAGGAAGAGTCCTACATCCTACCGCAGAGCCTCTGATATTAATAGAGCAACACTGGGACTGCCCAGAAGCTGTGTTTGGAACAACTTATTTAGCGTTCTAACCTAAATCGTTCAGCATAAGAATGGCATTAGCGTCTCTGGGAAAAGTGGCTCTGAGAGCAGAACACTTCATATATTGTATCCCTGGATGGTAGTGTATAGTTCTAAGATTTAGATGAGGACATAGTGCATGAAATAAAATAGTTGCTTTTATTTATGTTAGTATCTTACTACTTCCATAAATTAACTAGGCAGTTCAAGACATTTCCCAATCCTTCTTAGTATTTGACCTTTTCCTTCTTTATTAAGCCTGTTCAATGCATTGCATCAAAAACCCTCACAAACAAGAAAGCATCAGGGCATTGACAGTGATGCATTCAATTTATATCCTTGTTTATGTCTCATATTTCTAGAGTCTAGTTCTCACCATGCACTCAAATCAGTGCTATGAAAGCACTTAGATGTTTTGAAAAGAATATTTATTGCTTCAGTGTTTGATTTATGGAAGGATATTGCCTCTCATTAGTGATATAGTGACATGCAGATCCAACAGGACACAGCAGTTTCTCCTGGCAAGCATACAGTGTGCACCATCATGCAGCTAGTGAGCGTTAATGGCCAAGCTTGTCTGTGGGCTCCAGGCATCACTGTTTTGGTACAAAGCAGACATTATGAAGTTCAGAGACTCCACTCATCCAGATCCTCACTTAACCCAGGACACTTACGTGTCAGCCTTTGGCATTTTTCATTAGGCACTCAACCTAAATTCAGTTACAATATAGATATGTACACATTGATACTTCATTGTAATACTTTTCACAGCAATGATCTAAGAAATTATTTTGGAGTTCTAAATCAATATTTACTTAGGATGAGGAGGATTTGACAGAGCTGTTGCCTTTTCTTTTTCTACCTCTCCTTTTCCTTGGCTTTTTTTTTTCATCATCTACTGAATGTCATTGTGAGGTTATTAGTTTTGGATAATCTCTTGCTTTCAACAACCGAAGACCTGGAAGCACTAGTCAGATTGTCTTGTAATGACTGTTGCACAGCAGGGTCATTTACTCTGAGCCATTTGTAAAGAACACATGGCACAGTGTTCCAATCAATGTGCACAGATAGGGTCAGCCTAATACAGAGCTATATTAAAATGTCAGGATGCCAATTTAGATCATCCTTTGTGAAGTGCTGAGTTATTTTCCTTGATACAAAGAACACAATGAAGACTTTGAAAGATACTTCGTTCCTGTACCTCATTTCTTTCTGTGTATTTTTATGCAGAATGTTAAAAAAAATCACCAGTCCAAGTAATTTAAATACATTTTATTAAGGAAAATACCTTTAAGCCAACAGGAAAATGATTGAAATTGACTTGCTTGGTGCCAGGACAAGTAAATTGCTAATCAATAGATTTAGAAGACAATATTAGCTAAAGCCTCAGGCCGTTCCTTGTATAGAAGCACAATAACCATAATTAATCACCTAGTCAAAACAACTGTATTTGATCCACAGGAGAAACTTAATTTTGAAGACTTCATTTTTGCAAATATAAAAACTAAAACATTAATTAACTTTGGAAGGTGAAGTCATAAAACATGTCATGTTACAAACTACATAGCTACTTTTATAAGTCAGTGGCTAAAATACTGAGCTTTGGAGCCAGAAAAATACCCAGCAATCAAAATGATTATTACCATGTCTAATAGTCTGAGCTTGATCCCTGTGACTGGTGGAAGGGGAGAACTTACGTTCTCAAGTTGTTCTCTGAAGTCCATGTGGCATGTCTGTATTCACATACATGCACATGCACGCATGCACATGCACAAATAATGTAGTAAAAATTAAGATTTTATTTGGCAAAATCTAAATTGTTACTTAGAAACCACTGTTGATTTTTTTTCGTCACTTGACACAAACCTAGATTCATTTTGTAAGAGGAAACCTCCAATGAGAAAATGCCCCTTTGTTATGGCCCATGAACAAGCCTGTGGTTCGTTTCCTTGACTGACAATTGATTTGAGAGAGTCCAGCTCATTGTAGGTGATGCTATCCTGGGCTGGTGGTTCTGGGTATTATAAGAAAACAGGCTGAACGAGCCATGAGTGAAAACCAGCACGCAATACTTCTCCATAGCCTCTGCATTGGTTCCTGCCTCCAGGTACCTACTCTACTCAAATTCCTGCCTGACTTACCTTAGGGATAGATTTTTTACCTAAATATGCAAGGTAAAATAAACCCTTCTTTCACAAGTCCTTTTGTCATGGTGTTTATCGTAGCAATACGAGCCCTAACCACGACACTGAGTGTTTCTTATAGAAATTGTAATATAATTACATCCTTTCTCTTTTCCCTTTCCTTCCTCCAAATCCTCCCACATACGACTTCTTACACTGATTAAAATTCATGGCTTCTTTTATCATTAATTTCTACTACATACATACTATATATATATATATATATATATTCATAAACATAACCTGCACAGTATGTAATATGTAGCTCCTAAGTATGTTGTCAAAGTTGGCAGCGCAAGCCGCAAACCCTTGAAATCTCAATTTTCACCTCTCCTCACTCCCTTGAAAATCCTCATTTCAGAGGTTTCTTGGCCCAAGACTAGTAAGAAGTAAGAATGTTCTTCCTTCTGTCTATCATGAGTAGGCTTTTAGTTTTATGCAATTCCATTCTACATGAAACCTAAACAGAAAAATAACCCCCTTACCCTGGGTGTGTAGATCTTCAATTTTTAAGACTTTTCTTCTTCTTCTTTTTTTTTTTTTTTTTTTTTTTTTTTTGGTTTTTCGAGACAGGGTTTCTCTGTGGTTTTGGAGCCTATCCTGGAACTAGCTCTTGTAGACCAGGCTGGTCTCGAACTCACAGAGATCCGCGTGCCTCTGCCTCTATCACATAAATACTTTAATTCAGGGTATTTTCTGTTTTACATTACTAATCTGCTTTGTTACAGGAGTGTTGAGCAGTGCTCTTACAGTGGTTAAATAGATGTACCTTTACAGGCATATGATCAACTACTATCCATATTTCCTGTTAACTTTTATATAAATTTATTTTGAGAGAAGTGCACGCCTGGGTCCTATGAGATGTAGTTAGTTGGACATCATACATGCCCTTACATTGAAGTGTTTTGGGGGAATTGCTCTTGCATGCTTGATTACTAAATTACGAATGCTTCTGTGCAAGTAATCTGACAAATATTTCTAAATTAAAAAATCGTATACCAACTGTGATCTTCATTGAAGGAGTATCAACTTACATAGTAGAGTTAAGGAAACATTTAAAATTATAAATATAGTTTAAAAAATTACATCTAAGATGTAACAGTATAATGAAGCGAAGGGATCATAGACAAATATAATGAAGAAGTCATTTTCTATGCTCTGCTAGAACAGTGAAACCTCTCATACTGTCTGCCAAGGGGTATTTTGTAATTTTGAAAGACTTCAGGCTAGCACAAGCTGAACAATTGACATTTCAGAAAATTACTTTTTTTCTCTTACTCATTTCTAAATATCAGTATCTTTCAGGATTGCTGTCCAAGTATCAGAATGATCATTTTTATGGACATTTTGTTCCTTCTATTCTTCTAAGACATCTAAAAGTGAGTCTGGTCTCATACATAGCATGAAACCCTTCCAGAATAAAGCAACAAAATACATTACTTTTGAAACCATTTTACATGGGTAAAGATTCTTTAAAGAATATTTAAATATAGAATATTATCCCAGTTTAAGCCATAATGGAGGGATAATGCATATTTCACTGCTAAAGTATATATTTATTCTGAGACTTAGATGATAATTATTCAAAATAAAATAGACAAATACAGCTTTAAATAAGTGATCATAGATTCTAACAATCAAAATTCAATGTGAATTTGTTTTATGACAGTGATATCTTTGAAATATTGCTTCCCTAATGATATTAAGTGATGTATTAAGAATCATTTGAAGACATTAGACTATAAGTCAGGAAACTAGAAATTTGTGAATAGGGTTCAATGATATTTTTCCAGTCTTTTCAACAATTGTGCAGTGATCATACAATAAGTATTTTATAGATGTTTCCTTTCACCACAATAGTGTACAGGAAAATCTAGCCTTTATGGCACTTGATTTCATAGAGTGTGGGAGGAAGCACTTTAAAATCCATGTAAAATTATATGTACATAATCACATGTAAAGTTTGCATGTGTATAGAATGAGAAAAGGTGTTGTTTAGATAAACATGCAAATAGCTTTAAAATTCAACTGTGATTTCTAGGTTTAGGAGTAATTTTTAAACATTTTTGCTGAACATATCTCATATTTACTTTCTGGTCTTTCTCTACACATGATTTCTATCTAACTTATTGTAAATTATTATCCAGTTTGGGGACATACGATGCTAAATCTTTGCTGTATCACCAACGTTATCCATTATGTCTAACATTCTTGCACTTTTCTCCCCAGATCAACAAAACATTCTATGGAATCTGACGTCACTTCAAGAGAAATAAACCTCATCTGAAAAAATTTTAGATTTGAGAGTCTAATAACAGTTGCAGTCTTTCCTTTACACTCCTAGCAACCTCCCCATCAATTTGTAGTATTGGCTTAGTAAATGACGCTGTTAGCACAAATTTTTATGTTTTGACCCACAGAATATTAGTTCAGTGTGATCAGGAATTACACTGTTTAGTTTTGCTCTCTGAGTGTCTGATACATAGAGGATGATCTTAAGTATTTTTAATGAATAATTAAATATAAAATTGTTTTGAGATATGGTTTAGTTAGTTAACTGGTTAGTTAGATTACCCTATTGAAAACTGTTTTCCCTAATTCCATAAATTCTCAATTAGTGAGACATATTCAATGAGATCCAAAATTATTCTTAATTACTATAATAAGTTGCAAGTACTGCATATGCCTGTTAAATATGAAAGTGAAATATGCAAACATGTTTTTGTTAGCCATATCATGAGATGCCTATGACATAAAATGGTGACAACACTGATTACTTCTTTAATGTGTTGCCATAATGACTATAATGTGCTATCATAACTTTATTAACTTTTATGCTTCAAGCCTGAGCAGATTATACCGTTTTCATGTGCTAACAGCTTGGTGACACAGAAAATTCTACTTCTTCATTCTATTGCCTGCACCACAGTGGATCTTAAGAACTTCAAGCTTATAAAATAAATGAATTCAATAATAATATGATAGATAGGAAATAGTTGAATTAGCTTAGTGTGTTAAAAGAGCAATTTATAAATCAGAAATTCCCAGAGTGTGCAGAAATGATAGCAATTTCCTAGACATTCTAATGTTCTTAAATACGGTATTTATGTTTTAACAGATTCTGACTTGGTGGAATTTCACTATTGATGGTAATAGTTACAGAAAAATTCCACACTTAGTGAAAGCTTAAAATGATCATTAAGGTCAATTCTTAGAAAAGGTAGACTTACCACCAATCTGGCATATTTTCTGACATGTCTCTCCACTTTTCTCCTGTTAAAATATGTTCTTATACATCAGTCTAAAAATTAATCTAAGAAAGTACAATAGGTACTTATTTGTACATACAAATACATGGAATTTTCTGTGAATTAATCTTCTGGAAGTAAATAGTTGATTCTCACTTCACCACATGCTTTGTTTTGCTTGCATTTCTATTACATGACTCTTAGAAGGTGCTTATTTATCAGCATTGGACATCTGCCTTACATTCCTCAGTGTTTCCCCCCAATTTTTAAAATTTGCCCATCTTGTAATATGGCTGACTGAAGAATGCTGGGATCTCTTAGCTTATTTAAGCATGTAGAAATGCTTACAAGTTATCATAGCAGTTGAGAATAGCATTGCATATCACTGACTATGTCTCACTGATTACTTTGGGGATTTGCTTATGGATATTTAATAGCAATGAGTCTTTTTAATGTTTCAAGGAAAAACACGTATTAAATAAATTTTTGTGGTTTGTATAATTTTAGGATGATTATAAGCAAAATATATTTTAATTCATTAGCTGTGTCATTTTGCATAGAAGTGATAAATGGGCTCATTTACAATTATTTGACTTTATATCACATTAAGTTATCTAGAATATATCTGATTTTATTCCAAATTATTCATTACTCTGTTACAGTGTTGCATATTGTAAACGATGCACACAAAATATTGAGCATTTTTTAGGAATTGCCCCATGTACAATTTGTGATCTTCTCAATTGTATATACTGATTTTTCTATTTGATTTGAATAGTACAGTTGTCAAGAACTGTTACTATTGTAACTATAATAAATTAATGCATAGATTATTTATTTAAAACTAAATACATCCCAGTTACTCAATTTGTCAAAAGAAGAAATGGCTAGTTTATGTTCATTCTGTGTTTTTGTGTAGTGAATGCCTTGTAAGAATGCTTCTGTGTAGATGCCTAAAACAAGCTAACTATAAGAAATGTTGAAAGAGATCAAAAACATAAATCAGCAGTATATCTATATTGTTTATTTGTTTTGTTAATACCTAGCTAAAGTAACAGTAGCAGATTCAAGGTCCATATCAACTACTCATGAATCTTCAATAATGGCCAAGAAACTCCATTTCTCTAAACTCCAACTTGTTCACTTGTGAAAGAGAGAAAATTGAATACATTTTGTAAGATTTTTTTGTTAGTATTAAGTAAGATAACAAGTAAAATGTTCTCATTGCTGTGCTTGGCATGTTATTCTTAGTGAAGAATAAGTAAGTTATTTAAATGTAACAAATGCAAATAGTACAAAATAAAAAATCAATTAATTACTTAATAAAAGGATCTACAGAACATTATTGATTGGAATTGAGCTATAAAACAGTGGATGTTCTGTGTACCTATATATAATATTTTGAATTGCTGGAAATCTTTGCAAGTTACTATAAAGGGTGTTTTCTTTGGACCATCAGTTTCTGAAAAATTACACAGGGACTTTTTATTAAATATGAAATCATGACCTTAGAGTAGGTTTGTTCCCAACAAGCTCTTAAAACCTAAATTAACCAGCTTATAATAATTTATGTTCTGTCAAATGACTTGTTACTTTTCTTCCATACTATATGTACAGCTTCCTCCACATTTATATGGCAAATCCTGTCTCTCAGATTCTTCCCTCAAATTCCTCTCTTTCTCTCTCTGGAAGTTGCTTTTATACTCTTTTGCTATTGGCCTTTCAGCTCTTTATTAACATAATCAGAAAGTGTCTTAGGCAGGAGACATAAAACAAAGACATCTTGTCAAAATGTGATCAAATAGCCCCCAATAGGCTAAATCCATGTTAGGAGAAGCAATGACTAAGAACAAGGTATATACTTTATTCATCCAATTTATTTTCCAAAATGTAGATATTTATATCACATTAGCTCACACTCTAGTGGAAGTCTTGATTCCCTTCTACCAAGGAAAACACAAAGCAGTCTATACGTTGCTCTCCCCTTTGTTGTCGGTTGCAGTAAGCATTGTCATCATCAACCCAGTTATGAACACTGAAAATTCTTGTTTCATTTTAAATTTGTTTCTGCAACTCAGCTCCCATATTGAAGAAATGACAATCTATCAGATACATGGCCAGGTCTGAGAAAATGCTTAATACTACTTAACTATAAGGAATGTGGAGAGAGTCAGCAAACTCGAATCAGCTGCCATGAATGTCTGTATTTGGTTCTATCCTAGTTCTCTATGCTAGCCAGCCACTGATTCCTGGTCCTCCAGGTATTGTCTGGCATGGGTTTTCTCTCTTAGAGTGGCTCTCAGGTTGGGACAGTTGTTGGTTGGCTACTTCCATGAGTTCTGTGCCACAATTATCTCCACACTTTGCAGGCAGTACAAATTGTCGTTCGAATGTTTGGGGGCTGAGTTGGAGTCCAGTCCCTCCAATCAGTCTTTCCTGGTTACATAAGATGACCAGTTTAGGCTCTATATCTTCCATTGCTAGGAGTCTTCATTAGCGTCACCCTCTGGAGTTTAGACTGCACCAGATATCTACTTCCCCATCCCCAAAAGCTCCCCAATTCCAGTCAATGTAGTACTATTTCCCTTTACTCCCATACTGATCCCTTCTATTCCCATCCTCATACATCCCCAATCTACCTACAAAATCTATTATATTTTCTCTTCCTAGGGAGATCCTTGCACCATCCCTTGAGTCCTCCTTGTTTCTCAGTGTTTCTGGGTCTGTGGATTATAACCTGTTTATCCTGTACAGCTAATATTCACTTACGAGTACATACCATGTTTGTCTTTTTGAGTTTGGGTTTGGGTTATCTCAGGATGATTTTTTACGAGTTCCATCAATTTACCTACAAATTTCATGATGTCATTTATTTTAACCAACTGAGAAATATTCCATTGTGTAAATGTACAGCATTTTCTTTATTTATTCTTTAGTTAAGGGATTTCTAGATTGTCATTTGAGAGGCTTCATACTACTGATAGGAGCAGATGCAGATGTCCACAGTAAAACATTAGGTGGAACTTGGGGAATCCTGCAGCAGAGAGGGAGGAAGGATTGTAGGAACCAGATGGGTCAAGGCTCCCACAGAACACAGCCCACAGAATCAACTAACCAGGGTTCATAGGAACTCACAGAGACTTATTTAGTTATTAGGGACCCTGTATATGTCCTACGTAGGTCCTCTACATATATGTTGTGGTTGTGTAGCTTGATGTTCTTGTGGGACTGGTAACAGTGGGAGGGAGGCTGTCTCTTACTCTTTTTTGCCTGCCTTTGGGACTCTTTTCCTTCTATTGGAGTGCTTCATGCAACCTCAATATAAGGGGAGGTGCTCTTGCTATGCCATGTTTGGTTGGTATCCTTTGGATGCTATCCTTTTTCTGAATGGAAAGGAGGAGGAATGGATATAGGGGAGAGGGGGAAAGGGAAGGACTGGAAGAAGAGGAGGGAGGTGGAAATGCAGTTGGGATGAAATATATGAGAAATGAATAAATAAAAAAGAAAAAAGTTTATATAGTCTGTTTCTTTTGTAGTTGAGATATAATACATGAGAGAGGAATAACTAAAAAGAAAAACACGAGTATCTTCATTGTCTGTTTCTTTTGCTAATATCAAGATATATAACAATAGCAGACTCAAGGTCCAGATTAATTACTTAACGACACTTGTGGTGAAAACATACAGACAGCAATAGGATTTTGAGTTCTGGATGATTGTAGGCACAGGGAATGCTCCAGAAGTAATAGCATAGGCATAAGATGGACTTGTGTTCTTGTCCCTTCTGATTCTTGGCCCAAAGAGGATTGTCCTGACCAAAAGCAATAAGTAATGTTCTGATTGTATGTGTCTAAGTGTTGTAATGGTGGTGCGAATAATACCTTATTTAAAATTTCTGATAAATCTCTTTTTTTAAAGATAAATTCTTAATGTAAATTTCTTTAAAAGGGTATTTTCTATTATGGGTTGGCAGATTTGTTTTTAAATAGTACTATATTTCATGTTGTACAAACATAAAGGAGAATTGTTCTGTAATATGGGAATATATTTAATTTCTGAACTCAGACAAAATTTTAAGGGAAATGGGTAACTTTTCTACAGTCAGAATTTATAAGAATTTTCTAACCAAGATTTTTCAGAAATTATTTGCTTTGCATTAGGAATTGAGGCTTAGTCTATTCTGAATAGAAGACAGAGGGGGAGTAGATCTGGGGAAGAGAGGAGGAGAGTATGTTGCAGAGCTCAGAGGAGTGGGGGCACAGGAAACTGTGGCCTGAATTTATTGTATGAGAGAAGTATCTATTTTTAGTAAAAAAAATAATTTTTTAGTAAAGTGTTCTCGTCACTCCTCCATATGGCTATTCACTTTCCCTTTTTCAGATGTTAACTATAGAATACTCTATTTAAGGAACTTTTCTCATACCCATCTGTAATTTGCTCTCTGCCTCTCCATCAACCAAAGATGGATGATGCAACCACAGGTATACATTTAGAATTCAATATGCCTGGAGCCTCATGAAAAGCCTATGATAAATCCTATGTGGTTTTTGAATACGATTATTGTCCATTGCCATAATCCTAAAGATACTAATTCCTGCTATCTTTTGCCTCTTACTCATCTTCCTGTTTTAAATTCCTCACATGTCCCTTACAACATCAGGCTTCGTCACAAGTTCCTAAATCTCAAGTTTATAGAAGAGTTTTCAGAGATAGATAAATCTTTCCCTTTTCTTTAATGTTAATGGGCCCCCTAATTTCTTTGTTTCTTTCTCCCAGTGAAAATCATACTGTTTTATGTCCTAAATTTATTGCATAGAAGCCTCAATATTGACTCCTGCAACATCAAAAGTTTATCATCTTAGACACCATTTCTAGCCTTCAGAATTCTTATCAGCATATACCCTAAGTAAAACCAATGTTGTTCTGTGAAGACTAGAGGAGGCCTTCAGCATGTAAAGGCCTGAGTGAGTGGGTGTGTGTTGTTTACGTGAGCCAAGTTGGCCATGTCAAGGACTCACAGGAAAATGACAAAGCCAACCCCTATCACAAACACACAAAGGTGAGATTCAAAAGGAAGAAAAGCCTTCTTCTGGTCTATGAGCGTATGTTGAAAGGTTGGACAGGGGAGCACGGAACCACAATTCTTAGTTAAGGGAGCCACTTTAGGGTTGGCAAGAGACCTGACCCTAGAGGGGCTCCCAGGTGCCCGAGCCGAGGTCCCCAGTTAGTTCCTTGGGCAGTTGAGGATAGGGAACCTGAAATGAGCCTATCCTAGAGCAATACTGACGAATATCTTGCATATCATCATAGAACCTTCATCTGGTGATGGATGGAGATAGAGACAGAGACCCACACTGGAGCACTGGACTGAGCTCCCAAGGTCCCAATGAGGAGCAGAAGGAGGGAGAGCATGAGCAAAGAAGTCGGGACCACAAGGGATGCACCCACCCACTGAGACAGTGGAGCTGATCTATTGAGAGCTCACCAAGACCAGCTGGACTGTGACTGAAAAAGCATGGGATAAAACTGAACCCTCTGAACATGGCGAACAATGAGGGCTGATGAGACGCAAAGGACAATGGCACGGGGGTTTGATCCTAAGTAATGTGATGGCTTTGTGGGAGCCTAGCCAGTTTGGATGTTCACCTTCCTAGATATGGACGGAGGTGGGAGGTCCTAGGTCTTACCATAGGGCAGGAAACCCTGACTGCTCTTTGGACTGGAGAGGGAGGGGGAAAGGAGTGGGGGGAGGGGGAGAAGGATAGGAGGAGGGGGCGTAGGGTGGGAGGAGGGGGAGGGAAATGGGAGGCTGGGAGGAGGTGGAAACTTGTTTTTTTTTTTTTCTTCTTTTCTCAATAAAAAAAAAAAATCCACTGTAGCTTTCTCCCTGGCCTGATTTTCATGACCTGAAGACTACTCCCTAATAGAGACTGTTCCAAGGAAATTAAACAGGCTGCCTCACTAAGCAGTATGTAGTAACCCTACCTCGTTAATCATTTGTTTGTAAAAGCCATGCCTTCTTGTTCAACCGTATGCAATAATCTTGCTTGTTAACTGTCTATAATAAACATGTTGAGCATCCAGGTTGCTGTTTCTCCATCTACAAGCACACTTCACCTGATTATAGTTTTCTGTGTGTCTGTATGTTTGTCATTTCTTCATTCCATCATTGTCCCAGTCAGACATATGCTTGGAGCAGTGCTTCATGTGTCATTGTTCCAAAAACATTCGTGTGTCAGATACAAACAAACAAACAAACAAGCAAACAAACAAAAATCCTTTAACTTCGTACCCACCATATTCAGGTATATTCAGGTGTTAAGTTCTGCCCATTGCCTATCTCTACAGATCTATCAACATTTTGTCACAGAACATTTATCACAACGCTTAAACTCAAATCCTCAGAGCCATCAAGAGTCTTTACTTGTGTAACAAAAATTAAGAGTTAACTTTTTAATCTTTTGACCATGAGAATGAATGAAAACTCTGCACTAATGAATATCTGAGCCCCATTAACTTCATTCTTCCATAAAACAGATGTCTGTCTGATCTCCATAGCATTGTATTGTGAAGTTTGCCATTTCCAGAAACGAGTCTTTGATTTATTGTTGCCCCAGACTAATTGAAAAAAATTGCTAAGTATCGGCTTTGTGATTTGGGCATATTGGCTATGTGGTCAGCGAAGGAGAAAAAGTCCAGAGATTTTATGGAACAAGGGCCATCTGTGTCGAGTATGAGACTGATTTTAAAAATAAGGAGTATCTGTGATAAACAGACAGTAGTTATAAATGTTTGTCTGTAAGTAGTAGAAGAAACCAAATTTAGAATATGACTATTGACTGAAAATTATTTTTCATCTCGGTTTAGATTTTCAGTTAATTTCTGCAGACATCTTTGACTGTGGCCATAATTCTTGATGAAGGTGATGTGAAAGATGAAGAGTATCACATAATTTTCTTCTTTTTAAGTACAAAATTTCTATAATAAAATACATTCATGTAAAAAGTCTCCATCCTGTAGATATAGACAATGAGGATGTGTAAGAATAACTAAAGAATTAAAAAAAAATGAAGAACATATTCTAGAATTTTTGCAACAATTTAAAATGTTTATCTAAGAATGTATTTGTGTATATGTGTATGTAAGGATATATTGTGTGTACCTGTTTGTGTGTAATGCTTGTTTCATGCCACTGTGCCCTATGTAAAATCAAAGGTCAATCTATGTAAATCTTCTTTTTCTACTCTTTTGTTTTGCTTTGAGTTTTCATTTTTGTTTGTTTATTTGTTTTTAGTCTCTTTTGTTTGTTTCTGTGCTATGTACTCCAGACCAGCTAGCTCATGAGCTTCCAGGGTTGCTTTCTCTGTCTTGCAGAGGGGTAATGGAAGTATAGGCAGGAAGATCTCAATATTTTTATATGGGTTTAAGCAATATAAATTCAGGTCTTAAGGTTTGTGCTGAAAGTGGTTTTACAGGCTGTCATCTTCCTGGCTTGGAACTTCTCAAATTTTATAAAAATGTCAAAAAGACATAATATAAAAAGATGAGGAATTTTAGCAAACTTTAGGTAAAATGAACTCAAAGAGACTCTCACTGAGGAACATGATAATCTAACTCTATAAGGACAAGGAAGACTCTTGAAGCAGCAAGAGAATAGTGACTGAGCCCACATGAGTCCTCTGACAGATCAGCTGATTTCCTGTAAGAGAGAGGGAGGTGAAAAGATTGTAGGCAGACATACTTAAAGGGCCAAATGGAACTCACTCTGTAGACTAATCAGGCTGACCTCAGACTCTAAGAGATCCGCCTTGACTCTGCTTCTGGAGTACTGGGATTAAAGGCATCACAACCACCTCCCAGCACCAAATAGTTCTTTATCTAGTAAAATGTTCCTCTTTCTCTGTGATGAGGCAGGAAAGAGAGGGATAGGGGAGACAGGGAAAGAGGGAAGGGAAAGAGGGAGGGAGGAAGAGAGAAACAAAGAGAGGAAGAGAGAGAGAGAGAGAGAGAGAGAGAGAGAGAGAAAGAGAGAAAGAGAGAAAGAGAGGAAGGTGATGAAGGAAATTCTACCAGAAAACATCTCTAAAACCAATTCTTTAGAAGGCTCTGAAGTGCAAAATAAAAATCAAAACTATAGAGAAAAAAATCTCTCTAAGGGTAATACATAAACTTATTAAAGCTATTGTTACTCTAACTTGGTTTTATAACTCAATATTTTGCTTCCTATATAATTTAAGAAATACATTTATAATTTATAATTGAGTGTACAAAGTATATAAGGTACAATATGCATTATCAATAACTAAGAGACATATAAATGAAGCTGTTAAATAAAGAATTTTTATTCTGTTGAAATTAATATTGTGTACATTCAAATTATAATGCTTTAATTTTTGATACTAAATGCAATCAGCATAGTTATAACAACAAAAATAACTGTAGAATATATTACAAAGGAAATGAAAGGAGGGTTTCTTGTTACTAAAAAATCTAAAGTACACTGATTAATGAAGGAATGAAGAAACAAGAAATATGACATATCAGTAATATGTTAAGTCTTCCAAACAAGAAAAGAACATAATAGATTCATTGGTAAATTCTATCAAGATTTTTAATAGGCTTTACACCTTCTCATGTTTGCAAAAATTGAAAACATGACACACTTTTTTGAGTATTTTTATTAATTAAATATATTTATTTATTTTTCTACACCTGCAGTCTTTGGGCAGGCCTTCCATGGGTGTCAACAAAGCATGACATATCAAGTTGAAATAGAACTTCTATTAAAGTCTGCCTCTGGGTTTTATTACTCATGACACAACATAGCACATCATAGTCATTAAAATGGTTAATTGGGTACATAGGAGACTGAAAAAGAGAGGAAGAAAGGGGAGAAGGGAAAAAGGGAAAAGAGGGGGAGAAAGGGAAAAAGGAAAGGATAGGGTAAGGAAAATAAAGGTGGGAATTGGTGAGAAAGTAGAGAAATTAGGAATCTTGGAAGTGAATGCAAGAATGTAAGAATGAACAAGTACAGAGGAAATGAGTATGGTATTCTTGTCCAATACCATGTGGTCAGCCCTGGAAACATTCATGCAGGCAGAACAGCACTGAATGGACTCTGAGGTTATATTTACTCATTTACATGTAACAACGATGTTGAAAAAGGAGATTTTGGGAGCCAGTAGTAGATACATCAGATTGGTAAGAGTGAGGAAGGGAGGGAAAAATGATGTGATTATGTTTTAATTAAGCAAAACATCTGCCAAGCTAGCATAGAAATAAAATAGAGTTACTACATGATTCAACAATTCCATCTGCAATGAAAAACCCAACAGAATTTAAAGAAGATTCTGTAGAAGACAGTGGGAGCCCATATTTACACCAGTATAATTCACAACAGCTATTAAGTAGGAGGAAATCTCCCCATTTTCACACTAATGAGTAGCACCCTATACATACGTACTGTGTACAATTAGTGAGCATTGAAATAGAATGATATCATGTCATTTGTGACAACATGAATGTAGCTTGTGGATATGGTACAAATTGAAATAATCCAGTCTCATACATACAAATAATACATGATTCCTCTTACATGAAACATTTGGGAAGAACCTTAGAAAAAGAGTTCAGTGAGAGATGTGAGGGACCATTTTTCTTATTGAACATGAGATTTAGATTTTGGAAGGCTGCTGGTGGTGATCTTGGTAGACAATAACAAACACATTTAAGTCTACTCAACTGTATACTTTCAATTATATACACAGATACATTTAATTCATTTTTTCACAGTTAAAGGGGAGATTATTCAACATGTTCATTAATTTAAAAATAACAATTTATTGTAGTCTGTAAAATAAATGTTCTCCAAGAGTTTGTGATCTCTTATGGAATAAGTATATTAAATTATTTTCATTTCTTTAGATATTTATGCCCAGGACAATAATATATGAACATTAAAATATTTCAGCTGCAGATTTATTCAGCCAGCACTTGCCATCAATGGAGCACCCACAACATCAAGTATTGCACACACCACCTCTGTAGCATTTGTAAGGATGCATTAGGAGGGTTAAAATGATGATAGTAAAGTGATTGATATAAAGAATTATTTGACTTTCAGAAAGTTAGAGCTAGGAAAATCCTGAGAAACTAAATATCCTAGATCTTTCATTTTGCAGATATGAACTTGCGAACCACTAGAGTTCTCATGAAAGAATATACTGAGAAGAAGACACAGAGCTAGAATCTTTTCACCCCATCTTTCCAAGTAAACTAAACACCAATGAGAGACTACTCTCAGTGCTAGGTAAACTTCTATGCATGTTATACATTCATCCATCTAGACTTTACATCAATATAAAGCAGTTTCTGTTATTGTCTCCAAAATTTAATACAATAAAACTAGACTCCAATCAGATGAATGATATATCCAATGTCATCCAAACATAACTTTCTCTCTTGAATTATATTTAAATATGAGATTGAACAGTTCAGCCTAGTTGTTGTTTAACAACTTGATATAGGACTCCTCTCTGTATGCCATGAATAGGTTTTATTGCCATTGTTCAATAAAGAAGCTGCTTTTTGCCAATGAATTAACAGGAGATAGCCAGGCTAATATATATATATAT
This sequence comes from Microtus oregoni, assembly GCF_018167655.1. NCBI lineage: Eukaryota > Metazoa > Chordata > Mammalia > Rodentia > Cricetidae > Microtus > Microtus oregoni. The sequence continues at coordinate 25,241,813 of NW_024543060.1, forward strand.
ATATATATATATATATATATATATATATATATATATATATAAATTAGGAAGCGCCATAAAGAAGCCATGTAGCCAGCCACCAGAGACAGATGCCAGATGCCATATGGAGCTTTACCTGATAAGCCACAGCCACATGGTGATAGGTAGATTAATGGAGATGGGTTTATTTAAGATGTAGAAGTTAGCTAGAAATACACTTAAGCTATTGACTAAACAGTATTGCAATATATATAATATAGTTTCCATGCAATTATTTTAGTTATGGGCAGTGGAAACAAATGAGCAGCCTCCCCCAACAAACTGGTGCTTCAACATGGCTGACTAAATCCACATGAAACCTGAGAAAACTTGGAAAGGAATCCCAGACACAAAAGAACAAAGTTAAGCATGGAACTTTGGTAGCAGCATTGTCTTTGGTGGGCTTTATTTACTAGAAACACTTAGGGCATGAGTCCTTTAAGTGAGGTTTTCCTGATTCAGGGGGAGCAGAAAAAAAGCATGCAGTTTCAAAATGGCAACTTCCTGGGCTGTGCTGCCAGCACAAACTCTGGCTGTCTCAGGAGACAGAGCATTTAAATGGAGTTTGTGAGCAGAGTGTTACAAACTGCTTAATGGCATGATGTAAACCTGCCTCATACTTGAAACTGAGGCAGTATGCATGGCTCACAGAAATGGTGAGCATCCCTCCACCATGTCAGACTGGACAGAGCCAAAAGGCAAAGTAACCTTAATTCTAGCCACAACTGCTTATCATTTTTTTTTTAAAAGATGCTCCTGGTCAAGAAGTAATTATAAACATGCAATAAAGACAGATTCATACAGAAATAGACCTGTAAATCGGTCACAGTGTTGGATAAATGTATGTAGGCTTGGGAGAGAAAAAAAGAATACAGACAGTTATAAAGGAAGTAAATGGTTATAAAAAATAAAACAAAGTCTTTAAAAAGACAGAGTATAGAAAGCCAAAGATTAAGAACTGCCAAAGATTATAGAACCTTCATCTGGTGATGGATGGAGATAGAGACAGAGACCCACACTGGAGCACTGGACTGAGCTCCCAAAGTCCCTATGAGGAGCAGAAGGAGGGAGAACATGAGCAAAGAAGTTGGGACCATGAGGGATGCACCCACCCACTGAGACAGTGGAGCTGATCTATTGAGAGCTCACCAAGACCAGCTGGACTGTGACTGAAAAAGCATGGGATAAAACTGGACTCTCTGAACATGGCGAACTATGAGGGCTGATGAGACGCAAAGGACAATGGCACGGGGGTTTGATCCTACGTAATGTGATGGCTTTGTGGGAGCCCAGCCAGTCTGGATGTTCACCTTCCTAGATATGGACGGAGGTGGGAGGTCCTAGGTCTTACCACAGGGCAGAAAACCCTGACTGCTCTTTGGACTGGAGAGGGAGGGGGAAAGGAGTGGGGGGAGGGGGAGAAGGGTGGGAGGAGGGGGAGGGAAATGGGAGGCTGGGAGGAGGTGGAAACTTGTTTTTTTTTTTTTCTCCTTTTCTCAATAAAAAAAAAATCCAAAAAAAAAGTTAAAGAGATAAAACATTATAGCTCTAATTCTTGCTTGATACATGTTTTATTTAATGTAATTTTTACTATGTTAAAATTAGAACCTTCCTTTTTATTTGAGCAGAAAATGGTAAATGGTGTGTGAAGTCCTTCTGTATATGTGTTACTTTTATTGGATAATGAATAAAGAAGGTGATTTGGCTTGTGATAAGTCAGAATAAGCTAGGTGGGGAAACTAAACTGAATGCTGGGAGGAAGATGACAGAGTCAGAGAGAAGCCACATAGCTGCCTCCAGGGACAAATGCTTCCACTGGTGTCCACCAAAACTTTGCTGGTAGGCCATGATCTCGTAGTGATGCACAGATTAGTGGGGTGGGTTAGTTTAGGATATAAGAGCTAGCTAGCAATATGCTTAAGCTATTGGCCAAACAATATTGCAAATAATATATTTTCTGAGTGATAATTTCATGGTCTGGGCAGCTGGGAACAAGTGGCCTCCCACAACAACTACTCCAATGCATTATTTAACTAAATTGCTATGCATATGTAAATTCAAATTGTTTACATAACAAGCATATATATATACATATAAATACACATGCATATATATTTGTATCTATATAATATACATATTCATCTAGGAAATTTTTTACATCTCCGCATTTTCTAGGAAACAGAAACCGATATATTTTCTCTTTCTTGCTCAAGGAAGCACCAAGTTACAAGCTTCTCCTTTGTAAAGAACCTGGAGAAGTTTCTCCCTGTTAAACATGGGCTGTTGAGGTAAGAAGGAAGCATAGTTCTTGAGAGCAGCTATTTTACTTTCAGTAACCGAGCCTCACATTTTACAGCCATCTTCCATAATTAAATAATTCACATGTCTCAAATTAGTGTAGTCTAAATTAAGGTCCATTGACAAAAAGAAAAAGCATAAAATGTTTTGGCACACTGCGTTACATAATTTATATGATTTACATCATAAAACTTAGGAGAGATATGATTTGAAACAGCTGAATCTCAAGCAAATGTGTATTTATGCAGGCTCCCAACTTGTTGCTGAATCACATTCTGTGAGGAGCCTTTATTTCTTGGGCATGTAAACTCTCTTTCAGCTTCACTGAAGCTCTTCTCTTCCGCCACAATTGTGCCTCTGGAAGGTACAGACTTAGGTGCTTCACTGTGTTTTTTGTAAAGACAATTGTGAGACAAGAACAAATACACATTGAAATGCAGATTTGCTGGGTCACCCAATAATCCCAAATTTCAGTTAGGTATCTTGTGTATTCAGCCATCTGTGGTTATTCAAATGTGTACCTCATCAAATGGACAAGTCACTAAGCATAAAAAATTGGTGGTATTCTTGGAGGGAAGCCACACGCTATGCACCATAAATGACTACACTTTCACAAAGAGGTTTAGTATGTGCTGTAAGATAGCATTACATTCATGTTTTATAAGATGTAGAATCCTTTGGTGATAGAATATAACACTTTGACAGAGAGAATTTTCCTTTACAGACAGCTCAAAAAGAGAGGAGGTTAGCAAGCAGGGCCGCACAGAGAGCTATACACAGAGAAGATACCAGTAAGTGAAACTGTGGAAGGCAGCTCTTATATCTCAAATCAAACTTAAGTTAGTTCTGTTTCCTTGCATTCTTGTGAGTTGAATTTGAATGAATATAATGGTTCTAGAAACACAGATACTGCCTCCAGGCACCGAATGATTAGCACAGGTATTTCATGCATTAAAATAGTCACTGACTGTACAGTATACATCCTCCCAAACCATCCCACAATGCCCATACCACTCTTCTTCAAATTGATGGCCTATTTTTCATGAATTGCTATTGCATGCATATATGCGTTTATATACTTTTTCTTTCAGAACTGAAATAAGATTTTATTAAGTCTGAATTTTCAGACATGTTTGATAGGCAGATAGATGCACATGATTCTGATAGCTGAACAGCATTCTGTATAAAATTTTTAACTTGTGCCTTGGTTACCATAGATCTTTCTCTTGTCTGGGATCTTTTCTGCATTTTCTGAATTCTATTAGAAAGTAGGGGTGTTCTTGGTACTCTGACTTCTTCTAGACTCCTTCCTATCTGATTTTTGTCTACTTCCTGCTCACCATGAGTAGATGTTATTTGCTTACAAGTCTATCTCATCTCAGTTTTAGACCTTTGGGTCCTACTTACCTTGGGATGAATCCTCTGATATAAGAAGTCAAAATCAACCTTGTAAGCTGTTTGCTTCAGGTATTTGTCCCACTGACAAAAATTTTACTACAGTATAATATACATTTATGTATGTGTACATATAGATATATAAATAGAATTTACAGAAGTGTATTATTGAAAGATCTTTAGGTTATAGTAAATTTACCTCATTGTGGATGATTTCAGCTTTCACACACACACACACACACACACACACACACACACACACACACACACACTTCTAAAAGCACATTAGGATTCTTGGTTTCTATTTTGTAGATTTTGCTCCATGACTGAAATATTGTGAATTTGATCTTAAATGATTACTTCGGGGTTTTCTGCTATTCACTAAAATCTGTCACCAAATGTTTAAGCAGGCCTTTACAAGCCTTCTACACATATTTGGGATACATACATACACACACACACATATATGTAGAGCAAAGTTTATTGCCTAAAAGAACAAATGTGATCCATTTATGAGCTTAATGTTCTGGTCTATGTTTGCTAATCATTAAATAATGACTATCTGTAAATTAAACCACTTTTAAATATTCACCTTATATTTTTGCACAACACATTGTGCAAAACATCAGTAGGAATAACAACAATAATAATAATGTTAATAGCAATAACAGAATTAGAGTAGAAATCCCAGTTAATTCTACTTATATATGACCTGAAGCTTTTGATTTTTTTCTTTTCTATACCTTGTCAAAGATAATTCTAGTTTCAGCTTCCATTAATCTTTTTATTTCACATTATTTTATGAATATTTGTGTCTATGTGATTTTGATGATTAGGGATTTTATGACTACATTGAATTCATCGGTTTATCAAAACGTTTTTTCCTTTTATCAAAACTGATTTTTCTCATTTCACTAATTCTTTTTTTTTTTTTTTTTTTTTTTTTTTGGTTTTTCGAGACAGGGTTTCTCTGTGGTTTTGGAGCCTGTCCTGGAACTAGCTCTTGTAGACCAGGCTGGTCTCGAACTCACAGAGATCCGCCTGCCTCTGCCTCCCGAGTGCTGGGATCACTAATTCTTTTGAAGTAATTTGTATTCTTAAACTTTGCTGAATCATTGGCCCCCAACTTCTTCCATTTGCTATATATTTGGAAAATCTAAAACAACATGTTTTTTTGTGTCTGACCTTTAGAAAGTTTAGAAAAAAGTACAAAAATGCATGGCAGTACATCAACATGCTCACCTTTTTGTTGACATGCCATTCCTCTGCCTCCAGTTTGGATGCCATTACACTCTTACAAGAGTTTAAATTGATAAGATCTTGACAACAAAATTCTTGGTTCAAAATTGGACATTTGGATATACTCTGATTTCCTACTTCTTTGTCACTAGCCTTGACAGGTCAGACAAAGAAGTTTTTTTTTTTTTCTTTCTTTACCCTCAAGTGTTACAGGTTGCACTGAGCATCTTAATATGCCCTCATAGTCTCCCACATTAATTCATATCCTTGGCAGCTTTGTATTCCATGATATATAATTGCTAATTTTATAAGGGAAGAATAAGCAAATAATTTTAGCGTAGAAACGTCGTATACAAAACACTTCATTAGTTGTAGAATTAATGTTATGACTGAGAAGGTCTCAATTAATTACTCTCTATTTTACTTCCCAAATAATGTTTATTAAAGAACTTTTCACCAAATTCAAATACTGCAACTTATCATATATATGTTAAAGCAGGGAGTGTTTTTTCAAAGGCAGATCTGTAACTCTAATGAGCAATCTCAGTGAAACATATCCCACTAAGTCAGTTAAAAATGAGTCACAAAATATGCCAAACTGGACAAGGAAAAATCTCCAAGGCTTCAACCCTGCAGAAAGAACTGTAGCTAACGGAATAAACCTGGTAATTGGAGCAATGGCCTCCACAGGTAAAAGTACACTAATCAGTTGATTATCCAGTGCCAGATGGTTAGACCTGAAACATACATACAATTAATATTGTATGGAGTTATCACATCACATTTAGGAAAAAAATGTCTATACAAATAAATATATGTATGTAATAAAAATTCATTAAATAAAGACCAGGAATTTGAAGAAGAGTGGCAGAGGGATGTGGGAGGGTTTGGAGGGAAAAAAAGGGGAAGGAGAATATGTTATGATAAACTTTTTGCATGCCATATGAAGATGTATTGTTTTACTTCACCTGTCTAAGGCACCTTCTGAATGATTTAATAAAGAGCTTCGTGGCCAATAGCTAGGCAGGTGGGAGTTCTGGGGGAAACATAGAATCTCTGGAAAAGGATCTGAGGCTTGGGAGATTTGCCAGCCAGATGTGGAGAAAGTCAGACATATGTACTGAGAAAAGGTAATGAGCCACGTGAAAAAATGTAGATGAATATAAATGGGTTTACTTAAGTAGTAGAAGGTATTTGGAAACAATTATAAGCAAAAACCAAACTTTCATAATTAATAAAATGCCTCTGTGTCATTTTTGGGAGTTGGCAGTCCAAATAAAGACCTACTAAGAAAGGTATTCTATTTAAAACACATTCTCAAAAAATTAGTCACAAAATGATATATTGATCAGTGTTTGCAACAAATCATGTCTGAAAGTGTCATTACTTAAAAAAATAATTTACATCTAAGCAAGAGGAATATTTAAAAGGTAATTGCCTCTGCAAAACACTCTTGTACCCAAAGTGCTACATTGAAGAGGAGGAGCAGAAAGATTGTAAAAGCCAGAGGATCATGGAGTTTGGTGACAAATTGTGTCTTCCAGTAATATTAGAGGCTACACCATAAAATTTCACCAACACAACTACCCAAATGCAAGTTGAACAAACACAGCATCAATGGACATGCCAAACTGGACAGACAAAAACACATTAGACCTGAATCCTACACACAGAAGTATAGCAAACTGAGGAAAGCTGAGAGTGGGAGAGATGGTCTTACCCAGGGAAGGATATATCAATTGTTGTTTAGTGTCATTCAGTCCTGAACACATACATAAAATTAACATTATAAGGGCTGAATATGTTATATTTAGGAATATAAAATATATACACAAGTGAATGAAATAACAATTAGTAAAAAAAAAAAAGACCACGAATTTGAAGAAATGTGAGAAGGGGTTTATAGGAGGGCTTGGAGAGAGGAAAGGAAGGGAAGAAATGTTTTAATTAAAATATCATCTCAAAGGTAAGTTTGTTTCTTAAATAATCAGGTTAACTTAACTTTCATTAGCATTTTGTTTTTTTCCTTCAGCACTTATCCAAAATTTATAGTGGTTTTAGTGTTTCAAAAGTGATAATATTTCATTAAGAATGAAAAATAGAATAAGCAATTATGAATTGATGGGGTGGCTGGAATGAGAGGATCAAGTGGGAAAGGGGAGAGGTTGGATGACAAGAGAGGGAATATGGGAAGCAGCTAATATTCTGGGTCATTTGAAGGGTTGTTTATGAACCAGATGCAGTAGAGTATTTCAAAAATATGTACATACATGAAAGCGATCTAAAAAAAAATCACCAAATAATGAGGGAGTGAGAGCCCCAACTTTTCATCTCTTGTTATCAACTAAAGCTTCCAATACCAGGATTGGATAACATCCAATTGAACTGTTGTCAAAAGGGGTCCAAAGGAAAACCTCAAACAACAATGTCCGATCTGTTGCCAAGACTATACTATATGTCGCTGTCTATAAACTGATAGCAAGGTACATTTCCTGAAGAAAATACCTACATAACTCATTGAATATGGAGAAGTTGACCTAATGCCTACATAGAACCCTCACCCTCCCCCAGGTGATAGAATCTTTAGTATAGAAAGGTACTCAGCACTCTGCTAAATGATAAAAATAAATACCACATCAGCTAAAAATCCTGTGATCTATATTGGATTCCTCCTGTAGGTAGCACAAAGCTTATGGGAATAACCAACTAATATCTGATTTGACTTAAGGACCACTCCATGAGATATAACCCATTGTGAATACAGCATTAGAGGGTAAAACCAAATCTTACTGTCTAAAAAAAAAAATGTAGCAATAAAATTACTCCTACTGACATTCTGCTGTGCTCCCAGATTGGTACCTTGTTTAGCCCTCATCAGAGAAGTTCCCTCCTGGAGCAGATGATAGCAAATACAGACCTACAACCAGACATTCAGAGTGGGAAACCTTGGAACTCAGACCTAAAACGGATGTCTCCCTTAAATCCTTCTCTTAAGGGCTCAGAAAACACCATGAAAGATGAGGTAGAAAGCATGTAGGAACCACAGGAATGAAAAGCACCAAACAAACAAAGCTCTTCTAACTCAACATGATCAAAGCTCACAGAGACAGGATGCACAGCGCCTGCATGGGTCTGCACCAGATTCTCTGCGTGTATTTTATGGCTTCCAGCTTAGTGTTTTTACGGGATCCTTGAGTGTGTGAACAAGCGAGTTTCTGATCTTGCCCCTTCTCTTTCCTTCTGTTTGTTTTATCTAACTCCAGCGTGAGATTTCCTTTGTTTTATTTTTTGTTATTATCCCTCAAAAGCCTGTTTGATTCCTAACAAGAGACAGGAGCAGAGTGAATCAGGATAGAAAGGGAAGTATGGAGGAACTGGCAGGAGTAGAGACAAGAGAAATGATAATCAGAATTATGTGAGAGAAAAATTATTTTCGATAAAAGAAAGAAAAAGTGAGAAAAAGTGATACAGCCAGGTCACAGAGTAGTTCTATTTTTATTCATTCCTCCAATGGCTTTACTAGTTTATATTCCCATTAACACTGAAAATTTTCCCTTTTTCCCCCCATTCTTATCAGTATTAGTTATTGTTTTCTTAATGTCTGCCTTTCTGACTGGGGCGAGATGGAGTCTCACTGTTTTTGGAAATTTGTATTTCTCCAATACTTAGTGATATTGAATATATCACACATATTTTCACATCAATATTTATTACAACATATTCACAATAGCTAATTTATAAAACCACCTAGATGTCTGGTAAAGCATATAAGAAAATTAGTTTTATATGCACAATTGGAATAGTTTTCAATTACAAAGAAGAGTGGAGTTATATTGTTTTCATTAAAAGGGATGCAGCTGGGGATAATCATATTAAGTAAATTAAGTGATTCACAGAAAGGAAAACACCAAGTTTAATCTCATTTGCAGTCCTAGATTTTATATAAATACATGAGATTGAGAATGAACACATGAAATGAAGGTAGAATTGAACAAAGGAACTAACAGAAGTCAAGAGCATGAAAAGAAGATTTCATTAAGGGTGTGTATAGGGAAATATACTCAAAGTGCATAATATATTTCCTAGAAAATATCCTTTGTAACCCAGTAACATATACAATGAATATAGACCAATGGGAAAATTTAAAAAAATAAAATAAGAGAGAATTAAAACAAAAATAACAAGTTTAAAAATCTCATGAAAACTATAATCATCAGTTACATAAAAATTATTAGGTTTGGTAGTCAAAAAATGTTTTATTTGTTAGTATTGACTTAAATATCTACATGTAGCTCTTTTTGAATTAAATCATTTTATATGAGTAACATGGAAATATTATAGAAATATTACTTTATGTACATTTTTATTTAATTTTACATACTTTATATACTAACTGCAGTTTCCCCTCCCTCCTCTTCTCCTATTCTGTTCCTCACCTTCCTCCACCACCTTACTTAATTTAGTCCTTCTCTGGTTTTGTTCAGAAAGGAGCAGGTTTCCCATGGGTATCAATAAAGCATGACATATCAAATTGCACTAAGACTAAGCACCTTCCCTTGTATTTGAGCTGGTCAAGGCAGTCTAGCATGAGGAATAAGTTTCCAAGATCCAGTCAAAACTCTAGGGACAGCCTCTGCTCTCAATGTTAGGAGTCACACAAATAGACCAAGCTACACAACTGTCACACACATGTAAAGGATTTAGGTCAGTCTCCTGAAGGCTTGCTGGCTTGTTGGTTCAGTCTTTGTGAGCTCTTATGAGTCTAGGTTATTTGGTTTTATGGGTTTTCTTGTAATGTCTTTGACTCCTCTGTCTCCTATAATCCTTCCTCCCTCTCTTCAGCAGGATTCCCTGAGCTTGCCCTAATGTTTGGCTGTGGGAATCTGCAACTGTTTCCATCAGTTACTGGATGAAGACTCTGATGACAATTTGGGTAGTTACCAATCTGATTACTAGATGACCAGTTCATGCTACATATCCACTAATGCTATGAGCCTTAGATGGGGTCATCCTTGTAGATTCATTGACATTTCCTTTGCATCAGCTTTCTTTGTGACCCCAAGTCCCCACTCCTTCCAGCCATCTCTTTCAGTACTATTCCCCTCTACCCATCTTTCAACCCAATTCCTCAAGTTCCTATGCTCACCTGCCCCCAGTCCACTCGGGAGATTTCTTTTGTTTCCCCTTTCCATGGATATTCAGGAATCCATCTTTGAGTACTTTTTCTGACCTAGTCTCTCTGGGGCTGTGGATTGTAACATGGTTACTATCATTTACAGTTAATATCCATGTATAAGTGAGTACATCCCATGTTTGTCTTCTGGGTTTGGGTTGCCTCACTCAGGATGATTTTTTTTTCTAGTTCCATTTATTTGCCTTCAAATTTCCCTGTGGCATTGTTTTTAACAGCTTTATTATGCAAGTGTATAATATTTTCTTTGTTCATTCCTTGGTTGAGGGGTATCTATGTTTTATTTAGGTTCTAGCTATTACAAATAGAGCTGCTATGAACATGGTGTTCATAGCAAGTGTCATTGTTTTATGATTGAGCATCCTTTGGGTATATGCTCTAGAGTGGTATAGCTGGGTCTTTAGGTAGATTTATTCCCAATTTTCTTAGAAGCTTCCATATTGATTTCCAAAGTGACTATATAAGTTTACAATCCCACCAGCAATGGAGGAGTGTTCCTCTTGTTCCACATCCTTTCCAGCAGAAGCTGTCATTTGATCTTAGTCCTTCTGACAGTTGTTGGATGGAATCTCAAAGGTGTTTTAACTTTCATTTCTGCAATGGCTAAAGATTTTGAACATTTATTTAAGTGTTTCTCTACCATTTGAGATTCTTCTGTTGAGAATTCTATGTTTAGGGCTGTACACCATTTTCAATTGGATTTTTTTGTGTTTTTGTCATTTACCTTCTTGAGTTCTTTATATATTTTGGAGATTAGCCCTCTGTCCAATCTGGGGTCAGTGAAGATCTTTTCCCATTGTGTAGGCTGCCCTTTCGTCCTATTGACAGTGTCTTTTGTCTTAAAGAAGCTTTTCAGTTTCATGAGGTGCCATTTATTAATTGTTGATCTTAGAGGCAGTGCTGCTAGAGTTTATCCAGGAAACTGTCTCTTGTGTCAATACATTCAAGGCTATTCTCCACTTTATCAGATTCAGTGTAAATAGATTTATGTTGAGATCTTTGATCTACTTGAACTTGAGTTTTCTTCAGGGCAATAGATATAGATATTTGTATTCTTCTACATACCAACATCCAGTTATGCCAGCACCACTTGTTGAAGATACTTTCTTTTCTCCATTGCATAACTTTGACTTCTTTGTCAAAGATCAAAGTGTTTGTAGGTGTGTGGATTTATGTCTGCATCTTCGATTCAATTCCATTGATCAATGTATTTGTTTTTAATCCAATACCATGCTGTTTTTTCTTACTACAGCTCCATAGTAGAACTTGAGATCAGGGGTAGTGATAACTTCTGAAGTTCTTTTATTTTCCAGGACTGGTTTTAGATATCCTCAGTTATTCACTTTTTCATATGAAGGTAAGTATTGTACTTTCAAGGTCTGTAAAGAATTGTGTTGGTTTTTCTGTGTCTGGGTTACCTCACTCAGGATGTTTTTTTTTTGTTGTTGTTGTTGTTGTTGTTCCATTCATTTGCATTCATCTTTCAGGATGTCACTGTCTTTTTACCACTGAGTAAGTACTTAAGTACTCTGTTGTGTAAATGTGCCACATTTATCCATTTTTGGCTTAAGGTGCATCTAGGTTGTTTCCAGATTCCAGCTGTTCTGAATAATGCTGCTATAAACATAGTTGAGCAAATGTCCTTGTGGTATGGGTCTGCATCCTTTGGGTATATCCCCAAGAGTGGTATTTCTGGGTCTTGAAGTAAATTGATTCCAAATTTTCTGAGAAACCACCATACAGATTTTCAAAGTGGTTGCACAAATTTGCACTCCCACCAACAGTGGAGAAGTGTTCACCTTACTCTGAATTTTCTCTTTGGTGTTTTTGATCTTAGCCATTCTGACTGATGTAAGATGGTATCTTGGAGTTATTTTGATTTGCATTTCCCTGATGGCTAAGGATGTTGAATGCCTTTTCACCATTTGAAATTCCTTTGTTGGGAATTCCTTGTTTAGACCTGTACCCCATTTTTAATTGGGTCATTTGATATTTTGATACAGATACAGAAAGACAATCACAGGATGTATGCACTCGAGTGTAAATGGCTATCAGACATAAAGCAAAGAATAACCAGTCTACAGTCTGCACCAAGAGAAGACAGGAAACAAGGAGAACCATTAGAGAGACATACATGGATTAGCCTGGAAGTGGATGTAGACAAGATCTTTTTAGGAAAGTGGCAGCATTGGGGGATAGGGGGAGGGTGGTTGTTGTGTGAGGAGGAGAAAAAGGAAGTAGGGAGGAAAACATTAGAGATTGGGAAGGGCAAGTTAGGTGAAGGACAGAGAGAGAGGGCAACAAATGAGATACCTTAAAAAAGGGAGCCATTGTGAGGTTAGTGAGAATCCAGGCACTAGAGAAATTCCCAGGAATCCACAAAGATGTCCCAAGCTAAGAATTTACGCAGTAATGGAGAGGGTAACTAAAATGCCCATCCTCTGTAATTATATTGATGACTACCTTAATTGTTATCATAAAGCTTTCTTTCTGTAACTGATAGAAGCAGATGCAGAGATCCACAGCTAAGCACTGGACCAAACTCCCGGAGTCCAGCTATAGAGAGGAAGGAATGATATTATGAGCAAAGGGAATAAGACCATGATGGGGAAACCCACAGAAAGAGCTGAGCTGATTTAGTGGGAGCTCATTGACTCTGGACTGATACCTAGGGAACCTGCATAAGACCAAATTAGGCCCTCTGAATGTGGGTGACAGTTGTGTGGCTTGGGCAGTTTGTGAGGCTACTACCAGTGAAATAAGTATTTATCCCTAGTGCATGGATTGGCTCTTTGGAGCCTATTCCCTATGGTGGAATACCTTGCTCAGCTTAGATACTGGGGGAAAGCCTTGGTCCTGCCTCAAATGCTATGACAGATTTCCTTGACTCTCTATGGGAGATATTACCCTTTCTGAGGCATGGATAAGGGTGGGGTGGGCATAAGATGGGAGTGAGAGGACAGGAGAGAGAGGGAACTGGGATTGGTATGTAAAGTCAGATTGTTTTAGAGATATAAAAAAGGAATTGTGTTGGAATTTTGATAGGGATTGCATTGAATCTGTAGATTGTTTCTTTTGTTTGTTTTTTGTTTTTGTTTTTGTTGTTGTTGTTGTTTGTTTTTCAAGATAGGATTTCTCTGTAGCTTTGGAGCCTGTCCTGGAACTATCTCTTGTAGACCAGGCTGGCCTCGAACTCAGAGAGATCTGACGGCCTCTACCTCCCTAGTGCTGGGATTAAAGGCAAGTTTACCATTGCCCAGCTGTAGAATTTTTAAGATGATTTTTTAAACTGTGTTGACCCTACTGATTCATGAGCATGGGAGAACTTTTCATTTTCAGATATCTTCTCCAACTTCTTTTTTCAATACTAGAAATTCTTGTTATACATGCCTTTCTGTTGCTTGCTTAGCATTACCCCAAGATTTTATATTGCTTATAATTATTGTGAAGGGTGTTGTTTCTCTGATTAACTTCTAAAACACTTTGTCATTTGTATATAAGAGGTCTATTGATTTTTTTAAGCTAATCTTGTAGCTGGCCACTTCACTAAAGGTGTTTATCAGCTGTGGGAGTTCTTGGGTAGAATTTTTGGGGTCGCTTATGTATATTATCATATTATCTACAAATGGTGATACTTTGAGGTATTTTCCATTTGTTAACACTTGATCTCCTTTTGTTGTCTTATTATTTGAGCTAGAACTTTGAGTCCTTTTGTCTTTTTGCTCTAGTTAGAACTTTGAATACTATACTGAACATAGTTTCTGATTTTAGTGCAATTGCTCTTGAGTTTGTCTCTGTTTAATTTGATGTTGCCTGTTGACTTTCTGTATATTATTTTGATTATATTTCAGTGTTCAGTGTGTTTCTTGTATCCCTGATCTCTCCAGTATCTGGGACAGAGATGAGCTCAGATGGTGCTGGCCTGTGTAAGAAGCATGGGAGACAGAATCCAAGGCAGGGGTTCAGTTCTACCGGCAAGCAGGTCATTCACTAGTTTTGACTTGTGTGGTCAAGCATGCTTGCTAGAAGTCTTCTTAAGTTGAGGGGAAGTTTCAGCACTATGGCTGGGGACTAGGTAGGATGGATGGCATGGGTTTGGTAAAGGGTCACTGGGGGCAGGATCGAGAGACATGATTAATTTTTCTGGTAGGTGGGTCATTCACCAGTTCTGGCTGGTGTGGTTTCTGCCTCGGTGACAGAAATCCACTGGGATTGCAGGTGGGGGCTCAACAGCAGAGAGTCAGAAAGGAACTGGGATGGTTTGGGCCTGGGGAAGGGAGACAAATGAAGGGAGACAAAATCCAGAGAGAAATAGAGTTCTGCTGGCAGGCAGGTCACTCACTAGCTCTGGTTTGTGTGGCCTGGGCCTGCCTGGCTGAAGACTTCTGGGCATGTACATGATTTTAAGATATTCTAGCATATCAGAAGACTCTCTTCTTTGTTACAAGAATGATCTCTTTTATGATAATAAAATTCTGGACCAACCAGTAATAACATTTTGAGAATTAAATCTATTATTATTTCTATTCTTATAGGTAAGGACTGTACAGTTTTGTCTTCTTCCACTAGAATAATTAGTTTGAGTCTAGCTGCAGAAGTTTATGGAACAGAGAAAATGTGTCATCATTATAGGATATTGTCCTTTGTAATCTGACTGTCTTGAGGGTAATTAATAATAAATGTTATTAAGTATAGAGGATGCTTTTCTTGAATCTTACTAAGGAAACAAGTAATGCTACAACATTTCAAATTTATTAGACAGAAGAAGGTGGACACATAAAAGGGACTAGAGAACAGAAAGAGAAAAGTGGGGAGTGATATAATTATATTTTAATTAAAATATTAATTAAAACCGCATCGGTACTCTCAGTTAAAATAAGATATATTAGACCTGATTATTAAAGCTTTGTCTTGGAACCTAAATAGACAATTATTTACACAGACAATCCTTCATACTTTACCAGCATGAAATTACAATTAAAAAGAAAAGAATTGTAGAGATGTCAAAAATGTCCTTGAAATAAAAGAACACGACTCCGAACACACAAGAATTAGTGTAAGTTTTTCATCACAGGAGAAAATGAAATAATTTTGTATTCATTAAACAGACTTTGAAATAATCTTCAATTAAACAGACAATAAATTACCAAGTCCTACAAAGATAAAACCTTAATCTTTCACAGAATATTTTCAACCACTTACTTGTCATGCTTCAAGTTTTCTTTGCCTCTAATTGTGCTCATGTTAACAAATATGTCCAGGAAAGAGGAAAATAATAAAATAGGCTTATGAATTACTGAAGAGCCTATCATAATGTTAAATAATAATAAATGTTATTTCATATTAGGACTAGATATGTCAGCCATGTTAACTAAGGAAAACAAAGAAATGGAGAAATCATTTTTCTGTTAGAAATATTTCTTAAGTTGAAGTGAGTTACTTATTCCATGTATAATTATTTTCCATTATTTTTTTTTATTTTTTTTCTTATTTAATTTATTTATTTATTAAGGATTTCTGCCTCGTCCCCACAACCGCTTCCCATTTCCCTCCCCCTCCCCCCCCCTAATCTGCTCGAAGAGCAATCAGGGTTCCCTGACCTGTGGGAAGCCCAAGGACTGCCCACCTCTATCCAGGTCTCGTAAGGTGAGCATTCAAACTGCCTAGGCTCCCACAAAGCCAGTACGTGCAGTAGGATCAAAAACCCACTGCAATTGTTCTTGAATTCTCAGTATTCCTCATTGTCCGCTATGTTCAGCTAGTCCGGATTTATCCCATGCTTTTTCAGACCTAGGCCAGCTGGCCTTGGTGAGATCCCAATAGAACATCCCCATTGTCTTAGTGTGTGGGTGCACCCCTCGTGGTCCTGAGTTCCTTGCTCGTGCTCCGTCTCCTTCTGCTCCTGATTTGGACCTTGAGATTTCTGTCCGGTGCTCCCGTGTGGGTCTCTGTCTCTGTCTCCTTTCATCGCCTGATGAAGGTTAATATTCCTGAGGATGCCCATGTTTTTGTCTTTGGATTCACCTTATTTAGCTTCTCTAGGAACATGAATTATAGGCTCATTGTCCTTTATTTATGGCTAGAAACCAAATATGAGTGAGTACATCCCATGTTCCTCTTTTTGGGTCGCCCTATCATACAACAAAAGTATATGCTCAACTATGTTCATGGCAGCATTGTTTGTAATAGCCAGAACCTGGAAACAACCTAGATGCCCTTCAACGGAAGAATGGATGAAGAAAGTATGGAATATATACATATTTTCCATTATTTTAAATAATATAGCATATTTGACATTTTAACTTGTGAATGCAAGTTTCAAAATCATGTTTTTATAACATATGTTTCATGTAACATAGAATATGATGCAATTTTTTTGAATGCCATCTCTATAATAACATCCAACATCTATATAATATAAATTTGGAAGACTACAACATAGTATAAATAGTTTAAATGGAAACAATCTTTGAATTGAGTGCGTTTTGATTGACTTTGCAGGTTCTGACATAGTTGTTAGAATATTTTATCTCCTCAATATTTTATTATTATTTTCCATACTTTATCTTTTATATGCTGTTTGGCATCATCATCCAAGATACGGCAAAGTTACCTCTCTGATGATATGCTTCTAGTAGAGATATGAGAGTGTTCAGAGTGCATCTCTCATAGCTTTCTTCAAACTTACAAAGAGTGTACTACAGAAATGGGCACTCAGGGAAACTGTGCTATCCTTACTTCACATGTCCATAAACTCTCTGTTCTATATAAAAATAATACAAATGCGATGGCAGGGACCGCATTTGTGAAGAGTTAATTTTCACGATTAATAATTAGAATTGAACAAGTAAAACTTACCATCCAATAAATAAAACCTCACAAGAATATAATGTCTTGTTTAGATTTAAGTATAATATCTATGAATCTATTTCTCTTCTTTTTTCTCGTGTGCTTCATTTTCATTTTTTAGTTAGCCTCCTCTTATATGACATTTCTTTTCTATGGGCAGCTGAATTTAGAATAAAAGAACAGTGACACATAATAAAATCGTTCATGTTCAATTCTGGGCTTTCATCCTCACTGGGATCTATGTTAATGTCATCTTGACTTTTGATAGCTGTTTCTTTGTTAGTGAATAAAAGGATGTCCCTGATAGTCATTCACTCTGAAAGTTATATGTCTTCTGCCTAAGGATTTAATACTAAGAATTTAATCTGCTTTACAGACAGATACCCTCCAATACCTAGGACAGTGCCTTATATTCAGAAAATCTTCAAAAAATTGCTTAATTAACAAATTCTGGTGGCTCAATTGCAAATATCAATTTAGTTTAAAATAACCCATATGTTTAAAATGTGTTAATAATATAAACTTTAGGATATTCAATATAGACATGATCAATTTCTTATAATACTGCTTTGTGTTTTGTTTTTTATGGTAGTTCTTCCTCATCAGAAATAGAGCTTAATGACCTCTATTCTCTTGCCCTTTCTTTTTGTTTTACCTTTTTGATGTTTTTCAACCATATAGTTAGCTTTATTTCATGATATTTTTTGATCCTCTAGTAAGGATGTGGGAAAATTCCCCTTGCCTGCACACATACTTGCTACAAGCAAATGCATTTCAAGCTTTTTGCTATAGTGAGCAAGTACTGCTTTAGGCTTCAAGCATTGACAGCTTGGTTAAACTCCAGGCTTCATTTTGGATACTTTGTGCAACTTACAGACATAACAAAGAAAGTGCACATTCACCAAGCTTGTTTAAAAGGCATGCTTTTACTGTTTTCCATTCTCTTCTCTCCTCAAACCTATTAGAGGAAATAAATTTGATACAGTATTTTTCAAGGCTGGAGCTATGATTTCACTGTTAAGAACATATAGTACTCCTGAGTTCTATTTATGAAACCCACATCTAGGAGCTCACAGACAACTATAAGCATAGATCCATGGGATCTATGCTCTTCTCTGTGTCTATGGGTATCTGCACTTAAGTGTATATACTCACAAACAAACATATATGACTGCATGTACTTTAAAAACTCGTTAAAATTAAATTAGATGAACCTTTTTATATTTTATTCAATCTTTTGAATTATTTTCAGTGGAATGTTATTTAAAAAAATCTACCGTATCTTGAAATTCACATAATCTGGGACAATGTAGTAAAAACCTAACAAAGATGATGGCAAGTTCACAGTCTTTCTTTCCATTGTCTATGGAATTCTTTCTATCTGTCATAACCTTTGCCTGACATCAAGAACACAAAGGATCTGGGTGCCTTGAGCTCCCAGTCTCTAGGCATCAAGACTTGTGTAAACTCATAATAGAAAATTATGAAATTTAGTCAATGTTAGTAATATAAAAACTGGTCCACTGGAATTTACAGCACAGACCAATTTTACTAAAATTCAGGAACCCGAGAAGAACATTTTGAAAGAGGGGGCTGAAAGACCTTGTTTGTAAATAACTCAGCTTAAAGCAATGCAGGCTTAGAGTGATATTTCTGAATGAAGAAACAATAGGAGAAAAGTTGGAGTTTTGTGAAGTCTTACCAGACTGTAAAAAGTAGAATGAGACAGGGAATCCGGGAATGCGCTTAACTGAGTGATGACTGCGACACAAAGTGGACTATGATTTGACTGCTAGGTCAGGCCTTTGAAAGGTGCTCTGTGGTACAGAAATATGCAGCATGCTGGAATTATAGCAAGGACACTCACCAGCATATTAGAAGATTCTTACATATATAGGCATATTTGTTCTTGGCCTACGGAGTAAGATAATTGAATAGTTTGTAACTTGAACAGCAGGTATAATTTAGTATGCCTCAAATTCAAGCTACTTTATCTAAAATTAATCATACTTTCCAGTTCTCACACATGTATACACACACACACACACACACACACACACACAAAGAGAGAGAGAATGAGACAGAAAGAGAGAGAATTCTGAAAGCTCTATCTTCTTTTTTATTTTTGCCAACTTTCAGCAGCTCTATCAAGAACTAGTATTTACATGTACTAAAATGCTTAAAATTCAGAACTCAATCACTCAAAATGCATTATCATAATTTTCTCATACTGGATTCTTCCTAAGGAACTGACACAAGATTTTCCTTAACATACAAAAATAATAAAAGATGTAATAAATAGTAGGATCATAGAAGAATTAGTGCGTATAAAGTCTTGATGGTAAAATGCCTGACTGAAGTATAGGCTGAATATCTGCCTGGCTGAAAGAGAGGACATTTTCCCAACAGGTGATGTTGCTGAACCAGTGTGAGAGCAGGTGACTGAGGGAGCATAATGAAACTTGCCACGGGAATCAAGTGCAGTCCATTTTAACAGCCACAAGGCACCAAGGAACCTTAGGCAATCCACTAGAGATGCTGAACTGATTGATCTACTAGCATCCTTGCTGAAGGCATGCTAGGAAAGTGAGAGCGAGCCTTCCACAGCAAGAATAGCATAAAATATCACCAGAGTGAGTTTGGAAAATAAGAGATCCCTAACACCATGAACAAAAAGAGAGACAGGAGGCAAATTCCTACTGGTAAGTATTTTATCTTTAACTTGTAAAAAGTTAGTCATCTGCTGTAGTGTTAACATTGAACAGAGGCAAGAAAAATTGTTCCCGGAAGGCATAACTCGCCACTATCTCACCAACGTGCACATTTCAGGATCCATGGTCTAGGAAATGTGCCATGTGAAGACTAATTGTCTTGTTTATAATAACATAACAAAATAAAAAGAATTGTGACAAAAAATCAGAAAAGCAATCAGTCCATGGATTTTAACAGACATTGACTAAGATGAAGAGTAGTAGGTAGACAAGTCTTATTACAAGTGGTTGGACTTTTACAAAATTTTGAAAGTTGAACAGAACTAATCTATAGAGGCTGATATTTTGCGGGGGGGTTGAGTCATTAGTTATTCATATTCCTGCTGGTTCTAGAATCGATAATAACCATTTTCAGGATAGTAGTGTGCTGCAGATGGACACCATATTACAGTTCTGCTATTACCAAAGTAGAAATCTGTTTCATATTCTTGATTTGTACAGAAAAATTGAGAAAGGACATCCCATGTATAACACACAGAAAAGATTTGACTGGGACTTTGCATAATATAAAAGATGAATCCAAAATAATTTGGAATAATTTTGGAATTTCCCAGCTAGGAACAGAGGTCTCCTCTCATTGTAGAATCTAAGAACACATATTCTCAGTGTCTACTCAATAAGCACATGTTGTTCAAGGCTACCATGAACAAAGATTCACTGTCATAGGTGAGTGAGCAGCATCAGATTCTGCAGCAGCATCAGCAGTAGTAGCTACATCTTGTTGTCAGGGAAACCGGAGGCATGAATAGGTGGGGATCAAGGTTTTTGGAATTGGCAGGGAAAGGAGCACTGTTGTGCTGAACAGAAGAGCAACACAGCAGGTTATATTCTACAGTTCTTGGGTATTTACTTTTCAAACACAATTTGGGGCTAAGCTCAAGGCATTTTTGAAATACCCTTTTCATGAAGTATCATTTTTGTGTCAGTTCACTTCTGTTGCTTACAGAACAAACCCAAGAGCTTTCTGGTAGGGAGAGCATTCAGATAACTTAGCCTTGAATTGAACTCTCAAGCAAGGTAGATAGGAGGTGTCATTTTCAAAAATAAATGGAAAGTTTTAGTGTCATATATTCTATAAGCATAAAATATGAGACTGGGGAGCTATTCAAATGGACTGCACTTGTAAATAAGTATTTCCAGTCAAAGGCAGGGAGATTAATCAATGTTATATTGACCACACAGAGTTATTCCAAAGCTGGAAATGTTATCTTTTTCCCTCTATGATTAGGTCACATCAATTTAGACAGGTATCATCTGGCAGCAGTTAGGAGGGAGACAAGGATGCTATTTCCCTTAATTTAGAAAAAAGAAATGACCTTCAGATCATTGAGACAGATATTCCTAGGTTGGAACATTTACAAGCTATTTTGAAACTAGTTACATAAGAAAGGCACAGTGAATTCGTAATTACAAGTTTTTGAAAAACAAGCTAGCAAGCATAGTACAGGGAAGAAGAGAGCCCATTTTAAGTTTATTTCAGCCTAGGATATATTTTTCTTTTGTTTGTTCTGTTCTCAAGACTGGGTTTCTTTGGGTAGCCCTGGCTGTCCTGGAACTGGCTATGTACCTGGCTCGTCTTGAACTCACAAACACCCACCTGCCTCTGCTTCCCCAGCGCTGGGATTAAAGCATGCACCACCATGCCTGGCCTTATTTTTATTTTTTAAAAACATTCATTGAGTTTTTTCTTTAACAGTTTTATACATGTATAACATTCATTCATTTATACATATAATCACTCTCCTAATCTTGCTGCTACCGTTACATCATCCCCATCCTTCATACAATTTCTCTTCCAACTTCCAGTACTTTATGACTTTTGTTGTTGGTTTTGGTCTTTATTTTTATTTTTTTGAGACTCATAGTGCTTAACTGGTATCATATGTGTGACCACTATACCTTGGTGGGTTCCTCATTTTGAAGACAATCCTGTCCATTCTATAGATGTTATAATTGTCTTACAGGGAGGAATAGAGTTCCACAGATCTTCCCTAAGCCACAGTTGATTGCTGATAGCCTAGTCTTGTGTGGGTTCACTGCAACAGCTACAGCTGCTAGGAGAGCAGGACTGCATTGGCTATGCTAAACCCAGAAGACAATTATTCTCTCTCTCTCTCTCTCTCTCTCTCTCTCTCTCTCTCTTTCTCTCTCTCTTTCTCTATCTATCTATCTATCTATCTATCTATCTATCTATCTATCTATCTCTATCTCTGTGTGTGTGTGTGCTTTTGCTCCAGTTTATAGTAGCAAGTATGAATTTCCTGCTGCCTAATAGCCTAATAGGTTTGTAATCCACTCAAAGAGCAATTTATTACATACATAAATGTTATGACACTATTGCTCTAATGAGCACACCTTTCCAGGCTTGTTGGCATTGTTGGCTGGAGGGTTCACACCTGGGAAAGGCTTTGATGTCCATTCTCCCTGCACACCCTGCCCCACACTTTCTCCCACTATGGAAAGAATTCAACAAGGGGAAGCTTCTAGTTCAGTTCCAGCTTGATTTCTCTATGCTTGCAATCCAAGTGTCCAGGGGCTTCAGCATTGGGGTTTTATCAATGAGTTCTCACATGCAATCAAGAAGAGTAGTTAGAGCCTGCAGGAGCCTTTGGGCCTGGCTTACTCAGTTAACAAGGAGGTATCTAACATGTGATACCAGGTTTTGGTTTAGTAATCCTTCAACTAAGGTGATTTTTGACCTATATTCCCTAAGCAGTTTTCTGATGAACTGCAGGAAGAGGAAAAAGACCCATCAGGAAATGCTGAAGTTATTTTTCCTTCCTACTAGAAGATTGTTGGAATAAATTTACAAAGTTAAATATCATCACATAAAATATAGAACGCTTGATTTCTTGCACACCTGGTCTCGTTATTCTGATTCATTAATGTATTACAAATGATTAGTCTATTTTTTTCTTGTTTAGACACGTTTTAGCAGTTCTTTAAAGACATACTATTTACAGTCTTCTTTCCCAAACTAAATGGTCAGAGTCACACACAAATAACCACTCATCACTAATACTAAAGTTTGATCATATTTAAAAAATATTAAACCTATCTACATATGTAAAAACATAATTTTGTCTTTGTTTAGAAATAAAAAGTGTTCAGTTATTGGAAGTGTTTATGTTTTCATTTCTCATTAATGTAGACATCTATGAAAGAATCAAAGAAAATGGGTTGTTCTGATGATATTTCAAATATTGTCTTAGAAATTCTAAATTCTACATATCATATATAAAACAAACAGAAAGATATGGAAGGGACATTAACCTTAATGAGTTACTCATCTAATTCACTCATCTCATAATACTAATTGTTCTACAGGAAAGCATTAATATGAATCCCATTGTAGATAAAATGTAGATTTTGAGAAATCTGGAATAAATTAAAAATAATAATTCTTTCAGCATGAGACCTGTGGGTCTTATCTTTCAATGAAACTTTTCCTAAAATATTAATGACTCATATTTTTAAAGTGTCAAGTTTCAGAAATGATTTCAAATGTTTCAAATGTCAATGTTTTCAACCAAAGATCTCCAGGAATACAACTGTGGTTGACCAATTTGAGATTGTGACTCACTGTAATGAGGACGAACACACATTACGTGGAACTGTGGGGTGTCTCAGTATGAGACAATTAAGCAGAGTGGTAGGATTTAGGCTTATTATCCTGACTGGGTGATGTTAGGGAACATTTAATGAGCCAGGACTATTTTTTCCCGGTAGCATGCTGTCAGAAAGTGGGAGTATTTCTATGATTAGTTATGCCAATCTTTTGCAGAATGGGTCCAAAGCTTTAGTTGGTCAAAAACCAGTGTCCCTCATACTACACAGTACTCGAGGAATATTTTGATTTGGACAGTGTTTAAATTTTTGTCTGTGTCTAGGCATTGAAGAGTGGTTTTGCTTAGTCTTAGTTTATCATGGAAACATGATCACATATGTGACTATTTTTCTGAGGTTACTATTTTGTAACTTTATTTGTATTCAGAGACATAAAAGCCATATACATTTATTCATCCTAGACCAGTTTCTAATGGCCAGAATTTCTATTATTTTTTCTTTTGACAAGATTAAATCAAGACATAGAATATTAATCCATTACATTCAATGTTTCACATTGCTGCCATTTTCTTCATTACAAGTTTCTTAGAAACTCTAGTCCTCAGAGACTAAAGTAGGTTTCTCTTCCTGTATGTCCAAGATGAACTGTTGAATTATTTGGAAAGAAAGTAATGATCATCACAGGCAATGATCCTAAACACATGGTCATCAGGTTTTGAAGCAAATTTTGAAATCCGGAACAGGCAATATATTCCAAACTCAAAAGAGATATTCACCATATATGTAATTATAATATCAAAATAAAATAAATAAATATCAAATAAATAAATATCAAGACATGGTGGAAGAACACCCTTCATAGTTAGGTTCCTCTTTCCATGACCAGTAGTAACTTGGGGAAGAAAAGATTTATCTCGTTTGATTACTCATGTCTCATGACATCATTGTACACAGCCATTGCAGCAACTCAAGGCAGGAATCTGAAGGCAGGAACTGAAGCAGAAGCAGTAGAGAAACACTACTTACTGCCTTGTTCCTCATGATTTCTTTTTTATACAACTCAGGGTTACCTGGTGAGGGGCAGCTATGTCCGCTGTAGGGTGAACCTATCCACATCAATCAGTAATCAAGAAAATACACTACAGACTTTCCTACTGACAATCAGATGGAGATAGTTTTTGAATCGAGTTTTTCTACCCAGATAAATCTATCTTGCATCAAACAGACAAATAAAGCAACCAGGATAATACTTTGACATATATGTAGAGCTGTAAATATAAGTAGACCTTAAATAAATAATGTTTTAATAAAATGCTTTTCATCTGCTTAATTGATATTTTGAATGGTTATGATATATGGGTAAATACATTTTTTGATTACTAAGAAGAAAATTAATATTCAATATATTTCTATTGAAAACACATAGAAATGAGGTTTTGAAATTTTTAACTGAAGTTTCTAAGAGATATATTTATGAGATATTTTAAATTTATATTGCCATTTGCTTATCAGCTGTTTTTCATTTTTCCAGAGCAAAATGTACTGCTTTCAGGAAAAGAAAAATGAAAGAAATGTTTCTTTGCTTATTGAAATTATATTTGATTTCTATTTAGGTATGCATATATAACCCTAAAATAAACTAGCATCAATATTAACAGAGACAAAACAAAGCAAAATAGAAAGTGACATTAAAATACTAATGTAAAATTTACTATTTACAGCAATGGCTGTAGCCACAATAACATTGTTGGACCATTTGCTTGAATAAGAACTAGAAAAGCATATGCAACCTAATATGACACAGAAAAACACAACATTGGAGGGAGTCTGATTTCCTACAGGTGGATGATAGGAAATAGTGCATCAACATCTCTTCTAGTGGTAGTTATATTTATTGCCTTCAACAGTAAATAAGTCTGCTCCAGCACTAAATAGTGTTAACACTTTCTGAAGCTTCTTTCTATACAAACATCCTTAGGGAGTGTGTCTAGATGTTAACAAATGTTCCCTAAATAGAATCACACAGAAATTCGAATGATTCAGAGATAAAAATGTATAATATTGTGTTGTTATGCCCAGTCCGTGGGGACCCCAAAAGACCACCAGAGAGACTGACTCACCAAAATACAAAAGCAAGGTTTATTGTGTACACAATGCAAGCCATCAGGGGCCTTATCAGCACAGTAGTAGCAAGAGGAGGTACCCTGTCCTTCTAGAGGGCATTATTTAAAGGCAAAAACCAGAAAAGTTACATTAACAGGGTGTGTGCTGGCAGGTAATCCTATCTGCAATGGTTGGAACATTAGGAATTTCCTTTGGATGGTTTGCTCATGGGTGGTGCCTGGGTAGTTTCAGTTTGTGGTCTTTATTGGAACCAGGATTTCTGGAACCAGTACCTCAGGGTAAACTTCTGAGGCCCCGAAACTATTGAGCTTGCCATGGCTAGATCATACAGTATGATCTGGGGAAGATAAAAGATGTCAGCCCCTGAACTTTGTTAGAAGGTATGATTTCATAGTAAAAAAATAATTGTAAATTTTGTTGGCAAACATTCTTTAAAAGCATTAACCAGACACATATGTAGACATATTGAGGTGTACAAAAGAAACAGTCTGGATGCTGTAATTAACTCTGAAGCCTGGAAACATCCAAATGTCTAACTTCTAAAATTGATATAGTTTTAAATTCCCAAAGATAAACAACTAAAAGCAAAATCCCGGAATGAATGATTTAAAATTGAATCATCTATTCACTTTTAAAAAGAGAATTTCATCTGAAAAGCATGAAGAACTACAACAGAGTACTTTCTGCTTTATTCAATGAATATCGGAAAATAATAAGCATACATATTTGTAAAAATTGGCATTTAGGTTTAGACCTTTGCATGGATGTAGTAGTTTGGGCGCATAGCTATTACAATAAAGAAATATATTTAAATTGAAGCATATAACTGAATATCTCTGTCATTTTAATTGTGTACCAGCTTTGTAAGTAGGCCATTTGAAACATCTTAGTAAGTTGACTTACCACTGTATACATAGTTGCTCCAACAGCAGTATTTTAAACAATTTTGTTTTCTCAAATGAAAATGTCATGTCATGATCTGTTCTGTCCTTTTAAGAGACAAGCCATACCCACTCCTTCCCCCTTCTGCTTTTGGTTCTTTCTCTTTGTTCAATGCCTCTTTGGGTGGGTGGACTTTAGAGAGAGAGAGAGAGAGAGAGAGAGAGAGAGAGAGAGAGAGAAACTGACAGACAGACAGACAGAGAGAAATGGGAATTTTCAGATCTTGCAGGGGCAAGATGGAGAATACAGAACACTAAGAATTTTGGAATTTAAGCATTATTTTTTTTAAAGAAACTGTGTCTTTAATTAAGGTTTCAAGATTTTTTGTTAATATTCAGGGAAAAGAATTAGCTTTGAAAAGTTTTCTATTCCCATGTATTAGTTTAGGTTTTATTTTTTTTTTATCAAATTTGTTGGTCCTCTTTCGTATTTTATGTTCACATACTTTCTGGCTTGAACTGGTGTTGTTATTTTAGGCAAATTTTAAATAGGTTTATTCAAAAGTAATGACATGCTGGGAAGGGACCTTCCTGCATTTTTTAAAATTAGTTTTAGAAATTGTAGTCTTTGAAATTCTATGAGCCTTTGCTTTTCAGAATTATTTGCAATAGTTTTTCTTAAAATTAAGGAGTCAAGGAAAGCATTATTCTTTCCCCTTTACTATGGTAGCAAATGTTAATATTTCCTTTTCATCTCCTACCTGTCTAAATTTTGAGAGTAAACCTGTATTTTTAGGGAGAACTTTGTAGATTGTGCATTTGGTATTCAAACCCTGCAGTATTTATTTTGACAGTTCTAATGTGCATGAGATAGATACAGTTCCTGTGTAATTTGTTTTGAATGTTTTACAGTGCTGTACTGAGAGTGCTGGGTAAAGCATGCTTCATTGCTGGGGTTTCATTCCACAGATGCATGAAGGTGAATGAGGTTATCTACAGACCTTTATTGATCTGAGTTTAGTATAAATGCTTCTGAAGACAGTACTCTTTTTTGGAGTTTGAGTTTTACCCTGAATTACTGGGTTGGGTATTTGGATGGAAGATTGGAGGGGAAAGAGCTGAGAAATATATATGTAATCATATGTAGTCAATACTGTTCAATACTGTTTGGCTGGAATATGGGAGAATGAACTATGATGAATGAAGTCCAGTGGAAGCAGAGAAATGTCAGAAGCATAGAAGGGTACTTTCTTACATGTTTGGTATCAGAATATCCTCTCTAATATTTGGTATCTTGTTTCATTCAGCTTCCCTGAATTGAGCTAACCACTTGATTTTGTCTTTTTCATCATGGTATTAATGATAGACAAGATAGATAGATAATAGAGAGGCAGTCAGAGTTTTAAAGTCTATGAATCTGAAGCAGTATTATCAGTGTACATTGTACCTCTATGAGCCTATGAAACCTGTTTCCTAGGTTCTGGATGGACAAATGAGAATCACCTTGATATCCAGAGAACTTAAGGATCTGTGAAGAGGTCATTGGGTGGGTGGGTGTGGGGTGAGACAGAACTCTTAAAATGCTATAGATGAGTCCTAAAGAGAGGTGGGATGCTGTTTCATGGCTGTCTTAGAATAGAAGAATGGAAAGATTTTCTACAAAATAATAATTTAAAAAATCCAGGATATTAAATTTGGAAATGGGTCTTTTCTTAAGGTTATCAGTATAAAAGTAGCTAGAGGCAATGGTAATGATTTATACTTGTCTACTTCCTGCACACAAACTGCTCATTGAAAAAACAGTGTAGCTCAAAGTCTAGTGTCTGATATTCTTTCATGTGTTTTGATAAAACAGTGAACTTTCATACACAGTATTTTTACTCTTATTTTAGAGAAAATAATCTAACCGTATGCCACATGTTTTTTTTGCCATATTTAGAGGATTCAGAGTAAGAAACTATATTTATAAATATTCTTCTAAAAGTAAATCTGTTCAGTTAGTCACTTGCTAACGTGACTACATCTCTAATTTTGTATATCGTGAAAGATGAAAAGCTGACTATTTTAATAAAGACCATAGTTAAACTTTTTAGATTAGTATAATTAGCTAGTTAAGTATAACATATGGTAGGCTCATTGGTAGGCATAAAATAACAAGAAATTAAATAAGTGTTCTAGGAATTACTTCCTTCTTTAGGACTCAGCAAATACTCATATCCTTATGAGGTGACTTTTCAGATTAAGAATCATGTCAGGTTTATATGTCTCAATACCAAATGAATTTTTTAAAGTATTTTTTGCCTTGTTTTTGAAAAACTAAGCAATTAGTTCAAAGTACACAATTTTACTCTGATCATGGAACTTCCATAAAATACAAGCGAAGATAATGAACTTGTATAGAATTAGTATATATTTTTAAATCCTAAAGCAATTTCAACAACAATTATGTGACTGTGAGAAATTGAATTCTTCAAGGATATTATTATATATAAATGCTAACGAGCATGGCTATTAGCCAAGTTCTTTCTTCAAAACCTATATGGCATGTGGTTCTTAGAAAGTGCAGTGAGTAGTGTGTTAGTATTTTCTGGATTGTAACTTAATTCTAGTAATAAAAGTCCTTCCATCATTTTCTGTATGTAGACCTTCTTTTTGTAGATAACTGTTGATACCTGCCCACAGCATATCACTGCATTTTACTATTAGGCTGAAGTAATTTTTAAAAATATGGTCTACAAGTCCACTAACTTCCCTGAATACCAATGCTCTGTCCTGTTTCCCTTGTGGAAACAGTTGTTGTTTATAACCAATGTGAGACTAGGTAGTTATGCTCTCATATAAGATAATGTGCTCCATAGTACAAGAGAAGTAAGACATCATTTTGCAATGTATTGTTCATGACATGGACTTAGGTTGATAGAAGTAAAATAATGACAGAAGTTACTTACTGGCAGTAATCCAGTATGTTAATTTAAATATGTGAAAAAGTCTTTGTGGATTTTGTTTTTACCCTATCTAAAAGAAATTTAGAAAATGCATTATGACAGCTAAAATAATCTAAGAGATCATTGTAAAGGAACTGATTTTTTCTCAATGGTTTAGTAAAATTTTTAATATCATCATTTTAATATAACACTAATCTTTATTTCTTGGAGTTTTATGCTATATAAAAATCATTGACTAGAAAATTATAATTTTGTTTTGACATATTTGAGAGTACCAGCAAGAGAGGTAATTATATAGAATGCCATGGGAACTTGTCTGAGAATTCTTCCAGTTATTCCTTAGTAAAGTTTCTGTGTTAAAGTAGTTTAGTTAGCAGTGAGAAAAGGTGATTTTACCCAACTAAGATCTGTATTTGTTACTTTTTCTATGTTTGTGATGGGGTCTTATCTGGTTCAGAGGCTAAACCCACAATTCTTTTGTTGTTGTGGGAGTTGTTTAGGTAAAGGTATTGTTTCAACCCAGGATCTTGTGTGCAGTAAGTAAGAACCCTTCTATGACTGAGCTACATCCCCTGGCTAGTCTCTTATTCCTTGTCTCAAGTGATCCTTCTGTTTGAGGTCTCTTCTAGCTGTGTTTGAGGAGTGTGACACTGTACTGACTTCAGAAAATATTTGATAGTAAATAAGGATATTATATGGTATGAATAGTCTGGGAAACAATAGAAATATCAATAGAAACACTGACACTTAAAGGGGAAAAAGCTCAGGGGTTGCATCCTTCCTGGACAAGAAGCTGTAGGCAACTGATCACTGCTGAGAGGGTGAGCCCTTTAATCTGTTATCCAATAGAAAGTAACCCACCTTGAAACCATATATACACAAGTAATAAAACCATATTAAGCAGTTTGTACTTATATATTTGTGCACATGCACATATATATTACATATATAAAATTACATATGCGTAATAGTTACGGCTGGAGAGGAAGAGGCTCTCGATGAGAGTGAAGGGGAACATGGAAGGATGATAGAATTTGGAGGGACTACATTGAGGAAAGAGAAATGGTAAAGTTGTATGATTATATTTCAATCAAAATCTATAAAAATGAAAATAAATTAAAGCCCCAATTTACATGAACAAAAGGACATGTTAAATACAATATTGGTAATGGAACTGGGTAGTAGCAATAATGCCATCATAAAGGGCTAGCTGGAAGCCCTGTTGCTTTTTTCAGGTGAAATTGTGAAATCATATTCATTGGTAGACAAGGAGCTTTATTCAGTTGGTTTCCTGAGTTCTTAGCACTAAGAGTAATAATATGGTAAGATTTCAGCCCTCAGGGGCGTCAAAGTCCAGATAGGCACCATGAATTAAAAATTTAACTTTAAGCTTTCAAGACTAGGCAAGTCTTGATTTCACAGGTCAGAGGAATCTCTGGACCTTCAAATTTTGTGGTCCTGTACCTATCTCACTGAGGTGTGGGAGCCTCAGCTCTTAATACCAGGTTGTCTAACATCCTTACTTTGAGATGTTTGAATTCTCAGCTCCGGAGTCTTGGCAGATGTGTAGAAGAACCCTTCTGACCAGCTGGGCTTGCTCTCTAAGGTCATCATAGTTTCTTGCCTTCAGTAAACATTCTTAGATTTTCTCTTTTTTCATGTCTTTTTAATACTTTAGAAGTTCTTCATTGTCTTTACACTGCGTCATTAAGTGTCTTCAATTACCTTCTAGGTGCTGAACGGTTCAAAGGCTTGAGTTCAGAGACCATCAGTGTCCACCCAATTTCTACTTTTTGCTTCCAGATACCTACAACTGGAAGTCAAAGGTTTCCTCTGATCTTACTGTAACCAGCTATGCTCACTCTACTAATAATTCAAAATGGAAACAATAAGAGATCCTTCACTAGAAGCCTTTATTGGGACCTAGCCTTGCAGCAGAATTACAGGAAATCAGTCTACTGTACTGAATAGAAGACAGTATAATGCAGTCTGTATATGTAACCACAAAAATGGTGCAGTGTAATGTGTGATGACTAAAATTTTTTACTAACATAAAATACACACAACTAACAGGAGTCGTGTATACAGCAATCAAAGCTTTGAAATACGTATTACATCAAATGACTCCTATAGGTACAGGCTCCTTTCTGTCAAATTTATTTCCATGTCTTTACTGAATGTTCCATCTATTCTTCTTCCTTGAAGACTGGTATTGCAAGATCCAGAGCAGCCTTGGGTGAGATCTTTTACAATGGCTTCACTGAGGCTTATCTTTGCGGATGGGAGGTACCCTCAAGCTGGTGCAGTTTGTCAGTAGGAGCTGTTCAGAGCAGCTGGGTTGGCACAAAGACAGTCCAGCTGGTCATCAAAGAGGGAGCTGCCTGACTGTAATTCCCAGCAATAGGCTGCCAGGCACAAGGGGCGGGTCAGGCAGTCTTCAGTCAATCATCCAAGTGGCTTGCTAACAGCTTAGTTAAAGAAAAAAAACAATAGTCTTAAAATGAAAAGCTTATATGATATTAACATTCTCAATAGACTGTTACAGTTTATAAATCCTAGCCAAAAACCCCTTGGGCAAAATTGGCTAGCTATGGTTGCTCAAAGCGAAAGTGAATGTTAATGTAATATTACTTAGTTACAGACTGATTTAGTGAGAATAGTAAGATATTTTTCTTTTATAGTACTGAAGAATAGCTCACATACAATAAAGTAGCCCTAACAGAAGTTGGAGATAGAATTAATGATTATTATTTACTGTGTCAGATAGTATAATGTCAACGTGATACAAGCTAGAGCTATCGGTGATGGGGGCAGACATCTATTGAGAAAATGCCCCCTTAAGATCCGGTTTTAGGCATACCTGTAGGGCATTTTCTTAATTAGTGACTGATAAGTGAAGGCCCAACCCATTGTGAGTGGTACCACCCCTGGGTTAATGGTCCTGGGTGCTACAAGAAAGAGGTCTGAGCAAGCCATATGAAGCAAGTCAGTAAGCAGCATGTCTCTAAGGCCTATACATCAGGTCCTGCCTCCAGATTCCTGCACTGTTTGAGCTCCTGTCAAATGATGAACAGTGCCGTGGAAGTGCAAGCCAAATCAACTCGTCATCCTGACTTGCTTCCGTCATAGTGTTTTCTCACACCAACAGTAACCTTAACTAAACAGATTACACATTGCAGAAGAACAAAAAATATTTGGTCATATTAAGTCATACATTTTGTAGATAGATATAAATAAAAGTCTAACACAAAGTTACAAGTATGAGAAGATAATGTGAATATTGTAGTAATTTAGATAAAGAGAAAAGACGATAACAAGAAGTGTGTGAGGGAATCAAGCCTTGTTTGTTGGTAGCCTGAAGCTAAGCTAAATCTAAGGTTGAGCGGTTACCCTTATTGATAAGAAAGCTTATTTGTAAGCTTTGGAAGAGGGAACTAACGGTGCCGATTTACAATAACAAATTCCTTTTCTGAAGTGTTTGGCTATTGAGAAGAGGAGCTCTTTGGCTTAGGCAGTCTATCTGGGTGGTTGCTAGCATTTATTTTGCCAAAAAGTATAAAATATATCAGGTTTGGATGAAGCAATGACAATCTGGATAGTGGAGAGTGGGGATACAACAAAGCAAGTTTCCCATGAATATGGAATATTCCGAGGATTAGATGTTTTATTAAGGACTGAAAGAGCAAAGCTGTTGCCTGAGTTGGCAGCATTTTCAATAGGTAACTCACAAACTATAAACTTCGCAGGATGAGAAGATTGCTCTGTCTTCCTGTTACCCAGGATGGCACCATTTTCTAAAGGTCCACCATTTTGATTAAACCAGGACAATTATCATTACTACAGTAATTTCAGTTCCACAAACAAAATGTATTTGTTTTTCAAGACTCTTGTCTTTGCTGCCTAATTACCCCAGCTGGTCAGGAAAGACACCTGTCGATCATCTAATTTTCTTTAATTGAGTATTTGGTAGTTCCCTCCAGGAACAGCCAGCAGTGGACCAAAGGATGAAAGTTTTCAATTTCCATTCCCTGTGTAAATATTAGTATGGGGCTACCACTGATCTGTGTAGGCCTGAACTCTCCTCACAGTCCACACTGTTGTCTGCCCATCAGTGATATTAACCCAGCTACTACAACTGTTACCCCTACAGTGATCTGCCTGTATCTCCATTGAACTTGAAACCCCACAAATGCCATTTTCCATTTATACTCTCAAATCTCTCCTTCAGCTGAATCTTACTTAATGAATGGTGGTTTGCCTCAGTGTGCTGATGGGGAACATCCAACAGGAAACGCCTGAGGTTGTGATGGATAACATGGTGTTTACCACAGGCTCCCTGCTTGGTTTGTTACAATTAGTGGCTCATCCTCTCAAGGTTCCAGCTGTGGCCTGGCTCTCCTCCCTTTTTATTTACTCTAGGGTTTCTATGCTTCTGAAATGTGCCCCTAAAGCTCCAGCATCTAGCCCAGCCCTCCCATCCACATCTCTTTAGGAAATCCTCTCTTTAATTGATCTTTACACTTTCCAGTTTGGAATGTGGCATCTGTTTCATGGCCAACATCGCAAGTGAAAAAGTATTCAAGACAAGCAAAATTAGAGTGGAAGGATCAACAGAGCCAAAGGGCGCACTGGATGTGACAGAGTGCAAAGTCTGAGTGAAAACAGTGTTAAGAAGAAGTTAGAAAATTTGCTCGGGAAAACCAGTCTAAGACCGTGTTTTTCATTGTGATTTTGATTTCTTTAAAATTCTCTCATTTATACACATTACATGCATATATACATACACAGATTTTTCTGACCAAAACTTGGTTCTTGACTCTCAACTAAAGTGTTTCTCTGAAATTCTCTGATATAAAGTCAATGAAAAATAATTATAATATTTAGATAAAACAACTCTAGGCTGAAAATAATCTCTTCCCACCACAAAATGTTTAATCATGAAGATTTTTTCAACTAAATTGTCTTCTACATTGAATTCCTTAGAATCAAGTCGCAATTTTATTTATAGCCATTAATCAAATATAATTGTGTAAAGGGAAATATAGAGAATGGGAAAAGTCCTTATTAATGAGTTTTCCTAAGTTCATTTCCACATTCTAATCAAGAAAATCTTGCCTGAAGGCTCACCTTTAGCCCTAGACTTCTCTAAGCTATATCGCCATGTGTGGGGTTACCTAAGCTTACAAATAAAATTGGACTTCAGCCGGGCGGTGGTGGCGCATGCCTTTAATCCCAGCACTCGGGAGGCAGAGGCAGGCAGATCTCTGTGAGTTCGAGACCAGCCTGGTCTACAGAGCTAGTTCCAGGACAGGCTCCAAAGCCACAGAGAAACCCTGTCTCGAAAAACCAAAAGAAAAGAAAAAGAAAAAAAAACTGGACTTCATAAACGAGGATTATTGTTATTTAATTATTTGTACACTTATTTGTGTGGCGCCTATTTCTATGTTAGACAGTATATAAACTGGAAATTATGTGCATAACTACTTTTCAAGCACTATAGCCTTCAAACTGGACTGTTCTCCTTCATATGACACGAATTACACAAAGTAACTGAACACAAAAATAGTACCTTTTTTGAATGGAGACCACCATGACCTCATAACTATACTTCAGATGCTATTCTAAGACCTCAGCATCTGTATCATGCTTCCTGTCTTCATCTCTCTGGAAAATGTTCTCCATCTTGCATGGTTCTCAATAAACTGTATTTCTATTCGTCTGAAAGACTAACTTGCTTGTTGCTCACTGGTCTTTCTTGTTGCCTCCAGATCTAGTTTGTTACATTTAACAAGTACAGCTGAGGCAGTGTAAATACAGAAAACAAGATAGAAAATGCGATCACATTTGTGGATTTTCTTCTCTACTGAAAAATGTGGAGGACAAATGCAAAATAAGTTGAGTAAGGTAATTTTATCAGCTGAAGAAACCAGGGAAATATGTGATGGTTGAAAGTATCTCTCATATTCCTACATTAGAGCTGAGACATTAAAAAAAGGCTGAGCAGGTGACAATCACACATTCCAACTAAAGGAAAAGCAACATGAATCTCTGTGACAAGAAAAACTTGATATGATAGAGGAATATGAAGAAAGGTAGGGTACACAAGATACTAAGTACTAGGATATGAGCCCAGAAAGACAGTTCAGGTCTAAATTATCATGTCTTCTCAGGTCCTGCTAAATGGTTAGAAATAGATTCTAACACTATAGGATACTCCAGAAAAGTTTGGGAATGGTCTTGATATGATTTGTTTTAATTTTTACAAGAGTCTTCCTTGCGCTTTAGGAAAAACAGAAAGTATGCAACAGAAGCAGAGCTTGTTGATCCATTTGCAATAGAATTGATGTAGATACTTGAACAGTTATTACTACAAAATTTGGAATTATCCAACATATTTTAGAGACTACTATCTGTCACATTTTATAAAGCTGAAGAATATAAAGCTGAAGAATAAAGTAAGATGCTGTGAGTAATGGAGCATGTCATTGAGGTCACGCTCAAGTTCAAGTACTCCTTCATATCACTGTGCTCTTAATTCTGGGAGCTTGTGTTTATTAGTCCTGGTTATGATCCAACAAGCAACACCGAAGTCCTCAAACACATAAAAATCTTATCTAAAAAATAGTGTTGGTGGAAAATGCTGGAGGTTGAAACTATTAACATTTAGGAAATGAAAGGGAAAATGAGAATTACTATGTTGAACTTCATATTCTCTGGACAATGTGTTCTACAAAAGATTTTCCTTCTCTATATTTAGCTAACACTTCTATTTTCCACTTCTATTTCCCCTGCAAATGTTTATTTTAATCCCTTTTATTTTAAATTTAGATTTATTTTGGGGAAAATTGTTATTATGGAAATTCTAGCAATCTTATCTTAAAAGCTTAGATAGTTCAGTCTAAAAGTGTCCACGTAGAAAACTTAAAATAATCTTGACTTCAATGCTTCTTAGCCAAAGTTTTTCTTGTTAAAGCATATCCAAAAATAAAAGGAAAATTGTATGCAGCTTACAATGCTTAGGTCATCTGGCAACATAATTAAGCAGGAGAAAAAGGTGGTGCCTAAGTTCATAAAACCAAAAAAAAAAAGCAAAAAAAAAAAAACCCAAAAACCCAATATCTTATTTAGTCACTTCAGACCAAGGGAAACACATCATGCAAGATGCAAATGTCTCACAAATACTGCAGTACTCAGAAGCACTAGTAAGCATCTATACATGTTAAATAAACCACCAATATACTTGTATTCATTTTTACCTTTTAAAAACAAATAAGGTAGATTTGTGAACAAGTGGTTTGGAACTAGAATGTTCAGAGGTATGGAAGTGAATAAACTTCTTCCCCACCCTCTAGCCCCTTCTAGTCCCTTCTAAGGTACTTCGGAAAACCTAAGCTGTGATTGGGGATATTCTCTGACTAATACCTTAGATTGTATAAATGGAGAAATGAAACTGAAAGGCAGCATATATATATTGTTTTCGGCTTCTTGATTTTGTATGGGATGTCCTCAGTTACAAATGATTTACTCTAAAATATTTACTAAAGAGATGCACCGAGGTTTCACCTGAAACACAAGTAAAATAAAAAGATGAATAGTCTAAATTTAAAGACTATTCATATGTAAGTCCTGTGATTAGAGACAAAGAGATTTTTATTATAGAGGAAAAAGTAACAGCTTAAACTTAATTGTATTATAAATAAACAAATTATTATTTAGAACGGTAGTAATGTAACTTATTAAGAATTTCTAAAATTATTGATTTGTGAGGTTTTATAAACAAAGCATGAAGCCATGTGTTATTTCATATAGTGGTCAGATCTGTTTTATTGACCAGGTCTTAGAACTTTATATTGGTCTTTAACAAAATAACTTGTAGCAATTTTTCATGCCTTTGACAGATGGTTTTTATTTTCCTCTATTACGCCTTCACTGTAGAAGCCACAAGACAATTATAAAATGTCATCAAGATTGAAGAGCAAGATACATTCTTCTACTCAGTTTGAAGTTCTGCTACTTATGGACCACAGAAATTTCTCTAGTGTTCCAATGGAGAACTTAGAAAATTTTACCTTGAATCATCTTTAAAAACACATGATTAATGGTAAAGTTTAATGATAATTAAGGATGTTATTTTTATTATCTTGGTTAATATTATGATTTGAAATAAGTTTTAAACTCTGTTTAAAATAATAAGTGTGAAACCATGAAAAATTTCTACTTTACTTGATGGGGAAGCTCAACCAATCACATCTGGCTTTGGTGTGGCCACCTGGAGCCAGGTAGATAAATGGGGAAGATAGGTGCGTGTGTGCTCTCTGCATGGTGCTTGCCTGACTGATTTGGACATCGGAACTTTTACTCCGGTGGCATGAGTTTCCCCGTTTTCAATTATTGAATTATATCTGTTGTTTTGAGCTGGCCTGGTTATTTTAGCGTACCTATCGAATACGCCTTCACTTACATTTACTGAGTAGGGCTTATATTGGAGCTGGACAGATGGCTCAGATGTTAAAAAAAAATTAAAAAAACAAAGTTCTTACATGGATCCCCTAATAAAATCAGAAGCTATACCTCTAATCTCAGCAGAATGACTGTCTAAACAGGCATCAAACAAGGGTAATATCATTAGACATGGCAAGGTAGACGGAGAAGATGCACAAGGCCTCAGCTTTTCATGAAGAACTAGAGGCAACTAAGAAATGCTTAGAGTGGGATAAATAGATTTTTTTTTCAGTGAAGAGTATACAAATTGGTTATCTAGTGCCAAATGGCTAGCCATAAAAATATGCATTTGGGTAAATAATACAGATGAAACAGGTTATATTTAGGAATATATTTGTACATACATGCACATATGCATGCAATAACAATAATGAAAAAATAGCTCATGAATTTGAAAGAGAGCAAGAGGGTATATGGGAGGCTTTGGAAGGAGGAAGGGAAATTATGTAATTATATTATTATCTCAAAACTAAAAGTAAAAGAATAAAATTTGGATCTCTAGCACCCATATAGTTTTGGGGTAGGTGTAGCAGTCTATTTATAATTTCAATGACCAGTCAATAGAGATAGGAGAACCCTAGAGAAATCAAGGTATCTATTGGATCCAATGGACTTTGTCAGTAAGCTGTGGATTTATTTGAGAAACCACGTCTCCATGAGTAAGCTGTAGAACAGTCAAGGAAGAGAAAACTGTTTAAATAACTGCTTGTTGACAGCTTGACAGAGTGTAATCTCCTGGGAGACAGCCATCTGGGCATTTGAGGATTATCTTTATTTTATTAATTGTGTTGAGATGTTATGCCCACTGTGGGTGGTGTTATTCCCTGACAGGCATCTTGGGTTATATAAATGGAGAAAGAAAACTGAGTAGTCATCATAATTTCCTCCTTGTTGATTGTGATGAGATCTGCTCAGGGCCTTCAATCTCCTCAGCTTGATATCTCTTTCATGGTGGACTGGACTATTAATCTATAAGCCAGGGTAAACTCTGCCTTAGATTGTTTTCCTTAGCATTTTTATCACAGCAAAAGGAATAGTAACTAGAACACTGGTATTTTCTAAAATATTGAGTTGTATTATGAAATTGTATCTAAAATTCCAGGGATATTCAGAGCTCCTGGATGCATGTGTTGAAGTGCTGTATTAGGCACTCAGTGGTGCTCCATGGAGGATTGACCAGGTCAGACTCTGGCAAGAAGGAGATTGTTCCTATCAGACCTGTATTTTACTCCTGGAGCAAAGTAAACAGCTGTCAAACTTTCACTTAAGAAATCAATTTAAATTAGCATATTGGCAGTATTTTGATCAATTATGTATAATCTGATGGCTCCAGACAACTGTTGTTATTTTTATCAGCAATTAACATCAGTTACTTGCAAAATAGTTATAAGCTGTTGTGAAGTTACCATGTTTGAAAATAATTTTTAAAACAGAAAAAGGAGAGAAATGCTTCCCATGATTTTGAACCACTAAGTCAAGACTCTTAAATGTGATTGGCAGTTTATAGAGTCAGGCACCATTGACATCTCTGAACTCATCCCCAGGATAAATGCTGTTGTAATGTTAAAAATGCCTTTGCATCAGAATGAGGGAATGTAGAAATGAGTCATAAATTTTAGGAGAAGGTATTCTGGTTTTTACTTGTCTGTGCCAACTTTATAAGCTTGCATGCATTCATGTGTGTGTGCATACGTGTGTGTTTGCATGAACACAATGGTTCATTTGCATATAATATTCTGATGGTCAGCCAAGTATAAGAGTGTCACTGAATCAATGCCCTTGTGTAATCATTGTAAAGACAAAATTTTATGAGTGAAAACTTTTCCCACGGTACTGCACGCAACACTCCTTCGACCCAATCTAGCAAAACAGAGAAATAATTATTTCTGTCTCTATAGATAGCACATGGTGTTCAGGTTGAATCACATTCTGTATGCTCAAAAAATATAGACTCTATAGTTTGAGCAAAATAATTATCTTCATTTTAATTTTCCTCAAAGAGTTTAGTAGATGAGTTCAACACATTATCTATAATTATACTATATTAACATGTGGATGATTGTAATTATTTCTTTACTCAATATATAGCGCTGATTTATATTTGCTTTAATATTTACTCCTGGTTTATATCTTGATTTTGGAATTGTCCTTTTGACATTCAACTTGAAAGTATTTCTTCATATGCATTATTAATTTAAATTACCTCTCTTAGAAGTTTTAGAATTGAAGAAAATTCTTTTGTCATTGACTGGTGCCTTGGTGGATTCAAATAATTAATTTAAATTTTTTCATTTACTATATCATTATTATTATTTTATGTTTTTATTAATATATCATTACCTCACTTTCCCTTTTCTTTTTGCTCTTCACCCTGCCAATATGCCTGTCTTTCAACCTTTTCCATGTTATTTGATCCCCTAAATTAATCCTCTTTTCTTTACTAATAGTGAACACACACTTATATATGCATAAATATATAAGTACGGCCTTCTGAGTCTGTTTAGTACTGCTTGCATGCATGTGAGTTTAGGGATGGAGACTTTGTTCTGAATAATCAATTAGGCATATAATTCACAGGAGATTAATCTTCTTTCTCTCAGCCCTCTAGGATTGGTTGTAGTTTATTTTAAAGTGTGGAGCATTGAGCTTTCTCTCTACTGCCTTAGCATATCGGTGGTATTGCCATTGTTAAGGTTTTATTTATATAGTTCTATTGCTGAGTTATCATGGGTATAACTTTCCTATCCTTTCTAGGAGACATAATCTATAGTAGGTTTCCTAATCTGCATCTCCCACCAAGTGTCCTTTTCTGTACCTATGTCAATTTTTATTTAATCTTCTAAGTATGCTATATTTATCTACTTTTTCATGAATTTTGCTAATCAACATCTTCTTATGTATCACTTCCACTTCTCAGTACTCTATTCTTCTATTTTCATGTATTTTGGTCATTTTCTATCGAGCATAACGATCTTAAACATTATTTAAAGTTGAAATTTTGCTGGGCGTTGGTGGCACACGCCTTTAATCCCAGCACACGGGAAGCAGAGGCAGGTGGATCTCTGTGAGTTCGAGGACAGCCTGGTCTACAAGAGCTAGTTCCAGGACAGGAACCAAAAGCTACGGAGAAACCCTGTCTCGAAAAATCAAAAAAAAAATTAAGTTGAAATTTTTGCTTATATTTGCAACAAAT
Organism: Microtus oregoni; assembly: GCF_018167655.1. Classification (NCBI taxonomy): domain Eukaryota; kingdom Metazoa; phylum Chordata; class Mammalia; order Rodentia; family Cricetidae; genus Microtus; species Microtus oregoni. The sequence goes on from NW_024543060.1 coordinate 25,282,786, forward strand.
TTTATTTTGTTCTTATTGCATACTGTTTTGAGTTATTTCTTACAAGATGAAATTTTTCTAAATCTCCACAGTGCCTTGTGATGCTACTTTTAGTGGTATTTTCGCTTCTACTGAGTTCTCTTTATCCCTTTTACACATCTCATCTAACCCCTTTTCACATGTGTTTATGCTGACATCTCTCGTATCTGGTGCCAACTTGTCTTTCACTCACCACGAGCTACTTTCTCTCTCACTGACTCTTGAGGGTGTTTGTCAAGGAATAGACAAAAGAACTGTGATGAACGGCATCTCAATTAGACACTCAGAGTTATTTAAAACCTGATTAGATTGCTGATAATATAGCCCTTTCCTTCCAGACCAAAAGAAATTCACAGTTGAGAAGGATGCTTAGTCTTCAGCACTGCGTCATTTTCTTGCACATTTGTTTCCACAAGCAGAGTCTATTCCTTCTCTATGACCTTCACAACAAGAGCAGATGGAAGGACTTCCACTTGGTATTCTGGAATGTAGAGTAGGCATGCATGGCTGAACCTACGCTTTTTTTCCTTGGGAAAGAAAGAACCTGTAAGCATCAAGGTCACTGGTCTGCTAATTGATTTCTTTTGGCTTTTACCTTCACATTTGGAGATGTATAAGTTTCTAGTCTTGGTCACTAAAGTAAGTCAATCTAGAAATAAGTTTTAGTATGGGAAAGCCAATTTCTTTCAGGTATATCTACTTAATGTGGTTGTGTTCATTCTCCTAACAATAATGAAAAGTTTTTATCTCTATATGATGCCTCTGCTTAACTCTTTTAAAAGTTCAGAGATTGGTTAAGGAATACAAATTGTTACTCACCGGTGCCTGTATAACCTCCTTTCAATCCTTTCTTGGTACGATTGAATGCTTCCTCTTTTCTCATTGAAGAACTTACAATGATATGCAGATGTTTTACCCATTCAGTTTCATGCCTCTTTATATATTCAATTTCATTTAGTGGATTTCAGAGGATATTGTTTATGTATCGTTAATACAAAAATCCTATTTACATAGAATGGGAAGACTAGAAAACAACTGATTACTATACAAACTTATAATCTTCTATTTCATTTTTGGTTTTCATATTTTTTTACTTAAGACACATGGTTGTACTTCTTTTGTCTTCTAAATACAGCTGAATGACTTTTGCTGGATACTGAATATACTTTTTCATTTATTAATTAGTGTATTTGGGGGATTCTAAACATTTACTATTACTATCAACTGTTCCCAGATGCTATAAATTATGAAGTTACTTAAATTGAAGGATATTTATAAAATGTCCTTTCTGTGCTATCTTCTAACCTTTGTGAGAATATTCATGTCATAGCTTCAGGTCACCGAAACATTTCTTGAATTAATACTTGTGAGCAAATTTATCTTGGATTCACTTTCCGTTATTCCGCTAAACTCATGCTTACTTACAGAAAGTGAAAGGACTAATTTTAAAAAGACCTCTTCAAACTGTACATTAGTATTCTTAGATGCTGAAATAACCCTAGGTTGGATCAAAGACTATATTAAATAATTGATAAGCCATAGCTAGAGAATAAATAACGCTCTAATTAGACTCTCCTGGAAGACTTAATTGTGTGACTCACCAAGGAATCCTATTACCTAAAGGTAACTTATTAATGTTAATTATGATTTATTTTTATGTATCAGCAGGGATTCTAATAACAACACAGTCACACTAAACAAATAGGCCACAGGAAGACAAGTAGAACAAATAAATTACAGCCCATAGTCACCTTTGTTTGACCTCCTGTTGGAGCCATCCATTGGGGTCCTGGTTTTGCCATTAGTCTTACAAAATATGAAGGTATTGTCCTTAGGTGCAAAAGAGCTTTGCCTTCTAATAATTTTCTAGTGTAACTTTGAATAAAAAGAATGTGAAGGCCCTACATGGTTCTAAAAGTCATAGCATATAGAACAGAAAATTAGGAAGGAAGAAAATCACCAACAATTTTACTATATATTTCCAGATTGCCAGCATCAAGAATATGAAGTTAATAAGAGTAATTTCATCACAGAGACAATTAAGCAAGCTTGTTAGCAATCAAGGCAACACAAAAGCTGGTAAGGGGCAATATTGCTTTTTTGTGTTCAACCTCTGGTTTTTGAAGTATGATTATGACCAGGCAAGTGGGTAAATGGCTGAATATTTAAGTATGTTTGTCTACTTGGAAGAACTTCAAATCTTTCTTGTCTGAGACAGGTACACTGGTTAAATTGTCTAGGCAGATATCCACTTTGGGGAAGTATCCACGCATGTCTTTCTTTGCCTAAGAGAAAGTTCTCTTTCTCCAAGTTCATCTCTTAGACCGTAAGCAGTGACAGCAAGCCATTGACTAATGCCTTCCGTTCCCACCTCATTCTTCAGGCTTCAGCTTGCCACCCTGGACTGTTTCAGTACAGTTTATTGTTCCCATTCTTGGCCAGAGTTGCCCATAGCAAAAAGCAGCCAGAAACTTAATAACACTTCCTGTTTCCATAGTATTCTAGTGCTTGAAACAATAATCATGCTAACTGCTACACTGCTACAGAACAATATTGTAGACATTGTTGGCATTCAGAACTTTTTTTTTGATAAATGATAGAAGAAATTACTACAAGAAGTTCATGATCACTTTTATATAAAATAATTATTGTAACTAAAATATTTCTTTAATGATACCATGAAAAACAACTGAAATTGGTGAGAAATGTATCTTGTTGAATTCAAGAATGCTAATGAAACAGAAACCCTAAGACTTTTGCTTATGTTTTGAATAGTAAGAATGGTTTATTGCTTGATTCAATCAGATTTTAAACTAAGACAGGATGTTAAAAATGACTTTTGATCTCATTTTATTTTACTATCTGTTTTTGGGCATAGCTTTTTAAAAAAGGAAACTAATGTAAGTAAATCAAGTCAAAGTGAAGAAACAAATTCTACTTCAATACTTATATATTTTTCAATCATCTCAATTTAAAGACTATTATTCAAATAAAAATTTCAAAGCCTAGACAACAGTTAACAATTTTAATGTTTAAATTTAATTCTCTAATAATTCTTTGTCAGAGACTGTCAATTAAAATGATCTAGGTTTTATTTCATGTCTGTATTAGCAGGGTAACTCTGGAGTGACAGAACCAGTTTTGCAGGGCTATTTGATTGGCTCACAACTGATACTGGTATAGTCCCAAAGTGTTGGTCTACATTTTCAAGAGGCAAAGAACCACTAACTGCTCAGACAAGGTGCTGACAGCTTCAGGAAAAGAGGATCTAAAGACATAATTCCATAAAAATCATTTTGTGGCAATTTGATAGAAAATAGGCTTAATATAATCACAAAAAACAAGTACTAAGGAATATCATATAAAATAATTTCAAGTTCTATTAGACCCTGCTAAGTTAATGAAAGACAAAGAAATGAGTCAGGATAGAGACATGTGGAGAAGACGTGAGCTGAACACGCCTAGGGTCCTACACTAAGGAAAGGTCAGCAAAAAAAAAAAATCACAATTGGACTGAAGTAAAAGTGGTATGTAGTTTAATGAAAAGTGTTGAATAAATTGTAATTATTTTTGTTAAATTGTTTGTAGTTTTTATTAAATATTAACATGAGAACATCTTAGTTGAAGCTGGGAGGTCCTTTTTGCTTGTGAATTGTTTGAGATTTTTTTTCTTAGTACAATATTTTCTAAACTCTATTTTTTAATGCAAGATACTAAAGCACTTTAGTTTAAGCTTAACTGACTGGTTCTCTTTTTCTATGGCTGCAACATGGACGAGGTTAGCGCCTCGATGATTTTCAAGCCACAGCACTGCTCACTGCCACTTTGTGACTTGGTGTAAGATCAATATGTTGGGAACTATTTTATTTCTCCTGTGTACTTACCCAACCATTAAATTAACTTTCCTAGTGGCAAGATTATTACTGCCTTTTTCTCTCAACCATTGGGTTACCAAGTGATGTGTTTTCACTTTGAAAACCAATCATTACTAAACATTCATGAATTTTAGTCATAAACTGTAAGTATATACATTAGCCTCTTCAGTAAATAGGCTTCAGATAAAAAATGTAGTGAGCCCACAAGTATTATTCAGTAAATGCACAGCTGACAAATCTATTGAATTATCTATGGGAAGTGTATATGTACACTCCTCCTGGAGAAGCCTTTTTTTGTTGTTGTTGTTTTTTGTTTTCTTTGTAGAGCTATGGGCACATCTGTCATTTGGATAAGTCACTGTCAATTCTGTGAAAATCTTGTGAAATCATGGCATTTCTACCTTCTATAGTAATCCAGCAGTGTATAAACCTGACTTTTCCTGTAGGGCAACTGAATGCCTATCCCCACACCATGAAGTCATGGTGTCAAAAGGATTCAGTCAAGTTCTTATTCTCATAGCCAAAATCTACTTAAAAATAGTTTTCACAAACTTTCTTTATTGACAGTAGTCACTGATAAGACAGGAGCTTCATACAGGAGGTAGTATGTCTCTACTAACATATGATGATAGCCCAGGAAATTAACTGTTTATACAGGAAAAAAAGACCCAGTCCCAAAACTAGCTTTAGGGAGAACAATTCTCACCTGGGCACTCTGCTGGAGTCAAAGTCAAGGTGCCCAAAAGATTCCTTTTAACTCAACCAGATAGATGCTAACCAGATAAAGTCCACAGGGTAGTAAAGCTACCAAGGCTATGTTCCCAGCCCCCAGGGAAACTTCACAGCCATGCCCTCTCTGAGATGTAAAGCGATCTACCAGTTTCTTGTGACTCTGTGAAAATGCATGCTCAAAACTATTATTACTGCTTATGAGATTGTTAAATTGTCCATATGCCTATATAAACTGAAAGCGTTGTAGTGATCACTCCTTTGTTTTTTACCCTTATCCCTATTTTACCCTGATGGTTTATACCTGACACTTTTACCCTTATGCTTTGGTCTTACATCTGGTGCTTTGTCCTTATACCTTATGCCCCTATTCTTTTCCCTTATGTTATTGTTTATAACGGGATGGAGGATCAAGGCCGGCCTTACAAGAGGGGCATCTGCCGGCCTCCCGAGGCCTGGGTGTGCGTGTGTGTGTGGAAGACTGCAGGAGGCACCAAACAGACAGATACACCATGCAGAGAGAGTTTGGCTATAGAGTTTATTTAGTGGGTTATGGAGAGGAAAGGGAATGGAAAAGGGGGAAGGGGGAGAAGTGGAGAAGTGGTCAAAGGGGAGAAGTGGAGGCAAGAAAGGAGAGTTACCTCTTCAGAAGATAGAGAGGAAGAGAGAGAGCAGGCTGGAGAGGAGGGAGGGAATCCCTTTGCCTCAGTAGTAAGGGGTGGGGGGATTGCAAGTGGGCAGAGCTTGTGTCTTAAAGGTACAGACAGACCAGACCCGCAGATTATAACACTTTATGCTCATCTACCACTAAGGAGTAAAGAAGCATGCAGGTAAAACGTGCCTGAGCCAATCAGCTTATTCTACCCCTCAAATCCCATTCCCAAATCAGTTTTCACTTATAGCAGTGTCCTATTCTGAACCCTGAGAGAGTGCTCAGTTGCTCTTGATAGAAAAATTAAATTTAAACATCATTCTTTGCAGTTCTTCATTTTATAGTCTTAGTCTTTAAGACATTCCTCTTCAAAATCTCCCATTTATTCAGCTTGGGGATAGTCTAATAGGTGATTATGGATCATTCTGTTATTGAAATTTTTTGGGACACTGACAGAAAAAGACATGGTTTGTTTTCCTGTTCAGATCAGCCAATTAGCTAATGAAATGGCTTGATTTTTTTCACTTGGTATTTCTGACTACACAGATTTGCTGACAGACATATTTTCCTCATAACATCTTTCTTCCTTTAGGTAGAAATATCAAAGCACTCAAGTTATTTTTAAACTACATGGCTTTATTGTGAAACTAAGCCCTGGGCCACTGAGGAATTTTAGAGGCAGCATTTGCTCATGAAAACTTTTCTTCTCCTCCTCATCTGTAGTAAGGGTAGCTGGTGTTTTAGTCATAGGCAAGTCTGACACTGATTGTTCCTATTTGAAACTGTAATTTCCTTTGGTTAGATCACAACTTTTAAACCAAACCAAACTTGACAGCACTTTTTAAAAAAAAATGGACTGTGAAGTTATTTCTCATAGCAGACCTGAAGATTGGTTGTTGTCTGAGTCCTTTCACTAGATCCTACAAAGTGTAACTAATAATTTCACAGTTAAGTTTCAGAGTTCTGTGAAGGCCCAGAATAACTGTTCATTTTCAAAGAGCTTGATGTGGTAATGTAAGGTAGCTAGGTCTTGCTGATCTCATTTTGAGATTCAATGGCTTGGTACAAATTTATGGCTCTTTAATTTCTCAAATTCCTAAAAATATGATGGGAGTTTGGGTGGATAATTTCAAGTAGTTTGAACACCTCCTAAAGAAGCAGGACAGGGCTGGCAGAACTCCGTGAAAGATCGCAAAGAGAATATTTAAGTAGGATGCTTAGGTATCACCTTCTCGTTAGTATCTTACTACTTAACCACTTTTGGTATTGATTGATTTTGTAATGTGTTTTGGTGACCTGTAGTTACTTTTCAAATTTCAAACTCTTTTGGTAGGAAAAATATTCTTCAGTTTCTATAGAAGGTATTGGATATGTAACACACTGCTCTTAATATAAATGCTTGGAAAAATACTAATTTGAAATAAAGAAACAGAATTTGTAATCCCCTTTTCTTTAAAATAAAAATTTCAAAATCTGAAATCATTTTTTTTTCTTTAATTTGGGTTTTGGTAAATGTCTGAGGAAAGTCACACTAGAATGAGGAAGTAGTTGGTGCAAATTTCTATGGAGAGCCAGTGCTGGGTGTTTGATAGGCAGGCAATATTGTTCAGGATGAGATCTACAATAAAGGGAAACCTGCTTATTTAGGTGGACATTTAGTAGTATTTGAGAATTTTTTTCACTCTCACAATTTGAAAGACAGAAATGCTGTACTGATCTAGAATTGGTCAAGAAGAAAAATGCTATAAAATATTCTAAAATACCCACAAAAATGATTTGACCTAACATATCAACAGTAAGAAGATAGAGAAATCAATACTGCAGACAAAATAAACCTTGAATCAGCATGATACTGAAGAAAAGACTTTGCGTAGATTTTCTCTCTTCTTTAAAAATTGTAAAATAATCTTATTGCATAGATCATCCTTAATATTTTTTCTCTTTGCTTTTCTATTCCCTAAAATGATCTTGTGGAATTGAAAAACTTTTCCTTTAAGGTTATAGTAGAAGCGGGATGTAGTCTGAAAGACACTTCTTCCATGGACTCGATAATCTGAATTTTTCTTTTTTTCAATGTCTGATCTTACATAGAGCCTGGAAAGACTCATTAACAGCCTCATGCCTAAGCAGGATGAATATTATAATTATACTGTATGGGCCATTTTAATGTCAAAAGAACCAAATAATCACACCCTAGGTCAGGATGTGTAGCCCTAGTTGTTGTCAACAATTTTGAGCAACCCCAAACTCTTTGACATTTTGACAAGTCGGAAATAGGCTCCCATATTTGGGTTTCCACATTCTCCTGTTTCTAAGAAAACAGAGGACAGACTTAAGATTTGTAAACTATTTGTTGTACAAATATGGAGAATATTACCTGCCAGACACCTAGCCAGTGCCAGATCACATTTATCTCTATGCTCTTCTTTCCTAAGAAGCTCATGGATGTCCCTTATAACATGATGACAACTAGTTAATACTGTTTTTACAACTGACAGCTCATGCTACCCGTTAAATACTGACACAATTAGTTGCAATATTTAGGATATAAAATAACACTGGTTTTGCACCTTTGGGCTTTTACACTGCTCTCCCATAATCATTTGTGCTTGTTGATACATTGCCTTCTGATGTCATATACCTCAAAACTTAACCAAACATGTTCTGCTTAATAAGTATACAGAAATTTGTTATTACTAGTTTCATCATTACTGTGAACAATCCTCTTACAAACTAAAGCATGAAATATGGTTTAGGTTAATGTATTAATAACCTTATATCAAATCAAATTGTTATTAACGGGAACAAATTACCTGCTTTATCTTGTGTTCAACTTCTGGATTTTTATTCTTTATATATTAACTGCAGTGGACAAACTTTACAGCTTAGTAAAGTTTTAGCTTTCCTGAAAAATAAATATGCTTGAAGAGAAAGCTAGGTCTAGTTTAAAACATCAAGCAAGTGACCCAGGACTTGTTATTGTCCTTGTCAGCTTCATTGTAGCTAAAGCAATGTACTCTTGGTTTGTACTCAATAATGCACAAAAAAGTGGTTTTTAATGTGAAAGAAGAAACAGAAAAGATAAGCTTTTGTTTTAAGGAGATCCCATTAAGTCACCTAGAAATACATTATTAATCAGCTTCTCTTGTTGATTGTACATGATCAGTGTATTGATATTCTTTGTGCCTGTGGATAAAAATAACAGGGTGGAGGAGACAGAATAATGTCAGTAGTCTTACAATGGCTCTCTGTTTCTGCCTTTTTACTTGGTAATTTTAGTACAGTACATGGCTGTTTCAGTAATTGCAGGACTGAAACATTTGAGGAGGATAGTTTAACATGTTTGTTTCTGCAAAGCCTCCTAGCAAACAACATGTACATCATCAAGTGTCTAGTAACTTTTTGAAGTAGTCTTTAACTACTGAGTACTTATTAAGAAAATAGTATACAATTTATACCCTGATAGAGAAAAATGACTATGAAGGAAATTTAACATGTTGGCAGTTTTTCATTATATATTCAGAGCTTTAACAGCCATTTCCAGGTTTAGTCTTGAAAAATATTTGTTTAGAGTGTATTTTGAGTCTTCAATCATTCTATCGCTTATGACATGAGAAAAATCTGTTCTACACTGTTTAATTTTCTTTATTTTCTCAACTGTAGCATTGTAAAATACGAACAGAGATTCTTCGAGACAAAATCTTAATTGTTGTTTTCATAAGGCATAATTCTGTTAATTGCTTCCATGAATATTATATAATTTAGGGTAGAAGTAGTTGTATAGCTTGCTTGTCAAAGCGAAGAAGGATAGAGAGGAGTTCTTTACTTCAAAACTATTAAGATTATCTAAACCGCAGGCAAAAGGCATTCCTCTAAGCAGGGCTCCTCTGTAACCATACTGGGCTACACACTCAGTGCAGCAGAGTGGAAGATGCGTTAATCATGGCATGTACTCATGAAGACTAAATAGAGATTATTAAAGATGATTTTCACGTGGAAACCTCTAAACATGTTTTTTTATTATGATCAATTTTATATTGCTCTTCAGTTCTTTGAAGACATAGTTCTTTTGTGTGGTTAAGAATGCTTGGATAAGAAGGGTTCAATGTTTGGGAGCTGGAAGGACAAGCAAGATGGGGCACATGGAAAAGAATAATTAACACTAAAGCCATTCTTAAAAGGCAACAGAGAAATCTACTATTTTTGAAGCATCCTAAATACATACACATACACTGGCTATGAGAGCATGTTCAAAATCTGCACAATCTCAAGCCATATAAAACCCAGCATGGAAAAGGGGAGGAGGATACAAAGTCCAGTATTTGGGGAAGAGTTATTGGCATTTGATTGCTGATGATTTCTTGATTTGGATATGTTCATAAAGGCATGATTATCAGTGCATAAATGTTGGCAATTTTTGGCATAATCACCACAAAATAATAGTGGTGGTTTGAATAACTTATGGCTCTCATATGCTCATATATTTGAATATTTGATCCTCAGTTTGTCAAATGTTCAGGAAGAATTAGAAAATATGGCCTTGTTAGAGAAGGTATATCACTGAGTGAGGGTGGGCTTTGAAGCTTCAAAAGTTCACAGCAGGTCCTCTCTCTGTCTGCTTTCTGTCGATCAGTATGTAAACTTGTATCTACTACTTCAGTACCATGATTGGCTGTCTGCTGTCATGCTTCCTAATAAGATAAGCATGTACTAGATATGTGAAACTGAAACCAAGGCCTCAAATAAAACCTTTCTTTTATAAGGTGCCTTGATCAGGGTGTCTCTTCAAAGAAATATGTAATAACTGATTATATGTATATATATGTGTGTGTGTGTGTGTGTGTGTGTGTGTGTGTGTGTGTTTCTATATACCATAAAAATATCATGCTGTTTTTGAGCATATCCTTTCCTTTCTCTTATGTTGCTCCTGACAACTACTGTTGAAGATCAATTTGGATTTTTTAGAAGTATCTACTTTAACATCCCAATTAATTCAACATAATAATCCTTTTGAAGTCCATTCCTCTTGCCACATGTTCCTTTCTTCCTATTCTGATGAATAGCCCTTCCATGAACTGTTTATTCACCATGGACTGATGATGGATGTTAAAGTGGTTTTTATTGTTTAGTTTTTATGGACAAAGCTATTTTGATTATGATTCTTGTATGGTTATAATTTTTGTTTCCTTGGTGAATATTTCAGAGAGGGATGGTTGGGCTGTGTAGCAATTGCATTCTTAAATTTTCAAGAATTTTTAGTGTCTTCCAAAGTTATTATATCATTTAATATCTTAAGTGTCGATCCGTGGGAGGCCCTAGTACTTTCATATATTCAGAAAACAGAAAAAGAGTTTTCTCTGGTTTTGAAGAGATGCTTTCTATGGTGGCCCTTGATGGTAGGGAAATTTTAGGCTGGGGATGGCCAGGATAAGGGTCCATAGCCCTACTTGGCCACAGAGGAAATTGTTCCAATGGAGAGGCCTGAATGTTTGGAAGACTGGGCAACTAAAACCTCCCGGAAAAGGGAGTCTTTAAGCCTAAGCAAACCAAGTGCCTGTGTCAAAGGGTCATTCTTTAAGCTGTCTTGGACGTTTTGTGAGCTCCCTCTGATGCCTATATAAAAACATGGACCGATAAGTCAATTTAGTTTTGCTTATATGCACATATTTAAAGATGAGCTCTTGGTATTGGATATCATATCAGAAAATCAAAATATTGTGTTCCCTCTCTTAAAGCCATTAATTGCTTGCAGCTTTTCATCCCTGAGTTATGGCTCCCTTGGTATTGTCACCTACTCTTATTGACATTGTTCAGGTTTTATTGAGATGACCATATTATTAAGATGGTATAAGTGCAGTTTTTTTGTCAAACTTAGAAGACAGTATCTTTTTTTCTTTTTTTTTATTATTGTGTTTCTTTAATTTTTTTGACTACAAAAAAATTTTTTTATTGAGAAAAGGAAAAAAAAGTTTCTCCCTCCTCCCAGCCTCCCATTCCCCTCCCCCTCCTCCCACCTTTCTCCCCCTCCCCTCACTCCTCTCCCCCTCCTATAGCAATACTGACGAATATCTTGCATATCACCATAGAAGACAGTATCTTACATCTTCCATTCTTAGCATCTCTTACAGTTTTTCTGCTCCCTCTTATTTGATGTTTTCTGAGCCTTAAGTATAGGGGGTTGCATTGGGTGTACATCAATTAGGGATGATGGTACATGGTCATTTGTTCAGTTTTTAAAATTACCAACTGAGTCTATTTGAGCTGCCTATTTACTCAAGGGTGTAGGGCCAGGCACTGGAATATGACTGATCTACCAAGTGCACCCCCCCTCTAAGAAATCTGATGTTTCTGGCCAAAAAGCCATGAACTGGCAGCAGCTCCTCAGTTAGGAGTGTAGTCATCTGAGACCTGCTGCAGTACATACTAGAATGTTGACTGGCTGGATACTGTGATGGTATTTTCATTTAGAGTTATCTTGAATTAATTTGCAGATAATTTTAAATTTTGTTTCTAAATTTTTATTATGGAAAATTTCAAACATACACAAAAAGAAAACTGTGTCATAAATGCTCATATTTATACTATCTATATTTAATAGCTTTTATTTAACTATATTTGATTTATCAAATCATCTATTATCTAACTATCATCTATCTATCTATCTATCATCTATCTATCTATCATCTATCCTCTAATATCAGAAGAGTAAGGAATCCATATCTCACACACAGGAGAATTAAACATAAAATATGAATTTCCAGTTTATATGTATGTTCATGCTTTCTTATAGATTTTGGAACCCTAAATCAGATGAAAGAATAGGTTCTAGTATTCTATTATTAGATTCTTGAAGAAATATTTTCTTGTCTTTAGACAGTCCTTTTAAAAAGTTTTACTTACATTTCTATAATGTGTATAGTGTTTTACCCGCATGCATGTGCACCATGTAAATGACTGTCTCCTGTGGATACCGAGAAGAGGGCATTGGATCTCCTGAAATAAAGTCATAAATGATCGTGAGCATTATGTGTATGCTGCGTACTGAACAGGTCCTGTAGAGGAGCAGCACATTCTCTTAAGTTATGAGTTATTTCTGAAGCTTCCAAGAATCATTTTTGTGCAAGATACAGATCAGTGCTGGGATTTTCTCTTTGGGTACACGACTTTTTCGGGTGTCACTCTGTGTTTGAAGGTATTCTCTTTCTGTATATAAATGTAGAAGATAGGGGACAGGGATGAAGAGTGGGTACATTCTGCACCTTCTTATAAGGATTTTATTTTACCTTTTGTGGTTAGCAGGTTGTTGATCAGGTCCTGAAAATCTATTGGCCTTTTGTCATTAGGCAGCTATTTTCCTCCTCAAAGAGCCTCATTTTCTTTGTTATATTATTGAGGCAATTAGGGATGTTTCATATGATTTTCTGAATATGAGAAATTTAAGAAACAATCCAAAGTATAGATATGTTGACCAATGTTCTATGTTCATTTTATTTGGATATTTGCTTGTTGCTGTGACCAAATACCTGACAAGAAGTAACATAGGAGAATTTTTAATTGGGTTTGTGATTTTGGGGTACAGACCATTTGGTAGGGAATGTACTTTGTCAAGAGGAGACCTCATCTATCCCTGTTCTAACTTAGCTGAAGAGAAGCGATTGGTAAGTTAGACTGGAAACCCAACACTTGACTGCAAGAGGGTCATACCTTCCTCTAAAGCCTTACAGTGTCAATTTTTCAACTCTCCCAGCCAAGTTCTACAAATTGGAGATCAAGCGTTTAAACACAAGATACTATGGAGAGCATTCACTATCAAATCATAACACTTGTAAAATAATAATTCATTTTTAAAATTATAAATTGTGTGCTTACTAGAAATAAAAAAATCTCACTTTGGAGCCCTTTTATGTAGATAGAATTGTGTATTATAATCACTTATAATCCTCATGTCTATTAAAATTGATTGAAGTACAGTTTTTTGACATAATGTTAAGTATACTTGCTTTTTGAAGAATTTCATAACTTTGGTGTGGAACATGTTTTTAAGCTACTCATATCTCTTTCTATCTTCTTGTACCTATCTTAGAGAGGACATTTATGTACATGCAGTCAGCTCTATCAAGATAATGTTTATATTAATAAATAGGAAATGAAACTTAAGGAAAGCAATTTTATTTTTTAATAAGGAAGAGGTTGAAAGTAATGGTTAAAATTGCAGTTTAAGCTATCAGTTGATGTAATTTATTCCATCATACTGGCTTCCTATTTTCAACTCTTTATTGCAAGTAATTGAGAATTAGTCACATTTGTTATTTTTAGCATGCCTTGATTTTGAACTGAAGTGAAAATTAAACTATAAAAGTCATCAAAATGAAATCAAGACATTTCAAAATACTTTTAAAAATGAGAATTTCTGGATATTATGGCAGTTGTGAAATAATTATATAATTAATACAATTATGCAGAATTTGTTAGAGCTTATTATTCGCGTTTTTATTTAGATAACAAAAATTAACCTGACTCACCACAAAGAGCTACCCACCCCACATTGTAAATCAAGTCAATTGTTGTTAGAAGCAGGCACACTTGTCTTATTTGTTTTATTACTAATCCTTCACTTAATGAAGTGATTTTTGAAACACTAGAATATTTCTGCCTTATCTTTAAAATTAATATAAACTCATATTTCCAGGAAGATTCTAAATGCATAAAAAGCTTTTTAAGTTCAAACTGAAAAAAATCATTAAAGAGATAATGATTGCTCTTCCCTCGTACTACTTCTTAAAGTAGAGTTTCCAAGCTATTTCTTTATTAGAATTTAAATATACATACAGGGTGCTCATTTGAAGGACGTTTGCAGCCTGAATTATAATGTATCAGTCATCCTTGAAACCACAGGCAATTAATATACAGAAATACAAAATTCCCTGAACAGTACTTTTGTCCACAGTTCATTTATAAATGCTTATAGGATTTATTCATGGTAAACTGCAATTTATCAAAACCCTGATAACAAAACAAAACACTCTGTCACATTATACGTCAAAGCATCAATGTTTAATTCTAACTCCTCTCAACACATATGTATCACTTTTGATTGCAAATACTTAGAGATGCCCAAGCTTTCATCTCAATAATGAGAAAGAAAGTCATTCCATTTTGGGAATTGCTATACCAGCTAGTATATACCTATTTAACAAATTACTGTTTCCTCTGTTAAATTGATCGGCCAACCTCCCAAGAAATTGAACACATCTACAAACTATAATTTATTCACACAATACCACCGAGATCAGACTTTTCATTTTAAATACATACTTATACTTAAAATAATTACAAATCTCTGCATCACACTGCATTTATTTTTTTTTTCATTTTACACAAATCAATAATATAACGACCTTCTATTACAGGCAGAATGAATTGCCTAAATTAAGGAATAATATCTACTGCTTGTAAGCGTTCACAGGAATTTGCAAATGAATTACTACTGTATTTGGGAAAAACTCAGTGATGATCCTTTGTTTATTATAATTTTAAAGTTTCACTTTGGGACAGAAATAAAACAACTTTCCATTTTCTTCTAATCACAAATCATTGCTGGATCCTTCAGACTTCAAGGGTGATAGTGTATGTTCATGATCCCAAGGCCTGGGAGGTTAAAGCAGGAGGATTGCAAATTGAGGCCAGTCTAAGATGTGTAATGAAGGCCTATCTCATTAGCTACCCCATTCCCCAAATCATGAAGGAAGCTGTCACTGTTAAAAAGAAAAGCTATTTTCTTAAATTTTGAAAAAGTGGAAAAGACTCTGATTATACTAATGACTTAAAATTTTCAAAGTTAATGACATTATTGTAAGAGGTTAGCACTTGTAACTAATGTGATAAAGAAATTACTAGGGTTTGTGGTTTTTTGATAAGTGGGATTTGGAGAAGCAATGGATCTACACCCAAATTTAGTATAATGAAGCAGCAAATGAGAACTTTTACAATTAGAAGGTCCTCATTTGTGTTTAGAATATCAACTGAGATGCAGTGCTTTTCCATATGTCTATCACTTCTAGTCCTATGCTGTATCCCAGCCTCATTTCCCCTCATAGAGTAGTTCGTGTTTAGAATATCAACTGAGATGCAGTGCTTTTCCATATCTCCATCACTTCTAGTCCTATGCTGTATCCCAACCTCATTTCCCCTCATAGAGTAGTTCTCAATTCTCTCACCCTTTAGTATCTTTCCTATGCCGTGTAACCCTCAACAATGAAATTGCTTCATTGCTACATCAGAACTCTAATTTTGCTACTGTTATGAATCATGATATACATTATGATGCAGGGTATTTGATATGTGACCTCTGAAGAGAATGGCTGCCCTAGCACTTCTACAAGAAAGATTCACCTTGTCAACTAGGTAGCAGGGGATTTTGATAGGATGGCAGGAACTTATTTTCTTGGACTTTCAGAGATTTTCTTCTCATTTGTGTCTCAGTACTTTTGTGTCTATCATGTTTCACGAGCCTCTCAAGCCACAGAGATCTTTAACACTGAGAACTACCTTTTCACATTTCTTATTATCATTAATTGAAATTTTATCACTCATTATTTATGTATATATTTACTTGCACATCACGAGCCAGTGGCTCCATGAATTGGGTCTCCTGTGTTCACTACTGCAGAGTGACTTTCATGAAATAGTTGAAAGACAAAGTATGTGTTGACAAATGAAGATTTCTTTAACATAACTCATGCTACATATAACTATGAACCACAATAAATAAGCGATCTTTACATTTACCTTTTAAATTAAAAATAAATGTGGAATTCAATATACCTTAAATTTGTATCAGTGGTCATGCTCACAAAAATATCAGCTCTAACAACATTTTAGATATACCTATCCTGTTCTCACAT
This sequence comes from Microtus oregoni, assembly GCF_018167655.1. NCBI lineage: Eukaryota > Metazoa > Chordata > Mammalia > Rodentia > Cricetidae > Microtus > Microtus oregoni. The sequence continues at coordinate 25,298,964 of NW_024543060.1, forward strand.
GTTATTTATACAATTAAATTTGAAATCAACTGAAACTGAATTTTTATTATATTTGTTTGTGTACTTGGTAACAATATAGGTGGCACTTTGTACTTTTCATGGTGCTTGAATTCTAAGATAAAATTGATTCATACTCTGATGTATTTGAAGTTAAACTTTGCAGTCATGAATTTTGTCGTTGTGGGGAAGGTTGTTTTCCCTCTTCCCCTGCTGTTGCTAGAATTTTCCCTTGGCTGCGTTCTTTCTGAACTGACACTTTTGTTTTTGTTCAGAAATCAAAAATAACATGGGACTATTACATCATACATAAAATTTCCATCAAAACAATCTGAAATCACTTGGATTCATTTACTGAGTTTTATTTCTCCAAATCCTGCGGTTCTCTTGAGTCAAAAGTAAGTAACCTTATGCTGACTTCCAAAGGACATGCACCATGCTCTTACTTAAAATCTTATTGATGTATTTTAATATTCAGCAGATGCTTCTTAGACAGACTAAGTTTATCAAAAATATATTTCATGACAACTAGATTATTTGGTATAAATAATTGCTAAGCTAGTATAAAAAAGACTGATGATAAGATTGCATAGTGTTTACTAGCTCCTATGTGTTATTCTCTTCTAATAATTGCCACAGTCTATCTGCTTAGTCCAAGTACTTTTTAAAAATTTGCATTGTTTTCTTTTGCTTTTGTGTGATCAGTGTTATAAACAAAGGTTGCTAATTTGTATTCAAACTACTGGAATTCTTTTTTATCTTTGCAAAGTAATTTTTATTGCATACTATCTGAAATTAGAATTTTAAAGATGCAGGTTTCTGAAACTAGTGTCTGGGTGCCTTGGTTACCATTGGTCATCAAATTTTGTTGTAACGAGTGGCATTTGTCTTACCGAAACTTCAAAAGAAAGTTGTGTCTAAAATAAAATAGTGCTAATATAGAAAAACAATTTTGAAGTAAATTGAATTAATCATTATTTTCAAGTCATAAATAGACAAATACTTGAATATTTAAAAATGTTCAAAACGAGTATTTTAAAATGTTTTTGGTGGAATGGATAAAGTGAGAAATATAAGAACTGAAATCATATGTAATAGAAAAAGAGATTGCAGAAGACTTTGTAGACCCATCTTTGAAATCTGGCACCTACTTTGCATAAAATGAAAAATCATTATGTGATACAGAACAGAGAAAAACTTCATTTACTTTACTTGAGCAGGAGCTTTTGGATGCTTTCGCAGGCAAAGTTCTAAAGATGTTTTTCAAGATACCTTTTCCCTGGTTATTCAGTTATTCAGGAACCTAGGCTTATCTGTGTAATTTGCAAAATAATTAAGGTCACAGGTCTTGGGAAAGTAAGATGATCATCAATTATCTGGCAGGACCATATAATCATTGGAGCCCTTAAAAGCAGAGAAATGTCTCATTTATGTTCAGATAGATAAAACTGCATAGAGATATAGCAGAGAGAAATTGGAGAAAATGATACCTTACACCATTACACCATTGCTATAAAAGAGCAAAGAAGGAGAGTATAAAGGCTGTCTACAAGTTGAGAACCATACTCACATAAAGGACAGTCTGAACACTTAGAATCTCTAACATATGCTGCTATGTTTTAATGGCACTGGTGATCCTGAAAGACTAAGTTTCCACTGAACCTTCAGAAAAGCATTAATGTATGCTGGCATCTGCTTTTTTACTTAAAGAGAGAGTCAACCAAGTCATTCTGTGGTTGGACAGAATGTGGTTTAACTTTTGAAACTATAAGATAATAAATGTTTCTTTTTTTTTAGCCATAAATGTTTATTAAAAAGGGGGAGGGAGAGAGAGAGAGAGAGAGAGAGAGAGAGAGAGAGAGAGAGAGGAAAAAGAGAAGAAGGGAGAGAGAAGAGGAGAGAGACAGAGCCCCGTGCGTACACCGGGTGAGAACACAGGGAGAGACTAAATGTTTCTTTTGAGTTACTAATTTTAGCTGAAATAATAAATGGGTAGAGTTGCTATTAAATACAGGTAGTATACATATGAGTATTTATGGTACAGCTTTCTTTTTGTGTATGTTTGAAATTTTTAATAATAAATATTTGGAAACGAGTGCATATGCCCATATGAAAGCACCTGAACAAATAAACATACCCACATAAGTGACATATGCACACAACACACATATGTATCTACCCACACAATGAACAAACAAACAAATACCCGTAAAATAACTAAGGAACCAATAATTTTTAATACTAGGTGGTGCTACTAAATCATAGATTAAGCAAGTGGTAAAGTGCTCCAATTTGTATAACTATAGAGAAAGAAAGGCTTTGTACTTGAAATTCTCTATAATTTAGAGATCAGGGAGATGAAGTGGGATCCAGAGACATCAAATATGCTGAGAAAAATGAAATATAGCTTCTAAAGGCAGATTTTCATCATTACAAAAATCCTACAACATATTATTTCTTATGTAGAGTTTCAAAGCAATAAAAGTAAATACTAGCCATGAGAGTCATATACACTTGCATAAAACTAATTTAGCATAAATTTAGTATTTTAGAACTTGAGAAAAGTTATTCATGTAATCATTTAATTCAAATGAATACCATCTGAACTTGTGAACATTTGAAGTAATGTTTTGGTCACTAAAACAAAACAAACAAACAAAATCAAGTTTCAAAGTCTAATGAGCTCCAAAAACAATCATCTAGTTAATTTGATTTTCCTTTAAATAATTCAGCATGCTAAGTCCTATTTGTTTCTATTAGGGTGAATCCTACAAATCTGTCACCTTAAAACAAAGGTGTTAGAGGTTAACAAGAAAAGAAGTCAGATTTAAGGCAGATACTAGGCTTTTTCTCTTTTAAAATGTTTCTCTTCCCTTATCAATTTCTGTGAGTTATTTTTACCATATCAAGAGCAACTCATTTTATTTATGTGTACAAGTCTTTGTTGATATAAACCATGTGGATATATGCTTTGTACATATGTGGGTGCCTGACAAGCAGAAGAAAGCATTGAACCCCTTGGAAATGGATTTACAGATGGCTATAAGGTGCTCTATGTGGGTTCTTGGAACACCACTCTGGTTCTCTGTATGCATTCTCAGTGTATGTTCTTGCCCCCGAGCCACCTTTCCAGCTCCAAGAATTGTTACACTGAATGAGGCAAGATTTCATTTGCAAATAGTCTAGGATCAGGAAGAGCATTTAATAATGCTCTGCTTGACCCTTTGTACTGTCTCTGCACTTAGGACCTTGGCATTGGAATTCTTATCTCTGTTTTCCAGGCAGACTATCAGATGACTGTGTCAGCAATAAAAATGAAACCATTGTTCCATAACTGCTTCGTACTTTCTTGATCAGTACAACAGGTGTTTAAACCTAGAAATTTCCTTAAAATTGTATGTGTTTCAACAAAACCCTATAAAAAAAGAACCATTGTAAATCTCTTTAACACACACATGCACACACACACACACACACACACACACAATTCCCTTGGTGTCTAGCTAAGTCTGTGAATGGCAAGAGGTTCCTGTCTAAGGCCGCTGTATAATAATATCTGATGGATGAGTATGTAACAAAACACTTCATATTAATATATCTTTTGTTCACTAGTCTTCCTGATTTTTCTTTTCCTTTTTTCTTTTTTTTCATTTGTCTATTACATCCTTGGGTTCCTCTAATTTAGTCAACTGTTTTATTATCTGGCCTCTAACCAGAGAATAGCAAGATTTTTACCCTTTTCCTTAAGTCCTCTGGAAGAACAGAAACCATTGGGCAGTCCATCTTTCTAACCCTCAAGACCCATTCCTCCTCCTCCTTCTCCTTCTTTAGCTTCCTTCTCTCCTCCTCCTCCTCTTCTTCTTTCCCCTTTTCCTCCTACTTCTCCTTTATCTTCCTTTTTTGCCTTCAAGGCAGGGTCTCACCATGCAGCCCTGACCGGCGGAGAACTCACAGAGATACACATGCCTCTTCCTCCCTGTGCAGGGTTCAAAAGTATGCACTGCCATAAAACACCTAAAAATTTCCAAATTATCCAATAATTTGGCAACAATGTCATTATACCACATTTATCCTGAAAATTTATATGTCTAACTTGTAAGATATTCAGGGATTATAAACAAAATTTCTTCAGTATGCCATGCTTTATCTCCATCCACCCTTCTAGTCAATACTATACAATCCTAGACTGGGGAAATAGCTCATCAAATAAAGGCACTACATGTAAGCGTGGCAATCTGAGTTTAGCTAATTAAATTAATCCACGGAGACCACATAAACAACTGGAATTGTTGGAGTACATCTGTAATCCAGCACTCCTTTGTGGAGGTGGGAAGTAGGGACAGAAGAACTATTTGGTACTCTAGCCGAGGTAGCCTGAGGTTGTTGGCAATGATGTTTTTACTTAGGACAATTTGTGAATAAGGCTCTGAATCTCAACCATTTCATTTGAGACTAGCAGTTCGTATGGTTGCGCTATTGAAAATGTGAGTTGTATATTTAATGGCTGATGCTAAGTCACATTGAAAATAGTGATAATCAATGTCCATAAACATGTACTTTTAGTTGTCTATAAAAACAAACAAGGAGACACAAGGCTGACAAATTAGGGCAGAACCAGTGTGTATTTCATTTGTAGGGTACTACTTACAGTCATAGTCCAGTGGGCATTGTTTTATCATCCATTCTTATATTGAAAGAAAGAACATATACACACAAACACACACACACACACACACACACACACACACACACACACAGAGGGGTTTAGGAATAGGGAGAAAGAGAGGGAACAACTTATTCCAACACAAGCATATGCCATTTGATCATTCCCATAGGAATCTCTGATTCCTCATAGGACATTTCCTGCTTCATTCCCCACATTATACTGACCAAATTTTAAAAAGGAAAAGAATAAAAAGTTTCCAGATGACTTTGCCTCTACCTATAAGGACAATTGGGAGGAAGGTATTTTTTCTCTTCTTCATTTGAATTAGACTATCTCCCTAGCAGGGTGGATTGCCATAGTCCCCCCTTCAGCAAATCCTCCTTCCCAAGCCCATGCAACACAGCACCCTGTGAGTTCTCACTCATGTCTTTTCACGGCTTTTAGGCTTAACATGTGTAAAATTAGTTTGTGAACGCTGGGAAACATAGACTAGCATCAGTCTAATGGTACCAAATAAATATTCACTCAAGGGACCAATTTAACTAAATACAGGACACCTTTTGCTTGGGCTAACAGTGAAGGAGCCACTCATTTTCACTCAACTCAAGCCCCAAGCCTACTCAATAAATTGGCTGATTCCTGCTCTACCTAATCGACTTTAAAGCTGGTTTATATAATTATTTCAAGATTTGTAGAAGTCTTGGGAATTAAGAGAACTATGTTCTCTCAGAGAAATTTTATGAAAACAATTTGCAATAAGAGCTTCTCCTCTTGGCTGTTATATAGCTGGGGGCTCCTTTATAAATTAAGATAGGTAAAAGCTCATTTAATTTGGAATGCTTGGAAGTTAACCAAATTAATTTATAAATGTCACTCATCCTTTTGTTAACCCATGTTGCTGACAGACTTTGAAAAGAATGTAGAGACCTTTCATCACTGGGTCACCTGTGGGTCATATTCTCTCTTAATTGGAAAGATGCCTCTCCATGAATGAGGTACTGAAGCAGAGAAGTGTCTTTCATTTCAAGGTACTCTCAACTGATTTCCTTTAGCTATGCCATTCCAAGAAGCCACCACTTATCTTTTAGTTACACTCTGTTACCAATCAGTACAGAAAGTGATAGCAATACAAATATTTAATGCATACAAGGGAACAGAAGCCCCAGTTTGGGATGGGCATCCTTACTTCAGTGTAAAAGAATGGAGGTAATGACTGTGTTGATACAGAAGACAGAAGAGAAATTACTAGTCACAGAGAAGTCCATTTCAGAAGTTGTGGGTGGTTTTTACAATCACTACTTATGAGATTGAACATAATGAAAACTTTCCTTGTCTGAGGACAGAATAATTTTAGCATCTACACACTGACCTTTGATAAACGTTATTGGTGGATATAGAATATATTTGACTACTGACTTTTCTAATCATGATTCATTTCCTGGTTTATTTGGCTGACAATGAAATGTACCAAGAAAGAATATATCTAGGTCAGAGTGTGTTTGCAGATATTCATTGCTTTAATCAAAATAACTATATATCTTTTGGGTATTTATAGAAAGAATTGATTGAAGAAGCACTCAAAGTTTGCAGCCTACATGGTTGATTCAATCATTCATAAATATTTATTTTTATTTTCTGTGTATATGTATTTTTCCTGCATGTATATATGTGTTTCGTGTCTACAGATCTAGAGAAGTGCATCAAGTACCATGGAACTACAATTACAGATTGTTGCGAACCACTATGTGATGCTGAGGGTTGAACTATTTCCTTAGCCCCTTAAAGATATTTATCATATGCCTACTCTGAGATACTGATCTAAGGAAAAGTCTTATATTAGTCACAAACACTTTTCCTCCTGAAGCTTATATCCATTCTATCCTGTAATGAGAGAAAAATCAATGAGAAGAAATAAGGACATGAGTAGACTGTGTGATGGATAAAGTACTGTGGGGAAAAAAGCGAAGCAGGGAATGGAGATTCTTGGAGGAGATAATTTTAAGAAAATAGTTGGGGTTTGTGTCATTGAGAAAAAAAAACACTTTTTTTTTATATAATGATCAAAGTACATAACCTCCATTTGACTCGTCATCATGGGATTAGCAACCCTGGGAATCTTGAGCAGACTGAGCAGAGACTGGGGAGAAGGACACAGATTGGAAAAGTAACAAACAAACAAACAAAAAACCTGATTCAATGTGAATGGATGGGCAAATCTCACACAAGGTAAAAAGGGAAGTTGTTTCACTAGAGTTACTAAGTTCTTCTGAGGTCTAATTACAGAAGGCTGCTATAAAGTAGTCCCACACTAGTGCAGAATAGGGGTAGATTCACAGATCAGAGTCCTCTGCACGAACAGGGATTAAGAACTGAAACCACCATCTGAGAGAGAGGTCGAGCAAGCTTTACGTCTACATTTATAGTACAAGAGAGCATTTATAGTACAAGAGAGCACGCCAAGTGGGCTGGTATCTTAAAGGCTATTGGCTGAAGGAATTCCCACAGCATCTTATAAACCAGTAGAATTTCAAGACTGCTGTATTTGGAACAGATGGAAACTGCCAGAATAAATGCAGGAATGCTGCCCAGCTTCTGTTGGTTCACTTCTTCACACAGATGATGCTTATTGATACCATTTTGCACCAAAGTATGTATGTCCAGGGTTTCTGTGGAGAGAGAGGTGTTTTCTGCGGTTCAGGAGAAATAAAATGTCTTGGATTTTATGAGTAAGTGAAGTCTCAGACACGATTTCCTTCTTGCATCAGAAAGAGAATTCCCTTTCTGTATTTCCTGCAACACTAAGATCTGGAGAGTTGGGTTGGTTGTATTGGCGAGAAAATAAAAGCAAACAAAAAACAAATGAGCCGTCAAACAGAAGCAGTTTGTAAAGTGGTTATTGATTTTGAAAAGAAGCATCACTGAATTTATTCATTGTGTACCAAGTTTTTAATGTAATTACATTGTTTATTTTTGTTTTGGAACAATGTTTTTGAACATATAACTCAGGCTGTGCTCAAATCAATCCTTCCTGCCTCCTATGTGTGATATAACACATGTGTCTACCCTTTCTTATACTGTGTGTAATAAATACATATCTGGTGGAAATATTACTAATGTTTTATTAGAATTTTGAAAATCTGGGTGGTACTACTTTAAAACCTGGTCCCAGAAGATAGGTGAGGTGTGGGTTCAGAGTGCTCTGGGCATCCTTCCTGCATTTATTCTGGCAGTTTTTATTTGTTCCAAATACACCTTGCCTATGGTGCCAGAAAGAACTACAATAATATGCAGACAACTTACACAGCCTGTTATTAATCTAAACACTTATGTAATCTCTGAAGCATAAATAAATATTTTTTATGCTGATTTATTTGTCTTTTAACGATTTTAGTATTGGTTATGCTTTGTTTGAAGGTTCTTTCTGTTTTCACTATCTAGTAAAATGTCCGATTTCTTTGTTAACGAAACTAACATGTAACACAATTTACTTCGGTTAATTACAAGTTCATATTGTTACATGTGACTTTTTGTTAAAAAAAGGGAGTTTCCCAAATTTTTCACAATTATTCAACTCAATTTTAGCAGGCAACATTACCCTACATCTAAATGCTGCGAAATAAAGTCATAACAACAGTGCCCACTGCACCACTGAGAACAATATGTCAAAATCACAAAAGCCTAATAGGCTAATAGTTTCCATAAATATAATTTATAATGATTATATCCTGATTGATTCTATTTTTTCTTCAAGTTCTGTAGAAATTTTTTATGGAATACTAGACTATGTTAAAACTAATGAAGCTAAATTAGTAGTAATTTAATATTATAGTTGAAGGAGAAAGTTTATTGTTTGCATGACCTTCTGAGCTGTTGCACTGGTCCAGTATTTAATTGTAAAGGCACATTATGAATATTAATTTCCTCAAAAACGTCAATGTAGGAATGTTAGCAGAAGAAGCTCAGTTGGGGAAAGAATGCATGGTGAGCGGGAACTGGGACTTCCAAGGTACACATTAGAGAGAGTCGTGTGCACTTGGGAGACATAAGTCACTGGGCATGCTTGAGAGAATAGATTTGCTCAGCAGAGGGAGGAACAGAAAGTTTCTGAGTCATAAAGGGAGGCCTTTCTTGCCAAAGTACAGGGTTGAGATTTTATATTGAAGGCTGCAGGAAGGCACTGCAGGACTTTATTATGTCTACTGTTGATTTTCAAAGTCTGATGGGTTCAATTTTTCTTTGGAGCTGGAAAACATAGCTCTCAAAAGACACACTTGAAAATACAAATCAAATCCGATACCTTTAACTCGGTAGAGATGAAACCTGCCTTCAAACTTGCTAGAACTAAATGAGGAAGTTTGGTCTGAATAACATTTCCTCAAATTGCTTCTCTCACACCTTCAAGGTAATCATGGAATTTCTGACCGTGGTGAATATGGAGTGAAAATGTTTAGTGATTTTCAATCCTAAGGTCCCAAAGATAGATGTTCTCAGAAGTAGGAAACTCCCCTGCCACTCAAAATCCTTTACCAGCAAAACCCTGATTTCAAAATATATTATAATGTGAAAAATAAATGCTTTTTATCAAACATCTGTAATGACATTTTGTAAATACTGGCATTGAAGACTTATATTCTACTAATTTTAAAAGTAGATATTTTCTTAAATGTAAAATAACTGAAGCCATTATTTTATTTACTAAGTTATGTATCCATCTCAAGAGCATCAAGATATCATAAAATAATGTCAAAAATTTGCTTAATGACAAAAGTGACTGTACTGAAAACTTATACAATACAAGTGAAACATACTTTCTCTTCAAAACAGAACAAGATTTTTCCTTAAACTATAAGAAGAAAATTGAAAAAAAAATGCCATCTGAAAAATGCTCCTAAATCATCATCTGCAAAATGTTCATGAATCTTTTCCCACCTTGCAAAACTTTATTATAGAAAAAAAAGGAAAAAAATCGCTTTGAGTATCTGAAATTATTCTATTAAACATTGAAGTAATTTAAGACTAGAGGTGTTTGATGATGCAAAGAGATTAAAAAAAAAAAAACTTAAGCCTCACCTTTCTCCAGACAGCATATATATTAGCCTAAATCTCTTCTGATCTGCTTCGGTGTGTGTAACAGTAACACATAGGAATGAGGCTGCATAGCTTAATAGTCAAATAAATACATGATAAAACATAGCTGCAAAAATGCATGCCCATGGATCTGGGGTGTACACACACACACACATGCACACATGTGCACACACACGTGTGCGCGCACACACACACACACACACACACACACACACACACAGAAAGAGTAAGAGAGAGAGGCAGACAGAGACAAACAGAGAGAGAAGCATAAAGACAGAGACAGAGACTGTATTACAACTACAGAAAAAAAATTCTAAACGGCTCCAAGATTCACAGTTATGGTAAATATGGGAAAGTAAGAACAGCACAGTATCATTTGTGCTATAGGGCAGTATAATGCAATGTCAATAGAAGCTTCCTTGATGAAATACATAACAGGCCAAGGTGTAGAAGAGAAAGACTGCAGAACACCCAGCCCTAAATGAAACATATGCAGGCTTCAGAGAGCATTGCAGAATAGGGGGAGAAATGACTAGAAATCATAGATAGGGGATGACTACAATTTCTTTTGGACATAGCATGGCAGCTATGTTATTATGTATGAACATATGAAATTATAGTAATGTGACAATGTTCATAAGATCTGTGCAAGCCCATCCCATAGCAAATCTCAGCATGGATGTGGAGTGTTTGTCACAAAGCCCCACACTTTGGCCAAAAAGTTATTAGTAATTGTTAGCTAAAATGAGGAACAATCAGTTTTTTTTCTAAGAGTGTAGCCCTCTGATGAGTTGACTTGACTCTAGTAGAGGTCCTATGTCCAGTAATATTTGAATAAAATAATTGGTCTTGATGGAATAAAGCCCAGACAGTTTGGTGTGGATGAGAAAGGCATTGTCAAGAGTAGAGAGGAGAATGATAAAAATACATTATATTATGAACATAGTTGAGCAAGTGTCCTTTTTTTATTCATAATATCAGTCAAGATTTTCATAACTTTGGAGTAATTTTTGCATACCACGTCAATATAGTATACTGGAAGCAAAAAGACAGGTCTTGAGTTAAATCGCTATTTAATTCTGTAGTTCTATGTTTGATAGTTGTTTAACTGTGCGTGTGTTTATGTGTTTCTGTTGCTTCCTCTGTGTATCTGTAAACTTGAATTTTAACGCCTCTCTTGCTGTATCTTAACTCTCCCGTCCTCTTCCTGACCACACACTGTTGAGTTTCCTGTCTGTACATGTTCTTTCCATTTGTCTGTTCTAATCCTATGCACCTTGCCGATCTACATTCAGATTTCTGCAGTTTTACTGAATAGATTCAAAGCCTTACAACATATATTTATAGTGTCACTTCAAACAATTTAGTGGTTAATTATTTCTAGTCTTGCCTTCCCCATTGGTGTTTCATTTACACACCTTCACCAAAAAATAAGCTCATTACAGCTTAGTGCTTCATCTGATTTTGTTAGCCATTCCCAAGCTTGGCAGAAGCACATGTGACTAGCAGACACTTCATACATTTTAATTATAACAAGAATCCACTATATTTTCTTAGAACCTGCATGCTACTATCATTTATCAGTTCAAGTTAAAAGCCTGTTAAAAATCATGGCTTCCGGTAAAATTTATTTTACTAAATTAAGTACATGTTGAATTAGGTTTACCTTTTGTTCAATGTGAACTAGCTCAATGAAACCTTTATGAATCTGACAAGTCGTCATTATATATATTTTAGATTTTTCTTAATATTTTGATGGTATGGTTATACATGTTCAAGAAGAATAATATAATCATGGTAATTTTTATGCTGTGGAAACGTGGGGCAAACAGCAAAAGAGAGCTGTTTTTATGCGCCTTTTTTTCTGTAGTTTGGATGATTATTTTTTTCCTGAGGCATACCGAAGACTCTGAATAGCAAAGAAAAAAAATAGATAATATGTCCCAGACAATAGTAATAGAGTTCCCAATCTAAAAGGAAAGGGCTCTTCCCTTCGTAGTGCTGAAATTACAAAGAATTATTGTGGAACTCAGCAGCCTGCAAGACAATCTCAGGAACATTGCAGATTTTTCTGGTCAAGAATGCCAACACTTGTAGGATGAGAATTTAGAGTAAAAAATTCACATCAGATTATAATTTATAACTCTCTTAAAATATGAATTTTAACAGCTATTTTAAGTTTAAAACATGTTTTAATAATGATCCTTCTCAATTCTAGGAGGTATTGAGCAATACTAAAACTTTTGTTCTCTTTTAGCTTTTAGAGAATCATAGTTGGTTATAAAAAATTAAATATTCTCTTTATCAATGCCTGGTCATGAAACGATAATTCTAAAAATATATTTAATTTATAGTAGATACATTTTAGACATTTGTCATCTTTTTAAACATGCAAATATTTTTAGCCTTTTCTATGCTCCATTAGCAGTTTCTATAAACTTTTTTGGAAAGGTGATTTATACTAGGCAACAAATTGAAATTTTAAATTTGTATAGTCTCTATGTTTCAAAAAAATCAATTATAAAATATAAGCAAATGACAAGAAAATCAATTAAGATATTTGCAATACGCTGTACCCAAAATCCAGTTAATAGGAATCCATCTTTTAATTAATAATCATATCAATTACCAATCCTCATTTTTTAAATGTATTTTAAATGTATTTATACATTGTAAATGTATAAATTTTAAGATTAAGGTTTTGATAATAGCAGTAACATGGCAAAGGGAGGAAAGAACAGTGGAAAAGCATAGTTAGGATTACTATTATGCCAAGAATAGTGGCATGTATATTCATTTCCAGAATTTAGGTGCAAGAGGCAGGCAGATCTCTTTGTTTGAGGCCATCCTGGTGTACAGGATGAGTTCCAGGACAAATGGGAATAAACAGAGGAACTCTGTCTCGAAACAGACACACACACACAGGCATTTATACATATGTAAATATGTATATGTGTTCTTTTTTTTTCTCAATCTTCCAGGATTGAAAAAATATATATAAATCTTGTCTATTTTTACAATGGTTTCTTCCTTATCCTTGGAATTGTGACTAAGTACTAGAAGCCTGTGTAGGCCTAAAAGTTAGCATTTATTGGTGCTGGAAGAGATCTATTTCCTGATCGTGTTCACTGTGATATATGAACTGCCAATGGTCCCCCAACAGTAGGATGAAGGCATTTGGCCAGTCATCACTTCTGTAATGTTGCTTGCTTTCTGGATGTCTGTCAGAGCAGTCTGAATGGAGACACATTAGTCATCAACCATGGTATCTCCAATGTTTATCTATGTTTCCTACCAGTAATCAAGATTCAGATGCCACCACATTAGGTTGAATTTTCCATTTCATCATTTTTATTTTTATTCATAATGATTTTTCTTCTGGAAGAACTCATCTTTCCCAATGATTTTAATTTTTTTCTTTCTTTTTCTTTTCTTTTTTTGGTGCTGGACAGATATTATTACTTTTGTGTTCATACATGTTTTTGTTCAGAGCTGCGTGGCCAACTTTTGTGATACAGGATTAGTTTAAATGCAGTAATGCTGAAATGTGACTTCTGTTATGGCTGGTGCTTGAAAAAAATGCCACATGTGGATGAATCAAAGACAACTTGCAAGAAGTATGGGGCTAATTACCTTAGCCACTGAAGGAGGAATCTTCTCTGCCTATTAGTTTTGCTTAAAAATTCATTGGTGTCCTTAACATCTTAATTCTTGCATATTTGGAAATATAATGATAGAATGCATGCAAAAGACTTACTCAATGTTCACCACATAGGAGATAGATGGAAAAGTTCAAAATTCAGAAGGTCAACTTTCCAGGTGTCTTACAAATAAGTATAGTAAACATTCAAATGCAATTACATTTTGGGGTTTTTGGTTTCTTATCATTTGTAATCATTATATTTTCCTTATAAGTATTATGGACTGTATGGTGCTAATTAGGGATGTTAATGACAGGTCCTGAATGAAGGTTGTTTGTTTTTCTGCAAAACTATTTTTACACATCTCCATTCCTCTTCTCTCCATAAATTTTTGCTTGACTTATTTTCAGTCTAATACCATTTGATTTAGATAAATTTAGAATAATAAGCATTGTGCAAGCAGATATCTTTATATGTTAATTATACTCAATTACATCCACAGATACTTCTAAAATGCAGCAGCATAGATGATTTACAGAACACAAATGTAGTTCTCCGTGCCACAATTTTGTCACAGAAATATATTTGAAGTCATTTGTATCAGAGAAATATGCAAAGCTACAATAAGGTAAAGTTGTATCTATCACTTGGTCTTAAAATCTAAGACATTTATTATCTTGTATCAATGGAATTCACAGTATGTACTGTGATTTCAGATGGCAGACAGAAAGCCCATGCAGCTTGTTTTATTCTGCCTTCACAAAAATCTGATGAAGTCTCTGTCCATTCCATGAACTGTTTGGGAAATATCTGGAAGATGGCTTGGTAAAGTTCAAAGGGCATCTCTCAGTCAGATTCAGAATCTGGGAATAAAAATTTACCATTGAATCCCCAAGATGCAAATTATAGTTAACCTTGTAGAATTTTCCCTACTTTTCAATGATGATCTCATTTTATATTTATAAGTTGAAATGAAGGTTAGAGTGATGGCATTTCTTGCATTACTTTAACTTCTGGAATGTTGATGCAAACCTTTGCACTATGTGAATTTCAGATCAGTGACTGCCGAGAAACCCCCACAGCCTGTAGTGAATAAATACTATACTTCATAAATGTACCTTTCTATCGGGCTTTCCAAGCCTAGAGTAGGAGAGGCTTACACGACTCTTCTTATGAATAAAGTGTGCCTTTGGAAGACAGGGATAGGCAAAGTAATACCAATGGGGTTCAGGTGAACTGGAGTAGAGAAACAAGAGCATGTAATCTCTTCAATTAACTTCACCATTATCTAAGTCAGTAAGATCACTGTGAGTGTCTACATTTCAAATTAGACATAACAGTGAAATAGTCTCTACCTTTCTATATATTCTAAACTAAAGGACTGCTTTTCTGTTTGCGTGTCTGTCTTCTTTGGAAAAGTTTTCATACATCCCATTCTGGCCTCAAAACAGCTGTGAAGTTGAGGATGATGCCGAATTCTTTCATCTTTGCTGTTTTTCTTCATAGATTGCTGAAATTACAGACATGCACTGCCATGGGAATCAAACAAAGGGCGTCTTGTGTGCCAGGAAAGTATTCCACCCACTGAGCTGTCTGCCATCATTAGCTTTGATATCTTTGAAATTCTTCTTTCCGTCAGTGTGCTAAAGAGACATGAATCCTTTATCCTTTGGATTCGATTCCATTCATCTTTGCCAATAACTCAGTGACTATTAAACTTTCTTCCTTTAATGGTCTTCTAAAACAACAAGGATTGAGAATAATTCAGTTAGTAGAATAAACTGCTAAACTGATCTCATTTTTTTTTACTTCTCAAATAAAAAAAAATCAGTTTTCCAAGTGGTTTTAAGTACTTAGAAATGGGGTTGTCTTGATTATTATGTGGCCAAAGGACTTTTTTTGAATGTTGTTAATAGACATATCCTTATAGAATCTCCAAAAATCAGCTGAAGAAAATCTGAATCTAGGTTTGCTAATAATCACTGAAACAACATTGTATGGAGTGTTGTTTGAATCTTCAACCTGTAAATAGTTATTGAATTATAAAAATAAAATGATCCTATGCTCTTTTCACAGGATGGTAATGAGTGAAAATATATCAGATGGTCTATGAAAAGGAGACTAAGCTTCTGTGTAAGATGTGAATCTTTAAGTAAAGATTATTATTTTGGCCTATATGTCGTAAAGTGCAGGCAGTAACTCAAAATGGGAAATTTAGGTCACTTTGTCACCTACGTGAGGGAGAGGATTATGTAGGAGAGATGGTTAGTAAGAGGATTGCTTGGACTCTTTGATCTCAACTAAAAATATCCTTTACTATGACAGGCTACATTGATGTCAGCCTTGAAGAAGCAAAAATTTTAGAACAGGGCAATTGTCTACTTATTCCTTTAGGTTTTATATCATCTTGCACAACATCACAGTGCTAAGGGATATTTTTTTGAAATTGTAAATCAAAATAAAAATATGAAGATTGAAGAGAGGAATATGATTTTATTTATATAAAAATAATATCTCAAATGCACTTTGGCATCTGTAAAATGACATGCAAATATGAACATTTAGGTTATAATTTGTGTCTTATGAAAACAACATTTTTACTCGATAAGTTCTTTGTTTATGGACTAACAGTGTGGAAATACTATTTTAAAGGAATATATTAAGTGTTTGGTTAATCCATATATATTTGATACATGAACTATCTCTGAGATTTCTGAAAATAAAAATCACTCTGGATTCACTAATAAAATTTCTATCTGGTCCAAATTGTTCATTTTTCTATAATCTTTTTGTTTATGCCTTAACTCCCAAAGTTAAGGTATTTGAGTTGGAGTTGTATAGTAATTAAGTGGTTCCAGATGAAATTTTGAACATGTGCCCTCTTGATTGGTTTAGTATCTTAAAGAAGGATGAGGAACACAAACTCACTCTATCCCATGAGAACACACAGGAAGACCAACAATTTGCTACCATCCAAAGGGCCCTCATGAACACCTGGGTGTGTTGTCACCTGTACTAGGTCTTACATTCTCTAGAATTACAACACAATTTTTCCTGTCATGTAACTAATTTAGTTTATGGTGTTTTGTGTCAGTTGCCTTCACTTGAATAGCATGCGCATGTAGTTTGATTAGCAGGGGTGACTCAATTTTAGTGCTTTCAAAGCATAGCTTAATTAACCACAAAAGCCATATATTTTAAATTCATACATCATAATAATAGTAAACCTTATTGAATATTATGTATACTTTTAGTGCATGATATTTTGTCACATTTATTACAGAATATAAAATTTCCATATGCAATATTGAGAGTGGATTTTTTTTCCGTCAAGTGATACATTTGAAGTAAAAATACTATTTACTTTGGTAGAACATCATCCCCAGAATAAAATGTATAAAAAATAAATGAAAAATAAGACATAAACACTACCTAAAATAATTCTGCCATGAGACTAGGACTATATATACTTATTTCAATTTTAAACTCCCTTCTCTTAGTTGAGTCAGTGTACTTGTTAATATGTGTTTCAGTACATGATGCTGAAAGGCTAGGCATGTCCTTCTCTGTGAATTATTTGAAATTACTTTATGCAATAAAGGATTCATGTACCACAGTACATAATTACACAATACTGGAATGTCTGCTTTTGATCAATAATTTTCCATACATAATCTCATTTATTCATCACAGAAATGTTGAAAGACTCCAAGCAAATTGAATTCACATTTTTTTATTCAGGTGTAGAAACAAAACAGTAAAAAGACATTGTTTTCCCACAAACTCTAGGCTCCTCCCCAGTATAAGCCTAACCATTTATTAATGTTTATTTCTATGTTGTGAGACTCCTCAAATGGAAAAATGTGTCCAGAAGAAAATGACACCTCATTTGTAAGTAGGACATTTCTAACGACCTACTTTCTAATTCAGCCATGTTGCAAAAGGAAAGCAGAGAGAATATAAAAGCCAAAGAATTAGGAGAGCAGTGAAAGGCTGTCTTCCAGACATTGCATGGCTGGTGTACTCACGAATCACTGTACCATTGCTTACCTGACAAGGTCTGGCTGATACCAAGCCAATCAAAATTCTGACATGGAGAGGGCAGATGCTCTGCAGGGCTTACTCATTAATTATGAGCTATTGATAATTTACCGATGATAGTAGAAGAAAGTATTTTGACACTATTCCTATTACAAGGTAACTCATCTTCCAGAGGGTAGCTCCAATATGTAGATAGGATGTATACAGCTGAAATTGCCTAAGAGAATATGCCTTCAGGTTTACAAATACTTGCAAAATTCACATGGTATTATTATAATATAGTTTTTTGTAATTTTTTGAAAATGCATTATTAGTATGGAAGAAAATTTCTACAACCCAAATCAGTCATTTACAATTGAAACCTCAATAAAAATCATTTAACCCAATTCTCAGGGTCTAGAAACTTTGCTGGTAACATTACCCATTGTGTATTTGAGAGTACTTATCCAGAGGCAAATTACTGTTATTATTCATTAAAAACATATTTCTCTTTACCTTAAGAATTTGCTCAGGCAGCATGTATCTTACTATATTTTGTTTTTTTTTCTTTTACCTTACAGTTATGCTGTCTTACTCCTTTCTAGTGGCTTACAAACATGGCAAATGTGTTCTGTGCCATCTTGAAGCCCTCCCCACTACATCTAGGTTGAGCAAAGTATATATCCAAACAGAATAGGATCCCCAAAAGCCAGTACATGCAGTAGAGAGAAATCCCAGTGCCATTGTCATTGGCCCCACAGTCTGCCCCAACTGTCAGTCACATTCTGAGGGACTAGTTTGATCCCATGATTGTTCATTCCCAGTCCAGTTGGAGTTCGTGAGCTCTCATTAGCTCAAGTACATTGTCTTAGTAGGTGAACCACCTATGGTTTTGACCTCCTTGCTCATAATCTCACTCCTTCCAATCTTCAACTGGACCTTGGGAGCACAGTCCAGTGCTCTGATGTGCATCCTTGCCTCTGTTTCTATCTGTTGTTGGACGAAGGTTCTATGGTGATATTTAAGATCAGTTTGACTACAGAGCAAGGCCAGTTCAGGCACCCTCTAATCTATTGCTTAGGGGTCTTAGTGTTGTAGGAGAAGTGGGCTGCATTCCTGTGTCAAGCTCCAGCCACCTGGCTAGTTTATACCCAAAATAATTACGTGGAAATCACTGCATGGCCCATTAGCTTTAGCCTCTTATTGGCTAACTCTCACATTTTGATCCAACCCATTTAATAATCTGTATGTCACCCTGAGGCCGTGAGGGAAAGATTCAGCATTTCTGATCTGCCAGCTTCATGACTGGCTGTTCTCTCTCTTCTTCCTCCCAGAATTTTGTTCTGTCTACTCCACCCACCTAAGGGCTGCCCTATCAAAAGGCGAAGGCAGCTCCTTTATTCAACCAATGAAATTAACACAAATGTAGAAGGACCTCCTACACCATCTTAGCTGGGGTCATCCTTGTGGATTCCTGGGAATTTTTCTAGGGCCAGGTTTCTCGCTAATCCTAAAAAGCCTCCCCCAATCAAGATATCTCTTTCCTTGCTCTCATATCTGTCCTTCCATCTCAACTATCCCATTCCCTCAAGCTCCCCCCAATCCTCCCCTTCTCCCTGACTCTTACCCTTCTCCCCTTCCTTCTACCCCCTGACACCATGCTCCCAAATTTTGTCAGGCGATCTTGTCTGCTTCCAATTTCCATGAGAATCTATATTTGTTTTTCTTTGGGTTTTTCTTGTTAGTTAGCTTCTCTAAGATCATGAACTATAGGCTCGATGTTCTTTGCTTATGGCTAGAATCCACTTATGAGTGAGTACATACCATATTCATTTTTTTGGATATGGGTTACCTCACTCAGAATAGTGTTTTCTAGATCTATCCATTTGCATGCAAAATTCAAGATGTCATTGTTTTATACTGCTGAGTAGTACTCTAATGTGTAGTTGTGCCACAATTTTTTTTTTATCCGTTTTTCCATTGAGGGGCATCTAGGTTGTTTCCAAGTTCTGGCTATTACAAATAATGCTGCTATCGACATAGTTGAACAAATGCTTTCGTAGTACGACTGAGCATCTTTTGGGTATATGCCCAAGAATACTATTGCTGGTTTACTAAAGAGTTGAATGGCCAATAGCTAGGCTGGAGAGGATAGGTGGGTCTTACAAGCAGAGAGAACTTGGGACAAAATCTGAAGTAGTAGATTCAGCAATGAGATGTGAAAGTATTCGGTCGTACAGTATGGAGGAGTGTTAACAAGCCACATGGCTGAATGTAGGTTAATATAAATGAGTTAATTTAAGTTTTAAGAGCTTGTTTGGAACAAGTCTGAGCTAAAGTCAAGCTGTCATACTTAATATGAAGCCTCCATATTTTTTTGGAGCTGATGTTGAAAGCAAGTCTGACTACAGATATTGATATTGTCCCCATTGCCATATACAAAATGCCCTTGCCATTTTCCAAGGTTCTTTTCCGTTAACCCATCACCAGTTCATACTTTCAAAAGGTAAAAATTAAGCAGATGTGAAATAGGGAATTTAGGAATAGAAGCAAGAAATTTACTATGTGATTATCTCACACTTCTCTTTAGAAGTGGTCATGGTGATTACATTTATATTTTGTATTTCATTATTAAAAAGTGAAAAGAAAGTACTGGTTAATTAGTTTCCCCATTTATTATTGTAAGAACTAAGGCTTTGATTAAATAATTTCAGCACTTACTTCAAAACAAGCTATATAATGGTCCTTGGAAGAGAAATTGTAATTGTAAGGAATACAAAGATATATGACTATTGTGAAGGATCACAATGGTTACTGATTAATAAAAGTATTATATAATTTACTTTCATATTATATACCTATGTATAATATGTTCTGACATTTTATTGACAGTCCCTACAAGTAAACATAAGCTTATAAGATTTTTTATGCCACCATTTATTATTCTTCTTAATTCTTCCAATTTTAGCACATTAATGTAAGATAATAAAAGTATAATATCCTTTAAGAAACTAAGAATTAAATTCCAATGTTTTAATGATCAGAAACATATATTAATGGACAATGGATTAAGGGAAACAAGAGGAAAATATGACCTCAATTATTGAAAAATACTGCTTATTTTATTTAGAGTATGCTCGTTGAACTTACTGAGCTGAGCTGAAGCCATACAGAACAACCTGCTGAGCATCATGAGCCCCAGCAGAGATGTTCTGCAACATTGACTGGGATATTTTTCATTTAAATAAACATAATGGAGGAAGCCTCTTTATTCTGTTTAACTTCCCTCAAAGGAATGAGACATGGATAGGGAAATCCTATTCTTCTTTACAATTGGTCTCATCTCCTTTGAAAAGAGGACTAAAGAGCTAAAAATAAAACAATCTTTTCAGGCCCTTGCTAAGACAAGCAATAGAATTCACTGATGTAGAAGCTAAAGCTTAGAGGATGCAGCTATATCAAAGACAGAGGATGATGTTATTACATGGCTGTTCCACAGAAATAAAAAAAATGTGTAGGATAAAATGAACCATATTTAGAGGACTCTGGAGCAAATTTAAATTGTTATAAAGTGTAGTAAAATTCAAAATGAAAAAACTGGGATTTCCTCATGTACATATATACACCTAATGTTGAGGAGGGTGAGGTACATAGGAGGGAAAGTACACGAAGACTTTCAGAAGCACTTCACATCTTGTGCTTTTCCTCCCCTCATTTTATCATCACAGTGCATAGTTTCATGGAAAACATAAGAGAGTAAATTAGCATCCGTTGCTGAGTATAAAGGAGAGATGATGTCATGGCAGTTGGATGCTTCAAATTCTTGTCCTGGCAAGAAATTCTTCATCCATTTCAAACATCTTTGTGCAATTATAACTTTGTTAAGCTGAAGTATCTGTGCCAGTGGAATTCATCTTTGAATGTGTGGTATTATGCCAGACTCAAGATTCCTGAAATTCAGGTCACTTGGCCAAATTATTTGTTTTATTAACTAAATAAGCAGAAATAACATTAACAAGATTACTAAAATGACTGTGTGCTTTGCCTTCTCAATGTGTGTTGTGTGATTAATTTGCCAAACTACTTAATTCAGCAACACAAATTTTAATGTTAAATATGAAGGTAGTAAACATACTTTTACATTATTTTTTATAATTTATCATTATTTGAATATAATTTAATAAATCAATTATTTTTATTAAATAAGTCACATATCTGTATCAGAAAAATATTTTTGGGTTAAAGAGTGGAAAAGTCTGTTATATTTGCTTTGGAAGATCCTGAAGTTTGAAGACTTTCGTCATTAAGTAGCTAAATTACAGATAGACTACATACACTTTATCAAGTACCTTTCAGTTGGTGCCCAGTCGATCAAATAGTTATCAATGTATTAATGAATTAGCTAACAGTTACTACTTAGTCGGTTCTAAATTCTGCTGTTAGTTTGTTGGTGGTGAGCTGCTATTTTGTGTAAAACAGTCTGGGTCCTTAGTCTGTGTTCGTTTGTACTCTCTTTCCCCAAAATATGAGCAGATAAATAAATAAGGACAACTCTGAAAAACAATTGAAAATACAAAGTGAATATTGAAATCCTTACACAGAATGTGTGTCTTCTTGCTGTCTGTGATAGTCTCTTCTTTAAGAGAATTAGTCACTTACATTTTGCCTCATCTTGCAAAAGACTGAAAATTGTTCCATCACCCACATCTGCATCTTCTCCCTAAGGGACAATATTTGAAGTATTTAGAGGATGACAGGGAAAATTTTTCCACAAAGGTAAGTATGTGACCACCAAGTAAGAGAAGAGAAATGAGGGTTCATCTGCTCTCATGAGTGATATACATTTTATCCATTTCAATCTAAACCTGTTCAGAGGAAAAATCCGTGCTTCCATTTGAATTCCAAATAAGCACTAGATGTAACTGATTCAACATAAATATATCCTATACATGAGTTAGAACATAGTTATGTTAAAATGCTATCTGAAACTCAGATTTAATTTGGTGTCCTTTGTTTTACATAGACATACTAATATCTTCAGTATTCTAATTATGCAACTTCAATGACTTCTTCATCAGTTTCTTAAAGAAAACCATAGGATGGGCTAGTGGTGAGTTTTTGATTATAAACTTAATTTTGACTGAATAACATTCTGCTGATAGGTTACTACATTGAAATAGCTTTTGATTTCCCACGGCAGCATTTCTGTAAAATGGACTCTTTAAAGTACAAAAACTTTGTATTATTCGAAAGGATTCTGGTTCTCTTTATTGCCTACAAAAGGGCTCTTAATTTGACAGAAAATCCCTTAATAATCCATTAATTCTCAGTGTGACCTATCATAACACAAATTTTAACCTTATGAAATTATTTTAAATTTCTTTAATTCTACATTTGTGAAGTGCTCTGACATTTTCTTTCTACTTTATGTGTCCATATCCATCACTCCTTAGTGCATAATCACTTCATTCTTTATGGCATAATTATCTGCTAACATTGTTGTCTATACTCCCTGTTACAGTCATTATACTTTGCAACTTTACACTCTTGTTGTACACATTATGACCCACTCACACTTAGGCACTGTGTGTGTCCATATACACATTATATACGGTATATACAAAAATGTATGTCATATATAATATATAATTATACAATATAATATGTACTATATGATGTATATTTTCACACAAGCTTTATAAATATATATATATATATATGCACACACACACACATATATATATACACATCTACCTAGAACATAAAAGATAAATTCCCAAGTATTAGTTACTTGATGAATAAATAAAGGGAATGGGAAAGGGATGAGGGAGAAAAGGAATTGTCTCTAATATTTCTGATAAATAACAGTCAGGAATTGAACAACATACCCTAGGTTTCTTAAGTCTTCCTATCATTTGACAAATCATTTTCCTAATAATTCCATAAGACAAAGGGAGGTATATTTAGAACTTTTAATTTTCATCTGCATTGTTCAGAGATAAAATCTAACTTTTTATTGAAGTCATCAGAGTTGGCCATATCTTCAGAGTGATGTAAAACAAGCATGAGAAACGCCAATGCCACATCACCCCATCTTTCTTTCTGTCCTGTGCCTACAGAACTGGCAGATATGTTTTTACCATCATGGAATAAAGAAATTCTTTTTCTCAGCATGGAATCTGTCCTGCTTTGAGAGATATATCTCTACTTGAAGGTTGACCAGGATACTGTCTTCAGGGCAGCTTCACTGTAGAATAAATATTGTGCTCAGCATCTAGTTATTTCATTTGTACATGTTGTCAGAGATATTAACATGTTCTCTGAATGGAAATGGGAACTCCACAAAATTAACCTTTATTGCACCAAATGTAATATCCACATGTCTTTTACATGGTATAGGAATAGTCCACCACTGGGCACTATGCTTTAAAAAGTTCCAGGCCTCTGGGAGCAAGGCTCAATTAGTAAAGTGCTTGATAAAAGCAGAGAGGATGTCAGTTCAGATTTCCAGCACTCACATAAAGTTTGTCCATCATAGACATAAGGGTAATCCTAGAGACAGGAAGTTTCTTGGACAGCCACCCTAGCCTAATGAGTTCCAGTCTCAGTAATAGATCTTGCCTTATAACACCAGGTTGAGAATAGTTGATGAAGATCCAACTGTTGAAATTTGGCCTCTGTTTGTACATGCGTGCGCGCGCGCGCACACACACACACACACACACACACACACACAATACCACATTTGCAACAATACCAGATATTAGACTCTTAGTTTCTTTATTTTCTCAGAGGCATTTTAGGCATTGCTATGGGCATCTCATGCTATGTAATAATGTATGTTTCTGTTACTAAGGCAACAACCTAAGGAAAATCTGTCCAAGATGCAAAAACAGAGAAAATCACATGCATTTTTCTTACTTCACAATATTTGTTAGTTGAAGCATTGTTTAATGAAGCATTTTGGCATAGAAATGAAACATTAAGAACATTGTTCATACACATATCACATAATAATGCTTACTATGCAGTGTGAGCTCACTGTGTTCGAAATGCCATTAATTTTCAGATGTTTGTTCCATCATAATGTTGGAGTGGGGAATGTTCCTATACTTCTGGATGTCTTGCATTGAGGAGGAGCGTTTCTGTGGTTTTTCAACTCTTTCTTCACTGGGGAGGAAGAATGACTTCTCTGCTTGCTTATATGGATATTTCCAGACTAAATTGTTTTACCAGGAGTGATGTGCTAGGATACACTAAATAATATCCATTGGGAATCACTGGACCCAAGCACTTTGTAAAGCCAGTAAGGCAGGAAGTGTAGCTCTCTACTTCTGAAGCTTTAAGTAAGCAGTTCTATCTACCAAAAACTAAATACCAATAACAAAATTATATTATCATTGTAGCATTTTCTCCTTCCTTTTCTTCCCTGTCCCCTCGATGTACCCCCTTGCTCTCTTTCAAATTCATGGCTTCTTTTTTCACTAATTGCCATTATATGCATTTTTAGATACAAGGTCTTATCTAATCTAACAGCTGAATCTTGAAACCTGTTCACCATACAGCTTCCTGTGTAAAATACAGCTCAAAGAAAAAGTTAGACTGGCCAAATGGACATGCAAAGTGATTGAATAATGATTGTACCAGGACCTAGAATCTTGGAAGTTATGGAACATTTTGTAAAAATAAAGCTTATTCAGTTGAGGATGCTTGTAATCTATCCTAACTAATTGCAAACTTATTGTACTCATTTAAGCATCTAATGGCTATATCAAAACATACTTATTTTTTATTATCAATAATTATCCTTTAAAAGTTCTTAAAAAATGCAAAGAGATTATAGCTGTGGTGATCACACAACCTATATATTCTTAGATATTTTCTGTTTGTTTTAATCAGAGATCCTGTAATTATTTTAGAGTCAAACGAAAACTTTTATTGAGATATTAAAAGGTAAAATCGTGAGCGAATAGGCAAAGACTCGGAAACAATGTTTTGTTTCTTTTTAACTAATTAGCTAAATGTTAAGGTCATATTGCAATTGATATATAAATTATTTGTATATTTCATGTTTATAGTTTGATAAATTTGAACATATGTTGATTCTTATTTACTTCAAAATCAATTAAGATGTGAATATCATTTTGGCATGTGTGTAATAAATTCTTTTAAACAAATATTACATGTAACTGAATGACATTGTTTTTAAGTTAAAGACAGTTTGAAGTCTTTGGCTGAAAATCTTTCTTTGGAAATCATTTAAATACTGATGCTTGTTTTGTAATGGAGAAGAAGTATTAAAGTTATTTCACAGCCTAGTAAAATTCATAAAGAACTCTGGTGGTGAAAAATATATTGTCCCCATAGTCAGGGACAGTCAATTTCTAATTCCACACTTATTACATGTGCAATTTGGAAAAATTACTTAAGTTTATAAACCTTTACTTTTCCCATATTTAAGACTATTTTAAAAAGGTGCAGAGATGATTTTAGATATTTTTAAAACACGCTGCATTTAGTTAATTTCAATCAGTCAAAGCTACTTATGTGTTCTTATTTGAATAAAATTCTGAAAATGTAAAAAGATGTATTTTCTGGGCATCCTGTGCTGTAGGTCTTTATCTCTTTGCAGATCTCTGGCTCAGGATAGAGGTGGTGACAAAGGAATTCCTTCACAACTTATTTCTCATTCTCCAGTAATTTAAAGTCTTCAGCTGTTGACACACTTTCCTTTTCTTTCATGTGTTAAGGTTCATCTATGAAGGGAATGGTGTTTAGATCATTAGGTAAATACCTGTGCATTCTCAAGCTAACCCATTCTTTCTTTATGTGTGTGTGCGTGCGTGTGTGTGTGTGTGTGTGTGTGTGTGTGTATGTGTGTGCTTTCTCTTTGCTAACAGTTTTAGACATGTTTCAAATTGACAATGATTTTTTAAATTGTTTTTATTGAGCTATATTTTTTATCCACTCCCCTCCCTTTTTCATTCCCTCTCCTTCTTCCCTCTCCGAAAGTTCCCATGCTCCCAATTTACTCAGGAGTTCTTGTCTTTTTCTACTTCCTGTGTAGATTAGATCTATGTATGTCTCTCTTAGGGTCCTCTTTATTGTCTAGGTTCTCTGGGATTTTGAATTGTAGGCTGGTTTTTCTTTGCTTTATGTCTAAAAACCACTTATGAGTGAGTACACAATAATGGTCTTTCTGGGTTTGTGTTACCTCACTCAAATGATGTTTTTCAGATCCACTGATTTGTCCACAAATTTTAAGATGTCAATTTTTCTGCTGTGTAGTACTCCATTGTTCACATTGTGTAAATTTACCTTATCCATTCTTTGGTCAAGGGGAATTTAGGTTGTTTTCAGGTTACAGCTATCACAAACAATGTTGCAATAAACATAGTTGAGCACATGTCCTTGTGTTATGATTGAGCATCCTTTGATTTGAGCATACCCAAAAGCAGTATTGCTGAGTCTTGAGATAGGTTGTTGGCTAATTTTCTGAGAAATTGCCAGATTGATATCCAAATGGGCTATACCAGCTTGCACATCCACCAGCAATGTAGGAGTCTTCCCTTTATCCCACAACCTCACCAGCATAAGTTGTTCATCAGTGTTTCTGACCTTGGCCATTTTTACAGCTGTAAAATGGAATCTCAGAGTTGTTTTGATTTGCATTTCTCTGAAGGCTAAGAATGTTGAAAGTTTCCTTAAGTGTCTTTTAGCCATTTTAGATTCCTCTGTTGAGAGTTCTCTGTTTAGGTCTGTACCCCATTTTTAAAATTTGATTATTGTTCTTTTGATGACCAATTTCTTGGGTTCTTTGTATATTTTGGAGATCACCCCTCTGTCCAATGTGGGGTTGGTGAAGATCTTTTTCCATTCTGTAGGCTGCCATTGTCTCAAGTTGACAGTGATTTAAGCATCTCAATTATTCCAGGATTTCTTCCTTTAGGCAATTGCATAGTGAAACAGTTCCTCTTACTAGCAAAATTTTCTTATAGTGAAAAGCATGGAAGGCAGTGCTCTAACTATGTGTCTTGCAAGCACAAGTAGCTGAACTGAAATAAAAGGGTGTACCCTTCTGAAACTTTTGATATTGTGCCACCTCAGAAAGATATGTTTTCTGACTCAGAAAATGATTTTTATTCTATCTTTTAAACTTTTCTCCTTATTTTGAGGCAGTACTGAAAAATTCATGATGTTTTCTCCATTTTTTAATGAAGTGTTTGACTACTATAAAATATTATTGGCGCCCAGACATGTGGCTAACTGAGTCCACAGAAAGCCTGAGAAAGCTTGGAAAAGAATAGAGTAAACCATGTTTCTTGTGGCAATTTCTTGGGTCTGCTCTGCTTGTTAGAGAAGCAAGCGCTCTCATCTAAGAGAGACTTTCCTGACTCAGCTTTAGCTGCAAAACCCTGCAGCTCATTAAGAGGTCCTGCCACGAAACACTTAAAAGGTGTTGACGAAAAGCTGAATGCATGCTTTTCAGGTTTCAGCCGTAGCAGGAAAAAAGCTACGCCGTTTAAAAATGCCAGCTTTCTGGGCTGTCCTGCCAGGGCAAACTCTGACTCTTTTATGCAGGCGGTTCATGCGGTTTGCAAGCACAGGTTGCTGAAGCTCGCTTGCTGGCAGGGACCTTGAAATGCCATAGAGTTGTGGCAGTAAACATGGCTACAGCCAGTACCTCAGCCATGAGGCTGGAAAGCTAAGGAATGGACTGGATCTAGCTGGCAGAGCCATGGCTTTAATCCTACTGATATTGCTTGCTAAATTAAGGACTCATGTGGTCAAAAAGGAGACATATACAGTAAAAGAAAGATTCAAAGTCAAAAAAAAGTTTAAATGGTTTACAGTGTGTTAAAAATATATGCATGCTAAACATTAAAGTTTTTAAAGTAAAAAACAAAAATGAGGAAGAAAGAGAGTAGTTGTGTGTGGTAGTACACACCTTTAATCCCAACACTTGGGAGGCAGAGGGAGATTGACCTCTGTGACTTCAAGGTGTGGTAGCACATGCCTTTAATCCCAGTGCCTAGAAGGCAGAGACAAACAGATCTCTGTGAGTTCAAGGTGTAGTAGTGTACACCTTTAATCCCAATGCCTGGAAGGCAGAGACAGGCGGATCTCTGAGAGTTCAAGGACAGCCTGGTCTACAAAGTTACTTCAGGTCAAAGATACTGAGAACCTGTCTCAAAAAGCAAAAAGTTAAAAGTAAAAATAAACGAAATAGAGGTTAAAACAAAGCTGCACAAAGATGGAAAATACACAGAGAATTTTGATACTGTATGCTATTATGCTCTCTTTGAATTGTTTGAATGCTGAGGAAGGAGCAACAGATGCCAAAAGATATTTGTTTATAAATGCTGCTGAACTAATCCAATATAGATATTTTGAAAATGCCTTGATTGAAATTTGGATCTAAGGACATGATGCTTTGTACAGGAGTTTCCTATTTTGTTTTCACAGAGGATGAGACCCTGTTCATTTCTTCTATTCCGATATGATATGATGGACCACGTCCTCCTGAAGGGTTGCTGTGAACATCTTCAGAAAATTGCTTCGCTCAACTGCCAACTGAGATGAAACTAGCACACAGGTTATACCATGAAAGACCTAATTAACGACGCCCCCATTCAGCAGGAAGCAGTTTGGAGAGAAAAAACTGTGCCCATGTTCCCAAATATGGTTTATAAATGTTCTTTTACATTTAAAGGGGGATATGATAGAGATATGAATAATTTACATTGATATGGATTTTGTTTTAGTGATTTAAATTTAAGGTCAATTTTGTTATATGTATATGTGTTTCTGATCTTGATTAAGGTACTGTGATT
Organism: Microtus oregoni; assembly: GCF_018167655.1. Lineage (NCBI taxonomy): Eukaryota > Metazoa > Chordata > Mammalia > Rodentia > Cricetidae > Microtus > Microtus oregoni. The sequence continues at coordinate 25,328,210 of NW_024543060.1, forward strand.
GTGTAGTTCATTTAAAAATGTAATGTATAATTAGAAATATAGGTTGTTAATAGATAATCATAATAGTCAGGTTTGTAGTCATGTTAGTTAAGATTTTCTAGATGTACATAGATATATTTTACATAGGCATTCTTCATATTTTTCAAAGATTATAGAATATGGCATTTTAAATGTTTTAATAATTTAGGGCTTTTCATGACAATGAGACATGTCAGCTCCTGGCAGCACCAATCTACTTCAAGAAAAAGATGGGCATCGAAGAGGCACCTTATGGAGTTTTGATAGCCATTTGGGCAAGAAACTGCTTTTGCCTGGACTATTGCACAAACTGGACACAGAGAACCTGCAGGGAGAGGACTGCTGAACTTGCCTAAAGGTGAGATGATCTTCCGGGGTTCCTGATTCATGAAAGAGTCGGCAAGACATTCTTCAGGACACAACAGATAGTGACTGAACTGACTTTGAAATGTCCTGCTTCATGGAAATGTCTCTGGATACCATGGGCCTGTAGGCCAAAGATGGATGCCCCAAAGGTACAGAGGAACTTTGGGTGACTGTCCAGGCAACAAAATGTCTCTGTCATTTCTAGAGTTTTGTAAGTTTCTTATTTCTTGTTTGCTTAGGTAATATTGTATCTTTCTGGAGTCTTTGATGGAGTTAAGAATAGTTAGTTATAGTTATGGTTTTCCTTAGTTATGATAAAGATTGTAATTTTTACTTGATAACTGTTTTGTTATATGTAATTTTGCTATGTTAAGTTAAAGCCTTCCTTTTTTTTTTGTTTAAACAGATAAAGGGGAAGTGATGTGGGAGTGTCATATCAATCTGTTGATTTCATTGGTTAAGTAATAAAGAAACTGCTTGGCTGGCTCTCATAGGTTAAAACATAGGTGGGAGGAGTAAACAGAACAGAATGCTGGGAGGAAGAGGAAGTGAGCTCAGACTCGACAGCTCTCCTCTCGGGAGCAGATGCCTCAGAAGAGACACCATGCCCTGCTCCCGAGCAGACACACGCGATGAAGCTCCGACCCAGGATGGATGTAGGCTAGAATCTTCCCGGTAAGACTGGTGCTCACAGATTATTAGAGATGGGTTGATCCAGATATCAGAATTAGCCAGTAAGGGCTAGAGCTAAAGGTCCAAGCAGTGTTTAAATGAATATAATTTGTGTCTTGTTATTTTGGGGCATAAGCTAGCCAGGCAGCCGGGGTGCTGGGAATGCTGCCCTGCCGCTCTTATTACTACATATTATTTCATCACTTTATTAATTAATCATATTAATTATACTTCCCATTTTTAATTTACTGGTAATGACTTTCAAATTTTGTATTTCTTTTCATGAATGAGAATTACCTATCATTTTCCATTTTAACTTTTGAGCAACATTATTAACCTTAGAAAGTAAGATAATGTGGCTGGAGACATGGCTGTCTTAAAAGCATTTACTATTCTGAGTGATTCTTAGTATCTTCATGGGAATGATCACAACTGCTTATAACACCAGATCCAGGTGATCTAACATCCTCTCCTCACCTTTTCAGGCACATGAATGCATGTGCTAATACACACAACACACACATATAAACACACACATGTGCTCACAGACACATTACATACTTATACAGTATTTCTTAATTTTCTATTTTTTGAAGAGTTTATGAATTTTTCCCCTTTTGAATGGCTTGGAGGGCATAATGTCCCTCACAGATAGACCCTTCAACTTAGAACTCCTCTTGATAAAGTTGATAAAAATATATTGTGGTGAGCCTAAAGCAGAAATTCATATTTGCCCCGTGTTCTTGTTCCCCCTCTATGTAATTTTCTTCTTGATAACAGGAAGAATTTACAGAAACAACTTCAAGTTTTCAGTCTATCCTGTTGATGATGCTTGTTGTGGCAAAGCAATGTCAGGCAGTAGAGATGGGGTAAGGAGGGGGAGATCCAGAGGAGAAAGGAAGAAAGGGAGAGGGGAAGACACAGACAGAGGTAGAGAGACAGAGGGACAGAGAAAGAGAGAAAATGAGATTTCTGGAATTTAAGGTTTTCCTTGTCTCTACTCTGTCTGGGAGGCCTAGACTGGAATGCAGCTATCCACATTCAGAAATGGTCTTATTCTTTTGGTTTTCTTCTTTGGAAGCACCCTTGTAAGTGCTCTATCCAACCAAGTTGATGTTCAAGGTTCACAGGCCCTTTGGGGAAGTTCTTTTTCTTAGCATAGGCTGCAGGTACATAGTCATGTCAGTAGGTTACCCAGTTTCTAGTTCTTGTCTTCATAGGAAGTCCCTGATCTTTAAATTTTTATATTTCTTTCCTATGGTTTGTAATATAGATGAGGTAGTAAAGAATGTACTTTAATTGAAAATAGCTTCTTCTGTTAAACAATACATCCTGACCAGTTTCCCATCTCTGGACTCCTCCAAGTTTCCCCCTCCTCCTCCTCTGTCCCTCAGATCCATACCACTTCTATTGAGGCCAGATAAGGCATGTAACCACAGACAAAATATGACTCACTTAGAAGATTCCATGGCTTGATGTTTCAAAACACTTTCATTACAGAGTTTTACACACGAGAGGAATATGAAAAACATGTTTACCTGCTATTAAATTGGTCTTAGAAGATCCAGTGCACTGACTGTAAGTTCTAAGAATGTTGGGGCAAATACTAATACTTCAAAAGTCAAAGTTTAGTAACAGGAGATAGGCATTCCACTGTAGAGAGCTTTAGAGAGTAGTGGGGTGGATAAAGCAGAGAGGCAGTTCCATGACCTCACTTTTGGGATAACTGGACCAACAAATAGCCTGAAATTAAACCTTCTCAATTAAAGTTTTATTGAGAACTACATATAACAACGATATATATGGAAAAGACTGTTTATCCCACCTTCCCCATTGCTTAGCTGGCTTTAGCTCTTTATATAGCCTTGAGACCCCATTGTATTCTACTCTTTGTCCATGTTAGCCTGTCTGCTTTTGTCCCTCTTCAGCTCAGTTTAGGCCATCATGTTCAGTCCTGAGAATCTGCATACATATAACATTATACAGTCAGAAGAGGATGTATTTCTGTATTTAGAAATATGTGCATATATCTACATGTGTGTGTGTGTAAAATGTAAAAATAATAGTGAAGAAAAGAAACCATGAATTTTAAAGAAAGGAGGTTATATGGGAGAGCTTGAAAGGAGATACTTGAACAGAGCAATGAAGAATTATACTCTCAAAGAAATAATTAAATCAATCTTGTAATAGCTTAATGACGACAGCATAAATACTATAAAACTTTGAAATGCAAATAACTCAATGAAAACTTCAAAGAATATCCTTTTCATTTATGAGTAATTGAAATAAGGCAAATACATTCATTTATAGTTTTAATCATAGAACTATATAATTGAAGATTGTTCTATGTGTCTTGCATAATATTTTCCACTAAAAATGAAGATAACAAATGTAAGGATTGCCAGAAATGAGCAGTAGAAAATCACTGTAGATGTTTTCTTAATCAATGCAAATTGTATCTGTTCCCTGAAAGGTTTACATAACTAATTGTTGTTAAGGACCTTCTCTGCTTATATCCATCCCTATACTATTACCACTAATTCTGAATCATTACTTTTTAAATTCATTATGTGAAATATTTAATTATTAATAATTTGTATCTTCTGCTTTGTTAAAATTGGAGTTATTTGAATAGATGAATCAGGAAAACTTTTTGAAATATAGAAGATTAATAGGATTATCCTTTAACTCACAGATAGTCAAGAAAGTTCACTTAAATGGGTCAATTTTATTTTTTGAATAACTATGGTATATGGACAAACTGATTTCTATGACTAATGTTCTTGACAGCATAAAAGCATATCCATTTTAAAAAGGTGAAGGAATGTAAGAAAATCCTGAGCCTAAGCTTTCACAGAGCCAAGTGCTACTAAAGTACTGAGCTCAGCAGGTCAGAAGCCAATTAATTAGAAGAAAGATTGATGTTATTAAGAGACATGTAAATAATCAGGCAATGGTCCTGCTGGTACTTGAGCATCTATACATAGTGGCTTTCATAGGACATTTGCTCTAATAAAGAGTAGGGTTAGAAGAAACAATATCTACCACAAAACAGTAGTAAATAACATGCAAAGAATAAAATGGAAAAGTATTCCTTTTTTCATTTATTTCTTACCATTGATTATTAATATTTGAATTTTTAATAAGAGAGAATGTCTTTGTATATGAACTGGATTGCATACTGCACAGATTGCAAAATTGAAGTTCTCAATCAGATAAAAGAAAATCCTTGGAATTATAGGATTGTGGCGGAATTGGTTTTGGATCCGTAATTGAGGACACTTTCAATAGAACTAATAAAGTACATTGCCTGCATATACCTGCTATAAATCACCTATTTGTATTCAGAAGTTAGCTCAAACGGATCTTATATATTATTCAGTTTTTGTAGACCAGTAACGTTGTAGACTAACTTGGAATAAACACGGTGACAGGAAAGGCATTAGAAAGAAAGCTTTGTGGAAGAGAAGTTAAGGGAGATATGACAGAATGCTTATTTCCCAAGTGTTTGATGTCAAAACCAAAATAAAAATGCAAATATTACCTGGAAAGATATTCAAAGGGTAGAATAGCAATTCTTGGTGAACAGTAGGTAATAGAAGATAATGTTAATACATAGTCTATGTGACTAGACTGCTTCAATTGGGTAAATGTCATTGTCAATAACAACCTTCAATTTTGTGATACAAAAATAAAGTTGAAGCTTTACAGCTGCTCTTCTAAAAGGGTGTTTGACCTCTAGAAACGTTCATTGAGCTGGATAATTTGGGGATCTGGTTAATTTTGGTGTGCAATTTTATTTTTTGTAATCTTTCAACAATACATTTCAAAATAACACAAATAATCAGTTATGTACATGCACACTACGTTACGGACATAAGGATTAGTGTACCAACGAGTCCCAGCAAGAAATATGTAGATAAATAAATAATTGTGATTATGAGAGATACGTTGACAGACAGACATAAGGATGCGATAGTCTCTAGAGCCTTTCCAACAAAAAAGTCTAGTGAAAGAGCTCTAGAAAACAAACAGAACACTGCTCAACTGTTGACGGGCTCTGTAATAAATGGTCTCCTTCTTTATCTCATGCTTAGTGAGAAGAGCAGCTTGTTGTTAGCATCATTTTTGTTTTGTGTGAATGACAGGTTATACTATATAGATATCAAATGGAAATTCCTAGAAGGCAGAAAATCAGGTTAAAATAATAATGTAATTTGGAAAACAAGACTCTGAGCTGAGAGCATAAAAGAGGCCTGTGAAAGCATACTGAGAAAGAGACTAAAGGAAGAAAATAGTTAAAATGGCTGCAAAGAAGGAATTTCATTCTATAGATATAAATACATTGGTAAGAGAGGAGGGAGGTTCTGATTTTGTCAACATTCCTAGATAAAATCTTGTAGAGACATAAGATGTAGTCTAATAGCAAATTCAGAAACTTGGATTTTCACATTCTGAATAATAGTTTGAGCATTTTGTTGGTTTATTATGTAAATTATAAAATGATATTATACATTTTCAATTTCAGTAACATAATCTGCCTTTTATGCAGATGCTAAAGAGCTTAAGAGCTGACCAAGTTAATTCTAACTGCTGTGTGCAGGCCAACAGGGGCATGTCAGCCAACTGTCACAATCAAAGCAGTTTACAGTTTTGAAGAACGCTTTCCCCATGCGTTTGCTTTTTCCTTTTGAGGCTTTGGTCAGGACGGGAAAGGGATAAATAGCCCAATATTGTACTTAGGCATTCATTTCAGTTCCAGCTGGAATGAAGTGTAAAGATGACTGAAGTGGAAGGGATATGCTACAAACACTGGCAAGCTTTCACAAAGGGTATGAACTTAGATGAAGTCTGTCCCACTATTCGAAGTGGTGTTAGCTAAGTACATTCTTAACTGATATCCTAACAGTTTTGCAGAATACATGCACTTAAAATTTTTCATAACAAAATTTTATTGACTATTTTGATTGTTTAAATGATATGACAATACGATGTTTCGATTTACACATGTATTGGCTAGTAGCCAATTCAGAGAGATTAGGAGATCTACTGTTTCAATAAAGTGAGAACAGTTTTTTTAGATGAATGAAAACAAAATACAGTTTGAGATAAAAGAGCAGTGTGATGGCCAAGTAACTGAGTGCCTTCAAATTTTAAAGACATTACTATTATTTATATATTCTTATGTGTGTGATTCTGTTTCTGAATATGGGAACGTGAGTGTAGGGGCCTGGAGAGGCCAGAAGTGTTGGATTTTCCAGAATTACACTTACTAGCAACTTTAATTTTGTTCTTTTTATTTAATTTCTTTGCTTTTATTTTTTAAAAACAATGAAAAAAAAAACTTTTTTCATCTTACAAAACCAAACCCCAGTTCCCACTCCCTCCCTTCTTCCCAGTCTCTCCACCTACCCACTCCTACCTCACTGGACCACATCCACTCCTCAGAGAGTGTAAGGCACATTTCTTTGAGGAAGGTTCAAGAACACCCCCCACCCCCGACTATATCTAGGTTAAGCAAGGTAACCATCCAAAGAGAATAGGTTCAAAAAGCCAGCACATGCAGTATGGATAAATCCTAGTACAGTTGCCAGTGACCCTAGCCATACAACTGTTATTCACATTCAGAGGAACTAGGTTGTACCTATGCTGGTTCCATCCCTGACAGACTGGAGTTGGTGAGCTCCCATTAGCTCAGGTAAACTGTTTTAGTGTGTGTACCCATCATGGTCTCGAATTCTTTGGTCATGTTCTCACTCCTTCATCTCTTCAACTGGACTTTGGGAGCTCAATCAATGGCTAAGATAAAAAAAAAAACACCAGTGGTAGCGTATGCTGGAGAGGATGTGGAATAAAGGGAACACTCCTTAATTGCTGGTGGGAGTGCAAACTTTTACAACCACTTTAAAAATCAATATGGCAGTTTCTCAGAAAATCGGCAATCAACCTAGCTCAGGACCCAGCAATACCACTTTTAGGCATATACCCCAAAGAAGCTCAATCATACTACAAGGACATTTGTTCAGCTATGTTCATAGCAGCATTATTTGTAATAGCCAGAACCTGGAAACAACCTAGATGGATAAAGAAGGTGTGGCATATTTACACATTACCAGTGCATTAAATTGCACAGAACTGATGTTGAAAATGAGGTCTTCTGCAAGACTAGCACATGCTCTAATCCACTCAGTCATCTCTCCAGACACTTATTCAGGTTTTTAAAAGATAACTGTACAATTCAAAATTCTATATTCAAATCTAGACCGACTTTATACACTTCACCATTTTGGTTGACATTTTTTATCGTTGAAATATTATCAGAACTAATATTTCTTATAAGTTTCCCTGAGGACAAATGTTAAGATCATGTATCAGTAAAAAGTAGTCAAGAATTTTCATGCATTTGTGTGTCCCTAAGACTTAGGTAGGATGCCTTTCCAAAACCAGCAGCTTGTGCATTCCATAAGCAAACCAAGTAAGAGATGTTTGATTTGAATGAAAATAGCAACCTCACCAACTCTAAACTCTGTTCTTCAGATAGCTCTGATTGGATACATAACCAATTTGAAATTCCTTTATTAAATTCATTACGTAAATGTTTTAATTGAAGTAGAGTACTACTACATTCCCCATCTTATTCCTCCCTCCATCTCTTCCCAGCTACCTTCCCTTCAAACCCTCCCTTGTGTCTCCATTCTCAAAAGGAGAGCTCCTTTTCTTGGATTATTATTTATACATTTGTGAATCAAAACTAACATTTATAACCTCTTAGGGCTTCATAGTACATGCTTTATGAAACTAAGCAAGGTCGCAACACAAAATAAATACATCTACAGAGCCAATTTTCTTCTTATGTCTATGACATTTCCACATTCTTTTACCACAGAGCTAATGTCTGAATTTTCATTTTCCCTTCACATAAATATTACTTCATATATGTTGGATTCTGTAACAGCCATTGATAAAACAGCTGTAACCAATACTGCTATTGTTAAAATGTATCATCTGACCAGGCAGTGTTGGTTCACGCCTTTAATCCCAGCACTTAGGAGACAAAGGTAGGTGGGTATTTTGAGGTTGAGGCCAGTCTGGTCTGCAGGGCAAGTTCCAGGACTGGATCCATAGCTACTGGGAAACCTGTTCCTGAAAAACAAAACAAGAACAAAAAAATTGAAATTTTTCTTCTGATACATCTTCATCTCTTAGTATTTTGTAGAATATCTGGTAAATTGCCTAGAACACTGCTCTAGGCAAGATTTCTAGAAGACAGCGTAGTATTGATGTTAAGAAACCTAACAGAAATATCAATCCTACATAATGAGATGCACATATAATTAGTAATCAAATGCAAAATTTAGCACAATAATTGAAGTCTTTATAAAAGTAGTTACTAGATATTTTTTATTTATATATTAAAGATTGGAAAATGTCATTATCAATATTTCATAGCAGTTTCAATCATTACTCATAATGTATTTGTATATTATATATTATAATATGAATGTTCTTCATCAGAATGTATATCTGTATGTGTGATATATATCTATCTGTAGTGGCATGTCATTTGTATTTTAATAAATAAATCTTGCTTAAGGATCAGAAAAGTAAAACAGTCATACTATCCTTACAGACCAGACAGCAATGAATCACACCTTAAATCCCAGTAGCCATAGTGATATTCACCTTTAATCACAGTAGTCACACTAGCTTGCCATAGAAACCAGGCAATAGTGGTGCATGCTCTTAATTCCAGAACTAGAGAGAGTTATAAAATGGGAGGAGAAAGTTCTCAGTCTCAGTCTTATTCTGAGATTCCTGGAGTCAGAATAGCCATTGAGGTCGAGCCAGTGGCTGGGTGCTTTGCTTTTATGATCTTCAGGTTGAACCCCCAATATCTGGCTCTGAGTTTTTATTAATTTTGCTTCACCTATCTATGAATATATATTCTATATATATAGTTGTAGATTTATCCATTGGAGAATGGGATCCACAACTCTGGATTTGATTGCTTGTGGTTTTCTGTAGTGTTCTCCATCTCTTGCAAAGAAGTTTCCTTGATTAAGAGTGAAGACCTAGAATGTAGCTAGGGATTATCCTAGTTTAGTAAATCAGTGATTATATCTTCTCCAAGATCTGTGATATCACTAGCCCCAGAAGGTTGAGTAGGTTTCCAGTACCAGGCATATTTTTTTCTCTTGTGTTCCCGGGTCTTAGGCATCTCAACCCTGTATAAAGAACTACAGGCAACCAAGGATTTCAGAGAATGAGAGAAATAATCTTCCCATGGGAAGAACATGCTAATTCCTTTATAATATACTCTGTTATTTAACAACAAATGATCACTAAGGAAAATAAACATACAAGCTGCATTTAGGAATATATGTCTATATACATGTCTACATTTAAAACCACTAATGAAAAATTAGGCCATGAATTTGAAAGAGAAAAGTGGGGGTTATATTGGAGGGTTTAGAAGGAGAAAAGAGCAGGCATAAGTGTTGCAATTATTTTATAATCTCAAAAATAAAATAAAAATGTCAAAATTATGTTGCGATATTATTTCTACCTAAATGGGGGCCTTAATTGCTGAAATGTTGTAATTTACTACCTAGACAAGGTATTACACTGATGTGGAGACAAAATATCATCTTTCTTTTTTGTTTTTGAGGCAGGTTTTCTGTTTTTTCTGTAGCTCTGGTGACTGGAACTAGCTCTTTTAGACCAACCTGGCCTCGAACTCACAGAGATTGGCCTGCCTCTGGTTTCCTACTGCTGGGATTAAATGCATGCACCACTACTGCCTGGCCCAAATACCATTTTCTTAGCATGTCATGAACATGGCAATCATGAATTCATAACATCTGTATATTCTGAAACTACATGTAAGGAAACTGGGTTTTACACAGCTAAGAAAGGCGAAGGGTCTCATGGGGCCTTTCCATGTACTGCTGACATATGGCAAACACAGATCCTAAGGAAGTGGGTAATACCCAGTTCTATACCTCTTTGTGCTCCCTCTGGGCTCCAATGATTGCTTTCAAACCGAGGCTCACAGAGATGGACCTAATGAAACTCTCTGGGACAATAAATGGAACAAAACTGGTGAAGAGGGGAAAGCAAAGGGTGGGGGCGAGTAGGAGTGGAAAGGAAATAAGAGAGGGTAGGAATAAATGCAAAGTATAAAACTATGAAATAACAAAAATTACTAATAAGAAAAGAATATTAGGAAACACGTTTACTAAGCAAAGCATTTGATGATGCTGAAAGCATCTGTTTGCAGGTGAGAGGTTGTAATCAGTTTTCAACAGCATCCACAGTTCTGTCAGTTTCTCTCTCGTGTTGAACTTCTCTGCATGGCCAAGCAGCTAGGCGGCTCATTCGTCACAGAACATAAAGGAAACAATTCACAGCTTCTGAAGTGGGAAATTCAAACCTACCAGTCTGTCAGTAATTCTTGCCGTAATTCCATGTTTGCATAATCAAGGGAATTAACTGCCAGGCTGCTCATGCACGTAAGGACAGGAGCATCTTGGCGTCAGTATTCCATGCGTTCCATAAATTTTTATGAGTAGAGTTCATTCTGAAAAGCTAAACACACATCAAGAAAAACAAAATACAAAAAAAAAAAAAAACAACATCCCTTTTACAAAGTGAGCATCAGACTTGGCTTCTTACTGAAAACACTTGATAGCAAGAGACTAGTATTTTGAAGAACAAGTTCTGAGTGAAGGATTTTGTTCCGATGTGAAGAATGATCTAGAGATCTAGATTTTGAAAAAGTAAGCCCTGGCAGATCCACTCCGATGTGCCATAAACTCCCTTCAGGTGCACTATCAACAAAAGCCAAATAGGAAATGAAGGCAGAGGTTAAACACTTGATGTTTCTTGAATGTTTCTGCTACGCTCAGGCTTCTCTGAAAATTCCAGTGTGGATCAAATGAAACTACAGTGCATATTTTAAGGCAAACCACTTTTTGTGATTTGTAATTAGATGAGGTATGCAAAATTATGTAAAGTCTTCAGAGAAATCTGTGCTAACTGACGGCACACTGCCATGCTGTCACCAGTTTCTCAGAAATGATATACAACCCATTTCTTTCTTAATCTCAGCTAAACATGCCATGTCTAGCCTGTCCGCAGTACTATAGGACATAGAAAGTTGTCTTATCACTAGTAAGAAAAATAAATGTGCCACACAAAATTAAATAGAATCACCTAGAATAAAAGCACTGTGTTTTAAAATTATAAGTTTTAAATAATCTAGCTTTGACTAAGAATAGTTGTAATACAGGCACACTTTTTACTTTTAAACACTTTTAAGTGACACGTTAACTGCATTGACTTGAGACTAAATTGTGATAATTCCCATATTTTATATATAAGTAGTAATGATTACATTCCAGTAACTAGCATTTCTCTCTCTGCAAACATTTATTATTTATTTTTAAACCTTCAAACTTGACTGAAATAATTATTTTGAAATATAGAATACATAACAGTACCCACACTTTATACTTCAGAGTAAAGCTATAATGTTCTTAGTTCATAATTTTACTTTTTAGGTAAGCATCTTCTGGGACAAAATAGAATTTAATCACTTGATCCCTGACTAACACATCACCATTTTTTTCCTTAACATTCCTCATGACTTGCAAGAGACATTCAATTACTAGGACCATAAAGTGCAGTTATGTGAAGAAGAGTAGTCTATCAAAAAATGACATGATCTGTAAGAAATCATGTTCAAGTATGCCCTAAAGGATGAATGATAACAACATGTGGTTCTGATACTCATGTATTTCAGTCCCAACCCTTCATTTGGGCTTTCCTAAGAGTATTCAACTAAGTAAAAGAAAGAGGTTGGTTAGGGATTCTGTATGATCATGACAGAAGTATATGATGATAAATGAGTCCAAATCAAGCTCTTAGTACTGTAGGGATGGTTCTTTCAGTAAAGTGTTTATAACATATGATCTCTATAACTCTAGTAAAAAGTTTGACATAGCAACCTATAAATGTAATTCAAATGCTGGGGGCAGGCATGGAGACAGGATCCCAGTGGTTTGTTGAGCAGCCAGTCTAATAAAATGGAAGAGATCTAGATTCAGTGAGAGACACCCTCTCCGAAAGGAAGGTTGAGAGGTAATCCAAAGCACTCAATGTCCCTTTCTCCCACATGGGCACACACAAGAGAGTACATAAACAGGTATGAACATGTACTCAAGAAAGGAAAAGAACAAATACATCTCCTTGAAGGGCAGTGGGAAAGGGACTTCTCTGTTTGAAGAAGATTTGCCATCTCTGAGAGAAAAGTTCCTGTGACCTCCACCAATCTCCACTTGTCAAAATACTAGACTATGTAAGATATAAAGGAATTGTAACCACGTAAATGGCTGCTTAAATCACTGTCTTTACCAATGGCAGGATGGTAGATGTACTTTAAACTCTTGATGATCAGCAGTTTAGTATTTGATTCTATTAAATTGGTAGTATGGATACTTAATTTTGTCAACTCTAAGATTAGTTGTGGGAAAGTACAGTACAGAAGATATCTGGACCTTCTTATTTATTCAAAAGGAGCATTGTTCTGGGCTGTTTATAGTCAGTGCAATTCCCACTGGTTTAGAGTTTGGTAATTGAAGATGTGAAATAAGTGTCATCACAGGCCTTACAGTAATTATACTGTTAGACTCTTGTGATTTCCACTCAAACATAAGATCAGGTAACCAGAAAAAAACTCACTGCTTTGAAGCTGACAAGCTATTTATCAAGCAAATACTGCTGAGTCAAATTTTTCTGTTGAAATAGTAGAACAGGCCACTCAGAGCCAACACTTTGACAAGCCTAGTCTAATTTAGACTCTTCCATTCTTTATCTTGTAAAAACTCTATAGATCTACTTACAATTAAAAAAATAACTCTGAATTTAAGAACAGAAAATAAGTTATTCTAAGATGAAGGAGGATGTTTTATATAGACGTATTTCAGTCTGACTTCTAAATCCAGGCAACTACTAATATGAATTTGGGATTTGAATATAAAATACACTGCAACTATTATCCAGACTGCTCTGCCGCAAAATCCAGTAAGATTTTATAAGCTATTCCCTTATTAACTTGTTCACCCATTTAGTCAACACATATTCATTGATTGCCTACTGTGAGCCAGACACTATTCTATTTGCTGAGAATTTAATACCAGAGATCATAAGCAAGCTCCCCATCAGAACAGAATTTATAACCTTATAACTGTAGATGGAAACAAGAAAAGAAACAAGAAAATTCTTTCAGACTAGTGATAAAAGCTATCAAACATATAAAGAGGGTGATAAATCAAGAGTAATTGAAGTAACATTTACAAAGATGCCTGAAGTGTGAGTACTTATTGCCTCATGAGCAGGCTAATTTATTCAGAACTCTTAGTTAGAAAAAGCAAAGGATTTTAAGTGTGACTCATTGGTCACAGTCTAACTTTTTGAGAAATTAGGAGGCAAAATGCTTTGCTGTGCTGTTGCTTGAAGCAATATGTCTATTTTTCTAAATATTTTGATGATAATTGCGTATTTATTTGTAACTATTGTGCTAGAGTTTATATATATAACATATACAGGTATATATAATTTTTCTTGATTGTGAGACTAGGTATCATTTTATTGTGCAATTTACTCTGGATCTACATCTTGGAGAAGGCAAATACTCTAGAATCCAATTTATCTTTTATTAATCAAATTCTTACTGTCTGCCACTTAGGTCTCTCAAATTCAAGAAACTGTGATTGAAATAAACTCTAAAGATAAGAAAATATAACATCCATCAAAGTATACAAGAGGCTCTAGGAAGAGGCTGGTTAGAACTCCATAGCCTCTTGATTCACCTCTTGATTCTGGTAACTGTATTTCATACATAATAAATGTTTTTTCATATTTAATAAATGAAGAGAGAAAATAGTTTTCTTAAGCTGAAAGAAAACTATTGTCCTCTTTTCTTTTTCCTGTAACCTAAGATTAATAAAAATAAAATATCACTGATGCTGAGATGCTTAAAATAATAAGAAATTGTAGAATTATAATGTAATAATTTTGATGTTGAGACGCCTAAACCAATTTTATTAAATTATAGGGTTTTAGTGATAAGTTTAATCATAATTTTTCAACAATTTCTCCATTGTAACCATGTGACATTTGTTTTAATGCTTTCTCGCTCCATTTTTTGTTTTTTTTATAACAAGATCATTGATGCTAAATAATGTGTCAAGAAAAGAGCTTCATTTGGCCCATGATTATGGTAGATGATAGTATAAAGAACATGGTGCCAGAATCTTAGTAAGGATATTTTATTGAGTAGTTCTACACCAGAAAACTAACAAAAGAACTGTCTTCTTTGTAAATGCTAAGAATGCGTTGTAGACTTGGTTTATAGCTAGTTGTTTCTGAGAACTGTGCACTCTCAGCAGAGCTGACCCCTCTCCCTTGAAATAGCATTAACATATTTGTTAAAATAGAGCTCTTCATGCCTAATTTCATTCTGCACAAGTTAAAAATATAGAACTTTTTTAAAATCTCAAATCATACACACACACCACCACCACCATCAGCACCACCACCATGACCACCATGACCACCTTCACCACCACCACTACATTTCTCCACTTTTTTTGTCTGTAAATATAAATATGGCATTAGGGACCTTCTTTCTTTTTTGTTTTTCAGTAATGTCTAAGAATGGAAGCTGGCAATAGGAACTTTCAAGTCAAATGCAATATTTGGGATTATTTTCAACTTCTAGAGCCTTTCATGACTTCTACCATCTTTAATTACTAGGTTTCAGCTTCTAGTAACAAATATTTATCAACTAATCAAATATAGCATAAATGATGTGTTATAGTAATTTTGTACTACGTGCATAGTAATTTTGGACTATTGTAACTTTGGGTTTTTATGAGAGTTTTACACATTATGGGATGCTTCTCACAACACATGGTTCTGAAGCACTTGGGTATTGTGGAATTACAGATACACCATTAATATGTAATTTTGAAAGTATGTCTGTTTCAAAATGTATTGTCTCATTTATATATATTCTGGCTGTTTCAGTTGATACATTAAATTATGTGTTTGATTCTATAATAATTTGCTGAGGCCTGAGTTACTTAGATAAGTTCAAATTTTACAAGCAGATGATTCAATTGTCTGCCATCTTTTTGAGGAAGGTTGTTGTCCCCTCTGTTGAGTGTCTCTAGTTTTTCTCTTGTTAATGCTATCTCTCCAGTACAGCTGTTTTTATACTTTCCCTTGTTCTCTCATTGTGTTTTGTTAACATTTTTTGATGAGAGTTAATTGCCTTGCTAATTACATTTCAAGGCCTCCAGCTCTTATGACAGTAACCAGGTCCTGGTGTTAATAATAAGTAGCTTAGAGTACTTAATGTGCAACTTCCAAGACAGCACATTTAAATAGAACATTGTTCGGATGCTTTTATTAATACAGAGATGCTAACAGTTTTTACATTTTCTCGAATCTTTGTGAAATTTGGATTCATTAAAAGCTACCCCACTGAGCCAGCACAGCTGTATGCATCAAGAATATCTTGAAATTCTTTATTGGAGAATTTATTATTTTGTTTGTTTTAGAAGCCATCCTCATGCTTTTCTGCCAGTGAGTGATAATGATCTATGAGTTAATACAGCAAGTACTGGAATTATTTTCTTTTGCACACTAAGTTGATTAAGACAATATGTTGTAAAGATTGAAAGCTCTCCTGTAATCATTCTGCTTCTGGGGAGATAAGGAGCTTGCAGTATACCCTACAGAGCTGTCTCTGTGAACTCTAATGATTAGTGTGGAGCTTAAAAAGCATCTACCCATGGAATAGAAATGAACTAGTGTCTCAGAGCCCTCATTTACTTAGAATAGGTTAGCTTTTACTTGCTTTTATGGTAACTCATTCAGCAATTGTGTTGATTATTTTAAAACTTTGATCCATTATTTTACTTATTCAGTTACTCGGGAAACATTTGTGGATTTTTCTTGATTCATTAAGCAATGTTGTCGGCAACAGTTACATGGATCTTATGCCCTACTGGAGAGTTTCATGATGGCAGAATTTAGCGAAATAAGCTTTCTGTAAATTTTCATAGTGGAACAAATGAACTGATTCTTTTGTTTGAAAAAGTGATTGAGTCAATGGAGACAAAATGATCAACTTAACACGGAAGGGAAGAGCCTTCTATGGTACGAACGTGTGGTTTCTACACAAATAGCCACAGATCCAGGGCATCCTGGAGTCACTGTAGAAATTCAGTGAGGTAGGAACGGAGAGTACGTGCATAAAAGGGATTGATGGAGATGGTGTAAGATCAGTGAGACTGGGAAAGAACTAAGCCTTGTACTTTATGACACATTCTTTATCTACTAATGAGTGATCAGTAATGACAGTTACAAAAGCAGAGGGGATATAATTGGTTTTACATTTTGAAAAAAATCATTCTAGTTTTTAATGAAATAAATTAATCAAAATCTAATCTTTTATAAACCACTAATTTGCACACATTTTGCTGTATTTCATTTTTCTATTATTCTCTTTTCAGAAATTCAAACATAAATGTTTCATTCTAAATTTGTTTTTTTAAAAGAACTGTTGTGACTTGCCATTTGATTAGTTTCCTTTTCGAGCAACAAACGTCACATATTTTCATCTTCAGAGTATGAAGCTTGACTCAAACACGAAGAACCACATGTACTTTTCTGAGGACAGAACTGGCTTTACATGATGCTGCTTTGACATTTGATAACTGCCACTTCTTTTCTCTTTTGGCTGTTACTAATATTTGAAACATTTTGCAGATTTTTCTCTTTGTAATAACATCCTGTCCTTCCACTAGTTTCAGTACTGAGATCTGCATATGTGACTCCTACTGAAGACAGTGTCAGTCTGGGAACAACTCCAAGAACATCCATAGCAGAGTATGTTGTGGGTTGTTGAGTCAACTCCACACAGTCTTTGAACGTGGTTGAATTATACTGTTCTTGAAATTTACTGACTGAAAATACCAATATGCCTAAAACTTTACTGAAAATAATGCTATACTTTACTATTCACCACAAATAAGATGTTAAGAGATATATTCTTAATCTTTTTCTCCATATTACATCTTCATCCATTTGGAATTTTTATTTACAAGCATATCTTAAGATAAGTCAGTAAATGGTTTTTTTAAAATCCTATTTAATATTTATTACCTGGCTGAGGCTTAAGCACCTGTCAAAATCCATGTAAACTATATTTTCAGGCTCTGAAGATGACTGACGAATTCTTCATGTTCTCCATTCTACCTGTATTTTTATCAATAATCGTATAAAACCAAACACTGCTTTACTGAGGAGACGTCGACTTTTTGAGATATATTTCTTTTATTTTAAAAGAATTGTGTTTTTTCGTCATTCAAGCCCGGAGTGATCAGTACATTTGAACTCCCAGTATGCTTTAACTAAGGGGACAGATGTTGAGTAGCATGGAGTTTATAAGGTCAATAATAGGAAAAATATGGAATTATATTTGTTGAAATAAGTCTGTGCATTAAAAATTAATACATCATTAATAGATATTATTTATTATTGGATAGTATATATGGTGATCATACATTTAGGTAGATGAATGATTTCTAGGTAGTAAAACAGAAAGAACACTTGACAATTTAAAACATTTCTCCTCTGTGTTCTGGCAGGAAAAAAAAGCACACTACACTTAAGAAATAGATATGTTTCCTATTTTATTTCCATCAAATATTAGTTTTTACATTAATATTCAGCCAAGAGTATTAAAATACCATTTTCTAGTTTGTGTGATTTTTTAGAATTATGTTTTACAGTAAGCTACTTTAATAAAATCAGCACTGAACCATTTTCTCAATCTGAAAGCAACGCAAAGTCAGTTATTTTAACAGATAACTCATAAATAATGAGCATTTGGAATAGGAAAATGAACTAAGTTAAAAATCTCTTTAGTCTTACAGATCTTTTTCATACATTCTCCTGTCATCTTCCAGGTTTGCTCCTTAGAGAAATGCTTTTCCATGTTAAAATTATTGAAAATGCTCCTCTTTCCACATTACAGGATGATAAACTAAATATCAGAAAGTAATTTTCCTTTGTACCACAGTATAATTTTCTACATACCATACTTGTCATTCTGATTTGAGTAAACTTAGCTGGAATCCAGGCATGGGCAAAGCAGAATGAATGGAAACAATCCCACTGTCAAGAGGCATGTCTTTAACTTGAATAATCTTTCACAGAATCTGGCACCAAAGAACCACCTAGGATAAGGATTCCCCCAAAGTTATCGCATTTTTACTTACTAGTGTTGGAAAATGTGGGAGGGTTGTGTTGAAGCTATGCATAAAAATTGAGGAAGAAGGAAAGAGAAACATTGACCGTTCTTGCAAATTTTGGGACACAGTTAGGTTTTTAATAGATTTAAAACCCTATAGGCAAAGACTATTTGGATAAAACCCCTTAATCTACAAAACAGTGTAGGCTCTGTCACTATATCTGAGATAAATTTATCAGTCTCTTTGATTATTTTGATAGTAAGAACAAGAGAGTCAAAAGTATATTTTTTACTATCATCTGATTCTGATACACACACAGATACACACACATAGACACACTCATGCTACACACACATATAAATAAGCATATAAAACATACAAATGTACATGAAACATGCTCACACACATACACAAATTAATAAGCTCTTTCAAAATGATATAGATTCTCATATCATGTTATATTTTAAAACATCCTTTTTATAAATTTTATAACAAATTGTTTATAAAAGTTATGTCAAAAACCAATAATATATTGTGTTGTATAGATAAAATGATACAACAAGAAGCAGAAAGAAATGTGTTTGTTGTGCAATAAAATTTCTTATTATTAAAAAAGTAAATATTGAATTTTTGGACTAAGTGCATTTGATACCTATCCTCCTCAAGTGATTTAGATTATTCTCTCTCTCTCTTTCTCTCTCTCTCTCTGTCTGTCTCTCTCTCTCTGTCTGTCTCTCTCTCTCTCTCACACGCACACACACACACACACACACACACACACACACACATCTTCTCACATACGTATATAAGTTTATATATAAAGATGTGTGAATGTTGAGAATAAAAAAGCATAGTAAAACTAACTAAAAATTTAACACTATTGTAACTGGTTGAATTGTAGTATGATCGTTCGTATTAACTGTTGTAACTGGTTGAATTGTAGTATGATCTTTTGTACTATTCATGCAGCATTAATCTTTTTTTGACACACTATATAAATTATATAAAAACTACAAACATTGGAAATGTACTTCTATGTAGTCTATATTTCAAGGCAGAAATTATACTTGAAATTTCCAAATTATCTTAAACAAGTAAGAGTAGAGACAGTGTTTATATAATGTAGTATGAGACGTGCAATGCACAGTGGGATGTTAGAGCTGAAAGGGAAAATGTACACATCATGCCTCTATACCTATTCCAGAAGCTATTTTCATTGATAAGCACTTGCAAGTGAAAACTTAGTTTCTTCCAAGGGAGTCAAACTATTCTTAAGGGGAGGGTTATACACCCAGCAGGAGAAGGAGAACGAAAAAGACGCCCAAAGGCATCTTTGGATATTCCTTGTCTCATAATGTGTCAGGGCTTTTTCTTTCAACCTTTCTTTTGTTAACAAAAAATGTGCTGCATATTTTTATTTTATTTGTTTTTACACTTCGGGTTCTTTGTACATATAATGGCTTCTTTGGTATTTTTTTGCGTGCTTGTTTGTTTGTATTATGGGATTTTTGAGTGTAGGAACAAGTAGGTCTCTATAAATTTCTGTTTCTTCTGCTTTTCCTTGTGTGCCTTCCTGCTGTTTGCTTCTTCGTTTGCTTCCATTGTTCTATTCCATTTTTTGTTTTATATTATTGTATTTTATCTTATTATTATTTCTTAGATGCCTAATGTTTTCTAATGAGAGATGAGGGACGGCAGTGAGAGGGAGCAGAAGTGGATTTGGATGAGAAGGGAAGCAGAGAAGAAATATGAGAAGAGGGAGGGGAAACCATAATCAGGAAATATTTCATTGAAAATTCCATTTTAACAAAAGAAACATTTCCTATTCTTTCTTTTAAAAAGTAGATATTATACACAAGAAAATTAAAGCTCAAGGTTGTATAGTTAATTATACTCTGCAGCAAAAACAAGGGTCACGGAGTCTACAATTGGTGATCCCAAAGAAACTAAGTAAGAAGGTGAACCAAAGGAAAAGCATATAGTTGTCCTCTTGGCTATGGGAAGTAGACAAAATTGCCGGGGAGAAAATTGAGATCTTGGGGGTGGGGTGGGATGGGGGTAAGGGGAGATGGGGAGAGAAAAGGGAGAAGGGGAGAATGGGGGAAACTTGGGGAAAAAGGAGGATTGGGATAAAGGAAGGTTGGATAGGGGAGCACGGAAGCACAATTCTTAGTTAAGGGAGCCACCTTAGGGTTGGCAAGAGACTTGAACCTAGAGTGGCTCCCAGATGCCCAAGCCGAGGTCCCCAGTTAGTTCCTTGGGCAGCTGAGGATAGGGAACCTGAAATGACCCTATCCTAGAGCAATACTGACGAATATCTTGCATATCATCATAGAACCTTCATCTGGTGATGGATGGAGACAGAGACAGAGACCCACACTGGAGCACTGGACTGAGCTCCCAAGGTCCCAATGAGGAGCAGAAGGAGGGAGAACATGAGCAAAGAAGTCGGGAACACGAGGGGAGCACCCACCCACTGAGACAGTGCAGCTGATCTATTGGGAGCTCACCAAGGCCAGCTGGACTGTGATCGAAAAAGCATGGGATAAAACTGGACTCTCTGAGCCTGGCGAACAATGAGGGCTGATGAGGACCCAAGGACAATGGCACGGGGTTTTGAACCTACGTAATGTGCTGGCTTTGTGGGAGCCTAGCCAGTTTGGATGTTCACCTTCCTAGAAATGGACGGAGATGGGAGGACCTAGGACTTACCACAGGGCAGGGAACCCTGACTGCTCTTTGGGCTGGAGAGGGAGGGGGAGAGAAGTGGGGGGAGGGGGAGAAGGGTGGGAGGAGGGGGAGAAGGGTGGGAGGAGGGGGAGGGAAATGGGAGGCTGGGAGGAGGAGGAAATTTGTTTTTGTTTTTTTTTCCTTTTCTCAATAAAAAAAATTAAATTCTTCTTGGTATGATTTCAATGTTTCAGCCTTGCCTAGATAAATTTTTATTATGCTGATAGTACATGTATATTACTTCATAGAAAATTTCAGATCATTGTCACTGGTATCTTGCAAATATTTGACTGCTAGTTAATATGTCTTTTCACAAGGTTTTAAAGGAACTTTCAAAATGTCTCAGAAAAAAAAATTACAAAGCTTAAGGGAAGCATGGTGATAGTTGCTCTTAAAATGAAAGAGACTTAATTAGCCTAAATTGTGATTAACAGTAGTAATGCAAAAGCTGTTTAAATTCCAATAATGCTTATTTAAAGAGATGTGGAAAACAGTAAGTTTCACTAAAGGAACATTGTTACAAAATTGCAGTATTCTTTAATGTATCACAAAATGGCATTTTCAGGTTTAATACTGATTAAGAAATTCAGACAATTAAAAAGGGTTGTGAAGATTAATATTTCATTTGAAAGATATACATTATTGTTGATGGTAGTATTGTTCAAGGGTATGGAGAAAAGGTTAAAATTATACACACACACATATAAATATAGTATTGCTATTAAAATTCTGGATGGTATTTGTGTATATTTATGTGCTAATACTATTTAAGACACTGTTTTTTATGAGATGTGTCATATCTAGAGGAAGACACAGCACAGTAGGTAAAGTACTTACACAAAGCGCATCCCTGTGAACCCCCCTCCCCACAAAAGCCACACAAGGTTTCTCACATTTGTCACCCTAATGCTGGGGAGACAGAGACAGGCAATTGGGGCTACATAGCCAGCCTTCCTCCTGTGCTACAGAGCTCAAAGAGAAAGTGTCTCAAAAAACAAGGTGTCTTGTCTGCTGAATCGCTCTTGAGCTTGTACTGTAATCTACAGACACACACACACACACACACACACACACACACACACAACTCACACACACACACACAACTCACACACTAATCAATCTTATGGGGAGATCGGGGAATCAGCTAATTATTGTACTTGCAATACATATTTCACTTATTCCCGTATATTCAAAACTTGAATATAAAGTTAAATATTAAAGGCAGATCTTTGTGATTTGTGGAAATGAGACCTCTCAGGTGGCATTCATTTCGTGGGAGCTGCTTAATATACTGGTTACATTCCTCTGTGTTTTGTTAGCTCTGTGACTCTGAAACCAGCCTATAAATTCAGCAGCGACTGACTGAGGCTCATTGGCTCACAGGGATGTGGAGCTATTTCCTGAGAAGTGCATCAAAGAGTAGACGGGGTGCATCTGGTTTGAAGTCTTTTAATTAACTAATTTATTTTTTAAAAACACTGAACTAAACAATTAAAAGAACATTTTCATAATTTCTAATTAATGGCCATTTCACTATTACTGAGAAAATATGGTATCGGTTTTAGTAACCAGCATTGGAATACTAATACTGCTATGCTGAAAGACAGAAGAAATTTATTGGGTGAGTAATTAAAAATTCCTAACGACTTACAGCTATATCCGTAAATCAGTGTCTTGTTTAATCCACATTAGAGAAAGTTCTTCTTGCAGGATTTGGGAAATAAGAAAGATACACAGAGCTGGAGATGTGGGGGGGAGTGAGATACTGTAGAACACTCAGCCGACATGGCCTGTCTTCATGACCCTGCTTTCAAAACTCGGTATTCTGTGCAAAAGAAGAGGAGGCAAGATTGTTAAGAACTGGAAGGGATGGATGATGTCATGCAGATACAGCTGAAGTAATGCAATATGAATTCACAGAGACTGTGGCAGCAAGCACAAGACCTGCAAAGGTTCAAATTGCGGAGGCCTAAAAACGCAGGCCCATTTCTACCTTGTCTGATGGCCAGAGAGTTTGTAGACTAATAGGCTTAATTATACCTTTTAACTCATGAGGTGGTTGTCTGGCTGTTTTGAAGTTAAGATAGCTCAGTGCCATCCTGACAGAGGGTCAGGGTATGCGGATGTGCTTCTTCTCCTTTCCTTTGTAAATATGAGTTCACCTAGGGAAGGGTGGTCTTCAGTATATGTGACCTAGAGTACGTGATTTGGGACACCTGGCTACCTATACAAAAGAATGCTAATGATTGGATGTCTCAGAGTTGACTGTGTGAGTAATCCCTAAAATTTCCTCCCAGTACTGTCTTATGGGTTCTGTCTTGTTATTCTTTGCGTATCCGTGTCCTTTACTCATATTTCCTTAATTCCCATGCTCTTACCCTTATAAGAGATGATTTTGTTGAGGCCAATCCTCAACATATGGCATCCAATGTGGGGGCTGACCAGTGAATATCAAATTGTTCAAAAGGGTAGCCACGCATACAAGGGAGAAAGCGAAAAACCCCACATAAAAATTGCACCAGAGGTGGAGAGGTAAGTAGTGTGCACTCAGAATTAGATAGTAGATAACAAAAAAAGGAAAGAGAAAGGTGAGGAAAAAAATCGGGAGTAAAACTATAAATATTTGTAGATATAAGACAAGAAAATAATATTTAATTATCTGTGCGATTGCTTAAATGTATTTTAATAGATAACAAACTAAAATAAAACAAAGACAAAGACAAAAGTATTTAGAGTTTATAAATATTATATTTCCACCTATGTGCTGATGGTATATCTGCTGTCATGTTCAGGCTGCTTTGGGTCTCGAGGAGACAAAAATGAGACCTTACATTTCTGTGCAAGAGGTGATGCTTTGTTCACCAAACCGCAACCTCTATCGCTGCTAAACTGGTAAAAAAAAAAATATTAACATTTATCTTAGCAATGGCCTAGGTTACTGCAGAGATTGTGACAATCCACACACATGCGCTGTCGCCAGCTAAGTCTAACCCATGTTGTGCAATGGAACCAAAAAAGCCAAAAGACAACATAATAAAGACCAAAAAAAAAAAAAAAAGATTTAAAGGGCTATCTATACCTCCCACAATCAACATTCAAAGCCAGTCAATAAAAATGTCTGAAGGCTATTTGGCCCATGAGCCAAAAAAAAAAAAAAAAAAAAAAACCTATATAAATAATTCTATGGTGTTTAACAAAGGAGAAGAACCAAATATTCTCCTAATTTTAATTTTATAATTACAAAGTTTAAAATAAAAACCAGACAGAGTCCCACCACTGAGAGAGGGAGGTGGACATAGACTTCTTACCCCTTCACAAGAAGGGATATGTAAAAGTGGTATACTGTCAAAAGGAAAATTATTTTTCTTCAATAGAGTCTTATTGGGTGTCTCAACTACACACTGGGGCATGTCTCTTGTCTAGAAGTAGTTGGACTCCTGTTTTCTTCACATTACATTAGTTTTTATTTTATTAGCTTCCTATGTTTTTATATTTTTCTTATTGACAAAAGTAATTTTGCTCACACATACATGTACATACAAACACACAGTTTCTAGTAGCAATTTCTAGTAAAGTTTAAACTGTTAATGTATTTTTTTTCCTCTGGAACCTGTTATTTAGTCCTGGAATAACCATGCATTACATGGACCAGAATGGTATGGAAGGGAGGGGGAATATAAGTAGGGGAGGAAAATAAACTTGCTTTTCTTCAAGTATATACTCTACTTTAGAATCAGACTTACTTAAACTTTTAATTCAATGCTATGGACTTTCTAGACATCTGAAGCCATGCTTTTGTTCAACTGTACAAAGCTCTGATCACATTGCAGGATGTCTATCATATTACAGTATCTCACTTCTCAGATCTCTAACTTGGTTTATACAATCTTTTTTTTTTTTTCACCAAAAAGTCTGCCACAAAAGAAAGCTTAAATCATGTAAGGCTGGGTTCATTGCTCCTCCTGGATCTATTAAAGCCTGAAAAGGCTCTGGACTGCTCCAATCCTCAATCATCACTTTCTGGTTTTCCTTTATAGTTCACATATTCTATATGTGCTTCACAGCCACTGCATGATATGCTATTTCTTAATGGTTTGTTGATTTTTTCATATAAGTTGTGATCAATTCCCTGAATACATCCAGAGGAATAGTTGGACAGAGATCTAAACTTTCTTTTAGTTCACACAGGAAACATAGCAGAACAGACGAGAAAGATTGCGTGTTTTATTATTACATTCAAATAGAACTTATCTGGCTCTTCTCTCAATGCACATTTTCAGCAGCCCACCTTTCATGGAAAATGATATTATGCCCTCAATTAGTTCTATCCAACTCACTTTGTCAGTCTCTTCTTCTATAACTTACAGTTGATTATCTTAAGGTTACATTTCTATGATTTTTATTTGATTTATCCATATTCTCCTATAAGTGGCTACTCCATTCCTTTAATTATTTTCTACTCTTTAAGAGTAATGTAAATGATTGCACATTTAAGCATTCCACTGCTGTTTGTGTTGCTTAGGCATGTGTTTAAAAAAATTTCTTCTTCGAGGGGCTTTATGATTGTCTTATTTTTGACTCTTTTATCAGTTCTTGTCTTTTAATGTTTATTTATTAATTGCACTATGGAAAACTTCATATTCATGATTCTGATCACAACACAGTGTGAACAGAATGAGATTCTTCAAATATTGAACAGAGACCAAATATAGCTAAGACTCCCAAAGGATGTTGAGAATAATGAATTCTTGCACACCATTGGGAATGTAAATTGGAACAGCGGAAATGAAAAACAGTATGGGGGACTTCAGCACCTTTCATTTGCACTATACAAAAGAATTCATTCTTAGGCTCAGAGTCTTGAAGGGGAAGATATGTAGACAGTAGAGTGATTTTGGAGAACACCAGCTTCACTTGATTAAATTGGTTGTAGGGTTGGTAGTAGAAGGTCAATAAGTGCCGGGCGGTGGTGGCGCACGCCTTTAATCCCAGCACTCGGGAGGCAGAGGCAGGCGGATCTCTGTGAGTTCAAGGCCAGCCTGGTCTACAAGAGCTAGTTCCAAGACAGGCACCAAAAACTACAGAGAAACCCTGTCTCGAAAATAAAAAAAGAAGAAGAAGAAGAAGAAGAAGAAGAAGAAGAAGAAGAAGAAGAAGAAGAAGAAGAAGTTCAATAAGTCAGATAAAAACTGAATGGGGTATTATGGATTTAGCTTCATATCAGCATACATTGTTCAACAGAGACATCCATGATCGCTGACGGTTTAACACTTATAACAACCTTATAAGCTATTTGTTGTTGGTGTTTGGCTTTGTTTATTTCTAGACAGGGTCTTTCTGTATAGCCCTGGCTGTACTGGAACGCTCTTTGTAGACTAGATTGTCCTGAACTCAGAGATCTGCCTCCCTCTTCCTCCTTAGTGCTGGGATTCAAAGAGCATGCAACCACTGCAGGCTTAACTTCATAAGTTATATCACTCATGTTGAGTATATCTTTAAAAATCAGGGATCATTATGATTTAGTCTAGTTTGTGTTTATCTACTTCACAAATAAATGACAATGATAATGATAAGAATAATAACTTCTGTTTCATTTGATGGATTAACCTTTAAAGTCTTATATTCCATTTATAGAGAAATTAGGAAATTATCTCATTTTTTCCTTACACTAGGCATGATGAACAAAATCTCCCTAAACCATTACAGTGAATAGCCTCATAAAAATATGATTGACAATTGTCCTTGGTAGAAAAGTACTACTCTTAGCTAAGCTTGATTACTTTTTACACAAGCAATTGCTAAATCCAAGACGTATTATAATTTTGCTCTATTCTAAATGAACTACTCATGAATTATTAAAAGAATGGAAAGCACTTAAAGATAAAAATGGTTAAACACTTACCATATTCCAATAGCCACCTTATCCTGGACTGCCTAAGTGAATAGACTTACTGTCACATTTTAATATATTCATTTTCTATTTTCTTTAAGGAAGTAATTTTTAACAGCAGATGTTGAGTCCAGAAACTGGGACACTTTCTTGAAATTGTTCAGTATTGGGGTTCATGGAGAGTATTTCCTTTAAAAACCCTGGTTGGGTTTGAGAACTATCTATTCCTATAACTAACTCTGAAACAGACTTGAGACCCATTGACTTAGAACAATGGTTCTCAGCTTTCATATTGCTGAGTGCCTTTAAAACAGTTCCACATGTTGTGGTGACCCTAACTATAAAGTTATTTTCTTTGCTACTGTAACTTTGCTACTGTTATGAACCATAATATAAATATCTGATATGCAGGATATCTGATACATGACTCCTGTGAGAGGGTCGTTCGATCCCCAAAGAGATAGAGACCCACAGATTAAGACTTGCTGCTCTGTAGCTTTCTTATGTTTTTACTTAGTTTTGTTTTGTTTCACTTAATTCTTTGTTGGGTCACATGCCTGTGATAATTCTAAAATCCTTTTGCTTTGAAGTTTTGATGTATTTCTTCATGCCTTGCTTGCTCTCATTTGGATTTGAGGATGTTTGAAAGGTAGAAATCATATTAACTCCTTATTGTATATTCAACACTTGCCAATCACTGAACTGGATCACAATTTTTGAGCTTCAAAGGATGTATTGAATGGATGTCTATGACAGCTCATTGGTAAAGAACAATGTAAGTGCTGATGCAGTCTTATATACTGCTTCAGGGAAAGATATCTTTAGGTAGATAGGCACTTGATTTTACTTGTGATGCATTTGATTTTTAACTTATTTAAATTTGTCACACAGAAATCAGGACAACAGCCTTATCATTTATTCTTTATGTAGCATTAAGATATTGTCATTATTTCGAATCTTTCCTTACTCAGAAAGAGTTAATAGGCATTCAGGTAAATCGCTCACTTTTCCCTCTCAATTAACTGCTATTATTAGAAAAATAATTTCTGAAAGAGACAAGTTGATAAGCTTTATACTCTCATCTATTCTCAGAATAACTGCAAAGTAATTGAAGATCAACAATCTTTAAAGATGGCTTCCATAAAATAATAATCCTAAACAGAGAACACTCTTTGATGCCTCTCAAAGAATTGCCACAAATGCTTACTCTTGGTCTTGTCCAAGTGGAAAAGGACTCTGAGGATCAGAACAGTTAAAAAGTAATGATGACTTTCTTAGTATGAGTGATTGATGAAGGGGTAGAATCAAAACTATAAATCTATCTCCTTATTGCATATTTTGTTTTTCTTTTTCAGGAACTGACAATCCACCTCTTACTGCTGCGTTAGATATGCATAAGTCTCAAGACATTAGACCAAAATAATAAATAAAAGGTGAGTTACAGGAAATCAGCATATCTATGGTGTTCTCTGTTATGCTTCCATGCCTTATAAAAAATAATATAAAAATTGAAAAAGTAATCTGAAAGCAATACAATATAACATTCTTGTGCACCTAGGGCATGTAGTCTTTGTTTACTGAGGTATGAAGGATAAAATGAAATACAGATTTTAGGTGATGATATCCCTTACAATATCTTATCAAGAGTAGGTAATCTGTATGACTCACTGGTTGAGCTCCAGGTTGAAGTCAGTAAGATAATTATTAAAAAACAGATGTATTCAATATCAACTCAAAAGTACCATTATTGCAATGTGCTTTTAGAGGTCTGTAAATTGTGGAGTGACAGAGATAAACTACTTTGTTTAACATTGGTATCAACAGGCATTGTTATCTATCTCAAAAACAAAACAAAACAATATATGCGCTTTAAATTTTAGAGCAAAACACAGTACATATGAAGGACCCAAAAGGCTGGTCCTATAAAGAATAGTGGACTCTACACATGAATCTGAATCGTTAGTAGTACACGCCATTGAGATCGTTCAGGAAGTAGAGAATTTTATACCAACCTGATAATCTGAGTTTAATTCTCAGATTATCAGGTTGGTATAAAATTCTTCTACTCATTACCTGCAAAGAGTATTTAGCAAATTTAGCTGAAGTTAGCCAAACATTTGCTATACTGAATACTACTTAGATGTTCTTTTTCAGAGTTAAATGATTTCCATGCATCTTTCAGTTACAACATATCATGGTCCTAGCTTTTTCTACATAGAAAGAGTAGAGCTTAATGTCAGTAATAACAGGAAGAGTCTCTTGGCTCTGATATCGCAAAAGGCCTTAGACTAATGCCGGAGTTGAGAACCATTACTTTCTTTTCGACATGTTCTTCAA
This sequence comes from Microtus oregoni, assembly GCF_018167655.1. Taxonomy (NCBI): domain Eukaryota; kingdom Metazoa; phylum Chordata; class Mammalia; order Rodentia; family Cricetidae; genus Microtus; species Microtus oregoni. Next base: position 25,357,550 of record NW_024543060.1, read on the forward strand.
AGCTCACAGAATTGGAGGAAAACTTCATTAGACTCACAAGTGCAAAGTTAAAGAGTAAGGACAGATGATTTAAAGATGACCCAATAGATTGTGGTCCTTACCTGCGCCTCCAAAGTGTAGTGAGAGAAAGAATGCATGAAGATTACTTTTGCTTCTAGTGGAGTAGATAACCTAGTTCAGAATGATGGATATATAACTGTGATTCAGAAGTAAAACAAATTAGCCTTCAAACTCCCAACAAACCCAAAACAGCTGAATTAAACCACTTTAATTACATGTATCAAGTAAAATTTACCTGGCCCTTCCAATCTTTTTGTTATAGAAGTTCAGAGGTAGGGTAGGTAAGAAAGAATAAAGCTATCAGATTGCTCCTTCTCTCAGGCACTGGTCAAAACAGATTCAGTCACAGAAGAAAAGATTTGCCTAATGAAGTTAGAAAATTTGAATATCTGTAGAAGTGGAGGTTTTAGTTACTGTGTTTGATTGCTTTAGGGATTAAAAAGACTAGAGAATTGATTATATGTTTTAAACCACTTAAAGGAGAAAAATGCAGCATTTCTGAGTGAACTGAATAGTGATGAAAAAAGTAATCAAGATTGTTCTTAAAGGGCTACTACTTTATAGTCTGAATTCTTTTTTTTGTTTGTTTGTTTTTCTAGACAGGGTTTCTCTGTAGCTTTTTGGTGCCTGTCCTGGAACTAGCTCTTGTAGACCAGGCTGGCCTCGAACTCACAGACATCTGCCTGCCTCTGCCTCCCGAGTGCTGGGATTAAAGGCATGTGCCACCACCGCCCGGCTATAGTCTGAATTTTTGCATTGTATTATAATCACATGCTGGTGTGGGAGATCCTTCTGTTCATGTTCAGGTTTCATTGGATAATAAATAAAGAAACTGCCCTGGCCTGTAGATAGGGCAGAACTTAGGTAGGTGGGGAAGATGGAACTGAATTCTGGGAGGAAGAAAGCAGAGTCATGGAGATGCCATGGATCCACCGCCAGAGTAAGACATGCTGCTGAAACTTAGCCGGTAAGCCCCTGCCACGTGGTGATACACACATTAATAGAAATGGGTTAAACTAAGAAATAAGAGTTAGCCAATAAGAAGTTAGAGCTAACGGGCCAAGCAGTGATTTATTTATTTATTTATTTTAGTTTTTCGAGACAGGGTTTCTCTGTAGCTTTGGAGCCTGTCCTGGCACTAGCTCTTGTAGAACAAGCTGGCCTCGAACTCACAGAGATCTGCCTGCCTCTGCCTCCCTAGTGCTGGGATTAAAGGCGTGCGCCACCACCGCCCGGCTCCAAACAGTGATTTAATTAATACAGTTTCTGTGTGGTTATTTTGGGGCTAAGCTAGCCATGGAACCAGGATGAACAAACAGGCCTACCTCCTACAACATGTTATATGTGTTGAACATTAACATATGAATATAGTTTAGGGACTTGTAAATTATAAAATATATGTGGCATTTTCTCATATTTTGGCGAGGTTTCTTCCTTTATCTTGAGTGCTGCTATGAGCCATAGGATCATTCAGTCTCATTGCATAAGGACAGCCCACCAGATCCAGTAAGGGAAAGCACAAGTTTCTTATTAGCACTTGGCTTAACCATAAAAAGTACATGATGATCTTGCAGAGTACTAGAGTTTAGGTTTTAGCATCCACAGCTAGTGGCTCATAAGCACAGGAAATATTATCTCCAGGGGATTCAAAGCACACTTCTAGTGTCTTTGGACACCTTCACATACATAAATATAGATACACACACATATACAGAAATTATTTTTTAATTAATAATTTTTAGTTTGTTTAACAATATATGGGGTACCCAATGTTAATCTAGATTTCAAACTTGCATGAATGTTTTAATTAAAATTGGTTTTAATTATATCTTTATTAAAATTTTGATTCAATGTATTTTGATGATTTCTTCTTTCATCAGCTACTGCCAGATACTTTCTATCTCCCTTCCCACTTGATTTTATGGTCTCTCTATATCTCTAGGTAAAAATGAAAGCAAAATAAAACAAAAAATCCCAAAATTAAAAACAGAACCAACAAACAAGACAAAAAATTCTAAAACCAAACCAAACAAAACAAAAATACTACAAAATAACCATAAAGTTTGTTTTGGTCAATTTTAACTGGCTTAGTGGATTGCCCTTCATTAAGTATTTTTTTATTTAATCCATTAGTTCTGTTCTCCATATTGTGTCACACTCTTCTGCTATCTTTGTTTTCCTTTGTGTTTATTTGAAGTTCAGAATCTTATGCCAAGTTTGGCAAAAACTCCTAAAATGAAGTCAAAACAAGGATATTGGGAATATATTTTTAAGAACTCCGAAGTTTCTGTTTTATCTTCATTTTCTATCAGGGACAAGTAATTTTTCTTTACCTTTTTCAAGCTATTATTTATGTGTAGAAAATTTACAAAACATCTGGCAGAGATGAAGCCATAAGTTGAAAATACAGTCTACCTAATATACGTGGCCTAGTTTTTGCCCAATAAATGACATATATGAATATGGAGTGCTTCATAAAAACTGCTTCCAATGATGTACCAATAGGCTCACATAGCAGAAGTCAAAAGTAGAATTAAAATAGATATAAACTGTAAAAAATGAAAGATTCCACACATATATCCATGTTTCCATATTATTGAACATATGTTCCTTTGCAGTGTATCCCTTTTTACACTATATATGAGAAAATTTATAAAAAGTTATGTCATTCATCCTTTCATAAAAATATTCTAGCAACATTCTCAATTAATATCATTTAATTTTAAAACTATCTCCTCCTGTCACTCTTCACCACTCCTTTAATGTTTCCATATAGACTTTGATTAAAGATACCTCACGTTGGCTTCATAAATATACAGCTTTAAAAATTTTTTACATCAATATTTGAATGAAAACCTTTTCTTAAAAGAGGAAGCACTACAATACAGAATGTTTAGAATTCTACTAGGGAATGCAATTGCTAAGATTTAAAGAGAATGCACACCTTTTTAAAGATTTGTTTTTACTTTTGTGTATGTGAATGTCATGTTTATGAAAGTTCCCAAGGAAGTCCAAAGGCAGCATCAAATCTTCCTGGTTCTGGAGATACAGGTGACTGTAGCATTCACATGTGGGGACTGGAACCTGAACTCTGGTTCTCTGGAAACTCAGCAAGATAATTTAACCACTGAAATATGTGTGCATACTGAGTACTTATTTCTTTATCACTGATAGTTCCCCGCTGTAGACATGAGAGCTCTTGGAGCTTCCTAATTCAGTCATATGTTATTGTCATCTTCTGCATTATGACATGATTTTCATTTCATAATCACCTTTTATCTTACATATTATCATCTTCCATATGTGAACTCTGATTGCATGGCTGGAAGAATATGTTCCTTTCTATGTGTGATCTATTCTTGTAGTTTTTAGAAAATGTGTTTATATATATATATATATATATATATATATATATATATCACTAAGTTAACAGAAATTTTAAATACAGCTTATAAAAATATCACTGTTAAAGTTGTGGTTGTTTTATTACAGTTTTTAGCTCCTTTTTATCACTTGATTTTGAAAATCTTTTTCTAAGAATTAAACTGATCTGGGAAATTATTCTTCACTGCACAGGCATCAGATGCAATTAGAATGGGAGGGGCCAAGGAAAAGTAACTCTTCCTTGGAACTTTAGTGAGTCATGTTCAGGGGAAATGCTTAGGAAAAACAATAAATTAAAATGAGTAAAAGGAACAATTCCCAATTTTGTGAGGAACCACCATAGTGATTTTGTGACTGTACAGTTTGCCTTATTCCTCTTCCTCCACATCCTCACCGTCCTGAGCTGTCACTTGTGATTTTGATGTTAGAAATTCTTTCAGGTGTAAGATTGATGTGGGATTTTCCTCTGAATATTGTGATTACCATTAATGAATAAAGAACTGCTTTGAGACTTTAGCAGAACAGGACAGAGCGAAGCAGAGGTAGGTGGGGAGGACAGGACTGATTGCTGGGAAAAGAACGGCAAAGTCAGAGAGAGGTCATGTAGCCCCACCAGAGAGAGAGGCCGGTTGGAATTTTGCCAGTAAGACACAGCCACTTGGCAATACATAGATTACTAGCAAAGGGTTAAATTAAAATGTAAGAGTTAGCCAATAAGAAGTTAGAGTGAATGGGTCAAGCAGTTTCTGTGTGGTTGTTTTAGTTCTGAACTGATAGGATGAACAAGCAGCCCCCTCCTTGCTTTTAAATTGGTGCTACTGAGTTGCTGGGAACCAACAAGCTGTCTCCTCCTACAAATTGGTGCCCCAATATGGTGGACTAAACCTGTTAAACCTGAGAAAGCTTGAAAAGGAATCCTAGACACAAAAGCACAGAGTTAAGCATGGTTTAGTAGCAACATTTTCTTGGGTAGGCTCTGTTTTCTAGAAGCAAGCAGAGACATAGCTCTTTTAGGAGAGGTTTTCTTGATTTAGTGGTAGCAGAAAAAAAACACACCATTTTGAAATGCCGGCTTTCTGGGGCATGCTGCTAGCATGACCTCTGACTCTCGCAAAGTGCTATGGCTTCCTTAGTGGCAATATTGACCAGGAGTGTGCCTAGAGATGGGGCATTGTGTTTGGTGTTGAGCAGCTTACCATGCTAGACTGGGTGGGGCAAGCAGGAATGCCATGTTACTCCTAGCAATAACACAGCTGAAGTTTTAAAGAAGCAGTTAAGATTTTAAGAAGCACTCCTGTACAGTAAATAAATATAGATACACAATAGGATAGATTCAGAGAGATATAGACCTCTAAACGGGTTATAGTTTTGGATAAATGTACATAGGCTTGAAAGAGAGAAGAAAAAGAATATAGACAGTTATAAAAAGAAGTAAGTGGTATTTTAAAAAAAGGTAAAGTCATAAAAGAGACAGAATACAGATAGTAATAGATTAAAAGGAGTTAATAAGCCAAGTAAAGATGGAGAATACACAGAGAGTCTTAATTATGTATACTATTGTGTCTTCTTTGAATTTTTTGACTGTGGAAGAGCTAAGTATGGAGAGACATTTCATTGTATGGACTGCTAAGCTAAACCAACATGTATGTTTTAAAGATTTCTTGACTTCAAAGTTTGAGTCTAAGGATATGTCGCTGTGGAAAAGAGGTTCCTCTTTTGTTTCCACAGAGGATGAGAACCTGTGGATTCCTTCCAGGCTAATGGGATTTGATAGACCATGACCCCTTGAGAGGTCACCATGAACAACCTCAAAAAATTGCTTCACCCAATAAATAGCAGGAAGAAGTTTGGACAAAACTATGCCCATTTTCCCAAATATTGTTTATAATTTTTTTTTTACGTTTAAAGGGAGATATGCTATAGAGATGGATATTTTGCACTGGTATGAATCTTGGTTTATTGATACAGGTTATAGGTCAATTTTGTTATATGTATATTTATGCTCTTGATTTAGGTATTGTGTTTGTGCATTCATTCAAATGTAATGTAAAATTAAGAAACATAAGTTAATAAATAATCATCTCTAATAGTCAAGTGTGTGGTCATGTTAGTTAGATTTTCTAGATGTACAGAGATGTATTTCAGATAGATAGACATTCTTAAAACCTTTCAAAGACTACAGAAGATGGAATCACAGAGTCATTTCATATTTCATTTTCCTGTTGGCAAAGAATGTTGAACATCACTTTCAATGTTTCTTGACCATTTGAGATTTCTCTGTTGAGATTTCCCTATTTAGATCAGTATCTAATTTTAATTGGATTATTTGGTTTGTTGATGTCTAGTTTCTTGATTTCTTTCTTTATTTTGGATAGTAGCCTTCTGTTAAATGTGGAGGTGATGAAAATATTTCCCCATTCTGTTGTTTTCCATTTTGTTCTATTGACAATGTCATTGGCCTTATAGAAGCTTTTCCATTTCATGAAGTTCTATTTACTAACTACAATCTTAGTTTGTGCTCTATTGGTGTTTTGTTCAAGCAGTACCAATAATTCAGACTATATATATCCTAATTTCTCTCTTATCAGGTTCAGTGTATTTATTTTATATTGAGGTTTTTAATCCACTTTGGACTTGAGTTTTGTGCAAGGTAATGAATATAGTTCAACTAGCATTCCTATACATCCTGAAACCCAGTTAGACCAGCACAATTTCTTGAAGATTATTTCTCTTTTTTCATTGTGTATTTGTTTTTTTTTTAATAGAAAATAAGGTATCCACATTTGAGTGGAATTGCTTCTAGGTCTTTAATTTTATTTCATTGATCAACTTGTCTACATTTATGGCAATACCATACAGTTTTTATTACTGTAACTGTGTAGTACAACTTGAAATCAGGGATGGTGATACTTCCAGATGTTCTTTTATTGAATAAAGATTGTTTTAACTATCTTGTGTTTTTTGTCTGAATAGATAAAGTATTTAAATTACATATTTATATTTTAAAAGTTATTTTAAAGAAAATCTGAGTATTGTTTTATTTAAGGATGAACAAAAAGGACAGATTTTTCATACCATTCCCACTTTGAATTACTGGATTTTAGAAATTTTCTCTATTTAAGTATTGATTATAATATACTTTTAAATTTAACTTTATTTATAACAATAAGGAGAAAAATCAAAGCATAGAAATGTGTTCAAATCAGAAACTGTCAGCTGATGTCATGTTACTAAAGCACATTTCATTTAGAATGACTTTCATTTACATACACCATCCATTTTTACTATTTTAAAAGTCATTATATTTTGTTATTATTAAGATTGTTTTCTAAATTCTACATGAAGGAAACATTAAATTGGAATTTTTGTAGTTACAAATTATATATTTGTGAATGAGTAAAATATCCATTCAAAATAATATTTAGATAATAGTTTTTATTCAAGGTAAATTACATCTTTTTCTATTTATGTTTTTAGAAGACCTCTTATTATATATTATAACACAACAAATTGCAGGCATTAAACTGATAGAAAATGAAACTTTAATTAAAATACAAGGTAGATAAATGAAGCAAAAAATACTGCTCATATAGTTTTAAAAATATTTTTATACAGGGTTCAAGAGCACAATTTTCTCAAATGTCGAATTTTTCAAGCACAACGTGGTAGTCTAGCTATAGGAAGATAAGTTTAGACTAATATTAAATTTGCAAGGCTATTAATATGAATATTTTCGGTATGTAGTTTGCATGAAAATTTATTCTTTTCTGCTCAGGTGACCACAGTTATAGCAGTTTACCTCTGGTTTATTAAGACCCTGAAGCTCTCAATCTTTTGCAGGACTGTGCTGATTTATCACTGAATTTAATGCTGATGTAGAATAAACATAGTGATAAGAATACTGTTAACAACCACGTTTATAAGTCACCTCCTGTTTTGTTTTATTTCATTGCCAAGTAGTAGGCTAAGCTATCAGCTATTTGGGCATATATAGTTTAACATTCAATAACTGTCATGGTCTCAAATTTTCATGTATGATTATGGAATTTACTATTAACTATATTCTCTCTATCCATATTTAGTAATTTTTGAAGTAAATATTTTAGGTAAAAAAGAAAATATTAGGAAAGCAGACTCTCTCATATTGGTTACATTCAAGATTGTGAAAACTGCTGAATGAGTGACGGGATGCTATAACACTGAGAGACCTGGGATTTTGTTTGGTACCCTAAATTTTCAAGTGCTCGGGCAGTTACACACATATACTCTGTTGGAATGTATCTATAAATTGCATATGGTACGATACAGCTGACGTTTTAAGAAGGATTTTTTGACATCCACAGAAGGATGGCATTTCACTTAGTGTGGTACATGGATGAGCACATATTTCTCCACTGTCACACATCCTGAGTTCAGTGTCTATATGATCTAGTACACGTTTTTTTTTTCAATTATTTCTCTTTTCATTTACTCCTTCTCAATGGCTGCCAATGTAACTTGTGGTTCCTCTGATTTCTAGTCAAGTCAAATGCAATTCTTGATCTGCAGTTCATAGTAGAATATAATGTTGTCACAAATGTGAGTTCTGAGTTTCTAGTAAGTTACTTATTTTGATGCAATAATAAGTTATATTCTATGCCTGGACCTCTCTTTTATATGTGTGTGTGCATGTGGGCTTGTGAGTGTGTGTAGTATGTGTGTTAGATAAAACGTTTTTCCTCCTGTTTAATGCTAACTGTTCACAAGCTACTCCTCTTCCTCTGCTCCATATGTTATTTCATTTCTGAGTCCAGATTACAGAAGGAGAAGCTCCCATCTGGGATTGCCGTTTGCATGGCATACAAAAGAGGAAGAGGCTTGGCAGAACCACACAATGGCTCCCCAAGCCTCGACATGGATGAAGATCATTCATTTTCACTTGTCAGAGCAAGTCACATGGCTCGACACTACATTAATTAAGCATGGCTTTTCACATGTCCAGTAGAAGTTGCAGCCAGCGACATCACAAAGAACTAGCAATGCATTATTACTTCACATGATGGTACATATTTATTTAAGAATAAATATTTGTTAATCATGCATACTTTAGATGCTGGAGCTTTAATTCATTTTCCATTAAATATCTGTGTATCCCAGGTAAAGAATTTTCAGTGTATCAGACAGATAAATTTAAAAACAACTCTGTAAAAGAAGATGCAGATTATGTTCAGAATCTCCAAAAGAACTACAAGGGAAATGAACTTTAAACAGTATAATAGAAGACATTTGCCAAAAGCAAGCAATGAATCTAAGCATTAAGGTAAATCAAGGAAAATAACACAAGGTGTGCATAGAGGACGATATCAGTTGCTCATGTTATTTATGTCAGGTTAATGAGAATTAGACTTTAAAACTAGAAATATTATACTAGTTTCACCTGCTTTTACTCACCCTGTGTTTACTTTCATGGGAGATGACAGTTTTCTTCACTCTTTAGATTCTCATTCCTTGTCCAGGCACAAAGAACTTTATTCATTTTTCTCAAATTACACATTACTTGGTTCCTATTCTAAACTCTATGAGTTTTCCTTTACTTATTATGTAAACAGGCTGTTGATCTACCCTCTGAGTTTCCTTCTTTTTCATACATATCTTTTGTCTTAGAAGTTATTACTCTTGGTTTTGTATTCTGTATTTTCATTTCATCAACTCTAGTCCACTTTATTTCTAGAAGACTCCATATCATTCATGATGCAAAATTAAGTATTTATGCCTCAAAAGTTGTACTTGGAATAGGATAAAATAAAATATTTGGAATATTTTATGTCATATTTATTGCTACTCTCACTAAGATAGGAATTATTATTTTACAGACAAAATAATAAATTTCCTTCTCACTTACAGATCTATTGTCTGGATGTGAAAGTATAAGCCAGTTACCTAACCATGAAGTTTTATAACTCAACAAAAATGACCAACTGAACAGTTTGTAGTTACTTTAACATGGATGAGGCTGAAGGTGAGGACATTGAATGATAATCAACTTCAGTTTTAAAGAGTAACATCTTGCCAGGCTACATTTTGTGTTTCAATGTGAGTTTTCTGTTCTGAGTTCATTTGTTTTAATTGAAAAAGGTCACCATGTCAATAGCTGGACTTTCATAAAGCTGCCCTTGTTGATAATTGATCTCTCTCAATGGTCACTAGACAATGTATTAAATGAACACATAGAATTTTTTAAATTTATTTATATTGTTGTTGTTAAGATGCAGAGTGTATGGAATTATTCATTAAGTCTAACTTTTCCCTCTTCCAATTTTATGAGTGGTACGGAAGAGGCTTTAGTACTAGCTCACCAGCGAGTCGGAAAATACAAAATCTGACCTTCATCCTAATGTGATCCGCATGTGCTGTCATCATTCATGATATGACATAACAGCTGTTTGATAACTGACTGCAATCAATCTTTTGCACTTGCATGATTCAGCAGGCTGATTGCTTTGGGGTATTTTGATCAAAGAGAACTGATTGCATTCTGGGAACTGATAGGAAATGGTTGGCTTATGCTGTATCACTTTTTGGGATTCAGGCAGAATTGCTAATGATGCAAAATAATGTATATTCAAGCCTTATTTAAATATATGCATTCTTAAAAAATATATTCTAAAAGAAAATTAAAATTGAAGGATTTGGTATTAGCTACTTACCATAAACTGTTTAGCCTGCAAGGGGCTCATACCTATTAACATGCACTCATATTACTGAGGCAGGAGGATAGTGAGTTAGATGCTAACTTGGGCTACATAGTATGTTCCGTGTCTGACTAACAAAATAAGATTCTTTGGGGGAAAAAAAGGGGAAAAAGAAAAAAAATCTGTAATGTATAAGCTAGGAGATGAAGTTCAAAGAATAAAATAATGTCTTTTTACACACCTATTTAGATTCAAATATTGGCTCTGTTAAGCACATATTAAAATTGAATAACAGTAGGAAATAATGTTTCCTAAGACATGAAATTACAGCAAAGATTTGTATGGTATTGTTTGAGTTCATTTAATTTTCTTTGCCTTTGGCTCTAGAGAGAATAATGTAGAGTAGTATGACACTCTCACATTTAATTATGCCCTTGATAAATGTTTTGTGCACTTGGAAAATAGAAATACAGATATCAAAATAACAAGTTTGCATTAATGACAGTACCAATGAAAACTTTTTGGTCAGTGACCACCCATAAAGTAAGATTGTGGTCTAGACAGGTACTTACTCATAGCTAAGACAGATGGATGTCTCAAAGCCTCCAAGATCCATTTCTACCCAGGTCCAATCATAGATACCTTGAGCAGTCCACTATGTGGTGCCATAAATATACCAAAATTGATCTTAAATTTGAATCAATAGACCAAGATACATACCAATGGAAATCTTTATAACATATCCACCTTTAAATGTAAAGAAATATTTATAAACAATATTTGGGATTATGGGCATAGTTTTTCTCTAAACTGCTTCCTGCTTTTTGTTGGGTGAGGCATTTTGGGGGGTATTCATGGTGACCTTTCAGGGTGTCTTGCTTCTTCAAACCACATTCACCTGGAATGAATCCATAGGTTCTCATGTTCTGTAGAAACAAAAGCAGAACCTCTTTTCTAAAGGAACAAATCCTTAGACCCAAATTTTGAAGTCAAGTTACCCTTAAAATATATATGTTGGTTAGCTTAGCAGACCATACAATGAAATGTCTCTCTGTAGTTAGCTCCTTCACAGTCAAAAAATTCATTCAAAACACATTGATATACATAACCCAGACTCTCAGTGTATATTCTATATCTATGTTGCTTATTTTCCTTTATTCCTATTATCTATGACTGTCTGTACTGTCTCTTTAAAGACTTTGTTTAAATGATTTGCTTCTTTTCATAACTCTCTAATGTTTTTTTTCTTCTCACTCCCAAGCCTACATACATTTTTAAAATATACTATATCTCATTTAGAGGTTTTTTTGTCTCTGAATCTGTCTTTATTGAGTATCTGTAATTATTTCTTTTTACCAAGAGCATCTTTTAAAAAAATGCTTAGCAGGCATGGCTTGGATAACCTGCACGGTCCTACCTGTTGGCTCCACCTAGTCCAAGATGGTGGAGGAATGTTAGCTGCCTCTGAGAGCCATGGATATTGCCCCATTTTCAGCCACACAATGGGCCTATGTTTCCATTAAGCAAGTTGTAGCACTCTACTCACCAACCCCATTTAAATGCTCTGTAGCCATACTTCCCACTGTCATTTTTTAAGGAAGTCACAAATTTTTACTGCTAAAGCTGAGTCAGGAACACTCCTAAAGGATTCACCTCTCTTCTTTCTATCATAAAACTGCAGAAAGCTGTATTAAAGTCTGTTATTGTGTCTAGAATTACTTTCCAAGATCTTTCAGGGTTTATGTGAATTCATCTGACATACATTGACACACCAATTTTTTTGGTGGAGTCTGTTGGTTCCTGGCTGCTCTGATCCAAAATATTTACTCAGAAGCTATATTGTTTGTAATACTGTTTGGCCAATAGCTTGAGCATATTTTAGATAACTCTTACATCTTTGATTAGCCCATTTTTATTATTTTATATTTTACCATGTGGTTCATGGCATACTGGCAAGGTTCAAGCTGGCAGGTTGCATCTTTCTCTTCTGGTGGCTACATGACATCTCCTTTCTCCATCCTTCATGTTCCCAGCATTCAATTTAGTTTTCCCTGCCTAGCTCTGTTCCCTATTAGGCTAAGCCAATTTTCTTTATTTATTAATGCTATTTACCTACATACAGTGGGAAATCCACATCAACCCTATGAATGCTCTTATCAATAAATTTTGTTCATTGACAATTTCACACATGTATATCATTGCCTTCCTCTATCATATCTTGTCTTCCACCCCAGTCAGGTTTCCCTCTATGATGTGTATTCTTGGTTGTCAACTTGATTACATCTGGAATAAACTGTAAACCAGAAATAAAGTGTACATTGGTGACAGATATATATATATATATATATATATATATATATATATATATATGTTTGGTTTGGTTTGAGGTGGGTGACTTCATTTCTCATCTGGATACCTTTGATTCAGATCTTGAGGGAATACACATCTTTAGCCTTTTCGCTATTTCTGTTAAAAGTATATATAAGGATATGGAAGAAGGAAGATTGTGTTCTTTGCCTGCTTGCCCTCTTCCTAATTCTTTAGGATTTTAGGATATACCTAGGACCAGCTAGACATTCAACCTTGTGGACTGAGCTACTACTAGATTCTTAGACTTTCTCTTCACAGCCAGTCTTTGCTGGATTATCTGTTATGCAGCCTTTAATTTATTTTTATAAATCCTCTGTGTGTGTATACATATACATATGTGTTACACCATGTATATATACTGTGTTGACTGTGTTAACACTGTGTAACACATATGTATATATGCATATATTCATTCAATAAATTCTAAAACTCTAGAGAACCCTGACTAATACACCCCTTCTTGGTTCCTCCAAATCTCCTTCCCATATTAATAATTGTTTTTCCCCACTCAGTTTTGTAAGCACTTTCTATGTAAACATTGATTCAAAACTACCCTTTGGAGTCTGACAGGATCCCTTGTGATTACTAAATACTAATACTCCCTGTTTGCTAGTAGTTTCAGAATAAGTGTTAGGGTACCATGAGCCTCTCTTCCATCCACAGCTACTGCAGGCATGGAGAGTTTCTGTAGACCAAGGGCTAATAACCAAAGCTCCTTTGAATGTGTGATTACCTGTACCATGTGATGCTTAGACGACAAACATTATAGCTCTTTTCCTTGTCTCCTGTCACTACAACTGTCTCATCTTTGTTTTTCTGCCATGTTAGCCTTAAGATAGTATGGTAGTGCCTTCTTTAGAGCTACACCATCAGCCAGTCCTATTTTGGGTTTTCTTAGCTCTCCTTGTTTATTTATTTATTTATGTTCACCTATAAAACTTCAAGAATGCATTAAAGATGTTAATATAAAGATAGGTAGATTTGCATGCATAAGCTTTGTCATTAATACAAATGAAAGTTATTACATTTGTTGATTAAGACTATTATAAAAACATTGGGAGGCAGTGATAATTTGTTATGATAGTCATTGTTATATTTTAAGGAGATATTTTATATCTCCTTTCTGTGCTTTAATTATTTATTTATCATTGGGTGAAGCATGTTTTGAGAACATACAGCACGTATTTTATTCCTCTGTATTCCATTATAATTCTATCCCTGTACTGCATTCCATATACCATAAACAGGTATGAATTATGTGGAATTTTACTTAAAAGTCTACTCACTAGTTCATAAGTTTCTCTCAAAATACATGTGGACAAACTGGATTTTGTATTCTTTCAAGCCACTGGAAATAGTTTATTAAAATATTTTAATCTCATTTTGGAAATTTAATAATTACCTGAGAAAAGTAATATTTTTCTTTAATTCATTTTATCACGCAATGAAATTAGTAAATTTGACTATATTTTACATGAAGAAACAAATTTGTTTAACTACAATTGTCCACATTTTTAGAAAGTTAAGCATTCCTCAGCTGTTAGAGAAGAGACTGGGACCTCCCCTGATTCATTCCAATGGCACTAAGATGAATAAAGAGGTGAGGGAGAGGTGGGAAACACAGAGCAGTGAAGCAGTTGTTTGTAGTTGTGTTCTTAAATTAATATTTTTATTTTTTAAAGAGTTTCCTTTTGGGGGTGCTACAAGGTGAAGGGTGGATATAGAAAAACCAGGAAATTAGTGGAATTGGAGTGCATGGTGTAAAATTCCCAAATAATCCACACATTTATTATTATTTTTAATCATAATTAAACAAAAGTGACTGCATACTCAAAATTCAAGCCAGTAGAACTTTGGAAGATGTCATATTGATAGTCATAAATTATTGTGCTTTTTCCATTTTATTGACTAGGAATTCTATCACCATTTACCCGTTAGTACTACAACAAATTTTCTCCGAAGGATACCTGCAGTTAGTTTCTCTTTATTTCTCAGGTCCAGGCTGATTTCTGTTACCAAATATCAAATTTCAATGTTAAAACTGTTCTGGGAATGTTGTAACTTTTATTGTAATATGACTCAGGAGATGTTTTAGAGAAGAAACAAAAAATATTTTCCTTCCCTATCAGTGTAAATTAAATAGTGTCAGTATGTTCTCTGGAAAGCAAAGGCAAGGGTTAATTTATTTGTACTTAGTTTAACCTCTTCAGGCTGTTATCACTAGAACTGGCTAATCACAAACTGTTATGAACTATTAAATTCTCATTAGTGGTGCCTCTATGTTACAGCCATGTGGCACAAGTCATCATTTAGTAGTAAATATTAAAGAATATTTATGAAAAAAAGAGAAAGACATGCCTGCATTATTCAGGAGAAAATACAAGGTTAGAACTTAATTGGTATCAAAAGCAGGTCAGGGACTAATTATGATTTCAGTTCATTGTAACTTTACCTTCTCAACTCGAGAGCTCTAATTGTTTCTGGCAATGCCATGGATAGGAGCATAAAGTGTTTTCAGAAATGTGAGCAGCTCAGAAGCATTGTTAAACTCTGGCTGTCTATACAATTAATAATTTAGTGTAATTTTATCTGCAGTGGTTTTCAGAAGAGTTTGTTATGAGATAAGGTAATATTAATCTATCTGCAAGGGACAGTCTATATAAAAGAATCAAACGTATGTATCAATCAATTCTAATTTGGAAGTCTATATATGAACTGAAGTGTGACATTCCACTTATTAATGATTTAATTTCTGTTTTTTATGCCATTCATACTTTAAAGAATAAAACAATAAGGATAACAGCACAAATTGGTCCCATTGCAAAGCTCTCTCAAGTTTTATGTAAAAAGTTGTTTCTAACTCAGTATATCATGACAGGCTTCATAAGACTAGCACAATTCCTTGTGAATTTTTATATTTATATATTAAAATTTTTAAAAAGAACAGATAATTGTATTGTATTACTAAAACTGTCAATAGCATAGGTCAACATTAAATAGCCTTTTGCTCTACTTATGAACTAGCTTAATTTTGTTAGCTGTCTTTCCTATTTTTAGTCCTATAGAAACTATTTGCTTGGACTTCTAAAACAAAACTAATTTATTACTTTTAAGTTTGACATTTGTCTTTTATTTCCTTGAAAATCTTCGTTTAAATTTTTGCTCATGCCTAGTTCATATGTGAATGGATCATATCGCTAACTTATTCTGTGAAGGGGTCATAATTATTACAAATTATATATATTACTATAACTTATATATAGTAATATAAACATATATACTCATCTATGCTTAAATAGATATTCAGTAACTGAAAAATTGGAACAAATATTGAAGAATTTAAAGCTGTGGTTAAAGTAAATTTTCAGAATTTTTATTAGCATCACAACTGTTTTGGGAAAGGATGGAATTCCAAAACTGTTTAGACATTAATTTTAAAAATTTAGATTTGATATTAATTTTTAAACTGTTTTGTGACCATTTGTATAACAATGTATCTAAATATTTTAATCTCATCACAAATAAAGTCTAGTTCACTGGTTTGTGCTAATGATAAAACCAGGGCATTGTTATGAAGGGCCCAATATCAGTATTAAAACATTAAAGTCCTACTAACATCAGAGGAGTCACTTATTTTTCTTGATTCTTTTTCTTCACCATAAAGTATATTGATACAATTCAACTTTGCCAAGAAAACAGCACACAGGAGGCATTCAGCTCATGCATTTATTATTTTTTTATCTTCTTATGTGGAACTTTATAGGAGATATTTGTGAGATCGATAATCATTATGACCCTCAATGCACACTGCTTTTGACAAACACATTATGAAAACTAAATTATGAGCATATATCTAAGAAAACATATAATTTACCTATATCTATTAAATCAAACTGATGAGTGAAATTAAACTTTAAGATTAAATATTACTCTTTCAATTTTTTGACCTATGTCAATATCCTCATTTTGTGAGTGAATTTCTAGTACCTATACTAGAAATTGATACCTTTTTCCTCTCTCAGAGTTCTATAATTTGTAAACATAAACTATTCCATGTCATTTTTGTCATCATACTAAAAATATTCTGACCCCACTTGCCTAAAATCTCAATTTGAAATAGTAATTCCACATATAATCCTTGAATATCCTGGAATCTAAGCATCCCCAGCCCCAGCCCCAGTGCTGTTTGAGCACTGAACAAAGTAGTGAATAGAGCTAAAGGGACTGAGAGGGTCCTTACTCCAACAGGAGGCAGAGAGTTTTATTCTGGAAATGTACAGCTTAACAAATGAAAAACATTAAGAGCAAGGCTATCTAGTAAATACTCCAAACATGTAAACAGATACTCGATATCTGATGGCAAATCTAGGATGTCTGTGTATGCAGTCTTCCAGCATGTTAATTGTATACTAGATGAGCATGTGGAATAATGCATGTTATTCTTCATGTATGTAGTTATAGTAAAAGTTATAGAATCTTAGATTTAGGAAATACAGTAGTAGATTTTACGTTCACCACTGCCCAGTTTCAAATATCACAAAGCCAAATTATTGTGTGAATTTTCCTGGGCTGAAATAAGGAATTCAATGTTGATAGTTCTTTTGCTTATTTATTGATTCCATGTTTTTATATTCTACATGAATATATATGTATTCTTTGAATCATTGTGTCAATTTAGATTGACAGCTTAAGAGCAACTGTGTAGGATGCATGACAGCTGGCTTTCTGGTTACATCCAAATTAACAAATGTATGAATGGCAACCTGTGCTCTGCTCATTGTTAAAATAATAATTAATAATAACACTTTGCTACATCCTATTTCTGATTTGTTCATATATATTTAATATTTAGATGCCTTTGTTTAAAACATACCATTAGAATACACCATAAGGATAAATATGGAGACAAAATCTAAAAACTTATTTTTCTCAAATGTTCTCTCAGGATATTTTTGTATTAAGTACAAAGTGACAGCAGACAGATTTTGTAAGGTAAAAGGGATCAATTTTATCTCTGTCGGTTTACCAGAGGAAACAACAATAACCACCAAGTGGGTTTTAAAAGAATTACAATAATTCCTATTGTTTTTAGTGTTTATGATGTCTTTATCCAAAAATTTTAAAAAGAAATACTCAATCGAGTTGGAATTGCAAATTTCCCAATTGTCTAAGGTGAGAAACAGACAATAATATGATGATCATGCCTCTGTATTTTCTTTCAATAATAAAAAATAATCAATTTTGATTTTGGTTTATATTTGTCTGTTTTCTTTTGAGGTTTTTCATATAATCTTAAGGTATTTTTAAAGGCATAGATTATCAATGATAGACAATACTTATTTAAGGTTGGAGGACCATAAAAGGAATTCCTTCAGGGAACTTTGACTGTTCTAAACTTTAATGATAACATTGTCTTGAGACATTACTGTAGATATAACTAAATGTAAAAATAATATTGTCATGTAATAGAAGACACCTTTTCAAATGTTGCAGATTACAATATTTAATTTACTGGAAATATTAGTAAGAATTCATGTTCATATACACAAGGTGGTTTGAAGGAGGAATGTTAACCTCAGGCTGATATACTTGAATGACTGGTCCACAGCTGATGGTCTCATTTGTAAGAGGATATAAAATTTTCAAACTACGAAGCTCTACAGGAGACTTTATTTCTATGTGAGGGTTTTGAGAGATCCACTTCCTGTCACAATCTGTTTTCTGCTCTGCCTTACATTGTGAGTCTCTTGAGAGCACTTTTCATTTATGTGAGCCCTTGAAGCACTATTTTAATGCATTAATTATCAAACCATCTGATACAATATTGGAATATGTGATTATAATATTTGTATACCAAGGTATCTCTGGTAGTTCATCATAAAATATTGAAGTTACAATTGATTTAATATCCTGTTAATGTTTTTCAAAAATGAAAATATGAGCATATGATTTGTTTTATGTATAAATATTTTTTCTTTATAATAAATGTCAAATATTTGTAAAGTGGTGATAATTAAGAAAAACATCCTATATCTTGTTTTAAGATTAAAAATATTGATGTGGGAGTGTCATATATCAATCGGTTCCTGACTCATGAAAGAGTCTGCAAGACATTCTGCAGGATACAGCAGAAAGTGACTGAACTGTCTTTGGAATTTCCTGCTTGTATCGGCGTGAATAAATGCAGGCAGATATTAAAGAATATATACAACTTTAATGATTAAATAAACTTACAGAACTGAGTTTCCCGCTTAGCACAGGAGGCAGGAAAGAAAGGGCCGAGCTGCCTCCCACAAGCCTGATTTAACCATATGCATTCACCCGAGGCAAACCCGCCCCCTAAAGGGGCTGGCTTAACCCTATACCTGCTTGATGAAAATGTCTACTGGATACTATGGGCCTGAAGGCTGAAGATGGATGCCCCAACGGTACAAAAGAACTTTGGGTGACTGTCCAGGCAGTGAGATGTCTCTGTCATTTCTAGAGTTTTCTTATTTCTTGTTTACTTAGGTAGTATTATATCCTTCTGGAGTCTTTGATGGAGTTGAAGAATGAATCGATAGTTATAGTTTTCCTTAGTTATGATAAAAGATAAAATAGATATAAATATTGTAACTGTAATTCTTGCTTGATAACTGTTTTGTTATATGTTATTTTGCTATGTTAAAGTTAAAGCCTTCCTTTTTTTGTTTAAACAGAAAAAGGGGAAGTGATGTGGGAATGTCATATATTAATCAGTTGATTTCATTGGTTAAGCAATAAAGAAACTGCTTGGCCCTCATAGGTTAAAACATAGGTGGGAGGAGTAAACAGAAGAGAAGGCTGGGGGAAAGAAGCTGAGTCAGGGAGTTGCCATGATTCTCCCACTCCAGGCAGACACAGGTTAATATCATTCCTGGTAAGCCAGCTCTTAGGCTACATAGATTATTAGAAATGGGCTAGTCCAGGTGCGAGAGTTAGCCGAGAAAAGGCTAGATATAATGGGCCAAGCGGTGTTTAAAAGAATACAGTTTCCGTGTAATTATTTCTGGTAA
Organism: Microtus oregoni; assembly: GCF_018167655.1. Lineage (NCBI taxonomy): Eukaryota > Metazoa > Chordata > Mammalia > Rodentia > Cricetidae > Microtus > Microtus oregoni. The sequence continues at coordinate 25,377,069 of NW_024543060.1, forward strand.
AGCTAGCCGTGTGGGCGGCCGGGTGCTGGGGACGCAGCCGTGCCGCTCTTACTACTACAAAATATAAAACAAAGCATCAGTAATCTAAGATTCTAAAACAGTCATTTCTTTTCTTCTTCTTCTTCTTCTTCTTCTTCTTCTTCTTCTTCTTCTTCTTCTTCTTCTTCTCCTCCCCCCCTCCTCCTCCTCCTCCTCTTCCTCCTCCTTCTTCTTTCAAAATAGTTAGTTGGCCTGACCAGAGATGATTGAGTAACGTGCTACATAAGATAATTTTGTTTCAGTCTTATTTCTGAAAAGATTATAGTCAGCTCAGGGAATAAATATAATAATACTTTCTCTACAAAATACGCATGCACAGAATCCATGAGGTTTACATGGTTCTTTTTTATTTCACTGTATTATAATAACATTGATAGCTTACTGTAAAATTCATATTTCCTCAGGGCTAAAACATATTGTTTAACTTTCTTTAGACTTAACCATAGTTCCAGAGATACATTGTAACCATGACAGCAAGACCATATTTGTTTCTTAGAAAGTGTTAGAAATGAAACTTTCTGAATGCCTTTTTAGGACTATAATTTTCCATGTTATGGCTTTAATTGCTTAATTGGTTCTAAATATATTGTTGTTTAAATATATCAAAAATCATGTAAAATTTATTTTTAAAACCTAGAGAATTGACATTTCAAAAATGTCAAATATTTCAAAAATTTTCTTACTATAAAATAACAAATATCCTCCCATAGTTTCACAGATGGAGTGTGGAGACGGAAATACAAGATTCTTGGCTCACAAATAAAGAATTGTTTACTGTTCACAACAATGAAAGGAGAGAGGACTTTTATCATTTTCCAAAACTGCAATTCCCATAGAACAAGAAGAAAACAACAAAGGACACAAGGACATGAATTCTTTGTGCTACAAACAAATAACGATGAACTCAGGCACTAAATCTAAGCCTGATCTATAATGTAGGGTATTATGCCAAGTAGGACTCCATATAAGTAAACCCAACAGGATATGTGAATATACAAGGAGGTACTTTCTGTGGTAATTGGCTTCCCTGATCAAGATGACTCCATGTAAATTGCCTGTGATCTCCAGAATAAAGTTGATGATGTCAGTAGAAGTTAAAAAGTTTCAGATATGCACAGCTGCTGCTGTAATTCCAAGACTCAAGCACCAAAGGTTTTTATGTGTGGACAGAGAGCTGAGTGTCCTAGCTAAAAGGAGAGGGAATATTTTGATACATTGGAACCTTCACGTGTTTGGAGAATGCTTACTGACACTGGCAAAATGGGGTCATCTGAGTTTACAAATTTAAGTTAATCTTGCAGGCAGTACTCATACAGATACCTAGAAATATTGCTTTGGAAGATATTTGGGAATACTTTGGCAGGCCAAGCTGACTCATAAAATTGTGTATCAAAGTAATATTATTGATATTACTCTGAATAATGAATGTGACCTTCCTGTACTTTGGGAAAAAGGAAAATTTATCTTCCAAAGCCTTTTGGTTTTTTGAGTAAAGATTTATTTTCCAATTTATTAATATGTTTTAGTATGTCTGTGTGAGTGCTACACACCTGTGTGTAAGTGCTTGTGTGTGTAAGTGCTTGTGTGTGTAAGTTATTGTGCAGGACTGGGTATCAAATTCCCTGGAGCTGAAATTATAGAATGTTGTGAGCTGCCAGACAGACATTGTTGCTGGTAAACAAAGTTGGTGCTCTGAAAAGCTGGGAATGTTGACAGTGGTTTCTGTCTGCCCTTGTCCCACAGCTGTTCGGTACCAAAGAAACATACAGAGTTCTACATTAAGTATAAAACATTTGACCTCTTAGCTCAGGTTTCTTATTAACTCTTACATCTTAAATTAGCCCATCATTCTTGTCTGTGTTAGCAACACGGCTTGGTACCTTTTATCAGTGAGGCATTCTCATTTTGCTTCCTCTGAGTATGGATGATGACTGCAGACTGTGTCTTTCCTTTTCCCAGAATTCTCCTGTTTTCATTGTCCCGCCTTTATTTCCTACCTGGTTACTGGACAATCAGCATTTTATTAAAATGTAAGTAACAAATCTTTACAGGGTACAAAACTATTGTCCCACAGCAGGAAATATCCATTTTGTTTTTGCTTTTAACTTCTTTCTTTCCTCTCAAACCCTCCCCAATTTCCCCTTTGTTCCCAACGCCGACCCATTCCTCCTCTATTTCTGTTCAGAAAGAGGCAGGCCTACTGTGGATATCAATAAAATGTGTCATGTCAATTTGCAATAGGACTAAGCTCCACCCCTTGTATCAAGACTGGGCAAAGCAATTCAGTATGAAGAATAGGTTTACAAAAGCAAGCAAAGGAAATCGGGACCACACCTGCTCCCATTGCCAGGTGTTTCACAGAAGACCCTTCTACACAACTGTTCATAGTTTATTTGTAATAGCCAGAACATGGAAATAACCTAAATGCCCCTCAACTGAAGAATGGATAAAGAAAGTGTGGTACAATGTTGTATTACTAGGCTGTTAAAAACAATGGCATCATGAAAGTTGAAGGCAAATGGATGGAACTAGAAAAAGATCATCCTTGTATGAGGCAACTCTGACCCAGAAAGACAAATATGTAATGTACTCACTTATAAGTGGATATAACAGATAAAATATACCATACTACAGTCAGATAACCATACTACAATCCACAAACGCAGACAGGAAATATTCTTAACTGCTGAGTTCTCTCTCCAGCCCATATCTTCTAAGACTTCAAACCAAGACTACCTTTACCTAAGAAAGAGAAATTTTTCTTCCCGTCAGTGTTCTTTGTCTTACAGACATCCATAGGCTGATAATATGAAGCCAAAATGATTAAGTAGGTCCTTACTAAATTATATGCATAAATATACCTAGCCCCAGAAAATTGAATCTCAGAAGTGTATTTCACAAAATAAGTCTGACAAATAAGTGCAAGATAGAAATAAATATCAGTGTTATAGAAAAGTTAATGCTCGTTTATAATGTTTCAACTGATTTACAAAGCATGAACTTCCTTTTAAAGATTCTTAGCTAAAAGACTTAAATCATAAGGATTAGGTAAACAATATAGTAGTTTTAGTCTTTTTCTGGAGTTGAAAAACTGAGTACTGAGTATCTCATTGTTTGTTTAGGCTTAGTGTTATAGAAATAACAAAAAAAATACATTCTTTGAAATTCTTCAGTTTCTTTGGGGAAATATAAGATCTCCATAAACAACTAGAGAAAAGCTGATGAGAGTATAAATTGAAAAGCTGGATGAGTTTAGAATCAATACCCTGTTTTTCTAGTTATAAGCCATTTTAATGTCCATCACTTTGTTTTGTGTGTGTGCCTCATTTATAATACACTATTCTACTGATTTTACAATTTAAAAATCTTATCACTGAAATATCCATGGCTCTTAACAGGTGATGGTGTATTATAAGTAAAATATGATGTGATATTACACTATTAATCATTCCAAATGTTTCATTTTCATTTGGAGAAGAAAATGAAGCTCAAAAAATGTGCAGTTTGTTTCCCAGGACAAGAAACCCAGGCATTGTTCATGTAAAACTTGAGCTTATATTTCTAAGCTCTGTTCTAGCAGGCTGTATTCTAGTTGCAAATGCTTTCTGCCTTGTGACTTAACACACCCCACTCCTCTATGACTGAGGAACTGGAGAGTTTCAAAAGAAGCAGCACTCACTCAGATTGCTTCCCGAGAAGAGGACCATTTGTTTTGTTCCAGGGAACAATTCTTTCCAGAAGTTAAAATCTTAAATGCAATACAAGTAATTGGAAAAAAAAAGCAAAATATTGTTTTTCTCTGTACCTTATGGTATACCGTTTAAAATACATGTTCTTTCGGTACCAATCATGGTTGTTAGTTATTGAAATATTTTTTTTTTGGTTTGTAGTTTGTCTTTTGATTTTAAATTGTGTCACTTACTGAGAGGAGAAAAATTTATTTTCCAAATTTTAGAATTAGGTCTGAAATGACTACAACACATTTTTGATATTCATTGTGTACACATTTCTTCTATTTGCATTTTTTTTTATTATTGATCCTGAACTTTTGTTACTTCTTTTTCTTTTTGTTCATTAACTCTAACTAGGCTGGGTTTTTTTTCACCCACAATTGTTGGGTGATCTATTAGTTTGGCTAACCTCGAATAAAGCACAAACTGGATGGTCTATGATAGACTATAACACAGTTCATCAGTACGAAAATGGATGGATTACTTGAACTCAGCAAGGACATTTGATTGAAACTTTACAAGTCGTTATTGGAAATGACAAATTTTTTGAACTGAAGCATCCCAGTCTAAGGACACCTTGCATTTGCCAGAACCTTATCCTTTTCTTCTTCCTCCTGCAGATGCTCTTAAGGTTTTTCCTTAGGTGTGCATGCAGAGACAGGATTAGCTTGAAAGATAATTCCTCTTTAACATTCATAAGTGGAAACTGAGGCAGTTGTTTCCCTACATTGCCTGCACCTTATGCACAAATTCTACATCATTGCGACGAGGAATTATACAGGTAATGCTTACAAATCTCATATTGCTGGAGATTTTTTTTTTATCTCTGCGACATTAGTGTTCTTCCACAGTAGAATGCCATGGAGAAGTTAATTACAGGCTTCTGCTTAGAGAAACATCTCTGAGTATAAACAAATCAAAGATATACTGTCTATTTTTGGATTTCCTGGGGCCTGATGACTCATTGGAGTGAAGAGGTACATTTCATTTCTCTGCCTTCCCAGGTAACACACAGTGCATTTACTTTTCTAAATAGAAACTAATTGAAATTCTATTTTAGTACCATTAGGAATCTAGATATTTTAACTTTGTGTTTTTTGGTTTTTATATTTTATTTTTAATTTGTTTGTCTAGCTCTTTGTTTTGGTAGAAAAACAGAACTCAATTTATATCATCTGTATACTATGTTTAAAAATACACACTATCTTTCCCTTTACTTTAATCACTCCTTCACAGCCTTGTCTGACGAGAATTCATGGCTTTTTCTATCTCCCAAAAGGTAACAAATATTCTTTGGATGTGTAAACTTCATACAACTATATGGGTTTATTTTAATAATAGAATATGAAATAAAAAGACAACATCCTTGGACTATCTAATTCTAAGTTCAAATATATAAATGCACAGGGCATTTATAAAAAGTCATGGAGCAAATTGTGAAGCATTCAGGGAAATAGAAAGTATGGGTTACCTAGTTATATTAGGTTTTATATTAGTACCATTGCTAGTCTCAAAATCAAACTATTAAAATGACATATTTTCTAATATTAGAAAAGATTTTTCTCAACAGCCATATTTATAGCAATTCCAATATTTATTTATGATTATTATTTATTTTTATTAGAAAAACATTTTACATTCTCAGGAGAGTGTTGAAGTGACTTCTAGAGAAAGGGGCAGTGGCAGTAGGCTCTATATTGTTCTTGGCTTGACCCATTTAAAATCTTTCCTCTTTGGGTTTGGGGAGATGGCTCAGTGGGGAACGTACTTGTGGAAGTATGGGAAACTGGGATCAGACCCCTACCCAGGAGTGGTGATAAGGACCTCTAACCCCAGTGCCACGGACAAGAAGGGCTTTAAGATCCTCAAGAAGTATACAACCAGTGAATCTAGCTGAATCAGTGAGCTTCATGTTCAAACTGTTAAGAGACAATGAGGTCATCCACCTCTGCTTTTATATTCACAGGCATTCCCATAGCACACAGACAATAAGTAATCTATTAATCAGCATCTCTTCTATAAAATACTGCTAGAACAATGCACCTGTTCTCATTACACTATATTTCTCTGAAATAGACCAAGCCAGGCGTGGTGGTATGTGCCTTTAATCCCAACACCCAGGAGGCAGAGACAGGTGGATCTCTGTGAGTTCAAAGCCAGCCTGGACTATGGACTACAGAGTGAATTACAAAACAAACAAACAAACAAACAAAAAACAAGGCAGTTACACAATGAGACCCTGTCTCAAAAAGAAATAAAAGGAAACAAACAAATAAACAAACAAAAGTGGCCAATAGCCACCTGAAGAGGAAAGAGTTTACTTGACTTACACTTGCAGGTCACAATACATCCTTAAGAGAAGTAAGGATAGGAACCAATGAAGAAACCACTGAGGATTTATGCTTTACTGATTCACTCTCAGGCTTGGTTTCTGACACATGTTTGACTTGCTTCCTTACATTGCATAGGTCCACCTCCCTAAGGATAGTGTCATGCACAGTAACTTGGACCTTTCTTATCAATCATCACTCAAGACAGCATTTCTCAGACATTGCCAGTGCCCAATCTAGTCAAATTAAGTCTTCAATTGAGGTTCCCTCTTTCCAGACAACTTTAAGTCATGTCTAGTTCACAATAAAAGCAACCAGGTTAGTAGATATCTTGGATTATTAATAGGAATTTTACCAAGAAATATTTTTTTGATGTTTGTGTGTATATGGTTTCAGTGATGACCATTTTGTACTGAAAGGCCAGTTTGAGGGCTCTTCCCTGAGACAGGCTAATTATATTCCTCTTTCAGTAGTCATTTTTTACCTATAGATCTTCATCTAGAGATACTATACTATGAGGTTGCCTCTCTCTTGTTAGCATGTTTCTTGTTTGTACCATTGTTCCTATCTTTAAAGGCTAATAAATAACAAAACCATACTCAGATGTTTTATTTGTATATTTATGCACAAATATATAGGTAACAATAATAAAGAAAAAGAGTCATTCAACTTGAGTGTGCAGAGGAACATGACAAGGCTTGAAGGAAGGGGACTTTGGAGGAGCTGTTGGATGGAAAGGGAACTGGGAAAGGATATAGTTATATTTTAATTAAAATGTTTAAAAATTTAAAACATGTGTAAATTTTCTTAAATACCAAAAAAAGATTAGTAATGAAATTACAAAATGTTAACCAATGAATTTTTGTTTTGTGTTGTGTTGTGTTTCTTTATTTTTAAGACAGGATTTCTCTTTGTAGCTTTGTAAACTGTCCAAGAACTCACTCTGTAAAACCAGGTTGGCTTCAAACTCAAAGAGATGCACCTGGTCTGCCTCCTAAGTGCTGGTATTGGAGGTACCATCACTGACTGGCTAAGCAGTGAATTTTTAATAACTGAAAGTTATTACTCTGTTTAAAATGTGTCATACTATTTATACAACTACTGGGGAATTGCTTTATAATTTGGAAGTTGGGCCTTATGGTTGAGATTTTTTTTTTCCCATCAACTTGACACTAAGTAGAGCTATCTGGGAAGAGAAATCGCATGTCAGAAAATGTCTCCATCTGTTTGGCCAGTAAGACAGTTTGTGAGCCATTTTCTTCTTTAGAGGCTGATGAAGCATGGTTAATAAAATCTTAGAGAGACAAATTGGGATTCAACCTGAAGGTCAGAAAAGCAAAATAGTCAGTCACTGGCTCTTACCTCGACCTCAGTCCAAAAATGACAATCCTGGCTCCAGGAAACCTCACAATGAGACTGAGACTGAGAGCTGTTTCCTCCTATTTTATAATCCTCTCTAGAGCTGGGATTAATGGCGTGCACTATTAGGATTAAAGGCATGCACTGCCCGGTTTCTATAGCAAACTACTGTGACTACTGGGAATCAAGGTGTGTATTACCATTGCCTTGACTGTAAGACTGACCACTGGGGTTGTTTTACTGTTTGATCTTCAGTCAATCTTTATTAAAATACAAAATCAATGCCACTACAGGTTGATATGGGATGGCCCACTCACTATGGGCAGTTCCACCCCTGGGTAGGTGTTACTGCATAGCCTAGGAAAGCAGGCTGAGCAACCATGTACAATCCAGTGAGCAGCATCACTTCATTTCTTATGCTTCAGTTCCTGCCTCCAGATTCTTTTCTTGCGTTCTGGGTTTGGCTTCACTTGATGATGAACTTTATCCCATAAGCAAAATATATTCTTTTCTTCCCCAAGTTGCTTTTCGTCATTGTGCTTATCACAGAAGACTAACTGGAACAAATAATGAGTTTGTCACATTAAAAAAATCTCACAATTTTGTGCTGGTCTTCAAATGTGCCTTAACCTTCAGTAGCATGCATATATGTGGAACTGCATTTTTGCAGTCACTTCCCTGCTTTTATGAATAGATTCGCTAAACTTGTTTCCATAACCAGATGAGGACGGTTGTCCTGCTTTTGTTATTTTGGGTGCCAACATTAACATTATCTTTTATATATGAGATTTTTTATATATTTTTTATTTCAAAATTCTTGCATTCAAGTGAGAACCTAACAAAATATCATATCTCTCTTAGCATTCTCCCTAGTTACAATTGTTTGAATAATCATCAGTTTTTATTATATTTATTTCTGTACTCTGTGCACACATGTATTACTTCCACAACCTGCAATGGAAGGTTGAGATCAGCTTCCCTGGTGACACTAACCTTCTGCCTTGTTGAGATAGGATCATTCTTGTTTCTGCTGGGCCTAGTACTCTAGCCTAGCTGGCCTGACAACTCCCAAGTGTTTCTCTTGTTTTGCCTGCCTTATCCATATACGAGGTCTAGGATTACAGTTTTTTGGGTCTGTATATATATTTTTTTTTGAATTTTTGAGACAGGGTTTCTCCGTAGCTTTTTTGGTTCCTGTCCTGGAACTAGCTCTTGTAGACCAGGCTGGCCTCGAACTCACAGAGATCTGCCTGCTTCTGCCTCCCGAGTGCTGGGATTAAAGGCGTGTGCCGCCTTTAGAAGGGGATAAGAATTTCATCCTCATTGCTCATATTCCCACTCCTTCCATTCTTCACCTGGACTTTGGGAGCTCAGTCCAGTGCTCGGATGCGGGTCCCTGCCCCTGTTTCTATCAGTTGCTGGATGGAGGTTCTATGGTGATATTTAAGATATTCATCAGTCTGACTATAGGGCAAGGCCAATTCAGGTACCCACTCCTGTATTACTTAGGGTCTTAGCTGGGGTTATCATAGTGGATTCTTGGAAATTTTCCTAAAGCCAAGTTTCTTGCTAGCCCCATAACGTCTCCCTCAATCAAGATATGTATTTCCTTGCTCTCATCTCTGTCCTTCCTCCATCTTGACTATGGGTATACCCACTGAATCATTGTACCTGAGCGAATGGGAGCTCACCATTCCAGCTGGAATGGGATGGAACAAGCATAGGGCCAAACTAGTCCCTCTGAATGTGACTGACAGTTGCTTGGCCTCTAGCAGTGGCACCAGGATTTATCCCTACTGCTTGTACTGGCTTTTTGGGAACCTATTCTCTTTGGATAGATACATTTCTCAGCTTAGACATAGTAGGAAGGGTCTTGGACCTTCTCCAAAGCAGTGTGCCTTATCTCCTCTGAGGAGTGGGAGTGGGGATAAGTGAAGGAAATAGCAGGAGGGGAGAGAGTGAGAACTTGGATTGGTATATAAATGAAAAAAATAGTTTGTTTTCTTTTAAAAAAATAAAAATTAAAACAATTGTTCATGCAAATTTTTGGCAGGTTTAGAGATTAGTCTTCGGCCTAGTGTATGTATGACAGGCAAGTCATCTACATTCCAATTACAGAAGTCTGGATAATAAGCTCTATGTTTATCCAGTTTTCTTTAGCTTGTTCACTTATTTTTCTCCCAACATCTTAAGGCTTTTATCTCTTACTTTCAACTGTATCCATCTGGAATTTATTTTGGAATAATTAATTTTTGGCCTCCTAATCCTAGACTTGAACATAACAAAAATATGTTTAAAACATTCACTATCACACTCACACAAAGAATTTGGTCCTCGTTCTTGCACAGCTTGTACTTTTACTGAATGATCCACCATCTTTTCCCTGGATCATCTTTATGTCAATCAGCTCATTTAAAAACAAAATTTTATTGTTTAATAAAAGTAAGAAAAGAAAGGAAAGAGAAAGGATGTAAAAGAAGAAAAATAACATAAAAGATGAATAAATATAAAGAAAAATCCTACTCTGTGACTTGCAATGAGAAATGGCATTTTCAAAACCTATTATGTGACCATTTGTAAATTGCCTAACTCTCCATAGGGCCCATACTCTGGGACCTGTGTAGGCTCAGAGGTTGTTCTATGAACAATGCTTAGTTCACACTAACGAGAGCATGTTTCTTTATCCAACGGGTTAAACCTTTGCTCAAAAGTGACACAATGAATTGGCCAAAGAAATCTGCAGAGTGAAAATTTTACACAATGTCACATTGTATCAAATGATCTGTGAAGTTATCAAATATAACATTTCCCTTTGATCTCCCTCACCCACAGCTGTCAGTGCTTTGTCAATACTATTCTACTTAATTTTTCTTTTTTGAATACTTATACTGTTTGATCTTCTGTTATAATCACTGGTTTGTTTTCTTTTTATCTAAAAATTGAGTTTAATACTGAAAATTTAAACTTTGAAAAAGTCACACTATAATGTTTTCATACACACACACACACCATCTCACACATATTTAAATAGTCTCACGAGATTGTTTTTATTTAACTTCTTGAGATAGATTCTTACCCCACTGAGTATCAACATACTCATTTTTAATGTGTACAGATCATGATAGATTTCTATTTTTATATATTGTTTGTTATTAATAAGTTCTACATATATTAACATATTATTTTCGTGAACACTTACAAAAACATTTTAAGCTTTGTGATAAGTTCTTAATCAGTGGTTTATTAATTTAAGAGTGCATAAAGATTTTTTTAAAAAGTATGAAGTCTTGCTTAATAGTTATTAAAAGATTTTGCATTATTTCCACCCAATGCAATCTTTTGTCAAACATAGACAAGTGGTAAATGTTTGTTAATATAACAAGGTATATTTTACTTAGTAGTGGGGACTATAAACTCTTATTGCTTACTCTTCAATTTATTAATCTTTTAGATATTTCTCAGTGTATTTAGCAACTCAAACTGTCTTTTCTGGAAAAGTGGGAACTTTCTCACTTTTGGGTTAATGGTATCCTAATAATCATAAGTCGAAGACAGCCAGATTGGCCAAATGTACACCATAAATCAGCATACACTTGAAATCTGGGATTTTTATTCTCAGGAGCCAGGTAGCTTACATTCTACCTGTTTTCACTACATGGCACAGTTTTCGCTACAAGTTTATTCATATGTCTGATATGGCATCAGATCTGAGTACAGAAATTATTGCAGTTTCATTTATGGTGAGATATTTGTAATTTTCTTTCAGACTCTCCTAATATTTGCTTTAAAACTGTGTAGCTATGAACTTTAAAGTGTTACGTGCAGAATTGATTGTTTTATACTATGTAACCTTTATTCTTCATCTCTAGTGACACATTTTGCTTCGATGTCTCCTTTGAAAGGACAGCTATAGAAGAATTTAGTTGCTTATGTTAGATCATTTATGTTAGAAACCTTTTTATCTGTGCCTCCATCCATTTAGACCTGCCTCTTGTAAATAAAATCTAATTAAAGATTTATCCAATCAAACGACTCTATTATCATTGAGAAATTTAATTTGTTTGTATCTGAAGATATTACATATATCTGTTATCAATTGATATCTTTAGCTTAATTTTCACTCTCATTCCATCTTTCTGTGAACTGATAGTTCAACTAAAAGCAAGAAATCTATCTTGCTTTTACAGATACAGAGTCTCCTCAGAGTTTACCCATTCACTCTTTTTTAATTTATTTTTTTTAATTTTGCATACTAGCCCCAGTTTCCCTTCCCTCTTTATTCTCTCCCTCCCCCAACTTACCATCCACTTTTCAGAGGGGCATGAACTGGCTTTTTGGAGCCCTTTTCCAAACATGGGGTACCTTGCTCAGCCTTGAAAGAGGGGGTGGGGCTTGGTCCTGCTTCAACTTACTATTCCATTCACGCTTAAGATTGGTACCCTGTGAGGATATCCTCAATGTTAGAGCATTGCATCTTGTTAGAATAGAGTGCAAATACTTCTTTCATTTGAAGAATCTTTTTGTCTATATCCTTTTGAAATCAGTCTTGAACAGATGATATAAAAACTCAATTATTTTAATTTTATTATGAAATAGTTAAGGCATGGTATCTAAAGAAAAAAAAGATTTTTTTCACATATTCCATTAAGATGAACAACTGCAGAGAAACTTAGCAATTTAACATCGTTCTAAATTCCATTCATACTTAAGACATGTCAATGTTGTGTACCTTAAATTACACTGATTTTGTTCTTGTTTTGCTTTGGTGTTTTAATAATATTTTTGTATTTATTATTGTATGACCAAGTATACTATTATGCTTAACATGACAATTTATCATAAAATCGTTTCTAACCTCCCAGGAAGAAATATTAAGTTATAACAAAGATTCAAATCTTTAAGGAATAGCTTTCATTTAATAATACATTTACAATCTAAATAAAAGAACTTGGATACATGACAATTTATCATAAAATCATTTCTAACCTCCCAGGAAAAAATATTAAGTTATAACAAAGATTCAAATCTTTAAGGAATAGCTTTCATTTAATAATACATTTACAATCTAAATAAAAATATAGCTATGTAAGATAAATTGATGATAATGGACTTCAGGGAGAGCAATACTGGTGATGTGAGCAAAATTACCCTTGTGTGGGAAGAAGGCAAGCAGACCATTGTAGCTCATTAAGTATACGACTTCAAGGCACTAACTGATTCCTTTTATTCCTTTCTAATAGCATGGATCACAATCCCCGCTACAAAATAAAGTGAGTGAAAAGACCTTTGATTCTATCTAACAGATGGTTGACTTCAACATTATTAAAGGGGATATCAGATGGCTTAGCTGGTAATGTGTGGCAGCTCATGCTCAAGGACCTGAGTTTGGATCACCAGTACCCATGTAAAAAGGGAGGTGTGACTGTAGGAGCCAGTAATCATGGCACCGAGAGATTCCACAGGAGTGAAATTTTGGAGGCTCACGTGGCCAGCCAATAGGAACTCCATGTCCACAGAGCTGCCTTTTCTCAAACCATAAAATTGAGCAACAGAAGAAAAGATAACCAATGACAACTCTGACCTCCAAACGCTAGTGCACAATCTGCATGCTTGCACACACAAATATCCACGAAAATGAAGTGTTAATAGAAGAACAGTGTGCATTCTCAAGACGCTTGTCTCATTAAGAGAGAAATGCTTGGCATATAACACAAACTTGACAAATTTTTGCCAAAATAAATGTGACTGAGTAGAAGTGGACCTCATTAGTAGACAATGCCCATTCTTTGTCACAGCTTATTTGTTATAACTGGAATTCTTCAATATATGTTTGGGCATTAATAATGTTTTATCACAAAAATCTATGTATAAAAATTGCTTAAATATTCTTACATAAACTGACTAGATATCTGCTTATATAAAGTACAATGCTAAAACATGTTCATATTTATTTATGAAAACATATTTCCTTTGAAAGTTTATGACAAAGATTGACATTTTAATAGAGCTGAGGGTAAAATTTACTTTCCAGCATAGGAAAAATGTGTTTTACAATTTTATCAACTTTTGGATCCAATTTGGTGCATACTGCCTACCAAAGGTCTTTTCTTTGTCTTCATAATATACATTCTCATAACTCCGGAGTGGAACTCTACTTATCTGTATAGCTGATGTTTATCTGAATTAAATCAAGAAATCTATCCACTACTCGTCTAAAAGTCAAACAAAATGAAACAAAAAAAACCCAGAAAACCAAACAAAACAAAATATAAAAAACCTGTGTGGTGACTAAGCCTAGTCTAGATGGACTCAAAAGGCTGTATATACAACCAACTTACATGGCCTGGAAAATAATACTGAAGGTGTGTGTATTAAGGTATTACTACACACACCTCAAACAATCAGTTGAAAGGAGGCAAATAATGGAAAAAGATTCATGGTCTGAATCTCTGTGAAGGTCATTCATCTTGTAGAACATGACATGTTCCTCCTGATAATATGATTGGTTATGCCAGTTTCCATGAATTTATCCTGTCATATTTTATTTGAGAAAATTCTCTAATAAAACAGTCTTAGGAAAGACATCTTTGATAGGAGAAATAAGAAGTCACCTTGTCATTTGTTTCTCTTACTCTGTGATCTTTCCTGTTTCTTACAGGAAACCTGACATGGTTGTCAAACTGATATTGCAAAGATTACAAGGAGTGGTCTCTTGGGGCTGGGAAATATAAGCACATACTAGTTATGTAGTGTGAGTGAAGCTAAGGGAATTGCTGCTTTTGATCCAATTCCATAAAGGAAGGTAATTGCCAAGTTGCCTGTGTTGTGCTGTTATAGAAATGTCAGTACAGTGTTAAGGTTTTATACAGCCCATGGGTTTTACACTTAAATTGGATCCTGCAAGAATAGAAAAGATTTAAAGTCAACCCTGGAAACAGTCATTTAGTGTGGTAATCAAGCAGAATTTTTCTAAAACCAGCAGTCTGAAAAACACTTCTGTCATTTCCACTTTAGTGACTAACCAATAACTCATAGAAGGAACCTACTAAAATTAAATACATTATACACTTAATGGAATTTTTTTTTCCTGAATATTCTGATGGATGGTGGGTTTTACTCTTCTTGCTGAATTTTACTTTCTCAACACAGGGTATTTGAGATTTTTATGGTCAAGGTAGGAATTACGTACAATGGCCAAGATTGCTTTGTGTTTGACCTAAACATATATTAACCCATTTTCCTTTCTAATGAGAAAACTCATTTATAACTCACACTGTATATGTAAAAACTGTGTCAAAAAGGAGAAATAATTATTAGTAATTGGTGATTAAAACTCAGTACTTGGGCTGATGAACTAGCTCATTGAAGTGCTTCCATGGCATGAGGCTCTGGGCTTAATCTGCAGCATCAGAATAAAATAAACTCAAAGAACAAGTCAGAATTCTGTTTGACCACTACACTTATGCACTGTGTGTATGCATCATGTTAAAATCTGAGGCAATAGGCTAATTCAATATAGTTTATCATTTATTTTATTATAGATTTTCTTAATCAAGGTGCATGGATGTGAGTTGATTTATAAGTATATGGACCTCAGAACCCTAAGCATGGTTTCTTTTAATTCACAACTTTTTGGCTGCTTAAGGAGACACTGCCCCTCCCCCATGTAGCCAGCGGACAATCTGTAGGGTAATGTGATCCTTGAATTAATACACAGCAGTTTCCAAAGAAAAGTGTGTGAAAAAAGTACCATTGCATAGGATCACTCTTTTTTTCTTTTTTTTTTAATCGTTCTCTCTTTCCTAGTTCTTTCCTTCTTTCCTTTCCTTTTTTCCTCTTCTTTTTCTCTGGATCATTTATTTTTAACTTGTAAAGAAAACATATTATATGCCTATAGAAATTAACTCCATATTATTAAGGCATGGTCAACTGAAAGTCTACGGTGATCATAGACAGACTGCATCACCATTGAGCCTTTTGTTCTGTTTACCATAAAAATCTGATTTGTGGGAAAGGGTCATTCATTTGAATGAAGCATAGTATAATGACTATAGGGATAAAAATAATTTTTAATTTTAACATTATGTGTATTTCTGTGAAAACCTTGAGAGTTGGCAAACAGTAAAGATCAGGGCAGAGTTTACAGCAAACTGCAGCAATTATGAGAACTTTGAAAATTCTACAGTGCTCAAGAACCTGAATGAAAAGCCCCAGGGGAAGTCTGAGCACAGGTCTTTTTCAAATTCTCAGCTGACTGATTTACAGAGCATTGGGGATCACTCTGAAACTATTTAGATGAACAATACTTAATTACATCATTCAAGCAGTGCTGCATTCAAGTGTAATTTTACTTAATTTATTCTGACAGACTCACAATTCCTTCATTCATTATTCATTAACTATGCATTTATAGAATACCTGCTGACAGGTGAGTGGTATGTATAATGTTGACAATTTCTGATAAATGTTTTAGTTTTATCCTCCAAAACCTTGGAGACGTAAAAGTAAAATGATTATTCTATTTGGCTTCAATTATTCACAGATTGTTGCATAAGTACTTATGAGAGAAAAACAATATCCTTTTAATTCTTTGTGGTTTGATATATTTGATTTTTTTCTCTCTCAATGACTCTGAAGATGCTTTTTCTTATAACTTTCTTTGTTCATTTTATCCAACTGTCAAACACTTAGCATACTTTTGTAATGCTCTCTAAATAGCTAAATTCAAGTGGAGTGGAATCTTAACTTAGGTAATTCTATTCTCTTCAATTGCCTAACCGCCAAATCTATTTACGTACTTGCTAGACTTCAGAAATCCTACTATAACTATCTGGTAAATAGCTTGTAAATTATATCCCAGATTGAAAATTGTAAAAGAGCTTAACTGTGTTCTAAACATCAATACACAAAAATCAATTGGGCTTCTTTTCATGGACAATGAATAATATAACAGAGAAATTAATAAGGCAATTCCCAGTATATAATACTAAAGTGATGAACTATTTCAGTCTTAATTTAAAAATAAGTTTAAAAAACTATACACTTCCTAAAATAAATATTTTGGAATAAAGGAAGGTACAAATAAATGAAAAGACATCATGTATTCAGAATCCAAATGTGGTGATTTAAAGACTACCATTTACTTAGAGCCAACTGAATTCTTTGCAGAAATTAACTACTAGAAGCAGTATAAAAATTTAAAGGATCTAAAGTAGTCAATCTTTAAAAAGATCACAGTTCTACAAATCATACTTCTGTATTTGAAATCATACTCTAAATCACAGTTGTTCAATCAATAATTTATGAGACTCAGGTTGTCTGTGGATACATGCAACCAGACATGGGAACTTTTCTTAGTGAAGCTTTTTTTATTAAATAACTATATAATTCTAGCTGTAGATAATAACGGTATATCATTATGAATCAGATAATAAACATATGCAGTCTCTTTGTATGTACCACATGAGTTTTGTGGTGGTGTGTGATCAGTCACAAATAGTCAAACTGACACCATCAGATATTAAAAAGCACTTTGACCAAAGAAACACAGCAATTATCAGTAATTTTTTAACCCAACATTGCAAATACAGGCTTTTAAAGTTGTTTAGAGGATAACTAAGTGTACCATATGTGTGCCCTATTTTGCCTATATATCCACACACATATAGATTAATATATCATAAAGTGTTAGATAATAATAGTAATTGATGATGCAATAGAGAGATACATAGTATTACGTTCTTATAACATTTGTAACGTATAGCCTATCTTAAGTTTGTTTCTTTTTGCTATGATAAAACACACTGACCAAAACGACTTAAAGGGATTAATAGATTAGTTTATAGTCTGCTCCAAGTTACAGTCCAATGTTATAAAAAAAAATAAAGGCGATGAGAAGTTGAAGCAGCCAGTCACACCCACAGTCAATATTAGTACTAATGAATCTCATTTTCCCCACTTTTATAAAGTTCAGAGTCATCCTTCTAGGGAATGATGCCACTAACTGGTATGGGACAATGGTCTGTATTCTGTCAATGATATTTTAAATAAATGCTGATTGGCCCGTAGCCAGGCAAGAAGTAAAGGCAGGACAACCAGACAGGAAGTAGAGGTTGGTCAATAAGAACAGGAGAATTCTGGGAAGAAGCAAGGCCTATTCTGAAGTTCTGACCCAGCCACAAAGAAAGCAGGATGTAACTGCCTCACCAAAAAAGGTACCAAGCCACATGGCTAACATAGACAAGATTAATGCGCTAGTATAAGTTATAAGAGTTAATAAGAAGCCTGAGCTAATGGGCCAATCAATTTATAGTAAATGTAGACTGCTGTAAGATTTCTTTGTGACTTAATGATTGCAGAAACCGGGCAGGACAGAAACCCTGGCAACAACTAACAGTGGTGGATCTTCTTACTTCAATTAGTGTAATCAAGATACTCTGCTATAGATGCGCCTACAGGTGAACCTAATAGAGACGACCCCTTTTGAGGACTCTTTATCTGGGTGATTCAGGATTGTATCAGGTTGAAAATTAAAACTAAAGACTACAAGGCCATTATTAAATAATAGGTATTTGTAATGAGCCCTGTAATATAGTGACTTGTTAAGAAACTAACAACTTCATAGACCGATGTCTATATAATGTAAATACATAAAAACAAATGAATGCTTTTCAATGCTAACAGAATCTCATGTAATTTGAAGTTATTGCTTGTTTCTGGAGTTTCCCACTTAATATGTTCAGATTGTGCTGACTATAAATGACACAAAACAGCCAAAAAACTACAAGGAAGAGCTTTTGTAAAAAAATACATTTTTATTCTTCAAATATTCTTCATTTCCTTTTTCTAGTATATATAATTATAGCTAATAACTTTGATATTAAATTGTATTATTTATAACCATGCTTTTAATGAAGACTAAAATCTTATCATGGTTTATTCAACTACTGTGAGCTTCAAAAGTTATCTTGCTGTTTTATTCTTTGTGTCCCCAATACCATCATTTCTTCAGGACACTGGGTTTAGATGCAATAAGGTTCTAAGACCTTAGAGCCTTCCTAGCTTTCAGTGTGTTTATTTTATTTTATTCTTGGAAATAAGTATAAAGTGAATAAGGTAGTATTCACCTTCTTTTCTCATCCAACTGCTACTCAAATGCTCCAACACTTCCCCCTACCAGCTTCATGTCTTCATCTTCATCATCTCTAACTTTAATTTTGTAAAAGTCAACCTGGTAAATTCGATTAATGTTGCTAAATTGTGCATGAGTATGGATTTACCCTTGGAGCACGGAAAAATATCTGCCAGTGGCCACACCCTCAAATAAGAATGATCATCTCTTTCTCAGAATTTCTCAACTGCCTATGGCAAGGTGTAAGTTTAATAAGAAGTGCTATAATAAGGGGTGAACAATGGAGAACACTTCTCCATCTATGGTGGAAGTTTGTAAGCTTGAATGACTTGGTCTTATGCAAGTAAGGAGAGGTACTTTGAACTTATGTGTGGCGGCGTAAATGAACGGCAGACAGAAATTATAATAAAATATTTAGCTTTAATAAGGGAAAGACTTACAGAACCGAAGTTCCCATGGAGAAGAGGAAAGCAGAAGGGAAGGGGGGAGCACACCAGCAATATTTATTAGTAAAAAATATCCTCAGGGGACCCCGCCGTACAAGCAAGGTGATTAGCTGGGGCTTCCCCTACACTTATGTGTTGTGAGCCACAACATGTTAAAAAAAAAATAACCAGCTTTTACAGACAGCACTTATCTCCATCCTCCAAATTCTACATTATGTCTCAAATCTTCTCCTACAATGGTCCCTGGGCCCTGGCAGATTGGGTAGGTAATAAAAATGTCACATTTATGGATAAGTGCTCACGGTCTCTTATTCTCAGCACCTAGACCTGTTTGTTATATGTCTCTGCACTGACTGTTGACCAATGGAAGAAGTTTGAGAGCAGTGCAGGTCTATGGGTATAAAGATGTGTATTTGAAAAATAGTTTGACAGTGTGACCATTTAACCTAACATTAATAATAGGTTTTACCCTAAAGCCAAAATCAATGGACTGTTGACAAGAATTAGACTATCAGCCATGGAATTCCCTTTTGTAGAATAGGCTGCAAATGTAAAATAATGCAGCTAGTAACCCCCTAACCATTATGTCACTATTATGCCAGTGGACAAAGCTTACAAGGCAGGTTAGTATTGTAGCATACAAGATCAAGTACACACAACCATCTATAATTTCAGTTCTAGGAGATCCATTGCCTTCTTATGATCTCAGAAGCACCAAGCATGCATGTAATACATGTTTATGAGCAGGCAATGCACTCAACGACATTTTTAAAAAGATAAATCTATTTTAAAGCCAACTAGAGTAAATGGCACGCTCACAGAACTCCACTTCTTATTCATACTGAGGAGCTATTTCACTTCCTTTCAGGGTACAGATGTGCATGTCACAATCTTAATTGTTTAACAACTTAATTTTTTTGTCATATTTCTTTAAGAAATACATTTAATATTCACAACATTTCCAGTTTAATAATAACTATGAATTTACTTTTAGTGTCTATTTTACTTTTCTTTTAGATATTTTTCACAACTAGTTTTAGAATAGGTGAGCTGAAGCTGCTAATGCCATAATTTGGCACCTAACAAACAGAAAAGCGGAAAGCAGTCCACCTTACAGTATAAGGTTTTCACAAGATACCTTCCTCTTAAAGCAATCACCAATATGGGCTTAATGGTCAATTTGCATAAACCCATTTGCATAAATTCCTAAATATGATTTACTTTTATTGTCAACAGAGCTGTACTTCCTCTATGATACCTTTTTTTTTAAATACAGCATATGTTGCTTTTTATGTTCATTCTTAAAAAAAGAATTCATGGATAAGTTTCTAACTTAATTGTATTTACCAAGTACCAGATGCCCAGTAAAAGCAATTTCTCTGTTATTTAAATATTTTAATTAATTTCTATTTCACTCTTCATGATTCATGTTTACTTTCTATGTTACTTAACAGTCCAGAAAAATTAGCTAGGCATAAATTTTTAAGTAGGGACTTATTCTCACAAAATAATAATAAATTGTATTCTTTAAGGAGTGAACAGAATTAACCATTCATTTCATTTTGGATATGAGTCTCAATAAGCTGAAGCAGCTAATCTCAAAATTCACATATTAAACACCATGTGTTCTGATCCTCACCTGAATTTTTTTTTAGGCAGTTGTAAAAATGAGGAAAAAGGCTTCTTATCTGTTAGGTCATAGTATTAGAAAGACGGGAATAAAGCTGAAATCCAAATTTCAGAAATTATCAAAAAATAGAGTGGTTCCAACAATGAAACATAGCTGATTTGTAAAGGTAATTATAAAAATGTAGATTATTAAAGGATTCTTGTTTTATTATATCTCATTATCTAACTCAAGTACTTATTTGTAAGACTGTGTTATAAATACTGAGAGACACTGTTTCAAATATGTTCTATGCCACTTACTGACCCTCAGTCCTGATACCAGGAATTTCAAAGTGCTTTCAAAAACAAACACTTTAAGCCATGAAGATATTCTTTGCCATCGAGATACTCTATTGCTTTTCCTGCCAGGAACACAACGTACTAAAGAGGCTCAGAGGAAATGAGCGATGTTTTCCTTGAACACAAACTGCTGTTTCTATGAAAATGTTTGATTATGTCTTTTCCAGGAAAATACCTCCACATTTTAAAGCTAAAGTGGAAATTCCTGAGATATTTATCTATTATTTAAATCTTTTCTCAAGTGACTCTTTTATTGAAGATTAAAGTAAATGACTCGTTACTTGAAGATTGATGAGATAAATTGTACTAGAATAATTAAAATATAGATTTCTGAAATGATCAAATTAAGCATTATGAACATAATAGTTTAATAACAAGTCATAGTTATAAGTTATAAGTACAAACTTTAAACAATTTGATATTATCTAGACTTCCTGCCATTTCATTTAAACAAATTATATAATCATTAGAGAAATATTTCCATCAATTTTGTAGAGAAAATATTATGCTACTGTAAAAACAGAAATTAGAATGGTCTCACCGAATGTGCAATCGATGATAGTTGGGAGCCATGTAAGGAAATGTACAGTGACCTCAGTGTGATGTAAATTGAGTTACAGAGTGTGGAGATTTCTTTATAGACTTTGCTGAGTGTGAGAAGAAATGCTGAGTAGGCCTGTGGATCTATGTCTGGGGCACCTTTATTTCAGAGAGACAGCAGGACCCTAAATATGTTGAAGCTAAATCTTACTGGATACACAGCCCAGGTAGATGATAGACAAACGTCCTACTTTGTCATCTGCCTGCATAGCACGCACATCTTCTGGGTGAAGAGAGTGTAAAGAGAACTTCTATATAATACCCTTGGATAATCCAGACGGGGAGCCTACTGAGGAATTGTTCTAGAGAATCAAATCAGTCTTTCAAGGAGCATAAGCCACCGGCAACGCTGGGTACTGAACAAGCATAGATTTCCTTCAGAGAACATGAACGGCAGCAAGCACGTCTTTATAAAAGCATGTGGCTGTTAGAACATGTGTGGCAACCGATTCTCTGGAGACTCAGCAGCATTCTTCTTCAAAATAAAATCACCGCAGCGAAGAAGAAACACCGTGAGCTTTCATCACCATGTGAACGAGGAAAGCAAGTCATTCGCCCTGGGAGTTTCCCTGGAACAGCCCGTGCAGCTCTATTTTATTTCAATTTCAATTTTTATGCTACTCACTTGCTGCCAGGTACTTTTGGTAAGCAGGGGATGCCTAGTTAGGTATGAGAATAAGCCTTGAAAGAAATGACTGTTTTCAGTCCATTTTACACATCTTATAATCAATAGAGGCATATTGAGCAATTTTAAAATCAGTGATTGGGGTAGGACCAAGTCCCTCCCCACTGCGTTAAGGCTAATCATAGCATTCCATCATAGGGAATAGGTTCCAATAAGCTCATGTACCAGGAATAAATCCTGGTTCTACTGCAAGGTTCCCCTCAAATAGCCCAAGCTTTACCACTGCCTCCCACATACAGACGGTCTAGTTCGGGCCAGCGGAGCCTTCCAGCAGTTGGTCTAGAGTTCATGAGTTTCCAAGAACTTGGCTCAACTGTTCTTGTAGATTTTCCCATCATGATCTTGGCCTCCCTTGCTCATATGTTCCCTCCTCTCACTGAATTCCCGAAGCTTGGCCTGGTGCTTGACTGTGGATCTCTGCATCTGGTTCCATCAGTTATTGGTTGAAGGCTCTGTGATGATAGCAGGGTATCCACTAATCTGATTACAGGGGAAGGCCAGTTCCAGCCCCCTTTCCTCTATTGCTAGGAATTTTAGCGAAGGTCATTCTTATGGATTCCTACGGTATTTCCCTAGCTCCTACTTTCTCCCTCACCCCATAATGGCTCTCTCAAGATATCTTTGTCATTCCTCTCCCATTCGGTCCCTTCCCTCTTGACCATTCCTGTGCTAGAATTTGTTGACTCCCCTTTGGAGACTTTCCCCATTGGGAGGAGTGGATGGAAGGTGGACTAAAGTGGGTGGAGAAAAGGGGTCAACAGAGGTGTGAGAGGGATCTGTGGTTGGAATGTGAAAATGAAATTTAAAGAGTAGTAAATAAAATCTTTGAAAAATCAGTGATTGTGGTGATTGGGATGATTCAAAATGTTTGTCAGCTCAGAAGTATCTATAATTACCAAGAGACTATATGTGACAGATTATCTAGATTGGTATTATGGCAGGAATGTGAGCCAAGTCTACTAATATGCCACACCATCGGTCATGAAACGCAGAAAGCGAACTGAGAAATAGCCTTTGTTTCCCACTCTTCCTAACTGCAGATGTGATGTATCATCTACTTCAAGCTCCTTAGTCATCAGTCTGCTACATTGATGGTCCTACACTGGGGCTGGAAGGCATAGTACGTGCTTCCTTAAATTGCTTTAGCCAGGGTATTTTGTGAAAACAACAATACAAATAACAAATACAGGAGTTTGGTACCAGAAAGTGGACTACTATTTTGATAAATCCAACCATGTAGTTCTTAGTCTTTGGAAGACGTTTTCTGAAGGAATGTGTAAAAGTTTAAAATTTTGTGTTAGAAAAATTCTTGAATACTGCAAACAGAACTTAGCGAGCCATTATCTGGCATCTTGGAAAATGCAATGGAAACTTTGAAAACAAAAGCACTAAAAAGATTAAAATGAAAAGTACAGAAAATGGATTCCTGACTTGAAGTAATAAGGGCGACGGTGAGGCTGCGTCCCCAACACCCCAGCCGCCTTCCCCGGCTAGCTTATGCCCCAAAATAATTACACAGACACTGTATTCTTTTAAGTACTGGTTGGCCCTTTAGCTCTAGCACTTACAGGCTAATTCTCACATCCCGATCAACCCATCTCTAATAATCTGTGAGAACCGGTCTTACTGGGAAGATTCTAGCCTAGTCCATCCTGGGTCGGAGCTTCATGCCTGGAGCGGGGCATGGCGTCTCTCTCAGGCGTCTGCTCCTGAGAGGAAAGCTGTCGAGACTCTGACCTCACTTCCTCTTCCTCCCAGTGTTCTGTCCTGTTTTCTCCTCCCACCTATCCTCTAACCAATAAAATGGGCCAGGGCAGTGCCTTTATTAGCCAATGACCTTCCTCCATCATTTCCCCTTTTTCGGTTTAAACAAAAAAAAAAAAGGCTTTAACATAGCAAAATTACATATAACAAAACAGTTATGAAGTAAAAGTTACAATAATCTTTATCATAACTAAGGAAAACTATAACTATAACTAACTATTCTTAACTCCATCAAAGACTCCAGAAAGATATATTACCTAAGTAAACAAGAACTAAGAAACTTAGTTCTAGAAATGACAAAGACATCTCGCTGCCTGGACAGTCACCCAAAGTTCTTTTGTACCGTTGGGGCATCCATCTTCAGCCTTTAGGCCCATGGTATCCAGCAGACATTTCCATAAAGCAGGAAAATTCAAAGTCAGTTCAGTCACTATCTGTTGTGTCCTGCAGAATGTCTCGCAGACTCTTTCATGAATCAGGAACCCCGAAAGATCATCTCACCTTAGGCAAGTTCAGTAGTCCTCTCTCTGCGGGTTCTCTGTTTCCAGTTTATGCAATAGTCCAGGCAAGAGCAGTTTCTTGCCCAAATGGCTATCAAACCCCATAAGGTGCCTCTTCGATGCCCATCTTCCTCTTGAAGTAGATTGGTGCTGCCAGGAGCAAAGTGTCTCATTGTCATGAAAATTCCTAAGTTATTAAAACATTAAATGTCCTATTCTGTAATCTTTGAAAGACATGAAGAATGTCTATCTAAAATATATCTCTATATATCTAGAAAATCTAACTAACATGACTACAAGCTTTACTATTATCGATGATTATCCATTAACAACCTATATATATTACATTTTTAAATGAACTACACAATCACAACACCTTAATCAATATCAGAAATACATGTACATATAACAAAATTGACCTTAAATCTCTATCAATAAAGCAAAATCTATACTAATGCAAATTATTCATATCTATATCATATCCCCCTTTAAATGTAAAAGAACGTTTATAAACCATATTTGGGAACATGGGCGCAGTTATTTCTCTCCAAACTGCTTCCTGCTGAATGGGGGCGTCGTTAATTAGGTCTTTCATGGTATAACCTGAGTGGTAGTTTCATCTCAGTTGGCAGTTGAACGAAGCAATTTTTTGAAGGCGTGCACAGGAACCATTCAGGAGGACGTGGTCCATCATACCAAATCGGAATAGAAGAAATGAACAGCGTCTCATCCTCTGTGAAAACAAAATAAGAAACTCCTTTCCAAAGTATCATATCCTTAGATCCAAATTGAAAATATCTATGTTGGATTAGTTCAGCAGTATTTATAAATAAATATCTTTTAGTAGCTTTTGCTCTTTCCTCAGCATTCAAACAATTTAAAGAGAGCATAATAGCATACAGTATCAAAATTCTCTGTTTATTTTCCATCTTTGTACACCTTTGTTTTAACCTCTATTTCATTTATTTTTACTTTTAACTTTTTGCTTTTTGAGACAGGTTCTCTGTATCTTTGACCTGAAGTAACTCTGTAGACCAGGCTGTCTTAGAACTCTCAGAGATCCGCCTGTCTCTGCCTCCCAGGCATTCGGGATTAAAGGTGTACACTATTACACCTTGAACTCACAGAGATCTGTTTGTCTCTGCCTTCTAGACACTGGGATTAAAGGTGTGTGTTACCACACACAACAACTCTCTTCCTTTTTTTTTTTGTTTTTTACTTTAAGAACTTCAACTTTTAGTCTGCAGATATTTTTAACACACTTTAAACCATTTAGAAATTTTCTCTGTCTTTGAATCTCTCTTTACTGTATATCTCTCTTTTTTTGACCACATGAATCTTTAATTTATCAAGCAATATCAGTAGGATTAAAGGCGTGGCTTTGCCAGCTAGATCCAGTCCATTCCTTAGCTTTCCAGCCTCATGGCTGAGGTACTGGCTGTAGCCATGTTTACTGGATGGCATTTCAAGGTCCCTGCCAGCAAGTGAGCTACAACAGACAACACTCAAGTCCTCTCTCAGTAGCCGGCCCTCCTGCCTCAAACAGTCAGAGTTTGCCCTGGCAGGACAGCCCAGAAAGCCGGCATTTTTAAACGGCGCAGCTTTTTTCCTGCTACGGCTGAAAACCGAAAAGCATGCGCTCAGCTTTTCGTCAACACCGTTTAAGTGTTTCGTGGCAGGACCTCTTAATGAGCTGCAGGCTTTGCAGCTAAAGCTGAGTCAGGAAGCCTCTCTTAGAAGAAAGCGCATGCTTGCCTCTAGCAAGCAGAGCAGACCCGAGAAATTGCTGCTACCAAGAAACCAGGCACAATGCTTTCATTTTGTTCTAGAATTACTTCCCAAGCTGTCTCAGGCTTAATGTGGAAGCAGCTGTCCACGTGGGCGCCATATGAAGTAATAAGGGCGACGGTGAGGCTGCGTCCCCAACACCCCAGCCGCCTTCCCCGGCTAGCTTATGCCCCAAAATAATTACACAGACACTGTATTCTTTTAAGTACTGGTTGGCCCTTTAGCTCTAGCACTTACAGGCTAATTCTCACATCCCGATCAACCCATCTCTAATAATCTGTGAGAACCGGTCTTACTGGGAAGATTCTAGCCTAGTCCATCCTGGGTCGGAGCTTCATGCCTGGAGCGGGGCATGGCGTCTCTCTCAGGCGTCTGCTCCTGAGAGGAAAGCTGTCGAGACTCTGACCTCACTTCCTCTTCCTCCCAGTGTTCTGTCCTGTTTTCTCCTCCCACCTATCCTCTAACCAATAAAATGGGCCAGGGCAGTGCCTTTATTAGCCAATGACCTTCCTCCATCACTGACTCACTAAGATTAAAAGGATCCAACAATTTCACTGGAAATTGGACTTGGACCCATTCATATGATATGCTGGCAAAAAAATTGCATTCAGTCTTTCTGCTGAAACTTGAGAACTGGGCAATGGACTAATTAGTTTCACATTAGAAATATCAAGATAGGATACCATTTAGGCTGTGTTATAGCTACTGCTTAAGTTCTCATCTAGACCTAAAGTAAGATAGATAAACAGATGACATACACATATATAGAAAATGTGCATGTTTATGGAAAATAAAGAGCATGATGAAGCCCAGAGATGTGGTAGAATTCTGAAAAAGTGGACACAATTGATAAAGCAAAACCTCCTGCTTTTCACGGGGACAAGAAAAGGGATCTGTTAGTAGGGATCTTTTCATAAGTTCCTACCTATCAAAGGCTCCAACTTGTGATATGCAAATTTATTTGAAATGAGAGACCCTAAATGGAGGACGCCGCTACAAAGGGTTCCATGGCCCCCAATACTGGTCAGCAGAGAGAAGTCGCTGCAACTGTTGTCCAAGGGGGCAAGGTTCATACCAAGATGTTAGTAAAAAAATGCTGATATCATCCACAAGGTGCTGGTTTTGTATGTATGACAAATGTAAGTTTGAAGGAGTCATGGAATATTGAACCAAAGATATACCAAAGTCAAGCAATGTTTTGACATCTCTACAAAGAGGGCAAATTTTGATATTGTTTAAGATTCTAGCCAATTTTAACTAAAATTGTCATGTTAGTATTAAAATGTTATGTTTGAGGTATATATGCTGCTTCATCTAATATAAACAATATTTTAACACACTGAAAATCTTGTATGAGTCAATTAACAAGTTTGCATATGCCTTTTAAGGCTGACTATTTGCATATAGACTTTTGCAAGCATGTCAACTTTCGCAAGTACATGCAGGTCTGTGTCTGGAAGACCTGGGGTTTGAAGACTGGAAAGAATGGGACAGACTACAGTCTAGTGCTGTGCACAGCCTTCCTATGGTTTCAATGTACTTTTGTAATAAATGTAAGCAAAAACAATGATCCAAAGAAGGTTGAGTTAAAAAAAAAAACATGATCAGAAAAACATGTAAAAAAATGTCAGTAAGTACCGAATTCATATTAACAGAGCAGCCCTTTCCCAAGACATTCTCAAGACAGACAAATTTAAACACAATTGAATGGCACATACAATAGATTATATTTGGGAAAGTATGAAAGTAAGGAAGAAGGCCATATCCAGATTCAGGGTACACTGACCAGATTGTGTTTGATAGCTGTGTTCTGACATCCAACAAGAATAAACATGTCTTCTAAATTTAATGTAAATGTTTGTCACAGAAGGTATGAAATCATGTCCAAGAACAACCTAGGGAACAAAGCATTAGAAGAAAAGGGATTCCCAGAAAAGGTGACATCTCAGCTAAGACTTTAAGAAATGCAAACACTTTTCAGAGAAATAAGAGAAAACAGTGCTAAGTGAAAAGGTAAGCAAGGACAACCTGCAGAGACTGAGATGTCGTGGAGGGTGTGGGAATCCAGAACTTGCTTTAATGAAGCACAAGTTAAAACTTCTAAAAATATAGTCAACAGGGAAACTGTTTTTAAATTCTTGGGAGGGAATGAAACAGTTTGGAGGAATAAGGACAACAGGGTGAATTCTCTGTCCCACTGTTGCAGCATGCCTGGGAGGCAGCTCTCAGCACAGATGGAGCTGGTGGTTTCAAAGATGTTGTGAGTTCTGTTTTGATTCTATCTCCTTCCTATTTCCCAACCCCTTTTCCTTCTTCCTCTTTTTTCCTTTCTTTATTCCACATTTTTCTTCATGTTTCATGTGACACACAGACAGGTGCTCACTGTAAAGGAATAATGATAGAACCTAACAGACCTAGGCCAAGTACAACTAACATTGCTAGATTTTATATCTGCATTGATTTTAGGATAAAACCTACATAATATTCAAAATGTTTGACTATATGCAATTAATTCTCCTATCTGAAGCTAGTTTTGTTTTCCATGCATATTGCTGTTGCATATACGCCAGATAAAGAACTCTTTGTGCTAGATTGATAGGGCATATTTCTCGGAGGTATAAGTTAGTGTGAAATAAATAAGATAGCATATTGTTACAGAAATAATACTGAGCAGTGAGAAGTTGTTAGGTGTGTTGTGATTTGGATATGGTTTTTAAAGTCAGAGAGGATTTTTCTAGAGCTTATTTTGTGAACGTACACTAATTTACTCAACCAATTATGAATTGCTGGGAATTGAACAAGCTTTTTTCATTACTCATCATTCTACAGTAAGCTTATAGACAAGCCAGATATTTCTTATATTTTCATTATTAGTGTTTTATCTCTCACTTTAGAAGTGAAGTGCAAAAGTAGAGGATTATGTCTGCTTTTAAATGTAAGTACACTGATTAGAGAAATTTGATCTAATCTTCATTTATCTGCTTTTATATCAATTGTGTAGCAGCTTGGGCTCTCTGAAATTATGGATCTGTATAATGTTCAAGGTAGTTGTAAACTTCTATAAGAAGAAGATATCTTTAGTTATATTTTCACAAGATAGGATCTATCCATACTTGATTTTTGTGTCCATTCCCATGTTTTCACTATCTTAAACTTATTTTTCTGCGTCATAAACATTTATAAGTCTATCTGAAGCAATTTGACAGGTGTGAGACTTAATGGATAAATCCTATAGTTTTGCAAATCTCAATAGGTTAAGCAGTACAAATAAGAAAGGGAGAAGCCAGAATGAAGATGGCATGGTTTGCTGGCAGTACGCCTCAGATGCAATGGCCAGGAAAACAAATGAGGGAGCCATTTGGATGTAATTAGAGAGCAGGAGGCAGAGAAAAGAAAAGAAGAGTCTGGGAAATAAGGCACAGATGATGCTTCTGTCCTCCCTTGTCCCCAGACCTCTCAGTCTGCGTTTCCTGTCTGTTCTTCGGTGACAATACATGTGGACACCCACTGAAATGTACTCAGCCTTGATATTATTAATAATTTCAAAATTGAAACCAGCTGCACACAAAATATTGTAAACCAAATGCTCAAATCAATTCTCTTGGTTCTGTTTATCTCCTATTAATACAGTCATCTCATGAAGTTGCAGTTTTATTGCAGTGTCCTTAAGTAAACTGTGAGGGCCAAGAAGTAGTTTCACTTGTGTATTTTAAACACAACTCTCTGTGGGGCAATTGCAAATTAATTAAATTAGGAGTTGATTTCATATCTTGATGCAGTGTTTTGCATGTCTACTAAAAACAAATGATACCTGAAATAATACTTATTACCTATATTTATTCACTCAATAAACTTTTGGTGCTAACTTCTTATATGTTTGGTTGTGAACCTAGCTTTTAATGTCTGAACCATCCCTCCAAGCCTTGATGCTAACTTCTTAAGGTACACAACATATGGCGTTGGGATGCCTATGCTCTTAAGGACTTTACTCTCTGTCTTTAAGTGTAGGATAGAACAGACAAAAGAGAAATTAAAAGGTGACTGATATTTAAATGATATGAGCATGAATTACTGCTCTTTTAAACAGCATTTTATATACTGCTACATATTTTCCCAGACTCATTCTATGTGGAAATTTGGGAGAAATGTGGCTAATAGATAATTGTGAAGAATTCTTCAAATTTTCATACCAGCATTAAGATTTATCTTGTGAACACGGATTTGTTTTCTTTCATGTTAGGCCCAATCATTTCCTTTTACTTTTAATTATTGCTATTGTAGTGTGTGTGTGTTTGTGTGTGCCCAAGTGTAACTGTGTATGTAGGTCATGTACCACAGTATGTATTTGGATGTCAGAGATCAACTCTGTGGAGTAATTTATATCCTTCCATTTTTCCCATGTACCAGGATCAAACTCAGGTCACCTGGTTTTGTAACAGGTACCCTCAATCCAGTGAACCATCTAACAGACCCAATGATTTCAGTCTTCATCAAGCAGAGCAGAAATTTTTATTTAATTTATATAAAATAAATCATGTAAGTAGTGAGATTCTTAATAATTATAATGGTTCTTTGATAGTAATTCTATTTTAGTTTACTTCAGGTTGATGCCTAGAATTCAGTTTTACATTATTTTATCTATTTATATATTGTTATTATTAGTAATAGTAGTAATACTAGAAAGATGAATAAAAATTGTATATATTTTTGTATTTTTCCTTCTTTTTATTTTTTTTAATATTTTGTTTCTGTTTTTTTTTGTGTTTGATTTTTCCTATTTAAAATACTATCTTTTTTTCAATTTCCATACCAAACTCAGGCCCCACTCCCTCCCCCATTGTTCCCTCCACCTTCCCCTCCCCACAACCCATCCCCCATCCACTTCTCAGAGAGTGTAAGGCACATTGCTTTGAGGAAAGACCAAAACCCTCCTTACTATGTCTAGGCTGAGCAAGGCATCCCTCCAAAGATAATGGGTTCCAAAAAGCCAATACAAGCAGTAGGGATAAATCCTGGTCCCACTGCCAGTGTCCTCGGAGTCTGCCCCAGCCATACAACTGTCACCCACGTTTCAAGAACCTAGTTCAGTCTTATGCTGGACACCTTATCCCCTCTTCCTTCCCTTCCACTCTCCCTTTTCCCCCCACCCACATGCTTCCAATTTTCTCAGGAGATCTTGTCTATTTCTACTTTCCAGGAAGATCTATATGTGTTTCTCTTAGAGTTCTCCTTGTTACATAACTTCTCTGGAGTCATGGTCTGTAGGCTTGTTATACTTTGCTTTATAGCTAATATCGACTTATGAGTGAATACTTACCATACTTATCTTTCTGGGTCTTGGTTAACTCACACAGAATTTTTTTTTCTAGTTCCATCCATTTGTATGCACATTTCAAGATGTCATTTTTTTTTAACCACAGAGTAATACTCCATCATGTAAATGTACCACATTTTCTTTATCCATTCTTCAGTTGAGGGGCATCTAGGTTGTTTCCAGGTTCTGGCTATTACAAATAATGATGCTTTGAACATAGTTGAACAAATGTCCTTGTAATATGATTGAGTACTCTTTGGGTATATGCCAAGAGTGGTATTGATGGGTCCTGAGGTAGGTTGATTTCCAATTTTCTGATAAAATACCATACTGATTTCCAGAGTGGTTGTACAAATGTGTATTCCAACCAACAATGGAAGAATATTCCCCTTACTCCACATCCTCTCCAGCATAAGCTATCATTGGTTTTTCTGATCTTAGCCATTCTGACAGGTGTGAGATGGCATCTCAGAGTCAGTTTGATTTGCATTTCCCTGATGGCTAAGGATGTTGAACATTTCTTTACATGTCTTTCAACCATTTGAGATTCTTCTGTTGAGAATTCTCTGTGTAGATCTGTACTCCAATTTTTAATTGGATTATTTCATATTTTGGTGTCTAATTTCTTGAATTTTTTATGTATATTTTGGAGATCAGTCCTCTCTGTCTGATCTGGGGTTGGTGTTGTGTCTTTCACATCATGTGTCTCTATCCCATTTATTTCTCCATCCCTTCATATTCACCCTCTGCCTTTGCAACCTCCTCCACAAAATAAAATAAAAGTTAGGAATAAAAAAAATAATAGAGAAGGAAAAAATCAATCTCTTCATGGAAGCTGTAGTGTGATACTGTGAGTCATGCTGTAAACCCTTTTATACATATATCTTTGTTTAAAGGTATTCACTGCAGAGTCATCAGTCTGGCTTCAGGACTATGGTTTCTGTTATAGTAAGGACGTAGGCTATCACTGTAACTCCTCTTTGTTATTACCCTATTGCTCTGTGTTGTTAATATTCTGCATCTTTGGGTTTTCAAGACGGGTTGCTTCACATGCTCCAGCAGATCACAAATGGGGTTGATGTTGGGATGAGCCAACACATACCCTGGTTCTCTGCCTGAGTGGTTCTGGAGTTGGTCAGCCTGCTAGCTCTCAGTGGTGTGGGAGGTCCTTCTGTCTATGTGTTGTCTTTATTGGTTAATGCATAAATAAACTGCCTTGGCCTGTAAATTGGAGAGAGTAGAGCTAGGCATGTTGTGGGGAGGGAACTAAACTTAATGCTGGGAGAAAGAAGGTGGAGTCAGGAGAAGCCATGTAGCCCCCACTGGAGACAGACACTGGATGGAATTTTGTCCAGTAAGCCACAGCCACGTGGTGATACATAGATTAATGGAGATGTGTTAGTTTAGGATATGAGTTATCCAGAAATATGCTTAAGCTATTGGCCAAACAGTATTTCAAAGAATATGGTTTTAGCGTGATTATTTGGGTCGAAGCAGCCAAAAACAAACGAGTAGCCTCCTACTACATCTCACCACCAAGATGAGGTCCCTTGAATTGCTCTGGCAAGTTGACTCCTTACATTGATGAACAAGGGCCAGGACCAGTTCTTCTGCTTTCATGTCCTCAGAGTCAGATTTCTCACACTGACATCTTCAGAGTCAGCTCTACTGTGTTGCCCAGGCATGGTATTGGGGCTACAGTCCCAAAGGCTGCAGCTAATGAAGGAAAGGATCAGTTCCTGCTCTAATGACCTCAGGGCTAATTATCCCACTTCCCTCAGGTAAAGATAGATGGGAGGATGTGTGTGTGTGTGGGGGGGGTGACTTTCCTCCATCCATGCTGCCACACGACAGATGGCTAATTGGAAAGTTCTCTTATGCTCACAACTTTGGAACTGGCTCACTCACACCTCTGCCAATGGGGTTGGCTCTATTGTGTTTGCCCAGGAGCAGTGCAGGGTAAGTGTTGCAGCTGGTGGCATGCAGGGGCAGCTCTCCCACCATTTTGACTTCAGGGCCAGCGCTTCCACCTGACTAAGGCATTGGTGGGCAGGGAAGCTTCTCTCCCAGACCCATTCCATCATACAATAATGGGGACAGCTCTCTCATGCTCACAACTTTAGAGGTGGCTCACCCACATCTCTGTCAATGGGGTTGGGTCTATTGTGCTGACCATGTGAGGTGCAGGGCCTGCTCTACAGGATGTTGCACCTGGTGCCAGGCAGGGGCAGCTCTCCTGTCCTTCTGACCTCAGGGCCAGCTCTCCCCTCTGCCTCAGGCATTGATGTGAGAGGAGGCATCTGTCCCCAAACCATTCTGCAGGTTTATGCCTAGAAGTAAATTTTACATTGTTTTAAAATAATACTTTCTTCTTCCTTTATTTTATATTTTGTATTCTTCTTTGGCAGGCAATTCAGTTGGTAAGTGGAATAGTTTACAACTGTGGAAAATGATAGCCTCCTAAAAGTTCTATCCTTTGCTTCTGGAGCTACAAGTGAGACTTCTATGTCTGCCCCTCACATCTACCCTCTGGCCTATGTCTTGCTCTTTACTCTAATACTAAACATGTATTAAATGACAACACAGGTCCGACCTATTCTCATTGTAGATCTTCCTCAGAATAGACTGTGCAGATTCAGCGTCCACCTGCTGTGACATTTCCTTCAAAGGTCAAGACACCAGAGTTATATATTACACAACCACTCTAGTTTATGAGTAAGAACTCTCTGACACTTCCCTGATTACTCATTTGTTGTACACGTAGTTCTCTTGTATTTACTTTGTGCACCAGACATTATACCAGGTTCCTGAGATTACTGCAATAAGGAGAAGAAGGTAGAGAAGATGGGGAGAATTGAAGAAGGAGCCAGTTGGGGGTGAAAGTAGACAATAGAATTACGGTGCTTGCTGGGTTTACATTTCAGCATATCTCTGTCCTAGCAGAAAATATCCAGATTGTAGGAACAGTTGTAGGAACAGACATTCTAGTTAATATGCTTAGTCTTCATGGTGGTTATGCTAATATTGTGGTAATGATGGTGATGGAGGTGGTAGTGGTAATCAGTAACATGAACTATATATATATATATATATATATATATATATATATTAAGTTTGATGTGCATGTCAGATTAGCTACACATTACCATATTGAGGAAAAATGACCAAGTACGAGAGCAAGACTATAAACTACAAAGTCTCAAAGTGTTCTGTGTATTGAATCACCTTAGGAGCTTTTCAAAATCTCTGATGAATGGGCTGGAGAGATTGCTCAGTGGTTGAGAGCAATTGCTGCTCTTTCATAGGACCTCAGTTCAGTTTCAGAACCGCTATCTATCCACTGACTTACAGTTGTAACTCCAGTTCCAGGGAATTTGATGCCCTCTTTGGCCTCCACTAGCATTGTATGAACGTGGTGCACCTGAAGACATTTAGGGTTATACATATATGCATGAAATAAATAAGCAAACACATTTTAAAAAATAACCTGATTCTCATTTTTCATATCACATGAATGAAATGGAAACTCTGGGAGAATCCAGACATTATTTGTTGTTCTTTATTTCTCTTAAAATTGCTCTGAGTTATTTTACATACAAACTTGATAGTCTATGTTACAACCATGTTTATTTTCTTAACTTGAGTTAAGTGTCAGGAGAAATCATCCAAGAATATTGCTAAGTTCCTGATTCAGAAGGTCTGGGGATGACTGTAGATTGTTGATGTTGAAAATGTTTCTAGGTGCTATATCTGCTGATATGTATGTCATATATTGTGGAGCAAGGTGCTAACCAACATTTATCTCCTTGTCAAGATGCTTTAAAACTCTAGTGTTTTTAAAGTGGTGGTTTACTGTCAGACCAATTCAGAATTGTGAAACTCATCAGTGCTCCAAGTTCAGGAAGCTTGAAAGCATTCAGAGAAGAGATTCTAATGTCCTTGTTTGCTCAATTTGCAAACTCTCCATTCTTTGGTGTAAAGATTTCTTTCCTATAAACGTACATGTTTCATTCTTTCAGGTACTGAGAGCTTTGGGAAAGTGATGCTGTTCTGGAAAACAGAACTGTCACAATTGAGGCCAGTATTCATTCTCACAAATTAGGACACAGCTGGAAGGAACCATGTATGAGAAAGCAGGCCCCTAGAATTCTGAAACTGTGAGCATGTGCTCTTCCACCTCTAGCTTTCAGATCTGTAAGAAGCATTTTTGCTTATTCTTTAACCATTTAATTGATGCTGTAGCTAAGACTCATTTCTATTCCAATATGACTTCTAGAGCATGCACACCTAGGGAAACTGATCTTTACATCCATCAGGAGGCAGTCTCAGCACATTCCTCACTCATGCAAAATCAACACTTAAACCTCACAGGAGAGAAAAGCTAGAGTTAGCAGAGTTTTATAATAGCATCTTCATAGCCTACACTCCTTTTTAAAGGAAAGTATTCTCACAAGACCTTGTTCCTCTCTCTAGTGATTAATACACAGATTATGAGAAAGGCTTACACCATTTGTCTCTGTCTCTATCTCTTTCTGTGCCTGTCTCTCTGTCCTTGTGTCTCTCTGTCTTTGCTTCTGTCTCTGTGTATGTATCTGTTTCTCTCTGTCTGTCTCTGTCTTCTTGTATCTGCGTGTATTGGTGTGTGTGTGTGTGTGTGTGTGTGTGTGTGTGTGTGAGAGAGAGAGAGAGAGAGAGAGAGAGAGAGAGAGAGAGAGAAATTATGTAGGATTCAATTATTTAGCTCCAGAGATAATTATCCAATTTATTTTTGAAATGTGTCACAACTATCTCTTAGGTCCTCTCTGCTTCTCTGTCCCAGTTCTTTGTTTTTTCACTCTGTAGGCATTTTATTCTTGAAATATATTTTATTCTGTTTGCATTTTATATTTATCTGGACCAGTGTCCCCATTTTTGCTCTATATCAAGATTTATGAAAAAATGCCTTTTGGTTATCAAAAATGACAAAGGAAATGAGAAAGAATATGAAAGTTTAAGAAAGAATTCTGCATTCCTCTTAAATGAGAGAAAACTACTGATTTGTGCTTTAGTTTTTCAGGGAAAAGAAGTCTCATCTCAATCCAAATGCATTGGACTACATTTGTTGTGTGATATCATTTATTAGCACAGAATGTGTTGTGATATGTGTTAGGTTTGTGAAGTGTGCCAATAAATATCTTGTATACACACACTACTTGCAATCTAAAACAATGATTCTAATGAACTTCATCTTCTTCTATTCATGTATTGTATATAATGTGGAACATTTGAATTGGAAATAGGACAGATAAAAAAGTGGAGTAAAAGGTCTTTTGGAGAAAATATTCCAAGATGATTGTTTTTTTTTTATTTTTTTTTATAATTAGAGATTATAAATTATTTTTCACGGTTAAGGAGACTCATTTGCTAGAGTAGAGACACGTATTTTTCTGCAATGATATAAAAAGATACACATTTAACATACAGCTTTTTCTTAATTCCAGCAGTCTCTTATATATGCAATCTCTTCATGCCCATCCATCTTATCTCAATTACAAACATTAGACATTTAGTTTATCTCATTCTAAATTGTGTCTGAGCTGGATTCTCAAATCCAATGTTATTCATGTCAAGGCTAATCAACTAGCAGGAGCTATCACAGACAAAAAGAAAAAAACAAGTGCAGTTCTCTATGTAATCCTTTGACTTCATTAATTAATGTGAATATGTTTATCCAGCAGTGCTACTATTCTCTACTTTATTTCCCATTTCTATTTGTGTACTTATTCTAAGATTTTTTTAATTTCCTTCACTTAGCAAATAATTCAGCATGTATTTAATGCTTTTATTTTAGAGAGAGTATTTAAAATATCTACTGTAATGTTTATTCATATATAAAGCTTTGGTTTTCTACATGAGTCAGCTAAACTTTCTCATTTATAGACTGTTCTAGTACTTTTTGCAGGATAATGTATTATTTTTGGTGAGCACTGTCTCTGCAACTAGCCATAGTGTTTTATTGAAGCAACAGAAAAGAATAGCTGGAACAGTTGTTATCTCTGCTAGGAAATTTTCTGTGCTACATATAGCAGAAAAATCTTTTTCTATCAATTGTATTGTGATGTAAATGTACTTTTCCACTTGTCATATAATACAGCATATTTTAGGATCTATGGATTAAGGCATCTGCAACGTTGTGGGAATAGTCTGCTTACTGATTAGAAGAATAAATATGTTATTAGATATTTTGCTTACTGTGAGGAATAACAGCATGATATCTGAGTACTCTCAAAAAAGCTCACAGTGGGAAAATAAAATGCAATATATTTTAGAATTTCTCCTGGCTCTAAGAGACAGTTTGTGTATTTTCCGAGATTTTACCATTTTTCCATTAAATAAATTCATTAGTATAGTTTTTTTAGAAATCCTCTTCAATTGAGCTGATGGATTCTTCTACAGATATTTTCAGTGTAAACTTTGATATGCCACAGAAATTTGAAGAGCAATTCTGAGTCAAACAAAGAAAAATGAAGGTTACTTCACCCAAGTTCTATTAGACTAATAATCAAAGGTATTATATAGGCCAACTTATTCAGCTATTCTTTGCAGAAATTTGTTCAGTTGGACGTGGAATACATTGATAAAGGAGATGGGTATACACTACAGTTCATTTTGTGGGGAAATAGTCTTTTCAAAGATCAGTTTGAGAAATCAAGCATATGCAGAATACTTGCTTTTGCTCAGTTTGAGCTCATCATCCAATGTAAACATTTTAGAAAAGGTCAAATACAGGTTACAGAGTTCTTGCACTGAATATTTCAACTGCTACCTATAAGAAAAATCTACAAAATGAAAATTTTACTTAATTTTTTCATACAATATATTTTGATGTTTTCCCTCCCTGATCTCCTGTATACCTCCCTACCTACCCAACTTCTCCCCTCCATTGATAAAACAGAAAACGCTGCATTAACAAAACAGGCAAACCTAAGACAATAGTAAACAAAAAAGTACCTAAGCAAGGAAACAAGAACAAAATAACAAGTGCAGAAAAATATGGAGTTCCTTCTGTGTTGATCAACCACTACTTAGCAAATAATTTCTCCTGGAATCTCATTGATATATCCAGTGGCACTCAGCGGGAGAAAATGGACTTTCTTTTTCCCAGCTATAAATAACTTCTTGGTTAAAATTGAGACTTCACTGAAGAGAGTGAGTGACTTTGGAGCACTCAGCTTAAAATTGGGATACATTCATCAAATCACTCCCATCAAGGCTCAGGGATCTATGGCAAAGAGCTAAGGAAAGATTATTATTTTTATTTTTAAACCAGAGGTGGAATATATTTCCAAGGAAAGAGTGTCTTCCGCACACAACAGGATGAATGTGGATGGATGCAGACAGATGTGTATAAGAACTCATAGAGACTGGCAACATATACAAGACCTGCACAGGTTCAAACCAGAAAAAAAATCCCAACATGGAGAAGGGGAAGTGGACATAAAATAGAACTTCTAAACTGAGGAAAACAAAAGACTCAAAGCATGATAAATGAAGACCTGTTTGAGACAATGTCTTCTACATAGCCCAAGACCTGTTTGAGACAATGTCTACTACAGAGCCCTGCCTAGTCTGTGCCTATGTACATCAAGCTGACCTTGAATCTGTGGTAATTTTTTTTTGTCCCTGCCTCCAGAGTACTGGGCTTAGAGGTCTACACTACCACCATATCCATACTTGAGTTGCTATCAGCACATGGCTTAGAATTAGTGCTGTCAGCATTTGAGTTTGAAAACTTTAGAAGTCTACAATTCTAAGAAAATAACATTAGAGAAACTAATTCCCCATATATAAAGCAGTGGATTAAGGAAATAATGTGGATAGATGATTTTCTAAAAGGAAAATAGCATTAGATATTATATCTATTTTCAGATTCAGTTTTTGACAGTAAAAATGGTTAAACCCAAGGTCCCAGACATGCTAAGCAAATGTTACACGTTAGCTAAATTCACAACTCTTCCATTCATAGTTTTAAAACTTGTATTCAATGATTGTCTTCCTTGGCTTATTTTACTCTTCATTTAGTTGCAGTACTTTTTCTTTGACTTATCTATAGTTGTTTCCTCTGCAGAAATTTTTGTTCATAGTGAATGCAAATACAATCATTGTATTAATTATTATCAATATTATGAATTGCATTATTATTAATATTTCTCGTCATATTTCACCAGATACATTAGCATTAGAATAATATTATATAGCACTATTTCAAAGACTTTACACAACAGTTCCCAAGGTCTGTTTTATACTCCAGTAAATTAGAAGCTCACATTGTCAGGAAAACACATTAAGAAAACACAAAGTCTAACTTGCAATGAAAAAAAGTCTATTTGCCAAATGTAAATCAGTACGTTAACCTTGGATCATAGATCTGGGTTAATTTTTACACAGCATAGGTCATTTACCATAATACTTGTATTTTACTTTTGCTGAAATGCATATTAAAATCTTCCTGAGAAGATTGTCTGGTACACAGTGTCCAGGACATTTATTTGTTGCTTCTTTAAGAAACATTGATCTTAGGAGTTCTAAAGAATTCAGTTTTCCTAAAGAACACCAGAAACGGACATTATAAAATATTTAAATTTTTTGTGTTCATGGAAAGTATTCACTATTTATTTTGTAATTCATATATTATAAATACTGCACATTTAAATATTTTTTTAACTTGTAGTACTAACCTCTTGATAGCATCCTATCTGCCAGGTAGTCTTTACCTGTTTGGAGTAGAGGTTTTCATAGAGAGTCATGTTGGAAAATGGTTACGAGAGTTGCAAATCCCACCTTATGTGCAAAGAGTTTAACTTTTTTTTTAAATTACAGAATAATTCTTAACAAAATGGAAAGGAGTTTACTTCTATGCTCAGCAAAATAGTCTATTTTTAAAGGCACAGAATCGAACACATTGGCTGCATTAGTGACTAATGTATAATGTATATCACATTTAGCTTTGTTAAAGTATTATACTCTAAACTGCAAAGAGAAAACTTGTGACCCTCTACCTGATATCCCAAAACTTTATCTGTTTGCTTTTTTATGTTATTATTTATAGGTGATTTTTATTTCTTATGTAATAAATAAGTTAACAATAACAAATCACTTTTTTTCTTTCTGCTCTTTTGACTAAAATGTCAACATTTCATTTTAAAATTAATTTAACAATTACAGTGTTATCACACTATAACTACAATTTAATATATCTGATATGCAATACTTTAAGTACAATATTTACCCCTTATTAAAATCAATTTTATTACTTCTAGTTTTTTAATGCCTTACAAGCTTTGCTTGATTATTTTCATTTGTTCTTTAGTTGAATCTTTTGTTATAGTTTGCTGACAATAAGTTTGCCAAATGCTTAATTTTATATTTCCCATATATTTATTTCTATTTAAAAAGTACAAGAAGTTTCATTTTTAAAATTATGACCTCTCACTTGTAAATATGGTGAATATATAATTACTCATTTAATAATTTATATTGATTGACTAATTAGATGACATTTTGTCTCTGAGAATTTGACACCTGGTCTATTGTCTTTGTAAGCATTATAATGGTTACCTTACCAATGAGGGTAAAATCAGAGGAGTCATCTTACAGCACTGAAAACAGCATTGAAAGGGCATCTATGTTAACCTTTCCCTTTCAATCCTTAAAAAATGTCTTGACAATTTTATAAAGTTACGTAATGACTGCTAGTATTCAGTCAATTGCCAATAGTCCCCCAGGGAGGAGTTGAGTCTTATGTACCTCTCTTGGAGCCATGAAGAAGTGTTTACAGTCCCAGGCTTGTACAGAACCGGTGCAGATATGCACAGCTGCTGTGCGCTCATGAATATACCATCTATGTCTTGTATTGAGGGAATATTTTTTCTATATACCCCCTCATCCACTTTTGCATTTTATTTCCTCTCCAGCTTATGTATGGTCTGTATACCTAATCCATTTAAACTACACAAACACTTATTCTTTATACTTTGGCCAGTGATGAGTTTTTGCATTAACTGTTTACTGCCTGTTACAATAATAAGCTCCCCCTCTGATGCCTATATGCAACACTAATCTATGTGTATAAGCATGAGTATTTGGATGGCAGTTTGACACCATGAGGATTTAGCAAAAACAATAGTAGTATTTTCATTCTTAGGATCCATGACCTCCAAACCAATGAGTTCTTGACCAGGTTTTTGGAACAAAACATGGATTCTATAATGTTCTATAGTAGTTGCCCCAAATCCAATTCAAAGTGTTTGATAATGGTGGTGGTTCAGGAAAATGGCCCAAGGGATTACATATTTGAATGCCTAGGTCCCCAGCTAGTTGAATTGTTTGGGAAGGAATGGGGTGTATGGCCTTGTTAGAGGTGGTATCTCACTAGGGACAGGCTTTGAAGTTTCAAACGCTCACATTCTTTTACACTACTCCCTTCCTCTCTTCTGTCTGCCACCTCCCTGAGGATCACAGTGTAAGCACTCAGCTACTACTGTTCCTGTGCCTTGTCTGCCTGCCTTCTGCCATGCTCCACCAGGATGATCACGGACCCTAACCCTCTTGAACCTGAAGTCAAAATAAACTCTATTATTAGTTGCCTTGGTCATGGTCATGGTATCTCTTTTAAATCCAGGGTTATTGCCCTCTCATTTAACATCCTCAGCTTTGTCTTAGTTATTTTTCTATTACCCCAACAAAACACCATGACCCACGCAGTTTATAAAAGACAGAAAATAATTTGGTGCGCATAGTTCCATATGATTCCATGAGCATCATAGTGAAGAAAATGGCAGGAAATTGTCAGACATGCTGCTGCAGCAACAGCTGAGAGCTTCCATCCCGGTTTTCAACAGGAAACAGAGAAAGATACTGAGAATGGTGTTGACTTTTAAAACTTCAAAGAAAAGCCCATCGCCAGTGATACATCTGATCCAAAGAGCCACGCTTGCTAATCCTTCTTGAACAATCTCACTAACCTGGGGCCAAGTATTGGAACATATATGCCTCTGGGGCCATTCTCATTCAAACTACCATATT
Source organism: Microtus oregoni (assembly GCF_018167655.1). NCBI lineage: Eukaryota > Metazoa > Chordata > Mammalia > Rodentia > Cricetidae > Microtus > Microtus oregoni. The sequence continues at coordinate 25,419,788 of NW_024543060.1, forward strand.
TTCCTCCCCAGTACCTATAGGTGTCAGGCCTTATATCATGCAAAATAAATTGAGTTCAAAGCAAAGGTCCTGACAGTCTTTCAGTCTCAATTCAGGGTAAAAGTCAGAGCTTCTGAGAATCAAGGTAATCTCTTAATTGTAATCCAGGTAAAATAAAAAGCAAAAATATGTACATACACACAGAATATACATTACCAATTTACCATAGGACAGAATATGATTTACAATTCCAAATTACAAAAGAGGATTTAGTGAGGAAATGTGGCACCAAAGCGAGAAGGAAAGCCAGCAAGGAAATTTCCAAACGCTGTAACTCTATGTCAGATACCAAAGGGTTCAAATGACTCTGTCCTGCTAGCTTTGCTGATTAAAGCACACTTCTCTCCTGGGCTGGCTCCACTCTCTGCTCATAATTCCTCTTCAAAGTTATTTCTCAGACTCTTGTGATGCCCAAGTTACTGGTCCCCAAATGAATTCACGGAGCCCGGTTTCTGATGCAAACTACATGACGGTCTGTAATATACAAACTCGAGTTTGGACCACACTTCCAGCACACCAACACAGTGGATGTGAGACCTGTGGAGGTGAGCTTTGGGAGAGGAGAACTTTATAAGGGAAACACGGCAATCAGGGGAGTTCATGTCTTGTTGTCTTGGGATTGGGTAAAGAAGGCATAGGGTAAGGTAGTTACTGAAACCATTGATCAGATTTTGGGCGTGAAAACTAATCAAGAATCATTAATAACTGACAAGATATCGTCAAGGACAGCATGCCACCAAAGAACAGTTGGACCTTGTTAAATTGTATGACCCTCTTCCCTAGTTACTTAATTGACTATTTTCAGGCTATCCATTCAAATTTTCAGCTGCATATTTCTGGAACTGAGATCAGCTCCCGCTCATTATGTGGATTAAGATGTAAACCCCTCCTTAAAATGGAGTTTGCAAAGTCTGGTCCTCACAATGTCACCCCTAACATTGGGGAAACGCCAACACAATTCATGCTTGGATTTCACAGCTCCACTCAGTGGTATTTGAAGTCTTCCATGAAGGAATCCCAGGTCACAGGATAGGTCTTAGCGCCTTTCCTTATCCAGAGGAAGTTTCTACAAGCTCTTTAGTCCAGGATCCTTCATTACTCTAAAACCAGAGCTAAGTTCCTAAAGCTACCAAGTCTGGCTACCTGCTTGGGGTGATATTTGGCCACCCCTTCAATCAAATTTTCACACCCTTTGACTTTTTTTGTTGCACTTTAAGACAGATAATTTTTTTAGGCCTTTGCAGAAGATGCAGTTAGCTGGGTGGATTCTTGATATGAGGGCACAACTCCCTTCATTCCTTTACATTTCAGGCCTCTATTTTCTCTTTCAACAAAAGCCTTGACTTAAATTTCCATTTTGTATTTCATTTTTGTCTTGCTCCCTTTTTTCATTGAAACCTGCTGAAAAATGATTGCTAATAACAATGTGACAACTCAATATTAGGCTCTCTTGAAATCTTCTCTGCCAATGACATTGCTATTCTAAAATTCCTTGATTAATCTCAGACAGATTTGATAGGACTAATGCAAAAAGCAACCACATTCTTTGCCAAAATATCACAAGTATGGTCTCTAGTCCAGTTGCTAATATTGTTAACCTCTGAAACCTCTTGAATTGGGCTCCCACAGTCCACATTGCTCTCAGCACCATTGTCTTCCAAATTCTTACTTGATTGGCCCATCAAGCACCACTTGTAGCATTCAACTGCTTTTCAAAACCAAAGACATAAAATTTTGTTTAATTTCAAAATGACTTCCAAATCAAGCCACAGCCTTTCATAGCCATAGTCTTCTCCCTGGTGCCCACTTCTGTCTTAAATGCTTTTCTACTACTTTGGTGAAACACCATGGCCAAGGCATGTTATAAAAGAAAGAGTTTAAATTTGGGTTTATGTTTCCAGAGGATTAGAGTACATGTCTTTCATGACAGGGAACATGGCAGCTAGCAGTCAGGCATGTCATAAAAGCAGTAGCTGCGTGCTTACATCCAGGTTCACAAAGAAAAAGCAAAGAGAGACACTGGGTCTGGTTCTGCCTTTGAAACCTCAAAGCCCACACCTAGTGAAACACCTCCTCAACAAGACCACAGGTACTTTACAAATGACATAAATCCTAATCCTTCTCCAACAGGTCCACCGACTGGGGACCAAGTACTCAAACATATATGCCTAAGAGAGCCATTTTCTGATCCCAGCTCTTGGGAGGCAGAGGTAGGCCAATCTCTATGAGACTGGTCTATAAGAGCTAGTTCCAAGAGAAACCCTGCCAAGTATAAAATCAGTGGTGTGGTCTTTGCATTACTGAATTTTGAAAATATGAATCATCTAGCCAGGCAGTGGTGGCTCACACCTTTAATCCCAGCCCTCAGGAGGCAGAGTCAGGCAGATTTCAGTGAGTTGAAGGCCAACCTGGTCTACAAAATCTAGTTTCCAGGACAGACTCCAAAGCTACAGAGAAACTCTGTCTCAAGAAACCTAAAAATAAGTATATAAATAAATAGTAAATAAAATCATTTTCTGGATCCTTGTGATATTTCTAAAAGAAAAGGGAACTCATTGTCAGAGAAAAAGAAAACCAAACTTTATGGTATCTAAAAGGATACCAAAAGGATGTTGGAGCATGCAATCTGTACCTAAGGCTTTTAAGATGAATATTGTTAACCACATAGGCTTCTGTTACATAATAAAGAATACTGTTTGGATAAATTTTATAAATGATTAGGAGAATAAACTGTTTTGACCACTTCTGGGCACACTTTTAATTTCAATAACAACAATAACTAATATCATAGAATACTGCATTTGTGCAAAATAATAGTTATAAAATATCTCATTAAATTTTCAAAGTCCTACTTATTATAATGTATGTTAATAATTTTCACATAGGAGGCCATTAGAAATGGAAAGTATATGGGAAGAAGTCAGGACTGCCTATAATATTGCTTTGTATTTAGAGAACTTGTTACTGACTATTAAGTACAGATAAATAATTCAAAATAAAACAACATAGAAAATAGGATGGCAAAATTATTTATGTTACTGAAAATCAATATTGAATCCCAGAGCCTGGACCTCTTAGACTCTTATTTTTTAGTTTTTCAGGTCATGTTTTCTAGATTTTCCCTTAAATTACTAAATTTATTATAGTTCATTTTGTTTTCAGAACAACACTGGCAATTATATTTATCCTGAATATTATCTATTGACATCTTACTACATTTTCCCAGTTTTTCAGAATGAAAATTTGTGTATGTGTATTTTTATTGTTCTTGAAAACAAAATAGGGTAGCAAATGCTTAGCATAAGACATATTTAGTGGCGTTACACTCATAATGAAATATCTACCACATGGACACACAATAACGTTCGCTAAATTAAATAGAATTGACAGCCATAAAGATAAAATGAACTGGGTAAATTAGTGCTTTTGTAATTCCATCTGTCGTAAAACTGAACATTAGAGATGGAAGTTATTGCCTCAAATCACTCATTGCTGGTTTGCTCTGAATATGATCACTTTTTATTTTTAAAATGTGTGGAAAGAATAGGCTCAAAACAAATAATAGAAACAATTTTCTTGCTGGTTTTTATATGCAAATGATTACAGTCTTACTAGTTTTGCCCATTATATTTTGTTTATATCTTATATAAAATCCTATATGTTCCATATGTGGTATAAGAATCTTATTAAGTTAAACACTAAAACTTTTATTCAATCTATGTTTACTCCTCAACCAAATTCATACACATGATCAGAGTGGTTTCTTAAATACAGATATATCTTGATTAAAAAATTAAGGTGAACACTATCTTTCCTCTGAAAACTACTTTTTAATTTCATTTTATTGCTTTTATTGTGGCAGCCGGGAAGACCTGGAAGGCTGGTATTTCTGCAAACACACATGCTCACAATTTTGTACCTTGCATATAATCCCCTCATTTTCAGATACCTTTATCTCCTTGTATAACTCCTTGCCTCAGGTTTTTCCTCTGGATGCTATTAGAAATCTTTGAGGGAAGCAGAGAATTGAAATCAATTCCACCGTGAGAGCTTCTAGGAGTTTCTAGGATCAGGGTAGGTCCTGTTTCCATGACATACATGAAATAGCTCCTTTTATCAAGCAAAGCATTTTGAATTTTGTTTCCTTATTGGCCTTCCACACCATAATACAAATTTGTAAAGAACCCTGTGTTCTTGACTGTTAATTTTGCATAGAAAATATATGTAAAATGAGAAACAGAATGTTTTTAATTAGCACAGTGTTATTACTTTGTGCATTGTTAGGTTTCCATGATGCTCATTTACTTTGTGTGATTTCCTTAAGGGAGGGCAATCCCGGAACTGGTGAGATGGCTCAGTGGATAAAGGGACTTGATGCCAAGTCTTTCAACCTGAGTTTTATCGCTGGAACTAACTGCTCCAAGTTTTCCTCTGACCTGTAGACATAGGTACACTGTGGCCCCACTAAAAATTACCTAAAGTAAATGTACAGGAAAACATTTCCAGCTTAGTAGCTTATCATAAAAGTAATAATTTAAAAATATTATATGTAAATAAGAGACATTGAAGATTATTAAGGATTGTAATGATGTGTTTCTATCTACAAATTTACATGGTAATTTCTCATCTGATATAAAAATTAGGAAATAGAGGATGGGTCTCCATTGAACAGTAATTAGGAATGGATTGAATTAATAATTTTTATGCTTTTTTGAACAACTGTTGGCTTTTTTTGTCAATATTAATTTACTACTTCTATGTAAACACACCATGACAAGCAGAGTGTGTATGTCAGGAATATGAAATTTTGTAACAGCAAGCTGCTTTACCCTTGAGTGTGCAAATCCAGCTTGGAGTGAAGACCGTCTTGGAATCTGTGTTTCATGTCTCTAGGAACTGAGGCTTCCCCGTGAAGCTGAAGAACACCCCTTTTGCACTGCTACATTTTGACAACATTTTCCCTTTTCTACCAAAGATCAATATTTTGAAATGTGTCTTCACGGAGAATTGCTTGATTTCTCCTTTTACAGTTTTCAATTTAGGTATCTTCTAGTGATGCAAATGAGAATCTTTGTGCGATTTCTTCCTGCAATCAAGTCAACTTCATACACCATCCTTACTGCTTCTTTTACTGATGTTATTTCATAGTACAATCAAGCCTGCTATTTTCAAAAACACTAGTACAGCCTTCAAAACATTATGGATTAGGGTTTTCTAATGTACCAATTCTTCAGGATTGTTTTAAGAGAGAGAGAGAGAGAGAGAGAGAGAGAGAGAGAGAGAGACTTTTAAACTCTTCTTGATAAAAGTGTATCTGCCAGAAAAAAAATAGCTTTAAAAAATATGTTCTGTAATCAGATAATGAGAAAAATAATGTAAGGTATTTCACCCCTCTCTAGCAGAAATTACTATATTGGTATTGTATTTCCCAATTTCAAGTTAATGTACCCTTTTCTCTAGGATCTATTTGGCAGGACAAATATCAGAGCCATCCCTTCATCATTAAATTGAGCAAAGGGAGCTCACTGGTCCTCAAACTGTTAAATGGATATTAGAGGTTTTAATGAATGGAACAGTTATCTTTGTGCCAGCTTAACTAACAACATTGACATGATTAGCATACATTTTGGCAACTGTTCTAGCACAGGGTCTTAGGAAAAAGAAGCTTTTATCGTTAAGCTTAATTTACTTTAGCTTTCCCTTAGATTTCTGTTTTTAATCTGAATAAAATACTACGTAAAGGAAACCCTACAACAAAAATATTTCAAATGCACAATTTTATTAAGGTTATAAATATTTCTCATGCAAGAAATGAAGTGCAATATCCATCCCACAACACATGAGCCATGTTCAAACTCAGAAATAAAGAAAATATTTATTTTCCTCTTTATGATGAGGGCAAAAGTCATGGAGCTGGTGGAGAACTTGTTTTTTATTAATGTTGCTACTTGTGTTTATGTAGTTCTTCCTTTGATAAAAGAAACTAAGTAAAATATGACTAGACAGGATGTTTTCCTCCTTTGTTACATAAGAGTTGTGAATGAACAGTTTATACGCTAAATGGCCTCATAAGTCTCTGAATACAAGTGCCTATCATACAAAAGAAACTTTCATGAAAATATAGTGATTTTTGTCTCAAACTCTGATGCTTTACATACTTATGTATCCAGATTACCAAAGAGAAGAAAACAAAAATAAGTAATTGATATACAACCGATAAGCCCCGTGTTTGTGTTTAAGTTTTTTCTTCATGTTGTGTTATTACCTCAAAAAGCATGGCACACTAGTGAAACACAGCAAACAAGAAGTTTGCTGAATGTGGAGAAAAGGTTATACTGATAATAAATCTGTAATTAGTTAATATGAATATACAGATGCATGGGTGCAAGTTTTCATAAGAACTGAAACATACAGGAATACTCTCTTCTATATAGGCTGCAATTATACACACCCTTAATAATTTACCCAATGCTTAATTAAGTCATGAATTAGTTTAATATAAACTTTAGCATAGCAGAATACTACAATTTCTCACATTTAATCCTAAAAACAAACAGACACCAATAGCAGGCACTTCAGTGAAAGAACAAGCCCATGTTCAGATATAAAATGGTAAAAACAATCAGGAAATTATGAAAATATATACCTTTAATTTGCAGACATATAAACATTTGGTACGATACAGAACATGATGCTGATAAGTAAGTAAAGTGACCCATTTGAAGCTAACACATTTCTTGTTTACACTGACAGCCTTGCTATAGTTCTTATATAAAATGAAAGTCCCATCTCATGCAAAGACAGAAAAGTTAGAAATCATTGACAAACCAGTTTTCTTAATTGCAAAAGAGTCAGTCAAAACTAAATTATCAAAAAAAAATCTTTTTACAAATAAACTGTTGGATGTTTTCCAGAACCAAATTAAGAAGCCAGAATGGTAGTCAATGGAGCTAAACAACTACAAAAATGTATAACTTTCACATAAATTGCCAACTAAAACAATCACTAGTGTACACCAGCTTTCAGAGGAGTTCAATTTGAATGCTACCTTTCTTTTTCTCACGTGGCAGATGAATAGAATCGTACACAACTTAACACATAACCCATGAACAAACTGCTGCTCACAAGCTGAGAACGCGCGGACACCGTATACACCAAGCAAGCAAGTTGAGATTGAGACATGGATATGCTTGCTCTTACTGAGTGCAGTGTCTAGTTACATTTTACAAAAGGAAGAATACACAGATGATTCCCACCTCCTGTATTTCTAGCAAGTAAGTACACTTGCAAAGCATACAGACAGCAGGTGGACCTGCACAAAGTAGTGCACTGTGGAACACATCGCAGTGTTTTGATGTTTGCCCAACATGAATTGCACTTCTTTTTAAATGCCTTCTCTTTCAAACTATAATTGATGTACTTATGAGGTAATGAATTTTGTTTACAAGTGGACTTCTCTTCATTCTTATCATATATTTAAGTAGGCAAATTCAATTTACTTTAATTTTATATTTAATGTGAAAAACAATATATTTAAAATATACTCTCTCAATTTCATGTACAACAACTATCATGTACAATACTTCAGTCCCCTGCAAAGGGACAGCTGGTGCCCTCTTGTGGTGAAAAGACATTTTAGAACAACAAAACGTACTTTTCTTACCTTAGTCTTGAGATTTGTCAGTCATCTGCTTGGTGTATGAGAGCTGCCAACTATGTCCAGCGTTTTATATATATATATATATATTTTTATATATATATAAATAACAACGATATAGCTGTTAGTACTAATTTTCATTTAAAAATTCTGTACATATTTTATAACCTCTGAATTTGAATTAAAAACCTGTAAACAAGTATTTACAATATGTTACAAGCTATAAATTAGTTGTCTTTCCATGGAACCTCCTTAGCACAGCATTGTTTGCGTTGACAAAGACTACTCATGGAAGTTAAAAGATCCCTCTGTGTTATTCCACAATGAAACATCAAATATTAGAAATATCCATTGGTTTTCTCTCTCTCATACACAAGTCAATTTTTCCTTTCAGTGGAATTTGTACTTCCAAATTTTCATCTTCCCTGTGATGCTTTTTACCTTTCCGTAAGCAGATATATATTCCCATCCCTGTTACTAGCGTGATGGAACCTAAGCTTATGACAGACAGTACAACTAATGTGGGCATACAGGACGCAGATTCTACCTTCCTATGAGTTGGTTCTATTGAGATTTGTGGTTCTTTCTCTTCTATATTAATTTCTGGTTCTTTTCTTAAAAGGCTCTCAATATAGCTCTCGTTACTGACAGTGTCATTGACAAATAGGTTCACCATCACAGTGGAATGGAGCGGTTCAGGGTAGCCATGGTCACTCACTTTCACCAGTAAGCGATGCAGTCCATAATCTGTCTGCAGCAAAGCTTCTTCCAGAGTTATGTTGCCAGTTTTTGGGTCAATTCTAAAAGACTCCGGCCTGGGACCTCTTCTCCCTATGATACTGTAAGCTATGACAGCATTCATGCCTGTGTCTTTGTCAACAGCATAGACCTCTGTAATTGGTGAGCCAGGGAGAGTGGAGGGTAGGACCAACAAATAAGACATATTAGATTGAGGAAATAAGACAAGAGGAGGGTTATCATTGATGTCCAGAAGGAGAATTGTGATTTTTGTGGTGGAGGAAAGGGCCGGCTCACCCCCATCAACAGCTTCCACCCACAGAGTGTAAGAGCTTTGTTGCTCTCTGTCTAAAGAGACCTTAGCTCTCAGCATGCCCTTGCCTGTGTCTATGACAAAAATGTCAGTCTGGTTTACCACCGAGAGGGCTACCCATCCATTCCTCCCAGCATCGGCATCTGTTACGCTAATGACTCCAATTTCACCATAACCTGGAAAGTTTTCTGGAACAAAGAAGCTGAAGTCCTTGTTGATGAACCTAGGACTGTTGTCATTTTTATCCAATACAGTGAGAGCCACTGTGGCCACTGATTCCCTGGGTGGCTTCCCACAGTCCACAGCACGGACAGTGTACCTGTACTTTTCTTTCTCTTCTCTGTCCAGCTGAGTAGAAACTGTCAGAATCCCCGTGACATTGTCTAAAGAAAAATAAGATGGAGCATCTGGTCCCAGGAAATAAGACACTTGCCCCCTCTCTCCACTGTCAGCATCCGTAGCGTAGAGCTTCGTTAGAAAGGCGTTGGGTGCATTGTTTTCCTCAATGGTCAGTTCTATCAAAGGTTGAGGGAAAACAGGAGCATTGTCATTGTCATCTAAAAGTTGCACCTTAATGATCCTCTTGACATGAAACCCTTCTGAGTTCCAAGCCACTACAGCTATTTCGTAGAATGGCTGCAGCTCATAGTCCATAGTTTTTGTGGTCTCCAACAAATATTCATTGTTGTACGGCTTGTAGGGTACCAGCCTAAATGGCCCATCACCATCCAGGTAGCAGTTAATCTTGTATTTGCCTTCTGGATCTCTAATGGTGAAAAATGCAATTGGAGTGTTAACAGGCTCCAGTTCTTTCAGATATACAACCCCATCCACTTCATTTGCAATATAACGTGGGACAATTTCTGGGGGTCTGAAAATAACTTTGATGATGGACACAAGAGCAGTGATCACTGCAGGGATACAGCCGGGTCCATTAGCAAGGATGGTGAGCTTGTGTGTCTGTAGAACACTCCCATCAATCTTATTGAAAAGTTTAATGACTCCAGTCGTCTCATCCAGGTGGAACAAATCCTTGGATTCTTGTGGAACTTTCTGGCTGTAACTGTAAGTGATCTGTGCATTGGTCCCCAAGTCTCTATCGACAGCCTGGACAGCTGCAATGGGGGTGCCTACTGTAGCATTCCCATAAACGGTGACATTAAGTTGTGAGTCTATAAAGAGAGGACAATTGTCATTGATGTCACTTATGCCAATGGTGAGGGTGGCACTGCCCAGTAGTGGTGGAGACCCACCATCCTCAGCTATGATGATGCTCACATACTGGTCCTGGGTTTCTCTGTCCAAAGCACCCATGACAATCAAGTAAGGGGTTCGCTCCCCGTTCTCGTTCTCCTCCACGTCGAGGGTAAACATGCCATGGTAGTCCAGTAAGCGATAAGTTTGCACTCCATTAATGCCGACATCGGGGTCCACAGCTGGGTGCTCTATTGCCAATCGGGTGTTTACAGGTGAATTTTCTGGGACCCAAACAGAGATTTCAGAAAGTGGGAACTGTGGAGCATTGTCATTGATATCCCTGATGGCAATTTTCACCTTCACAAACCTGAAATATTCCTGAGGCAGGACCAGCACATCCAGAAGCAAAAGGCAAGAGTCAGAGGAAGGAGAGGAGGCAATGGAGGTGCTGGCGCCCCAGGCAGCCCCTCCGCCCCCATCGAGACACAGCGCTTCTCTGTCGATCTCCTGTGCCGAAGTGTGCAGCTCCCCGGAGCGGTTGTCTAGGGTCACATACTGGCCACTCAGTCCTCCAGAGGCCAAACTGAAAGAGAGAGGGGGGCTCCCTTCAGTGGCAGTGCGCTCTGGAGGCAGCGACTGTTGGTTCTGCCTCCCCGAGGCCCGGGGTAGCAGCCTTAGGTCTTCAGCCAGGCTGCCTATGAGCACCCCGGCGGGCAGTCCCTCGTTTAGGCTGTACAGAAGCTCGGTGGCACGGCTGTAACTCGCGAGGCAGTTGAAGGGTCCCACGAAGAGAAAAAGCAGAAAAACATGCTGGAGTGAAGTGAAGGGACAAAGTGATTATACACTTCCGGAAGCAGAGATGGGATTAAGTAAAGAGTGACCCCCGCCCGGGGCATTGCTTATGCTCATCCCTACTTCACAAACAAAACCTCTCATCTCGAGCGAAGTACAAACTTGCTGCCAGGCTGGGAGGTCTGTGGAGCAAAGGTGTCTCTGAAACTTACTCCTTTCTCTTCATCTTATATTCTCCCCCACTCCCACCCGGTACGGTCCCTAGTCTCGTTTAGCTAACAGTTAGAATCCCAAATTGTCAGACATTGGGTCCCTACAAACACAGAACAGAGAAGGCTTCCTCTCAAAAGGCTGCGCAACGCGACAGGAAACCTACTTAGGTTATGGGGAAAGAAGAGGATGGTGGCGGAAAGCATTGAGCCTTAGACGATTTACTTCTCGTTGAAATGATTCTGCCATTAAGGTCCCAGAACACCTAATGTGTTACATCCGTTTTCTCTGAAGCCACTATAAACAATAGCATCCACACTAATAATAATAACAGCAATAATATGAAAAATTGAGCCATACTCCCTACCTACTCCCCAACCCCCCCTTAGATTAAAGGAGGTAAAGTGAAAATTCCCCCCCCCCATTTTTGTTAGTACATCAAATCAAAGGATCTGGGTCGCTGCCTCTTATGCGCTCTACCTCCTGCCAAGCCTAGGATCCAGTAAAGTAGACGCGGAAAATTATTATGCAAAAGCATTTGTCAGTTGCAGTAGACAGACAGTTCCAAGCTGACATCGGCTACAGGGATCAATCTTCTTACCCCTGAATATAAAGCAGATTGAGGACACCTTTGGCCCTCAACCTCGTTCAACATTTCTGCTTCAGAAACTTCCTTTCTCGACATGGGGGACGAAACTATCTGCTAAAATACCATAGGCACTGTATCCAAAACTCGCTATCCCCCCCCCCCCCCCCCCATCATCTTGAGAAGTTTGCATTATGGGAAAACCTTTGAAAACACGGTCAAGGAGTAGGAACAGCTGGAGAGCATTGCAACTTCTGGGGGATCGGGATTCCTGCATCCTTACCGGCAGGTTTCTGTGGCTGCTGCTGCTCCTGGGACGATGTAGATGCCCCATATCCAGGCACGGGTGCCAGGTCGCCGGGCGCAAGCTCACTGCCTGGACCAGCGAGCTGCGCGCGTTCCCTCGGCCGCGCATTCCCTAGGAGGCTGCAGTCAGCGCGCTCCAGAAGGGAGGGCGGCGGAGGACACTCCCTCCCCGTTCATGCAAATCGCTGGGGACCTTCAGCCAATAGTCACTGGCGTGTCAATTAAAAACAGGAACTCGGATGGTCTGAAAAGCCCTGGGCCAGAAGGGGACATTTACAGTGTCCACTCTTGGACATGATATGTCTACAGCCCGCCAAAGAAGCAGAACGAGGTCTGGTTCTCCAAGGCTGCTAGGAGATGTCACCAGGTCCGGTGCCAGAGCGCCTGTCAACCAGCCCTGCTCTTTACTGCACCGGTTAAATCCCAAGTCCACAGGTTGCTAGCAAGAGAGGAAGAATTAAAATAAATAAACAAGAACACACTGGTATCCGAAAGCACAAAAATGGTCCAACAAAATCCTGCTTTGCCAATCCGTTCCTCCTAGTCATAGGGATCCAGCAGTGCTTTCTACAGAGCAAGAAAATACACTTTTCTCAAATAACAGTAGTCTCAACTTCTTTGTGCCAAGATGAGACCCAGAAAAGCGAATCTATGGAATCCATAAATGTTCCCGATGTCTTCATTTTAATCTTCGCTGTTGGTGATGGCAAAGATGACAGTTTTCTCTACGCAAGTGTCTCTGGGTGTCTGGTGGAGGCTTGATTTTAGAGACAGCCGCAGTTCTACCTGAAAGACTGGAAGGAAGTCTCTCTCTCTCTCTCTCTCTCTCTCTCTCTCTCTCTCTCTCTCTCTTCTCTCTCTCTCTCTCTCTCTCTCTCTCTCTCTGTGTGTGTGTGTGTGTGTGTGTGTGCACTGCAAGCAGTATCACCTGTCTTTTAAGGAAAGAGGGCAGATACCAAAGCTTAAATAAAACACTGCTTACTTTTCAAATCACTGTTTTCTCGTCTCTTTTTACTCAGCTATCCTAAATGCCTATTGGAGAAATGCCCCCTTAGAAACAGGTCTGGGAGCAGGGTCCGAAATGCTTTGCTTTTTTTTTTTTCCCACTCCGATTCTCAACAGTTTGTGACCTGTAATCTTTGATGAAATCAGAGCTGGTGGGAAAATCCGGTGTGTTGAATCTGTGAAACTGCCTGACTTGCTGGATGTCACATAAGCAATGGCCAAGCCCATTTAGCTTCCCTTCAAGTCTAGATTCTCTGTACGGGGCTTCCAAATTTCTCCCTTTCTGGCCTAAACATAATGTCTTATCTGCCCAGGGATCAGTGACTGAGTCTAAACCAGAAAAATCGCTTCTTCTGGCAACAGGAATAGCAATTTTCTGTGCTTTCCAAAGGAAAGTTAATTTAGTTTCTTTCTACCTTGAACTAACTAACATAGAAATTGTTTGTCTAAGCTAATTGTTCAGCTTATGGCCGCATTTTCCCCTTGTTTTCAGCAATCCTAGGTCCAGAGTCAACATTGACCAAGTGCCCCACTAGAACATCTGGTGTGCAGCAGCTTGTCAGTACAGAAGCCATGCTATGCTGTCCATGCAACAGACACAACCCTTTATACAACCTGTCTGACTCATAATATAATCATAGCTCTTTACAGTGCCGTGGGGGAGTAGATGAAGTGGCAAGCCCATGGATACACATCGGGCCATGTTCTTCTGGGTAGAGGACATTATGCATCTGGTAAACAGGCCACCTCCAGGGAGGCATGTTTGCCTCTCCTGTCTTAGTACTTTATCTGGACTACAGCTGAACTTTTACCATCCTAGGTAAATATTTATCTTGGAGTCTGTAGTTAACATGTTATTAGATTCTAAAAATCAGCACCACGATCCATCTAAATTGTGTTTATGTCGTCATGCAATATCTTTGGCCTCATGAAGTCAGCAGAGATGCCTACAGTTAGAAAATCTTTCAATGGTCATAAAACCCAGAAAAGGCAGTAATTCGATTGCTACCTAGATAGTAAATGTGTTGGACTGTATATATTCACACACGTCATGCCCTCTTTTTTTGATTAAGGTCTTGTTCCCCCCTCCCTCTGTCTTTCTGTGTAGGTGTGTGTGTTTCTTTAACTTTTATTTGTTTATGAGAACATTGCTGTTTATAAATACAATAATAAGAACATTATTGTTTATAAATACAATCTAACTGGAGAACATCTCTTCATGGTTATACTCACAACTGCCTTCCTTTCCTCTGACATCTTTCCCTTCTTTACTATAAATCTACTTTTTAAAGGTATCCCTACCACCCATTACAGCAGAATTTTTTTTTTACCCCACCATATCATCCAACTGTTTTTATAGAAAACTATGTTAGTGTTCCAAATCTTTGTTAAACTGGATGGAAATTCAATTTTCTTTTTAGATTATAATTTGTCTACTGTGTTTCTAAAAAAGATTGGATATGAGAACTATAGCAAAATCAGTTCAAGATAGTAGAAAGACAGGCATTGAACAGGTTCTGAAAGTACTATTTGTGATGACAATATGAAACAGTTTTGTTTTACGTTACTATGGCAGTTGTTGAGTTTCTCCCTGAATAGTTATTTGTCATAAAAACTGGGAGCCTTGGCAAAAAACTAGGTGGCCTGTTACATGTCACAAGCATAGTGTGAAAAGAACTAAATGAACTACCTGTTATCATCTCTCTTGGAGGATCCAAGCAGAGGTTTCATGCAGAGTTTTGTTTTTTAATTGGGTTTTTAAAAGGGCAAAACCAAATGAACTTCCACAATTCTATGCACCATTTTCCTGGGCATTGTAAAAGCATCCCCAGACTCTTGTTCCTTCTGGAGAGAGCCTTGTGACCTACCATCTGGTGCCACAGATTTCTTTTTAAAGATGATTTAGATAGCTTCCACGCTATTAGTCCCTTGAAAACAATACTCACGAGCTTCTCAGATGTCTCAATCGCTCTGGGCCTGCTTCCCAGGTGTTTTGTAAAAATTGGTCTAGAAGAATAGTGAGATTATACGCCTCCCAAGCCTATTTCTGCTGTAGACAAAGGGCAGCATGAAATGATGGCTGGTATTTGGAACAGAGCTGGGGATTTGTGTTCTAGTATCTGGTTTATTCCTTATATCCCGTGTGACTTTAGACAAATCGTTACACCTCTGCTTTGGTTTCCTGTTGAACATCCTCACGTACCACATGTACATATATGCATGAACTGGCTTAACTGTTTTCTGTCAGTAACAGATACTACCTGATAAAACACAGATTGGTTGATTATTCACTCGGTTTTATAACTAAATGGTAGTGATGGTTTTCAGTTGTTGCATGCCTTCTCTCCCTAATATTTTTCTTTTTTTTTTTAATGTAATGGGCATATTTCTGTGTCTACTAAGAGACCAGCTTTAAAAAATGTACTTTAACAAGCATATTTTTGAAATATTTGAATTCTTAAAATACTATGTAAGTTATTGCTTATGTCTGTAATTACTTATCATTTTAAATTTAAAAGTTATTTTAATAGTAGCATGTTATTCAAAAAGGCTTTTTGAATTAGCCCATTAATATTAATGTTTAATGTATTTTGAAATATAGCCCAATGTTTGTTACATATAATTCAAAATTGTAAAATAATAAAAATTATATTACCTTATTTTAAGATAGTTTGCTTATATTATTAGTATCTTATAAAATTTTAAATATGTTTATTTAGAATCTTTGTTAAGCATAAGTGTATGCAGTATATTAATATATAAGATTTTTTATAGTGTAATCCATGTGTTACGCAATACAAAAGTTTTTCTGATTGTTTAAACAATGTTAATGGTTATTGCATTTATAGAATAAAGAATATTTTTGAAATGTTAATATAATTTATCAGTATTTATTGTCTGAATCTGAAGTCAGTTATTTGTTATTTTATTAACCATTGTGGTGGTTTTATAGTACAATTTTTAAGATATAAATTTTACATTGTTACATGTTATCTGATGGGCTTATTGGACTCTGATCTGTGACATAAACTATATATGATTTTCTCTTCTAGTATACCCTTCTTCCATGAATGGATAGATCAAATCATCAATTAATTAATCAATCAATTTACCTACCTATCATCTAAATGTGTTAAATTCAGCCAACAAACTGATTACCACAGAAACATTGTTAGAAACATGTATTTGTGATATTACTAGTTTTTTAAACTTCTTTAACCCCTTACTACTGGCTATACACACAGCTTAACTCTCTAATTTGTAACCTTAAAATAAATATATATATATATATATATATATATATTTGGAAACATAATCTTCTTTTAATATGTGTGTACGTGATTTATGTGTGGAGGGGGCATGTATGTCATGGATCTAATATGGAGGTTAGAGTAAAATTTTGTGGAGTCAGTACTCTCTTTCCACCTTCTTTTTTTTTTTTTTTTTTTTTTTGGTTTTTTGAGACAGGGTTTCTCTGTGGTTTTGGAGCCTGTCCTAGAACTAGCTCTTGTAGACCAGGCTGGTCTCGAACTCACAGAAATCCGCCTGCCTCTGCCTCCCGAGTGCTGGGATTAAAGGCGTGCGCCACCACCGCCTGGTCCACCTTCTTGCTTTCAGGGTTTAAAGCAAATTGCCTGTCTTATGGGGCAAGTATATTACAGACTAAGCCATATCAATAGCCTTTAAGTAATTTTTTTTTATGTTTTGTTTTTTGTTGTTTGTTTTTTGAGACAGAGTTTTTCTGTGTAGCTTTGGTGTCTGTCCTGGAACTATTTCTAGTAGACTAGGCTGACCATGAACACACATGAGATTCGCCTGCCTCTGCCTCCCAAGTGCTGAGATTAACAGTGTACACCACCATTGCCTGGTAATCTTAAGAACCATAGGATCACATAGTGTTTTTTGCTTGTTTGTTTTACTTATTAACTGAAAGTGGGAGAGACAAATGAGCAATTAAAATTCTCAAAATTCTCTCATTTTTTAAAAAAATCACTAGATTTTAATATCAAGATTTTCTAATATTATAAGATAACTTAAGAAGAGAATATCCTTACTTATGTTCTACTTTTATGATCAGATCTTGATTTCAAGTATTTCACTAAGCCTTGATTTCTTGCTTTTAAATTATTTACTAGTTTTCAAATATGCATTTTTTAAAAGAAGCTAGTCATTTTGTTAACATACAAACATAGTAAGAAAGCTAAAATATACTGCTTTACTTTTTCTATTACTTTAGAAATTAAAATATGAGGTCAGTAGGGAATCAGCATCATTGTTCTTTGTTGAAAAGCTAGATATTTAATCTAATAAGTTAAAGTACATTTATATGTCATATCAAGAACATGTAGACAGCCTATATTATTATAATAACAATTTCAGTTCTAAAACATGTACTGGCATTCTGTACAATTCATAAATAGGATACTTGTGGATATTATTCTTAACCAATTAGTATCTTTTATACTTCATAAAATGTTGTGCAAATATGTTTTACATATCTTATTTATATATATCGAGGAAGAAAGGTAATAGGACTGTATGGTCTTTTTCTTTTCAGAACTTAATATTACTTAACAAAGATAAATATAGCTGGGTGAAGTCACTAGAAAAGCCCAGGCGTAATTATATCTAACATTTTCAACTTTCTCTCCTTACACTCAAAATAAATTTTAAAAGCCATTTTCGACTCATTTGAATTTCACATTCTCCCTTCTCACTTCTGGCAGAGGTGATAATGAGCAGAAAGAGCATCAGAAGAAAGGTGGTGGGACTGAGGAAGAAAAGAAATGAAGGGTACAAAGAATCTACAACATGGACCAGCAACTGCTGGCTGGAAAAGTGTTTACTGAATGCAATTTACTGGCGATGCATGTGTCTCACTTTTCGGAGTCAATACCTCAGAGTCTTGAAAGAGGGAGACACACAGGCTGTGCACAGAATAAAGCAGTTGCAAACCCTATAAATTAGCATAGAAATTAGGTCATGGCCATAACAAATCTTTTGGAGGATGGAAAGAATTTTAAGTTCATTTTAAGGTGTAGATTCCTTTTTTCTTCTGATGTCTATTCTTTTTTCTCACAAACTGATGTGTTTCATGTAGAAAAGATTAATGAAAATTTGTGTTAAAGTGGATCTAAACCTAGCTTGATAAAATCTCTTCTTACTTGTGCAAATCTAAGGTGAGCTGCTAAACACTGCAAATTATTTCTGATCTGTGTGTGTGGTACATAAAAGCAGCAAAGCAGTATCGTAGGGTCGGTGATACCCACGATAAGTTGTCAACATTTTCATGTTGGGATGGCTTCATTATGAGCTACCTCTTCTTGGGGTCTCTTTTTTGGTAGAATTCCTGGCTTTTGATGTTAACTTAATTTACTGCTAAAGTTGTAAATTATTAGGGCTATCCTGAAAGGATATTATCAGTAAATGTTTTGAATCATATCTCATTTAAACATTTGCTTGATTAAAAGCGAAGTTCGTACTTATGATAGTTCTGTATCACACAATCCTAACAATTTTTAATTCTAGATAATATTAAAAATCATAAAAATTATATTAACTTTACTATAGATGTAACAATGATTATATTTTATGGCTGTTCACTACTATGAATAACAGCATTTTATATTTAATTTAAAGTAGTTGACAACTACTGCCAAAATTTTATTAGTTTATTTATTTTAAGTACTTTATTTTGTTTCAGAATTTTAAATTAGTTAAATAAACAGATAAATATTTTAAAGTAACATATGTTACTGTTATTTAGATATTGTATAATTGAACACATGTAAACAAACTGAAAATGTGAGTAAAACATGTTTCTTGTGTTTTTTCATTTGTTATTTTATTTTGCTTTTTATTTTGTTCTGGTCTGTTTTCTTTGTTTCCTTATTTGTTTTCTAAAGAGAGAAAATTTGGAGTTCAGTGAGTGGGAGTGAGGCAAGGAGGATCTGGGAGATTTGGGGAGAATAAAACTATTCAGAATATAATCATATGGAAAACAATTATGTTCAAAATAAGAGATTTATAAAAGAAAATTAAAAAAAGATTGGAAACTGTTATAGGCAATATTTCCATGGGATTTTTTTGTCAAATAAAAAGGATTAAAATTCCTTGAGTAATATATTTAGTGTAGGGTGGGGAAGAATCTGGGAGGAATTGGAGAAGTGGAAAACCATGAAAAAAATTATTTTCAATAAAAAAGTTTAGAGGAAGAAAATCATATCTTTAAAGAAAACTTTAAAATTCAAAATATAAATGTATAGAACATATTTTTAAATAAAAAGAAAAGATTAAAGTCCATTTGCTCATTTCTGTATTCCAATTCCTCTAGTGAAGAATGAAGAAAGGAAATTTTTCAACTCTATCAAAGAATGGCTAGAGCGTGTTGATCCATTTAGCAATGCCCATAAAAGGTGTTTTATTTATAGCATATACCATTCATAAAGCCCTACTACCTGTCTGCTAGAGCTCTGTGTGGTTGCTGGATAAAGTCTGATTCCAGATAACGTATTCACATACATTATCTACTACATGTGAATATTTCGTTTGCTTTATTACCAAATGCTTTAGAAGGTGGGGTGGTTTGAATGAAAATGGGCCGCATAGGATAATAGGAAAAGGCATTATTTGAAATGATTAAGCCCTATGACCTTCTCAGAGTAGGTGTGGCTTTGTTGGAAATGGGCTTTGAGGTTTCAGATGCTCAAGCCAGGCCCAGTATCTTTCTTCCTATGAATTCAGATTTCGATCTCTGCTGTCTCTGCATTACCATGTCTGTCAGCTTGTCAACATGCTTCCCATTGTGAAAACAATAGACAAAACCTCTGAACCTTTAGGCCGGCCCCAAAATAAATGTTTTTGGTTTTATTTTGTTTTGTTTTGTTTTTATAAGAGTTGTGGTCTACATGGTGCGTCTTCACAACAATAGAAACTCTAAAACAGGAGGAGATAAAAAAAAAAAACTCCTACACTGCTCTTCGAGATGATGAGGGAGGGGGAGTTGATTGGGGGAGTGGGAGGGAAATGGGAGGCGGTGGCATGGAGGAGACAGAAATCTTTAATAAATAAATAAATAATAATAATAAACTCCTACAGTTAACTTCCTGAATGACATAGTCAAAACATCAAGATAATATTTTAGTATTTAAATAAAATATTAGCTACCCAGAATGACATTTATATATTTCTTTCAGTTAAATGGGACATTCATAGTAATTTTCAGAAGGTGAAGAAAACTAGTAACCACAGTGGTTTCCAGTTCTTTGGTGTTTGTGGCTTTCCTTATGAGTGCTTTACACACACATAATCTAGTTACTCACCTGATGTGACATCACATTTAATGGAATCTGTTAACTTTTTATCTTTTCTCTATTTTGCCTTTCCTGGAGAATTCTTGTCTCTATTTCAGCTTTTAATTGTAGTTCATCCCAACAGACTCCTGCTTACTCTCTGGGGAGCACTTTTATTATATAATCCTGGTTTCTAATTCTAGACAAAGGCCTTGCAAATCCCCTCTTTAGGTCTTCAACTTCTATGTAGCTTCTATTTTCTTGTGATTATGCAATGCCAGAAACTCATAAGTGGATATTAGATATAAAGTAAAGGATAAGCAGCCTATAGCCCATGACCCTAGAGAAGCTAGGTAACAAGGAAAACACTAAGAGAAGCATTCATGCATCCCCTTGGAAGGGGAAATAGACACAAGATCTTCTGAAAAAAATTGGGAGCATGAGGGGGCTGAGGGAGAAAAAAGGGCAGAATAGGAGTAGAACTGAAAAAGGCAAGGGGATGAGGGGATCATGAGAAAGCAAGATGGTCAAGATGGAGAAATTACAGAGAGGGAGAGCAAGGAAAGAGATAATTTGATTGAGGGAGCCATTATGGAGCTAGTGAGAAATATGCACTAAGGAAATTCCCAGGAATACACAAGGTGACACCAGCTAAGACCCTAAACAATAGTGGAAGGGATGCCTGAACTGGCCTTTTCCTGTAATCAGATTGATGAGTTCCTTAATTGTCCTCACAGAACCTTCATCCAGTAACTGATGGAAGCAGATGCAGAGATCCACAGTGATGCACTGGGCTGAGCTCCCAAAGTCCAGCGAAAGAGAGGGAGGGACAATAACATGAGCAAAAAGGTCAAGACCATGATGGGGATACCCACTGAAAGCTTGGCTGAGCTCACTAACTCCAAAGTGACCGAGGGGGAACCCACATAGGACCAAAGTAGGTCCACTGATTGTGTGTGACAGTTGTATTGTTGGAGCAGTCTGTGGGGCCACTGGCAATGGGACCAGGATTGATCCCTACTGCTTGAACAGACATTTTGGAGCCCATTCTCTTTGGAGGGATACCTTGCTCAGCCTAGATATGGGGGAGGGGGCTTGGTCCTGCCTCAAAGTGATCTGCTAGACTTTGTTGAGTTCACATGGAAAGCCTTACCCTCTCTGAGGAGTAAATAGGCAGTGGGGTAGGGGAAGGTGGAGGGAGTAGGAGGAGGGGAGAGAGTGTGAACTGGGATTGGCATGTAAAACAAGAAAAAAATTGTTTCTAAAAATCATTTTTTTTTTAAGAAAAGAGTTTTCTCCTTAGGAGATGCGTAAAATGAGGGACTTTGTCTGTTCTATTCCAGACAACCCACACATGGAAATGTGTCTCTTACAAAACAAAATCACCCATACTCACAAGCACACTGTTAAAATGTAGTTCATCAGAATTATTCTAACATTCATTTATGAATGTAACTAATTGTGCCATCTGTTGGTGGAAGGCTGAATTGAGGTTCATGGCTTTGCTCTTCCTATATTAATACACACAAAACTGCCTGTTCTAAAAACAAAAATAAAGCTGGTAAAATTTTGATGAAAACACAAGGTGGAATAGGGCATTGCTATGTAGGGAAAGTCAGTTACCCACCTCATAAAAGTCTCAGAGAGTGGCATTAAATAAATAGATCAGAAAATAGCAACAATTAGCATGTAGTGAGCATTTGTAAGACTAGCAGGTATGCCTATGTGCTTGTGTGCTTGTGTGTGCTCGCGCATGCACACATGTGGACGTGCATGTTTGTGTGGGAGGATGTGTGTATAATTCCCCACAGTAGCCCTACCAGGCAATTTTTCCCATTTTGAAATAATTATTTTAAAATTGAAAATTCTAAAGTTTTACTGCCACACATTAAATAACACAGTACAATTATTCTGATATTATTACCCAGAGTACACTTGGCTATAGGTCCAAAAGGCTGAACAGTATATTTGGGAAAAAGAAAGAAAGAGTCTCAAACCCCAGGTTTTATCATTCTCCTTCCTAAGAGGATACAATAATTTTCTAGGATAATTTGTTTTAACTTGCTTTCTTATGACATTAAGAATTCTCTATTACATATTTAATATATAGTATTTCAGATAATAAATATGTGGTAAACTTAAATTAAGCACATTTAAAATATTGGTGCATATAATCAACATATAGTACTAAGACAATAAATGATGTTAAGACATATAATAGAAGATAAGCCAAGTAAAGATTTCCACACTCATGTGGCATGTAAATGCATTTTTTTTATTTCTGAAGATGGAAATGGAAAGTAAAAGAGGAACTGGAGGTCTCAAACTCTAAAATGAGTTAAATGTTTATTTACAATGACTGAACCTGTTATGATCTACCCCATAGAATCCCTAATGGATTTTTGGCTCTCATTCCTTTTGTATTTCTCTGTGCTTTACAATCACTCCTCTGAGATGGTATTTTTATATTAACCCTGGCCAATTTCTATCCGGGAGCACATAATTTCCTTAAAAGCAAAGAAACTTCTGGGAATGTCCTGGGTCCATCATTCTCTCTCTCTCTCTCTCTCTTTCTCTCTCTCTCTCTCTCTCTCTCTCTCTCTCTCTCTCTCTCTCTCTCTCTCTCGGGTTTTCGAGACAGGGTTTCTCTGCAGCTTTTGGTTCTTGTCCTAGAACTAGCTCTTGTAGACCAGGCTGGCCTCGAACTCACAGAGATCCACCTGCCTCTGCCTCCCGAGTGCTGGGATTAAAGGCGTGCGCCACCACCGCCCGGCTCGATTTCTCTTATTAAAGCACACTTTCATGATAGTATATCAAGTGAAACACAGGAAGTGTCCCCTTTCTTCCAGCAAAACACATGGTATTTCAATGTCAACTGGAAGAACAGATGGACAAAGTAAGGCATCTTGATTATGAGACTAGATACTGGATTAAAAGACAATCTAGATTCAAGTTCTTATGCTTCAAGGTACTAGTGAGTTGTCTTGAATTCATTACTTAGAATCTTGACTCTGTATTTCCATTCCATAAAAGTACCTGAAGATTTTCAGCATTTATTTTCCAAGCCACATGCATCATACTTATTTTAAAAAGTAACTTTTATAACAATCATATGAGCTGGGAACAGTTATCATCATTATTTTTAATATGAGACATTAAGGAAGCTATGTAGCTTGTAATAGATGAACAAGTCAGTCATGGGGAAACCAGAGACAGGAAATAAGGCATCTGCCTTCAGCTCCCTCCCTTATTCATTACCCTTTATTTGTCCTGTAAAACAGGATTATGAGTAAGAAACCATCTTGTGATGTATTGATGCATACTTACAGAAGAAAATTTGTTTAAATTGCTTGCAACAATTTCTGAACACAGTAAAGCTCAACAAATAGCACCTATAATAAAATCATTTCAATTCTCATTCTTCCTTTCCTCCTATCTTTTTATTTATGTATAATTATTACTATTTTTGCATACTTCCCAGCACATTTTTTTCTTTTTTAAATACCAGATGATACAGAATTGACTTTATTATTTATTTAGTTACAAAATAAAATCAGAAATAAGTATCACCCCACATACATAACACACATTGAATCCCACACGGGTCTGATAGTTCCTCTAGCACAAGGCAATGCAGAAATTGATCAATTATTGATTGAAAATGTGCTGAACACCTCAGAATTTCATAGAAAACATCCTGTCAATGGCAAAGGTTTTAAAAAAGATTTTTGCATCATATGAAAGCAAGCCAAGGAAATTATAAGGATATGTCCTAATTGCTCTTTTATGTTATTTTTGTTTTTGTTTTATTTTGTCTACTTTTTAAATTTTTTTTAAGGAAAACAATCTTTTTTTCATTATACATACCAATTAAAGTTCCTACTCCCTCACTTTTTCCATTTCCTCCACATACTCCCTCACCCTCACCCTATCCACTCTTCAGGGCAAAGCACATTGCTTTGGGAAGGGTAAAGGCCATCCCTATGATATCCAGGCTGAGCAAAGTATTCATACAAAAACAATAGGTTCCCCAAAACAGTACAAGCAGTAAGGATGAATCCTGTTGCCACTGCCAGTGGCTTCTCAGTCTGCCCCAGATATGCAAGTGTCAACCACATTCAGATAGTCTAGTTTGGACCTATGCTTCTTCCTTCCCAGTCTGGTTGGGGTTGGTGAACTCCCATTAGCTCACATAGACTGTTTCAGTGGATGTACCCATCATGTTCTTGACCTCTTTGCTCTTATTCTCATTCCTTCCAATTTTCAACTGGACTTTGGAAGCTCAGTCCAGTGCTCCGATGTGGGTTTGTACCTCTGTTTCCATCAGTTGCTAGATGAAGGTTCTATGGTGATATTTAAGATAGTCATCAGTATGACTACAGGGCAAGGCCAGTTTGGGCACCCTCTCCTATACTGCTTAGGGTCTTAGCTGAGGTCATCCTAGTGGATTCTTGGACATTTCTCTAGAGCCAAGTTTCTTGCTAACCCATAATGGTTCTATCATTCAAGATATCTCTTTCCTTGATCTCATCTCTGTCCTTCCTCCATCATGACTATCCCATTCCATCAAGTTCTCCTCACCCCTCCTCTTTTCCTCTCTTTTTACTCTTCTATTCTCCCTTCTCCCCCTACCCATATATTGCCAATTTTGTCAAAAGATCTTGTCTATTTTGATGTTCCAAGTGGATCTCTCTATATATTATTCTTAGGGTTCACCTTGTTACTTAGCTTCTCTAGGATTATGAACTATAGGCTCAATATCCTTTGTTTATGGCTAGTATCCACATATGACTGAGTACATACCATATTCATCTTTTTGGATCTGTGTTATCTCACTCAGGATGGTGTTTTCTAGTTCCATCCATTTGCATGCAAAATTCAAGATGTCGTTGCTTTTACTGCTGAATAGTACTCTAATGTATAAATGTGCTACATTTCTTTATCCATTCTTTAGTTGAGGGGCATCTAGGTTGTTTCCATGTTCTGGATATTACAAATAATGCTGCTTTGAACATAGTTGAACAAATGTCTTTGTAGTATGAGTGAGCATTCTTTGGATATATGCCCAAAAGTGGTATTGCTGGGTGCTGAGGTACATTAATTCCCAATTTCTGAGAAACCACCATATTTATTTCCAAAGTGGTTGTACAAGTGTGCATTCCCACCAGCAATGAAGAAGTGTTCCTTTTACTCCACATCCTCTCCAGCATAAGCTATCATTGCTGTTTTTTTTTTTATCTTAGCCATTCTGACATGTGTAAGATGGTATCTCAGAGTTGTTTGATTTGCATTTTCCTGATGGCTAAGGATATTGAACATTTCCTTAAGTGTCTTTTGGCCATCTGAGATTCTTCTGTTGAGAATTCTGCTTAGTTCAGCATACCATTTTATTTGGGTTATTTGAAATTTTGATGTTTAATTTCTTGACTTCTTTACATATTTTGGAGATCAGTCCTTTGTCTGATGTGGGGTTGGGGAAGATCTTTTTCCATTCTGTAGGCTGTTTTTTTGTCTTATTGACTGTGTCCTTTCCTTTACAGAGCATCTCAGTTTCAGGAGGTTCCATTTATTTATTGTTGCTCTCAGTGTCTGTGCTAATGGGGTTATATTTAGGAAGTGGTCTCCTGTGCTTATGCATTGAAGGCTACTTTGCACTTTCTCTTCTATCAGTTTCAGTGTGGTGGAATTGATATTGAAATTGACTTGGACTTGAGTTTTGTACATGGGGATAGATATGGATCTGTTTTCATTCATCTACATTTTGACATCCAGTTACAGCAGCACCATTTGTTGAAAATTCTTTTTCCATCATATAATTTTAGCTTCTTTGTCAAAAATGGGGTGTTCATAGGTGTGTGGATTAATATCTAATTCTTCAATTTGATTCCATTGGTCAACCTCTTTGTTTTTATGACAGTACCAAGCTGTTTTCATTATTGTAGCTCTGTAATATAGTTTGATATCAGGGATGGTAATGCCTCTGGAAGTTACTTTATTGTACCAGATTATTTTGGCTATTTGTTTTGGATTATTGTTCTTTCAAGTTCTGTGAAGAATTGTGTTGGGATTTTGATGAGGATTGGATTGAATCTATATATTTCTTTTTGGTAGGAGTGCCATTTTTATTATGTTGATTCTACCTATCCAAGGGCATGGGAGATCTTTCTGTTTTCTAGTATCTTCTTC
The DNA here is from genome assembly GCF_018167655.1 of Microtus oregoni. Taxonomy (NCBI): domain Eukaryota; kingdom Metazoa; phylum Chordata; class Mammalia; order Rodentia; family Cricetidae; genus Microtus; species Microtus oregoni. The sequence continues at coordinate 25,446,109 of NW_024543060.1, forward strand.
AATTTCTTTCTTCAAAGACCTAAAGTTCTTGTCGACTATGTCTTTCACTTGGTTAGTGTTACCCCAAGATATGTTTTGTTATTTTTTAGCTATTGCAAAAGGTGATTTTTCTCTGATTTCTTTCTCAGTTTATCATTTGTATATAGAAGTGATGGAGGAAGGTCATTGGTTAAATAAAAAGAAACTGCTTGGCCCTCATTGGTTAGAAGATAGGTGGGAGGAGTAAACAGAACAGAACGCTGGGAGGAAGAGGAAGTGAGCTCAGACTCCACAGCTCTCCTCTGGGGAGCAGACGCCTCAGAGAGATGCCATGCTCCGCTCTCCCGGGCAGACACACGCGATGAAGCAAGCCGCCAGGTTAGACATGCTGAATCTTTCCCGGTAAGACCGGTGCTCACAGATTATTAAAGATGGGTTGATCGGGATGTGAGAATTAGCCTGTAAGGGCTAGAGCTAAAGGACCAAGCAGTGTTTAAATGAATACAGTTAGTGTGTTGTTATTTCCGAGCATCAGCTAGCCGTGCAGGCGGCCGGGGTGTTCGGGATGCAGCCCCGCTGCTCCTATTACAACATAGAAGGGCTCCTGATTAATTTTTAGTTGATCATGTATTCTGCCACATTACTGAAGGTATTTATCAGCTGTAGGAGTTGCCTGGTAGAGCTTTTGGGGTCACTTATGTATACTATCATATCATCTGCAAAGAACAAAAGTTTGATTTCTTCCTTTCCAATTTGAATCTCCTTGATCTTCTTTTGTTTTCTTAAGCCACAGTCGAACTACAAGAACTATGTTGAAGAGATATGCAGAGAGTGGACAGCCTTGTCTTGTTCCTGATTTTATTGGAATCACTTTGAGTTTCTCTCCATTTAATTTGAAGTTATTTTCTTCTTCTTCTTCTGGGTTAGAATGATCAAGTCTTCCTATTGTCTAACCACTGGGTTCTGGTGTTACCATGTTGATTTTTAGGTTGTTGGATGAATTCTTACATTGGTACCTACCAATCTCTTATTTCAAATGTGGCCAGTAGTGTCTTTGTATCTTACTCCAGTCCTTGCAGTGGCTGTCTGAGTCTTTGGGAATTGTTCTTTGTGTATTCTTCAATGTTTCAGGGATCCACTGAGTTCTCTCTAAACCTGCCTTCTTGGTCTTCTCTCCTGGTTCGCTCTCTTGGTCCCCTCAGTGTTGTAGCAAGCTGTGTTTCAGAGTTCCACCGAGCTTTCAGGCAGATAGGCGAGTTTTGGAGCAGGATGTGTCTGAACAAAAAGCCATACTGAAATGATGTAAAATATATTTTGTAGGACTTTATTAATATGGTTCCTGATATTAACTTAGAAAATTTAGTTGTGACTTTAGGAGGTTTGGTTTCCATTCAAGAATTGTTGGTCCAAATATAGTACAATTTTAATCAACTTAAAAAATAGTGACTATTTGTAAACTCTTTTTGTTGATTTGTATCATTTGATTTCTTTGTTTCTGTTCTTTGAAGACTGGATCTTGGCATGGAGCTAAAGGTAGCTTTGACTTCTTGTCCTCCTGATATGGGATTCCCCCTCTGTATGCTGTGAATACCAGTGTTTAATAAAGGACTGCTTTGGACCTATAGAAGGGCAGAATTTAGATAGGTGGAGAAAACTAAACTGAATGCTGGAAGAAAGGATTGTAGAGTTAAGGAGAAGCCATGTAGCCCTGCCAGAGACAGACAATGGATGCTGGACAGAACTTTACCCAGTAAATCACAGCCATGAGACAATACACAGATTAACGGAAATGCGTTAAATTAATATGTAAGAGCTAACCAATAAGAAGCTAGAGTTAACGGGCCAAGCAGTGATTTAAATAATATATTTTTTGTTTGTGATTATTTTGGGTCTGAGCTGCCAGGCAGCCGGAAAACTGGTGAACTCCTCACAACAAGTTGGTGCCAACATGGTTGACTAAATCCATGTAAAACCTAAGAGATCTTGGAAAGGAACACTAGACAGAGAGAAAAAAAAAAAGTTTAGCCACTTTTTTTTTTTCTCGGCTGGTGTAATGTTGTGGCTTCTTTAAGAGAGGTCTTACTGATTCAGCAATATAAGAAAATAAAACCACACCATTTTGAAATACCAGCTTTCTGGGAGAACAGGTGGGTTTTGTTTAATCGACAAAAAGGAAATTTTTTTTCTTAGTTTTATGTCAGCTTGAAACAAGATAGATTAATTTTCACAGAGAGATATTCAATTGAGAAAATGCCTCAATAAGATTTTCTTGTTGGCAAGCTGATAGTTCATTTTATTTATTAATAATTTAAATATATATTTTTGGCTAACTTTGGACAGTGCCAGACCTCTGCAGGTGTTCCCAGTTCACATAAAACAAGCAGGTTGAGTAAATCACAGGTAGCAGAACACTCCTCCATGACTTCTGTTTAGTTCCTACCTTCAGGTTCCTGTCTTGAATTTCTGCTATTACCCCCCTCAACAATAAACCATAATCTGCTAGAAAAACAAACTTTTTCTTCCCAAGTTTCTTTTGGTCATGATGTTTTACCGCAGCAATAAAAACCCTGACAAAGACAAAAATCTTAGTAGAATCATGGATTATTGTTGTGACATATATTTTTCGAGAGACTTGGGGAATATTTTGGTGATTTGGGGCTATAAAAAGCACTGAAAGCTCAGAGTATAATGAACTTAGAAGATAATGCTGAAAGCATGCAGGTGGTGGAGGCATGCCTCATGAAGTTTCAGAGAGAAACTTTGAGAGTCCCTTTAATACTCTAGGAAGGCTGTTAGTGTTATTTTATATAAACGTTTCGTGGTGTCTGGTTAGCCAAGGCTGGAGAACTGTCTGCGATTAATAAAAGACCAATATCACAGAAGAGAAATGTTACTTTTTCTGGGATAATGGATATTGATCTGGTGAGGCTTATCAGCTGTGATTAAGAAAAAATAAATAATGTTGGGGCAAAATGTTCTGCAAGCAAAGTTTGGTCCAAAGGTGGCTAAAATCAGACAACCAAACTTAGTAATAAATAAGAGTTTCCCATTTTGTAGTGGTTTTGAAATCATGAAGGGCTTATGGATAGTAGATGAAGCTTGTCACCATGAAGGGGCAGGAGAAGCAATTGGTGAAGGTTTACCTTCATTATCAAGAAAAGTTTCAAGGCTGAACATTTCATAGGAATAAGTCCAGGCCTGGGAACATGTAGCAGGATTAGAATCCCTGAAGAGAGCCTATGAGAAGCTATGGTGATGATACATTTGCATTGAAGAACCTACCTTTTTGGAGATGCCAGATCATAGGATAACCACTAAAAACAGCAGAAACCATGGAAGCGATACAGATGAGATGAGGAGATAAGCTGTGTACACTTCAGATGGTAGAAACGGAGAAAGGAAACTAACTGGTTAGGTCTTTTGGAGCCTCGAGGATCCTGAATGAATTCTAGATATCAAGTATTATAGTTTTTACACTATTGACTTTTTGTTTGGCTTTGATATAGTTTTTTTTTCTATGTCCCAGGTCTTCTATTGTCCATATATATTTTCAAGATGTGTGTATGGGGGTGCTGTGTGGGAAGTTTTTCTGTATATGTGTTGCTTTTATTGGTTAATGAATAAAGAAGATCCTTTGGCCTGTGATAGGGCAGAATAGAGCTATGCAAAAAAACTAGACTGATTTCTGGGAGAAAGAAGGCAGAGTAAAGAAGCCATGTAGCCACATCAGGAGACAGACACCTTTGCTGGAGCCCAACTGAACCTTGTTAGTAAGCCACAGCCACGCGGAAATACTCAGATTAATAGAAATTGGTTAATTCAAGATATAAGAGTAAGCCAGAAATATGCTTAAGCTAATGGCCAATCAATATTGTACTTAATAGATTTCTCTGTAATTATTTTGGGAGTCTGGGCAGCCTGGAAACAAACGAGGAGCCTCTGCCAATGTGTGTGTGTGTGTGTGTGTGTGTGTGTGTGTGTGTGTGTGTAACAGACTTTTATAGGATTTGGTTATAAAGACTGATGATTTAATAAGTTGGAATGCTCTCTTTTATGATATTCATTTATTTATTTATTTATTTATTTATTTATCTATCTATCTATTTATTTATTTATTTATTTATTTATTTATTTATTTATAGGTTTCTTGAGAGACAGAGTTTCTCTGTAGCTTTTGAGCCTGTCCGGAAACTAGCTCTTGTAGACTAGGTTGGCCTTGAACTCACAGAGATCTGTTGACTTCTGTCTCCCTAGTGCTGGGATTAAAGGCATGTGCCACCACTGCCTGGCCTTGTTAGATTTTATATGAACTTTACATAAGTCACAATCATTTGGCAAGAGGGATTATTATTGGAGAAAATGTGTAAATAAGATGTGCCTATAAGCAATCCTCTAGTGCATTTCACTGACTAATATTTGATGTGGGTAGGTCCAGCTCATTGCGGACAATGCTGCCCCTGGGCAGTTGGTTTTGGATGTGGAAGAAAGTAGGCTAAGCAAGTCATGGAAAACAAGCCAGTAAGCAACACTACTTCATGTCCTATGCCTCAGTTTCTGTCTTCAAGCTTCTGCCTTGAATTCCTGCCCTAACTCTTCTCAATACAACTGACCAGGTGAAATAAATCCTTCGCACCACTATTGCTTTCATCATGCTTTTTTATCACACAGCTTTGTTGGTGATTAGCAATACTGAATTTTGGACTTCATTGTTGTGGTTTCTACTTGTTCTGTTAGCTCAAATTAGGAAGCTTCATGATGTCAATTTTGAGTAGGCAAGGAATGAAAGAAATTGTTAAAAAAGTGCTCATTTCTGGTATTATAATAATCAATCATTCCTCTTCCTCAACAATCTTTGCTCTGTTTTTTTAATTTCTTTATTTGTGAAGGAGGAAACTATGAAAACAAAACCTAGGTATAAATACCTTCTGTCTCATCTAAAAAGAAGGAAAACTGTTAAATTTTTTAACCTGGTACTTAAACTGAGGAGTAAATTGCCATTATTTATGTTCTGTGTTTATTTTTTAATGTCACTTTTTGTTGCATTTAATTTTATATGATAAAAGCATTGACAAGCTTTTGTGGGACATATGTATATTTTTCCCAAGTTTGTTCTTAGCAACAACTTTCTAAGTTTTATTTAAAAACTGAGTTTGTAAGCCAAAACATTGCTAACAAAAATAAATCATTAAGTAAATCTGTATTTAAGAAATCAGAATAGACTGTGAACTTATTAATATTCATATGTCTTTACTAGAAACAGAGAGACAACAAATGGTATAACACCATGCCTTGTGAGAAGCACAAAATGATTGTGTCAACTTGAGAAAAAACTCTAATTAACGCTGTGGGATTTAAGGACAAGAACAAACAAGAGCACTCTAACATTAAAAATCTTTGAGTATAGGAGACTGAAAGAGGAAATAACAACATTGGCAAAGAGGTAAAGCAAAGCATTTTTGAGAGATTAAATAGACAAGGATAAGATTCTATGAGGTACAGTGGTATCCAGGTTAACCATGGAGAAGAAAGCCATATATAAGGCATATGCCTCAGCTGCTATGTCTGATGACAGCACACATTCTTAACAATACTCAGTGCCAGAATAGAAACAAAATAGTGTAGCACAAATAATAAAAACCCAGAGACAGATATTGAGGTTCAACCTCAAGATTAGAAAAGCAAAACAGCCAGTCACTGGCTCTTACCTCTACCTCAGTCTGAAATGGTGATTTAGAAGACAAATATAATTGGTATCAATATACTGTCTAGTTTGTTGAACTTAGCAAAAATGGACAAACTAGTTCATTATTCGATATCAATAGTATTACAATACCAGTTTTTTCATCATAAAAATGTAAATGTTTATATAATTCTGTTTACTAGAAATGCTACACATAAAATCTTTTATGGTAAATTGTTTGTAATATGAAGTCAAACAAAAAATAGCATAGCATTTACTGTCTCTTAATATATGACTTGTTCAATTCAACTGTGAGGAGTTGAATGAATAGGACCTAGATTGCAATAGGCTAAATAATAAAAGAGAAATATTGTAATAGAGGTAGCAAATGTAGATGCATTTTCTAAATGTTTGGCACTTTAATGGTACTATATGACATTTATGACAGAGACATTTATGGAGAAGTGTTGGTGGAGGCTGCTGTTTCATTTCTCGGTCACCCAGTCCCAAAATAATCTCACATAAACTGTAATAATTATAATACTGTTTGGCCAATGACATAAGCGTATTTCAAGCTAGCTAATACATTTTGATTCAACCCATTTTATTATTTTATATTTGACCATGAGTCTCATGGTTTACTGTTGCCGATGTGTGGTTATCTTTCTCCTCCCTGTGGCTATATGGCATCTCCCTGACTCTGCCTTCTTTCCTCCTCTATCTGTTTGGAAATCTTGCCTTGCTCTATTCTGCTAAGCCACTGGCCAAAACAGCTTTATTCATTAACCAATAAAAGCAACACGCATACTGAAGGACTTTCCACATCAGAGAAGAGTGTTGAAGAACTCCTACGACAAAGCAGAAATCTCAGAAAGTGGTTGGATTTGTGAGGCTGGCCTGACTATTTGTTTTCCTATTCTTTTTTTGGTGAAGCTTCTTGATCTTTCAGAGGGAGATAATTCTATATGAAGCATCCACATCAAAAGTAGCAACCATCTGCACCTCCATTGCAATGTTGAAACTAGAAAAATAAGTATTTTTTATGTCTCTTTTCATGACTCAAATGTCATTAGATGATGAGGAAGACCTAATGGTCAAATGTTTTATTTAAAATAAATTACTTAGCTAGAGGATAAAATAGCCATATCCCATGTTGGTATTTTTGTAGATCATTAAAAACATAAGACAGAAAAATTTTATGTCACTCTCATATGAACATTATGCCTGCACAGACACATGCTCATACATGCACACACACACATGTCCAGCACCTCTCCACACACTCTAAACGTATTTATGTAGATGTACCCACATTTATGCCTATAGATAGTGTTTTTTAAGGAGTGAGAAGTGATATGAATTTTCTACAAGATTATTTCATTATGTTTATATAAGATTCATGTAACCTCAATGTTTTTAGTCAAATATTGATAAGAAAAATGTTGAAAAGATATGTAATTTCAAAATAAAAATGAATAAATCCAAATGCTTTTACATTTCCATGGAAATGTAGATGCAGACTACAGAATGGGAAAAGATTTTCAGCAACCCACATCAGACAGAGGGCTGACCTCCAAAACATACAAAGTACTCAAGAAATTGGTCATCAAAAGTACAAGTAATCCAATAATAAAAGATTGTAGTTCTCATGTAGTATACTCATAATATGAATTGTAGCTGACAGTGGTACCTTTTATATAATTTATTTGGCAATATTTACTCTTTTAGTCAATAAAGTTTTAATCATGGTCTCACAGTAGCTTTGGTTAAATCCACAAGTCTTGCAAATGAATGAACCCGTGAACATGTCATCAAAGATGGGGGAGGAACACATGAGGCTCTACACCTCCCAAAAAAGTACTGCAGAAAATTAAGTCTGGTTGGGGAGAAGTGAGCTTTCTTCAGTGGTGCAGCTATACATAAACTGCTCTTGCTCCATGAACTTCTTCCCATCCACTCTCAAGCAAGTATCTCAAACACAGTGCATCAAACACACACACACACACACACACACACACACACACACACACACAAATGAAGATATGAAAGAAGAAAAAGAGCTCATTGAAAAGAATGGTGTCAATAGGAGGATTGAGAGGAGAAAATTACTAACATTCATAGTAAGAATATATAAACATATCAAACATAGAGCAATGTATTGAAATTAATGTTTCTATATTATAAAGACAGGTTCCACACAATGCTTTTGGCTACCATATAACAGAATAACTGGCTCTTATGCCAAAAAATTATGGCTTAGATAAAGCTAGACTTGTATTAAGACATGAAATAATGAAACATATGATTTTATAACATGAAAATGTCTTATGGATATGTAATAGTGGAGGATAAAATTTTAAAGATTAGACCTGAATAAATTTATTGTATAACCAAATAAAGCATTAAAACTGAAAAATCAATATGAATTTTCTAACATACCTATAAAATAATCTCTCCTGTTGCATTTATAAGTTATTATTTGTAAGTCATTAACACACAACACATCTTGATTTAAGGAGGATAAATTCCCTTTGTGTAGCAGTTTAAAAAATGACAGGGATCATAATTTTAACTTCTATCATGTTTTTCTAGAATATGAAAATTTGAGTTCCTGCATAATTCAGAACATTCAGATGCATCACACAGAACTCTGTTTGAATAATAAAAACATAGTTTCCACCAGCAGCCAGCACTTCCTCAATAAGTTACTATCTGACTTGTTTCACATACTCAAAATTTGCCTACATAATAGGCCAACATTTTAAAAGACAAAGTTAAACTGCATATTATGAGCTTCAAATAGCTAGCAATAAGACTGAAATGCATGTGTACTTTTCAGCATATGAACCTTAAGATACAGTCCAAATGGAGAGCAAATCCAATTTCATGGATACATTAGAACTGTAGTTCATAAAATGGTTAAGTTTGTGGGCCTTTATCCTCTGCATTGGAATTTTCATCAGGACAATTAGTTATTTTAATGAAAGAACAATATCTTTGTGGATATTAATATATTTTAACAATAGCAACTTTATGTGTAATTAAATGAGCATAATAGAGATCTCCATTATTTACTTGTATGTGCAGAATGACTTAGTGTCTCTGGTTTTTACAGTTGTCATAGACTCATTTTATTTTAATAGGTGAGGGCCTATATAATTTCACCAGAGTAGGGTTTCAAAAGTAATAATCACATGAAACCAATGTGTTTCATTGCTCCATTTTTATTTATACAAAATTCTATAAGTTCAATAGATATTATTTCTAAAACCTCTTGCAAAAATACTAACAAATTACTGTGTATTATTCTGTTTAAATTATAATAAAGAAAATGATTTAGACATTCAAAACCAATGCTTAGAAGCTGTTTTACTTTTGTTTGTTTATTTTGTTTTGTTTTGACTGTAGACCTTTTAGCATAACAGCTGAAAAACTTAATTGTGTTTTGGGAAACTTCAAGTGGAAACAGGTAAGAAATTAGTCCCAGAAACTTCACAATGTAATCTTCAAACCTTCCCAAATTAAGTTGGAATTTGGCTGCGCTACAATTTTCTGATACAAATAACCTAGAATGACCTGATTTTATCCTTAGTTGTGATTTAGGTTTATCATTTGAGTGAAGGACTGACTGTTACATAGGGGGAAAAAAGCAGAAAAAAAATATTTTCTAGAATTTGTAGGCTTCTGACTAAAATTAATGAAATCTCTCACCGAGAAAGCTTTCTAGGATTTTGAAACAGTGATGTCCAAGTCAAAGCCATGTGATCTTGAAATCAAACTTAAGTTGAAGACTCACGGGAAACAAAACTGAAAGTATTTGCACAAAAAAAAGAATCTGCAAAATGTAATATAAAAATATGTAAAATAATAAAATAGAAATTCTAGAGGTGAAAAAGTCAGTAATTAAAATTATTGATGACCTGATCAGACTCCAGCAAATAAGTATCACTGTGGAATAGAGAAGGCAGTGAAATCAATATTTTATTTATAACCTGGATTCTTATTTCAAAAACAAAGCTACATTTTAAAATAGGAAAACCTAACAGTTAAGTAAGTATGAAGTGGACAAGTTTCAGTGTAAAGAAAAATGACCTGAAATAGAACTCTTAAAGGACTAAAAGTAAGGAAAAACAAGAACAATAAGATAATATAGTCAAGCTACCCATACCCATTTTGCCAACATTTAGACGAAAAGATGCAGGAGTACTGTTAATTAGATATAATCATGTATGATATGAACAAATTCCATCATAAAACAAAAGAAAAAGAAATAAAAACACGGTGAATATATGGAAAATTTGTAAGCTTACATTGAACAATCAAAGCAAATGAACAAATACATTGCTTTTATGAATTATCCATGATAATTAAGTTCCTAAATAATATACATTTAATTAATAAATGTATATTATTTAGGAACTTAATATTTATTGATGGGAAGTAGATTTTCAGTGGTGTTTTGAACAAGAGAAAAAAAGCATTGAGTGAAATTAGACACGGAAACATCTGGGTTTTAAAATCCAAACAAGTTTCTAACCAATCTTTTACTTCATATAAAATTTTCTAGTAAATAATTTTGAGAATTAAGTTAAAAGGAACATTCTGGAAAAGCAGAGAGAAATCTGGATTCTGAAACAGAACCCTAGATGGTTCTTTTACTTCTAATGGTATTCCTAGTCTCTGGCCTAGAGTCAAAGAGTTCTTTATGTGAGGTATATGTTGTTAGCATATACAGATGGAGTTCCAATTCTATCGACCCTATCCATTTCACACCATTCTTTATAATACATTACTTTGAGGATAATGATTCATGAAGCTATAGATTCTTAAAAGATTATTATCACAAGCAGTTTTTTTAAAACCAAAACCTTGCATATTGGAGACTGAAGGAAGCTTCTTTCCAAGTATGATTGATCTATTTACTCAAAATTCTTTGTCATGAAGCTCCTTAAGAACTTGAATTAGAAAAAGTGTGCGTTTTAGGAGTTGAGGGTTTGTCCTCATTGCTCAGGCAGCTTTAAATTAGGATATAGGCCAGAGATGCTCAATTTCTCAAGACTTTAACTGCTCTTCTGAACTCAAAGAATGAAATTCTGGACCTGTAAGTGTTACTTTTAGAATGTAGAAGTTGGAACTTAAGAGTGGGAGTGGCAGTTGTGCCAAAATGGCAGTTTTACCAAAATAGCAATTTTACCAAAAGAAGTCTACAGATTCAATGCAATGCCCATCAAAATCCCAACAAAAATTTTCACAGACCTCAAAAGAACAATACTCAACTTCATATGAAAAAAAAAACAAACAAACCCAGGATAGCCAAAACAATCCTGTATAAAAAAGGAACTACCAGAGGCATCACCATCCCTGTCATCAAACTCTATTATAGAGCTACAGTAAAGAAAACAGCCAGGTATTGGCATAAAAGGACAAACGGAATCAAATCAAATCCCAGGTATCAATCTACAGACTTTCAAATATCAGATTTTTGACAAAGAAGATAAAAATATAAAATGGAAAAAAAGAAAGCATATTCAACAAATGGTGCTGGCATAACTGGATATCAACATGTAGAAGAATAAAAATAGATTCATATCTATCCCTATGTGCAAAACTCAAGTTCAAATGGATCAAAGACCTCAACATAAAACCAGCCACACTGAACCTCATACAAAAGAAAGTGGGAAATATACTTGAACGCACTGGCACAGGAGATTACTTCCCAGATATATAACCCCAGTAGTACAGACACTGAAAGAAACACTTAATAAATGGGACCTCCTGAACCTGAGAAGCTTCTATAAAGCAAAGGACATGATCAACAAGACAAAATGGCAACCTACAGAAAAAGAAAAGGTCTTCAGCAACCCCACATCAGACAGAGGACTGATTTAAAAAATATACAAAGAATTCAAGAAACTTGGCAGCAAAAAGACAATCCAATAAAAAATGGGGTATATACCTAAACAGGGAACTCTCAAGAGACAAATCTCAAATGACTGAAAGACACAGAAATTCTCAACATTCTTAGCTATCAGCGAAATGCAAATCAACACTACTCTGAGATTCCATCTTATACCTGTCAGAATAGTTAAGATCAAAAACATCGATGACAGCTTATGCTGGATAGGATGGAAGGTAAAGGAAACACTCCTCCACTGCTGGTGGGAGTGCAAACTTCTACAGCCACTTTGGAAATCAGTATGATGATTTCTTAGAAAATTGGGTAACAAACTATGTAAAGACCCAGCAATACTGCTGTTGGGTATATATACCAAAGAATACCTAATCATACCACAAGGACATGTGCTCAACTAGGTTCATAGCAGCATTATTTCCAGCCGGAACCTGGAAACGACCCAGATGACTCTCAACCGAGGAATGAATAAAGAAAATGTGGTACATTTACACAATGGAATACTTCACAGTGGTAAAAAATAATGACATCTTGAAATTTGTATGCTAATGAATGGATCTAGAAAGAAACATTTTGAGTGAGGTAACCCAGACCCAGAAAGACAAATATAATGTTGTCAGGGACAATCCTCAACAAAAATACCTCTTCTCAGGGTAGGAGGTGTGGGGATTTAGAAATATAAAGAGTATGAAGATGCAAATGAAAATAATAAAACAGAGAAACATATAGGATAGCATTGGAAATGCAGTGAGTATTGAAATTTGCCCACATTTAATTTCCAATTGCTTTAAGTACCCCTGACCCCAAAAGGTAGGAACAAGACTCCAAAAAATGTATTAACATGATAATTGAAAATGAACATACCAGTTTAATGTTGCTGGCTTCATGCATAGTTAAACATTCTGTTCCTGGAACAAAGCAAGTCACACTCACACCCTGGACCAAAACATTCTGCAGGCAAAATTACTCCCTGGGTGGAATCTAAAGTTATCTCCATAAGGGCACTGAAGCCTTAGTTGGAGCCTTAGAATTTGTTTGAGGTAGAAACACATATACTTCTCTATACATACAAGATCTGGCTCTTAGTCATGCCTTTTGACAATAACCTTGAGAGAGAAGAACTAAATCTAGATGGGACCTTTTTTCTAGGTAGAACTTTAAAGGAACCAAAGGTAAGTTCCAACTCTCTGACCTTTGGTCAATGTGGAAATAGGCTCACAATTTTGGTTTCTACAAATAATAAGTCACTCATAAGTGACTTAAAGACATAAAACAATGAAAAAACTAATCTGTAGTCTACAACCCTAGACAACAAAGAAGACCCTAAGAAAAATATATATGGATTTACATAGGAAGGACAAAGAGACAAGATATCCTGAGTAAATCAAGAGCATGGACATCATGGTAGAGGGTAGAAGGGAAGGGAGAAGGTGGGATGGGAGAGGAGAATAAGTTTAGTTCAATAAAAACAATAAAAATAAATTATAATAATGATAGTCTATTGAAAATTTTATTTCACATCTGTGGATCTATTCTAAGGAAATATATATATATATATATATATATATATATATCATGCTGATATTTTTTTCACTAAATTATTGTACTGGTATTTACATAGCGCAAAAAATATGCATATTTGCATAATGAGAAATATGTGGTGTCACTCATCTTGAAGAAGTATTGTACAGAGATGCTAATGAAGCCTCTGGATGTGGAAAATGAATCACACATTCAATGTCACAGGACAAAGGTAAACTTCTCAAGGCAGCCATCTTCATATTTCTCAGAATTAAATTTCATTTCCATTATAAAAAAAATTAAATAAGCAAATAGTTACAGATATTTTTATTTTATCCTGGACAAAAACATCTAGTGCTTTCATCTGTTATATTTTAAGTAAGAACTTACCAGCTTCTCCTAGTTCCGATGCAACGTTTCCTGCAATTACTGTGTGTTTTTTAATAACTTGTTAAATTCCCACAGTCAATTCTAATCATAAAACAGTGATGGTAGTATCACCATGTTCAAATGATTTTTATGAAAACTGTTATATTCTTTGGCCTAGATAAAATTTGTGAATTATTTGTATTGTTGAAATAGTAATGTACATAAATACACTCAAATTACTGCTGTAGACTAGACCTTTTGTACACTGAAAAAAAAAGAGTGGGGAAAAAAGGCAAAAGTTCTTTGTTCCCAGGAAGTAGGGTACCATCTAGGTGCTAGTCTTAGGACTTTTTAAAAGACTTAATTCAGAAAGTAGAGTGAACAATGACAGAAGACGAACTGACCAGAGCAGTTGACCCAAGCACAAGGTGTCCCACGGTCCTTTCTCCTTTTCAGTCACATCATTGTATATAGCTCTAGACAAGTACACATAGTAACAGAGAACTCTCTTCCTTATCATTAGAAGGACATTCTCAGAACTGTTGCTTTTGGACTCTTACTTTATCTAGCCAGTTTCTTTCTCTTGTGCCCATAAGTGGTGTCTGCTTTGCTTCCTTTATAGCAGGCCCACTTATTGCACTCTGGGACAGTTATAAATATACCAAATAATCTAAAAATCTTGAAATAATTTCAACCACATAGAATATATTATTTGCTATTGTACATTAGAATAGAAATCATTAATAATAAGTAACTAAGTAGCACTGTGGTGAGAACTCCAAAATAATAATCTAAATGGTATATCTTAAAAGTAGTTCCTGAAACCTGAGAACTTCTTCTGGGAATAGAGATAAGGGAGGGAAATTAAATAAAATTCAGTATAATTTAAAGAAAATGAAACAACTACACACACACACACACACACAAATGAGAGCCAAGATGGCAAGATGGCACAGATTGTTTTAAATACATGCATTTTTTTCAGTGAAACTAAGTATGAAAACTTTCATAAAATTTACCCCCTATTCTGTCTTCCTTAATGAGATACTAGGATATAATTCATAAAAAGTCAGTTCAGTGCATAAGTTAATACCTGGATTTAAAGAAATGGCATAACTGTTTAAACAAGTAGGGACAAGAACAAATTTGGCAATATCTGATTAAATTAAGTAAAGTGAGTGGATGAATGAAATGATGAAGGTGCTAATTAATTAATTATAGTTTAGAAAGTAACCCCTCAGTGTCAGATCAATGGTTTAAGAGATGCATTCCTATGTCCAGTTTTCAATATGAGTTATGCTTAAAGAGCATCCCAGTTACATAGAAACAGACGGTGTGACCACTGCTGTCCCTAGTGTAGGCAGGTGTTGGGGCTGCTATCAGAATTCTGAGATATGAGGAGTTATAGGTCGCTTGCTGTGTGACTGAGCTAATAAGCAGACAAAGCAGGCAATGTGAAGCCCTGACACAAATTACTCACTAGAGATAAGGCTCTGTGTCCTAAAGAAATAGGACTGAGAAATTGAGGAAATTGAGGAGACCATTGTCTCATATCAAATCAGTGCATCAGCTCTTTTTGCATTTTCCCTGTGCTGGTGTTCCTTCCTGAAGCACTGTATATTAAAAACTGCTTCATTTTTATTATTCTCTTGAACTTTTAAAAACCTCATTTCCAGCAAGTGGTGATCAATTGTGACTGCTTTCCACCTTCATGTTATCCAAGGGACGTTGAGATAGTAGCCACACCTGCCACATTTAAAGATAGTCTTAATTAACAACTCTGAATCACCTTGTTACCTGGACTTTGGGGTTTTGGAAAGTGGAAATGATTCCTGAGCAGAAAAATGTGTTCTCCATCATTTTAGGACTATTATCACCAGTAGCCATCAATTTTAGGCTGTTATCAGAAGAAATTACTCCTACTTTGTAAATTTCCTTTTACCTTTTTTTTTTTTTTTTTTTGAGACAGGGTTTCTCTGTGGCTTTGGAGCCTGTCCTGGAACTAGCTCTGTAGACCAGGTTGGTCTCGAACTCACAGAGATCCGCCTGCCTCTGCCTCCCGAGTGCTGGGATTAAAGGCGTGCGCCACCATCGCCCGGCTTACCTTTCTTTTGTATCCGTTTCCTATCCTAGTATAGGAAGTCAGAAAACATTATATTATATATTATGTGTTTGAGTCTCTAAGTATTCAAATGCTTATATTACATATTTATTAAGGAAAACTGGATTGGATGGTGCATCTCACTCTCCTCTTCACTTTCTCCCTTAAGGTCACACTGTTTCTGTCTATGCACACCCATTCAGTTGTTCCTGTGTGATGCACCATTTGTGTGGATCAACAGAATTATTTGCATTACAGTTTTCCTGTTGATCTTCCATGGCCTCACTGTTTCTGATTCTGTATGGAAGGTCTTCTAAGGATAGGGGCCTTGGGGATTCATGGGCCTTTCTGTCCCTGTGATCTTTCATTTGGCCTTATTCATGTCACATTGACTCATGGTTCTCAGAGGATCAAAGCAAAAACTATAATTACTTTGACAGCCTCTCCGAGGAAGTAAAAGAATGTCATTTCTTTCATTTCTCATACATCTGAGAAAAAAAAAAACTAAAAAAGAAAAGTTAAAGTCCAGGCCAGATTCATGACTCAGGGAAACTGACCCAGTATTCCAAGAAAACTGAGAGCAAAGAAGCGACATTACAGAGGACTTAGATAAAGAAAGGCATTCTTGGGCTGCAGCCATAGCTCAGGACTCCAGCACTTGCCTAGAATTCATAAGGATCCGAGTTTGACATCAAGTATTGCAATAAAGAAAAAGAAAGCCATGCTTCATCGTGACTATCATTATAAACATCAGCCAAGGAAGTAAAACAAGTAAATAATAAATGAAGGAAAAATAGCTTTGGGAATTGAACCATCACGGACAGCGACTTCCCTCCAAATCTGAATGAATATTATTTAGCAATACCTGTAGTGCTGTCAGACTGAGAAAGTCAAACATTCAAAAGATTGTTTATAAATTCTGTAAATTAAGGGAAAATAGTAAATTATGTATATGAATATAAGAATGAATAAATTTAATAAATATATCAGAATATATGTATGTATATAAACTTAAGACCCAAACAAACAAAACAACAGAAAAAAAGTCTAACAAGGTTATCTGAAATCTCAAATAAATTACTTGAAAATTTGAGAGCTGTTTTCTGTGAGGAGGCTAATTTGTTGACTTGACAAAAAAGTGTCAAGAGTTTCTTTTCATTCTCTGCTTTTTGTCACTTTTAAAAGTGTGCACTAGAGCTATGTGATTTTACTTTAAAATATCACAGTCAAATAAAACAATTAGTATGCAGTTTAAAATAGTGTTGAATTAGCCTTGAACAAATAAATGATGGCACCTAATTAAATCATTTAGGAAGACAGAATACTGCAAATTGTCTGAAGTCTGTTTGAGTGTCACATGAGGAAATGTTATCAGCTACAAGGTCAAAGTATATATCTTCTGTAAAGGAATATGTCATGCCTTTTTAATGTTGCTCCTCTTTTTTAAGTCTACACCCTGCTTCAAAATTTGAGTATACTCAAATTCAACCTGAAAGCTTAGAGCAGACATGATGCCTACCTCCTATATTACACAGAAGGGGAGAAGCCAAAGTTAGATTGTCTTCTTAAACCAACTAAATGCAATACTAATGACAGGAAATGTTTATTATCTCCAGTGTACTCTGCAATGGCAGAATTTAGGATCATCAGCTGTGATTTTACCTTTGAAAAAGACTCTTTGTAAGGACATTGCCTTGAGTGGATCCAAGAGAGGAACAAAAGCTCTAGTAACAGTTGAAATGTTTTTTTTTTTTTGCATAGATTTTTGCATTTAGTTTGTATGTAATTGGGTATGATGATTTTGTTTTCTTATGAATCCCTGCCTCTTTGAAAGTCTGCAAACTATGCATGCACAAAAAGCCTATCCTATTTCAGTCTAGGAAAGCAATAGGGAAAGTCTGCATGAAATGGCTTTCAGAAAGGAGCTATTGAAAGTCTTTGAACAAGCTGTAGAGGAAAGGAATGATTTCAGGTTCAATATATATCTAATATATATATGCATATATTGTAAAAAGTCAAATAATGAATTAAATTTCACAACTTATTTTAAACACATGTATTCTGAATTTAGATGATAAAATATAAGAATAAATGAATAATGTTAAGATGAGCATATTTGAGCTGCAAAATTCTGGATTTTGCTACTCTAGCTATTTTGATTTTCTATAGTTGATCACGCACTGACTTTACTGTAAAAGTTAAATATCAACTAAAATAAAAGAACAAACAGACAAACCAAAAGAAACCTGAGCAAATAGTGACAATAAAAACAGTGAATATCCTTGGAGAATATAAAAAAAGAAGCCTTAAGAAAAAAATAGATGCAACTAACAGCGGAATGACTGTATTTGATAGCAAAAGTAAAAAGAAAATCCAATAGTCATGCAGCCAACTATCAAAGTCACTTTATGGTCTTCTCTTTATTTTTAATCTTCCACTTTCTGGGAAAAATGGGTGTACCTATGTGTACTTACATTAAAATTTTGCATCATTTTACCTCTCAGTACGGATAGTAAATATGAAATTTACATGTATCCCTTTACTTGTCAATAACACTCTGTATAAACAAGTTGTTGAAGGTAGGTGACATGACCTCACTAAATCCTATAAAATTACTTGTTCAACAGAATATAATTATTTCAAGTACCCTTCAGAGTCTATCTTACAGTAACAAAATAGTTATTGAACTATTTATTTTTATATATTTAAAACTATATTAATTTAGCAGTTTTATGTGACAATAATGGTACAGTTTTTCTGCTTCTTGACAATAGGGTTGACAGGATGATTTATTTGGCCAGTGAAATATTGACAGGTAGACAGAAAACAGAGCCGGAACTGTGCTTGGAGAGTGTTTGTTTCTGTACTTCAACTCATACCATGAAAAGAATGCATTAAGGCAAGTACACTAGTCCAAGGAGCATTAAAAATACATGAAGCAGAATAGCCCTGATGAACCCTGTCTCGATCAATCAACCAATCAGGCATGTGACCAATAATAAATTACTGTTATTTCAAGCCACTGAACTTGGGTATGCATTACTACACCTTCAAATAAAATGGGTAAGTGGTATACTGTCAAATTAATCATTGTATGTTTTAACACTGTATAAGATAAATATGATTTAATAATGCAGAATTTTATACAACTCCACATTTTAGTTATTAAATATATAATATATAAGACAAAGATTCTTGAAATGACACATATTAGTAACACACTGTGTTTATAGTATATTTTAGTTTCTTTAATACATTGTGTAATCTAAACACGAAAAAATGTGTTTCTCTGGTGTTTTGATTATTGTTATATTGCTGTGAATCAACACCATGATCAAGGAAAATATCATAAAAGAAAGCATTTAATTGGGCTCTTGTTTACTATTTTAGAGACTTACTCATGATCATCATGGCAGGAAGCTGGCAGTCACGGCACTGAAGTAGGCACTGAGAACTTTATATACTGATCCACAGTCAGCAGGCAGAGAGAGAGAAAGAGGGAGAGAAAAACAGAGAGAGAGAGACAGAGACAGACAGAGACTAATAGAGACAGAAAAACAGAGACAGACAGAGAAAATAGAGGGAGAAAGACTGTGTCTATCATGGGATTTTGGAACTTCAGTGCCAACCCTAAGTGGCACACTTCTTCTAACGAGGGACACCTACTCCAACAAGGGCAGTCCTCCCAATCTTTCAGAGATGGTAACTAAGCATTCAAACATACGTGTCTATGTGGGCCACTCTCATTTAAACTTCTATACCTGTTTTCCTTAAAAGCTATTTAATTACATGTCAGAGATAAACTAGCTTTTATATCATGAAATAGTGAATGAAAATTCTTTTATTTTCTTGTACAAGAAAATTTTTTTAATCTTTTCACTACTATGATACATATTGGAGGATAAATCAAAGCAACAAGTTGAGTACTCAGTTGAGTCTACATATCATGGGATTAACAGAGCATTTTGCATTCACTGTCATAAAAATAAAATGGCAAATTAATGGAAATGAAATAGGAATGCCAAATATTATAAATATAAATTTACATGTAAACATAATTCTAAAATTTTGCTAAAAGATAAGATTAAAAAGATCGAATGAATTCAACCCAGGGTATTTTTATGAGGTTCTCAGATATTAGATATAGTTTATCAAAATTAATGCACTCTTAATTTAAGTTATTCACTTTTTTTTATATGCTCAACACATTATAATCATTTTCACTCTAGGAAGTAAATTTTAACTCTGGTCACTAAAAGTAAAATTCAGTGCTAATTATGCAATCATGTAATCCAGTCAGGGAACACTTCTTGTTAACTTCTGAAAATTGTTGCACTGATAAATCAAAATGTGGGAAGATGCTATGCTTCCATGGGGCTTAACCCTGCCTTACGTATTGAAGACTGTGCTCTGGGAAATGAACGTGTGCCTCTGACACTCACAGCCTGCTCTTCAGTCTGTACAGCTCGAACTTTGGATCCTCTGTACAAAAGTCTTTCATGCTTTCAATCTTAGCCCCAGACGGCCATCATTCGACTTCTGGCATTTTTGTGAATCTGACTACTTTAAAAGCTTTGGGTAAGGAAAGCCATGGCAAATTTATTTCATGTGACTAATTTTATTTTATCTTGATTAAAGCATTTACTACAAAATATTTAATTTCTCCTGTTTTAAAGAAAAAAAGTATCTCATTACTAAATTTTCACATTTTCTTTGTGCCTCAATGGACATTAGTTGTTTGTTCATCCTGTCAGACTTGAATGATTCTACACCAAATGTGGGGAGTGCACATATCTGTTTGAAAATTTCATTTCCCTTAAATATATACACAAAATTACTTTTCTGGATCCTTTGAAGTTTTTATTTTATTTTATTTTATTTTTAAGAGATTATCTTTGATAATTAACGTTTATTATCAACTTCACTAGATCTGCAATGGGTCAAGACATGGGCCTCTGGAAGGATTTCTTATGGGCATTTCTTTTTTTTTTTTTTTTTTTTTTTTTTGGTTTTTTCGAGACAAGGTTTCTCTGTGGTTTTGGAGCCTGTCCTGGAACTAGCTCTGTAGACCAGGCTGGTCTTTCTTGAGAGGATTAGTTGAGCAAAAAGAGCCACCACCAGCCCAGGCAGTGTCTTCTAAAAAGAGACCTAGTTAAAAAAAAAAAAAAAAAGAAAAAAGAAAAGAATTCTTGCACATCTGGCTCATCTCCCCTACCCCCTACAGTTTGACAGCATCTATACTGTTGTCAAACTGTCCTCATTGTCATTATCTTACATCAGACTGCTGACTATTTGGCCTTTCAATGTGGACTGAAACCAGCAGAACTGCAGCAATTTTCCTGCTTACACACTAGACTGGAACTGCTCAGGCATCTGCTTCTCAGACGAGGCATCTCCTGGGTCCTCAGCTTCTCCAAGCTGCAGACAACTAAGTTTTGACTAATTAGCTCCTATTAGTTGTACCAAATTTCAGTACATCCCTTTGTGTTTTGTGTGTCTATAGATACATATATACAATGATATATATTACCCAAACATATACAAGGTAAAGGCTAAGTTTCATTCTTTTAAAAGTGCATGCCAATTTTTCTCAATACCACCTGCTGCAGACTACCACTTCCCCATGGGTAGTCTTCGTATCCTTGTTTTAAGCTCAACTGACCACATATAAATTCATTTCAAGCTACCAATTTTAATATATTAGTCTATATTAATACATACAGTATACAGTATAATTACTTTATGTATTATAATTTGAAATTAGAAAATGTCTTTAGTTTTTTCAAAGTTACATTGTTAAATCAAAATCTTTCCTTTTTGTATAATTTTTGATTTTTCATATCTCCACAAACACAAAAATGCCAGTAATATTTTGACAGTAATTTCATTGGCCCATGGAAAGATAAATGGTACTAACTACTATAAATCATGCAAACAGGATATATCTCCCCCTAAAATAGACTATAATTAAAAAGAAATGTTTTTTTTTTTTGCTTGTCATTCATCTAAAAGCAATTCTTGCTTCATAAAATGACTTTGAAAAAGCCGGGCGGTGGTGGCGCACGCCTTTAATCCCAGCACTTGGGAGGCAGAGGCAGGCAGATCTCTGTGAGTTCGAGGCCAGCCTGGTCTACAAGAGCTAGTTCCAGGACAGGAACCAAAAGCTACGGAGAAACCCTGTCTCGAAAAATCAAAAAAAAAAAAATGACTTTGAAAATAATTGATTTTCAATTGTTTGGAAGAATGAGTATAATCATAACATGGTTTGGTAGAATTTACTCATGAAACTGGGCTTATAATAGAAATGTATTTGCATTAAAAATTGAATTTCAATATTATGCAAAACTCTTCTATTTCCCTGTATACCTAGTTTTATTATAGAACAAATCAAATCTTCAATATAATGTATTCACTATTATTTTTATATGTTTACCTTTCATCTTGTATGCTAAAAGGAAAAGTGATTGCTATGCAATGACTGCAGAATTAGAGTATCACATATTTCTGTATACACTTGCCTTTATTAGTGAGTTTTACAAGTCAATGTGCCTTCACTATAGTTTTTGATAGATATGATTTCAAAGAATTCCGTTTAGCTGCTCATGTTTAGCAGTAATGGGATGTCAGTTTTAGAGTACTAATCCTAACCACTTTTTAAGAAAATCTCTTTTTTTTGGGGGGGGGGAGGAACCTACTGCTCTCCTCTTTATTTTTTGAGAGATTCTCTTTTCTTGATGCCAGGGTCTGTGGGGGAGTAGAGGGTCTAGGATGCCTGCTTCTACCCTCTTCTTTATGTATTTCAGGTGATGCATCTTATAAAACCTTAGTATAACTTGCTTTGAGCATAACTGAGAAATCCAAATGACATAGTGTGAGAAATTGATGGAATTATAGATACTTTTGCTGTTGGGTTTGGAGTGTTAAGGGCTCTCAAATTACAGTGTAGGAGAGTTTGCCAACAGACTGTGTGTCATCAGAGGGAATGAAAAGAGCATGCCCAGGAGAAGGTCTAGCATGTCCTGGACGCTTTCCACCTTCCAGCTTTTTCCTTTACAATTTCCTTCTTGTGCAATTCTTTTCTGTTATGTTTTCCCCCTCTTTCATCATTTTGAAGGCCATTAACTATTTTCTCACAACCTGTTCATTCCATTTATTTCAAGCAGAATTCTCAGATCTTTTTCCTTCTTTCCTCAGGGCATTACTTATTTCTGGTTCTTGACCCATTATTTACTTCTTTTTGTAATGTTCTCATTTTATTTCATTTTATTACTTTATAAATAATACCAATCAAAATTTCCTCTTCCTCCCCTCATCCCACTTCTTTCCCGCTCCTCCACACACCCTCCTTCCCTCCCCCTCCAGTCCTAAGAGAGGGCAGGGTACCCTGTCCTGTGGGAAGTCCAAGGCCCTCCCTCCTTCATCCAGGCTTAGGAAGGTGTGCATCCAAATAGAATAGGATCCCCAAAAGCCAGTACGTACAGTAGAGACAAATCCCAGCGCCATTATCATTGGCTTTTCAGTCTTCCCCAATTGTCAGCCACATTTAGAGGTTCCAGTTTGATCCCATGCTCTTTTAGTTCCAGTCCAGCTGAATTTGGTGAGCTCCCATTAGCTCAGGCACACTGTCTCATGGGGTGGACCAATTCCTCGTGGTCCTGACTTCCTTGCTCATCTTCTCCCTCATTCAGCTTTTTAACTGGACCTTGGGAGCTCAGTCCAGTGCTCCAATGTGGGTCGCTGTCTCTATCTCCATCCAGACATAAGTTCTATGGTGATATTCAAGATAGTCATCCGTCTGACTATGGGACAAAGCCAATTCAGGCACCCTCTTCTCCAATGCCCAGGGTCCTAGCTGGGGTCATACCCATGGACTCCTGGGAACCCCTCCTGAGCCAGGCCTCTTGCCAACCCCCAAATGGCTCCCTCAATTAAGATATCTCCTTCCCTGCTCCCATATCCTTCTTCCCTCCATCTCAACCATCCCACTCTCTGAAGCTTTCCCCAACCTTCCTTTTCTCCCCTTTCTTTCCCCCTCTCCCTTTCCTCCACCCTACCCAACTCCCATGCTCCCATTTTTTTCCTGGCAATCTTGTCTGCTTCCAATTTCCAGGAAGATCTATAGATGTTTTTCTTTGGGTTCAACTAATTACTTAGCTTCTCTAGGATCATGAACTATAGGCTCACATTCCTTTGTTTATGGCTAGAATCCACTAAAGAGTGAGTACATATCATATTCATATTTTTGGGTCTGGGTTATCTCACTCAGGATAGTGTTTTCTATTTCTACCCATTTGCATGCAAAATTCAAGATATAATTGTTTTTTTACCACTGAGTAGTAAGTACTCTAATGTGTAGATATGCCACACTGACTGCTTTTCTCAGCTGGTACTTATGTTAAAGCTTGTTTTCTGTGAACTGAGCAGAACATCAGATTTTATAACATATCTACAATCATGCCTCTTTTCTCATTTTTATTTTTATATATTTTTAAATATCACAATCTATAATCACATGTTTGAATCATTACATAATCATACACGTCTATTCTATTGAATATACTTTTTATACCACTTATATATTGGGCATTTAATAAATGGTTGGAACAAGAAGAGTAAGGTATTGGGAAGAAGTTTGATAGGAAAGAATGTAATGATGCTTCCAACTGTCCCAAAGCAGAATGGGTTGCTTGTAAATACCAAGCTGGTGATCATTTGACATTTTTAGCCAAAGAATTCAAAACCATCTGTCAAGGATAAGGACATTCCGGAAGGGTTTATACAAATATTGGAGAGAGAAGTTGATGGCCTCTAAGGTCTTTTCTGACCTTTAAATTCTGCAGCTTGCAAATTAACTTTACATTACAACTCGCTTATAATTTAAAAATACCAGCATTTAACCAGTTTCAATCAGTCTAAAACATCATTGTGCAGGCACACTGAATGCTTCATATTGAGTTTATGAGTCAAATAATGGATCTGAGGGATGGGTTTATTTTCTATTTTTCCCCTGATAAAGATTTGAGGGTCCATATATAATCAGAGTACATAGTACTGCCTGATTGTAAATGCAGCATGACCAACTGCTGCTAACTTGTGCTCTTGCTGAGATAATGGACTGTATTCCTTTTCAGACCATGAGCAAAAATAAAGCCTTCCTTTCTCAGGTTGCTTTTGTTCAGTATTTTGAAAAAACAGCATAAAAAAGTAAGTGACCTCATGAAGATAACCACAGCTGCAGTGAGTACATTGTGGCACTATTCAAAATCCATAAGACAGGGTCCATAAACAGCATTTTACAGTATGCCTCCCCACAGTCTAGCTCTCCTGCTTTTACATTCTTTCCAACTCATCTCCTCTGACATTTCCAAAGTTTTGTTCTGATGGGTGAGATACTGATGCTCCATTAAAGGCAACAAGGTGACTCATGAAACTGAAAAGCGTATGCTAGTCAAATGACACTGTCAATAAGACAAAACATCAGCCTACAAAGATGGGAAAAGATTTTCATCAACCCCACATTTGACAGAAGATTGGTCTCCAAAATATATATATATATAAAACTTAAGACACTAGACATAAAAAAAATCCTGTTAAAAATAGGGTACAAATCAAAACAGAGAAATCTTGACAAAATCTCAAATGACAGAAACACTTTAAAAGAATGTTCAATATCCTTAAATATGAGGGAAATACACATCAAAATGACTCTGCAATTCCACTTTACAATTTTCAGAATTGCTATCAAAAACACAAATGGCCACCCACAAACCCTCTTATCCTCCTGAAAACTCAGTTTAACACTGAAACACAGCTTGCTACTACACAGAGAGGACCAAGGGGTGAGTGACCAGCCTTCCAGCAGGACAAACACCCAGTAAAGCTGGGATACTATGAAAAGATCAAACCTAAGAATAATAGGGATTGAAGAAATAGAAGAACACCAGCTCAAAGACATAGAAACTATATTTAACAATATCATAGACCAACCTAAAGAAGGATATCCATATGAAAGTACAAGAAGCTTACAGAACACCAAATAGACTGGATCAAAAAAAAGTCTCCTTAGCGTATAGTAATCAAAATGCAAAACATACAGAATAAAGAAAAATATTAAGAGCTGCAATGGGAAAAGATCAAGTAACATATAAAGGTAGAATTACACACAACTTCTCAATGGAAACTATGAAAGCCACAAGATCCTAGGCAGATGTGCTGCAGACACTAAGAAACCATGGATACAAGCCCAGACTACTATATCCAGCAAAGCTTTCAATCACCATAGTTGGTGATTGAAAACAAGATATTCCATGACAAAACCAGATTTAAACAATACCGTATGTCCACAAATCCAGCTCTACAGAAAGTACTAGAAGAAAAACCCTGAACTAAGGAAGGTAACTGTACCCACAGAAACATAGGCAACAGATAACCTAACACCAAAAAAACCCAAAAAAGGGAAACTGACACACTACCACTGAAAAATAACTGGAATTAACAATCACTGGTCATTGATATCCGTTAATATCAATGGACTGAATTCAACTATAAAATGACACAGGCAAAGAAAATCAATATGAAAGAGGGATCCAGCCTTCTGCTGTATACAAGAAACATACCTCAACCTCAAAGACAGACATTACCTCAGAGTAAAGGGTTGGGAAAAGATTTTTCAATCAAATGGATCTTAGAAACTAGTGAGTATAGCTGTCTTAATATCTAACAAAATTAACTTGAAACTAAAATCAATCAAAAGAGACATAGAAGGACACTTTATACTTGTAACAGGAATAGTTCATCAAGATGAAGTCTCAATCCTGAACATCTATGCCCCCAGTACAAGAGCACCCACATATGTAAAAGAAACATTACTAAAGTTATTTAAAATAAAATAACAAAACAGACAGTAATAGTAGGAAACTTCAATACCCCACTCTTATCAATGGACATATCAACCTGAGAGAAACCTAAGAGACAAATAAGAGAACTAACAGATATTGTGACTCAATGGAATTAACAGACATCTACAGAACATTCCTCCCAAACATAAAAGAATATCCTTTTTTCTCAGCACCTCATGGAAACTTCTTTAAAATTAAATTAAAGTCAAGTAACAAAGCAAATCTCAGTAGATAAAAAATAAAGTTAGAGTAAACCCCATTTTCAAATTGGATCACCATGATTTAAAATGAAAACTCAACAGCAACACTAATTTCAGAAAACTTACAAACACATGGAAATTAAACAGTGCTCTATTGAACTACATGTGGGTCAAGGAAGAAATAAAGAAAGAAATTAAAGACTTTTTAGAATTCAATGAAAATGAAGGCACAATGTACGCAAACCTACGGGACACTATGGAAGTAGTGCTAAGAGGAAAGTTCGTAGCACTAAGTGCCTATATAAAGAGACTGGAGACAGCTCACACTCGTGACTTGACTTAACAGAACACCTGAAAGCCCTAGAACAAAAAGACTCACCCAGGTGGATAGAAAACAGGAAATAATCACATTGAGGGCTGAAATCTATAAAAGAGAAACAAAGAAAACAATACAAAGAATCAATGAAACAAAGAACTGGTTCTTCGAAAAAGCAAACAACAAGATAAACCAACCCTTACTGAAGCTAATCAAAAGGCAGAGAGAAAATATCCAAGTTAACAAAATCAGAAATGAAAAGGGGGACATAACAACAAACACGGAGGAAATCCAGAGAGTTGTTAGGTCATACTAAGTAAACCTGACTCCACAAAATTGGAAAACATGAAAAAAATGGTCACTTTTCTAGATAGGTACCACATACCAAAATCAAATGAGGACCAGGAGGACAATTTAAACAGACCTATATCCTGTAAGGAAATAGAAGCTGTCATCAAAAGCCTCTCAACAGAAAAAGCCCAAGGCCGGATGGTTTCAGTGCAAAATTCTACCAGAACTTCAAAGAAGAGTTAATACTTATACTCCTCAAAGTGTTCCACATAATAAGTGGAGTAGGTGGAGGGAAGGGAGGAGGGGAGGGAGTAGGAACTGGGATTGGTATATGAAATGAAAAAAAAAGTTTGTTTTCCTTTAAAAAAATAATTAAAAAATGCACAAATGAAAGCTTGTGCTAGAGATGATATGGAGCAAGGGGAACTCTTCTCCACTGCTGATGGGAATGCTAACTTTTACAGTGACTTTGAAAATCAATATGGTGCTTTCTCAGAAAATTGGAAATTAGTTCCTGTCATAAGGACACTCCTCAACTATGTTCTTAGCTGAAATATTTGTAATAGAACCTGCTAACCACCTAAATGTCCTTCAATCAATGAATGCAAAAAGAAAGCATGGTACATTTATGCAATGTAGAATTATTTGACTGTTAAAAACAATAATGCCAGGAAATTTGAAGGCAAAGTGATGGAACTAGAAAAAAAAAATGGCCCTGAATGAGGTAACCCAAACCCAGAAAGAGAAACATGGTGTGTATTCATTCACAAATAGATATTAAGTGTAAAGTGAAGGATAGCCAGTGTACAATCCATAACCCCAGAGATTCTAGGTAATATGGAGGACACAGATGGAGTAGGAAATGCATGGATTTTTCTGGGAAGGGGCAATAAAAGAGATATCTTGGGTAGACTGGGGACTGGTGGAATGAGAACATGAGGGATTGGGTTGTAGGCAGATAGAAGGGGAGCATAATGAAAGAGACATGTTGATGGTGGGGCATTTTGGGGTAAGGTAGAAACCTAATGCTAGGGAAACTCTCATTAATCTACAGGCATGAACCCTGCTAAGACTCTTAGCAACAGTGGTCAGGTAGCCTGAACTGGCCTTGTCCTATAAACTATGACTATTTCTTACACATCTATTTATTAGAAGAACTTAAAGTACTGTGAGGAGTGTACAAAAAATGTTGGGGTATATAGAAGATTTAGTAATGCAAGTGTTTTATGTTTGACTCAAATCTGCCTGCCTTAAAGAGCACAATTAAAGTGAAAATACTCGAAGACAGAGAAAAGCGAAACCTACAGCATCCTCTGGTTACTTTCATTAAGGACTGATGGAGGAAGGTCATTGGCTAATAAAGGAACTGCCCTGGCCCATTTTATTGGTTAGAGGATAGGTGGGAGGAGTAAACAGAACAGAACGCTGGGAGGAAGAGGAAGTGAGCTCAGAGACTCCACAGCTCCCTTGGGAGCAGACACCTGAGAGAGACGCCATGCCCCGCTCCTGGCATGAAGCTCCCACCCAGGATGGACTAGGCTAGAATCTTCCCGGTAAGACCGGTTCTCACAGATTATTAGAGATGGGTTCATCGGGATATCAGAATTAGCCTGTAAGTGCTAGAGCTAAAGGGCCAAGCAGTGCTTAAAAGAATACAGTGTCTGTCTAATTATTTGGGGGCATAAGCTAGCCGAGCAGGCGGCCGGGGTGCTGGGAACGCAGCCCCGCCGCCCTTATTACTACAAAGGACCTCACACGTCTGTCTGTGAAAAGCGTGTGTCTCCTAACTGAGCAGTCATGTTTCAGCTCTTAAAACTATGCTTGTGTTAAGAGTCTTTGTAAAATTCAGCCAGACTGCCACCTTCCAGAGGATTTTCTTTTCTTGTGCTGAATGTAGAACTTTTATATTTAGAAGCACAAACTCTTTCCTAATTATATACAACCTACTGTTCTAAATTCTGCATTCCACTTTGCAGTTGAGTGCTGTGCACTTTTCCTGGTACCAATTTTGGCATCAGAAATCTGACATTAAGATTGCATTTGTAAACCAATGGCAAAGTGGAATTCACACTGAATAAACCTTGCCTTTGTTTCATGGCTTCTTTTTAACTGCTTTTTCATTACGATGGTCTACCCTAAGTGTCATGATGGTAGTGCAAATACTAACCTGAATTTGCAAATTAGAGAAAATGTTTATAATCTTCAGTGGGATAATATTGATAATCAATTTCCTCCATACAAGGAGAGCTAAAATGTTATTTGCATAGTTCATTAAACATCTGTAAATGACTCAAATATTTTTAAAATATAGTACTGTATAAGATAAAATAGTGTGAATATTGGTATAGTATGGGAGTTTGATATTAGCTAGCTGTCATCATTTTATATTTTAACTGATATTTATTCTCATGTGGATTTGAAGCACTTTTGTTTTTATCATACATCAGCTTGAAAGTTCTATATATCTCTCTTATTTTCCTTTTTTCTGAAGCCCTCTCTGCATCTCTGTATCATTTATAGGTGTGTAACATGTACTAATCATGGAGCAGTGTGCTCAAGAATATGTACAGCTATTTATAATAAAACATGACATTACAACTAAAGGGTAATTTAAAGTTGCAAGAAAATTAAAAATTCTCATTTATTTTAATATTTTTCTGCTTACTAATAAAAACATTGAAAATAACTATTTTTAATATGGTATATTATCTTTCTGATAATATATTCTAATAGTATAAAACAATAATATTATTCAAAATTTTCCCAGGAAGTTGTGAAGTATTAGTCATACTAGAAGGTAGTTTGAAGAAGGGCAAACTCGTTAATGATCTCTTTGTGAATATTTTTTACCTGTGAAATTATTGTGTTTATAGTTTAGCCTTCAGGTATTTTTTCCCCTTTTTTGTAATATAAAAGAAGTTGATTTTAGACCCAAGTGTTAGCCAAACACTGAAAATTCACTTACAGCTTTTGGTTATTTGACATTATCTTCACTAACTGTAAATGAGACAAAATAAGAACTTCCCTTGGCATTTGGGCTTCATAAATGAGGAGAACAATATCACGTGTATGTTTTGTGGTATATTTAGGAAATTTATTCTATAAAATGTATGTGAATCTCATTGATATTAATCTTATTTTCCATGAACATTATATTCACTAACATGAAACTTTCTGTTGTTCATCACAAAAAAAAATACATCATGAAAGTGAGAAGAAAGTTGTGGAAGGGTGATTCATAGAGAAATGTGTCTCTATAGTTCATAATCAATTGCTCAAAAAGATATGATAAAAATGATAGGTTTGCCAGTTGTGGTGGCGCACGATGGCAGGATTTGCTGAAGGAGGCAGAGGCAGGAGGATCACAGGATCTCCTGAGTAAATTGGGAGCATGGAGACCTTGGGGGAGGGTTGAAGGGGAGGGAGGGGAAGGGAGGGGAGCAGAGAAAAAAATGTAGAGCTCAATAAAAAAGAAATAATAGGTTTACAAATTTTGTTAGGAAATGCTGTTCCTTTTGAGTTTCCCTATCAGAATCCTTGAATCCTGCCATTTCTCTTTAACTTATTCTCATCTTCAATATTTAACCTCTTCCTTAACGAGCATCATTTGCCCCTTTCCTCTATCATATCACCCATTTCTTCTTTACCCTCTTCCCATCTTTCCTGTGATTACTTCCTCTCCCAAGGATAGCCCCCTTTCCCAGTTCCCTAATCAGATTGCTTATACTCTGTAATTTCCTATCCTATGGGTCCATAATATCCCTCATGTCAATTGCCCCGTTTTACTTTTTTTGTTTCTGTAACTACTCTAGACTTTGTACTTGCATCTGAAGATTTAGAGCTAGAAGGCCCCAATGATTGAGAAGATGGGAAATTTGTCTTTTCGGGTATGGAATAACTTACTTAATACTATCTGTTCCACTCAGTAACTTGCAAATCAGATCGGTGAACTTATTCCTTAGAGGGAAAGATATTGCCTGCCCAGAACCCCAGGTTTTACATGTTTGCCTGTAGTACTTTTTTGTGTTGACTTTCCCTCCTCTAATTTGGCATGGTTCTCAGTGCCCTGCTTGTTCATTTTGGTAGTCATTTTGGTGAGACTTTATGTGTGTAGCTTTTAAGTTACAAGGGGACACAATCTCATAGCTAAATCTTTGATCCTTTGGCTCTGAAAATATTTTCCCCTCTTTTTCAATATTGCCTGAGTCTTTTACGTAGGAGTGTTTTGTAAATGCACCCATTGGGATTGTGATACAAAACTCCACGTTTAGGTTGGTGGTGGTTTTATTGTACCAGGCTCCATCTGTTGCAAAGGAAAGTTTCCTTCATGAAGGATGAAGACTACAGTTGAAACAGTGAGCCTTTGAAATATAATTATAAGCATAATTATATAGATTCAGCAGGTACAATTAAGAAGATATATATTTATATGAATACATAGACAAGAACTGATGAAAGTCTAGGATTTTAATGGCGAGTTGGGGAGGGTATATGAAAGGGTATGTAGGTAATAAAGCAAGAAATGTACTTAAATACAATAGCAAAATAAAAATAAAAACAAAGAAGTGCCAACATAATAAAAACCTATATTAATTACAATATGATTTTAAGGTTTTTTAATGGTACCCTGTAATAAAATCTTAACCAGTCTGAAGTTTATTTTCTAATACACAAACTCCAGATGACCATCTGTCACTCACAAACAGTTACAGCTTTGGCAGTTAACTTATATGGGCTCTATTCTCTTGCTCCTCTTTTTAAATAAGAACAAAGAATTAATATAACTTTTTAGTACAACTGATTATATACATATATATGTGTGTATTCATATACAGAGAGCAAGTTAGCATTTATAATATTTGCCAATCAAACCTCAAATTACCAATTTTACTTTTAATTACAGTGTAATATAAATATTAGTAATAGTAGTAAATAGTTCCTTTGATCTTCAAATGTGAAATGTCAGTATCATATCTTCTTTAATGAGTTGAAAATTTGTTCAAAATAAAGACAATTTTGTTAAAGAAAACTCTTTAAAGAATGAAATAACTAAAACTCTTAACAATATGAGACAGAAGTAGAGAATAATAGGCAGAATTCTCCATTAGTGGTTTGGAATAATTCTGTCACATCAATCAAAAATATATTGAACCTACAGGATAAATTCTTATCCTTTAAAGCCAAGAGAGATGGAAAGTTCTCTATTTTGCAATTGTAATTAAATCCGGGTGCAAATAATTTATTTCCTAACATGTTGATTTTTATTGTTTCAACACTGTTGAAATGTGCTATGTTCCAAGCAATCTTCTGTACATTGCGATATAGCACCAAAATATACACATTTTAGACACAGTAAATCTTAAAAATTGCCTTATTTGTTTTCCTACTGAATTTCACCAAATTTAGTATGCACTATCATTTTATACTATTTCCAAGCTTTAAGTTTTTGGACAACCTCCTGTTTCACTAAACGCAATGTTCTTTTGCATGTTCCAAACTGAACTTTCACAAATTTTCTTAAAGTTCTTTCCCATGTATTGTAGGAATATTTTTTTAGGTATCATTATCACAGGATTGTGTTATTTTTCTTTTCTTTTTGTATTGTTTTTGTGTGTGTCATCATGTTACTAATCATCCACTGATTAAATTGAATAATAAATATACAATGTAGAATCTGTCCCTGTTTTAATATGTATATGTCACTATTTATTTGAAAGTTACATGAATATTTCAATTGGGATCATATTTAAAATTTTCTGGCATCAATCCCACCTCTGCTTCCATATTCATTTATTCCATTTCTTTTCACAGCTAAAGTACTTGTCATCCATTGTGCAGACATAGGAGCCTCAATGCTATTCTAGTCCATTACCTAAATGATATTTCTGAGTGAGTAAGTCAACAGTATGTCAAGCTTTCTGAATACCACCTACACTTACTTCAATTGATTTAACTACTTACAGAGATTAACCTTAACATGTATTCTTAAGATTTAATATTCTTGTCACCAGGTCTTTCTCATGTACTGTACTTTTAGACAATGTGATGATTCTCATGATATTTAAATAATTTTCTATTGGAAGTAAATTTTTTTTGTCATAAAATACATTCTGATTGTGGTTTGCTCTAACTCAACCTTTCCCAGGTTCACATTGTCCTGCCACCAATCAAGTCCACATCTTTTCTTGCTTTCTTTCATAAGAAGACAAGCAGGCACACTTATACTAACACACACACACACACACACACACACACACACACACACACACTCACACACACTCACTCACACTGAAAACAAGCAAGCAAAGAAAGAAAGAAAAAAAGAAAGAAAGAAAAGAAAAGAAAAAGAAAAGAAAGTAAATAAAGTAACAGGAGAAAAACAGTAAACAAACAGAAAAATAACCAAACAAGGAACAACAAACATATAGATGCAGAGATACAATTGGATAAGAAAAAAAGGAAAAAAGTTCATGTATAATGCTTTATGAAGAAGGCCCTATTTGCTACATGTTTTCCATCTCCTTTGGTTTGTATGATCTCCCCACATATTCTACAGGTTTCCCTGAGCATTGAGGGAAGGCAAGTAATAAAAATAGTCCTATGTAGGACCAACTGTTTCAAGGCTTCTCAGTTTCTACGAACTGTCCATTTGTGGGTCTCTGTAATTTTTCTTATAATTACATAATTCCTACTGCTGAAGGAAACTTCTCCAGTGATGGCTGAATAAGACACTAATTTATTAGTGTAGGAAAATGTCATTTGTTTGGTAGGTTTCTTCTGCTGAAGTATTATTTTGTTTTCCTCTAGGTTCTTGGCTTATCTAGCCTCATGTAATGGGCTACCTGAGCAGTGTCTGGGGTGTTTCATCTTGTGGAGTGACCTTTAGAGCTATTCAGACATTGGTTGGTTTGGTTAGTCCCACAAACTTCATGTCAATATCACAGTAATGTGTCTTGTATGGTAGTCACCAATATAGATTGAGGAATATTTTCTGGATTGGTGGTTTTCTCATTTGGTAGCATGCAGGGTTCCAATATCATGAACAAGTTATCAGTTGTGAAAGCTATAGGTAGGTTCTAAATCAACTTCTCCATGTTCAATATTTGAATATGTCTTCACCAACAGAGCATTCACATTACTTTGTGGAGAGAAATCAAAAGCTTGAATTATTTGCAGCATGTGGAAGGAGAAGTATCCTCTGAAGTATATTTGGCCAAAAGCTCAAATAGCTGTAATAATTACTGGAACTAGAATTTTCATTAGGAATGTCAAATGCCAGCTATGTCTCTTTCCAGCTATCCACTATTTGTCAAGTCCATCTAATCATCTTCAAATATATCATCAAATACATTATGAAGTTTCTCCAGTATTTAGTTTCCATGGCATAAATCAATTGACTCTTAATTTTAGCTGTCCCTCTTCATATTATATCCCTTACCCACCACTTCCATTTTCTCCCCATTTGACACTCCAATCCCAGTTACCCCAATACAACCAAAAATATCTACTCTGCTTTATCTTCCAAGGAAAATCCAAGTCCTGGCCCCTAGTCCCTTACTTTATAGCCATCCTCTGTGATTTTGTGCTTGATTATTAAAGTTTTAACATCTAACATCTAGTTATAAGGGAACACATACCATACTTGTTTCTTCATGTGTGTTTATTTAGTTCCATCCATCTACCCACAGATTTCATAATTTGATTTTTTAACAACCAAGTTATAAATTAACTGCATTTTCATTATCCAGTCTTCTATTGAGGGAAATCTTGGTCTGCTGCCAGAGAGAGAGCTAATTCTCTCGTCTGATTCATTCACTTCAGGGTGTTGTTAAGGGCACTAGAACTTAATTCTAACTGATATAATAGTTATAAAGGTTTTGTTAAACAAATATGAAAGACGGAATAGAAAGAGGAAGGAAATAAATGTCAAAGATACAAAAAAGCCCATAATAATGATTTAAAAGTTTAACAAAGTCTCTCTCTATATATATAATTATATGTGTGTGTGTGTGTGCATAATTTTAAGACCAGTAGTATTTGGGTTTACCCTAGGTCTTTGTGTTATATAGTCTCTGATTCTTTGTCACCAAACAATGATAGATATAGGTTCCTTTACTTTTAGTATGCCCTAAGCTAAATCAGATGTTGGTTGGTTAAATCCACAAACCGTGTGTAACCATTGCCAAAGCATATTTTGCAGGCAAGTAGATTGCAGATAAAAGGTTTTGTGGCTGGATTTGTGTTTATGTTTCTCTTTTAGTATCTTGCAGAGTATCTTCCAGTACCAAAGACACTTGATCACAGGGATAAAGGTTCTATGTAGGTTCCAAGTCTACCTCTCTTATGTTCAGTGAGTTGTGTGGGTGTTCATCAATGTGGCCTTTTCAGAACGTGGAGATTAATCTATTGTTTTGGCAACAGCCTAGGTTGCTTGAGGATTCCCAATGGACCTCTTTGACCAATAACTTAATTGGATATAACCTGGTCACAGTACTGGAAGGTTTTTGTTGTTGTTGTTGTTGTTTGTTTTTTGTTTTCTTTTTTCGTAACAATAGACTCTGTCTCCCTCATTATTTGGAATCTTCATTAGGAACATCGTTATATATTCTAGGAAGTTTCCACTGCATTGGGTTTCTGTACCATGCCTCAAATGTCCCTCAGCTCTAGCTCATTCTCCTCTGATTTCCTCTCATAGTCCTATTTTTCCATTCTCTCTCAACCTGGTCTTCCCCACCCTGCTCCCAGTCCACTCATAAAATGTATTCTATTTCCCTCACTCAAGAACTGTCATGTCTCCCCTAGTCACGTCCTCTATTTTCATCTCTCTTGGTCTAACTGTAACATGTTTGTAAGATACTTAATAGTTAATATTTACATAGTATGGAATAATACCATATTTATCTTTCTAAGTTAGCTCATGATGTGGGAGTGTCATATATCAATCTGTTGATTTCATTGGTTAAGCAATAAAGAAACTGCTTGGCCCTCATAGGTTAAAACATAGGTGGGAGGAGTAAACAGAACAGAATGCTGGGAGAAAGGAGCTGAGTCAAGGAGTCACCATGATTCTCCCACTCCAGGCAGACGCAGGTTAAGATCACATCTGGTAAGCCAGCAGATTATTAGAAATGGGCTAGTCCAGATGCCAGAGCTAGCCTAGAAGAGGCTAGATAGAAATGGGCCAAGCGGTGTTTAAAAGAATACAGTTTCCGTGTAATTATTTTGGGTAAAACTAGAGCTAGCCAT
This sequence comes from Microtus oregoni, assembly GCF_018167655.1. Lineage (NCBI taxonomy): Eukaryota > Metazoa > Chordata > Mammalia > Rodentia > Cricetidae > Microtus > Microtus oregoni. The sequence goes on from NW_024543060.1 coordinate 25,482,621, forward strand.
GTGGGCGGCCAGGTGCTGGGGATGCAGCCCCGCCGCTCTTACTACTACAACCTCAATCAGAAATATTTCTTCTTGTTTCATCTATATGCCTGTTAATTTCATTATTTCATCTTTTAAAACATCTGAGTGATACTCCATTGCATAAATGTATCATTTTTTTTTAATCCATTCTGCTAAGGGACAGCTATGATGTTTTATATTTACTTTTTGATGCTATTTCTTCTCTTCCATTTAAGGAATGTCCAGTATAATACAATTTTTGTTGACATTTTAAAAAAATGATTTATGACTGATAAATAAGAGGATTGATAATTTATATTAGATACATAAATCCACTATGGTTGAAGATTTTTTTTTGGTTATACTTTTTTAGAAGAACAACAAAAATGACCAATTCATCAGTACATTATAATAAATTTTGGAGACTTTTGAAAATTAGATGTATTATTGTTTTAAGTGTATGAATTTTTACTTAGATATGTGTATGTGAGCCAAGTGTGTTTTTTTTTAACCTGGAGAGATAGAAAAGGGTATTTGAAACCTAGAGCTGGAAGTAAAGATGAATGTGAAACACTTTGTGCTGTTTTTTTTTTTTTTTGAGAAATGTATTGAGGTTGTTGACAAGAGAAATAAATCCTCTTTATCACTAAGACATTTCTCTAAACCCTGGCAGAAAGTTATTAACTACTTAACTTATGAGCTTCCAATAATGACTTCGATTTTTCTGTTTATAGAATAAAAGGGATTTTATAGGCTGAGGCTGCTTGTTTGTTTCCTGACCACTTAATCCAGAAATAATCACACAGAAACTATATTAGTTAAAACACTGCTTGGCCTATTAGCTTATACACATTTCTCGCTAGCTCTTATATTTTAAATTAACCCATTTCTATTAATCTGTGTATTGTCACATTCTTGCTGCCTACTGGTAAGATTCCATCCAGCATCTGAAGTCTGTCTCCTGTGACAGCTACTTGGCTTCTCTCTGACTCCTATTTTCTCCCAACATTCAGTTTAGTTTGCTTGCCTAGCTCTATTCTGCTCTGCTCTGGGACCAAGGCAGCTTTTTTTTTTTTCATTAACAAAACACGTTCACAGCATTCATATATAAGGATTTGTGGTTATGGAGACATTGCTGTATCACTGATCATGTAAAAAGTTCCCTGTTTTGGGTGAAGTCTGAGTGTAATAAAGAATTCAAATGTGGGGGATTTCAGGGTTATTTTTTGCTTTACAGATTGTGTTCTCTTTTCTTCAAACAGCAAACATTTCATTAAATGACTTCACTTTGATTATGCATCAGAAAGAAAGAATAAAATCTGAGATTTGTCACCTCCAAATTAAAATTTAGTAGAATACTATATTTGCTCTTTGCTATAGTCTAAAAATGCTCAATAATGAGAGCAATTCTCACTTTTAAAGGACATGAAATTTCTCAGTTTTATATCAGTCTCACTTGTTTTCTATATTTAGTGCTCTGAGTTTTTCTACAAGAAATCACATAAAGATAACAGCAGTTCATATGTGAATAACAACTTATATAGAAAAGTCCAAAGAATTAAAAATAAAATAAACTATTATTGACTATGGACAGGAAACATGAATAAAAAAACTGGTAATGACTACGTACAGGAAACTTGTTCAGAGATATTTTAAGCTTCTTTAATCAGTCTCACTTGCATTGACATTCTCATGTTATTTGTTTAATTTTGTGTACACATAGGGGCTAGAGGAATAGCTTACCTTTGAAAAGCATGTCCTTCTCTTGAAGAAGACCTGTGCTTACTTCCTAGGATCCACAGTGAGCAGTTCACAACTGCCTACAATTCCAGTTCCAGTGGATATTTCCCCTCTAACCTCCAGAGTCACTTGTATTCACACAAATACCCATATACACACTCACATGCATATACATGGTTAAAAGTTTTTTTTTTAAAAAAATAAGCCTTAAAATAAGGTCTAAGTTTTTCTTAAGTTTTGGTTAACCTACATCTACTTAACCAGATAAAAGAAATTCCAGGACTTTATATTTAATAAAAGCAGATTCAAAATCCAAAATGTAAAAGCTGAGTCATTCTTTTCACAGATATTTGGCAAGGTAAATAAGATCTAATTAAGTAAATCTAAAAGTGATGTTCTATACTTTCTCTAGCTGTGACAGAGGAGACTAAAATACAGTTTACCTTGTAACATCATAAATGTGCAATTTGTCAATTTTCTATGGATCTAATCTGATATAACAGAGCTTTCTGTAATTCATTAAAACTTTCTATTTCTTGAGCTGGATATTTTCCACCCAAACTCCTCCACTGCAAATGCTGAGTAAGTGAATCCAAGTGTTCATTTTTTGTAGTACAATATGGTTTGTGTCTATTCTAGCCTAGCATCATCTGCTCTACAGTGTCTCTTACCATGATGCTTGTTGTTGGGTTTTTTTTTTTTGTAAGATATTGGCTGTACTCTGTCTTCATGTTCCATGTGCTCAAGACACATCTATAAAATAGGTTCACCTCTACTACTCAACTGCATGAAAGCATTTTAAAGCATTTCATCATGGCCATCCTCTATTACTATTATTTATTTCTTCTGGAGGAAAATGGATTTGGCCTATTTATTGTTAGCATTTAAAATATATTTAAATATGATTTTTTGTTAACAGACAATTCAAATTGTATTCATTTATGGGGTAATATTTTACCTTAAAAGTTATATTTTCTAAATGTTATTGTTCTAATTATTTATGATTTAGTGGTATATTGTCATAATGAGACACATGTGCAAGCATACAGACACATACAGCAAGTAATTATCAAATCAAGGGGATTAACACTTCCATCTTCTTAAATGGTTTTAAATTTTTTGATTAACATAATTATACATATTTATGATTTTCCATTATGTTATGTCAATAAATGTTTTTCCGCTGAAATCAGTATAATTAATGTTCATGTCTTCTTAATTACTCTATAATTCAATTCTTTGATCTCCTTATTTGTTTTTATGCATATGCATGTTATTTAGTTTTCCCCATGTAATAAAATAGTAGAAGTGTTCTGTGTTTTGATAGGAATTTTCAGCCTCTAATCATGCCATCTTCTGCCCTCTCTGGTCCTCTATATTGTATATTCTATGTTCAAGGTGACCTTGGTAATGTACATAATGCACAGACATCAGCGCTGGACTGAACTGGGACCAGACAAGCTCACATTTCTTGATGAAGCAGCACATTATTAGAAAAAACAGACTGAAAATAGGAAATAGTATATATGTCTATTATCACTTCTCATTTTTATTCCTTAGTGCTAACAAGAGAAATTTCAAGTGTCTGTAGGGCAGATTGGAGAGTTGAATAAGCTGTTAACTGCTAATTAACTGCTTAGAAACTGTATCAACTAATTGATGCATATAGGCAGATGAGGAAAAATGTTGGAACTCAAGAGATACATGAGTTAAAAAGGGAGCCAATGAAAGAGGTAATAAAAGTAGTAAAGGTAATATTTGCATTATGAGACAGCAATTAGATTTTGGAGAGTAGAAAATATGAACAGAAGTTCTGAGTGCTCTTGATATCATAATATTCATAGGAAGGCATGAAAAATTGAGCTAATGACAGATAAGATTTTTGTTACCTAACTATCGTACAATGTGACTGAAACATAAGAGAGGTTTTTTATTTATTAGTGTATCTTGATTTACTAGAAAAGGTCCTACTCCTGAGGATATTCTAAAGACCACTTTAATTGATTTAATAGATGTGCTTTCCAATAATAGATTTGTTTTTACATATAGTGGTTGATTTCAAACATGTGATTATTTTGTTAGGTTTATGATAGAAGAATTAATTATATTAAAGAGATGTAAGATGTGGACCTTTAGTTTCTGGCCCTGACACTGTATTAGTTTACATGGGCTTCCATAACAAACCTTTTGTACTTACCTGTACATTGAAATTTCACACCAAACGAAATGGGAGGCGGGGGATCATTCCCCGTTAAGGTTATATACACAAAGTATATTGAGAAAAGCCACACAAAGAAACAAGAATGGAGGACACCTCTAAGAACATGACAACCAGTTGAGAAAGCAATGGGGAAAACATTGTTCTGTGGTTTAGAAGAGGGCTTGAACTGACACACAGTAGCTAGTGTGAGTTAATACCATGCATTGAAAGAAAAGAAAACGGGGCAACATTATGGAGCAGAGCATAAAGGTGATTACCATCAAATTTTTCAAGTATTGCCGGGCGGCGGTGGCGCACGCCTTTAATCCCAGAACTTGGGAGGCAGAGGCAGGCGGATCTCTGTGAGTTCGAGACCAGCCTGGTCTACAAGAGCTAGTTCCAGGACAGGCTCCAAAACCACAGAGAAACCCTGTCTCGAAAAACCAAAAAAAAAAAAAAAAAAAAAAATTTTTTGCAAGTATAATTCAATCTTTAGACGTGAATGGTATAAGAAGAGAACAAGTTAATGAAATCTGTCTTGGCTGCTACATATATATTGTGACTTTCTTGCATGCACACACACACGCACACACACACACACACAGACACATGCACACACAATAAAAGAATAAATAAATATGTGATAAATACATACATTTGAAATAAAAAGTAATAGTGGGAAATATTTATAGGGTACTTTAATTACAGGTATATGGTATATTTTAATAATTTTAATTTGTAAAAATATCTTCAATGACACATTTCAATTATGTCATTCATACCAGAGTAATTTAGTAATTCAACACCATTACTGAGAGCAATCCCATTTTTCTTTATTACTTCAATCATTTTACTTTTGGACTGTACACTGATGTTCCTTAATGGTTGGCAAAACTTCCTAAGCTGTTTCAGATATTATGTTACAAGGAGTTTAAATCTGAGAAAAAAACATTCATATTGATAACTTATTTCTAAAATAGAGTTATTTTTCTACCCAAGTGTCCTATCAAGTCAGTTTTAATGTTTCATTGAATTCACTGTCAAGAATGCGATTCAATTTTGTTTAGTAGTAGAGAGAGCAGAACTGCTTCAGTTTCCTTAAGATTTACTCTCTCTAGGGTCTGAAGAAATAAATTTAACAGGCATTGAGAAAGCAGGAGGATGCTGGTGGGAGAAGCCACTGCTTCTACCTCCCACTGGGACAGACAAAATAAAGAGAATGTGTCAGCAGGAAAAGCAGGAGAAGGAAAAAGAAATTGTGAAATACAATGTATGGCTGATGGGAGAAAAAAACTCTCTGGTACAATTTGAAAAAATTTTAATTTGTGTTTTTAAATTAATAAATTTAATTTATGAAGTTGTTCAGATAAAAGTCTACTTTTTTCTTTCCTTTTGCACTTCTTTTCACTCCGTCTCTCATATCTTGAGTTTTTCTATTTCTCTTTGAAAATGTATGTTTAGGTAAATTAAAAGCAGAAAAAATGACTAATGTAAAAACTGGGGAATTCATGACTCAAATGGAAACCAAAAAATTTAGCATATATTATAATGTGGAAGATTGTTGCTCTAGAATTTCTAAAGTACTTTAAGGAAATAATACCTATAATTTTCTGAAGTTGTGCCTATACTACCAAAAAGTTTAAGATTGAGAAATGTATAGCTTACAAACTGATACTTCATAAAATTATAGAAAAATGCATTATTATAATTGTTCTATTGTATTTATGTTGTCTTCATTCATAAAGAATAATCATGATATTATTTTACTCTTTTCACCTTGACGTTTCACCTGTTTTGAGGTGTAATTCTGAGTTAGGGGTGAGAAATTTCCTTATGTCTTTGCAATGGATAAATAATATGCTTTCATATGACACTTTAAAAACTACTGATAGATGTTACTTTCTTGCATGTAAAAATAACATCTTAGAGAAAGAATTATAACACTCATGAATACAGCAATAATTTTTGGCAGTTGAATTACACATAAAGAACGTTTAGCATTGTAAAGATTTTTCTCCACTACTCTTGTTCAACATATTTGAATATAGAGAAGACTTAAACGTTTTCAATATTAAGAAGAAATGAATTTTATTTTATGTTATATTACTTAATATCACCATGAATAATTAAACAATTTTTCTTAACCTACAATGAGTCACTTATGTCCTATAACACATTATTCACTCAACATTTTAGCAAATCTAAATTGTATAGACAGGCTATTTCAACTTCTATGAGGCTTTAGTTCTGGTTCATCATTTTTGTCTCTCAATATCTCCAGCTTGTATTGTAAGAAGTAGGTCCAGCTTGTATCACAAGAAGTATAAGCATCTGTTGAGTTTACTTCAATAAGTGAATGAATAAAAAGTTAACAAGAATAAACTATGACATAAAAGACATATTTTGATTAGAGAGTCAGTAACACACTACTTCTGTCTAAATAAAGATTTTTAAAAGACGTTTAGATTTACAACCCCAGATGAGTCACATTTTATATTTTCTCAATCCCTGAATTTTCTGGATTCACTAGAAAACTTGTGATGGAAAATTTAACAAAATATCAGGATTCATGCAAGTATCACACTGATCTTTTGAGAATAATATGTTGAAAAGTGACACAAATTGAAGCTAAAATTAGACACAAAGATTCTCTTTTACTAAACATGGATATGGACATTCAGCATTTGCATGATGAGGTATTTATGAAAAGATGCTTGTGATAAACACGTTCCATTTAAAGCTAGTGTTCTGATTCATCTACGGTACTATGGGTTTGACTGTAACATTCCAATGAAGCTAGTAAATGTTTAATAAAGACTTCGCAGTTGAAAAGCATATCCCACAGACATGATGTTTGTTTTCTATTCTTAGAGTAGGTTGATAACCATCTATGCTTTTTAGAGTTAGATGAGATCAGCAGAGTGTGTCTAAAAGGCTTCATAGTGAGGACTTTTCCTTTACGCTAATAGGCGTATATTTCATAATTAAATGGAAGAACCTCAATCATCCCACAAATATTTAATTGTCACAGAAAGTCAAAGTCAGCTTTGTTCAATTCCCTAAAATAAACCTTGAATCACTGCATGAGAGACTCAGAGGAGACAGCACATTGCTGTTGCTGCATGGTTCACTTATAACATTTGAACTAATTTAAATAAACTAGCTTACTACAAAGGTGCTAGACAGTTCATAGGCTGAAAGCCTATCTTCTACTTTATATACTTATGTGTATTTCTTGTAATTCAAATAAAATGAGCAGAAATGAAAAGCAAAGTGGTTATGCTACCCTTTTATAAGATCCACTTAGATACATCTTGAAATTTCTGTTCTTTGAACACATCTATTTCTTTTAGTTGACATACACCAGCTCTTTCTCCTGTCCAGATTTTCATGCTGTATTGTAAAAGTGTGATATCAAGACACTCATATTATTTTGTTCTTTTATTTAGTGAGCACAAAATTAGAAGTCTATCCTGGACCATGTCATATGTTCATGTGGAAACCATTCATTGCAACTCTGCTGTGATAAGCTAGATTTGAGTTTCTGGCTCACTATTTGAGTTGGGTCAGCAAAACTCTGCACAGGAAAAGCCTGCTATGCAAAGAAACAGTCAGGTAATGTTGCTGAGGACAGAGAAATGGACACTATGTCAAAGAAGAAAAAAGCTCACATCCTCCCAAAAAATCTGTAATATTTATTTTGAAGACTCATAAGTTAAAAACTTGGAAACTTGATTATATTTAGTGTATTTAAATGGATGTATGATGAATCAACTATGTAAAATATGAACTTATTAAACATATACAAACAAATATGAATACACAAATCCTTGTCAATTTACAAATTTTTATTAAAATAGGTTATACATTATATCACAAATCAACCTAATAGTACAAAATAACTTAAACACTTTCAGGAAAAACAAACAAAACATGATGAAATTTGGAGCTTAACATATGTCAGTAATAGTAATTTGCAATATAATTAAAATATTTGTGGCAATTTTTTATAAACCTTCATTTTGAAGTATTTTTTGAAAAAAAAACTAAGAAAGTAGAAGCTTTGCTGTTTCCTAAAACTATATTAAATGACTCACTAAAACTTTGTATTTAACTGTCTAATTTGCATAAATTATTTCAAAAAGGACTTTTCCTTTTTTTTCTGTAATTCATGCAAGAAATTACTTACCAAACATATTTCAAAATGTAGTTTTCCAGAAAGACTTCCAATGTAGCTAAAGAAATAAAGTAATAAATTAAGAAAGTAACTTTGACTTAGTAGCAGAATTTTCTTCACAAGTAATTTTAAAGTTCAGAATTTTGTAGAACTCATTTTAAATAGAAATAAAGAAAAATAAGTGAACCCTGAAATACTAGCCCTGGTTTCCATGCATGGGTGTGTCTCCACATCTCCTTGAAGAATTTTAGTGTTTTTTCTCAGCTTTTGTAATATCATTAAAAAAATACCTTATTCACTCCCTTTGGTACTGAGTAAGCAACATTATCTGAAATGATATTGGCTTATGCATCCAAAATTCTAGCTAAACGTTTGAGAATGTGTCTCATTTTCAAAGGACAACTAGGAGTTCATTTTGAGAGCAAAGACATCGTGTAACTTCCCTTTTCTTTGAGTCAGAGCAGAATAACAATGCACATAAGCTGCTGCTTTTCTCTATGGGAAGCCTTTCTCCATAGTGCAAGAAATGTGTGTACTTATATTGAGACCAGAAAGTTTTAAAACACCCGCAACCACAGAAAACTGCACTGTTTATTCCAGAGCTGGATCAAGGAGCTTTCAACAGGAAAATCACTTACGTTTACCTGTGTGATGACAGAAGGCTATCTGTTTGGAGAAAACTGAATACATTTATGACTGTCATCTGCTCTCATCCCCATCCTACCCAAATAATTTCTATAGAATGTCGACATGACTCCAGCCATTTCCATCCTCCTACAGCACTGCACACTGTTTTCAACCTCGGTGAATTCTGGGTAAACTGATCTTTTTATTAGCATCGAGGTAAGACTTCAGGTTTCAATATATAGAAAGAACTAAACTCTTATTTTGTTTGTTTGTTTGTTTTTACATTGTTTTTACTGAGCTATATTTTTTTCTCCACTCCTCTCTCTTTCTCTCTCTTCCCCTTATAACCTCTCCTAATGTCCACATGCTCTCAATTTGCTCAGGAGATCTTGCTTTTTTCTACTTCCCATGTAGTTAGATCCATGTATGTCTCTCTTAGGGTCCTCTTTCTTGTCTAGGTTTTCTGGGGTTGTAAATTGTAAGCTGGCTTTTCTATTCTTTATGTCTAAAATTCACTTATGATTGAGCAGAAATGATATTATGGTTTCTGAGTCTGGGTTCACTTACTCAATATGATATTTTCTAGATCCATCCATTTGCCTGCAAATTTCAAAATGCCATTTTTTCCAGCTGCATACTACTCCATTGTGTAACTGTACCACATTTTCCTTATCCATTCTTCAGCTGAGAGGCACTGAGGTTGTTTCCAGGTTCCGGCTATGACAAATAAGGCATGAGTATAGTATTTACATCATTTCTACACCTTCTTCCTGCTCCATTTTTTCCATGCTCCATATACTCCAGTACAAATTTATGACCTTTTCTTCTTTAGCTATTATTGTTGCACATATACATATATGCATGTAAAATACAGTCTGTTGAGTCCATTTAATATTGTTTATATAAGTATGTATTCAGGACTGACTGGAATTTCATGTTTATCAGGGAGCATGTCCTTCGAGAAGACTGGTACTCGCTTTCTCAGGAACTATTAACTTCATATAATACTTCATTGAGGGGAAGGATTTTGTGAGATATCTGCCATCAACATATCAAGAATCTGGTTGTCATTGAACAGATATTGTTTAGGTCACCAGATTGTTGAGGTTCATGGGTGGAGTTTCTCTATTATATAGAGGACACTATTACAGAGAAGAGTCTCAGTATTCTGTCTCGTATAATGTTTCTGTAACTTGTTCTAAAAGGTTCCTCGAGCCCTGTTTGTAGGACTTGTATTAAGAAGGTATCAATTGTCATTGGGTTCTCTTCTGCTACTTTTTCTCTATATGTTTGTCAATTGTGAATTTCTGTAACAGTTTCTGTCTGCTGCAATAATCACCTTATTTGATGTGGGCTAGAGAGATACATTCATCTCTGAGAATAAGGATACATATTTAGAATGTGTTTAGAAATTTTATTGGTTTGGTGGAATTCATTGTTGGGACTAATTGAGTCCTGGCTTTCTCTGCTCTTCCCTGTCTAGAGCCTTCTAATTAAAGTTACTAGCAGCTGTGCCTAGTTTAGAGGATCAGAGGATGGGATTTTTCACCTGTTGGCCATTGACTACAGTGTATTTAAGCCTCCATGGTACTATTAAAGATGGGCTTTTGGTACCAGTGTTGGAAGGTCTGTGTGTCGGTCTGTATCTGCGTGTGTATTCTCAACCTCCAGCCCCTTGCCCGAAGCTCGCGAACTGGGTTCTAGCCCTAAGACCGCAGAAGGGGGCCGCGGTGCACAGCAATTCATTAACACGTTCTCCTATAAGTTACATAAATTCAAGGGCCATAGTTAATTGGCTGAATTTATAGGACAAAATACTAATTCCCTCCTCCTGAATAGAATTTAAGTTTAATTAAAGAGCTTTTGATTAAATCCAATGTATAAGCATCACTATTGCATCTTTGGTTTATTTTGTCCTGCTGGGCATTGATTTTGTGAGCATAGATTTTACAACCGGTTAGGACAATTGATACTTACAAAGTATCTTTTGATAGTAGGAGAGGCAAACTTCAGAGAGGAGTCATCTAAGTCAATTCCAACACTCTTCCTCTAACTCCTGGGTCCTAAGTATGTGATTTCTTCAGAAATAGAGTCTTACCTTCATGTTCTGTGAGGCATATAAATGAATGGAAATAGTCTATATTATTTTGAGACTGTTATGTTATTTTCTGACAACAGTAGGAAAAGATGTTCCACAGCCTAACACTGGGGGCTATTAGATCATTTATGGCTCTCTAAGATATCATGCCTACTCCAAATACTGTAAATTTATTCACACTAGATATAGGTATATAGATAAATATACATTTTGAGTAAATTATTTTTCCTCATGATTTTTCAAGTTTGTATATTTTATGAAACATGCAAATTTAAAGATACTCTTAACTCACAATGATCCCTAGAATGGAAACATTTTTGAATGCTTTATTGTCTTTGAATACCTTCTCTCATTCTCTTTATTGCTAGATTACCAAGGTCCTAGTATTCTTTTAGTTGCAACAATTATAAGTCATGTAAATGATTCTAGAAGATATCTAAATTTTGGATTATATGAGACATATGGAAAAATTATATTTATCTCACAAAATTTTACTATAGAAAACTAAAAGTTGGAGATACTACATAGTCAGTAAAGCAAAAAACTGCCAAGATGATATTGCCATTGTAAACATGTATGCATCAAACAAAAATGGCAAACATGTACATAAAAAAATCTGCAGCTAAAATCATATAGTGTCTCTCACATTGTGATAGTGGGGTTTTGTATGTTTGAACACATATTCTGTTTTTGTGGCAAACAACTTACCAAGTAAGCAATTTTTCCCAAGTTCTAAATCCTGATATTTGTACAGAAACATAAAATATCATTATATTTGTTCTAGTTACTTTTCAGTTGTTGTAAATAGGTATCACAACCAAGGCAATTTGTATGGACTACAGCTTATACAGGTAGGCTCTGGAGCACTAGCAGTGGGATACATCATGTAGACAAAAAAACAGGAGATTGAACCTGCCATGTACTTTTGAGATGTCAAAGCCCTGCCCCAGAGATACACTTCCTCCAACAAGAAGTATTACCCCAATAAGCCTACATTCCTAATCCTTCTGCTCTTATCAAAGAGTTCCATTCCCTGGTGACTAAACTTTCAAACCTATGAGTCTATGGGGGGACCATTCTTATTCAGATTTCTATACTACCGTTTAAATCGGAAAACTATTATTTTATTTTTATTGTAATTAAACAAAAATATTGACATAACCTAAATTAATTCTGAAAACAATAGACAAATAAATAAATGTCAGCAAATTGAACCATAACACAACTGAAACATTTTAAGGAATGAATACAAAACAACTATCATTTCAGGGAACTGTATATAGTTTCAAGAAAAAAGTCAGTTAAATGAAGTTCATTGAAAGTCCTCAAATAACAGTAAAGTTCAAATGGGCAAATGACATGGATTTTAGACTAAGATAAGTCTATAATATAGCATGGGGATATAAGAATAGTATATAAAAATAGAAAACAAGATGTCATTGCTAGAATCCTTAGAGTAAAAAATAAAGGATCAAAAGAAATTCTGAGGAGGCAGCAACTAAGAATTAAAGGAATATGTAACTCTTTACATTGATTTGGTGATTTTGAAAAGCAAACAATACAGTAAAATACATGACTGCACACATTGCCTTAAACTGGGAGCATGAACTGAAAGGTAGAGAAGACAAATTAATCATAAAATACCAAATGTTATAGCTGTGAGATTTAAGTCAGCAAGAAAAACCTAGAAGACAATAGGATGGTAACTTCTGGGAAACTATGTGCCATAATCATATTTCATTCTATATTAAAGTCCTTTTTGGAATGAGAGTTAAGAAAGAATACTTTCAGGACAACCCATTCTGATGGGCCAATTTCTTCTGTACAAAAATGACTTAAGTCCCTGCTTGCTAAAGCTCACATCAGTCTGATTATTGACTTGGTACTAATTATATGACTGCCTTCTCTTTCCATATTCTTCTTTTAGAATCTATTTTGTGCTGGCATTATAATAAAGCAAACATACTACTTAAAATAATTAAACAACTACAGACAACTAGTAAATATGGAGTTCAGGAGAAATTATTTCCTCAGGAAGAACTACCAAGAAGGCTATTCAATAGCAAGTAGTTGGCCCCCAAATCATACACATGCAAGTATATTATATTAACTGAGTAAGTTGCATTTTCAAATTTAGGGATGCATGTATGCATATTAGTGTGTGCGGGGAGCATGTACATGTGCAACCATGAATTTACGAGAGAACAAACAAGCCTTGAGCTTGAGAGAGACCACGTCAGTACATTGGTAAAGTTTGCGGGAGGAAAAAGGGAAATGTTATAATTACATTTTAATTTCAAAAACTGCAAAACAATGAAGATGTCATTAAATAAATATCAATTACTTTCTGAGTAATCACGATTTCTCCCAGTGTAAAAGATTTCTAAGGTTTGCTTGTAAACTTCAGTAATCATCTTTCTCCATCTTTTCCATACTTATTTCCAGCATGCAGCATTTCCATTCAGGCAATGCTTTCTGTTGTCTCAATATTCTTTCACTTGTGTGCTCAGCTTCCAATCACTCTCCTTTGGTTGAAAAATTTTCTTTGAGTTTGTATTAAATTCTAATATCCATTTCTGTAAATGGTTTGCATATGCAGAATATATATACATATAAACATACATACATAATACATACATACATAATACATACAATCTTTCCATTCTCTGAAAATTCATTTATAGTAGACAATTTTTTAAAACTGCTTTAAAGACCTCTGCATCCTGCGTTTGATTCACAGGCTAAACCTATAGCTAATAGATCTCAGAGAGCCCCTACATAGCAGTGTGTGAGTACAGAGAGCAGAGGGTAGTAGTAAAGAATTCAGTGACACAGTCTGATTGGTTTAAAACACAGCAGTGTCTATCTTTGAGATTTAGAAAGAACTATGCTATATGATGGTGTTGCAGCTTGAAAAACTAGGAAGCCTACTAAAATAGAACTCATGGTAACTAAAGAAATTATAAAGCCTGTGGACTTTAGAAAGTGTTATTTCTTCAGAGGGTGAACACAGGGGCAAATGTGAAAAGAGCTTGACACCAGTGATTCATTTATGTTTTTAGCCTTCAAGGTTCAGTAGCATAACTGCTAGGGACTCATTCTAATTGTGGCCGTAGGGAGAATGAGTGGTAGATAATGAATTAAAGAATGCTGCTAGCTGAAATTTACATGAGAAATTGCAAGAAGTTAAGTCTTGCCTATTAATTACTGACCTGAACAGAGAAAGAGTGGTGGTGGGGGGAGAGCTCAAACTCTCTCTTTTTTTGTTTTTGTTTTTGTTTTTGTTTTTGTTTTTGTTTTTCAAGACAGGGTTTCTCTGGCTTTGGAGCCTGTCCTGGAACTAGCTCTGTAGACCAGGCTGGTCTCGAACTCATAGAGATCCGCCTGCCTCTGCCTCCCGAGTGCTGGGATTAAAGGCATGCGCCACCACCGCCCGGCTTCAAACTCTCTTCTTAAACATATGTGAAGAGTGAATTTGTGGTGATTAAAAGGTCTGTGAAATGCTCTTCCATATACAGAAATGGTATAATAACAAGGAGGTAACTTCACATAAAATAGCTATTATTGAAAGGACCAAAGAGACAAATATGGCTGACCACGGATTGGGAATCACAGACTTAGATTTCTCAAATTCCATATTCCTATATGTTAGCAGTTTGTGAAGTCTAGAGTAACAAAAGAAAGGAAATGACAAAAAATGTGTTTCCAATATATTGGCAGCAGTGTAATGTAAGTGGGTTATAACAACAAAGAGTTCAAATATTCTCTGATGTCCTCACTCTTTCAATATTTGTATACTGAATGTATTCCACAATGTGTCACTTGATATTCCCAAGAATGGAAGCTGGCACACAAAATGGGGCATGGGGTGGTTGCTTAGGGGACTAAAGACTAAGGACACACACTGCCTCCATAATAGTGTTCCGTTGCCCTAACAAGTCTCTTTCAACAAGAAGGGAAAGTTTTGAGGTCACAGTTCTCAAGTCCTTTATTTCAACAGCATACTGAGCACCATACTGGCAAACTTAATTTCTGGATCCCAAGATATTTTGTAGATAAATAGATATCACCTCAGTGTGGGACCCCAAAACATAATATAACAAAGATGATCTTTGGAACATGCAAGTTCTTCAGAAATGTCCATGTGAGGCAATGGGCAAGGGACCTGGCTACCTCATTTTTTGATAAGTTGAGAAAGCCTACCAGTAGTTTCAAGGATGTTTAGGAAAAAAGGGTGGTCTGACCACCAGTAACTCAAGCTACCATGACACATCTGCAACTGACTTCACTCATTTGCTGCCTAATTAACCAGAAGCTTCAGGTTCTAAGACACATCATTTTTCCTGATCACCTTACATCTAATGCTGTACATTGTGTCTATGAAGGTCCACAGTAAAAGTCAAAGGAAAATACCTCGCGTTGCATTGTTTATAAGATTATAACTAAAATTCACTGGAGATAACAATGAACTTCCTTTTCTACAGAGTAGAATCATGTGATCCAAACAAGTCTGCATTCTTGGGGTTATGATTTTTGAGAATCAGATTAAGACTATCTTCTGAATATGCAGATGATAGAGAATACTTAAATTTACATATTTCTCTCAAAATATTTCTTCCCTATTATATATCACAGCAGATATTTTATAGAAAATGAAAAGTTGCAGTGTAGTATAATTTAAAATGGAAACATCTCATAAAATTCTCATTGATTATATTCATTTGGAGATTGGTCTTAATAATTCCTATTATCCATTATGCATTCATTATACAATCAAATATCATTACATAATTGTGATCATTTAATAACAGTAAATTCCAAGTAGTGATTAATAATTTGTGAATAGTCAGTTAGTGGGAACTAAAAAGAAAATAGGAGATAGAATATATTACAAAAATTGAACAAACATTTCATCCTGAACAAAAAATAAATAAATAAAAGCAATTTGAAATTGTGTTTGGACATATCTTAGCATACAAATCAGACACTATTTCCAAAACTAAAAAAATTAAGAGATATAAATACTGGCTAGAGGGGCCGGGCGGTGGTGGCGCACGCCTGTAATCCCAGCACTTGGGAGGCAGAGACAGGCGGATTTCTGTGAGTTCGAGGCCAGCCTGGTCTACCAAGGGAGTTCCAGGACAGGCTCCAAAGCTACAGAGAAACCCTGTCTCGAAAAACAAATAAATAAATAAATAAATAAATAAATAAATAAATAAATACTGGCTAGAAATGAGAAAAGTTATACTAGAAAAAAATCTAAATAAAGAAACGTTTTTTTGACAGGGGAATTAGGACTGGAATGGGTTATAACCAATAAGCATTATGTTTTTTTTATAAAGCATTCACTTATGGAGTGCAATTAAAACCAAATCAAAAGAATACTGTCTTGTCAGGGACACATATTCAAGAGTTCTCAATGGCACTGCCTCTTGGCTCCACCCAGTACAACATGGCAGAGGCATGTTCACTACCAGCCATTCTCACAGCCCCATTTTCAGGCACACTGTGGGTCTATGTTACAATTAAACATGTTGTAGCACTCTGCTTTCAAAACCCACTTAAGTGCTCCATAGCCCAACCTCCCAAAAGAGTAAAAATGATGTGTGCTAGCAAACCAGAAAGCTGTCATTTTTAAAGAAGCTGCACAGTTTCTGTTTCACCTCTTAAAGGAGTCATTGCACTGCCACTAGCAAACATAGCCTACCTAGAAAAAAAAGTGAGAAAGCTTGGGAAGTAATTCAAGACCAGAGTTAAACATGGCGCTATGGTAGTAACATTTTCTCGGGTAGGCTCTGTTTACTAGAGGAAAGCACATCTCATTTAAGAGAGGCTTCCTGACTGAGCTTTAGCTGCAAAAACCTTGCAGATCTTTTAAGAGGTCGCACAACCAAACATTAAATGGTATTTATCAATAGCCAACAACATCCTTCTTGGTGGTGGCAGGAACCTTTAAATTCCATAGAGTTAATAAGCATGGCTTTAGCCAGTACCTCCACCATGAAGCTAGACTCTCAGAAAACTAAAGAATGGGATGGATCTAGTTGTCATAGCCAAAGCTTTAATCCTAGCCATATTGCTTAGCAAGTTAAGGACTCATGTTGCCAGAAAAAGAGAGATATACGGTAAGGATTAATTCAGATGACAAAAATCTCAAAACTGTTTACAGTGTGTTTAAAAATATATGTAAGCTTGGGGAGGAAAAGAGAAAGGATAATGTATTTTAAAAAAAGAGAGTACCTGGGTGTGGTGACCCACACATTTAATTCAAGCACTTGGGAGGCAGATGTGAGTTCAAGGACAGCCTGGTCTACAGAGTGAGGTCAAGAACAGCCAAAGATACACAGAAAAAAAACCCTTCTCAAAAACCAGAAATTAAAAATAAAATAAAAGAAATAGAGTTTAAAATAAAGCCATATAAAGATGGAAAATACGAGAGAATCTGTATACTGGATGTTATTGTGTTTTCTTTGAATTGTTTGATGTCTAAGGAAAGAGTAACAGGTCCTAAAAGACATTTGATTATAAATAATTGCTGCTGGACTAATCCAACATATATAATTTGAAAATGCTTTGACTTAAAAATTTAAGTCAAAACATATGTTACTTTGGGGAAGAGTTTTGTTTTTGTTTCCACAGGAAATGAGAGGCTGTGAATTAATTCTGGGTTAAGAAAAATCAGGTTTGATCAAAAATACCCCCTGAACAATCTCTGATAGGAGCACATGGCCCAACACTTTGGAAGATCTCTGTTGCAGTTTCTTCTGAGTTCTACATGCAGAACAACGTCAAGATTGCTGGTTGAGATAATTAAGCCTCACTTAATATTCCAGTCAGGACTTGACCATAATCCTACATTTTCTTTCGGTCCTCATAAGATTATCACCACCCCCAATCAGCAGGGAATAGCCTAGAAAACTACACTCACATTTCCACCAAAAATTGATTATGAATGTTTGTCTTTGTTTAGAGTATTGGTTACAAATTGTTATGGATAATCGTCAGAAAAAAAGCTAAACAAAAGAGATTAGATTTAGAGTTCTTGTTTTCAAAAGAAAAAAGAAAGGGGAATTGCTGTAGGGAAATGCTATTATAGCCTGAAAATTTGTCACTTGTATTGGTCTAATAAAGCACTGATTGGCCAGTAGTCAGGTACTATGTGTAGGCAGTGTGGCCAGAACAGGAGAATTCTGGGAAGAGGAAAGACTTAGTCTTCCGTTGTCACCCAGATGAAGCAAGATGAGAATGCCTCACTCATAAAAGTACCAAGTCATATAACTAACACAGACAAGAATTAAGAGTTAGTTAATAAGAACGTCTGAGCTAATAAGCCAACCAGCTTATAATTAATGTAAGTTTCGGTGTGTTTCTTTGAGATTTAATAGCTGTGGAACCGGGTGGGGTAGAAAGATCTGTCAACTGCCATGTAATGCATGAGAAAAGATAACTAAAAAGTTAAAAATAGCTTAAAGGAAATTCTTTTTACTAATTAAGCTGTAGTTTAATTTAAATGAGCTGATATTAGAAGTCTCAACTTATGCAAACATTAAAAACATTAATTAAATTTTATTTTATATGTAAAATTATATATTACTCAGAAAGATTTTTAAAGAAATTTAAAAAATTAGTATACCAGCATTGTGTGATATAAAAATATTCCTTTCTGAAGAGGTTGTTGATTTTTCACACTGTGAACCAGTTTTCACTGTCATCAAATTATCCTTAGGGAAGCTTTTCAAATATATTTTGATTAAGACATACTCTTGAATGAAAAACATAAAAAGTTATCTATATTGATTTGAAATCTCTATTACTCACTTATTTACTTATTGCACTAAGCAATTCTTAGAGAAAGACTGACTCTCATATAATCAGGCATAATTTCTTATAAATTAATGTTAAATTATAGCTGCTTCTATTCTCCAACTAGCAACCTCATTTCATTTATCCTGTTTGTCATTTCAGTATTTGATCATCATGGATATATATTTTGCTAAAGGAGGATTTTCTTTGCTTATTTGCAAAAAGATGCTCTTCTGTAATTTGTTCTGTCTTTCTGAAAATGACAGTTAGAGATTGACTTACCAGTTTCAAAAAATGCATGACATATTTACAGTCTCAGCAAATGGAATGCAGTAGAGAAAGTAAGAACTTTTGAAATGGTGAACAAAAGAATTGACACCTTCATGAGGTGACAAGCAAGCCCAGAATGCAGACAAATTTAAATGACATTGTTGTTCTTATTTAAAGCAGGACTGTATTCTGATTGCAGAGAAGTCACTGGATGGTAAATGTTCATGTAGTATAAACTTTTTAAAGTGCATAAGGAAAATTCTTGACTGAAATAATCTTAAATTGAAGACTTTAAATACTTAAAAATGACAGTTGCTACTTGAGCAGTAAATTGAGATTATGTTAAATTGGGAGGGGAAGAATTTTGCTTTGTCCTATTCAAGATGTGACTTCCATGTACTTTGCTGCTTCCAATAATGTGTGATATTCTGTTTTGTCCAAAAGACACATTTCCTTTGTTTTACTTTTCCTTCTTATTTTGCTCAAGATAATCAGAAACTCTGAAGAGTGGGAGCTATTACATCTGGGGGAAAAAATAAAGTATATGGTGAATCTGAGCATTTTGTGAACTATTTAATTACCCTCTGTGTAACAGTAAAGAACAAAGGACATGAATTTAAAACTTGATAACAAACAAGGATACAATAAAAAAACACTGATATATATATATATATATATATATATATATATATATATCTGAAAAGTTTTCTTACATTTCTTAAATTTGGAAAAGGCTCTGTTTTAATCAACTAATACAAACTAAGAACAATTCTGAAAATATCAAGATGTCATTGTTTGTTACCACTGAGTAGTATTATATTGTGTAAATGTGTCACATTTCTTTATCCATTCTTTGGTTGAGGGGCATCTAGGTTATTTCCAGGTTCTGGCCCTTACAAATAATGCTGCTATGAATTAGTTGAGCAAATGCTTTTGTGATATGAACGTGCATTACTTGTGGAAGCTTATTTCCTTTGGAGAAATACTTTGCTCGGTCTAGATGTAGGACAAAGACTTGGTCCTGCCTCAACTCGATATGCTAGACTTTGTAGACTCCTCAAGGGAGGCCTTACTCTCTCTGAGGATTGGATGAAGGTTGGGTGCCGGGGAGGTGGGTTGTGACTGGAGGAGGGGAGGAAGGGGAAAGTGTGGTTCGTATGTAAAATGAAAAAAAAAAAAAAAACCCTTTCAAATAAAAAATTAAACAGAAAATTTTGGAAGTAAGAATATCATTATTAAATGGGAAGTGAGACAGGTCAAATAAGGATTTATACTCAAAACAAAAATGTCACTGATGCCTAAAAACAATCCCGAAAAGAGATGTGCATAAGCCCATTATACTAAAGGTTACTGACAGCAGGCCTCTGCCTCTCAATCTGTTTCCATGACTTCACCTAATTATAAGAAATGTTGCAGATGATAAAGAAATGCCTCATTATTTTAAATGCCAATATCGTTTTAAAGCATATTTCCCTTCAATTTCTCAATGTAGTCTTTACACAAACAATCTTTTCTAATTTTACCTTAGAGATTTCACGTTTCCTGTCAGTTTATATTTATTATATTAGACTCCCTAACTTAGATTTTTGCCTCCTAATCTAGTATTCTTTTTAAGTTTAATGGGCATTTTTAAAAATCAGTTTTGTATTCCCCTTGATCTTATTCAAAGCTTTAAACATGTCATCAAGAACAGAAGATGGCTTTATTTTTAACATGTTTCAATGATGCCTATTCAGAAATATTTACACATCACAGTGAATGAACTGTTCTCAATAGAAGTAACAAATTATATTTCCTTGCAGCACATTCTAAATAAAATTGTAACCATAAAGTCATTACATTGCTGTCAAGAAAGTTAAATGATTTTTAACTATTCTAAAAAGAAGTGCTGAAAATAAAAAAAAAACTTTATGATATAGTTTGAATATAATTGACCATAGTGGAGCAAATTTGATCTCTTTCTCCAAATGGAAATTTGATTAACTTAACACACGAGAGAGAGAAACAAGAAGTATCAGACATTTTTCCACCATCTGGTATTTCAGTTGATGTAATGTTACTTTTGAATAAAATACTTAGAAAAAAACCATGCCAAGGATCATCTTCTTAAAAAAATGCTTTCTCTCAGATAGCTTCAAAAGTAGAAGAATTAAATTTTCTGGAAGGAAGTATAATTTTGCCTTCAGATTGCACCATTAGCAACTCTGAGGCTTCTCTCTGTGAAGTGGCTCAGAAAGGGCCTTCAACTTAATGCAATCACAGTGGAGTTGTAGCTTCTATATTTTAAGAAATAATGTGTCCCACAGCAATAAAAAAAACAAGCAAGATAAGAAATATATGATTTTTTCCTAGAGGTTTTGAAATAGTATTTAAATTCTAAATAATAATTATTTATCATTTAAGTATATTTTATAATAGTAATTTTTACAGCTTAACTATTTTAGTTAGAAATTTATGATACAGTGTTTGAAAATATATAAAGATTCTTGCTTACATATTAATGACAAAGGTATTATTAAGCTCATATACAGTGGTTTGGAAAAGAGGAAATATTTAAGAATAATTCCAATACAATTCAGGCATTTAAAGGTTTTCTTTCTTCATTTAAAAAAATTTTGTATTTGTTCACAGAAATCACTGTATTCCAAACAGTTTCTATGAATTAATTTTGAAAGCTACAGATTTGGAAAATGAGTTGTCAAAAGAAGTCCTTTAGAGGCACACACAATACAATTAGAAAGAAACGTTCATTTTACTGAATAGCTGCTGATGGAACGTTGTCTTTTCTACTCATTTATCAGTCTTTGAAGGGTAATCTGAATGAATCTCGGATCTCCCATTTTTTGTCATATAAAATAAATCCAAAATATAATACTTTTTATACATAATAATGAAAATAAGAAAAATTTACAAATATTATGAGTCTTAATATTCAGTTCTGATTTAGTCTCTAAAGAATTTTAGTTAATTTGAATAGAAAGTAAGATATTTCTTTCTACTCCTCACTTCAATACATATGAACAAGAATAGAAGCAGAGATAAACAGCATCTAAAGAAATATAATGAGCCAAGGCTCTTGCCAACCCTAAAATGGCTCCCTTACTGTAGATATCTTCTTCCCTGCTCCTATATCCGCCCTTCCTCCATCTCCACCGTCCCACTCCACCAAGCACTCTCCAGTCTTTACCTTTTCCCTTCTCTCTCTCCATCTCCCCTTCCACCAACCCCACTCGCACCCTTACACCTACCCCCATTCTCCCAACTTTTGCCCAGCAATCTTGCTTGCTTCCAATTTCCAAGAGGATCTATATCTGTTTTTCTTTGGGTTCACCTTGTTATTTGGCTTCTCTAGGCTTGGCAAGAGACTTGGCTCTAGAGGGGATCCCGGGTGTCCACGGGGATGTTCCCAGCTAGGTCCTTGGGTAGTAGAGGAGAGGGTGCCTGAACTGGCCTTGCCCCACTATCACACTGATGATTAACTTGAATATCACCATAAAGTCTTTGTCTGGCAACGGATGAAGATAGAGACAAAATCCCTCATCAGAGCTACAGACTGAGCCCCCAAGATCCAGTTGAAGAGCAGAAGGAGGGAGAAGATGAGCAAGGAAGTCTAGACTGGAAGGGGTTGGTCCACCCACTGAGACAGTGAGCCTGTTCTAATGGGAGCTCACCAAATCCAGCTGGACCTGGACTGAATGAGCATGCGATCAAACCGGACTCTCTGAATGTGGCTGAAAATGGGGGCTGATTGAGAAGCCATTGATAAAGGCACTGAACTTGTTTCTACTGCATGTACTGGCTTTTTGGGACCCTAGTCTGTTTGGATGCAAAGCTTCCTAGGGCTGGATGTAGGAGGGAGGGCCTTAGACTTCCCACAGGGCAGGATTCCCTGGCCCTCTCTTATGAAGGGAGGGGAAGGGAGGAGGGTGAGTGGGGGAACCAGAGGGGAATGGGAGGAGGGGAGGAAGTGTAAATGGATGTCAACATTTCTTAAGTGCTTCTTAGCCATTTGAGTGTGCTCTTTTGAAGACTTTCCATTTTTTTCTGTACCTCATTTTGATTATTTTTTTTAATTTCCAGCCTTTTTTTAGTTCTTTATATAATTTGATTAGTCTTTGTAATGGTTAGGCTTCTCTAAAGGACAAAAACTTATAGAATTATATAATGCGTATAATGGAGGGGGATTTATTAGAATCATTTACAATCTGTGGTCCAGCTAGTCCAATTGCAGTCTACCAAGAAAAGGCAAATAATCTGGTAGTGTTGAGTTCAAGAGGCTGGATATTTTAGTCAGTCTTCTAAATTTGCCAAATCTCAAAGAAGTCGGCTCTCATGCCTGCAAAAGAATGAAATTGCAGTGGAGAGCATTCTTCTCTGCCTCAACTCATAGGAACTAAGCAGACCTTCTAGTCTTCAGTCCCACTCCATCCCTTTGTCTCACCCCAAAACACATGAGGCAGTCTATCCATGGAAACCCACTGGACAAGATAGCCAGGTAATCAGGTAGGCAATTTTCTCCTTCCAATTCTCCAATTCAAATTCCTCAGTCTTTTCCATGACTTTCCACTTTCTTCTTGTCTGCCCTCATTCTTAGGGGTATAAACAAATATTCTACCATACCTTATTCCTTTCACACCATCTTTCAGGCTCAGCCTCCAAAATGGAAACAACTGTTTCCTTGAAAACGTGCTGGACCTGGTAGCCACGAAATTTGGTATGGAGTCTTCCATTCCAATCCCATATTCTCATTCCCAGACCAGTATTTATTTCTTTCTTCATACCTGCAGAATCCATAAATCCTCATGTCAAACTTAAAATTTTCTCTCTCTCTTGTGGAACCTCTCCTGCATCCATTCTATCCCATTCTTTTTCCAATCAGCTTCCAATACCTAGAAAGAAGTTCTAGTACCTCAAGTGATCACAAATGTCAGGAACTCAGAATCAGTCCATAGCAAGTAAACCACAGTCACTACATATTACTAATTACCAGATGGAATAAAAACCAAAATCTCAAAAAAAAAATCAAACAAAGAAAAGAACAGAACAAAGCACATACAATATAATCAACCCAAGCCCAGATACCTAAATGTCAGCATAAAAACATCATCAACAGCCAGAATATTATTTCCCTACTAGAACCCAGCAACCTTACTACAGTTGATATTGAAAAATCCAATACAGTTGAAAAATAAGTCATGTATTTCAAAATAGCTCTTTTTGATATGTTCTATTATTTTAAAGAGCATATTAATAAACCCATTAGTGAAATCTATGAAAACAAAAATGAAGAGTAGGATTAAAGAAAGAAAACTGTTCAGTACATGAAAGTAGAAATAGAATCAAGAAAAAATACCAAAATTATGGAAAGAATAGAAATAAAAAAATTGAAACTAAAAAAAAGGAATTCATTAATAATAAGAAGAGATGGAGTAGAATATTTCAGGCACTGAAGACAAGAGAGAATAAATGAAAACTCAGGCCAAAGTAAAAGTTTTATCTAAGAAAACTCTGGCACAAAACAGCCAGGAAATCTGAGTCACCATGAAAAGCCAAGTCCATGAATAATAAAAAAAAAAAAAAAAACAGAAGGAGAAGAAACCGAAGTCAAAACTCACTAAATATTTACAATGGAATCATTGAGAAAATTTTCCTAACTAAAAGGAAGTTATGCTTATGAAGGTACAGGAAGCATATAGAACAGCAAATATACTGGACAATGCAAAAAATATTTCCCTGACACATAGTCATGAAAACATTATGTCCAAACAAAAAATAATAATATTAAAAGCTGCAATGAAAAAAGAGCAAGTAACATATAAGAGAAGATATACTTCAGACCAAAACTAATGGGAAGAGATAAGGAAGTTTCCAATATATCCAAGGAAAAATCCACGAAGAAAATACTTCAATTCTTAAAACCTTTCACCAAACATAAGAACACACGACATCATAAAAGATATACTACTACAATTTAAATCACATACTGACTTCCATAAAGTAAAATTTGGTGACTATAGCATCCAAATTTCATCAAAATGTAGGTCATTAAAAAAAACTAAATTGAGAAATGTTGAGCCTACATAATATCACTAAACAAATGAACTATCTATGCATTTTTCTTGAAATTTTATATATTCACTTCTATCATTTCCAGAAATTCTATAAAATGAAATAAATGTTTATATTGATACAAAACATATTTTAGCAATGTAATGAGTTCAAATTTGGAGGAAATGCAAATATTAGGAGGCAAATGCAGAGACAAGATGCTGAGTACCCTTCAAATGGAGCAATATTTGATAGTAAAAGAGCATTCATTCTTTATAAACATGGGTAATTAGCAATCATAGACTTAATAATTGAATGAAAATGAAAACAAAGCATACACAAATATATAGGGCATAAAGAAGGTAGTTCTCAGATGTAAACTCATAGCACTAAGACCTAACATAATAAGTTACTGTAGAATTTCACCAGGGAACAGCCTCAGCAGAGAAGTGGGTCTCGAATCTGGAAGGTCTGGAAGGCGAAGTGAGTACATGAACACAGGATTCTGATGCAAGCTGACTGACTATCGGTTGCAGGACAGGTTCTTCTTCTTCTACCCTGAGCTTCAAACCTCAGTCGTTATTGTAAATTTTACACAAGGAAAAATATTCTTTTTTCTTGTCACAGGCTAATCATTACATGGGCAAAGCAGTTCACAAAGATTCTTTGAAATCAGAACATCACCATTAATCATCATATATTCCCAGGTCCCAATCCCCATGCCAGCTACTATATTCTTAATTCTTAGCTTAGTTAATTATAAAACAACTTCTGAGCTTTCACCCCAGAGGTTAATTGCTTGCAGTTTACAGCAGCATAGTTTGGTAGGTTTTACTCCATTGTTGTACCTTTCCCTTAGCTGTTCCTCACAATTCCAATACATATCATTTTGATTTATAGGGCCATAGGCAGTCAGCCCCCAAGCCCTAGGTTCTTCAGAAACTGTATTCATCATAGCCAAGTTCCTTTCTCTTTAAGCATTATTCTTTTGCCAAATTTTATAATAAGGCAAAGAACAATTTCTATATTTTTTCACATTTCCCTAATTCTTTCTGAGTCAGGTATTTTTTTTCTCTTGACCTGCTTTACAGATCTAATGATGCCCATTCTATCAGATAAGGAAGACTCATATTATTGTACAGCACATTCATATTTTTATAAGGCACTAGTGTGGAAGGAGATAAAGAACATGAAGAACAAATATACTAGTAGAATTGCTGTAATCAGAATAATCTGTAAATGTTGGAAAATGCATATGCGGATTTCATAGAAGCAGTCCTCGGATCACATAAGATGTTATCTTTTTGGCACTCAAGTAACAATCTCATGTGGCTGCTTCTGGGTTGGTTGCCTGGAGGGAATTGATTCCTGCATCTCAGGAATCACACTTGGAGGGGGGCTATGCTTTGCTGTCTCCGACAAGATTTCATGTTAGTAACAGAAAAGCACAGGTGGAAGAAATAAAACAAATGGAGAAATAATATGCCAAAGGATTAGATAGCAAGATATTATCAAATTCAGGGCTGAAATTAATAAAATAGAAACAAAACACAAATGACTAAAGTATAGTGAATCATTGAAGCAAACGCACAGCTGGTTCTTCAAGGAAATAAATAAGTTTGGCAAAGCTTTAGTCAGATTATCTAAAATGTGGAAAGAAGATCAACATTAACTTAACTAGAAATGAAAAGAGGGCCATAAAAAACACTCAGGAAATTTGGAGAATCAAAAAGACCTACTTTAGAAACATCCACCAAATTGGAATATCTAATACAAATGTACAATTTCTTTATATATACCACTCATGTAGGTTAAAACAATAACAGATCTATAACCCCCAGTGAAATGGAAGCACTAATTAAAAATATCTTGACCTAAACAAGGCCAGGACATGATGTTTTTAGCCTGATATCTACAAACTTTCAAAGAAGAATTATCACCAATGTTCCCTTAATTATTCCACAAAATGAAAACAGATGGAACATTGACTAGTGCTTTTTACAAAACAACTGCTACCCTAAAACCTATATCGCATAAAGTCACAACAAAAAAAGGCAATTACAGATCATTGCCTTTGTCAACATTTATGCACAAGTTCTCAATAAAATATGTGTAAATCAAATTCAAGAACACATTATAAAGATCATCTATTAAGTATGCTTCATCCCAAAAATGTTGCGATGGTTCAATCTATGTAAGTTGGTGAATGTAATCCACCACATAAACAGACTGAAGAACAAAAACAAAAAAAGTAATTATCTAATTATATGTAGAAAAGGCCTATAAAAAATCCAATTCCCTTCATGATAAAAGTCCTGGAGAGACCATGGATAAAAGGAATGTGCTTCAAAGTAATAAAGGTGATTTAGTGAAAACTCCTACAAACATCATTTTAAATCAGTAATTCTCTGTCTGTGTGTTCAACCCTGTTGGATGTTTGAATTATCTCTCAACTGGGGTTCCTAAGACCAAAATAAAACATATACATTTACATTATGATCCATAACATTTGCAAAATTACACCTATGAAGTATTAAAAAATAATTTTATGACTGGGGTCACAAAAGCATGTATAACTGTAATAAAGGGTTGTATGCAGACTTAGGAACTTTGAGAACCACTGATCTAAATTTAAAAAAACTCAAAATTTTCTCAATGAAATCAGGAACAAATCAAGATTGTCCACTCTCCCCATGCCTATTCAATAAGGTGCCAAAATCTTAATTATAGCAAAAAGACAGCTGAAGGAGATCAGGGGTAACAAATAAGTAGGGAAGAGGTCAAAGTATATTTGCAGATGATATTATTGTTTGCTTAAGAGAATCTAAAAATTCTATCATGAAACTCCTACAACTCTTAAAAACTTATGGAAAATTAGCAAAATGAAAACACAAACCCACAAAAATCAGTGACTTTCTTATCTACAAAGGACAAATGAACCAAAGAAGAAACCATAGAAGCAATAACTTTCAAACTAGCTTCAAACTCAAAATAAATCTTTGGAAGTGACTCTAAGCAAGCATATAAAAGACTTGTATGATAAAAACTTGAAGATATTAAAGAAAGAAATGGGGCTAACAGGTAAATGACTGGCCTCTCACCTGAACTGCCCATTGATGGTTATTGAGGAGAAATTACTGAAGGCACATGTGCACAGGGTGAATCTAAATCTTAATTGTATTCTAGTCATATTCTGGTAGGCATTCCAGAATTTCCACTACAAAAATTTTAATACAGAGGGAAGATATTATGTTAGAATGGATCCGTTTACCACATAAACCAAGTAAAAAGTTAAAAACGTATATGGAAAATGTTTCTGAATTATAAAAAGACAATTAATTCTTCATCAATTAGCAATTATAGACCCAGAGGAGATTATAGTGCCTTTTAGTATTGATGAAAGTAAAAATTATGGAAAGACAATGAACCATGGCAAAAAGCTTGTGCTAATTTGGGGGAGGGGGAAGAAATTAATAGCACTTATTTCAAAAGCAATAGACTTAACCTTATAAATAGAATTACTTGAATTCTTCCCCAAATTGTATGTGACACACAAATAACTGGAACCCATACATTTTATACTGATGCAAATAAATCAGGGAAGGCAGGTTACAAATCAGGAAAACTAAGTAAGGTGGAACAAAACCCTTATAATCTGTCCAGAAGGTAGCGTTATATGCTATTCTCATGGTACTAAAATATTTTAAAGAACCTCTCAGCATAGTAACTAATTCACAATGTGCAGAAAAAGTTGTCTTGCATATTGAAACCACTGAATTTATACCAGATGATACAGAATTGACTTCATTATTCATTCAGGTGCAAGACATAATCAGTAATAGGCTTTGTCATATATATATATAAAACATACATCTGATCCCATATGGGTCTGCCAGGTCCTCTAGCACAAGGTAATACAGAAATTGATCAATTATTGATTAGAAGTTTGCTGAAGGCCTCCAAATTTTATAAAAAGCATCATGTCAATAGAGAAGTTTTAAAGAAAGAGTTTCCTATTACATGGCAACAAGCTAAGTAGGTTATAAAGAGATGTCCTACTAGCTCTTTCTATAACAAAATACCTTACCTGCAGGAAGCAACCCAATAGGTACTCAAAGGAATGAGATCTGGCAGATGAATGTGTTTCACTTTACAGAATTTGGGAAATTAAAATAGGTGCACCACACCTTTGTCACTTATTCAGGTTTTCAAAGGGCAACTACCTTGAGCTCAGAAAAGATGGACTCATTAATTATGCATTTATTAGAAGTTGTGGCCATCATGGGTATTCCTGCACAAATAAAGACAGACAATGGTGCAGCATATGTATCTAAGAAAATGAAATGGTTTTTTGGTCTATTATAGTATAAACATATTACAGACATATTAAACAATTCTACAGGTCAGGCAGTTATAGAAAGGTCAAATCAAAGTATAAAAGATATGCTAAACAAACAGAAAAGGATGGAAAATACCCCCAGACATAGATTGCATAATGCTTTATTAACCTTGAATTTTTTTGATGCTTACGAGAAAGGAAGAATGGCAGCAGAGAGACATTAGAAAATAGAAAAAAAAAACTTCTGAATTAAATCACCCGGTGTATTTTAAGGATGTGTTGACCTCACAATGGAAACTGGAAGATGTTCTACACTGGGGAAGCATGTTTGCTCTTGTTTCCACAGGCGAAGAAATGCTATAGATTCCATAAAAATTAATAAAGATTTGCTTTGAAAAAGAGAAACCTCTTGAGAAAGAGAAATGACAGCTCATCCACAGAAGTGACAACCATGCATGTGGTAAGGAAACCTCAAACAGGGGTTGAGCAGGGTTTGTTCTTGTCTTTAGAGGAAAATACACATCTTCAAAATATCAAGATATCATGGATATTTGGATGCTGAAAGAGGAAAAATTAATTATCCAGAAAGGATCACCAAGCAAAAAGGAATATGACTTATGAGGACAAAGATCACCGTATATATTTATATATAAGGAGAGCTGGCTTTGTAGTTGGACAATAGCTATCCTTCTCTAAATCCAAGCATGTTGTTTAAAGAAAATTTCAGATTTACTGTCTCATGTCAGGAGCCATTTAAAGAAGAAGACTTTCAGAAATATTTTATGTTCTCCATGCCTATTTTGTCTATATCACATTTTCCTTTGAATATATGTCTATATGAATAACATTAAAGTTTTCCACAATAAACAGTAGATTTTCCTACAGATCCTTTTTCTTCAGGAATTTTTAAAGTGTCCAGGAAAAATATGGGGCCCCAAACAATGACTACACCTGGTTGAGATGATATCATTATGTTGACAGCATTACTATAAGACCAGTTTTGGGATACCAGCTGCTGAAATGGTACACCTTCTCACAATGTTCTGACCAGAACTCCAAATAAAAACTTTAGAAAAACCCTATCAACTACTTAGAAATTTGCAATTTTACTAGACAGTAATCTTAAAACTTAACCATCATTTTACTTTTACAGGATCCCATAGAAAGAACATAGAAAGGAATTGCCCCCATGACAGCAGGAAGCAATTCTAGAAGATGACATCCTCTCTCCCCACAAAGTTTGTCCTCAGGATTGGGGACACTATTTAGGGGTTGATTATTACTTGTATAGGGTAGAGGGTTGGAGTGAAAATTATGCAGGCCCAGAGATCTACTTAAAGCAAAAAAAAGAAGAGGGAAAATTGAACGTGATTATAGGCAGTGTAGTGTATACTTACACTAATAATAATAATAGTGAGCAATAGAGTGAATGCTTCGAGCTATTGTTTACATTGATATAGATTCTTATATATTGATACAAGTTTAAGTTATATTTGTTATTTCTGATTACAATATTTGTACACCTATGCAAATTTATTTTGATAGATTGTATGCATGCATGTTTTTTCTTCTGTTTTAAGACATTTTTGTTGATACAATTTTTAGGATATGTTTATCATATTGAATTATATATTTATATCTCTGATAAAGATACTTATAAATTGTTTACATTTTGAGGTAATTGCCCTCATTTACTGCACAGTTGTTTACAGATTATAAATATTCTGTTACAAAGTCTTAGTATTTAAGTTATACATGTATTAAGTATTATAGATCAATAGTAATTCATGTTTTTTATACTTATAGTCAGGTTAATTAGGTTCTTTAGGTATATAGAGATTGTATTCTATGTAGATAGGTAATCTTAAACCACTTTAAAGATCTATTGAAATGGCATTTAAATAACTTAGTTTTCTTTAGACGTGAGAAATGATTGCTCCTGACAACACCAGTTTAGTTATTCCCCATAAAATGGTGAACACCAAAGACACAACACTTGGAGTTTGTTTTCTTCTTGGCACAATTGTCCTTTGGGCAAAGGACTGCCCATGCCTCAACCACTGAAAAAGTACATGATGTCCAGACTAGATAAGCAAGACACAAGGAAAAAAACTGCCAAATCTTGCCATGACAGGGTAAGATGGTTCTAAAATTTTTCTTGCCTTTGCAAATGGTTTGGAAGTTAGCCAAAGTTGGTTGCTTCAACATTACAAATGAGACTTTGGGTGTCTGCTCAGGTAGTCAGTTGTCTCTGTCATACACTACACAGTTTGGAAGCTGATTGATTATACTTCCTGCCTACTCAAGTAATATTAACTTCCTTCTCATGTCTTCAATGGGTTAAAGATTAGATAGTCATAGTTACCTTCCTTTTATGATTTAGCCAAGCCATTTCCAATGCAAGACTTAGACTCCTTAGGATAGAATGTTTATTAAAACATTTAGCATACATTCCTTGCTTAATATGTTTATGCTGGTTGTGATCCAATTTTATACTTGATATTTCCTCTTAGTGTATATAGTTTTGTATTAGGTTTGGAACTCTATTATTTAGACAAAAGGGTAGGTGATGGGAACCTCCTTCAGCCAATGACCTTGAAGAGGCTGGATCAGGTTAGGGTGGGAACTTTTGGGTACCCAGAGTCTGCCCCTGGCCCACCAAGGGCTCACACTTTTTCTCTCTCTGGTTCCTGCAATACACACCTGAGGTTAGACTTCTTGTTCCTCTTCCGTGAGTTTGCCCCTTATAAAAAAGAAATATAACTGGAAGCTTTCGGAGTCAGCTTAGGATTCTTTGACTTTTATACTCACCCCCTTTTCAGCAACAATCAACAAAAGCCTAGGTATTTTGTGAACACACTTAGAAACTTTGTGCATTAAGAGAAAATATAAAAATCCTTAAAGAAATGAATCTAGGGGAACCTAGACACAGGCCTCTTTATTACCTCTTTGGCATAATGTGGAAATAAATTTCACTCTATCCGCTTACTCTTGTGTCATTTTTTTTTGTGACAGTAAGCCAAATGATAAAGTCGCTTCCCACTACACAGTAATTTTGTACTTTTTTCTGTGAAAATTGAAGCCAAATAATTATTAATCATAAAAAGGATTCAAAAGTACACATGGTACTTTCTGTTTCAGAAATAATTTCTGGATTCATTCCTGTAATAAGAATCTAAAATGTGAAACTAGCAGAGATAATTTAGTTTGACATACATATTCTAAGTTCTAGAAAAAATGCAAGTATACATGTATAAGAATGCATATACGCACACAACATAGAAATACTAGGAATACAATAAAATAAAATTTACCAGTATTTTTATATATATACATTTATACATACATTTTAGAATAAATAAATGATGACTGTAATATATATATATATTATAGGATGGCATAGCTTTATTCATAAACTTATAACATGTAAGTACTTTAAAAATCTTAGTAACTCTGATTTTATAATTATAACTAGATATTTTATTATTTTATTTAATTTTTTCTATTATTGAAAATATATTTTTAGATAATACTCTAAACATGGTTTCTTCCCTCTACTTCTCTCATCTCCACGTACCTATTGCCCTTCCCAACTGTGCATAACCCCTTTCTGTTTCTCATTACAAAGCTGGCAGGCTTCTAAGCGATAATAATAAGTAATATGTAACATAATAATTTAAAACAAAGCCAAACCCATCAGAATTGGAAACAAAGAAAGGAAAGAGCAAGTTAAAGGCACAAGATTTAAATGAGATGCAAAGACTAACACATTCACACACTAAGGAATCCCTTAAAACACAGGGGAAGAGATGGAAATTTTTAATAAATAAATTTATTAATAAAAAAACAACTGTGATTTAACTTTAAAATAGAAAAATATTTTGTGTACTTTATGCTAATACTCAACTAGGGTGTGATTTCTGTGAAAAAATGTAAAAATTATTTACTTATTCATATACATGGGAATATATGTAGATATGCTGGGAATAAGATTATTAATGGGATAATTCATGGGATAATGTAGATATATGTGTGTGAATAAGTGAATAAAATTTAAACAACATAAATTTATAAATTATATATATATATATATATATATATATATATATATATATATATATTCATCTGAATGGTCTTAAGGTACATGAAGCTTAAAAAGATCTTGTCATAAATGTTAAGAATCTTAAGACTAATCTGTATGCTATAAGTATGTGTATCAAGTTTATGAAAACATTTTTTTTTATTTTTTCTTGGAAAAAAAATTTCTTCCTCCTCCCATCCTCCCATTTCCCTCCCCTTCCTCCCACTCCACTCCCCCTCCCCCCACTGCTTTCCCCCTCCCTCTCCAGACCGAAGATCAGTCAGGTGGAAAGTCCAAGGTCCTCCCCACTCCATCTAGGTCTAGAAAGGTGAGCATCCAAACTGACTAGGCTCCCACAAAGCCAGAACATGAAGTAGGATCAAACCCCAGTGCCATTGTCTTTGGCTTCTCATCAGTCCTCATTGTTCAGAGAGTCCGGTTTTATCCCATGCTTTTTCAGTTCCAGTCCAGCTGGCCTTGGTGAGCTCCCAATAGATCAGCCCCACTGTCTCAGTGGGTGGGTGCACCCCTCACAGTCCTGACTTCCTTGCTCATGTTCTCCCTCCCTCTGCTCCTCATTGGGACCTTGGGAGCTTATTCCGGTGCTCCAATATGGGTCTCTGTCTCTATCCATCGCCCGATGAAGGTTCTATGGTGATATGCAAGATATTCATCAGTGTGGTTATAGGATAGGGCCATTTTAGGTTCCTTATCCTCAGCTGCCCAAGGCACTAACTGGGGACATCCCCCTGGGTACCTGGGAGCCCCTCTAGGTTCAGGTCTCTTGCCCACCCTAAGCTGGATCCCTTAATTAAGATATATGCTTCCCTGCTCCCATATCCATCCTTCCTTTATCCCAACCATCCCATTTACCCAAGTTCCATTTTTTAATCAATAGAGTTAAATAGTTCATAATCCAGAGTCTCTTCCACAATTCAAATGAAGCACAGCAGTTTGAAATACTAGCTAGACTCAACTAGTATATAGAGTAATTTGTAACATTGTCAGAGTATAGTTAGGTTTCAAGTTCAGGTAAAAATGCACTTACCTTTTTGAAAATATACTACAAAAAGAGATGCCATGTGACTTATTTTTCTCAATCACTTATATATAAATATTTATATTCTTTATTCACAATTATGAACTGTGAATATCTATTTAGTATCAGCTTATAATTGCATTCCTTCCTTTTTCATAATGGGAAAATGTTTCCTATCTTAGTTACCAAGGTGACTTAATCATCTGATATAACCAAAAGCACAGATGGCATTTAAAGCTCAGAACATCTCAAATTTGGATCCTTTGTTTGCCAATGGAAGTACTTTCCCTGGACTAACTGAATAAAATATAAGTATAATTTTGAGTTTTGTATCTACTTCACATACAATTGCTTACATCATTTAATTTCAATATAAATCATTATCTATCTAGTAATATATCTACATATATTTATAGACTCATTCATTTAGATGCCTAAGATTATATAGATTTTTATGTACCTATGTATAGCTTTGCAGTTCTGAAGTAAAATTTGTGAACATATACCACATACATAATCTTTCAGATTTCAACTGTTTTATAAGTAAAAATTAAAACAATTTTAAATTCAGATATTTCTATTTGGAGTTTTTAAATTATCATTTTCTTGATATAGAAATCATAAATTATCAATATAATTATTAGGAAATATTATTCTTGCTTGCTCCAATAGTATATTGTGAGGAAGGATTGTTTTTCATTATCTCCTTTACTTGTTCTTGTCAACATTTTAATTCTTAGAGATAAAAACATAAATCTAACTGTACAACTCATAATAACTAGTAATGACCAGAATTAATTACTAAGTTAAGTCAATATGCACAGAAAAATGAAAGTAAACAGTTGAAAATAAATCACAGTTTGTAGTTCCGAATAAACTAAAATTGGATTGCTTTTCTGCCTTATTAGGATAAGATAAGTATCCAGGAGATATAATCACCTTAAAATTAAGCTCCAATGATCTATTTTCATATCACAGATAAATTTATACAAATTAAATTAATTTTCAAAGCCACCTATTAATATACCTCTTATGGAGATCACTATCCGTAGGAAGTACTTCTCTTGGCACAATACTTTTTAGTGAGCTATTTCTGTGTGAATTTGTGTGAACCTGTGTACACATATTTACTTTTTATGTTGCAGAGCAAAGCAGGCAAAAGAGAGACAAAAACACTTTTATGGTTAAAAGGCCTGGCTAACAGAACATATGAATTTGAAGAACTGAAACATGGTGAATGAGTACACATTAAGCTCTTTTCTAAATTGAGCACAGTGATTTACCCGCATATCTTTAGCATTCCCTAACTAATAATGAATATCATGAATATCATGAATTGATTTATGTTGGTCGGCTGCTTGTTTATGACTTGTATTATCTGAAAAGCTTTAAGTCTGGTGACCGTAAGTCTGATATGAATCACCACATTCCTTACAACATCATAAAGAAATATGGATTCCAGTTTGTTTGTAGCATTTTAGTCACTTAAGGCTATCAGTATCCCTCAGAGAAGAAAGCTGCTTATACTTCCAACTATGATTTCTTAAGGTCTTATACAATTTATAATTTGCGATTATAAGCCATTGCTACTATAAACCAGTGAAAGAAACAAGCAGAAGTTTGCAGTATTGCTCGATGTACTGTTTTGCTGTGGTATTTCTTGGAAGCTCAACACATTACTGTGTTCTTCCATCATACTAGGGGCTAATGAAGGCGGCATTATTTATAGAACTGTCGCTTCAGTCATCTTTAGAGTAGATTTCCTGCGACATAAATTCTCTCTAAGACTACATACTCATTCTAGAATGCTTGAAATGCCATAGTTTTGCTCAGCTATGCGTAAAATCACCACATGGGCTTCCTGATATTTGAAGTGAGAAATGTGGTGTCAAAGTACACTAAAAGGGGTCATCAAAACTGTTTCATAACTACAAAAATGCTCATGTGCCGGCTACAATAATGCACTGCTAGAGGGATGACAGAGATTAGTGTCAGCATTAGAAACCTTGTGTATTCGGGAATAATGAGTATTACTCAGACCCTGTCTACTTACCTATTTAGTCCATTCAGAAGACAGATGGACTGTAGAGATTAACAAGGCATTATTACAAACTTAATTGACTCTATTATAATTGCAGTAGCTATATTACATGTGATTCTATTGCTGGATCAAATCAACATATTCATTGAAACTTAGTAAGTGACTATTATTCTGCTCAATTCTTGCTTCTTGATGTTTATTACTTAATGATCATCACAGATTATTTTCCTCCAGCTGCCATGGCCAGCAATAAAACTTCTTAATTCTCTATATCTGTTTCAGCTCTCTAACCTTGACTGGCTTACTGTTCCATCTGATATAGCTGCTTCATTAGAGTCTTCATTTATTGAATTGAGGAACAGAAATTAGAAAGCATTTTAATGTTCTTTTGAAAACTCAGATTTGCCAGAAGCAATAAATAAATCGCATAAAATGAAAATCTAGATCAAATTTCCTGTAATCTATGAGATCATGGAGACAGTCGCTTAGTTTGGAAAAGATCAGTTTCCAGATCTGGCAGCTTCTTAGCCTTGGGAGATAAAATACACAGTGCACATTGGATATTATGGGTATTTTTGCTTACTGAAGGAAACATATGCCTAATTTGGGTGAATTGTTCACCAAATAACTCTGCGAACTGTCAGTTTTGAACATTCCCAGGCAAAAACTATTTTTTAAAGAGACACTGACTTCAGAGAAACATTTCACACATTGGCTATGTGGTACAAAGATGTGGTTTTGATAGATGCTGTCCTTGGGAGAATATAGATAATTTTTGAGCCTAGGTTTCTCTGTGGAATCTGCATGCAAATGATGCCTTCATGCTGAGCATATATTTGCCATATTTTGGATCTCAGCTTGTAAGTTCTTTATATATACCACAAAACTATGTGAACTGAGTATGCCATTGTGAGTTTGCTGTCAATATATAGTAACATTTCATCATTAAATAAAAAGTTTTTTATAGTTGTTTGTGATTACACAGGTTTGAAAGTCATAAGTAAAACATAATTAGGTGATGTAGGTGCTCAAAGTATTGTCTTCTACTGTCCATCTCAACATATGATTTCAGGATAATTCAATGGCAATGGGATGGCAAGTGTACATGGCTGTCTTATATTTCTAAATTTTACCAAATGAGACACTAATTGCATAGTAGACAATACTGAAAGATGTTCTATTTAACCAGAGGAAATGGTAGACTTGACTACAACTTGCTGTTATAAGGGTGGTTGTTTATTTCAAGAAAAATGCAACAAGCCTATAGTTCTTTATAAGAACTTTAGTTTTTTTTGAAATGTAAGATATATTAAAAGCAAGAAACAGAACTATACAGTCTAAATAATTCTAAAATACCATCTGAGAGATAGAATAACATCATTTATAGTAATTGGGGCCCAGGGGACATACACAAATGAAGATTATCTGTCTTCTGTTTCCTTTTCTGAAGAATAATATTTTATTGCAGATATTAATATACTTTCCAATATTGCTCCAGCACTTATTAACAGTTTTTGAATATCAGTTATTTTGTAAGTAGTGTAAATTTCCAGATGTTTCAAATTATTGTGGTACCACAACAGAGATGGCATATGGTACAAAGAAATGGATCTCTTAAGAAGATGAATATCTAATGTGAATATACAGAGAATAAGAGAGTTTTCAGTTGAAACAGAGTATAAGCTCTTGCTGCCATTCACTGAGAAGAGATGGAAGTGAAATCTCTATCTCCTATATGTTATTGAATATTTGAAGGTTAAACTGTAAATATTCTGAATGAAGTAAGATATCCAAAAGTACTCATTCATTTTTTTGCTTATTCTTCAGAAAGTATAAATGAAATATTTTTTCTCTAGTAATGCTTTAAAAAAATGTGTCTAATTTTGAAATAGTCTGAGGCTTCCCAAAGGTTCCAAAATAGTAATTTTTATTTACTCTTGATCTTATAGAAAACCACATATACAGCTGCAATATGCTGTCCACATTAATAAATTTTAACTGTGATTGCTAGTTCATGTAACACAACAGAAGTAAAAACGTGTGGGGTGAGACTATTAACATATATGTTTCTTACTGTTCTCAAGAGCATTTTTTTTGTTTAAACATTGTTACCCAAATATATAGAATATACCCATTATGTTTTACAGGACAATATTACTTAATTTTCCCAAAACTTAATATAACACATTGAAAAAAAGTTTTGGAAAAGTCTTTAAACTTTATTCTTTTTTTTTTCTTTTTTTTATTTTTTTTTAAATTTATTTATTTATTAAGGATTTCTGCCTCGTCCCCACAACCGCTTCCCATTTCCCTCCCCCTCCCCCGATCAAGTCCCCCTCCCTCATCTGCTCCAAGATCAATCAGGGTTCCCTGACCTGTGGGAAGCCCAAGGACTGCCCACCTCTATCCAGGTCTCATAAGGTGAGCATCCAAACTGCCTAGGCTCCCACAAAGCCAGTACGTGCAGTAGGATCAAAAACCCACTGCAATTGTTCTTGAATTCTCAGTATTCCTCATTGTCCGCTATGTTCAGCTAGTCCGGATTTATCCCATGCTTTTTCAGACCTAGGCCAGCTGGCCTTGTCCAAATCAGGAGCAGAAGGAGACGGAGCACGAGCAAGGAACTCAGGACCACGAGGGGTGCACCCACACACTAAGACAATGGGGATGTTCTATTGGGATCTCACCAAGGCCAGCTGGCCTAGGTCTAAACTTTATTCTTTATATGGTTGAGCACATTGCCAGAATCCTTTGTTAGAAACTTGTAACACTCTACTAAGGAAATATGAATTTAAATTCTCTATTCTTATTTAACTCATTTTTTTATCTTTTTCATGTAATGTATTTATGTGTTCTACAAACAACACATGCCCATGAGACATATTATACATAGGGAGGTGTTTTATTATAACAATCTCATACAGATATATAATGTATTTTAATATATTGTCCTAAATTAACCTTTCTTGTTCATTTCTCCATTGGACTGATTCCTTCTTGCAACAATTAGTCCCATTTCTACTTTAACATATTTTCCATTTTGTGTTTAGGGGGAACAGATCAGTTCATTTTGGGTTACTAAAAGTAGCATGAATGAGGAATTGTTTACAAGATCATAGACACCTTAGCAATGACTATACTGATGACAAAAATATATACCTCTTCCAATAACCACTAACTGCCTAGGAATAGGCCTTAAAGTCTGCCCTTTTCAGCCATGGGAACTGTACATAAATCCTCAGGGCTGAATGGAGACTCATGAGCCTTTGCTCCAGGCTACAGCTTTGCTTCTTTGTTTGCTTGTTTTAGCTCAATATTTTAAAAATTTAAAGTGGATTTCTGACATATACCATATACTGTTTACAGTTTCCGTTACTGCCCCTCCTGTAATCTCCTAAATGTAACCTCTTTTTTTCCCTCTGTTTAGCTTTGGAGCCTGTCCTAGAACTAGCTCTTGTAGACCAGGCTGGCCAGATCTGCCTGCCTCCCCTTCTCCCCTTCCCCCAACCCTACCTCCATACCTAACTCCACCCCCATGCTCCCAACTTTTGCCAGGCAATCTTGTTTCCTTCTAATTTCCAGGAGGATCTATATATGTTTTTCTTTGGGTTCACCTTGTTATTTGGTTTCCCTGTAAAGTACTCTCATAATGTTAAATAAAGCTCATACTATTAAAGCTATACAGTTTAGAACCTTATAAAGGAAATATGTAAGCAGAGCCTGGAAAAACAGGGGGAGCAATAAGACTTTCATCTGATTGGTAAACATTTAACGGGCTCAGAACTGCTGCTGAATAAAAAAAGATTAGAAAAAATTAATTTAATCATGAATTTTCACAGAAAGTTATAGATTATTGGGCCTGTGGATACAGAAATTTATCCCTTTTTAAGAGTCATGCTAAATGAATGAAGGCAACATTTACTGATCATGCTAAAAATAAATCAATACACAAGGTATCAGTTAACTATCAAAGTTTTAAAACTTTACACATTTTAAGTATTTTTCTTTATGGGTTTACAAAAATCACATAAATGTTAAAACAATTTTTAAACACTCCAAGAAATTCAGGAACTCAGCATGATAGCGCAAAATAAAATTCTCCATTGGTAGACCTGTGGATTTATTCTACAACTAAGCAGAAAAGTCACGGTGATGGAACTAAGCAGTTCTAGAACTTCTCTTTCGTACTAAAGTATGAGCTAAAGTACTTAGGATAAGAGACTGTACAGGTCCCCTGGTTTCCCTGCTGCTTTGTGACTCGGATACCACACTGATCTCCCTAAATGATATCCCTTTGTACAAATCTCCTAAAGCTAAACCCCTCACTCTCCCGTGACTCACAAACACCCTTGCCTCTGCTTGCATTTGGCACTGGATTGCCTGTCCAAAATCCAAGAACCATATCACTGTGCCAGGCTCTGCCCACGAGGCTCTGTGGGGTAGACTCTAAAGTCATACTGTCATCCTGAAGAGTTTTAATGGCCTCAGAGGACCCGGCGTTGTCCCTACGTGGATCCTTTCTCAGAAATTCTAACTGGGGGGCAAAAGGACAGTTCTGTGTAAACAGAGATTCCACAGTGGAAGCTTGTTTTGTTACTTCCTTTTCTGGAGCTTCCTGATAGAATAAAAAGAGTCCTGTGAGTGCACACTCCCCATGGAACCTTGGGAGATGGGTAAGTCTCAAAACAGTGAATGGCTGGAGACTGTTTCCCAGGATCCAGAAGACTCGGGCCTGAGCATAACTCACTGCTTGGTCGCTGGAGTTGTCCTGCAGGACTTTGCCACTAGAAAGTTCTTTCAAGACTGTTCCCCTGAGGTTCTGCTTGCTGCAGATATCTGGCCAACCACCCCCAGCACAGGATACAGGCACCACGTGTCCCAGGCATCCCTGTCCACTGTCCTAGGCACTGCCTCTGTAGAAGTGTGCTATTTGGGAAAGCAATTGCTTTCCCCAATTTAAAGTAATTAAATGTTTAGGCATTTAAAAAAAGGATGAACAAGTGAAAAATAATTGTTATCTGACATGGCAAATCATTAAGATCTCCTGCACCCAAACTATTCTTTCTCTGTGTTCTTCTTCATTATACACCCTTCCTCTCAATTTTCATTTGTCTCTTTTTGTTCTATATGTCTTTGGATGTGGACAATGGTTCCCCCCCCAACTGTTCAATTTATTCTCTCAAGGAAATGGAGTGCATAGAAATATAATCCAGAAATTTGAATGTCAAATATTGCCAGGGTTTCTAAGGGAAATTTAGAAATAAAACATTTACTATCTATGCAGCTCACTGGAGTCTAGCAAACAAAACTACTTATTGCATAGCAACTTGGGCACAAGTAAAATTTGCAAAACAAATCAATGATGACTTTCTCAGTTCTAAAACATTTTTAATGCAACATATTTAAAAGAATGTGTTCTCTGTCTACCATGAAAATCATGCAAATAATTACTGGAAAAATGATTATTATACATGCCATAATATAATGGTGCTTATGTATTTTTATGAAATGAAACACAACAATAATGGAGATTCTATACAGGTTCATATTTAAGTAGCAACTTTTATATAAATTATATTATTTTGAGAAATTTTCTGAAAATTTCAATATAAGTTAATAAGAGTAATGTCTATAAATTTTGCAACACTACCTAATACTTTAAAGGACAAAAATAATGCTTTTAGAATCTGGAAAAGAAGAATTTATAAGAAGCATAACATTGTTCCCACTACAAAGTATGATATAAAAGGCAGAAGTAGGATTGGAATTTTTCATATTTCTACAGTTCCTTTTCCTTTCCAGTCAACATCATTTCACTTTGGATATTTTCCTTTACCATACAGAATCCTTTTTGTATGAAATAAATCCAATTGTCTTTTTATGGTATTGCCCCTGTGAATTTGGGGTAATATCAAAGGCCCATGACGATGTGTTTAAAAAATTTCCCTCAAATCTTTTTCTGTAGTTTCTGAGTTTTTGGTGTCTTATTTCAGTCTGTAGGACATACTAGGATTATTTTTGTTCAACATGTTAAATGATAGCTAAGCTTCAATCTTATGCCAATGGATGCATAGTTTTTAATGAAAAGTTACCTTTTAACAAAATGTATGATTTTGAATTATTTGTTCGAATTAGCTTAATTTGAGTGTGTATCTGTATTTATGGAATTTCTGTGAACATTTGTTCATTACTTTTTGTATCTTCATACCAACACCAGGCTAAGTGGTTACTATCATTTTGTAGTCTGCCTTGAAATCAGCAATTGATTTGCCTGTTAAAACTCACTATGATTCTATGTGATTTAAATATTTGTTTAACTAGCAAAAGGAATCATTTTATTACATATTTCATGATGTTTTCTAGTTCATCATAAAAACCAGGCTCTTTGATGTGAGTAGCCTGCTCTGCCACCCGAAGCTATGGAGATGTCCTGGCTCATGCTGCTTCCCCAGGCTATGTCTGGATCTATGACCCTCCAGCAACAGTGGTCTGGGCCAGCATTCATAGCCATGTCGCCACCAAAGGCAACAGGGACATCACTGCTCTTGGCTACCACCTGGTGGCATACTGATA
Organism: Microtus oregoni; assembly: GCF_018167655.1. Taxonomy (NCBI): domain Eukaryota; kingdom Metazoa; phylum Chordata; class Mammalia; order Rodentia; family Cricetidae; genus Microtus; species Microtus oregoni. The sequence continues at coordinate 25,525,657 of NW_024543060.1, forward strand.
TTCAACAGGTGCGCTGATCTGGCCCTTGCTGCTATCTGACTGCAGCACTCAGGAACGCTGGCTCCATTCCTCACCTGGGCAGCTAGTGAGAACCGGGACTGAGGACAGGAAAACTCTCCCTGCCCCTCTCCAGTTATAACACATGGGAAAGCCTAGTCCTGCACCTCACCTGGGTAGCACATTAGATCTCGCCCTAATGGCAGGGGAGTGGGTAAGCTGACCCGGAGGACTATGAGTAAGAAAGATCTGGAACTGGACCTCACTTGAGTATTGTGGGAGAGCTGGCACCAAAGGAAGGAGAGCAGGTGAGTCGGCCCCTTATCTCGTGGGCTTTAGTATTTGGGCAAGCAAGCCAAACACCTCGCTAGAAAAGCACGATAGAGCTGGCTTTTGCGGTGTGGTTGTGAGAGAGCTATCCCTGGTGGTATGGTCTCGAGAGATGGCACTGACCCTCACCACCTGCAGCAGATGGGAGAGCTGGCCCTGCCCCTTGCTAACTTTAGCCTAAAGAAGAGCAGGCCAAGAACCTTGACTGGCCAATGGGATTCAGCTGACCCGGGTGACATGGGCTCAGGAGAGCAGGTGTGGAAGATTGAGAGCAGGAGAGCTGGCCCAGCTACATGTCAGAAAAGTGATGGAGAGATGTTCCTGGTGGTGTTGGTGTGAGAGACAAGGCCCGGTTCTGTGAGTTCGAGGCCAGCCTGGTCTAGAAAAGCTAGTTCCAGGACAGGAACCAAAAGCTACGGAGAAACCCTGTCTCAAAAATCCAAAAAAAAAAAAAAAAAAAAAAAAAGAAAGAAAGAAAGAAAAGGCATGGAAATATAAAAATAGAATGATAGAATGGAAATTTCAACTATTATACCGAGGGAAAATAGGGGGTATTTATCTAATTATTCCTTTTTCTCCGTGTGTCTCTTTTCTCTTTATGTTTATTGAACATGCTATTTTTTTCTTGGGTTCGGTAGGATTTATAAATTTTCACTGGCATGAACTCACTAGTTTCACGTTGTCATAATGTATGCAAGACAGCTGTTTATGTGCTTTCTTTTCCTTACCTAATAGACACACACAACATGTTTCAACACTAATGACATCTTTCGTCTTTAAAGATGTATTTCAAGTTCAATTATAGCTTTCATTTCTTTCTTTTCTTTTTGTTTTCTCAAGACAGGGTTGCCCTTTGCGTCCCCTGGCCATGATGGAACTTGCTCTGTATAGCACCAGGTTTCCCTTAAACTCAGAAATGTGCTTGCCTCTGCCTCCTAAGTACTGGAATTTGGAATTAAAAGCATGTGTCATCATGGTCCAGCCATTTGTATTTTTTTTAAATAGTATTTTATTAAATAATTGCAAATATCTGTAATTTAATAATACCCTAATAACATTTGAAATTAAGTATTATGATATTAACTTTATGAAAAAATAAAGCATAGCTATTTGGTAATTCAATAAAATTTAAATATTTAACTTCTTACAATTACTTTTACCATTTTGTTCAAATTATGAAACAGTGAACAGATTGGGTGTGTGAGTGTGATTTTCTTTTAAATTTCTTGTATTGTGATGTGGCACATAGAAACAACTCCCATATTTCATTCTCTCAAACACTTTGCTACATTGCAGTAGTTGGAGACACAGTACTATCACCTAGCATTTAAAAAGCAGATGAAATCCCAGACTCAAATGCTACTGCAGTTTGAAGTCTTTCGAGTGGAGATGAGAGCTAAGTGCATCAACTCACTATTTTTAGTTCTGTGAATCCATGGAAACAGTTTATCTTCACCTAACCCAGGGTTTCTTCCACAAAATCCCCTAAAACAAGGTTAACCTATTGGTAATAAGCCATTACCAAATAAAGTGGTCTATTTTGAGAATGAATTAAAATTAAGCAACATACATTTTGCCTAGTATCTAATGAAATGAATCTATCTATATCTATATCTATCTACCTATCTATCTATCTATCTATCTATCTATTTGTATGTGGATTTGGTTGTACAAATGTATGAATAGAATATATATGTCTACCTATATATTAAAAGGAAATATTGAAAGAAATTAATTTGTTTCATTATTAATGAATAAATTCAAGCTAGGTTTTCAATTTTCCATTATATAAACTACTCATTGGATATAAATTAAGCAAATATGATATTAATGCACTTAAATGTTATAATTAAATTATTATTTGTTAGAATTATACGTAAAAGGTAAAAATACATTTAATGTTTTAACACACGAGAAAAGCTCATTGTTCATGTCTGAAATTCACATTTAAAATCAAAGTTTAATAAAAAATTGAAGATGGGAATAATGTTCATATAGCTGAAAGCTTGTGTAGCACACAAAATTCTCTAATCCTGGAATCTGGTGCCCTGTAGTACATAAAATAAAGGTACTAGCTAGCGCTTGCAATCCCAGAACTTTGGGGATGGATGAAGGAGCATCAGTAGTTTAAGTTCATTGTGGAGATTATTTTTTTTGTTTGTTTGTTTTTCGAGACAGGGTTTCTCTGTGGCTTTGGAGCCTGTCCTGGAACTAGCTCTGTAGACCAGGCTGGGCTCGAACTCACAGAGATCCGCCTGCCTCTGCCTCCCGAGTGCTGGGATTAAAGGCGTGCGCCACCATCGCCCGGCTGTGGAGATTATTTTTAATTGTCACTTTGGTCCCATCTAGGATCGACTGGGAACTATGCCTCTTGGTATTCTTGTAAGGCATTTTTTTTTTAATTTGGTTGTAATATGGGATGATTTGGTCTGGAGAAATGACCCAGAAGTTAAGACCACTGGCTGTTTTTGGAGAATATCCAGGTTCAGTTCCCTGAACTATATTGGATGGCTCTCAGCCTCCTCTAACTCTAACTCCAAGGGATCCGATACCCTCTTCTGGCCTCTAGCAGCACAGCATTCATGTTGTGCATATAATAAATGAATACATAAGTAAATAAGTGAATCTTTAAAAAATATGGGAAAACAAAGTCTGAATGTTGGCAATACAACTTTATTGACTGTGCTCTAGACTGAACAGAAGGAGAGAGGAAACTGAACAGTAGGCATTTATTAATCTATTGCCTTTTATTCTCAAATTGTGAATATAATATGTTTAGTGGATTCAACTACCTATTGTTGAATTTATTGTAAACTCTTTCCCCTTAAGTTGCTTTTTGAGGAATTATATTCTAACCACAGAATAAAGATTCATTGTTCTCCCTTGGCTATATAATGAGCTGAAGACATTCTGGGATATATGAGATTCTGTGTCAAAATAACATAGTTATAATATTATAGACTTATCATATGCAAATAATAATAATGAAATAAAAAACTTTCACATTTTGAGTATTTTAAAAAGATGACTACTTACACAATTTTCATAAATATTTTCTAAATGGCTTTGGCATAGAAATTGTTCAGCATGAGTTCTAAACTGAATCAGGTTTCAGGACAATGAAAGCCAAATTCTATGTATAAAATTTGTTATAAGTTATATGATGAAGTAATAAAGCTGACATTTATATACATAATTCATTTTTGCTCTAACACTTTCAATTTTAATGTGTTGAGGTGACGATTTATAGCATCTTCATTTTTCATGCCATGCCTTTAAAATGATAATGTGTATGTCTGTATGAGTTCACTCTAGATGTTTGTATAGTGTTTTACTGAATGTCAGTCCAGAATTTGCCAAGTATTTTCTTTTCCCATTTAAGGTATTTCAATATGTTTAAATCACCAGAAAGTATTTGCTCCTGACAATCTGAAGACTAACTTGCGTTATTCACTTGCTATGGTTAATTTTAGATATCAGAGTGCAGATAGCAAAATCAACTAATGTGAACATTTTTACATGATGTTTCAAAAGATGCCATACAATATGCTTTCAGAGTTGGGAGTTCAGACTGTCTTACAACTTAAAATTAGCCAACAAGTTTATAGCAGGGGTTTTACTCAGTAGCGCACTTGAACTCCCACTGCTTCATGAAACTGGTTACTATTGCGTGCAATGAAAAAGAAATGGCATGTATGAGACTGCCACATTCCATAAAGTTTATATTTTAATCAAATACATACTCTTCTAGCGATGGTCATAGTTCCTATGTAGCAAATGATCCTAAGAGGGCTGTAGTCTAATTTACAGAATAAAAGAATCCTTGAAAACTTACATCTAATAGTCTTATCTACGATGTAGCTGCAAATTATATAACTTTTATAATTTCAAACAAAGCTACTGATGAGTATGGCAGAGGAACTACAGTTTGACATTTTCCTCAATAGGCATTAAACTCATCAGAAAATTACCTGACAAGTGAACTCAGGCAGTCTCACAGACGACATAGATCAGAATCTGATATCTTGCAAACTAATATCAACTATAGCTTTTTTTAATTTTTATTTATTTTTTTACTTTTTTATTAAAAATTTCTGCCTCCTCCCCGCCTCCCTTTTCCCTCCCCCTCCCCCCACTCCCCATGCCCTACTCCCTTCTCCTTCCCTCTCCAGTCCTAAGAGCAGTCAGGGTTCCCTGCCCTGTGAGCAGTCCAAGGTCCACCCCCCCCCTCCATCCAGGTCTACGAAGGTGAACATCCAAACAGGCTAGGCTCCCACAAAGCCAGTACATGCAGAAGGACCAAAACCCAGTGCCAGGATTAAAGGCGTGTGCGCCACCACTCAGGAGGCAGAGGCAGGCGGATCTCTGGGAGTTCGAGGCCAGCCTGGACTACAAGAGCTAGTTCCAGGACAGGCACCAAAACTACAGAGAAACCCTGTCTTGACAAACAAAAACAAAAACAAAAACAAAAACAAAACCCAATGCCATTGTCCATGGCTGTAACGGCTTAAACGAATGCAGACAGATTGTAAAGATATATACAGCTTTAACGGAGAAATAGACTTACAGAACCACCTTTCCTGTGGAGACCAGGAAAGCAGGCTTGCCAGATTTATAGGTAAACATTAGCCCGAGGAGAACACGCCCCCTAAGGGGCTGGACTTATCCCTACACGTGGTTTCTCAGCAGCCCTCATTGTCCACCATATTCAGAGAGTCAGGTTTTATCCCATGCTTTTTCAGTCCCAGTCCAGCTTTTAAATGGAAAAATAATTAATGTATTTAATGAGTTATATATTATTTTACACTCCCAGAAAAAAAAGAGTTGCCAATTTTTAAATGATTTGAAACTTTCATGCATGAGAACTGTCTCTATCATGGTATTGACCCCGTTGCTCCTATTATCACTCTTCTCTCTCTTTAGACTGGACTCTGGGAGTGTTGCCCAGTACTTAGCTGTGAATCTATACATCTGCTTCAATCAGTTGCTGGATGAAGATTCTATGATGACAATTAAGGTAGTCAACAATCTAATAACAGGGGAAGGGCAGTTAAGGCACTCTCTCCACTATTGCTTAGCGACTTAGCTGGGGTTATCCTTGTGGATTCCTGGGAATTTCCCTAGTGCCAGGTTTCTTCTAGAGTAATAATTGCTCCCTCAATCAAAAAAAAAAAATCTCTTTCCTTTCTATCCTCTGTCCTTCCCACATCTGGGTCATTCCCTCATGTTCTCCTACCTACTTCCCTTATGCCCTCTTCTCTCATCTTTTGCCCTGCCCCCACAGTCCCATTTTTTTAGGAGATCTTATCTATTTCCCCTTTCCATGGGGATCCAGGTATGTCTCTCTTTGGTTTCTCCTTGTTACCTAACTACTCTGGCATCATAAACTGGAGGCTGGTTATCCTTTGCTTTATGTATAATATCCACTTATGAGTGGGTACATACTGTGAGTGTATTTTGGGGTCTGAGTTACCTCCTTCAGGATGTTTTTTTTTTCCCTCAGATTTCAAGATTTCATTGTCTTTTGTACCACTTAACACTACTCCATTTTGTAAATGTACCATGTTTTCTTGATTCTTTAGTAGAGTGGCATCTAAGTTGTTTTCAGGTTCTTAACCAGATTTTCTTAAATTATCCCATCTACCTTTTGCCTCTGAGATTTTTATTTTTCTTCTGTAATCTTACATTCACTCGTATTCTATTGCTGGCTGTGTGGCTAGTTAGCTGGTTCCCAGTGCATTCCTCTCCTCCTTTTCTTATTCCTTGATGTCTATTCTCCCATATTTTTTTCTTCTATATATTCTCTCTGCCTGCCAACCCCACCTATCTTTTTTCTTTCCTCACTATTGGCCATTCAGCTCTTTATTATGCCACGAGTTGTTTTAAACAAACAAATTATCACAACTTCACAGAGTTAAACAATTTCAAAATAAAAGAATGTAACACATCTTTGTATCCTTACACAAAAGTTCCATAGCATAAATAAAATTGGCATATCTTAAAATAATATTCTACAACAAGACTCAGAAAATCTGTTACACGAAGATACAAAATTAAGTTCCAAAGTTTATCTTTGCATATTTAATCAGTTAGGTTCACTGTTATGTTGCTATATAGTTATATATCTCTTTGTTATGTTAACTGATTAAATATAAATGTAAAAGACAAGTATCTCTTTTTTAAATTACTCTAGACTATCATCTATTTATAATGAATAATGTAGTAATGTTGCTCCACCTGAATAACCTTTCTACGTGTATATCAGAGAGTGTAAATAGTACGAGATAGGGCTTCAGATTTTTCTATTATATATGATATTATCTGTTTTATTTTTCTCTATCCTAAATGAATATTTTACAGTTCATTATTTATTTTTTAATTGACAGTGACCTCTGTGAGACCTGATCACTGTAAACACAATTAATGCAACACTAGTATGTGTTAATCACTAATAAAATTAAAAATAAAGCTGAAAATGTTGGAGCTGGACACATGCTGCTCTTTGGTGGGTTTGCATTCTTCCATATGTTGACATCTAGTTAGACCACACTATTTGTGGAAGATGCTTTCTTTTTGCATTGTATATTTTTGGTTTCTTTATCAAAAATCATGTGTGCATATTGTGTGTGGACTTAAATCTTGATCTTCTGTTTGATTCTATTGACCAGCCTGTCTGTCTTTGTGCCAGTGCCATTATTTTTTATTACCATTGCTCTGTGATGTACCTTGAAATAAGGGATGATGATAGCTCCTCAAGTTCTATTTGGTAAAGAACTGTTTTGCAACCTGTTATTTTGTTTGTTTGTTTTAGTCTTTTTGCTTTTTTTGCAAGGTCCGTAAAAACTGTGGTAGAATTTAGATAGGAATTATATTGAATATCTTCGTTTCTTTTGATAATTTTTTCATGATAATAGTTGAAATAATACTTAGTAAAATATTCGCAAACTGAATCCAAGAACACATCAAAAATATCATTTATCATGAGGAAATAGGTTTCATCCAGAGATGCATGGATGTTTTAGCATATGAAAACCTATCGGGGCTGGAGAGATGGCTCAGAGGTTAAGAGCACTGATTGTTTTCCAGAGGTCTTGAGTTCAATTCCCAGCAACCACATGGTGGCTCACAACCAATTGTAATAAAATCTGGTGCCCCTTCTGGCCTGCAGGCACACATGCAGACAGAACACTGTAACAAAATAAATAAATCTTTAAAAAAATAATCTTTCAATGACATTGCATGAGTTCAACAAGCAATAAATGCCACCTCATGAAATTGAAAAGCATTAATCCAAAGGACAGTGTCAACAGGACAAAAGGACAGCCTACATAATGGAACACAATCTTCCAGCTACATATCTGACAGAGGGCTGATTTAAATAACATAAAAAACTGAAGTCACTTGTTGTAAACAATCAAATAATGAAGCTTAAAAATGGGGTATAGATATAAACAGAACTCTCAACAGAAAAAAATCTCAAATGGCTGAGAAACACTTAAAGAAATAATCAGTATCTTGTCAGATCAGGAGCATGGGGATCTTGGGGGAGGTTTGAAGGGGGCAGGGGAGAGGCAGGGAGGGGAGCAGAGAAAAATGTAGAGCTCAGTAAAAATCAATAAAAAAGGAGAAAAATAGCACAAGTGACAGCACATAGTGGTGAGGATATGGAACAAGAGGAACAAACCTCCATTGCTGTTAAGAGTGCAAATCTCTTCAACCACTTTGAAAATTAATATGAAATTTAATCACAAAATTGCAAACATATTTACCTCAATACCATGCTATTGAGAATATACACAAAGGATTCCATCATACCACAAGGAAACTTGCTCAAATATATTCCTAACAGCTTTATTTTTAATAGCCAACACCTTGAAACAACCTAGACATCCCTGAATTAGTGAAGGGATAAAGAAAATGCAGTTCATCTACCCAGTGGAGTGGTACCCAACACGTTAAAAACAATGACCTCGTAAAATTTGCACGTAAATTGATGAAACTGGAAAATTCATGTTTTTAACAACAGGAAAATCTAATAGAAATGTAGAAATAATCCACAATCTATGAGTAAAAGTGAATTTTTTCTCATTATTTTGAAATATTTAAAAAATTGATTTGCCTTGTGCTATAAAAATAACCATGACTAATTTGAAAAACATATAGAAGGCACTGATTGAAAATAAATTTTTGACAAATAGCCATGAAATTAGCAGTTAAATAATATTTTTGTAAACAAATTATTAGCAAAAAATATCAGAACAGATATGTGATAGAGCTGATTACGAAAAACATATAATGCTGAATTTTAAAATTATTATCTGTGATAGTGTGTGAGAAGTAAATGTGGCAAATCATTTGGGAATTTTTGGATTTTTTGGGAGGGAAGAGAATGAAATTCAGTGAAATGAACATTGTATTCAAAAGTTAATTAGAGCAAAATGAAAGTATTAAACAGAATGAAGGAAAATAAAAGATCTCAAATTTTCTACCTTTAAACATATTTTTCCCTTTACTAGGCTTTTTTTGACCTTGGACAAGAAACTTAAGCTCGTGACTTTCCTCATGTATAATGCATAGGTGACAGAAATAGGACCTGGCTCACAGAGATGTGGTAAAACCTGAATGAGCAAGTACATAAATGATAATGTCAGGGTTTGCTCAATTCTTTCTGCTTAGATTTGCTATTAGGAACACATTAACTAGGTGCAGGCAAACAGTACATTATGTATTCATTATGAAGAAATTATATATACATATATATATTAGCTTGATCTAAACATAACACAATATGCACACTTATGAAAATCCTCAATACATGTCAAGCAAAATCTCCATGTTTTTATGTACCTGTTAAATATAATTTCATAAAATATATATTTGGTTAGTTTGGTTTTTCTTTTGATTCCTACATGTAAGATTTCTGGCTGCCCTAGAACTCACTTTGTAAGCCAGGCTGGCCTAGTACTCATAGAGATCCAACTGTTTCTGCCTCCCAAATACTGGGTTTGGGATTAAACATGCAGCAACACTGCCCTGCCATGTATATATTCTTGTGCCTTCTCTTTGGCTCTTTTCCTTATATTGGTTTGTTTTATCCCACTTTGATGTGACATTTTTGTTTTATATTATTATATTTTATGTTGTTATATTTGTTGTTATCACTTTGAAGCACATTCTTTTCTACTGAAATAGAAAAATGGAATGGATCTGGAGGTTAAGGGAGGAACTAGGAAGAGTAGAGGGAGTGAAAACTGTTATCAGTATATATTGTATGAGAAAATAAACTATTATCAATATATGGTGGAAAAATGAAACTTCTTTTGAAAGAAAGAATGTGGTTTATCCATTCCAATGATTATTAGCAAAGAAAAAACTAGGTTATCAGCGAAATAAAGGATATAAAAGAAAGAACTATCAAGCATACTTCTTGATATATATATATATTGATATATATGTCACATATATGTGTAAAACATATATACATATCATAGAAATGTGAATATTCATGCACACATTCATACGTACCATGCATATAATTATGTAAAACATGTTGAATAAGCACCTAATAAAAGAAAGTCAAAGTTGATCTCTAGATTATTTTTGTGGTCTATTATACACATACAGGTACCTCACAAAACCAAACAAATACAAATAAATATACAAATAATAAGATAATTGCATATTGTTTGCCATTATCCCACTCATATATAATCATATGCAAACTATAGTGCTTATACTATCCACTAAATTCTACTGTTTCTATACAATTTCTCTTTTTCTACTAACCTCACTAAAAGTCATCAATTTAATATAGAAATAGGAAATCTTTGTACCCCTTCTCTACTGACTTTCTTCACTTAACAAAAATGTTTACCTAAAATGTTGCTTTCTGAATTTCAATCATCTATAATATGATATTGTGGGTTTCAACCTTTCCCAAATAATTTCCTTACAGTGTTAGTGTCCTTGCTCTCTCCTCTCTGTAGTCCCACTCTGTCTGACACTGACCTTTTCTCACTTTTGGTTAGAGACACTACATGTTATCCCTCCTTTCTCATATTTCTGATGGCAGGCGATTTCTTGTAATTCATGACCCAGTTTAAATAACACTTATTTGAAGCTATGCTTTCTCTCCCAATCCTACGATACTCTTGTATGTTTGCCACTATTCTCTCTCAGATGGCTGTTGACATCCATCATAGTAATTCTGTGTAAATTTGACTAGCCAGGACTATATATTTTACTTGAGTTTTGTTTTTCGTCCTCTGTAAAATAAAAATGTCACTCTGGCAGGGGCATTTGCTCACTTGTCATTGAATTTTGTTGCAGGTAGAATCATGTATTTTTAGTGTACACTAGTCAAGGACTATAAAGGGTAAAGCTTGCTTGAAAGGGAACAATGTAGTCTGCATTAATGAAACACATTCGTGTTTTACCAAAGCAGAGTTTACAAGTAGTGTTCAACCATAAGTTACAATACATATATTTGTGTGTTTTAATTTCAAATACATGAATACACCACATTACAAATGAAATGGTAGCAGAAACTCTCCCAGGGTTGATATAAAGACCATATATTTTCCTTAAAAATGTATTAAAATATTGGATGAGGAGAAGAAGCTCAGTTTATTGAGTGAGCAGAAAGTGGAACATTGGTCTTGGGGAGGAGAAGAGACATGATTGCTGTGGTAGATTGAATGTGTCCCCCCCGCCAAAAAAAAATCATAGGGAGTGGCACTGTTAGGAGGTGTAGCCTTGTTGAAGGAAGTGTGCTCTTGGAGGGGCTGGATGATGCAAGCCTTTAATCCAGACCTTGAGGCTGGAGGGCATAGTTTTAATCTGGGCCACACCTTCTGTTGGAAGTGTGTCATTGTGGGGACTGGCTTTAAGGTGTTCTTCTCAGGCTTCACTTAGTGTGACAGTCAGCTATTTGTGGTTGCCTGGAAGATGTAGGACTCAGCTCCATCAGCACTTCAACCTGAATGCCACCATAATCCCTGCCATGATGAAAACTGACTGAATCTTTGAAACTCTAATTGAGTCTCCGAAATTGAATGTTTTTATTCTAAAAGAAGTCATTGTCAATATGTCTCTTCACAGTAACGACAACTCAAAGTAAGACAAGTAAAGGGCATACCCAAACTAATACTTCTCATGAGAATATGGATTCTAATTCTTGTTAATAATGACCTCTCTGACCTCACAATCTCACTTTTCTTGTAAATGATCTGTAAAACACAATCGCAAATTTAAAACCTTCCTAAAGTCTGGCTGATTTTGACTTCTGAAATGGTTCTGCTTTCCTTTGTTTAAAATTATGACCTTGCAGCTGCTGACAGGACTCTGCTTTACTGTGAATTCTTTACTTAGAATTTACATGCCAGGATCAAGACTGTGAATATCTGACCAGAGAATGAACATGGGTTTACCTTAAGGAAACATTTGATAAAAATTACTTAATTTCTCTTATCTCTCTGCGGTAATATATATGAAATTAAGCCTATTTCACCCCCAAAATATTTAATTGGTGTGTGAACTGAGACTTTCAAAGACAAACTGCATTTGTTCTTAAACTTTTCCTTACTGCAAATGTTTAGTCATATAAACTTTTTTTTTAATTGAGAAAAGGAAAAAAAGTTTCCACATCCTCCCAGCCTCACATTTCCCTCCCCCTCCTCCCACCCTTCTCCCCCTCCCTCCACTCCTCTCCCGCTCCATCTCCAGTCCTAAGAGCAGTCAGGGTTCCCTGCCCTGTGGAAAGTCCAAGGTCAGCCCCCCTCCGTCCATGTCTAGAAGGTGAACATCCAAACTGGCTAGGATCCCACAAAGCCAGAACATGAAGTAGGGTCAAAACCCCGTGTCATTGTCCTTGGCTTCTCAGCAGCCCTCATTGTCTGCCATATTCAGAGCGTCCGGTTTTATCCCATGCTTTTTCAGTCACAGGCCAGCTGGCCTTGGTGAGCTCCCAATAGATCAGCTCCACTGTCTCAGTGGGTGGGTGCACCCCTCGTGGTCCTGACTTCCTTGCTCATCTTCTCGCTCCTTCTGCTCCTCATTAGGACCTTGGGAGCTCAGTCGAGTGCTCCAGTGTGGGTCTCTGTCTCTATCTCCATTCATCACCAGATGAAGGTTCTATAGTGATATGCAAGATATTCGTCAGTATTGCTATAGGATAGGGTCATTTCAGGTTCCCTATCCTCAGCTGCCCAAGGGACTAACTGGGGACATCACCATGGGCTCCTGGGAGCCACTCTAGGGTCAAATCTCTTGCCAACCCTAAGGTGGATCCCTTAACTAAGAATTCTGCTTCTGTGCTCCCCTGTCCAACCTTCCTTTATCCCAATACTCCTGTTTCCCCAGGTCCCCCCTCCTTCCCTTCTACCTTTTCTCTCCCCATCTCCCCTTACCCCCATCCCACCCCACCCCCAAGATCCCAATTTTCTCCCCGGCAAATTTTTCTACTTCCCATAGGCAAGGGGATAACTATATAATTTTCCTTGGATTCAGCTTCTTATTTAGCTTCTTTAGGTTCACCAATTATAGTCTCCGTGACTCTTATTTATGGCTAGAAACCAATTATGAGTGAGTACATCCCATGTTCATCTTTTTGGGTCTGGGATACCTCACTCAGGATAGTGATTTCTATTTCCATCCATTTGCATGCAAAATTCGAGAAGTCATTGTTTTTTACCGCAGCGTAGTACTCTAATGTGTAGATATTCCACACTTTCTTCATCCATTCTTCCATTGAAGGGCATCTAGGTTGTTTCCAGGTTCAGGCTATTACAAATAATACTGCTATGAACATAGTTGAACAATTGCCCTTGTCATATGATCGGGCATCTCTTGGGTATATTCCCAAGAGTGGTATTGCTGGATCCGGGGGTAGCTTGATCCCGAATTTCCTGAGAAAACGAAACACTGATTTCCACAGTGGTTGCACAAGATTGCATTCCCACCAGCCTCCACATTCCTCCACAGTCTCTCCAGCAAAGGCTATCTTTGGTGTTTTTGACTTTAGCAATTCTGATAAGTATAAGATGATATCTCAAAGTTGTTTTGATTTTCATTTCCCTGATTGCTAAGGAGGTTGAGCATGACCTTAAGTGTCTTTTGGCCATTTGAACTTCTTCTGTTGAGAATTCTCTGTTCAGTTCAGTGCCCCATTTTTTAATTGGGTTAATTAGCATTTTAAAGTCTAGTTTCTTGGGTTCTCTATATATTTTGGAGATCAGACCTTTGTCTGTTGGGGGGTTGGTGAAGATCTTCTCCCAGTCAATAGGTTGCCTTTTTGTCTTAGTGACAGAGTCCTTTGCTTATAAAAGCTTCTCAGTTTTAGTAGGTCCCATTTATTCAATGTTGGCCTTAATGTCTGTGCTGCCGGGGATATACATAGGAAGCGATCTCCTGTGCCCATCTGTTGTAGGGTACTTCCCACTTTGTCTTCTATCAGGTTCAGTGTGTTCGGATTGATATTGAGGTCTTTAATCCATTTGGACTTGAGTTTTGTGCATGGTGATAGATATGGGTCTATTTTCATTCTTCTACAGGTTGACATCCAGTTGTGCCAGCAACATTTGTTGAAGACGCTTTCTTTTTTCCATTGTATACTTTTAGCTCCTTTATCGAATATGAGGTGTTCATAGGTTTGTGGGATAAATCCGGGTCTTCTGTATGATTCCATTGGTCGACTTCTCTGTTTTTATGCCAGTACCACACTGTTTTCATTACTGTAGCTCTGTAATAGAGTTTGAAGTCAGGGATGATAATGCCTCCAGCAGATCTTTTATTGTATAGGATTGTTTTGGCTATCCTGGGTTTTTTGTTTTTCCATATAAAGTTGATTATTGTCCTCTCCAGATCTGTGAAGAATTTTGATGGGGTCTTGATGGGGATTGCATTGAATCTATAAATTGCCTTTGGTAGAATTGCCATTTTTACTATGTTGATCCTCCCAATCCAAGAGCAAGGAGGTCCTTCCATTTTCTGGTATCCTCTTCAATTTCTTTCTTCAATGCCTTAAAGTTCTTGTCAAATAGATCTTTCACTTCCTTGGTTAGATTTACTCCAAGATATTTTATGCTATTTGTGGCTATCGTGAAAGGTGATGCTTCTCTGATTTCCCTCTCTGCTTCCTTATCCTTAGTGTATAGGAAGGCAACTGATTTTTTGGAGTTGATCTTGTATCCTGCCACATTACGAAAGCTGTTTATCAGCTGTAAAAGTTCTTTGGTGGAGTTTTGGGGGTCGCTTATGTACACTATCATATCATCTGCAAATAACGAAAGTTTAACTTCTTCCTTTCCAATTTGAATCCCCTTGATCCCATTATGTTGTCTTATTGCTATTGCTAGAACTTCAAGTACTATATTGAAGAGGTATGGCGAGAGTGGACAGCCTTGCCGTGTTCCTGAGTTTAGTGGGATGGCTTTGAGTTTCTCTCCATTTAATTTGATGTTAGCTGTCGGCTTGCTGTATATAGCTTTTATTATCTTTAGGTATGACCCTTGTATCCCTAATCTCTCCAACACTTTTATCATAAAGGGATGTTGAATTTTGTCAAATGCTTTTTCAGCATCTAATGAAATGATCATATGGTTTTTTTCTTTCAGTTTATGTATATGCTGGATTACATTGATAGATTTTCGTATGTTGAACCAGCCCTGCATCCCTGGGATGAAGCCTACTTGATCATAATGGATAATTTTTCTAATGTGTTCTTGGATACGGTTTGCCAGTATTTTGTTGAGGATTTTTGCGTCGATGTTCATGAGTGAGATTGGCCTGTAATTCTCTTTCTTGGTTGAGTCTTTGTGGGGTTTTGGTATCAGAGTGACTGTAGCTTCATAAAAGGAATTTGGCAATGACTCTTCTGTTTCTATATTGTGAAATACATTAAGGAGTATAGGTATTAGTTCTTCTTGGAAGTTCTGGTAGAATTCTGCATTGAAACCATCTGGTCCTGGGCTTTTTTTGGTAGGGAGGTTTTTTATAACCTCTTCTAATTCTTCGCAACTAACCGGTCTGTTTATATTGTTCACCTGGTCCTGGTTTAACTTTGGTATATGGTATTTATCTAAAAAAGTATCCATTTCCTTTACATTTTCCAGTTTTGTGGCATATAGGCTTTTGTAGTAAGATCTAATGACTCTCTGAATTTCCTCTGTGTCTGTGGTTATGTCCCCCTTTTCATTTCTGATCTTATTAATTTTCAAATTCTCTCTCTGCCGTTTGATTAGTTTGGATAGGGGTTTGTCAATCTTGTTGATTTTCTCCAGGAACCAGCTTTTTGTTTCATTGATTCTTTGTATTGTTTTCTGTGTTTCTATTTTGTTGATTTCAGCCCTCAGTTTGATTATTTCCAGTCTTTTACTCCTCCTAGGTAAGTCTGCTTCTTTTTTTTTTTCTAGAGCTTTCAGGTGGGCTGTTAAGTCTCCAATGTGAGCTTTCTCTGTTTTCTTTAAGTGGGCTCTTAGTGCTACAAACTTTCCTCTTAGGACTGCTTTCATAGTGTCCCATAAGTTTAAGTATGTTGTTTCTTTATTTTCATTGAATTCCAGGAAGACTTTAATTTCTTTCTTAATTTCTTCCTTAATCCAGGTATGCTTCAGTAGTTGACTGTTCAGTTTCCATGAGTTTGTAGGCTTTTTGGGGGTAGCATTGTTGTTGAATTCTAACTTTAATCCATGGTGATCAGATAAGACACAGGTGGTTACTAATATTTTTTTGTAACTGTGTAAGTTAGCTTTGTTACCGAGTATGTGGTCAATTTTTGAGAAGGTTCCATGAGCTGCAGAGAAGAAGGTATATTCTTTCCTCTTTGGGTGGAATAATCTATAGATGTCTGTTAAGTCCATTTGCTTCATTACCTCCTTTAATTCTCTTATTTCTCTGTTAGGTTTCTATCTGATTGACCTGTCCATTGGTGAGAGAGGAGTGTTGAAGTCTCCTACTATTAGTGTGTGCGGTTTGATGGCTGCCTGGAGTTTTAGTAATGTTTCTTTTACATACATGGGTGCTTTTATATTAGGGGCATAGATATTCAGGATTGAGACTTCATCCTGATGAATTGTTCCTGTTATGAGCATAAAATGTCCCTCCCCATCTCTTCTGATTGATTTAAGTTTGAAGTCAACTTTGTTAGAAATTAGTATGGCCATACCTGCTTGTTTCTTAGGTCCATTTGCTTGATAAGCCTTTTCCCAGCACTTTACTCTAAGTAGGTGCCTGTCTTTGTGGTTGAGGTGTGTTTCTTGTAAACAGCAGAATGTTGGATCCTGTTTTCGTATCCAATCTCTTAGCCTGTGCCTATTTATAGGTGAGTTGAGCCCATTGACATTAAGTGATACTAATGACCAGTGGTTGTTAACTCAGGTCACTTTTTAGTAATAGGGTTTGTGTGTTTCCCTTCTTTGAGTTGCACTGGTGAAGGGTCTCTAGATGTCTGAGTTATTGTTGTCATTGTTGGACTCCTTGGGTAGTGATTTTCCTTCTATTATTTTCTGTAAGGCTAGATTTGTGGCTACGTATTGTTTAAATTTGTTTTTATCCTGGAAAATTTTGTTTTCTCCATTTATAGTGAACGAAAGCTTGGCTGGGTATAGTAGTCTGGGCTTGCATCCATGGTCTCTTAGTTTTTGCAGTACATCTATCCATTACCTTCTGGCTTTCATGGTTTCCATAGAGAAGTCAGGTGTAAGTCTGATAGGTTTACCTTTATAAGTAACTTGGCCTTTTTCCTCTGCGGCCCTTAATAGTCTTTCTTTATTCTGTATGCTTTGTGTTTTGATTATTATATGTCGAGGGGATTTTTTTTTTTTTCGATTCAGCCTATTCGGTGTTCTGTATGCTTCTTGAACCTTCATAGGTACATCTTTCTTCAGGTTGGGAAAGTTTTCTTCTATAATTTTATTTTTTTTAAATGTTTATTTATTATTTATACAATAGTCTATCTGTGTGTATGCCGAAGGCCAGAAGAGGGCACCAGACCTCATCACAGATGGTTGTGAGCCACCATGTGGTTGCTGGGAATTGAACTAAGGACCTTTGGAAGAGCAGGCAATGCTCTTAACCATTGAGCCATCTCTCCAGCCCCTTCTTCTACAATTTTATTAAGTATATTTTCTGGACCATTAAGCTGCACTTCTTTTCCTTCTTCTACTCCAATTATTCTTAGGTTTGGTCTTTTTATTGTGTCCCATATTTCCTGAATGTTTTGTGATGAGAGTTTGTTGGACTTGCTGTTTTCTTTGATCAGTGTGTTTATTTTCACTATGTTATCTTCAGAATCTGAGATTCTTTCTTCTATCTCTTGTATTCTGCTGGTTATGCTTGTTTCTGTAGTCTCTATTCGTTTACCTAGATTTTCCATGTCCAGCCGGCCCTCTGTTTGTGTTTTCTTCTTTGCCTCCATTTCAGTTTCAAGTCTTGAACTGTTTCCATTATCAGCTTGATTGTTTTTCCTTGGTTTCCTAGGGTATCATTCACTGATTTACTCAATTTCTCAAGCTTTCTGTTATACTTCTCATCCATTTCTATAAGGTTGTTTTTTATATGCTGTTTAAGGGGCTCTATCACTTTCATAAAGTCAGTTTTTTCTACTTCTTCTTGATTAAGGTGTTAATATCCTCCTGTTGTGAGGTCCCTGGGTTCTGGTGGTTTCATGTTGTTTTTCAGATTGTTGGGTGAATTCTTGCATTGGCATCTGCCCATCTCTTCCTCTGTATACTCCCCTATGGATCTTCTTTTACAGGATCAGGTCTTCTTGCCCACTGATGTACCTTCCCAGTGATGTCAGTCCCCAGTGATGGTTTTCCTTGTGTCCAGATCGGACCTCCGTGTTGTTTGGGTAGCTCGCAAACAAAGGGCCCACCCTGCTATGGAGACAAGGAACTATCAGGTTATGGAGACAAAGGAACTACCACCCTCCCTTTTGCCCTCCCGATTGAGGTTCGGTCCCAGCGCCTGAGCAGGCTGAGCTGGGAGGTGCTATGCCGCCAAAGAGGGGAGGGAGGGAGAGAGACAGGGGGTAGGAGGTTCTGGATGTTAGCTGGGTGGGATAGGAAGAGAGAGGAGGTATCGGGCAGTATAGCCCCTGCAGGATGACCAGGAAGTGGAGGAGGGATGAGGAACATCTGAGTTCTCTGGTCCCTGCTGCCTCGGCACTCACTCACCCCAATGATGGCTCTCCCAGTGCCCAGATCGAAACCTTAGATAAACTTTTTTATTTGTATTTGTTTTCTGTCTCTTGGTGCAAATACAGATTATTTCAGAGCAATTATCTAAATTCTTGATATCTTGAAAGTATAAAATTGCTCAAAATACTTAGAAGTAAAAAAAATGGTCAGCTTCTGAGAAGAATTTATTTCTCAAGTCCTTGTTATTTTATTACTAGTGTAATATTGTTGGCATGGCATGAATCATGTTCTTTCAATATAAATTTGATTTTTTTTTCTCAAAAACCTTCTTTAGTGGTTTCCTTCTAAACCCCCACTCCACCACTCAGTAACACTTACTATAAAAACTTTCAAATGTGTAGAAATATATAGAAAACTGGAGAAAATAAGTTAGTTACATTTGTGCTTTTTTATGTCTTTAATCTTATATAAAAACAATTAATGAAATTACAATAGAAAACACATGATTTTAATGGTCTGCTTCCATTAGAGTACCATTAGACACAGAGACTGTGCAGTACAATACTTTTTGATCCTCTGTATTTCACTGTTTATGAGATCTTTTATCCATGTACAATTGATATGTGCAAAAACCAAGAGATTGTGGTGATTTGAATAACATGTTCATACATTTGAATTGATCCCCAGTTTGTGGAACTGTTTGAGAAGGAATGGGGGGTATGGCCTTGTAGGAGGGGCCATGTCACGGGTGAAGGCTTTGAGGTTTTAAAAGCCCAGACCATTTCTAGTTATTTCTCTCTGCCTTGTTGTTGTGTCTCAAAATGTGAAATCTGAAGTACTTTTCTAGCACCATGCCTCACTGCCTGCTCCTATGCCACCCGCCATAACAAAAATGAACTCTACCCTTTGAAAATGTGAACCTTAATAAGGTCATTCTTCTTTAAGTTGCTTTGGTCATGGTCTCCTTTCAAAGCATAGAAAAGCAACTAACACAGGAACTTAAGCAAATTTATTAAATTCTTCATTTTTCATTACTTCTGAACTTTTAACATATTTTCCCAATAGAAGGTATGTTATTAACATCAATAGGTTGTAGAAAATGCTACAAGAATGTCACACTGCAATAATATGCTCCGTGGATGCATTACTAAGAAATTAATGTTATATGTAGCTAACCGAATGTCCATAATTTTCCCATAGATGTTTATTCATTTGCTGACCCTGAAACTGGCAAGTTAGCAGAGGATGACAATTGTTGCTGACAGTTAAGGAATGGAGTCTCTAGAACTCCTTTCCTTCCAGTCCCCATCTCAGTTGAAGGGAGGATATGCTTTTTTTTATGAATATAACAAACTTAAGAAGTCAAGGTCAAAAAAAATGCTTCATCATAAAGATAGCAAAAGCAAAATTTGGAGTTAGATTCTTGAAATCTTATTTATTTTAGCTCTCTTTCTCTCTACACATTTCGTGTTAAAACCAAGCATAATAAGTGCTAAGTTGGGGCTATCAGCAAAATACAGTAGTGAGAGGGCCAGGGAGTCAGACCAGAATCACGATAGGTTTCTAATAGCCCCTTCCAGAGACCAGGCCTTAGTTTTGGATTTATTGAAGCTGGCTGGAGCTGAGCAAGCAATTCTGGGTAAAACCACAGTTCAGGTGAAACCAATTAACAGGCTCCCCACAGATTTCTACTAGCTCAGCAGGTGCCTCATAGACTTCTATCTAAAGAGAGCCTTGCCTACCCTCCTCCTGGAGAGTCCCTAACTACTAGAGACATCTACCAGTTCTATGAACATTGTGTTTAAACTCACCAAGACTAACCTCCCTCTCTGGAATTCTCCTATGCTTGCTATTGTCATCACTATTTGCCAACCCAACATGTTGGCTGTTTTAATAAATGTTCTTGCTGATTGCTTATGTGACTGGTGGCAATTTAGGAACTTCTTGCAGACTCCAACAAATAGAAACAGGTATGATGATATTTTCCTCACTGTATGTACCACACATGGTACTATCAGGAGCTTTCTGAGATGACAATAAGTTGATGGGTGAATAATAATCAGTATGCTATACCTAGTGACTCAAAAATCCATGATGGTGATATAGAATATAATCAAGAATATACAATCATCACTACTTCTCAAAGATGCCAATTTAGATGAAATTAAATATTCAGCATTGAATATATGAATAATTAAGTAATTTTAGACTTGACTAAATGCAAATGCATTCAGAAAACATGTATTTTTAAAAGCAGTTTTATTATGAGAAGCAGAGGAAAACTACTACCTGAGCCTTTAGATCTGCATGAGTCTTTATGATATCATTCTACCCTGACATATATAATTTTATCTCTATTATCTCCATAGAAACTTTTAGAAACTGATACAGAAATAAAATTAAACCAATTGGACAGAGCTCCTCACTGAATGGACCAATATTTCAAATAAATAAGTATTAAGACAAATAAACTAATATTAAGTATTTTCTCAATACCAGGTGCTTTTAAAGCATCCGAGAAAGAAGAGAGACACACAGATATGAATGCTATCCTATTGGCGATTGGTTTCAACATGTAGGTTTCACAGGTACACAAAAAATTCCCTAATGAAACAAGGTTGGATCTAAATACAACATTGCTGATAATGAATCAGAGAAAATGGAAGGAACTACAGAAAATACAAGGCATATTTTAAAATAGTGTGCTTCATGAAGAGATTTACTTACAAACATTACTTCCATGTCAAAGAACTTTGGATAACATAAAAAGCCATTTTAAAGAATGCTTTCTTAGGTGGTATCATGTGAAGTCTATAATTTACTCAAGCCACATCAGTTTTAAAGTTAACAGTTATCCTTGTCACTCTTAGCAGACTATAACTTGTTTATGGCAGATATATGATAGTTTGCGAAACCCCATTCCTGATTACACAGACAAATTTAGTTTACCAGTATGAACATTCTAGTCATTTAAATGCAGATTCATAAAAATCATGTTTTCTTGGCTTCATTCCATATATAAATATTGTATAGTAAATTGGTTCTAAAAGTGAATCTTTGTATGTACCTTAAAATATTTGATGACATATCTTTTAATAATTAATAGTAGACATGGACTCTTAATATTGAACAGGTAATATTTTTTATGTTATATATAAGTTAACACTTTAATATAGAGCCCATGAAAGGGAGGATCAGGGTTCGTTTTTCAGATCTGATCTGTTGGTCAAAAATCTACGTGACACAGTATAAAAATAGAGACTAAGTATACAGAAAATCCCCCATGTCAGAAATTAACTATATGTTGTACCTACTAACAACCAAAAGGCTGTGTTTTATTTATTTAATTTTTTGCTCAGTTTTACTTTGTGATAAAATTGTCCTGAATTTTATATAAAAAGTTTTTGTGGTTAATCAGGAAAATAGGCCTCTCAGCAGATATATATTAAGAAAAAAAATCACTGGGGAATGATACCAGAAAACTGAGCTAGCTTTACTAGGTTTTGTTTCGAATTATGATGAAAAATTAGAATGAAAAATCCTAGTAAATAAGAAGCAGAAAACAAGTAGATCCTGTTAGTTGACGTCTTAAAAACTAAATATACTGTTTAAAAACTTCTAAAAGTATAATAAGGATAATCATGGAATTCTCCTTTCATAGAAGTGAGCTCTTATGAAGATTTAGGCTAGTGCTTGGTAGCCTAAATAGATAGTACTTGGTAGGCATGATGTTTCCATCTGTGATGATATGTTTGTCTCCATAGTAACTGTTACCATAGACAAGAAACTCTTCCAACAAAGACTTGCACAGTGTAAGACAAAAAATAGAGAATATGACTGTTTTCATGGCTACTCTGAAAGTGTATCTCTACAAATCTAGGGAGGTTTTGTGTAGTTTCTCTCACAAAACCTTTAAAAGTGGCAAATTGTTTCAAATGTGCTTTGGTATGGTTTTATAATATATCCAAATAAAAGCATGTAGAAGCCTGCTTTGAGCAGTAACATTCATCAATGTTATTTTGCATCTAGATGAGTTTAATTTTCAAAACTCATATTTCAAAAACTTGTTTCAGACAATGGAAAAAATTACAATGAACAATAATCATGCAAATTTCTGAAAATGTTTATTTTAAAATTATCTGGGTGGCTGAATTTTATTGAATATCTATTATTTGACATAATTTATTATTATATTAAATATATAATACTTTTGAAACAAAATTTCATGAAGCATTGTCTTGTCTTAAGCTCATCACAGAGCTAAGGATGCCCTTTAATTTCTGATTTTTTTGCTTATGACTTCTCTGCAACCATATCCAGTCTTATACACACCAATAATCAAACCAGAGTTTTGTGTATGTAACTCTGCCAGTTGAGCTACAGCTCATGCCTAGGATCTATTAGTGTTACTTCTAGAACTTTAGATGAAGGCAAGCGAAATGAATTGCAAAGATACAGAATTTTTAATGTAAATTCAAATAAGATACAGTAATATTTACTTATTCAAGTTACTTTATGGTTAATGAGAAAATTATCACTGATTATTAATATTCAATAATATAGTCTATGAATTTAAAGATCTCTCTTTGATATTTAAAATATTAGTGTAGGTTATGAAATATTACAGGCCAGATCTCCAGAGCCTGGATACAGACATTGCTTGAAAATTGTAGAGAGATTACAAATAATTAAAAGAAAATCAGTCAAAATTTTGAAAATCTGTGTTTAGTTTTCATGTTACAAATTTATTTAATGGTCACAACAAGCTGAGTAACTGTAAAATTGGAACCAGGATATTGATAAACAAAACCATTGTACAGTATAGGCATGCATTGAGACATATAAATACTAAATTTTTTCTATTAACTTTTACAGTTACCTTGGTAAAATTACAATAAAATTATAGGGAGCATCTTCATTAAAACTAAATGTTTAATAAACAGCACTACTTTAGAGAACCAAGAAATAAAAAACAAACATACAGATAAAAGCAAATTGTTTTCTAGTTAGCGTCTCTGTTGATGTGATAAACACCATATCCCATATCCTATACCAATTTAGAGAATAAAAGCGTTTATATTGTAAGTCTACCAATGTGTAAACTCAGCCAAGAGAATCAAGGCAGGAACCTAGAATTAGGAACTGATGCAAAGACAATGGATGTTTATTGCTTTTCTTTGCATGTCTCAGTCAGCATATATTCTTATTGAACCAAAGGACCACTGTCCAAGGGGTAATACTATCACAACTGACTGTGTCAATCCACATCAATCACTAATAGATAAATATCCCAAGGGTATGCCCATAGGGCAATGTTATGGAGGTAATTCTTCAGTTGCAGTTCCCTCTTTCCAGGTGGCTCTAATTTGTGTTTAACATAAACTATGCACAGATAATCAAGTAGAAGAACACTTACAAACACTCAATCCTAAATATATAGAAGGGAAGTAGAGAACAAATAACCTGTCAGTTTTATTGTTAGTTTTATTTAAGTTGCCAAAATGATGTAGCTAAATCCACAATTATGCTATGGCTATGCTAAACCGAGATTCTAGTCTAATCATACCATGTTCTTTGCTTGTACTGCTATTATCTTAAATTTTAGAAAGATATTTAGAAACCACTTATGTGGTTGAATATATAAATATAAATTTTATATTAAAAGAGATGAAATGTGGAAGTCAAAAAATTCTTCTGTTGTATGAAAACTAAATCTACTGTAACAAAGTTTATGAAATGACTTAAACATCATTTCTAAAGTTAAACTTGTAAAATTTGTTTGTATAAGATAAAGGGAGTATAAATTGATAAAGAAAGGATCTGTCATAAAAATCCTGAAAGGAAAGAAAATTTGTATCCAACCTATATTGTTATGACTGTTATAAAATGTCTTGAAAAATAATTATATAGAATATCCATAATTAGTAGAAAGAAAATAAAAGAAACCAAGTTGCTTCAGTAACGAAGTCAACAAAGTTTACAGTTAGCCTGATTATTCAAAGCAAAACCAGAGAAGTTACACACTATTAAAGGTAGAAAAAACAGTATCCTGAAAATTACAATATTCATGAAAATTCTAATAGATGATACCATTATATTTAAATTTGAAGAAAGATAAGAATAGAGTAATACTTGAAATAACAGATAATCTAAGCTATCATAAAATCATTAGAAATTTCAAAAATCATTCGTGAAACACAAGGGAATAATTGTCAATGCAGACACTGTAATTTGTGACACTGTTTATTCCTCAGTTAAGACAAAAATTACCAGCACAAGAATGTTCTTGTTCACTTAGACATACAAATGCTATTAAGTTAAGAAATCATGAACACTCTAAAATAATTTCATAAGGCTTTCCATATGGAAAATTATCTCTAAAAGCTGAAATAACTTTTGAGTATCAGCAATAATGACTAAGAAATAGAATTGATTTCAAATACAAACTGGTTTGACTGAACATAGGTAAGCAATTTTTAATACGAGTTCAAAAATAATAAACCTCAATTCTAAGGTTTCTGCATAACTAATTAGCTATTTCAGGTTATCCACCTAGAAAGCATATAATTTTAAAATAAACAGTTTCTTTCAAATAAACTGCATATTCAGGATTATACAGATCTGAATTATACAAGTATATTTCTATATCTTATGGAAGTTATCTTAAATTTGTTTCATTCAAAGGGAATGACAATTTACAAACATAAAAGTAAACTCTGAGGTGATGAGTAAAATTAACTAAAAAACGTTGCATTTTTCTCTGAATAAATGTAGTAATAATTCTATTAAAAAATCAAAAAAATTTTGGAAAGTATTTGCTTATAATCAGATGTTAGCTCATAAGTCAAAGATAAGCAAGCTACAGTCAAAAGAAGCACAAGGTTAGGTGTTGAGGAAGGGACTCAAGAGAAGGATAAATTTGTATAGGAAGGGGAAGTAGAATAGATAGTTTGGAATGAACAAAGTGGGAGACTAGAACAGACTAGGTCAGATGGGGAGGATGAGGGAGGGAATAGGGGAAAGACATGCAATTAAGGGCCATCTCAAGTGTTATATGGGCCTCGTACAGTAGAAATGTCTTAGTTTGTAAACATATATGAAGGCAATCTAAATGGAATCACCAAATAACAGGAGAGACAGAGCCCCATCTCTATATTTTTTATTATGAAATGAAGCTTCAGTACTAGGATTGGTTGGCATTTAGTTGAGTTGTTGGCCAAAGAAATCCCATAGGAACCCTCAAATAAGCCAACCTATTGTAAAGGTTATAAGGTTGCTCTCCACATACTAACACCAAGGCCTTATTGCTGAAGACAAAAATCTATAAAATTACATACAATTTATAATAATACATGTGTCAGCATAATAGTTTGGGTATGACTGTGAAACCATAACATACTTCAAAGTTGAGATAAGATCAGAAAAGGAGGTCCCAACTATTGATTGTTTCTCTCAATGTCTGTGCTACTGGTGTATATTTAGGAAGTGAGTTCCTGTGTCAAGCATTCAAGGCTACTTCCCACTTTCTTTTCTATAAGGTTCAATGAAACTGGGTTTATGTTGAGGGCCTTGCTCTCTTTGAACTTGAGTTTTGTGTATGGCGACAGATATGGATCTATTTGCGATCTTCTACAGGTTGACATCCAGTTTTGCCAGCACCATTTGTTAAAGATGCTTTCCTGTTTCCATTGCATCATTTTGCCTTCTTTTTCAGAAATCAGGTGTTCATAGGTGTGTGGATTAATGTCAGGGTCTTCCTGGGTAAACTGTGCACGGTGGCAGCAAAAGAATTGGGATGTGAAATGAGAGCATGAGAGAATGGGATGGTCAAGAGGGGATAAGGACAGAGTAGGGGAACAATGAAAGAGAGATCTTGATAGAGACAGCCACTATGGGGTTATAGAGATACCTTGTGCAAGGGAACTGGAATGAGAGCTCCCAAGGGCCAAATGAGGAGCAGAAGGAGGGAGAACATGAGTAAGGAAGTCAGGACCGCGAGGGGTACATCCACCCACTGAGACGGTGGGACTGATCTATTCGGAGCTGGACTGGGACTGAAAAAGCATGGGATAAAACCTGAGTCTCTGAACGTGGCAGACAATGAGGGCTGATGAGAAGCCAAGGACAATGAGATTGCTACGAATGGAGATCATCCTCCACAGAGCGCCAATCAGGGACAAGAGAGCTGTTTTCTATGTCATCGTCTAATAACAACATGATATATCAAGATTTTCAAAAGCCATTCTTAAAACTATTAACCAAAATAACATCTAACAAATATCAACACGCTTCCATTTCATTACTTTAAGCTTTCTGCGCTTTTGGTTTGTTTGTTATTTTCAGAGGAATCACAGGATTAGAAAATAGAATAAAAATACATTACACAAGCTGGGCGGTGGTGGCGCGCGCCTTTAATCCCAGCACTCGGGAGGCAGAGGCAGGCGGATCTCTGTGAGTTCGAGACCAGCCTGATCTACAAGAGCTAGTTCCAGGACAGGAACCAAAAAGCTAACGAGAAACCCTGTCTCAAAAATAAATAAATAAATAAATAAATAAACAAACAAACATTACACACAGAAGTGCACACACATACATACACAGATGCACAAACACACACACACACACACACACACAGAGAGAGAGAGAGAGAGAGAGAGAGAGAGAGAGAGAGGTTTTACAGCTTTCTATATTAGTGTTTTGAACTAAATCTGTATCATGCAATAAAAGTTAATCATAAATTGAGGTATTGAGGCTATTAGTTTTAACTTGGATAATTTTATTTTATTTTATTAGTGTAAATGTGCCAGTACATATTAGGATATTTTAAAGTTTCTTAAATTTGGCCCTGGGAAAGTAAATTCCTAACTAAGTTAGAGCTATTAGAAATGCTAAAGTGTAGCACTACATCTACATAATTTGAACAGGGTGGCTTGCAGAGTTTCATTTTTTTTTTCCTGCTGTGGTTGTTTTTATTTTTTGTTTTCAATACATCCCAATTGCTGTTTCTCATTCCTCCAATTTTTCCAGTACTAATAACAACGTCAGTTTGCAAACGTATGAAGTGATGATTAGATACGTTTGTTGATATGTCGGCGGGGAATATTAATGGGTTTCTGGAAGTATCTATAAACTGCTGCCATGTGAAAGGTTGTAGTAAGTGGCACATAGGTACACAGTGTGATTACAGTGGTCAAATGAGACAATAGAGAGCACTGGGAGACACATACAGAAAAAAAAGAAGTAGCTATGTCAGGAAGGTGGGATCAGGGAAATTTTTCTCCTTTTGGTCTTTCTTAGTTGTATTCTTTTGTTTTCTCCATAGTGCAATTATGTTAAGTTATACTTGTAAATTATTTCAAAAATAATCATGTTTTAGTATAAAATATCTTTCAGAATTAATCAAAGAAAATTGCAAAAGTGACATTTAAAACTTATGTGTTTTATGTAATCATCACACATACAATACTCAGATATTCATAGTGATAGTTTACTAATTGCTTCATAAATATTTGTAGAATAGAATATGAAATTTTATAGTTGAATTTAATATTTTTAAATTTTAGGAATTGTATGAATGCATGTAAAATATTGTATTTAATGCTTTAGGGACAAGACAAATTCAGAGTTGAAATATGTAAGTGCTGGAGAAAGATATGCAAGAGTAATTCACAGTACATTAAGCAATGGCACAAGCACATTAGAAAATTGTAATTTTAGCTGGGCAGTGGTGGTGCATGCCTTTAATCTCAGTATTTGCGAGGCAGATGTAGGAGGATCTCTGTGAGTTCGAACCCAGCCTAGTCTACAAGATCTAGTTCCAGGACATGCTCTGAAGCTACAGAGAAATTCTGTTTCAAAAAATAAAAAAAAAAAAAGAAAGGAAGGAAAAAGGAAGGAAGGAAAAAAGAAAGAAAGAAAATTGTAATTTTATCAATAAATTAGTACAAGGTGACTGATTAGGAAAAGTGCTAAGTGAAATTATACTGAACAAATTAAGGAAGATAATGGCAGGAACAAAAGTTTTCTTTCTTCCCATCTTTATGAATATCTATTGCTCCTAGGTTAGTGTCTGTTAGCATGAATTATGTATTCTTCTCCAGGGCTATTGACAGGAAGCTGTTCATTTCGTAGCCTAATGTAACTACAGTGAACTCTGCTTTTAATAGAGATAATGATAGTTCACTTATCAAATTCAACACATCACAGTCTCTGGAGCAAGGAATTGGTACCTTGGAGGACGAATAAAGTTGAAAGACGACACCAGTACCTTCATCTGAGCTATGAATATGTTTGTAAGCGACAATAAAATGTATCTGCATATATATCCCTACAGGTGCCTGTTCTATACACATGAAATACTGAGTGTGTGAATGCTTTGTGATCTGAGACACAGGAGTTGCACACAAGCCTCGGCAGTATAATAACTTTTTAAATCTAGTTAATTACTTCATTATTTAGTAATTTGGAAAAATGTCCTTAATGTTGGAAGCAAAAATCAATATTAAAAAATATCTCCAAATGCTTGACTCAACTATCCAATCTGGTCTATTTGTGTGTGCCCAACCCAACAATCAGTTGATTTAAATCTGAATATTGCTGTCAAACTAAATCCACTCCCTGTAGATTAATTTTATACTACTAAAATCTATCCATTTACTTTAAAATTACTGACTCTTGTTTTCACACAATTGCAGACTAATATTTGTATTTTAAGGCTGTTTTTTTATTCAAATTCATTCATAGTTTTATTTCTTTGTTTTGCTATAGACTCTAGATGACTTCCCTTAATCAGTATAATTTTAAAGTTGCTATAGCAGCACTTTCAATGGTGGCATGTTAACTTAATCATCAAGATTGGCATCAAAATACAAGTGTTTAATCTGAGCATATCAATAAATATGAGTACTTGCAATTGTTAGTGAAAATTAATTAGTTTGGTATTTCTAAAATACAATTATAAAATCTTAAAAATTATTTGGCTTTTTTTGGCAAATGACACAGTTTGGGAGATTTTCTTGTATGAGGAATCATGTTATTTTAAAAGGTAGAAATGTTAATAGATGTACTGCATAGCTTAATCCTGTCTTGCAAAAAGTTTAGCTTTAGTATTTATTTCTTTATACTTAAAAAAGCCAACTTAACTAAGAAACTAGAGAAAACAAAATGCTTAAAACAATGTTTTTTTTTTAAATATTATCATATGTTTTACTCAAGTTTGACACTTTTGGTTTTTAAATGTGCTTAATTTGCAAGCTGCTTTTCCCTAGGAACAGAACAGCAATACTTAATTATTTAATTAACTATTCATGCACTTATACAAAAGTAACACCATGTTTAAAATAATTAGTAAAATAAATTTAAAATGTATAGATGAAGTCAATTGTAATTTATATTTCTTTTCATCTGCTGCCCGAATTCTATAGTCTCACATAAAACAAACTATAATACAATCATTTTTACTGCAATTTTTATTAAAGATTTAGTGCCATTCTCATTTCCTCCACATCTGTCAGCACAATGTGTCTGGGAGTAATTTCAAAAACAAAGTACAATGTGTGATTTTAAACTATCTGACAAGTACAATAAAACAATGTGTTGATACTGAACTGTTTGTGCTAGCTTATGCAACATCTTTATCTTTATAAAATGACAAAATATTGGATCCCAGATATCTGCTGAGTTAATTATGTTTCAACCAACTAACTGCCCAGCAGAAATGAAATAGTAGTCTGCATGGAATCTTTTTGTTAAGTTCAGTGTGTTCATTTCTTTAGACATTGTGGTAGTTTCTTCAAAACAGGCTACTTATATAGATAAAAAATAAATAAGGGCCGGGAAGTGGCACACATGCCTTTAATCCCACCACTCAGGAGGCAGAGGCAAGCGGATCTCTGTGAATTAGAGACCAGCCTGGTCTACAAGAGCTGGTTCCAGGAGAGGCTCCAAAGCTACAGAGAAACCCTGTCTCAAAAAAAAAAAAAAAAACACTAAATAAATGAATAAATAAATAAGCTATTCAATTACAGAATAACATGAAAATATGTTTTAATAGTATTAAGGAAGAATCTGAACACAAACTTAAATTATTCTTCTTTAACTTATCTCAATATTTAAATGTGAGAGTTGATTTCCAAAATATATAAAGAACCTGTTTTTGTATGCTTGATGATGGCCATACAATGAGTAACTATCTTAACTATATTTTAAAATTAGCTAACTAATACAAAAATGTTTTATTGTTATAAAGAAAATTATATTATCACAAAAAGAATCTTTTAAGCTGTTTTACTTCAGAGGAAATATTTTACAATTTATCAATAATTAAAAGGCCACACTAATATTACATGTCATGGGGCTTCCTTTGAAAAGAATATTTTCGGAATTACATCTTTTCTAGGCTTTGTAAACACAGATACATGTATATTTTAAATCTTGCAGAAGAGAGAATTATTTTCTCAAATCTTCAAAAAAATATTCTTTTTTTTTTTTTTTTTTTGATTTTTGAGACAGTGTTCCTTAATAGGTTTTGGTTCCTGTCCTGGAACTAGCTCTTGTAGACCAGGCTGGCCTCAAACTCACAGAGATCCGCCTGCCTCTCCCTCCCGAGTGCTGAGATTAAAGGTGTGTGCCACCACTGTCTGGCTCAAAATATATTCTTGTCACAGTGTTCTATGAACAATTCTTTCATCATAGTTACTTAATTTTCTTCAGAGTTGTAACAATATTGCTAGAGAATTAAATCATATAAGGATGTTTGAAGTCTTTATTATCTTATAATATGAATTGATTTCATATCTGCCCTAAATCTTTGAATTTAACTACAAGGGAGTTGAAAATACAGTCTATAATTTCATCCACACTGAACATTGGAACAATTTATTTATAGTTTCTAAATTATAACAGGTGCTTACATAGTATTTACATGACACCAATTACTATAAATCTGCTAAAGATTAATTAAGGTAAACAGATATGACCAGGGAATTGGATCTACTAGTAGATTCTTGCTGTAAAACCATGAAGAACTGTGTTCAGATACCTAGTACTGACATAAAACACAATGTGTAGTATTCATCTGGAAACCTAATGGTTGGAGACAGGCAGATCCTTTGAACATGCTGTCCATCTAATCTATTCTGTGAGCTCCTGGTTCAGTGAGAGTCCTTGTCTGTAACTATATGTTGGAGAACTACTGAGAATTACTTGCGAGATTGATTTAGTTTTATACACAGATGCATATATACATGCATATATATTCACATGGATGTGACCACAAACATGCATTCATTGCATAAAAATAAATATATGTGTACCAAAAGACATGTTTCAGCTATATTAAATATTATATCAGTTTGTCTACAGTACTTGAATTTTCTTAAATTTTGCTATTCACAGGGCTCTTAAAAATGCTTTCCTGACTTCAAATGCATACTCAAAGAAAGACATATGTGTTGAATACCAAAACTCACTCTGGTGTATTGAAGTGAGAAAGTAAGAAGCAAATACTTCCTACTGTATATTAGCTAGAGTGGTGTGTGATAGTTTTTACATGATATATGTATGTACATTTGAGACTGGAGTGGTTGAAACTGATTGGAGCATTACTGTCTACTGCTGTATTGTATGTAGACAGAAGTTTCTGCCCACCCAGTCCAACAGCCATTCAATCCCAGAGAAACACACATTTACTATTAGCTCAGGATTATTATTAGCTAGCTTTTACAACTTACATGAACTCAATTCTTGTCTATATTTATCCACATGGCTTAGAATCTTTTCTCAGTTAGGCATTTTCATCTTGCTTCCTGTGTCTGTCCTGTGACTGACGGCCTCTGCCTTTTCTCTTCCCAGAATTCTTCTAGTTTGGTTGTACTGTTTATGCTTTTTGCCTGGTTACCAGGCAATCAGTGTTTTATTAAACCAATACGAGTGACAAATCTTTACAGTATACAAGAATATTATTCCACAGTAACTGTAGATGAGTGCAGTTAATCTTAGGATGGCATAAGTTAATGACAGTCTTTACCTTTGATTTTTGTAGGTGTTTGTCTTCCTTTAAAAGGTTCTACCCTGTTGAGATACAGGTTGTGGACACTTTCATTCATCTCTGTTAATTTTGTCTCCAATAAACACAGGAAATGTTTGGAATCAATGGGATTGGCTTCTTTTTATGACCTCAAAAGATTTAGAATATTTTGAGTTTGCTTCTGCTCCTTTCTCAACTAAATATTGATGTTATTGCAACCAGAAAAGAACTTTTATGTGCAAGTATCCGTATCCTATTACAGATAATGCACAAAAAATAATTATTTCTGCATTAAAAGGTAAATGTTCTTCCAAAATTGCTTGAAAGTATAATATTATTAAATTTTAAAGGTATAATTTGGTTTACCAATATAATATGTTTCCTTACTCTTACAAACTATAGAGTTTAGGGTTTTCAGCCTGGGATGGATGAGTACAGGCAGATAGACAAATGGTGAGATAGACAGACAGATATGGATGCCTTCCTTAGTGATACTGGTAGTCTGGGACTTCTGTTAGGGACTGGACTTCTGTTAGCTTAGGCTATGTCCATTTAACACTCACAGTGAACTAGAAAAACTTGTAGTTTTAAAGAAATCATTCAGTAAACAGGAAGACATCAAAGATTTAATTCTGTACGGCATGCCAAGAATCTCAGCAGGGTAGAACTTTTTAAAGTAACAATTGGAAATTTTTGCACATGGTTGATTTTATTTGTCATCTATTCTGTTTATTATATTGTTTTGCTCCAATTCTAGCATTCTTATTTATTGCTTTACCATTGTGCATGCTCTTGAAAATTGATTTCTGCTGTGTTCTGAATTTATTCTCCAGATTCAGTCTAAAGAATTTTTAAAACACAATGACTTTAAAATCACATAATTTTTATGTATAGTTCTGACTAGATACTGAGTAGTTTTAGGCTTTTCACTGATCTGTATGCAGTTGAATAAAGAACTTTGGTTCCTTATGGCTTTACTCTCTTCTTACTTCCTACCTTTATAAACAATTTTTCTTTTAGTCATATTTACTTATATATTTTGTATTATATATTGAAAATCATTCTAATAATTAAAATTATGTGTTCCATTTCTTTACAGTGAAATGGTCAAACTTCTCTCTTTAGGTTCTTATGAAACATACAATTAAATTATTATTTATGCTCATGCAGTTATTTAGTATCACATTAGAACTTTAAACTTGAAGGATGGCTTAATAGCTCTTGATTGCAATGTGTATTAAATATGTTAAATCCATGAAGTTGAAAGGACAAAATTGGATGCAAGAACTAGAGAACATTGAACTCTGACATCAATGCCCTTGATTTTAGCATAGTATATCTATAGAAAGAAATATTGTTTCTACTCTGGCTGAAGATTCAACCAGACTCTAGAATAAGGGGTTCTGCTCCTGTCTTATGTCCCATACTTTTCCCACTTCCTCTATCATGTCCCTCACCAACTCTGATTCTTTACCTTAAGACTTGAAGTACACTAAGGATCTGTCAGGTATAATTTATTCAATACTGAACAGAAATGGAGAACCTACCTACCTAGGGATGAAGAATTTCAATCTGTCTGTTGTAAGAGAGATATGGAAGAAAAAAAAGAAAAAAAAAGATCTGTAAGCACAAATCCTGCAGTTCTATTTCTAATATCCATTGCTCCATTTTCAAAGGGTTTAGTCAGTTCAGCATTCCAACTTGGCTACCTTTAGCAGGTATCCTGGTTATACAATGTGTATGCAGCCCTAGTAGGGAGAAATTTTTGAGAGAGAGAGAGAGAGAGAGAGAGAGAGCGAGAAAGAGGATGTGAAATATATAAAATTATTTCCCTTCTAATGTGAGACCCTTATCCTCTATTCTCAAAAAAAAAAAAAAAAAAAAAAAAACGAGAAGAAATTTCCTAGCAGAGTGTTTTAAAATCAAAAACCCCAGATTAGCTATATATTCCCAGAAAAGATAGTGCCCCACACTTGGGAAATTTCAAAGCACAAGGATGCCAGGCCACCTGGGGGAGACTGATAAAGTGTCCTAACTCAGGGACAGGGTGACCTTGCTCTGAAAACAAAGAACAAGCTGATATAGCAGGATGGGAAAGAGCAAAGACCTTGCACTTATGCCAAACCCCCTGTCAGCCCTGAAGGGCTTGTAGTTTTTGCTTTTAAAGCATTAACCCAAGCAATCTTGTCTGCTTCCAATATCCAGGAGGATCTATCTATGTTTTCCTTTGGGTTCACCTTATTATTTAGCTTCTCTAGGATCACGAACTATAGGCTCAATGTCCTTTACTTATGGCTAGAGTCCACTAATGAGTGAGTACATACAATATTCATCTTTTGGGGTTTGGGTTACCTCACTCAGGATAGTGTTTTCTATTTCCATCCATTTGCATGCAAAATTCAAGATGCCATTACTTTTTACCACTGAGTAGTACTCTAAAGTGTAAATGTGCCACACTTTCTTTATCCATTCTTCCATTGAGGGACATCTAGGTTGTTTCCAGGTTCTGGCTATTGCAAATAATGCTGCTATGAACATAGTTGAACAAATGCTTCTCTAGTATGATTGGGCATTTTTTGAGTATATTCCCAGGAGTGGTATTGCTGGATCTTGAAGTAGATTGATTCCCAATTTCCTGAGAAACCGTCACACTGAATTCCAAAGTGATTGCACAAGTTTGCTTTCCCACCAGCAGTGGATGAGTGTTCCCCTTGCTCTCCAGTATAGATCGCTGGGCAAAAGTTGGGAGCATGGGGTGGAGGTGGGAGTGGGGTGGGGAGAAGAGGAGAGGGGGAGAGAGAAGGGAGAAGGGAGGGATTGGGGAGAGTTTGGGGGAGTGGGATGGTTGAGATGGAGGAAGGGCAGATATGGGAGCAGGGAAGAAGATATCTTAATTAAGGGAGCCATTTTAGGGCTGGAAAGAGACTTGGCTCTAGAGGGGTTCCCAAGTGTGTCCACGGGGATGTCCCCAGCTAGATCCTTGGGTAGCAGAAGAGAGGGTGTTTGTGAACAGGTCTTGTCCCATAGTCACCTTCATGAATATCTTGAGTATCACCATAGAACCTTCGTCTGGCGATGGATGGAGATAGAGACAGAGACCTACATCGGAGCACTGGACTGAGCTCCCAAGATCTGGTTGAAGAGCATGGGAAGGGAGAATATGACGAGCAAGGAAGTCAGGACCGCAAGGGCTTGGTCCACCCACTGAGACAGTGGGTTTGATTTAATGGAAGCTCACCAAAGCCAGCTGGACTGGGATTGAACAAGCATGTGATCAAACTGGACTGACAAACCGGAATGTGGCTGCCAAAGGGTGCTGAGACGCCAAAGATAATGGCACTGGGATTTTTTTCTACTGGCTTTTTGCGGTCCTAGTCTGTTTGGATGCACACCTTCCTAGGCCTGGATGGAGGAGGAGAGGGCCTTGGACTTCCCACAGAGCCCTCTCTTAGGACTGGAGGGGGAGGGAGGAGGATGTGTGGGGGAGCTGGAGGGAAATGGGAGGAGGGGAGAAAGTGGAAATTTTGAATGGTATTATTTATAAAGCAATAAAAAAATGTTCCATTTTGCTAGAGACGTATGCTGGGCCATTATCTGTGTTTATTTGTGCAGGCATACCCATGATGACCATAACTTCTGATAAATTTGTGATTACTGAAAAAAAGGAGAGTTAACCCCATAGAAGGATTCAAGCTCCTCCCTTCCTCGCTGCATAGATTGTGGAGACAAGTCCCGAACTAGCCCATATTATACTAACAATAAACCTTGCTTATTGCAGTCTGGTCTTCTCTGGTTTCTGGTGGTTTCTTTGGGGGGTCATAATCTGGGTACAACACTATATCTACACATATTGCAGGCACCCTGTTATATGTACACTCCTATTATTTCTAGAGCTGATGTTGATATTGAACCTGTATTAGATTGATAACCAGTGTATTTCAGGACTGTTTTCTCTCAGAGAGCTCTTCTCTGTGTACCAGTGGCCACTACTGGCTGCTTAGCTATGCAGTCTGTGGACTGGACAGATTCTCTAGTGTCTATTGATCCTTTCAAGCCTGAGTTCTGTGGAAATTGATATAAAACCATGGGTGCGGGGGTTCCTCCACAGCATAAGAAGCAATCACAACATTGAAATATGTACATGCAGAAGATAATTTTTTCATCATTTCAGGACTTCCTAAGCTTTTATTCCTGCTGGCAGGATGCAGCTATTGATATCAAATTTACCACTGAAATTTTATACTTGTCAGATTCTATAGTGCTTAAAAAACTGTCACCAACATTTTTCTACACTCTGAACATTGCCTCAGGAATATTACACTCCTTGGTTTTGCTTAGTTGATGAGATTGGCTCTGGTTTCTGGCAACCAACAGTAAGGATACAATTTCCTTTGCATTCCAAAAGTATGAAGTTCTCTAAAACTGCCTGTTAAAGCTATTGGGCATCAGAGCTAGGGGATCTTGCAGTTTGACCCCATACCTCATTTGTTTCCTGTTCCCTGAACCTGCAGTAGGTAAGTTTCAAACAGTAAGCTGTCTGTAAAGAAGCCTCCAGTCTTCAGCATTCAGATAAAGGGACAGCATGGCATTCAGTGTACTGCTGACCTGTCCAGAGGCAGAATCAGCATGTCAACAAAGCTTGCACCTAGTTTTGAAGAATCTGAGGACTGAGGCTTGTCTTCCAGGTTGAACTCACATAATTTTTGGCCAGTGCAACCTGGTGTATATTTGAGAGCAAATTTTTCTTCTCCCTTTTCAGACTGAAAGCTGTGATGTTTAGGTATACCTGAGTTAACATATTTTCTGTTTAGTTTATTTTCTTTCTCTCTCTCTCTTTTTTGCTTTAATTTTTCTTTCCATACAAGGATCCTTTTGAAATACTGAAATTCTTTTTCTCTCTTTAGAAGGGAGTATCCATGCTTGTGGAATAATTCTTTTGTACACTGTGAAGATGTGTCATTCCGAATGGTTTAATAAAGTGCTGATTGGCCAGTAATCACGCAAGAATTATAGGCAGGATAATCAAACTAGAATGATGGGAAGACAAGAGGTGGAGTCAGAGGTGCTAGCCAGCTGAAGAGGAAGCAGGGCACTTGGAAAATGTGGTAACAAGCCATGAGTCACATGATTTTAGATTAATTAATTGATTAACATATATGCAATGCTCTGAAGAAGACAATAAACGCAGAGTTCATACATTCTGAATGGGTCTCTAGCCTTAAATTTGCATGTTGCAAACTTATACCCAAATTAAGCAGTTTAGTGTTATGTAGAAGTGATATAAACAGAACTTCACCCTCAGGATTTCATCAATACAACTGTAGAAAGGAGCTTCTTTTTAATTTTCGTTTCATTCATTTTGGGCTTTTGTTATTGTTGTTGTTGTTTGTTTTATATTTTTATCATTTGGGACCCTGATTTATTCCCTCCTAAGGTAAAGGAGCATTTCAGCTTATATTTTGGAAATGGACTTTTTAAAGGACTAAAACTAGCCTGTCTTGTACAAATTAGTCCTCAGAACTGTTAGAAATGTAATCTCATTTTCTACAAATCATTTATCTTATGTTGTTCTGTTATAACCAAATGAACTAAGCTCTCTTTTTCATCACATAAGACAAACACTTCAAATTTTAGCTGTGAAAATGATGTTATCGGTTATTTGTGTAGCAATTATTAAAATTGGACTACATTAATTTAAATAAAATACCATAGACACAGAAAGATTAATATTGCATTTTGTCCTTATATATGAAAGCTGAAAAAGAGAGCTTCACGGAGATACAGAATAACTAGTGGTCACCAGAGATTAAGGAGACTGTGTAAAGGGAATAAACAGAAGGCAAATGGCAAGCACTAACATATTATTAGACAGAAGGGTGATGTTTAAATATTTTTACAAAAAGTAAAGGGACGACAGTTTCATACAATTTATTGAATAATTTATTAAAAAATATAGAAGAGGACCTTGGATTTCCTCAATAAACAGAAATAATAAATGATTAAGGAGATGAAAATGGTAATTTCATGTTTTGAA
The DNA here is from genome assembly GCF_018167655.1 of Microtus oregoni. Lineage (NCBI taxonomy): Eukaryota > Metazoa > Chordata > Mammalia > Rodentia > Cricetidae > Microtus > Microtus oregoni. The sequence goes on from NW_024543060.1 coordinate 25,564,181, forward strand.
TAAATTGCATTATATATATATGACTTATCTCACTGTATATCAAAAAGTGTGTATGTTTATAAAAATTAATCTTTAAATATCTATACTATCTTTACTGTATAAAAATATATACAACCATATATTTATAAGTATATATACTATATAAAACTACAGTATAAAATTTATGTTATCTAGAAAGCCTTTTTGTGTGAAACATGGTTATAATACATCACAGCATTGCTATCAATAAATTAACTCAAAAGCAAATTTTTCTTTTAAATTTTATTCAAACTATATTCTGGTTTAAAAGTGTTTCACGCTAAAGTTTGGTACTGCATTGTGATAATCAAAGAAGGGAAAACAGCTAACTGAAACCTGTAAGGGATGAAGCAGGGAACTATGTGATTTTTCATTGCTGATTTATGGAACTATATACTTTATTATTACAGAACCATCTATCACATAAAGGGAAAGAAAACCTGAAGGTTTTAATGAAGTAGTATGGACCTATTGTATTCAAAGGCAGCAAGATATTGAGATTTCATGACCACTTCATGAAGTCAGCTAAGAACTAAAGTTCTTAATGGGATAATGTGTTTTGCGTTTATTGGGATAAAAATTAAAGATTGATGTGATCTGTTTGTCAGTCTAAACATAAATTTAAGTGATTCCTTGAGATTAGAGTATAGCAGATCAGGGGCAAGGGTGACTTGAATACTGTGGACTGTGGAGTATTCAAGTTTGTTTGCAGTTTTGTATATCTCAAATTATTCTCATTTTTACACACAAAGTACATGAAGCCATTACACTCACCCAAGAGGCTTTTCGTTGCAGCAGAGACCTTTCAGAAAGTGACAAATGGTTGAAATATAGAAAGCTGATCACTTGGTACCCAGTCCAAAATCTTAAAATTAAATATATTCATATTAAAAGTAGATTTGAGTATACTGTATTAACTTACTGTCAGGGTCTGATGTCCCAACATAAACTACTTTTCCCTCTCTGGACCAGCGTGGAGGTGCGGGAATAATTGAGATGTAGTTCACCCTCAGAAGGGAGTCTCAGGCTTCATGAAGATTCTGAAGCTCACTCGCATTTATTATCCAAACATCTTTTATCCCCCAAGGTAAACTAAGGTGGAAGTTCATTCACATTCTGTTTCTGGGGGTAGCAGGACTACAGTCACATTCACAGCTCAGTCACTAGCTTGGAATTCACACCTCTTCTCACATGATCTAAATAATTACAAAAGAAAAGGAGCAACAGATCCTGAGCCTTTGTTAGGGTAGGGACAGCCTGTCTGAAAGGGTAAGTGACTGCTCTGGATACCAACCATGGCCCAAAACATGGCTGTCACACCATGTAGAAATATAGGCCTATAACTTAACATATATCTACATTGTATTTTTCAGTCATAATGCTTTATAATACATAAGCTACTGCTTTGTTATGTATTAAGCAAGATTCAGATCCTCTTCATTCATAAAATGCATGGTTTTCAGATAGATAAGTAATATAGATAGGCAGATAGATGATAGAACAAATCAATATAGCTCATAGTATTCTGCACTTTAAAATTATGTCCAAACATTATAAACATAATTTTAAAATACTGTTAAATTTTACTCTTGTACATATAATAATCATCATTTCAACTGAATTTGGATAGATGATTTTTTTTACTTGCTTACCTTTAAACTCTGTGTATGTATTCCTATTGACTTACTCTCTAAAATTCCCTGGGTGTCCCAATTATGTTGTCAGAAGCTTTTAAAATTTTAAGTTGCCCCTTCAGTATGAGAACTTCAAGATCAAAGCTACTGAATCTGTGTTACATAATAATTATTCACTGAACAACTTTCTGAGCAATTATTTAAGAAGACAACTGTCTTAACTTTGGCAATCTATTAGAAATATATTAGCAGTGTCTTAATTTTCTTATGATAAAACTTAACTCTTAAAACTATTAACTATCTGAGTTTATAAACTGTTGTTTTGTTCACATTTGTACTTCATGTTTGTAAATATGTTCCAATTCCTACCCTTCATTATCAATTCTTAGCTTAATTAGTAAACATCATCTGATTCAATAATTTTGGTAAAGCTCTAGTTTATATTCTCCTTCTGTTTTGTCTCTTTATTACTCCATTTGTGTGTGTGTGTGTGTGTGTGTGTGTGTGTGTGTGTGTGTGTGTGTTTGAGCATGAGAGCATGCATGTTCTTTGAATATATCAGTTTCACAGAAATTTTGGAGGGGCCACATTTGCTTTTCTTTAGAGTAAGCTTTCAAGTATCCCTAACACATTATACTTAATCAACAAATTCATAGTATATAAAGTACAGAACTCATTAAGTAAGGAGAAAGCTAAAAATTATAAGAACTAAATTATTAAAACAGGTTAAAGTATGTCATCGATATAAAAAATAAGGAAAATCATTGTAGATTTTAGTAAAATGATATGTAGAGAATCAAAAGCTAAAATATTGTGACATTAGAAGATATAATTCCATACAGCAATAATACTAAAAGGGTGATTTGTAGATTGAAATTTTTACAGATTTGGGGATAAGAATCTACGGATATCAGTTTTTAACTTTTAGGAAAATACTTTTATTATGGGTATTCTTCTACTTTTTCTAAATCTTTTAGGCCACAAATTCACAGAGAATAAGTTCCAGCAGTTCTGTTACTTTCTATAAGTTCCCATAAAGGGTGTTTCCTGAGTGGGGCCACCAGGTACCTTTCTTTGGTTTCTAGATTATTTTTTCAGGAAGCTAGCTCTGGTCTTAGAACATGGTGTCAACACTCATATAATTGTTCTTGCCAAGAATCTTGCACTGAAGTACTTGTTTACTAAAAAGCCAAAATTGTTGAATGACAAAGTAGATTCTTCTAATTTTTACCATAGTGACATTAGTGAGGGTGTTATAACAGGGCTTTTTGAACATTGTTCATTCTCTTGATATTACCATTCCAGTAAATTCTTATTTATGTGATTTGAAGAACTCCATGTTTCCTAAATGTCATGAAGGACCTACAAGTTGCCTATTATCCTTCCCTTTGGTTTTGCCAATTCCAATATTACTGAAATATGATGGCTGTAGCTAAAAGCTACTACACTTATCTTTAATGTAGGGAAATGATAACTATATAGGAGATCTTGAAAAGACCACTTTAAATGAACTGAAACATAGCATGTCATTGTGGAAAAAAAGTACTTACATATTCAGTAAAATTGAACAAGAAAGTATGCTAAGGAAATTTCAATAACTTTTTGAGCATGGTTTATATCCAAGCAAGGCTATATGCTAATTGAATTTTGACTTTCAATACTCCTCTATTTTTATGACTCTGACCACTCAGAAATACTCATATTCTTTAGAAAAAGAATACATGAAGAGACTAGCTAATCCTTCCTAGGGAATTATAACTTGCACTTCAAATTCATATTATGGGAAAACTTTTGAATAGAATCCTTGCTGAGACAAAAGAAAAGCAATCAAATTATCTTGAAAGCAATGAATAGAAATGGAAAATGAAGACTATGCCACAGGATCAGGTTCCATGTAGCATATAAGAAGGTATTTTAAAGGAAATTAAATTGAAGTATATTTAGTATGATGTTAATTGATATAGAAAATGATGACTCAAGTTGCTCATAATAGTTACAGATGGGCAAATGATTCAAAGTAATTAGGGTTATGATGATATTGATCACTCATTTTTTTCATTCCAGCTCATTTTATACCATGTCCTTGGGAATGCAGTAAAATAATAATAAAAAGGTGATTTAATACACACTCAATTAGTGTTTTATTAAGTGTTCTGAAAATCTTTTGACCTTATTAGAAGAAAATATATTTATAATAGTCTTCTAAAAGTTATAGAGGAACTTCTTTCAATTTTAAAAAAGTCAAATTTTATATGCCAAAATAGGCTTATTATTTTAGGCATTGTCTTACTGAAACCAGTTTCATATGTTACAAAAATGAGATCATGCTTTATTTGAATATTATTTGTGTTTTAAATCTAAATTACATGCATTAAATTTTGTGCAAATAATAACATGCTAATTTATCTGAACATTTCTTCTTCTTTTAAAATGCTTTTCAATATAGTGACAAACATAATAAGACCAAAATCACAGCAAGATAAAAAAAATCTAAAAGTAAAATTGCTTTAATCACTTAATCAATAAAAATGATAATCACTAATTCATCTCACTCTTTGGTAAAATTACACTAACTTATTTATATTGATAGCAAACAAAAGGATGAAAAAGACTGATGGAAGGCAGTACCACAGAACTCTCTGCTAATAACTTCTGATAAATTGTGTGATGGTACAAATAGAAAAAGCAAATAAAATTTTGTAGTTCATACGTATGTAATTGCATCATGTCTAAAGAGTTAGAAACAATTAAGAAAATCATGAGTTTAGTATGAAAGGGGTTGACAACAATGGCAAAAAATGACTGTTGTTGAAAGGGAGAATCAGAACATTTATGATCTGAAATATCAAAAGTTTTGAGGTGAATAAACTAAGTTATCATGTTTACACAATAAAATATTGATAGAGAACAATCCAAAAATGACTAGAACCAAATTGTGGTACAGGATATTGTGAAGCAGTTTGCTTTTATTTAAAACATTCCACCTGGATGAAAATCTCTAAAGGCACAGCATATTAACTGGTAGATGCAGCAACAGGAGTATTAAAGATAGCATTCCTCCAGGAAGGTAAAACAGCAGGACGTTCTAGGAGGGGGTGAAATGATCCATCCTTCAAGCAGTAAATAAGTAAGATACCTTCAAGAAGTCCAGGAGGAATCTGACCTTACTCACTAGGTACTTCTTCCACAAGTATATTTAGTGGTAAGTACTGCCAAAAGTCCCTTTCAATCAGACAAGCTATTTGAAAGTGGTTCAAACCAGCTGAACCAACTTTAAAAGCCACTTTCTCTCCTGAACTGCTTGAAAGTTGTGCAGTATGCTTCAGATTTTCAGGTTTCAGGATCTGCTGCCGCTCGAGCTAGGGTGGGATATGGTGATACAATTGTCTCTGAGTTGTTCCTTCTCTTTTAAGCAAATTGTCGCCCAGATTTCTATAAATAACCACAATAAAACTTACTGATTCACTATGTTGGACTTGAAGGTATCCTGATTTTTGTCTGTCATTAGTTCCCTATTACAAAGGGTGAACAGAAGCTGGGCAATGGTGGTGTACTCCTTTAATCCCAGCACTCTGTTGGCAGAGGCAGGTGGATCTTTGTGAGTTCAAGGCCAGCCTGGCCAGCCTGGTTTACAAGAACTAGTTCCAGGACAGGTTCCAAAGCTTCAGAGAAACCCTGTATCAAAGTACAAACAAACAAAAACCAAAACAAACTAACAAAAAATGATGATCAGAGGTTTGTTTGCATCTCTCCAGAAATCGTTTCATACAATTAAACATCATTGCAAGGATCTAGAAAAACTTCCAGTGCAAAATAGCAAATCAGAGAAATATCAGTAAATTTCAGGCAATTAGGTATTAATAATTGACTTGAATTTATATTCAAATCTAAATGAATTTAGATGAAAATGAGATAAAAATAGCTCCTAAATTCATGAAACTCGAATGATGTCATCTAACAAAAAGAGACAAAGGACAATGAGGATATTTGAAAGCAAAATATTATGGATTCAATTTTACATAGTTCATATATTCATGATGAGATATATTTGGTTAGATTTTAAAGAAAGATGCAAGGAAGATACCATGGTGGCTTCTGCCTTTTAATTTTATCAGACTATAACTCTGTCAAAGTAATCTTCTGAGTTGCCTCTAACCTACTTACTAAAAAGCTGCAATAGGGTATGAAATGAAGATATATTTTAGTGGATTTTTGAGATGTAACCTGAGAACTGCCCAAATCCTATCTGAACCTAATATTGAAACAATTAGTTACAGTTCTCTCTTGAGAATACTTTGTTGAGACTTCAGTACCTCTCTATAGGTGTAAATTTTTGTCCTACCTGTCAGCTCGCAAATAACCACACACAGACTTATTATTAATTATAAATGCTTGGCTAATATCCTAGACTTGTTATTAACAAGCTCTCAGAATGTAAACTAACTCTCACAACTTGAATATATATGTCCTATATACGTTCTACCATGTGGCTTGGTGTCTTTCTCTAACACAGCATGTTTGGCTTCCTTTTCTTCATGTCTCCTTATGGTTGCCACCTTCTTCATCCCCACATGCTCTTCCTGTCCATAAGTCCAACCTAATTTCTTCTTTCCTTGCTATTGGCCATTTAACTTTGTATTCAACCAATGAGAGCAATATATCTTCACAGTATATACAATTATTTCACCACACATTTCCTTCTCCATGAAAGTCTCTTTCTCTCTTAAAAAAAATTGTTCCTAACAGGACTCTGCTATTCTCACAGATACATACCTATTCCAGTCCTTGCCAGAGAGGCTTCCTCCATTAGCTGATGTAAGCATATGTGCAGACCACAGACAGAATTTAAGCTGATCTCAGAGAAACCCACAGAAGTGGGGAAAGAAGGTTGTGAAAATCAGAGTGTCAAAAGATTAAAGAGAACAGGGACAATAAAACCAACTAAATGGGGCTTATAGCGTCTCACAGAGACTAAAGTAGTATTCACAGAGCCTGAATGGATCTGTTAGAGGAACTCTGCATACATACATACATACAGTGTGTTTACCATGATATTTTCGTTGTACTCTTAACAGTGAGAGTAGGCGTGTCTTGACTCTGTTGTCTGCTCATGGGACCCTATTCCTCCTAATAGATTGCTGCATCTAGCCAGGACATGAGGATTTATGCATCTTGGTAAGTGTTTGGTTGATATTTCTGAGAATTCTGATTTTTTTTTTCTGAAGAAAATTAGACGGGCAGTGGGCCTGCAGGATAGAGGAGATGAAAACAGATTTTTAGCAAGGGAGGGAAGTGAGGCTGTGGTTTATGTTGGGATCAATTAGAGTCCTGGCTTTCAGATGCTCTTCCCTGCTCTAATTGAAGTTACTAAAAGCCTAGAGGACCAGAGGATGGGATTTTCACCTGTTAGCCATTGACTGCTGGGTATTTAAGCCTCCATGGTGCTATTAAAGAAGGGCTTTTGTACCAGCGATTGGAGGTCCGTGTGTTGGTCTGTCTCTGTGTGTGTTTCCTGAACTTCCAGCCCCTTGCCAGAAGCTCGCGAACTGGATTCTAGCACATAGAGCACAGACAGGAGGGTGGTGGTGCACGGCAGGTTTAGATATATTGTATGAGAGAAGAATAAAGAAAAAAGAAATATACATATATAAAGTCAGACTTGAAAGAGGAAAATTATGAATTATGTATGATCGGTAAGGTTATGGAACCTATAGGAGAAGATACTATTATCCCATTCCAATACCATTATCAAATTTCTTATTGCATTTTGATATTTAATTATTTTTATCCACAGATGAGATGAACTCTTACCCTCATCAAAGAAATACCTTAAGAATAGATGGACACCATTATAGAAAACCACAACTGATCAAAATATAGAGATTTCCTGACCATGGGGTTCAGTGACAATTTAATATATTTACAACAAAACCATCTATCCCAGGCTCAAGGAACTCAGTAACAAGGGGGAAAATGACTGTAAGAGGCAGAGGACAAGTATATCTGTTTCTTACAGACATGCTTTTTTAAAAGAGAAGAAAGGGGAGAGTTTCAGCTAGGGTATTATTGCTGGGAAGATAACTCATGGCCAGAGAAATTCTTATAAAGGATAATATTTAATTGTGGCTAGCTTACAGTTTCAGATATTTAGTCCATTAACATCCTGGTGAGGAGAGTTGCAGCATATAGGTATTGCAAAATGGGCTGAGACTTCTTGACTTTGATCAGCAGGCAGCAGAAGGAGACTGAAACACTGGACACAGCATGAGATGAGACTTCAGAGCCCACACCTACAATGACACACATCCCCCCACAAAGCCATACCTACTCCATCAAGGCTATGACCCTTAATGGTGCTACTCCCTATGGAGAGATCCAAAACTCTGGGTCTCTGAGGGCCATACACATTTAAACCAACACAGTCCAATCCCTGGCCCTCATAGACTTGTACCCATAACATAAGCACATAAACATTCTGTCCAACTTCAAAATTTCCCATACTCTATTACAATCTCAAAATTATTGAAAAGTCCCATGTTCAAAGTCTCTTCTAAGATTCAAACAATCTCTTAAATAAAGTCCCCAATAAAATCAAAATCCAAAAGCAAATCACTTACTTCAAACATATAATGGGACAACAAATATATTCTCATTCCAAAAGGTAGGGAAAGAAGCAAAGTAAAGAAATAATGCACCAAAGCAAGACTGAAAACCAGCTAGGAAAACACAAAACTGCATCTCCATGTCTGATATCAACGCTCTCTTCAAATTTCCAATTCATTTCAGCATTGTTGACTGCAACACCGTTCTATCTCTTAGACTGGTTCCAGTTCCTATTAGCAACCTCCCTAGGCAGGTATCCCGTGACTTTGACATCTCCAACATCTTGGGTTCCTGAATGCAATCTAGACTTCACCTTCACAAGTTCAGACAATGGCCTCTCTAAAACTCCATGCAGACACAATGTTGACACATGGCCAGTCCCAGAGGCTTTCCTTATTCACAGAGAGAGCTTCCATAACCCCTTTCTTCATTCCTTTATTCTAAAGTCAAACCCTGTGAGTGAAGCTGCCAAGTTTGGTCTTTGCTGGAGCTGGAACATGGCCCATCTTTTAATTATATCTATATCAGATTTCTGGTTTCCATGGTTTTCTTCACTGACTAAACTTGGCTGTCCTGGAACTTGCTATGTGGACCATCTTGGTATGAATTTAGAGATAAACCTGCCTCTGCCACTGCCTCCTGAGTTCTGGAATTAAAGGTTTGTGAAACCACTCCAGGCCCTAAGGTATTCTTTAATTCTTTTCTCCAAGTCGGAGGTTTACTTAGGTAGGGTCTTGCGCTGCAGTCACCACTCCCTTTATTTCATTTCTTAATCTGTTCATTTCCTTGAATATAAGATTTAGCATCATTCCACTTTCCTTTTGCCTTTTTCTTCTTATTATGTATGTTTTGTATTTTCTACTTGTTCAACTTGATCCTTTTCTTTATAAATCTTCATAAGAGTGACCAGTAATATCCATACAACATAGTAAATATTAGGATGTTTTTGAGATTTCCTTTGTTAATGCAATTAATCCAAAACTATTAAATTTAGCCTCAGGCAAGTTTTTTCAGACAAAAGCAAAAAGCAGCCACATTCTTCACCAAAATATTATAAGAACAGTCTCTAGGCCACATAAAAAATCTGTCTCCTCTGAAACCTATTGAGCCAGGTCCTTACAGTTCAAAATGCCCTTAGTACTACTATCTTCCATGTTTTTATTTAGATGCCCCATTAGGCCCTTTGAAATATTAAATTAGTAACTAAATCAGAAAACACACCATACCATTTTAAGATGTATTATTTTATTTATAGATGATTTAATCATGAAATCAGAAAATTAAGCAATGTGAGATTGCCCTCTGTATGCTGTGAATATGTTTTATGACCATTGGTTAATAAAGAAAATTCTGTGGGCCTATGGCAGGGCAGAATAAAGCCAGGCAGGAAATTTAAACAGTGATATAAAAAGTAAGTAAAGTCAAAGAGACCCCCATGTAGCTGCCAAAGGAGACAGATACTGGAACTTTACCAGTAAGCCACAGCCTGTGACAATGCACAAAATAATAGAAATGGGTTAATTTAAAATGTAACAGTTTGTTAATTAAAAGTTCGAACTAATAGGCCAAACAGTGTTAAAATTTTAATACAGTTTCTGTGTTATTATTCAGGTCTGGGAGGCTGGGAAACAAACAAGCAGTCTCTGCCTACAATGACAACTGTCTTTGTTAAATGTATAAAGGACACTTTCCTATGGAAACCAAAAATGACAGATTATAGAAACAGGGAGGAGTGTACAAATTTACTATAACACTTGTGTAAGTTGTGAAAATATTACTGTTTATATTTGTGAAAACAGAGTCGGCTTTCTTTTGGATGAGTATATTGTCTTCAAGGAGGACAAAATGAAAATAATGAGTTAATTTGAAGGTATAGCATGGAGAATAAATGAAGTATAGCACCTGGATGAACTTTAAAATGGGTGGGGATATGAGAATTACATCAGTAATACATAAATTTAAACAGAAAGCTTAGTAGTAAGTCACTCAATTCTGGAAACTTCTGCCGCTAGAGCAATTGATTAAGAAAGAAGGAAAGACTGATTGGTTCCTGTCAAGTCTGAAGTACAGAGCCACTGCCAATAACAGTTCATTTTTTATTTATGAGTTCTTTCATGGACTCTTAAGTGCCCTTTACTGTTTAACTGTAATTTGCTTTATTTTGTTTTGATCATTAACAAGATAGTCTATGATTCATCTCTTTATTCCTATCTGGTCAGTTTTCTTTTTGAAATTTCTTCTGCTGCTCTAATCTGCTGAAATTCTGGTATCACTTTTATGCACATTTTGAAGGTTCTTGAAATATTTTTGGACAATTATGTGTCCTATTAAACTGAGAAAATACTTTTTTTTTTATTTTTGGCTTCACTGAAATGTTCCTGCATCTTTCTTTCTTTTATTCTTTTTAAACATAGTTTTGTTTCCCTTTTCCAAATGAGCACCGTTGTAAACTTTTGATAGACATAGTTAATTCTTGATAATGTTATTATTATTGTAATTTTGTTTCTTTGTTACATGTTATCTAGTGGCCATTTTGCGAAGATTTGGCTAATAAAAAACTGTAAGATTTAGCAACTCTTAAAAGTTATATTTAGTTTCACAGCAAAGTCAAAGCTAGTTGTTTAGACAGTCTGGGCTTCCACTGGCCAGATTTTCAAGCCCCTATTAAATTTGTCTTACTGAACCCATCTCAAGCATCCAAATATTCTTGTGTAAGTCTCACAATCTCTCAAGAACACAGAACTATGGACTAGAGGCAAGATGGAATTAACAAACAGCCAATCTTCTTAGAATAGCTGGTTACACTAAAATTCCTCCAGCTATTAGGGCTGGTGATACAATATTCAGTGCTTACAACTAAATAAAATGTTGCTTATTAGTATGCATGATAAACTGTGAATTAACCATGCAAAGATATTAAGCTTTTGATCCATTTCACACAAGTTATAACTTTTAATGCTCATTAATATTTGCTAATTTATATTATTTTTAAATAGAAGTTCAGCATGCATCGTATTGTTTGTCATTATATCTGTGTAATGTTAGTTTTAAATGTAGTTGTAAAAACATTTCACTCTGTATCAGATTAGTGAAATGATGGAATATATTTCACAGTACATACATAACTAAGTCTTTTGTTATCACAAGTACGGAAATAAGAATGCAACCTTGGGGCCTTTCTCTTTTTGCTATATTCCAATATTTTCAACACTTTCCCTGAGGTTCACTGATTAGTATCAAATCAGTAGTAGGAAACATTGCTGCCCCCTTGGACTTTCTGTGTCCCCATCTTCTCTGTGTCTTCAATAAAAAAGTTAATAAAAGTAAAAAAAAATATTTCATGGTGACCAAGATCTCAGAATGTTTAGTTTCATCTGCAGGTTCTAACCCAACAGGGGCAAATTCTCAAAACTCTAGAGATGCCAATGCCATCAATCTTCTCCACTTGTTCAAATACAGACATACATACAAACTTTCTTACTTTGTTTTTGCTTGTTTCTTTCTGCTTTGGGGCTACTTTAAATTCAGCATCATGAGAGTGAATATAACACTATCCATAATACTGCAGCAGATATATTTTCTGTGTTTATCTCTTTATAGACAGGCAGTCTCCGTTGTTTCCTTGGACTGTGATTACAAAATTCATGCTGAAGGACAATGCCTTTCAGAATTGCAAGTGATGATAACAAGCAATTAAAAAATTCCATGTCCTTCTTAGTGAGTGGTCATTTTGCATGTCTGTGAAGTTATACTTTGAAGACAGTTTAAAAAAAAAAACTCAATTTAATTGGGTAGATTAATTGTTGATTCAGCCCAAGTTCTAAGGCTTCAGACACAAGAAAACTTATGGTTCAAGCCTTAATCCAACAACAACAACAACAAAGAACAAGAACCAGAGTAAGAGAAGTTGTGTGAGGTCCAGAGTCGAGGGCTTGGGTTCTGTGATTTAGATAACCAACATCAGTAAAAAAAAAAAAAAGGCATCTCAGCTTCTGAAAAGACAGGGTAGAAAATTTTTCTGCTTCTGCCTCTTTATTCCATCTCTACTTCTGCACTATTGGAGTATCCCTTCTCATGAAGGCAAGTCTTTCCTGTTTACTCTCTATATAGCTCTTCTCTTGAATATCACCTAACCGGTTTGACTTGCATGAATTAATCTTGGCCTAGTGTATACAATTCCCTTTCAGCAGAGGACCTCTGTGTTTCATTTCTCTGCTTTTTTTGTTTCCAGTGTCTTACCACATAGCTCAGGCTGGCAAAAATCTTTATGTGTAGAGAAGACTTACCATAAACATTGTTGATCCTACTACCTCTGTTTAATTAGTACTGATTATAGGTGTATGTCACCATACTTATATGGTTCCGGGCTTTCTTAACTCAGTCAAACTGTTTCCTTTCCTTACTGTGTAAACTGTCCACCAATTTTTAATTTTTTTACCTTTCAAATATTTCTAATATTCTTAAAATTCATAACATAAATAATTGTTTGCTTTCCTATTTCTCCAGAGTATAACAATATAACATAAAAGAGCTTCACAAACTCTGTTCAATTGCCAATTCAATAAAAGGGTTGGATGTGCTACAGTTGAAAATGTGATGGACTAATGATATTTAAATATTGGTATTAACTCCAAAAATTATACTTAGATGACACTCAATTTATGTGGATTGAAAATTGTATCAAGGACATACAATTTCTAAATAGCATCCTATACCTTTTATTTAGTATATATAATGGATTTTAAAAATGACTTTGTACATCTAATGAGAGGATAAAAAATCATTTAAAACAATTGCAAATATTAAAATTTGGCTTTAAATGTGCTTTTTGCTTGTGCTGTTTTAATGATATGCCAGTGACATTACCACTTTGAGAGGAATACAGGAATAATGCAGGGGAGTATTATTTTCTCATGGCAAAATATAAAAATCATTGTGAAAAATAATGTCATAGTCTACATTAGTAAATTTAAGCCAAAAGACTATGGAATCATGTAAGTTATCACCTTTAATTAATTAACTTTTTATTATTTTCTTTCATATGTATTAGAAATTACTAATACTTGATTTTTAATTTTGAAAATATATCAGTATAATGCTTTTGCTTTAAATTTCACTAATATTTTTTTAATTGAAAGCCATCTATTGATACAGAAATGTTTTATTTATCTATATGTTAAAATAGCTACTAAAATTCCTGACAAGCTTTAACTATTATAATCTACAATTTTATCAAAAATAAAGCAAATATTTGATAGAACAACAGGTTCTGTTCAAATTAACTTGTTATTAGCTGAGATCCACTTATTCCCCAACACTGGTGAAATTATTACAGAGACGACTCTGTCAGAATTAAGATACAAGAAAGAAAACATATGGGACATGAATATTGAAAGGACTATTTAAAAATAGACAATGAAGCTGGGTTTTATATAGAAATTCATTGCCTGGAAATTCTGAGCTCAAAGTAACTTCAATCAGAATAGAGGATATCTCTTTGGGGTTTCATTCAACAAGGAAACTTGGCTTTATAGCTGTCTGGACAGCATATCTTTTCCACTATATTTTTGAATTAGATTAAGCTCCAATGTTCTGTCGTCATGCATTACTAGCACTGGAAACACAGCCACAAAGAAAACCATTCAAATTATAATCTTTGAAGTTTACAGATGTCGTCCAAATGACTCAATTCCTCTATGTAGTCTTGGATGAAATACTTACGTTGTTTAGGCTTCAATTTCCTTTCTGTAATGTGGAAATTACCACAATCTGTGTCAACATGTAATGAATTAATATATGCAAAGGTCCTCAGAGATTCCTTGCAATATAATAATGTCTCCCAAAATATTTTCTATTATTAACATTCAACCTGAACATTTAAAACTTGTTATTGTTTAATTATCATTTTTACCCTGTTTTCAAAATCTAAATTCATAGAATCTTTCCACAAATCAACCTACAAGACAGTCAGTGAGAACCCTTACAGGTTCTCAAACTATTGATAATATATAGGAAAAAAGATTCAGTCTCATGAAAAAATTATATATGTGTGTGTGTGTGTGTGTGTGTGTGTGTGTGTGTGTAATTACATATATATGGAGGTTAGGAGAATTTAATATTGAAAAAGCAGATTGATTTGATTTGAAAATACTTTTTTATTAGAGTTTTTTTTTAAAAAAATACCAATCCAAATTCCCACTCCCTCCCCTCCTCCCATTCCCTCCACACATCCTCCCAACCCACCCCCCTCTAATCCTAAGAGAGGGTAAGGCATTTTCTTAGCTTTGTGGAAAGTCCAAGGCCCTCCCTACTACATCTAAGGTGAGCATGGTATACATCCAAAGAGAATAGGATCCCAAAAAGCCGGTACATGCAGTAGAGATAAATCTCTGCCACTGCCAGTGGCCGCTCAGTCTGCCCCACCCATACATTGTCAGCCACATTCAGAAAAACTAGTTTGGTATTATGCTTATTCCTGACGACTTGTTCCTGTTATGAGTATAAAGTGTTCTTCTCCAGCTCTTTTGATTGATTTTAGTTTGAAATCAATTTTGTTAGATATTAGGATAGCAACACTTACTTGTTTCTTGGTCCATTTGATTGGAAAACATTTTCCCACCCCTTTACTCTGAGGTAGTGTCTGTCTTTGAGGTTGAGGTGTGTTTTTTGCAAATATCAGAAGACTGGATCTTGTTTTTTATCGATTCTCTTTGCCTGTGTCTTTTTATAGGTGAATTGAGTTTATCAATATTAAGCAATATTAATGACCAGTGGTTGTTAACTCCAGTTATTTTTCAGTAGTAGTGTTTGTGTGTTTCCCTTTTTGGGGTTATTCTGGTGCGGGGTTATCTTACCTTCCTTGGGTTGGGCTTTTTCTTTTAGTACTTTCTGTAAGACTAAACTTGTGCATACATATTGTTTAAATCTGTTTTTGTCATGAAATATCTTGTTTTCTCCATTGATGGTGAATGAGAGTTGGCTGGATATAGTAGTCTGGGTTTGCAACTGTGGTCTCTTAGTGTATGCAACATATCTCTCTAGGACCTTCTGGCTTTCATGGTTTCCATTGAGAAGTTGGGTGTAATTGTGATGTTTACCTTTATATGCTATTTGACATTTTCCTTTGAAGCTGTTAATATTCTTTCTTTGTTCTCTATATTTTGTGTTTTGATTATTATATGGTATTGGGATGCTTTTCTTTGATCCAGTCTATTTGATGTTCTGTAAGCTTCTTGTATTTTCATAGGAATATCCTTTTTTTGTGTTGAGAAAGTGTTCTTCTATAATTTTGTTGACTATATTTTCTGTGGGTTGGAGTTCTTCTCCTTCTTCTACCCCTATAATTCTTAGGTTTGGTCTTTTCATGGTTTCCCAGATTTCCTGAATGTTTTGTGTTAAGAATTTGTTGGATTTAATGTTTTCTTTGACCAATGAGTCTGTTTCCTCTATAGTATCTTCAGTAGCTGAGATTCTTTCTACTCTCTTTGTTTTCTGTTGGCTATATTTGTCTCTGTAGTTTCTCTTGATTTACCCAGATTTTCTATATCCAGTATTCCCTCGATTTATGTTTCTCTAGAGATTGGGGCATCTGGCCATGTCACTGTTCACTCACCTCTTAGATCTCCTCATTATTGAAGCAAGCTGAGTTTTAGGGTTTCACAGAGATCTCAGGCAAATAGTTGGGTTTATGGGTGGGGTGTATCTAGCTCTTTATATGGCAGCTGGAAGGGTTGTGGGTAGCAGAGTCACAGGAAAACTCCCACTGGCTGGCTAGGAAAGCCTAGGGAGTTGGGGAAGGGCCCCTGGTTTTTTTCCCAATGGGGAGGTCCTAGAGAGTGGAGTGTCTGGCCGTGTGGCTCTTCACTCACATTTTAGGTCCCGCCGTGGGAGGCGGTGGCAGAGAGGAGACAGAAATCTTAAATAAATAAATAAATAAATAACATTTATTTTCTATTGTGTATGATTTCTATTTTGTTTTTAAATGCATTCACAATAAAAATAGTGAAAAAATCATGAATCTATGAGTTACTGTACCTAAGGAAACTGTTTCAGTACAGCATTATAAACACTGTGCAAACACGTTGAGGATGGTAAAGCTACTCAAAGTGCTACTTCCTGACAGTTGGATGTGTTTACATTGACATTTTACACAAATTGACACCATTAACCACACAATATTAAAAAAGCATGATTTTAGTTATCGTTGAATTATATGACATTTTATGTAGAATGAAATGTGGAAATGACAAATAACTGGAAGTTGACTATTAGGTTATGAAGGAATGTGACAGTCATTAGATAAATAGAGATGTGTACTGGAAATGATATTTAAAGCTAGGGAATCCAAGACTAAAATGCAAGTCTTCTACATTAAAATCTCTGATAAAAAGATAGGGAGTTAGGGAACTAAATCATTACCAAGAATAAAGCAAACATCGAAAAGAAAAATGTGAGACATGGAGAAGTTAGTGGAACCAATTTTAAAAGTAAATATAAAACAGCTTTAGCATTAGGTAATATATTAGTTTTCTTTACAATTGTTATAACAAAATATCTGACAAAAAACAACTTAACAAAAGAAGAGAATACCTTGACTAATGGAATAAGACTACAGTCCATCATGGTGGGAAAGTCTGGCAGGGAAAGTGGCTCCATTTGGCATGACTACAGATATTGAGATAACTGCTTATATATCTTTCATCATCACAACACACACACACACACACGAGAGAGAGAGAGAGAGAGAAAGAGAGAGAGAGAAAGAGAGAGAGAGAGAGAGAGAGAGAGAGAGAGAGAGGTCTGACTATTTTATTTCAACTAATGTTAAACATTGGACCTTTGTTCCATGGCAAAATCACTTATTTTCAGTAGCTTGAACACTTGTTTCCAAAATCACTTTCTTTTACTTCCTGCTTACTCAGTTAATTTTATTTCCTAATGAGGTTTCTAAAGGAGTTGAAAACTAGCTAGTTATAGTTTTCCTTGTTTACCACATATAGAAAGCAACTTATGATACAAATTAAGTTAGGTACAAGACTATAGAATCACCAAATAGGATAGATTTGGAGTATTTTCTCTGAATTTGTCAAATGCAAATGAACTAGACATTGTTGATATGCTTATTGCCTGTATATATTGTATCTGGTTATTATGCTTACTATACATAGTTTTTCTTATATTAGTTACAGCCTTCTTTTCTATTTTAGAGAAAAGGGGAAATATAGTGATAATATATTTGGTTTAATAAATAACATCTAAAGATCAGAAGTGCAAAGCTAAGCCACTAGAGGTCAGGCAATGGTCACACACAACTCTAATTCCCAGGTTTGGGAGATATAGGCAGATATGTCTCTGAGATTTGAAGGCCACCCTTGGGTATGGGGACCATGTTCAACAAGTATACCACTTACCAGGGTATGAGGATTAGAAAAAATGTTACAAAGGAGGATCAGAGATAAGAAAGAATCTCTAAGATATAGGATAGTAATGGGAGGGCAATTCAGTGAATGCTGAATTCACCTGTGTTTATTTTCCATACATGTTTGTAGCCCAATACAAAAAGGAAAAGAAGAAAAATGGCTGCTTTAATACAACACAAAGGACAAATAGAATAGTCACTTGCTTCAATATGTTGAGCCATCAAGCCAGTAATCTTTGAAAAAAGCATTTTGTTGTTTAGGAAGTGAATCCACCATAGACCAAATATTTTGAAGGCAGCTACTCCCTAGGAAAAACCTCCTATTTTAAAAGAAGGAACAGAAGTATGCTTGATATTGTGACCATTGCCACTTTTTTAGAAAATTCCACATCTTAAAACAAACATAACTAAACTAAAAACTGCATCTATTTCACATTCCTCACTTCTTTTTCTTTTGATCACTGATAATATATGAGTAATACTTCTCTTTTCTGAGGGAAGATGCCAGGAACATAGATGTCAGTTGTCATCAGAGAACAAACTTGTTACTACTTTGATCATAACTTGATGTAGAAAGAAATGATCATTGACCCTCCAAATACAGATGATGAAAAAAAAATTCTTCAGTTTTAAAAATGCCCAGTTTGTGACTCTTTGTTACAGAAAGAAAGATTGCCAAAGATCCTTATCACTTCAAATGGTTAATAGCCACATTCTAAGGAACTTAAGTCAACTGCGAAGAAATGAATAAACTAAATGAAAATTACTTAAAAGCTTGTACACTTACTGTCTCAAAGAAGTCATTCAAATAACCAAAGGATTTATGAAGAGATATTTATCACTAGTGATAATTAGAAAAATGAAAAACAATCAAAACAAAGGAAAACATCAGCTTTCACCTGTCAGAGTAATTATTACCACACAGGCAAAAAGGTACTTGGGAAACTGTGGAGAAAGACACAGTTCAGGTGATGTAAATCACTAGAGTCATTAAAGAAAAGACTCAAGAAAACACATAGGGGATTACTATCATTAGTTATCACACTAAACATCTGAGGAATGTCAAATCTTATGTAAACTCTGGTTCAAGACAATTTCACTAATGTATATTCAGAAATACTTATGGTTAGTTGACACTAAGATTCTTCAAAAATGTCAAAATGGATACAAGTATTTAAATGTGAGCCACTATATATTCCTTCCATACATGCAAACCCAAATGCAAACATGCATGGGGTTCTCTCTCCACAACAGAACCTTTGAATCTGGAAGCCATATAAAGGTTAGCTTTAATCTAACATGAATTTCTGATTTGGGACATTGATATTTTATATACATTCATACCTGTAACTATCTAAAACCTTTCTATCTATCTATCTATCTATCTATCTACTTGTACATCCCTCCATCTATTTATTGATCTATTATCTATCTATCTATCTATCTATCTATCTATCTATTATCTATCTATCTATCTATCTACCTATCTATCTATCTATCATCTATCTACCTACCTTTTGCTCATCTATCAATCCATCCATCCATCCATCCATCCATCCATCCATCCATCCAGGGCACACTTATGCAGGGCTTAGGATGGCTATGTGTCAATCACTGAATTAAGTTTCTATGGCAATATGGAAGTAAGCTTGCGGTTTCCAGATAAATACATTCTTAAAATGTGAGATGGAAGGATGTTATCAATGGGTATATTGTTATTTGATGCATTTTCAATTCTACAACATAGAGAAACTACCTAGCTGCCTCTGGCTCACTCAGAAAAATAATTAAATACAAACTGAAAGCATGAGTGTTGATGATGGATTGCTTCTTCTCTAAGGCCTTGCTTTCCTTGGACCTGCTCCAACCTGGAAATAACTAACAGCAAGCAATTTTTGGAATGAATTCAGTACTAGGAAATAAATATTTTTTTTTTTTTTTTTTTTTTTTTTTTTTGGTTTTTCGAGACAGGGTTTCTCTGTGGTTTTGGAGCCTGTCCTGGAACTAGCTCTGTAGACCAGGCTGGTCTCGAACTCACAGAGATCCGCCTGCCTCTGCCTCCCGAGTGCTGGGATTAAAGGCGTGCGCCACCACCGCCCGGCCCTAGGAAATAAATATTTATAAATCATGAAATTTATATTTTTGAGCGGGTGAATACAGTCCAGAATAAAGTGTTAAAATGTTTTATGAAAAATATTTTAGTTATTTGTCCCAAATTTGAATATGAGAGTAACAGTTTAGCTTATACTGGATGATACTTGATATTATATGTTGTCACTAATGGCATAATAGATTACTTATAAGTTAAATTAATAACAAGCATTCGAATTTTGTGTGAATCATTAAATAGAATTACTTTGTACATTTTATGAGTAATTTAGTTTTCTAAAATCTTTATGACTTTGTATAAACCTAATTTCTTGCATGCAATATTAGCAGAAAATCATTGCTGTTTAGTGTAACCTAATAATACATCCTAGAGATAGTTTCCTTGCTTAAAGTAATGTGAAATTTGTTGTCTATGGAACCAAACACAATTATACCTTATTTTGCTCATATTTTCAACCCCTAAATTTTCATCAACAAACTGTAACAAATGTGTGCTCTCTGGATTAAACAATATAGATATTTCTTGAATGAATTATAAATATGGTTGTATTTGTTTGGGTAGTTAATAATATGATTTTCTGTAATATCTCTGTTCTAAAATCTTAAATTAACTCTGCAGGCACAAACTGATGCAGAGGCCATAGGGGAGTGCTGCTAACTGGCTTCCTTTTCATGAATTTCTCACCCTGTTTTCTTACAGACCACAGGGACACTGGTCCAGGAGTGGCACTAACAACAAGAACAGGACACTTCTCATCAATCACTAATTAGGAAACAGGCTTGACCACAAACTGATCTTATGGAGCTATTTTTTAGATGATGTCCCCTCCTCTCAAATGAGATTAGCTTGTGCCAAGTAGACATAATCCATCCAGAAAAGTATGTGCAAATAAACCCTACTATTGTGTAGAAATAATTTCACAAGAGTTTCAGTAATTTGGGAAAAGAACACTGAAAATCAGCTGGAAATACTGTTTGTCACATAACATATGCCTGAATAACTTGAGGCACAATTTGATGTGTCATGTAAAATTATATATATGTATTACAATTGTAATATATATATTATATATATTAATACAATTACATATATTATACAATTACAATTGTAATATATATATTATATATATTAATACAATTATATATATTATACAATTACAATTGTATATTGTATCCAAGAAGTATTTTGGTTTTAGAAATAATTTTATATTAAATAAAAATTATTTATCTAAATAATAAACTTGGAAAGGAGTTTATGAAAACTTATACTGTCTTCTAACATCTATAAACATCTTGAAGGAAGTTACTAAAACAATAATTGGACTCTAGTTATGATGAAATTCTATGACAGAATTCTTAAGGAAAATTTACATTTGTGAAACAGCATATTGGTTTTAGAAAGAAATTCCTCGACTTATATTAGTTCAAACATTTGTATACTTGAAGAAAAAATGAGACTTATGCCTCATATCAGTTGCTGCATTGATCATAAACTATTGCCCATTTTGATTCAAA
The DNA here is from genome assembly GCF_018167655.1 of Microtus oregoni. Taxonomy (NCBI): domain Eukaryota; kingdom Metazoa; phylum Chordata; class Mammalia; order Rodentia; family Cricetidae; genus Microtus; species Microtus oregoni. Next base: position 25,585,478 of record NW_024543060.1, read on the forward strand.
GATAGTTATACTAAGTCTTAAGTAAGATCAAATAAAAACCAGAGAACCTTGAAGGTGGAAGGAACAGAATTCTCTGAAACACAAGACCAAGAAAATTGGATTCAACCTAATGATCCAAAACCTACTAAAAGTAAAGTGGTATTGAGAAGCTGTCTCAAAGGGAGAGTCAGCATATTCAGGGGACTCACTGTTGTGTATTAACAACTATGTTTCAAGAGATTCTTATCTCTAGAATAATGTCTAGTTTTACTGTGAGCATTTATGTGTATAAAATTTTTATGGAGTTGATGTACTGTAAATCAAATAGACCAATAAAATATTGACCCTAAGTGTATTTAAAAGAATATAGACCATCTTGTATGAAAACATATAATTATATTTTAAAGTGTGACAATGATTATAGATAAGAATTTTATTGCGATTGCTAAGTGAAATGAATTCTACTTTTTCATACATTGGAAAGCAGAACATTTCCTTGTCTTTTCTTGTCTGTGTACCAGACCTTGAAGACATAATTCAATAAAAAAAGGGATAAAAAGCAATCATGCCATGATATCCTAAGATAGTATTACAATTGAGAAATGGGGGAAAGTAAATCTTTCCATTTACTTGTTTACAAAGTTAAGTACATTTCATTTTCCTCTTTGATAATTCAGTTCAGTAATATTTCAGAAAATTTATATTTTCCTACCCAACACAAACTTGTTGTGTTACTTACTTTGTAGTTCATGATAAGATTCTATGGAACAGACCTAACCAGTACGTGAGGAAGATAATATCCCGGAGAAGATAAAAATCGTTGTTTGATGTGTAGGGATAAATCTGGATAAAATCAAGCTAATCTACTCTACACATAGTAAATTTAATAAAAATTATAAAGAGCAGAATAACACATGAATAGATTTATTATATAAGATAATTAAATAATAGCATCATTCACACTAATCTTGGACAATTTATGGTACAAGATATACATAGTAATAGCTTTACTCATTCTCATAAAAGCAATGACAGTGAGAGTAAATAACATTACAAAAGCTGTGCAGAGGCTCATCCATGAGGGACTGGAGTAATATTCCAATAAATGTTCAATTTTTTAAGCATGTTCTGATTGCAGTAGGCTATATTTCAACTGGCAATAAGAAATCAGAGATGCTGCTCAGGGAGACAAAAACACTTCCTTCTATTCAGGAAGACCTGGGTTCCATTTCCAACACCCCCATGACAGCTCACAGCTGCCTGTAGCTCCAGTTCCAGGGGATTCCATGCCATCTTTAAGCCTCCATGGGCACTCACAAGTGCACACTGCACAAAAACTCACATGGACACATACCTATGCACATAAGTACATGAAAAAGAAAATATAAAAAGATCTCTATGGACAAAGTAGAGATAACATATTTTATATCTGAGTTTGTACTTATTTTTGTAATTTCCATTAATATTTTATTTTTAGGAATTTTTGTGTTATGCTTCATTTTAATGAATTCCCCCTTCTGGAATTCATTTAGGCTCCAAAGCCATAGAGAAACCCTGTCTCGATAAAAAATAGAAAAAAAAAATTAAAATTACATTTTCCTTATTGCTTGTGCGTGTGTGTATGTGCAGATGAGAATGCATGTGAAAGACAGAGGACAACTTACAGACAGCTCTCTTTCCATCCTAGGAGTCCAGAAGCTCCATTTCTAGTCATGGTCTGGGGAACAAGCACCCTTAGCCTTTTTTGTTAAAAAAAAAGTCTAAGAGGTGAAAAGACAATTTATTCTCGCTGAATCTCAGTTAACTAAAGGACATCAACCTGGCTTGGGCTTCTTGAACCTTCAAATACATTATCTAAGTGATCTTGGTAAACAGAATATTGACTTAGCACCCCTACAGTAGGGTTGACAATGAACTCCCAGGTGCTGTCACTGCTATTGATCCAGGGACCACACTGTAAACAGGGCCTAGCTGAATTCTAATACTCTTTTTCTTTACATTTCTAGGTAATTTATGGTATATAACTCAAATCAGATTCAAATGTGATATCATTAAAACATCACTAAAAACTTCTTAAAGATATTTTAAAATATTTATTTTATGGGCATGAGTGTCTTGGCTGCTTGTGTATTTGTGTATCGTGTGCATATAGTGCCCATAGAGGCCAGGAGACGGCTTCAGATCCCCTGGAACTGGAGTTACAGGCAGTTTGAATCACTGTGTGGGTGCTGGGAATTAGACAAGGGTCCTTTATACAAGAGCAGCCAGTGCTCCTAACCCCTGGGCCGTTACTCCAGTCCCTAAACTTGCTTTCTTTATTCACTAATTTAAAACAAAATAAAACAAAACCAAAAAAAAAAAAAAAGGAACAAAGTAAGTTTATACGATGAATCCTATTGGAAAAGCTCAGTATTAACTTCAGAATGAATAAGTTGCTCTAATATGCCTTGATTCCAATTTGTTCAGCATGTATTCCGCTAAAGGGTTTCTGGTGTCAGAGATCAAATTACTCACCCACCCTTGGAAACTGTTTACTGTCCCTTTAATTATGGTTACTATAACAGAACATCATACTCTGATTCTTCAGTATGTTTTCCCAATGTTTCATGTTAGTCAAGCAGATTTCTTGGCAAATGCATATGTGTATACATAAATTGAATGAACATGAAACATATGAGCACTTCATTTCAACAGAAGACAGGCTGCTGCATGGTAAAACTGGTTATATCAGTCACCAACTATCATGCATGTGTATTATTTATTTTTTATTTCAAGTAGAAAAATTACATACAATTATTGCACACTTATGAAATATACATTTCTTGTAAAATGATGTAATATACCTAATTAACATATGTATTACCTCACACAGTGATATTTGTAGTGAGAACATTTCACAATTAATATAATATTTTTAATTAATTTTGTGTAATTTTTACTAAAGTCACTTTGTAGAAAAGTAAACAATAGAATTTATTTCACCTATCCATGCAATATTTTTAATATAATAGAATATATTAAAAACAAAACAAAAAACCAAAAATATCACATTGAAGTTGGACAAGGCAGACCAACAAAAGGAAAAGATGCCCCTTTCCAAGAGAAGGCACAAGAATCAGATATTCACTCATTCACACCTTCAGGAGTCTCAAAAAAATAATAAACTGAAAGCTATAGTACCTATGAGGAGGACTGGGTGCAGATCTGTGTCAGCCAGAGCTTGCTACTGCAATCTATGAGCTCATATCAGCTCTGAGTTGATTTAGAGGCTCTTCTTATCCTTGTTTCCTTCATCACCTCAGGCCCTTAGACACTTTCTGCCTCCTCTTCTGTTGGTTTGATGGAGATATCCGACTTAGAGCTATGTGTTCCAAGGTCTTATTCTCAATTGATGTCTGGCAAAAGATCTCTGAGTTTTTCCCACATGCTCCAGAAGGAAGATTCTCTGATAATGGCTGAATATGCTACCAATCTATGAATGTGACAGAATATAATTATCTTCTTATTGTTATTTCTATGAATTTGTTTTAACATCTGTAGTGTTTGGTTTTACGCTATGTATATGAGCTATCTAATTTCTTCTTTTTGGACACCAAAGCAGTATTTGAGAAGGCTTCATTCTAATGGAGTTGACCTGATTTTTGACAATGGGCAAAATTATGATATGGAAAAAAACATCTTCGATAAATAGTTCTGGTGTAACTAGATGGGGGAAAGTAGATGACTGCAAAGAGAGCCATATCTATTCTCATCATAAAACCCAAGTGCAAGTAGATCAAAGACCTCAACATAAAGCTGGTTACAATGAACCTGATATAAGAGAATATGGAACTCACCTTGATTGCATTAACAGAGATTACTTCCTGAATATAACACTAATAGCACAGACATTGAGTTTGAAAATTAACAAATAGGACCTCTTACAACTGAAAAACTTCTATAAGGCAAGAAAACAAAATGGCATCCTGCAGAATGGGAAAAGATCTTCACCGACCCCACATCTGATGTAGCGTTGATATCATAAATATATAAAGACTTTTAATAATGCTTCCATTTCCTTAGGGATTATAATACAATTTAAATTGTTTATCTGGTCTTAATTTAATTTTGGTATGTGGTGTCTATCAAGAAAATGGTTAATTTCTTTTAGATTTTCTGATTTTGTGGAATACAGGTTTTTAAGGTATGACCTAATGATTTTTTGGATTATCTCAGCATTTTGGTATGGGGACCCTTTTCATTTCTAATTTTGTTAATTTGGAATTTTTTCTCTGAATTTTGGTTAGTTTCAATAAAAATTTATCTATACTGTTGACTTTCTCAAAGAACCAGTTCTTTTTCTCCTTTATTCTTCATATTGTTCTCGTTACCTCTATTATGGGTGATGACTGTGCTTATAGGTCTGCCGATCTTGCCAGCGAGGGCTGTACGTGGGGAGGATGCTGGGGTAGGTGAGGGTGGGCAGTAAAGTGAGTCTTCCGGAAATAGAATCCAGTTGGTACCAGTGATGGTAGTTTATCCAGCCTTCCTCTGCTGGAGTTTGGGCCTGAGCAGTAGGGTTCCACCAGAGTTGAGGAAGGGCCCAGCTGTCTTTCGGGGATGGGAGGGAAGGTAGGGCATCCCACAAAAGTTCCACCTTGACTAAAGGTCAGAGTTCAGGTCTCTTTTTACTCCTTCATGGGTGTGACAGTAGGTTTGACCTTGGGAGTGGCTGCCTGGATTAAGATGCGGTTGCTGCACGTCCTGCCTAAAAAAACAGACTCCTTAACTCAGGATATATATTTTTTTATGCTTCCGGTATCGAAGAGGTAATTGCCCTGTTTGTTTTTTGTTTTTTTGTTTTTTTTTTTTTTTTGTATAGCGTTAAAGCAGTCTTCTGCCTTCTTCCTCCGTCCCTTTCTGATTGGTATATTTAAGCATATGGAAAATAAACTTGGACTAATTCATTATTCACTGAATTGCCCTTCCAATTCTATTCTGTGCCTCTGTACCTCTGTTCCTTCCGTCTAATTCCTAGTCCAAATGCTCCTACACTGGAATATGTAAGCCCCATAGTCAAGGAGAAGCCATGGAGCTGCTGTCAGAGACAGACATGTTAGAACTTTGCCAGTAGGTCACGAGTCTCACGGTAAAATAAACAATACTGGAAATGGGTTAATATTAGTAAAAGCTTAATCACTTAATTGATGGGCTGAGCAGTGATTTAAATATTATAGTTTATTTGTGGTTATTTTGGGAGTCTGGGTAGTTGGGAAACAAACAAGTGGCCTCTCAACTACATAGCTTAAAAATGAAACAGGCCTATGTATATAGAAAGCAACAATAGATCTCTGATGAATGAGCATAAAGACATATGAAACACCATTAAGACAGAAAGGATACACTGTGAGTCCATATATATGAAGTAATGAAATATGTAGATTCAGAAACAGAACAGGAAGATAGTAGATGACATAATTTTATGTTGCTTTGCAAGCATCATGGATGCAACGTAATGAATTTTGAGTAATTTATATGTAAACAGCATTATAACTATAGTTGTTTTGAATTTTGTTATATGTAAAATTTTATGAGTATGAACCTCATATTAAATACCTTTGAGCCAGGCGGTGGTGGAGCCCGCCTTTAATCCCAGCACTAGGGAGGCAGAGGCAGGCGGATCTCTGGGAGTTCAAGGCCAGCCTGGTCTATAAGAGCTAGTTCCTGGAGGCACCAAAGCTACAGAGAAATCCTGTCTCGGAAAAGCAAAAAAAAAAAAAAAAAAAACATTTGATACAGAAAAAAATTAAAATATAATATAAAAAGTATTATTTAAACACTGAATAATTGCATTTACATTCTAAATTTTCAAAGGTTTAGTCTGAGGGAACCACAAACGATCGCTTATACTGGAGAGGATGTGAAGTAAGAGGGACACTCATCCATTCCTGGTGAGAATGCAAACTTGTACAACCACTTTGGAAATAAGTATGGTGATTTCTCAAGATCCAACAATACCACTCTTGGGCGTTACCCAAAAGACGCCCAACCATACTACAAAAACATTTGTTCAGCTATGTTCATAGCATCATTTGAGTAAAATAATACTCATTTACTCAAGAAGAAAAAAGAATAAGAAGAATTGAAAACAATAAAATGTTTAGATATTCTCATTTAAAAGTAATTATTGTCAATAAATTTTGTCTGTCTTTACATACTATCCAGACACCTGGAGGATATGGAAAGCTTTGGTTAAACAATGGATCATAAACTGGAACATTAAAGACATAACAATTTTCCTGTAATTTATCTAGAACTTTTAAAATCATATATTGAATGCTATGTTATTTAACTAGAAATAGTTGAGCATTACCAATATTCAAGCTGTAAATAGTAGTTGTAGTAGTTCATAAAACTAATTAAGACTCAAATACATTTGTCCTATATTAGAGAAGAACTTTGAATCTTATCTTTACTATTTTCTCTTTATAGGACAAAACTTACCAAAATAAAGTATTCGTGTTGTATTGGAGTTCATTTTTGTATTCAAACTAATTTTTTTAGGTTACCACTGAATAGCTGCCATCCCTCTGGGCTCTAATATGAACAATTTAGATAATATGATACACTCCATTTGCAGTGTTGACCTCACTGTTAGTTTTGAAAAATCAAATAGCATTCAGAGAAAATGTTCTAAGAAACATAGCCCTTCCTGCTCTGCTTTCATGCACATTGCTAGAGAAATTAAATTACTGTAATTTACCTTATTTTGAGAAAGCAACAATATTTTGACTTTAATACTATTATGCATACATACAAAAAAAATAATTAAAAAGGACATGATTTGAAACAGAACAGGGCATAATATATGGGAGAGTATATAGGAAGGTAAAGGAAGATGTGATGTAATTATATTATAATCTTAATAATAAAAATAAGAAATATCATAAATATTGGTGAGACTGATCACACTGAGTTAACTTCCTTAGTGTAATGAACCTGGGTGAACAATAAGTTTTGCAAAATTTTCATCACAAAAGTTTGGGAAATAATAACATAATCTGAACCTGGTCATCTGTGCTCAAGAAAAAAGTAAAATGTACAGAACAGTTTGAAATACCAGCCTTTAAAGTGGGCATAATGAGAGGCACTGGTGATTATGGCATGAAAGAAAACTGATATGAACTATCTCAAATTAATCCTCATTGTAAGGCCAAATAAACATCTATTTTGTTGCCTTTTGCAGGTAATCATTGTTCTTTTTTTCTCTCTTCTTTCTTTTTTCTTTCTTTCTCTCTTTCTTTCTTTCTTTATCTTTAAGAAAAACTACTTGGAGAAAACTAGACTAAGTTTTAAGAGGCACTTAATAAAAAATAAATTAGAAGGTGAACATCCAAACTGGCTAGGCTCCCACAAAGCCAGCACATTACGTAGGTTCAAAACCCCGTGCCATTGTCCTTGGGTTCTCATCAGCCCTCATGTTCGCCATGCTCAGAGAGTCCAGTTTTATCCCATGCTTTTTCAGTCACAGTTCAGCTGGCCTTGGTGAACTCCCAATAGATCAGCTCCACTGTCTCAGTGGGTGGGTGCACCCCTCGTGGTCTCGACTTCTTTGCTCATGTTCTCCCTCCTTCTGCTCCTCATCGGGACCTTGGGAGCTCAGTCCAGTGCTCCAGTGTGGGTCTCTGTCTCTGTCTCCATCCATCACCAGATGAAGGTTCTATGATGATCCCAAAGAAGCTAAGTAAGAAGGTGAACCAAAGGAAAAGCATATAGTTGTCCTCTTGGCTATGGGAAGTAGACAAAATTGCCGGGGAGAAAATTGAGATCTTGGGGGTGGGGTGGGATGGGGGTAAGGGGAGATGGGGAGAGAGGGGGGATAGGGGGAGAATGGGGGGAGCTTGGGGAAGGGGGAGGATTGGGATGAAGGAAGGTTGGGTGGGGGAGCACGGAAGCACGGTTCTTAGTTAAGGGAGCCACCTTAGGGTTGGCAAGAGACTTGAACCTAGAGTGGCTCCCAGATGCCCAAGCCGAGGTCCCCAGTTAGTTCCTTAGGCAGCTGAGGATGGGGAACCTGAAATGACCCTATCCAATAGCAATACTGACGAATATCTTGCATATCATCATAGAAAGCGTATTTTCTTAAGAATTATACTACATTACTTTAATCTCTCTTACCCCTTCTCCTTCTCTACTTTCCTCTATGTTTAAAAAAATGCCCTGACTAGTTTTAACTTAACTGTTACAAAACAGAATATAAGGCTAACTATATCCCCAAAAAGAATGGATAATGCTAAGACACTTCATAACATTCTTTATTGAAGTATTTTTAAATGCTCAATGAAAATGAATAAATAAAATAAAATGCAAGATTCTTATTTTTAAATATTTTGAATAATTGTGTTTATAAACTAATTACCATTACATTGTTCATATTTCCTCCCAGGCAGTAAATCTAGGATAACTGTAACTCTAGTTTAGCAATATGCTACTATAATGTTAAACATGTTAATAAATAAGGAGTGTTCCCCAAACTACAGAATCTACCATCAACATTTCAAAATCTTTCATTTTGAGGAAGGTAAGTGATATTTATTTATACTTTACTTGTATTCCAGAAATATATGAGCATAGTCCTATGAAAATAAGACTAAGAATTGTTACACTGGTTATTTATTTAAATAATGGTTCTTCCATAAAGAGCCAGAGATCTCTAAGTACTAGAACCAACTAACCGCAATGTTCTCTTGCCTTAGAAAACAAACACTGATTACAAGTGTTTGCCATAGGGAGTTTGACAACTAATTCTAGGATGATATAACGCCAATAGGTATATAACCTTTAGACCATGTTGGAGAAAATATTAAAAGTATAGTAATGGTGCTCTCATAATAATTTATTCCTAACTAACTGATCTGAAACCTAGGCTATCAAGATATATCTATATCTATATCATATTCATATATATGTATATATATATGTTCTCAAATGCACTAGACATATGACATATATTTTGATAAGTGTGGAAATTATTCAACAGAAATGTAAAATCAACATACAATGTCAGGTATATATTGAAAAATCTTAGGACTTTCAGACAAATTATTACACACAGAGGAACATCTCCTTAGCAACCTGGTCTGGTGAGTGACTAAATATAAATGGAAACTCTGCGATTTGTAATTGTAGGGAATCGACCAAAAGTAGGTCAAGTATATAAGCTGAATACATAGATAAATCCATCATCATTTTCCCAAGGACATGTATAACTGTTGTATTTTTCAACTCTGCCAATGTACATTAAATAAAAAAGAAAGAAATTTTGATAATAGACACTATATATCTGCATAACATTTTTCAACATAACATTGGGTAAGATTTAGTTTTAACTTTCTCTTTTCTGTTCCAACAGGAGTACAAATTAGAGCTCCCAAACATGAAACCACAGTGAAACTGTAGTAGTTGGTTTAGCCCAGTGAAAGTTAACTTGTTCCTAAGGTTGACAGAGGCATGGCTATGAAATCGTAGTATAAGGAATAAACTCACATCATCTGTTCACAGACATTAACCATAGCTGAGTACATTTTAGTGCTTTAGATGATAAAGCCAACATGAGATGTTCCCTGTTCTCTTCCATCGACAAAACAGTGTAATACTCCTGTTAGGTTGTACACATTAGACACTGTCACTGGCCCTTACCCTTATTGGAATCAATCAGTCTGCTAAGAAAAATACATTGATTTCAAACTCTCATGATAGATTATTATCTACCAGAAAGCCATTTTGAACCAATTTAGCCATTTCAATATTTAGTTTGTATAATGTACAAGAACAGTAGACTCACATTTATTAAAATTTTAAAGTGGCTGGTATCTTAAAAGTTATTGACGATGTGCTTAAAGGCAAAGATCAGCTGAGATGGTGCACCTTCTTACAATGTTCTGGCCAGAACTTCAAATAAGAACGTCAGAAAAAACTATATCAACTACTCAGAGACTATCTGCTATTATACCAAACAGTAATCTTGAAACTTAACCATTATTTTAGTTTTTACATAATAACATCACCCCAAAGAAAGCTGGAAGTAATTCTAGAAAAATACATCCCCTCTACCAACAAAGTTTGTCCTCAGGGCTAGGGATATTATTAGTGGTGATAACTGGTATATGGTTGAGGGTAGAAAGCTCAGTGTTCTGTCTTTAAAAAAAAAAGGGAATGGATGAGATGGGATAATAGGTAGATTATTGTGAGCTTACTCACATTAATAATAATACTGAGTAATAGTGACTCTTGTGAGTTATTATTTATAGGCAATTTAAATTGGTATACATTCTTGTATATTGATACAAATTCAAATATATTTGTTATATTGAATATACTCATATTTCTATATTCTTACACCTTTGCAGAGTTAATTTTGTCATATTGATTGCATGGATATTTCTACTTCTTAAGATAATTTGTATATTGATGCAATTTTAGAATATATTTATTATATTTCACTATACATTTCTATCTGTGATTAAGATATTTATAGATTGTTTACATTTTGAGGTCATTTGTCTTCATTTGCTGCATGTTTGTTTAAAGATAGTTTAATTTTTTAATATAATTCCTTATTCTTTAAGCTATACAGTTATTAATAATAACAGATTAATAGTTATTCATGTTTCTCATATTTAAATTAATCAGACTCTTTAGTTGCCTCAAAATTATATTCTGAATAGACAGTTAGTCTTCAAACATTTCAAGACCTGTAGAATATGACATTTGAACAACTTAGAATTATGTTGACATGAGACACAATTGCTTCTTGCAGTATCAGTCTATTCCAGAGAGAATGTTGGGCACTGAGGACACTCCACTTGGAGCTTGTTTTCTTCTTAGCAAAACTAGTTTTGGGGCAAAGAACTGCTCTTGCCTCCACTACTGACAAATTGCATGGTGTCCAGACTGGACAAGCAGAATACAAGCAAAAAGATAGCAAAACCTTGCAAAGACAGGGTAAGATGGTTTTTCAAATTTTCCTGCCTCTGGAAATAGTCTGTCAGTTACTCCAGACCTTAGAAAAAGTTGGTTTCTCCAACATTGCAAATTAGACTTTGGGTAGTTGCCCAGGTAGCCAGTCGTCTCTGTCAGTTCTTACATGTTTTGGAAGTTGCTTGATTGCACTTTCTGTTGATTCAAGTAGTATTATTTCCCTTCTTAGGCCTTTGATGGGTTTGAAGTCTAGATAGTCATAGTTAATTTCCTCTCATGAAGTAGCCAAGCCATTTTTAATATAAGACTTACACTTCTTAGGATACGCTAATCATTGAAACATTTGGCATAAGTTTCATGTTTGTTGTTCATGCTAGTTATATTTCTAATTTTAGATATGTTTTGTCTCTTCTTTTACTTTGACAATACTTGATATTTGTTCTTATTTTATATAGTTTTGTATCAAGCTTAGAACTCTCTTATGTAGACAAAAGAAGGAGGTGAGGTAGGAATTCCTTCAGCCAATAGCCTTTAAGATACTGGCCACATTGGGCGTGGTCCCATGTACTATAAATGGAGATAAAAACAAAAACCACACAAAAACTCAACCAAAAAAGAAAATGACAGACCAATATCACTCATCAACATGGATGCAAAAATGCTCAGTAAAATACTGGAAAAATGACCCCAAGTACACATTCCAGTTGAAGAATATGAGCAAAGAAGTCCAAACTGTGATGGATACACCCTCTGAATTAGTCTACCTGAGCTAATCGTAGCTCACCAACATCAGCCAGACTGGGAAGGAAGAAGCATAAGCCCAAACTAGACCCTCTGAATGTTGGTGACTAGCACGGCTAGGGCAGACTGTCAGACCACTGGCAATAGCACCAGGATTTATTCCTACTTCTTGTAATGGCTTTCTGGGAACCTATTCTCTTTGGAGGGATATCTTGCTCTGCCTAGATATACTATGGAGGGCCTTAAATATTCCCTAAAGTAATGTGTCTTGCCATATCAGAAGAATGTATGGGGGTGGAGTGGGCGTTATCTAGAGGGAATGGGAAGGGGGAAGGGAGTGAGAACTTTAATTGGTATGTATAATGAAAAAAAGGGTTTTTTTCTTTTTAAAAAAATTAAATAAAAACATTTGTAATTTTAGCTGTTGTATTGTAACTAATTTCAAGGTGTCAGTGATTGTAATTTAGAGATCTAAAGCCTGAGTAATTGGAATTTAATGGATGTTAGCTGTCAAAGCTAGGAAGACAATAACTACTTAGGATACTTCAACATTTATACGGAGTTGCCAGGAGAGATAGAGCCAGGATTCAAATGAGAAAATGGGCACATAATTATTCTAGGCGTCCTATATAGCAGGGTACTTACATTTCATTTGATATTAACATAGCTTTCTAGGTTTTAATACCTTTCTCACAAAGAAATGTTATAGGATTGGTTTTACTAGAATTTTCATATTTGGAAAAGAAGGCCAAATTACACTAGCCTTTCCATTACCATCATGAAAAGTCATTTTTGTAAATCAAAGAATTATAATTTGTTTTTTTAATCAGAAAATAACAAATGGCTTTTCTATAGATGAGTCATATTGTGGATTGATATGTTAGACATTTTATTTACTGTTTCAATTGAGTTGATAATAAAAATTTACCCCTTCTATTTGATCAAGAGTCTTATTCTCCTCATACCTAATTCATATGCATTTTCTCCTAATTTTGATGATATTTATAAACTTCATATTATTTCCAAAAAATAGTTACCTTGAGTCTTATATAAAATGCTTAATATTCTTTAAGTTTGTGGTTTATACAGTGAAAGTTTAATAAAAGTCCAAGGAAAGACTGTAAAACAGGGAAAAACGGATGGGGGTGATGGATTAACTAGCAATCAAATTGTTACATGAACTGGAGGGCTCCAGTTTCTTCCTCACTAGCAACTGAGAATTTTAATGAAGCAGTGGGTATAAGGCTTGCTTGCCTGTGATCATCACACTGGGGACAGAGAGCAGCAACAAGTCGTACCGCACCTGCTGACTTCACAGCCTACCTAATTCACAATGTTCCAAGTGAAGTGAGAAACCTGCCTTTTCAATGAGCTCAACTCTGATAGATGGGATCTTTAGAAACAAATCTTTGCTTGTGAATGTGGGCCTTCACATACATACACACACATATATGCACACACACGCACACATTCACACACACATACATGCACACTGACACAAACACCAAAAGGAAAAAAAAAAACGCAGAAAAACTAAAGACTTGTACTTGACTCTTTCAGCAAATTGAAAGCAAAATAGCAGCAGTAATAGGCCCAGTAGAAGGAAGAGAATATATAGAAGTTAGATAACAGCTATCTAAGCATATTTAGAATAAATATTTTCATTCAGGATCATCAGTGAGTTATTTATAGTTTATAAACAGATAGTTATGAATAGCTAGAATAGTAAACCTCAAATGTTTAAAACATGTATTATATTTACAATGATTTTAGGTACACAGTGCATAGATGTGTTGGAATATCACACTATATGCCATAATAATTTATAATTAGTACATGTTAATCAAAACAAAACATAAGATCATATGGATCTAAATTTCACTGAATTTGATTGTACTCATAATATTTTGGTAAAATTTTATTGTCAGTTTGACACACCCTAGAAGATATAATGTCAGTTGAATAGTTGCCTCTATAAGATCGGCATGCAAAAATGCCTGTGGGATTTTCCCTAATTACTATTTGCGGAAGTAGGGACCAAACAAAAATTAAATACAAGTACAACTTATACAGCATCACAATCAGAAAAGTTATTTCAGAGAAGTTTGGGTACTTAGTTTGTACAATAACATCTATTAACTATTGATAACATAGCATATCATTTTATAAAAATATAATTGTGACTACATTGAGAAAATGAGCCAAGACAAAAATTTGCATACTTAAGTGAGTCAGAAGAATCATTAAAAAACAAATATTCAACTTTCTTTTCCTTAAATAAAGTAATATGGCTAATTAAAATATGGATAAAATAAGAATATGTGCCAGAAACAGAAAAAACAAGCAAGAATAACTGTTCAGGTGAACTGACAAAGAAAAATATTATTAAGTTCTAAGAATGAGGCCCAGTCCAATACATATTTCTTGTTTTATGTGAGTGTATGTGTGTGTATTTATATATTGTGAGAACAGATGAATATTTGCCATGAATAGATACAATATAGAAAAATACTTCAGGAGTTAACCTTCTTGTTAACCCATGAAACAGTATCCTGTTTACTCTTGGTACACCTGAGAATTTCACCTCTCCCCTGCTTCTCATGTCCATGTGAGGTTGTGATGGGATTACAGGTACCAGTATGACTATGTTCAGCTTTTTTGTTTTTTGTTTGTTTGTTTGTTTTTTAAGACAGGGTTTCTCTGTGGCTTAGGAGCCTGTCCTGAAACTAGCTCTGTAGACCAGGCTGGTCTCGAACTCACAGAGATCTGCCTGCCTCTGCCTCCCGAGTGCTGGGATTAAAGGCGTGCGCCACCATCGCCCGGCTATGTTCAACTCTTACGTTTTATGTGGGTTCCAAGGATCTGAACTTAGATCATCAGACTTGCATGAAAAGTATCCTTTATCCATTGAGCCAACATCTCTGCCCCACAGTACACATTTCTAAAATAAGATATGCAAATAAACAACAAAATATAAAAATAAGGATAAATATTATAAACCATTAGCTGAATACAAATAAAAAGGGAAAATCATTGTGAAATGTGCTAAGGAATGTAAATTAGTAGTGTCATTCTAAAACATTGAATGAGTGTCCTCAAAAGTCAAGAATAAAACTATAAGATGAGAAGGTACTTCTATTTATTAGTGCACATTAAGAGAATAAAATCAGTATATTGAAAATACATCATTTTGTTAGGTATGGAATCATACCAAATTGTCAATGAATAGAAATCAACTTCGGTTATATCATTTTACGAACAATGAAATACAAGTTATGCTTTTCTATATGCATATATTATTTTTCCAGTAATTCTATATTGTTTTTCTTTTCTCTGAAAAATATCATAAAATATGGGGTTTGGCACCCTTATTAAAAACAATGGATAGATGCATGCATGGATTTATTGTTGCTCACACAATTTCTTTTATTGTTTATGTGCCTTGTTAGGAAGCCGCATGTTGACTTTATTACTATGATTCAGTAATCAAATTCAAAAGCAGGTATTATGGGGATCGCCAGTATTCTCATTTTGCCCAGGATTGTTTTGGCAGTCACTACAGAAGTCAGTATGGAAGGCCTCAGGAAACAGAAGTTAAAAACACAATGTACATAACAGCTCTTCTACGACGTACCCTGACAGGAGCACAGAAATACAAGGATGCCTGTGTTTGTTATGACATTATTAGTTTTAGACAATACCTGAAATCAAGTCTAGATGTCTACTAGAAATGTTTGATGTAAATATATGGAGATTAATTTAACCTTAAAGAAGAAAAAGATATGTTGTTTAAGGAAAAAATAATGAAATTGCAGATCACTTTAACCAAAGATACATGAGTAATTAATGAAAAGAATCTTGTTTGTTTTCTTATTTATTATTCCCAGTCCCTGCCTCCACCTCCCTTCTGCCTTACCCCATTCACTCCTCCTACTTTTCTATTCAGAAAAAGGCAGGCCTCCCATGGGTATCCACAAAACACACCATGTCAAGCTGTAGTAAGACTAAGCACATGCCCTTGCATTGAGGCTTGGCAAGGAAGCTGAGTATAAGGAATAGGTCCTAAGAGCCAGCCAAAGCATTAGGACAAAAGCCAGTAAAAGATTCAGAAACAGCATCTGCTCCCAGGGTTAGGAGCTCAACAAGAAGACCAAGCTATACGACTGTCACATGAATGCATAGGGTCAAGTTCAGTCCCATGCAAGCTCCCTGTTTGTCGGTTTATTGTTGCAAGCTCCTATGTTCCCACATTAGTTGATGCTGTGATGTCCTTGTGATTTTTTTCCTGTGATGTCCTTGACCCCTCTGACTTCTACATTTCTTTCTCTTTTTGTTCAGCAAGATTACCTGAGCTAGTCCTAATGTTTGACTGTGGGTCTCTTCATCTGTTTCTACCAATTGCTGGATGAAGCCTCTCTGATGGCTAATGGGCTAGGCACCAATCAATGAGTATAGCAGAATATCGTTAGGCATCATTACACTGACATTTTTTTTTCTCCAGCTGTGTTTGGCTCTATGACTCTAGGCCATCCTGCTTCAGGATTCTGGTGCTTCAGACAGTGTTGGGGGTGGGCTAACCCTCATAACATCGGTCTCAGGATGGACCAATCATTGGTTGACCACTGCCACAATCTCTGTGTCATCCTTACTCAAGCACATTCCATAGGAAGGACAGACTGTAGGTTGAAGTTTATGTGGCTGACTTGCCCTACTGCAAGTCTTGCCTGATCATAGGAAATGACCAGTTCAGGCTACATAGCTGTAATTTCAAAGAGTCTTAGCAAGGGCCATCCTTGTAGATTCCTGGTAGTTTCCCTTGCACAAAGTCTCTACCTGACCCCAAATGCAACCCCCTTTCCAATTGACTCAGTATTCTCAGAGACACTTCCACCTAATTCCTAATGCTCCATCCCTACCCACAATTGTACTCACAAAATTTCGTATTTCACCTTCCCAGGGAGAACCCAATGTCCCCTTGGGATGTCCTTGTTACCTACTCTCTCTGGATCTGTGGATTGCAGCATTGTTATACTTTTCTTTACATCTAATATTTACTCACATGTGAATACATACCATGTCTGTCCTTCTGAGTCTGGGTCACCACACTAGGAATCGTGTTTCTTTTTTAGTTTGTTCCATATTCTCTCAAATTTCATCTTGTCATTGTTTTAACAGCAGAGTGGTATTCATTGTGTAAATGTACCACATTTTCTTTATCTGCTCTAACTCTTCTTCTTCTTCCACATAACACCAAGTTGAGCTAAGACAATCTAATCTAAGCCAAAAGAATACCAGTCACCCACTGCTCATTTTAGGCAGGTTTGCCAGAGCTTGACACCAAAAGGACGCAATTACTTTTTACTGATTCTTTGCTATATCTAAGAAATCAGAGCCCAAACTGGTGCCTGAGTAAGACTGTGTTTCAGAATAATCTCGAAAATAATTTATGCAGGAATAGGACCATTTACCACATGATAGCTCCCAGTAGTAAAACAGCTTTTATATTGAGATAGACCCTAGGTGAAATAATAATAACAAAAAAAAAAACAGACAAAGTATTTCTCATATCTTACATTTCTACCCAGGTTTCTTCTCCCACACATATTATTTTCTACTTTATACCTTGAATCAGAAAACGTTTTATGAAAGTAACTATATTTTAAATAAAAAAAATAGAAAGAAAAAAGATAGTGTATTTAAAACTGCAAGTCAGAAATACAAAATCACATATAAAGGTAGGCTTATTAGAGAACTATCTGTCTATTTTTGCAGAAACTTTAAAAGTGAGAAGGATTTACAATGCTATACAGAGTAGCTAATATAGACAACTATCCACAACCAAACATCTGACATGATTGATAGAGAAAGAAAAACTTATCCTGGTCAAATCAGGTCGAGAAAATATATGATCATAAAGATAATTTCACAAAAGAAACTGAAAAAGATTATTAGTTAAGTACATGAGGATTATAAAAATCAAAAACTGCAAAGCAAAAATGATCAGAATTAATGTAAATATTGCACCAATAATTTTGTATATTAATGTTAGAAATTTCTGAAACAAAAGACATAGACTATCAGAATTTATTGGAAAACAGGATTCTTTTATTTACTGTTGCCAAGAATTTTACCTTATAATCAAACATAGACAAAAGCATTCCATTTTTTTCTTGTGATTAAAAAGAAATCAAGGAACAAGTTTAATTTATTTCTCATCTTAAATAAAATAGCTTGGGCCAACCATTGTCTGTATGACACAATCAAAATTTATCAACAAAACTTCGTTTGTAAACTTTCAGCTTTTCTCAACTCTGCACATAGTTGCCTTTATCTTCCTTTGTCAATTTTGTAGACCTCGCCTCACCTGTGGTTTTATACTTAATATTCAATTTTTATTTAAGTACATTCCTCTTCCTAACTTACACATCAAACATAAAATGCTAATGTGCATTTATTTATACAAAATTACTCTCACTGTTTAATCCAATATTATCAGCTCTTTTACTTATTCTTTTCCAGAAAATCCACTAAATCCTTAATTTCCAACTGACTATTTTATATTTAATGACTTTCTCACTCCACTGAACTGGAAGACCCAGAGAGATAAAACTGATGACTGATTCCACATTTTGATGTTTTAGAAGTTATATAATTTATAAAAGATCATTAAGAGTGCACATTAAAGGAATTAAGATAAGTTTATAATGAATGAAAATAAGAATTTTGCCAATATTAATAACATAAAAACAGTTTTATATTCTTATA
Organism: Microtus oregoni; assembly: GCF_018167655.1. Taxonomy (NCBI): domain Eukaryota; kingdom Metazoa; phylum Chordata; class Mammalia; order Rodentia; family Cricetidae; genus Microtus; species Microtus oregoni. The sequence continues at coordinate 25,603,922 of NW_024543060.1, forward strand.
CTTCATGTGAATAATGTATTTTAGGGCCTTTTGAAAAGTTGTTATCTCATGTTCTAAAATTTCCTATTTTTTCCTTTCTTTTCTCAAGGACAGCTCCATTGTAACTGGAAATGTCTGTTATGCTTACTCCTTTATGTTCTGTAGTGTGCAGAGAAATGGCCCTTGAAAGAGCACTAAGTCCTATATCAGAAAAATGTGTGAAGATTTGCCATAAGACATATGTAGATATTTGTGAACAAGTTAGCTTTTAAATATGTGTCAGGCTAAATGTCCTTCTTTTAATGACCACTTATTTGTGATTTCCTCTTTCAGCTTTTTATACTCTTGTTAGAAGCAGAAATTTAGTGGAAAAATTATATATATATATATATATATATATATATATATATATTATTGTTGTAAGTGGCTTTCTTATCTTTTTGTATAACAAAACACATGTGAACCTTGAGAATTTTAGTGACATCATGGGCACACAGTGCTTCAACTTCCTTGGTATTGTGTACTGGGCTATAAACTGTCAGGAAACATAGTGAATTTTTATAGTCTTAGAATTAGAATACAACCATTTATGTAAGATATTTTATCATAATGTAACCAGAAAAAAATGTTCAATGTTAATAATTCCCAGATATAGAATTAATGACATTTTGTATATCCATAAAAAGTTTTTTTCCTTAGAAGAATGTTCATTTAGTAGAATGGTGCTATAATTTATTATCAATGAAAGTAAATAAGTGGTTTGTAGAGGACCACATGATTTGCTACTTACGTTCATTACGTGCGATAGACCAGGGTCAGAGAGTCAATTAGCACATGGTTTTCAGGTGTAAATTCTTTTGTAAGATTTACGTGATTGTCTTTGTGTTGGAGTGGGAATACATAGGAATTCCTTGGAATCAAGAAAGGGGTCTATCAAAGGGGAAAAAAAGCGACCTGGAGGGAGTGTAGTTGGGCGTGTAGTAAAATTTTGATTTGACACTGTGGCTGAAAGGGTTTAAAATAAGAAAACATAAAAGAGCTGTTGGACTAGAGTGAAGGGCTAAGAAAACCCAAGTAGGTATGAGAATAACATAAAGAGACTTATTACTTTATATTTTAATCAAAAAACTGAAACAAATATGTACGTGGAGACTACTCGTTCGTATCCCTGCTGCCCGGACACTAATAATAACACAGAAGCATTATTAATTGCAACACTGTTCGGCCAATAGCTTAGGCATCTTTCTAACTAGCTCTTATATTTTAAGTTAATCCATTTTATCAATCTATGTATCACCACAAGGCTGTGGCCTACTGGTAAGGTTCTGAGGCATCTGTCTCTTTTGGCAGCTATATGGATGCTTTGATTCCACCTTCTTTGCTTCTCTCTGTTCAAATTTCCCACCTAACTATATTCTGCCCTGCCATAGACCCAAAGTAGCTTCTTTCTTAAGCAATGGTAATAAAACATATTCACAGCATACAGAGGGAAATCCCTCATCATGAATAAAAAGAGAATAAAAACAAAAACAAAAAAACAGAGATAATTGGGTGGGAATAAATTTTATTTAATTTTATGAATGCTAAAATGTTCTTAAATATTTCTCTCATCTGTACTGTTTGTTAACATAAATATTAAAATAATTTAAAAAAAAATAAAATTTCAACTTCAAAACCAAACTCCTCTTTAATGTTCTTTGTTTCAGATTGAGTTGGTCTAGTTGGGATTTGAGGTAAGCTCTCACAAAGTAAGCAAGGCTGGCTCAGACTCAAGCAAGTTTCCTCTTCTACATCCCAAATGCCAGTTATATACCATGAAAACCTCCATCCTAATATTTTAGAAAAAATAATACAATAGCAACAAACCCCCTCAAAAAACCTGGTTACAGTGGCATTGACATATACAAAGTTACTTTCAGATATGCTTTCTAAACTACTAATTTATAAAACAAAATAAAAACCATAATAATAAACCTGTATAGAATATATATATATATATATATATATATATATATATATATATATATATTGCTGTTGTTTCTTTCTTGGTGGTGGACAGGACTATTCACTGTAGGCCAGTCTTGATTAATTCGGTTTCTGTCTCTTAAGGGCTTGTAATGCAGCAATTAATCACCACACCCAATTTTAAATTGTCTGTCTTAAACTAGAACAACAAAGAATGTTTAGTGATGTTCAAAACATGCTTTATCTAGAATTGTTTTGTTTCTAAATTCTCATTCAATAGTGTCATTTTCCATACTAGGAAAGGATTTATGATATGGTGAATGGATTCTATGGCAGTTAATGGATAATATGATATAAGGGAATGTGTGAATGCAAACATTGACTATGGTCATATTAACACAAAGGTAAAATAACACTAGGGATATTCAGGACATTAAAACCTATAGGTGCTATATGAAAGTACCATTCGTTTTATTCATTTTCCTTTCCACTTGAAACAAATAATGCTGCTGTCTGTGTTACTGGGCTTAAAACATAAACACCCATTCACTTTCTCCACAAATTACTTCACTAGCAGTCTGGGATCAAATGTACAACTGTCATCTCTTTTCAGCTGTGCAGAGGTATTTTGTAACCTGTTTGTAGTTTCTCTCCTATAGATTCTTCCTGCTTTCTTGGTGTTGTTGAATACTGAATACCTTACCCTTTCATACAAGATTTCACTAGAACTTCATTTTTTAATCTTTGCTGGTAAATGACAATACCAAATAATTATTTCCCATTTTTTAGTCACTTGACAGTATAAAATATATTTTCTGATTGTTGTGAGCATTTCTGATTTTATATTTATATTTGAATATTGCATTAATACTATTTTAATCTCTAAGGTTGATTATATTTACAAACCCATTAACATTGTTTTTTTCTAATTCAATTTCAGAATAGGAGATATGGCACAGTTTGAATTAGATGATCAAGATAATTATATTCTTATTGAATCAAGTATCAGATTATATATTGTTTATCAGATAATACCCTAGATATTTCGCCAATTGAAATTAGTCACGTTATCTCTCTTTTAATGTATTGAATAAGTATAAAACCAACAGTAGTGCCATCATTCTCTACAGAGCCCTCTCTACTAATTTTCAAGAGGTATACAAAAAGGAGAGGTTTTGTTTCTCAGACTGCAAAGGGAATGCTCCACAGAGGAAGAGCCAGGTAATAGGATGGTTTTATGATTTCATTTATTTTATCATGAAACTTGAAAATGCTAAATTGCTTAAATGAACCTTTAATATGTGCATAGAGTATTAGTGATTACTGATATTGACACCACACACAGTAGCTTTATCCTTACAATATATTGAGACTTTTTTGTCTTCTGTAAGAAAAAAATGAGGGATAACTAAAACAAACAAGATTATGTTTATTCTGCAAAAGGAGAAATAGTATAGGGATTAAGAAGAACCTAAGAATCCAGATTAGTAGATAAAACACCATCTCTTTATTCATTTGCTTATTCTTTAGGCAAACATACTTTGACCAAAGAGTCTTCCATAAGGTAAATTCACAATTACTAATTTTTGACTCTGGCAAGCATTTCAAAATACACTGTGAATCCACTCCATGTTCCAGTTTAAGAACATAATGGGGCAGACACCACCACACAGGCATTGAATACTGAAACAATAATTAACAATCATGCTTTTTTGTTTAAATGTATCTATAAAAGATATTTTGCACATTTAATGCAGACACCTACTGTTTTTTGTTTATTACTTTGTTTGATTGCTTATTGTGAGACTAAGTTTTATTCTGCATTCCAGGCTCACACAAACTCATTGGCTGGCTTTAAATCTGAGCCATCTACTTTCTTTAGCACATAATTTGTTTTGCACTCTGTATTTTAAATAATTCAAAGATTGTCTATGTCATCAGCTTGTGTTGTCTCTGAGGGCAAGTCAAATGTCTTAAATTGTCTTTCTGTAACAAAAACCTAACTATTTTACCTCAAAATGACTTGAGTTCATACATCCAGCGTTTTTTGCCAACATATTGTTTGATTGCAAAGAGATTTCTTTCATTTTTTATGTTCCTTTCATGAAAATGGGAATAAAACATCCCATTAGACTGGTCTACAGTTTCCCATTTCAGAATTAATTTATTTATTCAGGATTTAGTAATATGGCTTTTAAGAATCAACTTTTGCCTTCAACTCAACAGCCTTGCAGCAGGTACTCACACAAAGTCTTTAATTTTTTTCAAATATCAGTTATGCATTTAGTGGTTAATACTATTATCAGTTATCTTTAATAATATTGGTATAAGTTGGATGAGTGCTATTTTACTTAAATTTTATATAGCATAATTTTATAAATTTTTTTCTAAATGTGGAATCATTTGTATGGTACAACTCATAAACTGCTTTGACTTTAAAATATTTGCTTTAATCACTCTGTCATGTATATTTCAGAGCGTTCAAAAATTAAGTGCTTCCTATTAATCTAAAATATTAAAATTGGGAAATATAGAGATGCCTCAGATTAAGAAAACGGGTTGTTCAATCAAAGAAGTTGGATTTCTTTCCCAGCACTCCCATATCGGCACACAATTGTCTCTAACTTGAATTCCACATGACCCAGTGACCTCTCCTGGCCTCCTCAGGGTCCAGATACACATGTAATACACAGTCAATACACGATGTAAGGTAACAGTCCCCTACACATAAAATAAAGTATTAGTCAGTTTTTTAAAACTTCAAAAATAAAATTCTACATGTATGTTAACAGAGTCTTAAAATAAAATTCTGCATTCAAGCACTGGCCTTTTGTTGTGGTGAGGTGTTATATTTCAAAAGGCCATGGTGGACTTAATGTTCTCTCTCTCTCTCTCTCTCTCTCTCTCTCTCTCTCTCTCTCTCTCTGCCTTTGCTTGGATCATATATTATTTCTCAGCTACTGCTTCAGGACAAGCTTACCTGCCTACTACCATGCTCCCTGCCATGATGGCCATGGGTTAACCCTCTGAAACTGTATACAAGCCCTCTATAAAATGCTTCCCTACATAATTGCCTTGCTCATGGTGTCTCTTCATAGACTAAAAAGAACCTAAGACTGTGACAATAAATTTCGAAGATTCCTTTTATCACTTTTACACTTGCACAGCCTATATATTATCAGAAATCCTTTACATAAACTTGCATTTTTGCAATAAATGAATATACAACTATACATAAGTTGCACCTACAGTGTTAGGTGATGGTACTCCTCTTGGGTAGACGTATAAATTATTGCATGTGTCTCTATCATTGATAGTATCATATATAATATATTCTTAGCTTCAAAGAACTGGGTGGATAACCTACACATTTTTCTGTCTCTTGGCCCTGGTAACAATTACACTTTATTTCTATCATTTTGCTAAATTCCACATAGAATAATACAATTGTTTTGCCTATCCAAATTTGCTTCTTTCATCTAACAAGATGCATTTAACTTTGCCAATTCTTATACAGCATTAGTAAATAATTTCTTTGTACTGATAAATGTTCTGGAGTTTGAATGCTCTATATTTTTTACTTCTCTTTCAAGTCTGAGTAGTCATCATTGAGCTAGTATTACACACATGTGAGTATAGTCTTACTCCTTTGTATCTAAATCAAGGAGAGAAATTGATGGATAATGAAGGAATACACTTAACTTCATAAAGTCATTAGAGATTTATATATGAACTAAGGAGTTAAAAACAATTCAGTGCACTGTACCTGATGAAAGTCTCTCCACCATATGTTTGTGTATATAGTTCTTGATGTGATGTCAATCTAAAGTCCTGTTCTTGAATATTGTGTCATTTAAGTTTGGTACTATTCAGTAGATTTTATCCCTTCTGCCAGCCTACAGATATCACTCCTTAGAGGATTGTGAAACCATGAACTCTTTTGTTTTATATCAATATTTGATGAGGACTCCCATGTTTTACAAAGTACTTTTGACCAGAGGTAGATAAAATGGATTTATTGAATATTTATTTGCAGTCTGTGGGGATTTTCAAGAAAATGTGTATTTGGTATAAAGCACAGTCTAAATAGAACTACATCTCCATGGTGTGTCTAATACCAGAGTGTGTCAAATACTGTGAAACTGGCATTTCTACCTGTGGAAATTTAGAGTTCACAGTTTTGTATTTGGAAATTCAGCATTTGTATTACAAGTATAAAAATAGACCCAAGAAGTGTGACATTAATGGTGAATTTTTCAGAATCGCACATCAGATTTGTCCTACAAAATGACACAAATCTGAATTCATAAATATGTATTATAACTCTCAAACAAATATAATATTTTGAAAAAAATCTACCTTTAGAATTTAAATGATCTCTTAGTTTAAGTGAGTAATTCTAATTGAAATTAACTCTTCTCTTCATTGTGGATAATGGTGATATTATACCTTTTTAGAACTAAATAAGTTCATAAATTTTGCACTCATTGGCAAACGTGTGGTGTGCAGGTTTGTAAATATTAGTATTTTAATCCCTAAAACCACAGTCTGAACTAAAAATGCTATTTTATATTGATTTTTCCTCATTGTAGATTCAATGTCTTTTTGAAAGTGTCTGTGTATATGTACACATATATGTAAGTTTTCTGGATGTGTGTGTGCTTGAATCTATGTGTGTGTTTGTGTGAGTGTGTATGTATGTATATGTGCATGTGTGTGTTTGGTTGTGGGGGAGAGGGCTGTTAGTATTATGCTCTAAAGCAGGAGGTACAGTTTTATATCCCTTAGTAATTACATTATCAAAGTTAATTTGACACTTTTACATGATATTTAAGAAGTTAAAATTCATTATGTTTAAACAGCTTTTCTTAGCCATCAAATATGGTGTAGAGCTTTATGATTTAATTTGATAGAAATATATTGCTGTCCACTGATTTATTTAATTGGTATGCTTGTAACTAGTCAAAACATTTTAAATATTCATCTTTACTTTTTAATTATTTCTCTTTACACACTCAATAAGCACCATGATTCATATCCATAATCATCCTTGATTAACAATGAATGTCCTACAACATAAAATGCACAAATCTTTGTTACATTTTTTTATTTCTTAGTATACTTCTTTTCATACTCCATTAAAAATTATTAAACAGTATAGATTTATCATATAACGTTCTTCAGATTCTTAGAGTCAAATACTATAGTGACACCTGTTATCTATTAATCATCTGTCATAAGCTGCCATTTGCCACTCTTGTATTTTGCATCTTATAAACATTTGTATAAACAAACTCAGTACATGCAGTAGAAACACGTCCCAGTGCCTTTATCAGCTTTTTTCACGGTCTGGGGAGCCAGTTTACTTTCTGGACATGTCTTTCCATTATGATCTTGCTGCGTCCCTGTAGCACAGGAGTCTGGTGCATACCCGACTATCTTCACAGGTACTGTTCTTATCATTGTAGGAGCCTCTGGTGGCCATGCTAATATTGTATTCCGACACTATGGCAGGATTTCGCAGATTGCAAAAGAGGAAGTGACTCTGAGTTTAGCAAGTGGATGTCTCCCAAGTGCATTGGGTATGGAAGTCATGACAGCTCATCTCTATATATGCAGATATGTATAGGAGAGGGCCTATCTATGTACGTGTCTCTGTATCTCGTTATATACAGATGTGTATAGGAGAGGGCCTGTCTTTGTGCTTTTATACAAAGGCTATTTTCTTACTACAGCCTTTCTTTTGAAGGACCACAGATATCTATTCCATACATGATATCTTTTCCATGGTTAATATAACATATTTCATAGATTTTGGGAGAAAATTGTTTTACATATATTAATTCATTGTACATAATTCAGATTTCCTGTGTATTTTTATTTTCAAATGAGTAATTGTAATGGATACATGAGAGATGATTCCAGAGATACCCCAAAATATATGGATGGGGAATTTTGAGAATTTTATAATTGTTCCCAAGCAAGCTCTCTTCTATCCTAAAAATAGAAAAGGAGAGCAATTTAGATGCTGTATTTTACTAATATGCTTCCACTCATTTAAAAATACTACTCTATAAGATGAAATATTGTCATGTCTTCTTTTAATAATTACTCATAGCTTCCTGTAAATGGTGACTCATGCTCAGATCACAAAAGAACTAGAGGACAAACTGGCTATAATTTCTTTTCCAGAAATCTGTCAGAAGAAAGGGAGGAATTTAAGCTTTATATTTTTTCATTAAATTGAGTTAAATAGTTGTTTAATAATTATTTGTTTCTTGACTTGAATGCTTATTATTTTATGCTAAAATCTATAATATAAAACTAGACAGTTTTACCTCTGCAAGAATGTGTGCACTTAGATATACAGAGGCAAAGCTATTTATTATTTTCTGTCTTATACTAAGCTTCTCTAAATAAGTGTATATTTTGTTCCTTCATGTTGCAACAAAACAGTTTCTGACACACTGACTGGCTCAATTACGAAAGGGATTGTTTGACTAATACATTCTGATTGTAGAAAGTCATTGAGGGAAGTCGGTCAGGAACTCAAGCAAAAATAGACATAGGAACCATGGAGGAATGCTCATTTCTGTTTTGCTCCTCACAATTTGCTCAGGATGTTTCCTTATATAAACAAGGTTCACATTCCTCGCTATGACACAACTCACAGTGGATTTGTCCCTCCCACATCAATCACATATCAATAAAATGCATGCACAGACTTGCCCACAAGGCCAGTCTGATGGATGCGATTTCTCAAGTAACGTTTCCTCTGACCAGGTGTCTCTTGTGATTTTGTGATGTTAACAAAAACTACAATGATGTTGACAAAAACACTGTACCTGATGTTGAGTTTATAGTTATAAATCTAATCATAAAGTATAGTTGCACCCCTAAGAAAATCAAATATTTTGAATTTGGATTCTATGGATAGTAATGTTACACTTGTGTATATTGTGCACCTCTAGGAGGGAGAGAGAAAACACTTACATGTTCCAATACCATTAGTAAATCACCACATAAGTGGGATTCTTATCCATCAGGACCACAAAACAAGAAATTAAGAGCCTTGTTTCTCCTTGCAGCCCTGAACACGGACAGAACTGGGGATTATAAACATAAAATTTAAAAATACTTTGTTGCTCAGTTACAATTAGTCACCACTCAGGATTTGGGGAGTAGTTTCTTTCCTTATGTGTTCCATCACTGTCAACAGACATAGAATGTTTTTTTTACCAGTTAGACACATTTGTTGTTGTTGTTGTTAGGTACATCCCTAACTATGTGTCATAAGAGATTATGTCTATACGTCTAAAGAGGAGGTTAATCAGTCACTTGAAATTTCTTCATCACCCAAACATTGGAACTTGAACTTTGTTTCAACCTACACGTAATATGGGGTCTAAAGTCAAAGTGACAGTACTTAGCCCAAGTTGCTTCAGTATTCTCCTTTTAGTAATAGTAAAAGCATTTATCTGCAGAAAAACCAAGTCAATGAGGCGTGAAAATGCAAAGAAACAAAACCTTTAATTTGAACATCTTAATACTCTGGCATAGCAGTGATCTACAGGAAGAAATGTATGTTATCAAACACCTATTTCAGGTTACATGAAAAAGAGAAAAATCAAAGGGGACGAAAAGATGAACATCAGTATTGGTGAAGAAGAATGTGTAATCAGAATGTATTGTATGGAATTTCTTTTAAAGTAATGTTGCTGACCTTGAATAGGAAGAAAGCTCCTTTCTCAACACCTATGTATGACTGTTCACAACCACATGTAAACCCAAGTTCTGGACAGCCATTACGGTCCTCTGGCCTCTAAAGGTAACTGCATTCACATGGGTAAGCATACAGGCAATGTGTATTCACAATGCAAATACAATCAATTAAATATATGTATTTTTATATTAAGAATTAAATGGTAGGAAAGAGAGTTAAATGAGCATAATTGTGGAACTTGCACTATGGTGATGAAGGGTACACAATAAATATGAATAAAATGTCCATATTTTTATTTAAGAAAATGATGACAGCAGTAGTAATTAAGAAATTTAACTTGAACTCAGGGTTTTCTAATTGTAAAAGTTAATGGAACATGATTATGTGTAGCTAGAAACTAAATAGTACCCAAGTTCATTAAAGAAACACTACATAGCTAAAATTACTTCTTGACTCTAACACCGTGAGATACCTCACTCTTATAAAAAGACAGATCATCCATGAAATAAAGCAAAACAGGAAAAGCTGGAGTTAAAGAATATCATAAATCAAATGGATACAAAAGATGTCTTCATTACATTCAATTCAAACACGAAGGAATGTACATTCTTCTCAGTAGCCCATGGAGCTTCCTCCAAAACTGACCACATATTAGGAGTCAGATCATCAGATAGAAGTCTATCAGCAGATAGAAGAAAATTGACATAGCATGCTGCTTGCTATCTGATAACTATGGATTAAAGCTGTAGATCAAAGAGAAATAGAAAATCAAGAAAATACACAAATCAATGGACGTTGAATAACTCTCTGCTGAATGACAATTGGGTCAACACATAAAAAAGGAGGAAATTAAAAACTTTTAATGCCATTTGTGGTTGTGCATGCCAGTAAGATCTGCTAAAGGTGGCAGAGGGAGGAGAATCATAAGTTCAAAGCCAGAATGCACTGCACACCTTAAAAAAAATACTTTTAAGAATTGATTGATAATAAAATCACAAGACAACACACACAAAACTAAAGGATATGAAGAAATTCAAAGCACTAACTACCCAAAATAAAAAAAAAACACCATCCCCAGCAAAATGCCAGAGATCTCATGTTAATAACAACACACTTGATATCCCTACAGGGGGAAAAAAAACAATAGATATGGAAAGAGAGAGATAGAGAGAGAGAGAGAATTGGGCCAAAATCAATGCAGCAAAAGAATCGGATGAAGTTCTAATTGTAAATTATTTACCAAGTAAAATCATGATGAAATAAATGATTTAGACAGACTAGTAACTCCTAGTTAAATAAGAGTAACTAAAAATATTACAACCAAAAATTCTAGGTCCAGAGGTATTCACTTCAAAATTCTTATCAAATCTACAAAGAATATGTACCTCAAATTATTCTGAAAAATAGAAAATTCAGAAATTTTTTATTCCTTTATATTGAGATACTATTATATGTTGCCAAACCTATACATAGATCTCACAAAAAATAGAAAAGAATTTTGTACCAATATCCCTTATCCAGCATAGATGAAAGTTCACAATAAAATACATGCAAACTCAATTTAAAAACGCATCCAAAGATTATCCAAAATGATTACATAAGCTTTGTCCCTGAGGAGCAGTGTTGCTTTGACACATGTAAATAGAGAAATATAATCCACTTATATAAATAAACTGAAAGACAGTAAGTCAATAGTCAATATTTCCACTATAACAAGACACTGATGTATATATTTTTCATATCTATTCCATATCATATTTGATATCTTAGAAATGGAAATGAAACAGCTGACAAAGATGAAGTGGATAAAATAAGAAATGAATAAGTAAAAATATAAATAGTATTTTAAAGAGATAAACAAGATACTGGAATAGAAGGATTAAATGGAGAGAGAAATGAAAGGGCAGGATGAAGAAGAGAAAAGAAAAATTAGCATAAAATGTCTTCTGAGAATGTGTTGAATGCAAAATTATATCTAACCAAGAAGTTATTTGAAATTGACTCATGGTGGGGGGGAAAACAATCTTTTTTCCTCAAATCCCTGGCACTAGATATAGCAAATACAACCAAGGGCAGGCCCAATGCTAAGGATTAGTTGGTAAACACAAAATTGTCACAATGGTTTTTATAGACGTATTTTTTGTTTTTGTTTTGATTTTCTTGATTAAAGATAAGAGAGAGAGCAAGAGAAGAGAATGTGAGGTTTGGTGTGAACAGAAGTAGGGGCGATCTGGTAGTAACTGATAGAGCAGAACAAATGTCATCAAAATACATGACATGAAAAAATAATTTTAAAATACAGATTTCACTAGCTTAAACATGTATGAACCTACCTACATATTAAATAATCTCAATTAAATCAAAATCTAATGGGAATGCAATTTTGCAAATGAAGAAATGATTGCCAGGTAACACAATTAAACACGTTGGATAAAACAATGCACAATTAGCAATAAAATTGAAACAAATATATCAGCATACTTATCAATGTTTTGTAATTATAGTGATGTATACAGAAGGAGGTTTTTGACCACTCTATTTTACATTACTTCAGTGACTAAAGTTAACTTTCTGGAAATTCAAAGTAATAAAATATGAAGCTACTTTGATTTCTACTTTGAATCATGCTTTTTTATAATTATTTGTGATGGTTTCACTATAATTTCCTAGATCTTCTTGAACCTCCATACAGGTAGGCATTTTCTTTTCACAATGAGACAGGTACTAAATATATCTCCTACTCTTGCAATCATAGCTCAATTGCCACCGTGAACTCCAGAAAGCACTGCAATCACACAGACGATTAAAAACTGTTTATAGGGCAAAAGCTCAAGTTGACTTGGATGTCAGATTACATGAAGGCTAAAACTAAAATTGAAAAAGAAAAATGAATTTGGGCTATAATTTCATAACTGATAGGAAAGATTCTTCTCACAGAAAAGTAGTTTAGATCAAATAGCTAATTTTCCCAATGGACTCTGTAAAAATGTTCTGTAAAATCTTTAAAGAACTAAAATACTAAGTGATTATGCTTACAGCTTTAAAAACACACTGTAATAAGTTATCATTTTGGATTTTCTGCAGATAAATTTTATGCAATACAGTGTAGCCAATCAACCAATGTAAAACATGATAAACTTAATATTAATTCTGTTAGGACCTGTGGACAATACATATGGAATTTTATAGACTAATTTTTTCTTCATTTTACTAGATAGAGTACTTTGTTCCAAACTTTGCAGCAAGAAAATTCACAGATTCTGGCTTCCAAGAAAATATATATTTAGAAAAATATAGAATATACACATAAATAAAACCTATTGTTTTTGAATATCCCATTAGATATTATGTATATTTCATTTTTGTAAATCACAATACTTGCATTAAAATAGTACTTCATTTTTTAGAGTAAAGTGAAATGTGTGAAATTTTGTAGCTGTCACAATAGAATGAAGCTGGTGGTGTCAGAGTACCATATGTGACTACAGTTTTGTATCACTAAATATGGTGAAAAAAATTCAAGTCCACTTGCAATGAGACAAATTGATATCACAGACCATGAAACACATCAGGACATACAAATCTTGCTTTTTTTTTTTTGGATTCATAGTAGCATCTTCATCAAGAAATGGTGGGTGATGACCCTCAGTATATGTGTCACTAGACATGAATGATGATATATTTGACTTAATGAGTTTTGTAACCCTAATCGAAATGGAATGCAGTTATAGTTTAAATGATAAGCTGAAAATATCAGCAATTTATTGCTAAAATTCTTGTGAGAGTTAAAATACACAATGATGATTGTGTTCATAAAATTGTCTCACATATCCTATCATTTTCATCATTTTAAATGAAAAATATGGTTTTATTATGTGTTTGTATAGATTTATGAAGGTGAGTTAGAACAATATTATATGAAAAAAAAGAATGCTTGATTTTAGTTGAGTTTAATGATCTTAGAATGAATTAGTTAAAGATATTATAATGAATATCTTTCCCTGGAGTCCCGCAGAGGTTTATGTTTGTCTCCTTAATATTAAGTATTAATAATAGCCTTACATGCCCAGCACCTGGCATCAGTGAAAGAAATAGCAATGCATGGAACGGCACTGTGAAAATGATGAAGCAATCCTATACAAATGAGATGAGAATGTGACTACATCATTTTCTTTTTCTTGCTGAGAGTGTTATTTTCTGCCAGTTCTGAAGACCATTACTGCTATAAAAGGACAGCCCTGTGGCTTCTGTGAATCTACTGAGGATCTCATGTTCCCTGAAACCTGCAAATCCTTAAAACCAGTGTGGAAAAATCTTCTAACATGTAGAAAGTCAGCAACTCCCCAGGCTACAACATGAACTCTAGAAAACAGCTCTTGTTATACTATCAATTCCCACATTTTTTGAGTCTGAAAGTTACTTCAAGTATTTACAGAATTCTGGAGATGGAAATCACAGGGCTAAAGACCTGAAGGCTAAGATAAAATTTACAAAGCCAGCTTTAGCAAGTACTGAGATTCAGGCAGGTTTCTTGATTTCCAAGTGAATGCATTTTTTTTTTTGTTTTTTCTGTTTTCCAATTTTGGTGTGTTACCTTTAGTAGCCAAGTTTAAAATTTCTTATCCAATTTTAGTATATAGTTCCTTCAGAGAAAGAGTCTTAGATATAATTCTCACAGATAAGCTACACATGATAAATAAATTAAGTGGAAAATCTGTGTTTTGCTGCGGGAGATTTTGGATTTAGGGTAAAACCTCAATTGGAAGAATGACAGGTTAATACTTTGCCGGCAATATTTAGCTAGATTTCCACACATCTTCCTTGTTTTACAGTAGCTCCTTGGAACTAAGGTTTTATACTGTTACTGGTACTACAAAGCAGAGACACAATTTGTCCGCATAGAGAGGGTGATAGGGGCAATGGCCATATCCTTTCCACATACTTCTCTGAGCATTTCATAATAACAAAAAACTGCAAATGAAACATTTCAGTGTTTTAATTAATTATTAGTGGATCAAATGGCTATGAGCAAAAGACCAAATTAAATTTGGTGTGGAAGCATCGCCAAATAATCCAATTGAAAAACCATTATTGTAATACATAAGCCTTTAACAATCGCTTTGATACTATGTCTACCATCATTTCTAGTAAGTAAGTAGTTTGTTCAGGAACAGATTTTATCACGAGTTTGAAGTTTCAAGCTGCATAAATTGAGAACGATTCTGTTTAGAGGTGCTCTAGTACATTAATTTCAGAGATTAGATATTTCAGTTGTAAACTGAAGTTTAAAAGAGAATGAAAAATAACTCACCATAAATATATCACTCTCCCCTCCTTGCCTGTCCTCTTCGTTCCTCCAATGTTGTGTGATATAATATTGCCATTATTCTTAAATTCAGTAGAGTTTTCTGGGAATATTTAATTTTTAGACTTTGGGTTCATAATTCTCTACTCTCAATGAAGTCACTTATAAATGGGTGATACATTTCATTACATATCCAGTTCAATATTGTAACTTGTATTTGGAAAAGTACTGTAGAATTAGGACATGAGAACACTTCTTTCTAAAGATTACAATTTACAAACTTAATTCTGATTAGAATTAATGAAGACATTTATGCATTTTTTAACAAATCTTAAAACTACTATATTTCATTTAAAAATAACTGCAGCTCTGTGTAGTAGTAGGAGCGGCGGCGGGGCTGCATCCCCAGCACCCCGGCTGCCTGCTCGGCTAGCTTATGCCCTGAAATAACAACACACAAACTGTATTCATTTAATCACTGCTTGGCCCTTTAGCTCTAGCCCTTACTGGCTAATTCTGATATCCCAATCAACCCATCTCTAATAATCTGTGAGAACCGGTCTTACTGGGAAGATTCTAGCCTAGTCCATCCTGGGTCGAGCTTCATGGCATGTGTCTGCCTGGGAGCTGGGCATGGCGTCTCTCTCAGGCGTCTCATCCTCTGTGAAAACAAAATAAGAAACTCCTTTCCAAAGTATCATATCCTTAGATCCAAAATCAAAATATCTATGTTGGATTAGTTCAGCAGTATTTATAAATAAATATCTTTTAGCACCTGTTGCTCCTTCCTCAGCATTCAAATAATTCAAAGAGAGCATAATAGCATACAGTATGAAGATTCTCTGTGTATTTTCCATCTTTGTGCAGCTTTGTTTTAACCTCTATTTCGTTTATTTTTACTTTTAACTTTTTGCTTTTTGAGACAGGTTCTCTGTATCTTTGACCTGAAGTAACTCTGTAGACCAGGCTGTCTTTGAACTCTCAGAGATCCACCTGTCTCTGCCTCCCAGGCATTGGGATTAAAGGCGTGTGCTACCACACCTTGAAGTCACAGAGGTCTATCTCCCTCTGTCTACCAAGTGTTGGGATTAAAGGTGTGTACCACACACAACAACTCTCTTCCTTTTTTTTTGTTACTTTAAGAACTTTAAATTTTAGTCTGCATATATTTTTAACACACTGTAAACCATTTAAAAATTTTCTTGGTTTTTGAATCTCTCTTTACTGTATATCTCTCTTTTTCTGACCACATGAGTCTTTAATTTACCAAGCAATATCAGTAGGATTAAAGGCGTGGCTTTGTCAGCTAGATACAGTCCATTCCTTAGCTTTCCAGCCTCAAGGCTGAGGTACTGGCTGTAGCCAGCAAGCGAGCTTTAGCAGCCTGTGCTTGCAAACCCCACAAACTGCCTGCGTAAAAGAGTCAGAGTTTGTCCTGGCAGGACAGCCCAGAAAGCCGGCATTTTTAAACAGTGCACCTTTTTTCCTGCTATGGCTGAAAACCGAAAAGCATGCTTTCAGCTTTTCGTCAACACCGTTTAAGTGTTTCGTGGCAGGACCTCTTAATGAGCTGCAGACTTTGCAGCTAAAGCTGAGTCGGGAAGCTCTCTTAGATGAGAGCGCATGCTTGCCTCTAACAAGCAGAGCAGACCCGAGAACATAGCGAGTCTAGTTGCCATCAAACAAATCGTAGCACTTTACTCCAAATGCTCTATTCAAAAGCTCTGTCTCCCGCAGGAGCCAGAGATCGCAATGGCGGCACAGCCCCAGGAAGTCGCGCTTTAAAATGACACAGTGTTTTTTCTGCTGCTGTTGCCAAATCAGGAAATCTCTCTACAGCATGCCACCAACAAACAGCAAAAATCTGTGTTAAGCTCTCGCTCCCTTATTTTTAAGTCTTCTCAGGTTTTTTAAGTGGGTTTAGCCCACCATGTCGGGCGCCAACTGAAGGCGTAAGTCATAAACAATGCCACACCAGTTTGGAATTATGATTAATAGGGTGGTATTTATTTAAAAGGGAAAAAACTTACAGATCACTGTCAGCCCTCTGTGCAACCAGGAAGTGAGTCTAGTCGCCAGTGGAACAGGAAGTGAAGATAGAGAGGAGAGGGAAGTGGCAGCTTTTTTAAAGGGAGAGAGACCATGCCCCAATGGGCTGGTATCTCAGCGGTGATAGGCTGGAGGAGTGGGAGGACCTCCCGTAACAGCTCTGGATTACTAGTTTCTAGAAAAAAACTATTCATTATAATACTTTGTTCCACATATAACACTTCATAGTGTTTTACAAATCATATATTATGCTATAGTTTCCTTAAATAAGATACGGATTTAAATTTTTGATATTCAGAATTAATATAATGGCATTAAATTGGAGTCATTTTAATTAACTTTGAGTGAAAAACTGGATAGTTACTTGTTGCTTTATAGATACATGTTAATATGGAATTGCTTTATTTTAGTGTTTTTGTCTCCATCACTAAAAATAGAGTATGGCTATTCTTGTTGTATGGTCTGTAAAACAACTCTTGCAGCAAAGAATTTTGCTAATAATGATGGATTTTGTTGACCATGAAAGCTGGCATTCGACTATGATGTTACTAAGCAACCATTTACAGTGAGAAAATATGGATGCTTGCACAAGGGTTGACTGCCCAATTTTCCATCATGCACAAAGGAGGTACATATGATATCCTATCCCTTTTTTAGGAACTAAAACCTCTCAGTGTTTGCTTGAGGAGGAAGTGTCATGTTTTCTGATAGTGAAGATACAAACAGACTGATTAGGAGGATCTCAGAAAGAGAGAGGATGATGCCTTTGTTAGGGCTTTTATTGCTGTGAAGAAACACCATGGCCATGACAACTGTTAAAAGGAAAACATTTAATGTTGGAGACTTACAATTTCTGAGTTCAGTCCATTATAATGATGGCAGGAAACATGGTAGATTGCAGGCAGTTATGAGGCTGGAGAAAGAGCTGAGAGTTCTTCATCTTGATCTGAAAGCAAATAGACGTGAACTGTGTTATTGGGTGTAACTTGAGCTTACAAAAGTGCAAAGCCCACCACCACAGTGACACACTTCTTCTAACAAGGCCATGACTACTCCAACAAAGTCACTTCTCCTAATAGTGCCACTCTTAATGGATCTATAGGGGCCATTTTTATTCAGACCATCACATTAAACTCCTTACCCCCATAGGCCTGTAGCCATATTGAATGAATAACAGTATTCTGTTTAACTTGAAAACTTTCCATCCAGATTCTGTCACAGTCTCAACACTGTTTAAATGTCCTAAGTTCAAAGTCTCTTCTGAGACTTATGCCAATCTTTTAACTGCAACCCCCTGAAAAAAATCAAAATAAAAAGGAAGATCACATACTTCCAGCATACAGTGGCACAGGATATACATTACCATTTAAAGGGAAGAAAGAGACCATACTGAGGAAAGAGTGGACAGGACCAAAAACCATCTGGGCAAGCTCCAAACTCTGTATATATATGTCTGATGTTGAGATGCTCTTCAGATATTCAACTTCCTTCAGTTTTATTGACTATAACACACTTCTTTCTCTTTGACTGTTTCCATTCTGATGTGGGAGTCCCCTTTGTTTGCTGTGATTACCATTAATGTTTAAAGAAACTACCTTGGCCTGTTGATAGTACAGAACTTAGGTAGGCAGGGAGACCTGGACTGAACACAGGGAGAATGAAGGTCAGATTCAGGGAGATGCTATGGAGCTGAATCTTTGCCGGTAAACCATCACCACATGGCGATATACAGATTTATTAATTAAATTATTGATTGTTTATAGATTAAATTAAGATATAAGAGTTAGCCAATAAGAAGCTAGAGCTAATGGACCAAACAGTGATTTAATTAATACAGTTTCTATGTGGTTATATCGAGTCTAAGGTAGCCAGGCCGCCAGGAACCAAACAAGCAGCTCCCTACAACACAATTTCCTGTTAGAAGATTTCTATGATAAGTATTCCTGGACCCTGGCATCCCCAATGTCTGGGAATCTTCAAGGTAAAACGTTTACTTTTCAGCTTCATTCAATGGTCATTATAGGCCTCCACGTAGGAACACCCCTGATACATGTCTGGACTCAACAGCTTTCCTTAGTCACAGAAAGAGATTCCATTATCTCTTTCTTGTACACTTAACACTGAATCCAGAAATATGTAGATCAAACTGCCAATTTCTGTATTGTGAAACTGGAAATGGACCTCTCTCACCAAGTACATTTTCCCTGGTTTCTTCATTTCATTTGTTTTCATCCTTGTCTAAGTTTGGCATCCTGGAACTGACTCTCTAGACCACACTGGCCTCAAACGCAGAGATCTACTTGACCCTGCCTTCCAAATGCATGATGAATCCACAAGGCACCATGCCCAGCCCTAGGCTTTCTTTAATTCCTTTTCATACATTGAAAGCTCAACAGGTGAAGTCTTACCCTTAGTCAACACTGACTTTATTTCACTTAGGATGATTTTTTTCATTAAACTTTTTTCCTAGTGCTTCTTCTCTCCTCAAACTATATATTTTGTACTTTTTCCTGTTTATCTGGCTACTTTTCATGGTCGATATGCATAAGTGACTACTGATAACCATATGACATTGTCAACATTAGACAGTTTTAGAATCTTTTTTGCTTAGCCATGGTGGTGGTGGTGCACACCTTTAATTCCAGCACTTAGGGAGGCAGAGGAGGGAGCATCTCTGTGAGTTTGTGGCCAGCCTTGTCTACAAGAGCTCCAGAACAGGCTTCTAAGCTATAACATGAAGCAAAAACACAAACAAAAACAAAACCAAATAAATGATAAAATCTCTTTTGCCCAAGCTGCTAATATATAATTCTTCAAACCTTAGGCAGAGTTTTTGCACAAGGGAAGAAAGCAGTCATTTTTCTCCAATATATTACAAGAATGGTATCTAGGCTGCATAGTAATATTCTTTTCCTCGGAAACATGTTCAGTCAGCCCCCTCAGTTCTACTCACCCTCAATACCAGTACTGTTTATGCTCCTACTAGAATGACTCATTAATTGCTTTCCTAGTAAAAAGATGAAGTGTTCCATAATCGTCCAAACAAAAACATAATCTGACCTATCATAGAAATACAGAAGATTTTGGTAACCACTTCCTTTTTAATATTGCTGTTTTTAACTCTGGAGTTTTAAAGTGCTACTTTACATGTCTATGACTTTATGCTCAGACTATGCACTATAAAAATAACCTGAGCCATATAGGATTTTTAACTGCAGGTTAAAGTTGACATAACACACACACACACACACACGCACGCACGCACGCACACACACACACACACACACACACACACATCATATAGCTAATTAGAAAACCTACTAGTTTTCTAGTAATATATTAAGTATAATTTCATTCAAAGCCTCTACAGGACTGCTGCCAATTTTAGTTGAAAAGAAACACATTGTGAAACATATAATTACTTATTTTAACATATTTATATACACACTGTTTACTGAGTAGAGACTATATAAAATAATAAAGTTCCAAACAAACAATTGTGCCAAAGTTCTATGATAATGTTAATTATTATTAAGTATTCAAATTATTTTTACAAATAAAATTGTTTGCTATATCAAAAAAGAAAAATGAGCCGGGCGGTGGTGGCGCACGCCTTTAATCCCAGCACTCGGGAGGCAGAGGCAGGCGGATCTCTGTGAGTTTGAGGCCAGCCTGGTCTACAAGAGCTAGTTCCAGGACAGGAACCAAAAGCTACGGAGAAACCCTGTCTCGAAAAATTAAAAAAAAAAAAAAGAAACAAAAAAGAAAAATGACAAACAAGTTTAGGAGCTATATTGTTCTACATTCTATTTCAATATATCATAGTTTCCCACTTGTTTTTTGTGTATCTTGTCAAGTATTTTCAAAGAGAAATTTAATATCCAACTTTTCCTTGTCTCTGTCTATATTAATAATGTAGAGGAAACAGAAGGTCAGCGAATGGCTAGATAAAATGTCCTACAAAATAAAGATTTTAGAGATTGTTAAAAATTCAAATAAACAGAGTGATATATTACATGCAAATTAAGTTGTATATTAGGAACTTAGCAGCTTTAATGTAATATATTACTTAAATTATGTCTGGGCAGTTTATGCAAAGTGTTGTCAAATTCAAATCAATATTTCTCAAAAATTAAATATATAAAATAAATCATACATGCAAGTACACAATATAATTTTTCAACAAATAAATGCTCTCAATGGTGAATATTTTAATTACTTTGAAATATTCATACTGCTATACACTATTTTCATTGTAAATTAATTAAAATGTTTGAAAAAACTTGTAAATAGTAATAAATTCTCATGATAAAATACCCAAGCACATATAATGGTAAAAATTAACTGGTTTCAAACCATGCTGTTCACTTTTTTATATGATTTTATTAAAATCATAATGCAAAGATATATTTGTCAAAATCACCTGAGTTTCTTGAAAGCCAATACAGATCATCTCATAAAATATTGAATAAAATATAATTAAACTAAAAAACTGATTTCCTAATAAAAGAGCCAACATAGAATGCTTAGAATGTTTTTTTATGTTGCTGTAAAACAAGTCAGCAATAATTGATAGCTGTACAATAATGCTCCTGTTATCACCTTATAAGTCATGGGTTAAAGCACAGGGTAACTAAATCCTCTGCATAACCTCCCTTCACGGTGATGTGAATCAGAAAGCCAAAGATATATTATTAACTCTGAAAATGGATCTGTTTTCCACACTTACTAGATTTTTAGAAGATTCCAGTTCATGAGTTATAAAGGAACATTTTTTTACTCAAGATCCATTGCAACTCTAGCAGATTTCCTCAGATTTCCTACATATGAATTTTATAATTTCGCAGTTCCAGTCTTCAAATCTTATAGGAACAGATCATAAGAGTGACTAATTTGGTCTTAAATAATACAACCTAATCAAGCTGCAGAAATTTTAATCATATTCCACAAGTCATGCACAATCAGGTTGTACATTGTAGGAAAGGAATCTTACAAAGCACCTTTGCATTCTCTTCTGTTTAGTAACCAGTTATATAGGCTAATGATAATACATAGAGATTATTACTCAACTCTAGGGGAGTATAATATACAAAAATTTAGAATGTGTTTTCTCAAATTATTGTAAAACTTGATGATCTTTGAAATAAATTTAACAGAATATTTTAATAGACTTTTTATGTATTTTATATTTCTTTTAGCAAATAAATATCAAGCTATTATCTGAAAAAAACTTGAATTTGCTACACCAAATCAGAAACTACACACAAACACACATTTTATATAAGTTATTATCACTTAAAAACTGATGCAAGCTGGAAATTGTAGTTATATAAAGGTAAAATATAAAGCTAGCCGGGTGGCAGGAAGTGGCCCGCCACTCCTCATTACTAGAAGGGCAAGCAATCCAGGTTATGAATCTCTAAACCTAAACTAGAATAATAGTCATGACTCACTTAAAAATTAAATCTGTCTTTGGAGTTGGACAATGGCTCTGCCTCTGTTAAAACAAAAATTCAGAGTTTCTGTCTCATGCCAGAAGCCATGGTATTGCACTGAAAAAGAAAGAATTTAGAAAAAGAATTACTTTTCTTCATACCTATTTTTGTCTCTATTGTACCTTTCATTGAATACAGTCTGTATAAATAACATTTAAGTTTTCCACAATGAACAATAAATTTTTCTACAGTAATCTTTGAAGTTTCCAGGAAGAAGATTGGGTCCCACAACAACAACAACAACAACAACAACTCCACCTAATTACAATGATGTCATGATCCTGATAACGTTAATATAAGACCTGTTTTGGGTACCAGCTTCTCAAGATGGTTCCAACTTGGTTTGCTGAAATAGTGACTTTTTTACAATGCTCTGGTCATCTTAAGTTTTATTGAATATGTTCCTATTTTCCTCTATAATATTTTTATACCTAGGCAAAGTTATTTTGTCATATCCTATGCATACACGTTTCTACCTCTACTTAGGTTCAATATGCATTTCTACCTCTGATCAAGATATTTATATATTGTTTACATTTTTAGGTTATTGTCCTCATTTGTTGCACAATTGTTTAAAGATTGTTTAATATTCTAATATGAAGTCTTAGTCTTTAAGTTATATAGGTATTAAGAATTATAGGTCAACAGTCATCCATGTTTGTCATACTTATAATTAGACTAATCAGGTTCTTTAGATATGTAGAGATTGTATTCTACATAGATAAGTAATCTGCAACCATTTCAAAGAGCTGTCGAAATGGCATCTGAATAACTTAGAGTTCTCTTGGCAGGAGACACAATTGCTTCTGACAGCACCAATCTATTCCTGAGAGAATGTTGAGCACTGAAGATACTCCACTGGGAGCTTGTTTTCTTCTTGACAAAACTGGCCTTTGGGCAATAAACTGCCCATGCATCAACCAATGACACAATACATGATGTCCAGACAGGACAAGCAGGATACAAGAAAAAAGACTGTCAAATCTTGCCAAGACAAGGAAAGACAGTTTTGAAAAATTTACTGCCTCTGAAAATGGTCTGTCAGTTACTCTAGGCTTTTGCCAAAGTTGGTTGCTCCAATGTTGCAAATTAGACTTTGGGTGCTTGCCCAGGTAGCCAGTTGTCTCTGTCATTTGTTGTACATTTTAGAAGTTGCTTGATTGCACTTCTTGCTTACTCTAGTTATAGTATTTCCCTTCTCAGGTCTTCTATGGGGTTGAAAACTAGGGAGTTGTAGTTACTTTTCTCTCATGTCTTGGCCAAGTTATTTATAATACAGGCAAACTCCTTATGCGAGAATAATTATTGAAGCATCCATCGCATGTTTTTTTTTGCTTGATATTGATTATTCTGGTTGTAATTCTAATTTATATACTAGATATTTTCTTTTATTGTATATAATTTTGTATTAGGATTAGAACTCTCTTATTTAAACAAAAGGGGGAGGTGCTGTTGGAATTCCTACAGCCAGTAGTCTTTATGTTATCCACCCACTTTGGCATGGCCTCTTATACTATAAATGCTGATGTAAAGTATGCATTCCCTCTCTCTTCTGGCTGTGGTATTCAGTTGCTGTTCCCTGTTGTTTTTTTTTTTTTCTGTTTTGTCACTTTTATTTTGAGGTTTTTATGAGAAGTTGTTACACTACCAGACAGGCATCAGCTTTATTCCTGAACTTTCATCTACTGTGAATAAATTAATAGATTTATTAATTTTTTATTATTATTTTTGTTTATTTTTTTAATTGTTGAAAAAAATTTCCGCCTCCTCCCCATTTCCCATTTCCCTTCCCCTCCTCCCACACATCGCCCTTCCCCCCACTCCCCTCCACCCTTCGCCTCCTCCCCACTCCATTCCTCCTCCCTCTGGAGAATGAAGAGCAGTCCAGATTCCCTGCCCTGCGGGAAGTTCAAGGTCCTCCCACTTCTATCCAGGTCCAGGAGGGTGAGCATCCAAACAGGCTAGGCTCCCACAAAGCCAGTTCATGTATTTGGATTGAAACCTAGTGCCATTGTCCTTGGCTTCTCATCAGCCTTCATTGTCCGCCATGTTCAGGAAGTCCGGTTTTATCCCATACTTATTCAGTACCAGTCCCCCTGTTCCCTGTTTGAGCAGAGGACTGAGATCTGTAAGTCCACTCCTAAATAAATAACCCTTTATTATACTCAATTCTGAGCTAGTGTGGGTTTCTTTTTAGCATCCATCTTCATCCTTTTATCTTCATGTGTCTGTCTTGAATTCAAATTATAATAATAATTATACTGTTCTACTTGGATTCTTTGAACACCTATGATTATTATTTATTATCATATATGTGTTTACTACTCTAAAGTGACAAGCTAAAATTACAGAACATTATTCAATGGAGCACTAACAGCTTTCCCACAAGATGGATGGTGATGCCTCTCTTAAATTTTCATGATTTTTATAATTTCTTGTTTGTGTATTTCATGAACACATCAAATGTAACAGTTGGACACCTGGGAAATAATGTGGTACTAAATAAGACTATTAAACATGGACAGGAAAGATGACTGAGTTTAAAGAGCATTGACTGCTCTTCCAGAAGTCCTGGATTCAAATCCCAGCAACCACATGATGTCTCACAACCATCTGTAGTGAGGTATGATGCCCTCTTTTGGTATGCAGACAGAAGAGTGTAACACAACAAATAAATAATTCATTTAAAGAAAAAAGAACAGTAAGCATAGATAAACAATGAAAAGAATCATTAAATTTGTGGTTAGTGAATTACAATTGTTACAAAAAATAACGAATAGATAATTAAAACTAAAGTGGTTTTTGCTACAGAGATAAAAATAAATACTTTTGTACTTATAAACCAAAATCTTCATGAAATTTTGACTTCAAATAATGTAGCTTCAAGCAGTGGGATCAGGCCCTGTCCCTGGTACTTGAGCTGGCTTTTAGAAACCTATTCCCCATGTTGGGTTGCCTTGCCCTGTCTTAATGCAGGGGGGAGAAGCTTGGTCCTACTCACCTTTGTTGAAGCCCATGGGAGGCTTGCCCGTTTTTGAAATGAGATGGAGGAAGAGTGGAAATGGTCATAGAAGGGAAAAGGAGGGGCATTGAGAGAGAGGAAAGGAACAGAAGAGAGTAAGGAGGGGAAACTGTCATCAGTATGTAAAATAAATAAACAATTTGATTTATAAATTTTTAAAATGTAATATAAAACATGAAAATCTTAAAGAAATCATTATTCAGATACGCTTTTAATAAAATGGTATCTTCTCTTAAGGTTAAAAGGTGAGAAATTAATGAAACGACTACTCCTAATTTCTATTGGAATCCCATGGCATTTTTATTGTGTTCAAAAATATAAAATATTGTGGGGTACCTAATCTCAGTTGTCAGCATGAAACATCTAGGAAAAAGGAAACTCAGGTGAAAAATTGTCCAGATCACGTTAACCTAATGTTTCGTCTGTGAGGCATTTTGGTTAATTGCTAACTAATATTGGATATCTGAGCCTGCTGTGGGTTGTAACATCACTAGGCTTGTGGACCTTGGCGCCACGAGAAAAAGAGCTGAAAAGAGCAGGGAGCAAGCTAGTAAGCAGTTTTCTGATGTTTCTATTTCAACATACCACTCTCGGTTCTTGCCTTGATTTCCCTGATGATGGGCTATAACAAGTAAGCTATAATAAACCTTTTCCTTCCCCAGTTGCTTTTGGGAAGTATTTTATTGTGATAACAAAAAAATCAATCTAGAAAAGGTTATAACTTTAGAGTCTAAAGCTAAGAATCCTTTGCAAGCTCATTAGCATAAGGTTCCTGTTATAGCTGACTCAATTTTGATGAATTCCTTAAATTGAACCAACAAGAGCAGATTTTATTGCTTAGAAAGAGTAGTGTTACACACATGTGTGTGGGATGCATTTTCGTGTCCTTGCTATTTAGCAAGACTTTGATGAGTCTTAGTGCAGCTGTCAAAGCAAGTGCAATGATGAATAGCTTCTCGACACTGAGGAGGAAGCATCAGGGTCTTTGGGTAATCAGGTAGGCTGGAGATAAATCAGCATTTTCAGAAAACTCTCAGAAACAATGACTTTTATCTGAAGATATTGTTCTATAATGTTAGCAGTTCTGGAACATTCAAGGCATAGATTTGAAAATTTCACAGCAAAATCTGCTTTAGTTATCATACTGATCTATTACAAGTCACCAATTGGTCATTTAAAGAGAGAAATCATATCTTTGGCTTACATTTCAGAACAACTTTTATTTGAATTGTCTATGCCTTTAAAAATCATGATTCCATAGGGAAGAATTATATTCATTCCTAACAGGGTTCTGTGAGGTTAATTTTAAACCTATGAAAAAAGAATTACATGTTACAAAAATGACTCCAAAATAAAATGTACTGTTCTGGTAGTTACTGTCATTGAAGCAGAAAAGTTTAAAAAATGGAATTAAACGACTTCATTGAAATCAATCTTCTTTTTCAAAAATTTACAGAATAATTTGACTTGTAAATATTTATTCTTTTCACCATTTGATTTGGAGATACAGCTAACTGGAGGCAGTTTATATTTCTAAAATCTTTCAGAAGTGATTAAAGAATTGAAGTTCTTTTTAGATTTTATAAGTTACTTGAAATATCAAGAAAGTGCTTACTTCTATCCAAAAATATTCTCCTAACTTTTTTGCTACCTGTGAATAATTTTAGATGCTTCTTATATTTCTGAAAATTTTAATCTCAGTTTTTGAATTTTCAAAATATGAATGAAATTATAATAACAATCAGAAGAAATTACATTATGTGACATAACTTTACCTTATTCATACATTTTATAGCATCAATTATAATGATCTGATGATCATAATACTGAATTATTTTATATTAAAGTATTGTTATTTTTAATATATTTATATAAATGTCTGAACCTAGACACATAGAAAGCATAAATCAATGGTATTTTATTAAAATTCATTAGCAGATACTGATAACAATGTTCATGGTTATAAGTAGTAGTTATTTTTGTTCTAATGAGAAAACGTCATGCCCAAAGACAACTTAAGTGAGGGAGGGTTTATTCTCTTTATGGTTTCAGAGATTTTGAGCCCTTTATGTTGAGGACCAGCAAGGCAGCAGTTGGTAGGCATGGCAGCAAAATCAGAAGTCTGGGAGCATATCCTGAACCTCTATCAGTGACACACTTCCTCCCGCAATGTTGTATCACATTTCAAACCTGTCACCAAGTTGAGACTAAGTGTTCAGACATCTGAGAATTTTTTTTTTTGGTATTCATTCAAACTACCACATTATAATTAAATAATAAATATTTTTAAAAATTTATTTGGGAAATATTTTATTATTTTATATAATTTACAAATAATAAATGCTTTTATCTATTAAATATGTGAAAATGTGTTTAACTTCATTTTTTATTAGGGAACTGGGAGTAAAAACGAAACAAACATGTGCCATTATTGTTTCATTTTGTTTAATTGACAAGCTTTGTCTGTGTAGTCATGGGTATCCTGGAACTCACCAATCTAGCTTCAGGCTATTCAGAGATCATTCTCCCTCTGCCGCATGAGTGCTGGAATTAAAGGCAAATGTCACCATGCCCGAATGTCATATGTCATTTTAAACATGCAGAATGGTCAGTAAAAAATGAGTTTTCTTTGTTGGTATTAGTTCTTTGAAAGTTAGCCACATCTAAATAAACCATCCATGGTCTTAGCAAAGAAACATTGGAAGAAAGAATCTATGTCAACTTACACTCTCAGGGACCAATCCAACAATGAGTGAATTCAGAATAGGAACTCAGGCCAGGTTTTACAATTTTGGGCTGTTTAAAAGTTTAGTCTTTTTAACATATTCAGTTTGTTATGCCCAAATCCCCGAAGTCCCCGCCAAAGCCAACAAGAAGTCCCATATGTAAAAGCAAAGAGACTTTATTTTATGCAAGTTTGCGAACTGGAACTCTCTGCATGTCTAATGTATTAAAATAAATGGAGAGCCCCCAAGCTCAGTTAGAATAGGGTTTTATAGTAGTAAAGGTGAGGGTGAGGTTGTTTTTGAGGTTTAGGACTCCTGATTGGCTGACATTTGTCTAGGGGTGTCCTGGCGAGTGTGTACTGGCAGGATGTTTTATCTAGAGTGGTTGGAACGTTAGGCATTTTCTTTGGATGGTCTGTTTTTCGTTGGTGCTCAGGTAATCTCAGTTTGTGGTTTTTCCTAAAACAGGCACTACTCCAGGGTAAACTATTGAGACCCAGGCTTCTTGTTAAATTTATCATTCCCTGTGGAGGGATACTTTGCTCAGTTTAATTACAGGGGAGAAGATCTTGGTCCTGCCTCAAGTGCTGTGGCAGATTTGTTGACTCACCATGGGAGGCCTCATCCTCTTTGAGGAGTGCCCAAGAACATGGGCAGACTGGGAGGATAGCAGAGAGAGGGAACTGGGATTGGTATGTAAAATAAGAAGGCCTTTACAGGGAAAATAAAAGGTAAAAAAGTTTCTAACCTACCATTTGTCTTATAATTTATTTATCATCTCTCTAAAACTCCAAAGTCTCTACAAAACACAAATTCTCTTTAAAATTTAAAGTGTCTCAACTGTAGATTTCTGTATTCACTGTTAGGATTCCCTCAAATGGATCGAGTCATACAACTGCATTGTATATGAAGCAATTAGGTGAGTCTCTGCAGATTCACTGGTTGTTGGATCAATCACTATGAGCCCCTATCAGCCCAGCTTAGTTGATTCTAGGAGTTTCCTTTTGTTATCCTTGACTTCTCTGGATCTAACAATCCGTTCTCCACGCTTTCTGCAGGATTTCCTGAGCTCTGCCTATTATTTGACTGTGGATCTGTATCTGTTTCCATCAATTGCTGGATGACGCCTCTCACGACATCAGGGGTAGGCAACAATATATGAGTTTAGCAGAATATCACTAGGCATCATCATATTGACCTTTTCATCCTCCAGTATTGTTTGGTTCTACATTAGGTCTCTGGGTCACCCTGGATCCTGGTGCTCCAGTGCCAGAGGTGAACTCATTCTCCTGGCATGGATTTGAAGATAAGAGCAGGCATTGGTTGCCATTACTTCATTTTTTAGGCCACCCTTATCCCAACACATTCCATAGGTAAGACAGACTGTTGGTAGCAGAAAGAGTCATCAGTAGTTTCACACATGAAAGGGTATCCAGCTATTTAAAGATTAACTATTAATTTGACATCCATGTGATCTTTCTCAGAGAATAGTCATCATGTGTGTAGAGATAAAAGTATTGCAGTAATTAATTAAACTATGATTGATGAAGACTGAATTACTAGAGATGAAATAGTCACCACAGTTTTCCACAAAACGATGATACACTACTAAGATGAAATTCTTATTCCTAAAAAATAGGGGGGTTCCCCCCCGCCCGGAGGGCTCACGGAGCAGCAGCAAGCTCTGGCGGGTCTCCAGCGGAGTGGCGGCAGAGTTCCCATCAGCGGGAAGCCACCGGCAGAATTCCCAATGCACGGTGGTTGTGAGCAGACCCATGGACACAGAAAAGTAGTCCTAAAAGCAGCTGCTAGCCTCGAAGAGAAGGTTGTCGGTCCCCGGGGCGGGCTGGCGGAGCCACCATGCAATAAGCTGCTACAGTTTCCCACCAGCGGAGGGCACGCGGGGCAGGTGGTGGCAGCAGGTAACAGACACATAGACACGAAAGATAGGCATAAAGGTAAAATATTTATTACAGGAAAGAGGGAGGGAGAGAGAGAGAGAGAGAGAGAGAGAAGAGAGAGAGAGAGAGAGAGAGAGAGAGAGAGAGAGAGAGAAAAGAGAGGAGGCAAAGCCGTGTGTACACCTGGAGAGAAAACAGGGAGAGAGAGTGATGATAAGCGGAAGTCAGAGGTAAAAAAGGAGTGGGCATGGCTAGGGCAGGGACTGAAAGAATAACAGAAATGTATCTCTGAAACTCAAAAAATTTAACAGCATTCCTGACTATCTAATATACAACATAATATTAAACCTCTTAAGTATCCTATAAGCCAAAATATAAAATACAAAGAAATGGGATTTAAAGAAGTTGTCTGTAATTCTGTGAAATATTTTGGAAGTCACAAATAAGTGCTTCATTGATTTAAACAAAATGGACCATCAAAACTCTGTGGTTTCTTATCTGAAAGACCATCACAAGGACTAAAATTGAATGGGAGAATAAGTATACACTTGGACCCTTGGTGTGGAACGATAACATTCTGAGGTCCATTTAATGGCTTCTTCTAATTAGTCAGAATTTGGGGCTCAGTTTAAGCCATCGAAAATTATGTCACTAATATATTAATTATAAATAAAAGGGCTACCAGTTAAAAACATATTAAGCAGTCAAAGAAATTAAATCATGAAACAAGGTATGTTGTAGAGAATGCTTAAGATTGTAATGTGTCAGATATATCCCAATTGAATAAAACATAAAACTCAACATTTTAGCTCCCTTAATGTGTATTATTTTGTATAAATAAGTGTATTATAAATGCACACTTGTAATAATAGCCCAGCTATGAAAATCATCATTCCTACACTGATTTTTTTCCTCATGCAATCATATTCATCATGATCCCATTTGACTGACTCCCTTATTTGCATTTTTGTTTACGTGAAAGTGAAGTCAATAGAGTTTGTTTTTTTGTTTCAGTGTTTAAGAGATTTGAAAATTTCGGTATGGGATGTTCTGAGTTCTTTGTAAAAGTAATGGGAGTACATTGACTGCTTATTCCACCTATTCCTCTTGTTTTATGATTATGTATGATGCTGATAAATCTGTGATGACTGAAGCAACTAAGTGTAACTGAACAGCCAAAGGAAATAGATTTTATCATATCCCTCAGGAAAAAAAAAAAAACCTCTGTCAATTTAAATAGAAAA
This sequence comes from Microtus oregoni, assembly GCF_018167655.1. Taxonomy (NCBI): domain Eukaryota; kingdom Metazoa; phylum Chordata; class Mammalia; order Rodentia; family Cricetidae; genus Microtus; species Microtus oregoni. The sequence continues at coordinate 25,635,331 of NW_024543060.1, forward strand.
TTTATTCTTATTGGAAATTTGCATTTTATCTTTGTAATATGTTCTACTATTCATTTTAAATTCATGATATTTGAAGAAAATTCACTTCTTATTTCAAATCTCATATTGAATTGATAAATGTCAAGATGATGGTAAAATCAGTATTTTTATCTCTCTAAAATGATATCTGATACAATAACTTTAATACTACGTTTTGTATATACTTATTTTAAAGTCTCTTCAGCTTATTTCTAGGTATATAAAATTGTTCATCTAAAAGGACATTTATGGTGTAGAACAAGGTCTTTGTAGATACAAACTCCTGTGTCTTGCTCTTGGTGGCTCTTTTCCATTGTTACATTGGAACTATCCTTAGGTACCAGTGAGAGTATCACACAATAGATTTCCAATTTAAATCTGACAGCAATGACAGCAGCCTGCAAGCTGAATATCAGGCAACATGTTCTGCAAAGCCAGTAGTTACAATGTCAAAAACCATCATTGGGTTAGACATAAAGCCTAAAATAGTTGCTAAGTGTATCATGTATTTTGCAAAGTTTTAGTGCCTTTTAGTGCTGGAGTTCATGATACACTAGTAGGGTATAGATTTTCATGTTCATCACATAAATAAGGCTTTTATTCATTTAACTGTTTCATCTAATATTTTTAAATTATATGTAAATATAATAGCATTCTTATAAGAGATACTGTAAGAAAGAGGATATGTATCAAATAAGGATTATAACAAAGTATGTATTATATATTGTAGGAATATATGCTGATAATTGTCATAATATAATTGGGTTAGTTATTGGAGCTTTGCTAATAAATAGGAATCCTCACTCTTTTTATGACAGATCTGCCACATAAAAAATAAGTATTCAAGTAATAACCTTGATTAATATTTTTATAAAGAAAATTATGACACTCTGTATTAATTGAAGAAGCATGAAGACTGATAGTGAGTTTGGACTTTAATAAAAACAATTCAATGGTATTAAATATAATATTTTATAATTTTAATGAGCATGTTATGTTCTCTAATGGGGGCTGGAGAGATGGCTCAGCGGTTAAGAGCATTGCCTGCTCTTCCAAAGGTCCTGAGTTCAATTCCCAGCAACCACATGGTGGCTCACAACCATCTGTAATGAGATCTGGTGCCCTCTTCTGGCCTGCAGGGATACACACAGATATAACATTGTATACATAATAAATAAATAAATAAATATTAAAAAAACATATTTAAGTGTCAGAAAGTGAGTGTATTTGGGGCATAGGATTGTAAAGAAGATTGTGGTACACTTAACTGGATTTAGAACCACCTGGTAAGCAAATCTTTGTAAGAATGTTTCCACAGCAACTAGGCTAATAAAAGAAGATCCACCATGATGTGGACATCACAGTCCCTTGGGCTGGATCCTCAGAGTAAGAAAAGAGGAAAACATGTGAGAAGTCACTGGTGGCTTAGTTTCTCACACCTTGATGGACTACTCACACAAACCATAAAATGAAAGAAACTTTTGCTTCATAAAATCATGTGTTTGGTCACAAAGAGTAATAGCTAACAGGAGGCTATTAAGTTTGAGTGATACCCTCAGTAAACTGCTTTCTAATGTGACTGGTTTCCTTTGAAAGAAAAGCATTTATGAAGATGCTATCCCCAAGCCAATGAGTGAAACCCAGAACATTATGTATGGTCTTAGATATGCTATAATACCCTTTAAAAGGATTTGTTTTCAGAAACTTAATCTTTCTCTCTCTTTTTTTTTTTTTTTTTTTTTAAGAATCCAATCCTCAAAGCTGGGCGGTGGTGATGCACGCCTTTAATCCCAGCACTCGGGAGGCAGAGGCAGGCAAATCTCTGGGAGTTCGAGGCCACTCTGGTCTATAAGAGCTAGTTCCGGGACAGGCACCAAAGCTACAGAAAAACCTTGTCTCAAAAAAAAAAAAAAATCCCACCTTCAGATATTTTGTTATAGCCTCTCTAACAGGTCTAAGCCATGTGTAAAGACTGATAAAAGATCATGCTCAGCACAATTATTTAAAGAAGTAGAATTTTAATTCAAAACATAGTTCACTTAAAAATCCAACTTCCTGTTTGCAGAAAACATGCATGAAAATGAAAATAAATTAATAGAATTTTATATCTAATCTGGAATATTATTATTAGCTGAGCTAGCAATATTAAGAAAAATTTTTGATGAATTATTCCAATGATTTCAATCAAAGGAGAATGCCAAAACGGAATCAGAATGGGCTACTTTTTTTCCTCACAACACTACTGGGCTCTCACATAGCTCCCTTTGTTGACTTAATTGTAGTTCCGATACAATCCATACTTAATGAAAGCAAATGTATATTTCCTTAACTCTCTCTCTCTCTCTCTCTCTCTCTCTCTCTCTCCCTCCCTCCCTCTCTCTCTCTCTCTCCTCATCATTTCCTTCCATTGGAAAAACTGAGGAGTTGACAACCACATGAACATTCCTCTCTGTTCAAAAAATACATTTACTCCTAATATCCTTTTCCTCTGGAAAGAGTTGTGTTTAGAAATTTAAAACCTTTAGAGGGGAATGGAATGCTCACCAACCACTAAACCTCTGATAATCAATAAAGAACTTCGTTGGGAATAAAAGTATCACAGAGGAAACAAAACTAACTGAACAAGAGTCTGTTACATAAAGCACATATGTAACCCCCTCATTACTGTCTCAAATGTGAATTCACACTATGGCTTACCAATCATGCATATTTATAAAGCAAAAGAAGCCAACATAAACACGTATCATTCAGTAATTTGACTAGAACATTTTTCTCAATATGTGAAAATTTTAAGATGTGTTAACTAGAATATCCTCATCAAAAATATCAGCATTGCAGTGAGTGTTCAGTTGTAATGTATAGAAAATGAAAGCAATGTGGGCACACATATCTAGTGAAGATGTTAAGATTTGTACTTCATACAAGTAGCATTTTTACAATCACCATGAAATAATGAATTACTCATTTTGTCTTGATCTTCCAGTTTCTTCACTAAGAAATATCCTTTTGGCATATAAATAAAATTACATCAAAACATTAGACATTTGGACAAATGCAACCAGTGGATGACTTTTTCTTTATAATCGTTTTGGCTTCATGAAAAAAATTTGCTCGTGTGTGTATTTGTGTGTGTGTGTGTTTGTGTGTGTGTGTAGGTATGCATGTATTTATATATGTATATCAGTATACATTAGTATAAGGTACAATTTTTTTTTACTTAAATGAAAACTCAAATGGTTTTGCTAGGCTGAGAAAGTTGTTGAGTTTTTGTAGTTCATTTTTTTTGCAGAATTTTTATTATGAGAATGTATTTAAATCACTGTGATATTTTTATTTAAAGATCAGATAGACAACTTTTGTAACTGAGGGAGGTTCTGAATATTGAACTAGCCCCATTTTCTTTTTGTTCACAGATGTCCTCAAATGTCTGGTTTCAGTCAAAATCTGTGTTTTCTCTTAATTCTATAGATCTTGTAAGCAAAAGCAAAGATCATTAACTCACATTTAAACTCAGAGGTCTGTGCAGTCTCTAATAGTACTCTCTTCACTTGTTTCATTGTGGTAGTTTTATCCAAATTCTGTAGCATTTAAGGGCTTATAAACAGCTTTTACTAAGGTTCATAAGTGTTTAACATTTTAAAGATATGCTTTGCTTGACTATAATGACATGTTTTAATAATGTATTCTAGAACTTCCATGGTTATGCAGTTTGTGTGATCATGCTTGGCAATTGTTAAGATTTTAACAAATTCAAATATGCCCTTGAATAAAATATCCATGAAACAAACATTTTTTTTATAATTAAATTCTTTCAATCATGAAAACTACTTATTTTTATGCTCAGTTTTTGTGACTAGGCACAGTTATACTAGTCAGAAAGATCAAATTAAAAAGGCAATAATAAATTAAGGAACCAGGTGTTAAACTTCTCAGAATAAGAATAACTTACCAAGCCAGGCAGTGGTGGCACATACCATTAATATCAGCACTTGGAAGGTAGAGGCAGGTGGATCTTTGTGAGTTCAAGGCCAGGCTGGAGCACTGGAATGAGCTCCCAAAGCCCAGATGAAGAGCAGAAGGAGGGAGAATATGAGAAAGGAAGTCAGGATCGGGAGGGGTGTCTCCACCCACAGAGACAGTGGGACTGATCTGGTGAGAGCTCACCAAGGCCAGCTGGACAGGGACTGAACGAGCATGTGATCAATCTGGACTCTGAATGTGGCTGAAAATGAGGGCAGACTGAGAAGCCAATGATAATGACACTGGATTTTGATTCTATTGCATGTACTGGATTTTTGGGAGCCTAGTCTGTTTGGATGCACACCTTCCTAGGATGGGGGGGGGGGCTTGGACTTCCCACAAGGCAGGGCACCCTGACTTCTCTTAGGAATGGAGAGCGAGGAGGAGGGGGAAGGGAGGAGTGGGAGAGAAATGGGAGGATGGGAGGAGGTGGGAATTTTAAATAAATAAATTAATTAATTAAAAAAAAAAAGAACAGGAGACAGAAGAGCAGTTCCTGGCTTATAATGAATTCAAAAACTTCGTGGTGCTGCCAGTGAGAGACTCTCTGAAAAAATGACTCCGCAGTTTGTAGGATTCGGTGTGAAATGAAAATGCAAGGTATCTTGTTAAAAAAAGAATAACAAAGTATTAAAACAAATATGGGGGGGGGAAGTAATTTAAAAAAAAAAGAAGAAAGGAACTTAGGAGGGAAACAGCTTCCTAGGCTTTGCTTTATGTTGGAAGCAAAGACAGTTAAAGAAGATAAAAAAACATTCCCTATATGTATGAATTCTAAGAATAAATTCTAAAAATAAAGGGAAACCTTATTTTAAAAAGCTTATGTTAATTCTAATTGCAATGCTTATGTGAGTGCAGTATCAATTGTGAAAAAGAGACATCATTAGAGACACTTGACCCAGATAAAAGAAGTAATAAACAAAAGCATTTCAGCAGAAAGCCATTGGCTTTCATGTCTAAAGACTACATTAGAAATTTAGATTTATGTAACTTGTAAAATTGTTTCTGTCTATATATAAAACAAATCTAGAAATGAGAGTAAGAAAATGTTCTTTAAGGAATATTTCATATTAAAATTGTCATTAAAGATAAATCCCAAATGAAGACAATTGAAATTCTTAGAAGTATGTTGTTGTAGACTATTATTTTATGGTGTAGTACTTTTGTTTATTTTGTAGAACATTTGTCTAATGATAGAAAGATGTGTTGCTTTTTATTATGCTGTATTTAACTCTGTGAAGCTTCAATTCTTCACCTAGCTAAAACACCTGATAGTTTAATAAGGAGCTAAATGGTCAATAGCAAGGCAAGAGAAAGAATAGGCAGGGCTATCAGGTGGGGAGAATAAATGGGAGGAGAAATCTAAGATGGAGAGAGGGAAGGACAGGGCAGGCTAACCAAAACCAAGGTCACCCATGGAGTAAGAGAAAGGTAAAAGCCCAAAGGCAAACGGTAGATGGGGTAGATGGGATAATTTCAGATAAGAAAAGCTGACAATAAACAAGCCAATCTAAGGCTGGGAATCATAATTAATAGTAATGTTCTATGTGTGATGTATTTGGGAGCTGAGTGGTAAGCCCCCAAAGAGCAAACAGCAAAAGAGTAAAACAACCAAAAGCAAAATAATGTCTTGGGGTAATTTTCATTATCAAGGGTTTGTTATTTTTATCACTTTGATTATGTTGCTGAAAAAGTCTGACATGATAATCTAAAGGGGTCCACTTAAATATAAAAAAATTCTTTTCTCTTGCTTGTTTCAAGATTATATATGTTAAAGAATTTCACTACTTGATTTGGTTTCTAATTTCTCTCCTAAGAAGGTGTTTCATCCAGTATTTCTTTAAGTATTTCCCCCTTTCCATCTGTCTTTTCTTATATGACTCTATAATTCATGTATGTGCATTTGGGATATTGGCAGACAGAGTCTTTATGTTTAAGTTTTTAAAATATGTTCTCTTACATTTTACTTTAGTTGACTAATCTATCTTTGAATTTGAAAATGCTTTCTTTGTGATTAAGTCTATTGAAGGAAATTTTTCTTTTATAAATTCTGTTAGGAAAACATTATGTATATCCACCTGCCAAAGAATAAAACTAGATGCTTTTTTTCATCCTATACAAAAAATTAGACTTGTAAAATTACAAGTGAAAAGAGAAGAGAAAATATCTTTAGAACATATGTTTTTGTTTGTTTGCTGGAGACAGGGTTTTTCTGTGTATCTCTGGATGTCCTGGGACTAGTACTGTAGACCAGGCCACCTCAAACTCATGGAGATCCTCCTGCCTCTGCCTCCTGAGTGCTGGGTTTAAAGGAGTTCACCACTACCATCTGTCCCAGCATGTACCTGAATATAAGCATTTTTATTTGTTACCAGTAGGTAACCCAAAACAATCAAAAATAGGATGGGGAAAATGTGAAATTAATTTTTTTACTATAAGCAATAACAAAATAAGAAATTCAAGCAATGTATTTTTAGATAATAGTTTAAGTTATATACTTACTTATAAATGGCTACTGTCAAAAAATTAAGCACCTTACATAACTTAATAGTAAATAAAGTGGCAGGCGAACCACAAACACCTCAGCTAGTTGATATTAGGCTTGAGTAGATATTTTTCCCACAAAATAAATATAAATAGTGAGAAGATATATGAAAGGTATCCAACTCAGTTATTAATAATGAAATAGAAGAACAAAAATTTAAATATCTAACACCTGACAGAATGAACATGAATAAAAATAAAAGTAACTAAGAATGTAAAGAAAAATGTAATCCTGTATAATGTTTGATGGGGATATCAAATGGAATGATTATTTCAGGTTGCCCTAAAAAATTATTTAATAAGTCAAAAACAATATATAATATCAATCACATTACCAACCCTAATACTGGAAAAATACCTAAAAAAATAAAATAGACACCTGAAGGAGGATGTTAACAATTATATTTACTTCAGTATTAGTCCCTGTAAGAAATCCATGAAAACAACTTTCATGTCCACAAGGATGAATGAGGAAAATGTGATAAATACCGAAGGGAACAGAAAAAAGTTTTCCCTTACATATTAATACATGAATGAACGTAGAAGCCAATATACTAAATAAATAAATTCAGGGGAAGTGGGAATCAGCTGTCCATTCCTGTTTATGTATAGAAGAAATGCAGAGTAGATTTACAAAGTTGTTGCAACAGTTATAGTGCAGAAACCCAAAATCATGTTTGAAAAATTATAAAGTTCTGATATCTTGTGCGCAATATGAATGGTAGTGAATGCATTGATTACTTCGACCATAGCATTCACTGTGAAATGTGTACATAGATAAAGCCAGCATTTTATATTTATTCCTGGGAAATATAATTTATTTTTGTAGATTGAATATTCTTAAATTTGAAAAAAAAATGAAATAAAAGTGAAGTTGAAGTAGTTGCATACCAAGAATAAAAATGATTCTGGTGCTTTTCTTTCTATATTTTTTGGAATACATCAATCACTTGACTAAACCATTGTAATCCTAAGGAAAAAAATAAGGGAATTCTAAGAATGCTGAAATTCCTCCTCTTGAAGCCATCAGAATTGGTGTGACCTAGTAGACATTATTTTAACTATAGGAAGATAAAGGATCAAGCTGAGGCTACAGATCATACACCTGTTAAACTCAACACTAATTGACATTATACAGTATTGTGATTAATTCTTTGGTTTGTCTTTAAATGCTCAAATGTTTTAATACTATTTGTTCTATGTTAGATTTTAAGAGGCAGAAATATTGGTACTATACACAGGGCATCAACATTAGAAAAACATACAGTATGCAGAGCCGTCTTTGCTAATAAATTATGAACAGGAACTTAAAAGTAACCGAAAATATTTTATTAAAGCCATCAGGCTGAGGATCAATCCAAAGTATTTTGCCAGCAGGTGTCAAGCTCAGATTTGATCTTTAGCACTGCAAAATCAGATCAAAACTTCATACTACTAGCAAAATTATCTGTCAGGTAACTTTAGAAAAAAGTTTGAAATCAATCAACAGCAAGTAAAGTCTGAAAATATGATAGAAAATGGCTTAAGAAAGTAGGAAAATGCTGACACCTAAAGCTTTAATTAATGTTGCCAAAAATAAACAATCTTTGTTGTTTTTGAAAATATACTGATTGTGTATTCATATTGGTAGAATTGGAAGCACCACATTCCAGATATACACTAAAAGAGAAATTTGTCACCTTCAACATTTCCAGAATTCTGGAAAGCAGCCATCACATTTCAGCAAGAAAATGAACACAAAATCAGTAATAAAATAAAAGATGAAAATTAGCATGAACCTAGTTGTTTCTTTAATGTTTCTTGGTTCACCCTAGTTTCCTTTCTGGCATATCTTCAGCCATGCTAACATATGCTACATTTCCCAGAGCAGAACTTCTTTGTCTCATTCTCAGAGAGCAGAGAGGCTTACTTTATGTCTTATGTGTATGTCTGTGTATGTTTGTTAATCCAACCCTCCTTGACATTTATATCTGATATGTATTACCTTATACCCTCTACAGTACATCTACCTAGGAACTTAATATTCATGGAAAACGAAATGGGTATTTTCTGAAAATGTGGTAGGACACCAAATAATCTCCAGGAGCCAAGGACAAAAGAGTATAGTTGAGACATCTGACAGAGTCGAAGGTACACAAGAAGTCATGATATGATTATTTATTTCAGAAACCACAACTTTTCAGGTGTTTCTCTGTAATGTAGCTTTGGTATTATAAAGAGAAGAGTGCTCTGATAATGGAGTATGCACAGAAAACCACTAGTATCACTCCCCACCCCCCAAAAAAAATCACAAAATGTACAGGACATGAAAAATAGTAGCCATTCATTAATCCACTAAATGTTCCTATAAGGAAGACTAAATACACAGAAACAGATTCTAGTATAGTATGTCTAAACATGCAGTAAAAACAAAATATCTATATCATACTCTGACGTGGGACAATGGTCCTTTACCCTGTAAAGGTTTGTCAGTGTATTAGTTTAATAAAATTCTGGTTAGCCAGTAGCTAAGCAGGAAGTATTGGCAGAGTGACTAGGCAGAAGAAATAGGCAGGGCGAGGAGAACAGGAGAATTCTGGGAAGAGGAAAGGCTGAGTCTGCAGTTGTCACCCAGAGGCAGAGGAAACAAGAAGAGAATGCTTCACTGATAAATCTACCAAGCCATGTGGCTAACACAGACAATAATTATGGGTTAGGCTAACTTGAAGAGTTAATAAAAAGCCTGAACTAATAGGCCAACCAGATTATAATAAATGTAGACTTCTATGTGTTTCTTTAGGACTGAATGGCTGTGGGACTGGGCAGGATATCAATAATATTCTTTTCTAAATCTTAAGGACCATCACAGAAGAAGAGGTGAATTGATTCAAATAGCTAGTGGTAGTGAATTACTATTGCAAAACTATTTTCTGGACATAAATGTGTAATACAAACATGGCTTCATAGGAACTGTGTCTTTATGTACAAGACCTGCCCACAATCTAAACATAATTCCAACATGGATGAGGAAGGGATTCATGAAGTCCTACCCTACTTGAAGAGCTTTGGCTACTGCGGAAGAGAGAGAGAGTTTTTGTAAGGAGTAATAATCCATATTCCAAGATGTGACCCAATATTCACATACATACTGGAAGAATTAGGGAGACTCAGTGGGTTTTAAAAGAGGATATGAAGTTGTGAGGAAACAATGATTAAAGATTTGATAAAAACATGACATAAATATAGTACATCATGCATCAAATAATAGATATTATATAGAGATTATTTAGACTATCTCCATATTTCAAAAATAGAATTTTCAAAAGTGCTTTTATGAGCTCTCAGTATTGAATCTTATGTCATATCAAACAGGAGTGAAAGCCTAGAATAAAGAGATGGCTCAATGTTTAAGTGAACTTGCTGCTCTTGTAAGGCTTTTAAGATTCATTTTCCATCAACCATGTGGAGACTTTTGGGCCTCAGTGACCACTTGACATGCACAAAGTATACTTACGTACATACAAATAAAGTAAGAATGTACAAAAATGATAATAAATAGAGTAAAATACTATGGATAAAAATGATATATAAGGAAAAATAAAATCAGATGAAAGTCATCCACGAAAAAGTGAGTTTTAAACCTCCATCCATTTCACTAAGTATCTTCTTTTATGGGCTACAAAATCTTTATTAATTTTTTAGTAGAAAGGTAATAATTGAGAAAATGATTTGATTCTATGTCCATTTAGCAAAATAGTAGTGGCAGATTTATCCTTGGCGCCTGCAAAATCTTTAATCATGGGTTCTTTGCCAGAGATGCAATACCATGAATATGTGCCGTATAAGCCGCTTTTGTAGTTCATGAAACTTAAGCTTAAAATATGAGGAAGGCAAACCAGTAAAGAAATAGAAAACAGAAAATAGAATGTAAAAAATAAATGTACAGAAGGCAGAAAAACTGTGGATCTTTAAGTATGAATTAAATATATTTATAAACTCTTACAATGCAAATGCCATAATTTCACCTACCCCCCATAAGTCAGTAGCTTAATAAGAATATTACATTTCTTAATGAGAAACATCACTGGAGGCTAACCTTAATCTGCAACGGAAAATAAAACATTAATGTACATTCTGCCAAGGTTCCAGTGATCAATTCTAGAGAAATGGAAACACGGGGAGGAAACAAGATCTCTACTCTAATTCTTGAGTTGGGGACTATGCCAGATTTCTTTACAGCCAAAGAATCACTGAACTTACCCTTGAAGATTGACACTTCTCCCGCCAAACATCAGGATGTCTTAGGAAATCCTCAGCACATTACCAGGGAAATGTCTGGTGTGTTTCACATTTTCATATGGATTACAGTTTTAGCCTCCTTGTCTTTAATCTCATTTCACACTATCAGAATTTCTGAGACTTTAACCATGATAAGCACATGGAACATTTGGTGTCTGGAAGTTTCATGGAGCTATCTGACACAGTCTGCATTATTCTCTAAGTAGATAATTAGGTACTAAGTCTTTGATCTTTAGATGTGGCTCTACACAACTCCTCTTAGGTTCAAGTAAAGTTAAAATTCTGTTTCTTATCAAGTGGTATTCTTTGTTAACTGATTCAGAAACTTAAGGAAGTTTTTAAAATATGTAAGAATTTTGAGCTGTGAATCGCAGGAGTCCATCTGCTCTCAGGATAATAGTCTTTCTATTCCAGAACCTTGACTTTGATATATTAAGTTAGGTTCCTAAATTTTTCTTTAGGCATAATGTTTTCTTTTAATTGTTTTTCACATCATTTCCAATGTCCTTCCAAACAACAGAGGGGTGGGTTTTCTTGTCTCTGTCTGCTCAGCTCTTTCAGGCCTGTGTTGTCTTTCCCTATGTTGCAGAACCAGTTTTGCAATAGCCTTTTCATCACATATCCCATGTTAGTCTCTGTTTTTTTATAACAATATGAACACAAACTTAAGCAATTTAAACCAAAAACCCTTCTGGCATTACAGTTTGTTTCTCTCAGGTGTTCAAGTAAATCTTCATTGTCTAACTCATTAGTGTATTTCAAAAAAAATTATCAGAGTACAATCCTATATCCATCCTCAACTAGATGATTGAGTTATAAAGTGTTGTGATCTCCAATTTCATGTAAGTTATTAACATTCAGGTATTTTTGTATCTGTAGTGCTGAACGCTGTTACATATTAATCTTCTGGGAGGAAGATATTTTCTGTTCCTAAAAGTCATCTGTTCACTTTGTCATATGAGATTGTTAACGTAATCTCTTTCTTCCTCATCTAGAAATCTCTAACCAAAGAGCTATAATCTTAATAACACAGCATTATATCCATTGCTGGTGGGAATGCAAACTTGTGCAACCACTTTGGAAATTAGTGTGGCGGTTTCTAAGGAAATTTGGGATCAACCTACCCCAAGATCCAGTAATACCACTCTTGGGAATATACCCAAGAGATGCCCTATCATATGACAAAAACATTTGTTCAACTATGTTCATAGCAGCATTATTTGTAATAGCCAGAACCTGGAAACAACCTAGATGCCCTTCAATGGAAGAATGGATGAAGAAAGTGAGGAATATATACATATTAGAGTACTACTAAGCGGTATAAAACAATGACTTCGCGGATTTTGCATGCAAATGGATGGAAATAGAAAACACTATCCTGAGTGAGGTATTTCAGTCCCCAAAAGATGAACACAGGATGTACTCACTCATAATTGGTTCCTAGCCATAAATAAAGGACATTGAGCATATAATTTGTGATCCTAGAGAAGCTAAATAAGAAAGGAAAACATATAGTCATCCGCCTGGATATGGGAAGTAGACAAGATTGCAGGGCAAAACCTGGGAAATTGGGGATGAGGTGGCATGGGGCTAAGGAGAAATGGGGTGAGAAACGTGAGAAGGGGAGAATGGGGGGAGCTTGGGGGAATGGGATGGTTGGGATAAAGGAAGGGTAGACACGGGAGCAGAGAAATATATAGCCTAATTAAGGGAGCCATCTTAGGGTTGGCAAGAGACTGTACTCTAGAGGGGCTCGCAGGTGTCCAGGGAGATGTCCCCAGCTAGTACCTTGAACAACTGAGGAGAGGGAACCTGAAATGTCCCTATCCTATAGCCATACTGATGAATATCTTGCATATCACCTTAGAACCTTCATCTGGCGATGGATCGAGATAGAGACAGAGACCCAAATTGGAGCACCGGACTGAGCTCTTAAGATCCAAATGAGGAGCAGAAGGAGGGAAAACATGAGCAAGGAAGTCAGGACCACTAGGGGTGCACCCACCCACTGTGACAGTGGAACTGACCTAGTGGGAGCTCACCAAGGCCAGTGGGACTGGGACTGAATAAGCATGGGATGAAACCGGATTTTCTGAACGTGGGGGACAATGAAGGCTGATGAGAAGCCAAGGACAATGGCACTAGGTTTCGATCCTAATACATGAACTGGCTTTGTGGGAGCCTAGCCTGTTTGGATGCTCACCTTCTTGGTCCTGGATAGAAGTGGGAGGACCTTGGACTTCCCGCAGGGCAGGGAATCTGGACTGTTCTTCATTCTCGAGAGGGAGGGGGAATGGAGTGGGGGGAGGGGGAGAGGGGGAGGGGAGTGGAGGGAGGGGACGATGTGTGCGAGGATGGGGAGGGAAATGGGAAATTTTTTTTTGCAACAACTAAAAAAATAAAATATAATAACAGCATTATGACATGCTTGTAAACATAAGGATTATGTCTTTACTCCATTCTACTGATTAAGAACATATTGCAGGTCCCACTCACATTCAAGGATAATGCAAGGATTTGAGGCACACAATGTGCAAATGCTGGTATTTAGTTTAATACTTTATCTACTTCAGTTTGCACACTACCCTTTACTATAAAGTTTTCAAACACTTAATGCATTGAAACATTAGAGCATGTGTATGCCAAAATATCTACACCAACATCTCTTTATGCTTTGATAGCTGTTACTAGTACCTCAATCTCAGAGATAACTTGTGATTAAAAGCATTATTAGAAAGAGATTTTTGTATATATAATACAACTCAGTACAACATAACCTAAAAAAAATAAGATGGGCCACAATCTCTTTCAAAATCCTGATCTTTTGGCATTGATTTTGACTGTTGCTGGATTTTTAAGAAAGCAAAGTCTGATATGTATTTTTAGAAACAGGATGTTTTCTAAGGACACACCTTTTAGCCAATACAAAAGTAAAAGGGAGAAAAACACCCAGTTGAGCAAAGGCAGAAATTAATTTGGAAAGTAATCTCTGAGGCTTTGTTTACTGCACAAAATGTTCCAGAGCCAAATGGACTGTTTTCTATCTTTTACTGGAAATATTTTCACTTCTCCCAGCATTCAATTATTGGAGACCTCTGGAACTGTACGGGTTGCTGTGAAAGAGCTTATGCTGGCTGGTTATCTACTGAAAACATTCACAGTAACTGGAGCACAAAATGTCTTTCATGAATTGACAAGCGGTGGTCCTTCCCTGAATCTAAATGTGTCAACATGTACTTCTCCTCTGTATTGCTTTCTAACAAGTCCCAGGTAAGTCCCTCCAAATAAATTCCCTTATCTTAAGAACTCTCCTCTTGTGAAAGCTTTTGCACATTGCCTGAGGGTAGCTTGTGGCAAGTTCCTCATCAGTATTGTTTTAGAAGGGAAAAGGAGGAGGGATTATCACTTCCACTAAGAACTGATTATTACTTTACATTTTCCTGTGCAACTGCCACAATTTTTGTTTCCTATCAGTCAAGGCCTAACATTTTTTCCCTAAAGATGGGTGTTATTATTACTAAGTGTATTCCTATAAAAAAGGCAGCCTGCTTACATGACTTTGAGCCTCAGGTCTGCTGTCTTCTAAGGATTCAACTCTCTAAAGCCTCTCCCTCTCCCTCTCCCTATCTCTGTATGATTTCATACTGTTCAGGTGTTCATACATTAAAAGTTACCTTCAAAATATATCCATCATAATTACTTCACCACCATGACTTCTTCAAAATTCATTATCCTTATTTAGATGTAAGGGGAATGATTAAGGTCAGGACATTGGTAGTTCGGAATGTTCTGTGGAAACTCTCTCAAGTAATATACAACAGAGCTGGTGAAAATGTATGAGTGTGTGTATATGTGTGTATGAGCCATATTTTTAAAGTAATACTCTATATTTTGTAGTAGGATCTTGATTAGGATAAGTATCAATAACCGTAAGTGGTAACATTTTTGGTTGTTGTTGTTTTTTGTTTTGCTTTGTTTTTTTGAGACAGGGTTTCTCTGTAGCTTTGGAGCCATCCTGGAACTAGCACTTGAAGACCAGGCTGGCCTCAGACTCACAGAGATCTGCCTGACTCTGCCTCCCAAGTTCTGGCAATATACTCTTTTTCTTAACTTCCTCAAAAATTCAAAATAATTATGAAAATAAGCAATCTCATTGAAAGAACTGATCATAGGTTCTAATAGATTCTTGGATCTACTTACATACTTGAATACAAAAATGTAGTTTATTAGGAATATATACATATACATTTAAAAATAGCAATGATTAACACAATTGGTAATCATATGCTTTAAAAGTTCTTTTATCCCTCTTATATGAAACCCTTTTATTATCAATATAATAAAGCATATTAAGCTAGAAATATTGTATAAAAGAAATAAATGTCTCAGATGGTCTTTTAAATATTTTATTCTTCTATGTTATGTATATAATAATATATTTGCTGTCATTTTATTCTGTTTGTAAACACAAGTCATTTCCATGAAATAGAACTACCTATTAATTTTCATTCTTACCTTATTTAGGATTAAATCTAAAAGAAAATTACTACTAAATAGAGTGTCTTGGGCCTGAATGTTGCATAAAATGTAAAACTGATATATACTGATTCCCAGTCTCTTCTCTGTGTGAACAGTTTTCTAAACTGTCTCACAAAACAAGCACACTTAACTTGACCATAGTACTTGTCATTTCTGCAAGAATTCAATTGGTGGTACACTCTGGGCCTTTAATCCCAGTACTTGGGAGGCAAAGGCAGGTGGATCTCTACGAATTCAAGGCCAACCCGGTCTAGAAGAGCTTGTTTCCAGGACAAGCTTCAAAGCTACAAAGAAACCTTGTCTCGAAACAAACAAACAAACAAACAAACAACAACAAATACACTCAACCATTCAAGGCATCACAGATTTATTCATGACTTGTAGTGTTGTCTGAGTCTTATACACTATCATGTAAGCTATTCTAAATTGAGATGAATCTAAAGTATTTCTGCTTCTGTAAATAACTAACTAAAAGCTTCCAAAGAATGGAATTGGGTCTCCGTAGCATAGGAGATTAGGTGTTGGGGCAGGGTTCTCTGCAAAAACTACAGCCTGTGCAAAGATTAATAAAATTTTCCATATAGCCCATATTATCTTTGCACAGATATAAAATGTTTATCAAGCTCTACTTGTTCCTCATTTTCATTATCTTTCTCATGGATACACTTATTTTACCTCCTTTGTATGTTAACAGCACTTAAATTGATACTGTAAAATTTCTTGAAGAGCAATTGGATATATATAAGTACTTCATGATGGATATATAATTAATTTAAACCTAAATAACATTTATTTAAAGACGCAGATAAAGGAAAATAATAACTCAAAAATATACTTTTTTACAAAAGTGAAATTTTATAATTGTACTACCGAGAAAATACTAGATTTAGTTTTTGAAAAATACATATTATCTCTACTAATTCCATCCATGTTGAATACCAATGCTTACTTATTTTCTTTGAAATTTTTCTATTAGAATGTTTAAATTGCATGAATAAAGATATATACCCTTGCCCTTCCTTCCCTACCTAAACTTGATCATGTACTCTAAAAAATGAATAAAAAATTAGACAAAGAGTATCAAAAATCACCTCTGTGACTTAAGGGAAATAAATGAAGCACCAATTTTTCTTTTGCAGAGATACAAGTGGGTTTCATAATTCTGAAGCTCTGAATTACTCATGTATGTGAGCTATTGAAGACTTCCACTGAACAAGCGCAGAATTCTCTGCTTCAAATACCATGCTTGTTACAAGGTCCCAGATAAAAAGAAACAAAGGTACTCCAGCTTCTGAGCCACTCCTTTAGCATTTACTAAACAGACAATAAATGTACTTCCATTGAATATGCATTTAACTTGTTTAAAATTTAATTGATGAAAGATTATTTGGGAAATTTTAGAATAATTGAATAAAGGTGTCCATCCTCAAATAGACTCATTAGAATACTGTGTGGCTCAGGGTTCTGAGATCGACTAACCTGTGAATGCTATGCTAAGAAGAACAGTAAAGAGGCACATTGGTCAGCAGTGCTTAGGCTTATCCTTTCCCAGAGGATAGTATAGTAAGCATACCAGGATGCAATGTATTTTCCTAAGGACATTTCAGTTACAACTTCAGAAGTGCTGACCAATTCCTTTAGTCACCATAATGAGACATGGATAGAGAAATGAGCTATGAAGAAGAGTGTCTAGTTTTCAAGCACAATTTAAAAGAAATATGGAATGAAGGATGAAGCATTTGAAAATAAAATTATATCTTACTCATCATATATTTTGACAGAAAAATGTTTTTAAAATTACAACACAGTTCTCGGAAAATGATTCTAATTTTCGGCTCAAAGACTATCTTAAATAATGGAAAGATTTAACACTTCATCTTAGAAAGAACAGAATAGAAAAAGTTTTCTAAGAATTTTTAGCATGTTTCCCTGAATGCTAATGATTGTCTGAATAGCACAATGAAAGGTAATTAAATATATTTTGTGACGATTATGTTTAATGGACTAAAACCAGTAAGGTTCTTGTGAATACTATGCCACATCTGTGTAACAGTTTTCCCCAAAAGGGCTTAGTGATAGAGAAAAATAAAAAGAGCCACCCTTCTACAAGTAGGACAGACAGAAAATACTGCATAAGAGTATAAATGAGTCAGTGGTTCGATGGCTTAGAGCAAAACTTATATGGTAAGAAAGGAATTCAGAGTCCTACTTAAGGACGAGAAAACATGGTCAGAATTGTGGTGGATTGTTTACTATTGCTCAGTTCCAATTCCTTCTGTTTTTGAATGAAAATATGCATATATGTGTGCATGTATGTATGTTTCTGGGCTAGCATAATCTGTAGGACTATAATATGGGATTCTCATACAATGTATGTGCATCCAGTGCGTCTGAAATCAGTTTCAGAGCACTGAACATGGAGTTGTGAACAAGAAGAAAATCTATTACTGCCCTGATTGGGGAATGTTACCTTTTTCTCCCAAAGTTTTCAATATTACCAACCCTGGGAAATGGTCTGCCCAGCCATACAATTGTCACCCACATTAAGAGGGACTAGTTTGGTCCTATGCTGGTTCCTTCCCTGTCAGGCTGGAGTTGGTGAGCTCCCATTAGCTCAGGTAAACTGTTTCAGTGGGTGTCTCCATCATGGTCTTGACCTCTTTGCTTATATTCTCACTCTTCAACTGTACTTTTGGAGCTCAGCTCAGTGCTCTGATGCCAGTCTCTGCCACTGTTTATATTAGTTGCTGGATGAAGGTTTTATGGTGACATTAAAGATACTATACAATCTAACTACAGGGCAAGGCCAGTTCGGGCATACTTTCCTCTATTGCTTGGGTCATAGCTGGGGTTTTCCTTGTGGATTCCTGAGAATTTCTCTAGTGTCCAGTTTTTTGTTAGCTCCATAATGGCTCCCTCAATGAAAATAGCTCTTTCCTTGCTATCATATTTGTCCTTCCTCAAACTCATCTATCTCATCCTTTCATCATTTGCAGATCACTTTTTTTTTTAATTGGGATTACTACAGTCAGGGCCGACATTTTCCTTTTTAGATATCTCATATTTCTGGTACCTCTAACAACCACTTCAATTTTACATTTTACTTTGTATGTTTTATGTGTACGGAGGGTACATAGATACATCTCATATGAAACAGGGGTGTATACAATGAGAGTCTTTAATGAAGCTCCCATCCCAAAGCTAGAAATGCATACTATGTCATCTATATGGTAACAACTTTGATTATATTATTATATTGTATTCTCTTGTGGGAACAGTAAAAAAAGATTGTCTAAATAGGCACAATGCAATCCAATGAGCTTCATATATGAAAGAAAAGGTCATTTCAATCAGAATCTGAAAGAAATATTCAAAAGAAGCTTACAGATAGAGAAGCCTTTCATCTAGAAAAATAATATATTCACTTAAAAACTCCAACTCTCCACCCCTCTCTCTCATTTGAGATATTTTGATTTTGAACTATGCTTCACTTAAATCTGATAACACAGAATCATTATGAATATGTGTTGTGTTAAGACATTAGCTTGTAGCAAATGGGTAGTGAAAATATGAATTAAATAAACACATTCAAATACCAAAATTAGCATCTTGTTCAATGATATCTCAATTCATCTTAGTACACAAGCCCTGATTTCTGCAAAGTATATTCAGACCATCTGGCTTCCTCATATAATTAATAGCATATATTTTCTTCTATGGTCTCTAAAGATGCTAAATACTAGATTTATAAGTATAGTGATACCTGAGATAATTATCATTGGATTGAAATTTGAATTTCCTTTGAAACCTCAGGGGATCTTCATTCTCTGCCTAAAGGGATAATTTATGATGTCTTATTAAGGTTTTGAACTATATAACATAGAGGCAACTAAGGGATTTCAAATCAAATTAATGCAAATTCCATTCAAATGTATTATCCACACGAGTTTTAAAAGACAATGCTTGCAAGATAGAATGTGGCATTCAGGCCAGCTGCACCAGTTGATAGTGCCAGTTCCTTTCAGGATTCCTGAAACCTCCAACTGGGTACAAGCTAATCAAGAAATTGTGTAGTATTGTTTTGGACTCTATTTAATAAAACTCAAGTTTTATACAAAATGGTTCTGAGGTTCATTTCCTTTGATATTTGGATTTTAATTTTCAAAAAGATTAGCTGTTACAACCTATTTGGAACTTTTTAATGAGAGATATTCCTATTCAAATATGATTTATCACAACGTCACTGAGTACAATTAGTGACATGTCTCTATTGCTTTAATCTCAAAGTTTCATTTTTTTTTACTTTAGTTTTACAGAAAAAAAAAGTCCTTGAATGTTTAAGCATGGAAGCATGTAGATTTTCTTACAGAGTAAAATCTGGACACTGCTTGTTTTTACCACATATACATATGTCACAGTAGGAGATGTGATAGCAGCATCTCATAGTTATATAGTAGAACAGAGAGAAACCCTGGAGGACTAGCTTTTCTTTATTTCTATGTTTAAAGGTTATTTCAATATTCTGTTTTGTGAATTCCCGCCCCTGACAAATATAGGCAAGGTAAGCATCATTATAATACTGTCTAATCTCAAATCTGTTAGTTTTGCCCTTAAACATTGTAAAGTTGATTGCATACCAGGTAGTCTTATAAACTGGACTATTTATAGAAGGAAATAACAGAAGGAAATGTTTCCATGTTTGAACAAAAAAGGCATGTTCTCTGCCTTCCGATCACAACTGAATATAGAAGTGAGCAGTGACTGGTGAATGAGAAGGATGGGGTTACCTTTATAACCTCTATACAGTCGTTGAATTCCTAATCAATTAATCAGTTTTGTTATAGTTCCATGCAAGGTGTGTTTCGTTCCTGGAATTTTTATTGATTCCTAAAGTGGTTCCTCATCACAACAACAAAGAAAAGAACAATTCAGGGGAAAGAGAATCCCATTCTCCAGCCACGAGACCTACAATTTAGACTCTCCTCTACATAATGTCTGGCATTGATTCTCTACATCCATTTCCATCTGCTTTTGGAAAAAGCCTCTGTGATGATGAATAAACAAGACATTCATCTATGAATATAGCAGAATATCATTAAAAACATTTTCATTGATTTGAATAGAAAACTTTCAATTTTGTGATGTGAATGAATGCTAGTGAACCCTTGCACCTTTATGTTCATTTTTGAAGTTTATCACCATCTTTTTTTTTTTTTTCAGTTGTGTTTGATTCTACTCTAGGTTCCAGACTATCCAGTCTCTGGTTCCTAACCATTCAGTCAGTGTCTGGCATGAACTTTTTATAGATTTGTACTCAAGCCAGAGTCTTGTTATGGGAAATCCTTCACCAATAACCTTTAGGATACCAGTCCAGTTTGGGCATGATCTCTTGTACTATCAATGCAAGCTAAAAGCATGCACCTCCCCCCTTTTTTTTCTGCTGGATTTAGTTCCCAGTTCCCAGTTTGCACAGAGGATTGCTATCCATATCTTGAGTTTATCCCCAAATAAGTAAACCTTTGTTATACTCCATTCTGGGCTCTTGTGGAACTCTTTGATACTACTACAGAGTGTGGTTGGCCACTCTCACAAGTTCTGTGCAACCGTTGCCCCACCACATGTTATAGGAAAGACTGACTGTATGTAGGTTGAAAGTTCTGTGGCTGGGTTGCTGTCCAGATTTCTCTTTCTGTAGCCTGTAATGTATCCTCCCACACCAAAGGGACTACAGTATAGTAGGTGTGAAAGATCCATGCAGACACCAACTCAACGTCCTTACACTCAGGGAACTGTGTGGATGTTATGTTCCAAAATAGGGCTGTCCGTTCAGTTTTCAGAGAGAACCGTTATGTCTAAAATCAGTCTTGGTTGTCTATGGATCGTCATATGACCACATAATCCAACAACTCAGTCCTACTACTGGAAGACCTCAATTCCAGCTCCCTCAGCTCCCATTCTCTCCCTCCATACCTTCCCCCAACACCTGACCCCTCCTGCTCTAATCTCTATTCATCCTCAGTTCACTTGCAAAATTTTTTCTATTCCCCTTTCCAGGGAGTTTCAGGTGCCCTCCTCCTTGTTTTAATCACCTTGAGGCAGACAAAACCAACTACATCTACTGTTAACTAATTTAATGACTAATCAGTATTCTTCAATAATATGTAGAGAACTAATATATAATTTGGACTAAATAATGAGAATATCTATATAAATTCATCTCCATTATTTAACTACCAATTTAATAAAATGCTAATTTAATGAAATATTTAACTTCATTTAACTTCTTTTCTAGCCATACTGTGATCAAGAGGCTAGAGGCTACAGCACAGGCTTGTATTCCTTATTTAAGCAATATTTTTAAAAAGTATATCAATATCAGTAAAGTTATGCATCATTTATTTCTTCAATATACAGTTATTTTTTAAAAATATTTAATTTTAGTTTTAATCACAAGGATATGTACAGCTGTGTGTGTTTGTGTAAAAGAATGAAGTAACGATAGGTGGCAGAAGAGTAAGCCCTCTCATTTGGGGTGGAGCCAGGTTATTTTGAGTGGCCTTGCAATGATGCAGGGAACCAAACAACTATCTTCTGGAAGAGTGAACTGATTAAGTGCATTCGTTTATGATTTAAAGTTAATTTTCCTGCTTGGTTGGTTACCGTTGTTTGGGAGGTGTGAATTTGACTGGCTTCTTTGAGGTATAGGATTACATTTTTATATAGATTTTCAGATTTTGAGGAACCTAGCAGGGAAGCACATGTTCTCATGATTTTTTTTTCTTATTTTAATGTAGATTTTATTAAGCTGGAATGTAAATAAAGTCAATGCCTGAGCAGAATTTATGACATCAATAGCTTTGCTATTGTAAGTTCTTGCAAAGATAATTCAGATACTACAACAATAAAGTTCAAATGTAATTATTCAGCTTTGTGTTTCTAAACTAAAGTAAATGTACTTTGAATTTTAGTTTGTCCAATTACTTGGAAAGCATTTCAAGAACAATATAAATTCTATTGGTGAGCAGAGGAAGAACCGGTTTTGGATCACTGTGGATGAACTTGATTAATAATAGCTTTGGTGGTGGTAAATGGAGTATCAACACAAGAAGTAAAAGATACAAGATTAATTCTGTCTTTCTGAGTCAATCTGTAAATAAGTGTTGAAAAATACTAGATTCCTCCAGACACTTTGAAAATATGTTTATTTTGAAAATACATTTATTCATGTATTATTCTTCCTCTATGTCTTCTTTTAAACAGACAACAGAATTTGATTTTAAGTTCCCCATGTGTGCCTTTTCCCGATATCTATCGCTTTCCCCAATTCTTTTGCCTTTGCTGACTTGCTTTTGTGGCCAATTAAACAACATATACGCTTCACTTCACTGATAATATAGATTTTCTTCCTAATATTTACTTTTCTTTACTCTTGTGTGGTAAAAGAGATGATATTTAGTTTTGTCCTATGTTTGCTCCAGCTGTTTCCACTTCAAGTAGGAAAATAAGGAGAAAACTAATATATTCTATGACACAGAAAATCATTTTCTCTCTTCTTCATGCGTAAGTCTGAGAAAATGTCACAGTTGTTGTGACATGCATGATCCAAGACAGTAATTAACTGTCAGGACTCCTATTTCTCTCTTTCATTTTGCTCTTCAAATTATGATGGATGCTGGCAGATTTTTACTTCAGTATCTGGAAAGTTCACAAGTGTACACTAGCAAGAAACAGCACAATCTTTTCATCAACCATATCTCAAGTAGTAAATCCCATTTGGTGTAATATGCATTATATCTGGAAGACAGATGTGTCTACTTTTGTGTGAAATTGTATTAGTTACTTTTTAATTGCTTTGACAAAACAGCATTACCAAGACAATTTATTATAACAAAAAAAAGTATAATAGTGCTTACAGTTTAAGAAGGTCACAGTACTTGATGGTGAAAGATAGAAAGGGAGACAATAACACCTGAGAGCTCACATTTGATCCCAAAACAGGAAGCAGAGAGCATACTGAAAATGACAAAATTCTTCTGAAAACTCATAACCTTCACGAGTGTTACGTCTCTTTCAAGTCCACACCTCCTAGATCTTTCTAAACAGTTTCACAACCGGATAAACAAATATAAAGAAATATGAGCCCAATATGTGTGTGTGTGGGGGGGGTATTCTCATGCAACCCAACTGTACAAGATATTCAATAGAAAAATGATACAAAAAGTCTACCAAAATATATCATATTTTCTCATCTTTTGAGGCATCTACTAATAAATATATAATGTGATCCCACATATGTGAAGCTAATCTTATCTAATATAGGTCAATTTGTGAAAAGATCCCTTATTTTTCAAGGTCAAAAGTAATACCACTAACTTTCTTAAGCTGACAGTGTTCAATCTCTTTTCTTTTTTCTAAATTTATTTTTCTGTTGAGTTGCTATTTGTTTCCTACCAATAATAACTTCAATGACCAAGGAGAATTTTTGAAAAGCTCATAACATATTCTAAATCATATACTTAAGTACTGAATATAAACAGCCCCTGAACTTCCATTAGATACTCTATATTTATTCAATTAATATTTCTGCACACCAGCGATTATAACTCTACTTCTATTGTTATCGCAGGGGAAAAATGTGGAGGATTTTTTTAGAATCTTATTTTCTGTTCCATATACAGTGCTCCAGTAATCAGTATAGATATAGAGTATATATACATTAAAGTAGTCATATACATTTATATAATTATATGTAATATCATTATTTATCTTGTGCAAAAAGTTCTTAAATGGTTTTACAATTTCACAATTGTCTAAAATATTCAGTTAATTCTAGTCACCAGAATAATAAGAGCTGTAGACCACTGTAATATCATTATTCAATTATTATTTTTTTTACAAATTATATAATGATACCCCTTTATAATCATGTAGTCATTTTATGAATTTGAAATGTTGCCAATCTTTCCCACAACTGGCATTTCTCTTTTTCCCCATAAGCCTTTTCCTTGGTTGTTTTCTTTATATATTCAAACCTCTAGCAATTCTGACCTCTGCCAATATCTGCCAGATACTATCAATACATCACAACTGCTACTGATTTTTTCTCTCTAATCTCATCACTGATTCCTTTCAAATAGTTCTTACCAGGAGTCAATGGTGGACTGTTATTGCTGATAACAGAGAACACTTAGGACACAAGACTTATATATGTTGAGATGGATCTGACTCGAAAGTAACATGCCTGGATAGTAGCCTCCATGTTACTAGAAAATCTATGTAAAACGACAAAGAAAGGGACCATTTAAACAGTTCTGACAAACCTCAAAATGTATGAACTACAACAATTACCAGCATAGCAAGATATTTGGAAATCCACAAACATGCTAATGCAGGCCAGTGGATATCTAATAGAATTTAAGACCCACTCAACAGGAGAGAAATCATTCCTGATACTGAAATCTTATCCAGATTCCCCAAACTAGTGAGATCATAGATATTAGAAAAGAATATATTACTGACATTTTCCAGTTCATAATTCCTTAATATTTTTTAAACATCATTGTTATATCTACAGAGAAGTGTAGCAATCACCCAACATCAAAAAAGTCCTTTAGAACAAAGACCATCCTAGAAAACCTCAATTGGACAAAATGATGACATCAACAGGTTCTGGGAAGCCCAGCCTGAAAGGATACAACTGTTTCACAGTTTCTTCGTATATGTGTAAGAAGCATTGTGATCGGCAGAACCAATAGATTGTAGAAGCCAAAATACTAGGAAGTCTGTGGTGATAAAATATCCTAGAAATTGTTATATAAGTAAGGACAGAACAATGGAAATACCAGAGGATATATTAAGGTAGAAAGAGAAAAATTTTGTAGGATCTAACACCTATGCAAAGAACTACAAACACTTTTGACTTACTTAGAGGAGGATTAATTTCTATCTGAATGAGCCATATTACTTGTTATTATATGGGGAGTAATCATCCCTGAAAATAAGTATACACAGATAACAAAAACAAATAAAGCAGGCTAAATTTGCATATTTGTGAGTACACACATAACAATAAAAATCAAAGGTATGGATGCTGTCAACTTGTTATTTGGGAGGAAAAACAAAGGTTTGAAGAGAGGATACCTGGGAGAGAATAGAGAGAGAATACGGATGGAAAATGATATAATTCTATTTTAATTTAAGACAAACCAAAAATCTGAAGTAATGAAATTTGACACTTTATATTTTACACTTTATATAAAAAGACAAACTAATATTTTGTTTTTTTGTTTTTTTTTGACAGGGTTTCTCTGTGTAACAGTCCTAGCTGTCCTGGTTTAGACCAGGCTGGCCTCAAACTCACATAGATCCACCATGTACAACACCACTGCCTGGCTTATAAACTAAATATTTTTGTTGTTGTTGTTTTTGAGACAGGGTTTTTCTATAGCTTTGGAGCCTGTCCTAAAACTAGCTCTTGTAACCCAGGCTGGTCTTGACTGCCTCTGTCTCCTGAGTGCTGAGATTAAAGCTGTGCGCCACCATGGCCCAGCTGCAAAAGGTTCTTAACATCTACTTGTGGTGGGCAGAATCCTGTGTTGCGTCAGGGATCCCTGGGGGTCTCTCTAGCTAATAACTCATAAAGAAGTAACCTGTTAACTAGCACTGAGATTTTAACTTAATAACCTATGGCTTTTTGGAACAATGATATCATTCTTGTTGGATACATGAGATATTTCCTCTATAAAATTATTTTAAAAATATTTAGTTTGGCCATATATATGTAAACTTTCTTGAGTTTGTTCTCACCATAATCTTCTTACTCCAGCCATGATGGCCTCTGTATTCCATTGTGCTCAGTTCAGCCTATACACATCTCAGAGTTTTGCTTTTAACTTCTGAAGCATCATCTTTTGCCAGATGTATGACTGAGTGTAGTATATGTTCAGTAGTTGCTCAGATGTCACTTTCTGTATGAGATGTGCCCGATTATTCTAGGTAAAACATCATCATCTTTCTTAGATGTAGTCTATATTCCTTACTCTGAGGACCTTTCATAGGACAACAATATCTTATTATGCTACCTTAATTAATTTATTTAAAATGTTTTATTTTTACTAAATATTACTTGTATCATTTCCTTAGATAAATTACAAAAGCATTAAAATCTGTTATGTATTTTTGACAATCCTAAGTATCTAGGATAATGATTAACAACATTATAGCAAAAATTTTTCAAAAGTGCTATTGAACTGACTCAAAGATAGAAATAAAGGTAGAGGGAATGCATGCATATATCCCTCTGGATCTGCATTCTAAATAAGGAAATCATCTACAACTTCTTAAAATTTGATTGTTTTGTACTAGTAAAAGAATCAACTTGAACTTCTGAATATAAGACAGGGTAAGAGCAGGACAATATGGTGCTTATCTAGAGTAAAGTGTTGTGATATGTAAGATAAGTACTGTTAATTATACACAAAAAAGCTGGTAAGGCAATAAGCATGTTTCACATCACTGAATTACATATGCAAAAATGTTTATTTTTCCTGACACGTGCTTTGCACCTTGTTATATGCTGCATAATGCAACAAGGTCAAGAATGTTTACTATTGTCTCATTGTGTAAAGCACAAACGAATAAGATAAACTAAATGAATAAAAAATGTCAAGGTGATTTATTTGGTTTGAAAGCAAGCCAGTCATTTTTACCTGCTTTTTAGCAAAGACTCAGAAAGACTAGTGGGAGAGTACAGAACAATGAGAACAAATGGAGGTTAAAGGTATGGCTAAGTTGGAGATGGTTGCTGTGGGGAGGTTGGGAGTAGGCTAACTAAAACAGAAGAGCGATAAAATGTTAGGAAAGTAGTCAGTTACTAATCAAATCATTGTTACTTTACATCAAATGCCCCCAAAATCATTTATCTTGTGCTATTACTAGAGAAAGCATTTGTCTTTATGCAGGTTTTTACTTTAGGGTGGATTTGCAAAATTTTTCTTCCGGGCAAGCAATTGGTTTAGTGAGCAACTATGGTTGGCCATGGTCAGAAATCTAATTTTACATGTAATTTTCTGATGACTGTCCACTTGTCAATTCAATATTCAGCATGTTCACAACCCAGGATAACATTTATTGATTGATAACATAATGAAAATTGTTTTCCTCATAAACCTCTGTAAAGTTTGTACTTTCTAATGCAAATGTTATTGGTGAGATAATCTGATTATCTAAGGTTTGAAATTTAAAGAATCTTTTGGGTCATTTAGTTAATAAATATTAGCAACTTATTAAATCTAGATTTACTGTATACAGATCACTCAAGGATTTAAACTCACTTTTTATTTTATGATTTTATTGTTTTTTATATTTATTTTTTAAAAAATAATCTTTTTTCATTATACATAACAACACAAGTTCCCACTCCATCCCCTCCTTCCATTCCTTCCATATACCCTCCCACCACACCCCACGCAATCCTCAGATGGGTAAGGTACATTGCTTTGGGGATGATCCAAGGTCCTCCTTAATGTTTACAGGCTGAGCAAGGTATCATCCTTAAAGAATAGGTTCCCAAAAAGCCAGTACATGCTATAGGCATAAATCCTAGTTCCACTGTGAGTGCCCCCCCCCCCAGTCTGCCCCAGCCTTGCAACTGTCAACCACAAAATGATGGGCTACTTTGGTCCTGCACTTGTTCCTTCCTAGTCCAGCTCGAGTCGGTGAGTTCCCATTAGCTCAGGTAGACTGTTTCAGTGGGTAAACCCATCATGGTTTTGACCTCTTTGCTTATATTCTCATTTCTTCCACACTTAAACTTTACTTTGGGAGCTCAATCCAGAACTCCAATGCGGGTCTCAGTCTCTGTTTCCATCAGTTGCTGGATGAAGGTTCTGTGGTGATATTTAAGATATTCATCAGTCTGAAGATAGGGTAAGTCAAGATCAGGCCCCCTCTTCTCTATTGCTTAGGGTCTTAGCTGGATTCATTCTTGTGGATTTGTGGGAATTTCTCTAGAGCCAGGTTTCTGTCTAGCTCTATAATGGCTCCCTTAATCAAGATATTTCTTTCTTTGCTCTCACCTCTGTCCTCCCTCCTTCTCAACTATCCCATTCCCTCATGTTCTTATCACTCCTCTCCTTCTCCCCTCCTCTTCCCCTTCCACCCTCCCTTCTTACCCCATCCACATATGCCCAATTTTTTCAGGCGATCATGTCTGTTTCAATTTTCCAGGTGAATCTATATATGTTTTTCTTAGGGTTTACCTTATTATTTATGTTCTATAGGTTCTGTTGGGAGCACTCAGACCCCAGATCCTGAATTTCTTGTAAACAACTTGTTTTCCCATGATCTGAGTGCCTACAGCTGCTCTGAGCACGAGACCTTCAGGAGTTCCTGATGGCAGGAGAGTGGTTTCTCGTGGATTTGGCTGGGGCGTGGCTATCTCTATATAATCTGCCCCTGAACACAATAAAGGGGGCATTCTAGGGGAATTCAAGGATGACCCATGCCTCTGTCTCTCTGTCTGTGTGTGTTTGTGTATTTTAACCTCCAGCCCCCTTGCCCGAAGTTCGCGAACTGGGTTCAAGCGCACCCAGCACAGACACTGGGGTGCGGTGCACAGCAGGTTCAAAGTCTTTTGTTTATAGCCAGTATCTACTTCTGAGTGAGTATATACCATATTAATATTTTTGGGTCTGATTTACCTCACTCAGGATAGTATTTTCTAATTCCATCCATTTGTATGAAAAATTCAAGATGTCCATTGCTGTTGGGAATGCAAACTTGTACAACCACATTGGAAATATGTATGACAGTTTCTCAGAAAATTGAGAATCAACCTACCTCAGGATCCAGCAATACCACTCTTGTGCATATACCCAAAAGATGTTCAATCATACTATAAAGGGATATGTTCAACTATGTTCATAGCAGCATTATTTGTAATAACCAGAACCTGAAAAAAAACCTAGATGCCCTTCAATCAAAGAATTAATTAAAAAAATATGGCACATTTATACATTAGAGTACTACACAGTGGGAAAAATAATGACATCTTGAATAGGCCTGCATTTTAAACTTCATCTAAATCCTCAATAACATGAAACAGACATAAAATGTATTAGAAAGAAACTCAAGTCAATGAATAAAAATATTAGAACATAAAACAATAATTTTATAAATAACATATGAACTCATGTATCAAAACATGTTTAAAATGAATTATTTTGATAATAGAAATGACTATATATTTGAAAGTATAAAAAAATGTATATCAAAGTACAAGATTTTTCTAGTTTTTAACCAAAAGAAATACCTGGTTATTTCTTTTCAAGGAAATATAACAGATTTTAATTATCTATAGTAATTTTTCTCTGTATTTTGAAATAAGATATTCTTCAATGACATCATACTAATCATTATAACAAATAGCCAATAAAAATTCCACTCTCTGCCATTATGTGAATAAATCTTAATTAATCTTCCAGCAATTTTGCCTTCTCACAGCAGTACTCTACCTAGAAAATTCAGCAAATTCAACCAGGACCAGACTGAGGCATCCCGTATACAGAAGGAATGACAGACCTTTCGATTCAGCAGAGATTTCCAGTACTGAAAGTGTAGGATAAATTCTGACTAAGATTCTAGAAGTGTCTCGGAGAATTAACTGTCCCATTTTCAAACTACGAAGCTTTCGATGGATGAAAATACTAGAACAACTAATAGAACTTATCAAAAAAAAAATCCTGTATCTGCAGCAAAAACGTAATTTGAGAGTCACATACAATTTATTGAGCTGAATAAATCAGCCTTATAAACAGGACACAGAAACCCAGTGAAATCGGTGGCACCTTGTCTCAAAGAAAACCCAGTGAAAGACCAGCATTGGCAATGAACAAACCTTCAGTTATATGTTTGCTTTACTGTGACTCTGTCATTACCCTACCATAAAGGCTTCCATCCTTTGTCCAGATTATATTTATTGATTCCAATAGAATTTTAAGAGGTCTTATCCAGTGGAGCATATAACATGATTTACCTATGGCCATGACAGTGCAATTCTCCCATAATCGTTTATTTTCAATGGCTCTGGAAATTAATAGAGTCAATATTATACATAGACAATCTAGTGTAGAAAACCTTGTAAATTATATTAATAGCTTTATTGTATCATAACATCTTTATATCCCACAATAATTAGCATCAGGAAAACCAAACATTGCTCATATACAGATGATAAAAGAGTCAACATCAATTTAAAGATGTTTATTATTCATATAAATATAGTTATACATGACAAAGCATCCGCACATCAATCAAGAAAATCAATGTTTTAATATGCTAAAATATGGGTGTTGCCACTAATATATATGAAATTCTCATATTGTTTAGCACAATTTTGTAATGTTATGAATTTCCTATGTATTATTTAGAATAAATTACCTTAAGAATATTTATTATTGACTTCATGATGTGTACCAATAGGCTCACGTGGATGTCAGAGGACAATTTTATGCAGTATATTCTCTCCATCTACCTTGACATGAGTTTCAGGGATCATTAATCGGGTACTTAAGGTTTCAGGGAAGTGTATTTACCTGTTGAGCTATTTCATCACCCCAGATTAATCATGAGACATTATATTATCTGAGACATTACGTTGATTATAAGTTTGTAGTAGGCGAGGGAATTGAGAAATATTTATTTTATAGTTATTTGCCTTTGTGCATTTTGCTTTTTGCATTTTTCATTTCCCTTCCCTCCACTCCCTCCTCCCATTTCCTTCTTTTCCTTCCCATCTGGGTGTATTCCCTTACTGTCTGACAATAGAAAGCAGGTTAAAGGTATAATAAAAATATAACAACATTATATGATAAGACAAAACAAAACCTATTAAATTATAGTTAGATAAGACAAACTAGTAGAAGGAAAAGAGACTCAGAAAATGACCAAGAATCAGAGACCCACTCATACAAACAATTAGGAATACCATATAAACCTAAGTTTTAAGCTGTTATATATATATATAATATGCAGAGGATCTGGTACAATGAGATCAAATGACCTTCAATTATGTTTATTTATCAAGCCCGATGTGTGTGTGTGTGTGTGTGTGTGTGTGTGTTATCAATGGTCTTATGATTCCTATGCTCTGTACCACCTCTAGAGACAACTGTTTTAGTCCTGTGTCCTATATTCTTGGTTCGTTATCTTAAAGTTTTCATGAATGTACATAGGTAAATATACACAATGTATCTGAAATGAAATTAATTTATCAAAGCAAAATGTTTTGTGTGAATGATTTAAAAAATATGTAAAGGTAAAATTGTATAGTCACTAATATAAAACAATTTCATGTTCATTTATTTGTTTCTTGTGTTAGTGTGTGTGTGTGTGTGTGTGTGTGTGTGTGTGTGTGTGTAGTTTGCCTTGCCGTGGCAGATGTGTGGGATTTAAAGGACAAAATAATGTGGAAATTGAATTTTTCCTTCCATTTGTGAGTGAGTCCTAGGGATGAAATTTAGTTTGCTAGGTTTGTCAGTATTTTTATACAATTTAGTGTTGTGGGACTGGGGTGAGCTAGGTAACTCTCCTTAGTTAAATTAATGCACTTCTTTCCTTTACGTAAGTTTTAATGTCATGATCTTTCACAGTCATAGTTGTTAACTTGGTTTGTTAAATGGATAAATATTTAAAGTAGAAATTCAGTAAGAAACGGTTGCTGGACCTCTCAGATGATGTGTCATGCATCAGTCTGCTCATTATTTTTAATGTTTTAGAGTACAATACATTCATTTAGTTATCGTAGTTTAAACATGTTTTATTTTCCTATTTTTTCAATACTTACTGCAGATATATTATTATGTAAAAATATAGAATGAGTGACAATGCTTATTTTAGTAGAAAATAGTTTTAATTTTTGGCTTTTTCTTTGAAATTTTAACACATATTTTTTAATTCATAAAAAAATCATATCACTTTCCCCTTCACTTTCTTCCAAACATTCCTTGACATTCTCACAGTAATCGATTCTAAATACCCCAATCTCAATTCATAGCCTCTTTTTCCTTCATCAAAATTTATATTTATAATTATATTTGATTATTGTTTTCATCTATTTATATATAAAATTTGCCAAGTCGTTTTATTTTGCTACTTTGTATATGTTTCACCAAGCAATAATGAGGCAAAAAATCAGGGTACCCAAAAGCCTGCTGTAAAAAGTCTCTTCTAGAAATAGCTGTATAGACAAGGTTGCAAGCAAGGCAATATCAAATGACATGCTAGAGAAAGGGGGTAGTTTACTAGGTCTGTCTCCTAGACAAAAAGTTATAGACATCTACAGATACTAAAATGACATCCATAGGCACTGGCTGCAAGTGGTGCACAGGCAAACACTCATGAACATAAAATTTAACTCAATCTTAAAAACTTACAGATATCCCTTATAAGGAGTTTGCTTAATGAAATTTTATAAATGGATATTAGGAATATGTGAGGGAAAATTACCAAATAACTGTCCTTACTACACATTAATGTCCTGTCCTGAGTATTAGTGAGGAACATACTTATTGCTAGAGAACAAAATCCTGGAATTTTCCTATATCACTGCTTGTATATGATTATGAATAAATGCCATCTATTCAAACTCATACTACCATGCAAAGGAGTTAATAGAAATAGTTTATTCACAGTCATATTAACTAATAATAATGTTATATTTTCCCTACAAATATTAATCAGTGTCTTCAAATATAAATATAATTCTCCTGAAGATTTAAAATGTGTCGTGTACTGGTTATAGTAGATGCACACTCTCATGCAAACAAATCTTTCATATTTATACATATATTTATGTATGTATGCATTTGTTTGTTTGTTTGTTTATGTGTTTGTGGTTCAGAATGCGGCAAGGAATAAAACAGCAAAAACAAAATTAGTATTTCTATCAGTAATTCATGCCTGAAAAGGTTCATCTTGAGGAACCTCTAGGTATACAAGGAATAGAAAAAATAACTTTTTGAGGAGATTAGCACTTACCTTTTTCAAAAAATCAAAGCATTTCTAAGCACCCGTTTGCTAACTTCATGTGAGGTACAAATATACCTTCATTGCAATTTGCCTTAGATATTGACAGAATTTTCTGAAAGTCCACAAAGGTTTCTAGAATATGTCTTCTGCTCTTGGGAAAGAAAGAAAGTTTAAACAAAGTATGGTCTGGATTTTAAGTTTGCCCTGAGTAAACTCTCAAGCTATTGCTTTGAGGCCAGTCACTCTCCGAAGTGTTACAGGAAAGTAATACTACAAAATTATTTATCATTGTGTCCTGGGACCAGGTATGGACTCCTCTGCTTGTCTGCCCAAAATGTCCAGGGGAAATTGTGAAAGTGGATCAGACATGGAAGTGTTTCGTCGATATACAGACGTCAGAAAAATAACTCCAAGTTTTGAAATTACACAAACACTGTGACATTTCCTGTGTCATTGAAGATGCAGAAGAATAAAGCTGTCACTACAACCCTGAAATAATCCAAAAAACTTCTGGAACTTCATACTAGATGAGTTTCTAACCATTTTATTGCTGCCTGGTATTTGGAAGTCCAACAATACCTAGGCAGTATGATTCTTAAATCTTAATTATTTTAGTAGCTACAACAGGCAAACATTTCCATTGTTCTTTGTATATGCCCAAGCATTCTATCAGTTCATTTTCTTTTTTAAATTGTGTTTGCCTAGATATGCTATTCACAAACACTTGCAAAGCACATGACATTATGTGCAAAAAGTAAAGAAGCAAATCTAAGACACCAAATATTCTTTTCTTGGGAGACAATTCTATCAAGTCCTTTAAGTTCCCAGTTACTTAAGATAATATAATTTGCATTTCAACATGTGGGTTAAGAAAGAGTTTGATCCCTCCCATGAAGAAAGAAACTCAAATGAATTCGTATAAAATATTTTCCTTGTATCATGTGTAAATATTTTAAGGCAAAGTCATTTTAGGCTAAACTTACTTTTAAAACATAAGATATAAATTTTCATGAACTGGAGCTCTGTTTCTTCTCTTTTCATTGAATTTTCATGAATTCCTGCCAATATGAAATATCTTTTGAAGACTAGCACTAATTGCAAAAGCTGCGTTGATATTTCACATTATTAATTTTGTATTTTATTCAATAATATAAATTTATTTTTACATTAATTTTGAGCTTTGGTCTTCTAGTTTTGTGACTGAATTGTTTGAGGAATAACCAAGGTTGTACACAATAATAATAGTTTCAATCTCTGCTGAAAAAACAAGTTTTCAGCAGAGCAACATAGTCTCAAATGACAGCTTATTGCTTTGTTATTAGGTGACTATTGTTGGACTATAAATTAATAAATATTCTTAGCTTAATGAGGATGTGTATGTGAAACTGTGGCCAAAAATAAGTAAAACAGCATCTCTAAGACAAAAGAGATATCTTTTGAACAGGAACGCGTAAGCCCTAGATTTTATTAAGATATTCATGTTTAGGGGTTATTTTTTCTGATCATATTATTCTACATATGGATCTTAGTCTTCTAACATTGTTGAATTTGTGTGTTAGATCTAAAACTTATTTGTATTAGCCTCAGAGTCATGCTTGACTTTCTAGAGACACAGATTTCAAAAGGCACAATGTCTTTAAGGGCAGAAATTTAAGATAGTAACAGTTTTACTTAGAAAGAGAGCTACTTACCGTAGGCACTGGAATATTATGGCAGTTATAAATGTCAGTTTTATTATTCACTCATTTTATATTATAATATCATTGTGGAAACAGAATCAAAATACAGTCTCTGGACTTTATCTCCTTCAAAAGTCTTCTTTCAACTTCATAAACAATAACTTTATATTAAAAAGATATATCAAGCAACTTTTCTATTATTGCAGCTATCACGCTATAGTAAATCAAAATAATTTTATTTCTTCTTTAAATTTCAAAAAGTTAAACTAAATTTCTATATGTAGTTAGTTTTAATTACATGAAATAATATTGATAATTGCTTCACAAGTAGTATCCTTTGAAATTCTTATTTTTTGTTATTTGTAATACTTACTGTGAATGACATGTGTATTATTGAGAAAATAATGACAAGAAAAATGTTTGCATATAACACCCTTTTCCTGCCCCTTCTCTCAGATATATCTATCCCTTTCTCCATTATAACATTTGGCCTAGTACAGAGTAGATTAATATGTATAAATGTATACAAAGTTAATTGTTTATATGTTTATATAGAGACCTCCAAATGTGTTTGCATTCCTGTGTATACATAACCTTTACCTTCCTAAGTATAATTGGTGATTTGATACTCTAAAACACAGCACTTTTCTAAATTATTATTTAGGACATGCCATATTACATTCCTGAAGTGTATGTTTTTGTTTAATGCATTATGACAAGATAAATACTCAGGTACTCAAATCAGGTCACAGAATCAGGATTTCATAAACTAGAAGCACATATTTCCACAATAGTAATCACTGTTAGGGTCCTAGAAGGTTTTCTTCACCTTTTTAATTTTAAAGGCGTCATCATTTTGCTACAGCTTATATGCTGGCTGTTTGAAATGCATTTATCCCTGGCTTCAGGGTGGTAGACTAACTGGAGAAAGCTTAAATATATAACAAGAAGTGGAAACCTTTTGCTTTATAAATCCAATATGATGTTATTTACATATAATTTATTCCACTAGTTAAATAAAAGTTTAATGACTTTTCTAAAATTATGCAATTATATAACAATTATTATAAACAAGGTATAGACCAATGTTCTCATTACTGTGATTCCCCTCTTTTTAATATTTACTATGATTTGTTTTAATCTTATTTATTTACTTTCTGCTAAAAAATAAGAGGCTATTGAAGGTTCCACATGTGCTTGTTTTTAATTTAAAAAATATTATTTTCATATAATGTATTCTGATTATATTTTCCCCTTCTCCAACTCCCCCAAAACTCCCTTTCCTATAACACCCAAGTCCATACTCTTTCCTTTCTCTCTGATTGGGATAAAAATAAAAATGTAACAATAATAATAATAAATATAAAAGCAAACAAAGTCAAATAGGATAAACAAACAAGCAGGAAAAAAAGCCAAGAAAAAGGTCAAGAAGTATGTATGTCTGCAGAGACAGATAAATTTGCACACACAGAAATCTCATAAAAACGAGAAACAGGAAACCATAACATATATGTAAAAGGTCTGTAAGGGACAAAGATAAAACTCTGACAATGCACTGTATTAGTTATGCTTTGATGAAACACCATGACCTAAAAAGTCATGTATGAAAGAATGGGTTTCTTTTCCATTTCCATATCACTGTTCATCATTGAATGAAGTCAAGGCAGGAGCTCTATCTAACAGAGCAGGAACCTGGAGGCAGGGACCGATGCAGAGGTCACAGATGGGTGCAGCTTATTCACTTGCTCCTCATGACATGCTCAGCCTGTTTTTTTTTTTTTTTGTTGTTGTTGTTGTTGTTGTTGTTTATAGAACCCAGTACTACTAGCCCAAAGGTGGCACCACCCACAAAGAGCTGTGGATGGATCAAATGGAGGTATTTTCCCAACTGAAGCTCCTTCCTTTCCAGTGACTTTTATCTTGTGTCTATCAGACACAATTGACCATTGTCAACTTGACACACATTTACATAACCTTTAAATCACAAACCTTTCCTTTCTCATTCACCCCCAAGTTCTCACAGCTGTTGACAGAGGTTACTGTCCTGCCTGTTCCTACAGCTGTTCAGTCCCAAAGAAATAAACAGAGGGCTACTTTAATTATCAACTGATTGGCATATTAGCTCAGGCTTCTTATTAACTCTTATTGCTTACATTAATACTTAATTCTTATCTGTGTTAGCCATGCGGCTTGGTACTTTTTATCAGCGAGGCATTGATAACTTGCTTCTGTATCTGGATAACAACTGCAGACTTAGTCTTTCCTCTTTCCAGAATTTTCCTGTTCTCCTTGCACTGTCTATACTTGCTGCCTAGCTGCTGGACAGTCAATATACTATTAAAAGCAATACAAGTGACAAGTCTTTACAGGGTAGAAGACCATTGTCCCATAGTATTCCCCCTTTTTATAATTTCAAAACAAGAACTCTGAATCTAATCTCCTCTGGCTAGCTTTTTTCCTGACCATTATCCATAATAACTTGTAACATGTACTCTAAACAAGGACAAACATCCATAATCCATTTTTTGGGAATGTGTGCATAGTTTTCCAGGATACTTCCTGCTGATTGGGGATGTTGATAATCTTATGGGGACCTAAAGAAAATTTTGGATTATGGTCAAATCCTGATTAGACTATTCTGTGATGCTTCATCATCTCAGCCAGCAGTCTTGAGGCTGTTCTGGATGTAAAACTCAGACATCTAGGTATCTTCTCCTACTGGAGATTTTTCAGGGAGGTCTTTCTTGAACAAACCATATTTTTCTTAACCCAGAATTAATCCAAAGCTTCTATTTCCTGTGGAAACAAAAGCAAAACTTCTCCAAAATATCATATCTTTTGACATAAATTTTGAAGTCATAGCACTTTCCAAGTATATAGTTTGGCTTAATCCAGCAGTATTTATAATCAAGTGTCTTTTAACAGCTGTTGCTCCTTCCCCAGGCATCAAGCTATTGAAAGACAACATAGTAACATACAGAATCCAGATTCTCTGTGTCTTTTCTATCTTTACATGGCTTTATTTTAAACTCTATTTCTTTTCTTTTTATTTATTATTTGTTTTTTGAAGCAGGGTTTTTCTGTGTGTCTGTGGCTCTCCTGGAACTTACTCTGTAGATCAGGTTTTCCTTGAACAAACAGAGATCCACCTCTTTCTGCTTCCCAAGTGGTGAGATTAAAGGGGTGTTCCAACATAAGCAGCTTCTCTCTCTCTCTCTCTCTCTCTCTCTCTCTCTCTCTCTCTCTCAAGGACTTTATCCGTTTTCTTCAGTTCTGCCCTGTGTAGCACACACAGCTTTTTCAACTAGATTCTGGGTGTGAATGGCTCCACTCCACGGTTGCTGTCGTTCCTGGTGGTCATTTCCTGGTACTGACATCCCAGCATTTCTGGGGTCTTCTGCTGGAACTGAGCCACACTTTAACCAACGGCCTCTCACAAGCTGGCTTCACAGTGCCAAGCCTCAATTTCACATGACCTTTTCACTCTGGTCTTCAACTGATACTAAGGC
The DNA here is from genome assembly GCF_018167655.1 of Microtus oregoni. Taxonomy (NCBI): domain Eukaryota; kingdom Metazoa; phylum Chordata; class Mammalia; order Rodentia; family Cricetidae; genus Microtus; species Microtus oregoni. Next base: position 25,673,945 of record NW_024543060.1, read on the forward strand.
TGTACCTTCACCAATGACATCTCCTGGACTCTCACAGTGGCAAGCCACAGCTGTTATCCATGACCTTTGAAACCAGGACCACCTGAGTGACTCTTATACTGCCAAAAGAGCTATCAGTACAAATTTGGTGATCTCAGAAATGGAGCTTCTGTGTGCTGATTCTCAGGAAACAATTTCCTGAAGGTTTTATCTCAGTAATTCTGGTCTCTTCTTAATCACTGTTGATTTTTCAGCTTCAACTAACCAATATCAATTGTCCTAGAAAAGCTAAGGTTTTATTTTAGTGGTTCTGATGTCATCTTAATCGAAGCTCCAGAGAAACAGCATTAAAGATTTTTTCACTCAACTCAACAGAGCCTTTGCCTTACTCTGTAATTTTACAATCCAGGCCTCCATCAGCTGCACTGTTTTCAACACTCTTATATTCCAACACTGAGATGAACACCCACGACTCAATGATTTTTCTAGACCCACAATCTAAAGTCCTTTTACAATTTTCCTCCAAATAGCCATACCTCACTATATTGATTCTAACTTGTCTTAGTCAGGGTCTTTATTGCTGCAATGAAACACCCACCAAAGAAAAAATTAGTGAGGACAGGGTTTCTTGGTTTACACTTCCACACTGTAGTCTACCACTGAAGGATATCAGAACTGGAAACTTAGCAGGGTAGGCATCTGAATGCAGGAGCGAATGTAGTAGCTGTGGAGGGGTGTCGTTTATTGGATAGCTCCACAGGGCTTGCTCAGGCTGTTTTCTTATAAAACCCAAGACCACCTGCCCGGAGTTGTCAACAATACACTATGGGCTTGGTCTTCACCATCGATTTCTAATTATGAAAATGCTCTCCAGGCGGTCCCATAGCCTGATCTTACTGAGGTATTTTCTCAATTAAGATTTCCTCTTCTAGGCTGACTATACTCTGTGTCTGGTAGGTATAAATCTAGCCAGCACACAGGATACTTAGACTTCAGTTCTAGGACACCCCAGCAGTGTCCTATAATAAATACCTTTCTTTACGTATTTGAGCCATCTCTTCTACTAGTTCTCAGCAATCTATCTTGTTAACAATGTCATTTGAAACTCTTTGTCTTTTTCACTCTCATTCTTAATGGTAAATTTTGCTGTGCTCATAATCATTGACTCTAATTTTCTCTTCTGAGTATCCAAATTATGTTCTTGCATTTGCTCCTGGTGAGAAATTTGAATGAAAAACTGTAATTAAAAATCATGTTATTTTTAATTCACACAATTTTTGCCTAACTACCCTAAGACTTTTTTCTCTTAAGGATATAGCAAGATTTTTGCAAGATATTAGTTGCTTATTCGGGATGAAAATACACAAATATGTTGTGTGTCTATGTTATATAAATGAATATTTTTGCTTTCATATATTGGGAGACATTACCTGTTTATATTTTTAGAATTCATCTTTGTAATCTATTGCCACTAAGATCATTCTTTGCTAAATTACAATTTTCCATGGTGTGATTTTTTTCTTCTCATACCTCTATTTTCTCTAGTCTATTTTTCTAAGCATGCTACTAGTATTATTATCTGTGCATGTGTTTACTCACCGATGAGTATTCTTGAATTTAGGCTTTTCCTCTCTGATTTCTAGTTTTATTTCTTAGTCTTTATCTACATTTATCACTTTACTATTTTTAGCTCATAATATTCTTCAACCACATTTATTTTGGGTTTGTTTTCAAACACCAGATTACAAGGTTTATCTTTTTTTAAAATAAATATAACTATTTGAACTGCTTAGTTTTCAGTAACGATGTGATACTACTTTTTTCTTTTTTTCCGCATTATAAAGTAGAACATTTTACCAGGACATTTCAAAATTGTACTCTCTTGTTAACTTGTATTTTATGATAACCTTTATAATGCATACAATATTTAAAAACATGCTTTCTTTCCAAACTCCATATCCTGCTTTCTTGAGAATCTAATTTATGGCAATCTTACACAGAAAGTGTTTTGTAGGAAGGGACATCTCCTTAATTGGTTTTCACATTTTATGTTTTGACATATGGTGTCAAATCTGCTTCTAAAACTTTGCAAAACTTGTGGAGTATTTAGTAACTAAACTGGGTTAAATCCCTCAGGTTGTAACTTTTTCTTCACAAGAAGCCTGCTAGCATCTAGAACTGTATTGTTGTGAACACTTTCCTGGGCTCTGTGAGTTCCCATTTCTTCTCACAGAGATACTGATGGTTAGAACAATTAAGGCAAATCTCACTCTGATGTTGATGTTTGTGGTGAGATCTGGCATTTTTGTTACAGATCTACTTTTATGCCATCATATTTGTTATCCAGTTGTTTTAATATTGATGGGAAAGTTGGAGAGAATCTCGAATCACATCATTTGTAAAACATTTCTAATTTATAAGCACTTTTAACATTCTGCAATTCATTTGCCATTGATTGTCTTTATATCCCAAAACTGGTCTTTGAAAAACTATAACTTTTGAGTCACTCTACTGAAGTAGGTAGAGAAAGATGAATATGAAATGCATTGCACTATCAGGCCAGGTAATTTGAGATATTGACAACTTTCTAGATCCTTAAATCTTTTGAAAATTTGAGATATTGACAACTTTCTAGATACTTAAATCTTTTGAAAAATATGAATAACTGTTTTTAGATGGAAAATAAAACATAACATTATATGATTCAGCTGAAAATTTATTCTTGTGACCTTTCAGAAGCCTATTGATACACCAATTCTTCGTCAAAGGACATGAACATTGTCATTTGATTTATACAACTGTAGTTTCCCCATAGAACTGAATGTGACATTGTTTGAAATCTAATCACTCTGAACTTAGATTGTGTTATATGTCAGTCTGTGGAAAAATTTCTAACTTCACTGCAGCCAGTGAATAGCCAGTATTTCTGTCTTTGTTTTATGGAATAATAACTTGATATCTGTGAAATAGGTGGTCATAAAATTTTTGAAAGTATGAAAAAATTCTCTCATTTTGGATCAGCAAATATCAATTACACTAATTTATTATGTATTACAGACCTCATATTTTTCAGTTAATACCTTCAAATAAGTGAATTTTAGTTTTTTCTCTTTTTTAGTTTTTTTATTATATTTCATTATTTCAATTGTATTTAATTACTCCAGTAAAAGGAATGAAATTTATTTTTAGAAATACATTACTTTTAGTCAATAATTCCTTTTAGTTCAACTAGTCTTTTTGCTCTCAAAGCATACAGTCTGGTGACCTTGAGATAAAGTAACTTACAGGTAACATCATTGTTCTCAAATTATATCAGTGATTGTCAAATCTGTTAAAGAGTATTGCACTAATGGATTAAGACTTACTAATTGATCTATTGTTTTATTGAATTTAATGTACTTTAGACTTGTAGCAAATAATAATTGAAGTGAGTTTTTTATTTTATTGAAGCTGTGTTGGTGCATTTTCTAGAACAATTGTCATGCCCCAAACTGTAGTTTTGGGACTCCATGTAATTGTTTGCTCCTTGCTATTCATCTGCCAAAGATTTTCTTTTTCCTGATTAGAACATATTAATTTTGCATTCCCCCTTACCCTCACCTTTCAAAACATCTATTAATCAAGACTCTGCATCCAAGTCAACTTTGTTCTTTATCCAATAACTAGAATATTCATTCAGCATTTGTTTATCTATGGACTGATTTATTATACTGCATACAAATGTCTAGTAAGTATTGCTACTACGAGGACCAGCCTTCAGCAGCTCAGGGATAGAGGGAGATCCTATGGAGTCTGTGAGCTATTCATTCGTTTTGACATTTCTATCTTTAGAAGTAAAATAGTTCTCTGGAGCTGGATAGATGTCCAAACTTAACTCGATGGGGTAAGCAAAAAAGGGAAAACACACACATACATAAAACTTTAGGGCCTCTCTATAATTTTCTATTCGCTCTATTTCTTTTCTTACCTCTTATCACTTCTGTTTCTCTCTTGATATCTTCATTCTATTTTTCCTTCTGAATATTTTCTAATGGTCTACTTCTCTTGAGTCTTTATTTTTTCTCTTAGAGCTTATATGTCTTAGCAAAATCTTTCAAGCAATATAAAGGTTACAATGTGATTACAATCTATATTTTAAGTAAATGCTTATAATAAATACAACAAAATTTTTTTCTCATTTACCTCACTGATTAAACTTTCTATGTGCTATACATGAAAAACAAATCACACCAAAAACCCATATATATTCATGACCAAGTAATTTGTTATAGATTAAGTGTGTAAGCAAGCAAGGTATTTTTCTCAACCAGTTCTTTTACTGACAGGTTGCATTTTGTCATTACAAAGAAAGGATCAATCACTTTATTACTTGTCTCAAAAGATAATCTTATAAAATTCTTAAGAGGGTCACAAATCCAAATATTTATATATTAAAAATAACCAGTTTTCTCTTATTTCAATCTTCATGGGGCTTGCCCATTCAACAAGAGCAAGTGCTCCTAACAACATAGCCTTCTCTCTAGCTCTCTCCAATATTTTTCTACACGTGTTGCCTCTTAAGTTTTTTGACACATTCAGTAGTAAGTTACAAACAACAGTGTGTGTGTGTGTGTGTGTGTGTGTGCAAGCATGTTTGTGTATGTTTGAGTGTGTGTATAAGTGTGAGTGTATGTTTCTTTTGTGTGTGAGTGTGTGCATATGTGGTGTCTAGGCATTATGTACTATGTTTGCTTGTTAGTGTGTGTATGTGTGAGTGTGTGTGGGTGCTGTATGTGTGTTGGTGATGTATGTGTGTGTACGTAAGTGTGTATTTGAAAATTTCCTAAATAGTCATCACTGTTCTCCCTCTTAAAACTCATAGGGCATTGAAGTCATTTATTTATTTATGACAGTCACAAATATTTTAGCTTCCACCATTTGGCCTTGAACTCACAAAGATCCACCGGCCTCTGGCTCCCAGGTGCTGGAATGAAAGGCGTGCGCAACCAATGCCTGACTGATTTAACATGTTTTCTAAAATAATCTGAAGAACTGAATTGCAAATTAATTTTAAAAGTTTTGCCACCCCTTGATCTTGTTTCATGACAACATTGAATTTTTTTTCTGAATTGCTTGCTACCATCTTTATATAAAATATAGGCTATATCTTCATTAAAATATAGATGGCATGTGTTTCACCTTTTCTTTATGACATCATTGATCCAGAAGCCTTAAATCACTGAGTAAAGGATAACACTATGATTTCCACTGAAAGTGTGAGCCTTAACTAGACTGGGTTTCCACGTTTAACAGTGTTCACCATACAACACTACAGATTCGACCCCATGTCTCCATTTCACTATTATCAGCATCACATACTGATTTGCAATTCACCATAAGTATCTATAATATATATGCTTGATTGTACTGGCAATTCTGGAGACTCTTCATTTCACAATGAGATTAATTTCTCCTTTGAAAAGAAAAGCATTAAGTAATGAGATACTTTAAGCTACGGCTTCTAGGAGTATCATGTGAAAAAACAAGGCAAAAACTGAATGTTTTCAATTTTATATTTTTTATTTGAATTTTATTTATTTACTTGTCTCTCATACAGTACATCCATCCCAACTGCAGCAGTTTCCTGTCCCTTCTCCTCTCTGACTCCCTCCTCCAACCCCAGGTCCACTTCTCTGTTTACTCTTCAGAAAGGACCAGGCCTCCTAGTGATATGTAATAATCTCCCCACACAAGATACAGTAAGACTAGGCACAAACCTATGTCAAGGCTGAATGAGGCAACCCTAATAGAGGGAAATAGATGGCATGAGCTGGAAAGAGTCAAACACATCCCCACTACAATTATTAAGAATTCGACAAACACCCCAAGCTAAGCAACCACCCCAAGCTAAACAACCACAGCCTACATTCAGAAGATCTAGTACAGACAGGGTCCATGAATACTGGTTCAGGTTCTGTGAGCCGCTATGAGCCCTGCTTAGTTGTTTCTGTGGATCTGACTGCTATGTTCTTCTGGTGGAATCCTCTGACTCCTATAAGCTTTCTCCCCCCTCATCTTAGGGACTCCTCTGCCTAATGTTTGGCTGTGGATCTCTGTATCTGCTACCATCAGCTGCTGGGTGTAGATACAGAAATTATAGGTAAAAGAGTGTTAGAAAAACAAAACCAAACATACACGAAACAAAACTCTATCATCAGTTATAAACAAATATTTAAAACTCATTTACAATCATAGACATAATAAGTAAGGCTGAAAGATTTACTTTAGCAATATTACTAGTGCTTCCAGTAAAATTTTAACTGTAATTTGGCAAAGACATTCAAGGAAGAATAAACTTATCAAATATGAATATGAACTTTTTCCCATCACTTAATGTGGGCTAATAAATGGATTTAATATCTGTGATTAAAATGCATGAGTTCATTTATGATTAAACTATCATCGGTAATGGCTAGATTCAAATTTTAATTATTTTAACTACTTAAAACACTGAGATTCTATTTTATTCTCAAATTCAAATACAGTTTTCACACTGGCAAGTGAGCCAAGCAAGCTGGCATGTGAGCCAGAGGATATTTGGCGCCATCTTGTGGCAGATGAAATTATTTCCCCGGTCGGTTTCGTTTTCCATTGATCCTTAAGCCTCCAAATAAAAATAACAAAGTTTCTTTTCTTTAATTCTCCAATTCCTGTGCTATATTCACCTATCTGTAGATACATTTAAATTTCAGCACCGGGCAGAATTTTTATAACTACTCACAATGTATTGATGTCTTTTTTACTGAATTTACTATGCCAGTAAATATCTCCTGAATTGTCTATTGTTTCATTACTTCAATTCTTCTATCCTAATGTTTTTCACTAATCACATACAAACCAAAAGCCACACATGTTCCATAAAAATGTCCTGAATATCCATAAGTATCAATATATCCCTTTTTCTCATTGAAATAGTAACTATAGAAAATGACAAATAAATGCATTCTGCTGATTTAGAAATATTTGAAATCATTTTAGTATGAAATTAAAAAAAAACACAAAGAAAAAATCAAACTATAAATATTCATTAGTACTTACGTAATACTACCAAATCAGGGCTAGTCAGACCACTTAGATACTTTCTACCTGAATCAGCTGTGAGGACCAAAGGATTATCATTGCCTGAGAGTTTGTTAGACTCTCAGCTTATTCCAGAAAACCTAATGATGTAACTTTTTCAAAATCAACAATTCTTCTGATGTGTAATAATTTTGAGAAACACATTCAGCGACAATATAAGCAGTTTGACTACCACTGTCTCGTTCATGCTTTACTTTGAAGAGCACTTTTAGATTCTTATCTTCTGGCTAGTGTACTAGCAAAGCTGATGTTACTGTAACAAACAGTGAACAAATATTAAGACAAAATTTTCTTGCTTCCTTATTTTGCATGTTTTGATGAATAGTCTTCCCAATGTTAGTTAAGAGAAACTTATCACTTATGCAAACATGTTTTACTTTGAAATGAAGAATTCTTGTTCTGGAGGGATGGCTCAGCGGATGAGAACACTTTCTGCTCTTAAGGAGGACCAAGATTCTGTTTCCAGCACACATTTGATTGTTCACAACCATCTTGTAGTGTTAAGTCAGCCCCTTTAGGGGGCGGGGTTTGCCTCGGGTGAATGTATACTGATAAATGGGCTAAATGGGCACACCGGAGGCAGCTCCTCCTTTTTCCTTTTTCCTGCCTCCTGTGAAATGGCTAAGCAGAAACCTCGGTTCTACTTAGGCCACGTGGAATCAAGTGGACTCTTTCGCCACCACTGTCAGGAATGGGTCATTGCAGGTAAAAGAATTTTTCTTTTATAAATAAAATGTCTGAGGACATGACTCTTTTAGATTGCAACAGCTTTTTTGAGTGTACCATGTGGGGGATTTTACAAGAGGTGTCTATCACCCCACATCTATGGATATTTCTGGGATTCAGAAGGGAGATTCTGTTAATTATTTAGGCTATAGAATAGTTTTGCAAAAAATTAAGACACAAAAGGCACAAATTCGGAGAGATCGCCTACGGACTCTTAATGACTTTCAAAGACTGTTAGTAGACATTTCCCGTCTACGACCAGATATTGGGATAACACCTGATCTAATAATTCATTTGAACAAAACCTTGGATGGTGATAACGATTTAAACAGCCCCAGAGAATTAACAGCTGAAGCAGAAAAGGAACTGACAATGATTGAGGAGAAATTACAACAGGCACATGTGGACAGAGTGAATCCATAGCTCGATTGTATTCTCGTCATACTACCATCAAAAATTTCTCCTACAGGAATTTTAATGCAGAGAGATGATATTATCTTGGAATGGATTTTTTTACCACATAAACCAAGTAAGAAACTGAAAACTTATGTGGAAAAAGTCTCTGAGTTAATTATAAAAGGCAAGCTGAGACTTCGTCAACTAGCAGGCATAGACCCAGCAGAAATTATAGTGCCTTTCACTGCCGATGAACTAAAGAAATTATGGGAAGATAATGAACCATGGCAAAGAGCTTGTGCTAATTTTTTGGGAGACATTAATAACAACTATCCAAAAAGCAAGCGGCTTAACTTCATAAAGAGAACTTCTTGGATCCTTCCTCGAATTGTCCGTGATGCTCCAATAACTGGAGAACGTACATTCTATACTGATGCCAATAAATCAGGGAAGGCAGGTTACAAATCAGAAGACTTGGGTAAGGTGGAACAAAGTCCTAATGATTCTGTCCAGAAGGCAGAATTATATGCCATTCTTATGGTACTAAGAGATTTTAAAGAACCTATTAATATAGTTACTTATTCACAATACGCATTAAGAGTTATTTTACATATTGAAACTGCTGAATTTATACCTGATGATACAGAACTAACCTCATTATTTATCCAGGATCAAGATTTGATCAGGAACAGGCTTTGCCCTATGTACATAACACACATCCGATCCCATATGGGTCTGCCAGGTCCTCTAGCACAAGGTAATGCAGAAATTGATCAATTATTGATTGGTAGTGTGCTACAAGCCTCTGAATTTCATAAAAAACATCATGTTAATAGCAAAGGTTTGAAGAAAGAATTTTCAATTACATGGCAACAAGCTAAGGAGATTGTGAAGAAATGCCCTACCTGCTCTTTCTATAACCAAACGGTACTGCCAGCAGGGGCTAATCCAAAGGGCACCCATAGGAATGAAATCTGGCAAATGGATGTGTTCCACTTTGCAGAATTTGGCAAATTGAAGTATGTTCATCACAACATTGACACTTATTCAGGCTTTCTGTGGGCAACTGCTTTAAGTTCCGAAAAAGCTGATTTAGTAATCACTCATTTATTAGAAGTCATGGCTATCATGGGTATACCTACACAAATAAAGATGGATAATGGTCCTGCTTATGTTTCTAGGAAAATGAAACGGTTTTTTGATGATTACAATATCAAGCATGTTACAGGTATACCATACAATCCTACAGGTCAAGCAGTCATAGGAAGATCAAATCGAACTATAAAGGATATGTTGAGCAAACAGAAACGGGTGGAAAACACCCCCATAAATAGGTTACATAATGCTTTGTTAACCTTGAATTTTTCTCAACGCTAATGAGAAGGGAACGACGGCTGCAGAAAGACATTGGATAATGGAAAAGTCTGCTGAACTAAATCAACAAGTTTATTTCAAGGATGTGCTGACCTCACAATGGAAGCCAGGAGATGTGCTGCGTTGGGGAAGGGGTTTTGCTCTTATCTCCACAGGTGAAGAAAAATTATGGATACCGTCAAAATTAATAAAGGTTCGGTTTGAAGAAGAGAAGTCTTCTTCAAATAAATAAATAACAATTCATTCACAAGGATGGCGAGCACACTGAGGGTAAGGTTTACAGATCGGTTGGGGGCAGGGTTCTTTTCTTATCTCCACAGGAAAATACTCATCCTCAAAGAATTTAAGGGACCCTGAATATTTAATTACTAATGAATGGAAAATAGTTACGACCCACTGAGTATCAACAATAAAATTCTATACATACTGTAAGTATTGATTTTTTATATATATTTATATATTTTATTGAACACTTCTTTATAAATGTGTAGAGCTGGTTTTGGAGTTGGACTATGGCTCAGTCCCTCTTCAATTCCAAGCCTCTTGATAAGAGATATTTCAGAGTTTCCATCTCAGGTCAGGAGCCATGAAATGGGACAGAATAAGAATAATTTTATACTTGATAAACTTTCTTTGCCTTTTCTCATATCTGTGTCTTTCTTTATATGTCAGTATATGTCCTTGTTGTTAATGTTTAAATTTCCCATAACAACCAACATATTTTCCTACAGTAATCTTTGAAGTTTCCAGGATGAAGATGGGGCCCCACAACATCAACTCAATCTGGCTTTTATGACGTCATGATTTTTTTTTTAAGTGCTAATATTTGACCTGTTTTTTGGTACCAACTTCAGGAGACAATTTCGAATGATGCACATTTTTGACAATACTCTGGCTGGACCTTCTCAAAACGCTCAGAGACTAGTTATAATTTTCTTAGGTCAAAGGTTAATTTGGGAATTTTACCATCATTTGCTTTCACAGGGGCCCCTAAGAATAACGTCGCCCCCATGTCAGCTAGAAGCAATCTAAGAGGACGACGTCCCCTCTCCCAACAGAGTTTGCCCACAGGGTTTGGGACATCTTTTAGTGGTTGGTTTAGGGTTGAGGGGATGGGGAGATATTGTATGGAATTATGGGTATAAAAAAAAACAGTGGGGGATTAACTGGTTTGATGGGATGGTTGGTATTTGTGACTTACTGTTTTTAGAAAATTATATTGGTACTGTTTATTGTATATTGATATATTGAATATTGAATGTGAGTGTTCCTACCTCTATTTTTATATAAGAGTATGCTTATATTGTATGGATACATCTATCATATCACAATGTACATTTCTATCTCTGGTACTATTTATGTAATAACATTGTTTACATTTGATATGTAATGACATTGTTTACAGGTGAAGATCATTGTCTTCATATATTGCACAGTTGTTTATTCTCTTAGTTTTCAAATTAGATAGGTATTGAGAATTATATGTTTGTCATATTTATTTTTAGGTTAATCAGGTCTTTTAGATACATAGAGATTATTTTTAGTATAGATAGTATAATCTTCAGCCTCTTTGAAGAGCTGTAGAAAATGGCCTTTAATCTAACCTAGAATTCTGTGCCAACGAGACACAATTACTCCTGGCAACACCACTCTACTCCCGAGAGATCGTTGAGCAACAAAGACACTCCACTGGGAGCTTGTCTTCTTGGCAGAACTGGCCTTTGGGTTAAGAAAAGCCCATACCTCAACTACTAAGATATGAAACAGGATTGTCTTATCTTGCCAAGACAGGGTAGGATAATTCTAAGAAAGTTCCTTGCATTTGATAATGGTATGCCAGTTATGTTAGGCCTTAGCCAAAGTTGGTTGACTCAACATTGCAAATGAGACTTTGGGTGATTGCCCAGGTAGTCAGTTGTCTCTGTCATTTGTTGCACATTTTGGATATCTCTCATTTGTTAAGTAATATTTATTCCCTTCTCAGATCTTTGATGGAGTTGAAGATTATTTAATTGTAGTTACTCTCTACATTATTTAGACTCCTTGAGATAGAATGTCTATCAAAACTTTTGTTCTCAATATTGTTTGTTATATTTATCATTTGTTATTATTGTTTATAGTTATATTTGGTTTAGTTCTGTCTTATTTAGACAAAAGGGGGAGATGTAGGGTTAAGTCAGCCCCTTTAGGGGGCGGGGTTTGCCTCGGGCAAATGCATACTGATAAATGGGCGCGCAGGAGGTGGCTCCTCCCTTTTTCCTTTTTCCTGCCTCCTGTGAAACGGCTAAGCAGAAACCTCGGTTCTGTACGTTTGTTTAAACATTAAAACTGTATATATATTCTTTAATATCTGCCTTTGCATTTATTTACTGCCGATACACCATCTATAACACTTTATCCAGGGATTGTGTTACCCTCTCTTCGCCTCCATAGAAAAGACACACATCTTGCACAATGGGAAATCAAGTTGTAAAAAAATAAATATTTCTTTTTAAAATAAAGTGTATTTTTCCTTAGCTTTCTGAAAGAGATTTGGATTTGGTGTCTCTTTGTAACTTTATAACTGGTTAGTTAATGATGATACCCAGAAATTTTATTTAGTTTTCCTTATTTAAAAGAAGTAGTTTTGTTACAGAATTTCCAGAGACAATTACATAAATTGCAAAGATAAAATTGATTATACTTTCCCTCCACTTTTTCAGTTCAATTCACAGGTTTGTTTTTTTTTATTGATGGCAGAAAATCTTTGTAATTACAAATGAGATGAACCTGCAAACAATAAAGATTTTGTTTATTGCTAGCAAAATATAATCTCTGAAGGTTCTTTAAGACATGAAAATTAAAAGTGTTTTGCAGTAGATGACTCTTGCACAGAAAAGCCTCTTTGAAATGTTTGTGTTTTCATTCGCAAACATTCAAAGAAGGAATTTCATTCATCATGCTTTCCACATTCCCACTATTATCTTCAGACAAATTAAACCCTTGCCCTAAAACCTCTCAGACATCTTTCATAAAAGCCACATCTAATTTCCAGAGTACTTACTTCTTTCTAGCTACTTACCTTTTAGAAAGATTTTTAAGACTAATTATGCGAGGAGAGCAATGAACATAAGGACTTGTGGTTTATCATTATAAGACAGTCACAAGCACATTCTGATACAAGCAAAGGGCTATAACAGGACCATAGATAAGCTGAAACTCTTTTCCCATTTGCAGCTCTAGCTCAAAAAATTCTTCTTTCTCCATTCCCCCTTACCCATAAAATAAAGTAGCATAATTATGTTGTGAGTGTGGTCTGCTTCCAGAGAAGAAATTAAATGGATGTATTTGGGATCATTCGTTACTATATATCCCAGAGAAACATCTAGAGAATTTATAATTGAATATAAGTTAGATAGGTAATTTGACTTTTAAATTATCTACCTCAGCTTCCATGGTGTTTAATTTTGATTTTTAATTTTGTTATTGTTTTGTCCCTTTGGTTTGTTCTCTCTCCGTCTCTCCCCATCCCTATCCCTCCCCTTCTTCCTCCCTTCCCGTTCCTTCTTCCCCACCCTCTATCATTCTCTTTCTCTCTGTCTGTCTTTCTCTCTATATTCGGAGGTTGGGTTTTTTTAATTTATTTTTTTTATTGAAAAAAAATTCCGCCTCCTCCCAGCCTCCCATTTCCCTCCCTCTCCTCCCACTCCTATCCCTCAGCCCCCCACTCCTCTCCTCCTCCCTCTCCCGTCTGAAGACCAGTCAGGGTTCCCTGCCCTGTGGAAAGTCCAAAGTCCTCCCCGCTCCGTCCTGGTCTAGGAAGGTGAACATCCAAACTGGCTAGGCTCCCACAAAGCCAGAAAATGGAGTAGGATCAAAACACAGTGCCATTGTCCTTGGCTTCTCAGCAGCCCTCATTGTCCGCCATATTCAGAGAGACCGGTTTTATCCCATGCTTTTTCAGTCACAGTCCAGCTGGGCTTGGTGAGCTCCCAATAGATCATCCCCACTGTCTTCGTGGGTGGGTGCACCCCTTGTGGTCATGACTTCCTTGCTCATGTTCTCCCTCCTTCTGCTCCTCACTGGGACATTGGGAGCTCAGTCTGGTGCTCCAGTGTGGGTCTCTGTCTCTATCTCCATCCATCGCCAGATGAAGGTTCTATGGTGATATGCAAGATATTCATCAGTACGGCTATAGGATAGGGTCATTTCAGGTTCCCTATCCTCAGCTGCCCCAGGAAATAACTGGGGACATCGTCCTGGGCACCTGGGAGCCCCTCTAGGTCCATGTCTCTTGCCAACCCTAAGGTGGCTCCCTTAATTAAGATATGTGCTTCCCTGCTCCCCTATCCAACTTTCCTTTATCCCAATCATCCCATTTACCCAAGTTCCCTCCATCCTCCCCTGGAGGCTGGATTTTTAAAAAGGAGCATCTCTCATAATTCAGGCTATCCTAAACTAAGCACAGTCTTCAGGTCTATCTAGCCTCAAACTCATGTCAATGCCACTGACAGATTTTCCTGAAGTGTTGAATAATATAAAACATATCAGTAATTAGATGTTTTTGTTCTGTTTTCACACAATAGCCATTAAAACATTGATAACCTAACATTAGGATGTATGCTGTGTTAAGAAGAGGCTATGTCCTACTCTACATTACTCCATAGTGATTGAAGCAGTTGTCTGCCAGGCTGTGCATTGCCTGAGGATTTTTGGATTCCCTTTTCATTGAAAAGTTTTTCTACAGTCCTTGAAGCAGACCCACAAAATCTGCCAGGCATCAGGCACTCAACACATGATCATAAACAATTTTCTCCTGGGAAAAAAAGGCAACTAGAGTAAAAATTTAATGGGGAGAGCAGACACTGGACACGTTTAAATCACTTTAGGGAAATCAGGCCCAAGAGCTTACCAGACATAACAGATAGAAAAAGGGGTAAAGTCACTCTCCTGTTTTCCATAAACTGATGAACATGTAATACTACTAACATGACCACACACCAAGCTATCTCTCATTTTGACTGCAATGTTGCTATCACACTTCACTCTAGCAGTCCTAATTGCTGCAGCAGCTCTTCTGAGCTTTGGTCTGGGTCCTTATCTGGCAATACAGACTGGCTCAGAGTTTACTACTAACATTTCGTGAACTCTGATGTAGTCTCTTTAACTTATATTCATTCTGCAATTCATATCACTATCTATATTTACATATCTCTATGTACACACATATAAGTATGAGAGAGAGAGAGAGAGAGAGAGAGAGAGAGAGAGAGAGATGGATGAAAGACGATATGTAGACAGAGGATAGATTGATATGTATCTATTTGTTTTGTGCCCTCTGACTTGTGATATGAGACTTAAAATTAGTAATATATGGTTGGATAGGCAATCAAACTAGGCAGATTTTTATGGCTAATTGCTAGTGGAGACGTGTTAAGCTCCTCATTCTTAATCATTAAACTTTGACATTGTCTAAAGACTTGCACATATTTGTTGATGTTCCTCGCATAGCATGCTAATGGTATTCTGTAATAGATAAGCCATCACATTTTGGTAGCATAACAAAAATACATTTGTTTTCTTCTTTATCTGGATTACGAAACTTGAATATATTTCAATCAGTAGCAGTAGAGTTCCTATTCCACAAAAGAATTTAGATTTTATAGTAAGAAAGTCGGTTTCATATATCTTTTCAATTGATGATTGTCATACAGCTCTTGGAAGGAATACATAAAAAATTTCCATATATAATTGACATCTGATGTGCCGAGATTGTTACAATCCCTTTTTTTCATTATTCATGTACTGTATGTACATTGCAACTCATTCAAATCCATGCAATAAGAACTTGACAAAAATATAACACACTGTTAATCAGAAGACAAGGGTCTGCATAGAGCTCTACCATAAATTGGCTTAATATTTCTAGACACTTATTGTCTTACCTTAATCAAGGATGTGGATGGCATTAAAATATACTGATACCAGGTTTAATTTATCATAAAAAAACATTTTTCTCGGAAGTGTAAGTCCCCCAGGTGGTTGTGGTACATGCCTTTAAATCCAGCACTCAGGAGGCAGAGATAGGGGGATCTTTGTTAGGCCAGCCTGATCTACAAGAACCAATTCCATGATAGGGCCCAAAAGCTACAGAGAAACCCTGTCTCAAAAAACTATATATACACACACACACACACACACACACATATCCATACACACACATATACATACATCCTTGCATAACAATTTACATATTCAACATGGGTTGAATAGGCCAATAGCCTGAAACTAACATCTGTGATTGTACTAAATGCATGCTTTTAATGTTGTAACTTCAAGGCGTTGCATAAGAAAATATCATGTATTTGCTTTATATTAATCCACTCAATGAGACGTTATTGGATACATATACCCACCAATGTATTTTATTAATGGTTAGAAAACAAAGGAGAGTAAAAAGAAATTCTTATTTTTTGCTTTGCCATCTTGATGTAACTAACAAGTCATTTACAATGTATATATTTGTTTAAAAATCTGGGATTTTAGCATTTGGAATTCTGTACTTCAAGAATATTTTTTTTTCAGAAATTCAGGAAGGGAAAACATAGATTGATAAGGTTCTTTACAATTTTGATAGATTTTGGAAATTGTGAATGTTGCTTGGATAGAAAATAAATCTTTCATTTCTAAGTTGAATGGGACACAGAGAAAATGTTTCTTTACCATTAGTTGGTTTTCTTAGCTGCTCATATATCACAGACTATACCATGACATGAGAAAATTGATTCCCTGGGTATACGTATTAAGGATGAAAACAATTTCTTTAACTTTACCCATTATTCTTTTTCTGTCCTGACATTTGGACTAACAATGTCAGCTATTTTTCTACTGATAAGACAAAGGGATGCTGTAAAACTAAGGGCTTTTAAGATCATTCATACTTGAGTGAAAGAATGAAAATGTAAATCAAAGGTTTTAAACCTTTCAGTTTTCTCTAAAATGTAAGATTTACCAATAGTTTCTGTTTGCATTTATATTAATTTCATCAACATTATTTCATTATTAATATAAGAGGAGATATGCATATAATTTATGCTAAACATATGTTGTTAATAGCTTATACAATGCTTAAATCACAATCCTTTTGCTTAGTCTGGTTTACTCTTGCTATGAATTTACATAGTACTAGAAAGATTGAGATCCTATACATTGCACAAGTCTTACTGTTTGTGCATTGCCACTGAAATTTTTGGAAAATGGCATTTGAAATGTTTCTGTCTCCCTTCCATTTCCTCCATCCAAGCTACTCATATTCCCCTCCCTGCTCTTGTTCCAATTTATGGCGTCTTCTTCCATTAATTGTTATTTCATGCATATATCTATATGCATGCACATGTTTGTCATCACATTAACACCATTTATGTGACCATAATTTAGAATACTCTTCTCACTTTTAAAACAGCATCTGTGTTAGATTATGACTGGTGATTTCGCAGATCTTACAGGTTTACAGTATGCTTGGCAAGAAAATAATAGACAATAACTTTAAAATATCTTTTGTCATTGATAAGTATATTCTACCTCTTCTGCCAAGTTACTTTTGAAGGTATGTTATAATTTAGAAAAAGTTTTCCAACTTGTATATATCACAAACATCAGGTGGCTATTGAATATCTTAAACAATCCAATGGACTAGACAAAATTTAGAAAGTGGAAAAGATAGTATGAAAAACTGCCACTAAGATATCATAATTGAAGATAAATAGGACCACTAAAAAATAACTTAAAGCATAAGAGGAAGATTGGTCAAATGTAGATTAACACGTATTTCAATAATAACTGTGACAACAAAAATTAGATAGGAACATCTTAAATTTACTTGATTGAATGATGACTTGGCCAACTCACCTTTGAATTTACAAAACTTATGTCTTTGTATCTCACATAGGATATAACCTCAGTGGAAATTTACACCTTTGAAAAATACATTTTTACTTTTCATTGCATGCATCAATTAAAATTGATTTATTTCATATTTTCCAAAGTATTTTCATGTTTTTTTTTCCCAATGTTCTCATCTAGATTATAAGCACATGGAAGGTAAGTAAAGGTTCAAAGGGTAATAGGATATGGAAAAGACATTTAAAAGCATGATAAAGTAAAAGATTAAACTTCATTTTAGGGCTTGATAAGCTCTCTCTAGTCAGAATAAGAATAAGTTCACACTTATTCTTAAATGTATTAGAAAAGTAAAGCTAAACACAGTCTATACAAACAGCGGTTACATGCCTGTCTGTAATCCAAACACTCAGAGGCTGTGATAGGAGTGTTACCATGAAACTAAAGTCAGTCTATGAAACATAGTGAGGTTCTGTCTCAAAATTTGAATTAATTAGTTAAATAATTAAACAATAAATATAACTTAGTTTTAGGCATTTTTCAAAGAAATGTTTCTACAAGTTGTGTAGAAACTGTTTCTAATGTGAGTAAATTAATCCTGTAATGAAAAATTCAGTATTAATTCAGCAACAAAATTGTGATTTTGTTTCTCCATTAAAGCATTGACTCATGTACCAATATTCTATTGGTCTGTATATTTATTATTATTAGTAGTATTGTGTTTTTCTTTGTTTTAGTACATAGTAGACAAAAGAAAATGTATCTTAATAATCTTCTAATAGGTAAATTTAAAATGGGTACAAGATTTTTCTGTGATTCAAGAAACCATACTGTCAAAGAATAATAATATGCAATAAAATTTTATAATATGATTGATAGTAATTATACAGATGTATTTAATGTCTTAAAATAAATATATATATAAGAGAAGGAAGAATAAGCATAAACCAGAGAAGTTGAAAGGTAGTGATATTTTTACCTTTTTCTATCTAATTTTAGATGCTTTCTCCAAAAGTTAAATTTTAATGATGTCTTCCCTCCATAATCCTTTCTCACTTCTTTCACTATTTTTGGACGCAAAGTTCATTTATCATGTCAGAGTTTCAAAAAATCATGTACATTTCACTACATCAGGTTTGTACTTTAGGATGAGTCTCATCAAGAATCCTGCTTTCATAATTATAACTTCTAGACTGTGATTCAATGAGCTGACATAATCACCTTTCCCGTATATACTGGGAATCTGATATCATTTGCTTAATCAAACTTCTAAAAAATACAACACAGAGGTGAAACTTCAAAGTCATTATAATCTAAAAACTGTGTAGAACATATTACACTTTTCCTTATATTTAAACTCTGAGTTCAGATTAAGTAATCAAACTTTCCATATTTCTGTATTTCAGAGTAGTCTTCACTTCCCTTTCTTCTCTAATCTTTAAAATTGAATTCAGTTAAAAATTTTAAACCTTTTAACTTAACTGTGTATATTATGGTTACCATATATTCAGACAATTTTAGATTAGTTATTGAACATTAAGACTGACTGGAAGTTTCTAAATATTTGGAAATATAATATTAGGCTCTTATTTATTTTCATTTGAACCTTAGGTCCAAAACAAACAGACATGGTAGTATTCAAACTTCATAAATATTTTTTGATGTATTTCAGTGTGAGAAATTGGGAGATTCTCAAGATTTATCCCAGGAACTGAAAGAGTATAAGTTCCACCATATTATCCTGTGTCACAGAAACCACAGGTACACCTGTGACACACAACGGGAGATTATGGTATTCATAGAATTATTATTCAGTCAGAGACATAAAATCTTTACAAATCATGCTTGAAAAGATAGAATAATAGTGGTAGAAAAAATGGAATTAAAGCATGAAGTCTTGCAAATTATAGGACTTTTTTAAAGTAACTGTGTAATTTTTATTTTACTTTTAATAATAAACTTATTTTGAATAGGTTAAACACTTGTTACTTCGGCTTTTACATAAAGAATATTGCATCTTTCAAAAAACTTAGCTTCCTGACTTTTAGCAGGAATGATGTTCTCAAGAAACCTTGAAAATAGAGGATACTGTGAGGGCTTGAATGCAGACTTGCAGCATTAAGTAAGATGGTTTTATGTAATTTTTATGTAGGTTTTAAATTTGACTGAAAGCTATCAGTAAGCAATGCAATGCTGTGTTCCCTACCTCAATGGAAAGTTCAAGACTGCTGTAACATCTATACTATAAACTGGATACCATTAAAAGCATACATTTACTTACTTTTATTATATTGGATATAGTTCTTTTTCTCATAATATATCCTCATTTAAGCTTTCCCTGTCCCAGCCTCTCTTAATTTCATTCTACCCAATAGCCTGAATTAATCCTTGCCTGTGTCTCTCTTTGGAAAACCAACAGGTCTTGAGACGATAATAATAAAGTAAAACAGTACAAAGTAAAATGAATAACAATCCTGGCATGTTGTTGCACACCTTTAATTCCAGAACTCTAGAGGCAGAGGCAGTAATATATCTGAGAATTTGAGGCCAGCCTGTTCTATAAAACAAGTTCCGGAACAACCAGAGATGTTAAACAGAAGAAAACCTATCCTGTCTTACTAAAACAACCAACCAATCAAACAAACAAACAAACAAATTAGAATAAGACAAAACAAAAAACATAAACAAGAAAAACAGCCAAAGAAAAAATAAAGAGAAGTACATATATTCATATATTCATAAAGACATAAACATTTGAACACAGAGGAATAACACAAAAACACAAAACCAGGAGCCATAGTATAGATACAAGGGATCAGTAAGTAAGTAAACAAGCATGAAAGCAAGTAAGTACGTAACAACAAAGTAAATAAGTAAGTAAGTAAGTAGGGAGCTAGCTAGGTAGGTGGGTGGGTTAGTAGATAGATAGATAATGGATAGACAGATAGATAGATGGATGGATAGATAGATAGATAGATAGATAGATAGATAGATAGATAGATTTTTTTGCCCTGAGATAACATTATAAAACAAAGGACCTCCAAAGATGACATTGGGCTCATTTTGTGTTGGCCATCTAATTCTGGACATGGGGCCTATCCTTAAAAATGATTTGTTTCCTTAGTGAGACTCATTGGAGAAGACTAATTTTTCATCCACTAGTGGTTATCTATTGGCTATAATGTCTAGATTAGAGATAGGGAAGAGTGTCCACTTCTTTCATATATAAGAGTCCATTTGCTTCAGACCCATAAAGGTCCTAGATTTGCTACAGCAGTGTCTATGATCTTATATATGTGGTACCCTTTTGGGTCCAGAAGACCTTGAATCTTTAGTGTCCCTCATCCCTTCTTTCTCTTCTATTCTTTTTTATTCCGCTTCTACAGAGTTTCTTGAGACCTGAAGGGAGGGAGTTGATGGACCCATTCTATTTAAGACTGATTGTTCCAAGGCTTGTCACACTCTATACATTGCTACTTTGTGGGTTTCTGTGTTGTCCTCTGTTGCAGTGTGTGTGTATCCACATATGTGTGAACTAGGTTATTTTATAATGAAATATTTAATATCTTTGCTATATCTGAGCATACCTAAAAACTGATAGTGTCTGTAGTTTGGCCTGGTTTGCCCATCATTCCAAAGTCTTGCAGGTTAATGTGTGCTTGTTGGACTCACAAATAGACATTCTGTAGTTATTGGTTTCTGATCATTGTGGGATTCGTGCTTTGTTTATATGAGAGTTTTACCGAATTCTTGAGTTTCTATAACTTATTGTTTTTTTCTCCTCTCTTTTCTGCTAAAGTTCTTATGTTGATTAGAGTATCACTTAAAATTTAAAATAGAAAAGCTTCTGTTAATCAAAGCAATTTCACTTATGAGATCCTATAAAATAATCAATGAAAACTGGACATACTCAGAAAGGTCAATGTTACTGGCCTGTACCCCCAGCTCAAGATCAGTCAGTTAAGTCAGGTTCAATGCGAATGTGAAAAAGGGTTAGAAAGGTTATTTGAAAGTACATATTTTGTGTACTTTTATTTTGGCTCTATCTATGTAGCTTTCTATCTATCAGTGCAAGTATGTATCTATCCATCTATCTGTCTGTTAGCTAACTATCTAATAACATAATCTACTAAATCCATTTAATATTGCTCACACATACACACACATGCACACACCACATACAAATACACATACGGTTTTAGGGCTGATCATTTGATAAAGGATAACCAATTGAGGGACTTAACCCTTAAAGAGACAGAGTCTCCCAATCTCAGAAGTATCAATTGCCTACATCTCTTTCCTGGGAGTGGAGCATGTCAGCTGGGATTGTTATTCATTATTCAGCTATTATGCCTGGCTTAAAATAATAAGAAATTCAAAAGATTGGTTGATATTTTGTATTTGATAACTCAAATTAAAATGCAAAATAATGAAATATTCTAGAAACCAAACAAATTTGCATTCAGTATAATATTTCAGGTGCTTAGTTTAATTATTAAGTTGTTTTAAATCAGCAATAATGAATATTAAGTTAGGAAAATAAAACATTTTTATTTTTATTTTTGTTTTTGTGACCTAATATATCAAGCATAGGAATGATTAATATATTTAAAATATATATTCTACTTGCTAGAAGACTGAGGAATTCACTAATCTTCATTTCTATTCTAGTTTACTAAACTAGAAACTGTATGTGTTTTAAATAACTTATGTCTAAAAATGATCACTTCTGCCTTCCAAAGCATTGTATTTGAAAGTTAAGTAAATTCATTGAAATGGTACAAAATCCCAAAGCATATATTAGGAAGAAATCATCTTAACCTTTCTGAAGAAAATATAATACACTATCCATGGTCAATTAAATTTGATAGATATGTATTGGTTGTCTCCATGTAGCATGGACCTCAGAGGGTTTGTAATTATTCATGCACAAATTCTGTTTTCTTCATTTATTAGATGTACAACCTTGAGTATGACTTTTCCTTATTGAGATGGAGTGTCTCTATTTGCTCAGTCACTTCAGTGCTTACCTACTGAGAGAATTAAATAGCTCTAACACATAAATATGATAGCTTTTGTAGAGCAAGTATTAAAACATTAGCCACTTTCCTTGTTTGTCTCATTTTCCAAGGTACTTAATGTCATTTTTCCTCAACATAGCTTTAGTTGAGCAATGACAGTGCCTTCCATATTGCATTGCTCCCTGGTATCATGGTTTACATTTTTGCCAAGTAAGCACAACATGGCAGGCAGAATTCAAGAAGTGTTGGGCAATGAGGTCAGAGACAGGAAGACGCAGAGAATGCAATGAATTCTGAAGGTGATATCTATGTTGCTTTTTAATAACACAAGTAAATTCCTGTGACATTAGGCACTTCTTTGATCTCCTTAGATAAGCAAGAATAAAGCAGAATTTATTTGAAATTAACACCCAGACTTCTACTGGTGCCTGTAGCACGTATGCTAGTGCTTGAAACTTGACTTCCGTATTTTACAAACATGACCTTTTCCCTGTATGCACCTTTACTGACTATTGTCTGAATGACTTTCTGCTAAGGCTTAAATTCTTAACTCTTCCTCAATGAGCACTGATATTTAATCTCTTTGAAATGCAGGTGACTCAGATATCCTCTAGAATCCAGTAAAGCAGAGGTTCTTAACAAGTGGGCCATGACCACATTTGAAGTTATGTATCAGATATGTATATTATGATTCATAACACTAGGATATTTTAAATATGAAGTAGTAATAGAATAATCCTATGGTGAGTATCATTACAAAATGAATTATATTAAAGAGTCACAACATTAAGAAGCTAGAGAAGCAATGTAAGAAGACAAAAATGAAGGGATACTGATTAGAACATTTGTCAAAACACATGGTAAAATAAGTAAGTATCCTGTATTGTGAAAAAGGAAATTGTGGCCATTATTCATTATGTTACAATAGAATGCTTTCAATATTAAATACTTGCAAAAAATGTTTCTACTATATTTTGTAAATATTTCAACAAAACTACATATTTTAATACAGAACAAAATAAGTTTTTATTTTTATTATTACTACTTACATGGCAAAGATATTATAAAACTTCCCAAGTAACGATTGTTTAAAATTTTCCTGGAAGCTAAAATACCTATTCTGATTCTTACCTGAGATCTTCTTTCCTTGATTTCTGATATCAGATGAAACAGACAATTATATTCACTTTGTGTGAATACTGCTACATTTTTGGTTGTTCATCATTCCCACCTGGATATGGTATTCTCCAGAGCAAGGGATACAGTCTCTATATACTAACAAAGAACTTGGGAATAATTAACTCAGGCATTTTTTAACAAATAAGTAAGTAAAAAGAAGATTATTTAGAGGCTTCTCCTACCAAACATAATCTGACTTTACTATGTCTCTAAAGTGGATAATAGTTCAAGAAGTAAAGCACAATATTTTATTAGTCTTCCTGATTATATTAATCTTCAAATATACATGTATTAATTTTTGTTGCATTTAACTTTAAATGTACCTTTTACATTTCCTACATAATTACTTGTTACAAAAACCTGAAGTTAATAATCTGATGTTCAGGCTCATTTAACCTTTCTAAGCATTACAGCTGTATAAGAGCTTTGCAAATGATGCTTTGTTAGCCAATTACTTAAGTGATAAAGGAAAATGCCTCATTGGCTCATAGACCTCCATTGGGTCTGGATAACTGTTTTAAATAGAGTGGGAAAGGTGCATAGAACACAGAAGATTTAAGAGTTTCAAGTGAAATAATTCCATTATTATTTGCAGGAGTTTACTAATTAATAAAATTCTGCAGAAGTATGTCATGAATCACGATAAGCATTTGCTATGTTGTAGTGCAGAGAAGAAGTGGCAATATGTATTCATCATTTTCAATTGCAGTTTTCTCTTGTTTCAGTCATCTTGAACATGATTTTGTATTTGATTTCTTCTCTTAATATGTAGTAAGTGCCTTAAATGGTGTAAATGGATATCACTTCAAGAGACTGACAAAGGAAATTGTCTTAGACCTGGATTTTCTAGAACAATTTGTTATACATAAAGTGGTTTACATCTTTTCATTAACAGTTTCAGAGCCCAGAAATCTAAATAGATAGTAGAGCTATGTTCATCTATAGGTGCAGAAGAATATGTGCTTGTCTGTACGTACATGTCCTAAAGTTATCTAAGTTTCATGACCTTAGATTCTTTCTCAATATAATTTCAATTTCTACACATATACGACAGCTTCTCTAACATAGGGACACTTATAATTAAATTGAGAGCACTTGGGATGAACCAGGACATTATGCTTTAATGTGATCCTATAATTATTTGCAGGTTCTGGAGCTTGTAACAATGGCCTTATTTAAATTGATAATAAAGTGGTCTTCTAGAATGCATCAATAGTATAAAGGAACATGCTCTCTTTCATGCACATATATGTTTTCTGATCATAAGATCACAGAAATGCCAGCAAGGAAGAAAGAATGTGTTTATTATGGAGTTAAATAAAAATATGTTTTCTAGTAAAATATCTCTTCTATATGTTTAACTGATGCATGAAGTTCAAGAAACAGTTTTTGGCAGCTAAATTATGATAGTGGAAAGTTTTGCTCATTATAGTACAATGGTTGATTTCATATATTTTTTGTTGTGATGTGAAATGACTGGTTTTTGATGCTCTTCATACCTCTCAATATGAATTAGACTAAACTACTCCCAAATACTTAACTTCTCAATTGAGAGAGGACTCCTATATAAATCATGTAATGAAATTTTTGCAAGATCCTTATTTCTGGTGAAACAAAGTTTATAGCCTACGTTTATATGCCTGTGATAGCTTTGGGGCAAGGACATTTTCTTGCCCAGTGACTTACCTTTGCCACAAAGAAAGTAAACTCCATATAGAATTTCTTTGATGCCCATTATTTTCTCTGAAGTAGATTAGTGCTGCCAAGATTAGACATGTCTCATTGTTATAAAAAGAGCCTATGTTATCAAATCATCTTAAATGACTTATTCTGTAGATCTTTGAAGTGTTTGAAGATGACATGTCTATCTAAAATATCTTTGTTTGATCTTGAAAACATATCTAATGTGATTATACGTTCAATTAGAATAGATAACTAATTGCTAACCTTGTACCTCCTTATTATCCCAAACAGTTGGTAAAAATTCTCAAGGGCTAGAAATTTGTATTGCATTGTTAAATGAGTTATATATGTATAATACCTTAAGCAAGAGTAGAAATCTATGTACAGTATTTTCTAACAAATTTAATTTTCATATACAAAATGTATGTACAATATACAAAAGTACAATTTAGTATAAAAATTTTAAAACTAGTAGTTGCTTTTTAAAAATAGATTCAAAAATCTATCTTTTTATCTTATCATACCTATATCCTACCTTTTTATTTCAGAGTAGATTCAATAATCTACCCTTTTATCTTATCACTTAAGTCAAAATAAAAAGTTGTTAATTAAGTCGGTTATACTTGTGCTATTATTGTATTAGTTGATATGGGTTGTGGGTAGTTTTTTTTTGTCAAGTTGATACAACTAAAGTCATTGTGATTAATATGATATCAGAACCACAAAAATAAAAAAAAATACTTTGCTGAGATGATCAATACTGGCCATCTGGAGGTGAAAAAGTACTGGAGATTAAGAATTGATCAGTATCCTTGAGGTGAAACCTAAAGGAAAAGTTTCCTGAGTGTCGGCACACAGAACTTATGTTCCAGATATGGCCAAGGTTATACCTTGAGCTGTCAACCAATCATGTGTAGTGCAAGACTCACCTGCACGGTACTGGCTCTGAACGTTTGAAGGAGAACAGCTAACTTCTAGTATGCAGAAGAGTTGGATTTCCTGAAAAGAGCAAAGGAGAGATTATTGGTGAAAATGAAGCCCAGTTGCAGTAGAAGTCTTCAATGTTTTCGAGATGCTAGTGCCATAGGTTGATAACAAAGTAAAGAAGCAGGAGTTAAAGAAAGCTGCTTGTGCAACAGAGGTGAAAACCACAAAAGTTACATAAGCCCTTTGGAGGAGTCCAGGATATCTTGAGTGGATCCCAGACATTGGACATTGTATTATTTTCAGTGTAGGAAGTTTTGTTTTGATTTGATATTATTGTGACTATGTCCTTGTTATTGCTTCTTAAATAAGAGAGGATTTACCTAAATTTTTACCAATATAAAAGTCCACCAGGAAAAATGCTGATTTTTAAAAGAGATTTTGAATACTTAAAGAGATTGAATAATTTGAACTGAATGAACTTTAATATACTTGAATTTATCAAGACTGTAGGACCTCTAATCTTTTTATTGTAAAATTGTAGGCATTAATGAGAAAATAAAGGTTAGAGTTTAATGATGATGTGTTTTGGAGTCAAGTTGACAAGCAGTCAATTATGCTGTATAGTTTTAAATCCACCCTTACATAAACTAAAGTAATTTGAGGTGAGGAAAACTCAATTAAGAAAATCCCTCTTAGAAAAAAATCAAGTTGAGCCGGGCGGTGGTGGTGCATGCCTTTAATCCCAGCACTTGGGAGGCAGAGGCAGGTGGATCTCTGTGAGTTCGAGATCAGCCTGGTCTACAAGAGCTAGTTCTAGGACAGGCTCCAAAAACCACAGAGAAACCCTGTCTTGAAAAACCAAAAAAAAAAAAAAAAAAAAAAAAAAGAAAAAGAAAAAATCAAGTTGTTACAAATAGTGCTGCTATGAACATAGTTGAACAAATGCCTTTGTAGTATGATTGGGCATCTCTTGGGTATATTCCCAAGAGTGTAATTGCTGGGTCCTGAGGTAAGTTGACTTCCAGTTTCCTGAGAAACTGCCACACTGATTTCCAAAGTTGTTGCAAAAGTTTGCTTTCCTACCAACAATGGATGAGTGTTCCTCTTACTCCACATCCTCTCCAGCATAGGCTATCATTGGTGTTTTTGATTTTAGCTATTCTGACAGGTGTAAGATGTATGAGGATAAAGAAAGAAATAGACAAGAGACAACTGAGCCAGGAAGACATTTGGTAAATATGAAATTCTCTTTGTGTTTATCTCTCATAGTCTTTATATAACCAAATTCATAAAAGAAGGGAAAGGCAAAAAGCTTCTTTACCAAAATACAAAGAATAAATAAATTGACCTAATGGAATAGCACATTTTCCACAGGATAAAATTTGATGAAAGCTTTTTTTTTTTTTCTGCTGTTCTCTACAGACGTATAAAGCAAATGGTCTTTTTGTAAATCCAGTTAATTGAAACTTAAAATTGGTTTCGAGATGGAGTATGGATCTCTCCTTCTCTAAACACAAGCATGCTTGTTAAAGTAATAGCCAATATCCCTGTCTTAGGTTAAAAGAGCTACCTGGTATGAGACAGAAGACAAACCAAAATTAAGGAGTTATTCTATTGTCACTAATATAATCCTTGTATTATGAGATTCTGCTTGAAGACTCAGTGTTGGAAAGTTCTGCAGTTATTCAAATATTATTAATGCTAGGGTAATTTATATTAACTGTAGGGCAATAACAGTTTTCATACTTTGTCTTAATAATTTTTCATTTCTGAGAATTTGTCCATTATAATAAAATTTTTATGATTACTTATTTCTGTAATGTTTCTTTTTAAATTTTTATCATCAGCAAGTCATTTCATTATGTTAACACCTAATGACATTCTTTCTATGATTTTATATTAATATTAAAATACAAGACAGACTTATCAACTGGGAACAGATGGAGAAGGATGTGCCAAAGTTTTCAGAACATTTTCATTTTAATTTAAATTGGTAAACAGATAGGCATTGTCTAAAAGATGGTATTTTGAATTTCAAAGCTTATTAATCCTTTTGAAAACAAAGTTGTTGCTCACTCAGAATATGTATTACACAATGATAAATTTCCCATATTCAACATTTAATTTTAGCTTGAAAGCACATTTTCAGCATAATTTTGTTCAGAGAAATAACTTGGGGCTATAATTATGCAAAATCGAGATAATACTCTAACATTACAACTTTTAAAATATAATTTATAGTCTATTCCAGAAGTTGATATTGATGTATTTTTAAGATCTTTCTTAAATTTGTAGAAAACTTGGAGAAATATATAAGCATCATAAGAATTTGGAGATATTTTAAATATGTAACTAAAGACACATTATAATATTGGCTTTTATTGTTGCTGAAGTATTTTCTCATACATAAATAAGGCATTTAATATGAACTCAAATCACTGACGACTTATATAAAATTATATAACAACTATTTGATGTTTAGTTGTTATTTAAATATCAACTGAATTCAGTAACAAAACTAGTGAGCATATGGAGCATAACCATTTTTGTATTTTAGCAACTAGCAACATGATGTAAGTAAAACTTGTTTTTTAAAAGTTTAATGCAATAAATAATGTGTTCATGTGTATATGAGTGTGTTTAATATAGCCAAAAACATTTGGTATTTTGGTGTCTCCTTTTACCATTGGAAATTGCTTCTTCTACCCATGCTTCAGTGCCATAGTCAAATGTGTCAACATTTAGTGTATGCAAGACCCATTCTTACAAGGACGCTGATCTGAATTTTAAAGGCCCCAAGATCTTTTTGCAATCCATATTTGCATTTTCGTAAGCCAAAAACTCAATTATTATACATCTTGCTTCTGGGTCAGATATCCCTATTTGTACAGCCTTAGTTAACCTTTGTAAAAAGTCATTAAAGGGTTCTCTCTGACCCTGTTTAACTGTGACAAATGATTCCATTCTCTGTCCTGGGTCTTGTATTCTGTCCCAAGCCTTTAAGGCTGCTGTAGTATACATGGAGAGTATGTTTTCATCCAAATTAGCTTGTTCCTGAGGGTCGGAAAAGAGCCCTTCACCTAGAATTTTATCTAGGGAAATGTCAACTCCCTTCACCTTTTCCTGCTGTTCTAAAAGTCTAGCCTCTTGCCTGAATAAGCATTTCCATTTTAATTGCAGTCCACTCTCAAGGACCGCGGAGCTCAGCTGGAACCAGTCCGAGGGGGTTGCTCTGCTTTTTGTGGCCCAAGATTTTAGCATCTCTTTAACAAAAGAGGCGTGCATCCCAAAAGTCATGACAGCCTGTTTAATTTCTTTGAGATCATTCATACGGACAGGCTCCCATGTATCTTCCTTGATGACCCTAGGGTTTCTGGAACCAATCACCTTTTCTGTTGTTATTACTGGAAAGGCATGTAGAGCTGTAGGTAGAGCTTTGTGGAAATTGTCCCTGAGGGATTTATCTATAGATGTAGTTAAAATTTGCCTTTCTACCCTTTGCTCTTCTTCATCAGAATTTAGAAATTCCTCAATCTTTTCAATTCTATTCACCATTGCTTTTTGTAATGTCTGAATCTCCTGTCCAGAATTATGTTCCAAAGCCTTCATTGAGGATTCAAAAGTGTGAAATTTGTCCATTAGAGGTAACTTGTCATCTTTGGACATAATTTTTATGGCATAAACCATGCCTTTTTGTATTGATAATCTTTCCGCCAGTCTGTCATAAGCTTTAGACAAAATTCGATTGTCATATTCAGCAGTTTTGATTCTCTCAGTTAATGCTTCAGTTCCTACAGAAAGGGACTTCTGGAACTTACGATCTAATTCAGCTGTTCCTTCTTCCATAGTAATGAATTTCTCCTTCACATCATCCTGTACCTTTTCTAGATTTTGCTCAGTTAACCGAGTCATGTTAAACAAAGATCTGTTTTCTTCCTGAAGAACTTCAAATTGATTCTTGAGAAGACTGTTGTTATTCGCAATAGTTTTTAAACGTTCAACCTCTGCCTTAAGAGATTTGATCATTTTCCTATTATCAAACCAAATAGTGCTAAGGAAAATTAAGAATCCCAGAAATATCCATAGATGTGGGGTGATAGACACCTCTTGTAAAATCTCCCAAATTGTACATTCTAAAAAGCTGTTGAAATCTGAAATTGTCACATTCTCAGACATTTTTATTTATAAAAGAAAAAATTCTTTTACTTGTAATGACCGGTTCCTGCCAGTGGTGGCGAAAGAATCCACTTGAGTCCACATGGCCTAAGTCTGAAATAAATGACTCAAAAACAAAATTGAAACAGACACCAGACTGATAAGTCGCAATTGGGCCAGAATGGGAACAGAGAGAAAAGCCTCCAAAGTGAACAAATCAGAGGGATGCTGGTGTGCAGGGCCTCACAGGGCCGTTGTCACGTGACCCAAGCGCAGGCGGAGGTGGGAGGGGAACAGAGACGGATCACGCTGTTACAGAGGGGCTGCCGATTCCAAAACACGGGGGAGTGCTAGCTCTCCCGTCCCGCTTGATTCTCTAGCAAGCAGCAGGGAAAATTGAGTCACTCAGAATCTCAGCTGCTTCTGCACGCCCAGGGAGACCACAGCCAGGAGCAGTGGCCCCAAGAGGCTCCCATTTGGCCTAGTCTCGGCAAAGCCCCACGTTGGGCGCCAAATGTATCGGCGTAATTAAATGCAATGCAGATACTAAAGAATATTTACACTTTGATGATAAACTTACAGAACCGAAGTTCCTGTGTGGCACAGGAGGTAGGAAGGAAAGGGGCCGGAGCCGCCTCCCGCGCACCCATTTATCTGTAGGCATTCGCCCGAGGCAAACCCCGCCCCCTCAAGGGGCTGTCTTAACCCTACACCAAAAAAGTTGTTCAAATATTTTCTTGAATATTTTTAGAAAGCTCAATTTTCACAAGTAAACTGTACCACAATTATAATGAATTTTTCAGTAAGAAAATATTAATCAATTTAATATTGTAGGATATTTTTATTAGGGAGTCGTCACAATTTTATTTAGAATAAAATTCACCAGGGATTTCCATGTATGATTGGGTATATACTAATATTTAAGAAAAAAGATAAATACTCTATTTCAAACCTGAAAAATTCTGTGATAATTTCCAGGGGTGGGGAACAATACACAAGCAGACATTTACTTTGAGAAAATATTTATTTATCCTATTTTTTATTTTTTCTTTAAAAAAGAAAAAAATACCTTTGTGTGTTTAAGTGTATGTATGTATGTGGGGGTTGGCAGTGCGTGTTTGGGAGTTGCAGGGGGTGAGTGAGTTTCTGTCTGTCTGTGTCTCTGTGTTTGTCTACCATAGAATAAGCAAGAACATCTGGAGGTGAGAGGATACATTTTTGGAGTATATTTCTTCTTTTGTCATGTGCGTTCTTTGAATCAGGTCATCAGGCTTTAAAGTAATTGTTTATCCAGTGTACCACCTCTTGATACCATGTTAAATCACTTCTGTCACCCATAATAAATTGTGATCCCTGCCTTCATCATGATTACTTGATTGTTCTAGGAAATGCTTGATCAAGATATGTCTAAATACAGTTAGTGTTTCCTTACGGTTGGTTAAGAAATTACTTGACTACAATTTATTTTACCAAACTGTTTGCTTGTCTCTATAAAAATCATCTCTTTTCAGGAAAAGAATCCACTTAGCTTTATACTGTGCTTACTTATCAAACAATGCCTTAATTATAAAATCTTATTTAATCTAATTTTTTGACAAATTTTATCTTATTATTATCTTCCAGTGACCACTATACCTGTTGAATTATATAATCTACAAATGCTCACTTAGATGTTCACATTGGGAAGGATTAACTTGAAATCCTTGTACAAGCATCCTTCATGTTTTTCCAACACCTCATCTCCTTTTTATGATACCATGGAGTTCACGTCATGATACTGTTCCTTCTTCTTTCTGCAGGACTGATAAACATAACTTTTTGATTAAACTTGTCATTTAAGGAAAAAGATGATAACTTAAAACTTAATATAATAACTTATAATAACTTAAAAATGTTGATTGGGCACCTTAATAGTGAATGTATAATTGTATAATTGTGTTTAAGATTGAAAGTCGTTTTTCTGTGGGGGCTAGAGAAAACATTCTGTAAAACAACACATTTGACAGTGTTTCAGTCTTCTTTTTAGGAGTCTTCTACAACAAGAAAATCACTCTCTCAATAGAACCATCTAGGAAAAGTATTGGCAGAGGATTATCTTCACTGATGTGAGAAAATCCAGCACATTGAAGGGAGTATCATTATTTGGGTAAGTGTACTGATCAGTAAAAGAAAGAAAAAGTAGCAAAAAGGAAGCAAGTAGACTAGCATCCATCCATCCTCTCTCCTATCGACTGTGAATGAATGTTATGTTACTAATTACTTTGTTCACAACAAATCCTTTCAGTATAACCTGAATAACTGCTTTCTCTCCTGTGTGTTTCAGGATGTTTTATCACAGCAATATTAATATATTATTAGAAGACTTTCAATGAGTTGAGAATCTATATCATTCAACAGTCTGACTTTAAACAATCCACTTAAGGCTAAATATTTCCATAAACCTCTGAGCTGGAATTATTATATGTGAGGGAGGTAAAAATAGAATTCTGTCTGTGTTCTTGCATATTTTTCACACATCTAACAATCTAGGCTTGTATTCTGACTGATTTAGTAATCATTGTTCTTGGATGTACGTGGGAGACCATATCATGCAAGAGTCACAAGGCCTCTGTACAACATGAACTACATATAATATGCTGCTTACCCAAAATTTTAGGACTCAGATGGCAGAGACAAAAGGGCTGTGATGAGAAGCAAGTGTGGGAAATAAACGATCTCTCACAAACTGGAGATTTTAGATGGGGATCAGGTGCAGGTTATTGCCTAACTTGTTTTGTTAGAGACACAAAAAAAGGGGCAACATGAGCAAAGCATCAAGTAAAGAGCTTATTTTTCTATTTCTGACTGTACATATTACAATTAAATATTTCATTTGATACTTTAATAAATGTATAACACATAATTTGTTAATATTCCTACTTTTAACCTGCCCACTTCAATTTTACAAATTACTAGCCTTCTACATGAATTGTTATTAATTTTTAACCTTAAATGTGTATATGAGAGAAAACATGATCGCTGTTTTTCAAAGACTTGCCTAATTTTGGTCAATATGTTAATTAATAGTTAACATGATATTTATTCAAATTTCTTTATTGTTGATTACAGTGTCATCATATATATATATGGTATTTAAATGGATACTAGCTTTCCTTTTAATAATCAAAATTTGTAATGTATTTACCTTGTTTCCCCTTCCTCTTTTCCCACTCACCCCTTCCATAAACCCCACTCTGTCTCAAATTTTTGTTCTTTTTTCTCACACAAAAACACACAAACACACACACACACACAGAGGGAGGGAGAGAGAGAGAGAGAGAGAGAGAGAGAGAGAGAGAGAGAAAGAGAGAAAGAAGAAGAAGAAGGAGAAGGAGGAGGAGGAGGAGGAGGAGAAGAAGAAGAAGAAGAAGAAGAAGAAGAAGAAGAAGAAGAAGAAGAAGAAGATTTTTTTTTTCATTATTTGTGAGAACTTTTTCTGTCTGTTGACATAATGATGAGTGTTTGAAATGATGTTAAAATTACACTGGTTAAGAATAGTGCTGGTAGTAAGTTCTCCTCCATAGCCTTATAGCTTCAATAGTCCCTGCTAATTAGTTTGTTTCCTATGCCCAGATGCTGCTTCACTCTTGTTGAACATGTCTTAAGTTCAATTACATAGCTGTTGGTTACTGCCATTATTATGTCATTAGGAATGTCTTTTTGTTGTTGTAGTTCTTTTGTTTTTCAAGGTAGAATTTCTCTGTGTTTCTCTGACTGCATAGAACTTCTTCTGAAGTCCACACTGGCCACGAACTCAGAGACTCACCTGATTCTGCCTTGAGAGTTCTGGGATTAAATGTGTGTGAACACAAATTTTTACATGTTGGTCATACTTGCTCTCCATACACATCATAGTCTGATAGGACTACTGTTTGCTTTCTCTCTTTTGCAGTTTACACAGCAACTTCCAGTATTACAAAACAGTTTCTTTTTAACATTGGTTCAGACAGTAATTGTGTTTGGGAGTTTAGTTCAAAATACAGAAAACATTTCCAAATGGTGGCAGCAAATATCTCCAACATTCCAAATAATCATTGAAAGATATGGAGCCAAGAGGCATCAAAACCATTGAGCAGAAACTTGGTAGGTTAACGGATTTGGGCTCTCTTCTGTTAATATGGTTGCTACAAAAAGAGCTGATGAAAGAATAAGTGACATACCCAAGAGGCCATGAGATCTGTTCAGCACCTTAAAAAATGTGATAAAAGAGTAGGACTCGAGCCTGGCAGTGGTGGCGCACACCTTTAATCCCAGCACTGGGAGGCGGATCTCTGGGAGTTTGAGGTCAGCCTGGTCTACAAGAGCTGGTTCCAGGACAGGCACCAAAACGAGAGAGAAACGCTGTCTTGAAAAACAAAAAACAAACAAACAAACAAAAAACGAACCAAACAAACAAAAAGAGTAGACCTCTTTTTGTGTATATGGAGAACACCTGATCACTAGGGAGCTTAGGTGGGTACTAGGAACAGATACTGAAGTCTGAAAGTGACAAGTTTATAGTGATTATTAGCATGGATGTCAAAAGATGCTTAAAGCAAAAAGAATTTGACTATAGTCTGTTTTCCTGTCTTCCATGTGAACACCATAACATCTCCTGGAGACATGAAATGTCACATCCTTTCTACTGCTTTTAAACCTCTAAACTCTATAATTTTATTTTTCCTTCCTGATATCCTAAATAGATTAATTTAAGATCGTTTAAGAGGTTTTTTTTTTTTTTTTTTTTTTTTTTTTTTTTTTTTTGTAGTGGCCTTTCATTTGTATTTTGATGAATACAGGTTACCTGAGGATCAGAAAAGTAAAACAACCACACTGGTTAGGCTTACATACCAGGCAGCAATTACACACATCTTTAAATCTCAGATTTTACAAGGACACACTTCTTTAATCCCAGTAGCCACACTAGCTGGCCATAGAAACCAGGTGGTAGTGTGTTCCAGTACTAGAGAGGATAATAACATGGAAGGAATCAGCTCTCAGTCTCAGTCTCATTGTGAGATGCCTGGAGGAAGGATCGACATTTCAGATTCAGGTAGAGGTAAGAGCCAGTGGCTGGATGTTTTACTTTTCTGACCTTCATTTTGAACCCCAATATCTGACTCTGAGATATTTTAATTGTGCTGTATTGTGCCCAAATTTTGTGCCAAATTCATGAAAAAAAAAACATTTACCTGAGGCATTTTAACCACTGGCGCAGGCCAGAGCTGGACCCAAACCTCCTACTACATTAAAGAAGAAAAACTAGTGTCCCAAGCTCCCATCTGATCTGCTTTAACTTCCATATAATGATTGAAAATACACAGAGAATCTGGATTCTGTTATTGTGCTTTCTTTGAATTGTTTGACTGCTGAGGAAGGAGCAACAATTGCTAAAAGACATTTGATTATAAATGTTACTTATATACTTTGAAAATGCCTTCACTGCGAAATTTAAATAAAGTGATATGTTACTTTGGAGAAGGGCTTTTGCTTTTGTTTTCTCAGGAGAGAATACACTGTAAATTCATTCTGGTTTGATTGAGGAAGATCCCCTGAAAGATCTCTAGTGGGAACAAATGGCCCAATGTTTCAGAGCACCTCTGTTGCAGGTTCTTCTGAGATCTACATCCAGCAAAAAGACTGCTGGATGAGATGATCCAGCTTCACAAAATACTTCACTCAAGACTTGACCATATCCAAAATTTTCATTGGGTTCCTGTAAGATATTCAGTGCCCCAATGAAGTAGCCTAGAAAACTATGCCCACATTCCCAAAAAAATAGACTGTGGATGTTTGTCTTTATTTAGAGTCTTGGTTACAAGTAGTTATGCATAATGGTCAGGAAACAAAAAAGCTAAACAGAGGAGATTAGATTCAGAGTTCTTGTTTTTGAATGAAAAATGGGAAAGTGCTGGGGGAAAATGTTCTTGTACCTGTAAAGATTTGTCATTCATACTGGTTTGATAAAACACTGAATGACCAGTAGCCAGGCAGGAAGTATAGGTGGGAAACTAGACTAAGAGAATTCTGGGAAAAGGAAAGGAAGAGAGTCAGTCACCACCCAGACCCTGAGGAAATAAGGTGAAAATATTGCACTGAGATAAGGCACCAAACCATGTAGCTAATCATAGATAAGAATTAGGAGTTAATTTGTAGGAGCTAGTTAATAATAATCCTGAGCTAACAGGTCAAACAGTTTTTAATTAATATAAGCCTCTTTTTGTTTTCTTTGGACTGAATGGCTGTGGGTCTGGGCAGAATAGACACTTCTGTTTAAATCTTTTAGAGTTTTATACCATATGATTTAGTCACATTCACTGTCCTTCGTCCAATTCTTCTTGATCCAACCTCTCCTCTCTAACCACTCAACTCTGTGCCCCATTTTCTTTAACTCTTCAAGATAAATTGTGCTGTCAAATTGTTGTTAGATATGTAGTCTTCTTTAGGAGAGTGGTTGACTTATCAAGAGCTAGATGATCTGAGAAGTTTTCTCTTCCTTTTTCTCTTCAGATACTTCCAAATTGCCAATAGTTCCATGGTTTTGAACTATGTGTACCCATTTCTAAGCAGAGAGGTACTCCATATAATTTTAAACATTATTAAAATACTTATATTCTCTGCATACTGATACTTATGGCTTTTGCTAACACTGATGGAAACACAACTTCCATTCAGTGCTCAATAGGGATGGAAAGGGTGTGGTTGCTCACACTGCCTATATCCAACTTAGGAATTTCTTGTCTCCAGGCTTCTGGAGCCACTTTATACATTTTAAGGCTGTTGAGGGGGACTTTATCGGGGGAGGGGAGGGAAGTGGGAAGCGGTTGCAGGGAGGAGGCAGAAATCCTTAATAAATAAATAAATTAAAAAAGAAGAATGATATTGTACAGAAAATTCTGTCTGTACTTTGGACTGTAAGACACACAGTAAAGCATGTAGAAAGGTCATTTTTTCAGGAGGAGTAGGAAACATGATTTTGTAGGTTTTCCAAGTGTAATTTCCCATCATTGTCTGAATAATTTCTTGGTATAACATATTTATTAGTGTTTATGATAAACAGCATTAGCATTAACTACAATGTTAGTATCTTCTTATGCAATATATTGTTTTTCTGAACTAACCTAAGAAACTTACTTATTAAGACTCACAATTTAATCATCAATAAAACATCAATTTTCTCCCAGTATTAACAACAAAAGCATAACCTATGTCTGAACTCAAGTAGATTTTGTTTGGTAAATCTCTACTTAAGTTTAAACTCAGCAAACACAAAACCAATCTGGACATTCTTCTCACACAATACTTAGACTCTGAAAAGTTGATGTCATTGCATACACTCAAATACATTTTGTTATTTTCCATGAACAGGAGATTATACATATTACCTCAAAAGAAAATATTATTTTGCTATTAATTATGTTATGAAATCATGAAATATACTCACACACTATTGCAGATAAACACATATAGGTATGCGTGTGTGTGTTTGTGTGTGTACATTGTTTCCACTGGATGAGAATCAAATCCTTGTTTTTGTACATGCTCATTTAGCACTATAGTGTTTGCCTATTTTCATCTTCAATATTTGTTTATATTTAATCTTCACCCTAATATATCATCTTGAGATATTCGTGTTAAAGAGAGATGGATATTTTTCACATTAACCATATTTCACTTCATTTACTGTTAGAAACAGACCAAGGTTACTACATAAAGTACACAAGGATGTTACAGGCTAACAAACTTCAGATTCTAATTTATTTGGCATGTTTCTAATATCTGGTACTAATGAAGCCTGAGTCTATGCACTGATGAGATTGTAACTGGTTATGACATTTTACAATGAGGTAACATGAATATAATGTTAGTGATATCAAATTATGATTTATTTATTCTTTTTTAAAATTATTTATTTAACTTTTATTTTATTGGTGTGAAATGTGGAACTGCATTTTCAGACAGTTTTGAGATGCCATGTGGGTGCTGGGAATTGAACCCGGGTCCTCTGGAAGAGCAGTCAATGCTCTTACCCGCTGAGCCATCTCTCCAGTCCCGATTCATTTATTCTTGAAATTATCTACTATACTTAAGAAAATTGTATAATTAGAATAAAAAATATAATCACCAATATAAGTTAGTATTTAACAAATAGTTTAAAACATCTGTGTGTTAACATTTATTCACAATTGTAAAGATTGATTTTTAATTTTGTCATGATCAACAAAAATATATTCTTTTATGACTACGTTAAAATATTCTATATTTTATTTAGATATTCTTTTTCTTAAGTAGATAATTTAACTTACATCTCATGTTTTTTGTTTTTTTTCCACAAAGTCCAAAACATTTATTACATAATATATATCTTATATAATTTATCATTAGAGTAAAATCGAAAGCAAGAATAACAAAACTAAAATACAGAGGAGGCTTTTTCACAAATGTCAGAGTTTCTGCAATGCACAAATTATTGAGAATGTTTTAGTTGCTTAATGATTCCTAATAAGATTAAGCACTGTCTTATTTTTTTCTTCCTTTGATCTCTCTGGTAGCAAAAGTAAAATTGTGACCACTTGGTGGTGCTAGTGGATAATATAAAATCCATCTTCTTATTGGAGCATAAGAAGAGAGTTAAGTACTGCGAGTTAACTGAAATTATTGAAAGGAAGCTCATTCACCTCTGCCGTTCCGTAGTTTACATTTCTCTTTTTGATACAAACATTCAAATTAGGTAGAATAGTTACCAATATTGACTAGTGTCCTGGCTAAGGGTAAAAGGAGCTAAGAATTTTAGTTCAAATTTCAAGGCACTGTTCATATTTTTTCCCAGGTATATCCCCTATGTTGTGGCATTTGAGATTTGTTTGAAAAACACAAAGTTTAAGACTTAACTCAATCGTGACAACATTAATAGTAATTAAATCACACCAAATCTATTAACATTTTAAATATAGTCATGGTCAGAATATTTTCAGCTAGAAATTTAATTTTCAGTTTAACATTCAGAACTGTATTGTTTCCTCAGAAGCATTATTCTCTTAGTACAGTTTGTGATATTTATTTGGAATTGTTTTTCACTTAATTTAGCTTTAAATTTTACCTTTTTGGAAATACCTGCAATATACAATTTAATGAATTATTTGATTTCATGTTCTTTTGGCTACATAAACATAGACTATTATGTATATGCTTCTATTAAACATTAAATTGGGGCAAGTTGATGAATTCCTTTTGTCCAAAGTTGACCTTGACTGTGGTGCTCTATAGGGGGTGTGCGATGATATAGTTATAGGGAAAAGAATTCAATGACAAAATGAAAGTTTTCAGTTTCACTTCACTTCAAAGAGAGGACCCCAGCTGACATAGTCTTTGTCACATTGGTAGGCAGATACATTATTAACATCTTTGACATGGAAGAATTGGCAGCCTGAGGGCTCCAAATTCTGCTTCTGTACAGATAAAAGGATCAGCACTTAACTCTGCTCCTGAACAACAACTGATTGAGAGAAAAGACAAAGGATGACCCTGGAGCTTATTTGTAACTCTGTGTGTCTGTTCTACTTTAAGGTCATATACTACTTGGTTTGAGTTCACATTAATGCTTTTGAATATTTTAAGTAGACTTGATAACAATGAGGATAGTTAGTAAAAAGCTGACCTACTGCAAAATGCATGCAAAATCAACTCTAAGATCACTAAGTTCTAAAGACCCATTGATTTGAATGAAAGTCAATTATTCATGTTCCTAAATGTAACATGTTTAAAGTATATATATTCATTTCCACCAATAGCAAAGTCTTCATTTTATTGATTAATGAAGACATTGCAGTACTAATTAGTGTATAAACACAGCACTTAAATATAATGCCTTAGATCTGAACTGTTATTTTCTTTAGTGCAGGTTCAATTTTTTCCTATGGTGATTTGAATATTTTTATTTGCTGTGACAAAATAGCTGAAATATCACATAAATAAGAAAAGATTTGTTCTACCTCATAGTTTCCCAGCTTGCAGGCAGAATCCATCACATGGTGAACTTGAGTCAGCTGGATACATTGCATCTATAGTGAAATAGATGAGAGAGAGAGAGAGAGAGAGAGAGAGAGAGAG
The DNA here is from genome assembly GCF_018167655.1 of Microtus oregoni. NCBI lineage: Eukaryota > Metazoa > Chordata > Mammalia > Rodentia > Cricetidae > Microtus > Microtus oregoni. The sequence continues at coordinate 25,714,510 of NW_024543060.1, forward strand.
AGAAAGAGGAAGAGGAAGGGAGATAGGGATGATGGATGGATGGATGGATAGACACTAGACAGAGGAAGGGAGGGTGGGAAAGAAAGAAGTTTATGCTTAGATTTACGCCTTTCTTTCTGTCCATCACTCCTGCTCATGGAATGGTGCCTATCTGATGCAGAGCGGATATTTCCACCTTAATCCCTTAGTAAGAAAATCCCATGGAGATACCAGAGGTTTGACTTCTAGGTGATTCTAATATCTGTCATCAAAAGGACAGTATTAACCATTACTAGTCTGTTTCTTATTAACATGATACACTTAAATCCATATTTAAACAATAACCTTCTATTCTTAGTCTCTATGGACTTTGAACTATCTCACAGTCCAAATGCATTCAGTGAAATTTAAAAAATCTCTTTTTAAAAAAAGGTTTTTAGTAGTCTTCAAATTGTTCAAAGACAAAAGTTCAGAATCAATATAGAAAACATGAATGTGGTCCCTCATACCCTAATAAAAACCTTATATCATTCTAAAGTAAAATGGCACAAGGTAAATTTTCTTTTTCCAAGTTTGAAAAGAGGCAGAGCAAGAGAAACCAAAGGCAAAAGCCAGAAAGGAAACACCAATCCCTACAGCATGCATAGCACACATCTAGGGCAGGTGAAAACAATCATTGAGGCTTAGAAGGGTCAGGGTTGCTTTACCTTTAAGCTCTGCTTCCTGTAACACTACTAACCTCCCTTTGAGGCTACCATATATTTCTGCAAATTTAAGCAACTATTCTTAGTAGATGTATCACAGTATTGGCATTTTCAGCATGCTGACTTCTTTATTGAAATGTATAGTTTACCTTTATAGATGTGTGCAATGGATCTTCTGGATCTTTTCAGGGCGCATTTGACCATGGCACATAACCGTTAACCTACAATTCTCCCTGTCTACAAAATGTGCCGGGGTGAAGGTAGCACAGAAATTATGTGAGTAGCCAACCAATAACTGATTCAGCTTGAGATTCATCCATGAGTGCTAGCCCAGGCACAACACTGTCTGTAGGGCCAGGATCCAGAGGATAGACATTCCAGAGATGTAGGAGAGAATTGAAAATAAAAAAAATTATAAAGTCAATTAAATACTTTCTACTGATATTCTAAGAAATGTGCCATCATTTCTAGATTCAGTGAAACAGCCGGGTTTCTCTATCTAAACAATGGTGGCTCAATTTCACATGATAGGACCTTTAACTCAATACAAATGTGGGAATAAGTTGAACACAATTGTCAGAGAGACCTCACGCAGCAACTCAGGAAAACAGATGCAGAGAATCTCACTCAGCCAAGTATTACTTAGGTGGAGCTTAGGGAATCCTGTGCAAGGGAGGAAGGATTATGGGAGTCAGAGGGCTCAAGGACACCACAAGAAAACCCACAGAATCAACTAACTTGGGATCATAGGCACTCACAGCCATTGAACTATCAACCAGAGAGCTTGCATTGGACTAACCTGGGACCTCTGTGCATATATTACAGCTGTATAGCTTTGCCTTTTTGTGTCTTTTTGGCCTAATAGTGGGAGCAGGGGCAGTCTCAGATTCTGTTAACTTTGTTTGGTACCCTTCCTTCCTACTGTGGTTCCATCAACACCTTAATAGGAGAGCAGGTAGGTGCCTAGCCTTAATGAAACTTGATATGCCATGACCGGGTCATATCTATGGGAGTCCTGTCCTTTTCTGAAGTGAGAGGAAGATGAGTGGATTGGAGGGGTAAGAAAAGTTAGAAATAGGGACTGGGAATATAGGAGAGGGTTAGGGGAAATATGATCAGGCTGGAAAAATAAATTAATTGATAAAAATAGCGGAGCTCGGTTTTTCAAAACAACAACTCCATTCTTGGTCCAAATTTTCTGTTTAGTTACTTGTATCACAATTGTGACAAAATGCTTGGCAGAAACAACTGTCAAGGAACAACTGAAGATGAAAACAGTAATTAGGTTTGAGGGTATGAGCCATCCTGGGGTGGAAGGTACTACTTAAGGTACCTGATGCAATGGATCACATCTTGTCTGGAGTCAGTAGACAAGACATGCATGTGCTTACCTTACTCCCTCCTTTGTATTCAGTGAACAGTCACATCATGTGAAATGGGGCCATGATTGTGTAGATAGGGAAATCTAACTCTTTCACTGAATCAATAAATGATAGCTTTCTTATCCTTAGGTATATTTCTCAGCTGATTGTATATCCTATTGTTTTAGAATACTAACCTTCACACCCAGTAATAAATTGCCCTGCTCAGATCATTGTACTATTTGTATGTATAACTAAAATCAGACTCTGAAGTTTTTTGTTCTTCAAATCTTAGTTACTTTAAGGATAAACATTAAAGAAATAAGCAATTTAAAATTTTATTGATCATGTTCCCAACCTCCAACTAGAAGCTATAGTATTATGTTAGTAAAAACGAGTATATTCTACACTGATTACACATAACATACAATGTGATATGAGTTCTTAATATGTTAGTCTTTAGAAAGCAACTTAGATTATGTCCCCCTTTTCATTTCTGATCTTATTAATTTGCATATTCTCTCTCTGCCGTTTGATTAGTTTGGATAGGGGTTTATCAATCTTACTGATTTTCTCTAGGAACCAGCTTTTTGTTTAATTGATTTTTTTGGATTGTTTTCTGTGTTTCTATTTTGTTGATTTCCCGGTCAAAAAATTGGGATCTTGGGGCTGGGGTGGGAGGGGGTAAGGGGAGATGGGGAGAGAAAAGGGAGAAGGGTAGGATGGGGAGAACTTGGGGAAACGGGATGATTGGGATAAAGGAAGGTTGGATAGGGGAGCAGGGAAGCACATATCTTAATTAAGGGAGCCATCTTAGGGTTGGCAAGAGACTTGGACCTAGAGGGGCTCCCAGGTGCCCAGGACGATATCTCCAGTTAGTTCCTGGGGCAGCTGAGGATAGGAAACCTGAAATGACCCTATCCTATAGCCATACTGATGAATATCTTGCATATCACCATAGAACCTTCATCTGGCGATGGATGGAGATAGAGACAGAGACCCACACTGGAGCACCAGACTGAGCTCCCAATGTCCCAATGAGGAGCAGAAGGAGGGAGAACATGAGCAAAGAAGTCAGAACCTCAAGGGGTGCACCTACCCACAGAGACAGTGGGGCTGATCTATTGGGAGCTCATCAAGGCCAGCTGGACTGTGACTGAAAAAGCATGGGATAAAACCGGTCTCTCTGAATATGGCAGACAATGAGGGCTGCTGAGAAGCCTAGGACAATGGCACTGGGTTTTGATCCTATTTTATGTTCTGGCTTTGTGGGAGCCTAGCCAGTTTGGATGTTCACCTTCCTAGACCAGGATGTAGGGGGGAGGACTTTGGACTTTCCACAGGGCAGGGAACCCTGAGTGCTCTTCAGACTGGAGAGGGAGGGGGAGAGAAGTGGGGGGAGGGGGAGAGGAGTGGAGGGAGGGGGAGAGGAGTGGGAGGCTGGGAGGAGGCCGAAATTTTTTTCAATAAAAAAATTAAAAATTAAAAAAACAAAGCAACTTAGAATCAAGTTATGGTTTTAAGTGAGAGGAAAAACATCAGCTTTCATAAAATAACTTCACTTCTTCAACACTAATATTGCTATAAAGAACCTTTTTACTGCTAAGGTACATTAAGACTGGAGACAATAACAATTCCTCAAATAACAATGGCTATTACCTAAAGTTGCTGTATATCCTACAGCTTAAATTTTTTTAGCTGTTATCATTGATGTTTGTTTATCTGTATATTATCTATTATTCTCTCAGTTCTTGTTTTATTTAGTTTATCTATTATTTTGCACATGTCTATATGTGGTGTGTGTAAATGGGTTCATCAATTCATAAGTGTCTGGGCTCACTTTTGTGAGTATGTAATTGTACACGTGTGTGTTTAACCATATGTAGTCCACCATATGTGTTTTGTTATCTTCATTAATCTCTCTGTGTCTTATTTGTTGTTATAGGATCTCTCATTTTGTCTAGAACTAACCACTTCTACTAATTTCACTAGTCAGCTTGCTCCTAGAAGCCATTAGAGACTGGAATTACAGGCAAGCAGCTATGTGCAGTATGGAAACCGGGGATTCAAATTCTAGGCTTAAGATAAATGTTTGAGAGGAAAGTACATTACCTGCTGAGTCATTACTCCAGCCCCTGTTTCCAGTATTTTATTTACTTCTTGATAAACAAATAGCATATGATGTTTTGCCTTCTCCTAGAGTCTAATACGTATTTATGTATGACCCCATCATAAGGGAATTGCCTTTTTTCACTTATGAATATGAAGCAGATAATAACAGGTTATTATTTAAAGCTAATCTTTAATATGTGTTAAGGGCTTTTAGGGACTTTTTGAATGCTCATTTTCCAAGAGATATAAAACACTTCGCAAAAGGCATTGATTCTTCTCCCTGGAACTATGGAGGAAAACAAAGGAAAGGTGACAGACTTTATTTGCTTAAGATTTAGACAAATCTCAAATAAAGACCAAGTAGGTGTTCTGAAAATTATACTTTTACTTTGTTGCAGGTAAAATTACAAAGGGCAAACGTCTTTTCTACTCCATGAGACATGTGATCACATGTTTATGTGTATTAATGAGAAGCTTAGTAATTTTGGACATTTCCTTTTAATCATTTTGGATAATGTCCCTTGTTATGGATATGGATAGGGTTTCATATATTTCAATGTGCTGTTTGCTTTGCTCTGATGTCAAAACAACCTCTACCACTGTACATATGAATGTTTATGAAGAATAAAATATAGTATCTGAGATGCACACAATTATTGTCTATGAATGTGTGTGTAAGTGATGTGGGATTCCCCTCTGTATGCAGTGAATATCATTCCTTAGTAAAGGAACTGCTTTGGGCCTATAGCAGATATGTAGTGGAACTGAGTTATTTGGGGAAAACTAAACTAAATGTTGGGACAAAGATGGGTGGAGTCAGAAAGACGCCATGTAGTCCCACCAGAGCCAGATGGAACTTTATGTGGTAGGCCACAGCCGTGTGCCGATACACAGATTACTAGAAATGGGTTAAATTAAGACATAAGTGTTAGTCAATAAGAAGCTAGAGCTAATGGGCCAAGCAGTGTTTCAAATAATATAGTTTTCTGTGTGTGATTATTTTGGTTCTGGGCATCGGGAATCAACAAGTGGCTCTTTCCTCCTACAAACTGGCAACCAACCTGGTGGACTAAAACCACAAAACTCGAGCAGGCTTGGAAAGGAATTCTACACACTTTACAACAAAGTTTAGCCATAATTATTTTCCTGAATGGGATTTGCTTGCTGGCAGCATGCTGTAGCTCCTTTAAGAGAGGTTTTCCTGATTCGGGGTAGCAGGAAAAAAAAAGCTACAATTTTGATATGCCAGCTTTCTGGGCTTTGCTGTTGGTACTAACTCTGTCTCTTTCTGGAAGTCCGGCTAGGGAGCACTTGAATATGGTTTGTGGGCCCAAGTGCTTTTATGCCTACTTTGCAAAGTAGATGAGACCATACCCAAAGCTCAGCACCCCCCACCTGGGCAGGCAGCAGGATCAGGACTGCTAGAAGTGCACAGGCAAGAGAGCATGGTGGATTCTTGCTACTATACACAGAGATATTTTCAGGTTATGCAATGCTCTGCATGTCATATCTAGCTATTTCTCAGATAAAAAGGGTTTGTGTGCTACATGCTCATTCCCAAAGTTAAAATGTTGAGCACTGCTCCTACTTGTCAGTCCCAGAGCTGGCAGTAATGGTACCTTCACCATTTTGAAAGTGGAGGGAGGCAGAGCCAGCATCCAGAGCTGCTGCAGCCAAGTTGCTTAGCATTTTCAAAGCTATTCAAGACAGAAAAGAATTTCATATACACAATAGAACAGATTCAGGCATAAAAAAAAAAACCCCGCTAAATGAGTCATAATGTTGGATACTTGTACATAGGCTTGGGAGAGAGAAGAAAAAGAATATAGACACTTATAAAAAGAAGTAAATGGTTAAAAAGGTAAAGTCTTTAAAGAAATATATGGCATACAGTTGTAGATTAAAAGGAGAAAACAAAGAATAAGCCACATAAATATGGAAAATTCACAGAGTATGGATTATGTATATTATTGTGTTTTCTTTGAATTTTTTTGACTGTGAAGAAGCTAAGTAAAGATAGAAATTTCATTGTACAGTCTGTTAAGCTAAACCAATATGATGGTATCTTGACTTTAAAATCTGAGTCTAAGGATATGTTGCTTTGAAAAAGAGGTTCTTTTGTTTCCACAGAGGATAAAGTCCTGTGGATTCATTCCATGCTAACGTAGTTTGATGCACCAAGAACCCCTGAAATTTCACTGTGAATATACCCCCAAAAATACTTTGCCCAATAAACAGCAGCAAGAAATTTGGAGAAGAACTAGGCCCATATTCCCAAATGTTGTCTATAAATGTTTGTTTACATTTAAAGGGGGATATGCTATAGAGATTTGCATTGGTATGGATCCTGACTTGATACAAATTTAAGGTTAATTTTGTTATACTTTGTATATATATTTTCTGATCTCGATTAAGGTGTTGTTGATTTTCAAGATCTACAGAGATGTATTTAAGATGGATAGGCATTCTTCAAACCTTTCAAAAACTACAGAATATGGAATTTTAAATGATTAAAATTTAGGACATTTTATGAAAGTGAGACACATCTGTTCCTGACAGTACAAGCTACTTCACTAGGAAGATGGGCACCAAAGAGGCTTGATGGAGGAAGGTCATTGGTTGAATAAAAAGAAACTGCTTGGCCCTCATTGGTTAGAAGATAGGTGGGAGGAGTAAACAGAACAGAACGCTGGGAGGAAGAGGAAGTGATCTCAGACTCCACAGTTCTCCTCTTGGGAGCAGACGCCTCAGAGAGATGCCATGCTCCCAGCTCCCAGGCAGACGCACACGATGAAGCTCCGACCCAGGATGGACATAGGCTAGAATCTTCCCGGTAAGTGCACCTAGGGGCGCTACACAGATGATTAGAAATGGGCTAAATTAATATGTGAGAATTAGCCTAGAAGAGGCTAGATAGAAATGGGCCAAGTAGTGTTTAAATGAATACAGTTTGTGTGTTGTTATTTCGGGCATAAGCTAGCCATGCAGGCAGCCGGGGTGCTGGTAACGCAGCCCCGCTGCTTCCTATTTCAACAGATGCTCCTCATAAAGTTTGTTAGCAATTTGGGCAGGAAACTGCTCCTGCCTGGACTGCTTGATGAACAAGCAGGAACTGCAGAAAAATGGCTGTTGAACTTGCCTAAAGGTGAGATGGTTCTTCAAAGTTCCTACTTCATGAAAGAGTGAGTTGGCTAGACATTCTGCAGAATACCGAAGAAAGTAACTGACAAACTGCCACTTTAGTTGGAACTGTCTTTGAAATTTCCTTTTTCATGGAAAATCTTCTTGATACTATGGGCCTGTAGGTTGAAGATGGATGCCCTCCCCAATAGTACAGGAGAACTTTGGGTGACTGTCCAGGCAATGAGGTGTCTCTGTCAAGTCTAGAGTTTTGGAAGTTGCTTATAATGTGCTTCCTGTTTACTTAGATAATATTATATCCTTCTGGAAACTTTGATAGTGTTGAAGAATTTATAGTTATAGTTTTCCTTAGTTATGATAAAAGATAAAGTAGATAATATATTTTAATTGTAATTCTTGCTTGATATATGTTTTGTTATATGTATTTTTTCTATGTTAAAGTCAAAACCTTCCTTATTTAAACTGAAAAGGGGAGGTGATGTAGGATTCCCCTCTATGCTGGGAAAATCATTGGTTAATAAAAAAAAAACTGGACCTATAGCATAGCTATAGGGGAACAGAGCTAGGTGGGAAAATCACTACAAAGCCATGGCTTACTGTAAGATTCTGGCATCCTTCTCCTTCAGCAGTGATGTGACGTCTCTCTTCTTGGCAGCTACATGGCATACAACTGACTCTGCCTATTTTCTCCCTGTATTCAGTTTTATTTCTTGCTTAGCTCTATTGAGCTCTGCTATAGGGCAAACAGCTTCTTTATTAACCAATGGTAATAAAACATGTTTACAGCATATAGAGACGACTCTCAAATCAGTATACGATCACTCAGTCAAAAGAGGCCCTCCAAAGAACATTTTTTTTACCAGCTATATATCTGACAGATGCATAATGCTTATCTGAGCTCTCTTCTGAAAAGCATCTATTTAAAATAGATGATAACAAACATTGTGACCCAGGGCTTTCCAAACTGAAGAGATTAAGAGACTGAGGAATTCTCAACCCTAAATGGAAGACAAATGCTTTATCAGTCCTCACAGCTCAGGTATCATTGCAGAAGTGGGAGTGGGAACTGTGTAAAGGCCAGAGGCAGTGGATGATTATCTTCTGAACATAACAGGGCAGCTGTTCATATGAACACTGAGTAGTTGCAACAGGATGAAAGAACTTGTGTCAGCATAAGCTAGCACATACTTCACTATGGAGAGAGAAACTGAATATATAACCCACCATGCCAAGTTAGCCATGAAATGACAGCTAGTGTTAGCTTCTGGGAGAGGTAGAGACAATTTTCTCTACTCATATAGTCACTGCTAAGTCAACCATGATCTATTAAAATACCTCATATCCTATAATATTTGTGCAGCAGAAATTGGTTTTGATGGTAAAATAATAAATGACACAATAGGATGGAAGATGGGTAGGAAGTGTGGAGTGTATCCGGAAAGAATCAGAAGAGCAGTATGAATATGATCAAATTACATTATAAGAAATTAATAAAAGTAAGCAAAATTCAATATTAAATGGTCTGTTTCTAAATTTAGCACAAAGTTGTGGAATGTATATGTTCATAAATTGCATTTTAATCGTGCAAATAAGATTTTCTTATTATATTTAAATATCTTAATAGAAAAATATATAGGACCAAAGCTACCAAAATTCTGGTGATGTTCCTGAAAGATGAAAAATAAACACAATGTTTACTAGGAATCAACCAAAGCACACGATCACCTGACATTCTTCCATACTACACTCAAATCTTAAACTTAGAAAAGACAAGAAAAGCATGTAGAGCGATATATCAGATGTAAGGGAGGGGTATTTATCGCCCTCACACAAATGAACCCATTTCCCACATCTGAAGTCTAAGATGCACACATATATGAACACATGGAGACTTTGGCAGCTTTCTAAGGGCGTGTACATCTATACCAGATAGGATCGAGCACTTGGAGGGTAGTATAGATAAGCCTCAGTCCTAACCCAGAAGCTATCTCCAGTTGATAACCTTTCACAATGTTTTTCCCAACTGAGTCTCATGGAAATACAAACTATACTAAAGGGCAGGCCCCAGGCCAGTAGTAAATGGCCAACACAAAGTCACTTGAGGATTTTTAATCGAAATTCTGTGTCTGGGAAAATTTTCTTAAAACAAAACAAAAACCTTAGAAGTCTTTTCCTTATGGCTTCTAGTTATATTTTTAGAGGATGTATGTAAATATGCCTGTCTCTGTCTCTCTGTCTATCTGTTTCTTGTGGGTTTTTTTTTTGTTGTTGTTGTTTTAGTTTGTTTTTTTGGCTCATTTTTCTCTCTTTTTGTAGTAGTCATTTTAAATTTTGTTTCATTTAGATACCTGTTATTTTTCCTAATGATGGTGAAAGAAACAATGTGGATTTGGGTGGGTGGAAATGAACTGGGAAGAGTTCAGGGAAGAAAAACTCATAAAGCAAATGTTTTGCATGGAAAATAATCTATTTTAAATTTAGAAAAGGACATATTTTATCATTAATAAAGCATATTATTATAACAATAATAACAGAAGCTCAATAATATTTATTGAGGAATATTTTAGAAGAAGGAAAGTGTGGGAAGGTAAATCTATTATGTTATTTGTATTAAAACAGATTATCACATGTATGTAGTATATCTTTAAGTATCATATAACAGAACTGATTGAAACCCCAATGTGCCTGACACTATACTCTTAAACCTGTAGTAAAATTTTACCATTAGGAAGCCGGGCGGTGGTGGCGCACACCTTTAATCCCAGCACTTGGGAGGCAGAGGCAGGCAGATCTTTGTGAGTTCGAGACCAGCCTGGTCTACAAGAGCTAGTTCCAGGACAGGCTCCAAAACAACAGAGAAACCCTGTCTCGAAAAAAAAAAAATTACCATTAGGTTATTGTGGGACAATAGTCTTGTATCCTGTGAAGAATTGTTGCTTCTATTGGCTTAATAAAGTGCTGATTGGCCAATTACATGTCAGGGTAATCAGGCAGGAAGTATAGGAGAGGAGAATTCTGGGAAAAGAAAAGGCTCAGTCTGCAGTTGTCACCCAGATACAGAGGAAGCAAGATAAGAATGCCTCACTGATAAAAGTACCAAGCCACATAGCTAACACAGACCAGAATTATGGATTAATGTAAGATGTAAGAGTTAATTAATAAGAAAGCCTAAGCTAATAGGTCAACCAGTTTATAATTAAGGTAGGCCTCTGTGTGTTTCTTTGGGACTGAATGGCTGCAGGACCAGGCAGAACAGAAATCTTTGTCAACATTATGAGATTAGACTATCGTATGAAAAAAAAATTTTCAAGGAAAAAAAATAAGTGGGATGCTGATATATCAAATTATAGGAGAAAAGAAAGCAGTCTTTATTCTTTTCCAATAAATAAATCTATTGATACACATACCCATGTGATGTAAATGGTTGTGAAGAAATAAAGCCATAAGATCCATTGATATCATTCTTAGTTCTATGGTGGATGAAACTGTCTTATTTATGTTATGAAGTTTGTTGTTGATATTTTCCTTTTCAGCCATGTTAGAAACAAAATGATCTAATAAGGTAGAGTTTATCAATTCATGAAGATGCTATTTAAAACACATATAGTAACAAAAAATAAAATGAGATGTTACTGACAACGAAATTTTATTTTATTAAAAAAGTACTATAAGTAAATGCATACTCATTTTTACACAAATGCCTACTTTTTAAAAGATCTTAATTTATTGATGGACACTAAATAGTGAAAAGACACAGAAACACTTAGGGGTGAACAAAATATAACTGTAAGACTCAGGAGAGATGTTATGAGAATCTAAAGTTTGGTGAAAGTAAGGGTGAGGATTAGTATGGGCTTTAATTATGACACTGACTAGTGTCCAAATATTATAGCAAGAGCAAAAAAAAATCAATGTGACACTTAAAACGTAAAACTCTGTTCATGGAAATATTATAGAGTGACATCTTTTAACATATTGCAAGGCTGAGGCTGTTTTAGTAATATTATTTCCTTTAGTTTATTATCATTATTATCAAATTCTAGGATTCTGTGCCATGTTTTAGTGCTCTCTAAAAATTTTTCTAGGCACAATCATCATTAATTAACCGAGTCATTTAGAAAAAAAACTTACAGAGTAAATTAAGTGGTTAAAGGATATTTACATGCTCCTGTATGGGACAACACTGAAACCACAAGATTGAACAGATGAGACCATCTAAGAGTGCATGCTAAGCTCTTTACTCAACGTGGCCTTATATGTTACCAAATACAATTTCAAAATATCTACTCATTTTTTTTTTATTTTATACTTATTTTGTCCTGACAGTCATAGAGGTAAAACACATTTGTGGACAGTGTTTTGTCATAGTGCCTTCAAAGTTCTGAGTGGAATTAGGTTCAGTCAGAAAAGGGTTTGAAACTTGACATCCTTTTTAACTAGGTGTGTGACCTTGAATGACTGCTGTCACCACCCTGAGGTTGAACAAAGCTGTTAATGAGCTTGTAGAGATGGTCCCCTAGAGTCATCTTCACAAAGTGCAATTAGGGCAAAGAACCAGGCCAATTAGTGGTGAGAAACATTAATTGATTCACAAAGGCCTCGGGATGAGCAGTGCTGCACTTTATCAATCAACCTATCAATCAATTTGGCTTAAGAAATGAGAGTAACTAGTAGTTTGCTTCTATAAGTGTACTAATGATGGCTTCTTTTAGACATTAACTTCACGTCACCTCTTTGCAAAGGGCTTTCACTTGATAAAGACTAATTTGCAAAAAAAAGGTGGAACTTGGAGTTAAAAAGTAATTTAATACATATTAAAATATTATAGACTAGGTTATATTTTGATGGTAATGTGTTTGCTTAGCATATCCAATATCCTAGACTCAACCCCCAGAATGACAAGCACAAATATATATTGAAAGTCAAAAATCAAACACATGCACATATATATGTGTGTTTGTATGTACATGTGTGTGTTTGTGTGTATGTATGTGTGCTAATTGTCAGCACTATGGCTCAGATTATGTAAACAATGACTGATTAAAACGAAGAGGATTCCGTCCTGATACTTATCTATGAAGAGTGATTTTACTTAAAAGTCTTAAAATATTTTTGCACTCTCATTATGGCCTTAATGCAAAGAGCATCTTGGGCTAATTCCCCCAAATCTCTTTGAATTAAGGTAATCTGACTGTACTACTTCAGGGCAAATAAAATTGAATGGGGGGGGGCATGAAAAAAAGGAAATTTTGTGCCACATTAAAAAATACGTATTATTAAAAATAACTATCCTACATTATGCATGGAATTTAAATAGTGTGATCTTTAATAGATTACATTCACAGAGCTAAAGTTATGTATGACAAGTTTCATCTATTTCTGCCATTATTCATATGAGATACAAAGATCACATAGAAATTTAGGTCAATATACAGTGAAATTCCACTGGAATATTTTACAGCAATAAACTTACCATTTTCTGTATCTCATCATGTATTTCCAAAAATTAAACGCAATCAATCTGTACACAGTTTGTCAAACTCTCTTTCTTTATTATTCTTTGCATCATATATCCCAAGCATGATAGGAACAGATAGAGAGATTATGGGATGTTGACAATGAGCAACCTTGCGGTTTGGGTCCTGATTCTATTATTCAATGCTTTTATTTGTTATATGTGTGAGTTTTCTATCATCTTCCTTTAATTCCACCAGAAAGGGCTGTTAAAAGGGATGTAGTTGTTGTTCTTGTATCCTACCAGCATGCTTGGCCATGGGACATGGTTTGAAATTGAATTTCATTAATAGCACAGCAGCCTATTAGGGTAGTCTCTGTATGAAGGCATGTCAGATTCATAGAGAACAAGCAGGGGCCTGTCTTAGTTTGATCTCACAGACATCATTCCTTCTAAAATAAGGGAAAATGCTTAATCAAACCGCCAGCCTTGATGCATCCTCGTTTCTGAAGACACACACCCCAGGTGTATGGGTTTGTCTCATTTTTAGATACACATAATAAAACGGTCATTCTGAAAGTTCATTCATGTGTGCCTGATACAACTGCTGACACAGGGGGCTTGTATTCTTTTAGAACATGGGGCACAGTAGGGGTTTGCAACAGGCTCTATTTGCTAGTCTGCTCACAATGGATCACAGACGAAGTCCTTTCACTCTAGGTTTCAAAATTGAAACACCAACCCTCTGAGAAATCTTTCATGTATTTCTTTCAAGTTTAGCTGCAAAAATAATGAGCAATTAGCTCTTGAAATGAAGCACTGCTGTTTAGATGAACGACTTGTAGATATTTCAAGTAGCCCATTTGGATCCCAGAGGAAAAAAAAAGAAGTCTACCTAGGATGAGCCTTCCTATTTAGTCTTCAAAGTCCTAGGTTGTTCACCCTCAAGCTGAGCTTCTGAATAAAATCATTGCTTTTAAACTCTATAAAATGTTGGGACTCTGTCAGAATCGTGTTTTTTTTTTTAAGTTCCATTTTCTAGTGCCAAATTTATTTTCCTGCTCTTTAAGTCACATCCAAGAAAATTAGAACTTTAATATAGCCAACCATATTCCTTTCACCTGGTTTAGTTTGATTAAATAAATTTGTTTGTAGTTTTCGGCATACACAGGGATTTTATTTTATTTTTTTTAAATAATTGAAATCCTTGACCACATTGCAGGGAGATAGTCAAGACTACACCTGAAAGCTGTTTGACAAATATGTCATTATAAACTAATTTAATCATGTGACATCAAAAGCCCTTTCTCCCTGTTCATATTGTTCTGTAAACTATGGTTAATGAATAGATTTAAAACTGATTTTTTTTCCCTTTTGTAGAAGGTGTTAATACCTGTAAAGTGACAGAATTATGGCACTTGAATGTAACAAGGTTAGACTTAGAAAGGCTCAGTAAGTGAAACATTTAAGGCAAGAAAATTCATATTTTATATACTAAAATCAATTCTTCCTTGGTACCAGTGTTGTTCTGGGTCTAATGTTGGCTTGATGTAGCTTCAAAAGAGAGTCTGCTATAGAAGGCTTAAAAAGTTCAAAATGTATCCTCTTTGAATTTCTCTATATATCTTATTTATTGAAATATGTCATTTCTTTATGAGTTTATGGTAACACAGTGAGACAAGAATTCCTAGCCTCATTTATCAAAAACTTAGTGAATGTGTATTGTGATGTCAGGGATCCCAATGCTTTAGGCACTTGGGAATGGCAAGGATTTTGCCTGGTCCATGTCTAAACGATGATTAATGGTTGACCATTAACTAAAATCAGTACAGGAGGAGAGTACCATTCCTAGGTTCTTTATCCCAGATGATAGCAACATAAGCCTGATCTCCTACAAAACCCTTTGATGAGATTAGCACACCTACCTCCTCTTAAGGTCTATATAATAAATCTGCCTTTTCATTCAGCTATAAATTATTTTCTTTTGGTTCTTCAAGACAGGGTTTCTCAGAGGCTTAAGAGCCTGTCCTGGAACTAGCTCTTGTAGACCAGGCTGTGGTGCACACCTTTAATCCCATCACTCAGGAGGCAGAAGCAGGGGGATCTCTGTGAGTTCAAGGCCAACCTGTTCTGAAAGTGATTTAAAAAAAAATAGTACTTATGTTCAGTGCTGATAGTGTGTCTTCATCAATCACAGGGTCTAGTGATACAAGATTTTTGTACACGTCCACTGTTGCTTCATTCTGTAGCTGCCCTACACATATCAGTCACAAAGCAGTGCAGTTTCTAAAAACCAGGCAAATTCTTATAACTTTTTAAATTTTATAGGGAACTAAAAGTTAAAAAAATGAGGTTGTCAAACTGGGTCAGCAGAAAAAAAAACATATTCTTAAGACCAATGTCTGATGTGGTATGATTTTTGTATATGTGTTGCTAAATAGTTGATGAATAAAATTGTTTTGGTCAATGGCTTCAAACAGAGATATAGAGAGAAAAGTAGGAGAAGTAAAGGAACACCATGTAGCTATCAAAGGAGAAAGATGTCATTGGAATCATACCAGGAAGCAACAGTCTTATGGAGATACATAGACTAATAGAAATGGGTTAATTTAAAATGTAAGAGTTTCTTAATAAGATGCCTGAGCTAATAGTCCAAACAGTGTTGTAATTAATACAGTTTCTCTGTGATTATTCAGGTCTTGGAGGTCGGGAAATGAATATGCAGTTTCCATCTACAAATACCTGAAATACAACCCCAGATCCCACCCAGTACCCACTAGAAGTTTTCTTCTTTTTTCTTCATGCAAGGTCTATCACATGCATACACATACACACAAACACTATATACATATATATGTATATGCATATGCATATATATACATACATATGTTAAATGAAAAGTCAAATAGTTAGAAAACTTAAAAGGGATAAATATGTTTAGAACAATGCTAAGATCAAGCGACAAGAGGAACAACATTGATCTGATGTGCACAGTAGTAGTCTATCACTAAGAACAAAGAGGAATATCTTGTGAGGAAGAAAGAATAATTTCCACAGAATCTATTTATTTCTTCTCATCACCACATTTTGGATATAGGACCCAGTTTCTAGCAACTAGAGCTTATTAAGGTCTTTAGTTTAATAAGCAAAACTCTGTAGTGTTTTGTCTAAGAAATTTTCCTATAAAGTAGTACCTGTTAGAGCAGGACTTAGCAAATTGAATAAAGTTATACATACAAACTGGTTTCTTTCCGTCATGCTCCCTTGTGGAGAAGAGTATTTCATGTGGCATATTATTAGTGTTATTCTAGAAAAAAAATGTCTTTCTTGTTTCTCTCAATTAAAAAAATATCTTAATATGTTTGTGACAGAAGGAGAAACTGCACATGAATACAAGATGCCAGCAGAAAGATGAATATAAGAAGTTCTGTGTGAAGCCAAGTACCTTTCCAATATGGTCAGAAAAGCACAACTATATATACTGTTGGCTTTAGTGTTTCAGAGCAAGGGTTTTAGGCCAGAAATTTCCTAAACACTGTTTTTATTTTCCCTGTACATCTTTTTAAACTGTACAGGGAAGGATTGAGCATGAATAAAATAATGTGGATTTGTGTAACTCAGGAATGCTTCTGTAGTGGGGGATTAAGGACTGAGAAAATTAGAAACACTTCAGGAGCAGAAGAGGGTAGAAGTTAATAGATGGCTAGTAATGGAAAGACGGAACAAAGGTCCCAGGGGGATTAGCAAGCTAAAGACTACTTCATCACAATTTTGAAGTGAGGAGGAAAATCCATCAAGTAGGAAAGGAATTGCACCATTTATTTTGCTTACAGAAGAAACTTCACATGCTTTTTATAGTGACTCTAAGTTAAAAAAACAGTGCGAGCATGACAAAATGTACACACACGAAGAATCAAACAGAATAGTAAATCTTCCATTTTTCCACATGAGAGGGCTTTAATGTTGAAAATTTCCTGACAAAGAGGATCAAGAACAAGAGGCTCCTGCTCCTGCCTCCAGTAATAAGCTCCTGAATGCAGAGCTACAGGCACAGAGAGAGAGAGAGAGAGAGAGAGAGAGAGAGAGAGAGAGAGAGAGAGAGAGAGAGACAGAGAATGCTTACATCTCAAAAATAAGTTAATGGCTTCTTAAAGTTTTTAGCACTGAGGATTGTTTTACTTTGGATATTTTTTTTCTCCAAATGTTCATCGTCTAAATTAAGTTCCTAACTTGATTCTTTATCATTTCCATTTAACTCTTTAAAGAGAGGGGTTCCCAGGTGGCCAAGGGATTTCTCCAACTAGTTCTGTGGGCAGCAGAGAGGGTGCCTGTACTGGCCTTATCCTATAGCCACACTGATGAATATCTTTTACCAGGCTGGTCTCGAACACACAGAAATCCGCCTGCCTCTGCCTCCCCAGTGCTGGGATTAAAGGCGTGCACCACCACCGCCTGGCCCACTGATGAATATCTTGCATACCACCATAGAACCTTGATCTGGTGATGGTTGGAGATAGAGACAGAGAACCATATTGGAGCACTGGACTGAGCTCCCAAGGTCCAAATGAGAAGCCGAAGGACAGAGAACATGAGCAAGAAAGTCAGGACCATGGAGGGGTACGTCCACCCACTGAGACAATGGGAATGATCTAATGGGAGCTCACCAAGGCCAGCTGAACTGGAACTGAACAAGCAAGTGATCAAACCGGACTCTCTGAATGTGGCTGACAATGAGGGCTGACTGAGAACTCAAGGACAATGGCACTGAGTTTTGATTCTACTGCACGGACTGGCCTTGTGGACGCCTAGTCTGTTTGCATGTTCACCTTCCTAGACCTGGATGGAGCGGGAAGGGCCTTGGACTTCCCACAGGGCAGGGAAACCTGACTGCTCTTCGGACTGGAGAGGGAGGGGAAGAGGGAGTGGGGGGAGTGGGAGAGAAATGGGAGGAGGGGAGGAGGTGGAAATTTTTAATAAATGAAAAAATAAATTTCAAAAAAATCTTTTTTGCTTTTTGTTTGTTTTCCTTTACTATTTTTCCAAAACTCATGATTGAACTTAATATTATGATAAATCATGAGCTCCCCAGAACTTTTAGTTATCAGGAGCAGCTTGCCCCACACTTTCACAAGCAGACAACATCTTTGTGAAATTTGAACGGTTCTCTGTCTCCCACAGATCGGCAGCATTTTTTTTTTTCTGGTGCCCAATGAAGATCCACATACAATGGAAAATGGTCACGCTGGAGCTGTGGTAGTGTTATAGGTCTAATCATGTGACCAAAGTGCACTTTAACAGTAAAATCCTACAGTGTTCCCAGACAAGAAAATGAAGAGTGGAAGGATAGACTTCATTCTCAACTTAACCGAATTGAGAAATCCTATAACTAAAAATTCCTATAAAGTAAAATTTAGCAGGACCATGAGGCATAAACTATTGTCTTTTTTTGTTGGGAAGTATAAATGTTCTTTGAAATTCCTGGAATTTAAGAAACAACTGAAATAATGCTATGTAATATGGGATTATAGACTGACTTTAACGAATGATTATATCAGCATTAGAGAAAACTAACAAAACAAATGGAAAGGAGAAAAAGAGGAAAATAAACTGAGCGAATAAGATAACAGGAAATAGGGTATTCGAAGAAAATACAACTTTACTATGTAAAGAGAATTATGAAAAATATGTTGAACTTTTGAGGTTAATGTCATGTTTATATTATAATTTTGCTACTAACTTGATTACGAGAGTTCTTAAAGTCTATTAAAATATTAACACCTATGTAGCTTAAGTTCAACTAAGTTGTTTAACATGATTTTTAACTTGTCGTGGGCCATTGCCTTTGATAGAACATGGAAAACAAAGAGAGAACAGGGAACAATTTAAAACATGTGCTTGTTCTTTTGTGAATATTTACATGAACATATATGTGTATATATATATATATATTAACATATTAGAGTAGTAATCTGTCTACTCAGTTCATGGAATGATGACTGCTAATATCATTTAATTGATGATTCAGAGGAGACCATCAAGAGAAGATGGACTTTAGTGGCTCAGAATTATACTGTATGTAGGTATGTAAAAAGCCGCCCACTGTATTTTACAGAAATTTGTGACTTAAATTAGAAATTAGTAGCTCTAAAACTGGAAATCCAGTAAAGTTTTGGAACATTCTTAGGCTTTTTATCTATACTTAGTATTCAACTTTATTCTATACAGAACTGTAAATCATAGAGCAATTTTAAATAGAATTGTGACATTAACAGAATTATCATTTAGTAATTTCACTTTGTAAGTAATGAAAAGGGCTGACTGGACATGAGCAATTCCAGAAACAGAAAGACTAACATGCTCATAGTAGTGCATCAGTCACTGGGTGGAAGACAAATGCCTGGATTTGGAAAAAGCAAAAAGATCATTGAGAAGCAAAAATTTGAGTATAGAAAGAATAATTAGTTATGCCTATACAACACTTTATATTTGCGATATCTGGACATGGTAATGCATATGTACTTCTTATAATGTGAGCATAACAGCTGCATGCTTGTGAATTTCCTACATTTATACTGATAGGGAAACACTATTGAGAAATAGACTATTGGAAATATCTTAAAATTAAAATTCTAGGAACACATAAAAAAGAAGGTGCTAGAACATGACTTACACATGAAATGACCATCCATCTATCCGGGTGTATTGAATATGTTGTTGGACCTAACTGTTCATTGTAGGAATTTGAAACTTCATGGCTATAGCCCATTTGACCCAACCTCTCTCTTATAGATTGTATAGAATAGTAAGAAACAACTAAGAAAATGAAATATTATTTTTGTCCAATGGTTGTAAAATTAGAGTTCCAACACTATAAGAATGAGGAATGAGTAGCAGACACTTTGATTCTTTCTAAAGCACACATATTCTTACAATCAGATCTCTGATCCAAAGACAAAGATTTCACTCAATTTAATAAAAATCAGTGTCTGCCTATGTACCAACCATTGTACTGTTCTTGAGCTCTTTATGGGTAATAGAAGATAAGAGGCCCAGGGAATTCTGCTAAGTATGCAAACAGTCCGTTAAATTAACACAGATTGGGAAGGACATAGTTATTATGTTTGACATAGAAAATTATGTCAGCTCCCAACTCTAAATGTAAATTTAAAAAATCTACTACTTAATTAGGTTATTAATCAAACTATGCAATCTTGGACCTTATGAAATGATTCTAATAGGAAATTTTCAGATAGATCAAAACACTGATTCATACTATTTGATATGATTAATGAATGTAAACATAATTTAAAAATTAATAACACTGTGGTAAGAACAGTATAGCTTCTTATATAGCCTTTTAGTTACCTCCCACACATTTTTTTATATTTTGTTTTTTCCTAATAAATATAACAATTATTTTATTCTAAAAACTCTCTCCAAAACATAAAGAAAAGAAACTAAGTGTGAAAAATGGGTTTTATGATTACAGGAATTAGAATAATGCCTTTTGTGTTTGCAAGATCACTGCAGATTCTCTTTAGCTTTTTCTCCCTTCCATTTTGATTTTAAACTATTTAGATAATGAAGGAAGAATATATAGGTGAATGTGTATAGATGACAATATATGCACATATGCATGACATCTGTAAATGAAAAAAAGAAGCCATGCATCTGAAGAAAGCAAAGAGAGGTGAGTTCTGAGAGTGAAAACAGGAAAGGAAAATGATGCATAGATACTATATGTTAAAAATAAAAGAAATATTTAGAAAGAAAAACACATCTGTGACAATATTACCTGCCAAGGGGATAAAATTCATTCACCTTCCTTGCCAACCTTAAAAGTGAGAGTTGTACTTTTTTTTTTCTTTTTTAGTTTTTATTCATGTTGACACAATGCAAAAAAAAAAAAAAAAAATCTGCTCAGCTCTGTGAGTTCTTTCCAAGCAGCAGCAGTGGGATTTCAGACATGCAGAGAAGAGCAGCGTGCCCCAGACACAGCTCAGGAGCAATTACTGTAGACGACAGTGTTTACTCTCTCCAGGAGATGTCACTGAAGACTGGCAAGGACAAGCTTCACCTATTTGTGCCAATTATAAAACTGGAGAAGGAAGAGGCAGTGGGGGGATAAAAAGCTTCACTCATCCTGGAAATATATTTCTCCACTAGTGCTCTCCTCAGCCTCTTAAACAAAAGAAAATCAAAACTTACATTTTGCCTTACAGGGGATTTGGTTTCTGCTCATCAAGGAAAACAACTTTTATCTACCTTAATAGATATGCTGCTACGGAAATCAGGGAAAAGAAAATCCTTTGCTGCTGTGTATTAACCTGAAAACATTTGCTGCTTCTCTCCAAGAGGAGCCCAAGAAGAGACTCAGGGCAAATGTTCTTTCATGAAATTTGTGATATGTGGCTTTTAAATTTTCTTTTATTTCTTTTTAAATTAAAATGTGAAAGGACCCCCAAACCACACAGGGTACTGCTAAAACTGTAGGTTATCATGCACATCCCAATATCTAGGCCCTATTGCTGAAGACAAAATTTACACAACTTTTGAAGATGGAAAAGGCAAACTGGTGCCTTCCTAAAACCTTAACCACAATGATGAATCTTCATGGTACTGGGAGTTACTCTGCAAACTACTAAAGGAGAAAGGTAAACACCAGCATTGCTAAAAACACTTTGATTTACAATGGTGACCAGCATGCAAGATGTGGTACTGGAACAAATTTATGAGATTAAACTACCAATATCTAATTGGATTTAAAGTCCACTCCATAAAATGTAATCCATCCCAGACACTCCTTGATGGCCAATAACCAGAGACTAGATAGCCTAGTGAACAAGAAAGAAGACTAAATACTCTTCTACTAAAGAAAAAGAAACAAAATAAATAAAACAAAACAAAACAACAACAACAAAACCCAGCTCCTGCAGATTTTCTGCTACACACATAGATTGGTGCTATGCTCAGCCATCATTATAGAAGCTGCCTTCAGCAGAAGATGGGAATAAATTCAGAGACTCACAGCTGGACAAGGTACAGAGAGTGAAAAGCGTTGGGAGGCTCACTCATAAGTGGTATGTTTTCATAAAGTCCCTCACCTCATGACTCAGCAAACTCTACTGAAGTGAACATGGAAGAGCCACAGAGCAGGGAGGGGACTAAGGAAATAAAGGCTGACAAACAGCAGAGCTGATGTACATATGTCCTCACAGAGATTGTGGCAGCATTCACAGGACCTGCTGTCTGCATCGGACGGGGTGCCAGTGTCGAGAGGGGAAGTAGACACAAGTCCTCCTCGGTAACCGAGGAGCCAATTATAATTGATAGCCACCTGCTATGAAAAATTAGTTCTCTGCAACAGAATTTCCCGAGGATACAAGCTGCTCCTAAGGGCAAGCTCTATACCCAACAATAAATGGTCAACACAAAGTAAACTTAATGGTATTTTGGGGGAATTTTGTTTCATCATGTTTTGCCTGATCGTTTTTTACTTACCATGTGTCTTTTGTTTTTATATAAAATGGTTCCTAATTTTTTGCCTTTATGGAATGGGAGTTCTGTAATTGACAATATGATATCTTCATGTCTATATGTATTCCATGTGCTTTGTCTTTGACTCTTTTTTCTCTTTACTTGTTTATTTTGTCCTAATCAGGCTTATTTTTTACTTTTATTCTAAGACACTATCCTTAATATTGTCCACTCACATTCATTGTATGACTTTCTTATGAGTTGATACTTCCTGTCAACACTTTCACCATCATACTTATACATAATCAGACCACTATAATATATGAAGTCTAAGATTCAATAAAATGTCACTTTGATGTACATAATTGTATATATGATCATATATTTGACAGAGAGTAAGAATCAGACCTTGATAGTAAAACTTATCACAAGAATAAAAAAGTATGTTTAACTCAGAAAGCTATAATGTTATCTGCCTAGGCAGAGGATGAAAAATGGAGCAAGAGAAACATTTAAAATAGAGTAGACAAGGAATCAGCTGTTTGCACAAAATAAATGAGTTGTCTAAGTATGTAGATATGAGGCTAAACACAAAGAATTAGTGTTGATTTGATATATTGAGTTGGAAGTATTATTAGTTTGCAAATCACACAGTATAGCTTATGATTCACTGTCATACTGTGCAATAAAATCTTCACATCTTAGATACTAATTTTAACTTCATTACTTTATGGACAACATCTGTTTCAACATCAGAAGAGAAACTGACTTTTGAACTTAATTAATAGTGTTCTTTATGGTTGACTTATGTGACTTTCACACAGATTTTGCTTATGCTAATGTACTTTACGTTCTGTACTTAGAACTTCATCTATACTTAGTTCCAAACACATTTATAAAGTCTATGCAGCCATTTATAAAGTCATATATTTCAAATTAGAAACAGCCATTTCCTTAAAAAAAAGACTCAGAATAATTAGGCTCCTGTCTGTCCTTGAATCAAATACTACATAGTTGTACTAAGGTGTTAAACAGGAAAGATTTCTAAGTTACCTTTCAATTATAATCCAATATTTCATGGCTCCAAAATTCATGGAAATATTGCCAAAATAGTGCCTCCTTCTTGTCGTGAACTTGTAAAATTATCCGTCAGACACATTATAAAAACAGCATTCATGTGAAAAATGGGCCATCTAGAATATCCCACAAAACATGTAAGCTTAAAGAATTAACCACGTAAGAGTAAAAAAAAAATTTTTTTATAATTCTTATTTATTTTCATAAGAATTCTGCTATGAAACATTTTTTATCAAAATATAGTAGGTATTTTGAAAAATTAAAATCACAGACAGAAACACACAAATGCAAACATTTACACATATATACAAAGCACATAGGCACACATGTGCTTACAAATCCAAAGAAGAATGTACTAGAAAGAACACTGCATTGATAAGACAGCACCATTAAAGAAAGATCCATTTCAGCCTTTTCACCTTTCTACTATTTTCTTTCCTTAGGTACTTCATGACAATTATAACAACTATGCTAGTTTCTTAATTTTAGACTAAGGGAATCAGGACGTAAGATTTTCTGTATAGCCCTCAGCTTTTTAAAATTGTCTCCCAACAACTGACATGACAAACTTCTTACATTCTATGTGAAACACCTTATCAAGCAAGTAAAATAAAGTGAATGTAAAGTTTCTTACTGTTAGGCAAATGGACAGTGGTGAATCAGTTTAAAATGTCTGTAGGCTTCAATGTAAAAAACAAAGCCATGCAAAGCAAATAATAAGTAAAGAATAAAAGATGATATATTTATATATATATATATATTAACATTTAAGTTTATCTTTAACATTCAAAATTAATGAAGTATTATGAAATTTTGAATTGTTGACTAAGATTATTTTATTACTATCATCTTTCATATATCAAAATATTAAAATAAATTAATTCCTATACTTTAAATTTAGTCCAAATGTTTTAGACAGTCTTTCATTTCCCTGAGCTTAAGAAAAGCTTTTTGGCTTCCTTTCAACCTTGGATCTTCTTATCACCGAGGTCTCAGAGTGTTCTGATGGTCTGATCATGGAAGCCCCTCCCCTCCATTCTCTTCAAGTAATTTTCTTAGAGAACTTAGCATGCAAAATCTCTCACTTCACACCTAGAGATTCCTGCAAATACTGCTTAAAAGTCACTTACCATTTTTAAAACTCAGAAATGTCTTTCTCAGGTCTCGAAAGCTGTCTTTTGAAATGTCACCTAGGAAGAAGCCATCCCTAACTCAAATTCCCGTAGACAACCAGGGATTGCCTTAGGTGAGTTCTTTGTCCTAGATAGTAAAGTTTCCTTCTGTTATGAAATACAAATACATTTACTTATTGTATTGCAATTTATAATAGGAATTTACAATTCTTCTACTCAAGTCTTAATATTCTCCAGTGGAGTGTTCCTGGGAATTAGGTAGGAATGTACACTTCTTGTACTATTGCCAATGCTATAAATTGAGTCTTCCCAAGAATTCAACATTTCAAATTAGATTTGTACTTTGCCAAACATTAAGATATTTAAATATGTTAAAGTACCCTTATACCACTTTCATAAGTACAGAGAAATAGACATATACTTTCAATTTTCTGTTACATTATTTTTACACCTGTACATTTCTTTTACTTATGAACAATGATTTTTCACCCTTGATGATTAAAACAACATTCAGAATTTTACTTCTCATTGAATGCAAATATCTACTCAACAAGTAATGACAATTTATGATTTGCTCAAAAATTAAAATTTTCAATTGAAATAAAAATTAGTAGTTTCCACATATTGCCAAATGGAATCATTGGAAAATCATCCCATGAAGACGTTGTTCTCAGTCCACAAAAACCAGAGCCAAAGAAGTTAAGAATTTACTAATGCTGAAACATAATTTCAAAATTGTGAACCTTTATATTCCTAAAGCTCTGGCCTGTCTATTGATTTTCTCATCATTTGTTTGAAGAAACATTATTATAATTTAATGGATATTTGCTTATAACTTATTATTAATTTTATAAAGTTTACTTTGAACCATAATAATCTTAGATATGCTAGTTCTATAACCAGTAATTTCAATTTTGAGTGATAAATAATGCTTTTCTTTTTATTATTTTTATAACTCTTTGAGATAATATTAACTTATAGCTCATATTTATATCATAATTCAAATACATTTAATTTACGATACACTAAGTTATGATGAAATTTCAAAGTATAACATGGTCTGTTTTGCAAAATAACCTATCATATTATATTTAGCTGGCTTTAAATAGATTCATTTTTATGAATTTTAATTTGCTAAAAGTAGATTTGCTTTGATACTAAAATACAAAAGTAATTTGCTTTGATACTAAATGACTAAAATTATCTCTGTGATTTTCACGGGCACAGTAACACATTCCATTTTTATTCGTTGAACTTTTCTCACAACCTTTCTAACTTTTTTTAATGTGGAAACTTTGATTTTACTACTTATAATAACTTAATATCTAAAAGTCTATATGTGTATAATAGTTCAGTGTACTCCTGAGTAAAAGAGAAATTTGAGTTCGTCTGGTCCAATATAATTTTGATATATTTGGAATATTTTGAAATAGTTTTACTTAAAATATACTTTTAAGTTGTTTGTGTATTGTAAATAAGAGATTGTGCTGGTAAATTGAACCAGAATACACTTAAGTCTTTAACACATGATTTCAAAGGCAGCATTATTTTTCAAATTGGAAAAAAATCTATTATTTGTTTAATAGTTATGATATTTTTTCTATAAAAAACAATTAAGATTTACCCTCAAGTTAATGCAATTATCTTGTTTTTATTTTGATTTAGTGATTCTGATATAGATAACTATGAAAATGTTGAACAACATAGGTAATGATCAAATATAGGGTGTTTGATCAAACCTATTCCAAAGCAAATTAGTTCGATTTTATTATAAAGTTATTGTAACAATAGAACAATAATATTTCCTAATTTATGTAAATACTTATATTTCTTAATTTATAGAAATTATTTAATCATAGAAATAGTTCAGTGGTGTGACTAAAATCAGAGGCTTTTTCCTCGAGATTTTATTTCATTGTATGATTTCCTGTTAACAAGTTTGCTAGTTTCAAAGTTGTTGGCATGCCAAACTTACCACCTGACACTTCCGTTATCCAAATGGAAAAAAAAATAATAAAACCCAATTGTTTCTCAAAATTATTTGAGATCCCTAGACAAAGACACAGATGGGCACTTGGTCCCAAAGTTGGCAGGGGTTTCTACCATAGAACAACAGTGATCGTGAAGAGAAGGCATGTGTTAAACTCTCTACCTAAAATAGAATACTATAAAGTGATGTTGTCTAATGTAGAAGAATGCATAAATTAAAAAAATGACTCAGATTTTTACACTCCAGTAACAGATATTACTGATTCCTAATAGTTAAATTAAAAATTTCTTCTAAAATTATGTGCTAAACTTTGAGTGTTCTTAAACAAGAATTATTATTTCATATCAAATAATATTATTTAAAAATAACATAACACCGCTATTGAATGTTACAAATGCTATAGGATAGTTTCATTAAATTAATGAGCCTTTGGTGCCAATCTTGATGTCTTTTCTAATTATACAGGATGCACAGTTTCTTTCAGGAAAAGACATTTAATTAATTAGAAACAAATATCATTTATAGGTCGTTGACAGACAGTATGATCACTGATGATTCAGTTTAGTCTGTGGCAACTTAATACTCCTCTGAGATTTCTAGAAAATGTCATCTTAAATATAAAACTTCTCTCACAGAAGGATTTATAACAAAACAAAAACAGACATAGGAGACCTCTATCGCCAAACCTGATATTTCATGTAAAAGTAACTTATCTCATCTGAGCACTTATAGAAAATTTCCCATATATGCACATTTGTATAAATTTCTTATTAAAACACACACATAGAAAAGAATTAATTAGCAGAGACAATGGCTTCAAAGTATTAAACTTATTTTCCTGTTTTCAGAAGTAATATACTTCTTAAATATGTAAGGCATCATTACTTTGCTTTGATTCCAGAAACTAATGAAGTATTTTTTTTACCATAAATAAGAAAACGGAGATGCCAGTGTTATTAATTTCTTTTCAGAATATGCCTGTCACTGTCACCAGTTTAACTGTTTTACTTATATTCTCCTCTGGTAGTTTCAATGGTCCATATTCTATACTAAGGCCTTTAATCCATTTTGAATTTTGTGCTTGTGTGTGAAAGGTGATTATGTATAGGTCAAGATTTATCATTCTATGGTACATATACAATCAGTTCAGTCTGACGAAATTTGCCTCAGCATAATCCTTGTGATTTCTGACAATTTTGGGTTGATAAAATGTTGAATGGTAATGACTGGACTGAACTCCTAAAGTCCAGTGGAAGAGAGTTATTTTGATTTTATTAAATTAATATTTTATTATTTCCTAATTTAATTAAAATAAAATCACACTACGTATGCCCTTTTTAATTCCCTCCCAATTCATTTAATGCCTCCTTTTCTGTAACAATTGTGAGACATATTTTTGAAGTCCTGTGGAATTTTCTTCCTCTATATTGGGACATTGACATGGTCCTTGTTTGGTGTAAGCAATAGTACTAAGAGTTCATGGGCATAGCTTTCCTGTTCTGGCTAAAATATACAATCATAAAATAGACTTCTGGTCTTCTAGCTCCTACAGTCTTTGAACACCGATCCATCCTATTACTTGTTATTTCCATATCTTTAAGTGCACGGATTGTGACTGGCCTCTTCTTTTTCTGCTATCTGAGCTCTCTTCCTTCTTCCTTTTATTCTGTCTTCCTGCCAGCCTCACTTATCCTTTCTTCTGCATCAGTATTGGCTATTCGGTTCTTTATTAAAAAATCAGATGGTTTAGACACACAAATAACACAGCTTCACAGAGTTAAACAAATGCAACATAAAAGAATGCAACATGACAGGTGGTGGTGGCGCATGCCTTTAATCCCAGCACTCAGGAGGCAGAGGCAGGCGGATCTCTGTGAGTTCAAGGACAGCCTGGTCTAATGAGTGAGTTCTGGGACAGCCAAAAATAACCTGCCTCAAAAACCAAAAATTAAAATTAAAAATAAAATAAATAGAAGTTAAAATAAAGGCATGTAAAGATGGAAAATACAGAGAGTCTGGATACTGTATGTTATGTTCTTTTGATTTGTTTGAATGCTGAGGAAGGAGCAACAGCTGCTAAAATATATTTGTCTATAATGCTGCTGAATTAAGCCAAGGTAGGTATTCTGAAAATACCTTGACTTCAAAATTGAAGTCAAAGGGCATGTTACTTTGGAGAAGAATATTTGCTTTTGTTTTCATGGGAATTTAGAGGTTGTAGAGTCATTCTGAGTTAAGAAAAATCAGGTTTGATCAAGGAAGACCACCTGAGAAATCTCTGGTAGGAACAGATGGCCCAGATGTCAGAGTTCTTCATCCAGAACAGATTCAAGACTGCTGCCTGACATGATCAAGCCTCACAAGATACTCCAGTAAGGCAGGAAGTATAGGCAGGACAGCCAGACACAGAGACTTGGGGAGGAAGAAGGGCAGAGTCACCTGCCAGCCACAAAGAAAGTAGAAACATAAAAAATTAGGTAATAAGCCATGGGTTATTTTTAAGAGTTAGTTACAAGGCTGAGCTATCAGACAAGCATTTATATGCAATATTAAGCCTCTGACATGTCATTTGGGAACTGGCAGGTAGAAGAGAAACATCCAACTATGAAGAAAACCCTACAAACAGCAGATAAGCAAACCAAAAGTGGAGAAACATATACACTCACAAATACACATCTACACACACGCACACACACACAAACACACACTACCACCACCATTACCACGACCAAGAACAACATCAACCAAAACAAAAACCATATATCAAAAACACTACTCATTTGTCTCATCCCATTACAAGACACAGACTACCAGAATAGAAGCCAACATGGGACACTTAATAAGGCAGGATACATGAGGACTTTCCAGTTGTGCACTAGGTTTTCTGCAAAAAATATTATTTCAATACCTCTAGAGCTAGAGTTTTAGGTGTATGTGAGCTATCCAATGCAAGCACTCTACGTCAAAGTCTAGTCTTTGCTAGTGTAGGGTATACTCTTAACCTCTTTAATCATTAATTCCAACATTGTTATATTTTCTTGTATAAAATGCTCACTTGTTCATTCTTGTTTATTCATATATTACTAGTGGAAATGACTGTACATGATACATATAAACTATTTTCAATTATATTTTCACTGGTGTTTTAGAACATCAGTAATAAATTAGTAAGTAAATCTGTTATATTTACATTTATACTCTGTAATATGGGAACTCATGAATTCAAAATACATTCTATCAAACATTATTGATTCAAGTGTTATGTTTTTGATGCAGTCTGTTCTCTAGAAGTGACATAACAACACTTTAGTTGGGATTCCACACTAGTCTGAATTGTACTTGAATATTTGCTCCAAAAAATTGGTTTCTTATTCTCATGTCCTTATATCCCTGAGGATGTGAATGCTAACAAATACTCATGAATTTGTTGGTAATGAGTTTCTTTAAAAAATTGAGTTACCATTGCTTCATTATATATCAGTATTTATGGGCTTTATATGTCAACATATTTCCTTTGTCATATGATATTAAACTCTTGCAATATGCTTTATAAAACAGTGTCTTCTGTTTTGTTTTAATTTAAATGGACCCATAAAATATATGTCTATCATTTACCATTTCCTAGGAGCTGAACTTTGTATACATTTTGCCGGAAATGGTGAAATAGCCTTCCCCTTTTCATAATAGATTCTGTATTCAGAAGCTTGTGTGAAGAGAGAAAGAATTATCTGTCTTATGCACACAAACTGGAAAGTTACTAGTCATTGGGACAGTATGTAGACGATGCAGTGATTTGCTCATTCTTTCAGTCATGGTAAAAGGAAGAGAAGAGTGAAGACAGTCCTTTTCCATTACACGGTTTCATATAACCCCAAATAGGGTTGTTGCAGGTAGAATATTTTAAATGTATTTTCCACCATACTTCCCTTATATTAAAATGTATGACATTCTTGACAACCCTTTAAATATTTATATGCTACTTTCCCCGAGTTCACGAAATTCAGGTAAACAATAAAATGCTATAGCACATTGGATGAAATCACTGAACAGAAGTTATTTTCTAAGTTTCTACCATATTAGATTCCAGGTTTATATAAAGTATATCTCTGCATATTGCTACAAGACAAAATGCAAACATTATCCTGTAGCTACAATGTCACGATAGTGCAGAAAACTAGTATAGAGGAAAAGTAGATAATTCTCTCTCTCTCTCACACACACACACACATATCTCAACATCTTTCATAAACAATCAAAATTCCCTTAGACATCCAACTCATGTATATCTTACACTCTCATGTAATGAGAAACTGAAATATTTTTGCTGTGCAATATGATTAGTTTTGTTTAATAATGAAATATGCAACCATATACAAATTACAGTAAATTTCTTTTATTTTTTCTCTTTCATTTAGCAACAATGTAGAAAATATATTAAAGAGAAGATATCTCTATCATGGAAAGTGAATATGAATTCTGCTCTAAAAAAATCTTATGGCTAGTTTTCAAAATCAGTTTTTAGTAGGAGAATTTCTTAACTGTAATAGTTGAACATATGACTTTAAAACAAGTTAATGTAAGTCAACTTTTAAAAGATTTTATTTCCTCATACAAATTTAAGAAGTTAAATTATATCTTTAGAGATGGATCTTGTGAAAATCAACAAAATATGACACTGGGCACTTTGCTTATTTATAGTATTGATCAAATATGTAGCATTCCAGTTTTTAGGAAAACATAGTCCGACTCTATTCATTGTTCTAACTATTTCCATAGTTGTTTTATCATTACCTTTCAGTTATTAATGATAGAATGTACAAGTTTTATACATAACAAAAATTGTGGACCAGAAGATGTCTTTTTATTTGAATTAATATTTACAGTATTTTAATCTTTCATATCTTTTATTCTTTATATGTTCCCATACTTCTTCTTTTAAGGAAATCATAGATTTCTCTTCTTTTGAAGCCCTAATATTTTGTGAGGCTGTAAGATTCTAAAATAAAAATACATTGCTTTTGTAATGCCTAAAATGCATGTGTCTGATGATATAAACTAGAAGTATTTATACAAAGTGAAGATGTTATTTTTCTGTTGGTCTCTGGGGTATTTTCTAAGAATAGAATCATTTTGTGAAATGCATTGATCAGGTTCAAGTACGATCAACCAATAAGCTGTGGAGAAAGCCCTACACTTCATATTTTGTAATCTTTGAAATGAATGCGCTGACCAATTTCAAGGTTTAAAAAAGAAAAGGAATCAGAAACAATGCAGCATTTGTTTAGAAATGTGCAGAATGCGTTAGATAAACCAATCAATACCTAATTACAAGTCTGCAGCTCTCTCTGTTTTAATGCTTGCACTATCCCAGAGATAAACCACCTGCTGGGTGACCTGATGTATTTGTTCTGACAGCACTTTTAAAGGACTGCTCAAAACCTGGCATTGACTGCATTCTTCCAGGAGAAATAATTTTCCGAAAGACTTATTTCCACACACGTTCTAATGAATATAAATATCCAAAGAAGTGCCTCAGTAAACAAATATACACTGCTCCAAATATTTGTTTCTGCTTAAGATAAATGGAATGCAGTATCGCAAACAAAGACATTGCTATTATGGTTAAAAAAGAAAGTTAGAGATTTGGGTTATAATATGAATTCCATCAGTGACCTCATAGAGGATAATTTTTGATTTGAAGACTAGTATAACCATTAAAACTACCGTACTGTCCACACAGTATACAGATTCTTAATACTTGCAATATATTCCACAAAATAGTTGTTTTTGTGAGTCTATGTTAGTAATATATTGTAATATAAGCAGTGCAAATATACATATCAAATTCTGAGTAAAACTCATATAACCATAACATCCAGACATTATAGTACATTAAGGTAATACTGCAGCAATAGTAACATACTATTGACAGCATTTTCTGTTGCCTCATTTTACAAAAATTAATATTTGGCTAATAAGGGCTAGAAGACAATAACAGATGCTTACTTTTCTTTTAGACTGCTTTAAGTATTTTTCTTCAGTTAGGTGAAACTTTATGAATATTTTATGTATTGGTTGTCATGATAATGTTTAACATCATTGTTAAACATTATTACTGCTTTCTTGGTAATCAATGTATTTTTAAAAACATAGTTTTATTTGTAAATATAACATTATTCATATACATAATTTCATTCACTTCATTACTCCTTCATTTTATCCATATTGTTTGCTTGCCTTTTATATAAGAAATGCTCACACTTCTTTGTAAGAACAGTAATTATAGCCAGGGGTTGGTGGCACATGCTTTTAATGCCAGTACTGGGGAAGGCAGAGTCAGGGAGATCTCTTTTAGTTCAAGACCTAACTAACAGATCTAGTGCTAGGACAGGCTCCAAAGTAACACAGAAAAACTGTGTCTCACAAACACACAAAAAAAATAAAATAAAGAATTGTAATTAGCAAAATGTATACTTTTCAATCATTTCTTTTTGAAATAAAATTTAATTTTATTATAGCTCTCTGAATTTCCTCAAAATTTGGATTGTTCAAATTAAACTTATTTTAAAATTATTTTTCAAATAGTAAATAAAAGAATGTGTTTATAGTAGCCTTTTTACATCCTCGCTCTTACAGCTTTCTTATTCATGAAATTTCTCTACTCTCCTTCCAGCCTTGCCATTTTCTGTCCCACTATCTACCATGTCTGCTTTTAGTTTACATGTAATCCCCGGAACTCTTTTCTATTTCTTTCTCCCTTAAAGTCTCTATCCCTTCTCCTAGTTGTTTTTCTAATCACAAACACATACACCCTCAAATTTTTTATAGGAGACAAAACATGCAATATTCTTGTTTCTACATCTCACTGACTTCACATAATGTAATGTTCTCTAGCTCCATGGATTTTCCTGCAAATTTTCTGTTTTACGTGAGATGATTTTAGTTCCATTTATACAGGTAATGCAGTTTCCTGATTCTGAATATTCATACACTATAATCTCTCCTGAGGTAAGGGAGATAGATGGAGCCTGAAATTTCATTCTGTTTAGTAGAGATGCCCTGTTAAGCTGTGACTCTTGTATGTGTAGCCTCTTCTAATGTGGAAATGCTTCTCTAAAGCTCTTTCTAAAGTGCTTATTCATTTCGTTTATGTTTTTAGTGATGAGAGGTTTAAGCAAACTCAGTATTTAAAGCTCACATACAAGATGTGCTTGCCTAGACTGCCCTCAGATTTTATTTCTGCATATGATCTGCAAAGGACTCTTCATCTTGTCTACATTTTGAAAACCTGCAGACTTTAATCACTTTGTAATTCTGGTGGAGGGAAATAAGTTCCATTAATTCCCTTCTTTAAATAGTTTTGAAAGCAACATTAGTAGGCAGGAATTTTACTGAAGCAGATACTACCAATCATGCTGGTTCTGACATTATCACATGAAGAGTACTCTCTCCTAGAATTCTTTCACAATCAATTCCTTAATATTTACTCAGAGTGAGAATCCTCTCTTATGATATATATTCAAGCCTAGAACATTTCTTCTCAACCTCACAGTTGTTTTTAAAGCCACCAGAGTATAGCTGCTTGCTCTCAAGATTTCAGGAAAAAATGTTTGAAGGTGCTATTTGAAAATTATAAACAATATTCCAGTAGGATGTGAAAAACACGTATGATTACTATATTCAAAGATCTGTGATTTACTTAATACAAATTTATATGCTTAATATTATGTTAGGAATATATGCAAATAAAAAGTTTTACATATATACAATGCATTCGCATATATGCCAATAAATAATAATCTACATATATTCTGTATTATATCCATGAAATCTGCTTTGTTCATTTACATAAATAAATACATTTTTATAAGTGTATACTCTTTCTGAGTGACAAAATTCTTATTGTATAGACATGTAGAATCAGAAAATTAAGGGCTTATTCTTGTATGATTTGTCAGCTTGTTGCAAGATTTGTTCCTGGGGAAAATCTGTCTCTCTCATTATTTATTTCTAAATTATAAATATGATGTCCAATTTATTCTGGTATTAATGTGAATAATAAAGTTTTTTTATAATCTTTTACATTTAAAAACATTTTAGCCCATTATAAAGTATAGTAATTGCCACATATCTACACATATTCTGTGATATTTTTATTTTTGAGATTATGATATTATTAGATTTTTATATCCCTTTGTTTTCCCCCTGAAACTCCTTCCATGTATGGTGTTTTGCGCTTTTTCAAATTCTTGACCTTTTCTTTGCATTAATTGTTGTGACACACACACACACACACACACACACACACATTGTATCTGTAAATACACAAATAGTTATCAGATCACGTTTTATAACAGTGTGTTTTAGGCTCACAAAACATATTAGATAATCAACTGATATTCTCTTTACTGACAAAAAGTCTCTTTCTGCACTCCTCCTTTTCCATATTTGTATAATCTTTCGTTCTCCTGAGCTGTCCTCTTTCCACAATAACAGGTCATATTTAGGCATTCATGTTCTTGAGACTGTAAGGATATAACTTATGTCATCATTATGAGATACAACCTTGGAGCCAATTGTCTGATCCACTGGCCCTGAGCTCTTACAAACTTTCTGCTCACTCTTCTACAATGGCCTCTGGGGTGTAGATACAGAAGTGTTGCAAAAGATGTGTCAGGACAGGGCTCAACCATTTTACATTTTGGTTGATTGTTGATTTCTGAAATAGTCTCCACCTGTTGCAAAGTAAATTTTCCTTGATGAGGGATGAGGACTATTCTTTTTTTTTTTTTTTTTTTTTTTTTGGTTTTTCGAGACAGGGTTTCTCTGTGGTTTTGGAGCCTGTCCTGGAACTAGCTCTTGTAGACCAGGCTGGTCTCGAACTCACAGAGATCCGCCTGCCTCTGCCTCCCAAGTGCTGGGATTAAAGGCCTGCGCCACCACCGCCCGGCTAGGACGATTCTTATCTGTTGGTAAAATCACAAATATTTGGAGATCATATGTGTTTAGTAAAGGGGCAGTTAGTGGCTATCCTCAAAATTTCATGACTTCCCTTGGCCCAAGTAGGTTTCCAGTATCAGACATATTTCCACTCATTTTGAGTGCTATCTTAAGTACAACAATTCAATTTTCGGTTAGGACCTTATACTTTCGGGTCTGTAAGCTGGGAGAAATAAATGCTTATATAAGCTGTACAGTTTATGCCATGTTATTGTAGCAGTAGAAATAGACCAAAGCAGAGATAAAACAATTTTAATAAAACTTCATCTTTAAATCTCAATTTAAAAAAATTAAATAACTTTATCACGACAGATGAACTAGTTTAATCTAATTCATAGAAAATAAGGGGGCAGGGGTGGGGGTGAGATAGTGGGAAGGGGGAGAAGGGGAGAGTGAAGAGAGAAGGGAAGGAATGGCAAAAGCTTGCAGGAGTGGGAGGGTGGAGATGGAGGAAGGGTGGATATAGGAGCAGGAAAGAAGATATCTACATTAAGGGATCCATTTTAGGGTTGGCAAGAGTCTTGAATCTAGAGGGGATCTCAGGTGTCCTCCGGGATGTTCCCCAGCTAGGATCTCGGACAGCAGAGGAAAGGGAACCTGAACGGTCCTTGGCCCACTATCACACTGATGATTATCTCGAATATCACCATAGAATCTTTGTCCAGCGATGGATAGAGATACAGACAGAGACCCTCATCAGAGGAACGGACTGAGCTTCCAAGGTCTAGTTTAAAGTCAAAGAAGTCAGGACCGGGAGGGGTTGGTCCACCAACTGAGGCAGTGTGCCTGTTCTAATGGGAGCAAACCAAATCCAGCTGGACCGGGACTGAATGAACATGTGATCAAACGGGACTCTCTGATTGTGGCTGACAATGGGGGCTGACTGAGAAGCCATTGATAAAGACACTGGGACTTGTTTTTACGGCATATTCTGACTTTTTGGGACCCTAGTCTATATGGATGCACAGTTCCCTAGGCCTGGATGTGGTGGTGGTGTTGGGGCGGGGGTCTTGGACTTCCTACAGGGCAGGATTCCCTGCCCCCTCTCAAGTAGGGTGGGAGAGGGAGGAGGGGGTGTGGGGAGCGGGAGGCTATTGGGAGGAGGGAAGGAAGTGTAAATAATTAAATTGAAAAATAAAAAAAAAATAAATAACATATTATGATGAAAATTAGATAAAAATTGCATGGATGACATTTCTTCATTCTCATTAAATTAACCAATACTTCTGATGGAAAATGGAGGAGGAATGAATTTGGGGGAAAAGGGAGGTTGTGGTGGGGCTCTGATCAGGATGTAATGTATGAGAGAAGAATTAAAAAATGGATAATAATGACTAGGAATGTATCCCTTTTACCAATGTTTAATAATTTATTAAAAGAATAATAATTTTATTGAAGGCACCAATATGTGTATAGAAGAATTAGGAAAGATTAATAGCTTTTGCTTTTTTTGTAAAAGTATCCAGAATACTGATACCATGTTGCTCATAGGAATTGTTTTAATGTTTTATGTTCCTGATTGATTTATACTTGAAAATTCATTTCCAGAAATAAATCGATATTAGCATATAGATAGAAATGAATATTATGTCAATAATGATTGACAAAGTTGATATATGGTGGCTGCCACATTTTAGATTAGTTTTACATTTTGTCTTAGAAGCAGAAAATGTAAAATAGTGCTTCAATTTTCCAATCCATTTAAAATAAGAAGAAAGTAATAAGTTAGTGAAAAATAATAAAGGCTTTACAGTTAGTATATGATTGACATTTGACTAAAATGTATTTCCATTGTACAGACAGTCTAGCATCAATAGAACTGTGTTGACTTACTTGGTCTCTTCTAACACCCTTTGTCTCTGCAAATATTCAACTATAAAGCTGTAACTACAAAATAGTAGCAATACATTTTATTTTTGTCGAGTTACACTGACATAACACTTTTATATATAAAATATATTTGAAATGAAACTAGATACCTAAAAAGTACAACTTAATATCTAAAGCATTTCTAATGTTTTTTTAAAAATAGTTATGAAGCTTTGTGCCTTGTTAGAAATTTAATAAGTAGCATTAATGTTGTATGTATTATTGAAAATAGAGGTGATATATAACAAAAGTAATGCACTAAATCAATATTCAAATCTTTGTTTTTTTATTTATATGTATTTCTCTATGTATTTCTGAGTGTGAGCATGTGTGTGTTTGTGTTTGTTTGTGTGTTTGTGTGCAGGTGTCACATAGCTCTAGGTATTAGAGGTTGTGAGTCATCAGAAATAGGTTACAGGAAGCAAATTGTGTCCTCTTTATAAACAGCAAATGTAAATGAATCCTGAGCTATGTTTCCAGTTCCCAAACAACACTGTGATTTAGGTTTTAAACTATTTTTGATATAATCTTGATTAATTGTCTTTAAGCTATAGAAATGAATCCTAGTTTCAAAAGGTAGAACCCTTCCAAATTTCTCTACTTAGTATCATGATAATATATACCTCATGACATTCTAAAAACAATAATGGCTTCTAATTAAAGTCAACTCAATGTCTCTTTTTCTCCTTGAGCAATTTCAAAGCTACTAAGATTTTTAGCATCTGCTCTGTGATCTCACTTTTCCCCCAGTTCCAGCTTCCAGCTCCGTGGGGCTTCTTGTACCCTTGTAAGTCATTGCATAGCTGAGCACTCAGGATGTGATCGATGTCAGCAGCCACTGTCCCTGACAGATGCTGTTTCCCACCAGTAATTTGTCATCTATTATAGACATGAAACATTCAACTATTTCTAGATGATTAACTATCTCAAATTCTGTGTTCTACAGGTTTTGTTTCTAACCGAAAAACTTAACATGTTTTGGAAAAATGCAACAATTTTCCTTATTTTCCCAATATAAGAAAACTCGAAAGCATGCACGTTTTTGTCATTTGTGCCACCTTTTTCTAGCTAAAAGCAAAGTGGCATTCTCTTCATCTACTTTTCTTTGTGATAGGAGAAAATAGTGTTTGAATTTAAAATATTTCACTCTGAATAAAATAACATGACACATAAATTTCAATATCCATGTTATGGTATGAAATAAAACATAATATATTCTTACAATGTAAACAGATCACATTATATCGTTTCTCAATATATACCAATAATATTTTAAAATTCTCAATACTCTCAATATTGTAAAATTACCAGAATTAAGGATTTCGATTTAGTTCATGCGACAAATTTTGATTGATGATTGGCAGAACTGTAAAACTAGATTAAGAAAGAAGTTGAAAGAAAGAAAGAAGAAGGAAGAAAGGAAAAGTTTTGACA
Organism: Microtus oregoni; assembly: GCF_018167655.1. NCBI lineage: Eukaryota > Metazoa > Chordata > Mammalia > Rodentia > Cricetidae > Microtus > Microtus oregoni. The sequence goes on from NW_024543060.1 coordinate 25,753,242, forward strand.
AAATTCAGTGTTATTAATAGGCCGCAAACACTATTTTTTAGCCAGGTTTTGTTTACAAAATTTGCTTTCCTTTACTGTTTAAAAGTCTTTAGAATATTTACAATAAAATTTTAAAAAATGTTGCATTCTTAGTAGTTTAGTTATCTTATGCATTCTAGGAATCAAATAACTCTAATAATAGAATTACAGACATAAATATCTCAAGACAAATGTTACTGTTTTGCAAGATAATCTTTAAAAATTATTCTCTATTTATGCTCTCCATGTTTAATTTATAGTTTTAAAGAATATTTTTTCTAGCATTAGCAAGTATAGCAGTCATTGATGTACCTTGCAAAAGCAGGTGATGATCAACAACACCAGGGGTGCTGATTTAGTGTAGGTTGTGAAGATTTCCACGTAATTAGCAACTTTAGCAAATTCACAAGTTACAATGACTCTTTCACACTGGTTAACCCATTTTTAAGCTACTACTCTAAAGTTCAATATCAGCAGTACACTCCTGTAAAGCTTTCCTATTAAAACTGATCTGAATTAGATGTAATATACATCGCTTTGATCATACTTTTCTCTGAATAGTCAGTCAATGGCACATTAACAGTGAGCAAAACCAAGCCATGCTCCTCCTCAGGTCTAATTTATTCTCCTTATTACGCAAATTGTTTTTACTGATTTCCAGACAACTTTTGAGATCTTTTTGGCACAGTTAATTCTTCTGTGCTACATGGTGAGGCAGGACTGGTACACAAGTATAAATTCAAGGTGTTTATGGACAGTAGGTTCATTGAGAAGCTCGAGGGGTAACGTTTATCAGTAGGGAACTCTTTGGAATCCAGTTGGTTTTATTTTTTTAACATAACTCAGGGAATAGATAGTTGTTTCTGGCTTATAAAATAAGTTCTCACGCAGTTGCTCAATATTGAGTAGTCAATGTGATTATGACCACCTGAGTTGGGGTGACATATATGTGTGTGTGTGTTTGTATGTATGTGATGCCAGATGGAAATTTAATTGCTTCCACTTATTTATAGCTGTTTGAAAATTGCCAAGTACTTAATTCTTTACAGTTAAGATCTTTGGCCTGAAAACATAAATAATATATAATATATATATATATATATATGGTCATCTAGAAGGCAAATTGCAAAGTCATCATTAATAAATTGGAAGAAGCAGTTGTATGATCAGATATCTTCTTCCCACTGCTCCATCAACACCTGTTCATGGATGAAGGCTAACTTATATATCAAAACTTGTGCTAGGGAATGCATCACATTTTAGCTACAGTCATAAAAACTTTCAGAAACTCTATCACTTATAATGATTGTGATGCAAAAAGAAGAGAAAAGTAAAACACTCACAAATGTGTAATAGAGAGTGAAAGAAGAAAAAGATTGAAAGAAGCATGGTAGCCCATTCGATTTCCTTTACGGTTTTGAGTTAGGAAAAGGAAAATTAGAGGGACATGTGGTAAAATTGGAAGTAGAAGCAAATGAGGAGCAGTCCTTAAGGACACCTAAAATGAAAAATACTTGATTCAAGGTTGAAGTCAAATACTAAAGCTCCTCCAGGAAATATGTTTGCACAATCAAACTTAGGAGAGTCTGGGAATAATCAGACATGCATCTTCAAAATGCAAAGTTAAAACCTATGACAGTTAATATGCCTACTTAAAAACAATATTTTTGAATCTGGGTATCCTATTTAATGCTTTTATTTAGAACTTAGAGAACCCAAAATTCCAAATTATGCTTGTATTATTAAGAAGTACACCATTATTTTAAATTTTCCATTGAAAAAAAAGAGATTTAGTGAACTACAAATATTCTAAACAATTGAATATTTTCTGTAAAGTGATATTATACATACAAAATTATGGGACATATATAGAAAACTATAAAAATCTGTGTCATAAAATTTCGTGTTTGAATACAAGGAAAAAGGTAAAGGTGAAGTCTCCTTTGGGTTTACAAAAAGAGGGAGTCAATGATAGACTTTTATCAATTTTTTTTATGTACTCATGCATGAAATTCTCACTCAGTAAATAAAACTACATTGCTTCATATGTCATTTCTATTTCATAATGAATCTGGATAAACACACAATAGGTAGAAAAGAGAGAGAGAAGTGGCATGTAGTGTATTCTGCATGCCCTGCTTTCATTTATTTTTTTGTTCATTCATATTTCAGAATTTAAAAACATGCTTTTACTCCATTAAACTTAAAACCATTTATTTTAATGTTGGGCTTCATGAGGCCTGGGCATGGAACCAGTGAAACTTCCTCAGCCTAATTTAAGTTGGCGTGAAACCTAGGGTATCTTCTTGAGACTACCTTGAGTTTTGTTTGATTTATTTATTTATTTATTTATTTATGATTTCTGCTTCCTCCCCGCTGCCACCGCCTCTCATTTCCGTCCCCCTCCCCCAATCAACTCCCCCTCCCTCATCAGCCCAAAGAGCAGTCAGGGTTTCCTGCCCTGTGGGAAGTCCAAGGACCTCCCATCTCCTTCCAGGTCTAGTAAGGTGAGCATCCAAACTGCCTAGGCTCTCACAAAGCCAGTACGTGCAGTGGGATCAAAACCCAGTGCCATTGTTCTTGACTTCTCAGCAGTCCTCACTGTTCAGCGAGTCCGTTTTTTTTTTCTTTCTTTTTTTTTAATTTATTTATTTATTAAGGATTTCTGCCTCCTTCCCGCAACCGCTTCCCATTTCCCTCCCCCTCCCCCGATCAAGTACCCCTCCCTCATCTGCTCGAAGAGCAATCAGGGTTCCCTGACCTGTGGGCGGTTTATCCCATGCTTTTTCAGACCCAGTCCAGCTGGCCTTGGTGAGTTCCCAATACAACATCCCCATTGTGGGTGCACCCCTTGCGGTCCTGATTTCCCTGCTCGTGCTCTCTCTTCTTCTGCTCCTGATTTGGACCTTGGGATTTCAGTCCGGTGCTCCAATGTGGGACTCTGTCTCTGTCTCCTTTCATCGCCTGATGAAGGTTAATTTCCAGGAGGATGATTATATGTTTTTTCTTTGGGTTCACCTTCTTATTTAGTTTCTCTAGGATCATGAATTATAGGCTCAATGTCCTTTATTTATGGCTAGAAACCAATTATGAGTGAGTACATCCCATGTTCTTCTTTTGGGTCTGGCTTTCCTCACTCAGGATAGTGTTTTCTATTTCCGACCATTTGCATGCAAAATTCAAGAAGTCATTGTTTTTTTGCTGCTGAGTAGTACTCTAATGTGTATATATTCCATACTTTCTTCATCCATTCTTCCATTGAAAGGCATCTAGGTTGTTTCCAGGTTCTGGCTATTACAAACAATGCTGCTATGAACATAGTTGAGAAACAGTTCAAGAATTCTCCTCTACCTCGAGTTTTGAGACCTGTTTCTGGCTATATCTTTCACACAGGAGGTGAATCAGCACAAACCGACCTAGGCCTGCCTCAGCCCAGCCACAGCTAGCATGGTAGAATATTACTGGCCCTTGTTCTTTGTTTCTCCTTGGCCTATCCCAGGCTTCCCATCCCTCCCATCCCTATCTCAGCCTATATAAGTTCCTGTCTAAAACAATTAAAGAAGATCCTGCTTTGACAGACTCCAGAATCAGTGTGTGTGTTTCTCCCCTGTTACCAGCAGGAAGGCCTGAGTCATTGACACTCACCACCCCACTCAGCCCCAGGGAACATTCAGTGTTCAGGCTTTCCCCCACCTTTTCAGCCAGAGAACCTGGCAATTAATACAATGAATGGCATTAATGGACATGGAACCTAACCCGTTGTTGATACATCAAGTTTCATGCTCTTTCTTCCCTTGCTCTTCTGCCTTCTCATCCTTGCAACACTTTTCATTCTTCAGTGACCTCCTAATTTCCCCACGTATGAGGTCCCTTGAAACATTTGCCTTCTTATTGTTTATGTATGTGTCTTAGTCCAGTAAATCAAGCTCTCACACATTCAAGTAACTGAGTTTTGGAAGTGAAGGGTTTGTATTCTCATCATCATGGACTTTAGATGTGCACTGTTTCTCTGTCCAATCACTCTTACCATCCTGTTACACCAGCTTCACTCACTCAGTGCCGATTTCGCTGTTCTATACAGCGCACCTCCTTCTTTGAAAATGGGTTAAGCATCATGAAAGGTGCTCCATATGGGGTGTGCCATTCATTGTAAGTGCCCCAGGTCTTCTGTAGTTTGAACCACCTCCTCTACTGTCACTGCCCAAATAATTGGCAGTCTTCCACTTCTTTATACTTTAATAATCACAACTGTAACTGCAAACTCAGTACTTCTACAATACCTTCCTGGATGCGAGAGGAAGAGATAGTCAAGGCTTAGCTACTCTTGGAAAAGCCTCAACTTATGTCTATACTCACTGTGAATTCAATATTAGATTGAACATACGACAGCTGAATTCCTAAAACTTTTTTTATAATAGTTTACTATTCAATTATATTTTTTTTCATTCATAAACAATGAATGAATACCTCAACTTCTCCTAAAAATAAAAAAAAAATAATCAGGCTATTCTATTACTTCCAAGTAGTTAATATAATAGTTGAAAATTATTGCAATAAGATTTGCAAAACACAGTCTATATTTTCACACATGTATATCTATGTCTACTTAATTCTAATTTAAATAACTTCATATTTTTAGTTTGTGTCGATTATTTGATATTATGTTGTCTGTGGTTTCTGTCTTGCCTGGTTTCCACGTTGTTAAGTCCCAAAGAAATCACACAGAGGTCTAAATTATTTATAAATTGGCCCATTAGTTTAGGGCTCTTATTAGCTCTTATAGTGTATATTAGCCAATTATTCTTGTCTATGTTAGCCACGTGGCTCAGTACCTTTATTGGCAAGACAGTCACATTTTGCTTATTCTGCATCTAGATCACAACTGCAGACTGTAGAATCCTCTTCCCAGAATTCTCATGTTCTCATTTCCCCACCTCTACTTCCTGCACGGTTGCCCCTCCTATATTTCCTGCCTGGCTACTGGCCAATTAGCATTTTATTAAACAAGTACCAAGAAACAAATGTCTACAGGGTAAAACCATTGTCCCACAGTAATAATAGATATAATTTTTCCAATTATTTAGTTTTTCATCAATTCTTTCCTTAAGAGCTATCAGAGATTAATTTTTGTAGTTCTTCTACAACTGACAGTCAATACAGTATATTCCTGATTATACTGCTACTATAAATATCAATATGTCATTTTGATCTCAATGGATCTATCTTAAAAATTAGTATCCTTATTGTACTCTGAAAATATTAATTTTATGTTTTACATTTGGATGCAATGATTGTGTGAAAGAATCATGGATGCATTTTTATCCTTCTGTTTTTTAATATGTAAGGTCTCAGATGGCAAACACGGAGCCTGTCTTTTTTATTTTATAAACTGCAATAGCATGGCTGGTTTTTCTTTTACTTAATTTTACATAGTGGTATGCAATCTCTTTAATTCATCATAATGATATCTGATTAATAACTGGGAAATAATTATTTTGAATTGATTTTTTTATAACTTTTATATTTTGTGTTTGAAAATAGTAATAAAATTTAAATGTCATGGGTCATAGATTTTATGATTTTTATTAATTCAATAGTCTAGTTATTTTTATCCACAGATTTAGATTTATTAAATATTATATGTTATAATAGCAAGTTAATTTTGTTATGGCCTTCAAAATGCCAAGAAAATTTAGTTTTCTATAAAATGAAGCCAATTACTTTGACTAATTTTACCTTTACTAAGAATGGCAACATTTTATATTTTCCTTTGTCTACTATATTACAGTAATGGGTTTTGTATCTAGTAAGATCAATATGGGTTTCATATGTAAGTTAGTAATATACCATTTTCTACCCAAATTATATCCCTTACAGAAAGTAAAAATTAAATGCAAATAGAAGTGCTATTGTGGGATTCTATTTTCATTTTAAATTGAGATTAAATCCAGAAAATCTCTGACTGTGAATGCATACCTGAAAAAAGTGAATGGTTTAATTCTTCATTTAGCGTTTTGAAATATTAATTTCTTCTAAAGGGAAAACATAAAGGTTTCCTTTTATTACTCTAAAGAAATTAAATTGTAACAAGATAATTATTTTGGAGAAATATTCTAATGTAAACAAATATAATTTTAAAGCTACACAATAAAAATATATCTCTGCAATCAGTAGAGGGGTGGTGGGTAATACTTTTTCGCATATATTCCTGAATTTATTTTGCAAAAAAAATTATTAAGACCTTTTGCATGTATCTGGATAATAGATATCACTGTATAATTTTCTTTCTCTGTGTGTCTTTAGTTTATCTCTGGAAAATGCTGGCTCCAGATTAAAAAAAAAATTCATGTATCCATGTATCCTATACTTCTCTATTTTATGAAAATATTTGTAAATCTGATTTTATTTCTCTTTAAAGTTTTGTTAAAAGTTAGGAAAGAATAAATTAAAAGTTATAAACCAATATCTATCCTTTTATTATTTTGTATTAATCGGTGTTTTCTTAGTTTGCATTTATCTAACAAGTGTCTCAAATTATTTTATTGTTTTTATCTGTTTGAGTATGCTTGTTATTACTTTCTGTTTGAAGGATTACCTCCTGTATACTCTGTATAACTTTGTTAGCAGACAAAAATACTTAGGTTACTATCTTCATAGTTTTTTTTTTTTTTTTATGTCCTACATCAGAACATATAGTTTCACTGGGTATAATAATCTACACTAACAACATTAGTCACTAAGGACTTGAAAAGAATTGCTCCAAATCTTCTGGATTTTAATTTTTTCATTAAGAAATATTCTGCTATTCTTATAGCCCTGCCTTTGTATATGATTTGGTCTTTTTATTTTATAGTTTGAAATATAAGTTCTTTGTTCTGTGTGGTCAGTGTTTTAACTGCATTTTTCTATGGGACACACATTTTCTGTCTCTGATTTTTTGATCTTGTTTTTTTTATCAATCTTTTTGTCTTTGTACATGAATAGGTATTACTTGGGAAACATTTTTCTATGACTTCATTGAGAATATTATTTATTGAGAATATTATTCATTGAGAATATTATTTGGCAAAATATTATTTTATCTATGCTTATGATGTGTAAAATTCCTCTTTCCATATTGTCAAATATAGTTTATATATTCCTGCCATATAGTTTGATTTGTTTTCTTTTGTTTAAACTATTGCTATAAACATAAATCTTTTTAGTCTGTCACCCCCCTTATCTATTCTGTTAGAAAGATTTTTCCACTGTGGTCTTTAATTTGCTTTCTGAATATTTTCTTTTGGAGAAGTATTTCAGGTTTGCCTACCTTTAGTTTTTCCTTCTGTTGAATTCTATTTTTATTCTGACTTGACTTCTTTGTTGCATTCAATTGTTTGTACTTTCTTGAAACTCATTTGGGAAATTATTCATGTACTCTTTGAATTCATTTATGAGTTAATTTGGGACCTTTATTAAGTCTTCTAACATAATCTTAGCACAAGTGGGAGAAAGAAGTTGTTGCAAGGTCATTAAATCCATTGTATCCCTTTTGCCTGACTGGAATGAGAATTTTGAGTGGTAGAAATTTGTTCAGGATACAAAGTCATTTACATTTACAAATCTAGGTGTTAGACGATATTGTATATGTGTCTAGAGATAGGAGTACTGTGGATTCTATCTGCAAGAGCCAGGTGCTGCCATGACACAGCATATGTGACTCAGTGACAGAATATGCAGGAGCCCTTTCCTAAAATGTCCGGATATTGGCTTGATAATAAAGTATATGTTGGAGGCAACGTGTTTTAAAAACCCTTATCTATTTGCTTTAGGTACTAGTTGGAGTAGACAGAACATATTAAAACCCATTTCCTATCTACACTAGTTGTTCTTTGGATGAGGGAATTGTTCATCGAATATTACATATTGATGACCTTCAGTCCCACAAGGAGAATGAGCAGTAAATACCACATTAGCTTTGGATAGATTTGGAGTCTTAATTAAAGTCTACAATTAAACCTGATCAAAGTATTTTCCGTAAATCAATTAAAAATATCCAGGCAATAGAAAGGTTGCAATATTTTAATAATTAACTAATAAAATCAGATTTTTATAAAGGTAATGAGGTATTTTCTAGATTAATTAGGATTGAAGCAGCGAATGGCATAGTTCATATAAATTTAGCATATGACAAATGGCACAGCACATGGTCTTTTAATGCACTATTAAATTGCAACTGTCTTGGGTAAAAGAAATATACATAAAGACTGTCAGGAGAACTTAAAGTAATATATCATCCTCTCATAAATAATAGTTACCTGTCACCAAGGAACTGCTTTGTGTGCAGTAATTCAAGTTAAAGTCTAATGTTTTCATTGCTGGTCTACTCATACTCTTTCAGTATATGTTTTCCTGACTACAGTTTGAGAATCACTTACTGAAATACTTATTACTGACAATAAAGCACATATTAAACAGTAGTATTTTACTGTTATATGTTGAAAAGCACACTATCTTCAAAGGATTACACTTACATGTCTGGGAGGCTTAATGGAAATGTAAATTTAATGAAAACTATTTCATTTTATTTAGGTCAATTATTATTTATTAATAGACAGCAATATAAAAATCAATATTTTATTAAATATTCTTTTCTAGACTTTTCTGTTACAGTTTTATTAACTGTACCATAATGGCTTCTAAAATGTATCATTAGCTGATACATTTTATATTAATATTGATTCAATAAAATTTATCTTATAAGACAATAAATGAACTTAAAATTTGGGTCAAGCTCATTTTGACATTTTAAATATTTAATATATTTGTGACACACTGTGCAGCTAACTCATATTCTATAGACAGAAATTGACAAAAATTATCAGTAAAAACATTTTTGAGTTTCTGAATTTAATGTTTTAGTATTTTACATTTTTAAAAGACATTCTGATATGTATAGTGGGTGTGTTATTCAAATTTTCAACATCAATTCAGTTGAACAGTGAGCAAATACAATTTTGAAACATCTAGATGCAAAGAAGAAAAGAATTAAGGACTTTAGTGTTACAAAAATGTTATGTAGATGTTTTAGTTTTAACAAACTCTGTTCAAACATACATTTTTAAATAAGAAAGTACAAAAATCAACAATTATACTTTGGCCCATTTGTGAAGGTAGAGTTATTATCACTGATCAGAAGTTTTATACATGTGTTAGGTGGCTAATGAAGAAAATGTCTATTTCTCTTCTTAGAGAGCAATATATGAAAATTTTTAGGACGTGATTATATAGATAATGAGAATAATGATCACCACATAGCAATAATAAATATTATTCATTTACTTTTATAAGTATCATAATCAAAGAAATCTTAAGATTACAAATAGAGAGGTAAGTACAATATTGAGCATCTATAACCAGAAACCTAGGATTCAACATTACTGTTGAATACAAAGCTCACATACCTCATGCATTGTCTATTATCAATATTAAAAAAAACATAAGCATATAAAATTTGAGCCATCAAAATATTCATGGCTTCCATGAAATGAGAAAATTACACATGTGTTTTATTATGAAAAAGATAAAATATTTTCTATGAAGGTTAGCATTATGAATATCTTATAACACCTTGATTTAAGAGTTTTGTCTTAAAACTGAGATAATAATATCACAGAAGGAAAACTCAGAACTTAATTTAGCAATTAACAATTCAAAACAAATAATACCTTAGGATTTGTGATGCTGTTTGGACAAATTGAATGTAATATCCTTAAATCTTACTATTAATATAGTACTGTAATGAAAATTATCTGTAATAGTTCCTTTGTTTTCCAAATGGATCATTAAGAAATCATAAATAATCATGGGCATAAGCACCTGTTATTTAATAATAGTTTATTCCATAGGACAAATAGCAAATATGAGTTTTAAATACTATTTTATAAATAAAGTATTGAAATAAATTTATATGGAATAGTGAGGGTGTATAAGTAAAAGAGAAAAGACTGCTTACCAAATCTAAATAAGTCATATTTGTGTGTGTGTGTTTAACACCAAATAAAACCATGTGCTATTTACAAAGTAAGCACTCAATGATTAGAGAAACCACTGATAATGTAAGTTACTACAATACATGAAAGAAGTGAAGTAGAAACATTACCTTATCTGTCAGTTTCTTAATTCTGTGAGGAAACATTCCTGTCTGTTTCCCACATAAGGACTCAAGGACCACTTACTAAGTTTATTATGATTTATATTCTTTCTCTTGCAATTAAAGTGATATTCTTAAGAAAATGGAACACGTGTTTCCCTGAAGGTTGTCAGTTTGACATCAACATGGGCTACATAGAAGTCTTTAACAAATTTAAAAAAATATCCCAAAGCTCACACTGTGAAATTTAACAGAATCACCTTCTGATTGGTAGATATATGTATGTATATGTGTGAGTATTTGTGTATATATACATATATCTGTGTATGTTTGTACTTGTGTTATGTGTGTGCCTCCTTGTGTGTGTTCATGAACACATGTACATGTGCACACAGGTAAATATATATTAATACTATGAATAGCATACTATACAAGATAAAAATTACTAATATAAAAATTCTAGCACTACATTTTGGTGAGTTCCTTAATTTTCCCTTTGTTTATCTAAATGGAGTTTTAGAATGTTCTAGAATAGCTTTGTAAGGTAATCCCAAACTACAACACTGGATTACATTACCCAAGCTCATGGTGCTTGTTCTACTTGGGAGGTAATGTTTATAGATTCAGAAGTTCTTAGAGAGACTTTTATTGATATCACTAAAGAGCTCACTTGCAGTTTGTATTGTACCTTGTTTGTTTATGGCAAGTGTACCTCACTAGAATATAAATATTTAAAATACCAACAACCTTTAGCATTTATTTCATGTATAATCTGTATATTTCAATATATCTATATAAATATGATATATTCACATTACCAAATGTAATCTATTTTAGAAACATATATAAGACATTATTCTTAATGGTAGCCATAACATCTGCTGTGCTATTTTCTTTTAAAAATTTATAATGAGTTGAACTTTGCCATAGACACATGGAAAAAGCCTAGTTATATTAAGGACAAATAGTTCTAGAAAAAGATGAGTTCAAATTCCATCATGCAAAGTTGCTAAGTAGGTAGATTAGAGAACACCACATTTGATCTTCATAGTCCACTTGAAAATCTTTGTTATTTATAGAGAATTCAATAAACTTGGTCTTAGAAATGTAATTATTTTGAACATTTTGCTGTTTACATATTTTACTGTAGTATTGTCTGCAATAGAATGACCATTTGAGGTTCCTGAAGAGCACCCCTTGTAATAACAAGAGAAGATTCATTTCACCAACAGTGTTATCTCTGCTATAAAATACCACACTCTCTGTTCCTTCAAATACCTGACAAAGGGGTGAATTTACCAGGCTTTAAAATTAAAAGATTTTTCTCATATCTCGTTGGGGTAATCGTGGAAGCTGTCATGAGGGACTCATGACTTAATTCCACAAAAATCTTATCAATGTTGCACAGCTTTTTGCTGTTTTCTGACACAGTTACTGTTAAACAGAGTACCCATTAAAATCACATTTAATTGTAATAGAGTGTCAAAAATGATAACATACTTTATGTGGCTGTTTTACAATTTAGTTTGTCATATGTGCAATGTCATTTTGTACTTAAAATATCAATTTACAAAAGTATGCAATTGTCTAGATTATTTCTATGTAATAAATCCCACCTCTTTGTACTTGAATAGAAAGGCTTAAAGAATTGAATGCCACTGCAGAATGAAGACACTAATTGTAATTGTGGGTTCTCAAATATCAGGCATTAAATAGTGCTGTTTTCCTTTGTTCTTAAGATTAAATGTGAAAGTGAGACTATCATATCTGTGATTATTCCCAGACCTGCATAATCAGCTTTGGTGTGGATTGCATTTACTGTTTTTCAGATTAGGTGTTATGACTTGCAAATATCCTGATGAGCACGCCCACATTTACCCTCACTTCTCTTTGCATCCTTTATTCATCCACTTTTAACTTATTCAAAATGGTACAGAAAACTTGAAAATCTGTCATGCACCTCTCATCCTATTGTTCTTTCCTTCTTTGAATTTTAAAAAAGAAAATATCTTAAATTTTTCAGGAAAATGGATGGAGCTCAAAAACATCATTTTGAGTGAGGTAACCCAGACAGAGAAAGATTATTATCACATGTACTTACTCATAAGTGGTTTTTAAACATAAAACAAAGAAAACCACCCCACAAATCACAATCCCAGGGAATTTAGACAACAATGAGGACCCTAAAAGAGACATACACAGATCTAATCTACATGGTAAATAGAAAAAGACAAGATGAGTAAATTGGGAGCATGGGGACATAAGCAAAAGTTGAAAAGGAGGGGAGAGGCAGGAGGAGAGCAGAGAAAAATATAGAGCTCAATAAAAATCAATTAAAAAGAAAACAAACTCTTTTTTCATTATACATACCAATCCAAGTTCCCAGTCCTTCCCCTCCTCTCATTCCTTCCACATACCCCTCCCACCTCTATCCACTCCTCAGAGAAAGGCACATTGCTTTGGGGAAGGTCCAAGTCCATCCATACTATATGCTAAGCAAGGTATCCATCTAAAGAGAATAGGTTCCCAAAAAGCCAGTACAAAGAGTAGGGAAAAAATCTAGTGCCACTGTCAGTGGCCCCTCAGTCTGCCCCAGCTATGCAACTGTCAGCCTCATTCAGAGGGACTAGTTTGGTCTTATGCTTGGTCCTTCCCTGTCTCGCTGGTGTTGGTGAGCTCCCACTAGCTCAGGTAGCACTTTTACACATTAGAGTACTACTTGGTGGGAAAAAAAAAATGACATCTTGAATTTTGCATGCAAATGGATGGAACTAGAAAATACTATCCTAAGTGAGATAACCCAGACCCAAAGAGATGAATATGGTATGTACTTATAAGTGGATACTAGCTATAAACAAAGGATACTGAGCTTATAAATTCATGATCCCATAGAAGCTATGTAATAAGGTTAACCCCAAGAAAAACATATATCGATCCACCTGGAAAGTTGAAATAGATAAGATCGCCTTACAAAACTGGGAGCATGGGGGTTGGGGGAGAAGTGAGGGTGGTAGGGGAAGAGGAGAAAGGCGGAGAAGGGCAAAGAGAACTTGAAGAAATAGGAGAGTAAAGATGGAGGAAGGACAGAAATGAGAGCAAGGAAAGAAATATCTTGATTGAGGGAACCAATATGTGATTAACATGAAACCTGTTTCTAGAGAATATTGAGGAATCTTCCTTCTTCGTAATTGTGTCTTTTTAAAATAAATTCTCACTCATTAGTTACATTAATTGATAACTTTTCTTAAAAAATATGAACAAGTCTGAAATTATTTGTAGTTCATTCTCTAGTGTTTGTTTTGATTTTTATACTTACCCTTCCACAAAAATCAGTAGCTGGTGCTAAGGTGAATGCTCATTGTATGCCTGCATATATAGCTGCTGCATCCAGTTTGTCAATGACGGCTTTGGAAACACATTTTTTTGGTTTCTGAATGAACTATAATATATTTGTATTGAAGTGATATCTATCTTAAATTTTACTTCCTTCTACATGTTTGTAATGTTTGAACATTTCCTAGGTGCCAGTTTCAATGATTTTCCTAAAAACTTCAAAGGCAACCATTGATTTGTTTTAAACTTTTCCATCAGAAATTAGAAGCATTTCAAAGTACATGCTTCACTGAACTATGAATGATTCCATGTAGATAGTCAAGACAAATTCCAGCAATTGGTTATGTTCTAAATAAATATGTATATAGTTATTTAAATGATGCATTCATATTTATTTTAACATTACTAGAATCTTTTCTGTTTATCAGTATCATTTCAAATTATCGTATAAAATTTTCTTATTCAAAAAACAGTAAGCCATCATAACCAATTTTGACATTTAGGAGGACAGGAGCACTTTCAAAAATACTTTATTTTTATTTTAGTATGTATGTATGTATATATGTTATATCTCTAAGTGGAATTTTTCACATAAGAAGAATGTCTTCATAATCTTAAGGTTTGAATTCTTGGAGTCGCTCTATCATTGTGCTGGGAGCCAAACTAAGGTCAATGGTAAGAGCCATAACTACTATATATCATTGAACCATTTTTTAAAAAGTGCAAAAGATTTTCTAGACCTTACTGTTATGAAATAGATGCAAATTACATTTATAAAAACATTGAAATATAACTGTATTCCATAATTAGAACAAAGGCAGAATAAATTAGATATGTACAGAATCTTTCTCCTTTTTAAACAGATTTTTTAATATTATTTATAATTGAATATGTGTTCGTGTGTCTTCATGCGGTTATGTGTAAGTGAACGAAGGTGCTTGCAGAGGTCAGAGGCTTTCGTTTCTCTACAGCTGTACTCAAGATGGTTTTGATTCTCCCAGATAGGTGGTGTGAACAAAATGTGTTTCCTTTCTACGAAGAAAAAATATTCTGTAGTGCTAAGACATCTTTATTGTCCTGACAAAGAATTCCTGAAATTACAAGACTTGAGAGTGGAGATCAATAAAAAATAATAAAATTAATAGAAAGTTAATATTCAATGTAAAAATATGCAGAGTTGTGCTGCAAAGCTTAATATAACTGTGATTAGTTAATATATAAATTAACAATCTCTCAAATGGTGTCATATAACATTAATCATTACATTCATATTGAAAATATTAGAGTAAAACTAAGTTTTGATTTGAAATAAGGCTAAATTAGGGAGTGATATCAGAGAATGAGTACTTGTGCATTAAATGTAATTGGTATGTTGAGTCATTTTTATGGACTAGATATAGCAAAAAGTGTAGATAGGATTATATAAAGAACAAGTACATTGTGTGTGATATTTTTAATTCCACAATTTTTAATGGAACATCTATCAGGTGAGTAGAATAAATCAAGGTTTTGAATCACTGGAACAGCCCTGAGCACCAAGATGTTGATTATTAAAGAACTGAATTTATACTTTTATTCTTCTTAGCCAAGGATGAAATCATGGTTAAGAAGGGGATGTCCCACACACTGAGACAATGGGGATGTTCTATCGGGAACTCACCAAGGCCAGCTAGCCTAGGTCTGAAAAAGCATGGGATAAATCCGGACTAGCTGAACATAGCGGACAATGAGGAATACTGAGAACTCAAGAACAATCGCAGTGGGTTTTTGATCCTACTGCACGTACTGGCTTTGGGGGAGCCTAGGCAGTTTGGATGCTCACCTTACTAGACCTGGATGGAGGTGGGAGGTCCTTGGGCTTCCCACAGGTCAGGGAACCCTGATTGCTCTTAGAACAGATGAGGGAGGGGGACTTGATCGGGGGAGGGGGAGGGAAATGGGAAGCGGTTGCGGGGAGGAGGCAGAAATCCTAAATAAATAAATAAATAAATAAATAAATAAATAAATAAAGAAGGGGATGTTCTATTGGGAACTCACCAAGGCCAGCTGGCCTGGGTCTGAAAAAGCATGGGATAAAACCGGACTCGCTGAACATAGCTGACAATGAGGACTACTGAGATCTCAAGAATAATGGCAATGGGTTTTTGATCCTACTGCTCGTACTGGCTTTGTGAGAGCCTAGGCAGTTTGGATGCTCACCTTACTAGACCTGGATGGAGGTGGGAGGTCCTTGGACTTCCCACAGGGCAGGGAACCCTGATTGCTCTTTGGGCTGATGAGGGAGGGGGAGTTGATTGGGGGAGTGGGAGGGAAATGGGAGGCGGTGGCGGAGAAGAGACAGAAATCTTTAATAAATAAATAAATGAATAAATAAATAAAAAATCCCCCCCCCCAAAAAAAAAAGAAGCGAGTAGTGGACATTTTAGAAGAAGACAATCAAAGGGATTTCAAGAGTTGTCTGAAATTCAGGACAAACATGATGCTTGCATAGCTAATTAAGTTAGACCTGGAGAGAAGCGGTCCATTCAACATTAACACATTGGCATTAGATTACATGAATGATTTGGAGAGAAGCAAGATGAGTTTATGTTTGTTACACTTAGTGTTATCTTCTAAATAAAGACGCTAATGATACATCTTGTTAGTACACATCTAATACTGAATTCTAGTTTCAAATGTAGTTTCATTAAAAATGTTTTCTATGCACATATATGTAACACATACATATACACATATAAAAAACTTGCAATAATATCTAGGATACTTTGCAAAAATGCATTTAAAATATATATGTATAATTATATAATAAATGTAAAATTATATATAATTAAAAAGAAGCAGTCATGAGTTGAAAGAAAGTGGAAATGGGCATAGGAGTTGTTGGAAGGGGAGAAGGGAGAACAGAAATTATTAGTATAGTATGTATAGTTGAAATTTTTAAAATAATATGTAATGTGCAGATGGCTGACCTAAAACCATGATTTGTGAATAAATGAATGAATCCTTCATAAATATAGTACATTCATCCTGCTGTTCTTCAGAATTTGTACTCAAAAATCTATAGAAAATGAAGGTAATGATTGTCAGTGCACTGTTTGATCACTAAACCTAAATAACAGCTTCCACACGTAAATAGGAACTGTCAACAGTCCACAACTGAATGGGGAAAAGTTAGGACTCAAGGCCAGGCAGTTGTGGGACACTCCTTTAATCTTAGCAATTGGGAGGTAGTGGTAGGTGGATCTCTGCGAGTTCAATACCAGCCTGGTCTACAGGGTGACTTCCAGGACAGCCAGAACTGTTTCCTAGAGAAACCCTGTCTCAAAAATACCAAGAGAAAAAAAAAAAATAGAAGGAAATTTAGTTTTCTTTTAGGTCTGGTTCCTGAAGCGTTGGCCTTACTTCAGGAAAGAATCTAGACAACAAAAGTTGAATTTGATGGATCATTGAATAAACAAATTAAGAATTGAAGTTGACAGAGATAAAGAAGTAAGGTTATATCTTCAAGTTATTAATGGGATATAAGATTGTTAATACTATAATAAGATATGATTTTAATTAAATTAATTAACATAATATTTCAAAATTCCTATGTTCAGAATTTATACATGATACTTCCATTTTTAATAAAAAATTTTAGATGACATTCTGTTAATATTAAATATTACAGATTCTCACAAATTTACAGTTCAATATCATTTTGAATTTTGCAAGTACACATTAAATCATACACTTCATGCAGGAAAATATTTACATAACCTATTTCAAAAGAAACAAGTCTATCATTATGGTACATTTCTGAAAATTATTTTCTGTAAGTAGTCAGAACTTATCAAATAATAGTTTGTAAGATTTATATATCAAGAATTCATTACTCATTTGCAGAAACTATTTCCAATTATTAGATAATTTCATAAAATAAGAGCTAACTCTTCCATTCATTACTGATTTTAGAACTTTCAATTTTTCATAAGTAGTTTGTATAATATTAGTTTGCTTTAATAATTTTCTTATTGAAAAAACTAAAATTTCTGATTGTGTAATTGCATTTTGCAGTTGGTAATATATTTAAGATGTACATAATATCACAGAAAATGACATGTACTGTAGAGGTTTTAATAGGAATTGTCCACATAGATTATTTCAATGTTTGGTCACAAGGTAGTGGCACTATTAGGAGGTTGTGTCCTTCTTCTAATAGATGTGTTCTTGGAGGAAGTATGTCGCTTGGGGTCTTCTTTTAGGTTTCGAATGCACAAGACAGGCCCAGTGTCTTATTCTCTTCCTGCTGCCTGCCAAACCAGATGCGGCACTCTCTGCTCCTTTTCCAGCACCGTGACAGCCTGTGTGCCATCCTGCTTTCTGCCATGACAATAGAGGACTAAAACTCTAAATTTGTAACCTTGCCCCAATTAAATGTTTTCATTTATAAAAGTTGCCATGGGCCATGGTATCTTCACATTAATAGATACCCTAACTAAAGATATTGCCTTTCTGACATCACTTCTAAGCAACACAATAACAGCTGTGTAGAACTGGAGTATTAAATTATCTATGGGTACAATGTCCATGACAACCATACAGTAGGAAGGGCATTCTATTATTCAGAATTCCCAAATCACATACTCTTTGTATATATACATAATATATGAACCTGTGGCTTTTAAAAAATAAAAATGAAGAAAAATCTTTAGAAAAGACTGAAAGTTATGCTTGTCAAATAGATAGAAGCCTAAGGCTAGAATACTTGAAGATGTATATGAATAAATATTACAAACTGCCTTTGGCATTATTCATTGTGAAACTGGAGGCCATTAGCTTGTTTGTGTGGCTTTTACTACCATGCTCAACAACTCATAAAGAAAAGATCTAGGAGAATGACTACAGTCATGCTTTACATAATAATTTCAATGACATAATTTTATTTTTATTTACATTTATTTCTTATTTTAATTGTTGTTTTATATATGCTGACTTTTTTTAGTTGAATTTATGTATATGTCATATTACAAGCAGTGCCTGATGCAGTCATAAAAAGATGTTAAAACTTCTGGGAATGGAGTTTCTGAGGGTTTCTGAGGATTGAGAGCACAATGTGGGTGATGAAAATTAAGCACAGGTTCTGTTCAAGAACATGAGACCTCTTTACTATCTTTACCATCTCTCTAGTCCCTATTTTCATTTTTCCTATTATAAATATGTCACATTAGGTTTGATTCTATCTCCCCTGGAATTCTCTAATCAATGTGCCAATCACAGACAAAAAAGAAGCTTACACTTTCTATTGACATTTTTGTATTTCAAGCTGGCGTCTTCTATGTATGATAACGTATAATGATATTCATAACAATGTATTCATTTCCTAAATTTTTGGATGTGGAAATTTTGTACACCTAATAACTATGTTATTAGGATTCACTTTGTTTCTGTTAACACTTCATTCAAAAAAATTTAAAAAGCCATATCAAAGTTTTCAAATGAAGAGTTATATTTATGGGATGGATGAAATGGCCAAATGGTTAGAAAATAGTGACTGCTTCTGAAGAGGACCCTTGATTGATTCCCAGTACCCATATCATGGTTCACAGCCATCTGTAACTCCTGTTCTAGGTTTGCAAATTCCTCTTCTGTCCTCTACAATCATCAGATGTTAAACCCATAGTGGAACAGAGCTTGAATACAGAAAAAACAACTATGAACATAAAATAAATTTAAAAAATGAATTTATTTGGTTTTAGGAGTTATTATAAATTTAAGGACTTTATCAAATTTGACCTTCATTTTTCATACAGATTATAATGAAAATAACTATAAGTTTACATAAAACAGAGCTTAATGGTGCTGTTACAGTCCATGACCTGTCTTCTCAGTTCTACCAATGTTTGCTCTTGACTAATAGTCTCAGTGCTGTTTTATGTTCCAAAGCATTCAAGAGGAAGAAGGGTCAGGGTAAAACATAAACACTAGTCACATACCAGATTGATTAACTGATTAACAGATTCCATCATATATTTTCCTTTGATCCTTTCACCATCTCTGCAAAGGGTGATAGATTTTCTTTTTTTGAAAATCTGAGCTAACAGATAAGAATTTTTGTGCTTCAGAATTCAGCATTCATAGGACAAAGGTATATAAATTATTTCATGTACAATAAACCTAAATTATAAATATTTTATTATCTTCAATTATAATGATTTAAGATATTATATCTTGAAACAGTATTATCAATAAATACTTTGAAAACCCTACATTGGATTTTCTGTGGTATTTCAAATATTCATTTTGAATTATTGCTTTGGGAAGCATAAGAGGTCAAGTCATTTTCAAAAGGTTATTTGAATCTGTGCTTTGGGAAATTTTTTGTTAACAAATTGAAACTGTTTAATCTAAAACATGTCTTTCAGGTAATTCATATTTCATAAAGCTTTTAAAAATTTAAAGCCGAGATTCACAATTATATCCTAGGAAGGAAGTGCCATTATTAAGTTCTTTTATGAAAAGCAAAACTTATGTATTTAATTAAACATGAGTTATTTTTAATATACTGACTTATCACTGAGAGTAAAGAGCCTGATGACAGCTGAGTAAGGTCTGCTGGTGATCACCTTTCAGCAGACACATTACATTGAATAGCTTTTTGCACATCAACCTACCTGTATAGAGCAAAATAGGCACACAAGAGACCATGGGCCTGGTTATAGCATCCTAATAAGACAGGGCACCAGGAAAAAGGCTGTTAAGAAAATAAGTGTCTATGACAGCTTTCTGCAGCTGATGATCTCCAAAGTCAGAGGTTTAGAAAGAAACATTCATATTGGGAAGGGATAAGAAAATAAGTGCAACCATTATGTTAGAAACCCATTATCAAAAGAACTATGGTGTAAATGTGTTGGTGAGAGCTCTAGAATCCAGATCCTGGGGCTAGTGCCATGGGTTGAATGACTGGACCTGCATATTCAAGCAGGTTGAAGTGATTAGTGTTAACCACTCCCTGCAACTAAGGAACCCAGGGAGAACCAAGACTCTCTTGCTTGTAAAGAGGAACAAAATTTCACACCAGAATTTGCCTTGTAATCTAATGCATGTAATAACCAGTAACAGGAAGAAACACATGGAGTGTCTAAATCAACCTCATATTAAGAAAGAGATCTGTGTAGAAGAACTTTTAAGATTGGCTTACATTGTTGGCAGCCTTTAAATTGGGCCTGAGATATACTATACCCTCTAATTTATACAGTTCCCTGTATCAATGGGACTAAGAAATGTTTATACTTATAGTTTGTTTCATTATATTTATTTGATAGTACTTTATTTAAAATAAATTTCCACCCACATTATTATTAATGACACTATTATTGTGTTATTTAAGTATTCAGAGTCATTTTCTTAATAGTAGCTGATATAATTTTGGCCATTTGTTCTAGAATGCTATTTTGTTGCCTCAAAGAATCCTGACCAAAACAACTTGAGCAAGAACATTTTTATTTGGTTTATACTTCTGCATCACACTCGATCAATGAAAGGAAAGAATTCAGAGAAGATACTTAAGTAGAAAACAGTAGAGGAAAAGTCAAAGAGGAAAGTAACATAGGGCTTTGGGACAATGGTTTGCTTACCTTGCATTCTTGTATAACCGGCCCCACCTATGCAAGGGTGTTCTTGTCCACAGTAACTCAGATCTCCCACATCAATCATTAATCAAGAAAATTTCCCCACAGACTTGTCAACAGGTAATCTGATTGAGGCAATATTTTGATTAAAATTCCTTCTTCCCAATTTCCTCTAGTGTGTGTCAATTTGACAAATAAAAGTCAGCATAGCAGGTGAGCAGTTTAGTATGTTTTGTTGAAAGTTGAGTCAACGTGACCAGTTTTCCAAAGTTTCATATTAGCTGATTGCTCTTACCACCTTGGACTTCTACGACTTGAAGAGTAGCTTTAATTTTGCAAACTCCAGAGATTGTTATTGCTATGGTTGATGCTGTTAGAGTAAAGCTGATGTTCATACAATTTCCTGAACCAAAATAGACACTTATCTAGTTTTTAACATGACTTAATTATGTATTTCATTATGATTACTTTGAATACTGCTGCATTTATGTTTAACTATTGATGCTTGATTGAATATATATATATGATATATATAAGCTGATATATCTCATATATATATATATCAGCTTATAATTTTCAGCTCATACTGAAATTAAATTTATTTATATTTTATTAAACTTAAAAAAACTGCAAAGAAATAGCATCACCATACAAGTGATGTATTTATAAATCTCTTTTTTAATTTTTTAATTTTTTTCCTTTTTAAAAAAAATTATTTATTTATTATGTATACAATATTCTGTCTGTGTGTATGCCTGCAGGCCAGAAGAGGGCACCAGACCCCATTACAGATGGTTGTGAGTCACCATGTGGTTGCTGGGAATTGAACTCAAGACCTTTGCAAGAGTAGGTAATGTTCTTAACCTCTGAGCCATCTCTCCAGCCCCTGTAATTTTTTATAATAAAATTAATTGAAAAATATTTAAATGTCAAGCCTAAAATTATTAAATGCCATATTTTTATTTGGGAATTTAAAATCAGGGGGTAGTTTCTAAGATGGTAATTCACATAAGAAAAATTTGTCTTTAAGACTTTATATTTCTTATCTGATGAATTTATATCATGGATAGTAAAATCTAGTAGGATTGCATAAACTGGTATAAGTATGTTGTATTAAGAAGCATAGTTTTTAAATTGGTTCCAGCTTGTAAATTTTAATTTCAATTTTTATGTTGGTTTTTAAATTGAATGGACTCAACCAATACTATCAGCACTCCTAAATTACCATTGAATATATCACTGGAACATGCATTTTATTTTGTATCTTGTATATTTATATTAATATAAAATGAATGTAAATATGTACCCTGAGTTTTAATAGACTTTAATATCAAAAAACTGGATCAGAAAGATGAAGAGGTAAATAATAGCCACCTTACCTTTTAACTTCCCAGCTGAAAAGGTTTTCTAAAAACTCAGAAAATACAAGAGCAACGATATGGTAAATATATTAGGAATAAATAAATAAACAAGTCATTTAATTTACTTAGTGTAATATTCTTGCTAGCAGAATGAAGCATGCATTGTTACTAATAAGTAATAAAATACACTATATTGAGGGGAGGGATTAATGGAAACTTTCCATTTATCCTCTTACCATGTAATATCTGACTGTGGATCTTTGCATTTCTTCTCATCTGATGTTGTAGAAAGACTCTCTTATGACAACTGAAAAAGGTCACTTTCTATGATTATAAGAGTCAGTAGTTTTGATCCTTTTCCTTTTTTTTTTTTTATTAAGTTAAGTTTGGTTTTACCCTATCTCTCGGTAAACTAGTCTTTGTTTGTAGGTTACCAAGCAGTGTCCAGCAAGAGTTCCTTTTTATAGAGTAAACTTTAAGACAAAATAAGACATTGGTTGGCTTCTCCCATAAATTCTGTGCCACTGGTGTCCTAGCAAATATTTTACACAGAGCAGATTTTAGTTAGAAGTTTTTGTGGTTGTGTAGGTTTCCATGTTTCTCTTTCTGCAGCCCATAGAGTATCTTCCCTCACCAAACAGACTAGAAAGAAGGGGTGAAGACTACATGTAGGCACCACCTAAACTTCTCCATGTTTAATGAGTTGTGTGGGTGTTATCCCCTGCAATGTCATCCTACTGCTGATTATTGGACAACAATTCTTTGTCTTAACAACAGCTTCAGCTGTTTGGTGATTTCCATGCCCCATCCCCATTGAGAACAACTCAACTGAATAAAACTCAGTCATTCTATTGGAAATCTTGCCTGGTGACAAAATATGGCCAGTTGAAAATCAATATCCCCAATTACTAAGAATTCTCATTTAAATTACTTTCACAGATTGTGGGGAGTTTCTACTGTTCTAGGTTTCTTTTCTTCCTCTCAAAGATCCCCCAAGTCAAGCCATCTTTTCTGGCACTCTCTCCTCTCATCTCTTCGCACACATACTTGAAATACTGCTGCTCCCACCCTCACCCACCCAAAATTTTACTTGTAAAATCCATTATATATTCTGTTCTAGTGAATCCCCACTAGACCCCTTCTCTTTGCCTAACCACTCTGGATCTACAGATTATAGGCTGGTTATCATTTACTAAATCATCTTATTAGCAAATACATACCATATGTATTCTTCTGAATTTGGGTTCCTCAGTATGTCTTTTTTTTCCCCCTAGATCAATCCATTTGTTTGAAAATTAAATGACATCACTTTTTAACAACTGAGTAATACTCTATTGTGTAACTGTATCACATTTTCTTTATCCATTATTCTTTTGCGGGACTCATTGATTTTTCTGGTTTCGTTCTATTAAAAATAAACTTGCAATGATCTTAGTTGAGAGTATCCTTGCGATAGGATAGAGAATCTTTTGTATATATGCCCAAGAGTGGTATAGTTGGATCTTGAGGTAGACTGATGTACAACTTAATGAGAAACAATTTTGATTTTTATAGTGACTGTACAAGTTTGCACTCTCACCAGTAGTGACGGCTCCCTATCCTCAACAGCATGACTTTGTACTTCTGTTATTGATCTTTGCCAATCCTACAGGTATAATATGGAATCTCATAATAATTTTGACTTGCATTTTACTGATGGATACAGACATTAAATATTTTTTAAGTGTTGTTCAGCCATATGAGATTCCTCTGTTGAGAATTCTTTATTTATATTTATACCACATATCTGATTAGGTTATTTGATCTTTCTGATATCTAATTTCTTGTGTTCTTTATATATCTTGAATTTTATGGTGTTTTACTATTTTTGACCATTTTATACATACATTTAATGTGACCAGATTACTCTGCCTCATCTTCTCTTATTACCAAATCATTTTTTGATACTCAAATCAATTTGATATATAACTTCCACTAAATCTAAATCAGAAGCAATTTATAGTTTTGCAACATAAAATGACACAGACCATACATTACAATTTCAAAAAAAAAAGAGAGAGAGAAAAGAAAAATGCATAGTTGGGGACATAGTGAGCAAATCCTGTACCAAAGTAAGAGAGACTGCTGAAACTTAGTAAACCTACCAGGGCAACTCCATATTGTAAAGTATCAAGTCTGATCTCAAAATGCTTAAATACCATTGCCTTTCTACATTTGCTGATTGCAACACACTTCTTTCTCTTGCACTAGTTCAACATTCTCGTCCTATCTCTCCTTGAAAGATATCACATAGTTCCGTCATCACTGAGATCATGGCCTCTCCAACACAATTCAGGGCATGGAATCACCTAATACAGGCCTGGTCTCAGAAACTTTCCTAAAACATAGAGTAAGTAGCAGAATGTCTTTATTTTTGTATCCTAAGTCCATTCTTATTCAAACCATTATGTTTGGATATCATTTCACTGTCTTCTACTTATTTTAAGGATTTTTCCATTTATTTTTTTCTTCACTTCTCCAGTATTGCTTAAGTCGTAGAAAGGATAGTATGAATGACTTTAAGGGCTGAGCTTTTTTCCATAATTTGTTCCCAATAACATGCAATATTCAACACCACTCTCTGGGAAGAGAAGTTTGTGTTCATTCATAGTTATAAACATAAAGATTTAGAGTACAGATTGGTGTTGTATCAATTTATTCTAATAACTGTTTTCAATTTCTTCATATAATTTATTACTTCCTTTGTCATGGGATTTTGACAAGGTCCGCAATGCTAGAAATGAATCTAAGGCTAATTTCTTGTTCATTTCAAAGGATACTCTTCTAAAAAAAACATTCTTAGAATGAACAAAACTTAGTTTTCTTTATATAAAAGCAATGAAATATGTACTTTACTGTATGGTAGTTTTAATTAAATATTTGACCATTTATAATTTGTAAAATGTATGTTTTAAGATAGTATTCAAGACTTGTATCAACTGGTTTCATGTGTTTCCATAGACTCATTTATTTAAATGAAATTAAAATTATTTTAAACATTCAATATATAATTTCTCTTTGCAGTTGTAAAAATTAATATTTAACTTATTAAGTTCATATAATTTTATGCAGAACATAGAAATTCATGAGCTACTTATGCTCATCCTCTTAAATCATATTAACTCAGTTTATCTTATTCATGTACAGATAAACAAAATATATGCTCTTCTCTCCAAATGGAAATTTAGATATTCTTTCTTTTAAAATAAACATAACTGTAGACATAGACCATGATTCTGGACATGTATGAGTTACTAGAAATCACTTTAGTATTATCTGAAGTATTTTTTCATTCAAAGCCAAATTAAGTTAGAGAAAAGTTTCTGTTTTCTCATTGAATTAAATGCAGAGTACTCATGTATATGCACAAACACTGGCATTCAGCAGAGCCCTCATTACCATGCTGAGAAGTGTGGATTCAAATTAAAGCTGCATGTTAGACAAGAGCTTGCATAAGCTAAGGCTTGTTAAAACAATGTTAATGAGCCCCCATTGTATTGAACAGCTTCACTTTTCAGATCTTTCATATTTGTTCACATGAGGCCTGTGAAGATGCTGAACTGATTAAGTCTGAAATAGGACACAAAACTCTTTAGAAAGTCACAAGGGTGAAAGGATTTAGAAAAAAAAAAAACAGCCACATATAGCTTGCTTTAGATTAAAATCATCATTGTGAAACGTTGTCTTTTGTTACAAACTATGTCAGGCATACTTTTAAAAATCTGGGCAAGCAGAACATTAATAAATGGGTTTTCTAAATTTAAAACTCAAATGCATTTTATAGAATAATTTGTATGGACAATTTAAGGTTTTTCTTTACTATTTGGTTCTTCAATAATTTCCTTAATCAAGAAATTCCATGATAAATGTTATTTAAGAATTTTATGCAGGCCAACAATGAAATACAATAATATGCTGTTCTATTGCCACCAATAAACTCTCTCCAAACTCTCCTCTAACTTTTATGTCTTTAATTTTTAAATAAATTCCAAGTAGTGTTGCTCATACATGAACAGTTTTTGGACCATTAACTAGTACATGGTAAATCTAGAAGTGGTCATATTCTAAAAGAAAGATTCTTGGGATATCTTGTATATTTCCTTTTTCCAAGGTAATCTATATGTGTTTTTGTTAGGGTTCACTTTGTTACTTAGTTTGGCTAGGATCATAGAAAATAGACTCCTTATCCTTCGGTTTACAGCTAGTATCCACTTATCAGTGAGTACATATCATGTTGATCTTTCTGGGTCTGGGTTACCTCACTCAGGATGATTGTTTTTTATAGTTCCATCAATTTCCATGCCAATTTCATATTGTCATTGTTTTTTACTTCTGAGTAGTGCCCCATTGTGTAAATGTAGCACATTATTTTCATCCATTCTTTGGTTGAGGGGCATCTAGGTTGTTTTCAGGTTCTGGGTGTTACAAATAATGCTGCTGTGAACTTAGCAGAACAAATTCCTTGTAGTATGATTGGGTATATGTCCAAAAGTGGTATTGCTGGGTCCTGAGGTAGGTTGATTCCCAATTTTCTGAGAATCCACCATACTGATTTCCAAACTGGTTGTACCAGTTTGCATTGCCACTAGCAATGGGGGGGGGGGTGTTCTCCTTATTCTACATCCTCTCCAGCATAGGCTATCATTGGTGTTTTTGATCTTAGCCATTCTGACAAATGTAAGAAGGTATCTCAGAATTGTTTTGATTTGCATTTCCCTGATGACTAAGGATGTTTGTTTTCATTTTTTATAAAATAAAAAAAAAAGAATCTCTCTCCTATAAGAGTAAGTAGCTCTCAATAGTTCCATGATAAGAGCTGAGCCTGGGGAATATCTTCAACTATACAATAATGTTAGCTCATTTGATCTTTTGTATTTTATTGTTGTAAGCCCATAAATATAATAATTCTGTCAATTCTAGAAAGTAACTAACTTAAAACCACTTTTTTGATATCAAAATAAAGTTAATTCCCATGGGAATCAATGTATTTTAATAAATGAAAATTGGCATCCTTTCTTCAGAGGATATGATTGTTATGCTCCTCAGAAAGTGTCTAGTTTTATGAAAAAACTGGAAAATACATTGTAGAATTAATATAATCCATTGTATTGTTTCTAGGTCCAGGTAAATAATACATAAATAAAATTACCTTAGGAAACATTACATCAAATATTACACATGAACACACTATATGACAACCATAACACAAAATACATAAAATATAACAATCCACTTAGGAACTGTGCTGTGTATTTTGAATACCCCTTGTAACATATACATCAGCGCTATCATGGTGGACTTTTTCAGGGGTTGCATACAGTTAATGAAAATTTATAATTCACTAAAAATATAATAACATTTCTAGAGAATTTATAGATATCAGAGATTTTATTGTTTTGTAAATGGTTTTACTTCATTTATATGAGTGTTTGTCTGTGAACTGCTCATGGACGACACAAGAAGAGGATGTCAAATATTCCTCTGTCCTACAAATGGTATTATATGCAGTAGTGTGATGACATTTGGATAGTAGTAACTGAACCTTGCTCCCCTGCTGCTGTTAGTTGAGAATCCATCTCTCAATCTTAAAAGACTGGATTATTAATCATCCCACTTAAGGATTTATCCTCAAATGGATATTTTGTCACTCATTTGGAAGGGCTTACGAATTCAGACATGTGAACATGTCAGTAGAACAAAACCAAAAATATTAAATGGGAAGGGACCTTTCCATCTATGCAAGAATTGTGATAGAAATTATGTTTACAGACGTCATCTACCTCCCAAAAACATTATTCCTCCTGTCCAGGATACTCTTACAAGAGAGATATAAAAGTTATTTGACTATATCCTGAAACTCATTAATGATTTAAAGGGTGCAACTTATAATAGTACAATTAATTTATAAATTTGAATACAAAGAACAGATGAGGGAAAACAGAGCGTTGCTCTGAGAAAATAAATTAAATTTTTGTTTTTTTTCTCATATTTGCTATTAAGGTTTTATGACCCTATCAGTAACTGATAGGTAGGAAACACTGAATTTCATCTTTTCAGTGGTGAACCCAACTCTATTTCTGGCAGAATACATTTATTTTTCCCAATACTGGACTTTTGGGGGTACACATTATACTGGTAAAAGTGAATTATTAGTCACACAATTTTATAGTTTGTGCTGCTCAAAATTTCTGAAATGGTAGAATATTTTTAGTTTCAAAACACATCTCTCTTTTTCTCCAGATTAAATTGCATTCTTTTATCTAGTTATCAGGGAAAAAAAGTAGATATTTCAATTTTGTCCCATCATTAGAGTTCTCAAAGAATTTAGTTCCAAAGTAAACTTTTCCTCCATTATTATCTCTCATTACACCCCATACTAATTTTGTATAATTATCACATTTTAATGTCATCACTATATCAAACTTTATTTATGCCACTGTCAACGGCTTCTAGGTATTAGTTTCAAAAGAACAATGTAAGTCTTCTTTGTTCATCACTGTCTACCAATGGCTTAATAAACTCCAAGTGACAAAATAGATACTCAGTCACTGCTTCCAGAAATGAAGACACAGAACAGAAATAAAATAAATGAATGACATGGTTTATATTGATATATTAATGTTGAACAATATAGAAACTATTGAATAAAGAAACTCCAAGACCCAAAGACTACAACAGCAGTGTTCTGTGAAATATTGAATAGTCAGCAAATACTTCACAAAAGTTTTCTAAGGACACCTGTCATTACAACTCCATTATGCACACTAAGCTTTTGATTAAGGTTTTTTGTCCTTCCCGGTTCCTGCAGTCATAAAGTCCCAAAGAAATCACACAAAGGTCTACATTAACTATAAACAGATTGGCCCATTATCTCAGGTTTCTTATTAATTCTTATAACTTACATTAGCCCATTATTCGTGTCTATGTTAGCCATATGGCTCAGTATGTTTCAGCAGTTTAATCACATCTTGCTTCTTCTGAGATCAGGTCAGGACTGCAGAGGAATGGGCTTTCTCCTTCCCAGAATTGTCCTGTTCTCATTCACCCACCTCTACTTCCTGTCTGGTTGTCCTACCTATTCTTCCTGCCTGGCTACTGGCCAATCAACATTTATTTAAAATATAATTGACAGAAGACAGAACATACAGACCATTCTCCCACACCACTAAGCTGTTGCTATAAAAGTATTCCTGGAAAATGGGAGGAACTTTGAAACCAAAGGCTTACTGACAGAACTATTTTTACATTTCATGTCCACTTTCAAATAGAACAAAAAGACAAAGGAAAAGGTTGTTATAAAATGGATGTGTTGTTTTTGTAATAGATTTAGAAACGTAGTATTTAAATTTCTGAGAATTCCTCCATGGAAAACTGGATATTCCTTAAGAAATGCAAATGTATACCAAAAATAAACTATGACTTTTTCATGAATTGGTTCTTCTAATGTATAGACTTACTTAACAATCAGTCTTATATGAAGATGACAATAGCAAATGGATTATAGATTATTTAAGATGAATATTGGGCAATACTGTTTTCATCCCCCTGTGTTAACAAATGCAGTTTTATATAATAGGATATAAAATCTTGCTTTTACAAGTTTAGTCATTTATATGTTTCATACCATAAATTTCCTATAGACTAATAATGTTTTTAAATGTAATAGAAAAGTGCAACATTGAAGATTAGTCTCTCAGTGACATTATTAATAGTGTTTGAGCCTGACCTTTAGACGTAAAATGACGTGTCAAGGGTTTATAATTGAATGGTACTCCAGGGTTAAGTAGTGCTCAGAAAAGCATTCAAGCTCATAAACTGACTTGTTCACAAAATTTACATGGATGTTTTCAAGGAAGAAATGATTGTTTTATGTGTAATTATTTATAAAGAATTTTCTCTGAGTTTGACTATGAGAAAACTATTTAATTGACAGACTCTAACAAATATTTATACATTTATTCAATTTACTGTGATTTGTAAGTTTTAAGAGGGCATTTGTACTAACAACACATGTCATAAGTTCATTTGAATTCAGAATGATGTAATTTTGTTTTTGATATCCACATGTCTCTCAGGTGAGAAGATGCCACTCAGTGTTGATCCGTTCCTACATGGTATTCACTAATCTTGCTGTAATACAAGAGACAAAATTTAGCTATGGAAACTATCTTCCTAAATACATATCAGGCTTTCCTAAAACATAAAATAAAAACCCTAGATCAATGGTCCATTTTTAGTTCTTTTCTGTGATAAAACTATCAGACAAGAAACAATTCAAAAGAGAGTTTATTTGGTTTAACATTCCAGGTTATAGTCCATAATTGAAGGGTTGTAAAATTCAAGCAGCTGACCGCATTATGCCAGATGTTAAGCCAAGAGAGGAGAGAAATAAATGTTTTATGTGAAATTTTAATGAATAAACATAATATGAGTCCATGCGTTTTTCAAACATCCTTAGTTTTAATTTTACCTTCTCTCTCCTACTGCTGTACTAACCTAGATGCCGATTCCCATTAAAGCTCCTCTGTCCTTTTTGCCATACCTTCATTAAGATCACCTGTATCCTGCTATTTTCATCTCCAGTCTTGCAACCTTTATTGCTTTTCTATACATTGAAGGTACAGAACACTTAAATTTAAAAGTTAACTGTTCAATTTACCTATTGTAAAATTCAAAGGGCAGCCAGAATGACAAAGCAGACTAAAGATGACTGAAAAATAGCTGTTGAAACTGTTTAGCTATGAAATATGTATAATAATCATAATAATGTAGTTTTGCTTTGGTTAAAAAGATTTATAGAAATCAGCAACAAATTTCTTAAAACAGATGAATATGGAGATGACATTTTTATGTTCTCTACTTTGCATATCTGAAGTTAAAGAAAATATTTTATTCTCCCTCTTAATGTTGAGTAACATCTCAATTATTTAGAAAATAAAAAAAATTAATTGAAATCTTAGAACACAGTACAGTAAAACTGCTTGGATCTTTCAATCATCAATTATAATGATAAGTATTGCTAACTGTTCATGCCTGGAAATTCTTGTTTTAGGAAGAGTTCATGGCTTTCTTTTCAAGAATTTTAATAAAAGCCATATGCATAAACAATCTACCATTTAAATTCTTTTTTTTTGACATTATGGTTTAAATAGCACCAAAGGAAGGTAAGGAGAAAGAAAATTCAAATGATACTGTATTCAGGAAGATTATAAAATTAATTTGAAATCACTCTAGTTTCAAAGCAACCTTTTCTCTGATTGCTCTTTAAATATTGACAGTGATGGTAGTCTGTGTGGTGGTGGTTGCAGTGGGTATTCAGGCTCCTCTTTTCTTTAGGATGAAAGAAAACAGCCATTTAATTGCTAGAATTTTAAAGCTCAGCATTATTAACTTAATTACATTGTGAAAATAATTCAAAACAATAACAAAATAAATGTTTCTATAACGCTCACACTGCCCAATTCAAAATGAAAAACCAGCTAGGCTATGGTGGCACATGCCTTTAATCCCAGCACTCAGGAGGCAGAGGCAGGTGGATCTCTGAGATCGAGGCCAATCAGGTCTACAAGAGCTAGTTCCAGACTGGCACCAAAGCTACGGAGAAACCTTGTCTCAAACAAACACCACCACCACCACCACCACCACCACCACCACCAACAACAACAACAAAAACAAAATGGAAAAACCAAATTGCTCTGTTGCTAAATTTTCTTTGTTACCAATATTTGAATATTTTTTATATTTTGTCCCAAATAATTGCAATATTTTTACAATTTTAACTTATTTAAACTATTATATAGGCACTAAATAAATGCTAGGAGACATAATCAGAAATTTAGAGTGCAGTAACTCCTGCACAGAGTCACACACATCTCTATTCCTGGAACTAAAGGCTAAAACAGAAACCACAGGAGTCTAAGATCACCTTGAGGTATAGAAGCTCCAGTTCAGTACAATAAGTGTACTTACACTAGAAGAAGAAAAGTGTATTGTTCCGTGTCCACAGCACTTCTACCCTTTTCTAAACAGGTAGACAGTGTATGAACACAATCTCCAGGGAACTAAATGAACTACTTGGGATAAAGGGCTCTCAATTTGAGATTGAAGATGCTATGTATGACTACAATCAAACAGTATTTTCGGTGACACAGCATAGTGGTAACACATGGATTCACCACAATTGTGAAAGGATGCAGAAGATCTTAACAAGCTTACATAACCTAAATTCCAGATTGAAGAGGGAAGGAATCACGAAGACCTAACCTTGGCTGAGGATTAATTGGCAATCAATAGTTTCTGCAAGAATGATTGTTAGTTTTCTTACATTGTGTGGCCTTTAACAGGTTAACCACAATCTAGACGGTCATGCACCTGAATATATGGACATCTCTATTGGACTTGATGTGTTTGAACAATCAAAAATACATACACACATACATAGGTAGACCAAACAACAAATAATGACAGTAAGTTGGGTGTGTCAGGATGGTGATGAATGTAATCAAAATACATTGTATGAATAGCTTAAAATACTAAGCAGCAATAACAAAGAGACTGGATTCCTGAAACCTCTCAATTTATCAAATCTATTTGTCTTACAAAAAATGTCACAAACACTTGGAGAGACTAATCATAAATTAAAATATATTATGAAAAGTAATAGTAACTTTAAATGCAGTAGTTAATTTATGATGACTCAGAGACAGCAGAGAATAGGTCCTGAGTTTTCTGTACCTAGTCATCAGGGAACTGGAGAAAACTTTCACTTCAGGGTATATGGAACTGTCCATGGTATTGTTATGAAAAGAGAGAAAAACCGTATCTAAACTGTATAAAATATTTCAGAAAGAAAATGTAGTTTCGTGGGATTCCTTAAGACAGCTTTAGGTAACAGGAAGAGTGTTGCCAATGGCATGTGTTGGCTAATCAGCAGAGCTCAAACTCCCACAATCAATAAAATCACCTGGGGTACTTGTTAATAATTGACTTTCCTGAGCTTACTCCATGCCCACAGAATTAGAGTCTCCCGGGGTGGTGAGCATCTGTATTTTTAGTCAGAAGTCATGCAGGTGATCCTCATAATTAGTGAAGTTTGATAACATTGGTCTATAACAACAGGCTCCAGTGTTTAGGAAATTACATGAACTATGTCAAGTCAGTCTGTCTACTAGACCTCTGCAGGACTGCTGAGTATGGTACTGTTTTTCTGTCTGTCCTTTATTAATATCGCCCAGAATCCTGGTTATAAGTTATTTGTTACTTAAAACCTTTCCTGCTAATCTAAACTCTCCCCCTGAAGAGGTTAATACTGCAAACTAGTTGTATTAATTCTGAAAACAAAGAATGTTCCTTTGAGAATTAAAAACAATGACGCAGATAACTCACTATCACACACCTAGGAAAAATAGTACCTTTTTTTCTGATGGGCCAATATCTCATTAGGCTGTTGTTGACTATAGGATCAGAAAACAATAAATAAATAAATAAACAAACAAACAAACAAAACTTCTGTTTTCCCATATCATTTTTTTATCCCTGCAAGGCTTTGTAATTCCTTAGCTCTAGAATATATGTAAAATGGAGCAGCAAACCAGTATAGTAAAACAAAACCAAAATTAAATGCAGTTTTTTATGTTTATAAACATCTTTAAAGTATTTTCCAGAGAAATTTTAAGTCCTGTTTAAGGGTAATTCAAATGATACAAAAAAAAGAGAATTTATGAAAAAAGATATGTATTCATTTAATATATTCTCATTTATATATTCTAATTCATATATATGTGCATGTATTTTCACTCACACAAACATACACACAAAACATACACATAATATATACATATATAAAATTAAGAACATAGATGAACAGAATAATAGATAGTAGAGTGATGATCGATGAATGAACATGTAATAGATAGAGGTAGATAGATAAATAGTTGATAGATAGACCTATAGTAATCAGATGTTCATATGATAGGTGATAGATAAGTAATAGATAGGTAGATAGAAATATAGATAGATAGAAAGATAGATAGATAGATAGATAGATGATAGATTAGTTTGCATGCTGAAATTTAATTATTTAGTTTCATGAAGATGGATACTACATTTGAAGGTCAAACATCAAAATCTAGAAGACCGTTAAGGAAAGTATCATGAAAGTTTTTCTGTGCTAATTTCAGCAGATGAGTCCCTGCTGACTCCCAATAATCTGTGGTGCCTCTTGAGGAATTATGCCATTGAAGGAAGCCCATAAATGTCGCCCTTCAAGTGGGCCACTGCCTAATGGAACTTACAATTCTTAGTGTATGTTTCCCTTTGGAACATTGATGTATTTTTAAAATTTGCTGCTAAGAGTGGATTGTAGTCTTTTTGTTTGTCATTACAGTACCAGAAAATGAAACAGAGGTTTGGCTATGCAGCCCCAGGGATTTCAGCATTAAAAACAAAACAAAACAGAGCACAGGCCTAAAACTGCAAAAGAGCTTTTCATTGAGATTCTATTTTTGGTATTATGTATTGAGTTTTTACACAATGATAAAATGCTGTACTTAGTATTGTACGAAGAGCTGAGAAAAAAGGCTGAAAATCCTTTTACTGAAGACTAAATGAAGATATCCTTTTCTTCTTTAAGAAAAATGTATTGAAATTTGATTGCGGCATTTTTACATTCTTATGTTTGAAAGGAATACTCATAGTAAAGGGAATATAGTAGTTGTGAATTTTGCCATTCATTCATTTGATTTTATGTCAATGTAACAAAATGCCACTGTAGTTTGTGATTAGCAGTTATATGTATAAAACATGAATAAATAGTCTCAGAAGCCATTTTAGGGTTGGCAAGAGACTTCACTCTAGAGGGATTCCAGGTGTTCAAGGAGATGTCACCAGCTTTTTCCTTGGGCAGCAGAGGAGAGGGTGCCTGAACTGGCCTTATCCCATAGCCACACTGATGAATATCTTGCATATCACCATAGAACCTTCATCTGGCGATGGATGGAGATAGAGACAGAGACCCACATAGTAGCACTGGACTGAGCTCCCAAGGTCTAGGTGAGGAGCAGAAGGAGGGAGAATATGAGTAAGGAAGTCAGGACCGCAAGGGGTGCTTCAACCCACGGAGATGGTGGGACTGATCTAATGAGAGCTCACCAAAGCCAGCTGGACTGGGACTGAATGAGCATGTGATCAAACCGGACTCTCTGAACATGGCAGACAATGAGGACTGACTGAGAAGCCAAGGACAATGGACTGGGTTTTGATTCTACTGCATGGACTGGCTTTCTGGGAGCCTAATATGTTTGGATCCTCACCTTCCTAGACGTGGATGGTGGGGGTTGGACCTTGGACTTCCCACAGGTCAGGGAACACTGACTGCTCTTAGTACTGGAGAGGGAGGGGGAGGGGGAGTAGGGAGAGTAGAAGGGAAATGGGAGGAGTGGAGGAGGTAGGAATTTTTAAGAAATAAAATAAAATAAAAAGATAATGGTCTCGTAGTAGCCTATTACATATCATAGTCCACTACAGCATAAATAAATAAATATAGTCTTTGCCCATTAGGTCTCATTGTCATCCCTAAAGCAAGATTTTACAATAGTCTGTGTGTGAAATATTGGCTTTCATCTTAGAAGAAAAGTTTGCCCCTTCGAACAGACAATAGAAGACTCAAGTAGTGTGCCTTGTGTATTCACCAACAGGGTGATACTGCTTCTCAGCACAGTGAAGCAAGAAGGCCTCTTTTTCTCACAACAATCTTCTCTAATGACCGTCTTCTCACCTGCCGTGCTGCCATTAAAGATGCATTACTGAGAAAAAATAAGCACTAGAATTTGAAACACAAAGTCCTTGGAGTATTTCACAATGTTCCAAATTATTTATTGCTATCCCTCTACAGCATTTATTGTATGGTCTTTGAGGCAAATGTTTTGCAACTGATCAATTACTCACAAAATTTTCAGAGTTTAAGATCTCAGGGGGGAGGGATTCCTAATACAAGGTCAAGCTATAGCTCAGGCTGAAAGCAGATCATTGCTGCCATGAGTTCAGCCTCACAATTGCTGGGATTACAGGCTCGTGCTGGCATCGCCACATTCTACCATGATTTTATTATTGACTTTTAGTTTATTTAGTTTTATGTATCCTAAGAACAGAGAAAAATGGTTAATCTAGGATGCAATCCCTTATAATTGAATATTTATGTCTTATTATCTGTTCATAGTTATCTGTGACCTCGAGAGGTAAGTGGTACCTGAGGTAAAAGCTTTGTAGTGCCAAACTCCATGTTATCAGCGATGTCATAATACGATGACATATTTACCAAGCAGCATTCTGTATTTTTAACATAATGAGAAGACACACTCTTTCTAATATTTCCTCTTACAGATTTCCTATATTTACATTTGATAATCCCTGACCCACCTTGATAAAGACAAAGTTTCAGAACTAAATATATTTGAAAAATAAAATCTGCTTTATTCCATTCTTTAGAAGTAAGCATCAATGAGACAAAAGTTCTGACCAACTTTGCAGTAAACAATACAGATGATCTAGCATGTTTTCATTCGGTTTTACTTGTTTTTCACAAGTACACCCCATAGAATGTCACAAACTTTTTAAGATAGATGTAAACTCCTTCTGAAAACTCTAATTTAATATTCCAGGCCAAGTAAGTAGTATTCAACTGTGTGTGCTACGTATAGTCTTGTAATTTTATGGTCTTTTTGCATCATGGAGTTAAAGTTGAACTCTCTCTAGTGGGTTACATTGCATAGAATTATTATTGCAAATGCTTTATCAATATAAACATTTAAGATAAAGACTGTTTATATCTAGAAAGGAACTCAAATCTTTAGCTTTCTTCTCCGTCTAATTTGTATGCATATAGATTATATACAGAGACTGTTATGCAATAGATACACATATTGAATGCAAATAGTGGATGAAAAATATATAGCTTCTAGAGTGCATATAAATTGTTGTATTGCAGAAATTGAAACAGAAAAATGTTCAATTTATCTCTACTGCTAATGTTACAAAGATGAGTACATAGTCAGACATTCATAGAAAGTGTTGTTCTACATTTCACTGTAGAGAGAGCCTGTTCACAGTCGCACAGACAATATGCACAATCCAGCTAAAGACTATCATTCTATCTCTTTTCCTCTGCTCAAATAAATAGTTTTGCAGCATGCATAACAATAAAGTTTATCTTTATTACTATTCAAAATCCCAACAGAAAATAATATTAAAAGGGCCAGGCAGTGGTGGCGCACACCTTTAATCTCAACAGTTGGGAGGCAGATGCAGGCAGATCTCTGTGAGTTAAAGGTCAGCCTGGTCTACAAGAGCTAGTTCCAGGACAGGTTCCAAAGCTCTAGAGAAACTTTGTCTTAAAAAAACAAATAATTATAATACTTTTAAAAAGGTAGGTTCCTGTTTTGAGTCAAAATTAATAACAATTGTTAGCTACATGTTTGTACATTAAAAACTCTCATCAATTTTTGAACACAAGGGAAACAGCTGGTTTCTAGTGAAGAATAAAAAGGAACCTTAACAAATCAGTGTTTTATAATTGCAAGGGGAAAGGATGATGAGATATTCTTAAAAAATATATGTCTCTCTGCTTTTAGTAAGTCACATGCATAAATTCAACACCCTGTGTTCAGGACAGTATAGCTCATCCTTCCTATATTATGTTGCTTAAATTCCACACTTTATACAATTCAATGCAGTAGAGTAAATTTTACAAATAACTTTCTTGCTTGTTTTGAAGGTCTCTTCTGATGAGATTCGGGGCTTTGAGATTTCCTGGAAATACATCAAAGCTTTCCATTTTCTCTTTT
This sequence comes from Microtus oregoni, assembly GCF_018167655.1. Lineage (NCBI taxonomy): Eukaryota > Metazoa > Chordata > Mammalia > Rodentia > Cricetidae > Microtus > Microtus oregoni. The sequence goes on from NW_024543060.1 coordinate 25,791,574, forward strand.
AATGGACAACAAGAAAGAAAACCCCATGAAGAAGAAAGCAATGGGTTTGGAATCTTTATGTTCTATCAGCTTCAAGTGTAGACAGTGAAAAGCACACACTTGTTCTACAGCAGGATGTTTAGAGTGCACTCTAACATGATGGGGCAAGAAGCTTCCATAGTGCTCTAAAAACCCCAGCATAATACCGAATTCCCACCCTTACATGTAATTTTAGGGTTAACTAGTGTCATTATTTGACTTCAGTAACTGGGAAAAGGTATTTAAATCCCCTAATGTGGATTACTAATAAAAATTTATCAGAATGTGACGTGCCTAACTATTCAAGAGCACAGGAACTCCTTTGTTTGTAAAAATCATTTTGGCACACAAGACTTAAATAAAAATCTGGTTAACAAATTAGTACAGAAACATCTTTAAACCAATGATAAAACGGTATGTTTAACAACTTTTCAAATTCACCAACTGCTGAATTTAAAAAAGCATTGGTTTTGAAGAAGATACATACTTTTAATAATTGGTAACATTTTATTATATATTTTATTGATTACAATATAATTACATAGTTTCCCCTTTCTTTCATCCAAAACCTCACACATGGCCTCCTTGTTCTCTTTAAGATTCCTGGCCTCTTCTCTATTGTTTTTGTATACATATATTCTAAATAGATAAGTACAAAGCCAAGTCTGTATAAAGTACCACAAAGCTAAAGAGCTCGAGAATATATCCCTAATATCAAAACCCAAAACAAAATCAGATAGAATAAACATTCTCAAAATATTACTTCCCTAACTCAAGAACAATGCTTTCAGAGATATTTTTATTTTTCAGACTTTTAGTCATATGATATCTGTTCTCTGCTGCTGACTTCTGTAACATTTTGTTTATTTCCCTTGTAGCAGTTAAAAGACTTGGCTTCTGTTTAATACAACAATGTCAGTACCTTCATCCTGGACTCATTGTCTTTGTTCATGAATGGTACTATTGACAACACCTACTCTTTCAGTTTGCATTTTTCTCACTCAATTTTCCTCATTAATCTTCCCAGAATTCTATTTTATGCATCCTGTTCTGTAGGTATCGCTGCATACTAAGTCTTTACGCATGTGTCTCTTAACCGGTTGGACTTCAAGTTAACTTTTAATTCTGAGCAATCTACTAAATGAAAGTGTGCACCAAGAAATAAAAAAAGAAGTAAAACGTTTTTCTCTTTTCTTTTTCATTCTCCTTTACTCCTTAAAAAAAAAAAAGAGGGTTCAAGAAATTTGGTGATGAGATATATTGAAAGGTAATTAGCTTTTTTGGATATGTAAATGAAGGGATTCTATTTGCAATTGAGGCAAATTTTAGAATTCAGAAAGAAGTCTTCTGTTCTTCTATTGTGCAGCTATTATTCTTTTCTTCCTCTTTTAAGCTTTCCTGACATCCCTCTACATTTAGCTTTGTAATTACAGCAAAATTAAATGATCTCATTGTTGACAATATTTCACTCACATTTTTATCTCGATACTTAATGAATAGCTTGGATGTTAGAATATAATTTAAGGCAAAAGGAATCCATTTAGTAATTGCCATTTATAATCTGTATTTTTAGCATCTCTACTTAAGTGAATTTTTTTTGTATGTGAAAGAGAGAAATATTACACAAAAAATTTGCAGGTGTGTGTAGGTGTGTGTGTGTGTGTAGGTGTGTGTGTGTGTAAAAGCAGGATACATGTTGATGTTTCTTAATTTAGTTTCCAACAATGTTGTGTAGATCAAGTTACACAAAAGAAATTTAAAAGAATGATTTTTATTCTGTTGAAATTGACATCTGTAATTATATATTTCCCTATGTAAAATGGCATTGAATTGTATGTTAATATCAATATACATTTATACATATACAGACATGAATACTTTCATTGCTTTGTTTAGAACTGATTACTTTGAATACAACTTGAGATCTTTTCAATGTAATAATGAGATAGTCATTCTGAAAGAACATTGAACTGATATAAAAAAAATCAGTTATTTGAGTTTCATAGGATTTCAGAATAAAAAAAAATTGGGCTTTTTCAGGATCTAAATGATTAAATTAAGAACTTGAACTCAGCGGATAAAAAAGAAAAAGCTGTATTGGATGAAAAGTTTATACATTTGCTGAATTTCACCACTGGGTGGCAATAGTTGCCCACTTTTATTTCTATGTTAGTTTTTTACAATTCAAAATCTGTAATAGGAGGAAATGAACTTTCTGGGCCTCAAGGTTATTTGCGGGTCCCTAAGAAACAGAAAAGTCCTTTCTTTTCAATGTATTCCAGTTTCTTTGTTTTTCCACACCAAATAGACTCTGCTGGGTTTTTTTTTTTCTCCTGAGAACTGTTCTCAATCCATTAATTGATCATGGCACACAGGGGCAGGCAATAGAGAATTAGCACTGAATGCAGAAGAAAAAAAAAAAAGACCAAGAATCAGTAAGGAGCTCCAGATAATAACAATATGGCCTCATATCAGAATACCAGGCTTGGAACCAAGAGCTGTGTGTAATAACAACATGGCCTCATATCAGAATGCCAGGCTTGGAACTGAAATCTTCAGACATAAACAGCAATCATTTCTGGGTCGGTCAGTTCAATAATCAAATTCTGATTAGTGTTCAAAACCATTTGATAGAATAAATTGGGTTGAAAATTAAGAATGTATTGTTCAAAACAGTCACAGTCCAATAAGCCTTTAGCCTTACTCCTCCACAACTTCCTCTACTCATCAGACTGACCCTGTATGAAAGGACTGAAGGAAGTTGGAATTTACCAGAGTCCTCTCTTGCATACTGTGCTGGCTTTCAGTGCTATCCAGGAATCAAAAGGGTTTTCTGTAGCTTCCCTGCAGACAGCTTACCAGCTTTAGGATATCCAGTATTTTGAGTTTCACTTGAAAAAAAAAAATTCTGTCTCTGCATCAAAAAGATTAAATGGAGACGACATAAAAGCCCCCTCTGCAGACAGTCCAGACTGTAAAGCTGTCCACTGCTCCACTTTCTTCTGCCATCTCTGTCCCATGAGAAGTGAGCCCTAGAAAAAAATTCTACTTTAGAGTAGCACGTGGGATTCATTAGCAGGGTGGACTTTCTACAAGTTAGTTTGACTAGTGAGTTTGAAAACAAGAATCACCATGTTTCTGGGTGTCGTTGGATTGAGGGAAGCTAGGAGTACACAAACAATATTAGTGACAAACATCAAAAAGTGTTGTAGTTAACATGGAATGTAGGGAAGAGAATGCATGACCACAGTCCATTTTGAGGAACACTTGTGTTCAGAAATTCTCGGTGCATGATTCAGGGTGTGTCCTGGTGGAACATTATCCTGCTTTTGGTAACATATGAGAGATTGAAAAAATTATCATCATTCGCATGACTTGTTTCTATAACCTTATTACTCTGGCTCTAAGTAAAATACAACAAATACTTGTCCTCATTTGAGGATGCCCTGGTGTGCTAAACTTTTTCCCTTCTAAGTTCAAGGTCATTAGTGACTTAGGACAATACCTTCAAAATTCTTAGTGTAATTTGGGGATCTGAAACAGAACGTTGTATAACTGACAGTAAGAAAACCAGTTATTCATTTTTTTTTCCTTTGCTTTCATAATCGAAGGAGGTTGAGAAGGACCTGATATGACCAGGCTCTAGATATACACTCCTGGAGTGACTAACCAGTATCTGAAGAGTTGAATAAGTTACTAGGCAAATGAGAAACTCACAAAATGAAGGCAGAAATACGAGTTTATCAAGTTGCCTTTTTTTTTTTTGTATGCCCTGGCAATGGTGAAGTATGCATTGGCAGCTCATATATGGTGATTCTGTTGAACTTAGCCATATTGGGTTTCATGGTCTAAGTTGATGAGTACAATGGACCAGGTTACTTCTCAAGAGGGTACAAGATGCCATACAGATGGTGGTGAACCATCATGTGGTTGCTGGGAATTGAACTCAGGATCTTTGGAAGAGCAGGCAGTGCTCTTACCCATGGAGACATCTCTCCAGCTTTCAAGACTTTTATTTGTTTTTGTTTTTTTAACTTGTGGAGCTATTTCAGTGCTATTTATAGCAAGTGGAATTTCTAAGTGCAGTTGAACAGTAATAATTTTTTTTAATCGATTGTACATAATTCTGGTTTCAGAATATTCTTTGTTACTTTTTACAATTGCAATATATGTTACTGAGTTGTATCTTCCCTCTGAAATGATTACAAGAAAAGAGAGACCATCCTCCAAATCCCCAGTTGATAAGAAGTGAACACTGTGACCTGTGGAAACAATGTACAGTATTTTACTATGCGTTTGATTGCTGTTTCAGAATAAAAGGGCAGAGAGGGAAAGAACAAATTAATTTGAAAATCCATAAATTCTGGATGATACTCACGGGAATAAAGAAGGAGTTTTACATAGGACTAGCAAAGAGGATATTTTCATATTCCCGGTGTCTGCCCAGTTTCTTTAGTTACAGGACAGTGGAAAGAGATAGAGGTGATCTTTGCAAGAAGCAGATATTGGATTAAAAATGAAAAAAACCTAAATATAGAAATTAGTGACTACCAAATAATACAGTATATACATCTTCCATTATTTCAAACGAGGGATGGTTTTTATAATATTATGTCTTAAATTAGTTTGGATTTTGTTCTGCAGGAAGTTTATATGTAAAAATAAATAAACACTCATATAAAGTTTAAAAAATATTTTATCACTAAAGTTTTTGTCTCTACAATACATTTCTGAACAGGTAAGATTTAAGAGCTTTGAGAGTTATTTTTTTTCAGGAGATATGCAGGAAGGTAAGTGACTTTTGCAAAAGAAATTTTTCTCCCAGTATTTCCACGTACTTTGTTAAATTCTTTTATTTTTCCAAGTTTCCTGTGTTCCTGATTACATTTCTATATACATTTTGATTGGATGTCATAGGCTATTTTGTTGGTGGGTCTTTTTACTATTACTGTTATCTTCTTGTTTGTTTTTGTTTATCATTTGTTTTGCTGTTTGTTTTTTGAGTGGTACTGTATATCAGATATGAATTACTACTTAGGAGTCAGTTTTTAATTTTTGTAAGTCATCCTTAATGTTGGCCTCACTCTGAGTCCCATGGAGTCCAACTTGAAGCAGTATGCCTACAAATATGTGCACAGTGGTGCATACATTTTGTTTTATTTGACCTTAGATTGTTGCATAAGAGCAGTAGCTACAATGTGCTCTCACTGACCACAGGGGATTATGGAGGATGCTGCTTTTTGGATGTTATTTCTTAGCTTCTGGTAAGTTTCTGCTTGATCAAGAAGAAATTAGAACTCAGGCGAAGCTCAAAGGCAGCTCCCTGAAGATATTAGGACTGCGTTTTCCTTTGTATAACTTTTTTTTTTTTTTTCACCAATCCTCTGTGAGAAGTTCTGAGTGCTCTCACCTTCACTGGCCTCCACCGCTGCCTCCTTAATGCAGAAAGAATGTGGGTTCCACTTGACCTTCCTCACTCAGTGTGGTGACCTGGAAACTGTTCACAGGCAGCAGTGAGCAGATGGAATTTTAGAACTCACCTCATCTGTCTTTGGTCTCTGTTTGCAATAGATGAAAACTTTCATTTCAGGAATTTTGTTTTCTCTCTTTGCTAAATATAGAACCTGTTCCCTTTATTGGATCATGGTTTGCAGAAAAATATTTTCAGATTATATCTTCTTTTCTTTTGGAAGTAACATCTAAATTTAGAATAAAGTTAATTTCTATCCATTAGAATATTTATAATTTTTGATTGAAAATTTATATATAGCATGACTATATTTGATTGTAAAGCTATGGTTATAATTATTCATAAAACAGAATATCATTATTCCATTTTTTTATTTATCAAGTAAAAAACAAATGAGCATATAACAATTTTTTGGCTGGTATGTACATGTGCACGCATGCATATAACAAGTCTATTTCCTGTGCCTAATTACTTGAATCTTTCTAATTTTGAATACAATTTGTTAGATTTTATTCTTTTCATTTTTGTTTTTTCAAGGCATGTTTTCCTGACTGTCCTGGAACATGCTTTGTAGAACAGTCTGGCTTCAGACTCCCTGAGATTCACTTGCATCTGCACCTCAAATGCTGGGATTAAAGGCATGTGCCACCACTGCCTGGCCATTTGTGACTTTATTTATAATAGTAGCATGTTGTACATCATATAATTGGCCTTATGTGTCCCTCAGAATGAACATGATTCTGGTTTTGCTAAACCATACCAACTTTTAACAATCTCAAGGGGAATTTATGTACTATAAAAATAAAATCAAAGTTATTTGTTCATTAAAATTTTCTCATTAAACCACCAACTCCTGGTGCTACACCGATTATTAGAAATGGGTTAATCAAAATCTGAGTGTTAGCCAATAAGAGGCTACGGATAATGGGCCAGGCAGTGTTGTGTTTTGTTATTTCGGGTGTAAAGCTAGCCATGCAGGAGCCAGGCGGGAACGCAGCCTGCTACTCCACACAACATTAGAGGATCTGAAATTATGATAGATGCTGCCAACTGAAATTTAAACAATTGAACATTAATATAGATATCAAGCTGAAACAAATGTTATTGAAGCAGCCATCACAAGCTGTGCGGTGGTGGCACAGGCCTTTAATCCCAGCACTCGTGTGTCAGTGGCAGGTGGATCTCTGTGAGTTTAATGCCCACCTGGTCTACAAGAGCTAGTTCCAGGACAGGCTCCAAAGCTACAGAGAAACCCTGTCTCCAAAAACCAAAAAGAAAAAAAAAAGAAAAGAATCAAAGAGCCATCATATAAATAAGGTTTCTATTACCATATTGTTAGTAATCTGAGGTATATTACTCAAGATCTACATGAAGATGACTTTAAGCTTCAGAAGGATAAATGCAAGACTATGTATTTGTTTCAAGGGGAATAAAGTTGATTATCTCAGCAAATGTGGGTCTTCATACGTCTATTTTCTATTTCGTAAGTATATTTTTTATTTTTAGATATGTTTCAAGACAATAAATTTATATAGGCAGCCACAAATTACACATATCTTTCATTTTAAAACCACATCAGAGTTACACAATCATTAGGCCAAGAACCTATAGCTTGATAGAAAATAGGCTAAGGAGTACTATTATTTAACTAAATGAAATCATAATTAAATTCACTCCGGATATGTTGCCATTATATGGTTAGATTAATGCATTTCTCAGCCTTCACTAGAAAAGGTCCTATTTGCAGTAGATGGTGATTAACCGAGAGTTACAACTAACTCGTCAAGGTGCAAAGAACAGGAGACTATTGGATTGCCACCCCAGAATGGGGCACATCACACCCTACTTCCCAAGGCTCAGTAAACGTTGCAGAGGAGGGGGTAAAAAGGTGCAAGAACCAGAGGTAATAGATGAGTACAAGAACATTATGTCTTTCTGACACAATAAGGCAGCTACACATATTAGCTCACAATGGTTATGACAGCATGGCCAAGATCTACACAAGCTCAAGACTGACCAAATTCTAATGTGGATAAAGAATATGAGCATGAATTCTACCCCCTCCCCCAATGGCTTTGCTTCTTCCTCAAGATTATTGCCTGCATTAATCCATGAGTGTGGAGGGAGCAGAAGTGGGGAACAGGATTAGGATGGCTAGGGGAATGATAGCATGGGCTGTCTTTGGTGAATTTCTCAACTTTATTTCAAAGTATAAGTAATATATAGGACTGAGGAGACTGGGGACAAACAGTAATTAGCATTAAGTTGCAAGGTCATATTATAAGGCTCCTAGCACAAGCACAAGACTTAGTTATCATATGTCCAGAAAGGGAGCCTTCTAGAAGGGACCTGTGCCAAGATTCAAGCTGAAGATAATCAGTCATCTGGCTTAGAGACAGCTTTCAGATGAGGTCAGTCTTCTGCGACCAAGGACATTCTCTAGTTAAGGGCAGGTAGAAAGCAGGAAATTTCTTTGGGGAGGGAGGAAGTCTCCATTCACATTGCTGAGGTTTTAGAAAAAGCTACCTTGCCAGGATAGAGTGAAACCTTTGACCAGCAAGCAATGCCATTCAACACTCCCTATCTGAGGTACTATTGATAACTGACAGATACTTGGAGAAGGGTCACTTTTCTTAAAGAGTATGGACTCTGGGAAGTCAACTATGCTTTAATGGAATGCCAAAAATACAAATTATGTGATCAGTACAAATTGGACATGAGTATTATTTCTTTTTCTCTTTCTTTTTAAATAAGAGAACATACAGTGTTCCAGGTAGAGAGGAGACAGGATATCTAGGAAGAGTGAAGGGAATGGATGTTATTGAAATATTTCCAAAAATTCTCAATGAAATAATTTTAAAAATCAAATTGATTTTATACCATTATTAAGAAAATAATAATAAGTAATAGCTAAACCTATAAAAATAGCATTATCTAATAAGGAAAATAATAATGCAGATTGTTTTAAAGACATATATTTATGATGTATTGCTTACTATATTTTAGATGTAAATAATATATCCATAAATTCAAATACTTTTCCAAATCGGTATTAGAGTTCAGAGAAAAAAAGAACACACTTCACCTGATAAGTCCTGTTGCCTGGCTTCTAAAAGATTGGCAAGGGACCATTTTCTTGATTATTTTACCAGAGACAAAGAAGGGCATCTAAAACTAACCTGCTCAAACCATAATTTCATTAGGTTATGTGGCATGCATCCATTTCCCCCGAGTAGTCTTAATCTAATTGCACTAAGAAAATTGATGTCTAAAATCAAAATGGCTTTTTTGGCAACACAATCACTTCAGCTATAATCCAATACACAGCACCCTTAAAAGTCTGCAAAGCAGAAACAAAAACATTCATCAGTGCCTATGACATAGCCATAGGTGCCTGAGTCAGTTCTTAAGCCTGAATAGAGTTGTTTTTTAATGAACATTTAAAATTTAAAAAAAAGTGGAAATGCTCGCACCATTATCATTATAGCAGTGCTGGGAAATAAGCAAGACCATAGCTATGGATAGTAACTCATTTGATTGTTAACTGTTGTGAACTTTAGGGGATGAGTGGAACTCTGAGAGATTGAATTTAACATGATCTGTGACAGCAAGAGAATCACAGGAGTTGGTGCTGGCTTTCTCTTTTCATAAACATAATGAACAAACTCATGCTATTGACACTAGAATCAAATTTAGACCTAGGTATATCATCTGGTGTATACTCTCAGAATTTTTGCTTTACTGACGTACATATAAAAATGTGACCTGTTGGTCCAGGGAGAAAGTTTAATTGGTAATCTACTTGCCATGAGAGAACATGTCTAGGAATGAGTCAGAGATTGTCCAAACCTAGCCTCCATTATAATGGCTCAGATATAAGTTTGCAGTTTACAGCATCATTGATCAGTGGAAACAACAATGCCTCCTTACTCATATAATGTAGATGGTACTTGAGTATAAGGAAAATTACATAAGAAGATAAGAAAACAACTATTAGTTGCTTCAGCTATAAAGCTAGCAGGTTAATAATGTTATGACGCCCAAACCAAACAGTTAACATTGATAAGCAGGAAGCAATCAGAATTCTGGATAAAAGTAACTAATAAAGAACCAGGTTTCCTACTTTGTTGATCTCATGTATTTGATGTATCATGATCACTCACAGTTTTCACAGAATGATTTAGCCTTTGTGATATTTAAGAATATCTTCTGAGTGGCTTTAGAAACAGATTTCAGGGTTCTGGCACGGACAATGTCTTTTTTTTTCATATATTCACCTCCAGAAATCACACAGACATACAGATGCACACACAAACACACGCATAGCAGTGGCCTGCATAAACACACACACACACACATGCATACACACACACACACACACACACACACACGTACATGTGCAAAATGTATGAGAAACACCTTAAAATTTTAGAGTCAGGCTCTACACAGTAACCTGCATCCTATTTTACTGCGTTGTTTTGGTGGCATCTTTTGCTCTAACATCTCTGTGGTGGCCAAACTTATATTAAATGTTATTTCATCAATCTCTACACCTTTAGAATTTAGTGCTATTTCTGCTATTTCATTGCTTTAAAAATAGAAAATTCATTGTAATGCCTTTCTTTTATATGTCATACTAAATATCAGTTAATACCTTATTTACAACTGAATTAACATCATATCCATCCATTTTTCTGTTCAAACTCGCCAATAGTTTATTTTAACATATCGTACTTCCAACTTCAAATCCTTTTCTCCCATTTTTTGTATTAAACAAAAAAATTAAGTTCTATTAGAGCTGCCCATAGGCTTAGATGCATGGCTGTTATCTTCCTTGCTTTGTTTCTTTATTTTTAAATGTTGTTTTATTTTTATTTTACTGATATCCCAGGAAAAGTATGTTTGAGAATTACAAATGTAATGGAATTATTGTTAGTTGAAGATGTATTACACTTAGTAACAACTGTATTATTTACAATTACCTCAAAGTACCTAAATATATATTGCAATTAAAAAATCAAACAGTGCTCTTCATTTGTGAAACTAAAACATAGTTGATCTACTTTAAGAGTTTGAGATCAGCCCGATCTACAAGAGCTAGTTCCAGGACAGGATACAAAGCTACACAGAAACCCTGTCTTGAAAAATCAAGAAGAATAAGAAGAGGAGAAGGAGGAGGAGGGGGAGGGGAAGAAAGAAGAAGTAAAAGAAGAAGGAGAAGAAGAAAGCAGCTTTCCAATGCATGTCCTTCTCTGACAGAGTACTGAAAAGGACAAAACCATGATCAATTCTCATTCAACTATGAGTGGTTTGTTCTCCTATGAATTTAGTCCACTCTGTTCTAAAGGTTTCTCTACTTGAAATAGTTTAATTAATCTGATAACCTGGAGGAAAATCTTAGTATACATTGGCTGCAGTTCTATAATATGGCTTAAAATGTATCAGATAAAATTATATTCTATAGCTCAGCAAATTACATGAATAATAGAAAGTATGAAAAAAGATAAACATTCCGAATTCTAGTACAACACATGTTCAGGTTTCAGTCCCTGAGATTTGAAAATACTAATACCACTACTGAGATGGTATTTTCTTTCTTATTCAAAAAAGAAAAAATGGCTTATATTTTCATCATCATATTGCTGTGGTGCCTATATATTTGCAAATGTCATAATTATTTTCATGTTATATTTGACAATCGACATTAAAATGCCAATACGAAAAGAACTCTTAAAATTAAAAAACAATGGTAAATAAAATAATTTCTGTGCTTTTATTCATCTATACTTGTGTTCTGTTTTAATATATATGATAAGCACCCTGACGATTTCTCCAAATAAAAATAAGCTGCAAATAAAAATACAATATTATAGAAGTAGTAATCAATCTATTACCTTTTAAATAGGATAAAAATATAACTGGAAAAATCATTTATTTTAAATAAAGTATAATGGGAGAGGCAAAATTTTAAAATGCGGATTTGAGCGTTTGGAGACATTTCACAGTTTTCAATCACATAATAAGATGAGTTTCTGATTTTGAAAATAAATAGACTCCAGAAAAATAGCGAGATCAGTATGAATAAAAATAGGAAATGGAAATAAAACGCAGAGCTTTTCAAAAAGCAAGATAATTTTAAGATAGTTGGAATAATGAAGCACTGGTAGATAGGGTCTTTAAGGTGCTTTGGTGTAGGACATGATTTTGCATTTTGGTATCTCAAGATCTGGGGCAAGTGTTACTTCCTAAGTAGTCTTCCGTTCAATTTGTATCTGAATCTTTCTGACAGATCTTCAGGAGTTTTACATAGGATCTCATATTTTGAATGTTAACACTCTGCTAAACATTTCTTTTCAATATAAAATATATGCTATCCTACAGTAACAGTGCAGGAATTTGTGAACTTTTGATGTCATTATTAAAAGGGAGTTTACTAATATTTAACTTGCCTTCTAGTAATAAAAATTTTATCATGCAATATTTCTAAATATTTATTCAGTAAAATAACTTATGTATGATATATTTGATGTCTCAAAGAAAGATTTGAGTGAGGAAAAAAAAAACTCAAAACTCAAGCATTTCCAGGGATTCAAGAACTTAAACCTTTGAGGTTTATAGATTTTGTATTTATTTTTCTTTAAATTTCATGAGAAAAATACAGAGGGCTTATTAAAATAACAGTGTTCACAGAGGAAATTCTAGTGTTTCTATGAAGCCAGTGCAGATCTCATCTTACCCCAGTACCTACTTCCACAGTTCCATATAGGCATTGATTTTCACTGGAACTTGTCCGTCATTTATTGCCTTCATTTATTCACTCTATTTTCTCTGCTGTAGCTAAGCCCTGTCATTTCTACCTATTGAAATCCCATTTATCTGCCAAGCTTCAGCTAACATGTCACCTGCAAAGAAGCTATTTATAGTCTCCATCACCTTGTAGTCAGCTCAGCTCACTCCATTCTTTGAACTCCGTAGTATTTTTAAGCCATACCATGCATGCAACAGGTAACCAAGTGCTATGGTCATTTACAACCCATAATTACATGCTTCTTCAACATAGATATCATCCCTTCTACAGCTCTCACAGCTCAATAAGGAGTCTAATGTAACTAGTAAAACCATTGATAAACATATATGGGTAAAGTTTAAATTAGAAAATTGACTGTATCTCATAAAAAGGCAGAATTGTTTTTTGTGTTGTATTTATATTAAGCTTATGTAAAACTGTATTACACATACTGAGCTACTTAAGCTTTTTTTTGCAACAGATTGATTATATAGATGACCATAATCTTCAGTCATGTCTGCTTGATCAGAATTATCTTCACATATATTCTGTCCTGTGTTCCTATTAGAAAATGAATGACTTGGTTCTCTCCAACGCATTTCATTTTCCCTTCCAAGTTTCATCATTCAGGCTATATACAGATACATTAATGCATAGATAACCCTGGTGAACATAGTTAAAAATAGTCCATGTCCTGGAATGCAAGGTCAAAATAATTACCAACAAATAATTGAAACAACCATTACACATGTTTGCCAGTAAATGAAATTCCTAATATATGCTACTATTTTAGTCTGCTGTTTCTTTAAAAGATGATGAACTTCATTAAAAATCCAAGCATGTGTTACTCCAGTTGCTCTCATTAAAAAGAACCATGATAATGGAAATCAGATAAAAAGACTGCTATGAATCATCTATGCCTGAATATATCACTTAAACAGCATCATGACTATGGTAGTAAACAAATTTAGGGTTTTCTGAACATTGTTCAAGAAAAGCACTTCTATTTGTGTTTAACTTTCATAGTAATCAATGTATTATACAAGATTAGTCAGTTATGTTAATGGCAATGTAAATCGAAACTAAATATTTACTAATTGCATATTTTCACTTTTTGATTCCTTTATGATTCATTAATAATTATCTAGTTTACATACATAACTTCTACAAAACCTCTTCTTTATTGTAAGGATTTATTTAGAAATGTTTCACAGGTAATCAAGGCCTTACTTGGGATGTTATATTTTCCAATGATGGTCTGATAATTATTTTTGCCTGTAGACTTTGAAAAAGTTTAATACAATGGAGCTGATGCTTATAAAGTCTTCATGGGGAAACTGGACAGTTATCCGACATACAGTTTTATTAGCACCTTTATTTCAAACACCACATGTCAGTGAAGAAGGATATCTCCAGTTTGGAATTGGTAGCTTTTGATTTTGAGGATACAGAGAAAGGAATCCACTTAAATTTGTGGACCTGTGCTGGGACATAGAATCCTAGTCTTTCTAGAAGTCTAACATCTGATTAAAGGTAAAACCTGAAAGATTCTCTTAATATTTTGGGCATTCCTTTCAGACTATAGAGTAGGACAAGAAAGTATAATATTGTAAGATTCTGAAATTTGAACAAAGGTTTTGACAGTCAGTCTCTTGACATCATTTTTCAATGTATTCACATGGACTGAACTTAGCTCAAACCTTTGTTACTGGCCATTTGCCAGGTAGGGAAGCTGAGATTTTGAAACCCTCTAATACTTGCTATTTTAAAATGTTCTTCCATGATTTATATTTTATGCACTAATTTGTCATAAACGATAAGATATATTTATGTGTAGAGATATAGAATCTATAATTTATTTAAAAATGTACTCTACAGCACATGGGCACAGGAGACCACTTCCTTCGTATAACCCCAGCAGCACAGACACTAAGGGCATCATTGAATAAATGGGACCTCCTGAGGCTGAGAAGCTTCTGTAAAGCAAAGGACACTGTCAATAAGACTAAAAGGCAACCCACTGACTGGGAGAAGATCTTCACCAACCCAGCAACTGACAAAGGTCTGATCTCCAAAATATATAAAGAACTCAAGAAACTAGACGGTAAAAGGCTAATCAACCCAATTATAAAATGGGGCACTGAGCTGAACAGAGAATTCTCAACAGAAGAACTTCAAATGGCCAAAAGACACTTAAGGTCATGCTCAACTTCCTTAGTGATCAGGGAAATGCAAATCGAGACAGCTTTAAGATACCACCTTAAACCTGTCAGAATGGCTAAAATAAAAAAAAAAAAACACCAATGATAGCCTTTGCTGGAGAGGTTGTGGAGAAAGGTGTACACTCACACATTGCTGGTGGGAATGCAAACTTGTGCAATCACTCTGGAAAGCAGTGTTTCGGTTTCTCAGGAAATTCGGGATCAACCTACCCCTGGACCCAGCAATACCACTCTTGGGAATATACCCAAGAGAGGCCCTATCATACAACAAAAGTATATGCTCAACTATGTTCATGGCAGCATTGTTTGTAATAGCCAGCACCTGGAAACAACCTAGATGCCCTTCAACGGAAGAATGGACGAAGAAAGTATGGAATATATACATATTAGAGTATTACTCAGCAGTAAAAAAAAAGGACTTCTTGAATTTGCATACAAATGGATGGAAATAGAAAACAGTATCCTGAGTGAGGTAAGCCAGACCCAAAAAGAGGAACATGGGATGTACTCACTCATATTTGGTTTCTAGCCATAAATAAAGGACATTGAGCTTATAATTCATGTTCCTAGAGAAGCTAATTAAGAAGGTGAATCCAACGACAAACACATAGGCATCCTCATGAATATTAACCTTCAGCAAGCGATGAAAGGAGACAGAGACAGAGACCCACATGGGAGCACCGGACAGAAATCTCAAGGTCCAAATCAGGAGCAGAAGGAGACGGAGCACGTGCAAGGAACTCAGGACCACGAGGGGTGCACCCACACACTAAGACAATGGGGATGTTCTATTGGGATCTCACCAAGACCAGCTGGCCGGGGTCTGAAAAAGCATGGGATAAATCCGGACTAGCTGAACATAGCGTACAATGAGGAATACTGAGAATTCAAGAACAATCGCAGTGGGTTTTTGATCCTACTGTACGTACTGGCTTTGTGGGAGCCTAGGCAGTTTGGATGCTCACCTTATGAGACCTGGATAAAGGTGGGCAGTCCTTGGGCTTCCCACAGGTCAGGGAACCCTGATTGCTCTTAGAGCAGATGAGGGAGGGGGACTTGATCGGGGGAGGGGGAGGGAAATGGGAAGCAGTTGCGGGGACGAGGCAGAAATCCTTAATAAATAAATAAATTAAAATAAATAAATAATAAATACAATTTTAAGAAAAAATAAATAAAAATGATCTTACCTCCAAACATATTAGAAATCAAAAAACCTTCTAGGCTCTACATGATATCAGTCATTGATAATTTACTGCCTTTGTGTCACAAAATCTCACACATTTTAATACTTAGCAGTCTTTTCTTCAAGACAAATCAAAGCTATGCTAGTGTTAACTGCCCAGATCCAAAACTATACTCTTTAATAAAACTTTACTGCTTCCAGTAAACAAAGTGTTGGAATTAAATTTTTGTTTGCTTGATCTTTACGGTTAGGAGTAGAGGCAGTACTTGAGATCAAAACTAGAAATTTGTATCTCATTGTTTTTTATTATAATTTACTTTTTTTTATTTTCAGGGTACACTTATATAATTGTTGGTGTATTACACAACTGTAAAAAACAATGACATCATGAAGTGTGCAGACAAATGAATGTAACTAGAAAATACTATCCTTTGTGAGATATGCCAGAGTCAGAAAAACAAACACGGTATGTACTCACTCATAAGTGGCTTTTATACATAAAGCAAAGAAAACCAGCCTACAAATCACAACCTCAGAGAACCTAGACAACAATGAGGACACTAAGAGAGACATACATAGCTCTAATCTACAAGGGAAGTAGAAAAAGACAAGATCTCTTGAATAAATTGGGAGCATGAGACCTTGGCAAAGGGTTGAAGGGGAGGAGAGAGGAAGGGAGGGGAGCAGAGAAAAATGTAGGGCTCAAAAAGAAAAAAAAAAAAGAAAGGATAACCAGTCCACAACTGTAGGAAAGCTAGGATACAAGGACATCGTTTATATTTGAACAGTAAACAGGAAACATTCAGAAGTTCCCTTGGAAGTGGAATATTTGAGTAGATTGTATAATCATGCCTCAAAATCCTTTATAGCTAATATCAGATAGGGTAAGGATTAATGGGAATATATAACTACTATGAAAGCAAACCTCTTATATTGTGTATACTGCATTTTAATGCAAATTAAACATTTTGAAATATGAATTGACATAACATAACTAAATAACTACTATGTGATAACACATTTTTAAGAAGTAACTCAAGTGAAATAGTGATGTTACATTTTAGTTCATGGATACACTAATAATACAACTGTTTGAAAGAAAGTTATATTAAATTTAGGGGATTATTCAGTTAATAATAACTCAAAAAGAGAGACTAAATCTATAGAAAATGAGATTTTCAGGAAAGAAAACTATTAGCTTTAGTCAGTTTTAAAACACAAATCAACAACAAAAAAGATGAATAGAAAATGCCAACAACATAAAGGGTTAAACATAACCATATTAGTAATCATGTTATGATAGTATAAGAATCACCTCAAAAAAAAGAGAGTTGAATTAATAGATTGAGTTCTTAGTTTAAAAATTCTATAGTCCTAACATTCAATTCTACTCAAAATTATCCAGACCCCCCACACACACCAAGATCACAGCAATGATCTGCATAAAAAGAATAAGAAAATGCAGGACTTAAATCAACCTAAAAGTGCCAGAATTTCCATCACAAACATGAAGATTCTTCAATGTGTTCTGATCAATTTTCTCTCATGACCATTTTCATGTTTTAAGATTTAATTCATTAAATGTCCAGAATGTTCTTTTACTCCTATCAAGAAGGAGACTATATATGCTGCTTTTTAATGCTGACTTTTGATCCCTTGCCATAGTACCATTCAATTATTTGAAAAGTGGTGCATTACACTATAAACTTTAAGACATACTATAAAAGTACATTTAATTTCATTCATTTCAGATATTCCTTTTGGTGGGTTGTCATATCTATCTTAGACTGATGCACTTTCCTAAATGCACTGCTCCATGTATATCTATAAACTACATATATCTCTACACAATATTAAATTGTGTGGTTGAATTTCAGGAAATTATAGCCATACAACAATATATTTATTGAACATATCAATAATCATTTCACTGCAGGGGAAAATGAGGGGAAAATTTAATGTAGAAATAGTGTCATAAACAGACAATATACACCTTTTTACTCATTTAATATGATGGCAAATGAAATATTTGTTTTTGTCATCTGTCAACAAACTCTCACTTTTTAAACAATAAAGAAATACCAATCATATCAAATGAGACACTAAAAGAGAAGACATCTGAGAAGATATTCATAGTCGTCACTAAAATGAGTGCCTTCGTGCATCAGAATATTATCAACAAAGATACAAAAGGCATAGAAGTTTAGGTTGAGACTGTGCATCACAAATAGATAATTGAAAGGGATACTAGTTTATTATATCTGTGTTGTAACTAGAAATTTAATAAACTAATAAATAGTTTAACTTTTTTTTTTGAACTTACACATGACACTGAAATCTGTATGTAACTATTGTTTCGACTTCTCTATGTTATCCATCTGTCTCTGTGCTTGACTGCAGGTGCTAGAATCTGAGTTTTATGGGATAAGTCACCTGAAATCCTTTGCAATCTGTCTTCCTCCGATGTTTCTAGACAATGTAAGTTACTGATAGGGGATAAAGGTGTGTATGTGTAATCAGGAAGGTCCTTTTTTTATCTATATCTATTAAACATATCTATTAAGGAGTAATTTATTTCTAGGACTATATCTTGACTATGTCAAGGAAATTTCATAGCAGCTTCTTAGAAGAGTATTTTCTCTTCTTAATCTCACAGTCACTTTAATATAGTAACTACCCTGCTCTTTTCCCTATATTCATCATACCTCCAGCTTTCTAAAATCTCCCACAAATATGTTAAAAGTAAAGTGCAATTTATATGAAGGGATTCTATTTACCAGGTTCTCCTTGTGTTACCAAGTATAACATACTTTTCACATGTTAAACAGAAAAGTTCTTTATTCAAACATGTATATTATGTAAGATATCAGCACAATAGTTTGTGAACCAAGAAGGAATTAGTATACTGAGAGTGAGAATTGGAGCCTGATACAGAAGCAATCACAACACATGCTTCTCCACGTTTTTATACGTTACTTGCAGAGTTGGGAGTTAGCCTAACAAAGCTGTGAGATGAGAAAATCAGGCACTGTTCTTTATTTATTTACATTTTACTCTTTGGGAGACCACCAGCCTGCTCCCAAATAAATACACACTGAGTCTTATTCTTACTTATGAATTCCTGAACTTAGCTTGATTTATTTCTAGCCAACGTTTCTTAAATTAGTCCATGTACATTTTGCCTCTGGTGTTTTACCTTTCTTCTACATACCTTGCTTTACTTCTTATAGGGTGGACTGTTGTGTAGGTGGGTGGCTGTATCCTGGAGGCCTCCTCCTTCTCTAGTTCTTAGATCTCTTTCTCCTCCCTAAAATTCCTCTCTGCCTGCCAGTCCTGCCTATTGTTTCTTCTGCCTTGCTATTGGCCGAACGGCCCTTTTTTAGACCAATCAGGTATTTTAGATATACAAAGTAACACAGTTTCACAGGTTGAACAAATGCAGCATAAAAGAATGCAATAAAACTTTTGAATCATTTAACAAATGTTCCAGAGGATACATAAATGGAACACATCTTAAATATTCTACAACAAAGTAATGTTTATCACAGTAGTTACTTTTATAGTAGAAAATAGATTTTAATACAGTGTATCAATTTTGATTATATATTTCTGTCCTTCAACTCCTCCAAGATCTTTCCCATTTCCCCACCCACGCAAATTCACGCCCTTTCTTACTCTCTTTCATTAGGATACAAGCAGGTAGTTATAGAACCAAACATGAGTGGAGGAAAATGCTAATGTAGTGACGGCTAACAATATTCTGCTATACTCATAGGTTGGTGCCTAGCCAAGTTGTCATCAGAGACTTCAGACAAAAACTGATATAAACAGATAAATCTCACAGGCAAACATTAGATGGGTTTGGAGCAATACTGCAAATGCGGTAGAGAGAAGAATTTAGGAGTCACAGGGGTCAAAGACACCATAAGAAAGCCTAAATAATCAACTAACCTGGAATTACAAGAAACAGAACTGACAACCAGACAGCTGATATGAGACTTACCTAGGCACTCTAAATATATGTAACTGTTTTGCAGCTTGATCCTCTTGTGGAACTCCTAACAGCAGGACCAGGGTTATCTGATTCTTTTCCTAACTTTTGGAACTTGATATGGAAAAACAAAAAAACCCAGGATAGCCAAAACAATCTTATACAATAAAGGAACTTCTGGAGGCATTACCATCCCTGACTTCAAACTCTATTACAGAGCTACAGTAATGAAAACAGCTTGGTATTGGCATAAAAACAGAGAAGTCGGCCAATGGAATTGAATAGCAGACTCAGATATTAACCCACAAATCTATGAACACCTGATTTTTGACAAAGGAGCTAAAACTATACAATAGAAGAAAGAAAGCATCTTCAACAACTTGTGCAGGCATAACTGGATGTCAACCTGTAGAAGAATGAAAATAGACCCATATCTATCACCATGCACAAAACTCAAGTCCAAATGGATCAAAGACCTCAATATCAAGCTGACCACATTAAACCTGACAGAAGAGAAAGTGAGAAGTAGACTGCATCACAAGGGCACAGGAGACCACTTCCTGGGTATAACCCCAGTAGCACAGACATTAAGGGCAACATTAAATAAATGGGACCTTCTAACACCGAGAAGCTTCTGTAAAGCAAAGGTCATTGTCATTAAGACAAAAAGGCATCCTACTGAATGGGAGAAGATCTTCACCAACCCCACATGAGACAAAGGTCTGATCTCCAAAATATATAAAGAACTCAAGAAACTAGACTTTAAAATGCTAATTAACCCAATTAAAAAATGGGGCACTGATCTGAACAGAGAATTCTCAACAGAAGAAGTGCAAATGGCCAAGAGACACTTAAGGTCATGTTCAACTTCCTTAGGGATCAGGGAAATGCAAATCAAAAGAACTTTGAGATACAATCTTACACCTGTCAGAATGACTAAAATCAAAAACAGCAATGATAGCCTATGCTGGAGAGAATTTGGAGTAACGGGAACACTCATCCATTGCTGGTGGGAATGCAAACTTGTGCAACCACTTTGGAAATCAGTGTGGCGGTTTCTCAGGAAATTCGTGATCAACCTACCTCAGGATCCAGTAATACCACTTTTGGGAATATACTCAAGAGATGCCCAATTGTACTACTAAAGCATTTGTTCAACTATGTTCATAGCAGCGTTAATTGTAATAGCCAGAACCTGGAAACAACCTAGATGCCTTTCAATGGAAGAATGGATAAAGAAAGTTTGGAATATATATGCATTAGAGTACTACTCAGCAGTAAAATCAATGACATCTTGAATTTTACATGCAAATGGATGATAATAGAAAACTCAATCCTGAGTGAGATAACCCAGACCCAAAAAGATGAATATGGTATGTACTCACTCATTAATGGACTCTAGCCATAAACCAAGGTCATTAAGCCTATAGTTCACAAGCCCAGAGAAGCCAAATAACAAGGTGAACCCAAAGAGAAACATTTATAGATCTTCCTGGAAATTGGAAGCAAACAAGATTGTAGGACAATTTTGATGGGATCTTGATGGGGATTGCATTGAATCTATAAATTGCCTATGGTAGAATTGCCATTTTTACTATGTTGATCCTCCCAATCCAAGAGCAAGGGAGGTCCATCCATTTTTTGGTATCCTCTTCAATTTCTTTCTTCAATGCCTTAAAGTTCTTGTCAAATAGATCTTTCACTTCCTTGGTTAGATTTACCCCAAGATATTTTATGCTGTTTGTGGTTATCGTGAATGTTGAAGCTTCTCTGATTTCCCTCTCTGCTTCCATATCCTTTGTGTATAAGAGGGCGACTGATCACTGTCACTAAGACACAAAGGCAACCTACTGACTGGGAGAAGATCTTCACCAACCCTGCAACAGACAAAGGTCTGATCTCCAAAATATATAGAGAACTCAAGAAACTAGACTTTAAAATGCTAATTAACCCAATTAAAAAATGGGGCACTGAACTGAACAGAGAATTCTCAACAGAAGAAGTTCAAATGGCCAAAAGACACTTAAGGTCGTGCTCAACTTCCTTAGCAATCAGGGAAATGCAAATCAAAACAACTTTGAGATATCATCTTACACCTGTCAGAATGGCTAAAGTCAAAAACACCAAGGATAGCCTTTGCTGGAGAGGCTGTGGAGGAAGGGGTACCCTCATCCATTGCTGGTGGGAATGCAATCTTGTGCAACCACTGTGGAAGTCAGTGTTTCGGTTTCTCAGGAAATTCGGGATCAACCTACTCCTGGACCCAGCAATACCACTCCTGGGAATATACCCAAGAGATGCTCTATCATATAACAAAAGCATTTGTTCAACTATGTTCATAGCAGTATTATTTGTAATAGCCAGAACCTGGAAACAACCTAGATGTCCTTCAATGGAAGAAAGGATGAAGAAAGTTTGGAATATATACACATTAGAGTACTACGCTGCGGTAAAAAACAATGACTTCTCGAATTTTGCATGCAAATGGATGGAAATAGAAAACACTATCCTGAGTGAGGTAAGCCAGACCCAAAAAGAGGAACATGGGATGTACTCACTCATTAATGGACTCTAGCCATAAACCAAGGTCATTAAGCCTATAGTTCACAAGTCCAGAGAAGCCAAATAACAAGGTGAACCCAAAGAAAAACATTTTTAGATCTTCCTGGAAATTGGAAGCAAACAAGATTGTAGGACAAAAGTTGGAACAATGGAGGTTGGGGCAGGGGTGGGGGTGAGATTGAAGGAAAGGGGAGAGGGGGAGAGGGAAGGGAGAAGGGAAGAACTGGCAACAGCTTGGGGGATTGGGAGGGTGGAAAGGGAGGAAGGGCGGATATAGGAGCAGGGAAGAAGATAACTACATTAAGGGACCCATTTTAGGGTTGGCAAGAGACTTGGCTCTAGAGGGGATCCCAGGTGTCCACGGGGATGTCCCCAGTTTGGTCCTTGGACAACAGAGGAGAGGGTGCCTGAACTGGCCTTGCCCCACTGTCACACTGAAGATTATCTCGAATATCACCATAGAATCTTTGTCCGGCGACGGATGGAGATAGAGACAGAGACCCTCATCCATGGAACGGGCTGAGCTCCCAAGGTCCAGTTGAAAGGCAGAAGGAGGGAGAAGATGCAAAGTCAGGACCGCGAGGGGTTGGTCCACCAACTGAGGCAGTCAGTGTGCCTGTTCTAATGGGAGCTCACAAAATCCAGCTGGACCGGGTCTGAATGAAGATGTGATCAAACCGGACTCTCTGATAGTGGCTGACAATGGGGGCTGACTGACAAGCCTTTGAAAAAGGCACTGGGACTTGTTTTTACGGCATATTCTGGCTTTTTGGGACCCTAGTCTATATGGATGCACAGCTCCCTAGGCCTGGATGTAGCAGGGAGGGCCTTGGACTTCCCACAGGGCAGGGTTCCTTACTTCTCTCAAGTAGGGTGGGAGAGGGACGAGGGGGTGTAGGGGAGCCGGAGGGGATTGGGAGGAGGAAAGGAAGTGTAAATAATTGAATAAAAAAAAAAGTTAACTTCCTATAATACCTTAAACTACTTGTTTGCAATCTCTTTGCTAATATTTATTTATCAAAAATTATTCATCTCAAATCCTGCATATAATAACATTGATTGACACATAGCCATCATTCCCACTCTCATCATCACTATGTACTTTTTTTTCTATATTAACACATTTTTTCTCTTTGCTATCACTTAATCATCCTTCAAATCAGTACCTTTTGAGAGCTACTCTTTTCCCTTAATTTGAGTCAGGTTTTTTTTTTTTTTTCTCTCTTTGCTTCTGTGGAATTACATTCCACTGTAGCTCTGATTTCCTTAGGCTTGTTTACCTCAATTTTCATACTATAGTGTTTTTCAGCTTAATTCATAGGTTTCTATTACAGCATCTTATGAAGAACAATTTAAAGTCATGTATCCTGGCATCACACTCTATATATCTTAAATTTGAATTCCAAAGCTTGTGTAACAGTCTTTTGTACATTATGGAAGACAATATTTAAAAATATGTACTCTGTAATCTATTAAAAAAAAAACTCAGTACTACCTTTTGATATAAAGAACCTTCCTTTCCTTATATGTTTGATATGAAAACTTTCTTCATTGACTCTTACGCTTTCCCTGTGCATGATTAATTAAATGCATTTGAGTAATGAACACTTTAATTAGTATAAAATTTCTATAGTTAATGGGACATTGGCTATACTAGTTAGAGTGTTTATCTTTGATAGCAATGAAAATCAGCTCAAGAATAAATGTCACTTTGCTTTTATATTTGTTTCAAGCTATTTGCAAGTAATAACATTGTGTTAAAGTTAAAGCTAAGGTAATAATTCTAAATGTTAAGATTTTAATTTTTCTATATACATAAAAACTCACAAATTTGTCAACCAAGGTTACCTTGTTGTATTGGTGGATTAGTATTTCATCTACATTTTCAATGATGAATACCTATATATTTTTATTTTTATTTTTTTACTTATTGAATTTTATATAATTTCAAAAGATATTATGCTTAATAATGTATCTGATTTTAATTAATGTTCATCAATATTTACTGATTTTTTTCAAATTTTTATTTATTTTCATTTTGAGGTAAGGAAGTTCCATATATGCTGAACTTAAGATGCTCTGACAAATTCATGAGGACCAGGATTTGTAATCCATTTAGAAGTCATCAAGTCTGGAGTGAAAACTTGTGCATTTTGTCAATCCTGTGAGAAATACTATTGTAATCATATGTGACTCTTAATTGACAATAATGATAAATGACATTTAATATAAAATGCAGTAATCATATGTAAAATAAATTATGTAATTTATAAAAATTTCAAAGGATCATAAAGACAGAATTTCATTGTTATGACATTCAATGAGAAAAGAGTATGAGAATATATGAAATTATAATCCACCATGAGAAAAAGAATAAAAGGAAAGAAAAAAAATGAAACCAGAATTTGGATGAATCTTTGTCACATTTATAGATTTTGCTATAACATAATAATTATGACAGTGACATTTCAATTCAATTTTAATTACTTTTTAAAAATAATATACTATTTATTGGGGGCCATGTGCACCTATGACACAATATCTCCACATCTCCATCTTACATATGAAATCTAGTTATTGAACTCATGGTATTAGCCTCAAAGGAAGTGACCATACCAAGTAAACAATTTTAGCAATCCAGATTTTATATAAATTATTTCATTACAACATTTAAAATAATAGCACATGTATCTTTCAATATTAATTTCTTATTCTGTCTATATTAAATATCTAATGTTTAACCACTAATTGTAATATGTTAATATGTTAGTAATTTTTTTCTAGTAATTTTTTTCTTTGTCTTTTAAGCTTACTTATTAAATGGGAAAACAGATTGTCTTTATGTTTGTGTGTGTATGTGTGTGGGGGGGGTGGGAGGGGGAGAGAGAGAGAGAGAAAGAGAGAGAGAGAGAGAGAGAGAGAGAGAGAGATTGTTTGAGTGTTTGCAGTGCCCAAGATTTCCTGATGTAGTTGAATAATGGTAGCTCGTGATGCCAGTGTTGTGAGTTGCCTGACATGGATGCTGTGCCAGAAACTCAGGACCTCTGCAAAAATAGCATGTGCTCTTAATTGTAAATCCAGCTCTTCCATACATCTTTATTATATCTTATGCATCTAATGGTCAGTTATTATAAAAATCATTATATAACAAATAATTATGTAATTCTTTTAGCTATATACTTGAAGCATAGCTATGATTAATGAGTTACATTCACTCATTTATCTTACTTAAATATATTTGAGGAATAAAAGTGAAAATTGTTTTGCAACTCTTATTCCAATATTTTTTTCTTCTAGAAGCTAATAAATGGATGCCTTAAACTATTGATGGCTACAAACTTCAATTTAAATATATCAAAACTATATCACTACTTTTTGATGCATAATAATTTACTTCCCACTTGCCTAACTTTCTCTCTCAAACTGCAGCTAAAATTCTGAACATATTTTCAGTTTATTAAGATTTAACTTCTATTTTATGTTGAATACTGCACAGAAATTGCCAATCTTTCCATATTATAATGTGTAAAATTCTATTCCAGTGATAATATTTTCCAGCTAGGGAAAATTAACTATCGGTGTTTGAAGCATATCAGAAAATTAATTTTTGATCAAAAGGTTTCTTGATGACCATGGAAGGAAATTATAGAGAAGTAGAGACTCTCAAGAGATATCTGATCTACTACCTGAAGATTCTTACTAAAGAATTCCTACTGTAAAATGTAATGAACACTATCTGGGGGCCACGTTCCTAATAATTAAACACATTATTTCTTATTTATGAATATGGATTTTTCCTACTGCTGGCATTTATTTTTCCAACCTATTTTTCTATAGTTTATTCACTTGAATGATTTTTAGCCATTGTATTACTTATTATATGTTACATGTATTGCTATGTTAAATTATTTCTTACTTTTTAATAATAGCTTTATAGATTCTTTTAATGATGTTTTATAATCTCATTAATTTTTATTCTATTATTTTCTAACATCAAGTTCTCAAATAAAGAACATGACTTTTTGCTTATAATATGTGCTGTTACTCAGGAAATAATGCTATCATCATTTTTCTGTAATAGAAGAGAAAAAAATATAAATGTTCTTTCACTGTTTTTATTCCCTTTGTCTTGATGTTTATACTTTATGTTTTCTATTATTTGTAAACATATTGTTTAAGCCTTTCTATTCTATTCTCTTTATTTATTGAGATTTTATCTATATTTTGTCAATTTTACATTTTAAATTAAACGTTTTTGAAAAAGTAATTGATTAGTTGATTTAATCCTTCAGCTACTATTTCTTGAGCAAAAGTCATTCATCTTTGCTTTGGGACATAGCAGCTGATGTGCACCAAGCACCTATTTTAACCAAGTACTGTCAAACTGCAAGAATGACACAAAGCACAGGTAGTAAGTAAATGAGCTTGCTTTCACAAACTAAACAAAATATGATATCATTTAAGAACAAGGATTGCAGGTTTTGCAATATTTGGAAAGGTAAACATGAAATATTTAAAACACATATATGTGTATGCTAAAAATTATCCAGAGACCTGAATGTTGTAACATCAGAAGGTTAGAAAATATATTTTGTAGCCTTTTCTGCATTAGAAGAAAATGAAAGGAAGAAATTAGAAGGTCTGATGAATATTACCAAAGGCATTGCCCTAAAGTAGACTACAAGTAGGGATAATGGAAATGAACCTGAATATTTTGTCAGAGAGAACATGAAAAAAAAAAAGTCCTTGTTGGTTGTAGTAAGGTTTTCGGATTTTATGCCTGAGCTGTGTGAAATTACTGCTGTGCTATGAATAGTAAAAGACCAACACCTGATTTCCATCTTCTACTTTATCTCCAACTGCTGTTCCAAATAAACTATTTCAGAAAATAAAATATAGAAGCGAGGTGATTGGATTTCTGGGGACAAACCTAGTAGAACTTGCAAATGAATAGCATACAAGAAATAAGAAAGACACTGATGTTTGTGGTTGAAAAACTTAGGTAACTGTTACAACTTAACTAGAGTGGAAAGATTCAAGGATAAACAGTATAAATAAAATAACATAGCTCTGGATATGAAAACAGTGCCAATTCCAATAAGTTTGTTTGATGTTATTTCAATAATTAGAGTTAAAATATAGCCAAAATATTTCATTTATACTTATTTAATGTGCTTAACTTTTAATTCTATATTCACTACATATCAAGAAGCAATTAGGAATGTTGCATGGTACTGAAACAAAAATACCATTGAATTAAAAGATCTGTGAATCTCTAAACATGGCCAAAGTGAAAACAGTGAATGAATTAGGAAAGACATCAGCCTAATTTTAGGTAAATGTCATCGTGGCCCCAGTGTATATAATGCCATAGACATGGACATCCAGATTTCAAATTTCAAAGTGTGTGGTGAGGGTTTTGATGTATTAGAGATTTGAACTAAGTATACCATGGTGCCTCATGAGTGACATTTCTTATTTATCTAGTATCTATCTCCCTTCAGGTAGCAAATGGAGAGAGCCATTGCAGCTTGCTCAGAAACATCATAATGAGCTTTGATATTAAGCCTCCTTCTACAGGTACTAATAATGAATACAGAGACCCATGTCCACTCAAAAAAATTGAAGAGAATAAGCATAGGTCCTTCATCCAGCCATGAAAAGGACATTTGTAGCATCTAATGAGGTTATAAGAAATAATGTGAAAATTGGTTCAGGAAGTAAGTACATCCAAAAGACAGAAGAGTCTGTAAAACTCCATTTTCTAGACTTATTACAAATATTATAATCATTACTCAAAATATCTGTTCTCACCTACATTAGGACCAGACAAGACTGGCCTTATGAATAATAAGTTAACAAACAAGGAACCCACGGGGACTCTGCACTCTACCTCTGAAATATTTCCTATTGCTAGGATTAGGGAGAGGGCAAACTAATATTTCAGTTGTATGCTGACTGCTGAGACTACCAGGATCTGTCAAATAGATCACAACTTATGATAGCCAAAGTGCCCTGGCTAATCTCATCAGATCCCTGGGTAAAGCAAACAATCGTGAGAGAGAAAGTGACTTATGAGGAGGAATGTTTGAGAGGAGAGGTGAGGAGGTAGTGCGGTCCATTTGCATTACATATGTGGGATTCGCTATAAGCTAATACAATTTTAAAATAAAACCAATAAGTATCTAAAAAGTAAAATAAATGTTGGGGTTAAAATTGTGAGACAAGGGACACTGAGCTTTAGAAACAAAGATACTTGTTGCTAGTATGAGGTAACAATATTGACAGATGTGAGAAATGACGGGGCTTCTAGTCAGTTTTTGCAGGCTCTGGGGGGTGGGCATATGGCCCAATTGCTCTTTAAGTTATTTTTGCTTTTAATTAAGATAATTGTAAATGACTAAATTACAACAGTTTCCAAAAAAGCCTCTTACTTTAGAAAAGAAACTGTAGACCTGTCCATAGTAAAGGAGTTGTTAGTAGATCCCCAGCTCTACAGTTGCTATGAGAACATGGAGCCTAGACTAACTAATGTCACCTGAGAGACCTGGAAGGTCAAATGAAGCGACACATGCCAGTGACTAAAACTGGAGGCAGAGATGGGTTCAGGAGGACTTCTAGGTCCCCTGACTTAGTGGGAATCATAAGAATAGATCATAAGGACCACTCTAGATTGGCAACAGTTTGTGAGCACTAGACTATGTTGCTCCATACTATCCCAGAGAATTAGACAGTTTAATCAGAATTCCTTCAGCTTTTCTCCACTTCTGTCGCAGAACTGTAAAAACCCCTAGAATAAAGAAGTCCCATGACTTTTTCCTCTTTTGGATATCACTGCACTCGGTTGTTAATTATTCCTTATATTTTTATAGCTTACTCCTGAAAATGTCCACAAAATTAGTCATCATTACTGGTTAAAAAGGTGCTTGGTCTCACTTCTTCATCCTGGTGAAATAGTGACTTGGTGATTATGAGTGTCTGGCATCCACGTTCTTACACCAAGCACAACTAGGCCATTAAAACTCTGTCATACTCAAACGTTCTATATGCTTATCATGAAGTGATTGAAACCTAATCAAAACGTTTTATGACGGCACAGATGGAAAACTTCATGGAAAACTAACATAGTTTTGTCAGTCGCTGATTTAAGTATTAGTGATCTATGTCTCCAACATCTACCTTCCTCATCCAATACACAGAATGAAATGTTCTTTGCATGGGTCGAGCATGAAGAACAGACATTTCTGGAAAATGGGGTACCACACATCAGAATTTGGTTTCCCTGGAATAAGGGCAGATTTGGTAGTATTCCTAAGGTCTGTAGAATAAATTCTCAGAGTTTGCAGAATATCAGTTAGCATATTTTATAACTACTTTGAATTTTTTAAAAAGCTAAAGTATTTTCAGTTTGCATTTGTCTATCACTACATTTTTGGTATTTTTTTTATAAAAGAGTAATATTTTTCATTATCTTTTCAAAAAATTCAATGTCCTTAAGAAAGTAATGGATGACCTTTGTATTTCACTCTTGTCTTTTGTCACATTGGAAGATTCTTGTTTGTAAAAATGCAGTATCCTATCATACTCTTAAACTGCAGGAATTAGATTTCCCTTTTTGTATTTTGAAGTAAAATGTTGTATCAGTTTTTAAAGAAAAGAGACAGCAATTGTTGTTAAGTTTTAGTACACATATTCATATATATGCAAATACACACATACTCACATATATGTATATATATATATACACTCATGTGCAAAACGCTATTGATATCGTCAAATGATGAGACACTGTAAGAGATGAAAGTTCAAAGAATCACATTTATTATATTCAGGGTCATTGCATATTACCTGCCTCAATATTGAAAAAGGTACAACATGTCAGAAATCTTGGGTGACTTATGGAGCGGTAAGTACTCTGGTAAATGGGAGTACTTTTTGGTGCTTGTAGATACAAACAAGATTGTTTCACAATGCCTCATGTGGGACAGTATGGTGAGAAAAAGAAACAATACTAGTTATGAAACTAGTACGTTAATGGGAAACACAAACATTAGAATATAATTGTAGACATGTAAATGCAAACTCTAAAGTATCATAAAAGAAAACTATAGGATATTAAGGGTTTAATTTAGTTCTCAAACATTTCTTACAGAGTTTACTCTTCAGTTTTTTTTTTCCATTTCATCTCTTACACACTCAATGTCCTCGTACTAAAAACACCTTTCTGTTAACTGTTAAGCCAGACTTTCTACTGATTCCGTTAGATTTGCTGAGGGGATATGATTTATACTTTTCTTGTTGTAACTCACTGAGGACATTGATTGTGTTTAGTTTCAATATTAGTCCCATGTCTAATACATACCTTAGAGTCACTACGTCGGGACATTGTCATCTTCATGGAATTTGTTGTATGTAGATACAGGTCATGAGTAAGAGAAACAGAAAATTTTAATGATATTTATAATTCTCTTTGGAATGTCATATCTTACTTAAACAATAAAACAGTTGTTTCATCTAACTCTCTTTAATATATATACTGTATTACCTTTATGATTCTCAAATGTCAGTGATCCAAATGTTCTATAATTTGCCAGGGCTAGATACAATGCCTACCTCTACTGAATATCTATTATGAACAAATAAAGACAGAGAATTTTATTATGGTCTAAACTTTTAAAGTCAGTGAGAAACAGAGACATTATTTAAATGAAAGACTGCCTAACTTTGAAGTCAGCCACTTTTTTTACTCAGTCTTACATTCATTCTTGGAAAATAGCTAAAAAGTAAGACCTGAAATTGCCTTTGGATCAATTGTGTTCTTGGTTGTAATTCAGAAAAACTCAAAGTTCTTTGTGTCTTGAATAGAAAGACCAGCAGGCATGTTTTTCTCTTGAATCGACATTCAGCTCCTAGGTGTGCATGGTGCCTTGTCCAAATCTAAAGCACTTGGGGTGTGTTAGTTGACAGGTGATTTCAAACTAAATAAATGCTACCGTTTGCAAGGTAAAAGATTATTTGATACTAAGCCAGTTCTTCTTCATAGTTTACTTTCTCATTAAAGCATTCTCTAAGATCTCAAATGTCATCTAATAACATAAAACATAACATTTTAATATGAATTTTGCTTACTGGTGACTGAATGCATTATTGTATTTCATTTCAATATGGGGCTTTATGGCAATAAAAATCTATTTTCAACCAATAAATGAGCAAGGATATTTTGTCAAAAGGCAATTGAATACATTTTGAGCAACAAGGCCATTTAGAAAATAAAGTGTTTTTTAAAAGATATTCTTTCCATCTAAGGAAGTTGAACATCACTTCCAAACTACCTGCTTCATTGTAAAATGAATTTAGATGAAGAGGTTTTTACAGTGTGACTAAACCTTCATATAGGTTTCTTCATCAGTAAAAGGAAATTTTCCATAATTGGCTGAAGATGTGACTTGCATGTTGAATTTCTAAACAATACTCTTTTGAAGATATAGAAATGATTTTTTTTGCTCAAGGATTCAGAGTTTTAAAACTGTAAAAAATAAAATATTATTTCTAGAATAAAAGAAGATATAGGTTTAACCCCTAAAAAATCACATTTTGTATTACTTTTTGTTTTAAAATTAACTACAAAGATTTTAGTGGCCCAAACAATATAAAATTAATATGATAATGTAAATGAGAAGAGTGCCTTTGTCAGATTTCTGAGACAGTTACTGGTGTGCCATGTTAAGTGTGACCTGCAAGGACCTATATACATATAGCTCCTTGTAATCCACCTTTATTATTGACATTTGATCCACCAGCAAAAATAAGTAGAAAATCTTATTTAGTTTCACAGCAAAGATGAAATAATCCAATCTCACTTGATGCTGTTTCAAAACCTTTGGTAGATAGACCATAATAATGGAAGGTCAGTGTAAACAAAAACCGTTCAACATATGACTGATGGAACCCAAGGAGAGGGGGATCTTGGAGAAACTAAATATTTGCTTCAAAGATAAAGTTGATAAGGATGTATTTCTCCCACTTAGCCCCCCCCCTTCTAAAAGTTTATCCAGCTATGAACTCATTTTTGTGTTTGATACTGATTTTGTTTTCAGTCATAGGGCACAATCTTCTCCCAATGCTGTCATCGGATGGGGCATGTCTTTCAAACCCTGACTCATTCATTTCATCTTTTAAGAGATTTTCTTAAAGAGTTGGAGGAGACCTCAAGGCCTTGAGAATATTAGGCATTGACTCTACGGCCTATTTATATCAATATCCTTTAAAGGCATAATCTTTTGAGGATAAAATTCTATCCCAAACAGGACAAGTCACAAGTTGCTATTGGTGTGACTCATCACTGGAAGAGTGATATAAAATCCTAACACTCATAACACAAACACAGAAAACAAGGTGTTTATTTTAATTATTATCAAATATTTCCCAAATTTTATGAGAAATATGGAAAATGGGATATTTGTAATCAAAGGCTTTATTATTTTTGAAATAGAGCATTAAATATTGTAGTTTGGCCTAGCCCCTGTGGTTTCATATAGTCTGAAAATGTCTGTCAAGTTCCTACTAACTATTAAGAATATTTATTTAAAAGTCAGATCTGCTTTGCCTTTGTATATTGCTTGGACTTTTTTCTTTTGCAGTTTTCAATATTCTGTTTTCTTTCTGTACATTTCAGTCATAATTGGCTGAACATAGGACTTGGATATTGAATTTCTAAACAATACTCTTTTGAAGATATAGAAGTAATTTTTTCTGAATTGATTATTAGGTGCCTAGGGGAATTTCTTTTCTGGTCCAGGCTATTTGTGTTCAGAATGCTTCTTGTACCTTGATAGGCAACTCCTTATTTAGGTTAAGACATTTTATATTCAATTATTATGTTTCAAATATTTTCTGTGCCTTTCACATGGCTTTCTTGTCTGTCCTATAGTCTTGTTATGCTTGAATTTGGTGCTTTAAAGTATTCCAGATTTTGTGGCTATTTTGTGCCCACAATTGTTTAGTTAACATTTTCTTTAAACAAGGCATCTCTTTTTTCTCTGTTGTGTCTTCAGTGATGGAGATTCTCTCTTCCATCTTTTGTATTGAGGTTAGCTTCTGAGGTTCCTATTCAAGTTCCAAAAATTTTCCATTTCTGTACCTCTCTTACTTTGGGTTTTCTTCCTCTAATTTAGGTCTTGAACTGTCTTACTTGTTTTTTTTCCACTCTTTTTGTGTGTATTTTCACAGATTTTTGAAAGGGATCTATTTGTTTCCTCTTTAATGATGTATCTCATACCCATAAAGGCTATTTTATGCTCTTTGTCTTATGCTTCAGCTATATTGAAATTCTCAGACCCTACTGGAGTGGTATCACTCGTTTCTAATGGAGACATTTTGTCACAGGTTGTGATAGATTTGTTTTTACACTAGTACTTGTACTTGGTACCTGCATATGTGAAGATTGTAAAAGTTTTCTTTTTTTTTTTTTATTTTTGAGACAGAGTTTTTCTGTTTGTTCTGGTTATCCTGCAATTCTCTCTGTAGACTAGGGTGGCTTCTAACTCAGAAATTCACAGGCTTCTGCTTCCACAGTGCTGGGATTAAAGGCCTGTTTGACCACAACTCATCTGGGAAGATTGTAATTCTAAGTGCTAATATCTGGTTATGTGTTTTTTGCCAAGGTGATTGTTCCTTGCTTTCTGTTGCCCTCTTTTTTTTTTTTTTTTTTTTTTTTGTTTTATATGATGTTGAGGTGATTATGCGCTATCTGATAGGGAATTATTCTGGTATCCCACTATGTATAGTCACTGGTGATTACTGCTAAAATGTATTTCTAGGTAATGGGGACTGATGCTTAGGAATGGGAAGAACTCCATAAGTTAGAGGAAAGAACCATATTCCATGGAGACACGCTTAGTTCCCTGGTTATGGGACCAGAGAATGAAGATAGACAGATAGTCTGCTAAAGAAATGGGGATGAGCATGAAGCGTTAGATATGGAGGAGAGGAGCACAAGTGGAAACCTCAGGCTTATCTACTTGATTTCCTGGCCTCCTTGCTTCTCTGCCAGGTTTGGCTAGTGGCTTCACAGGACATATCTGTTGGAGTTGAGAATTGTTATAACAGGGTGAGTGTAAAGGCTGTTTGACAGAATCTTCCTGGTCCACTAAAGATATGGCAGAGAGGAGAAGAAGGCATCAGCAGGTGGTCTACTACAGAGTACTAAGGAGCTGGGTAGAGTCCGGGATTGTATCTAGAAGATAGGGGTGAGTTAGGCTTTCTGCTTCTCAGATTTTAATCACCTGCAGTTTCGCAGAGTGTGTCTGGTGGGGTTGGAAGCTAATACATAAAGTTAAGAGCTAATATATAAAGCTAATATATCAAGTTAAGTAGGGGAAAGGAAGATTGAACGGAAAGATGAATGAGATCTATGGCAATAGGGGAATTGCGAGGGGGTAGCCTGCACCAGGTGGGCGGCTGCCGAGTTGGGAATGAGACTGGAGGACTTGATTTGGCAAAGCAACATGATAGGAGGAAATCTACATGTAGCTAGGCTACCTTCTTTCTAGGGATAGAGTAAAAACCTCTATTTCGTAGATATTAAAATAACAAATTTTTCTTAAACTTCTGGTTTTGAAATTTAATCCTTTTCAAAATTTTTGTAGTTTTAATTGCTGTGCATGAAGTTATAGAACTTCTAAATTTTGATAGAATCATTTATTATAAAGCAAGATATTCTGAGAGAGTTCATTCAATTTTGAGTATTTAATAATAAAGTAAATAATTCTGTGCTATCAGAACACAGACAATACTATGTGAATCTAATGCTTTTTCTCTTGAAATTTAGAATCCAGTACAGAAAAATTAGAACACAGTTAAAATTAATACTTACATAATTTTGTTATAAAATTATAAAATTGACTGCTATACAGTAACAATGTTTTTAGGAATAACAGACTTTCTGGTAACGTTTTAATTTAAGATTTATATATAGAGAGAACATTAAACAAAAATGACAGCATTTGCTAATTTTTGTTTTCTTGATCATAGCCATTTCCTCTGGGATGAGAAGACATCTGAAAGTACTCTTAAATGCATCCCCCGTATGGATTATGGAGATGAAAAAATAATTATTGTCTATTTTACTTACCTTTTATTTGAGATGGAAGTCACAAAATAATCCCACAGCAGTTCAGAATTATTAATAATAAAAGGGTTATTTATTTAAGGGAAAACATACAGATCACTGTCCTAGATAAGAGTCCTCTGGGCAAACAGAAACAGAGTCTAGCTGCCTGAAGCAGGAGCCAGAAGCAAAAGAGTGAGCACACATTTTATAGCTGCTTTGTACAGTATCAGAGACCATGCGGAAGAGGGCTGGTATCTTAAAGGCTATTGGCTGAGGGAGTACAATGTGCTCCCACAGCATTTTTTGATGAAATTGTTTGATGATTCAACCCATGTATATAACAAATTATGAATACGCTCAATATCTCTTCCCATCTTTCTCCCCACCGCACTAAAAATTCCACTCCCACATTCACATCCTTTTGTTTTAGTTTGTGACCCAACTGTTTTACCGAAAGTAGTCTGTAGGACATCAGGCTTGGAGCTGAAGCCTTGGGCTTTGAATTGCATATAAAACTGAATACACTGACTGCTTTTCTACTCATAAATCTTCAGTAGCCAATGTTTCAAGAGGGAGAGTTAGGGTCGCATATCCATCCTTGAGTTATAACTAGCTATTGACAGGGCCCGTATTGTGTTCACTATGTTTCTTCTTTCAAATGCATTAGTCCATTCACTGACTAGAAAGTTTATGTTGTGAAGGGGTTACTTGGTGTTCTCTTCTCTAGGGAGACTATTACTCCAGGTCTCACCGTTTCTTAATTGACTGTAGTTTTTAATGCTGTAATACAGAGAGTGTTGCATGTTCTTTCCAGTCTCAGTTTGTTCACCACATTGGATTACTTCATGAGGCATTAATCTATAAGTTAAATAAAACACTACTTGCAAATTAACATCTGGCAATCTTTGCATCTTTATATTGTTTACTGAAGTTCAGTTTAGTTTCAATGTTGAGAAAACCCAAACATTCAGTTTATCACACTATGCTATGTTTCTCTATTCAAATGCCTTGCTATACAGATGAATAGGAAATTATATTTTTTTACTTATTTTTATTTTTATATTTTATTCATTTTTATATTATGGGTATGAGTGTTTGTCTGATTATATCTGTGTACCTAATGCATTTAGTTCCTGAGTTGGGAAGAAGAAGGTAACAGATCCCATGTGACTGGAGTCACAGAGAGTTATGAGCTGTCAAATGGGTTTATGGAATTGAAGCTGAGGCTTTAAAATAACAAGCAGTGCTCTAAACTACTGACGCATGTCTTCAGGCCCTATCAAATTCCTGTTTTGGGCGGCAACTTCAAATCATATTCTGTCACTTTGACCTCAGTTTTGCTATCCTGAACTTTCGTAGCTATAATCTCCAACCTTGTGGCTATTCAGATTAATATATACTCTTAGAAGGGCCTATGCTATATACTATTTAATATATCTTATATACTGCCTTTTCTCTTTCTTTCCCATATCTCCATATTTGCCTTTTTATAAGTTACATTTTTTCAAACTTGCATCAAAATGGCTCATGCATCTTTTTTTTTGTTGAGCTTGAGATTATTTTTAAACATAGCATGCAAATAATATTGTTAAAGTTGCTTTTCTTCCCTTTATTAACCAAGGAAGGCTTTGCTATTGTCATCGATTAAATGTAATCTTAGCCTGGAGGTTCAAAATGCTGAAAAGTTGCCTTAACGTAAGTGTTAATGGTAATTGGATTTCCTCACAATATAATTGTTAATAGAAGTTCATTTTTTCAGAATTGTCTGTTGTTGGCAATTCAATTAATTACTAAAGATTCAATACACCAAACAGTATATAGTGACAATTAACTTACTAAAGACCTTATTAATTAGAATTTTGGTTAATAAACCTTATATAAATGCAAAACTCATATTTTAAACAGAGAAATAAAAAAACTTTATATTGATTTTAGCTTTTTATATATGTATAAGAAAAAAGAATGATGTTTTATTTATTTATAATACAACAAAAATGTGTTTCTCTATAAAACTTACTATGTGAGAAATGAAAGCAGAATTCAACAATCTTTATTCTATCTTCTTTGCATTAAGATGATTTGGTCCTCATGAAATTGAAAATATTCTGTAAGACTAAGGACACAGTCAATAAGACAAAATATCATACTACAGGATCAAAAAAATCTTCACCAACCCCACATCTGACAGGAGACTGATCTCAAAAATATGTAAAGAACATAAGAAAATCGACAAACACACACACACACACACACACACACACACACAGATAAATGATCTAATTGAAAAATGTGGTACCGATCTAGACATAATTCTGAATAGCTGTATCTTAAATAGTGAATTCTGTCCTATTTCAAAAATTCCATTGTGTATCACAGTCCCAGTAATGTTTAAATATCCAAAATTCAAAAATCTCTTCTGAGACTCATGGCAATCTCTTAACTGTAATCCCCTGTCAAATAAAAACCAAAAAGCAGATCAGATGCCTCCAATATACAATGGCACAGAATGTATATTGCCAACTCAAAAGTAAGGAAAGCAAGCACAAAGAACTGCTGGACAAGATTGAAAACCAGCTGGGTAAACCTTCAACACTCTATCTACATGTCAAAGATCAAAGCTCTCTTCAGATAAGCAGTTTCTTTCAGTTTTGTTGACTGCAAAATAATTCTCTCTCCTGGGCTGATTCCACAGCTGGTAGGCAACTTTCTTTGGCAGTTGTCCCATGACTCTGGCCTCACCAGCATCTTGGAATATGAAGAAAACTCAGGCCTCACCTTCACAGCTTTCAAGCAGTGATACCTCAGACACTAGCCTCGACTCAGTGGTTTTCTATTCACAGAGGTATTTTCCATGTCACTTTTCTTGTACCTTTTTTTTTCTTTTTTTTTTAATTTATTTATTTATTAAAGATTTCTATCTCTTCCCAGCCACCACCTCCCATTTCCCTCCCCCTCCCCTAATTAAGTCCCCCCCCCCGAAGCCGGAAAAGCAATCAGGGTTCCCTGTCCTGTGGGAAGTCCAAGGAACCCCCCACCTCCATCCAGGTCTGGTGAGTTGAGCATCCAAACTGCCTAGGCTCCCACAAAGCCAGTACGTGCAGTAGGATCAGAGACCCATTGCCATTGTTCTTGAGTTCTCAGTAGTCCTCATTGTCCATTATATTCAGAGAGTCCGGTTTTATCCCAGGCTTTTCCAGACCCAGGCCAGCTGGTCTTGGTGAGTTCCCAGTAGAACATCCCCATTATCTAAGTGTGTGGGTGCACCCCTCATGGTCCTGAGTTCCTTGCTCGTGCTCTCTCTCCTTCTGCTCCTGATTTGGACCTTGAGAATTCAGTCCTGTGCTCCAATGTGGGTCTCTGTCTCTGTCTCCTTTCATCGCTTGCTGAAGGTTAATATTCAGGAGGGTGCCTATATGTTTTTCTTTGGGTTCTCCTTATTTAGCTTCTCTAGGATCACTAATTATAGGCTCAATGTCCTTGGTTTATGGCTAGAAAACAAATATGAGTGAGTACATCCCATGTTCCTCTTTTTGGGTCTGGCTTACCTCACTCAGGATAGTGTTTTCTATTTCCATCCATTTGTATGCAAAATTCAAGAAATCCTTGTTTCTTACTGCTGAGTAATACTCTAATATGTATATATTCCATACTTTCTTCATCCATTCTTCCATTGAAGGGCATCTAGGTTGTTTCCAGGTTCTGGCTATGACAAACAATGCTGCTATGAACATAGTAGAGCATATACTTTTGTTGTATGATAAGGCCTCTCTTGGGTATATTCCCAAGAGTGGTATTGCGGGGTCCAAGGGTAAGTTGATTCCGAATTTCCTGAGAAACCGCCACACTTCTTTCCAAAGTGGTTGCACAAGTTTGCATTCCCACCAGCAATGGATGAGGGTACCCCTTTCTCCACAACCTCTCCAACAAAGGCTATCATTGGTGTTTTTGATTTTCGCCATTCTGACAGGTGAAAGATGGTATCTTAAAGTTGTCTTGATTTGCATTTCCCTAATCACTAAGGAAGTTGAGCATGACCTTAAGTGTCTTTTGGCCATTTGAAGTTCTTCTGTTGAGAATTCTCTGTTCAGTTCAATGCCCCATTTTATAATTGGGTTGGTTAGCCTTTTACAGTCTAGTTTCTTGAGTTCTTTATATATTTTGGAGATCAGACCTTTGTCAGTTGCGGGGTTGGTGAAGATCTTCTCCCAGTTAGTGGGTTGCCTTTGTGTCTTAGCGACAGTGTCCTTTGCTTTACAGAAGCTTCTCAGTCTCAGGAGGTCCCATTTATTCAATGAGGCCCTTAATGTCTGTGCTGCTGGGGTTATATGTAGGAAGTGTTCTCCTGTGCCCATGTGTTGTAGAGTACTTCCCACTTTCTCTTCTATCAGGTTCAGTGTGTTCAGACTGATATTGAGGTCTTTAATCCATTTGGACTTGAGTTTTGTGCATGGTGATAGATATGAATATCGACGCAAAAATTCTCAATAAAATACTGGCAAACCGAATCCAAGAACACATTAGAAAAATTATCCATTATGATCAAGTAGGCTTCATCCCAG
Organism: Microtus oregoni; assembly: GCF_018167655.1. Classification (NCBI taxonomy): domain Eukaryota; kingdom Metazoa; phylum Chordata; class Mammalia; order Rodentia; family Cricetidae; genus Microtus; species Microtus oregoni. The sequence goes on from NW_024543060.1 coordinate 25,831,477, forward strand.
AGATGCAGGGCTGGTTCAACATACGCAAATCTATCAATGTAATCCAGCATATAAATCAACTGAAAGAAAAAAACCATATGATCATTTCATTAGATGCTGAAAAAGCATTTGACAAAATTCAACACCCCTTTATGATAAAAGTCTTGGAGAGATTAGGGATACAAGGGTCATACCTAAATATAATAAAAGCTATTTACAGCAAGCCGTCAGCTAACATTAAATTAAATGGAGAAAAACTCAAAGCCATCCCACTAAAATCAGGAACACGACAAGGATGTCCACTCTCTCCATACCTCTTCAATATAGTGCTTGAAGTTCTAGCAATAGCAATAAGACAACATAAAGGGAGCAAGGGGATTCGTATCGGAAAAGAAGTTAAGCTCTCATTATTTGCAGATGATATGATAGTATACATAAGCGACCCCAAAAACTCTACCAAAGAACTCCTACAGCTGATAAACACCTTTAGTAATGTGGCAGGATACAAGATCAACTCCAAAAAATCAGTGGCCTTCCTATACACTAAGGATAAGGAAACAGAGAGGGAAATTAGAGAAGCATCACCTTTCACGATAGCCACAAATAGCATAAAATATCTTGGGGTAACTCTGACCATGGATGTGAAAGATCTATTTGACAAGAACTTTAAGTCTTTGAAGAAAGAAATTGAAGACGACACCAGAAAATGGAAAGATCTTCCTTGCTCCTGGATTGGGAGGATCAACATAGTAAAAATGGCAATTCTACCAAAAGCAATCTATAGATTCAATGCAATCCCCATCAAAATCCCATCAAAATTCTTCACAGATCTGGAGAAGACAATAATCAACTTTATATGGAAACACAAAAAACCCAGGATAGCCAAAACAGTCTTATATAATAAAGGAACTTCTGGAGGCATTACCATCCCTGACTTCAAACTCTACTACAGAGCTACAGTATTGAAAACAGCTTGGTATTGGCATAAAAACAGAGAAGTCGACCAATGGAATCGAATAGAAGACCCTGACATTAACCCACAAACCTATGAACACCTGATTTTCGATAAAGGAGCTAAAAGTATACAATGGAAAAAAGAGAGCATCTTCAACAAATTGTGCTGGCAAAACTGGATGTCAACCTGTAGAAGAATGAAAATAGATCCATATCTTTCTTGTACCTTTGACTCTAAAGCCAGAACCTGTGATGGGAGCTGTCAAGTCCTATGGTTTCCTGGTGCTGGAACATGGCTCTATCATTCAATTTCAACAGCTTTCTCCTTTCTAAGGTTCCCTTTACTGCCTAAACTTGTCTGTTTTAGAACTTGCTGTATATCAGCTTCAGCTCAGACATAGAGATCTGCTTAGCTCAGCCTCCCACGTCAGGAATGAAAAAAAGTGTGCCACGAACTTCAGATAGAAACTTTTCTTTAATTCCTTTTCACAAGATGGAAACTGGCCTGGGTGAGTTCTTGACCTGAAAGAACCACTCTTTTTATAACACCTAGGATCAGGATTTTCTTTACATTTTCATCTCTTTGAACAACAGATTTAGCTCTATTCCTATTCCTCATTCTCTTTTTCTCCTCAAATTGTGTATATTGTATTTAGCCTTGCTTAGCTTGCTCTTTTTCATTATAGATCTGCAAAAGAGTTATCAAAAATAATAACAGTTTCAGGATCTTTTTGAAAAGATACATTCTTTTGCAAATGAAAACTATGTGCCATAAATCTCTGCTACATCTAAATGTTTACCATACTTCCATGTTTATTTTCTTCTTGTATACCCTCATAATCTGAAATAATCTTGATAAATTGTTCTACGTGTAAGAACAGTTACGCCATTCATTACAACCCTCATAATAGTAGAAATCTTGCCTATATGAATTACCTCAAGATAGAAAGATGCAAAAGTAACCACTTCAGTGCCAAGGGATCTTGACATGTGACTAAGCTAAATTATAAAAATGCAACAGCACAATTTTTAATATGACATGCACATAAACTAAACTGACTATGAATTCTTTGGATTATCACTCTGACAAATTTAGACTTCATTATTTATTCAACAGGGAAGAGGTTTGTCTTTTGCTTTAAATTGTAGCAATAGTGACAACAAACCTGTTTGAAAAATTTACCCAACTTCAATTCCCAAGGCTTGTGGAATCCAATTACTGAGTGTTAACCATGGCATGTAAGCTTATTTCAAAGAACATGTAGGGTAATGAGGATTTGGTTATCTATAAATATGCTATATTTTAATTACATAGACAAATAATGAAAAATACTTTTAAACATAAAATTGTTTTCCTGTTCTCTGTGAGGTATCATTTTTAAAATCACTTTTGTATTTTGTCTATTCAGAGGTTCTATTGTGTTTTTGCCTCACAGACATAAAATGCAATTTGGCCTTTACTCTAGGGATTCATAATAGATGTTTGTAATAAAGCAATTCAACCATAAAATACACCCGCTAAAAGGTTGGTTAAATGACTATTGTATAAGCTTCCTGACTTTTCTTTTAAAGTTATCATAACATTTTCAACTTTAACAACACAATTACCATTAGGCAATTACTTAGGAAATCTTCTATTTTTTAAGAAATAAAGTTATTCTGTTGAGAAACCAGGGAAAAGATATTTCACACACACATTCTAGATAAACACTTAAAATAATAATGTTTAAAAAGAGAAAGTGTTAATGTTATGGTTTAAAATAATAAAATGTAAAAGAATGAAAAAAAAAAGATTTACACGCTGCTTCTTTTTCCCAGATGAAGTAGTTTTGTTGTACTTTCTATAAATAGAATGAGCAATATTGAAGATGTTGATTTATCAATTGTTGTGCCCAAGATGAGAGACTCCTCAGAGAGACCACCGGAATCTAGTCAAGTACAGAATGCAAAAGCAAGGTTCAAATCTTTCCAGCTAGCTGGAAGTTTCCACCGCATGTGATACAGTGCAGTAGAGAGAGCTCCCATTCCTCATTTGTGGATGACATATATAGGCTAAAACCGCAAGCCAGGTTTACTTAGGGTTAAGGGGGTTGGTTTTGCTGAGTACAAGATATGGACTACTTCTGCCTCTGTGCATGCCCTCTGCCCAAGCAGTTATTTCTGCTCCGGATTAGATCACAATGTTAGGTGTTGACAGGGGAATAGCTGCTAGGGACAGTTGGTCTGGTTTGCAAAGTTCCTGTTTCTAGCTAACTCTTGATGCTGCAAGAGCTCAAAGCCAGTGTATTAACCAGTTCCTGACCCAGCAAAGCTTTTTAAAAATTTTTATGTCCTTACACAGTGATAAATGATAGCATAATAGAAAGTTGAAGAAGAGTAAAGAAACAGGCAGATATTATGCATAAATAAATATTATCAAATATTAATGAAATCACAAATTGTCTTCATCCTAATGTTCTGTTTTAAACACTGTTGACATCAACACCAAATAGTGAAATTAATGAATGACATTGGTAAAAACATTCAATTCACATAAATGTAAATATAAATGCATACCTTTATCACAAAGTGTTAGAATTTAAGACCTAGGTGGTCATCATGTGTGAGAAACATGCCTTCTACAACGTTCTTTACAAAGACTCAAATACAAAAATATCAATTTAATAAAAAGTTAGAATATAAAGCAGGGAAAACACAGAAAAAATATTGCTCAAATACATAATTTAAATTATACAAAACAACATCATGTATTACATAATACAAATATTGCCTGATAGTATAAAGTGTGATTTGTCCCTTCATTAACTTCAATAACATATTAATGTATTTTGCTGAAGTTGAAGATATTTACTTTAAATATTTTCTTGTTTCAACAGACTACTTTAACTTCTCAATCTCATCAAACTAATAGTAAACAAAGTGCCTAAAACACAATACTTGGTGTTGATATTGTGGGGCATTTCTGAATACCATCCTAAGTACAGTAAACACTTAGACTTGAATATATGGTCAGTAATATTTAAAATAGTCACTAGAAGATGTCATTGTTTATTCTCAATAAAATGCATTTAGTATGAGTTTACAAAGTGTCTTTTCAAGACAAAAACTTGTGGGCATATGTTTATAAAAGGAATTAGTATTACTGGAAAATATTATTTTTAACATTTTTCTTTTGGGGGTGAGGAGGTTGAGACAGGGTTTCCTAGTAATTTTGGAACCTATACTGGAACTTTTTCTGTAGATCAGACTGGCCTCAAACTCACAGAAATCGGCCTGTCTCTGCCTCCCAAGTAATGGAATTAAAGGCATGCACCACCACTACTGTTTTTAGCAATCTTGATTGTTTCAGATGATCATAAAAGGAATCAATGAAACTCAGAGCATATGCATTAGGGAAGAACAGAGTAATGGGCCTGTTTTACTACACTGATGTCCTCCAGTCACCTCCACACCAAGAGATACTGAGGGATAAGTGAATAAAGTAAATACAGTGTAAATAAAAATCCCCTTTAAATGTTCCCTATGCTCTGTGCAGACTTTCACTCATATCTCAGTGAGTGATGTCTTTGTATGTGGTATTCCAATTGTCAAATAATGATTAAAACTTTAATTCCAGAAATGATATCAAAATAAGAGCAGTCATCAAGTAGTTCTCAAAATCTTCTTTATGAATATCACCGTAAGTACCTCGAATAAACACAAAATTATTATAAATATACGTATTTCAGCAATGTTAATGGTTTTCAAAGCTGATGATAATGGAAATTCTTTCATATACTTAATAGGAAATTTGTTTTCTGTCTCAAAGGAGGAGGTTGAAAATCATTTTAAAGAAAAGGTTCTCTCTGTATATAATGCAAGCTGATTTGTTGTTGTTGTTTACAGAACAAAATCTATTGAGATCTTCTCTTTTTTATTGTAAAAAATGAATAACTAACTCAACTAAAATATGTACATAATTATTTTGTGTTATATGGAAAGGTACAAAATAAAAATTCTGACTCAGTTTTCTTAGGAAAAAAAAAAACCAAGCAAAATTAGCCAAAGCAAACGAACAAAAACATAAATTGAAACAGATATATACAGAAATTCACTTGTATTGACTTGAAGAAATTTAATAAGCATCACTTTTTTCATAAGGGGATTCAAGTATGGGAAATATACATTTTCTGATAAAAATGGACTTTTTTTCATATGATATTTCCTCACTATGGTGATGCCACCTTCAAATCTTTCAGAGACTCCCCAACTCCCCTTCCAGTCAGATTCGTGTCCTTTCCTCCTTCCTCTAATAGATAATAAATGGTCATCTAAAAAATAAAACTAAGGAAAACTGAATAGGAAAAAAAAATGAGCAGAAAAACAAATGGCCAAAAGAAAAGCACAAGAAACACAGTTAGATATGGAAACACACAAATTTCACAGAAATCCCCTGAAAATACAAAATTGGAAAGCATAATATATAAACAAAAGACCTTAATGGTAAATGCCAAAAGTATGAGACACATCCTCTCACGGTAAGCAGTGTGGAAGAGTTTGTAGCTGGATTGATGTTTACCTTTCTTTTTAGTACACCACACTGGATCTTTCAACACAATGAACTCTAAATCGTAGGGTTGAAGGATCTAGGAAGGCACCAGTTTTACATCTCTACATTCAATTAGTTGTGAAGGTGTTGTCTTCAGTAATAGGGTCTTACCATTAGGTTGTTGATAGATTGGTAATTGCCTGAGTAGTTTGGAGTCTTCCATGTTTACCCTCTGGCCAACAAATTGATTAAATGTTACCCTTTCCCTAAACTGTATGCTTCATATGGTGATGATAGATACCTAATTGGGGTTCTGTCTCCACTGTTATTTAGTGACTTTATTTAGCTTACCTCCATGTAGATTCATATTTTAGGAATGCTCTACTGTATTAGATTTCCACATGCCTCTTCAAATGACCATTAGAATTTGGTTGTCTCTTCCCATTGTGCCATATTCCCTCCCTTGTCCATTTTTTCCTTCTCCGTCCCATTTCACCTCTGCTGACATACGTCCATAAATATTTTATTTTCTCCTGTTAAGGTGATTCAATCACCCTTTGGTATGCTATTAAAATTATGTTATAGTTATGCCTTAAGGGAAAATAAATTTATGTTATAGCAAAAAATAAAACCTCTACCTAAAATTTCAGTAATTATACTGTAGTAAAGACCACACAACGAACAAGATTACAATGTCTGTTCTAAAGCTATCTCAGATTCTGCTAAGATAATACACTGAGAGCTGATTAGTGTAGAAAGTCATCATACACCTTTTTAGAAGTTGAGATAATGGTTATTCTTTCTCTTTTTAGTCAATTTTCTAATTACCACCAGAGAAAATTATTTGAATCTCAGTAGGAATTACGTGCAAACAGTAATCAGATGGATTATATTTACCTGCTATTGTATGAGTTAAGCATTGCCACAAATTGTTGTATTCCTTGAATTATCCTGAACACATTTCTGGAGGAGTCAATATTGAGATAGCCGCAGCACATTAAAATGTATGATATTGAAGGTGTACAGTAGATGGAATCGTACTTTTAATTATTTATTAAGTTTTTTTAGAAAAGTCAGAAAGAAAAAGGGGAAAAAGAAATAGGGAAAATAGAAACAAAATATAGTATTCAGTCAAGTAAAGCTTAAAGATTCGTTAACATTTCAAATTAGCATATAGTACAAACATGCTATTGATTGCATCAAAACAGTTAGGAAGATTAATCAAAACTTGTTCACAGTTTTCTAGAGGTTTTAATTCACAGAAGTGCTGTATAGAAGAGAGAGTTGATCCATCTTATGACATAAGGTATAAATAAGAAGAAATAGGTTTAAAGATCCCAAGTACTTTTTCAAGCTTATTCCTGAAATGATGTAACTTCCTTTCACTGGATTCTACTTCCTAAAAATCCCACCAGTAACAACAGAGTCAGCATTAAAAATGTTTGCATATCAGCTTTTCAAGGAAACACAAAATCCAAATTATAAGAATACCAGAAAAATAGCCACAAAAAGAACAAAAAAAACCGATTGCAGATACTGGGAAATGGCTAAAAGTAGCCTGAATATTAAATGATTCAGTAAACTATACAGAGATTAAGCTTTCATATTGGCTCACTATAAATAGTCTTATTCAAAGACATAATGAATCCCACTCAAATTCAAAGAGAGCTATAGAAATTACATCTGTTACTGAGCGTATTGGTTGTGGACACTTTTAATATGCCAAAAGTTAAAATATAATATTCATATTCAATTGGTATTGAGTCCAGAATGTCTTTGTTCAGAAATTGATGAATAAACTAAAATAAGATAATATCATTTTTAGACATGGAAGAGTGTATGTTGGACAAAAGTAAATAAGTAGATATTCATTCTGCTGTTAAAACCATGTATAATCCAGAAAAGCCTTAATTTGAATATATGTAAACTTAGAGTAAATAAGGTGTAATTACTCTGAAAAAATTAAAAGAGTCCTATTAAAGTACTGGCTTTGTAGGATCCTAGGCAGTTTGGATGTTCACCTTACTAGACCTGGAAGGAGGTGGGAGGTCCTTGGACTTCCCACAAGGCAGGGAACCTGGACTGCTTGTCAGGCTGATGAGGGAGGGTGACTTGATTGGGGAAGGGGGAGGGATATGGGAGGCGGTGGAGGGGAGGAGGCAGAAATCTTTAATAAATAAATTTTAAAAAAATGTAAAAAAAATAAAACTAACAGATGAAAAAGTGAAAAAAAAAAAAGAGAGAGAGAGAGGGTAGGGAACCTTGCCCTGTGGGAAGTCCAAGGCCCTCCCCCCTCCATCCAGGCCTAGGAAGCTTTGCATGCAAATAGACTAGGGTCTCAAAAAGCCAGTACATGCTGTAGAAAGAAGGACTCATAAGACTATTTTTTAAGGCTTTCTGCCAGTCACATAGCACCAGTAGTACATGGAGTTTCCCAGTTCATATCATCTTTCCAGAAACTGTCGTCTTTTGATTTTACAATCTCAGCAATTTTGTCCAGGAAAGACATTTCAAAGTCACTTTGATTTTTTTTGTTTGATGAATAAGGAACATAATTATTTTTTAAAATCCTTAATCATCTTACATTTGTTCTTCTAACAGCTCTCCTCAGTACCAAAGCATATTTTTTAATTGGTACATTTGCTTTCAGGGTGCCTAGTTTTTCAATATATATGTCTCCAAAGTGTATGTATTCAAACTATATTATCACCAAGTTTCACATTTTATAGGCTGCCCGCTTATCTGATTTAAAATTTAATTTAACAAAATTCCATGCATTGAGTGTTGACAGTCACAATCTAGTCAGAATATCCTTTTTTTCTTTTTTTTTCTTTTTTTTTTATTGAGAAAAGGAGAAAAAAAACAAGTTTCTACCTCCTCCCAGCCTCCCATTTCCCTCCCCCTCCTCCACCCCTACGCCCCCTCGTCCCACCCTTCTCCCCCTCCCCCCACTCCTTTCCCCCTCCCTCTCCAGTCCAAAGAGCAGTCAGGGTTTTCTGCCCTGTGGTAAGACCTAGGACCTCCCACCTCCGTCCATATCTAGGAAGGTGAACATCCAAACTGGCTGGGCTCCCACAAAGCCATCACATTAAGTAGGATCAAACCCCCGTGCCATTGTCCTTTGCGTCTCATCAGCCCTCATAGTTCGTCATGTTCAGAGAGTCCAGTTTTATCCCATGCTTTTTCAGTCACAGTCCAGCTGGTCTTGGTGAGCTCTCAATAGATCAGCTCCACTGTCTCAGTGGGTGGGTGCATCCCTCGTGTTCCCAACTTCTTTGCTCACGTTCTCCCTCCTTCTGCTCCTCATTGGGACTTTGGGAGCTCAGTCCAGTGCTCCAGTGTGGGTCTCTGTCTCTATCTCCATCCATCACCAGATGAAGGTTCTATGATGATATGCAAGATATTCGTCAGTATTGCTCAAGTATAGGGTCATTTCAGGTTCCCTATTCTCAACTGCCCAAGGAACTAACTGGGGACCTCAGCTTGGGCACCTGGGAGCCCCTCTAGGGTCAGGTCTCTTGCCAACCCTAAAGTGGTTCCCTTAACTAAGAATTGTGGTTCCGTGCTCCCCTGTCCAACCTTCCTTTATCCCAATCCTCCTGCTTTCCCAAGGCCCGACCTCCTTCCCTTCTACCTTTTCTCTCCCCATCTCCCCTTACCCCCAACCCACCCCACCCCAAGATCCCAATTTTCTCCCCGGCAATTTTGTCTACTTCCCTTAGCCAAGAGGATAACTATATGTTTTTCCTTGGGTTCCCCTTCTTACTTAGCTTCTTTAGATTCACCTATTGTAGACTCTGTGACCCTTATTTATGGCTAGAAACCAATTATGAGTGAGTACATCCCATGTTCATCTTTTGGGGTCTGGGATACCTCACTCAGGATAGTGTTTTCTATTTCCATCCATTTGCATGCAAAATTCAAGAAGTCATTGTTTTTTACTGCTGAGTAGTACTCTAATGTGTAGATATTCCATACTTTCTTCATCCATTCTTCCATTGAATGGCATCTAGGTTGTTTCCAGGTTCTGGCTATTACAAATAATACTGCTATGAACATAGTTGAACAAATGCTTTTGTCATATGATAGGGCATTTCTTGGGTATATTCCCAAGAGTGGTATTGCTGGGTCCAGGGGTAGGTTGATCCCGAATTTCCTAAGAAACCGAAACACTGACTTCCATAGTGGTTGCACAAGTTTGCATCCCCACCAGCAATGGATGAGGGTACCCCTTCCTCCACAACCTCTCCAGCAAAGGTTATCGTTGGTGTTTTTGACTTTAGCCATTCTCACAGGTGTAAGATGATATCTCAAAGTTGTTTTGATTTGCATTTCCCTGATTGCTAAGGAAGTTGAGCATGACCTTAAGTGTCTTTTGGCCATTTGAACATCTTCTGTGGAGAATTCTCTGTTCAGATCAGTGCCCCATTTTTTAATTGGGTTAATTAGCATTTTAAAGTCTAGTTTCTTGAGTTCTCTATATATTTTGGAGATCAGACCTTTGTCTGTTGAGGGGTTGTTGAAGATCTTCTCCCAGTCAGTAGGTTGCCTTTGTGTCTTAGTGACAGTGTCCTTTGCTTTGCAGAAGCTTCTCAGTTTTAGTAGGTCCCATTTATTCAATGTTGCTCTTAATGTCTGTGCTTCTGGGGTTATACATAGGAAGCGATCTCCTGTGCCCATCTGTTGTAGGGTATTTCCCACTTTCTCTTCTATCCTTTTCAGTGTGTTCGGGCTGATATTGAGGTCTTTAATCCATTTGGACTTGAGTTTTGTGCACGGTGAAAGATGTGGGTCTATTTTCATTCTTCTACAGGTTGACATCCAGTTGTGCCAGCACCATTTGTTGAAGATGCTTTCTTTCTTCCATTGTATACTTTTAGCTCCTTTATCAAAAATGAGGTGTTCATAGGTTTGTGGGTTAATGTCAGGGTCTTCTATTCGATTCCATTGGTCGACTTCTCTGTTTTTATGCCAATACCAAGCTGTTTTCAATACTGTAGCTCTGTAGTAGAGTTTGAAGTCAGGGATGGTAATGCCTCCAGAAGATCCTTTATTGTATAGGATTGTTTTGGCTATCCTAGGTTTTTTGCTTTTCCATATAAAGTTGATTATTGTCCTCTCCAGATCTGTGAAGACTTTTGATGGGATCTTGATGGGGATTGCATTGAATCTATAAATTGCCTTAGGTAGAATTGCCATTTTTACTATGTTGATCCTCCCAATCCAAGAGCAAGGTAGATCCATCCATTTTTTGGTATCCTCTTCAATTTCTTTCTTCAATGCCTTAAAGTTCTTGTCAAATAGTTCTTTCACTTCCTTGGTTAGATTTACCCCAAGATATTTAATGCTGTTTGTGGCTATCGTGAATGGTGAAGCTTCTCTGATTTCCCTCTCTGCTTCCCTATCCTTTGTGTATAAGAGTGCGACTGATTTTTTTTGGAGTTGATCTTGTATCCTGCCACATTACTAAAGCTGTTTATCAGCTGTAAATGTAAAAGAAATGGACACTTTTTTAGATAAATACCATATACCAAAGTTACACCAGGACCAGGTGAACAATCTAAACAGACCTGTTCTTCGCGAAGAATTAGAAGCTGTTATCAAAAACCTCCCTACCAAAAAAAGCCCAGGACCAGATGGTTTCAATGCGGAATTCTACCAGAACTTCCAAGAAGAGCTAATAACCATACTCCTTAATGTATTCCACAATATAGAAACAGAAGGGTCATTACCTAATTCCTTTTATGAAGCTACAGTTACTCTGATACCAAAACCACACAAAGACTCAACCAGGAAAGAGAATTACAGGCCAATCTCACTCATGAACATCGACGCAAAAATCCTCAACAAAATACTGGCAAACCAAATCCAAGAACACATTAGGAAAATTATCCATTATGATCAAGTAGGCTTCATTCCTAAGATGCAGGGCTGGTTCAACATACGAAAATCTATCAATGTAATCCAGCATATAAATAAACTGAAGGAAAATAACCATATGATCATCTCATTAGATGCTGAAAAAGCATTCGACAAAATTCAACATCCATTTATGTTAAAAGTCTTGGAGAGATTAGGGATACAAGGGTCATACCTAAATATAATAAAAGCTATATACAGCAAGCCGACAGCTAACATCAAATTAAACGGAGAGAAACTCAAAGCCATCCCGCTTAACTCAGGAACACGACAAGGATGTCCACTCTCTCCATACCTCTTCAATATAGTACTTGAAGTTCTAGCAATAGCAATAAGACAACATAATGGGATCAAGGGGATTCGAATTGGAAAGGAAGAAGTTAAACTTTCGTTATTCGCAGATGATATGATAGTGTACTTAAGCGACCCCCAAAACTCCACCAAAGAACTTTTACAGCTGATAGTCAGAATATCTTTATCTAAGCCTATATTATCTTGTATTTTTATATCCATTCATAAGTGCAACCTGCTGACCTCGCTGGGTACGTTTCTTTATGTGGTGGACAGTGGTTAACATACTAATTAACAACTGACTGATGCATAGAAAACAAGTGTCAGCGAAGTGCTTAGCTACAAATGGAGCATTTATACTATGCTTTTGCCAACATTCTAAGATCATAGCAGACAAGTGGTCAATATAAGAGTAGAATCTATATCATTGGGAAGATCTGAGTGAAACAGTATCCTCTGGAAATAATAGGAAATTCTTTAATTTATAGATGCTGTGGTAGAATTCAACAGATCTGTGCAAGAATGTCAATATTCTGGCCAAGATGAAAGAAGGTATCATAACCCACAGTCCTTAACAGGAGAATGATTGAGACTTCTTGAGGAGAATCAATTTCAATAAGTGTCTAAAGCTTGGTGGATCAATCATGCTCTAGTTGAAGGACTCATATTATATAGGAAGCACAAATTAGATCTAATGCATTATTTTAAAATAAAAGCACAAGTGTCAAAATAACATGAAGTTGGGAGCTGTTGGGAGGTAAGGATGTATGGAGTTAGGGGAAAGAGTGAAATTGAGTATAAATAAAATATATGTATAAAATTATTAAAAAATCATAAAAATTCAGATTTTAAAGATGTTTTCCTTTTTTCCTTTATTTACAAGAAGGACATTGTTGATGGCCATTTGCATAGATATTTGTAAAGCTGCTTACAACTCACTCTTCTTTTCATAGTTAGTAACTACAGGAATTACATGAATATTTAAAATCATGGAAATCATTTTACAGACCCACACAACTTGTGCATAGGATAAATAATATTATGTATTTCAGGGGACTAACTTTTAAAATGATTTCTTCTATCATCTATCAATCAATCTATCATCTATCTATCTAATCATTAAAATTTTCAAGATGAACTATTTATTATGTCAGAAAATTTAATTAATAGCTATAAAATTCTATTATTTAGGTAGAGTAGAAATTTTTACTCAGTAAAGTGACACAGCTGCATTTATTTTATTGCATCTTTTTTGATGTTATTTGAGCAGGTACTTGAGATTTATAGGAAGAGATATTTCTCCTACAATTGCTATAGGATTTCTATTGTTCTTAACTTTTAAATATTTTTTATTGCTTGCTATACCAATTCCTAAATTCAGTATCCAATGAAAGTAGATGTTTTCTCCTAATACAGCTAACATTTTAAATCAAAAATAATTTTAGTGGAGTTACATCTATCTTAAATCTTTAATATTATTTCTTCTTGAAAAGTGACTCCTCATCCATGGTTCAGTGATGTCTGGACCCTGATAGCATTGATATTTTTATCATTTCTTTTTCTTTCTCTCACATCTGAAACACAGCAAGTTTCCTCTGGCCTGTTTATAAAGAAGGAAGACATGGGCCCTGCAGTCTGCCTCTTTCTTCTTTCTTTACTCTAAATGGAAAGCGGGGGAGGGAAAAGAGAAAGCGTACTGTTAGCTATTATCTTTACAAATGACTTGTTAGCCTTTTATTTGTCTGCTCAGGCTTCAAACACTCAAAGGACATTTTCAGATTCTCGGAGGATGAAGGTTCAATCCTGAAATGACGTGACAGCCTGGCTCTTCCTTAAGAGATTTTGACATGATATTAAGCCACAGGTACAAGCCAGTACTTGAATGGGAAGCCCTGGGGAAATCTCTCATAGCCGGAACACAGCATTTACAGCAGCAGGCAGGTGTCTGTGCCAGTGGAGCAAATAACAGTATGATAAATTTAGCATCGAAAATGGGAGGAAAACTACTGAGTCTTTACCACTAGGGAACAATGGAAAAAGTTGAATGAGGGGAAAAAAAGTATCTTCGGGGGCCCCTGAAAATGTTAATTTCCTGACAGCATGAAATATACTCGCATCATGGCAGGTGAACTCAGAACCAGGAGCTGTTCCCTGTATTGTCTTTGAATTTATGTATTCCTTTTAATGTGGAAGAATGTGGAGCAGCTGCATTGTCCATGTGGGCAAAAAGTAAAGAGCTTTTAATTAGCAGTAAGAGGGCTGTTAATTTAGTTGGGGGTTCATATTTTCTGTTTCTGCATCTATTTCTGCTTCTTTTTCTGTCTGTCTTTCTGTATGACTGTCTTTGTATCTGTCTCTTGCTCTGCCTTTCTGTCTCTTCGCCTCTCTGTCACCATCTCCCTCTCTCCCTACCCCCACACTCCCAACTTTCCCTAATTCTCATCTCGTTCTTTTACTGGATTCTTGCAAGGAGTTTCTATACATCTACAAAACACAAAGAGAAACCAGGCAGAATCACATTGTGGTAGAATTCTTTACATGCTATCAGTACAAAAAGCTAGTAGCACAAACACTATATAGAAAATTCCTTGAGTATTTTTATATATGATGTGTTAAATTTAAGAAACGGGTGTATATATGTTGATAATTGAATTTTTCTCACAATAAGATTTTGCTATATATTTCTTTTGCTTATGTATAGATTGTCTACACTTAGTAATCGGCATTTTTAATCATTAATGATTATATCTAAATTACAATAACATGTACACAACCATAAATAATGGGATCATATAAATACACATTTATAAATGCTAGAACTATCCTTCTATAGATAAGAGAAAAGCTCAATAAAGTTCTACTTGTTTGTAGTTATATGGTTCGTTAATGCAAAAGTAGGACAATGATGTGTCTAAAATTACCTGCTTTATTGGCAATATATAGCAGTAAATACTTTGTTGTATGTGTATGCATTTATACACAATGTGTCCAATTCGGTATGTTAAATTTAATCAAGCAAGAGTAATTTTCTCAAGATTTCTTTATATTCAACCATCTGTTAATAGTGTTGTCTCTCTTTGATATTACAGATCTTACAGCTTTTTAGCGATTGATTCTTTTAATAAAGTCTAGTCTAAGGAAAAATTAAATCAAAGTTTAAATTTAGGACCTCTTCCTATCTTCTCCCATTATCATAGAGAGGAGTGATCAGTGGTCCGGACACCTACAGCCTGTTCTTTGAACACATTTTTTTTTTACCATCTCCGTCTCCGAGTGAATATTTGCAATATGAAGAATGAATGAATGTAAAATGATTTTAATTTCACTCAGGTTATAACAAGTAAAAGAATAACAATGATGACTTGAACCCCCCCTTTTAAATTCCTGCATCTACAAGCACACCAAAGCTTATTTGCTATAACAAGGCCCACACCGTTGCCTTGTAATTTAGTTATATTTCTTTTATTGTGGCTCTAGTTTGAACACATTTCTACTTACCCGATTCTATCTCCATAAATTAGAATAGACTTCTTCCTTCACCCCTTCTGTTGCTAAACAGTGAAAATACTGTTGACTCATTGCTCACCTATTTCCCCTGCTGTGTTAAACGTCCTCAGACCCACAGGCCATGAGAAATTCTGAGTTTGGAAATAATTAGCTTTGTGCTTTGATACTAAGTGAGTAGATTAGTAGATAGTTATAGTTCTGAACACATCAGGGCCAGCATAGGGTGCTTTTGCTCATATGTCAACCTATTGCCTCTTATTGTCTTCTTAGGGTGACTTAGGTAGGATCAGGGAAAGGAATGGATTTGATTGTTCAGTCTCTTCACTGAGAAAGTTGTGAGATTATGTTCTAACTGATAACTTCCTTAAAGGTTCACCTTAATACTCTTATCTCTCTTTACCTTGACAGAACTTGTGTGACAGAAAATAATGTGTGTAGGACAAAATTTGATTCATTAGCTGTGTTTAACATTTTGCCTAAAGATTTGTCATAAGTATTGTGGTTATTCTCAAATTTAAAGCTGCTTTAATGAAAAAAAAATCCCTCTATATTCTGTTCTATCTAAAGTATTGTGGGTATTATCAGTTCATGATTTAAATATCTCTCATTAAGAATATGCTTAACTTTTAACCAATTAAAATCAATAAAAATCTTTATTTAGATAGATATCAATTTCATAAAATATGTGAAAATGTAAAAAGGATGTGGTATGCTCATTAAAAGAGTACATTTATCTTTTAGTTAAATGAATGGTTAGTTGTAGAAACATTAAATTTGCATTGCCATTTTTATTCATTATTTGCTAATATAAAAGCTAGGCAATTTTAGAACCCTTTGATTTTGATAATAATTATGGAACTATTAATAAATTTTGGTACTTTCAATTAAAAATTGTGTCATTGTATTATATTGATACCTTCCATTATTAATGTATTGCTTAATTAATTTGTCTAATTTTTAATTAGAATATTTGTATATTCTTATATTTGACATTCACATGGAAACTTTCATAGTTACAATAGCAAATCCTTTTGCTTTTCCTTGTTGCATTTGAAACATTTTGTTATATAATGTTTCCTGATAATAGAATAATTAACCAGACATATGACACATTTTGTTATTGTATCCCAAATAGTCTATAAGAATTTATTGCAAGGAAATTTGAAGCATTTAAAAAATTAATGTTGAATAAGACTTATTCTATGCATCCTAACAATAGTATACCACTAAAGAATTTAAAATAATATAATTTGATGTGATAGATTCTATAGAAGAGGGAGAAAGAGTGCTCTTAAGCTAGAGGCAGCTTGAGAAAGGAGTTAACCTTCACACATATTAAGTACAATGAATTTAAAATTTTCTAAAATAAATAAAGATATTCAAAGCAAGGTTTAAAAAGGAGAGACCTAGATACATTTAGATGCACTTTCTCAATTAAATGTTCTTAATCATTTCTTTGAGAAATTTATAAATCTACAAAACTTATTTTTATTGTTCCCACACTCCCCATCTGTTTCAGCTTCTCTTTAACTCCTGTAAACCATGCTTCTTTCTCAGCTTCCTTCTGTCTTCTATATGCAATCTAGTGAATCTTCTTTCTGATGCTGTTATAGAACTGTATCTAAGGTCATGCAAGAACCTAGGTAATCTATTACAATCTATACCTCTGAATATATTTGAGCCTTCTTCAGCTCACAATAATTCCCAGGGAAAGATGGAGCCTCATGAGCTCAGTCCTCAACCTCATTAGAATGTTGTCTGGCTTGATCTTGGGCAGGTTAACCATATCTTCTATGAGTTCATGAATTCAAAATCCATTTCATATCTAGAACATACCTTTTCTTAGCAGTCCTCCTCAACATCTTACTCTTGGAATCTTTCTATCTTTTTTTTTTTTTTTTGACTGTACTCCCTGACATTGGAAGCCGAAGGTTTGGCACAGATGTCCCATTACTGACCTAATAGTCCTCGTCTTCTGCAGTATCGCTAGTTTTGAGTCTCTGTACTAATCATTTGCTACTGCAAAAAAGACATTTCTCAAACATAGTCTGAAAGTTTCACTAATATATACATACGAAGTAAATTGTTTAGAAAGAAACTTCCACTATATGCCTTCAGCAAAATGATAGTATAAGATGCTAATTTAGGTCAATTGAACACTCATTTATGGGTTCTTGGCTGATTTGCTTTATCTTGCATGAGTGCCTTACCTTAATGTAGAGTAGGCCTTCAATCCAAAGAGAAATTGAATGGATTCCCAACTAATATCCATGGCACTATTATATCAAAGAATATATCGTGACAGGCTCTTCATCTACCGCAAATTGAAGGTTTCTCAGCTGGACTATGGATTATTATTTCACCCAGAGCATGTTAAAACATGCCAGGAACTATGAATATTATAGGGCGAAAGGAGCACCCAGATAAGTACCATCTTAATTGATTCATATCCTATGACTGAAATGTGTTAGTTTGTAGGATCACGATATAAAATTCTGGAAGACAGCAAAAAGCAAAGAATTTATTCAGAATTATTAGGGAGTCTGATTACCACCAGGAGTAACAACTCAATGGGAGGTTTCCCACACCGGGAATTGGTCTTTTGGATAATCTGTAGTCTATATGGTAACTATTTAAACATTTTAAACTGTATTTACTAGATAGCTTACAAAATGGTGTTTTCCATGTAGATTTTTCCAATGTCCTTAGTGATAGTTATTCCTCTCAGACACTTTCTCCTGTGACCTATAATCCAATCCCTCTTAATAATTTCTCTCCTTTTATTCTTCATCCTTTTTAATATCTCTACTATTCTCACTGATTATATATATATACATATATGTATACATATATAATATATCACTGATTATACACAAATAACCCCCTTCTAGTTTGATGGCTTGTTTTGGTACTGTGCTTTAAATACAAATCTAAAGATTCAAAGGTATTATCTACCTATCAGCTATTATCTACCTACCATATGTGTCATTTGTCTTTATGGCCCTGGGGTATTTCAATCAGTATAATGTTTGCTGTTCCACCTATTTACTGGTTCACTTCATGATTAAATTTTTCTTTTTAGCTACAAAGAATTCCATGATACAAGTTTACGACATTTTCATTATTCATTCTTTAGTAGATGATTATCTAGAATGGTTCAAGTCATTATCTTTTGTGATAGGAGCTTCAGTGGATGAAAAAGTATCTTTGTAAGTAAACAAAGTCCTTTGTGTATATGCCCGGGAATGATATAATTCATATACTAAATATATTTCTAGTATTTTTCCTAGCAAACCACACATTGATTTAAACTGTGGGTGAACCAGTTTACCCTCCACATGACAGTGAACATATGTTCTCCTTTTTCCACATCCTCTCTAGCATGTGTAGCCATGCTATTTCTTGATCTTACCCAGTCTGACACAGTAAGGTGAAATCTGTGTATAGTAAATTTGCATGGCCCAGATGACTATTGATGTTAAATACTTCTTAAAATATTTCTGACTCATTTGCATTTCTACATTTAAGAAACCTCTGTTTTACATACCCTCCTTTTACTTGTTGGTTTTCTTTTTATTTGGTTTATAATTTTTGCTTAATTACATCGATACATACCTAATTCACTAGCAGTTGAAGGTAGACAATGAGAATGTTGCTATTGAATCTATTGGTAAACAGGAGTGAAGATAACTTATTGCACCATTAACTTTTACAGATTTAGAATATCAAACGGAATTATCCAAAATAGTATATCATTATAACTTTGCTTAATTCAAAATAATTGATTAACTATATATTGTGTATCACTTAAGGGAAATATATTTAAATGTGAAATTTGGCATAAGTATTTTATAATATGTTATAAATAATAGGAGTAGGATATTGAAAGTAGAAGCTATTGTGTATTTTTAAGTTTCTGAAGCAAGTGAGTGTTACTCTTTGGATAACAATCTAAAATGACTTGAGGTTCAATGATTTTGAAGATCACCTGTTCTTTTTTAACAAAATCTTCAAGTGTCTAAATCTTTGAAACAAAACAAAGAATGAAAAAATACCCAACCAAGCATCCAAACAAACAATTATAGTCAACATAAAAAACTTGTTTCTATTTGTAGATAATTTATTTTCTGCTATCAAACAGAAGTTCCTTTTTCTTAAGAAAATATGTTAATCTAGTTCAGATACTATCAAAGATTCACCAGTTAGTAAAAGCATTATTTATATATTTACTTGTGATATGTGTGGTATGATGCTCTCCTCTCTTCCGCTCTTTTGGTGTATGTTTACATTGCCCAACTCTTTCACATAAAGATCCTGGAATAAAAGCAGAAGCCTGTAAAGGATGTTTATTTTGAGGAGTGTTATCAGCTCTGAATTACACCTACCTGTAAATGCCCAATACATTTTTGCTTTGTCAGATCATTTTGGGTGCCTAAAGCCCTATTTCATTGTGAAATATGTTATTTACATAACAAAAATTATTGTGAGCAAAATAAATTATGTACAAAAATAATTGCCACACAGTCTTATTGAGTCAGATCTCAGTGATGCATGAATGGGTTAATTCTAAGTGTGGTTAAGACATTGAAAACATACCTTTTTATTATTTTTTTAAATTCACACATAGTTTGAAAAGGCAATTTCAAGGCAGTTTGAACACATTAGCCCTAACAGCGATTTTTTTCTCCATGATACTTAACTTGACATTTCTATTTCAAGTGAGTTATTTCAGCTAACATTCAGGGAAACATCTCAGCATGATGAGAAAGATTTATGTCTAAGAACTTTCATGTCTTTTACCTACAAGGTGATACAGTGATCACAAGTCAACGTGGCAAAAATATATTCACAACTTAAATATGTAGGCAGCACTGCCAGGCACCCTTGATCTCCGTACTAGACTATTGATTTCATTAAGGATGCAATATTGCCCAGAGTCATTACCTAAACACATTCCTACCCAAGAAGTCAAATAGAGGAATAGGCAGAGAATTCTCTTTCATCTATAAATTATAAAGCCAAGCTCAAAAAATTCAAGCTATTTGAAAAGAGTATTTGATTTCTTATGTAAAGAAACTAAAAAATTATTTGTACTTCCTTGAATAGTAACCACAGTATATTCATAAAATTACAAGATTCCACATACAACTGCTTTCAAATGAAGAATCACAGAAAAATAAACACGTTTAAAGTCAAACAATATCAAAATTAAAATAATTAATTACACAATTGTCACTTATTTTGAAGAATAACTTAAATGCTATAAATATACAAAGTGATAACACAATACTTTCTATAATAATTATCTTTTTATTCTTTACTTTTATTAAGAAAAATGTATACATGTTAGTTTTGAAAGTGTACATACCACAAATAATTGTATGTATGAAAGTTCTATTTGAACCTTGCCTATACATAAGAAATATCAAATCTAGTTAGTAACTAGTCTAAAATGATTTTATACAGCAATAACAGTGGTAAGGAATAACTAGTCTAAGGTGATCACGGCAATATTTTTTGAGAAAGTAATATGATGTTTTTTTCTTAAAGAAAACGTATACTCAAAGTTTTTCATTAAAAGAAAATGTAAGAGAAAGAATATCAGTTAGAGAGTTGGGGTCCATGGGTGTGAATGCACAGAGAAAAGAGAAAGATAAAGTTGTATGATCCTATCTCAAATAAAATAAAGAACAACCTGAAAATAATCCTACAATTATGGATAAAAATAATGCATCTACTTTGTCACATTACGTTTAAGCAAATAGTTGAAGTGAGTGTTTTCCTCAGACTCTGCTAAAGGATGATAATGATGCATTATGTTATGGAAAATTAAACACAGTTGAACTTAAAATTCAGAAGTTAACAGTTACCCTGGCCTAATGTGTGGTTACTTGGTGTTTGGGACATTATGAAAGAGGTGGATCCACTCCACTCTGACCAAACATCAGAGAATTCAAGAATACTTCTGATTGTTCTTTTGAATTAGGAGGTTTGACCTAGGTTGTGGCTACCAGATTTTGGATACTTGGTCAATAGCGGGGTCACTGCATAAACAACAGCATTCTTATCTCATGAATTAATGACTTGATATCTCAAAGTATTGAAGTAAGTGACTGTTTTAGTTGTCCTTAGTATCTATCATGTTAAAGCAGTCCTTTGACTTCTACCTCCCTTTTGTATTGGGGTATAAAAGAGTACAGAAAATTAAGCATGGGCAAACTCAGAATTTAGATGTCAGAAGAATTCAATATTGAGTATTCGCTGAGTGACTCTCCTGATTCTATCCTATGTTTCTGTGTTTCTTTCTTATTTCTGTTCCATCTACCTAACACTTCTAATCCTCACACCCACACACTGGCACATACAGATCCGCCAAATCCTAGGGTTGCAGCAATAGTCACCCCAAAAGGTGGCCCGCCACATATGACAGTGAGAGCCCAACGTGGCAGTGCTCTCGACAAGGGACCAGAGAGAGACCTCCAATTTAGGTCTCTAATTTCTGCGTAATGTTTGGCAGTCATAATTTAAGCAAAGTGACGCCCTAAAAAAAAGTGTATTGTCACCAAAATATATAGAGAACTCAAGAAACTAGACTTTAAAATGCTAATTAACCCAATTAAAAAATGGGGCACTGAACTGAACAGAGAATTCTCAACAGAAGAAGTTCAAATGGCCAAAAGACACTTAAGGTCATGCTCAACCTCCTTAGCAATCAGGGAAATGCAAATCAAAACCACTTTGAGTTATCATCTTACACCTGTCAGAATGGCTAAAATCAAAAACACCAATGACAGCCTTTGCTGGAGAGGCTGTGGAGGAAGGGGAACCCTCATCCATTGCTGGTGGGAATGCAATCTTGTGCAACCACTGTGGAAATCAGTGTTTCGGTTTCTCAGGAAATTTGGGATCAACCTACCCCTGGACCCAGCAATACCACTCTTGGGAATATACCCAAGAGATGCCCGATCATATGACAAAAGCATTTGTTCAACTATGTTCATAGCAGTATTATTTGTAATAGCCAGAAGCTGGAAACAGCCTAGACGTCCTTCAATGGAAGAATGGATGAAGAAAGTTTGGAATATATACACATTAGAGTACTACGCTGCGGTAAAAAACAATGACTTCTCAAATTTTGCATGCAAATGGATGGAAATAGAAAACACTATCCTGAGTGAGGTAACCCAGACCCCAAAAGATGAACATGGGATGTACTCACTCATAATTGGTTTCTAGCCATAAATAAGGGTCACGGAGTCTACAATTGGTGAACCTAAAGAAGCTAAATAAGAAGGTGAACCCAAGGAAAAACATATAGTTATCCTCTTGGCTATGGGAAGTAGACACAATTGCCGGGGAGAAAAGTGGGTTCTTTCCTGTTTTAATCCCACAATTCAAGAGTTGTCGTTGTGAAAGGAGAATGGGTTTTAGAATTGTTGTTTTGATAAAAGCAATGATCAAAAGAAAGACATTGTATCTTATATTTTATTATTTGTACACTTATTTTTATTTATTAGATTTTTAAAATAGATTCTTTTTTCATACAATACATCCAACCAAAATGACACCTCCTTTTAGTCACAAAACTTCCCCCATTTTCACCTGTCTCCGATTGATTCACTTTCCTTTCATTTCATCCTCAGAAAGAGCAAGTCTCCCAGACAGCAGAAGAACAATAAATGGCAAGATACAATAAAACAAGGCAGAAGCCCTTATATAGCAATCAAATAGGAGAAAAAGAGTACCAAGAGCAGGCAAAGGAGTTAGAGATACACCCTTTTCTAGTGTTAGGAGTCCCACAGGAACACTAAACTAACAGCCCTAACACATATATAGAGGAACTGGTGAAGATCCATGCAGGCCTTGTGCTTACCGTGAGCCACTGAGGTCCTGGCTTTGAGGATTCAGTGGATCATTTTTCTTGGTGGCCTTCATCCCCTCTTTCTTCCCGTCCTTACGGGGGTTCCCAGATCTCTGACTGAAGGGACAATACACTTTTTTTAGGGTGTCACTTTGCTTAAATTATGACTGCCAAACATCACGCAGAAATTAGAGACCTAAATTGGAGGTCTCTCTCTGGTCCCTTGTCGAGAGCCCTGCCACGTTGGGCTCTCGCTGTCATATGTGGCGGGCCACCAAAAAAAAAAAAAAAAACAGGAAAGAAAAGGCTGTTTCCAACATGGTTCTACTTCCTACATGAGCATATTATTCCTTAGCTTTTATTGCTTTAGTTCCTTATTTCTGTCCTAGGTTTTGAAATGGATAATAAATATTGATATTGGAGAGTATTTCTTACATAATTTAGGAATGAAATTAGCAGTAAATATATTACTCTATAAACTAAGAAAGCTTGCTTTCATTGAGAGATTTATAAATTTAATGTTGCAGAAATAATAAAAAAGAGATTATTTAGTTTTGTTATATTTAAATTTGACAAATCCTAGCTCAAATAATAAGTAAGTTACTATCAGTTTCCTAAAATGAGAACCTTTAGACTTCTCATTTTCTTAATTAACAATTTTCTACAACTTAAATATTCCCCACTACCCTTTTCACACAGTTTAGTTTATAGAAAACTAAAGGAAAGCAACAACAAAATAAAGCAAAAAACATTCAAAATCAAAACACTTTATGTTTTCATTTGCCTTTTCCAGTTGCTCCTGGGTGTGTCATCTGGTATGGAGTGTGCTTGATATGCTCACTAACATCATATTGATAAAGCTTGCACTCTTTTTCTAGAAGTTACCAGTTGCAACAGTTAGGTGAGGTTTAACACGATTAATAAACATTCAGAGTCAGAAACTGAGGTTCAACTGTTGGTCAGAAAAGCAGTACAGGCAGTCACTGATTTTTGCCTATACCTAAGTTTGAAATGGCTGTTTCAGAATCCAGGAATCTCTGAATCAGACAGTGTGATCTCACATTCAGTGAGTTTATATGAGTATCATCCTGCTTTGTCAGTATACACTTTATTGCTTGGAGTTATCCATATCTTCTGGGTCTTACAATCTTTCCTCCTAACTCTTTAATGCATAGATACCTGGGCTTTAAGGAATATAATAAAGATATCTCATTGGGACTGAGTACAAAAGACTCTCACTCTTTACATATTGTTGAATTATGAGTTCATCATTATTTATTGTAAAAACATGCTTCTATAGTGAGGGTTGAAAAATGTTATCTGTGAGTATACCAGTATTCCTTAGGAGTCATTTTATTGCTATGTTCCTCTAGTAGAACATATTGTTTTACTCTAGGTCCTATGATATATTTGTTTAGAGGTGGACTTTAGCAGTATGGGTTTCATCAATAGTAAATTACTCCCATAATATTTGTGACACTATTGCACCACTATATGTCAGAGGCAAGACATTGCTATATTTTTCTGGCTGAATATCTGGGTGATAGTGAGAATTACATCTATTTGGCTACGTAGTTTGCATAGTAACTTCTAGCATTATGAATAATACTAGTGTGTAGTGGTGAATCTTCTAGTTTAGAACCAGGTCATTTACTCCACTTTGATATTAGTATAAGTAACTTGTGTCTTCCCAACGTTTCTTTACCATCAGGATGCAGAGAAGAACCAATATCCTTGAGAATAACCTGCTTTTGTATCCATTATCACCTTCCCAATATTACTGCAAAACCTCTCTGGATTTGGAGAGAAATGCCATGGATATATAGTTATTTGGTTATTAATATAATCAATAATAATAGTGAAAGGACAATGTTTAGGAAAATATTATGTCGTATATATGATTGAATTGAGTCTCAATGTAGGGGGAATATTTTGTTTTTGTGTGTGTTTTGTGTGTGTGTGTGTTGAAATGGCCATTCATGAGCTCTTGTTCACATGACACTCAAGTAACTGTATATATATATGCTTTTGATTTTTGATAAATCTTTCATTTTGTTATATTTAGATCTTAGTGGAGCAAAGATATTTTGAAATTTTAAAATCAACTATTTATATAAATTTTATCTATTAATGAGCATTTTATACATTTCAAAAAATCCTCATAAATTCCATTTAAATTTTTGTTCATAAAAAACACATATTATTTAATTTGTGAATATTTGTTATCTTAAAGAAAACACCAACCTTGCATCTACTAGAAATTCTCTAATACTAGGAATCTGTAAAAAATGAGAACAGCGTTATTATTGCCTATTTCTACACTTATTTTCTGAATATCATTAGGAGACAAAAATTAGTGCAGTATGTTTTCCACAATTTCTAAATATATATGAGTTCCAATTCTCACCACTCTCTCGATAGCATAGTTAATTCTATCATGGATGGAAAGTCTTTAAGAGCTAAAGGACAATCCAGCTATAAAAAGTCCCATTTCAGAAATGCTAACTATTCCTTGCTTCTCATTTCTTGTAATTTAAAGAAGAAGCCTGCAGACTTTCTTATTATGACTGTCACATTTGCCATTATATCGCCATACCTGTAAAATGTCGGTAGCATTTCAGACTAAAATAGCATCTTATAAGTGTCTATGAAGAACCAGTCTCCCAGATTTCAGGACAACAAGAATCAACCCTTTTACTTTACTTTCCCTTAAACAACTTGAAATTACTAAGCTGTAACGAATTCAAAAGGTATATTTACAATGAAATATTTGTATGTTTACCATGCCATATGAATTTATAAATAAAAATTTATGGAAAAATGACACAGAAAATAATACTAAAGCATTACTAGCAGAGAGTTTGTGTATTGCCACACTTCTTTGTTGGGGGAAGGGTTGATCATTTGTCCTGGCCACCTAGCCATGAAATAACCACTAAGAAAACTATATAATTTGCAATACTGTTTGCAATAATGCAGTTTTACTGCAAGATGCAATAAGGAATAATATTGCTATGATTCTTCTTGATTATTGTTCTACATTTATACAATAACATACTTTTAAACAAATATGTATTAATTCTAAAAGAATCAAAACGGGATGATTGTAAATTTATATTTTAATTATGTTAGTGAAAATTGATTAGGATCATTCTGTTATTGTTTAATCATGTATTCATCTGGTTTTCCTTAAGAGATTTGTTCAGAAAGAATGCAAAATTCTGAGTTTCCTGTTTATTCAGTACTAAAATAAGAGTGAATTTCATATTAAACTATACTATTTTGAATTATATTTGAAAATATTTATTAAATTTTAAAATGTGTATTCAGAAAATATCTAAAGGATGTTGGAAAGTGGTGGTGCACACCTTTAATCCCAGTACTTGGGAGGCAGAGGCAGGCAGATCTCTGTGGGTTCGAGGCCAGCCTGGTCTACAAGAGCTAGTTCCAGGATAGGCTCTAAAACTACAGAGAAACCTTCTCTTGAAAAATCCAAAAGCAATCTATGTCTAGTATGGATGGAGGTTCATCAAGAACTGCTCTAATCTATCACTTACCAACTGTCGATTAAATTAGCAACTCAAATTGCTCATTCTAAGGGCAGGAATTTTATTATTTATATAGTTTAAATATTTTATTAAATGGTGAATTTAAAATTTAGGTTTGAATAATTTAATAATTATTTGTTCACAATTTTGGATGCATAATTGTTGCATTCATATTTAAATTAAACTTTTAATGCTAAAATGTTTTTTTTTTAACTGACTTCTGCTTCTCTTTTTTAATTGTGACAAGTGGAAAAGATCAAGCGACCAACACAATGCGTGTTTTAGGGAACACCCACTCATTCTAGGAAAAGGGATATAGACTTGGAAAAAGCTACCACTCCTAGTTGGATGCTCAAAAAGAGGATTGACAGATAAAATATGGCAAGTAGTATCCATATTTTCAACTAATTACATTTAAATTTAGATAAATAATCTCTTTTGAGTTTGATATAAAATTTGACAACAGTAAAGTAAATATATTTTATATTTGTTATCTGATATTCATAATCTATTCTGTTTTATTGGTTACATTGTACACATTTATTCATAATTCACTTAAAGTTTCAGATTATATAATTAGCAAAGCATATTTATCTTACATATCAATTATCTACAAAGCTTATTAGAGCAGAAAACACTCTAAAGTAGCATGTATAAGGAACTTCATGGGCACAAATCTGGAAAATACCTTTCATTGGAATTTAATCAATTTTCTTTTCACATATATATTCCTCAGTATATATCAAGAAATTTCTTGATACAATAAAAGTAAGCAAGGCAATCTATCTTTTAACATAATAAAAGATATTGGCCAAGTTTAGTTGATATTCTACCTAAATTTATATGAATTTGTAAAAATGATTAGGATTAGAATATCTTAGAAGCTCAGATATTTTATCTTTACTCTCCAAATATGAGCCCTCACATAATTTCAGAGAGGCACTTCTGAGTAGCTCATGTGGTAAGATACAATCCAAGACAAATAAGTATCAATATGCGAATCATGCTTAATGCAAAACTTAGCACTACCATGAAATCTTCAGTTTTCATGATGTGGTTGACTGTTTGTATTCTAATTTTCACAATTTTCTTGTGAAAATGTCAGTTTGTATGTGTTATGTATCATTTGTAAAATCCAGGAACTATTTTATAGTTTGAACTTTAATAATTGAGATTGTATACTACTTTAAATTACTTTTGTGTCCTTCTACAGCATCTAATTTGTATTTGAATATTGGTCCTTTATTTTAGGTGTAAGCTAGCTGGGCAGCCAGGACAGAACAAGGGCCCACTGCCCATGCAACACTTATTTCATATTTTTTGTCTATATTTCGATTCAATTTTCTATTTTGGTTTTGGGTGGTATTCAGTTCAATAAGCTCTTTAAATATTTTACATATTATTTAGCTATGAATTAAATGTGTACATAATTTGTCTCTTGCACTGGTGTATGTTATTATTTCACAATGTACATTCTGACTTTTAATATGAAAGCACTGTAAATTGAAACAGTTCAAAAAGTTCTTTTTCTATATTAATTAAAATTCCATAGCTTATTTTTTAATTTGTAGTAAAATTCAATAGTATGAAGATTTTCTTGTATTTCCTAAAGTTTGAGTATTTTATTGTATACTTTTGTAATAATGTAATAAAAATTACATTTTTCATGAAAGATATTTTTTAAAAAATGTGTTTGGGATGCTTTTGAAGACTGCTTCTATATCCTTTCAGGTTACAGGTCTATTCAAATTGTTTACCTGGTCTTGATTGATTTTTCTTACGAAATACCTATTTAGAAAAATTTTCATTTCTTTTACTTTTTTTTAATTTTGTGGAATACATTTTTTTGTAGTATGACCTAATGATTCTCTGGATTCCTTCAGTTTCTGTTGTTATGTTCCCCTTTTCATTAAAGATTTTGTTAATTTGGATGTGTTCTATTTGCCTTTTGATTAGTTTGGATAAGATTTGTTTTTCTTGTTGATTTTCTCAAAGAACAAGCTCTTTGTCCTATTGATTCTTTATATTGTTTTCTTTGTTTCTATTTTATTGATTCAACCCTCAATTTGACTATTTCCTTTCATCTACCCCTCTTGAGTTAGTCTGTTTCCTTTTGTTCTAGAGCTTTCAGGTGTGTGGTTGAGTCACTAGCATGAGATTTCTCCACTTCCTTTGTGTTGGCACTTAGTGCTATAAACTTTCCTCTAAGCGTTCCTTTCATAGTGTCCCATAGGTTTGGATATGTTGTGCCTAAATTGTCATTGAATTCTACGAAGTCTTTCATTTCTTTCATTATTTCTACCTTGACTAAAGTGGTTCATTTGCTTTTTCCCAGCCACCCAGCAGCTCAGGCCTGAAATAATCACAAAGAAGGTATAATAGTTAAATCACTGCTTGGCCTATTAGCTCTAGCTTCTTATTGGCTAACTCTTAAATCTTATATAACCCATTTCTAGTAATCTGTGTATTGCCACATGGCTGTGGCTTACAGGGAAAGTTCCATCTGGCTCCAGCAGGGCTACATGACTTCTCTCTGACTCAGCCCTTTTTTAGGCCCTTTATTTCTCCAGTATTCTGTTTAGTCCCCACCCCCATCCCTACTCCTGCCTAGCTAAGTTAGGCCCTGATGCTCTAGATCCAAAGCAGTTTCTTAATTCATTAATGGTAGTCACAGCGTACAGAGGTGAATCCCACATCAAAGACCCTAAGCAATAGAGGAAAAGGTGCCTGAACTGATCTTGCAGTGTAGTCAGATTGATGAGTATTTAAAAATTAACCATAGAACCTTCATCCAGCAACTGATGGAAACAGAGGAAGGGTGTAGCAGTGGAAAAAAATGCTGAGCTCCCTAAGTCCAGTTGAAGAGTGGAAGGAGTGGGAATATGAGCAAAGAGATCAAGACCATGATGGGGACACCCACTAAAACAGTTTACATGAGCTAATTGGAGATCAACAACTCCAGTCAGAAAGGGAAGGAACCAGCATAGGACCAAACTTGACCCTCTGAATATTGGTGACAGTTGTATGGATGAGGCAGACTGCAGGGTAACTGGCAGTGGCATCAGAATTTATTCCTACTGCTTTTACTAGCTTTTTTGGAACCTATTCTCTTTGGATGGATACCTTGCTCAATCTAGATATAGTAGGGAGGACCAGAGAATTCCCAAAGCAATATGCCTTACCCTCTCTGAAAAGTGGATAGGGTAGGAGGGAGCGGAAGGGGAAAAGAATGAGAAGAGGGGAGGGAGTAGGAACTGGTTTTGGTATGTAAAATGAAAACAGGGGTTTTGTTTTCTTTTTAAAGAAATAAAATAAAAAAATCATAAAAAAATTATGTGGTGTGACACAAAGGTTCAACTTTGTTCTTTTGCATATAGATTAAATAGTCATTTGTTAATCTCTTAGATTTGATCAGATGTATCCACAGACTAAAGAATGCTATTAGAAAGACTACTTTCTTTGTGTTATTGAATTAAAAGTGTTTTAGTGGGTTTCAGAGTGTGACATTGTAGTCATTGTTCCATAGTTAGGAAAAATATAGGAATTTTAAAGAGATTCATAGAAATGAGGATAGAGATAATAGATCTGTGATTTATTTTGGAGGTAAGATATATATATATATACATATATATATATATATATATATTTATATATATAATTTAATGAGGACCTTCTCGAGAAGCTGAGAAAGGGAAGGCCTCAAATAGAATATATATATATATATATATATATATATATATATATATAATTTTTTCTCTAAAAACAGAAGGTGTCTGTATGGTACAGCAGATGGTAAGAAGGGAAGCATAATATTTAGAAGTTTTGAATATTACAGTGAGATTGTTAAAACTGTTTTAGATATATTAAAATACATGTTTCTAAGAGGCATTCTATTGCCATCAATGGGCAATAGAAAAATATCTAAGTTTAATGGAGAGGAGTAAATTCATTAGACTGTAATAAGCATCTAAATGCCAGAAAGTGGTAAAGTTATTTTCATGAGAATATTAAGTGTCAAGAGGCTATAGTATTGGGTTTAGAGGAAATATCAGGTTAAACACTACCATAAAAAATCCAGCTAGGTTAAATACAAAATTTAGACTTTATACTTAGATAAATATTTCAAATTACAAACTTTCCATTATTCCTAAATTTTAGTATTATATTGCTTTTTAAAAGATTAAAATATGAGGATAAATTATAGTAATAACAACTACTTCCTATTGGATAACCAAAAATTTTCATACTTTCCTTTTTTAACCTCTAAAACCAACCATGCTGTCATTATAAATTTCTGAGTAGGGGACATTTTCCAGGAAGCAAAGGAGTGGGACGTATATTGCTATTATATTAAAATCTGAAAAATACTGTATACATACATATATATTATATAAATTAATATATATGATATATAAAATAAATTATAAATATAGTACACAAAGTTAATTGTGTATGTAATAGAAGATGTATCTGGTATACATGTGAATGTGATAAAAAATTATATGAATTTCTCAAACATCTATTGAAACCAAGAAAAAAGGGAAAATGTGTTGTAAAAAAATTTGGTCCGTTTGTGATCTAGTGTCAATGAAAGTAGTATTGGAAGACTGACATTCACATCCTGTGCAACTTGGAGTGAATCCATGTGAATGACTGTGCATGCCTCTCCCATGGTGAGTGTACCTTATTGTAAAGCTAGGTCATAAGTAACAGAATATAGTAATAGTGATGAGAAAGCCAGTCTTCAATTTGGGCCCCATTGAATTTTATAATCAGAAAATTTTGTTGTGGATGAGGCAGAAAAAAAAAAACCTTACTACGCTAAAAGAAAAGAAATATCTTTCAGGTGGTGTGACATCCAGTTACATACCAATCACTGTGCTCAAAAACGAGTGACAGGTTCTAGTTCTTCACAATGGATTTCTAAAATAGTGACCAGGAAGTTAATTACCAAGGCATAGGGCATGAAATGAATTTTATAACACCATATATGGACTTATAAGAATGTATTTTCCAGCCAAACCTCAAAATAAGAGCATATGTTTGCTTTGGCTTTGATTTTAAATTTGTCAGACTCTAAGTAGGAAACTAATAAACTTATAAAAATTGAGGAAACAGTTCTGAATTATCAAATTGTTAAATATAATAATTTATTAACACATTAATAGGAAAATAATATAGTTTACTTATGGGTGACTGATAGTCTAGAACCAAATATCATTTTTCTTTGGGCAAGTAACTGTTCAAATAAGACTTTTTTGCTATTTTATTTTTCTGTTTTCAAAGAAACATCCTTCCTGGTGAATAAAACTTCATACAGAAATAAGAGATTAAGCATATTTGAAATTTATGAAAATCTTGCTTTATTTTCAGTGTGTTCATCTCCTAGATATTAATTAGTCATAGTGAAAAGTGCAGCACTTTAAGCATACTCAAAAATTGATTCATGTGTCACAGTGACTTCATGCAATTTATAGAATACTACAAGATCTATGATAAAAACTATTTTTTCCTGGCCAAAACACATTAGTATTCTTTCCTTTGTAGAAAACTAATAACAAATACTAATTAAGTAAATTTATTTATTATAATTGTTATAATTCACCAATATAAATGACTATTCTATGTGAAACAGAAGTAACCCAATAAAATCTGAGATGAAATAAAATTTTATTATTTAAGGACAGAATATTTAATTGAATTTTATAGTCCAGTGATCTGGAGCAACTCGAAAAAAGTATGAATAGCAAGAATTGTTAGACAATAGAGAAGCTCTGTCCACACACAGGAAACTAAATAACTTTATTGTGGAATATTAATTTAAGATGTGTTACATTCATTTATGCTGCTGAAGATTTGTTTAACAATGCAGAGGTATTGCATTTATTTAACACTCTGGAGTGGTGTTACTTTGCCTCTCTAAATCACAGTATTGGTCTAATAAAGGGTTGAATGGCCAATAGCCAGTCAGGATAAAGGATAGGGAGGGCTGGCAGGCAGAGAGAATGAAAAACAGGGAGAAAAATTGAAAAGAGGAAGGAAGAGCAATAGAACAAGGACAGGCAAAGGCAGATGTTAGGGTCCAGCCACCAAGACATAGCCAGCCACGGAGGCATAAGGGTAAAAGTAAGATATACAGAAATAAGAAAAATAAAAAAGTCCAGAGGCAAAATGTAGATGGAATAATTTAAATTAAGGAAAGTTGGTTAGACATTAGCCATGCTAAGGTCAGGTATTTCTAAGTAAGAATAAACATCTCTGTGTGGTTTATTTGTGAGCTGGGTGGTAGACACTGGAAAGAGTAGAAAGAACCAAAGAGTAAAATAAAACTACACAAGTTGAACATGGAATTAGAATATATGTTTGTATATATGTATATATATATCATATTAATGAACATGTATTTTAAAATATAATTTTAATCAAAACTCCAAATTTTTATGTTATGATAATAAAAATAGAATTAAGAGCCTTATTCTGACAGATAACTCAGTACATTATTTTTTCCCTGACAATAGTTTGTTTTTCAGAGAACAATATAGTCTAAGAAAAATGACTAAATGATTAAAATGTGTGTGTGTGTGTGTTTGTGTGTGTGTGTGTGTGTATTCATGCTGGTATGGTAATCTTATTCATTCATCTGAGTATTTGATATGAGTTATCTGAAATTTTCAGTCTAATTACTTTAACATATGCCCCAATCTTGGAAAACCAGGCAAGAACTGAGATATGGAATTAAGCCAAGTAGGACGTTGACAGTGAAAGTACAGGAGAATGCTCTGAAGTCTTATAACAATTTTGAAGATGGCTTAGTAAAATTTGATCAGGTATTATAATATTTTTGCAATCAAATGCTTTTGAAAAGCAACAACATTAAATGGATGACATAGAGAATGTATTTTAATGGGCAACATTCAGAAAGGAAATATGAAGAGGTCAACTGTTGCAGTAAAAAATAGGAGAACAGGCACATAATAAATCAGTTTAATGTGTTGTCTCTATCACAGAGAGATGTTCCTGCAGTTCCTACTTCTACCCGGAAGCATACTTGTAAAAGTGTAATAGCATGCCACCCCAAAGAAAATTTGTTCATTGTCTTCTTCATCAAGAAGGTTTTGATTAGATATTTTGAGGATCTGTCTACATAGAGGAAACTAAACAAGCTCAAGAAGGAATTAGAATTATATCTGAACATCGAAGCTGGCAATATATTATAAAATATTCAATCAAATTACTTGTTCAGAGTAATTTTGATATTTTAAGAATTCTCATCTGAAATAAAGCTGCCTGATTTAAGGTCAAAATGTCTAATCCATTATAGGACTTTTCCTTTTCAAAAATCTTTCTGGCTAGGAATAGCTCAAAAATCTGGTGGGAGAAGAATAGTTTTGAAGGAAAAACTAAGAAAGCAAGAGGTCATTTCTGTTCTTTATTTCCTCTGACAGAAATAAATTTATATTTCAACTAATTAGCCCATTGTGTGAGTGGACATGCTGAATACAAGTTAACTAGGGTTTAAAACTGCAGTAGATGAATCAATATTTTTAGATTGTGTGATCCAGCTTCCAGAAGTAGAGACTATTTATACTGATATCAATCTAGTAAATCCAAGGCCTGGCTTATGAAATGAAGGTGCTCAAGGTTGGTTGAGTTTATCAGGTCTTTAAAACCTTACGAGGCAGGTACTGGGAGCCTGCAAATATTCTAAGTTCATTAAACCAGGTTATGACAACAGTTTCCTTAAGATCACTATTCATTTTTGACTATTCACACTTGATCATCACATTAAGACTAGTGTCATATAACAATTAATTATAAAAATTCACTCTCTTTTTAAAATGTGTAAGTTAGACCAAATAGAAAGGTTATATTTGTTTCTGATATAGTTAGATCATATTAATAGAAAAGTCTACCAAATCACTGAAGCAATCTGTTAAAATACGAAATTTTTAAAATCCTTAACATATTTAAATCTCAAAATCATAAAGAATTTCCTCTTGATATTATTACAGTTCTTATATTATGAAAGAAAACTTAGTAGTTTTAGATATACCAATTCCTTCATTATGGGACAGACAACAGGAGAATACAATTATGCACAGACAACTGATACATTTTAATAAATACTAAAATGAATATTTACATTGAACATTTTGTTTCCTTTTTATTATTGTTGTTTTACATATTTCATTTCTCCCTTTTTCACTCTTATTGAAAATAGAACTTTTATTAAATAATATATCCTGATTAGGATATCCCCTTTGTCTATTCCTCCCATTTCCACACATCTTGTCTTCCTATCTGGATTCACCCATTTTCTATTTCACAGTTGAAAACAGCCTTCTAAAGGAATATACTATAATATAATACAATGTAATGTACTATAATATAATAAAAATCAATACATCAGAATTGAATAAAAAAAAACAAATGAAAAAAAAAACACAGAGAAGGAAAATAGCCAAACAGAAGGCATAGGAGTCAGAGACCTATTGTTATCATATTCAGGAATTTTATAAAAACACTAAACTGGTAGTAATAATATATACACAGATGACCAGATACAGACCCATGCAGTTACTGTGCATGCTTCGTCAGTCCCTGTGAGCTAATATGAGCCCTGATCATATTGATTTAGAAGCACTTGTTTTCTTGATGTCCTACATGTCCTCTGGCTCTTACATCATTTCTGCCTCATCTTTCACAGTGTACCCTGAGACTTTAGTGGAGGAAATTGATGGAGACATGTGATTCAGGACTGAATACTCCAGGAATCTAGACTCTCTGCATAGTGTCTGGCTATTGTTCTCTTTATATGTTACCATCTGCTGCAGGAGGAAGATTCTCTAATGGGGACTGAGCAATGAGCACAGCTAAATGTCATTCGGACTAATTTTATCCAGTGCAATAAGAATGAAAAAAAATCCAGTCTGGGGAGAAAGGGGCCATTGATTAGAAAAGTCAGTTTATTAAATACATACATTTATTCTTTTTTTTTTAACATGGTTGCAACTCAACACTTTGCTATACTTGTCTATTCTTCGCGAATATTTTATGCAATAAATATTGTGCTCAAATAATATAATGAGGTCACTGGATTTTTTCTCAATTTTGTTCATAATTTTAAGTTTTAGCTTGTGCTTGCTAGTCATGCGAAATAATCATGAACAAAACATCACTTGGTAAGGAGTAGAGACGAGAAATGAAAATGAATCATTCCTGTGAAAAAGTTTACAGTGCTGAGACCTAAGAACAGTACATTTATGGCTTAGAATGAGCACAGCCTATTATAAAAAATAAATTAATTAAAAATTACATATCACCTGTACCTAATCTAGCAGAGAGTATTAAGACAGGATGTCTATACTACCTAAAGTTGTTTAAGAAGGTCCTTGTTCATATATTTAATATATAGTTTTTAACTTCAAAATAATGATCACAGCAGAAATACATTAATCTTAATTTTATCATGTTAAGCTTAAACATTTTGGAATACTAGCAAGTGATGTTTTTATGATAAATGTTCAAATGACAGTCAAAATTTGAGGGTATCTTGTATAATCATCCAAAATATCTATCCTAAATGTTCTGAATTCTTGATTATTTGAGTTACAGATTGGATATATAACCACATATCTATACATTTACATTACACATTAGATTAATAACAACTACTATTAATATCATAATATACTATACTCCAGATATATTTAAGTTCAAGACAACATTAAGATAATTTCATATAATAGGTTAATGGATTTAGAAGAATAATAGTTAAAGTAAGAAATATTTTATTTGTTCCAAAAATAGAGAGAAGAAAGAAAGGGTTAGGAATTCAATAGAAGAACCACCGATGTGAAGCAGCCTTAATGTCTAAGGGGTAGATCTATACCATGTTTTACTAAAAATAAACTACCAAGCTTGAACATGATAGCTCTTATCTTACTTTATCCCATTCTGTGTTGAGATATAGATGGGCCTTCCATGAAAGACAGTGTTAAACCTTCATCTTAACTGGGTATGTGTTTAGACAAGGGAAGCTGGTAGGACAAAGGCACAAGAGAAAGAAGTAGAAACGCTTTCAGCCCATGTTATATTTCTAAAGATATGGTTGAAAAGAGCTGGTATTGTACCATCCCTTTCAGTGAATTACAAACTAAAATCACCAATAGGGATAAAGGAATTGTTGTAAAGCCCCTGAAATGGAGAGGCTCACTGCCAGTTAGGAAAGAACATAGCAAAGTACATTTGTTACATATTGTTCAAATACTCAAAATCTATGAGATGACATATATATAAAAGCATGTGGGTAAAATGATAAAACATGAATTTAAAAATTATCAGAACAACATGAATTAAAATAATTTTTGATTCATAGAAAAATGTATAATAATTATACAAAAATATGTTTACAATTGCTACATATGCATTTCAGATTGGTTTGGGCTATTCTGGTAGTCAAAAGAAACATTAAAATGTTTATAATCTACCTTTAATTATTAAAAAGAGACATTGTTTCACTTCTAAGGATAGAGTACATTTTTAATTCTGACAACAGCATAAAACTAAATATTGTTTTCTAGAGATTTTCTCTGCAGGAAAAATAATAAAGTTCTAATATAATTCTGTTTTTTTTTTCACATTTAGTTGCAAGTGTTTTCCTCTGGAACATTTTCTCCTTTCCTTCATTCCTCTCTTTCAGTAGTTGTTATCTTGATAATTTCCCAAAGAACATTTTAGATAAACTAAATGAATTCACCATTAGGATTCCTAGGTCAGCAGTGTTAAAGTTTTTAATTTTTATAACCAGGGTCTACAAAAGGAAAAATCAAAAGATGCTTTTTTCTCCTCCAACACACTCATATGACTCTAGGGGCAAAACACCTTCTAAGACTATGAATGCTAGCCAAAAAGGGAGAGATTTCAGTCAGTTCAGTTCCACACTGATTTATTTGACTACTTCTAAAGTCTGTGATGTCTTCAGAAATAATATTTGACAGTCTAGATCTGGTGCATATAAGAGATAATTGGCAACACCCATGATTGGGGTGTTTCTAGTGACTTCCTGGTAAACAACTCATAGATCTATACTCTATAACTGGAATTATGATATTTGCAAACTTTCTGTCAAGTTTTATGCCTCTCATATTCTGGAGGGGGACTTACTACTGATGTTATGCTAAATGGACATATATTACAACTTTCTAAATACATAAGTATTCATGTACTTTGACAAGCCAATTTTTATAATTTTATTAATTCTTATGATTTTTTTCTGGGTACCTGTAAGACCTCATTGTTTCCCAATGTCCTTTTCTCCAAATGCTGTAGAATGCCTTCTTGTAAATGTAACCGACATAAGTCTTTTCCATTTTTTTTTTTTTTTTGTAGTTTTCTGTCAGTTGCCACAAAGTGAAGATCTGATCTGTTGGGCTCTGGGAGCTAACAATCAGCACTGGTCCTCTGGTACAGTTTCCTATATTCTGCCCTTTATTCTTTGCAGGATAATGGAGGAGAAACTCTTGGTATCGTGACACAACAAACTAATGTCCCTGTAATTTGAACTGTCCAGTTTGTCCTTTTTCTGTGTCTGGGAATTAAAATGGAGTGTTTCCATTTTGTAGGAATCACCTCATGTTTCCTCATATCTCTGGGGAGTTATGAGGAAGCACCTCTGCCCCTGAGCCTATGGAGCTGACTCCAGTTCCTCCACCATGATGTCATTCACTCCTGGGGCCTTTATGCACTTGGCTATCTTGATTGCTTCATGTATTTCACTCCTGTCGATATTTAATATTTCTTCATCATTTCTAGTAACAAGTGGCTCACAAAGTGTTTCTCACTGTATAAAACAAAAATTAAAGGTAGAAGCTAACTTTATGCTGAAACGTTTTTATTTAATATTTCTACCAGTTTTACTGTAGTTATCCATACTGGATTTGACTTTTGCATTGATATCAAAGTATGGGTAAGTCTTGCACATGCAATAAAATCTTGCTATATTCTTGTGGCTCTGTTGATATTTCCTGGAAATAATAATAGCAACAGCCCTGGAGGATGAGGAGATAGTGGTGCAGAGAGGTGATATAGGAACCAACACTTGCATTTTGCCAATGATACAGCAGTACTTGCTGAAAGTCCACGTGAGCGAGAAGTCATCGTTAATAGAGTGGCGAAAGCAAGTGAAAACCTTGGTATGAAAGTATGCATTGACAAGGCTGAGATACAATATATGGGAAGGGCAAACAAGGATTTTAATATTGTAAAAAAGAATTGGAATCGCAAGCAAAGAGTCATGTTTGTCTATTTGGGAGGAAACCTCACTTCAAAGGGGAGAACTATTTCAGACCACAAGAGGCAAATAGTGATAGCCGAGGGCTGCATTCCAGGCACTAGAAATGGTTTGCTCAGAAAGAGATATAATGACAACAACAAAATTACAAGTATATGAGTCACCTGTCTTGAGCTGCCTTCTTTCCAACTCTGAAACCTGGACAATAAAATGCTCCAGAGAAAAGCAGGTGAATGTGTTTGAGATGGCATGTCTCTGGAGGATACTAGACATCATGTGATGAGATAGGCTACAAGACGATGACATTAAAAACATCTCAGTTTACAGAAGGAAGTAAACTACAGGACAAGGCATCAATGCTTGAGATACTTGGGCCACGTAATGAGGATGAATGACAGCAGATACCAGAATACAGCACTGCTTGCACTGCTTGAAGGAGTACACGGAATAAGGCAAAGAGGATGGCCCAAAAGATCCTGAAAAGACAGAATAAAACAAGACTGTGGAACCTTGGATATGACAATAACATAAGCATCTAGGATTGCCCAGGATAGTAACAACTGGAGAATTTCCACAGACGGGCTGTCCATGCATGCTTAAGAATTACCAGGGTGATATTATATTTCCTTTTTCCAGGTGGATCTACGAATATTTTTCTTAGGCTTCACCTTGTTACTTAGCTTCTGAAGAATCATGAACTATAGGCTCAATATCCTTTGCTTTACAGCTAGTATCTACTCATGAGTGGGTGGGTACATACCATGATCATCTTTCTGGTTCTGGGTTATCTCCTTCAGGATGGTTTTTCTCTAATTCCATCCATTTGTTTGCAAATTTCAAGATATCATTGTTTGTTACCCTTGAGTAGTACTCTAATGTGTAAATGTGCTACATTTTCTTTATCCATTCTTTGGTTGAGGGGCATCTAGGTTTTTCTTTTTCCAGGTTCTAGCTATTAAAAATGCTGCTGCTATGAAGATAGTTGAACAATGTCCTTGTTCAAGGATGCATGTTTAAACATATTTTGGGTATGCTCAAGAGTAGTATTGCTGGGTCCTGAGGTAGGTTGATTTCCAATTTCCTGAGAAAGCACCATACTGATTTCCAAAGTGGTTGTACAAGTTTGCATTCTCACCAGAGCCTGGCAAAAATGGGAGCATGGGGATAGGCCAAGTAGGGAGAGCAAAAGGGGAAGAAAAGGAAAGAAGGTGCCAGGTGAGGAGAAATTGAAGGAACAGGATATTTGAGATGGAGGAATAACAGGAATGAGGGCAAAGAAAGAGATATTTTTATTGATGGTGGCTTTATGGGGCTGTCAAAAATAACTGCCACTAGAGAATGCCCAAGAATCTAAAAGTATGACCCCAGCAAAGACCCTAAGCAATAGAAGAGAGGGTGTACAAACTGGCCTTGACCTGTAGTCAGACTGATGAATTTCTTAAGTATTACCATAGAATGTTCATACAACAACCTAATGGAAAATGAGGCAGAGACCTGCAGTGAAGTACTAACTGAGCTCCCAATGTACTATTGAAAAATGGGAGGAGTGAGATTATGAGGAAAGAGGGAAAAACCATGATTGGGACACCCACTGAAACAGTTTACCTGAGTTAATGGGAGCTCAACAACTCCAGCCGGAGAGGGAAGGAAACAAAATAGGTCAAAACTAGTTCCGCTAAGTATGGGTGACAGGTGTACGACTAGGGCAGACTGTCGAGCCACTGGCAGTGGCACCAGGACTTATTTCTACTGCTTGGCTGTGGCTAGCTTAGTCCATAGAGCATGGGACTCTTATTCCCTGGGTCATGGGTTTATATCTCATGTTTGCTGCCAAATTGTAAGAGGAGAGAGATGCCATGAAGCCGCTGCCAGAGTCAGACATGCCGAAACTTTGCCAGTAAGCCACTGCCACATGGTGATACACAGATTAATAAAAATGGGTTAAATTAATATAGGAGTTGGCCCGTAAGAAGTTAGAGCTAATAGTCCAAGCAGTGATTTAATTAACACAGTTTCTGTGTGATTATTTCCGGTCTAAGATAGCTGGGCGGCTGGGAACCAAGAAGTAGACCTCCTTCCTATGTTTGTCCTGGCTGTTTTTGAACCTCTTCTATTTGGATGGATACCTTGTTCAGCCTAGGTACAGTAGGGAGGACCTTGGAGCTTCCCCAAAGCAATGTGTCTTACACTCTCTGAGGAGTGGATGGGGAGTGAAATGGGAGTAAGTGGAAGAAATGGGAGGAGGGGAGGGAGTGGAAACTAGGATTGATATGGATAATGAAAATGATAGTTTTTTCTTTTTTTAAAAATATAAAATAGATAAATAAGAGCCAAAAGAAGAATTGATGGAGATAAAATACATAAAAGATGATGACTTGGACTATCACAGATCTCAGCTTTGGCAAGATAAGCTTCTTTTTTTTAGGTAAGTAAAACTGCAAAATGGTCAAATTGCCATGAATGATTGACTATTCAGTATTAATTCCTAAATGAAACATCTAAATTACCTTCTGCAGGGCCCATGGACATCACAGACATGGGATCAAAAGACCATAAGAGGTACGAAATGACTAGCAGTGCCGTGGTATGAACTGTTTCCTTCATAGATTTATTAAAACATCTTAAATACCATATTCTGAAAAATCTCTGAAGTATTTAAAAACCACATATTTATCTAAAATGAATAAGGCTAACTGGAACTTATGTTTGCCTACATCTTAAACCCTCACTCCAAGTTTCATTGTTATTTTCATTAACCTACACAGTTTGTAACCGTAGTTTTCAAGATACAGAACTTTATATTATAATTTTAATTGAGTTGCACAGGTACAATACCTTACACAAGAGTAGAAACATACACACATATTGTAGAAAATAATCTTAATTTTTATCAATATACAAAATGCATAACAATTCAAAATACTCGAGAAAAGTAGTTGCTTTTTAGTCTAAAAGTAGATTCAATAATCTACTCGTTTAGTCTAATATTTCTATAACCCTTCATTTATTTTCACTAGATAGGAGAGAAAAGTGGATAGAGGAAAAAAGAAAGAAAGAAAGAAAGATAAATAAGAGTCACAGAATCTACAATTGGTGAAACTAAAGAAGCTAAATAAGAAGGTGAACCCAAGGAAAAACATATAGTTATCCTCTTGCCTATGGAAAGTGGGATCTTGTGGGTGGGGTGGGTTGGGGGTAAGGGGAGATGGGGAGAGAAAAATGAGAAGGGGAGGATGGGGGGAACTTGGGGAAACAGGATGATTGGGATAAAGGAAGGCTGGATAGGGGAGCACGGAAGCACAATTCTTAGTTTAGGGAGCTACCTTAGGGCTGGCAAGAGACTTGAAACTATAGTGGCTCCCAGGAGCCCAAGGCGAAGTCCCCAGTTAGTTCCTTGGGCAGATGAGGATAGGGAACCTGAAACAACCCTATCCTATAGCAATACTGACGAATATCTTGCATATCACCATAGAACCTTCATCTGGTGATGGATGGAGATAGAGACAGAGACCCACACTGGAGCACTGGACTGAGCTCCCAAGGTCCCAATGAGGAGCAGAAGGAGGGAGAAGATGAGCAAGGAAGTCAGGACCACGAGGGGTGCACCCACCCACTGAGACAGTGGGGCTGATCTATTGGGAGCTCACCAAGGTCAGCTGGACTATGACTGAAAAAGCATGGGATAAAACCGGACTTTCCGAACATGGCGAACAATGAGGGCTAATGAGAAGCCAAGGACAATGGCACGGGGTTTTGATCCTACTTCATGTTCTGGCTTTGTGGGAGCCTAGCCAGTTTGGATGTTCACTTTCCTAGATATGGACGGAGGGGGGAGGACCTTGGACTTTCCACAGGGCAGGGAACCCTGACTGCTCTTTGGACTGGAGAGGGAGGGGGCAAGGAGTGGGAGGAGGGGGAGAAGGCTGGGAGGAGGGGGAGGGAAATGGGAGTCTGGGAGGAGGGGGAAACTTTTTTTTCCTTTTCTCAATAAAAAAAAAGGAAAATAAAAAGAAAGAAAGAAAGAAAGAACTTCCTTAATCTAATGTCTTTTGTTAAGTTTCTTCCCTGATCATGACCAACAACAACTTGCAATTAATCCCCAAACACTGTCAAACATTCCTTACCAACCAATTGTCCAAAAACTACCACTTTTCTCAGGAATGTGAGAATCATAATTTAAATTACTTCATGTTATTGGGGGAAATGCATATTTAGAGAACTCTGAGAAAATTACAGTAATGTTCAAGTCTTAAGAAAGCTAGCTCTATCATTTTCTGTTCAGTTGCTGAGTGGTGGGAAGTTGCAGAGCTTTTCTGAAATCCTGGCTGGAGTAGTTTATGAGACTGGGTCTCCTAGACTGCTTTGGTGTTGTCCTGACAGTTTGTAATCTGAATCTGATCATTGGGTGGTGTTTGTCATCTTAATGAAATTTTCACAGTTCAGTGGGATTTGTGATTGCAGGATCTGATCATCTTTATAGAGATCTCAAATTTTGCTGATCGAAATGGTCACAGTTCACTGGAAAAAACTTAAAAATTTAAAATGTCACATGCTCCAGATCTCCAAAAGTTTAGAGAACCACAATCTGTTAAGTACATCCAATATATGCAAACTTAGTTCCTAGTTACCTACTTCAGACTCAAACCTAAAAACACATGTAGGAGGCTAGATGAAGCTTATTTTCAGCATTAGTTAGTATTCTATATGAACACAATTATCATGAAATAAAGTGATAATAATTGCTGACTATATTTTTACTTCAAGAAAAGTTTTAAAGATTCAGATTAAAACCAAGGAATTATGATATTAATGACAATAAAATAGTCCCTTGATTTTGATTTTCTTGTTCCCATTCCAGTGGCCATAGTTGAAATTTTGAATTTTCTGGAAATAAATTGTTTCAATATGTAATACAATGTTTTCTGCAAATTGAGAGTCAGTAATTATATTAAGAGGTTCTGAAAAAATCTAATAATATCATGAAGTATATGAACTTTGAGCCAATATTTTTTTTTTATTTATACCCTACTTTTCCTGATTTGTTTGCAACAATGTAGAACATAGGTGCTCCAGAATTTGGTGTTATTCTAACTATTTAAGGGAGAATCCAATTACTTCTATTTATAAACATGAGTCTCTTTCTTTTGTGATATTTGTTGCTAATCTCTTCCATGAATTTACTGCAGACTCTTTAGCAGTGTTCATTTTCTGCCTATAATGAAGTAATTTCAACCTTGGTAAAAGATACCACAATTTAAGCTCAGTCTATTTCTTCTGACTGATGAAGTCTCAAATTTCCTTTCAGAATCAACACAGAAAAATTTTTACATAGATTTTAATTTTTTTACTTTGTGTACTAAATGTATCCATTATATGAACCTATCTTCTCTCTGTATAAAATTGTTGAGGGAGAATGCATAGAAGGAAATAAAACCACAATACAAACAAGTTGTGAATTCGAGTGGTGATCCAAATGTGCATTCTGTAATTTCTTTTCTTCCAGGATCAGTTCCCTTTCAGGCTCAGATGATAATTTTCCTAAACTTTTTACGTCCTTATTACCTTATAAGGTTTGAAGCAAAGTTCTTAGCTCTTGAGTTTATCAAACAATGGGCCATATCTGAAAAATATGCAGCAATATCTGAAAAATCATTATGAGTTTGAAGTTGATCTCTCCTGATTTGTCCTATCGTGGTTGGTTTCTGTAATCCATCTATATCCTAAATAATTAATAAACTCTTCTCTTTGATTTTCTTTCAGGAACAATTTGTATTTCCCAAGAATGTGAAATTATCTTTACTTCACTAACCTTTATTGTAAGGTATCTGAATCTGAATCAGCCAGTAACATATCATCCATTTAATGGTTAATTATAGATTGAGGAAACTGTTTAGGAATTATTTTATTGTCTGGTGTACAAAATACAGACACACGGTGGGGCTGTTCAATGTTCCTTGTGGAAGAATTTTCTAAAGGTACCTTCTAAGAAGTTGAGAATTATTATAAGCGGGCACTGTGAAGG
Organism: Microtus oregoni; assembly: GCF_018167655.1. NCBI lineage: Eukaryota > Metazoa > Chordata > Mammalia > Rodentia > Cricetidae > Microtus > Microtus oregoni. The sequence goes on from NW_024543060.1 coordinate 25,876,378, forward strand.
CAAGTTTTTTCCTATTTTCTGCTTATGAAGGTACAGTAAAAGAGAAGCCTTTAAATCTATCACTATAATAGCCCATCAATTCGGAAATTAAAAAGGCAACGGAATTACAGGCTGCAAAGAGTCCATTGGTTGAATTAATTTATTCATAGTTCTCAGATCTGTTACCATTCTCCATTTCCCAGATTTCTTTTTAATGAGAAATATAGCAGAATTCCAAGGGATTGTCAATTTTCAATATGTTGAGCATTATAGCTGCTCCTGAACCAGCTGGAATACACAGGTTTTTCAGTTTACCCATTTTAAAGGCAAGGCTGTTGGTATCTTTTGAAGACAATCAACTGTTGTGCTTTGCTTATGTGCAAGCCGAGTAATCTGTGTCCATTCTTGAGAGTACCTTTTTAATATTTTTCTCAGAAGTATTCTTTATTTTATGGTTTGTTTCTGAGATTGGAGACATATCTATCTTTGTTTCCATTGCTGCAACAAACCATGTCTTCATAAATTCATTGATTTATAAGCCACATCTGGCTTTTATTTTCCTATCTGTCTTTATGGCCCCATACATTTAATCTATCTTATTTTTGGTTTTATCTGAAATACAGTTCTAATAGCTGGATGTTGAATATTTACCTTCTAATGAGGCCAATCTTGATATCGAGATTTTGGAGAAATTTGTCACATCTGTGCCTGTGTTCAATAAATCTATAATTTCAATAAAATATATTTGCATTTTAAGTTTATGTCTCTAAATATTCATAGTAGTTTAACAAAGAACTTGTTTATGGTCTCTCCTGAAATTTTTCTTATACCTACTAAAGTTGCTCTGTACAGATCACATTCAGAGGGGATGTTTTAACAACACTTTTGTAATTGCTTTGTGAGTGAGGTACTCTGATGTTGACTAAATGTGATTGATCCTAATTTGATATTGGGTGCCTGCCAAAGGCCCCTTAGGCATTTCTCAGTGGCAAAGGGTTACCTTGCCTATCCCGAGTTGATATGTTTTCATTAGTCCAATTACAGACTTTGCCACATCTTTTGCATACTCCAGAAGGCTCGAGCCTTCTGTTTGGATTATCTCTTGGAACAAACTTATTTTCTAGTAATCTCTTGCCCACAATAATTTTTCAAATGACCTTGTTTACCACAATTATCTGACTTTTGATTTTCCTTAAAAATTCTAGAAATTTTTTCTCTTATCAAAGCAACAAAATAATCATTAGATTCAATATCAGATGTATTTTTATCCATTCTTATAGTTGTGCTGATTTTGCCTTATAAGGCCTAATTACTATCTTGCATTCTAAATTAGCATTTCCAAAAGTCAAAGATTCAATTAATATTTGTCTGACTTTTGGATCTGTTACTCTTGTATTTACAGCTGCAATCAATCTTTGCAAAAAAAAAAAGTCAGTGAAAATCTTTTTTTTTTTTTTGCCTTGTATAATTTTAGCAAGTGACTCAGATATCTTTCCTGATTCTTCAACTTTGTCCCAAGAATTCAAAGCTGCTAAGCAACAAAAGGCCAAGATATGATCATCAAATTCAAACTGTTTTTGAAATTCAGTGTGGTGACTTTCATCCAAGATCTTGTCTTGGGAAATATCAATACTTCTACTTTCTTGTTCTATGGCCCTACCATCCACTTTCTAACATATTCTCCATTGTAATTGAGTACCAATTTTCAAAATTACGCTGTAACTAAATCTTTATAGTATTGGAAAGAAATTCATATAAAGTGAATATATACTGTTAATCTTCTGAAATATATCTATGGGATTCCAGTCAACTTCTTCTAAACCTTGTGGGTGCCAATCATCTGCTGGTTGTTCTTGTATAGTAACTGTACAAACTAAGGGTAGCATTCTTGTAATCTTGGTCTTGTCCTCTTCATTTTCATCATGCAGTGGTGTGGTAGATTCTTCTCTAAATTCCTCTGCCTTTGCCTGAGGATTTTTTTTTCTTATTTTCATTAGTAGTTCTTTCAAAGGCTTGTATCTTACCAGTAGTAAGACTTTTAAAAACTTGTATCTTATCAATCACATTTTCATATTTGAAACAGTTATCAAACCACTTTTTAAAGGATAAAATATGGATTACCAAACTGATAGCAATTATAATCAACCTTATGTTACTCTCAGTTAAGATGTTTATCCCTGCAATTAGTTTTTCCCATATTCAAGCCATCCATTTTTAGCATGATATATAGTCCTAACTCTCTGCATTGGGGCATTTTACATTCTTAATGTGTATATAATCTTTCCTTAAAATTTTCTCTTTAAGAATTTCCTAGGTATCTTAGCATATCTTCCGACTTCTTAGTTTGTCTGTAGCATCAGCATCAGCATCAAGCTTGGAGTTCCTTCCGCAATTCCTGAGTGTGAGGTCACTCTCTGTAGTCCCCATGAGGTATCCCTGCAAGCAGAATCAGCAGCTAGGGAGCAGAGTCTTGGGAGACTGGTAGGTAACTTGTGGTCTGGCTGGATAGTGTGTTTTTTCTGTTGACTTATAGGCCACACCTGAGTATTCTAATATTTTAGTTACTGTCTGCACCATGCATCCGACAACCAGCAGGAATGAAACTCAGACAGTAGCCTGGAGGGTTATTCTGACGTGATGTCACCGGCTCTGCCATGGCTGTCAAGTACAGCTAAGTATCGTTTTATTATCCAATAGAAACTCAGAAGTCAGATGCTGGGGTGAAAACCTCTTAGATCAGAGAGGCTGAGCAGCAACTATGTGACCTTCCTTTTTGACAGGAGACCCAACAGAATAAGCCTCTCTCCACTGATCTCAAACCAAAAGACCATACATCTATGTCTCTCTATTCTCTTTCTGGTGGTCTATCTGTCCTTATTCCTTGCTCCCCTGTCCTCTCTATGCCTAAATCTTGTCAATCTGTCGCTCTCTCCACAGCCTAATCCAAAGTTAATTTTATTAGCACAGTCTTGAAGTTTCACAGTGCAGTCCAAAATCCCACAACATACCTTTTACTTATTTTTACTTTTATATCTCTTTTTAGGCCTTCTTAAGTTTCATGAAGAGCAAGAAGAACTGTTTTCTTCCTCATTTCTTTTTTCTTTTTGTCTTAGGAGTTAAAAATGATAGATTTTATAGAACCAAACAAATGTTTGCCCAACATAATATTTTTTATAATAAAAAATATTTTTTTTTCATTCATAGTAAGCAAAGAAAAGCAAGGCAAAATGAGATATATCTCAAACTAATTTAGTTTCTAATCACTTGCACAATGGTAGCTGATAAGTGAATTCTCAGGGCAGTCTAAATCAGGAAAAACATTCCTGATGAAAATATAAAACAATTTCCTTTACCATGATTAGTATAATATATATATATATATATATATATATATATATATATATGAGTATGCCCACTAAGAATACTTTCTATGAAGCTTCCAAAATGTAAATAAATATGTAGTAAATGATATTGAACTGAGAAAGGGGGCTTAACAGCAGCAAATATGATAAAATTAAAAATGGTGAGAGAGGGATGAGTGAGATAAAGGGGAATTGAAGTTTCAATGGATTACCTAATATTGTGTGATTGCTATTTAATTTTAATGTTATAATGGTCCTAACTACTAATATTTCTAGTGCTATCCATTTTATTATTTTTTAGTATGGAATTATTTTACCTTTTTGCATTGATTAAAATACAAAAAATGCATCACTGTCTCATACAATATTCATTTTCAAATATGATCAAATACTTTGCATTTTGATTAATCTATTTAAAAACATGTATATGATGGAAATGAACTCTTTTCAGAAGAACCTTTATTTTTTCCAAAGAGTTCATACACTATAGAGCCAAGTTATCTTTTGGACACTTGTTGGCTTTGTTTATCATTTTCTATTCATATTCTACTCATTGCATCCAGACAATTCATCCAGATGTGTGGTCCCAGTGCTTTAATTTGTTGATGTAAAGTATGAAAGCATATGTTAAAGCTACAAAACAGGAAAAGCTATAGAAGATACAAATGTGCTCCATCAGAAAACAGGTTATAATATATCCTCTTCATGTTTAAGCAACCAAATACAAATTAAACCACAAATAAAGCTTACTGTTAACTGAATCATACCAGCCATTAATACTTGATCTTTGTTGCTATGTAAGTTTAACTAGATGTGTGTGTATGTGTGTGTGTCTGTGTGTGTATATATCATGTATGTGATACAATGAAATTATATTTGAGGTAATTAAAGATTTGAGATTTTTGCAAATATATAATGCAATATTTTTGTTGGTTACTGAAAGATTGTAAGATTTAGCATAACATATACATAGGTAAAAATTAAATGCAGCCCAGAGTGAGACTTATCTGCTCTATAAGAAGTCTAATGACTGATGTTTATTGCCTAAAGATTTGCTCAATCCCAACATCTTGTATCAGTCTTGAGGAGTGCTGAAAAAATAAATATTTGTGCTGCACACCTGCTCACTATTAGTCACACTTGAGGTTTCCTGTGTCTGGTGTACTACCATGGACAGCAGAATGTCAGTTTTATAAGTTATTTGTAGAAAAGATACTTTTTAAAATAAAATTATAATGAAAATAGAAAGAAATATTGACTAATATTTAAGAGAAATTATAACCTGAAAAAAATAGATGTGATTATTGAAAGCACACACTGTTCATGGAGTGTGCTTCTAATTCTGGTATGTTTCATAATTCAGAGTCAATAAATAAAAACATAATTAAAAAATAAAATACAAACGTCTATGTTTGCAAGTGGGATTGTCTTTTTTACTCAAAGCATGCCTTCATTTCACATCATTTCACAACTCTGTGCATGGTACTGCACAGACCTGTTAACAAACCTGAATATAATCCTCCCACCCAGTGTCTTCCTAAAACTATTTTATATTTTTATGTGCAAATTGAATATTTGTGAAATAGTCATTCATTTTGGAAAAACAAATTACTCTTATATGCCAATAACAATATAATCATTATGATTTTTAATTATCTTGGATACATGATGAACATCATATTGTAAAATAGGAAAATGAAATAATTTTTAAAATGAAAATGGATTTTCTTTGAAAATAATGTATAAATACATAATGGGAATTATTAGAAAGAGATTAAAGTTTTATAGATCAAAGGGTTGTAAAATAGGAACAAAACCTGTTGCTTTTACTTTTTCTTATCATTATTTTTGTACACACAAAATATGTTAACAGATATGATTTGAAGTTTATTCTGGTAGCATAAAAATTGATCATGTTCTTAATTAAATACCACCACAAATTCTGATGCTATCTAAAACACACTGAGAAACATATTTATGAAGCAGAATGTCTGATGTCCATTCCTTTTTCAATTCAATTACCTCTATACTACATTTGCTATTATGAACATATTCTTAGATTAAATGTAATGATAATATTCTTTTTGATGTAAATATTTTTATCAATCATTCCAAATTCTCTAACATTGCCATTGAATACATTTTAATCTGTTCTTCCATTCTGTCCAACTCACCGGTTTTCTAATAAATTCTTCCATGCATTCCCATGACCTACTTCTCAAATCTGCTTTCTCATATTGAACTGTGTCTCTTAACATAAAACAAAATAGATTTAGCAATGAAATCATCATCATCTTAAAACTTCCCTTATATTTAGTGAAATACTTTTTATTCAGGGAATATTTCTTGTATCTACCTCCATTTGCATATTTTATGATGTATAATCTTTACTAATAGAATACAATAGTAACTAGTGTTTCTGTAACTATAAATGTAATGTATCTCATCCTCCTAATTATAGAATGCCTTAGGAGAATAATGAGTATGATCTCATTTACTAGCGTATCCTCAGTGTTTAGTAAATTACATTTTAATGAAGTATTCCCTACATATGTCACCATCATCCATTTAATAATTCCAAATTTCTGTGGTTTCCTCAGAAGAGTAATCTCCCTTGCTTTCTCTTCCAATACTCTATGTCACACACACACACACACACACACACACACACACACACACACACCACATCACCACCAGCACTACAAAAATCAACAAATATATAATTACAATTAATTGCCTAAAGACCCATTAGTTCCATAAACTAAATCTATGATGGGTTTCTGGTTTGAGCAATTGCCAGACTTCTAACATGAAAGAAATTTCAACTGTAAATAAATATGACTGAAGATAACAAGTATGCAAACTAATTTGAACTCTTAATAACTCTCTCAGTTGATTTTACAGTGTGGCTTGGCAGCTGATGAGTTAATAAAAATTTGAAATGCAAGATAAGAACGTATATTTTTAATATGTTTATATGTGCAATGAATATCGCTTTAACAAATTTCATGTCAGTTGAACCAGCATTTATGCTCAGTGCATGAACTGGCATTTTGGAACTCATTCTCTATGGAGGGATACCTTGTCCAGCCTAGAGAAAGCAGGAGAGCCTTGGTCCAGCCCCATATGATGTCTTTGTTGACTCTTCATGGGAGGGCTCACCCTCTCTGAGTAGTGGACGGAGGAGGGAGAGGGAACTTGAATTTGTATATAAAGTAAATTTGTTTTAAAAATTAAAAATAAAATGAAATATATTGTATTTATTAATGTATTAATTAATATAATTTTATATTATTACTCTTTCACTCTTTGCCTCTTCCTTTTTAAATTCCAATTTCAGTACGTGAGAAATTATGATTCTGAATAAGTTTTAGCTAATACTTGAGCTGATATTAAAGGTCCAAAGGCAAAACATAAAAGAAAACAAAGAAAAAAAAGCAGAGCAGAAAGGAAACAATAGTTCATTCATTGCATTGAAGGATATTTCAATATATTAACCAATATATGAGAACAGAATTAGACTCAATATCTACAGTATAGAAAATCAAAAGTGAGGTCCCAGTAACAATACTAGGATGGATAGATGGGAAATATCTGGATATAAACATTAAATGTGAGGGAAGGTTATCTCTCATCATATATAAGATTTTGTATTTCCTTCCTTCTTTTCTTTTTCCTTCCTTTCTTTCTTTCCTTCTTTCTTTCTTTTTTTCTTTCTTTCTTTTTTCTTTCTCCTTATTTCCTTCCTTTCTTCCTTTTCTTATAGTATACACAGTCATTAAGTGCTCCCTTTGTGATATGCTGAAATGACGCCCTGATCAAATAACAAGATGATCAGCAGATGAGAATCGTAGATTTTGACTGAACTTGAATATTGAAGAAATGCTCATTGGTAACACTAGGAAAACATCCAAAGTCTGAAAAGATGTGATAGAAAAACATTTAATTTGACATGAATAGCCTATTTTGTAGTGAGTATCATGAACTCTCCTGACCAATAACTCAAAAGATCTTTCATGCCTTATGCTGGGTTGATATTCAACAATTTATGGCTCTTGAACAGAACAATGCTCATTATATTATCATCCAAGTGGTGCAATTTCATTTAAAACACACACACACACACACACACACACACAGAGAGAGAGAGAGAGAGAGAGAGAGAGAGAGAGAGAGAGAGAGAGAGATTCACAGACACCCATACACACATAGTAGTTTTAAGAAAATATAATATAATATATTTTCTTATGACTTTTAAAATGTTTAATGTTATTTAACACCTCTCCTTTATTTTCTCCAGTCAGTTAAACCTACCCTCTGTTTTTTTTCCATTTCCTACTTCTTATCATTTAGGATATTTAATTCAATAAGCTATACAATAAATAGAATGCTTGAAATGATGAGTGAAAAGTAAAAACACTTATTAGTATACACATACACACATAAATGCACACATATGTATGTATATATATGCTTATATATGGCTTGTTGATACACAAACACACACACACACACACACACACACACTCCATTGGTTACCCACATTAGACTGGAATTCAAGCTATTTTCCCTAATTCTCAAAATACTATCATTATTGTTGGGCATCAACATACCTACATAGCAATTTTTTTAGAACTAAAATATTACAATGAGACACTTTCAATAAGTTTTTAGTTCTTTAAAAAGTTCTATTTAAAGAATCAATAGTATAAGAAGAAAATTTTTATTTTAGTATTCAATAAGCAAATGTAACTTATTAATAGAAGTGAGTTACTAGAGAGGAAAGGGGAGTGTTTGTATGAGGGGTTAACTCCTGTTCATCCAATCAAGAAATTGGGAATGGAAAATTACATGTACAATATAAAACGTAAAAGTATTCTGAAACTGAAATGCCCATGTATATTTCCATATTAAAAATCATTTAATCATTTTATAAGACTAATTTTACTTTCCCTTTATATGGTATTTTGTGACATAGTTTTGTAAAGCTAAGTCATAAACAATCAAGTCATAAATTAAAAACATAGATATACCAAATGTATAGTCAATGTATCAAAAAAGACAATATAGCATTTTGACATTTATGAAGTTGCCTTAAAATATTTTGTAGAACAGAATATACAGGAAAGATATGGATAAAATCTTTATCTTATAAGTCACTTAAAAGCAACTCCTAGAATCTCCTTTTCAATCTGCTGGGGGAATACTCCTATATTGAATTAGTCAATTTCATTTTGCATTCATGTTGCTTGACTAATGCATTCACAAAATTTGTTTGGGGTCGTTTTGCACCCAGACAATTTCTCTTGGAGCTCTTCATTCAAATCACTGAGGGAATTATATTTAACCTGTCAAAATATTATTGCAATCTAATGAATTACATTTGAACTCCTCAATTACGTTGTCTCCTAAACTCATTTCTTCAGTGAATTAGACTACTGTAAAAAACAACACAGAGAATATTGTCAACTTAAACCTAAATATTACTACATAATTTTGTGAAAATGCTGTAATCATATTTAGACAATCACCTTTTAGTAGTCCCCAATGTTGGATACATGATTGGATAGTTTCTCTATGACCTACCAACTGTCCAATTATACCATTTCCCCTGCTGCTCCAAAAGAATTTGTGCTATGACTTCCAGAGCAATTTTCACAACTGTTAAAAGATCCATGAAAGTGGAAACATGTAGTATTTTTTTTGAAAACAGACTAATTTTATAAAGTGTTGTCTTTTAAAGATATTCCTAATTTGTTTTGAGTTTTATGGGTTATCATTTATTTGTGCTTAATTTCTTTCTGTAGTGCATTTTTGACTGAATAACCTCAGTAGAGAAATTTAAAATACTACATGTACCACGAAATTACTTGCATTCTGCTGATAATCAGACCAGCAATATTCTTAGATTATTGTTTTCAACACAATGTAAAAATTTAAGACATAATAATAATCAGAATTACCATACAATGGAATAAAATTCATTCAAAATATGCTTGGCTAGGCATGGCTTTGTAGTGCATACTGATAATCCATGCCTAGGGAAGTACTAAGGTAGAGGCAAGAAAACTAGGAGTTGAGGTTATCTTTGCGTTTATAGTGAGTTCGGGTTCAGCTTGCACTACATAATGTCCTGCCTGAAACATCAATAGTTTGTGGGATATATTCAATTTTGAAATGTTTCTTGTAAAAATAGCACAATGCATATTTAATAAACTGACTTCCCCTCATATCTTTCTCGATATTCTCTTACCAAGGACATTTTGGAATATCATACGGATGTTGACTACTTAAGGAACTTTTTTTTTTGGTTTTTTGAGACAGGGTTTCTCTGTGGTTTTGGAGCCTGTCCTGGAACTAGCTCCGTAGACCAGGCTGGTCTCGAACTCACAGAGATCCGCCTGCCTCTGCCTCCCTAACTTTCTAAAATGCATCTATAAAAACGCAGAGAGTTTAAGTGTAGTTATCTTACATTGGGAAAACAATGCAAAACAAATAAAATGGATGGTGCTAATAATGGGATGACTCTTTTGGATTTGTTAGTAAATGACGTCTCTTAGATATGCACACATTATAGGCAATAACCACTATTCTCAGTTATCTGCCAGAACTCGATGGGGAGACCATATTGCTAAAGAAACTCTATAATTGAGTTATAAAACATGGTGATATTAAGCTAGTACTCACATGGAAGCCTCATTTCTTGTCTTTACTGATGTGCTTTCATGGTTGTGGAAGTTTCATATTACCAAAAGAGAAAAGAAATATCATATTACACAGATGTGAATGCTGTGAGCTACAAAAAGCAAAGCCTACTGGTAAATAGTGGTGTGAAAGTAGACAGGAGTAACCCATAACTTTATGATTGATTTTGAGGTGCATTTTACAAGCAGAAACCTATTTCTAGCATGGTTACCAGGACTAAAAAACTATGTCGAAATGGACGTAGGTTCTATGGGATAACCTACCCTTCTTGCACTGCTAAATTTATATAATATTAAACTGGCTCCTATTTTCATATTTCTATACCCAGAGATTAATTCATTTAAATACCACCATTACAGGACCTCCTATTGTAGTAGATTATAATTTTAAAAATGCACCAGAATTGGTGAATATGTAGAGAATTAGAAATTGTAGAACATTTTATCCTAAGAGGGATTTTTATGTCACAATCCTAAGATCATTGGAGGAACTGAGACTAGAGTCATTGTAAGAGCCATAGATTATGTATAGATATAAGAAAAGAATATTTTCTATAAAAAGAATGATATTTGCACTCTATGAATTCATTGGAATCCTATGAAATATAACAACAGCACCAACAAGACCTGTGCAGTCTTAACTTAGATAAAATTGCAGGATAAAGAGAAGAGGTGGAGATCTAGTCCCAAACCAGTTACAGAACTATGGGCAGTTTTGTTCCCCACCCCCTGGGAGAGGAATAGTAACTTTTCTTAATGCTTTGTTCCCTGATAGTTAGAATTCTCCCATTAAAGGTGACATATCATAGAACATATGATAACCATAACTTTAACTTGATAGATTAAAAAACACAGAGGAAACAAATTTTGGTGGGTACTGAAGAGAGAATGTATACGCAGAGAGTGACATGAAGGGTAAATTTGCTTTTTAAGAACTAATTAAAATAAGAATATGTTATTCTTAAGAAATAGAACTATGTCAGACTAGAAAAGCTGACTTACTGTCATGTTAAATATTTGTTGATATAATAGACTGGATAAAGGATTTTGGAAGAAGTAATGGGAATAATTGAAACCGAATTTTAGTTGTGGAGCTGGGAGAAATTGTAATATGTGGGTAAAGAGAAGAAAGTAAGAGAAATAACACTAAGAATGCTCGAGAGGGCATAAGAAAAATCAAAATACATTTATAGAATTGTATGGCAAAGTGTGATGGTGATATCGCAAAACCTACGTAAACTTAACAAAAACTTCAGGCCCAGAATAACAAAGCTTCTCTCAGGTTGATTGTCATGGAAATACAAATACATTAACAATACCTTTGATTTATTTCAGAACTTAAAGGGTAGACCCTATTGTTTCAGCTACCATACATTTTAAACATTGGGTTTGGAAGAACTGATCTTAACCTAAGAAAAAAAGCTCCGTACCTGAAGATAGGCTCTCTAACTATCACATGATTTTACAGAAACCACCAGACGAAAAGAGAATATGTGTGTGTGTGTGTGTGTGTGTGTGTGTGTGTGTAATGCATTGAATAAAACTAAAAATTGAATTATGAATTTTGCAGGGGAGAGTACTAGGATTTAGAGGAAGAGAGGTAATCAAGTAATGTATTATGTTATGTGCAAAATTCTCATTTGTTTTATAAAGAATACAATATCCATATCAGAAAAAATTCATTATGTATGAAACATTTGTGAATCCTAGCAAGATTATTTAAATGGATCAATTTCAATACCTACAGGAGACATAATATTCTCATTTGTTAAGCATTACAATTGCTCTATATATCAATATTCCTCAATATTTTAAATGGATCAATATTAGTGTTTTTAATAAACAGTTTCAGAGATTTTACTAATGAAATTGATAAAATATGACCGATTTGTCACTACATTAAAAAATAAGATCAAGGAACACTCAGAACTTCATGTTCAAAGTTAGGCTGGGGAATATGGAACCAACATGAGTGAACACAATTGTGAACAACTGGGGCATATAGGTTTTTATATGTATGTCTTTACCTAGGCCTGAATGACAGTGACAAGCCTGGCAAGATATCCTCCTTTTTAGAAAGTGATATTATCTTAGGTATTTAATTAGACTTATGGCCTGCTCTTTATTCATTCCTGTTACTGCTATAAAACTAGAAAAGTGTAGCTTGTTTGGAAGTAGAAGAGAACTTAATACTGCCACTTCTTGAAACAATTATAATTTCTAATTTCTCTCAAAATGTGTATCCTTATAAGGACTGGTGAATGGAGATACCTGAAATATATCAAGTCTATTGAACAATTGACGCTTGGATGTCCAAACACAATTCATACATCAATGATTCAACTCTTGAAATCTAAAGCTCAAGGAAAATAACATAGTAAGGGTCAGAAAGATTTTTAAGAGCTAAAGAATCATGACACCTCTGATCTCTAATATCTTGTAGAAATGGCAGGAAAGATGTGCATATGAAATATAAACACCATAGCTGACTAAACTATGCTTGGTAATAATAACAAAATTTCATGTTCCATCATGGTTTGGGAATACTTACCAAATGTGTAAATGTTATATGAATATATAAAGAGCTCTAGGCAATAAATGGATTCTATAAAATAATAATAAAAATAGTCTCCTCCTGAAATGAGCCCTCTAATAATGATCCAGTGATCAGTCATAAATACACACACATACACACACACTTACACATAAAAGGACTCAAATTTTTTTTTTCTTTTCTTTTTGTTTTGTTTTTCGAGACAGGGTTTCTCCGTAGCTTTTTGGTTCCTGTCCTGGCACTAGCTCTTGTAGACCAGGCTGGCCTCGAACTCACAGAGATCCGCCTGTCTCTGCCTCCCAAGTGCTGGGATTACAGGAGTGCGCCACCACCGCCCGGCTAAAAGGACTCAAATTTTATATGTATGTGTGTGCATACACATGCATGTATATAAATAAATGCATAAATACATACATGAATATATAAACATAGAATAACTTGTAATTATAATTTTTAAAGTATTAAATGTGATAGGGATTGAGGCAAAAATATGTATTGGAGTAGAATAAAAGGAGAAAATTTAATTGAATTAATGAAATTTAATGTATAAAATTTACAAACATAATTTATTGAGCAAGAGATCATTTCCAGGAGAAACAGATTTAAATAATTAATGGAACATCAGTAAATGAGTGAAACTTTGGGTTCTTGGGACATTTGATAAGAAAAAACTGGCATTGTTCACATAGTAATAATGAATTCTGGATCATTTCATTTCAGCAACAATTTTGAGTGTGATATATAAATGTGTCATTTTAAAACACTTCAAAGGAAACACTCTAAGATATAATCTTTGAAATGTCAGTATACTCATCTCCAAAATATATTTAAATTGTTTTTCTCTCCTAGTAAAATCCAAAAGTATTTCAAATCTTTATTAAAAAGTAATCACACTGAGAGACATTGTACTCTTTCTTTAGAAGTTTTGAAAACCATAAATTATTCTCACACAGCAAATATAGCACTGAAGCGAATTTTGACTAAAATTCAAAGTTCTATGATGTTAAAGATTTGAAAGAAATGCTTTGAAACCAAACACATAGGAACACTCCTTACAATAAAGTAATGTGGATTAAATCAATTGCAAGAGAAAATATAATAAACTTTGAATTTAATCTATATACATTTATATTAATATAAATATATACCTATGCACATACATATAGGAATGGCAGGTTAATAATAATCACATTTTTTTTTTATTTTGGGGAATTTAAATTCCCCTACATAATTGCCTAACTGTCATATAATGATGATTATATCCAACTGGGAAGTTTTTAGAAATATAATTTTGGAAAGTATATTAGATCATAGTGTATAATATATTCAATGTGCTGTTCCAATCATGGATTCAAAATTAAATGGCATTATTGGGGACAGGTCTAAAAGGAGATTGTACCCTTTAAAAGTTTAGTTGGTCTTCCCCTCTCCTCTGCTTTCTTCTTCTCCTTTCCTCTAGTACTCCTTCCTTCTCTCCCCTCACTTGCGTTTCCCTTTTCCATCCTTTCTTTCCATTACCTGCCTCCTCTCCTTCTTTTCTCCTTCCTGGATGCCCTGATACCTTTGCTCAGCGATGGTTTACTACTGTGATCCACTGACTTCTTGTGATCCAGGAAGGAGAGAACCCTCCAACCAGTCTCTGAAATCTCCGAAGGTATGGCAAAAAGTAAAAATATTGATTTGTAAGTTCTAATCTTTGGTATTTTGTCATATCAAATAATTGATTAACAATCATGTGATACAATTGGAAATGTAGAAAAGTATATATAAACGAAGGAAATAATATTTGGTATGGGAAAAGAAAGTTTTAAAGTTGGGCATTATTTCCATAGCAAATTACCACTAAATATAAGTTCAGAAGGACATTCTACTCATAGAGTTAGTGTCACCTGTTATTCAGGTTTTTTTTGTTTTTTTTTGTTTTTTTTATTGAGAAAAGGAAAAAAAAAATTTTCCACCTCCTCCCAGCCTCCCATTTCCCTCCCCCTCCTCCCACCCTTCTCCCCCTCCCCCTACTCCTCTCCCCCACCCTCTCCAGTCCAAAGAGCAGTCAGGGTTCCCTGCCCTGTGGAAAGTCCAAGGTCCTTCCCCCTCCGTCCATATCTAGGAAGGTGAACATCCAAACAGTCTAGGCTCCTACAAAGCCAGAACATGAAGTAGGATCAAAACCCCGTGCCATTGTCCTTGGCTTCTCATCAGCCCTAATTGTTCGCCATTTTCAGAGAGTCCGGTTTTATCCCATGCTTTTTCAGTCATAGTCCAGCTGGCCTTGGTGAGCTCCCCATAGATCAGCCCCACTGTCTCAGTGGGTGGGTGCACATCGCGTGGTCCCGACTTCTTTGCTCATGTTCTCCCTCCTTCCGCTCCTCATTGGGACCTTGGGAGCTCAGTCCAGTGCTCCAGTGTGGGTCTCTGTCTCTCATCTTACACCTGTCAGAATGGCTAAAATAAAAAACTCCAATAATAGCCTCTGCTGGAGAGGCTGTGGAGGAAGGCGTACCCTCATCCATTGCTGGTGGGAATGCAATCTTGTGCAACCACTTTGGAAATCAGTGTTTCGGTTTCTCAGGAAATTCGGTATCAACCTACCCCTGGACCCAGCAATACCACTCCTGGGAATATACCCAAGAGATGCCCTATCATATGACAAGAGCATTTGTTCAACTATGTTCATAGCAGTATTATTTGTAATAGCCAGAACCTGGAAACAACCTAGATGCCCTTCAATGGAAGAATGGATGAAGAAAGTATGGAATATATACACATTAGAGTACTACGCTGCGGTAAAAAAACAATGACTTCTCGAATTTTGCATGCAAATGGATAGAAATAGAAAACACTATACTGAGTGAGGTAACCCAGACCCAAAAATATGAACATGGGATGTACTCACTCATTATTGGTTTCTAGCCATAAATAAGGGTCACGGAGTCTACAATTGGTGAACCTAAAGAAGCTAAGTAAGAAGGTGAACCCATGGAAAAACATATAGTTATCCGCTTGGCTATGAACCTTCATCTGTTATTCAGTTTTTAAAAATATGGTTGTTACACAAAACAATCACATTTCTCATCGATATGACTTCTACATTGTTCTTTACTGTGTCAGTTGAGATATTGTTCTAGGCTGAAATTCCCTATGCCCTACATAAGAAATTTTGTTCTTTCTTTGGTATTTTACCTCTTAACTGCTTTATGATTGATAGAACTGTAAGTACCTTTCATTATACTGGGTTACACAAATATGTAATGTTTCTACGTGCGGAAAAAACTACTTATAGAATAATAGCCACCAAAAGGGCCTTAGAAATCAAGATGATTTCTGAGCTCCCCAGAATGACATAATCAATGTTATCCCATATGTATAAAAGCAGGAAAATCAGAATTTCCCAGATAACTCTTGAATAGTTAACACAGAGTGCTGTCTTTCACAGTAAAGTTGAGAGGAGCACTGATGGAGGAAGGTCGTTGGTTAATTATAATAAAGAAACTGCCTTGGCCCATTTCATAGGTTAGAACATAGGTGGGTTGAGTAAACAGAACAGAACACTGGGAGGAACAGGAAGTGAGGTCAGACTCGACAGCTCTCCTCTCGGGAGCAGACACTCCAGAGAGACGCCATGCCCCGCTCCTGGGCAGACACAAGCCATGAAGCTCCGACCCAGGATGGACTAGGCTAGAATCTTCCCGGTAAGACCGGTTCTCACAGATTATTAGAGATGGGTTGATCGGGATGTGAGAATTAGCCTGTAAGTGCTAGAGCTAAAGGGCCAAGCAGTGTTTAAAAGAATGCAGTGTCCGTGTAATTATTTCGGGGCATAAGCTAGCCGAGCAGGCGGCCGGGGTGCTGGGAACACAGCCCAGCTGCCCTAATTACTACAGAGCACAAGTGACATAGCATCAAGTTCTCTCTGCTATCACTTCCTTCTAGTAAATAAGGAACAGTAGAAATAATCTCCTCATTTGGCCTGTGTGAAGTCCCTATTTGTAGGTGAGGATCGTGTGTTTGTGTGTGTGTGTGGTTTTGTCACAATGTAGATGTGGAAGTCACCAAAAATGTTGCAGATCGACTCTTTCTACTATGTGATAGACTCTCTTCCTACTACGCAGGCTCTTTAAGTTGAAGTGCTCAGGATTCCTGACACATAGAAGGCATCTCACTGGCTTTCAGTTTCAAACATTTTCATGGAATTATCCCAACATCGCAATCACATACCTTGGAAGAAGCATGCAAGCACCATAGCCTCTTGATTCTTTTATGACCACTCATGTATTCACTGCAGGTTCAGGCTATGTTCAAGAACATCATGGTTCTGTACACTCTGTGATTTTCTCCACAACTGACTTGCAATCACAGGGATTGGTGAGTTTCTGCTGCTGTTTTCTGTGTCATGCTATTTTTTTGCATTCAGACAGCCACATAATCAGTTCTCACATAGATGCCTGAGTAGGTGATGACTATATTGGCTAATTAATTAGGTATTTATCAATATTTAGCCCATCCACAGGTAGGCTATTTCACAAGAGCATGTTGATTATTTATGGAGTAGCAGCTAGAAAGCATTACTGAAAAATGTCAATATATAGAGGAAAATCAATGTTGAAGAATATATACCACTGCTTTCCTTCAACTTTTGTTATTATATTTATTACATATGGAGAATTTCTGTTTATTTCTTATAGTTTTTAAAAATTATTTTAAAATATAATTATAGTTTTCCACTTCTATTTTCTTTCTCTCCTCCCATTCTTTTCCTCTTATGATACTAAATAGTGGGTCCCTTTTTTCTTTTTTTATAATTATTACATATGTAAATTTCAACACTTGTAATATATAAATACAACTTTTGTTTTACTTTAATATATATTGCTTAAGTGTATGTGAATTCAGTGCTGACCAGTTCATATTGGATAACCAATTAAGGGATTCATCCCTGGGAATATCTAATATTTCCTTTTTCAGAAGACTTTTGTTGCTGTCTTTCTTTGGCAGTAGGATGAGTTTTAATCCTTAAATGTTAGTATATCTTTCAGCATTTCTACTCTTTATGTGTTATTTAGGCAGCCAAATGGTTGAGGTAACAAGGATGTGTCTTTCCTACCATTTCTAGGAGACAAAAATCTCACAGAAGACTTCTTAGTTACCTTTAAAAAGAAAAGAAAAGTGACAAGGGAAGAAAGGCTGGGTGGCAGGCACACCTCACACACTGGGAGATGTTTGAAGTAGGGTGGAGGGACTTCTGAGGAAGGAGCAGAAATCTGGACTCGAATCTAAAATGAAAATTAACTTTTGAAATGCTTTTCAAAAAAATAAAAAAGACCTCTTAGTCCTCTGGTTGTTACTAACTTCTGACTCTTTTTTCCATGATGTTCCTTGAGCTTTGGGTGTGGGAACAGGGTTGTAGATATAGCTATTGAGCGTGTACTAGTCTAGATACATTGTAGATATAGCTATAGAGTGTGTACTAGTCTAGATACATTGTAGATATAGCTATTGAGTGTGTACTAGTCTAGATACATTGTAGATATAGCTATTGAGCATGTAGTAGTCTAGATACATTGACCTTTTCATTCAGATATGTTTAAGCTTTGATTGTTTCCATTTGCTGTAATTAGAAGCTTCTGTGATGAGGTCTGGGAGCAACGCTTATCTGTGGGTTTAAAGATAAGCCTTGAACCGCAGTTAGATGGATCAGAAGTGTAAGAATTCTTGGTCTATAAACATGGAAACCCCAGTTTAGAAAAACTATCTCCTTTAGAAAAATCCTGAAGCAGCTTTGTCTGCCTGCAATCTTATTATTTAGTAATCTTTGTGCTCAGAGAAAGAGAGAGGCAGAATTAGTGAGAAATTAACCTAGCCTGAGCAACTTATTTCTAATTCAATTAGGAGACCAGTATTAAAGAATGAAAACAGACAGTAGCATAAGATACCCAGGTCATCTTATAGCCTTTGTATGTGCCCACACTCACACTCATGCTTCAGTTATATTCAGCACCAAAATTGAACAACACTCACCTCTTTCACAACAAATATCCAAATGAATAACAAACTCGTATTTTGCAAGTTTGTAATAGGAGTTACAACCTCATAAGGGAATCGGGAAAATACATACTTAGATTATGTATTTCTGCTCTATCATTAATCTCTGTTTTTGCTATTACACATCTCCCATTTTTCATTTTTAGGTTATTTTTTATTTTTTAAAAGAAAACAAGCTATCAGCTTTCATTTTGCATACCAATCCCAATTTCCACCCCTCCTCTCTTCCCATTCCCTCCACGTACACCCCTCCACACCACCTTCCATCTACTCCTCAGAGAGGGTAAGGAACATTGCTTGGGGAAGCTCAAAGGCCCTCCCTACTATATCTAGACTGAATAAGGTATCCATCCAAAGAGGATAGGTTCCAAAAAAAGCCAGGACAAGCAATAGGGATAAATCCCAGTGTCACGTCTAGTGGCTTGGCAATCTGCCCTAGCTATACAACTGTCACCTACTTTCAGAGGGACTGGTTTGGAACGATGCTGGTTCCTTCCCTGTAATACTGGACTCCCATTAGCTCAGTTAAACTCTTTCAGTGGGTGTACCCATCATGGTATTGACCTCTTCTCATATTCTCATCCTCTCTTAGAAACAAGGATGACCCCAGCTCCGAGTCTATATAATAGAGGAGAATGTGCCTGAATTGGTCTTGCCCTATAGTCAGATTGAAAGAAAAAATCTTAAATCTAACCTACAAACTTCATCTAGCAACTGATGGAAACAAAGTCAGAGACCCACAGTGGAGCACTGGGCTGAAATCCAAAAGTCCAGTTGAAGAGCGGGAGAAGGACAGGTCTTTGGGATCTCAATCCAGTGCTGGCTGCAGGTCTCTGCCTCTGATGGAAAAACATCAGTTGCTGGATAAAGGTTCTATGGTGATGTTAAAGATATTCATCAGTCTAGCTACAAGGCAAGGCCAGTTCGGGCATCCTCTCTCTTCTAGCTTAGAGTCTTAACTGAGGTCATCTTGGTGGATTTTTTTTTCAGAGTATATAATTTTTTCACAGGTTATTTTTCTTTACAAAAGAAAGCACACTCTTTGTTTTTCTTCCATTTTACATACCAATCCCAGTTCCCTCTCCCTGCCCTCCTCCCATTTCCTCCACCTGTTCTCCCACTCGACCATCCATTCCTCAGAAAGGGTGAGGCTCATTGTTTTGGGGAAGGTCCAAGGCCCTCCCTACTCTATTTAGGCTGAGCAAGGTATCCGTTCAAAGAGAACATGTTTCCTAAAAGTCAGTATAAGCAATAAGGGTAAGTTCTGGTGCCACTGCCAGTGGCCCCACAGTCTGTCCCAGTCATACAACTGTCACTCACTTTCAGAGAGACTGGTTTGGACCTATGCTTGTTACTTCATTGTCCAGCGGGAGTTGGTGGGCACCCACGAGCTCAGGTAAACTGTTTCAGTGGCTGTCTCTTCCAGGTCTTGTTTTGACAGCACCATCTATTTCAGCTTTTACAATACAAGATTGTTATTTCAGAAATATTATAAATATCCTAGACAAAGCTACAGTATTGCTAGGATGTGGCAAAGATTTGCCATGTATAATGATTCTTTTATAAAT
The DNA here is from genome assembly GCF_018167655.1 of Microtus oregoni. Lineage (NCBI taxonomy): Eukaryota > Metazoa > Chordata > Mammalia > Rodentia > Cricetidae > Microtus > Microtus oregoni. The sequence goes on from NW_024543060.1 coordinate 25,896,584, forward strand.
TAGTGCAAGAATTAATACTCTTAGAAAGGTAATGTTTTGGCACTGTAGCCTGAAGTCAATGATGTCAGAGGTGGTTTAATGTTTTCGAACAGGAGATATAGTTGGATATGCTAGTTAGAGATCAGTCCTAAATTCAACTAAAATCTCTCTCTCTCTCTCTCTCTCTCTCTCTCTCTCTCTCTCTCTCACACACACACACACATTTTTCTCTTCTAAAACAACCAATCAGACTGTGAGAGCTACAAAACTTAGCCATTGTTATTATCTATCAACCTTTCTTGTTTAATCTTCACTCAGTACTATAAAACAAAACAAAAACAATTAGCAACTACCACTTAAAAAATAGCAAAAACAATCACATTTTGTATTGCCCCTGTGTGGATGCCAATATTCAGGAATATGAAACAACTTTGTAAACAAAACCATTCAAATTCTTTAAGTTGGTCATGTAGCATGAGTTTTTTTTTTTTTTAAATATCCTCTAAGTTGACCAGAAAAAGAGTCAAAGTTGAAGCAACCCACTGGGTAAGTCAGACGGTACATGGCTGCTAATGAATGACCCCATCATTAAGATAATGGACCTGGGTGATCAGTATGATTCTAAGGAATGAATCCATTGCCCAGGTTTGTTCCTTTGTGCTTCAGATACCTTTTCACAGTCCCTAAGTAAAGGAATTAAAATGTTACCTACCCAGAAATAATAAGTAAATATGAGTGATTTTCAAATGGATAGATTTGCTTGTGCTTCTCTTTGTAATGGACAGAAAAAAAAGAAATATTCTTGCCTAAGAATTTTGTCTTGCTTAGAAAACGCATTATGAATTAAGATTTTGAATATTTTTGAACCAGAATGGAAAATCCTCATGTATTTCTCCTTGTTGTTATTACAAGCTCTGAGTAATATTTTTAAAAATCAAGTGTAGAGCTATTAGAAATGGGCTTATATGTAAGTATAACAATGTTGTTTTTCTGTTATCCATAACAGCAAATCCATGACATAAACCACAGTGTTTGGTGGAGACTCTCACATGAATATTTAAATATTTGTTTTGTATATTCATTTCAGAAAATTTGTTTTCAATTCCTATTAATAAAATAATTTTTTTAATTTATTATGTGTAGGAGAAAGTTCTCTGACTCTGTTTGTCTCTCTTGTGTTGTTTTTATTGTTATTGCTGGAGCTTTCTGTTAAAGGTAGAGATTAAATCTTTGATCTGCTGCTAAACTATATTTTAGTCTTTTAATATGGATTTTATTTGTTACACATATCTGTTAAATAAACTACACCCATATGATAAGACAGCTTTTGTCATTCTGTTAGACCATTTTCAGAACCACAAGAAATTAAGATTTGCATGTTTTCCTGATAGTTTCTTAACACACACAGTTAGACAAGCCCCTTCTCTACCACAATTGAAGAAAAAGTTAAAATATACAATTGATACAAGGACTAAATAACAAAATATGTGGGGAAAACTGTATGACATGAGGCAGGCCTTCAAAGCAAATGTTTTTGAAAAAAAACAAACAAAAAAGAAAATTGAAGCATGCCGCGCACTGCGGTCCCCGTCTGCGCTCTATGTGCTAGAACCCAGTTAGCGAGCTTCGGGCAAGGGGTTGGAGGTTGAGAAAGCACACCCAGAGACAGACCAACACACGTATCTCCAATCTCTGGTACCAAAAGCCCTTCTTTAATAGCACCATGGAGGCTTAAATACCCTGCAGTCAATGGCCAACAGGTGAAAATCCCATCCTCTGATCCTCTAAGCTAGGCACAGCTTCTTGTAACTTCAATTAGAAGGCTCTAGCAGGGAAGAGCAGCTGAAGGCCAGGACTCAATTAGTCCCAACAGAAATGAATGTCTATTAGTATTGAGAAGTGAAAGTCTTGAAACATTCCCTGTGAAAAACCTGATAATTTCGTTGAATGCAAAGCTGTCCTGTTTCTTATTTTCTCATCATTTAGCCATTCTCTTGTGTACTAACTTTCAGTTTCTTTTCTTTATATCTACTATTGTTTTTGAATCATGATCTATATAATGGGACAAATGTATATCCTTATGAATTCCTTTCACTTTATAACAATTTTATTGTTAGAATTTTTTTACGTTTTGTTTTTAATTTCAGGCAAAAGAAGACATAAAATAACAGCAACAAAATTCCTGAAATTGTAATGATCAGTACTCTGTGTTAATAGTTGCCTCTGCTTTCCTTCTGTTACCTTGGAATCCCACAAAACTATAACCTTCCTACTATGAATAATATTTTCTTCAAAATTCAAGCTTTATCATTTAATTCCACAAGAATTTTCCTAAGCCTAGCAATGAAAACGCAGTGACTTATCGTAATAGGTAAACATGTAATTATCCCTTTGTTTTTTCTTTAACTGTGACCACTGTTTCTCTGTTTGAAGTGTTCGACTGCAAAGTAGCAATTGTGGCAATGTGATTTGACTTTCTTCTTCTTCTCATTAGTCTCTTCACCTTCTCCCCTCACATCTTTTACAGCTTGACCTAAACATTTATTAATCTTCAAAGCCAGCTTCGGCCTTTCCTTATGGGTTTCTTGGCAACATTCACTTGATTAGACCATTAAGTATAAAAGCCTCAGAAAATTTGTTGCAGGAGAAATCGATTTTGACTAGTTAAACATTTTCTTAAAATAGTAAAGAAATTTTAAACAACTGGTTAAATTTTGAGGTCTTAGAAAGTTATTCATTTTAGACATGTTAAATATCTGATCATTCATACCCCCACAATTCAGTTTTATACTACTTGAATGAATCTTGAGTCTAACCTTCCTTCTAATAAAGACAGGAAAATGTCAATATATGCATTCCTCATGAACGTATACACAGAAAAAGAACAGTGTTCTTCGACAAATAGAAGTCGCCTATTGTAATTCCAGTAAATTTAGTACTGATGAGCTTACTCACTACCCAAAATTTGGCTTGTGAAACAACTTCATAATTTTGCTGTGCCTTTAAAATGGGCCCGACTAGCAATGTCAAAGCAGCTTAAATTCAAATTTTAAAACATAGCTGATAGAGTATTGTAATTTCACTAACATTCATATGTCTAACATTTCTGTGTGAATTTGTCAGCAATTCAGTTCTAATAAAGCTGCAAGTATATACATAAAGTTGGATGCATATTTGTAGATTAGGAAAGCTGTCTTAAAATTATAATAACTTTTTAACCGCCACGGTAATGATTGAACAACACAATGTTCTATAAAATGAAATGAATAAAAGAAAAACATAAAGAGATAAATTATATTTATTTAAGAAAACATATATTGCCATCTGACTTCTTTTATAAATCACTATCTAAATATAAAGTGTTTAGCAAATATTATTTAATAATTTAGGGTAAAAGTTAACAAAGTGACTTAGAAATCACATCCAATCGTGACTTTCATAATTATTATTTCATATTCATTAAAAAGTAAAATCAACCAAAGATAAATCCTTAAATTAGTTTTTCAGTTCAACAATGTCAGTAGTTTCATTTGTTTTTCATTACATTAAGATGAATATCTCAGGCTTCAGAGAATGCGCTTACCTTAAGATTCAGGATCAAGTGTGAAAACTGGGACTAGATTCATTCTTCTTTAGCTGAGAAAGGAGTCATTTCAAAGTCTCTACAGATGTGATGTGCTGTTATATCTCAGAGATTAGAATTGCTTCTAGGCCACAACTAGCTGCAGAGTACCTTAGGAAAAAAAATGCATTTCAAGCTTCGAAAGATGCTGGCAAAAGGGAAAGTGAGACAAATTTTAAGCCTTTTAAGTCTTATTGTATGCTGAAAGAATTTCAAATTCTTAATTATATCTAATTTCCAGAAAAAGGCAGCTTATCTGTTTTATATAGCAAAGAAGGAAACAAGACAAATAATCTCTTTGCCTTTGTTTTTTATATTCTTTTTTCTCCCATAAGAATATATGATTTGTAGTCATTTTTTTCTGAGATTATATGTGCCAAATAACTGTATTCCGTCAGTTCCAATCAAAGTCATGCTTGATCAAAGCCATGTGAAAATTGTATGACTTCATCAAGTCAACTTCTTTTATTTTGTTACTTAAAAGATATATTTTAAATTTCAGCACCCTTTCCAGTGTTTTAAGGATATTTGAATGATAATATAGATTTTACTTGCTAGAGTAGCACATTTCTTTATGAATTGAAAGTTTACTTAACATGTTATTCATGCAGAGAGTTAGAACCCATAGACAACCCACTCCATCAGTCTTGGATGTGTGCTACCAGTCTTGTAGCATAGAAATCAGACACTAGAAACTATGAGTCTTTCTATCTTCATGATTAGGGGAGCCTTGGTCTCACAAACTAGTTCAGCTCATTGAGATTATGATTAATTGTAAACGTTGTGCCCCATTTAGGATGATAGGAAGACCATGATATCATTACTTTGATCACCTAGATAATATACTGAAGTCATCTCTGAATTGACCAAATTAACCACTATTACTGGTAAGCCAATGCCCATCAAATATATATTATGAACTTTCATTCAAATTTAATATTTTATCAGGACTCCTTGCCATCCATTTTAGAATACTTTAATAATTTCCTCATTAAATGACTTTTCTATAATATAACTTGATTTAAGAAAAAATAATAAAATTAATTTAAGTTTATCCTTTTAGAATTCCAGTAAATAAAAATGACATTTTAACTATCTCAAATTATATGTCACAAGTGGAACTCCAGCTAAGTGTAATACTTCATATGTAATAGTGTATTTCAGGCATTCAAAATTTCTAAAAATGTTCTAAATACATATTACAAAAATGAATGTGTTGCATTGCTAACATTGCCAAAGCTGCAAGATTTCTTTTTAATGGAGATAGAACTAAAGCAAGCTAAATGTAGAAAGTTTAAAATGTAGAAAAATTTTCTCCTATATAGTAGTGTGTCATTAATGTCACTTTCATTTTTAAGGAACAAATATTTGGTTTCTATTTTGAATCTTATCTTAATATTATTATATTATTAATATTCATTATTAAATGAACAATATTTTCAACATCTACAATTATTAAAGCTTTTAAACCTGAAAATGTTTTAAATTAGTTGTTCATAACTCTCTTAGTTCTAATCACTGACAATACCTAGAACTATTAATATATACAAGTAAGTCTATTTCCATATATATTTCAAGCAAAATTAAATTTCAGTGACAATCCCTTACTAAAGTTATATTACCTTAGTATAAAAAAAAAGTTGACAATAATGAGTCACTCTTGGTTATCTCATGATGAATAACACCAAGGGGAAGAGGTGTTGTGACTGGATTTTTTTTTTTTTTATTTAATGGATAATGTGGGGTTTTTTTTGCATGTGTGTATGTGTGTGTGATTGTGTGTGTGACAAACTGGTACTTTCTTCTAGTTTGAGTTTATATATAAAATTAAGAGGAGAGTTTTTTATTTGTATACACACACACACATATAGAATGGGCAGTCATAATTAAAAATTTAAGTAAAAAGATACATTGTATATGGAAGTGAGAATGATATCTTCTACAAAATTTATAAACAAGTTTTAAAACAATGATCTCTTTATCTAACACTGACCAGATATGATGAGCAGAAATTTCCAAGGTTGGACTGATATTATCTCAGAATCAGTCAGCCAGGTCCTCCAGCCATTAGGCCGTGAGCCCACCACCATCACAGTAGAGCAGAAATGAAACCACCTGCTGTCGACCTGCTGTTGTAAGAAGAAATATTTTTCCCTACCTAAAGCCATGTCCTCTGTCTGCTCTTCAGAGCCTCTTCTTTACCTATTTCCTAGAAAAGTTTCCAAGAATATTTCCATAGGTACTCCCTAAGTATTTATAAGCTCCTTCTTTACATTAGCTTACAAATAAATGCAAGCCATGTTTCCCTTTCAATTATAAAAGGAAAAAAAAAGGATTAAAAATAAAACTAAAACATCAAATACAAAGAACACATTCATATTTTTCTGTAGGGTCATCTGAACCTTGTGGAAGACTAATTTGTGGGCTCTTACTCAATACACACTCTTCCCTTTTAGGAACTTAAGTATTCCATGTTCTCCTACTATAAAATATTTGTCGTAGGAGTTCACTCCTCTGTGACACTTCTATTCAGATTTACCATTGAGACTTCACCTCTTCAATGCTCTTCATTTTTTAGGTAAGCACAACTTCTTCATGAAGCTTTAATGTTAAATTTTTAATGTGCCTCATCATCGTATATTGTTTTTATAAACCTCAATTCCTCTCTACCTGTCCTGACAGAATAATCAGGATGCTATTTTTCTCATTGTCTTTATTATTTATAGAATTAAACAAATAATTATAATGGACCAAGGCCAGAGAGGTGGCAGACGTTGTTATCCCAGGTTGTAGAAACTGAGAGAATGCAGATGGTGATTCTGGTTCAGCCTGGATTACATTGTCAGATACTAGACCAAAATAGAAACGAAGCAAGGTTTATCCTTTTTTTCATTTCTTCAGTGATTGTTACTGATAGGGCTGACTGAAGCAAAATTAGGACTTAAAAATAGTAATATAAGAAGAGAACTAAAGCTGGTTATCTTAGTGAGAAGTGAGTAATTTGGACCATTTATGAAGGCCTAGTTTTCTCTCAGGAATGAATCAACAACCCATGAAGATTTCACACATGCAAATTTTAAAGCAGTGTAGAAAAAGTAAGGAGTATTATTAATCTCAAACCAAACATCTTCAGTGCACTTTGGGGAATGATAAAACACACCAAAAAAGAAAACCTCTTAAAATTTCAGTAGAATAGCATGAATTTTTAATGCATAGGTTTTGTTCGAAATACACTATATATTAGGTTTCTGGAAACTTTAATTTTCACATTATTAAAACCTGCAAGGTTTTATATAAAATATTCTGCAACATAGAAAACATGATAAGTCTTAAAGAGGTATGCTTTCAGCCACTGTAATTATGCAAATATTTCAATGAAAGATTGTTTCTATAATCTATTACAATTTTATGATTATTACTGAAATTTTAACATTTTCCAATGTTTTTACACAGCTCTGTATTAATCTCAAACTTTCAAAATAGTCACACATAAAATGTTCTGTATACACTATTTGATAAATCCAGCTTGTAATATATAAATTTCAAAGGGAAAATACTTAAACTTACTGACTACTGTCTGTTATAATTTCAAATGATAAGGAAGAATACACAATCATATTCATAAAACTAGGTGATACACTTTTATGTTAAAGGTCTGTATGTAATTTAAAAATAATGATACATTCCATTGATAGACTTTATATTAACATAAGCCTTGGAAATGAACACTAAAATAATAAGCACAAGGTACCTAGTACTTTAATGACAAAAGCTTAACAGATTCTGAAATGTCAGCGAATTAGTAGGCTTTATATTTGCATTCTGTATTTGAACTCACTTTCCAATTTCATTTGCCTCTTTTATCATCATGGTGTCTTTCAGTTAAACATGTTTCCTTTGGGCAGTATTCCAAACTCTGACTAAGGCACAATGTCACGACCACTAAGGACCTCACATTTAATATGCATTGTTATCCTTGCAGAAAGAAAAAAAAACATTATGAGGGAGGAAAATGAGAGTGTTCACACTGAACCTTACATGAGCTATATCAAGCTATTGTTTTCCAACAGACGCTACAAAGCACATCTTGTTATAATATTCCTGATGAAATATTCCAGCTTATTAGACAGTCAGCTATTAGAGTGGTAATGGGGCTTCATTTAACAATATTATACCCAATTGGCTATCAATGTTCAGTGCCCCTATTTGTCACAGACATAACCTTTATTTCACATTTTAATATTTTCTCTATGGCATAGGCCTAAAAAATTATATAGCATTTTTCTGACAATATACAAAGTTGAATACCTCACTGTTTTGCATTGAAATACTGCAAATATAGTATTGCTAAAATCTCTTTTAGAATCAATGCTGAAATATCATACAATATAAATTAGCCTACTTATTTATGGTAATCAAATTTTATGATCCAATCCATTCTGACATTAAACATGATTGTAAAAATATTAATTTTAGGATATAAATATAGTATTTTAATTTGTCTTCACAAATTTTTGTGGTACATTATTGAAAACATGTAAAAATCAAAATATCCAAATAGGCCTGAGCCAGCAACCTCAGCCAGAGCAGGCCCAAGGGAGTGACCTCCAAATGAGCAGGCCTGAGCCAGGGACCTCTGCAGGACCGGAAATGAGTAAGGGACCCCCAAGAGAGAAAGACCATGTTAGAGACTTTTGTGGGACTGGGTCCTAACCAAGGACCTCCGTGGGAGCAGTCTCAAGCCAGAAACCTCTGCTGGAGCAGGTCTGAGCCAGTGACCTCTGCTGGAGCAGGTCCAAGGCAGCCACTCAAGCAGGAGCAGTCCCAAGCAAGCAATCTCCATGTGAACAAGGCAGAATGACACCCTGGATTGCAGAGAAAACCTTGGGAGTGCTGAATGACCTCTGGGAACACCAAGTAATATCCATTGTGACTAGAACTGTGGCCCAAACTATACCATAAGGAATAATCATCTGAGCCTTAGATCCACTGGCATCTGATAGATTGATCACCAGAGACTCAGCTCCAACTACACCAATCAGAGGAAAAATGGGTAGATAAGGTAAGAAAACACTCAACACTATGAAGAGCATCATGACACCAACAAAAAGTAGTGGCCCTGCAACAGCAAGTCTTGAACAACCAAATATAGATAAAATAGAATAAAATGACCTAACAATAACTTCAGGAGAATGTTTCAGGGCCTTAAAGAGGAAATAAAAAATTGCCTCAAAGAAATGGAAGAAAAGACAAAGAAAAAATTGGAAGAAATCAACAAATCCCTTAAAGAAAACCAAAAAAAAATAAGTAGTGAAACAGATGAAAGAAAAGATTAGAGACTTGAAAACCAAAATAGAGACAATAAAAAAAAACACAAACCAAGGGAATTATAGAAATGGAAATTATGAGATAATGATCAGGAACCAAAAATGCAAACATACACAGCAGAACACAAGAGATGAAAGGGAGAATCTCAAGTGCTGAAGATACTATAAATGAAATAGACTCAGCAGGCAAATAAAAAAAAAAACATTAAATCTAACAAAAGCATAGCACAAAATATCCAGGAAATATGGGACAATATGAAAAGACCAAACCTAAAAATAATAGGGACAGAAGAAAGAAGAAGTCCAACTCAGTGCAGAATTCTACATAATTTTCAAGGAAGAACTAATACCAATACTTCTCAAATTATTCTTCACAACAGAAACAGAAGGAACATCATCAAACACTTTTTATGAGCATACAATTAACCTGATACCCAAACCACACAAAGCATTACTATGGAAGAGAATTAAAGACCAATCTCCCTTATGAACATTGATGCAAAAGTACTCAATAAAATACTGGCAAACTGGATCCAAGAACACATCAGAAAAATCATCCACCATCATCAAGTCAGCTTCATCCCAGAGATGCAGGGATGGTTAAACATATGGAAATCTGTCAATGTAATCCACCATATAAACAAACTGAAAAAAAAAACACATGATTATCTCATTAGCTGCTGAAAAGGCCTTCTACAAAATATAACATCCCTCCATTATAACGGTCTTGGAGAGAGCAGGAATACATGAAACATACCTAAACTTAATAATGGCAACATACAGCAAGCTAACAGCCACATCAAACTAAATGGAGAGAAACTCAAAATGATCCTACTGAAATCAGGAACAAGACAAGGTTGTCCACTCTCTCCAAGTCTATTCAAGATAGTACTTGAGTTTGGAATCATTTGTTTTTATATTTAACACTTTACAGAATTTAGTTAGATTTTGTTGTTTGTTTGTTTGATTGATTGACTGTTTGTGTTTATCCATCACCTTGTGCTATACCCCAGGCTGACTATGAGTTCCTACTTTGTCTAGACTGACCTCTGACTATTCTTATTAGAGGTATGAAGAACCATGATGGAGTTACCACAAAGCACTTTATTCTGAAAAATTTAGATAAATGCAATTCTGGTAAAAGTAAATATGAATCAGAGTACTGAACAATAGGTAAATTTTTAAATTCACTATTCACTTAAAGGTTCTCCACATAAGTAAAATCAGGAAATGTATTTTCAAAATATTTCTATTTCCTTGATTTAGCTGTTCTCAAAATTATAAATCAATTTTGATTTTATAGTTGTAGTAAAAATATTATACATATAACACATGTATTCTATATATGAATAAAAATGGAAGTATATAAAATCCATGTGGATTTTTTATTTCATAGAAATAAGTAACACCCATAGCCTGCCCACAGCGAGCGTGGTGGGCCCTTGTTCGCGAGCTAACCAAGCAGTGCAGAGTTTCGATCTGGGCACCTAGTGAAACATCATTGTGGTGAGTGAGTGCTGCGGCAGGGCAGCTGGGAACATACCTCAGCCTGCCCACACTTCCTGGCCATCCTACAGGGGCTATACTGCCCAAACCGCCTCTCTCTTCCTATCCCATTCAGCTTACAGCCAGATCCCCACACCCCCTGTCTCCCTCCCTCCCTCCCTCCTTTGGGGCATAGCGCCTCCCTGCCCAGCCTGCTAGGGCGCTGGGACCTAATCCGAACCAGGAGGACAAAGGGGTGGCCGGTAGCTCCTTTGTTCCCATAGCCTGCCCTCAGCGAGCAGGGTGGGCCCTTTGTTCACAAGCTAACCAAGCAGCGTGGAGTTTCGATCTGGGCACCAAGTGAAACATCATTGTGGAGAAAAATCTCTGGGGAGTGACATCACTGGGAAGGTACATCAGTGGGCAAGAAGACCTGATCCTGTAAAAGAAGATCCAAAGGGGAGTATTGGGAGGAAGAGATGGACAGACGCCAATGCAGGAATTCTCCCAACAATATGAAAAACAACACAAAACCACCAGAAGCCAGTGACCCCACAACAGGAGGACATGAACACCTTAATCAAGAAGAAGTAGAAAAAACTGACTTCATGAAAGTGATTGACACCCTTAAACAGCATATAAAAAACGCCATTATAGAAATGGATGAGAAGTATAATAGAAAGTTCGAGTAATTGAGTAAATCAGTGAATGATACCCTAGGAAACCAAGGAAAAACAATCAAGCAGATAAAGGAAACAGTTCATGACTTGAAAACTGAAATGGAGGCAAAGAAGAAAACACAAACAGAGGGCCGGCTGGACATGGAAAATCTAGGTAAACGAATAGAGACTACAGAATCAAGTAAAACCAGCAGAATACAAGAGATAGAAGAAAGAATCTCAGATTCTGAGGATAACATAGAGAAAATAAACACTCTGATCAAAGAAAACAGCAAAACCAACAAATTCTCATCACAAAACATTCAGGAAATATGGGACACAATAAAAAGACCAAACCTAAGAATAATTGGAGTAGAAGGAGAAGAAGTACAGCTCAACGGTACAGAAAATATACTTAATAAAATTATAGAAGAAAACTTTCCCAACCTGAAGACAGATGTACCTATGAAGGTTCAAGAAGCATACAGAACACCAAATAGGCTGGATCAAAAGAAAACATCCCCTCGCCATATAATAATCAAAACACAAAATATACAGAATAAAGAAAGAATATTAAGAGCCGCAAAGGAAAAAGGCAAAGTTACTTATAAAGGTAAACCTATCAGACTTACACCTGACTTCTCTATGGAAACCATGAAAGCCAGAAGGTCCTGGATAGATGTTCTCCAAAAAGTAAGAGACCACGGATGCAAGCCCAGACTACTATATCCAGCCAAACTTTCATTCACTATAAATGGAGAAAACAAAATTTTCCAGGATAAAAACAAATTTAAACAATACGTAGCCACAAATCCAGCCTTACAGAAAATAATAGAAGGAAAATCACTAACCAAGGATTCCAACAATGACCACAATAACTCAGACATCTAGAGACTCTTCACCAGCGCAAATCAAAGAAAGAAAACACACAAAACCTACTACTAAAAAAGTGACCAGAGTTAACAACCACTGGTCATTAATATCACTTAATATCAATGGGCTCAACTCACCTATAAAAAGGCACAGGCTAAGAGATTAGATAAGAAAACAGGATCCAACATTCTGCTGTCTACAAGAAACACACCTCAACCGCAAAGACAGGCACCTACTCAGTTTAAAGGGCTGGGAATTGGCTTATCAAACAAATGGACCTAGGAAAAAAGCAGGTGTGGCCATACTAATTTCTAACAAAGTTGACTTCAAACTTAAATCAATCAGAAGAGATGGAGAGGGACATTTTATACTCATAACAGGAACAATTCATCAGGAAGAAGTCTCAATCCTGAATATCTATGCCCCTAATATAAAAGCACCCACGTACGTAAAAGAAACATTACTAAAACTCAAGGCAGCCATCAAACCGCACACACTAATAGTAGGAGACTTCAACACTCCTCTCTCACCAATGGACAGGTCAATCAGACAGAAACCTAACAGAGAAATTAGAGAATTAATGGAGGTAATGAAGCAAATGGACTTAACAGACATCTATACATTATTACACCCAAAGAGGAAAGAATATACGTTCTTCTCTGCAGCTCAGGGAACCTTCTCGAAAATTGACCACATACTTGGTAACAAAGCTAACTTACACAGTTACAAAAAAAATATTAGTAACCAACTGTGTCTTATCAGATCACCATGGATTAAAGTTAGAATTCAACAACAATGCTACCACCAGAAAGCCTACAAACTCATGGAAACTGAACAGTCAACTACTGAACCATACCTGGATTAAGGAAGAAATAAAGAAAGAAATTAAAGTCTTCCTTGAATTCAATGAAAATAAAGAAACAACATACTCGAACTTATGGGACACTATGAAAGCAGTCCTGAGAGGAAAGTTCATAGCACTAAGTGCCCACCTAAAGAAAACAGAGAAAGCACATATTGGAGACTTAACAGCCCACTTGAAAGCTCTAGAAAAAAAAAGAAGCAGACTCACCTAGGAGGAGTAGAAGACTGGAAATAATCAAACTGAGGGCTGAAATCAACAAAATAGAAACACAGAAAACAATCCAAAGAATCAATGAAACAAAAAGCTGGTTCCTGGAGAAAATCAACAAGATTGATAAACCCCTATCCAAACTAATCAAACGACAGAGAGAGAACACGCAAATTAATAAGATCAGAAATGAAAAGGGGGACATAACCACAGACACAGAGGAAATTCAGAGAGTCATTAGATCTTACTACAAAAGCCTGTATGCCACAAAACTGGAAAATGTAAAAGAAATGGACGCTTTTTTAGATAAATACCATTTACCAAAACTAAACCAGGACCAGGTGAACAATCTAAACAGACCTGTAAGTCGTAAAGAATTAGAAGCTGTTATCAAAAACCTCCCTAACAAAAAAAGCCCAGGACCAGATGGTTTCAATGCAGAATTCTACCAGAACTTCCAAGAAGACCTAATACCTATACTCCTTAATGTATTCCACAATATAGAAACAGAAGGGTCATTACCAAATTCCTTTTATGGAGCCACAATTACTCTGATACCAAAACCACTCAAAGACTCAACCAGGAAAGAGAACTGCAGGCCAATTCACTCATGAATATCGATGCAAAAATCCTCAACAAAATACTGGCAAATCGAATCCAAGAACACATCCGAAAAATTATCCATTATGATCAAGTAGGCTTCATTCCTCAGATGCAGGGCTGGTTCAACATACGAAAATCTATCAATGTAATCCAGCATATAAATAAACTGAAAGAAAAAAACCATATGATCATTTCATTAGATGCTGAAAAAGCATTTGACAAAATTGAACATCCATTTATGTTAAAAGTCTTGGAGAGATTAGGGATACAAGGGTCATACCTAAATATAATAAAACTATATACAGCAAGCTGACAGCTACCATCAAATTAAACGGAGAGAAACTCAAAGCCATCCCACTTAACTCAGGAACACGGCAAGGCTGTCCACTCTTGCCATACCTCTTCAATATAGTGCTTGAAGTTCTAGCAATAGCAATAAGACAACATAATGGGATCAAGGGGATTCGAATTGGAAAGGAAGAAGTTAAACTTTCGTTATTTGCAGATGATATGATAGTGTACATAAGCAACGCCCAAAACTCCACCAAAGAACTTATACAGCTGATAAACAGCTTTAGTCATGTGGCAGGATACAAGATCAACTCCAAAAAATCAGTCGCCCTCTTATACACAAAGGATATGGAAGCAGAGAGGGAAATCAGAGAAGCTTCACCATTCACGATAGCCACAAACAGCATAAAATATCTTGGGGTAAATCTAACCAAGGAAGTGAAAGATCTATTTGACAAGAACTTTAAGGCATTGAAGAAAGAAATTGAAGAGGATACCAAAAACTGGATGGACCTCCCTTGCTCTTGGATTGGGAGGATCAAAATAGTAAAAATGGCAATTCTACCAAAGGCAATTTATAGATTCAATGCAATCCCCATCAAGATCCCATCAAAATTCTTCACAGATCTGGAGAAGACAATAATCAACTTTATATGGAAAAACAAAAAACCCAGGATATCCAAAACAGTCCTATACAATAAAGGATCTTCTGGAGGCATTACCATCCCTGACTTCAAACTCTATTACAGAGCTACAGTGATGAAAACAGTGTGGTACTGGCATAAAAACAGAGAAGTCGACCAATGGAATCGTATAGAAGACCCGGATTTTATCCCACAAACCTATGAACACCTCATTTTCTATAAAGGAGCTAAAAGGATACAATGGAAGAAAGAAAGCATCTTCAACAAATGGTGCTGGCACAACTGGATGTCAACCTGTAGAAGAATGAAAATAGACCCATATCTCTCACCGTGCACAAAACTCAAGTCCAAATGGATTAAAGACCTCAATATCAGCCCGAACACACTGAACCTGATAGAAGAGAAAGTGGGAAATATCCTACAACAGATGGGCACAGAAGATCGCTTCCTATGTATAACCCCAGAAGCACAGACATTAAGGGCAACATTGAATAAATGGGACCTACTTAAACTGAGAAGCTTCTGTAAAGCAAAGGACATGGTCACTAAGTCACAAAGGCAACCTACTGACTGGGAGAAGATCTTCACCAACCCCGCAACAGACAAAGGTCTGATCTCCAAAATATATAGAGAACTCAAGAAACTAGACTTTAAAATGCTAATTAACCCAATTAAAAAATGGGGCACTGAATTGAACAGAGAATTCTCAACAGAAGAAATTCAAATGGCCAAAAGACACTTAAGATCATGCTCAACCTCCTTAGCAATCAGGGAAATGCAAATCAAAACAACTTTGAGATATCATCTTACACCTGTCAGAATGGCTAAAGTCAAAAACACCAAGGATAACCTTTGCTGGAGAGGCTGTGGAGGAACGGGTACCCTCATCCATTGCTGGTGGGAATGCAATCTTGTGCAACCACTGTGGAAGTCAGTGTTTCGGTTTCTCAGGAAATTCGGGATCAACTTACCCCTGGACCCAGCAATACCACTCTTGGGAATATACCCAAGAGATGCTCTATCAAATGACAAAAGCATTTGTTCAACTATGGTCATAGCAGTATTATTTGTAATAGCCAGAACCTGGAAACAACCTAGATGCCCCTCAATGGAAGAATGGATGAAGAAAGTATGGAATATATACACGCTAGAGTACTACGCTGCGGTAAAAAACAATGACTTCTCGAATTTTACATGCAAATGAATGGAAATAGAAAACACTATCCTGAGTGAGGTGTCCCAGACCCAAAAAGATGAATATGGGATATACTCACTCATAATTGGTTTCTAGCCATAAATAAGGACCACGGAGTCTACAATAGGTGAACCAAAAAAGCTAAGTTAAGAAGGTGAACCCAAGGAAAAACATATAGTTGTCCTCTTGGCTAAGGGAAGTAGACCAAATTTCCGGGGAGAAAATGGGATCTTGGGGGTGGGGTGGGATGGGGGTAAGGGGAGATGGGGAGAGAAAAGGTAGAAGGGAAGGAGGGGGGACCTGGGAAACAGGAGAATTGGGATAAAGGAAAGGTGGATAGGGGAGCACGGAACCACAATTCTTAGTTAAGGGAGCCACTTTAGGGTGGGCAAGAGACTTGACCCTAGAGGGGCTCCCTAGTGCCCAAGTTGAGGTTCCCAGTTAGTTCCTTGGGCAGCTGAGGATTGGGAACCTGAAATGACCCTATCCTAGAGCAATACTGACGAATATCTTGCATATCATCATAGAATCTTCATCTGGTGATGGATAGAGGTAGAGACAGAGACCCACACAGGAGCACTGGACTGAGCTCCCAAGGTCCCAAGGAGGAGCAGAAGGAGGGAGAACATGAGCAAAGAATTCGGGACCACGAGGCGTGCATCCACCCACTGTGACAGTGGAGCTGATCTACAGGGAGCTCACCAAGGCCAGCTGGACTGTGACCGAAAAAGCATGGGATAAAACCGGACTCTCTGAACATGGCGAACAATGAGGGCTGATGAGACACCAAGGACAATGGCAGGGGGTTTTGATCCTACTTAATGTGCTGGCTTTGTGGGAGCCTAGCCAGTTTGGATGTTCACCTTCCTAGATATGGACGGAGGGGGGAGGACCTAGGACTTAACACAGGGCAGGGAACCCGGACTGCTCTGTGGACTGGAGAGGGAGGGGGAGAGGAGTGGGGCGAGGGGTAGAAGGGTGGGAGGAAGGGGAGAAGGGTGGGAGGAGGGGGAGAATGGTGGAAATCAAAGAAGTATTTAAAGTAATTATAAATATAAAAAAAGAAAATAAAAAAAGAAATAAGTAACAATGGTATATTTTGACAAATATTTGACAATATCTATTTTATTTTCGATTCCACTTTTTCTATGAAAATGTAAGTAAAAATGTAAGTGAGATATCTGTAAGGTAAAGTTGTAGACAAAACACCCAATTACAGAAATAACTAATTTGAAATAAATTAAGAAGCATGGACTTATTTGGACTTTGTGTGAAAGTATAGAATGATGTTCGTAGTTTAGAAAACAATGGATGATGTACATTGTTATTATATATATATATATATATATATATATATATATATTAATTACTAACAATACAAAACCATTTGTAGAAAGCACTTTTATGTCCACATATCTGAAAGTTTATGTTGTCTTGTAGTTCCATTAACACAAGTAGAACAGTGATAAAGGAGTTTCTTTATGCATAAAAATAGTGGATTATTTTGATAATTTCTTACCAAAGATACCTTTCCAAGACTCAGATGACAATGTGGAAGAGTCACAGAAAGAACAAATGCAGCAGGGGTTGGGACATAGGCACCAGACAGCTGTCTTCTAGGCATGACAAACCCCTTTCAGTACTTAACTCACTGTAGCAGCAGTGATCTGTACAGGGCATTTTATCATAGAATGAACCAGGGTAAAATGAGACATTTAAAGATTTTTGTACATAGCAGTGCAATGATGGGTGTGTTGTACTTGTTCAACTTAATAATCCCCCTCCTTTGCAAGAAATTCTAATTAAATGTAATGACTAATATACAAAAAAAGGTAACATAACAAGGAGGGAAACTTGGGAAGAAGGGTTTTGGGAGAGAGGAAGGAGAATGAAAGTTGGAAAAGGGGTGAAAATAACTCTAATTCGTTACGTCAATGTATCTGTCAAACAATAATTATAAAATACTAGAGGCTATGCACTTCTTCTTTAATAAGGCATTCTTAGGAAGCAATTAGAAGATTTGTTAATGATTTGCTTTTGCCAAATGTACATTCTGCGTTCCTTTCATTTGGGAACTGAATACGGCAATAAATGATGATTGGAAACCTCATCCAAAAGACAGATGATCCCAAATGCAGCTGGTAATTAAGCACCTTTTCAGCATTTTATTATTTTATGTTCCTGTGCTGACCATTCAGGACTAATTTTTAAAAGTTGTTGAAATTCAACTTTTCTCAACTTTCTTAAATATACTCTGCTTTATCATACATTGATATTGTTGACTATATAATGAATAAAATTAGCAGATCTGTATAAGTTGTGAATTTGCCATTTCAATGTCTAATATCTAGAATAAATCATTAAAAATTTGGAATATGTATGTAAATACAAAGACATATATGAATGCAATAACAAGTGATGAGGGAGGAAACCATGAATTTGAAGGAAAATGAGGAGATATAAGAGGTTCTGGACAGAGAAAAGTGGAAGAAATGTCATTAAATTATCTCATAAATAAACAACAAGAAAAAGAAATGAAGGTTCAGTATAACTCATGGAACATTTACTGTGATCCATATCTGGTAAGTAATATTAAGATACAATCTTCAGATATTAACACACCTGGTACAGTGATTCTTTATATACATAGCTTATAGAAAATTCTAAGTTCAATATTTATTTTGAATAACTCAATAGCATTTATAGCCAAAACAATTTAAAATTTATATACACAAAAGCCTTCTGTTTGATTAACGATATGCTGATAAGAATAAGTATAACTTTTCTGTCTTTACATGATTTTTTTTTAAACTTGAAAAAGAAGCTTTTATTTGTTTTGTAGCATGTGCATTACAGGAAACAAAACACAGGAAGCCAAGAACAGTCACCCAGTCACATACAGCTCAGCTTGCTGTGTTCCTCTGGGTGTTGCAAGTGTACATACATCGGGTAACTGAGGTTACACAGTATGTCCCATGCTCGCATCCACATTGTAATTATTCACCATCTAAAACCCCACACTACATGAGTATGTTGATAACTAAGAATACACCACCCCATCTCAATCTGTCAGACAAAGCTGTAATCCTGTCTTCCTTGGCAACAAAAATTTCATAGAAGACAAAAATGGCAGCAGGCCTCTAGATAGAAGTACTGGCAAAGTTACAATTAAAATTCTGCATTCCCTCAATGCTCAGTTTACAGGGAAACACAAAGTAACAGAGCACAGTAAGCACAGCATTCCTAAGTTTTTCTTCAGATCTATACACTAAAATGTGAAGGCATGTTCCTGCTCAATAAATGTGTTCCTATGAGCACTGAAGATGCACCTACGGCAGGGGTTCTCAGGATGTCAATCTCAACAGCGCAGTGCTGCAGACCTCGCCCTGTCAGCCTCCCTCTCTCCCTCCACAGTCAACCTAGCAATATGTCCAGACACGCCTCAATTCCATGTTCAAGAGGAACCTTTTCTGTCAAGCTATACCTTTAACCATATCCACTCCTTTAGGTCATTTATGAAGTTCAGGTGATTTTATAATTATTTGCTCATAGCAAAGACACAACCAACTTTTAGCATTTCTTTCCTTAAGAGTATATTCCTGGTATCCACTACTATGGTCTTTGTAGAACATATTGCCTGTCATGAATACAATGACAGTGAAACAAACCTTTGAGCATCAAAGATTTTTATTGACCATGGGTAGGGAATTATCTCACTACAGAATAATTTTTTTTTAACTGACCCAAAGACGACGATGTGAAAAAAAAAAAAAAAGACAAGTAAATGATTCCAAGAGAGCAAAAGTGCTAGGCTTCTGTACTTATATTTATGAAAGACAAAAATTGATGTGTCTAAATTTCATTCATACTTTATCTAATACAAAATGGAACAATAGTGAGAGCTTTGCCCTCTGGCTCAGCAAGGGTAGCTGTGATATTTTAGAAAGAAAAAGAAAGGTGTGGGGGAGTGACTGTTTTCTTTACACTTTTCCAAGCTAATTGCTTTTCTGCTTCAAGACTATAGATTTATAGCTGAATTTACACTTAATCATACACTTGTTTGCAAGCTGACATTTATATATATTTGTACAAGAGGAAAATAAAAAAAAATACCTTAGTTATTTTTCTGCTGTTAACAAAATAAGCCCTTTCTCCTATTTGTAATCACTGAGTATTTAATTGGTTACATGTAGCAATGCCAAGGTCTACATTGAATAAGTTTTAAAAAAAATAATATGCTTTATTGCTCATGCTCATAAAAATTTTGATTCAGTGTCCTTTCATTTTTGTATGTGATGGAACTGGTGTTCTCAACAAAAATTGAAAAATGAAAGGAATTCAACAAAGTGTCACTCTGTACAAGAATTAAGCCACCACGCTTCTCGCTGAAACAAATGCCCTTATTGCTTGTCCTTTTCCATGAAACTGCCAGCTGAACTATGACATAGCCAATTCATTCTTTTCAGCTGTCTTGCTGATCTATCTACTTACTCTTCAGTCTCAGTAAAGCTTAGGAGAACATTTTTTTTTCAAACCTACTAAAGTTTGATCATTGAGTAGCTCACATAAAGTTTCCTGTTTACTGACCTAGTTAAATGACATTTTTACCCTCATAGAAACAAATAATAATCCCTCTTCCTCACACTGAAACACACTTCTAAATGAACCTGTCAACCCCAAGACCTGAAGGATTTTATGTTGTCCTTCCTATTTAGCTATAAAAAGGCATTGCCAGAAATAAGAATATCTCTGCTTTTAGATATTGTACATTTTGTCAATTCGGGTATTGTTTAGAATTAAGATGATAAATCACCTTGTTTAAAAGAAAAGAAACAGAACTGGAAAACAATGTGCATAAATAGTTGTCATCACTGTGTATATGTTTGTGTGAGTACATACCATATATATTCAACCTAGGTGACAGTTTTATTCATGTGTATTTTTAGGTTGCATTGCCTATTAATTTAATCAAATGTATCATTTTAGAATACTGGCAAAATTACTCTTGTTGTGGAAGGTTTTAAAAGCTCACCTTATTATGGATTATTACATATTGCTTGTATTTTCTTCAATCATAAGAGATTAGTTGTTTTCTCATGGTAGCATTGGACTCGTACAAATTTTGTGCATTTGGGGCTTTAAAAGTGCACATCAGATCGACTGTAAAACATTATAGATTTACAGCAATTCTGAAAATTTTTAGAAATTTTGATAAAACCACAGTGTACTTTGACCCAATTGAAAACAGGTTTATTTTGTTTTTAAATGAATGCCTACATGTTTAAAATCTGTTCTTGTTTCTTTTCTACCCATTTAATCTGTCTCCAACACTTTTCAGTATGATTATGAACCACGATCAAGAAATGTCACTTTAAGGGCATTTGTTATTGCAGAAGACCTAGGTTTGATTCTTGGTGTCTACATGGTAGTTCACAACCATCTTTTACTCAGTTGCAGAGATTCAGCATTCAGTACCCACTAAGTTGCTCTCTTGGTATTATCCTGTGTCTCTGTGTTTCTTTCATATCTCTGTTCCTTCTACCTCTGGGAAATATGAGTCTCTAGAAGCAAAAGTGAGTACCATAGCACTTTTCCATGGACTTCCATGTTTGGCATTATTAACCACAGTTTTGGAAAATAACACCTTTATTTATGTAAAAAAAAAAGAAATGTCACTTTGATTTTAAGTCCAGAGCTTAGCATGCTATCTCTGTGACTATGGACTTACATATAACCGTTGACTCTGGTGGATTTAGTATTGGGTGTACAATTCAAGACAGTGGTCCTACCTTTAAAAATAAGCCAGCAGTCCATATTTTAGCACGATGAAGCACAAGTTCCTCATAGGTCCATAACTACATTTATCCCAATGCCAGTAACCACAGATGATATAAGTTCATGATTACCATATCGATGTCACATCCTATGGTATAAGACTGTAGCGCTCTGGCTCTTATACCATTTCTGACCCCTTTACTACAATATTTATTACATGTCGAAGGCAGTGTAAAATGTCTTGTTTAGAAAGAAGTCTCACCTGTCACTCATTTTTAGCATCTTGAGCAGTCGCAAATCTCTGAATTCATTGTAATCTGCTGAAAGAGAGACTTCTCTGCTAGAAGCAGAGAATATAATATTGCATACAAAAGTAAATCTACATATTCCAAGGAAGTTCGATGCTATTTTGGCCCATGGCTTCCCCTAACATAGGTTTTTACTGGGTTTACAGTAGTATGCACTGAATACAATTAACTTTTAGCTTTAGTTTTCCATGTTTTCAGCCCACATGTGTGATACAATATCTTCAGCAAAAGAATCTTGTCATTTTTTAACATATTTAGGTATCAAGTTTTTTTTCTTCAAATCAAATATTTTTATTTTTACTTTATAAATAATACCAATCAAAATTCCCACTACCTCCCCTCCTTCCACTTCCCTCCGGCTCCCCCACACACCCTCCTCCTACCTTCTCCGGTCCTAAGAGAGGGCAAGGCACCCTGCCTTGTGGAAAGTCCAAGGCCCTTCCCTCTACATCCAGGCTTAGGAAGACATGCATCCAAAGAGAATAAGATGCCCCAAAGCAAGTACCTTCAATAGAGACAAATCCCAGTGCCATTACCATTGGCCCCACCGTCTGCCCCAAGTGTCAACCACATTCAGAGGGTCCAGTTTGATCTCGTGCTTGTACATTCCAAGTCCAGCTTGAGTTGGTGAGCTCCCATTAGCTCAGACACACTGTCTCGGTAGGTGAACCAACCCCTCGGGGTCCTGACTTCCTTGCTCATATTCTCCCTCCTTCTGCTCTTCAATTGGACCTTGGGAGATCAGTCCAGTGCTCCCATGTGGATCTCTGTCTCTGTCTCCATCCGACGGACAAAGGTTCTATGGTGATATCAAGATAGTCATCATTCTGACTACGGGGCAAGGCCAGTTCAGACACTCCTCCACTGCCCGGGGTCCTAGCTGAGATCATCGCCGTGGACTCCTGGGTCATTATACTCAAGTGGATCACCAAGGAGGTTTACAATGTTCTACATTTTTGAGATATCCTTCAGGGCTTTCCTGATCAACAATTCCTATGAAGATAGCTCAGTCTTTAAACTGCAAGTAACACACTTCTTCAGCACTAGTGTTATCTGGCTAACCAAAGAACCTTCCATTCAAATTGGTGTTTACACATTTTAGTGTAGATATAAGATAGTATATTAGCATGTGGCTTTCTTAAACACTCTTTCTGAGTCAACTTATTCTTCCCCCCACTGCATCTTTGCCAACCCATATCCCTTTTTGTTTTTTACTTAAACCTATATGCCTCTGGCAATCCCCATTTGAATTTTATTTTACCTATGTTCTACTATGTGGCATTCCAGTATGGTATTTTCTATATCCCAGTGTCCTCATTCTGATTTCCTGATTCCCAGAGGTATTCTAAATTTTCTAAATTAAATATATAAAATTAAAATATTAAAGTTAGGTTCCACATCTAGAGTATGTGACTTTTTCCTCTCTACCTAAGTTACCTCATTCAGTATAACTGTTTTGTAGTTCCATCAGTTTAACTGTAACAAATTTTTGCTGTTATCTATACATTTCCATTATCCAAATTACCAATCATAGGGCTTCTAGACTGATTCAATTTGGTAACTCTAGTGAACAGAGTAGAAATAAACAAGAACGAGCAAGTATCTCTGTAGTAGAATATAATCTTCTTGGGTACATGCCCAGAAGTGAGATACCTGACTCACATGATGCACTATATCTTGAGGAATAGCCTCTTGAGTAATATCTTGAGGAATAGCCTCTTGAGGAATGGCCACAGTTATTGGCTGTACTATTTTACGCTCCCAGAAAGAAAGAATGAGTGTTATCTTTCCCCATACCTTAGCAATAATTTATTTATTATTTGTTTTATTTTTTACTTTCTTTTTGAATATTTGAATAATCATATATAATTTTATTGTTCCTTGAGAGCATATATATATATATATATATATATATATATATATATATATATATAATGGAATCATGCTATCCATTATGATTTTGGTAGGAATAATATCCAAACTTGGATTTAATCAAGAAAGAAACTGGAAGTTAAAAAATCACAATGAAAACTTTTCATTTTGATTGCTTTAATATATATTCTAAGTTCTGTTATGAATCCCTCAATGCTATGACTTACAAATTTGGTTATTACAGCTTCTAAGATAATGTTGAAACCATATTTTCATGATTACCCCATAAAAGTGAGAACTCAGAAATACTGAAATCTCCCAGAGTCATCTCAAGAACCATTTTCTAGTGACAGGATCTTTCCTCTTCCCACACCAGCTCACCAATCTTCTTCCTTTTACTCCAACACCCTTGTAAGAAAAGGTGTGGTATAGACATATGCAGGCCCTGTGAATACTGCCTCAGTCTCTGTGAATTCATATGAGTTTTGAATATGTTGTTGTAGAAGGCCTTGCTTTCTTGGTGACCTTCATCTCCTCTCTTTACACATTCTCTGTCTTGTGTTCCCTAAGCCCTGTGGGGAATGATTTGATAGAGAAATGTCATTTACAGATAGATATTCCAAGTCTCTCACTCTATGCATATTGTCTAGCAGTTTGTCTCTGTTTTACCATCCATGCTTGTTGTGGGAGTTCCTTCTGTCAATGTGTATTCACCCAACACATGCTGCAGAAGGAAGCTTTTTTGATGATGGATGTGCAGAGCCCTGATCTATGACTATAGCACCATTAGGAACTATTTTATTGCTATATAATTTTAGACCAGTAGTAATTTGTTCTACCTTTGGTCTCTTGGCTACCTAGCCTCTGGTTCTTAGTTACCAAAACACTGTCAAGTATGGGTTTCATCTGGTAGAGTGGATCTTAAATCAAACAAAATATTGGCTGGTTACTCCCACAAGATTATAAAAATAGATATATTAAAATGTTCAATAACAAAGCTATCTTTCTCACAAACCCATTGAGATTTCAGATATTTTCTATAAAATATAAAAAATGATACATAATTACATGGATCTTCCCAATTAATAGCCAAAGAGAAAGAGAAAAAAAATACATACATTGAATACTGTAAGTCTCAAATTTATCTTCAAATTTCTTTGGCAAACTTACAGTCAGATATAATAATCATAATACAGTTCTATAATTTAATTATTACAATGTTGTCAACTTTATGGTATTGCTTTACGTGCACCTTTCCTTCATTTGATTATTTTCAACACATTAGAGACTACACACAAGTATTCAATAAGAGCCAAATTTGTACCAATACTACTTATCTCATGTAGAGAAAACTGTTTTTGAATAAACACTTTAGATAGTGAATCACTCTTTATGTACGTCTGTATTACCATCATAGTATTTTTCAGATATAGGAATTTAGAATTTCAGAAAGGAAGTAAAAGTCAATTATAAATTATGAGACCATGTGTGTACTTAGAGATCACTTGCTACCTCTTAGCAGCCTATTTTTAAAATAGAATCATTAGCATTTGTATTTAACAATAGTTTACTATATGATCAAGTTTAAAATTAAAAATGCCCTTTATTTCTTATTTCATAAAACTTCTGCCTTTTCTCTTTTATCTTTCTTTATTGAAAATATCTAAAATAATATTCCTGCTTGTTTGATTTCTATTTCTCCATCATCTATTTCAAGTTATATTGTCTATGTGTTCTTTATTTTCTATTCTGCAAAACTTCCTTCTAGAAATCAACTGAGCACATGTCATTTTTTGTATCACATTCTCCCTATTATTTTTATGATTATCTTCATTCTATAAATAACTAATCCCATTCTATTTTAGACTCTAATATAGGCTGTTTATAGCATTTCCTTATGCTCTTGAAAAAAATCCAAATATTTTGCTTTTAAAATCTCTCCCTACCTTTTAAAAATAATTATTTTAAGCCTCTATTTCTTTTTATTATGTATCAGAAATGCTGTGGTTTTATTTATAAACATTAGTTAAATGCCACCCCAAAGGTAACTATTCCCAAACATTATATGTGACAGAAAACTCTCTTCTGAGTCTCCAAATTACATACTCAGTATTTAAGCAAGTTCGCAAGTATTTATTAAACTTCTGAAACATAACAAATAACAGTTTGGTTTTACCCATATATATTTACTTCCTATTAACCTTAAATACGTTATAAGAATATTTGGTAATTTAATTCTCTGGAAGAAAGCCTGCATAGACACACAAAGACCTTGGCTTAATCTCCCGTCCCTGAAGTTAGAAAAAGACAAAAATCAAAGCTAATGGGCTCAAATTCCTTTATAGCATTTTAAGTTCCCAACAATGAAACTCTTCTCATTCATTTCAATTTCATATTTTGTTCATCAAAAACATATATAATTTCCCATCATTGTACTATCACAAATCAATACACTTTCTCCACCTGCACTGATAGCCTGTCAGGCAGATTGCTGTACCATGTCTAGACATCTTTTCTATATTTCCTCAAAAGTTTACCTCTGCAGGCTTTTTGCAATTAAGTTACATAAAGATTTCTTGCTTTTTAAATTTACAATATAGGGGCTGGAGAGATGGCTCAGTGGTTAAGAGCATTGCCTGCTCTTCCAAAGGTCCTGAGTTCAATTCCCAGCAACCACATGGTGGCTCACAACCATCTGTAATGGGATCTGGTGCCCTCTTCTGGCCTGCAGGCATACACACAGACAGAACACTGTATACATAATTAATAAATAAATATATAAATAAATAAATAAAATATTTAAAAAAATTTACAATATATATTGAATTTGTGTGTGTGTGTGTTTCTGAAAGTACATGCATATCACAGTATTAATCCTCAACATCAAAACTTGAAGGAAACTCTATCCACATGGACCTTTAATAGGAACTCATTCTTGACATTAAGCAGCTTGACACACGGAGTTATGTTGCAGGCCTAACTAATCTTCCCAAATCACTTTGTGACACATAGAGTGTTCCTCTCCTAAATACTGAATAGTGAATTAGCATTGAATTTTATGTAAGGTGGATTCTCTCTTGCCACATTCAAAACAGATATGTATATACATACAATGTAGCTCTCCCATGTGTCTAAAAAATGATTTTAAATAAACCTTCCCATTACTTAAAATCCTTTCATCCAGAATTGGATAATTTGAAGCTTGTGAATTTAAAAAAACACTTTGAGTATTTATGCATTCTTCTATGTGTCTGAAAAATAGGAGCTCTTCTATCTATTGCCCCTCTTGATATTTTCTATTGTGCTTGTATACTTATATATTATGGGAAAATGTCTCCTTCCAACTTAAGGGTCAGCTAAAAGCGTATGAGGATGCAGGTGGCAGCTTTGAAACTAATAAAATAGCACACCTGTCTCCAATCTATTAACAAAAACAATTTGTCTAAATTGAGATTCTACTCCTATTATGCGGTGCACACTATTGAAGTATCAGTATAAAAACATGGAAACTTATCTTACTCTCTTTATAGAGTTCTGGACTAGAAACTTTGTTCTTAATAAAAACTACTCTTTCCTTTTAAGAAACTTGTGTGCCTTCATTGAAAACTAAGGAGATTGCAGGTAAATATCTAAATTTCATTTCATGCATAGATATCATAACCTCTAACCAATCAGAGCCTTTTTTGTTCAGGGAACCATCACTTGGGATAGGTAGTGACTCCAGTCTTCATATGAGATTTGTACCGCAAAGTCATCAGAGAACTCACATCCTATTTTTGTTTTGATAGTTAATTCCACTGTCACTAGTCATTTATTACTTAGTTTTCTCTGCTGTTTTCAGTATTGCTAAGGTGAGGAGGAAAAAGAAAAGACACACTCAAGGGACAAGCCTGCTTTACAAAAAAATAGGGCAGAGCATATTTATTCTTGTAAATGAAAAATATTCCTGTGTGTTTAATATGCAATCACAGAGTGTCCCTGTGGGAAGAATATAATTATGATTCCATTAATATGCAAACAAAGTATATGTCGTTGAAAATAATAAAACTAAAAGCAGCAACCCCATTATACTGAACCTTATTACTTAATGACTGGCCTTGATAGGAGCTTGAATTATAATTTCTGCTTTTGGCAGAATGCCCTCCAGTCAGGTCCTAAAACTAAGGACTGTCTGCCTCGGTGCCCTTTCATGCTGATATAGATGCCAAGAGTGCATCTTCTTGGGACCTTCACACGCTCAGCTTCATTTCATCCTGAAAATCTCAGTTTAAATATCATCATCTCCAATAGGTCTTTACCAAATATCTTTTTAATTATATCTTCCTTTGCCATTTTTCTATTACAGACCACCTTAATGATTCCAATTACACTTTTGCATATTTCTGCAATCGTATTGATGCATGTCCATGCTTACAGTCATTACTAAATTGCAAGATTTTTGACTAATGAACATCCTGTATAGTTACAGGATGAGAGACTAGAAAAGTTTATAATTGTTGCACAAAAGTATTTGTTTAATAGGCAAACTGATTTCAAGTATAGTCTTAGAGACTACTATGGCATATGATTTCATAGATGAAATGTAGATATTTAGATAAATATTTCATTTTGTTTGCCTTTATGAAATTCATTATAACAAAGTAAGAAAAAATTTCAGAGAACTGACATTATATTAGCATATTATTCTTTTAGTGTGTTTTCAAACTTAAATAAAGATAGAATTGTTCTTTATAAATTATAGATGGTAATATTTTAAGTTGATTTTCTCTTTATGCTGAAGTGAACTAAGCCTTATATGATTTGTAGATTGATATAATTCGTATGCATCTTCATGTATATGTGTATATATGTCTGCACATATCTGGATTATTCATTTTTATTGCAGCTTTTATTTTCTTTATTAAAATATTACTAAAAATCATGTGAAAAATAATGTGTTACAGTATTTCAGAGTAGCATATTATTTATAAAATATAAATTCCTCCATAGCTATAATTTTATTAGAACTTAACTTTTTAAACTTTGCTTAAATTCTGTTATGTGCATTTTACAATTATATGTTTCTTTAATGAGATCTTATCCATATACTAGAGACAAATAAGGACAAAAGATTAAGTAACTTGAATAATTACACTCAATGTAAAAGAACTGGGTTTTGAATATCGACAGTTTGACTTTGATCTCTTTCAGACAAAATAATTCACTTTCAGCAACATTATTCCAGTTAACTCATGGCTTTGGAAATAGAGTAAATATGCACAGCAAATGTTTAATGGAAAATGTATTAATAAGCGAAGTGTTGAGAGGATATGAGAACCACAGGGTGTTTTAAAGCCACAAGCTGAACAATGAAGCTTTTCCAAGGACTGGTTCTTAGTTATCATTAAATGATCTTCTTGGTTTCCTTTCAGATATGAGTGAGGATGAGGGGGAACTCATTTGTGCTTCACTTATAGACCCATCATTGACTGCTGGGCGATGACTGGTACATCCCAACATTGACTAGTACAGTTCCTTATGGCCACAGAATTTCTTAGTGTTATGTGATATGTCTAAATGAAGAATAGTTCCTTTGACCACAGGAAATATAGAAATTTGGTCTTCAATGTAAGTGATCTGGAAAACACACCCACACTTGTACTATTTAACCTGAACATAATTTTATATTGATGCATAGTATTCTCTAGACATTCTGTTGGTACTCTTTCTAAATAGAAGAGAAATACTAATAAAAACACAAACATATAAAAACAAATTAAAAACCTAAAACTCCTGTTTCTGCCATGACTCTCTTAGTTTCAGGTTTTTCAGCCTATTATCCATGATTATAACCCCCACAGTTAACAATTACTGTGACAGGTTAGTGTGACTCAGCTACAGGGTTATTAGGGTAGACATTACTATGATGACTAGACACTTGCTCACTGTCTTCTTTTATACTGGGTGCATTTGTTTTGAAAATGATAAAAGAATTGTCAAGATTTGCCCTAATCACTTCAGTTACAAACTTATTTTTCTTTGATCATATTAGATAATGAAATTCTTCCTTAATTATTTCTACCAGCATAATCACAAGCTGTCTTGCCTATTGTTCAGTTAATATAGTTGTCTTGAATGATTCTAACCACGAGAACATGAAAATTCAGAAGGAATTTTGTTTCTGGGATGGATAGCATATAGATACTCAGAATCTAAACAATCAGGGACGTGTGGACCTTATATTTCAATGAAAACGTCTTATGGGCAGACTCGTAATCCCCTTTTAAAACTATATTTTTTCCAAGCATAGAAAAATATCAAGCTGGGCTTACACGTTTTCTCTGAATTTAGAATTGTCTTTGGCTCGTTATAAGTAAGAACTCAAACCCGGAGCACTAAAAGAAGCAATGTACAACCACAAAGACTTGAGAGGCACAGATGAGGTTTGAAAACAGAAAAATAAAGCTAAATTTGAGAAAAAAGTTGACTTAGATATGTAGCATAAGCATCCATACTAACACAATAAAGACTGCTTTTGTTTATTCAGTTTCCATGTTTACTTATTATTGCTTCTGTCTTTTGTAAAGTGACAGAAAAATTTCCCACTAGCTTTGGCTTGTATTAATATGATTCAATTACGATTTACACAATTCTGGTTTGGCAGTAAGAGTGCTAAGTAAAACAGTCTATTTCCCAGTGCCCAGTTTTCTTCCACAAATATTGTTTTGTTTAAGAATCTATAATTTAATGAAGCCTGATTCTTACCCACTATTTTGCAACGATTTCAACTGTGCTTATAACAACTTGCTACATTCAGAATGTCAGGTCATAGTGTCGGTGGCAATACTGCTGTAAAACAGGGGAACATTATTACGCTTTTAGTTTTCTGCTTCACTTTAAATATATGATTTCATTACTGTATAATTTATTTGAATAATGTTTTAAGTGGAAAAGATTCAGTAATAACATTGTAGGTTTACCCAGGAGCCCGCTCCGTCACAAAGTGGCACATATTTGTTCTGCATTGCTCGGCAATATGATGGATGATGGCAATTACTGGAAAGAACAATATTAGTTTTACAGTTATTGTTATTAACTTAAAGTGCTAAGAATAAAATCTCATATTTCACTAGGTACTCCAATCACTAACAAAGTATGTGACAGAGGAACATTTTATAATCCCTGTTTTCACACTAGCTGCACAACTAGACACTGGCAGAGTCAAATCATTTATATCTCCTATTACCAGCTTGCAAAAGCCACCGAGAGTATGGAGAAAGTGATGGATATTTTGGGGGCAGATGTTGTTTGATTCTCTTGCACTGTATTAAATTTACCGTGCATTGGCTCTGTTGTAGTTCATTAAAATTTCATAAAGAGATTAACAGTAGAATAACAAGTCTTACAACTTGCTTACCCTTGCTCTCCACTGACAAAATTCGTCTATTTATTCATACATCATGAAAATCATAAATAAGGAAAGCATGTGTAGACAGTGAAAATGTAAGGAGCTGGTATGATTATTTTGCGAGAGTTAAGAATTCTGGAGAAACTGTTAGAAAATCTTCCTTCTACAAGTAAGATAAACATCTACCGTGATCTTCTGTGTATCCTAAATGTTAATTCTCCAGTGTTGGTAAAGAGATGGAGCTTTAGTGAGGCATAAATCATGAAGGTGGGGTTCTCAATGTTGTTTATGTAATCTTCCATATCTTCAACCTTAAAACCTTCATGGTGGACCATGGTGGGAAAACACTCACTACACATCATGTCTTTGATACGTTATTCACGGATTTTCAAACATGCATAAATGTGGGATGTTTAATTTTAGCTTTACTAGGTCTGTGTGTAGTAAGAGAAGACACGGGCAATTTTAGAAGAAAACGGTGTTTTCAATACATTTACATACAATCTGTTAGGAATACATAAGCAAAAATATTTTCTTTTTTCTAAAACAAAATATTGAATTACATTTTAGAAATGAGAGGACCTGTAGGTTCCTAAAGACCAGTAATAACAGAACAGACATTTTTTGGCTTATGGTCTAAATTATCCAGTATTATATATCATGGAAAACATGTGTCTTGTTATCTGAGTGCAAATTTACCTCTCCACATAAATATGAAAATAAATTTATTGAGTAATATGTGTGAGCAATATGGGACTTGAAGTTTGCCCAGGTTTTCAGAATGGAATGATGTACCTCCGTGTTGTCAGTGCTTAGGATAATGAGACAGCATCCTCTTGAGGTACAAATGTGTAAGAAGCTGCACGATTGCACACCTGACTATCAAAACAAATATCATAGCTTTGGTATCCAGATTAAAATCAAAACAAAATGAAAAATTCACTTTTGCTTCATATAACAAAACCATTTTCAAACATATTTCTAATAGCTAACACACCTATACACCAATGTAAGAGGGATGTAAAATAAATAAATAAATTTAAAAAATATTTATGAAGAAAATATCACAAATTAATCACAAATATCACAAATTAATTCAAGATTATTGCTTCTTGTATTTATATTTACAACTAAAATGACAAAATGAAAACATCAGAAAATAAATGAAAATAAATAAAAAAGCATATGAACAAAGTGACAGATGCTAGGGTGAATACCATTTTATTAATTGTCTTCCTAGATAGTACTTTGGAAATTATATATATACATGTATTCTCTTCTTCACTTTAACTCTGCTACTGATGGTGAAATGACAAATACTGAATTAAATGTCATTTTCCAAAACCAAACAATGTTACTGACTCTTGGTGTATGTTACTCTGAAAGTAACTCAGGGAGGGAAATAAATATGATCAAAATACACTATAAAAAGAATTAAATACAAAAAAGAGAAAACCCATATTTGAGTATGTGTACACAGTAATGAATGAATTAAGGACAACTTTTGTAAATTAGGATTCTATAAGCCTAAAAGCTCTTTCAGATCGAAAAAAAAAAATCAAGTGAAAAGAAAGACCACATGAAAGAGAATCTTTGACACTAATACATCTAACAAAGGATTACTTTCTGGAATTTAAATAAATCAAAAACTCTAAGAGGAAATCATGAATGGGAAGTGGAAAAAAGAGAATCCCCATCTAGCTAGATGTGAATCAGTGTGGAGAACTCTCAAAATACAAAAAAAAAAAAAAACAAAAAAAAACTACCATATGACCCAGCTATCCTCACTCCTTGACATAGTCCAAAAACGGAACATTCTACTCTACAGATACTTAGTTAACCATGTTCATTGTTGATATACACACAAAGCTAAATGGAAGTCAAGTGATGAATAGATGATGAAAACATGGAATATATAAGCGGTAACTCAGAAACCAGGAAAGCATAAAGAGATCATTTTAGGAGTGGGAGCAGAACAGAGAGGAGAATAACAGCATACATGAGATCTGAAAAAGGAGAACTAAAGGGTCTTAATTAGATATGTGACAGGAAGATAAGTAAAGAGCAAGAGAGATAAAATAACAGCAAGAATGTTTTTTTAAAAAATAAGGAATCTTTCCATCAGCTCTCTACCTAAAATACCTTTAATATATGTGAAAACAAAGGTTTTTGACTCAAATTTAAGTATATTCTGATTTTTGTGTCAATAGAATTTAATGAAGTAAGGCATTTTTGTTCGTTGGATTATTTTTTTACAAAGATTAGAGGAAGCATAAAAGAATCATTTGGTCACAAAGTGTGACTTAAATTACTTTAAAATCAGTTTGAAACTCAGAATTTAAGACATTGCATGTAAAGGGAAAAGCAGTGTTCAGTGAGATGTTTCTTGCCATTTTACTCATGAAAAAAGTATCTGATAATATATAATAAGGCTTATGCAATTTTGCAAGGATGTGCATTGTTAGCAAAGTAGCATAGACAGTTTTTATATGCACAAACCATATGTCACCTGATTTCCTTGCAGTGAAGTTATCTGCAGTAGAATAGAATACATGTAACAACCACTTTTGAGGTCTGCTGTAGTTGACACTCAGTTTTCCCAAAGTGCTTTTTATGATGCCGCAAAAAAATGCATATTTAAAGTGCCTAAAGTGGGTATCTAATTCTCTGAAGCTTTCTATTTTTCGTTATCTAGATTTGAAAATTGTGGCTATATTTTTATGTATTCAATCCAACCGATTTTACATTCCATTTCCTTTTCAATATAGCAGGAGTGAATTTTACAAATTATTTTCAACTCTGACTTAAATTTTGATAGTAAGTTAAAACTCATCATATTTCAATGATACTTCCGTATTCAACACTTTCTTTTAATTGCAACTCAGTTAAAAGAAGGGTACACGATTCCTTTTTTTCAGTCATGTTTGGGTCATGATTTATCGTGTCTGCAGTTTTTGTCACGTCTAAAATTGACAGCTGATCCATTTCTGTTCCTTATTTGTATCTTATACTAGTTTGCAAATCTATTACCAATGTGTTCAACTTACTCTGAAAGCATTCTGTCAGTCTGACTACAGGGCAAGGCCAGTTTGGGCACCCTCCCCTCTGTTGCTTAGGGTCTTAGCTGGGGTCTGATGAATATCTTAAATATCATCATAAAACCTTCATCCAGCAACTGATGGAAACAAATGCAGAGACCTGCATCAGAGCACTGGACTGAGCTCTCAAAGTTCAGTTGAAGAGTGGGAGGAATGATACTATGAGCAATGATGTCAAGACCATGATAGGGATACCCACTGAAAGAGTTTACCTGAGCTAATGGGAGTTAATCAACTCCAGCTGAACAGGGAAGGAAATAGCATAGGTCCAAACTAGTCTCTTTGAATGTGGTTGGCCCTTATATGGCTGGGGTAGACTACAGGGCCACTGGCAACGGCACTAGGATTTATTCCTATTGCTTGTACTGGCTTTTTTGGAAACTGTTCTCTTTGCATGGATACCTTGCTAGTAGAGAGGGCTTTGGACCATCCGCAAAGCATGTGCCTTACTTACCCTCTCTGAGAAGTGGATGGAGATCGGGTGAGGGGTTAAGTGGAGGGAAGGGAGGAGAGGGAGAGGAAACTGAAATTAGTATGTAAATGAAAAAAAGATTGTTTGCTTTCTTTTCAAAATTAATTAATTAAAAAGAAAACATTTTGTTTCTTTTACTTTCTGTAGTTCCTATAAATGTAATCTATTATCATTCAGAGTTCTGACCTAGAAGCAGGAGTTGACTGCTTTGCAGTTTTATTTTAACTTATATTACGAATTTCATCCTTAGAGAAACCACTTCAGAATTAAAATCATAAGCATGGGTTTATTTTGACTCTAAATCTATTGCTAATTAATTACATAAAGCATAGTGTATTCTTTTGTGCTACTCTTTCAATGCTAAGATGTCCTAAGCATATTAGAAAGCTAATGAAGGATATCAAGCTTACCTAAAGGTATTTAATTGTTATAATATTTAATATAAACAGTGACCTAATGTTAAAAATATGAAAATATTTCTTTATCTATATTTAAGTATATATAAATGCATAATTGAATAACATACATATGTAAATAATATTATTTTTAACAATATCAAAATTTGTTTTTTAAATTTTTTAAATAAATATGTTTATTTTTTAATAAAAGCAAACAATGTTTTTCACTATACATACCAATCCAAGTTTCAGCTTCCTCCCCTCCCCGACTTCCTCCACATATGTTCCCACCCCACCCCCATCCATTCCTCAGATAGTCAAGTCACACTGCCCTGTGGAAGTCCAATGCCCTCCCTACCTAGACTAGGCAAGGCATCCATTCAAACAGAATAGGATCCCAAAATGCCAGTACAGGCAGTAGGGATAAATCCTGGAGCCACTGCCAGTGGCAACCTATTCTGTCCCAGCTATGCAACTATCAGCCACATTCAGAGGGACCAATTTGGTCCCATGCTTGGTCCTTCTCTGTCTAGCTGTTGTTGATGAGCTCCCATAGATCAGGTAGACTGTTTCAGTGGGTGAACCCATCATGGTCTTGACATCTTGGCTCACATTCTCTTTCCTTCCACTCTTCAGCTGGACCTGAGGAGCTCAGTCTAGTGCTCTGTTTCCATCAAAGTTTCTGGATGAAGAGAATGTGGTGATATTTAAGATATTCATCAGTTTTACTATAGGCAAGTCAAGAATAAGCCCTCTTTCCTCTATTGTTTCAGGTCCTAGCTGGTGTCAAAGGAGAGGTGTGAGGAGAACTTGAGAGAATGGGATAGTTGAGATGGAAGAAGGACAGAGATGAGAGCAAAGAAAGAGATATCTTGATTGAGGGAGTCATTATAGTGTTAGCATAAACCTGACTCTAAAATTTTGTGTTTTTCACATGTTCCGGCAAGTGTTGGTCTTTGTATAAACATATGATTGTATTCATATGATATGTTTACAAACATACATATATGTGGATGTGTGTGCATGGGGTGGATCAACCTTGATGTTTTTCCACAGGTACCATTCATCCTGTTTATAGAAACTACTTTACAATGTGAATGAGAGTAAAACACAGATCTATATAAAGATGCTTCAAAGAAGGCCATTGCCATTGAAACTGTGGTGACAGCCTTTATTGGCTCCCTCTGGGAAGTTTCATCCTCTCATGGGGGGCTGGAGTGGGTAGAAGGTCGGGGATGTGGGAGGACAACAAGGAGAGGGAATTGGGAATGGTATATAAAATAAAAAATGTAGTTTAAAAAAGATAAAACTAATAAGAATTTATAAACAATAAATAAGAGACTTTTTGCTTTTGCAACAAAAAAAAGAAATAGAAGAAGACAAAAAGGCAGGAAGCTTAAATAGGAGCACCAGAGGAAAGCATAGAATTCAGGAACCCACTTCCCCCTCCCACAAAAACAAACAAACAACAACAACAACAAAAAAAAAACAGTTTAAACCAGAGTTAGTTTAGGTGAATACCAGTATAAGCCATCCTCTGTTTGAATGTGGTAATTCTGTTATTTTCACTTTCTACATGACTTTTGCTGAATGTTCAATTCAAGCATGATAATCTCTATGTAATCATCAGGATCATTGACCTAGGACTTACTCAATAACACTGGCTAATCCTTTTATTCCATTGTATAGTTTGGAGATAATAAGGACCTGACATATTGGCCAGCTTTTTATGTGAATTAAATGTATCAAATAATATTCTTATATTTACTTTGCAAGCACTTTATCAATTTAGTTATCTCCTCTATTCTGAACATATTTAAAACAATTGAAAAGATACTAATTATACAAGATACAGTTTTTTAATGTAATTTTTCATTATAGTTTTAAACAGTAGCTTGATTACAAATGGTAGTATTTACATGCTTTATCTAGATGCACTTTTTGGTGTATATACTATTCTTCAAAGAGTATATACACCTTGCTCTTGGAATGGGAGGATCAACGTAGTAAAAATGGCAATTCTACCAAGAGCAATCTATAGATTCAATGCAATCCCCATCAAAATCCCATCAAAATTCTTCACAGATCTGGAGAAGACAAAAATCAACTTTATATGGAAAAACAAAAAACCCAGGATAGCCCAAACAATCTTATACAATAAAGGATCATCTGGAGGCATTACCATCCCTGACTTCAAACTTTATTATTACTGAGCTACGGTATTGAAAACAGCTTGGTATTGGCATAAAAACATAGAAGTCGATCAATGGATTCGAATAGAAGACCCTGACTTTAACCCACAAACCTATGAAAACCTGATTTTCAATAAAGAAGCTAAAAGTATACAATGGAAAAAAGAGAGCATCTTCAACAAATTGTGCTGGCAAAACTGGATGTCAATCTGTAGAAGAATGAAAATAGATCCATATCTAACACCATGCACAAAACTCAAGTCCAAATGGATTAAAGACCTCAATATCAGTCAGAACACACTGATTCTGATAGAAGAGAAAGTGGGAAGTACCCTATAACACATGGGCACAGGAGACCACTTCCCACGTATAACCCCAGCAGCACAAACACTAAGGGGCTCATTGAATAAATGGGACCTCCTGAGACTGAGAAGCTTCTGTAAAGCAAAGGACACTGTCACTAAGACAAAAAGGCAACCCACTGACTAGGAGAAGATCTTCACCAACCCTGCAACTGACAAAGATCTGATATCCAAAATATATAAAGAACTCAAGAAACTAGACCGTAAAAGACTAATCAACCCAATTATAAAATGGGGCACTGAGCTGAACAGAGAATTCTCAACAGAAGTACAAATGGCCAAAAGACACTTAAGGTCATGCTCAACTTCCTTAGCTATCAGGGAAAAGAGTAAGGACTAATTTTATGTTTAAAATTTTGTGTGTATTATATTTTATTAGATATTTTGAAACATAAAATCAGCTTGAAATTATTTTCAATAGAGATTTTCTTTTCTTTTTTTATTGAGAAAAGGAAGAAAAAAAAACAAGTTTCCACCTCCTCCCAGCCTCCCATTTCCCTCCCACCCTTCTCCCCCTCCTCCCATCCTTCTCCCCCTCCTCCCACTCCTCTCCCCCTCCCTCTCCAGTCCAAAGAGCAGTCAGGGTTCCCTCCCCTGTGGTAAGTCTTAGGTCCTCCCCCCTCTGTCCATATCTAGGAAGGTGAACATCCAAACTGGCTAGGCTCCCACAAAGCCAGCACATTGCGTAGTTTCAAAACCCCGTGCCATTGTCCTTGGCTTCTCATCATCCCTCATTGTTCGCCATGTTCAGAGAGTCCAGTTTTAACCCATGCCTTTTCAGTCACAGTCCAGCTGGCCTTGGTGAGCTCCCAATAGATCAGCTCCACTGTCTCAATGGGTGGGTGCACCCCTCGTGGTCCCGACTTCTTTGCCCAGAACCTGGAAACAACCTAGATGCCCCTCAATGGAAGAATGGATGAAGAAAGCATGGAATATATACACATTAGAGTACTACGCTGCGGTAAAAAACAATGACTTCTCGAATTTTGCATGCAAATGGATGGAAATAGAAAACACTATTCTGAATGAGGTAATTCAATAGAGATTTAATTGCACAGAATAATTCAGTGATGTATTAGTGTTGACTTACATGATAAATACAATATTTGGACATGCTTTTCATACTGACTAAGGAAATCCAAACCAGAATATCAAAACCACAATTTAACATTGTTTAATTTTTAGCATGGAACTACCTTAATGAGAATACTACATTCTTTCTTCTAAAACTTAAATAGAAATAGCAATCCCATTTCTTGTCTTAGGGAGATTTCAGTTGTGATGTGGTCAGTAGATGGCAGGCTTGTATCATATATAATCTCCATTTATGCAGCATGATTATTTGTTTTGGTTCAGTGGATAGTCACTGACAAGATGTTGGTAATGTCTGTGAAAGTAATAGATTTGAATCATTTTCTACAATAAGAATTATTTGTTGAATCAAGTTAGAAACTATATAACCCTATGTAATTTCTATTTCTTTTAATGATTTGGTGTTTTGCATTTTATAAAAAGATGCCCAGAGGAAAACTGCTTGACAAGTGCAAAAATACCCATTATTCTGTAATGGTGGAAAATGCAATATAAAGAATGAATTCCTTTACAATTAACCTGAAATTTTACAAGAAATAATGACTTTGAGGAAATATTTGAGTGGTATTCATGTATCTTATATTGTTTGCTGTCCACTCATTCTCCTTGAGAAACCATGCACTCTGGAGTGATGTGAGAAAGAAGCATAACGGAGTCCACCCCTTTCATATGATACAGCACAAATAAAGCATCTCTCTCAATAGTGCTAAAAAGAGATCAGTCCTTCAGTTTGGAAGAGAAAAGATTATGTCCAGCAACATTGACATGTCTGTCAACTACGGCATATCTAAAATAAAACCATTTCTCATCTAAATGCTTTCCTTTCTTCAATTCTGATACTTTATCAGTAAATATTCACTCACACAGTCATACATTACCAATTCTGCATTGAATGATACCTGAGAAGATGAAGTTTCATCAATTGTGGCATAGATATATGAACTAATATGCAAAGACTTTGGAAAAAGGGCTGGGTTTGTATAACAAATTTATCTAAACCTTTTGATAGAGGAAATAGCAAAAGATGGTTTGACAGCCCTGTTTGATTATTGATGACATTTTTATCTATTTGTTTTCATATTTTTCTGTCCTTCCCTATAACCATAATGAATCATTGGAAGAGTCTAGATGTGATCTCAAAATACAGGCTCAAATATTGTCTATGATACTATATTGCATTTACTAGGTATTTACACTAAATTAGTATTATTACTGTCATTTCTTGCTTCATTTATGATAAGTCTTTCAAAATAAAGAAAAAAAAATGAGCTCTTTTTTTATTGAAAGTTGTCAGTCTTTTTTTTTCCAACAGGTGTTTAAAGTGTTAGACTTACTTCTGCCTATTTACCCCTTCAGCAATTACCGCACTCCTCTTCTATATCACTCCCAAGTGAGTAGATCCTGAGAGCCTTATTCCAATTCCTATCAATACTTGCTTGTTCAAACTTTCCAATATCAGATTTGGAATCACTAGAAGATCACAGAAATCAAGAAACCCAGACTCCTTCCACATACCTAATGATTGAGGATCATCTGGAACTTGGACTTCAGGCTGTTACAGATAATTAAAATTTTAAACCTTGAATAGCATCACAAGTTTGAAACACTTTGTAAAATAGAATGAAATGGGAAATCAAAACAAATCTTTATCTGCATGAGACTACGAAAGTGAGTTTATTTAGTCAAGGACAAAGAAAACAAATGAAATGGGGAATTCATTTATCTGGTTTCAGCTTCAATTTGTTTCTTCCAAAATACTTACTGTTGGCACATCACATACATATATACACTGAGTTTAAACCTCAATACCATATAAACAAATTAACAAGAACAATATCATAATGTAATACAGAAGAAAATCTTTTTGTATATTGTCCTCTGTAAACACACACACACACACACACACACACACACACACACACTATACTCCAAACACATTTCTTACTTGAATTTTCCCTTTTATGTAGCTCAATAATCAATAATCATCGATCTTAAATAAATAAATGAATAAGTAATGGTGGAAATGATTTGTAACATTATGTTAGAAAATAAAAGCAAGTAAATCAATTCATACAATTTAATAATATAGTTTGCCGAAACATAATATGCAAATCTCTATACAATAAAACCTTGCAAAATGACTTTCTGAACTCTATTATCTTAGGAATAATGTAGTAATTAGTCCGGGTCATCTCTTTTACATTGTCAGGAACCATGCAATTCTGTACTTATCTAATTGGTAATTTATTTCCTTATTGTTTTATTCACTTTTATTACAGCTCCCTTTAGTTTTTAAGCTTCCAGACACATAAAAATATGATTAGAATCAATCTTTATTTATATATCATGTTTTATTTTTTCATTATATTTTGAATGCCGTCGTCGTTCTTCCTTTGAAGACTAAGTGTTTTAGCACATAGGTTGTTATCAAAGAAATTTAAGTCAATAATAAGTTCTTGGCAAGTAGTAGTAAAAAACAAATGCTCCCAGAGCTTAATATGATTTTATATTGAAGACTTTTTTCAGATGTTATAGACAGAAAATATGTGTTGGTAAAGGACATGAAGACCGATTAGTGATAAATGACTTGAAATTCTCAAGTTCTTATTGCAATTTTAACTGAGATAAGCTTGAAAAGGTGGGTCATTTCTTTTATTCCTTTTGTTTCTTTCAATACTGAATTCTACTAATCCATTTTTTTGCCCCCAATTCTTCAACTGGGATAATCAAAATGATTTTAATAAAACCCTGTCAAGCAAATATCACATTATGAATAATAACATGCATCTTGAAGGTTATATGAAACGAATAGATGGATCTGGAAAGCTAAACGAATTAGAGGTCATAGCTCAATGTAAAATTGCCATGGAAACAGCTTTCATGACTAATTTGTGGGAAGATGTCAAAAGGCAGTAACCTGTGACTTCTTTTTCCAAAGCCCTGTCTATGAAGGTTACAGGTTCTATAACCACTTTCATGATGACATTTGTCTATGTTTTTGTAGGTTTCTATTCTGACAAGCACAAAACCCCGCTCCAAGTTGAACCTGTCCTTTGTGATGAGGCTGTTGAACAGAAGAGCTGCATAGCAGTCTGTCTTTTCTCTCACTACATTCAGCTAAATGCCAACTCAGATCCCTTTGAGATGGTGAACCAGGGGAGGGAGTCAGCCCTCAGTATCCAAACTTCTTCACAGGCTCATGTGCTCTAACTCCTTATTAAGGTCATGCTCTTCATCTATGGCTTCAATTTTATTCTTCTAGATAAAATGCATCTAGCTCCAAACTAATTCAAAGAGATTAATCAGTGAATGTGAAAGTATTACATCATTCAAGGTATTTTCTACATCATTAGATATTATGAGATGAAAATATAAAATATAAATTTATTTGATAGGATGGAGAAAAATTTACAATAGAAGAGTATATTTGTTTTTTTTATTTAATATATATATATATATATATATATATATATATATATATATGCTGTCCATTGCAGAAATACATGCTTTTACCAACAAATGGGTAACAAATGTATCTAAATCATCCCATACGAAATTACACTATTCTAAAAAATTCTCCTTTAAAAAAATTTATCATGGTTTTCTATGGATCATAATAAATATGTGAAGAAGAAATTATTGTAATGTTTTAAAAGCCCTAAAGTATATGTTGAAAGTTAATGTTTAAATGAAAGAGTCACATATTTGTCATTTTATTTTATTCTCTAATTTTACAATATACAATGTAAATTTCATAGATTTTGCAAATCTATGCACAAAAGCTACACAAATGCATTTAAGCTTTAGAATTTTTTTCAGTGAATGTTACTATATTTTGAGAAAAAAATGTATCTAATCTTTTAAAATATACTGTTTAAAATTAGTATGGTATTGAAAATTTCTATTTTGAAGATTTCTTGATGTTTTATACACAAAAATATCAAAGGCAGTTGAAATATCTGTCAGTAATTTCACTGTTCATCATCTTTATTATCATTTTAACATTAAATATTTTGAAGGCCTTAAATAATTTGACTTCTAAATTTTCAGAAAAGAATTATTTTCATTTAGTTTTTCATAGTTGAATATGTAGCATAAGAAAAATACCTTTCATTATTATTATGATTTTTTATATCAATACTGTAATACTTTCCTTTGTCATTAAATTTGAATGTAGGTGAACCTGGAGACCTGAAATATTTTCCACTCTAATTTATGGGTGAAAAGTATAGAATAATTATCACATGTCAATCTATAATTTACACTTGTGTTTTCACAAATATAAATAAATTTAGTTTTCATTACATAATACACATTTACATACATGATATAATGTAAATATAATTGTCATCACAAAGCAGGAAAACAATCCATTGTCTATCACAATTTTCCAAAATTTTCTTAAAGGCTAAAAGAAATCTCTCAGTTAACAGTGGTTAGAGAGCTACAATGTAATGAAAACAGAAAATTTTTAACGTAACTATTTGTTTTTACTGCTTAAATCATAGAGAAAATATTTTAGAATATAATGTAGAAGGTATGAGAAGCAAGAATTTTTGGTATTTTTCTAAGTAAAGAATAAGGGAAGAAAATTAGACAACAAAAAGCTTTATCTGTTCACAGGATATATGTATCATGTGATCATAAATACATAGGCATAAATGATCTTATATGTGTATACACACAAGCATATATATGTATATATATTCAGAAGTAATATATATTCAGAAGTAATGGATCTTGAATTGTGGAGAAGTGGAAGGGGAAAAAGCAGTTGGAATGTAATATATGACAGAAAAATAAATTTCAAAATAATAATTAATATAATTGATTCTAGGGACACATATACATTATAAACTTTTTTGAGAATATATATTTATGGTTTATTAAAACGGCTTATAGCCTGTGGTACAGTTAGTTGAACAGTGTCTACCAATGGATGGTTCAAGAATTAAGTAACTGTTCAGTCCATAAGGCTGAATATCTCAGCTGGTATTCAATATACACCAGAGTTCCAAAGAAGAAAGTTTTAATGCCGGTGAAGTAATAGACTTGCCAGGGAAGTGAGGAAAAGCAGGTAGAGAGAACAAGATTCCTTCTTCCATATCTTTTATGTAAGCATCTAGCAGAAGGTATGGCCCAATTTAAAGATTTATATTCCCACCTCAATTATTCAGATTAGAAATGGGTATTCCTGATTCACAAGATTTAAGTAAGAAAAAAGAAACCTCCTCCACATGTATGCCCACCATTTGAGAATTAGTTAATTCTAGATGCATGCAAATTAAAAACCAAGAAGAGCCATCACAACAAGTAAGTGAAGGACCTCTACAATGAAAACTTTAAACTGCGAAAAAAGAAAGAGATAAAGACACTAGAAAATGGAAATGCTCATGTGTGAAAATGATCATTTTAACCAAATATTAGTAAATGTTATGTAATCCCAATAAATCCCCACAGTATCATTTTCAGAAGAATTACTTATCTTAAAATTCATATGGAAGCACATAAAACCTGAGATTTCCAAACAACCTTGAACAAAACCAAAAATATTGGAAGGATTACCAGTATAGATTTTATATAAATTACAGAGCCATCATAGTAAAACCCAAATGGTATTGATACAAAATTACTTCAGTACATATTACTTAAAAAAATCTGATATATGACAAAGATGCCAAAAATAGACACTGGAAAAAAGAAAGCATCTTCAATAAATTGTTTGGAGAAACTGGATGTCTATTTTTCCTAGTTGTGGTGACACAGACCAGTAAGATTTGCTGAGAATGGCAGAGGCAGGAGGATCACGACTTCAAGGCCAGCCTGGAAGCTTTTCTATTGCAGTTATTTCTGCTTTAAGTGGGAACATTGTCAAAATTATAATTATCTATTAACTTCACTGCTTTTACCATAGTTCTTAATAATATCAGATTCAATTTGGCTTAAAGTACAGAAATGTGATATTTGCCATTGATGAACTAATATAAGAGGAAAATGCCTTCAGCAAATATTGAATATTAATTTTACACCCCAATGTTTTTTATATGAAATTCCTCTGCAACCTTCTATTTCCTGGAAGATGATTAACTATAAGAATTAATGCTTTTTTTAATCAAAGTAATTTATTGTGCATATGTATTCATATCAT
This sequence comes from Microtus oregoni, assembly GCF_018167655.1. Taxonomy (NCBI): domain Eukaryota; kingdom Metazoa; phylum Chordata; class Mammalia; order Rodentia; family Cricetidae; genus Microtus; species Microtus oregoni. Next base: position 25,941,438 of record NW_024543060.1, read on the forward strand.
AGTGGAAGAAAACTAAATCAAGAGAAAAAGAAATGACATAAACTATACAAGAACCCATGGATTGTAGAATACAATTTTTTAAATAATTTATTTATTTATTTTTATTGAAAAAAATTTCTGCCTCCTCCCCACCTCCCATTTCCCTCCAGTTCCCCCACTTCTCTCCCCCTCCTCCCACTCCTCTCCCCCTCCCCCCCACTCCTTTCCCCCTCCCTGTCCACTCTGAAGAGCAGTCAGGGTTCCCTGCCCTGTGGGAAGTCCAAGGTCCTTCCTGCTCCATCCTAGCCTGTTTGGATGCTCATCTTCCTGGACCTGAATTAATGTTTTTTTTTTCCTAGACTAGAGTCTACAATTCACAATTTTTGCTTCAAAATTTGTAATTGAAATTGTTTCTGTCCCAATGGATCTAGTTAGAAAATAGAAAATTGACTATAATAGATAGAACAAATCCAGACTACATACAAAATATATAATAGTGAAATACATCTCTGATAAGTATTTATAGCATCAAGCCCACATTGGAATTGAAAGACTAGAGTAACTATTTCAAGAAATTATAAGTGAAATTTTTAGAAACTCAAATATTATTTAGGACCCCACCCAAGAGTCTTAAAGGAAATTCTTAAAATACTAAGTCCCAAATAACTGAGATTTACTCGATTTTCTCCATTTTACCCGAAACATGAACAATAATATATACTGGTATATAAGGCGTGTTTCAGGTGAAATGGAGAATATTGAGGCTATCTTTGTCCGTATTTATGTAACTTATTAGCCAGTGAATCCTGGTCTTAAGCAACCACTGCTTCAATCACTGTAATAAGACCTATAATTTCCTATTTGTCACAGACTCCATTTCAGTTTAGGAGATAAAGTATGCATGTTACAGCTTTGCAACTTAGGCTAATTAAATAATTTTGTATTTCTTTAAATTTCTCATCAACATTCCTTCAATTTTATCATATTACTTGTTATGACTCTATATAGTAATTCTATATAGAGAATTACTAGCCAGAAATCTTAATGCAGTATTAGAAAGAAAATTTCAAAGGGAAAACTCACATTTCACGTTGTTAAACAGACACAGTTTATACCTTCACAAATTCATCCAGTTTACCAGACACAACATTCTCTTTTCTAAATTGCTATCATTCTTTGAACAATTGCTGTGAAGCAGAACTCTCAAGTACCTTGATATTTCCCTTGTTTGAAACACTAACCTCCCAGCTAATAATCTTGACCTTCAAAGATTTGTTCTGTTTAGGTTTGATGAACTTCCTGTGAAGAAAAGGCACTGCTCTTTTCTTTCTGTGACCACATAATAAATTTTCAGCTGCCCGTTTTCAAGGCTGTAATGTCACCAAGGGTAGCTTTCTTCACAGTTGAATGATTAGAATCAGCTGATAACTGACACTGTGCATTATCTCTTTTGGAATATTTTCCCTCTCAAGCAAGAATGCATCATTTTATGTAAGGTTTTCAGATGAATAACATGTGCTGGTTATGGATAACAAAGAAATTCTTAAGTAGTGTGCCTGATAAATAGAACCTTGATTATGAGAAGCACAATCTCCTAATTTTTTACAGCCTACTGAGAAAATGATTATTAGATGTGGTGAAAATCTCTACCAAGCGCTCAGTCAGAGCAATGAAAATCTATATTCCAGCAGTGAATACATTCCATTTGATATTTGCCTCCCTTCCCTCCCCTCTGTTTCCCTTAATCAGAAGGAAAAACACTTTCATAAGCCATCAACAGTTTCAGTGTAAGTTTCTAAGGAGAATTTATTGAATTTTTTTTCTACTCTCAAAAAATAAAGGAGAAAAGAAACAAAAAGGAAAAAAAAGGTGCTCACTTTCAGTCATTGTAACATTCTCATGTTGTTTATGCTTCTTTATCTGTGGAGTGGAAAAACAAAATGGGAAAAAAATCTCAATATGGAAGCATAGATAATTGGCAAATGGCAAAAGGGAGGTTCAATTAGCTCAGATTATTAACAGAGACATGCTACATCTGGTCGTGGCTGAGTCTGTTTGTCCAGAAATATCTATCAAGCACATGATTAAAATCAAGACCCAACAGATGTGCATCTCACCACACAGGACCCTTTATCGCCAATGCATCAAAATGCACTGAGTTTCTTCTGAGATTTTCTTCTCCTTAATCATACAACTCAAAGACAAGATTTGGAAAATAACCTGGCAAAAGACATCTGTACATGTTTATTTAAGTTTTCCCCCTTGCATTTTGGCTGTGCTGCACTAGAATGATGCGGAATGAGAAACAGTTTGTATTCTTTCTCTTTGCTTGCTGCCCTGAAGAAAAACCTGCTGGGATTGGCTGCAGATGGTTTCATTGCCAGAGAAGAATGTGCCTCCTCTTGGCTGCCTGCTCTGTATGCATGATCAAGCCCCAGTCAATGCTTCATGTGCCTCATTAACTGTGGGACAGGAAGAAGTATGATGCTCCCAAAATACATGCCCTTTTCTTCAGCTAAGGCCAATATTATGAAAATGAAACACTTAGAAATTAGAAGTTTATATACTGTTAAAATATGTTTATGGTCAAACTTCCTGTCCTTTTATTGAGTTAACAGTGAATAGCTGACAAAACATTATTAAAGAGGAACATTACCACACACTGGCTTGCTTGCTCATAGTGGATTAAATGGAAAAGGGAAATGTAACATTTCTTAGACCTGAACAAAATAATGAATAAACCATGTTGCAAAGAGAAAGCTATATATTAGCTGAAAGGAATCTCTGTTATGTTATCTAATGGCATTATTTAGCTCAGGGAGAGTGTGTAATAGAACAGTCACCGACTAAACTTTGGTGTCCTAAGTGTATTGATTTATTTAAAGATTTTATTTATTTTAAATTTATTTAAAGATTTTGAAATAAATTTTAGGATTAGTTATAAGATAATTAAAGCTCTCTGAATTCTTGTCCTTGCCAGGCACTTTATCTTCACATATAATTTATGTTTTCATTATTATCCACCCAGTTTTCTAGGAAAAACTAACTACAACTTAAATTTTAAAATATACTTAAAATCGATCAACTATGGAGGGCACTTCAAGAGTAATTCTTTCTTCTTCACATTGATACCTAGCCTCCTGTATTGTTGTTACTGCTCTCAGTAGATGCAAATGATAGCAAATAGGGGAATTGTTTGTAACCAAGATTTAAAATTAGTGCGATGCACTCTCATTCCTCATATATAATTTAATTACAATGCTCAGAATGACCAATATGGTCAAGTAAGACAGAAGAACAAAGTGGTTTTCATCAACGAGGATTACACAATTTATCGTTAACTGAAACACTGTTTTCTTTTTTCATTATTTCATTGTCTTTTGGTTAACATAACTAAAATAGAAAATAAAACTAAAGAAAAATGCACAGACCATTTGAAAACATTCACTATACCAGAGCTAACACATTAATTTGCTTTCCATATTGTGTCTTATTTAACTATTTAAAAACTTTTTATATTATCTACAGTCATAAAATTTTAGTTCCTAAGTGGCATCTAGAGAAAAATACAATGGCTTATGTCGCATGTATTCCAAATTCCCTTTTATAGCTTTTCACAAAATTTTGGAAGTTTTGTTATTTTATGATTTGTCTGGCACTGTGCACATTTCTACTCAAACAACTGGATCACACAGTACTGGTTCACAGTACAATAATATTACTACTAATTAATATGAGTCTTTTCTTCTACTGAGGGATAAAAGATGTATAAAATCCTTTGAAACATAAAGTCCAAAAGTGAAAAATAATTTTCTAAATGAGAAACTCTTTAAGTGTTCTAAACAAGAAGCTCTTTAAGCAATTTTTTAAGAGAACTGTATCAGGCAACTTGTATCTAAACATTTTGCAGTGTTACAATTTATTTAGGAATGTTTACATGCATATCCATCCATACATGCATATATACATACACAAACAGACACACACTCACACACACATATACAATGTATATGTTCCTAAATATGATCTCCTCAATCTCTATAATAATATTGTATGTAAGTTTTCAGGTCTGTCCGTTAAGTATTAAATAACAAATATACAGAAGGGAGTATGACTCATCTGTTAAAAACAAGGACACCAGGATATTTGAAAGCAAATGGAGGGAAGTGGAAAAAATATTCCTGATTGAGTTAACCCAGACTGAGAATGTCAAAGAGGGTATGTACTCACTTACTCATAAGTGAATTTTAGCTGTAAAATAACTATATTGCAGGCTACAAATCAAAAAGACTAGGTAATGAGGGTTCATGGAAGGATATGTGGGACTCCCTGGGAAGGGGAAATAGAAGAGATTTTATCAGTGCACTGGAGTCAGGTGGTTATGGGGACAAGAGTGCTCAGGTTGGGTGGGGACAGAGGAGAAAGTGCTGAAAGAGACTTTTTGGGAATGGGGGCACACTGGGATCAGGTAAAATTTTTGCACAAAGGAATCCACCAGGAATATAAAAGAATGATCCCATCTAAGACTTTTTTGCTTGTTTGTTATTTTTTTATTGATTTTTATTGAGCTATACATTTTCTCTGTTCCCCTCCCTTCCTCTCACCTACCCCTCTACCCTCTCCCAAGGTCCCCATCTTCCAAATTTATTCAGGAGATCTTGTCTTTTTCTACTTCCCATGTAGTTTAGATACATGTATGCAACTCTTAGGGTACTCTGATGTAGGATTTCCTTCGGTATTCTGTGATTAACATTAATGAATACAGAAACTGCTTTGGGGCTGTTGCTAGGGCAAAGTTTAGGTAAGCAAGGAAAACTAAACAAAATATTGGTAGGAAGAAGGTGGAGTTGGAGACACTACTATGGAGCCGTCGCCAGAATCAGACATAATGGAACTTTGCTGGTAGGCCTTGACCTTGTGGTTATATACGGATTAATAGAAATGGGTTAAATTAAAATGTAAGCTTAGCCAATAAGAAGCTAGAGCTAATGGGCCAAGCAGTGATTTAATTAATACAGTTTTTGTGTGATTATTTCATGATTGAGCAGCCAGGAACTAAGTAGTGGCCTCCTCCTAGAGTCCTCATTGTTGTCTAAGTTCTCTAGGATTGTGAATTGTAGGCTGGTTTTCTTTGCTTTATGTCTAAAAGCCATTTATGAGTGGGTATGATCCAAATATGATACCACTTACATCTAAGAATCTTAACAATAGCATATATGTAACCTTAACTGGTAATGTCCTACTGGCAGATGGTACCTACTTAGGTTATCTTCAGGGACATTTCATCTAGCAACTGATGGAAAAAGATGGAGATGGACTGTCAAGCATTAGGAAATAAAATGATGAAAATAAAAGTAGCTTTAGCTGGTCTGGACATAAAACTGTCAGATCACCCATGTAGAGTATTTAAAGACATGATTTCAGTTCCCACAGGAAAATGCAAATAAATGAGTCAAAAAAATCTAAGAGGTAAAATTTTGAGAACTAGCAGAAATCAAACTAGCTAGATATGTCACATAGTTTTAGTGTTTAACACATATCATCCTTGGTATTAGGGTGTATCTATACTGATTTTTAAGTAGTATAACTCAAAAATATAATTATGCACTCATACTACCAATGGTCAAAATTTTCAATTTATATAGATTTACACACTGTCTCTGATAATCAGTATAATCAGTTCTTATTAGTAGGATTACATCTGATATTTTTCTCAATTTTTAAAATCACAAGTTTTAGGGAATAGACTGGCAGACTACTGGAGTGCTCTGGGAATTCTATAGTAATATTTTATAAGAATAGGAGATTATAAACCATATATGCTATTAAAATATTATTTTAACTAAATAATAGGGTGTTCTTCATGTAGGAATGCAAAAATTAAGTAAGTGTAATTATACTTCATAATATATTCTAAGTCATATCATAACTAAAGTTGATTTTATACTACACATCTACAAACTCTACATCAGGTACTATTCCCATGATAAACAGCTGTTCAAGAAGAAAATATGAATAGAGACATAGTAATAATAAAACTGAAAACATTCAAATTAAATTAAAATATTTATTAGATAATAAGTTAAAGAATTAGTTGATGTCAAAATAAATGCTTATTTGAGAGTGTAATTTTATCCCTAATTTCCTTTAAAAATAGGATTAGTTCATCACTAATCCTATGTCATCAAAAACATAGTTAATTATGATGATATTGACCCATATTTCAAAAATTGTGAAACTCAATATACACAAAGTATATGTTCAATTAGAATAAATTATAAAAGTATGAAATTTATTTTACTATGTCTTCTTGATTGGCAAGTGTATTTGAAAACAAGAAATTTGGAAAAACAAAGAATTGTTCCTGAAAGTCATATTAAATTATGTCCTTTTGTTCTGAAATAGATATCAGAAATATGACTTGGCAGATTATGGATTCTGCTCTTAAAAATATGTTCTTAAAGTATGTGTGAGATATAGGTGCATACATCCTGATCATTCCATATTCTTGGACAGGTAAGTATAATTAAAAGAAAGAATCATAAGAAAACAAGGAAAGTAGTATCTCCAGAGAAGTTACCTGACTCAGATGCTACAAACAAAATGAGAGGAAAATAATGGGGACAAAATAGATAGGGAGGGAGAAGGACAATATGGAGGCAGAGGGAAGAAAAAGCAATATTTGAAACACTATTAATGTGTGTAAAAGCTAAACACAGAAGAGGTGGTAGAAGGATTGTAAGAAACAGAGGACCATGATGAGTGTTGGTAGATAATGTTCCTTGGTATAGAAAAAAAATATATATCCATAAAACCACAACTATATTATTGCATGATTACAACCACTGTGATAAGACAAAAATTGGCATGCTTATCTGGACAGGGAAAATGACATATGGTCAATGTTGGTCAATGCCTGCTGAGTGACAGAGAATTAGTTTCCATTCAGGAAAATCACTTAAATTAGTTGTCCACACCAAAAGCTCAATCCTTCCCACGTGTGTGTGTGTGTGTGTGTGTGTGTGTGTATGCAATGAAAAATAGACTCATCAAGATATATGTGTGTGCATATATATATATATATATATATATATATATATATATATAGTCTTTTATAAAGGGAAAAGCACTATAGAACCAAGATATAAGCTTCTTTAAAATGTATTATATATTAACATATATTTATATGATGTGATTATCCTATATGAGATGATATTCCCTCTAAGAGTTGTAGATTATCAAAGATGCCCAGTGCCAAGCATTAGAAACATCCTTTCATTCTCTTATCAAGAGGGTCATAGTTTCCTAAAAGAACATAGGTCATTACTGTTACGCTTGTTTACCTCCCAAAATTTGAAGAGTCCTATTTCTGTAGTGGTCACCCACTTTGGCTGTAAAGCCCATAAAATGCAACAATGACAGATAGTGCAAAACTGCCATGATGATTTATCAAGGTACTTCTATCTTGGGAATAAACAATAGCTGTTAAATTAAATTTAAAACTTTTATAAAATAAAGTAATTCGTATTTAGCACTGAAGACTAACCGACTATCTCTGGCTAGAGAAGTCATTGACCAAAGAGGAAATTCTACTACTGTCATTTTCCGAAGAGAATATAATATCTGAATATATTTGATACATCTATCCTTATACCAAAAAAAAATGTGTAGCTACTGCCACTTCTCAAACAAACTTCTGTTTGCTGAGAGGCTACTGCAGAGATCTACAACTGGAAAAAAAATCAGAGTAAATAATCTTAAGTTATTAAACTACAACTGGTACAAATTCAACACTTCAAGTTGGACCCTTGTTGAAAAGGCAGCAGAAAGCTTTAGGTTTTTTCTTAAGGGCTAGAAGACTTTCATTTTCTTCAAGATAGTATCTTCGATTTATGGTATGGAATCTGCAAAAATTAAATCTCACAAATATCATTGTCTATAGAAAAGCACCAGCCAATATGTCAAAATAGATAAGGGAAGTTTTACAAGTTTTACGAGCTTAAACCCAAATAAAGAGCTACAGGCAATCAATGGTTGCTGAGGGAGAGAGTATAAATCTTTTCTTGTGTAAGTGAACTTTTTCAATCTCAAGTGGTCAGCACTAAATCCTTGTGCATAAAGGCAACCATAAATTCTTTTCTCTTTCTCTTTCTCTTTCTCTTTCTCTCTCTCTCTCTCTCTCTCTCTCTCTCTCTCTCTTTCTCTCTCTCTCTGTCTCTCCCTCCATCCCTCTCTCCCTCCCTCCTCCATCCATCCCTCTCTTATTCTCTCCCTGCACCTATCACTGATAATATGTAACTGTGCTTTATATTAAAATGTTTAAAGAAGATTAGGCATGAGAGAAAGTGAGGCATCTTCCTCTTCTGATACAGTTAAAGAATCACAAGTTAGAGAACAGGATCATCTTACTTATAACAGAATTCAAATAATGGGTTCCATTTATGTATGCCATAGCTGTACCATGTATTTTTTTTCAAGTTCACAAGGATTATTATCTCTCGTTTACAATTCTATCACTTCCCTTCCAATATTATCTAATTTCCCATAGTCTGTTTTAAATTTACTGCTTTTTGTATGACTACTTAACTCTAGATGATGGACATGTGTTAAAACATAAAATTATTTTCATTCTTAGTCTGGTTACTTAATATGATGTATTCCAGATTCATCCCATTTATTGTATGTTTCATAATTTTATTATTTGTGGCCTGATAAAATTCCCATGGTTGTGCATGCACATGTCTCTGTGTGTCTATGTGCACACACACATACATGTCATTTATATGTTGATTGTTGTTTAAGATAAAATTAGCCTATATCTACTGCATATAGAACAGCAGTAAATAAGGAAGTACAGTTTTTTTATACACTTATTTCTACTGATGCTCAGGGAATCTTTTAAGAATTCAAAGTGAATGAAATAAGAAGCGTATTGCTCATGAAAATATGTAACTATTTGTCTCTATTTATAATGATATTTGGTATCTGTTTCTTATTTTCAGTTTGCATGCTTCTCTAAAATAATTTACTTCCTACAGAACATGTTAAGATACATTTCTCTTCAGGCATTGAATTTCAAGATTTCTAGCCAGAGTAATGCTCTCTACACAGCACTGCTTATTGGGGAAAGCAGTCCTATTTTTTCACTTATTGCTGTTTATTTTGACTTGTACAAAATGAAGGGCATTTTGAGAATACACTGAGAATTATGAAAGAAGGATAAATGGCTTAACATGAGCTACTTCTTAAACTAATAGGATATAAACCTTAATTTGTACTGAAATGTGGCTAGGGCTTTACTTTGAAGATCATATCCTAAACTATATGAGAATGCAATCCATAGTTCACTAACTACCTTGTTGCTTTCAGATTGCTTAACAATATGTTAGGAGACATATCTAGACATAGGAGAATTGTACACCTCTTCCCTTTGAAGGTAAAGATTCCTTTTACCCTGTAGAATCCTTTCTTTCTTTTCAGTTTTAGTAGCTAACCCGCTAAGTTATCAATAATTTAAGTCAAAGGGGTTATGTTGCTAGGTTTGAATCAAATGCTGCTTCCCTTTTGTAACTAAAACCCACAAAAATTCCATTTATCATTTATATTTTAGGTCAATGGAACAAAATCGAGCGCATTCTCCCCGATCATAATAGTCCCCTTTGCTCTTTCAACCATCATCTATGTCACTATTGATGATGTTCACCTAGCAACTAACATTTGGTGCTTTGCTTGGTGATTTTCTAAACATTACTTTATCTTCCACCATTAAATCAGAAACTTGAGAATGGCAAAGGTCCACCTTTGTTTCTTTTATAGTATATCTCTCAATATAAAAAAAAAATTGGATATTATTCTTTAATGAATTATACCCATCAAATTTCAATCACACAATCTAAAAAACACTCAGAAAAGAATTGCAACATGAATTGTAACGGCATAAACGAATGCAGATTATAAAAAAATATATACAGATTTAATGGAGAAATAGATTTACAGAACCACTGTTCCTGCGGGGACCAGGAAAGCAGAAGCAGCTGCTGGGAGCATGCTAGCCAAATTTATAGGCAAACATTAGTCCGAGGCGAACACGCCCCCTCTAGGGGCGGGACTTATCCCTACAATGAATTAGAGGGATAAACAGAGGTAGAGTTTCTCATTCATCAGAAAAGAGACTCAAGTTCAAAGACTTGCAGAGAAAAATGCTTAGATGAAGAAATAGACCATTGTCTGAAACACAGGTTAGGTTATGTATTGAACTATACACTAGACAGTTTCATACAGTTAAATTTGAGATGCCATTAAAAACTTTTATATTGATGTTGTTTATTTCTTTAATTTTGTCATGGAGCTATTTATTACAAGTCATATTCACTTTTTTCTTTCTTTCGAGACAGGATTTCTCTGTAGCTTTGGTGCCTGTCCTGGAACTAGCTCTTGTAGACCAGGCTGGCCTCGAACTCCCAGAGATCCGCCTGCCTCTGCCTCCCGAGTGCTAGGATTAAAGTCATGAGCCACCACCACCCGGCCATATTCACTTTTGAGGTAATTTTATCTCATAATAAATTTAAAAATTAAGAGTCCATCATATTTGGAAAATTATGGATCAGTTTTGATATATGTTGAAAAATCTAAGATTACCTATCAATAAGACAAAAAGGCAGCCTCTGATAGGAAAAGATCTTCACCAACACCATATCAGACAGAAGACTGGTCTCCAAAATATATAACCCAAAGAGAATGGCCCTCCATCTAGGTTATGCAGAAGGTGTAACAAAGACAGGAATTGGACTAACGAATGAAGATAAATAAGTGATAATCAAGGTAACACTTTACTATTTGGAAACAGGTTTAGGGGACTCTTACAGGCCCCAGTGCCAAATATGTCAGTCATTTCCTGCCAGCATAGAGGAAACTCTTTCCAGAGCAATTTAAAAACCTCAGTGCTATACTAGGAAAAGATACTGCTCCGGATGTTAGAAAAGCTAAAGCGAAGGCAAAAACAAATTCAGGAGAAATAATAAAGCAAGCATTTTGACAAACTTCTATAAATGAACAAAGACCAAATTTAAAATTGCAAACAAATAACATAGTCGTTAATAGTCTTGTATACACATGTCTGGATTTAACAATAATTTCACCAGAATCTTTCCATCCAAACTGTCCTCTAAAGGAGGTGAATGTTTAGGATTTTGGGATTGGAACTTCATCTCAAGTGAAATAGAGAGTAATATTGTTCAAATGCATAGGGTCAGAAGGACAAAGAGGAAAATTAAAGCTATATGTTGCTAAAATAACAATAATTTTTTGGGGGGAGCAAGTGATTTGTTATGGGAATGGAATACTAAAACTAGCATTCTCTCAATCTTAGAAGTAAGCCATAAATTAATATATGCTTCTGAGAAGAACATAAGAAGATATTATAAAGAACAGTCACTGACAATTCAGTTTATACAAGAACAGGTCAGAACAACTGCTGAACTTCTAAAGGCACCAACATCACTACCTGTAAAACGGTGGACACACAAACCTGCATGGGTTGCACAATGGACTTTAACCACAGAAAAACTTCAAGCTTTTGAACAGATAGTAGAGGAGCAATTAAATGCTCAGCATATTGAAGTATGAACCAACCCTTGTAATTCTTCTGATTCCTTTGTTAAATAGAAATCTGGAATATATTGAATGGTAACAGATTGGTTAATTTAAACAAATTCTTAGACGGTGAGAACGAATTAAAGAGTCTCAGGAAATTAAGAGCTGAAGTTGATAGAGATTTAGCTTTGGTGGAAAAGTATTTACAGAAGTCACATGCGGATCATGTGGATATGAATTTTACTTGGATTCTGGTCATATTATCCTCCAAGCATTACCCAACAATAATTTTAATGTAGAAAACAGGTATTATTTTAGATGGATCTTTTTATCACATAAATTGCATTAAAAATTTAAAAACTTATGTTGATAATATCTCTGAATTAATTCTAAAAGGAAAATGAAGATTTCATCAATTAGCAGAAGTAGACCCAGAGGAAATTCTAGTTCCTTTATTATTGATGAAATTGACAAATTATGGGCAGAAAGTGAACCCTGGCACAGAGCATATAGTAATGTTTTGGGATATATTAACAACAAATATCCCTCCCCCCAAAAAATTTAACTTACAAAGTTAATTAACTGCATCCTTCTTCGAATTATACGAGAAACACCAATATCTAGAGCCCCTGAATTCTACACTGATGCAAATAAATCATGGAAGGCAAGTTATAAATCACAAATTTTAAGTAAAGTATATCTAAGCCTTTATGATTCTGTCCAAAAGTCAGAATTATATACTTCTCTCATGGAACTAATGAATTTTAAAGAACCTCTCAACATAGCTACCAAATTACAATATGCAGAAAGAGCTATTTTGCATATAGAATTTATAAAAGACGATAGAGAATCAACTATTTTTTTCAGTTACAATAAATACTGATGAATAGGAATTGCCCCACATATATAGCCCACATTTGATCTTCTACAAGTATTTTTGAGAAATATCAAAAGATAGTTTTGGGTGATAATTGCAAGTTATGGTAGAAAATAAATTAGGTACAAGATTTTGGACTCACCAAGAAAGAACAGATAATGGAGAAATTTCTCTGAATTTGTCAAATGTAAATGGACTAGACATTGTTGACATACTTATTGCCTGTTTATCTTACATACTATTTTATACTTATTGTATATAGTTTTCTTATATAAGTCATATCCTTATTTTTATTTTAGACAAAAAGTGTAAATATAGTGATATTTTATTTGTGTTTTAATAAATAAAGCTTGCCTGAAGATCAGAATGCAGAGCTAACCTACTAGAGGCCAAGGAGCAGTGCTACCAAATCCACAGTCACACTGAGAAAAGATTTCTCCTTTGCATTTCTGAGACTTGGTAGAGGTAAGAACTCTCTAGTGGTTTGGCTGCTTTTCTTTTCTGATTTTCAGCTTGAACCCCAATATCTCTCTATGGGTTTTTAGTAGTCATGCTACAGAAATCAGTGTGGTAGATGCTTAGCAAAATGAGAATTGAACTAATTTAGCATGCATCTGTACCAGTTGGGCATATGTCCCAAGGATGCTTAATTATGTCAAAGAGACAGTTGCATAACCATGTTTAATCCTGCTCTATTCACAGTTTTATTATGTTAAAATCAAGTTTATCCCTTTTATTTAGACAAAAATTGGGAAATGTTGTGGAATACTCTTTTATACTATGTAAAGATATGTCACTGTGATTGGTTTAATAAAAAGCTAAATGGCCAATAGCTATGCAGGATTATGTGGCCAATGAGAATGCTGTAAAGAAGGGCAGTGAAATCAGACAGATGGGGGACAAGGCAGTCACACACCGTAAGACAGAGGTAAAAGTCATGTAATAGAACATAGATTAATCTAAATATGCTTCCTTTTAATCTATATGAGCTACTTAGGAAAAAGCCTATACTATTGTCTGAGCTTCCATTATTAATAAGAAAACTCCATGTTGTTATTTTGGAGCTGACAGGGGGGACAGAAAAATCTGCTTATAGTGAAGTTTTGAGTAAAGTATACATATATGTATGTGAATGTATGTATGTATAAGTGTGTATATATGTGTGTAGTATATTGTATTCATATGATATAGTATATATTCTATATACATATGCCTTGGTAACAATGAGAAAGCTTGTGGGAGTAATTATTAACTAATTTGGATTAAGGTCCACTCCATGGTATTGCTTGAGTTACAACAAACCAGAGAGTATGTAGCCCAAAAACCTAGGGTAGAACTAATATCAATGGTCTAAAAAAAGAAAAAAAAACTAGAACAAAATTGGAATAAAGTGAGTCATAATGATATTCTGCCATATTCATAGATCAGTCATTGCTTAGCCATCATTAGAGGTGTATCCTGCTGCGTAGGGGTATAAATATAGACACCCACAGTCAGACATTACTCAGAGAGTAAGAAAAATTGTTACATTCAGGCATGAACAGGATATGTTCATCAAATTGTTCCTCTTAGATTTCATAAAACCCTGAAGAAAAAAGCAGAAAATGTGTAAGAGCCAGAGTGGATGGAGAAAACAGGAAAAAGTCAGTCTAAATCAATGAGATCGAACCATATTTGAACAGAGACAGAATGCACAGGATATACTCAGTTTGACACCAGGTCTTCTTTGGGCATTTGCAACTTTCAGATTAGTGTTTTGGGGTATTCCTGATTAAGGGGATGAGTAGGTCTCATTAGCTCTTCTCCATCTGTTCATTTGTTGTCTCCCATTGTGATGTGTTAGTTTTTGTTTTATCTTATTATATTTATTTTATGTTTAGTAATAAAATAATATAAAATAAATACTAGATTTTGATGAGTGATGTAATTGTTTCAGAATTTTCTGCATCAATCAAAAGCTATTTTATGTTCCTAATCACTTTTCTCCTGTTTAAAATGTTTCTGTAAAAACAGTATATTGTAAAGGACTTAGGTTTTATGTTCAACATTTATGTAAGTTTTCAATGTCAATAGTTGGTGGTAAATATGACACATTGAAGCAGCTATAGCCAAATATCATTTCACAGCAACTGGGTAGACTCAATCCTAATAATGTTAAGGCCCCTATGGAAAGAGAAAGGCCAATGTCCATTCTACTTCAACCATCAATACTATCCCCAGCAATAACAAAATCATCTGTAATGTCCCAAGCATAGCCTGTGAAAAAAGACCTTTTCTAATTTCAAGAATTGGTCTCCATTTACTCCTATAAGCTAGCGGTGTTGTACATTAGGAAAAGCAATGCGCCACTTAATCTCTTCTGACAGAATCTTTAATAGTGCACACCAGTGAAAGAATGTTCAAATGGCTGCAGTACCAAGTGAAACAGAACCCAATTATCTTATTAAACCATTATAGAGGTTGTATTTATTTATCCCTGGAAGGTGCATTAAAGGAATAATGAAACTTACTTTGGTAAAGGTTACAGCATGTGCACTTTAACTGCCGTTATAAAAATAAAATGTGGAGGAGACAGGGTTAGAGGAAAGAGGACAGTCATTTTATCCTAAAAAGAAAAATAATAACTGAAATAAGATGACATTTTAACCTGCTATTTTTAAGAATGGGAAGAAGATTTTTAGCTGGAGGTAGAAAAGTAATTATTACAATTTCTATTTAAATATTAAAGTTATATTTTGAGTAAAGATTTCAAGGTGGTAGCTAAGTTCATCAACTCTGAGGTATCTGAAATAGTGTGAATTACAGAAGCTTTTTTGCTATCTTTAACATCATTTCTCCACTTCCTTTCTTCCCTCCCAACCTTTCATGTAGCCCCTTACTCTTTTTGTACCTATTGCATCCTTTTCAATAATTGCTATTTCATCCATATATATGCATATATTTTTACATACACATACTCATAAATATAACCTGTTCAGTCTCTATAATTTTATTTGTATGAGTATTTTCAGGACTAACCATTTGATACTGGAAAACATACTTCAAGTTCTCTTGCGTGATGAAGACAATTCTCCCATTATCAAAATTCTTTAGTAGCTTATAGTACTTTTTAGATGAGACTTTACTCCATCAACTTAGGCATGTTTATTATTGCTGTGTCTGTTCCACCCATATATAAGCAGTCAGGTTGATGTGACTACATGATTATTTCTTTTGACGTTACTAGCAGACACAATAGCACAGGAAGCTCTTTAAACTTATGGTTCTTTCTAACCCCTCTTGGATATGTTTTCTGAGCCTTAAGCGCAAAGGTGTTTATATGTATCTACTACGACATGGAAATCACACATTCTCAAGCAACAATGGAACATTTGTCCTTTTTCCCATAGGTGTAGTCCTCACTTCTATTCAAGATAACTTGCCTTTGCAAGGGATAGATACAATGGCAGAAATCCATAGTAGTAGCCTATTTTCTATACAAATAATCTTAATTTAGTCCTGTCCTATAGACAGCAAAAGTTACACAGAGTACACAGAGTATAAAAATCAAATAATACGTTTAGTGATAGATTGATATTGATATTTCTACATGAGTAAATAAAAATAATTTTTATGACTATATATATATATATATGTAGTGTGTATGTATATATTTATATATCCAAAATAAAGACAAACATGATTGGTGTCTTGCCTAATTATTATCAGAGAGGTTTTAATCCATCATCAGTTGAAAAGAGAAGCAGTGACCCTCAGCTAAACATCAGTCTGAGCTCATCGAATCCTACTGTAGAGAGGAAGGAAAAACTTTAGGAGCAAGTGGGGTTAAGGATATCACAAGAAATCTCTGAGAATAGCCCGCTTAGGTTTATAAGAGCTCACAGTCATTTGATAACCAGAGAGCCAGCATGGGATTGTTCTAGGACTTCTGCATATAAGTTATAGTTGTGTTGATTGGTTCTCTTGGAGGTCTCCTAGCAGGAGAAGCAGTGGCTGCCTCTCATTCTCTATTGGCTTTGGGATTCAATTCCTGATAGTGGTTTCCTTTTCCAGTCTTAATATTTTTGTTTTGCTTTTGCTATGATCAACTGAAGCATCCCAGGTCAAGGAAGAAATAAAAATGAAATTTGTCTTTCTAGAATTCAATCAGAATAAAAGTACAACTTGCCCAAATTTATAGGACACTATGAACGTCATGCTAGAGGAAACATCATAACACTAAGTGCCTACATAAAGAAAGCAGAAAAAATCTCACACTAGCACACCTGAAAGCTCTAGAACAAAAATAAGCAGACTCACCTAGGAAGAGTAAACAACAAGAAATAAATTGAGGGCAAAGCAAATTGAGTGCTAAAAACAATAAAATAGAATAAAAAAAAGAGAAAAGAATACAAAGAATCAATGAAACAAAGATCAAGTCCTTGGATAAAATCAACAGGATAGACAAGCCTTTATCCAAACCAACCAAAAGGCAGAGAGAGAATATCCAAATTAAGAATATCAGAAACAAAAAGATTTACATAAGAGACACTGAGGAAAAATCGAGATTCATTACTTCATTCTTCGAAAACCTGTACTCCACAAAATTAGAAAATCGAAAAGAAATGAACAATTTTCTGAATAGATAGCACACATCAAAATTAACTCAATGCCAGATAAACAATTTAAATAGACCTTTAACCCCTAAGGAAACAAAAACCATCATCAAGAGTCTCTCGGGGGGGGGGGGCTACAAAAACAGGATCAGATTATTTTTATTTTTAATCTTAAGAGAAAACAAACTATCTTTTTTCATTATACATACAAATCTAAGTGCCCACTCCCTCCTAACCCACAAGAATTCTGCAGTTACCCTTATAACCAAACCACAAAAGGACTCAACTAAGAATTACAATCCAATCTCTCTCATAGACATTGATGCAAAAATACTGAAAAAAATTCTGATGAACTGAATGTTGATGTCTCATGAGTTTTCTACTTTCCAGATTTCATTCATTCTACTAAGCCATTCACTCTTCTATACCTTTTCTATGTTGGCATAAATAAAAGAATAATCACACATTCAGGGCACCACTAAAAACACCTGTAACCCAAGAACAGTTAAGTGAGCATAGATTACATAACCATCCGTAGAAACTGGCTATCTCCCTTTGTATCAAGTAAAATATTCGTTTATAGATTCATATGTTTTTATTCGTGCCATGAAGGAAATATAAAAAATAAAATATTTTTGGTTGTGAGCCTAGCCTTTAACGGCTAAGCCATGGTGGCGCACGCCTTTAATCCCAGCACTCGGGAGGCAGAGGCAGGCGGATCTCTGTGAGTTCGAGACCAGCCTGGTCTACAGAGCTAGTTCCAGGACAGGCTCCAAAGCCACAGAGAAACCCTGTCTCGAAAAACCAAAAATAAATAAATAAATAAATAAAAATAAAAATAAAAAATAAAATAAAATATTGTAGCTTCCTGCTTCATACTTTATATTTGAAATGCATTACAGGTATTTTGCTCAATTATCCTTTTTAAAGCAAATTATGTCCTTGGCTCCCTGGAAAGACATGATCCACAGTTTTACCTAGTTGCTTTTATTTTATTTTATTTTTGTGTGTAGGATTGAAATCTTGAGAGCTTTTCTTGCCCACTTTCAAAGTCTGTTGTTGTTTTTCCAGGTCAGCTCACATTGGTGGTCATTTTGGTTGAGATTTTATGGTTTTAGCTTCTGACATTACTATGAGACAAAATATTACAGAAAACATCCTCTAAATCGTATGATAATTATGCCCCTCTTTTATAATGTTCTTTGAGCCATCAGTGCTGCATTGTTTTACAGGCTTATCAACCAGGACTTGGGTCCACAATCTGCTTTTTGATATTTTGCTTGCTCTACTCATCTCCATCTTTTGTAAAAAGAGGATTCCTTAATGCGAGAGGAGGGCTATAATTAATTCATTGTAAGGATAAATATTTATAGATGAGTATTGGGGCTTATGTTAGTTTAATAAGTTAGTGGTTGTAGATTCTCTAATATCCATGATATTACTAGCACTGAATTAGTAGCTAGGCCATGATTGCTACCTTCGTGAATGGTTCTTAACTCCAAGTAGAAACCTATTATTTACAGCAACCATTGTATACATGTATGCAACCTTACTTTTATTCATTATGTGCCTTCCACTGATGAAGTTAATGAGCATCACAACTGGGTAGGTCTAATGGTTGTCTCTCTCCTTTTGAAGCTTGTGAGGTAACTTCTGATAAATGTATTTTTTAAAATGTTTCATGTATCCCAATGGTGTTTTCAAATGGAATGTACTATATAGATGACTTTAAATTTTTGCTTTTACCTCCATAACTCTCAGAATCCAGACGTTTCATTGTGTCTCATTTATATAGAACCTGCTTTGAATGCAGATTCTTAGGCTGGTAACAGAAGTACTTTTGGGGTCTGTATGTTCAGCCCATTTTAATCTCTTCACTGAACAATGTATTATGAAATACTGTACAGTAAGATTGAGAAAAATTAACTATTTTAAACATTCTAGACAAAGGTCTCAACATAAACTTCCTAGGAACAATGAACACAAAACTTTCAAGTAAGATGTTGTAATCATGTAATTACATATAATTATTATTTAACTTAAATTAATGATATAGGCTTATAAATAATATATTTGGAATGCTTCTCATGGAACTACTCTGACCAGTATTTTATAAAAGCAAAATGAGTATACTTAACCATTGCATTTTCTTAGGATTAAATCTCTTTGATTCAGTAAATACAGTATACAAAAGCAGAAGGATTATATCAAAATTAAACTTGTTCATTCACACACAAATGGATAAAGAAAATAGCATAATACATACAACTAGTGTAACATTAATAGTAATGTTATACTTATTCAATTTCTTCATATTTTAACCTCAAACTATACAGAAGATATTTTTCATATTATTTTGTTTTTACAAATGTTCATCTCTAATATTTCCATGAAAATTTACATTTATTTGTATTAATGTGTATTTATTATTTATTTGAGTATATTATATTTTACTGATGTAATTATACTCCAAAAGTTGACATCTTGAAATTTGTTTGCAAATGGGTGGAATTAGGAAAAGCTATCCTCAGTGAAGTAACCCAGATGCAAAAAATGAATATGGTATGTATTTACTCATAAGTGGATACTAGATATAAACAAAGGATATTGAGCCTATGTTTCATGATCCTAGAGTGCTGTGGGAGAATTATCTGTATTCTGTCAATCATGTTTTAAATAAATGCTGATTGGCCAGACAGGAAGTATAGGTGGGAAAACCAGACAGGAAGTAGAAATGATGCAAAGAGAACAGGAAAATTCTGGGAAGGAGGAAGTTGGTTCCCCCACTCCTGCCCAGATCACCAAAACAGCAGGATGTGATCTGCCCCACTGAAAAAGATACTGAGCCACATGGCTAAAATACATTTAAAAAAATGGATTAATCAAGATGTGAGAGTTAGCCAGTGAGAGGCTAGAACTAATGGGCCAACCAGCTTATAATTTATGGAGACCTATGTGTGATTTTCTTTGGGGCTAAACAGCTGTGAAAACCTAGCAGGACAAAAAAAAAAAAAAAAAAAAAAAAAAAAAAAAAACAAGCAAGCCCCCTTCATGTTACACTAGAGAAGCTAAGTAATAAGTGAACCCTAAGAAAAATATATATAGATTCAAAAGACAGGGTTACCTGGTGAAACTGGGAGTGTTGGGGTGGAAGGAGGAGGGAGGGTGGAACAGGAAGAGGATCACGGAATGGAAGGAGTGATAAGAACTTGAAGGAATGGGATAGTTGAAACAAGGAAAGACAGAGATGAGAACAAGGAAAAAGAAATTTTGATTGTGGGTGACATTATAGGGTTAGCAAGAAACCTGGCTCTAGAGAAATTCCCAGTAATCCACAAGGATGACCCCAGTTAAGACCCTAAGCAATAGTGGAGAGGAGGCCTGATCCTCACTTGACCTGTCGTCTGATTGATGAATATCTTAAATATCACCATAGAACCTTCATCCAGCAACTGGTGAAACAGAGGGAGAGACCCGCATCAGAGCACTGGACTGAGCTCCCAAAGTCCAGTAGAAGAGTGGGAGGAATGAGAATATGTGCAAAGGGGACAAGACCATGATGGGTACACCCACTGAAACAGTTTACCTGAGCCAATAGGAGCTCACCAACTCCAGCTGGACTAGGAAGGAACAAGCATAGGACCAAAGTAGTCTCTTTGAATGTGTTTGACAGTTGCATGGCTGGGCACACTTGGGGTCACTAGTAGTGGCACCAGGATCTTCCCAAAAGCAACGTGCCTTATTCTCTCTGAGGATTGGATGGGGGTGGGGTAGGAGAGTATGTGGAGGGAATGGGAGAAGTAGAAGGAGTGGGAACTTGATTGGTATGTATAATGAAGAAAAATATTTAAAAAAAAACACTCCATCGTCAAAGTTCAGATTACTAGTAAAAGTTTAGATAAAAATCCTGAAAATTATATAGTACAATTACAAAATTATATTCATAGAAACATAATAAATACACAGTAGAGATTTTTCTGACCTTTTGCTTTATATATTTTTGCATTTGCAAACAGTTTCAGAGTTCAACAGTAACCTAAATGCCCAAGTGGTACTTATGCCTCTCCTTGATTATTAAGTATTTGTGTTGCCTAACTACAATTTTTTTATTAATAACTGTTAATACAATGTTAGATTGAAAACCACATAAAACACACAATCTTTTACCTAATTAAATGATGATTACATTTACTTCTATACATTTCATTTTTTTATTATTCTGACAATGTTATTCTAAATCCTCCTTGAAATGTCAGAAACACACAGTGACTTGTGTCTGTATTTTTATACAATTAGTTTACATCTTATACACTGAGGTTAGTTCTTTCAATTTATACACTTAAGTCAGATCTTTCAATTTATTTAGATATATGGAAAGTAAAATGTCAATTACCAAAAACACAATTGTATGCCACCAGCTATGAATTTCCATGTGGTAATAACTAGAGTTATAAAAAAGAAAGAATCAGGGTTCACACCCCAGGCTCTCAGCAATAAGGTAACACAGGAAGAAAATTTTTATTTTGAAAAGATCATAGTCTTAATGACAGAGGTAGAGTTAGGAGGAAAAGCAAAAGTGCCCTTATTGTGACTGAAGGCTACAATATTTTATGCTGTGTGTTTTAGCTTACCTTATATTGTAAAAATTAGAACTTCATTGATCTGAAACCTACAATATTTTATTTTAATGAAAGTTTGGACATGTAAACATCTAATACAGCATGGCTTTCTTGCTAAGTTGGCTCAGTGACAGTTACCAGAGGAAATATGACCATGTTTTTAAATAGCTTTAGGAGGCTGAACTGACCTCTGGTATTGAATGTTCCATGTTTCTTTTCAGTGAGAAGGAAGGTTTGTGCATTTTCAAAAACTGACAATGTCACAAAGGAAGTAAAGAATAGTTTTTCTCTGAACCTTGAAAGTGACTTTTATGTGGCGTGCAGGAAAATAGGGTGAGCATTTACCTAGTGGAACATTTCAGTTTCCCAGTACAAAGCTATGGTATAAAGTAGCCTTTTTTTTTTCCCTGAGAATTTCAGCTAAGTTAAATCCATATGCACTCTTAGAAAAGACATTTTATTATACCAAGAAAAATGTGTTGATCTGGAGTGGAGTGATTAGGCCATTTGTCAAAGAGCATTACTGTTTCTGATAACGTTTACAGGTCACGCGTTCTTTTCAAATCTCAATAAAAGTAAGCTTGCTCAAATTAAACTTCTCCACCTGAACTGGTGAGACTGACTGTCAAGAGTAAAGAGTGAAGTACTCTGTGAAATATTTTAAACACTTACATTCATAAAAAGAAAGAACGGAATGGAATTGTAAACAATTATTATGTTCATTGAAAAGTTTTAAAGATGAGTATAGAAATTTATTGATTTTAATTGAATACTAAAGATTATGCTGTAAATTTGTTCATATTTTTATATCAAAATAATGTCATGACAGAAGAACTGTCCAATAGTAATATGAACATTCTCTTTAAATGTCATTAAAATTTGAAAATTCAATTCTATTGGG
Organism: Microtus oregoni; assembly: GCF_018167655.1. Lineage (NCBI taxonomy): Eukaryota > Metazoa > Chordata > Mammalia > Rodentia > Cricetidae > Microtus > Microtus oregoni. The sequence goes on from NW_024543060.1 coordinate 25,964,001, forward strand.
GCGTGATATTTTATATATATAAATCATGTTGTAGCACGAATAATAAAAACCCAGAGAAAGATACTGGGGTTCATCCTGAAGATCAGAAAAGCAAAGCAGCCAAGCACCAGAAAGGCCTTTTGCTTCTTTTTTTTGTTTTGTTTTGTTTTTTATTTTATTTATTTATTTTTTTTTTGTTTTGTTTTGTTTTGTTTCGAGACAGGGTTTCTCTGTGGCTTTGGAGCCTGTCCTGGAACTAGCTCTGTAGACCAGGCTGAGCTCGAACTCACAGAGATCCGCCTGCCTCTGCCTCCCGAGTGCTGGGATTAAAGGTGTGGGCCACCATTGCCCTGCAGGCCTTTTGCTTCTATCAGATCTTCAGACCAAAAGGGCAAGAGTCTATCTCTATGAACCCTCTAACCCCACATTGTTGTGAGTTCCTGTCTCCTCTCCCCTTTATATTTCTCTCTCCACCATTCCTCTCTCCAGTAAGTCATATCTCTCCTGTCTCCATCTCCCTACTGCTGGGAATAAAGTTATGTGACTCCCAAACACTGGAATTAAAGGTGTGAAAGGCCACCACTTGGATCTATTTCTTGATCAATCTTGTGAATCCCAAGGTATCATTGAATTCACATATATATGTCTGTCTTAGTCTCCTGAGTCCTGGGATTAAAGCTGTCTGTTACCACCCCCAGCCAGTATGGCTGACTAGTATGACTACTTTGCCTCTGTTTAGGAAAGCTTTATTTATTAAAACACAAATAATATACCACTAAATCATGTGACATTGAAATTTATATGTCTCTTTTTCAACATATATATAATGAAAATAAACTAATTTTACCTAATATTAGATAATAATAACCTTTTATAAAATATATATTTTATGACAAAGATGCCTTTAAATGTCTGTATTTTAAAGTATTATATATGTATATTAATTAAAACATTTTGTAAGATGGGTGTTTACATGTACTTTTATGCACACATACTTTATATCAGTATTTTAATCTGGCTTTTATTATGAAACTTTAAAAATTATCATTCTATGTTGAATTGCTAAGTTAGAATGTCTAACACAAAAAAAACCTTGATGGTTGAAAAACAATATTATTCCATTGATTCATGTACAAGAATTACAATGATAAATAAATACTTAAATTATAAATTAAGGAACATTTATAAACTAAAATTGATATATTCCAACCTAGGAGTGTACTCTCTTCAGCAGCATGTACACTAAAATTGGAACAATATGGAGAAGATTAGCATAGCCCTCGTGCTAGAATGTTACACAAATTCATGAAACATTCATAGTTTTAAAAATGTCTAGGAAATTTACTAACAAAATCATTACCTTTGTTCAACATAAATTTAGACTGAGATTCACCTAACGCACAGAAAATGTTAGGAAATTTTAACTTTAATAATTTGATAGTTTGTAATACATTTAAAAATAGCATATATATATGCTATGATTTATTAATTACATTTAATTTAATATATGTGTATATGTTCTCATTTAAATGGATTGATTTACAATCAATGTGTAATTGTAAAAATTAAATGAAGCATTTACAAGTCTTTAAGCCTTTTAACACTCAAAACTACTATGGTATTTTTTTCTAATGCTTCAACTGTAATTTGGAGACATAAGTATCATTTATATTTGTAATATGTAATGTGAAGAACAGTTTTAACTTTGTGAGCAATTAATTTATTAAAAAACGATAAAATATTCAATTGCAAAATTTTCTAATCGCTAAAATTGAAATATTAGGAAATATTATGTTTATTTTATTTAGAAGTGATTTGAAAGCTAAAATGTATTATACACCATAAGAATATTTATGAAACATAAAATAATATCTCTATGTTCCATTATGTATAATAATGTTAAATATTTGGTGAAACAATGACTTTACTACTATAGTATCTTGAAAATAGAAAACTTTCATAAATAGAATCATATTTTAACATAGAATTGCCTACCAGCATAGCTTGGTTCATGAGCTACTCATGGGAAGAGACTGTCAGTTAGCAGACATACCGTAATAATTGCTAAAATGAATGTCATAGACTAAGCCAAACATGATAGAAGGAATATTGATGCCATTAGGAATATTGATTATAGCCATGTCAAGAAATTTAAAAAGCCCAAGTTCTTTCCCCAGGTGTTCAGGTTTTATTTTTATAATAGGGCAGCGACATTGAAGTGACGTGAAGTGTCAGGGCTCCAGACACTAATCAGGTAATTGGAGATATTCTCAATTCACTTCAAGTATATTATTCCACATGCTTCTCTGTTAATATTATGAAATCCATCAGTACTATTCGTCCAACATCTTCAGGCCTTGCTTTAGATGGTTTTAAATGAATTGCTCTAATGGCTCCTAAGGAAGCTAGAGTTTTCAATATGAGATGTTTCTGCAAATGAATTGGGGGTGGAACAAATCCATCACTTACAGCCAGAAGTGTCAAAAATGGTAAGCTTTTATATTTTATTTTTCCCTATTCTGATGGGCTTAACTTAGAACTTTTAAGTAAAAGAAATAATTTGCTCTTTTTGTTTGATGGTTTGTTTGCTTTGGTTGTTGTTTGTTTCCATCATGTAGTGAGAGCTACTATTATACTTCTATTGCTAATTTGGTTGGATTCTGGAAACTTTTTTATTGAAAAAAATCCTAATTACAGTACATTGTTTAAGAAAATGAACTAAAAATTAAAAACAATATATGAAAAAAGAGATTGTTCTCAAAGTTCATATCTATCTGGATGGTTGTGTATATTTATGGATGGATTCTCAAGTAATCAAGCTTATAAAAATAATTAATGATACCATCCTACTTAATAATTCATATATGCAATAGTTTACCTTGTATGTCTATGGCAATAAATTAAATTGAAATTGCTGTAATTGTGACAGCTGAAAAATAAGCTAAGAAAATAACTCTTATTTACAAACCTGAATAAATATGTGTTTATCTGTTTCTGTTACTTAGCTATTCACAAACCTTCCTATTAATTCCTTAAATCCAAATGATTAGTATGGATTATAAGCATCAACACATCTGTATACACATTTTCAGGGCTCTTGGCTTTTTGAAAATTAGCTTTCTTTTGGTATAAATATTGTTTCTTAATAACAGACATGTCTTTATAAAACTAATGCCATAAATTTCTTACCAGACTGATAAAAATCTTGGTTTTGCTTCATTTTAAAATTGCTTCATTTTGTTTATTTTCTATGTATGGATATTTTCCTGCAGGTATGCCTATTTGATGCATACACACTATGCTAGAGAGGCCAGAAGATCCTTTACAGACACTTGTGAACCAAAATGTGATGTTGGAATTCACTTGAGTCCTCTGGCTGATCAACCAACGATCTTTCTGCTCAGCTTTCTTTGCAGTCCTTAAAATGTTAGATTTCTTTTTGTTGATTTTATGGTTTCAATAACATGTCTGAAAATTATTTAATTAAATGGTTTACTATGTCATTTTCTAGGTTACAAATTTTAAGAAGTTTAATAGGCATGTCAGGGAAAATAACATGTGCATTGTTGTGCAATACATTGCTAAGGACTAAGAAATAATTAAACAATTAGGGTGTGCTGTAAAAGTTAGATTTCTGAAATAGAAAATTTACCTTAACATAATATATCAAGACTCTAGTGCTTGTGCAGTACTCAAGGATGGAGATGATGGAGTAGATGTCTTGCCTTCGGGACAGAGTTAGTGAAATACACAGAAAAAACAAGAGCTTCTAGGGACTGTAGACTGTGCCATAGGGATGAAAGGAACTTGTGGGCCTATTAGTCTTTGATTAAGTCTTGCTAGTAGCTTTGTGTAAATATCCTACTTCAAGAAAAATTCAAACTTGACATTAATTGATTAGAAGAAAATGCCACTATTTCAGGATTATAACGATTCTTACCTTTTGTGTTAAAGTAATACTTTTCAAATTTTTCAACAATCAAGAAAGAGAAAATAAGTGTTAGGATTCTTTCATCTTAATTACTTTAAAAATTATTATGGCATCCCTCCCACCCGGACCGGACAAGTGTCAGTATGATAAAGTGCTGTGTGCTGAAGAAATGGGAGAGAAGGAGAAGCTGAACTTAAGACTCAAAGCTGTTAGGAATAGGCCGATCTGCATGGCCTGCACTATTGCCAGGGACCATGATGATTCTGAGCCTCAGTGGCAGTCAAGGGTCATTTGTGGTTCCCTGTCCCTACCACAGATGCACCGTGCTGATGGCCTTGGCTCCTGTTACCACCAAAGGCTGAGAATATGCTTCTAGTCTGTGCCCCAGCCTGATGCTGCTATGTCGATGTCTGAAGACCATATTGCCATTGGGCCCATATTCATCTGAGTGTGCTGATTGCTACCCCAGGCAATAGTGATGTCGTTGACTGAACTTTGACTGACAGTCATACCTGGGTTCATGATCTTATTTCAGTCAGGGTCTATGTTGATATCTGTGCCTGGATTACTTCTAGAGACCATGGGAAATCAGGACCCTGGTAGCTTGTGCACTTGAGAACTTGAGAATTGGTCCCTTCCCTCACCATTCACCTCAGGGGAGAGCTGATCCCCTTCCTTGGAGTAGTGGCCCTAACCGCTTGGGCACAGGGTAGCCAGCCCCCAAATCTCAATGGCCTTGGGAAAACTGACCCTATTGTTGGCTGCCACAAAGGGAGACCTGATGCCACTCCTCAACATACATGTGAGAGAGATGGCCCTGATGTTGGAATATCTGGTCTGGACCCTCACTTGAGGGTGGCAATCCCAATGGAGTAGTGGACAGAACAGCTCGGATATTACCCAAACCCACATTCAAGGATTTGAATTGGCCCACCCCAACACATACCCTATCTGTGACCTGCAGAAGTTCATGAAGTTATCTCTGTTCTATGGAACCATATCATCTGAATCTTCATGACTTTGGGCAAAAGAAGAATATTTGAGAAAAGTTTAGATGAAGGCTCTAGTATAAATGGTATATCATAAGAGAGAGGCTTTGAGTCATACCAACAAATCATTGCAATAAACATTTGCAAGTAAGGTTGTTTGTCTAAAGTGTATAATGCACGACATGGCAGCTCCTAAGGCCTTTAAGGCAGATGACATGTGATGGAGAAATATGGAGAAGTGAAATGGTTTTCTTTCTTTTTTAAAATAGTCTTTTTTTTTGGGGGGGGGGGGAGGCTGCAGGGGTAGAGGACTGGAAAATGCGTGGGATTGGGGTGAATACTATGAACTCCCAAGGAATCAATACAAATAATGGTGTTAATAAAAATACTATGACAATTCCAAATCCAGGAATTCTATTTTGGTTAATGGTGTCGAATGTCAAAATACATATTTACCATCTAAAAATTGAGGAGGAAATGTTTTAGAAATAAGTTTATGACATGAAATACCAGAAGAAAAATATGCTTTTACATATTAAATGCATTTCTCTACAGAGTTGGATTGAAACATCCCTCCAAGCTGCGTGGTTGTGCCAAGGATTCATACAGGTGAAATTAAAAACTTACAAGAAAAATAGTCAGAAGAAATTTATCTAAATCCCATCTGTTTGCTATGCTATGATAAAATCCTGTGTAAACAATCAATTTTAGACATTTTGTCTGAGAATTTTAGTACAAACACAAAAACACTGAAGTTAAAATTAACTCCTATTAAGAAATTCTATTCTTTAAGAACAGCAGAAAAATGTTTTCACCACAAATTTACTGTTTGTTGTGCATAGAAATTGGACTTAAAAGAGAAGTTAATTTTAAGTGTTTAATTGTTTCACTAAATATGTTTCATTGAACTTCATTTTGTGGTTTCCTAAAGGCAGAATTAACATGTTTCCGCTAAGTTTTACTTTCATGAGAAAGGTATTCTTTGAAGTTAAACATTATATTTCTTCCTTCATATTCATTTAGGATAGCACATAGCATTCTTTCTAGTAGAATCTCCAGTTTTATATTGGAAAATAAGAGATATTATTGTACTAAGTTTCTACCAACAGCATCATCTCCTATTACCAATATTATAGGCAGAATGATATTGTCCTGCCAAAGAAATATGCAATTTAATAGTAAATGACTTCCTAACATAAAGATCATCATCCATTCTGTGTCATGTGAAAATTCATATCGGGATCATAAACATGTCACGGATTACATGGTAGGCACAACTGCCAACACTAAATGAGACAGAGTTCAGACTTAATGAAGATTTCTTACAGACAACCCAAAGTTAATAATAATATATCATATTTCAGTAATAGTCAGGAAACATACAAAAACAGTTGGTTATTTTGGGAGTAATCCACATTTGCTTGAATTAGATTTTGAATACTTACTTAAGTGTCACATAAGAACTAATGTTCTGTCTTATTTTTTCTGACAGTGGTACAGTTGGTTTGAACATATGTGTACAAAAATGTCCAGGGGAAACAAGAATCACCAAATGCATTAAATAAACTCAAAACATCTAAGATTCAAGGCCAAATTTAGAAACCAGATACGCGAAAGACAAAAAGACAATACTGTCTTGATGGCGTAACAGCATTCAGACAGACTGACATGGAAGGTAAGAGAACTCTGGCAGAGCAATTTTGTCAATAAAATCTCATCAATTAACATGGTCAGTACACTCCACCACTGGGTGCTATCAGATAAATTTTAAAGTATGTTTTCTAGTTGACAGTTTTGACTCCATAAAATGAGAGAGAGAGAGAGAGAGAGAGAGAGAGAGAGAGAGAGAGAGAAATGTTGATTTTGTGTTCACTGCCTGCATTAAAAGTGTGTATATAATTTTGAATGATTTGGGACTGACATTCATACTCTAGAAGTGTTAGCTGGTGTCATTCAAAAAAACTATTTAGAATATTCATTCTGTGAGAAGAGTTTTATGGATCATGACTTTGGATAGAAATTATTCTCCAGAGAATGCTGCCTTTAATTTAGTGATTAAAATATTCTCTAATTTATTTTTGAAGCCTTTACCAATAACAGAATAAAATAAATTAATAATCATAGATCTTATAATTATTTTTACCATATTTAATATACTTGATCCAAAGGTCAATTTCTATAGCTATGGAGTTACAATAGAGTTATATGCCTGTCACTGAATGTACTTTAAAGGGCTGAGAAAAATCTGTGTATATTTACAATACTCTGCTGAAATACTATTAATACATTTTTAAATTAATTTTATTTGCTATTCTCAAGCCTATCAATATTAAACTTCAAGAATGGATTTTTCTGTGAGAATACATCTTACATATCTCATGGTTCAGACTGCTTCTTCCTATGAAATTTTTACTATCTCCACAGCCCTTTCTTAAAAAGAAAGCACTGCCATACATCTTAGCGAGTTTTAATATACCCTGGTGCAATGGGGGAAAAACAGCAGCAACTCGTTCCCCAGAAATCTGTTGCTATACTTGTGTTTGGGATAAAACTGTGGAGAACAATTGTTTGCAATAGAGCATTGTTTAGAGTATTTAAAGTGAAATTCAAGTTTCTGCATGGAAAGTTTGGCTTTAATATCTTTACATGAATCAAGTGCATTAATTTTTTCTACCAAGGAAATGAAATAATACCAAATATGATATCAGTGAGTTAAAATGCAGTTATATTTGCTCCATTGTGAATCTGAGTGAAGTAAGAACATTTCTTACTTATTGCATGTAGTGTCAAAGTCATATTGCATTTGACTTTTAATTTGAATAATACAAAATTACCGATAGGGATTCTGTTAATTATTCCATTAAATATTTAAGCATTCTATATTTTCCATTTTCTCAAAGCTGTGACAGAGTATCTTTTCCAAAAAATAAAATAAGGTAAAGGACACCTGCCTTGGCTCTTGCTTTATAAACAGTACAGAGATGTTTGGAACATCTCTCTCGGCTGTACGACCAAATAGCAAAATTTTTCACGTTGTGATAGATCTGAGTATAGAATGCTTAAGGTTGCCCCAGAATCAAGGCCCACCTGAGTCAACAATGTCTCCTTGCTAGGCCATATGTTTCAAAGTTTCCCAGGCTTTGAAAGCATTGCTATAAGCTGGGTGACCAAGCGCTTAAACACATGGGTCTATGGGGGCCTTTCAAATTCAAACTATCAAGTAATCTCAATGTGAACATGTCAAATTGTATCTACTTAACAAGAAATATTACCCAAACCATTAATTCCAGTTAAAAATCTGTAAAACTTGGTAAATAGCAGGTAATACTACAATTTCTACCTGAATCTTTAAGTATCAAAAGCTTTGATTATAATGAAACTGACATTAAATGATTTTCTCATCTTAATACATCCAATATCATTTTTTTTGGCTTACTTTTTTCTTTTGTCCTTTTTAAGGATTGGAGGCCAGGTCATCTGCATGGTAGGCAAGTATACTATAAATAGTCAGGTCTATAGCATTTTTAACCTTTAATATGTATATTTATTTCTATAAATGTTTGAGTAGATGAGATCTTGTTGAACTTCACTATTGAAAATTTAGCTTTAGAGTTCTTGCTTTCATAGGGAAGCTTCAAAGGAAACTTCATTTTCTAGTGATTTGAGAGCACTCTCACACTCTGGTCATTATTTTTTTATTTATTTTTTTCATTATTTTTTTTTATTGCTGCATAGTTCTCTCTGATTATCTTTTGAAGTCTTGCATCTCAACAGGCTGGTAAGTTACCCTATTTTATGCTCGAGAGGACTTGACAAGCTGTCCCTTTTCTAACACACATTAAGGAAAACAGCCAACTATTTGAAGTTTAATCACTTCAAAGTCATTTTGTAAAGTCTATTTTCGTTAATATTAGACGTGAAAACTACATATTTTCAAACATATTTAAATTCAAAGGATTCAAAAACATGATTTCTACCATATAAAGTATGTAAATATGCCAAAAATCATTCGATTGACCATTACAAACAAAGAATATATTTTACATTCTTTAACATGTTATACTTTATATAGAAATAATTATGGAAATTATAAACCTTATTTCATCTATTATTTTATGGAAGAGTTAATTTGATTGCAAAATGAGGTAAAATAATAAATAATTATATTGAAATATTTATTTGCAGAAAATATATTCTTATACATCCTATCAGGTCTATGACCCAAATCTACCTAACAATTTAAGTCTGAATGGAAAATTCCCTTAAAGCATTTAATATTCTATTTTATCAAAATCTAGCTTTATTAAAGATTGATCAACAAGGCTATTCTTTCTATTCCCCAGCTAAACAATTAATTCTCATCTACATTTTTCGTATCCTAAAGACTTGGTGATTGTGTGTGTGTGTGTATCTGTGTGTGTCTGTGTGTGTGTGCGCGTGTGCACTCGCACATGCTTCTGTGTTTTGACAGTACAATTTCTGTTCCTTATAATAACAGACACTTTATTTCTACGCCAATTTTTGTTTTTATTCTGGTTAGGATCACTTTACAGCTAAATAATTATACAATTGTCCGCATTTCTTTCTTCTGGTCTTGTCCATATCTAAGTTCCAATAAAGTTTTCTGTAAGCAAGTATTTCAAATATTGCAATTACAAGATATTAGTTTTTGCAGCTTTCATAAAACCTCATGGTTTAGGCAACAATTACTTAGACTGACGGAGGAGGATGGTTTGTTTTAAGAGTTTAGACAAAACATGAAAGAGCCTTTCTTTAGTTTTTCTTCCCCGTAGCAGTTTCCTGTCCCTCCTTTTTCCCAGTCCTTCCTATCCAAACCATCTCTGCGCCCCTCCCCCCAATCCATTCCTCCATTTCTTTTTATAAAAGTGCAGATCTCCCATGAATATAAAAAATTATGTCATGTCAAGTTACAGTAATACTACCATGTATTAAGTCTGGGCAAGATGAACCAGTATGAGGAGTAGTGTCCCTAAAGTCAGTAAAAAAGTAAGAAACACCCTCCGATCTTACTGTCAGGAGTTCCACAACAAGACAAAGATGTCCAACTATAGCATAGGGCAGAGGGCCTAGGTCAGTATCGTGAAGGCTACCTGGTTGTCGGTTCTGTCCCTGTTAGCCCCTATGGTCTCAGGTTAGTTGATTCTTGGAGTTTTATTGTGGTGTCCTTCACCCCTCTGGCTCAGAAAATCCTGTAGAAGGAACAGAAAAAGAAAAACCGTGTTTTAAGAAACAATCAAACTATCAAAAGTAAATATTTAGTGATATTTGCTATATCCTTGGCTAAGATTTTCCTAGCCAGAAAGATAGTCTTAAGCAGAAAGCAAAAGTAAAAAGAAAATATGCAGAAATAAATAATGATGAAAATATAAAAACAGAAGAAATCATAGAGAAGGGCAAATAGAAGCAAGAAGAAAGTAAATAAAAGATGAAGGTAATGGATGGACATAATGTAAAAAGGAAAAGAAATCTGTTCTCCAAGCTTAAAATTTACCTTATGTCTTATGTAAATACTTTTGTAAGTTTACCTAAAGATAAAAAACAATATAATTGAATACCTGTTGTAAATATGCAAATAAATATGTCTTATACTAATGAACACTGTGTTCCACAATTTTACAAAAGACAGAAATTACATACTGGCAAATAGCAAGCCACAAAGGCAAAGTTAGTCAATTACTGCAAATGCATGATATGTTAAGCCAAATGTATCAATAAGCTTACTTAATGTATTTTATACACATTTCATGTTATGGATAAATATTGTGCACAACGATAAATAGAAAAAAGATTTCAACGATAAGTAAGAGTCCCTCTCTTGTGACAAAGCCACCTTCATTAGCTGAACACTTATGAACAGCAATACAAAGAGGCAAGCTATAATCACCACACAGTTTCCAAAGAAAATTTTCTGGGTTCTATTGAAAAATTAAATAAAAGAACAGTAAAGAGAAGAGATGACTGGCTTGATAAATTCGAAAATCTAGCAAGGTCTCTGCAAGCACACGGATGAGAAAAGGTTGATTTAAGGTCAAGAAAGCAGTAACTCAAATGAAATTGAGAGGAAGGAAAAAACATTACCAGTGAAAAGTCAACATCTCATAGTGGAAACCTGAAATTCACATAGATTGATGATAGGCGAGGAATAAAAAGGCTCATCAGCCTTTTCTTGCCAACTGATACAACAGGTTTCGTAATGAAATGCAGAATTCTTTTACCATTTTAGATGAGTGTTTCAGGATAAGAAAAGATCAGATTTTGTCCTGGGGAGATGTTTTACATGGCAAAGTGCCTGATGTTGAAGCATTGGGAAATGAATTTGAAAACCCATCTTGCCTGGATATGGAAGCACTTATCGATAATCCCTGAATTCTGACTGTGAGTTGTGAGCTAGAAACAGAAGAATTTTTGAAGGTTAAGGGATAGCTAGACTGGTAAATGTGCCATTGAACAAGAGGTCCTTTATCAGTGAGATGAAGGTGAGAATCATATCCTACTGAGGTTGTTTTCCTACTTAGACACATCTGCACCTTGATATTTGCAAACCTACACTCACAATCAGAGGCACACATAAGAGTGGTTGAAAAATATTTACAAATGTGCTACATATGCTTGTGTGTTTTGTAATATCAAAAAATAAAGCTAATGTCTTTATTTATTTATTTATTTATTTATTTATTTTAGTTTTTCAAGACAGGGTTTCTATGTAGCTTTGGAGCCTGTCCTGGCACTAGCTCTTGTAGACCAGGCTGGCCTCGACCTCCCAGAGATCCGCCTGCCTCTGCCTCCCGAGTGCTGGGATTAAAGGCGTGCGCCACCACGACTTGGCTAAGCCAATGTCTTTAAAAGATGTTAGTAGTGTGAGCAAAAGAAGTAGGTTTTGACTCACATGTTTTGGGGCATAATTGAATGTTAGCGTTTAGAACATGAAGTTCATTATAAAGAATAGAAAGATTGAAATGACAGTCTTTAATTCAAGATGTGCATATATCTTTGTCTAACAGTTAGAAATTCTAAATGTTAAAAGAAATAGAGCAACCAAGAGAGAATTGAGGAAGATGAAGTAATAGTTGTTTCATGTCCTCATTTGTGTAACTTTTTAATGAAGACTAAAGTTTTATCTAAATTTAGTGAGAAACAAGATACAGTTTATGCAGTTTTAGGATGTAAATTAAGCTATGCAGCTTTCAGAATCATAAACTGTCTATACCTCCTTATTATTGCATCATATACATGGCTTTTCACACTGATCTCTTGTGAACTGAACACTGTCTTGTTACTACCCTACAACTCTCTTTGTGTTTAGACCTAATCTTATACTTTTACACCTTTCTCTTTCTCTCTCTCTCTCTCTCTCTCTCTCTCTCTCTCTCTCTCTTATATAGTACTCTACTCTAAAACTCAAAGTTACTTTTTCCAAGTATTAGGCTACAACTATGCATCTCCACACCCAGCGATAGCTATGTATTTTCAGGGCAACCATGACTTCATCTTGGATATCCCTGCACTTGGCAGAAGAAATAGAGAACAAATGTATGGAATTAAGCAGCAGAACACTTCCTATCGTGTGAATTCCTACACATGTTTCCCACTATCAGTTCATTACTCCTGAATATCATGCATATAGCTTTCAGGTGGCAATTAACCATTTTGAGAAAGGCCTAAAATACAGCAATTAAAGTAAATGTTAGGGTAAAATAAATATTTGAAGTTATTAAAACATGAACTCTTGGATATTTTTGAGCAAATTGAGAGATTAATACCTAATCCTGAATCTGTTTTATTTTCCTAAAATCAGACTGAATTTTAAGTAGAATATGGACAGAAAATGCAAATCTAAAATGCATAACTCTGGAGATCTTTCTTAAAAGCAGTTAATTTAATTTGCCTTAAGATGGCAGTATTGGTCTTCCTAAGATTGGGATAAGAATTTATGAGGAAAATACAGACTTTCAAAATACCCTTACTGAGACACAAAAACCAGGCTTATCAAAGAAGTGGGTGGATGTAATATACATACAGATTAAACTGAAAGTCTATACAAACAGTGATAATGGGTGAAAACACAAACTGTGCAAATCTGATTGACATGTTAGTTAATTAAAAGCAACAAGGAAAGGAGGCTTGGGATCACTGAAGGGATTACTCACAGTGACAAGTCTTCCAAATTGTTCTGTTTCTGGGACGAAAGAAGAATCAATGAATGAAATTAAAAACAAACAAGCAAACAAACAAAATCCTCTAGGATAGTGCATGTTAATACATCTAGTGAAAGACCCAGGTGATACAGAAGTTATCTTACTCTGAGAAAGTCTAAAGATTTCTTCTTATAATCTCTCTTTAGTCTCTCTCTAGGGAGTACGTTGCCTACTACAGAGTTTCATTAACACTCAAAGTGACTGACCCTTCTTGAAACAAAATAAACTTGCAAAGTATACAATTTAAATTATTTAATATAGCAACGCTTATGTTTTCCAAAGTTTCAGATAAATTCACTAAAACCTTCAGGCATTGTCACACAAGTAAATGTCCCAAGCAAACATTAATGCCCAGATTATTATTGCCTTACAATCTGCAGTAGCTTCATGACTTTTACAGAAACTGCTTTTCCCATTACAGGATGGATGACTGTAATTCCAAGAATATTTGCTGACTTAAATTTAAAAAGGACAATCTATTTCAATAAATACACCCATATATGTTTGTGCTTGGCTTCCTAGATTCACCTAGGCAGAAAAGTTTCATAGTTGGCAACAACTGTGGCTTCTGTTATGACAGCTAAATGCAATATTTGATTTGCAAATTAATGAACATTTTATTTTTTTCTCAATGGCAGCATAATTTCACTATTGTTGAGTTCTGTTATCAGAAATTGTTTCAAACATAAAATTACAGTAAACATAATATTGTGTACTTTTGGAATCATACTGAGTCAGATTTCAGTCGATACACTTTTATATTCTTTGTTTTATTATTTATTTTATATATTCATTCTTTTCTAAGACAATGCATCTCAACTGCCACTTCCCCCTTTTTCCCTGCTCCACAGCACCACTTTCCTCTTCTTCAGATCAACTCTTCCTCCATTTCCTTTCAGAAAATAGCAGGCCTCCCAGTGATATCAATGGAGCTTGGTATCACAAGATGCAAAAAGACTAGCCATATACCCTAATATCAAGGCTGTTTTGAGGCCACCCATTAAGAAGAAGTTGATCCTATATGCATACAAAAGAATCAGAAATAGCCTGGAACCCATTGTTAAAAGTCCAACAAACACCCTAGCTAAAACCCACAGCATGTATGTAAACCCAAGTAGACTCTGTGTTTGTTGCTTCAGTCTCTGTGATCCCTGTGAATCTTGGTTAGTGGTTTTTGTGGGCTACATTCTCCTACTGTCTTCAACACCCCTGGCTTCTCTAATTCTTCTACTCTTTGTTCTATGGAGTTCCCTGAGTTCTGTCTAATGTTTGGCTGTGGATATCTGTATCTGCTGAAAGAACCCTCTCTGGTGACAAATGGGTTAGACATCTATCTATGAGTGTAGCAGAATATCATACTTTTGAGAAATGTATGTGGTGTCTCTCCTTTATACCTTTTTAAAAGTATGACGATCAATGAGCTGCTGTGTAAATTGCTGATTCTCGTCTGACAAAAATGCACATTTATTTGTTCAGCAAAACAAAACACATGAGCAAACAAAAACAGCAACCATGTATGTCATGTGGACCCTGTCAAGTTTGCAATCTGTCTCATGAACTTGAATTTCCTTCTTTTATTGAATATTGTACTAAGTCTTTAGTTCATGTTAATTTAATGCATAATGTAAAGTGATGCGTTTATTATATTGAAAACTATGTTTTACCACTTCTTGTATCTGTGTATTAAACCAATTCTTGTCTGTATACAGTTGGGCAATGCCCTTTAATTTTGTTTTCCTGTCTGCAAGGTTTTACTTCCATTTCATTCTCAACCAGCTAATTAAAAGCATCAGTTTTAATTGAGGTTCCAAGTGAAAAGTATACTTTATTTATATAAAAGTATTTGATGAGCATTCCTTGATTGTCTAGTGTTGATAAGTGATATGCACTACTGGATATGGCCCCATTTTTTTCATTGCACAATAATGTATATCTTTTGAATTGTAATACACATTCTTCATTTGTTAAGTACTGTCTATATTCTCCTATTTTTATCAAATGCTTTAGAGACATTCATAAAATAGCATCTTTCCCCATTATAAAAATCTGAATGTTTACACTAGTAAAGCTACTTAGAATTTTCTTGCATTAATATGATTGTGCTCAAATTAATTAGCAAACTTTTTAATAGCCATCAGGTTAATACAGTTCTCATTGAAGAATGACAGATGAGATTTATGTTAACCTATTATTTCAATGTGAATTGTTACATTGATCATTTCTTAGATGCCAATTTGCACCCTGACCATAAACATGGAAATGGCCAATTTCAGTATTACTGATGTGGGTGCTTAGCAACAGCTTCAATAGGCACATGTGTTTATATTTCTCTAGTCTCTTTTAAGATAAATTATAAAAACAATTGAAATTAGAAGTTAATTTAGCATTTTTAAACAATAGAAGGCATTAGGGGCATTGATGTCTATCAGTTATTATATCAAGAACAATGTTGTTTTAAAAACATGTGCCTGTGCATTTTGAGTATGTTTGTGTTCCTCTCTAGAACAGAGTTTCAATGTCATGATACTCACAGCATTTATATTCTGGCTGCAAAATTTGTGTACATTAAATAAGCATGCATTGGTAATTATGGAAGTTTATAGAAAAGTTATTAATCCAATCCTAGGGTCTCCTGACAGATAGAGTGGAAACTCAAAATGAGCAGAAATTATGTATGCTATATAAAGAGAAGTGATGACAAATAAGGTAGGAATAGATTCCCCCAAGGACGGAGACTGTGGAATGACACCAGATGTCCAACGTAATTAATGCGATGATAAAGGGCAATGAACTGCTCTCACAGGCTGGAACCCATCAGGCAGTACGCAGAAAATAAACTGCAGTCCTATAAAAATAGGAGCTGTTTAAACATAGAGATATTGCACTTCCACATTTTTAGCAGTTCTTTAAATAGATCATGAGAAGAATAATGGGGAAGACAACACTGCACAGACCTGGCCAGACATCAGCTATGCACTATTTTCTTGAGGAAGATCTGAATATACACATCTTCATTGACATATTGAAAGACATTATAGATATAATTTTTAGATTGTCATTTTAAATTAAACTTAACTTTCATATTTTGATTTTAAAAATAAAAAAATAAACAAGGTGAAATGCTCATCATCATGCTTATAAAAATAAAGATTCCTTGGTGGTCAGACACCACCAGTAAAATGCAGGCTTATACCAATGCCAAGCTATATGAAGTCAGGAAATGATTAATTAGTGTAAAAATATAACCAATACTTTTATCTGTGTCTCTTTTTATGAAACTATTTGAGGAATTAATGTGCCACTTTTGAGTTGTTTCCAGTGTTCAATCTCTCCTTAAAAAGAGACAGATGAATTGTGATATTTTGACATTCAAAATGCCCAAGAAATAGCTTAAGTTTTAAATTATTATAAAATATGTAAATATAGAAAAACATAATGACATACTTGTTCCTACAAGCCAGCTAGCCAGCTTTCAGCTTTCATATGTTGCTCTATTCTCTTCCTGCAGATCACCTTTACCAAGAAATCTCTAACACATTGTTTCTCTATAGATATTTAAGCTTGCAATACTTGGACGTGAAAACTGTATGACTGCTCACTTTCCAGTTGAAAATGGTCATCATCTAAAAATGCTTTAAGTACTATTTTAATGGGAAAAAATTAAGTTATTTAGCAAATGAAATTATCTTAATATATCAAACCAATTTATACTTATATCTGTATAGCTATAGAATTTATATATTTTTTATTTTCACATTTTTCTTAATTGTTTTTCTCTTCCCTTTACCTCCCATATTTGTTTCTAGATACTATGTTTGCTGAAATGCCTTTGAATTATAATACACCTTAAAATGACTCTGGTGATACTTCTACATTTTATACTCCACAAATTCTTATGTTGCAGAGAAATTGTCAATAGAAAGATTCTTATTCTGAATTATTATTTAGGTTTTAATTGCCAAAAGCTTTTATTTCATTATGTTTTTTGTAAAGTCAACATTTCTGATTAATATTTATTGATATAGATTATTTGAATAAAAGGCTATTTCATTGAGAAAAGTTAATTAAAACACTATTTATTAAGATAATAGTAATGCATGTACATATGGTTCCACATATACTTGTATACAGAATATTTCTTTATAAAGAAAATTTAATTCATAAACATTTAATTACAAAAAACTAAAACTGATAAGAATGCATAAATGAATACCAGTGTAGATAAATGAGTCTGTTTCTTTCAAGTTTTCCACATGAATTGGCTTCACTTTTTCATAGATTGTTTCATGAATTGAAATATGTTTAAATGCTTTATTTTCTTGATTTATAATTTTTTTTGATACTCAAATTATTTTACTCTTGGTCAGTAAGCGCCCCATGATGTTGATAGAGGCCCGGTCTTGGAACTCTTTTAAGACATAGACTTTTTAAACTTTAAAATATTTTCCTCTTTTATGTTTCTGATTTCTTTTTTAAATCTCTTAGCTTTTGAATTTATGGTTTCCATCACCTCAGCATACTGCAATATTGGCTTTTTTCTTTTTTATTGATTTTTATTGAGCTCTACATTTTTCTATGCTCCCCTCCCTGCCTCTTCCTCCCACCTTCAACCCCTCCCTCATCCCCATGCTCCAAACTGACTCATGAGATCTTGTCTTTTTCTACTTCCCATATAGATTCGATCTATGTATGTTTCTCTTAGTGTCTTCATTGTTGTCTAAGTTCTCGCTGATAGTAGTTTCATAGCCAGAACCTGGAAACAACATAAATGCCCTCAACCGAAGAATGAATAAGGAAAATGTGGTATATTTACACAATGGAGTACTACACAGCATAAAAAATAATGACATCTTGAAATTTGCAGGCAAATGGATAGAGCTAGAAAACATCATTTTGAGTGAGGTAACCCAGACACAGAAAGACAATTATCACATGTATACACTCATAGGTGGTTTTTAAACATAAAGCAAAGAAAACCAGTCTACAGTTTTGACTTTTGCCTCTAGGCAACTTATATAATCATTTCAAGCTTATTTTGAAATTATATGCAATTATTCTGTTTTTTCTATAATTTAGCATGTTTAGGTTAATATTTTTAGCTCATGTGCCATTTATCAACTCAGTTCTGTCTTAGACCATTAATGGTGCCACAACACACTGTCTGAAATGGTCATTTATATTTCAAAATCTCTTTCATTTCTTATCACTTCTAGAGGCTGTGTGTACAAAGATCACAAATCCAGCATTTCACCTGAATAGAACTTTCTATCCTTGTCTTCATTGGGCAGAAGGGCAACAAAAGCTAATCAACCTGTATTAAGCCTCTGTTCAAAAGACATATAGAGTCAGGAAAATAGTAAGAAGCCATGGGGGTTTTCCACTGAAGGAGAGTAGAACATGTAGTATAAAAACAAAATTAAGAATCATGGGAAAGAGAGATTAAATAGAATGAGAAATGGTAAACCAAGAAAGAGGAAAAAGTATAGGAAGGTATAACAGAAATGCAAACTTGTGCAACCACTTTGGAAAGCAGTGTGGCGGTTTCTCAGGAAATTCGGGTTCAACCTACCCCTGGACCCAGCAATACCACTCTTGGGAATATGCCCAAGAGAGGCCTTATCATACAACAAAAGATTATGCTCTACTATGTTCATAGCAGCATTGTTTGTAATAGCCAGAACCTGGAAACAACCTAGATGCTCTTCAATGGAAGAATGGATGAAGAAAGTATGGAATGTATACATATTAGAGTACTACTCAGCAGTAAAATACAAGGACTTCTTGAATTTTGCATGCAAATGGGTGGAAATAGAAAACAGTACCCTGAGTGAGGTAAGCCAGGCCCAAAAAGAGGAACCTGGGATGTACTCACCCATATTTGGTTTCTAGTCATAAACAAAGGACATTAAGCCTATAATTAGCGATCCTAGAGAAGCTAAATAAGGAGAACACAAAGAAAAACATATAGGCATCCTCCTGAATATTAACCTTCATCAGGCGATGAAAGGAGAAAGAGACAGAGACCCACATTGGAGCACCGGACAGAAATCTCAAGGTCCAAATCAGGAGCAGAAGGAGAGAGAGCATGAGCAAGGAACTCAGGACCGCGAGGGGTGCACCCACACACTGAGACAATGGGGATGTTCTATTGGGAACCCACCGAGGCCAGCTGGCCTGGCTTTGAAAAACCTGGGATAAAACCGGACTCACTGAACATAGCGGACAATGAGGACTACTGAGAACTCAAGATCAATGGCAAGGGGTTTTTGATCCTACTGCACTTACTGGCTTTGTGGGAGCCTAGGCAGTTTGGATGCTCACCTTACTAGACATGGATGGAGGTGGGTGGTCCTTGGACTTCCCACAGGGCAGGGAACCCTGATTGCTCTTTGGGCTGGCCAGCGAGGGGGAGTTGATCGCGGGAGGGGGAGGGAAATGGGAGGCGGTGGCGGGGAAGAGACAGAAATCTTTAATAAATAAATAATAAAAAAAAAAACCAAAAGACAGTTATCTTCAGTGACTTATCTTTTAATACAATCATAATGATGACAGTTAAATTTAGGTAGAGATTAAACCTCAAAAGACCTTTATTGGAGATAAAAATGAAATATAGATATATATTCAGAGACATCCAACTAAATTGTTGTGCTGTTCACAATGGAACATTGTGTTAGATAAATTTGAAAATCTTGTACTTAGAATCTTTGCCAGATCACTTAAAATTTTGTCTTTAAATAGGCATCTGTAGCATAAAGAACATCATTTCTGTTTAGAAGACTTTGGGATGTTAAATATGTTTGCATATGCAACAAAGCTAATGTGTGTTCACTGTATATATTGCACTGATATTTTTCTTTTCTTCCATAGGCTTTTTCTGTCTTTATCCTTAATGCAGCTCCCTTATATAAGGTAAATTATAAAATTCTTGAAATCCTGGCACTCAAGTTATAGCTTTCTATGTGTTTTTTATTAAAATCAATGTGCCCTTACATAGAAATATAAAATGTATTGAAGATGAACTTAAAAATTGGCCCCAAATTTTATATCCTTGAAAACTCAGCATATAACCACAACTTGGATATGTAGAATTATATTGGTAGAATTTGATTAAATGAAATAATTTAGATAATAAAAATGTTGGCATAGGAATGAGTGTTATTCATTTGTATTTTGAGCGCATCCTAACAATGTCTCCATTTGCATAAATCTTTACCCAAAATGAAAAATAAAACACCTTTATACTTAGAAATATGTTGCTATGATCTATATATGTTATTAACTATACTTACATATGGTTTTATTTCACAAATATTTTGAAACCTAGTGTATTGTTTTTATTTTTCTATTTAAGAATTAGACATTATACAATATTTTATCTAAGATTTATTAAGCACCATTGTAACTTAGGAATACAATATTTCTGATGATTTATAATTAACAAAACGTTTATTTAAATATTCAATCTTCCTCTCATTGAACTGTCATTTTATATATCAGTTCTGCAAAGTAATAACTTTTGAGTGACCAAGCCATTTACTTTTAAATTGAATAAGTTAAATTATAAACCTAATACTAAAGTATTTCATTTTTCTTAACACCAAGGAAGAATCCTTATATGTTTTCAAAATGTAGTTTTAAAAGCTCATCAATTTTGGCAATGATAATTTTTACCTCTTTAATTAAAACAAACAAAAAGCTATTGTGTTCATATTTTTATAATTTAGTCTTTTAACTATATTACTGGTTCAATTATGTATTCCATTAATATTTATGTTTATATATTGCAATTTATTATATCAGACTCATAAAATATTTTTTCTGCATCATCATCAAATTAGAGTAAGTACTGCACCATACAGAGTGAAAGGATTTGTTATTACTTTCCTATAAGCCTATTCATGGTAATGTATTTAGAAAAAGTTTTATATTTAAGACCCAGTTTAAGCTAAAATAGGAAAAATCAGTCCAGAGCCCTGTATTTGTTAGTTCCAACAGGAAAATTAAATTAGTTGCAAAGCACAGAACGCATTCTTCCTACATAGTTCACACTGATCTCCAGTCACTGAAAAATACTCATTAAAAAATAATCATTATTTCTTAGGTAAAAATGGTTTCTCAGAAAAGAGTCTCATTCTCAAATGGAATCCTTGCCTTTTTAAAAAAGTAAAATAGGCAGTCTTTCTCAAATATATCATGATCTAAGTATTTTACTATCTTCACAGAGAACACCATTTTAAATATTTTTAGTGAGAAGAGTCTCATAGACTGACCTCTTATTTAAGAGTCAAAGTGTTGACTCAGGTACTATGAGTATAATAGGAGAATGATTTCTGGAAATAACTGCTCAGTTCTAAATTATAGGAAAGGTGGTAAAGTTTTTATTTAAAGCTTGTCTTTGAAATTCACTATTTCTATACCAAGAATGTTGGAATAGGAATAAGAACTGACATTATTATCTTGATAACTGTCAGACAGTTGGCTATTGACATGAAAGAAAAAAAGGACTACTAGGCTCTTCGAAATAATAGAGAGCTCTTTACATTTTTAAATGAAAACCATTTACTAGAAAACCGTTGAAAGTGAGGTTTAAATACAAATCAGAATGTAATCATTACACCTGGCAATAACAGCAGGGAGATATTTTTGCAAGTGGGGTTTCTGTTATGAGGATATTGCTGCTGGAATGCCATTAAAATTGATTTGGCTTTGATGACAAATGACAACTCTCCAGTGTAACCTTTGCAATTATCTTAATGACACTAGATTTCAAAATGCATATATAAAATATTTTCTTAATCCTATTGCTATTCTTTTAGATCTTTCTACTCTACAATGTTTAAAGCTCAATATATATATATATATATATATATGAATGAACAATATCTTAATAATATACTTAATTTTAAGTTTACCCATTTTGCAGAGAAAATAGTTTCATAGAGCTTAAAAGTGAAAAATTTATAATGGAATATGTAAGATCCAAAGAACTTGAAATAATCCTGTCTGAAAAGACTGTATTGTGTATGTTTATAATACAAAGGTTTCCTCTCTACTCCTTAGGCAATGGAGTCACACACAACTAATTGGGTGAAATTCTATAAGATAGAGTTTTCAGGCTTCTCAATCAATCATGGACCTAAGAAGAAAACACAAGCAGAGACAGACCATAGATCCTGAGAGACGATTGAGTGATTATCCAGTTGCCAGCACCACTCTTGCCAGGCTAGTCTGACCTATAGGGAAGTCAATAGCACATTCCCGATTGTGACTGCCATACATAGCAGTCAGCAGGTATCATAGTCATGATCGCAGAGTGATGGAAGTGAAATTCGGTGTTTCCTGACTTTAAGGGAAATGAATGAATTTACAAAAACAAATATATTGTGATCCCCTTTTTTTGGTTTATCCTTAAAATTTAATTCTATTGCTTTATTTTTATAATGTTTACATTTGTACATTCTGATCAATAAGTTGAATTGCACGTTGATCTCTAACAATTTCTTTTTTTAAAAGATTTATTTATTAATTATGTATACAGTGTTTTCCCTATGTATATGTTGCAGACCAGAAGAGGGCACCAGATCTCATTACAGATGGTTGTGAGCCACCATGTGGTTGCTGGGAATTGAAATCAGGACCTCTGGAAGAGCAGTCAGTGCGCTTAACCTCTGAGCCACCTCTCCAGCTCCTCTAACAATTTCTTTACTTGGCTATGGAAAATGTGTCTTTTGCTGCCCAGGATGACTACTGGTTTGTTGATCCCACGAAGGAAAAGGACCATAGAAGAATCAGCCATTACTAACACTGTTTTATTGGTGGGGATGAGAGGAAGATAGGCTTTTTTTTTTTTTTTTTTTTTTTTTTTATCTTACAGTTTCTAGTTCATTATGAAAGGAAGCCAAAGCAAGACTCATGACATTCTTGAAACTGCTACACTGGGAACCAGGAGTTGGTTTTCTTTTCCACAAATGAGAAACTGACAGTATTACTGATCTATATGAACGATGTCATCTCTGTATTGCCATTTTAGAAAAAGAGCTAATATGGCAGTTTCTTTGATTTTGTGTTCACCAGATAATGAGAAATAATAATAATTAAAAAACAAAGCCTTCTCAGACATCTTGGCCCATGACTCTCTGGGGGACTTCTTCCCTGATGCAGAAGCCAATACAGACAACCTGGCCAGCGAACTGGACGAAGCTGTGGGCTCCAGAGAGTGGCTGGCCCTGACCAAATCTCCCCAGGCCTTCTATGGTAGTCAACCCAGCTGGCAAGGGTCGCCTGGAGCAGTTCGGGGCAGCAGGGATATCCTGGCTGGCGTTTCCAGCAGCTGCTGCGAGTGGGGCTGTAGTAAGAGTCAAATCAGCAGCTTGTGCTAGGATCCGGGTTGGGCGATGGAGGCCAGCCCGGTGCCTCCAACCTGCTGTCTGTGTGGTGCTCATGAGCATTCCTACAGGCAAGGTATTGAAGCCTGCCTCGTCTCCTCACAGACCTTCTGCCAAGATGCTACCTATCCCCACCTTGCTCCGGGACACACCCATACCCAGCCAAGCAGAAACTTGATTTTCATGGTTAAATTCTTCCTCTCCCCAACCCCAGCTCCAGAGAACCCAGCTACAGCCAGGCGCCCACCTACCCAAACTGGCCACACTGAGAATCGGCCTCCTGTCAGGTCCTAATTGCTGCAGCTCTTTCCTGCCCAGGCTATTATAACCTACCCCCTGCTCATCTCCCTTCAGTCCACAGCCCAATGCACTCTGCTGCAGACCCCAGGGCTTTGGAAGCGAGGTCTCCAGTACTCAGGCTTTCCCACAACAAAATCAAGGTTTAGTTCTGAGCAAATAAAACAAAACAAAACAAACAAACAAACAAACAAAAACCCAACAAAGCCTTCATCCTTTGCATCTTTGTAATAAAATTGATTCACAAGACATAAACGCTACTATTGCTTGTTTGGGACAAAGAAGACCATCAGTGTAGCTCTCATGACTTGGATGAAACAGGGCTGCTTGCCCAAGAATGTGTGAGATGCTGGTTTCTACTATGTAATTCTTGTTTCATAATCACTTTTGCTATGACATTTCAAAATCCATCATTTGTTTTAAAGCATGAAAAATGCTTATAGACTTACTGCTAATCATATTTGTAAACAATATATAATTAAATGATAAGATCCCATTCAGTATGCAAAGCATGATTTAATTAATGATCTCTCTGCTCTTTAAATAAAAGAGAAGTTTTAATTACAGGAAAAAATATTAGTTGATGGACAATTTAGTTATGATTTCTGACAAAACTTTCTGCCAAAATTTTAAAACAGAAAGCTTAAGTAAAACACACTATAAAACTTTTTAATGATGTGTAAGAAGATCTTTTGTCTATTTCAGAATTATTTATCAGTGTATTTTTACCAACAATATCTACAAAATATCATTCTCATGAGCGAAGATTTTGCTGTTTCAGAATCTTTTTAACTTCTTGTGTTTTTAAACAGGAGCTCTGTAAATTAACATTTTTGAGCTAGATGATGTACATGTCACTTTAATAAATTTTAATAATCCATACTCATTGGTAAAGTGGTGACTTTTTTGTCTTTTGGAAAAATTTTGGCCTGTATTTATTTTCATAACTTTGAAAAGATCATATGTTTTTTAAATTCTTGTGAGTCTGAAATGGAGCAAACTAAATGGAGGTATGTAATGCCTTGTATACGTCCCAACACAATTCTCATTATTTGTTATGTTCTCACAGCCTCAGAATGGAACAATATAAGGCAGAAAATACAATTAACATCTATGGAAAATGCATTAGCTTATGTCAAAGTCAAGTTTATATTTGTCCTGAATATGTTATTGCAGTTTTCTCTACCTAAACCAGATGCTGATAATTGAAAATTAGTAATACTCAGCAATCATGTCATCTGTCCTTTGACAGATCAGGAAAGAGCGACAACAATGACGTCTGGATGCTGGATAAAGCCACTATTAATAACACGTCAAATGAGTGTACCAAGGAGAGGCATTACATAAAATGAGAAATGATTGCCATTTAAAAATAAAGAAGGTGATTATTTTTGTTTTCTAAATTAGCAGCAAGAAGTGTTGACGTTTAGATGTCTTGTGGATGTGTTCACAGTGACATTATCTGAGTTCAGATGACACTATCTTATATAGAGAAAAATCTAAATCTTCCCTGATACTTTAGATCTAAAACTTCCAACAACATTACAAAACACAAAAGAAACATCAAAATTATTAATATCATTTCTGTGCACCAGAGATGATTTAAGGCTTCAGTTCTTCTACTGTGTGTACATAGCCTGGACTAACTACAAAACCCCGGGGAGACAGAAGGAACTACTATTAGGCAACTGCAGAAAAATCAGGCTCTAATTACAGAAGGGAGGGAGAGATAAATGCAGAGAAAAGAATAGTGAGGGTAAAACAAATAAGAGGGATGTCTGAAAACTTAAAAGAATCAAGTAATACTATTGAATACCTAAAATCTATAATATGTGAAAGCAAGTCTAAATATGCAAACACAGTTTAAATAAAATATTCCTATCAGAGCTAATAACATTTACTCCAAGAGCAAAACTTATCTAACAAAAAACTTAATATTGAACATGAGAATTTCTCATTTGAGTTTTTGGTCAGGGCTATCCAGAAGATTCTGAGAAGACACAGCTTCTTCCTATTGCCTGATGTTTACCTCAGAAGTAAAAGGTAACTAACTCTCCATTGTTGAAGATGCCATGCATTTCAGAATAGGGTCCTGGAGTCTCTCCCGAAATGGAATTGATTTAAATGACTCCTCTCTGTGCATTAACTTTCATGATACCAGCACCACCAATGCAGTTTCCAAGGGAACAATAAAACAATTTATACAGATTCCTATTTTTGTAAATAATTTTCTGCATTTCATAGGGTGTCTCTTTGTGTTTGTGATTTTTGCCTTTACTGAGACTTTTTCATGTTGATATAAACATATGTGAATGTTTTATTTCCTAATCCTATACTTTTGAATATTGTCTATAAAAAAATATTGCTTGAAACTACCTCAGAGTTTTTACAGTATGGTTTTTTTTAGTTTTTTTCAGGTTTTATAATTATATATATATATATATAATATATATGTATATATCCCTCTGAGTTAGTTGTATATGATGTGAGATGAGAGTTTAATTGAAGTTTATATTTGAGAAATGATTTTATTCATCATTATGGAGAAACAAGACATTTTTATATTTTTGTCTTCTTGGTTTCATTATTAAAATCCATTAACCATAACTTTTGTAATTTGTTTCTATATTTTTATTACTATAAATGTTCTCCCAAAGAAGCACTGTATTAACCATACCAATAGATCATTCTTGTGATTGTAAAAGTTTTACAGTAAGTTTTTATAATTAAATAATTTGAGGCCTCTAAGATTTTCTTTTGTAACTAATGCTGATTCAATTAGAATATGTACTAGGTTCTGTAGAGCTTGGGTCCTAGAGCTCACTAATAGTACCAAAGGGATGAAGGAAGAAAAGACAGGTACTCAGTTATATGTACAGAAAAGCTGGAAAGGTTGGAATATGTGTTCTGATGAATCAACACCTATAACTGCCATGAACTGCAACCTCAGTGTGTTTATTACGTACATCATAGGTGTAGGAACTAGTTATTCTTGATAGGAAGCATCTTCAGTTCACCAGTCTTAGGTTCTAACCACCCAGGAAGAATAGTAAACAAAATTTACTAGCTTTACAAACACAGATCACTTGCTCTACTCAGACCATTGATATAATATTATCCCTTCCCTCTTAGCATGTACCATATAAAGAAAGACTTTTCAAATTTTCCATGGTATCAGCTTTGGAGTACATGGCTTGGCTCTGCACATTAACTCAGGAAATTACTTACTCAGGTTTCCCCTGCTCTCTGTAAATTGATTTCTATGATTTCATGTAAATTTTAGAATTTGCTTTTCAGTGGAAAATATAATTGTGGTTTTAATATGACTTACATTTGGATCCAGATGATAAAAAGAAATTTCACAAATAATTTTATGCTTAAAATTACTTATTAAAAACTAGTTTTCTTTCTTATTTTTGAGATTGTAATATAATTTCAATATTTCTCCCATCCCTTTCTTTCTTCTTATGTTTTGCATATACCTCTTCTTGTTCTACCTTACATTCATTGCCTCCTTTTTCATTGTCATTTATTGCATATATAGCTATATTTATACATATATTTTCCTAAATACATCCTGTTCAACATGTACATATGTTTTCAAGACTGAACATCTGGCAAAGTGCAATCCTAAAAAAGGCGCCACTGTAGAAACAGGCTGCTTGTTCTTCCCGGCTGCCCAGAATCAAAATAATCACACATAAACTGCATTAATTAAATCACTGCTTAGTCCTTTAGCTCTAGCTTCTTATTGGCTAACTCTTACATATTAATTTAACCCATCTCCATTAATCTGTGCATCACCATGAGGCCGTGGCTAACCAGGAAAGTTTTAGCACATCTGTCTCTGGTAGCGGCTTCTTACTCTGCCCTCTTTATCCCAACATACAGCCTTGCTTTTCCTGCCTAGTTCTCTTCTTTCCTGCCATAGGCTCAAAGCAGTTCTTTATTCATTAACCAATAAAAGCAACACATAAACAGAAGGACCTCCCACACAAGCCATCTCTTTCACTCCCAGCTTTCCTTAGGTGCCAATGTACTTAGTTTAGGGTTGAGGTCTCATGGGCCTTTTCTGTCTGTTTTGGCATATTCACTGGTGTCATCCTTTTTCAACTCACATTTGATCAGGCAGGATGGGGAAACTTTATGTGTATAGCTTCTGAGCTTACTGGATGACCAAATCTCATAGCAAACTCCCAGAACCTCTGGGTCGTAGAATGTTTCTGCCCACTCTTTCACAATATTTTATGAGAGAGTACACACACACACACACACACACACACACACACATACACACACACATACAAACACACACACACACACAAATGTATGTATATAGTATGCATTTATGTATATAAATTTTGGGATTGGGTTTTATAACTTTGCATTTTGTCATATGTTATTATAGGCACTGCTTACAGTAATCTTTATCAAGGATACTTCTATCTACAAGAACATGTCTTAAAGACCAGGAAAAAGAAATCAAGATAAACACTGTGTCTTTCAACATGGAAATGCTAATTAAACTGAAGTAACTAGTTGAACCAAACTGATTCCGTTGAAATGTATTCTCAAGGAATTATATAGTGATAAAAGTAGTTTTGTTCTTGAGAAAAGCATGTTGAAATAATATAATGTAGAATTTAGAAATTAAAATAGGATGCTGTATTAAGGGTATGCTATTTTAAGACACAAAAAGGGATATTTACTTTAGTAAATATTTTGTTGTAAAAGTAACTTGTTATAATAAAAGCCATAATTAAGTGTACATTCAAGAACTAAAAACTAACCAAATAAGTTGAATTTGAGAATAATGGTTCATAGAGCTAACATTGGATTACCCTAAAAAGCAGCATATATGAGAAATTAAAGACTCTGGTTCTAACATAGCTATCCTTGATAAAACTTTAAAATTTACTCCTGTGTAAGGTGCCTGAAACTTCCAATAAAAACATACATAAGAGTGTATAGCATAAATTCAAAAACATATTAATACAATTAAATTGATATGAAATTTCATCTCAGCAAAAGAGATATGGTGAACTGACAGCCTAAAAAAAGCACAGATAGTGTTTGAAAAATGAGATACTGAAGAGATAATAGCTAAAGTATTTGGAGAGATGGCACAGTGATTAAGAACAATTGCTCTCCATGAAGAGATTTCTGTTAGCTTTTCAAGTGATAAACTATTCTGAACTCTATGAGCACCTGCATTCACATATGTGCCTATTGACTGGAAATAAGTAATCAACTAAGCAGGGATCACAAGGGCTCATAGTCTGGAATGGGCATGCACAGGACCTGGAAGGAGTCTGCTCCAGGTCCTCTAGGTATATATATTTGCTGTTATCTTGGTGTTCTTTGTGATACTGCTAAAATTTGGAGTAGGTATGTAACTGACTCTTTTGACTGCTCTTGCGGCTTTTGCCCTCCTATTGGGTTGCCTTGTACAGCATTTGACTTGTATTATTATATCTTGCTTTGTATGTTCTTGCTGTCATCTCTTGGAGAAATCCTCTTTTCTGAAGAGAAAACAGAACAGGAAGGGATAAGGGTAAGAGGAGTGGTGGCGTGGTAGCTAGGAGAAATCAATGGTGGGGAAACTGGGGTTGGAATGTATTCTATGTGAGAAGGGTCTCTATTCATTTTTAATAGTAAAAAAAAGAATAAAATAAAATAATTTGGTTAAAAAAAATACCTGGTTAGAAATGGTATCTCCATAAGCTGTTGTCCTAATAAGAATTTCATTGCTATGGAAAGGTTGAAATGTATCAATGTCAGAGCCAAATTATCTTGGGCCTCCTTGAGATAGTGTAATAACCATTCATTGATATAGCACCTCTCACAGCCACTTATTATTTCTTCTACTGCGTAAATAGCCCACCTCTTGTGACAAATGAGTTCTATAACATGTATGGAAAGACTTCCAGTCTCTCCCCATCACTGGACTAGAAATGCTGTCAGACTAAACTAAGGTGAATAGCAAAGTTTTTCCCTCTTTGCTGTAACTGTCTTATAAAGCAAATATGATATACCCAATAATTATTCTGAAAACGTCTTTTATGATCTTCTTTATTATTATTTCATAAAATCTTCATAAAATTCCTACCTCATACAATCATAGTATATGGACAAACATAAGACATTATAGTTTTAAGGCCATAATATTTGGCTCCACAAAATATTTCTTTTATTCTTATGACAAGAGAGATGTTTCTAGTTTGAATACTATATGAGCATGCACACACACAAACACACACACATACACTCACACACGCACTTTCAAAATAATAAATATTTAAAAATACTGAAGGCATATACATAACAAATAATTCAATATCAAAGTACAAGTAACTGCTGTTAAGATGGACAATGTAATAAAAATATAAGTAAAGATTTAAAATATAGTCAGAAGATTTTCTATCATATAGTCACACAGAACAGGGTTACAAAGTGAAGATATCAAATATTTCTGAAGAAAATATTTAATTATTGACAAATTTGGGACTTTAATAGGATTTAGAGAAACAAAATATAATAAAAGTTCTAATTATGTAATTTAAAGAGAGAGCATATACATGGATGTAAAAAAATTAAAAACAATGGTTTGTAAATGTAAAAGAAGATATAAGGCATGCATGGAGGCAAGTGATTTCACTAGCACTCTCAGAAGGCAGAAACATGCACAAGTCTTTAGGTTACTGCCTGTCTTGTCTTTGTAAAATATTACAGAATAACATGGCTGCATAATAAAACAGAAGAAAAAGAAGAAGAAGGAGAAGAAGAAGAAGAAGAAGAAGAAGAAGAAGAAGAAGAAGAAGAAGAAGAGCAGGAGGAGGAAGAAAACAGAACAAGGTGGAAGAGGAGGGTACAGAAGGAAGGTGAGAATGAGATAAACACTAGGTAATATTTTAAACTAGTTCTTGTTTACAAAGTACTTTAGAAGGATTACATAAGAGACAAAGAAAGAGTATTTACTGTTTAAATGTATATCAAAAGTCAAAGTAAGGACCATTGTCCACTGAAGATCAATTACTATTGATTTACTTTCCTTATGACAATATTAGTAAAACATTAATAGTGTAGGGGCTGTCAAACAGTGTTGGAATTCAGTGAACCTGAGTTAATGAACACAGTGACAGGGCATGTAACAATAATTTTTCATTAGTGTTAGCATGAGACATAATGGAAAACTACAGTGGCAGAGTGCTGTAAAAAAGACCTAGTGTCTGTTTGTCATGAGGGACCTGGAAATGCATAAGCCACCCTTTTCGATCCTTAACCTAAGGGTAATACGTGACATAGGCAATAAAAACAGAGTAATTAGGGGGATTTATTGAGTAGAAGGAACAAAAGATATATGTAATGTGATTTTTATTTCTATTATCACACCATTGAATCATAATAAATTAAAATAATTGAAGTGGTGATTGCCAGGGGGAAATAATTGTCTTCAATAGTTATACAGTTTCATTTTTATAAAATAAATATATTCCAGAGATTTGTGCTCTTCTTAGAAAAATAAAAAAGCCCAATTGTTCAACAAACACACCAACTACAGGTACATATTCAACTCATGTCAAGAGTAAATTGTTTTACCATAACTCTCCCTCTTAAGATTTGATGTTACAACTTTCCATTCATTCTGAATAAGACATAGAAAATCAAGCCATTTAATTTAGAATGCATAATCATAAAAGAGGGTATGTTGGATATTCATGAGAAAATTACTTTTCATCTAACACTCATTTTTTAAAAAAAAAATGGTTTTTAAGCCATACCAACAATTCATTAAGACAGCATTCTTCAATATTTTAAAGCTAATTTAAACATAATTTCCCTCAAATAAGAATATACTTATTCAGGATTTGTGATACGTGCCCTATAACTTTGAATTATGATAAAGGAGAATTTTGCATTTAAGGGCATCTTGAGCTTTTAAATAGGAAATTTATCATCAAATTTTAGAAAAAAAGAAAGGCCTATAATATATAAACACTGAGAGAAGCAAATATATGTATTCATTTCACAATCTCAAAATGCTTTTCAGAATATTAAGGAAATACAAAATAAATTTAACTTTAAAATGTGTATTAAAATGGCTAAAATATTCAACATTTTTTAGAATGCAGCATGAAATTTAAAAAATATTGTCCAACACCCTCAATAGAGTAAAGAATTTGAAATCCATAGAACTGAAGAACATTGTCAAAAAGGTAATTTCCTATTATAACTCTGTAAATTTATCATAAAAGAAAAATAATAGTACTTTCAGAGTTAGTGCCCAGCACTCATTTTTAGTTAATTACAGAAAATATGATGTAAAATACAGAAACTTCAGTTGGTAAACTAGTCATTTTCACAGACTAAAATTTAGATAGGAGCAATAATTAATTAAAAATGCAAATTAAACATAATATAAGTTGATGATTGAGGACACAAGATAAAAGAAATCCAGTTTAAAGATACTCCCATAGATTTCAACTCTCATTCACATCAGCAAAAATGCAAATATTTGATGTGCATAGGTGCAATCTGAACAAATGAAATTCTCAAAACTTGTGAAAAAAGTGTATTTGTGAACTTTCATATATATATATATATATATATATATATATGACTTATTTTATTATATGTTTCTTACTCTTTTATGAAACTGCAGTTACCCTGATACCAAAACCACACAAAGACTCAACCAAGAAAGAGAATTACAGGTCAGTCTCGCTCATGAATATTGATGCAAAAATTCTCAATAAAATACTGGCAAACCAAATCCAAGAACACATCAAAAAATTATCCAATATGATCAAGTAGGCTTCATCCCAGAGATGCACGGCTGGTTCAACATACAAAAATCTATCATTGTAATTCATCATATAAATAAACTGAAAGAAAAAAAATCATATGATCATTTCATTAGATGCTGAAAAAGCATTTGACAAAATTCAACATCCCTTTATGATAAAGGTCTTAGAGAGATTAGAGATACAAGGGTCATACCTAAGTATAAATAAAAGCAGTATACAGCAAGCCAACAACTAACATTAAATTAAATAGAGAGACACTCAAAGCCATTCCACTAAAATCAGGAACAAGACAAGGCTGTCAACTCTCTCCATATCTTTTCAATATAGTGCTTGAAGTTCTAGCAATAGCCATAAGACACATAAGGAGATCAAGGGAACTCGAATTGGAAAGGAAGAAGTGAAACTTTCATATTTGCAGATGATATGATAGTGTACATCAGTGTCCCCCAAACTCTACCAAAGAACTCCTACAGCTGATAAATACCTTCAGTGATGTGGCGGGATAGAAGATCAACTCAAAAAAAAAAAAAAAAAAAAAAAAACCAACAGCCCTCTTATACACAAAGGATAAAGAAGCAGAGAGGGAATTCAGAGAAACTTCACCTTTCATGATAGCCACAAATAGCATAAAGTATCTTGGGGTAACACTAACCAAGGAAGTGAAAGATCTATTTGACAAGAACTTTAAGGTTTTGAAGAAAGAAAATGAATAAGACACCAGAAAATGGAAGGATCTCCCTTGCTCTTAGATGGGTAGGATCAATGTAGCAAAAATGGCAATTCTACCAGAGGCAATCTATAAATTCAATGCATCCCCATCAAAATCCCAACAAAATACTTGAGAGAACAATAATCAACTTTATATGGGAAAAAAAAAACAGGATAGCCAAAAAAATCTTATACAAAAAGGAACATCTGGAGGCATTCTCATCCCTGACTTCAAACTCTATTACAGAGCTACAGTAATGAAAACAGCTTGGTATTGGCATAAACACAGAGACATTGACCAATGGAATTGAATCGAAGACCAGGATATGAATCCACAAACTAATGAACACCTGATTTGCGAAAAAGGAGCTAAAATTATACAATGGACAAACGAAAGCATCTTCAACAAATGATGTTGGCATAACTGGATGTCAATCTGTAGAAGAAAGAAAATAGATTCATATCTATCACCATGCACAAAACTCAAGTCCAAATGGGTAAAAGACCTCAATATAAATCCGACCACGCTGAACCTGATAGAAGAGAAAGTGAGAAGTAAACTGCAACACATGGGCACAGGAGACCACTTCCTGGGTATAACCCCAGTAGCACAGACAATAAGAGCAACAATGAATAAATGGAACCTCCCTGAAACTGAGAAGGTTCTGTAATGCAAAGGACACTGTCATTAAGACAAAAAAGGCATCCTACAGAATGGGAGATCTTCCCCAATCCCACATCAGACAGAAGTCTGATCTCCAAATAAAGAACACAGGAAACTAGACATTAAAATTCTAAATAACCCAATTAAAAAACAGGGTGCTGAATTGAACAGAGAATTCTCACCGGAAGAAGTTCAAATAGCCAAAACATACTTAAGGCCATCTTTAACTTCCTTAGCGATCAGGGAAATCAAAACAACTTTGAGATACCATCTTACACCTGTCAGAATGGCTAAAATCAAAAACACAAATGATAGCCTATGCTGGAGAGGATGTGGAGCAACAGGAACACTCATTCATTGCTGGTGGGAATGCAAACTTGTGCAACCACTTTGGAAATCAGTGTGGTCGTTTCTCAGGAAATTCAGATTCAACCTACCTCTGGATCCAGCAATACCATTCTTGGGAATATACCAATCATACTACAAAAGCATTTGTTCAACTATGTTCATAGCAGCATTATTTGTAATAGCCAGAACCTGGAAACAACCTAGATGCCCCTCAATGGAAGAATCGATAAGGAAAGTGTGGAACATATACACATTAGAGTACTACTCAGCAGTAAAAAACAATGACATCTTGAATTTTGCATGCAAATGGATGAAAATAGAAAACACTATACTGAGTGAGTGAGGAGGAAGGTCATTGGCTAATAAAGGAACTGCCTTGGCCCATTTTATTGGTTAGAGGATAGGTGGGAGGAGTAGACAGAACAGAACGCTGGGAGGAAGAGGAAGTGAGGTCAGAGACTCCACAGCTCTGCTCTCCGGAGCAGATGCCTCAGAGAGACGCCATGCCCTGCTCCCTGGCAGACACATGCGATGAAGGTCCGACCCAGGATGGACATAGGCTAGAATCTTCCCGGTAAGCGCACCTTGGGGTGCTACACACAGATGATTAGAAATGGGCTAAATTAATATGTGAGAATTAGCCTAGAAGAGAATGGGCCATGCAGTGTTTAAAAGAATACAGTGTCCGTGTAATTATTTCGGGGCATAAGCTAGCCGAGCAGGCGGCTGGGGTGCTGGGAACGCAGCCCCGCTGCCCTTATTACTTCAAGTGAGATAACCCAGACCCAAAAAAATGAATATGGTATGTACTCACTCATTAGTGGATTCTAGCCATAAACAAAGGACATTGAGCCTATAGTTCACAAGCCTAGAGAAACCAAATAATAAGGTTAACCCAAAGAAAAACATTTATAGATCCTTCTGGAAATTTGAAGCAGACAAGATCACCCGGCGAAAGTTGGGAGCATGGGGGTGGGGTGGAGCTTGGGTGGGGGAAGGGGATGGGGGAGAGAGAAGGGAGATGGGAAGAATTGGGAAAATTTTGGGGAGTGGGAGGGTTGAGATGGAGGACTGGTGGATATAGGAGCAGGGAAGAAGATATCTACATTAAGGGAGCCATTTTAAGGTTGCCAAGAGACTTGGCTCTAGAGGGGATCCCAGGTGTCCACGGGGATGTCCCCAGCTAGGTTCTTGGGCCGCAGAGTAGAGGTTGCCTGAACTGGCCTTTTCCCATTGTCACACTGATGAATATCTTGAATATCACCATAGAACCTTCGTCCTGCGATGGATGGAGGTACAGACAGAGACCCACATCAGAGCACTGGACTGAGCTCCCAAGATCCAACTGAAGGGCAGAAAGAAGAAGAAGATGAGCAAGGAAGTCAGGACCTCAAGGGGTTGGTCCACCCACCTAGACAGTGTGCCCGATCTAATCAGCTGGACTGGGACTGAATGAGCATGTGATCAAACCGGACTCTCTAAATGTGGCAGACAACAAGGGATGACTGAGAAGCCATTGATAAAGGCACTGGAACTTTTTTCTACTGCATTACTGGATTTTTGGGACCCTATTCGATTTGGATGCACACCTTCCTAGGCCTGTATGGAGGGGGGAGGGCCTTGGACGTCCCACAAGGCAGAGTACCCTGCCTTCTCTTAAGACTGGAGGGGGAGGGAGGGGGGGGAAGTGGGAGAGGAACGGAATGGGAGGAGGGGAGGGAGTGGAATTTTTTGAATGGAAGAATAAAAAAATAAGAAATGTTTTCCCACCAAGATACTGAACTGTAACTCCTAAATTTAACAAAGGAAAACACATTTCTTGCCAAAGAAGCGGCAGGCAGTGAAAAATCTATTTGGCCCTGCTTCCATTCTGAGGACCAGTTGGCAACATCTTTTTTACTTAAAATTTTTTCAATGAATCTCTTGTGTGGAATAATTGTATAAAGTGAATGGAATGCATGGTGAAGCTGAATGACAAAAAAATCTGCTGTAAGACCTATGGAAGGAATTAAGTAAATTAAAAAAAAAGTTACATGGGCTTCCACATTTTTCAAACGTCACTAACAATAATAGATCAGATTATCTTATGGTACAGTGAAGTAAATAATATTAACATTATAAAATGTGATTCATTAATTTTAAACCTGACTATCACGTTATAAAGTGCAAAAACATAAAAAGGATTCTGAGTTTGATATTATAATTATTGATAAGTTGATCAATGGAACTGAACTAATTTTCAGTGTATAGATTTAATTTTAAAAGAAAATTTTAATGATTTTTCATTATCATGTATACTATAATATTCATTACTTAATCATATAATTAGTGTTTTTTACACAATGTTAAAATAATTCCTCTAAGCCATTTATATTTTTCTGTATGTGTTTGATTGTAAAATCCTGGTAATAAGTTATACATCATAGAGAAGCTGTTTTTTTTTTTTTTTTTTTGGAGTGGTCGATAGTTAATAAATAGGACCAAAACTGGAAAATGTTAAGAGATTAAGAAATATTTGAATACTCACACATAACAGAATATCTTTATGGAATATTCAATCCCCCAATGTTCAAGGATCTATTCAGAATTTGAAGGGTAAGGTTTTAAGAACTAGGCATGGTGGATTACTCAAAGAAACATATCTTCCAGAAACAATAGGTGTGATACACAAATGAAATCACAGAGACTTTGACAGCACACACTAGAAGTATTCAAAGCAGATGAAATCAGAGCTCTCAGAAGGTAAAATGAGCACAAAGTCTCATCACTATCAAGGAGCTATTTGCAATTTATATAAGATTTTAATGGGGCAGTTTTTTTTTTTTTTTTTGTGGAGTGTTATGGAATATATCAACCACAGTCTAGGACAGGACTCAGTTCCCAGAATGGGTGGCCAATCAAAAACAGAGTCCACTTTCTTTTTTTTTTTCTTCTTTTTTTTATTTTGTGGTCATTCCTTTGCTTTTTTTTTTGTGCTGTTGATAATCTTTTCTGTTTAGATTACTTGTTTTGATTGTGTTTCTTTATTTTTTGTTTCTTTGTTTAAATATTATTTTTGACAGAGAAAGTTCATAAAGTTGAATAAGTACTGACAAAGTAATGATCTGGGAAGTTGGCATGAAAGAAAAGAATATGGTCATCCATAGTATTTTTATTTGATGGACATGTTTGGCGAAGGATTAGGAGGTATGGTGTTATTGGAAGATGAGTTTCGCCAGAAGAGGTTGCGGAGGTTTACAAAATAAATTCCAGGTTCAGTCTCTGTCTCCCCTTACTTGTGGATCCAAAAATGAGCTCTTAGTTACTCGTCCAGCAATATTCCTCACATCTGGTGCCATGATCCTTGAGATGATGGTCATGGACTCACTCTCTGAAATGGTAACCAAGCCCCAAATTAAAATATTTTTATGTGTTACCTTGGTCATGGTGTTTCTTCACAGTAACAGGAAAATAGAAAACACCCTAACTATTTACTTGTTACTTGATCTCACATGATCATCCCTAAACATATATGCTTCTGAACAACACTAAAGTAACTAATTCATCAGTAAAGTATAGCTGTTTCTGTCCTACCTGGCCCCACAGCCATTCAGTCTCAAAGAAACACACAGAGGTTTATATCAATTATTAAACTGTTTAGCCTATTATCTCAGTCTTATAATTAACTAACTCTGAAAGAATAATTAACCCATAATTCCTGTCTCTGTTTAGCCACGTGACTTGGTACCTTTTCTCAGTAAGGCATTACCATCATGTTTCTTCTGCCTCTAGATGTGACTGCGTCTCTGCCTTTCCTTTTTCCATAATTCTCTTAGTCTTGCTGCCCCAACTATACGTCCTGCCTGGCTTGTGAGCTATCAAAATTTTATTAAACTAATACAAGTGACAAATCTTTACAGTATACAAAAGCATTGTCCCATAGCACATCAGGATGAAACCACAAAATCACAGATAAGAGTTGACCTAC
This sequence comes from Microtus oregoni, assembly GCF_018167655.1. Taxonomy (NCBI): domain Eukaryota; kingdom Metazoa; phylum Chordata; class Mammalia; order Rodentia; family Cricetidae; genus Microtus; species Microtus oregoni. Next base: position 26,002,292 of record NW_024543060.1, read on the forward strand.
TTAATTTTTACATAAGACATAATGAAATCTGGTTTTGATAAGAAAGAAAATCTAAAGCCAAACGCATCTGGTATCATTACATTGACCTGTGCATACAAGTCCTGTTTATGTTTGTGTATGTGAGTGTGTACATAGATGTGTATATGTATATGCATATATAACAATAATAATTTTTCAAAGAGACCAGTAACTATTGAGAGGGAATATAGGCACAGGAGGAATAGAAGGGGAAATGACATAAATTAATTACTCATTAATAGCACACAAAATATTTTAATTTAAATGCTTGAAATTTTTCTTTAAAAAGCATTTTTTTACTGCAGAAGATGTTATACGTGAATGATGATAAGTCATTTATAAACAGGTAGACATTCTGAAAATTAAGGAAGATTAATGAAATTTGTTTCAGATTTTTTGGTGATCACTTTATAAAGAAATATATGTAAATCTGAGTAAGTTGAAATAATATTTGTTATCTTATATATCATTCACATTAGTATGGATTTAATTTCATAAATGTTTATTGAGCTCTCACACAAAAGCTTGCAGTGGAGAAAATGTTTAGCATCTGAGAGTTGTTAGTAAGTATCATTATCTGATAAATATCCATACTTTGGAAACAGATTTTGCAATTATTTCCTATTTGTAACTAAGCAAGAAAAATCCTTTTCATTATTAGTTAGATAGGCTATCAATTCCTTCCTCTACAGCATTAGTAAAAGCTAAACATTTTTACATAAAGTGAGCAAACTCAGAGAAAACATTTATAATTTTCTTTTCTTTTAGCAATATTAAAATACATTAGCTTATATGATTCTTGTTTAGTACCTTTAGATGTATTCAACTTATTACATGAGGTAAACTTGAATACATTACCTAGTCTTTTTATTTATGAATTATGAATTTTATTTAAAACTAATTTCTCAGGGCCATAAGTAGGTAGCTATCTTTAAATTTTGCCATTAATTTACAAATTTCTATTTTTAAATTCTATATATTATTCACTGTCTGAAAGAAGAGAGACATGTAACTGTAGGTAAGACATGAAACATCATATATTACAATGACATAGTCTTGTACTTGTTTCCTTAGCTCTGTTCATTTTACGGCTCTAAGGTCAAATCTTGTCATGGCAGCATGCCTAGGTAATTACTTTGGTTCATAAGTAATTTCCCCAAGCATATAATAGAGTCATATATATACATCCATATGTGTGTAATTGTTCTGCATAAAACAGGAATGATGAATATCCCATTAACACCAATATACAAAAACTGAAAATATTTTTAATTAAAGTTTCCATGGTCTGAATAATTACATAATAAAAGTAATAAGTAGTATATCAACTTATTACTTCCTGGTAAATGAAGCTTATTTTGAAAACAGTAATAAAATTAGTAAAATAATTGTAAACATTGATGTAGCACAAATTTTACTAGATCTTATAATAAAAACCTGGAGTCAGATATTAGGGGGTGAAAACTCAATGACCATAGAAGTACAACAGCCAGACACTAATTCTTATACTTATGAAATCCTCAGAACCAAATGGGCAAGATATTGTCTCTATGAATCCTCAGACTGAATGCCTTGGCTAGGAAAGCTCAGACTGGATCCTGAGCCCCTTTCTCCTCTTGCCTTATATTCCCCTCTCTGCCCAGTCACATCACTTTCCTTCTGCACCTCCCTAGTGTTTGACTCTGTTTCTCTTTTAGATTGCTTAAACTTGTATAGTACAGAGTGGCCTTAAACTTAACAGAGATGCATATGCCACTGTCTTCTATGTTCTGGGATTAAAGATGTGTGCCATGACTGCCCGGCATCTAAAGCTAACTAGTGTGGCTTTTAGACAGAGACTGTTGTTTTGTTTCCTGGCCACTCAGACCTAAATAATCACACAGAAACTATATTAATTGCAAAATTGTTTGGCCAAATAATTCTTACACGTTAAATTATCCCATTTAAATTAGTCTGTGCATTGTAGTCTACCAGTAAGTTTATGGCTGGTGGTTAGTGGCTTTCTTCTTCTGCAGTTACATGGTTTCTCTTCCACTCCTCCTATTTTCTCTCTATATTTCTGTTTCTATTTTCCAACTGCTTTACTATACTAAGCCATTGGCAGAAACACTTCTTTAATAAAAAAAATGGTAATAAAACATATTTAGAGTCTTCAGAGGGGAACCCCACATCTCCTCTTTTGGTTCTAAATAAAAAGGAAGGTTTTAACTTTAACATAGTAAAACTACATGTAATAAAGCAGGTATCAAGCAAGACTTGCTGTTACAATATTTAAATCTACTTTATCATTTTTATAACTGAGGAAATTATTATTATACCTATGTATTTTCAACCCTATCAAAGACCCCAGAAGAACATAATATTACCCATGTTAAACAGGAAGTGCCTTGTAAACAACTTCCAAAACTCTATAATTGACCGAGACATCTCGCTGTCTGGACAGTCACACAAAGTTCTTCTGTAACTTTGGGGCATTCATCTTCAGCCTGGCAGATGTTTCTATGAAGCAGGTAATTTGAAGGACTGTTTCACCTCTACTGGCAGTTTGTCAGTTACTTTCTTCTGTGTCCTGTAGAATGTCTGTCAGACTCATTCATGAAGCAGAAACCTTGAATGACTGTCTCAGCTTTAGGCAAGTTCAGCAGTCATTTCTCTGGGGACCCTGCTAGTCCAGTTCATACAGAATACCATTAAGCAATTCAGGCAAAAGAAGTGTTTTTCTCAAATGGCTAACAAACTGCACAAGTAGTATTTGATGCCAATCATACTATTGAAGTAGATTGGTGACACCAGGAGCAGATATGTCTCATTGTCCTAAGTTATTAAATATCCTAAGTTATTAAAACATTTTAAATGCCTTATTATGTTAGTCTTTGTAAGGTAGAAGAATACCTATCCATCTGAAATTTATCACTGTATACCTAGAAAACCTAACTAACATGATGACAAGCTTGGCTACTATAGATGACTATCTGTTAACCTGCATTTTTTAAATGTACATTAAATTTTTAAATGAGCTGCACAAATGCAATACCTTAAACAAGAGAAGAAAGAGAAGTACAACAAAATTGACCTCAAGTTTGTATCAATATACCAATATCCATACCAATGCAAAGTACTCATCTCTTTAATATATTCCCTTTTAAATAGAAACAAACTTTTACAAAAAATCATTTAGGGAATTTGGGTGTTGTTCTCTAAACTACTTCCTGCTGATTGGGGGCAATGTTAATCAGGTCTTTTATGGGGTTTCCTGTCCTGTGTGGTAGGTCCATCTCATCCAGCAGTCCTGAAGCTTCTTTCATGGATGTTAGACCATCTGGGCTATTCTTCAGTGGGTCATGTTTGACCAAATCTTATTAGATGGAAAGAATCCATAGATTCTCATATTCTGTGGAAACAAACAACAACAAAAAAAAACTCTCTTTTCCAAAGCAACATATACTTAGACTCTAATTTTGAAGTCAAAACACCTTTAAAATATATATGTTGTTTTAGTTTAGTAGCTCCCACAATCAAATGTTTCACGTCAGTGAAAAAATTCAAAGAAAACACAATAGTATACTTAATCCAGAGTCTCTGTGTGTACTTTCCATCTTTATGTGGCTTTTTTTTATTACTTTTACACTTTTAATCTTTGTCTGTACTCTTTTATATTACTTTTACTGTGCCATTGAAGAATGTTTTCTTTTTTTTTTAGCTGTCTATACTTTTTCTTTTCTCTCCTAAGACTATTTATGTTTATCTAACACTGTGACCCATTCAGAGGTCTTTTTATTTTTTCCTGAATCTGTCATCATTGCATATCTATAATGATTTTCTGACCAGGTTTTTTTTTTTTTTAATACTAAGCAGGTGGTGCTAGAACCACCCTATCCAACATGGCAGAGGCATGTTCACTGCGTTTGAAAGCTGTGCAAGCCACCCAAGGTTCAGAAACTCAGTGGGTCTTTGTCACAACATTAAGCAATTTGTATCACACTGCTCATAGACTCCATTTAAATGCAGGACCTCACAAAAGACCCAGGGTTTATTCTGTCTGCCCAAACCAGGAAGCCAGACCTTAAAGAAGCCATGTAATATTTTGCCATTAACTGAGTCAGAAAGACTTCTTTTAAAGAAACTGTGCCTCTGTTCACTACCAGCAAACAATGTCTCTTTGAAAAATAAATTAGCTACCAAAAAACAATGATTAACTCTGTTCTTTTGTGTCTAGAATTTCTTCCCAAGCTCTCTCAGTTTTTATGTGAATGTTCTCACCCCTCATTGGTGTGCCAGTGGCTAGATATACACTCTGATCTTCATGCAGTCTTTATTTGTGAAAGTGCAAATTATATCATCACCCATTGAAAATGAAATTATATGACTTCTGTTCTTAATATGTATAAAGAAAACTATGAATGGTTAGTAGGAAGACACCTATGATATACTTTAATATATAAACTTATAAGTTTAATTTCACTGGATCTTAAAAAAGATCATTTTTTTCCAACAATGTTATGGTTAAAACAATTGATTGTTTGGTGGTCATGCAACAGATATTTTAAATGTTAATCCAATTTATGACAACATTTTGAATATCACCACTGTTAAATTAGTTCTTAAGCTTGATGTCAATGTGAATCAATCATTTGAGGAGTTCCCAAATTATATGTAACAAACAAACAAAATATAATGAAGAAACGATCTTACCAACCTATTCTCATTAATCAGACTGTAATATCAAAGTATGAAAAAAGGGTATTAAAAGGAAAAACAAACAAACAAACCTAAAATCTAAAAGACCTCAAATACTAAACAAACAGAATACTAAAATATGATGTAGATGATTGTAAACCAAAGAACTAGTAGTTAGTTATTCAGCAAATCCTGGTATAAATAAAAATGTTACATAAAGAGAAGCACTGATACTAATAGATAAAATAACATTTCAACATGTTCAAATTAAGATAATGTATTTCATAGGTGAGAGAGGGCAATGAAATGATGTGATTCATTCTGAGTAAAAGAAATATCTGCACTCATAAAGGTAGGTTAAAGAAAATAACTGTTCTTTTCACATCTTAAATGACTTTATAGAATTATTAGAGTTTCCTCTCATTTTACTTGCTTATTTTTCCAATCACCTGTTGTTTCTAGTCTACCTTTTGATTCCATTATTTTCTTTCATTTTTCTTTATAAATTTAGAATGAATTCCTGCTTTTAATTAATAGCATCAGTTTGTGTTTAATATCCTTTGTAAAGTGTCTCGGGATCGTAGGAGAAAGTATGCAGTACTTGTCTGATCAAACGTAGAATGTAGAGCTGTGCTGGAACACTGCCCTTGGAGTGTTAATAAGAGCCTGAGTCCTAATTTGCCCAAACTAATGCTTTTTCAGGAAAATATAAGACAGATAAATATGCAACGGAAACTATGAATTTTCTTCTATTATATTACTAGCTGAGAAAATATTTCCTTTCTTAATTTAGAATGCATTGTTTATACTGTTTTGCATGTTTTTGTAACATATTTTCTCTCGACCTGTCTGCGTGCCTATATTTCAGTCATAATAAAACAGGTGAATGTGACTCCTTACATGTCCTATCTTTTAATTAGGTCATTTTATTCCTCCCTGAATGTGCTTGAATCAATCATACACAGCTAAGAAAGAAAATTTATGATTCTCATTTTAACAAATCTAGAACAATTTTCATGCTCTGTCATGTCTGAAACATCACTTCATTAATTATAGGTTAATACTGCTTAATGTGCAAGATTATGGGACTTTACTAAGATGCAAACATTCTAATAGGTTTTTTAAAAAAAATAATCTTACTACTACAAATATCATATTTTGTGAGTATTTCAAAGAAATAACTACCTATATAAGTAAAAAAATCTTTTATATGCAAATATTAAGGCAGAGGATTTTGCTTTTGTTTTTGTCTGTCTGTTTGTTTTGATATAGGTTTTCTCTGTGGATCTCTAGCTGTCCTGGAACTCACTCTGTAGACCACACTGGCCTTGAACTCAAAGAGGTTCACCTGACTCTGACTCCTAAGTGCTGGAATTAAATGCATGTGCCACTACCACTGGGCAGGTCTTTTCTTATTAATGGTGTCATTTGGATGAAATATGGTTAATTTATCAGGAATTTTCAATGAAATATAATGCATTGTGAAATTAGTTTTAGAATAAATTTTTACTCTGATGTTGTTTCACATTTTAGTTGTTAATTTGCTTCATTTTTATTATTAGATTAGTTGGTCTTAATGTATTTGAAGGCATACTGATTTACTAAATTAATTATATCCCACATATAGCCTGCAATATTTCTTTCATTAGATTTATACTTTATAAAATACATATTGGCATTTTGACAGAATTGCATGAAAACTTTTTGAGAAGAGTGTGTTGAGAAAATAGCCTAGAAATAAAATTGCAATTTCAATCATTATTCTTAGAGTAGATTGTACAAGAGAGCTAAATTTATAACCAGTTAAATGCCATATTTGTTATGACAAATACATATATGATCCTAATACTTATTAGTCAGGGGGAGAAAGCAGCTCCCAGACTTTGAGTCTTGCTTTATGTGCATGTCTTCTCATGTATCTGTTAACCTTGAAGCAACTTATGCCTTCCTCTTTGGGTCTTTAACAACATATACACTTCGTCCTCAAATTCAGAATATCTTGATAATATATACTGAAGATATTATATACTGAAGATATAGTATATACTTGTGTTATATACTGAATTAGTTGAAGAAAGAAAGAGAAATAGAGTCTAAAATGCCTAAGCATTTATTAGAATTCTATTGTGCATTCTCTGGTACAGAAGTTATTGCAATTATTGGTCTTTGTACCCTAGGTTATTCTTTATATTGCTTTTTATGCTGACCTTACTCTTCCAAAAGAAGTACATACTTACTCTGGCTTTGTAATAAAAAAATTTGATTTCCTTTTCCATATATCCTTGATTAATATTTGTGGGAAGAATTTTGCATTTTATAAGGCTAACAGCTCTCTTTGGTTACCTTCTGTTTTGGATGTTGAGAATTTGAGTCATTTGACATTATCAGTTGTAATCTTTGCATTTTCATAGATGGCAAATAAATACACAATAACAAAAATGTCATTGTGTTAAAAGTTGTGTGATGATTATGACACTTGAAAATCGACTTCCTTTAAGTTTCTCAAAAAGTACACAATCATTTTAAAGCAAAGCGTTAGGAAGAATTTGTTGTAGTTTTTGCTAACAAATCAATTAAATGTTCTATTCATTCATAGAAAATATATAAGTATGATAGCTTCTATAAATGTTCTGGTTATGAAGATGGACAATATAATTTCAACTTGGTCAATCATAATGCCATTGCAAAAATATGTTTCAACTCCTGAAGGCTTCCAATAGGAGGAAAGAGCAAAGCAGCAGAGATACTGTTTGGTCTTATCCAAAATTTTGAGTCTGAGCTGGTTCTAAATTTTGAGTAAATTCTGAGGTTCTTTGTTTAATCTAGTGTTACAAAAGGGAGAAAACCTGAAAGACTTTAGCACAGTCAAAAACCTTGATACTGGGAATTAGTATAAAAATAATGATTTAGCCTCTGGTTAATATCCCAGGAGTTTTATTGGTGGCTCCTAGGAACAGCCGTGAGTACTTCTAAACACATATTCCCATGGTGAATATCCATGTAAGCCAATCTAAATATTGATTTTATTCAACCTAACAGAGTTGGCCATGCTTAGTAAGATGCCTTTCTGTCTTTTAGCAACTCTCTTTTGGCAATGTGTATAATGCATTTGAAATATATGAGATTTTTCGGTTGAAGAAGAGCTTCCAGTAAAATATAGAATTACTGATTTTTCTGAAGATTTCTTTTTAACATTTGTGGTTTTTCAGTAAAGTGAACTATTGTATGCATTTGAAAGCATAATGAATACATGAAGCATACAAAATACCTTCAGAAAGCTATCAAAATCTATTTATGTGTTTTATTCCTTATGTCAGCCACCACTGAAAAATGGTCTTTAGTCCACAATATCCATTGCTTCAATGAAAACAATCTTAAGTTTTAATAAGCAACTATTAAAGTTGTTAGATAATTTCCTATTATTAACATGATAGTGAGTGTTGCTCATTGATTCTATATGAGACAGAATTATACTAATACAACTTTACATATATGCAATAGAAGTGCAAGAATACTAGGTGGCTAAAAAGACTGAAAGTGGCGAGATGCAGCTTCTTTAGAGGGACTATCAGTAGACAAAAAGCACTACGAAGGTGAATATTCTTTCCATTCTTAATGAAAATGTGTTTCCTAGATCCACATTTAAAAATTCAATGGGCAAATAGCTTCTATAAATTTAAGTATCTTAAATAATTTAGCAGTAATTACTAGGAAAACCCGAAAACCAGCAATTTATTGTTTCTTACTAAGTCAGGGGTAGGGAAATCTTCTTAAGCTGCATAATTGTAGCCCATTATTATATCTCAGATATCCTCTGATTCAATTTTGACCTTGGTTCTTATTTTGGGAAGAAAACGAATGAATGTGGTAATTCAGGGATGACATAAGAGAAAGGGACATTCAAAAGATATTTTGTATAAAGCAGTCATGACTGTATTAGATAGTAGAGGGATACACAGAAAGAAGTAATGCCATTCTTGTCAGCTCTGCAGAAATATCTTCATAAGCATAAGAGAGAAGATAAAATATGAACTTTGGGAATTAGCTCATTAAAAAGATGCAGTGTTGGATTTTTTTTATAATGAAGACTTCAACCCATTGCAATCATGCTCTAGTTTTCTTTTTGACTTAGCTTACAAAACATAACAGTAAATTTTTCCAGATTAAGACAGACCTTGTTTCTCCTGGAGCTAAACTTGAATAGTAGCAGCTTAAAGGGGTTGATGGTTACCGGACACATGTGCAAAGAAAGAAATTTTACATCCAAATACAAGTGAATTCAAATACAAGCCAACCTTAGGTTTTCCATTCTTTTGAGAACTGATACATAAAACACTATAGATTCTCATTCATTTTATTTACACATTAACATGATGAAAGCAAATGGAACATTCTAAAAGGACATGTTTTCATAGTCACCCAGTTAGATTGCTTGTGTCAGAAATAGAAAATGCAAGATTAGAAACTATTTTATAGCCAAGGAGTACTAATCTTGATCAATCAAAATATATAGAGATTGAAATCAGTTTCTTTTATTTCTGCTACTAAGAAATATGTGTATGATTTTTATAATAAGTCTGTCATTTGTCTTAAGTGCTGGCCATCTCTCTTGGATTGCTAAGAGCAGTATGGGGAAATTTTCCTGTCAAAGCATACACTGTGGTAGGATAGGATTGGAAGACTATTAGTAATGTCATGGGCAATGATTAAAAAAGCTCTAGTTTTAATACCTTCTGGCTTTATTGAAGGAACTACCAAAGTGACATAGTGTTTTAACCCACAGGCAGATTTATTAAGGTAGAAGTCTCTCTTGCTTTGTATTTAATTAGCTGAATCTGTGGAGAAAACCTGGTAGCAGGGAAATCTCTCACTCTGACACCAAACGTTGAGCAATGAACAATACTTCAAGCTACTAAAAGAGAGGCAAGGAAATTCTAATAAATTAACCACTAAGAACAAAATATGGCTATCAAGCCATATTTTTACAACAAAAATCTGTTCTTATATCTTTATTTTCTATTTTGAAAGCTGCTATCTTGCCTATTTTTCTTGGGGCATAAAATAAAAAGAGGAAATAAATTGTGGTGTGTAATGTTGAAGGAATTAATATCTATATTAATAATCTATATTAAAACATAAAATTTTTATATGGAAAATTTAATACGGATAACCTATTTATAATTTGTTTTTTGCCAAACTAATATCAAAACAATACACTATACCTGAATACACTTATTACAAAACCTGATTAAGAAATTAGAAAAGTGATGATATTAGTCACCTTTTTCTGTATTAGATTATCAGACAATTGATTAAATAGAACTCCATGTAATGAACAGTTCAGCAAAACCTCATACTTGGGGAAGAAAAATAAAGGGCCCAACAGAAATTTATTTTCCAATAAAGAAAGTGATTTCACAGTGTTCTAAATCTGTTCAAAACACTTCACAGAATGAAGTTGAATCTCCGGCAATTCTTTGTCAGAGCAGGAGGGGCGCACAGGTTGATTTTGACTACTTAGAGGCATATCTTTGGCACTCTAAATTTTAGTGCCACTTCAAGATGCTGAATACTGACATGAAGGAGGGGTGAGTTTACTAGAACATTGTCCCTCTTCCCAATGTGGCCACACTGAGTAAATCTCCTTTTTCTGCTTGTTCAGCGTTAATTTGCTTTGTTAATTGGATTACTGAAGATTGATTAGCTAAATCTGATGTATGGAACAGGCTGTTAACTGCAAATTTTATAACAAGATTAGGAAAATAGCATATTGTCACATTCCAATCAATGTAAGTTGACTATTCAATTTTATTATATAGCAGATCAGGCTGTCTTTTCCTTTCAGTTTTATGATCTTTTCTTGAGATACTTCTATACTCTTCTCAGCCTTGTCAAAGGCGTTCAATACCTCTTGAATCCCTCTAAAATATTCAAGTGGGTGACTATTAACCCTATTTTGAAACTTTTGAAAACATCAGGATTTTGTTTTTATTGTTAAAATTCTCTTTGGTTTAAGACATATAACTGTTCTTGTGAAAATCCTGGTCCTTTTTCTGTACAAGATCATTGGGGGAAATTTTGATTATAGTACAGATTTCATAAAAGTGTATGGAATTTTGTTTGATGAGTGGAAAAATTTACATCAACAAACCACATAATAAAAGCATGTTGTTCCAAAGGGAAGAAGAGAGAAGGATTGTATTCCCTTCATTTCTTATGACTGCTCATCAATCTTTCTTATTTCCTGAAGAAAAAAACTGCTTGTGCTGATTTTCCACACAGATGTGGCTTTTCCACATTCAAGGCCCCAGCAGAGCTGCTGATCATACCTGACCCTGCTGACTATGATACAATAATGGTGGTCTCAGCTCCTGCACTTTCCTCTGAGAGTAACTCCAGATGCCATCTGCACCCTTGAGGCTCATCAACTGATGGCTTGAATGAAAAACAGATTCAAACTAACTGAGTCATTTACCTATAAAAGTGAGCAGTGACACGATTCATTGTATTATTGTTAGAACTTTCAGTTAGAAGACACCATGTTGTTAAGCCACATTGAGAGCAATGTTACTTGCTGTCTAACTAATGTATGCTCAACTTTGGTATCCTAACATAGTCCTCTTGATCTACACAGTGCTATTATTTTCCCCTCTAAAGTTTTTATATTCCTACACCTTTTAGCACCAGAATGTGTGTGTGTGTATATATATATATATATATATATATATATATATATATATATATATGTGTGTGTGTGTGTGTGTGTGTGTGTGTGTGTATATATATGTGTACACACACATATATATATATATATGATGACTTATAACATTTGGTTAGGACTTTGTCCATCTTTATACTTCCTCTCTTGCCGTGGATGATTAAAAGGATTCCAAATTTGGGACCGAAATACTATATTGTTACACTCAACTGTTGAAGAATTAAACTAAAGTAACAACAACTAAACATTTAATTTCATTGTACTTCCTACTTTGGAAACGTAAATCCAGTTTACAAAATTATATATTAGAAGGAAACAATAAAATAAAGGAAAGAAAAGAACAGCAATATTGAAAGGTTAGTGGAAAGAGATAAAATGGGAAGATTTTGACTCACAACAAAACTAAGTTTTAAGGTTTACTTTCCTTTCAATTTGTGTGTCGGGGGTAGCACCCTTGACAGTCAAATGTTTGCCTCCCTGTAGAGTTGGAGTAACAGACCATTGTGCACTGACATGGTCGCTAGTCTGGAAAAGCAGTATGACACCTTAACTTCTAAACCATCTTCCAATCTCTTGCTGTCTTTTGTTCTCTTTTTTTTTTTGTTTTTATTTTTGTTTGTTTGTTTGTTTTAGATCTGAGGGGAGAGATTTGGTGGAAAACATTCCATTTCGGGCTGGGCGGAGTGTTTCAAGTTTTCTCACCCTGTGTGTAATTCTTAGCTGTTAGTATTTGTTCCAATCTGCAGGAGGAGGGAATTACATTGATGAAACAAAATATCATTAAGAATCATCTTATCACTGCATTTTTTTTCATTGAGACCATTTATGACTTGGCCTTACCATAGTTTCTTGAGGTATCTAGTCTTAGGTCCTTGATCACCTAAGAAGTATTGGGAATTACTTCTATCTCATGGAGTGGATAATAAATCAAATCAGCTATTGGTTGGTTACTCTCACAAATGTTGTGCCACCATTGCATTAGCCTATCTTGCAGGTAGCTCACTAGTGTAGATGAAGGATTTGAGACTGCTTTGTATTTGTATTTAACTTTTGATAGCACTATGGATACCTCTCTTTATGCATCAATGGAAATAGAATATAGCTGTGAAGGCTCTATGAAGGCATCAATTACACATCATCATGTTCAATGATTTGTGTAGGTGTTGAGTTCAGCAGTGAAAACTTACTGTCAGTTTGCAGAGAGCAACCTATTGTCTTATTGACAGTGAGGGCTGTATGGGGATTCTCCTAGGCACCCTTCGACCAACAACACAATTAGATGTAACCCAACCCTGTATTGTAACCTTCCTTTGGTGGCAAGAGGTAGATAGTTGTGACTCTGTTTTTCCAAATTTTGGTGATTTTATTTATAAAATCTTCATATACGTATATATTTTATGATTTCACCTGCATTGTTTCCTTAGAACCCATAAACTACCCTCAATTTTAGCACTCTCCCCCTACACCCACTTCTACAATCACCTCTATAATAACTCTGGATTGTGTTTTGGCTGGAATAAAAAGACTAAGTGTGTTTTGTTTGTTTGTTTTAACAATGCCTAGATTCTTCACTATTTGTAACAAACACCATATAGCTACATTTCAAGTCTTATTTGTTTCAGTCCTTTTAATTATATTGTTGTCTTAAATTTTCAGTTGAAAATTATTTTGACTAGTTGTGATATTTACTGTCTATATAGACTTTACCACATTAATTCAGAAAAAAAATGTTGTTATAAATAGGCACAAGTTGATTTATGTCAGTATCTGGGAGGAGTCATACCAGGCAGCATTCCATAGCTTTCCCATACAGCACAGATTATTGATCTTCAGAATCTAGCAATAAGAAACAATTGATTTGAATATTCAGAAAAAAATGGAGATTAATTATTATTTTATATTTTGTATTTATATATTTATATAGTATTTTTGTATTTTATATAAATATATTTGTATTTATATATTTGACAGATTTACATTTGTGCCTTTATTTATATAATATAAAATTGCACACTGTCTATTCCTTACATTCACTAAATAGACTTTTTCTTCTATTACTAACAAATATGTTTGGATTTCCTTTTTCCCCTGATTTATTATTGCACTTTCAGCCATTATTGAAAGTCTGCATGAGTGTAATGATTTTGAAATATATTAAGAATATTTCGCTATCAAAATGATTAACTTATACTTCCTTCTAAAAATTTGAGTGAATTATCTAAACAATGCATTTTTATCTTATGTAACACTTTCATTATGAGAGATTAAATTCTTCATGTATTTATATGTGCCAATTTTTTGATTGAAAATACACCTAAAAGATTCTCAGAGTAGAGAAAATGTTTATACTGATGAATACTGACATACAGTTTTAATATAAATGACCTTCATGCAGAAGAATTATAAGAAACTATTTAATACATTCAGAACTTTCTGCATTCTTTGAAGAAACAAGAATTTTCTCTGCCCTAGTTTTTATGCTAGACCAATAGATACAAAGAAAAAAAAAAAAACGTAGTCCTTGTCCTTGAAATGTTCAAGTTTAGGAGGCAGGTGAAAAACTAAAAGAAAACTTTAACACAAAGTATTAAAAGTGCCAAAAATATGGTTTTTTCATTACAAAACACAGTGTCTTCATGCTAAGTATTTGCTTATGTAAATATTTTAGAGAACAGCATACTAATACTAACCGGATACATTTCTTTCAATGGCATAAGTAAAAACCTTGATTAGGATATTAGTTACTAAATTAGTTTTATCAATTTCAATATTATTCAAAACAATATCTTAAAAACATTGAAGATTTACTACATGTCTTGTGATTTATTTAAAAATGTGTGATTTTCTTTTTTTCTTATCTATAATGATAATTTTATTTTATTGTTTTTATTTAGTGAAATAAAACTATATCATATTTAAATTTACATTGGTTTCATCTTTCTTTTCCTCCTTCAAGTCGTCCAATATACTCATCTTTGAGCCCTTTCAAATTCATGTCCTTATATTTCATAAATGTTCATTCATATAATCAAAGATATAAAAATAAGAATAAATAAAATGCTTTTTAAAACTTCTTTGTTTTTACAAGGAAAGGGGGCCCTTTGTTTGTCCCAGCTGCCCATCTAGCTTATACCAAAAATACCACTCAGAAATTGTATTAATTATATCACTGCCTGGCCCGTTAGCTCTAGCCTCCTATTGGCTAACTCTCACATCTTGATTTAACCCATTTCTATTAATCTGTATATAACTACGAGGGTGTGGCTTACCAGGAAAGATTCAGCATGTCTATTTTGGCAGCTCCATGGTGGTTCTCTGACTCTGCTTTCTTTCTCCCAAAATTCAGTTCTGTCTCTTCTGCCTACCTATGTTCTGCCCTATAAGGCCCAAAGATGTTTCTTTATTCATTGAACCAATGAAAGCAACACATGGACAGAAGAACCTCCTACACCACCTTGTTATAAAATATTCATAGTAAATAAAATTAATATTGATGTGATATGACGAACCTTATAGTCAATACTTTTTATTAAAACTAATATCTGTTTATGAAAGCAAGTGTCTTATTTTGTAGCTGAGATTGATTTCAGAGCCATGACAGTTGCTTCTTTACTCCTGAGATTACAGGCCTGAGTTACCAGCCTTAGATTTTTTAATATTTTAGTCTAAATATATACATGATATAAACAACTTAATATATATATATATATATATATATATATATATATATATATATATATTTCTCTGTGTGTGTTGGTTTATGTATGTATGTATGCTTTTAGGCAGGATATAGCTTGTTAATTTTCTATAGTGCTGGTAGGAGTGAAGCTTATGACATTACAGAGAAACAATATCTCCCAGTACACTTCTTGATTCTATTGCTCTTTCTGAACAGGGGAAAGAATAGACATGGAAAAATCAACTGGGAAAGCCTACTGGTCCTCACGCATACACAATGAAGTAAGTTAATTAAGGGATGCTGAGAGAAGAAGAAATATTAGATTATTATTTTTTAATTAGTACAATTTGTTATTTAATACCCAAAGGTCATCCCTGAAAGCATATATACAAGTAATATTATAGAGAATGATTAGATTATTAGTGGGGATATATATGTATTTGCATATGTACCTCATATATGTATGTAACAATAATTAATGAGAAATGAGACTATGATTTGAAAGAGCACACCAAGAATTATATGGGAGTGTTTGGAGGGAGTAATGTTAAAAGGGAAAAGATTAGGTTATAGTATAATCTCAAAAAATAAGAAAACATTTAATTTCAAAAAGTCCAAACATATATGATACTTGACAGGGCCCATAAGAATGAGTCCATTCTATCTTGAATAAAGGTCAGAGACTTGAAACTTACTTCTCTTCCTTCAAGGTTATTGTTAAGAGTTCAAATAACAGATCAGATATTTCTTCTCTCTCAAGGTTATTGGCAACAGATGTAGCTAATATCTAGACCTTGTATTTTAGATATTAAATAAGTAGATATGTTTCTACCTAAGACAAAAATCTAAGGATCCAATGTAGTCTCTATTCGCTTAGGGAGATAACTATGAATTCCACTCAGGGAGTGGTTTGCTTACAGAATGATTTAGTCTAAAATGTGAGCATTATATTTCTTGTTCTGGAAATAGAATGTTTAACTAATAATGTAGCCCACAATCATTCAACTGGGTTGTTCTTTTCCTTGTATCATGTTAATGCAATTTTTATCTTACTTCTACCTTTCGGGGTCAGGGTATATAAAGCAAATGGAAATTTAACACTGGTGATTTCAGTATTCACTGGAACTCCCTCCTGATACCATTCTATGTTTCTGTTTTGTTATTTTAACTCATGTCTTTGTTCTCTTTACTTACTTTTACTTATTTTTCTAATTCCCATGCCTTTAACCTAGCAATTGGTATCCTTGTCAAAGCTGGTCTCCAACAAATACTGTAAAGCAACATGATACAATATGTAGAAATTGGATTGAACTGTATTATTAATTTTATAGAATCACGTTCTTAAGCAAATTTATCAATAAGTAGATTTTATCTTCCTTTTTCTATTTAAGAAATTTGTTGCTGATGGTCTCTGTCATGGAAAAATGTACAATGTTTTCAAGTTTATATACTTTGTACACCGAAAGACATTATGAAAGTGATGCTAGAAACAGGATTTCTGGAATCAAGGGTAGCAGGTTTAAAGTTATCTGCTAATGAAAGTTTGTCCATATGAAAACATCTGTAAGATCAAGAAAAACTGTATTGTGCTCAGAGTTAAATTTTCAAATATTCTGGAATATAATAGATGTTTATATTTCCAAATGAATTGATAAAACTCAGCACTCTATGATCAGGTCTCTGTTTTTAGCTCATAATAAAAGCTACTTTAATGTGAAACTAATGTATAAACTATTCAATATTTCAAAGGTATAAACAAACTTCCATTTATTAGTTATTAACATCAATTACAATTGAACAAAACCTATCACAGTAAAAAAAAAATAAATTTTAGTGTAAAGAATCAGTACCAACTGAAAAGCAGCAAGTTTTCTGACATGAGAATAGTCCAATTATTAATGAATATTCAAATATATAAAGCTTTTAGATCCATTATCATAGATATGTGAATCTATAAATAGGTTCTTGTTTGAGACTTCTGTAAGGAATTTTTATATTTTCTCATAGTTTTCCTCAGAGAATAAGATAATTTGAGAAAAATTTTGAGTTATATTATAATTTTATATAGAACCCTCACATATAAGAGTAGGGAATTGAGTACCCTATGTCTAAGACAATTGACAGAATAGTAAATTTAATTCTTGAAAATCTTTTAGTTTTCATCATTCATTTTACATAATTTAGATAATTTACATATATCACCATTATATTTCTGCTATCTTAAAACAATAACAGTATTGCAATATACTGTCCATTCAATTTCCAGCAACTTGGGAAGGTTGGCAATTTTCATACAACTTCGGAAGTTTCGTGTTACCAATGAAAAGAAATGATCTTCTCTATCTTTTCTATTTAAAAGAGTTCTACAGAGAGAGAGAAAATGCATTTCTATAGCTGCATTTGTCAACAACGATAAATGCCTCTGAGGGAAATAACTTAAGGGTAACAATGTTTCTAAATGTGGAAACATCCACTTAATTGTATTTCCTATTATTTCATCAATAAATTTTACTGAATGTGTAAAAGATATCTGAAATAACTGTGTAAAACAGTGAAGTGTCTTAATAATGTAATGCCTTGTGTTAATATGTATACAATATTTCTGCAAGTTGCATGGATGGTCTCTTTTCATGTGTTACTAGTGTGAAAAATAAATTTATGCAAACAATAGACTCAGTAAATTGGTATGACAAACTTTTGACACAAAATGGACACAGAAATTCAGTCCTGTTTTCTAAATACAATTGATATGGTCTCCGTAAGTGACTAAGAAACTTATAATTTTATTTTCGAAACAAAATAATTTTAAAAAAGCAATAGTAGTAGGAGGTCTTGTAAGAAAAAACCGAGCAATAAAAAAAATGTGGGAGGTCTTCTAAATCTAAATGTCATTATCAAAGAATATTAATAACTATGGTTTTTTTTTACTCATGCTTTGATCAATGAGGCTAAACAATAATAATTTTAGAGAATTCAAGTAGAACACAATGAAATAACACTTATTTTTAGCACTGTTTTTCAGTGTTAATGTAACTAGTAAATAATATCATTATTGAAGTTCCAAAAACTTAAAGCTATTAATGTGGTTAGTATGATAAGGAGGATTATTTTGAAGTTTTATTTAGGGATGAACACTGAAAAATTATTTATTCTCAACATTTTGACAAGGTAAGACTTCAAGCAATAACTGCCAAAAGAAGATTTTCTAAGAAAGCCTGGGAAGAGCACTAAAATACTAGTATAAATGGATATATTTGGACGGCAATCTGATTAAACAGAATGTCGGTTTAGCAGTGTCAAAACAAATAAATGAATAGTAGTAGTATGTTGGCACACAGGCCTATGATATCCCCAGCTATGTTCATTTGACCAAGATTACAGTTTAAAACACAACTTCTTTCATACTTGATAGACTGAAATTCACCCAGAAAGTGGTTGGTTACCTCCATAAGAAGGATAGACAACTGATATGTGAGATGATCTTATCTTAGAAGTCATGCTGGTAGTGTACAATGTTAATAATTAGCTATAGCAATGTCAAGTTTTCTGTTACAGCACCCTAAATAGTACATTCTAATATTAGAGGAGCATCTACTATGATTATTCTGCTAAATGGGCCTATTGTTAAATTTATTCCTAATGCCATCATCTCTCATCCACCATCAGAGAAGCTTCTTTTAGTGCTAGATGTCAGTACGATTGCACCCAACAATTTGACGTGTAGGAAATAAGACTATAGAGTTCACAGGCCAAAGTAAGAAATGCGCTCTTGCCTGTTGTGAACACGATGGTAGATACAGGCACTTAGTATAACTAATGCTATAGTGTATTATATTGAGAGTAACCACACAAGGTTCATACTCTAGCTTTCCAATGTATCCTAAGCTTATCTCTCTTAGGCTGCTCAACTGGGCAATATATCTTAGCTGAAACACTAGTACATCTCTAAAAGATATCTCTGATTTGAGGGTCAGGATCCTGGACAAGATTCTCTAGTCACAGGGCAAATCAAGATAGAATCTAGCCATATGTGTGGAGCAAATCATTGATTTTGGTTTCTGCTTAAATATTGTTGTGCAGTGAGCATCATAGGGTCGAGGACTGTGTCTGGCTATCTTTGTGAGGCACTAAGTTTTGGTTATCATATGCAGCCTTGGGTGTAGTGGGAATCCTGACTAAGCTATTTTCACTTGTCTAAAAGACATTTAAATTGCTGGGCGGTGGTGGCGCATGCCTTTAATCCCAGCACTCTGGAGGCAGAGGCAGGCAGATCTCTGTGAGTTCGAGGCCAGCCTGGTCTACAAGAGCTAGTTCCAGAACAGGAACCAAAAGCTACAGAAAAACCCTGTCTTAAAAATTAAAAAAATAAATAAATAAAAAAGACATTTAACATTATAGTCATTACATTTCACTTTTCCAAAGTTTAAGAATATTTGTAGAAGAAGGAGTAGAAAGATGATGAGAAACAAAGACAGTAAGCTACTACAAGGAAGCTGAGTTTTCCAGATAATGTAGGGCATTTACACAAATAACAGAAGATATATAACATAATGTACTAGACTTACAAAAACTCTAGTAAAAAAAAAAAACACCACAGCATCTACAAGAGAGATGGATAAAAATTTCAAGACTTAAATAAAGAGCTACTAGCAATTGATAGATGATGAGACGAGCATGTTTTTTTTAAGGATGTGACTTCTTCAAGATTGATTATATTGTTGACCAAACATCTAAGAGTATCAGAGCAACATTCCTTGTACACAACTGAAATTTGAAAAAAGCAAAACACAAAGTTAAATTGATAGTGAAGGATGTATAATTGATCTAGAAAGTGATGGGTACAGGGTGAGCATGATCGAAAGATGTTTAACAAAATTCTCAAAGAATTAAAATAAATTTTTTAAAGATGAAATCATGTAAGGGAAAAGCAAACTTTTCAGTCAAGGAATAAAAGGGTTTAGGAGGAATAGAGTATCAAGTGAATATATGATGTCGGATTTCCCTCTGTATATTTGAATACCATTGATAAATAAAGGAACTGCTTTGGGCTTATTCAGAGATATAGGGCTTCAGAGCTAGGTGGGGAAAACTAACTAAATGCTGGAAAAAAGGAGGTGGAGTCTGAGAGAAGCTATGTAACACAGCGAGAGCTGGACACTGGAACTTTAGCCAGTAAGCCACAGTCATATGGCGATACACAAATTAACAGAAATGGGTTAAATTAACATGTAAGAGTTAGCCAATAAGAAGTTAGAGCTTATGGGACAAATAGTGATTTAAATAATATTGTATCTGTGTGAATATTTTGGTTCTGTGTTGCCGGGATAAACAAGCAGCCACTTACAACAAATATAATCAAATGGATTGAACACATATGTGAAATTCTTAAAGAATCAATGATATATATGAAAAATGAAAAGGTCCATTTAGCAAGCATCTATAATTTCCTAGGTTATAAAAGAGGTTTAAAAACCATGTAGTGCATTAAGAAGTAAGGTGTATGTAGTGACAGAGGAATGTCAGCTAGCTGATATGAATTCTCGTCACATGATCTTTGACTTTGATATTGATTCTGAATCAGAGGTGAAGGACTTGTTCAGAGGTGTTGGTGACTATCTGAAACATCTGAGTCAGGCTTAATCTGTAAGAACTCAACCAGGAAAAACTTCCCAGCATGTAAGAGAACTTGGAATTTCTCATTATCCAGCATACTATTCATTTGATTTTGCTGAAGAAAAACTCAAGCGCCTTGCATAAGTTAAATACCTCTCTATCATTTATGTAAATCATTCAAGTCTTATATAAAAGGTATTTTGAAAGTCAATAAATAAATAGATATGATATATTTTATTTATGTTTACACTAATATGAAGCAAATAAATAATGATTTAAGTACCATCGTTCAACTTAATTTTTAAAAAATATACGTGTTTTGTGTGAAAAATACCCATATCACATATGGCCAATTGAAATAAAATAACTAGGATAAAATCATTTTTAAAAATTCAGAAGAAATAAAAATTATTGTCCTAGTAGTGTACTAACAGGAGTAGTCGAAATTTATTAAAGCATTCTCCAGTCTCTTCTTTCCTCTGGTTGAAAAGATTGCATAGCACTAGTCAGAACCACAGGCATAGGCATAGCTTGATGATACTTGCTTGAAATTAACTTAAAAGGGAATATAGATTTATGAACAAACCTCACATTTGAAAAGATCAGAAGAGACAAGATCAGTAGGAGTTGTAGGTGAGATTGTTCACTTAGGAGTCTAGCATCTCATTGGTGAGACTTCAGAAAGCTAAGCTTCTTGAAAACATGAAGAGTTTTCAGCACTACAAGCTTTGTCAGGCACAACACTTGGAACTGATGGATTCCTGCTGGAAAGGATTCTGCTTTGTAGTATACAGAATGTTTTTCCATTAAAAGATAATTACATGCTCCCACATAACTTCTTCTAAGAGAAAAATCCAAATAAAAATAGCCAGAAGAAACATTGAATTAAGGAATTCACTTTGAAAGTATGTACATGCTGAATCTCTAATATGTTACTTTTACTTCATGTAATTCTTACAGAAATGTAAACTATTTTTTATCACTAAAATACTTGAACAAAACAAGCCAATATTGTTAATGCTGAACTAAAAAAATTTGTAATAATATTCAAATCTATATACAAACTCTTTATTGAAAACATTATTCTCAAAGCTACAAAATTAAAGCAAGTTATTATTATTGTTATGTTATCTATCTTAAACAAAACACATATTTAGTAGCTTTACCTTTATTTTTAATGAGTTTCAAATACTGCTTAAAAAGTAATCCTTAACCATAAATTTCACCAGAGAGAGTAAAACATGGGGATTGGAAAATGACATTAACATTGATGGTAATCAGTAATAATCATAACTATTCTTCACACTCTTTTCTATTGGAGACAATGCAAGAGTATTTTGTCTATTAGTATAGTATAGGTTTCAATACCTGGTTCCATAATTTTCATTTTTTACCTGAGGAAAGGAAAGTCCAATATACATTCTCTTTGTTTTTCCTCTCTGTGAAATTATTCAATACTTGCCTCATGGTTTAGAAATCTTGTTAAGAGTCATCAAATAGTTAACTAAATATCACTCATATAGTTTACGCTTAATATAAGTAAATCTTAAAGTTCATATGTGTTTCAGTTGGTAAAATGTTTGCCATGCAAGCCTGGTAGCCTTAGTTAGGGTTCAAATGACCCATATGCAATAACAGCTGGGCATAGCCCTATGCACCTTATGTTCCATTGCTTGTAAAGTAGCAAGTAAAACTCCTGTTTGCCTCTACAAACACATGTACCTGCACACACACGTTTATCACATATACACACACAAAGTCCAGCTTTTAGTATTATTGTTATTCATTTCATTTTTATCTATTATATTGTAGTATTGTTTGGCTCTATTCCAATAAAAACTGATGCTCCAGTACTTAAATTATTGCCTTTTATCAAAAATATTTCTAAATTGTAATTGTATAAATGGAAGTGTATGAAAATTTTGTGAAATTACTTTGGAATGGAATATACTAACTTTATGTATAAATGCTTATAAATCCATTATTTTATAACATTATATGAAACTCTAACAGATAAAAGGGGAAATGCTACCTAAATCTGACTCTCTACTGAATCTTTGAGAAAACATTGAGCTTTTTCAGTGTTCTAAATGCTTTTTCTACATCCTAGTATGTACATGTGCAACCATTTCTATACATAATTTTTCATATAGCTGAAGCCTCTGGTGATTTTTGAGGGTAGAACACAGTGCAATGAGAGTGATATTATCTTGATACATCCTTAGCAATATATATTTCATTCACATAATTGTAATACTTCTAATATCTCTCTGATTCTTAAGGATTCCAAGTTGTTTGGAAAATGATTTTGTCCTAATTTGTAAGAAAGCCATTTTCAGGTTACTTATGTCTCATGTATTATTACATGCTTATATCATGCAGGATAATATTTCGTTTCCTTTAAAAGTAGAAATATTATGATATATGCTTTGTTTCCATTTCTTTATATATACATAGGCCTATGTAAATGGGAGCCATCATACTTTGTTCTAGTTGTACAAAAGCTAATTTCTTCCTTACAAATGTCTTAGTCAGCAATAAAATTTCATAATGAAATTACTTCCGAAGTCCTCAATACATGTATCCAAGATTGCAACACTCTGACAAAATTCCTAGGGAAAAGAAGTTAGGTCTTCAAGGAGTGTCCATAAGTTGGATATTGGCCTGTGTGCTATCTTCTTTAATTTATACTCCTGTCAGAGTGTGAACTGTTTCCTCAGTCACTCATGCCCATCCCCATTTTCACAATGGATGTGCATCATTATACTCCCAGAGTCACAGTGACAAATGACCAAAAATTAGACTCATTTTTGGCTAGCTCTTTTAACTTAAATTAATAGGTTTGTTTTTAATCTTCCTTTTGACTCAGGGCTTTTTATTTTTCTTTCATTTTGTATGTCTTTATTTCACTGCTTCTGATATCTATCTGATTGATGCCTGGCTTCTTGCCCAGTGTGTTTCCTTTGTTGTCCACTCTCTTCTTCTCTCTTCTTTTCTCTAGAGCCTATACTTCTACTACTATTTATTATCTGTGTAGGGCATTTCTGCCTAATCCCTCTCCTGTCTATCTATTGGCCATTCCACTTCTTTTTAGCCCAATCAGGTTCTTTAGTCATAACTGAATAATGCAGCACAGAGAAGTGCAACACATCTTTACACAGTTAAAGAAACACTACACAGATTAAACAATTTAAAATATCTTTACATGGTTAAAATAATCTTCCACAACATGTCATGGTGTTTCTTTTCAGCAATAAAAACCCTAAGATGGGTCCTTAGTATTTTGAGACAGTGTGATACTATGCCTTCTAACAATAACAATAACAAAAGTAGTATTATTTTCTCCTCTAGGGCCTAAGAATTCTCCAGCTTTGTGTTCATCTTTCTGTAGAAGTATTAATTTTCATTTAGAACAACCCTATTTGTAGTAGGAGCAGTGGGGCTGCGTCCCCAGCACCCTGGCCGCCTGCTAGTTTATGCCCCAAAATAACAACAGACAAATTGTATTCTTTTACACACTGCTTGGCCCATTAACTCTAGCCCTTACTGGATAACTCTTGCACCTGGACTAGCCCATTTCTAATAAAGTAATAAACCGAGGTGCGTTTACCAGGAAGATTCTAGCCTACGTCCATCCTGGGCCGGAGCTTGATCACATCTGCCTCAGAGAGCAGAGCTATCGCATCTGCCCGGGAGAAGGGAGCATGGCATCTCTGAGCTCACTTCCTCTTCCTCCCAGCATTCTGTTCTGTTTACTCCACCCACCTATGTTCTAACCAATAAAATGGACCAAGGCAGTTCTTTATTTTTTTTTCCTTCCTCCATCACCTATTTATGTTCATTTAACATATTTCATATGCTCTAATATTATAGTGAAATATTTAGTTACTTTTTTATTTATATATTTTATTATTTTGTGTGTGTGAATTCTCATACCCTATGTGTTATTGGTATCTTATGCTCTGGGACTAGAGTTAAAAATACTTTTGAGTTAAAAATACTTTTGAGTCATCATTTGTGTTCTGTAAAGCAAACCTTGGAACTATGAAAGAGCAAAAAGATTTCTTAATAGCTCTGCTAAATCTCCAGCCCTAAGTATATGATCTTCCCCACAAATTTATATTAATAAATATGCATATAAGGTACAGCTGATTAAATATAATGTACTTTAAACCTATCAACTACTACAGTGAAAATTTCATGAATAAATAAATAGTGCTTTTATATTGGTTTAGAAAAAGCTACTTAAATTACTAATTTGCTATAATTAATTAATTGAACCTATTACATGATAAAATAATAAAATATTATATTTAACAATATTTTTTCCATTTTATCTTAGTATTGTTTAAACTTTATTATAAAGCGTTGGGAATAATAAAATATCACACACTGAATTTAAGCAGATCTAAGGACTCTAGAGTTCAGTGAACTGTGGTGATATATTTCCCATTCAGGAAAGAAACTTTGGCACTCCACATTAGATTTTAGTGATTTTCTTTTTGATAAGAAAAAGAAAATACTACCAACTAATAGTATGTCTGAAATCATGCCTGAATAGGCTAAATATGGTTCATTGTACCCAAACATCTTCAAATTTAGTGGTGCTAGTTGTGGGATCTAGTTTGTTCCATTGTACTAGCAAGAAATATTAAAACATGAAGTAAACTAAGAACACAAACAGCTCTACTTAAAAGTAGATGGTGACCTTTTTTTTTTTTAACCTGAGTAAAAGAAACAATCATGGAAAATTCACAACAAAGACTAATCTCTCCAGAAGTGTATTCATTGGCAGCTACAAAGCAAAAATCCTGCTTTCCCAGGAGGAAAATAATTCACTCAATTAGACTGGCTATATTGTAAGTATTCTGTGTAAAGTAGCTAGGCTTTGTTCCAACTTGTATGGGTAATTTTTTTCCACACCTAGTCCAGAAACAAGTACACCTATTTATTTCAATATGACAGCAATTACTAACCAGAGAATGCCTCTAATGAGACCATTAGTAATAACAATAACAACAAAAAAGGCCACAGTCCATTTTTCCTACCTCGGATTCTTTTACTGCAAGAAATACCCAATCCAAGAACAATTTTGAGCGGAAAAAAAAAAGAAAAAAGAAAGACTTTCAGCAGGTGGGATCACCACCTGTTCCAATCTAATCCCAGAATAAACAATTGCCTCTTTGGAGTTCCCAGTTCTGGGGGAATTCTAGTAACTTTGGATGTCAGCAAACAGGGAACAGCTCTCTTTGAAAGATGTACTTAGCTGAAGAACAAAATCACTCATATAATACAGGAAGGGTTAAAAAGTACAACTCTTTGTAGTGAGCAAAAACTAAAGCCTGAACAGGTGTAAATCTTAATGGTGGTTAATTACTTAGAAGTTCAACAGGAAAAGAATACACAGCAGGTGTGAGGTGTATGTTTTTTGCTGATGAAAGAGCAGGGTAAATATTCAACTTGGCAGCAGTAAAGATAAGTTAATTCCTGTTTTCTCTGTAATGCAGACTTGATTTCAATTAGTGCCAGATGATCATATCGTTTCCTGATTCAACAGAGTTATAGAATGCCCCCTTTCCTAAGTATTCTGCACAGGAATGTGTCATGGGACACAGCTGTGTGCTTATTTTGACTTACAGGAGAGGGAAATCTTATACAGTTAATAAAAAAAAAATCGTGAATCACAAGCATCTAAAAGATTGCCCTGTACATTGTCTTTGAATGAAGAATTACAATTCTGACACAGTCCAGCTGGCCTTGGTGAGCTCCCAATAGATCAGCTCCACTGTCTCAGTGGGTGGGTGCACCCCTTGTGGTCCCAACTTCTTTGCTCATGTTCTTCCTCCTTCTGCTCCTCATTGGGACCTTGGGAGCTCAGTCCAGTGCTCCAGTGTGGGTCTCTGTCTCTATCTCCATCCATCACCAGATGAAGGTTCTATGATGATATGCAAGATAAAGCATGGGACAGGACTGGACTCTCTGAACATGGCGAACAATGAGGGCTGATGAGACGCAAAGGACAATGGCACGGGGTTTTGATCCTGCTTAATGTGCTGGCTTTGTGGGAGCATAGCCAGTTTGGATGTTCACCTTCCTAGATATGAACGGAGGGGGGAGGACCTAGAACTTACCACAGGGCAGAAAACTCTGATGGCTCTTTAGACTGGAGAGGGAGTGGGGGAAGGGGGAGAAGGGTGGGAGGAGGGGGAGGGAAATGGGAGGCTGGGAGGAGGTGGAAACTTGTTAAAATAAAAAATAAAAAAATAAAAAAAAGAAAGGGATAGGCCCGCATGGCTTAGAAAGACTCTAAAAAAAAAAAATGGGAAAAATTCATTCTTTTCTTCTAGGTTAGATAATTTTTAGAATATAGTTTTTGATAATAGTATTTAATAAACCTTCATATCATTAAAAAAAAGAATTACAATTCTGAGTTTTTGAACTATTCTTAGCCACCGGAGTCTATAACTAAGTCAAAGATGATTGATGATAGATTTTATTTTCTACTTCAAAGAAACATCTCTTGACAGCTCTCTGCATTCTTCTATTTAACATAATATCACAGATTTCCAAAGACACATATTATAATTTTTAGGAAGAAAAATAATTCAGAATTAGTGAAATTTAATTATTAAACTCTATTCATTTCTGATTTTTCCTCTTTGACTACATAGACACAGAATTCTGTTAAGAAAAGCATTGTCTTGCTATTTGTAAAGTGTCAGTATATTAATTAAAATTGAAGGATTTTGCCTACTTAAACATGTCTGTCTGTATATGTATATATTTCGTGATTTTCATAAGTTCATATTTTGTATTTATCCATCAGCAACATTACACAGAACATCTTTCTGTTCTTGTTTACAATTAAAATTTGTATATGTGATCACATACACATTATTTTCTTCAAATGAAAAAGAGATAGGTACAACTTTTACTACTTCTAGAAAAAGAAAACAGTAAGAAAAAAATCACAAGAGGCTTTAAAATGAAACATAGATGGATAAAAGTTTGACTTTTCCAATGTATCCTGAAGTTCTAAATAGTCAATTGATCTCAGGAAATTTTGTGAGATAGAATCTGAAGACCCAGAGATAAATTACCTTGAAATGTTATTATATCTTTTAAGAACACTTCATTGATCAATTCTATGTCTATAATAGCATCTTTGATCCTATCATATGTTATTTGTGGATGAACTGAGGGAACTTTTAAGGTGGGAGAGAAGGGATTAAGAATGCTTCTTGTTGTTCCATATTTTCTATGTATGGAATATTGGGAAACAATATTGGGGGAAGGAAATAGAGAGGTAAAATGGGGGAGCATAACATGAGGTAGCAGGATGGTTGAGTTGGTTGAGTGGCAGTTAGGGAGAGAAATGAAAGATATATCTTGATAGCTGGAGCTATTTTAGGGTTAGGAAGAAATCTGGTGCTAGGGAAACTCCCAGGAATCCACAAGGATGACCCCAGCTCCCAGCTATGACTCCTAACGATAGCAGAGAGGGTTCCTGAACTGGCCTTCCATTGTTAGCAGATAGATGATCGCCCTAATTGTCATCATCGAACCTTTATCCAGTAACTGATGGAGGCAGATACAAAGATCCTCAGCTGAGCACTGGACCAGGATTCTGGAGTCCAGTCAAATAAAGTGAGGAGGTACTTTATGAGCAAAAGAGTCAATATTAAAATGGCGAAACTCACAGAAATACCTGACCTGAGCTGGTAGCTCACTGACTCTGGACTGATAGCGGGAGACCAGCATAAGACTGAAATGGGTCCTCTGCATATGGGGGACGGAGGAGCTTTGTCAGTCTGTGAGGTCACTGACAGTGGGTCCAGAATTTATCCCTCTTGTATAGACTGGCCTTTTAGAGTCCATTCCTTGTGGAGGGATACCGTGCTTAGCTTAGATTCATTGGGGAGACTTGATCAAGTCTCAACTTGGTATGTCAGACCAAGGGACTCCCTTAGAACACCAACCCTTTTCTGGGGTATGGGTGGGGGGATGAGATGGAAAGAAGGTGGGAGGGAAAGGGTGGAGGATGACTCTTCAAAAATATTGACTATCCTTGTTGCTTTATTTCATTTACTATTAAAGTACCCCCTTCCATGCTAGGAAATTTTTAGAATGATTTAGAGGTTTTAATTTATATTACAAATACCAAGAATAACAATAGAATTTTATTGTACTTTTTAAACAATGATTGTCATTTCTTTTGAAATGAATACTGGTGAGGCTTTTTCTGCCAGAAATCAGACTTATTATTATATTGTAATATCTTCATTTAGCTTCTTCCTTTATTTTTGACAAGACTGAGGAATGCATTTATTTTTTACATTGAATCACACCTGAAGAAAAAGTATTTTGAATGAATTGTCCATAAAATGCATCCATTTCTTATAAGAATTGTTGTAAAATTAGGGAACTTTTGAAATTATTCAGATTAAATTTTTAGTAAGGTGATGTTTATTCCTTAATCCAATCATTTGGTAATGTCTACTACTTAATTCATATTCAAAATGTGCCACTAGAAATAATGATAAATATTGTTGTAATTAATCATGAAATTTTAAATTTTATTTTAATTAGAACAATTAAAACCAGGAGAATAAAAAAGGTTATTTACCAACATTAAATAAAAATTGAAATAAAATTAGAGGTTATAATATAATTACATTATTTCCCTCTTTTCTTCCTCACCTTCATCTATATAACACCACTTATTATGTTTCAAAATAATAACCTCTTTTTACTGGTTATTATTATGTGCATTTGTGTCTATATGTATATGTACATGTATATATTTATGTATATTGTTCATATACATAATAAATACTCTTAAATACATAAATATAACCTGTCAGTCTGTATAAATTTGCTATTATATATGTACTTATATAATAATAAAGTAAAAACATTATTTATAATAAATCTGAATAAAATGTCAATTCAACAACATAGTTGTTATTTTCAAAATTCTTTTCAACCCTAATTACTCATCTAAGTCTTACTTGGGGAGTACTACTTAGAGATTGATATGTATTAACAGGTAACAGTGTTTACATGTAAGCAGAAAGTGTTTGTAAAATTATGGAGGCAAATATAATTATACATTGAGATTAAGTGTAAGAAATTATCTCAATAGATATAATTGTGATCTCTAAACTATTTGTAAAGATTTTCAAAGATGTTCATTGTTTTATTCACTTACTTTCTTTTATATATTTTCTTTTTGGAGATGTGTGTCCTCGAAACATATGGCTAATGGCTTGCTATCTCATTTTGTACATATCGTCTGATGTGGGAGTGTCATATATCAATCTGTTGATTTCATTGGTTAAGTAATAAACAAACTGCTTGGCCTCATAGCTTAAAACATAGGTGGGTGGAGTAAACAGAACAGAATGCTGGGAGGAAGAGGAAGTGAGCTCAGACTCAACAGCTCTGCTCTCTGGAGCAGAGAGGCCATGCTCTGCTCTCCTGGGCAGACAGATGCAATTCAGCTCCTACCCAGGAGGGACTTAGGCTAGAATCTTCCCGGTAAGCACACCTTGGGGTGCTACTCAGATGATTAGAAATGGGCTAAATTAATATGTGAGAATTAGCCTAGAAGAGGCTAGATAGAAATGGGCCAAGCAGTGATTAAAAGAATACAGTGTCCGTGTTGTTATTTTGGAGCATAAGCTAGCCAGACGGAATGGGTGCTGGGGACGCAGCCTCGCCGCTCCTATTACAACAATCCTCCTTCCTCTACATCTGCCTCATGACTCCCTGATTCTGCCCCACTTTTTCCCAATGTTTTTAGTCTGGTTTTCTCATCTCACTTTTTCCTGTCCATTAGTTGGCCAGTGAGCTTCTTTATTAAACCAATTACAACAATATATACTCACACAATGTAAAGGAATATTCCATGCTTTCCCCTTTTTATTTAACTAAAAAAGGTTTTAACTTTAATATAGTAAAATTGTCTATAACAAAACAATTATTAAGAATTAAAGTTACAATATCCAATTCATTTGTATTTGGCAGTTTTAGGGTAAATACTATTTATCTAGTCTTTGTGAGTCTAACATTTTATATCTAATTAATATTTTTATTATAACTAAGGAAAACTTTTAATCTAATTATTTAGTCTTTAACTCCATCAAATACCCAAGAACGTCCAAACATTAACTGATATTACCTAGTGACAGGGTCATCTGGCTACCTAGAGACTCACCCAAAGTTTATTTTTTGTAAGTTTGTGGCATGCCTCTTTTCCCTACAGGCCTAGGATATCTGGTAGACTTTTCTAGAAGCAGGAATTTTTGAAGGACTGTCCTACTTTGTCTGAGTTATTTTGGGCTGTCACTTTCTTTGGCATCCTTCTGGTCCGATTTGAATAGTGTAATATCAACAATTGATTTAAGGGAAGTTTTTTTGCCCAGATAGCTAGCTTTTGTCATAAAGAAAATATACCCCATATGGAGTTATTTTGATGCCCATCTTCTTCTTTGAGGTAGATTGGTACTGCGAAGACTACAATTGTCTCATAGTTGTCTTCAGTTGCTTAAATCTTTGGGTTATAATCCCCTTTATCAGGCATATTTTATTTTAGAGTTTTATCTCATTTTTCTAGGCTGGAAGCTGTTCCTTAACTCAGTTATATTGTCTCTTTATTTGATCTCTTTATTTTAGAGTTAGTTGTTAGTTTGCTACAGTATTATTTATCTGTATTTCTTTGTGTTCTTTTTACTTTATTAATCTTATTTTAAAAAAATTGATGTCCCTAGTTGCAGCATGATTCATCTTTTGCTCTATCCAATTTGTTTCAATTTTGCATTCTTATATATTAATCTTTAGTATATTTGAATGTAGTTTGTCAATAAAGAAAGGCAGGGATTCACTTAAGTTCTTCTACATGAGAATATTTAGTTTCCTTATATCATTTACTAATTATCCTTTCAGCATCATGTCTTTTAAACAAACATTTGTAGGTGTGAATTTATTTTCAGTTCTTTATTTAATTGTGTTAATTAATATTGTTTATTTTTGACTGCTCTGCCTTTTTCTATTACTATATATTTTGATTTATTTATAAAACTGCTGTCATTGGTTAGCTTTAATTTTATGTATTTATTCATGATAAGATTTAATATTCAGGCCGGGCGGTGGTGGCGCACGCCTTTAATCCCAGCACTCGGGAGGCAGAGGCAGGCGGATCTCTGTGAGTTCGAGACCAGCCTGGTCTACAAGAGCTAGTTCCAGGACAGGCTCCAAAACCACAGAGAAACCCTGTCTCGAAAAACAAAAAAAAAAAAAAAAAAAACAACAAAAAAAAAGATTTAATATTCAATTTCTATTGTGAATCCAAACTTTAGGAATGATTTCCTAGTTCTTTTAAATTGATAATTATAGAATTATCTTAACTTCTGGTGGGAATTGGTAAATGACAAAGAATAAGACTGCAGTACTGAGACCAAAGGACATATTATAGCATTAATAAAATAATCAAATATATTATACACACTCTTTGTCTGGAACACTTCAAGGTCCACAATTTTTCCCTGCTGGGAACTTTTAAGCTGCCAACAGTGTTAGGAAACCCCAGAGCAGATCACAGCCAACAGATCCAGGCACCCAGCTGTGTGTCTTTACTAAGAGAGGCAGCTGAAACACAAAGGAAATGCTTCCCAGGGCCTACATACTGCAGCATCTAATTGACAAATGAAGCTGATATCTCAATCCACTATGAATTAATTTCTTCCTTATGGTTACAAATGACTCCACTGAATGAAGTCCTGACTTAAACCAAAAATAAGGACACACTCAACTAGAAATCTAACATCAGAGGCTCATTTATCAACCCAGAAGCAAAAACTATAAAAAATCAACAACATTTTCCTCCCAAAAATACTAGACTCAAATTAATAATCTCTAGTGAAAACAATTTGGAATAACTTCCAGACAAGAATCAAATAAATGATTCTAAGTTTGACTATCTCAAAGAAGACATGGATATTCCCCAACATAACATGAGCAAAGGAAAAGAAAATAAAAGAGGGAGATGAACCAAATGAAAAATACAATCCAAAATGTGATAATACAGCTTAGCAGAGAAAGAGAATTTCTGGACAAAAATTAAATAGGAATGATATTGACAGTGAAACGTCAATAAGACTATTCCACTCGAAGTGAGAAAAAAACATCCAGCATGAAGCGATAATTCTTTTTCAAACATCTGGAAATGAAAACAATTATATTGGCAATTAACTAGATAATAAAATAATGTCAGTAATAATGGAAAGATAAAGATAGATATTCTTTGAATAGGATCAACAGTTAAGGATATATCATTGCTAGATATATTTTTGTCTTCTAGCTGTCTATAAGAATTTGTATTATTCCAGTGCTCCTGTGTGGGTCTCTGTCTCTATCTCTATCCATCACCAGATGAAGATTCTATGATGATATGCAAGATATTCGTCAGTATTGCTCTAGGATAGGGTCATTTCAGGTTCCCAAACCTCACTGCCCAAGGAACTAACTCAGAACCTCATCTTGGGCACTTGGGAGCCCCTCTAGGGTCAAGTCTCTTGCCCACCCTAAAGTGGCTCCCTTAACTAAGAATTGTGGTTCCGTGCTCCCCTATCCACCTTTCCTTTATCCCAATTCTCCTGTTTCCCCAGGTCCCCCCTCCTTCCCTTCTACCTTTTCTCTCCCCATCTCTCCTTACCCCCATCCCACCCCACCCCTAAGATCCCATTTTCTCCCCGGCAATTTGGTCTACTTCCCTTAGCCAAGAGGATAACTATATGTTTTTCCTTGTGTTCACCCACACAGGAGCACTGGACTGAGCTCCCAAGGTCCCAATGAGGAGCAGAAGGAGGGAGAACATGAGCAAAGAAGTCGGGACCACGAGGGATGCACCCACCCACTGAGACAGTGGAGCTGATCTACGGGGAGCTCACCAAGGCCAGCTGGACTGTGACCGAAAAAGCATGGGATAAAACCGGACTCTCTGAACATGGCGAACAATGAGGGCTGATGAGACACCAAGGACAATGGTACGGGGTTTGACCCTACTTAATGTGCTGGCTTTGTGGGAGCCTAGCCAGTTTGGATGTTCACCTTCCTAGATATGGACGGAGGGGGGAGGACCTAGGACTTACCACAGGGCAGGGAACCCTGACTGCTCTTTGGGCTGGAGAGGGAGGGGGAGAGGAGTGGGGGGAGGGGGAGAAGGGTGGGAGGAGGGGGAGGGAAATGGGAGGCTGGGAGGAGGTGGAAACTTGTTTTT
The DNA here is from genome assembly GCF_018167655.1 of Microtus oregoni. NCBI lineage: Eukaryota > Metazoa > Chordata > Mammalia > Rodentia > Cricetidae > Microtus > Microtus oregoni. The sequence goes on from NW_024543060.1 coordinate 26,036,276, forward strand.
ATTTTTCTTCTCCTTTCCTCAATAAAAAAAAAAAAGAAAAAAAAACTTAAATTCAAAAAAAAAAAGAATTTGTATTATTTCTTCTGATTTTCAGAATCACCTATATGATTTCAGTAAAATTTTAGAAAACGGGTCAAATTCACATGGACACTATTTTGTAAATATAGAGTTATTGAAACGTTGGCAAGTATTTCCATTAAAAAGTTGTCTCTGGCTTCTGCATTACTTGAGACATCACAAAGCAGCCTTTTAAACTCTGTAGGATAAAATAGCATTTTTTTTTATTTTGTACCTTTTTACAGGAAAATAATTATTAGTAGAGGAAAATAATTATTACCAGTAGAAATAATTTTACTTATAACAAAACTAAATGTCAGTTGCTAAACAATTCTTGCAATCCACCACTCTCTGTCTCCTACTTATTGTGAGCACTCAGTTACTGCTATAACCACCAGCCTGCTGCCATGCTTCCTGCCAGGAACTCTAACTTTGAGACATGAATTAAATGTTGCCTTTTAAAAGTTGACTTCTTTGGGTTCACCTTCTTATTTAGCTTCTTTAGGATCACAACTTATAGACTCAATGTCCTTTATTTATGGCTAGAAACCAATTATGAGTGAGTACATCCCATGTTCATCTTTTTTGGGTCTGGGTTACCTCACTCAGGCTGGGAGGAGGCAGAATTTTTTTTTTTCCAAAAAAAAAAAAAAAAAAAAAGTTGACTTCTTTCTTCATTGTGTTATGTTACATAAATTGAAAAATAGCTAAGAAAGAAGCTGGTATCCAGGGATGGGCCATTGCTGTGGCAACTCTGACCATGTTGTTTGGGAGGGATGTGAAGATTTGAGAACATTGAACATGGATCACAACTTAGAACTATGAGCAGTATTTCATGGGCCATTCTAATAAGAGACTGGAAGACTGTACTGCTAAGAGCCATGTGGACTATAATGATCGGGGTTAGGAAGTTTCAGAGTTGAATCATATTAACAAATGAGCTACAGAAAATCCTTGTAGTTTTTGACACAGAATATGACCGCTTTTGCCCTTGTCCTAAACTTCTCAATGAGGCAAAATTGCAAAGCTGTGGATTACTCGTGTTGGCAGAGGTCAAAATTTCAAGACAGTTTAATAGAGACTCTGTCGTATGGTTATTACTAAACACCTTTATGCAGGGCTTCAATAAAAAAATTTCAAGCAGTGAAAAAAGAATTAAAAATATTTCAATTTAAGGAGGAAAACAGCACCAGAAAATACCACTTTTTGTTTTGTTTTGTTTTGTTAAGGCTTGTGTCAGAAAATTTAAAGAGAGGGCTGATGCTGATCATCAAGGCTAGATCCCACCCAGGTAATCTTTATTCTTGTGAAAATACTTGGTATATGTTAATTTTCTGCTCTCAAATTCAAGCAACCAATCAAAATTTAACCACATGATACCAAAGGAAGAGCACGGCTTCCTTCCCAGAAAGCAGCAGAATGTAGCAGTGTTGCTTGTGTAGTTCTAGATTTAGAGTGAAGGACACGGGAGTAGTAAAGGGTTTGAAGGAATAGGCCTTGCACCTGCGTGGGTCTGCTAAAGCTAAGCATATAGCACGGGAGTGTCTGCACTGAGGCCCTGACAAGTAACTCTACTAAGCTGTGAAAGCAGAACTCTGTTTATGTTCGTTCCCTTAAGATGACGGAGGTGCTGGAACCATTGGTTATCTGCCACAGGGAACTGTAGACAACTTATGGAGCTGTTAGCTGAAGTGTGAAAAGCGTGTTAAAGTTAGGAAAGCTGGAAAGATAGAACCTTCAGACAACAAACACACATGGGGTTACTGTATTTGGAATCTGCCCAGGTCTTATTTGGTCCAGTATTTTTTTCCTGTGCCCCAATACTTCCCTTTTGGAATAAAAATTCTATGTTATTGTTTGTTGGAAGAATGTAATTTTCTTTTATTTTTGATTTACAGGGGTCTACAGTTATGATATCATCTTGATTCATGGAAGATTTTCAAACTGTCTACACTACAGAAGACTCTGGGAACGTTTACAGTTCGAACATTTTGATTTATGGTATAACCACAACTCTGTGAGGGCAAGGGAGTTAAATGCACTCTTTTGAATGAGAATGAACCCCTCGGGCTAATATTTAGGAATATGTGGTTCCCAGTTTGTGGAACTCTTTGGGAATAATTAGGATGTGTGGTATTATTGGAAAAAATATTCCATTGAGGGTAGGGTTTGAAATTTTAAAAATCCAGACCATTTCCAATAAAAATTGATGTGCCTACAACAAAACAAGCAGAGCTAAGCCAAACAAATTTAACAATGGCTTGCTTCTCTGTGAAGTAATATAAGCTGTTGATATTTTCATTTTTCATCTTTGTCTTCAACTATTGTGCGTAATGAGTATAACAGGAGACATATTTTCCAACTAATTTGACCTTTCCAACTGCCTAAATAAAATTATAAAACAATATGCATTAAAATCATGAAAGTAATTTAGATTGTATGATTTGTAAGATGACCAGCTGTGGCATTAGGGGACTACCCAATTTGTCCTATTCCTTATCATGTCATTGATATTTTATAAAATAATGAATACCATTTAACAAATTCAGAAGATTAAAATAAAGTTTTTAAATTTACTTTTATTTTATGTATATGGCTGTTATGCCTACATACCACTTGAGTGCAGGCTGTCTACAGAGGTCAGAAGAGGACACTGGCTCTAGAATTATAGATGGTCTTAATCTCTCATTCATTTCTGCATAACATAAAACAAAACAAAGCAAAAAAAAACCCTGTATTTAAGATGTTAAAGGTTATTTTCTAATCATTATGATTAAAGTCATATTAATAAAACAGATATCTAGTAAAATTATTGAACTTGAAAAGTAGAAATAGAAATACTGATTAAGCAAAAATTCATAATTTTTGACACAAATTAATTATTGAATTTGATATAAAACTATTCCTTACTTCATAACTTTTAGTAATGTTATTTTAATCAATATACTATTTAAAATAAATATATTAAAATTTAAAATGAAGTGCTTACTTTAAGAACAAACATACCCATTCCTAAGGTTATTAAATTAAATCTAGGTGGTGATTATTATCATTTGAAAAATAAGATTTAATATTCTAAATTTGTAACATTTTATTGTTTATTAAAGCATAAAACTAACTATATGGCAGCACATTCTTGACCTCAGTTTGCCTTCTGTATCTGTGTATCATTTTATGATTTCAACAGACAATTACTTGCTATTATCTGAATCTAACTTTTCAAAATATTTTTATAGAACACTTTATAATGAGCATTAAAGAAAGTCCCATAGGAGTTAAAGGACACTTATAATTCGTTTTACTAGCTTGATGTGATTAATTTCATTATTCTTATATTAAACAAAAAGTAATGAAGATCATTATTTTGCTAGTGTATATAATTTTGTTACAAATATTACTTTGTAAATTCCTAAAGAGAAAATCTCTCAGCTAACAGGTGATTAATAATGTATTATCTAAATTATAGATACAACTATATTTAAGTATAATAAATTGATAACACAAATGTAAAACCACATTTATTAGCTCAGGATAGCTGATCTATAAAAGGGGCAATATTACTAATGATTTATAATACAAAAGTTGTTTTATGTAAAGATATTCTTGATAATAAGCAAAAGTTAAAAAAATTACTGACAAAATTAGAGTAGCCCTTAATTTAACCAATTATATAACTTATTATACTTTACAAAAACGATTATAAAACAAAATGATTGAGTGTAAACTTAGTTATTATACATATTTTTCAGACAGATACTAGTATTGAATTTAGAAAAATTTAAGGACTTAGTAAAGAAGAAAAATTAAAAGATTCCATATTCTCAGACTTACAATAGAGCATTAGACTTCTCTGAGCATTACTCAAAATGTAGGGAGCAAGACAAAATATCCATTCTAACCATTCTCTTTCAATACTGGGTTAGATGTCTTTGTCAATCAGCAATTAAAGAGTGATAAATAGCAGCAGTAAAAATGTCAAAATAACCCTTTTGATGATAATATTCTATTCGTGAGAGCCTAAAACTCCATAGAAATACTCTCAGAGCTGATGCAAATCGTCAACAAAATTAAGAAAGCAACATTAACATAAAACTTAATAACTTTATATATAAACTTCCAAAACATTAAGAAAACCAGCCCAGTCTTAGGAAGCACAATACAAATATGATACATGAAAATTCTCTTCTAAGTAGAGAATGCGAATCTTCTATGATGAGAAATGGAGACACTACAAAGAGAAATTGAGGGAAACATGAGAAGACATAAAGAACTCCCACAATCAGTGCCTAGAAGAATTGATATTGTGTAAATGGCCACACTACCCCCCAAAAAATATCCACAGATTCATTGAATTCCAAATGAATATCCCAGGGATAATCTTCACAACATAGATAAAAATATAAAAGTTTATTTCGAAGTACAAAAAAAAAATAATCTCAGACAAAGTAGTGCTGAACAAAAGGAATACTCCAGAAGTATTATTATAATTTACTTAAAGCTATACAGCTGAATCATAGTAAAAAAAAAAAGTGTGGGGGGACAAAACAGACATATAGACCAACGAAATAGATTAAAAGACCCAAGTTTAAGTTTAAATGAAAAAGATCTGCAAAAGTTGACATCAGAGATTGAGCTTTCCTTTTAACAGACATTGCTAGGCTGTGGAAGGCTTGGAATGCTGGACAAAAAGGGTTGAAATTGTAAGCAGGCCTTAACATGGTGCACTAGTGTGGGTGCGGAAGAATGAAGAGCTACAGAGAACTATAGAGGAACTGTCTAATGATGGTTCAGAGAAAATCAAGTATTTTTTTTTTAAATGTGTGGACCTTATTCTCCCTACATGTAAGGGTAGCACATGGTTCCTGATAAGAATTCTTTGTGATGAACACTCGCCTACAGTGGAAACTAAAGAAAAGGTACAAGAATCAGAATCACTCAGTCATGCATTTAGAAATGACATAAAATACTAAACTAGAAGTCATGGTATATACATACAGAGCCAGTGCTTATCTGTCCAGGCATGGTATAGGCCACTCAAATCTCTTTGAGCTCTTTGGGTTTTGAGCATTTTGCTCTAAAGGCATTATTTTCTAATCATCCTCTATCTCCTCTGGCTCTTTCACTATCTCAACCTCACCCTGTGATCTCTGAGAAGATTTGATAAGGATAACCCATTTAGGGCAGAGTGTCCCAAGGTCTCTGTCTACATTAAGTTTGACCATGAATCTTTGTATTTGGCCCCATTCACTGCAGCCAGAAGCTTCTCTGATGATTACTGAGGAAGTTACTAACATGAGTATAGAAGAATTCTATTATGAGTCTTTTTATTGCTACTTTTTTTTATTTTTAGCAATAGTATTTTGTTTTAACCTGGATTTCTTGGCAATCTAGTCTCTGGTACTTAGTCACCCAAGCAGTACTGGGTATAGTAAAGTGGATGTAATCCAAATCATTTATTTAATTAATTTTAAGGTGTAAAGGGTGTAAGTATATCATTACATCCCTGCTGGAATCTCTAAATAAACTATCAGGTAAATAATAAGGTTTTCCTTCAGGCCCACAGAAACTATTATGCAGAAAGAATGTCCTTTCTAATCAGCTTTGATTGAAGGCATCTGAAGAATGCACAGTTTATTATATAACTGGAAGATTCTTAACCTAGCAGAGTGTCATGTACAAAGTTCAAGTTAAATTTATTGCATTTAACCCTGTGTTCTTATACACATATAAGATGAATGAAAATGTGGTGATGAAAATGGTGGTGTTCCTTTACTTCAATATAAACTTTTCAGATATCTAATTATTGCATAATGCATAATTTTAAGATTAATCATGCTCTAATTTAGCAACAAAATTAATAAAATTGAATGGCATAATTGATTTGAGTAGTTAATTATGTCTCAATTTTGATAACTCTGAATCTGGGTTATTGAGCTTTAAATACAGGGATAATATCTAATCAAATAGGTGTCACTAATTAAAATGGAAATCTAAAGTAGTTCTCTTATATTTTACATTTTCCTCCATGAATTTACTGATGAAACCATGGTTGGAAATACAGATCAGTAGTGCTTTCAATCTATCAAATAACCAGAATTACAGTAGTATTATTCATTATACATGATCATTAGTGTCATGATGCTGATAAAGCAATAATGACCTATCATCACCCAACGCCCTATACTCCACCTCCATCAAAATGGTAATTCCAGTTCTACATGAGTTTTAGAAGAAAAAATACTGAGACCAGGTGATGCTTTTCTTCTTAATAGTTGCTAGGGATATGAATAAAATAAAGAAATATTTGTTTATATACAATTAATATCCTAGTTGCTTTATTATTACCCATATAGTATATAACATAGTTTATAACATGAGTATATTTTATGATAATTTGCATAACTTTTACATATACTTTTAAGATTTTGTCTAGCAAACTGTATATCTTTTTTGAAATGTGTCTCACTCTATACTTGGATAGCCTGGAACTTGAAATGTGTACCAAACTGAATTCAAACTTACAGTGATACCTCTATCTCTATCTGTATATTACAAATGTCATGACTCTTGACAAGAGATTTTAATTACACAAAAACATAGAATCTACTTTAAAACATATTCCTGATTTTTTTATATTGATTGGAGTATCCTAAAATCATTGAAAAACTATTTTATTTCAGTTTTCTGGTGAAAATATTAAGAATATAATATTATTATCTTATCAAAGCACATATATATTTTAATTATAACTTAGTATTTAAGGGTAACTTATGTAAAATTAAAACACAAAAACCATTCAACCCAAAATTAAACAAATGAAAATCAAAAGAAAGTAAAATCTTTTAGAAACCAAAGTAAGTACATCAAAATAATTCCAAGGACAAATTATCTCCATCTTCAAAAAATCCATCTTGTTCCTGCTTCATGTTCTTCAAAAAGAGTGAATGGGGTAAGTGCTTGTTCTGACAAGCAATGTTTAGGAAAGAGTTAAATATAGTAGCACATATTACTGTTGTATCTTTCCTCTAAGTCTTCGATTGCTTTGCCTAATCCCCAAATCACTCCTATTCCACCAGTTTTATGTTCAGAGTTTAATACAATTAGTATGCAATAAATTCAATTCAATCTCATTCTAAGCACAGTAGTGAGTGAAATCATGTCCATTCTGTAAGGATCTGTTTCTTTCACAGCTAGCAAGAAATCTCTGTGGCCTTTCTGTGATGCAGTGCCTTCTCGCAGTTTTGAAAGCCACTTCCCCAAAGAAGCATTTTACACTAGCTAGGGATTTTTTTTAATTACTTACTGAAATTAAATGCTTATGTTGCCATGGATTTGATTTGCCATTCTTTTTTTCCCTATTAGATAGGAGACAAAACTCTTTGTGTTTTAAGCAGCTTGTGTATCTACGGCTTCTATCCTTATTATTGATTTTATATCTTTGAATGAATGAATCTTCATTTTGAAGAAGTTTTAAGATTTACATATGAACTATGGGCACCTGGTAGAAGTGTAACATCATTGTAATGTTCGTGGCCTATTGGGACAGTTATATTCCATCTAATTTCCAACTCAAATCATCACTTTTTAATTGAGAAATTGGAAAGGTGACTTTGATCTCAATCCCACCTATTTTAGTATCACATACAATGAAGCTAAAATGTGAAACTTGAGAGGAAAAAAAAGAAAAAAATAGCAATTGACCTTTTGTTGTTTTCTGTATTTTACATCCACCAACTTCAATTTTCTCCTTAACTGATTTCTTCTTATTTCTAATTGCATTCATTTGATGACATCAATTAGTGATGATCTATTTGTCTCCCAGACCCAAAACTTAACTTTGAGAGAATTTTTAAGAATTTAAGTCTGATTCAGACTTGCCATTTTTAGCATTTGCAATGTTTATTTCCATGTTTCTTCTTTCAAAATGTGCACAATTTTAACAGGGATACTTTGTTTTTTTTCTAAATATGTCATGTTCTTATATTATTTTTCAAGTTGATTTAAATATTTCAAAGGAAAGTCATTTTACAGTTATATTACTGTTAATATTATTTAAAATTTATTTTTCATGAAAATGAGATAGTTTTGAATGTACCATAGTAAAACAATTGAGTCATAGCTGGATTTAAAAATTAGCAGATGCAGTCCCTTTTTTTTCTGCTTCCAGACAACACAAAAGTATAATGACAGATATACCACTTGTTTAATTCAAATAATTGAATTCCATACACATAGCTTTGCTGAAGACTAAAATAAGTAATCATTGTATTTGAGCTCTTTGTCACCAGTGAGAGCCTTATAAATTCCAGCATCATTTATTGATCTTGTCACATTAATAATATGAGCTGAATGCAAAAATAAAGTTAATGGTTGTCATATATGAACCACTCAGAGAGGAAAGTGAGGTATGCCACTGCAGTCTCCGGAACACCCTAATGGCATTGCCGTGAGACCTAGTGTGTTTTATGGTATAGATGCAAGATGGGCACAGTCCCAGTGCCATTATCACAACAATTACTCTGAAAGTCTGCCTTTCTGGATGTAAGGTTTTAGATATCCTCCCAGAATCTATTCAGGTGGTGTGGTTTCTCTGTATGTTCTTGTTTATTTTTTTTTAAATCTATGTTTCAGCATTTATTCCTTATTTATTTAAAGAAAGATTTGTAAAAATTATAAAAAACACATATTTCAATATATTTTCCTATGTGTGATATTAACCACATGTTTGATTAGTATAGACCTGGAGCAAAGTAGAAGTAGCTGCCTTCTCTATATATAGAGTGATACCTGAAGATCTTTTTTTTTTTTTCATTTTGGTCTTTTTACTGCCTGTATATTCATTGCCTGAATTTGTTCTTTATAAAAAATAGATGCTTGGTCAAACTAAAATGCATCCCACTATAAAGTCTTCCTTTATTGTCTCTGACAATGCATCAAATTGTCTCAGTAATTCCTTAATTCTTTTGTTCCTTATGTAAACTGACATTTACCATTCTATGATATACTGTTTAGTGACAACATTCACTTTTTTACTATCAACCTATACCTTAGATTAGATGATCTATTAAAATAACTTATTCTTTGCATTTCTCCATAATACATATCCTCCCTGTTGTGAATTCATCTGGTCATGGGTAGGCCCTCATTAAATCCAGATCTTCTCTTAAAAAAAATATATGTTATATAGAAAGGTAAGATGTTTTTTCATTATTTTTAATTTAAAGATTTATTTTAATTGTATTAGTAGGGAAGTATATGTATAAATATGTCGTGTGAAAGAAGGTGTCCTCGGAGGCCAAAGGAGACTGGAGTTCCCTTGAGTAGGAGTTACAGGAGGTGCTGAAGCTGCAGGAGATAGATGCTGCACAATGAATGCACACTTACGCTAGAAGAGCAGGTGTTCTTAGCTAATGAGCAATATCATAGACCAAAATTATTTCATTTTATGCAGTGATAATATGGTGTGCCTTCCAGAAATCTCTTTAAGCATGACATGCTTATTCTACCAGATGCCAGATCACTGGAACAGTAAAGCAGGCTCTCTCTTTCTCATGTCCCTGTTGTTTCCATAGGGTTCACATCCCAAATTAATCCTTTTTTTTTTTTTAGCAATGACCTACATTTTTTTTTTACTTGATATGTCTAGACAAATGCCTTGCTTTCCCATCTTTCACAAGCAAACTCTACAATGTAATCTGCTAGAGTTCACAGGTCGAGAGCGTCATGGCTCCATCCCAATTACATTGGAATCCAGTTTTCTATATGTTAAACATTGTCCTGTGCATCCTTTAGGCATTATTCCTGAATTTTCTTAATAATATATTAATTCTATAGTCTCCAATACTTCTTACTGGTCAGCCTACATTATAATTAAAAGTTGTTTAAGAAAAAGTTTACACAGTATGTGTGTGTTGAATTGACTTTCTTGCCAATTGGCTGACCGAGAAACACTTACTATGGCTACAAATTCAGCATTTTAATCTTGCAGCACAAGATTGTGAAAATAATTCATATACATTTTATGACTGGTAAAATTGTGAGGGAATACCATCAAAATGAAATGCTCTAAAGAAATGCATCTAAAGATTCTAGGCATGTATGTAGCTACAATAACCAGAATCTTAAGTTACCAAATGTCTCTTGCTGTTCTTTTTAATTCACCTGTGAAAGACAATAGGGAGTAGAGAATTTATTATTTCTCAAACATATTATAGAACGTTAAAATATTGGCAGGAAAAATCTGAATGAAATTTTCTGGAGATAAAGGGCAGAAAAGAAGAGGATAATGCCTACAGCTCAATTACATGGATAATTGCTGTGGAAATTCCTTTAGCCAATGGCCTTTGAGATGCTGGACCACTTTGGGTGTGGCCTTGGGTAATATAAAAAATAGACATAAAACGTGTGCACTCATTCTCTTGGTTGTTGGATTCAGTTCACGTTCCCCATTCATGCAGAGGACTGTTCATCTGTGAGTCTACCCCTAAATAAAGAGCCCTTTATTTTAGGAGAGACTCCAAAGCTACAGAGAATCCCTGTCTCGAAAAACAAAACAACCAACCAACCACACAAACAATCAAAAAAGAACCCTTTATTATACTTCATTCTGAGCTACTGTGGGACTACATTATTGATATCCTCTACAGATAACAAGTTTCAGGAGTGTGGATGGAAATAAACTGAGTGATTGCAAAGTGTGTGTGATGCCCAGGCATTGATATCCTGTGCTTTATAAGCCTAGCATGGCCTGGAGGTGGTTGTGCATGCCTTCAATGCCAACACAGGAGAGGCAAAGGTAGGTGGATCTCTCTGAGTTTGAGACCAGCCTGGTCTCCAAGACCTAGGTCAAGGACAGGCAATAAAGCTACAAAGAAACTTGTCTCAAAAAAAAAAGCATGTTAGAACTTTATATTATCCATTTCTGTGTCTGTATAAATTGTTTTTTGATGACAGGCATGGGTACATGAATCTTTGTCTCCAAATTAAAACAAATACAATAAATGGTAAAAATAGGTCAAATTCTCAATCTTGGTAGAATTTCTGCAGTTGAATCAATGCCTTTTGAAACAATTAAAATCAGCTGGGACATTAGTGTAATTAATTCATAGACAGTGGTGAAAAGTGACATCATCAACAGGAACACTAGTCACGGTTTTTAAAACATTAGTGCTGATATTTTCCATTTTTTTCTCATTATCTTGCATAATTTTTACAAAAAACTTCTATTTCATACTGGAGGAAGCCATGCATTTGATGGTATCCATGCAGGAGTGTAGAACAGATAGCTCATCTTATGACAGAGATATTGTACAACAGATGGCTCATTGTATGAGGGAGACCTGTTCAACTCCTTGCTGTGTGACAGAGAGCCTGCAGAAAGATTCCACATTATCTTCTGTGATTCCAAAGAAGGATGTCTGCCTCTCAGTCTATCCTCTCTTGGCTTTGTTGCTGTTGCTAGTTTCCTTTTTGTGGTATTCTGCTCACAAGGGAAATAGTGAAGGGATATTATTGGGGAGCAGTTTTCCCCAGAGAATTTTGGAGAGCATGATGCTAATGGAGAAGGATAAAAATTCTTGTGCTTGTTTCACTCCTACTCAGCTTCATTGTGTCCTGTTGACTGCGCTTTGGATGACAGTGATCACAGGAAATACTTCATAGTAGATGGTATTACGAACTTACTAATACTAGTAGACTGACTGCAGGAAACTTGAGAACATTTGGTTATCTAGAGCAACGGTTAAAGCCTACACTTGAGCTTAGAGTAGTAGTCGTCTTTATTTCTGAGAAACCTAGGGCCATTGTGCCTACAATTAAGTCTGCAGTCCTCGGTTATGCCATTTATCATTTGCTAAGAAGAATTTGGTATGTCCCATGGGAAGCAAACTCTGTTAAGAGGTTGGACTGGCTTGATTCTCCTCTACCACATATGGGAGCATTCAATGCTTGTTATGTATAATTGGGAGCAAGTACAGCATCAAGCCTCTTTAAGAATGGAAATTGTTCTTGTTTTACTTTTCAGGACTCAATGTCTGGCACCTTATGACCACAAGGAAATGGCTAGACCAAATCTTAGTGAGTAGAAGAAACTTGTTCACTTGCTAATATTAGGGGTCAGCTGTTTCCTTTTAAGCCATCATGGAGGGGTGGTATTTTTTCAATGTATAATTGATGGTCTGTAACTATGTTCCCCGTGCATGGAAGGTGGAAGTGGGTAAGAGCTATGAGAACTATTGTTAGGTAATCTTAAAAGTTCTTGGGAATTGATTATGTAAAATCTAAATCTAAAAGCCTTACTTCACATATGGTTTTATTATTGTAAAGATAAATGAGACAGAGACTGAGAGAGAATGTATCAACACATCCCTGTGCTTGTCTTCATTCTTCCCCAGTTACCTCTGTAGCTCTTCATCAGGACACAAACCCTGCTAGAGCTAGAACCTAGCACTATACAACTATGTTTCTAAGAGTTTGGGAATAGAGGGATTGCCTCTGACACAGAAGGAGTTGTCTTGTTGGTATTTTAGAACTAGCTGAACTCAGTGATTATATACCACATTCTTAGTTAAAGACATGGTTACTCTGGGTGTTTAAATTCAGTTGAAGTGACTAATGAATCTTTCCTTCCCCTTCTTATTTTAGCATACTTCTTATCACACTGCCCCCTCTGATAAACAATTTTCCTTGTGATGGATTTTTTTCTCTGAAATTAAAACTTATTCTGCTCTCCTTGCAGGTTATAAGGGCTTATATGGGATAACACATGTTACCCTTACTTTACTCCTCCAATTTTTACAATTTGTTAACAGAATTGCAAGAGTTCTTCCTGAAAATGTTGATGACTCCTTACTTTATTTGGTTATTCTCATAATATTAGTGCCCCTATTGTATTAGTAGGCATATGTTCTCAGAAGAGTTGTTGATGACTAGTGTCACAGATAATATAAAAGGATGATTACATTTCTTTCTGCTAGTGAGCACTGCATATTTTCTACCATTATAAAGCTAGGCAGAAGGATGAACTGACAAGGTCAGTATAAAATTGAATTCTCCGTAGTCTATAACTATGTATGTAATATCTTTAGCAAGAGGGGATTATTCAAATACAAAAATTTAGCTGAGAGCAACTGAAGCAGACCACAGTGTTTGGGAATATCTATTTGGGTTTGTCTGTGAAAAAGACGTAAACAACTACTGATACCAAGATATTTATCCAATAACCTATGATATATAATAGTTCCATTGTTTCTCTTTTATTGAGTAACTCCACTATATATTTAATTTTTGGAATTAGGATTCATACAAGGATTATTTATTTAAGGGGAAAACTTGCAGATCACCATCCCAGACAACAGCCCTCTGTGCAACCAGGAATGAAGTCTAACAGCTGGAAGCCGGAAGCAAAAGAGAGAGAGCAGGTCTACTGCTGCTTTTTAAAGCAACAAAGACCACACCCAATAAAAGCTATTGGCTGAAGGAGTGGAAGGAGCTCCCGCAGCACCTCCCCTTTTGTTTATGTAAGAGAGCTCCAAACCCAATACAAAGCTGTATACACTAGGAACTAATTTCAAGTATAAGATTAGAATTACAATCAGCACAAACAATATTTTTTTTCAGGTTCATTTGCATTTTAAAGGGACTACTGAAGGACCACAATGCTTACACCTAAAGAATGAACTCACTAATGATTGATTTCCAATCATCAGAAAGAGGAAAAGTATTATTATGCAGATTAGACCATATAGGCAATAGACAGCTTCACTGCAAGTCCTAACACTAAAGAGAAATTAAGTTTATATTTTTTTCTAAAATAATATACTAAAATACAGCAACGGCTCTATTTACATCTCTTTCTCTACATGGATTTCAATCCACTCAGCACAAACAATATTAAGCAAGGAGCATATGTTAAATGTTTTAATAAACATTCTATCCTAAAGAGTCTAAGTCTTGGAAATGGCTTGGCTAGATCATAAGAGGACAGTAACAATGACTTTCTAATCTTCAACACCATCGAAGGCCTGAGAAGGGAGATAATATTACTTGAGCAGGCAGGAAGGTCTGGAGAGATGGCTCAGGTACTAAAGGCTAGGCTCACAACCAAACAACTCTATATTTAATTTTTAACAGTTCTTAGTTACAACATGGCTTTTAAAATTTTGTATATTGTTCTTATCCACCTGAACTCGCTTCTTTTCTACCCTGCCTACCCACCCCACACTCAACTTACATAAACCCATCTCTTAATTAACCTGTATTCTAAAACTTATATCTTGAAATGCACCCCTTTAGGAGATTGGATATTCATGTTTTGATGAATGAATAGTGAACATGTGGTATCTATACATGTTGTAATGTTATTAAGCTGTAAATATTAATGAAATCATAAATTGTGCAGGTAAATGAATGAACAGGAAGTAATACTTCTTAGAAGGAGAGCAGAAGGAGATCCAGAAAGACAAAGAACATATGTTCTCTCTCATATATGTGTGCTAAATGTATTCCTCATTTTAATTGTTATTTATTTATTTGTGTTTGTGGTTCTTCTGTAAGAAAACATGTTTCCACTGAAACTAGTGTGCTAAGCCTCCATGTAGATGTTAGGAACTGCCGTCAGGTCCTTTTAAGAAGTGACAGGTGCTCTTAACTCCTAACTTCACATGCACATGTATAAAATAGTGTACTTCTGAACTTGTTTCCATTAAGAACGCAATATTCAAAAGTTGGTAAATGGTTATCCACAAGGATGGGGGCTCTATGTAAGTTTAAAGAATAGAATTAATATTGAAAGTTTTTCCGTATTTGGAATATGTTAGCTATCCTCATGCTGAAGAGCAGATATCTTGGTGTTGATAACATACTCATTTTAATACCAGTTTCTCTATTCACTATGATATATGATAATTAGTAACTATTAATAAAAATAACACAGCCCTATGATGAATTGTAAGTCCTTAACTAATATAAAAAATGCAAAATATATAATAACAACACCACCAAACTGAGAGATCTAAACTTCCTCCACTTTATAAGCTGGGACTAAGTTCCAGGTTCTTTTTATATATATTTATTTTGTACTCTAATCACAGATCTCCCTCCTACTTCTCTTTCTGTCCCCTCTCACCTGCCCCCATAACTCACCCCCTTGTCCACTCCTACCAAAGGGTAAGGCCTCCCATGGGATGTCAACAAGTTCTGGCAGAATAAATTGAGTTTAGTTTCTTAAAGAAAGGCTATTATTCGACAACACCCTGACAGAAGGGACAAAGAAAAGAACAAGACCCGAGTCAGAACAATGTCCAAATAAGGACAGTTTCTGCAACGCCTCCCCTCTAAACCTACCTGAGTATGTTCAAAGAGAAAAAAAGAACAAAACCTCAAACCTCAGTCTACCAATGTAACTGCTGCCTGTTTAAACAATTATGTATGAGATGACCTAACTATTCTCATTCCTCGATTTCCCATAAGTATGCTTACAACGAGTCTGTATGCTCTACTCTGGGCCACCATTTGTACAAATGGTTGACCTAGCATGCTGATTATTTCTGCAGAATAAACACTTTGTTCTTGCAACTATTCAAATTTGGGATCATCTTCAGCATTTCTCAGACACTTACACAAACAATGTAATTGAAACTGAAATTTAAAAAATGGACATATATACATAGATATGTCATCCTTCTAGACTAAACATCTGATCAGTTTTCAAAGTATATCATCTTTTTGCCTATATTCAAATGACTATGCTGAGCTGGGTGTATAACATAGAAGTTTAATTTTCTTTCATTTAGTTTGAGGCGTTAATGATATACTTTATAGAACTTCTGTTTCAAAGGCAGGTATCAGAAGATGCCATGATAAAAGATACTATGCCATAAACTAATGTAGAATGTCTTCAGTCTACCTGCTTAATTTTATACACTTTGCAAATTCACTTATTCAAGGAACAATCATGAAGGGCAACTTGTTTTGTTTTGATTATTCAGAATTAAATCTTGAGTTAAAAATAAGAAAATATTGCTATATATTCTATTTTTTCAGTAAGTACTTAAGGTATTCTGTCATTGATCCTCCAAAACCACAATGAACAACGTATAATTAAATATTTAAATGATTTTAATCTATCAGCTGAATACATGTAAATTGGTTCAAATAAGTTTATTTTTTAAAGAAATATAAATTAAATTAAGTTTTCCTAAGTTATGCTTGCACTTTAAAAGAAAGATAAAATAATAAGAACTTTGAGCCGAGATGTAGAAAAGAAAGAGTACAAAAATAAGGCACTAATTAAATCTGTTTGAATTAAGTCTGGAGCAACACATTTTAAATAAGCAATAAAATAATTTAAAAGGTACTTTTAAAAGCATGGATGGGTGGATAGGAAACAAAATGAATTCCTAAATGTTGAAGCCTTCAAGAAAAAGTGTTAATCTGGGAGAATTAGAAAGCAGTAGCACTATTCTACCCTTTGAGAATACTTGTCTCTCTGATGGTCTGGAGTGGAGACTTTAATGAGCTATTTGCACAAAACGCAGGAAAAAACAGAAAGGTTTTTTCCAAGATCAGAGCTAGAGATTTAAGTCTAGACCCATAAATGGGAACTGAAAAGGGCAGGCTGAGTGCTTGAACTGAAATAAATTCTTCTACAGAAAGAGCCATGTTAACTCCTAATGGTCTTCTCCTGGGGATTCCTAAATAAAACTGTAAACTCCTGCAGCAGATTTGAAACTACTTTGGTAGTGCCAGGCTACAACTCTGTGATGTAGTTAAAGTAATATTCACCTTGATGTGTAGTTAAATAGTAGGCAAAAGCTATTCAGAATGATTTTGAGAAATTTTTATTTTAAAATTAGTCTGAAAAAAAGTGTTCTTTTGGGAAAACATCCAGAAATATTGCAGTTTATTTATTTTCTATTTATTTTTATTTATTTTTTTTGCTTTATAAATAATACCATTCAAAATTTCCACTTCTTCCCCTTATCCCATTTTCCTCTCACTCCTCCATTCATACTTTCCCCTCCTCCTCCAGTCCTAAGAGAGGGCAGGGTACTCTGCCCTGTGGGAAGTCCAAGACCTTACCCGCTCTGTCCCAGGCCTAGAAAGGTGTGCATCCAAACAGACAAGGATCCCAAAAAGCCAGTACATGCAGTAGAATCAAATCTCAGTGCCATTATCATTGGCTTCTCAGTCAGCCCCCATTGTCAGCCACATTCAGAGAGTCCAGTTTGATCAAAGCACATATCAAACCCCACACACTAAAAGCAGGAGATTTCAACACTCTTCTCTCACCAATGGACAGGTCAACCAGACAGAAACTTAACAGAGCAATAAGAGAAGTAACAGACGTAATGAATCAAATGGACTTAACAGATATCTATAGAACATTCCACCCAAACAGCATTTCATGTTTTAATAATTACAATGCAAAATATTGGTCATGTAAAATGTAATATTTCAAGTGAGCAGTAAGAAATTTATGTAGTGTAGACACATCTAGAAAAACGATTGCATCGAAAAGGGCAACAATACAAAAATTGATAGCTGTAGAATCCTATATCAAAAAGTATATCATATACTTGTGATAGAGTTGGGACTCAGAAATGAAACAGCATCAAATATGGCAATATTCTTTCCTTAAATTAAAGATAAGTAAAATAGCCTTCATTAAATTGTACTGAGTGGGGAACCACTGAAAAAATTCTAAGTTGAAATTCAAGTCACTCTGCTTTCAGAGTTCCTTTTAAAACATAAAAATAAAGAATTCCAACTTTTCTTTTATCAACTTAATAAAAAAAAAGATTAACACAAAATCTAGAGACCCGAGGAATCACTGCACAGCAGGCGACAACAGCTGCATCATGACATATGATTTGCCTGCATGACAGGTGCGCGGGTGCTGTGGCAGACAAGGTCCAAGGTCACTGCTGAAGCTCTCACAGCTGGTGCTGAGGGACAGCATGAAGTCATAGTCTCTGAAACACTCACACTTGTTTGGGACTGTTCTGACTTTGATTTCTAAACCTGGGTTCCCAACTTCTAAGAAATATTCTCAGCCTTTCCCCAGTAGCATTTCATTCTTTACAACCAAAGCCAACTTCTCTTATAAGAAACTTAAAAACCTGAAGATTGATACAAAATTAGTTCTTTCATTAAAGTTCTAAAAATTAATTGACAAGAAAACTAAATCTTCTGCAAAGTTTATAATCATAAGAAACAAATAGGAGTTTTGATTATTGAAATCACTTGAATAGGTATTTCTCTAAACATTTTACATTAGTAAAGGCATCCAGACATGGGATGTTTATGCATTTTTATAATATTTACCTTTCTCAAAATTGACATTTATTAAGATAGCATTTTACTTTTTTGTTTTTGTCTTACTCAAGGAAATGTAAAACTCATCATATGAATTAAGTGCCTATTTCTACTGAAAATGTATGAGTGTATAAAATATATTATAGTTAATATATAATATATCTTTGACTCTCTCTTGGTTTCTCCTTTACTGTCTCTCCATCACTGCATGTCTTTTTCTCATCTCTCTGCATTGATAGGGTGTTTTTTTTTTTGTTTGTGAGAAAGAGAGACAGACAGATAAAACACAGAGAAAGAATGAGAGGAAATGGAGAGACAGAACAAAAGAAGAGAGAGAGAGACAGAAAGACAAAGGGAGACACAGAGAGGGGGTGAAAGGTAGAGGTTTGAGAGTTTTCTATATTAATGTTTTGAGAGGGAGAGATTGATTCTCATTGATACAGAAGCCAGAAATCTTGGCTAACTGGCCCTGCTGATAGGTGACTGTTTCTCACACCCCAGTGATTTGAAGCATGTACCACAACCACACACATTTTTAGTGGGTTTGATAACTGAACTAAACTATGCTTGCTAGAAAATAACTTTACCTTCCTCATCAGTTAACTATTTAAATAATAAACCTATTGCTTTACATGAATAGAAAAAGTCACATAGTTTATAACTTCACCATTTTACTAGAAAAAGTATGAAGCTAAATCACCTATAAGCTTAAATTTAAATTATACCTCTTATGAAACAGTCATTATTGAAACTTTACTTGTCTTAATTTTATTTGTTCTCTTACTCAGAATATGGAAATACTTCTCAGATGTGTGTGTATGTGTATTCATGTGTGTGCTGTAATTTTTTAATTATTTGCTGTAATTTTAACAGGAGGAAATATATATTTTGTGAGCCTTTTCCATTTATTACTAAGAAACAAGTCTCTAGCCCAAAAGATCTGTCAGAGTTTCAAATAGCGCAGATACTACCTGTTTTGGAGGCTCTTCTATCCTAAAATTTATATTTCCTTTATTTCTGAAGTCTACTAGTCAGCATTTGAAGAATTCTAGTGTAGAAACTTTCCTATTGTATAAACAAATGTCTAGGCTAACTGGTGAAGGGTCACTATGTGAGTTCATTTTGGCTTATTTCCTTACATATAGTACAACATTATGAATGACTAACAAGTTTACCACTGCTAATATGGACTTTTTGCTAGGAGAGAGGCTGCTTATTTGTCCCCGCTGCCCAGCTAGCTTAGTCCCGGAATAAACACAAAGAAATTGTATTCATTAAAACACTGCTTGGCCCATTAGCTCCAATTTCTTATTGGCTAATTCTTACATCTTAATTTAACCCATTTCTATTAATATGTATATAGCCACAGGGCAGTGACTTACCAGGAAAGACTAACTGGCATCCCTCTCAGGTGGAGGATCCATGGCTTCTCCCTGACTCTGTTTTCTTTCTCCCAGCATTCACTTCTGTTTTCCAAGCCTACCTATGTTCTGCCCTATCAAAAGGCGAAGGCAGTTTCTTTATTCATTAACCAATGAAGCAACACATAAACAGAAGGACCCCCTACACACCATGGACAGATTTTCTTGAAGAAAGAGGTGGCAGTCAGTGAAAAAAAGAAAGAAAAAGAAAAAGAAAAAAAGAAAAGCTTGCCACTTGCAAAATGGATTTCCACTGAGAAGCTGTAAACTTTGACACCATAGTATTGCAGCTGAGCAGGAAACAAAATAGCACACAATGTAACGCGGCAGCTTAAAACTGTCCAGGCTCTTTATGAAGACAAGAATGTGCCTCAAATGAGACATTGTGATCTTAAAAAAAAAAAAAAAAAAAAAAAAAAAAAAAAAACTCATAAGGAAGTGTCTAAAATATAGAGCCATGAGAAGAAATGAAAAAAAAAAAATATAGAGAGAAAATGAATGCAAATTCTAAACGGGTGGATTATGAGCCAGAATCAGTTGCAAGCATGTTTTTTTAGGCCTGAATTTTTTTTTTTTTAAAGGGTCAGGAAGATGACTGCAGCTATGTTAAATTAGTTAAGCTCTTTGGTGCCACAAACAGATATTTGCTTACACCTGGCGTTATTTCCAATTCTGAGTGAGTTGCCTACCCTGATCTCAGTTGAGTTTGTGAGCCTAGGCTTTAAATGCCCTCATTACCATGTTTTTTTCTTGAATTAACACCCACCATCTAAATGCTGCTTGCTCCTCTTGGCTTCCTAGGGCTTTGCACCTGTGCAGGTATAGAGGCATCAACACCATTCTATACTCTATTTTTTTTTTCCTTTTCCATTTTTACTCAGAATCAGACCTTGTGTTTAGTCCAAGGCCCTCAAGGATTTTGCGAGTGCACTATTTCTGTGTGTTTAAACACTCCTGCTTGTCCGTTCCAGTGTCAGGAAAGCAGTGTTCTTACTGGCAAGAGTCAGGAGAAAGAAACTAAGAAACTTTCTATCCAAGCTTAAGTGCAGGGAGGATTTAAAGTGGTTCCGATTTTTCTTTGGACTGGACTTTAGCCAGCAAACGATTATTTTTTATGGGGTTGCTAAGAAATAGCTCAGAACAGTTGTAAGTACTAAAATAGAGACAGGAACTAACTTAATAGCACCTTCCATATCATGAAATCTACCACCACCAAGCTGGAACTTTGGAAAAGTATTTATGAGTGAACTTCCCTGAATCACTGATCCCACTTTTAGCCGTCAGTGGTGGGCCCTTGGAGGTTTCCCATCCACTCAGCTCACTCAGCCAAGTTTATGAGATGTGACAGGTTTGTAGTGTGCAAGGAAAAGACTGCTATTTATATAGTAGAGGGTGAAATCTAACTGCAAACTTAAAGAGAGTTTCGGAAAGCTTCTTTCTATTTTTCTTAAGTTCCTGTGGTGTTTTTATCGGGTGTTTATCAGACATATCCATTCCATTATCATTTTCTCTGTAGGTAACAGATACACAATTAAAAAAATAGGTAATGGCTTATTTTTAAACAATGTATTCTGTTTAAGTATGACATAGTAGTTTTTTTTTATATGAGTGCTCAGTATTCCAGTTACTGCAATAGCTAATTTCAGCATGAGTATAACAATGTATTTTAAATTATACCTCACACAGCAGAACAAAGGCAAATCATTTTTGAGAAAAAATATGTGGCTTTTATCAAATGAAATTTATATTTAATAAATATAAATATGGGCTGGAGAGATGGCTCAGCGGTTAAGAGCACTGGCTGCTCTTCCAGAGGTCCTGAGTTCAATTCCCAGCAACCACATGGTGGTTCACAACCATCTGTACTGAGATCTGGCACCCTCCTCTGGCGTGTGGGCATACATGGAGGCAGAATGTTGTATATATAATAAATAAATAAATCTTTAAAAAAAAAATAAATAAATATAAATATGAACTGGATGATCATATATGCATACCTACATATATATATATATATGTATGTGTGTGTGTGTGTTTATATGAAAGACATGCATAAATACAGCATGTTCAGGCCATATGGTTATACATGTATGTATGTTTCATGTGTTTCAGGACTGACCATATGGTACTGGATAAACAATTCATGTGCTCTTAACTAGGGAAGATGATTTCTCCTACACTCAGCTTTCCTTTTGTGTTTGTATTTCTATGTTCAGGGTTAAGATGGCAAAAGCTTTCACCATTCACATAAGGATGTGTACTCTTGTTATAGTCTTTTAAGGTCATGTTTAGGTAGCCATACAGGTGAGATTTTGGGGTGTAGCTTCTAGCATTTCTAGGAGGAGACCCAAACTATAGTGATAGATGCAATTTGTTGTACTTTGATATGCCCCTCCAAAAAGATCTTAGACTTAAGTAAAAAATTGAACATTTTTCCTAGAACTTATATCATGAAGTATTTGCATTAGGTGATATTACAATGTTCTTTTAAAGCATCTCACTTCACATCAAAGATATAAAAATATGGAAAGACTTTTAATAAAGTAGACTTATGTAGCTAATTAACTGTCTTGAATCATGTAATTTCCCAAAGTAGGTGGCCATAATTTCCATCTATCCACATCAAATTATTAGTGCTGCCAATCAAACTCTAGAGTGACTCGCAGAAGATATAATTTACTAGCATCTTCTGAAGGATTATCATTACTTCCCCAAACCCTTTCTCTTTATCTACAATTGCCAACGTCAATGCTATTTTGGTACTTTTCTTAACATAAAAGAAGCAGAGGCTAATTTTAGTCACTTTATCAATTTCTTCATTATACCTTGACAGTTGATTATTGAATAAATATTTTCACACTGTATTAGCTTTCAAAAGACATTTTTGATGAATGAATTAATACTAGGTGTTAATTTATTTTATTTCCTGTCTTCCCATTAACAGTATTAAGTAGATTATATTGATTGCTATATTTTATGACAAATATATAAAGGTCTGTGCATATCTGGGACAATATGAAATCTTTCTAAATATTGAGGATATATGTAACCAATTGTTTTTATTTAAGACAAAAAAGTTAATATCTGATATGGGATTTCCCTCTGCATGCAGTTTGGTTAATAAAGAATCTGTCTTGGGCCTCAAAAGGCAGAATAGATGTAAATAGTGGGGAGGGGGACTAAACTAAATTTTGGAAGAAAAAAAGTTGGAGTCAAAGAGAAGCCATGTAACCCTGCCAGAGACAGATGCTGAACCTTGCCTGTAGGGCACAAGCCTTGTGATAAATATAAAATAATAGAAATGCATTAAATTAAGATGTAAGCGTCAGCCAATAAAAAGTTAGAGCTAATGGGCCAAGCAGTGATTTAACTAATATAATTTCTGTGTGGTTATTTGGGGCTGAGCAGCCAGGAACAAACAACCAGCATCCTACAACAAATATCTTTATATTATGCCACTGTAATGGATCTTTGTGGACTCTGTGGGCTCTAAATATTTTTAAGTCTAAGGATTATAAATAATATATATCACATATTTTGCTAGGTAAAACATTCCTGGTTAAAAAAATGTTTCCTTGTCCACTTGCCTAAATATTAAGTAGTAATTTTTACACACTAGCTCACAAGTATGAAGAAACATCACTTTAATTATGTCCATAGTTGTACCTCAGAGAAGGACATTACATTTTTCTACATTGTTTGCCCCAAGTGCAACCAGAATAATTCATACAAAAATGAATGACCCTCTCTTTGCATGTGACATAATTTACACCAGCTCAGTGCATAATTTGCTGTAAAACCTCATAAGAAGATGGACTTTCCTATCTGCCTGAACATCTATTGATGGATTATAAAACATGATGATCAAGTGAAAAGATTTAAAAATTATAAGAAGTGTTTTTGCAAAGCTGCTGCAATATCAGGAAAATAAATCACAGCACTGCCCACCTTAGTGTTTTAGGTTACAAACACTCAAATCAAAACTATTTAGACAATTTATTTTCAACTAAAATGAAAAATATAAAGCAAGTCAGCATTTTTACAAAGATCTTCACATTGCAAATAAAATAAAAACATAATAACACTACAATATTTAAAAACTACAAATGGTAATTTTGTAACTCAGGCTGTTTGAAAAGGAAGTACTCATCTCCCTTTTAAATAAATAATGTTATGCTAATGAATTTTTACAACTTCTCAATTTCCTGAAAAAAATATAAATCACTAGTTGTGTTAATAGAATATTGATATTGTTTCTTATTTTTGTTCATGATATTTCTCTTATGGACTAAATTTAGTAACAACATGAGAATATCTTTATCATTGTTGTCACTTAAAAAATAAAATGAGTTTTAACAAAAGGCTCTCTTTTTTTTCTAAAAGAAATGAATTGACTTATAGATATGAAGTATGTAATTGAGTATCATTCTGTTCTAAACATTTCCATAGATTCAAGGACTCCTGGAGCCAAAGTTTCTTCCCCTATCAGACTCGCATTCCTATGGGTGAGTAATATCACTGTAATTAGATCAATCACTAAATCAGTCTCTACTGGATCTTACTGCTTCAGCAACATGTGACTTTGGTTTTCCTTCTTTTAATCACCTTGTGTATCTAGTTTTGATTCTTCTCTAAAATGGACTTGAAAATATGCAATTGATTTTTTTATCTAACGTTTTATTTATATTTTGTACTGTGAAGTATTTTTCATAAAAAAAGTAATTTTAAAATGAAATAAATAGTACTAGAATACATTTTAGGTATATACTTATGACACCAACTGATAAATTGCATTGGAAGCATACTGTCATGTAAGAAAGCCACTTAAGCAAAAAAAAGGTGTTGCTGGCAGTCAAAATTTTAGTTGGTGACTAAACAAAAGATGGTTATTTACTATCTATTTATAGTTGATAAACTTAGATGGACTAATATCAATTCTAAGCACAGGATATTGAGAAACTTTTGAGAGCATATGATTGTTTTTCAGTCTTTACATCTTTTTTGCATAATGTGTTTTAAGGATAATGAACCACACTATTGTGAAATATTTCAGTGAATGGTGTCAGTTCCCCAGTAATGACAAGGAATGACAGCTGGCAGTTACCAGAAGAATGATTTTTGTGTATTATATAATTCAATTTTTCAAGGTTTAAGGGTGATAAACTATTACCAGCTAGTTATTTCTATGTTACATGCATCTTCTAAATGTAGAATATAATAATTGCAATTAATTCTAATCAACCATTGCTAACAATGATTGACTTAGGTAGAACTATTCTTTTGGTCTACATCTGGTATTTTATCTTGAGTGAGTAGATGTTATTCACGAAAGTATCTTCAGAAGGTATTAACAATTAAGACAGAAATTTAGGAAAAAAATGATATGCTTCTCACTTTTTGGTTAAAAAGGAATGTTTTAGAGTCATGATATTTAAATGAAATACTATTTGTTTGATTTATCTTTCCCATTCAATTTTTTCTAATCAATATGTTTTGAAAGATAATATACATAAAATATAAAACAAAATCACCAAAAAGTATTAAGACTACAACAGGGAAAATATGTACATAATAGTATATTGAGGAAATTTTAACTTATAATAACAGAACCTTTGCTAAGGGTAATAATGCTACTGAAGTGATTGTCATTCACTGTGTTTTGATTATGAAATGTGACAAGGACCTTCTCATAACAAGAATAGCCTTGAAGGAACATACATTTATTTGTTTGAAGGATACAATTTTTTGCACTCATCCCAGTGATTGTATCTTCTTGTTCATTTCTGGACACTATTTACAAATATTTCAGTATGTAAAATCCTTAAAAAATAAATTCATGATACAAGCTTATATTTCATCCTTCTTTAGTATTATTAAACTACCTGTACCTTTTTGAAAAATGTTAATAAGTAAAACTTTTTAAAACTTTCACAAATCCTTCTATGGATTATACATTAGAAAATACTGTCATTTATTAATTCTAAAGATAATACATTTTCATACAAATAAGTTACTAAATTTCTACAATTCTACACATACATTTATATTAAAATATTGTTTGTAAAATATATTTTGCTCTTTATTATACCTTAAGGAATTGCTTTCTATATTAAATAGATTTATAGTAATACAACATTATTTTAGCAATTCACAAGATATATATTTTCCAATAAATTATTCATTGAACATATTCTAATATTTAAATTCTGAATTTTGAATATTATGTATAAGTAAATTACATAAACAAAGTAAAAAGGATGGTAATTTACCATTAATATTATAAAGTCCCTTTTTCAGATTTGAAAAGTTATGACATATATAATATTTAGACTTTATTTTGATAGTTATGACTATCAAATTAAATCATCCAGCATCTAGTATCATTAAGAAATCTATTCATGAGTTAAAGAGAGCATATAATTCAATGCAAAACATAGAATTTGTTCATGTATTAGTGTGATTCTTTGAATTCTTTTTCTTTGAAAAGTGTACTCCCTCCTGTCTGTGAAGCAATAGTACATCCTGGTTCCCTAATGAGGTGTCTAATATTTTGCAATTTCTAACTAAATAACACGGTGATATAATTGTGTCACCGTAAAAATAATGAAGCTGGATTAAATATCTCTCCTAGTTGAATTTCTTTATTCTTTTTCTTTACTTTCAATTCCCAACAGCTAGCCTTATTTTAAGGAGCTTTGCTCTTTAATGATATCTGCTCACAAATCTTAACTGTTGGGGCTCAGACTTTCACTATAAGTTTCTGAGCTGTGCTGAGGCTTTGGGAGTTGTGAGATATAGAAAATAATGAGACAAATTAATTTCTTTCTCCCAGAGGTACTGTACTCCCCATAGCTATCACTCAGAGGACACTCTCTTTTCTGAAAGATTGATATAAAAATAATTTATGTCAGGCTAAGAGGCAGAGCAAATCTATCTGCCTGGAAAAGCACATAAATTCTTCTAAGGAGAGAATAGTAGCTGGTGGAGACGGAGCTTCTTGGTAATTAGGGGTGTTTATTATCCTTGTCAGACTTTAACAATCAATTCTGGAGGTGTATAATGAAAGGAATTTCAGCGTTTAATATATAACTATTTCATCCAGGTACCTCCATAACTTAGCTTCAGATAATTTAATGGTCATGAGTTACTAAGCTGCAGGAATTTATTTTAGTTAAAATTCAGCAGGGATAATTAGAAAATTCTGAAAATGAACATCTTACTAAGAAGAGAACTATAATAAAATGCTGGATCATAAAATACACAAGCAAGTGCCGTTAATTCATTTGCTCCCAAGGAATAATACAAATAAAGCAAATCAGGAAAATTATTGTTATAAATATTCTAATATATTTATATGCTGTAATCTCAACTAAAGGTATTAATCAATATATCATTTTAATGTAGTCTTTTGCACACGATTTGGAGTATCACAAACAGGAATAGTACATCAGATGAGTCCCAGTGGGATGAAGAGAAACTATTAACAAGGGCTTTGGCAAACATCCAATCTTTTCTTGCTCTTTTGCTTTGTTCTTTTGTTTGTCAGTTTGATGTTTGTCGTTATGCAAGGCATTGGGCATATGTGCTTATTTAAAAGCCATTATGCAAATATGTGTGGATCACTCTAGCATAGTGTACAGGACTGTGAATATTCTTAACTTCTTTTTAAAACCTGAGGCACAGTTATGTTTTTCACTTTTTTACTTTGTATTTTTTATACCTGGATTGCAGGATAAAATGTAAGTATCAATATGCTAGTTTATATTAAATATTTATTGAAATGATCTCCTTTTTCTTTATACTAAAAATATGTGACTTCTCAGCCTAAATATAGCACTCAGAAAAATTACTTTAGATATTTAAAGGATGTCACACCTGTAATAAATTTAAAAGATGTTATATTGTTTTACCTATATTATCTAGTTCTTAATTTGTGATAAATTAAGATAATATTCTTAATAATCATAATGCATTTGCTTTTAGTAAAGTATCTGTACCATTGTATACATTTTCCAGTTTGTCTTGTGTTTTAATTCAGTTTCTGGCAAGTGCCATGTCATAACATATTGTATATATGTCATGAGACTGAATTTGAATTACCCTGTTGTTGTAACTAAGTCTAAATATTCACATTTTTAACAATCTCACTTTTAAAATTTATTTTGTTTCTGTTTCTGTTATTTACTGAATTATGTATGTATTAAGAAATTCCAGAATTGGTAATTAATATTCCTGATTCATATATTTTTCAATCATCTAGTGAATATTTGTTCACTGCAATGACTCCATGTTCTTTGTCACCCAAGGCTATGTGATGAATGTTTAGAGATGGAGAAGTGGTGTTTACTCTTTGAAGAAGTAGAGCCTAGAGGAAGGTTGAAGTGTCATTGGGAGCTATGTGGATCGAATGAAAAGTGCTCTCCACAGGCTCCTATTGGAACACTTGGTCCCTAGTTGGTAACACTCTTTGGACAGATTATTAGGAGGAATAGTAGCTCTAGGTGCAGACTTTCAGGGTTTATAGCCTCACCCCACTTCTTGATCTTTCTGCTTCCTTTGTGATGAAATATTATCAACCAAGTTCATTCTGAGCCACTAACACCAAGCTTTGTTGACCACATGGATAACCCTCTGCAACATAAAGAGAAAATGACTTTTTTTTTCTTTTTTTTTCTTTTTTTTTATCACAGAAATTAAGCAGCTAGTACGGAGACATACTTTCTGCAGAATATTAGGGACACAGCCCCACTAGCTTCCTGCTTTGGGGATGTGATTTCTTTTCACACACAAGATTCTCATTGCTGTCTGCTATAAGATAATACAAGAGAGGGGGTCTTAGGTAGAATCTATACTATGACATGATCTTGTTATCTATCAAAACAATGAGCAAGTAAGCCTTAAGAAAAGTTTGTGTTATCTATTGGTTAATATTTGAAAAAAAAAACACAAGTCTGCCCATTTGGAAGCATGAAAAGATGCTTTTTTCCTTTTTGGAAAGCATAAACTGATCACATTAAAGCACATTTATCCCAGTGGATTGCTCGGTTTAAGGAGGCAGGATGATGTCATTCATCTGAGAAATAAAAGATCTATGTCTTAAAGTGGTTTTCACTTTCCTCAGAGTTTCTCCAGAAAATAAATGTATCAACATATTAATCAAATTAAAATTTGTATATGTTTTATATGCATGGATGTTTGTGTGTTTTCACATGTGGTTTCATGTTTTTGTGGGTGTGAGTGTGTGTTTATGTGTGTGTGTGTGTAGTGTGACATACGTATGCTGTGCGTCTGCATCATTTTTCTTCCAAGTTTGTTTTGTTTTGTCTGAAAAGGGTCTCTCACTAAACATGGATCTACCATTTAGCATAATTATTTGTTGATCAAGTCAGTGGAATTATTCTTTTGCTAATCCCCGTCACACATAGGAATTATCGATAATAACTAGTTGATACAAGTGTACTAGGGGTGTGAACTTGGGACTTCATGCTAACACACAAGTATTTTGCCAAATGATCTACCATGTAACCCTCCACTTATATTTATGTGTTAATAGTTCAAAAGTATATTTTGAAATTTTTCATGGAAATAGTAAATCCATAATGGAAAAATCTTGGTTTTTACATTTTATTCATTCTTTTATATTATTTGAGAATTTCATATAAACGTGTTTTTTTTATCACACCCACTACCCTATCCTTCCTCCAATTCATCTTCTATCCTTCCAACAATTTTACCTCCAACTTCATATTCTTCCCCTGTCCCCAAACCCAAAGTCTACATCATGTTCCCTATAACTTCACGAATGCAGGCCATTTATATGAATACCTACATAGGGGCTACAGGACATACTTCTGAATAAAATGGAATCTACTTCATCTATTCTACTTCACAAGTCATCTATTGTTAGCAGCTCCTATCCCATACTAGAGGTGGAACTCCTTGAGTCCCTCCCCCATCTATGAGGGAATTTTGTGTTACATGACAATGCCTGTCTTGGTTCTTAGAGTTACAACTGCTATGAGATGTGTCCAGTGCTGTGTTTTGCTCCTAATGCATATGTTCCCATAACTATCTAATATAAGAGAGCTTCTTAATCTTTTACAATTTTACGAAGTGGTTAGAAAACTTTTGTAAGCGGCTTATATATAGTTCACATAATGTGAACTGTTGGGAACAGAAGCTACTTCATTCAGAATAGAGTAGATCACCTTTCACACAAAATACTAATTTATAGACTAATTCATTTTTTGTGATATTTTTCTAGACTAAAATGTATCAATTAGTTAAAAACTACTGATTGTAGTATCAGTTTAAATATATGAGAAAATATGTGATAATCATTGAAGAATAGCATTACTAACAAATTTATACTCCAGTAAAGAATGACCATTCACAAAGGCATCCATGTTTTCTCTTCCTATCTGTCAGCTTTACTGTGATGAATTTTGTGGCACTGTTTTCTATGGACAAGACTGGCTGAAATATGAGGAAAATGAACTAATTATGGGCATGACTATGCTTTGAGGGACAACTCTATCACCATACTTCTGGGCTTGTCACAGTGGAACTGCCTCTTAGTTTTAACAATCCAAACACAATTTTTGCTCAAAACTAGCTGTAACAATTTTTGTAGTATGACTATTGCCACTTAAAATGTACCAACTTATTTTTTCTTCAAATAATGGTAAGAATATTATCATTTATTAAAGTTTATTGCATTTAATGACTTGAATGTTGAATAAAATTAAATTTGTATCATTATGATTTTCTCAAATAAAAGTTTTTCAACTTTTATTCATTTTACCAAGATACAGAGGAAATAACGACAGTGAAAACACTCACATTTCTTATTTATTCATCAGTTCATGCTGTCATACCAGCCATCCCAGAGTTCTCAGTGATTACTGATGAACACTTTCCAATGGAAACCTATGTGCCATTTGAATTGAAAATTCTCAAAATATCCCTCTTCTCTGACACTACACACAAAAGCAAACGTTCATGGCCCATCTTCAGTGAAACTCTAGACTTCTGAAGTATGTCTCTATAATGTAATGATAGATAATAGTCTGTGATCATTCGTATATTGAAGGGTAGAATAAAATGTAAAATAGCAACTACCCATTTATTCTATCAGAAAATTTAAAAGTAAGAACTGGAAGTCTAGCTTCATTAAGGCATGTCAGAAATTGATATATAAATATTAAATGATCTGTGTTATACATCATAATTTTTCAGTGAATCAAAGTATTGAACATATGTATTCCCATAAGATACTGTCCTTTGACATACTGATGGGAAAATTTCCAGCATGAACATTCCTTTCATCTTCTTTGCCTTATGTTATAAATTATTTAACATAGATTATGGCTGACTCAAAGGCTTGAAAATAAGTGGTGGTAGTTGTTACAAATTAATCGTGCAATAACTAAACTTCACAATTTCAAAGACTATGCTGATGCACCTTAATGTTTATGTAGAAGACAATTAGACTGTAGTTGTTAAAGCAGAGAGGACTGAATCTCCAAATTTAATTGAAAATTTAAATTCCATCCATATATACCCACCAGACACACACGTATGTATTTGTGTTCATATACATTATATGTATATATGGTCTAGTATGTGCTTTATAATTTAATACTTATATAATGAATAGATTGATAAACTAATTGACTATGTAAGAGTTATCTGGAGGATAAAGCTTTAAATAAAACTATAGCTCTCAAGGTATCGACATGTTTGTGTATCTTAGTATATTGGTGAGCAGCTACTGCAGGTTTTCTATATCAAGTTTAATATATTTTCTGGGGTTATAAATTTATTGAATGGTGTGGTCTCTAGCAACTCATGAGATATTAGAGAATATTTAAGTTGAGGTTAGTTGTAAAAGCTACAAGTCTAAACTATTTTTATCAAAATTCTTCTAAAATTTTTTAACAATTCCTTTCAAAAATTAACTATACCTGCTGCTGAAGGGAATTGAAGTCTAATAGAAGTTAATAGACCTTAAGTGACACAGCACATTGAATTAAAAAAAAAAGTCATCCCACTTAAAGCCTTTCTAATAGCAAATCTGACTTTTGTATGAAAAGCTTTGCTCTTAAGACTCTTATGCAAAATTCATTGGATATTATGGCAGAATGGACACTCCTGCCTGGTGTGCTAAAGGAGGAAATGGAGTGAGAAAGGAAACTATACTTAAAGTTTATGGCATGCTGAAAGAACTATGGTAGCAGATGAACTTAGAGAGTCATGGGACAGACAGTGAGTTTTTACAGCTTTGCAAAAGGGAAATGGTAAAGAGATGATGTCATATTCTGTTTATGAACTTTGATATCATTTAGTTTACTTCCTGCGTGATCCTGACAGAGACATTTTACAAGAAAACACTTGATTTCTGATTCTTCTAGGTAGAATACAAGGCACAAATTCCCGGGAAACAAATTTTGTTTATATTTAATTGTTATCCTTGATTTAAAAAATGGCAGTTTTAACACAGAGAAAGTAAAATCTGGTTTATATCAGTAGATATAAAGATTCAAAAGAGAATCAAGATGGTATAACCATATAGGTAGGATGTTTACTGCAAGGGGGACTTCCTTTAATTAAGATAGCAAAGACAGCACATAAAAGTACTATGGAAAAATGGCTTTTAATATAATAATTTTGAAGTTGTTGTAAGATATTTTAGATAGATACTTTAATATCTACTGAAATATCAGCATGTCAACAAAGCAATATCACTGATAAGAATTACAACTAGAAATAAAAATTAAAGTACATGCCCCGAATTACTCTGGCTTTTAAGTCAGTGTATTTAGAAAAAAAGAATCTAAAATAAGAGGATAAGGAGTGCCAATGAGATGCATACACAGAAAGAAAGAAAAAGTTAATAATATAGCATCATAAATTTCAAGTAAAAGATGTGTTTCAGGAAGCAAGAATTACTAGTGATGTTAAATGATAATGAAATGTCAAGTAAGAACAAGCATTGAGACCTGGCAATTTTATTTAACAGCCGTGGTTGTGAGAGATGCCCTTGATAAAAGCAGTGTCAGTGGAGTGGTGACAGGAGTCTATTTGAAGTGATAAGAGGAGAAATACTTGATGTAGTAAATTTAGGTAGCTATTCTCAGGAGTTAACTATGACAAAGAAATATAGTTCATTATAGTATACAAGTTTCAAATTCTTCGAGTTTTCAGTACAGGAATTATTTTACCTTGTGGGAATTTCAAGTTACATACATTTCAAGTAAATGGGAACAACGTGGTCATGAATATAAATGGCACATTGTTATATAATGCTGAAGGTAGTATTAAAGAAAAAATTAATTGTGTTAGCACATTGAACAAACTGAATTAATCTTAACATTATAATATGATAAGTGTTGTCATTATGAGCTATAAAATAATTTCAAATTCATGTAAGCTGTGGTGACTCATACTCAGGTTTTCAGTACTCAAAGAGCTAAAGAAAAAGCGCTTCCAAGGATTTCAGACTAGCCCGGGATACATACATAATGATTACCAGAGCAGTCTGGGCTATCTGTTAAGACCCAATCTCCATAATGTAATTCGAATTCATTTTTAATTTGTTAGAGAATTTTTCTGCACAGATTAGTTTAATTTTAAAGTTTTTTTTCTTTTCTTTCTGCTCTCTCTCTCTTCCTTCCTTTCTTTCACTTGAGATTACTTGCAATAAGGGTTACTGAGATCTGTGAACATTAACTAGTTTATTGTTGCTACTTATAAGAGCATGACAACTCTAAGAGAGCTGCAGTTTCAAATAGCCCACTGTAGAAAAGTGACTACTCATAAAATCTAGAACCTTTGACCTGTCTGTATGACTTGCAGGTCCCAGTCTTCCATCACTCGGCTGGGCAGTGAGTCTCAATCAGCAGTTCTTGAGTGTTTCTCTTGACTCTCAGTGTTGGTCTCAAATCTTATATATTTATTACTTGTTGAGACGTGTGACTTTCTTTATTTTCTGAATCTTATGATGCGGCCCAAGGATGGATTTTTTCAATACAAATAAAAGCTTTATAGAACAAAAATCACTAATTATGTCAAACTTATACACTTATATTAACACAACACTAAAGAAAATTATGTGTTTTTGATATATAGCAAATTTTGATATTTGGATTTCACATATAAGTGAAGCAAGCAATTTCAGAAGTTTTAACCATGGGTTACAAAGTTGTGAAATTTATTATATACCTTTAAGTCTCTTGTTATTTGGAATAGTAGAGATAATGATTTATTAGTAGATGGTCATCCTAGATGTTTGTTAGAATCATCCGAATCTTAGAAGAGGTATTCAGAAAAATTTAATTATACCGGGTTAGACTTTGAGAGCCTTAACAAGGCAAATAAAATTTGAACAGATTATAATTGATAACATTATTGTATTCCATCCAAATCTGTGGGAAGTTACTAGTCATTCACTAAGGTTGGAGAGAGTAGTAATTTGAATCTTAATAATATCAGTTATGTGGAAGAAATCTATAAATGTTAGGTTAGTCAATATAATCATAATCCCCTACCATAAAACACTTCAGATTACAGGATGTTTTCAGTAAAAGCTAAGAAACATTGAGAGTACCTCCCAACAGTAAATAAAATGCTACAAAATGAGAAGCACACAAAATATATAACTGCATATAATTCTAAACTTTCTCTGTGCTGGATAAAAGATACTCTTTTCTATTTGAATCCAAGGTAAATTGTGACATTCACAGATATTTTAAAGTCAATTATTGGAGTCATTAGCATTGGATTAAACGATGACTTAAAGTGTATATGCCTTCTTAAATTAATTTTCTAACATTGAGCAGAATAAAGTTGATCATTATAGTTCTTATTACTGAAATTAACCAAGATTCTCAGAGTATAATTATTAATTCAAGCCCTTAAAAGTGTGCCAATCATGCAGCATTTCCTTTCTTTTGTGTAGAAAAGCAATAATGAGTTCCTCATCGCTGCAGACATGAAGACACATCGTCATAACTGCCACAAATTTAAATGTCTACAGTGATGAACAAGAGTGGAATATTAGTGAATAAGAATTTGTTGAAAAATATTATAAAATATTTCTAATATTGAGGGAGGTAACAATTGTAATAAAACAGGAATGAAAGTGATGTTTGATGAGTATTAATTAGCAATTGGTATGAAATTGTGTTGTACAGTTTGGCCTCCGTAAGCTCTGAAGGACTGATGACAAAAGACAATTTTTAATAGATCAAGGATAAAAAAACAATAAGTTTTAATAATTCTTTAAAGTGCTTGAGAAAACATTGCAAATTTTATTGTCATAAGCACATATATGGGTGATAATATATTGCAGTAACAGGAAAACCCTTTGGCAAGTAGAAAGGCCCAAATGTAATGCCCAATTAAGATGGGCAGTATGTCATTGTGTCCTTGATACAGTATACATATATAATAAAAATGACATTGATATAAGCATGATTATGATACAGAAAGAAAAATAAAATGACTCTTCAGGAGGCAGCTCCGACCAAGAGTCAGAAATTCTCATAAAATTGCTGTGCTTAGAATGGGTAAAATTACATTGCTCTTCCTAAAACAAGACTAAAATAATTAACTAATAACTATGTCAAGAAAAATGTTTATATTCTCTGTTGCTAACGTTGTGCTATATTAAACAGATAAAAGCATAAGGATACAAAATCATGCTTGGTCATGTAGTTGTGTGAATAATTCTAGAGACAGGAGAGCAACTTTATTATTACCTCAAATACATTATATTACTGAAGGGATTCATACACAGATCTTGAGAAATTTTGAAACAATTCTTCATGTGATTCAAGTCTGTCACCTGGAAAAGCATTTATGTCTTGTACGACATTTACTTACATGAGGGTAACATCCTTGGAAAAGTACTCCAAGACACTTGTCAAGGAATTTCAAAGGCTGACAGTGTTAATAGTGATTAATACACGGAAGCGGCCTTTAGCAAGTATCTATGAAGGTTTAAGAAGTCTTACAATTTGAGGAACTGTATAATTTATACCAAAAACTGACAATACAGACGCTTATGACTGTGATAAAAGTAAAGTTTCTTGAAATTTATAAATTATGCATCTAAAAAATAATCCTCATTTTTATGAATGATTCATGTCAAGGTATATGTTTATGTGAACTCAATAAATGATAATAAATTCTTTCATTTTTTTTGGGAGAGGCTTACAAGTGGGCACTCTTTCTCTGATATACGTTTTGAAAATATGAGATAGTCTTCTTGGAACTAAATATAAAGGAATACACATGCTGATACTCAACAATACAACTACCTTTTTTGCTGATAGCTTGAAATACGTTCATTGGGAATAGTCAAACATTTATCAGGTTCACAAAGTCATATTCTACCAGCATAAGAACAGTAGAAAGGTGTTTTCTTATCAGCTTTAGAAAGCACAGAATTGTATGAACCCTTTAGGAATCATTTGCTTGAATGTGTACTTCAGGAAGCATACACCTATGTGTATACTTTAGGAAGCATACACATGTGTGTACGATTCCAAAAACATACACTTGTATGAACTCTTTAGGAAGCATGCACTTGTATGAACTCTTTAGGAAGCATGTAATTGTATGAACTCTTTAGGAAGCATGTAATTATATGAACTCTTTAGGAAGCATGCACTTGTATGAACTCTTTAGGAAGCATGTACTTGTATGAACTCTTTAGGAAGCATGTACCTGTATGAACTCTTTAGGAATCATGCACTTGTATGAACTCTTTAGGAAGCATGCACTTGTATGAACTCTTTAGGAAGCATGTACTTGTATGAACTCTTTAGGAAGCATGTACTTGTATGTACATTTTAGGAAGCACATACTTGTATATACATTTTAGGAAACATCCATTTGTTTGTACACTTTAGGAAGCATGCACTTGTATGTACACATTAGGGAGTATCCACATGTATATGCACTTTAGAAAGCATCCACCCCTTTGTACACATTAGAAAGCATCCATCTGTATGTACTTCCCTTAAAGTTACCTTTCTGTTATGCAACACCAGTGTACAAATGCTGAAGGAAAGGAACATATATTTGCCAGCAGTTTAAAAAAGAACAAATGTCAAATAGACTGTTTCTTTATAAATTTATGCTTCATTTCAGTCCAACAAATTCTGACTCAAATAGGGGAAAATGACATTTCTACCTAATGCTATAACTTCATGGTAGCGGCTTCATTGTGAAACATGTAGAGCGATGCCCCCCAAACTGCCATGTTTTTGAAAGGGAAAACTTATGTTTGTTTAAATGAAAAGGAGAATATTGCTTTTTGTGCATCTAAATAGTGTTAGATAGACTAGCCAAATAAATAAATTTTGAAATTATGGAGAATAAACAGAGAAAAAAGTAGACCTTATGTAAATGAAAATAAGGGTTAACTAGAACTCCAAAAATTTACAAGAAGGTGAATAATTTTTTTCTTTCTCAAGAGAGGATTTCTCTGTGTTTCCCTGGCTGTCCTAGAGTTCATTCTGTAAATGACACTGACCTCAAACTCTCAAAAATAATAAACAATAACTCACATGCAAAAACATGGTACATCATGATAGGAAATTTCGCAAAAAATACAACCCAACTTGAAAAAAGTAAAAAGAACAGCAACAAAAGAATACAATTGAGATAAATTAATCAAAATGAATGTGGTATTTCATAGTACTTAGAGCACAACCAGCAGATTAGGAAAGTGGGGGAAGTCAACATATCACGTTCAAACTGAAAGACAGATGGAAAAATTGATAGGAAGAAAGAGATTATTATTAAAATGTTAAAGAGTTGTAATCATGTATTTGAAGTTGAAAACGGAGGCAAGAGACAACTAACTTCAGAAGCAATAATTTTCAAACTGTGAATATTAAGTCTATAATTTTAATAAGTATACTAAAGCAATTAACCTAGCCCTATCTACTCCTACATTTGTTGTTTGTGATCAAATTGCCACAATTTTTCTTCCCAAATGTGTTTTATTTCACCCAAATATTTTTAACAGTAAGCACTATCCTTTTGTGTTATAGTATATGTTGATATTTGATTAAAATGAATTTAGTATGTGTGCTCTTTATTGAGTGTTAAGTAAAATGAGCTTCAACTTCCAATACATGTTCCTTATATAAAACTATCCTTGTGATTTCATAAGAAAAGTTCATGTAGAGTGTACTTTCAAAACTCTTTATGTTCATACTTGTGCTCATAAACATTATCTAGTTAAATAAGAACGCCTTATCTCTTCAGAAAATAGAAACAAACAGCAATCTTGCATGGAATCTAACCTAAGTTATGGTTTTTATTCAAGAATTATTACCAAAATAGCCAAATACAACAGCTGCATCTGCTCTGCAGAATATGTGTGAGTTGCTACTCTATTACTCTCAAGTTTAGGGAATAGCTTCATTGAAATTCCACTGCAATTTAGATATCATTGCAAACTGACAAGGAGTTCAGGATATTACTCAAGCTTAAGGGCAAAACAAATCTCCGTTTTTTATTTTGAGAAATTTTCTTTTTTTTTATTTAAATTTATTTATTTATTAAGGATTTCTTTCTCGTCCCCGCAACCGCTTCCCATTTCCCTCCCCCTCCCCCGATCAAGTCCCCCTCCCTCATCTGCTTGAAGAGCAATCAGGGTTCCCTGACCTGTGGGAAGCCCAAGGACCGCCCACCTCTATCCAGGTCTAGTAAGGTGAACATCCAAACTGCCTAGGCTCCCACAAAACCAGTACGTGCAGTAGGATCAAAAACCCACTGCAAATGTTCTTGAATTCTCAGTAGTCCTCATTGTCCACTATGTTCAGCTAGTCCGGATTTATCCCATGCTTTTTCAGACCTAGGCCAGCTGGCCTTGGTGAGATCCCAATAGAACATCCCCATTGTCTTAGTGTGTGGGTGCACCCCTCGTGGTCCTGAGTTCCTTGCTCGTGCTCCGTCTCCTTCTGCTCCTGATTTGGACCTTGAGATTTCTGTCCGGTGCTCCCATGTGGGTCTCTGTCTCTGTCTCCTTTCATTGCCTGATGAAGGTTAATATTCATGAGGATGCCTATGTGTTTGTCTTTGGATTCACCTTCTTATTTAGATGCCCACTCT
The DNA here is from genome assembly GCF_018167655.1 of Microtus oregoni. Classification (NCBI taxonomy): domain Eukaryota; kingdom Metazoa; phylum Chordata; class Mammalia; order Rodentia; family Cricetidae; genus Microtus; species Microtus oregoni. The sequence goes on from NW_024543060.1 coordinate 26,075,200, forward strand.
TTGTTTTTGTCTTCTGCAATGTCAGAGTTTCTTTAAATACATGAAAATTCTACCAATTTCATTGGCTTCGCTCTTCTAAGTAGTTTTCCTTGATAGCTGCACCATTGGCAGACACAACTTCTCCAATTCCAATCTAAAATAAAAATATTATTTTTCACATCAAATGCTGTACATTGCACAGTAACTTACCTTAAAGATTTTTGGCAAAACTCTTTATTTTAACATTGACTGTATTTTACCATTTTGCATCTCACGATCCAAGCAAACACTTCAATACCCAGAGGTATGAAAATGATGTTTAGTATTAAGAAGTACTAAATGACATTCAATTAATTACCAGATGTAGAAATCTTTAAGAGGTATCCTAAAGAAGGGAAATACTCTTTACCAAGGGCCACATTTACAACAATGCCCTACGTAGAGACAATAATGTTGCTAGATCCTGAATGAGGGAAATATTGGTTGCTTTGACTGACTGAGACTTCATCCACATAAAAAACAAAACTCCAGAGAAGAGAACAGATAACAGGAAGTCAGAAGCATGAGCACACAGCAGTGGGAAAGGTGTATCAGATGTCTCGTAATGCGTGTATAATATCTATTTTAGGAGACCTAAAATCCAATAGCATTTCAGCAGCAGAAAGCTCTTTGTAAACAAAAGCCTTATGATTGGTGAGCAGAAGGGTATTGTTGCAAGGAGGGTGGCCCCTTGTTTATCCCAGCCTCCAGGCTAGCTTAGCACCAAAATTACCACACAGAAACTGTATTAATTAAATCACTGCTTGGCCCATTAACTCGAGTTTCTTATTGGCTATTTTTTACATCTTAATTTAACACATTTTTATTAGTCTGAGTATTGCACGTGGCAGTGGCTTACAGGGTAAAATCTTCAGCGTCTGTTGCTAGTGGATCCAGGGCAGCTCCCTCTGACTGCTTTCTTCCTCCCAGCAGAGTGTGAAATAATATCAATGAATTCAGTGCCTATGCAGAAATAAATGCAGCTTTGATGATCAGCCTGGACCAGGACTGTGAGGTAGCAGCAACAGTGTACTGCTTGACATGCTTTTTTATGCTGTCTAAATTATGGCTGAGTGTCTAAATTATGTCCACTCTAGAGGATCACTTAAAGGATTATATCAGTTACTACAGAGTATTGACAGACGTACTAATATGAGATTGAGATTGAGGTAATAAGCCCAAATGCACAGACGTGGAGGGATATCAGCATTCATAATTAGCATGGCTGGCATACCTTGAGCTCCTGTATAACTTTTGAAATCTGACTCTCATTTGACTGCTACTAAATAAATTGTCGTAACATGGTAACTGGTTCTCATTTGTGAAGTTTTCACATTGCTAGCTCATGTAGTTATATAGTTTGTGAATATCTCTATAAACTAAAGTAAAAATCTAGAGGACATATGTATTGCAGAGTCATAATTTATCATTCAATTAAAATATTCAAAGTTATATGTGAAAATAATTGTGGCAATTACTTAATTGTGTAATCAACATAAACTTCTTTCATCTTTATTAAAAATGCAAAGAAGTTTGCAGCTCTAGATGTTTTTAGGTTTTGGTTTTAATTCATTTTGTCCAGCTGCTCAGTCAGCATGTGGCCACTAACACATCATCTGCCTTGTCACATAATGTGGTGTGATTCAGTGAGAAGGAGCGATCATTTCTCCTAGGGAACAGGGGCCTTGACACGAGTTTCACTTATTAAAAGTTTGGATTTTAAAACTTCTTTAATAAATGTATGTGTTGACCTGTTCCTCAGTATGATTAATGTTCAAGGAAATACATTTTCACTTTATCCAGATGGGATTATTAATGTTCTAACTCATTTGAACACCTTCAATGCATTAAAAAACCTCTTTATTACTTAATATTTGAGTGTACATGACTTCTCTATAATGACGACAGATAAAACTACATACAATTTTTATCTTATTCCTTAAACTCATTTTTAAATTATCAAAGTTGCTGTAGTTTCAACATACTGTAAAATTTTTAATAATTATTCTGTGGATTGAAGCATATATTTTTCCAGCATAAAGGTATAATTCATCAATATATTTTTGTAACTGGAAGTTTCTCTATGCCTACCAGTTTGCAATAACCGCTCTGAGACTTAATATTAATTACAAATATTTTGGTCTATTTGCTCAGGCATATTATTAACTAACTTTTACCATTTAAATTAACCAACTTCTATTTTTCTATATTTTTCTAAGAGGCTTCTGATTTGTTACCTCACATCTTGCTTCCATGGTGGCTGCTCGAATCTCCGTTTCTCTGCCTTCTTTCTCCCTGTCTTTCTGCTTAGATTTACCACTTAGCTATTGTCTGCCTGGCTATTTTCCAAATCTGCTTCTTTATTAATCAATGTTAATAAGACAAATTCACAGCATACTAAAGGGTATCCTGAAATCATATTTTCTGTGTTTTTATTTTCTCAAAGGTTGAAAAAAAACCACTAAGATTTTGTTTAATTCTTTGTTAGTTGTTTAGATATCTGGAATTTCATAGGAAAATCAGGTTGTCATCTAAATTGTGGCAATCATGTAGCTTTGACATTCATGTGATAAGCAGATATATTCAAGATGCTACTTTTGCTATGGATTATCTTTTTAATCTTAGTCTGCTTCATAAGATGTTACTGATGATCAGGCACATTTGGTATTAGACTTGAAGGGCCTAACTGCACAGAAAGTAAATATATGTTCTATCTTTGTTGAAAAACAGGTGATTTAAAAAAAATATATGTATTTATGTATTATGTAATTATTATGTATTTTATTTATGTATGTATCTATCATGTATCATATATATGTATCATATATATGTATATATATAACTGTTTAGTCATTTTATCTTCAAGATTGTAATATATCATTTTCCCTACTATTATTCCTCCAATATGTACCTCCTACTCTCTTTCTTCTAGTAATTTTAGACACTACAGCTACTTGGCCCTGAGTACTATTTTTCACTCCTGTATTCTCTTTTTTATCCACTTCTTTCATCCCCCTCCCCATTTAACATCCCAATTACAATCTCTCTGGTGGGAAACAGACAGGTATGACTCTGGAGCATGTGAGATTTATATTTGAAAGCTTTGCATCTTGATCCATAGACAGCAGAGATGGGAGGGGGAGGTTCTTGGTGTAGTTTTAACAAGGTCATGAATTCTTCAACAAAGCCATATCTTCTAAGCCTTCCCAAACATTCGAACAACTGGGGAAAAAGGATTAAAACAAATCAACTGATGGAGACCATGCTCATCAAAACCAGCATAACTATCAATATTCTATTGTTTTTTCTTAAGTATTTAATTGTGATGCTACACTTCACTTTCATTGAAGAATGTCCAAGATTCTTAGATTTATCATTTTGAACAAAATATTGTTGATATGTGTTGTACACACAAGGGTATTGTTCTTTGATGTGTAAATATCAGAGATAATCTTGGGTTCATTTTATTCTTTGTGTTTCTTTTTTTTTTTTTTTTTTTTTTTGGTTTTTTGAGACAGGGTTTCTCTGTGGTTTTGGAGCCTGTCCTGGAACTAGCTCTTGTAGACCAGGCTGGTCTCGAACTCACAGAGATCCGCCTGCCTCTGCCTCCCAAGTGCTGGGATTAAAGGCATGCGCCACCACCGCCCGGCTTCTTTGTGTTTCTTCCATCCTTAATACTGATACACTGCATCTCATTACTCTGGGATTTCAAGAGTAGGCATCCTGAAACACAATCTTTCAGGGATCTGCCTGTCTCTATCACTCACCTCCTAGTTCTAGGATGACAAGTCTACTTCTTTCTGTTTTGTCTTTTGTCATCATTGTTGGTATTACAGGAAACTTTTTCCACTAGAAGCCTTTTCAGTTTGCCACAGATTCCAGAGACTGAACTCAAATTCACATTCTGGTTAGTAAAGTACATTGTAAATAGAACTGAATCGCCACTCATAAGTGGCTTTTAGACGTAAAGCAAAGAAAACCAGCCTATATTTTACAATCCCAGAGAACCTAGACAACAATGAGGCACCTAAGAGAGATATGCATGGATCTAATCTACATGGGAAGTAGATAAAGACAAGATATCCTGAGTTAATTGCGAGCATGGGGACCATGGGAGAGGGTGGAAGGGGAAGGGAGAGAAAGGGAGGGGAGTAGAGAAAAATGTACAGCTCAATAAAATCAATAAAAGAGCAGATTAAGCAGAATTAAAAATGTAAAAGCTAGAGGCAATTCAGAAGTCCTTAAATTTATTATTTTTATTTATTTACAAGATTCATGACCTTACTTTACATATAATATAAAAAATGGACAAACATTTTGCCTATGTTAGACTCGTTTTGTAGTTGGAAAAATGGTTATTGAAATAGCTTTTTCAGTAGTAGACTATGCTTAATGGGAAAAGCAAGTGATATTAAAACTTAATTATTTGTTTTGTGTTTGCACCTCTATTGATGTCACTGTCATTGATTAAGGTATTTCAAAAAGCAGGAGATAAATCTGGGCAAGGGGAAGAATCAGGATGGAGCTAGAAAAAATCAGATATTGAATTGTTGATTATACCATAATGAAGAGAAATAAGAGTCTGAACTCTAAGAAACTATCTTAGCAAAGAAGGCTATATTGAGATAGAAATCATAAGTGAAATATTTAATGCTACATTCAGCAAGAGGGAAATAAACACATCCAGTACAAGAATCTTTCTGTTACATATTCTGTTATCTTTATAATTGTAATTATTGATTTATTAAAAAATTAAATACAGCCCTTTCAGATTATTTTTGAAATTACATATATTTCATTTATATATTCCAAAATTAATAATATAGCACATTGAATTGAACTAAAAATTGATATCTTTCTTAGCTGTGGCTACATAAACTAGGCCAGAAAAGTGGAATTATCAATAGACATACTAAGTCACCAGTGGGATACTCTCAAAGGGTACAAATTAAAATATAAAAGATCAGTCTAGAGATTCAGTAAGACTGGGCACAAACCCTCAAATCAAAGCTCGATGAGGTAAGTAAGTAAGACAAGATTACCAAGAACAGATAAAAAAGTCGCAGATCAGCCCCACTCTTTTTGTGAGGAGTTTGCTAAGACACCCAGCTTTACAAGCATTAGGTATATGGAGAGGAGCTAGCTCAGATCCATAAAGTGTTGATGTTTGTTGCTTCAATTTCTGTGAATTCTATGAACTCTTGGTTAGTTGACTCTATAAGACAAGATTGCATGGTTTACTTCTCGCCTCTTTCTCCGATAATCCTCCTGGTCTTCTGTGGGCTTCCACCTGGATCTGGTACTTTTTGTCTTTAGGCCTCTGCATCCATATGCTTCTGGATGACACACATCTGATGACAAATGGAGAAAGGACCCACCTATGACTATAGCAGAATATCATTAGAAATCATTTCAATGATTTTTTTCACCAGTTGTGTTGGGTTCTCTCCTAAGTCTCTGGGTTTTCCTCCCTCTGGTTCTTGACATCCAGAAAATGTCAGGAGTGAGCTCCCTCTCATGTCATGAGCAACAGTTTGGACCAGTCATGGGTTGGCATATGTTCTGTGACACCATTGATCCAGCATGTTACATGCAGGACAGATTCTTGGCCAAAGGCTTATCTAAATCACTATTTTATTGCTGTGAAGAAACACTATGATCATGGCAACTCTTGTAAAGTAAAACATTTATTCATGGACTTGCTTCCAGTTTCATAGGCTTTATATAGTGTTATCATGGTTAGGAGATTGGTGGTTACCAAGGCAGTATTATGGAAAAATAGCTGAAAACTGTATCCCAATCCACAGAATAAAAAAAGAAATTGGATTTGGAATGAGCTTTTGAAATCTCAGTGTCCATCCCAAATAACAGCTTTATCCAACAAGACTTCACCTACTCCACAAAAAATAATTGAAAAATAAAAAAAACCACACCTCCTAATTCCTTTAGTTCTTTCAAATAGAGTCTCCTCAGTGTGACTGAGAATTCAAATACATGAGACAATTGGGGGTATTTTATTCAAACCACAAGAGAATCATCTGGAAATCAGTGGATAAAAATTAAAGGACATGGATTCTGAGGAAAATAATTTTAAGAATCTGGCTTCAACAGAATATTTTTAGAAAGAATGAAAAACAAGTAATGGGAATGCGGAATCAGGAAATGCCATGCAGAACCCTTTGAAGAAGAAACACACACCGGACATCTAGCAATGGGTTTAAAAATTTTTAGAAAACAGAGTTACAATGCTTTTCTCTTTATTTTCTGCACCATAGTACTACAGGAAGCCAACTTTTTCTGCCAGGGAACAGGAATACTATAAAAGGAAGAAAGAAAATATTCCACTTCAAAAGATAGTACATGTTCAACCATGAGTTGGTGATAACAGGGTCTAGGTCCAAAATGGCTTAACAATAAGGCTTTGTAGAGTTTGAATATGTATATACATTTTTGTGTATGTGTATATAAATATTTTAATGTATTACATATATAAGATGTATAATATGTTATATATGATATTATATATAAAGTGTATAAAGGCAAATATGATAAATATTAAGAAAATAAAAGGAAGTCTTTAAATATAATTTAAACATTGTATCTCAAACTCTAATTTTTAAATTTTGGTTTTAATGTTATTTTATTCATATTGACTCTCCCTTTTTGTTATATAGAGTGAAAGAGAAAACAATAAATTATTTATAGACTTTGCCTTAATTTCCCAAGATTTCTTTTGCTTTGAATGTATATATGTACTGCTGCACACAATTATACATGTTTTTATAGAAAATAAAACATTTGGTCCTTGATGCTCATAACAATATACTTTCTCATAAGTAAACTTCCTTACAATACCAGACACTAAATGTCAATAAATTCGTAAAGACTTTTCTACTGCATCCCTGTTTTATTCTTTGCTATGCAGATTTCTGTTTTCAGTAACATGATAAAGTCACATTACAAAATGAAGTTGCCTGGTGATATACAAGATGATATAATCTTTTGATTTTTTAAGGAAAAGAAAACTCTTTTAGCAAGACACATTTCACAGCCAAACAATTCATTTAATCCATCTCTAAATGAACTTGTGAATATTGAAAGCCAAAGAAATGTCTGGCTCACTAGTAGACAAAACAGTAGGACTTTTTCTAGTGCCCCAATAACTCATTAAAAACATTTAGTTTTATAACAAAGAATGACTAATTCAAGAAGTATCAAATGATCAATCTGAGTTTTCAGTTATTTTGTGTAATAAATATTCTGAAAAAAGGGGAAATTCTCCCTCCTCCTACATAATTTCAATGGAGTTTATTGTACATTAATAGAATGACATTTGCATAACTCATTAAGAATAAATAAAATATTAAAAATTTGGGAGCAAGGACAAAAAGAAAAAAAATAAAAAGGCAGCACAAGGTATGCAGTAAAACTGTCTGCAAAGAAGTAAAAGGGGTATTGAATCCCACATTACTGTAAAGGGCTCATAAATGATGGATAAATCATTTAATGTACCCATTTTAACTAATAGAGAAGAAAAGTTTATTTTTATTTTTAAATTGTTAAAACGTAGCATGAAACAGAAAAATCAGGATGGATTTTAGTGGGTGTACTTTGACAATTTCTGCGTCTAATTCAAACATGTAAGGTTTTCTTTCTTCCATAAATAATGGAAGTGAAATTATATTTTTTTTAGCATCATGTCCAGCATCTTTATTTAATTTCAAACTTTAGATGACTATGCTCCTTAAGCTATGCTGTCTGCAACATGCATCTTTTGGACTACCTGTATGCAGCTTTCTTTAGGAGATGTTTCATGGCTGTGAGATTTCTAATAACCATGGCTCTATACCGAATCCAGGCTTCAATTTTACAACTTCACATTTTGGGTTCTAATGGCTTTCCAAGGACTCCCCTGTGACCCTTACATGGCATCAGTGGTTCCCAGAAACTGCAGAAGAAAATACATTGTCACATTGGCTTTTCATAGGGAAATAATATTTTTGATTATTTTCTAGAAAAGGCCTAGCTCCTCGTTTTGTATATATATATCTTTGGGTATAAACTTGTTTAGGGTAAAGTTGACAGATTTCCATCCAAATGAGACAAAGGAAAAATACATTTTTAATCTTTCTAAAGTAAATATATTAAAAGGAGGGGAAAAGAGGATGGGGGAAAAGAACTTGAGGAAAAAAAGATATTCAAGACGGGGGAAGGACAGAGATAGAGAGCAAAGAAAGAGGTATCTTGATTGAAGAGCCATTATTGGGCTAGCAAGAAATCTGGCACCAGAGAATTTCCCAGAAGTCTACAAGGATGACCCCTACTATGACACTAAGCAATAGAGGAGATGGTGCCTGAACTGGCCTTGCCTTGTAGTCAGATTGATGACTATCTTACATATCACCATAGAACATTCTTCCAGCAACTGATAGATGGTGCCACAGCGGAGCACTGGGCTGATTTCACAAACTGCAGTTGAGGAGGGGGAGGAGTGAGAATATGAGCAAAGAGGTCAAGACCATGTTGAGGATACTTACTGAAACAGCTTACCTGAGCTAATAGGACCTCACCAACTCAGGCCAAGCAAGTAAGTAATTAGCATAAGACCAAACTATGCCCTCAGAATATAGGTGATAGTTGTTTGTCTGTAACAGACTTCAGGGCCACTAGCAGTGGGACCAGGATTTATCCCTACTGCTTGTACTGGCTTTTTGCAGCCCATTATTTGTAGAGGGATACCTTGCTTAACGTAGATACAGTAGGGAGGGCCTTGGTCTTTTCTCAAAGCAATGTGCCTTATCATCTGTAAGGATTGGATGATGGTAGTGTGGGGGACAAGGTGGAGGAAATGGGAGGAGGGAAGGGAGAGGAAACTGTGATTGGTATGTAAAATGAAAAAAAAGATGTTATTTCAATAAAATAAAAATAAAGAACAAAAAGAAAAAGGAGTACAAGAATGTAAAATAAGGAGGGAGTGTCTAAGTTAAGGTCAAAATAAGTGGGATCTAAGACCACTATTATAAATGAAGAATATGAAGACTATCACGTTTCTTAAATGGACATTCATTGTGCTTTGAGAGGGAGAGCAAGGAAAGTGATATCTTGATTGAGATTTTTTTTCCTAATTTTCTATGGAGACTTGATTGAAGCCAGAGAAATATGATTCAAGTAATTTTAAGAGGAACGTGATTTGTTAGGCAAGAGCATCTGTTAGGAAAGTGATATCTTGGCATTATAAATGTGAATGGGAAGATAGCTGAGCAAAAAATAATCTCATAAAACACTGTGACCATGTGATGTATTTATCTATTGTTATATTTTCTATCTATCTACATCCATATATCGATCTCATGTGTTTTGATAGAAATTGAAGTTCTCTATGATTTATTTATTTGTATTGTTATGCATGTGATAGAATTTTAAGTAACAATGTATGACTGAAAGAACTAACAGATAGATGCCCATCAATTGACATATATCCACAAGATGCTAAATCATACTAAGATCATTTGCAGCATCATGTGTAATAACAAGAAACAGCCTAGATGCCCCTTAGTCAAAGAATGGATAAAGGCATATGTATATTTAAACTATGAAGTATTTACTCAGCTGTAAAATATGACATGAAAATTTCAAGCACATAGATTGAACTAGAAGAAATCATTCTGTGTGAGTTAACCCAGACACAGAAGACAAACATGGTATATACTCACTCCTAGTGGATACTAGGTATAAAGTAAAGGATAATCATGCTACAATCCACAATCCCAGTGAGGTTGGATAACAAGCATGGTTCAAAGATGGATACATGGCTTTCCCGGGGAATGGAAAATAGAACTCTCCTTGGTAAATTGGGGGCTGGGGATGTTAAATGGGGGATGAGGGATTTTTCAGTTTGGGGACGGAATGTGGGGGCAGAATAATGAAATAGATGCATTCATAGGGGTGTATTTTAAGACCAGGGAGAAACCCGGTACAAGGAAAACTCCCAGGAGTCTTCAAGGATGATTCCAGCTAAGACTCCTAGCAATATTGGATAGGTAGCCTGAACTGGTCATCTCTTGATATCAGATTGGGGACTACACTGATTTTTATCAGAGACCTTTCATCCAGTAACTGATGGAAACAGATACATAGATCTACAGTCAAGTACTGGTCAGAGCTTGGGAGTACTGTTGAAGAGAGAGAAGAAGGATGGTACAAGCCAGGGAGTCAAGATCACAATGAGAACACAGTGACAAATGACCCGAGCTTGTGAAAGCTTGTGAACACTGAAAAAACAGGAAAACTCATGAGACTAACCTAGGCTCTCTGCATGCATGTGACAGTTAAGTAGCATGGTCTGTTTGTGGGCATCCTAGCAGTGGGGTCAGTGATGGGGGGGGAGAGTCTTCTGTTTTGTGTTAATTTTATTGGTTAAAGAGACTGTCTTGGCCCTTTAATAGGACATATCATTAGGTAGGCGGAGTAAACAGAACAGAATGCTGGGAGAAAGAAGCTGAGTCAAGGAGTCACCATGATTTTCCCACTCCAGACAGACACAGGTTAAGATCTTTCCTGGTAGGCACACCTCATGGTGCTACATAGATTATTAGAAAGGGGTAAGAGGCTGAAACTAATGGGCCAGGCAGTGTTTCAAAGAATACAGTTTCCGTGTAATTATTTCAGGTATAAAGCTAGCCATGCAGGTGGCTGGGTGGCGGGACACAGCCCCGCTGCTCCTATTACTACAGGTCAGGACCTGTCCCTAGTACTGGAACTAGATTCTGGAAACCTTTTCTACACACTGCTTGCGTTTCCCAAATTTGTTGGAGGGAGAAAGGCTTGGTCCTGCCTCAACTTGATGTGCCATGCTTGGTTAACTTTCACGGTACGCTTGCCAATTTCTGAGCAGAGACAGCAACTGAGACAGAGTGAATCGGGAGAGGGTAGATTGGAGGTAGGGAGGGAACATGAGGAGAGGAGACAAGGGAAACTGCAGCCAGTACACAAAATAAATAAAAAGAATTTAATTAATATAAAAGTAAAAACGAAAGCTAAGTGATTTCCTTGTTACTATAAGGAGAGTAGCAGAATCATACAATATTATTCATGAAGCTAGTTTAACCGATGAGTTATCTTGCTATTTAGGTAATATTGGGTTTAATGAATTATTTGGAATTAAATATGTTTTTACTGTGAAAAAAAGTATATAATGCTCTTTTATAAATAACCCTGGAGCTAAGTTTTTATGTAATCTCCCATGATGTACAATATTTGGAGAAAGTATAAAATGGCTGCAGCCCAGTGTATTCTCTCTTCATTCCCTCATCTCTAAGGTACAGATGTGATCATGGGTCTATCTATTGGATTACCACCTGGCGGTTTCAGGTAGAATGGATTTATGTTACTATAGTGTTAGCTATTTAACTTTATTTATAATAGTTAATGGCAGCAGGAAAGAGAAATCTGTTTACTGGGTAGTTGGTCCTCACTTATTTTTCTTCATTTTTCTTTTAAAACCTGCTTAAATTTCTATTATGTCAATAATAGGGCCTCCATTAAAGTAATCTTTTACTCAGTTTTTGCAACTTTCAACTAATATCAGAACAGAGATTTATTGCTCTTTTATGAAGATATATGGTATCAAACATACTCAAAAGCTTTCACCCTGACATGAGGAATTCATTTCCATGGATATTATGAAGCGTATATTCACTGTAAATATGTTTGGATCTAGAATGATTGTGGAAACACATCTCTGCATAGCTGTAGGAGAATATTTACTAAAAAATAAAGTTTAATTAAAAAGAAAGATCCACTATGATGTGAGTATCATTAAACTATAGGTTGAGTTCTCAGTGTGAAAGCATGGGAGAAATCTAGGTCAATATCAGCATTCATCATTTTCTGGCCCCTGAGTGTGAATGTCCTGTAAGCATATTTATCATATTTTTCATATTCCCTATGGGCTAGCTTCCATGTTGTTATGTGATGTATGCACTGGGAGTACAAGCTGAAACAAACATTTTCTTCTTCATGTTGTTTTTCTATTGTTAGGTGTGCTAATCAGAACAATGAGCAAAATAGCTAGCTTATAAAGAGCAGTGGCTCGATTCTGCATACCATCTATGTCTGATAGAACCAATACTTGAATGCTTGGTGATTTTTCTTTGATTCTGTAAATTATATTATATAAAACATTGAAAATTGAGTAACAAATAATATATTCATAACTATAACTTTGACAGCATTTGACCCTATATTGTTTTGCCATTCACCTTTTGATTTCCAGCTTCACAATACAGCATTATATTTAATGTAAAATGTTAGTTAGGTGAACTTTGTTGAAATTTGAAATCCATAGTGTTCATAGTGTTAAATATTGTGAGAGTTAACTGGCTGCACATCCAGTGATAGGAAAACAAAAGACTGTTGCCTTGTCTACATTTACAGACACTGAAACCATAAGTAATTTGATCATTTGCTAGGAACCTGGATATGGAAAATCATCTTAGGGAAGAGGTAGTATTTTTACAAAACTCTGAATGTCAGTCTTTTCATTTTGACTGGAAACCTCATTGCGATGAAAACATATCAGTGACTTATCTAAAAGAGATACAGGTGTCTCAAAGGTTGAAAATATGAGAGACCCATCCTGAATTTGAACCATCTCTGCGGCTAATATCCAGACTGGATAGTAAAAGAAGACAACCTGAAAGCCAGTACTCACCTCTAGGCTTTCTGTTAGCCTGAGAACTGTGCAATTCAGCTATGCTATGTTGTATTTCTTTGGACTGTGAGTCAAAATAAAAAATTTTCTTTTTATTTCGCACCCTCATGTATTTGACCAGAGCACCAATAAGTGTAATATAGTATTTTTCTATTAATAAGCTTGTGATAAGATTCGTTTGATGATTTTAAGAGATTGCTATTATTTCTAACCTATTCTAGAAGAAAATCTAAAACGATCTAACACAAAGTCTCTTGTGTATATTAACCATTCTACATAGCATCTCATGTGACCAGGACTAGGTGGCCAAAACAAAACTGACTCCATACTTTGCTGCTAAATTTGTTATTTTTTGTCTTAATGGTTTTTTTTTCAGTTGTTTGATCACTTAGATTTTATTTTTGTGGCTTTTTTTTTATTTGAGAGAGAGCACATTACATTGAGTAGGAATAAGACAGAGAACAACTGGCAGGAGAGGGTGAACAGAAACCATATCCAGAATATATTGTATGAGAAAGAATCTAAAAAAACCCAAGATTTATAAGTAATAAAGCATCATTGAACTAAATTTATTTAATGATATCTTCATATCTGTGTGCAAGTGGATAATAATTTGGATATCTCAATATTCTTTGGAAAAGACAAAGTCACTGTGGATTCTTCTGGTAAAATTTAATTATACCTATTGCTATAATGATTTTTTCATTCTATGTCTTATTTACATTAGAAATTTGCTTCTTTGGTTATGCTATAGACTTCAAAATCTGAACATTTTACACTGTGAAGCAACTATAAACAAATATGAGTTATCGACTAAATATGTTTTATTTTATAATAATATAAAATAAATAATCAGACACAGTATTTTTTATTTTAAGTAAATTTAATTGGAGGATACTTCAAAGAAAGAAAAAAAAACTTGGAAAAAATTAAGCATCCAAACAGATAGGCAATAAATTCACCAATTACCTATAAAACTCCTAAGAGTCACAGGTGCTGACACTTTTGAAGGGAGACAAAATATAGAAAAGAAATTAAAATCTCAGGATTAAAAACTGCCCATCTTTATTTCTATTATTGAGAAAACTGGAATTTTACAGCTCAAAGTGACAGAAAAAAGGTTATTTTTTTTTAGTTTTAAATAAACATTAATTTTATATTAAATATTATAGTATATATACTTCATTATCATGTTTTATGCAAGATAATTTGAAGAAAGTTTCATTAGAGCATGAATTCACAATATTTATATTGAATAAATGAAGCCTAAGTATTGATCATATTTTCATATTTGTGCATTTTAATGTAATTCTCTAAAGTAAACTTCTTACAGGATTTTCTAATAATACTGCTGTGAATTTTGTTCATATTCTTTTTTTATTTTTTATTTTTTATTTTTTTTTACTGAAAGAAAAAAAAAATTCTGCCTCCTCCCAGCCTCCCATTTCCCTCCCCCTCCTTTTACTCCTCTCCTCTTTCCCACCACACCTCTTCCCCTCCCTCTCCAGTCTGAAGAGCAGTCAGGGTTCCCTGCCCTGTGGAAAGTCCAAAGTCAACCCCCCCCCCGCCCCCCGCCCTTCATCCTGGTCTAGGAAGGTGAACATCCAAACTGGCTAGGCTCCCACAAAGCCAGTACATGTAGTAGGATCAAAACCCAGTGCCATTGTCCTTGGCTTCTCATCAGCCCTCATTGTCCGCCATATTCAGAGAGTCCGGTTTTATCCCATGCGTTTTAGTCACAGTCCAGCTAGCCTTGGTGAGCTCCCAATAGATCAGCCCCATTGTCTCCGTGCGTAGGTGCACCCCTCGTGGTCCTGACTTCTTTGCTCATCTTCTCCCTCCTTCTGCTCCTCATTGGGACCTTGGGAGCTCAGTCCAGTGCTCCAGTGTGGGTCTCTATCTCCATCCATCACCAGACGAAGGTTCTATGGTGATATGCAAGATATTCATCAGTATGGCTATAGGATAGGGTCATTTCTGGTTCCCTATCCTCAGCTGCCCCAGGAATTAACTGGTGACATCGCCCTGGGCACCTGCGAGCCCCTCTAGGTCCAAGTCTCTTGCCAACTCTAAGATGGCTCCCTTAATTAAGATATGTGCTTCCCTGCTCCCCTATCCAACCTTCCTTTATCCCAATCATACCGTTTCCCCAAGTTCCCCCCATCCTCCCCTTCTCACTTTTCTCTCCCCATCTCCCCTTACCCCCTTCCCACCCCACTCCCAAGATCCCAATTTTTTGCCCGGCAATCTTGTCTACTTCCCATAACCAGGAGGATAGCTATATGTTTTTCTTTGGGTTCACTTTCTTATTTAGCTTCTTTAGGATATCATATTCTTAATATAGTCAATAACTATTAGGTTAAAATAATTTCAAAATATTTTATACCAACATTAGTCAAGATGTTCATTTTTAAATGTCAGTTGTCACACTAAATGAAATATAATATTTTATAATTCATTTTATAAATCTAATTCAAAATTTTAAATAATTCTAGAATTTATTCTCAACCTTTTCATCATTTAGGTAGTTAACCTAAGCCAATTTAGCTTGTTAATAAGATTCACTAAACTTTCAACTTTTTTTCCTTTTATTAAATTCCTTTTTTATTGACATAGTTTCACACAAAAGCATTTAATTCATGGCCTCCATATTCATGAGCACAATTAGCAACTAAAAATCATGAAGCAATTTTCCTAAAGAAAGAGTAAAATCTAAGATCCAAAATGGTTTGTAAACAAGACATATTCAGATATTAAAACAATCATAGTTAAAGATATTCAGAAAACTAGAGCAGCTGTTCTTCAGAATTTGTGCAAAATGAATATCTAATGTACACAGTCATTAAAAATATCTCAGAGTAAATCTAATAAAAATAAATGAAAATGAAAGAAAGAAAGTATAATTATATCTAGGCATTTTAATAGATGACTTGAAATTTTCTTCAATAAACACAGAAATAGGAAAGATTTGCTTACTGTAATGGGGGTATTAAAAGGAAATTATGTTATTATAGATTATAAATTCTAATATTCAGACACACATTGGGAAAACTGTTTTTATCAGGTTTTTATACAATATAAAATTTTAAAAAATCTAACAGCTCCTGTATCAATAAAGCAAACAGACCAAATTTTTTTCAAGCAACTGAAGTCCAGCTTCTTAAGAAGTGCTTTAGATCCAGAGGACTGGGAAAGCAGTACTTCTTGTTTCTGTAATATACTGATTTTAAATTATAACCTCTCACTACCCCACCAATTATATAAAATAGTATCACAAAGTTACCAAAAATATGAGGATCTTCCAATAATCTGCTTCTCACAAATAGTTATTATGTTTCAGAGAATGAAGACATGTAGTGTTCAGCTTGAGTTGAAGGCCATCTCAGGACAGGTGAGTCACATCAGAAATAGGAAAGGAATTAAATTGAGATCAGGAAAAAAAAAAGCTTTACTGAAAGAATGATTGAAATTTCAAATAAAGAATCTAGCTGTGTTCATAATTAAGAGTCAAAGACCCCAAATTCTACTAAAATTATTCAATGCATAGAATACTAAAAGAGCCGATGTGCATTGTAGTATGATATTTTACAGAAGATATTCTAACAAGAAGGTGTTGTTGATGTCTGATAAGAGAGGGAAGATTTATGGTAAGCATCATGTTTAGCATTCATAGCTAGATGCTCACCAGGAATTGTTAAACATATTAGCACTTTGCTCAATTTCAAAATAGAATTTTTGTTGAAATATATTTAAATGAAAAAGCATCCTAAAATTTTAGGCTGGTATGATGGTATGCTAGTACAGATAAAGTAGGAAATGCCTTTATGTTTCTTGGAACTTCTTATATAGTTTGTGTAGGTGTGCACAAATTGTATTGGATAGTACTTATTTTTGTTTATTTTAGGCAATATTTAGATTTATATTATTGGAAATTATAATTTAATTGATAAATATTTGAGAGTTTTATTAGTTATACTGCATGTGTGGATAGAGTATGCTCACCGACATGTTTGTATCTAGCATCAAAACCAGGGGCTTTTCCTGTATCATTCTTTGTTTTTTCACCTGTCGTATGAGATCTTTAATATATTCCCTTTAAATTGTATTTTACTCTCACATATGTGCAATCATGCTATACCATATATCACCTACTATAAGCTTTCTCTGACACCTCCTCTCTTACCCAGATCCACTTCTCCATTTTTTTTTCAGAAAAATTCAGGCTCCCTCATATTATCAACCAAACAGTGCATGACAAATCACAATAAGAGTAGGCACAGACCCTTTAACTAAGGATGTAGAAAGCAAGACAGTTGTTTTTCACACAGTTGGAAAATTGTTCCAAGATCAGATAAGACAGTCAGAGAAACAACCCATTCCTAATCTTCGGAATGCCACAGAATACCAAACTACACAACCCTACCATAACATATATGAAGAAGATCTTGTTCAAACCCATACAGACTCTGTGATTGTTGCTTCAGTCTCTCTGATCACTTTTGAGCCCTGCTAAAGTGAGGCTGTGGACTGTGTTCTGATGATGGCCTGGACGCCTCTGGCACCTACAACCATCTCTTCTGCAGGCTTCCCCAAACTCCATCTAGTGTTTGGCTGTGGGTATCAACATCTTCTCCTTCAATTTTCTGGATGAAACTTTTTTGATGATCATTGGGTCATTATATTTTGAGACAAGTTCTATTGATGTACCTGGATATTGACCTTTTGCTAGACTGTTTTATGGGAACCCACAGAAGGAGGTCCATTCTACCTTGACCAAAGGTCAGGGAATTCAAGCCTATTGCTGCTCCATCAAGGATATGACAGGTGGTTTGACCTAAGGGAGTGGCTGTCTATAGAGTGATTGGTCTAAGGTGTGGTTGTTTCATGTCCTGCCTAAACAATAGAAGGCTTAACTTAGGATACAGATGCTTGAAGTTTTAAGTATTGCGCAGCTAATTGTGCTCTTTTTTCTTTGTATCATGTTAAAGCAGTCTTTTTCCTTCTCCCTCCTTCCCCCACATTTTGATTTGCAGTATATAAACATAAGGAAAATGTCAGTGGATTCACTATACACTGGATAACTCTCCCAGTTCTATTCTGTGTCTTTTTTTTCCATTTCTTTCATATCTCTAATCCTCCTGCCTAATATTTCTAATCATCATATCCCTAACCTGGAATGTCCAAACCCCATCAAGAGAGAGCTGGACAGATATGCCTCCAACGTTTGACCTGGACACTGACTGCCAGTGCCTTCCCAGAATCCACCTGTCTTCACCTTCCCAGGATCCACTTGAGACTTAACACTAGTATCACAGGTTTAATTAATCAGGCTTGGATGTCTCAATTATTGCTGATATGAATACTCAAATATTCATGCAGGTACAGTAAGTAATTTTCCCAACAAGCCTTCTCCCATTGCCACTCCTCTAACAACCAAGCAAACAGCAATTAAAATTTTCTGTTTTAAACAACAGATCAACTGTCTCAAATGTAACATTAAAGTTACCATTTAGTGAAATAAAACAATCATGTGGCCTTCCTTTTTCTCTCGTTCTCACTCAGCTTTTGAATTATTATTTACTTTATTCTATTTAATGTGTTCTATTTTCTGTTTTGCATCATCTCACTTCAGCCTATGTATTTCATATCCTAAAATGTTGTTCTTGATATGTTACTAATAACTTGCCATGCCCTTTCAGTAACTATTTAGAAATCCTTCAGCTTTGTATTTAACTACATAGATTTAAGTCATATGCATATATATTTTGCTTTAATATTTATATTTCAGGCTTATTATTATTTGGGTTATAATAGTGTATTATCATTTTAGATTTCATCATGATTTTGGTTTGGTCACATTTTATGTTGTCTATCATATTCACTTCGAATTAGCAATCTTCTGAAACTGTTTTAAAAAATTTGACAATGCTAGTATTTTCTCTACCAAATATGGAAAGCATATGTTTGCTTGTCTGTTTTCGTTTGTTTGTTTGTATGTTTTTCCCTGTCAACCTCTATAATTTCTCTGGATCAGTTTGAAGCAAATATATATAATATTATACATACAAACAAACATATATAATATATACATTTCTTGTCAAGTATGTTAGAATATGCTACATGCATAAGTATTTCTGATTTAAAAGGCACAAGGAGAGGTACCATTGCAAGAATTTATTACAAAATCTTTAATATGATAAAAAATGAGAATGAAATATTTTATGAATAACCTTGTTTTCAGAAAATTAAATTATTTATATCAATTTTTGTGTCTGTGTGTGTGCACGTGTACATGATGATTATTTCTAATAAATACATTACCATGGAGATAAATATGATAAGCCAGTGATAATAGCAATCACTAAGATGCAAGTCTGCTAA
This sequence comes from Microtus oregoni, assembly GCF_018167655.1. NCBI lineage: Eukaryota > Metazoa > Chordata > Mammalia > Rodentia > Cricetidae > Microtus > Microtus oregoni. The sequence continues at coordinate 26,094,311 of NW_024543060.1, forward strand.
GATACTGACACCAAACAAAGAATGAAAACTGTTAGGCTGGAAATTTCAATGTTCCCCTTACTTTATGGATGTGGATAAAAAAAATTAAATAAGCCTCTTTCTCAGAATATGACTATTGTAGTGTTAAAACCTGGGACCTGAGGCAAGTCTAGCTATAATGAGGTCATTAATCACCTGCATGACCTTGAATAAGATACTTATTTGTCTCACTTTCTTTATTAATAGTATGTGGATAATAACTTTTGCCTACTTCGTTGAGCCAGTGTGCAACTTAGCATCATCGGGTAGCATGGACTACTATTGGTGGTATAAATTAGAAACATTAGCTTATATATTCCATATTGTGTGAGAATTGTGATTGCATGTTCTTTGGGTTTTTAATGTTTTGTCTTAACACTTTGATTTAAATGCCATTTTCTCATTGTTGCTCTCACTGACAACTGTTTAAAAACATCTTGCCTTTTGTACTTGATTTTCTTTGTCAATTTCATTTTTTACCTTAAGATTTAAGACCTCCTATCAAAGCTATGCCATAAAGGCATTAATACTAGCCAAGTTCACTATGTTGGTTACATGTTGGTTGTGGTAAAATACCATTAATTCTGAAATTTGTTTTTGCCTGAACTGAGCAAATTCATAATTGAAAATTATTGAAATTTAATTTTATCATTGTTTTCCTATAAAGAAGAAATTGAAACAAAGAGGTGAAGAAGTTGTTGTTGGTATTATTGAATTAGGGATGCAAGTATTTGTTTTGACTTTAACTGGCTTTAGACAGTACTAGAAACATAAAGCAATCATGCTAGGAACTCCTTGTCTACTGTTCCTTAGGCACTAGCTACTCTTTGTTTGTAGGTTCACAAAATGGTTACATTTCACAAATTATTTTCATTTTATTTATGTTTAATTTTTGTATATAACTATTGCAAAGACACTATATGCAAAACTGTTCTATGGTTATCATTACACTTTGTTCTGGGTTTTGAAAGCGGCCCTCTTCCTGAGATTGTTGCAGAGTGAGTTGTAGCTGCTGAAGAGCGATACTTAAGAAAAAAAAATGCTGCCACTCTGAAATAAAATGAACTATGCAGACCAAGATCAAGCAAAAAGAAGAACAGGTTTTATAACTTTGATGTCTTCACATTCTTTTTCATAGAAGATGAAACCTGGGAATAGTAACTCTTTTGCCATTTGGATGCCACATGACTTGTATTATAATCCACTCTGTACCTCCAAATGAAAGTCATAGCACCAAGAAATGCTAATGTACAGGATCAGGATCACAGAAGCTGTTTCGGAATTTCTATGTACTTTTCTGGTGATGCCTTTGTCTTGTATCTGCAGAGTCATATATTATGCTTTTATTTTATACTTACCTTATATTCTTTCATCTATTTGTATTGCTCATTGCATTTTCTGGGATGTCTACATGTTTTACTTGTTTTGTCCATTCTAATTACTAAAGTATAGAGTGGCACTCGGACCTTCTCCTGAGAGTGAACATTAGCGTTTTCTTGAGAGTAGATAACTCTGTAAATGAGAGTCTCATACGAAGACAGTCCAGGTGAACATCATTAGGATTACCAACAAGCGAATTTCACTGCAGATGGAGTCCATAAGAGGATGTAGGGATAAAATGAATACTGCAAGTTAATGAGACTTTTCCTAATCATCCTTGATTCTCATTTTTCTGACAGAAAAAAAAGTCACCACATCCCCTTGTGAGGCGGATTTCTTCTTTCTGAAAGAGAAGAGCAAGTTTTCTGCCCTAACAGGGGGCTAATAAATAAGAGATTTTTTTAAGACAATGATACTTGAGTACTGATATTTTATTAGAGTGCAAGGAATTACTTAATAAAAACAATGATTCTCTGGTGGCAGTGCAGACACTGAACATCAACATGGCCTTTTACTACAGCTTGAGCCATGGGCATTAACATTGTCTCCAGGACAAAACCACAAAGACCAAGAAGGTCTCATGGCAATTAGGTGCATGGACCAAGTTCCCTGGCCCACAGTCCACGAGGAAACATGCTTGGTTCCATGGTCCTGCAACATCTAGTTTCCACGGTCCTGCTGTAGCTAGAGGCTGTTATGATGTCCATGGCCCATATTATTCCCAAAGGCCATAGTGAATATCATCAGTCTGTGACGCTGCCTGAAGTTGTGTTTATATTCGTGTGCCTAACTGCCATCAGCTATCCTGCTGAGGTCCATACCGTGTGCAGACAATGGGGCCAGGTGGATTTCCGTGGTTTATGCCTGATACCATGTGGAAGTCCATGATCCACTCTCCTGATGACTGTAAAGAAGAAGGAAGCTTTTCCTGCAGTGGTCTAAATGACCGAGGACTCATATTTGAGAAAGAGAATCACAGAATGCTTCTGTTATCACCCCCACTCCCACCGTAGCAAAAGTAAAAACCTTCACAGAAAGCCATAAAATGAACTCTTAAAATTTGTGGTAAAGATGCTGAAGCGTAGCTCTCCAAAATAGTGGGCTACTGGTAGGGAAGAGGATTGGGAAGGATTCACTTTGCTTTCGAGCCCTGGCCACTGGAAGCTTGACAACAAGACTTTATTTTATTTTATTTTTGAGTCTTTTTTGATGGAAGGTCACAAGGGTTGGTGAGTGTACCAGGGAGGACTGAGAAGTAAAAGTGCACAGTCTACATTAGGTGAAATTTTCAAGTAATCAATATAAATATTATGTTAAAATATATTCTTTTTTCTCAATTTAATAAAACATGAACAGAAAAAAATGTGATTTTTCATGCAATGGTCAAATGGGAAATTTAAAATCATTAACACCAGCGAAAATCTTTTATATTATTATATAATTAAATGCAGCAGACTACGTGCAAGAAGTTTAGATTTGGTCCATTATAGATTTAAGTTATGAGAATTTATCATCTTATTTTTTCTAGAATTCTAGTCATCATTGTAAAATGAAAAGGAAAAAGCAACTAATAAACACCTGCTTGCATTAAGGTATCAAAAAGAAATTGTAGCTTAAGAATGCCAAGACCTTTTATTTACCAACATGTGATGTGGGAGTGTCATATATCAACCTGTTGATTTCATTGGTTAAGCAATAAAGAAACTGCTTGGCCCTCATAGGTTAAAACATAGGTGGGAGGAGTAAACAGAACAGAATGCTGGGAGGAAGAGGAAGTGAGCTCAGACTCGACAGCTCTGCACTCTGGAGGAGAGGCCATCCTCCCCTCTCCTGGGCAGAGGCATGTGATGAAGCAAGCCGCCAGGTCAGACATGCAAAATCTTTCCCGGTAAGACCGGTGCTACAGTTTATTAGAAATGGTTTGATCGGGATATCAGAATTAGCCAGTAAGGGCTAGAGCTAATGGGCCAAGCAGTGTTTAAAAGAATACTGTGTCCATGTAATTATTTCCGGGTATGAGCTAGCCAGGCGGCCGGGGTGCTGGGGATGCAGCCCCGGTGCTCATATTACAACAAACATGGTTTTGTATTACATTAATGAAAAAATTCACAAGCTCTGTACTTCATCACTATTAAAACTTAGAAAGCTAAGTGTTTAAGACCACTGGTTGTTCTTCCAGAAGATCTGGGTTCAATGCCTGGCACCCACATGACAGCTCACAATTGTTTGTAATTCCAGTGCCAGGGTATCCAATACTTATTGAAACAGCCAACATGTATAAATAAAAATAAATTAGAAAACAATTTTCCAAAAACTTCCTATTACTTTATATTTTCATTTTCCATGAACTATAAAATATGATATAATATTGGCAAGAAAATGCTATGGTATTGCCATATAGATAAATATTTGAATACTGTGACTTTATGTAAAAAAAAAAAACTAAAACATTCAATGGAGCTCAACTTTCACTTTGCAAAATGCTCCAACTCTTGTCAACTTAGCAATGAATTTATGTTATTCTAAATTTATTTTTTTAAAATGTTTTATACATTTTGGAAAGTGTAATCCCCAGTAGTTAAGTAGCATGCTAAATGAAACACTGTTTTTACAATATTTTGTATTATTGGTTAAGGATTGCATTATAAACATTATTTTCTTTTATAACTTGCTATATATAATGTGATCTGTGCAGACACACCAAACCTTATCACATTAGGCAACCTCATTTATCTAGTGGCCTACAAGCAAGAACATTCTCTGCTCTTTTTACTTCTCCATTAAATCATTTCCTCAAGTTTTCTGGCAGATGTTTCTTAAAAGCAAAAGGCTTAACTTCTGCTTAAGACTAACAGAAGTGAAATATTCCAAGTAACTACAAAGAGCCAAATTAGATCTTATCCGTCAACTTGCTTGCCCCTAAGCCATCCCTTAGTCCATAGCTGCACTGGAGTTGTGAGAAACTAAATTTGGGTTTGGCAACCTTTGCTAAAATATATCACTTAATTAGAATTTGGTTTATAGAATTTCTGGTTGGTTCATTCCATAATAGTTTTTTGCATTAGCAACACCATGCTTCAGTATATCAAAAAATGCCTCCTAATCATCAAATATTATTAACAATTTATGCGTATGATAAGGACAGATGGTAAAAATTGATCTGGATTGGAAGGGACCCAAAGCATTAATTGCCAGAATGTTCTCTCTGGAGGCCAGAGACGCTAGAAGAGAGTATTGTTTTTCCTGGTTCCTTGTTAACTTCCTTAATTGGCTTTAAGCTTAAATGAAATGGAGAGAAGCAAACCACACAACTCCTGTTTGACCAACTGGAATTACTAACTCCCCTTCTCCCTGTGTCTAAACAAAGTTTCTCCCTTTCATATTTTAGGAAGGTCCCTGAATTGCCACCTTTGTGATTTGCCATTCTTCGGGGCCCACTCCTGCTGCAGAGGAGCTCTGCTTTATTTACCTCAAGCTCCATACAATAAAATATTAATATCTAAATATCTTCCTCTGTGCTCTGTGAATTTCATCCTTCAAGTTCACAAGAAAAGGACTGTCTAGGTAATACAAGATTCCCCTCTACATACTGTGATTATGTTTTACTACCATTGGTTAACAAAGAAGCTGCTTTGCCCTATGGCAGGTCAGAATAGAGCTAGGTGGATAAAATAAGGCAAATGCTCAGAGAAAGAAGAGAGTCAACGCAGATGCCATGCTGAACGAGAAGAATGCCAGAAACTTACCCATAGACCACAGTCTCGTGGCGATACACAGATTAATAGAAATGGGTGAATTTAAGATGTAAGAGCTAGCTAGGAATACGCCTAAGCTATTGCTCAAACTGTTGTAATTAATATAGATTCTCTGTGATTATTTGGTCTGGGCAGCAAGGAAACTAAAGCACAGTCTCCTTTTGCAACCAGAAGCATACTAACTCCATGAAAATTTTGCATGACCAACAGTGTATCACACTCTAAACCCAAATTTAAAAATCTACCAAAGACCTGAGAAAACACCATTGTTCTAAAACACAACCCTTAAAAATATTCAGAATTACATACATTTACACACAAACAATCTATTATCCATGTCATATAACGTCTCATACTTTTTCTGAGATCCAAATTTACCTAAGTATAAGTATTTTTATAAATTGAATTTGCATGTAATCAGGTCACTTTCTAAGTTATACTTTGTCTCCAAATTGTTTATCATGCATAAAGTAATACAGATATTATATATACCATACTATCTCACAGACGATGTCTCCATCCTTGGATCTTATAATCTTTCCACTACATCTTCCTCATTTTTCCTGGTCTTGTATGTACTTAAGATATAGTCATTGGGGTTGGAAAGTGAATGGTTAGTCATTCTGGGAATTTTGAATAGTTGTGCATTTCTGTAATGGTTATTTTATTCTGGAAAAAATGGTTTTAGCAATATGGTCACCTGAACAAGCCCTGAAGTAAGAACAATAGTGCAACTGTAAAAAGGGGATATTACACAAGGCTCAACAATCTATGAAGAACTTCATTCAATAATAACTCCTGAGAAAAGAATGAAACCCATACTATATTACTGAAATCCCAGTGTTGAACTCCAAACAAATATGTATATGCTATTCTCTGTTTGTGCTTGTGAAGAAATAGAGACAGAGATAACAATACTAAATAAATAATAGAAGGTCATAAATTGACAGAGAAATAAGAGGATATTAGGGAAATGAGAGGGATGTTTGAAAATGTTAAAAGTACAATATCCAAAATAGAAATTCTAGAAAATTAAAAAGTAACCATAAAAATATTATTTGAATGCCTACAGTATTGAATTATTTCAACAATAATAAGAGAGTAGTCATTATATGATCTGTTCAATGCACTATTTAACTCCAAAAAAACTAATTTCTGATTAAAGGAAGAGACACACTCTCTAAGCATTATATTTTTATGTGTGTTATTATTCGTGTATGTATATGTGTGCATGCATATATGCATATATGCTCACCATGCCCCTCTTCAATGGTTTATCCACTGAATTCCATCTCTTAGGTATCTATGCAATCTAATTATATTAGTCATTATATCTTCTCATTGTCTCATTAAAATAGCCTGGTTCTTCTGACCATCTTCCTACAACTAAGATCTAGTCTTTCCTCTTGCATTAAACTTTTCTCATTACTCTGAAACTCAGTTCTTTCTCTGAGACACTATTAGAGTGGATTCTAGTCATAGCCTTCTCTTTTCAGTATCTGTTTCCTTCAGGCTGTTCTGCAACTGAAATTATTCATAATACTTTGGCTCTCTTGGTCCTTCCTTGTTATTAGATAGTCTGTCAGAAGTAAAATTGTAGAGAGATGAAGCAGGGGAAAAAAACTTCTCTTTACTTTTCTCAGTTCTAAGATTCATTCCTTTGCTTTGTCTACATATTTTTTAAAGAATGAGTTGAAATTCTATTAAAAAAATCAAAATAAAAGGTGGTAGGCCTGAATTTATTCCCAAATCTATATGCTTTAATTTGCTAGTTTCTGATTTTCACTATCTTCCTTGTATTTAGTATCCTCAAAAACTAACAAGATATTTTTAATGAGACATTTTTCCACATATAAAGTTGAACTCTAGTATTTTCACAGCAATGTAAATACACTGATTGTTATTATTGGTTGCATAGAGTTTCCATGTAATAAATAATAATCTCCATTAATATAAGTTATGTATCTCTAAAATGTGTACTACTAATCAACTTCTGGAGTGATTAATAGTAACCTAAACCTTTAATTGTTTAACAACAATTCACTTAATTTTATTATTTCTTTTATCACTGGCACAAAAGTTGATTTAAACTGTACATAACATAACATAACATACTTTTCAAGTTATCAAACTGAATCTTTGAGCAATAAACATCAGATTTTCTGATGGTCTCAGTATTAAAATCACATCCTCAGGTAATGAATTTCATAATTAAAAATTAATATTTTACAACATGTATGTATATATGTGATAAAAATATATATATTAAAATTGATAACTAAAAAACATACATAATGCCAACGATGTAAAACTTTCATTGTAACATTCATATGAAGAAATTATATGAGGAACCCAGCAGTGTTTTCTTAAAAGAAATTTATTTTAATTTAATCTATTTTTACTTCATTGCTGCCAATGGCCATTTTATGAACATTTCCTTAGATTCAGCTTGCAATCTAACACTCTAATTAAAATGTTTCATTTCTTTTTATCTACAGCAATAATGATTACATTGTATGAGCTATTGAAAAATATTTGTGGTTTTCTCAAAATATTCACTGCTGAATTTGTGTTTTGAGAAGAATTCTGGTTAAGTAGAAGTAAATGGATTATAGAGAGTGTGCCACAATAAATTATTTTTGTACTACTCTTTCTAGAATTTTGCATTAATTTCAAAAGTGAAACATCTTGAGGAAAAGAAATTCTGTCAGTTTATCCACGTCTTTGGTAACAATATACACTGTTATTTCTAAAGTTTTCAAGCTATTTTAAAACTTCTAACTTTGAAGTTACCTTTTGAGAAATATAAATACACTTTAATAGAAATAAGAGCACCCCTGCTGGAGTTATATTCTATCCTTTGCTGGAACATCATGTATCTAATGTTTTCATGCCAGTATTATTGTGCAGATCAAAATCACCTGGATATGCAACCCCCTTCATGCCTCTCACTCCAGAATTCAGGTATTAGAGGATGGTGCCACCAGACAATGGTCACCTATCATATTCTCATAAAAAACTTTTGTGCTTGTTTAATGCGTGTCTACGTGTTTTACTAGCATGCATGTTTGTGCATCATGAATGTTTAATACTCAAGGATTACAGAATAGGGCCTTAAATCTTCTGGAACTGGAGCTAGAAAAGGGTCTAATCACGTGGATCATTGGAGTTGAAATTTGGTCTTCTGTAAGAGTATTAGGTTGTTTTATCAGATCAGACATTTCTTTAGTCCCTTTCATATTCTTTACTTAACAGATTAATTGTAAACCTCAACTTTACACAAAGAGTTACAGGCACGTGAGCAAAACTGAGAGCAGAAGGAAAAGTCTTTTTCACAGAAGAGCACTCTATTGACTAATACAAAATGATTAGCCCTGAAAGCATACATACAGTTAACAATGTATAACAGTAGATTATATTTATGTGATCATGGTATGTAAGAATATGTTTGTGAGCATAAATAATACAATGTAAGCTAATTATTTGAAATAAGGCAAGGGGGCTCCATGGGAGAACTTGCAGGGAGGAAAGAAAGGGAAATCAAACAATTACATCATAATTAAAAAATGAAGAAATAACTTTTAAAAAGTAGCTTTGTTTTAATTAGATGTATGCAGTTGTGTTTCTTTGTGGATGTGTGCATGTGATTTCAACAGTCTAGAAGAGTCCAGTGTCAGAGTGCCCTGAAACCAGAGTTAGAAGTGTTTGTTGGTCACCCAATGTGGCTTCCTGGAACTGAACTCAGTTTGTAGGTGCAGCACATGTTCTTAGTTGTTGAACCATCTCATAATCCATCTTTAATATTTTATGCCATAATATGGAAATTAAGTTCTTAATATATGTGTATATGTATGTATATATATACATATATATATTTCCTTTTCCCATACACTGTTTGATTTGTTTAAATAAGTTGTTGTCCCCAAAATCTAACTTTCACTTCAAAAGAGGTAAGAAGCAGTTTATAACAGAAGCAAAAGTGAGCAAACCTGACCCACTAGCATGGAGTCAAACTCCACCTAGTTCAGTGTTCAAGTGTTTTAACAGACTCAGGAAACCTTTAACATAATATAAATAATTAAATCATGAATCAAGTCACTTTTAAATGTACACTGATTGAAATATTATTTTGGGTGAAAAACTGGAAGTCTCACCTGAAGATCTCTAATGTTGAGTGCATTCTTTGCTATTTTATACGTGGATGCAGGAACCTTCCTTAAATAATCCAAAGTTGTTTACCTAATACCCCCCCAAATGCTACTTCACATACAGAAGATGATAATAAATGACTGCTAATAGTGCTTAAAAGAGCCCCAAGAAAATTGTTATCGGGTCTGGACTTGCACCATCCAGACCTTCTCATAATCATTATAGTTTACATACATCAATCAGTCTTGCAGAATGAGCAAGATCAGCTGCAGTTTTTTTCCAGACTGAATTGTTTATATTCAATCTCATTTGCCTCTGAACAGCAAATGTTACTCTTCTGGTTAGAAATCACATTCATGTATTGATAACTTTTTTCCTTTTTATAGGATATTTGAATGATCATAATACAAATTAATTTATGGGTTTGCATAGTAAAAGAGGAAACTTTTAAGAATGGAAATGGATAGTTATGAAGCACAGTCCCTGCGTGTAAGAGATTTTTCTGTAGAAAATGGGAAATGATTACGGTCAGAGGACAAGCTTTTGAACTCAGGACCACGAGGGGTGCACACACACACTAAGACAATGGGGATGTTCTATTGGGATCTCACCAAGGCCAGCTGGCCTAGGTCTGAAAAAGCATGGGATAAATCCGGACTAGCTGAACATAGCGGACAATGAGGAATACTGAGAATTCAAGAACAATTGCAGTGGGTTTTTGATCCTACTGCACGTACTGGCTTTGTGGGAGCCTAGGCAGTTTGGATGCTCACCTTAAGAGACCTGAATAGAGGTGGGCGGTCCTTGGGCTTCCCACAGGTCAGGGAACCCTGATTGCTCTTCAAGCAGATGAGGGAGGGGGACTTGATCGGGGGAGGGGGAGGGAAATGGGAAGCGGTTGTGGGGACGAGGCAGAAATCCTTAATAAATAAATAAATTTAAATAAAAAAAAATAAAAAATAAAAACAGAGATTAATAGTGGCTTCCATATTCATTAAGTATTTAAAAGACCAAGATCAAATTAATGTTGATTGTTACAACAATCAACAATTAGCTGGGATTTGATAATATTACATTTACTCCATTGGGCAGTTTTTCTGGCATGAATGCACTAGCAATTAGTAGCCTTTGTAAGTGGTCCTTATCCTGTTTCACAACACAGTTCAGTGTCCTTTAGATGACAATGTTCCTGATGACAGTACTGACGCAGAATACAACACTAAACATTGTGAAAATAATTAAATAAAAATCACACAAATCCACAGGCAATACATAAAGAGTTAAGATTAGTTCTTATTCCATGCTCCTTGAAATCACATATTTATACATGCACAAATACACATATTTATATACATATTGAAATAATGCATAATGGGAGATAATTAATGTAGAATTCATTTCCCACCAGTTACGGTATTAGGGGACTGAACTGTATGGGATGTTTCTGCATAATGATCAGTGAATAATGCTTGACTGTTTTCTGTAGCTCTTACTTGGGTATGCACTCTCACTTTCTATTTCTGTCAATTGACAATTCCCTGTACCATGAGAATTCTTCAAATTGTCAATCATGTAACACTGATGATTTCCATCATCAAACTTATTTTATATAGTGTTCCAAGTATGAATTCATTTATTAGCATTTTCAATAAATTACTTTTGTACCTATTTACTGTTTCTGAATATAGACTAATATCAAAAGTATCATTTTACCATATTAGCAATGTTATTCTGAGATAATACAAACACGTATAAAATATAAATGTATTTATTATGAAAGCAAAAGCAAGCAAAATATAAAGATAAATATAGATTATCCCTTCATTTATAGAAGACCTTGTTACATATACACTGTTTATATTTTGCTTCTTTCAATTCAAAATTAAACACAATATTTTCCTCAGAATAAGTTAATACTCCTTTAACCTTGATAAATTTCAATATTTTGATGTTAAAGACAATATTTTTATGTAAATACACCTAGGATAGTTATTAACATTTCTGTCCAGTATTAAAATGATATGACTGTGAGAGACATTTCAAGACATTTTCAAAAAAAAAATCACTTACCATTCAAATTGAAGTAAAATCAAACTATTTTGGTTGGGGAGGGGGCATTGTTACAAATCATTTTCTTTACTATTTCAATTTTCTATTAAATGGTATTAAATATAGCATTTGAGTTACCCATGCATTTCAACTTAACTAGTATATGTTATATGGACAACTGCTTTTACTAAGCCACTATTTTATCAAAAGTTAGTATTTCCACGTTTGAAGTAATTTTCTGTGTTTCTGCTCCATTGACAAGCACTGTGTTAACTCTGTTGGATCCCATCATTTTTTGCTATGCCAAATTACATTGGCTTTTCTATGTGACAAAACATACAGTGATGGAATGTGACAGCAGAAATGTAATGCAATATGACACATCAGAAATTTAAAGGGTAAGGAGATTAGCTATTTGGTGTCAGATTAGATATGGAATGTCAAATCCAAAATGACTCTGGCAGCTGCTAATGGAGTGAAAGATATGGTATCACCCTGCATGTGAAACTATAAATTCTGAACTTCATCACAACACTTTTGCCAACTCAGAGATACAGGCATATACATTCAAAAGTGTCGTGCAAAAGCATGAGCATGTAACCCCAGTCGAGTTGCTTCATGAAGGCACCTTTAAAACTATGACGTGAGCCTTGATCTGCATGATCCTTGTATTCAGAGGGCATATGTTATCAGTGCAGTGTACTGGGACATACATGAGTTGTTGCAATTTTGTAAGGAAAAGAGCAAATGACATTGTATTCTGATAGATGCGATTTGTGTGTATTCCACAAGCAATCAAAAAAATTTAAATTGTTCTAAGGCCAGAAAAAACAATGATTTTGATGTCACAGGCCAGCACCATCTTTTGTTACAGATTCTTTGTTAACAGAATCTTTGTTATAGATTCATTTGCTCAATTAGTGTAACATTAAAAGAATTTGATTCAGAAAAATACTAAATCCATCAATTCTTTATTCATTTTCTGGTAAGTTTTCAGTCTTCCTGAAATATATGCTGAGTATATTAACTTTCATTGTCTAAGTCTATTTAAAATATTACAGTATTTTCTTTGTTGTCTGATAATTTTATTTATCATTGACACTTCTCTCCTCTGTGACAAATAGTAAGAAAAGTAGTATGAAAAAAATGAATGACTTTCTATGATATAAAGAGTAACATTAATTAAAAAACAGTATTTGCTAAATTACAAGAGCAACTTATCTCATTTGCTGTAATATTAACCTTCCGTTTCTTCTTTACTTCTCTATCTTCCATGAAAATGTTGTGTCAATACAATGGATTCCTAGTTCTGATCTTTTCCCATTTTGTAAACAAACACTGGCACTCTAGGACTAATCTCCAGCACATGGTGAGCTGCTTTCCTCTCCCTATTCAGATTTTAACTGTATTGATAGCAAATTGCACAAGAAGGAAGGACTATCTAAATGAAAACACAGTGTGATTATTTGTGAATCAGTTACCTACTTTTTTTAGTTTTGTTTATTTTTTTCTTTTCTTTTTAACACTGTGAATTTGTAAAGAAACTAGCAATAAAAATGATTAGAAGAATTAGTAGCAAATTTTCTATGGCTCTGGAATTAATGGTTTTTAATATTATTCAGATATATTTATCAAAATACTTCATTGAATAGATTGGATTTAAGATTACAAGACTATCCTAAATTTTTCTTCTCATATTAAAACAAATATGTCTTAATGGAAATATAGTAATTATATCACTAAAAGTTTATATTTCTTTGACTGTGTACTATATAAATCAATGGACCAGAAATTATTTAAAATGATAAAAATTCAGTAAAAATATTATTCAAATAATAAGACTTAAATGTTTTAATGAGGAATGCAAAGTATCTTTGCTGATATTTCACATATCAATATTAAATAAACAGAACAAATGATAGAGACTGCAAGTTCAGCAATTCAATTTTAAATGAAGATGATTTAATGCATTTGAAAATACAAAATAAATTAGTTTTGAAATCCCATTTATGCAATATATTTTTAAACATTTATTCATTTGTTTAAACCTTATCAAAGTTATTCAATTACTGTTATAATGTTTCAGATTATTTTGATAATATTCTTTCTTAATATGTATATGAAATATTGCATCTATTATTTAATAATTTGACATGAGGGAGAAGAGTAAATTATGTTAAAATCTTGCTCCATTTTCATCATCTTTTCATCAATATGAGTATATTTAATGAAACATAAATAAACATAACTTGACAGAGTCCAATGCCTTACCCACAGAATGTAGATGTTCCTTATTTATAAAATATTATCTAAAAAGTTATAAATATCCTGATATCACAATTCATGTCTGTAATACTATACTAGGGTCAGTAGTATATGCATAAAAATTGTACAGAGAAATACCATAGGATGATAATGATCACATCATACGCTAAATTCTTAGTTTTGCCTGACATAGCACAGGGTCTGTGCTTCTGTCAACTTCTGATAATCCACCATTGTTGTTAAATGTATAACAAATACCTCATCACTTATTAAATCAGAAGAGAAGAGCAATATTGTAACACCTAGACTTTCCTTGGAGACCCATAAACTTAAGGAAAAGATAAGCAACATCAGAGAAGATGAGGACTGAAAGAATATAAAGTCTGAACAAGAGAAATGAGATTCTACGTTATGCATAAGATGGTATATTTATATAATTGTCAATGACTGTTCTCGACAGAATCACCTTTTACCAGTGTAGGGACACTGGAATTTCAGAAATATAAGTAAAGAGTATGAAGAGACATAAAAATAATAAGACAAAAATACCACTTTGGGGTATATACCCAAATGATTCTCAATTGTATCACAAGGACATGTGCTCAACTATGTTCAGAGCAGCATTATTTGTCATAGCCTGAACCTAGATACAGCCTAAATGCCTCTTGACTAAAGAATGGATAAGGAAAATGTGGTACATTTACACAATGGAGTACTACACAACAGAAAAAATAATGACATCTTGAATTTTGCACATAAATGGATGAATCTAGAAAACTTCATATTGAGTGAGGTAACCCAGATCCAGAAAGACAAATATCATATGTTCTCACTCATAAGTGGTTTTTAGATATAAAGCACAGAAAACCAGTAATACAAATCACAATCCCAGATAATATAGACAGCAATGAGGTTCCTAAAAGAGACATACGTGGATCTGATCTACCTGCTAAGTAGAAAAAGATAAGATCTCCTGAGTATATAGGGAGCATGGGGACCATGGGAGAGAATAAATATAATACAGTATGTCTCCAAATAAAAGCATAAATTTGAACCTAAGGGCAAAATATATTTTTCACAATAAAGAATTCATTATAACCAAGAGAAAAGTATAAAGGTTTTTTAATGAACTAATAATTCATGTGATATTATTTTAATTTAGGGGTTTAATAACAGAAGAAAATTACTAGGAATTAATTTGTAAGGGATTGGGGATATAACTCTGGAGTATAACACTACCATGTGCAATGCCCCGGATTAAACCATCAACACTGTCCAAAAATAGCTATAGGAATATTAATATATTTTGAAAACATTTATAAACTTGTAAAACTGTTATTTTAATAAAAATAGACAAGTGATTTCAATGACAATAACAAGGTTGTATGTCCATACTCTATGCATTTTGATTTCCTTTTAGTTACATGCATATAAATAGCTTAAGTTTGTCTTTGACAAGACTACAATAAATATAGTGGGGGTTTCTATTTATTACCTACTTAAAATTATGACAAGATTAAGCTTTAAATAAATATACTGATACAAATTTAGTTGACATTTTCTTTCAAGTGAAACGATTGCAAGTATGCAGTTTCTCAATCTACATTGACAACATGTGCTATTTATTCATTATCAGACTATTTCAACTTACTTTTAAAAGGTTCTTGAACAGCTTTTTATGCCATCTGCCAGTGAGATGGGATGTTTGCCTGCAATATTATTATTGTATGCAATCATTACAAAGTGTGTAGTAAGTCACCAGCATCACTTGCATAAAGACATAAGAGGCTGTTAAACTCGAGTATGTTGCAGACATATAATTTACATAATATAATAAAGTATGATATTTAAAGTACACAAGATTTAAATGGATTTTAAGTCCTTTTAATTTCCCATTATTTCGGCCAGTGTAATAATCTGAATGGATTTGAAGCACTTGAAATTGATTTTGATTATAATTATTATTGTTTTATTATGAAAACTCACTTTACATGTGCAGACATCATATATTCCTCATCACTAAAAATGTACTTTCAAAGGACTAGTGCTCTGCATTAGTAATTCAGTCTAATCTATATTAAATATATACTGTACAGAATTCATCTTTTAAATAAATATAAAATAATAGACTTTCTGTTTCCATTGAATGAATGGCTTTCAGAATGCAATTTTGAGCATTTGTAAAAAGAATTATTTGTTTTAGGAAACTTTAAATAAGTTAAACTAGCTGACAATTTTTTTATCTGATGGAAGATTGCAAGCTTTCTGATTGTTATTAATTTTTTTAAAGTTATGCTGTCTATTAAGATGTCTCAGGTCTTGTCAATTTAGTGATATCACCAAATTGTTCTTTTGTGCAGTGAAAGGAACTAGCCATATACAACTAATGTTGGTCAAGAAAAATTATAAATTTTGTAGTAATTTATATGTGAATAAAATGGAAATATTTTGGCTATAAGATGTTATTTTATTTTGTTGTCTACTATAAAATTTAATTTATATTAGAAGCTACTTTTGAGTTAATAATATGTTAACTAAAGTGAATGAAAATAAGCATGTTGGTTTTTTATATTTTCTTTCAAAGTGGGCAAGTGATAGTGTATTTTGGAGAGAAATTTTAATAATGATAGTCTGAAAACTCAGATTTCCTTATAAAGGCACCTTTAAAAAGTCAATGCCAAGCTATAGAGACAACTCAGCCATTAAAGGTTAGGCTCACACCTAAAAATGTAAATGTCTTGGGCAGTTTCTTTCTCTCACTAGCAATTCTGAGGCACTAGCATTAGTGGTTTCTAATCAGGAGAATCTGTGGAAGATTGATAAAATACAGGGATGTTTGAGAAAATGGAGCTTAGCAGAGAGATTTCAATTATAGAGATCCAGAAAGTGACATTTTGTTTATGACATTTGCAACAAGCTTAATGTACCTAGACTTAATGCACCTGGACTTAATGTCTTTCAAAAATTTTGTTTTAAATGTATGTGTTCAATCTTCACTTCCCACTAGGCTTGACTTTTTAATAGACTAGCTACTGGTAGATATGATGTTGTATTAAGTGCCTTATGTTCATCCACAGAAAGATGTGATAGGTATGGAATTATAAAGCCTCTCACTCACTACTTTCAGAGCACTGTGTTAAAAAGTAAAACCCTAAAAACCAAATTTTATTTAACACTTTATTTTCACAGCAAATTTAAATAAAAGATTGATTATAATATATGTAATTATTGTTTTGAGAGCTGTTCATGATAATGACTGTACTGCTTAATTCCAGAAGGACATTTCCTGATAATTTAAAAATATGATTGTTAATATTAGATTAGATATTTAAAAGGATCATAAATTGCTGATAAAAAACCCATGACCTGACAAGACAATGTTATCTGCTTATAATTTTAAAAGATTCTCATATTGAATTTCCTATTTTATTCTTTAAGATCAAGATGTGACTCATTTTTAAAATGTTTAAGTTTATACATACCAGATTCATAATAATACATTTATTCATTAGTAAGCATATATAGTATTCAAAACAGTAAGAGTTGTCAATTTTATAAAAATTATTAAATAAAATATATAAACTTTCTATTATAGTTGCATGTATTACTTAGCATTTGCTTCTTTGTGTGATAACTATTTTTGAGTTGAAATATTTCTACTATACACCATTTCATCTTTGTTGAAATATGCATATATTCATGAATATATGGATATATATATATATTCATTAAAAATAAGCATCAAATTTTTCTTTAAGTAAAAATATACTTTATGTTTTAGACATAAGAATCTTAAATTATCAACTCTTTCCTTTTCTCTTTATGTTTTGTTCATCTTGAAACCATCATCAGGTCGATGAATTACTTTTCTTTGTTGATATATCCATTATTTGGTTTTAAATTTCTTTTCTAGCAGCTTATTAGGTTCAAAATTAATAAGCTATCTTGAATTCAGGAAGGGTGTATTAAAGCCTTAACAAAGATTGCTGCATTTTCTTTAACATCTGTCTCTGGAGTTTCATTTTCATAATATTGACAGTTTGTATCCTTTCTACCATACCACACTGAGGGTGCTGACCTTGCTGTGAAAAACCTTCTGTTATCAAAAATCAATGCTAAATGCAAGTTGTTAGCAGCAGCTTTCAATGTAAGTGCACTAGATGGAACAAACAGTTCTCTTGCCCCAGAATCATGGAAAGGTCAGAACAGCACTGACCATTAAATGATATCTATTAATTTTGCTCTGGAGAATGAGTAGCCCAGTTTTCAGTGATAGAGATAATTGTTTTGCCTGTGAAGCCATTAAGCAAGTTCTAGGGAATTTGAGCAGTTGAAAGTGTGATAATGCGTATGAGTGTGTTTTCTCTCTAATAAAGTCTCATAGAAATTCAAAGTTTTATTGCCTTGATCCATTATCTCTTTCTGCAGTCAAATGCATATTATGAGGTGAATTCTTTTTTTTTTTTTAAATTTTTTTTATTGCGAAAAGAAGAAAAAAAACATAAACAAAAAACAAGTTTCCACCTCCTCCAAGCCTCCCATTTCCCTTCCCCTCCTCCCACCCTTCTCCCCATCCTCCCACCCTTCTCCCCCTCCTCCCACCCTTCTCCCCCTCCCCCCACTCCACTCCCCCCCCCTCCCTCTCCAGTCCACAGAGCAGTCCGGGTTCCCTGCCCTGTGGTAAGTCCTAGGTCCTCCCCCCTCCGTCCATATCTAGGAAGGTGAACATCCAAACTGGCTAGGCTCACACAAAGCCAGCACATTAAGTAGGATCAAAACCCCCTGCCATTGTCCTTGGTGTCTCATCAGCCCTCATTGTTCGCCATGTTCAGAGAGTCCGGTTTTATCCCATGCTTTTTCGGTCACAGTCCAGCTGGCCTTGGTGAGCTCCCCGTAGATCAGCTCCACTGTCTCAGTGGGTGGATGCACGCCTCGTGGTCCCGAATTCTTTGCTCATGTTCTCCCTCCTTCTGCTCCTCCTTGGGACCTTGGGAGCTCAGTCCAGTGCTCCGGTGTGGGT
Organism: Microtus oregoni; assembly: GCF_018167655.1. Taxonomy (NCBI): domain Eukaryota; kingdom Metazoa; phylum Chordata; class Mammalia; order Rodentia; family Cricetidae; genus Microtus; species Microtus oregoni. Next base: position 26,112,947 of record NW_024543060.1, read on the forward strand.
CTCTGTCTCTATCTCTATCCATCACCAGATGAAGATTCTATGATGATATGCAAGATATTCGTCAGTATTGCTCTAGGATAGGGTCATTTCAGGTTCCCAATCCTCAGCTGCCCAAGGAACTAACTGGGAACCTCATCTTGGGCACTAGGGAGCCCCTCTAGGGTCAAGTCTCTTGCCCACCCTAAACTGGCTCCCTTAACTAAGAATTGTGGTTCCGTGCTCCCCTATCCACCTTTCCTTTATCCCAATTCTCCTGTTTCCCAGGTCCACCCTCCTTCACTTCTACCTTTTCTCTCCCCATCTCCCTTTACCCCCATCCCACCCCATCCCCAGGATCCCATTTTCTCCCCGGAAATTTGGTCTACTTCCCTTAGCCAAGAGGACAACTATATGTTTTTCCTTGGGTTCACTTTCTTACTTAGCTTCTTTAGGTTCACCTCTTGTAGACTCCGTGGTCCTTATTTATGGCTAGAAACCAATTATGAGTGAGCACATCCCAGAAGCACAGACATTAAGGGCAACATTGAATAAATGGGACCTACTTAAACTGAGAAGCTTCTGTAAAGCAAAGGACATGGTCACTAAGACACAAAGGCAACCTACTGACTGGGAGAAGATTTTCACCAACCCCACAACAGACAAAGGTCTGATCTCCAAAATATATAGAGAACTCAAGAAACTAGACTTTAAAATGCTAATTAACCCAATTAAAAAATGGGGCACTGAACTGAACAGAGAATTCTCAACAGAAGAAGTTCAAATGGCCAAAAGACACTTAAGGTCGTGTTCAACTTCCTTAGTAATCAGGGAAATGCAAATCAAAACAACTTTGAGATATCATCTTACCCCTGTCAGAATGGCTAAAGTCAAAAACACCAAGGATAACCTTTGCTGGAGAGGCTGTGGAGGAACGGGTACCCTCATCCATTGCTGGTGGGAATGCAATCTTGTGCAACCACTGTGGAAGTCAGTGTTTCGGTTTCTCAGGAAATTCGGGATCAACTTACCCCTGGACCCAGCAATACCACTCTTGGGAATATACCCAAGAGATGCTTTATCAAATGACAAAAGCATATGTTCAACTATGTTCATAGCAGTATTATTTGTAATAGCCAGAACCTGGAAACAACCTAGATGCCCTTCAATGGAAGAATGGATGAAGAAAGTCTGGAATATATACACGCTAGAGTACTACGCTGCGGTAAAAAACAATGACTTCTCGAATTTTGCATGCAAATGGATGGAAATAGAAAACACTATCCTGAGTGAGGTGTCCCAGACCCAAAAAGAGGTGAATTCTTTAAAAACAAAAAAACTAGGGCTTATCATAACTCACGCCTCTAAAAGCAGGAGATTCGAAAAGTTCAGGTTAGTACTTATTCAGATTTCAGTGAGTCATTGACACTATAACATAGCAGAGAATTAGAAAGGAAAGAGGATTCTCAGTATTCCTCATTGTCCGCTATGTTCAGCTAGTCCGGATTTATCCCATGCTTTTTCAGACCTAGGCCAGCTGGCCCTGGTGAGATCCCAATAGAACATCCCCATTGTCTTAGTGTGTGGGTGCACCCCTCGTGGTCCTGAGTTCCTTGCTCGTGCTCCGTCTCCTTCTGCTCCTGATTTGGACCTTGAGATTTCTGTCCGGTGCTCCCATGTGGGTCTCTGTCTCTGTCTCCTTTCATCGCCTGATGAAGGTTAATATTCCTCAGGATGCCTATGTGTTTGTCTTTGGATTCACCTTATTTAGCTTCTCTAGGAACATGAATTATAGGCTCAATGTCCTTTATTTATGTCTAGAAACCAAATATGAGTGAGTACATCCCATGTTCCTCTTTTTGGGTCTGGCTTACCTTACTCAGGATAGTGTTTTCTATTTCCATCCATTTGTATGCAAAATTCAAGAAGTCCTTTTTTTTTTACTGCTGAGTAATACTCTAATATGTAAATATTCCATACTTTCTTCATCCATTCTTCCGTTGAAGGGCATCTAGGTTGTTTCCAGGTTCTGGCTATTACAAACAATGCTGCCATGAACATAGTTGAGCATATACTTTTGTTGTATGATAGGGCCTCTCTTGGGTATATTCCCAAGAGTGGTATTGCTGGATCCAGGGGTAGGTTGATCCCGAATTTCCTGAGAAACCGAAACACTGCTTTCCAGAGTGGTTGCACAAGTTTGCATTCCCACCAGCAATGGGTGAGTGTACCCCTTTCTCCACAACCTCTCCAGCAAAGGCTATCATTGGTGTTTTTTATTTTAGCCATTCTGACAGGTGTAAGGTGGTATCTTAAAGTTGTCTTGATTTGCATTTCCCTGATCGCTAAGGAAGTTGAGCATGACAATTGCAGTGGGTTTTTGATCCTACTGCACGTACTGGCTTTGTGGGAGCCTAGGCAGTTTGATTGCTCACCTTACGAGACCTGGATAGAGGTGGGCAGTCCTTGGGCTTCCCACAGGTCAGGGAACCCTGATTGCTCTTAGAGCAGATGAGGGGGGGGGGGGACTTGATCGGGGGAGGGGGAGGGAAATGGGAAGCGGTTGTGGGGACGAGGCAGAAATCCTTAATAAATAAATAAATTAAAAAAAAAAAGAAAGGAAAGAGGAAAATGACAAACGCCAAAGAGTCACAGTTATAGGAGTTGTGTTACAGGTCTCGGCATTCAAAGAATACAGGAGAATATTTACTTCACTGGCTTAAATGTTTGGAATATGAGCACTCAAAAGATTCCTCTGTACCCTTGAGAGACATAAGACTTGGTAGCTTCTCAGTCCTAAAGAGAAGAGGGAAAATAACAGTGCCCTAATCTCAAGACTGGAAGCTCTCTGCTTGGTCTCTGAATTGACAAGGTTTTATTTTTTGTTTGTTGTTGTTGCTGATTTTCTTTTCTTTTTATTTTAATTTTTACTTCTATTCTCTTTTCTTTTTCTGTTTTTTTTTATTTGGAGAGAGAAATAATATGAAGTTGGGTGTAAGATGCTTGGGAGAATGGAGGGACATGATCAAAATATATTTTTTAAATGTACATTTAAAAAGAGAACAGTCACTTGGAATCTGATCTGCTGCTGGAGCTACTTTTGCTACTTCAGCCAATAGCCTTTGAGATGTCAGCTCACTGGGGTGTGGCATCTTTTGCTTTAAAAATAAGCGGTCTCAAACAGCACAGAGATCCGATCTCAGCACCTGGAGAGCCATCATTGGGGTGAGTGAGATTCTGACCCACGGCAGCAGCCCGGGACAGGGAACTCAGACATTCCTCATCCCTCTTACACTTCCTGGTCTTCCTGCAGGGGCTATACTGCCAGATACCTCCTCCCTCTTCCTATCCCATCCAGCTTGCATCCAGAACCCTCCCCCCTTCTGCCTCCCTCCCCTCTTTGGCCACATAACATCTCCCAGCTCAGCCTGTTCGAGCACTGGGACCTAATCTGAATTGGGAGGGCAACAGGGAGGACGGTAGTTCCTTTGTCTCAATAGCCTTCCTGCAGCAAGCAAGGTAAGCCCTTTGTTTAGGAGCTACAAAAGAAGCACAGAGATCCAATCTAGGCACCAGGAGAGCTATCACTGGGGAGTGACATCACTGGGAAGGTACATCAGTGGGCAAGGTGACCTGATCCTGTAAAAGAAGATCCACAGGGGACCATTCAGAGGAAGAGATGGACAGGCGCCAGTGCAAGAATCCACCCAACAATCTGAAAAACAACATGAAACCACCAGAACCCAGCGACCTCACAACAGGAGGACATGAACACCTTAATCAAGAAGAAGTAGAAGAAATTGACTTTATGAAAGTGATAGAGGCCCTTAAACAGCATGTAAAAAACGCCCTTATAGAAATGGATGAGAAGAATAACAGAAAGTTTGAAGAATTGAGTAAATCAATGAATGATACCCTAGGAAACCAAAGAAAAACAATAAGCAGATAATGGAAATAGTTCAAGACTTGAAAACTGAAATGGAGGGAAGGAAGAAAACACAAAGAGAGGGCCGGCTGGACATGGAAAATCTAGGTAAATGAATAGAGACTACAGAAACAAGCATAACCAACCGAATACAAGAGATTAGAAGAGTCTCATATTCTGAAGATAACATAGAGAAAATATACACACTGATCAAAGAAAACAGCAAGTCCAACAAACTCTCATCACAAAACATTCAGGAAATCTGGGACACAATAAAAAGACCAAACCTAAGAATAATAGGAGAAGAAGGAGAAGAATTGCAGCTCAAAAGTCCAGAAAATATATTGAATAAAATTATAGAAGAAAACTTTTCCAACCTAAAGAAAGATATACCTATGAAGGTTCAAGAAGCATACAGAATACTGAATAGACTGAATCAAAAAAAAAATCCCCTCGCCATATAATAATCAAAACAAAAAACATACAGAATAAAGAAATAATATTAAGAGCTGCAAAGGAAAAAGGCCAAGTTACTTATAAAGGTAAACCTATCAGACTTACACCTGACTTCTCTATGGAAACCATGAAAGCCAGAAGGTCCTGGATAGAGGTACTCAAGAAACTAAGAGACCATGGATGCCAGCCCAGACTACTATACCCAGCCAAGCATTCGTACACTATAAATAGAGAAAACAAAATTTTCCAGGATAAAAACAAATTTAAAAAATACGTAGTCACAAATTCAGTCTCACAGAAAGTAATAGAAGGAAAATCACTAGCCAAGGAGTCCAAGAATGACCACAATAACTCATACATCTCGAGACCCTTCACCAACACAACCCAAAGAAGGGAAACACACAAACTCTACTACTAAAAAAGTGACCAGAGTTAACAACCACTGGTCATTAATATCACTTAATGTCAATGGACTCAACTGACCTATAAAAAGGCACAGGCTAAGAGATTGGATACGAATACAGTATTCAACATTCTGCTGTTTACAATAAACAAACCACAACCACAAACACAGGAACCTACGCAGAGTAAAGGGCTGGGAAAAGGCTTATCAAGCAAATGGACCTAACAAACAAGCAGATGTGGCCATACTAATTTCTAACAATGTTGACTTCAAACTTAAATCAATCAGAAGAGATGGAGAGGGACATTTTATACTCATAACAGGAACAATTCATCAGGAAGAAGTCTCAATCCTGAATATCTATGCCCCTAATATAAAAGCACCCACATACGTAAAAGAAACATTACTAAAACTCAAGGCAGCCATCAAACCGCACACACTAATAGTAGGAGACTTCAACACTCCTCTCTCACCAATGGACAGATAAATCAGACAGAAACCTAAGAGAGAAATAAGAGAATTAATGGAGGTAATGAATCAAATGGACTTAACAGACATCTATAGAAAATTCCACCCAAATAGGAAAGAATATACGTTCTTCTCTGCAGCTCAGGGAACCATCTCGAAAATTGACCACATCCTCAGTAACAAAGCAAACTTCCAGAGTTACAAAAAAATATTAGTAACCACCTGTGTCTTATCGGATCACCATGGATTAAAGTTAGAATTCAACAACAATGTTACCCCCAGAAAGCCTACAAACACATGGAAACTGAACAGTCAACTGCTGAACCACACCTGGATCAAGGAAGCAATAAAGAAATTAATGTCTTCCTGGAATTTAATGAAAATAAAGAAACAACATAATCAAACTTATGGGACACTATGAAAGCAGTCCTAAGAGGAAAGTTCATAGCACTAAGTGCCCACTTAAGGAAAACAGAGAAAGCACATATTGGAGACTTAACAGCCCACCTGAAAGCTCTAGAAAAAAAAGAAGCAGACTCACCTAGGAGGAGTTGAAGACTGGAAATAATCAAACTGAGGGCTGAAATCAGCAAAATAGAATCACAGAAAACAATCCAAAGAATCAATGAAACAAAAAGCTGGTTCCTTGCGATATCCAAACTAATCAAACGGCAGAGAGAGAATATGCAAATTAATAAGATCTGAAATGAAAAGGGAGATATAACCACAGACACAGAGGAAATTCAGAGAATCATTAGATATTACTACAAAAGCCTATATGCCACAAAACTGGAAAATGTGAAAGAAATTGACATTTTTTAAGATAAATACCATTTACCAAACTTAAACCAGGACCAGGTGAACAACTAAAAACACCTGTTAGTCGCGATGAATTACAAGCTGTCATGCAAAACCTCCCTACCAAAAAAAGCCCAGGACCAGATGGTTTCAATGCGAAATTCTACCAGAACTTCCAAGAAGAGCTTATACCTATACTCCTTAATGTATTTCACAATATAGAAACAGAAGAGTCATTGCCAAATTCATTTTATGAAGCTACAGTTACCTTGATACAAAAACCACGCAAAGACTCAACCAAAAAAGAGAATTACAGGCCAATCTCACTTATGAACATCGACGAAAAATTCTCAATAAAATTCTGGCAAACCCAATCAAAGAACACATTAGAAAAATTATCCATTTTGATCAAGTAGGCTTCATCCCAGAGATTCAGCCTGGTTCAACATACGAAAATCTATCAATGTAATCCATCATATAAATAAGCTGAAAGAAAAAAAAAACATTTGATCATTTCATTAGATGCTGAAAAAGCATTCGACAAAATTCAGCATCCCTTTATGACAAAAGTCTTGGAGAGATTAGGGATACAAGGGACATACCTAAATATAATAAAAGCTATTTACAGCACTCCGACAGCTAACATCAAATTAAACAGAGAGAAACTCAAAGCCATCCCACTAAAATCAGGAACACGACAAGGCTGTCCACTCTTGCCATACCTCTTCAATATAGTGCTTGAAGTTCTAGCAATAGCAATAAGACAACATAAGGGGATCAAGAGGATTCGAATTGGAAAGGAAGAAGTTAAACTTTCATTATTTGCAAATGATATGATAGTGTACATAAGTGACCCCAAAAACTCCACCAAAGAACTCTTAAAGCTGATAAACACCTTTAGTAATGTGACAGGATAAAAAATCAATTCCAAAAAATCAGTCGCCCTCTAATACATAAAGGATATAGAAGCAGAGAGGGAAATCAGAGAAGCATCACCTTTCACGATAGCCACAAACAGCAGAAAATATCTTGGAGTAACTCTAACCAAGGAAGTGAAAGATCTATTTGACAAGAACTTTAAGGCATTGAAGAAAAAAGTTGAAGAGGATACCAGAAAATGGAATGATCTCCCTTGCTCGTGGATTGGGTGGATCAACATGGTAAAAATGACAATTCTACCAAGGAAATTTATAGATTCAATGAATCCCCATCAAAGTTCCATCAAAAATCTTCACAGATTTTGAGAGGATAATAATCAACTTTATATGGAAAAACAAAAAACCCAAGATAGCCAAAACAATCTTATACAATAAAGGAACTTCTGGAGGCATTAACATCCCTGACTTCAAACTCTATTACAGAGCTACAGTAATGAAAACAGTGTGGTATTGGCATAAAAACAGAGAAGTCGACCAATGGAATCATATAGAAGACCCGAATTTTAACCCACAAACCTATGAACACCTCATTTTCGATAAAGGAGCTAAAAGTATACAATGGAAAATAGAGAGCATCTTCAACAAATGGTGGTGGCACACTGGATGTCAACCTGTAGAAGAATGAAAATAGACCCATATCTATCACCGTGCACAAAACTCAAGTCCAAATGGATCAAAGACCTCAATATCAAGCTGAACACACTGAACCTGATAGAAGAGAAAGTGGGAAATACCCTACAGGAGATGGGCACAGGAGATAGCTTCCTATGTGTAACCCCAACAGCACAGACATTAAGGGCAACATTGAATAAATGGGACCTCCTGAGACTGAGAAGCTTCTGTAAAGCAAAGGGCACTGTCACTAAGACAAAAAGGCAACCTACTGACTGGGAGAAGATCTTCACCAACCCCACAACAGACAAAGGTCTGATCTCCAAAATATATAAAGAACTCAAGAAACTAGACTTCAAAATGCTAATTAACAGAATTAAAAAATGGGGCACTAATCTAAACAGAGAATTCTCAACAAAAGAAGTTGAAATGGCCAAAAAACACTCTAGGTCATGCTCAACCTCCTTAGTGATCAGGGAAATGCAAATCAAAACAACTTTGAGATATCATCTTACACCTGTCAGAATGGCTAAAATCAAAAACACCAATGATAGCCTTTGCTGGAGAGTCTGTGGAGGAAGGGGTACCCGCATCCATTGCTGGTGGGAATGCAAACTTGTGCAACCACTTTGGAAAGCAGTGTGGTGGTTTCTTAGGATATTCGGGATCAACCTACCCCTGGACCCAGCAATACCACTCTTGGGAATATACCCAAGAGATGCCCTATCATATGACAAAAGCATTTGTTCAACTATGTTCATAGCAGCCTTATTTGTAATAGCCAGAACCTGGAAACAACCTAGATGTCCTTCAATGGAAGAATGGATGAAGAAAGTGTGGAATATCTACACATTAGAGTACTACTCAGCGGTAAAAAACAATGACTTCTCGAATTTTGCATGCAAATGGATGGAAATAGAAAACACTATCCTGAGTGAGGTAAGCCAGAACCAAAAAGAGGAACATGGGATGTACTCACTCATAATTGGTTTCTAGCCATAAATAAACGACATTGAGTCTATAATTGGTGATCCTAAAGAAGCTAAATAAGAAGGTGAACCCAAAGAAAAACATATAGTTATCCTCCTGGATATGGGAAGTAGACAAGATTTCCGAGCAAAAATTGGGATCTTGGGGGTGGGGTGGGATAGGGGTAAGTGGCAATGGGGAGAGAAATGTGAGAAGAAGAGGATGGGGGGAACTTGGGGAATTGGGATGATTGGGATAAAGGAAGGATAGATATGGGAGCAGAGAAGCATATATCTTAATTAAGGGATCCAGCTTAGGGTAGGCAAGAGACCTGAACCTAGAGGGGTTCCCAGGTGCCCACGGAGATGCCTCCAGTTAGTGCCTTGAGCAGCTGAGGATAAGGAACCTGAAATGGCCCTATCCTATAACCACACTGATGAATATCTTGCATATCACCATAGAACCTCCATCGGGCGATGGATGGAGATAGAGACAAAGACCCATATTGGAGCACCGGAATAAGCTCCCAAGGTCCCAATGAGGAGCAGAAGGAGAGAGAAAATGAACAAGGAAGTCGGGACCGTGAGGGGTGCACCCACCCACTGAGACAGAGGGACTGATCTATTGGGAGCTCACCAAGGCCAGCTGGACTGGAACTGAAAAAGCATGGGATAAAACCGGACTCTCTGAACAATGAGGACTGAAGAGAAGCCAAAGACAATGGCACCGGGGTTTTATCCTACTTCATGTTTTGGCTTTGTGGGAGCCTAGCTAATTTGGATGCTCACCTTCCTAGACCTAGATGGAGGGGGGAGGACCTTAGACTTTCCACCTGACTGCTCTTTGGTCTGGAGAGGGAAGGGAAAAGGAGTGGGGGGAGGGGGAGGGGATTGGGAGGAAGGGGACGGAAATGGGAGGATGGGAGGAGGCGAAATTTTTTTTCCCAAGAATGAATGAATGAATAAATAAATAAATAAATAAATAAAGCGGTCTCTCACTCTCTTGCTTGCTTCGAATTCTGCTTTTGGCTATCAGACGTTTTTCCTGGTCGTGCAGTAGGCTGTTGTCTAAGACAGTGATCTGTACGTTTTTTCCTTTTAAATAAATAAATAGCCCTTTTATTAATCATAATTCCAAGTTGGTGCTAGAAGAATTTCCCAGGAATTCAGCAAAGAGTCCAAGCAGTAGTGGGGAAAGTACCTGAACTGACCTTCCCCTGTAATCAGGATGAAGACTACCTTACTTGTTATTATAGAACCTTCTATAGTAGCTGATGGAAGCAGATGTGGAGATCCACAGCTAAGCACTGGTCTGAGCACCCAGAGTCTAGCTGAAGAGAAGGAGGAGGGAATATATGAGCAAAGATGTCAAGATCATGATGGTGTAAATATTCAGAGAGAGTTGATCAGAGCTTTAGTGAAAGCTCACTGACTCTGTAATGAAAGATGGGGAACCTGCATAGGACTGAACTATGCCCTCTGAATTTGGTTGACAGTTCTTTGTCTTGGGCAGTCTTTGGGGCCACTGACAATGGGACCGGGATGTATCCCTCGTGCCTGAACTGTATTTTTTTGAGTCCATTCTCTGTGGAAGAACATTCGCTCAGCCTTAAAACTCGTGGCGCGTGTTCAGGATCCTAGTCCTGTCTCAACTTGATACATCAGGCTTTACTGACTCCACATAGGAAGCATTATCTTCTCTGAAGGGCAGATGAAGGGTTGTTTGGGCTGAACATGGTGGGGAGTGGGAGGAGGAAAAACTGTATTTGGCATTTAAAATAAAATAAAATCTTAAAAAATAAATAAAATAGAAGCAAATATTAGGTTGTGATATCCCGCACAAAAGAAAAAGTAGACATTTACAAGCTCTTTTTGTTTCTTCTTACCTTCCTTGTGACTATAAACAAAAATAGATGAAAAAGAATAGTATAAAATATGAAAGCATTAACATGAAGTTTGCTTTTTTCAGATATATAAAATCAATACACACATTCAATAAAAAACAACTGCCTGTATGTAGAGTTTACAAAATATACTTTGTATTCACATCATCTATCAAAAATGCACAATTTAGAGATTTATATTTCTTAAACATTAATGTAAAAGTGAAACTTCAAAGATTATACTACTAAAACTGTGATCTAATGGTCAAAGATTTTCTGAACATCTGTAGATACATTCACATATTTATACTCAACAGCATAATTAAGATGATTGAGTATAAATGAGAATACTCGGGACACTGAAATATATTTTTACAAAGCTAGATATATCTTAATTTTTATGTCTTTATATAATTTTCAATTTGTCTTTCACCACTTTAAAAGTTAAGTTGTAGTTATTTTATGTTATTATTATCTTAGAGCTAAAAGAATCTTCAAAATGTTCTCAAGCACTTTTTCAGATTTTAGTTTTCTGTCTAAATTAAACCCAAATATTAAAATTTGAGGACATCTCAAAGATAAAATGTGATCCTACACAGATGTCTTTACATCAGTAGCTTGAGGGTAGTGAGTGACAAAATAGAAGTCTGGGTACAGTATATATTAAAGAGTTGCTTGGAAATCAAGTAGAACAAAGTCTGAAAAGTCGATCCAGTTCAAATTCAGGTCTGATGAAGAAAATTTTGTTTCCAGGCTATAGCCTCCTCTAATGTTTGATCATTTCTTTTCCACTTCCAAAAGTGCTCTGCTTTAGATAAAGCATCCTCAAGTCAATATAGTCATTACTGATTCTAGTAAGAGCACTCCGGTTCTGTAATGGGTCTGAAAGCCCAATTTGTACTGTTTATCAAGTGAAGCTGGTGTAATAGAGAGGAGATAAGTAGATAATTAACATTGAAACTGTTTGTGAATGACAGAGAAGGGCTGGGGCATTATCCTAGGAAACTATCCCCATCTGTTCTTTCATCCTTTATCTCACTAGGTAAAAGGTATCTAAGTTATTAAACTTCTATCCTGTGTCCAGCTGCATTTCCTCTAGTTTGGGGTTCTTTAGCAACTGATTTTGAAAATGAAAAGGCAAAAGCCAGTGGTCATATCAGACAATATGCTCTAAGATTAAGAGAGTCAGTCTTGACTTTCAAAATGATCATGGAACACAAACTCCCTGCTTACTTGAAACTTGGTGACAAAGCTCCTTTTATCCTTTCTGAAGCATATTGTTGGACTTATGTTTATTTTCTGATGAGGGAGATGAGACAGGGTTTCTCTTTGTGACATTCTTGGTTTTCCTAGAACTTGCTTTGCAAACTACCCTGGCCTTAAACTCATAAAGACCTGCCTGTCTCTGACTCCCGAGTGCAAGGATTATAGGCAAGTGTCACCACAGCCAGTATTTACTTATATTTTGCTGAATAAATATTTAATTTTATATTGTCATTCTAATTTTAGTAATTTCATAAAATTATAATATTATTGCTAAAAGATAAAGCAGTCTAAGATTTGGTTCATTTGTGCTAGAGTAAAAAACATATTTTCATGTACGTCTTAATACACTTTGGAAAAATTTATAAGTGTTCCTTGAAATAGAGCTAGGTGTACTATTCAAAATTCATGCTAAATTTTAAAGTTTTTATATAGCAAAATTTTTCTAGAGACAAAACTTTAAATTTATTCTGCAAACAAACTCTGCTTTTAATAAAATAAACTATTCATGAGAAAACATAATATATTATGAAATACTTTCACCATATTTCCTGCTATATTTACATTTGTAGCAACTATTTTATGATCAGAAAGAAAGACATTTAAGAGAGGATATAACAGTAATACATTCTCTCCAATACAAAGGATGCAATAATGTGCCATTTAAATTCCTCATCAACATTCTGTGCATTGGGATCAGGCCAATTATTGTCTTTCAGACTGAGTTAAAGATAGAAAGGCAGTACCGGTTTTCCATTTGGGGATTTGTTTTTATTTGCTTGCTGTATGCTGGAATTGGGAAAACATGCTTTCAAGGAATTTGTTAGCTCATTAAACAAAGACCATTCTTGTAAATCAGAGTCACAAAGTCTTGCTTATAGCATCCTTTGTGCCATAAATACATTACACTCTTAGGATGTTTGCTTTGGGCTGATATACATCTTTTTGTTTCCAATAAAAAATGTGAAATACTCTTTTAATGTAAAGGCATGATTCTATTATATTTCAATTGGGAGATTATAGGAATGTTTTAAAGATAACAAAGTAATTGTGAGTATACACATGCCTTTTCTTGTCAGTTAAAATCCAATATACAGCAAATTAATAGTGAGTCTATGCATACCTTGTTTATCAGATAAAATCTAATACTATGTAAAGTGTATTACACCTGTGTCTTTTATTATCATCTGTTCTAAAAACTGGTGTGAGAATCCCCTCTGTATGCTGTGAATACCATTGGTTAATAAATAACCAATAATCTTACTTTAATGATGCAAATTATGTACAATTTTGCTACATGTATATTTCTGCTCTGCTCTTGATTAAGGTGTTGTAGTTGTGCAGTTTATTTAAAAATATAATGTATAATTAAGAAATATAGGTTAATTGATAGGCATCTATAATAGTCAAAATTGTAGTCGTGTTAGTTAGGTTTTGTAAATATATAGAGATATATTTTAGTTACATAGATAATCTTGAAACCTTTCAAAGACCTATGGAATATTGCATTTTAAGAACTTAGGACTTTTCATGATAATGAGACACATCTGCTCCTGGAGCATCAATTTACTTCAAGCGGAAGGTGGGCCTCAAAGAGGCTCTTTATGGATTTTTCTAGCCATACGAGAAAGGTCCTACATGAACTGCTTGAGGTTATGATCTATAAACTGGACATGCAAGAACCACAGAAAAGTGACTACTGAACCTGCCTAAAAGTGAAATGATCTTTGGGTTTTCTGCTTCATAAAAGAGTCTGCCAGACATTCTTTAGGGAACAGAAGAAAGTGAAAAACTGCCAATATAGGCGGAAATGTCTTTGAAATGTCCTGCTTCATGGAAAAGTCTGCTGGATACTATGGGCCTGTAGGCTGAAGATGGGTGTCACAATGTTACAGAAGAACTTTGGGTGCCTGTCCAGGCAGTGTGAGGTCTCTGTCAATTCTAGAGTTTTGGAAGTTGCTTACAATGCACTTCCTCTTTAGTTAGGTAATGTTATATCCTTCTGGAATCTTTGATGGAGGTGAAGAACAGATTGTCATAATTATAGTTTTCCTTGATTATGATAAAAGATAAAGTAATATGAATATTATAACTGTAATTTTTGCTTGGTACTGGTTTTGTTATATTTAATTTTACTATATTAAAGGTAAAAACCTTCATTTTTATTTAGACAGAAAAGGAAAGGTGTTGTGGCATTCCCCTCTGTATACTGGGAATACCATTGGTTAATAAATGAAGCTGCTTTGGACCTATTGCAAAGCAGAATACAGAAAGGCAGAAATCCCAAGCAGGTAGAGGAGGAAAGAGTAGGCAGTGCCAGGGAGAAGCCATGTAATCCCCGCAAGAGAGAGACACCTGACACTGGATGAAACCTTACTGGCAGGCCAAAACAATATGGTGATGTGCAGATTAATAGAAATTGGTTAATTTAAGTTGTAAGAGTTAGCTAGGAATATGCTAGAGTCACTGGTCAAGAAATATTTTAATTAATACAGTTTCAATGTGATTATTTTGGGTTGGACTGGTCAGGAAATGAATTAGCAGATTCCAACTACAAAAGCCAGTCATGCAAGTATTTACAAAGGTAATCTAAATATTTCAAGTGTCATGGAATATTGACAGTCTTATTTATTCATCTTTGCAATTTTATGACTAGCCATATTTATCATTGATAACTTGAAATATAATATATACTTCCATGAACATTCCAAGAACTGAAAAATATAAAAAAGTGAACATAATTATCACATTTTTACTGTTATTAATATATGACGAGTATTAAGAGACTGAGCAAAACTGTATTATTCTTCAGAATACTACTATGTCTCATATGAACAATAGAAGTGGTAAATATCAAAAAAAAAACTGATGAAATGACAGTTCTATCAACATTCTTCTGTGTCAGGTTGAAATGTCCACTTTTTTGCAACTTACAAAATAAAGAAATACTCTACTTTTTATGAGAAATTTTGTAAAACCTTACTTTCCCTATTCTACTTCCCCTCTTTCATTTATTAGTATACAGTTTTATGAATTGTCTATGTAATCTCTTCTATCTTCATTGTTTCTGTTTTCTTCTTGTAGTATGAGTCTAAATTTGTGTCAGTTTAATGTTGTCATGTGTGTGTGAATGTTGTTGTTGCTCCGTGTGTTTATGTTTGTTTATGTTTGTAACAATTGCATGTGTGTGTGTGTGTGTGTGTGTGTGTGTGTGTGAGAGAGAGAGAGAGAGAGAGAGAGAGAGAGAGAGAGGAGAAAGAAAGAGAGATTTTTAAAAAGAAACCTGCTCTCACATTTATTAAATAGTTTAGGAAATATTTTGGGATTAAAATAAGTGATATTCTGGAGAAATCTTTAATAGAATTCAAGATATAATTTAGGATTTTAGCTATTTCAGGAAATAAACACTATTATAAATGTCAAGATGATTCTACATGTTGTCTTCAACATTTATATGATATTCAATTGTAATATTTCTTCTGACCCATATTTTCAATTTTCAGTAAATTATTATTAAAAATTAAGACAAACACAAACACAAAACACACACACACACAGAATCATGAGCCAGGGATATTGAAGAGAATACTATTTAAGATTGAATCTGTGCACTAATTTAGGATGCAAAAGATTATTACTTGGGAAATTAAAGGCAAGTACAGTTAATTGCTACATTGTTTTCTCAAAGCCATATTAAGCATACAGGCTGAGTACACATTGCTTTAGCATTTTTAAGTCTTATGTGTTCACAGTTATAACATTAGCTCTGAATGTAAGGTCAACAAAAAGTTCTAGTCTCTTCTAAGTTAAGGGACATTTTTATCATAATATTCTATTGCCTCAGGAAAAGATATTAAAAATAGGAGATTGGATTTATTCCTTTGAAGAAAACTCTCCAATGTATAAACATTATGAAGATGGAAGCTAAAAGGAAATCCCACACTCGCTCAGAATTGAGTATAATAAAGGGTAATTAATTTAGGGGGAGCCTCACAGATCACAGTCCTCTGCTCAAGCAAAAAAAAAAAAAATAAATAAAACAGCAACTGAATCCAGCAGCTGGAACAGAAAAAGAGAGAGAGAGAGAGAGAGAGAGAGAGAGAGAGAGAAAGAGAGACAGATAGGCAAACAGATATATATATATATATAGATAGATAGATAGATAGAGAGAGAGAGAGAGAGAGAGAGCACTTTACATTAACATTTTAGTGTAAGAGATCACACTCAAGTGGATGGGTAACTTAAAAGCTACTGATAAATAAATTTCCTACATCACATGGATATAATTCAATTATTTTACTGTCCAAATTCGTTTAGTTCATTCAATTATGTTTTTTATAAAAAAAAATTGGTCAAGACATTGATTATATATATTTTTATTACCAATTTTTTACTTATGAAAAAGATTATATTATTTGAGTTTTCCTCTTCTTTCAAGCATATGTTTGTTGAAAATAATTGATTTCATTCTTCCTTCTATATTTCCTCATAACCAAATGATTTATTAGTAAAATATTTGCTGATATTGTTTTTGATGTTGCTGTCCATTTGAAATGCCTCTTAGTGCAAGACTGCAAAGACTTTTTCCCATGTATATTAGAATAGCTGAATAGTTATAGCCATTATTTATATATTAATGATTTATCTTAAGGTACATTTTCCTCCTATTATAAGGTAGGTTGCTGGAGTTTATATTATTTACAAAATAGATATGCAGTCACTGTAGAAACAATTTTTCAATAGATCCTATAGCTGTGTTATTGCTAATTTTAAGAGGAAATGGATTGAACGTGAATTTTGGTTATTTTAGCATTCTATAACCCATAATACTCCTGCCACCATTACTACTTCCCATCTCTCTATAATTCACCATTCCATATTTATGATTTTTAAATTACTAATTATTTGTAACATAAATTTCTGCTTACAAGATATGTTAAAGCCATGATCACACAAAGATTATGGAAGTAAATAACAAATATTTTATTGAAATTAAAGCTCACTCCATAAGATGGAACCCACCTGTTGGGAGACCAAGATCCATATTTTTTTAATAAATCAGTTACCACAAAATTATTTCTAATGACAATGTGCTATACTCATAGATCAATGTTTTGTTCAACCACTAGCAGATACTTACAGAGGGTGAATCCAAATGTGGAGGCAGATAGCAGGAAATCAGGAGCTGTAAAGGGAGATTCATTATGTGAGAAAAAATCTTTCAATTAAAGAATAAAAGGTGAATAAAGAAAGGAAGGAATCAGCATCAATAATATGATGAAGAGTTCATTAAGTTATATATATATATATATCATATATATATATGAAGATGTGTTCTATGTTCTAGCATCTTCTCTAGTTGTATTATGTGGCATGTGGTAACTGCCAACTTAAATAAAGCTTCCACTCTTAGATTGAGTTACATCTGTTGAGTATATACAGCCACAATAAAAGTACAATAAGTCTAAAATACCATGTTCTCTACTGACAAAACTGTGCATACTTACTCAGTTAATATAAACTGAATTTGTTTATTTCAGTAGCCACTTCTGCTAATTTTATCATGTGTGTAGCCAGAAAACTAATGCATCCAAAATTGTGTAACAATTCCTGCTAAAGTCACTGTAAGTTGCACTATAAGTCTCTATCCACTATTCTGGCAGTTTGGAAAGGAAGATAAAGCATCCTAAGCAACATATCTGAAAATATGTACTGCAGAAGTAGCATAATAGGATTGTAACACCGTCTGTTCATTTTACTTATCAGCTTTCTGCATGTGGGTGATGTAAAATCCTTGTTAAAAGAATCAGGAGATTTATATATAGTTTCTCCTGACTAGAAATGAACACATTTTGAGTTCTGCCAGGTTTAAATATAAAATATCTTCAATACATCTGCTATATGATCCAAGATTTAAAAAAATCACAAAGTAACAAAATATTTGAACTTTAGAATGTGATTATTTTCAGGGAGATAAGAACTGACATTGATAAAAAAAATTATGCTAATGATGTACTGCAGTAGTTCCCCATGCTTTTGCTATTTCTCTGGGAATGATAAAACACACCGAGGTTTTAAATGCTAGCTGATGTTCAAGGTGAAAAGTTATTTTCAGAGTATATTGTTTTCAATTCTAGTAAAACCAAACACACTGGTTTAACGTATTCAATATGTAAATGATATACAATTCAGAATAAAATTTTAAATACTTGATTTAATATGCATACATACTTCTGCAATAAAAGTATATCTTGCATATATGCGAAAAGCAAAGAGCTGTATAATTCTCACATAGACAATATTTGTATTTCCAAACACTTGATTTCAATATACTACTTTCAATAGACTATCATTGGTCACTATTAAAATATTTCCTAAATGTCCAAACACGGTACTAAACTAAATACCGTTTTGTTATTAATAAGTGTGCATTACCATTTTTTATTGCCTATAAAGTTTTGTTAGTCAGATGTTAATAAAAATTATGTTATTCCTGAATAACATCACCAATTAGTACGTACTAAGCAAATCATTTAGAACAGATGCTTGTTCTAGATTAAGTCATTTTTCAGCAATTATTTTTTTCAGAGGCAATGGGGTTTTATGTTATTTATTTTATTTTTGGTGAAAATATGCATTTATTGTCTTTTTTTAAAAAACAATTTATTCTCACCTTACATACCAATCCCGGTACTGTCTCCCTCTGCTCCACCCACTCTCCCTGTCTTCCAACTATCCCACCCCCTATCCACTCTTCAGAGAGGGTAAGGCTTCCCATGGTGAGTCAACAAAATTTGATACATCACTCTGAGTCATGATCAAGGCCCTGGACCCTATGTCTAGGCTGAGCAAGGTATCCCTCCAAAGAGAATGGGGTACAAAACGCCAGTTCAAGCACTAGGAATAAAGCCTGGTCCCACTGCCAGTGGCCCCACCAGTGGCCCATGGTGATATTTGATACTACGGGTATGCATGCAATCAGAGACTCTGGATTCATGTGTCGAAAGGTCCTGTCAGTTTTAACTTTTGTTGTTTTAATAGCTTTATAGGATCAAGCATTATGTTGGCAAAGCTTATAGTTTTATTTATTTAAATAATTTAAGAAAAATAAATTCTAAACTGGGAGGTGGTAGTGCACGCCTTTAATCCCAGAACTCAGAAGACAGAGGCAGGCAGATCTCTGTGAGTTCTAGGCCAGCCTGGTCTACAAGAGCTAGTTTCAGGATAGGCACCAAAGCTACATAAAAAAAAAAAACCTTGTCTTGGAAAAAAAAAGGCCAAAAACATAAATAATAAATTCTAATGCATTGTTTTGAGTCAGGTGAAGCCACACATGCCTTGAATTCTAATACTTGGGGGCTAAAGAAATAAAATAACAAAATAAAGGCTAGCTGGAGCTATGTAGTAAGACTGGGTCTCAAACAAAACAATGAAACATTTGAGTTGATCTTGTATCCTGCTACATCACTGAAGGTATTTTTCAGCTGCAGGAATTCTCTAGTAGAGTTTTTGGGGTCACTTATGTACACTATCATATCATTTGCAAATAACGAAAGTTTGACTCCTTCCTTTTCAATACGAAGTCCCTTGATCTCCTTATGTTGTCTTATTGCTATTGCTAAAACTTCAAGCACTATGTTGAAGAGATAGGGAGGGAGTAAATAGCTTTGTCTAGCTCCTGATTTTAGTGGAATTGCTTTGAGTTTCTCTCCATTTAATTTAATGTTGGTTGTCGACTTGCTGTATATTGCTTTTATTATATTTAGATGTGATCCTTGTTTCCATAATCTCTCTAAGACCTTTAACGACAAGCATGGGATCAAACTGAACCCTCTGAATGTGGCTCACAATTGAGCCTGATTGAGAAGCCAATGATAATGGTACTGAGATTTGTCTCTACTGTATGTACTGACTTTTGGGGATCCTATTCTATTTGGATGCATACCTTCCTAAGCTTGGATGGAGTGGGGAGGGCCTTGGACTTCCCACAGGACAGAGTACTCTGCCCTCTCTTAGGACTGGAGGGGCAGGGGTGAAAGGTGAGTGGGAGGGAAGTGGGAGGAGGGGAGGAAGTGGAAATTTTGAATGGTGTTAATTATAAAGTAATAAAAAAAATTAGAAACCAATTATGAGTGAGTACATCCCATGTTCCTCTTTTTGGGTCTGGGATACCTCACTCAGGATAGTGTTTTCTATTTCCATCCATTTGCCTGCAAAATTCTAGAAGTCATTGTTTTTTACCACAGCGTAGTACTCTAATGTGTATATATTCCATACTTTCTTCATCCATTCTTCCATTGAAGGGCATCTAGGTTGTTTCCAGGTTCTGGCTATTACAAATAATACTGCTATGAACATAGTTGAACAAATGCTCTTGTCATATGATAGGGCGTCTCTAGGTTATATTCCCAGGAGTGGTATTGCTGGGTCCAGGGGTAGGTTGATCCCGAATTTCCTGAGAAACCAAAACACTGACTTCCACAGTGGTTGCACAAGATTGCATTCCCACCAGCAATGGATGAGGGTACCCCTTCCTCCACAGCCTCTCCAGCAAAGGCTATCCTTGGTGTTTTTGACTTTAGCCATTCTGACAGGTGTAAGATGATTAAAAAAAAAAAATTAGAAAAAAAAAAGTCCTGAGACAAAGCACAAATAAAAGAAACAGGTTAATTTAGGTTATGAGAGCTATTAGGGCAAGCATAAGATATGGCCAAACATTCATAACTAATAAAAAATTTTCATGTCATGATTTGGGAGCTGGTTCGTGGCCAAAATATCATGCTACATACTCCATGTTTCCTCTTAAACACTCTTAATTCCCAGGTTCATGTGTATGTTTTCTAAACCCTTTGAATCTACATGCTGGGGTCAGTGCACATTTGTGAGACTGTCTTTTGTATCACTGGTGCTTTCAAGATTCCCAACCTTAGGGAAAATTTCCCTTTCTATTGAAAAGGCCATCAAAGTTTAATTTATTTACTCATCTATTTAATGAACTCACCTTCATACTAAAGTAGCTTCTTAATGAACAGTTCTGTTATGATTTGGAATGGTTTAAAAAAAAACACTAAATTTTCCATACAAAATAAATCAATAAAATAAAATGTTAAGATCCAAAGACAAACATATAGGCATCCTCCTGAATATTAACTTTCATCAGGCGATGAAAGGAGACAGAGACAGAAACCCACATTGGAGTACCGGACAGAAATCTTAAGGTCCAAATCAGAAGCAGAAGGAGAGGGAGCACAAGCAAGGAACTCAGGACCACGAGGGGTGCACCCACACACTGAGACAATGGGGATGTTCTATGGGGAACTCACTAAGGCCAGCTGGCCTGGGTCTGAAAAAGCATGGGATAAAACCGGACTTGCTGAACATAGCAGACAATGAGGACTACTGAGAACTCAAGAACAATGGCAATGGGTTTTTGATCCTACTGTACATACTGGCTTTGGGGGAGCCTAGGCAGTTTGGATGCTCACCTTACTAGACCTGGATGGAGGTGGGTGGTCCTTGGACTTCCCACAGGTCAGGGAACCCTGATTGCTCTTCGAGCTGATGTGGGAGGGGGACTTGATCGGGGGAGGGGGAGGGAAATGGGAGGCGGTGGCGGGGAGGAGGCAGAAATCTTTAATAAATAAATAAATTTAAAAAATTTAAAAAAAAGAAAAAAGATCTTTGAAGTGTTATGAAACTTAAGTGATAAGAAATTGCTAGAAATTGCTATTCTTAATATAAAGCCTTTACAAAGCTACACAAATAATGATAGGCAAAAAGAAAAAAAACTATAGGAGTGCATATTAACATGAATGTTTTTAAAATGTATCAAGACCTGACACAATTGCTCAGAGGATAAAGCTACCTGTTATCACGTCCAACTACTTGAGCTTCATCCCCAGAATCCACAGAGCTGACCAACATAAACAACTTACCCACAAATTGGACCTAACCTTCCACACACATAAATATACACAAAGACAGACAGAGAGACAATCAGAAAGACAGAGATAGAGAGACAAAGAGAATAAAGTTAACATTAATAATTTCTGGAACAATCTAATAGGGACTGGGGGATGGTTCAGTGGTGAATAATACATACTGCCGTTGTAGTTTATTTCTCTTACAATATTCAATGTGGACTCCTGTCACTCACGAATATGATTCACAGCCACTTCTTATTCTAGATCCCGGGGATCCTCTGGCCTCAAAGGATCAACTTCATATATTTGCATATACAACCACTGAGACACACATGCACTTACATAGCTGATAAAAATAATAAATATTAGACTGTAGGATAGTTCAGTGCTTATAAGCATCTGATACTCTTCCAGCAAGGAATTCAAGCATATTTTGCTTTACAGTCCTCAGGAACAACTGCTCTGGAGTATCTAACATTCTCTGATGTTCATAGTGAGTTCTAAGTAACCATGTGTTATACACTCAGACACACAAGCAAACACACATACACATAAAATAAAAGGTAAATCAATTATAAACAGTATTCTCAAATTAAAATAAAATTTAAAAATTTATCTGTTCAAGAGTTAATGTGTAGGACCTATCATAATAACATGTCCAAATCCATTGGCTACAGTGTAAGAACTTTATCCAATAAAATATTTATAATCTCTTAAAATTATATATTATAAATATACTAAGAGAAGTACTGCATTAGGAGGTTAAGTATAGAATGAACATCTTTACAAGAGCCTTTCTAGAAATAAAATGTTGAAAAGTGCTGGGGATATAGTTAACTGCTCAAGTGCCTGCAGAATGTGCAAAATTCTAAATTCCTGAATTCATTCACATATTAAAATAAAAGTGAATTTCTACAAACAGTATTATATAAGCACATAATTCTCATAATTTGTGAGTGGAATTATGAGGAGAAATCTCTTTTCATTGAAGTATTCGTTTCTGTGCTAGCATGAAATAATACACACATACACACACACTCACACACACTTACTTAAAAACACACAATGGCATACCTAAAAACAGCTACAACAAAACATTATTGCAAATTGCATAATGCTTACTCTTTTGTGCATAATTCCATTTCATAATTTCCTAAATTGATGTATGGTTGATGACTGATCCTAAGTGGTAGTTGCTGAAATATGGGTGGCTATATTCTTAATATTACAAAATGAAATGTTTAAATCTAATAAATCATTTGATCATTTCTTCCACTAAAAACTTTCTAGTATTCATTACTATTTAAGAATTTTGTTCACAATATATTTTGTTTTAAAAATTTAGACAGTCTGTTCAATTCTGGCCATTTTCTTCCATTTAACTTAAGGCAATATTGTTAATCTCCTGTTGCCCTTCCAATAATGGTCAAAGCATCTCTTTTCATATAGATTCTATCTCAAAAAGTCATTTTTTGTCTCTCCTATAAAATTCAACATATTTTAAATCTAAGAAATTTAGACAGAATATCTGTAATTATCTTTAACTAGCAATTAAGAGAAAATGAAACAGAAAAATTCACCACAAATTATCATAAGATCATTACAACTCTAACACATCGTTAAATTTCATTTCTAGTTCTGTGTTTCATAATTGTACTTACCAATCTTTAAAACCCACCTATAACATAAGTCTATTATCCTTAAAGTCATCCATGATTGTTGGAGCCAGTTTACTCTAAACTATTTTTTTTTAATTTGATATTTTCGGTCTCTTCCTATGTTTATTAACTTTTATGCTATCTAAAATAATACTTCCAAGAATAATTGTAATTCACTTTTCTCAAAGGACTTGGAAGTTTCATTTACATTGGCATCTATTGTCTTACACAAAGTGTTAAGTAGGTAATAAAATTTAAATTTTAAAGTGTATTTTTTTTCATTGACTGTAGAATCCAGTTGTGTTCACAAGTATGGAAGTGATATTAATTTTTATGTATTAGTATCAGAACTTCTGTGTGACCAGTTATTTTTATTAATCAGAAGTTATATTTTGTTATAAATATTCTTCTCCTTCTAGGAAGTCAGTAAAAACTTTGGGTCTAAAATCGATATGTCATATTTTAAACAAATGAGTTATCATCCGGGCTCTGCTGTACTACTAACAAAGCTGAGTAAATTTAGTATACTTGTTATGGCTCTAGGACATATGGAATAATGCAGCGGTATAACAACTTAATTTCCTGAGCTGCATTAATGTCTAAGAAAAGTATCACCCTGTCTTTAAAAACTTTGAAGCCAGTAATTAACTTCTTTCGAGCTATGAAATCCTTAGAAATTTCTTCAAACATCTGTTATCAGAGGACCTCTCACAAATGATCTTAGCTAGATACTCTACTTAATTCCTTTAGTTTTCCCATCAGTACTGGCTGCTTCACCTTATACATTATTTGTCATGGAAGAAGCTAATTTTCTTGAACTTTATACACCAACCTCTTCTGCATCATCCTTGTTCAGAAGCTTTCATACAAATTTCAAAAAAGATTGAGGTACCTGTCTGAATTGGACTTTATTTTATTGGGTTACTGGAGATTATTTGATCTTCTATTCACAACACTGAAACATTCTTCATATCACTAAGTAAGTGATTTTGTTATATTCATGTGGACACTGAAATGCCACTTTTATTTCTTTCTGTAACTTTTCCTTAGCATGTCTATTTGACTAAACATTAATGAGAGAGATCTAGGTTTCAGTTTGTCTCAGATTTGATATTTACCTCAACAAACTTATTTCTGATTCCTGTTTTAAATGGAAATTGCATATATTGCCATTCACTTCATATCAGATCATTATTACTTACTCGTGGACTTATTTTCAACATTTTGGTATTTTATGTATGGCTTGAGGAGAAGAGTATGGAAACTGTTAGAACTAACACAACCTTTGCCAGTTGACTATGCCATCTCTTTGGATGTAGTTTGGGACAGCCCAAACCGTTGTTATAGTAACATCAAGATTCATTGACAATACAACACACGTTAGAATAATAACATGAAAATCTGAAAGGTTGTGAAAATAATAACCCTCTTGCAGACAGATAAATAGCAATCATCTGCTGTTGGAAGACAAGCTCAAGAGGCTTAGGCTTGCAAGATGCAGTGCTGTCACAAAACTTTAAAGGAAAAATAAAACAGAAGAAACCAGTAACTATGAAGTGCATAACACACAAGAGTACCATGTCCAGACTCATACATTCAAAAATGAGACTATAAAATCTAGACTATTAATTATATACATAAACACTGTGGTAAAGTATAATAGCATAAGAGCATGGGAAAGGAAAGATTTTTGTACCCAGATATATTTTGTGACTGAGAGGAGAAAAATCAGTATGTTGTACTTTTAGGAACACATCAAATGACTTTATATCTTTTATCATTTTAATTTTTTTTTCTAAATTTGTATTGAAAATTTCCTCACAATGTGTAATTTATTTTCATGTTAAAAAACCATTCATCCAATTCAAATATGAGTTATAATTCACATACATGGATTTCTTCGTCAATATCAAATTTATGATTACATTTTTAACATATACTAAATACATATTATTAACACTAAATGCATGTTAGTTAATATATTTATATCACTACTTACCATCAACAATAATACTTATGTACACTATTAAAAACAAAAGTTCATAAAAATTGTATAATATTGAACATATAGAAAATATAATGGGAAAAGTAGAAAATATGGGTTAAAATTATTATACCAATTTTTGTTTCTACCCCCAAAAAATTTACAGATAGTTATGACTTTCATTGCTCTCTCCTTAATCTGTCTATAATGTAAAGTACCACTTCTGTTGGTCAGTATTCAATTACTAGCAATTACTTAAGCCTTCATTCTTGAGATGTGTGACTGGATGTCCTTCGCATTTTGGGGATTTGTAAGATTGTTTCGTTAGTTTTTATTACCAGAAATGACATAGTGGAATGCACCATGACCTAAATGACTGTCTTGCATTTCTGATTGTCTCATAGTACCATTTTTAGCACTCATAGTAGTATCTCTTCTTAGGAGATTGTTCATGCCAGAAACACCTCTTTTTCATGTGCTGTTCTCAAAGGTAGAAATGGTATCATCAGCTTGCTAACTAAAATGATGTCAGGGGAGGAATTTGGCTCATTAGTTGTAATACCTCTTCCACATCAGCAATGCCTAAACTGCTAAATGGAAGGAAAGAGAGCACATTCAAATGGCCATTAGGATGGCATGCCCACAAGCAATTAGTAACACATTCATCTTTTATTCGGTTATTAGAGATTATTTCTCTGTGTGAAAATAGAAGAAAAAATAGCTTCAAGTCCAACCCTTTCATTTAAATTCTTTATTTTAGC
This sequence comes from Microtus oregoni, assembly GCF_018167655.1. Lineage (NCBI taxonomy): Eukaryota > Metazoa > Chordata > Mammalia > Rodentia > Cricetidae > Microtus > Microtus oregoni. The sequence goes on from NW_024543060.1 coordinate 26,138,963, forward strand.
AAAAATCCAATTGAGTTTTCAGATATTTGGTAAACAAAATATCTCTCCTTTTACTAAAGTTTTTATGTTGATGTATGTATCATACCAGGCTATAACTGCTTACTTTTAGAAAAATAAGCTTCACCATGAACCAGCAAGATGTCAGTGTGTAAAATTCTTCCTGTCCAAAAATCAGGACATGAATGTTAGACTCCAAGAATCTATTTGTGACAAAGAATTAGGTTTGATAGTGTGTATATGCAATCTTGGGACTCTAAGAAAAAGACAGGATGACCCATAGGCCAGCCAGTTTAGCTATGCTATGAAATGCCTGTTTCACTGATGGATTCCACCTCAATACATCGATCAGAGAATAAAATTATGGCATTAATATAAAAGCCATGAGACATGGGTCATGTGCACCAGAAAAATACATGCTTGCTTGCAGAGACATGCTTGCTATACACATACAAATAAAATAAGTCTCATGGGGAAAAGCATCATTGGATGTGTTACAGAGCAACATAGTTCCCTAGTTCATTGACAGTTATTATTCATGGACTTACTGAAACCCTGCAAGCAATCAATCAACAGGTGAGTGTATTCTTTATAGAAAACCCCACCCAACTTCTGAAGACAGACTGACTATACATCCTTGAATAAAGTTAACAAATTATTCTAGTTTATTTGTATTTTATATTTTTGGAAAGAGAATTCAGAAGATCTTTTCAGTAACTAAGTAAATAGTGAAATTTTAAATGATCTTTTATGTTAGTTACAATATTTTATCTACTTTATCTTTTGCCATAACTAAGAAAAACTATAGCCATCACTAGAAATTCTTCAATTACATCAAAGACTCCAGAAAGATATCATGAAAAGGCCTAAGTTCTTACACATTCTAAATGTCATATTCTGAAAGCCTCTGCAATATTTGAAGAATACCTATCTAATTGACATATACCTATACATATCTAGAAAAATCTAACTATCATGGCTACAAGCTTGACTATTATAGATGACTATCTATTAACATGTATTTCTTAATTATACAAAAAATATCTTAACCAAGGTCAAAAATACTTATACACAGTATAATAAAATTGCCCTTAAATGTGTATCAATAAACAAGATTCATACCTATACAAATCTCTATAGCTTACCCCACTTTAAATGTAAACAAACATTTATAAACAATATATGGGAATTTGGACTCAGTTCTCTACACTACTTTCTGCTTGTTAGGGGTGCTGTTAATCAATTCTTTCATGGTATATCCTGTGTGCTAGGTTCATCTCAGTCAGCAAAGTAATGTTTTGGGAATGTTCACAGCAACCTTTCAGTGGATTGTGGTCCACCAAACCACATAAGCCTGGAAGGATTCCACAGGTTCTCATCCTCTGTGGAAGCAAAAGAATAAAATCTTTTAAAAAGCAACATATCCTTAGACTCAAAACTTTCAAGTCAAGAAACTTTTAAACATATATGTTGATATAGTTTAATACTCTCCAGAATTAAATGTCCCTGTGAAGACAAAAAAAAAAAAACCAACACAATAATATACATAATCCAGACACTCTGTGTATTCTCCATCTTTACATGGTTTGTTTTTACTCTATCACTTTTAATATGCATTTTTACTCCTTTAATCTATGACTATCTGTACACTGGCTCTTTAATGGCTTTGTTTTATTATTATTTTTAAAAATTTACTTATTTTCCAACTCTCTATACTCTTTTTCTTTTCCCCCCAAGCCTATGCAAACTATGCAACACTGTGACCCATTTAGAATATTTTTTTATGTCTGAATATGTTCTATTGAGTATCTGTAATTCTATATTGTCCAGGAGCACTTCATAATATGTTAAGCGCTTCTTAAAAAATTAAACTGCAACATTACTAGGGTATATACAGACCAGTGACTTGCTTCACAAAGTCCAGCATGGCGAAGGTGCTCAGCACCTCTGAGAGTCATGCAAGGTGCCTCTTTGCTAGACAATGAGCCTATCCATGTTTCTACTAAGCAAGCTGTAGCAAGTTTCTCCCAAACCCTATTGAAATACTTGGTTTCCTAAAAAAGCCAGCAGCCCCCCCCCTCAAAACCAGCATTTCAAAATGGCACAGCTTTTTTTTATGCTACCACTGAATCCAGAAAACCTCTCTTAAAGGAACTGCAGCATGCCACCAGCAAACAGCAAGAAGCTCTGATAAACTCTGTATTTTTGTGTTTAGATTTCCTTTTCAAGCCCTCTCAGTTTGTATGTGAATTTTAGTCAATCACATTGGGTGCCAATTTGTTGTAAGGAGGCCGCTTGTTTGTGCTGGCTACCCAGAACTGAAATAATTACACAGAAAACGTATTAATTAAATCACTGCTTGGCCTATTAGTTCTAGCTTCTTATTGGCTAACTCTACAAATCTGTGCATCACCATGAGGTCGTCGTCTACCAGCAAATCTTCAGCAAAATTGTCTCCAGCAGCAACTCCATGATTTCTCCCTGACTCTGCCTCCTTTCTCCCAGTATTCAGTTTAGTTTTCCCTGCCAAGCTCTGTTCCCCTATAACACTACTATAGGCCCAAAGCAGTTCCTTTATTAGCCAATGATATTCACAGCATACAGAGTAACTCCACCTCATGTGGAAGTATAAACTGATTTAGACATTGTGAAAAAAACTGTTCATTAAAAACCCCTCAAAATCTATCTACCTCAAGATTGAATTAGAACACTGTTGAAGATATATTCAAAATACTCTGTGTTACTACTGAAATACTTTCTCATCAAAATTCACTGTCACTCTTCTTTTAACGCCTAGAAAATGAAAACATTTAGAAGACCTGCAAACTATGAACATATAGTTGTTGTAAGGGAAAGAGTGCTTGTTCATCCCAACCACCTGGCTTGCTTAGCCCCAAAATGACCACAATGAAACTGTATTAATTAAATTACTGCTTGGCCCATTAGCTCTGGCCTCTTATTGGCTAACTCTCACATCTTGATTTAACCCATTTCTATTAATCTGTATATTGCCATATGGCAGTGGCTTACTGGGAAAGATTCAGCATGTCTGACTCTGGTGGCTCCATGGCAGCTCTCTCTGACTCTGCTTTCTTCCTCCCAGCATTCCATTTAATTTTCCTCACCTACCAAATTTGTCCTATCAAGGGGCCAAAGCAGTTTTATTATTAACCAATGAAAGCAACACAAAGACAGAGAACCTCCTATACTATGTAGTAAATATTTGGTATATTTATACAATGTATTATTATTCAGATGTTGAAAAAAATCAAACTATGACATTTTTTAGGTAAATGGATTGAACGAAAAACCACCCATGTGAGTGAGGTTAACCCTAAATAAAAGACTAATACTTCATGACTTTTGTGTGGATGCTATCATTTATGCTCCATATGTATTTGTTTCAATACAAATAAAAACAATGATCTTCTAAAGAAGTGACAATAATATATAACACATTATAAAGAGATAAAGGGAAACTAAACTGATATTGTTAAATGTGAGGTCAGAATAAAGGAAAGAGTTTGGGGAGAGGTAATTAACATTAACTATTTTTATGAGAAGTCATTTGGAAGCCCACCACAGTAGAAGATTCCTAAAATGTATATGTATTTGAAAGAATATTAAATGGAATTATCCTTTAATGGAGGAGGTGATGCCCCAACTAGACTGTTTATGTCACTAAGTAAAACCTCCAATGTCAGGAACAACTTAACACTTATTGACTCATTGACCAAAGGGGTTCCAAAAACCTTTCCCTAAAATATGATAGAATATTTTTCAATTTTATCAGATACTCCCTAAAACCTGATGATAAGGTCCTATTGCTGAAGGCATCACTTATTTTTATCAAAATGGAGAAATCAAGCTGGCATCCAACTTGAAATTTTACCCTTAGCGACTAAAATTCCTGATGCTGGAAGGTTTCTGTATACTGCCAGTATATTTTTAAGTATTTGTAGTATTAGCTGCATTGATAAGACTATTGCAGCTAGATACCAGAGAAAATTCCATAAATGACTTAAGCTTAGTTTCAAAATAATATAAATACAATGCTGTTGTTTCTCTGATTTGTACTGAATGCCATAAAATATTTATAGTTACATAACTAATATGATACTGTACTTAACTTATGTAATATTTAAAAAGATAATAAATGCACATTTTTAAATATATAATTTCAATTTTGCAATGTCGAAAACAATGAAAAACAATACACCTCATATTTAAAATTATGGGACACAATGAAAATGGTGCAAAGAGGAAAGTTTATAACCCTAAAAACCTGCAAAAAAGTTTGGAGAAATTTCTTACTGCTGAAATAATGACACACTTGAATGTAGAGAAAAAGAAGCAAACATACCTAAGTGTAGTATATATCAGGAAATAACCAAACTGTGGGGTGAAAGTGATAAAAATAAAAAAGAGAGAAAACAAAATAAAGAACCAATTAAATGAAGAATTGGTTCCTCATAAACTCAAAAACATAGACAAACCATTATCCAAACTAAATAAAAAGCCGAGAGGGAATACCCAAATTAATAAAATCAGAAATGAAAAGAGGGATAGAACAACACTCCCTTTCAATTACAAGTTTGTCATTGATTTTTTTATTGTGGTAAAGGTTGTTTGTAATAATTTATTGCTTACATAAATTTGAAAGAGTAGATAGATTCTAAGTGTTCCTACAACACAAATTTAAGTAATTGAAGTTAAAGATATGTTGATATCAGTTCACAATGCATGGATCACTCCACCATACTTCAAAGATTATACTAAAATACACTCAAGATGACCAAAATTCCAGTACAGGTTAGGAAGATATTTTAATGTCCAAACTTATTCAATGAGCTATTTTCAGTAAATAGTGTCTGGAGGAAGAAGAATATAAAGTTATAACCATTACCAGGTAGTCTATGTTTCAGGAGATGACCCCACACCCAACATGTTTAGACTATTGCATTATATTATTGAATTATGATGTATTCTTTTACAAAGTTGCTTTTTATATAAGTTGATTTTATGTGGTTGAAGTTGGTTAAGATTGACTGGAATGATTTATTAAAAATGCAGATCTAAAACTTCCCCAATCTACTTGATAACCTCATGTAATCTACATTTTACAAGATCCCCAGGTGATATTTCTTTTCAAGTAAGCTTGAATACCACTGATAAGAACATCTTCTGACATATTCACAAACTTAATTATGTCAGAAACTGTGAGAATATGGCAAACAGTCTTTTATTTCTATGAGAAATGCTGTCAGCATGAGCACTGATATTCATGGAGAGGGAAAGTTAAAAATAAAAGTATCATCACTAGAGCACATATATATGATATGTTTTTAGCTCTCCACTGCCATGAACCATATGCCAGATGGTAAATGCTCCTGTTACAAAACTTGGGGAATTGAGTGATTCCCAAGCAAAAATCTCTGGAAAATAATTTGTGTCACTCAAGGCAACAAAACATACTGATAAATTGTGCTCGGTCTTCATGAAAATGATTGGATTTAAACTGAGAATCTTGAACATGTGGCATTATGCGACAAACAATATGTCATTGTGTCTAACATAAAGGTCTCACAAATACCTTCTACCAGAAAGCTAAAATAATAGTAATGGTTTGTGACATTTTTTTAACTGTCCTAACATTTGGACATGAGCAATGTAACAATATTGGAATCTCTCTCATACACACACACTGGCTATTATAACTGATGATATGATTTTTGTAAATAGTTTGTGCATAGACTATCTTTTTACATGAGTCATGGAGTTCCCACTGTGTTCCCAGGCAAAGAAGATACTGTGCTTTAATAATTTTCATTTTAAAAGCTTACTGATAATTATTTTTTAAAATACTAATTTCAAATTTTGAACATGTGTTGTTTATTAAATTAGTTCAACCTTAAGAGTTGCATTAAATTACCAATTAATATAATTTGTTGCATCAATTAGAAACTGGTACCTTTTAAGAATTGCCTACACAGATACTATATATTTTTAGTTTCACATTAATGAAATAAATTAAAGTTATTTATTAAATTACACAAAACAAATAAGGCTAAAATAAAATAAATAAATAAATAAATAAAATTTACATTTGTCTGAGAGATCAGATCACAAATAAGCTTTATAATTAACTATTAAGAAATATTGAAAAACAAAATTATTTTGTGTCTCTTATTTAATTAGAATATCTTCATTTTATTTTAATACAATATATTCTTATTTTGTAAAATAGTTGTGTAGATATGTATCCCAAACTGCTATTCAAAAGCAGACAATCAGAAATTCATGTGGGTTTTCATCTATGCTAGATAATGGCTATTTTTGAAATTCTGAAAGTATTTTTACCCACCCCTTTTATTTCATTAAGATTATATGTTATTTAAAAAAATCTATCAGATTACTTTCTTTATAGTTCTATTTAATTATTAGTTTATATATGAGTAAATTTTGTTCTCTTTGGAAAACCATGATCTTTTTAGGTAACATATACTCACACATGTAAGCAGATACATCATAAATGACACATAAAAAACACAAAGTTATAAGTCATTGAAAACTGATATGGGAACAAAGAAAAATATGTGGTTACAAGTAATAGAAAAGTAAATGGTAAGAAGTAATGCTTACTCAAATGAGGAGTGCAAGGGTTGAGAAGATGGCTCAGCAATAAACCAATCATGTATTACTTAATATGTAGCATTTGTATTCAAAATGCATTTGTTATATTAACATGTATTATTAAATAATATTGTGGTGAAATGATTTAGACAAAAATAATTCTCTAAATGTAGCAGATAATAAACCAACAAGTAGCAGATAATAAAGCAACAATTAGGATACTGGAATTTTTGAGGAAAATTATAGAAAAAAACCTAACAATTGTTTGGGAGGAGGATTGTGAGACTATTCAATTTCATTTCCTGGAAAGGAAAAGTTTAATTTCCACCAATAATAAACTAGTTCAGTTGTTTGATAGATAAAATGCTACTTGAGAAAATTAAATAATCTTAAGATCACAATAAAAACAAATTAGGGGCCTATTGTAATTAGGCATTGTATTAGGAAAATTAAAGTTATAACATTATGGTTATAGCAAAAGTATGGTATCTAATATGTGTAAACATTTGCCTACTAACTTCTTTAACTTTCATGATTTTTGCTTAAATATATATATTCCTTTTCTTAGATAATCAATATTTATATTTCTATTTTTCATTGTCCTCATATTTCTTAGTATTAATTTAAGGTCTGTACATGTTGTATATGAGTGTGAGAGAGGATAGTCACGTGAGTTCATAGTATTGTAGAAACAGGAATTTGAGGTCAGCTATCTTCCTTCATTACTTAGCATCTTAGTATTGAGGAAGGTTCCTTCAGTAAGCCTAGAATTACATAGGTTGTCTAGCAACCCTCAGGAATCTTTTTCTATATTCATACCTTCTTTGAGACATTATGCCCACACTGTCTTCCCCAGCCTCCTTTTTGGGTATTGGCGATTTTAAATCAGGTCCTCATTCTCTCTTACACAAGCCCATTACCTCTGAGCCATTTTTACAGCCCCCGTCCCACTCCTCACTTTAAGTAAGACATGTTTCTTAATATTTATTTTTCAGTTTTTTAATACTTAGAAATCATTACAGAGACAGTATTTGATAGCATATCTCTTTTGCAGTTTACAATATTTGTACAAACTTAATCGCATAATATGAAGAAACAAGCAATAAAACCGGACATTAACAATAGACAAGAATTGTTTCCTTGCCTTGGGAAATTGAGAACCTTTCATGTTGGCACTTCATGGTCTTATTAGCATGAAAATAACCCTACTTCTGAGTGCAAATTGATTTCTATTCTTCACAAAACTCTTTTTTTTTTTTTTTAAATTTATTTATTTATTAAGGATTTCTGCCTCGTCCCCACAACCGCTTCCCATTTCCCTCCCCCTCCCCCGATCAAGTCCCCCTCCCTCATCTGCTCGAAGAGCAATCAGGGTTCCCTGACCTGTGGGAAGCCCAAGGACTGCCCACCTCTATCCAGGTCTCGTAAGGTGAGCATCCAAACTGCCTAGGCTCCCACAAAGCCAGTACTGTTCAGGTTAAATTCTGGAGTCTAGACTTCTTTGTCAACTTTCAGTTTATTATAGAAATGAACTGAATCAAAAGCTTACCTTGGATTTCATCTATTCAGGAGCTAGTTACTAAGGGATTTATTGTAAACCTATCAGCTCAGCAATCTCATAACACAATGAATATTTAGGGCTCTTTGTTTGTTTGTTTTGTTTTGATTTGATTTGATTTGGTTTCTCATTTTTTGAGACAAGATTTTTCTGTATAATAGCCTTGAACGTCTTGGAACTCGCTTGATTGTCCCCGATGGCTTCAAATTCAAAAATATCAACCTGTCTTTGCCTCCTGAATGCTGGGATAAAAGGCAGAAGTCACCATCATCAGGATGTGATTTTTGTTTGTTTGTTTTTTTAGTTTATTATTCTCTCATATAACACAACTAGCCAGCAGGCTCCTGCACCTCCTCCCAGTATGCCCCCCCCATCCCCGATTCACTTTTCCTCCATTTTCTTTGAGTAAATGCCAGGTCTCCCAGGGATAGCAATCAAACTATGCATAAGAAGTTGCAATAAGATTAGTCATAAACCCTCATATCAAACCTGGACAAGACAACCAACTAGGAAGAAAAAAGGTCCCTTGAGCAGAAAAAAGAGTAAGAGACATCATCACTCTCATTACTAACAATCCAACAAAAACTTCAAGCAAATTAACCCCAGCATGTGTTTTATTTCATAGTTTCTTTGAGTTTATATGTTCATAAATAACACTTGCACAGAAATATTTTATATATTGGATACCTCTTTGTCAAGGAGTCAGTTGTTACGTAGCAAGTTATACAGTAATCCTAGAATCACATCTTTCTTAGAACACATTGAGCAAAGGACCAAGTTTCTTTAACATATTTAGTTCCTGGAGGACTACTATGACAAAAAAAGTGATGCCTATTTCAAGACTGAATCAGATTTGAGAAATTAAACTAACACATAAACTCATGGTTTTTATTATTCTTGATATTTTCCATGTTGCTTTATTCAATGGCTGCCTTTCTGCAAGATGGATTTCTCATGTATAATATTGTGGCTTGTCATACACTGTTCGATTCTGTGAACATTTCATATAAAATTGTTTATAAGTTTTCATACAGCATGTGAGTAAAACTGAATTTCAATTTAGAAAGTAATTTAATATTAATAAAATATTTGAAAGTACCAGGATGCAAAACACACTGGGTATGTTTCAAGAACAATAAACTAACCATTGTGTAAAATGTAATAAAAAAGTTAAATGATCATTGGTCTCTCTCTCCTTTCCCTCCTCTCCCTTTCTCTTTCTCTCTCTCTCTCTCTCTCTCTCTCTCTCTCTCTCTCTCTCTGTTTGTGCATACTTGTGCAAACATGTGTTGTTACTGTTTGAAAATAAAAGAATCTATGCTAGGACAGTCTATTAATGTGAAATATTTTGGTGAAATTTAATGCTGTTAAAGAATATTTCCTCTGGACTGTGACTGAAAAAGCATGGGATAAAACTGGACTCTCTGAACATGGCGAACAATGAGGGCTGATGAGACACAAAGGACAATGACACGGGGTTTTGATCCTGCTTAATGTGCTGGCTTTGTGGGAGCCTAGCCAGTTTGGATGTTCACCTTCCTAGATATGGACGGAGGGGGGAGTACCTAGGACTTACCACAGGGCAGAAAACCCTGACTGCTCTTTGGTCTGGAGAGGGAGGGGGAAAGGAGTGGGGGTAGGGGGAGAAGGGTGGGAGGAGGGGGAGAAGGGTGGGAGGAGGGGGAGGGAAATGGGAGGCTGGGAGGAGGTGGAAACTTGTTTTTATTTTTCTTCTCCTTTCCTCAATAAAAAAAAGAAAAAAAAAGATAAAAAAAGAGTATTTCCTCTGATACTAGAAAATAATTCTCAACAAGGAATGATGGGAAAACAATTTATTCACATTGTTTCAGAGTCACGTGTGTATGCTTTTTTAATTCTATAAAACACTCCATCAGCTTAGGATCAGCTTGATTTTCCAAGCCTCTCTTTAATGGGTACACACTCATAATTGTATATTTATAGACATTTTTTGAACTTCAGTAGTTGGAAGCTAGAAACAATTAGGTAAATGAAAATAGAAACAGACCTATTTCTCAATGACATCCATTATACTGACTCTTGGTAAATAGGAAAAAATAGAAAATTGATATCTTAACTCAAATTATACATTATCATTTTTCACTTTTTATTGTTAAGAAAACCTGAAGTTATTTATCTTATTGGAATCACTTGTTCCAAAACCAGTGTGTGTTCACATTTACTCTGATTTAAAACCACATGTATATATCTTATACACACACATACATATATATATATACACATGCATATATATATATATACATATATATGTATGTTCAACCTATGCTCTATGAACTGTGACTCATCCTGCAACAATTTTATTTAAGTTTCTCACTCTTTTCTTCCTCTGTCAATTGTCATCTGAATATTAGACATTTCAGATATTCATCTTTGATATTTTATTCTATATACATGACCTATGTCTTCTTTCAATGTTCTTCTTTAAAAAATATTTAAAAATATTTCACATACTGCCTTTTGACCATATTTTTTCCCCTTGCCTTAATTCCTCGTAAGTCCCCCCTTCTTCCTACCTACCCAATTTTCCTTATAGACTTGGTATTAAAAAGTTTTCAAAGTTAGCAAGCAAAATACACATTTGTTCACATATAGAGACCATTGTTTTAAAGGTAGAATAGAGGGGTGAAAGTGTATAAACCTAAAAATAGAAAGTAAAGATAAACTACTATCTGTAATTTGCTGATAGGAGATTCATTAGGAAGTTACTCATGAAGGATGACTTCAAATTTTGAGTCACAGAATTACGGGATGAATATTCATTTAGTGGTGGATAATGATACATCAATAAAAGAGATTATAAGAGCTGAATAATATCCATTTCTGTATATGTTGATTGAAAATCATGTATTTAATATTCAAGTGAGAGTTGGTAGGTGTATGGATCGATGGTATAGAAAAATATTTGTGAACATGCTGTTTCCAGTTTATGTGATTTAAGTGTAACAGTAAAAGACATGATGAAAAAGAAGAAAATCAATTGGATAAGGGTTAGATTCGAAATCAACAGAAACTGCTTTCCTGGTAAGCAAAACAAAGTAGACTTCTAAAACACAATTATTGAGTGTTATTGTCAATGATGTCTATAGTTAATGTGACATAATGCCTGAACACTGGCCACCAACATTAAGAGTATTGAAAGAACTAGTGAAATATAATCCACTTGAATGCTTTGAAAGATGTGAGTGTATAAGATTTAGCAAGTTGTTCCAATAAGCTGGTATTCTGGTGAGGTGGATGAGCGACTCTTTTAAAGCAGAACACTTATATAACTCTTAAATGTTGTTTGTAACCCTGGATAGGTTGACAACAAGTATTCTAATTCCCCTTACTCTTGTAGTAGAAGGATGTGAATGCTGAAATTTTAAAATTCTGATGCTTTGATATAATATTTTACAGCAAATGGGACATTTAATTCTATAATATGTGAGTTTTAAAAGAGCTAAAGATAGTTTTAAGTTTAGTAGATAAGTCCAGTGTTTAAAAGCTATAGTATCACTAGCCAGAAAGCCCTAGGATATTAAACTACTAACATAAAAAATATTATCCTAAATATCAGAATCATTTATATGGTATTATTTAAATCAAAACCCTGTATATTGTTTTGGTTCTGTTTAAAATTAGTTGTCCTGTAAAAGAGAATTTTAATGAGTTGGTATGCCACATCTGGTGTTTAAGGCCTTAATTCTGGAAATTTAGTGACCATTATTTATTCCACAATATATATTATTTATTACTCAAGATGTTAATTGGATAATAAACTAGATACAAAATATAAAATTAAAACATCAACACTTTATTTTGGTTGGTATTATTAGTCATCAATTTTAATCTGTTAAATTTTATGTAAATTTTAACAAAAATTGAAGCAAGCCATAGCTATTGTAGAAAGGGCACATTTTTGGCATTGAGATTTCATATAATAAATTGTAATGTAATATCACTTTACAAGTCGTAAGATATAAAATCAGAATCTAATTAAAGACATAATATTTTATCAAATATATTACCTTCCATTTTCAGCTTTCTTTTAAATCAGAAATGTCTAAAATTAAGGTATCCTAAATATTTTAGATGAATGGTGTACTTTACAAGAATTAATATGAAATAAAAATGATTTGCAAAGAGAAAGGTTTGAAAAGTTTAATAACCTACGTTTAGGAAGGAGGAAGATTTTTAATACTTTCATCAATTTGGATATTAAAATCGAGCCAGTCATTTCTTAGACTATGGTAATGTGACCTTAAATAATGACGTTTAACCTTTAAAACTGTGGTCTCTATATGTGAACAAATGTGTATTTTGCTTGCTAACGTTGAAAACTTTTTAATACCAGCTTTATACAAATACTTATTTTAAAATCTAGCTTGATGTCTGAAAATTTTAAGACACATGAATATTTTCAAGGTAATGTGAATTGAAATGAGCAAAGTAAGACCAATATCTCTCCTCCATCACCTTACGTGGACTGACATTCAAAGCAGATAAGTTCTTATATAAAAACAAAGGAAGAGAAATGCTGATGTTGCTGTGTAGTACAGAATTTTTAGACATTTTTCCCTTTCAATTGCAGACCTCAGATTTCAGTGGCCTTCTACTAACAGTTATAACATCAGTTTTTCAGGTTTGGAAATTAAAGTTAATTATACCACTATGTCTTTTATATGTGAAGCTTGCTGGTAGAATCTCAAGCGTATCGTGTGAGACCTAAGCTTCTGTAACAATGTAAGCCAGTTTTTAAAAACTCTCTCCTTCTCATCCCCTCTTTATCTGTCTCTCAGTCTTCTATTAATTATTCAGTACAATGTGAGTCAATACAATTAAGGGCTATTTCTATTTTATGAAGAAATTGTTTCTTCTGTTGATTGATTGCATTAGAGATATGAACCTCTCCTGGTTTTGACTTTTATTTTTGTGTCCTCACCAGTTGGGCCAAAATAACAAAGATTCAGTTAAGGAGTGTAGATATAGAAAATGGGATTAATGTTTTGTCAGAAAGCAGAATTTGATAGAGATGATTCCCATATGATGTTACCTTTTATATAAGTGTTTGATATTAAAGTAAATAATTTATAGCAAAAACCTCTCAGGAGAGAACATTGGCTGGAAATATACCACAGAGACCTGATAATAGAGTAATTCTAACTCTACCATGCATAAAACTTTTAAATTTAAGTTTTAATTTAAGCAGACAAGTTTTCTCACTGTTGGCTCCCAAACTCCAGCACTCAGGAAACAGAAGCAGGTGGATTTTTCTATGTTTGAGGTCAGCCTGGTCTACAAGAGCTAGTTCCAATACAGGCTCCAAAGCTACAGAGAAACCCTCTTTTGAAAAACCAAAAACCAAAACAAAACAAAACAAAAACCCTTATAGACATGATTCTTTATACAAATGTGATCCAGAACCAAAGAAAAGACCAAAGCCTTTTCTCTTACTGCCTGTTTCCTTGGAACTCATATTATACTGCAGTACCCTTAATTCTTGATTCACAGAGAGTCTAGGGATATACTTGATTTTAATAATATTTAAACAATTCCAGTAAAAATAATTGAGAAAGAAAGTACCAGAATAATTGGCAGTGATTAACTTCTTCAATGTTATGGATAGGAGAAAGAATATATTTAATTATCCAATCTAAAAATGAGATCCCCAAATACTATATAATAATACAATGTATAACAGCATCATTTTAGGTAATATTTACAATCAATTATTCACATGAATATTTTCATTGAAGTCAGCATGCCCCTCCTCCACACCAAGGGAACAAGACATGTAGAAAGGGGTGTAACACCACGGCCACACAGCAATACATAGACTAATAGAAATGGGTTAATTAAAGATGTAAGAGTTAGTTAGAAATACTCCTGAGTCATCAGCCAAGCAGTGTTGCAATTATTACCGTTTCTGCGTGATTATTCAGGTCTGGGCAACAAGAAAGTAAAAGTGCAGTCTCTTTTTTACAAAATTTACCTAAAAATTTCAGTAGAATATTTTTTTAAACCACTTGAAGACCCTCTATACCCCTTGATTGTTCTCACCTCCCAGCTCTTCCAAGTACAACAGCCCTCCTCTGTGCCCTACCCTTACCCCCAAAGTCTTTGTTTTGATGTCCTCATATTCACTGGCATTTGGTCAAATTGCTAGTTGCCATCCCCTTAAGGAAAGATGAGTCTTTCTTCCACTGCTCCCATTCGTAAAAACATAAACTGAAGAGAGCCCTGTCAGGACCAGAATGAGCTCCCAGCACTCTTAACCACAGTGCTGTCGGCCATTGTGGTGTGGCGCCAGCTCTCATATGCCATGTGGTACCAGCACTCCTGCACCCATGACAATGTTGTTGCCCGCATTCAGAAGCTGGAAAGGAGTAGGGTAAGATCGTCCATGGGGTCAGGTGAGGTTTTTTTTTTTTTTTTTTTTTTTTTTTTTTTTTAAGGTGGAGGTCAACTTTTCTTTCTCTCCTGTAATGAGAGGGAACGGATAACCCAGAGTGTCTTCTACCCTCAAAGCATTTGATGTGGATGCAAATTCTCCAGCACACTTGAATACTAGCATAACTTCAGGCAGAAGCCCAGACCACAGAGATTCACATGAGCTACATTTGGTAGCACCTGCCATGGAGATCAAAAGGTCCTTGCTGTTAGGAGACCACTGACCTACTCGTGGCTTCCATAATTGCATAGGCTATGAGCCTTGAGCCTTGACATAGCCTCAGGTGGTTACATATGTCACACATTCAGCTTGGTGTCCTGAGGCATCTAAGCCTGAGGAAATTACCAAGAAATCAGGTTAGCGCAGACTGCATACGTTCATATGAATCTCAGGTTCCATCATGATCTCGGGAAGCAGTATGGACCACAGACACTAACATGGCCCCTGGTGGCATTTCAGGTCATCATGTTTCTTAGTGGAGTTCCAATCCAGGAAGTGGAAATTTCCTCTTTTCAAGTCTTTGTTGTTGCAAAGAGCCAGGGGAAAGCCTGGCCGGATAGCAGGAACAGACGTTTTGTTTGTATCTGCATAAGCCCCAGACCATTGTACACCATACCGCTAACCCTCCTAGGCAATAACAAAATGTCGACTTCAGCCCTCTCTCCCACCAATCACCAATATCAGGTTGCAGTTCTCTGTATTGCAGCTCTTAGGTGTCTTCTGGCACCACTGCCTAGGCCCTGAGAGCTCTGAGCAGTGCTAGCTCGTTTTCTTTAAAGAGCTCACAGTTACTGTGCCCATCTGAGCCACCTAAAGAATCAAGAAAAACAACAACAAAATGATAATTACAGACCACTTTCCTGTATGAACATTGTTTCAAAACTTCTCAGCAAAATACTTGCAAACTGAAAGCAAGAGCACATCCAAAAGATAATATATGTTAATCAAGGAGATGGAATATTTCAACATGGACAAACAATAAATGCAAACCACCATATAAAGAAACTGAAAGACAAAAACCACAGAATCATCTCACTTTAATTTTATAAAAAGGCCTTATGTAAAATCCATCACCTCTTTAAAATAAATGTACCAGAGAGATTAGTGATACAAAGGACATACCACAACATAGTAATGGAAGTTTACAGAAAATCCATTGCCTACATCAACATAAATGGAAACGCAAATGATTTCGGGAAAATCAAGAACATGACAAGACTGCCTGTCGTTTCGTATCTATTCAATATAGTACCTGAATTTTTATTGAGCATGAAAAGAAAACTGCAAAAGATCAAGGTGATGGGAAAAAAATAAATAGCTGTATCTTTATTTGCAGAAGATACGATAACATACATAAGTGTCTCAGTCAAAGTTACTATTACTGTGATGAAATGCCATGGTCACAGCAACTTGGGCAGGAAAGAGTTTATTGGACCTATTGTTTCACATTACAATTCATAATCAAAGAAGTCAACGCAGGGACATAAACAAGGCAGGAAAATAGAGACAGGAAATGAAGCAGAGATCATGTATACTGCTTACATATAGCTTGCTCAACATGGCTTGCATATCCTGTTTTCTAATAGATACCAGGACCACCTGGCCCTCTCACATCAATCACCAATTAAAAAAAAAAAACATCCAACAGGTCTGCTTATATCCTAACCTTATTGGGTCATTTTCTCTATCTCCTTTCCAATAACTCTAGTTTGTGTGATAGAGAAATAAGACTATCCAGGACAACCGATCTCTTGTCAATTTGACACAAACACATCACAGCAAATCCAAAATCTTTCCTTTCTGATTCATCCCTAAATCTCACATCAATGTGTGTGTGTGTGTGTGTGTGTGTGTGTATATATATATATATATATATATATATATATATATATATAATTTTAGGCAAAATTTTACTAATTTTTCTCTAGAGAGTTCTTTTCTTTTTTCCATTGGTGGAATTCACTTAGTGCTGATGTTGTACCTAAGGTTTGGCTCTATTGTGCATTAATTGTATTACAGAGACACTTGTTTAATCCTACTGCTTCTGTTTAAAAACAACAGAAAGTGGAAGCAACCTAGATGGCCCACAACAGAGAAGTAAAGTAATAGATCTGTAATATTAACAATGGAATATTGCACAGCTATTAGAAAATGAAATCATGATATCCACAGATAAATAAGTAGAGCTAGAAACAAAGAAAGGAATAAAGAAAGGAAAATAGATACATAGATCATCTGGAGCAAGGTAACAGACCTTGAAAGACAAAGGTGATATGTTTTCACATATATATGGATATTAGCTGTTCAGTCAATGATAACCAACCTATTTTATAAAGTATAAAGGACTTCTAGTGTGGAGGGATGGATCTCCCTAGAAAGGAGAAATAGAATACATAGTTATGAATGGAAAAGGAATTAAATTAGGAGTGGAATGGAATATATGGAGAGACAGATAAAATTAATTTATCACTGAATGAAGCTTTCTATACTGTGAATGAGCACATTAATTTCACTTATTGACCAATGGGTTGCCATAAGAATCATAAAACTACCCAGGCTATTACCAAGGATTTTGGTTTCTCTCCACAAACAGACTGTAAGACCCTCTTGCTGAAGACAGCAACTATACAATTCACTGAACAAAGAGCAGTTGATCTGGTGTCTATGTAGAACCTTAACTCATTAGGACTATTATAAATAATACTGTAAATTACTCTACAGGCTATCAAAGGAAAAAAGGTAAAATAATCAGTTACAAGTCTTCTCCAGCCTATGACTGTGGCCAGAGGAGGGTTGGTTGGTATTGTCTTGGGAATACTGTATAGGTACAGAGGTTTAACACAATACTATGTGATAAGAATTTATCCAAATGTATCAGTAGATCAACGTTTCTGCAATGTTGATTCTGTGTTTCTAGTTTATGAAATTCGTACAAGAAGAGTGAATATGGGTTATGCTTCTTAGTTTAGTCAATCCAAACTAATAAAGGGCTGTCTGATAAAAAAAAATAAATGGGCTTTTGCTCCTCTGGAAGTTGGAGAAAGAGCCAAAGAGATCTGCTCTCTTATTTAGTGAGTTTGCAATTTAAACAGATGGAAAAATTTGGAAGAAAGTCCTGCATATCATTTGTAGGCTGGACAAGCAAAGCAAAGTTTATTGATCATGTCCTTATATCTGAACATACTTTTAAATTCAATTAATCTAATTTAGTTTAAATTACATAATAGCTAATAGAATCTTAATAAAAAACAACATTTAACACATTTAGGGATTATCATGGTGAGTCCAAAAAGAGCTTGGCCTGAAAAGTTGAGACAGATAGATTTCACCTGGGATAAAAGTCTGATATCATAAGCTAAACAGCAATATTCCAAAAGCAAATCAAAATAAAATAAAAAGAGCTCATTTCTACAGCATTGGTTAAAAGCAGATGTCTGAAGTGATGTATAATGTAGTAAATGTTATTATGTTGCTGACATGACATGTAAGATTAGTATTCAAAAGCTATTCTGCAAATTACTTCATAGGACATTTCTGATTTTCTGAGTTTGGTGTTCCTATTATCTCTCTCCCAGTTAGGGCAATTGTAGAGGACAGTTTCCCTGAAAATAAAGAAGAGAGCTACAACATGTGAACGTGATTGCTAAATAGTATCTCTCCATCATTAATTGTCTCACAGTAGCCCTGTTTGTTGATGGAAGGGTGTAGACGAGACAATATTTACTATCAGACATTTTGAGACACAGTCATTTCCAGTATATTTTTAGTATTGTTTTAATATAAAAAAGTTATCTCTTTTCTGGTAGAGCATACTCTCACATATTCCCAAAGTTATTTCTTTGGTAAGTAACTCTAAATTCCTCTATTGCATACTTGATATTTTTATTGGTAACCAACTGCAGTTGTGACTCTGGTCACTAATTGCTCAGTTACTCTATGGTCCTATGTATTTTCTGCCAATTGTGAGAATAAGTTGTATCAGTTTTCTGAACCTTTTTAAGATACAATCACTGAGCAGGTATTTTTTGTGTAACATTTTACCAACTAAATTTTATTTTTAGTAATGAGGGAAAATGAAGCCAAATATTGAGATCTATAGTCTGTTTTACCATTTCCTTTTTAATTTAACTTTTTCATAACTGTCGATTGAAACAGTATAGGGCTTTGCAAATAAAAGATAAAAAAACTTAACAAATTCATTGTTAAAGCATTAAAGTCTAAGGTCTCAAGCAAGCCATCAGAACTGCTACCTGATACATGGCACTGACTGAAAACAAGTTTTAAATACATTCTCCATTATCAGTGGTAAAATTCTTTTCATAAGTTAGTATAGGCCAAAATGTCAAAAATTGATTTTAGTACTGCTTATTTCATTCTTTTTTATTTTACGGTCACAGAATAAAATTATCTGATCTACCTTAGCAAAATAGTTTTCTGGATTTGTTATTGTTGTTGCCCAAATATAATTCCTAGCTACTCACAATTTTGTTTAATCAGAGTATAGATGTCTGTAGTAGGATAAGAGATGGGGAATATATTGGAAAAATTAAGCTTAGTATTTGAAAATCAGCAAACTTTCTAGTATTGAGCAAATCTTGGGAGACTAATGTCTGGAAAGAGAGAAAAACAGGTCTTATAAAAACTGCTACCTTATTTGTAAACTGTAAGATATGGTGAAAGGAGTATCAGCCTTGATATTTATACAAATATAGTCAAGAAAAAGCACTACAATATCTGGGACTCCTTTTATTTCACCCATAAACAACTATAGACATAACAAATACTTTATTATAAGAGGTTTAGCCTCCAAAATTAATAATATTTAGGTTGATCTCTATTCAAACCTGGCAGCTCAAAATGTTCTGTGATTCTCATTGGCTCATTTGAGGTCTAAGAAAATCTGAGTGTCTTCAATTCTGCCACATGAATGATGAAAGGATTTTTATGAGAAAAGGAACTTATGAACCGATCTGGGAAGAATGCTCATAGATTGAAAATTCTGCTGCAGCTAATAAAACAGAAGTTGAAGCATAAAGGTTAAATTGGCTTACTAAAATTCAGCAACCATTCCTGTGGCATAGAAAAATCAATGCAACGTAATACAAGTATATAGACTTTTAACCATATTTCTTATCTCCTGTTTTTCCAAAGTCTATTTTCACTGCCATAGTTTTCTGTTTGTAATGGCATACCTAAGGAGAGGTTTAATTTTTCAAGAATATACATAGTATGTTTCACATCATTTGAATTGAGACAAAAAAAAAAAATCTCTGTAGGTAGCACTGGCTGGCTCTGACCTCATTGACCTCTTGTTGAAGTGTCTCCAAAACTCACATTACAAGTGTGAACTACCATGGACACAATGTAAAACCTCGCGATCGTATATTCTCCAGTTTTTTTTTTCTTGTTTTTGTTTTTTATTGGTTCCAACATAGGACATCTAAGAGTCATTCTGAATCAAGTTCCCTGAATTGCTTAGCCTGGTCTTAAACATCTCATCGTCTCTCGACTATGTCTCATGGACTACAATTATAGCCATGTACCATAACACGTAGCACTGGAGCACAATCCCAGAGCTAGGGACTAAAATCTCCTTTAATTCAATGATATTTAAAAAAACAAACATCAAATTTGCTCAGGTGTTCTTTAATATACATACCTTCAGCATATAGTTCTCAAATTATTTTAAACTTATGGTATTTAGTTTTAAATAAATCAGAACTTGTACAGTCTTTAGAATTACATACTTTTATAGCAATAAATAATGCAAAGAAGAATATGAAAATAACAAAAATCTGTAATGTTTGGAATAGAAGAACAGATTTTTAGTTGAAATGTAGGGTCAGGCAACAATTATAGATAGTTACAGTTTCTTCAGGGCCAAGCACATTTCATGTTAGTAAAAGAGAAGAGCTGACCTTAAAACAGATTTCAAAGAAGTCATCTTTTCTTTACAGAATTTTAAGTACTTACATTGTTTCACACATTAACCAACAAAACAGCAGTGGCCAAATGGCTCTTAAAAGTCTACTTTTGTTCATTTCATCATAGAAAGGAGGTTAGACACAGAGGTGGAGCTATAATAAAAATGACAACTATAATATTTCAAAAGTGAGTTGAATAATGTGCCAGTATTTTGAAGCATGCATTATATGTACTAAAGAAGATACATAGATATGATATATGTGTACCTTTGTATAAATGAGTTTTATTTGGAACACACTCATGGGTGCAGGGTCTCATGTAAAGCTTAAAGGCAGGCACAGGACTCCCTGGAATATGAGTTACAGGAAGTAGTGAGCTACTATTTGAATGCTGTAATATGAATCCTGATCCTTTGTAAGAGTGGTAAGTGCTTTAACTACTGAACTATATCGTAAGTTCTCCAGCAACCCCTTTGAAATTTGCTTTTTAAATAATGAGAATAATTTAGATTATTTTATGTTGTTTGAGGAAATAAGATTTTCTTTCTTTTTTATACATCCATTTAGCTAATTATGTGTATGTGTTTGGGGTATGTGTGTGGGCACGCAAAAGCATGTGTGTGTATGGCAGAGGACAACTTGTGGGAGTTGATTCTCTTCTCTACCATGTCGATTTGAGGATGAAACTTGGGTTATCAGGCTTGGTGACAAGGTTCTTTATCTGATAAGCTATCTCAGCAGAAAGAATTTTCTTCTGAAAATCATTTACTGTTGTAATCTATTTGGAATACAACATAAACATTTTATTTTAGTTTGAGTTTAAAATTTTCCACACTTACACACATTCTAAATATGTGTACTTTTTCTGGGGGTGAAGATTATTAATGTTCTACTGGTCAGAAATTACAGGTAGGTCATTAAAGTCTATAGATTGTAAGTGGGAAATGATTTATAGTGTCCTGGTGCTCCAGATACAAATAATCACACAAAACTATATTAATTGTAACACTGTTTTGCCGACAGTTTTGCTTATTTCTAGCTATATTTACATCTTAAATTAACCCATTTCTATCAAACTATGTATCACCAAGTGGCTGTGGCCTTCTTTTCTACGTTTTCAGCATCTGTCTCCTTCACCAGCTTCATGACCTCTCCTTGACTCTGTCTGCTCTCTCTCTCTCTCTCTCTCTCTCTCTCTCTCTCTCTCTCTCTTTTATATATATATATATATATATATATATATATATATATATATATATATATATAAAAGAATATATATATTCTTTTTTGATTGTATTTCCTGCCTGACTTTACTCTGCTAAGCCATTGGCCGAAACAGATTCTTTATTAACCAATGGTAATAAAACATATTCATAGGATGAAGAAGGGAAACGTGCATCAATAGCTGTCCCCAGTTCTAAGTTTTTACTTCCAGGTCCCCTGAGGGAGAGTAGCCACTTCCACAGACAAAGTCCCTTTGCCTTGCTTTGCCCATTATAGTATATTGGACCCTCTGAAACTTTTGTTCCTTTAAGCATTTTTCAGTATTTTAGACACACCAACACAAATATAACTAATGCAAAGTGCTTACTTAAGGACAACTGAAATTAATAACCCAGGGGCTTGGGACACTAAATCTTTGAGATCAGAGCTGGCACATTTCTTCCTGCGGAGGGATCACATTCATCCTACTTGTGGGTTGACTTTCCTATCTTCAAAGACTTATGTGGTCAATGATCGTGAGATCTCTAATGTTATTGGCTTGAGAAATTTACATAAATATTGTCGTAGCATATGTTTTTTTGTTTTTTCTCACTCCTTTCTTTTACTCATCCAGTCTGTGCACTTTGTCATAGTTGTTGCCAACACAGCAGCAAAGAGACTTCGTTTTAAAGCCATGTATTTTCCCTGTGTAAAATAAGTATTTCGTTTCTAATCTACTTTGAAGAAAACGAGAATATTTCCAGTTAAGAGGAAGTATAGTCTTCACTGACATGTTTATGGATCATTTCTTTTGAAAATTTATGCACTTCTTTCAGTCCAAAGTATTTTTAAAAGAAAAACTAAAGTGAAAAATTATGAGTAATAGTTCGGTTTTGGCAGACATTTCAGATGAATTTTTTTCAAATTCATCTGTTCTAGTTTAGAAATTCATTAGCAGAATATAAGAGCTTTTGTTATTCTATATATGCTCATATTTCTTAGTTAGTCATGTTTAATACATGACCTTACCACACAGTTTTGGTCATTCCTTGTGATTCTCTTGTCTCACTCTCTTATATGCTACACTTACATGTTTATAACACCATAATGAATCATTATAAATTTTAGCCTTTCTACTGGCATATATTTGTATTATATAGGGTATTTATTTGTTTTTCTTTAAAACCAGGTGTCTTCCTTTACAAAACATCATTTCCAGTTTAAAGAAATGTCTCAAATTTCTTATATTAGTTTTCAGTGGAATTATCTGGTCATCACAACATTTAAGAGAATAGTAATGAGTAGTTCTTTAAGCATGGGAATTTTTTACATCAAATTTTCATTTTCATTTGTATTCACATATCCTCAAGGTATATGTCTTATGCATACAAAGTCATAATCAAGAATTTATTTGAGTTACTATTTTTAATAACTCAAGCACTGAAAATACTTAAATATTCACCAATGTTAAAAGTTAAATAAAATGTATGATTATTAAAATATATATGAAAATTCAAATTATTTATGTGCTATAGTGACAAGATTATCAAGTATACTATACATATATATTTCATAAATATTTCTATTAAATTCTATTAAAATAAAATTGAGAAATTTGGCCACAATAACGTAGGGCTGGGCTCTAACTCAGGACTTCATGCATTCTAGGTAGATATTTTGCTAACATTTTGAAATATAAGTGAACAATAGTTCAAACCACCAACATAGCTGGATAAATGTGTGTGATGACTACAAAAAAAAAGGATGGCAAATTGATAAAGTACCTTTGCAGGGCTTTAGGTTATGAAATTTGAAGGTCTTACAGTAACTTAGGGCTTCATGGAAAGTAAGAGAGCTTTTACCAAGTTTGTAATACTTTATAGTAATCTAACATTTTGTAGCTCAGTCCATAAAGTCATGAATTTATTTGAAAAAATGTTCATTCATTGTCTTACTCAATTATCTTCTCCTCTTTTTCTCTGGTTTTCCAAGACAGGATTTCTCTGTGTTGCCTTGACTGTGCTGGAACTCAGTTTGTAGAACAGACAAACCTCAAACTAATAGAGATCCGCCTGCTTCTGTCTGGCAAGTGCTCAGACAAAAGGCTTATACTAGCAATGCCTGATTCTCCATTTCTTATAACTTATCAGAAAGCTTTGGATATAACCATAAGTTTTTGCTTTCTTTTTATAATAAACATATAACATTGACATAATAGCTGAAAAATGTTCTGGAAGAGTCTGTATAACTATTTGAATATTCATAAGTTCAGGAAAATACAGTGTTTACATGATTTAGTTCTAGAAACGAGAGGAAAATATTACTCTGTAGCATACGGTGCATGCAATTTTAATACGTAGCATTTTAGCTAAAAAAAATGGATAGAATAAAAATTTAGATTATAGGCCAGAACAATCCCCTGGGAACAGTTAGAACAAACATAATATAACACTGCACAATACTGTTGACAAATTCTATTGTTTACCAAGTAATAATGTAAAATCAAATGCATCGTTTAACAGTGAATAGAAATAAAGTCACTTAAATGTGCCATTGGTCTGGCAGAAAACATTTAACAATATAGTAAACTAAAACTGGATAATTTTATGTTAAAAATCTATAATGCTTCCAATTCTGTCACATACAGAAAACTATTAGTTTACTTTGAATTTTTTTTTATTCAAAAATAACTTTCAGAACAATAAGTGAGCTAAAATACCAGGATCCAATAAATCTGGAAGCCTTACACAATTTGATTGTGTGAAATTTTGAGTTCCATTGGGATATTATTTTATCTGTCAATAAAATTTATTCAGTATTGTCTTTTATAAATCACTAATAGTTTCAAATGATAAGGAAATCAGGTAGACTCCAGCTTTTCACCACCATTCACATTTGGCAAACATTTGAATGTTTGTGGTTTTAATATTATAGTTAGTAAAATGTTTGCCTAGAAGCTATGAATTTCTTGGTTAGAACATAATACTGCATAAATCACATTTAGTGGAATTTTAGTACTTTCAGGAAAGAAGTGTCTGAAATTCAAGCTCACCCTCTTCCCATAGCTGTTTTATAAAGGGGGAGGCAAAAAAATAGTTCAGAGAAACTATTCGTCAGTGCCCCAATAGACTTTTTCAATTAAATCTTAATATTTGAATGACTGACTCATCTACATAAATGTTCACTGAAGTTTTCATTTTTAATCTCATTTTTAAAATGTGATTATCAATAAAAATATACTATTTTTGTTGTAAGTTGTTTTTATTGGGGTATTACCACAGTGAGGGGAAAGGAAACCAAATAAACTATGATGAATACTGTAGAAGCTATAGAAAGTACAAAATGGATATCTGTCTATATTACATATGTGTATATATTGAGGAAGAGACAGGTTACAACCCTTTAGTAAAAGAAAATAAAAAAACTTTCATAAATTGGTTCACAGGGCATTTTCTTGTATGTTTGGATTGTAAGCAGAGACTGACTAGGTTTCCCAGCCAATAGACCTTAATTATCGCATAGAAATTATATTAATTATAACATTGTTTGGTCAATAACTTAGATGTATTCCTAGCAAGCTTTTCTGTCTTAAATTAACCTATTTTATTCATGTATGTATCACCACGAGGCTGTGGTTTACCAGAAAAGGTTTCAGCATCGATCTCCATTGGCAGCAATATAGCATCTCTCTGACTTTGCTTACTCTCTAAATATTTCTATGTTCATATTTCTTGCTTGGCTCTTTTCTGCCTTTTAATAGGTTGAAGTAGCTTTTTTATTAACCAATTATAATAAAACATATTCAAAGCATACAGATATGAATGCCACATCATCTCCTCCTTTTTTTCTAAATAAAACAAAAGTTTTTAGCTTTAACATATTACAATTATATATACAAAACATTTATCAGGCAATAATTATAGTTACAATATTTAGTCCATTTACAATTGGCAAATTAAGAAAAATATTTTATAACCTATCTTATCTTTGTGAGTAACTATAACTGTCTTCAATTCCATCAAAGACTCAAAAGGATATAATATTACCTAAGTAAGAAGTGCATTAGAAAAACTTCCAAAACTCTTGAATTGACAGAGACATCTCACTACCTAGATAGTCACCCAAAGATTTTCTATAATATTGAAGCATCCATCATTAGTCTGCAGACCCCATAGTATCTGGCAGACAGATATGGGATTCCCTTTGTATGCTGTGAATATCATTGGTTAATAAAGGACTGCTTTGAGCCTATAGCAGAGCAGGGCAGAAAGAGCTAGGCATGGAGAGCTAAAGTGAATGCTGGGAGAAAGGAAGGCAGGGTCAGAGAGAAGCCATGTAGCCCCACTGGCGACAGATGCTGAAACTTTGCCAGTAAGTTAATGCCATGTGGTGATACACAGATTAATGGAGATGGGTTGAATTAATATGTAATAGTTAGCCAATAAGAAGCTAGAGCTAATGGGCCAAGCAGAAATTTATTATTATAGTTTCTGTTTGATTATTTCAGGACTGAGCATTTTGAAACCAACAAGTGATCTCTTTCCAACAGCAGACTTTTCAGTGAAGCAAGAAATTTGAAGATCTGTTAAGCCTTGTACTGGTAAAGGTCATCAATTGCTTTCTTCCTTCTACTGCAAAACATCCTGCAGTTTCCTCTGTGAAATATACACCCTGAAAGACCATTTTGTCTTTTGGAAGGTTCAACAGTCACTTTTCTGTGGGTCCTGCCTGTCCAGTTCATACAGTATACCATCAAGCAGTCCAGGCAAGAGCAATTTCTTGTACAAATGGTTAGCCTTGTCACATTGAAGGCAAACTCCATAATGAGTTTCTTCAGTGCCCATCACCTCTCTGAAATAAATGGTACTGTGAGAAGCAGACACGTCTCACTGTTAAGGCTAAGCTTTTTAATTATTTTAAATGTGATATTCTATAACTCTTTGAAAGTTTTGAAGACTACTTATCCATCTGAAATTTATCTCTGTACATCTATAAAACCTAACTAACTTAACTACGGCAGATGACTATCTATTAATCTGCATTTTTGATTATATTACATTTTTAATGAGCTGCACGAACACAATAGCTTAAGCAAGAGCTAAAATATATGTACACAATATAGAAAGAGCAACCTTAAATCTGTATCAGTTGACCAAGATCCATACTATTGCAAATTATTCATCTCTATATATCATATCCCCCTTTAAATGAAAACAAACATTTATAAGCAACCATTTTGTGAATTGGGGCATTGTTTTCCAAAAGAGTCATCAGTCATTAGAACAACACAGTAGATACACAGACAGGATGGGAGCATATGTGGGCAGGAAAGGCCAAATGGTTTTGCCCTTAGATTGTTCATGTGTTGGTTGCCATAAAATGCTGCCTCTCTAGGGCTGTTTCAGTGGGTCACAGATATAATCTTATAGACAATCAAAATTAATCTCAACAGATTTATAATAAATGAACCAAGATTTAAATTGATTACAGAAGTAGAAGAGAACATTTGGATATTTACAATTATTTTCATATTACTTACTGTAAGACAACTGTACAGAAATATACATAAAAGTTTTCCTCATATATCTTCTGGAGTTTCACTATTATTCTTATTATAAAATAAAAGTCAACATGAAAAAGGTAGAAATTATTTTAATTTCACATTTAATAGTGTAGATTACATGGACATTTATTTTTGAATAATATTTCATATATTTATAAAAAGTAGCTGAATTCAGATTTATTTAGAATGAAAACTGAAACTAAAATGTTTGTGTTAAAGAGTTATGCTTCAGTGAAACATTATTTAAGTTACAAAATTAATAATATGTACTACTTCACTCAAACTCTTCCAAATCCACCCTCTCCACTCTTAGTAATATACATACCCAAATTGGAACTTAAAGTTTTAACCCATCCTGTCCAGTTATTGCTGCCAAGTTGTTCTTGGGAGTGTAGGCTGGCCTAGAGTGGGATAAATTAGCAAGAGACCACAAATTTAAGATAATCAACTTCTCAGGTACCAGTACCTCCTTCTCTGATACAAATGAGAAGTATTTCAGTTGTCATGTTCCAAGCTGGACTTTTGTCTGGTTTGATTATAAAGTAGTCTTGTATGTGCTGTCACAATTTTTGAATGTTCTTAGGTACAACTACCCTGTTTCCAGGAGTCAATGTGCAAAGAAAAATAATTTTTTAGAGTAATATTCATTTGTGGCCAGTTTTGCAGGATTTTAAGAATTTCCCATAAACTTGTTTTATATTGTTAATGAGACCTTGTTCTAAAATGTCGATCACCGAGCAGCATTTGGGTTCACTTCAGTACATGTCTGCTTTACGACATCCTATTAGAAGATCGTGTTCAATGCCAGATGATTCCTTTTAGAGATAAGTTTCTGTGGCGTTTCTCCACTTTTCTTGGTGTTTCTTATAATTGTCTATGATGACATCAGTATATGGCACATACTTTGAGACCTATATGTTAGTTTTTATAATTCTTAAATCTTAGTTCAATGAGACTCTAATATGTACGGGACTTTTGTTAATCACACCTCAGATTTTAAGAAAATCTACTGTGATTTTCCCAGTCAAAATAAATTATGTCTGCTATTAATCTTTAAATGTAATTTTCATAATTTAAACCAGAAAGGAAATGCTTCACGTTTGAAAACTATATAAGAGACCACACATCATATAATAACACATTATAAAGTTTAAATTATTAATTTTTTGAGTATTTTACACACACATACCACACACATATAAAGAAACATTGTAATTAGTTTAAATATATACTCATATTTTATTGATTTTAATGTTAAATAAAACAATCAAGTGCAAACTTAAATATATTTGGAAGATTTGTAAATCAATATAATTAAAACTTACTCTTTTTGACTGTGCTTTTTGTTTATCTTAGAACTATCAGGCACACTGTGGGTTTGCTGTTATGAGGTCTCTCCAGGTTTTTATGTAGGCACTTAGAAAATTTAATAAACTAACTCACACACTTGCTATTATTAATATTAATATTATTATTTATTAATTTCTAAATGCTGTGCTACAGTGGAAATGGAAAACTGTAATTTTACACGTGACTAGAAGCTGCAGAACATGGGCATTAGGAACTGAAATCTTGTTCCTTGCAACAGCAGAAAAGCATCCTTAAGCACTAAACTTTTTTACCAGCCCAAGAAAAGTAATTCTTATTAAACAATTTTCTCTTTTTCCTATATACTATATGTATTTGCTATTCAATATCTCAGGGATGTTTATTAGTCATGGAGAATATTAACTTCAAAATGTGCTTTAATAACTCAATTTCAGTAGAAGAAATCAGGAGAATATTGGGGCTCTTCAATTAAGTGAAATAAATTTGAGATTGACATTTTTATTGGCCAGGACTATTAATAATTGCCTATCTTTTAGAGGGTTGAGAACGTGTGAGTCACTCAGAAAAAGAAATATAATACTATGGGCTATAAGAGAACACTATAACCCATCAGGATGTTCCCAGCATTATTAATGAAGACATATCTACTCAGGTGATAGAGATCTAATATATTATCTAAAAACTACCTGAGATTTTCAATCTCTTATATGCCCTTTCTGAGTCAATATAATGTTTTCAACATGATGTTGTTCGTCTATAAATTGTGAAATATGAAGTTTTATTGGATATTTAGTCTTTCAGTTTTCCAGACATGTCTTTCTTTATTAACTTTTCTACAATCTCTTCTGTAAGAAAAAGAATATCAGAGACCTCAAAATCTTGACATACTCTAAAAGAAAAATTTTACTGTAATGTGAGGTTACTACAGCATGAAATTGTAAATTACGTGACAAGGAACAAGGTGCAGTGAAGGATATGGCTGTCATACATCCAATGTCAAAGCAGCTAAGAGCTCAAACAAGCATCCAGGAGCAATATGTAGACGCTCCATTCCGTGTTATATCTCACATAATTCTGCTGTTACAGCTGTATCAGCTAAGAGTTACAATTTCTTGCAGAGAATCACAAGTTAAATGATTAGGACTTGTAGTTCCTTCTAATGATTTTTTAATATGCCTAGAGATTTGACTTCCACCTCCTCTTTCCTTAAGTCATCTCCATCTCCGTAAGTTGATGTTTAAGGCGTCTATAAAATAGAAACAATGAATGAAGCAAGTATCTGAAAACCAGGCACCATATCTCATAATGGCCTATTTAAATGATAATTAAATCAAATTAAATGCAAATTAAGAGTATTAATGACTACTAAGATTAGAAAGTAAAAACATTTTATTTATTCAATTAAATTTTCATTTGTACATAAAACTTGTCTGTGAACATTCTTTTTTTGAGCTATGTAGATTTCTATTTTATTTTTTATTATCTAAAAGAGTTGTTATCTAAATAAATAATTATTATCTGAAAAGAAAATAAACCTTTTTTCTCATTTTACATATTAACCCCAGTTCCCAATCCCTGCCCTCCTCTCATTCCCTCCACCTAACTCCACCCACATCTGCCTCTCAGAGAAGGTAAGGCACTTTGCTTTAGGGAAGGGCCAAGGACCTCCCTACTATATCTAGCCTGAGCAAGGTTCCCCCAAAGCAAGTGCATGCATTACGGATAAATCCTGGTACCATTGGAAGTGGCACTGCAGTAATCCCTAGCCATACAACTGCCATGCACATTCAGAGAGACTAGTTTAGACCTATGCTGTTTTCTTCCCTGTCAGGCAGGAGTTGGTGATGTCCCATTAGCTCAGATAAACTGTTTCAGTGGGTGTACCCATCATAGTCTTGACCTCTTTGCTCATATTCTCACTCCTCCTACTCTTCAACTGGACTTTGGGAGCTCAGTCCAGTGCTTCAGCTGTAGGTCTCTGCCTCTGTTTCCATCAGTTTCTGGATAAACATTATATGGTGACATTTAAGATATTCATCGATTTGATTACAGGGCAAGACCAGGTCGGGCGCCCTCTCCTTCATTGCTTAGGGTCTTAGGGTCATCTTTGTGGATTCCTGGGAATTTCTCTAGTGCCAGGTTTCATGCTAGCTGCCTAATTGCTCCCTCAATCAAAATATCTCTTTCCTTGCTCTCATCTAGGTCCTTCCTCCATCTAAACTATCCCGTTACCTCAAGTTCTCCTCCCCCCTCTTTCCTTCTCCCCTGGTCTTCCTCTTCCACCTCCATACTCCACCCAGCCCCACGATCCCAATTTTGTCAGGCAGTCTTGTATGTTTCCCCTTTTTAGGTGTATCTTTATATGTTTTTCTTCGGGTTCACCTTGTTACTTAGATTCTCTAGGATCATGAAGTATAGGCTCAGTATCCTTTGCTTTAAAGTTAGTATCCACATGAGTAATACTACCAAGTTCATCTTTCTGGGTGTGGGTTACCTCACTTAGGATGGTTTTATTCTAGTTCCATCCACTTGCATGCAAATAGTGGTTAAAAAAAAAAAACTATGTGAACGTTCTTAAAACTTCATCACATTACACAAGATCCATTAAGTGGTAGGTGTAGACAAAGAATATACTGATATCATATCCTTTATTGTTTGGATATTTATGTTAATATCAGAAGAAATGTGTGTGAATAATTTAAAAGTAACTTTTGTTTAATATTATTTTTATAACATAAACCATTGCTAATTATTTATGCATATTTTACATGTGCTAATACTAAAAATTTTTGCTATATAACTATTTCAAAAAATTATTAACTTAGCATTCTAAGCCTAATAAGAATTCTTTCTCAAGTCTTCTTTTCATTTGACTTCTCATTTGACCCAGAAATTGTTGTAGGAGGCTGCTTGTTTGGTCCCAGTTGCTCAGACCTGAACTAACCACACAGAAACTATATAATTTGCAATACTGTTTGGTCAATAGCGTAAGTGTATTTCTGACTAACTCTTATATTTTAAATTAACCCATCTCCATTAATCTGTGTATTGCCACATAGCTGTGGTTTACATGCAAGATTCTGGCATCTCTGTTCCCAGAAGCGGCTACATGGCATTTCCCTGATTCTGCCTTCTTTCTCCCAGCTTTCTGTCTAGTTTTCCCCAACTACCTCTATTATGCCCTGCCAGGCCAAAGACAGATTCTTTATAAACAGCATACAGAGGGGATTTACACATCAAGAATGATTATAGTGAAATAAATAATGGAAAAATGAAATATATATATATGTATATATATATTTGTTATGCACATAGAAATTTCACCTCAGTATAATAATCAAACAAATGCTCATGGACACTTTATAACTTGCATTATGAAATGATGCCAGACTGTCTCTTCATTACAAAGATGATGTTTCTATGATTTTGTGATAATTTAAAATGGATATAAATTTTGCTTTATTTTTACCTATGTTAATCATATATTACCTTCTCTGTCATCTTCATTTATATTTAAGAAAAGCATATATGCATGTATACAGGTATTTATACTTTAAGATAATCATAAGTATAGAAGAAAATCTGCAAACATGAAAGAATTGTTTTACTCAGTGAATTTCTGTTTCATGCGAAGGTTTATAGACTCCTTAGTGAAGTGAAGACTAAGCTAAATAAGTCACTGTCGGGTAACAGATGTTAAAAAAAGATTAGTCACAGTATTTGAATACATATATTACAAAATATGTATATGACACACTTAGGTATTCAGTGTTTGTGTCCTGTTTTGCTTAAGATTTTATGTGTTCTCATAATGTGTTCAGTGCAAAAGCATAAAATGGATAATATGAATTTTTTTTTAGAGAAATAAAAAGTTACAATGAGATCCCTATGTCCATATTCTCTTCCAGGGTACAAAAACCAATAATCACATAACTTTAAAATTTTCAAGTTTCCAGAGAGTGAAGGATACTGCATTTTATTCACATAGGAGGCTGCTTTTATGAAGGCAATGAAATCTTTTAAGAATTCAGCTTTGATTTTTTTTATTCCCTTCTAGTTTGTTCTCCAGCTAACATTTACCTGATACCCAACACCTTACCAAGGTTAGAGTTCAGTGAACTCACCACCCCTCTAACTTTACACTAGCAGAGTACTTTCACACATGTAAATGAATAAGAGTCCGCGAAGTTATGCTGAAGAACAACACTACTTCTACAGCTACACACAGAAAGCTCTTTTTTTTTTCTCTAGAAACTTCAGTTGTATATCATTTGCTTATTCAGGTACACACAGCATTGTTTTCTAACAATAAAATTGCCCAAAGAGTCAAAGATCGAAAATAGCAACATGGACTTCTTTGCTCATGTTCTCCCTCCTTCTGCTCCTCATTGGGACCTTGGGAGCTCAGTACAGTGCTCCAGTGTGGGTCTCTGTCTCTATCTCCATCCATCGCCAGATGAAGGTTCTATGGTGATATGCAAGATATTCGTGCACCCACCCACTGAGACAATGGGGCTGATCTAATGGGAGCTCACCAAGGCCAGCTGGACTGTGACTGAAAAAGCATGGGATAAAACTGGACTCTCTGAGCATGGCGAACAATAAGGGCTGATGAGAATCCAAGGACAATGGCACGGGGTTTTGATCCTACTTAATGTGCTGGCTTTGTGGGAGCCTAGCCAGTTTGGTTGTTCACCTTCCTAGATATGGACGGAGGGGGGAGGACCTAGGACTTACCACAGGGCAGGGAACCCTGACTGCTCTTTAGACTAGAGAGGGAGGGGGAGAGGAGTGGGGGGAGGGGAGAAGGGTGGAAGGAGGGGGAGGGAAATGGGAGGGTGGGAGGAGGGGGAAACTTGTTTTTTTTTTCTCCTTTTCTCAAAAAAAAAAAAAAATTGTACATTTACCAATTTTAAATTTTTAATATTATGTCTCAATAAAAAGTAAGTCCATAACATTTCAATAAAAAAATAGCAACATGGAAAAGAATTTACTCACTCTTATTTTCCACTGAAAGCATGTATATTTGATAACTTAATTATTTCTAGCACAGTACCTCTTGATGAGTTATTATTTATGGTTTAGAGATGAGTTTAAACATCCAGCACTTAGAGGAACAGATAGTAGAAGTTAGTTATCTAGTCATTTTCTTTTAGATAAATAATTAGCACAGATTTCAATTTCTCCAGCCTCTGAATTTTTTTATGTGAATGTGACTTACTAGTTTATGTACATTGAATATGAACTGCTCAGTACAATCTCACTGCAATTTTGAGAGCTATTTCTCAACACTGACTCACCCGAAATTATAATTTCCATTTTTAGCTAGATATTTGACTTTGAATATAGGGAATTTCTGATGAGAATAAGAGAGAAGAAGATCTTGTAGCAAGTATGTAGAAAATTGAAATAAATGTTTTTAAAAAAGTAAAAGGCAAAGGCTTTTTCGTTTTGTTTTGAAGACAGAATTTCTCTAACTGTCCTGTCTATTTTAGAACTCATTTTCTAGATCAGGTTGGCCTTGAACTCACAGATTTACCTGCCTCTGCTTCCTGAGTGCTGGGATTACTGCCTATAAAGGTTTTTGTTTGTTTGTTTGTTTGTTTGTTTTTTCTTTGTTTTGTTTTTTTAAAAAAAAAAACTTTTCCTCGCTGTTGATGAAAACTGTATTGTGGTTTTCTTAGATTTTCACGAGTTTAGGAGCATGAATGGTCCAGGCAATAACTGAAGCATTGGCTGAGAACTCTATCCTGATCTGTAAGAGAGAGAGGTATGTGGGGTGTGGGGTGGGAAGGAGACTGGGACCGTCATGGGATTGAAATTTCACAGCCCATCCCCAGACAGACACTTCTTCCAACAAGGCAAGGAGACCTAATCCATCTAAACCTATCAAAGATTTCTT
The DNA here is from genome assembly GCF_018167655.1 of Microtus oregoni. Classification (NCBI taxonomy): domain Eukaryota; kingdom Metazoa; phylum Chordata; class Mammalia; order Rodentia; family Cricetidae; genus Microtus; species Microtus oregoni. Next base: position 26,173,541 of record NW_024543060.1, read on the forward strand.
CTCACTGGTGACTAATCATTCAAATATGCGCCTATGGAGCCGTTCTTATTCAAAGCACCATATTTGCTTCCCAGGCTTTCATAGGATTGGTGTCACGCTAAATTACATTCAGTCTTACTTCAAAAGACCCTATAGATAAACTATAACAGTGCCAAGACTGCATAAAAAAAAAAAATCTCCTGAACCTGATGGCATCTCTTAATTGTACTTGCCCCCATAAAATAAAAATAAAAAAAATTACCTCCTTTCAGCATGCAATGGCACAGAATATCCATTCTAAATAGGGCAAAAGGAAAGTTAGCCTAGTGAGGAAATACTGGGCAAAAGCAGAATTGAAAACTACCAGAGCAAACTCCAAAATCTGAATCTCCACATCACAGGTCAAAGTACTCTTCAGATCACCAACACCTTTTCCTTTTATTTACTGCAGCACATTTCTCTCTCCTGGGCTGCTTAAACACCGTATTTGTAGTTCTCCTTGGAAGGTATTGCACTCTCTGGCATCTTTAAAATAGCTTGGTAGCCTCAAAAAATAATAATAAAAGTACAAGGCTTAATCTTATAGCTTCACACAATGTCTTCTCTGGACCACCATGCAGAGAAATCCTTGACGTTTATTTGGCCAAAGCAGATTTCTCTTCCCATGTTGAGAGATTTCACAACTCCTTTCTTGTATTCTTTGCTCTAAAGCCAGAAAAAAAAAAAAAAATGCCTGAAGCTGCCAAATTCAGCTGCTTGATGGGAATGGAGGCCCATTCACTCAGTTACATTTGCATCAACTTTTTTTTTTTTGGTTTTCTGAGACAGGGTTTCTCCGTAGCTTTTGGTTCCTGTCCTGGAACTAGCTATTGTAGACCAGGCTGGCCTCGAATTCACAGACATCCGCCTGCCTCTGCCTCCCGAGTGCTGGGATTAAAGGCGTGCGCCACCACCGCCTGGCTTCACTATTTTTTTATTCATTTTGCATATCAACCACTGTTCCCTCACTCTTCGATCCTAGCCCCACCTGCTCCTCAGAGAGGGTAAGACTTCCAAGGGGAAGTCAATAAAGCTTGCCATATAAAATTGAGGCAGGACTAAACCTCTTTGCCCTGTAACAAGGCTGAGCATGGTATACCACCATAGGGAATGGGTTCCAAAAAGCTAGTTCATACATCAGGGACAAATTCTTGTCCCAGTTCCAGGAACCCCACAAAAAGACCAAGCGACACAGCTGAAACCAACATACAGAAGTCCTAGTTCATGAGCTCTTACTAACTCAGGTCAGCTGACCCTGTGGATTTTCCCCATCATGATCTTGAACCCTGCCCTCACCCCCCCCCCCGTTTGCTCATATAATCCCTGTTCCCTCTCTTCAACTGGAATCCAGTATCTCAACATATGATTTCATCAGTTACTGGATGAAGATTCTATGATGACAATTAGCGTAGTCACCAGTCTGATTATAGGAGACCAGTTCAGGAACCTTCTCCACTATTGTTAGGAATCTCAGCTGGGGTCATCCTTGTGGATCCCTAGCCTAGGTTTCTCCTACCAAGATATCTCCTTCATTGCTCTTTCCCCTCTCTTCCTCAACTTGACCATCCCATTCTCTTATGTTCGTATCCCCCTTCTCCTCCAATATTCCCTCCCTGCTCTCAGTTTAACTAGGGGATTTTATCTATTTCCTTATCCTTGGGCAATCCGTGTCCATCCTTCTTAGGGTCTCCTTTATTACCTTGCTTCCCTAGCACTGTGGGTAGTTGTCTGGTTCTTCTTTGCTTTACATCTATTATCTGCTTATGATTGAGTACATACCATGTTTGTCTTTCAGGGTCTGGATTACCTCCTCATTCAGGATGATATTTTCTAGTTTTATGCATTTATCTGCAAATTTTATGATATCTATCTTTTATTTAACTCCTTTCACAACAATTTGGGTGGGGTCTTGTCTGAGGTCACAGTATTCTAATTTCCTTTTACCATCAGGTTTTCTTTATATATTTTATCTCTTTGAGCATAACATGACATACTGAATAATAGATTATCTTCAAATCTCTTCTGTTGAGTTCATTAATAAAACTTTGCAATTTAGTCTCATGTTGAATTTTAAAATGTGGCATAAAGCAACCACATTCTTTGCAAAGTATCACAAGAATGTTCTGTAGCCCTGTTATTAACATTTTTTTTTCCTTTAAAACTGCTTGTGTTGGGTCTCCACACTTCAAATTGCTCTATCAATGTCTTCCATGTTCCTACTCTGATATTCTTTATGCCCCATTTAAGTATCCCACTGATTTTCTAGCCGACAATCCCAAAGACATCCATATTCCTCCAATAAGTAGTATGATCAGGCCTATCACAGTAATAACCTAGTCCCTGTTACCAACTTCTGTCATAGTCATGGTTCTATTACTCTTAAGATACACTACTGCAATGAGCACGTTTTTAAAAGAAATAATTTGTTTAAGAATGTGCTTGCAGTTTTAGAGGATTAGTGCATTACCATCATGGCAAAGAGCATGGAGGCATGCAGATAGGCCCTAGAGTAGTAACTTGGAGGTAATCATGATCAGTAGAAATAAAGAGAAACTGGGCCTGGCATGGGATTTTGAAATCCCAACATATCCCCCTCAGCACACATACAATGACAGATTTCCTCCAACAAGATCACATCTCCTGATTATTTTAATCCCGTCAAAGATTTTTACTCCTTGGTAACTAAGCCTTCGAATTCATGAGCCAAAGGAGGTGATTCTTATTCAAAGAAACACACTAGTTGTGTTTTTCCACAAGAGACTATTCACTGTAGACATACTTAGCTTTGTTTTGGATTTCATTTTGCACTACATTTAGTGATACTTAAAAGGATGTATATTTTTAAAATTTTGAAATAAAATTCTTATATAAAGCAGACAATATTTTAGAGGATGATTTTTTAATCAATATGTAATATTTTATATTTCTATACTAACCACTCTTTCAAATATATAACTTAGTTTATTTGTACCAGAAATAGATGAATAGATAAGTTATAGTAGATATACCCTTAGCCAAATATTACAAATATCCTGAAAGAATTTGAACATTGACTTATTTTTTAAAAAGACATGACTGCTATTATTTGGACATATTACAAATTTTCCTCACTTGTCATAGATTTGAGTTTAGCCATCACTTGTCTTGTGTTATATATTCAGAGGTAATATACTTTTAGACTCTATTTGTATTGCTTATCCCTTTTAAAGCTGCCTGGGGAGTTGTATTCATTCCAGGGACAAGCAATACATATTTCTTTCTAACTTATAGGAGGCTCCTTTTTATCCAGTTGAAACTCTGTGTTTATCTCAAATTCAGCACCTATATCAAAGCTCTTGTAAACTAAACAACTACTTAAGCAAACATCTAGTTTCCTTTCATTAGACACATAATAATTCTTTATATAAGTTGACGCAAAGATTATGTGGTTTTTCTAATATTATGGTTGCTTATTTTGGACACCATCACACTCTGGGAGCTCATGCCTATTGTAGTTTTTAGTTACTCATCTTAAAGTTATTTTCAAAACAAAGTATCTAGAAAAAAATAACTAAATTATTAATAGACGTATTTCTTGAACTAACATATAATCAATTCTACTCTATTTTACCCTTTAATTGCCTTTGAATATTTCTCCAATATGGGTACAAAATTAACACACTGATGAGCTTCTAAATCCTATATCATTGTGTACTCTAATGAGAAAATCATATTTTCAAAAGCAGATATTTTATGTTTAAAAGATAGAATAGTATTGAATGCTACAGCTTATGTGAATAGAGACTTTAGTTTACACAGAGTAATTTGATTCATCTACCAAGGCACTAAAATCTTTACTAGAAGGTTCTCTGTCATTGTTACTCATTTTTCATAGAGGGATATGGATGGAAATAGTACCTTGGAAAGGTTAGCATAAAGATAAATCCAAAACCTAAAGAACTTGTAACTCTAAAACTTCTTTCCACACACTTTCCACCACCCAGCCTCTAGGCATGCATTAGGGTAGGGCAGCAAGTGATCACTATTCCACTTGGCATTAACAATTTACAAAAGGCCAAACTAAATAGAAGTTACAATGCACGTTAAAATATTTCCTATTATAAAACAATTTACTAGACTAGACTCATGGATTTGCATTTTCTTTTTAAGTTAAAAGTATGCTTTAACTCTACATGGAATCATTTATAACTAGCAGTAAATATTCTTTAAGACAATTGTAATATGTATGCATATGCACCTAGAAACTGGAGCATGAAGCAGGACTGGAGACTATTGTACAGGGGAGAAATGGTCCCACTTCATAACTTGAAAATGTCTGGCATGTATAACTCAAGAGATTTGAGAAAGTCATAATATTTTGTATCAGTTTATTGATAGTATTATAAACTCAAACAATTTTAGCAAGTGATCTCCAATTAGAAATTAGTATTAAACTCATTGATGAATCATACAGCGTTTTGCTAATAACTTTCTGCTAACAGTCATTAAAATATTTTACTTCTTTTAGGTTGGTGTTACAATTTTAATTGATATTAAGAATAAGAATTATTTTGTCAACAATAATAGTATATTTTCCTTTCCAAAATCAGTGTCTACTATTTACTATCTTGTATTACATGAATTATTGTAAACCAAATGCTTTAAATTAAATATAGAATAAAAAAGAGATACATTTATATATAATTAGTTCCTATATTTATTAATATCTTATTTGTTAAATACTTTTCCTGTAGAGTTTATTTTTTAGGACTTTTTTATTATATTCATTACATTCTAACAATGTCCACTTGAAATATTTTTCTACCTCAAATGACTGAACTCATAATTTAAATTATTCAGCTTGTTAAGGGGAAAGATGACAGGCAAAAAGGATTAGAAACCTCAATCAAAAGTATAATGTACTACAAAGAGATAGACCAAGGTCTATGAGATAAAAAAAATGAGTTAAATGAGTCCAAGATGAGATATATTTGAATATTGTAAATGAGAATAAGACTGTTTTGAAATACACATGTTAAAATATAATTAGCCCATATTTGTTCTTGAAATATTTATATTTGATTTTAATTATGTAAGGAAACTTTAAATATAGAAAAAATAAATGGATTTAATTTTACTAAGTGCAAATACAAATAATCTGACATTCGTTATAAGTAGATAACATTTATTCTCTCTTAAGCATATAATTTTCATTTTTTGCAGACTCTTATATGCAAATCCATGCCTTTTTGTTTATTTAATTCCTTGTTCAATTTTTAATTTCATTTTGTACACAAGGATCACAGATGGGAAGAAATTTGCTTGACTGCTTTTATGTAATTTTTATGTGTCTACATTTTTTCTAAAAACAGCATATCATCTCATCTTTATAGTGAACTATTTCTTTTTTAATAAAATTATTTATTTATTTTGCGTCTCATCCCCAGTTTCCTTCCCTGTTTTTATTACGAAAGGGGCAGGTCTCCCATGAGTATCAACAACAAAAGGCATATTTCTGTTCAGGAAATGGCAGGTCTCCCATGAATAGCAACAAAACATGATTTACTAAGCTACAGTAAGGCTAACCACTTCCCCACATTTTAAGGCTAGACAAGGTCCCTAGTAACAGGAATATGGGCCCAAAAGTCCATAAAATGTTAGAGACAGTCCCAGCACCCACTGTTAGGATTTCCACAGGAGGGCCAAGCTATACAACTGAAAGACACATGCAGAGAGCCAATGCCAGTCCCATGCAGTCTTCCCGGTTGTAGGTTCACACTCTGGGAACCTCTAGGACTCCAGGTTAGTTGATTCTCTAAGATTTCTAATAATGTTGTTCACACCTCTGGCTCCTACAATCCATTTTCCTCCTCATCTGCAGGATTTCCCAAACTCCACCTAATGTTTGATTGTGGGTCTGTATCTGTTTCCATCAGTTGCTGGACAACACCTTATTGGAGTACTTTAAAGACAGATATGTGCCTTTGTCTATGGATGTGCGAGTGACCACAGTCTTAATTTTATGGAGATGGAACAATGCTCACGGTATAAGTAACTATGATATTTTAAAAGTTTTGATCAACTCCACTTTATATGTTGGTTAATTTTTAAATTTTAAGATAGACAGCTGTGGAATTCCCTTCAACATTTATTTGTTGTTTTAACATAGGGGATAATGACATGTACTTGCTGTCTTTAGGATTCTATTGCTGTGATTAAACAACATGACCAAAAGCAACTTGTGAATGGGTTTACTTCTACTCTCAATTTCACTTTGCAGTTCTTTACGGAAGGAAATCAAGGCAGGACCTCATATCAGGGGCTTCGAACAAAGGACGGAAGTAGAAGTCCTGGAGGAACACCAAATACTGGCATATTTTTCATATCTTCTTCATCTTGAAATCTTATACCATCCAGGACCAATGCCAAAGAGTGGCCTCATTCTCAGTGATCTGGGTCCACCTACATTTATTAGTAATCAAGAAAATGCAATGCTATACTCTCTATTAGATAATCATATGAGCATATTTTCTCAATTGAGAGCTCTTCTCAAAAAACTCTCCCTTGTGTCAAGGTAACATAACACTAACTGACAAAGCTGTCAATATTGATTTATAATGGAAACATAATGGAAAATAACTCACACACATTCCTTGAGTGTGATTTGACACTCAAATAGGAATAGCACCACAGAAGCAACTTTCAGGACTTACAATGCTTCAGGTTCCATGTATGTCATATAGATTCATCATAGTACAGCTCTTTTTGGATAGTATAGGGTGTCTGTTCATGGTGCATAGTTTATTAAATATATTCCTATATGCTTCTTTTCTGGGTTATCTTTTCACACAATAAGAGCTATACAGTAATTCACTAAATGGTATGTTTTTAAAATATAAATTTCTGAAATGGAAATAACATTAAGGATTTTTTTTAAATCAATGACCAGATCCAATTATTTTTTTTCAAGAAAGCCTTTATATAGGTAAAAGCAAACACACTTTTTGATTACAATAATGAAAATATTTTAGAATGAAGAAATATCAGTACATCATTCCATATAAAATATTAAACATGGCTATGATTTAAAATAGATAAGAATTCACTTACAATTTACTGAAGGATATTAATAATGTATTTAGTCCCTTAAGCAGTCGCCTTTGAACAAAAAATGTGTTTGGTTATAGAACTATATTTCAATGTGTACATTGGAATCAATTATGGAAAAACAGATGATAACAATATATTTTCTATGGAAGCAAAACTTTAACTTGATTCCTCTAAGAAATAAGGTGCTGAAATTCTTATTAGTATTACACATATACTGTCATTATATTCATATCATTCTTCTCTAAACCATAATGAAATAAAGGAGATGATACAACTTTGGACATCCCATACCAAATATCTGGCTTATTAAAATTTAGTCATACTGTCTAATGAGTACCAATGAAAGTGAGTAAAAAAAAACAAACAAATAAACAAAAACCCTGCTTGTAGCAGCGTTTTATCACTTCGCAACGCTTACAACAAAAGGGTAGTTTTTTAATTGTATCATATGACATCCTTGTCTCCTTTGCTCTGTACCCAAAAGAATGAATTAATAATACATTTAGGCAATATTGCAGAAGTCACCAGGGACGTAAAGTGATTTATATCACTGTGAAAAATGCTTAGACTTTAGATGAATAAATAGGGATATAAATTATCTTTTATATCTCACATCAATACAATCTTCAGCTAAACAATAATCTTTGCAGAGAGTTCAGTAATAACACAACTGGGTGGTAATGTTGGGGGAATAGCTGATGAAAACAGAATGCTTTGCTGGACTCTGCTCTGCTTCCTTACACACTTATGCAGAGCAGCAGGTAATGGATCCCTACAAGGAAACAATAATGAAAAGCAATGCAGACAGAAATAGCTTGCCCCTAGCTAGACTAATGGCAAGGTCAGATTACATCAATTAAGTCAGAAAACATACAAGATAACATTCACTAACTCACTTGGGGATTTTATTTTCTTACAAATAAATGTCTGCTTGTATAAGTGGAGAAATTTTATGCTAGTTTATTATGCATAAGAAGTAACTGATAGACAAGAAAAGGGCAATGTAGGCATGCACATTTGACAAAAATACTTACACAAATACAAATAATATCTTCATATATGTACACTTGTACTTATGTAATTATTTTAATTAGATAGAGAGTTTTTTCTAGTCCTTGTTTCTGTTTCCTTTGTTTCTCTGCTACTTATCTATTTACTTATTTTCCTCTGTGGAAATTAGTTTTAGGGTCTTTTTCAACTATAAAAATAAATTACTTATAATTTTTAGATATTTCCTTCCACTAATCCTCATAATAAACACCATTTTCTCTGTTTAATCCTGCTCTCCTTTGTGTTCTCTCCCTGTGTTTTTTCTATGTGCTATTATGAGATCAGGACAATCTTTAACTTGGTAACATTTAATCAGAGTAAATTTTACTCCTGGTTTAATGTTTTCTCTTTGACGTGATTGAATCCCACACTTGTAAATGTGCCATTGTGCTAATAGCACAGATAATTCATGAGATAGTTTTCTTTGGGGAAATCATTCTCTTGGATCATGGACTCATGACTGAAAGAAGACAATGGCTTTTTCTTTAGTTTTGTTTCAGCTCTTATCTTTCTTCTAGAGATATAGCAGATGTTACATAATCATTATAAGAAACATGTTGTGATCACAGAAGTAAATAGTAGTTATTTTAAATATCTCTACATTTCCTATAGAATTCTGCTACCATTTTTGAATCGATATACATAATACTTTGTAAAAACCATTTTGATGTAAAGTTGAGTCTTCTATCTGTATGCCTATTCCATGGAGTTATTTTCCCATTGTATTTCTTTTTTTTTTATCTATCTTTTTCTATTTGTGATATGCTGTGGGTTAACAGATGTTCTTTAGTACTGAATGTCTTAGAAATTGTGTTCATCTGTGGAGTTTATACATTATGCCTGTATGTTTCATTCTCATATATAGGTGGGGCATTATTAAAGTGAAGCATTAAACAATGGTCCAGCAATGACAAACCTCCTTCAGCCAATGGCCTTTGAGAGGCAGGACCAGGAGGTTGGGTATGGACTTGGATACCAAAAAGGCGCATGGCCGTCTGCTCTCCTCTCTTTCACCTGGATGCTGGATTTGGTTTCTGTTTTCTATTCGTACAGAGGCCTGAGATCTGTGCGTTTCCCCTAAATAAAAACCTATCTTATTATACTTGTTTTGGAGCTAGTTTGGGATTATTTTATTCATGTTCACTATCAGTCAAGTCCAATTTAGGAATCAAGAGAGTCATCTGAAATATAGATATGTAGGCTGGAGTTGACAGACACTGGGTAAGAAATACACAGAAATACTAATAGAATACAATTTAAGAAATACAGGAAAATGGGCGGAGGGGAGGAAGTGTAATTTTTTTAAATGGAAAAATAAATAAGAAAATAAATATATAAAAAGAAATACAGGTAAAAGAAAAAAATGTCATTATTAGATAAACTAAGAGAGAAAATCAAATAGCTGGATTTATACACATATATTTAAAAGTATATCTAACTTTGTTGCTAAAAAGTAAAAGTCAGAGGTTATTCTTTATGAGTTACATAATTAATAGATGATATATAGTCATATTATCATCTCTCGTAATACAAAATGTCTTCAAGAGGGTTTCAATTAAATTTCAAGTCTTGCTAACCAAAATATTAGTAAATTCTCACAAATTTATTCACTATTGATCCAAAAAGGACACTGTGGGTAAAAAATATTTGCTTTATCACCTTAGTATGGCATTGTACTAATGTCACCTGAATAGTGGGTTTCAGAGTCAAGAAAATTTCTGAGGACTTTTCTCCATCCAGTTTAATGACTGAGCTCTAGTATCTCAGTAAGGTCAAGGAAGTAAAGAAAAGTATGAATCATTTCAACTTTTGACTGCCACAAACTACTGAACCAATTCTATATACAAGCTTGCAATACACATATACACACTAACACACATACAAACAAACACAAAGAAAACCTTGAGATCTCTTCACAAACAGACACACACACAAACAATGAAATATATATTAAATATCCAGTACTGGTGAGGATTAAAAGGCAAAATAGTCTGTATCTTACTATCTAGTTTAAACTAACCTTACTTGCTGTGATAGTTTAAACACAATTGTGTTATATCCAAGTTAATTATTCCCCCAAAAGGAACTCCACAGAATTGGATTCCGATGTAAAGCTCCAGAGAGATTTTAAGATTCAAACTCGAATTTGAACGACACCTCCAGCACACCAGGGCACTGGATGAGGACATATAGCTGTGAGCCTGGGGAAGGGGGGACTTTTAAAGGGGAAAGACCGTAATCAGGGTTGGTCATGTCCTTTCATTTTGGGATTGGGTAAGAGGTACACAGGGTAAGGTAGTTTCTTAAACCATTGGTCAGTTTGGGGCACAAAAACAAAGAGCCCTTCATAATTGACAGGGCATCTTCAAGGACAGGATGCATTCTGGTAACACCTGGGACTCGTTCAATTTTATGGCCCTGCTCCTTATCTCCCTAATTGGCTATTTTCAGGGTATCCATTCAAATTCCACTATCATAACATATATCTGGAGCTGAGATTGGCCCCTGATCATTATTTGGCTTAAGATGAACTAGCAATGCTGGGACTAGGCCTCACCATTACAATAAGCATGAAAAGCCATAACCTGGAATCTGTGGGGGACCAATCAGAATTGAGACAAATTATTAGATGCTCCAGAACACTAAGGATAACTTACCAACTTGTATAAAGGTTACCAGTTTCCCTGAAGCAATAACAGTATCAATCACTGTTGGACAAATGAGGAGTTCAACCCGCTTCTGAATCTGAAACTCCCCTACCACCCCAATCCTCTACTCCTTAAAAACCGGCCTCAGCTGAGCTCAAGGCTCTCTCTAATCCAGCTGCTCTGTCAGAACAGAGGGGAGCCCAAGTTTGAGCTTTCAGTAAAGGCTCTGTGCTTTTACATATGAACTCGGGCTCCTGGTGGTCTTTGAGGGTCACATGGTGTGGGCATCCTATTTCTAGTTCCGGAAGCCTGACTTATCAGTATGACTCTTGACACAGTTCTCTGAAGGAGCTTTCCCCTGCTATCTACACTGTGAACAGACAGTATGTTAGGAACTTTGCTGTAGGACCCTGCTACCACATATGATAAAGGTCTGCTATTTAATGCAAATTAGTTGATGATCAGCAATTGTTGCCAGCTTTATATCTCCCCTCCTTCCGGAATAAAGCCTGGCTGTAATACTGAAACAGTCTCTCAGAAGGCTATCTGTATGTTACCAGAGGAAAGACCACACTGCCCTATTTGCCCATATGGTCTGGAGGGCAATGAAATGTAGTGATGAGGCCACCTGGCCTGCTTTTCTTCCCAACTGGCTCCCGCGTGGTTAGCTTTACACCCGAAACAACAACACACAGATTGTATTCATTTAAACACTGACTGCCCTGTTAGTTCTAGCCTCTTATCGGCTAACTCTTACATCTTGATTAACCCATTTCTAATAATCTGTGTAGCACCACGAGGTGGTGGCTTACTGGGAAAGATTCATCATGTCTAACCTGGTAGCTTGCTCCATGGCGTCTTGGGTTGGAGAATCATGGCAACTGACTCACTTCCCTTCTTCCCAGAATTCTGTTCTGTCTACTCCACCCACCTATGTTCTGCCCTATCAGGCCAAGTAGTTTCTTTATTAATTAACCAATGAAAGCAATACATAGAAAGAAGATCCACCTACATCAATGAAATGTGAAGAAAGAAGGAAGCCACAGTTTATAATAGTAACTCTACTGAACATTTGTAATGAACAGGGGCAAGATGAACAATTTAAATTACGAAATGTAAATTTTGAAGAGAAAAAAGAGCACCAGGAAGTAGAATAGAGCTAAATCCTGTCTTTGGGAGATGAATACATTAAGGAAAAGCAAAAATAAAGTGGTGACTTTAGAGCAAGATCCCACTTAACTAATATTTCAACTTGTGAAAAAGAATGAAAGAAGAGCTTAGATTGGATATGGAGGTGCATACCTTTAATCTCAGCACTCAGAAGGCAGAGGCTGGTGGATCTCTGAGTTTGAGACCAGCCTGGACTACAGGGCAAGTCCAAGAGAGCCAAACAGGCAGTCAAAGACAGAAAACTGGTGAAAATATATTTAAATAAGGGGGCCATGTTCCATACCCAGAAAACAGAAGAACTCAACACCTGCAGACACATGGCTTTAGAGATTAGGATAGAAGAAAGAGACTATGGAATTTGCCCCTCCGGAAAACTTCTAAGGTCATATATATATATGAAAGATGTCACTGAATGGAAGTCTAGAGAGGTCACTGTGTGAAGCTTGAAGTTGAATCCTGGATTGCCTTGGAGACACCAAGGTGTTAAAGAATGCCAGAGCCTTGGGATATCTCTGGAGGAGAGCTCCTAACAGTGAAAAAATCAGCCCAAGAGAAAGAAGTGTGATACTGTCAAGTGCATTAACATCAGGCACAGAAATTAAGAGTTTGGAGTTTAGCCAGATGATTTTCTGTATTGCTTTGGTGCAGGATTTCCTTGCTGTGTTCTGTTCCCTATGTGTTAGAATGGCAGTGTATATCTTGTGCCATTATATGTTGGAAGAATGCCATCTGCTTTTTGAGTTTGATATTTAAAGAAGATTACAGTAAGAGACTGCATGAATCTCAGAAAGACTTTGAATTTGGGACCTTAAAATATTTTTGAGACTGTAGACAATGGGGACTTTTGAAATTGGTCTAAATGTTTTTCCTTATAATATTGTTACAAGGTTATGATGGCCAGGGAATATAATATGGTAAATTTAATGAATTGACATCCAGAATCTCATAGGAAGCTGCACTGTGAGGTGTGGATTTATGGTAACGGGTATACACTTGTTGGAGATAGTATGTCAATGTGGGGAAGGGTTTTAGTGTTTCTATATCAGGATACTTCTCACTATCTCTGTTGACTTCATGCTGCATGCAAAATGTTAGACTCTCAGCTACCTATCCAGCACCACCATTCTGCCTGCATACCTCCATACTCCCTGCCATGATGATAATGGACTGAACCTCTAAAAATGGAAGCAACTCACCTCTACTAAAGTTTTTTTTTTTTCTTATAAGAGTTTCTGTGTGTCTCTTCACAGTAATAGAAGGCCGAAGACACTTGCTTTTGTAAAAATTCTCTGGCTTCAATCTTGGGTATAGTGATTATAGGCATGTGCTATTGGCCCAGTTCAACAAGACAAATTTTATTATTATTATTATTTCCCCAAGAGAAATATATATTTTGCCTTTTCTCTGACTATTCTTCTCAAAATTGCCTTATTGTTCTGTGATATGTTCTGTTTTCATGGTATGGCTAAAATCTTAATAGAAAAAAATGAATAACTTTCTATAAAATATCTTCTAGAGATATATAACTTTAGTTAAGATGTCAATTGCAAGTTTAAATTAAAATACTTATAAGATTGAGAACTATTTGGAACTTCAGTGTGCATCAGCAACAGTTGAAGATGATTGAAGAACAATTTTCTACAGTCCCCTCAGTAATATTTTTGTTGTATTTCTGGTGCTCAGCTTTTATATCAAAATAAGTATAGTTTATTTTTCTCTTTGGAATCATAATGATTTTGCAGGAGAATGAATTATCAACTTTCAATCAATTTCCTTAATGCCCTTGACCATAGTTTGTAGTCATTGATGCCTTGAGGAGAATTTGAAAGCAATCAGAGAATTTCAGTGAACTTAACATTGAATTTAAATAAAAATTGCAGTCCTTGTTAATCTATTTTCCAAATATAAACATGCCCTTGATATACACACAGGTAAATATTTTTCTCAATTTCTGACAAATTATATATATATATATGTGTGTGTGTGTGTGTGTGTGTAAATATACTTTTCTTTTGATAAGAAAATTGTACAGATTAATGTTTTTCATTCCTGCCTTTCTATAATACATATTTTTATTGAGTCTAGAGAAGATTTTCAATACAATATTGTACTACTTGTAATTTGTAAAGCAATATCTTAGAGATAGTCCTACATATGCATAGTACATATTTTTCTTTCCTAAGGAGTAATTTGAGTATTCTTAAGATATGAAAAAATATTTTAATGAAATGTGATAAATACATTTTAGCACTAGCTGATAAATCTTACACTTAAGCCTCACCTAATATTGCTTTATTGTCATCTGCAAACTAACTTATTTTACTTTTAAATTTATCCTTAATCCATTTGAATTCACCAAATATCCCCATGATACTGAAATTTTATGCAAGGTATGTTAGCAACTTGCAATCTAAATAGGCAGGTTAAGCAGGTTAATTGGCTTTTCACTTTCCCAATTACATTCCTGCTTATTTTAATGAATATTCTTAAAGTATATTGATATTATATTAGCATATGCTGTATAATTTTTGTTCATTCTTGTACAATTTATAGTATTTGCCCTTACCTTTGGAGAAGCCATTTTTTTCAAGAAAAAAAATGTTTTATGCCCCCCCCCTTTTTCACTCTTTTTTGAAATAAATATCTCAGAACAAATTAAATGCCTAACTAGGCTATGTTTTCTCTTTAAATACATTTGGCTACACCTACAATGCTGGGCCATTAACTTAAAAAACAAATTTCTGGTTTGTTTCTGCATTACTTCTTAATGACCTTAGGGAATTTCAACATAGTGACCAAGAAATCAATAACAGATGTCACCTTCTAAAATCAAGCCTTCAATTTACACCATTTAATTTATTAAGTCGCTATTACATTATGCCTGGTTTTCTGGATAACAATGATCCTATCTATCTATCTATCATCTATCTATCTATCTATCTATCTATCTATCTATCTATCTATCATCTATCTATCTATTTATCTATCTATCTATCTATCTATCATCTATCTATCTATTTATAATTGTATCTTTCTATCTATCAACTTTCTATGCATTTACCTATTTATTGATTTATTTATCCATGCATATTTTTATGTATATATGTGTACGTATTTTTGTATGTTTCTATGTATTTTTAACTATCATCTATCAATTTATTTTGCAGTTAGGAGAACTATTCACATAATTCAGATTAAGTTTATTCATTTCTGTTTCACAAAAGTACTATATTCACATGCATAGCATTTTTGTCTATGTAGCTTAATTTGATAACTCTCATTCTTTTTGCAATAACGTAATTCTTTATGTATCCAAATTATAATTTTGTATTAGCCTCGCCTTACTATTGATAGTAACAGTGTCAAACATATTGATATATAATTATACATAAATTCATAAAATGCCTTTTTTATTTGCTTTTGTGTGTATAAATGTACAGATAGATATCTGTGTATGTGAATGAATATGATGGCTGGTATATACCATTTAACTTTTAATTTTATTTATTAATTAGTTTGTTGTTTGAGACAGGGTTTCTCTGTGTAGATATGGAGACTGTCCTGAAACTCACTCTATAGCCCAGACTGGTCTTGATCTTACAGGGATCCACTTGTCTCTGCTTATGCCACCATAGTGCTGGGATTAAAAGTATGTGCCACCATCTATTTATCTTTTGATGAGAGAGTATCTCTTCCTTGGCATGAAATTGGTCAAATGTGATAGAGGGTTTGACCAAGAAATCTAAAAGACATACATATCTTTTGGTTCCTAATACTAGGGTCATAAGCACTCTTCCATTATGACCACCTATTTTTCCATGATTACTAAATAATCAAACTCATTTCCTCATGTTTGCAAGTATCATCCAAAACAACCAATAATTAACTATAATGTTGATTTATAATAGTTTAGCAAATGCACATCTAAATAGTGAAGTGTAATACTTCAAAAAATCCCAAACATTTGTTAAATATGCTTTTTTTTTCCATTTGATTCTTTTTTTTTTTGCTTCTTTGCCAAATATCAGGTGTTTGAAGGAGTGTGGATTAATATTTGGGTCTTCTATTCAGTTCCATTGGTCCTCCTGTTTGTTCTCATGCCATTATCAGGCTGTTTTCAGTACTGTAGCTCTGTAGTAAAGTTTGAAGTCAGGGATTGTGATGCCTCCAGAAGTTCTTTTATTGTGCAGCATTGTTTTGGCTATCGATATGTTTGTTTTTTGCTTTTCCATATAAAGTTGAGAACTGTTCTTTCTAGGTCTGTGAAGAATTTAGCTGGGATATTGATGGACATTGCATTGAATCTCTAGATTGCTTTTGTTAAAATTGCCATTTTTATTGTTAACTCTGCCTACCCAAAAGCATGGGAGATCTTTCCACTTTCTGGTGTCTTCTTCAATTTCTTTCTTTTAAGATTTAAAGTTCTTGTCATATAAGTCTTTTATTGTTTGGTTAGAGTTACTCCGAGATATTATATGCTATTGTGGCTATTGTGAAGGGTGTTGTTTCTCTTATTTCTTATTTTTCATCTGTGTACAGGAGGGCTACTGATTTTTTTGAGTTAATCGTATATTCTGCTATATTACTGAAAGTGTTTATGAATTATAGAAATTTGTTGGTGGGATTTTGGTGATCACTTAGGTAAACTATCATATCTTCAGCAAACAGTAAGATATTGACTTCTTCTCCAATTTGTATTCCCTTAATCACCTTTTGCTGACTTATTGCTCTAGCAATGACCTCATGTACTATATTGACTAGATATGGAGAGCGTGGACAACCTTGCCTTTTTCCTGATTTCAAATGTTGATGGCATAACTTTTTCTATTCTTTCTTAATAAAATTGTTCTGAATGAGGTCACCAGACACTCCCTATATGCTAATTGCACTTGACATTTTAAACATTTTATCTGAACTACATATTATGGTGCTTCCTTCTAACTAACGTCACCTTTTGTTATCAAACATTTTTTTCCCTTTTTTGTGAATGCTTGCTCTCACCTCCTCATTCTCTTAATCTATTACTGAATACTTGTTTTCCCATCAAAAAGTTCTGTTTTACATAACTGTTTCACAAAATTGTTAGTGTGAAACTTACCTATATGTTATATATTGAGCTTGCAGTTCTAGATGGAGAGTTGAATAACTGTCTTTTGGTTTCTGTTTGTTTAATTAAAAAGAGTCTTTTTTATCATGCTGCTTTTTAAAACTAAGCACAGTTATCACAATATAACCCACATGGGATGTATCTTGTGTCTTATTTATTCTTCTATATTTCCCATCTTTCTATAAACATGTATTTTTGCATACTTCCTAGCATCATAATTGCAGAAGGCAATAATGCATTGCCTCTGTCATACTTAAACTATATGTAAATTTATTGTGACTTATACAGATAAAGTTTTCTCTTCTAACTATGTATTATTATTACATTAGGTGTCTAGCAACTCTTATAATATATAATATCTCTTAAAGGACATTATGTCAGTCTGTCATGCTTCCTAACACACAATACACTTTTTTAAGGCAGCAAGATATATGTCACCCAAAGCTATATTATTAAGAGTACTGTGGCTTCCTATGTCTCTATGGTCTTTAGACTCTACTGAATCTCCCTCACAGGAGTTCAAGATTTTTTGTCTCTCTTCCATACTGATATTTTTTATGAAAATTTTATGCTATGATTGCATGGAAAGTACTTATAATATTATTTACTCATTGGAACAAAAATTTAAGCCAATTTTAGAGAAAGCTAACATCAATCACATCCACATTAACTCTCTTAAACGAAAATGCATTACAAAAGTTTTTTGTGCTCTAACAATAATTTTGTTAGATCTTTATTTTGTTTACATTTAAGATTGCAAAGAATTAATCAGTTCTTATTCCATTTGACTTTGTCTGCATAATTTATGATACATAAATTAGATTCTTATTTATTTACAAGATATAGAACAAAGAAAAAGAAGAAAGGCATGAAGGAGATATGGGGAGAATTACGGATTATCAAAGAAACCATGTTCACTAAGTAAGATTATTGGAGAGTGATTCTCAGAATTATTTCTTGATGTCATGCTTTAGTACATGAGAATTTATCTTATTTCATACTTCTAAAACAGTTAGATGTTTGGCTTAATACCTTACGTACTCCAAGAGAAAATATGTACTCCTGGAGCAATTTTTGACACAGCAAATAATATCACCTTTCTACTATCAATTAAAAGTTAATAATTAGTTATATAACATCCTTTTTATAAATATGTATTTTTACACTAAAATTTATATTTATATACACTATCACTTTTATTACTGAAACATCTTGTGTGCCATAATTACCTTATTTTATGAAATTTGTATATTGTTTGGAAAACATTATTAAATCAGTTAATTTAAAGAAAGTAGAATAAATCATTGACTTAAAATAGAAGGTATAATGCATGATTATGTTCGTTAAAAGTGAAATTGTGCATTGGATTATTGAATATTACCTCAGTGTATTATAATTGTGTGTTATATAGAAAATCATAAGGAAAAAAATAGTGTCCCAACCATAGGAGAAGCAACAAGAACTTCTCTCTCCTGTTAGAACCATATTCACTGAGGTTCACAATAACTGCCAGCTTCAGAAACCAATACATGAGAATTCAGAGGGGACTAGAATATTAACAATTTTTGTTTTTTTTTAAATCATGGGTTTCTTAATAGTATACCTCTAAAGATTTTAGTCACACTACAGAAAGTGATGTATAACATATATTCTTATAGAGGTTCCTCTGTTTTAAACACTTTTGATTAAATAATAGCTAAGATAATTATAGGAAGAATAGATATGTGGAAATGTATGATCACCAAGCATGTCACAATGAATATTTATATTTATAATTTTAGGTATATGTGTGATATAATTACACATAATTTAGATATGTATAATATTTAAATACATGATTGTAAATTAATGATGATTTATGGATGATAGATAGATGTGAAATACATATGTATATGATTAATTATGAGAAAATCTTAATTATGTAAATAGTTGGTCAGTATTTTGGTAAGACAAACTTGTATAATTAATGATCAGAGTGTTGGTTATATTGTGACAACAAGGAAACAGACAGAAGCCATCTTAAGTTAGTTACAGAATCAAAAATGGAAAACTAGATTTTTAACAAAATTATATTTATGGGTTTGAAAATACTATGCATGCAAAACTAACACAGCAAAAGTTATGTCTAGTATACACTGTAGTAAATTTATTTAAAGCCAAAACTATATAAGTCAACAAGCATGTGTAGAGAAAACTAGTCTACATGTCAATAAAAGAAGCTGAGGAAAGAGTGGCTGGCAAAACCACGGGCTTTTTGCTGACAGGTAGACATCATTGTCTTAGTGAGAGATGGTCAAAATTTGTGTGGACTGTTTATTGGATGGTGCCAAATAATAATAACAATTGACAGTTTATTCAATTTTCAGAACATAAAAAAGGAATAGTAAGATCTTAAAACGTAAACAGAAAATGCCAAGATTGTAGATGTCTAGAAAATATAGAAACACAATGCTCTTGAAGGCAAATCATTTTGGGGAAATTTTTGGAGAACCACTGTGGGAGAGTTATAATATTTTTCTTATGTACAAATGTTGAAGAAAGAATAATTCAAAGAGTCAGACAGGGCATATAACTCAGACCTTACGGTCCTGGGTAGTCCAACGCATGAACTTCTGTAGCATGATTTATAAAAACCCAGAGACAGATATTGGGGTTCATCCTAAAGGTTAGGAAAACAAAGCAATCAGCCACTTGCTGTTACCTGTGCTTCAGTCTGAAATGGAAATTCTGCCTTCAGGAATCCTCAGAATGAGACTGTGTGTGGGAGGAGCTTCCTTCAATCTTATATTCCTCTCTAGGGCTGGAATTAAAGGCGTGCACTACTACTGCCCAGTTTCTATGGCAAACTGGTGTGGCTGCAGGGGTTAAAGGTTGTGTCACCGTGATCTGATCTGTAAGGCTGAAACCTGGGGCTGTTTTATTCTCTGTTCTTCAGGCAAGTCAGTTTTTTTAAAATAAAAATGAAATGTCACTACAGATTGTAGTGTTTTATGACTTAGAATTCCCCCTTGTATGCTTTGAAATGTTCTGTTATCATTGGTTATTAAAGAAGCTGTTTCAGCCAAAGTCTTAGTAGAATAAAGGCAGGTGGAGAAAGATGCCAGATGCCAGCCAGAAGTTAACCAGTAAGCCACAGCATTGTGGTGATTAATAGATTAATAGAAATTTTTTTAAATTTAAAATGTAAAAGTTAGCTAGAAATATGCATAAGCTATTGTCCAAACAGTATTACAATTAATATAGTTTCTTTGTTATTATTCAGGTCTTAGCAGAGGGGAAATGAACAAGCAGTATCCGACAATATTTATTATGAGTTTAGATTGTTTGTACAAATAAAGGTTCTGCAACTGAAATTAAATGAAATACTCTGGAAGATGTTTTTAAGGCAGAATACTTGAGTGTTCACAGATGACTTAATGTGTAAAAGTGATTGTCGCAAAGGACAAGCACCTGAATATCATTTGCAACATCAACAGGGTGGAAGAACAAACTGAACTGGACAAGTTGTCTATTTTACACCAACACACACACATCCTAAATTTAAAAAAGAATAGACTAATATGGCTACAAATTGTTTATACATCCATGTCTAAAGAATACCTTGTTAAAAGTAATTGTAACAGAGATCAAAATACATGCTCAACTCTATATGGAGAATACTGACCTCATCTCCCAGGAATTTTTGAAGAGAGCCATAGGCAAAGAACTGCAGGCATTAAAGAAATATTGAGAAATTTTCTCCTTGAGGAAAATCTTCTAACTGATTACACAATAACAAATTGTAAGCCATGAAGTGACATTATTCAGACTGTGAAAGTTGTATTGAAATATTTAGAAATATCACAATATATAATTATGAATTTCTTTGGCAGTAAGAGAGGGGTAAGTGGAAGGATTTATAGGAAGAAAAAGAATGGAAAAATGGTGCAATTTATTATAATTTAAAGACAATCAAAAATCAGATGGAACACTCTATTTCTTAAATTAAAGGAACAAAAGTGATAAAGGAAAATTAAATCAGTTGGGTGTGTAATTAAAAGATCATATTGTAAACATTAAAAAGAATATATAAAAATTAATATTTACTCAGTTATTCTTTCTTGTACTATGATATTATTCTATAAAATATTAGTTTTTTAAAAATAAATATCTTGTCTATGGGTGGGAGATAGCTTATTGTGTGAAAATGAATGCTGTAAAAGCATGAAGAAACGTGAACAGTTCAGTTGGAATCTAACTACAGCAGTGGTAGAGAAATGCAGCGTTGAATGACTCTGAATGCAGCCAGAGAATCTGCATCAAAGTGTAAGTGATGGACACTCCAGACATTCACATACATTGGCAAACTCATGCTAGCATGGCTGCATAGACATGGGCACCTCCACATAGGTCACATATATTTTATATCCAGACACACATGGCAGGTGGGAAAGAGAGTTGGGGGAGGGTTTGGGCAGGAAGACAGACAGAGAAATAGAGACAGGTAGAGATATTCAGACTGAGATAAAAAGATTAAGTGGAAATGGGAGAGGGAAAGAGAGGGTGTGAAGAGAGGCTTTTATACAATCAAGCATCTAGTTCAATATAGAATAAATAATTGAACATTTATTTAAAGCTAGAAAGTTTCAAGCCCTGAAATATTTTGATGGTTCTAATGTACAAATATATCTGAAAACATTCATAATGTTTTGTGAATTCATGGTGCAAATAATAGATAAATCTCCAAGTTACTTAAAACTTCTTCAGGAAACAAAAGATGATTTAAAAATGATAGCTTTTCAACAATTATACAAAGATGCACAAGTCTATGAAAAAGCAAGTGTGTATAGTTATTTATTATTAAAATAATGTTTAAATATTAAAGATTGGATTAATATTTGTTAAATGAATAATTGAAACCTCTGGAAATATAGCTGTGGATATCTAACAATTAATAACTATACACTGTTGGAACTCTGTCATGACTCAAAAATACTTTCAGTTTTTCCTTTATATATAGTTTTTAAGAACATAGCTATACATTTCTCATAGATATATTATTTATTACTGCTTTTGTCATTTACCAGAGACATTAAATGGTCAAAAAAGACTTATGGCCCACAATGAATAAAACATTTCATATCTCATATTTTGTATTTTTTAAGTTAGGTAAATATTGTTCTAAGAAACTAGATCATTTGCCTGGAATTTTGTCGTTGGGTTGGTTGTTCTTTTCTGATATTTTTAATTTCATTTTTTGAATTACCATAATCCAACACTAATTCTATTTTTTTCCTCTATTATTATGAGATTATAATATGCCATTTCATAGATTTTATCAATTACTATAATACACCATCCCATAAATTCCTTGATTTTAGTAGTGGATCTTAAATCTCAGAGGAATTCTGTCCTTTTAAATTAATTCATTTCAGAAAAAGGTATCGTTCACCAGCACTCACTTTCACTTATTTTGGTGAGGGGAGTGTGCCATTCCTGGCATTTTAAAGTTTTCCTTAGTTCAGAATTGTTATTGTTCTCTTAAACTTTGCTATATTGCTATGCTACATTTACTGAGAAGTTTTAAGCATAAGCATCTTTTTATATGTTTATTTGTATAAACATTACACATAAGCAACAATACATTTTAAATATACTATATATTGAAATATGTAGTGGGTAACATCTTAAGATGGAAGTTAGATACTTATACAAATAATGATGGTGTAAGTAAAAAAAAAAAAACAATTCCACACCAGTTTGGAATTATGATTAATAAAAGGGTTATTTATTTAAGAGGAAAACCTTACAGATCACTGTCCTAGACAACAGCCCTTGGCGCAACCAAGAACAAAGTCTAGCATCAGGAAGCAAGAGAGAGAGAGAGTACCACGTGGCTACTGCAGATTTTTTAAAGCAAAAGAGACCACGCCCAAGTGGCTGAAGGAGCAGAATGTGCTCCCATGGCATAACATGAGTGAGTAGATTGGTTTTTTTTTAAAGTAGAATTGATTTTCAGTGATTAAGACTATTCACTAACAGCTGGATATGCACATTGTTTTGACATAAATATAAAAATATTATTCAGGAAAAATCCATAAAAGTGATTAGGTGTCAATAACCTCATCCACCTTAAAATATCTGCAAATTGATAAAATTTCTTCCAGACTCCTTTAGAGCAGTTGATCTGCCTGAAAGATGTAGAGACCAACTGGGCTACATGAAAGAGATAGACTTCAAACTGTCAAGCTGCCTAATAATTGGCAGTGAGTTCCAGGTTTCCAGATATCCTGAGCCTTTTCTCATCCTTGTAGATGCTTTATTAATGTGGCTGTCATTAAGTCCTGTCTGCTCCTGTAGGAAATTCTTAAACTGTATTTGGTCTTCCAGTTAGAATTTGATGAATATATTTTTTATCAGTTTCCTCTCTGGGGTGAGTAGATATTTGTACACATGTCCCCAGAAATAGTACCAGAAAATAACTCCATATTTGCAAATATCTTCTTCCTTATAAATGTCTTTCTCATATTTATATTGATTTTTAGTGTGTCATATGAAGCTTTATTTATCTACCCTATATTACCATGAGATTGGAATGATCCATTAGAAAGTGATTCTTACCAATTTGCATGTAACTGTATTATATACTTTCCACTTTTCCAGAACCAGTTGTATGCCAGTAGTTCAGTTGTGAAGGTAGTGTCCTGACTGGCGCTCCACAATCCATAGCTGACTGTTGGTTAAAACTGCAGCTCTAACATTCTCAGTCTCTCCTTACATAATGTTCCCTGAGTTTTAAATACCATGTATAAATACCATGTATGTGATTTAACCTTTAAATGGCTTTTGCTATCATAATAGTTGGTATGCCTCTCTTTATTGAATATTCTGCAGTATAATGAAATAGTTCTCTACTTTAAACAATAATAGGCTTTGCCCATAACTGTGACTGTAAATATTTAGATATTTTTGATGATATGTCAGTTTAGCTAGGCAGGAATAGTAAAGTCCCACTTAACACCCAAGGCAACATGAGTTTTAAGCTTTCATCTTTTTTTTTTTTTCGAGACAAGGTTTCCCTGTGGTTTTGGAGCCTGTCCTGGAACTAGTTCTTGTAGACCAGGCTGGTCTCGAACTCACAGAGATCCGCCTGCCTCTGCCTCCCGAGTGCTGGGATTAAAGGCGTGCGCCACCACCGCCCGGCTCATCTTTTTTTTTTTTTTTAAGTATTATATATTCCCTTTTGTTGAGTGGTTGTCACATATAATCAGGTTTGGCTACCGTCATAATGTTGTTTCTTTGTTGAATCAAATGTTAACCTAGACTTAAAGGGGCAATGTAGTTTACAAAGTTGACAATTAGGTCAGAGCATTGATATTTTACTCCTCTAGAAGTCTGCATATAGCACCATCTGGCACTCTGAAAAAAGAAAAGACCTGGAGAAAGTCTAAAGTTTGGCTGTAGTTTTATTTCTGAATATTGTAAATAAAAACTCTACTTTTTTATCAGCCACTGAGAGTCAAAAAAATATATAAAAAAATTACAAGTAAACTCTATTAATTACAACACTGCTTGACCAATGGCTCAGGCATATTCCTAGGTGGTCCTTACATCTTATATTAACCCATTTCTATTAATCTAGGTATTACCACAAGGCTGTGGCTTACTGATCATGTTCTGCATCTCTCTCGTTCAGCAGCTACATGGCATCTGCCTAACTCTGCCTTATTTCTCTCTGCATTCATTTTAGTTTTCCTGCTTAGTTACATCCTATCCTGCCATAGACCAAAGCAGCAACTTTATCAACCAACAATAATAAAACATATTCATAGCATAGAAAGTGGGATTCCCACATCAGAATATCTGGCATCTTCAGTACTAGAGAGTTAATATCTAGTTCTTGTGGGCAACAAACAGGATTATCAGCATTCAGTATAGTTTTGGCAGTTTCTGGGGTCTCCATTTGACAACAGTTTCTCAGAAGTTATCCCCAGATGTCAGTGTCAATTTTGTTCAATAAACCATTAATTTTAAAACAGATATTGTATAGACTTGAGAAGTACAACATTCAAACATTCTTGAGTTTCAGATGACCAGGAAGGTAGGCTGCCGTATGATTTTTCATGTCTCCAATTTTTGATTAACCTCTTCAAAGCCCAACACTTTTCACCCTGCCCTGTTCTCACATGCCTCTCTTACTCTGAACATTATGTACTCAGTATTCCTCTCTCCACACTCATATTTCTGATTTGCACTGTCTCTTTCCCTTAAAAAAACAGCACTTCTTTTGCTTTCTTCTTTGAAGATTACATTTAACAGGCCAGAGTCACCTTGGTCAGTATATTTTCTCAGTTTTGTGCATTTGCTTTAAAAAATTCACAACTCTTTGAATGAAGATTTTATGACATTATTTCATGTACAAAATTAGATTTTCTGTTGAATGGCATATTTGGCTCCTGTTAGAATATCTTGTAATTTAATAATGAACTGCCCCAGAAGATAGAAACTTTTATCGCATAGAAAATTGGAATATGAGAGGTGTGACTAAATGAGTGTGGGACAAGGGTAGATAGATGAATTACATACACATATAAAATTATCAAAATTGTTAACAAAAACTGAAACATAAAAATATATGGTCAAAAATATAATTATGGTCTCCAAGCTGTCCATCATGAAATTGGTTGAATTTGGTAACCTTAAAAAAACTGATTTATTGAGGAATAAGTAATCACCAAGCACAAGCACATACAAGCATGTATCTGAAAGAATATGACTCATTCAAAATTAATCAGATTTCTTTCATGCTACATATTGTTTTACCTGATTCCACAATGAAATTCCCTTGAATGAAAAAAAGAAGATGAAGAAGAAGAGAAAGTGGAGGAGGAGAAGAATAAGAGAAAGAAAAGAAGAAAAAGAAAAGAAAAAGGAAAACCATTGATGTGTCTTATATTTCAACACATTCAAAAATTTACATTTTACTTAATAATACTTTAATCAGTATTCATTTGTTAAATGATGTAATTTTACGCCAGTAAGAGAAATAATTTTACAAAAATTTTAGAAATTGAATGAGCAAAGAAATGCAAATAATTCAATACATTCGAAACTTAATGTCATTCTTTTCCTTTTAAAACATTGAAAATCTGTGAATACATCAAACAAATGGGAAGGAGTACAGCTATTTACTGTTGTTTGAAGAACAAACTTAGACAGTCCCAATGGAAATTTGTTTGAGGATTCTTCAGAAAGCTGAAAATTGATCTGCAACAAGATCTAGCTTTATCAGTTTTGGTTGTATGCACAAAGGATTTTACCTCTTAACTCCAGAGTTACTTGCTCATATATGTTCAATGGTTACTTTATTTATAGTAATCAGAAATTGGAAACAGTATAGATATTAATAAATTGATGAATAAAAAGTTGAATATTTATGCATGAATTTTTTTTATTATTCAGCTACTAAGAGAAATAATTATAAAAGCTAAATGAAGAAGAACTATCTCAGAAAAATACATTCATGAGCTACACTTATCAAAGATCTGAGCACTTTTGCTACTATATCTCTAGCCTTAATTTTATGGAGGACGAGGAACTGGATCAGAGGACACTAAAGATGTTAGTGCTTTTGGAACGGCATATGTTCAGATAAAGTACCACCTGAACCAAGGTCTCCACTCCTTTCATTGATGATCTCTCATGGAATCTAACATACCCATCCATATTCTATTAGAATCTTGGGAAATCATCGCCATCCTGACTTTTTCGTCTTCTAGTAGGAAGACTTATTCACGGCTACAGTGAATTTTATGAAGATATGACCTGTACTGTTTATTCTTGGAGCACATATGCTTTATTTACAGGCTTCTTCAAAGTGCTCTGCTTCAACACATCCTCTGCTGTTTCTGCAGAATGTGAACACTCACCTCTGAATCTCTTTTTGGAATCAGAGCAAGATGGGCATCCTTATGTTATTTATTTTCAGTTGTGAAGTTTGGTCCATAACTTAAACTTGTTGAGCAGTCATGTATATCAATAAAATGAGAATTAGAAATGCTTACAAGTCAGTTTTTTTCTGAAGCTAAAGGAGTTAGAAAGGGTCTCCATAAATAAGAGTTCTACTTTCATCATGGTAATGGTGATGCCTTCATGTATTTGATACATAATTAATAAACATGTACTATCTTTTGGTTTAGTTACTTTAGTAGTCATAGAAATCAGCAAAGTATGTTTTTCTCTACCATTAATGATCTTGATTTTTCTGACTTTTCTAATTCATTATTTGTTATTTGTGATTTCCTCATTTTTCTTTTCTATATTCTATTAGTGACATTTAATTTTTCCATATTATACAAAAAATATCTCATGTGATTTTTCTTCTCTTCATAGATAGTATACTTCTTCCTTTTAATTATATTTTAATTTAAAACTATTATAAATTTAAATGTATGTTGATAATATTCTTTCCTTCCACCAGTCCTCACAGATCCTCTCCCCATTGCTACACACTCAAATAATAAGTTTTATCTCAAAAGCAAACAAAAACACAATAGAAAATACAGTCCCACAAACCAAGGTAACAAAATAATACCATACCCAAAGGAGAAAAAAAAAAACAAATACCAAAAATTTTAACCAATTTGAGACAAAATAAACATACATACACACACAGAGATACACAAACCAAACAACCTGTGAAATTCCATCATATTTTTTTTTAATTACTCCTGAAAATGAGGCATGTCCTGGAGTGGTCGATATCCCCAGTATCACACACTTGAAGAAAACTGACTTTCTCTTTTCAAGCAGGTATAAATGAAATATCAGTTGTTAATTTTTTTCCCAAGTGACTAGGTTTTCATTCATTCATTTATTCATTCATTTTTATTATAAAATGAAGAGAAGAAAATCAAAACAGAAACTATTACATCATTAAAGGCATGACATACCAACTTTAGAAAAAGATTACACAAAAAGGCAGAAAAATCAGAAACCCTTCTCTTGCACACTCGGGAACCCCCACAAAAGCTAATCTGGAATACATAATATAAGGAGGAATTTTCTAGTACACACTCATGCAGACCCTGTGCATACTGCTTCAGTCATGTGACTTCATATGTGCTTCGGTTGTGTTAAATTAGAAGGGATTTTTTTTTTTTTTTGGTGTCCTCCACTTCCTTTGGTTCTTATCCTCCTTCTGCTTCCTCGGTAGAGTTGCCAGATCACTTAAGGGAGGGAGAGATTTGATGAACATGTCTCATTTAGGACTAAGTGTGCCAGTATCTCTCACTCTCAAAAAGGCTGCCTGTGATTCTCTGTATTTGTTCTCTTCTACTGCAGTAGGAAGCTTCTTTAAAGAGGTATGAATAAAGGCACAGATTTATAACTATAGCAGAATGTAGGGTTAAGCCAGCCCCTTCAGGAGGGGGGTTTGCCTCGGGCGAATGCATACCAATAAATGAGCACGTGGGAGGCGGCTCCACCCTTTTTTCCTTTCCTACCTCCTGGGCAACGTGGGAACCTAGGTTCTGTAAGTTTATCGTTAAAGTGGTAAATATTCTTTAATATCTGCATTGCATTTATTTACTCCGATACAGCAGAAAACATTAGACGTCATTTTTCACTACTTTTTTTTTTCTGTTTTTAGACCAATATTATTTTGTTTTACCCTGGATCGATTGTATTGATAATGTTTTCCTCATCCAGAATTGTGCTACCCCATTGATTGTCTGTGATGATATAATCAGATAACAAGAGTTTAAAACTGGTGACTGTGTGAGGTATGATAGGGCAGATTAAGGAATATCTCTGACTGACTGGGTTACTCTTCTGTATCTCAGAGGAACAGGATGTAAAGGTATATTCTTTTAGTAATTTATTTATTTATTGGTTTTTCAAGACAGGGTTTCTCTGTAGCTTTGGAGCCTGTCCTAGAACTAGTTCTTGTAAACGAGGCTGGCCTCGAACTCAAAAAGATCCGCCTTCCTCTGCCTCCCGAGTTCTGGGATTAAAGGTGTGCGCGCCACCACTGCCCAGCCATGAAAGTGTATTTAAAGAGCACTTTGCATATATAAGATCTGACTTTACCAAGGTTTTTATCACACTGACTTAGTCATTGTATGTCACAGAGCTGAAAGAAAAAAGTCTGGTTCTGTGTCTACTACTTACTTTAATAAAATACCTGAACTAAGTAATTTAAGGAAGAAATTTACATTGACTCATAATTTGAAGGCATAGAGATCATTATGGTGAGAAGCTGTGGCAATAAGAGGCACAATGATGTTGGAACATGTGGATTCAATTCCTCACCTCCTGACTCCTGCATGGAGTAGTAGACTGAGATGAGACAAAGAGGAATGATGGTCTATATACTATGTTGCCACAAATAACTATTTCCTCCAATAAGGCTTGCTTCGCATAGCGTATACAAGCTATCAAAAAAAGTCACCAATCACCAACAAATCCTACTGGGAATAATTGACCTGAAGGTGATCCTATTGGGAATATTTGGCCTCAAAATAAACACATTGTGTTAGAAGATAAGTTCGGAATATAAATCGTGTGATCCTAATAGTGTTATTTTCCAGTGTTCTCTAATGTGATTAGTTTTTGATACATAAAGTACATTCAAGAAATGGAGATATCCCTTAAAGTTGTCAGAGTCATTAATAAAAAAAGGTTGTACATTGAATTTCCGTAGACAAGTTTTTGTCTCAAAAAGAAATGAAAATAAATGTACTAGCACCCTAGGTAGAAATCTAAGGCAGAAAATGGATCTGCAACGGTGGGGATAGCAGGGTTGGGTGACTAAGAATACTTAAATACAGTATGGATTTTAGTTTAACACAAATAACCAGGAATGACCTAACAATTGATGAGATATAAGCTGTTAGAAATGTCAGAAACACAACATAAAATATAATGGCAAGGAAAATGCAACTTCTTATGCTAATTTTCAACTTTTCTGAAAAATGTTTGGAGAAAGAACTAAGATATGCTGACTTAATTCAGTACCAAATACCTTAAAATATCCATTTACCTTTTTAATGTACAGACACGTAAATGATGTTTAGAAAACAGAAAATATTATGTAAGGAGAAAGGGTACACATGTCTAGTAAAGGCCTAAATGTGATCAAAATGCATTATATACATGCATTAAAATTATATAATACCACCAATTTTTTATAAAATTAGTATAAACTGAAAAGATGCATATGATGATTATAATTTGTGTGAAAAATACTTTAAATTTATGTAAGACATACAATCTATTATGTAAAGATTAACTCCATTGAATGCCAGACACAGAACTTTCATCTTTCTGAACATTAAATTTTGTGTGGAAAAATTATGGAATTAATTGCTTTCCCCTAAGGTTCTTGAAAAAGATAGCAATACAGTAGCTATTAAAAGATTTTTAGATGATTATAATGTGCTGTACAATTTGTATATATAATTTCTCCCTTCAGATTCTTATCAATGATGTATTATACTTACTATTTATTAGTATCATGAATATTACTAAGTGCTTATTCTCATTATGAACAAACAAAAAGAAATTAATACTTGCTTAATGTAAAAAGTTCAATTATCAAATAATCTATAATGTATTATATTAATAACGAAGCTTCATTATGAAAGCAGAGGGCTGTATTTTCTTTGCATTCTGTTTTCTGTCATTTGTCTTCTAAGCAATAAGTAAAAGCAGTTTCCTCGGATGTATTTCTTTCTGCCTGCCTTCCACTCTACAGGGTCTGCTTGCTTT
Organism: Microtus oregoni; assembly: GCF_018167655.1. Taxonomy (NCBI): domain Eukaryota; kingdom Metazoa; phylum Chordata; class Mammalia; order Rodentia; family Cricetidae; genus Microtus; species Microtus oregoni. The sequence continues at coordinate 26,204,372 of NW_024543060.1, forward strand.
TTGCCTTTGCTTACTTAGCTTCTAAAAACAATGCCATCTGCATATCTCCCTATTTCCTAGTGTGAATTCTTCTTTGGGAGCACGAGGAGAATGCTGCTGTTGTGTTGGGACCAGAAAGAATACAAAGGACATATCTCTTCACATCACAGAATGAAAATTGAAAAAACAGTAAAAATTAATATACGGTAATATTATCACCGCCTCCAAACATGCCCACATTCTTGCAGATATTTTTTTATGGGCTTTATGGTCTAGACAAATATAGCATTATACTTTGTTTAGAATTTCATATAAGAAATTAAAGTTTCATAATTCTGTTTTATATTTTGCTCTTTAAGGTTTCATAATTTTCTATGTGCATACAATTTAAATATACCAACATTTTTATATCTCTTATTAAATAGTGTTATGCACATATATATTATATCTAGTATTTTATAACCAGAAGTATAATTAGATAATATTCTGGTTTGTGTTTGGGGAATGAAACTGCATTGAATATTTTAGCCAGTCTATTTGTCTGATTTTCACTATATTTTATTTTTAATTACCAAATTGATGAAATGGTAAAGCTGACAGTTTGTGGAAATGGTGCTTCTTGCATTCTCATTAACCTCTAGAATGATTTCAATGGTGTTCTTTTCTCTTCTTTATTCATTGTCAGTGTTTTTTAACTTAATGACTTAAATGAATGTGCGTTGATAGCTTATGGTTAATTTAGTGTGGATTTCATTTGAAATTCTCGGTGATTCTGATGATGTATTTTCTTACTAGGTTTTTGTTTGTTGTTTGACTTTTCATCAGGCCATTTCAAACTTCCTGCTTAAAAATTATAATATTAGGAAAATTGTTAATATTATACATCAAAACCATCACCCAATATAAGCACTGCAGATATATCTCCAGATACCATTTATCCTTGACTATTAAAGTTTTGAAACTACAAATTTACAATTGTAACAGAGTTATAATTCTAATCTATGTAAAAACTACCTGTAACTACCTACAACTCATGAATTTTTTATCACTTTTCTGCATATCTTACACCCATTGTTCTAACATTTGCATATGTTCTATTTCAATTTATTTTCTGATATGTTACGAAAGAATATGCATCAACTGTGTGTGTCTGTGTATGTGTGTGTTTGTGGGTTTGCCTGCCGCTGTCCCTATAGAACCGTTTGGTTTGTAAGAGCACCTCCTTTAAAGTTTTTCTTTTTTTTTTTCTTTACCCAGGTTTGCCAGTTTCATTGAGATTCCATTGACTCTGAAAACACTGTTCTCAGAAATCCTTTCTAAGTTCTTTTCATGAATACTAATCATATAGTACTTTCTCAAAGTTTATAGTTTTTTAAACCATAGTTAATTATATTAATATTATTTCAATATCGTGATTTGAATTAAATTGTTGAATTTGTATCCAGCAATGAAAAATAAAAAATAAAAATGGAATGTTTAAGCATCATTCCAGGAACTTTGTTTGGTTTAACTCATATAAATGTCAAAAATGTCATCATATAGCAGTCCCAATTACTATGTAATTATGATAAACTTGTAGAAATTGTGGATATTAGCTCCTCATTTGCTGGAAGAATCCTTTTTCAAATTTTCTGATCTTTGCAATATTTCATTTCATGATCAGCGTAGGATCAGGGCAAATTCATAATCATATTTACCATTTCTATTTGTTTTTCAAAGGAAGTGTGCTTTCATTCTGTACTGTTCATTTAGACTGTGGGAGAAAATAGCTTCTATCATTCTCAAAGGTCTGTTCTTCACATGTTCTGGTGCAGTATAAGGATAAAGACTGCATTGAAAGCTAACTAAAGGGGTCTTGCTGTGGACCATTTGCAATTGTCTGGTCCGGTGTCAGTTAAGTGTTTATCTCTCCTCTTCTTTATTCATCTGGTAACTGAACGAGTGGTGCAGACTCTTTCAGTAAGCTGTACACTTCTGGAGCATCAGAGAACTGCCAGCAGTTTGAATTGCTGCAATTTCCATACTATAGTCTGGCTCAACCATCCACTTCCTCTGCTTTTTAGAGTCTATCTCGCAGCTGCTCTCTGGTGGTTAAACCCTTTCTGTTGTGTTTTAGATCTGTATGTGTCCTATATGGGTACATGTATTGACACTGCATTGCTCTTTTGAGGAACTAAGAAGAACTTAATCCAATTCCATGTTCATAGTTGGCACGACATATGTTATTGTTAAATTGATTTGTTAGTGATCTTTCTAAGAATTTGACTCTGGAAGTAGGTCATCCATCACCATTTCAGATTCAACTATGTTTTTTCCAGTCTTTCAGATCATAGGATAAGCTCCCTGTTGGTTTACCATGTGATAAAGAAGGAAGAGGCAATGTAAGTAAAGTAGCTGTAGTGAGGGAGGGAAGCTGAAAGGTTAAGTATAAAGAGCCCAGATGATACTAGACAATTTATCTAAATTACACATCTGCATCCACTTTTTGTCATTGTGTATGTATTCTGGTAGCAATGAAGCCACCACCAGACGAGACCATGGACCTAGTAACTCAAGAAGTGTGAGGTAAAATAACAAACCAAAAAATGTCATTTCATTGTAGCCTCCATCATTTGCTATTGCAATAAGAAACAAATTAATAAACCTGTCTATGTTCTTTACATGAATACCGTGAATTTGCACTAAAACATTATATAGTATCTCCTTAGAGTTTATAGTGTTTTATAAATCATAATTAATTATATTACTATTACTCTTCTGTTTAACTTAAGGACCTTTTAATATCTTAATGTAGCTCAAATTATTTCATTTGTATCCAGCAAGAAAAAATATGGAGATAGAAGGTTTAAGCATTGGCTTCAGATTACTTTTTTTATATAGATTAAATTGCTGTTTTCCATGCCAATTTGAAAGGAGATCCTTATATAGCAGTGCTTACAGTGGTATCACAATGAAGAAGGCTTTTGCCTGCCCCTGATTTTGATATACTATCAACGGAAGCACAAACCCGGGTTGTTCAAGTGGCTGCTGAACTTGACCATTTTGTAGGTGAATCTAAATATAAAATGACTGGTGTGGCTTCATTATTTTAGCTCACCTGATGATCAAATAGAGGAAATGAAAAACTCACATCATTAACCCTGACCTGACCCCTTAGTTCATAACTTGAGAATGAGACAGTCTTTAGAACAGCACTAAAACACTGAAAGGCTTTTCTATTTCTTTTTGTTGGAAGCAGTGAGACACCAGATCCCGAATTTCTTTTAATCCCCTGATCTGAGTTCCTACAGCTGCTCTGAGCATGAGACCTTCAGGAGTTCCTGATGGCAGGAGAGTGGTTTCTGGTGGGTTTGGCTGGGGTGTGGCTATCTCTATATAATCTGCCCCTGAACACAATAAAGGGGACATTCTTGGGGAATTCAAGGATGATCCATGTCACTGTCTCTCTGTCTATGTGTGTATTTGCATATTTTAACCTCTACCCCCATTGCCCGAAGCTCAACTGAGTGCCAGCTCACAGATAGCAGACGCAGGGTCATGGTGCGTGGCACTTTTTTTTTTTTTTTGGTTTTTCAAGACAGGGATTCTCTCTAGCTTTGTACACCGTCCAGGAAGTAGCTCTTGTAGACCAGGTTGGCCTCGGACTCACAGAGACCCGCATGACTCTATTCCTGAGTGCTGGGATTAAATGTGTGTGCCACCACTGCCTGGTGGTTTATTTATGCTTACATATACAAGTCTGATGTTAATGAAAATAAAGCAAAATATTTAAATATGAGACTCACTAAGATTTAATAAAAATTAAATTGATAAAATTCCAGATATTTACTTGAGTATGGTAGGCTCATGCTGGAAAATAAAGGGATGGATGAAGAGACATTAAATTAGATTGGACAAATGAAACTGAGTATCAAGAATCCATAGGAAATTCTGTGTTGTTTGCTAGTAAAAGGAAAGTCGTCTGGGCTTTACTGTCTCCGTGTGCCTTCCCCAGCTTGACGTTCTGTGATTTTACTATTAGAGTACATAGTGTGAGAAATAATGATCTTCTTAGTCCTGACCACAACCTACTTCCCTTTGCCCAGTAATATAACTACAATCAAATACTGCTATGATTCAAAGTTCAAAGACATACCTGAAGAAAGATTAATTTCAGCATAAAATAATTTTAAAGTTTCGTACATATATATCACTTATTTCGGCCAAAGTATGTAAGATTGGGAACTAAAGTTTTCACAGAAAGGAAGTGTAAGCCAAGTTGAAACACTACATCAGTCAAATTCATTGATGAGACTTTTCTGAGCCCATGTTGTGTTGATTTAGCCGAATACAACAGAACGGGCAGTTTATCAATAGTATAAGTTGATTTTTGTTCAACACTTTATAACTTAAGAGTTATAAAATTAAAAAGATACTTTTAAAGATTGTGTGTTCTAATAAAAAAGATTTGGTGAAGAATATTTTTTTCTTACTATAGGATTTGTTCATTGTTTTCCCCTTTGCTACCTCCTCCCTGCTCTTCCCCAGCCCTCCACCTATCTCATTTACATCCTTCTCTCTCTCTTAAGAAACCAAAAAGAAAAATGGTAGTAAAATAATCAAACTTAGAGAAAAAGAAAACAGAAAGCACAAGCAACACACACATAAAGTACACACACACAAATACACACATAAAGCTAAAACCCACTAAAAAAGAAAACCTTAGTCAAAAACTGTAATATGTAATCAAAAGATCAGTAAGATTTAAAAATATTTAAAAGAAAGTTCAAACAAAGCACATGAGATAAATGCTCAGTAAAAATACCATTGACTTTGTTTTGTGTTAGCCACTACTGCTTGCCATGATACCTAACCTAGTATGGTTTAAGTACCCAGTTAAACGACTTTGGGGAAATCTATATTTTCTTTGACTGAGATTGTCAATTAAAGGTTACCTTCTTGGTTAGATTTGAAAGCCCTTACCTACTTCCCCCTTTCTGAGTTGAGACTTCATCTGTTTAGGCCCTGTTCATGGTGCCACCCTCTCTGAGAAATCATATGTGTGTGAATCCTGTCTATTGTACTTTGGAACTATCTTGATGTGGGAGTGATTTCTTATTAATAAAGAAACTGCCTAGACCCATTTGATAGGCCAACCCTTAGGTAGGCGGAGTAAACAGAACGGAATGCTGGGAGAAAGAAGCTGAGTCAGGGAGTCGCCATGATTCTCCCACTCCAGACAGACGCAGGTTAAGATCATTCCTGGTAAGCCAGCTCGTGGGCTACACAGATTAATAGAAATGGGTTAGATCAATACGTAAAAGCTAGCCAATAAGAAACTGAAACTAATGGGTCAGGCAATGTTTAAAAGAATACAGTTTCCATGTAATTATTTTGGGTAAAGCTAGCCGGGTGGCGGGACACAGCCCGCCACTCTGTACTTCAACACTATCTATCTCCTCTAGGTGTTACAGTTTTTATGCCTCTATACACACAGTTCATTTCTGAGAAAAGTAATTCTAATTTGCCCAGAGTGGCCTTAAACTTGCTATGGAGACAGAACATCACATGCTCTTTCTGTGTAAGTTTCATATGACAAGTTCCTGTGGAAAAAAAATCAAGGTTAAAACATATTCTACTAAAGTATGTTTATCTGATTTGATCTTATGGGGCTCTACTTATAAAATGTGAATGTATAAGTATTATGGCTACTGAAATATTACTATGTTCCAATGCCCAAAGTATAGAGAGGTAAAGAATAAAAAAAATAAATTTTAGATAGCTCATTTATAGAATAAAAGTAATTAGTATAATCCTACAAACATAATAAATATATTTTGATTGATACTTTGTTATAATCTGGAAATAAGGGAGAAATAAATGATCATTTGGACCAGAATGATATACTAATTTTATTGTTTATAGTTACCTACCGGGAGTCTTTAGCAGTTCTCATTAGGATGAGAATAATCAGAAATGCATCAGGGAAACTGCCAAAGTACTGACTAAGGAGATGAAATGGAAATAACTACAGCAATTAAAGAAACTAAACAAATAAGATGGGTACAAGAAATACTATTATGGTTACACTCAAAATGCTATTATGTGACTTCTTTCAGAATAAAATCATTCAAGTCTGTGACTTATCCAGAAAAGTTGAGAGCCAAAAAAAATGTTTAAGGTTGGAAAGGGAATACTTGGGATGACATTGAGACTTGAAAATAAACTTATAGAATGGTTTAACTTATTAAAACAAATTGGAATGTTCAAAACACCAAGCCTGACATCACAAAGAATTAACGGGAGTCTTCAAGTTTCTCATATCTCTTTTCAGAACTGTTTTACTCTTTAAGTCTCTTTTTATCTTTCTATGGATTTTGGGGGTTGACTTCCCACTGTCAGGCTCATGGATAAGTTCCTCTATCTGCTGAGCCGCCCCACCTGTCAAGTGTTTCATAATATACAGGGACCTGTTAAAGTGGCAGATCTCCTAATTAAAAGAACATATATTTATGATGACTTTATATGGAGTTTACTAACATGTCCTTTCCATGTATTTGTGCCACCACTGTAACTTTAGGGTTATCCTGACATCCTAATCATTGTTGTGATTCAAGGGCAATAAAAAATTATTACTTGTTTTCTGATTTCTAAGACTAATAAATTAGGCCTTATAATTGTATCATCTCAAGACCTGGGATTTTTTAAAGAATTTAATCTATTTTTTATTAGCATTGTCATTAGCAATTTAATTTGTCATCATTTCCATACAAAGGCAATCCTGATATGTTTAAATTCACTTTGAGACAAGTGGTTGAATTGTGTTTTCCTGATATCAAACATGCAGTTTTCATCTCCAACATCTCTCTGGCTGAATTTGGAGACAGGGTCTTAAAAAAAAGTTTAGGGGAATACGCTATTTTGTATCACATTTGAAAACATATCATTGTTCTGATATTCTTTTTAAGGTGCTGGCATATACAATGAAAAGACCACATGACAATGGCAGGAAGACACAGTTTATCTCTAAGAAATCAATAAAAGCCTTTAGAAAAAAACACACTGCTATCATTTTGGCTTTTTAAAATAATTATTTACTTATTTATAATTAAAACAGAAAACAAACTATCTTTTCATTATACATAACAATCCAAGTTCCCACTTCCTCCCCTTCTCCCATCACCTCCACATACCCTCTGACCCCACCCCTATCCAATTCTCAGGTAGGGTAAGGTACATTGCTGTGAAGGGTCCAAGGCCCTCCCTACTATATCTGAACTGAGCTGTCAGGAACCAAAGGCCCCAACATAGAAAACTATTTTCCCTAACTGGACTGGCATGGAGGCATGAGAAATAACCAGACACAGCTTACACCATCATCAAGGAAGGGCATCTCCGGCTTCTCCCCATCCTGATTTAGGTATTCCTATCTTCTCACTTGTCTTGCTTTCCTCGGAGTAATAAAATAACTATCAAAAAATGGCAGCTTTATGTGTAATATCTTAATTAACTGCCAAACTATTTTCAGGAATGGATGCACCACTTTGTGTTCCTATGAGTAATATTTCACATTCACTTTTTGACCCTTAACATCTGTTGTTCAGTGTTCTTTAATTATAGTCAAACAGATGTGAAGCCATATATTTGTGGATTCTATTTGCATTGTCCCTGATGTGCAATACGTTTGAGCAGATTTCTCTCTATTAGTTGGTGATTTGATAATATGTTTTCAAGAATTGATCCCGCATAGGCAGGTGATTAAGTTCACCTCTAATTTTTGCATTTATGAGAGTCTAGAAGGAGGAAGGTGAATATGTGTCCATCTTGAACTTCTTATTCTCTTTCAAACAAGAAGAAGGATGCTTAAAAGAAATTCCACAGTAGCTCAGAATTGAATATAATAGAGGGTTATTTATTTAAGGGTAGCCTCACAGATCACAATCTCCTGATGGAATGGGGAAGAGCAACCTAATACAGCAGCCAGAAAAGAGACCTGACACGTACTTTACATAGGCATATATAGTATAAGAGACCACGCCCAAGTGGTCTGGTAACTTAAAAGGCTACTGGCAGTAGAAATTCCTACAGCATAACAAGATATATTTGAAAACTTATTTTAATATTTTAAAGTGTCATTTTTACACAAGAACCATTAGATAACTAAATTTATGGAAAATTGTTTTCTTAAAATTATTTTTATTAGGCAGCAATGAAAGGATATATATATATATATATATATTCTTAATAAAAGAGGAACTGTCCACTAAAAAACGTCTCAAGACAAATATATTTATCACTTTTATACATACAAAATGTGGAAATAATACAAAGTATTGAATAGATTCTTTTTATCTACTAATATAAAACTGATGCTTCATGTCATTAGAAGATATACAAGCCATTAGACAAACATTCATTGTTTATAAAACTAAAGAGTTCAGAATGGGGAGTGTCTGTCTGGTGAATCACTGGAGGGAATACTGACAAGTTACACAATAGCTGTTTTCTTCAGTGCAGAAGTGGCACACAAGCTTTAAATCTAGAAAAGCTACACAGACACTGAGTATGAGAAATGAAATTTTCTAACTTCCTAACTTTGAAAACACAATTTCTTAATGTAGTTCCTAGAGAGTATGGTCTCTCACTGTTTTGCATGTATTTGTATGCCAGACAATTTATAAATCCCAATTACTTGGAAGTTTTTATATATATTTTTTTTTGATTTAGAGCCACTTGAATGTTTTAGTGTTTCAGGTTCACAATTTCCAAGTCAAGGGTAAAAATAATCACACAGTGAGTGATATTTAATGGGTAATAAAACCACCATTTGAACAGAGAGTTAATAGTATAACCTTTAAGTCAGGTGTTCTTACGTATAATATATAGCCTTAGGAGAAATGGCTTATAATTAATTGTGTAATTTTACATTTTGTCTTTTTGTCTCTCTGTTCCAGTTTCAGAGATGGCTCTTTAAACTACAGAGTTGTCTGAATAGTTATAGTTATATTAAGGCTATCTAACCACCACAAACTTCCCAAACCTAAGCTTATTCCCATGCAATTCTTTTCTAAATGCTGTCTTTCTCTTCCTCTAAAACTCTCAAGAACAATTTAATTGTCCCATCACACCATCATACATCATTACTTGAGAATATAAAGTTAAAGATCAGGTTTGAACATATCATGAGTCATTTTATTGCTTCCTAATTAATTTAGAAAAGATCTAACGCTGTCACGAAATAGCAAATTTTATAGAATACAAGCCTTCAAATTACCTCTCATTACGTTTGCTTGAATTTACAAAAGAATAAACTAAAAATCTGCTTTGGAAAAATGCCCCATTATATAGACAATAATTCTATTTGATTATAATAAGTAGTCCTTAGAAGGTAATAATTTGTTATGCGTTTTAACCCTATGTAGTCATTCTTTTAATCCATTTGGATGTGTCATTTTTTGTAATATTTCTCCAATTTAATTACATTCTTTGTTTTTTTCTAATTATAATTATTTTGTTTTGATTTAGTAACAATTCCAGTGAATTAAGATATTCCTAATACAGGAAGAAAACAAAACTTTCTAAGACAAAAGAAGACAGAAAGGAATGCATGACTAGTGTAACAGAAGATACTTCAAAGGTGCCAATAACTGAGCCACAGTATTTAATTATTACTCTGCCTATAGAAAAACATGAACTACATCATAGCATTAAAGAAATGAATGAGGACTAACTCACAACATAAATAGAAAATGCCACAACTTTTAATAATGACTTTGCATGGAAATGGTCTTTATTTTAGAACTGAAGGACATAGATTTCTGATATAATTTCATGTTATTTTATTATTTTTCGTTTAATGCCCATCTCTTTGTTGTATAAAAGAAACAAATGTCACTGTCAAAGTTAAATAAAACCTCTGGGTGAAAGAATCATTAATGTTATTTAGAGGAAATATAACTAAAGTTGTAGTAGGCATATCTATATTGAGGGACAGATATATTTGTGCCATCTTGGTTACTTACATGTTCATTGATATCTATTTATTCTTTGAAATTACTTGAGAAAATTTTCCTGTTATAACCTTTTTTAGTGTGATTGCAATTATTCTGTTAAAATGATAAAAAGATATTTCAAAATAATAATAATAATAATTTTTAATAAAAAATAGTGATTAGTTAATTTAAATATAAATTTTGTAATGATGATGTTGTTTAATATTCCTTAATGCATAGTCTTTTTCCCATTTTTCTCTATCTCTGTGTCTCTCTCTCACACACATATATATATAATTGTATGCATGTGTGTATATATATTTATATATTCCATGATTTATAAATAAAGGAGCTATGAATTTGAAGAAAGCTAGGAGGAATATAAGCTTGGCTATGGGTAGGAGAATAGTTATAAAGGAATGATATTTTAACCAATTAATATTTGGTAAATATATAATATATTTATATCAAAACAGTTAAAATATAAATATTTGTTAATTTTATATAGAATTTATGTCACTGAATTAAGCCATTAATGTCACTGTGAAAAATTGCATTGGTATAATGGTTCATTTGAGAATTTTATTTAAAACCCGAAAAATTCTCTAATTCTTTTATGATTTGTTTATTCATAGCACCATCTTAGTAATGTATGAACACTAATGTAAGATGTAGTTTAATTCAGTATCCTCCATCCCTTCCCTCCTGATGCCCACAAATTTTCTGCTTCCTTCTTTATATGGTTCCCAGAGACATGAGGGTAAAGAGTTTATCAATGGAGATATATCATCTAGGGATAAATGTTCCAAGTTCTCTATTTCTCCACTCAAGGCTATCTGATGATTCTTGTACAAGACTATGATCCATAAGTTATGGCAGAAAGTCATTAGGAGTCATTTCATTGGCATGTTCTTTAAAGAGAACAGAAGTAGTGTGACTTTACCTAGGTATCTTTACCCAATCTAAGGATTTTGACCATCTAGGTAGTGTCTGTAGTACGTTCCAGTTCATGGAGTGGGACTTAAATTCAGTAATATCCATTAGGCCCACAATCTTTGTGTCATGAATGTACCAGCAGGTCCTAAAGACAAGTATTCAAGGTATTGTAGATCTTATGGCCTGAAGCTTCCTTCAGTAGGAATTATATATTTTTTTAAAACTATTATTTTTAATTTAGTGTGAAACATTTATAAGGTAGTATATTTAAGGCCTTTAAAGTGCATAGACAGTGACAGACAAACAGAAACCTCATACAGTTTGATTTAGCCAAGCTTTAATTAAAAAAAAATCAGCTCTAATGAGATGAAATAAATTATAGCACAGATACATGAATTCAAATGGCTGGTGTTGCCATCATGCAGGAGCAGCAAGGGACAGAGCCACAGCTTTGTCATATAAATGAAAAGCTGAAGTTTAAAGTGTCAGAATTCTTTATGTAAACCCTAGCAATCTGATTAAAAATTGAAACCAATATGTACTTTTTCTGGTTTGAAAATTTTATAATTGCTCAGAAAATGGGCTTCAGAAAATTTATGATCAATTTTCGAGTGGGAAAAATATAGTAGCCAACTTGGAGTAAATATTTATCAGTTCTTTATTAATGCAGAAAGGAAATTAAAACAATTTATATTTAAATAAGTCTATAAGCCAGTCACTGAGTACTGTGGGGAACCATTTGAAACCCAGCTAACCTTTCAAAAATGTTTGAATGCCTTTGCTTTTGTAAAATAAAATACTGTAAATAAATTATGTATGTTAAATACGATAAAAATCAGTTTGACGTTTTTGCGTGGAAAGAAAGGAAAACTATGAAGTTTTCAAAGTATTTACCAGTGCTTCTTCACCAGCATTTGCTGAGATCATATTCCATCTAGAAATATATTTAGCCAGTGATCAAACTTTCCTCGTCCTTAATAGTTCTATTTATCTATTTCCCTTCTGAGGTGCATTATGGCCACAGCAGTTCCATCTTGGGTACTGCTACTTCTCCGTGTACCTTAATTTCACACAGATAGATTTTTCCTATTCTAAGGTCCATATCTCATCAAAAAGAAAGTTGGGAGGATCTCATAATAATTGGCTTACATAATTGTGAAGTATTTTTTCAGCTGTATATTATGAAGAACTATTACATGCAAGAACAATCATTTAATATACTCCTGCTACTTTTTTATCTTTAATTGGACATGGATTATAAGACAACAATTGTTGATTCTTAAGCTTTCTGATTAACTTGGATACGTCTTTGTATGTGTTTCTTCAGCTTCAAGTATTCAGAGTTTCTTTTGCTTTCAGCAACCAGATCAGATTTGAGTGGTCTATTTCAAAAGATTTCTGTATAATTGTTTCCCGGCTTTTCTTTGTTTGGAGTGAGGAACAAGTAGATGTTCTCTGTGAATAGCTTCCTGTGACAATCTGCTGGCACAAATCAACTCGACAACGTTGACAATTTCAACTAAGAAAAACCAGGTAGAAATTTTCACATAAGCAGAGTTTAAGTATATGGGTATATTTTATATGGAAATTAGCAATTTACTTTTCAGGTAAAATCAATTCCTTTAACTTAGTATTTCCAGAAAGACTATAAAATTATTATAAATTTTACCTGAGGAAGAACATTATTTTATAACAACATGGCTTACATTATCTACATGCTTTTGTATATATTGGCTTATAATTCACTTTCACTACTTTTTAAAAGGAATAAAAGAAGCAAATTAAAGAATATTAACATAGCTCTGAGTGTGGTTCATGTTCTAAGTTGAATAATGTCTATACTATCATAAATAATTTAAATTCTATTCAATATACATAACAATTATTTTAATCGATAGAATCAGTTGGGCCAAAGTAAAAAGTAAACATGGAACACTCACATACATATCGATGCATTAAAATTTTACACTGCTCTTGAGAAACATGGTGAGTTTTGGGACTCCAATATTTAAATCTAAATTTCCTTTCCAAAGAGCAGATTAAAGTATTTTAAAGGAAATCATTCATGCATGAAAGTGAAAAATGCCTGGATTATAATAATAATCATGGAATACTGAATTAATTTTGGGAAAAAGCATTGAATATCGAAAGGATGTATATGTTATTAAATTAAAATAATCTACAGAGAATACTATTAATATTTTAGCATTCATTTTATAGATTTTTCCTAGTTAAGAGTTTCATTTCTGTTTTTGATAGTATTTAAACTGGCTCCTCTTCCAAAATTCAACATCATTTCATACACACCAATGATTTTGTGCTTTTCAAATAAAATATGTTTTGAAGTAACAAACAGAGGGTTTACAAGGGTCTGAGTCATGTATGTCATGGATTTCAGTTTAAGGATTTTAGGGACTCCTGAGTGTGGTAAAGAGTGGAACCCTAACTCTTGTGAAAAAGAACCCTCTTTTGTCTTCTGTTCATTTGCTTTATTAAAATTTGTCATATTATATTGTATTTTCTTAGAGTTTGTTATCTCTTAGAGGCTTGTTTGCTAAGAAGGGACAGAAGGAGAGCGGATACGGATAGAAGAAAAACTCTAATCAGGGTATAGTGCATGAGAAAAGAATATATTTTCAGAAAAGTGGAGTCATTTAAGACCGAATTGTACAGTCTAAACTTTCTTGGATGTGTGGTTTTCTACTATGACAGGCTACACACTCGTAGAAAACTGGCTCTTCTTCACAGAGAAGCTAGCATTTTTTCATAGCTATATTACTTTAGGTAGGATGTTGTGCCCAGACCCCATCTTCATGCTGGGATTTTGTCTGGCTTGTGATTACAGTCTTGAGCATACAGTAACTCACAACTCTGTGAGTTCATGGGCAACTGTGTGTTGTACCGTGCTCAAAAGATTATATATCATAACATATTACACTCATATAATCTTTCCATTCTTCTTTCACAATGACCTCTGAGACTTGGAAGGGGGTTACCCTATACATGTTCCACTTAGGTCTCCAGATATAACGTTCTCTTAACCTCTGAATCTGGCTTTCTGTAAGTAAAACATCATAGTTCTTATACTTATTTACTATGTCCTGAGCAAGTGAAGATACATTTAGACAAATGAGAATTGGAAAGAAAGGGATTTATTTGTTCTTGGCTCGGAGCTTATTAACGACAGAAACCTACTAAGATTTCCATGGGATATGGTGAATCATAAAGCAACTGATAAATTCTGGATTTGGTTTGGGAAATTCTTTTCCTTTTGTCTTTGTTTTCTTTCTACTTCATTTTTTTTCATTTTTTTTTTATTGAGGAAAAAAAATTTCAGCCTCCTCCCAGCCTCCCACTCCTCCCCCCTCCTCCCACTCCTCTCCCCGTCCCCCCACTCCTCTCCCCCTTCCCCCACTCCTCCCCCCCTCCCTCTCAAGTCTGAAGAGCAGTCAGGGTTCCCTGCCCTGTAATTTTGCATGTGCTCTCTGAGTGTGAAGATTAGAGTTATGAGGCACAATACGAAATCATCTTCTATTTTCATTTTTTTAGTAAATAATGAGCAATGTTTCTAGAAAAAATCATAGACTTTTCATTACCTTTACTACTTTTCAAATTTCCAATGCAAATTCATGATACAAAATCATTTTAACAGCCCCCATTATTTAGATACTTAAAAGCATTTGTGTTTCAGGTAAATGGAACTTCTTAATATTTATTGTTAGTTCTTCTTAAAATGCGCCTCTGTGCTCCCCACTCATAATAGCTCAGAAGTTATAGAAAAGCATATTTTCAAACAAGAAAACTCGAACAATCAAGTGTGCCTTTGGGATGCTTGAGGCACATGTCAGTTAGACTGACGTGAAAGAAATAATGACCTTCTGGGACCTTGACATTAATCGTACAATCTGAATGAAACAAACTTCTTTGAAAAGGCCCGTATTTGTCCAATATTAAAAAGTAACCTTCTTGTGAGGCTGTTAAAGCCCAGATCTCCAGTGACTTGGCCTCTTCACTCCTGTACGAGAAAAAGTGCAAAATGGTAATAGAGAAAATGCTAACTTTGTTGTTCAAAAAAAAAAAAACTTTGAAGTTTGAAAAACACTTTTTCTTTATCCTCCAAGGAGTTTTAAAAATTAGAAAGAAGTTAGCTAATACATTCTCTAACTTGTGAATGTAAGGAGACTGTGAAAAAGCACAAACATAATGTATTAAAAATGCTACATTGGGGGCAGATGTGATGGCTCACTGAGTAACACTCTTTGTTCTTCCCAAGGACACAAATTCAGTTCTTAGCACCCATATCAGGTCATTCACGAGCATCTGTAATTCAAGCTTCAGGAGTTTCAAGCATCTTGTTTCTCCACGTTAAATCATAATATTCCTTTTATCTGAAACATTTTACTAACGATGACTTTAAAATATAGTCTGTCATTCAAGGACTAAGAACTCCTTGATGTGATTCTATAACAAAACAATATTTCCATCTCTTAGAAGTTTATCTATAATTTCTATATAACAGTTCTGAACTTAATATGCTGTTATTTATAAAGTTTATTTCTCTTAGGACAAAAAAAATGACATCTTGAAATTTGTATGCAAAAGAATGGAACTAGAAAAAAAAATACAAAACATTCTGAGTGTGGTAATCCAGACCCAGAAAGACAAACATGGTGTCTACTCACTCATAACTGGAAATTAGAGGTAAAGAAAGGAAATTTTATTTATTTATTTATTTTATAAGTTAATGGTCTTAAACATTTTTGTGCAATGATGCACATCTGACCAATGGATAAAGGAAGGAATATTAATAAGAGGAAATGTATCTAAGACCTCAAGGATTTATTAAAATGTGAAACTACCATTTGCACTTATTGTATATAAGGGACTTTAATACTAATGTGAAATTTGCCTGTTAGTCATCTCAAAAGATAATAAAGATTAATTAATGTACTTTTAGTTTTTAAAAGTAAACAAGATTTGAATTATAACAAAATCAATTACATATTGATAAGTGCTTTGTAATATATTTTCTCTTTTTTAAAAATTTTATTTCTGAATCCCATAAGTAAGACTAACATATTTTGTATACTCACCAGATAATTTTAAATAATATCTAAAAATATTTTTCTCTCATAGGTTAATAGAACTTTCATGGGTGGTGAGATACCAACCCATGTCTGAAGAACAAGATCAAAACTCAAAAACACTGAAAAGGATATCACATGGAATAACATACACCTGTATTTCAGAGTTCTGCAGGAAAACAGGCAGTGTTGATTCAGTGGAGAGTAAGAGAACCCTATCTCAAGTATTGTAATAGGAGCGGCGAGGCTGCGTTTCTTTATTGCTTAACCAATGATATCAAAAGATTGATATATGACACTCCCACATCACTCAAGTAAGGTATAACATGAGGACAGACTCCACATAGCATATATGACCCATTCACACATCTATTCACACAAGTAATTAAATATAGACCTATGATATATGCGCACAAGTAACATGTATACATATATACATGCTTTCCCTCCTTTTCTACTATTGAATATACAATAATTTATTCTTCAACAATAAAAATTGTATCTCGATTTTAAAAGTTACATAAAAGATAGTCTGCTATCTCTGAACTTCCTAATAACTTCTTTTTCTGCAGTATTCATCTGATAATAGAATACATTATGTAATTCTACTAGATCTTTATTATGTAGATTATTCTCAATATATGTTCTATCATTTAAGAATATGGATTTTGATCCTACTGCATGTACTGGCTTTGTGGGAGCCTAGCCTATTTGGATGTTCACCTTCCTAGACCTGGATGGAGGGGGGAGGACCTTGGACTTCCCACAGGGCAGGGAACCCTGACTGCTCTTAGGACTGGAGAGGGAGGGGGAGGGGAGGGAAGGATGGGGAGTGCGAGGAGGTGAGGGAAAGGGGAGGTGGGCAGGAGGTGGAAATTTTTAATTTAAAAAAATAAATAAATAAAAATAAAAACCACCATGACCAAGGCAAAAAAAATATATGGATTCACTTACATTTCCCTGGTGGCTAATGATGTTGAACATTTCCTTAATTGTCTTAAGACCATTTTAGATTCTTTAAAATTCTCTGTTTAAATCTATACCCATTTTAAAAATTGGATTACTTTATATTTTGCCATCTAGGTTTTTTTATTTCTTTATATATTTTGGATATCAGTCCTCTGTCTGACGTTAGGTGGGTGAAGATATTTTCCCATTCTGTAGGCTGCCATTTTGTTATTGACTATGTCCTTTGCTTTACACAAGCTTCTCAGTTTCAGGAGGTCCCATTTATTTATTGTTGCTCTTTGACTGTCTGTGCTACTAGTGTTATATTTAGGAAGTTGTGCCCATGGATTGAATACTATTTCCCACTTTCTCTTCTATCACGTTCAGTGTGACTGGATTTATATTGAGGTCTTTAATACATTTGGACGTGAGTTATATGGATGGTGATAGATAAAGATCTATTTTCATTCTTCTACAGGTTGACTTCCAGTTATGCCAGCACCATTTGTTGCAAATGCTTTCTTTTTTTCATTGTATACTTTTAGCTTCTTTGTCAAAAATCAGGTGTTCATAGGTATGTGGATAAATATCTGGGTGTTCCATTCATTTTAAGTTTCCCCCTGTCTGATTTTACGCCAATACCAAGGTGTTTTAATTACCATAGCTCTATAATAGAGCATGAAGTCCTACGAACAATGCTCATTTTGTATTCTCTTTGCACCATATTTTTCAATTTCTTGTACATTGCATTATCAATATACATATGCTTTTTATTCATGTGTGCACACATTCCTTTAAATGCATGTGTACAATTTGCAGGTGATAGCTTGCTGGAGTCAGTTGATGCTCTTCTTTTACCACGGTGGTCTCTGGCAATTCAGTTGCTGAATTATGGTAGTAGGTGCCTTTACTATCTGAGTAATATCAGTTCTCCAACAAATATATGCTGTGTTTGCTTCATGAAAATGATCCTTTATTATTTAAAGAGATCTAGTTTCTTTCATAAAATTTATTATTTAGAATTTATAAAATCAAATGCTTTTGCCCTCACATTTCTATTAAAACATATCTTAAAATTTTACATGTTTATGTCATGCCAATAGTTTAAAGTGTATTTTGATAGATGGTTCTCCGAAGGTTCCAAATCACTAGTTATTTTTAACTACATAAATATAATTAATTGACTCTATGCTTTGGACATTTTAATATACTCCAATAAGCCTATAATATATTTTCTTATAGATCTCTAAACAGTATTAAACGCATTTGAATTTTAAGTCCCCATTAAAATATGTTTTTACCATAGAGGATAAGTCCCCCTCATAGTCTCTGAAATCCCTTCCTAAGTCCTTGTTCCTGATTTCCTCAGAAAGGCCTTCTCTGTTTTTTCAGCTTAATTTTATTCAGCAAAAGTATCTACTAAGTTTTGATTTACTAACATACATATTTAATGATGTTTACATTATATTTAATATAGTTTGACATAGATTTTTAACAAATGAGGTCTTCAAATTATATAGATCCTGTGTCCTATTAATGTTGTGAATTATCGTTATTTGGCATAACAATTATTTGTAATAAATATTTATGATGCATGTTAGAAATTTCAAGAAGATTCAATTATGGAATTTTTGTTATCTTCTTGGACACTGTTTATGTTTTTTTCCTCCTTCGTTCACATTTTACACACAAAAGAACAAAAGGTCCTGTGAAGTTCCTTTAATGGGGTCCTCTTTTTTTTTTTTTTTTTGTACAAAGCATCATTCTCAGATTTCTCTCGGGCTCATTACTTTTACTCAAGCTGTGCTGAGTACTTCACTCTTCTAAAAGTAGCTAAGGACCATTTTTTTTTCTTAACAGAAGTATTTTTTTTGTACTTTTAAAGAATTGTATATTGTGTGTTTAGATCATATTCATCCTCCTTTCTCTAAGTCCTCATCACTCCATATCCACCAACTGTTCTTATCAATTCTACTTGGAGATTTTATTTTCTTACCAAGTTTAATTTGTGTTGCCCAAATACTCTTGGGAGTGGTGACTGCCCTAAACTCCAGATGACTAAAGAAGATGTAGAGTGAATGAAAGCCAGAGAATAATATCAAAAAAGTGGTGTTCTCCAGACACAATTGAGCAGCTCAACATATGAATTCACATAAATGTGAAATACCAAGAATTATTGGGTCTCGAGTATCTTATCTGCCTATTTCTTAGTTCTAGATTTCTAGGCGGTGTATTCTTGATTAATACTCCTGCTTTTCATATAATTTCTTTAGTAAATTATCCTTAGTGAGACTAAGCAGTTTACCTTTCTCCAGCACACATATAATCCCATTAATTTGGCTATAAATCTTTGACATGAAATATTTCTCTATTTCATTTGATCTTAAGCCTCTTAGGATCTTAAGCATTTATTTTTGCCTACTGTTATTTTACAATTCAAATTCAAGAAGAGAGATGATTCATAAATGATCAATGGTTGATTTTATGTATTCTGAACATAGTAGAAATTAGAAATTTCATTTCCATTTAAAGTAAATAGAAACAATTAGTACTTGTGAAAAAATCCAGTCTTTATAAATAAGATAACATAAAATTTTCAGATTGGAAGAGAGGTTAACATAATGAAGCATTCATAATGGTATCAATTTCATCATCTTCCTTTATTAAGCAATAATTCACAAATTTCCTTTTTTTTTTTTTTTGTTTTTAGAGACAGGGTTTTTCAGTAGCTATTCAGCCATTTCTGGAACTTTTTCTGCAGACCAGGCTGGTATCAACCTCACAAAGATTCTACTGCCTCTGGCTCTCATGTGCTGGGATTAAAGGCTTACACCCCTACTGCTCAGCAAATTCACATATTTCTACTGTTGATTATATTCTGTATTTTACAAGGTAAACTCTTCTAAGTGTGACTATTCTTATGGAAAACAATATTAAAAACTCGGAAGAGTCAGTTACCTAATGTTACAGTTTAAGAAACAGATAACAGTTATAAAATTACTTTATTCATCTTTTAAATTAGAGGTAGGGTGGTTGTTTCATTCTTTTTAAATTAAATTACCTACTTTTTGTTTTCAACTCCATCTCTCTCTCTTTCTCTCCTTCCCTATGTCACATACCTACCTGTCCTGGAACTCGTTGTTGTAGACCAAGCTGGCCTCAAACTCAAAGAGATCTCCCTGACTCTGTCTCCCATGGGATGGTATCAAAGGTGTGAGCTGCCACCATGTGGCTAGAATGTTTTTCATTCTCAATCATGACCATTTTGTTAAGATCTTCCTCAACCAAAAAGAAATTTGCCCAAGTTGAATGGATGGTAGTATGCTTTTAAATAGCATGATAGGATTATAACCATCGGAATTGAAGACAAAAGCACGTAATATATGCCATAATTGTAAGATCACTTTATCTTTTGTACACATATTTATACATGTATTATTATATACATCAAATATAATTTTATTAGAAGATGCATATTTACTCCAAGCATGTACTATATCATACAAATTAGTCTGCAAATAAAGACTTGTGTATTTAAAATCATCTCAATTGAATTTTACTGAGCTGAGCTTTAATATTAAAAGTTATTATTAAAATGGCTTCTTTTTTACTTGGTCTGTTGGAGATAGCCCTTGATAAATGTGAATTTAAAGCATCAGTATTGTTGAGAAAGAGAACAAAGATTTCTGTGAGCACTGTGGAACTGAATAATTATGCCCGCAAATTTTAAATCTAGTCAGACACCTCTTAGTTTGAGCAGAGAGTAAAGTCATTTAGTAGTTCCCGAAGCCCAAGTGTACACATCCAGGTCACACTGAGTGATTGCAATGCTAGCAAGAGAAAACAAGCTGAGATACATTACAGTCAGACTCCAGGGCAGGGAACCCCACAGGTCTTTTCGGACAATGTGGTTTCGACTGAAATTTTTATGAAAGCCGTAGGCAAGAAGAAAAATTCAATTTTCCCTGAGTAAAGTTGGAAATTGGTACTACTCATATGAATTCTCAGTCATCCTATTAGACATAACCACATTTTTTTTATCCTCTCAAAAGATTGAACCAGGCACCCTGCAAAAGAATGTCTTGGGTATGAATTAAAAATATCCATTAAAGAACCATACCACAATATCACAGTATCCAGGTCTCTGCAGACACTTGGCTACCCCTTTAGAAATGTTCAAATACTCTTTACTTAAGGGTTTTGAAGACTATTATGAAAAGTAATTACGAACAGGTATAATTCTCTTTTCTTTATTATTCTTTATTATGTATAACTCCTAGATCAAAATCAATAATGAATAACAACTTCTAGAAAGTTGTTTATTCATATTTTTCATTAATTTTAGCTTCTCATACTATTCAATAAAGAAAGAAGTAATGTATTGGATTTATGTAACAACTAAATCATGTCAGATTGTTTTCCTTACTGAATCCTGAGTATAATTGTGAGCTTGCCTTTTAGGAAAGATGCAAAGATAGAACACAATTGAATATCTGGAATTGAAACAGAAACACAAGAGAAGTCCAATACATATACATATATTATTTTCATTCCCAGACTTACTGGAATGATTAAATCAAGCTGACTCTAAGGTTATTCAAATACTTGACAGCTTTATAGTAAAAATAAAGCTACTCAGCTATTTTTAAGAAATAAGTATATTCCCATGAACTAGAATCATCATTTTATACAGTAACATTTGTGAAAACATTTATTCTTGTCCTTTGAGGAGACTTACAGATTGATAGAATCATTCTAGTCTGATGAGTTCTTCTTAAAACAGAAACAGTTTTGATATCAGAGAAATAGCTCATATAAGAAGAATGAATGACCTTAGTAACTACTTACAGGATATCAGGAATATCCATGAACTTTGAACATTTCAGAAAAGCCATGGGGTCATTGAAATAATGAAATAACTGAGGAATAGTGATGAAAGCACATATAAAACTATAATCCTTGTAAAGTGTAATTGAATATTTGGATTTATATTTGTGTCAAGAGTATACACACACACACACACACACACACACACACACACATATATATATATATATATAGTATCAACAGTAACAATTAAATGAACTTAAACTTGAAGAATCATGATATCTCCTTGGATTAAATCCAATTCTTCGAAAATTGTAATTATTCAGTACACCACTATTTATTTGAGTCACACTACATGAATCTTATATTGAGTTACAAATTGCTTAAATTCACATTATGGATGAGAGCATCACACCCTATATTTCTCTATATCTACAGTTTATTTACGATGCTTATTTAGACATTGAAAGATGACTATAAACACAGGCGTCATGTAAGTGACATGGCCAAAACAACACACAGGCTTCTTTAATTAAAAGAAAAATATTTTTATTTTAAAATTTTTGAAAATTGCACATAAGCTACAGCAGCTCCAAACTTCATTGAAAAATGTTAAAGCCCCATACTTTAAAAGAATACAGTAATAATTAATAATTAACATTTATATATCTTGACAAAGAATATTCACTTTCAGAAATGGAAATTCACTTAAGTGGTTCAGTGTATTCACAGATTTGGTTGTTTCACAGATTCTTCAGATATGGAGTGAGGAAATCATTGAACTTTTAAAAATTAATATGTTCTGAATTTAAAGAGAAAGAAAATTTTTTACTGAACTATCTGATCTAGAATGCATATATGCAATAATTATTATTTTATGTCATAGTATATAGAATTATCAGACTATTTATTTTAAGAATAATTAATTCATTTATCAGATTGATATAATGTCATAAATTTTAAAACCCAGGATTAGAAACAAAATAATACAAATAAACCTCATCTTGGGCACTTGGGAGACCCTCTAAGGTCAAGTCTCTTGCCCACCCTAAAGTGGCTCCCTTAACTAAGAATTGTGGTTCCGTGCTCCCCTATCCACCCTTCCTTTATCCCAATCCCCTGTTTCCCCAAGTCCCCCCTCCTTCCCTTCTACCTTTTCTCTCCCCATATCCCCCTACCCCCATCCCACCCCACCCCTAAGATCTCAATTTTCTTCCCGGCAATTTGGTCTACTTCCCTTAGCCAAGAGGATAACTATATGTTTTTCCTTGGGTTCACCTTCTTACTTAGCTTCTTTAGGTTCACCAATTGTAGACTCCGTAACCCTTATTTATGGCTAGAAACCAATTATGAGCGAGGACATCCCATGTTCATCTTTTTGGGTCTGGGATACCTCACTCAGGATAGAGTTTTCTATTTCCATCCATTTGCCTGCAAAATTCGCAAAGTCATTGTTTTTTACCGCAGCGTAGTACTCTAGTGTTTATATATTCCATACTTTCTTCATCCATTCTTCCATTGAAGGGCATCTAGGTTGTTTCCAGGTTCTGGCTATTACAAATAATACTGCTATGAACATAGTTGAACAAATGCTTTTGTCATATGATAGAGCATCTCTTGGGTATATTCCCAGGAGTGGTATTGCTGGGTCCAGGGGTAGGTTGATCCCAAATTCCTGAGGAACCGAAACACTGATTTCCACAGTGGTTGCACAAGATTGCATTCCCACCAGCAATGGATGAAGGTACCCCTTCCTCCACAGCCTCTCCATCAAAGGTTATCCTTGGTGTTTTTGACTTTAGCCATTCTGACAGGTGTAAGATGATATCTCAAAGTTGTTTTGATTTGCATTTCCCTGATTGCTAAGGAAGTTGAGCATGATCTTAAGTGTCTTTTGGCCATTTGAACTTCTTCTGTTGAGAATTCTCTGTTCAGTTCAGTACCCCATTTTTTAATTGGGTTAATTAGCATTTTAAAGTCTAGTTTCTTGTGTTCTCTATATATTTTGGAGATCCCAAGATGAGGTTCCCAGTTAGTTCCTTGGGCAGCTGAGGATAGGGAACCTGAAATGACCCTATCCTAGAGCAATACTGACGAATATCTTGCATATCATCATAGAACCTTCATCTGGTGATGGATGAAGATAGAGACAGAGACCCACACTGGAGCACTAGACTGAGCTCCCAAGGTCCCAATGAGGAGCAGAAGGAGGGAGAACATGAGCAAAGAAGTCGGGACCACGAGGGGTGCACCCACCCAGTGAGACAGTGGAGCTGATCTACTGGGAACTCACCAAGGCCAGCTGGGCTGTGACTGATCTGAACATGGCGAACAATGAGAGCTGATGAGACGCCAAGGACAATGGCACCGGGTTTTGATCCTACTTAATGTGCTGGCTTTGTGGGAGCCTAGCCAGTTTGGATGTTCACCTTCCTAGATATGGACGGAGGGGGGAGGACCTAGGAATTACCACAGGGCAGGGAACCCAGACTGCTCTGTGGACTGGAGAGGGAGTGGGAGAGGAGTAGGGGAGGGGGAGAAGGGTGGGAGGAGGGGTTGAAGGGTGGGAGGAGGGGAGGGAAATGGGAGGCTGGGAGGAGGTGGAAACTTGTTTTTTGTTTATGTTTTTTTTCTCCTTTTCTCAAAAAAAAATAAAAAAAATACAAGTATCATAAGTTTTATATGGATTATTACAGTATAAGAAGAAAGTATCAAAGAGAAATAAAATTATTTTATTCAATAAGGCTTTTATAATTCTGCTAGTTTATAGCCTGAAGACAACATTTTTCAAAACGAACTCAGCATGTTTTCCTTTCTTCACCCTATAAATAAAAAAGGAGAAAGTCACTAATGGAACATGTAAAAACCATGTTTAAGGTACACAAACCAAGCTCATTTATTTGTTGAAAGAACAAATGAAAACTATCCAGCTGGACCAGACCTGGAATCCAAACATTTTTGCCACTGGAAAACTGGAAATGTATACCCTGAAGGTTTATTCATTCTTTATCCATCTCTGGAAGATCAGAATACCATATACACTCCATCACCAAATCTTAAAAGAAAATCTCAAAAGAAAATCAGACTCTCTCTCTCTCTCTCTCTCTCTCTCTCTCTCTCTCTTTCTCTCTCTCTCTTGTTATTCGAGACAGGGCTTCTCTGTAGCTTTGGAGCTTCATTACTCTCTCATGGAAGGGATATGTGCCTTTTTCTTATGAGATAAGGCAGAGTGATGGTGCAAGCACATGTAAGCCCATGCAAACTCAGAAGAGTAAGCAAAATTGGTCAAGAAAACCTGTCAGCAGACCTAAGGCATGGTAACTAATGACATGCACTCTTTTTTTCTTATTTATTTATTTATTTATTTATTTATTTTTTACTAAAAAAATTTCTACCTCCTCCCCTCCTCCCATCCAATCCAACCAACACAGCAGCAGTGAGAGGCAATTTCAAAAGGACCAACCAGAAACCTTTTTGCTGCAGTTTATAATTTCCCTAAGCCCATAAAAAACCCTTACCATTTAGAATAAAGAGCTTCTGGATTGGAATCTCCTGAAGTTTCCCTGTCTTCTCATCATCCTGCCCCACCAGGAAACAGGTATTTCAGGACAGACAGCAGCCACAAGCCGGCGAAAACTACAATGAGGCAGTCTGTTTTGTTTATTGTTCCTTATATGAAGGCAGGATCTGACTCAAGATACCCATAGTAAGTCTGAGAATGCTTTATCTACTTTATTGTAACGCATTTTGTTTCAATAATTCATCCCAATACTAAATAGAGATGTCACAGATGATACTGGGAGAAGGCTCAAAATTCATGGTTTTAGATACATATCTGTACACCTCTTAGAACACTATCTCCTTGGTTACAGTGTTGGATTCCCACTATACACAGACACTTCAGGATCAGAATTTTCAAAGGTCACACATATCTGCTTTCATATATCTCTACCAGATATACCATCATTAGTACTCCACAGTGATGTGTGCAATATTTACAACATTGCAACTAATTAATTTTGAAACCATTCTCCTTTAAAAAGCATATCAATATTATTTTGCTATTGAATCTCAGGTTCCAGGATGGGATTAGTAATTTATGATTTTTAGGGAAAATTCTGAGTAGGATTATGTGTGAGTTGGCAATAGATATCAAAGGGTTACACTTAATAAATCAAAGGTCTGACGGCTGTGAAAGTAAAGCATCAACAACAACAAAAATGTCTTAGATGAATATTAGCCTGTAGGGCAGACCCACCAAACCCATATCTTTGTCCATGTCAAAAATGTCTTTAAGGAGTTTCCTGGGAGGTAAAACCTCTCTTGTTTTAGTGCCACAGGACCTAGAGACTTTGGCGCTGAATGTATGCTATGCCATTTACTGAAATAGATTCTCCTAAGAGTTTTACATTGTCATAATAACATAGAGTACCTGCTTTCAGAAGAGGACCGTTGGCCACTAGTGTCTGTCCACAAGTTTACTCTACTGGATACTACATTATGCCAGAGTGTGTCTTTATAAGTTTCTATATGCTACTCCTTTCTTCTGGTAAGTTCATACTTAACAAGACTTATCAAAGTCTCTTTGGGACACTGTGATTGTCTCTACTGTATTGATTCTATAGTTTTCAGCATCTGTTCTATTACACATGGAAACAAAGTGCTCTTTAAATGATTAAAGTTTGGGATTCTGATCTCAGCTGCTCATTGACCTAGTGTGCTTCTGTTTGACGATTTTCTTATTTTTAAATAGCAACCTTATCATTGTGATTCGCTTCTCTCAAGTAATAGAATTTTCTACAAATCAGTGTGTCCCACGGTGTATGCTACTTATTTTTATGTAGTATCCATGACAAACCTTACGAATGAAAGATTCAATGTGCAACCTTATCAACACCTAAAAAAGATTTATTTTACTTTTAGATTTATTATATTTTCAAATTGTGTATGCACACGTGCATTCGTATATATGAACCTATATGACATGTGTGTACATATGCCATGGAAACCAGAAAAAGGATATGGTATGGTAGGAGTTGGAAGTATAATTTGTTGGGTGTGGCATGATTAACTGAATTCCCATCCTTTGGAAGAGCGCTTTGAGCCGTTTCTATAGCTCTAGATTCTTACTAAAAGTTTTATTTGTTGTTTGTTTTTGGTTTTCTGGATGTTTTGATATTTTGCTTGTTTCATTTTTAATTGATTTTTGTTCATGAACTTAGGGAATTCCTTGTATGTGTTTTATTTTTCTATGAATAGACATGGTTCTATCCATAGTATGGTTACATGTGCCTTCTCTAGAGTACTCTAGAAAAAGTGACAGGCAGACGTCTATGAATTCAGAGGCAGCCAGGTTTACACAGTGAGTTCAAGAACAGTCAACAGTATATAGTCAGACTTTGTCTCAAAAAAAAAAGCAAATAAAGAAACAAAAAACCAAATGAACAATGCTAATTGTCAAACACAGAAGATAGAGAAGGTCTATGAGTCTCTAGAACTTAGAGACCTGTGATAATCATTGACAAGGTGCCTTATAGATAAACTAATGTAATCTCATCTTCCAGACGGACTTGATATTTTCTGTGCCCACAGTTCCTGTTTCTGAACCTCACTTTCTATGCTTATAAAACAAGACAGACCACAAGTTACATAGTTCATAGCAGAATTCCTGGCTTTCTGGTTTAATACCAACAAAATATTCCTTTTTCCTCTTTTCCTAAGCTCTCTAGCCTATGAGTTCTCTAACAAGGTTACTACTGGCCCATAGTTTCTAAGGACTCTGGTACTCTGGTTTGAATTATTTGCCTGTGCATTTTAAGTACCAGTTAAGACAAATGTTTCCAAGTGGACTTTCATCAGCCTCTAACTCTACAGCTGCCTGGCTCAAAACTATGAGACGGCAAATAGAAGTTAGGGATCTTGAACCCAAACCATGATTTCATAGCAGCCAAGTTATAAATATGTTTAATTCTGAATATAAAAAATCAGAGTTTTGTCCGAATTTTTTAGTTTCCTTTTCATATCAGATACAATACTTTGTTTAGTTTCTCTGAAAAACAGCCTCAGGCAGAAATTCAACTACAGTGGTTTGTCTGTCTAGTGATATGAATGAATACTGACAGAAAAGGAAAAATGAATACAGAGAGGTAAGGAAGCCAAGGAAATGTGTATTTGTCAAGCAAATTTTGCATAATTGGCAAGAAGATCTCAATTTCCCTGGGAAATTAGTGTGGATCATAGCCTTTCTAATCTTCTCACC
Organism: Microtus oregoni; assembly: GCF_018167655.1. Taxonomy (NCBI): domain Eukaryota; kingdom Metazoa; phylum Chordata; class Mammalia; order Rodentia; family Cricetidae; genus Microtus; species Microtus oregoni. The sequence continues at coordinate 26,232,376 of NW_024543060.1, forward strand.
ATAGATAGACGGAAGCTAACATTTACCTTCCGACTGTAGTCAGTCAGTGTGTGCAAGTTGCCAAAGGGGTTGACAAAAGCATTGCCAATGTCAACAACATTTCAATAATACTTGCCTGTCTTGTACCTACAAAGAAGAAAGAATAGTTCTGTGAAAAGAAGAGTAGCTTCAGGAACAAATGCACTAGAGTTCACATCATGGGGCTTTTGTTGGGTGCTAGTGAGAACGAGTCACAGCGACAACAGAAACAGAATCCGCAAAGGATTATAATGATGCAGAATTTAAAAAGCGAAGTGTGCATAAGAGAAAATGCATTCCTCTAACAAAGAGAGGGTTGAATATATACACTGGCTGATTTAAACCTTGTAAATATTATGTCAAAAATGTTCCTAAAAGGACAAAGAGGATTCTACTATAATGAAATGGCTTGTATAGACAAAGCCTTATGGATTAGAGATTAGAATTTGCTAGGAAAGGAGGTGGGTAGTTACATTTTCATGAGCACAAAGATGTTGTTTCTTGCAATGAAATGTTAACTCGGTTTTTAATATTCCAAATACATTTTTTTCATTTATTTAATCATAATAAATGATCAATTCATATTTAAATGAATTACTGTTGTTAAACTATTATAGTTATAATCACCAAAGTATAAACTGTGTAATATAGAAATTTCTCCCATAAATTTAAGTAGATTAGAAAATTACTTTATGAAAGTTTTAGGAAAGGTATAAAGTATAATATATCCTATCCAAATTTCTCATGTCTGTCTAGCTTTCTGTATCTATATATGAATGACCTTACATACTAAAGGTCTTTAAGGATCATCCTAGACTATATAGCTAGAAAGGAAACAATGAGAAAGGATCAAGAGGTGCTGATTTATGTGGCAAAGGAGTATATGATATTTCATGTAACATGACATTAGAGGAGACTATTGGAAGTGGCAAGGCAAGGCACAAGTCAGAGAGTTCAGATGGTGAGAAAAAAATAATTAAACAAATTTATTTAGGTTTCTATAGCCTGTCTGCACCAAGCAAGGTAGGCGCTTTGTTTGTGAGCTACCCAACCAGCATGGAGACCTGATCTCTCAGCGCCAGGAGAGCCAACATTGGGGTGAGTTTCTGACCCCGCGGGACCAGCCCAGGACAGGGAACTCAGAAGTTCCTCAACCCCCTATCTTTCTTGGGCTCTCTGCAGGGCCTCTACTCCCTGCATACTGCCTCTTTCTTCCTATCCCACCCAGCTTGCGTCCAGAACCCTCCCCACAACAGCCCCACTGCCCTCTTTTGACACACAACATCACCCAGCCCAGCCTGTCTGAGCACTCGGTCCGAATCCTCAGTGCACCCAAGCGGGCAGGAATTCCTTTGTTTCTATAGCCTGCCTGCACCAAGCAAGGTAGGTGCTTTTTTGGGAGCTTGCCAACCAGCATGGAGACCTGATCTCTCGGCGCAGGAGAGACAACATTGGAGAGAGCCAACATTGGGGAGAGCCAACATTGGGGAGAGCCATCATTGGTAATGGAGATCTGATGTCCACACCAGGAGAGCCATCACTGGGGAGAGCCATCACTGGGAAGGTACATCAGTAGGCAAGGAGACCTGATCCAGTAAAAGAAGATCCATAAGGGAGCATTTGGAAGAAGAGATGGGCAGACAACAATGCAAGAATTCACCCAACAAGCTCAAAAGCAACATGAAGCCAACAGAAACCAGCGACCTCACAACAGGAGGACATGAACACCTTAATCAAGAAGAAGTAGAAAAGATTGACTTCATGAAAGTGATTGACACCCTTAAACAGCATGTAAAAAACGCCCTTATAGAAATGGATGAGAAATATAACAGAAAGTTTGAAGAATTGAATGAATCAGTGAATGATACCCTAGAAAACCAAGGAAAAACAATCAAATAGATAATGGAAACAGTTCAAGACTTGAAAACTGAAATGGAGGCAAGGAAGAAAACACAAATAGAGGGCCGGCTGGACATGGGAAATCTAGGTAAATGAATAAAGACTACAGAAATAAGCATAACCAACCTAATACAAGAGATAGAAGAGTTTCAGATTCTGAAGATAAGATAGAGAAAATAAACGCACTGATCAAAGAAAACAGCAAATCCAACAAACTCTCATCACAAAACATTCAGGAAAACTGGGACACAATAAAAAGACCAAAGCTAAGAATAATAGGAGTAGAAGAAGGAGAAGAAGTGCAGCTCAATGATCCAAAAAATATATTTAATAAAATTACAGAAGAAAACTTTCCCAACCTAAAGAAAGATATACCTATAAAGGTTCAAGAAGCATACAGATCACCAAATAGGCTGGAAAAAAAAATCCCCTCGCCATATAATAATCAAAACACAAAGCATACAGAATAAGGAAAGAATTTTTAGAGCTGCAAAGTAAAAAGGCCAAGTCACTTATAAAGGTAAACCTATCAGACTCACACCTGACTTCTCCATGGAAACCATGAAAGCCAGAAGGTCCTGGATAGATGTAGTGTAGAAACTGAGAGACCATGGATGCAAGCCCAGAATACTATACCCAGCCAAGCTTTCATTCACTATAAATGGAGAAAACAAAATTTTCCAGGATAAAAACAAATTTAAACAATACGCAGCCACAAATCCAGCCTTACAGAAAGTAATAGAAGGAAAATCACTAAACAAGGAGTCCAACAATGACCACAATAACTCAGACATCTAGAGAACCTTCACCAACACAACTCAAAGAAGGGAAACACACAAACTCTACTACTAAAAAAGTAACCAGAGTTATCATCCACTGACCATTAATATCACTTAATGTCAGTGGACTCACCTCACCTATAAAAAGGCACAGGCTGAGAGATTGGATAAGAAAACAGGATCCAACATTCTGCTGTTTACAAGAAACACACCTCAACCACAAAGACAGGCATCTATGCAGGGTAAAGGTCTGGGAAAAGGCTTATCAAGCAAATGGACCTAAGAAACAAGCAGATGTGGCCATACTAATTTCTAACAAAGTTGACTTCAAACTTAAATCAATCAGAAGAGATGGAGAGGGGCATTTTATACTCATAACAGGAACAGTTCATCCGGATGAAGTCTCAATCCTGAATATCTATGCCCCTAATATAAAAGCACCCACGTACGTAAAAGAAACATTACTAAAACTCAAGGCAGCCATCAAACCGCACACACTAATAGTAGGAGACTTCAACACTCCTCTCTCACCAATGGACAGGTCAATCAGACAGAAACCTAACAGAGAAACAAGAGAATTAATGGAGGTAATGAATCAAATGGACTTAACAGACATCTATAAAACATTCCACCCAAATAGGAAAGAATATACCTTCTTCTCTGCAGCTCATGGAACCTTCTCGAAAATCGACCACATAGTCGGTAACAAAGCTAACTTACACAGTTACAAAAAAATATTAATAACCAGCTGTGTCTTATCAAACCACCATGGATTAAAGTTAGAATTCAACAACAATGCTAACCACAGTAAGCCTACAAACTCATGGAAACTGAACAGTCAACTACGGAACCATACCTGGATTAAGGAAGAAATAAAGAAAGAAATTAAAGTATTCCTGGAATTCAATGAAAATAAAGAAACAACATACTCAAACTTATGTGACACTATGATAGCAGTCCTAAGAGGAAAGTTCATCACACTAAGTGCCCACTTATAGAAAACAGAGAAAGCACATATTGGAGACTTAACAGCCCACCTGAAAGCTCTAGAAAAGAAAAGAAGCAGACTCACCTAGGAGGAGTAGAAGACTGGAAATAATCAAACTGAGGGCTGAAATCAACAAAATAGAAACACAGAAAACAATCCAAAGTATCAATGAAACAAAAAGCCGGTTCCTGGAGAAAATCAACAAGTTTGACAAACCCCTAACCAAACTAATCAAATGGCAGAGAGAGAAGTTGCAAATTAATAAGATCAGAAATGAAAAGGGGGACATAACCACAGACACAGAAGAAAATCAGAGAATCATAAGATCTTACTACAAAAGCCTATATGCCACAAAACTGGAAAATGTAAAGGAAATGGACACTTTTTTTAAATAAATACCATATACCAAAGTTAAACCAGGACCAGTTGAACAATCTAAATAGACCTGTTAGTCGCGAAGAATTAGAAGCAGTTATCAAAAACCTCCCTACCAAAAAAAGCACAGGACCAGATGGTTTCAATGTGGAATTCTACCAGAACTTCAAGAGACCTAATACCTATACTCCTTAATGTATTTCACAATATAGAAACAAAAGAGGCATTGCCAGATTCATTTTATGAAGCTACAGTTACTCTGATACCAAAACCGCACAAAGACTCAAACAAGAAAGAGAATTATAGGCCAATCTCACTCATGAACATCGACATAAAAATCCTCAACAAAATACAGGCAAACCGAATCTAAGAACACTTTAGAAAAATTATCCATTATGATCAAGTAGGCTTCATCCCAGAGATGCAGGGCTGGTTCAACATATGAAAATCTATCAATGTAATCCATCATATAAATAAACTGAAAGAAAAAAACATATGATTATTTCATTAGATGCTGAAAAAGCATTTGACAAAATTCAACATCCCTTTATGATAAAAGTATTGGAGAGATTAGGGATACAAGGGTCATACCTAAATGTAATAAAAGCTATATACAGCAAGCCGACAGCTAACATCAAATTAAACAGAGAGAAACTCAAAGCCACCCCACTAAACTCAGGAAAACAACAAGGCTGTCCACTCTCGACATACCTCTTCAATATAGTGCTTGAAGTTCTAGCAATAGCAATAAGACAACATAAGGGGATCCAGGGGAATAGAATTGGAAAGGAAGAAGTTAAACTTTCGTTATTTGCAGATGATATGATAGTGTACATAATCGACCGCCAAAACTCCATGAAAGAACTTTTATAGCTGATAAACACCTTTAGTAATGTGGCAGGATACAAGATCAACTCCAAAAAATCATTTGCCGTCTTATACACAAAGGATACGGAAGCAGAGAGGGAAATCAGAGAAGCTTCACCCTTCACGATAGCCACAAACAGCATAAAATATCATGGGTAACTCTAACCAAGGAAGTGAAAGATCTATTTGACAAGAACTTTAAGGCATTGAAGAAAGAAATTGAGGAGGATACCAGAAAATGGAAGGACCTCCCTTGTTCTTGGATTGGGAGGATCAACATAGTAAAAATGGCAATTCTACCCAAGGCAATTTATAAATTCAATGCAATCCCCATCAAGGTACCATCAAAATTCTTCACAGATCTGGAGAGGACAATAATCAACTTTATATGGAAAAACAAAAAACCCAGGATAGCCAAAACAATCCTATACAATAAAGGATCTTCTGGAGGCATTACCATCCCTGACTTCAAACTCTACTACAGAGCTACAGTGATGAAAACAGTGTGGTACTGGCATAAAAACAGAGAAGTCGACCAATGGAATCATATAGAAGACCCAAATTTTAATCCACAAACCTAGGAACACCTCATTTTCGATAAAGGAGCTAAAAGTATACAATGGAAGAAAGAAAGCATCTTCAACAATGGTGCTGGCATAACTGGATGTCAACCTGTAGAAGAATGAAAATAGACCCATATCTATCACCATGCACAAAACTCAAGTCCAAATGGATTAAAGACCTCAATATCAGCCCGAACACACTGAAGCTGATAGAAGAGAAAGTGGGAGGTACCCTACAACACATGGGCACAGGAGATCGCTTCCTATGTATAACCCCAGCAGCACAGACATTAAGGGCAACATTGAATGAATGGGACCTACTTAAACTGAGAAGCTTCTGTAAAGCAAAGGACACTGTCACTAAGACAAAAAGGCAACCCACTGACTGGGAGATCTTCACTAACCCCGCAACAGACAAAGGTCTGATCTCCAAAATATATAGAGAACTCAGGAAACTAGACTTTAAAATGCTAATTAACCCTATTAAAAAAATGTTTCTCTGAACTGAACAGAGAATTCTCAACAGAAGAAGTTCAAATGGCCAAAATACACTTAAGTTCATGCTTAACCTCCTTAGCGATCAGGGAAATGCAAATCAAAACAACTTTGAGATATCGTCTTACACCTGTCAGAATGGCTAAAATAAAAAACTCCAATGATAGCCTTTGCTGGAGAGTCTGTGGAGGAAGGGGTACCCTCATCCATTGCTGGTGGGAATGCAATCTTGTGCAACCACTTTGGAAATCAGTGTTTCAGTTTCTCAGGAAAATCGGAATCAACCTACCCCTGGACCCAGCAATACCACTCCTGAGAATATAACCTAGAGACGCCCTATCATATGACAAGAGCATTTGTTCAACTATGTTTTAGCAGTATTATTTGTAATAGCCAGAACCTGGAAACAACCTAGATGCCCTTCAATGGAAGAAATGATGAAGAAAGTGTGGAATATATACACATTAGAGTACTACGCTGCGGTAAAAAAACAATGACTTCTCGAATTTTGCATGCAAATGAATGGAAATAGAAAACACTATACTGAATGAGGTAACCCAGATCCAAAAATATGAACATGGGATGTACTCACTCATAATTGTTTTCTAGCCATAAATTAGGGTCACGGAGTCTACAATTGGTGAACCTAAAGAAGCTAAATAAGATGTTGAACCCAAGGGAAAATATATAGTTATCCTCTTGCCTATGGGAAGTAGACAAAATGGCCAGGGAGAAATTTGGGATCTTGGTGGTGGGGTGGGAGGGGGTAAGGGGAGATGGGGAGAGAAAAGGTCGAAGGGGAGGGTGCGCGGAACTTGGGGAAAAAGGATGATTGGGATAAAGGAAGGTTGGATAGGGGAGCACGGAACCACAATTCTTAGTTAAGGGAGCCACCTTAGGGTTGGCAAGAGACTTGAACCTAGAGTGGCTCCCAGGAGCCCAAGGCGATGTCCCCAGTTAGTTCCTTGGGCAGCTGAGGATAGGGAACCTGAAATGACCCTATCCTAGAGCAATACTGACGAATATCTTGCATATCATCATTGAACCTTCATCTGGTGATGGATGGAGATAGAGACAGAGACCCACACTGGAGCACCGGACTGAGCTCCCAAGGTCCCAATGTGGTGCAGAAGGAGGGAGAACATGCACAAAGAAGTCGGGACCTCGAGGGGTGCGCCCACCCACTGAGACAATGGGGGTGATCTATTGGGAGCTCACCAAGGCCAGCTGGACTGTGACTGAAAAAGCATGGGATAAATCCAGACTCTCTGAGCATGGCGAACAATGAGGGCTGATGAGAAGGCAAGGACAATGGCACGGGGTTTTGATCCTACTTAATGTGTTGGCTTTGTGGGAGCCTACCCAGTTTGAATATTCACCTTCCTAGATATGGATGGAGGGGGGAGGACCTAGGACTTACCACAGGGCAGGGAACCCTGACTGCTCTTTGGACTGGAGAGGGAGGGGGAGAGGAGTGGGGGAATGGGGAGAAGGGTGGGAGGAGGGGGAGAAGGGTGGGAGGATGGAAAGGGAAATGGGAGGCTGGAAGAAGGAGGATACTCGTTTTTTTTTTTCCTTTTCTCAATAAAAAAAATATTTAAAAAAATTAAAAGAAGAAAAAAAGAAAAAAAAACAAATTTATTTAAAACTTCTGTAATTACAACCCTATTATTTGAAATATTTATTTAATCCCTCATAGTGTGGAGCTTATGGCAATAATTTACTTAACAGTTAATATTCATTACCAGTGAAAAAATACATGTTTGTCATTTATTCCGTTATCTCAAAAATGATTATTTCTTTCTAATTCCATTTTTTGCCTGTAATTTTCATGATGTCGTTTTTTTAGCAGCTGACTAATAGTCCATTGTGCAAGTTATCACAGTTTCTTTATCCAATCTTTAGCTGAAGGACTTCTAGTTTATTTACAATTTCTTGCTATTATGAATAAAGCTGCTATGAACATATGAGCATGGTTGAAGAAGTGTCCTTGTGATAGGATGGAGTGTTTTTTGGGTATATGTCCAGTAGTGAGTATAGCTGGATCTTGAAGTATATCTATTCACAATTATGAGAAGCTGCCACATTGATTTCTGAAGTGGCTGTAAAAGTTTGCACTCCCAACATCAGTGGAAAATATTTCCTTTACTGCACATCTCTGCCAGCATGTATTGTCACCTGTGTTATTGATCTTCTCCATTGTGACAGGTAAAATATAGAATCATAAAATGGATTTTATTTATATTTCCCTGATGTCTAAGGATGTTGAACATTTATTTATATTTTTCTACGCCATTTGTGATTTCTCTTTTGAGGAATGCTCTATTTAGATCTTTATACCATTTTAATTATCTATTTGTTTCTCTGATAACTGGTTACTTGATTTATTTATATATTTTGTAAATTTGTCCTCAATCAGGTGTCAAGTTGGTAATAAAAAGAAAAAGAAAATCCCATTTTCCGTTCTGTAGGCTTCCACTGTGTCCGATTCACATTGTCCTATGCCTTCTAGAAGTTTTTGGTTTCATGAGATCCCATCTATTAATTGTTGATCTTAGTGCCTTAATACTGGTTCTCCATTCAGGAAATTGTCTCCTGAGTCAATGCCTTCAAGGCTATTCCCTACCTTCTCTTCTTTCACATTCAGTGTATCTGATTTATGTTGAGGGATTTGATCCACTTGAACTTGCCTTTTGTGCAGGGTGACAAGTGTGGTTTATTTGTCATCTTTGGCATGTACATATACAGTCTAACAAGAATCATTTTTTAAGGTACTGTCTTTTTTCCAATGTGTTTTTCTGGCTTCTTTATAAAAAAAAATTCATAGGTGTAAGGATTTATGTCTGGGGCTTAGATTTGATTCCATTGATCAACATCTCTGCTTCTATGCCAATCCCACAAGCCTTTAATTACTATAGCTCTGTAGTACTCTTGAAATAAGGAATGGTGATACCTCTTCCAGTTCTTTTAATTCTCATAATTGTTTTCTATAACTTGTCCTTTTTTTTTGTTGTTCTACATGAAACTGAGAATTGTCGTTCAGTTTCTGTAAAGAATTGTCTTGAAAGAGCAGTATTGAAATTTTGATGGTGTTTACATCATATCTTTAGATTGGTTTAGCAGAATATCCATTTTTACTGTATTATCCTTACCAACCTTGAGAATGGGAGATTGCTTAATTTTCTGATACCTTATTCACTTGTTGAAATTTTTGTCATAGAAGTCTTTCACTTGCCTGGTATGTGATTATCCAAAATATTATTTTAGTGTTGAAATTATGGAAGGTATTGGTTCCCTTGTTATTTATTTATTTGTTTGTTTGTTTCCTTTTTTTTCTGGTTTTTCAAAACTCGGTTTCTCTGCACTTTTGGAACCTGTCCTGGACACAAGCTCTTGTAGACCAGGTTGGCCTCAAACTCACAGACGTCCACCTCCCTCTGCCTCCTTAAAGCTGGGATTAAAGGCATGTGCCACCACTGCATGGGTAGTTCCCTGATTTCTTTATCAGACCATTTGTCTTTTATATGTAAAAAAGCTATTGATTTTGTGAGTTAATTTTTATCCAACTATTTTGCTGGATGCATTTATCAAGTGTAGGAATTCTTTGGTAAAAATTTCAGGGTAACTTAAGAAAACTATCATATCTTTTGCAATATAAAGATCCTTTTGCTTTTCCCTTTCCAACGTGTACCCTTTTAATCTTAGTTAGTTGCCTTCTTGCTTTAGCTAAGACTTGAAGTACAGCATTGAACAGCTATAAAATGATGGCCAACTTTGTCTTCTTCCTGCTTTTAGTGGAATTAGTTTGAATTTCCTTCCATTTAAGTGGATGTTGGCTATTTGCTTACCATAGTGTGCCTGGTAACATCATATTTGCCAAAAAAAATCTGTGGCTAGACAGATTACAGGCCTTAGCAGTGAAGCCATTACATTTATTCTGCTAAGTAGGCATAGTATCAAAATCACTTCTAATTACTTTCTCTCATACTTCACCCAGTAAGTTCTTATTTGAAGTAGATGACAATTAATACCCAGAACTGTAACTGTACAATGTGCAGAAGTGAGGGCAGAATAGAACATATATATCGTACCACCTCCTCCAAATCTCAGGAAACATTGTAGAAGATGGAGCGAGTATAAGAGCCAGAGGTAGAGGGTGGATACAAAGAAACAGTATATTATCTACAATTCTAGGAAGCTGTAAATATGCAACAGTAAATACTATATAAGTGGAAGGCCAAGACAGACTAAATTCCAACATACAGTTGTGGTTGAAAACAACATCCATCCTTTCTTCATGGAGCTACTTAAAACTGTTATTTATAAGGAAGAGAATACCAACTTTATCTAAGAGTGTAACTCATGATATGATGTAAAATCCTGATTTCTCCTACATGAATGGTGTGAAGACACTGTAATTATATTGGCTAGACTTTCTATAGTAGGTATTGTCTAACATGAAGTCAGTAGAGGATGTTTTACAGCAATAACTTTTCTAGAACTTGTGCAAAAAATATCTTTCAGTAGTAAGCACATTGTTCTCAATATATTAATGTCCCAAATTTTCTTAAATATGCTATTATCTCCTAGCTAATTCTAATCCATATAAGATAATTTCTAATTAAATTGCATATAATTACTAATAGTAGAATGATTATGACATTTGAAAATTCAGAAGATAAACAACATGTTTAATGCTAATTGAAATTATCCATTTGATAACTGATAGTAAGACACAGAACCAAATTTTAAGAAAAAGATTCTTATTAAAATTGCATATATTAGTATAATTTATGAATTATATGATCATTTATATTTTGTTATGCATAATTTTTACCCTTGTAAATATTTTCTTCTTCACTGTTATATTTTTTTGCATTATTCAATAATATTTCATATTATTAGACATCAACTTTTTATATGCCCACTATCTCCTGTTTTTGATATTTCTGACATGATTATAAGACAGTTTGACATTGGATATCGATAGTAGCTTAAGAAATTTCACAAATTCTGACTCATATAATTTGATCCCTTGATAATGTTGTTTGTGATAAGTAATCAATAATGATAAATGTTGAATATGAGAAAAACTGTTTAAATTCAATATGGAACCTAGTGAATTTGTTAAAGTCTCCTGAGAAGATCCAACATGAACTCTCAAGTGTTAATTGGGCCTTCTTTATGTAGTGGGCATTTCTGTCCATTTTCCATAATCCCCAAAGCCACATAATAATAATGACATATGGATTCTCAATTTCAAAAATTCTCATGCTTTTTTGAGGAAAAAAAAAGCAACATTGGAAAAAAAATAAAAATATGCTTCCTTCTGGAGATTTCCCCAATTTTTTGATATTTATATTAAGAAATATCTAAGGCTTCATTTATTTACCTGTGTCTTTATGTAGAAAGATGATAGATGGATTTGAGTTTTATATTTATGCTGAAAGTATATACACAAACACATGCACACACAATTTATACACACATATATTTATAATGTCATATAAAATTTTATTCATTATACCTGTAATGGAAGTCATATTAGTAGAAGAAAAAGCATAACGTGTGAATACTGTATAGTTAGTAATCTTCAAAGACATAATTTTAAATTATATATTTAGCTATTCTCTGTTAAACCACAATGCCATACAGGAAATTGCAATATATTTGCCAAATGGATACATACAGTACAATATAGGCTATTAAAATTTATATTTAAAATTGAAGAAGCAGTGTTTATAAAATTTAGAAACAGAAGGAAACATGCCAATTTCACAAAAAAATCATTAAATTTCTATAACTTTCCACACTTGAGAAGTTACTTGATATGAAGGCCATAATTCAAGCTTTCATACAGAGTAATAATTACTGGAGAAAGGAAATTCCTTGCCAGATCTCCCTGCAAGTTTATCAGGGACGAGGGACAGAGAGTTTCCGTTTACAGGAGTCATCATCCTAGCAGGGGAGTACATTATGGTGATGTAACTGCATTTGAGATGCTCCTGTTCCTGCAAGTGAGCCAATGAAAAACACCAGCTTAGCATCCCGACTTGCATACAATGTTTTCTTTCATGTCTCATCAGCATCTGACCAAGGGTCAATATGACCTTTTGTATCCTTCCTAATGTAAGTCACAGAAGACTAATGGGTCAATAAATTGTGATATAAAAATTATCTATTAATTTTGTTCTTTGACAATTATTTTTATGTGACTAATCCATTATTTGCTAACACCTCCACTCTTATGTATTACTCTAACATCTGCTATTCCTGCCTCCTCCCTATTTCTATTTATTCTATATGCACCTATGAATTTTAATCTTGCACTTCCCTGACTTTAAATCAGATGAACTGTCTGGCCTTTGACACACCATTTGGAATAAAATAATAATATTTATTATGTCTGTGAAGTATTCATGCAAAAATATTTAAAGAAAATAAAAAATACCAGGGTATTTTGCTAATACAGTATACCTATATTCTAAATAGCATTGTTTGAAAATATTTGTACACTTCAGTGCAAATAAAAATTGATGAAATAAAACATATTGTACTATAATAAATCTTACATTAACAAAGAAACATAAGATGCAAAGATATTAATTATTTAGGTTATCTAAAGCATTGTTATATTATTCCTATGCTGAGTAGTAAATACAAAACCTCCATAAAATTATGTCTTTTTAAATCCTTCTGATATAGTCACACAAACCACATACTGAATGATGAAATAAGACATGTTATATCAAAAGAGTGAAATCGTACAGAGTACTTTATGGGCATAAAAGAGAAGTAAAGTTAAAAAGAACAGTAGACATAAAACATTAAGAAATTTTCAGTTGATCTTAAATTAAATGGTTCTTGTAAATAATACATTGACAATGAAAAAAATCATGAAGAAAATTTTAAAATTTGTCATAATGTGTGATAATAGAACCAAAGTAAAATACTCTTTAGTTTGCTGTAAAAACTGTGCTCACAAGTATATATATATATATATACTTATATATATATGTGTGTGTGTATAATATTATATACAATGTATATATTACATAATATATTACATATATTAATTGTATTTTCAGTTTCATATTTATGTCTATCCATATATACTTTGTATTTTATTAGAAGAGGTTTTGTAAAACCTTTTACATCATAATTTTGAACAGCTAAAAATTTTAAAAGTCATACAACACACACTACATATTTCTTCCTTATTCAGTGTGTTCTCCACAAATTCTCAGGGTTTATCCCTGGAACTACTGTTGTACCAAAGTGATAAGCAAGGAGAATCTGTAGTGAGCATAGCCTGCAAGCAGCCACTGATATTCTTGGTTTTGCTGACTATAGAATTCTCTGGCGCCTTAATATCATATACTCCAAACCAGAGTTTTTGCAGTAAAAAAAAAATAGTTGGGCTCAATTATATCGAGTAGATAGTTCTGCTTAACTGGGCTGGGCTGTAATTTGCAATAAATAATAAATAATAGACCAAATCTCAATACAGCTGAACAGCTGTCACCATAGCAAACAGTGGATCCAATCACAAGGTTGGAGGAAAATGACGAGGGACCAAACTCAGATCCAGCTGCCAGGGCTGGCAGTTCATGTCATCACAACTGAGGCTGCAGCCGCCAAGCCTTACCAACAAGCAGCTTTCTGCACTGAATTCAGGACTTGGAGACAGAGATGCAGAAATAAATTTTGTATGTGTTTCATTCCTACAAATGTATTTTGAAAATACAGCCCTAGTCATAACTTTCACTATATGGCTAGTTCTTTTATATCTTGCCAAACAAAAGAACAATTATTTGGACAGTGTGCATTCTTGATTAAAATTTGTCCAGTATTAAGGGTTTGAAATCTCGCTTTACTTTGGAAACTTCAATTGAGTTCAACTATTTAAATGTGTTTCCACAGAGGCTAAACAGCTGAAACTTAATAGACACATATTACTGAAATTTCAGTGAAATTAAAAACTTTAAGATTACCAAATGTATAGTCTTGCAAAAAGTGATTATTATATTATGAGTAACATTAAGAATTAATAGTTAAAATACTAACTTGAATCATATCCCCTTTGTTGTCTGTATAGGTATGTTTGATTCAGGGAAATTCCACAAAGATAAATTTGCTTTTACATATATTCAACATCACCGACAGGTTGCAGTCACAGTAATATAACTTTGACAAGGTTATTTTCTCCTATGTGTGCCCCAGGAATTGAAATGGATGAAAAAGACCTTAAGACAAATGTGATTTGTTGGTGAGATTCTCCTAGGAGACCCGACCTTCCCATTTAAGCTACATGTATAAACTCTTAGCTGTACTTGACAATTTTCTGCAATGACTCTATATTTAACTGTAAACATAAGTCATAAAAGCTAGAGAAGCACCTAGGAAAAGATCATCTCTTCACTGGCATTTGCTGAAGGCCATTTTGTGTTGAAAATAAACGTTGGTATTACAGAGATGAGAGGGTAGTTAAGAACAAAGGATGCACTTCCAGTAAACCAGAATTTAGTTTCCAGCATCCATATAATCCACGACCAGAATACCTGACATCTTCTGGCATTTACACACACTGTTCATATGTGGCATATTACATGCATGTAAAGCAATACTTAAATACACATAAAAATTAAAGTTAAAACTGAAAAAGGAAAAAAAATTGTTTAAACACGACATAAGCTTGGAAATTTTTCTGCCATGTGGTAGGGTAAAATATGTTCAGTGTAGTATTCCCACAATAAATATAAATACAAATGATTATGTAACAGTAGATTTATATACAGAATGGTCATATATAATGTTGATAGATCAAGTGAAAAAGTAATCAGAGATGTTCATCATACATTTCACCAAATAGTTTGGAATAAAGCAAAACAAAATATGTACATCAGAATGTCTATAGGAAATTAATGTCAGAGTTTTCTGAACAGTGCAGTAGGGCACACCTCAAAGAGAAAGAAAAATGAAAGAGTAGGGAGGTAAAGAAAGGAAAAGAGAGGAAAGGAAAGGAAAGGAAGAGAAGGGAAAGGAATTGAATGAAAGGTAAATAAAGGCATTTTCTATCTTGAGCAGTGAGTTACTAGCTGTGAAAAAATAGTTTCAGAACTTCTTTCTCTTTAGGTCTTTCCTTGAACTTTTATAAATGCTTCTTAGAGAGTTTGTTTGTAAAACACTTACTCAGTTTATGAACTGCTTTATTAAATATTATTTTCTGAATCGTGTATTTATAGCTTATAAATATATTTCACTATCAATTTAAAACTTCCATATTATGAACACATATTAATACATTTGAGTTAATTTATAGAAAGAATGGTCCAGATAACAATTAAATAGCCACATAAATTTAAGGAAAAAATCTCTAATGTGTTAATGAATGCATGATATGCAAACATGTAATTTGTAATCTCAAAAATATGTTATTAACAATGTTCTTGTATATTGCTAAATATTAATTTCAGTTTTTTTGTTACAAAACTATGGTTAATTTACATGGCATGGCAACCAGTAGGAACATAACCTAAAATCTGAACAAAATAAGTAGGCAATAAAAACCTTCCACTAAAATATCACTAATCATGCAGAGGAGGAGTCATGATTGGAAGAAAGGAGGAAAAGCAATATATTGTATATACAACTAGTAATGAGTGATATATGTGATATATTATATAGGCAAAAAACATCATTTTATATATCATATATACATATATATATATATAAGTATCACAAAGACAGTGGTATCATAATCCAGTTGTTTTTGAATAATTTATTATTTTAAATTATCATTCATTTTAAATGTATATTGACCATATCCATGCACCACTAACTAACTTGGTCTATTCTTGGTGTCCCCTTTCTCTGTCTCTCTCTTAAATCCTGATTTTTGATCTCTTAAATCTTCTGATTTTTATTACTGTTATTAATAATCCCCTTAGTTTTATTGTTGCATTACAATATTCTTGGGAAATGTAAGGAAATGTGTACACACCAAAGACAGGGAAATGATAATGGGCCAAAGTACAAATCCAGTTAATGTTCACCATGGTGAATTAATGAGTTTTATTTCGGTTATTTTAGGAATATTGGTAAGAGACTACATGCAAGATCAGAAATGACTAAAAGACAGATGCATCAGCAAAAAATTCAGTCCAGCGTGGGTGATGGTTCATCAAAAACAGAATTTGGTATACTAGAGAACTCTAAATTACTTCAGGGAGCTCAAGAGGGCAGAGTGGCATTTACAGTAAGTTGGTACATAAGTTGGTAGCTGCTTCTTTCGGGCTGTTTTGATATCTGTTCAAGACTGTGCCCTCATAGATAGTATTATGTTTCTTCAAAAATATAGAAGAAAAGCAGTACAAATAAAAATGATAGTCATACTGTTTTATATGGAATCTAATTCTCTGGTTAGTGAGTTACTGAAGTTTCTTCCCGCACGTGAAATCATCAAATTTATCACGCAGGTCTCAATACAAGAGATTAGAGGGCCTTATCTGTCCACAGAAATAAAGTTATTCCCTTTCATTAATTATTCATATAAATATTGAATCCATAATTTAAAAGAAAGGGACTTACAGAATAGAATTTCAAAAAAGTTCAAATGTAGACCATTATTAGAAAATACATTTCTTACCCAATGACAACAGTAGATTAAAAGCAAGAAAAAATGGAAAATTAGGAGAGACAACTGGAATTGGGAGCTTTGGGGGATGATATAGAATCTTAGTGCTGTGGAAGCCTCCTGGAGTCTATAAAAATGACCCTAGTAACATCTTCAATTAATGGGGATGTGGAAACCAAAATGGTCATCTTTTCTAACAAGAAAAGACTCTTATCTTTGGGACTGGGACATCAACCTATCAACAAAGCCTTTGACCTACAATCCTTCCTATCTGCAATATATTTTGAGGCAAAGGTGGCATATAACTTATGGAATTGCTCAACCCATGACTGGCCCAAACTGTGGTCCATGCAACAAAAGGTAGCCCACACCCAACAGTGCCTGGAGGACCAGTAACCGGAGGGGGGAAAGCCAGAGACCCAGGACAGAACCACAAGAATGGGGGAAAACTCAAAGAAATGATTCTTAGTTATATCCTGCTCTACTCATTGGTCATTGCCTAGCCCGTGTATCATTAGAGGGGAACAGATGCCAGAGACAGTCAACACTAGGCCGAGGCAGTGGGACACCCCCGAAGAGGAGGAGGAGTAATTGTTGGAACCACAGAGGTCTTAGACACCAGGCAAACATGGGTCACAGAACAAACTAAACAGAAGCTGAAACAAGAACATGGACCATGCATGGGTCTGAGTTGGTTCACTTTATATAACATATGTTTGTATAGCTAGATGTTCTAGTGGGATTCCCAATAGTGGGAGTCAGGGATGCATCTGACTTCTTTTTTCTGTGTTTGGGACCATTTTCATTTTCCTCCTACTGAGTTACCACATCCAGCTGTTGTATGAGGGTTTGTGCTGAATTCTTATTGTACCTTGTTAGGTAATACTTATTTTAAGAGTTCCATATGATGTACACCAGATTTTTATGAATAAATAAGGTTAAATTTGTGTGATGATGTAACTATACACACATTTTAATTTTGTCTCTCTTTCCCTTCCTTTCCCTTCTTCTTTCCCCCATCTTTCTTATTTTCCCATTCCTTCTCCTCCATCTCCTTCATGTTCTCCTTCTGCATCACCCTCATTAATGTTGGATGCCAAATTAGACCCTTGTCTATGGTAGACACATTAGCTTTGTGGCACAATAACCAAAATACTGCTAATTTTTCATGTTTATTCCATTCTTATAATACTGGTGATTCAACAATGTGCCCCACACATTTTAAATAAATTTTCTACAAACTGCGTTATATTGTAAATTCTTTGTAGCTGACCTTTTTATATTTAACAGTAAATAGCTATTGAAAAATTTTGGCAAAACTGACTGTGATTTTGAAAACCAAAAGAGACTTTATGATTCAAAGTATACAATGACAAACCACATGTTGGTTGTGAAGTTATTTTGATTATTAGCTAAGAGTAGTCAAGATTTTATATTGTTGTACTATAAAAAAATGAATGTTTCCATGGGAAAACATTGAGGGCAATAGGTAGGGAAAGGAAAGATAAAAATTTTAGAGGCACAGCATTCCAAAAATTGATCAGCAATATTGTTATTATTAGTTGCTAAACACTTTTATTTGCTTTCAGTGTGATACATATGTTGAGGAAAACTGGCTCAATTTGGCATAAAGTCAATCTTGTTTCTCCTTTTAACTGAAAATATTGATTTTTTTCATACATGATATCCTGGATGTAATTTTTCCTCCTCCTGCCCATCCCACATCCTCCCATTTTGATCCACTGCCTTTTGCTGTTCATTAGAAAAGAATAGGCTTTTATTATAAAACAATAAAATAAAGTACAATGAGATAAAATTAAAAATTCACATTTACGTTGGATAAAGCAAACCAACAGAAGGAAAAAGAGTTCAAGTGAAGATACAAGAACCAATGACTCAGTCAAATACACAGGAGCCCAATAAAAATAATAAAATGAAAGCTATAGTACATTCAACAGAAATCCTGGTCTAGATCTGTGTAGGCTTTAAGTTTACTTCTTCTGTTGCTGTTAATTCATGTGAGTTAAATCCTAAGCACAGTGGATTTAGAGATATTTGTTCTCCTGGGGACCTCCATCACCTATGGCTTTAATATTCATTCTTTCAGCTTCTACTTCCTTTGGGTGCCCTGAGCACCGTATGGAGGGATTTAAGGGAGACATACCACATAGATCTGTGTATTCCAAGGTCTCAACCTTCTTTCTCTATTTCTCTCTCTATGTGTGTGTGTGTAGGGAGGGAGGGAGGGAGAGAGAGAGAGAGAGAGAGAGAGAGAGAGAGAGAGAGAGAATATGTTTGGATGTGGGTTTCTATATTTGTTCCCATCTGCTACAGCAAGAAGCTTTTTTGTTTGTGATGGATGAACAAGGCACTGATCTGTAAGTATAGCAGAATATCTTTAGAATGTCAGTGTTACTTTTTAACTTTTCTTAGTATGATCATTATTATGATTAGTGAAGTAGTATTTGGTTTAACCGTGGGTTTCTGTACTATCTAGTTCCTGCCTTTTGGTCACAAAGGAGTGTATAGTATGAGTTAAATTTTGTGAAGTGTGCCCAAACTATATCCAATATTAGTTGGTTACTTGCAGAAACTTTGCAACAACTGTCCTAGCTTATATTTCAAGCAGGACAGCATTGTAAATCAGAGGGTTAGTAGCTGGGTTACTATTGATATTTTTTTTTTGATCATCTGCATAGTATCTTCCAGTCCTATAGAAAGAACAGGGCTGAGTCATATATCAACAAGGCTACAATATCACTGAACTGGGTATATTATACTTGAGGATCAGTAGCTCTTAACAAACACAAATCTAAATATATCAGTGTATTTTTGTTTTTGTATTGATTGTTTTGTTTTATTTTTTTTATTTTGTTGTTGATGCTACTTGGAGTGTTTTTATTATTTGAGATACAAAGTATATAACACTTGGCAGATATGGTGGGGAGATAGGAATAGGGAAGCCACTCAGAGAGGCGAAAGAATATGAACAAAATAAATTGTAAGAAAAATACTGAAGAATGACAACATTTTAAATAAAAAAATGAAACTCTCAAATCTTAGTGAGGGAATAGTGGTCAACATTATTCTTATAAATATTGAGAGAAGTAGATTTAACCAGCAACAGAATTTTGTATTAGAAACTTGGAAAGTTGGGAAAGCAGTAGAGGCTGAATGCTATCTGGAGGTTGACATAATGATGGTTGATGGATGTACCGATACAGAGGTGAACATAAGCATAAAGAAAGCGATGCACTTTCTGCTATTCAAGGTAAATATATGCCCGTCTTTTCTCAAAATTGCTGAATTTTTTTTTACTTTTGATATCCAGAGAATATTTTGCTCTCTAAGCTGTTAAATAATTTCTATAGATATCTATAAAAATAATAAAAAAAATTCTGTAGTGTTTATATGGGTTTCAGGTTATATTTGTACAAGGATGTTTTGGTCATATGTGAGGTTAATTTCTTATTAGGTCAAAAATTCTCCTCCCAATATGGAAATTATGAGTAACACTGCCATGCAACTTGTCACTAGTTATGCACAAATGCCCCATCTCAGTATGACATGTAGATATTTGACAAGTGTTTCTTCTCATTTCACTTTTCTTCTTATAAATTTAATAGAAGCTGTGAAGGCCATAGCCTGCCAAAATGTATTAGAAGTAAGCATTGTCAGGGATTTAAAAATAAATTGAGTATGTTCTTGAATGCTTTTTAAAAAAAAAATTCCATACACATAGGAAATCAAATCACTAAAAACTAATGACAACTTATTTTGTAATAGATAGATAAACAAAAAGTTAAAGAAGAGATATTTTCCTTGCTAATTTAAGGATTTATAAAGATTTTGCTGTATGTTTTTTTTGAACAAATTGAGGTGTTTCTCCTGTCTTACCAAGCAAAGCAAGGCCTCAGTGACATACTTACCTAGCATCAAAATAAGAATGAAAATGTCAGTTCTCACCAATCCATTTTACAGAAGTTCATTGATTCAGCTATTCATTCCCAAACAGAAATATTGAAAGACTTCATTTTAAGCCCCCAAAGAAGCTTAAACTCAGATCAATTTATTTGAATATTTGCTTAGTACAGAATAGCATGCTGTAAATATACCACATTCACAGAAATAGGTTGTTTAAGGAGAAAATAAATAGTACCTAATTTTTCAGTTAATTCATTCAGAAAACAAAACAGCATCTGTTTAAGAAAAGACAAATGGATTTTCTTTTCCAAGTACTTTTCAGCAAAGACACTAGAAAGGAGACTTTCATTTGGAATCAATAAAAGTATATATAACAAACAACATTTTGTTCTTTTAGTAAAACAGTCTATTTCTTCTCAGGAATCTGGATCTAAGGAACAAGAATGGAAGCGACAGAATAATGTTTAGGTCAATTAAACAGAAAATATGCATGAATAAAGACTGTGACTTTGTGTCTCTTTCAAACACAGCTCTTGGACTGAACACTGAGACATGATAATTATAAATCCTCAAAAAAGTAAGCTATAGCTTTGTAAATCAGTTTGTTAATCTAGTCTGAGTTTGTTTTCTCATTTGTAGCTTGAATGAGAACATGCAAGTAAGAAAACAAAAAGTTATTTGGTGATTTAAATGATCAGCTTTTTATTTAAAAGTTTGAAAAGCATTCAATAAATGGATAGCTATTATCATCAGGAACATTTCTAATATGCATATTCTTTATTGTACAAAATTCACAATTTTTCATTATAGCTGTTCTTCTCAAGTACTGAATAAGGTACTTTAATCTACAATATAATGCTTTTACACACACACATTTATATTTACTTATCTTCTATCCAGCAAACATTTATATGAGTTGAACCATATTTTTCTGGTTTTCTGTACTTGTTGTAGATTCTAATTTTAATTGAATCTAATAGTTGATTCTCTGTTACCATGCAGGAAATGGAACATACACACATTTAATTAATTTTACAAATCCTTGAAATATTATTACAATTCATTTTGAGAACACATGCAAAAAAGGAAGCATTTTCTGTGGGAATGTGGTTACTGACAGTTTTGGAAGTATATACATGTTTTTCAGTGGTTTGTGTATTATTAATAATTAGAAGTGCTCAATACACAATGGAGAAAACAACTTTAATTTAAGTGTGAGCTAAGCATCATTAAAAAAATTTTAAGTACAGATTGGGAGATTTTATTTCAAAATTTATAAACCTTAAAAGTTGTTATATAACAAGTTAATAATTAAATAGATTAATTTCCTTCTATAATTGAAAGAATTACCGTTATTTCATTCTCATGGTAAATGATTCTGGAAATCTCCCATGAAGATGAAAACTGATACAGAAACTAGATAGTCACATTGCAGAGGATTAGAAATTATGCCCATCCCTAAGGACACATCTGTATCATGTTTCCTCTGCACATGAATTAGGAATTTTAGAAGGTGTAGTGTACTGAATATAAGAACACCAATTAGGGAGAGTTTCTGTAGAAGTGGGTCGTCTTTTAGACACATTAGGGCCATTCGACCCATGTATACAATGCAATATCTGTTGCCTGTACAGCATCAAGTCAGTCAAAATTTCAGCAAACACATGTTAGACACACATAAAGCCCAACTACTATCTAAAGAACAATGACAAGTTAAGGATGTTGGGATAATGGGAAGCAGTTTTCTTCAAGGCAGTGTGCTTTATTTGGATTCCCATATACCAGGATATAGACTTATATTCATGGACACAAAGAGAAAAAAAAAATTAACACGGAAGCCTATAAAAGAAGGACAAGCGTTGGCAAGAAACTGCCGCTTTAAAAGAGCTATATTCTTCATTTCAGTAACTGTAAAAATGCTTGCTTTTCAACTTTTTATTTTTATCATCATAATCTAAAAAAAGTGCCTAATTTTAAGTTCACATTTCAAGGTCATTAGTCATATTGTCTAATATGAAATTATTCAGTTTTCACAATTCCAAGGACTCTTTGCTAGCCTCCAAAACAATTAGACTATAATTCTTCCACAGTCCTTTAACACTAAGGAACTTTCCCTTTAATGAATTTATCTGCTTTAGATATTTTATAAATTTCTAATACAAATACAAAATGTAATTTGTATTCTGCATCCATTATTTTAATAAGCATTTTTCTGCTGTGCAAGTCTGTGGAAACAGACAAAATCCTGAATGAATGTGTCTTGTGGTCAATGGCATGACCATTTCAAAGACCTCAATGCTTCTGATCCACAGAAAGGGTAGAATTTCCCAGGATTAGTGTCATGGAAATTGGAAATTGCCTAGCCTTCCTCTGTTCTCTCTGCAAGTATTGACAGTACTTCAATGAAAAGCACAAAAACAAAAGTAAAAACAACTACGGCTTTTTCCTTCCAGATGGCAGCTTCTTGAGACTGTTCCTGACACAGCCATCCAGTAGAGAAATATACACACATCTCCCTGCATGATCTTCAATAAGAAAAATACAGAATTTCTTAGATTTTTGTGTGGTTATTGTTGCAGTATCAGAGCAAGTACATCCCTGACAGTAGCAGCTTTTCTGCAAGTGTGTCTCCGTGTGGGTCCATTTTAAAACTTCATTGTTAAGCCAGTCGTGTTCCTAGAACCAACTTACAGAAGTTTTCATCATGTTTTATGGGTGTGTGATGTTTCACTGTGAGTATACATTATTTTTTGTTCATTCACTCATGCTCTTGTGAACTTGAGTCTTGATAGTAGTTATGATGTGTTATTACTGAAATTTCTACTAATATTTTAATTGCAAGCAGACTTACATATAACATAACAAAAATAGCAAAAACAGTAAAAGAAAATAATGTGGCTTTGGACTTTTTAGTAGATAAAAATTGCAGTTTATTTAGTTTATTCAAGGTTATCAATATTTGCAATATGAGAAGCAATATTTAATGTATTTATCTTTGACTATACTTTATGCTTACATTTGAAAATATTGCCTAAAAATTCATCCTTTCTCTGACAGAAACATTTTCATTTTGTAAAGTATAGTATACTACCTCCCTACTATGGTACTTTGTCTGAATGTATCTAGTAGAGAATGAATGTCTTGTAATGAAGATGCATTAGCAACTTCCTTAAGAAAAAAAAAACCAACAGTAAATTCACCATATTATTGTCCCACATTTTATTTTCTTTAGATGTATGTGAAGGAGATATGAGAATGCAGGATAGATAGAAACTTCAGAATTTATTGTCTTATACCCATGTGTTGCTTCCACCATTTACAGTATATTCGTTCTTTAAAGATGCTTCTTGAATTCTTTCAGCAAATGCTTATTACAACATGAACATACACGCAAACATTATCTTTAGTTATGAACATGGAAGAGCTCATAATTTAAGAGGAAGTATGAGTCAAAAAAACTGTTTACATAGGAACTCCAAAGCATGTAGAGTGATTTCTTATATCAAAGAAGCTAGAACATAGTGGTGAAGCCTCTATGTAGGCACCAGTTTGACTTCTCCATGTTTAATAAATTGTTTGGGTGTACTCTTCAGCATTTAAGCCTTGTTTTCAGTTTGTGGAGACCAACCTACAGTTCGACAATACCCTGGAATGGTTGGATATTCCAGTGGTACCCATTAGCCATTATCCTAAGTATATACAACCCAATCCAATCCTATTAACTGGAAGCTTCATTTGTTGACATGGACTATCAAGTAGGTATTTTATAATTCAATGAAGAAAGGCTCAACAAGACATCAGATTTCACTTCATACTACAATTCCTACTCCCATAACTTGATTCATTGTTTTCTTGCTTGCATGTTCCCTTGTTAATTTCAGCCTTTCGGATTTTTTTTGTTTGTTTGGTTTTTGGTTTTTTGTTGTTGTTGTTGTTGTTGTTTTGTATATATTGGCAACCAGAAAGAAGCTAGAAACAGGAAAAGACTTCAGGGGAAGATTGAGAAAGGCCAGGAAACCAAGTGTTTTCCTGGAACCAGGATTGCTCAATATAGTCTTGGTAAGAAAAAAGACAGAAGGACTAGGGACTGTTCAGTTGGTATAGTCAATAACACTTAGGCAATACTCAGTAGTGCCATGCCCCCAAGGTGGAGGAAATACTGAGGAAAAGCTCAAGTGTGCTCTATCTCTATAAACACCGTGGATGCACTGACTCTCAAAATGACAGAGAATTGATGGTTATTAAAAAATAAGAACAAGAGTTTGTCGACTTCTCCACACTATCCACTTTTTGGGGAATTTTCTTCAGCTTGTACCAATAAGAAGATGCTCATTAGATACATGAAGTCCATTGTGTTTTTATACTAGCTTATCTATTTTGTATTAGGTATAAAATAACATGACGCTTAGATTTTTCTTGAGTAATGTCAAGGTGTGTATTTGGTATTTGTAAATTAGACCACTTTTTAGTCTATTCTTACTATGACTGTTTTGAAAAAGAATGTTGTTGAATAGTATTCAAAGTTTACCAAAGGAAACTAGTGTCCATATTGACTTCTTTAGATCCTCAATTCCCAGGAATCTCATTAAGTTAAAACCCCACATTTTAAAGATAAAAAAGGAAAAAAAAATGCTGTTGAGATTTGTGTGAGGAATTATTGGCTAAATTAGGTTAGAGAAATGCTGTTTTCTCTCTTTGCTGTTCTATTTGTCAGAGAGATATGAGAAAGTGAAGTCCTCATAATAGTTTATGTGTCAAATAAAAGAGAGGAGACAGATAACCACTATCACTGCTGCAGATTGCTAAAAGAAGCTTACTACCTCGAGGATAAAAAAGATGTCCTAGGGCCTTATCAGCAAATTCAATTACAAATGCAAAGCCAGAAGGTTTATAAACACTAAGCTAAAAATCACATTCTGATCATTTGTAGGCATCAAGGTTCCTTTTCAGAGATCTAAACCTCAGCTTGATGCGACAGGAGGAAAATGGAAAGCGTGTAACTGAGGCAAGAGGGTTAAGATTAAAATAATAAAGTTGGTCTACACGGAGAAGCTTAGCAAGCAGATTGTCCCAGCAGGTGCCCTCATTAGAACAGTTCCTTGAAGCTGTTGATTGTTAGCATAAATAAGAAAGAGATACCTAGGTGATAGTCTGTAGACACAGGTATTCATCTTCAAACTAAACTGTCCTTCGAAGAGTTATGGGGTCCACAGGAACTGATTCTTTGGAATGTTCTAAATATGAGGCACAATAAATATTATCATAAATTGAAAAATGAGCACAACCTGCTCTAACTTAAATTGTTTGCAAGCTACTTTTCTTGTGTTTCTGAATTCTTGAATAAATAATTTCCAAAGAATATTTTACTTTTGAAAATTAGGGCTTTTATTCTGCTTCTGATATGAGCTAAAGTCTGACTTTCAGTTATAGTACCTTCATAACAATATCCTGTGTCATTATTAGCCACAAACCTCCAAATTCCTTGTCTGTTTTACATAAATATTACATTTGAAATGCAACAGAATTAAAATAATTCTCTTCACTTGTGTGTGCTGTATATGTGGTAAGTGTGAAGCATTCGTGCATATGTTGAGAATGTTGGAGGAAGTTGAATGTGCCTCTCTGGTTAAACAATAATAAGCAAGTCTCAGTGATCTGCCCTGCTGTGTCTGATGGCATTGGGGTTGAAGTCTCTTGCCCAGGTTTTTAAACAGGTTCCGATGATTTAAACACAACTACACACACTTGGACTAAAAGTCTTATCTACTCAACCATCTCCCCTCTTCTCATCACTTTAATTTTCAGATTTTTAATCTTTCAGTCTTTAAATTAATATCACTGATGTAATAGTAAATCTAAAGAAACTTTTCATAATTTTTGTAGACTTTGAAATCTTGACATTATTGAATAGATCAGAAAAGTATAAAATTATTTTTATGATATAACTTTAAATGTTATGTATATTGTTGAGATATGTATTTTAGGATATATGTTAAATTTTGATTTTTATAAAATTTTGATTCCATGTTTCATTGCGGAATATTATTTTAACTACGTAAAGGTATGTTACATTTGTTTACCCTGAGGAATACTATTTTAACTGTGTAAAGGTGTGTTGCATTTGTTTATGGTGTCTTTGTATAATTATGTAAAGATCTCTGTTTAATTATATGAAGTTGTGTTGCATTTGTTTCACCATGCCTACCTGAGGCACCTGAATGGTCTAATAAAGAACTGAATGATCATTAGCTAAACAGAAAAGGATTAGGTAAGGCTAGCAGATAGAGAGAATGATAGAAGGAGAAATCTAGGCTCAAGAGAATAAACCAGAAGAGAAAAAGAATAGAAAATTGGAGCAATAAAGGGAAACACCTGGGGCCTGGAGTCAGCTGCTAGCCAGTCAAACATGAAAAACAGTGAAAGAAAGATAACTAGAAGGAAGAAAGGAAAAAGGCCATGATACAAAAGCTGGATAAAGAGAAACAGGTTATTTAAGTTAAAAGAGCCAGAAATGAGATTAAGCCAGGCCAAAAATTCAAAACTAAGAATAAATCTCCACCTAATGATTTGGAAACTCATTGGTAGCCAAAGAGAAATTCTGGTACAATGTTTCTTTGTATTAAATAAGTAATATTTGTAAATATATATTTAAGGACTGCTTGTTCATACAGGAGTTGATTTTCCATTTTGGATGAGATTGAAGTTTGTGTTTCTGATATTTTTTCTATCACATCTTTAATTTTTAAAATATTTTATTAAATTTGAACATTTTATAAAAGCATATAATAACTTAAACACACATGAAAGCAATAGTGTCTATTGAGGACTAAAGTAAACTTTAACAACTTAATAATAATAATAATTTTGATCACAATGAAAGACCCTTTTTCTGGTTATAAAATGTCTCTGCCTCCTTGCTAGATGATAGCTTGTGTTGATTTGTGATTCTGTTGTTACTTACATAGAAACATACATATAGTCTTGTGCATGTTACATTATCAATCAACTCATATTAACTGGCAATATGTAAATACTCCCGTTATTAACCTTTTTTTCAGAAGAAATATGTGTGACTGTTTTGCATATTTGTGTAAGTGAAAGTTGACTAATCATCATTATTGCCTATCTCCTTGATTACAAGTTCCAGGAACGCATGCTTACTGTTTACTCCCTTGATCAATGTAAAATTAGAAGGAATTGGGTATAGAAACAAAATGGTTTCTAATAACTTTTCTCTCTTTTTAAAGCAAAAAACTAATGAAGAAATTTTACAGTGTATGAAACTAAAGAATGGATTGGAATGTTGAAGATCCAAGTTGCTGAATCAGACAGTTGATCTCTCACTCTCTGTCTCTATCTCTCAGATTTACAGTTGCCAAAAGTACATGGTGGCACACATCTTTAATTCAAGCACTCAGGAGGCAGAGACAGGCAGATCTCTGTGTGTTCAAGGTCAGCTTTGTTGACAAGAGCTAGTTCCAGGACAATCAGGACTGTAGGTACACAGAGAAACCCCGTCTAGAAATCCTCCCCACACAAAAGAATTGGATTCCTTTAATTTTTATAGTGCACTTCTAGAAATTATTGTGGTTACACATTCTAGTAGCTTAAATCCAATTTGTGTACGTAAATCCCTCTATTTTGGATGACAGTCCAATAATGGAGATATAGAAGGAAAATTCTAATGTGTTGTAAGAAAACTCCAAGAACACAAAGCAAAATTCTTATGGCTTCATTTTCTTCCAAATCACAGAATTTTTCCAGGGATGTTCTTACCTTACTCTCCCAGGTACAGTGGATATAAGTGATTTGCTTATTTACTACTGGATATTGTTATCTGTTTATATAGCTCTATGGAAAAACATGTTTTTGCCATGCGCTGCTTGCTATCCTCCTGGGGCTTGCTAGGTGAATTGACTGAATGGTCAATAGCTAAGCAGAATGAGGATAGGTAAGGCTTGCCCACCACAGTTAGCTTTCCCACTCTGATGTACACTTTATTCAACCCTCGGATGGTCTAATGGCAGATGCCCTGAATAAGGTTTGCTCTTGCATGAGACTGCAGAATGCCTCATTTTTAGACACCACTCTCTCAGTTTCACGCCTCCAGTCAAAGTGGCAAACATATCAAGTTGGTTCTTCATTTTGCTAATGTTGATAACAGAAATTCCAATTTCAATGTTAAGTTTGTCATTTGTTTACAGCACTTATTCCTCTGAGGAACATCACATGGAATTTTCTGGTGAACTTTGAAGGTATCATTTCAAATTAGCATTGCATTTTAAGGTTTGTTTGTCTTCTCAATTAAATTAGATTGCCATTTACTGAATTAGACTGATAATATTGAAACTCTATGATAAAAAATATCCCCTGGAAATTATTATGTATTTAGCATTAATTTTCTTATTTAATCTCCAAAATAAAAATGGATCTTTTGAATTTTGTTGTTTTAAATGTAAAGAAGCTAAAGCTCTTTATGTTATTTCACACAGACACCCCCCACCCACAAACCTTGCAATGAGTGCTCGGCAACGTGAATTTTGATTTTGAGTTCTTTGAATAAGACTTTTTGTTTGCTTGCTGACTTGTTGCTTATTTGTTTTTTTGGTTTTTGGGTTTTGTTTGAGAGAAGGGCCTTTTGTGTAATCCAGGCTATGCTGGAACTCACTATGTAAACCACGCTAGCATTTAATTCACAAGGATCTTTCTTCCTCTGTCTCCATAGTGTCAGTGCTAAAGGGGTGAGCCACCATACCAAACTTAATTGTATGTTTAATAAATTATTATTTTATTTCTTTTACTTTTTAAATTATAATTACATCATTTCCCCTTACATTTCTTCCTCTAAGACACATATTTCTTTGCTTTTTTTCAAATTCATGGCTATTTCCTTCATAAATCATTGTTACAGCATTAACCAGTCATTAATTAAGCATTATTATATGACACACAGGTTTATATATGTAAATATGCAAATACAAACTCCTTAGAGTTTTTTTGTGAGACTATCTCTGTCAAGTGATATAAAGTACACCTACAAAGTATTTTATCACATAAAATGCATATTCCTTAAAATATAGTTCTGTACTTATAAAACATTTCATTTGTCTGTCAATAAAGTGATAGCTTACAGGTTTTTTTGTAATTTTTCATCAAGTGCATAACACTAGATTCTTGCTTGTTGGCACATTCTGTGTGTCTGTGTGTCTACATGTGTGAAGGGAGGATATCACTTCTTTACCTTAGGCCTTTTAGATTAATGGAAAAGCAGCTGCACTTAAATTTAAGGGTCAGAGTTTTCTTGTGTCTCAGTTAACATTGCCTAAGGGATTCTTTCCAGTGCAGATTTTTCACATTCAATCATAGCGTACTCAGAGGGCATTTGTCATGGTTTTGACAGGTTGGATAAATGGTTAGTTAAAGCCAGAGGTGAAGGTCAATAAGGACAAGACTGAGAAAGCTAAATTAAAAGCAAACTATCAGTTCTAACTGGCCTGTTATGGAATTACTAGTTAAGTTCAAATAGAGCAGAATTGCAACTGTCAGGTAATAGATTTACAAGCATGGATTTTGACTCTGCAGTAATAGGCAATTAAAATCAAAACTATTTTTGCACAGTGAATATCAGGTCTGAAAGCCTGTTGTCATTGTCCTATCATGTTTATTGTTTTTAGAGGAGCATTAATAAAAATATATTAAAAATGTATCAAAATCAAGGCTCTAGAAAAATAAAAAACCCAAAAGCTGCAACACTTACAGGGCTCTGCATATCCAATGTGATGAATATGAGAACTATTAGCCTTGCTGGATAAAATGTCTACTGATTGCTCCCCTCAGGAAGAATGGTCATGAGCTCCAGGCCCGTGTGGTTATTATTATGTTCATTCAGTATTAAAGTTAAACCATTGATTTTTCAAGAGAAAAATGACAAATATAATTTAAATCTTAAAATTAAGTTATACATTAGTAATTAAATATTATTTCAAATATTAATAGTTTAAACATTTGGTTGTAATGCTTCATTTTCCCTTAAATTTCTTGCACGTTATATTTAAGCATGTTTAAAATTCAAAACTATAGTATCAATACATTAAAAATGTATTTTATTAGCACAAGCAATTCATGAATGAATTAGATATCTCTTTCAGTTTCCCAAAATTCTTCCAGTGTTCAGTAAGAGGCAGCGCTAAGATAGGAGGATGGTTAAAACTTGTAATATTATCTAACGGTCATTAAAATTATGCTAATGACACCATCTTAAGCAATTCCCAAAGAAAAGGAGACTGCCTATGAAGTTAATGCCTTTCTTTAATCCATTTAGTCACTAATTTTCAATAATGAATAGCAAATTTTACAACATTTGCTCATAATACAAGCTATTCCCATGCGCTTATCTTTTGATGAAAGAAACCAATGCCTCCAATTCATTCTCTGAAGACACTAAATATTAAAGCCTGCAGAGATTCACCTGCTTTTGTGAATTAATTGTACTGACACAGTCTCATTTCTAGGAACTATTGTTCTGAAAATACTCATTTGAAATTTTTATAAATATAAATAAATATTCACTGTGTGGCAATGTACCCAACATATTAAATTGACTGTGTAAGTAACTGATAACCCAAGTTGAACATAATATCAACAAAAAAAAAATAAAATGCTGTTAAATGCCAATACCTGCCAGTAATATAATCACACTACATGTTTATAATATTTAAACAAATTATACTTATAAAACCATTATAATTTAACACTATTTGTATATTTTAGTGAGTATTCTTCAATTAATCTCTTTATTTGAATTAGCATTGTAGTTGTAGTGTTCTAATATGCATGCTAAAATATTAAATATAATCTATTATATCAAATGTCAAATCATAAAGTGCTTATGTGGTATTACTTTATATAATTCTTGATTCCATTTAGAATGTTGTATTATGCCATCTATTCAATTGTGTTTATAACCAAAAGGGTTATATGTAATCACATGGTATTAATATAAGTTCCATTTATTTAAATTGAATATCTAAAATGTTTTATGATATTCTACTCATTGAATTGCAAATTTGCAGTAACTTTTTCAACCTTTGAGCATTTGTATAAAAATTTGATATTTTCCAAAGGTGATTTTCAAATTATCTACATCAATCTATTTAACCAGTTTCCTGATTTCTACTGTTTTCTAAAAGCTCATCAGTGATGACGTCCTATCTAATTTCAACTACAAATGCCAGTTTGTGTTATAAAATGCTGGGAGCTGTGAACCCCCAGATCCTGAATTTCTTGTAAACAACTTGTTTTTCTCTGCTCTGAGAGATGGAAGACCCCGATGGCAGGCTGATGGGTCTGCAGCTGAAAGATCCCAAGAGCTGGGGAGTGGCCAGATCACTATATAAACTGCCCTGAACACAATAAAGGGGGCATTCTTGGGGCATTCCTGTTTCAAAGATGACCCTTGTCTCTGTCTGTGTGTCTTTATTTGTTTAATACCCAGGCCCTTTCCTGGCTCGTGAATGGTCCTGTAGTGCAGGCGCCGCAATACAGGAGTAGTACCGTACTGTCACATAGTACAGGACAGGCGGGCACTACAGTAAAATATTGGGCCTAAAATAAAAGTAAAAATAAACCAGCTATGATCAATATTTTGTAGGCAATAATAAATTGCTAGTTCCATATGCTTTTGAAAACATATATAACAGATACATTTATGAACATATTCAAAACAGTTTTACTATTTATCCATTGATAATCATATATTTTGTGTTATTAAAAGCAAAAATGGTTTCTCTTTTGACTAACTAAGTATAATTAAATGTAGAAAACATGTTTAAAACTTCTTTCATAGCTGTGCGGTGGTGGCGCACGCCTTTAACCCCAGCACTTGGGAGGCAGAGGCAGGCAGATCTCTGTGAGTTCGAGACCAGCCTGGTCTACAAGAGCTAGTTCCAGGACAGGCTCCAAAACCACAGAGAAACCCTGTCTCGAAAAACAAAAATAAATAAATGAATAAATAAAATAAAACTTCTTTCATACTGAAAGTTAATTCTATCAGAAATATTCCTTTTTTATATTTATTTATTTATTATGTATACAACATTCTGTCTGTATGTCTGCAGGCCAGAAGGGGGCACTAGATGTCATTACAGATGGCTGTGAGCCACCATGTGGTTGCTGGGAATTGAACTCAGGACCTCTGGAAGAGCAGGCAGTGCTCTTAACCACTGAGTCATCTTACCAGCCCCAGAAATATTTCTTATTGAAGTTAGAATGAGACTTGAAGTGTTTTGATTTTTGTTTCTCACTGAAAGCTGGAAGATATAGAATCTCAATGTTCTATATATGACCAATATAGAACATTGAGATTTCTATCATAACTATTGTGAATGTGTGTATGTGGGAGGTTCCCTATGGCACATGAGCTTAATCATTGCACTGTGCAATATGCTGGCATTACTACTGTGGCACTTGGCATACTAAGGAAACTGAGCTGGAGGTAGTGGAGAAACCTTGCTTACAGATCTGCTATTCATGGCTTGTTCACTTTTCTTTCTTTCTTTCTTTCTTTCTTTCTTTCTTTTTTTCCTTCCTTCCTTCCTTCCTTTCTTTGTTTCTTTCTTTCTTTCTAATTTTCTTCTTTCCTTTCTTTTTTCCTTCCTTCCTTCTTTCTTTTTTAGAATCAAATTTTTCATTTTTTATTTTTAAACCAATCTTCTTTTGCATGGCATTACCAGTTCCCTCTCCTGCCCATTCCCCTGCTCCCTCCTA
Organism: Microtus oregoni; assembly: GCF_018167655.1. Classification (NCBI taxonomy): domain Eukaryota; kingdom Metazoa; phylum Chordata; class Mammalia; order Rodentia; family Cricetidae; genus Microtus; species Microtus oregoni. Next base: position 26,265,685 of record NW_024543060.1, read on the forward strand.
CTCCCCACCTAACCCCACCTTGATTCCTCAGAAAGGGGGAGTCAACAAACTGTCACATCACTTGAAGCAGGACTAAGTTCCTAGGTTGAGGAAGGTATCCTTCCTGGCTTCAAAGTGTCAGTTCATGCACTAGGGACAAATAGTGGTTGCACTGCTAATGGGCACACAAACTGCCCAAGCAACACAACTGTCACACACATTCAGAGGGCTTAGTTCGGTCTTATGCGAATTCCCCAGCTGTCAATCTGGAGTCACTGACCTACCTTTTGCTCGAGTCAGCTGTTTCTGTGGATTTCTCCATCATATCATATCAATCCTCTCTCTCTATGAATGGACTCTAGGAGCTTGACCCAGTGCTCAGCTGTGGATCTCTGTGTCTGCTTCCATCAGTTACTGGATGAAGGTTCTATGATAACAATTAGGGTAGTCTTCATCTGATTACAGGGGAAAGAAAGTTAAGCGACCCTCTCCACTATTGCTTAGATTCTTAGCTGGTGTCATCCTTGTGGATTTCTGCAGTCTGACTACAGGGAAAGTCAAGATTGGGCCCCCTCTTGTATATTGCTTAGGGCCTTAGCTTGGGTCATCCTTGTGGATTCCTGGAAATTTCTCTAGAACCATTTTTTTTTTGCTTATCCCATAATGGCCCTCTCAATCAACATACCTTTTTCCTTGCTCTATCTATCACCAAGAAAGACAATTCCACAGGTTCATATACACATTAATCTTTTTTTTAATTTATTTATTTATTAAGGATTTCTGCCTCGTCCCCACAACCGCTTCCCATTTCCCTTCCCCTCCCCCGATCAAGTCCCCCCCCCCCCTCATCTGCTCGAAGAGCAATCAGGGTTCCCTGACCTGTGGGAAGCCCAAGGACTGCCCACCTCTATCCAGGTCTCGTAAGGTGAGCATTCAAACTGCCTAGGCTCCCACAAAGCCAGTACGTGCAGTAGGATCAAAAACCCACTGCAATTGTTCTTGAATTCTCAGTATTCCTCATTGTCCGCTATGTTCAGCTAGTCCGGATTTATCCCATGCTTTTTCAGACATAGGCCAGCTGGCCTTGGTGAGATCCCAATAGAACATCCCCATTGTCTTAGTGTGTGGGTGCACCCCTCGTGGTCCTGAGTTCCTTGCTCGTGCTCCGTCTCCTTCTGCTCCTGATTTGGACCTTGAGATTTCTGTCCGGTGCTCCCGTGTGGGTCTCTGTCTCTGTCTCCTTTCATCGCCTGATGAAGGTTAATATTCCTGAGGATGCCTATGTGTTTGTCTTTGGATTCACCTTATTTAGCTTCTCTAGGAACATGAATTATAGGCTCAATGTCCTTTATTTATGGCTAGAAACCAAATATGAGTGAGTACATCCCATGTTCCTCTTTTTGGGTCTGGCTTACCTCACTCAGGATAGAGTTTTCTATTTCCATCCATTTGTATGCAAAATTCAAGAAGTCCTTGTTTTTTACTGCTGAGTAATACTCTAATATGTATATATTCCATACTTTCTTCATCCATTCTTCCGTTGAAGGGCATCTAGGTTGTTTCCAGGTTCTGGCTATTACAAACAATGCTGCCATGAACATAGTTGAGCATATACTTTTGTTGTATGATAGGGCCTCTCTTGGGTATATTCCCAAGAGTGGTATTGCTGGATCCAGGGGTAGGTTGATCCCGAATTTCCTGAGAAACCGAAACACTGCATTAATCTTATGAACACATTTTCTCCATTAAAATTTCCTCTTCACAGATAACTCTAGATTGTGTCAAGTATACATATACATAACATGCACAAATATCACCATTGACTGCACTATAGATCCTTTGTATCTAATGTAGAAGAATGAGAGAAATACTTTTTCAGAGAAAAAAATGTCAAATAGTAAATGAAGATCACAAAAAACTGTGGAGAGAAATCTGTAGAGAGATATAGAAACAAAAACTACATAGGGCAGACAGTACATTTTACATAGTCTTCTTAAGTAACTTTATGTAGGTCTACAATGTGGTATAAAATTCAATGACTTTGTTACTTGATAATTGATTGTCAATTTTAACAAAATTATTTACACAGAGATATTAGATACATGGATCATCTGTGCCTCTGCTCTGTTTCTGCATTCTTGCCTTCTCTTTTGGCTCTTGCCCTGCTGTCCTCCTGTCTTCTGTGTTAGGTATCTCTTCCATTCTCTTCTGACTCACTTTCCTTCTACCTCTTCCTAATGCTTAGTCTTTCCCACTTCTTATATGAAATAAGCAAAGATAATTATCAGCAAATTAGTACATTAATTACCCTGTTACATATCACATTAGGACTTCTGTACTTCTGTGTGCATGCACCAATGTGTAAATGTGAACTTCGCATTGAAAAACTTTTAAACCTATGTATAAATTTGTGGATTATAATTTTATATTAAAACACATTTTGTACAACTTCATGACATAGAATAAATTCTTTAAAATTTACCATGTATGTTTACAATTCTATAAATCCTAACAAATATATATGTTTGATATAAAAGTTTAAATTACCATAAACAACTCTACTAAAAGAGCATGTTACAAAGTTTTTTAAAATTGAGAATATTTTGTTTCTAAAATTACATCAGTATAGAGAAGAATTGAGAGGTTTATACATGTACAAATACAAAATAAAAGTTCAATGTTGGTAGATGAATGATATTAATTTTGGTTGTATAATGAAGAAAACCAGGAATAGGATAGATGGTTCTTCATGGATAATAATTCCTTATTTTCTGAGAAACTGAAATTTATTTCCAAATTTGATATACAGGTTTGCATTCTCACAAACAAATGAAAGAGTATTCTCCTAGGTTCACCAAGCTGAGTTGTCACTTCTGTTTGTAATTTTAGCCTTTATGACAGGTGTAAACTGGAATTTCAAAACTAATTTAGATGGCAATATTTTAATTTATTTATTTATTAAAGATTTCTGTCTCTTCCCAGCCACCGCCTCCCATTTCCCTCCCCCTCCCCCAATTAAGTCCCCCCCCAGCCCGAAAAGCAATCAGAGTTCCCTGTCCTGTGGGAAGTCCAAGGAACCCCCCTCCTCCATCCAGGTCTAGTAAGTTGAGCATCCAAACTGCCTAGGCTCCCACAAAGCCAGTACGTGCAGTAGGATCAGAAACCCATTGCCATTGTTCTTGAGTTCTCAGTAGTCCTCATTGTCCGCTATGTTCAGAGAGTCCGGTTTTATCCCAGGCTTTTCCAGACCCAGGCCAGCTGGTCTTGGTGAGTTCCCAGTAGAACATCCCCATTGTCTCAGTGTGTGGGTGCACCCCTCACGGTCCTGGCTAAGGATGCTGAACATTTCTTTATGTGTTTATTTTCCATTTGTGATTCCTCTGCTGAGAATTTTCCTTTTATATCTGTACCCCAAATTTTAATTTGAAATTGACTTAATTTGATTACTCCCTTAATATGAGACGTTTCACCATATTGCATTACAGAAGGCAATCTGGGATGGGTCCGAAAACAGTGACACATAATGGGATACACTAGAAGATGTGAAACTGCAAATCAAAACACTTAACACCCGTGTGTGTGTGTGTGTGTGTGTGTGTGTGTGTGTGTGTGTGCGTGTGTGCATTCTTGCATATGCATGGGTGAAAAATATTTAGGGAAAATATGGATGCCATGCCTAGAGTGACATTTGCAATGCTATTTAAAACAGACTCTAACACTTATTTGAAGTGAGCAATGTAGGATATTCTAGCTAGTCAGCCCCCGGGAACTATATCTGCCTCTGTAGTTCTTTGATCCCAAAGACATCTCCACACCCAACTTTTTAACTGGGTTCTATTAGCTTTTGCTTTTATGTAGTTCTTTACAGACGGATTTATATCACTAGCTCCCTTTTTCTTTATATCAACTGCATCTGCTGTAATTCACGGTAAGGGAAACAAGACTAACACAAATCAGTTACACCGAGAATTCAGGTGGATGGTATATCTATAAAGTTTACATACTTTGGAAGCCTTTGAAATTGACTTTTTTAAAGAATTTGGAATATAACAAAGAAGTAGAGACATAAGACTACAAAGTGAGCCAACACATGGAAGTCTCACATATGCATAATATTGGTAGAGATTCACACAGTACAATTGTGCTCATGAGGTTTGGGATGAAATTAAGGATAAAGTAGGGAAGAGGATTAGAAGGCGTCCATCATGAATACTATAAAGGGACTCAACTTTTTCTTTCAAATGTCTAAGATATAGTGGAAGACTGAAATTAATAGTTTACCTGCTGAATAAAATTTCAAGATGGCAAAAGATAAGAATAACAGTAAAGATATTACTGGATATTCCTAACAATTGTTAACATGGTATCTGTTTTAGTCAGTGTTAATATTATTGTGATAAAACACCATGACCAAAAGAACCTTGTGGAAGAAAGAGTTTATTTCACTCACAGTTCCATTTAATAGTTCATCATCAAAATCACTGAGAGCAGGAACTCACTGATGGCAGTAACTTGGAGGCAGGAGCTGAGGCAGAGGTCATGTTGCTTACTGAATTGACCCCTCATACTTTCTTAGTCTTCTTTCTTATAGAACTGAGAATCAATACCTAGGATGAGACCAGCCAACATGGGCTGGAATTCTCCCTCTAAGTCACTACTAAAACAATTCCTTATGGCCATATATTATAGAAGCATTTTCTCAATTGAAGATCCCTTTCAGATAACTCTAGGTTGTGTTGTGTGACATAAAACTAGTCTGCACAGCATATTAAAGCAACAAACAGATCAGATAATAGAAATATTTTTTTGGTAAAGTCTCTTATTTATTTTTCTAAAGATAGAGTGAACCAAAGGCACCGTGACTCTTAAATGAATGTAGTGGTATCCGCGTGTGAACTTAGCATAAAAGGCAAGTGCTCGGCCAAAGAGTTACACCCTGACCTTAAAAATAACTACGTGATAAAAGTGGTTGATTTTCCAAGGTAATCCAATGAGAAGAGAGACGGGCAGTGTTCTGTTCCTTCAGGATTCCTCAAGGAACTAATTTAAGATTTACTGGACACTTGGATCTGTTGCAGCTTTGGTTCAATTGTTTCCACCTGTAACCCTTGATGGTAGCAAACCTTGGCAAAGTCCCTGTCCTGTTAGCTTTGAAGGCAAGCAAAGTGCAAGATTTACTGGGTCATGGAAGCTTCCACAGAGATTTCAGAGGAAAGCTCGGGAGTGTACACAGTATCCATCTGCAGCTTTATCCCCTGAGGGAGCACCATCACAGGGCAATGCTCAGAGCTCTGAACCAGAGCAACAACAAAGCCCCAAGAGACTTAGAGGAGCTTCGGCTTGTTTTGTCCTTTTTGTTTCCTTGTTCCTCACTTCTGAGACAACAGCTGCGACCCTGTGTCACTGCATTGTGGCTTGCTAGCATGTAGCATGCCTTTGATTTCTTAAAGGGATTTCAGCTAACATTTTACCTGACTCTCAGAGGATACTTTGCTGGCAGATAGACTGAATGTACTTTTAACTGTGAGACAGACATGACCCTTCTTGGGTCAGAGGCAGAATAAGTTCTGGTTCAAACATATTTCTTAAAAAAAAAACATGTGTTCATTCAAATAAAATAGGAATGTTTAAATGTATAATTATACTTGAAGTATTTAATATATCTGCAATCTTCTGTGAACTTAACAAAGCAAAATTTGTCAAATGGAAATTCAAAGAATATTAGGAGTGTAAATAAAGTTTATAAACACACTCGTAGATATTTTTCTTGCTAAAGATATTTTAGCATCAAAATAAAAACTAATTTTATTCTATTAATAAAAGACATACATTTGAAAATCAAAAACTCAAATATTCCTGTTAATATGTCCTCTTCCTTTATGAACACTTCAAATTTAATGAATATTATCAATAAAATGGAAAACCCGATTCCTAGTAAGATATTACATGAAAACAAAATAGCATAAACATAGATCCTTCACTTAAAACACTTGAAAAATTGTCACTGGTAATAGTAACATCAATGATGCCTTATTTTTATGATAATTTTACGTGTGCTATTAAATTAGACCTACACAGGTAACTACTGGAAGCTGATGTTGTGATTTAACATGACAGTCTTTTGCTTGTTGTTCCTCCTCACTCTAGTCTTCTTCCTCCTTGCGATTCTTCACCACTATCTTCTCTTTCCACCCTCCTCCTTCTCTTTACTTGTATTCTCACTCTTTTCCTTTTGTTCAAAATGGTACTCTAGGCAAAATGTCACTCCCCACTTCTCCTGGGTTTTTGTTTTTTTAAAACATTATAGACTTTAAATTCAATAGTAGAGGAAAACAGTACATTTGTCCTGGGGTAAAAGTCAACTATTTGGACCCCACTATTAATTTACTATATCATAGAAATGTAATGGTGTAGATAAAACAATGTGTCAATGCTTATTAACCATTCAGTTGCAGCTTTTAAAAAATGTGTGCTTTAAACTTGTATTTTACCAATATAAATGTTCAGATAATCTATGAACAACTTTAAAGTCTCCAATGTAAATCAAAAACATCATATATATATATATATATATATATATATATATATATTCACAATGTAAATAGAAAAATACTTTAAATTTTCTGCCTTTAATATTTGCACAGATGATTTTTATCTATATAAAAATGAAGTATATATTTAAGCAACTTCAGGAATGAGTAAGATATATGTATTGAAATATATTGGATTTCATTGTTTGTTAAAAGTATTTTTAAGCACATTTACTTGAACTAATTAGAATCCTGAATTTCAAAAATCTTAGGATAGAAAAGAATATTTGAATACTTGAATTTGTACTACAAATAAGTAAACTGGTAAGTTCTAAAATGAAATAATATTGAAAGTTCTAGAAGTTCTCTTCATTATTTTTTATTAGCCAATGGTTGTCAGATAACACGTGAGGTTTTTTCTTTCACCATATATGGGAATAAAAGAGAAACTTCACAAAAAGAATCATGCTAATGGGCATTCAAATGATTAATCAAGATAAAATAATAAAACTTATGAGAACAAAATCATCTAAAATCTACATTTTACATAATTCTCAATTGGGACATAAAATTTTAGAATATCATAGCAAATGAAACTTTTCTATAAATAGCAGAAAATGAAGAAATGTAAAGACTGGTAAGTGTAAAGATTTGTAACATTTATATACCTACCAAGAAGTATTAAATTGATTATGAACAGTGAATACTGAAATCTACCACTTTCAAAAGCATGCAACTGAGTATTATAAATAACACATATTCAGAACACACACAACAAATTAGAAAAAAACAGTACAAAGGAAAGAATAATAAGAATTACAATAAAACAGATGAATAAAAGGTCAAGCACTTAGTACTGAGTTTCTTATATATGTATAAATCATAAATACATATATACAAATTTAGATTTAAAATAGAATTATTGATTGTATATATAACACTCAAATATGTTCTACTCTTGTGATATATCAGAATGCACAGGTGTTATTATTTTATTCAGGATACTCAGCATTAGAAAATAAAAGCAAAATCATTTTTTTCAAAAAAAAAATGACTGTTGAGCCGTCACCTAATTTACCGTAGTTAAGAAATTCTTGGACAGAGAAAAACCCTTTTCAGTAAAGACACCAACTTCAGAAAGTGATGTGAAGAAAATGCTTTTAAGATCTCAAAGCGGTAGCCACATGGAACAAAAGACTGAATAGTGAGGGTTCTGTGTGATCTTCACATTGAAGTTCTCTCTTTAGAGCTCCGTAGATCAAATGTGATGAGCCTCTCGTTATACCACTTGTCACTAAATAAAAGGATATGAGCTTTTACTTTCACAAGTCAAAGAGCCAAATTGTTCTTTTATAAGTACCCTAGGGATTAAAGTTGGGGATTTTTTAAAAGAGGTACATTTAGCAACCTTCTAACTCCTGCTACCAGTTATGACTTGTGTGTAATTAGTGTCTGAACAGAATAGACTTCGGCAAAATCTCCTTAGGTTGCCAGATTACAGAGGTATTGTATCAAGACATCAAAAACTATAAATGATGATATTCTGATATGAAAAATATAAATCAAGACAACCGAATTTGTCCATTCTCTGTGATTTTTGAAATTGTCCAGGGAGTAAGAATAAGATCTTTTTCCATTGTTTGAGCAAGACTGTTTTACCTATTCCTTTAGGTTATTAATTCTGAGTTCATGCTCTAAATGTGATTAAAATCATTTAACAAACATCACCAAAAGTGAATTACACTTATGACAGCATTTTTTCCTTCTTTTCCTATTTCTTTCTCTTACTCATCACTCTGTTGCCTTCTCCACCTTCTTATCACCCTTGACCATGAAAAACATTCTTTATCTGAGGCATGTCATACAAGTCTTGTGCATTGCTTAAAATAATCCATAAAAATAGAATCTGGTCCACATATCACCACTTGAATCTTACTTTTTAAAATATTCTTTTCAATAAAATATTTTCTTATATCTAAATCCTTATGTAGAGTTTCTAATTCCCTTCTTTGCAGTATTCCTCTCTTCTTTTTCTTCAAGACATTTAGTTCCTCAAACAGAGTGACTATTTACCCTCATTTATTTACTGCTTATTACAGTTCTCTCAGTTCTGTAATGAGCCCCTTCATGCTCTGGGAATGTAATGTTGACTGTGTTAGTCATTATCAGACAGAGCAAAAAAGCAGTAAAATAGCAGCAAGAAAGAACATAAATATCATTCTTTTAGGGAATGTGAATTTCCATGGGATCAAGAGACTTATACATAAAATATATAATAAAGAAGGGACTAGATATCAGTTTGCTGTAAAAATGAAATAATGCTACATCACATAGTCTGCATTGAATATCCCATTTCTGTAATCCCAACACTCAGTTTAGAGGCTATCTCTGTAAATTCAAAGCTATTCTGGCCTATATAGCTAGTGCAAAGTCAAATAGTGCTAATTAGACCCTACCCTTAAAGAAAATAAGAGTTGGCTATGGTAGAATTCATGAGTTCTATACTTGAATGAATAAGAAAATTAACACCTAAACATAATTTAAAATTTTGTGATAATAAAATTAAATTTAATTAATTGATACCATACCAAAAGCAAAAGAAATTCTTATAAAGAGATGATATTTTTCGGGGCAATATAACAAAACAGGTTTATTTTGTTAGATTTCTTATTTGACAAATGCTGCATTTTATTTATTTCTCATTCCTTGTGTGAGAGTCGAAACTTGTCTGCTGACTGCCCAGTTCATATAATCTTTTTCCACACAGTACCACATTTTAGTTTTGGTTTCATATCTACTTACATATGAATGATTATTTCCAATCAAATATTTATTATGGACAGAAGTAGAAGTCAGCTTATATATTTTTGCAATATTGATATTGTGACATATCTTTGAAAATAAGGTACTAGTTACTAAGTAGATCATGAAGAACCTATTTGACTCGCAGAGATGTAGTTAAAGTTACTTGAAAAACACATTGTTTCATAGAAACAACATTCAATAAAGCATAGTTTCTAGATAATTAAGACAATATGAAAATCAGATAAATGAGCTTGGATTAGAACAAGAAGTAAAATCAAAGTTATATGAGTTTAAGTATTGAAATGTTCACCACTGTAGCATAAAAATGTAGCAATTTGTCATTTACAGTATGTTTATTATTTCTTATACACAGAACTGTAAGATGCCTAAAGCAGGGACTATGTTGTTGCAAGATTATCTATTTTAATATAGACAATCACATTTTAAGCTCAACCCCATACATTGGCAGTCCTAAATTCCCCCTGGGTCCTAAAACTGTTAAAAATGTTTCTCCTGTTTTTATGCATCTCCATGAATCTATATATTGCAATTTCCTTTTACAGGCTAATTAGAGAAGCAAGATTTACAAAGGCCCAGAAGTCAGATCAATGCTACAAGAACATTTCAATTTGTTTCACTGGGTCGTATGAGTGAATCATGATCAAGAGTGAGAAAATTATTTTTGGAAATGTTCCTCCTGATAGATTAACACCCAGAAGGTTGAAATTTTGGATAAGCCAGTGGACTAACGTAAGCAAGTAGCAGATCATTGAACAGCATATAATTAAGGCTGGAAACTGCAGGTATTAAAAAATGAAGGTATAAATCACATATTATAAGAAATTGCCTGCATGGTTCTTGATTCTCTTCAAATCATACTTTGAGACTCAAATTATAGAAAGCAGATGATACGATGCCTATAACCACTCCTACAAAACAATACAGAACTAATATTAGATTCACTGAAGAGAACCATGTCTTGTTAGAACTGACTCACAATTTATTAATTTTTCTTTCACTGATGTCATACTCATACAAGATGTACTAACCCATGTTTTTATTGAAACAATGAAAAACTGTTCATAACTCTTTCACAAGCATTTCCAGCCATAATTGTCCTTTAAATGATGGTCAATATGTTCTACAGAGATGAACTTAGATGAATAATGCCTCTTGTAGAAGAAAGGAAGGTAAAAATTTTCTCTTTCTTGTTTATTTTATTTCCTTAATTTAAAATAAAATTTTATCATTTACCCTTTGCTTATTATCCACTCACCCTGCCCAAGTTATGCCCACTGCCTCTCAAATTCATGCTCTTTTTCTTTAGTTATTTTTAATACACATATAATTGTCTTTACACACACATTCATATTCCAGTCTCACATCAGAGTTGTATTTGTGTAGGCAGCCACATAGTTAAGACATCAGGAATGAAGTGCCCTTCATATTTCCAGAAGAAATAATCTCACAGATGATTTTCTAGTTTTCAGGCTCTTAAAATCTTCCTGCCTCTTCTTACATGGGCTAGGGTTTAGCAGAAGAAGTTTTCTTGCAGATGTAAGCACTGGGGCGTGAAACCCCACATTCCTTTGCTCGCTGTCTTTTTCCTTATTATAGTTCTCTACATAGCCTGTGTGGTAAAAGTAGAAGCTGTGGTTTTTAGGAATGAGAATTAGGCACAACTGTGAGTATAGGATATAGATATGCATGGTTAGGATTTATGGTAGTGTAGTAAATTGTTGTTTTCTTCTCTGAGCTTACTTGCCCCTACGTACTTTGCTAAATTTTCAGTAACACACATAACTATATTCCTGTTGTGGGGTTCTTAATTATATTAAACAGCTCTTTATTACTTCCTTTGTATGAGTGCCAGTAATGCACATTTAGGGTTACTTTTCTGTACTGATCAATGTTGTGATTCATAGCTCGGATAACTTAGTAGGAATACTTATTTCCTTCCTGTCTTAGCAGTAGAATTTACAGAAACTTCAAATATATGAAAGCCACTCCCCATGGAAGACAGCTTTGGGTCAAATCAAACTTGGGTCCTCTTAGTCATGTATCCAAAGGGCATTATGTATTTAACAATACAGACTTGTCAACAAACTCTAGAAGTTAAGCAATGATGACATCAGCAGCCTATAATGGGAAGTCTTTGGATCACCAGGAACTATAAGTCAAAAGAGTTTTCTCATGCCTAGTACCTGTTTTTTTTTAATTTTGTTTTGTGTTTTGTTTGTTTGTTAATTAGATAATCTAAAGTTCATAGAAAGAACATTTTTACTTCAAAGGAACCCAGGTGGAAGAAAAATCCAACAAAATTAACAATGTTCATTTGGAATTAACATTCCATATTCCAGTATGCAACACAGATTTTTAGTAATAAAATCAATATGTTAAAAGTGCAGAAACAGAAATATAAACTAGTAGAACAAAATAGAACAATTGAACATGAGTACTACTCAGTACAACCATCTGATAATTGACAAAGGTACTTGGGAAACGTGATATCTTCAACAAATAGTACTAGAACAACTGATTGTCCCAAGGAGAATAATATAAATAGGCCCATATTTATTACCTTGTGAAAAACACAATCTCTAATGGATCTAAAACTGTGTGCGTCCTGAAAATTCTAGAATGTCAGGTAGGCATATGTTATATGTATAGGAAAGAATTACTGAATAGCATTTCATTTTCATAGGAGTCACCATTAAAATTTGACAATTGGGGCCTTGAAAAATTAAGATGTTTCTGTATGACTAAGGGAACAGTTGAGGAAGAAGAAAGTCCACAGAGAAGAGCAGAGTCTTTTCTAGCACAACATCCAGCAAAGAATAGGTATCTAGCCTATATAAAGAACTAAAATTGGAGGAATCAACAAACCAAATGGCCTAATTTAAAACTGGACTACAGTTCTAAACTGACAGTACTCATTAAATAAATAAAATTCCTCAAAAGTTCTTCATTGTCCACAGCAATAGGGAAATGCAAAAAAAAAAGTCTTTGAAATTTCATAAAACTTTATTGAGAATGGCTGAGGTCAACAAAACAACTGATAATATGCTAGTTAAGATCTGGAGACAGGGAAACCTTCATTCACTTTTTATGGAATTCAAACCTGGTATAGACACCATGGAAATCAATGTGGAGAATTCTCAATAACCTAAAATTAAATCTCCTACATGACCCAGCTTTTCTGCCTTCCTTTTGTCAAGAGGACTTGACATCCTACTGCACACATACTTGCTCATCCATGTTTGTGGCCCTCCTTCTCACATGAGCTAAGAAAAGGAAATATTCTTAATGCTCTTCAACTGATGGTAGCTAGCTAAAATGTCATAATATATGCTTTGGAATATTATTCAGTCATAATAAATGAAATTTGAGATATATGTATAAAAATTGAAAAGACAATAATTGAGTGAGAAAACCCAGAACCAGAAAGATAAACCATACAATATATCTGCCAAGGGACAATGGTCTTTTATTGATTTAATAAAATGCTGATTGGAGAGTAACCAAGCAGGAAGTATAGGCAGGGTGACCAGAAGAGGAGAATTCTGGGAAGAGGAAAGACTCAGTTTGCAGTCATCTTTCAGACACAAAGGAAGCAAGATGAGAATACCTCATTGATAAAAGGTACCAAGCCATGTGGCTAGCACAGAAAAAAATCATGGGCTAATGGAAGTTATAAGAGTTAATAAGAAGCATGAACTAATAAGACAACTAGTTTGTGATTAATGTAGATCTCTGTCTGTTTCTTTGGGACTGAATGGCTGCGAGACCAGACAGGACAGAAACCTCGAGAAAAAAATTACACCAATCTAAGCAGCTAAATCCACTTAAAACCAGAGTTTGAGAAGTAATTCTAGACACAAAAGAACAAAGTTAAGAAGGGCTTCTTGGTAGCAGCATATTCTCAGATGGGCTCTGTTTGCTAGAGGCAAGTGTGCCTCATTTTGCAGTGTTAGCTGCAAAAACCTTGTACCTGTTTTAAGAGGACCTGCCAATAAGCACTTAAATGGTGTTTATGAAGAGCCGACAGCATGATTCTCAGTGGTGGCATAGATCTTGAAACTTCATAGAGTTCCAGCAATAAATATGACTCCTTCTGGTACCTCTGTAATGATGCTAGACTTTCAGAAATCTAAGGAATGTGGTGGATCCAGCTGTCAAAGCCACGGCTTTGTTCCTAGCTTTATCACTCAGCTAATTAAAGACTCATGCGGTCAGTAACAGAGATACACAGTAAAGATAGATTCAAAGACAAAGAAACCTCTAAAGAGTTTACAGTGTGTTTATAAATATATGTAGGCTTGGGAGAGAAAAGAAAAAGAATAAAGTCGTTTTAAAGAGAGAGAGAGAGAGAGAGAGAGAGAGAGAGAGAAGTCAGATTTGGTAGCAAACAAGGAGGCAGAGGCAGGTGAATCTCTGTGAGTTCACAAACAGCCTTGTCTACAGAGTGAGTTCCAGGTTAGCCAAAGATACCAAGAGAAACCTTGTCTCAAAAAACCAAAAATTAAAAATAGAAATAAAAGAAATAGAGTTTAAATTAAAGGCATGTAAGGTACCAAGCCACATGGCTAGCACAGAAAAAATTATTGGCTAATGTAAGTTATAAGAATTAATTGGAAGCATGAGCTAATAGGCTAACCAGTTTATGATTAATTTATATCTCTGTGTATTTCTTTGGGATTGAATGGCTGCGGCATCAAGCACGACAAAAACATCTGGCATCATATATCTCTCATCATACATCCCTAACTCTGAATGTATAAATATATACAGTATATGACCAAGAGTATCTGCAAAACCCAGAAATGCAGAAAGGTGCCAGAGAGGGAAAGGGATTCCTAGAGAGGAAGATAGAAGGAGGATACAAATAATGTAAAGTGAGATCTGTGGAAAAATATATTTTAAATGTAGGGCTTAAGGAAATTCAATACTGAAGAAGAGGGAAGCCAGAGAAAGCTGTAACATTAAAGATGTTTCAACACAGCATAATGGGTCATTATTGCTTTATTGACCTAAAGTTACATACATTTATGTATATAGTTTTAATAAATATATGTCAAAGCTGAAACTTCTTTGACAGTGTAGTAATATGAAAGTGAATCTGTGATAATAGGATCATTTCTGTAAAATTTCAATGAAACACACATCATTTCTGTTTATGAAAATTTAGTATAATGTGATACAGATGGTTTAAAAACTCAGAGATACCAAAACTTCTCAGACAGAAGCAATACACAGATTTGTCCTTGAAGGTAAGACATTGACCCTTAGCGTCATTTGTTTTATTTTCTCCTCATAGCTGCAATCTCATCCTTCCATTGTTTGTTTTCTTAGAAAGTTAAACTACTGTACCGTAATGACATTAGTGCTAATATAACTGGCAATGCAACTCAGCCTGGGTAGAATTGTCATTGCTCTCACCATGGTTACATCCTTGGTGTAGGCATTATGTCAGCCTTACAGTAGCTAATTTCAAAGACGTGTTAAGATACCCTTAGAGGCATGTTTGTACAGATGTTGAAATTTTCTCTTTCAGAAGGCACAGCAGTGTTGGCAACATGATACAGACTTTATTGGTTATCTTGTGAGTGCTTCCTTATTATTCCAGTGTTTCTCCATTTATTGTTCTGAATAATTCTCCTGGAACTGAACAGGAATTATTATCTGGTATTTATTCTGCTTTATGGATACTTGTCCAGTACAAAATTATGCTTGCTGTCTGATGTTGAGCTCAAAGTATTTTCATTTTTCAAGTCTAACAATGTTCTGGTCTCATATCAGAGTCATAATTGATTTTTACTTTCATTCTCAGAACTAGACAAATCTAGAAAAACAGATAAAGGAGTTTATTCCTGTGGTTCGCAGGTACTGTCATGCATGTGCAGAGGAAGGGACTTTGAAATAGCAACACCGAATATTGTAGGCTTCTCGCATCCACAAAGTGTCCAGGTTCTTGGGACACAGGAACAATGCATCAGTTACATAATTATTTATAAAAAGCTATCAAATATATGTATGATTATTTGCCTGCATTTGTGTCTGTGTACCATTTGCATATCAATGACTGACATAGTTCAGAAGAGGGTATTGGATGTCTGAAAACTGGAGTTTTAATTTCTTGTGAACCAATAGGTTCTGGTAAATTCATTCTTTGTTCTTCAGAAGAGAAGCCTATGCTTATCTTAACTCTTCAACCACCTCTTCATCATTATCTTCATTATTAAGATAAGTTAAGTAGCCTTACCTTAACTTATCTTAACTCTTCAACCAACTCTTCGTCATTTAGTTTCTTGATTTATAATGGATAACTCTTCTTGGTTTAATATTCTTAGCTGAACTATTTATTTTCATCCCACCTTACTATTCTGTGAAATTCTCATTGCACCATCTCCTGGATTCCAGTATCCACTGAGAAGCCTCTTCTCAAGTGAAATGGAAACACATAAGTTATTTAGTTCTTTTCTTTTCTAGATTCAAGTATTTTCTCTGCCTCTTCAACCACTGAATTTGGTCATAACATAATTTAGAATTTTGAATTATTTATGTCTAGTGACTTCATGTTGTATTGTATGCGGACATCTCATAGATGTATTTAATCCCATATTTTAGCAAATCACTAGAGTATATGAAATGAGAAAACATTCATACATTGGAGCTGAGATCACTAAGGCAAGTCAGATGAAAGTTCCATCTGTTTGGCCCTGGCCTTTTAATATCTGTACCCATAGATAGTATGTGCATGAGTATTGTCTTAGGGAAAAACACTAGTGTCAAACTAGGTATTCACAGAATTTTATTCTCAGAGGAATTGTCAAAGTTTAAAAGGCATGCTTAAAGCCTACTCTATCAACAGCAAAGATTTGGTTTATCAGCCAAAACTTTAACATTTGCAACTGAGGCATGGGTCTCTGTCCAATGCCAAGTAGTTTTGGATGCTTCTTAAGTAAACTCTACTCTTTGAATAAGGTGCCTTTGTTTTCCCCTTTGGGGTGAATCGCTCTGTAGTAGGCAGGTACAGTTTTGAAATTAAGAGTATACTTATGTACTGGCTCTCTTTAAATTTTTCTCAGGATCCTACCCAGTCTGCTGTTTTAAATTGGAAGAATGGGGAGGGCATTCATTTAGCTGTCTGAATAAAGAAATTTAAATAATAGTATTGATACCACTAGTAACAATTATTTGTTACTGTGCACCTTGTACCAGAAAGTCTCTGGTTGATTCAGTTGTCATTGGATTTTGTTACGGTAGGTCTCATTCAAATATAACATGTAGATGCAATTCCCTTTACTTCACCTAAAAAGATGGCAGCTCTTTACATAATGTTTAAAGTTACAAAATGTCAGTAATTACTATCTGATGTCACAAATTATTCAAACATATAAGCCTATGGGGCCATTCTCATTTGCATTACCATATTCAACATTTTGACTATATAGGATTGTGGTCATATCATAATGCAAATATTTTTAGTTAAATTTCAAAGTCATCATAGTCTTTCAGATTCTCAGTATTGTTTCAGTTTTTATTTAAATAATATTTTTCATTTATTTTACATACAAACAAGTTTCCATCCCTTCTATCCTCCCATCTCCTCCTCTTCCTAATCTATCCCCCTCCACATGCACTCCTCCTCCATCTCCATTCAAAAAGGAACATGCCTCCCATAGACTTGCACACAGCTTGGCATATCAAGTTGAGACTTAGTACCATTTTAAAAGCTTAAGTCCAAAGTCTATTCTGAGAATTAGAGAAATTCTTAAGTGCAACTCCCTGTAAAATCAAATAGCAAATAGCATACTCTTAGCATACAATGACACAGAATATGCATTATCATTCTCAAAAGGAAGAATCAGACCATTTTAGGAAATAATGTACACAATCAAAAGCAAAGCACAGTTGAGAAATCTCAAGTTCTGGAGTTCTATGTCTGAGGATTAAAGGCTCAGATGCTTTTCTCTCTGGCTTTACTGCCTGCAGAACACTTCTATTTCTTGGAGCAGTTTCCTTCTCCAGCTGCAGTTTTCTTTGAAAGACATCAAAGGCCTCTGCCACTGTCACTTCTAACATCTTGGAATTTTCAAAAGAATGCAGCTTCACTGTCACACTTTCACTAAAAGTCCTTTCTGGGCTTCTGTGCAAGGACTTAACCACACTCCTAGCCCCAGCAGCTTTCCTTAACATTGTAAAAATTTTATGTAACTTCTTCATGCTCAGATGCTTCATGATTCTAAAGTCTGAGCCATGTGATATATAAGGCCAATATCAGCAGCATGTAAGGGATGGTATCTAGGCTCTACTTGAATTATGGTTACATAAGTATTATTTTTTTTCTTTTTCCTTTGTAGCATAAGCTTTCTTTTTTATAAATTGGAAGCTCAACAGATGGGTCTTACCTTGAGGACACTATCCCTACGTTCCCTTCTTCAACAAGCCTTTAAGTTTCTTCAGCAAAATCTTTACTCTAGTATTCAAATTCCTTGTGATCTTTTGCTATTCATGCTATACATTTTTACTCTTTTTCCTATTGGTTTTACTCATTGTAGATATGAATGAGAATAATTACTAATAACCAAGTAAAAGAACGAATATTGGGCTGCCCCAAAACCCTTCTGAAAAATAAATTACTCTAAAATATTTCAAATTAGCCTCTTGGATTCTTAAGGCAAGGGCAAAAACATCAACATTCTCTGCCAACATAAGACAGGATTGGTCTTTAACATTGTTACTATAGTGGTATGAAAGGAAATGGCTCCCAAAGGAAGTGGTAATATTAGGAGGTAAGGCTTTTTTGAATAGGATGTGATCTTCTTAGAAGAAATGTGTCATTGCAGAAGTGGACTTTGAGGCCTCCTATTTTGTCTCAATTTTCAATATTTCATAAAAACAAATTGAAATTATAAATATGTATGTTTTGATAGCTACTATTTTAACAACATATGAATATAAAGTAATATTAGGATAAAATTCATCTTAGGATAGTGGGCTTTAAATTTGTGTACATGCTATGTAAAGGAAATGAAGAGTCATCCACTACTATTCAAGTTCAAAAATATGATACAGCACACCTATATTTGGATACTTATTTAAATTAGGATTCATATATGTCAAAAATATATCTGTCCTTCAATAAAAAATGTTAGGAAAGTCTGATGCAAAGTACATTTACAATAATATCAATTTATGTTACCTAAATATAGGTATTTCATTGACAAAATGGGATCACATAGCCATGAATTAGTTTATTTAACATTTGAGTACTCAATCATGAGTGATAAAAGCAAATGATCCATTGCTTTGTGTATACTGAAAAATTAAAAGTTAAGATGGTATATGACAAAGTTGAATCTTAAAAAAAAACTCCTGTTAAACTTGAATGTAAAATAATCCATTTTATGTTTTTCTAAGATAGCTGCAGGGGCAGCCTCAGATTTAATATACTAAAAAGAATGACTTGAAAAATCTGTTCTCACAAAAAAAAAATGTGAAAGTTAAATCTCATTCCTTTCAAAGCAGAGAAATCATTGGCTATCAAGAATTGCATAGATCTACTCTACATGGGAAGTAGAAAGTAGAAAAAGGTAAAATTTCCTGAGTAAATTGGGATCCTGGGGACCTTGGGGAAGAGTTGAAGTGGGGAGGGGAGAGGCTGGGAGGGAAGTAGAGAAAAATGTAGAGCTTAATAAAAATCAATTAAAAAAATGTAAGAGCCAATGTTTGAGATAAAGCACTGGATAAAATTAATCTAAACAAAGATGTCATACATTTTAAAAGTAGGTTTTCTTTAAATTATTGAATTCCATTGAGAATTCCTCCTAAAAATGAATTCAGAAGAGGAATATGATACCATCCTTGGTTTCTATTACGAAATACATGGACAGGTAGGATATGCTCATACTAATAATGCATTAGCTTACAAAAATCTCTCTTGACTATTTCAAATTGAATGGTAGATCCAAGGGAATTTATTATTACATGAAACGGAATGTTATATTCCACTTCTAAGTCATCGTATAGTATCTCCAAAGGAAAGAAGGGTGAACTCTATCCAAGTGGAACCAGCTCTTCTTGTTTCCACCTTGCCTTGTATTCCACATCCTGTGCCTCCCGTCATTATGCTAAATATATCAATTCTGACAAAGTGCATAACTGAAGATCTGTATTGCTTAGAGATGGCGGTTGTCTATCAAAGCAAAATGTGATGAAAGAAAAAATATATGAGGTTGTGAAATATTCATTATCGTAGTAGTAAGGTAATGCCAACCGGGGAAGGCCAGCTCCCACATCTGTTCCAGAGTAGTAAAAAGAACAGCCTCAAGGTAGCAAGGGCTTATGAAAAGAAATCTTATCTGTGTGAGGACTAGATATTTTCTATCTGAGAGGAAAACGAGGAAATACAAATGCCTTCTGATGGTAGCTTTCTCTTTTACTTCGTCCTAAATAATCCTCTCTGAGAATTTCACTGTCTCTCACTGCTACATAGCTTTTCTCAGCTTTCCAATTAGCTCTGTGCAGTCTTCTTCTTACAGATCTGCCCAGTTCGTCTTCTCAGTTCTTTCCTCCAACAGGCACAATTTGACCAACTATACATTTCATTTTCAGAGCCAGACCCTTTCTCAAAACATATCATAAGTCATGTAGTTTCTCTTGGCCAGGGAAGAATGCTTGGCCATGCATATAGCCCTTTCCCAGAAATAGCTGAAACTTGACTGGTAGGGAGTACGTGCAGAAAATCTCAGTTGCTAGACAAGTAGTTGGGTCTTTACTGTTATCTGCCTGGCTTTTCTGAAAGAGGAAAAAAAAAAAAACCTGTCACTGAAGTTGTTTCATGCTTGAACTTGTATTAGCAAAATACCTGGAAAAATGACTTCATGTATATATCTCTAGGGGCAACAAGACATTTATCTTCAGGAGCAACCAACTTACTGTGAATTCGCTCTGGAGTACAAAAATAGCTGTCTGTGTAAAAGACTGACTTTGTTACTGAGTTTGTGACTATGTTATTCTGAATAATGTAAAATATACTAGTATTATTTCTATTCATCAAAATTATGCAGCTTAAGCTGAAATCATCTTCCTGACGAGCCACAGGTGTATATGTCCCCATTAGTGGAAAGTACACTACCAAAGGGCTGTGGAAAGAACAACACAGTTGTTCTTATTAGGGATTTATAGTAGTGGCACATGAGAAAATTACAGACAGAAATAGCCAGTAATTTACAGTAAATAACCCTACGATATTTCATGTGGAGCTTCCCAACAGGGAATTATATGTATAGTGGGTCAACTTGCTAATTAGTAGTTGTCAATGCGGTACATTCCCATGACCTTTGCACCAGCAGCTCTCAGCAATGTGGGATAGTATAGTGAAATAAGGTATATTGGACACTACCTGCCTCAGCCTAATCTTTCTTAGATTATCAGGGGGTAAATAGTTACAGTTTAAATATAGGCAGTAGAGCTAGAATTAATTTCCACAGAGTGCATTTAAAAATGCCAGAATATGGATGAACCTTAAGGTTTTTATCATTAAATTTGAACTCAAAAGGAAGATTTAATATACAAAATAAATAAGAGGTTATAAACTTTTTATTGTCACTGTAGTTGATACTACTGGTGCAATTATTAATATAAAATTCAATAATCCTACTTAGAAACCGGAGCTATGAAACTCCATGGCTAATCCCTGCTTCTCACTGTTTCAAAGTCTTATAACCATTAGAGAATAATATTTTATCATTTGGGGGTATGTATTCACACATTTGATACCTTTTTAACTGTCAAATTCACAAATGACAGAGAAATAAAATAGTACATAATTTCTACTCTCAGTTATGTTGATATTTGAAGTGGCACTTTCAACAAATATATAAAGCTCATCAGGTATGCCAGTTCTGCTTGAACTTGACTGTCCAACTAAATTCTGAGGCTTTAGCTCTTTATGACATGTTATTCCTCTGTTGATCTGTTGACTCAGGTGTAAATAGCAAAGACATCACGTGCAAACACACACACACAAGCAAACTCACTCACACACACATGCACATACACACACACATACACGCAGCTACATATGCACATACCCACTGCAGGGTCTCCAGAGTTTCTGTTATTGAATTGGGTCACTTTGTATTTTATTTTATAATAAGCTATGGTATGAAAACTGAAAAGTTTAAAGGTAAAATGTACCAGTTTGTCACAATTATGTTTCATATTGGCAGGTGCTCTGAACTTTCTGTTTGATAACTAGACATATAAATTTCAGTTCTTAAAGCTTTGCAGCCAATTTAAAGCCTCATTTATTTCACTGACAGCAAGATGTATGTGCAGCGTGACATGCTGGATGTCTGGGGCCAAAATCGGCACTGTGTTGCTTGCTTGTCTCACAGGGAGTAAATAGTAGCAATTTTTCAGCATAGGCATACTAGCACAAGGTGTTTAGCAAATAAATGAGCATAAGATGACCTGTGGTGTCCTGAAATTACTAAAATTCATGAATAATAAAATGATCTATAGATTGTTAGCAGAGGGCTACAGCACAGGCTAATTTGCAGCCAGTGAGGCTTTACAGTATAATTTATAACTTTTGAAAACTTAATGACTTCATCAATTTTTACCTATTTTTTTTACTAATATAATCTCCTGAATACCAGTGTGTCAAGGTATAATTTCCTCTTATGGAAAAGGCTAAGTCACCTGCATTTTAGAGTCTCTATGTTTTCTTTTATTGCAATAATTTATATCAAAAAGCATAGTTACACTGTGAAACAGGCTTCAGTATTATATAAATATTCAGGTAGTATGTAGCTTTCTTTTCGAGCGGGTATCATTTAGTTTTGAAAATTAAAAATTTGACATGAATTCTACTATAAAAGCAAATCATATTTTCTTAAACAACTTCAAAAGCAATCCTCCAGTGCAAAAGTATATGTGCTTTTTAAAATAAATTACATGCAGAATATTTTCAAATTAATAATTCCAAAAACAGTAGACAATCCTTAAACTTAAATTTGTCCTGTCATTTAGGATAAATAATGAAAATTATAGAAGAATATCTAAATATGGGTTTTGTTCTCATAGTATATATGTTATGTATTTTAGAGCTAAGTTACTTAGTTTTATAATTGGTAGTTATAGAATATGGCTTTTGATGTTAATTTTTAAAAACTTTCTAAGAGTTAAAATTTTGAAAATCTTACACTAGTCTCCTTAATAATGATTTGGCTTTTTCCAAAGTGTTCATAGAATTACTATTTAAGCTTTTCTTTAGAACACATCATTTGTGCACTGATATTACTTAACCATTATTGTAAGAAAACAAGAGCTATCCCTGGGAAAGTCTAAAAATGAATTATCCAATCAAACTTAGAGGATAGAAGATAAATATCAAACGCTCTCCATTTAGAGTAGATAGAAAAGTAGAAATTATTGAAGATGTTTACAGTAGCATAATACAGTGATTATGTGTGCAAGTACTATTTCTTTTACAAAATAGTTTTCTGGTGATTTTTTCCCATATTTATTTTATAACCATTTTCATATACCATACTAAGTATATGTATGTTCATGGAGTTTTCTATTTGAAGAATTCATAAAATACAATAAACATTGATTTCTGTTAAACAGTAGAATTGATGTTTTTAGCACTTAAATGAACATTTACAATTTGAATAATATTAAATTCTGAGTAAAGAAAAATTATGATAAAATATTTAAGCATAAATCTACTCTTCATGCGGAATCAATGTTCTATTCCATTGAAAGGAGAATGAGAAGTAAAGGACAAAGCATCATACTCACTGTGAGCTGGAGAAAATGAAATATCTGAAAATATTTTGCAGTTAGAAACTATTACATTAATTCTCACTGGCTATTTACTGTAATGTTTTGCAATTTCTACTTTTATATATTCATTAACCCATTAATAGTTCTAGGAACATTTTATGCATATAGTTACATATATATATATATACATATATATATATGAAATCTTGTATTGTTTAGCAGTGGACATCTATGAGCAGTGATTATGAAAATGCTATGTATATATAAACAACAAATAATGTCAACAAAACTTGCTGATGACAGCCTACTACAAATTGAGACTTTGTGAAATGAACCTGTAAAGATATTAATCAGGACATAACCAAATGTAAATATACATTTGTATATAAGCAAGGACCCATATTATTAGTACCCAAACCAGAACATACTCAGGTCATAGTATTATCTAAAGGTATGTTTTTCCCGCACTCACAACTGCTTCTGTCAACATGTTTCAGGATAATGAATTTCACCTTATCAGTGACTAGCATTGACACATGCTATGTAATAAATTCACAACTAAATCTTTCTTCCTCATACCTCACAACATAGTCATAGTCACACACTGACTTATCAAAATTACAGACTTCCTCCATTGTCACTATACCTGGAATAAAAGACAACCTAATTTCAAGCTTGCTTGTAATTTAAAATACTCATAAATATGACAGGGAACCTCACTACTTCATCCAAAGCCAATACTTAGGGTTCCCCACTCTGTTCTGGGAGTCTGATCTATTTTTACAACCTTTGCAATGCAGTTGTCTGTTTATCCATGGGATTAATGTCTTTTAAAAAATCTTTTACTGCAAAGGCAACCAGTCAATGTGTCCCTTGTACTCCTCCCTGAGAACTATTGTAGCTTTCTATTGAAACTTGGTAACCACGGTTAGATGAATACATACATTGAGGAAAAAATGTAACTTTGTAGGGTGCATATCTGGGTGACATTGAGGCTTACACTTTCAAATTCTTTTCAGAAATCCAGTAATATTTTAATACTAAACCAGAAAAATGCAAAATAAAAATCAAAATTTTAGGTCAATCTTTATGAACAACATGCACACAAAAATTCTCAATAAAATACTTGAAATTTGAATGTAAAAACACAACAAAAATCCTAATAACAAAAATGAATTCTGATTTATGCCAGAGAGGTGACTGTTGTGCTGATACAATATTATATATCTTTCGTTCAAGAGACTGGAACTATTTTTGTACCTTTCGGTAGAAGATAATATTAAGCATTAAAATCACACAAGACTGTTATCCTGCTATACTTAGATTTTTATTTACCCTGTCGTAAGGGAACAATACAGCAATCAACTATACTGACTTGTAGATCTCATGTAATCAACATTTGCAACCTAAGCTAATGCATAGTTATAATCCAAAATTCTGTCCCTTTCCAAGCTCTTGACCACAAGTAATATATGTGTATTCAAATAACCATTTGCAGATAATAACAAAAGCAGAGGTTAAAAGCAGCTTTATAAAACATATATCCAGCATGAATATTATAAAAATGCAGCTATTCCTTGATAAATAATTATGTTTGTATTAGTACTTGTTACCTTGTCCTTTGGGGTCAGTGACTTTATTCCTTTTACAGCTCTACTTAAGATTTCTATATACTTTCAGGACTGACCATTTGGTATTGGCTAACCAGCAATGAAAGAGTTAATGAATAAAGAAGCTGTGAATTTGCAAGAAACCAAGAGAGAGGTATGCAGAAGAACTATGTGGGAGGGTGGATTGTGATGTAGTTATAATTTAAAAAGTACTTTTAAAACGTTTTAATAATATGGCCCAGATTTCTTTCCCATCAACACTTCTGTGCTGTTCTAAAAAGAGAGAAACAACGTAAGGAATTAAGGTAATCCACTTTAAGAAATATTCATACTTCAAGAGGTAAAGAAAGAACAGACAGCAAGGAGAATGCTTTGGAGAGACTGCAGGTTATGCCACTGCAGTTACGTGTATGTACTGACCATGGATCCTTGATACTCCTGTTCTTAAGATTTGTCCACTTTCATAATTTACTATAATGAATAATTGTCTTGTAGTTTTCTTTGCCATGAAGCACCAGAATTATTCAATATATTTAAAATATGTATAACATACATTTATGCTATAGTGTGATACTATATATATTTTTTATAATGTCTGTTCGATTACTCCTCATATTACTCCTTGAAATAATTTTCAAGTACTGTATTTCCTGTATTTTCTTCTATGCATCCTGCTTCACTACAATTTAATATAAAATAAAACATCACAAAGATAGTCCTTATTTTACCCATCATTCTTCCCGAGGTGTTCAATAATAGCAACAGTAAAATCTCACAGTTATAACAGGTTTAGAAGAATGTGCTTAGTTTATCTTCTGCAAACTGCAAAGTTAAAATATATGACAAAGTTTCTATGAGATAATGTCTTTTAAGTCATTTGCCTTTATATGTGAAATTAATTAAACAAGCAAGATTAAAAGCTGATATACTCAGGATTTATTCCTTTTGCTTAATGTAGCATATTACTTTTCTATGAAAAACTGTTCAGTTGTAATGTTCATCTTATTTTTTTCCTCTTAAAACATCTAAAAGTTTGCCTAATGATATCTAACAGTTCATTATTTTCCCTGTCAATGTGTTTTGTATATAGATAAGATATTTTCCCATATCATTTAAAACTCAGCCTAACATAACTAAACCAGACTATTCTATGATAACAAATCATATGTGAAGTTTGTATTTTTGTAGGAGTAGAAGATATTAAAAATGAAGCTACTTGAAAATCGTTAAGTCTCTTTCATGAAAAATTGTTCTTGATGCTAAAATAAAACAATACTTTTTATGAACAGAATTTTTGAATATAGAATATTTGAATTATTTATTTCATTACTATAATTAATATTACATCATAATATTATGCTAAATCAAATTAAATAGAGATTGAGGTAGAAGTATATTATTTTAAAAACTTAAATGTTATTTTGTGAAAAGATAATTTTTTAAAAGGTTTGCTTGTCAAAATACATAGATTGTTAACAAGTGTCTTTTCCTAGTTTACTAATTCACATTAATATTTCTATCTGTAAGAGCCCATGTTATCTTTTCTATTTATTTTCTTTGTCTACGTTAAACTGTATTGTAACTTATACAATCCAATATCTGACAGAATATATTTTGTTAAGAACAAATGAGTCTAATTATCTGAAAACAGATAAAAATTGCTAAGAATTATCAGGCATTATTGGCTTTTTATTTCTTTAAGTTTTAAAATTATTTTAAAATAAAAATATCACTCTATCTGAATATAATTTTTCTAGTAATTCAAAATTTCATAGCTTTCTTAATTATAGAGGTTTGTATTTTAGCATTGCACACCTGTCTTTATTCAAATGTAATATATAAGTAAATTTTTGAAGTCTGAGTGGAAATCATTTAAATATTTTTAAGTAATTTGCTCTGTAAATTTTCTTTGAATTGCCACTAGATGGAACCAATAAACTTTGTAATTTCTAATTCATTTTGTCATTTATCTATATATAATAAATGAATAAACTCTTCAACTAAAAGTCATACAACTAGTTTAACATTCATATTTGTTAAGTATCTTCACAATCAGAATTTAATTTCAAGTCTAACAGTATTTGGGGAAATAATATTTAAAAAATAAGGAAAATAATTACCACCAAATGAAAAAGAAAATTGTAAGAGTAAACGCACTTTCTCATCTATGAGAAAAT
Source organism: Microtus oregoni (assembly GCF_018167655.1). Lineage (NCBI taxonomy): Eukaryota > Metazoa > Chordata > Mammalia > Rodentia > Cricetidae > Microtus > Microtus oregoni. The sequence continues at coordinate 26,292,586 of NW_024543060.1, forward strand.
AAAATAAACCATAAAAGAGCAATAATATTTTCAATGAAGAATATTAAATTTATCACTGTAGAAATATGAAATGCTCAAAATGGATGTGTTAAATTTTTGATTCTTAAAATACTTCCTAGCTATCACATCATGAGAAAAAGTTACTTTAAACATTTTAGCAAGAGGAATGGCACTATTAGGACCTCCACATGTCATTATTGATTGTTATCAGTATTTGAGATGAAAATAGATGATGTGGGAGGGACATTCGCTGTTCTTTGGTGAGTTCCACAAGATGAGCCTACCAAGCTCAAAGGCATAATTCCTATGTCATGACCTCAAAAATAATTCAGAATAAAATTAAGAGGTCCTGCCACCAAACACTAACTCTTACATCTTAAATTAACCCATTTCTATTAATATATGTATTACCATGAGGCTGTGGCCTACCAGTAAGTTTCTGGTGTCAGAATTCCTTGGCAACCACATGGCTTTTCAATGACTCTGCCTACTCTCTCTGTATATCTCTGTTTCGATTTCCCACCTGACTTTAGTCTCTTAAGTAACTCATTGGACAAAACAGCTTAATTTATCAATCAATAAAAGCAACACATATAAAGACGGACATGCTACATCAGCTGCACTTTCTTTAAACATCATAATATAGAATTAAAACATGTAGAGCTATAACTGAAAATCCATAAAAATATTTTTTTTTTTTTGGTTTTTCGAGACAGGGTTTCTCTGTGGTTTTGGAGCCTGTCCTGGAACTAGCTCTTGTAGACCAGGCTGGTCTCGAACTCACAGAGATCTGCCTGCCTCTGCCTCCCGAGTGCTGGGATTAAAGGCGTGCGCCACCACCGCCCGGCCCATAAAAATATTTATAGTGAAATATTGTTTATAGTCATCTGTCCATGATAAACACAGAGATAATACTTTACTTAGACTCTTAGCATGTGAAAAAATACTATCCATCTACCGGAATCACAATAGGAAATGGGCCCTCTTGGATGAAAGCTGAAAATGTTCATGATAACAAACTATTGAAAGCAATTCTCTGTGTTTCCATTTGATCTGAAAGTCCTTGCAGCTTTTTTAAGAGGCACTGCCACCAAAAACATAAATAATGTTTATGAATAGCCAATAACATGCTCCTTGGTGATGGCAGGGACCTTAAAACTACATAGAGTTGTGGCAATAAACATGACCAGTACCTCCACCATGAAGCTAGACTGTCAGAAAGCTAGGGAATGGGGTGGATCCAGTTACCAAAAGCACAGCTTTAATTCTAGTGATATCACTTAGCAAATTAAAGACTCATGTGATACAGTAAACATAGATTCAGATTAAAAACAAACAAACAAAAACCTCTAAACAGTTTAGAGTGTGTTTAAAATATATGTAAGCTTGGGAGAGAAAAGAAAAAGGATAAAGTCTATAAAATGAGAGAGAGAGAGAGAGAGAGAGAGAGAGAGAGAGAGAGATTGGGTGTGTGAATCCCAGCAATTGGGAGGCAGAGGCTGGCAGATCTCTATGAATTCAAGGACAACCTGGTCTACAGAGTGAGTGCCAGGACAGTCAAAGATACACAGAGAAACCTAGTCTAAAAATAAAAAATAAAAATAAAAGAAACAGAGTTTGAAATGAAGCCATGTAAAGATTGAAAATACACAGAGAACCTGGATACTGTATTTTATTGTGTTTTCTGAATGGTTTGATGACTGAGGAAGGAAAAATAGCTGCTAAAAAGACATTTGCTTATAAATGCTGCTGGATTAATACAACATACATATTTTGAAAAATTCCTTGACTTTAAAATATAAGCCAAAAGATATGTTACTTTGGAGATGAGATTTTGTTTTTGTTTCCACAGGAAATGAAAGGCTGTGGATTTATTCTGGGTAAAGAAAAATCATGTTTGAGCAAGGAAGACCCCCTGAAAAATCTCCAATTAGAGTGGGTAGTCCAGATCATCCAATATCTCAGAGGACCTCTGTTGGAATCTCCTCTGAGTTTTACATCCAGAACATCCTCAAGACTACTGGCTGAGATGATTAAACCTCACAGAATATTCCAGTCAGGAATGACCATAATCTTACTTTTTTAATGTCCCCATAAGATTATAAGTGTCCCCAATTAGCAGGAAGTAGCTTTGAAAACTATGCCCACATTTCCAAAAAAAAAAATGGATTATGGATGTTTTTCTTTGTTTAGAGTGTTGGTTACAAGATATTATGGATAATGGTCTGAAAAAAATATACAATATACAATGACAAGGATATACAATACAGTTCCAAAGGTAAGGAAAGGAGAATCGTGAAGAAATACTGGCCCAAAAAGAAGACTGAACATCATTTGAGTATGTTCAAACTCTGCATCTCCATGTCTAATGCCAAGGCACAGTTAAGATCTTCAACTCTTTTTTTTATTTGTTGACTGCAGCATATGTGTTCCACTCTCTATGAGGAGCTTTTCTCTTGAAACATATCCCATGACTCTAGGATTTCTAAATTTTCCTCCAAGGCAAACCAGGCTTCTCTTTCACAGCTTCACATAATTTCTCAAAAAATGCCATGCAAGAACGTTACTGCCATACACATGGGCTCAGCAGCTTTCCTTTTGTCACAGAGGGAAATTCCATAAACCCATTCTTCTGTCCTTGACTGTAAAAGCAGAAAAAGGCAGCCAAAGCTGCTAAGTTCTGCTACGTGCTGGGACTGAAAGGGAGCCCTCGTCTTCTATCACATCTTCACCTGTTTCCTATTTTCAATGGTTTCCTTCACTGCCTGAGCTTGGCTGTCCTGAACTTACTCTGTATTTCAGGCTGGCCTTGAACTGAGAGATCATCTTGCCACTGTTTCCTTAAGTCCAAGACTAAAGATCCTCAATGCCTTGATCTAAGCTGCTCTTTAATTCCTTTACACCAGTTGGAAGCTTAGCTTGGTAGACTATAACCCTGAGGTCACCACCCCCTTATTATACTTATTAATCTATTTATCTCCTTGAACACATGAACATTAGTGTATTTTTTAAATCAAATTTGCATAGTAATGCTATTTATTTATGCTTTCTATGACAAGCATTTAACATATGATCAAAAAATATAACACTTATGAAAGAGTTGGTTGTATTACTTAGAAATTGTGGAGCCCGTTACAATATTTACCAATCTTTGTAATATATCTCATGACGGATTTCAAAATAAATAAATTTGAGTCTTTTGAATATCTTAATAATATGTTCATGGTAAGTAGTTATGAATTAGATATGCAAATTATGCATTTAGTTTTGATTTTATTTAATTTTTGATTTTGTTATTCGTAAAACTAAGAGCCTTATCTCTATTGGTTAAGTACTCTACCACTAAACACCCAGTCAGCCATGTGAATAACATTTAGCATGCCCATTAAAAAAAAAAAAAGTATCTGAAGGCCACATCAAATTGATCAAACTGTTTTCAGATACTGACTGCAAATTATTTGTGCTTCCGGAAAGACCTATACAAAGTAAATAACAAATTGAAATAAAACGGTGTAACAATATCCATCAAGAAATGATGTCAACCAATCACTTTCACAAACTCAGAATTTCTTTAATTTTCCATGTGTAATATAAGAAGTAATACTTTTTTGTATAACTTCGAATCATACTGCTTTCGAAGTAATAAAAGAAAATAAACAATATTGATTTTAATAAGTTCAGTTACAGCAATTACTTTAACATTCATTTCCATTCTTTATCCTTTTAAGGTTTTATTGTTTGTTTGCTTGATATCAATTCGTTATGTTTATTTACATTTTATTTTTGACTTAAGGGTTAATTTTGAGATATATTGTCCAAACAATTAGCTGATATAGCCAGTATATGCTAATTTGTTGAGTTATTAATTATTTTATTATTACTTGCAATTTTTAGTCATAAAACTCACATTTATACTCATAAAGCTTTTTTTCGAGTTCTGTAGACTTAGGAAGTAATATATTATAATTGCATAAAGGCAAAGGCAACATTTATAGAGTTTATGATAATGAGATGCAAGAATCTATTTCCCAATTGAATCATTTTCATTTGTACCATATTGTGCATCATTATTTCCAATTCGATTGAATCTATAATTCATTACTTTAAATCAAAATAAATTAATAAAAATACAGGAATAATATCAATGTTTGTTCTGTCAGTATTCCCATTTGGTGCTCCTAGAAGATTATATTTACAAATAATAATGTCTGAGAATAAATGTAATTTGTATTTTAAGCTCAATTTAGTACTTTTACAGGGATTTATGTTGTCTAGTTCATTAAAATTCAGAAAATATTCACTTTGACTGTAAAGTCAATTTTTATGGTGGGAAATGCCAAATGCATATAATCATTGTTCAATTTATTAAGGGAAAATTCTCAATTTTAACTGTCTCTTACCACATACACTTAAGTGTGTGAAGATAACAGTATTTAATAAATAATGATTATAAAAAAACAAAACAAAAAACAAAAAGATGTCAAGGTGATCATCCAGCAAGGGAAACAAACTAGTAGAAACCATTTCTCTGTAGTATGTGATTCAGTTACTCCTTTGAGTTCCTGTGTTATCTTTCTTGGATGTTAAACTGTAATCTGAAAGCTAAATACAGTCTTTCATCCCCAATTTGTTTTTGTCACAGTGTTTAGCACAACAGGAGAAGTAATTAGGCTAGCTATCTTAGAAATATTTTCCTTTATTGAACTTATGACATACTTTAAATAAGAAACTTTAACATCTATAATTCACATTTCAAAAAATAAGACATATATCTGTCTTCATGAATATTCATTATATATATATATATATAGTGTGTGTGTGTATGGCTATAACTAGATACTCACAAATATAATCACAATAAATAGAACAGACACTTGCAACTACATATTTAGATTAAAATTTATTGCAAAGAATAAAGAAATACCACCATGCTAATTTTCATTTTAAATTTACAGTTATCTAAATTTAACATTGGCTTTAAAATATCTTTGATTCATCATGCCTCATATAAAAAATGTGGGCAGTAATATAGTGTGTGGGTAAATTTTGTTTGACAGAAAAAATATCTCTGGAAAGGTTTTGTGGTTTGGATGAAGAAATACCCTGTAAAGTCTCATGCAATTGGACACTTGGGTTATTGCTGCACTGTTTGGGGAGGGTAAAGAATCTTTGAGGCATAGAGACCTGCTAGAGAAAATAAATCTCTGGGAGCAGTTTTGGGAATTTATGTGGTCACCTCTCTACTTATTTTCTCTCTTTGCTCCCTATTATAGTTATAATGTGATCAGTCAACTTCCTATCCTAAATCAGGGCTATAGTAATTACCTAGATTTACATAGGAACTTAGTAGAAAGGGATCCTTATCTCCGGTCTCTTCCACATGATATCATGCTGGCCCAGTATATTGAAAGCCTTTAACAAGTGAAAAAATTAATCTTAGTGTATCTGATAAGCAGGTATTTCTCCTCTAAAATGAATGGTAATTTTGTAAAACCAGACTCTAATGCAAGACAAAATGACATACATGAATAGGGAGTTACTTGTGTTTTGTATTCTGAATGGTCCATATACCAGTTTACCCACATAGCTGCTAGAATTGTGTCGAATTTAGAAGGATATTCTACAAAAGGTTTCAGGTGATATTCCAGCTCTTTATTATTTGGTGTGCTATATGACCCAAAAGCTCCTTGTTATTTAAGGTAGTAGTAAAACATTCTGGCAAGACCTTTTAGAAAGCCGCCATTGATGATATACAGAGAATGGTTTTTAGATTTTAAAGTAAATTCTTGCCATATAATTTAAGCAACTACTTTGCTTTTTAAAAGAAAGCACTTTTCCTGATAGTTTGTCTACATGGAAAATGAATGATTGATAAAGATCCACTAAGTAACCAATAATTTGAGGCAAAACATGTGAGTCTCTGAGGTTGAGATCAGCCTGTTCTACAGATTGAGGCCAAGGAGACTAGGTATAAATAAATCAACGCTGTGTTGAACACACACACGCAAACACATCACGAGCACATACACACTCACACACACCATCAAAATGACAGGATTGATTCATATGAAAACAAAACAGTTTGAGGACTGGTGGTCCACGATACCTGATCTTCAATTTAGTGATTATGATAAATATCCAGTTAAAGATAAGTAATAACCCATATGAATGCCAATAAAAAATGGAAGCATTTGTGGGTTTTTTTGTATTTCATCTTTTTTGTATTTTTTAAAAGAAAACAAACTATCTTTTTTTCATTCCAATCCAAGTTGACTCCTTCTCCTCTTCCCATTCTCTCCACATACCATTCCACCCCACCCCCATCCAGTCCTCAGAGAGGGTAAGGTACATTGTATGGAGACAGTACAAGACCCTCCCCACTATATATCGGCTGAGCAATGTATCATCCAAAGAAAGTAGGTTCCCAACAAGCCCATACATGTATTAGGGATAAATCTTGGTGCCATTGCCAGTGGCCCCCTATTCTGCCCCAATCAAGTAACTGTCAACCACAATCAGAGGGACTACTTTGGTCTTATGCTTGTTCCTTCCCCGTACAGCTGGAGTTGGTGAGCTCCCATTAACTCCGGCAGACTATTTCTGTCAGGGTATCCATCATGGTCTTGACCTGTTTGTTCATATTCTCCTTTCTTCCGCTCTTCAGTTGGACTTTAGGAGCTCAGTCTAGTGCTCTGATGTGACTCTCTGCTTCTGTTCCCATCAGCTACAGGATGAAGGTTCTATGGTAATATTTAAGATATTTATCAGGCTGACTACAGGGCAAGTGAAGATCGAGCCCCCTCTTCCTTTATTGCTTAGGGTCTTAGCTGGGGTCATCCTTGTGTATTCCTTGGAATTTCTCTAGAGACAGGTTTCTTGCTAACCCCATAATGGCTCCCTCAATCAAGATATCTCTTTCCCTTGCTCTCATCTCTGTCATTCCTCCTTCTTGACTATCTCATTCCTTCAAGTTCTCCTCAGCTACTCCCTTTCTCTCCTCTTCTTCTCCTTCCACTCCCCCTTCTCCCCACCCCCAATCCCATACTCCCAATTTTGTCAGGAGATCTTTTCTGTTTCTACTTTCAGGTGGATCTGTAAATGCTTTTCTGAGAGTTCCCCTTATTCATTAGCTTCTCTAGGATCATGAGCTCAATATTCTTTGTTCATATGTAGTATCCACTTATGAGTGAGTATTCACCTTTTCAGTTCTGGGTTACCACACTCAAGTCAGAGTTTTCTATTTTCATCCATTTGCATGTAAATTTCATAATGTCATTGTTCTTTACTGCTGAGTAATACTCTAATGTGTCAATGTGCCACATTTTCTTTATCCATTCTTCAGTTGAGGGGCATCTAGGTTGTTTCCAGGTTCTGTTATTACAAATAATGCTGCTGTGAACATAGTTGAACAAATGCCTTTATAGTATGATTGAGCATTTTTTGAGTATATGTCCAAGAGTGGTATGGCTGGGCTGAGGTAGATTGATTCACAATTTTCTGAGAAACCCCCATACTGATTTCCAAAGCAGTTTACAAGTTTGCATTCCCACCTGCAATGAATGAGTGCTCCCCTTACTTCACATCCTCTCCAGCATAAGCTATCATTGGTGTTTTTAATCTTAACCATTCTAACAGGTCCAAGATGGTATCTCAGAGTTTTTATGATTTGCATTTCCCTGATTGCTAAGGATAATGAACATTTCCTTATGTCTCTTTTGTCCATTTGAGATTCTTCTGTTGAGAATTCTCTGTTTAGTTCTGTATACCATTTTATATTGGGCTATTTACAATTTTATGACTAATTTCTTGAGTTTTTAAATATATTTTAGAAATCAGTCCTTTGTCTGATGTGGGGTTGGTGAAGTTTTTTTTTTTTCCCCATTCAGTAGGCTGTCTTTTGTCTTATTGACAGAAACTTTTCAGTTTCAAGAGGTCCCTTTTATTTATTGTTGCTCTCGGTGTCTGTGCTACTGGGGTTATATTTAGGAAGTGGTCTCCTGTGCCCATGCATTTAAGACTACTTCACATTTTCTCTTCTATCATGTTCAGTGTGGTCAGGTTTATATAGAGGTCTTTAATCCACTTGGACTTGAGTTTTGTGCATGTGGATAGATATGGATCTATTTGCATTGTTCTACATGTGGACACCCAGTTATGCCAACACCATTTGTTGAAGATACTCTCTTTTTTCCATTGTATAATTTTAGGTTCTTTATCAAAAATCAGCCATTCATAGGTATGTGGATTAATATCTAGTTATTGATGACAACTTTTATTTCCTTACAGTTTATAGCTTTATTTAAATTGTTCACCTGTTCATAATTTAATTTTGGTATGTGATATCTACCTAAAAAAAATGTCCATTTCTTTACATCTTCTAATTTTGTGGAGTACAGGTTTTTGTAGTATGATGTAATGATTCTCTGTATTTCCTCAATGTCTGTTCTTATGTCCCCCTTTTCCTTTCTGATTTTGTTAATTTGGATGTTTTCACTCCACCTTTTGATTTGTTTGGATAAGAGTTTGTTAATCTTGTTGATTTTCTCAAAGAATCAGCTCTTTGTTTCATTGATTCTTTGTATTGTTTTCTTTGGTTCTCTTTTGTTGATTTCCACCCTCAATTTTTTATTTCCTGTCTTGTACTCCTCCTGGGTGAGCCTGCTTCTTTTTGTTATAGAGCTTTCAGGTGTGCTGTTAAGTCGCTAATGTGAGCTTTCTCCATTTTTTAATGTGGGCCCTTAGGGCTATAAACTTTTCTCTTAGCACTGCTTTCATAGTTTCTCATAGGATATTGTGTGCCTTCATTTTCATTAAATTCTAGGAAGTCTTTAATTTCTTTCTTTATTTCTTCATTGACTCAGGGGTAGTTCAGTAGTTCACTGCTAAATTTCCATGAGTTTTTAGGCTTTCTGAAAGTGGTATTTTGTTAAATTTTAACTTTAATCCATGGCGATCTGATATGACACAGGAGTTAATCCAATTTTTTTTCTATCTGTGGATTTTTCCTTTGTTGCTGAGTATGTGATCGATTTTAGAGAAAATCTCATGAGATGCTAAGAAGAAGATATATTCTTTTGTGTTTCGGTGGAATGTTCTATAGATGTTTGTTAAGTCTATTTGATTCATAACATTTGTTAGTTCTCTCATTTCTCTGTTAAGTTTCTTTCTGGTTTACCTATCCATTGGTAAGAGTGGAGTCTTGAAGTCTTCTCCTATTAGTACATGGGGTTTGATGTGTGATTTAAGTTTTAGAAATATTTATTTTAAATATGTGTGTGCTCTTGGATTAGGGTCTTCACTGTCATAGTTGCTACCATTGCTACAATCTCCCAGGACACAGATAAATATTCTCCAACCAATATCGTAACATTTCACAAAATTGTCACCTACTAATGACAGGTAGAAAACAACTCCTTGTGAGTACTATACATTTTCATAAATTTTGGTAAAGCATTCACAGTGTACTGAAATAAATATAAAATATTTTTGAGACATTTATATTGACTTGTCTGTATGCTATTAAGTATTCTTATAAAATTTTACATTATAATTTTTTTTATTATTTTATTAGTCTTTATTGAATAGTGGTCCTAATTGGTCTTATCAATAAAAGACAGGAGTCAGATATCTTAGAACATCAAAATACTGAGAACAGCCTCCATTTGATTTGTTCCTCTCTGTTCCTCAGTATGAATGGGGCCAGAGATCAGGTGGACACCCCATCTTATCACTTCCTGATTCCATCTCCCAATAGCCGGGATTAAGGCATGAGCCACAATTGCTAGGTAGATGGTTAACTAATAATTGGCTAGCTTTGCCCTCTGGTCTCCAAACAAATTTTATTTGTCAGAACACAAAGAGAATAACACACAACATTTAATCATGAAAGGATATTTTCATACAGTATATATCACTTTGTGAGTTCTGATCAATTTTGCACCATATGTGATATACTATTGATATTACTCTTAGATAAAAACAAGACAAACACAATACATTGAGAAAATGGTCAAATTGAGTGCTGAATTGTGCGGTTTACACCAATTTAAAAACATAGAGCTTACAGATTCACTTATGTTTCAGAAAGAAGCAGAAATATAACTATTTCTCTTAAGTCAGAAATAAAATACATAAATAAGAACACAGCATAACTTTAATCTGCATGTCAGATATTATAATAAAATATCATAAACATTAAAAGGAAATTAAATGGATAAATATATGAGGAATTAATATATATATATATATATAATTTCTTATTAGTCTTATCATTTAAATTTTGTATAAAATAAGATGAGAAAATTTACATTTGTTTTACTTGAGTAGTTTCTCATAATATTTGAAAATCTATGTTTATTCTTTTTTGACTGATAATTCACTTACTAATTTTTAACCCCCAACAAAAAAGGAGGACTCTTCAAACAAATACCATCTTTTGAAAACTGAGTATGATGAATAATTGTAATTCATGCCAAGGAAATGACTAATTATGTGGATCAGTGAACAACGAATAATTAAACATGTAAAAGTAGATAACGTATGAACTCCCAGTGTAGTTGTGTATGCTACAACAATGTTACTTTGGTCTACATTGTAATTTCTGGCCTTTGTTATCTTCTTCTGTATTGGGATCAGTATAATAAACCCCACGGCCTAGAGCTTAGTGTGAAAATAGGTATGAAGATATTATTATATAGCTAATCTCTTCAAGATGCATATTAGCTGCACTGTGTTATACTTATGACTATTTTGTCTATGGAACTACCTTAAAAGCTGACCTATTATATTTTGGATATGAAACAGTCATTTAGGTTTTCTCTTCATTATAAACCTATTAGATGCTTATTTAATTTAAAATCTGATCATATTACTAAGTAGACATAACTGTTAAGATCATTGTAGCTAAATTTTACACTAATAATGTGGGCAAAGTCCTAATTTCCAACATTGGATGCATTTCATTTCCTCAATACATTCCTAAACCCAGTTATTGGACTTAGAACATTTATTATGTCACTGCGAATTAAACATAAGACAATCTTGACATAACATTTAAATGGTGAATTCAATCACCATAGCCTTGTGAAATACAGACATTTGAGGTTTGAAGATAACTGATAATCAGTAGAGAGCTTGCTTAGCAGTTTGAGGTTTGGTGACGCAAGCCTGTTCCTTTGGGGGTGAAGGCAGGAGAATGGGAAGGTCAGGCATATCTTCGGTCAGAGTGATACAGAGGCAAGTGAGGGCTATAGGAGTCCCATTCTCAAACAGAAAACAACAAAGGTTATTTTTGAAGTGATTATACATGATTAATTCAAAGTACTAGTTTTTAATAAAACTATTGCAAGGATTGATATACTTTCTTCAGGTTTCATATAATGATTTTAATTAGCTTTTGTGTCACTTCTATGTATATTTTCATCTTTTTTAAAAAGAAATTACTATGACAAGCATAAATTTTAAACACATTAATAGCTGGATATACAGAGAGATCTCATATTTACAAAAAATATTCTGCAAAATATTTAAATGTTTCATGATCAGAAAGCAGTATATTGAAAGGAAACAAGAAATATAAGAAGAAAGTGATGCCCCTCTGCTAAAGAACTGAGTGAAACAATTATTTATTATATGAGAGAAAGATTAGACTTATTATGGAAGAGAAGGAGAAAATCCTCCCGTCATGGAAGAGTTTCTTCAGGTTCATGGAGTAGAAATTCATGCAATAGCTATTCATTCAGTTGTCAACATTTTATACGACACTATTTATATCACGAGAGAAGTCTCATTCTGATTTGGAAAAAAAGTGTTAAAATTTGAGAAAAAAAAGTAGGAAAATAAGAAATTTAAAATGTTAGAATTCAGGCCACTGTACTGGCTTGCCCTTGGAGTTCTGACAGGCTATCTCCTCAACTGTAGCCTGAGTATTATGAGCATCTCCTCTGTACATTTACAATGTTCCCCTTTAAAAGGCCCCGTCCCACTTTCCATTTATCTTTCTCTCTCTTCTTTCTGTCTTTTCCTTTCTCTCCCTCCCTCGTATTCTCTCTCTCTCCCTCTATCACTCCCTCTGTCTTTCTTTCTCTTTGGCTTGCTCGCTCTCTCGTTTTCTGCCTCTGTGCCTCTTTCTTCTTTTCGGATTCTCCTGTCCTCAGAGGCTGGTCTCCTCCACCCCCTTTCCCCTTTTACTCTCCCTTCATCATCATCATCATCATCATCATCATCATCATCATCATAATAATAATAATAACTCTTTGTGAATTCTGTCATGTGGCATCTATCACGTGCCACTTTCTTTATTTAATTACAACATTGGTTCCCTTACTGGGAAAGGCTCTCCTGGTGCTTCCTCCTGTCTACAGGCAATGTGAGGCATGCTAGAATCCTGGAACTCAGTTCACAAAGGACAGCCTCACTTCTTCCCAGTGCTGGGTTCCTCCATCCAAAATCTTCAAGATTGATGAGCCTCTCCCTTTTCCCCCATCTGACTATTTCCCAAGTGAGGACTCATCCCTCAAGTGTGATGTCTTAGCCTTTTGGCTTCATTAAGCCCTGGTACCAGGCAACAATGGCTCTCTCAGGCTCAGAAGCCTTAGCTCCCACCCTTTGCGTGATAACTCACTGGGTGACCTGTGTCTTTCGCAAACCCTTGAGCCATTCGGGCTTTGCCCTATGGCCCTGTTCCGATAGAATGAAGGAGGTATTTCCCTTTCACTCTTCCACTTTTCCCTCTCCCAATAAACCTCTTATAAACTAATTCTCTTGATACAGTACATTTGCTTAGTGGCAGATTCCACCAGAAGGTAAACACTTCATGTTCGGACCCTACCCACCTGTTCCACTCTCAATCCATCTGCTCTCTTTCACCTGCAACAAATCTGATTTCCAGTTCACTAGCAGCTTTGCCTTCCATTCAGTATTGGCGATCTGGTCTCTGGAAGGACTATCCACCTCTGACCACCACACTCAATGTGAGGCTGTCTTTCTTGAGCACAGTCCTCATTCACATTTTGGTTTTTCTCTCTTGGACAGAGAGCCCTTGGATCCTGTTCGGTAAGTTTGGTGAAATACAAAACAGCTTGTCTCTAAATCGACCCTCTCTGAATTCCTGAGATGCTGGGACTCGCAGATTCTCCAGTCTTACTTCTTTTTGTCATTCATGGGAACTCTGTCATCGTTTATACCTCCTTGCTCCCATTGGGATGTTTTTGGAGACACACTGACCATTCCAAATCAGTTATTGTTACAGGACTACCAGCTTTTGGCCATAGAGCTGGAGGCCTCAAACTATAAAATATGTCCAGGTGTTGCTTTGGTTAAATCCTAGACAGTCAAAATGGATCCACCTTCAGCAGCACTTTGCCAGATTCAGGTGGTACCTGATGATTCAACAGAGCCTGGATAGTGAAGGCAGCCAGTACTCCAAAAAGTGGCCAGCACCCAGCTTTCCCAGGTCCCCTATAGAAGAATGATGCCCTCCAGGTCAGCAGGAAGTAGTCTTGAGAACACATCTTCATCCCTGCCTCATCTTCTATTCCTTTCTAACTCCTCACATTTCATAATAAATAAAAAGGGGGAAATATCATATTCAGTCAACTGTACTATGCTGTTCTTGGGGTTCTGACAGGATATGTCCTCAGCTGTGGCCACTAAGAGCACCTCCTGTGCACATTCACTATGTTCTATTTTTAAAAGTGTTCTATTTCCTGCCCACCTCCACTCTTACTTTCTCTCTCTCTCTCTCTCTCTCTCTCTCTCTCTCTCTCTCCTTTCTTTGGCTGCTTGGATCCCAAGAGGCCAGTCTCCTCCCTCGCACCTCCCCTTTTCTTTTTTAATGTTCCCTTTCCCATGATAAAAACCTTTCTATGTGAGCTCTGTTGCATGGAATCTTTCTCTCCCGTGACATTTTTTTTTTTTAAATTACAATAGAAAGCAAATGCACTCATTCAAGAATCTCAAATTTGGTGTGTACTGTTAGGAGTTATGTGGAAGGAAAAGCACATAGCAAATCAAAATCTAATATGATAGGCAGCAACAAGAAGGAGCAGGTATGATAATCAGTCTTAAATGCCAATATGGATCTGATAAACTAGTAAAAGTTTGGAAAACAGGGGAGAGGTGAGGAGGGTATTAGGATGACTAACTAAATAAAACTCAGTGTGGTGAAAAGGAAAAATACAAACTAAAGAATAAGTTCTTTAGGAAAGTAAACACGTCAAAATAAATCAAAATAGTAATAACTGGCAAGAGTGTTGTAAATAAAATTATAAAAAATGTATAGTGATTCTTTGTAAATTAAAAAAAAAACAAAACTTTAAACTGCAGTTAAGAAGAGAGAGGCAAAACACAATGAGATAGACTTTAGGCTGTTCTGCAACATTAAATGACATAAGACAAGGGCTCATTATCTGCATTTTGTGAAAAAGAAAAGACTGTGCCCTCTGTGACAAAAATCTTTCAAACTGTTTTTGACAAACGAGACAGAGAAGGGCACTCATTGACAAGTAAGGAGTCGGAAATAAGCATGGATTTCCTGTTGCTGCAATCTTTTTAGGAAAAAATAGTATGAAAATATTCACTGAAGTTGTGAGCAATGTAAAAAAAATAAAACATGTATAAATTAAAGAGAGAATGTCAATGACTGGAGAAAATTTAAAGAAACATTATGTTAGCAGTGTTACCTAAGAAACAAGACACTTGAGAATTTTTTATATGAGGCATTATAAAATAATATAATTTGATAAATACTATTTCTGTTAGTATTTTTAAAGATGTAGTTGATTTCACATGAATAAATGTGTATAGAAGAAGGGGGAAATTACATTAATAATAACAACAATGAACTGGATGTCTTTGTGTATGAGAACTTTTTATTAGAGACACATTCAGAAATAAAAACTTTGTTACAAGATGCTTTAGTGTAGAATAAAAACTCTTAAAATAAATAACAAGAAATATGTGATTTAAACAAAGCTGATATCTGAGTTGTCCAACTGATGATTGCCAAGGTGTGCTCCAGCTTAATACTGACTAGATAGTATTTACAATGAAATTCCAGTGAAGAATTACTAAGCACTTACATATGGATTCCTTTGTGTCTTATCACACCAGATTAATTATGTAATTGAATCAGATTGTTTGAAATATTGCTGAGTGAAACAGTCAAGTAATGACTAACAAATATTTGTAATAAAGAAAAAGTACTTATTTATTAATTTGGTTTTCATCCATTCCATAACTGTTGCTATCTACAATAGAATATACTGCAGCCCCCAAATTGATTAAATCCTATTTTTCATATGAATTGGTTTTGGATTTTCATACAAAAAGACCATACATTTTTATTTTGAGAATACTTTGTTTGTTTGTTTGTTTGTTTGTTTCACAACAGGGTTTCCCTGTAGCTTTGGAGCCTTTCTTTTCCTGGAACTCACTTTGTATAATATGCTGGTCATGAACTCACAGAGATTTTCCTGTTTCTGCCTCCCAAGTGCAGGGATTAAAGATATAGTCCAGTTGGGAGTATAACAAAGGTTTATTTATTTGGGGATAAACTCATAGTAAGGGTAGCAGTCTGCAGTTCTCTGTGTATGTGTTGGCTGAAGGAATTCCTACAATACCTCCCCGTTTTCCTTAAATAAGAGATTTTCTAAGCCTAATACAAAACTATATACAATAAGAACAAATATCAAGTATTGTCCAGGGAAAAGAAGAGACAAAATCATACATAAAAATTATGATTACAACCAGCATGAACAACATCAAACAAGAAATATATGCTAAATCTTTCAATAGTCATCCCTTTCCTAAGGAGTCTGTCTTATATTAAATATGGCTTGTCAAATTCATGAGAGGAAAGTAACTATAGCTATCTAGTCTTCAACCTCATCAAAGACCTAAAATGAGAAATATTACCTGAGTAAACAGGAAGTGAAATTAGGCAACTTCTAAAAGGTGCAAGAAATGACAGAGACAACTATCTACCTAAGTCTCATTTGCAACATTGGAGCAAACAAATTGGTTAAGGCTAAGAGTATCTGACAGACCATTTTCAGAAGCAGAAAAACTTTCAAAACTGTCTTACCCTTTCTTAGCAAGCTTTCAGAGTTTTTTCTTATATCCTGCTTATCCAGTTTGGATACCATGCATTTTGTTAGTAGTTGAGGCAGGGGCAGTTCTTTGACCAAAGGCAGTTCTTTCCCAGGAAGTATACAAGCTCCAAGTAGAGTGTCTTCTGTGTCCAGCATTATCTCAGGAAGAGATCGGTGCTGCCATGAGTAACCGTGTCTCATGACAGCAGAATCCTAAGTTATTTAAATGCCATATTCTACAGTTCTCTGAAGTGTTTGAGGATTGCCTATCTATGTACAATACAATCTACATGCATCTAAAGAACCTAACTAGTCTAACTATAAGTATCACAAACACAGATGACTATCAACCTGTAATTCTTAATACTTATATAGATTAAAGACTGAATCTTCATATTAAAAATTAAACAACCTTTATAGAAATAATCAGCAAATGAAATGAGGACAATGACCTCAAAATGTAAACTATATATATATAAATATATATATACACTCATATACATATATATACATATATACGTATATATACACATATATACGTATATATACGTATATATATTATATGTACATATATATATAAATATCTTGATCAGAGGTATAAATGTTTAGTGAAATATGATAAATATATCCTAAAATTACATCAATGTACAAAATATCTTAAGAAGATGTAGGAACATGTATGCATACAATATGACAAAATAACTTTTCATAGGTTCACAAGTATTATAAACAGAAATAGCATATTCAATATAACAAATATGATTTGAATTTGTATCAATATGAAAGGAACTATACCAACGTAAATTGTCTATAAATAATAGCTCACACATCATCTCATTATTAATCACTTTTATTGTTCGTGTGAATAAACTCACACTAGTCTATGCATTATCCCATCTCATCAATCAGTTGTTTTCCCAATCTTGATCTTGAACTCCCTTGCTCATATGATCCCTGCTCCCTCTCTTCAAGTGAATTCCTGAGTCCTACAATTATAATAAGCAAAACAACAGTTTTATTTACTTAGAGACATATGCTGTACAATTATCTGTCTTTACTTGTACAGGTATACTATGATGATGTCTATAATTCCTAAATAATGCATGACTACTAAAGCAGCCTTTTCTGAGCACAAAGCAGTTGCCTATTAAAAACTGGAATAAATGTTAACCATGTGATGTACATATTTTAATTTTCCAAATTCTGAAAAGTGGAATGCTCTATTTGACATATTTAACTCATTTGAGTACCCTTTAAGTTATTCCCTGCAGGTAAAATTGTTTGATTATGGATGGAGCAAGTAGGACATCTCTTTAAAATCTCCTCAGCTTGTTGCCATATAGGAAACTCTTTCTTTAAACCTTGACTATTGAAAGGTTGTTTTTTAAATGAAATTTGAGGCCTTTTACAGCTGGCAATAGATTTTTAATTTTTTTCTGGTAAGACATGTCCTTCACAGTGACTGAGAATGAATGGATCTTGTTTGACATAGGAAGCTGTGAGAATCCCTCCCCCCCCCCCAGGGGTTTCCTGATGGTATCAGTTTTTCTTGTTGGTCTTTTGTTGATATACATTTATTGATCCAAGGTTGTCCTTTGAAACAACTTCTACATAATCCAGAAGACTGAGAACGTCTATTTTTGCCATTACAGAGAAGACATTATATCCAGAAATTTCTGACTTAAATCCCTTCTCAGATGTTCTTTTCTATCACTATTAAAATATTTGGCATTTTGATGTCTCCTCATACCTTTGGAAATTGCTTCTCATACAGAATACTCAGTATTACAGACAAAAGTTTTAACATTTATTGTATGTATGATCTGTTCACCCATTTGTGCTGATCTAACTTTCAAAGACACAAAAATCCTTTTGCATTCTATGTTGGCATTTTCAAAAGTCAGAGATTCAGTAAACACTTGCCTAACTTTTGGATCTGTTACTCCTCTTTGTACAGCCTTACTTATTCTTTGAAAAAAAAAAGTCACTAAATGGTTCTCTTTGTCCTTGTTTAACCTTAATATATAATTCAACACTTCTTTCTAGTTCTTGAATCCTATCTCAAGCATTTAAAACTACTGTGTTGCATAGGAACAAGATGTGTTCATCAAAAAGAGTTTTATCTTGTGGGTCAGCTAAGGGTGCTCACCTTGAAATTGATCTTAAAAAGACTCGAATCCTTTTGCTTTTTTTTCCTGTTGTTCTAAAGTTTTTGTCTGATATTGCCAATAGCATTTCCACAGTAATTGTGGCCTATATTTCAGAATCACTAGAACTAATTGAAGCCAACATGTGGGGTAGCCTTATTGCTGGAGGTCCATGTCTTTACCATCTACCTAACAAGTGGTGAGTGCAAGCCTTAAGATACTACTACTTGCTTTATTTCTTTTAGATTTTTCATACCTATAGGTTTCTATATACATGCTTTGGATTCTTTGGGGCATTTAGGAGTTGATGGTTTTTCAGAGGTGTTTACAGGGTGAGAAGCTAAAGCTCAAGTAAGTCATCTCTGACTTTGTCTGACACATACTAGTAATGTTAAA
Organism: Microtus oregoni; assembly: GCF_018167655.1. NCBI lineage: Eukaryota > Metazoa > Chordata > Mammalia > Rodentia > Cricetidae > Microtus > Microtus oregoni. The sequence continues at coordinate 26,311,220 of NW_024543060.1, forward strand.
TCCTGTCATTGTACCTTCCCTTCCTGTTCATCAGCTCTGATAATTTCCTCAAACATTTCAAATTGTTTTACCATTGTCTTTTGTAAAGCCTGAATCACTTGACCTGTGTACAATTCTAGTGCTTTCATTGAGTCTTTTAACCTCTGGTCCTTAATCTGCACATATGATTCCAAGGTATGATATTTTTCTTCCTTGGACATTATTTGGATGGTGTGCAGATTGACATCCTAGAGAGATAACCTATTTGCTAACGTATCATAACTTTTTTACAGATTTTGATTATTAAATTCAGCAGTATAAGTCGTTCAGATAATTTCTCAAGATGCTTTGAAATGGATTGAATTTGTCTGTAAAATTAATGTTATCCTTTTTACTGGTATTATTTTTTTCAGGTAATTTTTGATATTCAATGGTATTAATCCTGCTATCAAGCTGTTCATTATTATTCTGTACAGACTGTATCATTTCTAAAAGTGCCTCATTCTTGGGTCTGTTATCAAACTATTTTCTTAAAGATACAACATGAAAAACAAAGCTATTTTTCAATATCAAATAAATGAATGTATCAGAAAAATCACATGAGCATTGCAAAATATCATCCATAATGTAAGCAAAAAGCTTATTATATTTCTGGATCATAATATTGTCTGTCATCATTTAACTTTCAAATTTATTAATTTATTCATACACACCTCCATTTGGAGATTTCAGTAAATTGTTGTAGATATAATAATTTTTATTAGCCAGCAGCTCATGAGCCAGGAACACAAATAGAATGCTATGCAAGTCACTGCATGACAGTAAAAGTAGCAGTGGGGAAGGCAAGGCAGGGGGAGCATGCATGAACCTGGGAAATTGCTAAGTCTCTGTGCAGTAGCTCTGCTGTGTTGGGACTTTGGCAAAAACCACATAGTTGGTGAAATCAAGCAATAAAAACTGATCATTTATTTATAATCATATTACAAATCATAAACAAGCACCAAAAATGACCAATTGTATAAAATAAAAAAATATTGAAAATAGCTAACAGTTGAGTTCAATCATGTTAGATTTTTATATAGATTTCATGTTTTATTAAACAGCATAAAAGTGAAAGGGAACCCAAAAAGTAATATTTTGTGTAATGTTGTGTTGATAAACCACAATACCTATATAGTACAATTTAGCAAATCATTTAAGTTTTAAAAACACTTCTTTCATCTTAAAATACAAGTTTATAGGCACCTGTTAATATTTAAATTAAAAGGCATTCTAATATTCTTAGTTTTTATATTGTCTAGTAATAGTATAATATTTGCTATAATATATGTAAGATAATTTTATTTGTAAAAAGATTTTTGAAGTTCACTTACAGTGATTAAGTTCATAAGACATTTGGACACACAACATTTACTTTGCAAAAAAGGAAGTCCTTTCAGGTTTTAAATATGTATTTGGATATTTATGAGTTATGTTTCAAGAAAATTACCTGGCTATTTAAAATAAAAATACATTCATAATATATTTCAAAACTTAACATGTATATTTACTTAATACATCTTTTATATATAAATCCCATTTTAAAGTATAAATGTGGAACCTCTGATCACAAAACAGCAGTTACTAAAAATAAAGCTCATTGAATTTACACTTAATAATAACAAATTATTTGATACATAATTAAAATATCATTTTGTTTTCTCACATTACTTGGTATTTTTAAAAAGATGCTAATTATACATTTAACAGCCCAACACATTTGTTTGAAAGACTTTAGGGAAAACAAACGAATAAACTCACTTAAGTCTAAATCTCCATGAAGGGCACAGAAACAAGTATATGTCACAGTGTTGAGTACTGGAGCCCAGGGGGATGCAGCAATAGCTCTGTGTGTGGAAAAACAGCAGGAATCTTCAGTTAAAAACAAACAAGACAGGAGGAAAACTTGTGATCACAAAGAGAAAAGCATATTGCTGATAAGACAAAAGTGTTGGAGGCTTTCTTCAACCTCAAGCTGTTTCTCTCCCTGCAAAAATCCCATACTAATTTACACAAGGCAATTTTAGTTGCACAGCTAGAGAGAACTGTGAAAAATGAAATTAGTTGTTCTTTTACAAGAGATGATTCATTGCAAACTTCTGAAATGCCTTTTTCTTTTTAACTCAGAGAAAATAGCTGACTCTTGAATTGCCATGTGAAATCATTTATTAAAGAAAATGGAAAAGTCTTTACAGATCATTTGGATACATTCCATGCTTTTCCATAAGTACAAAAAGTAATTTTCATGGAATGCCTATACCTGAAAATAAAATAAAAGAAAAGAAGACGTTTATCTGTTAGAGCTTAGAGCCAAGCTCTAATGAGAGACATACCACCACTGATGGCAGAATGTTCTCCATTGTTAATTTTGAATATGGAATTCAAAGAAAAGCAAAAAGATCAGCTACTAATAGTAATTCCTGACACAGTAGAAAATATTCTCCATCCTGAACATTACTAATATTTATTATTTGTATTTTATACACTTTAGTAAATAATTTAATAATGATCTTAGGTTAAATATGCATGGTCATTATTCAATTTTAAAAAAGAGATACTATATATCAGTCATGAAATATATAGCATCAAATAATATTTCACAATCCATCTGGTTCATTTTAATAGTTCCAGGTTTTCCATGGGACTGTAAGCTTGGTACATCTCTGTGAGTTCATTTGTCAATTTATGAATTCTGTGTATATTTTGAGTTTATTTTTCACCTGCATGTAATGCTTAGATTTGCTATACTCATTCTTTTTTTTTTGTTTGTTTGTTTGTTTGTTTTTTTTTTTTTTTTTTTCGAGACAGGGTTTCACTGTGGCTTTGGAGCCTGTCCTAGAACTAGCTCTGTAGACCAGGCTGGTCTCGAACTAAGGCTTATGGCAGGACAGATGAAGGTGCATATGTCTTAAAGTATCCTACTCAGTAATCAATGTTTTGTGTACTTGTTAAATCTAAAGTCACTTAAAACCAAAAATAACCTGTCCATACATAACACTATGCCTAAATTAAGAATATCAGCGTTTAAACTATTGTCAAACAGCTACTTGTCAAGTGACATGTTCTCTTCAAAATTAAAAATAAAGAGGAAAATAAGCATCTAATTATGCATTAAAGGCATTATGATAATTAAAATAGAGATTGTAATATATATATATATATATATATATATATGTGTGTGTGTCTGTGTGTGTGTCATTTTAAGTATATGACTTTAAACTAGGCAGCATGAAAGTTACAAATCAACCTCACATAAATTCCACATAGACATTCAATATGAAATAGCTTTGGATTATATTCAGTGAGAAAAATGATTTTCTTTTATGATTTATAAGCATTTTATTACAATTGTCTATTTAAATGACTAATTTCTTATATATACTCTGTCCCAATATAGTTTGAATTAATTTAATATTACTTTAATTTTATTTTATTAAAGGATATACACTAATAAATGGATCTTATTTTCTAAAATGTTTTATAATTGTAAATTATATTTTTAGCTTGTGTTCTCGTTCTTGACTGGTTAATATTCTACTTGGGATGAAGGTTATTAACAGCTGCACACAGCTTGCAATCATTGTGGTGTTCTATGTGTCCTATATTAATGGTGTTTTTTCCTCAGGATTTAAGTTCTAAAGCAGTGATTTATTATAACCTTAGAGAGTGCTATTTATGATTTATAATGTCAAGGGTTAAAACAGTCCATAGAAATAGTGAAAAATTGAGGAGCACCATGTGGGGTGGAGGGAATTTTAAGGGAGGTCAAGGGGAGGGAGAAAAATTGGTATTTGTACATAAAATTTTTGTAATTATTAATAAAATTGAAAAGAAAATAGCACCCAATGCAGAAATGGAGACACATTGAAACTTATTACTAAATGGAAGGCTAGAGTTCAACGACAGGAAGGAACAAGTGTGGCTTTTTATGTGTAAGCTAGAAATTTTATTTTTATTTTAATATTGTTTGTGTTTGGATTTGGTGTCGGAACAAGCTTCTATCCCAAAACTTATGAGTCAAGTTTGTGACTCCCGATAATTTCACTGGCAGTCTGGTCCATCTGCATAATCACAGACCAGTCAGAATAAAATGTCTTATTTAGATAATTAATTGAAAACATTAATTCTCTTTGAAATCTCAGACGTCTTTAAAATTTGGGTTCCTAAAAAAATCAAAATTAAGCTATATACATGTTTTTATTATAAGAAAAAAGAACTAGGTTAAATTACAATAAAATCAAAACAAAACACCACAATTTAGAAAACTGAGGATCTAACATAGGAAATATGATCTTCTGGCCTTCAAAGAATGAGCAAATCCACTTCTTCAATTCTATTCCCTGCCACAACCTAGCTTGTTTAGAAAATTTGGGTCATTCCATGCTTTTGGCATGTCCAATATGCTACTGAAGTCTATTCGTCACAAGTACTGAATGTTAAGTAATCTCCCATTGTCACTTTTGGATAGACACAGAATACCAAGTCTCAGCTGCTTTCCAAACCACTTAATAATTTCGTACCAATTTCCAAGAGATGTGGTCAGGTACATCTTTACTCACAACACTCAGAAGGCAAAGTCAATCTTGTCTACATAGGGGCTTCCTGAACAGTCAACAGTCAGGACTACACAGTGAGAAACTGCTCTTCAGACTGGAGAGGGAAGGGGGAAAGGAGTGGGGGGAGGGGGAGAGTAGTAGGAGGAGGGGAAGAGGATTGGGGGAAGGGGGAGGTAAATGGGAGGTGGGTAGGAGGCAGAAATTTTTTCAAGAAAAAAAAGTAAATTAAAAAAACAAAACAAACAGTGATAGATATGGGTCTATTTTCATTCTTCTACAGGTTGACATCCAGTTGTGCCAGCACCATTTGTTGAAGATGCTTTCTTTCTTCCATTGTATACTTTTAGCTCCGTTATAGAAAATGAGGTGTTCATAGGTTTGTGGGATAAAATCCAGGTCTTCTATACAATTCCATTGGTCGACTTCTCTGTATTTATGCCAGTACCACACTGTTTTCATTACTGTAGCTCTGTAATATAGTTTGAAGTCAGGGATGGTAATGCCTCCAGAAGATAGTTTATTGTATAGGATTGTTTTGGCTATCCTGGGTTTTTTGTTTTTCCATATAAAGTTGATTATTGTCCTCTCCAGATCTGTGAAGAATTTTGATGGGATCTTGATGGGGATTGCACTGAGACAGTGGAGCTGATCTACTGGGAGCTCACCAAGGCCAGCTGGACTGTGACTGAAAAAGCATGGGATAAAACTGGACTCTCTGAACATGGCGAACAATGAGGGCTGATGAGACACCAAGGACAATGGCAGGGGGTTTTGATCCTACTTAATGTGCTGGCTTTGTGGGAGCCTAGCCAGTTTGGATGTTCACCTTCCTAGATATGGACGGAGGGGGGAGGACCTAGGACTTACCACAGGGCAGGGAACCCTGACTGCTCTTTGGACTGGAGAGGGAGGGGGAAAGGAGTGGGGGGAGAGGGAGAAGGGTGGGAGGAAGGGGAGAACGGTGGGAGGAGGGGGAGGGAAATGGGAGGCTGGGAGGAGGTGGAAACTTGTTTTTTTTTCTCCTTTTCTCAATAAAAAAAATAAAATTCTCAAACGATAAAAAAAAAAAAAAAAGATTTGGGTCTGAAATAAACCCCCTTTCTCCTTGCTGCTCTTGTTTGTGGTGTTTTAGAAGCAATAAAAATGCAAACAAGAAAAAAAAACAAAACAAACAAACATCAACCACAACAACAAAAAAAAAAAAACTAAAACAGTACCAAACAAACAAACAAGGTAGTACCATATAAGAGAGTTATAAAACTTACTTAGTTCAGCTTCCAACTTAAGATACAACTTTGGCCTTTTTTGGTATATTAGCCCTAATGAAATATTCCCAAAAGATTTTCTTTGGAGTAACTTTAACCAAAGTGGAAGACCTGTATGACAAGAACTTTAAATCTGTGAAGAAAGAAAATGAAGACATGCTCCCTAAAAAGTTGAGCTTACAGGTATGTAGAACAATGTGGCTTTCCCTCTCTATCTTTTTTCTTGATTCTTCCCCAATTCCACTTTGGTCCCTCCTATTCAAAGGTACTCATAACTCTGTACTTCACAACCCTCGGTAATGCATGCTGGTCAATACTCTTTATTAGTTAGAACTCCATGTCAATAGAATTCACTTTTCAGTGTTGCTCACCATCCATTACAGTTCACCACCTTGGACTGGTCACATTTCTGTACTGCACACCATTCACTATGGCACAGCAACCAGCAGTGCCTGCCTCCCTTTTAGGATTTCTCATCATGCAGTACAAATCACCAATAAAATACTGCTCAACATCCAGTACTCCTCACTATTCTGTACCTCCTATGTTTCCCTTTTTGTGCAGTTAGCAACTCATCACTTCCTGCCCTACTGTAACCTCATCAAGCACAAACAAGACCACACAGTTATAAGCTAGGCATAATTTCTGTCCTATAATAACTGTGGTAGCTTGCGTCTACAATCCAGATACTCCAAATGCCTATGAAAGAAAGTTTCTATGAATGTCAGCATATGCTAGAGAATTAGAGTGGTGTATATGCAAAATAAAGATTGTTTGTTTTTGTTTAAAAAATAAAATTAGAAAAAGAAAAAAATTCAAAAGACATTTTCTGAGCTAATCTCTACTTACTTGACTTAGAGTTGTTGCTGATCCTATGTGGCAAGACCTGTGCCTTGATTTTCCAGATTTCTCCAAGACTCACATGTTATGGACAGTGAAGCAAAAGCTGCCTAAAATTTGCTCAGTTGTAGCTGAGGTGATCAAAAAACATCATACTGCATAGACTATGTTGTTTTTTGTTTGTAATCTTAGCTCTCAGGAGCCAGAAGTAAGTGGATCAGGACTTTAAGTCTAACACAAACACTTAGAGCAGCAATAAATACATCGAACCTACTGAAACTGAGAAGTTTCTGTAAAGCACAGGACACAGTTAATAACACACAAGAGCAGACTATTGAATGGGAAAAGATCTTCACCAACACCATATCAGGCAGAGGACTGATCTGAAAAATATATAAAAACACTTGAAATTTTGTTGAGGAGCTGTGAAATATCAGATCCTGAATTTCTTATAAACAACTCTTTTCCCCCTGATCTGAGTGCCTACAGCTGCTTTGAGCACGAGAATCTCAGGAGTTCCTGATGGCAGGAAAATGGTTTCTGGTGCATTTGGCTGGGGCGTGGCTATCCCTATATTAGCTGCCTCTGAACACAATATGAGGGGCACTCTTGGAGCATTCCTGTTTCAAGGAAGACCCATGTATCTGTCTGTCTATGTGTCTTTGTATGATTCAATCTTCAGCCCCTTGCCCAGTTCACGAACTGTATGGTGGTGTATAGAGCAAAAACGGGCATGGTGTGCTACAAAATTTGACACCAAAATTGCAAATAATCCAATTTGAAAATGGAGTACAGACTTAAACAGAGAATTCTTAGTAGAAGAATGCCAAATGATGGGCTGGAGAAATGGACATTTTTAGATAAGTACCATATACCAAAGCTAAACCAAGACAAGGTGAATGATCTAAATAGACCTGTTAGTCGCGAAGAACTAGAAACTGTTATCAAAAACCTCCCTACCAAAAAAAAGCCCAGGTACAGATGGTTTCAATGCAGAATTCTACCAGAACTTCCAAGAAGATCTAATACCTATTCTCCTTAACGGATTTCACAATATAGAAACAGAAAAGTCATTGCCAAATTCCTTTTATGAAGCTACAGTTACCCTGATACCAAAACCACACAAAGACCCAACCAAGAAAGAGAATTATAGGCCTATTTCACTCATGAATATCGACGCAAAAATTCTCAATAAAATACTGGCAAACCGAGTCCAAGAACACATTAGAAAAAATATCCATTATGATCAAGTAGGCTTCATCCCAGAGATGCAGGGCTGGTTCAACATACGCAAATCTATCAATGTAATCCACTATATAAATAAACTGAAAGAAAAAGAAAAACATATGATCATTTCATTAGATGCTGAAAAAGCATTCAACAAAATTCAACACCCCTTTATGATAAAGGTCTTGGAGAGACTAGAGATACAAGGGTCATACCTAAATATAATAAAAGCTATATACAGCTAGCCGACAGCTAACATTAAATTAAATGGAGAAAAACTCAAAGCCATCCCACTAAAATCAGGAACACGACAAGGATGTCCACTCTCTCCATACCTCTTCAATATAGTGCTTGAAGTTCTAGCAATAGCAATAAGACAACATAAGGGGATCAAGGGGATTCGTATTGGAAAGGAAGAAGTTAAGCTTTCATTATTTGCAGATGATATAATAGTATACATAAGTGACCCCAAAAACTCTACCAAAGAACTCCTACAGCTGATAAACACCTTTAGTAATGTGGCAGGATACAAGATCAACTCCAAAAAAATCAGTGGCCTTCCTATACACTAAGGATAAGGAAACAGAGAGAGAAATCAGAGAAGCATCACCTTTCACGATAGCCACAAATAGAATAAAATATCTTGGGGTAACTCTGACCAAGAAAGGGAAAGATCTATAAGACAAGAACTTTAAGTCTTTGAAGAAAGAAATTGAAGAGGACACCAGAAAATGGAAGGATCTCCCCTGCTCTTGGATTGGGAGGATCAACATAGTAAAAATGGTAATTCTACCAAAAGCAATCTATAGATTCAATGAAATCTCCATCAAAATCCCATCAAAATTCTTCACAGATCTGGAGAAGACAATAATCAACTTTATATGGAAAAACAAAAAAACCAGAATAGCCAAAACAATCTTATATAATAAAGGATTGTCGGGAGGCAATACCATCCCTGACTTCAAACTCTATTACAGAGCTACAGTATTGAAAACAGCTTGGTATTGGCATATAAACAGAGAAGTCGACAAATGGAATCGAATAGAAGACACTGACATTAACCCACAAACCTATGAACAGCTGATTTTCGATAAAGGAGCTAAAAGTATACAATGGAAAAAAAGAGAGCATGTTCAACAAATTGTGCTAACAAAACTGGATGTCAATCTGTAAAAGAATGAAAATAGATCCATATCTATCACCATGCACAAAACTCAAGTCCAAATGGATTAAAGACCTCAATATCAGTCCGAACACACTGAACCTGATAGAAGAGGAAGTTGGAAGTACTCTACAGCACATGGGCACAGGAGACCACTTCCTATGTGAAACCCCAGCAGCACAGACATTAAAGGCCTCATTGAATAAATGGGACCTTCTAAGACTGAGAAGCTTCTGTAAAGCAAAGGACACTGTCACTAAGACACAAAGACAACCCACTGACTGGGAGAAGATCTTCACCAACCCCGCAACTGACAAAGGTCTGATCTCCAAAATATATAAAGAACTCAAGAAACTAGACTGTAAAAGGCTAATCAACCCAATTATAAAATGGGGCACTGAGCTGAACAGAGAATTCTCAACAGAAGAAGTTCAAATGACCAAAAGACATTTAAGGTCATGCTCAACTAACTTAGTGATCAGGGAAATGCAAATCAAGACAACTTTAAGATACCATCTTACACCTGTCAGAATGGCCAAAATAAAAAAAAAAAAAAAAAAAAAAAAAACAAAAAACAATGATAGCCTTTGATGAAGAGGTTGTGGAGAAAGGGGTACACCCCTCCATTACTGATGTGAATACAAATCTGCACAGTCACTCTGAAAATCAATGTGGGAGTTTCTCAGCAAATTCGGGGTCAGCATACTTCATGACCCAGCAATATCACTCTTGGGCACATACCCAAAGAATCTCAGTCATACTACAAGGACATTTGTTCAACTATGTTCATAGCAGCATTATTTGTAATAGCCAGTACTTAGAAAAACCTATAAGCTATATGTCCCTCAACCGAAGAATGAATAAAGGAAATGAAGTATATTGTACAATGGAGTATGACTCAGTGGGGGACAGGGGAGGGAAAAAATGACATCTTTAAATTTGCATGGAAATGGATGGAATTAGAAAAAAAAAAATCCTGAGTTAGGCAACCCAGACCCAGAAACATGATCATAGTATGTACTCACTCATAAGTGGATACTAGTGGTAAAGCAAAGGATAATGAACTTATAATCCACAACCATAGAGAAGCTAAGTAATGAGGTGAATCCTAAGAAAAACTTACATAGATCCACCTGGAAAGGGGAAACAGATAAGATCTCCTGACAAAATTGGGAGCATTGGCATGGAGGAAAAGGGAGGGTAGACAACGAAGAGGAGAGAAAGGTGGGGAAGAACTTGAGATTGACAGAATATGTGAGATGGAGGAAGGATGGAGATGACAGCTAGAAAAGAGATATTTTGATCAAGGGAGTCATTATGAAGCTAGAAAGAAACCTGACACTAGAGAAATTCCCAGAAATCCACAAGTATAACCACATCTAAGACCCTAAACAATAGAGGAAATGGTGCCTAAATTGGCCTTGCCCTATAGTCAGACGGATGAGTATCTTTTTATTTGTTTGTTTGTTTTGTTTTGTTGAGACAGGGTTTCTCTGCTTTCGAGCCTGTCCTGGAGCTAGCTCTTGTAGGCCAGGCTGGCCTCAAACTCACAGAGATCTGCTTGTTTCTGCCTCCCAAGTGCTGGCATCAAAGGAGTGCACCACCACTGGCCAGCTAGGTGAATGTTTTAAATGTCACATAGTAATTTCATGCAGTAACAGATGGAAACAGAGGCAGAGACTCAACTGGGTTGAGCTTCTAAAGACCATTTGATGAGTGTGAGGAATGAGAATACAAGCAGAGAGGTTAATTTAGAATATGATGGGGACACCCACTGAAATAATTTATGTGAGCTAATGGAAGCTTACCAACTCCAGCTGGACCTGAAAGATAACAGCATAGGACCAAACTAGAACTTCTTTATGTGAGGGACAGTGGTATGGCTGAGTCAGACTGCAGGACCACTGGCATTGGCACCAACATTTATCCCTACTGCTTATACTAGCTTTTTGGGAACCCATTCTCTTTGGATGGATACCTTGCTCATCCTAGATATAGTAGGGAGGACCTTGGACCTTCCCCAAAGAAATGTGCCTTACCCTCTCTGAGGAATGGATGGGGGAGTGGGCTGGAGGGTAAATTGGAAGGGATGGAAGAAGGGGAGGGAGCAGAAACTGGGATTGGTGTGGAAAATGAAAAAAAAATAGTTTGTTTACTTTTAATCTGAGATTACCTCTACTTAGAGCTCTTGTTTTATCCTGTACATGGCAACACCTGTGCCTTGGATTTCCAGAATACCCCAAGACTCACAACTTGTGTACAGTGAAGCCCAAAGTTCCCTCAAGTTTGCCCACTTGTAGATGAGGTGATCACAAAACAGCAAACTGAATAAACCATCTATTTTGGTTCTCCTTTGTAATCCTAGCTCTCAGGAGCCAGAACCAAGCAGATCAGGAATATAAGGCTAACTCTAGAGACATAACAATTTGGAAGAAAGCAAGGGCTGCATGAAACAACAACTCAATACTGAAAAGAAAGAAGTCATTGGCAGTAGCTTGACCTCAGTAAATCAAAATCCTGTTATACTCTTGTTCCTACTGGTACTCATTGGCAGTTCACACAAGGCAAATCCTCTTGTCCATTTACTAGAACTTCATATGACAGTGACCGAGGCTTTTATATTTATGGTCCTAGTCTTACCATTCCCAAAGAACCTGAAGTGTGAAGTCTTGGAATGAGTCCTCACGGTCTTCAGCTGCAAATGGAGCCTTGGAGGCTACCTTTAAGCATGGTCCCTGCCTGTTGCACAAGACTCCTGTGAGAAGCCTTCTAGGACTGGGCAAGTGTTGTTGTCAGTCTTTGTTTTCCCCTGAGTGCAGCTTGAAGAGAACAGAAACATCTGGAACCAGTCTTGAGGGATTAGGGTGCGGGGTGAATAAAAGGGAAGAATAATGAAGTAGGTGACAGGAAATAGGAGGCATTTGGGGGTCAGTTTGAAACCTGATTTAAGGGCAACTCTACAGGGTCTACTAAGATTTGTGGACCCTAGCTAAGCATCCTAGCAATAGTGGATATGTGATCAGATTGGTTAATACTACACTTGTCATCAAAGAGGCTTCATAGAGTAACTGATGGAACCAGATACAGAGACCAACAGCCAAATGTCAGTTGGGCTCAGGGATTTCTGCTGAAGTGAGGGAGGAAGGATAGTAGGAGCCAGAGGTGGCAAAAACATAGCAAGGAAAACCAAAGAAACAACCAACCTGGGTCATAGGAATTTAGAAAGTCAGAAAAAAACAAACAGGGAGCCTGCATAGGACTGACTTAGGCTCTCTACATATCGGCAACAGTTGTGTAGTTTGGTCTATATCCAGGACTCCTAACAATGAGAAGAGAAGCTGACGCAAATGCCTTGACTGGCTCTTGGGATTCTATTCTTCAAAGTAGATCGCCTTGCCCAGACTTAATACAAGGGGGAGGTGCTCATTCTTACATCTACTTGATATGCTGTGCTTTGAGGATACCCATGGAGCCCTCACCCTTTCTGAAGAGAAACAGAGTTGAATGAAGAGTTCAGAGCACATCAGAGGTAGCAGGAAGGAATGGGAGGAGAGCAGGTAGAAAAAAAATAACTGGGATAGATATTAAATAAATAAATAGTTCAATAGATAAATAAATAATAAAATTACACCCACAGGGTCATTTGCTGTTGCTTACCTGCTAAAGTCAGGAAGCAGACACTTTAACATTCCTTTCCTACTTAACAAAGAATTTTTCTGGAGATTCAGGGGTAGGGTGTAGTTTGTGGTTAAGCCAAGGTCTGTGAAAGAGTTCCTGCTGTGCAGGAATCCCCTTCAATCTGCGTGGCAGCTGAACTGAGAGCAAACCACAGTTCATCCGTTCTTGATTTCCAGACTATTAGCATTTGAAACAACAAAAGCTATTAAGGATAGAAATGCTGGCCCTGGTCTGTAATTGGAGCACTCAGCAGCAGTCACAAGCAGCAGGGAAGTTGGAAGTCAAGACTTATCTTCACAGTGAAAGCTTGTCTCAAAATAAATTAACAAGTAAGTAAATAAGTAAAATAAACAAGTAAGAAAAAGAATGACAGACAGGAAGACCCTAATTTAGTTTTAAAGTAATGAAGGAAGTGGAGAATTGGAAGGGGTGGTATAAATATCGTGTTTGGCTCAGCACTCAATTGCCACTCATTCTCAGCACCACTGAACATATACAATCTCTGTAATTACTGCAGTCTACCGGAAAGATAGACTGAGGGTGGCAACAGTCTGTGAATATGAACACATTTATTTAGAAGGTGGATTTATACTCTTCCATTTTAACTAAATAACAGGATAAGAACCCCCACCCCTCAGGGTTTTTGTTTGATTTATAATTACATGGACTTTTGATCAGGTTCTAGTATCAAATATAGATTCACTCCTTAATTCAAGCATGTCAATTAAGTTCTAAATGTCACAGAAGGTATTAGTGGCTGTAGTTATATGAATATTAATGTACTTTCTATGTCTGAAGTTATTCTCCTGACTGAAAACACTATCGCTTATTTCTTATTCACTGATCAAATGCTAGGTACATCATTAAAATTCGTAAGAATAATTTTGCGTAGGTTATTATGTTCATACTAAGCTTTGAGATACAGGTTTTAATTCCTGTGACAAGAACATGAATTTAACTTTAACAACAGTAAAATTACCCATCCTGTTTGATGTTTAGAACAGTAGTCATTATGATTTAACAATACTCAAAATATTTAACAAAATAGAAACTCCATTTGTGTAATAGTTCTTTGTTATTACAAAAGGGTGTATTTCAAGTAATAATTTGAACTAATTGACTAGTTGCTTTTCCTTCCAAGGTGATCATCTAATCTAAGAAGAGAGACTTCATGGAAAGGAGCATATTTATCCCTCACAGTTTGAAAGAATAATCCACCACGTTTGGGAAGTCCTGGTAGCAGAAACCTATGGCAGCTAGTCACAATGAATCTGAAGTAACAAAGTAGATTAAAAATGAAGTGATCATGCTCAGTTTGTTTTCTAAGGTTTAGGCATTCTATGACAGCAGTTCAAGGAATGGTAACACACAGTGTTGGGAGTCTCCGAAACACAAGTAACCTAGTCAAGATATGTGTCGCAAAATGTCCATAAGCTCATCTCTTTTCATCCAGTTAAGTTGACAATATCAACCATCCAACAAGCAGACTATGAATTATAGCTATTATATTCAAATTAAATGATAATTTATCGTTCTACATATTGTCAATAAATAAATAAAAATAATATTTCTTTTATAGAAGTCAATGTTTTGTGCCAACACCTACAAATGAATTGAATAAAGATAATGTGCTGAGATAAGTTGATTTTCATCTAAAAAATAAATTGTAATTATCTGCAAAATAAAGACCTATGATTTGGTAATTTTTTAAAATACCTTTAAAAAACATGACCAAATACCCAATGAAAGCTGTTTAAGGGAGTAATGGTTTATATTAGCTTCTTTGTTGGAAGGTACAATTCATCATTATAGGCAGTAATTGAAATGGGAGTGGTAGGTAGCTTGTCATATAACATCTACAGTAAAGAAGCAAAGAGAAGACTCAAAACGATGGTAAATTCTGAAAGCTCAAGGGCTGTCCCTGAGATATGCATTTTTCCAATAATGGTTTCACCCACTAAAGCACATATCAGTGCTACCAGCAGTGGTCCAACATATTAGAATACAAAAATCTTTGAGGGCAATTTCATATTCAATCAATAATAGATCAAAAAAAAGAAGCATATTGTATGTATTCTGATTAAAAATTATTTAATGTGAAATCGATAATTATAGTTGAAACTCATTAGCACATTAATAATAACTATGAATTTTTACTGAGTTTACATAAATCAGATAGCCTATTCCAAACCTCTGTGTGAGCTGTCTCTGTAGGTTACTATGATGAAAAAATGTGAAATAATATAAGAAAAAAATTAAGTTTAAAACTTTATTTCCATTTTCACTTATTAAGATATGAGGCTAGCATACTTTGAAAAGAACAGTATGAAAGAACATATGGTGAATAAGCCCTTGTTATCTTTCATAGCCAAGGTTTCAGATATAGTGAGTGAATCCATCTCCTCTATCTAACTCCAGCCAAGCAGGAAATTGACCATTGATACAGAAAAAGACAGATAAAATTACTTAGGACCATGAACCTAATCCAGCAAATGATGGGAGATAAACAATTATTATTAATTTAGGACCTTAAGTTTTGAGGTTTATGAACAATGAATTGTTCTTTTATGTATATGTATGCTCACATGTCCATAAAATGCATAATTAATTTGTACCATATGTAATAATTTTGAAAAGCAACATGAAAGAAACTTTTATAGATTGCAATTAATCGTAATTTTATGTGAATTTTTAAATGAGAAAATACTCCAAAACATATTTTGTCCAGCTCATATTGAACAAATATACAACTATATCCTATATTTATTTATCAAGATAATGTTAATGTAAAATGAAAGATTAAAAGCACAACATACATAGGATTAATGTGAATATAAAATACCCTTCTTATTTCTCAGAAAATTTAATATACTTAAAAATACAAAGCACAAGAATAAAGTATGTTATCATTCTTTTCCATAAATGCAGGTAGTATGAGAAAGTTTAAGTAAAGGAGCATGTGCTCAGTGCCTGTAGTCGCTTTCTAATAAAATGCTGAATACCTTTACATTTTCTATGCTTGTTTATTTAAAACTTACTTTTGAAATGTTCCTCCTTTCCAATTTATTTCCTGGGTAATTTTTTATATGTTTTCCCTTTTCTTCCAGCACTCTGTGAATGCTAAGAAGCATATCATTATAAAAAAAAGCAACATACATAAATTTTATAAATGTATGTAGGTTAACCCTGCCAGAAATCTATTTGCTATCTGGAAGTTTTCATATATTTTTAATTTTTTTTAGGAATTTCATATCACATTCACTTAGCTATTAAGTCAAAATTCACCCTATTAGCACTAATGAGTTTTTATATTTTGTTTGTCTATGCCTATGCATCAAAAAACAAACAAAAAAAAGGAATACATTTGTAGCACTTCAATGGAGGAAAACTTTTGACAGAGGAAAACTAATGACTATACATTATTTAATTTATTACATTAACATTTAATTTTTAATAACAGTGTATCATGCCTACGTTTGTGTGTATGCGGATGTGTGTTCATTCTTGTATTTGGGTGTGTGTTTTTGTGCATTGGTGTATTTCATACTTGTGCGATTGTGTGTCTCTCTGTGTGTATATTATATGACAAACAAAATTATAAATAAGTGCTGTGTGTTCTAGAGCAGGGAAGGGAGAGACTTGCCCTCACTGTGTATTCTTTCATGTGGCAGTAGTAATAATTTCAAACCAAAATTCTCTCTGTGTTATGTTTACTAGGTATGCATAGTCTATTTCTTTAAATGAAAGATTGAGGCATGCTCATATTCTCTGGCATCACTCATCAATGTTTCAAAACTTCAGAATCTACTTAAAAGTAGTTTCCATATGCACCAAGTACCCTAAATAACTATAACTTTGCACTAAGGAAGACGATGGTGGAGAACTTTATATCTGAAGTCATAAAGCATAGGGATAAAGAGGAAAGTCACTTTTGAACCTGCAAACATTCAGCAGCAACCTTTTTAAGTCCAAAATTAGTGATTCAATACTGACACAGTGTTAGAAAAGGAAAAATAAATAAATAAATTCTGCCTCTCAGCTTTTCATCTTTAAAATTTCACCTTTTAGCACTAGGCAAAAAGGACAAGGTTCTATAGCAACTTTGTCAAGACAATATAAAAACCCTCAAACTCTCATTTGCTGGGTAACAGCATAGGGCATGGAAGGAGAGCAGAGAGTTAGACTAGCACAAAGATTTTAGAAGCATAGTAACTGAGAGATAGAGATAGAAAGAGCATTCATATGACTTTTTGGAAAGTGGGAAATATCTGGAAGAGGTTTGGCGAAGGGTAACCATTATCAGAATATGTTGTATAAAGCAAAGCTAATTTTAATTAAAAATTTAAGGAAATTAAAACTGAAAAGAAAAATACACTTTGCTACCTACCTTCTCTGTATAAAATGCAAGAGTGGGTCACTATTATCCTACAGTGATTAGAGCTCACCAATACAATTGAAGACATCATACCTTACTAAGCTAAAAAGGCAGGAATTTTCCCACACATGAATTTAGTATCAGATAAAAATAAGACACCTGATTCCTTAATTTATTAAAGAGGATAACATGTTACACATTTTGATTACTGTATGCCGCTACCTGTAGTTATCCTGCAGTGCCTCATCAAACCCTAGAGTTATCAATCTCTGCTAGATGGCCAGTGACTGTGTATGTCTGAGTTTTGTTTTGTTTTTTTTTTTACGCTTTTCCTTTCTCTCAGAATTGTAGAGAAAATCCTACAGCTGCACAATGTTCCCTTTAAAAGTACCACAAAGAAAAAATATAGTGTACTCATTAGACGCAGAAATTCCATATAAAATTGTAATGTGAGTACATATTTGTGCCAGAAAACATCTATGTTAGGAAATTCTGTCTCCTGTAGCTTTCGTAGATTGTCTTTTATGGAAGACATTGGAGAAAATAAGTGGGAAAGTGAGACAGAGTGACTTTCTTTTATAAAATGTACCATTAGGATGGGAAGAGGGCCTACTATAGAGGTACTCTAAAATACTTTCAACGCTCACCTACAAAAACATGAGAATTACCTAAGATCTGACAAAATGTATACCTAAGTGTGATCCAGGAAGTTTACCACGAGATTTTTAAGCAGAAGACTTGAATGAATTGATGTCAGAAAACCATTAGGAATCAAGTCTGTCTTCTTTCTGAATATTGACATATAAAAATGTAGACTTGGAGTAGCTGAGTTAGAGAAAAGTGTTAGCCCATTAAGACCAGAATAACAACACTGATTTGAGGCTTTTTCTGACTTCTAAGGAAAACTGCAGGCTTTCTGCATTGACTCTGCCTGTAAAGGTATAGTTGATTACATATGGGAAACAATATCAACATGACTTCTGTGCTGCTCAGCCAGTGCAAGTGTGATGAAGAAGCATTTTAGATATCCCCAAGTGATCTCTGCTATGTTTTGAAAGTTCCATGGTAGAATTAGTATCTGAAATTACTACTGTAGTGTTTTCATCATCTTTTACAATAAGGCACTGCACTGCAGAATACATGACTCCCCCCACTTTTCAACCACAGCACAGCAAGCCAGAAACCCTCCAAATCCTGCTGAGGCATGAGGGCAGGTGGCTCTGTGCCGTTTCAGCCGAAGTGCTGCTAGAGACTCTTTAAGAAAGAATTGTAATCAGCTGGATTATTTGTTCTGCATATTTGATTTCCCCGGGACCGTGATTGGAGTACTGTTGAGCAATTTCGAACAGCAGAATTGGCTGCCGCTGTTCGAGAGCCTTTGCGTTTCTACTTCCAGTCTTACATGCCAGTGAAATATCCCCAAACACACTAATACTTAATAAAGTCGGTTAAAGTCTTGAATTCAAAGTAAGAACTCATGTTTTCTATTTGGTAAGCTGTTATTACTACATGGGGGAGATCTCAGACAGCAATAATGTTAATCCCATAATACTTAAATAATATCGTCTTTGGTGCCAGAAATATAATTATCCTTTCATAAGCTGTGGACTCTAAAATTAAAATTTTGGTACTATTTTGCTGTATTTTTTAGTGCACAGATATTTCCTCAGATAATTTTCACATTTGGGATACTGATCTCTTTCTCTTAATGTTTTTGAATACAGTGTGCAACTATTTAGACAAAATTAATAGTCCCTGTGTCATAAAGGATAACCTTTATTCAACAGATGATAGAATTTTATGTCATTAGTAATTTGATATTTTCTTACACCATGAATAAAATTATTTAATATTTTTGATCATTACTATGTCTTAATGAGAAAACAATATTATGTGGACTAACAAGATTTTTCCCTTTTTATATAAGAAATTATGTGTTCAAGAAAGAGATTCTGATACAATAGTCCATAAAGATAAAGAGGTGTTAAATGTGAATGTTTTAAGAACAAAACTACATCAGACTTATAAGATGAACACATAGGGAAAAGACCACGAGTGTAAATAAAGCATAAAAGAAAGTAAAATTGTGTTTTCAATGTTATGTAGTATGTGATTAGTTTAGGTATTCTATTTAAATGTGGGAAGTTTTTCAAAATTGAATACAACAAAACAAAACATAAAACCACTAATACATCTCCAACCATTTCTCTGTAGTATGTAGAATTTAAGCATTACATATAAAAATGCAATTCTATAGAAAAATATTTCATGTAAAAATAACCATAGAAAAGCTATATTGATAATATATATTCTGTAGAAATAAATATTAAATATAACTGAAAACATAAATTATATAAAACTATGAAAATAGAAGAAAGTTTTAATTGTCATATTTTGATCATAATCATTAAAATCATCTAAAAAGAAGGTATAATGATTACAAACATATAAAGGCAAAGTGTAAAGGGAAATATACAAGAGAAAGTGACAGAAATTAAAGAAAAACAAAGCCATTCAAAATTAGGAACTGTAGAAAGAATTCCAGAAACACCTCCTCACCAACCACGAAGAAGAGGAGCTAGGTTGTTGGGTATTTTGATTTCTTTCTGATGAGGGAATATTGTATTGTTCTGTGCCATGATAGAAAATGCAAGATAAAGAAACCTACATAGAGTTTGAGCATCTGCCCTAGGCTACAAGGAGAAAGCACAGGAGAGAGAGAGAGAGAGAGAGAGAGAGAGAGAGAGAGAGCACTGGTCCTTGGCTGCTGTTAACGTCCATGTGTGAGATCATATATGAAATGATATTTAACAAATATTATAAAGCTAAAGTCAATCAAATTTTGTTTTAAACTATGATGAATTAGATATCTATTCTAACAGTCTCCTTTTCTCTCTCTCTCTCTTTCTCTCTCTCTCTCTCTCATTCTCCCTCCTTTCCTCTCTCCCTCTTCCTAATCCCTGTTTGCTGTTCTCTTTCCTCTCTTGATTTTCCCCATTCAATTTTTCTATAATATTTATTATGATATGAAGTATTGGCTCATATGGTTGAAGAGGCCAGAAGACCCTTCATTTGCTATTACGAAGATGATGCAGATTTCAGAATGCTGGTGATAGAATTTCCACCTAAAACCCTCCTTGAAGCTTGAAAATCTCAAGTGTGGTGTGGTGAGTCATAGTCCAAGTGAAGGATTGATGGTGCATCACAAGTAGGCAATCTGAGAATGGAAGAGATGAGCCTCTTATTCCCCGATCTTTCTGTCTAATCAAATGCTCAATTAGCTGGTCTATAGTAATACACCCTGGGGAAGGAAATCTACTTTCCCACATTAACTGAATCCATTTGCAGCCACCATCACTGACATATTCCTAACTGATTCTCAAAATGATAAACCTCTCAGTTAAGTTGAGATGTTAATATCAACCATGACAGCTGTAAGAAGATTGTGTGCTTACTGGAAAGTAAGTGCGAAATAGTATGGTATGATTCCACATGTATTTTCTAGGCTGTTTGGTGTGTTTATTTTCCATTAAAATACATAGATGTGAATGAGAGCATGGATGAAAAAAAATGTCTAAAGAGTATTGCAAGTCATTTGCCCAGTCATTCAATGATCTCATCATTCTAAAGAAAGAGTTCATAAATTTCAAATAGCATAATGACATATAAAATTTGCCTTCCAGTGTTTTGTAAAATGCCATGTTATACAGGAACAACTAGAAAGGATAAAATTTTAATAATGTCAAAGAAATTATTATTTTCCATGGTTATTAATTTTAAAACTGGCTGCAACATTATACTGAGGACACAGTAACAGATGGGAATTTCCCTACAGAGGACTTGTAGCTTGACTACGCAAGCAGCAGATTTACTGGCCTCATCAAGAAAATGTATGGTAGGTCAGATAACATAAGCCTTTGGGGCTCTTAGTAATTAAAAAAACATATGAAGTTTTCCACTTCTAAGAATTCCAAATAACTGTTCACTCTAATTTTTATGGTGAAAAGTAAAGACTCTAATTTGACAGATGGGAATGAAAATATTCACAGTCCTTTAAAGAAATATGTATGATGATTATCTGGTGTAAAAGCACGGTTTATAGACAGAAATACTATCTTGATACTTATATTTAATAAAAACAAGCAACTATCAGTAAAAATTTCTTGTATCATTTTTCAGAGAATATATTTGAAATAATACAATAAATTAATGAGAATATGAGCAAAGCACATGCTTTATTATATATTTAAATATAATTTTTAAAAAATATGAAACTTTCAAGCTCAACTAAGAAATTGATTTTGAAATACTATCATGTCATATGTTATTGTATTTTATTTATTTCCTATTGGCACTTTTAATTAAATATATTTTGATGTTATTCTCTCCTGATCCCAATACTTCACCAACCCTCCTACTTCCTTACCCATCCACTTCATGCAGTAAAAAAAAAAAAAGTAAAAGACAAAGATAAAAACATAAGAAAATGACAAAACTAAAAAAAAAAAAAAAAACAAAAAAAAATATGAACATTTAGTCCCTTTAGTGTTGGAATGTCTTTGATATATCAAGGATCTTGACACTGTCTAAAACTGCTTTTCATAAGTCTGGGCTCTGCATGTGTTCTGCTAAGTTGAAAATAAACACTTGTTCTATACAGAACTTGAGAATGCCCATCCAAATTTTCATTTAACTTGAAGCCCAAGCCATGAGAGGGATCCCATGCCCTATACTGTCATGAACAAGAGGCTGGATGGCCAAAGATTTATGGTAAAACCAAAAATAACTAGCAAAAATAGTTCAGTAACAGGATCCCTAATGATATTGTGCTATACTCATAGATGTGATCCATGTCCAGTCATCATCATCACTGATACAATCTTCAGCAATAGATGGGACCAGGTACACATATTGACAGCCAGACAAGTAGAGAGAGTCTCTACATTGCAGGTCTCAATAAGGTCCTTCCCTTCAGAGAACTGGGAACCCTGTGAAAGAGAAGAAATATTGTAGGAATCAAAGTGGATGGAGCATGAGGGAATATGGTCAAAGATTCAAGTAATCAGGCATCACATGGGCTCACAGAAACTAAAGCAGCAAGCATGGGTCCTGTATGGGTCTGCATCAGATCCTCTACATCTATGTTATGACTATTGGCTTGCTGTTTTGGTGGGATTCTTATTAGTTGGGAGTATGTATATCTTTGAATCTTTTGCCTACATTTGAGAAAATATTTCCTCCTATTCGGTTGCCCTGTACAGCCTTGATAGAAGGACATTTGCCTAAGATTATTGTATTTTGTTTTGTCCTGTTTGGATATTAAAGCCTGCCCTTGTCTGAAGCAGAAAAGGATCTGGCATGAATCTGGAAGAGAGGGTAAATGATAGGGAAGTTGGAAAGCATATAGGAAGGAGAAAGTGTGGTCTGGGTGTATTGTATGAGAGAAGAATCTATTTCAATGAAAATTGAAAAAATATTTAAAAGAAAATAAGAAGATACTATCCTGAATATGAACATAAGGAGTCTGCATTTCTACTCACATTACTGACATTAGGAATACTATTCCTGTCCCAAATATAATTGACTGACATTGGTCGCATAGATTATTCTTGTCACTATTTCACAACTTTTATTAAGCCATTTCTGTTTGTAGACATTAACATTTAGGAGTGCTAAGAACCCAAGCATATTCTTTCAGTGAGTGATAAAAATGTATGATTCTATGTATTCTACATTCTTTTCATTTGTCCTAAGTAATTCTGTGGAATGAGGCAATTTGAACTTCTTCAGTTGAGAATTCTCTGTTCAGATCAGTACCCCATTTTTAATTAGGTTAATTAGCATTTCTTGAGTCTAGTTTCTTGAGTTCTTTATATATTTTGGAGATCAGACCTTTGTCTGTTGCGGAGTTGGTGAAGATCTTCTCCCAGTCAGAGGAAAAAAAATATTTCAAATTGAGATAATCCTATTTAACTATAAAATACAACTTTATATCTCAAATCAGACTGCACTCAGCCATCTACATATTTTTGATTTTTCCACTTCTTTATATAAGTCTAATATATCTGTTGTCCATGATTAAAAAACAGAACCTGTAGTTTCTAAATGTAGAAGCTTTTTATTTCCTTTTTCTTTTTTCTTTTCTTTTTTAAAAATTTATTTAGTTCACATACCAACCACAATTCCCCTCCCCCTGATGGAGGAAGGTCATTGGTTTAAAAAAAATAAAGAAACTGCTTGGCTGGCCCTCATAGGTTAAAACATAGGTGGGAGGAGTAAACAGAACAGAATGCTGGGAGGAAGAGGAAGTGAGCTCAGACTCAACAGCTCTCCTCTCAGGAGCAGACGCCTCAGAGAGATGCCATGCTCTGCTCTCCCAGACACATGCGATGAAGCTCCGACCCAGGATGGATGTAGGCTAGAATCTTCCTGGTAAGCGCTCCTAGCTGTGCTTCATAGAATATTAGAAATGGGCTAGTCCAGGTGCGAGAGTTAGCCTAGAAGAGACTAGATAGAAATGGGCTACGCAGTGTTTAAATGAATACAGTTTGTGTGTTGTTATTTTGGGCATAAGCTCGCAGGCGGCTGGGGTGTTGGGGACGCAGCCCCACCACTCCTAATTAACTACATCCCCCCTCTCTGCCTGTTTTCTCACCCCACCTCCCTTCAACCCAAACCTGCCTCCCCATTCTCTGCAGTGGGATAATGCTCTTGTACACTGCAAAGAATTTTCAGTAGATTGCCTTTTTGTCTTAGTGACAGTGTCCTTTGCTTTACAGAAGCTTCTCAGTTTCAGGAGGTCCAATTTATTCAATGTTGCCCTTAATGTCTGTGCTGTTGGGGTTACACATAGGAAGCGATCTCCTGTGCCCATCTGTTGTAGGGTACTTCCCACTTTCTCTTCTAT
Organism: Microtus oregoni; assembly: GCF_018167655.1. Taxonomy (NCBI): domain Eukaryota; kingdom Metazoa; phylum Chordata; class Mammalia; order Rodentia; family Cricetidae; genus Microtus; species Microtus oregoni. The sequence continues at coordinate 26,335,248 of NW_024543060.1, forward strand.
CAGGTTCAATGTGTTCTGACTGATAGTGAGGTCTTTAATCTATTTGGACTTGAGTTTTGTGCATGGTGATAGATATGGGTCTATTTTCATTCTTCTACAGGTTGACATCCAGTTATGCCAGCACCATTTGTTGAAGATGCTTTCTTTCTTCCATTGTATACTTTTGGCTCCTTTATCAAAAATGAGGTGTTCATAGGTTTGTGGGTTAAAATTCGGGACTTCTATACGATTCCATTTGTTGACTTCTCTGTTTTTATGCCAATACCACACTGTTTTCATTACTGTAACTCTGTAATAGAGAGAGAACATGAGCAAGGAAGTCAGGACCATGAGGGGTGCACCCACCCACTGAGACAGTGGGGCTGATCTATTGGGAGCTCACCAAGGCCAGCTGGACTGTGACTGAAAAAGCATGAGATAAAACCAGACTCTGAACATGGCGGACAATGAGGGCTGATGAGAAGCCAAAGACAATGGCACTGGGTTTTGATCCTACTTCATGTTCTGGCTTTCTGGGAGCCTAGACAGTATGGATGTTCACCTTCCTAGACCTGGATGGAGGGGGGAGGACCTTGGACTTTCCACAGCGCAGGGAACCCTGACTTCTCTTTGGACTGGAGAGGGAGGGGGAGAGTAGTGGGGGGAGGAGGAGAAGAGTGGGAGGAGGGGGAGGGAAATGGGAGGCTGGGAGGAGGCAAGAATTTTTTTTTCTTTCAATAAAAAAAATAATAATCCCCAAATAAAAACGCAAACAGAAAAAAAAGAATTTTCATTCATATTGTTTTGATAAAAGACTGATTAGCCAGTACAGGCTGAAAGTGTAGGAATAGGACCTGAATAGGAGAAATATGGGAAGGATAAAGGCAGAAAGTTAGTCCCCAACCAGACGCAGAGGAAACAGAATGAGAACGCTGCACTGAAAAATGTTCCAAGCCACATGACTAAACATAGACAAGAATTATAGGTTAATTTAAGTAGTAAGGGTTAGTTAATAATAAGCCTTAGCTAATAGACTGAACAGTTTAAAATTAATATTACACTCTGTGATTCTTTGGAACATAATGGCTAAGGGACCAGGTGGGACAGAAATTTTCATCTACAAATGGTACCTTAGCTGTAGAGAGCTGCATGGAATCACACCTGATGGAGATGTATAATCAACTCCTGAGATGGCTAAAGTCTGACCTATGCTATGATCACGCAATGATTATCTGCTGCTTGCATATGCATGGGCCTATGGGCAGTGCCCACCTGGCAATCTGGGATTGGCAGGCAGCCCATGCCTACTTAAGGGCTCGGAGAGGTTTGCGGAGAGAGAGGAAAAAAGGAGAGAGGTCAAAGAGAGAGGTCAAAGAAAGAGAGAGGAGAGAGGTCAAAGAAAGAGGAGAGAGAGAGAGAGGTCAAAGAGAGAGGGAGAGAGAGGAAGGAAAAAGAGAGAGAGGAAGGAAGAAAGAGAGAGAAAATGAATAAAGTCCTGGAATAAACTGCAGTGAGAAGACCTCCGGTGGTCGCATCTTCCTTGCTGGACGAGGTGGGGCGTGACACTTAGCATTTGCAAGAATTTCCACATAAAGCCAGAGAACGCTTGAAAAATAAAAAGGATTCTAGACAGACAAGAACAGAGTCAGCTTCTTCTTAACCATGTTTACTCAGGTAGGCTCTATTCACTGGCTATAATCAGAAGCAGGGCTTTTTTAGGAGAAGATTCCTGACTCAGCATTAGCTGCAAAACCCTTTTAACTCTATTAAAAGTTCCTGCCAGCAAACACTTAACAGGTGTTTATAAGCAACCTGTATCAGGCTTCTTAGTGGTAGCATGGACCTAGAAACTCCACAGAGTTGTGGCAATAAATGAAACTCCAACCTGTACCTCCACCGTGAACTTAGACTCTCAAAAACTAAGGAATGAAGTGGAGCCAGTCACCAAAGCTTCTGCTTTAATCCTAACCATAATTTATCAGATTAAAGAGTCCTGTGGTCAGAAAAAGATAGAGATATTCAGTGAAAACAGACTCAGAAAAAAAAAAACTTTAAGTGGTTTACAGTGTGTTTAAAATATATGCATTGGGAGAGAAAAGAAAAATATAGAAAGTTATTAAAGATACAGAGTTGTCTGTTGCAATGGCTCATGTCTTTAATCCCAGCATTTAGTAGACAGAGACAGGGGATTCTCTTTAAATTTGAGACCAGACTGATCTGCAGAATTAGTTTCAGGAAAGCCAAACATACACAGAGAAACCCTGTCTCAAAAAAGTAAAAATTAAAAATAAAAAAAGAAATATAGTTTAAAATAAAAAGTCATGTAGAGATAGATAATGCACAGAGAATCTGGATACTTTATGTTATTATATGGTCTTTGAATTGTTTGAGGGCTGAGTTTCTAAGAAATATTTGATTATAAATTCTGCTGGACTAATACAACCTATATATTTTGAAAATGCTATGACTTCAAAAATTAAGTCTAAAAATACATTATTTTGGAGAAGAAGTTTGTGTTTTATTTACGCAGAAATGGAGACTGTGAGTTCATTCTAGGTTAAGGAAAGTAAGTTTAATTGAGGAAGACCCCATGAAAAATTTCCAGTGGTGACGGATGGCCCATATTATCCAACATTTCAGAGCATCTCTGTTGTAGTTTCCTCTGTGTTCTACATTGAGAACAGTCTCAAGACTGCTGGTTGACATGATCCAGTCTCACACAATACTCCAGTTAGAACTTTATTATAATCCTAAATTTCCTTTGGGTCTCCATGATCATCAGCACCCCTAATACACAGAAAGTAGCCTAGAAAACTGTGACCCCATTCTCAAAAAAATGGATTATGGATGTTTGTCTTTAGAGTGTTAGTTATAAATTGTTACAAATAATAGCCAAGAAAAAACTGAACAAAGGGGATTCGATTCAGAGTTCTTCTTTTGAAAGTATAAAAAGAGAAAATGCTGTGGGATAGTGCTCTTGTATACTATAAAGTTTTGTCACCAGCACTGGTTTAATAAAATGCTGATTGGTTAGTAGCCAGGCAGGAAGTATAGGCAGGTGGCTTGGAGATTTCTGGGAAGAGGAAAGGCAAATATGCAGTCATTAGCCAGACACAGAAGAATCAATATGAGACTGCCTTTCTGAGATAAGATACCAAGTCACATGCCTAAATATAAATTAAAAATTAAGAGTTAATTTAAGTCATAAGAGGTAGTTAGTAATAAGCCTAAACAATATGCCTATGAGTTAATATTTTATATAAGCCTCTGTGTGTTTCTTTGGAACTGTATGGCTATGGGATCAGGCAGGGCAGAAACTGAAAAGCTTCTGTAAAGTAAAGAACACGGTCAACAAGACAAAATGAAAGCCAACAGAATGGGAAAAGATCTTCACTAATCCCACATCAGACAGAGGTCTGATCTCTAAAATATACAAAGAACTCAAGAAATTGGTCATCAAACGAGCAAATAATCCAGTAAAAATTGGAGTACAGACCTAAACAGAGAACTCTCAACAGAGGAATCTAACATGGCTGAAAGACACTTAAGGAAATGCTCAACATCTTTAACCATCTGGAGAAATGCAAATCAAAATAACTCTGAGATTCCTTCTTATACCTGTAAGAATGGCCAAGATCAAAAACACTGATGACAACTTATGCTGGAGAGGTTGTGGGGTAAAGGGAACTCTTCTGCATTGCTGGTGGGAATGCAGGCTGATACAGCCCCTTTGGATGTCAGTGTGCTAATTTCTCAGAAAATTAGAAAACGACCTTCCTAAAGACTCAGTAATATCATTTTTGGGTATATATTCAAAGGATGCTCAATCGTGTCACAAGGACATGTGCTCAACTATGTTCAAAGCAGCATTGTTTGTTATAGCCAGAAACTGGAAACAACCTAAATTCCCTTCAACCGAAGAATGGATAAGGAAAATGTGGTACATCTATACAATGCAGGACTACACAGCAGAAAAAAAATGACATCTTGAATTTTACAGGCAAATGGATGGAGCTAGAAAACATCATTTTAAGTGAGGTAACCCAGACGCAGAAAGACAATTAGCACATGTACTCACTCATAAGATGTTTTTAAACATAAAGCAAAGAAAACCAGCCCACAAATCACAATCACAGAGAACCTAGACCACAATGAGGACCCTAAGAGAGATATTCATAGATCCAATCTACATGGGAAGTAGAAAAAGACAAGCTCTCCTGAGTAAATTGGGAGCATGGGGACCTTGGAAGAGAATTGAAGGGGAGGGGAGAGGTAGGAAGGGGAGCAGAGAAAAATGTAAAGTTCAATAAAAATCAATAAAAAAATTTTAAAAAGTAGGTAGTGATGTCTCTGACTATCTCACTTGCTCTTGGAACCATTTTTCTTCTGCTGGATTGCCTTAGCCAGTATGCCTAGTTTTATTGCATCTTGTTATACCATATTCAGGTGACATCTCTGGGAAGTCTGCTATTTTCTGAAGGGAAACACAGGAGGACTGGATCTTGGCAAGAAGAGTGGTGTTGGTGGGTTAGCTGGGAGGAGTGGTGGAAGGAGAAACTGCAGTCAAACTGTATTGTTTAAGAGATTTAAAAATTAAATATTTCTAAATATATGCTCTTTCAATTACATAAAATTATATATCTACCCATGTACAATTATTGCTTTAAGACATTCCTAAAAGCTTTCTATTGAAAGTACAGAAGATAAAATCTATCCACATTATATTTTTTTATTAGCATGAAGCCATGTTAACATCATATAGACAGAGCATGCTATAATTAGCTATATTTATGTGTATGCATATTATTACTTGCATGAAATAGCAATTAATAAAAAAGGCCATAGTTGAAAGAAAACTGGAATCAATTCATTATTCCACCATGATGTTCCCATAACTGAACTTTGAGTGTTGTCAAGTTCCTTATGTATTGAGCCCTCCAATGGACTTTATGTTTTATATTCAATTATAAATAATGTATGGATTTGTGCTTTTGCCATTTTCTTGAAACTGTATTTGAAAATTTAAAATAATTTATGTTTATTATTGACTTAAAAGATTGAAAGGATACCTTCATGTTTACTATATTGATGCATACTTTGGCATTCTTAAAAAGAGCATTATTTTAATTATTTTGTTACAACCATTCATAGTAGAACCTAATAGGAAATCATAACTTTAAGGCATAATAAAAGCAAACAGGTCCATATTAAGATGATACATGACATGATCTTAACAGCAGAAATTGTAGGAGTGCCAGTAACTATAACTCCTAGTTACCTCCAGCAGAAATTCATTTTAACAAATTATGTTTTCTTGTATTTACACTGATGAAATAATAACAATGTAAATAACAAAACTAAAACAATAGAAACTTATGTGTTAATTTTTACCATTCAGTAGTTCTAAGGAACATCTATTAATTAGCAATTTATTAGCAGTCATTTTGTAATGAATTATTGTCAGTAATGTCAATTGTTAGTAGCATAATTTTATTCTAAATTTAACGTAAAATAGAGGAAGCAAAATATATGAGAGAATTAGTTAAGCTCTGAGGTTTAGGACTCAGATTAAGAGTTCACAGCCTTAGCATTCTTAAGTACATTAAACACTCACACTGCTAGGTCAAGCAAATAATACTTGGACATCAGCAGAAATTAGTTGTAATAGTGGGAAAATAATCTCTCAAAATAGATTTGCTGTAGTCATCCATTTTCCCCATTATAGATTTTTGCCAACTCAGACAAAATAGTGTTTAAAATTGCATGTTCATAGGAAAAAAAAAGCACTGTCCATTCCTTGCATTTATTAGGTTCTTATACTGACTGCTATTTGCTCATATCTTAATAAACAAATTATTTAATATCAAGCATAGTGACTCTTCAGTATCCAATAAAAGTTGAAAAATAGGGCATGCTTATATGACATTTATATGATTATTATGGTTATGGGTTGTTTGGAGGATGGAAAACTGTGCTAAACATAGAAGATGCACCTTAAAGAAAAACTTTTTCATTATGTCTCATATTCTTAGGAAGCCACAATAGGATGGACACACATTTAAGAATCATGAAATTCTAATATATAATAATCAACCACTCAGATAAATAGGATAGGGACAATTCCACAGAACAGATAATAAACAATGTAATGTGTGGTATTTGAAATAATTCTGCAGAGAAGTAACAAGGTGTAGATTATATGTAAATAAATAACAAATTGGAGAAATATAGCTTTATAAATAATTGTAGCCTCTAAACACAACTGAAAACGTATTTATTTCAAGGCATATTGATCACTAAAATCAAATTAAATTTAGAAAGGGCTACCATATTCTTATATAACATTAATTATTAAAAGACAATAGATGAGTAATTGAACTTTGAAAAGAATGATCAGTGTAATTGAAAGAATACCTCCTCTATACCATATATTCCCCTGTGAAGTACTCTATCACAGGCCATAAGTACCGAAAGATGAATGAGGGACAAAAAAAACAAAGAACAATCATTTAAAATGCTTGATAAAACCTAAAAGGACCATATTACTTTATATTTATATATAAATACACACAAAACCTATAATTCTTAATCAAGTTATAGTACTTTTTCTGAACATGCTACCTGCAAGAGTGATAGACTAGCTTACAAAAAAAAAAAAAAAAAAAAAAAAAAAAAACAGTACCATGAATGTCATTTACATTACCTTTCAGAGAAGCAAATGTGACTTTCAAAACAATCTAGGCTCTTGCCTAGATTTAATTTTGGTTAAATCTCAGAGTTTTAAGGTGAGTCTGTATTGGCAAAGACATTTTTAGTATACATAGTACAGGACACTCAAATGGGCAAACCAAGATCTAAGCCCAAAACCTCCTTCTTTAGCCTAACTTCAGTAGTAGAAGAAAGTACTAAGCAAGCTGTCAACAGAGAGAAACAATCAATAATCCTACCTAACTTAGACATCTTTGGACCTAACATGGAGGTGTACAACAGTATATACCTAAATGTACATTAGTGGCACTAATATTTTTGGTAAGAATCAACAAATTTCTAGTAGTATTTAAGATCCGCTTGTCAGGTAAAAAAAAAAAAATGGTTCCTAGCATTAGAAAATTTGACAACAACATGGAGCTAGTGAATTCGTGGATTTTAGAAGACAACCTACTACTATCACTTTACTAGATCACCATAATTTCTATGTATATTTTAAAGAAAAAATTACACTTAAACATAAGTTTATCTCTTATTTTTTGCCAAACGATTTCTCTTCACAGCAAAAAAAGACCATTTCAAAAGTCACACTGGACACAGTATAAATCAACATTTGCCTAGATACATCTTGAACACATTTACAGCACATAAAGCTCAGGGGCTACAGAAAAAGAGGGCTATAAGAGTCAGAGGACCAGGAAGTCTGATGTAGACAGTGTCTTTTACAAATGCATTCCTTAATAAAATCTGAAAACTAGCATTACCATTATTAGATTTACTAAGATGGAAATGAGGAAATCTCAAGAAGATCCAATCATAGACAGTGGATGACAGACAATTCAAGACTGCTGAGTGTTTAAAATTTACCCTGTTCTAGTGATAATGAACACATGGCTTATTGCCTGATATAAAGTGCTTAGGTCTGAAATCACATACATACAAACAACAAATATGGATTTATTGATTTATATTTATATATTTTTATATACATAATGCTGATTATATGATCAAAACATATATTTAAACTCTAATGTAATTTCTACATGTTTCTCTAACCTCACCTTTCCACCATCTATACCATATATACTTCAATTTTTCTCTTAGAAATGAATGATCACATATATGCATACATAGACACACATATACACGCATATATATATATATATATATATATATATCAGTTCTTCCATATGCATTCAAAGATATGACATTTTCCCCTTTAATTTACACATTTAAAGTATACTAAAGAAAGCGTATGATTTTATTTCTGTTATGGGGATGAATTACTTAAAATTTTATTTTAACAGGAAGCAAATAAATAAATACTCATGATATTCTCTTTTGTTTGACTGGCAATTCTGAATATCTATGATTCTACCCAAATTTTCAATGAATAATAAAAAATGATGCATTATTCATCGTTGTAACCTATTGAAGCATTCACTGAAGAATCTTCATAATCACAATTCCACTTGCTTAAAACAGAAATATGTCACAGACAGTTTTATGATATATGACAGTCATCAAAATGAAAACCAGAGTAATAGCAGCAGAGGAAGCAGAGAGCCACAGGGAAGCATTGTGATTCCTATTTCTACAGATGTAGTAAGTTAGCTCCTCTAAAGAACGGAAATGTGTTCTCTAAAATAAACATAAAATTTTATTATGAATTGTACTTTTAGGTTACTTCTTTTGTTTTAAATTCTAAATCTTTTGGGGGTTTTATTATTCTTACTTTTGAATTTATGTTCACTTATTTATATTTTATTAATACTTGGGCAGTCTCATTTTCTCCCTTTTCTCCTCTGAAGCTATTTCCACATTTCCATATTAGTTTAACTTTGAACTGTCTTTTATATTTCCAAATTTATTTATTTATTGAGATTATTATGTATTTGCTACTTTTCTACTTCCTTTTTCTTCTCCAAACCCCAATTAGTTCAAATTTCCTGCCTTGAAATTAATGACCTCATTTTTCATTAAACATTTGTTTTCTTGATTTATTTTATTTTGTGTTTTTGTGTATATATCAAATCACATAAGTACAACCCTATCGATTTGAATGATGCTACCAAACCCAATAGTCCAATAAATGCTGCTAGTATACTCTCGGGTGCATGGCCATCCACCGGAACATTTTAGATCAATCTGGGGCCGTGCTCTTAAAGAAAATAATCTCCCAGAAAGTACCAGTTACCTCTAAGTCCTTGCCTAAGGCTGGTATTTCATTATATATGACAATATATATTGTATTGAATGGGCTTTGTAATAATATTTAGTGCCGATTAAATAGAATCATCTTCTTAAGAGTTTATTGAATTTAATTGTTTTCATATAGTCCTTTGAAGAAAATTTAATAAATTATTAATTCACATTCCATTTTGCCACAGTGGGTCTTATAAATAAAACAGAAAAATGAACAAATGGCAGTGGATTGCTCAAACCAACTGGTAATAAAAAAAAATTCAGAAGCAACGTTTGATAGCACAAAGGCAATTTCCCCTCTAACTTAAGGCTTTACCACTGTACTAATAAAAAGCTTGATGGCATGCTGCACATAAACCTTATGAAGCCCTAAATCTATCCAGTATACCACTCTAATTGAAAACAATACTCAGCAATGCCATTAAGACAATTAGAAGCTCCATTGTAAATGAATAACTTTTAAAAAACTCATTTCCCAGAGAGGTTTGCAAGATGATGCAGGCGAATATGTAGCTAATCATTGCAATTTTGAAAGTATGCTTATTCTCCGAAGAAGCACTTAAGATGCAACAATTTCTAATTGTTCCTAACTTTCAATTAAGTTTTTCAATAGGTGAGGATTCTTTCCCTCTTAATAAAATCACACCGACATGAGAAGACCTAATTATTCTTTTGGTAAGTTTCTAACTTTATCATTGATTTTAAAAAAGGCTGTTATGTTTTGAGTTTGACATATTTTTTTTATATTTCACATACTAGACCCAGCTCGCCCTTGCTCCTGTTCTTCTACCTTCTCCCATTCACTCCTCAGAGAAGGTAGGACCTCCCTTGGGAAGTTAACAAAATCTGGTATACCGAGTTGAGCCAGGACCAAGCCACACCCTTGTATCAATGCTGAGCAACTTACCTCACCATACGGAATGGGCTACAAATACCAAGTTCATGCACCCAGGATATTTTATGGTGAAATAAAATCACAAATATAAAGGAAAGAAAGGATCAATAATTAATAGTTTAAGAAATATATTCATGGGCTGGAGAGATGGCTCAGCGGTTAAGAGCATTGCCTGCTCTTCCAAAGGTCCTGAGTTCAATTCCCAGCAACCACATGGTGGCTCACAACCATCTGAAATGAGGAGGTCTGGTACCCTCTTCTGGCCTTCAGGCATACACGCAGAAAGAATATTGAATACATAATAAATAAATAAATAAATATTTTAAAAAAAGAAATATATTCATGAAATAAATTTATACAGTCTAGAAGCAGTGTTTAATTGACATTTCAAGTAATATATCAGAGGGTAAACCTTGGATGTTAATAGTCAGAATTTGCAATGTTTTATTTACAATGTTACCATGCTCCTTTTTGTCATATTTTATCAAGTACAAATAAGAATATTTTGGGTTATTTACTGTTAATGTACAATTAATGAAAATTAAAATGGCATATGTAAATCTTGCTTTTATATACATTTTCATGTAGCATCAATCACTATTTTCTCTTAAAAATATGCTGCAACATGTGATATAGAAGAAAAAAATGATTTTAAAGTTCAAATAGACCTTGCCATCCTCTCCTGCATTATTCCATATGGTTCCTCAGGTAGAACCCCCAATAAATATATTCATAACTAACCAGCAACTTCTGTTATGGTCGGTATGTCTTCATTTACACTGATAAGTTCTGCCTTATGGACAAATATATCTGACCTACTTAATAGTAATTTGCACATGATACAAAAAGAATACACATGGTGCATTCATGTACAAATATATTTGGATGTATATAAACAGACTCACAGAACTTATATTTATTCTTTCATATAGCTGGTCTGATTTGATAGACTGAGGATTTTATATGAAAATTTTACGTGTTCTTGTAATTCCTTAAAAATTATTTAAAAATATGAAGAGGAAGTCAGGCATAAGGACACAAGTCAGGAATCCCACATAGACAAATGACTCAAAATCGTGGTGATTACAAAGTAAGTTTCGAGCTGACAAAAGAAAAAAAAAGAGATAATCTATATATATACATACCCATAAATAAAAAAATCACAAGTTTTTATTGCTTTGTCAATGCACCTGAAAGAACAGCTTAGAAGGGTATTTCCACAGTGTAGCTCATTGTTTAAACAGGTACAAAACCTCAGTGTGGGGAAAGCATCTCAGGAGTGTTTAAAGCAGGAAGTAGAGAAAGGGGAAAGACGATATTTAGAATTGCAAAGCAAGTGAAAATGAGCAAACTATATTCTCATCTAACTTCAGAAAATATATCATAAATAATAAAAATATGGGATCCTTAAAATTTTTAGTACATATCTACTGTCACATTACCAACCAATTTATGAATTTTTTATCATTTATCAGTGTGTATAAAGAAAATATATCTTTTCCTAATTCTTGAAATTTTTATATATTTTTTATTTTATTTTAAAAACAGCTATCTTTTTTATTTTACGTACCTATTACAGTTCCCACTTCCTCCCATCTTCCTGTTCCCTCCATTTTTCTTCTCCCACCCCCAATCCACTCCTCCCAGAGGTTAAGGCACATTGCTTTAAGGAAGGACAAAGGTCTTTCCAACTATATCTAGGCTGAGCAAGGAATTCCTCCAAAGAGAATGGGTTCCAAAAACTATTACAAGCAGCAGGGATAAATCCTGGTTTAACTGCCAGTAGTCCTACAGGTCTGCTCCAGCCATACAGCTGTCATCACCATTCAGAGGGTCTAGTTTGGTCCTATGCTGGTTCCTTTCTTGTCCAGCTGGAGTTGGTGAGCTCCCAGTAAGCTGTTCCAGTGTGTATCCCCATCATGATCTTGACCTCTTTGCTCATTCTTCGACTGGACTTGGGTAGCTCAGCCTAGTGCTCTGCTGCGGATCTCTGCCTCTGTTGCTTGATAAAGGTTCTATGGTGACATTTAAGATAGGCATCAATCTGATTACAGGGCAAGGCCTGTTCCTACATCTTCTCCACTATTACTTAACATCTTAGTTGGGGTCATCCTTGTGGATTCCTGGAAATTTCTGTAGTTCCACATTTCTTACTAGCCCCATATTGGCTCCCTCAATCAAGATATTGGCTTCCTTGCTCTCTGTCTCTGTCCTTTGCCCATCTCAACTATCCTGTTTCCTCAAGTTCTCTTCCCCCTTCTCCCGTCCTCCTTCTTTTCCACCCTCTCTTCTCCCCCCACTCTCATAATTCAAATTTTCTCAAGAGTTCTTATCTATTTCCCCTTTCCAGGGGGTTCTATATCTGTTTCTCTCAGGATTCACCTTGTTACTTAGCTTCTTTGGGGTAGTGGACTAAAGGCCTGCTATTCTTTTCTTTCCAGCTAGTATCCACTTATGAGTGAGTACACACCATGCTCATTTTTCTGGGACTGGGTTTTCTCACTCAGGGTGGATTTTTCTAGTTCCATCCATCTGCATACAAATTTCAAGATATCTTTTTTTTCCTGCTGAGAAGTACTCCAATGTGTAAACGTACCACATTTTCTTTATTCATTCTTCAGCTGAGTCGCATATAACCAAAGCATGCTCAATCATACTTCAAGGACATTTGTTCATCTATGTTCTTAGCAGCATCATTTGTAATAGCCAGAACCTGGAAATCAGTACGGCCGTTTCACAGAAAATTGAGATTCAAACTACTTCAACATCCAGTGTTCATGAAGAACATTGGTCAGTAATTTTTCTTTTTTGGTTGATTCTTTGCATTTTTTTCAGTATCAAACTGTGAAAAAGAGTTTGCAATGTTCCTTCTGTTTCTATGATGTGGAACAATTTGAGGAGTATAGGTATTAGCTCTTCTTTGAAGTTCTAGTAGATTTCTGCACTGAAACCATACAGCCTTGGGCTTACTTTGATTGGGAGGTTTTTGATGAATGCTTCTATTTCCTTGCAGGTTATAGATCTATTTAAATTATTCTCCTGATCTTAATTTAATTTTGATATGTTGTACCTATCCATAAAATTGTTCATTTTTTTCACATTTTCTAATTTTGTTGAGTACATGTTTTTGTAGTATGACCTAATGATTCTCTTGATTTCCTTGCTGTTTTTTTTTTGTTACATCTCCATTTCATTTCTGATTTTGTTTATTTGAATGTTCCCTATGTGTCTTTTGATTAGTTTGGGTAAGGTTTTGTCTATCTTGTTGATTTTCTCAAACAACCAGATCTTTGTTTCATTGATTCTTTGTATTGTTTCTATTCTTTTTATTGCTTCTATTTTATTAATTTAGCCCTCAATTTAATTATTTCTTGCCATCTACTCCTCCTGGCTGAGTCTGATTCTTTTTGCTCTAAGCTCTCAGGTGTGGTATAAAATTATTAGTGTGAGCTTTCTCCACTTTATTTATGTATGCACTTAGTGCTACATACTTTCCTCTTACACTGCTTTCAAACAAGAATTTGGTCTTTAATATGCAAAACCATCCACAAAACTTAGAATTGGAAATATTTTATACTTATTGACTTTTCTCATAATTATGCAAGTTTGATGTCTATTATAATGTATGGTAATTATTTTGGTTTTAATACAACCACTAAATTACTTTGGTTTTGATTGTTAGCCAAAATCATATATTATAACTTTAACTTTTTGTACGATGGTTCATTAGATGTCGGGCTAACTTAACTTTGAAAGATAATTCAATGACCTTATGAGAAAAATGGATGGAGAATACTTTAAAAATGTATGTATGATGATTGAAAATGTGTATGCGTGTATGTGTGTGTTGTTTTCTGACATGGAATGACTTTATCTTTTATTGATTTAGAATGCAGTAAAAGTACACGCACAAATGAGAAAAAGTTCTTTAGCTGGACCGAAAGATGTCTCAGCAGTTAATGTAACATGTTGTTTTACCAAAAGATCATAGTTGAATATCTAACAATAACTTCAGGTGGCACATAGTAACCTGTCACTCTGGGGGTCGTCAGATACCTCAGACTTCTGTGGCAATCTAAACTCATATTGATAAAAAACAAACACAGACGCAGACATAAACACACATACACACACACACACACACACACAGAGAGAGAGAGAGAGAGAGAGAGAGAGAGAGAGAGGCAGAGAGAGAGAGATCAAGAGATAGACAGTACTACTATATTTATTTAATAGAATAACACTTCATCAAATGTAACATAAAACATACTAACACCACCATCCTTGTAACATCTGGGTCCAGTTAATACTTAATAGTTACAGAGCACAACTATTTACTTATGAAATGAAGCTAAATATTCCAATGGTCAATTTCTATGGCTTTAGTCTCTGTTTGTTTTTGATTACATACATTTATCAACATTATTGGAGCCTTAGAATACACATAAATCCCATCAGGTCAATGTATTAGAAATTAAAATTTTAATAGCCCTGCTCTATTCTCTGTTCATCTTTGTAGCATCATTATATATCTCCTTATATTTTATAGAAAAATATAGTAATTTAAGTAATGCAACATGAATCCAAAGTGAGAGTGAAAGTAAAATATAATGAAATTTAAAATAAAATATTTCTTTCATAACATGTAAAGTCATAATTCCTAGGCATACCTCACAAATAACATCAATCATTGACATTCCCAGTACCCAGAGATCTGAGACATTCTTCCTTAGTGCCCTTGCTCTCAATTATCCTAGGTTTCTCTCCTGTGTTTCCAGGAATTACATTCTAATTATTTCTCTTCTCTGGAACAGAATTCTTAAAATACCAGTTTTCTCTTGGGACACAACAGCAGAATATAGAAGAGAGCTGTTGCCTCCAATGAAGACAGAGATGTGAATATAAATCATAGTAAGAATGAAGAGTCATGCTCCTCTCTGATGAATGGTTACGAATCCTCAAGAGTATGTTAGCTTTTTTACCACAGATTAGAAAAGCCATGGCTTGTCACTGATTTATAAAACTCTATAGCCTCAACATGCTTTGAATTACCAATGACCCTGAACATGTTCAAGAGGCATCACACACCACTGTGACCTGATATGAACTCATTGACTAAATTAGAATTAATTATTCAAAGTTGTTTTCCCCAGAAGACAAAGTCTGTTAAAGTACATGCAGTAGTACACTGACTGATAAGCAAATCTTTTGGAATTATGTGAATATCTTTTATCAGACAAAGATAAATTGATCAGGACACTGAATACAGTATGCAAAACCCAAACTTAGACGATCTGGTAGGTTTATGTGTAGTTTTAAATACAAAGATACTGCTATAGAAACTAATTTTTTCTCTTGAAACTTAGGGAACTTAGGTGCTTTATTGTTTCATAGACTTTTTTAAATTTTTAATAGTAATTTGAAGTGATTGCAACATCTCAGGAGCTGATTCTAACAGCTAAAGAACAAATTGACAAAATTGGAATTTTATTGTTAAGAACTAGTTCCAATAAGAATAAATAGTCTAAATAAATCACACATTAATTTACAATTTCATATTAAGATAATGGGGATGCCAAAATAGATTATTTAAAAATAAAGAAAGGTTAATGGATGAAATATAGCTTGGTGGTAGAAAAATGTCTTACTATGTAAAAGTTTCGTCCTTAGGATAAAAAAAAAACTGTGCAGGTGGAAAAATAGAAGGCAACAGAGGCTTGGTATAAAGAGGAAACAATCAAGTACATTGTCTGTGGATTTTTTTTTTCCAGAGTATGTCATCCCATTGTAAATGAAAGACATTACATTAAAGCCATGTAACCAGCAGTCTTTTATTAAGGAGAGCAACTTTTTGTTATGCAAAGTAACTTTAATTATTTGATTATCACTTAGTATATGATAGGGTATATGCTAGTTTGACACTGAAGTCAAACTTCAGTGTATTTACCTTTATATTTAGTGATCTAGAAGGCCCATTTTTCTGTTGTAATACTGTATCCCTTAAGACCTGTTTTCTAAAGCACACATATGATAGCAATTGTGTATTTTAGGAAGAAAAGAGCTGCAAATCTCTGTCCTTTTTTTTCTTTTATTAGACATAAATTTTATTCTCAAACAATATATTCTCAATACAATCAGGATAACAAAAATTGAAGAAACAATCCTAGTATGCAGTAAAATAAATATTGTCCATGTTCATAGACATTTCAGCACCACACCCTTTCTGTTCCCATGTGAAAGTATGTATTTAGATTTGCTTCATAATGTGTTTGTTATACTTCTGGTAATCACAATAATAAGATTACCTACAGAGGCGGTAAGTACAATAATCCCTCAACTCACAGTCTTGACTTACTGGTAATTTCTTGGTGTGTTTTACATAAAGAAAAATGATTTTATCTGATCATGAACAAACAAAACTTAGAGGTTCATTAAAAATCAAACTATGTAACAATGAGTTATATATAGTTGGATTGGGTAATAATAAAAAAAATTTGAAATGATGAGAGGCTATAAACTACATGATTTTACACAAATAATATAACAATGATTTTATGTATTAAATCATATTCATTGCTAAACAAGTTGGAAAAAAATGAGATAATGTAGGAAGTTGGTTTTAGAATGTTTATAATACATTAATCAAAAAATTTCCTCAAAAGAACAAAAAGAAAAATGAAAAAGTTTCAAGACATGGATTCTTTCAATGTTGTCCTCATCAGACAAACAACCATCAATAAGCATTGGATTGTTTTCTTTTATTAGACATAAATTTTATTCTCATACAATTTATTCTCAATATAATCAGGATAACAAAAATTGAAGAAACAATCCTAGTATGCAGTAAAATAAATATTATCAAATGAGAAAAACATCCTGTAGTAGCAGCTGTGTGTATATGCAATGATTATACGCTTAGGACGGCATTCTGGGAAATATGTGAGAGCACACATAAAAGCATTTAAAAAAGCAGCTTATCCCATCCAATCCATTAGTAAAAATCACATACTAGAATAAGAATGTATCAAATTAAAGGTCATTAAGAATATTCACGTACACTACAACTATTTCAGATTCAGGTTCTAAAAAAATAATAAAGTTTCAAAGCTCTATTTGAATACAGGTTTAAAGATAATTGGAATTTTTGTATAATTAGCAATTTTATCAAAGTATTAAATTTAGAAATCCTAAATTAAAATCTTTAAGACATGATTTCTGTAATGAACATAATGGTGTTACTATTAACTCCACTTTACCATCAGGTAATCATAAAATATGTAAATATTATTTACTTACTTTGAATTTTCAAGAAATTGTATCAAGTGACAGCTTAATAAAACTCTACTGAGATATGCTACAAATTTTCTATTTATTTTATAGTTCTATAAAGTTGCCTAATGATTTTGTAGAAAGAAGTATTCAAATAAGTTTCAAAAGTAGAGAATATTTTTTAATTGTATTTTGTACAAAACTGCTTATTGTAATAAATTTATTTGCTTAAATGATATATAAAGTAAATAAATAATATTCAAGAATATTATCACAAACTATGATTCACAAATTTTATATATTAGAGAATAAGATTGCAAAATTTAGATGCCTTAATGCTACTGAAAATATTTTACTATGGACCAAAGAATAAGAGGAGGAGAAAAGTGAGGAAATCAATATTTTTTACTTCATTTTATATTTTATTTAATCTTCTTTTTCATTTCAAATACCAATTCCAACCCTTCCCTCCTCTTCTGCCTTGCCTTACCTATATTCTTTGAATGCTTACCAGGTGATTGGACTGTAAATTTTTATGTCTCATTGGGGTTTAAAAACTTGGAATTTTGGAAATTATGATTTTTAATATTCACAAAGCTATACAGCTATTGAAAAAGACAATCTATTGTTGCCAACTTAAAAATAAATGATAGAATATAAAAGTCCTCTATATACTTGCTGTTACCACTAAATTTTATAATGCACTTTCTATATACAATAATTATGTTTATTTCAATAAATACAAAATGAACCACATTTATTTGTAATATTTAAGTTCATAATACCTGTAGAACATCAACTTTCTTCTATTCTTTTATCAAAAATTTAAAGAAATGCTTCATTATTTTTATTACCGAGTTAATATTACTGAGTAGGGCATTTTAAAGCAGGAAAATTTAATACTAATATAGTATAGATTATTGAACATATACCTCATAATTTATTACTCAGAAAAACATAGTAATAGAATTCCTATAAAATTCAATCATCTGAACTTACTGTTTTTGTACCAGGAATAGTCTAATTCAGACTATTTTATGTATTTTATACTGATAGCATGGAAATTTTATATACCCACCATAGAAGGCTCATGAATCATCAGCAAAGTGGTTAAGTTCTTGAAAGCAGGAAGTAGAAGATTTGCACACCCTCTTTCACATGTCAAGTCAAATACAATTTCCACTAGATTACAGCTGTCTTTGGTGATGATAGTTTTTTTCTCTATATGAAACAAAAAAAAATATATATGTGACTGAGCAATATTTTCAGTGCACTCCCGGTCTAGAGTTTCATCTTTGATCCATTGTAAAACTGCTCTTCACACTGATTTACTACCCACTAGGTTTGACTTGTTGGAAGCAGATGCAGATGAAAATATGGAAATAGCAATTCCCTTTGTGGATTAAGGCTGGAGCTACTGACAGCCTTAGATGGGAGAAGAAATAATGTACCTCGGAAATTTTCTTAAATAAAATGATTTGTATTGTTCTTTTATAAGTTATACGTTAGGCCAAATATTTTAAAAAACATAAGCTTAGAACGTATTTTATACAATATTTATACAATAAATACTTGACATCCGAAAAAATGACATAGTTGAATCCTTTCATAAAGTATAAGTAAAGTCCTCGCCAGCTGGAATATCTAGAAATACAGAAACTATATAGTAGCTCATAATGTTCTTTTTTTATTTTTGGTTAGGGAAGAAGCATTTGTAAATATACTACCACTAGTAAATGATACAATAAATATATGCAAAACTTTCAGAAATATTTGAATATTTTTATATATTTTATTTATTTATTTTTATTAAAAATTTCTACCTCAGGAGATTACACACTGTTTGCGATCATTAATCACTTTCCAACTCTTATTTTATGATAAGTCTCAAGTTTCAATAGGAAGTATCTAGAAAGTTCTAATGAAGAGATGAATGAAACTAATTATCCTTATAATTCCAAAGCACAATTGAAGCACTATTACCAACAGTGATGAATGTATGCTTCTGAAGAATATTTAATATAATATTATAGGCAAAAATGGTCTTAGCAAGGCAAGCATTTTATAATGAACATGAACTGAAGGTAAAAATATTAGCAATAATATATTCTCATTATAATTAAGAAAATTTATTAATGTTTTCAATTTTGCCCAATAAGAACAGTATTGCTATCTGATGAGATATATGTAAAATATATCACTGACATTTAATTCATCATATATGGGTAAATTAACCCATGAAAATAAAGTGTGAAATATAAGGCTTAACATCAATCAATCAGTGTCCTTTTCTAAGCAAGCAGCTTCTATGAATCTATCAATCAATATAGTCTTCTAGTAGATCCATTGAGTTTTAAAGATTATATCAAAAAGTGCTGTAAGTAGAAAATAGAGGAGTCACAGAGAGAAAGATGGGTTTGAAAATGTTTAGGAAAGGGAGGGACAAGAATGGGAGGATCAAGTATGGAACGGGGGAAAAGGAGCTCTGGGAACAAATAGAAGGACAACAACAAAAAATATGCTGTCTTTGAGTGTAGTATATAAACTGTATTACAGTAGAAACTTCCTAAAATATATACATATCAGATAACAATTTAATTGGGGAGACTGATTCCCAACTGCTCATCTTTTTTCACTAAATTAAGTTTCCAATAATTATATTTGGCTATATCTTATTAAGGTATTGGCCAAAAGGGTCTAATGAGAATTCTCAAACAACTAAGACTGTTGGCAAGACTATAGATTGTTCTCTGTAAACTGGCAACAAAGTCTCATTGTTGAAATCAAAACACACATCCCATTGAACGTGGAGATGCCTCAGACAGTACCTAAATTGAGCTTTCACCCCTATGTTACAGTGATTTTGGAACATAAAAGTATTGTGCATATTAAAAAAGGAGAAATCTAAACACAAAAAAACAGCCATAAAACCTTCATATCAGTGTTGTGCTAACTACAAGATATGCTAGGACTATGGTGGAACAAAGCTTATTGGAGTAACTAGTCAATAAGTGGTTTGATTAAGGTCAACTCTAGAAAATAAGGCCCTAACTCAACATGAGCAAAGCTAATATGAACTCACAGAGACTGACATGGCAACCTGACATGTACTAGGTCTTCAAAGTTTTTATTTTGGGGTACAGATTAGTGGATTTTTTGTGGGGTTCCTCAGTGTGTGAACAAGTGGGTATTTAATTTCTTTGCCTTGTTTTGGACTCTTTTCTTTCTGTTAGTTTACCGTGTCTAAATTTGAAATGATATTTTGTTTTAAAGACAGAGAAATAGCAGTCATCTAAGAGATTTTAAAGGCAAAAAACTCTTCCTCTCATAAATAGCTAAGCATATAGAATACATTATATATAAGCATCAAAAGTATTTCTTATTAAAAAGAATTGACTGCTCAGTTTGTCACCCATTGTTCATTCCAACTGATGTAACAATGGAGCTAAAGTGTATGCTAATAGTCATTATTCGGAGGAATGCAAGCTAGTCATGTGTTTTTGCCAGAAGGCTACTTTTAAAAGTAAACAAGGTCGCAGAAAACTAGAGTCTTAAACTCTCACAGAATCTGAAATCTGAGGAACTTAATTCTTTGGTAATTCTTTCATTTATTTGGAGGAAATGAGTCTTAGATCCTTGAAAAATATTTGCTACCTTGAAAATAGGCATAATTAAAATCAAGATATCAAATATGGCTGGGTGACAATAGTTAGTTTTTTTTTTTTGCACTTTGACCAGTTATGATTTTCTGCAATGTTTTTTCGACTATTAATAAAGAATCTTCTTAGATTAGGGGTGAGAGTTATGCTTGCATTATAAATATGAGTTTGCATTTAGAAAGTGTTTACGAATTATACTGGTTTATAAAGTAACGATAGTACATTCTACACTGAGATCCATGACCTCACTATCTATGACAAGTTGTCTAGATTTATAGTATTATGTATGATTTCTTTCATTTTGAACAGACCTTAATTCTGATTGGTTGGTTACTGCAAATACATAAAAACTATAGTTACACATCTATAGCACAATACCTGCACTTAAATCTTAGGTGATAGAGTTGAAAATTTCACAGAAGTATTTTAGAACCAGAAGACCAGGAATTCTGATGAAAGATTGGGTCTTCTCAACATAATAGACAATATATACCAACCAAATATCAAAAAAGAGTCTCAGGAATGACAAAAAGTGTTGACATTCCAGTGTGGATATCAGCAACTTAATAAAGAGCTACAGATAATTAATGACTTCTAAGAGGGGGTGAGTTAGTTATGCATAGTGAAAAGACACAGAAATGATTGTCCAATACCAAAATGCCTAAGGTCATATGTATACAAGCCACACTAAACACACTTAGGCTGAATTTATATATTATTCACAGAAATAGTAAGAGAGGTAACAAAAAAAAAAGATGCCCTAATTTTGAGAGTGTTAGGTGGGTCATGGAAGGTACTGGAGGTCAGGAAAAAAGGTTAGAAGGGTGAAATTATATTTTAATTAAAGTAAAAGAATATGAGGCATACCATGATTCAAAAGAAATAAAAAACATTGTATTTTAACATTGTGTTTTTATATTTTTCATTTATATAGAAACAATTTAAGAACTAAGAAATCTGTACTTTCTCAATTAAATAAGGAAACACATTATCATTGTTTTATGAATAGATATGAATAGATTTTTAATTTTATTTACATATATTCTAAACTAAGTGGCCGTTATTTTGATCTAGGTTCTACTAAACTAAAGAGGTATAATTTTTACCACTTAAAGACACTTTTAAATTACGTGTATACTCTGTTTGTATGAAGACCAGAGCATGTGCCTGTGAGACCAGGATTTCCTGGAGAACACGAGTAGTTCAATACTCAGGAGCAGCGTTATAGGAAGCTGTGAGCCTCCTGACATAAGTTCTGGGACTGAACTCTGGTCCTTCTCAGGAGCAGGTCTCATTCTCAACAATAGTCATCTCTCTAATTCCCCTGCAGTTTTCTATTAAAAATTATGTTAATATATTTCTAACATAAAACTTATAATTTTCTATACTTTTGAATGCCAGAATAATAGAGGCATTCTAACACAGCATTGAATCTTCAATCTTGTTCTGTTCCTTAATTTTATATACATTATCCTATAATGATTATAGAGGACAATGATAATATTAATTCCTTTTGGGTGTTTATATTGAAATTTCGTATTCATTATCAGTAAAGAAACAAAAAATGACACTCATATTGCCTGAATTATATTTTTTTTTGAAAAGTTAATAATAATTGTGTATAATATCTCAGGTTTATGATTTTCAGAAGTTAGAGAAGCTAAACTACTGTAGTAAACATACAATCACATATGAGATGCTGGAAATCTAGCTGCTGCTTACTTTTGGTTCATGAGCTTAAAATTTGAATGTCATTATCTATCTACTTTGTAGAATATCTGCCACTAATATGAAATTCATTCTAATACAATTTACTTCTGCAATTATATCTAAAATGAAATGGTATCAAGGTTACTATGTATAATACAGATAGATATTTTGGAATTGTAACTAAAACTTATTTGAAAATTAAGTGGTGCACGCATTTAATCCCAGCACTCGGGAGGCAGAGGCAGGCAGATCTCTGTGAGTTCAAGGCCAGCCTGGTCTACAAGAGCTTGTTCCGGGACAGGCACCAAAGCTACAGAGAAACCCTGTCTCAAAAAAAAAAAAAAAGAGGAAAAAGAAAAAGAAAATTAATAGATACAATGTATTTTATAACAAGAGCCATTTCTCAATGTAATATGTTATATGAATATAGGGAAAATGGGAAATTAGAAATGGAAAGTCTTTGAACTGTCTTTGACCCCTTGCCCTCTTTGGGGATCATTTTCTTCCTTCTTGGCTAACTTGTCCACCCATGATGAGTGAAGGTATATAATCTTATTTCAAGTTAATATGCCATGCTTGGTTCATATCCCTGGAAGGTATTCCGTTTCCTGAAAAGAAGCAGTAGTGGACCTAGGGGAGAGGGGAGTAGGGGCACTGCACAGTAAGGAGGGAAGGAAAACTGTGTTTGGGACACAACATATGAGATAGGAATAAACTAAAGCAATAAAATTTAATACATAGAATACTGAGTAGTAAATATATTCAGAAGTATATTGTTGAAAATCACTATAAATACTAGAAACATGCATTTTCAATGAATTACTTTTTAGGTTTATTTTTGCACACATTATATGTCCAAGATTCAAGAAACTCCAGTTGGATATGGATTCTTCACTGCTGAAGTCATGAAGTTTTTCAGACTTTATATGCATTAGTATTAAGGTTTTTCTGGAAACTAAATGTAGATATTCACATTTAGTGTGTGTATTTGTGTGTAGAAGAGGGGAGAATAAACAGAAAGAGCCCTCAGTCAGCATAGCAAAAAATACCTGTGCACCCTTCCTTATTTCAGTACTGTTTATAATAGTTAACCAATAGTTTCTGTCTAAAGTCTATAAATAAGTATGCAAACAAAAGAAAATGTGATCCATATGCACAATGGGGTTTAAACATTTACAAAGAATAGAATTGGGTCATCTTAAGGAAAACAGGTGTACTTGAAGAATAATTATTTATAATACAATGTTATATCATTTATAATATACATATATTACTAATATATAGGTCTATGTACATATCAAAATATATAAAGAAATTGAAAACACCACTGTATATTCACTACTATTATAAATAATTTCTATTAAGAAATAAAGTCAATATTTGGAATTATATTAGTTAAATAAATTTCATATTAGATGATAATTAATTAAAATACTTTAAGACAGGTCTTTGGTAGGCAAGTGTATGATAAGGGCAAAACCCTTAAAATAAGATTATACGTTATAAAATTAAGGATTGGGAAATGCACTTTCTCAGTACTGCTATGCATTGATATAATCAGAAGATGGTCATTTGAGAAAAATCATCTGCCCCAAGAACCTGCCCAAGCTGAACTTTCGGCTTGGATCTGTAGATATATCCTTCAGAATTGTGGATAATACATAATTGTTTATTTTGTTGCAGCTTGACTCACAACTTTTGTGGAGTCCTGCTCCTTTTCATGGACCAAAATAGATAATTAATGAAATAATTTTTGCTTACAAGATGACCATGTCGGAGGACTTTGAAAGATAAAATTGTAAATTATACAGGTCAAAATCAAGATATCATACCTGTCAAAACTTTGTAATACATCAAGTAAAATTGTGTGTGTGTTTTTGCATTTCTAAAATGATTTATTATTTTTTAAACAAGTAAGTAAGAGAATTTAAAAAGGTGCTTATGCACATATAGATAAACAAGAACTCCATTTGGCTTATATGTCAGGTCTCAAAATTATCTAGATCAGTGCTGCAGAAAAACAGCAAACCACAGGGAGAGAGGCAAGGTGCACCCATTGAACCAAGCAGTACGGGAAGTGATGAGTGGAAGCTGATTAGCCGGCTTCAGAAATCTTAGCAAAGCACATCATGGAAATTGTGAAGAGAGCAGATGTTAAAGTTAATGCAGTGCTTCACCTAATGTGTAACTAAACTGATGATTAATCTCTCAGCCTCCCATCTGCTGGTGAATGTGGCTGCTGATTATAATAGTAATGGACAGGAAGGACACTGTGTCCTACACAGAAGGTAACAGAGATGATGTTTAAACACAGTTTTTCCATAGTTGTGATTTGAAATGAAGTACTGAAAACAGAATCTTGTGAACAAGTTTACTTGCTACAACATCTTCACTTAAAAGGTAGAGTTGATCATATTTCTGTGTTATTAAGGGTAGCCTGACCTTTCTGAAGAATCTCTGAAGTGATCAAGTTCCCTTGACAAATTGTCAATATCTAAAATCATGTCACAAAATCTAGGTCCATTATACTTGTTCTAAAGAGTCCCAATTCTGTACCTGCGATGGCACATCACATATCAACAAATATAAGAGTGTCCAGGACTCCTTGAAGAAAGCAAAATAAAGTCTCTTACACCTATATCCAAAAGCTAATCAGACTTGAAGAATGAGAATGTAATGAATGTCTGAATATTGATTAGGATAAAAAAAATGAAATCATTGCTAAAGATACAGAAAAATGATGGAAGAAAACCATAGAAGAGATTGACTGAAAATTAAATTGAATTGATTTTCATGTCTTATTTCTTACAACTATATCCAGAGTAGAGGTTAACTCTATGGTTGTAAGAAATAAGTATTTGTTATGCATTGTATGCATTTGAAATTATTATTGTGAACTCATTAGCAATTGCGGGCATCTATAAATTCTGCCACATTTTGCAAAATAGAGCAAATGAAATAGCACACACATACATACACATATACAAACCTAAGTTATTGTGCATTAAATATTTATGAATTTTACAACAAAATTATTATCTCATAAGAGCACACAATAGATAGAATACACACACACTTAATTATATAGTTCCAAAATGCTAAGATACTAACTGGCAAAACCATAGTTCAACACTGAATCTGAATTTGAAATGGGTTTATTTGAGATGAAGGACTTTTTTTATTAGCAAAATGAACTTATATGCAATAATACTTACTGGATCATAGGATTAACTCTTCCTCTAATTCTTTCATACTATTGGAGTCTTATGTGCACATCTGTGTGCATTTGAAAAATCACCATAGTATAAGGCATATATTCCAAGAGTGTATCATTTAATATTCAGTTCCATGACTGGTGTCAGTCATTGTTTTTTAAAAAAAAAGCCTTGCCAATGATATTTCCTAACATGGATGAAAAGATTTGAATATTTTTCAGGATATGATTCATTAATTTTATTGTGTTCTTCAAGCACAATATAATGGAAATTGTCATTGTCAAAGGAAATTGTCATTGTCAAAGGAAGGAATATTTGGAGATAGCCTGAGAAAATGTTGGCAGAGTATTAGAAAGAGTTTCATAACAAAAGCTCACAAATCTTTGATAAGTATGGTGAATACAATTAATGTTGATTTACATTGTTCTCGGAAAATGCTGCAAGATGGGTTAAGTATTCTAAATCCCAAAATGATGAATAGATGAGATACTTTTAATCATGTTAATTATTTTACTCTTGCTGTCTTACATTGGTTATATACTCAATGTATCATTCTAGATAAAATACATCTTAAGAAATATGAAGAAAGAAAAAAAAGGATAAAAGTAAACAATGGAAATATAATTGTGATCAAAGTACCTTATTATAAAAATGTCATGATAAACCATACTATTATTATTAATATACCTTAATTATAAAAATTTCATTAGACTAAAAAGGATCTTACATTGACTCATCATGTCTTTACTGTTCATTGGAGAAATGCACTATAAATTTTATTGTTGAGAAACACCTTTCTGTTAGTGTGCTCTTCCTATTTGCTGAGTCTAACATCTAGGTCTTCTCTGCTTGCTTAAAAATGAGATTAATATTCTGGCTTAAAAAGCAAGCTTATGAAAGTACAGTCAATGATAATGACATTAATCCCTAATATGTTTGCACATGAAAAATACTATTATCATGATGCAGTACCACATATTTCAACTAAAAAAAAAAAGAATGAATGACTTTTGCTTTAAATGTGGGTTAGAAATTTTAGACTAATTTGAATATGTCTCCTAATAAAACCACTATTATATTTGCAATGTATAAATTAAAACTATTTAGGAAGAAAGCTAACCGTTATAGAACCAATGAACTTAGTTTGTCTACATTAAAGTAACTATCAAAATAATATTTTATTCAAAACCAATTAGTTATGAAATTACTACTATACATATAAATTACTTAATTAAAGCATGTACTAACATGACATTCATATGATTTAGAAGGAATTTTTGTCTAATAGTTGAAAAAACATCATAGAATGTTGTACTCAAGTTCGAATATTTTTAACATCATTTACTTAATGTTAAGATGAGAGAAAGGTAATATACATCTTAATCTTTCTGTCTTTTTATAGTTTTATAACATTTCTTGTAAGCTTAAGAACAATTACACTGTGACTTTATATCACATAAAAATTGTATTTGAAATGAAAGACATAGTAAGTATATTAATAGAAAAACAAGTAAACAGAAAACATTTTGAATTTTGTGTAATTCCTATACAACCCTATATTTACATATTTATACTTAGAAAAAGGTAAACAAATAAAAAGTATGAACAGTTTTTCTCTGTTTCCTCCACAACCATGATTTCATGCTATTTTTCAAGGAAACCTGGTCTTAAATATGTGCTAATTTCTGTTGGTCATTTATATCCAACAAAAATTTACACATACTGATGTTTTTCAGTAGATATCATTTTTATAAGATTTAAAAGGGCAGTTCTAAATCATATGAACTTCATCAAACTTTGAGGTTAGTAAGTTAATTAGATATTCTTGTTCAATATCAGGAAAAACCTTGGAAAATGGCTCAAATTACCTTCAACATTAAATACTCTTACCAGCTGGAAAATTTAAAACAGGCAAACAACTTATAGTCAAAACTAAAATTTGCAAGTTCTCAGCTGTCTTTTTTTCTTCTATAAATGATGAGTAAGATGTTCTTCTGAAAAATTGTTATGTACCTATTGATTTCAGCAAGATGTTGTTATATGTTAAAGTGGTGACAAAATTCACTGAAAATATATATAGGCAAGTTTTAAGATTCTCAGTAAACTCCTGTATAGTGTGATGTAACTGCCAGTGAAAATATGTAGAAAAGGTGATGTCTTCTGCAATTGTATTACCATCAATCTGTAAAAGGACACAAGTAGCCTTTGCAATAGCTTTGATTGTTTCAGTGTTCCAAGTTGAACCATCTGACCAATAAGTCAATTAAACGTAACACATTCCTGTCACTGTAAACTTCATTTTGTAGCAATGGATAGCCAATTACAGCTCTTCCTCATTGTTTGGTGACTTTATTTAATTTTATGCAGATAAGTGTTTTGCCTTCATGTATGTGCACTATATATATACACAATGACCTCAAAGGCAAGAAGAGGGCATCAGATCCTCTGTAACTGGAATTATAGAAAGCTATGAGCTGCCTTGTAGACACCGGGAACTGAACCCAGATCCTGTGAAAGAGTAACAAGTACTCTTAACCACTGATGATGTCTCCAACACCTGGTTACTTCATTTAGTCCACCCGTCATGTATGTATATATTACAGGCAACTTCACTTCAAATTACCCTTAGGTTTAGCTTGCTCTCCCTTTTTTCTCTCCTATGCTCCTCAATTTCTTTCCTCTTCATGCGTTGCCCTCACATTTACACCTCCCCTCATAAACCATTCTTCTATTCACCATCCAAGGTAATCCATAATAATCCCACAACTCATCAGTGAAATCGAACTGGTGCACTGCAGCGCACAACACCTGTCTGTGCGCTATGTGCTACCACACAGTTCCTGAGCATCAGGCAAGGGGCTGGAGGTGGAAACACACAAACACAAACAGATAGAGAGACAGAGACAGGTACCTCTAGTCATTGGTAAGAAGCCCCTTACGCAATAGCACCATGGAGGCTTATATACCCCACAGTCAAGTGGGCCAACAGGTGAAAACCTTATCCTCTGATCCTCAGGGCCAAGGCAACACGTGCTCGTGAAGCAGAGCTGGTAAACAACTTTGACACAGCTTTCAGTAACTCAAATCAGAAGAAAAGTAAAGCTCATTTGCAGGGAAGAGCAGCTGGAGGCCGGGACTCCAAATGGTCCCAACAGTACACCTAGAAACCTCATCCATACAGATAAGTGTTTAAAGTCCTGGAAGGCACTCTGCATGATACCAAAGGAGAAAGGTAAATAACAACTCATCTACAAACCATTGAATCTATAAGAGTGATCTGCCTGTAAAATATGCAGGCTCAATAGTGGCACACACACAAAAAAAAAATGTGAGTCACCAACCAATATCTTATTTGAAATTTGACCCACTCCATGGAATGTGACCCATACGAATTGCTGTTTCAGTGGCCAAACACTTGGTAATATATAAGCCAGCACCTAGGGGAAAGTTAACTACTGTTCTGGTAAAGGATTATAGCAATAAAGGATTAGATTATATCAATAAATTATAGCATTCTGCTTTACTCGGATCAGTGTCATGCTTGGCCATCATCAGAGAAGATTCCTTCTGTAACTAATGGGAAAAAATACAAAGACCCACAACCCAGCAAGAGTCAAACAATGGGAGAATTTAGAGCACTAAGAGCTGAAATGGATGTCTCTATGAGGTCTTTTTCTCGGGGTCCAGGGAATTCTGTGTAATGAACAGAAAAATAACTGTAAGAACAAGAGGCAGGTAGAAGACCGAAAGGACACAATTGGGCCGATGAGCGTATGAACTCACAGACTGTGGCACCATTCATAGAGTTTGCAAGACTCTGCACCAGGTGGGGTCCTAGAGCTGAAAGGAGAAGTGGAATCATGCCCTCACTCCTAAGCCAGAAGCTATTTCCAAATTGAAAGGCACATTCAGATGAAAAATTAATTTTCTCAGAAGAGTCCCACGGCGAAACAAACATCTTCCACAGGTAGGCCTGATTGATGATCAGCAGTTGATGGGCAACACAAATGAACTCAATGGCGTTTTCATAGGTTATTTGTCTTGGTTTGCTAAATGTTCTAAAAGTTTAGTCAGGGGTTTAATTTAATTCCTACCTTACAGGCCCGTTGAGTTCAAAATCTGTGATCCAGAGTTGCGTTTTTTTTATAATAGATAACAGTTTGTGCAAACTATATGTGTCTCTTTGTTTATATGTGTTTCTTGCATTTTTCTTTGAACCTTTTCTTCTCTAAGTGTTTTGTACTATTCTGGTTTGCTTTTTATTTTTATTGGTGTATTATATTTTACTGAATTATTTTTCCTCTGTTGCCTGTGTGTTTTCTAAGAAGACAGGAGTGAGGAGCAGGATGGAAGGGAAGTGGGGAGAAAGGTGGTGAGGGGAAACTGCAAACAGAATATATTTTATGTTAATTTAATTAAAAAGTATGTTTAAATAGAAATAGCTTTGAAATACAAATGCATTTATTCTTTTGAAATTGTTAAGAGTCTTGTTGCAATAAAAGAACTCTAGCAAATAAAAGAAAAATGTTAATTACTATGAATAATAATTTCATCAGTTTCAATTAAACAAATTTATTCTTTAGTCTATAAATAGTAATATGCTGCCATTTTCTTTAGCATTTTGGAGATTAAATTTTCTGGTACTTTTTGCCATATTTAAAACAACTACTATGATACTTAGTATAGTGTCATAAAAACTCGTTACCTTTCCTAAAGCCAAAATTATTAAATGCACCTTACATGTTTAAATCAATGCATCAACACATTTGTAACAGGGCTAATTCTCCCAGGTATTTTCAGCCATGGAGGTTTACTGAACACCTTGGAATTTGTCCATCTACGCCTTTTAAAATTGTCAAAGTCAGTAACTTTATGTTGCTCATTCTTGTTTCAATCATGGAGTCTCTCTGGTTGATCACTCTTGCATTGTGGAGGAAAGCTGGTGATTAAACTATCATCTCCCAGATAGGTCAAGATCATATTTTCTTGGTAATATGCTCGATACAATTACATAGTTTTATTGTCTTTTTTTTTTGTTAATGCTTCCAGAATAAAATGCCACAGATAGGTTAAATTAAACAATATTAATAATTTAATTTCATCATTCTGGGGGCTAGAAATTCAAGTCAAGGCTTCAGAAAACTTGATTTCATTTAGGGCATGCAGATAGCCACTTTCTCTTTCTTCTTTCACATTCTGTGTGTGTGTGTGTGTGTGTGTCTTCCTCTTTTTTTTGTTTGTCTGTCTTTTTCTATTTTTCTCTCTTTCTCTCTGTCTCTGCATATCTCGCTATGGATATCTATCTCTCATCTTTATGCAAATGAAATCCCCTATTATATTAATTGACATATAATAGTCAGATTGTATTAGAGTATGTTATAGCTTTGCTCTTACATTCCTGTAAATGGATATTAATATTCTGTACGCTTACTGACTAGTGCTCAATATTAATATTGGCTGATGGAACTTTGAGGAGATTGAGACAAATAAAATATGTTAAGTAATAGAGAATTTAGTCTTGAAGATATTATCTGGATTTCAGGACTAGTTTTCTTTCTTTCTTTCTTTACTCTTCAGTTGACCTCTCTTGTGAAACTATTTGCATTTACAGCTTCAATGACAGACCACCAAATCACTGGAACTAAGAAAACATGGATTGAAATTATTAAAACTATGAATCAAAATTACTTTTTTCTGTTTACTTTATTCACTTAAAATATATATTTCAAAATAACAATAGCTATCTCTAACACAGTTCTATGTAAATATCCTATATCCAATGAAAGCCCTATTGTAAAATACTGAAAATGAGAGAGCCAGCATTGTTTTTTTCTTAGTGAAGGGCAATATTGAGCTCATAAGAAAGCTCCTGTGTATAAAGGAAGGGGACACATGCATTTGTGTGAGCACAGATACACAGAAATTTCCAGTCAAGTGTGATTGATGTGTGTGTTGTTCATTTTGAGTTTGTTATTGTTTTGAGACCATATATTCTAGTGAAAGACCTATAGATACACCTCTGTATGTATATTTCAAGAAAAATAGAGACTTAGAAAATGTCTTAATACCTGCTACTTGATAATCCTTCTAAAAGAAGCATATAGTCATTGTGCATTTGTAGCATATTTTATCAAAGAGACTATGCAGCTCGTAGTCAGTTAATTATTTTTTATGATTTCAGGATTGAATTCCTAATTGTATCTAGGTTTCTAATTGTTTCATCTCTTCAGTTTGCCCTGAGTCATTATAATTATTATATTATAAATAACCTAGTGGCACAATATAATTTTAAATATTTTAAAAATAAGGACAATTGGATGTAATATTTTCACATTAATTAACACACAAAACTCATCAAAATATTGAAATGAATATTTTGTTTATATGACCTTTGGTTTGTAGATGCATTTGTGTTGATATTTAAAGTTGCCTTATTCTTACCTATTTCAGCAATTGAAATTAACATTTTATCCTTGATTACTTTTTAATTACAACTATCTTTCAAGAAATAAACAATATTTATTACTGCTCTCGATTGTAGCTATTCTTAATAACATTCAAGTCTAAGTCATTAAATTAATAGTCTTATTTTGTAATCTAATGTAAACACATTGTTACAATAATAAAACAAATATAAATCCTTGTTAATTGTTGAAAATATCTTTCATGAGATGTAGCTACAATAGAATGTGGCTAGATTTTTCTTATTTTCTCTTCTTTCAACATTTTACGATTTCTTTTGAAAGAATACCATGCAAAAACAGAAAATTCAAACTAATGATGAAGATACACTTTAACTCCTGTAAGGACATGGGAAAATTTAAAAACCTTTCAAGAACAAGAACTGGTTAGGACACTGGGTTTGAATAAAAACCAAATGTTGTCCTAAGATGTTTTTAGCAGCTAACCACATATTGACCCCCAGCTTTGTGCTCTAGACAGAAGCAGAAGCACCTGGTCGTGGAGAGGACAGGGGGCATGCACAGGAGCAGAAGTAGCGGCTTAAAAGAGGAAGGGTGTGTGCAGAAGTGGTCCATACCCTGCGTTTAGCAAGACCATTGACCCTAAATGAACCTGGCTTGCAGGTTTTGCATATATATATATATATATATATATATATATATATATATATATTCAACCCCAAATGAGAAATGCGAGCTTTCAGCCTTCCTGGAAGATTAACCTTGCTTTTGCATTCTACACTTGATTGGATTCTAGTGGTGTCTCAGTGGGTCTCAACTTGAGCACAACACTCCATAATAAAACTTCAGTGCATTTCATGGGGATAATGGAATGCCTTTAGATGTTTAAATTTCACATTTTTTTTTTTTTGGAAAATGGCCATGTCTTATGAGTATCATCTCCAAAAATATTTCAACTAACTACTATGGGTGCCATTATCATTCTAACCACTACATTTTAAAAACACATTTGATCGCTTATATAAATAAATATAAATATATGTATGCAATATAATACTACAGTATATATCTTCCCAATATTTTCTTTTTCTTTATAATTTAAAAAATATACATAATTTCATAGTAATTAAAAATGTTATAAAATGCCATTTTCTATAATGATTCATTTTTTTCTTTTCTTCTTCTTCTTATTACAATTTTTCACCTTCTCCCATTTCTCTCCTCCTCCCTCCACTCCTCCTTCCCCTCCCTCTCTAGTCCAAAGAGCAGTCAGGGTTCCCTGCCCTGTGGGAAGTCCAATGTCCTCCCCCCTCCATCCAGGTCTAGGAAGGTGAGGATCCCAACAAACTAGTTTACCACAAAGCCAGTCCATGCAGTAGAATCAAAACTCAGTGCCATTGTCCTTGGCTTCTCAGTCAGCTCTCCATGTCAGCCATGTTCAGAGAGTCTGGTTTGATCACATGCTCCATCAGTCCCAGTCCAGCTGACCTTGGTAAGTTTCCATTAGATCGGCCCCACTGTCACAGTGAATGTGTGCACCCCTCGCGGCCCTGACTTTCTTGCTCATATTCTCTCCTTCTGCTCCTCATTTGGACCTTGGGAGCTCAGTCCAGTGCTCCAATGTGGGTCTCTGTCTCTATCTCCATCCATTGCCAGATGAAGGTTCTATGGTGATATGCAAGATATTCATCAGTATGGCTATAGTATAGGGCCAGTTCAGGCGCCCTCTCCTCTACTGCTCAAGGAACAAGCTGGGGACATCTCCTTGGACACCTGGGAACCCCTCTAGAGTCCAGTCTCTTGCCAACTCCCAAATGGCTCCCTTAATTAAGTTATATACTTCCCTGCCCCCATATCCACTCCTTCTCCATCCCAACTGTC
Source organism: Microtus oregoni (assembly GCF_018167655.1). Classification (NCBI taxonomy): domain Eukaryota; kingdom Metazoa; phylum Chordata; class Mammalia; order Rodentia; family Cricetidae; genus Microtus; species Microtus oregoni. The sequence continues at coordinate 26,369,191 of NW_024543060.1, forward strand.
CCATTTCCCCAAGCTCTCCCCATCCTCCCCTTCTCACTTCTCTCTCCCCATCTCCCCTTATCTTTTTCACTTCTTTAAACATATGAAATTATCTAGTGATATGTAACAGTTTATAGATTCCTTTATTTAAAATCTCTTGAGTTTCCACATTTGTGTCAAAGACTATATATATATATATATATATATATATATATATATATATATAAAGAAGGTAATCCCACAAACCACTCTGCACTGTTATTGCTCTTATGACGTCTTTAATTCAAGACCCAGTGTTTTGCAAACTATAAACCAAACCTGTTGACAAAGAGCATAAGCTTTTTCATCACTTTATGATGGGGTGTTACAACTGAATCAATTAAAATTATCTGGCAGTCTATCTGTCTATCTTGATTTTCATTGATAACAATGTCAGTCAGCAAGCTCTTTTAATGTGATTGCTTGTAATAGTGAAGAAACAGTAGGTGTCATGGCAGCTATAAGGTTAAGGTAACTTTGCTTCTGGTGTTATACCTTTTAGTTCTGATGTTTACCTTATAAGATAAAATAATTTGAATTGATTATGTTTATATTTTTTTCAATGAAATTTCTCTCAGAAGTTGAATTATAAATATAAATTTATCAAACTAAACCTTAAATTTCTTTATAACTTTGGGTGTAGCACAAATTCTAATTGTCCTTAATAATGAAAACTTAGAGTCAGATAGCAGAGGTTGAAAGTTGAGTGATCAGAGAAGAAAAGTAGCCAGCCACTAAAGTTTTTACATCTACGAATGCTCAGACTAATGCGGTGGTCTTATCTCTACTAATCTTCATACATATTCTTCAGACTGCTGTCTCATATTCACTGAGTTCCTGTCTCTTCCTACCTTATCATCCTCTCTCTGTTCAACCATATTACTCCTGTTTCCATATCCCTAGTGCTAGTATTAAACGTGTGTGATCCCAAGTGCTGTGATCACCCTTGTGTGAACTGTGTTTCTCTTTTAGACTGAATCAATTTCCTGTAACCCAGGTTTGCTGTGGGACAATGGTCTGTAACCTGTCATTTGTATTTTAAATAAATGCTGATTGGCCAGTATTCAGGCAGAAAGTATATGTGGGGCGACCAGGCAGGAAGTAGAGGTAGGACAAGGAGAATTCTAGAAAGAAGAAAGATTAAGTCTGCAGTCGTGACCCAGGCAGAGAGGAAGAAAGATAGCAATATGTGACTGCCTCGCTGAAAAAGGTACCAAGTCACATGAATAGCATAGACAAGAATTATGCGCTAATATAAGTTATAAGCTTTAATAAGAAGTCTGAGCTAACATATCAATTTAAAATCAATAGATCTATGTGTATTATTTTTTTGGGACAGAAACCTGAGTCAACACAGGGTGGCTTGAACTAACAGTGATCCATATGTCTCTGTCTCTCAAATCGTGGGATTAAAGGTGGGTGCCATCACTTCCTGGCCTCTACTGGCTTAGTTCTGCAGTTTGATGTTCAGGCATGTTTATTTGTTAAAACACAAACAGAATACTACCACATTTGAACAATAGCATACAACACTGTAGTGTCTGCACTACAAGACAGTATACAACCCAGGAACTAAGCTGGAGACTTAAATACACACACACACACACACACACACACACACACACACACAGAGAGAGAGAGAGAGAGAGAGAGAGAGAGAGAGAGAGAGAGAGAGACATAGGGATACGACTCATCCTTTCTCCAAGAATGCCAAGAATGCCAACTTTTTTTGTGCTCAGGGGCAGCTTATATAGGGCTTTGGCCAAAACCCAGATCTTGGGATCTTTCTGTCACAGACCCACCAGAAACCACTCTCCTGCATCGATATATTGTGCTCAGAGCAGCTTCAGGCACAGGTAAATAAGTGGTTTTGCTCAGTTCACTCCAGCAGGCAAAGTATCGGGCAGGGAAAGTCAAGGATCCAGAGGTCTGCAGCCACAACAACTGCCCCATTTCTATATAGTTAGACCAGGCCTGGCCTGTCTTGGATTGCAGAAGTTCATGACATCTCTGGCTCCCTGGTCTTTCTGTAGCCTGCTAACCCATACTGTTCTCAGAGCCCCACTGGGTAAATAGAGATATTACATCATTGCTGTTGCTTCTGCGGCTGCTGCTGCCTGTTGGAGAGGCAGAGCAACAGAAACCCTCCAGCTACAGGAGTTCCTAGCTCTTCAGCAAGCATAGGCCATATGGGAGTGGCTGAACTGTCATGGACATAGCACAAACATATAATGAAAGGAAAGGGAACAGACAACCACATTGTTCAAACTGAAAAATGCCCTGGTGAAAAATATATAGGGAATTCTGGATCTCTAAGGCAGTGGCAACCTGTCTGGCTAGGGGATCAACCGTGCTAGCCACAGTAGTTGTCTGACTGGTGGCTATTCCAGTTGTCTCAGAGGCTGCAGCACTGACAATAGTAGCGACATACAGTGATCCCAAAGTCTCCCTAAGTCCAGATGGCTCCACCAGGCCGGGCACCAACTGCGCCAGGGCAGCATGCCTCCTATTGATGCTTGGAGAAAATCTGCCACTCACACCGCAAACTCATGGGTGGGGACTGCTGCCTTCTCACACCGTGCACATACGGGCAGCCCGGGCAGAATATGGGCAGCTCTTGCTCACCTCAGATCCAGCTATTGTTGCAGCAGTTTCTGATGTGCCTTGCTCCCCGCTGAGGCTCCTGGCACCAACACCACTCTCAGGGGCTCCAGAAAGTCGGCTCATGCTCAGAAATCAGGGAAAGAGTACAAGCTCACAGCCTACATTATGATTGTCCCTGCTCATGGCACCCACAATGGCATACAGACTCCCGAGCCCCACTTTCTCCAGTAAACAATTATTTAGGGAATTTGCGTATAGTTCTCTAGACTACTTTCTGCTGACTGAGGGCGCTGTATATTTGGGGGCTTTTCACAGTGACATTTTAGAGGCTCTTGGTCTATCAAATCACATTAGTCTAGAATGAATCCACAGTCTCTCATCCTCTGTGGAATCAAAAGCAGAACCACTTTTCCAAAGCAACAAACCTTTAAACCTGTATTTTAAAGTCAAAACATCTTTCTTCGCAGTTCCCAGAACCAAATGTTTTTCTCTAGTCAACCAACCTAAAGACAAAACAATAATATACATAATCCAATTTCTCTGTGCACATTCCTTCTTTACTCCTTTTAATCTGACTGTCTATACTGTCTCTATAATAACTTTCTCTTTTTCTTTCTTTCTTACTCTGTCTCTTTAAAAACTTAAGTTTACTGTCTCTTTAAAAACTCGCACGCCTTTAATCCCAGCACTCGGGAGGCAGACGCTGGCGGATCTCTGTGAGTTCAAGACCAGCCTGGTCTACAGAGCTAGTTCCAGGACAGGCTCCAAAGCCACAGAGAAACCCTGTCTCGAAAAACCAAAAAAATAAAAAAAATTAAAAAAAAAAACTTTAATTATGGTGCCCCACTTCTCCAAAAGAACCAACAATTGACTGGTCAATGCCTAAACAGAATCACTGGCATCCATCTTCAATCCATCCTTACCCTCAATCTCTTGCTTGCTTGGCCAGCCTTCTGAGGGCAATCTCCCAATGTCTCCCCAATTCCCGATCTTGCTGGGGGCCTCCATCTATAGTCCCCATACCACTACAGGTCAGTACACAACACATACACAGAGAGAGAGATACAGATATATTGGTCATTCTATATTCAAGAACGCCAAGAATGTCAACTTTATTGTGCATAGGGGCAATTTAAATAGGATTCTGGCCATGCCCCAGTTCTCAGTATCTTTCAGTCGCACAGTCACCAGAAGCCACTCTCCTGCCCTCAAGGTCTCATGCTCAGAGCAGCTGCAGACTGAGATAAAGTTGTTTTTCTCAGTTCACTCCAGCAGGTAAAGAGTCTGAGGCAGGCAAAGAAAGTCAAAGGACCAGAGGTCTGCAGCCCCAAACAAACATGCATTCTTTTAATATTCTATAAAACCTTCTATAAATTGAAAATTGAAGAAAAGATAGCAAAATATGACTTTTCATTTTAAATATTATACTCAAGACCTTCCCAAAAATGTCATTTATCTTCAACTTTCTTTCCTCTTATCACATAGCAAAATATTGACATAAGAACAGAGAGCATTATCATAAATGTTATTGTAGACAATACATAGGCATTTATAGTGGTTGAAGAATCTTGCATGAATATAGCTTCAGGAAAGAGACTTCTGTAATAAAATTTCAATATTCATACTTATGAAACATATGCTATGCCTTGAGATTTGATGGCCAAAGGGAGAATTAAATATTATGGAAATATTTCTAATTATGAAGAACTTTGGTCAATTTAAATGGGATTGGTTTGTTGCTATCAGAAAGAACTAAACAGAATAGTACTATAAATCTTTCTTTTAAAATGGGTCTAAAATTGGAAAAGCTTTCAAATGTTTGCCATCTGTCCTGTGTTTCTATTCAAGTTCTGTTTTTTGAAATTTTCTAGACAATGAAAATTTTCTGAAAAGTTAACTTAATTTTTGTTTTTATGGAAATTTCGACTTCTCTTTAGCCCAGTTAAAGTGGGTCGAAATTTGCAGAGTTTTAGCTTTTTGGTTCACCATTATATATTTGTACTCACCCAATTATAAATCTTATGGCTTAATATTAATTACCAGGTAAGACAAATGCTTTTCTCTAAAATTTTCTTTAACGGAATAACTGCTAGTGGGTTTAGATTTATTGTGAAGCATTATTTTGAATGTCTATTGATTTAATCTTATTCAAAGTGGGAATGTGTTTAGTCAAGATTAAAATCAATGACTTCTGAGTTATAATTTTCATGGTAGGCAATGATAAATCTATTTAAAGGCAAAGCCATAAGCCAAAATTAAAAATAATTAAAAATGAAAAAAAATCTGCAATTAAAAGTAGTAGAAAACTAAAAAGAAAATGAAACAAAACTGGAAGGCCATTTAAAAGACAACTATTAATTGGGTGTGTTGAAAAATTCTCAATTTGCATGTCGTTCTCAATTTATAAAGTTACTACTCCTTTTTCAAGACTCTAAGTCTTAATAGTGTTCACCACAATTGAACCATCAAAAAATGGAGGAAAAAGTTAATTTCTCCTTATGTTCATTTGATTAGATAACCATAACTAGTGCTGTAACATGTAAGTTTCTCTATGATCATCCCGACTTCCTCTATAACTACCTTGACTATTATGACTTTTTATATCTTCACGTTACAGTGACCCAAGTGTGGTAAAAAAAAATGTATGAAATTATAATAATGTGGGGACATTGGAATCAGTGCTTAATGACAAAATTGGCTCCACCGGGTACACCGAGAAAAAGTAAAAGCAATACTATCCAGCAAGAAAAGCCAAGACTTCTTTGAATTCTGTTCTGAGAATTGAATGCTATGATAGAATAGTGTCATTTGGCATGTCTCCTACCCTAAAATGTCTTTCTTTCTTCAATAAGCAGTACGGGGCAAAGAACTGCTGGGCATAAGTGCTGCTTGTCTGAACAGCACCTCTGGTGACTAACACTGTTGGCCAGAAGGCACTTCTTGTGTATCTATCTTGTCTCTGCCAGCCATAACACCACCAAAGCATAACTGTGGTATGACTTCAGTGATTTTACCAGGGGACTAATGAAGTGCTACAAAATAACTTAGAATAGCTATATTCATGACAACTAAAATGTGGCTATACTGATTATAAATTACCAATTTAATTAATTAGTTGTTTTGTTTATTTGTTTAATTGGGGCGAATGCTTTTCAAGACAGGGGTCCTCTGTTGCTTTGGAGCCTGTCCTGAAACTAGCTCTTGTAGGCCAGGCTGGCCTCAAACTCAGAGATCCACCTGCCTCTCCCTCCCAAGTGCTGAGATTAAAGGCATGCCCCACCACCACCCAGCTATGTATTTGAATTTTAATAGCTCTTTATTCTTAGAAAAAATGGTTTAAATTACTCCATTAACTTTGAATTACCTTCCTATATTATTTTATGAATCAATGTTTATACTATGTAATGGATTCTGTGCTACAAGGCTACAGTAATGATTGCTTTTCATTTGTCCTGAAGCAAGATCAATTTCTTTATTCAGTGATTTACAGAGCTACAAAGAATTTTCATTGTATGATGTAAATCTAAATGGTAATAATAACTTGCTGAATTAAATAATTTCAGAGCTCTGCACTTTGAGCCTTTCTGTTATGGGTGAATTGCTTGCTGAGCAAGCATAAGGACCTGAGTTAGGGTCAATAGCACCCACATAAAAACCTGATAAATGGTTTTTAAGGTGATGCTAGCCTTTAATCCCAGCACTTGGGGGGGGGCAGAGGCAGGCAGATAAACTATGAGTCTTGAGGCCAGCAAGGTTTAAAAAGTGAGTTCCAGGACAGCTAGGGCTAAAAAGTAAAACCCTGACTAAAAACAAACAAACAAACAAAATAAAAAAAATGATATATCCAGATCATCTGCATTAGGTGGTGATATGTATTCATCTTTGTTTGATTAATTGTAGTTTTCAGTAACAGTCTCTACCTATTGAAAAAATAAGTTATCTTGAAGAAGGCTAGAACCTACTCACATTTATGAGTAAAACCTCAGTGTAAGGAAAGTCTTTTGGGTCCAGCTCCCAGACTCTCAAGTTTCAGAGGAAAAGCAACAACCAGTAAAGAAATTGATGATTTCTGAGTGTGAATGAACTCTCTCACAAGTGCTTTTCTGAATCAGTCTCTTTATTGTTCTGCTTCTACTCCAATTCTCCTGTCCACTTCTAATTCCTCCTAGCTTCTCCATTAGCTTAAAAACTCTCTTTCCCCCAGGAGCCTTGAAGGGATAAAAAATTTACAAGTCTTACCTCTCACTGATCAAAACCCATTCCTAGAGTAAGTGACAAGGAGTTGAGCCATTGTCATGGCAACAAAAGGGTTTCAAAGTTTAGGAGTAAAACTTTAACCAGACATGGGGGCAAAAAGCCAGTGGCAAATTTTGAGACATAGGTTTATAGTTAGCAGACTGGAAAGTGAAGAGTTTTCATTCTTTTCTTTTGCGTAGTAACCTTGGTTGGATATCTGAAACTCTGACATTGAGCATAGCTCTATGGCTATGTAGATTTAAGATTTATTTACAAAAATTGTTTAGTATAGTTTGAAATTGCTTAGTGGTGAAAATGAACAAATTCTGTGTAGTTAGTCTAAACAAAAGAATGAAGCATGCAAGTAAGTGTCTTCAGTTATTATGAAACAAATAGATCTAGTTATGAAGTGTGTGATAATATATAATGTATATATCAAAATTATAGAGTCAAATGAAAAGTCATATTCCTGAACACCCATAAATATAAGTGCTTATACATTTGAGATGTAATCATAATATTACATATATGCATTACACAAAAATGCTTGGTAATGGGGAGATCACAGTTGTTTTTCCACGTGAAATTATTGATAAATACAAGAGTTTACAGATTCAGTGGTCCATAAGTCATGCTGATGGAGTGTTCCATCAGAGAATACTTCTGCTGGTGAGTTGACATTTGAATTATCAATTGTTATAAGCTGTAATTGCGTTCTGGCCTTCAATAACTCATGACATCCAGTCGTGACATTTGCTACACCCTACTCCATGAAAATCATTCCTATTTAAGGTATGTTGTTTTTGATAATACACATAGCTAACACTTTTAACCCCTTAGAGTAGTATGGAAATAATTGAAAGGACATTGATTTCCAAAAAAATACAGGGATAGACATACATTTATGTTACAGTGTTTGTCTTTAAGGACAAATAAGAAGTGTTCCACTATAGAAAAAGCCAGTGAGAAAGAATAACAATTAGAAATAAGAGAAGGGAAAAGTTTTATAAGTATCAAACTTGAAAATTACAAAAGCAAACAGGTTTTTACGGTGTTTGTGTATTGAAAGCATAACACTCCAGTTCATATTTTGCCATTTGCAAAACATCAACAAAACATTGTGTCACAAATGGCTTTCGAAAGAATGTAAAACAGATGTCAAGAAACTTTTCATTATACAGAGATCCATAAACATATGGGATGACCCACCAAACAAATTGTGAGTTGAAAAACATGGGAGCCCTATGGGAAGCTAATAAAACATACACTTAGAGATCAAAAGTTTTACAAAGAAAGAAGTTTGATGAATAGTATGACATTTAGTTTTTTTAACCATCATTTTTCTCATTTTATGATTGTCTCCCTATGGCTTTGAAGAAAGATATATTTCTTCCATCTGTTTTTCCCCATTTTGGATACTGTAAAGAATTAAATCAAAAAAAAATCACAGAACAAATTTACTCAGTAGCACAGAAGAAATTTCAAACTTAATTGTATATACGCACATAAATCTATAGTCAGCTTGTTCTTAACTCATAAAGTAAATAAAGTATACAGATTTTATCTTTTTTCACAACATAAAATAATGACTTGTTTGCTATGCAAAGACAGCAAAAATTGTGGTGAGTTTAATTGCATTTTTAACTTAGTTTGCAGTCAGAAACGCTGTTATTTTCAAAACATATTTTACTGTTTGTGTGCATATTACTTTATCTATGTTGAGTAAATATGCCATATATTATGGTGGCTAAGACTTAATATGGATAATTAGCATTATAACTAGGTTTTATATTTATGTATCCTTATTTAATGAATTTATTATAACTGAATCAATGCTATCTATGTAAGTCACCACATTTAATCAAGCATAAATTTATGAAACAATAGTACTATCAGATGATTTAAAATTTATAAACCAAAAGTGTAGTATTTTTCATAATTATATTACTAAAATATACATTTTGTGAGTTTTCTTTGTATATTATTTGTGAATTTTTACAAACAAGTCAAAGTGAATATGTTATAATATAATATTGTTTACATGTAGAAATGATATAATCTATTTTTATAGAAACAAAGGGGTTAGAGGCTTTTCATATGTACAACATTTTAAAATGAAATGCATTTTCTTTAAAATAAGGCCACTCAACTCAGTTTAGGATTTCAAAACATACATCAATTACATAAGAAAATTGACAAATCACCCACTTGCATTTGATAAATATTAGGCTTATTTCCAACAACAGTTCCTATAAGTTGTGCTGTTAAATGTTACTTTTAAATTATTTCTGTGGACTTAACATTTTATGCACAAATTGTATAAAATTAAATGGTTTCCAAGAGGAAAAACTTAAATTGCATGCATTACTTTAGGGAACAAAATAAGAAAACAAAATAGAGTAAAACTGACCTGTGAACATGATTAATCAGTATTTAGATAAAAAAAAAATTCATATCCTGGCTAACATTTTATAAAATATTTTTAAATTTAATTTTTTTGCTGTGTTAATAATAGTCTTCCACTGTGATTCATTTGCATTCTTTTTTTTTACTTGGTTTATATGGTATCATTTGCATTCCTTAATACTTGTGTTCACTATTCCATCTGGTAAGAAAATGCAATTTTATACATGATTTTTCGAATAAGTAAAAATTTTGTTGAATTATTAATTTAATATTTTATTAGATATTTAATTAGTATATGTATGAGCATATGAGCGCATCTCATGGCAAACATGTGGGCATCAGAAGTTGTGTGAATTGATTTTCTCCTTACACAACATGTGTCCTAGCAACCAAACTCAGGTAATCAGGAATGGAGACAAGCAGGTACTATGTCAATCTATTATCTATATAAAGATTGTCAATTGTAAAATTTTTGAACAGTTTGTTTTAAAGAACATATAACATCAGCAAGGCCTTCTGTGTAATTTAAATTCTATGTTTAAGTTGATATTAAAATGTTACTTTTCAGCCAGGCAGAGACGGCACATACCTTGACCCAGCACTTGGAAGTCATAGGCAGATGGATCTCTGTGAATTGAAGGCCATTCTGGTCTACAGGAGCTAGTTCATGGACAGCTAGGACTGTTACACAAAGAAACCCAGTCTTGACAAAACAAAAATAAAATTCACTTTTTTTTTGCTTTTCTCATCTTATTTATTTGATACAAGATTTATATTTTGTTATGTAATCTGAAGACCTTCATTCTGAAATGTTTTCTAAAATGTGTGCACAAACAAAAGGTCTTGGGGGGCTGTGAACACCATAAAATGCTTTGAAAATAGACAAAGTTCATAGCTAATATGTAGAAATGGGAAAAGCTGAAGCCAATATTAGATGATACTCTTGCATTCTAAAATTGCATTTCACAGTGAAATCAATTCGTAACACACTGAAAACAAAAAATCAAATCAAAATTTCTTTATAAAACACACATGTGTGTCTTCACACACAAACACACACAATTTTAACAAACCACACACACATATATAAATATGGAAGATAGATAGATGATAGATAGATAGATAGATAGATAGATAGATAGAGATAGATCGATAACAGATAGATAAAACATTTAGAGGTAATTGTTCTCATTTTCTGCGCATCTTTTTAAAGACTTTAATTATATATTTGAAGCTTTAGTCTTTAAGATGTATAGGTATTAAAATTTACAAGCCAATAGTCACCCATGTTTGTCATACTTATAGTTAGGCTAGTTAGTTTTTCTAAATTCACAGAGATAATCTTCAAAAGGAAAACTGTAGAATATTCCATTTTCAAATAAATCAGGACCCTGTTGACATGAGAGATGACTGTTCTTGGCTTTACTTATATATTCCTGAGAGAATGTTGAACATCAAGACATCAAAAACACTCCACTTGAAGTTCCTTTTTTTTTTTTTTTGAAAAGCTAGGCTTGCCTCAACTTGTGACAATATGCATATGCATGTTGTCCAAACTTGACAAATAGAATACAAGCAAAAATGCCTGCCAAACCTTGCCAAGACAGGATAGAAGAGTCTTTTGAATTTTTCTGCCTCAGAAAATGGTTTGTCAGATACTTTAGGGTTTACCTCCAGTTGATTGCCCCAACATTGCAAGTGGCATTTTGGGTGATTGCTAAGGTAGCCAGCTGTCTCTGTCATTTCTTGTACCTTTTGGAAGTCACTTGCACTTCCTGCTTGCTTAGACAATATTATTCTCCTTCTCAGGTTTTTGATAATGTTGAAGACTAGATAGTTATAGCTACTTTCCTTTCATAACGTAGCTAATACAATTTAGTATAAAACTTAGGCTCCTCAGGATAGGACAGCTATTGAAATAATTTCTGTTATTTGCTAATTACCTTAGATTGGACATTTAGCATATGTTTCTTGCTTGATATTGCTCATATTGGCTATACTTCCATTTTGGATAACTTTTTGCCTTTTTATGGAAAATACTTGATATTTCTTCTTGTTGTATATAGCTTTGAACTTAGAACTCTCTAATTTAGAAGAAAGCGGGCAGATGTTATAGGAATTCATTCAGCTAATAAACTTTGAGTGTCAACCCATTAGGGTGTGGTCTGAGATACTAAAAATGTAGATTAAAAATGCTCTCTTTCTCTCTTCCTGTTGGTGATGGGATTTTTATTTTCAACTTCCAAAACCCACAGAAGACTGTGGCTCTTTACCTGTATTGTTTTCCCCTTAAATAAACAAATCCTAATTATTCTTTATTCTGGACTCTTGAGAACCTCCATAGTTATACCTAAAAGTGTGTTTCCATTTTATTCAATTATATTGTATTTTCACAATTTAAATTTTTATTTTTTCCTATGATAACAAGTATAACTGGTTATGTTCCATTTTAATATTAAATTGAATCAAGGATGTATTCTATTAAATGAAATAAAGTCTATTTGAATATAATTATGCCAAAAAAATCAATGTAAGTCTTCATATAATCTCCAATTCTACTTTCATTTTTCTTTAAGTTGAAAGTGCAATAAGGAATTCCATTATCTAATTTTGGAGGATTTTATGTTATTTTCTTGTCACAAAGTCTTTAAAAATACATTTTTATTGAATGTGTTGTTGAAATCAGTTTTTGCATCAATTCTGAAGTTATATGTAGTCAGAGGAAATGAGTGTCTCAGCTGTTCCTTCCAAGAGTTCAAAGTGATATCTTAGAAAATCAAAGTAAAAGTTCAGTGAATAAAACTTCTATTGAATTTCAGTGAGATCAATATTGTGAAGGCAATTACATAAAATAACAATTACCCTTCTATGTTATTAGCATTTGCCAAGTTAATTAGAGTCAAAGTTTTCACACATTGTTCAATAATAGATATTAATATATTGGTCAAAGTTAAACATTTGCCATAAAATACATGTTTATTGTTGGAAGACGAGAAACAGGCAAGCCTATGGATGAATTAAATATTTATGCCAGAGGGTCTATTAAAAGAAGTAGATCATGATTTTTTTCTTGTCAATTATCAGTTTTGCATAAAGCAGAATAGCACTTATTCAAGCAAAAGGATACAATTTCTCAACCCTCATGTGAGGAATGGACTGCTCAAATAAAGGTAAATCTTGATAAAAATAGGAAAGTATCTGTCTCTAGTTTATCATAAAAATTCAATATGTTTCTTTTTTTAAAAGTGACATGATAACTTTCAGACAGATCCATAATAATACTTGATATATTTATGAAATATTTTCAGATTGCTTATCAAATACCTTGCCAGTACGATATTGATGAGGAAGTCACTTATTTAATTTCATATTTACTTGAAGTGATTTTTGAAAAACAATTTTGGCACATTTTTCTTCTTCACTACCAATATAAATAGACATTTGAAAGCTTAGTACTGAATATCTAAACAGTTTTTACAGCAATTTTTTTAATTTTATTTTCGAGACAGGGTTTCTTCGTGGCTTTTTTTTTTTTTGTTCCTGTCCTGGAACTAGCTCTTCTAGATCTTCTGTGGTTCTAGACCAGGCTGGCCTTGAACTCACAAAGATCTGCCTGCCTCTGCCTCTGGAGTGCTGGGATTAAAGGCGTACGCCACCACCGCCCGGCTTACAGCAAATTTTTAGTTATCATACTGATTAAAATAAAAACTACCTTACAAATAAATAAATTAAAAATTCAAATTATTATTTTTTCTTTTTACAATTGAATATATAATGGGAAAAGGAAGGATATTGCCATCTGGTCCTCTGACTATAATTTACACAATTTATTTCTGGTAGTAATTATCATTATTAAGACAGACACAAAAGCTTGTGCAAGTATAAATGAGTATAATCTCCAATTAAATTTGAAGTGAAAAATTTTAAGATAATGTGCCTTAGAATATCATATCCATGTAAGTAATCTTAAATATTTAAATGTGAAAATACCACATTAATCCTCAACTAAAAATAAGACAGAATTAGTGATCAAAATCTTCTTCAAATGTATGTATAAAGTCAATAAGTAAACAACAATTTGATTATTATACTTTTGGATAATTTTACTTAAATATAATTTTTCTTCCTTATTTATTGAAATCCCATGGCATCTGTCAGTGCTCACTGTATCTTATTATACTGTACAACCGTGATGGATGTATGCAAAGTACCTTCCAAGTTCTGTATATTGTTCAGAAACATGAGTACAGGACTTACACACCTTGTCCTTGACTTCCTTCATTTTGATAGCCCCAGATCCTCACAGCTTCATTACAGTGATGCACTTCTCCTAAACCACTTTTCTCCCATCTGGACTCCAAGAATCCTTCTGTTGCTCATCTTGTGCTATCCAGCTACTCTACGTGATTGATATCCTAGCTCTTCTTTCTTTCAAGTCCCTCCATAACCTTGCTGACCTTGTATCCAGAGACAAGACAATTATTTTATGTTATCTAGAGATAAAAAACCAATCAACAATTTCAGGAAGGACTCAAGATCTTTTCCAAGGATCTTCTAGCAAAAGATAGTGTCTATACATATAAACACATTAGACCCTATTCTGTTAAGTCTTAGGAACATATTACAAAATATTTTGCCCACAATACTAGACCAAAACAAAAAATAAAATCAAATGATATTCCTACCAAGAGTTTAATCAAACTTATATATTATAATACTACAGGTGCCTTGATTAAAAAGAATGGAAAATATAACCAACAAATTAACTCCAGATGTGCATAAAATCAAATCAACACTAAAAATCAAGATAACATATTACCTGAAAATCTCACAATAATAAGTCTTAATAAAAATGACCTGGATAAACTTCCAGACAAAGAATGACAACAAATTACATAAACCAACTCAAAGAAAACTGAATATCCTTTAAGATGATAAAAAAGAATTATTAAAATAGGAAACTCAACCAAAAACATGAAAATAGAATTCAACAAAGATACAGAATTGCTTCAAGGATTTAAAACTGAAATGATGCTAATAATGCAAGACTTGGTAAATAAAATAAAATCTACAGTATAAAGCCTCATGAGTGGAATGAATTATGTGGAACGCAGGCCATCATGTCTAAAAGACATGGTATAGCAGATGGATCATGATGTCAGATCAATGATGAATTTAGAAAAAATGCATAAACATATAAACATATACTAGAAATTTGAGGGATACTGGAAAGTTATCTGATTATTGACATAGAAAAAATTCCATACTAATATTGTAGAAAACTATCAGTACGGAGAAGATGCCATCAAAGCTCAGGAGGCACTGATAGCATCTTGGGAGAAAAGATAACAGTGGTCCTATTGAGTGCGGCACTTTTCAGGCTTCGATCTTAACTATGAGATGTTATTGCCTATCAGTACATTAGTGGACAACTGTTTATAGGGTTAGAAAACCACTTTCTTATTTAAACGATTTTTAAAAGTTTGATTTATGCCTATGTGCTTCTTGATTATATTTCAAGTCTGCTCCACAAGAGAAAACACTTGCCATGTGTTTAAAGGTATGCACCACTACCACCCACTTTCTATGGCAAACTAGTGTGTCTACTGGAATGAAAGATGTGTGTCACGACTGTCTGGTTTATAAATTGAACAGTGGTGCTGTTTTAATCTGTGACTTTCAGGCAAGCTTCATTTATTAAAATACAAATGAAATATCACTGCATAGAAAGAATATAAGACTAGAAGAATAAAGAGAAGTACATGACATAGCTATTGCATGCATGGGCTCACAGAAACTGTGGCTACAATCACATATTCACACCAGTTCAAAATTCTGGCATGGCCGGTCGATGGTGCCGCACGCCTTGAATCCCAGAACTCGGGTGGCAGAGACAGGAAGATCTCTGTGAGTTCGAGACCAGCCTGGTCTACAGAGCTAGTTCCAGGACAGGCTCCAAAGCTACAGAGAAACCCTGTCTCAAAAAACCAGAAAAAAAAATATCTGGCATGCATTTAAGACTTGAATTTTATCCTAAAAGTTTTTTTTTTTTTTTAATTGCTGCATTTGGTATTTAGTATCTAAATTGGTGATCTGGGAAATGGAAAGCTACCAGAATCGTACTCTCAAAGCAAACACAATCATACAGAGCTTTTTAATCCTCTGAGTGATGGTCATACCTCCTTTAAGTAAACCTAAATGTCTACACTGAAGCCAATTTGAATATGTATGTGTTTACATGTGTACGTTCTTAGAAGTGTCACCATGTATGTGTTTGTTGTAGGCCATAGATTGACATTAGGTATTTTCTTTTAAAAGAGTTCTCTAATTATTATTATTATTATTATTATTATTATTATTATTATTATTATTTAAAAGATCTTATGTAACAAGGAGATCACCAAATGTCTAGCTAATAGTTCTCAAGTTCCTTCATATTCCTACATCTTAACACTGGGTCTATTATCACCAGCCACCATATCAGGCTTTTCTGTGAATATTGAGGGTCTAGTATTCGTATATCAAGTTTTTTATCCACCTATCTACCTCTTCAGGCCCAGATCTCAATCTTTTTGAATATTTCTCTATTTTTGCTCTCCCTCTTCATGAATAATTTCAGTAATACAAATTCTGTGACCAGTAAACCTTGTAAAATGTTTTATTACTATATTGTTCTTATGTATAAAGATCTAAGAAATAAAATAATTTTAGCTGATGAAATTGTATAATAAATGAAATAATATTGTTATTTACTTTGAATTTTCCTTAGCTGAAAAAGTGCATTTAGTTATTTGAAAAACCTTTGAGAATTTGTAATTTATAGTTTTACGCCCATAATTATAATTTATATTTCCATACTTATAAACTAATACACACAGATGTTTGAATTTAGACACTCTAATGATAAAATTATGGAAGATATGTGTTAAGAGAAGATTTCTAAAACCAACTATCTAAAAATTCTATTACCATCTATTTACTTTTTAAACATTCAGTATTTCACATCATAGAGTAGTCACAGATATATATTATTATTAACTTTAGGCTTGAATTCCTTTACCTGTTTTTCACAGGAAATTTTATTCTTTACTTTCTAGCAAAGTCAGTTACCAAATGTGGTAGTTTGAAAGTAATTGGCCCCTAATCTCATAGCGAATGGTACTAATAGAAGATGTGGGCTTATTAAAATAGGTGTGGATTTGTTGGAGAAAGTGTGTCGCTGTGGTTCCAGGCTTTGAGTGTTCATAGGCTCAAGATATGCTCAGTGTCTAAGACAACTTCCTTTTGCCTCTAGGTCAAGATGTAAGATCTCTCAGTATCACATATCTTTCAGTCCCACATCTGCCTGCATGCTTCCTTGCTTCCCACATAATGGACTAAATCCCTGAAATGTAAGTGAGCCATCTCAATTAAATATTTTCCTTTATAAGAGTTGCATGGTCATTGTTTCTCTTCACAGCATTAGAAACACTCAGACAGAAGCTGGTACCGAGAGTGTCGTTGTTGTTCCTAATTTCTGGGTGGCTTTCTTGTCTGCAGGTTAGAGGGTAAAGATATTACTCGGGGAAGAAAACACAGACACGTGGAGGTCCCAAGTGGGTGCACTTTTAATGGGGGAGGGGTAACAGCAGGCAGGTACAGGTGTGCTGACACGACAGGAGAAGCGGGGAAAGGGAGAGAGAGAGAGAGCTTGTGTCAGCCCTTGCTTTTTAACGGGGAATGCAAAGGCTTCTGGGAATATGTCCGTAGTACAGGAGAATGCTGGGAGCTGTAGTTCCACAAAGGAACAACATTTCACCCTTTTGGTTTGATTAAAAAAAATTGGGGGACCTTAAAGGGTAGGGAATGGGGGCGTAGCCCGGTCTCTCATGACTGCTTCCTGCTGGCTTTGGGCGTTGGGGGATCCAGGGAATGTCTGATTATTCTGGCGATGTCCTACTGGCGTTTGAGGCTGCTGGTGTCGCTGATCGCTGGTGTCTGGGGTGGCTGATTGTCCCGCTGGCGTTTGAAGTCTTGGCTGGTGTCTGAGGTGGCTGATTGAAGAAATCTGTCTGGCTTTTATTAAGTAGTTGGGTCATCATTAAGATGCTGGAAGGCTATCCTGGGTTTTTTGTTTTTCCATATAAAGTTGATTATTGTCCTCTCAAGATCTGTGAAGAATTTTGATGGGACCTTGATGGAGATTGCATTGAATCTATAACTTGCCTTTGGTAGAATTGCCATTTTTACTATGTTGATCCTCCCAATCCAAGAGCAAGGGAGATCCTTACACTTTCTGGTAATCTCTTCAATTTCTTTCTTCAATTCCTTAAAGTTCTTGTCAAATAGATCTTTCACTTCCTTGGTTAGAGTTACCCCAAGATATTTTATGCTATTTGTGGATATCGTGAAAGGTGATGCTTCTCTGATTTCCCTCTCTGCTTCCATATCCTTTGTGTATAGGAGGGCGTCTGATTTTTTGGAGTTGATCTTGTATCCTGACACAATACTAAAGGTGTTTATCAGCTTTAGGAGTTCTTTGGTGGAGTTTTTGGGGTCGCTCATGTACACTATCATATCATCTGCAAATAATGAAAGTTTCAACTCTTCCTTCCCAATTCGAATCCCCTTGATCCCCTTATGTTGTCTTATTGCTATTGCTAAAACTTCAAGCACTATATTGAAGAGGTATGGAGAGAGTGGACAGCCTTGCCGTGTTTAAAAAAAAAAAAGATGCTGGAAGGCAAAAGTTGCATTAGTAGAGGAAAAAAAATTAAAGGGGAGAGGAGATCTGGGGTGAGGGAGTCTTAGAATGTCTGGGGTTAAGAATGATAAAAAATTAAATGATACCTATTCCGTTAATGATCCGCTTGTGTTTGATTTGTTTAGGTGGGTCGGGCTGGCATCCTGGAGCTTAATGAAAGTGTCTTAAAAGAAATAGATTTTAACCATATATTCCTTTACATTTCAGGGGCCACTGCTACAGTCATCGGCTGACCTGTTATGTCAAAGAACTTTGTTGAGAATCTGCTTACCACCTGAGTCCTTGACTCCGTATTTGATGATGGTACCTGCAACAACAGCTGGTTGGTTATTTGTGAATTTAAAGAAGGGAGGGCGTGTTAACACAGCAACGGATGGGAGCACTGTCTTCCTTAGACTGGAGTAGAGGAGGCTGAACCCGGTGTCCTTTGGAACTTAAGAGAACAAGGTCCCATCTGAGTTACCGTGTATGAAGGATTATCTTGAGCTGTGGAGATAAACGGTTTAAGATGTGACAGGTGAATCCAATGAGGAATTCCTTCAAGCTTGGCAGCTGTGGGAGTCAGAAGAATTACTCTGAAAGGGCCCTGCCATTTAGGAGAAAGAGGTGAGGGACGCTGGCATGGGGGTGAGAGTAATACCTTATCCCCTATGTTAACCGGCGGTGGATATGTATTAGCACATGGTTGAGGTAGTGAGTGATCTGTGAAGTCCCAAAGTAGCTAATGTAAGTGGAAAAGGAGGGGAGTGAGCAGGTGGTCAGGAAGGGGAGAGGTCCCCGATGAGAGGCCGGGGGTTAAGATCAGCCGCTCATACATGAGTTCAAAGGGTGAAATGAAAAGGGGGCCCTTTGGAAGAGCCCAAAGCCTGAGAAGAGCGAGGGGCAGAAGTCTTACCCAGTCGAGGTAAAGTCCCTGTGACTTCTTAACGAGAGCTTCCTTTAAAGAGTGGTTAGTCTGTTCTACCTTACCTGATGACTGAGGATGGTATGGTATGTGAAAATTCCAGGGGATTCCGAGTGCTTTAGACAGATTTTGATAAATCTGGGAAGTAAACTCTGGACCTTTATCTGACTGAAGAGAAGTTGGGAGTCCAAACCGGGGAATAATCTCTCAGAGAAGAACATCAGAGACTGTCTGGGCTCTCTTGTTAGAGGTGGGGAAGGCTTCAACCCACCCAGACATTGTATCCACCAGAACCAGGGGATATTTAATTCTCCTGACTGTGGGCATATGAGTAAAATCCAGTCAGCTGCCAGTCAGCTGCCAGTCAGTTCTTGTAAGGGAGCCCCTTGCCTGGTGGGTAGGGAAAGGGAAGCTACGATATTTGGTCCTGGGATCTGACTTTTAGCAGATCTGACAGGAGGCAGTGGTGGCTTTTAGGAACCTGATATCCTCATGCGTGGGTTTGATATGTGTTTTTACAAAATGAAGTAGAGCTTTCTCATTGGGATGAAAAAGTTGGTGTAGGTAGGACAGGATCTGTTGAGTGTTAGGAGGTGTCTGCGAGGTTGTGGGCTGTGCTGTAAGGACTCCCTGAGGTAACTGAGGCAGATCTGGGCTAAGTGCTGCTGTCTTATCTGCTCTGTCAGCCCGGTTATTTCCCTTGGAAACAATAGAACTGTCAGACTGATGAGACCGACAGTGAATAATTCCTATAGCTTTAGGGAAATGGGAAGCTTTTAGTAAGTCCATAATATGCTCTGAGTTGGTAATAGACCCTCCCTTCGCCGTGAGAAGCCCGTGTTCCTTACAGATGGCCGCGTGAGAAAACAGGATATGAAAAGCATATTTGGAATCTGTGTAGACATTTAAAGATTGTCCCGTGGCTAACTGAAAGGCACGGGTGAGGGCTATCAGCTCAGCCTGCTGGTTAGTAGTATGAGCAGGGAGTGGCTTTGCCTCGACTATCTCTGTGTCTGACACTATGGCATAACCTGCTCTGTGAGTCCAGTCACATAGAAAGGAGCTGCCGTCTGTGTACCAGGTGTGAGTAGCCTGGGACAGGCTGCCCTCCTATATATGTGAGGGGTGGGGCAGTAGGTCCTCTAGGACCTCAATGCAGGAATGGGATGCGGAATCATTAACATTAGGTTGAGGTAGAAGATTTGAAATATTAAGAGGTGGGCAGCACTGAAATGTGAGACTCGTATCTTCCACCAGCGCCACCTGAAGGGAAAGAACTCGAGAAGGGGGTAGGGTCTGTAGGCCTTTGTAAGTTAAGAGGTTAGACAGGTTATGATGAGAGAAAACGGTAGTCGGTGCTCCGAAGGTTAGCTATTTTGACTCACAAATAAGGAGTTCAGCAGCCGCCAAAGCATGTATGCAGGGTGCCCAGCCACGAGTGGTGAGGTCCATCTTCTTTGACAGGTAAGCTACAGGTGCGAAGGAAGGTCCCAGTTGATGGCCTAGGACTCCCAGGGCATAGCCCTCTTTTTCTGCTACGTAAAGAGAAAAAGGGCGGGTTAAATCAGGAAGATGGAGAGCTGGGGCTTGGGTAAGTGCCTGTTGGAGTCTCCAGAAAGGTTTGGTGATGGGGTGAAGGAGGGGCTCACACAGAGAGCCGAGAGCTGCTTCATATAGGGGGCGGGCGAGGAGAGAGAATGAGGGAATCCAGGAACGCAAGAAACCAGCCACTCCCAGGAATGATAGAACCTCTTCTTTGGTGGAAGGAACTGCAAGAGATTGAATTAGTCTTTTTCTGTCCAGGGTGATAGCCTTTTGTGTTGTGGTTATGGTTAACCCCAAATACGTTACCTGAGTGGTGGACAATTGAGCCTTAGAAGGCGAGACTCTGTAGCCCTTTTTGGATAAAAAAATTTAATATGGTGGCGGTGTCAGTCCTGCTAGTCTCCAAAGATGGGCTACATAGCAGAATGTCATCGACATAGAGTACCAGTTTTGATTTAAGGAGGGACAGTGAGAGCAGATTAGAGGCCAGGGCCTGGCCAAAGAGGTGTGGGCTGTCCCGGAATCCCTGAGGGAGGACGGTCCAGGTTAGTTGTGTGGAGAAATTAGTATCAGGATCTGTCCAGGTGAAGGCAAAGATGTTCTGAGATTGAGGGCTGAGAGGAATAGAGAAAAAGACATCCTTGAGGTCTAAGACTGAGAAGTGGGAGGTCCCTGAAGGAATGTTGGACAGAAGGCTGAGGATATTGGGTACAACTGGGTGTAAAGGAACGACAGAAGAATTGATGAGCCGGAGGTCCTGAACCAAATGATAACTTCCGTTAGATTTTTTGACAGCCAGTATAGGAGTGTTAAAGGGGAAGGAAGTGAGGCGAAGCAGCCCCTTCCTCAAAAGATCAGAGATTATAGGTTTTAGTCCTCTGAGGCTTTGGGAAGAAAGGGGGTACTGGGCTTGGGTGATATACCCAGTGGGTTTTTTTAACTGAATAACAACGGGGAAATGGTGTTTAGCGACAGCGGGGTTTTGGGTATCCCACACAAGAGGGTTCACTTGGGAGGCTGGAAGAGGAAAAGGCATGTTAGTATCAGAAGATCGTGGGGCCAGGAGAAGCAGCAGCTGTGTCACCAACGAATCTGAAACAAAACGGGTGGGGGGCGCGAAAGAAATGGAGGCTCCCAGCTTGGTCAGAAGATCTCTTCCCAAGAGTGGGACTGGACAGGTTGGTAGAACTAGGAATGAATGAGTGAGAAAGATACCTCTAAATATGCAATTGAGAGGTGGAGTTTGGTGAGGTAGATAAGGCTGCCCCCCTACCCCGACGATAGGGGAGCTTGAGGGGGAGGTTGGAAGTTTGAGCTAAGAAACCACTCACTGGAATGTTTTGAGTACTGCTTCAAGGGCCCTAGTAGTATGAGAATGGAAGATAGAGTTATTTGAACTTTGGGTGTTTGACTCAAGAGGATTCAGAAAAGAATATTAATATATAAGAGATCGTTCTTATAATATTTTGGTGAGGAATATGGCTGCATTTTTGTCACTGTCTGTTGACAGTGGTTTCTGTCCTACCCAGTCCTATAGCCATTCAGACCAAAAGAAATTCATAGAGGCCTACATTAATTTTAAACTGGTTGAACTGTTAGCTCAGGCTTTCTTATTAATTAATTCTTTCATCTTACATTAACCCATAATTCTTGTCTCTGTTAGCCACGTGGCTTGGTACTTTGATCAGTCAGGCATTTTCATCTTGCTGTCTCTATGTCTGGGTGATGACTTCAGACTGAACTTTTTCTCTTCCCTTGCCTATACTTCCTCCATGGCTACTGGCCAATCAGCATTTTATTAAACCAGTACAAGTGACAAATTTTTACAGAGTACAAGACCATTGTCCCACAGCACTTTCCTCTCCCTATTTTTTTTTCTTTTCAAAACAAAAACTCTGAATCTAATCTTTTTGTTTGTTTGTTTGTTTGTTTTTTTTTTGTTTTGTTTTCTTCCTGGCCATTATCTATAACAACATGTAACCAATACACTAAAGAAAGACAGACATCCATAATCCATTTTTGGGAATGTGGGCTTAGCTTTCTAGGCTACTTCCTGCTGATTGGGACCACTGATAATCTAATGGGAATCTAAAAAAAAAAAAATAGGACTATGGTCAAGTCCTAAGTGGAATATTCTGTGAGGCTTGATCATCTCAGCCAGCAGTCTTGAGGCTGTTCTAGATGTAGAACTCAGAGAAAAGTCCAACAGTGGTCCTTTGAAATGTTGAATCATCTAAGCCATCTACTCATATTGGAGATTTTTCAGGGAGTCTGACTTGATAAAACATGATTTTTTCTTAGCCCAGAATAAACCCTCAGCTTCTCATTTCCTATGGAAACAAAAGCAAAGCCTATTCTCTAAAGTAACATATCATTTGACTTAAATTTTGAAGTCAAGGCATTTTTAAAATATGTAAGTTGGATTAATACAACAGAGCATTTATAATCAAATGT
Organism: Microtus oregoni; assembly: GCF_018167655.1. NCBI lineage: Eukaryota > Metazoa > Chordata > Mammalia > Rodentia > Cricetidae > Microtus > Microtus oregoni. Next base: position 26,392,101 of record NW_024543060.1, read on the forward strand.
CATTCAGCAGTTGTTGCTCCTTCCTCAGCCATCAAACAATTCAAAGATAACACAATAGCATACAGTATCCAGATTCTCTGTGTATATTCCATCTTTACACAACTTTATTTTAAACCCTATTTCTTGTCTTTTTAATTTTTTTTTTGAGATAGGGTTTCTCTGTATATATTTGACTCTCCTGTAACTTACTCTATAAACAGTCAGACCTATTATATGATGTAGAGATCATTCTTGTAATATTTTGGTGCAGAATATCTCTACATTTTTGCCCTTGTTCAAAGAGTAGGCCTGAGGATAAAATGAAGAGATTTGGAAATCTCAAAACAGCCTAGTAAATGACTCTATTGAGTGGTTTCTAGTGTTAGCTCTAATAAAAATACATAATGAAAAGGAGCAAACCCAGCAAAGAAAAAGCAGAAAATGTTAAATTTGAGAAGAATAGAAGCACAAAGAAGTGAAATGGAGGAAAGTTCTGTATTCAAGGAAATAATCAGATGAAGAATTGGAATAAAGGGATTGGTGACCTCAGGGCAAGATTGCGCCCAGCTGTTTCCAATTTGTGAAAAGCAATTAAAGAAAATTTTAAATCCAGGTGTTATGGTGCATACCTTTAATTCCAACAAACTGGAGACAGAGCCAAGCTATCTCTAAATTTAAGTCTATCCTGGTTTACAGATTTTGTTCCAGGACAGTCAAGCTTAGGCAGTGAGGAAAACAATGGAAAACAGAAAGCTGGTGAAAATACATTTGAACAAGGAGGCTTGTAACTTCAAAAATCACTATAATTTGACTACATATATAAATACATGTTTTCTCCATTTCCCTTGAGAAATCCTCACCTACACTTGGTTGCTTCCCATTCATTCTTTTTCTGAGAAAGTCTTTTTCAAATAGCTTTATATTTCATTATATATTAAAATGACTACTAATAAATTGCAAGTCTGATTTTTATGGAAACACTCTTTAGTTACTTTCTGTAAAAAAAAACAACAACAACAACAACAACAAAAAAACACTAGAATAGGTTCTTTACCTTAGTGGTCCATAAAAGAGTTCATAATGCTATAAACAACAGCACAAATATATGTATCTAAGCCATAGCTCACTGACACTGTCAGAGACAGTATAACATGAGACTTGCTTTCTTGCTAGCCAATTACACTGTTTTCATTCTGACCACAACATGACCTCTACCTTTATGAAAAGGAGAGTAGCTTGACAAAGTATCCATGGCAAATAATTCTGTAGGATAATACAGAGATATCTATGTGTATTTTAACAGCAATAAAAAAAAGAGACTTCATAAAATAATCACCTGGGATTATAGCCATCGTTCTCTCTTTCCCTTATCAAGAGGCAATGATTTTAGGAGATACTAAAGTATTTATGTAGGAATTATAATGTTTCTTAAAGGGAGATCTCATGTTGCAACTTCTATGAGATCATCACCCATGGTGTGCTATGTTTTTTCAGCAATATACTGAATTTTGGATTCATCTATGGTACCCTAAATAACCACCTCAACACCAATTGTCTATAACAAAATCAAATGAGTTCACTAGAGCACTAAGGTTTTCTTTTTTCTTACTATTTTTTTTTAAATTATAGTTCTGTTTTTTCACTGGTAATCAACGTGGGGTAAATAAGCGCTTGTTCTCATGTACTAAGAAAAATGTAAGACAATAACTGTTAAATCTAGAATGAAATATTCTTTTTTCCCCATTTTTTTATTGAGAAAAGGAGAAAAAAAAACAAGTTTCCACCTCCTCCCAACCTCCCATTTCCCTCCCCCTTCTCCCACCCTTCTCCTCTCCTCCCACCCTTCTCCCCCTCCCCCCACTCCTCTCCCTTTCCCTCTCCAGTCCAAAGAGCAGTCAGGGTTCCCTGCCCTGTGGTAAGTCCTAGGTCCTCCCAGTTTATGTTCACCTTCCTAGAATGAAATATTCTTAACGATAATGCAATGACCTCTACTGACTGATACAGTATCATTTAAAACTCAATTAAGTCCAGTAACAAACAAACCCAGGCTACTTTCCACCATCTTGTTTACTTTTAGCTCCTATGGCCTTTATTTATCTCATTATGACACCCATCTTTAACTTTATAGTTGGTATGGTATTCTTGTGCCTTGTGATGACAAATAGAGATTCTCTTTATAAAAATGAATTGTAACTAATTAATAAACTGGATTTCTATGCAAAGTCTCCTTTGCTTCGTAAGTGCATATCTTCAAAGTAAACACATTTAAAAAGAGTTTGACTCAATCAGGATGCTAGACAGTTTTATTAAGAGATATACCATAAGAACTTTCTAAGAAGAGAGGTCTGCACCAAATGCAGATCTTACGTGAAATTGTTACGTTTGGATCAAGAATTTTATTGGAATATTAATTTGATTTTCCTCCTTATTGTAACTTTATTCTTAAGCTCCTACAAAGCTACAGGGCTCCACAATATTAAGATCATCTTTCAGTTATAACTAGTGATTTAATATATTGCTCTGAACTTTTCATTCTGCACCAGATGAGTAATGTGAGCTGCCCAAGGCAATGATTCAAGTTCCTTTCTCTAGATCTCTAATTCATTCCTTTTGAAAATATAGTGAACTAAAAACTAAACATCTTTTTTAAAAAATTCATTTCACACACACACACACACTCCCCCCCCCCCACATGCACTCACAAATTAAAATTAATCATGCCTGTCTATGGTTGTCAACAAGTTCAAGCAGGGTTTTGTGGCATGGATTTAGAATGGTGGCTCCTCCAGAGACTAAATCAGGGAACCCATAAAGTCAAATCTTGCCAGAATTACAGCATAAGTTCAAACACAATATGATTACTTGAAACAATTCTTGAGGATGCAATACAATGATAAAACAATTGCCTATTCAGCACAGTATCCTTTATTAACTCAAAGTACTGGAAAGAAAACCCATTTGTTTCCCAGAAAGTATTTCTATCTTAGAATGCAAGCTTAACATGAGCAGATCGGATTTTCACAATAGAATTGAGAAAGTAAGGAATAAAAGGACAAAGATAGGTAATTAATAGCTAAATAGATAGATACATAGATAAGTAGGTAGATAGATAGATAGATGATAGATAGCCAGAAAAATAGATAATAGATAATAATCAGAGAGCTAGGTTGGTAGATTGATAAAATATGATATCAGATGAGTACATTAGTTCTTAATTTAACTGACTTATTTTATTTACATGTGCAAGTATATGAAATTTAAAAGCTTGCATTAAGATTTCCTGAAATAGCCACACTGTGGTAGAACAAGCCCTTAATCCCAGCACTCTGAAGGCAGAGGTAGGCAGATCTCTATGAGTTCAAGGCCATCCTTGTCTACAAGAGCCAGTTTTAGGACAGCCAGGTCTGTTGCACAAAGAAACCTAGTCTCCAAAAACAAAGAACAACAACAACAAAAAAAAAGAAAATAACAACAAAAACATGATTTCCTGAAACAATATGAGCTTTTAATCTACTATTTGTATTTACATAATAGTCATCTTATATTTCTGAATAAAAGATAATGATATTTCATTTACAATGTGCAATAAACCTCTCTTCAGTAAATATTCTTATCAATATGAAGACTTAAAATTTACGTGTTTCTGTAGTTGTAGCTAACCTGTTTTTATCCCCCCTTTGTTTTTTTTGTTTTTTTTTTTTTTGAGACAGGGTTTCTCTGTGTAGCTGTGAGCTTGTTCTGGAACTCGCTATATAGACCAGGTTGGCCTCAAACTCAAAGAAATCCACCTGCCTCTCTGTATCCCAAGTGCAAGGATTAAGGCCTGTTCCACTACTGTCCAGCTATTGCTAGTTGTGTTATGTCATACTTTGCAAACTGTGGAGGTCTAATCGTCATGAATCTCTTTACTTCCTGGCACACCTATGAACATATTATAAAATACAATCAGTTTATATTACATGCATTTTAACAGGTTTACTTAATTAACTTTTAAAACATCACCTTTGTAATGTGTACAACTCATTGGTTTTTATTAGGCAAAGAGAGGTAAATGATCATCATTATCATCTGATTTAAAAACATGTATTATTTTTCCAAAAGTCCCATATAAACTAGCATTAATTTCCCTCTCTTCTTTTTCAAATCAACTCCCAGGATCCTTGCTATACTTTTTTTTCTGCAACTCTTGAAACTTCATGCTTAAAGAATCATACTTGTCTGTGAAGTCTAAAACAACGGTGAATATTATTATTTTTTTTTTAGTTTTTTAAATATTTAAAAATAACATGTCAAGTATTCATTTCTTTGTTTGGAGGATAACTATGAAATTATTTGGCAATTATTTTATGCAGCAATACACTTTTACAAGAAGAATTCCAGATCAAAAAAAAATTTCACTTTAAAGAGAATATATAAAGAGTGAGTTTTAGATTTACTAAAGCCTCATCATAACAACTAACAGCACTGCGTTAAGAATTTAATAAAAATTTAAACACAACTGATTTCCTAAACTTGAAAATTAATGGTAATTAATAGTGGGAGAATGTATTTGGCAATTACGAATTAATATATTTTGTATCATCAAAAATTATTGTGTAATTGTTAATTAACATAATTGATATTTAATAGTAAAATATCATTTTACACTTAATTAACTGATATTTTGAAATTAACAGGATTACTTTAAATCTTTTCATAAGAATAGCATTTAGATTTGAACCTGACAATCAATATATGATTTAAAACATAAGAATTATTTGTTTTATATTTAATTTATTTAAATTGATTTTTGTATTAAGTCAATAGTGAAGTGATATAACAGATAACTTATAATGTCAAATTTAATGCTGCTTGGTTTATAGCAACTATCATTAGACTTGAACATTTGATAAGCAAAAAGGAAAAGTTAATACAGATTTCCTGTAGTAAATCAAGAAAAAAAATCTTGATTTAATGATTTATATAAGCAATATGAAAAACAATTATTTAACTTTGCCCTAGTTTAAAAGAGTTTGATTTTTTGAACAAAGAAATTAGTAGGTTTTTGCTTGCCTGAACTGGTCAAAGTAAGATGAATTTTAATATAGTAAGTTAATTAGGCACATAATGATGAATATTTTACAAATATTTCTAATTCAAACAAATAGAAAAATAGCCTAGATCCAGAAAGAATGAATATCATCCATCATATGCATACTTTAAATTAAGGTTATTGGAAAATACAAATGGCAACAAATCTAATAGAACATGTTAGATGAATTGTATTGCTGACATTATTTTACCAAATTACATTTCCCTTTGACCCTCATTTGTAACTTTCTGTAGGGTTAATCTCAGGACATTACTCATTTTTGAAAGTGTTAATGTACCATAAAGGATTTGTATTATCATTAGCCATACTGGCTAAGCCAGGTGTTACATGATCTCTACATCTGCCCTAAGTTCATTTAGAAGCTTATAAATCTTTATCACCAAATTATGAGTTTCTGTGATGAACTATGTCCTTAAACTTTACTGAAATGCATAGTATATAGAAAACCAAGTTGCTTTTTAACATTATAAATATTTCATATTTAAATAATATGAAACCAACATGCTAGTATTAATTCTACTTTATTTATCATATTTATTTTTGCTATTAAGCAATTTGATTACTTTATACATATTTGAAATCATAAGATTGTATTGGGTATTATGACTTTTTGCTTATTATTCAGCTTTTGAAAGATAGCCTTTCAGACTTCTTCAACACACCTCCTTGTGTACAAAGTATTGGACTGACTGGATTATTAAACAATAGTAACATTTCTGTTGTTTGTGATCATTTCTGTGTTTTAGACAATACATAATAGTGAAGACTAGATTATTAAATCATATGCTAAACACATTCCTTATAAAACTGAGGTAAAATATATAAAAATGTTTTATTATTATTAACTTATTTTAGTAATATCTAAGATGCAATTTATAGGCTCACACAATCTTGCATGCTATTCTAAAGCTGAGCTATATTCTAAAGCTTAATTTCATTATATTCATGACAATATGCTAATGTACATCTTTAATATTAGATGATTAGAACTTGTTTTAAGATATAAAGCATAAGAAAATGTCAAATAGATTATAACTCAACAGGTAGACAATAATTTGGAGAATTAGGAGACTAGAGAAATAGCTCGTGTTTGAGAGCTGGTATAGATAGACAGGTCCTTGTCTGATACACATCACAGTTTGAGATGTTTTATCTATTAATAATTCCACATATATAAATAGGGTAAATTCTATTTGATAATGAGACATTGATATCAAATTTAGAATATATGTTTTCTAACTTCTCAATGATGTTTTAAAATCTGAGATATGAATTATTATGTCAGTTTTTATTTTAGCATAATATATTTTGTGCTTGACAAGTTTAAGACACATCTTTTTGTATCAGTATATTGAATTAATATATCAAAATCTCATGAAAAGTAATGTCTCTTAAGCAATTTCTGTGTCTCCCTCTTGCTTTCACTTTCTCTTTGCCCCTTTCTTTTTCTGTCTTTATTGGGACTATCCCAGTGTCCCAGTGTTTCTTGTCAAACACAGTTTATAGAAAATTACATCATATCATTCATCGTAATATTCAGAGTTAGTTAATATTGCATTGTTGTTCTATAGTAAATTTAATTACAAAAAAGTTTTATGTACACTAAATTTAAAGCTTATGCATTTGAAAATATTAGCTCAGAATGGATATGGGATTTCCCTCTGTATGCTGTGACTTCCATTAATGAATAAAGAACTGCTTTGAGCCTATAGCAGAGTAGGGCAGGGTGGAGGAGAGCTAGGCAAAGAGGACTGGACTGAATTCTGGCAGAAAGAAGGTTGGAATGAGACAGAAGCCATGGAGCCACCGAAGATATATGCTGGGAACTCTACCTGGTAAGTCATAGCCATGTGGTGATATACAGGCTAATAGAAATGGATTAAATCAATGTAAGAGTTAGCCCAAAAGAAACTAGAGCTAATGGGCCAAGCAGTGATTAAATAATACAATTTCTGTGTGATTATTTTAATTTTGGGCGGCCAGGACAAACAAGTGTCTCTCTCCTTCTATACAATATATAAACACACTTAGACGTTCTATACTCTAAACATGGTTATTACTAGTATATTGGAAGATTAATAATCCATCTATATTTAGTTTTCTTGAAATATGGCATATATTATAGTAATCATTAATATTTAAATTGATTTAATTTTTAGATTATTCAGCACTTATATTCTAGCACCTAGAAAATCATGTTTTCTTTTAAATTATACTTTAAAAAAATTTCTTTTGAAATTTTCTTTTCTAAACTGTTAATAGAAATAGACACAATACCATCTGTCTACTAAGTAAATTACAATCTTAGTTTATAATTATGATCTGCCATGTTTATCCATCCAAAGTTTGGTTGCAAAAATTAAATAATAGACAAAGATTCAACCTGAAAATATGATAAAGCAGGAAACAACCCCACAGTAGTTTAGACTTATTATTAAAAGCATTATTTATTTGAGGGGAAAAAACCTACAGAACACCATCTACATGACCAGAAAAAAAGTCTAGTCACCTGAACTGGAGTCTGAAGCAAGAGAATGAGAGGAGGGCTGACTCTGCTTTTTAAAGAGAAAGACTCCACGCCCCAGTGGGCTGGTATCTCAAAGGCTATTGGCTGAAGGAGTGGAAGGAGCTCCTGTAGCAACATGTCACATTAATAATCTAATACTGTAATATATATTTTAAGATGGTTTTGTTATTTCTTTGTCGTGTTAGTTTTTGGGTTTTCAATATACCATAAAAATTATGGGCTAAAAGTTCCTACCACAAATGAACTCTCTGTGAAAAGATGATGAGAAGTAGAAGGTAAATATCTTCCTTCTCCATTATTGCAAGAAGACACCATAACCAAGACAAATTACAGAAAAAGTTTTAGTGATTATAAATTCAAAAGCAGTCCCTTTCCTAACATAAACCTTCACACTAGTGTGACAGGGTAACTGTGTAAATCTCCATGTATTAGACACAAGAAAGTCCTCCAGGGTAAAATCAGATCATAAGGGTTCCGTGGTGAGAAAGAACTCATGTAAGGTTTATTAAAGGGATTGTTCAACTTCTGCTTGTAGAGAGCTACCATTACTTTCTAACAAAATAATATATAAAGAACAATGAAGAGAAATAGTTATTCAGTCTATAAATTAGCTCAAAGTTTTGTAAATATATCAAGTGTCAGTATCTTTTACTGTCTTTGTAATGACCAAATCTGTACTGGCCATGGCAGTGGTATACAAGACAGCACACAATAAAGCATAGATTGCTCAGAAATTACATTTTGGGAAATAACCACAAAACTGAGAAAGCAAAAAGATAATAGCATGGGATTGCCCCCAGTGATATAACTCCTCCAATAAAGTCACACCTACTAATTCTTCCCAGTTTCAACAACTGATGACCAAGTTTCCAATATGTGAATCTATGTGGTCATTCGAATCAAATGACGACAGGGAAGAGATGAAGTTTGTACCTTTCTTTATTTTCTTTCTTGTCATTATTAAGCAAGCAGCTTTCATCTCCACAATGATAGTTTTCTTCTGGACTGGCTCGGATTTCAAGAAATCAAATCATAGTGGACTAAAACCTAAGACACTAGAATAACTATTATCTTTCATTTTAGTTTATTTCTATTAAATATTTGCCATGCTCAAAGAAGGAATGGATAAAGAAAGTATGACACGTCTACACATTAGAGTGCTACTCAGTGGTAAAAAAAAAAAAAAAAAAAAAAAAAAAACAGTGACATCTTGAATTTTGCATGCAAATGGATGGAAGTAGAAAACTATTCTGAGTGAGACAACCCTGACCCAAAAATATGAATAAAGTAGGTACTCACACATTATTGAATTCTAGCCACAAACCAAGGACATTGAGCCTATGGTTCATGATCCTAGAGAAGCTAAGCAATAAGGTGAAAAACATATATAGATCCTCCTGGAAATTGGAAGTAGACAAGATCGCCAAGCAAAAGTTGGGAGCATGGGGTAGGGAGGATAGAAAGAAGGAGAGAGGGGGAGAGAGAGGGGAGAACGGGAGGGTTGGGGAAAGATTGGGGGAGTGGGATGGTTGTGATGGAGAAAGGATGGATATGGGAGCAGGGAAGGAGATATCTTAATTGAGGGAGCCATTTTGGAGTTCGCAAGAGGCTTAGCTCTGGAAGGGTTCCCAGGAATCCACGGGGATGACCCTAGCTTGGACCCTGGGCAGTGGAGTAGAGGGTGCCTGAACTGGCCTTGTCCTGTAGTAAGACTATTGATTATCTTGAATATAACAATAGAACCTTCATCTGGCGAGGGATGGAGATAGAGACAGGGACCCACATCGGAGCACTGGACTGAGCTCACAAGGTTCAGTTGAAGAGCAGAAGGAGGGAGAATATGAGCAAAGAATTCAGGACCACAAGGGGTTGGTTCACCCACTGGGACAGTGTTCCTGAGCTAATGGGAGCTCATCAACTCCAGCTGGACTGGGATTGAACAAGCTTGGGATCAAACCTGACCCTCTGAATGTGGTTGACCATTGGGACAGACTGAGCGGCCGATGATAATGGCACTGGGATTTGTCTTTACTGCATATACTAGCTTTTGGGGATCCTATTCTCTTTGGTTGCATACCTTCCTAAGCCTTGGACTTCCCAGAGGTCAGGGTGCCTTTTATCTCTTAGGATTGGAGGGGGTGGGGGAGAGGGTGTGTGGGGAAATGGGAGGGAAGTGGAAGGAGGGGAGTAAGTGGAAATTTTGATTGGTATTATTTATAATGAAATAAAAACTTTTCAATGTCATGGGTTATTATATTTTAAGGTTTATAGTTTCCACTCACTTCTATTTTTAACACCTAGCAAATTTGGAAGAGTGAGTAAGAATTTTTTTGAACATTAGTGGTAGTTCTGACACTCCATTATAGTTATTTCTCTCTTAATTTCTTTTTTCTTTATACCTTAAACGTAGGAGAGAGATGAATTAGTAGGAGAGAGGAAAATGCTTCGTTCAGTAATAGGATAAACCTAGTAGGGAAATGATTTAATTCAGGTTCTTATAGAAATAAATGAAACATATGCGATTAGACTGCATAGATAGCATATTTTGCTACGATGGAAAGATTCAGAATAACACTAGTTTCCAAGACTAGTTCATTCATAACCCTATTTCCTCTCTTTTCAAGAGAAAACATTAGGCTTAGCACAAGATTCATGAATAAAGACTTTCTACAACCTAACAAATTACTTCCTCTTTTCACAAGCTTCACAAAATCATTTCTCAAAATTACTCTAATATGTAAAGGAGACAATTCCAAAACTACAATGTAATATTAATCTTCAGAAATGTAGATGATCAGAAACTTCAATTGTTTTGCTGAGTTTTAATATGAATTGGAATTCAGAATAATTTTCTCAAATGATAGAAAGTTGTACAATGTGCATTATAGAAATCTGGCTAATTCATCACTATTATTAAAATTCACAATTATGAGTCATTACATGGATAATTTGAAGAAAATCAATTTAAAAAGTTATTTTCATTAGCACCAAATTGTTAAAATATCTGACATATAATTCTGCAATACACGGTATTCCTTTTTGAAGCTGAGTCTTTGTTCAAACAAGAAATCTGCACAATGTTGTTGATTCATTTAAATTAATTTTTAATAGAATATAGATTCTTTTCTCACTCAACACACTTCAACAATAGTTTCCTGTCCCTTCATTCCTTTGGAAGCCCCATCATGTTTTCTCTCCAGCAAATCTCCTTCCCTTCCCTTTTCCTTCAAAAAAAAAAAGCTTCTAGGATACAACAACAAAATATAACAAAAAGATGCAATTAAACAAGGAAAAACCACCCATGATGAAGCCAGACATGATCACACAATAGGAGGAAAAGGACCCTATGACCAAACAAAAGAATGACAGACACACCTTCTCCTTCTTCTAGGAGTTACAGAAATGCATCAAGCTAAGAGCCAAAACATGCAAATGACCTAGTACAGACCTATGCAGGCCCAATGATTGCTCCTGCAATCTATGTTAGCCCTACTTAGAAGGGTCATGTTCTGGTGTCTTGAATTCCCTTTGACCACTGCAATCTTTTCTCCATTTCTTCAAGGGTCCCTCAAACTCTAAGAAAGGGACCTAATGGAGAGCTCCAATTTATTTATTTATACAATATTGGGTAACGGTTGATGCAATTCTAGGGAACTCACAGTTGTAATATCATTTAAAAGAAAGAGGAGAGTAATTATAAAATCCTAAAAACAGTAGACAGAAGGCTGCCTTGGGAAGAGTGATGCCTTTCAATTATGTTTTCCAGCCAGAATAGGATAATCTCAAAAAGAAGTGACTGTACTTGTTATTCTCTTAATATTATTCTGGAAACAAATTTGTTGTGAATTTATTAAAGTATTTTTAATAAATCATAATATCACTGATAGCATATTGGAGAAATTTTAGAAAAAGCAGTGGAAGGAGTAGATCTAAGGGAGTCAATGAAAGATATCCAAAGTATAGGTTTGATATAGAGCAAAAGTTTACAAGACTAATATTCAGACAAAAGAGGCAGGATAATAATAAAATGTGTTGCATATTTAGGCACAGTCTCAAAATAATAAACATCACCTTTAGATAGATCAGTGGATAGAGATACTTTTGTACTGACATGTTGACCTGAAATTGAACTTTGGATTCACAGCATTATGGGAAAGAGAGGACACCTATGAGCTGCTCAACAGAGGGCCACAATGATTGCCTCCTCCCTCACTAAAATTTTGTAACTCTCAGGAGTAATGAGACAGAGATGACTCCTATTAGCTGTTCAACACATGCTCAGAACTACCGCTTCTTCTCTGACTATAATTTTGTAATTCTCACCAGCAATGTGACAGAAGCGACTCCTGTGAGGTGTTCTACAGAGACTTTGAACTGTTGCTTCTCCTCTGATTTCAGCTTTGCAAATCTCTTCCTCCCCATCCCTTCTTCCTCATACCCAGATGCTGGCTACTACTGCCATAATTCCCTAAAATGTATTCCGTGCTCTATGGTTTTATGTAGTGATAGCATGCACTTTTATCCATTCTATGCCAGGGTTTCTTTGCATTTTTTGTGTCTTACTTCATGTAGGCATATACTGTTGATGAGGTATTATTTACTGCTAATGCTCAGGAGTTTTATATGTGGATACTGTTTTTTAAAGCAGATTAACTGTTAATGAAAACTACCTTTAGACTTTTGACTTTATATAAAATATATAAAAGTGGACTATACTATAAAATTGAGAGAAATTAGCAAAAATTTTGTATATCATGATTAATGTACTTGATTTCCTTTATCATAATCTATATGAAACAAAAATCATATTTTGTGTTTCCTAAGTCCATTCATCCAAAATAAGCAATAAATAAGGTTCTAGACATTTAAATAATTTCCTTTAGTAATGTTCTTGCCTGTATCTCTCAGAAGGAATTTAAACTGCTGTAACTCTGTATGATATTAGAAACAGAACCTAGAAATGTACAACTATTAGGCATTATTTCTTTTTTTTAACTCTTAGGTTTTTGAGACAGGGTTTTTCTGTGTAACAGTTGTTGGTCTCCTGGAACTACCTCTTCTAGACCGTGGTGGCCTCCAACTCACAGAGATCCACCTGCCTCTGCCTCCCAAATGCTGGAATTAAAGGTGTGTGCCACCACATACCAGCACTGTTATGCTTTCTAATTGTAAGCAGCAGTTTAGCTAATCACACTGTCAGAAGTCACAGGATATGACAAAGAACATAATACATATTCACAAACATTCCATGAAAAATTCTGGTCATTGAATTGATTTGTATTCAAGGAACAAGAGATTCTGGCTTTTAGATGAACACATTTGATTGCATTCCTACAAACCTTACTCATGCCTAACAGAAATATACACATCTCCGCCATAAAGGGCTTTTGCTCAACATTTTAGGTGGTACCCTTAAATTAATTAGTGAGATTAACTGGAAGGTTTGGGTCAAGATGGTCATTCAAAAAGAGATTAATATGAACTAAGAACAAAATCAATGTTCACAAGATTAGAACATTCACGGTTGGTATGTGCATATTTAGAAAGAAACTCCTCTCTGTTTATTGTCCTAGGTTGAGTGAGTTACTGTAACTAGATACCTTTAAAAATAATTTATGAATTACATTATAACATTTTCTCTTTTAATAACATGCAAAATTAAACATAATAGGAAAATCAAGACTTGTTTATTTTTAAGCCATAAATGGCATTTTACTGTTAATATTATACTAACTTTTAATAATGAATTTGATTTCCTCAAATTGATGAGGAAATTGCTGATTATGTGAGGTTTCCTTATTTAGTAAAATGAATATTAATATAGTAAAATGATGAATTGCTAATATGGGACATTGAGCATGCAATCAACTATAAAATATCCTTCCTATAAAAGACAAGAATTTATAGCAATAATTTTGAGCTCTATTCCATTTCTAATACCATCTACTGCAAAGATATGGGAAATGAAATAGCACTTCACGATGGGCAATGATTATTTCTTAAAAACATGCTCATTTCATTGTTTTGGGAAAATAATTGAACTACGTTATCATTATCAGCATTTTACTTCAAAATGTATTTTAGCAAGAGATCAAAGTTACAGCAGTTTATATTCATGAAAAAATGCTGTTGAAAATATATAATTTAATTAATTAAGCTTTAGAGAATCAATTCTGTTTTCAAACTCCAATACTCAGGAATTATGTTACTTTCGGCTGTATTCTAAAAAAAATGTATTGATGTTTTGCAGTATCTGATACTTTACAGCAAGCCTGTGCGCAATAAAATTCTGTTTGTAATAGAAGTATAACCATAATAAGCAAATTCTTCTTAAGATGGAAGCTAAACAACTGTTTATGTTAGGGCTAACTAGTTACAGATGGTTTGGAAAACTATTAACAAGTCTTAGAATGGCAAATCTTTAAAAACTGGGGCAGGAAAGCAAAATGGAAACAACAAAGCTGATGTTGTAATTACACATTGAGATAACAAGCAAGAGCTCACATTTGCCAAATTTCTGAGCCCAACCTGGGATGGTTTCTTGACTGCCTGTTTTTTTAGGAAAACAGATCATCCTAGAGTTGACCATCCCACAGTGGGCTTCTGGAGACATGTGAATTCTGGAAAGAAAGGTAGAGAGAACAGAGATAGAAAAGGCTTGAGTTCTTCTACAGGCTGACAACCAGTTCTGCCAGCACCATTTGTTGAAGAGGCTATCTTTCTTCCATTGGATACTTTTAGCTCCTTTATCATAAATCAGGTGTTCAAAGGTTTGTGGGATAAAATCTGGGTCTTCTACTCTATTCCATTGATGGACTTCTCTGTTTTTATGCCAATACCAAGCTGTTTTCAATACTGAAGCTCTATAATAGAGTTTGAAGTTCCTTTATTGTATAAGATTGTTTTGGCTATCCTGGGTTTTTTGTTTTTCCATATAAAGTTGATTAATGTCCTCTCAAGATCTGTGAAGAATTTTGATGGGATTTTAATGGGGATTGCATTGAATCTATAAATTGCCCTTGGTAGAATTGCCATTTTTACTATGTTGATCCTCACAATCCAAGAGCAAGGGAGATCCTTACATTTTCTGGTATCCTCCTCAATTTCTTTCTTAAAGGACTTAAAGTTCTTGTCAAATAGATCCTTCACATCCTTGATTAGAGTTACCCCAAGATATTTTATGCTGTTTGTGGCTCTCATGAAAGTTGATGCTTCTCTGATTTCCCTCTCTGCTTCCTTATCCTTTGTGTATAGGAAGGCAATTGATTTTTTGGAATTGATCTTGTATCCTGCCACGCTACTAAAAGTGTTTATCAGCTATAGGAGTTCTTTGCTGGAGTTTTTGGGGTCACTCATGTACACTATCATATCATCTGCAAATAATGAGAGTTTAACTTCTTCCTTTCCAATTCGAATCCCTTAGATCCCCTTATGTTGTCTTATTGCTATTGCTAAAACTTCAAGCACTATATTGAAGAGGTATGGAGAGAGTGGACAGCCTTGTCGTGTTCCTGATTTTAGTGGGATGGCTTTGAGTTTCTCTCCATTTAATTTGATGTTAGCTGTCGGCTTGCTATAAATGGCTTTTATTATAGTTAGGTATGACCCTTGTATCCCTAATCTCTCTAAGACCTTTATCATAAAGGGATGTTGAATTTTGTCAAATGCTCTTTCAGCATCTAATGAAATGATCATATTTTTTTTTCTTTCAGTTTATTTATATGATGGATTGCATTGATAGATTTTTGTATGTTGAACCAGCCCTGCATCCCTGGGATGAAGACTACTTGATCATAGTGGATAATTTTTCTAATGTGTTCTTAGGTTTGGTTTGCCAGTATTTTATTGAGGATTTTCACATAGATGTTCATGAGTGAGATTGGCCTGTAATTCTCTTTCTTGGTTGAGTCTTTGTGTGGTTTTGGTATCAGGGTAACTGTAGCTTCATAAAAGGAATTTGGCAATGACTTTTCTGTTTCTATATTGTGAAATACATTAAGGAGTATAGGTATTAGGTCTTCTTGGAAGTTCTGGTAGAATTCTGCATTGAAACCATCTGGACCTGGGCTTTTTTTGGTAGGGAGGTTTTTTATAACAACTTCTAATTCTTCGAGACTAACAGGTCTATTTAGATTCTTCACCTGGTCCTGGTCTAACTTTGGAATATGGTACTTATCTAAAAAGGTGTCCATTTCTTTAACATTTTCCAATTTTGTGGCATATAGGCTTTTGTAGTAAGATCTAATGCCTGGATATGGGAAGTAGACAAGATTGCAGGGCAAAACCTGCGAACTTGGGGATGAGGTGGCATTGGGCTAAGGGGAAATGGGGTGAAAAACGTGAGAAGGGGAGAATGGGGGGAGCTTTGGGGAATGGGATGGTTGGGATAAAGAAAGGGTAGACACGGGAGCAGAGAAATATATAGCCTAATTAAGGGAGCCATCTTAGGGTTGGCAAGAGACTTGACTCAAGATGGGCTCGCCGGTGTTCAGGGAGATGTCCCCAGCTAGTACCTTGAGCAACTGAGGAGAGAGAACCTGAAATGACCCTATCCTATAGTCATACTAATGAATATCTTACATATCACCTTAGAACCTTCATCTATCGATGGATAGATATAGGGACAGAGACCCAAATTGGAGCACCGGACTGAGCTCTTAAGATCCAAATGAGGAGCAGAAGGAGGGAGAACATGAGCAAGGAAGTCAGGACCACGAGGGGTGCACCCACCCACTGTGACAGTGGAACTGATCTATTGGGCGCTCACCGAAGACTGAATATGCATGTGATGAAACCGGACTTTTTTTTTTTTTTTTTTTTTCGAGACAGGGAAACCAGACTTTTTGAACATGGTGGACAATGAAGGCTGATGAGAAGCCACGGACAAAGGCACTAGGTTTCGATCCTAGTTCAAGAACTGGCTTTGTGGGAGCCTAGCCTGTTTGGATGCTCACCTTCCTGGTCCTGGATAGAAGTGGGAGGACCTTGGACTTCCTGCAGGACAGGGAATATGGACTGCTCTTCATTCTCGAGAGGGAGGGGGAATGGAGTGGGGGGAGGGGGGAGGAAGAGGGGAGTGGGGGGAGGGGGAGATGTGTGCGAGGATGGGGTGGAAAATGGGAAATTTTTTTTTGCAACAACTAAAAAATAAAATAAACAAAAAAAAATGTTTAGCCCTAAAAATGAAAAAAAAAGAAAAAGAAAAGAAAAGGCTTGAGTATTGTGTTAGATTAGAAATTAGTGTTTCCATGTTTATATCTTATCTGGTGAGAGAAGCAATTTCTAAAGAAAGTGTCAGATAAAGATCCTAGGTGGAGAAGTCTTGCCAATGAAAATATTTATGGTAAAATGTCAAGGAAACATGTGAAAATGCCTGGCTGTGGGTGTCTCATTCTCTAAATTCAACTCCCACATCTTGTTCATTATTTAGATGTGTCAAGTACAGGTGCAGGTGACAATTTGCTGCATGAAATTTTTCAGAGAAGACTTGTATTATTGTCTATGGTCAAGCCTGAAAATGCCATTTATTTTCTTATTCTGTTTAAGTCAGAATACAGAAACAGTGACTCATCCTGCTCCCTTCAAATATTATTTGTTTTACCCAAACATTTGCAGCTACATCCAGCAGTATATTTTCAGAAGACGACATGTAGTGCTCTTTAAAGTAAAGGAGAAAGAACTCATCATACGAATATACCTCTTTGCTCATAAGTAATATGTTCAAAATGCCTAATTCCACTCTTAATTTCTCTGATGACCATCACCAATTGTTAACATCTATCTTTACTTGAATCTAACTCTAATTTTCATAGAGCTCACACAGTAATATTTGTTTGTTTTTTCTAAGTTACATCCTGCTTTCTATTAAGTTTATTGTATAGAAATGTTTCAATTTGTCTCTTAAAATTGTAATAAAATCAATTTCCCTCATTTTAGTTGACTTATCTCAAAATTTTCTCTTCCACTTTGCTTGCCTTTTACGTTTAAAAAAAAATCTCTATTTGATATATATCATCCTGTACTCACAGAAAACAGTAACTGATATTAACACTAAACCAATCTTAACAAGCATATCGAGGTCTTGATGAATTTTTTCAACCAAGTTGTCTCATGTTTTCTATAACAGTTGATTTTGCTAATTTTTCTGACAAATTCCATTTTAACACCATTCTGTCTTCTTCCATGAACTCTGAACACATTTTCTTTTAAGATGAATCCCATTATTTGTTTTATGTGTTTTATTTTTCACTTTGTTTTTTCTATGTTTTTTTTTCAAAAAAATAAGCTAGCCAAAGTTTTAATTTACAAACTGATAGCTCCATTTCCAATATGAAATTGAATCTCTCACATACTAACCTCAAACCATTCCTCTATTGCATGTCTCGCTATATGATATCACGGCTACATACAGCGACTTATACACTTTTTTCTCTCTCTCTCTGAGCTGTTTTTTATAAATAAATATCTTTTGGTGGTATAATCTATAGGGAAAACATTACTTCCCACAATTATGGATGTTAGACTTTCTATGGCCAAAAAACTAGTGGTCAATGTGGATCAATAGATTGACTAAAATACTTTGGCTTCGTGTCCCTTCATGGCTGTTTCCTGAATGTCCATTAATTGAGCATGTTAAATGTCTAATTGGTACCAATTTGTTGCTAGAATTTCAATTTTCCTGCAAAGCTGCTGATCTTCTGGTTACATTATTATCTTAAAATTTATATCTTTATACCAGCAAAGAAATGCCTCATCTATAGAACTAATGAACTTACCAGAGAGAGTGAGGGCTATAAGTGACCTTGCTTACTTGCCAGACTAAGGTCACCTGACAATGACCACAAGGAATTAAACAAATGTGGTTGAAAGGACCACAGCAAGACGGAGACTGTGACAATTCGTTGAGAGCAATCAGATTTTTTATACCCTTTTCAAAAATAGAAAACACTGGTGATTGACAAGATCAATACATTTGTAGTTCCCAGAAGACAATGATGTTTGGAATCTTTACGAAGTTGAGAATGTTAATGTCTAAGAACAATTGTTTTGCCAAGTTTCCATGTTGTCTTGACTTCTATGGGAACATATACAGAAACACAAAGTGATCCCAATACTTCATTGCCTGAGGGAATACGTCAGTTTCTCAAAAACGTAAAAGCACATAGTTCCCCAGGAGACTTGGATTCTAAAATGCAAAACCTATGATGCATACCTCTTAGTGAAGCTAAACCAGGTCAATTTTAAAATGCCTAACAGAGGTCAAAAAGGAACAAAGCAGAAATTTCAATTTCTCCATCTTCTTTTATGTGGGCCACCACCTGAAGGTGAGACCTATAATTATGGTTGACCAGCCTGCACCAAAGTTCACATTAAGAAAATGTGAGCAGGCACTCACTGATCAGTAGTGACGTAACAGTTGACTCCAGATGCAGTGAAGTGATAGGCAAGATTAACCATCACTTTACCCTAAAATGAAATGCAATTGTTTTACTTTTGAAATTTGCTTATTGTATCATATTTAATATAACTAACACATTTTCAAGTTAAATGAAATATTCTAAACAAAAGTTCAAGCAAATATTTTTCCTCGTTTGAAATCAAATTTGACTCTCTTTTCCCTATTTCACTGGAGAGTAAAGTTAACATTTTATAACAAATACCGGCAAACAAAAATCAAACAAGCCAAAAATAAAATCAGTAAATGTTTCTATTCTGTTCAGACAAGTGTTTCTTAACTGAGGACCATATATTATATTCTACAGCAATGCACAATCTACCTTTAAGAACATTGCCCTTTTGATGTAGTATTTTACTTGACAATGTGGAATAGACAAGTTTTATAACTCTAGTACATACCTATAAGCCAATATTATAGCAATGTTTCAGAAAATAATTTTATTCCATTTCCTGCCCACATGAAGGTGAAAAAACAGTGCTATATTTTCTCACTAATTTTTTCTAAAGTGTTAAGGTTACTGACAACTATTGAAACACAAGCTTTGGAGTCTAGTTGTTTTCGGTCAAATATACCTGTAGACATGGCCAATTTCCTGCATAATTGTCCATAATTATGTCTTAAAGGCCCTTTCAAAGTCAAACCAATATTGTGTGCCCCAAAGACATAGCATATATTACATCTTTAACATGAGTCAGTCACAGAGTCTATGGCCAAGTAAATAAATTCCTTCTTAATGACTATGTAAGGTAAGATAAAAATTATGTAATCTCATCAAAGGCTGATTTTATTTTGAAGTATTCACAGTTTTAAAACCCAATATCACAGTAGTATGTTGACTTTCAGTTATTTTGTCACTCAATATATTTTCTTTTTAATCCTCTAAAATAGTGGTTCTCAACCTGTGGGTCATGAACTTAAATAGTGGTTCTCAGCCTGTGGGTCATGAACTTAAATAGTGGTTCTCAATCTGTGGGTCATGACCTTTCTGGGGATGAATTGAACCTTTCACTGGGATCTCAGATCAAATATCCTACACATTAGATATTTACATTAAGATTCATAACTACAATTATGAATTGTCAATAAAATTATACAAATGACGCAATAAGAAAAATAATTTTCTGGTTGAGGTCCGAACAATTTGAGGAACTTTGTTAAATGATTACAGTTTTAGGAAGGTTGGGGCCACTGCTCTTACTTTCCCATATGTTTACATGAGATATTGTGTGGTTCATGGTGGGAACATTATCATCCAGAAATGGGTGCATGTTTACATGCAAATATACATACACATACAAACAGTTACCATAAAATAATGTTTCTCTTCATCTAGTTAGTGTTATTTATTCATATTAACCCTGTCTCTTTGCTCTCTGGTTTGTTCTCCCTCACTTTACAGTAAAAATCCATCAGAGTTTTCCACATATTTTCTTTATAACACCCATATTCTACTATTCCTCTCTTTAGAACTCCTTCCCCAACCACCATTGTCTCTTTCTACATTTTTTTACTTTTTCAATTATTAAGGTTATGTGATTGCATCTAAACATTAGGAGTTAGGAACTACATATAAGGGAAAGAGTGTTGCATTTGATTAATAGTTTTAAACAACATTAGAATATAACCCTATTCAAAAAATACTCTACCAGTATCCTCAATAATTCCCTATTAATTGGATCATATATGCATAATGGAAAGAAACATGTTGACCTGTCAAGAAGAAAGAAATGAATACTAAAAGAGGAAGATAAAATGTCATTAAGAATAAAGAGACAAATTTATTTGGGTGACTTTAAAATATTATTTTAACAAGTTTCACATGGACCAGTTTTATAAAAAAAAAACAGCTTTTGTAAGGATATTTTTACTGAAAAAAATTATACTCAATCATTCGCATGTTTTCCCTAATCACTTATGTGAGTAGAGTGGCAGGTTGGTGTTGGAGAATATTAGTCAATAGTGAGGAAGGAGAAAGAATAGGTGAAGCTGTCAGGCAGAGAGAAGAAATAGAAGGAGAAATCTGGTAAGAGTAACTGGGTAACAAAAGGAAGGGAAAAAGAGACTAAGACTCCAGGGGCCACCCCCTGAGTCACACAGCAAGCCACAGAATAAGAATTAAAGAAAGGTATATAGAATAGAGAAAGACAGAACCTCATAAGTAATAGGTAGATGGGATAATTAGTTAAGAAAAGCTGGCTAAAAAGAAGTCAAGTTAAGGTCAGGTGTTTATAAGTAACAATAAGAATCTGTCTATTTATTTGGGGTTAGATTGCAGGCCGTCACAGAGCCAAATGAGATTAAATAACAGAAATGAGAGGAGTAGCCAAGAGATATTGCGGCGCTCACATATATACAATAGAAACTACTTTCGTATGTGTTCTTTTTAACATGATATCGTGACATTTGCCTTGGTAGAACAAAAAATTAAAAATTATATATACTTTTGAAAGAAAAATGCATAATGTTTTATATTATTGAATTTACTTCTGAGGTAATCATGTTTAGTGTTTAAACAGTATTAAAGTGAAAATTTCCATTTAAGCTACTGAGAGTTTCAACTATTTGATCCTTAAATCAAGAAGTTTGAAGTTACTGGCATCATTTTTTCATTACTTTTAAAGAAGTAAATGTATAAATATGTTTTGTACATTTGTCTATAGGTAGTGAAAATATTAACCGTAACTTACAAAACCTAAAGTGACAAAATTACAAATTTATGCTATTAACTGTATGTCAATTACAGTTAGATATGATAATAGGATAATTTGACCTCAAGTACATTAATATCAGCTTTTACCTCTGTAACCAAGTCTAGGCAATGACTGAAAAATACTTTACAATTATTTTAAATCTGTTAGAAAAAACATTCTCCACAGTATTCATTCTTTCATTTTAAGTAGAATTTATTTTGCTGTGTCAAGGAAAACTTTACTAAGCCTTTTGAAATGCTCACAAGTACCAGGCCGCTTAGTCACAAGCAGACTGCACAGCTGTTGTTTTCAAGAGGAAGAACAAATGTCCAAAAAACATGAACCAGTGACAGAGAAGTTAGCACTTTGTTGTAACTGTAAAGGATGAATAAATTTATAATATACAAATATTTGTAGAGAATATGAAGTCATATTTTATGAGAGAATGTTTTAAGTTATTTAATTATGTTGGAAGCATGATAAACATAAAAACTATATGTAGTTTAAAATAAAAGAGAGACCTTAGACTCTGTGATTGTTCATGCTTACTCCCAACGTCATTAAATATAGAATCACCTAGGCGGACAGTGGTAGTGCACGCCTTTAATCCCAGCACTCAGGGTGACAGAGGCAGATGGATCTCTGTGAGATTGAGGCCAACTTGGTCTACAAAGTAGTTCCAGGACAGCCAGAGATACCCAAAGAAACCCTGTCTCAAAAACAAAAATAAATAAGTAAATAAAAAGATAGAATCGCCAATATATATTTGAATATGTTTGTGAAGAATTATATTTGTAGTTTTTGGTGGGAAGATCTACCCAGTGCAGGTGATGTAATTCACTAGATAATGAGTAATAATGAAAGGATATCAGAAATGTTATATCTTTTTCTTACTATTGATGTCATATGACCGGCTACCTCATGCTCCTCCCACAGTGATGCCCCTCTTAATATAGACCATAACTTTTAATTGGGAGGAAGAATAAATCTTTTTTCTTTAACTTTCTTTTTTTTTCTAAGAGCAGTTTATGGCATTGCCATAAAAGAAACTAAGACTTTCTTTGGTTCATACATAATAAATGAGCAACTCAATTATTTTGCTTTTATATGCATCATGTAATCTTGCTTTCACAATTATGTTTTAATATATTTTTTCTCTAGAGTAGTAGTACTCAACTTATGAGACTCAGCCCCTTTGGTGTCAAATGACCATTTCAGAGGGGTCTCCTAAGGGCATCTGGAAACATAGATATTTACATTATAAAATATAACAATAGCATGATTATAGTCATGTAGTTGCAAGGAAAATAATTTTATGGTTGTGGTCACCACAATAAGAGAATCTATATTAAAGGGTCACAGCATTGGGAAGGATAAGAATCATTTCACTAGAGAGTGTCGAAACTTGACTCTCATTCTTAGTTTGGCTTTGCTTTGTATGTTCTACTTGCATTTCAGAATAAAAGATGTGTAATGCCATGACCTAACAGAAATTAAAAAAAAATTAGAACTATGTCAGCTAAAATTAATGATGTGAATAATACTATAAAGAAAAGAAATTAGCTGTGGAAGATTGCTAGAGTAAACACTAAGTGATTTCTGTAATAATGCTATCACTACAATATGGAGATATAAATGCTGAAATAAGCATAGACTAGGCATATTAGAAAAATATAGACTGTACACAAGATGAAGTGATAGCCCAGAAAGAATTGTTATTAATAAATTATTAGAAAAATATTTATTTACACTTTAAACTTTTATTTATTTAGTTTATTTAGTTTATTTTAACTTCTTTTTTTATTGTATTTTTTTTCATTTTTTTTTATTGAGAAAAGGAGGAAAAAAAAACAAGTTTCCACCTCCTCCCAGCCTCCCTTTTTCCTCCCCCTCCTCCCACCCTTCTCCCCCTCCTCCCACCCTTCTCCCCCTCCCCCCACTCCTCTCCCCCTCCCTCTCCAGTCCAAAGAGCAGTCAGGGTTCCCTGCCCTGTGGTAAGTCCTAGGTCCTCCCCTCTCCATCCATTCCTAGGAAGGTGAACATCCAAACTGGCTAGGCTCCCACAAAGCCAGCACATTACGTAGGTTCAAAACCCCATGCCATTGTCCTTGGCTTCTCATCAGCCCTCATTGTTTGCCATGCTCAGAGAGTCCAGTTTTATCCCATGCTTTTTCAGTCACAGTCCAGCTGGCCTTGGTGAGCTCCCAATAGATCAGCCCCACTGTCTCAGTGGGTGGGTGCACCCCTCGTGGTCCCGACTTCTTTGCTCATGTTCTCCCTCCTTCTGCTCCTCATAGGGACCTTGGGAGCTCAGTCCAGTGCTCCAGTGTGGGTCTCTGTCTCTATCTCCATCCATCACCAGATGAAGGTTCTATGATGATATGCAAGACATTCGTCAGTATTGCTATAGGATAGGGTCATTTCAGGTGCCTATCCTCAGCTGCCCAAGGAACTAAAACAATTTTTACTCATTTTTCATTCCAGTTTCAGTTTCCACTCCTTCCCCTCCTCCTACTCCCCCACCTTCCTCCCATTCCACCCCATCCAATCCTTGAGAGAGTAAGACATTTCATGGGGAGTCAACAAAGTCTGACACATCACTTTGAGGCAGGACCAAGCCCCCACACTTACCTTGCCTTCCCTCTCTGTCCTTCACCCATCTCAACCATCCTGTTTCCTCATGTTTTCCTCTCTCTTCCCCTTCTCTCCTCCCTATCCCCTTATGCCCTCCCTTCTCCCACCTTTGTTCAAAGCCCCCAAGAGATATCTCAGGAGATTGTGTTTATTTCACCTTCCCAGGGGAATCCATGTTTGTCTTGCTTAGGATTTTCCTTGATACCTAGCTTCGCTGGGGTAATAGACTATAGTCTGGTTATCCTTTCCTTTACATATAATATAAACTTATAAGTGAATATGCACCATATTTGTGTTTCTGGGTCTGAATTATCTCACTCAGGATGTATTTTTTTTTCTAATTCCATCCATGTTTTGCAAATTTCAAGATGCCATTATTATTGTTTTACCACTGATTAGTAATCGATTCTACAAATGTACCACATTTTCATTATCTGTTATTTAATTAACCTGAATCTAGGGTGTTTTGAGGTTCTGGCTGTTATGAATATTGCTGCTATGGACACAGTTGAGCAAATGTCCATGTGGTTTGAGTGTACATCTTTATGTACATATCCAAGAGTAAGATTTCTCAGTCTTGAGGTAGATTGATCCCTGATTTTATGAGAAACTTCCATACTGATTTCCAAAGCAGCTGTACAAGTTTGCACTCCCACCAACAATGAAGTAGTGTTCCCCCTTACTTTCCATCTTTTCCAGCATAATCTATCCTTGGTGTTTTTTATAAACACCTGGTCAATAGCTTAGACCTCTTTTACTCTTATAACTTAAATCAACCCGTTTCTATTAATCTATTGTTGCCCTTACACTTGTTTGCCTCATCTACATCCTTCCCATTCTGCCTTCTCTGCTTCTTACAACATCTCCTCTTGACTCCTCAGGCTCTGTTCTTGTTCCCAGTGTCCTCCTAAGTCTGGTTCTTCCACCTACACATCCTGCCTAGCTATAAGCCAGTCAGCTCTTTTAATAGAGCAATCAGAAGGCACCTTGGAAAAGACTCACTTTCACAATGAACCAAAAGATGACTTTATAACTCTGTTTCTCTCTACTTTAAATCACTACATCCTTTATATTAAGAAGATGTTCTTCCAACATACATCAGAATAAGTCAGGGGATATTGGTCTACAAACAAAGGCTAGAAAGATAAAATTTCCCTAAATATTGATGGAGTAAGAGTCTTTCATTCTAACAAATCCATTCTTGTTCATCTCTTAAAGCACTATTCAGCTCAACCATCTGTATTATCAGCTGGAGTTCTAAGGTACAATAGTTAAGTCATTGCTTCAGATCTACGGAGATATGTGATATTCAGTCAATACAGAAATGAAATTATTACCCATTAGATAAAATGTATAAAAATATAAGGAGAAATGCACTCTGAAATTAAAGTATTTATTAATGTAAGATACTTTGTATATCACTAGTTTCACCAAATATGGAATATGGTTTTAACTTAGATGTTATGTAATTATATAGCAAATTATCACTAATATAAAAATATCCACATATATGTCTCTCACATTTTAATATATTGTATGAATTTTTAAAGTACTGTTACTAGCTATTATTTTTAAGTATGGAAAAACTACATTTCTGCTTAAGGGGCTGATAAAAATACAATTGCACCTAAGGACATTTAGAAGAGCATAAAAGGCAAAGTTATTTGAAACATTATTTCAAATGTCTCCTAAGGGTGGTGTCTTAGTAAATCACAAAGACAAATGTGGAAAATGAGATATTACTCTTCTTCTTCCAAGAACTAATCCCCTAAGGAATATATATATATATATATATATATATATATATATATATATATGTGTGTGTGTGTGTGTGTGTGTGTGTGTGTGTGTGTGTGTGTATTAAATCCAAAGCAGAAATTTAAAAATAATGTAAACCAACATATATGAATATACATGCCCATGACATTTAGGAGTAATGTTTGTTAATTTATTGTTATTATTTTGTGATCTTACATTTAATTTATAGATGTTAATCAGCAAAATCAAAATCATAGAGCATACTGTTGGTACTGTGATATATAATTAGTCGTTATTAGCCTGTTTTAGAATGAACACAGACAATGTGTGTGTAACTCAACCTTTTTAATTAAAAAATTTTCTTGAGTGTTTTTGCCTTTTTGCTTTACACAATTATCACTTCTCATTAAATTGAAAATTCTATTTTGGTGAAGTTAAAAAGGGAGAAATTTACAATAGTATTACATAATCTGTGTCACATGGTGATACCTTATGTTTAATTGAGCATTCAGCAAAGATTTTTGAGATGCAACATTAAATGACATAGTGATAAAATACTTACATTTAAATTACATAAAATTTTCAGAACGTATGCTTCATTAGCAGATTTATTTTCTACCTTTGTATGTGTTTAATTCCAGATCTAACAAGGTTTCTCTTGGACTCAGAGTCAAAATTTATGTTCAAGTTCACTTCTTTCCTATACTATGTAAAACTGATTGCTTTTTGTACATGGATATAGATGGATGGTTTGCTGGTTACAAATCAAAGAACTTCTACATCCTCTCTTTCATTCCTGTTACTTATTGTTGGAGGAAGTCTTCTTCTTGGTTCCCAGCTGCTCAGCCCTGAAATAATTACACAGAAACTATATTATTTAAATTACTGCTTGGCCTGTTAGCTCCAGCTTCATATTGGTTAACTGTTACATATTAATTTAATCTGTTTCTATTAATCTGTGTATCACCACAAGGCTGTGACTTAACAGCTAAAGTTCTGGTATCTGTCTTTAACAGCGCTTCATGGCTTCTCTCTGACTCTTCCCTTCTTCCTCCTAGCATTCAGTTTAGTTTTTCCCGCCTACCTCTGTTCTCCCCTGCTATAGGTCCAAAGCAGCCCCTTATTAACCAATAGTATTCACAGCATACAGAGGGGAATTTCACACCACCTCCCTTTTCTGTTTAAATACAAAAGGAAGATTTTAACTTTAACATAGTAAAATTACATATAACAAACAGTTACCAAGCAAGAATTATAGTTACAATATTTATATCTACTTTATCTTTTATGATAACTAAAAAACCTATAACTATAAATTCTTCAACTCCATCAAAGACTCCAGATGGATATACTATTACCTAAGTTGTCAGGAAGTGCATTGTAAACAACTTCCAAAATGCTAGAAATGACAGAGCCATCTCGCTGCCTGGACAGTCACCCAAAGTTCTTCTGTACCATTGGGGGATCCGTCTTCAACTTTCAGACCCATAGTGTCCAGCAAACTTTTCCATGAAGCAGGAAATTTCAAAGACAGTTCCACCTATATTGACAGTTTGTCAGTCATTTTCTTCTCTGTGTCCTGCAGAATCTCCAACAAACTCTTACATTAAGCAGGAACCCCAAAGGATTGTCCTTCCTTTTAGGCAAGTTTAGTAGTTATCTCTCTGTGTGTCTTGCATATACAGTTCACACAGCATGCCATAAAACAGTCCGGGCAAGAACTTATTGATCACTAAATTGACTTTTCTGTTTTCTCCATATCTGTCCCTTCAGACTAATTTGCGCCATTGGCAACATATTAAGTTTATATTTTATTTTGCTTCTCAGTACTGTTGAAGGCGGTCACTTGTTGGTTCCCATCTGCTCAGCCCCCAAATAATCACACAAAACTATATTATTTAAAACATTGCTTGACCCATTAGCGTTAGCTTCTTATTGGCTAACACTTACATATTAATTTAACGCATTTCTATTAATCTGTGTATCTCCACATGGCTGTGGCTAACCAGCTGAAATACCAGCATCTGTCTCCAGTGGAGCTGCATGGCTCTTCCCTCACTCTGCCTCCTTTCTCATGGCATTCCTTTTATTTTTTTCCACCTAGCTCTGTTCTGTCCTGCAATTGGTCCAAAGCAGTCCTTTATAAACCAATGGTATTCATAGGGGATTCCCACGTCGCAATACTACCTTTAAAACTAAGCATTGACATAAAGTAAATGCATGTGATTAAAAGCAAACATTTGGAACTTCTTCATTCCATACTTTTCATACTATTCAAAACTGAATAAAATGTATTTGGCTGTGATATTTCAAGTGATTGTTACTTTTCATAATTATACCAGGACATCTATTTACAAATTATAAGGAAAAGATGACTTGACTATTTATTTCTATGTAATTCTTACTTTCTCTTTATTGCTACATTAGGAAATTGGATTCCTGATTTTTTTTTAATTAAATAGTTGTGTTAGTGTTCTCCCACTAACTAAGATCACATAGTTGCTCATTCTCATTGGCCTTTCTCATTTTCTATTTCAATGGATTTCTTAACGATCATGCTAATTTACTCACTGTATTGTCTTACTTTCAAGGTCACCATTTTGGCATTTGATCCTTAACATCTGGATATCACTATTCTACTATTGTTTTTCATTTTGTGATTATCAGCGTCTTCCATCTTAATAAACTACATTTTCAAAATATGTAAAAAAACTTCTTTCATGAAAATGTGTCAGTGATTGGTAAGGTGGAAAAGCCTAACATTTCAAACTTGTAGCTTCATTAACTAGAATAGTGAAGGTAATCATCGCGTAATTTTCAAGATCAGAACAAAAGAAACTATCGATTTTCATTTTGTACTGGGATATTCAGTCTAAGGAAATCTATTATCATTAAGTAACAAGTTTATATATCTTAATAGTATCATACTAAAGAGGGCAATGTATAGCATTACTGTCTGTGCCCTGCATTTATTTATTTATTTATTTATTTATTATTTATTTATTTATCCATTTAAAAATTTACACTTCCTCCCCTCCTCCCATTCCCCTTCCGCTCCCCCATTCCCCCTCCTCCCTCCCCCTCCCTCCTTAAGAGAGGGCAGGGAACCCTGCCCTGTGGGAAGTCCAAGCCCCACCCCCCCATCAGTCCTAGGGAGCTTTGCATCCAAAAAGACAAATAGACTAGGGTCTCCAAAAGCCAGTACATGTAGTAAAAACAGGTCCCAGTGCCTTTATCAAAGGCTTCTCAGTCAGCCCCCATTTTCAGCCACAGTCAGAGTCCAGTTTGATGGCATGCTCATTCAGTCCCGGTCCAGCTGGATTTTGGTGAGCTCCCATTAGAACAGGCTCAGTTGGTGGACCAACCCCTCACGGTCCAGACTTTCTTGCTCATCTTCTCCCTCCTTCTGCTCTTCAACTGGACCTTGGGGGCTCAGTCCGTTGCTCTTATGAGGGACTTTGTCTCTATCTCCATCCGTCGCCTGACGAAGGCTCTATGGTGATATTCGAGATAATCATCAATGTGATAGTGGGGCAACATGGAGAGTGCTTGGGGGAGTGGGGGGGTGGAGATGGAGGAAGGGCGGATATAGGAGCAGGGAAGAAAATATCTACATTAAGGGAGCCATTTCAGGGTTGGCAAGAGACTTGGCTCTAGAGGGGATCCCAGGTGTCCACAGGGATGTTCCCAGCTAGGTCCTTGAGAAACAGAGTAGAGGGTGCCTGAACTGGCCTTGCCCCACTGTCACGTTGTGTTCTGTTTTACACACATCTCTTCACCAAGACAAATCTCTGTAGAGAGTGTTGCAACCACTAACCAGCACTGACTAACCACAAGCATAGATGAAAAAGACATTTATTAATCTTCCATTATTATTTAAATTAAGATGTCCTCATCTCCAATTCTACCCCAATTTTTAGTCATAAAATTTTGAAAATAATGAAATGGTAATATTTAGTTCACAAAATTGGAAGTCTATTGTATGCATATATTGTAATGTTTTCTTTGACAAACTTCTAATAACTTACTAGTCATGTAATTACATTTGTGTGTATGAATCTCAAGGGCTGTCATTGGAACTTGCATGATCTTATGTCACTTTACAGAAGTGTATTAAGTGACACATGCTCAGTAAAATGAAAAGAGGTTGTTTATTACGGGAGAGACCTAGAAGAAATTAGATGTGTGTCAGGCTTCACCTGTGTGGCAGGACTCCTAACAGGCAAAAATGGAAAAAAGAATAGAGCAACTCCAGAGTTGCCTTTTATGGGTTAATAATATAGTACCCAAGTCTTCTGAATAAGTATAATGCAGACTCCTAATTATGCTACCTGATTAAATGAACTGACGTGAGAATAAAAGCAGACTATTTTTGGTGTTTTTGTTTTTCTGTTGCTGCCTTTTGTATGTTAAAGGCAGCATCTCCCACTCCATGGATTATGTTTCTTCTGCCTCACTATCCCATCCTCTTTTGATTTACTTATTATAAAATTGAATCAAGTTTAGTATACCCATTAAATACCAGCTATTTACACATCTCTTATTGCTTTTTAGAGAATAGCCAAGAAGTCGATTACCTCACCACATATATTGGAGTTTAGAAATAAACCAAAATATATGATAGATGATAGCAGCCATAATACATGCTTAATTAGAAGAATCACTAAATGTTTGATTGAACAAGTATCACTGTGTTGACAAGATTCAGAGTCCACCTCTGCAAGAAATCTGTGTTTTGTTTTGTTTCCCCTCCTAAAACAATGAATTAGAGAGAAACAATTCAGTAAAAAGTAAGGCAATATGATTTTTATGAATGATATACTTCCAAAAGAAAAAAGCAGGAAGAACAGGAAAAAGCTTAGCACATCAACTGTGTGAGCTGCTTTTGCAGGTCTTTTGTATATGCTGTATTGTATGTTGTTCCATATACAATTTCATGCATCACATGTCTAACAAAAATATACATAAAAGTTTGTGTCTAATATTTTAATGAACCATAGGTTAGCTATTTGTGGACCCTGGGAGCCTTCTCTATTCTTGGCCAAATTTTAATATGTTAACTGTGTAAGGCTTTGCATTTGACCTTCTAGAACCTATGTTCCACCCTATTAACCTGCCTCAAGTGCATGAATATTGAGTTGAATAAGTCAATTACATTAGCATGGGTTTAGACAATTAGAGATAAGATGTTCAAATTACAAAGAATTGCACAAATGTTACGGGTTCACATAGGAAATTCTCAAAGACTTATGTTATAAGTGTATAATAAAATGTGTTTCATAAAAGTGTCACAAAATATCACAGGAGAAAATCATAAAGACTAGCTTCTGTGAGAGCAACTAGATTAGAGTTCTATACACATATACAATTATACTACTATATTAGTCTTCATTATCATCCAATGCTTCCAATCTTTTTACTTCAAATGCCTTCTGCTTCATAACTAGTGTTCCAGTTGCTATACTATTAGAGAAAATGTCATCCCATTTCCAATAATGATTAATAGTCATTAGCTTCTACGGATGAGTTGGAGCCTCCTTAGGACCTGTGTTTGATGTATCAGGTTGACTTAATTTTATTAAGTGGTAAAAGGAATAAGAATAGGAGAATGTTACCAATAAGTGAAAAAAAATGGAAATAATGGTGAGGAAATATTAACTGTTGATAGGAATGGGAAAGTAATGTAGGGCAATGGTTAGTGGACCATAGCTCAAATTAAGGATATTTTAAAAATCAAAACTATTTTATAAGCTTCATACATACACACATGGTGGGGAGGGGCTCTTATTGAATTACCCTTCTTGGGTCTTTATATTCATTCCAGGAACACAGATTGACAAAAACAAACAAACAAACAAACAAAACTAGTGTTTCAGGTGTGTGATACCTTACCTACAGCTGTGTGAGATGTCCTAGTGACACAAAACACAATACAGACTATAGCTGTTGCTTTTGGCTACAACCATAAGCTCAAAATAAGTACATATTGTTGAAGACACATACACAATTCTTCTGCTCATGAAGCTATCAATCTGACCTGAGCACAAAGCTTTCTCCCTGTTGTCTATCTCTCAAATTGCTAATAAGTGCTACAGGGCTGATGGTAGCAAAAAGAGTCATGAACAATTGTACCTATCTCTGAACCTTGTGAAATACAATAAGGACGAACTTGGCAAGACATGCTTGTGAAACAATAACAATATGAAGTTAAGAAGTTTTTTTCTGATTTGATTTAGGTCTGATTCAAAAAAGGTAACACAAGTGTGTTATTTCAAATCTTTTCAGAATCACATAGCTGAGAATCCCGCAAGTCACATGTATAAACAAACTAATCTATTTTACTGAATCAAGATAATACCCAACTGCTGCCTAATTTTATATGTAGTGATCCATTGATTTGTGAAGATCTCATATCTCACCAGTGAAATTTCTTTGTGCAGTCATGATAGTTAACACAGAATTTCACACTTGATCAAAAGTACAAAGAATAAAAAGCGTGTGGGGCTTAGCTACAAATGGAATATCTAAGTTGCATTTCTTTCCCAAAGCTCAGAGACAGATTCAGAAGGGAAGAGAAAAAATTAGGAGAATCATAGCAATTGTGAACAATCATCAGCTGTGGTTGCTTGCACAAGAACCAGACAAGATTAAGCCAATCCATACATTCTACATTAATGCCTGATAGTGGAAGAGAGACTAATGCTCCAAACCCTAAGTGAGTAGCAATGGAACATCGGTGCAGTCTGAAAAAGAATCAGTTTTCCTTAAAGGTGTGATTCTTTTAGGTGGACTGTGCACCACCGGATAAAACACAGCAAATGACTTATACGCTCCCAAATATTAAATGTTTTATTTGAAAAGAGGTAACACAAAGTTTAGTGGATACAGAAATGGAAGGTGTATCTGGGAAGAGTTATGGGAAGTAATTGGGCATCAATAGAAGCAGAACATATTTTATGGCAGCTGGAGAGATTACTGTGGTTAAACACACTAGCTGATCTTTCAAAGATGCAGATTCAATTCCCAGCAGGAATATGCTGCTTAGCAAAAATACAGTGCCAGGAATCTAACACCCCTTCTGGCCTTCTTGGGCATGAGGTCTGCCATTGTACTCAGAAATATAGGCAAGCAAAACAGCTATACATGTAAAAATTAAAATAAAAATGTAAACTATTTTGTTTCCTGGTTTTGTGTGTCAACTTGATGTGAGCTAGAATCATCAGAGAGGAAGAACCTCAGTTGAGGATATGCCTCCATGAGATCAATCTGTAAGGCATTCTCTCAATTCGTATTCAATGGGGGAGAGCCAGTCCCTGGTGGGTGGTGTCATCCCTGGGCTGGTGGTCCTGGGTACTTTAAGAAAGAAGTCTGAACAAGCCATGGGAAGCAAACCAGCAAGCAACTCCGCTCCAGGGTCTCTGCATCAGGTCTTGCCTCCAGAATCCTGGTTTGGCTTGAGTTCCTGTTCTGATTTCTTCAGTGAGGAGCAGAAAAGCTGAAATGTAAGCCAAATAAGCCCCCTAACCTCACCAAGTTGCTCTTTGGTTACAAGGTTTCATCACAGCAATAGGTACCCTAACTAAGACAACTAAAAAATTCTCAAAATATTCATGAAATTTTTAGAAATAATAAAATTGACAGCATTGGAATTACAAATATTTAATTTTCCTATTGTTAATGATAGTTTAACAGTTATGCTCTGAAATTACCCTGAAACTTTGGGTCTAATTCCTTATTGATGTTTTTCAACAAGTATGTTAACTAAAGAACTATTTAATTACTAATTCAATAAGACCCTTCAATATGGTTCATCCAAAACATGATTCAGAAACATTCCTCAACAAGTTTAAACTTTTGATATGAATTTTAAGCCGCGAACAGCAATATTTATTCCTTTCAGAAGCTATGTAATTATTCATATGTGACCAAACATTATAAGACGAGCATATATTTCAAATGAGGAGAATTTATATTTGTGTTGCTTCTCCATAACACAGTGACACATTCCCTAAGCATTGCTTTACAATTCAGATGTTTGATGAACATGTAACTAAAGGTAGGGAAAAATCTAATTCATGAAACTTTGTTCTTTTATATGGACATTTGCCATCTGTCACATCTTCCTCAGTAACTACTCACCACAGAAGTGAAGGAAATGCTTCCCAGCTACTAAAATGCTGCAATAAGGGAGATTCTTCTGGGTGGAGAGAAAGACATTTCTGGGGTCATTAATCTTACAATATAAATGAATGGCTCCAAGGAGCACAAGTTTGTAAATATGTTTAAAGTAGTATTTCTATCTTCAAGGGAATGTTTGCCATTTAATATACTTTGTGAGCCATGAAGTACATGAAAAAATTTATGAAGCATTGTCTCCCAGTAAAGTCAATAACAACAGTATTAACAAAACAAAGTCACATTTGCTGAGTGCTTACTATGGTAATGTATTCTGATTTAAATTTTCAAATATTTATTTAGAAAACAAATAAAGTACTGTCTTTCATCCAATAAGTATGACAATGGAACTAACAACAGTTCTGGTATTTCTTCAATATAATATATAAATAATTTCAGACATTAGACTGAGTTTTATCAACACCAGCACCTATGATGTCAACAGTTATGATATATTGTCTTTAACTCTTAGGACAGCGGAAGATCAACTTCTATAGTGAAATGAAGCTCTAAGGAATGCTAAAATAAAATGATACAAAGTTCAGAGAAATATAGTTTCATTTTTTAAAATATCATACTTCTTTTTGGAAAAACGTATTTATGTGACCAGGCAATGACATTTAGTTAGGAATTATTAATTTATGTATGTATGTTTGTATGTGTGTATGTATGTGTGTGTTTATTTTATTAAAGCCAGTAATGTGAAAAATATTAATCTCTATATTTTATCTTCTAATTTTATGTCAATCATTATTTTCCATACAAATGCATAATAATTGACCTTATCTGATTAACAGAAATAGTACTGATATGCAAAAGGTCATAATGAAAGGAGACCACTTTGACAAAGCATGTGAGAAATATAAAAGCATATACAACAATGCACTTTAGTTTTTAATTTAAAAAAATATATTTTATATTTTACTTCATTTTAATGTAATTTATTTCTAAGCAATGCTATATTCTTTCCTGTGTCTATAATGTTAAAACAGAATTAAAGACACAACTAATGTCTTTACTTAATTATCATGCCAATTAACTATTTCCCGAAGTCAAACACTCTTAGACCTGAGTAACTTAGAGTTCATTCATGCTTAGGTAATTCACTGTCTCAGAGCCTTTAGCATAATGCATAGCAATAACCTAGGTATAACATATTATAACGCAATTCATGATCTGTTGTGTATTATGGCTTAATTAGGGATGTTTATGATCATGTTATTCACATTCTTTCAGGAACTGATGTCTACACAAAAAGACACAAGGAACAATTATATGCAGAATAACATCATTATTATTATGTAAATTGGAAGCTCAAACTACCAATATATTCTGGAATAACAAATAAAAATAATGAAGATAAATATTATGCTAAGAGATAAATGAAATATATGTATGTTCTTGAAATAATTATTTTATACTTAAATATGTGAAAGCATTTTCTTAGCTGAGAAAGGTTGTTTCCAATCTCATAAAAGTTTATATATAGAACATGGTAATTCAAGTTATCTTTCAAAGCAACATAGAACTTTGGACCTCACTAACATTAAACTAAGTGAATATTTGATATAGTACTACAAAGATAAGATTATTAAAATTTGTTAGTGCTAATGATTATGTAATCAAATTTTGTAATGTCAGTAGTATGAAAAACATTAATAGTAGCATTTTATTTTAAAACTTATGCACTATTTAAGCTTAAATGTTGTCTTTTCACTTTCCTATTCTACATAGAAAAGTTACCACTGTTTAAGGTCTTAGGTAATGCACTACATTTTACCCTTCTTCAGGTTCAGTTTTCCAGGCTAGCCATGGCTTAACAGTTTTCTACTTAGTCTCTTAAAACTACAGTCAGGCTGTCTGCCAAACTGCCCTTGTCTGGAGGCTCTTTTTCTGCTCAGCACATTGGTTCAGTGGACCACTCAGACACTGTGTGACAGAACTCCTTAGTTATTATTGATAAATAACCAAATGAGGCCCTCAGATACTCTAGGTGCCGCTATCACCTAATGTTTGTAATAAGCTTATTCTGATTTTGGGGATTATTAAAATGAATTCTTATATAACTTATAAAAAACTGAGGTTTATATAATATGTTATAATTCCTAGAACTGCATCAATCAACATAAATTTATTTATTTAAAGCAAGCCAAAATTTCTACCAGTGTTCAAGAATGTGTAGTGATCAAATTGTTCAGAAGCCAAGAGAAATTACCAGTGATCACCCATTCTTTGGTTCTTGTATTGCCCTATGTTAATGTTTTTTCAAACTTTAGGGAACAGATATTATAACTCACCTTTACAAGTCAGATAATTAAAAATCAGAGAGATTTTTATTTATTTTTTTTATCTTAGTTGGATAATTTGCTACCTAGCTAGTGTTTCTGGAGTTTTACAATCAAGTTAATATGCATCAGAAGACTGGGAGTATTTCTGTTCTCTTTGCCTTCTTAGTGCTGGAATTGATTGAGATAAAAGGATTCTGTTGCTATTTTTTTTTTTTTTAGTAAGCCAGGTGAATTGTAACATGTGGCAGCTGTCATATATTCCTCTCTATCCAATAATATTCACTATGTGCTGACATGTACTCCAATGAAGGAACGAATATATGGACACTAATTAGAAATATATTGATAATAAGACAAGAATAGGAAGAAAAGAAAGTGCACACTTAAAAGTTTCAGGAAGGTTGTCTTCATGAAGGGCCTTCTGCTGTATAACTTAGGACAAAGACCATGCACCTGGCTTCCCTGAAACTCCAGAAGACTGAAATTCTCCAAGGTGACAGTAGCAATGACTTCTGCATAGGACACAATAGTTTCTTGTTGGAATATGCCTCAGGCATTTGCTGTCTACTGAGCTGAAAAGGGTTGCCTTTGGTTAGCAAAGCTCTATGGAGATAGTGACACTTCACATTTAAAAACCTTTCAATTTCACACCATTTTCATGAGGGCATACCCAAACTAATGTTTATTCCAGGCAACACCAGCCTTATCTCACAAGGCTTTTCTTTTCTCTCTGCTTCTGCCCAAGATATATGAAACAATCCACAGTACCTGGCAAAATGTTTTCTGAATTTCAGAATTTTATTCTTTCTAGATATTTTGATACAAAATAAACCAATTCCTGTCTCAGATAGCTTGTAAACTGTATCTAAGACAGTTTTAATCTCTTATTTTTGCATCCTCAATATTTACTATATAGGAACAGTAATAAATATTAACTGTTTTATTGTGCTTATACCCAAATTAAACATTTTGCATCAATAATCTTTCTCATATACCTGTATTTTTTTAATCAAAGTAGTTATAGTAATTGTTCAAACAACAAGAATCTGAGGCCTTTATTAAAACATAAACCTTTATATTTGACCTACTTACCATGGAATTAATGAAAGGACTATTTTGTGTGCATAGCAAAGAGCCTTTGCTGAAAATGCACATCATTTTCAGTTAGATTAAAGGCAGAAAAATACATTAATTTTATATAGTAATATAATCTAAATGACCAATTTTTTAATTTTATTTGAATATTAGATGTTTAAATGACTGTGTTTCTATTCTGTAGTAAGTGGTGTTATAAATTTGTATGCTTTAGCAAATTCTTATTGGCAAAATTATTAAAATTAAAAACTCAAATGTAGAATTCATGTAAATTCTTAGATAATATAGTAGATACTTTCCTATTGCCATTATAAAACAGCATGGTCAGGCAGCTTTTAAAAGAGAAAGTTTTCTTTGAGGGATAAAAAACCATTGTGGCAGGGAATTCTGGCAGCAGGAGGTAAACATGGCATCAGATAAAACTGAGAGCTCACTCCTCAAATCACAAACTAAAACAACAAAGAAATAGGATAAAATGACTTGAGTGTTTTGAGTGCTATAATCTGTCTCCTTTACATGGGACCAGTGTTGAATTATTCCTAAAGAGCCACCAATTGGGGATCAATTATTCAAATACTTCAGAATTATGTGGAACATCTCACCAGAGTCCACCAGTGGGTAAACGCTCCCACCATCACCTCTATAGTTGGGTACTCCGAGAAAAACTCACAGCTATTCTCTTCTAATTGTATCTCATTAGAGAATTCTTTCATATTATTAGTTACAGAATTTTAAAGTTTTTATATTGCTTATAAAGGAATGATAATGCCCATATGATTTTTCTCAAGCATATTAAAAATGGGAGATAAAAGTATTAAAAGACTGTGAATAAATATTTTATATAAAATATATTTAATATAACAATATGACACATATTAAGATAACAAGTGTGACAATGAGACAAAATATTCAGAAATAAATTTATATCAATATTACATGAATAGCTTCAGTTACATTATTGATTGTACAATAAAATTGATCAAGAACATTAATCACAGATATGTACTTGGAATGATTACACACAACTTCAGATCATGATGTATAATAATAATCTTCTAAAATTTTAAAAATCATTATTGCCTGAAATTATTTGTAAGAATAGTTGATATAAAACTAAAAAACATTTTAGAGTTATTTAAAGTACAATAGACATTCAAATTAACCTGTTCAAACTATCTCCATTTTATTTCATTTATATAGATGTGTTTATTTGATTTATTTTATCTGTTTGTCTTGTTTTGTGCTTTAAGTCCATGATCTTTCCATGCTGGCAACTTGTGATTGCTACTAAGTCAGTATCTAGATCTAAGAATGATATTTCTGCTCAACAGTACTCTACACACACCAGCAGAATAGTATTTGCCAAGTACTATAGATTCCTCATACCTGCAAAAGAAATGGGCAGAGGTTATACATTCATATACTTTTTTCTGTAAAAATTCCCGTTCTTCACCACATGATGATAGCTTCAGAAATTACAGCTGTGCCAGAATATGGGCCTCCTTCCCAACAATGGAGACCCATCTCCTGACATACAGGGAGCATGTTCATTGGGGAATTGAGAAATAGTCTTATATTCTACATTCAAAGAACAGGATATGCAGAGTGATTAGCAAAAGTAACACATTATACCTACTCTAAAAATTAAACTGGATATATGAAAAATAATATGAATTATATAAAATATACAGAAGACATATATGTCATTGAATAATTTTTGTTCTGGTTTTAGATATAGATTAATTTTAATTTACAATATAGGGCAAAGTAAGGCTCCAAAGGACCACTGACTTTTTATTTTTATATTTATGTTATTTTGATTTTTTAAATATGTCATGACAAATTACTAGAGGTATATTGTCCTATTCCACAATACACCACATTTAAATAAACAAAATGACTAACTTATGAAAATTGAGATGAATTTCTCCATGGATACTGAGAATTCTGACATTTATGTAACTAAATTATGAGAATTCAGGTCTGTTGAAAACTTCTTTTTAAAAGAAAAAGTTGATGATTTTCATACAATGTATTCTCCCCCCAAACTCCTCTCTTATACTTCTACCTTTCCAATTCCACAATGATTATTAAATATAGTTTGTGATTTTGATTTCTATACTAAGTATTAATATAGTTTGTGATCATTTAATAAAATTCAATCTTTTAAACTTCTGCTTTCCATTTTCATGTAACTTTATTTATAATTTCTAGATAAGTTAATTATTGTCTATGCTGTATATTGTCTTTGTCACAACGTTGCAAATATGTCCTCATGTTGAACGATTTCACAGTAACACTTACATGGGTTTAGCTTCAAAATTCTTTCTAATGAATAATCTACTATACTCGTAGTTCAATGTAGCAAATGAGAATGCATTTAGAAACCCTCAGCAACCAGATATGCAGAATCAAAGACTTCAAAATGCTCTGCCCCAAATTAGTTGTCTACATCACACTCCTTACTTCAGTGCTCAGGGAATCTTACAGAAGTGGAGGGAGAAGGAACATAAAAGCCAGGGGGGATGAAGGACTCTGAGAAAACAAGGCCTTTACATCAACTTGCCAATATGAACTCAGAGAGACTGTAACAGCATGCAAAGGGCAACGTTGGGTCTTTACCAGATCCTCTGCATATATCTTATGTCTCCCAGTTTAGGGGTTGTAGTGGGATTCCTGAATCAGGGTTACAAAATCTGATATATGCTTTAAATGATGCTCACACCTAGACGAAAAGTAGACAGACAACTTCAAAATGGTAAACTAAATGGCCATTTGCTGGCTATTGTGCATTCAAGAAAAGAGTCTCTTCCTCTCTCAAAAGCCAGCATGCCAGAAATTGTAAGGCATACAATGGTACAGGAACACAGCTTAGGATATAGTTTTCAGAAATTTATGTGCTGCCATTGATGGAAAATGTTAAAGTGGATGAGTGATGGACTGGAAGGAAATAAGGTGATATTTCTCTACTGAAAAGCTTCTCTGGTTGACCTCACAGAAAATTACAGTAGTGTTCAATTGGTGAAATTCAGAATACAACAAAACAAATAACATCAAAATCCATTGAAACACTTTGGAAAAAACTGTCACTTTTACCAACTTTATATTTCTTTAAACAACACTTTTTGTACACTCACGATCAAGTTGGGAATAATTTGAGAAGCTGTGCCTCTTTTTACCAACTGAAGTAAGACATATGGATGCTTCATCTGAACATTAATGCTCAGAGACTATCACTCCTTATACTTTTATGCCTCGGAGAAAATTCTACATAAAACTATTTAAAAACAATAAAATGACATTATCCTTGTTTTGGTTGAAAGTGAAACTAATTTTACAATTAGTTTATATAAAAAGTTAAGTATGAGGCAACAAATACTGTACACAGGATTTTAAAATAACAAAAAAATTGCATAAGAAATAAAACAGTATTTGTTGCGCTCTTAATATTCACTGAACATTTTCCAAAATAATCTGTAATAGCACCTATTGTGTATATGTAATCATATACACATTTATTTATGGCACAGTGTTTTTTTTTGGGGGGGGGGGGCAATAGAGGCTTGAATTCCCTGGGACTTGCTCTGTAGATAATGCTGGCCTCAAACTCACAGAGGTCAATCTGAGTTTGCCTCCTATATGCTGAATCATACCACTGCCCAGATGTTTCTATAATTTGAAAATATGCCTTCCTTGTCAGGATCAGAGATGTGACTCAGAGTAGCATGTGACTCAGAGTAGCATGATGAAGTCCTTATCTACATGAATCTAACCCTTTAGCCTTTCCTTAAGTCATGAAAAAAATCAGGGACCAAGTAAAGGGGATCTGTTCCTAATCTTACTCATGTTATTTCATTACTTTGTTCCAATCATCAAAGGGTGTTTTTGTACAAATACCGCAGTCTTTAGTTTACTATAGTTCAAGAGTATAAATTGAAGTGAGGTATGACACTATCTTTGTCATCACTATCTTATGCTACATGAAATGTTTATTATAACATCATTCAAAATTGTTAAACTCTGGAAATAACCTTCTCATAAAATAACCTGATTTTTCCTTAGCCATTGTCTATAATATCCATTGTTACAAGAAAAGCCTGACATCATGGGTCTCCAGTTCTTAATTGCTGTAGAAAATTTCACTTCCGTATATTTAAGATCTTGAAAATGCTCAAATGCCCACTATGTTTTAATTTTATAGAACATGTATAAAATTTTCAAAATTTACCAGATTTATGGTTGAGCTAATGAGAGAAATATATTGTGTCCAAGCCATTTCAAGGAAAAATAATTTTACCTACTGCAACTGGACATAACTAATTTTATTTTTTGGTAATTAAAAAATATTGTTGTTCGCCTCTAGTTACCCATACGAAAAATGCCATAGATTCCAGATGTCATAACAATTTTTATTGAAGCTGCAATGAAGTTTGCAGAATGTGTAAATGGCTTGAATTTATATATGATAACAAATGTTTTTATGAAGCAAGGAGTTCATGAGCAATCTAAAAAAAATCATTGGCAAATTTATGTGAAACACATTTATATGTACATCATCTCTTCCAATGTTTTGCCTGTAAAATGTGTATACAGAAATCTTTCTCAATGCATGACAATTGTCCCTATCTTTTCCTCGGTATCGTTCTTGTCAGCTTCTAGCAATGAAGTCATGCTTGGCAGCCTCAGTGCTTTGACAGGCATGTATAGACATCTCATTTGTAGTTAAAAGTAGTTCTGATGCACTTTGAGTCACTGACAGCCTCCGGGATTCACGTTTTAACTGGTTATCAGAAGCCAGAGTTTTCACTCCAAACAACATCAAAATCTGAATGACTCAAGCAAATGCAATCACTCTGCTAACTGTTTTGAAAGGCCTTTTCTAAGAAGTGCTTAAAAGGTAATTCTTTTCCAAATATAAACAGAAAAGAAATTATTAATAATAATATGCATGAGGTTTTAAAAATAGCTCATATTTTTTCAGCATATTGTAAAAAGATTGGAACAAAATGGAATAAAATTCACAAGTAAGAAAAAGATGGTTTTATTTAAAAGTAACTAAATATAAACTGAATTCTGAGAAGTAATTTCCTTAGCTTTTCCTACTAAAGGTGTACTATGTACAAAAAGATAGTTGAAACCTTTCTAAATAAAATCTTACCCTGGGCCAGAGATGTAAGAATTCCTTCACCATTGAGCTGCACTTCTTCTCTTGCATATCACTATAGAACCTTCATCTGGTGATGGATGGAGATAGAGACAGAGACCCACACTGGAGCCCTGGACTGAGCTCCTAAGGTCCCAATGAGGAGCAGAAGGAGGGAGAACATGAGCAAAGAACTCGGGACCAAGAGGGGTGCACCTACCCACTGAGACAGTGGAGCTGATCTATTGGGAGCTCACCAAGTCCAGCTGGACTGTGACTGAAAAAGCATGGGATAAAACTGGACTCTGAACATGGCGAACAATAAGGGCTGATGAGAAGCCAAGGACAATGGCATGGGGTTTTGATCCTGCTTAACGTGCTGGCTTTGTGGGA
Source organism: Microtus oregoni (assembly GCF_018167655.1). Taxonomy (NCBI): domain Eukaryota; kingdom Metazoa; phylum Chordata; class Mammalia; order Rodentia; family Cricetidae; genus Microtus; species Microtus oregoni. Next base: position 26,435,333 of record NW_024543060.1, read on the forward strand.
GCCTAGCCAGTTTGGATGTTCACCTTCCTAGATATGGACGGAGGGGGGAGGACCTAGGACTTACCACAGGGCAGGGAACCCTGACTGCTCTTTGGACTGTAGAGGGAGGGGGAGAGGAGTGGGGGGAGGGGAGAAGGGTAGGAGGAGGGGGAGGGAAATGGGAGGCTGGGAGGAGGTGGAAACTTGTTTTTTTTTTTTCTTTTTCCTTTTCTCAATAAAAAAAATCCTTTCAAAGAAAAAAAAAAAAAGAATTCCTTCACCAACTTGAACCTGACAAGGCTTTTTGTTTTTGTTTTTCAAGACAGGGATTCTCCGTACCTTTCTTTCGAGTCTGCCTGTCCTGGAACTAGCTCTTGTAGATGAGTTCATTTAATGATTATAAATAACAAAAATTTGTTGGTGAATAATTATATTTTTGTTTCCTAATTATTGTCAAACTGGCCCCTAAATCATTTCTGTTTTTGTAATTGAGTTGATAATCAGATTCACCTTTGACATACTTTTTTCATTTATTTTGAATTTATACTAAACAGTGGGATAGGTAGATGATATTTTAATGCTACTTTCCCCCCAATATCTATACTAATTTATGCTTTCACCAAAAGAGAGAGTAAAATCCTACCATTTTAGCAACACATATTAACATTGAGGACAACTTATCAGGTGAATTGAATTAAGAACAGACAGTCAAAAGCTAGTGTTAATATTAATAGATTATATAATTTAACGCAGCATCTGTTGAAATGTTTTTAGCAAAAACAAATTAAAATTACATGAGACAATATATACTTAAATTGCTGTAATTTATTTCTGCATGACATTTATATATTCAAGTCCTAATTAATCATAGCTACTTTAGATTGTGGCAGTATTGTGGGGCCCCTAGTTATGGGATGATCACCTGTTCCTTGTACATGAGATGAGGATTTGGAATATATTTTCCATGTTGGGATGCAATAACCAGCTTTTGCTGTTGGACCTCCCTTAGCCAATAGCTTTTAAGATACTGGCTCCCTCAAGGCATGGCCACATGTACTATATATACAGACGTAAAAAAAAAAAAAAAACATTTGAAGCCACTTGACTGCTGGTTTCAGCTCCTGTTTCCCTGCTTATGAAGAAGATTGCTGATCTGTGAATCTACCACTAAATAAAGGGACCTTTATTATACTAGTGAGCTAGTGTGGGATGATTTTATTGTAATCAGAAATAAGCCTTGATTCAGGGGAAGGTGCTTGGTCCTGCCTCAACTTGATATGCATGCTTTGGTGACCCTCATGAAAAACAAAGAGAGTGCATGGAGAGTTAAATGGGAGATAAGGGGAGGGAATGGGAAGAGAGGAAAGTGTTTAGTATGTCAAAAATGAAAAAAAAAATCAATAAATAAGAAAAAAATTAAAATGTGTTTATGAAAACTCATTATTGTGCTAGATTGTGTGCTTCTAAGAAAAGAGAACTTGAATAAACAAACCCCGAAAGTAAGCTATTTAAAGACCCTGAATAATAATTACTTTTCTTATCACTGTGGCAAAATGGTTTACCAAAGTATCTTAATAGAAAAAGTGTTCGGCTGCAGAGAAACCCTGACTCAAAACATAAGAAAGAGAGGGAGAGAGAGAAAGAGAGAAGGAGAGAGAGAGAGAGAGAGAGAGAGAGAGAGAGAGAGAAAGTGTTCACTGTGACTTGAAGTTTAAAATTATCTCATCTATCTTATTGAGGAAAGAATGATAGCCTGGTAGCCTAAGTGGTGGCTGCTGGAAGGTGAGACCGGTACTGCCAAAGCAGAAAGAGGCAGCAAACATGGAGCAGTGAACTTAGAACAGAATGAGGTTAGGATATAAACCTCAAATGCTGTCTCTTCAATGACAAAACACTCCCAGTTTTGCCTTCCATTCCAATTTCCCAAACAACTCCACCAGTTGATGTAAAAGTATCAAACCTAGAAGCGTATTGTGCTGAGTATGTCTTATTGTAGCCGTATTAATTAGCAGCAAGCCAAAGAGTAAGATTAGATCAAGTTTTTCTCACATGACTCTTAGAAGGTAAGAACATTAATGACATGCTGACTTCAGTTTCAAGTATCCAAAACTATTAATATAAGACAGTATGCCTTTTTGCTCATTAAGACACCTATTCCCTTGCAAAGTGTAACAAAATTGTTAAATGTTATATATAAAATTTTTATATATTTTTATAATCCTCTAACCATCACTCACAGATAAATCAGTGAAATAAAATATCTAAATTAAAGTTATTTTGTGTTCAGAAAATATTAATAATTCTTAAAGCCATCATCCACAATTGAATAAATGAAATGCAACAGCTAAATGGGTATACTGAAGGTACTCAAAGTCACAAGCATAGCTGTCAATGGATAAATCTGTTTCTACATAAAATAGACATCATTTTCTCAAACTTAAGTGTTTCTTTTTCTTCCATCTACAAACAGCCATTCAAAGGAAATCTTCCCCAAATATCTTCTTTCAGCACTTAGAAGGCATTTCAGAACATCCCAAATATTATGTTCAATTTTCTTTCCATTGTGCCATTTTACTCCATCTCGTTATACTGACAACATGGTTTGAAACCAAACTGTGCCCTTGTATTTGTTACTGTACTTTTGAGAAGAGTGGATCAGTGAGTTCTTGAAGACCGAATCAGTGACACATGCTGTTCTCTCCATCATGCGTGGAAGGTTTGTAAATTCTCTCTGTTCTGCCAGTTTCCCAATTTTCATGACTATTTTACTGAAGAAATTGATCTAGATAAACTTTCTCATAGGTTGTACTCTGTATCATTTTCTATTTCATAAAGGTATAATAAATGTGTACACACAAACTTAAGTGTGTGTGTGTGTGTGTGTGTGTGTGTGTGTGTGTGTGACTACTGTTTTATAGACAAAATATGCATGATGATCTGATGAACATGTGCCTGGGAAAAGAAACGGCCTGTCATTATTAAATCATTACACTGACCACCTCACTGGCACATTGCACATTAAATTATTCAGATGTCTGCTGGAGAGGGGACTTCTTTCAGTGTAAACTCATTGGCTATATCCAGGACACTGGTCATTGTAACTTTTATTCAGATAAGAGTGTTTTCAAATTCTGCTGAGAATATAGTTATTACCAAGTTTCTTTCCCTGCCTAGTTCCATGGAAACTTTTTGCTTGAGCATGAAATCTTCTGTAAAAAAGTTAACTGGTCTCAAGATGGGCTTAAAACCATAATATGGCTACATCATTACTATTGCAGAAACAAAGTGTAGAAACCTGGCTTTCAGGACACACAAAACTGTTTCCTCACTTGGTTAGACAGAGTTATTACTGCATTATTATATGTGGGGTTAATAGGAGAAAACATGTTTTATTAGCATTCATTGAAAGAGAAAATTGTTGGGTTTCCTTTATTGAGTTTAGTTATTTCATTTATTGAGTACCTAAGAAGAAGGAACTTCTCTTAGGCCATATCTGAGAGGTGCTGGAATTCTGCTTTATGGCTGTTACAATGTCTTCAATCATACTAAATTAGTGATACTACCTCCATAGAAATATAGGCTTTATCCCTCAATATGTGTATGCAGGCAAGACTTATGGAGGCTGCTACCAGGTGAACTGAAGCAGGAATGCAAGTTAACTCAGTCCAGAGTTTGTAAGCATTTTAGTGTGTGGGCTTTTTAAAGTAAATCACAGATGTGTAGAAATAACCTGTTGGACCTGTTAGGTGTTGCTGTCAGCAGAGCCAAACTCAAAGAATGCTATATCTGAAACACAGTGGAAAGACTGTTTCTGGAATCAGAACTAGAGTCATTGAGTTTAACTCTCACCTGAGGGCCAACCTCCACAAGTAACTGCATTACAGAGTAAGACGTTACTACTGAATTCAGAAAGATCTTCCAATTAACTTTGTTGTTGGAGAGTGGAAACTTAGTATTATTTGTGTGGAAATATTATGAGAATATATTTTTATATGCTGTTTAAATTGGGTTTTATTTTTATAAGCTCTCTCTTACTATAACTTAGAATGAAATACACATAGAAAAGATTTCACATTAACTGAGTCTATCTACCTCTTTATTTATGTCCATTTCCATTATCAATTCCCCTTTTCTTTGTAAAGCTTCCATGTTATAGATCTTGATGTCTAAATAGAAAGTTTCAAGAAGCATAATATACTCTTTTATCTATTTGTAGAACAATGCTCATTCAGACTCAAATAATCACATAGAAACTATATAAATTACGGCACTGTTGAGCCAAAAACCTTAGGTGTATTTATACCTAGTTCTTATATCTTAAATTAACCCATTTCTACTATTTTATACTTTACCATGAGACTTGTGGTTTGTTAGCTCTTGCTTCTTGAGCAGCTACATGGTGTCTTCTTACTCCACCTACTCTCTTTCTCTTCCTCCCTATCTATCTATCTATCTATCTATCTATCTATCTATCTAATCTGTTCTAATTTCCCACTTGGCTGTACTCTGCTAAACCATTACTAGAAACAGCTTTATTCATTAACCAATAAATGCAACAAATATACAGAAGGACATCCCACAACACCTGTTGCTCTTTTCATTTGTCTATTAAGAACTAACTTTGCTTCTAAGGAAATTAATTAGAAATTGTGTAGGCTGTGCTCGAAGAGATATCCCAGTGCATTCAAATCTGAAGGGTATTCCAAAAATTCTAGCACTGGAACAAATAGTTTTCTTGTGCATTACCTAGGGCTAATTTCAATTTGTTTATTTTTTGTCCAGGTCTTAGGTGTAAATTTTTGTTATATTTTAATATACCATATTTTATTTTATTTTTTGTTTTAACATTGCTTATAAGCATGCTTGTTTTCTAACTAGAGATGGATAGGGATTGTATCTGAACAGTAGGGTATTTGGGGAGAAATTGTGAAGAAGAGAGGCAGAGAAAACTCCAATAAAGATGTATAATAAGAGAAAAAGGCTATTTTTAACAAAAGGAAAAATATGATTTGATAAAAAAGTAAACTCTGAGAAAACAAGTCACACATAATACACAGCAGGATGATATTAAGAATTCTATCCTATAATGAATGAGATATGAGTAGACTACGAATGTTAGGTTAAGGTCTTAGCCACTCTTCTATTTCTATGAAGGAAAGCACCAACAACTCTTGAAAGGAAAGAGTTCAAATTGGGGCTGCCTTATAGTTTCAGAGACTTAGTTCATTATCATGATAGTTGGGAGCAAGGTGTTCAACAAGGTGGGCAATTTCCTAGACGTCTAATTGAGAGCTATATTCTAATATACAGACAGAGGATGGTTAGGCCTGGTGTGGTCTTTGAAACCTCAAAATCCACCCCCAGCAACACACTTTCTTCTTTTGGGAGCAGGGTTTTCAAGACGAGGTTTCTCTGTAGCTTTATAGCCTGTCCTGGAACAAGCTCTTGTAGACCAGGCTGGCCGTGAAGTCACAGATATCCGCCTGCCTCTGCCTCCCCAGTGCTGGGATTAAACGCCTGTGCCATAACCGCCAGGCAAGTAACAACTTTCTACATAAAGGCCACACCTATTTACACAAGGCAGCACCTCCTAATCCTTTCAAATAGCACCACTCCCCACTGAATAAATATTAAAATATATGAGCCTGTTGGTGCCCTTTTAATTAAAATGGCCACCGTAAGTTTATTCAATTGATAAATAAAAATGACTAAAACAACATTCCATTCCTGATGTAAGACACATAGAATATTTAAGTTATATTTTTCCTGATGTAGTAAAAAGAAATCTGCACTTAAGTTGTAACAAAATTATATTTGTGATTTAAATAAATTTTAGCTTTATTTGCACACATACTTCTTTTTTATAAGCATGAATATAAAAAGAATTGACTTTTAATTCTAAAATTATTTAACTTTTGAGGTAAAAATAATCAAATTTCTAGATAAGCTCTACAGTACGAGGGTAGACAGGTGCAGTATTTATTTATGAAAAGCCAACAGGCATAAATCAAACAAGACATTAAATCTGAGAATCCTTTACCCACATGATGTGCCTCTTTTGTCATGGCTACTTTTGTCTCAGCATCCTGTTTTAGTATGCTTATTGTTTAAAATCTTGACAGATTTATGGCACATTAACTCAGCTTCACTCCTATAAATTTTTAGCACTTTCATTTATCTTGATTCAGATTGTTGTTCACTATGGTGATTAGTTGAAACATATCCTTTTGTGTGAACTAGGGTGTGCTTGGAATCATTATCAAATTATCATACACAAAAGAGAGATATCATAAAATGAAAAAAAAACATCTTTTCCACAAATGAAAATATAAGCAGAATCATCTTTATATTGTCTTGAACTACATTATTTATGAGTTTATTATTTTTGAAATGCTATTTTTTCTGAGGGAAAATCATTAAAATATGTTTAAGATTATACTTATAGCACAACTGACTGAAAAGCAAACGAGACTTTATTGTCTGATTGATCTATCACCCTCATTACTATAAAATGCTAGTATGTAATAAGATATAACAACTGTTGATTACTAAAAAAATGGTAATTTAAAATATTTAAAACATTTTTTGCCTTTAGTCTTCCATGTAAAACAAGTAATTTATTTTTATTATATAATGATATGATTAATATTTAATCATATTCCTTACAATTTATTTAGCAGAATAATTATTTGACCAAGACCACTGTTTTCTTTATTTTAGACAATATATTTTAATTAAGAAACCAGGGGTTTAAAGTCTTGACATCAAACATTTAAAACATAATGGCACATCCATTATAGTTTATTATTCAACCATTTCCTCTAGTATATATTGAAGAAAAGTTAACAGTATTATTCATTTTACAGCAAATACAAAGGGAACCTTTTGAATCATATATAGTATCATGTGCCACTAGAAAGTACATATTTTGAAGTTTATTCAACTGTCATTTTTTTTTCACAAACTCATGTGTAGTGAAGAGTAATTAAGGGAACTTCTGAAATTGAATACAAAGAATTTAAATGATGTCAAAGGTACAGACTAAATCCCACAGTTACAAATAAAGGAATCAATTTAAACCTGCATCTCCTAAGCTCACTCTGTGAAAATGACAAAGTCAAATTAATAGAAATATTTTTGTTCCAAGGTGTTTACTAAATACAGGTTGATCTATTTAGTGTGAAACTTTCTATCAACGTGATATGTATCAAGAAGTAAAGAAGCAAACAAAACTAAGTGTATTGGTTTATTTCTTTAAAAAGCAGAGAAAATCATTTTGAATGAAGTTGTGCTTCTGTATTGCTTTATCTCCTCCCCCACTTGGTGATCCAAATCTTGAGTCGTTTACCACCAATTATTTGTGTGTTTCTTATTATATAGATGCCTGTCAACAGGAAAATCCACTGTAAAATTATGATTTCAAAATAAATACCTGAACATACTGACCATCTAAGTCCTCCACATTCTCATGACTCACTGAATGTTGAGTCATGCAGCAAATCTCTGGCTTGTTCTGAGTGTATTGCATTGCAAACTGAGAATCCAGGTTAGTGAAACTACAAAACTCAGTTCTCAGTCTGTACAGAATGGAAGTCTCTGTTTTTAGCCCTAAAAAGTTTAACAAATTATCTCTCACATCAACTGTAAGATAAGGCCCCTCTTTCTTGTAATGCAGTCAAGAGTGTGGTGATGTCGTGACTCACGAAAAAGGCATTAATATTCTGTGGTCAAGGCATCCAAGTAAATAAAATGTGTTGTTATTGTCTTAATCAGGGTTCCTATTGCTGTGATAAAATATCATGAACAAACAAAAAAAAAATAGTTTAGAGGGGGAAGGGATTATTTGGCCTATATGTCCACTGTGTTATTTATCACTGAAGGAAGTCAGGACAGGAACACAAGAAGAGCAGTGCCCTGGAGGCAGGAGCTGATGCAGAGACCATGGATGGAGTGCTGCTTATTTGCTTGTCTCACATGACTGCTCAGACTTCTTTCTTACAGATCCTAGCACTACCATTCCTAGAATGACAGCATCTACCATGGGCTGGGTCCTCCCCCATTGATCCCAATTGGAGAAAATGCCTAACAGGTGGATCTCATGGAGCTATCTCATTAACTGAGGCTCTTTGCTCTCTGATGACTCTAGCTTGTGTCAAGTCGACACACAAAACCATTCAGGATAGCTGTAATTTTATGTTGCTAGTCACATCAAAGAACTATTTTCTCATAATTTTCATAAATAAGAATTTTAAAACTGATATTACTTTGATAGAGTTACATTTTAGCACATATAGTTGCAACATCTAATGAAAACTATGATTGTGTAGAAACAGACCATCATTTTAGGGAGTGTGAATGTATCCATACAATTTCAAGATATATTTTCAGCATAATTTTAATACATTTTACTAATGGCATGTCTTACAGTAATGGAACAAATTTTATAAATCAAGCTTGTATCTAGAATATTTTTTTGTCGAATAACTATTAATTCCACATTTCAAATGTGTGTGTTATTTATAATAGGTATCAAGCTAAAGGCAATAAGAGCTCATTTATATTTATAGATTAAGAGGGGCTTAAGAGACAAAATAGACTAAAATATGTTTTGGGTATGCTAACTAATAATACAGAAAGTGTGAGTACATGTTCACCATTGCTTCTACCACGTAACCTGATAGAGAGGACACAGAAGTACTCAGCTAGTGTAGGAACTTATTGTTTTGTGTGAAATGTCTTTTAAAAGGAGATGCATAATTTAGAATTGACGATAACATGATGGCAGAGATATTAAGTGTAGGTTTAGTGTACTTAAAGAAAAGTCCCAGTGATATATATTCCTTTCCAGATTTCACAAACCCAGTAGAATCATAGGAATCACATTCTATGCCTCAAAAATGGGATCTCTTCAGGCTTCAAGTTAATTTTTATCTACAAATTTCCCTTAAACTGAAATCAAAAGTAATAAAATCCATTTTTTTACAAAGCTACTTGACAATATTATTTTAGTATAGCATCTTTGGAAACATTTTTAAAAATTTCCTGTCCTGATTATAAATATAAATGAGCATTGTACTATTTAAGTTTCAAAACTCAATTATTTAAACTACGTACACTTGTAAGATTGTATTTGTGCCAGGCAGTGGTGACACATGCTTTTAATCCCAGTTCTCAGGAGGCAGAGGCAGGCAGATATCTGTGAGTTTGAGGCCAGCCTTGTTTATTTTTTTTGTTCATTTTTGTCTTAGTTAGGTTTTTTAATTGATTTTTATTGAGCTCTACATTTTTCTCTGCTCCCTTCACTTCCTCTTCCCTCCCCCTTCAATCCTTTCCCCAAGGTCCCAATGCTCCCACTTTAGTCAAGAGATCTTGGCTTTTTCTACTTCCCATGTAGATTAGATCTATGTAAGTCTCTCTTAGTGTCCTCATTGTTCTCTAAATTCTCTGGTATTATGGTTTCTACGCTGGTTTTCTTTGCTTTATGGTTAAAAATACCTATTAGTGAATACATGTGATAATTGTCTTTCTGTGTCTGGTTTACCTCACTCAAAATAATATGTTCTAGCTCCATCCATTTTCCTGCAAAATTTAAGATGTCATTATTTTTTTCTTCTGTGTAGTAAGTACTTCATTGTGTAAATGTATCACATTCTCCTTATCTATTCTTCAGTTGAGGGGCATTTAGGTTGTTTCTAGGTTCTGACTATAACAAACAATGCTGCTTTGAACATAGGTGAGCACATGTCCTTGTGGCATGATTGAGCATCCTTTGATTATATACCCAAAAGTGGTATTATTGGCCCATTCTGTAGGCTGTCATTTTGTCTTGTTGCCGTGTCCTTTGCTTTACAGAAGCTTGTCAGTTTCAGGAGGTCCCATTTATTAATTGTTTCTATCAGTGCCTGTGCTGCTGGGATTATATTTAGGAAATGGTCTCCTGTGCCAATGTGTTCAAATGTACTTCCCACTTTCTCTTCTATAAGCTTCAGTGTGGCTGGCTTTATGTTGAGATCTTTAATCCATTTGGACTTGTGTTTTGTGCATGATGATAGATATGGGTCTATTTTCATTCTTCTACATGTTGATATCATTATGACAGCACCATTTGTTAAATAAGCTTTTTCCATTTGATAATTTTTTGCTTCCTTTTCAAAAATCAGGTGTTTGAATGTGTGTGAATTAATATCTGGGTCTTCTATTCAGTTCCATTGGTCCTCCTGTATGTTCTTAATGTCAATACCAGGGTGTCTTCAATATTGTAGCTCTGTAGTAGAATTTGAAGTCAGGGATTGTGATCCCTCCAAAAGTTCTTTTATTGTACAGGAATGTTTTGGCTATCCTTGGCTTCTTGCTTTTCCATATGAAGTTGAGTGGGGTTTCAAAAATAAGGACAAGGGCTAAAAGAAAGAATTTCAGGCATTATAGGTAATATAAAGAAATTAAAACATTTTTGAAAGAAAATGTTAAGGTACAAAAATTCCTGACACAAACCATCTGGGAAATCTGGCACACTATGAAAATAGCAAACCTATGAATAATAGGAATAAAGAAAGGAGAAGAGCATCAGTTCAAATGCCCAGAAAACATTTTCAACAAAATCAAAGAAGAAAATTTTCCTAACCTAAAGAGACACCTGCAAGTTATGAGTATACAGTGTCATTGTTTTTTGTTTGTTTTCCCAGTTTTGTTTTCATTGGGTGTGCACCCCTAACTCTCAAATTAATCACACAAGGAGGCTGACACTTTTCTATAAAGGCCTTAGCTTGACTTGTTTCTAACCAGCTTGTCTTAATTTAATTCACCCCATCTATCTTTGTCTTTGTTCTTGTACCTTTTTCTATTTCTGTATATCTTTTCTGTCCTTTTTATTCACTTTAAGGTTGTGGGTCTGAGTGACTGGCTACTAAAGTCCTCCTCTCTTCATTTTTTTTCCTCTTGATCCTCCTCAATCCCCCTTTTTCTTCTTTTTCTTATTCTTTCTGCCTGCCAGCCCCGACTATCATTTTTTCTACGCAGCTATCAGCCATTTGGTTCTTTATTAAATCAATCAGTTTTTAAACAAGCAAAGTAACATAGCATCACACATTTAAAACAGATGCCACATAAAAGGATGTAATAAATCTTTGTATCATTAAAACAAATGTTTGATAGCAAAAATACATGTAGCACATTACAAAATAATATTCTACAACAATGTAGAACATCCAATAGAACCTGTAAATAAAGTCACCTCTCTGCATTATAACCAAAAAACTAAACATACAGAATAAAGAAAGACTGTAAGGGGAAAATACAAAGTAATATGTGATACTAGACCTTTCTGAATTACAACTGACTTGTAATTCTAAACTCAATGGATACACTAAGGTCCAGAATGGCTTACATATAAGTTTTGGAGATCCAAAGAGACCACAGATGCCAACCTAGATTACTATACAAGAAAAAACATTCAGTCATCATACATGGAGAAAATAGAATACTAAATACATGAAAACATGTTAAATAATCTCACATCACTAAAACAAAGGAAGGAAACAGCTGAAATACACACACACATATGCACACACAAAAATACACACACACACACACACACAAAATCACCATCACCACCAATATCAAATTAACAGGAAATAACAAATGTTATTTTTTAATGTCTATCAATATCAATCTTCTAAATTTCATGATAAGAAGACACAGATTAAAAGAATTGATACAAAACAGGACCCATCCTTCTACTGCATATGAGAACACACCAGAACATAAAGGACAGATATTTTCTTGGAGTAAAGGCTTTGAAAATGTTACTCAAAACAAAGGGACCTAAGATGAAAGCTGGTGCAGCCATTTTAATATGTAACAAAACAGACTTCAAACAAAAACTAATCAAAAGATTGGGGAAGGACATTACATATTCATCAAAGCAAAATTCCACTAAAACATGTTAACTCTTAACATTAGTCACCAAACACAAAAGTTCTCACCTTTGTTAAAAAAAAATCTACTACAGCTGAAATTACAAACTCTTAAATACTGATAGGAAGATACTTCAGTATACCCATTCTCAACAATGAACATGTCATCCAGACAAAAACTAAATAAAAAAATTTTGGTGCTAACTATCTTTTTAAGCAAAAAGAAAATAAGACATATTTGTACAACATTCTCCCAAAACACAAAAGAATATACCTTCTTCTCACAACCTCATGAAACTTTTTTCAAGTTTACACAAAAATTTGAATACAAAGCAAGTCTCAACAGTGTCTTAGAATTACTATTGCTATGTAGAGATACCATGACAACATGAATTCTTATAAAGAAAATTATTTTAATTAGGCGGCTGACAGTTCAGAGGTCCAGTTTATTTTCATCACAGTGGGCCATGTAGGCATACAGACAGACATGATGTTGAACAAGGAGGTGAGAATTCTACTTTTTTGATTTACAGGCAACAGGAAGTTTACTGGGATACTGGGCATGGCTTGAGCATATATGAGACCTCAAAGCTCATAATTTTGGAGATCAGTCCTCTGTCTCATGTGGGGTTGTTGAATATCTTTTCCCATTCAGTAGTCTGCCTTTTTGTCTTATTGACTTCATTTATAAATTTTAAGGGATTTATTTCATTTCCCTTTCAATGACTACTATCTTCATAATGGCAATTTTGATATCTTTTTCTTGTGTTTCAGCTATGATTTTTATTTTAATATGGCTGGGCTCTGGTGATATCATTTTGCCTTTTCTGTTCTTGTGTTCTTATACTGGCATTTATGTATTGGAATTTGGAATGATGATAGGTCTATGTGTTAATTCCTGCATAGGACTTTGTTGAATGTGTGTTTATTTCCTTAGTTTTTCTTTTCTTGTTTGTCTTCTTGCCACTGTCTTATTCTAAATGTATAGATCAGGAAATGGAATGGGGGAGGGAAAGGGAGGTGTGGGGCGGTGAGAGATGAGAAGTTAGGATAGTGGGAGGGATAGGGATAGATCTATGGTCCTTAGATCTGTTCTGGCCTCTGTGATCCCAAGGACCAGCCTGGCCTCCTGTACAGCTGCCAGGACTGAGGTACCTAGATCTGACCTGTGTTCTGGTAAAGCTGATGTCAGCTTCTGAAGTTGTAGGCCTGGGTATGGAGCCCTGAGGAAGGGATGAAGGCATTTGTGTGTGTGTAAATGGGTTGTTGCACAAGCTTAAAGGACTTTGGTGGGTGGTGGACAATGTCTTATCTAGTGTTAATAGTATCTGGAAAACTGTAGGGGCTAGTTGCCATATTTTAGAGCCCAGGGATGGGGTCCATTCTAGGGTTATTGAGTGTATTTTATGGATTCTTTGATGGCAGAGGATGGTGTCTTACCTTGAGTCCCTACATTCTGTCTTGTTTCTCATAAAGTCGAAAGATGTCTTTTAAAGTAATAGGATGGGTTATGGAGCAAGCGGCAGCGGTGCAGTTTAGTTTTATTGTACAAACTTAACATCTTTTAGTGGGCAGTGGGAGATGTTACCCTGAGGTTTCTAGGACCACAATGGCCTCCAGTAAAGTTGCCAGGGCTGTGGGTCCTAATATGGAGTCCAGGGAAGGAGTGCAATCTGGGATTGCTAAGTAGGCACCAAGGAATGTTGGTGGACTGTGGTCAGTGTCTCACCAGGGCTCGATAGATCATTTCCAGTCTCTGATAAAACAAAAGTCTTCTTCTGAAGCTTTCAAGATATGAAGCACGGGTCGGGGGCGTGGAGGAGCAGGGTTGAGAAAAGGGACGTGCAGTCTGTGGTTGTTAGGATAGTTGTAAAGATTTTGGTGGTCACTGGTGTCTTCCCTCAGATTTCCTAAAATTACTGTCAGAATTGAAAATTTAATGCAACGTTATCAGTACTGTTTCTGTAGCCATTATATGAGTATATGTAAGAACAATATCATTATTGCAATCATAATGATATTTTATATAAAAGAATCAAAATAATAATAAACTTTACTAAGGCAAATAAATCTTTTCAATAACTTTGGACCTCAAGGAAATATATTTTTTGAACAAAGATGACAAAATAGCTAGGTAATTTTTTGCAGTTTGACCAAATATTGTTTCTATAACTAACTGTTACCTGCAAGAAATACAGTAGCCCAAATTGTTATTATTCAATGTTTGTTTGGCCTTTTAAGAGGTTGAATGAAAATCGAAAGAGTAAGAATATATTTAAAGGGAAATAGTCACTAAAATATTTATCGTGATTGTGCCTTTCCATAACTCACTTTAATTGAAGATTTATTCAAATTAGAAGGTAGTAATAAAATAAATTAGACAATAAAATCTTTGAAAAAAATTGGGTTCTCAGATTCCAAGGGTTTTATAACCTTTATTACTTTTTCATTATTTTAAGGGTTTCTAATACTTTTTAAATAATTTCATGAGTCTAAAAGAACACATAATGAAGAACACAAATGTCATTTGCAATCAGAAAAGTAATTATGAATTATACAAACTAATATTAAGTTAATTGTTAAGAATTTTCAATCCTCCTTTTTAGTTTGTACTTATCAGTAAGGATTTATTTCTCTGAGGTTTCAACAGATTCAGGTGTTGTTTCATATATATGAGGATTAAACTCATGCTGATAATGCAGATGATTTTAAGTATCACTACAAACTAAAACTCCATTTTAAAGTTCTGTTAATTATTACAAAGACATTTTTCAATTTAAAATGACTTTATGGTTTTAAAATTTAATAATATTTCATCACAAAATTTACTGATATTGTTAAGTAATAATATCATGTATGTATATATATGTACATATATATGTTATATTGCATATTATTCAGTCATAATCACCATAGCTAACAATTTCAAAGATTAATAGGTATTGTCATCCAAATAACATTAATAATTTTGCCTGACTAATACTGGAGAATATCAATAGCATCAGGCATAGCTCAGTCTTTACCTGTGTCTGTATAGATATTTGCTTCCTCTTAGAGCTTGTGTTGATTATTTTACTTCCTGGAGATATAACAATCAAGAGAATAAATGTATGACTAAATTAATTAATGTGTTATAATTAATATTGAAATATATTTTAAAACTGGAAGCTCATTTAAATACCTCAATTTCATTTAATATATTTACAGCTTGGACAGTTGTATCTTGATTGATTTTATTTTGTTAGTGGTTTCTGTATTAGTTGTATTTCATAAACCTGGAACCCAAGAAAAATATTCTTATGCATGTGACTTGTAGGTTAAAACCTTATAGGAGATAGCTGTAAGACAGTAAACCAAACATCATAAGGTCTTCGAGGAAGCAAACACCTAAATAAACCCAGCTGAACACTGTCCTTTGCTAATCCCAGGAGGATTTCGACAGTATTTATGGTGCCAGATTTTTCTTATCATGAAACATGAGGGCTAGAATTTGTACTGCTGTATCAGTAATTGGCAGTAAAAGTCCTTGAAATTCCCACTAGAAAACATAATCTCCCAAGTGGAGTGATTACAGTCACTAAAGCCAATTCCCTAGAAATTTTCTAAGTTGTTGTAAATTGTAAGCAGTTAGCCAACCAAGCTCACAAAAGTAGGCATCCATTTTTCTGAGTGCCAAAAGTAATTTCAGAGTAATATCTAAAAGATGAATAAGCACAAAAACTCCATAAGGAATAAAGAAATACATTCTACTGCACAGCACGAGAATCTGTCTGTATTTTAACTGTGTAATGCGATTTCGGTTTTGTTCTTATTTGGCAAGGAACATCTCAAAATTTTGTACACACTTAAAATTGTAAATAAATCATATTGAGAAAATTAAACATTTTGCAAATAGGTGTTGAGAACAGTAGAACCCAGGGGTTTCTGTAATGTAGCTTTTTTATTAGTAGTCATTAGCGTGTCTTCCAGAATGAATACTGGGTGATGTTAAAACTCAATTTTCTCCATAAAATTCACCAGTCAGCACCAAATTGTCAGCCCTAAAACACACACACACACACACACACACACACACACACACACATAACATTATACAGACCGAGCAAGCTTTATTTATCTATTTAGGAGCATGTGTGTGTGCGTCTCTGTGTGTGTATGTAAAATTAAATAATTTTAAAATGAGCCATGAATTTGAAAGAGCCTAAGAGGGAGAATATAAGAGGTTTTGAAGGCAAGTAAAGAAATGGAGAAATGCTGCAATATTGGTATGATCTCAAAAACTAAATTAAATATTTTTGAAACATATCAAAATTTTAACACAATTCTTCACACAAACTGATAAAATTCATATACAAGGGCCAAATAACTAAGTTTAGCTAAAATAATTATAGTGAATAAAAGAATGGCTAGAGGTATCACCATCATAGCTTTCATCATAGGTTGTTCTACAGATATGTAGTAATAAAAACAGAATGGAATTAACATAAAAAGAGTTTCTAAGATAGAATAAATTTGAAAATTTTGAGACAATTTTATATACCTATTTGATTTTTAATAAAGAACTCCAAATATATACTGAAGTAAGAATCATCAACAAATGCTGTTAGTCAACAGGAATAACGGCAGGAGAATGAAAAGAGATCCACACTTCCTATCTGGCTCAGAAATAATCCCCAAATGAACCAAGGATCTCAATATTGAACTTGATTGTTACCCTGAATATCATAATAGAGAAATGGTTGAAATAATTGATGCAAAAACATAACTTTCTGAACAGAAACTTGATAAAGTAGCCACTAAAAGAAACAATTAGTAAGTGAGATTTCATGAAGCTAAAAAGTTGTTGCACAGCAAAACACACCATCAGTTAGGCAAAGGCACAGCCTAGAGATTGTAAACAATACTTCTCAGTTATATTTCTGATAGAGGGTTAATCTCTAGAATACACAGAAATTTAAAAATAAAACCTATTATCAAGAAAACAACCCAATTCCAAAATGTGGTTTAGATTAACTAGAGTTCTCAAAAGATGAAATAATGGCTCCCTTAATTAAGATATTTCTCCCCTGGTCCCATATCCACTCTTCTTCCATCTCAACCATCCCACTCCCCAAAGATTTTCCCAATCCTCCCCTTATCCCTTTTCTCTCCCCATCTCCCATTCTTCCATCCCACCCCCACCCCCATTCTCCCAACTTTTGCCTGGCTATTGTGTCTGCTTCCAATTTTCAGTAGGATGTATATATGTTTTTCTTTGGGGTCACCTTATTACTTAGGTTATCTACGATCGCAAACCATAGGCTCAATGTCCTTTGCTTATGGCTAGAATCCACTAATGAGTGAGCACATACCACATTCATATTTTTGGGTCTGGGTTATCTCACTTAGGATAGTGTTTTCTATTTCCATCCATTTGCAAGCAAGATGTCATTGTTTTTTACCACTGAGTAGTACTGTAATGTGTAGATGTGCCACACTGTCTTTATCCATTCTTCCATTGAGGGACATTTAAGTTGTTTCCAGGTTCTGGCTATTACAAATAATGCTGCTGTGAATATAGTTGAACAAATGCTTTTGTAATATGATTGGGAATCTCTTGGGTATATTCCCAAGAGTGGTATTGCTGGATTCTGAGCTAGACTGATCCCCAATTTTCTGAGAAACCACTACACTGATCTCCAAAGTTTGCATTTCCACGAGCAATGGATGAGAGTTCTCCTTACTCCACATCCTCTCCAGCACAGGTTATCATTGGTGTTTTTTATTTTTAGTCATTCTGACAGGTGTAAGATGGTATCTCAAAGTTGTTTTGATTTGCATTTCCCTGATAGCTAAGGAAGTTGAACATGTCCTTAAGTATCTTTTGGCTATTTGAAATTCTTCTGTTCAGAATTCTCTGTTCAGTAGAGGCTTGACTCCAGATGGGGTCCCATATATCCACAGGGATGTTTCCAGCTAGGACCCTAGGCAGTGGAGGAGAGGGTGCCTGAACTAGCCTTTTCCTGTAGTCAGACTGATCAAATATCTTGAATATCACCGTAGAACTTTAATCCGGAGACTGATGGAGATAGGGACAGAGATCTACCCTACATGTGAGTGCTGGACTGAGATAGTGAGGTACAGTTGAAGAACAGAAGGAGGGAGGATATGACCAAGGAAGTCAGGACAATGAGGGTTTGATCCAACCACTGAGACAGTGTGCTTGAACTAACAGGAGCTCACCAAAGCCTGCTGGAATGGGACTGAACGAGCATAGGATCAATCTGGACCTTCTGGTTGAAAATTGGGGCAGACTGAGAAGCCAATGATAATGGCACTGGGATTTGTCTCTATGGCATGTGCTGGCTTTTTGGGATCCTAGTCTATTTGGATGCATACCTTCCTAAGACTGGATGGAGGGGTGAGGGTCTTGGACTTCCCACAGGGCAGGGAGCCCTGCCCTCTCTTAGGACTGGACGGGGATGGGGAGGAGAGAGCTGGAGAGAAGTTGGAGGAGGGGAGGAAGAGGAAATTTTGATTCCTGGTATTAATAAAGAAAAAAAAAAGAGGAAAAAAGAGCTAGCTAGGAATATGCCTAAGTCATTGGCCAAATAGTGTTGTAATTTATTTCGTTTGTGTGCTTATTCGTGTCTGGGCAGCTGGGAAACATACGAGTGGACTCTAGTTTCATCAGATTGACAAGGTGTGGATTCGTGAAGGTTACACTTCCTTGTACTCTAACTAATTTGGAAAAATCTAGGAGACACACATTTAAGATGTTTGAGTGGGCACTTCCAGTAAGTTCTAAAATCATGAGAAACTCGGTCTGAAAGTGAGTGACAACATACTACTGGCTGGCATCCCTGGGTTATTACATGGGAGACATGGGGGCACAAGGAGAAAAAGAGAGGGGAGCTAAGCTTGGCAAGAGAATGAAAGCATCAGGTGATGAATGATGATGCTTCCTTTAAATGCAATATGAAACATTAATAACATACCACTTACATTACTTCCTATCATCACGAACTAGATTCTATATTAACCCAAGGGGCATAGTTCTTGATTTAATTTTGTAAGGCAATTTGTCACAGCAATGAACAAATTTTTTTTAAAAAAATCATGGTAAGAGGCCAAGTAGCTATAGAAAAAAAAAAAACAACTGGAGTAGTGCCCTTATGATTGAGTGTTCTTACAGACAGGAATACCAGGAAAATGTAAGAAAGAAGAAACCAGTGTCTAGTGCTTATCATTATGTAAACAACATTGCAGTTTTACAAAGGGGCTTTTAAGCAGGACAAACAAAATAAGTCTGAAACATGTACACATACAATGACTTTGAGTGTGTCCAGATTTAAAAAAAAAAGACTTAAGATACTTAGAAATTAGAAGCAGTATCAACCCTATTCCTTCTGCTGTGCTTTTGTTCTTTAATGAATACATAGCAATTATTGAGATAGATGATCTAAATATCATACATGAAAATTATCAAAAGCATAGAAAGATTATTGGTATTCTAGAAGGTTTCTCTCCAGGCTTAGGTTTAGTATAATTACTGAATTTAGTTTAAAATACATATTCTCTCTATATATTTATATATGAATATCCAGTGATGTTATAAAAGATGAGATATATTGTTAATGTTTTTATTTTTTTAATGGTACATTAATGTTAAGGTGCTGGTGCTTATTCTACTAAGTAAAATGTGTATTTGTTTGAATGTGTTAATTGGATATAACAATTTCTGAAGTTAAAGTTATCTTTATGTCCCAGAAAACTGGTCATTAAAATCCATTTCCTATATATTTTCTCATTATTTAAATAAGAAAAAAAAACAAGTGTCTCCTCATTTCTTTTCATATATTTGAATGTATGTGCCAAATAGTTAAAAAAACTTAATAGCAATATTACTTGTGCTTTCATTATTGGTGTACCTTAGTCATTTTCTACTTTTTATGACTTTGAAAATGATCTTGTACAGTGGTGGCTTCTTATTATCCAGAAATGTACTAGGAATAGGTGTAATCTCATTATACTCACAACCACTCAGTAGAAAATATGTAATATTCATTTGAATATCTCTGAGAGAGCTGAATACAGTTGAATGGCTTCATTTTCTCTGCTAGAAAATGGTACAATTACATTTATTTTTTAAATGAATATTTCATAAAATTATGCAGTAACAACCAGTTCAAATGCAGTTGCCATTTGCTTAGGAGAAATCTGTGATGAGATAAACCTCCAATTTAGAGAATGGAAATTTAAGGTGCTGCTCATACCAAAATGAAATCAGGCACAATGGTGTTAGTTATCTCAATTTGATAATCACATTTTTATTGCTGTTTCACCCAATTGAACTCAAATATAAATATGTCATTAGATTTTAATAACTTATGCAAGGGTTATAAAATATATCAAATTTCATAAACTAAGATGAAAATTTTGTATTTTTAATAATTCTGAAACATATTTTTGAAGTATAAGTTCTAAAGTACAGTTTTCAACTGTAAATATTTGGAAACCTCATTGCATTATATTAAATCTATACTTACTATTTACTTTCTAAAATATGATTTGTTTTCTTACACAAAGAGCAATTAAGAATAATTGTAAAAATGTCTTTTAATAAGACAATATGCATATATTGTACAATTAAAATTTTAAACATTAAAGTAATGTTTCAACATGTGAAGTAGTTACATAATAAAATAATTAGTGAACATATTAACACAAAAGTTACTAAATAAATAACATTTCCAAACTATGTGAAACTTTAGAATAATCAAATTTGTTGATTATTGTCAGATCTTGGAACTTATGCTTTTGCTTACAAATATTAAAGTATTTATGGCAACCATGGCAATAACATGATGAGACTCTACATACCCCTTTAAAAATCAAATTTGAGGAACTTAATTTTTTAATCAAATTCTTTAAAACTTCAAAGGAACTGATGGGTCAATAATAGGTAGGCTTACTGGCATTGCTATACTAGGAATTATTAGAGTGAATACATGATGTATACTGGATAAATTTAACCATTTGTCGCAATCTTAACCTTGTATTTACTAATATTGCCTACACATTAGAGCTTAGAAACCATTTCTCTGAATTTTAGAGTGTATTTCATTGCAAAGGTATCTGGATCCTTTCACTTATCAGAATCAAGAGAACTCAATTATGCTTCTGTTCAATGTTTTCATGAGACAGTGATTTCACATAATTTTATAATAGAATATATTTTAAAAGAATGTGAGCTACCATGTAATCCTTTTAGAAACAATCATACTATTTGCTTTAATTATGAAATCAAACCTGTTGCAAGGAAGATATCTTTTTTTAAAATACATAGATACTTCAGTTTTTTTCTCAATGCTACTGAGTTGTATTTACTTATATACCCTGAAAACAATCGTTGCATTGTAATTTATATTTTTCTAGTAACAATCGTTGATAATTCAGACCACCAACATCCTATAGTTCTTTGTTTCTTTTCTTTTCTTTTTTAATATTCTGCCCACAGTTACCCTTTTCTTGTCTCTTCCTTCTCTCTCTCCCAAGTCTTCCTCTGTTTCTACCCTTTCCGGTTTTTGTTCATGAAAGTGTAGATCTCTCATGGATATCATCAAACCATGCCATATCAAATAAGGTTGAGCAGCTTTCCATGTATTAAAGCTGGCCAAGTTGACCCAGAATGAGTTATAGAGTCACAAAAGCCAGAGAAAGAGTCGGCTTCTACTCTTAAGTGTCGCAAAAGAGGACTAAGCCACAGAACTTTAAAGTATCTGTAAGGTACTAGTGTCTTTCCCATGCATTGTCCCTTGTTGGTTATCAATCTCCTTGAGCCCCTATGAGTTCAGGTTAGTTGAATCTGTGGGTTTCTTGTGGTGTCCTTCACCCACTGTGGCTCGTGCAATCTTTGCTCCCACTGTTCTTCAGGATTCCCTGAACTCTGCCCAAAGGCTCCCTATGGATCTTTGGTGTTTTTCCACCTGTTGCAGGATGAAGCTTCTCTGAGGACTTATAGGTGGTGAGGCAGCCATCTATAAGTAAAGCATTTAGACATCATTACATTGACATTTTTTTCCTTCAGTCATGTTTGGTTCTAATGTAGGTTTTTGGGTCATCAAGTCTGTGGGTCTTGGTGCTCCAGGCAAGGTCAGTGGTGAGCTTGATCTCCTGGCATGGCTTTTAGGCTTGATTGGATATTTGTTGGCCACTCCTTCAATCTCTAGGTTGAATATATTTTAATAAAAATAAAAATCTTAAGATTTTTTTACTTTATTTATTTATTTATTCATTTATTTTGAGACAGAGTTTCTCAGTAGTTTTTGGAGGTTGTCCTGGAACTAGTTATTATAGACCAAGCTGGCCTCAAACTCATAGAGATCTTCCTGCCTCTGCCTCCTTAGTTGATGGAGGAAGGTCATTGGTTAAATAAAAATAAACTGCTTGGCCCTCATTGGTTAGAAGATAGGTGGGAGGAAGAGGAAGTGAGCTCAGACTCCACAGCTCTCCTCTCGGGAGCAGACGCCTCAGAGAGATGCCATGCTCCGCTCTCCCGGGTAGGGGCACGCGGTGAAGCAAGCCACCAGGTTAGACATGCTGAAACTTTCCCGGTAAAACCAGTGCTCACAGATTATTAGAGATGGGTTGATCGGGATGTGAGAATTAGCCTGTAAGGGATAGAGCTAAAGGGCCAAGCAGTGCTTAAAAGAATACAGTTTGTGTGTTGTTATTTCTGGTGCAAAGCTAGCTGTGCGGGAGCCGGGCGGGACGAAAAGCAGGCCCGCCGCCCTTATTACTACACTTAGTGCTAGGATTAAAGTTGTGCACCACCACTGCCTGATTTTAGTTTTATATATCTTGAGAGTGTTTCTAGTCATCATTTTCAATGGAATAAGGATATCATAAATTATGTGTCTTAATCAATATTCTATTGCTGTGAAGAGACACCATTACATGGCAGCACTTATAAAGGATAACATAGTAGAGCTGGTTTGTAGTTCATTGACATCATGGTAGGAATCATGGGTTGCTGCATGCAGAGATCATGCTAGAGAAGTAGCTTAATGGTTCCACAACCAGATCTGCAAGCATCAGGCAAAGAGAGGCACTGGATTGGCGTGAAACCCAAAAGCCTATGCCAGTGACACGTTATCTCCAACATGGCCACACCTCAAAATCCCTATCAAGTCGTTCTACTCCCTAATGAATAATCTTTTAAGCATATGAGCCAATGGGGGCCATTCCTATTCATACCATCACAATATTACTTAGAGATTCTTACAATTTATAATTATTAAAATTATAACTATTTTGACTTTTAATATAGTTACTAAAAATTATAATTTCTCCATATTACCCCTGTAGGTGAACTCTCTCCCCTGGACATAATGTGGCCACTGACATTTTAAAATTAGAGCAGTCATAATTCCATGAAAACTTTACAAGTTTGGCCCCACTAACATCCACTAAGAGGCCTTTCCATCATGGAGGATAAGAAAAAAAAATAATGGGTACCAGAGACAATGATCCCCCCCCCATTTTGTAGCTGCTTGTAAGATGTCCATGTTTTTGCAAATAACCACTTATCTATGCTTCTCGAAACCATGTCATTCGACAGTTGAGACATGGATATAATTATTTTTTCACTGTCATTGCTAACTCCTCTAGGATAAATAGATATTTGTGAATATCTATCCAGAAAATGTCATGTTACATCAACACTAAATTCTTTACTTAGAAATAAGGGCAAGTAACTGTAGGGGATTTATAGATCTCTGGAGAACATAAAGAATTGGATAATTAAAATATATAATATAGTTATAAATTATTTCTAAATTTACAGCATAAAATTTATAATAGATAAATTTATACAAATGGTGTTTTATTACCATTGAAGAAATTTCTAAGGTTTTCATTTTGTATATAAATATAAATACCTATATATACATGTGCTTCTGTATTTCTTAATATTTTAGCTTCTCACTAAGGAGTCAATAATTAAGAGCTCATTAATGATCCCAGTTTTTTGAAATGTGACTATCCTAAAATCAAAACAATCTTAACTTACCTCTTGAGTTGATCACTGTGGTGGCAAATAATTTTTTTTTATTTGCTGTTACCCACAATATTGAAAGTTATCTGAAGTTTCAGTTCTTGGGAAGTAAGGTTTAAGGGAAAAATTTAACTACTCTTCTCTGTTCTCAAAGGGACTTATTTTGGGATACCACATTCTACCTTCTGCAAAATAGATCACTATATATGATCATTTTAATTAGCCAAAGGGGCATACATATCCACCCAAAGTATGATTTTTTTTATAAATCTGCCATTGAACAATTCTCCTAACCCAGTGCAGTACTCAATATAAATAAAATGCTTAGTGAGCAGAATTTGTTTAATATTTTCTAAGTCCCCAAAATTTTGTCATACTTCACTTTAGTTCATATCCTTTAAAATAAAAGTAATCCCATCCTTAAGAGGCAAGCGCCAAAGCAAACTGTGCTTTGATTTACTGTCCCACCAAACAACTGTCCATTTCTGTGTCTGAGTGGGATTTTTATACTGTTGTTCTCTGTTTTCTCTAAAATAGAATTATTTTGAATGATTTGACACATGAGCTATAGGAAAATATTTTTCTCAGCTGCAGTCCACTGTTCAGTCCACCTTCAAAATCAATCTTTCAAACAAAATCTATCCTAACTAACATTGCACATTAGATATTTGGTATTGTTCTTGTTTAAAACAAGGACAAGCCATTTTACTTGGTGTGTAAAAAACTTAAAAATTTTAATGATTTAGCAAATGATTATCAACTAATGAGAGGTCTGAGACTATAATCTTCTTGGGACATTGTGGCCTGTCGGTACCGTAAGCTTACTAGCAATTCTCAAAAGTTATTGGATATCTTTTATATTTGTCCATC
Source organism: Microtus oregoni (assembly GCF_018167655.1). Lineage (NCBI taxonomy): Eukaryota > Metazoa > Chordata > Mammalia > Rodentia > Cricetidae > Microtus > Microtus oregoni. Next base: position 26,460,131 of record NW_024543060.1, read on the forward strand.
CATTATTCACTAATTTGATCTCCCATATTCTGTTTGAAAAATTTATTCTCTAATCGAATTCTTATATAACTTTCCCAGCTTGGTGGAAAGAAACTACTTGTTTGGTCTTGACTTTAGTATCTAATTTACAATATGACTATTGTCAAATACCCCACTCTTCTAAAAATAACTTTTGCATTTATCACAAATATCACAACACATTGCTTTTATTGCTTTTGGTTTTCAGCTTTCTGAAAATTTCTATTCAGATAAAAAGTTTGGCTCCAAATTTATAGTGTAAATTTATAGTGAAAATTGTCACACTTATAAGAGAACTTCTGAAAAATGAAATCATGCCTCATGCTTATATCTGCTCACTCAACTAATTTTTGCTTCCTTTGTAAGAAATTAGATGCTAGGTTGTTTTATCTCATTTTTCATGAAAATGACATAAAACTTAATTACCCTGGCTACCATCAGCTTTGTTATCTAATTGTCAACTCTATGTGTCAATAGATGTTTCTTGTTGGTCATACTTTGTTTCAAAAATGTGTTTTCTCTTTTGTCCTTTTAAGTTATTGCTTTATGCTTCTTATCTTCCATCAAATGGTAGAATCGCTCATAAATTTCTGTTCAAATATCAAGTTTGGCTCCAAATTTATAGAGAAAATTGTCACACTTACAAGACAATATCTCAAAAATGGCATCATGTCTCATTCTTATATCTTCGACTCAGCTGATTTTTCCTTCCTTTGTAAGAAATTAGATGCTTGTCTCCTAGAATCATCTATTAAGCTCACATACTAAATTATGCTCACCTTACTTTTTCAGTACATTATTAAAAATTATTTTTCTAACCATAATCAATAATAACTTCCCTACAATACATAATCTATTTAGACCAACAATTTACAATTCTTCTCTTATGCCAAGTATGACCTTCTCCTTTTATGCTATAGATATAATGGCTATTTATACAAATGTCTCTATTTGTACATTCATTTTATTTTCAACTTTCTAAAAAATTCCTTATCTGTAAAACCACTAGAATACCACTTTATTAATATAATATTGTTTGTTAATGTACCATCAATCCTGTTCTTTATAAATCAATTTAGCTATCCTTCATTTTACTCTAACTTGGTTATCAGCAGTTTTTCTCAATATCACTCTATTTTTTGTAGAAGATTCTTTGTATTCTGATATCAAATATTGTCCTGCTTACTTCCCTGAATTCCTCCCTGCCAGTTTCTGCTCACTCCATGCCTTCACAGTGGAATGTTCTAGTACTCTGTCTTTGAATTTCTTCCCTTTCATGTCTGCATCCACTAGCATCTGCCTATTGGCTTTAAATAAATAATTGTATTTTTATGACTTCCAAGTTCATACCTATAACCTGACCTGTGGATTTCCTATATCACTGCTTATTCTGAATTTCAACATGGACACATTTCAGATCTATGGCAGTGGTGGTATTCATACTAGTACAATTTTACCCTCAGGCTAACTTCAAGTTATGTGTTTGTATTATTTAATTCTTACTGGTCTCTATGCTCCTATCCACTCATTCCAACCACTCCCTGTGTATAAAACATTGAGTTATCACTATCACTTTTTGCTGTCATTATATCCATTGCAAAATATACTGGTTCTTAATTTAAAATAAAAATTGACTTGTAAAACTACACAAAGTTTATTCATATGATAAAAAACTGGATTTTTTGTTTGCTTGCTTGTGAGTGTGTGTGGGAATGTCCTTGTGGTCATATGTGCATTCAAGTTTGTGTTTGTATATATATAGATTTTATATATAGTTATAGTATATGTATATGGCAGAGAGCCTCAGATTTTACTTTTCAGAGACTTTCTATATACTTTGAGATTGTACGTAATAGTCATCTGGGGTTACCAGTTATGCTAGAGGTGCTAGGCAAAAAAAATTCACCACTGCTATAAATTTTATGTATTGATCTTAGGTTCTTATGCTTTTATAACAAGCATTTTACCAACAGTGTCTTTTACCTTACCACAAAAGGGCATTTATATGACCCCGAATAAAGGATGGCAAACTACATCTAATATGCCTTAATAGATTTAACATGGTTGTAGAACTGAGAAAATATCAAATATAATTTCAAATATTATTTTAATATATTTTATTCATTGTTCCTGGTACAGAGTCCCATGGGGACATTTTCATACAAGTGTTTAATGCATTTTGAGATTTGTTTTTTTTTCTGTATATGATGAATGGAATTAACCCCAGTGTCTTGTAGAAACAAGTGAAAATACATTTTAAAGAGCATAATATATGTGGCTGTTAACAGTTACAAATGAAACTTTTTGAACATCAGCTAAAACAAGCAGGGAATATAAACAACAGAAGTTGCATGCATTGAAGAATCAACAATCATGGTATGAGCACTAAAGTATATTTATATATATGGTAGAATATTTAGATGGTAGAAACCCTTTGATTTTACAATAAAGACTACAAATGTAACAATGGCATATTTTCTCCTATGACCGATAAAGACTTTTTTACCTAGGATGTGAGAGACGCTGAGTTTGATCCCCAGTACTACCAAGAAATGTAAAAATCAATCAAACAAACAAAATACTTACTTATTCTAAAAATCAATTAGAATGTGGAAGTGGAAAAAAGAAAACATATTTAAATAAATAAAAGAGACATATATAATATGGTCTGAATCCAAATTTGTCTGTTCAAAAACTGAATTAGAATGTGGGAGTGGCAAACAAACACGTTGAAATAAGGAAAAGAGACATACATAATAATATGGTCTGAATCCCTCAGCCATCATAAAATATGATTTGTCAAGATATGAAAGGCCACTTTTTATCCCAATCCTCCTGGACATTTCCTGAATTGCTTACCTTATGAATATTTCCATTTAGAACAATCCAGCGAATTAGCAATAAGTTTGTAACTTCTACAACGTGAAATATAAAATTAATCTGTAGGAACTCATTATGATTCCCCCCATAGAAATTTGGTTGTTGACCTGTGAGCCCTACACATGGAGTTCTGATTTAAGTAAAATCACAAACTTTCAAAAACTATGTCATATGCTTTCTATATAAGCTGTCTGGTCTTTACTCATTTGGGGTTCATCTGGGAAACTCATCTACCCTGAACTATTATTCTTTGTTGCTGCATTGTACACTTGCAAAGTTTTTTTCCAGATTGTCTTTTATACAAATGTCCTTTATCATATCAGAGCTGAGATTTTTGAGCAAAACCCACTACACTCAACACTTCTAAAACTGAAGACACAACAGAAATAACAAGAGAATCAAGAATACAGCAGACTAATTCTGCATTCTAACCAAGACCTGAAGGGCCCTCTCTGAAACTCACAAGCTGTTAGCGCAAGGGAGAGTCTTCCCAAGAGCCACTTAGTAAAAGTACCACAATATGTGTAGTTGATATGTGGCAGATTCTTCAAGAAGCTAACATAATGAGGTCAGCAAAAGTACTATGAGGTTGAAAATAGTATAAAATCTAAGAATGCACAACTGTAGAAATTGTGAAGAGCTAAATGTATAATCTAGGGTTGATGATGTGGAGAATATGGTAAAGATTCTGAATACCCTATATTCTAAGATTCTGTTTTTACTGTACATCATTTGGTAGAGACACAGGACTATTTTATACTCTGTATTAAAAGAGCATATTTATACTTCATTTTTATAGAAAGGAATCTATGTACAGAGTATGTATATATATATACACAAATTGATAAACTTTTTTTCAGAAATAACTTTAAATCTAGAGTCGATACAAAGTTGTAGTTTAGGAGGAAGGGAATACCCAAAGAAACTGGTGGTTATGAATGTTTCATTTGTAACACAAATGCTAAAGAGATGCATAGGGGGACAATGAGAAGAAATTCAGAATCTCAGCGATAAAATGAAACTTTTTGTTTTGTCTTTTTATGGCTTTCTAAAATGGATGGTATCAATAGATCAAAAGCTACAACAGACTGAGAGAAATGTATTAAATGTGATACTTCATAACTTAGAAATGAAAACTTTGGGGATTATGTGATTCATGTTTTATTTTGAAGGGATTACATGCTTATCTTTTTTCTGAGAAGTGATATTCTCTTTCTCTCATCCTTCTTTACTTCTCTCCCTCTTTGTCATTTTGAGAAAACAACTGAATGTTCATATTGTGCTAGCTGCAAACTTGCTATGTATTCCATACTGAATAAAGAACAAACTGCCTGTACCTCCCCTTGGCTGGGATAAGATGAAAATGCTATCACACCCAAATCACTAAACATTATTTAAGTAATTATAAAGTTTTTCATCAGAATATAATATCAACATACTGTGATTATAGCATGACATTTATATGCTTAGGGCAGCACTTCAATATCACGCCCATGACCCATTTAGGCAGTAAATTCACCAATTAAGAAAAACATAAATGTCATTCTAAGAGATTAAGTTTTTAAAGACCTGTGATTAGAATAATAGTTGAGACAAAAAAGACAAAGCTTGTCCCATGCAGGGAATATATGTACTGAGTGTTTCATGCTACTGAAGCTCTACTCAGGAAACAAAAGATTATAAAAGCATAAGATGATGGCTAACTATTAGTAAAATTAGGCTGGGAAATATGCTTGTAGATATGGACTTAAAATAGCAAGAATTAATTATATTTATACTGTGGGAATGTTATAATTTTATGTACATAAAACACAGCTATGATGTTTAAGCATGTGGCTTTATAATACACACATGATTAGAATTTTCTTCTTTCTGTGATACTATAACTCCCATTTATCCATAAGGAAAACAAAGCATTAAAATAATGAACATGTATTAATACTACTAACATGATTATTGACATTGCCATGCAGTTGTTTTTTTTCTTTATTTTTGCTGCTATCAATATGCTGTTTATTCTCCGAGAAAAACCTTTTGTTTCTCTGCCATCATCCTGTATGAGTTCAATAATAAAACCCCTGAAAGCTAAAAGGAGTCAATTTGGAAGTGAAAGGAGACGTGGAAGCATTTTAATTTTTAATAGCTTTACAATGGGAGACTGGCATTGTTCAGCGACTCTATTATTAACAGGTCACACTCTATTCACCTTTTAACTTATGGGTAGACAACTGAAAAAGCGAGATTAACCTACCAGTTACATAGTAGAAAGGTATATCACAAGGTTGCATAATACTATTTGCAGTAAGTTGTTAGATAATACTAGGATATTAGAGTGATTAGAAAGGAAAAATGCCACATATGTGTATACTTGTATTTACACAAGGGACATGAATTATCATGAGGAAATAATTTGAAATTAATGCAGTAACGAAAGTATCCCGTGAAAGGGTTATATTCCCGTTCTTGCTTTCATGCCTAGCAATTTTATTGAAAATCATTCAGTAATGAAATGCCTTTATGGAGTACTTGAATGCAGTTTCAAAAGAATACTTTTTATCTTTTAAATATTTTCTTCAGGATTGACATGCAAGAACTGGGTGCTGTTGTGGATGTGGAGCTGAGCTGTGTGCTCAGGACCTTAAAGCACTAGGCATGTACTACATGAGTGTGCTATATTTCAAACAAACTCTCTGTTAATTTTGCATCAAGATATTCTTCATTTCAAACTGTGGGTTCCTTGAATTTTTAATTAAATATTTAAAATACAAATAAAATTCTTTTAGGAAATATTTAATTTTACTATTTTTGGGTTTTTCTTATTTTTATTGATTTTTATTGAGCTCTACATTTTTCTCTGCTCCCCTCCCTATCTCTCCCCTTCCCCTTTCAACACTCCCCCAAGATCCCCAGGCTCCCAATTTACTAGGAGATCTTGTCCTTTTCTACTTCCCATGTAGATTAGATCTATGTAAGTCTCTGTTTCATTGAGTATTATGTGACTGTATAACATACACATATATGCATATATATATATATATAATATGATGACATCAAATCAGAAATACTGATAAATTATTCACTTTAAATGTTTAGCTTAAGATAAATTGTTCTTATTGTTGTACAGAACATTGGAGGTTATTATTTCTTCCCTTTCAGCTAAACAGATGTTTAATAATATTTCAGCATATCATTTACTACATTTAATTTAATACATTACATTTAAACTGTGTTGTGAAATAATTAGGTGAGGAATTATGCTAAAGACAAAGAGAGACAAATACATACATACGTACATACATACATATGTACATACATACATATGTACACACATACGTACATACATACATACGTACATGCATACATACATGCATGCATACGTACATACATACACACATACATACATACACTCAGGGGAGAGAGAGAGAAGAGAGAGCTAAGTCCTGATGTGTTTAAGAAACAGCAAATATGGGGCACTGAACTGAACAGAGAATTCTCAGCAGAGGAAGTTCAAATGGCCAAAGACACTTAAGGTCATGCTCAACCTCCTTAGCGATTAGGGAAATGCAAATCAAAACAACTTTGAGATATCATCTTACACCTGTCAGAATGGCTAAAATAAAAAACTCCAATGATAGCCTTTGCTGGAGAGGCTGTGGAGGAAGGGGTACCCTCATGCATTGCTGGTGGGAATGCAATCTTGTGCAACCACTTTGGAAATCGGTGTTTCGGTTTCTCAGGAAATTCGGGATCAACCTACACCTGGACCCAGCAATACCACTCCTGGGAATATACCCAAGAGATGCCCGATCAGATGACAAGAGCATTTGTTCAACTATGTTCATAGCAGTATTATTTGTAATAGCCAGAACCTGGAAACAACCTAGATGCCCTCCAAAGGAAGAATGGATGAAGAAAGTATGGAATATATACACACTAGAGTACTACACTGCGGTAAAAAACAATGACTTCTCAAATTTTGCATGCAAATGGATGGAGATAGAAAACACTATACTGAGTGAGGTAACCCAGACCCAAAAAGATGAATATGGGATGTACTCACTCATAATTGGTTTCTAGCCATAAACAAGGGTCACGGAGTCTACAATTGGTGATCCCAAAGAAGCTAAGTAAGAAGGTGAACCAAAGGAAAAACATATAGTTGTCCTCTTGGCTATGGGAAGTAGACAAAATGGCCGGGGAGACAATTGAGATCTTGGGGGTGGGGTGGGATGGTGGTAAGGGGAGATGGGGAGAGTAAAGGGAGAAAGGGAGAATGGGGGAAACTTGGGGAAAAAGGAGGATTGGGATAAAGGAAGGTTGGATAACGGAGCACGGAAGCACAATTCTTAGTTAAGGGAGGCACCTTAGAGTTGGCAAGAGACTTGAACCTAGAGTGGCTCCCAGATGCCCAAGCCAAGGTCCCCAGTTAGTTCCTTGGGCATCTGAGGATAGGGAACCTGAAATGACCCTATCCTATAGCAATACTGACGAATATCTTGCATATCATCATAGAACCTTCATCTGGTGATGGATGGAGATAGAGACAGAGACCCACACTGGAGCACTGGACTGAGCTCCCAAGGTCCCAATGAGGAGCAGAAGGAGGGAGAACATGAGCAAAGAAGTCGGGACCACGAGGGGTGCACCCACCCACTGAGACAGTGGAGCTGATCTATTGGGAGCTCACCAAGGCCAGCTGGACTGTGACTGAAAAAGCATGGGATAAAACTGGACTCTCTGAGCATGGCAAACAATGAGGGCTGATGAGAAGCCAAGGACTATGGCACGGTTTTTTTTTTTTTTGAGAAAATGAGAAAAAAAAAACAAGTTTCCACCTCCTCCCAGCCTCCCATTTCCCTCCCCCTCCTCCCACCCTTCTCCCCCTCCTCCCACTCTTCTCCCCCTCCCCCCACTCCTTTCCCCCTCCCTCTCCAGTCCAAAGTGCAGTCAGGGTTCCCTGCGCTGTGGTAAGTCCTAGGTCCTCCCCCCTCCGTCCATATCTAGGAAGGTGAATATCCAAACTGGCTAGGCTCCCACAAAGCCAGCACATTGCATAGGATCAAAACCCCTTGCCATTGTCCTTGGCGTCTCATCAGCTCTCATTGTTCGCCATGTTCAGAGAGTCCAGTTTTATCCCATGCTTTTTCAGTCACAGTCCAGCTGGCCTTGGTGAGCTCCCAATAGATCAGCTCCACTGTCTCAGTGGGTGGGTGCACCCCTCGTGGTCCCGACTTCTTTGCTCATGTTCTCCCTCCTTCTGCTCCTCATTGGGACCTTGGGAGCTCAGTCCAGTGCTCCAGTGTGGATCTCTGTCTCTATCTCCATCCATCACCAGATGAAGGTTCTATGATGATATGCAAGATAGCTAAGTAAGAAGGTGAACCAAAGGAAAAACATATAGTTATCCTCTTGGCTATGGGAAGTAGACAAAGTTGCCGGGGGAGAAAATTGAGATCTTGGGGGTGGGGTGGGATGGGGGTAAGGGGAGATGAGGAGAGAAAAGGGAGAAGTGGAGGAAGGGGGAACTTGGGGAAAAATGAGGATTGGGATAAAGGAAGGTTGGATAGGGGAGCATGGAAGCACAATTCTTATTTAAGGGAACCACCTTAGGGTTGGCAAGAGACTTGAACCTAGAGTGGTTCCCAGGTGCCCAAGCCGAGGCCCCTAGTTAATTCCTTGGGCAGCTGGGGATAGGGAACCTGAAATGACCCTATCCTATGGCACGAGGTTTTGAACCTAAGTAATGTGCTGGCTTTGTGGGAGCCTAGCCAGTTTGGATGTTCACCTTCCTAGAAATGGATGGAGAGGGGAGGACCTAGGACTTACCACAGGGCAGGGAACCCTGACTGCTCTTTGGACTGGAGAGGGATGGGGGGAGGAGTGGGGGGAGGGGGAGAAGGGTGGGAGGAGGGGGAGAAGGGTGGGAGGAGGGGGAGGGAAATGGGAGGCTGGGAGGAGGTGGAAACTTTTTTTTTCTCCTTTTCTCAATAAAAAAAATGAAAAAAAAGAAACAGCAAATAGGAAGGCAGCATAAAGTAATATTTAAAGAAATTTCCAAACATATTTAAAACAAAATAAAATGAATAATAAAATAAATCCTTAGCCACCAAGGAAAGAACAAAAGGACAGAGAAACAAATGCAAAGCTAAACAAAAACTTGAAAATGTGTTCGCAAAAGAAAATGTTAAGATGTTAAAAAAAACATAGAAAATGTGTTCAAAAAGTTAAAGGCTATCCAGGTCTCCAGACTGAATGAATGCATTTTACTTCTCCTGCCAAGGAGATATTGAATGAGAAGCTCCAATGGAAAAATTAGAAGTTGCAGGAAAATAAGCAATGTAATACATTACTGCAACATTTTGCTGTGCCCTGACAATGTAGTGCCACTACTTTACTAAAGTAAACTTCAAGACCATCCATTAGTAAACAATGGCAGAAGGTTTATGGTGATGTTTTTCAAATTTCATGAGAAACGTAACTGGGCCAGGTGTCATTTGGGAGTAGAATGGATTGTTTATTGTTGTGCAGTTCCCTAATGTTATGCTACTAAACAGTGAGAAATTCCTGTAATCCTATATCTGGAAGATTAATGTATCAAGCATGAAGGTATTAAACAAAAGATATCAAAAGCAAAAGAGTAACCAGTGGATCATTCTAATCACATAAAGTTGAGAAACAGATGTGACTGACATGTTGATAACCATCAGATTATTACCTTTGAGGAAGATAAACATAGAAAAGTATAAAACTTGTTTGTTTTGGGTGTGCATTTTTTGTATTTAAAACCATCATAATGTTCTTATTATGCAATAATATTCTTAATATCTTTCATTTTGTAAATTTTTACTTTCATAAATTCAATAATTCACTGTATACTATATAGTGACTGTAGACTTTTATACTTAGAAGGGGAGCTGATTCTTAATAGTAGCACAATTGTCTAAATTTAGATATATTAAAGGTAAGATGAATGAGTCATTGACATTCACAAAAATGCACCTTGCCTCCAGACCTTCAACAAGGTATTAGTTAAATGGATTTTGAGAAGGTCATGATTGGGTGAGTCTCTGAAATTTACTATTCCACACATTATTTTTCTATCAAACTGGTTATCTGTTTTATAAAACCTTCCATCTATGTGATTATATACTAAGTAGCTGGAATTATTACAGTTACAATTGACTACATGGTCGCTGACCTGACCAGCGACCAATCACTCTTAGCCATATTATGTTGTCAGGATGCTAACTATGGAGGTCAAGCAGCTTCTTCTATGATCTCAACTAGGTTGTGAGTTATACTTGGACTTCTGTTCTGTTATAACTTGCAGGGATTTTCTAAAATTCTTCCCTACTTTCTAATACAGAAATTAAGAAAAAATTAAAACCTTTTTATTTTTCTTAGGAAATATTCTTTAAGAAACAATAAAAGGGAAGAAAATAGTCCAGGTTAAACAGTGTAGTCTGAGATACATATCTGTGTTTGGGTATGTTTCTACGTGTTTGTGTGTATGTGTGTGTAAGAGAGAAAGAAAGAAGCAGAGAGACATTCAATCATAGAGACACAGAGAGAAAGGGATTGATATTTTATGATGCTGTCTTTAATCCCTAAATACAACAGATTAATTCTCCATTAAATCTTTAAATATATAATTTGAATTATGTAATTTATGGCAAAAATCACACCAGTTCCAAAACCTTCGTTCTATTTACTACAAATTCTATCGTATTTAAATAGTGTATTCACCCATCAAATATGCTTACTTTACAGACAAGAAGTACATTAAGGGCTTCATGACATAAAATCTGGTCTCATGTGATAAAGAAGTGATATAAAGATGTGAAAAGTAAAATAAATTCCATTATCTCAGTGAGCAGTAACATTCATTCTTTGAATGACACATATTCTACAATTAGATACTTTGCAAATATGATGGAAAGTTAGAATGTCACTTATGATATGGTAACTAATTCCCTGATACATATCCCTTGAACCGCGAGAACTGTGCTGGAAATTCAGGAGAGAAAACACACATATCAAACAGAATTGTTAATATTACGGATCAACAAAGAACAAAAGACTGAAATTCATTACCAGAGGGTTCACAAGTGAAAGTCTCCAGAAGCTAGGGACCATTATTGACCACACACTGAAACAATAAGAATCACTGAGCTAAAGTATTCAACTTTAGTTGTTTTTTATTATTATTATTATTATTATTATTATTATTATTATTATTATTTCCTGAGGAGAATTGAACAGATTCTAAGCTTCAGGTAGCTCCTCCAAACTAGGACTTCACAGGTCTAGCACATTCTCAAATTACTATGTATAAATCCAAAGTGAAAAAGAGGAGAAATTAAACTCTTCTATGGTAATATGTAAAACTGGCCCCAAAGTAGTTATTTATTCATCCATTTAAATAATAAGGCAAAGTTCAAAGGCAGATTAATCTGCAAGCATTTTTTTAGCACCTTTGATGTACTTGTTCTGGAAGAATTATTTAAAATATAACTTCTCTTTAAACCAAATATTGTTATGAGATTGTTTTCTTTTTTCTTATTTTTCAAAAAGAAAACAGACTATTTACTTTACATACCAAGCCCAGTTCCCACTACCTCCCCTCCTTCCATACCCTCCTCCTTCCACTCCACCCCACCCCCACCCACTTCTCAGAGAGGGTAAGGAATATTGCTTTGAGGAAAGACCAAGGCCCTCGCTACTATATCTAGGTTGTGCAAGATATCCATCCAAAGAGAATGGGTTCCAAAGGCCAGTACAAGCAGTAAGGATAAATCCTGGTGCCTATTCCAGTAGCCCGGCAGTCTGCCCCAGTCATACAATTGTCACACAAATTCAGGGGATCTAGTTTGGTCCTATGCTGATACCTTCCCTGTCCAGCTGGAGTTGGTGATATATCCTTAGCACAGGTAAACTGTTATGGTGGGAGACTTCATCGTGGTCTTGACCTCTTTGCCCATATTCTCACTCCTGACAGTCTTTGGACTTTGGGAGTTCAGCCCAGTGCTCTGCTGTGAGTCTCTGTCTCTGTTTCCATCAGTTGTTGGATGAAGTTTCTATGGTGACATTTAAGATACTCCCCTATCTGACTACTTGGCAGGGCCAGTTCGGGCACCCTCTTCTTGATTGCTTAGAGTCTTTGCTGGTGTGATCCTTGTGGATTTCTGGTAAATAAGAACTAATACTTATATTCCTCAAAGTGCTCCACATTACAGCACATTATGGAGCTACAGTTCCGCTGATACCAAAACCACTCAAAAATTCAACCAAGAAAGAGAATTACAGACCAATCTTACTCATGAACTTAGATGCAAATATACTCAATAAAATATTGGCAAACTGAATCCAAGAATGCATCAAAAAAATTCATCCACTAGTGCTGTGCACCGCGACCCCCGTCTGTGCTCTATGCCCAGTTCAGGAGCTTCGGGCAAGGGGCTGGAGGCTGAGGAAACACATACAGAGACAGACCTACACAGGGACCTTCAATCGCTGGTACAAAAGCCCTTCTTTAATAGAACCATGGAGGCTTAAATACACAGCCGTCGATGGCCAACAGGTGAAAATCCCATTCTTTGATCCTCTAGGTGAAATACAGCTTTTTGTAACCTCAATTAGAAGGCTCTAGCAGGGAAGAGCAGCCGAAGGCCAGGACTCAATTAGTCCCAACACACCATAATCAAGTCAGCTTCATGCCAGAGATAGTTCAACATACAAAGATTCATCAATGTAATACAACATATAAATAAACTGAAAGAATAGAAATATGATCATTTCATTAGATGCTGAAAAAGCATTCAACAAAATCCAACACGCCTTCATGATAAAGATCTTGTTATGAAATTTCTAAGGTGATTATTTTCACATAGTTTACTGATTAAGTTTGAAGTAGGAATTGATATATGATTTTGGTTCTGAAATTTTCAAAAAGAAATAAAAACACTTATTTTATAGGACAATTGGAGTAGTGAGGTTGTCTAGTTCCTAAGTCACAGTGGTGATTCTCATTACTTATAAAAAGTCTTTTGAACATTTGATTTTCTAATAAGGTTAAAGTTTATGTGTGAACAGTAAATATATTTCATAAAACAGTAAATATATTACATAATCTTCATGGAAAGCACTTTATAAAATCATCATTAAAACTGGGATTGTTTCATGCTTTTTAGACTTCTATAGTCAGATTTTAAAATAAGTAAGACAAACACAAGGGAAAAACATTCAAATTTTTCTTTTTTATATAGGTTTTTATTGAGCTCTACAGTTTTCTAGGCTCCCCCCACCCCGCCTCTCTCCTCCTCTTCAACCCTCCCCCAAGGTCCCCATGCTCCTAATTTAGTCAGGAGATCTTGTCTTCTTCTACTTCCCATAAAGATTAGATCTATATATGTATCTCTTAGGGTCCTCATTGTTGTCTGAGTTCTCTGGGATTGTGATTGGTAGGCTGGTTTTCTTTGTTTTATGTTTTAAAAAACACTTATGAGTGAGTACATGTGATTTTTTTTTTCTGGGCCCGTGTTGCTTCACTCAAAATGGTGTTTTCTAGCTCTATCCATTTGCCTGCAAAATTCAAGATGTCATTTTTTCCCTGCTGTGTAGTACTCCATTGTGTAAATGTACCACATTTTCCTTATCCATTCTTTGGCTGAGGGGATTTAGGTTGTTTCCAGGTTCTGGTTCTGACAAACAATGCTGCTATCAAGTGTTTTTGATCTTGGCCATTCTTAATAGGTGTAAGATGAAATCTCAGAGTTGTTTTGATTTCCATTTCTCTGATGACTAAGGTTGTTGAACATTTTCTAAAGTGTCTTTCAGCCATTTTAGATTCCTCTGTTGAGAGTTCTCTGTTTAGGTCTGTGCTTCTTTTTTTATTGGATTATTTGTTCTTTTGATTACGAATTTCTTGAGTTCTTTGTATAATTTTTAGTGAAGATCTTTTCACATTCTGTAGGCTGTCATTTTATATTGTTGACCATGTCATTTGCTTGACAGAAGCTTCTCAATTTCATGTAGTCACATTTATTATTGTTTTATCTCTGTCTGTGATGCTGGGGTTATATTTAGGAAGTGGTCTCCTGTGCCAATGCATTCAAGTGTACTTCCCACTTTGTATTATATCACTTTGTATTATATAAGGTTCAGTGAGGTTGGCTTTATGTTGAGGTATTTAATCCATTGGACTTGAATTTTGTGCATGGTGATAGATATGGGTCAATTTTCATTCTTCTACATGTTGATATCCATTTATGCCAGCACCATTTGTTAAGTATGCTTTTTTACATATTTCAAAAATCAGGTGTTCAAAGGTATGTGGACTAATATTCAAGTCTTCAATTTGGTTCCATTGGTCTTCCTGCCAGATAAAATGTGATTGATCATTGCCTTTATGAATTTCCCTATAGAGGTGATTGGCATATCTATTTTCGTGCATTTGTCTATAGTAGAAATATACATGGATTAACTTAAATAATTTGCATAGATATCAGAAAATTACTGTAGGGAAATGAATTGTAACCTGAGTGGGCTGTTAAATGGGTAGTGATGAATGTTAGGAGTTTATCATTGTGGAATGACATTTATTTAATATGTGCATAAAGTTAAGTAGTTTTGATGAAAAAAGATGCTTTTTATTCTTTATCTTTAGTTAAACAAATGCATATATCCACTGTGCAGAAGTGGGGCAAATTTAGTATGTACTTTTAACCTTGGAAGCATAGGATTTATCACTTTTTAATTTATCAATTTTTCACAAAGATTGAAATAAATAAAAAGATGAGAAATTTCTAGGGATCTACCTCCTTGTGTATCAAAGTATTATAGGGTATCTTAGAAAACTCACAGAACCCCACTGTAGCTTGTATAATATTTATAGTAATCAAAGAAGTGTTTCACTACTGCCAGAAACACTGGGAATGTTAGTTGAAGGCAGTTTAAATATTCTACACAAATGTTATATTTTTGCATGGCATCCTATGTGTTAAAGGCTGGATTTTCAGGATGTGCTGCGATTTAAAAATAAATGTGAATATCATGTGAAAGTTAGTATGTATGGGAAGTTAGGGTGTGGTGCTTTGTTTGACTGAGAATAGTCTCAACTTCCAAACAGCACAAGTGATGGAGGAAGGTCATTGGTTAAATAAAAAGAAACTGCTTGGCTCTCATTGGTTAGAGATCGGTGGGAGGAGTAAACAGAACAGAAGGCTGGGAGGAAGAGGAAGTGAGTTCAGACTCCACAGCTCTCCTCTAGGGAGCAGATGCCTCAGAGAGACGCCATGCTCCGCTCTCCTGGGCAGACGCACGCGATGAAGCAAGCCGCCAGGTTAGGCATGCTGAATCTTTCCCGGTAAGACCGGTGCTCACAGATTATTAGAGATGGGTTGATTGGGATGTGAGAATTAGCCTGTAAGGGCTAGAGCTAAAGGGCCTAGCAGTGTTTAAATGAATACAGTTTGTGTGTTGTTATTTCGGAGCATAAACTAGCCATGTGGGCAGCCGGGGTGCTGGGGACGCAGCCCCGCCACTCTTATTACTACACACAAGTTATCCATAATTATTTAAGATTATTTAATAATGCTTCAAGACATATTTTAACTGAATAAGTATACTTTTTTTTTCAAATGGCAACTAAGTGTTGAAACATAAATGTAGTATAAGTAGTATAACCCTGTATATGGAAAATCAGTATTTTAGGCATTTGTTTTGGAGAATAACCTAATGAGAAAATGTTTGCATAGCAAACATGTTGTAAACTACTAAAAATTGGAAATTTCTTCAACAAAATAAAGAACTATAGCTAAATTGCTGGAGATGTGAAAGGAGCCACCTGCTCCATTCACATGGTTTCTGCATTTGTAAGACATCACTGATGAGTCTAAGGCAATTCTATATACTCAGATAAACTTATGATCATTTTAAACATGCAGCCCTACACATACAACCTAATGAAGGCTAAAGTATAGTCGTCGTTGCTACAGCATGCGGACAGAGATGCCTTATGACTGTAGGAAGAGTGTGACTGTTTCTGAGTTCTTGTGCTGCATCTAATATGCTTCCACTTTTAATGACTCAGCAAAACAAAGGTCTGTCAAAGTGAAGGGCACATAGTCACATCAGGACCTGTGCAGGAGATGAAATATCTGTAAATAATCATTTTATTTTTTTGGAAATAGTTAAAAATATGACGCTGGCTGATAAGGCATTCCTACCTAATTGCGAAGCAGATGATAAAGTAATTAGATCATTAGTTCATATTTTTCTTATATGTACCAAACTAAGAATTTAGTATTTTAATCTACTAATGTACTAGTATTTTAATCCTTTTGGTCTGCTCTTTGTACTCTTGATAATTCAAAAATCTCATTTATGCATCAGTTATTGTGAAAATTTTTATTTATATATCTGTTCATTTATCATGCATGCATTTCTTTTTTTTTTTTTTTTTTCGAGACAGGGTTTCTCTTTGGCTTTGGAGCCTGTCCTGGAACTAGCTCTGTAGACCAGGCTGGTCTTGAACTCACAGAGATCCGCGTGCCTCTGCCTCCCGGGTGCTGAGATTAAAGGCGTGCTGCCACCATCGCCTGGCTTCATGCATGTATTTCTGCATTTGGTTGGTTCCATAACTTTTACTTCAAAAGTGGACATTGTTGACATCAGAATTTTTGTTGGGGACAAAACATTGTGGTAAATTCATGTTTTTCATCTGAAAAGTTTATAGTCTATATTTTCTATTTTATCTATTATTTAACTTTGTAACATTAGAACAAGAAGTAGCAGGCTTCGTTTTAACATTTTCATAAATATATGTCATTATGTTTTGTTCTTATAAATCCCCTTCTCCCATTTCTTTTTTCTTATCCTCATCTTATTGGCTCCATGCTTCTTAGAAAGCAACTTTGGCATCTGTTTTTCCATTACGTGTATTCCAGTACTTTCTCATTTATTCTTCCACGCATATCCCTTCAGGTCTTATCCTACCTTCTGTTCTTGCCCGTAACCCTGTCATTATAAACTAGAATACCCATGTCCATTTTTACCCATGATATTTGGAAGAGTTTATTTAGAAAAGATGTGAGATGCAAAGTATAAACTTATATACATATGAGAAAGGGAACAGACAAACAGGGCAAAGACTGAAGTCATTTAATTTATCATGAATATCATGAAGTCAATACTACAACCATTAGAGGCTATTTTAAACTAATTAAATAAAGGAAAACGTAAAGTGGAGAACAAGAACAAAACCTGACATGTCCCTTTGGCTTTTCTTCTCCTGGGAAGGGTTTCTCTGATAAAACAGTGCAATTAGCTTCAGATACTTTGAAAGTGACAACCCAGGACTAGTTAAAACTCCCCTTTAGGCAATAGTTCTGAGCTGTGACACAACCAGTTAAGTCAGATCCATTCCAGGGACTCTTAGACAATGAGTGATTATTTTTGAGTTTTTTTTTAAACCTTTATGCTAAATGTGTTAAATTGGGAAGCTTTAGAGGTTTGTCTCAATCTGTTTTGTTTCTTTTTTATATTATATTTTTTTGTTTTTTTGTTATATAATTCTTAGAGTCATGGAATTTGAAATTTATATTCCTATTTGAACACACATAAAACTCATCCAATAAATTACTTTAAAAATCATTTAAATTAAAGTGAATTTGTAAGAAGTTTAATAAAATTTGTTATTAAACAATTGCCATAATTATGAATATATACTTAGATATTTTTAAATATAAACTTATTACTCAATATCTTTAATTTTATGAACTCATTAATTTTAATTTTCATATGAAAGTGTTTCATTCCATCATGCTTCTCTTGCAATTCTATCACATTTCTCTACTCAGGGAGCTGTGATAGAATACAACTGAGGCAGTGTCATAAAATAAAAGGCTCATTTGCACTTAGTGTCTCAGGCAAAGTGCTGCCAGGGTTTACGTTTGGTAAGGTATGTCTTATACCTTGAATAAGGCTAATTTGTCCTTCACTGTACATATAATTTTTCACCTAGGCTTGTGAACTCACGGTAGTCCTAATTCTTTTTAGGTTGCTAGCTTTGTAGGATTAAACTCCCATAGTTTTGACATTTAACCTCAGTTAATTCCTTAATAGACTTATGTCCAAATGATTCACATTTGAGTGAAATCATCAAATATGACCTATCAAGGCACAAAATTCAGTCACTGATATGCATACTTTATTTTAATTTAAATATATCACCATAGCATTTTGTACAAATACTTTAAAAAAAGAAGTTTTCTGTGAGCAAATGAAATCTAATAAACTTCATCAGGGAAACGCAAATCAAAACAATTCTGAGATACCATTTTAAACCTTTCAGAATGGTTAAGATAAAAAAGTCTGAGGGCAGGTTATGTTGGTGAGGATGTGGAGTAAGGGAAACACTGCTGCATTGCTGATGGGAGTGCAAACTAGTACAGACAATTTGGATACTTGTATGGTTTCTCAGAAAAATTGAGAATCAATATACCTCAAGATCAATAATACCACTCGTAGACAAATACCCAGAGGATGTTCAATCCTACTACCAGGACACTTGCACAACTATGCTTCTAGCATCATTATTCATTATAGCCAGAACCTAGAAACAAACTAGATTCCCCTCAACCAATGAATAGATAAAAATAAGTGGTACATTTATACATTTACTCAGCTGTAAAAAAAATAGCTTGAAATTCTAAGACAAATGGACAGAATTAGAAAAAAATCATCTAGATTGAGGTAACCCAAGCCCAGAAAGACAAATATGGCATCCTTTTGCTCATAAGTGAATATTAGATATAAAGTAAAGGTTAACCAGATTGCAATCTCCAGCTCCAGAGAAGCTATGTAACAAGGAAGACATTAAGAAAGACCCATGATTCACCTTAGAAAGGTGAAATTTATCACCTGAGTAAACCAGCGGGAAGGGGTAGAGGGGAAGGGATGGATGATTTGAACATTTGTATATGGGACAGGCAAAAGTTTTGGGAGGAACAGGAGGGAAAGGATTGAAAGAGAGATCTTGATAGAAGGAAACATTATGGGGCAAGGGAGAAACCTTGTACCTACGGAAATTCCCAAGAATCAACCAGGATGAATTAAATCTGAACTTAAATTGCTTATAGTTCTGAAGAGAAACAGAATTGTGGGACATTGAGAGAAAAATTCAAGAATAATTATATGTAGCTTGAGTCAATAGAATTTCTGGGATTTATAGAGGAGTTTTGAAGAGAGCACAATAGATACAGAGCAAACACAGTCTATCTTAAACATGTGTGAGAATACTGCAATTAATGCATTTCTTTGCACAAATAATGAACACGATTAAAACAATGTGTAAATTATATCAAATTTTTTTTATGAAAACCTACTGCAGTTATTTATATACACTTTAATTTTCATTTTGTTTAAATACATATCTGAGCAACAAAATTGATCAATATATCTAAAATCACACAGTGATGTTAAATTGACCTTGGAAAAATACACTAATGATATTAAGTGGTAATAGATATTCCTAGGAAATATTTGAAACTAATTTTACAGAGCAACGCTAATTGAGTAAGTTCACCAAGGGACAAAAAATATATTAGGAGAACAGCTTCTAACCTGAGCATTGAAAACACTAATTACACAATGATATTTTAGTACAGAGCCAGATACAAGATCAATGATGTTGGAGCACAAGGAAGGTAATGAAGACGGCCAAGGACTAATGAAAAACATTGACCCATAATCTGGTATTAAAGAAAATACATGGCAAATATATACTTATTAGACTATTTATAGTAATGGAAAATTTAAAATTATACACTTCAAATATAAACATATATTCTTTTTTTTTTTTCTTTTTTGATTTTCAAGTCAGGATTTCTCTGTAGCTTTTTGGTTCCTGTCCTGGAACTAGCTCTTGTAGACCAGGCTGGCCTCGAACTCACAGAGATCCGCCTGCCTCTGCCTCCTGAGTGCTGGGATTAAAGGCGTGTGCCACCACCATCCAGCAAACATATATATTTTTAAAAAGTACAATCATTGAAAATTTAGAAAAATCTTGATGAGAAATATTGACGATATGAAAACGAAAGGCTATTTTCTCACTTGAGCATGTTCCTGTATACTTTTAGTGCCACTCTTTCCTTACACCTAGCATACAAAAATAAAATACACAAATGAGTTGTATGGTGGAAACCTCATCTTCATCAAAAATTCCTTATTTCACAAAAGATATACAAAATAACCTGAAGTTCTATTTTAAGGATTTTTTTTTTAAAGTGAGATAAGAATGACTTAAGATACAAATGAAAGACAGGAAAATCAAGATGACTTAGTTAGCATTTATATTGCTTTGCTGAAACACCATGACCAAAAACCAAATAGTTTATACTTCCACAGAATGTCTCAACATTGTATAAAATAAAGACAGGAACTCAAACACATCAGGTACCTGGAGGCTGGAACTGATTCAAAGACTATTGATGGTTGCTGCTTAATGATTTGCTCATCATGGCTTGTTCAGTCTTCCTTCTTCCAAAACCCAGGGCTACCAACATAGAGATGGTACCACCTACAATGAGTTGGGCCCTCTTGCATCAATCACTAAATAAAATATTTGACAGCCAAATCTTATGGAAGTATTTTCTCAATTGTGGTGACTTTCTTTCAGGTAACTCCAGCTTGTGCCAAGAAGATATAAAACTAGCCAACAGAAAAGGCAAGATATCAGTAATAGTTTTCAAAAATTGCATATAGAAAATGATGAGTTGAAAAATCAGTGAGAATATTTACCAATTAGGGTTTAGTGTTCTTCATCCTTTGATTTTTAAATAAAATTGTCTCAATGTACATTAAAATTAAGGATATGCAGAAAGTTTCAGAATATAAAATAAAAAAATTCTTATTCCTACATTTTTCAAGAAGTACATTGTGATGTTTAAATTCATTGACAATTTAAAAAGATATAGAATAATCTAAGGAGGGAATCTATGTGCATGTCTGTTAGAGAGTTTCTATATTAAATATTTTGAAATGAGAAGATTTATTTTAATGGTGAGTTGCAATATTCCATGGAATAGAGTTCTTTGTCAAATTAAAAAGGAGAATGTAAGTTGAGCACAATTATCCATTTCAATCTGTTTCCTGACTATGGACCCAATGTGAACTCCTACCTCTTGATCAGAAGACCACTCATCCTTACTCTGCTGAACTGTACATTCAAAGTGTGAGCCAACGTACATACTGCCTTCAAGCTACTTTTTCAGCTCTTCTTCTTTTCTTGTTATGCCACAAAATTGAGAAAATCAATTAATAATAATATTGTAGATCTTTGAAACTGATTTATTGGTGGAAAGTGGAGAAATTTGAGCTTTGGAATGGAATACTGGCTCAATGGATAATTCTCTTGGGATATTGGAAGACAATAATGCTATGTGATAGAGAGCAAAATGTCTGAGTAATTGTTTTGCACTGAGAACCAAGAATACTATTAAGAACTGGATTGAGGAACACATAAAGCATTTTGTATAAAGATATAGCAGAATGTTCCCTATGTCCTGAGAACGCAGGTAAGGTTGAATTATAATGTAGGTAACTTGTTTACGAGGCAAAGACATTTTAAAACACATTTCAATTCAAGATATGTCATGGCTCCTGCTCACTGGTCTCATTGAGATCTTTAGTTGCAAAACGGAAAAAGAGGAAAAAAATAAATGTCAGGTTTTGAAAGGTTTGCATGAGAAATCAAGGAGAGTACTGATAACAAAGCCTCTGAAATTGTTAAAGTGTTCAGTATTTTTTACAGAGATATCTAAGACTCTTCACTGGGGCAATAAAAAGGTTTATGTGCAAGACCCCAACTCTTTATTCTGAAAATATAAATTCATTTTAATAGAAAAACCTGACCAAGATGTCACTGAACATTTTACCTGAACAATAATTAACTGACTGGGAAAAAAGTTCCCCAGGGAAACCACACAAAGGCAAATAGAGTTGTATTTCAGGAAGGCAGGCTATATTATAAGGTGACAGAAGAATTTGGTTGCCTCTTTACATGGTTCTGGCATCTGTATTTGTACAAATGAAAAATGCATGGCTAGAGTGAGCTTGTGGGACCAGGGGATGCTTGTTGGGACTTGAGTCTCTGCAGAATTCCCCAACTTGTGTATCTCTCTATTGCCAAATAGACTTCACTTTCCTAACTTTTTAAAGTGACCTAATTTCAATAGCAAGATCTGCATTGTGGGGATGCCAAAATGTGAAATATGCATAGAGGAAAGTGGGATTGTGCCCATCACAAAAGATGGATTACAGGTATTGCAGGAAGGCGAGCCCATGTCATTAGGAGCCTAGAACATCTTGCTATATATACCTGCTTCCAGATTAGTGATTAAAAGATTTGATGTTCTCCTACCAGAATTTTTGTCATAATTTAGATCTACTTACGTATATAACAACTAGTGTTGGTTATCATTAAAAGTCAGTGAAGTGTAGGAAGTCATGGTATAACTAATACCAAGCCATCTAAAATACAAATAAGTCAGAAGATGAAAGGTATGCATTATCGGATCTCAATAAAATACCAAATAATATTTACATGATAAACTACATAATATCTGTAGAAAAAACTATGATATGAAGAATAAGCATATCATTAACAGTTAGTTGGTCTACTTGATCTTTTTGTTTAATTTTAATCTGAAGAATGCAATTAGATTCATATGAACAAGACTCAAGTCCAAATGGATCAAAAATCTCAACATAAATCCAAACACATTGAACCTCAAAGAAGAGAAAGAGAGAAGTAGTCTTGAATGCATGAAAAATAGAAAACCACTTCCTAAATATAGCACCAGTAACACACATATTGAGAGCAACAATAAATAAATGGGACCTCCTGAAACTGAGAAGCTTCCTTAAAGCAAAGGACACAGTCAATAAGATAAAATGGGAGCCTACTGAATGAGAAAATACCTTCACCAATCCCATATCAGACAGAGGAGAAATCTCCAAAAATATATAAAATATGGAAGAAATTACACATCAAAATGCAAGATAGACCAATTAAAAAATGCGGTGCAAAAAAATCTTAAGGAATTGCTCAATATCCATTGCCATCAGGGAAAGTCAAATCAAATTGAATCTGAGATATCATATCAGTCAGAATGACTAACATAAAAAACACCCATGATAGTTTATGCTGCAGAAGATGTAGTGTAAGGAGAACACTACTATATTGATAGTAAAAGTGCAAACTTGTAAAGCCACTTTGGAAATCAGTATGGCAGTTTCTCAGAAAACCGGTAATCAATCTACATGAAGATCCAGCAATACAAGACTTGAGCATACACCCAAAGAATGTACACTCATACCACCAGGATAATTGCTCAGAAATCATTACAGCATTATTCATAATAGCCAGAACCTGGGAACCACCTAGATGCCCCTCAATCAAAGAACTGATAAAGGAAATGTGGTACATTTACACAATGGAGTATTACTCTGTTGTAAAAACCAGTGACATCAAGAAACTTGCAGGCAAATGGATAAAATCATTCTGCGTGAGGTTATCCAAACCCAGAATATACTCACTCATGAGTGAATATTAGACATACAGCAAAGGAAAACCACCCAATAGTCCACAACCCCAGACAAGCTAAGTAACAAAGAGACTCCGAAGAGAGAAAAATGTAAACTTCCCTTGAAAGGTGTAATAGACAAGCCCTCCTGAGTTAATTGGCAGCATTGGAGGAGGTAGACAAAGGGGAGGGGAGAGGAAGGGAGCACGCGAGGGTGAGGAGGAAAGGGATGAAGGTGAAGAGAATATGAGGGAATGGGATGGTTGAGATAGAGGAAGGACAGAGAGGAAGAACAAGGAAAGAGATATCTTGATTTAGGGAGTCATTATATGGCTTGCAAGCCTGGCACTAGGGAAATTCCCAGAAATCCACCAGGTTGACCACAGCTAAGATCCTAGGCAATAGTGGAGAGGGTTCTAAAACTGGCCTTCTCTTGTAATCAGATTAATGACTACCTTAATTGTTATCATAGAACCTTCATCCAGCAACGGATGGAAGCAGGTGCGGAGAGCTGCATTCAATCACTGGATCGCGCTCCCAGAGTACATTAGAATGCACGGATGAGCGATAACATAAGGAAAGAGGTCAAGACTATGTTGAGGATACCCATAGAAACAGCTGAACTGAGCTAATGGGAGCTCACAGACTCCAGAATTAGCGTGGAGAAACTTGCATAGGACTGAAATAGGACCTCCGAATGTGTGTTACAGTTGTGTGGCTTGGACAATCTGTGGAGCCACTGGCAGTGGCTGCAGGATTTAGTCCTAGTGCATGAACTGGCTTTTTAGGGCCCATTCTCTGTGGAGGGATGCCATGCTCAGCCTAGATACATGAGGTCAGGCCTCGGTCGGTCCTGCCTCAAAGTGATATGCCCTACTTTGTTGACTCCCCATGGCGGCCTTATTCTCACTGAGGAGTGGATCGGAAGTGGGGTCCAGAAAATGTTGGCTTAGTGAGAGGAGTGTAGTGAGTGGAAACTGGGATAGTATGTAAAATAAAAATGATCACTTTAATAAAATAAAATAAAATAAAATAAAAGATGTTAGTTGGTCAAGTTACCAAAAAGATTTGAAACTGTCATCATTCATTCTTTTTTATTTATTAATTTTTCAAGGTATAATTTCTGTGTGTAGCTTCATAGTCTGTCCTGGAACTTGCTCTGTAGAGCAGGTTGGCTTCAAACTCACAGAGGTCCTCATGCCTCTGTCTCCTGAGTGCTGGGATTAAAGGTGTGAGCCACCAATATCTGGCAGCTATCATCATTCTTGTTGAAGGAAACATGTAAGTGGAAGAAAAATGATCAGATTCTGCATTTGCTAAGTGAAGTTTTAGTTTAAGAGTTATAAGGGGAAGAAAAAATAAATATGAATGTTAAACACATTGTTAATGACTGCTGCAAATTTGTGTAGGAAGAGAAAGAGATAGTTTTATATAAACGTTGTAGAAAGCAAGGACATTGTTACAGTTTGTTCTCATACCAAGTTCTGAGAAATAAGGTAGAATTCTCTATTCTCACAACTGAAAATAAAGCTGTTGGAGCTGAGCCAGATTCAATGTTCAGTAATTCAGGCAAGGAAAAATGTGTAGAGCACAATTTATTTGTTATGTTTGGAGTAACAATAGCAGAAGGCATGTTAGGAGAATTGAGAGATTAGAAAATTAAATATTGTTGTGTATCTACATTTTCTTAAGTCCCTATTACTGAATCCCCACAAAGCCATCACACCAGCATCCAAACTAGAGATCTGGCCTATTCTTGAATATGAAAACAGTAATAATTCTACATTAATATGTTCCGTACCAAGGAATCTGAGAACAGAAACCCATTTTGCTGTTAGAATACATTGTCATCCACTTAGCCACAAAAGAGTAGACACTTTTTTTAATCCACCATGGATTAATAAGGAGGAGCTTTAATCAGGAATTCTTATTCTCATAGTTAGACAAATTGGAGAGTCTATGAATTTTTGATGTTCAAGAGTCCTGAGCAGAATGTTACTTTACTGCATAAAGAACAAATTGGGCAGAATTCCATCACTGTGGAATCAGAAGGACTGTGAAAACTCTAAGGGTCAAATATTTACTATTCCTTAGTGCTCAATTGATGAGGCATCCAATTTCCATCTGTTTGTATTTGCCATCAAAATTTTGTTGAGTATTTAGTATATTAAAGGAAGTGCTAATTGATTCCACTCGTCTGAGCAAGGAAACGTTTCCTCATGCATCATAGAGGCCTAGAAATACTGCCTGGAGAGACGAGTGGATTATTCCATCTTCAAACTAATTCACGAAATTATTAACAGGGTAATTATCTTAATACAGATGCATTTTCTCATGGGTGATTGTCTGGGTTTATTTTAAATAAAAAGTATGAAACATCACGGCAGATTTGATCTAGTCAAATGGATTCAGAATGCTTCACCCGAAATTATCTTCTAATTTTATTTAAATTTTCTGGATAAGGAAACACTGATGTGTCTTTGGTTGATGAGCCCTTATTTGTTTAGAAATGAGCAATGGCACCCCCACAGGGTCACAGCGCTCCCTTTATCAGAAGCAGCCTTTAGGCCACAGTTTGCAATCAGTGAATATTTGTATTAGTAGCAATTTCACCAGACAGTAATTATCTTATCACAGAGAAAAAGGTTAAAAAGAAGCTTCTCCATTGGACACCTACTGTGTGGATAATTAAGTAGCTCCATGGCTTCTTTCATTGCTGTTTTCGATAATACTTAAATACTAGGGAACCGAGCTATAATCAGACATGATTTGATGAGACATAGAAAAAGACAGGGGAAAAAAAATGACTTTCATCCTTAGTTTTACTTGCTAAATGATTTAATTCGATAGACAATGGTTACTATTTTAATGATATCTTCTAGTTACTCGTTGTTGTTCACTAAACAAAACCATTATGTACAAACATCAAATTGCAACTTGTGATATTCATGAAAATATATTAGGATATCTACAGCATTTTTCCTTTGAAGATCATGTTGAAAGTTATCTGTGAGCATGATTCTTAAAGACAACCTAATTTTGACATGTCTAAATGCTGTTTAAAAATATTCAGGACCGCGAGGGGTGCACCCACACACTGAGACAATGGGGATGTTCTATCCGGATCTCACCAAGGCCAGCTGGCCTGGATCTGAAAAAGCCTGGGATAAAACCGGACTCGCTGAACATAGCAGACAAAGAGGACTACTGAGAACTCAAGAACAATGGCAATGGGTTTTTGATCCTACTGCATGTACTGGCTTTGTGGGAGCCTAGGCAGTTTGGATGCTCACCTTACTAGACCTGCATGGAGGTGGGTGGTCCTTGGACTTCCCACAGGGCAGGGAACCCTGATTGCTCTTTGGACTGACAAGGGAGGGGGACCTGGTTGGGGGAGGGGGAGGGAAATGGGAGGCG
This sequence comes from Microtus oregoni, assembly GCF_018167655.1. Taxonomy (NCBI): domain Eukaryota; kingdom Metazoa; phylum Chordata; class Mammalia; order Rodentia; family Cricetidae; genus Microtus; species Microtus oregoni. Next base: position 26,487,031 of record NW_024543060.1, read on the forward strand.
GTGGCGGGGAAGAGACAGAAATCTTTAATAAATAAATAAATTAAAATAAAAAAAAATTATTGTGTCAAATTTGAAGGAAGAACTTCTCTGTGCTAATTCATCTCTTTAATCCAGTATGCCAAATAAGTCTAAGCACTTTCTCATGTGATGTTACTAAATATTATTTAGAAAATAGTAAAATTGGGTTATTATAGTAAGCTTTTATATATCAAAAATTTAGTGTGGGCTTTTAAATGCAGTTAAACATTAATAGTATTAAGAAAATATTGGTTTTAAATGTGAGCTCAAAAGCATTTTAAAATAATGTTTTGCCAATTTAGTAAACTCAAAAAAATATTAACAGCATTTTTACCTATGGATCTATATTACTCATGATTTAAATTTCATCCAAATGAAAAACAAACATATTCTATAAATCCTTCTCTCTCTCTCTCTTAAGATCTCACTTCAGAACACCTGCTTCTACAATATGAGAACATCAAGTAAATACAGGTAATTCTCAGTATTGATCAGTTCAGAAAGATTTTGAATAGCCATTATTCCTTTGTAATAATTCCAAATAGGAAGTTAGCATTTAAATTTTTATAACTAATAGAACCGATTCAATACAAAATATAAGGTCCCATTAAACGGAAAATAAAGATTTACCTTTATCACACATACATACAGTAACCTCCCTATTAACTACCTCAAATATAAAATTCATAATTTTAGCCTATGTTATTTACAAGTCACAACTTAGGGAACTAATATGTACAAATCTCAGTATTTCACAAAGTCCCCTTCATGGCAGTTTGAGTGAGGACTCAAGCTTCTGCTTGTATATTAAAACTGCTGAGTATAAAATATATTTGGCATGCATGCTTATGATGTTTGTCTGAAAAATTTTAGGAGATAGGGATTTAAATAAAAATCACCTAATCAAAATTAGAACAAGGGGATTCTAATAAACTAAAGAAACAATGAACTGAATTTAAAAAGAGGTAAGATATAAAATTGGAGAAAATATTTATTCAAAAAGGCTCTAAGAAAGAATATCTCAAAAATTCAACAAATCCAAACAAAACATAAGAAGAAAAGCAATTATTATTAAGAAACACTGACAATTTATACTATGGAAACCATACAGACTTGTCTCCTCTTTGAAGAAGATGTATACCCATTTTGCATTTGAAAATCCAGGAATGGAAATAGTTAATCTGCAAGACAAGGTCTCACCTAAGTCCTCTTGACTCTTACTTTTGTTCTAGGCTCTTTCCCTCTTAACCATGTTTCTTGGTCAATAAAACCCGTGTTAGGTAACCACTGTGCCAATTCTAGTGTCATTCTACTCTTGACTCCTACATAACCTATGTTCATCTCACTCATTCACCTTAGACTCTTATCTTTTATTATATACGCTGACTCAGCAGAACCCAACTTTAGGAAACAGGCCACAAGCATTTTGTAAAGAGTTTCTATGAAAAAGTGTCTTAAGTTTTACCATACACACAGGATTTAGTTATTTATTATCATCTGCCACACCCAGAAGAGTGGACCCTGTATCTCACCTTGGTACAGTTGTCTTGCCCAGTAGGCAGGGAAAAGGTAAACCAGCGCTGAGTTCCCAAGAGTGGGACAGCTAGCCTATCACCCCTATTCTGCCATGTGGTGGCAAGTAAAATATGTCTTCTACCCTCACCATTTGCCAGTCATTGCAGGTGAGTTAACTGACCTGACCCTCATAAGATACAGCATTCAGGAGAGCAGGTCCTTCACCTCACTTAGGCAAAAAAATAAAAATGACCCAGTTGATAAGTGTGTTGGGAACCAGCCAGGAGAAGATAAGCAAGAGAGATCTTGTCCCTCCCCTAATCTGTTATATAGTGGTATGAAGGCATCACCACCTTTTGAAACCTTGTGGCAGGTGAGAAACTTGTCATTAAGATAAAATGAGCCACAGAGTTGGCCCTGCTTCTCACCAGCTGCATCACTCTGCAGATCTGCCCCTATACCTCACCCAGCCCACACAATAGAGCTGGTCCTGGTGCTGTAGATGTGGCCAAGTTGGCTCCAAGGACATAGAGCATAAGAATTTGCCCCATGCCTTGCTGCTTATTAAAAGGGTGAGCTAGCCAGCGCAATGCTTGCAGAAACTCCATTATACAGTACTAACAGGATATCCGAGAGAAACCCCAGTGAGAACCCAGTATCTAGTGTATCAAAAACCAAAGGCCTCATGAACCAGACCAATTGTCAATTGCAATAAACATCTGCAAGTAATGCTATATGAATTAAAGAGTATACTGTGTGAGTCACTGTGTCACACCATATCTCCTAGCACAAGATTTTTCTTTTCTTTTTTCCTTTTCCTTTTCTTTTGAATTTTATTTGGACTTATCCTGTGTGTGTGTGTTTGGGGGGGGGGTGTTGTAACAATAGAGGGTGAATGGGAAGGGAGGGTGAGAGGAGGGGGATTGAGATACATGATGTGATAGCCACAAAATTTAATTTAAAAAATTAAATTGGATAAAATTAACATAATTGATCTCATAGAAATTGATGGAAAAATAGTTCTTAAACTTTGGTTCACAAACTCTTTGGTGGAGTCAAATGACTCTTTAACAGGAGATGCATATCAGACATTATGAATTTCTTATATTTACAGTACAGTTCAAAAATTACAGGTATGAAGTAACAATGAACTAATTTTATGGTTGGGGGTCACCACAACATGAGGAAATTCATTAAAGATTTGCAGCATTAACCACTGAAGCAGAATGCAAATTGAGAGACTCTAAAGAATGGAAAATTTGAGAAAATGAAAAGTCAGCCAACTGGTGCTGTGATAGAATTAAGTAGGATCAATGAATTCTAATATACACTTATAAAGTAAAGAGACTGCAGATTATAATAACATATAGTACATTCCAATAGCTTAGAATGAATAATTTTTGAAAATGTTTACCAGTACCTGTGCCCATGATTAAGAATCATTAAGAATAAGGGGTGGAGAAATATTACAAAAGTCAGTTAGTGGACTTTGACACTATATACAAATATATAATTTGTATATATTTGATAATGACAGGACCTTTGTATACATGAACGCACACTGGTTGTGGCTGCATGCACAAAACCTGCAAAAGATCAAGTCAGCCAAAAATTCCCACATGAAAAACAAAGATAAATGACATACAACCCCTACTGAGAAGCTACTGAAATGTCTGCGTTCCTTTGAGTACTTATGTTTTTCCCATGCTTCAACATAATTTAAAATTCTCATCTTCATAGACCCTTTATCATAGTTCCATGAGATTTTCTCACTACTGTCGCACCCAGAGAAAGAGAAAAGGGGGAGATCAGGAGAGAGGAGGGAAATAATATTTTCATGAGAAAAATGTACAGAAATTGAAGATGACATTATCAGAGACACACAAATACACAAACAGACATACACAGAAAAGAACAAGGATGAGTGATAGGTAAATGATGTGGTGATAGATGATAGATAAATACACCAATAAAACCAGGTAGCTAAAAGAATGCCAAAACTTATATAGTGGTTATATCTTTATTATTGTGAATATATATGTATGTATTTCTTAAGTAATATTGTTCAGCTACTGAGAATTTTTTTTGAGTAAAACTGGAAGTTACAAGAAAAGGTAGTAAGACTACAAAGTTTTCCTAACTTGCCTTCCATATAAAATTTAAAGTTATGTTTAATGGCACTAATTAAAGTCTTCCTTATTTATAAGCCTTAGCCATGCGATAGTAATTAGCATGGAGGTGTTATTCACTCTTGTCCTAATACAGGCTTCCTTTTAACCTTTCTCAGAGGTCTCACTATTTTTTGCTTCACTGCTTTGCTTTATTGAACATTATACAACATGGCAAGCAATTATGTATGATTGTGTCGGAAATTAAATCAGCAAAAGTGCGTTAATGGTCAGGTTTAAATACATAAGCAACAAAATTGAAGTAAAGGTTGCAGTTCTATATTTAGCTTTTCATGTTGAGCTTGGGTATTAAAGAGTGTAAAATGTGTTAAATCATTCAGGCTTTGAAGAACATTAAAACGTTTCTTCACAGTGGATTTATTTGGTGGCAGGATTTAAAGTCCTGCCAGAAAATATCATTATTATCCTTGCTTATTAGCACAGGCAGAGTGAGTTTTGTTTTGTTGTTCTCATCTTGGCAAACGGGAGATACATTTGAATGACAGAGTTCTAGAACATACACAGTGTGTGCTGGAGTATTAGCTTACAACCTGTGGAATTACTCAAGCTGAATATTCTGCGAACTGTTCAATATTCTTTTCCTTTAAAGAACAGTTCCAAGGAAAACATGCTGCATTGGTGAAATTAAGCCATGGTATGAACCTTACTCAAGAGATTACTGGGATTTTTTTCCTTTGGCAGATAACATTTTGTGAAAGAATTAGCCAGTCATACAATTAAAGCACTGTATCCTAGACATGGAAATTTCAATGATATCTTTTTTCTCCGCTAGCATAGAAAATAATATCTCTTCTTTATTTTCTCTTCAAACTTTTCACATTCACACTTCTGTTGTTTGTTAGCAGGAGGGTAATTTTTTGGGGTGGAGGGGTGGGGAGAGATTGGTTTTCTTTTTGTTTGAGGTGGCTGTTTGTTTTGGAGTTTTTCTGTTTGTTTGTTTTGGTTGACACAACAGCTCACTCTGTAGTCCACCTTGGCCAGGAAATTGCTGTCTGGACCACACTTGTCCTTGGGTCTGCCTCCCAAGTGCTTACCTTGGCGGGATTCATCATGCAAATCAACAGCTCATGCCTTCATAGCACATGACAATTAAACCTAATTCAGCAAACTGAAACAATTGGAAGGGAATTTGCATAATCCCCATCTCTGCAGAGCCATCTCCATCTGTTTCTGTCACCTTAATATTAGCTGTGTTAAATTATAAAGAAATATATTGACTTTTTGTTAGCATGCAATCTTTCCTTTTATAGAAGATAACCAGAAAAGATTTGAACGTTTTCTCCTTTGTAAAATGATGATTTCATTTTACTGTTTTCTAATTCAATCGGTCCACAACGTTCAAATTCACTCAGAAGGATAAAATGAGTTTGGTGTGGTATGGCCTACTTCAAATATTTATTTAATTTATATTTTTAAATTTCATTTTAGAATCCAACCACAGTTCTCCCTCCCACCCCTCCTACCCCCGCCCACATCACCTTCCCAGCAGCCTAGCTCCCATCCATTTGTCCCAATGGGTAAGGATTCTGGATGCCAAGAATCCACAAGGAGGACTCCAGCTAAGACTCCTAGCAATAGTGGAGAGGGTGCCTGAACCGGCCTTCGCCTGTAATCAGGTTGATGAGTACTCCAACTCTTATCAAAGAGTCTTCATCCAGTAGCTGGAGGAATGAGAGGCAGAGATCCACAACCTACCTTCAAATGTTACTTATGTGACAAACACTCCATTTTTCTCTTCTCTAGCCTATCAGAAAAGGTAGCTTTCACATAATTCTTTAGCTTTAAATCACATATTCCCATATAGCAGCACACTGGAATATATCCCATCTTAGTTTTATGCAATAGTGAATTCTAAAAACTTGCATGCTTCCGTTTTATGACAGGATTCTAATGTAATATATAAAATATGCTACAACATATCAATCATTAAAATGATTGACAATTTTAGTTATTTAATTTCAAGACTTGTCACAAGTTTAAAATATCAGGAGTGCGGGGCTGAGGGAAATGATGAGCTTTTGTAATACTTTGGGCTCTTACAAAGGACTCTGCTTTACGTACCAGTATCCAACAGGTAGCTAGCAGCTACACCATCAGTTTGACGGGATTTAACACCATCTTCTGGCTTCAAAGGCCCTGAATTCAGATGCTGTACACGCAGACAAAACACCGGTACGTATAATTATTTATTATTTTTTATTTATTTTTATTAAAAATTTCTGCCTCCTCCCTGCCTCCCTTTTCCCTCCATTTCCCCCCACTCCCAGTGCCCCACTATCCTCCCCCTCCCTCTCCAGTCTGAAGAGCAGTCAGAGTTCCCTGCCCTGTGGACAGTCCAACGATCTCCCCCTCCATCCAGGTCTAGGAAGGTGAGCATCCAAACAGTCTAGGCTCCCACAAAGCCAGTACGTGCAGTAGGATCAAAACCCAGTGCCATTGTCCTTGGCTTCTCAGCAGCCCTCATTGTCCACCATATTCAGAGAGTCCATTTTTATCCCGTGCTTTTTCAGTCACAGTCCAGCTGGCCTTGGCGAGCTCCCAATAGATCAGCCGCATCTTCTCAGCTCCGATAGTGTACCCCTCGTGGTCTTGACTTCCTTGCTCATGTTCTTCCTCCTTCTGTTCCTCATTTGTACCTTGGGAGTTCAGTCCATTGCTCCAATGTGGGTCTCTGTCTCTATCTCCATCCATCGCCAGGTGAAGGTTCTATGGTGATATGCAAGCTATTCATTAGTATGGCTATAGGATCGGGCCATTTCAGGCTCTCTCTCCTCAGCTGCCCAAGGACCTAGTTGGGGACATCTCTCTGGACCCCTGGGAACTCCTCTAGAGTCAAGGCTCTTGCCAAGCCTAAAATGGCTCCCTTAAATATAAGGTGAACCCAAAGAAAAATGTTTAATTATTTTAATTGAAATCTAAAACAAATATTTAACAAACAAGCAATCAACAAACAAACAAAAAAGCACTCAATAAAAAAAAAAAAAAAAAAAAAAAAAAAAAACCTTAAAAAAGCAGGGAATCCACATCTGGGCTCCTATGTTCACTACTGGTTGAATTTTCCCCAGGTAAAGCTGTGGTAAAGACTCAGTTTTTTTGTACCCAGAAACAGCATGTATCAAGAGAATGGTTTATATAACATTAAAGGTCTGACTGTCTTCTTCACCGTTTTCAACTGGTCTAGTGAAAAGGCAGATTTTTTTTTTAAAACCAGGAAATTACTGCAGATTTTTGTTCGAAACCAGGAAAATACTAGTAAAAAAATTTACATAAGGGACCAACTGCCACTGGAATGAAAAAATATACACTCACTTCAACTATGTATATATTTGGGAAGCAAATCTAACCCTAATCCTTTTGTTCCCTAGCAACCTTGTATTCTTCTTGATATTGTATAATTGTGTTAAAACCCATTCATGTCCTAATGATACATTCTCAGTCACACCACAATTGCTTCCTTGCAATTATTCCGTCCACAAACAAGTGCTCACAAATTACATCAGAACAACTGGAGTTTATGAAAATATCTAAATGCTATCTTTGAAGGAACCAGAGACATGGATTTTCCAATTTTCAATTTCCTTAAAAGATGGCTTTTTTGACACAGAGGAAAATCTTAGAGCTTTTAACGCCAAATTAAAGAGCCAGGTGAAATTATTCAGTGTTTAAGAACAATTGAGGACCAAGGTAGGTTTTATTCCCACTACCTACAGGGTTGCTCACAACCATCTTTAACTCTAGTTCCACCAGACAGTATACCCTCTCTGACCTCTATGGGTAAAAGGCACATATGGAGTGCAAAGACACATATGTAAAACATGCATACACATAAAATAAATACATTTAAGACTACAGAATTTAAAGATGAAAATATTTTGATTAAAAGAAATATTTTTAAAATGCTTTTTGAAAATAAAACATTTTAACTGGTATAAAATCAAATTAAGTCTGCATAAACAAAATGATAAAAAATCTCTGTGAGAAATAATGTCATAGAAGAAAATCATGCAGGTACATAAAAAAATCTAAAAACTGTTCATTGTAACAATGAATTTTTAAATAATTATATAAATAATATGTATATATGTCAATACATCATTCTTTCAATAGGTTACATGACATTCATTTGAGAATAATAATTTGGGAATTAGGCTATATTAAAGTAATAAGGAAACATTAAACAATAACTTAAATGGAGAAAGGAATTAGTGAAGAGAATGATGAGAACCTGAAATAATAGGTTAATAAAATGTTATAAATATATAATTAACATTTTCATACATTTTTGTTTTTAATTTGTTCAATTTTCCCTTTATATGTATTCTTCACCTAGAAGCCACTTGTTTGAGCCCCATGAAAACTTATGAGCACAGTAAATGATCAGAAATGAAGCTAACCTGGGTGGTAATGGAGCACAACTTTAATTCCAGCACTCAGAAGGCATAGACAGGTGGATCTCTGTGAGTTCAAGACCAGCCTCATCTACAAAGCTAGTTGCAGGATAACTAAGGCTGTTACACAGAGAAACCCTGTTTCAAAAATCCAAAAACCAAAAAACAAACAAACAAAAAGAATCAAAGCTAATGTGAAATAAATTCCTTAAGGCCATTTTTCTTTTGGGTTACCAATGATTTGTGTTTCAAGCAATCTGGGAGTGTGTGGCAAATTTTCAATAGTATAAAGTATTAGAATAACAACTGGATATATATGATAGGTTAATTAATAAAGCTTATTTAAAAATACTACCATTGAATAGCAAATATTTTGTACAGAGAAAAATTAAACACTATAACTTATCTGAATATTAAACTCACAGATGCACATTATTATTAAATCGTTGTTCCAGTATTTACATTTTTTAAAATTTTGTTTTGTTTTGTTTTGTTTTTCGAGACAGGGTTTCTCTGTAGATTTGGAGCCTGTTCTGGAACTAGCTCTTGTAGGCTAGGTTGGCCTCAAACTCACAGAGCTCTGCCTGCCTCTTCCTCCCCAGTGCTGCAACTTAAAGCGTACACAACCACTGCCTGGCTAAAGAAATATTTTATTATTAATTGAAAAGGAAGTTTTACCATACACTATATTCTGATTATGGTTTTCCTACCACCCAATCCACCCAGATCACTCGTCTTTTCCACCAATTCAAATCTACTTTTTTTCTCTCTCATTAGAAAGAAACAAGCATTTGAAAATAATAATAATAACAATGAAATCAACTAAGATAAAACAAAAACTATTATAAATAGTATGTAAAAACAAACAGAAGCAAAGTGTCGAAAAGAATAAGAAAATCATATAGACACACATGTTCACAAAACATAAATTCTAAGGAAACATATAATCAGAAAATCATTGCATGTACTCATAGGACCTATACAGTAAAAAGAAAGAAAAAGCAGAAAGAGGAAGAGGAGAAGGAAAAAAATAGAGAAAGGAAAGAAAAAATCCTGACTATACTTCAAATTTGTCAATGTTTTCAGTTTCTGTTGGCCATCTACTGCAGGACATGACATTTCTCTTAAGTATAGGAATTCTCTTAAGTATAGCTTATATATCCAATGATATTTTGTAGGAGAAAAACATTCTTTTTTTTTCTTGGTGAGGGGTTATCAGTTGGAGACAGATTCTTGGTTAGGGCTGGAGCATGTTTCCATATTTTTCAGCACTAGGACCCTATCTCACCTGTGCAGGCCCCAGAAATGCAACTTCAGTATTGTGAGTTTGTGTATCATCTTAGGGTTTTGCTAGAAGGCCTTGTTTTTGTTTGTTTGTTTGGTTGGTTGGTTGACTGGATGGTTTTTGGTATCCTCCATTACCTATGGTTCTAACAATCTTTCCATCTCTTTTCTCGTTCTATCTCTTTTTCTTTGCTTGAACACTAGGGGAGGAATTTGATGGAAACATTCCATTTAGAGATTAGTTTTCCAAGGTCTCTCATACTCTCTGCATATTTTTCATCTGTGGGTCCCTGTTGCTCACACCTGCTACAGGAGGAAGCTTCTCTAGTGAGGCCTGAGAAATGCAGTGGTCAATGACAATATCAGAAAGCCAGGAGGAGTCATTTTATATCACCTTTCATTAACATAGAAGTAGCATTTGCTTTTCTTCTAGGTAAGTGTCCTATCAGTCTCAGTTTGTTGGTCACCCAGCAGTACTGTGGATGGGCGGGTGGGTTCTACATCTTAAAGGGGGTTTTAAGTATAGTCACATTTTGTTTAGTTGTTACCACAAAGTATGCAACTTTGCATTAGCATAATTTACATTTTGACCATTGTAGATTGAAGCACTTCTTCCTTGGTTAGAGATTCTCCTTTGGTAGCAAACAGAGGACCTTACATATCATGAACTATAGTCAGAAGGGAAGAAGTTTCTAGTCAAGCACCAGCTTGACTATTTCTTGTTCAATGAGTTGTGTGGATATTATCTGAAAATATGATATATTTACATGATGGAATATTACTCAGCAGTTAAAAAATACTGAAATTTGCAGTTAAACAGATGGAGACAGAAAAAAGATTATTCTGAGTGAGTAAGCCAGAAACCAAAAGACAAATATTATATTATTCACTTATATGTGAAAGCTAACTATTATATCTTCTATTGTTCATGTAAATATGGAGGTGAAAAAAAGAGTAAGAGATGAAAGAGAAGGTATGGATCTTCCTAGCAAAGGGAAATACAATAAATACTTATGAACAGACTGCAGAGAGGTATTGGAGGAGTGAAGGATCAAATGGGGAGGAATAACACAGAAGGAATGAAAAATAGAATACAGGAAGGGACAGGTAAAGTAAGAGCCATTAGGGGAGGCTTATGGCAACCTTACACAGCAGAAAGTCATTCAAACTGAGTCATAAAACAACAATGGAGTAGGATTCCCAACTTAGAATATTTAATAACCAAGTGAAGTCCCTGTCCTGGGAATGGGTTATATTTAAGCAAGTTGTTGGCCATGGGACACCACAGGGAATCCCAAACAACATAGGCCATTGGCTGCTCTCTACAGACTGATACGAAGACCCTATTGTTGCAAACAAAGGCTATAAAACTCATTACTTCTGCATTTTAATAAGTTAATCTTATTTTTCATATATCACACCACAGGAAATTTTAGAAAAATAGCTTTGCTTAGTAGCATTAATGTCTCAATGACATTCCACTGAAGGTTGTTCTAAAGTTAGAAAAAATGTACGTACTTAATTGGTCATTTTATAGAGACTATAAAATTCTGAATTGAAAGTTATTTTTTCCATAACACTTACTTTGTTTTGCTCATTAAATTTATCTAGTAGGATGACACTATTAAATCAAGTAATATCTTACATTAACAAGATAACTATTTTTGTAAATATTTCAGAAAATATTAATCTTCAATATTAATCTGTCAAAGATGTTTTATGTGATAAAGTTATTGAAGTAAATAACCGTGACTTTTAAACAGTTTTCTTAAATTTATTTTTACACTGATTTTGACGTTCTCAATTTTATTTTGTCTTTGAACAAAAGAAAAATGCTACAATTAGCATTTTTGTGGTGTTTAAATCATAGATTTCTCAACATTTAATTTTCGCAATTTCTTCAATTATTTATTCTTTTTTCCTTCACTTGATATCAAAGAATATATCTAACTATGGTCAAAGATACTCTGAGTGGCTTATATTTGAGAATTTAATGTGACAAGAAGCTGTTTTTAATATACTGTTTTTTAAGCTCAAAATTTCTATATAATTTTAACATAAAGCAGCCACAGTTAGAAGGATGGTGTTTAGAATAGTAAAACACTGTTACTTTAGGGTACCTAAGTCATATGTTATAGATCTTCAAAGGCCTACACTATTGAAAATCAAAATAAAAATAAAAGGGGGATGGAAGAAGAGAAAGTGGGGAAAGAGAACCTTTATTTTAATATAAGAAGCAGAACATACTTTCATTTGTGAGTGAAAGAGGTTGTTTTGGGGCAACAACTGTAGTTTATGAAACTTTGGAGTCATCTATTTTAATAAAATAACTTCATGATATTTTGCATGGTGACCATTTTAAGTGAATTTACAATAGAGTCCACCAAAAGTTAAATTACTCTTTTTATAAATTGTATTTCTAATATGTTTATTTGACTAACATGACTGGGTTTTAAAAACATATTCTTATATTGCTATATGTGGTATGCATGCGTGTGTGCATGCACGTTTGCATATGTGTGTGGAGCCTGGAGGTTAGCATCACATATCTTGTTCAGTTTCTCTCCACTTTAGAAACTGATGCAGCATCTCTTGCTGAACCCAGAGCTCCAGCATACATGAGTGTTCCGATTGGAGGTGACGACCATGGCTGTCTAGCTTTCGTATGAGTGATCAACAAGAGCTTCCTAATCCTGATGATCTCCCCAGTTCTGCATGTAGTTGATTTCCTCTGTGGAAGACGAAGAAAGGACCATATAGAGAAACAACAACAAAAAGAGGCTCTCTTTCGGTCTGCAGAGAAGACAGGGTTTCTCTGTGGCTTTGGAGCCTGTCCTGGAACTAGCTCTGTAGACCAGGCTGGTCTCGAACTCACAGAGATCCAACTGCCTCTGCCTCCCGAGAGCTGGGATTAAAGGCGTGAGCCACCATCGCCCGGCTCTGCAGAGAATTCTTACAAGAATAATAAATTATCAAAGGCTCCGACAAAACCCAGAGCCAAACACCTGTGCTCAAATGATATTTTTTAAAACAATCTTATTTTACATACCATGCCAGTTCTGTCTCCCTCCTATCCTCCTGCTTCTCCCACTTTCTCCCCATCCCACCTCCACCGATAAGAGAGGATGAGGCCTCCCATGGGGAGTCAACAAAATCTGTCATATTACTTCAGGCAGGACCAAGCAGCTCCCCACCCCACCTCCCCAGCCGTGTCTAGGCTGAGCAAAGCATCCTGCCGTAAGGAATAGTTTCCAAAGAGCCAGTTCATGTACTAAGGATAAATACTATTTCCACTGTAAGTGACCCCACAAACTGCCCAAGACAAACAACTGTCACCCACATTCAGTGTTATACAGTATAGGCCTACTTCAGTCCTATACAGGTTCCCCAACTGTCAGTATGGAGTCAGTGAGCTCCAACTTGCTCAAGCCTCTTGCTTCTGTGAGTTTTCCTATCATGGTTTTGTGTCTGTTGCTCATAATATCACTCCTCCCTCTCTACCGCTGGAATACAGGAATTCACCCCAGTGCTTAGCTATGGTTTTCTGCATCTGCTTCCATCAGTTACTGGGTGAAGGTTCTATGATGACAAATAAGATAATCATTAATTGGATTACAGAGGAAGGGTAATTTAGGTACTCTCTCCAGTATCCCCTAGATTTTTACCTGTAGTCATCCTTGTGGATTCCTGGGAATTTCCCTAGTGCCAGGTTTCCTGCCGGCCCCACAATGGTTCCCTCAATCCAGATATCTTTTTCCTTGCTCTCCCTCTCTGTCCTTTTCCATCTTGACCACCCTGTTCACTCATGTTCTCCTTTCCCCTTCCTTTCCCCCTCCCCTGTCCCTTCTAGCCCTTGAGAAGATTTGTATAACAAATTGAAAGCACCTCCTTCTTGCAGGCAGCAGAGTTAACACATCTCATAATAAATACCAGGTTATCACAATTGTTCCATTTTTTTTGCATTTTTTTTTGGAGGTGGAAAACTCCAGTAAAAGTTCATGTGCAACAAATAATTCAGCAGAACAAGATACATTTAAATTGTATTTTTTCTTATCTAGAAACTTAGTTTTCTGTGCTAGAATAGCATGCTTAGATTTACTATATTTCTGTTATGGAAAAAGGTACATTTGTTAACACTCATTTGGATTTTTTCTTAATAGCTATAATTAAGTTATTTATTTATTGTGGCATGAGGAAACTGCTTTGCAACTGCAAGGATGTTTGTCTTGCGAAGAGGATCGGGCCTACTTTCTAAGGCAGTAAACTACTGAGTACAACGCTTTTTTCAAAGTAAGATGTCATTGTCCAAAATTTCCAGACTTGAAACAAAAGCCTTCTGAATAATGTGAATATTTCCTTTGTGATGGACCAGCTAAAGGGACCTTAACTGTCCTGCTTCATGTAAAGATCACTTGTTTCGTGGAAACCTTCTTTTAACAAGCGGTTAAGTTGTCAGCGTTAAAGGGTGAGTTGTATAAGTTTTCAAAGAAATTAAAGGTCATATTTTCCTGAGCACTTTGAAGATGAGGAATAACTAGAGAAGTGAATGCAATTAGCAGAAAACTCAGATTACTGGAGCCATTTTATACATGACTTTGAGAGCCTGGAGAAGTGTGTTGAAGCCCTTGATGAGGTTCTTGAACTTAAAAGGTAAGGACACCTAAAAAAAAAAAAAAAAAAAAAAAAAAAAGAGCAATGACCTAGAAAGCAAAGTTTCTCTAGAATTTTAGCTTGAAATATTGTAAAGGAAATTAGGTACTATGAAGCCACATCACAGATTACCGAGAAAATAAAAAGAACAAAATCAAGCATAACATCCTTCTCCTGCCAAAACATGAGTGACTGAGGATCAACTTTGTCTAAAGCTTCTCTTTTATCACCTGTCTTTTTTAAAATAGCAGATACTCGTAAGATTCATGTTTAATATTTTTTCTATGGAACAAAAATGTCTAATATTTTCAAATAAAGATGAATTATTTAGTTTTTAAGGACAGTCTGAGTCTGTGGTCTCAAATGAGAGAGTAGAAGATCCAGGGAGAAAAAAAAAGTGCTATTACATGGAATGAGTCTTGTATTTATAAAGGAAAATCACCCCCCCCCATACACACTTAAAAACCAAGTATTTTAAATATTTTTATAGTTTACTTAATTTTTTCATTTTGTTTTAAATTTTCAAAACATTGCATGCAATGATATTAAGGGATTTGTGGTTATTGAGGAATGAATATTTGGCTTGCTTTCTATTTACGTAATGTTGAATATTCTCTTGCAACATAGCTAACCACTTTATGTCTTATTCATAGAAAGTGATTGGGAAAAGAAAAGTGACAGAATGTGATGAATAATTTCTATATGTTGATTATAAAATTTAATCCATGTATATAAACGAATATATATAGTATATATATGAGCATACAATTTATATAGAAAGCAGATATATTTTAATCACTGCATCAGTAAAGAGTATATTATAAACATGTTTCGAAAATCAATTATTTTAATTGATCAACAAAAAAGTGAACTTGACACCTCAGAAGCAGACATGTTTTGATCTGAGCTGCTTTGTTTCCAATAGGATTCTTTTGTTCTTTAGCAGATTTCATCTTGGAAATACAAAAAGTGAGAAAGAGGACTACTGAGTGCCAATTTGCTAAGCTAACATCTGATTGTTTTAAAGTACTTTGCATTTTAGAGTGGTGGGTGATGGTTTTCCAAACCTGGTAAGGAGAGATTTTGGATATCCTTCAGAAAAACATTGGATCAAACTAGGATGGAATCACTTCTCTCAATTCTTTCATTGTATATGTCATAAATAATTTCAAGTTTTTGTAGAAAAAGATCCTATAAGTGTTTTTCAGAAATCAGAAAGAATAAATAACTCTACCTCCGTATCTCCTATTTATCATGTATTTATATGCATAATTTATCATCTAGGCTTCATATATATCACCTATCTATGAATGCATGCATGAATATATCTATTTGTATAATATATCTTTTATGTATTATTTACCATTTATTCTATCTATAACATTTACTTTGATCATGGCATCTTATCTGATATAATAATGTTATCTGATTATTAATGATATATTAACTATGGTAGAGATATTTTGTCTTGGAATTTAATTAAGTATATTATGAACATTTGGTGATATCTGTGTTACTATGTAAAGCTGGAACTAATATAACCAAAGTTATCAAGATAGTGAAAATATTTATTTATGGAGGGAATAAGAGTTTATTTGTCTCAAATGATTTTTTATTTTGTTTTTTATGACATGAATAATTATTAATTCTAGTTTTTCCTCATACTCTAACTGCTTGGTTTTTATTTAAATTTATGCTATAAAAAGACTTCTTAACTTTTGTATTTTTACTTTTTTTCTCTGATTAAATTGCGAAAATTGTATATTTATAAACCAATTCATAACTCCACCTTAGAAAACAAGTGGCTTTGATCCACAAAAAAACTTGATAAATACAAAACAAAAATGCTATTTTTTTTCAGAAATTACTTATAAGCCAGTTATTCTGGGCATATTGTTTGTTCAGTGGAAAGAGAACCCTTTTGGGGCAACAACCAGAATCCACTGTCCTACTTTAGGTGTCTAAATAATGAAGCACGTTGGCATGCCTCTCATGGGAAAATATGTCTGCAGCACTAATCATTCTCCTGCAAAATTGCTGCTTAATTTGCTCAGTTCCGTGTCAAGAGAGATGTGCCAACAGGGTCTAAAACTCTTAATTTTCATCTAATACATTAACATAGTTTATAATAATCATTTTCTAAGAATCTGCTAAATTATAACCTGCAAAATTTTGTTCGTTCCTTAAAGGTAAATATTCTTTAATTAAACATACTAAGTATCAACTGATTTGCTCTCTGAGCTTATATTTCTGAACTATGACATTGAGTTTATTTATATTTCAGGAATTTAAGAGCAGGCCATAAACTCTACTAAATATCACATGCTGTATTTGAAGTAAAAACCAAATTCCAGTAAACTTTTATTTCACCCTTTCCAAAGTTTGTGGGTGTGGCTGTAAGTGTGAATTCCATAGCACAAGTGCAGACATCAGAGAAGAAATTGCAGAAAAAGTTCACTCTTTGTATCATATATTTCTTGTATAATAAATACTCCAAATTCCTACTGAGCAACACCACACAAAGTCCCAAAACACTTTAAACTGTACAAATATATTGACAGGCACATGAGGCTTATTTCTGAAAACTAAATTGCCCAGGAATTTAGCAGCTAAATAATATACTCTTCTTCCCTTAAAAGCTTACTTTTCTGCACTAATCACTCAACGTTTCTGAGAAGATACCAAATAACAAATATGGTTATAGGAGCTAAAGTTTATCACTGTATAATTAGAAACAGATCGTTCACAATTACTCAGATATATATATATTTGCTTTCTAAAGAAGACATAAATTTCTGGATAAGGTTGCCTGTTCTCATTATTTTTATAACAAAATGAATTATTTTGCTTATTCAGACTTTATTTGCATTGCTACTATCTGTGCAAATATGATCTCAAATATATAATCAGATCAGAATATGACACACTGATTTGTATTTAAAAATATCAATCTAATTAATAATTTGATTAAGCTACAGAGCAACCCTGTCTCAAAAAGTTTGAAAAAAAATCTAGTTTCTTTTATTTCATATGTTATATGCTTCTGAAGTTGTTCATATCACCGTTGAAAAAATTTAAGGTGCATATGTTTTTATAAATTTTACCAAGCTATCTTTGTGTCATTTCTGCTACTGTAAATAACCCGTCAACTATACTCTAGTAACTCCAATAAAACTCATTGGTTCACCAAGAAAAAAAAATTACCAAGAAAACTGTGGCCTAAATTCTAAAAGGCTTATTTTACAAAACAAGTAAAAATAAATTATGAATTACAAGATTTATAGTCTTTGTGTATCACTGGTTTTCTATTTTTAATTTATGAAAATATACTTTAATCATAACGTAATCACAATATACACATTTTGAATATATAAGTATATGCTGATTTATCATTAAAATAAACTAGAACGGTAAGTATAAGAAGCTGTTCCAAAAATAATAAATGCAAATTGTTTTAGGATCTTGGGTAAAAATTCTAAAACTATATTTGTTATGCTGAAAGATAATAAAATGAGAACATATAACTCACAGAGGAGACAAAAGGAAAAAGGACAAAAGTTATCTCAAACAACAAAACATGATTAAAATTCATAAAAAGAAAATATCTAGTTACAATAAAAGAAAAAGTAAATTTCCAAAGCATTAAAATATACCCATTTTATTTTTATTTTATGTGTGTGTGCATACTTTTGTGTGTGTGTTTCTCTCTGTGTGTGTGTGTGTGTGTGTGTGTGTGTGTGTGTGTCTGTCTGTCTGTCTGTGTGATTATAGTGCCCACAGAATCCAGGAGAAGGCATTAAGCCACTCTATCCCTTCTCCATAAGGGTGCTGCGAAACTTCAGTCCTTTGTGAGAAGAGGAAGTACTCACTTTAATTATTGGCCAACCTCTCTCCAGATATCTACTCTAAATAGAACACACACACAGGCAGAAACATAACCTAAATATCACTTGTCTTAGTGAAGAGATTCTACTGAACTATCTGACAAATTTGCAACTTTGTATTCAGGAAGGTAAAATTAAATTTCCCATTTGTCTCTGTTACAAAATATGATCAATGTAAAAATAAGTAAATGGATGATTTGAAAGTTCTCTTTAACAATGACTATGAATCATTTATGCCTTCTCCCAGGAGTATTGCTTCTAAGCTTCCACAGGAAAGTCTTTAGCATTCTATTCTTTTGGGTAGATATCCTTATTCACTTGAAGGTCTTCTGAAGCATTGGAGATATGGCACATATAAATATACCAAAGAACTCTCTATTGGGCTCTGAGATATTGTTGAAACGCCTGATCCTGTACTTACTCATGAACAAGATAATCAGAATAGGCTCAGGTGATTGCCTAGCGTATAAAGGCAGCAAAGTTTGATTGGCTATAGTTACTTCTACCATACACAGAAACTTATGTTGATGGACAAAAATGAGACAGAAAAAAAAAAGAGTAAAAGAAAGAGATGTTAGAATCTCCCTTTCATATAAACATTACCTCATGCAAAGGCACCGTGGTATCATATGAACAAAGACCAAAAGAATTGTCAGGCTTAGGCATTTAAATAAATTCTATAAAGATATACATGCAAACATTAGATTATGCCAGAAATTGTATAATAACTGCAGCAACTTTGGCCTGAGAAATTTTCTTGGGCACTATGACCCCTGAAAGTTATCAATACACGGTTTGGGACTTGGCAATATGCCTGGACTGACTGTGAGAATTTGTTCTGTCTTACATTCTTAAAGCCTCAAAATCTGGCAACCTAAATATGTCTCTATATATTTAAAAATTAGGTAATGGCTTGATGAATAAAAGTGATTATAAAAATAACTATATCAATGATGCTAAACTTGTGGGAAAATGATTATAAAAATAACTCTGTCCTGTCATGGATTATCAAAGATGATAAGCTTTATGATCCTATATTTGCAAGAGAAAAAATTAAACACATACCAGGAAACAATAATGATATGACCTATGTTTTGGAACAAAATCAATCTCTCCGTGATTACTCAATTTTGTATAATTAAAGAAACACTCGTAGGTAATCAGTCACAGAAGTTCTTTCTAACAATAATGTTCTGGCTCACTCATTCCCTCACCCTCCTGACCTCATCTCTGAGACCTGGTCACTGCTGGGACTGGCCCCTGGCAGAAATATATTCCATAGTCCTAACCAAAAACTTTATTCCAGCACAGTTGTGCTACTCTGTAATCACAGAGCTAGAGAACCTGAGGCTTGACAATTGGATTGTTGCCTGGGATATATAGTGAGGTCCTCTCTCAAAAACGTGAAACAAAGCACCAAAATTGACACATCCATTCCAGGGAAATCAACACCATATCCTGGCCGCCATGATCACTACTCATGGTGCCACACCAGTGTGCATGCATGCAAAGCAGGCATATACATAAAAAATACAAAATTAAATAAAAATTAAAAAATAGAATCTATTTTGAAATCTATCTCATTGATGGAAGACATTTGCAAGATTTGTTTTAAAAATAAATATTTAACATATTAATTATACACACTCCAGTCACCAGATCTCCAAGAGACTGGTTTTGAACGTTCTTAGTACTTGGAAAATGTGCTTTCTCATGATAACTAAGTGCTCCATATGAAAAAAACATGACATAAACATAGTCAATGAATCTAAATCTGAATTTGGAGGCTGAATGATATTCACATATAACTGTTAGCTTTCAAAATAATGTAATAAATACTACCACCATTTAAGAATATATGACAGTAATTCTAAATGACCCTCAACTTTATAACAATTAAGAGTAACTTTTATGCATACACTGGAGTAGATATGGGACTATTGATTTTGAATTAGCTGAATATTCATATTGTAAGAAATAATTTTGAAGTGTATAAGCACAATTTAAAGCAACTCATGCAATATTTTCTTGCTTAAGTAAATTAACTTTGTACATGTTTTATTTTAGTCGTTACTTACATTGCCTTAAATAGATGCCTATGTAAATTTAAACATTTTTGGAGTATGAGATTGTTAAGTGTGGGTTATAGTTTGGTTGGTGGTGTTCTTTGGGCAGTATGATATTTCTGTTTTTAAAAAGTATGCTTAACCCCGTGCCATTGTCCTTGGCGTCTCATCAGCCCTCATCGTTCGCCATGCTCAGAGAGTCCGGTTTTATCCCATGCTTTTTCAGTCACAGTCCAGCTGGCCTTGGTGAGCTCCCAATAGATCAGCCCCACTGTCTCAGTGGGTGGGTGCACCCCTCGTGGTCCCGACTTCTTTGCTCATGTTCTCCCTCCTTCTGTTCCTCATTGGGACCTTGGGAGCTCAGTCCAGTGCTCCAGTGTGGGTCTCTGTCTCTATCTCGATCCATCACCAGATGAAGGTTCTATGATGATATGCAAGATATTCGTCAGTATTGCTCTAGGATAGGGTCATTTCAGGTTCCCTATCCTCAGCTGCCCAAGGAACTAACTGGGAACCTCATCTTGGGCACTTGGGAGCCCAAGGACAATGGCACGGGGTTTTGATCCTACTTAATGTGCTGGCTTTTTGGGAGCCTAGCCAGTTTGGATGTTCACCTTCCTAGATATGGACGGAGGGGGGAGGACCTAGGACTTACCACAGGGCAGGGAACCCGGACTGCTCTGTGGACTGGAGAAGGAGGGGGAGAGGAGTGGGGGGAGGGGGAGAAGGGTGGGAGGAGGGGGAGGGAAATGGGAGGCTGGGTGGAGGTGGAAACTTGTTTTTTGTTTATGTTTTTTTTTCTCCTTTTCTCAATAAAAAAATATTTTAAAAAAAAGTATGCTTAAATATATTCTGACACAGAACGCATTAATGGAACAAACTAATTAAAACAAATTTTGATTTGCTCATGATCTTTTAAGACTTCCTCTTGCAGTTACAAAGATTTTGACTTGTAAAATAAATTGCAATGATAAATCTCATCAGAAAGTTATATTTATATATTGTAGACTACTATTGCATACACTAAGAAACTTTTGAAAAGCTTGCCATTTCTTTTGTAAAAGCATATAACAATCTTTATTCATAAAATTTACTCATAAAAAACTATTTATAGATGATCTTGTAAAAATAAATTCCCCAAATTACAATTTCTTGAATATAAATATATTATATTCACAATTATTTTTATATTTTGAAGCCCATAATAATCAACAAAACTTTCTTTACAAAGGGAGAGTTAATCCATTAGTCATAATTTGTAGTTAAGTATAAACATTATGTTGAATTTTTCCATTTCAATGTCTGAAGTTTCCTAAAATAAATTTGCATTCCTATTTATTTATTGCCGAATATGTTGGATAGTATATCATATTGTGTATAAGTCTTCATTCAAAATGCAATATTGCATTTAATTTGTTCTCTCAAAATTATAAGCTTAATATGTGTGGCTACCTTCAATTTGCTCCATTAGAATTTATAAATTTACATTTTATAGCATTAATTGACCAGAGAGTACCAATTTTTCATATTTTATTTCAGTTGGGATTTTAAAATTCACTTTGGAATATTAACACAAATCTCAAAAATAGAACATTGTCTGGGGGATTAATTAATTTCCTATTTTTATATTATATACCAAAAGGTGATATTAAAATAATTGCAGTCAAAGATATATTTAAGCTTCAAAAATTACATTTGGATTATATCTACAGGGTTGTGCTGTGGACAGTTATCTGTTATTTGAGATTATGTAAATGACAATTTGAAACCATTATTTCTGATTTCTTAAGCAATTCTCCATTTCCTGTTCTGCATTCTTTTTATCTATTTTATCCTTATGCTTTCGGATTTTTACATTATAATATTTGTGTATGATTTTCTACTTTTGGTTATAGAAAAATGCCCTTAACTATGCAATGCTTGAATAAACTTTGAAGACACTTTTATTCTGAAGATAGCTATTGGCCTTAACCTATACCCTTTATTGTTAGCCTTCAACATAGAAAAATCTGTGACTCTTCAATGCTTGTATCTTCCTATTATATTAATCTTATTCTAGCCTCTCCCTATGTTGATAATCCAAGAATGTATGCCTTAAGGACATAAACTTTTCTTTGAATTAAATTCAAAACACTATGTACTATTCCATATAGGAGTCGGATCTTTGTTGGAGTAGGGGAATATAACAAATAAAGAAGAAAAGAAACACAATAATAAGGCTATTCTTTGAAATTTTGTCCTCACTACCTATCACTATTCCATAATTTAAAATTTGTCCCAAATTTGTTTTAGTAGTACCCAGTTGGAGTTATCTTTTCTCTTTTGTAGTATTTGTGGAAGGACTTGTCAAAAGTGGCTTACAGATATAAGAAAATACATCCTTACCTTAATAAAATTTAGTGGCACATATAAATCTTTCCCAGGTAATTGTCTTCAAAGTCAATGATCTTACCAAACTGTTTTGAAAATAAATACTTTGTTATGCTTGTCAACATCATTTATTAAAAAGTTCACCATTGTACCAGTAATTTGAGAATACTGTTTCACTGAATATCTTATTTCCACATTTATTTAACATTTTTGCCACAGTTTTCTCTCACAATATTTTTAATGTAGCCACATGCTGATGTGTCCCTCATGTACCTGTGACATCATCTTTTTATTTATTCTTCCATTTCTTTCTGCCAAAAATTATTTTCTTTCTTGTTGTTTTTATCCTAAGGTTTCACTTGACCTCCACTTTTTATTACCTAAATTTCTCATGACTTTTATGACTGTAATACTTGACAATTTGGAAATGATTTTTCAATGACTTAATATTTCTTAATTTTTATTTATTATATTTAAAAATACAAATACAAATCCCACTCTCTCCTTTCCTCCCATTCCCTCCACACACCCTCTCACCCCACCTCCCCATCTAATCTTCAGAGAGGGTAAGGCACATTGCTTTGTGGAAAGTTCAAGGTCCTTCCTACTATATCTAGGCTGAGCAAGGTATACATCCAAAGAGAATAGGATCCCAAAAAGCCAGTACATGCAGTAAACATAAATCCCAGCACCACTGCCTGTGCCCCCTCAGTCTGCCCCAGCCATACATCTGTCAACCACAATCAGAGGGGCTAATTTGGCCCAATGTTTATTGCTTCCCAGTCGAGCTGGAGGTGGTGAGCTCCTATTAGCTCAGCTAAACTGTTTTAGTGGAAGAACCTTTCATGGTCTTGACCTCTTTGTTCATATTCTCATTCCTTCTACTCTTCAACTGAACTTTGGGAGCTAAGAGTAGTGCTCTGATGTGCGTCTCTGGCTCTGTTTCCATCTGTTTTTGAAGTCGTCCTTGTGGATTCCTGGAACTTTATATCTTGAATGTATTTTTCTCATTTTTTATTTGTTTCTAGCAAAGTGATTAAACCAGATCTTATGACTCCAGTCTTTAACTTATCTGAGATTTAAATGTTTTTTTTTAAGACAGGTTACATCTGACTCTCTCAATTTGAATTATGTGCTTACACAATAAATTTGATATGACTATTAGTCAAAGGTAGACTAGTTGAAGTAATGAGAGAATACAGTCTTCACTCTCAATTTGTTCTTAAAACACTGTTATGTACATAGATAATTCTTACTTATACTGTATGTGCTGGCAAATTCCAGAATGTTTCCACTCATATTGGAGGATTAGAAGGAATGGAGGGAACCAGGAGCACATGGTCCACCAAATTAACTGAAAAGGGATAACACGGGCTTACAGAGACTGAAATGCCAAGCACCGGGCAAGGTTACCGTAAGATGTAAGTGTTAGCTAGAAATATGCTTAAGCTATTGGCCAAACAGTGTTGTAATTAATAAACTGAGGACTTTTCATCACAGTGAGACATATTTGCTCCTGGTAGCACCAACCTACTTCAAGAGAATGATGGACATTGAAGAGGTTCCTTATCGAGTTTCTTATCCGATTGGCTGGGGATGGACAACCATGCACACATCTAGATTTTTCTTAATATATTTTTAGGTGTGTATCAAAAAATACACAGTTTTTGCAGTGTAAAGTGATGAAAGATTACCATAACTATTTTTTTGTGACAAATATTCTTCATTATTAAAAAATAAAATAGCCATTTAGTCATCACCAGATTATTGTGGGTAATATTTTTATAGAAGTATTATCTTAAGAAAAATATGCACTATATCTGATCTGAAGTTATGGTCAA
Source organism: Microtus oregoni (assembly GCF_018167655.1). Classification (NCBI taxonomy): domain Eukaryota; kingdom Metazoa; phylum Chordata; class Mammalia; order Rodentia; family Cricetidae; genus Microtus; species Microtus oregoni. Next base: position 26,511,236 of record NW_024543060.1, read on the forward strand.
TTGTTAGCAGTGACTGCATTCCTTTTAAAACTAGAAAGAATAAAATGCATATCATCTCTCTATCAAGTGCTTGGGAGGTTGTACTGTTAGCAGTGAGAAATATCAATAGTCAATGTCAGGATAAACAGTCACTCACAAAACCTCTCTAAAAGATTAAGACTTCTTTAGATGATGATGATTTTTCTATGGTTAAATATTGCATTGGTTAGTATAAAAATTTAGTCAATTCTCCATACAACTAAGTAAAGGCTCTTTTGCACTTTTAGACCAGTTTTACAAAATTACATCAGGAAATCTCTATAGGACTCCATTGACCTAAGAAGTGACAAAAACACCCAATTCGAACTGTTCAAATTTCTGTGAATGAAGATGATACAGAATTCTGCTTTCAATGATGATAAAGTCAAAGACATTCCACTGTTTCTTTTTATCAAACACAGACTAGACTGTAGAATGATATGTTAGGGTTATCTAAAATGAACCATTTAGAGAATTTACAATTAGAATATGGCAAACTGACTTTGAGTTCATGCTCTTGCATTTAAATAGAGTGAAATTTGCACAACAATTGTTTTAAAATGAATAGCACTTGAGACTGACCATGACCTCAGCATGACCTTGTCATATAGGTTCTAAAAATGTTGGTAAAAATGTTTTTAAATGTCATATTAAAACATAAATTATATAAATTATAAGGCATTTGGCCAAGAAAAATTCTAACCATTGTTACAATAAAGTATCCAAAAATATATTAGTTATTGAGAATATATCGTCATATCCAAGAGAAAAATATTGCCTAAATTTTATTAAGAAGCTTCAATTTATAAAGCACAAATGTAGAGAATATTAAAAACAACAAAAATAAACTCAGAAACATCTAAGTAGTAAAAAGTCATGAAGTGAGTCAGCTTCTTAAAAATTAATGACATTATTATGACAAAAAATAACTTAATGACAAGATCAATCTAAGTATTTCAGTACCATAAATATTGTAAACAATATTCACCTCATAATATCAACAAATACAGAAAGTAAGCACTTATAGCAATGCTCAATGGATTTCTAGATAGTAACAATCCTATATAGTAATGATGTTAATGAAATTGAGTTAATGTCTTATTTTAAACAAAGAAATCTAAATATGTCTTTTCTACTACTTAGGTTGCATTCTCCTTGGTGAAATGTACACAGTCCTAACAAATGTTTCTAAGATCTTGCCTTTCCTCCCAACTGTTCTACAGTATTATTTACAGGAGTTAAATGATTTTACTTGTTTTAGCGTTCTTTATCTCCAGGTTTCTTTTAGTGAGGTTTTTAACTAAATTATATTTGTTGTTTGGGTCATACATTATCTTTTTTAACATTCCTAAAACTTTGTTTTTTATACTTTAAGTTGGGGTGAAGTGCCACTCCACAGAGTTTCCATGGCAACCAGCACAAGTGCCCACGTTTACACCATGCCTTTCTAAACTACCCTACCACTGTTAAAACAGGAAAACTTCAAGTTCTTATTGCAGACTTCTTAAACAACACAGCCTATCATTTTAAACTATGTACTTATTGCTATTTTTATAAGGTCATAGTTGTAAACGCTTTTCTGTGAATGTTACAGATAATATTCTAAGTCCGAGATTGTGATCAGAAAGGTAAATGATAAACCACAAAGATACTCCATTTATATTGGTTCATACCTTGCATAAAAATTCAACATCCTTTATTATCTGTTACTGTAAATCATATATCCAATATATATCACATTGTATATAATTATACATATATAAATATCTGTCATCTCTTTGAAAGAAAATTGAAAGTACTTGTTTATCATTGTGTATCTTATTCATCAAATTATTTCTCCAAATAATAGACCCTATGCCTTCATTTGGCATTCAGTGAATATTTTTTGAACTGAATCGAACTGAGTGTGGGCCAGCTGCCAGTTTTTATAATAACACTCTTCCATCCAGAAAAAGCTCATATACACATTCCAGAAGTCTCACATTTGTCCTCATAAATGTTATGAAGATAAAGAAAATAATGACAGTTCTATAAAAATGCAGCTTTTTATCTTACCCATATGGACTTGTTCCACAGAAATTTTCAAAACAAAGATTTAAAAAGATTTTAATCTGAGCCCGCTCTCTGTGATATCCATCTGAAGTTTTACAAGTTTGTATTATACAAATTTGGCATTAAATCAAATCTCCATTTTCTATTACCTTATCTACAACTGTGAGCAGCAAAATGATCATTCTTCAGAAGGGTCCACAACAGGTCAAGACTTTCCAAAATATTGCACTGAAACAAATTTCTGACTGGAACAATACACTCTCCATAATAACCATTGTCTATTATTTTTAACATAATTTTGCTTATACTACAGGACTAACATGTTACCCACAAGAGAAAACTTTAAAAGTCCTGTGGCTTTATAATTCATCTTTAATCTTTGAGCGGATTAGCAATTTACTACTCTCAACTAATTAGTTGTACTAAAAGGATTGATTCCATTTAAATTTAAGTACTATAATCAAGGGATTACATTTTCTAAAGGTATTTGTGATGTCAAAACCAATAATTAATCCTATATCATAAGAGCATTTTTCAATAACTACAGGCAAATAAGTTATTCTAGTCATTTCTTTGTATATGTAAGTGAAGATACTTAAACAATATGTTTATTTTAACATTATACCCCTTCGCAAAAGTAAATTACTTTACTTAGTTCTAGTTATGGAAAGGGGTTTTTGTTGTTATTGTTCGTTTGCTCATTTGTTGTTTTTAATATGATGGACCATGATATTCTGCTCTTATAAGAAATAAGTATAGGCACATTGACTTTGAATATACTGAATTAAGATAAATTACATTCTTTATTTTTATATACCTAATTTCCTTATTTTTATTTGCAAGTGAATTGATATAACCTTTTTAATGTAAAATTGTGAAAGTAACAAGACATTTGATAAATTGGAAATAAAGTGAAATTAGAGGGTAATACAAGAAATGTAGGATTATAAAGCACAAAAACAATACATTTTTCATAATAAAATACAGATATGAAACTGCAAATTAGTTGTTTCAACTAGCCATACAAGTTGTGGGAGTAAATCACTTAGCCTTCCTTTTATTTTGCGCTGCCATCTACTGCTTAATATAATTTACTTGTTTAATTTTTTTTAAATTGATTTTTATTGAGCTCTACATTTTCTCTGTTCCCCTTTCTGCCTCCCCCCTCCCCTTCAATCCTTTCCTAAGGTCCCCATACTCCCAATTTACTCAGGAGATCTTGTATTTTTCTACTTCCCATGTAGATTAGATTCATATAAGTCTATTTTGGCGTCCTCATTGTTGCTCATTGTTGTCTAGGATCTCTGTGATTGTGATTTGTGGACTGTTTTTCTTTGTTTTATGTTTAAGAACCACTTATGAGTGAGTACATATTATATTTGTCTGTCTGTGACTGGGTTACCTCATTCAAAATGATGTTTTCTGGCTCCATCCAAAATTCAAGTTGTCATTATTTTTTCTGCTGTGTAGTACTCCATTGTGTAAATGTACCACATTTTCCTTATCCATTCTTTGGTAGAGGGGAATTTAGGTTGTTTTCGGGTTCTGTCTATGACAAACAGTGCTGTTATGAACATACTTGAACACATGTCCTTATGGTACAATTGAGCATCCTTTGGATAAATACCCAAAGGTGGTATTACTGGGTCTTGAGGAAGGTTGTTTCCTAATTTTCTGAATAATCTGCCACACTGAATCCAAAGGGGCTGTGACAGGCCTGACCATGGTTTTGCTTGCAGGGATTTGGACTCTGGTACCTTGTGCTACGAATGCAGTAGAATTTTAATGAGCCGTACTAGTAATAGCATGAAAAATAATGGTGCTGAATTTTATTTGATAAACTATGAGAATCAATAGGTTTTAGATGATAACAGTGATGCTATGTGGCCTAAAGACTTGTCTTGTGATATTTTGATAAGAAAATGGCTGCTTTTTCCATTGTACAAAAAGTCTGTCTAAAGACGAAGTTAAGAGTTTTGGATTAATTCTACGTGCAAAGAAAATATCAAAACAGCCTAGTATAGACCCTTTTGTATTTACTAGTGTTAAAGCTAGTGAAGATTATCTAATGAAAAGAAGCAAGTATAGCCAGAAAAAAAATATTTGTGGAGTAAAAGAGCAACAGGATGTAAATTGGAGCTAAGTCCTGTGTTCATAGAAAAACAGATTAAGAAATTGAGTAAAGAAAAGCGGGAGAGAAATGGGAGGCTGGGAGGAGGTGGAAATTTTTTTTCAATAAAAAATTTTAAAAAAAGAAAGAAAAAAAAGAAAGATTTTATTTTCCCATTGTTTGGCATAACATGAATCTAAATGTTTGGGAATAGTGATCCAAACCCATATATTGTTTATAACTATAAAGTCTATATTAAGTAAATACCCATTTGTTACAATTAAAAAAAAAGTGGTGACTTTAGGATAAGATGCTACATAGATAAATTTACTAATTGTGAAAGAGAATTTATAAAAGGCTTAGATCAGGGTGTGGTAGTTCATGCATTTAATCCCAGCTCTTGAGAGACAAAGGCTAGCCAGTCTCCGAGTTCTAGGGCAGACTGGTCTACAGTGAAAGATTCATGAAATCATGTTTAGGAAGTGAAAGAAAGAAAGCTGGTGAAGATGTATTTGAATGAGAGGGCCATATTCTATGCCCAACAAGCAGCAGAACTTGGCACATGGTTTTGGCTCTAGTGTTCAAGATAGCAGGAAACTATTATCGATAAAACTGATGAGAATAGACAAGTATCATGGGTGTTCTTGAATGGAGGATTAGTAGAGATGCCATTTCATAAAACCGAATTTTTAGGCAAGCCTAGATTGCCTTGAAGAACCTTAGTTATTAGAAATTCTGGAGTCATTTTTTTACCTGCTGAAAGGTTATAGAGCCCAACCAAGAAATAAATGTATGTGCAGTTAACAAAGCTGAACAGAGTTGGAGTTCTGAAGAGTATTTTGACATTGTATAAGGAGATATAGGAGTTTGTGGTTTTGGTCTTCCTTTCTTCCAGTATTTCTTCACTATGCCTCTTCCCTACATTTTGGAATGGCAATGTATATTCTGTGTTATTATATGTTGAAGGTTTGTGATCTGTTTTATTTTTATTTTACAAGGAATTACACTTAAGAGATTACCTGAATCATTGAAGAGACTTTGAACTCTGGACTTTTAAACATTGTTGAGACTGTGATAGATTTTGGGACATTTGAATTTGGACTAAATGCATTTTGCATTATGATGTTGTCACTAGCTTATTGGGGCCAGGAATTGGAATGTGGCAGTTTGCATGTATGAAAATTGGCTTTGTTGAGTAGGTATGTCCTTGTTGGAAGAATTATGTCACTGAAAGGGCAGGCTTTGAAGTTTCCTATGTGACAGATATGGACCAATGTCTCAGTTGACATCCTGTTGTCTGCAAGAAATAGGTTCATCAGCTACTACTCCAGCACCATTTCAATCTACGTAAATACATGTTTCTACCATGATGATAATAGACTGAATCTCTGAAAGTGTAAGTCAGGCAACCTTAATTAAAGTTTTTATTTTATAAGCGTTGTCATGATCTAGGTGTCTCTTCACAGCAATAGAAACCCTAAGACACCATATGTTATCTTTCATTTGTGCCTCCTAATTTTCAGATGTGAGTATACAACATGAAGTAACTACAAAAACCAAGAAACTATAATGGTACCATAGAAGTATGGACAGAGTTTGAGAAGGCAATAACAGAATATAGATCATATGTGGAAATTAAAATATTGAGAGGCCTGTCTAACTGGAAAGGTATGTGGTTTGTTCCATTCAGATGGACACAGAGGGATAAAAGCAAATATCACTTAGGTTGATTGCTCAAGTCTTAATGATTCATGCAATTTTATATTTATCTAAAATTATGCTTTCTATCTATATATAATTATATAGAATTATTCCCCTTCTCTCTGCATATATATGTACTTGTATATGTATATATATATATATGTATATATGTGTGTATGTATGTATATGTGTATATGCATACATATATAGGAAGTTATATACGGAGGCTATGCTACTTTTCTATAATGTTCCCTCAAGAAATATGGTATATAACATAAACCCTAGTAACAGGCACAAGAAGTCACATTTTCAATTGTTTATTAAGGTAGACTAAGTTATTCCTTAAATATGTACACGATTGAAACAGTTTCTCAGAGTTTGTAGGCAAGCCTCTGTTGCTGAAGTCACTATTCATTCATGACACAGGATTAGGATGATTTGATTTGGATCTATCCTGAAAGTTTCTTTCCTGTGATCTATTTTCTATGACACCAAAAAATAAAAATAAAAACCAATACAAAAAAAAGCAACGAAAAATAAATTTCAAGCTGACAAGAGAGAGAATCAACTAACAGTTCTGCATAGCAGTATCAATGAACAACGACAATAATCAGTATGGTAAGATATTTATAAGTCACTCCCACATAGTTGAGGTGAATAAACACATATTTTTGATTGATTTTTTTAATCTTAATTTGCATGACATACAGAATGTTCTGAAATGTCCTAACCCTAGAGACCTTGTCTGTTTTGGTAGCCATAAAAGAAATATTTGCAAAGTAGGGAACTTGCAACACTTTGCCTACTATGAGGAGAGGATGAAAAAAATACCTTTGCATTTAATATTAGTGTTTTAAAAGAATCATTTTGAAACTTTATCAATACCATAAATGGCTGTGCATGTTGGAGACACTTTTATTGTACAGAACCTTTAGGGTTAAATATTAAAGAACTTTAATATTTGGATACAATGAAAAAGACATTGTTTAGATTTGTTTTTGACACATTCTATGTAGCTGTAAGTATTTTGAAATTTGCTATGAAGAAAAGACTGGCCAGAAACTCAGGGACATCCTCCTACCTTTAACTCCCAAGGTTGGGAATGAAAGCATAAACCAGCATGCCTGACCTCGGTTTTAGCTTCTTTGAAACAAGTTTCAATATGGATGCTTGGTGAACCTGAGAGTTGTTGAGGAGAGCAGGTTGCAAGTTCAGATATCTGCTTTCCTCTTGTTACCTAGGATTAAAGCATGTGCCACCACACATGGCTGAGAGCTTTTATTTATGACCACTAAATGACAATGTTGGTTGTACTGTGAAAAAGTAGAATAACTTATGTGGGCTCAAATTTATTTAGACCAGATTTACTTATTTTGAGACCTGGTCTTTTCTAGGCCAGGGTGGCCTTAAATTTCATATTAATCTAAGGCATTATCTTGACACTTTTAATTACACAATTACAAGCTATTGACCAGCTTATGATTTAAACTTGTAAAATGTGAAAATATTGCTTTATCATTAATAGTGCATATTTTTCCTCTACATATTTTCCTCTTTTCATTAACTAAATTTTCTACATCTTTTACATCCTGACCACAGTTTCCTCTCACTCCTCTTACATTTTGGTTAAACATAACAGATTATTATTTCTAAAAGTCTGATTGGCCAATAGCTGGGCAGGAAGAGATTGGATGGGAGAGCCCGAATAGGAGGATGTTGGGAAGGAGAAGGGAATCACAAGAGACAGATAGAGAAGCAAGATGAAATACCATGTTCAAAGAAAGTACTACAACATGGCAGAGGGTAGATAAAAAAAATATGGGTTAAGTTAAAATATAAGAGTTAGCTAATAACAAGTCCCAGCTATGGGCAAGCATATATAATTAATATTAACTCTCCATGTAGGTTACTAGAGATATGTCAGGTTAGAAAGGAAAGTCCACCTACATTAATTAACAAATTTTATATTTATAGTCAAACTATTATAAATTATCAATTATTATTATACTTTTTAATTAGTATGGTGTCTAGAATTTTACATTTTAGCCAGGTGCCTTTCCTAGTTTATCTGCTTCAGGGTAAGGGAGTTCCTCACTTTTACTTCCCCCATAGAAAAGTTATTCTGAAAACTCTATATAAATAGTACCTGATATTTTATGGATTTTTTTATAAGAGTCTGCATAATTTTAGTGGCGATATTGTCTTAGAGCATTTAGTGTAGCACTTCCTGTAAGGTTTCTCAACCCCACATATTAGACTTCCTTTCATTACTAGTTGCTATTTTGTGGATGGTTATTTTGTGAAAGTAGAAATGTTTCCTCTATCATAATGTGTTGCCCATCTGATCAACATCTGGAAATGGAATTTACAAAGAATTACTCAATTCTAACCAATACTTTCATTTTCTGGGACCTAATTTTCACAAGATCTATCAGTAAGAAAATTAATCCCATATCAAACAGTTACAGGAATAGTGATGAGATTTGTAACAATTTCATTCTGTGTTGAGTTATCCTTTCATTCCAGAAAGCACATGTAGTAGTCAATTTTTGCATACATTAATATAACTTGTTACATTTTTTAAATGGATTTATATTCTGTCAAGTGTGTTTACAATTAATTTGTGACAGAATACATCATACTGAAAAATCTTTAAGAAATTTTCTCACCTCTTGCTTATTGTAAATTCAAGATTCTCTAGTGTTTTGGATAAATATTTAATCATGAAATAAATTATCTAAATGTGAAGCAGATAAGAATAAAGACTCAGTAGAGAAAAATTTCCAGGCACGTTTCAGTCTCAGTATCTCTTTAATTTTTCTTCTGTTGTGTTGTTTCCACAAGTACATGCACTCCTTTTGCTTTCAACAAGATCTCTACTCATCTGATTCATAAGGAAAGTGCCCCAGAATGTTGTCTATCTCAGCCACATACGTTTACTTTTCCATGCTTTTGTGTCCATACATTTTTATCGCTTTGCGTTTCAAGTAATTGCCTTGAAAAGGAAGGCTTTTATGTTCCTCTTAATTTACCTTTTTAATTTATAAATGATAAAGATTGCTTTCTAAACCTGAAATAATTATAAAAGATTGTGGCAAATGAATGGCTAAGAATTATTTTCTTTCTTTCTTTTTTTTTTCTTTTTTTTTTTTTTTTTTTTGGTTTTTCGAGACAGGGTTTCTCTGTGGTTTTGGAGCCTGTCCTGGAACTAGCTCTTGTAGACCAGGCTGTTCTCGAACTCACAGAGATCCGCCTGCCTCTGCCTCCCGAGTGCTGGGATTAAAGGCGTGCGCCACCACCGCCCGGCTAAGAATTATTTTCTAAAACAAACAATGATACTAATTTTATGAATGAATGTCTCCTTGTTTTGAAAAACATGCATGTGTTTTAAGATACTATCTCATAGATTTCATAAACCAAATGAACAAGGCTATAACTAAAAGGCTTTTTTGCTAGAATGCGACAGTAACAGATGAAATAACTACACTGTGCTGAACTCACCTCTGAGAAAAATATGTTTCCTGTGCTATTTGACAGGTCTGACCTTTGACAGTCAGTAACTTACTGATTCAAATAAATGATCATTACGGTTGACTTGTTAAAATGTTGGAGACTCTGTGCTACACACTTCGCTACATATTTTCAAAACCTTAGGGAAAACAAAGTTGTTGAAGCCTCAAATTTTATTTTTAACAGAATACCCTTCAAATTCTTGGTTACTTGTACCCGCTTCCCTGAATTTAGTTCTCCTAATTAACTCTGACTTATTTTACATATCAATCCACAGCCCTTTCACACAGAAGAAATAAAAATATGAATCTCTTAAAGGCCAAGAAATGGCATTATAAAAATGCCTTGGGAGTCATAAAGATAACTTGTGGTGTAATGCTGAAAACCAGTGAAGCTTTTGAAGGAATTAGATCCACAGTGCTCATTCACTGACAGGATATGATAAGCACAGACAGAATGTGAACGTGTTAGATGCAAACTCTCTTCCCCACTGTGTCTAAGTATACCCCAATCATTGAAGTCAATATGGAGCCGAAGAACCTTAAAGATTATTTTTTATTTTACTCATCCTGAGTCCTTATAGCTTATTACATAGAATTCCTTTACAATTCAATTATCTAAAGATAGAAATATGTCACATTCATGTTGTAGAAAAATATTGAATAGCAGAAGTTACATATAATGAACTTAATTGAAATGATAATAATCATTTAATATTAAAATTGATATTGAATTAATACTTAATTATGTCTGAAATTTGCTAAAATTCAATTTAAAGTTTTTATTCACCCATAAAGTACTAAAATCATTATTTAAAATTATTTTAAAATAGAAACATTCACATATTTGTAATATTAGGTGTTAATGTCTTTTTGGAGCATAAGAAATAAAACAAATTTTGTCAAATGATCCTGTCTATTTCAGCTTTCCAGGTGGACCTATATATGTTTACCTAGGGTTCAACTTATTACTTAGCTTCTCTACGACCATGAACTCTGGGCTCAATATTCTTTGTTTATAGTTAGTGTCAACTTATGTGTGAGTACATACCATATTCATCTTTTTGGGTCTCGGTTACCTCACTCAGGATAGTGTTTCCTACTTCCATCCATTTGCATGTAAAATTCAAGATGTCATTGTTTTTTACAGCTGAGTAGTAATCTAATGTGTAAATGTATCACATTTTCTTTCAGTTCTTCATCCATTTTTCAGTTGAGGGACATCTTGGTTGTTTCCAGGTTCAGTCTATTACAAACAATGCTGCTATGAAAATAGATGAACAAATATCTTTGTAGTATTATTGAACATCTTTTGGGTATATACCCAAGAGTGATGTTGCTCAATCCTGAGGTAGATTGCTTTCCAATATCTGAGAAACCACCACACTGATTTCCAAAGTAGTTGTACGAGTTTACATTCCTACCAGCAATGGATGAGTTTTCCCCTTACTCCAAGGAGGTTCCACTTATTTATTGTTGTTCTCAGTGTCTGCGTTACTGGGGTTATATTTAGGAAGTGGTCTCATGTGCCCATGCATTGAAGACTACTTCCCTCTTTCTCTTCTATCAGGTTCAGTGTGTTCAGATTTATATTGAGGTCTTTAATCCATTTGGACTTGAGTTTTGTGCATGAGGATAGATATGGATCTATTTTCATTCTTCTGCATGTGGACATCCTGTTATGCCAGCACTATTTGTTGAAAATGCTTTATTTTTGTTCCATTATAAAATTTTAGCTTCTTTGTCAAAAAATTAGGGGTCATAGGTGTGTGGATTAATATCGGGTCTTAGATTTTATTTCATTGGTCATCTTCACTGTTTTTATCCCAGTACCAAAGTTTTCATTACTGTAGCTCTGATTTCTCCAGATGTTCCTTTATTGTATAGGGTTTGTTTTGGCTATCCTGATTTTTTTCCATATGAAGTTGATTATTGCTTTTTCTAGGTCTGTGAAGAATTGTGTTGGTATTTTGATGGAATTGCATTGAATCTATAGATTGTTTTTGATAGGATTGCCATTTTTACTAAGTTGATCCTACCTATCCAAGAGCATGGGAGATCTTTCCATTTTCTAGTATCTTCTTCTATTTCTTTCTTCAAAGACTTAAAGTTCTTTTCGAATAGGTCTTTTATTTCTTTGGTTAGTTTTACCCCAAGATATTTTGTGTTTTTTGTGGCTATTTTAAAAGTAAGGTTTTCTGATTTACCTCTCAGCTTCTTTATCATGTGTATATAAGAGGGCTACTGATTTTTTTTAGTTGATTTGTATCCTGCCACATCACAGAAGGTATTTTAGATTATATAGATAAATCAGTACTTGTTTACTTCCAAAATATAATTTTTTCTCATTTTTTAAAAAAATAACAACTTTATTCATGAACATACTACAGACATAGTAAAAATAAACAAAAATATTTTATATTAAAATAATTTCTTTTATAGAGTTAAAATTGTCGTATATATAATCTATTTAAATTTTAGATCTAGGAGTGGAACCTTGACATCATATGTGCCGGGTAAGCTCTCTACCAATTTAGCTGCATCATTGGTCCTACATGGTCTTTTACTAGTATTTACTTATTATAAATGACCACTTGCTAGTTACAGTGATTTAGGTTTCCAAGAATCCGTCTAAAACTGATGGAATGATTTCATTTTGATATTTATCTGCATGATGCAAGACATATTGGCCATATGTACTCAAACCAAGTAGCGCATAGTAACAAAAACAAAGTTGTCAAAAGTCATTCTTCTTCCACTTCAGCTTCTCGGTAAATACATTCCAACCCCTTCACCCTTTAGGAGCAATTTTGAGAATCGCGTAATTCTAATTCATACTTATGAATTTAAAATGCCTGTTTAGTCTTGTGGTAACTATTAATCAAGGACACGATTTTTATATGCCAGGGATGTCAGAGCAGGGTTTCTAATATTACCAAAGTCATGTTCAGACAGCAGCTGGGAGACAAGCAATAATTGAACATATTTAAAAATCCACTCCATGTACTGAACAGATTTCAATGTCTGCTGTGTTTAAGGTCCACTGGGTTGTGAAATGGCTGTTTCATTCACACAGATGTTAATATCTTCAGGCTCTTCAATAGCTCAGCATCTTCTCATTTACATATCTGCAGTAAGTTTGGTGTTCATACTGCTATATGTTGCTGTTTTGTGTTATAATGGAGCATGTTAAAGACTAAATATGAATGAGTGTAATTACATCTCATTAAGGCTTAAGAAGAAAAATAACAAGGAACATAGCAATAGGTACTCAGTCACCAGTGCTTCATTAACTCTTTTGCTGTTTAAATACCTGCAGCTGATGAATACAAATTACTTTTGGAAATGTAGATTAGAAAGTTTTCCATTTTATCTGTTTTCTAGTATAAAAGTTATTAAATGGATGAATTGGACTATTGCTAGTATGAGAATTTAATTTTTTACTTTCAATGAAATCAAACTGCATTTTTTATTAGTAGAGTGCATTCCATGTGACTCTGGGATGCAATTCTGAAATTGTCTGAAGTCACTTGATTGGTTACATGGGAAATACAAGGTTTATAGATAAAAGAGACACAGCAGAGTTTCCTCCACTTCATTCACTGCTTAACAGTCTTATTTTACAATTAAACTGTTGCTTTCACATGTATAGTCATCTCTCTGTGACAATGGCTGTCATCCAAGCAACTAAGTACAAGGACCGAGAAACACTGCTTCCTTGCTTCATTGAATAAACAAAGAATGAATAAACATTCATTGCTCCATTGCATAGCTTCATAGAGAGTAGTAGAGACTGTTTATGTTGACTTTAACTTCACAGAAATATGTTAAGTGAACTTTAGAGCCCATTTAATACATTAATTGATTTTCAGTCACTTGAGAGTATTTTCCAATTCAATGTTTTTAATATTGACCTAATGAGCAATTCTTTTAAAATATTTCATATGCTTCTGGCTTTAAAATTAACTAGTGTTGATTCATTCTTCCATATTCATATAGGTCTCGGAGGGAATGGTCCTTTATTAGCTTTTCATGAGTACATAAAGTCAACAACTTGTCCTTAAATTAAGTACAAAGAAATTTGCTAAATAAGCTGAACAATTACGTCGCCAGTGGACAAGCCAAAGTGGACAGGGAATGTTGTAAATTCTCAACCTTGCATAAAAACTGCAGGCAACTATGACATAATGAGAGTGGGAAGCATATTCTTTTTCATGGAAGAGCACATAAATTAGTTACCAAATACCAAATGGTCAGCCCACAAAGCATACATACCAGAAACATTATACAGATTAAATGGGTTGTATTTAGGAATGTATCTGTATTTAGAAACATAAACTTGCACAAATACATACATAAATATTTGTGCAGGCATTAAAATTGATTAGTGAAAAAGAGAGCATGAATTGGCCAGAGATCAAAGAGGGGTATAGCAGAGTATTTTTTTTAAAAATTGAAGAAATTATATAATTATAGCATAATTTTGAAAAGAAAAGAAAAAATAAAAATTACCAAAAAGAGCGTATTGCTGTCATATTTCATCATTTAATTTATCTAAGTATAATGTTAAATACAAATAATAAAAATATTTTCATATATTTAAAACGTATATCCTTAATCCATAAAATAGACCAATATAGTTAAATAAATGTTTTAATATGTACATACACATACATACCAGATAAACAACATACACATACAAAATCAATGTTTTTAATGAAATTATATTCTTCTCTCATATAATACATCCCAAACATAGTTTCCCCTCCATATACTCCTCCCAACTCCTCATCTCCCTTCATTTTCTCTTCTGTAAAAGAAAAGGCTCCAGGAGAAGACAGCCAAACAGGAGAAAACAAGATAAAATAAGACAAGATGAAGAAGGCTTGATTAGGCACACCAAGAGGTGAAAAGGGGACTCAAGAGCAGGCAAAAGAGGCAGAGAAACACCTGCTTGCACTGTTAGCAGTCTCACACAATCATCAAGAGAACAGTGAAAAATATTGCAGAGGACCTGGTGCAGATCCAGCCTGGTTGCCTGCTTGTGGTTGCAATCTCTGTGAGCCTATGTGAGTGGTGCTTAGTTGATTTTGTGGACCATGTTCTCCTGGTGATCTCTATCCCCTCTGACTTAAACAGTCTTCCTCTCTGTCCTCAAATAGGTTGCCTGATTGGAGACCTACAATTTAGATTCTCTCAGCATAAAATCTGAATGTGGATCTCTGCATCTTCTCCCATCTGTTTTCTGAGGAATCTTCTCTGATGATACCTGGACAAGACACCCACCCATAAGAAAAATACAAGGAAATCCTAATATTATTAAGGATAGTTTCATTTTTGTTTTGTTTTGTTTTGTTTTGCTATTTGACCAGTTGTGATTGGCTCTATCCCTAGGTCTCTGGGATATCCAGTCTTTGGTTTCTGAACATCCAAGTAGTGTCATGCTGTTGTGCCCAAGTTGAGACCCCCAGAGAGACCACCGGAATCCAGTCAAGTCCAGAATGCAAAAGCAAGGATTATTTCCTCGTGCATAATTCAAACCAGATAGCTGGGAGCTCAAAGTGGAAAGAGTTCCTGTTTGTCATTTGGGGTTGACATATATAAACTGCATGCCAGGCTTACTCAGGGTCAAAGGGGCCGATTTTGCTAGACACAGGGTGTAGACTACTTCTGCATACTCTCTTCTCCCTTTAAGCGGCTGCTTCTGCTTCTGTGGATGTCCCCCCTGCCATCCCTGCTAGCAGTTACTCCTGCTTCTGTCTAGAACACAAAGCTGGGTGTCCATAGGTGGCTAGCTGCTAGGAACATTTTTTGGTTTAAACTTTTGCAGAGGTTCCTGTTTTCTAGTAGCTCTTGATGCCGTAACCAGCTTCTGATCAAGCAAAGTCTATTAAAATTTTCCATGTCCTTACAATGTGTGGACTCGCGCTTGTGAAGTGAGTCTCAAGTTAAATCAGAAGGTGACTGATCTCCAAGTTCTGCTCCACAATTGCCCCAGAAGATCTTACTGCCAGGACATATTGTAGGTGCAGAAGTTTATGCCTCGGTTGGTGAACAGGTTTCTCTTTCTGTAGCCTGCAGAACATGCTCTTGTGCCAAAGAAGCTTAAAGGATAAAGGACCAAAGCTTGCACCAACAACCCCCTTGAGTTCTCTACATTCAAAGATTTGCGTGGATTTTATCCTCAGCGATGGGACTGGGCTGCCAGTCTTTAGTGGGTGAACTTCTGTTCTTCATTCAACCTAGGTTGTTTAGGGATTACTATGGGATCACCTCGGCCAGCAACTCAGCCAAAAGTGTATCAGTTCCACGATTGTAAGTCTTGCCTGACTACAACTGTTGGCCAATTTAGTTTCCTCATTTTCTAGACTTCTTCCCTAGGGTCATCCTCACAGATTCCAGGAAGAATCCACTACACTTGGTTTCCACACTGCCCCATTCCATTTCCTGCTGTCTCCCCATGTACTACTCCTTTATTCTTTGGCCTCCATCTGATTTCTCCCTCTCCCTTCGACACTCCACGGACAGACCACCCACAGAAACTTTCTTTTACCCTTTCCAGGGTGGCCCATACTTCACCATATAACACTTCCCTTTATCTAACTTCTGTGGCTCTCAAGCATAGGTACATACAAAATCATTTTTTAAAGTGTGATTTAGATTTAGTAAGAACTGTTTTTGATAATGATATGGCACTAACTTAAAAAGTTTATGAAAAGAAGAAATTTTCTAAATTTTTGTAGACTCTTTCTTACATTTTCTAGTTTTTTAAGTTCTTATAATATTAATAAAAACAAATAAAATATAGAATACAATTATAAATATATATCTACCACAGATATATTTATATATCTCACAGAAGGTAAGCATGAAGTACTTCAAGTGAAGGAACAAATGTTAAAAATTAAACAGTTAAGGGCAGAAAAGTGATGAAAAACAGTTTGAGAATATAGTTCCTTAGTAAGAGTCTCTCCACATAATCCAAGACCTGTTCGTGGACCAGCACTTTATGAATAAGTCCTCTTTGCAATAGAGATTTTACAATAAGACTTCTCATTTTGATGTAGTTAAATCCTGTTTTATTCACAATTATAACTCCATTAGATTGAAGACATACGCAGTAGGCCACACCTATGGTTATCTGATTCTTGACAAAGATGCTAAAAATACAGACTGCAGAAAAAAAATCCAAAATAAATGGTGCTGGTCAAACTTTATGAATAAGTAAGTATAGGAGAATAAAAACACATCTATATTTATCTCCCTGCACCAAACTTGACAGTAAACTGATCAAGAACCTCAACCTAAGTTCAGATATCCTTGAGCTAATAGAAGAGAACTTAGAAAATCAGCACGAACTCATTGGCACAGGAAAAAACTGTCAGCAGGACAATGATAGCTCAGGTACTAAGACTGACCATTAAAATATAGGACCTCACGAAGATTAAAAGCTCCTGTAAAGTTTGGGTCAAGGTCTGGATTCCAATGAGAAAATATCTTTATCAATTATACAAATGTTAGAGGTTTAATATATAGAAGATATAAAGAAATAAACTTTAAAAAGAACAAGAACACAAATAATATTATTTTTAAAAAGGAGGTACAAACTAAAGCATTCACAAATAATGGAACACAAATGATGGAGAAACACATAAAGTCATTAGGAAAATGTAAATTAAAATTTCTTTATTTTGTTTTCTTTTTTCTTATTTATTTTTCCATTCAAAAATTTACACTTCCTCCCGTCCTCCCATTCCCCTCCCTCTCCCGCACTCACCCTCCTCTCTCCCCCTACCACCTTAAGAAAGGACAGGGAATCCTGCCCTGTGGGAAGTCCAAGCTCCCCTCCCCCATCCAGGCCTAGGAAGCTTTTCATCCAAATAGACTAGGGTCCCAAAAAGCCAGTACATGCAGTAGAGACAAGTCCCAGTGTCTTTATCAACGGCTTCTCAGTCAGCCCCCATTTTCAGCCACAATCAGAGAGTCGGGTTTGATTGCATGCTCATTCAGTCCTGGTCCAGCTGGATTTGGTGAGCTCCCATTAGAACAGGGACACTGCCTCCGTGGGTAAAGCCACTCCTTGTGGTCCAGACTTCCTTGCTCATCTTCTCCCTCTTTCTGCTCTGCAACTGGACCTTGGGGACTCAGTGCTTTGCTCTGATGAGGGACTTTGTCTTTATCTCCATCCATCGCCAGACGAAGACTCTATGGTGATATTCGAGAAGAAGATACCTATATTAAAATTTCATTATCATTTCAGCTTACCCGGATCAAAACGTCCATGATCAATAAAACAAACGACAGTTAATGATGTGAGCATTTCAGTGAAAAAACAAGAGGAAAAGGGAAAAGCAAAATCAATTTCAATGCTTATTACAGTAAAAACCAGCTGTATCACTCTTGGTTGATACTCAAATGATCTAATTTCACTACAAATTATTCTTACAACAAATAAGGCAAGGAAAACTGCTAAGTATCAAGAACAGTATTTCTCTATCTTCTTTTCTGGTAACTATCTCCATTGTAAAAAAAAAACAAAAACAAAAACAAAAAACAAAAACAAAGCCCGTCCTTTTTCAGAGCTAAGTATAAATCTCAATGTCTCTATAGAGTACTATAAAGGTTCCATAATTCACTAGAAATATTAAAGCAATATCAGAAATTTTATGTTAACCGGGAAACAATTTTATTGTACAGAAAAACTCAAATTATAAGCAGTCCACGGTATAGATAAATAAGAAGGCTTAAAGATCTTTAAAGAAGAAAGTTTTGTATCTACAGGGATTTCTTTGCTGGATGACAATGTGGCAATGTGAAGGAATTAATCCTCACCCAAAGAGTCATGTGGGATTATAGCTGGAGATTTAGCATTAAGACCTTTTGAAGTAGATATTGGTAATTCAGTGTTTACATGCTTACATTCATTACTTACGCTTAAAATATATGAAAAATAGAAGAAGCACATGAGCAAACAAACTATGATAAATATATAATAAGGTATACAAAACTAAAACTTCCAAGGCTGAGACAGCAAAGGTCACTTTATTTTGAAGCTATCGAAGGCTAATTAGTAAAAAACATGTAAAATCCTATAATGTTGATGATGGTGATGATGATGTTGAGATTTGAAAAGTTTTAATTTTTCTGAGACTTGAGTAAAATTTTGGGAAGTAAAATTCAATTAATTTCATTAGTAATGCGGATAAGATATAAAACATTGCAAACTGTGAAGTTTTAAATGAAAAATTGTGAGTAATAGCTATCCCTAAATTTTCTACATTATATTAGTCCAAATATAAGAAAAAACATTACCTAATTTTCTATTTGTTAGTTTAAATGTTTATGTAGGAGTGACATGCCTGTATGTCTGTGTATTATATGTTGTTCCTAGTGCTGGAGGGAAGAAGAGAGCATCGGATCCCTTGGAACTGGAGTTTCAGACATTTATGAGTATTCCTCTAGGTGGAGGAAATCAAACCTGGATAATCTGCAAAAGAAGTAAGTACTCTTATTCAAAGAGCTATTTCTCCAGTTCTAAGAAAAAAACTTTTATTTTGATGTTGTATAACATAAAATCTGATGCATGGGTTCCTTGCCTGGAGTCTGACATTCACAGAAGAACACATATAATTTGAGAAAAAAAGACAATAACAATTATCAAACATGGAACAAAAAGGAAATAAAGGTATCTTAAATTTAAATTGCCTTTAAACATTAGAATAAGTCTGAAAAAAAGAAAATAAGATTAAGTTTAAAAGTACAACCTATATTATTGCTAGTCTGGATTAATTTTTATAACTACTCTAACACAATTCCATGGCCAGTTTTTCCCAATGTTATTAAAGAAGAATAAAAGCAAAAATGAGGTAAACTTAGAAGAAAAATCAATTTCTATTATACAAATGTGAAAGTAAGGGCAGCTTTTTTATTAGATATGAAAAAACATTAAAAATAGATTGTCCATAAAATACTATGATGGTGAGGTTTAAGATCACTTATTTTTATACAGTTTCTATTTAATAACACAACAATCTTGAAGGACTGCAGCACATCATCAAAATACCTAAAATACTTTAAAGGACTTAAAACATTTGACAGGAGTTCTCCTCTTCTTTAATCCCTTAATACTTCATCATTTTATGAGAATTAATTTAACTAGCTATAAAACTTAGTATGTGATATATCATTAAAACATGTAGATAGAAATTCTAAGTGATTCTTTAGAATTTTTTTAAAAAAATACTCATATTTATTTTTAAGTGCGTGTATGTGCACATCTCTCTTTCTCACTGTGTGTTTTGTGTCTGTATGTGTATATGTATTATGTGTCTGTTTGTACATGTAGATATGAATGCTATTGCAGACTGCTATGGAGACAAGAGGAATTGGTTCTCCACGGTGCTTGAGTCACAGACTGTTGTGAGCTACCTTCTGTGCTAAGAATCTTACTTGTTTCCTCTACAAGAGTAATGAACTGTTTTAATTGTTGATTCATCTCCTGTCCCTCTAAGAGTTAATTTTTATAACTGTACTTTGTCCATTATCTCTTCATTTTCTCTCACTCCTGATTATATATTGATTAGAAGGAAAATAATCTTGGGGGTAGTAACTGTTTATAGAAATTAGATGGAAATTTATCTGCCACACATTCATCTGTGGAAATAAAGAATGTCTCATTTTTTTTTATATTCTTGATGCCTGATTATCATAACTAGATCTTTTATTAGTAGTATATGTTAAATCATCATAGAAATAAAAACATATCCGATCAACAATGGTACCAACAAAATTATTTTTCAGATGTAAAATTTTACACAGGGATTATCTTTGTGTTTTAATAATGGAATTCCATATTTTCTCGACAAAGAAATATATAGCAATCACAAGAACAGTAAAACATTAATTTCATATGCTTAGGGACTTGGCTGCATCTGATAATTTAATTCTTATAATATAGATTAAAGAAAAATGCCTACACATGAACTTAATAATATAATTATAACTCTGCACTAGAGACCTTACGGGCAAATGAAGACCCAAAGAAACTGTAATAGTCAATTAATGCATACTAAATTGGAAAGATACTAATAAATTGAGAAGAAGCAACAATGTTACATGTGAAAGCTCAGCAGGTAAGTAATTTTAACAAGGTCGAAGCAGCATATTTGGTTGTATTCTTTTGAGGTCAAGTCTCCCATTATTATTATTATTTTGATTCTTTTATTGTTCCTTTTCTTGTTTTATTTGTTTTTCTCTCATACTATACTTCCTTACCTCACAGCCTCCCTTCTCTTCACTCCTTCCAGTCCCCAGCCTCTCCTCTTTCACAGATCCACTGTTTGTTCTTTTCCCTTCAGAAAAGGCCATGACTCCATTGATATCAAGCAAACAAATATAAAACTACACATAAAGTCTCATATCAAGGCTGGAAAAGGCAACCCCAATAAGAGAAAAAGGATCCTAAGAGTAGACAAAAGGATCAGAAACAGCCCCATTCTTATTGTTAGGAGACCCACAAAAATCCCAGAGCAAACAAGCACAACATGTATGTAGTGGACTAAACACACACCCGTGTTGACTCCATGATTTCCTTTACACTTTCCTTGAGACCCTATGAGGCCTACTTAGTTCATTCTGTAGATCATGTTCTATGGTTGTTCTGAGTATCCTTGCCTCCTATAGTCCTTATTTTTCCTTTTCTGTAGAGTTCTCTGAGTTCTGCCTAATGTTTGGTTTGTGTCATTTTATCTTCTTCCATCAGACGCCAGATGAAGTCTCTTTGATGATGGTTGTACATGGACTACTATATGATTATAGCAGAATATCATTAGGAATTATTCCATTGACTTTTTTCCACTCATGTGGAACACATCCTCCATTGCTGTTGTGAATGTAAACTTGTACACTCAATATAGAAATCAATATGAAAGTTTCTCAAAAAATTCAAAATTGATCTGCCACATGATCCAGCTATACACACATTAGACATAAACCCAAGAGATGCTCCATCCTACCACAAGGACTGTTGCTCAACTATGCTCATAGTGGCATTTTCATTATGACCTGAAACTGGAGTTAACTTAGATGCTCCTCAACTGAAGAATGGATAATGAAATTATAGTGTATTTACACAATGGAATATAACTCCATTTTTACAGTCAATGGCATCATAAAATTTGCAAGCAAATGGAAGAAACTAGAAAAAACTCATTCTAAGAGAGGCAGTACATATCCAACAGACAGAAATGATATATACACATTCATTAGTTGATATTAGCTGTTAAGTAAAAGATAATAAAGCTGCACTACACAGATCCAGAAGTTAAGTAACTAGGAGAGGTCTAGAAGGGAAATATGGATCCCCCAAGGAAGGGGAAATAGATTTTGCTGGTCAACTTGGGGAATGCAGAGACGGAAACCTGAGGGAACATTTGGGGGAAGAAGGGATGGAGTGAGATAGAGGAGAAAAAATGCAATTCAGGAACATTTAGGGGAGCAATGTGGAAACCTAATGCAGTGGAAATTTCCTGGAACCTATGAGGGTGATCTTAGCAAGAACTCATATTAGTGGATGATAGGGAGCCTGAAACAGTCACCTTCTGTAACCAGGCAATTATTCCAAAGTTGGGACTAGGGCACAAAACCAGCCACAATACCTTCTGCTTCCAACCTGTCCTGCCTAAGATGTACTATCCAAATAGTGGTTAGCTTAATAGTGACTCAGAGTTTGTGGGAGTGCCCAAACTAAAGACACACATTGTCAGAGGAAGCCTATGCCAGACACTGCCTTAATGGCCAGGAATAATAATAATAATAATAATAATAATAATAATAATAATAATAATGATAATGATAATAATAATAATAATAATAATAATAATAATATATTGAGTCTTTCCATATAGGAATGTCACCCCTTGTTTTACAGAAACAGACATTATCAGAATGATTATCTTGTATATAGTATCTTAAAAGTGGACTTACTTTGAAATAGCCAATTTAAGTATAAGATACATATGTTCTTTATAAAAAGCAATCCCTTAGCCCTTTCAATTTAACAGGGTATTCTAAAATATCAATCTTTTCTCACAATTATACATTTAATGCCTGCCAAGAATCCCTAGGATAATGATGAATGAAATGTCATCAGCTATTCTGATGAAATCAAAATATTTGTGCAAAATAATAGCTTTTAAAAATTTTCCATTTGAAAGGATGACACCATTTGCTTTGTGAAATAGTAATGATTATTGCTTTCATATTGAAGATCATTTATGGGAATGAAATATTAACTTCAGGAAGTCAATTATCAGGCAATAAAATATCATTCCAAGATTAAGCATTGGTGTAATAAATATCCTTCATTGATAATGAAGCCAATATTCAAAATTTAAGAACAATGTACTTTTTACTTATCTACACTGTAATGTGTGATGTGTGTTGATCATTCATAATCTTTCTCTAGAAACTATATAAACTCATTTAGTTTGAATTCCATTAATGATGTTGATAATTTTATGGGATGTTTTTCTATTTACTCTTTGGATAGATGTTTGTATGTTATAAGGGTTTTATTATGTGTTCTAGTAAAATATTTTACTCTAAAATATTCACTAAAGTATAACAAAAATTAAGATAAATATCAACTACTTAAAATTTAATTTTA
Organism: Microtus oregoni; assembly: GCF_018167655.1. Classification (NCBI taxonomy): domain Eukaryota; kingdom Metazoa; phylum Chordata; class Mammalia; order Rodentia; family Cricetidae; genus Microtus; species Microtus oregoni. Next base: position 26,534,292 of record NW_024543060.1, read on the forward strand.
TATGCTAATTTATATAACAATATTTTCTGTCTAGACCAGCACAAATTTTATTAAAATTATGCTTTTATTTTATGATATTTTATATGTTTCAGTTTTCTAATGCATTTTTATATCAAGACAATAGTATTTATGCTATTATATGTCTGTGTAATTTTATTAAGGAAAGATAGATATTCAACACTATACTTTTCATAATTAATTTGAGATATTCTGATTTCATTCCAAGATGAATTTCACAAACCTTATTATCAAAAATCACCATCAAAACCTATTTCAGATCATATTATTTTAAAATACACCTATGCCTGTGTATTTCTTATCTAAAATATTTGTGTCCGGTAATGTTTTTAATTTTGAATATTATTGGAATATAAAATATTTTCATATAGATGATGAGAAAGTTTGAGGACAAGACTAAGCCTTAAACACCCAATCCAGTATATTTCATGTTCATTTAATGTTTAACATTCTGAAGGATTTATACTCAGTGAGTTAAGTGAACCTAAATAGTAACTGCTGCATGAAGTAAAGAATAGAAAGTTCTATTATTCCCATTCTCCAGAGTTTTCCGTTTTCAATTATATAAACTTCAAAATTTGTATAATGTATTTTTCATCTTTACAGTATGCATCGTCACATTTCTCTTAGTTTCTTTCTTTTTCAGGGTTTATTATATTTTTATAAGCTTTCATGTTTTATATATATATATAATTTCTGTTTTATTATAATTTTTCCAGTTTTCTTCTTATTTAATCTATGGTCTTTTAATTTTGCTTTCCAGTTACAGCCACATGCGCAGCAAAGTAATTTACATTCGTTCACCTCACATATTTTTATTTGGTAATCAGACTATTTGATGCATTTTTCTTTCCCTAGGCAACTACCTGGCATGTCAATATGTTTAGCATGGTATTGTTCTCTGAGGACAAAGTTATTACTCTCTGAATAGGTTTTCTAGGTTCTCCTTGTAAACTCTCATTTTATCTCTGTGGGTGTTAATGTATTTTTTGCATACTCAAAAGAACCATAACATTCAAAATAACATCAGGACCAATTCCCACTATGTCATTTCATCTTAAGGGATGCTTTCAGAAAGCACAGTGCTACTTTGCTATGGTTTGTTAAGTAAGTGATAATGGCTTCTGCATACCACTTACTTAGTTTTGGATGCTTTTATAGTTATGCATGACCTTTAAAAACATTCTGTTTAACATTGCTGGCTGGTTCTCTATTAGCTGAATAATGAAGGCTCAGCTTCTCTCTACATGTAGGAAACTGTATCTCTGTCAGTTTTTTTTTTTTTTTTTTTGAAATGGCTTTCCTGTTATACATTTTTTGGAAATGCTTCCTTTTCACATTAATGTCACAGTTGATTCTCTGACTTACTCGATAAATTGTTAATGAAAATAGCATAATAGTAATTTAGAACAAAAGGTTCAAGACCTACCAGCACTCTGCCAATTTTCCTACATCGCAATCACGAGTGGGGTTCATGTTACCCCATTACTTATGCTACCTGGGAATTAGGATAACAGGGCATAGACATATAGTAAAATTGCTTAAGATAAGTTAAATTCCGAGACTTTAAGGTCTATTATAGAAATTATAATGTTAATATTATGCATTTGTTCAAAATAATCTCACTGATTTTGAGATAAATATTTGACTTCTCAATCTGAATACAACTGATCATTAAACTGTTTCTCCAAGCATTATAGTAAAGCACACTAATAGCATCAGTACTGATCATACAGAATAAGTCATTCTCAGCTCTGAAACTACTGAAATCATTTTCAAAGGACTGACTGATCTTTTGTATCCATCATTATCAAACATAAAAATTCCCACAACTTAAGTGCATCGTACACCTGAGAGGTCATTCAGATCCTTCCAATTCCTTCATTCAATCAACAGAGCATTGTTCTGTTTCCTTTACTTTCAATACACCAGTTTCAGAAATATTGTGTGACAACTGTCTGGCACCACTTCCCAACATATTTCTAATCTACCATGATCCCATCTGATCCTGTAGGCAATCAGACTTCCTAAACAGAATAAGAAATCCCATTATTTGTGCGGTCCCAAAGTTATTACATATAAATAAATAATATGTCTTGTAGCTACATCCACAAATTGGAAACAATAATTATCCTGTTAAGTTGTTTCATTGGTCATTTCACTCAACTGTGTGAGTATGTGATCTTTTCCAAACAAAGTATAAGTATTTATTACATATCAGGCAAAATATATTTGAGCAACTGCAGTCAATACAAAAAAATTATATGAGGACAATGATATCAAAATTATTTTGGAAAATTCTGTGATATAACTCATGTTTTTCTTCATGAAAATTCAAAATTTTGTCTAATATGTTTTAAGAAAAAAGCCTTATTTTTAGGTAAGTTTTTTCTTCATAAAATTTAGAAAGAAATGATTACAATTACACAAGGATTATTCTTTTTTCTTGAATTATTCCTCTCTAGGAAACTAAATTTAGAGGTATACTACACAACGCAAGTTTCAAGAACCCTGTGGATAACTGAAATCTAGCATAATATGAGATATATATGCTGGTTATTTGTTATTAACTTCACTGGACTTGGGATAGCCAGGGGAAAACTTTCGGTTGTGTTTTTGTTATAAATTGTGTGTGTGTGTGTGTGTGTGTGTGTCTGTGTGTGTGTGTGTGTGTGTTCCCACACACTATGAGGCACTCACAGACCTCAGATGACAGCTTATGGGTGTCATTTTTTTTTTTTTCCTTTTTGACCATTTTGTTCACAGGGCTCAAGCTCAGGCCCTTTGCAGTTAGAAACTTCTCACAGATCCACTTCATCCTCTCTAAAGTGTTGTTTTGTCTTTGATTGTTTAATTCCAAATAGGTGAAAGTGTCTGCATAACATAATCTGGAAATCTGAGCTGAAGAAGAATGGGGAAATAATAAGCAGATAAGGAGATTCCAGATGAATAGCTGCATTCATCTCTCCCCAGTTTCACAACAATGGATCAAATGCTATAAATGTTGCCTCCCAATGGATAGAAACTAAATTCTCCAACTATGAGCAAAAATAAAACCTTCCATGCATAGTAATTTTTCAGGAGTTATTGTGTAACAGAAAAAAAAATTAATAAGACTTACACATTAAAATTTTGTTATAGACATATGCAGCTATAACATATATTGATTTGTAAATATTGTAAGCATGGCAAGAGTAGTAATAATAATAAAGTGATGATAGCAATATATTTTAATACATTGTTAGCATTAAAAATGCTGAGATTTAATAAAGAGGACATAATATACACAAAGTCAATATGGCACTAGCATAATTTTTACTTTTAGAGCAAGGAGGACAAATAATAGGAGAATCCATCACTCAAAACACCACTGAATTTAAAATTTTGGATTGCTTATTTTTCACTTTTTAAAAAAATCTATTTAACTCCAGCTGACTGGAATTGCAGAAATCAAAGCTATAAGCAACATGAATGTAGAGCCAGCTTTTATTTTTCTTTGATTCTTTAATCTCTGCTTTTTATCTACGATATGTTGTCCTAATCCTCAGTACTGCAGCTGTGATCTATGGCTTAATAGAGAAGAAAAATTTAGCCTGGACAGCAATAATATTTTCGAGTGCACTGAATTCTTAGAGAGTTTACCAGTTCTCATCACCTTGCTACTTGGCAAAGTTTTATCTCCATTCAGCATCTGACAGTCTTCAGATGTATTCTAGAGACAGGTGTTATATATCAGCATTAGTACAAAGGGCTAGGATCCTCACAGTCATATTCTCAGCTCATCCTTACTGCTAAGTCTGGACATTTAATAAATATTTTATATGGGCATCATAACTTAAAGGATCATTTATCCAGGTAATTCACTGGAAATATTGTTGTACTTTAAGTATCAAATCAATTGATATGTCAAATATCCAAGCTCTTTTATCTGGAAAATTATCGTTGTAGATCTATTATTAAAATCTCAGGCAATGTTTATCCATAATGATACTTTTCCTTTAAAACCTGAATGAAGATAACATTCTATACAAATTTTGGAAATATAAACAAGGTAAATAAAAGTTAAATTACAAGACACTAATTATGTAAGACTGAAAAAACATTTATTTTTTATACTCACATGCTTTTTTTATACTTTACATGCTCTATCAAATCCTATTTAATTATTTAATAGGAAAATTATTAACATCTTTACTTTTTAAGATATAATTTGGGAAATAATTGTATCAGCTAATTAATGCAAGCTTCTTAAATATGTATCACCATAAATATGTACTTATATTCGTACCTAATATTTAAAAGGTAAAACACGTAACTATTATTTTTATATATTTTTCTTTTTTGAGAATTTCTTTTATGAATACAAAACATTTTAATCATATCACAGTTAGTGTTGACTGCATCCATATAGGTTTAGTTCTGAAAAGAATGGCATGGACCATCTACAAGAAGGCTTACTATAGAAGGAAATTGACTCTACTTCAGGGGTCTTAGCCACCTGTAACTGCTCAACTGTTGTTGGGACCTAGTGAGTCATTCCAGCCTAGTGAGTCATTCCAGCCTCCATGCTGAGATGTGGGCTACACATTCTTGAGTAGGTTTTGTGTGTGCAAAAACAACTCTTCTAGCTATACATAATATGGTCAATATTTCCAATTCTATGAAAGGTGAAAATTTTAGGAAGGAAGGGGTTCAAGATGTAAATAAAAATGGATGTGCCTATAGGCAAAATAAATTATTAGACAGAGGAAGACAGTTGTGTGCTCAAATCCACCCACAGAGAGCAGTTTGTTATTTTAAGGTCTCTTGGAATACATTAAAATGTAGGAATACGTTGTATCACAAAGAAAGAGGACTTTATCTCCAGTATTATTTAACTAGACATAGAGAATTTATGCATTTTAATGTTTCTAGCTGGTGAAGAGGTTTAAGCCATCCCAAGGACATTCCTGAATTAGCTGCCTCTGGAAGAACAATAGGCATAATTAATACTTTTTCCTGTAGCACCATTCTGGTTATGGGACATTAGTCTTCTGCCTCAGCCAACTAATAATCGATATAACACAATGAAATAACTAACTCAATTGCTAAAATAAAGCTTTGTGGTTTTGAGTTGTTATTGTATTGTTCTCTATACTGAATCCTGTAGTCTTTGGTGAACACTATTGTACTCTGCATCTCTTTCGGTTTTATTATTTTAAATATAAGTGAAAAAGACATTTTGTTTATTTTAGAAATTATCTGGTTCTACTGTGCTTAATGTTTTCCAGTCCTCTGTATAATGGCATTAATATAAAACATTTTTCCTTCTATTATTGTTGGTCATTTATATATTTGTATATGAATGTGTGTTTATGTGTGTGCATGTGTAAGTATAGGGGTGTGCAGGTATAGAGTGAAAATTTATGTCTTTATGCCACTCACCGCCCCCATCTGCGCTCTATGCGCGAGAACCCAGTTCGCGGACTTCAGGCAAGGGGCTGGAGTTTGAGAATACACACGCAGAGACAGACCGACACACAGACCTTCAAACACTGGTACCAAAAGCCCATCTTTAATAGCACCATGGAGGCGTAAATACCCAGCAGTCAATGGCCAACAAGTGAAAATCCCATCCTCTGATCCTCTAAGCTAGGCACAGCTTCTAGTAACTTCAATTAGAAGGCTCTAGACAGGGAAGAGCAGCTGAAGGCCAGGACTTAATTGGTCCCAACATCTTAGTCTCTCTATGTTTCTCTCTAACTCTGTTTTGTGTGCAATTATATTTTTGTATAAGTATTTGTGTGTATATGTAGGATGTGTATGCTTTGCATACTTCGCTCATCCATTTATCTCCTTATGGACAATTAGTTAATTTCATAATGTGATTATTATAAATAGTGTTACTATGGACACAGAGCTTTAGACAACACTTTGACTGACTCATGTCAGATACTTTAGATAAAATAAAACAAAGGGTTAACAATGCCACATTTTAATACTCTTTCATTGTTTAAAGAATCTTCAACTTAGAGAAAGTGGGAAGTACACTTGAATGCTTTGGCGCAGGGAACCACTTAAATATAACACCAGCAGCACAGACACTGAGAGAAACAATTAATAAATGGGACCTCCTGAAACTGAAAAGCTTCTTTAAAGCAAAAGACACTGTCAACAAGACAAAACGACAGCCTACAGAATGGGAAACTCAAATCCAAATGGATTAAAGACCTCAATATAAATCTGACCACACTGAACCTGATAGAAGAGAAAGTGGGAAGTAGTTTACAACACATGGGCACAGGAGTCCACTTCCTATTTATAAGCCCAGTAGCACAGACAATAAGAGCAACAATGAATAAATGGGACATCCTGAAACAGAGAAGCTTCTGTAATGCAAAGGACACTGTCATTAAGACAAAAGGGCAACCTACTGAATGGGAGATCTTCACTAACCCTGCATCAGACAAAGATCTGATTTCCAAAATATATAAAGTACTCAAGAAACTAGACAATAAAACTCCAATTAACCCAATTAAAAAATGAGGTAGTGAACTGAGCAGAGAATTCTCAACAGAAGAAGTTCAAATGGCCGAAAGACACTTAAGGTCATGCTCAACCTCCTTAGCGATCAGAATGGGAAAAGATCTTCACTAACCCCATATCAGACAGAGATCTGATCTCCAAATTATACAAAGAACTCAAGAAATTGGACACCAAAAGATCACATAATCTAATAAAAAAAAAATGAAGTACAGACCTAAACAGAGAACTCTCAACAGAGGAATCTAAAATGGCTGAAAGACACTTAAGTAAATGTTCAACATCCTGAGTCATCAGAGAAATGCAAATCCAAACAACTCTGAGATTCTATTTCACACCTGTAAGAATGGCCAAGAGATTTGACTTAGGGCATGACCGCCTGTAGGATATTTGGTCTAGGGTGTGCTCACTGCCCCAAAACAACAAATAGCTTTACTGAGAAAGTAACAACTTGATGTCTCAAGTATTGAGACAAACAATTTTTCTGGTTGCCTTTTATGTCATGTTAAACCAGTCTTTTTCTTTCTTCCCCCTTTTATATTGGGATATAAACATGTATAGAAAGTAAATATGGACAATATTGAGCACTCAGGATCTGCTGAGTTGCTCTTCCAGTACTATACTAGGTCTCCATGTTTCTTTCCTATTTCTGTTCCTCCTACCTAATATTTCTAATCCTCATGCTCCTACCCTGGAATTACCCTGGGTTGACTGCAGCAGAATTAATACCAAAAAGGTGGGTTCCTGACACAAGTGACCTACAGTACCCAAGAACCTCCTACTATAAACCACTTGTGGATTCTAAAATGATGTAGGAAGCATGGATACCAAACAATGAAAGAATTATTTTATTTTGTGTTGAAAGAGTCTGTTCATATTTGAGCATATACATATATGTTCACATAAGTGTATTGTGTGAAATACATGATACACACACAGAGAAAGAGAGAACATTGATTGGCAATGTAGAAAATAAACACCATTAGTCTTTGGTATATAGATATTATTAATTTTTCAGAAATCACCAACAAAATGGTGTGTGTAAATTTAACAGACCCTTTAGAAAGGTGGTGAAAGCCTGAATTGTCCTCATGTGATTTCTGATGACAGTTTATCTTGAGAGAAACAGAATGTCTTATGTTCATGATTTTGAACATAGTTTGCCCTTACATTATCCTTTTTCTGAGATGGTGTTTCTGACCTCCCACATTTTCTGTCCATTAAAAGATGAAAGCATGTTAGATAAGCTCACATCAGAATTTGTATACTCAATAAAAGTCTCTCACAAAAGCATTCCCTGTTCTCCCCATGACGATTGTACTGGGCTTGTTATGTGGACATTGTTAGGTTTGTTGAAATTAAGTTGATGTGCATGCTTGTGATAACTCATTACTATTGAGATTTCTTCAGGAAAAAAATATAATTTGAAATATTTGCTAGGTAATGAACAAAATTATTTAAATACTCATGTTTTCCCATTCAGAAATCTCCTATATTTAGAACACTGGAGGATTCTACATACATCTTTTAAACCAAAAGATAAAGAAAAGTAATTATTCTGTTTATATGTTTTCTCTTACTTTGTGATTTTATTTTTTTTTTGACTTACAGATTTTTTTTATTGAAAGAGAAAAAAAGAAAAGAAAGTCCCTCCTCCTCTCAGCCTCCCATTTCCCTCCCCCTCCTCCCAGTCTTCTCCTCCTCTCTCCACTCCTCTTCCCCTCCCTCTCCAGTATTATAGGAGATCACAGGTCCAGATATAATAAAGCAACACCTATTTCTAAAGGACCATATTTACTCATTATCATTGATAATAATTTTATTATATACATATAAATAATGAAAACAGGAACAATGAATACACACATACACACATGTAGATATAAGAATTTGATGCAGGAGTTTGGAGGGCACTGCCTCAGGTCCAGCTAATCTGATCTTATATGGAGCCAAGCACTATGCCCAGTGCAATGCTTTCTGATGGATTTTGATTAGTTGTGCTTGGCTGGCTCTTCTTTACTTTGCTTCAGTCCACACTCATTTATAAAACTAGATGGAATTTCTCCATAGCAAGGGCATGCCCATCTGAGGTAAGGAATAATCAACCCAGCCAATTTCCCTTGTTTACCCACCGCAGAAAATGCCATGCTCTTGCATGATGCCTCACCAGAATCATAGAAATATTTTCTTCTGTTACACACTGGTTCAGTGTCTGTTGACTCATTTTTAACTTTTTACATTCAGACAGTTATTTCAGAAATAAATCTATTATTTTTAGCATACAAAAGTAGTAAATGAAATCACCCTGAATTTCAGCTTTGTATGGGAAGCTCATCTGAGCCTTCCATGAGAATCAGAATCCTGTTCCTAATGACAACAAGGAAGATGATCCCATAAACTTTTCAATGCCAATTCTACTTACTAAACTACAACAATGCCAATTTTCATTAGACATATCTTTATGTATGCTCCTAATCTGTAAAAGTAAGAAATAAATCTGCTTTCAAATGAACTGCTGTTTTTATTGTTTGTGGAACTATAATACTGCATTTAGTCGATTAACCTTTCTTTTCTTATGCCATTGCTGGGATATAACTGAAGTAAAATTGTAGTCCTTTTAGGAGCAATAAAATGTGGAGTAATCAATTTAATATATCTAAGTAGAAAATAAAGTTTGAGAAGATATTTGAATAAAAGTCAAATAACATACATTATCTTCGAATGGTATTTAGTTTTCCTCGCTTGATATGCCTCCTTGATTAATATTTTCTAAGAAAATGTAGACACGGCAAAATTGACTTAAAGATATTGATCATCGTTTTTTTAATGAATAAGCATAGTCTATTTTAATTTATACTTCTATACAGCACTTACAATGAGTTGATAATGTGTGCGCATGGAGATGGCTTGGTGGGTACAAGGACTAGCCTTCAACTCTTAGGACCTGAATTCACTTTCAAAACCCACATAAAGAAGGTGGGGGTGATGCTGCATGATGTGGGAAGTCAAGTCTGAATGAGAGCCTGATAGCCCTGAATTCAGAAGTGGACATGATAGGAGGTGAGGGTAAGAGGAATGTAGAAATTGTGGCTTAACGGGTGGAGAATAGAGTGTACCGCAGGACACAGAAAGAGGGGCAAGGGGGAAGCTATCCTGGAGTATTTACAGTGCTAGAGAAAAAACAAACAAACACTAATACACAAAAAAAAACAGCAACAACAAAAACAGGAAACACTGTCAAAGGCAAGAACAATCACGTGAATGTTGTCCCCAAATATGCCATATGCAGATCTTGACATACTTCTTCCTGATTCTCTATCTCTGTCTCTAACTCTAGGTATCTCCTTTATTGTCACTTTCTGTCTGTAAGTCTGTAAGTCTGTCTGTCTGTAAGCCTCTCTCTCTCTCTCTTTCATACACTTACACACAGAACCAAACTAATGTGTTTTTTTTTTTAAATTTTGCATTGTAATTTGATGTTTCTGGAGTTTCTCCACAGCAATCAGCATCTTGTGGTTTTTCTCTTTTCATATATTAGTCCTGTCAAAGCACATGTGTTTTCCCCGACAGTGTCACAAAAAATTATTGTATGGTGGTCCCATTTATTTCCTTAGATAATATAGTAATATATTTATCTTTCCTTTGATTTACCCTTTTTATCATCTTTTATCATATGTAATTATCATGTAATTTCATAACTGATCATTCTCAAACAATAATCCATTATTTGCTAATAGCCATTTATGAGTGAGTACATGCTATGCTTGTCTTTATGAGTCTGGATCATCTCAGTCAGAATAGGTTTATCCAGTTCCCTCCATTTGCCTGCAAATTTTGGTTATAAGTCTAAAGAGTACTACAATACATTCAATGGATATATACAATTCTTTTACATGCTCCGAATCATTTGTTTAATAATATCATAAGATCCAAAGGACAAATTTATTTAGTCTTAAAAGGCTTTATACTATTCTTTTCCAATTTATTTATTTTGGCAATTTCATTGAATATAATATTTAAGCAGTCATTATCTTTTTTACTGAAAGATATGTTTATTGTTATTTTTTACATAAATTTACCCTTTTACTGAAAATTTTCCTTTCTTCTACAATATATATGCAGATTAAGTTTCCAATTCCTACTCTTCCAAGTTCTTTCTGATCTTACTTCCTATCTGGTTCCCTTTCTGTCTCTTTTTAGAAAGTATTTATCTATTTAATAAGCAAGAATATTTATGCTTCATGATGAGCTATAACATTTAACATAAATCTAAATTTTGTATGCAAACATTGGGTAAGCAAGCTGTCTGTACCTTATATCCACCTATCTTCCAGACTTAAGATTGTCTCTCAATTGTTTTAATAAAATACTCTCAGAAAATTGAACATATCTATAAAAAATTAACAATATTCTTTCATACATATATATTATGTGGGCATACTTTTTAAAGAGATTCTAATATTGTTCCTATATGAAACCCTATCATTTTTAGATATTAAAAAATTCAAGAACATTATGTTTAAATGTCTTTTTGTAAACACAATATTCTTAAAAATTATATCATTTAAGTAGTTTGATTTTTCTTGACTATTTTACATTATATTGTGTTAGCCAAACAATGGTATTTATAATGAACTGTACAATCATTATATCTCTGAGACTTTTTCTCTTATTATGAAACATAGTTCTACGAAGTTTAAATTTTAGAGCTTATATAAATGTTTTCATAATGTAAAAACAGCAACAAAACACACACACAGCAAAAACTTTCTTTTTGTACTTTGTGTTTGTTCCCAGTGATATTAGCTGTAGGAAAACAATATAATGTGTCTTATATCTATTTATAAATACATAGCTGCTTAAAACTTTCTTCATATACATGATCTGACCCTACAGAAAGCACAAACATCTGTCACCTGTAAGTTATGATGTATGAACTTAGAGGCGAGTCACCTTAGTAAACAATGATGTATGGGATACCAAATCTACATCTTGTAAAGATCATTTGCACTCCTCCAATATTTAATATCGGAGTTCACATTTTAGAATAGAGCACTGAAGTTTTCTAAAGAATTCTATTTCATTATCACATATAGAAATATAGTAAAACATGATTTTTGCCTTTTGCTTTTTATTTATATTGCTTAATTACAATAAAAGAAATTGCATTTAAACACTCACCCCATTTTTAGAGAATTTAAAGGCATCGAAGTAAAAGGAAAAATACTATTACATTGAATTATATTTTATGTACATGATATTGTAAATTGAATATGTGTTCACTCTTTGAACATGAGAAAATTAAACTAACAATTGTCTAATCAGTGAAAGTGTTTTCTTATCATATACTTCACAAATAGCCTATCCTAATTTACCTCTTACAAGTTTCTTAAGAAATAAGCAACTTCTTGTTCCAATTCTATAGATAATAGAACATAATAACACCCAGCCTCAAAAAGATAAGAAAACAATATTCTATTAACATAATCTTTAATTTCAGATTGTACTGTGGACAGAATCTCAACGAATTGGGTAATTGGATTCATATGTTAGGTCATTCTCTCTGATAGCTATAAGTGCTGAAACACAGTAAATTGCAGACTAGTAGAAGAGCTCCAAGAGAGAGCACTTTGCTTTGCATATGTGAAAATATAAATTAAATCACTAGCAAGACATTAGAAAATGGGTGCTTTCCAGAAATTTGGAATTTAAAATGACTACTGATACTATCTAGTCATCAAAGGCAGCAAAGACTATATAGAATGACCATAATTTTGATGTGAACAATGTCCACATACCTAAAATATTTGGAAGAAATATGTTTATAATTGACTTTAATAGATTAGATTCAGAACTGATAGAAAGTAAAATGTCCAAGATATGTCTGGAAGTATTTTTTACTTGATTGGTTTTTGCTTAAAATAACTAGGTAGTTAACATTACAGATGCCCAAGATAGATTACATCACAGGTATAAGATGATTTTAGAATCAAGAACAACGATTATGGCATAAGAGAATAGAATAGAGGCTCAATTTTGAGCAGTTTGGGTCTGCGATGTCACACAGATTAGCAAGTAAATGTTTTAAATAGACAACTGCATGTTTAAATCCCATGCAGGAAGAATTAATGCAGTAAAACCAAATTCCAAAAGCAAATTCAGTATGTTTTAGTGCTGGGAGAACAGAGGACATTGACAAAGAAGAATCCTCAGGCAGAGACTCCCTAAGGGATGAGGACAATCCAAGTGACAAAAATCTATATAATTATTGTGAAAAATGAATCCAAGGGAATTTTAACTTTTCAAGGACAAGAGAAGGCATAGCTGCATCAAGAAAAAGGATTCAAATGTTACTGCAAATAAAAGGAACTAAGAACATAGAACAAACAAGTAGAATTCTAACCAATTGTTGCCCCTGAATTAGCCAGAACTTTAAGTGTATATACTCATGGTCACAGAAATACAAGAATCAAATATGAACTAGAGGTATATTGAAGTTCTTCAACACTAGTTTAAAATTTCATTGAAGGAGGTATAAAAATGTAATCATCCAGTGTTTTGAGGTGTATGGACTTTACATAAGACAAGTAAGAAATTTATTATTGCTAGAATGATAATTATGGCAATACTTTGTATTCTTTTATACTTAAGGACTATGCTCTTCCATGATTATTTTTTACAAGAATTCTGCATGTTATACACTCCAGTGGTCTTACTTTATGCAGATATGGGATAATTAACCTACCGTGAACAGAACACTGTTTGGGCCTGGGAGTGAAAAACTTGGACTAAAAGACAATTAGTCAATATGATTTCTTCATTTTTCTGTTTAAGTTGTTGACAAATTAAATGTTGCTCTGTTTATTTGAGCCAATAATCATACTTGAATAGGTCAGTATTCAAAAAAGTAGGCAATTTATAAAATATTGCTCAGCAAAATAAGAGAAAGGCTTCCGTGGGCCAAACTCAGAACACAAAGAACAGAAACCGCTTGATTGAACCCAGCCAATGAGGTCACAGTTTTACCCACGTCATGTAGGACACATTTTCCTTTTCGGGACATTGAGGGAAGAAATGACTGGATGAATTGTTGGCATCTGTGTAATTAGAGTGAAGCATAATGACTTCTTAATTGACCGCTTACTTTTCAGTTTCCTTACCAAGTAAATGTTTTGCTTCTTTATGGAATGGAAGAAATCAAAATCTAGACTCATCCTCATGTCAATGGCTTCATATATATTTTAAATATTTGCTATAGAATAGAGTCCAAATTTTAAAAGCATTAGTTACATTATTATTATTTTCCTTGCCATATGAAGAGAAGTTATTATTACTAAACTTTTATGGCACAAACATGAGGAAATATATTCTATTTCAATAAAGAATCAGAGATCCATTAAAATAAATATCTGTACTTTTAGAGAAGTCCAAGAAGACTCTTAGAGAAAGATGAGCAAAAGCCTTTGCCTGCAGAGACACAGACATGTCCTTGGGATAAAAAGTATCTGTACCTTTTTTCATGCTGTGTTTTTATATCATTTCCCTGTCATTTTAAACTTTAAATTTCTTTGCTGTCATTACCTGTCTTTCTTTTTTTTTATTTTACTGATCCTCCAGAGATACTCTATGTAATATATTTTTGATGTTTAGTTAGTTATATTTGTTTTCTTCACGAAAGCTGATGTGTACCTATCCAGCTGATATGAACACTACCTGTTCCTTCAACAGAGTCTGATGAGTGTCAATTAATAGATTTATTAATTTAAGTAGTTCCATGCCTCCTTAACACCAGGGGCAAGCAGGACCCAAGATTGGGTCCTGTCATGGTTGCTTGTGAAGGGGAAAATGTAAAGACCATCCATGATAATCTATGTCTTTCCTTCCTCCAACCATTATCACCTGGGACTCTGGCTATCAATGAATTTCAATAGAGGCTGGAGTCTCTATAGCTTACCCTGAGATGAAGCCAGGCTGCAGGAGACACCACAAGCTGACATCACCCGACCCCCAACTCAAGAACAGACCATTCAATGGGAATGCTGGCATAACAGCCAGCATTTCTAACACCCTTAGCTCCTCCAAGAAGATGTATAGTTACAGAAGTACCATCTGCCTCCAGGCTTGCCCTTGGCCTTGGCACACTCACTTTCCAGCTTCTTGGATGCTTTACTCGCGGAATTGTAGGAGAATGATTATGAATCTATATTAGGTGTCTTTTACAATTGGAGCATTTAGAGCCTCAATAAAGCAAATTTGTGATCTTATAACCCTGTCGTTCACAAGACTGAATGGAATTCAATGATTCCTTTTCTTGAATGCTGATGTGTTAGAATCTCATCACTCTGATGATTAGATTAGGCCTCCCTCCCTGGATAATCTATAATAATTTATTTATTCCAAATTTGTAACACAATTATACTTACAAAGTCCCCTTTGAGATAAAAAGTGACGTATGCATGGTTTTGAAATTAAAATTTGAATATATTTTCAGTTAACATTCTATGTTATGCTCACAGAAATATTGAGTCAAATGGTTTAAACAGAGAAGGGAGATTTTTTTCAAAGACACTTCTATAGTCAAGATTCCCTTAGAATGGAATTTATCTTTTTGGGGGGACAAAAGGCAGGGAATTTTTTTTTTTGCGTTCTGATTTTGTTGTTTTTGTTTGTATTTTTTCTTTTTGTTTATCAAATGTTCTGAGAGAAGTGTTTAGAAGGTATTAGTGGGGTGATTGACTATAA
The DNA here is from genome assembly GCF_018167655.1 of Microtus oregoni. Classification (NCBI taxonomy): domain Eukaryota; kingdom Metazoa; phylum Chordata; class Mammalia; order Rodentia; family Cricetidae; genus Microtus; species Microtus oregoni. Next base: position 26,549,574 of record NW_024543060.1, read on the forward strand.
AATGATAGTATTTGTGCTCCCTAATTGATATTAACATAGATTCTAGTCTTCCTTTAGAGACTGGTGTATTGTGTATCTTTTGTCCCTGCATAGTTCCCCCACATTCTTGAAAAAAGACAGCTCTTCTTGTAAGAACTTTAATAGAAAGGGACAAGTTTTATGTCTCCAAATAAGAGGATTCCTAAAAATGAATATTTTAAGACACTGGGTGTCAAAACTTAGAAATGTAGACAAGAAAAAAGCTGACTGAATTTGGTCTAGTTCAGGGCATGTGCGACCCATCTTAGTCACTATCACAGACACTCAGAAGACTTCACAGTAGCTGACACACAATGTCAGATGGAATATGAAAAGTACATGCTGTGCATCAGTGAAAGTCACAGCAAAGAAACTAAATGATCATAAGGAACATAGAAGAGCAGGCCAAAAATAGGTAGAAATCTGGGTCCTTGACCCTGGAGGCTGAATTGTATTGTATTGTATTTTTGTATTTTCACAAGGATTTAGAACCTGTTGAGTGTCATTTTTATGTATGTATCCATGACAATATTTGGTATTGTAAATGATATAAGGATATCTCTGTCTCTAAATATGTAAAATGGGGTGTGTGTGTGTGTGTGTGTGTGTGTGTGTGTGTGTGCTGATAAATTTATTTCTTTGGGATAAGTTTATTTTCCTTCGTATAAATTTATTTTATCTTGAAGCTCATGATCCTAAGATAATTGCAGGGAAAGATCACAGATTTAAACCTTAAATCTTTTCCTTCTAATATGTTGCCATCTATCCACCGCTTTCTGTTAAAAAAAAAATCAAAATATTGTCCAGTACCTCTTTTTAACTATTCAAAAACATAGGTAAATACTAAACATAAAAAAGAACAAGCATGTTAGAATTGTTAATGATCCATTAATAATTGTCACTCAGAGTTCTTCATTGAGATGCAAGAAGAATCAGATTGCCCTTTCTCTGATGCCCTCTTAGTCTTTTGCTGGTTTGCTGCCTTGTGCTCCTGTTTTGAATTGTTATCCTGCTCCAAATCTTTCCCCTCCATAGACTACCCTCTGCATGTAACATTGAGAGCATTTATCATTTGCTTTAATGATCTTTAGTCCTTATCTTTTATTGTGATGGTTTTGTTTTGCTCGTTTCGTTTAACTCCACAGCTTTAAGAGGCAAAGCCTGCATTTAATTAATTTCTAAATTCCTAGGGCCAAGCATAGTGGCATGTAAAAAGTAAGAATGTGTATATTTAAAGAAAGCTGTGGTTTTATAGATAAGCTTTAGATTTTCCCTTCTATCAGTTTCAGTATACTACCTTATCCCAAGGGCATCCAAACAGTCAATTAGTCTTAAAAGTATACCTAATATATCCAGAGAGATAAAAAATTTATATCTTGCAGCAAATTTAATATAATTTAAAGTGTGCAATATATGGCATGACATTGCAGTTAATTTATTTCTTTCCCATATACTATCCAAATTATATTTTTTTCTGAAGATGTAATTCTATATAGATGCCAAGTCAAATAACACTTATCTCAAGCATAAATCGCCCTTTTTTTATTTCACTTTTCCATTTCTTATCAAAATGGTCACTCTGTTTCATTTAAACTCTTGGTGGGTCATTCAGCTTTTACCTGTGACGCTTTCATTTCCTGCTGTCCAAAATGAAACATCTCTTCCACCTATAACTGACAAGACGCACATTCCTAGTGGGATTTATTTCTTTCATCTCGTTCTTTCTTATACCCTTATCTTTCTTTCCCTTTTTCTTTCCTTTCTGTGATAAGGTTTCTGTATTTGCTTCTTGTGCTCAGCTTTTCTCTTCTGTTTTTTTATTTATCAGTTTCCAGGTTTTTAATTGATGCTAATGACTTGATGTCTCAAAGTGTTAAAGCAATTTAACTTTTCAAGTTGTCCTTTGTATCATGTTAAAGAAGTCTTTTGTTGCCTTCTTCCCCATAAAAGCGTACGGAAAATTAAACGTGAACAATTTCAGTATTCATTAGAACGCTCTCCTGGTAATATTCTATGGATTCTGTTTTATTATTTTTCACGTGTCTTCATATTCTTTGCTTATATTTCTAAATTCCCAGGCCCTTGCCCTGACAAGAGGGGTTTTTGTTGAGGCTGGTCCCTAATACCCTAAAGGTGCATGTGATACCTGTTCTCCTTGCTTTCTTTGTACATATAATATTGCTGGATGCCTATAGTTTCACTTACTTAGAGTTATTGATGAAATGGCTATTGCAAAAGGAAGACATCTGCCTGATGATTCTTCTTTGGGTAAGCCACAGAGGATGTTGTTAAAAATGTAAAGTGGACCTGATTCAGCCCCTAAAGGCTTTGATGTTTTAGGTATGACAATAAATTCAGGCTTTCTAAGAAGAAGATGCTGCCTTTCTAATGCACCCTGTGACTGGCTTGAAAGCGTACCAGATGCTCATGACAATATTTATTTACATAACTGTTCTGGAGAGAATGATTTTAACTACAAGAACACTGGAGATATGTTAATAAATAGATGATATAAGGAGCTAATGGGGATAGTCTAGGAACAAAGAATGAAGCAGAATCATAGAAACACACAATGCCTTCATTTCTAATAGATGTACCAATACTGTAGGAAGCTGTGAGGAAGGGGCTATGAGAACAAGGGATAAAGAATACAAACTATTAAAAGTAAGTCTTTTAGTTATGGAACTTATAGGATAATAAGAAAAAGCCTGGTATACCCCTCATAAGAGATAGAGTAGTATAGAATAAAAAGAATTGTTTCAGTCTTGACTAATAAAGTTGATTGTGAGAAATTCGATTTTACCAGAGGTAAACATTGACCATTAAAGGCAAAACTTTTATTTGCCTGATGCTATAACTGCAAAAGATGCCAACTAGACACACCTGTCTACCTGTAGGTGTGTCTAGTGAGAAAACTTCCTTTGTTGCTAGCAATTCTGCTCATGCTCTTAACATTAGAGCTATGAATCGAATAGGTAATGGTTACTTGTGGGAAAGCTGGGGGACTGAAGAAGAATGAGGTAAAAAAATAAATTGGCAATTATTATAACCATAATTAGATGCATAAAGAAACAAATTTAATGAGAAATCTGTTCATGCAAACTATTGAAACTTAATAAATAAAAGCAGCCCAGGCCATTCAGGGCGACTTGTTTGACTCAGATGGTCATAGTTTCTTTACTGAGCTGACTTCACACATATGTACCAGTTCATCAGACCTATTTGGAGCAAGGCTCCCAACATTCTAAGAAACATTCCTAATGAAATTAAAATTTTTACATTATTATAATACATTTACAAATATATGTATGTTATTCTAAATGTGCAAGAAAATTATGTAACAAATAAATTATACTTGGTTGCACTAGGATAATGAATGTTATGACTTTAAAACCTGATCCTATTTAGCTTTATTCCTAAAAAGAAATAATGACATCTGTGAGTGAAGATATGCCTTTGTTGGGGGAAGTTTGTCACTGGAGACGGCCTTTGAGGTCTCACGTATACTGAAGTCACACCCAGTGTCTCAGCCTACATCCTGGTACCTGTGAGCCAAAAATCTAAGAACTCTCATCTATTGCTTTAACACCATGTCTGCCTGCATATTGCCTTGCTTCTTGCTATCATAATATACTAAACACCTGAACTGCAAGTGAGACACTGCCGCGCACCGCGGGCCCCCGTCTGTGCTCTATGCACTAGAACCCAGTTCCCGAGCTTCAGGCAAGGGGCTGACGGTTGAGAATACACACGCTGAGACAGTCCGACACACAGACCTTCAAACACTGGTACCAAAAAGCCCCTCTTTAATAGCACTTTGGAGACTTAAATATCCTGCAATCAATGGCCAACAGGTGAAAATCCCATCCTCTGATCCTCTAGGCTAGGCACAGCTTCTAGTAACTTCAATTAGAAGGCTCTAGCAGCGAAGAGCAGCTGAAGGCCAGGGCTCAGTCCCAACAAGACACAACAATAAAATGTTTTCCTTTACAACAGTTGTGGTGGTCATGGTGTTTCTTCATAGCAATAGAAACCTTAAGATACTCTTCAGATCACTAACCATGACACTGCCAGTGTTTTCAGACTCTAATAAAACTGAAGATAAAGGGAGTCATATATTCCTTGCAATGACTTCCTACTACCAATTCAAAGTCTTTCAAGTAAGAACAAAATACTACTTGAAAGAAGACTTGTGATAATACATATTATGGATTATTATAACTATTACTCTTTGAGTTCACCAAAAGCACAGCATGAGATAGGGCTTCAGGGGCATAAATTTCCTTTGGGAGATAAAACAAAATGAATCCACAATGAAATGGAACATGCAGAAATGGATAAAATGCAATGGGGAATACAATTCATCTTCACAGACCCTCTGAATACCTACAGGGGGACCCCTCAATCCACTATTTTGAGAGATAGAGGCAGAAGTTTTATGCTAAACCCCATTTATCATTTTTTACAGTCATCAATGGAGCTAGATCTCCCATGTATTTCATTGGAACTTATTTGAAGCAGGATAGGCAATCATAGAAGAGCTACGATGTAGATGGTTGAAATCCATTATGTTAGTGCTTGAATGTTCACCATCAACAGGCACAATCTGTGTCTGTGGATGTTTTAAGTTAAGAAGCACGAAGATGAAATGATTATACCAGCACATACATTGACATTCAAATTTTTTTCTATACCCCTGATATTATGAGTTATATTAAAGCTGCTTTGTTCCTAACGTTTTTAGTATTCGTCTTCTTGAAAATTTTATCTTGGGATAAATTTCTCACATACATCTGTTGTGTCTCCTGAAGCAGATATTTACAATCTTCTTCTTCTCCTATCAAGCTTCCAAAATACTAACCAACCAAATCTGGAATGCGTTATAGAAAATAAAATTATAAATTATGAAATAATTCTTTATCGTCACCTATGTATTATTATAGCTAATTTTAGTCTTGTCTGTTTGCCTATTTGACTTTTATTATGAAATCATAAACATGAGCCAGAGGAGAAGAGTGTCCCAAACTCAAACTATTAGAGATGTAAGCCAGAGTCATGGGAGAAGCTATCTTTCATTCTCTCTCTCTTTTGTTCTTAATCCCATCTGTATCCCTTCTATGGTACAATGGAGATTCTCAGTCAAAACCCTACTCTTACACCTTCATGGATCTGCAAATGTTCAACTATCTTGCTGTGCCATTCCAATTCCCATAATCATTAGATATCCTTAGGGTAGTACTTAGTAGTGCTTGAAGATTCAGCAATTTTTTTTGGTAGGGATTGGAGTATTTTTGCTGAACAAGGCAAAACAGCAGTATAAGTTTGCTTATGTCTCACTGTGTTCACTGTGCTATTCTTTAGGAATGTTAGAACTTCCATTTGTTTTATTTCCACTCACAACATACAGATACTTGCTTACTTGTTCTCATAGGTCTTTGGTAAAATTTCCCTTTCATCCCAGATTGGCATTAAATATGCTGAGTGAGTATACCTTGTGAGGTCAATTTTAGGAAGCAAAACTAAGCAATATAAATGGTAAAGCCTACTGAAGAATCTTGAGAAATTTTCTATCTCTGTGTAGCCAAAAAAAAAAAGAAAGAAAAAAGATGCAAAGGGATGACATATAACTACAAATGCTTCAAAATTTGCAATAAACTGATGTGTCTTCTCTTGATTATTGTTAATATTGAGATATATAGAACAATTCTTAACATTTTCATTACTTTAAACATGTATTACTAAATAAATTTTGAATTGTATTTTCTATACCATTTAAAATTTCATTAAATTGATAAATTATAATTCATTTGAATTGATGGCTGGAATATTTTTATTCACTATAATTTTAGTAATAATACCAAAACTTTATCTTCTGCTAGAAGAAAAAAATGGAAGTTTGAGGGTCATTGAAATATTTAATACTATACTAGTGCCATAAAGAAATTTCCACCAATTTAAATATAAAATAATTCCAGAGAGGATAAATGGTGATACTAAAAATCAAAATCCTTAACTTAAGTTTTAGGCCATGGTTAGTTAAATTAATCTTAACTAATATGTAATTTCCAAACATTTGGACAATATGTAGCAAAAAATATATTTCTACCCCAAATTCACATGATATAGAATCCTTAAATAAAGCAGTTGGTACTTGAAGTGGTTACAGTGAAAGAGAACATTTAATAGTTAGAATATATAGGTACCAACTTGTTTTCAGTGTGTAATACCAAGTTTGATAAAGAATACTCAGGTATCTCTGTTCCTTCCTACCTGATCCACTGTCTAGTCCCTAATAGTAAAGCCATCCCTGACTACAGCCATCCTTTCCCTTGGCTGCATCTTTTGTTGACTTCACAGACATTCCCTCACTAAACTCTCTCAGCCAAATTGTCACTAAATCCCAGCCCCCACCTCCAAGAGGCACAACTTGCTATACCAAAAAAGCTGCCTACCAGAAAACCAGAGAAACTGCCCTGAGACTTTCTCCTTCTGCCTTGTTCTCCCAGACCCACCTTGCAATCTTTTCCCTAGTGCTACAACAAAATACCTGCTGAAGCCTTTTCTCAAACCTGCCTATAATCTTTTATGGAATAAAAAACCATCCCGTCTTTACCTCTATCTCTCAGCTCATTGTTGTAGCCCATGTCCCAAATTCAGCTTGTGCACCCTGCTAAGCCAAGGGCCACCACTCCCAAAGCAAAAATTAGGTTGAAGGAATGCCCAGATCTTTCCTACTAGTCCTGATAACTAGTCCCTCCACTCTCATCCCCAGCTCCGTATCTGGAAATCTACTGTGGTTTCCTTTTCCTCTCTGATCTCATGCCCAATGGACCTCAAAGACCTTCTCCTGCAATATTCCTGTACCCAACACATGCCAATAATCCAGCTGCCATTTGCAGACATTCCCTGTGAACACCCCAATGAATAGACTAGGAAAACAGGAAACATAGACATACTCTGAAAATCCAGAAAGGAAATAAAAAAAAAAAACAGGAAGAAAACACCAACGCCACAAAAACAAATACAGAAAACAATACCTAGCAGACTAATTATCCCACACCCAGATGCTGATTTGCCAGTGTAAAAAATAAAATAAACAACAGCCAAGATGTTGTGTTTCCACTACAGCCTAGCTATCTTGCCACAGCAGGCCCAGAATATTCCATCATAGCTGAAGCACACACAAACTACCTAATAACAGACTTTATAAATATAATAAAATTTCTACAAAGAGAAAATAAACAAAATCCTTTTAAAATGCAGGAAACAAACCAATCTTTTGTAACAAAACAAAGTCCATAAAAATGATTGGCATGTTTTCATCATAATAAATGATTCATATTTGAGGAACTCCATATGTTTAGCTCCTTTAAGTAGTCTTATATCACATGACTGATACATTAATATATACAAAGTTTTGTTTTTGATACTTTTTTAAAATAAGTTTGATTTTAATTAAACATTCAAGCAAATTCAGAAAAACAGACTTCAAAATCAAAGCAGAGTTCAAAATTTAATAGTATTCACCAACTGTTTACAAAAATGACAAATAAAAAATTAAACATGATTGCCCTTAAAATAAGGAAAATACTCCAAAGTTTATAAAATAATGTGAACAGAAGAAATATATTTACCACTAAATATCATTTTTTCTAATCATAGAGAACTTTGTAATTGCAAATTCAGCTTTCACCATCCATACCATTACAAGGAACTTTTGTCAGAATGAGCACAGGATTTCTATACTAGATTAGAGAATGGAAAACCATAAATTTTAAACTCAAAACATGTCCACAGTGTTCTAAAGAATATGCTTACAGACAGTTTCATTGTTAGCAGTTGGTAAATGAGAATCTCTTTATGTTATGATTTATGAGAAAATTGGGGCAAAGGGAAATGTAGCTATTCACAAGTGTAGCAGTGATTATGAATTAAATGTTTTTAATGTGTTTTGACAGATGTGAGGAAAGAATAAATTTTCTTTTTAATTATCTTAGTGTAGTTCACTGTATGTAATGTTCTGTGTTAGAACTGTGGTGTTGGCCAGTATATTTTCTTTAATATGGTCTATTCCTAGAAGATTACTAAAATGTGAAGAATAATAATAACTTTAATATCTTGTATTTTATAAAGCTCCAGCAATTCAAGATTATCTAATAAGTTCACCCAACCTGGATTCAGTTTTCAAATTTCCCTGATAAAATTAAGGAGGCTCACACAATAGAATTAGAATTCATCTCCACTCACTGCCCACAAAGTTTCCTGGAGGATTAATCAACTGCAGTGTCTCCTGAATAAAATGCTCACAATATAATTTTAAGCTGCAGCTAGCCGTTAACAGTCTCAGAGATGAACGGCACCCATGTTTCATGAAGATTTATATGAAGGACTGATCTGAAATATAAGAGCAGCTGAGAGAGAATTCAGTTGGCTTCTAGATGAGGCAATCCTTTCCTTGAATGTATTTATTACCAATGTATTTCAATTGTGAGAGATGGTGTAAGAAGTTGGAACTCACAGTGTCTGGAAAGAAATATGTAGGTGGGTTGACCTTGTAGGTGATGAGTTATTTGCCAGGGTTTGAGTACTGTTCCATATGCAGTAGCTAAACAGCATGATATTGCCAACAGGGGGAGCTAAAGACAGAAGACAAATGAAGCCCATTGTGTTTAGCAGTGTAATTTAGCTGAACTGACAATATATTATACCTTAATAGCACCTCAGAGTGAATTTAATTGATGACTCAACTTAGATATTCTCTTAGAGTATCTTTCTACAGGATTGGATGCAAGCTGGGCGCTTAAGTTTGCTTCCCTGCTGCTAATAGTGTGACTGCCATCTGGAAAAGATATCAGCTTATATGTTCCTGGAAGTTTTTTTCTTTATTGTTACTGCTTAAGCAAACAATTCAGAAAGCTTCTGATAAGCTTAGAGAAATGGGAAAAAAAGCTAATTCTCCTCTCACTGAGACCTAAGAAAGCTTAAGCAGACAAACATCTGAACTGTACGTATGTTTAAATTTCCCATTTTAGTCATCTGAAATGAAAATAAAGTCGAACTGGAGAACAAAGTTAAAGCTTTTCATCTTGTTTCATCATCATCACTCACAGCTAAATAATCTTGTTCTATATCAAAACTTCAAAAGCTATGACAGACATGAGAAATAGGTTCTTTTAAAACCGACCTTATATAAATGCTTATTTTCAACACATCAGAGTGGGAAAAAAGTTATAAATATTGCATTTTATCTTCTTATGAATAGTCCAGATAATTATAAGATAGTGTCATAATAAATTGTAACAATCTCGATGGAAATTATGGTACAATCTCCTGTGTCTATCTTATCGTTTCCAACAGGGCTTATTCTGATGAACCACTTCACACATTTATGCACTATGAGTTGTTACGTATATCCTCTATGTCAACCACAAAATTGTGAATAAGAGAAATTGAGAAAGCTCCTGCATATCAAAGCACATGTAGCCTAGCAGTTAGAGAACATCAACTTTAAAGGTGTGTCTGTGAAAACCTTAGAGATGGTAAGTTAAAGTAAGCATCGCAGGCAGAGCACAATGAGAAGGAAAAAAAAAAAAACAAAAACAAAACAAAAAAAACAAAAAAAAAACCCATGTACTTCTGCAGTGGAAGAGAAGCAATGTGAATATATTAATCTTTTATTGACCAAAATGTGTCAACTGTGATCAATCACCACATCTATTCATCCAAAGATGTACTCGACACCTATCACTGCTAGGCTGTGTGATTTTCATGTAGAATGTAGAGCATGCTCTACCTTTCAGCCATCTAAAAAAAAAAATCTAGTGAAACAGCAATACGCATACACAAACAGACAGACACAGACACCCCTATATGTTCAATGCATCTAGTGGAATTTTCCAAGATTAAACATCTTTTAATTAAGATTGGGGCAAAATCTGTGATGATTTATTTTCCTTTTTTTCTGTCTCTTTGTCTTTGTTTCTCTCTGTCTCTCTCTTCTTTCTCTTCTACTTACCTCTTTCACTCTCTATCTCTCCTGATATATTTTTTTACCTTTATAACAAAAATATATAGTTATTCACAGTTATAATTTGCTTTAGTCTGCAATACTATACAATTGCTCTTCTCAAACATTTGCACATATACAACATGTAATGCAAAGTGTCCTACCTCAAACCACTAAATAACACAAACAACTATAGATAGGTCTGTAAATCTATTGATCTGTGAAACCAATAGTATAGTATTTGTAATTTTAAAAATACAAATTTCTACATAACATAAATGCAAAAATAAAATAGGAATTTTCAAGAAGTAATATTTTAATATAGATAGCTGACATTTGTATATATTTGGAATTTTCCATTCTTCTAAAAATTTCACTTCACATATATAAGATTAAGTGATAGCAGCTGAAGAGATGCATGTGACACCTGCTCTGTTTTGCTTAGTTTGGGATGATTTTAGCATAACAGTACAACTCATTTTGGGATAAGGCAGGGTAATGCACAAAACAACTGTGCTCATCCTGAGTATGTCAGTAGTATTTCTGTTAAAGAAATAACTGAAGTATAAAAGTTGGTATGAAAATAGTTGTGTGAGTGGATGAACGTGTGCTGTAGCACCTGGTCAGAAGTCAGAGGACAATTTGTTAGAATTAGTTCTTTCCTTTTGTCATGTGGGACATGGATGCCAAACCCAGGTTATCATGTTTGGTTGAAAGTATCTTTAGTCATTGTGTTCCCTGGCTATTTTAAAATACTTTTCTCCAATTATCGGCACCCATGTACATTTTCTGACATGGATTTTAATATTATTATTTTGATTATATATATATATATATATGTTTAAAATTTTGTATGCTTTTTATATTGTGAATTCTAATTTTGAACACCATGAAAGCAGTTGTCAGAAGATCAATAAGACACTTAGCAAATACAGTATAGATTCTATAACTGCAGCAAACTTGCTCAATGATAGATCTTTCATTGATACAAAATCTCTAAAATCCTTTATATGGTCACTCTTCTGTATATTTTAAATTATCTCTAAATATTAAGAACACATGATATAAATAGCATATCCTAAGGTTTTAGAGTGTACTATGTAAAGAACAATAACAAAGATGCTTGTCTTTGTTCAACACGAAATAACTCTTGTGTTTGCACATAGTTCAGTCAGGATTCTAATTTGTTATGCAAATGAGATGACCTTGAATTTGTCATTAACCTGTCTCAATCTCTTAAGGTTTTGGATTGCAGGTGTGTTTCATCACACCTGGTTTAGGTGGTGTGAGGAATTAAATCCAGGGACTCAGGCATGCAAACAAGCAAAATGAAAATGACTTACATATACAGCCAATAACAGCAACAAATACTCTTGAAGAGTACTGTTACTGTTGAAAGAGTTTTCCTGTTAGTCTGAGAACTATTTTAAATGGTGAAATGACATCATAGGATATTTTAAAATTGTATTTCCTAGTTCTTGTATATACTGACTCAGTTTTTAAGCCTTATTATTGCAAGGATATACTTTGCACTACATGCTTTTGAAGTCACTGGTTTATTTCACTTCTTTGAAATAGTATTTTTCAGAAGACGCTTCATGGTGTGAGGATATGGTCCTTAGATCTTGAGAATAATCACTGAGAGAAGACAGTATTGTGACACTGTAATTCTGTTTCAGGATTCTGTGAGGTGTTGTATTAGCTGGTGGAAATTAGTTGAGAGAAGTAATCAAATGGTGATTTGAAAGAAAAAAACACAAACTGAACAAATGTAATGCATATACACACCAGAGTGTACTACAGAATATTTTTCAATTCCAAAAAAAAAAGGTAAAATTCTGACATTTAGAGGAAAATGGATGCAATCAGAGTTGTTAATGTGAGGTAAAATAAGCCCAACATAGGTATGAAAATCCAGTTACTTCTTTTCTCATCTGAGATAGTAAAATTTTCTGTATGGATTTAGATGTTTCTAGAGGTTGGCAATGGAAGATGGAACAGGTAGATAAAGATAGAATAGATTTTATTTGTAAATACATTTTTTTTCTATTTTGAAATATCATACTGAAACCATTAATATACGCAATTGGTAGATGCTTCTTAATGACAAAATGAACTAAGTTGACTTCAAAATGTAGCATAGTCACAGTTACTTAGCCCTATGAGTATTAAACATGATACACTCTTCATATAGTAAGATTGATGATATTCTCACAATTTTATATGTTCACATTTACCCAATATGTAAGATTATTTTTATTTTATTTTATGGAATAAAGAACATATATATAAACACCATTTGCAGTTTTTAGATAGTAACATATATACTATACATTAATTCTATAACACTAGGGGTTTTAAGTAAACTATAACATTCATCTTTCTTTCGTTGCTAATACGAAGTTTAACAATAGAAAACACTCTCTTTGGCCATATGTTATTTAATGTTTTAGTATTGGAGTTATTTGTTGCTGAGTCCCTTTTCTGAAATACATGACTACAGCAAATTAAATCCTAGTCACCTAGCTGTCAGTTTAACAGATAGCTGACATTTTCACACATTGTGAAATTTGTTCACCCCAAGTCGAATAAGCTGTAGCGAATGATGAGGGTTTAGATTATTTGTTGACAGAAATGGGACATGGTGAAAATGAGTCTGATCTGTGCAGGCACAGAGAGTCCTCACCTGATGTTAATCCAATTTAGGCCATCAGGAAAGGATACTGAAGTCATTATTAAATGAATTGAGCTTGACAGCACCATATACACAGTGTCCTCAATGCAGCTAAAATAGATGGAATTAAGAAATAGGAGACATCCTTTTAAAACTCAAATATATCCTATGTCAGTCAATTAATAAAGATTCAAGATAAATTGCCATTCTATTAGTGATATGTAATAGACAGTCAGTAGAACTGCATGTTATTATAATCAAATGTGTCATGAATATAATATAAATTTAGAGACATATTAATAGCTTGGTCATCTGGAAAACTGTATAATATATAATCTATAAAATATTTTCTTCAAATTCTTGAAACTACAAAAACTTTTATTTGTCTTTATATACTAGTTTATAAAGAAAAATGCTATTGTTACATATGATTTATCTAATTTCATTGATTATGTTCACATTGTAATCTCAAAGTAACATACAAATGTTGAAATATCTGTTCAATGTAAAGATATTTTGGTGGGAGTTTAAGAACTTAAAGACACATTTTATCCTTGATTCACCAATAATGCCACAAGAGACTTCTATCTTGATCTTTTTTCTATCTCCATGGAAATATACAATATCTTTAATAAGAATATATCATCCTGTAATCATAGAACACCCCTTAAAACATTTGAAATGTGTGGCTGGTGGTGGTGCATGCCTTTAATCCCAGCACTTGGGAGGCAGAAGCACGCACATCTCTATGAGTTTGAAGCCAGCCTGGTATAGTTCCAGGACAGGCACCAAAGCCACAGAGAAACCTTGTCTCGAAAAACCAAAATAACAAAAACAAAACAAAACAAAACAAAACAAAAAAAACATTTGAAGCTTCTTTGAAATTTTTATTTTCCCCAAACTATGAGAAAGTAAACATATATTCTTATTATTTTACCTAATCCTGTCAATTTTATTTCTTGTAGCAAATGGTATACAATATTGTGTTGGTGAATTATCCTTGATGTTGATAGTTTCCTGGCTGAATTCTGTAAGACATATGCAGTATATCCTGATTTTTTTTTTTTGTCATTTTCTGTTAGGTCTTTATATTTGACATATTTAATTTAAATGAAATACTCTATTTTGTATAAATTATTTTGTTTTGTATACTTTGCTGTATTTATTGAAAATAATTAATTTTACTTTATGCAAAATGGAAGTTAAATCCCTAAAAAAATATTAACTAATGTGACTAGAGAGATTCCTTAGGGGTTAAAGAAAATGCTGCTCGACACTTCCTGGCCTTCCTACAGGGGCAATACTGCCCAAACCGCCTCTCTTCCTATCCCATTCAACTTACATCCAGATCCCCACACCCCCTGTCTCCCTCCCTCCCTCCCTTCTTTGGGGCATAGCACCTCCCTGCTCAGCCTGCTAGGGTGCTGGGACCTAACCCGAACCGGGAGGACAAAGGGGTGGCCGGTAACTCCTTTGTTCCCATAGCCTGCCAGCAGCGAGTAGGGTGGACCCTTTGTTCTAGAGCTAACCAAGAAGCGCGGAGTTTCAATCTGGGCACCAAGTGAAACATCATTGTGGAGAAACATCTCTGGGGAGTGACATCACTGGGAAGGTACATCAGTGGGCAAGAAGACCTGATCCTGTAAAAGAAGATCCAAAGGGGAGTATTGGGAGGAAGAGATGGGCAGACGCCAATGCAGGAATTCTCCCAACAATCTGAAAAACAACACGAAACCACCAGAAGCCAGTGACCTCACAACAGGAGGACATGAACACCTTAATCAAGAAGAAGTAGAAAAAACTGACTTCATGAAAGTGATTGACACCCTTAAACAGCATATAAAAACACCCTTATAGAAATGGATGAGAAGTATAATAGAAAGTTCGAGGAATTGAGTAAATCAGTGAATGATACCCTAGGAAACCAAGGAAAAACAATCAAGCAGATAAAGGAAAGAGTTCATGACTTGAAAACTGAAATGGAGGCAAAGAAGAAAACACAAACAGAGGGAAGCTGGACATGGAAAATCTAGGTAAACGAATAGAGACTACAGAATCAAGTATAACCAGAAGAATACAAGAGATAGAAGAAAGAATCTCAGATTCTGAGGATAACATAGAGAAAATAAACACTCTGATCAAAGAAAACAGCAAGTCCAACAAACTCTCATCACAAAACATCCAGGAAATATGGGACACAATAAAAAGACCAAACCTAAGAATAATTGGAGTAGAAGAAGGAGAAGAAGTGCAGCTCAACAGTACAGAAAATATACTTAATAAAATTATAGAAGAAAACTTTCCCAACCTGAAGACAGATGTACCTATGAAGGTTCAAGAAGCATGCAGAACACCAAATAGGCTGGATCAAAAGAAAACATCCCCTCGCCATATAATAATCAAAACACAAAATATACAGAATAAAGAAAGAATATTAAGAGCCGCAAAGGAAAAAGGCCAAGTTACTTATAAAGGTAAACCTATCAGACTTACACCTGACTTCTCTATGGAAAAAATGAAAGCCAGAAGGTCCTGGATAGATGTTCTCCAAAAACTAAGAGACCACGGATGCAAGCTCAGACTACTATATCCAGCCAAACTTTCATTCACTATAAATGGAGAAAACAAAATTTTACAGGATAAAAACAAATTTAAACAATACGTAGCCACAAATCCAGCCTTACAGAAAATAATAGAAGGAAAATCACTAACCAAGGAGACAAACAATGACCACAATAACTCAGACATCTAGAGAATCTTCACCAGCGCAAATCAAAGAAGGAAAACACACAAACCCTACTACTAAAAAAGTGACCAGAGTTAACAACCACTGGTCATTAATATCACTTAATATCAATGGGCTCAACTCACCTATAAAAAGGCACAGGCTAAGAGATTGGATAAGAAAACAGGATCCAACATTCTGCTGTCTACAAGAAACACACCTCAACCACAAAGACAGGCACCTACTCAGAGTAAAGGGCTGGGAAAAGGCTTATCAAGCAAATGGACCTAAGAAACAAGCAGGTGTGGCCGTACTAATTTCTAACAAAGATGACTTCAAACTTAAATCAATCAGAAGAGATGGAGAGGCACATTTTATACTCATAACAGGAACAATTCATCAGGAAGAAGTCTCAATCCTGAATATCTATGCCCCTAATATAAAAGCACCCACGTACGTAAAAGAAACATTACTAAAACTCAAGGCAGCCATCAAACCGCACACACTAATAGTAGGAGACTTCAACACTCCTCTCTCACCAATGGACAGGTCAATCAGACAGAAACCTAACAGAGAAATAAGAGAATTAATGGAGGTAATGAAGCAAATGGACTTAACAGACATCTATAGATTATTCGTCCCAAAGAGGAAAGAATATACCTTCTTCTCTGCAGCTCATGGAACCTTCTCGAAAATTGACCACATACTTGGTAACAAAGCTAACTTACACAGTTACAGAAAAATATTAGTAACCACCTGTGTCTTATCAGATCACGATGGATTAAAGTTAGAATTCAACAACAATGCTACCCCCAGAAAGCCTACAAACTCATGGAAAATGAACAGTCAACTACTGAACCATACCTGGATTAAGGAAGAAATAAAGAAAGAAATTAAAGTCTTCCTTGAATTCAATGAAAATAAAGAAACAACATACTCCAACTTATGGGACACTATGAAAGCAGTCCTGAGAGGAAAGTTCATAGCACTAAGTGCCCACCTAAAGAAAACAGAGAAAGCACATATTGGAGAGTTAACAGCCCACTTGAAAGCTCTAGAAAAAAAAGAAGCAGACTCACCTTGGAGGAGTAGAAGACTGGAAATAATCAAATTGAGGGCTGAAATCAACAAAATAGAAACACAGAAAACAATCCAAAGAATCAATGAAACAAAAAGCTGGTTCCAGGAGAAAATCAACAAGATTGATAAACCCCTATCCAAACTAATCAAACGACCCAGAGAGAACATGCAAATTAATAAGATCAGAAATGAAAAGGGGGACATAACCACAGACACAGAGGAAATTCAGAGAGTCATTAGATCTTACTACAATAGCCTGTATGCCACAAAACTGGAAAATGTAAAAGAAATGGACGCTTTTTTAGATAAATACCATTTACCAAAACTAAACCAGGACCAGGTGAACAATCTAAACAGACCTGTAAGTCGCGAAGAATTAGAAGCTGTTATCAAAAACCTCCCTACCAAAAAAAGCCCAGGACCAGATGGTTTCAATGCAGAATTCTACCAGAACTTCCAAGAAGACCTAATACCTATACTCCTTAATGTATTCCACAATATAGAAACAGAAGGGTCATTACCAAATTCCTTTTATGAAGCCACAATTACTCTGATACCAAAACCACTCAAAGACTCAACCAGGAAAGAGAACTACAGGCCAATCTCACTCATGAATATCGACGCAAAAATCCTCAACAAAATACTGGCAAATCGAATCCAAGAACACATCCGAAAAATTATCCATTATGATCAAGTAGGCTTCATTCCTGAGATGCAGGGCTGGTTCAACATACGAAAATCTATCAATGTAATCCAGCATATAAATAAACTGAAAGAAAAAAACCATATGATCATTTCATTAGATGCTGAAAAAGCATTTGACAAAATTCAACATTCATTTATGTTAAAAGTCTTGGAGAGATTAGGGATACAAGGGTCATACCTAAATATAATAAAAGCTATATACAGCAAGCCGACAGCTAACATCAAGTTAAACGGAGAGAAACTCAAAGCCATCCCACTAAACTCAGGAACACGGCAAGGCTGTCCACTCTCGACATACCTCTTCAATATAGTGCTTGAAGTTCTAGCAATAGCAATAAGACAACATAATGGGATCAAGGGGATTCGAATTGGAAAGGAAGAAGTTAAACTTTCGTTATTTGCAGATGATATGAATGTGTACATAAGCGACCCCCAAAACTCCACCAAAGAACTTATACAGCTGATAAACAGCTTTAGTAATGTGGCAGGATACAAGATCAACTCCAAAAAATCAGTCGCCCTCTTATACACAAAAGATATGGGAGCAGAGAGGGAAATCAGAGAAGCTTCACCATTCACGATAGCCACAAACAGCATAAAATATCTTGGGGTAAATCTAACCAAGGAAGTGAAAGATCTATTTGACAAGAACTTTAAGGCATTGAAGAAAGAAATTGAAGAGGATACCAAAAAATGGATGGATCTCCCTTGCTCTTGGATTGGGAGGATCAACATAGTAAAAATGGCATTTCTACCTAAGGCAAATTATAGATTCAATGCAATCCCGATCAAGATCCCATCAAAATTCTTCACAGATCTGGAGAAGACAATAATCAACTTTATATGGAAAAACAAAAAACCCAGGATAGCCAAAACAATCCTATACAATAAAGGATCTTCTGGAGGCATTACCATCCCTGACTTCAAACTCTATTACAGAGCTACAGTAATGAAAACAGTGTGGTACTGGCATAAAAACAGAGAAGTTGACCAATGGAATCGTATAGAAGACCCGGATTTTATCCCACAAACCTATGAACACCTCATTTTCGATAAAGGAGCTAAAAGTATACAATGGAAGAAAGAAAGCATCTTCAACAAATCGTGGTGGCACAACTGGATGTCAACCTGTAGAAGAATGAAAATAGACCCATATCTCTCACCGTGCACAAAACTCAAGTCCAAATGGATTAAAGACCTCAATATCAGCCCGAACACACTGAACCTGATAGAAGAGAAAGTGGGAAATACCCTACAACAGATGGGCACAGGAGATCGCTTCCTATGTATAACCCCAGAAGCACAGACATTAAGGGCAACATTGAATAAATGGGACCTACTTAAACTGAGAAGCTTCTGTAAAGCAAAGGACATGGTCACTAAGACACAAAGGCAACCTAATGACTGGGAGAAGGTCTTCACCAACCCCGCAACATACAAAGGTCTGATCTCCAAAATATATAGAGAACTCAAGAAACTAGACTTTAAAATGCTAATTAACCCAATTAAAAAATGGGGCACTGACTGAACAGAGAATTCTCAACAGAAGAAGTTCAAATGGCCAAAAGACACTTAAGGTCGTGCTCAACTTCCTTAGCAATCAGGGAAATGCAAATCAAAACAACTTTGAGATATCATCTTACACCTGTCAGAATGGCTAAACTCAAAAACACCAAGGATAACCTTTGCTGGAGAGGCTGTGGAGGAACGGGTACCCTCATCCATTGCTGGTGGGAATGCAATCTTGTGCAACCACTGTGGAAGTCAGTGTTTCGGTTTCTCAGGAAATTCGGGATCAACTTACCCCTGGACCCAGCAATACCACTCTTGGGAATATACCCAAGAGATGCTCTATCAAATGACAAAAGCATTTGTTCAACTATGTTCATAGCAGTATTATTTGTAATAGCCAGAACCTGGAAACAACCTAGATGCCCTTCAATGGAAGAATGGATGAAGAAAGTATGGAATATATACACGCCAGAGTACTACGCTGCGGTAAAAAACAATGACTTCACGAATTTTGCATGCAAATGGATGGGAATAGAAAACACTATCCTGAGTGAGGTGTCCCAGACCCAAAAAGATGAATATGGGATATACTCACTCATAATTGGTTTCTAGCCATAAATAAGGACCACGGAGTCTACAATAGGTGAACCTAAAGAAGCTAAGTAAGAAGGTGAACCCAAGGAAAAACATATAGATGTCCTCTTGGCTAAGGGAAGTAGACCAAATTTCCGGGGAGAAAATGGGATCTTGGGGGTGGGATGGGACGGGGGTAAGGGGAGATGGGGAGAGAAAAGGGAGAAGGGAAGGAGCGGGGACCTGGGGAAACAGGAGAATTGGGATAAAGGAAAGGTGGATAGGGGAGCACGGAAACACAATTCTTAGTTAAGGGAGCCACATTAGGGTGGGCAAGGGACTTGACCCTAGAGGGGCTCCCTAGTGCCCAAGATGAGGTTCCCAGTTAGTTCCTTGGACAGCTGAGGATTGGGAACCTCAAATGACCCTATCCTAGAGCAATACTGACGAATATCTTGCATATCATCATAGAATCTTCATCTGGTGATGGATAGAGATAGAGACAGAGACCCACACAGGAGCACTGGACTGAGCTCCCAAGGTCCCAAGGAGGAGCAGAAGGAGGGAGAACATGAGCAAAGAATTCGGGACCAGGAGGCGTGCATCCACCCACTGAGACAGTGGAGCTGATCTAAGGGGAGCTCACCAAGGCCAGCTGGACTGTGACCGAAAAAAGCATGGGATAAAACCGGACTCTCTGAACATGGCGAACAATGAGGGCTGATGAGAAGCCAAGGACAATGGCAGGGGGTTTTGATCCTACTTAATGTGCTGGCTTTGTGGGAGCCTAGCCAGTTTGGATGTTCACCTTCCTAGATATGGACGTAGGGGGGAGGACCTAGGACTTAACACAGGGCAGGGAACCCGGACTGCTCTGTGGACTGGAGAGGGAGGGGGAGAGGAGTGGGGGGAGGGGGAGAAAGGTGGGAGGAGGGGGAGAAGGGTGGGAGGAGGGAGAGAAGGGTGGGAGGAGGGGAAGGGAAATGGGAGGCTGGGAGGAGGTGGAAACTTGTTTTTTGTTTATGTTTTTTTTTCTTCTTTTCACAATAAAAAAAAAAAGAAATTGCTGCTCTTGCAAATGATCTAGTTTGACTCCCCACAACTATATCATAACACTGCATTTGGCAACTCTATTTCAAGAGAATATATATTTATCTTCTATTCTTTGTGGGCGCATAAACTCATACTCATATGCCCCTATACATACACATACTGTTGGACACTAGAGTCCAATCACCGAGGAGGAGTCGCACCGCAGAGACCATCTCTTACCACTACAGCTGATGTAAAAGCATGAAGATTTTATTAATTTTGTCATGACAGAGTCTTCCAGCATTAGGGAGGATAGAAAGACCGTGAATGGCTGGTACAGACTATTTTTAAAGGGAAAAACCACAGAAAGAAGGGGTGTCTGGGGGTTGTTCATTAACTATTATGATTGGCTTATTCAAAAGGGCTGTTACCAATAATTGGCTGGAGAGTGGCTGCCAGATCAGATGAGGTAAGGGAAAACATCTGAGGGTCATTTTGCCCCTTTCCCAGGGCCTAAGTCCAAACATCAGTCACTGAGTCAACACCTAAGGGTTATCTTGCCCCTCTTCAATAACTGAGTTCTATATGGAGAACATTCACAAGGACTCAGGGAGATGACGGAAAGTTCCCAACATTTCAGTACATGTGTGGGCAATTCTTAGGTCCTTGGTTCCTAGGGGGGAAGGGGGAAGCATTACTACTGAGACCGAGAGGGCTCAGAATTGTCATAAATGGCTTCAGAATTGACTTAAAGTTTTACAATGCAAATAAAATATATAATAAAACTAAATCTTTAAGCAATTATTTACTAACTTTGTTCTATTATGGGTCTCAATCTTTATATTACTTTGAATTTAAAATGTTTTGTAAACAATAATTTATTAACTTTACAGAACACGTGAAACTTGGAAATTATTCAGTTTATCTAAACTTTGACAGTTAGAGTAAGTTATTTTGCAAACCCAAGAATATGCATTTCTATATCCTATTTTCTGTATTTTGTAAATATTTTATAATTGTGTGGTAATTTCAAAGTAAATTGTGATAAATTATAAAACATCATTTCAAAGATAAAAGATCTATTTCAGTTATTGATATTTTAGGTTATTAATCCTTTTTAGCCTAAATTTTACTCATTTATCTGTCTTCACATATTTTAGAATATCTGACGTTAAACGTCCCACTCCCTCTGATGAAAATACAATATTGTGAAGAAAATGTACACTTAAAAGAAGGAAAACTGTTTAATGACCTCCAATTTTGTGAAGATACTACAGAAATTAGGGTGATAGTAAAAATTCTTCAAGAAGTAAAAGGACCAGCTTTAGCCTTTCTCTCTTAACCTTATTAACTGAGCACATGTGGAAAATATGAGAAAAAGGAAGAGTAGAAACACTGGGCAGTGTCACAGACAGTCGAGGAGCAAGAGACCATGTTCCTTAATCTCTACATGTGGAGTAGAGATTGTAAGGGATAATAAACTCAGTTTTAGGTAGATGCTTTTGTAGAATGTAATGATCTTTAAATGTTCCCATCTGGGTAGACAGTTCAATTGGTACAGCTTGGACGTCAGGAACTATGAAATCTTATCTTTGAACTAATTATTTGGATAGCAGAAGCTACATTTTATAGTTTTAATAGTAACCTATACCTCATTAAATCTATATATGATATTATAGCCATGAGATAGCTTAATATTTTTTATTTGTTTTATCATATTATGAAATGTGTTTAGTATAACTGTATAATAGAAGCAGTTAATACACAGACACACATCCACTGCAATATTATATTTTAGATTTAATATATAGAGTAAAAGTTAAAAGAGTGTTGGGTTAAACCAAATCAAATGTCCTCTTTTTGGGAAAAGGGTGTTTAAAATTATGTGGATTTCTGATTCTCTCTTGACTATCCATGCACCACATCTGTAACCACAATACCTCTCAACCATGGTGTTCTCTGCCATATGATCTTTTAGTCAAAAAATAAATTTTATTTCTAAACTGATAAAATATATTAGAAATTGGTATATTGGTTAATGACCTCATTGTTAGTCATTTAAATTAGATTCCAGGGAACAGAAGTCTCCAAGATTCAATTTCAAGAAATTGCTTCTTCATCTAAGATTCCTTCTGAGGCATTCCATTGTGGCCCTGTGTAAGCTCTCAGGCATTTTTGCAAAACATAATTTTGGAGATGACTATCTGGGGTTTAAATCAAGAAAATATCTTATTTCTTTCCAAAACGAAAAAAAAAAAAAACATTTGTTATGCAGTCACTGGTCCTCGATATATTTTCTGTATTATTTGTATTCATAAAGAGGAGATTAATGGTCTTCCTTAGTTTGCAGATATATTTCAAACTGTAGATTTCATTCAAAATTTTATTTATGTGAAACCAAGAATAATTAGTGACAATTGTAGTTACTGAAATTTAGGTCTCTCCATGATAATGTAGAGAAAATAAAAATGTATATCTTTTGAGAAGTATATTTCTGCTCTCTTGTAATTTATTTAAAACATCCAGACTTACATTTTATTTAGCATATAGATAAAACACAGTACATTCCTTGTTATATAGTTTGTTTGTTCTGTGTGCATGAATGTCAGTGATGATAAAAACTTTATTGTTCAGGCTATAATATGTTGGCTTTCCCTCTCACATTAGGTATAAGTGACTGTTCTGTTGTCACCCTATACACTCATGCCAAGGTTGTTTGGCATTTATTCAGTTTTAATTTACCCATATAAAATATTAAAGGTTTAAAAAAAAACCTATCATATAAAATTTGGGTAATACAAAATCTCAGAAGGAAAAAAATCTAGGAAAATGTACAGGAATCAGAGACCCACTAATTAACACATTCAAGAATTCCACAAAAAAAACTAAACTGGAAGTGGTAATATCAGTACAGAAATCCTGGAATAGACTCATAAAGGTCCTGTGCACACTGCTTCAGTTTCTGTGCTCTGTGCATTCATATGAGCTTTGCGCATGTGTCTATAGAAGATCATTTTTTTATTGGTGTCATTTTTCTCCTCTGACTTTAAGGTTTTTCTGCCTCTCTCAAATGGTTCCCTGAGTCTAATAGGAAGGATTTGGTGGAAACATCCCATTTAGAACTTTTTGTTTCAAGGTAGCCCACTCTCTGTGTAATGTCTGGCTGTAGGTCTGTAGATTTGTCCTCAACTACTGCAAGACAAAGCTTCTCTGGTGATAGCTGAATGAAGAGTTATAGTTTGTTGGAGTTCTTTTTTTATATTTTTTTTATATTTTTTCTTTTTCTCTTTGGTTGTGGTGTTGTGGGATTTTCTTCTGTATGCTGCGAATATGTTTTATTATCATTGGTTAATAAAGAAGCTGCTTTGACCTATGGCAGGGAAGACTATATGTAGGCGGGAAAAACTAAACTGACTTCAGGGGGAAAAGTAGGTAGAATCAGAGAGACACAATATAGCTGCCATAGCGGAAAAATGCCAGAACCTTACTGTTAGGCCACAGCATCATGGTGATACACAGATTTTTAGAAATGAGTTAATTTAAAATGTAAGAGCTAGGTAGAATTATGCCCGAGCCATTGACCAATCAGTGTTGTAATTAATATAGTTTCTTTATGATCATTTTAGTGTGGGTGGCTAGGAAAAGAAATGTGCAGACTCCGCTTACAGTGTGTTCTTATTTTTCTTGGGGGTTTTGTTATGTTGGGTTTTTCTTTGTTATTAAAGAAAAATAGAAAGGTAGAGATGAAAGGGAGATCTGGAAGCACTGGGATTGGGGAAGAATCAGATTAAATACCTTGAAATTCATAGAATATTCTAAATAAAACAAAAAAAAATAAGAAAAACTTAGTTAAGTCAGATTTTCTTTTTCCTTTTGTACAAAATAGATTATTTTAGCAGATAATATATTCTGATTATGGTTCCAATCTCTCTACTTCTCGCATTTCTTCTCTATCTCACTCCTATCAGGATCTATTCTCTTTATGTTTCTCATTAGTAAATAACAGGTTTGTAACAGATAATAGCAAAATATAACAAAACAAATAAAATAAGATAAAGAACTATTGCACATTGTCTTATAGGGACTTGTACCCCATCATCCTAGGCTTTTATAATTTTTCTTCTCCTTCTTTCTTAGGGTTTGCTGAGTTTTTGTGGGGAGAGACTTGATGTCAACATCCTGTTTATTGATAAGTATCCCAAGGTTTCTGACTCTCTGGATAATATGTGGATATAAATCTCTGTATTTGTTACCATATGCTTCAGGAAGAAACTTCGCTGACTTCTTTGAGCCTCTTCTTGCCAGGCTTCTTGAGCTGCCATACTCCCCTAGTTGTTACTAGGCCTTCTTATTCCCCAGGGAAAGGTGAGTGTTCTGTCGGCCTATTCCCACAGCCCTATGATGCAGGAGAATCAGAAGTGATAAGGAGGCAAGTCAAGCAGGAACTCACTTTTTTACTGTGAGCGTCAGCCTATATAATTAAGTGACATCGTGTGATATAGGTGTACCTCTATCCAATGAGAGGCAGTCAAACTCACCCTCTGGCTGGAAGGGCATCTACCTAATTTTTGCTGTCTCATACTCACTCAAACTCGAAAAGGCTTTTCTCTGTCTTAGAGTCCTCAAAGTACTCTCTAGCCAGTTTTTTTTCTTTTCCTGTCCTATAGGCCTCAAAGTACAGGCCCTGAGATAATTTTGGCCCACAAGTAAGACATTATATCAGAATGTCATTAGGAGATATTTAAACACAATATCTTTTTTTTTTTTTAAATAGTACTTTGTTTTACCATAGTTTTCTGAGTCATCTAGTCCTCTGTTCTTAGTCATTGGTCAGGGTATGGTTTGGGATTCATATCACAGAGTGGACTTTAAGTCAAATTAGATATGGTTGGTTATTCCAACAGATTTGTGTCCGCATTGCTCTAGTATATCCTTCATGCAGGAGAACATTTAAATAAAAGAGTTTGTAGTTGGGTTGGTGTTTACATTTCCCTTACGGTAGATTTCAGATTACCTTCCTGTATCAAAGATGATAAATATAGGCGTGAAAGCTCTATGTAGGAATCAGTTTGAATTCTTCACCTTATGTGAGTTGTGTAGGTATTATCTCCAGCAATGGGCTTTGTTGAAAGTTTATGGAGAACAAACTAGTTGTCTTTGTAGCAGGATTCTTTGTTTGGAAATTTCCATATGACCCCTTTGATCAACACACTAATTTCATGTAACCAAATCCTGGTCCTGGAAGCATCATTTGGTGACTGGAGAAGACAATTTGGGACTATATCTTCTCAATTATTTTATGATTTTATTCAGTTTACCTTTAGATATATATTTATTAAAGCAAGAATAATACATTCTAAATGTTTTCTACTACACTATATTTCTATACTACTGTTCAATTGACCTTAATTTTAGCTGTAACCTCCCATGATATCTCATCTTCTTTAGGCCTCCCCCTATGCATCTGATCTTTATTTAATATCATTTTAATCATTCCCATTTATTCATAATTATTAATTATATTTCTTTTTCCTAACTAGTTCTATCTGTACCCTATGGCCTGTACTATATACCTATCTTCTTTGGTTGAGGAATTATAGCTTGATTATCATTGACATAATAACTAATAGACACTTACCAGGGAATACATCCATGTTTGCCTTACTGGATCTTGGATACTTCACTAAATATGATTGTTTTTTCTAATTCCATCTATTTACCTGAAAATTCATCATGCCATTTTCTAATGGCTAAGTAATACTCTATTGTGTAAATGTACTAATTTTCTATTACTCTTTTTTCTTAAGGGATATCTAGATTGTTGCCAATTTCTGGCTTTTATAGATATAGCAGTAATGAACATGGTTGAGTAAGTGACTTTTCAATAAGATGAAACATCTTTTTGGGTATATGATTAAGTGTTGCAACTGGATATGCATTAATTCCTATCTTCTTGAGCAACCACCATAATAATTTCCATGTTGACTTTACACATTTGCATTCTTCCCAGCTTTCATCAATGTTCTTCTCATTCTAAACTCTGGCCATCATGAGTTGTCACCTGTTTCATTGATCTCAGCTCTTCTTACAGGTGTAGGATGAAATCTCAAAGTATCAAAGTAGTTTTATTTTCATTTTACTGATAGCTAATTACTAATGGTGAACTCTAACTTTCACTGGACAAAGACTTTTCAGTTCATTTAATATCTGTTCAGTACACACAAACACACACACACACAAATAAACAAATAAAACAAACATAAACACAAACTCCATATAAGCTATAGATTCTCTCAAATTAAATAAATTTTTGTCCATGAATTTTTAGGCAGCCAATATGTGCACACATAGTACATTTTCCTCAGAAGTATTATATAGTGAGTTTGAATAGAAGCAAATAAATTGTATACTTATCTCCTAGTAACTCAATTGTATTCTCTCAATTTCTTCTTATATTTGCTTATATGAATGTAAATCCTGATAAGAAGCTGCTATTTAACAATTATGAGGAATTTCCCTCTTTACTTTTAAAGTAAACTTTAAACTAATTTTTAGTTAAGTTATCAGTAGTTGGGTGAGAACATTGAGCAACATATTGGAAATTAACATAATTATATCAAGAGTACCCTAGTGGTCAGAAACATTAGTATACAAATTGCTTTATGAATATGCATCTCAAGTATTTTGGTTTAGGTCATTTGTAACTAATACATGAAAATTCAAGTCAGTATAAT
This sequence comes from Microtus oregoni, assembly GCF_018167655.1. Lineage (NCBI taxonomy): Eukaryota > Metazoa > Chordata > Mammalia > Rodentia > Cricetidae > Microtus > Microtus oregoni. The sequence continues at coordinate 26,576,633 of NW_024543060.1, forward strand.
CTTCTAAAATTTTGAAAGTTTCAGAAGACTAGTGATAAAATTAAAGAAAAACTAAGGTATGACAATTTATTACCCAAACAAACATAATCCATTTATTTTATGATTAATCATATTTTTGTAGTAACTATTTGTTTCTCTTTGTACTCTCTTTGTTTCAAATATTGTAGTTTTAAGTAATGGAAGTGTATTGTCTAAACAATCATTTTTCAACATTTTTCTGAATTAAAGCAAATATTTTGGGGTCCAGAATCAAGCTCATATTCTGTTTGTTAATCTAGTGCGTGTTTATTCTTTTACAATGAAAAGATCACTGCTTTTCAAAAGCAAATTCATATCATTACTTCATTAATTTTCAACTTGTATATCAGACATTCAGCTTGCAGCTGGGTTTTTATAGCGTGCAAGCAGTAGTCAAGTACACAACATTTGGGCAAATCCTAAGTACAGAAATGGTATTGCTAGACGCTTACTGCAGGCCAAGACAAACAGGTGCAGCTCAGGGAGTCAGTAGTATAGTCTAACTACAATAAATATCAAGCCCCTGTTTGATACATACTAAGCAATTTTATGAATTGATTCCTTTGATAAGTAACATATGAGAAATAAAAAATAATAGAGATGATATTTTAATTTAAATTTTAAAATAAAAACAGATGAAGAAAAATATTTGACCTGTATAGCATAATAATTATATTAAGTATATAGTGTTAAAATTCATTTACAGAATGGTTAAAAGGAAGTATATTTTGATGAAGTGCTTAGTGCCATTTGGCAAAGGAAAAATAGCATGAGCAACTTAAAAAAATATTCTTATTATTACAAAGAGGTCCAAATATTTTAAAACAAAGATCATTGTTCCTATTCCCAAAATTTTACCTCAGATCTAGTTTTCGAACTATTCTTTATTTTCACTAATACCCACTGTGGTGACGATGTCTTTACCCTTTAAATTTTTGGTAACTTTCTATGGAAATTTTGTTTTCAATATGTTGTCTTCTATCTTAGAAAATCTATTGGGATGTTTTCAGAATAATATCTCTTTTTGATCATTTTGTTCAAATCGACTCTCCCAACTCTTTTATGTAGTTATCTATTTTATATTCCTCTGTTTGTTTATCTTCACTCAAACTTTACAGGCTACTATTATCTTCCTTATTTGTTCAACCATCATCCTTCATTTGTTGGGTAAGTAACTCTTATAACACATTAACATGTACTTTGTAACGTGCATTTACATTTCGTCTTTCAAAATAATGACATGCACTCCATGAAAGTTTTTAAATGAGTATATACATATGTAAAATAGGTTCCAAATATTCGGAAAAGGAAAGCTACAAACACTTTATGGATTTGATGACATTTAATCCACCTTTTTAGGATGAAATTAACATTACCAGATGAAGGAAAAGGATTCAAAACTTACATAACTAGCAGCAAAACTATCATTTAGTGAAAGTTCATATGTTTTCCAATAATGTACACAGATTTTGATTATTTACTATATTAAAAATACAAATATATCATTGAAATCCAAGCAATTCATGGCTATTGGAAAAGAGAATATTATGTATCAAGTTTAATAGTTGTGATGGGATTTATCTCTGTATGCTGTGAATACCATTGGTTAATAAACTGTCTTAGGCCTGCACAGGGCAGAACTTAGAAAGGCAGGGCAAACTAAACTCAGTGCTGGGAGAGAGAAGGCAGAGTCAGTGAGATGTCATAAAGCCCCTCTGGAGACAGACACCAGAGCTTTACCTAGTAAGCCACAGCCACATGGCAATACACAAATTAATGGAGATGGGTTCATTTAAGATATGAGTTAGCCAGAAATACGCTGAAGCTATTAGCTAAATGATATTGCAAAAATATGGTTTTTATGTGATTAATTCAGAGCTGAGCAGCAAGGAACAAACAAGTGGCCACCTTCAACAAATTGCCCACCCCCCAGCATAAACTCTGGGCCTTTCAGGAAGTCAACCATTTAAATGGGGTTTGTGGGCAGCATATCGCAAATTACTTGGTGATAGCATGGGCCAACCGGTTATCAGAGTAGAGGTGGTGAACGTGGCTGCCACCCAGCAGTTGGAGAGGCAATGAATGGACTTCTGTCATGTTGCACTGGATAGAGTAAGCAGGCAAGGCGGTATTTGCCCCAGGAATGCTGTCACTTCAGTTTTAAGAAGGACTTAGCATTTTAAGAAGTCATCCTGATCAGAAAAGGGTTATAGATATGCAATTAGGACAGATTCAGACATAAAAGACCTCTAAATGAGACACAGTGTGTTTAAAAATGTACATAGGCTTGGAAGAGAGAAGAAAAGAGTAAAGAAACAGTAAATGTAATGTAAAAAGAGTATAGACAGTCATAGATAAAAGGAGTAAAGATAATAAAATATTAAACTCGTAAAAAAATAAAAGGGATAAAGAAAACCAACTGTGTAAGATGAAATATACACAGAGAGTCTGGATTATGTATGTTATTGTTGTTTCTTTGAAATTTTTGAATGTGAAGGTGCTAAGTAACCAGCATATATACTTTAAAGGTATCTTGTCTTTAAAATTTGGGTCTAAGGATATGTTGCTTTGGAAAAAGGTTCTTCTTTTGTTTCCACAGAGGAAGAGAACTTGTGGAATCCTTCCAGATTAATGTAATCTGATGGACCAACACCCCCTGAAAGGTCTCCATGAACACACCAAAAATTACTTCACCCAACAAAAAGCAGGAAGCAGATTGGAGAGAACTATGCCCAAATTCCATAGATGATTGTTTATAAATATGTTTACATTTAGAGAGGGATATGCTGTGGAGATTCGCTTTGGTATGGATTTTGCTTTATTGATATAAATTTAAGGACAATTTTGTTATATGTATATTACTGCTGTTGATTAAGATATTGTATTTGAGCATCTCATTTAAAAATGTACCGTATAATTAAGAAATACAGGTAAATAGAGAAACATGTATAATAGTCAAGCTTGTAGTCATGTTATTTAGATTTTCTAGATATACAGAGGAATATTTCAGATGGATAGTTATTCTTCAAATCTTTCAAGGATGATAGAATTTGGCATTTAAAATGTTTCTAGAAATTAGGACTTTTCAGGACAATGAGACACATCTGGTCCTGGCAGCATCAGTCTACTTCAAGAGGATGATGAACATTGAAGAGACACCTTACAGAATTGATTAGCCGTTTGGGCAAGAAACTGCTCTTAACTGGACTGTTTGATGTTATGCTGTATAAAGTGGACAAGTAGGACCCACAGAGAAATGACTGCTGAACTCACCTAAAGGAGAGACAATCTTTTGGGATTTCTGCTTCATGAAAGAGTCTGCCAAATATTCTACAGAATGCTGAAAAATGTGACTGACAAACTTTTAATATAAGTGGAAATGTCTTTGAAATTTCCTGCTTTGCAGAAAAGTCTTTTGGATAGTATGGACCTGTAGGCTGAAGATGGATGCCCCGAAGATACAGAGGAATTTTGTTTGACTGTCTAGGCAGTGAGATGTCTCTGTCATTTCTAGAGTTTTGGAAGTTGCTTACATGGCAATTCCTGTTTACTTAGGTAATATTATATCCTTCTGGATTCTTTAATGGAGTTGAAGAATAGATAGTTATAGTTTTTCTTAGTTATGATAAAAGATGAAAAAATATATTAACTGTAATTCTTGCGTGTATGTAATTTTGCTGCGTTAATGTTAAAACCTTCTTTTATATTTAAATAAAATAGGGAGGTAATGTAGGATGGCCCTCTGCGAATATCATTGGTTAATAAACTGTCTTAGGCCTGCGCAGAGCAGAACTAGGATAGGTGGGGAAACTAAACTCTATGCCAGGAGAAAGAAGGTAGTGTCAGTGAGAAGCCATGAAGTCCCTCTGGAGACAGAAGCCAGAACTTTATCCTGCAAGCCACAGCCATGTGGCAATACACAAATTAATGGAGAATAGTATTGCAAATAGTATGCTTTCTATGTGATTATTTTACAGCTGAGCATCCGGGAGCAAACAAGTGTCCTTCTACAACGTAGTTGTGTTTATTATTTAAGGTCTTTAAAAAATAAACTTCTTAAGCCGGGCGATGGTGGCGCATGCCTTTAATCCCAGCACTTGGGAGGCAGAGGCAGGCGGATCTCTGTGAGTTCGAGACCAGCCTGGTCTACAGAGCGAGTTCCAGGACAGGCTCCAAAGCCACAGAGAAACCCTGTCTCGAAAAACCAAAAAAAAAAAAAAAAAATAAATAAACTTCTTTTCCTGTGCTTTTTTTTTTCTGCCAGGATTAAATTGTCATTCTCAGGGTGATATGATGTACTGAAGCAATTTCCTTGGTGATGATTACCCCCTGTGACATTATTCTTTATGGGAAGTTAAAAACTCTTTAATGAGTGTTGCTTTTGTTCTCTTTTCTATTTTATTGTCTTCATATAGATTGGGTGGAAAATGTCATTAGGTTTTCTTCCCAAACTTAATTATTAGCAGGGAGTATAAATCAGGTTAAATAATCAACGTAACTTTTACTTGGAATGCCTAATATCTATCCTAATGAATTATAATGGTTTAGGAGAGTATTAGTATTGCTTTTAGCTCTATGAAACTTGACCTTTCTAGGGAAAAGTAACTGGCTAGATTTTTAGTGCATGCATAATTAACCTCTTGTTTAACAGGCATAATGTCAAGTTAGACGGTGGTTCTGGCTTGTTACTCCCAAAATGGGATTGTCACAAGTGCTTGTTTAGATATATCTTGACTTGTTTGTCTCTGTTGTGGTTCATAGTTGTCCCAGCAGGATAGCACTATGAACATGAACTACAGTAACCTGGCGAAGAGGGAATCCCAGTGAAGAATTGCCTAGATTAGTTTGGGCTGTGGGTGTATTTTGGGACATTGCATTGTTTTAACATGGGAGGGCACAGCTGACTCTGCATAGCAGTGCCATAAGCAGGCACACCTGAGCTGGTTAAGAAAATCATCTGAGCATGGGCCAGAAAGCAAGCCAGGAAGGTGCCAAGGATAAGTTTTCCCCTGTGTTCTAGGTCCCTGCAATGAGATCTTTATCTGACTTCCCTCAGTGGTGGCTTATCAAAATTTAAGACAAATCATTTTCTCCCTAAGTTGTTTTCAGTCAGTATTATGTGACAGCATGAGCATGCCACTATAACATACTGATTATTTCAAAAGGCATATAGGGTGTATGTGCATTGAAGCACATATCTTAAGTGGGTGCAGCTTTATAAAAACTGACATGTTAAGAAGGCTAATAGAATGAAAAAATATATTTTATTTTGTTTGAGTTAGATAAAATTCAGGTGATTTATCTCTAAGGAGATGGATAGGTAAGTAGATGAATAGATAGATAAATAGATAGATAGATATTTCTTATTTTAGGTGATTAAAAAATAAGATATAGTTTAAGTATTACAATGTCAATTTTCCTTAAAATATCCTGATATAAGTCATTCTTTTAAAAAAGTGCACACATAGGAGAGTAATGTACTTTTTTGAGTCTGTAGAATACATGGATATGTGTACTATAAAGACAATGAGAACCTGAAAAAAAAAAAAACACTTTTGAGAAGGAATAGGTTGTTAGCAGAAGTTAAGATAACATGACTGACCATTTTCATCTCTGATGATGATCACTAAAGTTCTACTAATGTTAGACGGAACAAATAAATGAGTCATGAAATATGCATTAAACCTTGAAAAATGAGCCAGAGAGCAGCACAAGAGGCCAGGTAACATTCCCCACTGCTTCCAACCACAGGGAACAATATATGTCTTTTAAGAAGCTCCTTGGGCAGCTGAGGATAGGGAACCTGAAATGACCCTATCCTATAGCCATACTGATGAATATCTTGCATATCACCATAGAACCTTCATCTGGCGATGGATGGAGATAGAGACAGAGACCCACACTGGAGCATCGGACTGAGCTCCCAAGGTCCCAATGAAGAGCAGAAGGAGAGAGAACATGAGCAAGGAAGTCGGGACCACGAGGGGTGCACCCACCCACTGAGACAGTGGGGCTGATCTATTGGGAGCTCACCAAGGCCAGCTGGACTGTGACTGAAAAAGCATGGGATAAATCCGGACTCTCTGAACATGGCGAACAATGAGGGCTGATGAGAAGCCAAGGACAATGGCACGGGGTTTTGATCCTACTTCATGTTCTGGCTTTGTGGGAGCCTAGCCAGTTTGGATGTTCACCTTCCTAGACATGGACGGAGGTGGGGAAGACCTTGGACTTTCCACAGGGCAGGGAACCCTGACTGCTCTTTGGACTGGAGAGGGAGAGGGAGAGGAGTGGGGGGAGGGGAGGAAGGGTGGGAGGAGGGGGAGGGAAATGGGAGGCTGGGAGGAGGCGGGAATTTTTTTTTTCTTTCAATAAAAAAAAACAATGGTTTTGAAATTTAAAAAAAAAAGAAATGTGTTTTAAATTTAGAAATTTCTACCACAATTGAGCAATTAGATGATCCCATAGTGAGACCCTCTTTACCCTGCATGCCTGGTTATAATTACCCCTAATTCCCTTAACTTCTTGTTTAGTTACATATGTAAAAATCAATGTCAGTTCCTTAACTGGTTATATTGTACAGAAATGTCATAAATAGTCTTTGTTAGAAAAAGTCAAAGAATAATTGCAAGGTCTGTATTTGTAAACATACTAAGAGCAAAGTATTTCAAATACATTGGGTAAAATTGAACTGATTTAAGGCTCTTGACTGTAACATAAGATGAATGATTTGGGAGTAGCTACTGAAAATGTTGTATGCATAATTTTTAGGAGAAAGACAAACAATAACATGTTTTTATTGTAATAAATCTGGAATCAATATTCATGTTTTCTTCACTTATTGATTTTTGTTTATGATGCCACAGAATAAAAGATTTGGTGCTTAAAAGAATGACCATTACAATACATTTTAATTCCCTAACAGGCTTAATAAAGTAGGAACAGATGGTAAACAAAAATCTTAATTAGAAAACTGGCATTATGAGAAATAAGTGAATAAAAATTGTGTTAAATACACTTAGAAATTAAAGTGAACATATCCCTTTTGAAATTTCAGTATAAAAGGATGCCTTTAAAATTTCTGCCTTTGCTTGAACTTTAATGGATAATTATTTTTAGAGAGAGAAGTTGGCAACTAAGAAATAAGATAAGTACAGTGTCCTAAAGATAGGGATTTAACGATAATATCCCCAACTCATTAAATTGAATTCTACTTTAAAATAATTCCTGTTGCCTAAAGGTAATAACGAAATTATTTCTTCTCACTGCCATTTATCTGACAAGATTGCAGATATCATTATGGAATTGTTTCACTGGTAAGAAACTTTTGAACACAAGAGCAAAAATTGGAACCTTCTTCCATGTCTTCAGACTTCTGCAAGTCAGACTGGCACTCTTGCCTGGTTTTGCAGACTCACCATGCTCAGCTCGAAGTGATGATGATGTATTACACAGAAAAACACAGCCTGGAGGGTGAGACACATCCTTGTATCTTATAGCACCAGGCAGATGGGCCCTATAGGAGTGATCAGAAATGACAAAGGAGCTAACTCCTTGACCAGCTGCAGCACATGGAAAAGTGAGCCCTGCCCTTTCATTTGGGCAGTACAGCAACGCTGAGCCTGTTGACAAATGTCCAGATGTGCCAACCCTGTGATCATGAGTGTGAGAAACCTAACTCCACTCCTCATCTGCTATGTGATAGCATTATCTAGGGAGAGATGCCCTTACCCAGCACCCACCTAACAACGGCTAAATCAGGTGGCTCTCTACCTTTTGCCTGTGAGCTTTTACTTTTTTCTTCTGTATATCTTATTTTCACTCGTACTCAATGGGAGGCTGTGTTATGTGGAATTCTCCTCTGTATGCTGTTAATGCCAATGAATAATAAAGAAACTGTCTTGAGCCCGTGATAGGGTAGAATAGAGCTAGTTGGGGAGAACTAAACTGAATGCAGGGAGAAAGAAGGCAGATTCAGAGAGAAGCCATGGGGCCGGAGCCAGAGACAGACACGATGAAACCTTACCAGTAAGCTACGGGCCTCGTGGTAAAATATAAAATAATGCAGATGGGTTAATTCTAGATGTTAGAGCGAGCTAGCAATACACTTAAGTATTTGGCCAAGCAGTGATTTAATTAATATAGTTTATGTGTAGTTATTTCAGGAGTCTGGGCAGTCAGGAAACGAACAGAGTGTGACCGGGAACACGCTAATAGCCTCTTACTAAGGCTGTGTTTCTGGATGGTTGGCCCCTTGCATTCATCTTTCCTTATTTTTGTTTCTTGATCTAAGATACCATATGGCATATGGCATCATGGTCATAAGAGAGATGGCTTCCCCGCGACTCCCTGAACATCAATATCTGGGACAGGTGGAAGAGCTGGGAAAGCTGTGGCCCTGACCCTCACCAGCTGCAGCACTTGGGACAGTGACCTGGTACTTTGCAGGGGTAACATAAAAGAGCTGGCCCTGATGTAACTGTGGTAGAGAAGACTCTGAGATCATAAAAGCAGGAGAACTGGCTCCATCCTTCCTTCATTCCAGTAAGAGGTGAATTAGCCAGAGCTTCCCCTGGTGGTGAAGACAAGGGAGAACTGTTGTAGGCTGTGGGAATTGCAGCAGGTAACAACTTCTATTCAGATGTCAACCCATAAGAGAAATCATCCTCTGATGGAGGACAATTCCGACCAGGAAAAGCTTATGGAACCATCAACTCTGAAAACTGTTGCTCCTCTTTGTAATTTCAAAATTATAGAGATGTAATTCTGTAATTCTGCACATGTAAATGTGTAAAAGCAGCTATAGTGACTGCAGAATACCTGCACTATAGTTTGTAATTTCATGTGATTTATATATGTATTCTCATGTTTGCATCTCAATCATGTGGGCACATTTATCAGAGGTGGTCTTGAAGATAACTGCATTAAGTTGTATAATTTTGATATATACAAAAATACTAGGATGTGATTCATAACTAAATCTATTGTCCCGTGAGGACTATAAGACACTTAAAAGCTTGCTCTATTCCTCTTCCTTAAACTAATACAAGAAAACAATTTCTCATCAGTATAAAACAGGCTACACACAACTCATTTTTACTGAAGAGCAAGTTCAAACTAGACTGAATGTGTCAGATAATGAATCATAAGTTAAAAACCTTACAGATATTGTAAGGTCAGAGTTGCCGATATCTAACCAAGGTTATTAATACAAAGCAACCAAAAAAATGCAAATTCTTCACTTGCCAATTTGGTTGATAAAACCTGTGTCTCACAGCTTGTCTTGCTGGATACTCTGCCCCTGGCCTCTGGTCACAGTTTTACACTTGAAACCTTGTGTTGCCATGGTAAATTTCTCTATCCTTATCATTTACCCGAGGAATGTGCTATGACCAATGAGGTGGAACTCTTGTAAATGTTTTTTCTTATTGTCTCAAGCTTCCTCTAAAAAGTATATTTAAGCTAGGTGAACAAAGAAGAAAAGGAGAATTTCAACTAAGAGAACTGGAATTAAGACCTTAAACAGAAGTGAACAAGAAAAACTAAAACTTAGAAGAAAATTGAAGACAGAATGTAAACAGAAAAACGATGGAACATGAAAAGAAAAGCACGTGTCTGAATTTATTCTGTACCCCTCAGATAGAAAAACCTTAAGTTCAGTTTTACTATGCTGCAGAGTTTTTCTTCAACCCTAGAGGTAGCCTTGAGAGCAGGTCTTTCAGGGATACTAATAGAGAACTGGCAGGCAGACAGCTCTGAAGCAGCCCAGGTCCAGAATCAAGGTTATGATTTCACCTGGCCCAAAATCTACCCCATCTGTGATGTGCTCGCATCCATGAAAGGGCCTGACTGCAGATTCAAAGTTGCAGGACATCCATAACACTGGGCAACAGGATTGCCAAGAAGAGTCCCAGTGAGGGTCCAGCATCGATAGAGTAATAGTAACAAGAGGCTTCACACCAGACCAATGGCTCTCTGCAATGAACACTTGAAAGTAAAAATACGTGAAAAGGGAGCTTATGATGTTACTCACTGTGTCACAGTGCAACTTTCATGATGAGATTTTACTTAATTTCCCTCTTCTCTTTCTCTTCAATTTTGCTTTATTTTACGTGGTGGATGGTGTGCAGGACTGGAAGGCAGATGCTAAGAGACAAGATTTAAAAGGCACATAGAATAAGTAAAAGCAGAAAAAGCAAATAAAAATGGCTTACTTGTACTATTTTAGTGTTCATTTTCAATTTTTTTCTGTACATCTGTGCTGATCCTCTGTGTATGTGTGTTTGCATGTTTGGGAAACGTGTGTACGTATGTGTAAGTGGTGGCTCAAGCTGATACCAGGAAGCATGCCTCATTGCTCTTTTATGTTTTTTTTTTCACTAAATTCTGAGACTTTCCAGTATTCTCATTAATCAGTTTAGTCTGAGAATTCTTCTGAGACTAAAATTACATGTGGGACACCATGTTCTTCTAGCCCTTCTGGTGTTTTCTGGGGTTCTGAATTGAGGTACTCACTCATGTGAAAGAAACATTTAGAACATTGAACTACTTTCCAAGTCAAAAATATTCCATCTCTAAATGCATAAAAGGGTTTATAAGTAGGAAGGTATTTTTGCCTTCAGAATAGAGATGTATGTCCTATTAGCATGTAGTTTGTTATTTAATAAAGAAACTCAAACTCTAAGGTCCTTATAGTTTCTAAATAATTTATATTATGACAGTTTATTTTGAAAACATAAGCAAAAATACTCATATATAGTTAGATTTTGAATTTTATTGTTTTCAGAATCTATTCTCCCCCAGCTTGATAATTCGTGTTTATTCACATTTCCCCAATGTAGATAAACTGCAAGGCTTCATCAATTGCTTTAAGTAACTTAAGCCTACCTGTAGAGTTTGCAGTGCTGTAGAGACAAGGGGGGGGGGGGGGGAGCAGGTCAAAAGGCTGTTGGATTGGTTAATTTTCAGCTATTAAATATATAAGAGTTTATAAATGAATTGGGGAATCAGAGAGATTACAATTTCAATGGAAGCTAGTCTCAGATTCCGAGCAATGTGTGCATTAAATTATGCTTGTTATTGCCAACGGTGTTGTATCTGAAGTGGAATTTTAGCAATTTCTCAGAAGTGACAGTTAACTTATAATCTCAGCATGTTCAGCATGCTTAATGAACTCCTTGGGGAGACCAGAATATCTGTAACACAATTAACTTCCCATTCTTATTTAAATGAGGAGTTTCAGAGTCCCTGATGGAAGCCTGCTTTTTGGCTACAGTTAGCAAATGTATGCTATTAAATGACACATGGAGCCTTAAGCTGAAATTTAGACTTCACTAATTTGTGCTGTGACATGTGCAAAGTGCTTAGGAGAAAATGTGAAACCCAGTTGTTTAAATGTAGTTGATGAAATAGGGATTATCACCCTTGGCTAAACTGTCATCATCAGCTTGATTGCTCTCGCTATTTTCTACTTTTACAGAGGAGAACTTGACAAGCTTTTCCCCTGCAATATTTGCTTTAATACTACCATTTTCTCATTAAATAATAGGCTATTTATCTCACATAAAACAAATACAATGAAATAATATTCTCCTCCAAAGGAAATAATCATAAAGCCAATATTTAGTAAGTAAAGGACACCATAGTCTTTAAGGAATTAGTTTGTACTTAGATACTGAAAAGTAACATATGTGGATATAAGGACTATTGAGCTGAAAAATACGCAATTAGTGGCATACATATTTTACTGATAACTAAAACCTTCGGCAATTAGACTTAAGAAAGAGTCAGCAAAAGGTTAATTTTGCCTGCTATTGGAAATCTGGTCAACTACCAGAGGGATGGTGAAGTCAAGAATTTGAGAGAACATACAGCCACCAATTTACTAAGCCAGCATAATCCCTAAATACCCTCTAAATATTTGTCTTTATACCAAAAGGTAAGTGTAGTCCTCACCCTCACCAAAGAAACTTCATTTTACAACAGATGAACACTATTACAGAAAACAACAATTAATCAAAATGCACAGCTGTGGAGCACTGTATCGATGCATACATCTACAGAAGCCTCCCACACCTAAGGCTCACATAGCATTTTTTATTTTATTTTTTTTTAGTTGTTGCAAAAAAAAATTTCCATTTCCCTCCCCCTTCTCGCACACATCTCCCCTTCCCCTCACTCCCTTCCCCCTCTCCCCCCCCTCCCCACTCCATTCCCCCTCCCTCTCGAGAATGAAGAGCAGTCCTGATTCCCTGCCCTGCGGGAAGTTCACGGTCCTCCCACTTCTATCCAGGACCAGGAAGGTGAGCATCCAAACAGGCTAGGCTCCCACAAAGCCAGTTCATGTATTAGGATCGAAACCTAGTGCCATTGTCCTTGACTTCTTATCAGCCTTCATTTTCCTCCACATTCAGAAAATCCGGTTTCATCCCATGCTTATTCAGTCCCAGTCCTGCTGGCCTTGGTGAGCTCCCAATAGATCAGTTCCACTGTCACAGTGGGTGGGTGCACCCCTCGTGGTCCTGACTTCCTTGCTCATGTTCTCCCTCCTGCTCCTCATTTGGATCTTAAAAGAGCTCAGTCCGGTGCTCCAATTTGGGTCTCTGTCTCTATCTCGATCCATCGCCAGATGAGGGTTCTAAGGTGATATGCAAGATATTCATCAGTATGGCTATAGGATAGGGTCATTTCAGGTTCCCTCTCCTCAGTTGCTCAAGGTACTAGCTGGGGACATCTCCCAGGACACCTGCGAGCCCCTCTAGAGTCCAGTCTCTTGCCAACCCTAAGATGGCTCTCTTAATTAGGATATATATTTCTCTGCTCCCGTGTCCACCCTTCCTTTATCCCAACCATCCCATTCCCCCAAGCTCCCCCCGTTCTCCCCTTCTCACGTTTCTCACCCCACTCACCCTTAGCCCCATGTCACCTCATCCCCAAGTTCCCAGGTTTTGCCCTGGAATCCTGTCTACTTCCCATATCCAGGCGATTGACTATATGTTTTTCTTTGGGTTCATCTTATTTAGCTTCTCATTGGTTTCTAGCCATAAATAAAGGACATTGAGCATATAATTTGTGATCCTAGAGAAAATCACATAGCATTTTGAAAGAGGGTGCAGAAAGACTAAGAGTCCAATAATAAGGGAATATTAAAAAAAAAAACTGTTTCTCCTAGTAATTCCCGAATCTACACCTATAATTTCTAAAACTAACACTGAGCTGAACTCAGACAATACAAACATAAAAGTAGATGAGGCAGAGACAAAGAGGCCTCAGCCCCAAACAAAAATATAAAACAAAAGCTACAGACAGCTAAATAATGAGAGTGAAAGTAGCAGTCCTCTCCAGGAAATAGTACATCAATTTGTTATTTAACACCAAAAGGTCAGTCCTGAAAACATAAGCAATTACCACTATAAAGAAAGAGCAGCTCACATTTAAAAATAAACATTTGTATAGACACAGATACATAAAATAAAATTAATTATAAAAATTTCCATGTGTTTTTAAAAGAACAAACAGTGATATATGGGAGGGTTTGGGAAAAGGAAAGTGTAGAGAGGAATGTTGTAATTATAATATACTTTCAAAAATAAAAGAAAAAAATAAAAATAATATATTTGCTATTATTTTAAATTTCAGTTCAATTTTAATATATATTTATCTAATTTTTATTGAGTATACAGTCTGGGCAAGTTTTTAAATATATGCTTGTGGAAACAAAATGAAACAAAAAAATCTTGAAAGTAGGGGACAGCTTGTGGGTACAGATAAATGCAATAACTTTTATAGTAAGAATTTATTTTTCAGGAAATATTGTAACCAGTTACCAAATAATAGGTCTAAATCTACTAAACTGAAGATTCTGTACAGTCAACAAACAAGTAATTGTAAAGAGAGATTAGCTATTTTTCATAATGTCAGGAATAAAATAATGTGTATAGTTCTGAGCAATATCTTCATTTTCAGCATTTTACTATAATTATGGGTAAATATATAATGTATATGTATCTAAATGGTTGATTTTAATTTCTGATATGACAAATGTTGGGTGATAAAAGTTACCTTAACAAAATTTCCTAATCCTGTTAATATTGTAGACAATTTTTGGCATATTTGAGGTGGCAACATTTGATAAATATTATTCATGATCAGAAATGAAGAACACACAGCAGTACTCTTGAATCAATACTAAGAGACCCTATTCTTTATTTGTCCTTTAGGTTATTTTGTCACATAACATTACAATGTCCCCTTCATTATAAATGATGACAAAATCTCTTCTCTTTCTTTATGTATTTAACAAGACATTTCTGAAGATATGAAAAGATATCTGATCATTTTAAATCTGAAGCTTTATTAAATTACAGAGAAAATGTTTTTTGATCTTGTTTGAGTTGACCATTGAACAATTAACTCTATACTTTTATACTCTATAGTATGAGGATAAAAGAATCTGGGGAGGAAGACAGCCACATTTTACTCATCCTTGAAACACACTCTCCACTGAAAAATAAGAAGGACGTATAAGGCTAACAGAAATAAATCCACATGCACTGGTTGCATTTCACAAAGACATAGTATGAATAAACTGTAGCAAACAAGGGAGAAACATTAAACAAAAGGACGGTTTTAGAAACTGACTCTGCAAAATGAGGAGAAAAGGAAAGAAAGGAAAGAAACAACAATAATTTAAAAAATTAGAATTAAGGAAAATACATAATTACTTATTTGCTAGTTGATAATTATTACTTTTTGAATATGATATTGTTTGTGAAATAAGAGTATTTCTCCTTAGCATATACTAACTATAAACTCTAGATAAAATGAGGGAAGAAAAAGAATCAGTTTAGAATACAATTGAATTAAATATATCTGTAGCATAATAACTGATGAGGACCTTGAAATCTATTATGCTGTGTTATACTTTTAATATCCTTGAAATTCATCATAATAAACATGTAAAGCAAAAATTGATAAAATGCAGAAATTCTGCAATGTTTACCATGACTCTTCAGACCTTTTAATAGATGGGCTTGCTATAGAGTTAATTCAATTACATTCTTAATAACTTTAAGAAAAACCTACTGACTTTTCTTGAGTAAGATATGTGAGATGTATTATTGTATTCACTCAAGGACACAGTGCAGTATTTATCAATTTAGTAAAACGCTAATCTCTTCATCGTACTCAGAAGTCTAAGGTAAACATGAATAAGATAATGATAGTTTCCAAACTAGTAATGTGAGGCCACATTTCTGTGTTGCAACAGTTTTAGCAAGTCATTCTCATTCTTGTCAAAAACAGAAGAGGTTGTTGTTCAATACCAATAGTTGAGAATACAGACTAGAGAGTAGCTGCAAATACATTTGACTAATCTTGAAGCACTGGATAGCCAATAAAATGAAATTATTTTAATAAATACAAGCCATATGTTATAAAAATATAATGAAATATTTTTAATATTTAAGCAGGCATGTATGAAATTATCTAAGTTGGAATCAATTCTGTCATAATGAATTTAAGTGTATAATATCATGGGTGATGTGGGAATCCCCTCTGTATGCTTTGATTAACATTAATGAATAAAGAAATTGCTTTGGACCTATAGCAAGGCAGAATTTAGGAAGGCAGGAAAAGCTAGGCTGAATGATGGGAAAAAGAAGGGTGAAGTCAGCGAGAAGCCATAGAATTGCAGGAGATGGTGCAACTTTTAGCCAGTATGCCACTGTCACATGTAGATACAAAGATTAATGGAAATGGGTTAAATTAATGTGTGTTATCCAATAAGAAGATAGAGCTGATGGGCCAAGCAGTGATTTAATTAATACAGTTTCTGTGTGATTATTTTGGGGCTAAATTGCTGAGAACTAACAAGTGGTGCCCTCCTCCAACACACACACACACACACACACACACACATATATATATATATATGTTTTATATATCAAAGAAGCTTTTGATTACTCAACCTGCCTAACATTGTGACCTGATTGTTCCAGTTATTTTAGTAAATAAATGGGTCAAGAATATTCCAAAGAATTTTTAGTAAGTAATGGATACACAAGAACTGTCTCTCTATGGTACTATTTATCTTCAATAACACAGAACAATGAAGAGGAATCTTTAATTTTTGAAGTAGGCAATACTGAGTTTACAATGAAGTTCAAAGGTAAATATCACTATAATGCTGTGTGGATTTGAATGACATTGGCCCCACAGGCTACTACAATTTCATTTTAATGTTTAGTTCTCAGGTGATGAACAATCAGGGAAGGATTAGGACATATAAACTTGGAGGACAAGTGTTCTTAGGTATGGGCTTAGAGGTTTCAAAAGCTGAAGTCATGTGGAGTCTTCTCCCTGACTCTCGATTTTTCTCTGTCTCTCTCTGTCTCTGTCTCTCTCTGTCTCTGTCTCTCTCTCTCTCTAACTCTCTGTCAGTCTCTCTGTCTCTCTTCTTGCTTCCTGAGGACCAGAGTGTAAAATACTCAGCTACTTCACCTGGACCTTCCCTATTTTTTACTGACATTTTCCTTCCATGATAATATTGGAAAATCCAGTGGAACTGTAAACAAGATTCAATTTTTTATGAGAGTTTCCATGGTTATAATGTCTCTTCATAACACACTAATTAAGACACACACACATAGCATTTAGAATTATTGAAACCTTTGCTTCAGAAATCTGGGTCAGTCATAGGAACATGGTTTCACACTCAATTCACACCTTTGGCTTCATTTTCAGTAACTTTAGTTTCAAACCAAGGATTTGTATATTCCAATGTTGAGACAAAAAATAATTTATTTGGAGGCCCTGCTTCTGCTTTTTAAAAGAAAAGACCTTTTAATTATTTTGTTTTATTGGTTTCAAGCAACTTTTCTAGAGAGCTGCCTTCAATATATTTAAATACATGAGTACAACTTATTGGCAAATCTCTATCTACAAACACTGTATAGTTCAACAATTTAAAGTCCTTTGAAAATCTTTGTGATCCTGGTATTCAGTCAGATACAGCAAACCCATACTGAGCTCATAATATTTTGCTCACAAGTTGCTTGAAAGGGAATTCCATAATTTTATTAGGAATGTAACATTTGCTCATTTATATCCCCGAACATGCAGTCATTTCTGACTTTCATATGGTCATTTCAGAGGTAATAAGGCTGATATTGCATTACATCAAGCTCTGCTTTCTTTTACATTAGTCTATTTGCCTAATTTCAGAACACAACTTACTTTTCCATATGCACATTTGCCAGTCATGGCAAGATATTAAAAACAAGCTAAACTATCAGAATTTCCAATCTTTCTTTATTGCTGCAGATAAAATAGTCTCAACATCCACTTTTCCTGTTGAACAGTATGTTCCAAACATCTTTTACTTTCAGCATCCTTTCATTTTATATGATATTGTTTTCTCCTTGGAGGCAGAGGATGCAATATCATGAAACCAAAATGTACACAAACATAGGCTAAAAGTCAAAGTTGGTAAAAGAATTGTTTATTGAAAAGATTTTCTTCAGTATTTGTAGTAGTTATTAGTCAATATGAAGACAGATTCCACATGAAGTGAAAAAATATTCTTACATTTCAACTTAAAGATGTACATAGAAATTATTTAGCCACTAAAATGATTGCCTACAAAACAGTAAATGATTTTAATAATGGTTCAATCCAGTCTTTCTTAGAATGCACACATCTAAAAAGGATGGAACTGAGGTAGAACAAGTATATGACTCTGATGCTGGCTAGACTGCACAGATCATAATGGATGTTTTTGTCACGGAAGGAAAAGGTCAAACAGCATAATCTTTAAGCTATTAAGTTTAAAGAGTCATATAACTGTGCTTTAATTTGTTGGATAAATGATGTATAAGAACATAGCAGACAGTTAGGACTACTGAGAAGAAAAGAACAATGGCACTGGGCTTTGATCCTACTGCATGTACTGGCTTTGTGGGAGCCTAGGCAGTTTGGATGCTCACCTTACTAGACCTGGATGGAGGTGGGTGGTCCTTGGACTTCCCACAGGGCAGGGAACCCTGACTGCTCTTAGGGCTGATGAGGGAGGGGGAGTTGATTGGGAGAGGGGGAGGGAAATGGGAGGCGGTGGCGGGGAGGAGGCAGAAATATTAAATAAATAAACACATGAAGAATGGTAGGGAAAATGATTTTCACGTTATATTGCTACAGAAAAGAGGATGTTCCAACGTTATCTTGTTTACTAAAGGAAGCTAAAGGGAATTACTAAATGATCACTCTTGCTTCCTCTCGGAAATGAGCAACATTTAAGTCAGTGCTCTTTAACTAAAGTATTTTTAAACCTAAATAAATTTTCTAAAAGTCTTCAATTACTAAGAGAAGCCTGAAGCTCTGGAGGCTTCTCTGCTGGGCAAGCACTGAGGGGGATCTGGGTTATTTCTTAGGTATTTACACAATTTCTGACTAGTAAAGAGTAATCCTAGATAAAGGCTGCCTAGAGATTAGCAGTAGGGTCTTGCTGTTATTGCTGTTGTTATTTTTCCTGCTGAGTAAAATCATCTTCCGAGGTTAGAAATAGCTCCCAGCCATGAAGTGCACAATCTTTCTTAGGTGTACTTACAAAATTTTATAGATGATTTTTTATAAGTTAAAATATTGTATTCAATAAAATAATCTCTTCTACATGAATAATCTATTTAGAGAGTCTTTAAATATAGCCCTTCTTAAACTGAAAAGTTCTGTCAATGGAATCTGAGTTTGTTTATGTCTGGAAATCAAAGTTTATGTCTCCTAAAGAATATAGTGATTTGAAATTATGGATATATCCATTAACTATATAATTATAATTTTTAGATCACTGTACAAATAATGGCTACATTTAATTTTAATTTTTCTTTTTTTTATGGTACTGAAGACTAAACACAAACACAGTTATTTGAACTGATTAGGAATCCAGTCTGCTAAATCAGGAACATTGAGTGACAGGTTTTAAAAGAAATGATTCTAAATTTTATTTTTATATCTTTCTTTTTAAATAAAGTATTATTATTATTATAGAATTGTAAACTGCAATTAATGAAAAGATCTGTAACATCAAACAGTTTCTATAACAAATAAAGTATATAAGCACAGAAGATATCACATGAAGTAGGAAGGCACCACTAATGTGTGGAGAAAGAAAAAGACAAGCAAGCAATAAGCAACTATCTCTGGGTTTCTGCTGCACCGATTGTGCTCTTAAATGAGAGCTGTTCACTAGGAAACTCTCTAAAAATTATATTCAATTCAACAGATTATTCACCTATAGCAGAGTAACCTGTGAGGTCTAGATTTTAATCCTCATTAAAAACTGTATAGAGGAACAAGTGAAATAATATAAAAGTAAAATAAAGGTAAAAACAAAGAGTAAACGAAGAACTCAGTGAATCAAATATAAAACTGAGTTGCAGCATTCTCAATAGACTATGGAGTGTACAATTTATATTAATTATGAAGGACAACTCAGAGGAAATAATACATTAATTTACCAGAAAAATCATAACATGAATACACTTTGCAAAAATTCTTGGCTATAAGAATCCCAAATTTGTAATCTGTGTGAAGGAAAATTGAACTATAACTACAGATATAGAAAATCCAGTAAACAATATTTTAGCAGTCGATTTACTGAACACACAATTAGAAATAGAATTTAAATCATAACCGATACTTAAAATTCCAAATATACTTGACAGAGACAGTTTACTTCATGATATCTTATAATCAAGAGTCAAAGTGTACAAAATAAAGTAGTAATACTTAATTCTGCAGAAAAAAAATCATTCACAAAGATAGTACAAATCAGAATAACATATCTCTACACTCCTTGAAACTCATAATTATAGACTAATATACTTCAAATCCTTAAAGTAAATAACATCAACCAAGATTGCTATTTTCAGCAGTCAACTTCTGAAACTGATGCATAAATAAAGGCATTAAAAAGGAGTATCTACTGAAACTGTTCCTGACTGTCAAGACAGCACTGCAGAAAAATCTGAAGGAACAATGAATACAGATTTAGAATAGTGACAGTATCAAGCACAAGAGCCCTGGAAAAATGTGAACTTCATAATAACAACGAAAGTCACACTAGAAAACAGTAAAGGAGAGAAATAAACATGTACAACTCAGCAAAACAACAAGCCCATTATAAATAGGGTGAATTGTTGGAGAAAAGTTAAGAATATAATCAACAATAGTCAAGGGAATACACAAAACTTCCTCAAAACCAACTCTACTTCATGTTCTGGCTTTTATGGGAGCCTAGCCAGTTTGAATGTTCACCTTCCTAGACATGGATGGAGGGGGGAGGACCTTGGACTTTCCACAGGGCAGGGAACCCTGACTGCTCTTTGGACTGGAGAGGGAGGGGGAGAGGAGTGGGAGGAAGGGGAAAAGGGTGGGAGGAGGGGGAGGGAAATAGGAGGCTGGGAGGAGGTGGAAACGATTTTTTCTCAATAAAAAAAAAAAAGAAAAAAAACTCTAAATGTTCCCGGTTTATAACTAAATCAATAGGACTATTAATAAAACCCTAATACTTTGTCTCTAAGAATCCATCTTATTGCAAATGTCACAAAGTGAATAAGAGATAAGTGATAACTACCAGGAAAATGGAAAGCCCAAACAAATATGATATGAAATACATCTTAGTCATAATTAGATAAAAGTGGTAAAGACATCCACTATAGCACAATGATGTGAACAACCCAACAAGAATATGTAGCATTTGAACATATGTAAAAATGGACATTGGAACTTTTATCTCCTAAAATAAACCATAATGGAAATAAAAGGATAAGTGGATATTTACAAAAATACAATTGCATGGCTTCAATAACACTCATTTTGTCTAAGATGGATTATCCAGTTAAGAAGGAATAAAGGTAATTCAGAGTTCATCTGCAGCATAAATTAAAGGGACTCAATTAATAAGACAATACATTCAAAAGCTACACAACATGGATTCATTACAGAAGATCAAGATATGCTAGAAAAATTTGTATAATTTTAGACAGTAAATAATTCTTATTAAGAAAAGAATTGAATTAATTCTTGTATATTTCAAGCAATACTGTAAACAGCCCTGCAAAATAATAATAAAAAAAAAACTTCTCATCATTGAAGAAACCAAAGAAGGAATGTAAACATTAATATCAAGTAAGCATGGAAATATATAGTTTAGTAAATATTCAGGATATAGGAAAGACACTTTGTAAAAAATGATACTGTTAATTTAATAAACAAAGGAATTTTATATAATATAATGCTCTACTTCTAGTTTTTATAAAAACAAAAAAAAAACAAACCCCAATGCATAAGTTAGAATATAATAATTCAAATCAGAGTAGCTATCAATGAAATAGATTCTAGAAGAAGAAAAAAAAAGAAGCAGTGATATAAAAAAGGGTTACTCAAAAATAATAAACAAGGTTGATAGATATTCAAAAAACTAACCAAATGAAAAAATGGTTACAAAGAAATAAAAAGGTTAGTGCTAGTAAAAGTATATGACTGTAAAACATATACTTGTTAAATCCAGGTATAATTTTGGGTTACTTTTAAAAATTGTTCTTCAAAACATTAGAAAAATCTATAAGAAAATGATACAATTTAAGAAATGTAAAATTTGCCATAATTAAATCTAGAAGATATGAATTATAAGAAACATCTTAAGGGATCAAAGAGAGATTAATGACAATGAGTACAAAACAATAAACACAGGATTGACTTTGTTTACTGATTGATAATAAAACATTTTGTTCTACAACTTCCTTATGCCAGTGTTTCCTTTTTTATAAAATGTTATTTTTCATTAATTTTTTCAATATTCTTTTTTGTAATATTTATTTAATTATTTATTTATTTATTATGTATACAATACTCTGTCTGTATGCCTGAAGGCCAGAATAGGGTGCCAGACCTCTTTACAGATGGTTGTGTGCCACCATGTGGTTGCTGGGAATTGAACTCAGGACCTTTGGAAGAGCAGGCAATGCTCTTAACCACTGAGCCATCTCTCCAGCCCCTCAATATTCTTAACATACATAAAATATATTTTCTTTATATTCTTCCTCACTCCATCCTCTAAATCCTTACAAATTTGCTATCTCACAGCTTCATATTAGAAAAAGGTAGGAAAGAAAACTTACTGCCTTAGCCAAGAGGATAACTATATGTTTTTCCTTGGGTTCACCTTCTTACTTAGCTTCTTTAGGTTCACCTATTGTAGACTCCATGGCCCTTATTTATGGCTAGAAACCAATTATGAGCGAGTACATCCCATGTTCATCTTTTTGGGTCTGGGATACCTCACTCAGGATAGTGTTTTCTATTTCGATCCATTTGCATGCAAAATTCGAGAAGTCATTGTTTTTTACCGCAGCATAGTACTCTAGCGTGTATATATTCCATAATTTCTTCATCCATTCTTCCATTGAAGGGCATCTCGGAGGGGGGAGGACCTAGGACTTAAAACAGGGCAGGGAACCCGGACTGCTCTGTGGACTGGAGAGGGAGGGGGAGAGGAGTGGGGGGAGGGGGAGAAAGGTGGGAGGAGTGGGAGAAGGGCGGGAGGATGGGGAGGGAAATGGGAGGGTGGGAGGAGGTGGAAACTTGGTTTTTGTTTATGTTTTTTTTCTTCTTTTCTCAATAAAAAAAAAAAGAAAGAGAAAAAAGAAAACTTACTGCCTGATGCTTACTCTGCTCCAGATTCATCATGAAAAGTTAACCCCAAAATTCCTCAAACCATATCATAAAATTACAAAGAATGGAATCCTTCTCATTTTGAGCATGTAGTATTATGCTTACAGAAAAATCATATTAGAGTTTATCAAATTCCTTATTAACATAGATATGAAAATATCTTGCAAAATATCATCTATAAATCCATCTTTGAATTATTTGAATAAATATGTAAGATGTATTTCTTCTCTTACTTTTTTAATCTGTGAAGGTTTTTTTTTTTAAATCTGGGAAGGGAAGGGTATTTCAGAATAAAATAATTTAATTTATCCATTTAATTATTCATCAGTTTCATTTTTTGGGTTGAATATTATCCAGTTTGAATATCACATGTTATTATAAGAGCAACACTAGTGCATTCTATCTAGTACATTAAGAGTAACTTGATCAAATTCAAAAAGGAGTATGTTCATTTTAAACATAATGAATATGTTTATACATAATCGATATAGTGATATCATAGTGTTTCAAAATAAAAATTGAAGCAAAATTATTTGACTAAATATTGGAAAACTATTAATTCCAACAGTAAAATAATAAATACAATTTTAAAATAACATGTTCTCTACACTGGAGTGGTCTAAACAATTATTTCCAACAGTACAAAAGTAAATACAATTATAAAATCTCATGTGCTCTACACTGAGGAGGTCTACTTCTCTCACTTTCCCCTTTTCTCAATTTCAGTAGTTCTCTGTGAATAGTTGAGGCCTGGGGACTTCTCCCCATGTAGTTTGACATCTTCATTGGTATCACCCGTTGCTTAGTTATATGCATAAGGCTAATATAAAACACACACACACACACACACACACACACATATATATATATATATATATATATATATATATATATTCCGTGTTTTTTAACATATCAGAAATTTATTTCCTAGTTGTAGTCTATTAAGTAAAGATATTTTTTTTGTAAAATTTACCTTTTCCCTGGCAGACAAAAAATATCTAAGTGTCTACCTTATGTGTTTCCATGAGTTCTTTTCATACAAGTACATGCTATACAATATTTAAGTTTCAATATAAACATATAATCCAATATTTATTATTAGTCTATGGTGATGAAATTTAAACTCTTTACTGTAGCTTTTAGGATATTATAATACATCATCATCTGTAGCTGTGCTGCTGTGTAACAGCACACAGCAACCTTGAAAGCTGTGCTCATCATTCAATATTATTGCTATCTGCCTGCATCCTAACATTATCCTGAAACACACATAGGTAATATTCTACTGGAAATATGTCAGAACAAGTTTTCATAATCCACACAGCACTGAGATCTCATGATATTGACAATTCTTCATCTTGATTCATGCAATAAACTCCATTTCTATATATACATTGTTAATAGCATCTCAAGATCATGCATAGGTACCACTTTTTATTACTAATACTAGGCTGGACACATAGATTGGATCTATAACTTAGTTGTTATTCATGTTATTACAGTATTTATTGGTAAGATAATATTTTATTTGGTGTCTACATTTCTTCTGACATAGACTGTAGGAAAACTTCTGAATCATATGGTAATTTTATGTCCACTCTTTTGAAAAATCTTAACTTTGTTTTTCACAAATGTTGTTTTAATAAATTGGTCTGAGCTTTTCTGTCCTCCAGACCCTCAATCTTTCTTATTCATGTTATAAACATCTATTCTCAACATGGTTTCAATTTGTATTTATGTGGTGATTAGTGAAAAGAGTAATTTTGCATTATTTTTGGCTATTAGCATGTCTTCTACTGGGGAATATTTATTTTTAGGTTTATTCTTCATTTATGGAGTGAGTTACTGAAAGGCTTTTCTGTTGATTTGAAAATTTTGGAGTCTTCTGTAGTCTTGATATTAGGTCATTTTCTGATATAAAATCAACAAATATTTTCTTTCCATTCTGTAAAGTGTATTTACACAATATTGTTTTCTTCACTAGAAACAATGATGTTTTTGATAGGATAGAAGTCTAAGTACACACACACACACACACACACACACACACACACCCCACACAAGGTATTACATCTAACCCAGAGGCTCTATTTACCTTGATCTTATAATAAAGAGCTTCAAGAAATCTTTAGTATTGTTTCTTTAATCTGATATTGAATTACATAGCAATGTCCTGTGTTTAGTATCTTATCAATAGCAAATGGAGATTTTTCTTTTTAGTATCTTGCTAAATTAGGAGTAGTATTGCTCAAGTTCACAAAAGCTGATCGCTTTTGAATATCGGAGATAATGTGGTCTACAGAGGGACTCAATGGATCAATGTCTTGTCTGGCTGAACTGAACATAACAAATGTATTCATTCTAGTGTGTTGCAGGTCTCCATTTCCTTGGTGGTAGGTCCTGCTAAGGTGACTGTTTGAACACTGACCTTTGAGTGAAAAGTTTAAGGTTATTGCTATTGTTCCTTGTTTATCAAGGAATATGTTATGTTAGTCAAATCCAAGTGAACCAAATTTAGGAACCTCTATATTCCTTTTAAAAAGGTCTAAACAATTATCACATGTACTAACTTATAAGTGGTTTCTAAATGTAAAGCAAAGGAAACCAGCCTATAAATCACAGTCCCAGAGAACTTAGATAACAATGAGAACACCAAGAGAGATTACATAGAAATAATATACATGGGAAGGAGAAAAAGACAAAAACTCCTGAGTAAATTGGGAGCATGTGGACCTGTGGGAGGGTTGAAGGGTAGGGGAAAGGCAGGAAGGAGAGCAGAGAAAAAATGTAGATCTCCATTCTCTGTAAATCAATAAAAAAGGTCTAAACTTCATAAGCCCACTTCAAGACTGTAACTTATGATGGTGACAGGAGCATTATTCTGCCTAACTCTATGTCTTTCACCGGGAGATTTCTAGGACTTTCTACTGTGTACTCTGATCTGTTCATTGCACTTTTGTGTGTTAGCATGGAGAAACAATGTGGCAAAGACTCCTCTGAGATTCAAGACTAAGATCCTTGTTTACCTTTCTGATATGCCATCCAGTCAATAGTCTCCTCTATTTTAAGTTATCATGGGTTGAAGAATTGTAGGCAGAAGGGATCACATAACCACGTAGTTGAGTTTGTTCTAATGACCCAGTAATTATTACACGGTGTAATACTTTGATTCCTCATGGTAAGCTCAGTACTATATTTCATTGGTAAAGCCTATATTTAGTACCTTCTTGTTCCATTAAGTGTAGCACATCCAAGGTTTTAGGATTTAAGGAGGCATAATATGTGAAATTTTTATATCCTTGTCTTTTTTAAGTGTCTGTTCTTATTACAAAATGGTCCTTTACCAGCCCCTTTAGTTCTTGCAAATCAATTTGCTATGTGACTATTCATTCAAGATGATGTCTGTTTGTGAATATGTTGACGGAGATACCAATCATCTTCTTGTTGAGCCATTTTCTGACTCTAAATCATTGTTATAAAAATTCAGCTCTATCAGTAGGTGCGAAGAGGTTAAGTATTTGTGGTCTGGTAGTGGTATTCCTTAGATTATATTCTTTCCTATTGTTATTTTTATATATAATATATTTAAGAATCCACATTGCTAAAATAACTCCTTTTCTATGTACAATCTAAAATATTTACCTTCTCCCTTTATAGCCAACTTGTACTAAAGTCAACTAAAAAATAAATATTTGCCTGAAACTCCAGGCTTGACAACTATAAATGTAGTGTCTACTTAGTAAAACCTCAAGGCTATTTCTTAACTCAGCACTTTAAACTTCACTTGAGCAATTTCTCTCAGTTCTATAAGATGAAAAACTGAACTCCCCAAGATTTGGCCCACAGTAGAAAATCCTTAAGTTGCAAGCAGACAATTTCCTTACAGCTCCCGAAATGTAATGACACTTTGAATCAATAAAGATACATGAGAAGTGAGTCTCTAAAAATAGCGCTCCAATAACTCTAAACCAAGGTTCTTAAATCTCTCCTCAAGGACAGGATTTCTTCAGTGTCTGGTGTCTTTTGTCAAGGGCTTTTTAATAAGAGTGAAGGAGCTTGTATCAATGATACAGTTTTACCTCCCTACTAAAAATAGAAAGACCATCAGTCCAGGGGACATGCTTTCCTGTGGCACTCAAATAATGATTTTTTTTTAAATTAGAAGATTGGAATACCACTCCTATGAATGGCTTTGTCATTTGTAGAAGAAAAACATATGCCACTACTGAATCAAATGATGTGGATATTTTTAGTGCTTACCGTTTTTCTTTTCAGGAAGGAGGTTTCATTTCATAGGCTATCTTTATCCAAAAATCTGTTTCCTATTTCACTGCCTTCATATTTTAAAATGTATTATGTTATACCTTACAATATTAATAGTATTGAGTCTGTCTTTTAAAATCTTATTAGAATAAAATCTAGCTTCAGATGTGTATGTTCAGCAGTAACAGCAAACACTATTTTCATATTTCATAACAAGCATAGCTTTATTTTTTGAACACACAGAATCCTTTCCAGTTTTGTTTGGCTTGTTTTTTAAAAAAAATATACTGCCTATTAAGGATTGCTTAGACCTTTAAACATAAAACCTCTCTTTTATTTCTTACGAATAAATTACTAAACCAGGACAAGAATGATTTAAGAAATTTTCTTTATCTACAATAGAAAGTAATGAATAAAATGTTTGGAATTTGATTCCAGATTTATCCTCCTCACCATAAAGCAGTGTGATCTGTGATAGGCTTCCCCAAGTCACTGTCCATCCATTTATAGATCTGGAAACTGGAGATAATAATGCTAGCCTCATGGGGTGTTTTTTGAAGGATTTAGTACAATAACACATCTTGTTCAACTGTCCAACCTGGTGATAATAAAAGATTAATCTTTGTCAAATTCAGCTAGAGATAGACAAATACACAGAAATGAAACCATCATTCTTATCTTATTATTTTTTATTTAACTTAGTAATGATAAAAAAATGAAGGTATTTTGAAACAGAATTCAAACATTGGAATGTTAAAAGACACTGAGGTTAATTTTCATGTTGATTAATAATTATTTTTTTTTAATAATTTTTTTTATTAAGAAAAGAAGAAAAAAAAACATAAACAAAAAACA
Source organism: Microtus oregoni (assembly GCF_018167655.1). Lineage (NCBI taxonomy): Eukaryota > Metazoa > Chordata > Mammalia > Rodentia > Cricetidae > Microtus > Microtus oregoni. The sequence goes on from NW_024543060.1 coordinate 26,604,494, forward strand.
AGTTTCCACCTCCTCCCAGCCTCCCATTTCCCTCCCCCTCCTCCCACCCTTCTCCCCCTCCTCCCACCCTTCTACCCCTCCCCCCACTCCTCTCCCCCTCCCTCTCCAGTCCACAGAGCAGTCCAGGTTCCCTGCCCTGTGGTAAGTCCTAGGTCCTCCCCCCTCCGTCCATATCTAGGAAGGTGAACATCCAAACTGGCTAGGCTTCCACAAAGCCAGCACATTAAGTAGGATCAAAACCCAGTGTTTCGGTTTCTCAGGAAATTCGGGATCAAATTACCCCTGGACCCAGCAATACCACTCCTGGGAATATACCCAAGAGATGCTCTATCATATGACAAAAGCATTTGTTCAACTATGTTCATAGCAGTATTATTTGTAATAGCCAGAACCTGGAAACAACCTAGATGCCCTTCAATGGAAGAATGGATGAAGAAAGTATGGAATATAATAATTATTTTTTAATAAAATATTATTTGTCATTTTTTTTTTTTTTTTTGGTTTTTCGAGACAGGGTTTCTCTGTGGTTTTGGAGCCTGTCCTGGAACTAGGTCTTGTAGACCAGGCTAGCCTCGAACTCATAGGGATCCGCCTGCCTCTGCCTCCTAGTGCTGGGATTGAAGGGGTGTGCCAGCACACCTGGATCAATTCTTGATTGCTCCTGATACCATGTAACTTTCCTTATCTGCATATACTCAAATGAACATGGACCCATGGTGTATTTGCTATTAATCTGTTTAGATAGTGGGACAGAATGCCCAACTATACATTTAATTTACAAAATAGAATCGTTAAAAAACATAGGCAAATACCACCAAAGCTTTACAGTTGTAGTTCCAGCTCTTAAAACCTATGAATGCCAACAGGGAGCATGAGTCCCCTTTACAACTGAAGAACTGTGAAAAGACTTCCCGTTATTGGAGCTTGAAATGTGAATGCTGAGGATAAATTACCGAGGGCTTTTAAGCTGTGAGCTTGTTTGTCAGCATGTCTGCTCAGAAATAATGACAATGAAACTTCTTATTAATTATGAAAGCCTGGCATTAGCTTAGGTTTTTTTCCCAACTATGTCTTATAGCTTAATTAAACTATTTCTATTAATCTGCATTCCATCACAGAGCTTGGTAACGTTGCCTCTGTCTTGTATGCTGTTCTTGTTCCACATCACATTGGCATCTCTTACACAGTTAATTTCATCCCCTCTTACTTCCTTTCTCATTTCAGAAATCCAACTAAGCCAATGGGCTTAGCTATTGGCCATTGAGGGCTTTATTACACCAATCACAGCAGAGGATCTTCACAAGCAGTACAACTATCCAAGAACACATATAGATTGCAGAGGTTGTAGAAGAGAGACAAGCCTGTTTATGCAAGGACAATTTTATTTCATTTATTGCATTTCAAACACACCCCACAGTTATTATTGGGAATTACAAGAAGAACAAAGATGATAATGGGGTTGCCTTCACCTTTCCAGCAAAGTCTCCTCCAGGATGGACTCCACACAACACAACTCTGATACCTAATTTTGGGGGGCAAATTCACATAGCGCTTAAAGAAACTGAAATTTATAGCTAATACAAGAATTCCTTAAACGGTAAGTACATTTATGTTTATATTTGATTTTTGATAATTGAAGGGTAAAATCTGCTACTGTTTGATTTATACAACTTATTGGAATGAAAAGAAATTACAAAGGAAGACAAAAAATATGTAAAAAAGAAAAACACAGCAAGAACATAGTGGCACATGCCTTTAATCCCAATACTCTGGAGTCAGAGGCATATGGATTTTTGAGTTTTAGTCCTGCCCTGTCTACAGAGTAAATTCAGAAACTGCTAGACAAAACAAAGAAATCCTGTCTCAAAAACAACAACAACAACCAAAAACAAAACAAAACAAGAAAATGCAAATAAAAATATGGGTATTCGCATTATTTCATTTAAACTATGTCTAGATTGCATATATACAGTATATTAGACTATGATGTAAAATAATTATACTAAATTATGATCTCCTCAAATGCTTAAGGTACTTTTTTATTACAAAAAACAATAGAATATCTTATTGAGTCCAATGAGAGGATTCTTTATTTATGTTTTCTCATAAGCCTAATTACTAAACTTATGATGGTATTCAAACTTGCAGCTTCTGATACTTTGTTTTTTACCATGTATTTTTTTTTTTGAAACTGCCCTTTTTCTGTGTTCCCTTGAAGTTATTTCTTTGGGGATGTTATGTCACCAAATTCAGGACAATTACTGACACAGTGTGCTCACAGTTAGAAACATTTTACTATTCTGAGAATCCTTTTGCCATATGACCATTTTTATTCATCACATTGAGGTGCACATAACAAAATATATAACCCAGATTTAATTAGTTATCCTCTGTGTATATAAAAGAGAAGCCTATATTTTTTCAGCTGAAGCTAATACAGAAGACAGCAGTAAAAATATGAATGGGGCATACTTTAATTTTTGATCTTTTTTTAAGGAAAATGATATAGATTCTAATAGCTCAAATCTTTCAGGTGAGGCAATATACTGGGCATACAGGTGTTAGGAGACATAATTCCTTGAGATTTCAGGATAAAATGTATTTATTTTATAGATTCTGTCCCTTTAAACTTCCAGTCTTTAACACTACAAAATAGATGTTTACAAACTCACTTGATTCCAACGATGATATGAAAACCCACTTTTAACTGAGTTTGTGAGTTGAACACCACAAGGCTTTCAATTATTAATATTGTTAACTAACATTATTGTGGAGAAATCACAGCTAATTCTGTTTGGGTCCTGTTGATTCTAGCTGCACCTCATAAAATCCTCTATTGATTACATCAATGAGTATATAGTTGTTTAGAGCACATACTATTTTCAATTTTCCATTGTCTTGACTGTGTGGAATACAATGATAATCATATTTTTTAGAGACTTTGAAATTTATATCACTATAATTATATAGCAGAAATATGATTATCATTGTGATAAGCATGTCTAAATTCTCAGTACTTGATATGCCAATGCTGGGAAATCCAGAGTTCAGGGCATCTCAGGCAAAGCAGCATGATGGTGTCTCAAAAAAAAAAAAAAAGCAAACATAAAACCAAATAATTCAACTTTTAAAGTGAAAAGAAGGAAAGGGAATAGAGTTGGTGGGTACGAAGGGCATTGGATAGAATCTCTGAGAACTTGGAATGGGGAAACTATTATTAATATGTAGTGTACAGAAATTGTTATCTCAATATAAGAACAATTTGTTTCTAATGGCAAGCATTCACCATAAGATCTATATGTAATAAATTTAAGTGAACATTGCTAGTTTCTATTAAAATTTTAAGGTTCAGTTTTCTTGGTATCATAATAAGCAATACAAAGAAAGTAACTCAATATTTTCTCAAGAAAACAGAAACTGTGTTATATCAGTTTTTGAAACCAATAACCTAAGAGTCATGCTTTTGATTTGTTAACAAATTTGTTCTTTTTAATCAAACTTAGTGATCATTTCACTTTAAACCAGCAATCCTTCTTTTAAGTACTTTAATTGTTGCTACTTTGGCACAGGTGTTCAATATCTTTTGCTTGGGAAACTAATTCAAAGTGGTTTTCAGTCATTTTACTATCAACTTCACTTAGTATATTTTGCCGAGCGCGGGCAGCTGGAGATGGTGGAGTCCGTCATGCTGGCGGTGGGGTGCATATTCTGCCCAAGTACAGGGAATTTCCTCAGCTTACCCGGAAACAGGTGATCTATGGTGAGTTCTTAAGCTCACTCATGTGGTTCTGGATTCTCTGGCGCTTTTGGCATGACTCGGACGCTGTGCTGGGCCACTTTTCATATCCAGATCCTTCACAATGGACAGATGAAGAACTGGGGGTCCCTCCTGATGACGAGGACTGAAGGAGCAAGGTGAGAAGTTTCAAGAAATTACAGCCTTCATATTTAAAGTTGTAAATTAAAGTGGTTTGCCAAGAATGAAAAAAAGAAAAAGAAAAGATGTATCTTAATATTATTTTGAGGAAAAGATGAGAACCAGTTCGAAGTGAAACAGGAGTCTGGGTGAGGAATATCATCTAGGAAAAATACTTAGACATATACTGACACATAATTATGAAATTCCTATAGTAGAACTTACATATTGTATGCATTGTGCAATAGAATATAGAGTGCACAATCTTTACTTACAGTTTTCTACAGTGAAAGCCATTATAGTTTCCTTGAACATCTAGTAGTTTCCTTGTTCTGATCCTGTTTATCCATTTCTTTTATTCTGCACCTTGCTCACTCTAACCAGTAACAATAATCTCAGTTTTTCTTGAAATAAAATGCCCTCGGAAGCCTCTGTTTCAGATCTTGAATTTGCTTTGTTTGCTTCCCAAAAGTTGTTTTTGAGGCAACCTGGTGAATATCTTCACCAATACAATTACTACAATGGTCCCTCATCAGAAATGACACCCTCGGACACTGCCTTCCACAATTTCTCTACTACATTTTGACTTTAGTACTTATCAGTGTTAAAAGAAAAATATGAGAATATTTTTATAATAATAAAATGAAAGCCAGAAAACACTTAAATCCAGAGAATTACCAACTTCATATTTGAAGAGACTGCCAAAATATGTTTTATAAACCCAAATTACGTAAAGTGTGTGTTTTTAACTTTGCAAATCCTATGAAATCGCAAATGCATTGGGCAAATATTACTGCTGCTAATAATACTAAAAGAACCATACATAAAAATGTAGAAAACTATTAAAGACGGGGATAATATTAATTTTCTCTGAAAACAAGTCAATGCCTCCACATTAGGGTCTTGTTTTCGTTTTTCCTGTCAGCCTGGGTATGTATAACCTTGACTGAAACTATTATTCAATGGTGAAGTCCTTGAAATGTAATTGCAAAGGCAGGAACCCACAGGGAAATGGGGATCAAAAGCTCTCCTCACTCCAGATGCTACAAAGCCTTTCCTTCCAGATGCTGCCGATTTTGCTCCCCAGGTACTTTTAAATTAGGAATCTGTCTTAGCTGGTTCAGGAAGACAAGAGGTCAAGCTAAATAAGATGATTCACCTAAACCTATTTAAAAAGAAAATGACCTAGGAGTTTTGTTGCTAGTGTAAAGGATTATTTAGTGAATCAGATTGCTGAGTTTCTAAATATCTCAGCAGTTTGATGAAACTTGTTATCCTGACTAGATCAGGGCAGACACTGAAAATATAGAAACCTTTATCAGACTGTCTGAAATCTCAGTGCTTTGGAGAAATACTGAAGAATGCTTTCTGTGGAAGAAGGAGAAGTACCCTATGGCTAGAATGTCACCCACATTTTTTTTATTTCACTTCGTTGCATATAAAAGGTAACATAATTAGTCTTGCTCAGAGAGTAAGTGTTTATGAGAAATTTTGGAAGGTTTCTATATTTTTGTAAGTATTTTTTTTAAAAGAGTGACACAGTATTTTTAATTATCGATGCCATAAAAAAGATTTATCAGTAAACTCTTGTTCATAACATGGGACTTAAAAGGTAGAACACATATGAAAACTATGTACATTATAGCATTACTTCCTTACTCAGAAATGCATAATTATTGACAAATAATTATGTTTTGTGACTGTATTCCATATACCCTTGAGTACTCCGTGTTATTAAGACAAAACAGTAATATTAGATGAAACATTGGCAGCCCACATGATGAAAGAAGAGAGAAAGAGACAGAACCAGGAAAGAGATTGAGACAAATGTCTGTTAAAATCATGGTAGTTACTGAAGTCTAAGTGCAGAATACTATTCAGAGAATAATAATAAAATTTCCAGGAGAGTTCTAAATATGCACAGCCAAAACAAACTATGGATATTGGAACAGTTTGTAATGCTTTGTGCCTCTGTATTCTTATTATTAATCAATGAGAGCCAATGTGAGGTAATTAAATGATACAGAACTGAATCAATGCATTCACTGGAGTGCTATAAGCAAGAAAATAATGTTGAATATAACTTGGATTGTCATTATCCTATGAATTAATACGACTAAATATTTACAAACGGACTTATTGGAAAAACTAAATTAAATATAGCAATTTTGGAAAGACTAAATAAAGCATTCTAAAAGCAGTAAATCTACTCTTTATTCCATCTACACAGAAGGATGTCTTGTTGTTGTAAATGATGAAAACTTCCAGTTTTACTAATGCTGGAAGATATACAATGCCTATAGCTTCAGAAAACTATATGTACATGAATGAAGCGATGTACTCATTAATCTGGATTTTTACAAATATTTCAAGTACAGAAGATTTCTCTAAAGAATAAAGACATTCAAAACTTATAAAAATACAAATACAGAAATTTTCTTTGGAAATAAAGACTTCTTTCTTTATCTTTAAATTTTAAAGTAAGATACTTTGAGAAGGAGATAATATTTGATATAAATTTAATGCATACTTTTTCCATCGGGGGTAAATATTTAATAAGTTTAAGCCATTTGTAGTTTCTTTTTTTTTGCATTCATCCCATTTCATTTTTTTATTTATTAATGATTTCTGTCTCTTCCCCGCCACCGCCTCCCATTTCCCTCCCCCTCCCCCAATCAAGTTCCTCTCCCTCATCAGCCCAAAGAGCAATCAGGGTTCCCTGCCCTGTGGGAAGTCCAAGGACCACCCACCTCCATCCAGGTCTAGTAAGTTGAGCATCCAAACTGCCTAGGCTCGCACAAAGCCAGTGCCTGCAGTAGGATCAGAAAACCATTGCCATTGTTCTTGAGTTCTCAGTAGTCCTCATTGTCCGCTATGTTCAGAGAGTCCGGTTTTATCCCAGGCTTTTCCAGACCCAGGCCAGCTGGTCTTGGTGAGTTCCCAGTAGAACATCCCCATTGTCTCAGTGTGTGGGTGCACCCCTCGCGGTCCTGAGTTCCTTGCTCGTGCTCTCTCTCCTTCTGCTCCTGATTTGGACCTTGAGATTTCAGTCCTCTGCTCCAATGTGGGTCTCTGTCTCTGTCTCCTTTCCTCGCTTGCTGAAGGTTAATATTCAGGAGGATGCCTATATGTTTTTCTTTGGGTTCTCCTTATTTAGCTTCTCTAGGATCACTAATTATAGGCTCAATGTCCTTTGTTTATAGCTAGAAACCAAATATGTGTGGCGGTTTCTCAGGAAATTCGGGATCAACCTACCCCTGGACCCAGCAATACCACTCTTGGGAATATACCCAAGAGAGGCCTTATCATACAACAAAAGTACATGCTCTACTATGTTCATAGCAGCATTGTTTGTAATAGCCAGAACCTGGAAACAACCTAGATACCCTTCAATGGAAGAATGGATGAAGAAAGTATGGAATATATATATATATATATATATATATATATATATATATATATATTAGAGTACTACTCAGCAGTAAAAAACAAGGACTTCTTGAATTTTGCATGCAAATGGATGGAAATAGAAAACACTATCCTGAGTGAGGTAAGCCAGACCCAAAAAAAGGAACAAGGGATATACTCACTCATATTTGGTTTCTAGCCATTTGTAATTTCTTACATTCTTCTGTAATAGTGGAGATTAGACCTCAGGCCTGGCACTTATTAGAAAACTACATTGCAGAATATTTGCCACAATGTATCATTTGTTTATTTTTAAAGATATATTTAATTTTAATTCTGTATATGTTTTCTGTCTGCAAGTCCATGTGGTGTACACACATGTTCTCTACTACTTTTTCTTACAATAAAGCATTTCAGTTAGTGCGGAGATTTTTTAAGGCTAAGAGTTTTCCTGACCTGATGGAGCAAGGTCATTGGTTAATTAAAGAAACTGCTTGCCCTGATAAGTTAGATCATAGGTGGGTGGAGTAAACAGAACAGAATGCTGGGGGGAAGAGGAAGTGAGCTCAGAGATGCCATGCTCCCCTCTCCCGGGCAGACGCAATAGCTCTGCTCTCTGAGGCACATGCGATGAAGCTTCGACCCAGGATCGACATAGGCTAGAATCTTCCCATAAGCGCACCTTGGGATGCTACACACCTTATTAGAAATGGGCTAGTCCAGGTGCGAGAGTTAGCAGAGAAGAGGCTAGATATAATGGGCCAAGCAGTGTTTAAAAGAATACAATTTGTGTGTTGTTATTTCGGGGCATAAGCTAGCCAGGCGGCCTGGACACAGCCCCACCGCTCATATTACTACATTAGTAGAGTAAAATTTCGTGTCCTATAGAAAAACTTGTCAAAACATATAAAGTACCATCCTCTGCAGTATGGTGGCGGGTGTGAAGGAAAAATGCCCTACCCCTCAATACCCCTACTGCCTTGAACTATCCAGAGAGCTGACCATCTCCTTTACCAGCTGCAGCACTTGTGATAGTGAGTTCTGTGCCTCGTCTGTTCATCACAGTGGATCTGACCCAGTTTATGAAGACCCAGTGAGTGACCCCGAGAATATGAGCCTGAGAAATCTATTTATGCTCTTTATCTTCCACGTGACAGCATGGTCAGGGAAGGGATGTCATTGTACTCCCTGTCCTCCCCAGTGTTAGAGTTGGCATAGAGAGCTAGCTCTAAGTTCATAAGAGCTGAGAGCCGCTCCTGACCCACACCAGCTGCAACACTCAGGAATGAAGACCCTGTATCTTGCTTGCCTGGGTAGCAAAGAAGACCTGATCCTGTTGGAAGAAGTATCAGTGAGCCAGACCCAAATCTGAGAGGAAGGAAGAGCAGTCCTCGCTGAACCATGCAGTGGTCTAGGTGGGGGAGAGATGTCCCCCCCCCAAGGTGCTTACCTTCCCCCGTCCCCTTGTAGTGCTCAAGAAAGCAGGCTCTGCTTCCCAGCTGGGCAGAATACTAAAGCTGATCCTTTAGTTAGAGGCGCAGGTGATGTGGCTCTGAGTGTATGAGGGTGGGACTGGCCAAACTCTCATCTTCCATGTGGAGAGGGCAAGGGAAAGATGCCCTCCTCACTTGTCACTACCACCTGTGGAAGCAAGGATGCTAACCCTCTCCGTTACCCACTGTGGAAGCAAGGATGCTAACCCTCTCCGTTACCCACTGTTGCACTCAGAAAAACTGGCTTTGCATCCTCATCTGGGCAGCACAGCAGAACTGACCCGATTGGCAGGTTTATGGGTGAACAGGCCCCAAGACCATGAACATGGAAAGGTTAGCAGTGCCTCTCATCTGAGATATGGTGGTCTGGGTTGGGGAGAGACATGCTCTTCTGCTACCATGACACCTGTGGCAGGTGAGAGAGCTAATCCTGAGGTCATAAAGGCAGGAGAGCTCTCCCTGCCCTTCACCTGATGGCCTTGGTATGGGAGAGCTGACACTGAGGGCATACAAGCAGGAGAACTGGCCCCTCCTCTTGCTCACTGCTGTGCATTGCTGCAAGAAGTGACTAATGTAAGCAATGCTGAAGGGGTCACCTTGATGGTCAAGACATGGAGAGCTGGCAGGCTGACAAGTCTTGCAACTAATGAGGCATAGATTGAGGGTTCTGAGTTGGCTGATGCCAACGTCCACCCCAATTACACGATTATTATCTGTGGGAGCAGGTGAAGATGCTGGTCCAGCAGACCTAAAGTTGCAGTATCTCCATGAAACAGGGAAACAATAGGCTATCCAAGAGGATTCCTAGCAAGGTCCCCAAAATGGAAAAAAAAAAAAAAAAAAACAGACCAAAGACTTTTAACAACGAACACTTGCAAATAAAGTTATAGGGACAAAAGGAGATACTGCAGTGACTCACTGTGTCATGCTACAGCTTCCATGATGAAGAGATTAATATTTTTATTAGTTACAATGTTTTGCTATTTGAAATAAAGGTTTCCTTAGGGCCACATACAAACTCTGATTTGTCTGCCTTGCATTAGAAAATGGAAATGGTCGAAACTAGGTAGAGAGATGAGTTGGTACCGAGAACTAGTAAAAAAAAGGGGGGGGGGGGTAATTCCCTTGAAGTGTGTTCTGAGGTGTGCATAGGATATTGATATGAACTGAACAGATTGGTTCTAGATGCTTCTTCTTCTTATGTTTTCCATTATCACAAACTCAAAATCAAGGTGTATAAGGTACATGAACTAAACTGCTAAAATGAGTCTTTTTTTTCAGCTTAGGTATTTTGTCATAACAGCAGAACAAAGTAGAGCAATTAAGACCAACACTATTTTGGACCTTGAATGTATCTAAAAATAGAGGGCTTGCTTAGGATAGCAAAGACTATGAGTGTAATTCTCATGACTGAAAACAGGAATATTAAAGCAAAACTAGCTTTTAAATTTATTTATATTTTTAAATTGTTTCCATTGAAGATTATTTTTAATTAATAAGTTATTTAGATTTTGCATGAATATGCATATTTTAAATCCTCCTAGTATCTAATAAATATTACTAACAAGAAAAACTCAATGTGGTTAAAATAGATCAATTTATTTAATGTATTTTTACAGACCAGCTGAGATATGGTTGTTCCTTGTTTTGCATTTATTTTAGAGGTCAGCTAGTGGATTAGCTGAAATTTGTTCTGCCAAGTTTGAGTGGCCTTTCTAGTTTCTAAACATATGTCAATTTGATAGAAATTATGTTGATTAAACTGTGCTCCTTATATCTTACTCTCACTTGTCCTTGTTAAACTCTATTTCTGAACCCTTGCCACAGGCCCCTCTTCAAATTATAGTTCCTTGGTTTATTGTGCAGTTCTGGGGGCTGTGAATTATTTTAGAGCTGTAACTAACCATTTGAATATACGTTTTTACTAACAGGACCTTAGAATGTTAGAGCATGATCATTTTTCAGCTCTTGCACTTTCTGTTTTCTCATTAGTTGTGAGGAGTCTCTATCTTTTGATAAAGCCAACATGACATCCACCTTTTTTTTTCCCACCATGATGAATCATAACTATCTGAAATAGTCTCTTCCTCTCTTCAGTTGTTTCTTTAAGGCTTGTGATTCAGAAACAAACAATAGTAAAAGGAGAGACTTTAGGAAGGAAGGGATTTATCAGCATTGCATGGAAATAACACCATTTCACATAGTGTTGAAGAAGTTACAGAACACACACAGTGTTAATATGACAGTCTGCTGAACAAAATGTTCCACAGAACCAGTTTAGAAGAACTTTAAGACAAGAACAAGAAGCTGTCCATGAGGACAATGAGATAAATTACTGAGAAAAATCTAGGAAATGACATACAAAAAGGTTTGAATATAATATTTAAACCTGGCATTATCACATTTTTTAAAATATTGAATAAAAAACTATAAAGCATACATTAATTGGAAGATTAACTTTACATTTTGAATAAACCAAATAACAGTTTTTCATTCTTTCACTTGAATCAAAGCTTTATTTCAATCATAGATGCTAAGTGTTTTGAAATTAACTAATACTTCCAACATTAGGGAAACAGAGTTTGAAGTACCAGAATTTCAAGGACATTCGTATTTACTTATCAAGTTCAAATCAGCATAAGCGACATAAGACCTTGTCTCAAAAATAAAACTCTTTTGAGATTTATTCTTACACACATTTTACATCCTTTTTGGTATTTTATGATTAAACATGAATGTTTGACAATTAAAGAATTGCACCTTAATAACATATTAAAACTGCTGGCAGTCCTCTGTTTACCTTCAATTATAATTTGCATAATTCTTTATTAAACAAATATTTATTGAATCACTACATTTTGCTAGATAGCAGGAATTCATTATTAAGCATAATGTAATTCTCTTAACTGTGTGTTGACATAGGGAATTTAAATATATCTTTTAAACAAACACTTTTTGACTATAACAAAAGTTTCTTTTAAAATATTCTATTTTTAAGTGAGTTTTGATAGAGAAATTCCCTTTTCTTTTTAAGAGAATGTAGAATATACTTGTATTTTGCATGCATGAAAATAAAAAGTATATTAGGAAGAAAAACACTTTCTTCAAAAAGAAATTGGAAATAAAGATAAATGGTGTGAGTTTACATTGAAGATGACCTTGAGTCTAAAGTTACTGCCTAAATATTGGATTTTATTAAAAAATGAAGACATAATGCCAGTCTTCTGGATGAAAAAATATTTGCAATGATTCATTATTCTATAATTGAGGTCATTGGACTTGAAAATGTATTATGTCAAGATAAATTCAGTTCTGCAATGTTTAATGTCCTTTCATTGTGTAGAAGTTTAAATAACAATTTTCGAATTGAATAAAAATTCTTTTACTTATATCTTAGCATTAATCACCTAAAAATGAATGGTAGAAACTTTGGATGAGCCAAGATAGAATAAATAATACAGTAATTTTTCTAAATTTAACAAATATAAATGGACTGGACAATGTAAATGTTCTTTAAAATTGATAACTGTTCTTATCAGGCTACGAAGCTTTTAACTCCAACATAGTTAATAAAGCTAAACCTATGTTAGCATTAAAACCTTTCTTTTATTTAGACATAAAATGATAGAGGCAACAACTGGGTGAGCAGAATAACCATAGAGATATTGAAAAATGGAGGAAGTCTGATAGTGATGGGCAGGAAAAGAGAAGAGGAAATTTCTGAGCTGATATCTGCTACCAGTAGATGTAGAAAAACATGGCGAGAAGGTCAGCCAATTTACTATTCACTGTTCATTGGCTTTTTCAGACCTTAATATCAATTTTTGACAAAAAAATTTTTATTATATTAGAGCAATTTAGGTAAACATTACATAAACTTATACACATACACACACATAAACACACTACACACCACACAAACCCAAATCAAAGATTACACACACACACACACACACACACACATATATATATATATATATATATATATATATATATATATATATATACAGAGAGAGAGAGAAGTTTGGCAAATGTATGTCAATAAAAAAACAAATATTTTTTTAAAAATAGAGCAGTTATAAACAGATTTTATACCAAAAATTACAAGTACAGCTTTCATTGTTGCAAAATTGTCTGCTATGGGAAGGCAGAGAGAAAGTGAGAAAATGTTGGTTACCTTTCCTTTCAATCAGAATTTAGTTATGATAAAATTGCAGATTAGAGGCCATTTCTTGTATTAAAAGGAAGTTTGTTAAGGTCTTAAAACATTGTTCAAACTTTAGCTTAAATATTTATCTTATGCAGAAAAATAATCCTGATCATAGTTAAGTCTATTCAAATAGTCTGATTGTAATGGCAAAAATACAAATGCTGTGGATCCCCCAAGTGGTGCAGTGGCAGAAACGCTGCAGGTCCCCCAGTAGTAGCAGTGGTCAGTGGGCATGAGACCACAGCAGGCCACAAAGGCAGCAGGTCCCAGGAAGAGCTGCAGCCATGGCAGGTGTTAGACCTAGATGGATAGGTCTCACGCCATGCAGAGTGAGGTTGGATATTTATTTAGTGGCTTATGGAAGGGAAGAAGGGAGAAGAGCACACACAGAGAGAGAGAGAGAGAGAGAGAGAGAGAGAGAGAGAGAGAGAGAGAAGAGAGAGGAGCAGGTTGGAAGAGAGACAGAGAGACAAAAAGGGAAGAAACTCAGGCTGAAATCTGAAGAGCAGCTTGCTTCCATGGACAGGGAGAAAGTGGGTATGGCTTGTCTATTAAAGGGACATACAAACCAATACACATATTATCTTCATTTATTAGTATTTTCTACGTAACAAGGACACCTGGCGACTTTAATATGAAGGTACCTCACTCCCACTCAAAGACATGTTTATGCAATTGAACTTGTTTACAACCAGGGCACTTGAATTTAAAAGCCTTCCAGGTGGTGCCAGATGGTTGTGGCATACACCTTTAATCCCAGCACTTGAGAAGCAGCAGCAGGCAGATCTCTGTATGTTGTAGCCTGGTCTACAAGAGCCAGATCCAGGACAGGCTCCAAAGCTACAAAGAAACCCTATCTCAAATAATAATAATAATAATAATAATAATTTCATGTGATAACAAAATTTTGACAAGAGAGAAAAAGACTCATTTAACACATTCTCTCTTATAAATAACATGCATTTTGAGATATTTAAAATCTTTACCTATGATATATTTTAGTTTCGCTTCTGAGCACATCCATGGGCTTACCTTAAAATTATTAGTTAGTGATCATTAAATCCATGAGACCAGATAGATAAGTTTAACATACTTCCTGACTGATCCAGATAGATTACTATAATTTAAAAGCAGTTGATGGTGATAATCATTTCTCATAACTCATTATGTAATTATTGTGTGTTTGCTTTCTTTTTATTTCTTAAGAAATTAAACACATCAAAATTGTTACATTTACACTCATATCTATATAACAATGCTTCACGTAGAACTATGCTGTTTTTGTGTAGCATCTCCTAGTGGCAAGTTGTCTCCTGCATTATTAGTATTATATGCTTCTGTTAAAGCAAGCATAATATTCTCTCTTGTAATGCTTCCTAAGAAAGCATTGCTAGAGACCCCCAATTAGTGTTCTACTTAGGTATTGGTTTAATGACGGCAATTATCACTGATAATATTGTGACTGCTTTTTAGAAGCTAAAGTAAACAGTCTGTCATTGAAAAAGGAAAGGCAGAGCATAATGGTTCATATTATTAAAATAGCCTTATAATCTTGTCAGTTGAACTGTAACACATTTGGGACTATTAAGAATGTGTTCACTTGGATTTGTTCCTATTTACTTAACGAGATTTAATTTATGTCATGTAAATGTTTCACCCTGATTCAGAATGAGGTCATCTTTGGACATTCACAAAGTTCCAACAGAAGGCTCATGATATCCATGCTCTAAACTAGAACATGAAATGCTCTGCTAAATATCAAACAAGCACACACACACACACACACACACACACACACACACATACACACACACCATTTACATAATGGAAGTACTGAGAAGCATGTGAGTAACTGTAGTCAGAAAAATAAAAATATAACAAAATGAGATTACCATATTTCTTATAATAGTATTTATTTATTCTAAACAAGATGTGCAATTTTTGTTTTTTTCACAATCATACTATCAGATTTTAGCGTATGTCTTCCTGTTAATAGCCATTCCTGGAAGGCAGGGATAAAATATCCTTCTGAATTTCATGTGCATTTGCATGTTGATTCTTGATATTTTTTCCTTTCTTTTGTTTTATCAAACACTTTTTGAACATTTGCACTTCTTCTTTTTGAAGAAATGTTTATTAGAATAAATTATATACTTGAGTTAATTTTTTATTCTTCAATTTTTAATGTGCTTATTTATTCTTGATATTAATCTTTTATCTTGTGTGATCTTTTATTGCTTATGTTTTCTTTTCTCTCCTGATTGATTTCTTTGGTCTAAAGTAGCAATTGAGCTTGATACCATGCTATTGGTATATTTTGGTTTTGTTTCTCTTTAGATTTTGTCTAAAGTTTTCCTTATCTCATCTAATTACCCAAACCATCTCCTTTTATCTTCTTCTTCAAAGTATTATGTCTCACACTTAAATTTCTAAATAATTTTGATTTAATGTTTTAAACATTTGCACATAGATTTGTCATTTTCCCAACACAAATGGTTACCAATGTCTGACTTTTTTCTTAGTACCCTAGGATATTTGAATAATAATATTGTTTTTTAATTGCTTAATTTAAAATATACTGTCCTCTTCATTTTTGTAATACAGAGGTCAGTCAATTGTGAAGAAGATACAAATGATACTCTGACATAGAGTAGCAGTTCCACAAAGAACATAGGAAAAGACATTTCCTACATGATGCCATATAATGAAGACATCCTAAATATTCATAGAAAGTTGACAAGAAGAAACAGTGCAATTTTATCACGTTTGAATTGAGGTGGCAGGAAATTCCTACTGTTGATAGTATCTGGTCATGTGGCTACATCTTGTCCCAGCTGTCAAATCTGCTGGTTGTTCTGCTACTTTGGTAGTTGTGCTTAAAGATGCTTGATTTTTTATAGTCAGTTTGCTGTCCCACACATCCATGATTCTTTCCCAAAGTATCCAACTCAGCAGGCTTAATTGTAATACTAGAATTTGCTACTTGATTGCCATTCCGTTGAGCAAGGCAGCCAGAGGACCAAAAAAGCTTCTAACAAATAAAACTCAGACCATCAATAAAGCTGCTTGAATAAATTTCTGAGACCTTGTGAGAAAATTCCAAGTAAATAAAACAAGAGTTCTTTGTTCCTTCTATTTTTCCAAACCGTGTGATTTTTTTTCCATTGTTTTTTCTTGCCTTTCCCAGGTGAAATAAGAGGAATAGACTATGCTTTGGATTGTTCATCATTTTATCCATTATTATTTTCAGAATGGTGTTTCCTAGAACAAGTCTTCCTGAGTGTATACAGTCTAAACTCATGTGACCTTGCCCTTGTGGCTGTATGCAGCTTGAACTCAAATGAACTTTGCCTCAGATAATACCATCAGAATATAAGTAGCTGATGCTCGGCATAAAGTTGGTTATAAAGTGAAACTGAAGTCTTCCTCATTTTTGGCTCCATTCTTTCAGGTTTACTCCTAAATCCGAGTGGTAACATCTGACGTCTGCCAGTGTGGAATTCTGATTGGTATACAACCGGATACATTTTACTTATTTACACTAAAATAAACATCAAAAGAAATATGCACAAAGAGATCTTGTTATTCACATAAATAATATTTTTTTAAATATTTAAAAGTCCCTTAACAGTTCCCAATGTCTGATCAATAATTAAGGGAGTGTTCAGTTCTCTTCATTTTCCTCATATTAATATGTAATATTGTGCATCATAAAAGAACAATGTTCTAATCTTTCCACAAACCATCAGTTATCATATAGTCAAACACATATACTGCTCTTCATTGGTTTTGTAGCTCTCATCAGCTATATTTGCATTTCAGAGCAATATCCTGAAAACTAGATTCTAAGCAGTCCTTTCTTAGTACTAAATTTATAGTCATCACTGTTCTCTCATATTTCTCTTCTAAACACAACTGTATTAAGACTCATGGCTGTTCGTTATAATCTCTTGTGGGTGAGCAAATCTCAATACTATTAATGATAGCCTACTTTGCTGTATTTATTGAAAATAAGTTCACTTTTTGCTATTTATGTATTGTAAGTCATCATATACATCGACTGAAAAGCAAAGTCCTGAAATTCATATTGAATTATCTCATTTTATTTCTTGATTCTTGGCCTTTATAGAATCCTTAAAATTGTCTGTAGTATCATTCTATTTACATGCTCCACTCATCCTCCTATTTACGCTGGATAAGCATCCTATTTATTTATTGTCTCACTGCAAAACTGTATGTCCTCCATAATGCATATTAGTTGTTATTTCTTTTCACTGAAGACGTATAACTTTTTTGGAATAGAAAAAACCTGAATACACACACAGTATATAAATGTATTTCATGTTCTCTTATAAGAATTATCCATACATTTATGATTCTCATTCAAAGTAAAATGCTCTAGCCAGTTCCTTATAATTAAACTACTATAGTTGATTTCTAAATTATCAACATTTCCCAAAACATGGCTTTGTGGGAGCCTAGTTGGTTTGGATGCTCACCTTTCTAGACCTGGATGGAGTGGGGAGGACCTTGGACTTCCCACAGGGCAGGGAACCCTGACTGCTCTTTGGACTGGAAAGGGATGGGGAGGGGGAGGGTGAGAGGGAGAGGGAAATGGGAGGAGGGGAAAAGGTGGAAAAATTTAATTAAAAATAAATAAATCTTTAAACTAAGAAAATTAACAAAAGATATCTAAGTATTTGAAGAAATTGGCAACTTAAGCTACCCATGTAGCTTTCACAGCTGTTAGGATAAGTAAAGAATACAGAAAGCAATCAAGAGTGCATATTGCTCTTGCAAAGGACTGTTGTTCAGTTCCCAGAACCTTTTTGGGCAGCTCACAAACACCAGAAACTCTAGCGCAAAAGGGAACTGAAACCTCTGCCTTCCAAGGGCACCTATGCTCGTGTGTGGGTGTGCGTGTGCACAAAATACAAAAACAAAAACAAAAAACATGTGGCAATTTCACTGGCATAGATAACTGCAAAGTTTTTTTTACATAATAACAATACAATAGCAAAGCAAAAGCCACAAACTCTCTTGCTAAGTCTCAACTTTTTTTTTTAATCTCTTATAATTCTTTAATATAGAATAATAGTTCAGGGGCTGTGTATTCAAACACATGACCCTCTGGTGGATTATTTCTCTTTCAAACCATAATATACTTCTCGTCATGCACAGAGGTTTAGAGGTAAAATAAATATAGACCAATTTCAAAACATCCAACCTTATTAAAAAGGCCTACCATCAGCAACCAACTTACTGCAGCTAAGATTTCAAACCCATGTTTGAACCATTCTACAACATATTAAAGCACTAATGACAGTAGTGTCCCCAGATTTCCAGACATAAATCTATGAAGGTTCCATTCTAACCACAGTACCATTATCTCCACTCACCTAACCCAATAATGAGTTAGCATTTAAGTCCATTGTAGAATCCACTCCCTTATAGCTCTCACTCTATATTTTCTACAATAACAACTAACTAGAAAATACAGGCTAAATTCCCAGGAGTGGTATTGCTGGGTCCAGGGGTAAGTTGATCCCGAATTTCCTGAGAAACCGAAACACTGACTTCCACAGTGGTTGCACAAGATTGCATTCCCACCAGCAATGGATGAGGGTACCCGTTCCTCCACAGCCTCTCCAGCAACCTAGGTTATCCTTGGTGTTTTTGACTTTAGCCATTCTCACAGGTGTAAGATGATATCTCAAAGTTGTTTTGATTTGCATTTCCCTGATTGCTAAGGAAGTTGAGCATGACTTTAAGTGTCTTTTGGCCATTTGAACTTCCTCTGCTGAGAATTCTCTGTTCAGTTCAGTGCCCCATTTTTTAATTGGGTTAATTAGCATTTTAAAGTCTAGTTTCTTGAGTTCTCTATATATTTTGGAGATGAGACCTTTGTCTGTTGTGGGGTTGGTGAAGATCTTCTCCCAGTCAGTAGGTTGCCTTTGTGTCTTAGTGACTATGTCCTTTGCTTTATAGAAGCTTCTCAGTTTAAGTAGGTCCCATTTATTCAATGTTGCCCTTAATGTCTGTGCTTCTGGGGTTATACATAGGAAGCGATCTCCTGTGCCCATCTCCTGTAGGGTACTTCCCACTTTCTCTTCTATCAGGTTCAGTGTGTTCGGGCTGATATTGAGGTCTTTAATCCATTTGGACTTAAGTTTTGTGCACGGTGATAGATAAGGGTCTATTTTTATTCTTCTACAGGATGACATCCAGTTGATCCAGTTGTGCCAGCACCATTTGTTGAAGATGCTTTCTTTCTTCCATTGTATACTTTTAGCTCCTTTATCAAAAATGAGGTGTTCATAGGTTTGTGGGATAAAATCCGGGTCTTCTATACGATTCCATTGGTCGACTTCTCTGTTTTTATGCCAGTACCACACTGTTTTCATTACTGTAGCTCTGTAATAGAGTTTGAAGTCAGGGATGGTAATGCCTCCAGAAGATCCTTTATTGTATAGGATTGTTTTGGCTATCCTGGGTTTTTTGTTTTTCCATATAAAGTTATTTATTGTCCTCTCCAGATCTGTGAAGAATTTTGATGGGATCTTGATGGGGATTGCATTGAATCTATAAATTGCCTTTGGTAGAACTGACATTTTTACTATGTTGATCCTCCCAATCCAAGAGCAAGGGAGGTCCATCCATTTTTTGGTATCCTCTTCGATTTCTTTCTTCAATGCCTTAAAGTTCTTGTCAAATAGATCTTTCACTTCCTTGGTTAGATTTACCCCAAGATATTTTATGCTGTTTTTAAGAGATGCTCTATCATATGACAAAAGCATTTGTTCAACTATGTTCATAGCAGTATTATTTGTAATAGCCAGAACCTGGAAACAACATAGATGCCCTTCAATGGAAGAATGGATGAAGAAAGTATGGAATATATACACGCTAGAGTACTACGCTGCGGTAAAAAACAATGACTTCTCGAATTTTGCATGCAAATGGATGGAAATAGAAAACACTATCCTGAGTGAGGTGTCCCAGACCCAAAAAGATGAACATGGGATGTACTCACTCATAATTGGTTTCTAGCCATAAATAAGGGCCACGGAGTCTACAATAGGTGAACCTAAAGAAGCTAAGTAAGAAGGTGAACCCAAGGAAAAACATATAGTTATCCTCTTGGCTAAGGGAAGTAGACCAAATTGCCAGGGAGAAAATTAGGATCTTGGGGGTGGGGTGGGATGGGGGTAAGGGGAGATGGGGAGAGAAAAGGTAGAAGGGAAGGAGGGGGGACTTGGGGAATCAGGAGAATTGGGATAAAGGAAAGGTGGATAGGGGAGCACGGAACCACAATTCTTAGTTAAGGGAGCCACTTTAGGGTGGGCAAGAGATTTGACCCTAGAGGGGCTCCCAAGTGCCCAAGATGAGGTTCCCAGTTAGTTCCTTGGGCAGCTGAGGATTGGGAACCTGAATTGACCCTATCCTAGAGCAATACTGACGAATATCTTGCATATCATCATAGAACCTTCATCTGGTCATGATAGAGATAGAGACAGAGACCCACACATGAGCACTGGACTGAACTCACAAGGTCCCAATGAGGAGCAGAAGGAGGGAGAACATGAGCAAGGAAGTCAGGACCACGAGGCGTGCACCCACCCACTGAGACAGTGGAGCTGATCTACTGGGAGCTCACCAAGGCCAGCTGGACTGTGACCGAAAAAGCATGGGATAAAACTGGACTCTCTGAACATGGCAAACAATGAGGGCTGATGAGACGCCAAGGACAATGGCACGGGGTTTTGATCCTACTTAATGAGCTGGCTTTGTGGAAGCCTAGCCAGTTTGGATGTTCACCTTCCTAGATATGGACGGAGGGGGGAGGACCTAGGACTTACCACAGGGCAGGGAACCCTGACTGCTCTGTGGACTGGAGAGGGAGGGGGAGAGGAGTGGGGGGAGGGGGAGAAGGGTGTGAGGAGGGGGAGGGAAATGGGAGGCTGGGAGGAGGTGGAAACTTGTTTTTGTTTATGTTTTTTTTCTTCTTTTCTTAATAAAAAAAAAAGCCAAAAGCAAAAATAAAAGAAATAAAGGTTAAAATAAAGCTACATAAAGATGAAAAAAAAAATACAGGCTAAACTTCCATTGCCACTATACCTCACTTATCTTTGCTTACTATTTCATATTTTAGGGTTTCAAATCTCCCGAGTTTGTATGAACTCAGTGTTTGCATTTCTTCTCTCCTGTTTCTGCATTCTCTTCACGCATTATCTCATGTAGTTCAGTAAACATTAACATCATTTATATTTGATGGTGCATGTAGGAGTCAAAAGACAGCTTTGTGGACTCTATTTTTTATGAATTTGTCTCACTGAATTAACATCCTCACATTTTCAGGGTCTTTGTACCTGTGATGCTACATAGCTGACTTTGTTTATTTATTTATTTTCTAAATTTATTTATTTATTAAAGATTTCTGTCTCCTCCCCGCCACCGCCTTCCATTTCCCTCCCCCTCCCCCGATCAAGTCCCCCTCCCTCATCAGCCCGAAGAGTCTTTTAAACATTAGTTAAAAGAATTTTTATTTTTTTGGAATCATATAATTTATGTGGGTGAGAAATTATAATTAAATGTACTAAGCATATTTGTGACACTAAAATATGTTAAATATCGTTGGAAACTACTTTACTAATAGAACCTTTGCTTGGCATAATCATAGTCATGGATTTGATCCTCAGCATATAAAAGAAAAAATGTATTATAGCTCACAATCTTAAAATTAGATAGGAAGCAAGAAGACATGGCAGAAATGTTAGAAATTTTAGAGCAATGCTTTGGTATTAAAATAGAATAGACTAATAAAGGTAGGTTATGTTAATCAGTTTTCACTTATAAATTGCTGAGGACTGATAACCTGTTTAATATAGCCACTCATCTCTCATGAGGTCATTATGATAACGCTATTCAGTCATAAATATTATGGAGAAAATGTCCTGGAGATGATTTTCATGGACAATAATTTGTGACTTTAATTGTATAGTACAAGATAGTGAGTATATTTTTACAAATAAAAGCATACAAATATTTTAAGATATTTATAAACATCATTAATGTTTTATTTGATAATATTATTTTTGAATATCTAGTATTCCCTGGAAATTGGCATCTTGAACAACAAACAGAGTCAGAAATATTAAGTTTCACTGTTCTTTTGTAACTCAATGGAAATTAAAGTCCTTCTGTGTTGTAACACAGGTGTGTTTTAAAGGCTTTCACATATCCAGCTTTTTGCTTTAACTGCGTTTTTCTTTACATGAGAAAACCTCTGAGACACAAGAGGTTAAATGAATAATTAGAAGCAAGGTGTGTTTGAATAAGCATAATCTGAGTACAGAATGATACCACAAGACATCCCGTTAACACTTATTTATTATGACCTTTATACTGCTTGTATAAGCATGAATTTGTTGTATGCTCATTTGTCTGCATTATTTACTGAATTCTTTAAAACTTTATTCAACATTGAAGTTTTTCTTAAATGGAACTTAACTCCAATTAATATGTAGTATACAAAATAGCTTATAGCTTTAGACTCTGGTCTAGTCTACATTTCTGAAGAATTTTTTGTTTGCTGTATAATTGCCTTTGAAACCACTTTAAATAAAATCAAATTTTTACTTTTCCAAACTTTAAAATCAGTTCACGTGGAAATGTGTAAATAACTAATCAGTATTTTTAAATATTGAAAAGGGAAAAACAAGTGAGTTAAATCTTTTTGAATATGAGTAACTTTTAATTGCTTAAAATGAGTAATATTTGTCCTATCTTCATACAGTACTTAAACTCTCAATTCTTTCTAAATATATATTTTCCCCACCTTCTGCATTGTCAGCCTCTTTTTAACCTATCATGCTAACCATTTACTTTCTAGCATTTTGCTCCTGCAACCCTTTCATTTGAACAAAACTACTCCTTTTAATGATGTATAGAGCCATCATTATAGAAACTGTCATGAATTATGTGTGAGCTCTGAACATATTAATATCTATATGTGACTGAAAGTTTAATATTTTGGGGTATATTTAGTTGTGAAAAGATTATTTGTTTCCCATATGACCCATTTTATAAAACATGATCACCATTTCCATCTTCTTCATTAAATGATGCATTTTAACATTTAGTTACTATTACTATTAAAAATAATTTTGTTTTATGTAGAAGTCCTGATAACTTTCCATAAATTAAATTAATTTTAATTTTAAATTTCTACTTCATTTTTGATTGGATCTATATTGCATATATGTTATTTTGGAAAAATAAGACTTCGGATAATGTTGAAATAATGAACCCAAATTTATATTTGATTAAAACAAAAGGAGTAATTTTCAAGTTCTCACTCTTTTATTTTTTGAGTTTATTATATACTTACATCAACCTGCCTTTTCTTTTCCTCCCTCAAATTCTCTCACACAACCCTTTTTGCTCACTTTCAAACTCACTGCTTTTCTTTCCAGTTATTTTTGCTCCTTTCATATAAATGTGTACTTACACAAATCTAGCAGTACACACACACACACACACACACACACACACACACACTGCTCGATTTATATTTTACATATATATATATAGTATATATATACATATATATATATAGTAATTACATGCATGTTCTAAGGAATGAAGAGCCTCTATATTTTACACATAGATTTTTACCTCCTATTTAAGTTTTCAAATGTAGCAAATTATAATTTTTATGAAATACTTTTTGTCTTATATTGAGAAGATACCAATGTCAGACTGTATTTGTGATAAATAAACAGACAGTAATTTGTGTTTCCATTATTTAGTGTGCTGATTTGTTTTTCTTTAAGCAAAGAAACCTTGTTACTAACCTTTTACTGGTCCAGATGGTTTCTCAATCTTTTTGAATAATTTGAGTTTTTGTGTTTGTTTTTTGTTTTTCCTGATCTTCATATCAACCATGCTCACATATGGCCTGAATGTACAGTATTGGAATAAAAAAAAATTAATACTTTGTATTTAAACAGAATATAATTTTGTTGAAAGCTAGAAAAATTTTAAATATATATTTTGAAAACTCTAAGTAGTTAATTAAAAATGAAACAAAACCAATGAGTAACTGGAAATATTTTATACTCACATAAATCTATCTTTCTATCTTTTCATAACCAACACATTATATATGTATATGGATCATGATTATCAGCAATTTTTAATATATAAAGGAGTCAATTATGAGTTTTAATATTCTTTCATAAGATAATAATTTTGAAAATGCCAAATTCATTTCTTTCTGCATTTAGGAAGAAATGCATTTGATTACTAGTTCAGTCATGGTTACCATTAATATGTAATGCTTTTAGATTTAGGAGTTAGGTTTCTTGTTCTCCAATGATAACCTCATCTAGAAGTTTCAGCTAGACTTTTACCCTGAGAAGGGAATTAGAAGAATTTCTATTTTTTTTAAGACTTATTTATTATGTATATAATAATGTTCTGTCTGCACCTGCACAGAGCAGAAAAGGGTGCCAGATCTCATTACAGATGGTTGTAAGCCACCATGTGGTTGCTGTGAATTGAACTCTGGTCCTCTGAAATTCAACCAATGCTCTTAATCACTGAGCTGTCTCTCCATGAATTCTTTTAATATCTTCAATCAGAAGTATCTAGGAACACTTAGGTGCAGTGTTTTGTAGACAGAGAATCACTGGGCAAAGTGGACTCAGGGCTCCTGTAAGGCAGGAAAAGAGGAATATTTGTGATGGCATGGGAGAGATTGTGAAACTGCCGGTAGAGGAAAAGTTGATGCAAGATATCAAGAGGCTGTAAAAGAACTAAACTCAGGTTAGCCATTCCCATATGTGTCCTAGGGCCCCATTGTTTTAGGAGAATACATTATGGTTAGTGTAGGAGTGAAAGAAGTGAAAGGGCATGAGACCAATAATCAATGACGTAAAGTAACTTTACTAATGTAAGTAAATAAACTTCCATCTTTTACTTTATTTGTTCTCAAGTCTACTTATTTTCTTACTACTCATTATTTGTTCATTTTAAATGTCTAGGTGTATTTTGAAATTCTGGTAAGATGTGTACTCTCAATTCTAAGACAATCTTGGGGTATTTAGAAGAGCTATTAAATTCCAAAAGGAAAATTCAGTACACAATTACTTTTACATACCTGGTGATAATATTTAAATTATTATAATGGCATAGAGAAAAATAGGGGGAAGATATGTTTGAATACATTATTGCATAGTATTCTTCTGTCACTTTGACTGAATAATGATAATTATTATATATTTCCCTTGGTTTAAGACAAATATTGTATTATTATTCATGTAAAAATATCCTTACATAAAAAACATATAAATGACATCATAAACTTATAACCTAACAGTCACATTGATGAAATATAAGGGAGGAACCCCATCTTTTCAACATGCAATATACAAAATACACATGACACAGGCAACGTTTCTCTCTTCACCATCTTTAATTAGAAATATCCAGTTTGAAAATCACAAACTATTTTTTTTATTTTATTCTTTCTTTTTTATATTTGGTGTGTAAACCTGAGTTAATGGCTACGATTTTACCTATGAAAATCCAAACTGTGTCTTCCTGGATTAAAGTGTATCTCAAGGAGAATTGCGGTTTACTGACAGAACCAGGAGAAATCAAGAGGAAGAAAGTTTGTTACAGTTGTTTGTGGAGTCGATCAGTGATAGTTACATGATTTGATAAAAACATTAGATTTAGTATTTTACCAATTACTCTATATAAGGACTTTAAAAGCTGATTTTACATTTTTAATATTCATTCACCTTCATACATTCTAAGCAAGATACATGGAGTTCAATTATTTAGGAACTGAAAATTCATTAAAGTGAAAGTTATGGGGAAAACTTGAGAACTCCAGGACACAGTATGTTTGTGTATGAGTGTGTGTATACATATGTATGTGTATGAATGTGTGTGTGTGCATATGTGTGTGAGTGCATGAATGTGCATTGCTGTGTGCTTGTCAGCTTGTTTCAGGCCTTAGCATGTGTGCTTTTCAGACATTTCTGCTCCACAGTGTTAGCTTTGTACCGATGAAAGCAAACTGGTGCATTGTTATTTGTTTTACTAAAGTATCGTGGATATAGGAACTTCAACAGAGATTCTTTTTAAGAAATATAAAAAGAAGTGTGTTATTTGATGTATTTCAAGGGTAATAAAGTAAACAAAACTATGAGTCATATAGGAAATGATCATTTATTACTGTGTTGCAAATAATACACTAAACTTTAACAAAATTAGAATATTAGCTTTTTATCTAATCCTAGCTGAGAGAATATCAAGAATAATGACATTTTTATCTGTTTTATTTCACTGTTTCCATTGTTCTTTATATTCTAGGCTTTCTGCACAATTATAATATGGTTTTAGATTAATTATTAATGTTCATATGATCAATTCCCAATACTGGGAACATTTCACTGCCCTTGTCATGATGGTATTCTAGAATGATTAAAATATAGCTGACAGTTAATACTCTGGTGAGATTCTCTTTGAAGACCATCAGTTACTCATAAGACTATTAAAAGACTGTTTTAATATTATAATTACTAATATTATAGATTGTTTCTGAAACTCATGGAAATCTTATTTCCTGCGTTAGAAAATTAATATGATTATGGATCAGTTCATGCTATAGAATCTTGTATCTAGGTCTTCACTGTGAAATTAGCTGAAAAATTTGAAAACATGTGGGAAATGTTTGTATGATGTTTTTAAATGCTTACACTTTAAATAACAGTAAATTTATATTGTAACACAGTGGAAGGATATAAATAATTATCGAGGATATTATTTACATATTAAATTTCCAAATAAATGCTTCCTACTGGTGTATGCTAGTGTAAAGTATTGCCCTTCACCTTGTTGGTTTGTAAAGATCGATAACTATTAATAGTAATAAATTTTAAGATAATTATGATTTTCACATATAGGAAATATTTCTTAATATCTTTCATCACAAGAAATGAGAAATGTATTCACATTTGTATAATAACATCTTTTGATAATTATCTGTAGGTGTACTATTTATAAATGAAAGCAGATATGGAGAACATATTCTTAGAATTTACTCAACATTAGATGACTAAATTGAGTCCTGAGAAAGATAGTGTTATTTGAATTTTTTGTAAAAATGTAAGTTAATATATGCAAGCATTATGAACCTATAACATTTATGTTTCTAATTTGGCACACCTAAGGCAAAAAATTTACTCAGTTTTCTGAGTAAACTTTGATACTTACTCATATGATCCTGTTAAATGTATTTGCACAGTCAAAGTCTCTGTTCTTCCTTATTCATTCACCTTCTAATTCTCCAAATCTTTGGTTTTTAATAAGTCAAATACGTTTTTATTTCTCTTCATATAAATGAAGTAAGATTTCATACCATAACTTCTTGAGAACAATTTAAAGAAGAATTTTTATAATGATACCTAATTGTTATCTTTTTTTGTTTTCTACTGAAAGTGGTTTATTAAATTTTTATTATTATTATTGCTACAATTATTGTTATTATTTAGGGAAAGATTAGGTTGTTAATATTCATGTTTATCAACCTGCTATAAGGCAACCCTAACTGTATAATTCAAGACTAATATCCGAGAGGAGACATAAACTCTGATTTTAGATTGAGATTCACTCTTTATCTTCTTTTTTAAATATTTATTTATTTATTTATTTATTTATTATGCATACAATATTCTGTCTCTGTGTATGTCTGCTGGCCAGAAGAGGGCACCAGACCTCATTGCAGATGGTTGTGAGCCACCATGTGGTTGCCGGGAATTGAACTCAGGACCTTTGGAAGAGCAGGCAATGCTCTTAACCACTGAGCCATCTCTCCAGCCCCACTCTTTATCTTCTTTATTCATAAATATAAAAATAAAATAGAGACTTATCTGGATGCACCCTTGAGCAATATTTTCTCCTATGATCTTCACACCTAGATAACTGGCCACATTTAAAGAAACTTATGCCTTCTGATAGAAAGTGATAGTTCAATTTTTCTTTTGCCATATACATAACCAGAAAAGAATAAAGGTATCTGTCTAAGGTGATAATTTCACCATTTAAGTATTCTGAAAATTCAGAGAATAGATAACTTTTTTTCTAGCTAAAAGACATTGCAGCAAACATGTAGAATAACGATATTTATTAAGATACTTATGAATAAATGCTTTAATTTCCCATGTCCTAAAGCATTGTGTTCTTTATTACACAGTCTCGAGGTAGCAATATTTACTCATTACTAGATATTAGTGTAAAGGGAGCAAACACTCTATCATTTAATTCTCTTCCACCGGCAGACCTTAATGTAGCTGAGAACACATGTTGACCCTAATATTTTGTATTTCTGTATTGTTAATCTTATTATTTTATTTCTAAGCAATCACATTAATTTCTCTTTCATACTGACAGAATGATTCAAAAATGCTCAAAATCCCATAGAAAAAATTAATTTGTCTTTGCTAAATTATAGAAGTATGTTTACATGGGGGCAGTTTCTATTCCCTGAGGTACTTTAGCCTTTGGAAAGCTATTTGCTATAGAATGAATTAGTGGATCTATTTGTTATACTGATTGAGGAAATGATGCTTTTCAAAAATAATATCAAAATAAAATATAATAGTGTATTAGAGAAAGACACAATAAAGTATATTAAAGGCAACGTTTAACAGATGTGTTTATTATGGGCCATAAATTATTATTTAAAACTTTAACAAAATATTTACTCATTACTTTTGGAGTCTGTGCTATTTCAAAATCATGCTATTTTCTTCTCAGTTCTGCCTCTTGAAAAATTAATGGATGATACTAAGTGGACATGGGAAAAATTTATCCTCATTTTGTTATTAAACATTTAAGTAATGCAATTATTTACAGTGACAAAAGTTGCAGAAGAAAGCTGTTTAGAACTTCAGATTTATCTAGTTTCTCCATATTTTTTTCACCATTCATATTTATTGAAAAATTCTAATTTCCACTGAAGAACCTTGTCTTCCTCCTGATCTATGTCAGGCTCTATTGCTACTTTTATTTGTTTATTTTGGAGTTGTCTTTGTGGTCATTATTAATTTCACAGGAGAACAGAAGTGAGAATCATATAAAATCTGAGCCCAAGTCAATACCCTTAATATCTCAGTCTATTACACCATTCAGCATTAACAACGAACTGTTCTACAAAGATGTTTTAGGAACTAGATAACTGACAGTTATCAGAATAAACCAGTTTCTTCAGGTTTTATCCACTGTTGTTTTTGTAGTGCTCAGGGCATGACTAACAACTCAGAGAATGGGTAATGTGGCTGGATGTAATGGAGAAACTAGAAACCTACCTGGTGTGTGCAAATGAGAATCTTGCAAGACAAGCTGGCAGTATACAGGGTGGCATAAATACTGTGGGGACTTACTAGAGAATGCAAAAAGAAAGACTATATCTTGTCTCCAAGGATTCTTGGAAAATTCCGTCTGTTCATTCTGGAAGCACTTCCCTGTATCAGCAGTTCTTCAGGATGAAAAAAAACTCAGTCTGAACAGAAGGCAATGGATGCCTTCTATGACCAAAGTGAGAGGCATTTCCTGGAGAGCAAACAACCATCATGCTTTGCTACTGTTGTGGTAAATGGAAAGGAAGTGGGTATCAAAAACAGTAGGAGAGCCTGGAGTTTGTAGAGTAGGGCTTTGTATTATACGTGCGAAACCTTGAACTCCATCCCAGAATTGAATAAAACAGGGTATGTTGGTGGCGGTGTAGGTCTTTGAATCTACCCCTTGGGAGAACAAAACAAGAGAATCAGGAATTCTTGGCTATATTAGATATCAACCTGGTCTACTTGAGATCCTATCTCAACAAACTGGGTGTGCATTTGTGTGTGTGTGTAGGGGGGAGTGTAGTAATATGAGCAGCGGGGCTGTGTCCCCAGCACCCCGGCTGCCTCACTAGCTTCTGCCCCAAAATAACAACACACAAATTGTATTCATTTAAACACTGCTTGGCCCTTTAGCTCTAGCCCTTACTGGCTAATTCTGATATCCCGATCAACCCATCTCTAATAATCTGTGAGCACCGGTTTTACCGGGAAAGATTCTAGCCTACATCCATCCTGGGTCAGAGCTTCATCACGTGTGCCTCAGAGCACAGAGCTTTCGCGTCCACCCAGGAGAGGGGAGCATGGAGCTCACTTCATGTCTCTGAGCTCACTTCCTCTTCCTCCCAGCATTCTGTTCTGTTTACTCCTCCCACCTATGTTTTAACCTATGAGGGCCAAGCAGTTTCTTTATTGCTTAACCAATGAAATCAACAGATTGACATATGACATTCCCACATCAAGAGAGAAAGAGATTGAGAGATTGAGAGAGATCACAGTGGAGATACCAAGATGAGAACACTCTTCTCTAAGAGTTTTAGCACTCAAAAATGTAACAGGTAATGACCTACAGGATGTCTCAGAGGGTACATTTTTAAATCCTGCAATACTGACCTGAGTTTGACCTCCAAGATCTAAAACATGAGTTAAAGACTTCCGAATGTAGCATTCTCTCTCTCTCTCTCCCTCACACACACATGCATGCATGCAGGCACATACAACAGAGGAGTAATAAAAATAAAATTTTTCTATTGATAAGGTGTAAGAAAGAGAAATACGTATAGGAAAATATTTTTAAATGAGAAAGAATGGACTGCTAAAATCAGTAATAGACAATTTAAAGCAGGAAAGAAAATGAGGGAGAGGTTAGAGCATGAAACAGGCAGAAGGCAAAACGAGCCTCTCCAGAGCATCTGTGCAAACTAGCGTCAAGTCCCCAACCTGATTTGGCCAATCCACTTCAGAGAAGGGTCTTGATTTACCATAAAGAGCCATTACAGGCTGCATTCATTGTAAACGTGAAGAATTTGCCAATCACATTGGAGTCACAACCAGATTCCTAACTAGATAATATCCTGAGGCATTACTAAATAATTATCACTCTGGGTAGTTCATATCCTCTCAGAGTCATCTTTTTTCAAATTCAGTGATTATGCTACATGCTTAACTTCTTATCAAATGTAATTACATTAAGTTTATTTTATAGTTTGTTAAGCCAGCGCCATAATAACTTTTCATCCCTAGATTAATTTCTTTTACGCACAACAACAAGGCTTGCTCCAAGCAGCACAGCTTTTGAGACTGTTATTATGCATGCACAGATGCATCCTGCCTTTGCCAGTGTCTGTGATTATCCATTAAAGAATTCTGCATATACTCATTATCCACATGAGAGTGTTCTGCGGCTTTGCGCTGCTCAGAAGTGAGGCCTCCTGTAAATTACAATTTATATGTAAAAAGAGTTTATTTTAGGAATGATCATTTTTCAACATTAAGGGATCCATATCTCGGTGTAGCGCATGCATAACTTCCACAGTGTTAATGAGATCTCTGTGTGTACATCAATAGACAACCTTCGGTCACAGACAAAGTATCCAGCAGTGCGAAAGGCATATTCACTCTCTGATCTAGCAGTTATCAAAATCAGCATGAACTCTCCTTTCTCAGGTAAGAACGGCGAGATTGGAAATCCTATTCTGGCCCCTTAGGGAATGTAATAAGGAAGTCAACCAGGAGAGATCATAAAATATTTATGAAAAGCTCACATCTATATTGTGCCCTACTCTGTTCTACGATGCAAACAATGTAGACAACAGACCTCATTCATTTTACATGGCGTATAATATGAAGGAAGGGGGGGATATATACCCCTGCAATTGTACTTAAACTAACCAACAGAACAGGGCAGAAGGGTATTTAAAATCCCACTTATTATCAATTTTCTCCAAATATTACTCATTTAACTTCACATATATTTAAGCCTCTGAAACAATTAACAAGAAATAAAACAAAACAAATACATTATTTATGTTGAAAAACTAGTTTGAGAAAGATATCTAAAGGTTACGGGAAGCTATTTCATATGCAAAGTCCTTTAAGAGATAGAAAGAAAACTTGAATGATAAATCTTTTGTGGAGGACCTTTTCTGTTGTGAAACTATTATGTATTTATATTGAAGGAAAATGAGAGGTGTGAAACTGACCACTTAAGAATGTTTGTCAGGCTCAAAAATGAGATGTGAGGTGGATTACGAAGCTTTCTTTGAGAGACTTTTACACCCACTTAGATTTATTTTACATGATCACAGGGACAAACTGATGTGTTTTAGGCTTGATTTGAGAAGTGTCATCAGGACTCAGGAATGTGTGACTGAAATTTAATTAATAAGGTTTTTGTATATTGTGATTATTGTCTAGATGACTCTCAGTGAAAAAATCTAATAAAATCTAATTCATTATATATACCTAATAAAAATTACAAAAATTTGTTTCATGAAATAATTAGCAAATACCAATTATGGAGGATCCTATTCAGGCAAAAAGGTGCAGAATGATATTTTTCAAAATATGTTCAATGATCAAAACTCATTACAGAAAATTCTCAAAGAATTAATAACCAGAAATTGTCTCGCTACCTGTAATGCAAGCATTCAATAGGCAGAGGTAAGCTGATAATTTGAGATCAAAGTCAGCCTGCTATAAATAGTAAGTTTCAGGATAGTGTTGGTTACCTAGAGAAATGCAGTCTCAAAAAAACAAAATAGAATGAAAGAAAAATATTCTTTACAATGTCAAATTCTTCTTAAAAATAGCAATGTATACCATATTTGAATAACATATCTAATAATTCTTTAATTTCACATCTAAAATCTTTGATAAGGAGACAACTGGATAGATAAACATGAATTTTAAAATGTCTAGATAAAATATGGGAGATAGTTGATTCATCTTTCTTTCTTTTTTTATTTATTTATTTATTTATTAAATATTTCTGTCTCTTCCCAGCCACCGCCTCCCATTTCCCTCCCCCTCCCCTAATTAAGTCCCCCCCCCCAGCCCGAAAAGCAATCAGGGTTCCCTGTCCTATGGGAAGTCCAAGGAACCCCCCACCTCCATCCAGGTCTAGTAAGTTGAGCATCCAAACTGCCTAGGCTCCCACAAAGCCAGTACGTGCAATAGGATCAGAAACCCAGTGCCATTGTTCTTGAGTTCTCAGTAGTCCTCATTGTCCGTTATGTTCAGAGAGTCCGGTTTTATCCCAGGCTTTTCCAGACCCAGGCCAGCTGGTCTTGGTGAGTTCCCAGTAGAACATCCCCATTGTCTCAGTGTGTGGGTGCCATTGATTCATCTTTCTAAAACAAAATCTTTAGTAAACATCTGGCTAAAAATCATAGAATAATAAGAATTAATTAACTGTTAACAATTACAGAAAACAGCTGGGCAGTGGTGGTGTACACCTTTAATTCCAGCACTCAGGTGGTAGAGGCAGGCTCTGTGAGTTTGAGGCCCACCTGATCTACGAGAGCTAATTCCAGGACAGGCTTCATAGCTACAAAGAAACCCTGTCTTGATATATTACAGAAACTGTAACATAGCATAGCCCACAAGTAAAAGTCAAATTTTAATTAAAAAAAAACAATGAATATGAGACTCAGAGTAAATAAATTTGTTCAGAAATTGTCTGTTTTGATTCATAATCATTTTTCTTTTATTTTTAGATTACAGGTGAAAATGGCTTGTTTAAAGGAGAAACCACCTTCCACTAAATTAAGTAAACATTAGTATCTACTGAAAGGTTTCTAAAATTGTTATAAATGTCTTTGCGTCAAACATGTTTGTGTCAATGCAGAAGTGAAGAACAGGGCTCGCTTCTGATCCCCACATGAGTAGAAATGCAATGAGAGGTCTGAATTTGGTTCAAAAGCCACATAAAGGTGGTATGAGTCCTGGCTTTTCCAATAATATGATTGCATACCTTAATTATCTGCTGATTATACTAGTAATAAGCTTAAAAATTAAAAATAAAGCAATACATATAACATAGGTCTCAAAATACCTAGGTATCAAATCTGAAATAAATGAGAAATTAATGTCACTATACCGTTTCTAATATATTAAATTATATCTCTAGTACTTAAGAATCTAGTATTTCAAATTCTGGTTCATTAATTAATTCTTGCAACTAGCTAGGAATTAAGCTACATAAAATTTGTGTGCATGCTGTGATGCTGTCATAATTCATTTAAACTCCAAACATCATATTTATGCTTACCTGCAAAGAAATTATCTTTTCAAATTACTTCTCTTTTATTGAAAATAGATATTTCTTATACAATATATCCAGACTATAGTTCGACCTCCCTCCACTCCTCCTCGTTCCTCCCCACATCCTCTCCAGTAATGAGCCACAGCATTTCTCTCATTACAGAAAAATACAGGCTCTTAAGGGATAAAACCAAACATTACAAAATAAAATATTAAAAGCTAGAAAAAGACCCACTTCCCCAAGCCTGGGTAACATAACCAATAAAAGAAAAACAGCGAACTATAGGCTCGATGTCCTTTGTTTATGGTTCCCAAGGTCCAGTTGAAGAGCAGAAGGAGGGAAAAGATGAGCAAGGAAGTCAGGAATGCGAGGGGTTGGTCCACCCACGAAGACAGTGTGCCTGATCTAATGGGAGCTCAGCAAAGCCAGTTGGACTGGGACTGAGGGGGCATGTGATCAAACCGGACTCTCTGAATGTGGCTGACAATGGGGGCTGACTGAGAAGCCAATGATAATGGCACTGAGATTTCTCTCTACTCTATGTACTGGCTTTGTGGGATCCTAGTCTGTTTGGATGCACACCTTCCTAAGCCTGGATGGAATGGGGAGGCCTTGGACTTCCCACAGGGCAGGGTACCCTGCTCTCTCTTAGGACTGGAGGGGGAGAGAGAAATGGGAGGAGGGGAGGATGTGGAAATTTTGAATGGTATTATTTATAAAGCAATAAAAAGAAAAAATAAATAGCCTCAGGACCAAGCACAGGAATCAGGAACATATTTGTTCACACAGGAGTCCGATAAAAACTCCAAGCTGAAAGTTATATTCTATATGCTGAAGACCTGGCGCAGACCTGTTTAGGCCCTCTGCTTGCTGCCTAAATCTCTGTGTGTTCATAGGAGACATGCCCAGTTGACTCAAGGGTTATGTTCTCTTTGTGTACTCCTTTTCCTCTCCCTCTTACATTCACCCTCCCTCCTCTTTTACAGGGTTCTCTAAGTGCTGAGATGAGCGATTTGATGGATATATCACTATATCACATTTAGAGTTCTGTGTGACAAAGACTCTGTCTGGGAAGTGTCTCGCAGTGGGTCTTTGCATCTCTTCCTGTGTGCTACAAACTGAAGCTTCTCTAATGATAACAGAATAAAGCTTAAATCTAGAATTATAGCAGAATATTAAAAATCGTTTTATTTATATTTCTTTTAGACTAGTAGAATTTGTTTTTACTCTAGGACTCTGGGCTATCTATTCTAACGTACTTTTTCCCCATAGCCATGCCAGGAATTGTTTCCGTCTTAAAGAGTGGTTTTTAAGTCAAAACAAATGTTGGTTGACTACTACCACAATTTCTATGCTACAGCTGGCCTATCATCTCCTCAGAAAGACAGAGTGTATTTCAAATGTTTTGTGGCTGGGTTGGTATTTATGTTTCCCTCTTGGTACCCTACAGAGTATCTTCTTGTTAGAAAGGAACTAGAAAATAGGAGTTATTGCTTCATGTAGGCACCAGTTCATGTTCTCCATGTTCATTATGTTGTGTGGGTGTTATTCTTGGCAATGTAGCCCTGATGTCAGTTTGTGGAGAGGAACCCACTGTCTTAGAAACAGCTTTTGTTGTTTGGAGATTTCTACAGGAACCCCCTGATCAACAATTCAGTTTAATGACACCAAGCCCTAGTCCTGGAAGCCTCCGTTGGTGACAAGTGATGACTAGTTGGAATTTCGTATCTAGCATTATTAGGAGATTTCATTAAAATCACCGTTACATACTTTATGAAGTTTCTACTGGACTAGGTTTCCACATCACCTCTCAAATGCTTCTCAATTCCAACTCTCTCTCGAATATTTGCTCCCTCAACCTTCTTGCCCCCTACATTTCTCCGCCTGATACTCCTGTTTCCACCCTACCTAATCACAGTATGCCCATAAGATCTATTCTATTTCCCCCTCCCAGAGAGGTTGAAATGCTCCACCTCCAGTTGCTGCATCTGTACATATGCTGTGGGACAATGGTCAGTACCCTGTCACTTGTATTTTAAATAAATGCTGATTGGCCAGTAGCCAGGAGGAAAGTGTAGGTGGGATGACAAGGCAGGAAGTAGAGACAGGGCAACAAGAAGTCTGGGAAGAGGAAAGTTTCAGTCTAAAGTTATCACCCAGACAGAGAGGAAGCCAGACACAGAACAATCAAGATGTGACTGCTCGCGGAAAAAGGTAACAAGCCACGTAGCTAACACAGACAAGTATTATGGGCTAATATAAATTATAAGAATTAATAAAAAAGCCTGAGATACTAACTATGCCAATCAGTTCATAATTAATGTAGACCTCTGTGTGCTTTCTTTGGCACTTAACGATTGCAGGAACCAGGCAGAACAGAAACTTCAGTCAACATAACTAACCTCTCTAGGTTTATGGATTATAGGTTGTTATCATTCGTCTTACATAAGTGAAGAAATATGACTGGTCATTTCTCTATATCTTTATATTTACTATTTTTAACCTCTATTTCTAGATAATACAGGCAAATTACCTAAGGACAAACATTCCATATCTCATTGTCACTTTTCTGAATAGTTAAGATAATTTAAACTATGCAATATTTCCTCTTTTTATCAAATTTCATATTTACAACTAATACAATTTATTCCTCCATTTTTTTTGTTATTACAAACTACCTTGTATTAACACCAATTAATCACAACCCTTAATGTTTGGCTGACAAAAAATACATCGCACTAAGAATTAAGGTTAAAGAAATTAGCCTTTGTGATACAAAACACATATACCTTTATCAAAGATCAGTATTGTGTAAGCTTTCCAACATAAGAAAGAAACTTCTTGGAGTGGTTAGAATAGGTTGAATATTTTCCAAGCATTACTGAAATCAAAATTTCTGGCAGAATAGAATGAATGAATAACTTTTATGATGGGTTTACAACCTGCTATTAGTATTTATTTCCTTTTATAGAAAAATGTTTCAAAGATCAATTTTACATACATTTTATATTTTATTCTTACACAAGATATTTTCTCCTAAAACAAGCTCATTTCTTTTCTTTTTTTATGTAATCATTTGGCAAAAATGTTTGTAAAAATTCTTTAGTATAGCTTCTGATGAAACAGGACAAGAATTAAAAGTTTACTAGGGGATGTTATTAATTTGAAATAAAGTATTATGGATGGGATACATAGATAATTTGGAGTGAGGAAATGAAACTATGGGTGGTAACACAGCAAAAATATAATTTAAAATGTAAATGTTCTGTTTAAAATAAACATAATAAAGATAGTGATTTCTCCATTCTATAGTTTTTTTAGGTAACTAATGATCAAAAATTTGTTAAACCAAGCTGCCAATTTTTGGAATTTTTTAATTTGTAATTTAAATAAAATGCTAATTTACACTCCTAAAAGTGTTATCATATTTTGCATCTAAACTCTTATCGATGATTTGTAAGTTTTTCCTTTCCTTTTTTTCTTTAATTTTCTACAGAGGGTTTCTTTGGGTGTGTCTTTGGGTGTCCCAACACTCTTTCTGTAGGATAGTGTTGAACTCCCAGTATACACCTGCCTATGCCTCCCAAGTGCTAGGATTATAGGCATGTGTTACTCTGCTGCAGCATCCTTTCATATTTTTTTTCTTTTTGAATCTAATATTTACTTGGAATACCTTAGATAATATCTCTTAAAACTTTTCTTTCTTTATCTCTCACTGGAAAAGGAATTGCTTTATTTTACATGTAGTTCTAAATAACTGTAATATTAATGTATATATCTCTTAATGTAGTGATGTTTTATTTCAAGAATAATTAAGATTTATTAATATATTTACGCAATCTAGTAATGGTTTTAAATACTTGTATGCTGAGGTAGCATTAATGATTTCCATTGAGAATATCATGCAGTGCATAATTTGTTTTTTCAAATTCATCCTGCACTTTTTTTCCTCCAACTCATCTCATAACCCTTCCCCACTTTTCCTTCAAAAATTCATGAACTGCCATCTGCCTCCTGAATACTGGGATTAAAGGTACATGTCATCACTGCCCAGCCCTAATATCTTTTAAATCATAAAGTAACACACATTTGTGCATGTTTTGGTTTATTAAATTAAACACTATATAAATTATTTGTCTTCACTTGTAATATTTTAAATAAGCATCTTAGCTATGAAGGAATCTTTAGGATGCTTCATTTGAAAGACTTCAAGATAAAGATTAATGTTCATACAAAAGCCTACCATAAAACATCTCTATTTGTATCATCATTGGTCACTTAATGTGTGTGTGCTCTAATATGTGGCAAAAGTAATAGTTACATATTCACTTACACTATTGGGCTGTCAAAGGTGTCAAATATAAATATATGATATGAAGGTAAATATACAGAGTACTTATCAAAATTAGCCTCGTAAATTAATTTGGAAATCTTCACTCTATTTTCCACATACCTTATCTTTAAATATAGTTTTTTATACTATTCTTATAAAAAGATTAGTTTTCATGTTATAAAATTCTTTAAGAAAAAAATTCAGTATAATTATTTCAACACAGGGCTAAATGCACTATTAATACTTAATTTAACATACCTTACAAGTGATAAAATTTAATGTTTCTATATTTGACATTTATTTCATAGCACTTACCAAGCTGGCTAACATAATATAATAACAATTTTTTATGCTGAAAGAAATAATGGATCTTAGGTAGAAAGTTTCTAACAAGACCAAAATGTGTTTAAAATTTACTTTATTATTGTCAATCTAATAAAATTATACACTTTTATTAAACACTCACTTATATAACACACTCACTTTTAATGCACACAATTATAGGGCTTTAAAATTACGTAAAT
Organism: Microtus oregoni; assembly: GCF_018167655.1. NCBI lineage: Eukaryota > Metazoa > Chordata > Mammalia > Rodentia > Cricetidae > Microtus > Microtus oregoni. The sequence continues at coordinate 26,643,558 of NW_024543060.1, forward strand.
TATTTTATTATCTGTATAATTTCATTTCTCTTGAACTACAGAATGTGTTCAATTATACAACTTCCCATTGTCCAATTTAAACAGAATTCATTATTAGGATATTGAAATGTCATAGCTGTGTTAGTGTGAACTTATTTCTGAACTCTTTGATAACAGAAATGACATTTAGATATATTACAATTAATTATCTTATCAATCCTTAGTAATTCCTAAATTGTAATGAACTTGAAAATTTCTTAATCTTTCTTCAACACATTTAGCCATTCTTAATCTTCATTAATTATTCCTAGTCATTCTCTAAATTTGTGAAATTCTTAGCCACAGTGATAATTATAGAATTGATAATTGCCTATGTCATACTGGCATCTAGTGATTTCACATCATTACCTTTATTCTTCCAGTTTTGAAGATGTAAATTGATTTTTTACATATAAACACAGTAAGGCTATGTAAAACTTTTTGAGTAGTTATAAACTCCTACCCCCATATTCTCTCAGTTTAATGTTGACCTTTTTTCTTTTCATCTAAGCTGTGTTTTTTCATTTATCTTAGTTCATCTTTTCGGTCTAGAAATTCATTAAAATGGCAAATGATTCTGTTTTCAGAGACCACTATTAAAATATTCTTTTCAGTTTAGTAGTCTTTTGTATTTTATTAGTATTTCACATTTATATAATATAATATGAAATATTATGGATTTCTAATTGCATTTGTTTATGCTTTTAGTAATGAACATACCAGAATAAATGCAACACTTGAGTAAGTATTTATTATTCTAAAGACTGCACAAGTGGTATCATTTCAAGGGCAACTTACTGCTGCCAGCTTTAAAATAAAAATCGATTTTACAAATCATTCTTATTTGGCATATTTGACACAAGCCTAGGTCACAGTAGACTGAAATAAATTTGAATTCCCTAAAATTATATCACTCTCATTAGAATAAAAAATAATGTGAAGATTTAAACAAATCTGAACAAACAGCGCCAAGTCCTGTTTGTTTGTTTATTTAAGTAAGTTTAAAAATTATTGACCACAGGTTTTCTTTATCAGATGCCAGGCTGCTCTTAGTGACTCCACCTAATACCCCTTAAAGTCCACCCCAAAACCTGATACAACACATCATATTTTGGTCTGTATATTCTAGCAAACAGGTTCTGCAGAAGAATTCTTCTTTACTGCAGTCTACACAGATCTCAGATATTTCACGTAAGAAATCACCCACTGCCTGCTAACACAATTTAAAGCATAGCCAACAGTCTATGTTATTTACAGTGAATAACAAAGGTTTAAAAAAAGAGTTATCTATTACATGACAACAAGCTAAGAAGTTTATAAGGAGATTTCCTATTTGTTTTTTATAACCAAACACCACTACTTGTAGGAAGCAATCAAAGGATTACTCAAAGGAATAAAATCTGGCAAATGGGAGTGTTCCACTTTGTAGAATTTGGAAAAGTAAAATATGTACACCATTCAGTTAACAGCTATTGAGGTTTCAATGGGCAACTGCTTTGAGTTCAAACAAAATCTGAGTTGGTAAGGACACATTTATTAAAAGTTATAGCCATTGTGGTTATACTTGCACAAAAAGACAGACTATGGTCCAGCACATGTTTCTAAGAAAATGAAATAGTTTTTCACTATTATAATATGAAGCATTTTACAGGTGTACCACACAGTCCTACAGGGCAAGCAGTTATAAAAAGATCAAATTGAACTAAAATGGGTATATTAAACAAATAGAAGGGGCTGATGAAAAAGTCTCCCACAAATAGATAGCATAATGCTTTATTAACCTTGAATTTTAATAGTACTAAGGAGAAAGAAACAGTGGCTGTAGAGATGTTTGATAATAAAATTTTTCTGAATTAAATTAGCCAGTGTATTTCAAGGATGTGTTGACCTCAGAATTGAAACCAGAAGATATGCTATGTTGAGAAAGGCGTTTCCCTCTTGTTTCCTCAGGAGAAGAAAAGCTACACATCCATCAAAATTAATAAAGATTCAGTTTGAATAATAGAAACCTCTTGACAAGGAGAAATGAAAGCTCTTTCACAGAGGTAACAATCCTACAGGTGGTAAGTAGACCCCATAAGTGTTGAGGCAAGTCACTGTTTTAGTCTTTGTAGGTACATATCCATTTTCATAAAGTTGAAAAGCCATGGATATCTAGATTTTTAAACAAGACGAGATAGCTTTTCAGAAATAATCACCAAGCAAAGAGAAATTTAACTTATGACACCAATATCCTCTGCAGGGTAAGATATCAATACCTAAGCATACATATAATAGTAATCATCATTTGTTAAAATTCAAAACTGACTTTGGAACTAAATAGCGACTATCCTTCTTTAAATCCAAGAATGTTGTTAAAAGAAAAATTCAGAGTTTCTGTCTCATAACAGGAACCATCTGGTGTGGGACAGAAGGAAGAATAAATTTAGGGACTATTATTACCAAAACTTTGCTTTCACCACATACCTATATTTTTTCTCTATGGACCTTTCATTAATATATGTCTATATGAATAATGTTTATGCTTTCTAAAATGAACAATAAGTTTTCTTGCAATTTGTAGGGATAAGTCCCGCCCCTTGGGGGGCGTGTTCGCCTCGGACTAATGTTTGCCTATAAATTTGGTGAGCATGCTCCCAGCCGTTGCTTCTGCTTTCCTGGTCTCCATGGGAATGGTGGTTCTGTAAGTCTATTTCTAATATATATATATATATATATATATATATATATATATATATATACACACACACACACAATCTGTCTGCATTTGATTATGCCGTTATATTTTGGCGTCCAACTTCGGGTTATTTTGCCCCCGACTCAAGCGGATAGCCCACTAGCTAACACAGCACCCTCCAGGGTGTTGTTTTTTAGTTCATGTCTCGGGCCCCAGTGCCGAGTCTGAGACACACTTGACCCATTCTGTCCTGCCTGCTTGCCAGAGCAATTACCCCCTCCCTGCCTGCCTTGGCTAAGTTTGGAGCAGAACCCCACTGCCTGAATTAGCAGAAACTGAAGTACCTGCGGTTTTGCAACAAAAGCTTCCACAGCGGCAGATTTGGTCTGATACAAAGTGACTTGGCCAGGCGGTGCTGGCGCACGCCTTTTATACCAGCACTTGGGAGGCAGAGGCAGGCAGATCTCTGTGAGTTCGAGGCCAGCCTGGTCTACAAGAGCTAGTTCTAGGACAGGCTCCAAAAACACAGAGACCACCACTGGCAGGAACCGATCATTGCAGGTAAAAAAAAAAATTCTTTTATAAATAAAATGTCTGAACACATTACTGTTCAAGAATTTAACAGTTTTTTTAATTGTACCATGTGGGAGATTTTACAAAAGGTGTCTATCACCCCACATCTATGGATCCTTCTGGGATTCATAGTTTTCATTGGCACTAAATGGTTTGATAATAGAAATATGATAAAGTCTTTATGAGACGAATCCAGGATTCTTAAGGCAGAGATTGAACACTTAAAAACAATTAAGAATGACAACAATCTTCTCAAGAATCAGTTTGAAGTTCTCCAGGCTGATGTTAAGGAGAAATTCATTGCTATGGAAGAGGGAACAGCTGATCTGGATGATAAGCTTCAGTCCCTTTCTGTAGGAAATGAAACATTAACTGAGAGAATCAAAACTGCTGAATGTGACAATCGGATTTTGTCCAAAGCTTATGACAGATTGACAGAAAGATTGTCAATACAAGAAGGCACGGTTTATGCCATAAAAATTATGTCCAAAGATGAGATGTTATCTCTAACGGACAAACTTCATACTTTAGAATCCTCAATGAAGGCTTTGGAACATAATTCTGGACAGGAGATTTAGACATTGTAGAAGGCAATGGTGAATAGAATTGAAAAGATTGAGGAGTTTCTAAATTCTGATGAAGAAGAACAAAGGGTAGAAAGGCAAATTTTAACTACATCTGTGGGTAAGTCTCTCCGGGACAATTTCCACAAAGCTCTACCTACAGCTCTACCTGCCTTTCCCGTAATAACAACAGAGAAGGTGATTGGTTCCAAAAACCCTAGGGTCATCAAGGAGGATACATGGGAGCCTGTGCGTATGAATGATCTCAAGGAAATAAAACAGGCTGTCATGACTTTTGGGATGCAAGCCTCTTTTGTTAAAGAGATGCTAAGATCTTGGGCCACGACAAGCAGAGCAACCCCCTCAGACTGGCTCCAGCTGAGCTCTGCGGTACTTGAGAGTGGACCGCAATTGAAATGGAAATGCTTATTCAGGCAAGAGGCTAGACTCTTAGAACAGCAGGAAAAAGCGAAGGGAATTGACATTTCCCTAGATCAAATTCTAGGTGAAGGGCCCTTTTCCGATCCTCAGGAACAAGCTAATTTGGATGAAAACACACTCTCCATGTGTACTACAACAGCCTTAAGGGCTTGGGACAGGGTACAAGACCCAGGACAGAGAATGGAATCATTTGTCAGAGTTAAACAGGGCCAGAGAGAACCCTTTAGTGACTTTTTACAAAGATTAACTAAGGCTGTACAAATAGGGATATCTGACCCAGAAGACATATAATGATTGAGTCTTTGGCTTATGAAAATGCAAATGTGGAATGCAAAAGGATTTTGTGTCCTTTAAAGCTCAGATCAGCGCCTTTGGAAGAATGGGTCTTGCATACACTCAATGTTGATACATTTGATTATGGCACTGAAGCATGGGTAGAAGAAGCAATTTCCAATGGTAAAAGGAGACACCAGAATACCAAATGTTTTAATTGTGGCAAAATGGGTCATATGAAAAGGAATTGTAGACTACGGATTTTCAGAAATAATAATAATAATAATTCATCTTTCAGAAATAATAATAATAATAATAATAATAATAATAATAATAATAATAATGCATCTTCTAGAAATAACAGAAATAGGAAGACTCAGCCTTCAGGTTTATGTAGAAGATGTGGAAAGGGCAGACATTGGACTAATGAATGCAGGTCTACAAGAGATAGAAAAGGCAACCTGATACAGTTGGGAAACGTGAGAGAGGGCGCCTCACAGGCCCCCATGGCAAACATGGTTCAGTCATTTCCAGTTTCTGCAGAGAACATGCCTCATCAGGACAAATAGGAAGCCCCATGCCTACTGTTACAAGCAATAATGATCAGAAAGATAAGTTACGCGTGTTTTGGCAAACTTCTATAAATGAACAAAGACCTAAACTGAGAGTGTGTGTAAATGGCATTTTTATTACTGGCCTGCTGGACACAGGTGCTGATGTAAGTATCATTACCCCAGAATCTTGGCATCTGTATTGGCCTCTTCAGAATGTAAATGTTCAGCTCCTGGGAATTGGAACCCTATCTCAAGTAAGGCAGAGCACGAGATGGGTTGAATGTATAGGGCCAGAGGGACAAATAGGAAAATTAAGGCCATATGTAGCCAATATCGCAATGAATTTATGGGGTCGTATGTTAAATAGCCCCTCCCTGTGCCAATATTTTGTGAACCAACCATTGCAAATAATACACAATAAATTTCCCAAATCTATAGTATACTATTACACGGATGACATTTTGTTATCCGATTCAAACATGGAAACCTTGAACAGACTGTTTGAAGAAATAAAGATACTTTTACCTAAATGGGGATTGCAAATCACTCCTGAAAAGATTCAGAAGGGAGATTCTGTTAATTATTTAGTTTATATGAGAAGGGAGATTCTGTTAATTATTTAGGTTGTAAAATAGGTTTGCAAAAAATTAAGACACAAAAAGCACAAATTCGGAGAGATCGCCTACGGACTCTTAATGACTTTCAAAGACTGTTAGGAGACATTTCCAGTCCACGACCAGCTATTGGAATAACACCTGATCTAATAATTCACCTGATCTAATAATTCATTTGAACAAAACCTTGGATGGTGATAAAGATTTAAACAGTCCCAGATAATTAACAGCTGAAGCAGAAAAGGAACTGACAATGATTGAGGAAAAATTACAACAGGCACATGTGGACAGGGTGAATCCAGAGCTCGATTGTATTCTCGTCATACTACCATCAAAAATTTCTCCTACACGAATCTTAATGCAAAGAGATGATATTATTTTGGAATGGATCTTTTTACCACATAAACCAAGTAAGAAACTGAAAACTTATGTGGAGCAAGTCTCTGAGTTAATTATAAAAGGCAAGCTGAGACTTCGTCAATTAGCAGGCATAGACCCAGCAGAAATTATAGTGCCTTTCACTGCTGATGAACTAAAGAAATTATGGGAAGATAATGAACCATGGCAAAGAGCTTGTGCTAATTTTTTTGGGAGACATTAATAACAACTATCCAAAAAGCAAGAGGCTTAACTTCATAAAGAGAACTTCTTGGATTCTTCCTCGAATCGTCCGTGATGCTCCAATAACTGGAGCCCGTACATTCTATACTGATGCCAATAAATCAGGGAAGGCTTGTTACAAATCAGAAGACTTGGGTAAGGTGGAACAAAGTCCGTATAATTCTGTCCAGAAGGCGGAATTATATGCCATTCTTATGGTGCTAAGGGATTTTAAAGAACCTATTAATATAGTTACAGATTCACAATACGCAGAAAGAGTTATTTTACATATTGAAACTGCTGAATTTATACCTGATGATACAGAACTAACCTCCTTGTTTCTCCAGGTTCAAGATTTGATCAGGAACAGGCTTTGCCCTATGTACATAACACACATCCGATCCCATACGGGTCTGCCAGGTCCTCTAGCACAAGGTAATGCAGAAATTGATCAATTATTGATTGGTAGTGTGCTACAAGCCTCTGAATTTCATAAAAAAACATCATGTTAATAGCAAAGGTTTGAAGAAAGAGTTTTCAATTACATGACAACAAGCTAAGGAGATTGTAAAGAAATGCCCTACTTGCTCTTTCTATAACCAAACGCCACTGCCTGCAGGGGTTAATCCAAAGGGCACCCAAAGGAATGAAATCTGGCAGATGGATGTATTCCATTTTGCAGAATTTGGCAAATTAAAATATGTTCATCACACCATTGACACTTATTCAGGCTTTCAGTGGGCAACTGCTTTAAGTTCAGAAAAAGCTGATTCAGTAATCACTCATTTATTAGAAGACATGGCTATCATGGGTATACCTACACAAATAAAGATAGATAATGGTCCTGCTTATGTCCCTAGGAAAATGAAACGTTTTTTTGATTATTACAATATCAAGCATGTTACAGGTATACCATACAATCCTACAGGTCAAGCAGTCATAGAAAGATCAAATCGAACTATAAAGGATATGTTGAACAAACAGAAAGGGGTGGAAAACACCCCCAGAAATAGGTTACATAATGCTTTGTTAACCTTGAATTTTCTCAACGCTAATGAGAAGGGAACAACGGCTGCAGAAAGACATTGGATAATGGAAAAGTCTACTGAACTAAATCAACCAGTTTATTTCAAGGATGTGCTGACCTCACAATGGAAGCCAGGAGATGTGCTGCGTTGGGGAAGGGATTTTGCTCTTATCTCCACAGGTGAGGAAAAGTTGTGGATACCGTCAAAATTAATAAAGGTTTGGTTTGAAGAAGAGAAGCCATTTGGAAAAGATAAATAGCAATTCATTCACAAGGATGGTGAGCATACTGATGGTAAGAAATACAGATAGGTTGGGGGCAGGGTTCTTTTCTTATCTCCACAGGAAAATACTCATCTTCAAAGAAATTAAGGGACCCTGAATATTTAATTACTGATGGATGGACACATTTTTGTAAGTATTATTTTTTTATATATATGTCTTATTAAACATTTCTTTATAAATACATAGAGCTGTTTTTGAAGTTGGACTCTGGCTCAGTCCCTCTCCAATTCCAAGCCTGTTAATAAGAGAAAAACCCAGAGTTTCTGGAGTTTCTGTCTCATGTCAAGAGTCATGATATGGGAAAGAAAGAAATATAAGTTTAGAAAACATCTTTACTTTTCTTCATATCTATCATACTTTTCATTGAATATATCTATCATGCCTTTCATTGAATATATATATGTATGTCTATATGATTAATGTTTAAGTTTTTCACAGTGAACAATGAACTTTTTTTTCCTGAAGTGACATTTGAAGTTTCCAGGATGAAGATGGGGCCCCACAACAACAACTCTACCTGGTTGATATGACATCATGATACTGATAGCGCTACTACAAGACCTGTTTTGGATACCAGCTGCACAAGACGATCCCAACTTGGTTAGCTGAAATGGTGCAAATCTTGTACAACATTCTGGCCAGACCTCCACAAAATACTCAGAGACTATTTGCATTTTTAAAAGACATTGATCTTGAAATTTAACCATCATTTTACTTTCACAGGATCCCCCAGAAAGAACGTCGCCCCCATGACAGCTGGAAGTAATTCTAGAGGACGACGTCCCCTCTCCCAGTAACGTTTACCCCTGGGTTTGGGGACATCATTTAGGGGTTGGAAGGTTGGGGGAGGAATTTTATAAGCTCAGGGATCATTTTGAAAAGAAAAAAGAGGGAAAATGATGGGATAATAGATTTATAATTGTGAGTTACTGCTTTTAGACAAATATATTGGTATCCATTCTTGTATATTGATACAAAGTTAAATTATATTGACTATTGTATGCATGCATGTTTCTATCTCTGTTTAAAACATTTTTATGTATTGATATATATTGTATTGATAAATATATATTGTATATATTTACCATATTGCAGCGTACATTTCTACCTCTGATTAAGATCCTTATATAATGTTTGTGTATTGATATATATTTACCATATTGCAATGTATATTTGTACAGTGTTTATATTTGGAGGTCATTATCCTCATTTCTTACACAATTATTTATTGTCTTAGTCTTTAAGTTAGATAGATATTGAGAATTATATAGATAAATAGTCATCTAAGTTTGTCATTTATAATTAGACTAATCAGGTTCTCTAGATATATAAAGATTATACTCAGTATAGACAGACAATCTTCAACCTCTTCAAAGAGCTGTAGAAAATGGCCTTTAATCTTACTCAGAGTTTCATGATAGTGAGACACAATTGATTCTGGCAACACCGCTCTATTCCCGAGAGAATGTTGAGCACCAAAGACACTCCATCTGGAGCCTTTCTATTTGGCAGAACTGGCCTTTGGGCAAAGAAATGCCCATACCTCAACCACGGACAGAGATACAGAGCGTGCATCAATAGAAAAAACAGGACTGTCATATCCTGCCAAGACAGGGTAAGATAGTTTTGAAAAGTTCCTTGCCTTTAATAATGGTATGTCAGTTATGTTAGGCCTTAGCCAAAATTTGTTGACTCAACATTGCAAACGAGACTTTGGGTGATTGCCCAGGTAGTCAGTTGTCTCTGCCAATTGTTGCACATTTTGGATATATCTCGTTTGTTGAGTAGTGTTTATTCCCTTCTCAGATCTTTGACGGAGTTGAAGATTATATAATTGTAGTTACTCTCTACATTATTTGGACTCCTTGAGATAGAATATTTAGCAAAGCTTTTGTTCTCAATATTGTTTGTTATATTTATTATTTGTTGTTATTGTATATAGTTGTATTTGGTTTGGTTCTGTCTTATTTAGACAAAAAGGGGAGATGTAGGGATAAGTCCCGCCCCTTGGGGGGCATGTTCGCCATGGGCTAATGTTTGCCTACAAATTTGGCAAGCATGCTCCCAGCCGTCGCTTCTGCTTTCCTGGTCTCTGTAGGAACGGTGGATCTGTAAGTCTATTTCTACATTAAAGATATATATATATATATATATCTTTAATGTATATATATATATATATATATATATATATATATATATTTTACAATCTGTCTGCATTCGTTTTCGCCGTTACAGCAATTATCTGTGAAGTTTCCAGGAAAAAGTTGGAGTCCCACAACAATTCCACTTGGTTGATATGATGTCATTATGCTGATAACAACACATCAATATCAGTTTTGTGTTACAAATTGCTCAAGATGATAAGAACTTGGCTAACTTACATGGTGCACTCTTTTACAGAATTCTGGACAGAACTTCAGAATAACCCTACCAACTACTCAGAGACTCTTTGTAATTATACCAGATAGAACTCTTGAAACATAAAGGTGTGGGAAGTCCTTCTGTCTATATGTTGCTTTTACTGGTTAATTAAAAAAAAAACTGCTTTGCCTGTGATAGGGTAGAATAGAGCTAGGTGGATTAAACTGAACTGAATGCATTAAGAAGGCAAAGTCAGGAGATGCCTTACAGCTGCCACAGCGGAAAGTAGTGAGTTGCCAGCTGAAACATTACTAGTAGGCCACGATCCTTGAGGTAGAATACAAACTTTGTTTTAAAGAAAAAAAAAATCAACTACATCATTCCCACATACATTTAGAAAAAGAAATTATTTTATTTTAAAATTTTCATCATGTATAAAATTTTACATGTTATAAAACTGACAGCAACTAGTTAATCATCTTGAAGACATAAGGGAAATAACCCCAAATATTTGTGTCAGATGTTAAGTGTGGGTCTATGTGGTAGATTATCCACAAAACTGAACCTTTCTTCAGTCAAGAATAAATTTATGCCGGGCGGTGGTGGTGCAAGCCTTTAATCCCAGCACTCGGGAGGCAGAGGCAGGCCTCTGTGAGTTCGAGGCCAGCCTGGTCTACAAGAGCTAGTTCCAGGACAGGAACCAAAACCACAGAGAAACCCTGTCTCGAAAAATCAAAAAAAAAAAAAAGAATAAATTTTGTAGCGTTACATTTAATTGTGACAGTGTAAAGAAGCAATTGGATAAATACCTTGAACATATTAATCACTTGTGATACTACATGCTCCTATACTACTTTATGTCTTAATGATTCACATTGACTTCTGTGCTTTTTTAATATACTGTTAGAAAGCTTGCAGGGCCTTATGGTGAAATAACTGTGATGAATCACTCAGCTACACAGCTAAGAGGAACAGACAGTGATATAAATAACTTTTTGAAATACAGCATAACCTTGGGGCTTTTTTTTTCAGTAAATAAGATTTAAGTACATATTTTTACAATGTAACTGTATTTGATTTTTCACTGACAATCGCTTTTTTCCCACCATTGTTTGTTCCCTGTGTAAGTAGATGTAATTAGTCTCTCACATTACTGAGAATATTTTGTTTAAGATGCAGCTCTAAGCTAATATTGTGTTATTGTTGCAACATCTTGTTGATACTGTAATTATTTTTGATGAGAGAAAATAATGCTCAGGCACTATAGAGTTTATTAATAGCATTTAAGATCTAAAAGTGAAAAGCATACTTGATTATTTTCATATAGAACAAAAGTGAAATATTTTTGCTGTAGAAAAATTCAGTGTTTTATTTATCTTCTTGTATCACATATCATAACTCATGTTGATAAATAATTACAATGTAGCCAGGAGCATAACACACACAGGTTTCAGTTATAATTGAGAGAAAAGAAGGACTCTGAAATTGCACTAACTGAAAGGTCATATTATTTTCATGAACCTGTGACTTATAATGTTACCCTATGGAACACTGCAAATTGTTAACACTGAAAATAAAACCCAAACTTACAGTAGAGGAATACTCGATTTGTCTTGGTAAAATCTGTTCTAAAGATAACTACAATTTTCAAAGCAAGGTCAAGAAATTCATTTTTCAGGTTTTTCAAAATTGACTGATGTCTTGATTAAGCATTAACCAGAGATGTGAGAAGCAAATATCTGCTCCTTAGAAATTGCCTATCATTGTGAATATATGCAAACAGTACAAACAGGCTAAAACAACAATAATATTATTAATAATAATATTAATTAAATAGACATTAAAAAGTAAGGCTCAAAATTCAAGTTAATAAATGTTTTGGCATATTGGAATAAAAGCTTCACTTTTAGCAAAATGACACATTTTGACTAGAACAAAATATTAGTGAGTTTAAACATCAGTAAATATAAAATAAGACATTTATAAATATGTAAATTTTGAATTAAGCAAAGAGTAATAAAATTAAAGCATGAAATCTAAAATTACACACCACAATCCAAATAATATAGCCATAAAGGAAATAGGAGAAAGGAAATATTAACAAGAAAAAGTATAATTATTTCAAAACAGTTAAAAGAATAGTTCATCGTAAACAATGCCTTGGGGCCCCATGAGGGAGGTTGCAGGAAAAAAGGCAGAGAGTATTTTACTCCGATGCATTTAGTTCCCAGGTTTGTCTTTGCATATAGTTTCAAGCCTCCTGCAACAAAAATTTACATTATATTTGTAAGGCTTTTTGTTGTTGTTGGATGTCATGACATAGCTACAGAATTTAATCTAGTCTACCCTGAAAGTGGGTATGGCCTCCTGCCTTGCTTTTATTCTTTCCCAGATATAATCTATAATACATGTCAGGCAACAGTGTTTAAATTGGTCTGTCCTGCAAAAGTCGTGTTGAAGGGCTGCTCTGCTAATAGGTAGTGTGTGCTCACTAATATTTACATTTTTTTTTTCTGATCATGATTTTCTGAACTCAAATATGCTTCCTTGGATCATTGCTTTTTGGTTATATTCATGTACAAAAGTATACTGAAACCCAGTGCCATTGTTCTTGAGTTCTCAGTAGTCCTCATTGTCCGTTATGTTCAGAGAGTCCGGTTTTATCCCAGGCTTTTCCAGACCCAGGCCAGCTGGTCTTGGTGAGTTCCCAGTAGAACATCCCCATTGTCTCAGTGTGTGGGTGCACCCCTCATGGTCCTGAGTTCCTTGCTCGTGCTCTCTCTCCCTCTGCTCCTGATTTGGACCTTGAGAATTCAGTCCTGTGCTCCAATGTGGGTCTCTGTCTCTGTCTCCTTTCATCGCTTGCTGAAGGTTAATATGCAGGAGGATGCCTATATGTTTATCTTTGGGTTCTCCTTATTTAGCTTCTCTAGGATCACTAATTATAGGCTCAATGTCCTTGGGTTATGGTACTGGCTTTGTGGGAGCCTAGGCAGTTTGGATGCTCAACTTACTAGACCTGGATGGAGGTGGGGGGTTCCTTGGACTTCCCACAGGACAGGGAACCCTGATTGCTTTTCGGGCTGAGGGGGGGGGACTTAATTAGGGGAGGGGGAGAAAAATGGGAGGCGGTGGCTGGGAAGAGACAGAAATCTTTAATAAATAAATAAATTAAAAAAAAGTATACTGAAGTAATGTTGTCTATCTGATTAGACTATACTCTGTCTGATTCTTTAAGGTCCTATCATCCCATTTCTTGCAAAACAGATCTGCATAGATCAATGAAAGTTGATACATAATAAATAACTCTATTCTGAAAGACATGATTTAAAGTTAACACATTTAGACCATTTGCAGAAATATAAAAAGTGGGGAGAGGTAAAATTTTTATTAAGAAAAAATTATGCCTATTAACATTATATGAGAAGAAATTTTATATTGCATATTTATATGTTCATGTATATATAAACATAGCTTGTTAAGTATCTAGGCAGATGTAAGAATGATGTAGATGAAAAGATAGATACATAGACAGAAATAACTGCATTACTTTTACATTTTATAGTGTATGCAAGCAAAAAACAATAAAATATAAGAAACCATTATATTCATAACTATTTTATTCTGTGACCTATTTTTTGTGTTTTAGAATATATATTTTTCTCCACAAACTTACAAGAAATCAAGACAGCTGGATGACTTGGGAAAGAATCACCTTGAAATGTTTTCCCTCAGTATTCCCTGGGTCTCCAATGTCCATTATTCACTTTCACATATTTTATATTATGTTCTTTGTTAGCTATTTAAATGTAGCACTGACTCTGCTTCACATGTGATAAATAAAAATAGGATGATATACCCTTATTTTATTATTGCTTATTTCTTAATTTGGTTTCATAAGTTAGCTATTGGAAATTGTATTCCATTGATTTGCCAAAAAATATATATCAAATGTTAATAGTGAAACCAAAAAAAAAACCAATGAAACACTCATTACCTAACAATTTTTATATAAAAAAATAAAACAAACTACACATTCCATTTCCCATCTCTTTGGTCTTCTGAAATCAAAGTGGTTTCAGATTTCTTTGTAGGAAAACTTATAGGCGAACAATGATCCCTCAGCCTCCACTGCTTAATATGCTGGGATTCCTTGCATCAACTACCATACATACATATTAATCAGTAATTTTAGTAGTGTTTGGTATTGAGTCCTGGACTTCACACCTTCCAGAAAATTTCTCTATAACTGAGATTTATATCTATTTATAAAAATCCCTATTTATTACATTATGTTGTGATATATGAAGGAAGATAAGCATATGCTAGGATGATTAGTTTAGAATTCTGTAAATAGAAGGGTGTGTGTGTGTGTGTGTGTGTGTGTGTGTGTGTGTGTACCAAATAAAGAAACTGTTCAGGACTAAGCTGTGAAATCTTTTTTATGTTTTGAACATAGAAAACAGGTCACTGAGATTGCTGGAGAAACAGAATAAGGTTGGCAATAGCCATTTATATGGTCAAGCAAGCCTAGACAATCTAGAAATAATTCTCTGCAGAAATAGTTTTAGGCAATTCTAATGTACCAATATAAAACAATAGATGCTTAAAGGAATGCATTGACATATTTGCATGAAGAAGAGCAAAGACAAGGAAAGATTTAGTATTCAGCTTATATCATAGTGATACTGAATTCTGAAATTCAAGATGACAGCATATTAGTGCAGAGTTTGCAGTATATTTTCCTAGCAAATAAAGCTGCTTTGATTTCCTGTTTCATTGACACAGATGTCTCATCAAAGAAAATGAGATAATAGTGTTTTTCTGTACAATTCTTCTGGGATAATTGGTATATTCATGCCAGTTAGGGTCAACTCATTATTCTAAAGATAAAGATTAAATAGCAGAATTCAGAACACCAAATTAGAGAAAAGAATCACTGGTTCATAAAGACAGAGTTTCAGAACAAATGTCTTTAGGTGTTTTATAAACCTTCACATACCTGAAGTATAAGCACAGGCTACTAATAGGGTGGATTTAAAGGAAAATAATGATCTTAAAACAACTTTTATATCTTGCCATGACCCGTAGACAATGAGAATTTCTGCAACTCTACATGAAATTGCAAAAGTAGAACAAATGCTGAACAAATACTATATATAAAATGAATGATTATTCAAACGAGAACCAATTATTGCTTATCCATGCAGTAGCATCTTTATAACTACTATGTTCATGAGTGGCTCAGCTGGACAAGAAACTGGCTGCCAAACCTGGTGACTTGAATGTGATCCAAGGAAAAGTTGGAATAAAATAACCTCTGAAAATCATTCCCTATCCCCCAAAACATACTGTGTCACACCTTTGCCAATATGCGTACGCACCCATCCATACAGAAAATATAAGTAAACATTTGTACATTACTGAATTTTCTATGTGCATATATTGTTTTAAAAGCACAATGCAAGTTTATAAAATTTAAGGTTGATGGTGGATATACTTAATATAATGAAAGCATTTCTATTTTTTATTATCTCCACATGCAGAATAGTGAATTGGTGTGGGTATTATTTGAATGATTTTATTCAAAATAATTTTTCACACATTATACTTTAATCATGACCTTTTCTCCCTCAGCTCTTCAAATATCTTCCTCAAGAATCCAGGAGAAATTATTCAGTGTTAAGTTGGTCTTTGGTATATTCTGGAATCCTAAAAAAGTAGGTATTAATACCAGTGAAGGAATTAATTTGCCAGTGAGAACAAACAGAAAAAAATAACACTTCTTTATTCCATTTAATTTATATAGTCTTCCATCAGAAGGTGTAGCCCATATTTAAAATAAATTTTTCATCTCAGAAAATACTTAGAGAGTTGAGTTGCCAACATAAAATGATTCTATCAAGACAAATCCCTCACAAGTATATCTAACCACATATTATAACACAATCAAAATGACAAACAAAAATAAACCTTGCAATTTTCAAACAAAGCAGTATAAGACAAAATAAATCATTTGAAAATTTGTAGTGTTTATCTTCTACTGTACTTATATGTGGTTTGTATACCCAGTGTGAGTCTCTTGGAGAAACTAAGTTTTCCTTCATGAGTTTTGTCAAGAAAAATTGTTTTTTGTTTACTGATGCAAGTTATTGAACATTTCAATGTTACACCATTGGATTTCAATCTGTCTCATCTATGTAGCCCCTAAGCATGCTGTCATCAGCTATGTAACAATACTGTTTTGTGTTGAAGATACTTTTTCCTTCTTATCATCTTTTCCCTTCTGATTTTGACAATATTTCTGCCCCCCCCCCCTTCTATATAGTTGCCTAAACTCTTAGGGAAGGGATTGAATAAAGACATGCCATTTAGGACTGAGTGTTCCAACATCTCTAACTGGCAGTACGTTG
Organism: Microtus oregoni; assembly: GCF_018167655.1. Classification (NCBI taxonomy): domain Eukaryota; kingdom Metazoa; phylum Chordata; class Mammalia; order Rodentia; family Cricetidae; genus Microtus; species Microtus oregoni. The sequence goes on from NW_024543060.1 coordinate 26,659,956, forward strand.
TCCATTTGTGAGTCTCTCTGTGTAAGCTCCCATCTACTGTTAAAGACATCTTTCTCTAACCATGAATGAGTGACAAACTGAGCAAGAAAGTTATTTAGAGTCATTTTAACATTATGTTCTTTAATAGAACAGTAGTATATTTTTCTATATTTAATTATTATGGGGATGGGAGTATATGTGTGGCATAGCATGCAAGTGGAGGTTTACAAGGCAACTTAGAGTAGTTAGTTCTCTTCCATTGAGCAAGGTTGGGTCCCAGGATTTCTAGGAAACACCTTAATGCCCTGAGTCATCTCCTTTATGCATGTTTTCCAGTATAGATTATCTCTTTAAAAAAATGTGTGGTTTTTCAAGGCAGGGCTTCTCTGTAGCTTTGGAGCCTGTCCTGGAACTAGCTCTTGTAGACCAGGATGGTTTTGAACTCATAGAGATCCGCCTGCCTCTGCCTCCTGAGTGCTGGGATTAAAGACACGTGCCACCACTGCCCGGTTTCCAATATAGATTTTTCAATCATTCTGGTAATTTTTTCTTATGAGAAATTAACTATTACCCATATTTTCGCAGAATGGTTATAATAGTACCCATTTTTTTCCGCTTTCCAAATTTTCTCTTAAGCTGGAACTTTTAAATACTTAGTTGAATGGCCTAAATTGTATTGTGTATGTGTTTATGTGTTTGTATTTATGTGCAATTCTTAGTATACATTGTTAATAATTATCACCAGTTTTGGTTGTTTTCTTAGCTAGAGTTCTCTTGCTGAGAAAAGATACCATGCCCAACACAGTTCTAATTTAAAAAAAAATCAAAACATTTAAATTGTGGCTAGATAATGGTTTTAGGTTAGTCCATAATCGTGGCGGGAATCTGCCAAGTATGTCTCTAGAGCAGTGGCTGAGAACTTTACATCCAAACCTGTAGGCAGCAGAAAGAGAGAGAGATAGGGAGAGAGAGAAACAGAGTGGAGGGCGGGAGGAAGAGAGAGAAAGAGAGAAAGAGGGAGACAGAGATACTAGACCTGGCATGGGCTTCTCAAACCTTAAAGCATATCCAAGTAACACCTACAACAGAACAGTAATTCCCCTAGCAAGGCCTCATGTTTTCCAATAAGGCCAAACCTCCTAATCCTTTCAACGAATTTCAAATAGTGCCGAACCCTGGCGACCAAGCATTCACATTTATGAGCCTATGGGGGCTACTGTCATTCAAAGAAACACATTTCATTTCTTGCCCCCCATAGTCTTGTAGCCATGCCATAATAAAAATGCATTTAGTCCTATTATAAAGCATCTATTCACATAACTGCACTTAAAATGCTAAAGTTCAAAATCTCATCATTCAATTTATATTCCATTTTAATAAAAGTATGCTTCTCAAATTTATGGGTGCATTCTTATCTATAGGAGACTCAAAATTATAGCAGCTGGAGTATAAACTATGTTTGGTTTTACTAAGAAACTTGGTTCTTAAAAATCTAACCCTAGTGTAATCAGATATATCTCTTATTATTGCCAGGTTCCATTTGAAGAAATGTACCCTTGCTGAGTACCAGCAAGCAATTCTCTGAAGAGAACACTAATGGGGCAAACAGAAAGCAGGCACTTATTTCTCAAGGGGGTGAAGTGTTACCGACTACTGACCATGAAGAAGTTAAGGAAGAAGACAAATGGTATTGCTTCTTTTCTGGCTGAGAATGTATCGTACCGAGAACAATTCCTTAGGAGAAGCCAGAGTTCTGCTTTGATAAATGCTGTCCAGGAAGGCCTCATTTTGATCACTAACTTATTTCAAGGGTAGACTTGGAAACACATTTAACAAGTGTTAATCTCCCCTTTAGGTAAAGATAGGCACTGGGAATTAAAGAATTTTCCAGACAGATACTCCACTATCATTTTCTAAACTTCAATTCTTACTCACAGCTCATGGATGAAAAGCCTAAAGCAGAAGTTACAGAACCTGTTCAAAGAGCAATGAAATGTTGGACCATGCAGAGGATGATAATTTATTATATTTAAGTTATAATCTAAAGTTTCCTCTCCTACTTTCTTTCCATGGAGTTCCCAAAACAACTATAACAAGTCACCTGCCATATTAGCAAATCCTTTTACTAGAACAATGGAATAGAAAAATTTTAAGATATTTAGCCTAGTCTGAACGAAGAAAGCATTTGCACTAATTTTTAATGAAATTTGTGTAAATAAAAACACGTTTCTTTAAATTCTTTGTCACTTTTTGTTTTAAGATTCATAAACTGAAAAATGGAAATTATGTATTTCTTTAGTACAGAGGCCATGAAAGCAACTATCACTTCAATTTGATAACTGAAAATTAATACAAAGTGATTATTCATTTTTTAAAATATATTAATTTCCCTTGTGTTATGTAACTTATCAATAAATTAGAATGTTTTATATATGAAAATATAATGGAGTACTACTCAGTAGTGAAAAACAATGATATCTTGAAACGTGCATGCAAATAGATGGAATTAGAAAAAAAAACATCCTGAGTGAGGTATCCCAGACCAAAAAAAGATGATTGCAGTATGTACTCCCTCATAAGTGGATATTAGACGTAAAACAGAGGATAATGAGCCTATAGCTTACAACCCCAGAGAAATTAGGGAACAAGGAGATCCCTAAAAGAAACATACATGGACACCCTGGGATGGGAAATAGACAAGATCTCCTGAGAAAATTGGAAGTATTGAGGGGGTGTATATGGGTTGGAGAATGTGAGAAGGAGAGGATAATCAGGCTACAATCCATAACCCCAAAGAATCTAGATAAAAGTAGAGGACACTAAGAAAGACACAAATGGAGGGGCCCAGGAAGGGGGAGACAGTTAAAATCTCCAGGGTAAATTGGGAGAAGTATAGATGGGAAGAGATGGGCATGTGAACATAAGGGATTGAGATGATTGAATTAATGGAAGGATGAAGAGGGGAGCAATTAAACCGATATCTTGATAGATGGAGAAATTATGGGGCTTGAGAGAAACCTGGCGCTAAGGAAATTCCCAGGAATCCACAAGGATAAATTCTGCTAAGACTCCTATCAAGAGTAGAGAGGATGCCTGAACTGGCCTACACCTGTAATCAGATTAGTTACTACCTCAACTATCATCAAAGAACCTACATCCAGTAATTGATGGAAGCAGAGGCAGTGTTCCACAGTTAAGCTCTGAGCTGAGCTTCTGGAGTTAAGTTGAAGAGATGGAGCAGGTGTCATATGAGCAATGTGGGGGAAAGATCCTGATAGGGAAAATCACCAAGATAGCTTACCTGAGCTACTGGTTGCTTAAGGACTCTGGAATGACATCTGGGAAACAAGTAAGGGACTGACATAAGACCTCTAAATGTGAGTGACAGTTGTATGGCTTTATCTGTTTTGTGGGGCCCCCTGGAAGTGGGACCAGAATGTACCCCATATACATGGACTGACCTTTTTGAGTCATTTTCCTTTGATTGGATACCTTGCTCAGCCTTGATGCAAGAGCAAGGGTCCTGATCATGATTCAACGTGGTATTTGGTATTTCAGAATATGTTAATGCCCCAAATGAGAACTTGACCCCTCTAAGGAGTGAAGGGGGTGTGGGATGGGGCAAGTTGGAGGTGAGAAAGGCATGAGGCATGAATGAGGTTGGTATGAAAAATGAAAACAATTAAATAAAAAGATTAATGAACACATGTTTTAAAAAGCACAGGTTAACTGACTTAGATTCCACTGATATTTTGACTTAAGGAAAGCATATAAATTTTGACAAATCTAAAGAGCCTTGTTTATATTAGTGCAACCCAGATACATAGAAGAATAAATGATTGTTAACAATTGAGAATAAATGTCATTTGATTCAGTAATGAACTATTATTTTTTAAATTCTTAAGTGTTTCTTTTGTAAAACTTAAGTATCTAATTATTTTAGAATGATTCCAGCCCCACAAAGTTACATCCAAAGCCATTTATATAGCAGGATTATTGATTGCAATTAAACTTGACTTCAATTCGGGATCTAGTGCCTCCAAGTTTCTATGACATTGAAGGAATCACATTATAATTATAATTAATATATGTTATGTTGGCTTCAACATAGATCATTAGTCATCACATTGCATGTGTAAAATATATAATGGAGTTCAAAGGCACGGAGAAACTGTGTTAAAATATTTCGTATTTTAAATATTAATGAGATTTCAATGAATGATTACTGGGAGTACTGAAAAAAGCTTTCTACAGTTCAAATAATATAATGAAGTATTATTTCAAATAAATATCATTTTATGCCATGTATTATGGTTCATTTATGAAATTAGTGATAGAACTGAAAGGGGTGATAAAATTGAAGACTCTTTTATAGCTCATTTTTTATTCCCAAGCCAGTAGTTTAAGCTGTATTTGAGGGCTAATATTGTCATGAAAGTTTAAGATTCCAAATATTTGTACTAAACAGTTAAGTGATTAATTATTTTTTTTATTTTTATTTTTATTCTTAAAGTCAATTTCTTTTGAGCTACCAATATAAATAATAATATAAATGGCTTACATTTTGCTACCTGGAATTTAGTTTACTTTTCTCCACGAATTTACATATTTATTTCTTGAAATATGTGAGTTTGGCCATAGTGACTTTAACATCTTTTTAGAAAAAAATGTCTGATGATACTGTTACCCTGAGGACTAGAAGTACAAAAAAGTAAAAATTAAAGAGAGACATATTCATTCTGATCTAATCATATTGCTTATATGTTACCTGTCATATTTTCCATAATTTGAATTTGTAGTGAGGCTTGAGAAATGGCCACATAATTTCTTAAAAGATGTTTTTCAATTATCTTGGATATTTAATATCCTCCCAATTTCTATATTAACACTGGAAAAATAATCTATTTCCATAAGGTTATTAGAAATAAAATAAAAATAGCTTATAATATAGCAATACTGGTTTTCTTTTTTTCTTTTATTTTGCTGTTGATTTGTTATGTTTTTTAAGAAAGTGTTTCACTGTGTAGCCTTTGTTGTCATTGAACTTACTCTGTAGACCAGGCTGGACTTAAACTCAAAGATATCTGCCTTCCTCTGCCTCTCAAGTGCTCAGATTAAATGCACACATCACCAAACACTGGCTGAAATATTGGATTTTTAATATATGTTTTTATTATTTATAACTTCTGGTTATCTGAGTGATGCCTTTAGATTTTATACGAATGTATAATATGCCTCGTAATCTGCCTTGTAGAACTTTCCCATAGTGGTTGAACTTAGATGGTGTTAAAAACGTATCATTTAATAGAGTTTGAAGTCAGGGATGGTAATGCCTCCAGACAATCCTTTATTGTATAGGATTGTTTTGGCTATCCTGTGTTTTTTGTTTTTCTATATAAAGTTGATTATTGTCCTCTCAAGATCTGTGAAGAATTTTGATGGGACCTTGATGGGGATTGCATTGAATCTATAAATTGCCTTTGGTAGAATTGCCATTTTTACTATGTTGATCCTCCCAATCCAAGAGCAAGGGAGGTCCTTCCATTTTCTGGTATACTCCTCAGTTTCTTTCTTCAATGCCTTAAAGGTCTTGTCAAATAGATCTTTCACTTCCTTGGTTAGAGTTACCCCAAGATATTTTATGCTGTTTGTGGCTATCGTGAAAGGTGAAGCTTCTCTGATTTCCCTCTCTGCTTCCATATCCTTTGTGTATAAGAGGGCGACTGATTTTTTTGAGTTGATCTTGTATCCTGCCACATTACTAAAGGTGTTTATCAGCTGTAAAAGTTCTTTGGTGGAGTTTTGGGGGTTGCTTATGTACACTATCATATCATCTGCAAATAACGAAAGTTTCACTTCTTCCTTTCCAATTCGAATCCCCTTGATCTCCTTATGTTGTCTTATTGCTATTGCTAGAACTTCAAGCACTGTATTGAAGAGGTATGGCGAGAGTGGACAGCCTTGTCATGTTCCTGAGTTTAGTGGGATGGCTTTGAGTTTCTCTCCATTTAATTTGATGTTAGCTGTCGGCTTGCTTGTATATAGCTTTTATTATATCTATTGGGAGCTCACCAAGGCCAGCTGGACTGTGACTGAAAAAGCAGGGGATAAAACTGGACTCTCTGAACACGGCGAACAATGAGGGATGATGAGAAGCCAAGGACAATGGCACGGGGTTTTGATCCTACGTAATGTGCTGGCTTTTTGGGAGCCTAGCCTGTTTGGATGTTCACCTTCCTAGAAATGGACGGAGGGGGGAGGACCTAGGACTCTCCCCAGGGCAGGGAACCCTGACTGCTCTTTGGACTGGAGAGGGTGGGGGGAGAGGAGTGGGAGGAGGGGGAGAAGGGTGGGAGGAGGGGGAGGGAAATGGGAGGCTGGGAGGAGGTGGAAACTTGTTTATTTTTTTCTCCTTTTCTCAATAAAAAAAAAAGACAAAATAAAACGTATCATTTAAATACCATGATTTGCAGCGATATTTTCTATTTTTGTGACAGTAATTGATTAATAGTGTCAATGAGACATTATTTATGTAAGGGTCTTCTAAAATATATCCCATATGTTACAGAATACTTATGATACTATATATTGTCACAAGCCAAAGAAATTTGAAAGTGAATATATATAACATTCCAAAATGCTCCCGTATCCACCCTTCCTTTATCCCAACCATCCCCGACAAACAATAATATTTTCAATGGACAGAGTCAAGTTTGAACAATGAATACTGTTACTATCTTCATTATAAACATGAGTTTATTTATTATAAAAATTATTTTGAAGTTGCCACATTCACACATTTATGAAACAAAATAAACTTTAAGTTCAATTTATAACACAAATCTCTCATACCGAGTAAAACTTGTAAGATATTTTAGGGGTTTTTATTCCTCAGTGACTTAAAAATTATGATGCTTAACAGACCCAAATTTAAATGTGAATACTTTGCCTAGAGATGAATAGTTTCTTACTAATAATAACATTTTGTTGACTTCAATTTTTTATTAGTCTTTCTTACATGCCTCCTAGTATCAAGACAATATTCCATATTGTATTAATAATTATTTTTCTTACACAGGTTGTGTCTCATTACTACTAACATAAAAATGTCATATTTGCAAAAGAATAGGAAAAATCTTATAAATGTTTACTTTTGTTATTTTAACAGGATAAAAATTATGTTATATTGTATGTAAGTCCTTAATCATATTCTGGCGAGGCAAATGGTTGAAGATCTTTGTGAGTTCAAGAGCAGTGTGGTCTAGATATATCCAGGTCAGTTGAGGCTACAAGTAAAAACTTTTTTCAGTTAATTTTTGCAGTGGAATATTTTAGTCACACATACTGTACTGTTGTTCTAATATCTTTCTTCCTCTTACATTTTAGCACCATATTATTATTTCTGACATATTAATAAATTTGGTTGAACTTATGAAGAAAAAATATTCAAAAACTTCATGCTATTATCTTTAATTAGATTTGCACCCTGGCATCTCGAAAACCACTGGAGATATTAATAATTCAAATGTTGCCCAATATGCTTTTTGATCTATTTGCTTTTAAGATGGTATCCTATCTTTTTATTTGTGTTATATTGATAAAAGTTTCACCTCAGTTTAGCCCTTTTCTTTCCAGGGGTTTTAGCAATTTTCATCTACTTATTGGGAGGCAGAATAAGATAAAGCCAAATTTCCAAAATAACACTGAACATTTGTCCCAGGTAGAATCAGTTGTTTTGACTCTCACAGTGAAGAAGTGTGAGAAATGAATACATTGATTACTTAAAGGGTTCTCAAGTTTCAAATATTTTGTTCAGTAAAGCAATAGCATGCTTTCAATTTTCTTATGTATGCCAATCTGGTAATATTGAAATATTTATAAATAGATTGTATTTTTTCACAGCCTACATATTTGGGCCCTCGACACAAATTTGTCCTTGAAAGATTTTGCTAGTAAATTGAGACAAGCTGAATCATGGATAATATAAATGAGAATAGAATCAGCAAGGGCAGAGACAATCTTCTTAATGGGTTGGAAGTTATAACCCATGGGAGATGAGATGGTCAGAAAACGGAATCTCTCACGTGTTAAAGCTGATACAAAGGTAATCAGTGTGAGCCTTAAGGGCTGAGTGGGTTATGTCCTCATTAACTGATTGCTTTCTACTTTCTTCTTGATTGAACATAAAAGCAAAATAAGGTGCATGCATTTAAATGTTTAGCAAATTGTCTAATTAAAAAATTCATTTGAGAACTATCCACTCCTCAGTGTAGGTAAGGCTTCCCCTAGGGGATCAACAAATTCTAGCATAACACTCAGAGACAAGACCAAAGTCCTCCACACTATATCCAGGCTGAGCAATGTACCCCTCCAAAGAGAATGGACTCCATAAAGTCAGTTCAAACTCTAAGGATAAATTCTAGTTCCACTGCCAGTGGCCCTACAGATTGGCAGAGCCACAAAACTGTCACAGATTCATAGAACCTTGTTAGGTCTCATGCTGGCTCTCCCCTGTCAGTCTGAATCATTAAGCTTACATTATTTCAGGTAAGCTGTTTCAGTGGTTATCCCCGTCATGGTCTTGAGCCCTTTACTCATATTATTGCTTCTCCATCTCTTCAAGTGGACTCTAAGAGTTTAGTTCAGATCTTTACTGTGAATCTCTGCATTTTCTCCATCAGATACTGGATGAAAATTTTATGATGACAATTAATGTAGTCATCAATCTACACCAATCTGATTACAGAGGAAAACTAGGCCAGGTACACTCTCCATTATTGCTTATGGTCTTTGCTAAGGTCATCCATGTAGATTCCTGGGTGTTTTCCTAGTGCATGGTTTCTTGTCAGCCTCATAATGGCTCCCTCAATTAACACATTTCCTTCAACTGCTTGTTCTTTTTCAGATTTATGGCATTTTATTGTTTTAACTGATATTACACACACACACACAAACATATAGATCAAGATAGATGATAGATAGATGATAGATAGATAGATGATAGATAGATAGATAGATAGATGATAGATAGATGATAGATAGATGATAGATAGATAGATAGATAGATAGATAGATAGATAGATAGATAGATGACAGACCAACAGGCAGCAGACAGAGAGATAGAAGTAAGTGTAGGGATTATGTAGAAAAGATATTTCTCTTTGCAACAGACATCTTTAGAGAAAACCACAACATTCAGGATGCAGAGTTGAGCAGTCCAGTCCCAATGGATATATTTGCAAAGCAATTCCTTAACCTAATGCTCAGGAAGCATTGTGAATGATACTCAAACTATCTATAATATTTTTCTTCTTTTTCCAATATTTATTCAATGTATTCAAGGCTGTAAATAAAATTTCAACTGTAATAAAATCCATGGAGATTATGTTACAAAGGCTTTTTAAGACAGATGAAGCCTAAAAAAAAAACCAACTTACTGACAAGATAATCTTTACGAGAGAATAATTCCAAAGAGCAATAATTATTATACCTAAATGATTATGTTTTAAGTGTTTCAAAATGTGCCACAATTCAGAATTAGTGACATTAAGTAGATTTTCATTTGAAATTATCTCTTTAAACCTTATAAGAAGTTAGACAACTCATATTTTTCTAAAGTTTTGTAGTTTATCTTACTAAAAATTAAGGTTTTTACAATGAGTCATTGGAAATATTCTAAGATTAAATGATGCTATTTTTGTCAAATCCTCATTGGAATGTTTTTTTACAATAACATGTAATCTCCACACAGAGATTTTCATCATGAATTTGATAAAAATTATTCTAGAATAATGTTCAATGTTTTATATAAAGCAAATCATGTAAATGATTTTTTTCTGTATAAATGTTTAAAATGTTTGGTCACTTGAAAGTTTGTGAGTATATCCTTTATCCTGAAATGAGTCAGTATTTAAAAGAACAGTTACAATTATATGAAATTAAGTATTTTCACACATTTCTAATAGCTGAGAAATGGGAGTTTTTGTTTGTTTGTTTGTTTGTTTGTTTTTTTGAGACAGCATTTCACTATGTAGGTCTTTCCCTCCTGGAACACACTATAATGACCATAGTGGCCTCCAACTCTCAGAGATCTAACTTCCTCTACCTTGGCTTTTCAAAGCCTGGGGTTGAAGACATTCATAACTAATGAATGCTTTTTAATTTAAGTAATTGTAGTACTTCAAGCCACATAATTTATTAGAAGAAAAGAGAAAAATCCCAAAGTGGGTGGGTGGTGCTCCAAGAAATAATTCAGCTCATTGTGAGTAGGCTTATGCTTTTTTTTTCTTTTAAATAGTTGCAAATCAAAGACATATTGACTAAGGGCATAAAGGATAGCCAGTCCTTTTGTACAAAGATATCAAAAGTCTTCCTGGCCATGTAGATCAGTGATTAACTCGTATGGCTCTTGATCTCTGAAACAACTGCAAGGAAAGGAACTTTGAGCTGTATAACATCTCCCTCTGGCATCCAAATTTTCCCTCTGGTTTACTGGGGTCACTAATCCAAAAGGCCAGACACACACTGTCGAACTTTCCACTATCATTTTTTCAAGATAATCAGTTCTGATGCAACAACTCTTGATATAATTTACCATACAATCATGTGCTACTTAGAGAACATGAATTTACTTTAGATTAAACCTATCAATTAAATATTCCTTCAAAACTCTCCAACATTAAGAAGACAGACTAAGAATGTAGGGGTGAGAGATCTATGTAGGTACAAGCTTGGACTTCTCCATGTTCACTCTTTGTATGGGTGTTGTTTTCGGCAATGGGACCCTGTTGTTAGCTTGAGAAGAAAACCATTTTGTCCTAGGATTTATCATGGTTTGTTTGGAGATTTCCATGGGGTCCCCTAGGCTAACAACTAAACTGAATATAACCTTCTATCATCACTGGAAGCCTTATCTGACTCCATGAAATGGGCAGTTGAAACACCATATCCACCAGTACTTTATGTGTCCTCATTAGGGTTATTTTCATAGCTTCTAGGAAGTTTCAACTGCCCTAGGTTTCCACAACACTCATGTAATGACCCCCTTATTTCAGCCATCTCTCCCCCACACACTTCCTCTCTTCATCCTATCCACCAACACACCTGATCCCTCTGGCTACTGACCCTCCTGTTCGTAGTCCACCTTTGAACTCTGTTCTATTTCCTCTTTCTAGAGAGATCTGTGAATCCCAGAGAGAACCCTCATCTCAACTAACTTCTGTGGATCTATATGTGTCTTATAAAGTCATCATCAGAAAAGCATGTTCCAGCAAAAGATGAGAACAGATATATTGATACACAGCTGGATATTCTGTGGAGAAAGATTCTAAATTGGATATCCCTATAAAATCACCCCTCTCTCAATTTAGGGAATCCTATAGAAGAACAGGTGGGAAACTCGTAAAAGCCAGAGGGGTAGAGAACTCCAGGAGGACAAGGCTCTATGAATTCACTAATCAAGGTACTTGTGATCTCACAGAGAGTAAAACAGCAAACAAGGGCCTACACGGGTATGTACCAGGGCCTCTGCAAATGTATTACAGCTATTAGTTCAGCATTTTTATGAGACTCCTGATTATGAAAATGAGTGTAGTCCCGACTCTTCTGCCTGATATTAGGCCTTTTTATCCTCCTGTTGCGTTGCTTTGATATTAATTTTTCTTCATATTACTATATTTTATAATGACATATTTGGTTGTTATCTATTAGAAGCCATTTTTTTCTAATGTAAGACAGAAAAAGAGTGAATCTGATGAGGAGGAGAGGTAGGTAGGAACTGGAAAGAGTAACAGGAGGGTAGATTATAATCAAAATATACTGCATGAGAAAAGAATGTATTTTCAATAAAAGAAAACAGTGTTCCCACAAAAATGAAAAGAAAATTAAGTTATCTTAAATTGAGTTCAAGTAATCAGTACCTGGTGTCCCACAAAGTCATTGAACTGTGATCTTCAATTTCCTTTCACTGTTAAAAAAAAACTGCTAATCACTTACTGTGGCAAAGTTTTGCTAAAGATTACACTTCTTTTCCTGTGGATTTATTTTATTATCTTAAATTTGTTTTTCATAGTTTGTACAGGTGGAGCTGTTTTACCCCATTAAGCCTTTAAAAATTCAGTGCCAAGTCCCACTGCAAAACTATTTAATTTTCCCAAGGTATTAATTTTTTATTTTCTTGTCTGTTACACATTTTGACTATCAAATGATTATTCAGTCTAAGTCTTTCAGAGTATTCATTTGAAATATAAAATATCTATGTTTATTTGTACATCAAATAACAAAATGTAAATATTGGCATAACATAATATATATATTTCCTTTATCTTCATGCTGATGTCTAATTTTAAAATCATTTAAATTTAAAATTAAATTTTTAAAAATCATAGTATCATAGAAGCATCCTATTGCAGTATGTGGAAACTAACACGGAGACAAACACTTGGACAATGTGCAGAGGCTAAGAGATATTGAAACACTATTTCTAAATCAGATGTATTTTTATCAAATTCCTCACCTCAAGGCTCAAATAGTAATGGAGTAGTGGAGGAGAAAGGGTTGTAAGGGCCAGGAAAGATGGATGACTCTAAGAAAACAGTGTTTACCAAATAGGACAGGATGTATGGATTTATGAACTCACAGTGACCATGGAAACACATACAAAGGTCCTGCACAGGTTTGAAGCAGATTCAGTTCAAGTTCCAAAAGAAATAAGTGGACTTGGACTCCTGCCCATTACCAAAAATTATCTGTAACTGACAACAGCATTTCCAAACCTATAAGACACTTGAAGGTTAATATTATCTATGAAACATTTAAAATAATTTAAATTTGGATTCACATTTGCATACGCTGTTATTTTCTTTCGTATTTTCATTATTCAGTTGTTAAATGAAAGCAGAAATCTAGAATATTAAATCCCTGTGTATCAGTTCCTTGTTATCTCTTAACATTATTATTTTCTAGGTTAAATCAGCAATGATGCTATAGACAGAGTAATTTCACTTTTGAAATTCACCTTCCAAGTTTTGCAAGCCAATGAGCTTATCTTTTTGTCTCCTCATCGTGTTCATCATCGCTGTCCATTTTACTCTATCATCCTTTTTTTTTCTTTTGCTTTGATATTGCTTCTACTGTTCTATTTCCATCTCTCATGAAATTCGTAAGAGGACTTGTCCAACAGATCACTATTAACCCTTATTAAAGCATATATAAACACTTAAATGTGGCCTATGCAATTAAGGTGTGAATCTTTAGTTTTGTTTACTGCTGGATAGTTTTATGTCAACTTGAAACAAGCTAAACTCACTCAAGAGGAGGGAACCTTAATTAAGAAAATAGTTCTATGCTCCCCTGTCCAACCAAAAAAAAAAAAAAAAAGAAAGAAAATAGTTCTACAATATTATGCTCTTGGCAAGCCTATAAGTCATTTTCTTAATTAGTGATTGATAGGGAAGGGCCCAGGACCCTATAGGTGAGACCATCCCGAGCTGGTAGTCCTGTGGTCTATAACAATGTAGACTGAGCAAGCCATGAGGAGCAAACCAATAAGCAGAACACCTCTGTGACTCTGCATCTGTACTGTGTGAGTTCCTTCTCTCACTGCTTTTCTTAATGAAATGTTATCTGGAAATGTTAGTGAAATATGCACTTTGCTCCCCAACTTACTTTTGGTCGTGACATTACATCACAGAAATAGTAACACTAACAAAGACATTTGCATTAGTGGTAAATTAGCTGCTGCTTATGAACACTGTAATGGGATATATGTATGCATATATATGTGTGTGTGTGTGTGTGTGTGTGTGTGTGTATTGTGTGTGTGTGTGTGTAGTGCTTTGGGAATATTTTTGACCAGAATATGTGCTGAAACACAACTACAATAACGGTTACCTTATACTGTAAAATTCTACAATCACCTAGATATTAACCCTTTAAACAAATCTATGAAGGATTTTTAAAATTATATTAGCCTTTGGTCATCTTCAAGGAGTTACTTACATTAGGTTAAATCTTTGGGAAAGACCCTTATTAAATACAGGCAGCACCAACCAAGGAGATAGTATTCTGAAATGAATGAAAAGAAAACAATTTAGCTGAGTGCTATGTTTTATATTTCTGATATTCCCAACTACAGACAAAAATGGCTATCATAATCAAGTTCCTGCTTCCATGTTTTTCCCACTGTGTTGGGCTACTTTCTTGATTTGGGAACCTAAAAACACCTTTTTCTCTCAGATACAAGACAAATAACTCATATAGCTATTATATTTGCTCACCAGTGTTAGAAATAGATACCTATTACTTCTATCATTAAATTAATATATGAACTGAGAGAGGAAAATAAGAATGAATTCATCAATTAATGTAGATGAGGAAGAAAAACTGTTTTTTTTTAAAGGAGAAAAACAAATACGTGCTAGGAAAGATATATATGTGAGGTCTTTTAAACAAATTTCAAGTGTCCTCAAAGTAGCCGTATCATGAATTAATGAATAAAGGAAAATATATTCAAACTCGAAATTATTTAGAAAAGTTAAGATCCTTGCTTGTCATGATATTTACAAATGCTATAGGCTTTAAAACAGGGAAATGTTAGACTAGAAAGTTGAATCTATCATCCACAATTTAAAATATTTTATTCCCTACAAGCTATGAGTCAAATATTGTATTAAATGAATATATATTTCAGGGGAGTCACTTAAAAATTTATTGCTAGCATTATTAGATGAACCATAAGAAAATTAAACACCACCATTAACATTAATATTAATGTATATTTTAAATATAATGTGTATAGGGAACATGTTGTTAAGTGACCAGATATCATTAAATCTCTATGAAAATATTTATATTGCCATCCAAGTTCCTCCTGTTTATAGATGTACTCCCATTTGCTCCAGAGAAAACTGCCAAGCTAATGACATTTCGAGTGATGGCAGCATCATCTGTCATCCTTCTCTGTAATTCTCTCCAGGCTCTGGCAGACAAATACATTTTCACATGCCATAAAAAATTAAGTATCAAAATAGTGTAAAAATAACTTTAAGGGTCTGATAAAAGAGCCTAATGCAAGGACATTGAAAGTTAATGCTTCTCAATGTCTAAACCTGTCATTTCCAGTGTCACATATTTTAGAAAATAAAGCGATCCTTTAACAGTTCCAGAGGATAAAGTGAGACAAGATCTATTATAAGGAGAGGTGAACATCAGTGGAAAAGGGCCATGTGTCAGTTAAATAACACAAAATGTGTTTGTATTTCAAGGATTTACTTGTACATAAAATGGTTAGCATGCATACAGAAAAAGATAAAATATGTAACCAAAGTGTGCAAGGGTCAGCATTGATGATGAGTTCTTCAAGACTTATGAGTATCAACCTACACATGAATATTAATACTATTATTCCACCAGATTTGCATCTCATTAATTTGCAGATTTAGAACATAATAGATCCACAATTTGCAACAGGAATTAAAACTAATTTCATTTCCATGAAGAATTTGATCAGTGCCTGTCTAATGTACACAGTCTACAATTAGAAACTTCTCCACTCGAGGATGTGATCTGTTTCTTCTGGGTTACATATAATATATGAAGGAAGAGAATTCTTGAACAAAATTTTGTCACCATTAGGCTAGTACAAAAGGTAAATAAGATTTTATGGACAATTAATTAGTGTTCATAATTATACAAAATTCAGCCAACACTATGGAATGACCTCATTTCAGTTACTCATAATTCATCTCATTTAATATTGTGATGTCTCAAAATTATTCCTAGTTTATTTATAGCAATATATCTCACATATCATTTGTTCTTTACGGGCCAAATTTGACTTTATTTCCAGTTTTTTTTTCTCAGAAAGTTATAGAAAATCAGTAGGATATATTAAATTCAACTAAGTTGGGAAAAAGATTCATTTTTATTTATTTTACTCTTGGGAATTTTATATATGCATATCATATATTTGTATTTAATCCTTAACTTCTGACTTATCTTCTCTGCCTTACCACTGTCCCAGACAACATGTTGTGTGAATCAATGAGTCCTTTTAGAGCTTCAGCATAGTATGTACATTATTGTGGATTAATCTATTTTGACTAGCCTTTCAGAAGCCCCATTCATGAAGAAAAGTAACTTTGCTTCTTTCATAAACCATCAATTGCCAGTGCTCTACTACACAAGCTGTGACTTTGTCCAATTTACTATTGGAAAGGTTTTAGGTGTGCCTTAAGGATGCTATCAGTTCATGTGTGAAATAGCCCTATCATTTCTGCCAATTACTATTTCTCTGCCGATGTCCAGTACCTCTGATTTTTATATTTTTCCTATTGCATATTCCATAATGATCTTGAATCTTGGAGGAATGGTTGTGATATAGATGCTGAAGGTATCATATTTCAGACATAATTTGCATGTCATGTCCCTCTACAGGAATTGACATGCATGATACCAGAAGGTACTGGGCAAACTTCCCAACAGAGAAAGCAACCTATAATACTAACCAGCTATGATACTTATGAACGATAATAATGTCCAATGTGACACATTAGTGTTAGGTGTGTAGTAGTGACATATATAACTTAAGAGTAACCACCAGTCCTATAATTAAATTTAAAAATCATTCATCATGGGGGAAATCATGCCTGATACTAGAAACCTATTCAACTATTCAGTATTACTAATATGATAAATCTTGGAGCAGAAGCAATCAACAGCATTTTACTAAACAAGCATATTCCCTAACTAACTCTAAATATTTGCACTTATATCCACACATAAAGTTTAATCCTCATTCCAATTCAAAGAATCTTATTTTTGTAATTTTAGTTTTAATTCTTTGTTTTTAGGGAAGCATTTAAATTTCATAAGCCTATATTTCTTCCTTACTTTTGTTTTTCTGTAATATCTATAATCTGTAAAACAATGTTCTAAAAGTTCCACTGATGAATAAATGTCCAAATAAGAAATTCCATAGAACTGTCAATATCTCAGTATTGCTGTCAACATTACTTATTGAAATAAGTAAGTATTGACAAGATGCAGCTACAGTCATCTATATTAATGAAAGTGTCAAATGCTCCATGCAGGTGCGATTAATAAATTGATTTTTAATATACACTTGAACATAGTTGAACAAATGTCCTTGTAGTATGATTGACCACCCTTTGAGTATGTGCCCATGAGTAGCATTGCTGGGTCCTGAGGTACAATAATTCCCAATTTTCTGATAAAATGTTATACTGATTTCCAGTGTGGTTGTACAAGTTTGCATTCCCATCAGCAATTGAGGAGTATTCTACTTTCCCCATATCATCTCCAGCATAAGCTATCATTTTTTTGTTTTTGATCTTAGCCATTCTGACTGGTGTAAGGTGTTATGTCAGACTCATTTTGATTTACATGTCATTTCTGTCTAAAGATGCTAAGTATTTCCTTAAGCGTTTTTCAGCCCTTTGAGATTCTTCTGTTGAGAATTCTCTGTTTAGCGCTGCACCCCATTTCGATGTATAATTTTTTGAGTTCTTTAAATATTTTGATATCAGTCCTCTCTCTGATGTGGGATTGATGAAGATCTTTTCACATTCATTATGCTGACTTTTTATCTTATTAACTCTGCCCTTTGCTTTAGTGAAGCTTCTCAGTTTCAGGAGGCTCCATTTATTTATTATTGCTCTCAGTGCCTGTGCTACTGGAGTTATATTTAGGAAGTAGTCTCTGGTCTGCATGCATTGAAGGCTTCTTCCCACTTTCTCTTCTGTCAGGTGGTCTGATTTATATTATGGTCTTTAATCCATTTGGACTTAAGTTTTATGTATGGGCATAGGTATGGATCTATTTGCATTCTCCTACTCATTGATTTCCAGTGATCCCTGTTAAGACTCTGTTTGTTTCCCAACCACTCAGACCTAAAATACTCACACAGAAACTGAATTGGTACAACACTGATTGTTCTATTAGATCATGTTTCTTATTGACTTGCTCTTTTATCATAAATTAACCCACTTCTATCAATTTGTGTATTGCTATGTGCTTGTGCTTACCGGTTAGATTTCATTATGCATCCAGTTTCTGTATCCCTGACTAGATTTATTCTGTCTTGCTCAATCACCTTGGAAATTCCATCTTGCCCTATTCTGTGATGAAGTAGGCCCAAAGATGCTTCTTGATTAACTGAAGTAATCACAGCATAAAGAGGATATTCCCACATCAGGTCTCTTTCTTCAGGACTCATGAGAAACTGTGAAGGAGGATATGATATGTCAGTGTCAAAGAATGGAGGACCAATAAAACAAATCTGACTACACATGTACTGTCATTGCACATAGGAACTCTCACACACATACATACACATACACTACACACACACAGTGTACACACACCAGAAAATTTACTTACCAATGTCATCTTGTGTTTGATACAAATATAACATACGATTAGAAATAAGTTATACATATATTATATATACACTCACATATGTGTGAAAATCATTTTAAATAAAATGCCAGTGTTATGAATTATGTAATGGAATCCATTTATACCTATTTTTTTCTTCCTAAGATCTTAAAATGAAAGAGAAAACATGCAACAATTGGCTGATAATTTGTAATATTACTTCTAAATATAAATCAACTGATTTATATTAATTACTTGAAATTTTCAAACATCTGAAAAAAACAACTCCAAAATAAAGGATTAATTTAGCTTCACCATAAATAGATTCCCTCAAGGAATGAAAGACATATTGGTAAAATTTGCTTTTGCCTCTGGTAATATTAGTGGCCTAAAATCTCAGAAGATCATGGTGAGAATGATGAATAGGTATACTATGTCTCATGATGCTGAATCATTTTCTTTGTTATTCACCCCATCACCACAGTCCATAAAATGATGCAATCTACTACACCCAAGGGAGATCTTTCTCTCTTAATTAATTATTTTTGAAATGAACTTCATAGAGAGGCTCTAAGATTTTCCTAAAAAATGTTGTAGCTAGGGGTTTCTTAAACGAATCAGTTTGATGTTGAAAATTAAACACCAGAGGGCCTTTGCTTAAGAATTAAGATTTCCCATCAACAACAGCAAAGGATTGTACTGTATAAGGATGTACTTTAGATGACATGGGTCCTAGAGTCTTAAAGACTTACCTAATTATGTAGTGGTATCAGTGAACTAGATATTGTTTGTGTTAATATACAAAGATAGTGAAACTCTATTAAAATAAATTAGTCAGTGTGGAAAAGAATCTTAGAAATTTTATAAGGAGGATTTGCTTCCATATGAGAAAGAGTATAACATGTTTTTGGGGTTGTTTGTTATTTTGTTTTAACGACCTCATACCTTTCATTGATGCTTTCTACATGCTAACATTTTTGGTCTTTACTTTCCTCCATCTTGTACTGATAAATATGATAATAGGATAATTAGTGGATGATTCTTAAACATTATGTCAGTAATTTCATATGCTTTTCTATTTTAATTGATTCTTTTTAAACATGTGAATGTTATCTTTTATGTTGTAAGATGTATAAAGGAGAAAGATTATGTAGTTTTCAAAATCTGTGCACTCCTGGCACCTACTTATAAATAATAATAAGGTGAAATTGTGAATATCATATTTCTACCTATTTGTTAAAATGGAAATAATTCTGTGGAGTTTTATAGTAATTCTAGTAGGACAACCCAAGATATAGCACATGAGAATGTTCACATTACATTATTGTTATCATAGTTTGATTTTCCTTTTTAGATTTTTAGAATTGATAATATTCTGAAGCTTGTTGTTTAATATTTAGTGAGTCAGAAAAATCTTCAAAATTACCAAAGTCAAGCCTGGCGGTGGTGGCGCACGCCTTTAATCCCAGCACTCGGGAGGCAGAGGCAGTCGGATCTCTGTGAGTTCGAGGCCAGCCTGGTCTACAAGAGCTAGTTCCGGGACAGGAACCAAAAGCTACGGAGAAACCCTGTCTCAAAAATTAAAAAAAAAAAAAAATTACCAAAGTCAGTAATCCTATGTGCCAATCTCAATAGGATTTCCATCTAATATCTATTCTTTTTTTTAAAAAATAAAGCTTCACATATGTGGGCCCTTAAGTGTTAAATTGGTATAATAAAAATGATCTTTACAAAGGAACTAGAACATGATTGCAATATCACAAAATAATTCAGATGTAAAGAAAAGATCTTATTTTGGTAACCCAGATATGATCTCAAAAAGAGAATCTTTCCTCAAATTCCAGAAGAAAAACAGAAGGAATAGATAGGGAACTATAATAACAAAGAGATAATTATACACATACATGTATAGCTAAGGGAAAGTAAATGGTAGGAGAAAATCTAAGTTCCAAGATATACAATGCAATTTCATCTACTTCACAAGCATGAAAGCCATTCAATATATTTAGCCTGCCAGATTTATATTGTGGCTTGGAGGAGTACATTTTACTACTGTAATATTAATATTGCTATTAAGTAAATATTTATTTGCTGCGGTGCTGCATTAATTAAAGCCAAGGACAAGGGACTTGTGGAATATCTTCCAAACTAAAATGAAGTATGTCCCAAGTCAGATTACCTTGTGCTTAAGTCTTGAAATTCGAACTATCACATTCTTCCAGAGAATCTTATTAAACTAAGGATAACAAAGTTTCAGGCTTATATATCAAATGATAGTAGACTGAAGAAATATCCAGTAAAGCAAAACCTTCCAACCTCGTGGTTCATATTATTATAAGAGTATATCACCGGCAGATTTACAAAAGAAAAAGGAAAAAGGTGGCTTTGGTTGTGCTGTCTTTTTCTCTATTATTCTCACCTATGGCAACTTGAATTCCTCTTTGTCATCAATGTAGAAAGAGAAGAAGTTAGCATGTGCTTGCACTGATTGTCTGAAGAATAAATGTATTCATGTATTTCTTAACATAGCAATAGACAATAATATACCACGTGAAGGAAATAGTATAATTTACGTTGTCTTTTCAAATAAGAATTCAACTAGAATACTTGCACTTTAATTGACCTGAAAATTTTAAACGATGATACTCGAGAAATATTAGAACACAAACACATTGATTGTATCATATGCTTAAAGTGGTTTTATCCCCAACCACAATAAAAATACACTGAATTATGGTTGATAGGGATCATAAGCATTATGTGACATGAAAGAAGTAGAGTAAAATAATACACAAGGCCAGTTCCAGACTGAGAAGCCAATGATAATGACACTGGGATTTGTCTCTACTGCATGTACTAGCTTTTTGGGATCCTGTTCTATTTGGATGCATACCTTCCTAAGTCTGGATGGAGGGGGGAGGGCCTTGGACTTCACATAGGGCAGGGTACCCTACCCTCTTTTAGGACTGAAGGGGCAAGGGGGAGGGTGAGTGGGGTGAGTGGGAAAGCAGGAGGGAAGTAGGAGGAGGGAAGTAAGTGGACATTTTGAATGGTATTTTTTATAAAGTAATAAAAAATTATTAGAAAAAATAAAAATAAGATAAAATACCATACATTATGTGGACTGCAAAATATAAAATCCCGTATACAGTTTCTCTGTGGAAGGCAAAAGAGACAGGGAGTGAGTACAGAAGCGCTTGTGAAAGATTTTGGGTTTGCTATCTAGGATTCTGTGTACATAATTAAAACCATTTATATTTTGAAGTGTTGCTATATACACTCAAGTGTGTATAATAAACTTCAGTATGCAACATTAAAAGACAAATGAATGCCTTAAGTACATTTTAAAGCATTAAGTTTATAACTATAAAAGGAGTAACCAAACTTCAAATCAAAAATGAAAGCAATAACTTTGTTCTTGCAGAAGGAAAGCCTATAGGACACTCTGAGAAAAAAATATGGAGACTTCTTCAGGATGCAGAATGGGTGAGGGAAGTATGGTTTCAATTAAAGCTAGGATAGTTTAGATTTCTTACTGCAGTAATAAATAAAGCATATATTCAACTGCAACATGTATTCATAGATACATTCCCATATAATTCCTCTATCTCAAGTTAAAAACTCATAGAGGGGGAATTTATACAGATTAATAGACCATGATTCTTATAAATGGTGATAGGTTAAAGGGAAATAGGGGATTAAAAATGGAAGGGTAGCACATTTCTTCTTATATCATTTCTGTTCTTTGTTGTTTGGATTACATTACTATTTCTATATCCATGTCTCACCATAGTAATTTTCTAAGTTAGAGAAAGCAAAAATTCTACATTATGCACTTATTTTATTAATTTCCATAATCATGCTTAGTTTTATGATACATTAACCCCATAACATACTGTGAATGAATCCAAGATACTAGCATTTTCTTCAGAATATGAAATGACTTCATAAATTTGTCACCTATGATACTGCATTGTCTATATCATCTACTCCCAGGATCATACTAAAATGTGTCATCTTGAGAATCTCAAATTGGAGCTAATGGCTACTTTAAAACATTTTCTGCATCAGTACATGTTCCCAGCATACTGGAGAAAGTTTTAATCTACCTCTTCTCTTCTAATCCCATGACTGAGATTAACTGTGTAGGTAATAGGATTACAATCCAGAAGAACAGAGATATTCACAGATCTGATGGAGACAGTGGAGGTGGTGAATTTTCTGGTTTACTGATTCTCCTGAGCTATGACATAGGTGAATTTCAAACACCACATAATTTCTGCGACTGGACAGTGGCCTGTGTTAGGCAGCTGCTGAGACAGGAAAATGCAGAGTTTATGAGAAATGGATGCAGAAATGAAGGGATTTCACACAGAGAAATCGCTCATAGAGTCCTGTACACTTTCAATTTCTCATCCTCAGTCCATCATTTGACATCGAGTTTGACCTTTTATCTCCCAAACCATCAAAATAATAAGTTATGCTTAACCAATTATCTTTTAAGTCTGGCTGTGTTTAAATGACGAGAGACCCTCTGGTTCAATTCAAGTCCTAATGGGCCATTTTCATTAAAATGTCAAAGAAGGTTGTATTTCATTTTTAATTTATTTTTTTCTTTCTTGTTTGAACACAAATTCTACTATTGTGACAGCTACTCCAAAGTCTAAAGTACATTTTGCAAAACCCTGGTCATAAATTCAGGTATCTGGGTATGTTTGTGGGTGTGACGGTATTTGTTGGAGAAGCGTGTGGAAATAGAAAATCTTTTGTTTCTAAGTTACACAGACTGAACTTACACAGAAACTATACAAATGACAACAGTGGCCAGGCGGTGGTGGCACACGCCTTTAATCCCAGCACTCGGGAGGCAGAGGCAGGCGGATCTCTGGGAGTTCGAGACCAGCCTGGTCTACAAGAGCTAGTTCCAGGACAGGCTCCAAAACCACAGAGAAACCCTGTCTTGAGAAACCAAACAACAAGGACAACAACAAAAAAATAAATAAATAAATAAATAAATAAAATAAAATAAAACAAAAAAATGACAACAGTGTTTGACCAGAAACTGAGGCATATTCCTAGCTGTTACATTTTAAATTAACCCATTTCTATTAATCTATGCATCTCCACAAGGCTATGGCTAACTGGTAAATTTCCAGTGTCCTTGTCCTTCAGCAGCTACATGGCATCTCTGTGACTCTGCCTTATCTCTCTATATGCATCTGTTTAGATTTCCTGCCTGACTTTTCTCTGAGGAGCCATTGGCCAAAGCAGCTTCTTTATTAACCAATGGTAATCAAACATATTTATAGCATACATAGGAGAGTCTCACGTCATCATCCTTTTTCTATCTATATTAAAAGGAACATTTTATTTTTACTTTAACATAATAAAATTGCATATAACAAAACAGTTATCAAATAAGAATGATAGTTACAATATTTATATGTAAATTATCTCTGATCTTAATTAAGGAACACTATAACTATCTGTCTTCAACTCTTGAAGGATGCCAGAAGGATATATTACCCAAGTGAACAGGAAGTGCATTATAAGCACTTTTCAAAACTCTAGAATAGACAGAGACAACTTAGTACATGTCTGGCCAGTCACCCAAAGTTCTTTTGTAATGTTGGGACATCCATTTTCAACCTTTTCTTGGAGACTTTTCCATGAAGCTGGAAATTTGAAAGACTATTTTGATTATAAATGCAGTTTTCCCATCATTTTCTTCTGTGTCCTGCAGAATGTCTGGCAGTTTCTTCTGCGAAGCAGGTACCCTGAAGAACCAACTCATCTTTTAAAGGCAAGTTTAGCAGTCATTTTTCTGTGGGTCCTGCATGTCCAGTTTATACTGCATAACATCAAGTTATGCCACAGTCTAGGAAAGAGCCGTTTATTGCCCAGTTGTCACATTGAAGGCAAATTCCATAGTGAGTTTACTCAATGCCCATCAACCTCTCTGAAGTAAATGGTGCTGCTAAAAGGAGCTATATTTCAATGCTAAGAAAAGTTTACGTTCCTAAAACTTTTTTAAAATACATAAATTTTCATGAAAAAGAAGAAAGCAAACAAAAAATTTACAGAAAAGTAAATGAGAAGGAAAATTAGGAAGGAAATATAGTAGGAACCTTATGTTAAGCAGTCAGGAAGGTTGTTATCATTCTCTTCAAGATCTCTAAATACACTTTGATTTTATTAGCTGAATGTGAAATTGTGTTCACCACATAACATTTTATATGGTAAGCAGTTTTGTTTAGCTTTAAATATTTTAAAGTGCTAGTCATTAAATACAGGTATGTTTGTTCATTCAGTTCTATTTATTCTATTTATGATGACTAACATAACCCCTGCTTGTCATCTGTAATTTAAAGTTCGGGCCTTCATTAAATAGAAGAACATCTAGAAGAAGAAAGAGGAAGGGTAATGGAAGAATATAGACAAGGAAAAGAATAATGAAAAAAAGTAATAATGAGAGAGAAGATTGGGAGGATAAGCAGGAGGATTTGGTTACAAGTTCTGAAAAAATTCTCCATGTGTTGTGAAGTTTTTCATGTCTGATACTGATTTTCAACTATATATTAAGTAGAATCTTCTAAGAGGAAACTGCTCAAATATCTGTAAGAAATCTAAACAATTAGATTCTTTTGGTAGAAAGACTTTATCTAAATTTTGTCAGAAAAATTTCAGGAATTGCATACAGAAGTCAGATCTAGCTAAGTTCCTGGATTTCTCACTTTCTACTTGGACAGTGAAGGCATTTAGAACAATTGCCACCTGCACCTGCATCTAATGTCATGTTATTCCTGACATGATTGATGACTGTATACAGAAGCTCAAAGACAAGATAAACTTTTACTTGCTTAATTTGTTGTTGTCAATTATTTTGTCATATTAATAAAACTGATATCATTGTAAATCTGTGAGATAATTGCCACTTGCTGAGAAATGAGTTATGAATTTAACAGTTTACTTTTTCAAACCTACCAGTTTACACTATGAACATGTTCCTGTAGATATATGTTCACATATCTTAATGTTCATATAATAAATTTTTGTTTTAAGATGTTTAGATGTGTGCATATGTAATGAAAATTTATATTCTGACTTTAAATACTCTGATTATGTCTGTGTGCTGTCAAAACATGCGCTTTTAGAATAAGGTATGGAGCTCCATGCTTGTAGTATTGTTGTATAATGTTAAAGTAGAATATGGATCCATTGACTAAGTAGCTTTTACAAGAGTATAAATTTTATATGCTCCAAAAACTACTGTGTTCCATTCTCTTTTATTATGCAAGAGTATTAAAATAGCACATTCTGATTTTTAAATGGCAAGCAAAGTATTATATAATGAATATGTAGAACACTTTTGATTGAATCTTTAATATATACCCTCTCAATCATTTTCAAATATGGAATATATTGTTTGATGCATTATTTATAACTATAGTTATTATTTCTGACTTTTCATGGTCTACAGACACTCTAATTTATGTACTGAATATGCAGATAATTTTCTGAAGAGATAAACATGTGTATATATATATTTAAAAATTACTATTTTACTATGAATAAACATTTTAGCATTCTAAATGCAGTATATTATATGTCATATAATCACTGAAAAATATAATTCATGCTATAGTAGGTGGGTAGCTTATATGTAGAACATTTGGTTTTGCTGATTTTTGCTCATGTTGAAATTCTATTATTTATTATCTCATGACCTCTATACTGCATCACTGATAAATGCTCAATGTTGAGAGCAATAAAGCGGAGAGTAAGTTTGATTTATGTGAAATTTCATGTATTTCTATTTCTGTTTTACTTATTAACATTTTGACACTTGATATTTTGTATAATTTCTACCATTTTATTCTCAATATACCATTTATAAGACAGTGTATCTCATATTCAGTTTTGACACCAGCGATAGGAAGGTTGCAAATAGCCTAGCTGAGCAGAGTAAGTGAGCTTAGGATAGGTCAGATTCACTCTGGCAAGAAATTGGATGTTACAATGGATCCAAATTTATTTGGGGATTTTCTTATAAACCACTAGATGGGAAACAACATGAAGTTGAGGAAATGGCCTGTGAAATAAAAAGAGCCTGTGATAAAAAGGAAGAGATCTGATGAAGGACTTTAATTACTTTGCATAATGTTGAAGACTTAAAAAAAAAAAAGTAAAGTTCAGAACTGTATAATATTGCTTCTGAGCCAATCAAATCACTTACCAGTAACTGGTTTCACTTAAACTTAAACCAAGATTATATATGTATATGTACATAAGAGATATTGTTATTTCTAAATGTATAGCAGCAATTATCTAATAATTAAAATTTGTCATCTTCATTATAAATGATAAAAAGAGAAATAGTGATGTTTTCACTATTCATAAATATTCACTATACACATTGATAAAATTAGTTCACCTCATTCATATTTTTCAAAAATTATAGTTTATATTAAAGTTAATTCTTTAGTGTTTTTCACAGTAGACATGCATTATCTGATCATGTATAACAAGAAGAAATAGACGCAAATGCTTGAAATAGTTTCCTGAAATATCAGCTAGAAACTACATTTACTTAATATGAATAGTTAAATAAATAACATTACCTTTTGTTACATTTGATACAAACTATTTTGTATGCATGTTTCTAGAATTGCTAAACAAATAAATAAAATCTCTCAATTACATATTCAAATAAAAAACCTTTAAAGTGACAAAATTAAGATGAAAATGCAACTAATCCACTCTTTTCTTACTATTATAAAACAAAATTCAAGAGAATACAAAGTTTAAGAAACTTATTCCAAAGAACATGGTCTTCAGCATTACTTTCTCAATGTAAGTTGTTGCAACTCTCTAGACAGCTGTTTTATTATCTCTTATGGAAAACTCATATTTTCCAGATATTTTATCTCTGGATATAGGTCTCTACTAAAGAAAAATCCCTCACTAGAAAAGATTAAATCTTAATTAAGGGAGCCATCTTAGGGTTGGGAAGAGACTTGGACCTAGAGGGGCTTCCAGGTGCCCAAGGCGAGGTCCCCAGATAGTTCCTGGGGCAGCTAAAGATAGGGAACCTGAAATGAATCTATCCAATAGCCATACTGATGAATATTTTGCATATCACCATAGAACCTTCATCTGGCGATGGATGGAGATAGAGACAGAGACCCACACTGGAGCACTAGACTGAGCTCCCAAAGTCCTAATGAGGAACAGAAGGAGGGAGAAGATGAGCAAGGAAGTCAGGACCAAGAGGGGTGCACCCACCTACGGAGATAGTGGGGCTGATCTATTGGGAGCTCACCAAGGCCAGCTGGACTGTGACTGAAAAAGCAGGGGATAAAACTGGACGCTCTGAATATGGCGGACAATGAGGGCTGCTGAGAAGCCAAGGACAATGGCATGGGGTTTTGATCCTACTTCATGTTCTGGCTTTGTGGGAGCCTAGCCAGTTTGGATGTTCACCTTCCTAGACAAGGACAGAGGCAGGGAGGACTTTGGACTTTCCACAGGGCAGGTAACCCTGACTGCTCTTTGGACTGGAGAGGGAGGGAGAGAGGAGTGGGGGGAGGGGGGAGGCTGGGAGGAGGCGGAATTTTTTTTTCTCAATAAAAAAAAAGAAAAATATTTGAGCTGTAATTTCTTATTACTTATTGCATTTTTAAATACTGAAATCCAAGATAGATTACTACTATAGTTTAAAAATATGTTGATGGGGAAAAATTGAAACATTTTTTTTATTTTCAACAAATGTGTCAAGCCAAGTTCTAGAAATTATGTTTATCTTAATTTACTATAAAATTTAGCAAAAGAGCACACTATTTTCACTATTTCACTATTTTCTAAATAACTCACTCGGTAACTCATTTTCTATAACAAAATATAGAACAACACATTGCTTAAAACCGCTGCCTTTGAATGTCAACTCTTGGTTTACAAGGCATCTATGCTACTTCAATATATACAACCCTGATGATGTTCCTTGGCATCCCAGTCTCTCATTTGGAAAACAATAAAAGTCATATCAACATATATACATAGAGAACTAAGAGAAACAATAAAATACTGGAAACAGTGCCTACCATGTGTCAGCTACTCTATCAGAGTTATGTTGTTATATCAGATTGAGCTTTCAATATGCATGCTGTTATTTTACTTTGCAAGTCAGAGACAAATGGTTCTGTCTGCGAACTCATATTGTTTCACTGACAAATTTAAAAATACCCCTGGGGCTGGCTGGAAAATAATATAATTGGTCTCCTTTGGGGTTGCATCTATGCAGAGAAAGTTTTATGTTTAGAAGTGTGTAAATTCATATTCAGAGACTTAGTATGATATCAGCATAAACCAAGCATCATTTCAACATTTCCTGGTGATTCAGACAGCTATATTCTGTTATCTGACTGGCAATGGATGGAACAATTCTACTTGATTTAAAATTGAGGTCTATTTTTTAAGTGCAAATACTGCCAGCTTTTATGATAGATTATAAGTAATAAAACCATTCTCTGTGTTCAATATGCAGATACTTTCTGCTTTGGAAAATTAAGCTTAGCCAACATAACAGTGATATTTAGTTCACATTGACAAGTGACATAAAAATGTGAGAATTTTCCAAGCATTTTATGTATTAACATCCAGATACACATAATAACAGTGATTTTTATTTTTTTAACCATTTTTACCATATGTGATCTTTATAAAAGCATGATAGGAGATAAGCTGAGTTCAATTCACTTGGTCTTGTGCATGTCTTTTGAAATTCCATGAACTTTTTGGATTAAAATTCTGTAAGCTCCTGAGAGCTGGCAAGTTATGATAACTTCTACGGTTGTCTCCCATAAATTTTACCTCCCTGTAAACAGAAACTTATGATTTCAACCAGTTCAATCAGGGATAAAGCAATAAACAGGAAATAAATTGCTGTCCAAATCATAATATTTTGGGATAAGAATGAATCTGATATTAAGCAACCCATTTTACACAAACACTCTAAATCTTCATTATACAGAAAGCATGCAAATAAAGATAAATAATAACTGAGACACAGACAACTTAGGTTTCAGGGAAAACTCTAAAATTACTGAGACTATATTTAAATAATCCTTAAGCGAATGGAAATAATGGCAGAAAATTGTGCATTTTATCTACCACATAATTTTTCATGATTTTTTAATTATTAATTATTTTATCCTTCATACATTGATGTAGTAGAGAAGTCCATAAACTCTTGAGATTTAGGGTGTATGACAGGTCCAGACATTGTTTATTTTTTTTCCATTCATGTGGCAGGAGCATGATTTTTAAATTCCATATCTGTATTTACTAGGTTTTCTCTGTATTTTAATTGTATAAATTGAAGAAGTTATCAATACTGATCAGAAAACAATCCAATTAGTTATGTTGATTTAGAAAAGAAGGAAACATAAACATCTTTACATTTAAGATGACAAATCACAGGATGATTAACAGAAGCAATTAGGGTATTTTATATGAGGTGAGGAAAAACTATGGGACTGAAACTGGCAGTCAAAATGCAGAAATGTGAGAATTACAGAAAATAGCTGTATACTATTAAACATGCACACTTGCCCAAGAGAAGAGAAATAACTTGAAATTGTCTAGATCCTTAATTATTAGTCTCAAAATTAATTTTCAACTAGCTTGTAGTTCTATCAACAAGAAGAGTTCATTTCTTAAAAGAAACAAAACACCTTTAATTATGTAAGCTCTAAGTGTCAATAAATACAGGTTACACAGGTGGCATACTTTGCAGAAATAATCACATTTGCATACTACAATCTTGAATTATATTTGGTTAAAAATATAGATAAATATAAGGAAACTGTTGAAAATTATCCCTAATCCATTTGGTTCTGGATATTGTCCAGAATGATATAGAAAGGTCAGCTTGCATTCTAATACCTGTACCTGTCCTGTTGGCCAAGGAGTATATATTGAAATGCTGTCCTTTTGCTGGAAAAAAAAACCCACAATATTCTGAATAGAAAATCAAAAGCAAGGACAATAAGTTTAATTTAAACTGGTATAATGAAATTAAAAATTAAATTAAAATAACAAGAAAATAATCATAGAATCTTCAAAAGAATAAATAGAAAAATAAATAAATGAGGCTGCATGAAACTGAAACTGAAAAAAACTTCTGCAAACGATATTGTCATTTAATAGTGTTCAGAATGGAAAAAGATTATTATGAACCACATCCAAAATATTTAATAAACTAAATAATTGAGATATCAAAGAAACAAATAACCTACTGAGAAATGTGATTCAGATCTAAACAGAGAATTGTCAAAAGACAAATCCAAAATATTTAAGAAACAATGACATAATCAACATTCTTAGCCATCAGTGAAATGCACATCAAAGTTACTTTGAGCTTTCATATTACACTCATCAGAATCATTAAGATCATTTTTAAAAAGTGAAATTGTACTGGCAATTATTGGAGTAAAAGCATATTTCATCCATTGCTCATGAGAGTGAAAACTCATAAAGACACTATGAAAATCAGTATATCTTTCATCCTAACACAGAAATATTTGTTCTAACTGTTCACTGATGCTTTAATCAAAGTAGCAAGAAATTGGAAACAACCTAGGAGAACCTCAATGCAAAAGGTATATTTATACAATGGATGATTTCTCAACCATTAAAAAATAAAATTATAAAATTCGGAGACAAATTGTTGCATATAGAAAAATTCATTCTGAGTGAGATATCTGATATGCAGAAAGACAAATATTGCTTGCATTCACTTATATGTGGATATTTGCTATTAAATCAATGATAAGCAAGTATAATCCAGATTGATTTTCTCAAGTTTTTTGTCTAAGTAACAGAAAGTTCTCTAATGTACAAAGTAAACAGAGTTTAAAAAATTAATTCTCACATCAGTAGGTTACAAAAAGTGACAGCACCTAATGTAACTTCAAATATAATACACAAAAGCCTATTAAAAGAAAAGAGAAATTTTGCATAATAATAAACGGCAGATAAACTCTTTATGACTAACATCATTATTCTTATTGAAAATGCAGAATCTTTCTCTAATGTCAGGAAAAAGATGAAGGTGTTGTAGCTTTAGTTCCTATTCATAATTTTATGAGAGAATAGCCAACAAAATGAATTAAATGACTTAACATTTAAAAATAGACAAGCAAAGTGGTCAAAATTTTTAGGTGTGAAAAAATCTTTTATATAGAATTACCTAAAATTACATTAAAAATCTGCTGAATTTTGCAATATATTGATGATAGTATATAAAATCAATAGAGACAATGATATTTCTGAACACCTGCAATCTTTGTTCTATATATAAAATTCAGAAGACCATGTAATTTCCAGTTGGACCAGAAAGCAAATACCTTCAAAACCAATTTAATACAATAAATGGAATGCATATATTCTGAACAACATAAAAATAAATAAATAAAATTTACATTGAAGGAAAGTATTCACCAGCATGTAGTAAAATATTTACTTTTATTAAACAAAACTGCTTAAAATAATTTGTAATTTCATCACAACTAAAAAAAAGCTAGCATACCTACCCCTGGACTCAGCAATACCACTCCTGGGAATATACCCAAGAGATGCTCTATTATATGACAAAAGCATTTGTTCAACTATGTTCATAGCAGTATTATTTGTAATAGCCAGAACCTGGAAACAACCTAGATGCCCTTCAATGGAAGAATGGATGAAGAAAGTATGGAATATATACACACTAGTGTACTACGCTGCGGTAAAAAACAATGAGTTCTCGAATTTTGCATGCAAATGGATGGAAATAGAAAACACTATCCTGAGTGAGGTGTCCCAGACCCAAAAAGATGAACATGGGATGTACTCGCTCATAATTGGTTTCTAGCCATAAATAAGGGTCACGGAGTCTACAATAGGTGAACCTAAGGAAGCTAAGTAAGAAGGTGAACCCAAGGAAAAACATATAGTTACCCTCTTGGCTAAGGGAAGTAGACCAAATTGCCGGGGAGAAAATTGGGATCTTGGGGTTGGGGTGGGATGGGGGTAAGGGGTGATGGGGAGAGAAAAGGTAGAAGGGAAGGAGGGGGGACTTGGGGAAACAGGAGGATTGGGATAAAGGAAGGGTGGATAGGGGAGCACGGAACCACAATTCTTAGTTAAGGGAGCCACTTTAGGGTGGGCAAGAGACTTGACCCTAGAGGGGCTCCCAAGTGCCCAAGATGAGGTTCCCAGTTAGTTCCTTGGGCAGCTGAGGATAGGGAACCTGAAATGACCCTATCCTATAGCAATACTGACGAATATCTTGCATATCATCATAGAACCTTCATCTGGTGATGGATGGAGATAGAGACAGAGACCCACACTGGAGCACTGGACTGAGCTCCCAAGGTCCCAATGAGGAGCAGAAGGAGGGAGAACATGAGCAAAGAAGTCGGGACCACGAGGGGTGCACCCACCCACTGAGACAGTGGGAGCTCACCAAGGCCAGCTGGACTGTGACTGAAAAAGCACGGGATAAAACCGGACTCTCTGAACATAGTGAACAATGAGGGCTACTGAGAAGCCAAGGACAATGGCACGGGGTTTTGATCCTACTTAATGTGCTGGCTTTGTGGGAGCCTAGCCAGTTTGGATGTTCACCTTCCTAGATATGGACGGAGGGGGGAGGACCTAGGACTTACCACAGGGCAGGGAACCCTGACTGCTCTGTGGTCTGGAGAGGGAGGGGGAGAGGAGTAGGAGTAGGGGGAGAAGGGTGGAAGGAGGGGGAGAAGGGTGGGTGGAGGGGGAGAAGGGTGGGAGGAGGGGGAGGGAAATGGGAGGCTGGGAGGAGGTGGAAACTTGTTTTTTGTTTATGTTTTTTTTCCTTTTCTCAATAAAAAAAATAAAAAAATAAAAAAAAATAAAAACTAGCAAGTTATTTAAAGAATCATTTGTTTGAATAAAGTTACTCATAACAATTAAAACAATCATAGAACATAGACAGTAGCAGGAGGACACATACTTTTAAATATTAGGACATATTTCAAAGAAATGATAATTTTAAAAGTTTATTGTCTTTGAAATGGGAGATGAAATGGATTAGGATTGTGACTAGACAAAAGAATCTGTATCTCTGGTCAAGTGAGTTTTAGTTAAGATATTAAAATCATCCAGTTGGTAAAGTACTGTTTCTAATGAATGCAGTTGGGACAAGTAAATAGACCAAATCCTGAAGAACAAATATAGGTTCTTAACTGTCACCACACATGCATAATGTATAATGCATCAAAGAGTTCAATTTGAAAGCTAATTTTACAGAACTCAAATGACAACATATAGAAGAATATGCATTACTCAGAATTTTATGCATTTATACTTGAGAAAACATAGACATAGACACTTCAGATTTCATTGAAAATGAAAAAAAAGTTAAACCCAAAGCACATAATTAAAATTTTAAAGATGCCGTCAATAAAGGAAGATTTTTTATAAATCATATATTTTACAAAATATATATTAATACAAATGAGTAGTTCTTACAACTTAGACATATGATCAAAATGTACCACTTAAGATTTGAAAAGTATCTCGATAAACTTTATTTGAACAAAATATAGAAATTATTAATACCTCCATGGAAAATGTTCAGTGTTCCTTTTTTTACAGTGTTCCTTTTAATTAAAAATAAATATCATGTTCTCATTTTCCTTTTCTTATTCCAACCCTTTCTTAAGTCCACCACTCAAAGTTTTGCCTTATGATGCTCCCTTCTTTTCATACTGATGACTTCTTTGTCTTTGCTTATTATAGGATCAACATTGTCTTAGTGAATGAAAAATTCAAGTCAAAATGAACATTGCGATTTTATAACAATTGAATGACTAGAAACTAGTAGACAGAGGCAAATAGCAATCAGAACAAAGAAATAAATCTCCTTCAAATGATAGTAGGAATGAAGTCACACAACCAATTTGGAAAATGTTGGACAGTGTCTGAAACAGCTTTAACGTTGCTATATAACCCAGCTGTTTCACACTTAGACATACAACCAAAACAAACAAACAAATAATAAATAAATAATGATGAACCTAAACAAAAGGATGAGTTTGTATATGAGTAACATTTTTCAAAGGAGTAATTACTATAATGTTCACCAGAGAAGGAATGGGAAAACACAATATGCATTTTAATATTATATA
Source organism: Microtus oregoni (assembly GCF_018167655.1). Classification (NCBI taxonomy): domain Eukaryota; kingdom Metazoa; phylum Chordata; class Mammalia; order Rodentia; family Cricetidae; genus Microtus; species Microtus oregoni. The sequence continues at coordinate 26,694,539 of NW_024543060.1, forward strand.
TTCACAAATAAGAATGAACTATTAAGGATATTGCAACATGTATAGTGAGAACAGCCTGGTAACAGAAATGAGTTACAAAACATATAATAATGTTTATAAATGTCTATAGCAGGGAAATAATATTAAATTGAACAATAAATAGTGAATTTGTCAGTAAAGAAACAGTTCTCAGGTTTCTTCTATAAATCAAACTATATATGACAATCTTCAAATGTTTGCCTTGCATAAGTGGATCTCCAGATTCAAAACATAGCACCACATACACTGACAATAGAACAAGAAGCAAATAAATGTCAAGTTACTTAGTTGGCCTTAAACGTTGTAAAACCTTGTAAAAATTATTGCTACCATGCTATATTTGTTCTGAGATGTCGCTCTTGACATAAACTGCTAAATTAAACTTAAATATCATCTGAGATAAAATTGTGCAAAAAGGAGAGTTTTTACCACTTGGGATTTTGGCTATTTAATAGAACATCACTGCAAAAGTACATCAGTATGGTAAATAGGAGGAAAGAAATATCTGGCAGCTCTTGGCTATTTATATAAGGAATTAGAACTATATAGATAGCAACTAAATGGGACATTATGCCTCAATGAACTTTTTCTAACTATTTCATATGCATATATAGTATTTAATCTTTGAGTTGGAAAATGAAATGCAAATACTGTAACTAATAAAGCTATTAAAAAGTTTATGCATATTTCCTTGGGAAATTGAAGTTTAAGAGTGCGTTCTAAATGGTTCTTAGTAAAAAAGACATCAACAAGCTTTCTTATCCTTTCCTCTTCTTACAGACTACTATTGTTGACAAGTACTAAGTGAGGGTACACCAATTATTGAATTAATTCACAAATTATTACTAACTTATATACAAGTTGCTATTTTCCTGCATCAGATAGCTTGAAAACGTTTGTAGCTATTGGATATTTTAGTAGATACTCCTTAAAAATTTTCCCTTTTCATTTGCTATATGCATGTAAGTTATATTTCATTTGTTTGGAAACAATTTACATCAAATGTAATGTTGACATAACTTGTGCAATCATTTATTGACCAAAATTTCCTGTTCCGCTCAGTCCTGCAGTCATTATGTTCCAAGAATCACATGGAGGTCTACAATAGTTATAAACGGATTGGCCCATTAGCTCAGACTTCTCATTAACTAATTCTTATAACTTACATTATCCTATAAATCTTGCTTGAGTTAGCTACATGACTTGATACCGTTTTTGGCGAGGCAGTCACATTCTCTGAGGCTGGGTCACACATACACAGAAAGAGAGACAAAGAGAGGAGAAATATAATACTTCTAATGCCTCGATATCTTCAGATTCTCTGTTTAATGGTTAGATTTAAATGAACTTTTCTGGACTCATTCTAATTTTTCAAAATTTTCAAGGCTTCTTTTTCTTCATTTATCTCTTTTCTTTTATATTCCCTTTTCTTCATTACATACTACGCATCAATTGATTCATATACCCTGGAACAAACAACAGATTCTATTACAACTATTTCTATTACATGTTTAATAACATATAGAGTTACCAAGTTATAACAATTAATTTAATATCTGTCCTACTGATGATAGCTGCCAAGATTCTGTCTGATTTTTTGTGTATTTTCTTTCTTTCTTTAAAATTGAAAATTCTGAGCCTCTGTGGGAATAACAGTTTAAGAACTTTTACATAGGACATGCCAGCTCACTTTCCATCCCATCTGGGATTAATTCTGAGCTCTTCCATTTCTGTGACTCAGAACAAATCCACATTTATTGTTTCTTTTGCTACAAGTTTAGTATATTAACATGATTTATTCATACTTTTTCAAAGGAGTTTTTAAAAACTTCATTAAAATTTTATAGAACAATAATAAAACATACAAAAAACTTAAAAGTGATAATGTTATTACATGTGAACCTATAGTTTGCTAATTATTGTTAGGTGAACAAAATATACAGAAATAAAAATATAAAATTAAAAGTGATTTTTTCAAGAATAGAATTAACATACTGTAAATTTGCTTACTTTCAGAAATAATATCAATTTTTTAAAACACTTTTTATGTTTTCTGTTTTTCCGTACATGGTTATTTGCCCACAGAGGCCAGTAGAGGGCATAAGATTCCCTAAAACTAGAGTAGCAGGTCATTGTGAGCTGCCTGATTCATGTGCTAGGAATCGAATCAAGGACCTGTCCAGGAGTACATTCTCTTAACTGCTGAGTCACCTCTCTGAGTCCCAGGGTTAACCATAATATCTGGAATGTAGCATGTAGCTGATAATGCTACAAGCTGCAACATCAAACAATAATTGATCAGTCATCTTTTCATGAGTGATTTATCAAAACCAAGGGATCTGATAAAGGCTAAACCAAAAACAAGGCTTTTTGGTATTATTGTTTTGTGAATAAAGGGGATGTCCTTTGTTGGAGTTTTTTTTTTTTTTTTTTTCTGTAGCTGACTTCCCTTCTGTTACATATGGTAATTAATTCCCACAGTTTAGAATGGTTTCCCCCTAGCTATATGTGAAAACAGTTTCCCAATGCCAAGCCTTCATTCCTCTCTCCTAGGCAAACATATCTGCCTTCTTTTAATTATCTTTATCAGCAGGCATTTGGTCAGTATTTCTACCTTCTAAAAATATAATGCAATACACTAACCTTCCCCTCTAGAATTCCTTGATGATTTAATTCCTTTTTTTTAAACTAACTTTCTCCATTAAGGAATTAACCAGACATGCACTAGCCACTCCCACCTTTTAACTGACCATCGAGGATCTCTCTCAGTCTCTCTCTCTCTCTCTCTCTCTCTCTCTATCTATCTATCTATCTATCTCTCTCTCTCTCTCTGTGTGTGTGTGTGTGTGTGTGTGTGTGTAAACCTGTCTCCAATTTTTTTATGGGGCAAAAGAATTTCAGCCGAGGAAGGGGAATTGTTGGTTATAAGGGTATATAAGACTGGGAATGCTTGTTTCAGAGAGAACTGATAAAAATAAAAAGAGAAGAAAGAATAAAGAAATATGGATAAATAGATTTAGAGTCAAAGATACATGAAGGTTATAGAACCTGCCACTAAGAGACTTCACTGAAGCTTGATGTGTGGCAGGTTTGCCCCTGCATGGTGGCCCAGAGAGTCCATTGTATCAAACTGTAAAAGGGAACCCTGGGTTGCCTTTGATACCCAGATATTGGAGATTTCAAAATCGACCAAGGAAAACTGCTAACTTGGAGTGGCATCAGCCCACGAGAAAGACGTGTTGTAGTCATCAGTGCTGAAGAAATTGAAACTTAAGGTGTTCTTACACCTTCAACTTGGAGTTGCAGAGTTTGGTCTTTGCCCTGCTTGTTACTTAGTTTTCTCCTATATTTTTTCCATGTATTATATGTCCCCCCCCCCTTTCCTCCCTTTTTGAACAGTAATTTATATCCTGTGCCATTGTATGTTGGAAGTATATAACCTGCTTTTTTCCCCCACTGGTACAAAAGCCCTTCTTTAATAGCACCATGGAGGCTTAAATACCCAGCAGTCAATGGCCAACAGGTGAAAATCTCATGCTCTGATCCTCTAGGCAAGGCACAGCTTTTAGTAACTTCAATTAGAAGGCTCTAGTAGGGATGATCAGGACTCCAATTGGTCCCAACACTTAACTATCAGAAAATATGTTTAAAGTATACTCTTGATAAAGAACTGTTTTCAAAATATACAGAAAGCTAATAGCCAGCATTCCAAATTCATATCACCTATGGAAATATTGCCAGATATTTCACTAGAGAAATAATGCGGGATTACTAATGACAACTCATTCATTGTCTTTAAACATGATCACCTGTATAATTCACAAATAAACTGCTAAGTGATTATCATCAAATCCTTAAGAGAGTTAAAATTTTAAAGTATACGTTAATAGTAGTAGTAGTACTTGGTAGCAATCACTAATAGGAACAAATTTCCTGTTGTATTTAAATTAGATGATAACCTGGATATTAGTCATACAAGGAACTAATAACAAGAACTCAAAATAAAAGCTATTGGCTTATGCAAGACTTGGGGATTTTACATACATACATACATGCGCGCGCACACATACACACAGAGACAGAGAGACAGAGAGACGTGTGTGCATGTATGTATGTATGTAAATTTTTTGAAACAGTTTCTCTGAATAACTTTGGTGCCTGTCCTGAAACTAGCTCTTGTTGAATAGACTCACCTTAAACTTAAAGAGATCCACCTGCCTCTGCCTCCCAAGTTCTGGGATTAAAAGCCTGCACCACCACCACCTGGCTATTTCTCTTAAGATAGTAAACAGTGTCTGGTGTGGTACCACATGTGCTTAATCCCAGGGCTGGGGGGGCCGAGGCAGACTGATCTTTTCGTTTGTTTGTTTGTTTTTGTTTTTGTCTTTAAATAATGAATTTATTATTATTATTACAAATTTCCACCTCCTCCCTTCCTCCCATTTCCCTCCCCTCCCCCCATTTCCCCTCCCTTTCCCTCTCCAATCCAAAGAGCAGTCAGGGTTCCCTGACCTGTGGGAAGTTCAAGTACTCCCGCCTCCATCAAGGTCTAGGAAGGTGCATCCAAACAGACTAGGCCCCAAAAAAGCCAGTACCTGTAGTAGGTTCAAAACCCAGTGCCGTTATCATTGGCTTCTCCATTGTCAACCACATTCAGAGGGTCTGGTCTGATCACATGCTAATTCAGTCCCAGCCCAGCCGGCCTTGGTGAGCTCCCACTAAATCAGTCCCACTGTCTCAGAAGGTGGAAGCACCCCTCGCGGTCCTGACTTCCTTGCTCATGTTCTCCCTCCCCCTGCTCTTCATCTGGACTTTGGGAGCTAAGTCCAGTGCTCCAATGTGGGTCTCTGTCTCTATCTCCATCCATCGCCAGATGAAGGTTCTATGGTGATATGCAAGATATTGATCAGTTTGGCTATGGGACAAGGCCAGTTCAGGCTCCCTCTCCTCTGCTGCCCAAGGACCTAGCTGGGGATATCCCCTTGGACACCTGGGAACCCCTCTAGAGCCAAGTCTCTTGCCAACCCTAAAATGGTTCCCTTAATTAAGATATCTTCTTCCCTACTCCCATATACACCCTTCCTCCATCCCAACCATCCCATTCCCCAAAGCTCTCCCCAATGCTCCCCTTCTCCCTTCTTTCTCCCCATCTCCTCTTCCTCCCATATCACTCCCACCCCCGTGCTCCCAACTTTAGCCCAGCGATCTTGTCTAGTTCCAATATCCAGGAAGATAAATATATGTTTTCTTTAAGTTCACAATATTTAAAATCTCTAGGATCACGAACTATATGTTCAATGTTCTTTATTTATGGCTAGAATCCACTAATGAGTGAGTATATACCATATTCATCTTTATGGGTCTGGGTTATCTCACTCAGGATAGTGTTTTCTATTTCCATCTATTTGCATGCAAAATTCAAGATGTCATTGTTTTTTACAGCTGACTAGAACTCTAATGTGTATATATGCCACACCTTCTTTATCCATTTAATGGGAATTATTGTTCTTTCTATAGAAGGTCTTCCATATTTCACATATGCATTATTCATTAAATATTACAACAGTACAAGATCTATCTTAAATGTCATTTATATGGAGGATAGTGGAGAATTATCACAAGGAAAAATAGTCTTATTCAACACTGAAATGAGAACTCCTGAGGGATCACATACAGTAAGAGAATAGAGAGAACAAATAGAAATTAATATCAATTTATAGTTATCCCTGGGTAAAATGATTTAATCTTCAAGTCACTTGAAGAACAACAAAATATAAAAACTTAAATTTTAAATATTACCTTTTCTGTTATTTGATACCAAAAAAGTAGAGATGTATGTAAATGATATAATATGAATAAAATTAATTAATTCAGATGCATTTTCCTGACATCTTTTACATTGTTATCCTTCTTAACATATACAAAAAAGTTTGATAATTTTTTTCTCAGTTAATATAAAACCTGAGCCCAAAAACCAAAACAAAACAAAAAAAGCAAATCCCCCCAAGAAAACAAACCAGTAAAAATAAAAAAAAAGCGTTTTAAGGGATTTTTAAGGTGCTAAGTCATGTCACCACATTTTAGTAATCTAACAATATTGGATATCAGCACTGTAATACTGATTAGTTGAATTAGCTAACCTAATTTTACTACGTGCATTCATAAAATGCTACAATCATAATTGCACATAAGTTCTGTCTTTGCACAAAGTTCTAAGATTTTATCGTTTCTCACTCCTTTAAATGGACCGAAAACAACATGATAATGTGGAGTTTAAATGTGCTAGCAACCTTGACAGTGTAAAATATCCCTGTGCTCCTGTGTCAAGTAGTTATCCAAGTTTTTCTCAAGTTTAAACATTTCAGCAGTAACTAGTGCTTGGCAAAACTGCACTGAAGAGGTTTAATGTATTATACTCTTACAGGACCTTAACCATTTGCTAGCAAGAAATAGTGCTTTTATTCATTGCAGATAAAGATGCTAGGCTAAGATTACCAGTGAAAAGAAAACATGATGAAAATGGTCTATTTCAAATCAAGATACCCCAAATTTAAAAACCCTTTCAGTGACACATCAAGCCAGAAGTCTAGTGGTTTCAATCTGTTGTTTATTTTTCATTGCAGTTATGAGATTCAGTTACTGAAAAAAAAAAGAATTGATAAGATTTGGGTACTTGAGCGTTGTTGACTTATCAGAGGACTACTACAGCTTATCATGTAAATGTAATGCATTCAAATTTGCAGAGATAAGGGACAGGCGCTTTTACATCCTTGCTGAAAAAAAAGCTTGCTGGGTGAGAAAAGAGGCAAGTACCCTGAAACTTGGTTCTCTTTATTCACAGTGGATATAAAGAATGCAAACAAACTTTACTTGGGAATGAAGAAAATAGAAAAGAAAAGATTTTCTTTTCTCCTCAGATATGAGGAAGACAATACCTGTGCCATTAGGATAAGACAGAAAATCATCAGATGCTAAAATCACTCAAATGTAGGACTCCCTCTGCACCTGTTACTTTGAACATTGCCTTTTTGATTTCTATGATTTTCTTATGTTGATCGTACCCCACATTTTTATATCAATAGCACCTGAACTGTTGGTTCAACTTTGGGAGTTCCAACTATTCTGAAAACATCCTCCTGACATCCTAACATAAATCTATTACACTATTTTTAGTTTTGTTTATTATTAAAACTTTGGGGTGCTTTAACTTCTTTTTTTATTATAGTTTTCTATTTTTATTTACCCTAACTTTTTCTTTTTTCTCTAACACCATCTATATCTGGGGGCAGTTTTTGTTGTTGTAGTTTTGTTTTATTTTTCAAAGGAATCTTCATGACTGATTGCCTAGTCTTACCTCTGACCTTCTAGTCTCTTTGTATGATGCTGTGAAAAATGACAATATTTTCACTTCCGTGATTCTTTGCCTATCTGCTTATAAGTTTTTTTTTTTAATTTGAACTTAGGCCTCAAATTTTATTTAAATTTTATATTGAAAAAGTAAAGGCAATATGTCGTGCATCAGATCAATAATTTTTCCTTCAACTATGAGTTATTTTACATCTAAGTCAGTTTGATTCATGACACTCAGAAAGATAATCTCCTCTCCTAGGCAAGGACATTTCCCTAGAAGTAACTCTCTCTATATCTTTCTGTCTTCTTGGAATTTTCTCTTGAAAATTCTTAAGCTTTCCATTTCTGCCAATAATTTTTTTTGTACCACCACTGAAGACTTCTTCCACCAATACAATTTTCATATTCCTAAAAAATTCTATTTGTTTAAAATGCCATTACTATGTATATTTTATTTCTCTATGTTTAAGTCAGAAGTATTGAGTAAATCTATATTTATTTAGCAAGAATTCCAGTTGATTCTGGATTCAAAAGATACCAAAAGGAAAAGGAGTAAATTTCAGTATTTGACTATTTGACTTAAGCTACTTAAGATAATGAGTTGACTTTTCGATAAATAGGTATTTTAGAAACAGGGTCTTTGTTTCAGTATTGATCCAAAGGTACATAGAAAAAAATGTACCTTTGCATGTCTATACAGATACTGGGAAAAGAAAAATAAAGAAATAACACATAGGCAGTTTTCTAATCTTCGTTCTATTTGGGTGAATGTATCTGGCAATTTTTATACTACTTTCAAATTTCTGAATGGTGAAAATTATCTGAACCAAAATTTCAAAATTAAGATTGTACATTAAACTAAATTAGAGTTAGTATATCCTGCATTTAAGCTTCAGAACTTCAAAAGCAATTAAACAAATAACTTTTAAAAATGAAATATATTGCCTTAAAGCAATGTGTGTGTGTTATGCACATGTGTGTTCTTACATGAGAACTCCACTTTCTCCCTCTATCAGTGTTTCCCCCTTCATTGTAGTCATTATCATTGTTATCTCTGAGATCAGACTGTTTTTTTCCAAATGACTTCCTTAAACATATCTTCTTTCACAACTCTGATAGCTAATTAAGACAGTGACCATGGTATTCACAATAATAATTTGGAATACATCAATACTCAATTTAAACTCCTTAAAAAGTTAGTCATGTTGATGTCCATCATAGTTTATACTGATTGTCAATTGATAGAATCTAGATTCACTCAGGGCACAAACTTCCTTTTTATGTTGGTGAATTTCTGGATAAGGTTGATTGAAATTGGAAGTTACCTTAAATACAGATGAACCTATCCCATGAATTAGATTCACAGACAAACAAAACAAAACAAAACAAACAAACTGAAGAAAGCAACCTCCAATTCAGATGCCAGGTGAAGCCTTAACTAATTGTGTTTTTTTTTTAATCAATAAAAAATGGAAGTCAGATATTGGTGTAAGAACCTAAAAGATCAGATAAGAGGGGGGCGGGGAGCCAACAAATGACTTCCTACCTCTTCTGTTCCTTCCTTTAAAAGAGCTGAGATCTTCTCTGGCCTTATTGCTTACTATCTTTATCTGTCTACAGCCTTTCAAACCACTGTGGGTAATTTTGGCCAGCTAGTGAGTAGCTCCATCCTCTGACTTCAAGCAACTTTATTTGTCAGAACACAATCAAAATATCACACAAACCCTCTCTGGAATATTATTGAAAGTAAAGGGAGACTAGGGGAAGAAGTGTTATTTTTCTGCAATGGGGAACCAGCTGAAAAGTTTCCTATGCTCCAATAATAGCTTTCATCCCAGTCTAATGTATAGAATTATAACTAAATTGAGAGAGAAACACATGTACACATACAAACACAGTAAGCCAGAGATTGTTGAGAAGAGAAGTTTAAGCGAGAGGGGGGCTGAGAAGGTGTAGAAAAGGATAAAAATTAGCAAAATTCAGTACATATATGTTTGGCACTTTCAAAGAATACAAAACAAAATTTAAAAACCTAAACTATCATTTTTTTGGTCAATCTTTAATTTTTAGTTACTTAAAAAATACAACAGTTGGTAATAAGCCAAATATTAGCTAGAGTAGATCTTGAAGAAAAAAACCTCTTGGTAAGATCAAATACACTTTTAAGAGCATCTGGCTCTTGGATTAAATAAACCCTTTTTCTTATTTTTCAAGCAAACAGTCAGGAGGGTAGATGATTTAGCCCATCCTCCCAGCTTGAAATTTGCTCTTTCAGCTACCTATATTTACCAATTTCAATTACTGAAAAAGGTTTGTAAGTCACTGCCATTTAATGATGCAAATCTTTCATTTCAGGGACTTGATATAATTCTTATATTCAATTTAAAATATGTGTTATTGTGCCAACTATTCCCTTTGATTTGCACGTGCCATGCTAGTGACTTCCTTTTGTATAGTCACCAGCTTCTATATAATAGTGATCACATCTCTATCTCATGTTTAATGCATTTATACTGTATATCTTTTAAAACATTCTGGCTGAGTGGTGGTGGCACACACCTTTTATCTCAGCACTTGGGAGGCAGAGGCAGGTGGGTCTCTGTGAGTTCAAGTCTAGCCTGATCTACAAGAGCTAGGTTCAGGATAGTTCCCAAAGCTACAGAAAAACTCTGCCTCAAAAAGCAAACAAAAACAACAATTTAGAAAAAAAACCAAAACAAAAACAATCTATAAAGTGATTGTTCATAAATTTTGTCACTAATGAAAAAGTCAATAATTAATGTCCATGATTTTATTAAGCATTTTCCCCGCATTTTTCAGAATGGCTGAATTTGGTTCTGACATCTTGGAATGTAGTTGTCACTTATAATGCATTTTTACTTGAACTTTGTTAATGAGAATTTATAGTTAACAGAGCCACTTGGGGAACTAAGTAGAGGCCCACTTAATTTTACTCCACACTGAATCTGCCTATTTTCTCAAAAAGCCCGAAGGATAGTAGGGGTCAGACCAATTAAAGTAAATGTTATCTTGGAGGTGGTGAGAGGTTAGGAAGTTTGTTTGGTTTGTTGATGACAAAATAGATTGTTTCTTCCTTTAATGAACACAAGTAATGACAAGTACTTTAATGAATTTATACCCTTGCACAACAGCCAAGAAAGTTGCCTTAGGGAGGTCAATTATTTTTTATGTCTTTTTAGTGTTCATTTTATGGGTTTATATAGCCGAATTAATTAGAAACAAGACTTGGTAGAAATGCAGTGTGCAAATAGACTATTTGCTAATAAGAATGCATAACACGAAATAGTTAAAATGTAGGTATTTCATTGTTATGGTCACATGGGATTTCAGTGTTTAAAAAAAAACTATAGCTACAAATTAAAAGCCATTATAATCTATATAACTTATCCATGGTCTCTTTCATGTATTTATTAAAACTAAGAATTGCTACAATGGTATTATCTTTTTTATCTGTGATTGTACAAAGTCATTCAGATAATTTCCTTATTCTTCATGGGAATATATAAAATTACCCACCATTTAGCTTTAATAGAATCTAAGAACAATGAATGTATATCTGCCTTGAAATGATAGCACTATATTTAAAAATCCATGAGATAAGTGATGTGTATCACAGATTCACAAGAACTCAGGCAGACACAAATTTGGCCCCATCTAATGTAAGATTCAGTTTACTGCATAAATCTTATGAATAATTCACTGTGTAAAAAATGTTATTTAACATTTTGTAACCATTTCTCTCCATCAGAGTGTTTTTATCTGTACGCATTTCAAACAACCCTTGCTGGCTTGAACAGAAAGAGAATTTACTAAGAAGTTAATAGGAAGCACACAGAATCATTCTCAAGGCTGAACACTAGCCAGATGCTAAATAGTAAGAAGTGCCCCCAACCTCATTTTAATGATGAGAACATGTTGGTGGTGTATACTAGCTAACCTCAGCAACTCCTGCAATCATTTCTCAAGCTGTTTCTGGTAGTGGAGCTCCTTGTTTGCCCTGTTTTCTCAACAATTTCCTGAAGCACACTGATGCACCTAACTTCCTGTGCTGCAACCTCTGAATTTTCACTGGTACCATGCATCTGTGTGCCAGAGTTTGTGTCTCATTTCATTTAAAAGTCAGGTAAGTTAAGCAATTATCACTAGCATCTTTTTGGTATAGGACACTGCAACAGTTTCAAATTCATAATGAAGAGACTTCTCAGGTCATAAGAAAGTCAAACCTCCTTTATGTCACCTAATTGCTGGACACTGTAGTGTTTTTATTTTTTATAAACAAAAATATTTTTTTAAAAAGCTAAACAACTAGCTCACATTAAGAGGACTAATAATTACTCTGTAGTCAAATGTGAAACCAAATTCTCACAGTTCTGAGATTATATTTTTATAGGTGAAAATATTTTTTTAAAAAAACATGAATTAGAAGATATGCAGTATTTTAAGAAATAAGTCTGAGACAAGATATCCAAATTTTGTTTAATGATTGATCATTTCATACACAAATTATTAGACTATTTATACAGATTTCTCCAGACTTGCAGAGTTACCAGGTTCACTATAAAATATTAAGGACATTTTCTAGTTTTGGAGCAAGAAATATTACCTGAATTGGATGTATTAGCAAATTAATTTTCTTTTTACAAAACCAGGCATCCTTTTTAGTACAACTAAAACAATTTTCTGTCAATATTCTTATAGACAATATTATGGTGACTTAACAGTTTAAAATAATTATCTGATAAATTGTTCCTAACCCTTTATGGTAAATCACTAAATATATATATATTTTAGAATATAGAGAATATATAAATATATTCTCTATATTCTAAAATATGATGAAATCATGAAAAAACTCTGTGGCTGGAGCTCCTTCAGCCAATAGTCGCTGAGATACCAGCCCATTGGGGTGTGGTCTCTCTCCCTTTAAAAAAGTGGCCACTTCCCTCTCCCCTCTCTCTCTTGCTTCTGGCTCCACTTCTGGTGACTAGGCTCCTTTCCTGACTGTGCAGAGGGCTGTTGTCTGAAACGGTGATCTGTAAGTTTTTTCCCCTTTAAATAAATAACCATTCTATTAATCATAATCCCAAACTGGTGTGGGATTGTTTGTGACTTATGCCTTCACAACTCAGAAAATATCAAAAGATTATAACTAAGGTCTAATTTATTCTTTAGTGATATTTTTAAAATCTGCAAACACAGTATTAAGTATGATGTGTTTGATCTTAAAGCTATAGAGTGGTCTTAAATGTACACAGACTCCTGGTTTTTATTTTACTGGGACCATCCTGCCCCTGCCTTCCCAAGTTACAAGGAGAACTTTAAGAAAGAATAGAGGAGACCAAGAAGGAAAATTTATGGGAATGTAATGATCTTTGAAAATTTCCCATAATGTGTAATTTGTAGCTCAATGGATTTCAAGAGATTATTGGTTGTGAAATAGATTCTTTCAGCTAAGGAGATAATAAAAACAATTATGGCTGAATAAAATAAGCCAGTAAATTTGTAATGCATACAAACACTAAGAAAATTTTCTATTCTCTACACAACTTGAAAGCCATGTTTAAAATTACAGGGATAAATATTTCTCTAGGTAAACCAATATATTATTGCTCATAGCACAATACATTTGCTTTTATACCATAGGTTTGTATTACTTTCAAGGACATTTTTGAATGAATAATTTTGGAAGCCTGAAATATAACATAATACTGAAAAGCAAGACTACTTCCTCTATTTGATACTATATAATGAATTACATAATTTATGTCTTTAACTAAAATATTTTTTTTTTGATTTTTCGAGACAGGGTTTCTCCGTAGCTTTTGGTTCCTGTCCTGGAACTAGCTCTTGTAGACCAGGCTGGCCTCGAACTCACAGAGATCCGCCTGCCTCTGCCTCCCAAGTGCTGGGATTAAAGGCGTGCACCACCACCGCCCGGCTTAACTAAAATATTTTTAACACAAGCTACTTTTTCTTATATAATACATCTACAAATAATTTTCAGGAACATTTCTTTCTAGTTTTATTGGTGTACTGAACCAATTAGTATTTCTTAAATTTGTTTAACTTGTTTTTCTGTTTTTATCTGCTTTATTCTTTGAACTACCTATGAGATTTAGATAGGTGTCTCTTAAAAAAGAAAAAAAAGGTTAAAAAGTGATGATACATGACTGTAATGAGAATAATGAATATCATACATTTATAACTAACCATAAATTATAAATATTTGGATAGCATGAAATTGACTTAATGACAAATACTTCGTGAAATAGGTCACACATAAGTATATTAATACAAGAATAATGAATGCATTATACTAATAAAGACATTATGTTTAAATGTTTAGATTGATCTTTTTGTGCTGAAGCCAGATCTCATGCAAGTCAGGCTACAGTATACCTTATATTTATTTATATTTTTGTGATAGTTTGAGTGCAATTAGTCCCCATAAGCTTGTAGGGAGTGGCACACTATTTAAATGTTTGGCTTTGTTGGAGTAGGTATGGCACTGTTGGAGGAAGTACATACCTGTGTAGATGGACTTTAAGGTCTTATATATGCTCAAGCTACAGCCAGTTGTACAGTACTTTTTTTCCCCTAACGATCATGATGTAGGTCTCTCAGCTCCAGCACCATGTCTGTCTTCACATTACCATGTCCCGACAAAATGATAAGGACCTAAACCACTGAAACTACAAGTCACTCAATTAGATGTTTTCCTTCTTAAGAATTGCTATGGTTGTGGTGTCTTCTCACAGAAATAGAAACCCTAACAAAGACAGCAATAGAGGAAGACTTTGAATTTCCAATCTACCTGTCTCCATCTCCCAACTGATGGAATTATACTCATACACTTACATTGCTTGATGAGTTTGTTCATTTATTTTTAATTGAAAAAAATATGTTTAATTTAAATATCTGAACTGAAACCACATTCAGTAATATTACCCAAGCAAATGCTAACATACTGGATATTATGCACTTTGATTGGATTAAGGATATAGCAGTATCTGTAATATCTGGATTAAGGAGCTGATTCTAAGGTATTAACTCTAAGTTCCTTGTACTCCTATCAGTTTACAAAAATTATGAAAGATAGATGAACATCTCTGTTCAGCATGGTGCCCCTGCCTCTAGTCCCATCCACTAGCTGTGCTGAGTTTCCAAGGCAGCTAGGTAACTCCAATCACTACCTTTCTTTCGCTTTCAGTAGCTTTCAGGTTCTTCCACTTATCTGATCCTAGTGTAAGCACTGGCTGGTCGTAAGGCATGTTTAGGAATTCTGGTTGATTTTCTCTTGACACTTAAAAATTATATTTTAGAGATTTTTAGAAAATAATATGACATTCAAACATTCTGTATATTCATATAGTTGAGAAGGGGGTCATGGTTTTCCATGGAGAATGCTCAAAATCAGAATTTTTTTTTAAGCAGACTGAATGTGAGATTTATTACTGAACATGATTTGGTAGGGTACAGGAGAGCACCGTGAAAGCCCTCAGGAGTGTAGGGCTCGCCACTTGTCCAGGGGACCACGATTAGGAATATATTTGACCCCACAGCCATCAGGAATGAGCCGCTTCTCAGCTACCATGTCTTCAAATTCATCTGCATTAAACTTAGTAAAGCTCCATTTCTTTGAGATGTGGATCTTCTGGTGGCCAGGGAATTTGAACTTGGCTCTACGAAGAGCCTCAATCACATGTTCCTTATTCTGCAGCTTAGTGCGGATGGACATGATGACCTGGCCAATATAAACCCTGGCCACTGTGCCCTGGGGCTTCCCAAAGGCACCATGCATACCTGTCTGGAGCCTGTCAGCCCCAGCACAGGACAACATCTTGTTGATTCGGATGACATGAAAGGGCTAAGCCTCACTCGAATATGAAAGCCATCCTTGCCACAACTCTTTACCATGTATTTGTTGGCATAAATACGGGCAGCCTCCAGAGCTTCGGAAGAATCTTTAAGTTATTATGTAGCTTCATTTATAGATTTTAATTTTGTCACTTTTAGAGGGATACTTAAATTATTCATTCAGTGTTATTTCATCTTTAAAACCTTCACACAAGATTAATCTCCATCTCTTAAAATCTGTTCAAGATATTTTTCTTACTGGGTTTAAAATTGCACTCTATTGTAATGTAGACGGAAGTTTCTGTCCTGCCAGGTTCCACAGCCATTCAGTCCCAAAGAAACACACAGAGGCTTATACTATTAATCACAAAATGTTTGGCCAATTAGCTCAATTTTATTATTTACCAGGTTTTACAACTTAAATTAACCCATAATTCTTGTCTATGGTCACATGGCTTGGTACCTTTCCTTAGTAAGACATTCTCACTTTCATCCTCTGTGTCTGGCTGGTGACTGGCTCTTTGCCCTTCCTCTTTCCATAATTCTAGTCTGATCACCCAACCTATATTTCCTGTCAAACTACTGGCCAATCAGCACTTTATTAAAGAATATGAATGACAAGTCTGTGCACAAGGGCATTATCCCATATCACCAAGCTAGAATAAAATTATCAAACTCTATTTAAATACTTTTGAGGATATTGTTAATAAGCTTCATTTAAACATTAAAAATAGAATTATAATAATATAAATGTAAGATTATTTCCGTAAGTTCTAAAAAACTGTTTTTCAGACACATAAACACACACTCACACATACACGCATTAATTAATTCTGAGGAAATACTTTCTTACAATTTTGACACACCTTTGCTTTAAAAAAAGTTCAGGTAACTAGATCCATATTTAGTTTTCTTGTAGCAAATTTCAGGTTGAAGACCCTGTAAGAAAATTCTTAGTTAAAATTTTATGGATTATTTAGTTATTTTATTTACCAATAAACTAAAAAAGCATATGCATAATAAAGGTACTATTTTTGTCAGTGTGTGTATTCATTGTAAAATTTCACTTCAAAACTAAACTTGTATGAGACCACATTTTAATGCAGTTAAACATTAATATGTTTCAAATAAAACAGTTTAGAATCACCATATAGAGCAAGAATGATCACTAATCACAGTATATATTGTTGGGAATAAAAAATTGGCATAGATGCAAATTTGAAAGTAACCCAGCAATTTGTACAATTGTCATCTATCACCCAAGGGGATTTGATCAACATTAATGACAGATGTAGAACGTAGAGAGATATTGGACTCCTTCAAATACTTTGAGGTCTGACAAAACTTTTATAGCCTTGGTGTAAATGACAGAAAGTTGAAATACATAACATTCATGACTAATAAAGATTGATGTGTGGTAGTTAATCTGATTCATTGCATTGTGCAATAGAAAATTAGTCATCTAAGATTTCTGTGACTAATCAATGCAAAAGCAAACATTATTAAGAATTATTACATAAGAGTTAGAAATCGAAGAAAAAGTATAGAAAACTGTGATAGTAATAAATTGTTTCCCAAACAGGGAAAGTGTATTCTTTTGTTTGGGAATGTTTTAGGATTAGGCAGAGGGTGGTTGAAGGCTGGGGAAATTGCCATGAAATTGATCAGTTCTCAGGACTTTCATGTTCCATATCAATGCAGGTTGTATACACTGTAATTGTATCATACTGGCTCAACTGGAGTAATTTTGATGCACAGTTTATGAACAGTTCCATCAAATAGGGGTCCTTAAAGCCCTGTGACGTGCCTCTCACTGAATCTGGATGTGTTAGTTATAGACTTTCATTGCTAGAGTTAATTATTTGATCAGCCGTATTAAACTCAGCCATGCCTTTGCTATTAATTAGGCCATGTTCTTTTGTTCTCCCATTTACATGGTCAGTTACTGTAGAGAGTTAATTCTGATTTAACCTATAAGTTACTGTTGCTTTTCTTTTGTTCTTTGTTACTTCATGTTTACAAAAGGGGTTATCTGAGGTGATACTTTAGGTCCAAACTTCTTGGTAGAAAACACCATTAACAACTTAGTCTAGTTTAATTAGTTGCATTGGAAATAGAAATATAAGTAAGACTAGTGTGTCTTACATATTCCTGTAAGCATTTTGAGGAGCAGGTGGTCTGCATTTACTGGCCCACAGGTTTCACCCTTGTTATCTGTCTTGCTTCATTATCTCAGAGCCAACTAGAACCTCCTTTATTTGTATTCTATAGTGCCTTGTACTCTGGCATTTTAACCCTTAGCCCTTAAAGTACTGTTTAACCTCAACCTCTGTTCCCATTGCAACGTATGTGAACAACTTACAATTTTCACCATCAGCTTTTTGTTGTTGTTATTAAGTTCTACATCAAGAAAAAAATTATTATTATGGAAATTTTTTTCTTTTTTTTTCCCATTTTTTTTTTATTGAGAAAAGGAGAAAAAAAAATAAACAAGTTTCCACCTCCTCCCAGCCTCCCATTTCCCTCCCCCTCCTCTCACCCTTCTCCCCCTCCCCCAACTCCTCTCCCCCTCCCTCTCCAGTCCAAAGAGCAGTCAGGGTTCCCTGCCCTGTGGTAAGTCCTAGGTCCTCCCCTCTCCGTCCATTCCAAGGAAGGTGAACATCCAAACTGGCTAGGCTCCCACAAAGCCAGAACATGAAGTAGGTTCAAAACCCTGTGCCATTGTCCTTGGCTTCTCATCAGCCCTCATTGTTCGCCATGCTCAGAGAGTCCAGTTTTATCCCATGCTTTTTCAGTCACAGTCCAGCTGGCCTTGGTGAGCTCCCAATAGATCAGCTCCACTGTCTCAGTGGGTGGGTGCACCCCTCGTGGTCCCGACATCTTTGCTCATGTTCTCCCTCCTTCTGCTCCTCATTGGGACCTTGGGAGCTCAGTCCAGTGCTCCAGTGTGGGTCTCTGTCTCTATCTCCATCCATCACCATATGAAGGTTCTATGATGATATGCAAGATATTCGTCAGTATTGCTATAGGATACGGTCATTTCAGGTTCCCTATCCTCAGCTGCCCAAGGAACTAACTGGGGACCTCGGCTTGGGCATCTGGGAGCCAATCTAGGTTCAAGTCTCTTGCCAACTCTAAGGTGGCTCCCTTAACTAATAATTGTGCTTCCGTGCTCCCCTATCTAACCTTCCTTTATCCCAATCCTCCTTTTTCCCCAAGTTCCCCCCATTCTCTCCTTCTCCCTTTTCTCTCCCCATCTCCCCTTACCCCCATCCCACTGCACCCCCAAGATCTCAATTTTCTCCCCGGCAATTTTGTTTACTTCCCATAGCCAAGAGGACAACTATATGTTTTTCCTTTGGTTCACCTTCTTACTTAGCTTCTTTGGGATCACCAATTGTAGACTCCGTGACCCTTGTTTATTGCTAGAAACCAATTATGAGTGAGTACATCCCATATTCATCTTTTTGGGTTTGGGTTACCTCACTCAGTATAGTGTTTTCTATTTCCATCCATTTGCATGCAAAATTTGAGAAGTCATTGTTTTTTTACCGCAGCGTAGTACTCTAATGTGTAGATATCCCACACTTTCTTCATCCATTCTTCCATTGAAGGGCATCTAGGTTTTTTCCAGGTTCTGGCTATTACAAATAATACTGCTATGAACAGAGTTGAACAAATGCTTTTGTCATATGATAGGGCATCTCTTGGGTATATTCCCAGGAGTGGTATTGCTGGGTCCAGGGGTAGGTTGATCCCGAATTTCCTGAGAAACCGAAACACCGATTTCCAAAGTGGTTGCACAAGATTGCATTCCCACCAGCAATGGATGAGGGTACCCCTTCCTCCACAACCTCTCCAGCAAAGGCTATCATTGAAGTTTTTTATTTTAACCATTCTGACAGGTGTAAGATGATATCTCAAAGTTGTTTTGATTTGCATTTCCCTGATCGCTAAGGAGGTTGAGCGTGACCTTAAGTGTCTTTTGGCTATTTGAACTTCCTCTGCTGAGAATTCTCTATTCAGTTCAGTGCCCCATTTTTTAATTGGGTTAATTAGCATTTTAAAGTCTAGTTTCCTGAGTTCTCTATATATTTTGGAGATCAGATCTTTGTCTGTTGCGGGGTTGGTGAAGATCTTCTCCCAGTCTGTAGGTTGCCTTTTTGTCTTGGTGACAGTGTCCTTTGCTTTACAGAAGCTTCTCAGTTTTAGTAGGTCCCATTTATTCAACGTTGCCCTTTATGTCTGTGCTGTTGGGGTTACACATAGGAAGCGATCTCCTGTGCCCATCTCCTGTAGGGTACTTCCCACTTTCTCTTCTATCAGGTTCAATGTGTTCTGACTGATAGTGAGGTCTTTAATCCATTTGGACTTGAGTTTTGTGCATGGTGATAGATATGCGTCTATTTTCATTCTTCTACAGGTCTTAAAAGAGGTATTACATTTGGTATAGGTGATAAATATTCATATGTGAACCAGACTTTACATTGAAGTAAATGATATTCTTGAAAGAGAAAGTTTAAGAAAGCTTTTTCCTTTAAGCATTCTCTTATCATATCGAGCAGTATTTGTCAAAGAAGTGTTACAGTGCCATTTTTATGCAGACTCGAAGAAGACAAATATAGTAAGAGTGACAATTTCATCAAAATTTTCATTAACTGATTTATCTTTATTTTTCTCATTATTGTTAAATGAATTTATGCATGAAATTTATTTGATTCACTTTACCAATGCTAAAGTGTATGAAGTCTGC
Source organism: Microtus oregoni (assembly GCF_018167655.1). NCBI lineage: Eukaryota > Metazoa > Chordata > Mammalia > Rodentia > Cricetidae > Microtus > Microtus oregoni. Next base: position 26,714,538 of record NW_024543060.1, read on the forward strand.
TTGTCAGTCTGTAAAGATAATTGAGATAAAAGTAAGGCAGAGGAACTAGAGAGTGACTAAAACCCAATAGTATAGCAATTAATCCAATTCTTCCATTCAAAAAAATAATATAAGGCAATTACATATTTTTAATTTATTCTTTAATGGTTGTGTCTGAAATTAGTATCAGTTCCAAATTTTTGACAAGATTAAACATAATTATAAATCTTTATACAGTAAAATAATCATAATTACAGTGCTTGTGCCAACCTGTTCCAAATAAATGTTAAAAATATTGAATTAAGACTATTAATATTTTAAAAATGTTTTACTGGAGAAACTTTCCAGCCCTATAACATACCCCATACAACATTAGGAAATTGCTTTTTAGATACTATTTGCTTACTAGTTTACATAAAATAAATCTATCATCTGTATAAAAACATATAGGAAATAATGTTAAGCTAACTAAAAAGCTGTCTTCTATGGAAAGGCTACAAGTTAATAAATAAAGAAGTAGCCGGGCGGTGGTGGCGCACATCTTTAATCCCAGCACTTTGGAGGCAGAGGCAGGCGGATCTCTGTGAGTTCGAGACCAGCCTGGTCTACAAGAGCTAGTTCCAGGACAGGCTCCAAAACCACATAGAATCCCTGTCTTGAAAAAAACAAAAAAAATAAAATAAAATAAAAAATAAAGAAGCACAATATTTTTCTGTCTATGATCCTGTATGCCCTTGGGGGTTGCTGAAGGAAAATAAATGCAAACAATTCAAATTATAATTCATGTTTAAGAATATTCAGATATTCCAGAAAAAGTCAGGCAAAAAGAAAACTGGCAAAACTTAATTAAAAATAATGGTAAGGCAAAATGCAAAAATAACAAATGTTCGTTTCCAAGCTTTTCTAAACTTAGATAAGATACAAAAATTAACATTGGCTTTTGAAAAGGTTTTGTAAAAATATGTGATGTTCTTTGAAACGTCATAATTTTAAGCTATTAAAATCGTTTATTCCTTTCTTTTTTAGTTAATTGATTAATTTATGCTACATCCCCATCACAGTTGCCCCTCTCTCCTTTCCTTCCAGTCCCTTCCAAGACCCATGCACTCAGGCCGCCATGCATTTCTCTGTCACTTCTATTCAGAAGAGGGCATAGGACAGACCTCCCATGGATATCAACAAAACAAACACGGCATAACAGGTTGTTTTAACACCTTGCCTGTATTAAGGCATGATAACTCAGAGTGATGACTAAGGGTCTCCAAAGCCTCTGAAAGAGTCCTACAGGAAGACCAAGCTGCACAACTGTCACATATATGCAGAGAGCGTGATCAATCTCCTGTAGGTTCCCTGATTTTCACTTCAATCTCTGTAAGCATCTCTGAGTTTAGGTTGGTTGATTATTTACATATTTTTGTGATATCCTTGACCGCTGTGACTTCTATAAATCTTCTGCCCTCTCTTTGGGAGAATTCCCCAAGTTCAGCATAGTGTTTGCCTGTGGATCTTTGCATTTCTTTTCTCCAGTTCCTGGATGATGTCTCTATGACTGTTGAGCTAGGCACCAAATATCTTTAGGCATCATTATTTTGACACCTTTTCTATAGACGAGTTTGCTTCTACAGGGGTGACTCCAACTAAGCTCTCTGTCATAAGCATGAACCTTCTGAGACCAGGCAAGACTGCCAGTGGAGGTACTAGGAGACCAAGCCAGGCCCACCCACGTAAACTTCAATATACCATCTTACATGCCTGTGGATGTATTGGGGTGAGGGTGACTCAGAGATTGAGGGATAGGCCAACCAATGGTTGGTCCAACCTGAGACATATGCCATGGAGTGAGCCCATTCTTGACACCACCTGAATGATGGAACCCAGAGGCTGGAGGGCCCACAGGTCCAGGATAAAATCAAATGGAACTAGAGAAAAATTCTTTCTCATTTTTACTGACAATAAAATGAAAAGTGGTAAAGAACTAGAAAATAACTCTTTAAAAACCATTAGCTATGAATAATTTTAATACAGGAATACATAGATTGTTATAAAATACTGGAAATACAATATTTTAAAAATTGGATTAAAGAAATTATTGAATAAGAAGTAGTTTTATTAAAAAACATATTCAATCAATTACTTCTGTAAAATTGCATTGCAAAGCCTTCTTGGTATGTATCATTCTGGCTGTTTGAATGTAAGTGACCCCCGTAGTCTCATAAGGAATGGCAAAATTAGGAAGTGTGGCTTTGTTGGACATGGTATGGCTTTGCTGGAGAAATTGTGACACTCTGGGGCTAGGCTTTGAGGTTTCCTATGCTTAGGATAACTCCCAGTATGTCAGTCAATTTTCTGTTGCCTGCAAGATGTAGGACTCTCAGCTAAATGGTCCAACACCAGGTCTCCCTTCATGCCCGTCATGCTCCTCATTATGATTATAAAGAACTGAACCTCTGGAATTGTAAGCAAACCACCCTAATTAAATGTTTTATTCATGAGAGTTGTATTTCATGGTATGTCTTTATAGGAATAGAAGCCCTAACTAAGATAGTTATTTAACACAGAAATAGGTGATAAAATGTAGAGGATGTAGGCAAAAGGGCACATGAATCAGGAATTTAAATTTAATTTTTTTCAAGGATCAACTCTGTCATATATATTTGGCAGATATATGCATCAAACATAATTTACACTAGAGACTAATATCCTAATAAAGGCTAACAGCTTGAGAGTAGGCATTCTAATTTTATAGAAGTTCATTAAGGTAATTTGGGACTAGGCATGTGTATTTCAGTGACTTTTTCAAAAATTAAATTATTTTAACATTAAACGTCTATATTTGATATGATGTGAATAAGTACCTTTTCTTAGATAAAGGCTGGGCAAGCAACCCAGAATGAGGAATAGGTTACCAAACTCCAGTCAAAGTGTTAGGGGCAACACCTGCTCCCACCGTTAGAAATCCCTCAAGTAGATCAAAATATGTATTTGTCATATATATGTAGAGGTTGTTCATTGGTCTCATGCAGGTGAGACCATGGTTATCACTTTAGACTGTGAGCTCGTTTAAGACTGAGTTCCTACTGTGGGTCTTCTTGTGATGACCTTGACCTGTAAATCTATAATAATCCTTCCCACTTTCTTTAGCAGATTCTAATGTTTGACTGTGGGTCTCTACATCTGTTTCCATGGTTACTGGATGAAGGCTCTCTGATGACAACTGAGGTGGTCACCAATCTATGAGTATAGCAGAGTATCATTAGGCATCATTATGTTGACATTTTTTCCTTCAATTGTGTTTGCTTTCTTCCTAGATCTTTGGGCTATCCAGCCTTTGGGTACTGACATTCCTGGCAATGTCAGAGCTGTGCTTAATCTCATGGCATGTTTCTCAGAGTGAAGAAACGATTAGTTGGCCTCTATCTTAATATAGCTCTGTGATATTTTTATTTGCAATCTTTAGGCAAAGACGGCTTGCTTGTTTCTGGCCACCCAGATCTGCAATAATCAAACAGAAACTATATTAATTGAAACACTGCTTTGCCAATTAGCTCATGCATATTTCTAGCCAACTTTTACATTTTGAATTAATCCATTTCTATTAATCTATGTATCATCACAAGACTTATGGTTTACCAGTAAGGTTCTGTGGCATTTGTCTCCTTCAGCAACTACATGGTGTCTCCCTGACTCTGTCTACACTCTCTCTATATCTTTTTTAGTTTGGCTATATTCATCCCTGTTGGAAACAAAAGGCAGATTTATTCATTAAACAATAAAAGCAACGCATATACAGAAAGACATCCCACATCACTGGTTTATTGGTAAGGTTCCTGCCAGTGTCTGCCTCTTTCTATGGCTACAAGGCATCTCCCTAACTCCACCTTCTTTTCTCCTCTATTTCTGCTTAGAATTCCTGTCTTGCTCTGTTCTGCCCTTCTTTATGCCAAAGCAGCTTTAGCCATTTACCAGTAGTAACAAAACACATTCACAGCATACAGAGTGGAATCCCACATGAATAATCTGACTACAATAAAGTGATTTTTATAAAAAGCAAAAAATTTAAAATTTCCAGCATGTTATTTTATAAGATAATGCATGATTTTTTTTTCTCCACAAATTTTCAAAAATTATTTTGTAATACAACATGATATTTTGGTAGCAAATATATATAATCAAATAATTACAACATATAAGAAAATTTTATGCATCATAACTTCTCATTGTTAGTCAATATGTTTTAGAAGTTTGATGGGGTTATAGCAACAATAACTTAAATGTTTTAGCAAGCTTTTAGTCTATTGTACATATTGTTAACATTATCTCTGACTAAATATAAAATGTCTTTATCCTCTCACCTGAAATAATACTCATAGAATGGAGAGTAATGAAAGAAATTTTACTACATAAAAAGAAAGAATATAACAAACTAAAAACCTTTCTAAGGTTAGGAGCTGTATTCAGCTACTCAGCTACAGAGGCAAGAACCTTTACTCACAAGGCCATCTCACCTGTCCCAATCACTGTCCTTGAACTATAAATTGACTTTAAGTTCTTTTACCTCTAAAACAAAAGAATGAAATTTCTACATATTAACAAAAAGTATTTGGTTGGTTCTGGGCAGCCAAGACAAACAAGTGGCCTTCCTCCTACAAAACATAAAGGGAAAAGAAACGAAGATTACATCTCCTCAGTAGAAAATCTTTCAAAAAAGAGTAAATAAAAAAGAGAGAATGCTAGATACCTAGATAGAAAAAGAGAGATTGACCAATGAAATTTAAATGCTATAAGCTAGGAATTATTTATTTTTTTCTTATTTTTAAGATATTTCAATGTTTATCACCATGGTACAAATTTTTCAGTTGATAACTATATTGTACTTGCTAGCAGGCGACATACCATAAAGGCATAGTTTATCCATCCATTATTCCTATAGTTTATGCATGGGATATAAAATTTTCAAAACATTAATTATTCTTAATAATTATGTTAATATGTGAGCATTAACATCATATTTGCACAGGAATGCCTGGCTATTCTTTCCCTAACAGCCTTGTACCTATCACTTCAATTGCCTCCAGGACCCAGAAACATTGTATATCAGTGAGGACACTGACAGTTCTATAATGAAGATATGTTCACAGCAAAATGCTAAAGCGTTCAGACCTTTATATAATACAAAAAGTTTAATGAGTAGTAGTTTTTAGAGAGCCCTCTTTCGCTGACTCATTTTTTATGAAGAGAAAGCTTTTGATTTTCTTTGATGAATGATATGTTAGGTCATGATCTTTATTGATTCCATAAAATATTCATGTACTTATTAATATTGTTTGTTAATTTAAGTTGCATTTATCTGCATTGGCTGACATAACAGACTATCCAAAAACTCAAGTTTATCATCCTAAGAGGCAAAGGCATTATATGGAGACAGGGTAACAGTGGTGAAATAGCTACTCTTTGTTATCAGTTTGACTGCATCTGCAATTAACTAAAACCCAAATGGAAAAGCACATTTGTGAAGGATTTTTTTCTTAATTAAATAACTTGAAGTCAGCAGACTAACTACTAATCTAGTTCTTTGAGGTGAGATGAAAGACTTTTAAACCAGATCTTTTGCAGAGGGATAATCCATCTTTAATCCGGGCCACACTTTCTGCCAGCACCCTATATAAGGGAAATGGAAAAAGAAAATTCACTCTGTATTTCCCTACTTGCCCTTTCAGTAGAAATCCACTTTTTCACTGGGATTAGAGCCTAGTACTTTAGGATTCTGGTACATAATACGGACCAACTGAGACACCAGCTTTGGACTGATGAACTACTGAAATTCTTGAACATTTCATTTGTAGGCAGCCATTCTTTGACTAGATGGACACAGCATATACATATTTAGAATAGATCCCCTTTATACAACATATATATATATATATGTTATATATATATAGCATGAACACTTACATATATATGTATATATATAGCATGAACACTTACAAATGTATATATAGAGAGAATATAAGTGTGTTTATATATACATATATATTCCTTCTATAGGTTCTTTTCCTCTAGACAACCCTGACTAATATACATTTTTGTTCCAGAAGTGTCTAGAGAAACAGAAATGGGAATGTATACTTTAAGTATCTATAATATGTTTTCTAAGTTGCTCAGGCCTAGTTTTTTCTGTTACTGGATTTGTCCTGCAAGTTTAGAGAGTCCTGAAAACCCAAAGTGTGAACCATTATACAAATTTGAGCATACAAATTCATTTTGTTTATCTGATTCACCAATTGTGAGAGACAATGTATTTGGTGACTCTGCATATCAAACTTTTAACTCTTTGTGGGAAAATGATGATGCTTTTAGGTTGTTCTTAGTATCTCTGGATAAATTGACAAAGGAAAAGAAGGAACTCTGTGGTCAAATTAAGCAACTTCTAGCATCCCATTATACAATGAAGGGCACCAATGAACTTAGTGACCAAACTGACTTTCTCCAGTTGCACATAAATACAGGAGATTTTTCTATATGTGTTCTGGAAGAGAATCTTCTCTAGCAGCCATAAAACTTAAGTTGAGAGAAGATCAAACCCAAGCCCTGATTATGATGATGTTGACTAAATTCTAATGAATTTCAAGTTTGAGTCTCAGAAAATATTGGCAGTGAAAGTAAAAGCATTGATTTTTTTTTAAAAAAATAAGTCTTAAAACTTCGAAGTTATTGTGGAAGGTATTATCTGTTGACGTTGAGAAATTTAAAGCCCCAGTTTCTCATCTGTTCAGTACTTCTTTTGGTAGTTTCACTCTGTGGTTATTTTCCAAGTCTTGGGATGTATAATTGGGATAGACATGCTACAAATTGGCAGAATTTTTACATTGGTTTTCTAATTTGTAGAGTATGGTATTATGGCTGGAAAGGCTAAATGGAAGACTTTAGTGTTTCTTAAGACTGAGAAAATAGTGAATCAAATATAGTATTTCATTGCTGAAGAAATTGTGAAAATTAATACCACCAACGACAATTTGATTTGTAAGTGGATATTAGCTGTTAAATAAAGAATAATCGTGCTATAATTCACAGAGCCAGGGAAAGTAAGTAATAAGAAGGGGAATGCATGAATCTCTCAGGAAAGGAAAATAATTGATTTTACAGGTGTACTGTGCACAGATGGAAATGGGAACAAGAAAGATCAGGTTGGGGAGAGGGGATCGAAAGAAAGTACTATAGACTTGACTAGAATTGAGGGCCATGGGCAGGGTGTGAAGTGCAATCCTAGTCCAGTGGAAACTTCCTGGAATATATGAGGATGAACCTTGAGAAGATTACTGGGAATTTTGGCTATGGAGCCTGAATTAACTAACCATCTTTGGTAACAAGCAAGGCTTCCGATGGTGGGACTGCCCAGTATATGCTATGTGAAGCAGAATGCATCAGATGTGGGGAAAACGTGAATAAAGGAATCCCACACTACCTCCGAATAGGATACACTAAGGTTTTCATTATTAAAAGAGACACCCACAGATTACAATGAGGAAATAGGAACGGAATCCCACAACCAGGTGTGGCAAGTAGGATGAGGCCAAGCAGGCACTCCTGTGGAGTTTTGCTACCCAAAGCCACACCTGACGTGATCCAGCCTCCCAAAGGCCACTGTCACAATTGTTTTCTTTGGAATTTTAAGTTCTAGGTCTTCTTTTCCTTATAAGAGAGTAGAATCAGCTGGGCAGGAAGAAGGAGGAGGAAGAGGAGGAGGAGGAGGAGGCGGAGGCGGAGGAGGAGGAGGAGGAAGAGGAGGAGGAGGAGGAGGAGGAGGAGGAGGAGGAGGAGGAAGAAGAAGAAGAAGAAGAAGAAGAAGAAGAAGAAGAAGAAGAAGAAGAAGAAGAAGAAGAAGAAGGTATAACATTGTGATGAGAACATACTATTTTTTAAAAAAGTTCATTATGTTGGATGGACTTCAGAACATAAAGTTATTGAGTAATGATTAGAGGTTTAAACAGGGAAACTGAAAACAAATGAGATTTAAGAATTTGCCATCAGGAAATATACAAAGAAAATCATCAGAACTTCTTTTAGCTATGTAACTTGTTATAATTACTGATATCAAACAATTTTAGTTAGTATTTTACTAAGTCATCTTAATTCTGAGGCCTAGGTTTGTGAGTCTGGTTCCCTGAGCCTCACCTTCTAGACAACATATGGATTTTACTTTGAAATGTATCAATAAGGAAGTGGCTATCTGAAGTTAAACAACAAAAGTTACAAATGTATTTCTTCTTTATTAACTACTCTATTTCCTATCTTAAACTAAAATAACAAGAGATTTATCTCTAAGTAGTATTTTGGCCTTTTACACAAGTTAACTATTTTAAGTTTAAAAAATTAAACTAGAAAAATTTAATTTAAATTAAAAAGTAAATTATATATATTTAAATAGTATATTAATAGGGATGTATATATTGTATATATTAGTATATGTCATTGTTATATTCATAGATAATATGAATTTATATTATATATGTTGGGATATATGTTTCTTATAGTTTGGGTAACAGTTACTGAAAATTTTACTATGTTCAGTGTCTTTTTAAGACTGTAATAGAATTTGCATCACACATCCTGCAATGGTTTTAAATTGGCTTCTTTCATGTATTAATATGCATTTTTAAACATTTCTCATGTCTTCTCAAAGCAAATCACCACTTGTGTGTCTCTTATTATAATATTCTATTTTTGATGTATCCCTATTTGTTTATTCATTTACATCAATAACAGTATTGTCTGCCTTCAAGCCTCAATAATTTAAAAAAAAAGTAGCTATTATAATGTGTGCTTATGTACAGATACATAATTCTATTTTTTTTATTTTTTATTATTATTATTTATTTATTTTTTTTTTGGTTTTTCAAGACTGGGTTTCTCTGTGGTTTTGGAGCCTGTCCTGGAACTAGCTCTTGTAGACCAGGCTGGTCTCGAACTCACAGAGATCCGCCTGCCTCTGCCTCCCGAGTGCTGGGATTAAAGGCATGCGCCTCCACCGCCCGGCACAGATACATAATTCTAACACAACTGAATAAACATTAAGAACATAACTACTAGGTCATACAAAAATTTGAGGTTTTTTTTAAGAAATTTTTAGAATTTTCTTTAATTCTGTCAGAAAAGAAAAAGTAGTTTTGCTCTTCCAGATTCAGCAGTAGTTTGTATCCTCAGTGTTTTGAATTTTACATATCATTAAGTGTATATAGTAATCTAATATTATCTTGGTTTATTATTATGAAATGGCATGAGATATTAAGTACCTTTTAATATGTACATTGTTATTATTCTTTCATATTATAATTTAATATGAAATTTTATTTTATTAAAATGATTTAATTTTTTAATACATTATTAAGTACATATAATCACTTAAGACATGCTACATTTCATAATTGCTCAGAAAAAAACTGTTAAAATTTTGGATATATAGATATTTCTTATGTATAGTTATACTAAGTTTATAAATCCTATGCTTTAGTCTAGGAGAGTTTATTCACACTAATTCTCATTTCCACTATAAAGAGAATATCTTTCTATGAAAAACTAGGACTTGTCACCTAAGTCAACACTTTGAATTTGCTTTTGGACAATTTATCATAGGACTCAATTATGAGAAGCTTAATTTAGCAAGATCTCTTAAGAACGACTGAATTTCTGTTCTATTTTGGACCCATCTCATTATTTCTGATGGTGCTGTCTTTCTTTTTCTCCTAGAACTGGTCTACTAGCCCAGCAGGATAGGCACTGCATGAGCAGGAAGCAAACATTTTTTTTGAGTTAATTAAACATGGCTATTAAAAAAAGAAAGAGATGTCAGTGTGGGAATGATGTGATAGAATTTCTAATTGATTTGATTCTACATGCTATATAAAATAAAACACTGTGCTTCGAAGTGTGTGCCAGTGCTCAATGTTGAAAAAAAAATATCACCCTCAGGAACATATCTGCTTTCTAAGAAATAGGTCATGCATCAGAGCACAAAAAATCTTTGAAGCATAGTGGTTGAAATATCAACTATGGAATATGACAATAATTAAAATGAAATAGACCCTTTGCACTCACTCATATGTCACAGACTAAGAATGGAAATTGTTAAAATAGTAAAGTAATATTGGAGTTTACCGTGTTCTGTTTCTAGAAAGCTATTAAAGCAATATTTTTGCTAAAATTATTTAATTTATGGCTATTATAAAATTGAAACATGTTTGATCCACATAATGCAATTCTACTGTGTCTAAGAGAGCAGTAAATCCTTTATTAATGGGACGAAAAAGGGCTTTTTCTATCCCTTCTCCGTTAACATTCTTAACTCTTATTTTAATTTTCTTTTCAAAACATGATTTCTTCCCCCAGATTCTCTCAATTTTGAAGTGCTTTATGCTACATAAATTCTAAATAATCCCAAAGTTTTAGGTAGCTCATTCATTTCAATTTCTCTAAGATATTGTCTTCTGTCTGGAAATTTTTATGTCATTTCTGTGCTTTCATTAAGCATACTGAACTTCTTTTGGAAATTCTTCATTTATGTTCGCTGGCAGCTTTATTGCTCCATTGATTTTTCAGAAATTTTTTTTTTGCCAGTATACCTCATTGAAAATATTTTTTCTTTAGTCATATGTTATTATTTAAAAATTTACTTTTCATTTTACATACCTGATGTGGGATGTCCTGTATATGTGTTTCTTTAATTGGTTGATGAATATAGCTGTTTTAGCTAATGGATAGGTTGTAGCTAGTTGGAAAATCTGAACAAATAGACAGAGATGGAGAGATCAAATACAATGTAGCTGCCAAAGGAGTATCATGCCATACCTGTAAGCCATAGCCTCATGGCAATATACAGACCAGCAGAAATGGGTTAATTTAATGACTAAGTCATTGACTAGACGATAGGAACTTATAATAAGCCTCAGAGTGATTATTTTATAAGGGGTTTTGGGAACTAGTGTGTGGGCCTGGTGGGTAGAAAGAAACCAGCCTGGAAGAAGAGCAGGATGGAGAATATTGACTGTTACATATGCCAACTCCAGTTTTTCTTCCTTCTCCTTCTTCCACTCCCGCCTTTTGCTTCCCATCCACCAACAACTCTTTAGAGGGAGTAATGCCTTTCTTGGAGTGTCAACAAGGTCTGGTATATAAATTAGAGGCAGGCCTAAGTACCTCCCCACCATATCAAGGCTGAGCAAATTATCCACCATAGGCAATGCACTTTAAAAACAATTTTATATACCTGGGATAGGTCCTGGTGACATTGTCAGCCCTCCCCACCAACAGATCAAGTCACATGAATGTCATTTACATTCAGAGGATCTAGTTTAGTCCCATGCAGGTACCTCAGCTGTCAATACAGTCTGTGAACTCCCAGTGGCTCTTGTCAGTCATCTCTGCAATTTTCCCCACCAAGCTCTTGACCACCATTGTTCATATGACCCCTTCTCTCTTCAGCTGAATTAAATGAGCTCAGCCCAGTGCTTGACTATGGGTCACTGTATCTGCTTCCAGCAGTTTACTAGATGTAGGTTTTATAATGACAATTACAGTAGTCTAGTCACTAATCTGATTAAAGTGGAAGGTCTTTAATTCAGATATCCTCTCCTCTGTTCCTAGGAGTCTTAGTTGAGGTCATTGTTGTGGATTCCTGAGACTTTCTCTAACACCAAGTTTCTCTCTAACCCCTAAAGGATCCCTTTATCAATATATCTCTTTCTTTGTTCTCTCCCTTTTTCCTTCCCCAATCTCAGTCGTCTTGATTCCTTCTGTTTTATTCCCTCAGCCCAATCCTTACACCCCCTTCCAGTTTATCCATGAGACCTTAACTATTTTCCTTCCTCAGGTATTCCATGTGATTTCATTATAGGGTCTCCCTTTTTACCTAACCTCTATGGGATTGTGGATAGTAGCTTGGTTGTCTTTTGCTTTGTATCTAATATCTACTCACTCATGAGTACATACTATGTTTGTCTTTTGGGGCCTGGGTTACCTCACTCAGGATGTTTTTTTCTCTAGTTCCATACATTTGCCTGCAAATTTCAAAATGTCATTTTTAACTGTTGAGTAATACTCCATTGTGGTGATGCACCACACTTTCTCTATTCATTCTTCAGTTGATGGGTATCTAGATTATTACCAAGTCCTGTCTATTATGAAATATAGTTCTATGAACATCGTTGAGCAAATATCCTTGTGGTAGGATTGTACATTCTTTGGGTATATGCACAAAAGTGCTATTGCTTGGTCTTGACATAGATTGATTCCCAATTTTCTGAGAAACTGCCATACAGATCTCCAAAGTGGCTGTACAAGTTTGCAGTGCCACAAGGAATGGAGGAGCATTCCCCTTACTCTATATTCTCTCCATCATAAGCTTTCATCAGTGTTTTCAATCTTTGCTATTCTAATAAGTGTAAGATGCTATCTTGGGTTAAATCTGTAGCATGACTAATAAAACTCAGAGACAGATAATAGGATTCATGCTGAAAGATAAGAGAAGCAAAACAGTCAACCATCAGAGAGTTCTTACCTCTACAAAATCTTCAGAAAGAAAAGAGTATGAGTTCCTATCTCATCCCACCTTGTATTCCTCTCTTGTCCTGGCATATGTGGCACTACCACCGGCCTACATGAATAAAGCTGTGTGCTACCACCATTGGCTTTTATGGCTGACTACTATGTCTAGTTTTGCACTCTGATCTTCCAACAAGCATTATTTGTTAAATCATAAACAAAATATCAGTCAGTAGAGCATGAGATTCTTAATCTCAGGGTCTTGGGTTTGTGCAACATATGGAGAGAAAGATGTAGCAGAAATAATCAAATCCCAGAGACAAATATTGGGGTTCCAGCTGAAGAACAGAAAAACCAAAGCAGCTGAGATACTAGAGAGTTCTTACCTCTGTGGAATATTCTGATGAAAAAGAACAGGAATTCCTGTCTTATCTCTCCTTCTATTCCTCTTGAGTGTTGGAATTAAAGGTTTGACAAAGAAGCCAAATGGTACAATGGAAAAAAAACAAAAGAAAGCATCTCAATAAATGATGCTGGCATAACTGGATGTCAACATATAGAAAAATGATAGTAGATCCATATCTATCCCCATTCACAAAACTCCAGTCCAAGTGGATCAAAGACCTCAAGATGAATTCAGTTACACTGAACCTGGCAGAAGAGAAAATAGAAAATGTTCTTGAATGTATTGGCACAGAAGACCACTTACTAAATATAACAACAGTAACACAGACTCTGAGAACAACACTCAATAAATGGGACCTGATTTGAGAAGGGTCTGAAAGGCAAAAGATATGGTCAATAAGACAAAACGACAACCTACAGAAAGGGAAAAGATCTTCAACAACCCCACTGTGACTGAGGGCTCATCTCTAATAAATATATGGAACTCAGGAGACTAGATATCAAAATACCAAATAATTCAATTAAAATTGTAGTACAGATCTAAGCAGAGAATTCTCCACTGACGAATCTCAAATAGCGAAAAGACATAAGAAATTGCTCAACATCTTTGGCCATCAGGGAAATGCAAATCAGATTGACTCTGAAAGATTCTTTTACCCATCCTTTTTATGCCTGTTATAGTATATTTAAGCATGTCAAGTAGATTAAAAATAAATACACATTAATTGATAGTTGAATAATTTCCACTTCTGATATGCTTAAAGCAACTGCTCTTTCTAAAAGTAAACTTGAAACTTGGGCAAATCTTTATTTAAAGTGCATGTTTTTCATATATACGCATATGTTCTGAAAGACTTTTTTTTTACTTAACAACATTAACTCTTCATAAACCATTTTCATATATATTTTAGAATGAATAATTTTTACATTTTTGAATATGTTCTTCCTTTGTTCAAAAGAGAATAGTGCTGTATAAATCCATAAATGGATAAATATGGCATGTGTTACCAATATATCATCACTGATGTTCATTCATTTAATAACAACTCTTTTCAAAGTCATAGGTTATTATTTTGGCAGTGAGCTTGAGAAAAGCAAAATTAAGAATCAATCTTAGAACTGAATCTAATATAACTTTAAAATATTACTTGTAGATTTGACAGGTTGAGGTATGTGACATAGGAATAACCTGGTCTCCTGAATTATTTCCTGAAATTGAGGTTGCTAAATTCCTTATCAGTATCTGGCTTAACCATGCAATTTTGAAATTCACTTTCCAGTTAGCCCCAGGGGAAACATATTAAATACTAATAAAATGATGACAAAATGTCACATTCTTTATTATCACAAGATGAATAAATTTTTAAAAGTTATACCAATACACTAGAGAACACATCAGTCAACATATCTTGATATGTACACAATATATCCAAAATTGTTTTATTATTTGCTTGTTTGATATAGATGGGAAAATGAAGAATATTTGGGAGAACTTGTTGAATGGAAGCTGTGATTAGCATATATTATATGACCTGGGAGGTGGTTGTTCTCATTAAAAAAATTCATTGCATATTACCACATTCATCCATAACCACATGCATACTAGTGACATTATACAGACTGAACAGGTTATAATTGGAATTATCTATGTGTGTGTATAAATACACACACACACACACACACACACACACACACACATATATATATATATATGTCATAAAAATTAGTGACAAAAGTAGCCATAAATTTGCAAGATGATGGTAGGGTCATAAGGGAGGGTGGCTTCTGATTGCAGAAAAGGGAGTAAGAAATGTTCTGACTAAATCATAATCCCAAAAATCAAATAAATAAAAATATATGAGAAAAAAAATGAATGAGAACAGGAACCAAAATATTAAAATGCCCATTAAATGAGATTTTATCTTAATGCTGATAATGTTTACCTCATTCCTTTAGCCCATACTGATAAAAGTAAAATATGCAAGAGTTAGATTCCAGCATAGATGTTGAGTGTAATCTTGGACATGCTTGAGTACGGTAACCATAGACTCACTAAATTTTAAGCCTATATAAAAGCGGACACTGATTATCTTTGTTCCATGTCCAGATACATAAGGCAGAAGAGATGCATCTTTAATAAATATCTTCAAATGAAAAGAAAACATTTTTATTTAAAGGCAAACTTCAGTTCACATTTACCACATTGAAGAAATTTTGAAAATGAAGAAAAAGTTGAGATTGCTGAGCAATCTAGTAACATTACAGAATAACATTACAGAGACTGAGGAAATTGCATTAATGTATTTAGAAAAGTATATATATATATATATATATATATATGCATGTAACAATTAATGAAACAGAGGCTCTAATAAAATATGTAACAGAGGTATGGAAAGACAAAGTAGAATGGCAAAATGAGGTAATCATATTGTTTTTAAAATAATAAAAGTAGAAAAAATATAACAGGAAAAATTCATATATATTATATTTAAATCCTATATATCTAATAATAAAAGGCTATATGAGCTACACAAAATATTATTTGTTCAATAATAAGAAAAATAGTTGGATTATTCAGATCATATAGAAACAACTCTTAATCATTCATTCATATTTTAATAAAACTAAATTCTTTCATTGATTTAAAACTTGATTAAGTTGCATGTGATAGCACATCCTCGACTCCAAGTACTCTGCAGCAGAGGCAGACAGATGGTTGTGCCTTGGAGGCTAGGAGGCCTACATTTATGTTTTTAAGTGTTCCAGGACAGGCAAACTTTCACAGACAAAGCTTGACTCCAAAGCAAAAATGAAACAAAAAAATGGTTATACAATTTCTAGAATTCCAGTTTAAATAATAAAGAATTTGAAGGAACTTTAAAGCAATTATATTAATTTTGAATTGGCTGCTGTTAGTGGATTCTCCTAATTTGTTTTAAGTTTCTGGTGGGAAATTATGTCTTTGGTAACAAGAAAATTACAGAAATATTAACACAGTTTAGCAAAGTATTTTTATTTTCCCTTTAAAATATTAGACTACATTTGCAAAAGGAACAACAGAATGAATCAGGTCACTGCAATACATATCTGCCTTTAAGATTATAGACAACTCAGACTTTTGTTAACTTTAAACTTGAATAAAACATCCCTTTTAATCTATGCAAGCACACAGCTGTAGAGCCTAGGCAAATGACAATATTTTGTGCAATATTTAAAAATGCATTATATTGCAAAAAATAGTTTTCTTTCCCATAGTGATTAAGATCCAATTAGAAACTAAAATTTGAGCTTTTGTGACAGTTCGCTATGCATGTCACTGGAGATGTTGCAGAGTGTGGAGTAAATTTCTCAGAAAGTTCTGTTTTCAATTTAAACAAAGTGTCTCTAAATGACACTTTAAAAAACTTTTTTCTGAGGGAGTTCATTTTGTCAGACATTCTATTTGTTCATATTAAGTTGCATAATGCATACAGTAGTAAATAATTCATACTTTGAACCTTGTATTTGAAAACCCACTCTAGTATTATCTGTAGGGCTGGTTTTGTGTACATGAATCCTTTTGGACTATTTTATTTTATTTTTCCATTCAATTATTTACACTTCCTTCCCTCTTCCCAATCCCCTCCTGCTCCCCCACACCCCCTCCTCCCTCTCCCACCCTGCTTGAGAGAGGACAGGGAACCCTGTCCTGTGGGAAGTCCAAGGCCCTCCTTCCTACATCCAAGCCTAGGGAGCTGTGCATCCATATAGGCTAGGGTCCCAAAAAGCCAGTACATGCAGTAGAAACAAGTCCCAGTGCCTATATCAATGCCTTCTCAGTCAGCCCCCACTGACAGCCACAATCAGAGATTCCGGTTTGATCACATGCTCATTCAGACGCTGTCCAGCTGGATTTGGTGAGCTCCCATTAGAACAGGCACACTGCCTCAGTTGGTGGACCAACACCTTGCGGTCCTGACTTCTTTGCTCGTCTACTCCCTCCTTCTGCCTTTCATCTAGACATTGGGAGCTCAGTCCAGTCCTCTGATGAGGGTCTCTGTCTCCATCTCCATCTGTCTCCGGACGAAGATTCAACGAAGATTCCATGGTGATATTCGAGACAATCATTAGCGTGATAGTGGGGCAAGGACCATTCTGGTACCCTCTCCTCTGCTGTCCAAGGACCTAGCTGGGGACATCCCCATGAACACCTGGGATCACCTCTAGAGCCCAGTCTCTTGCCAATCCTAAAATGGATCTCTTAATGTAGGAATCTTCTTCCCTGCATTATTTGTAATAGCCAGAACCTGCAAACAACCTAGATGCCCCTCAATGGAAGAATGGATAAAGAAAGTGTGGGATATATACACAGTAGAGTTCTCCTCAGCGGTAAAAAACAATGACATCTTGAATTTTGCATGCAAATGGATGGAAATAGAAAACACTATCCTGAGTGAGATAACCCAGACCCAAAAAGATGAACATGGTATGTACTCACTCATTTGTGGACTCTAGCCATAAACCAAGGTCATTAAGCCCATAGTTCACAAGCCCAGAGAAGCCAAATAACAAGGTGAACCAAAAAAAAAAAAAAAACATTTATAGATACTCCTGGAAATTGGGAAAACGTTGTGAGCATGGGGGTGTGAGCAGGGGTGGGGTGAGGTTTGGGGAAAGGGGAGAGGGGGAAAGGGAAGGGGGAAGGGAAGGACTGGCAACAGCTTGGGGTAGTGGGAGGGTGGAGATGGACTCTTTTAATCATGGAGAATGTTTCTTGGTTTTTAAACTATGAGATATAGCTTTTTCTGGATAGAGCCTATATATATATTCATATTCTTTCAGAAGTTGGTATATAGATGGCTAATATCTATTCTAACTTTCAAAGTCTCTCTTGAGCTGTTATTCAGATGCATTTTTCTTTGTATGTGACTTGTAGCAGTTTTTTTTTCAGCTTTCCAAACCTTATTTTTTTTCTGTGCATATAATAACTTAGCTATGATATACCAAGGGGAGTTTTTTTTTTCATTGTCATATCAAATTTGTTTTCTTTGTATAAGTGTGTGAATACCTTTTCTTAATTTGGGAAAGTTTTCATCTCTATTCTGGTTACAAATATGGTCTATGCCTTTGAACTTGGAATCTTCTACTGCAGCATTACTTAAAATTCAAAGTTTTGGTCTTTCATGGTGACACACAGTTCTTGCATATTATTTCCATGTATTCTAAAATCATTTATATCATTTACTATTGTTGTCTAATTCCAATATTTTGTCTTCAAGTGAAATTGTTCCATTCTACACATTACCTGCACAACTCTACTTCCAGTTAATCCAATGTATTTTTTCCTACATCTGCAGGTAGCAGACATGCACAAGATGTGCATGCAGACAAAACACAGAGACATATAAAATAAAATAAAAAACCCTGTAACTTACATGCACTGTTTTTTTAGTGCAACAATAAGAGGAAAATATAAATCTGTTGTGTAATGACATTGAGAATTTCCCTTAAAACGTTTAGTTTTATTATATTCTAATGCCCTAGATTTAGTAGAGGTCTCTTCCACCTTTGAGAAAATTGAGTAGTTTTCTATAGTTTCTGAAAAATGCCAAAAATTTAGTAACTTAAAATAACAAAAGTTTATTACATCGCATTTCAATACGCAGAAGTACAGATTGTATCTCAGAGGAATGAAGTCCCGGTCAGGAAGGCTTCATTTCTTACCAGAGGCTGTAACAGTTAAGCTATTCCACTAACCTTTTCAATTTTGTGAAGCTGCTCATATTGCTTAGTTCATTAACCAATTACCTTATCTTCAAACTAAACGACATTGGGTCAGCTTTTCTCATTACATTGCCCAAATTTTCTCTTTTACTTCCCCATTTAAAAAGCTCTATGATTATATCAATTTTTCTGAACTGAATCCAGGCTAATTTTTCCTATTTTGAAGACAATTGATGGTGATCTTATTTCTACCTGAAGTCTTTATTATGTAACATAACAGACTAATTGGTTACTAGGATAGAAATGAGAACAATTTTGAGTTATGTATCATAACTGTATGTATTAAACTGAGCACTGAATAAAAGACTTAAGTATGTGATTAAATTTTACCTGAACAGAATAAAATTTACCAAAGACACCATTTAAAGCTTGCAAAGTAAAATATTTGTTTAATTCGTACAAAATAATTTCTAATATTTAATTTTTTATAGTAAAATTTGGCTGCATAAATAAGCTTTTTTCTAAATATTATCTTAAAGATTTATATAACATTAAAAACCACAAACTTTTCATTTTGTAGGTATTCCAATCAACAGAGAGAGGATGTGAAGAAAAGATGACCTCCCAGTAATTATATGCTTATCAATAAATCTTTATTTAATATTTATTTATTTAATATTTAATATTGATAGCATAAACACTGGAAACAGATGCAACGTAAAATGCTTTACATAAAGGAAATATGATGAATCATTTCAAAACTAAGAAGTTGAAATTCATTTAAATAAATGAACATAAAAATTGTTTTCCATAATGGATTCATATGACAGAGTAAATTAAGATGGCATGAATTGAACCTGTTCATTATTTGGGTTATCAAATAATAGATTAAAAATTTAACTGTCTCAATCTACTTTATAATGCAGAAATAATGAATCATAAATGTAATAATTCTTTGTCTTATTTTTTCTCAATCACATAGTATGATCCCTGTATTTAAGTATACTCTATAGATATTGCATAAAATAAACACCTTCTAATTTAAATTTGTGTGGAAATTCATCTGTGAACACAAAAAAGAAAGACTGAACCAGTAAATGCATTTGCCTTAAACTCTCAAAGCCTGCTTCCACTAACAATCTTCTCCCACGAAGTAACACCTTAGTCCTTTTCAACAGCCCCACCTGTTGCAAAACACATATCAAGTACATTAGCCTAATAGAAAGCATTGTCATTCAGACCACCACATCCTATTCACTGGACCCCATAGATTTATGGCCAAATCGTAACACAAAATTCATTCTTCTGCAGTGTCAACACTCTTTAAGTTCTAAAGTCCAAAGACACTTCTGTGACTCAAGAGAATATCTTAATGGTAACTTCCAGATTAAAAATAAAAGAAAATTATATGCTTCCAACATGATGGCAAAGAATACATAATACTATTCCACAAAGGAGGAATGGGGCATAGGGAGGGTCGAAATGCTGGTCTAATGAAATTCTAAAACATAGCAGGATTTTTTTTTTTCATTATCTGTTTTCAGGAAAATCACAATAGAGGATCACTAAGCCTTGCCTCGAGCCTCTAACTACTGTTCTACTCCAAAGTCCCAAAGTCTTCCACATTTTCATAGAAATTAACATAATCATGTCTGTCAGAGAAAGAAGCCATTCTCTGCAAATAACTTTGGTTTCAGTTACTTTTCTGTTTCAATGATAAAACACAAAGACTAAAGCAACTTATCAATGAATTTATTTGGGCTTGTGATTCTAGAGCAAAAGGAGTCTGCTATTTGTTGGGATCATGGTAGCAAGTAAGAGACTTGAGGAGTGGAGTGAAAACTCAAGAATTCACATCCTGAAGCAGAAAGAGTTCACTGTTCCTGTTCAAGCAAATTTAGTTCAAATGTCTCTTGTTTCTTTTGAGATGAGAACTGTAGTTTTAAATGATTAATTCATTCTAAAACTATCATTGAAATATTGTTCAATGCAAGTATGTTAGTATTTGTGACTCATTTCATTAGCCTATAGAGCTAATATCTTATAATTTTGATTATTCTTAATAAATTAAATTAACCTTTCTTACAATGATACAATAGTTATTGAAGAAAAAATCTTTTGATTAGAAATAAAAACTGCATTAATGTCTTTTAATGCCTCATTCACTGCTAGGGAAGAATTGTTGCTTTGTGAATATTTTTTACCCCATTTCTACTTAAAATTTCTTATTTATAGCACTGTACAGATTATGAGTGTATTTCAAAATTGAAGTATTTCCTTATACTTGAATATAAAATCTAATAAAAGCAAAATTATGCAAACAGTATTAGCTAGAGGAAAATAATAGAGCTCAAATGATATTAGTCCCTTGGATTTTACAAAGGATATTTAAGCTGTGGGGTGAGTTCTGTGAATTGTTGATTTGATCTATATGATAGTATGTACAAGTTTTCGCTGGTGGCTCTTCTCCTCCTCAGAGTGCTAGAGTCTGCACATGAGGTTAAATCAACTGACCTCCCCATTCTAGTTTCCTTTAGGCAATTTTATCTTCAGCAATCTTCTATTTAACCTGCAATGTATTTTTCAGAATCTGTTTAACCTTCTGCACTTTTAGTACAGCCTTCAGGGAAGTTTTGACAGGATTTTGTTTGCTTGTTTTGTGTTGTCATTGTTTTAATTTATTGTATTTTTCTATGTATTTTTTTTGCTATGTTTTCAATGTAAAATGTAATTTCAAATATGAGGAGGAGAATATGTTTATATGTTTGTTGGTGCACTGTATATAGAGTACTGAATGGTTCGTCAGTGATATTCATTCTACTGCCCTATATCATTACCATTTATGTTAAACTAAATAAACAGTTAATGTCATGAATGAAACTAGGAAGCGTAGCATCCGCCCTGTGATCCAGACTCTAGAATTGAACAATATTAATCAGTTTAAAGTGCAGCCTAGGGGGCTGGAGAGATGGCTCAGAGGTTAGGAGCACTGACTGCTCTTCCAGAGGACGCGGGTTTGATTCCCAGCACCCACATGGCAGCTCGCAGCTGTCTGAAAATGCAGTTCCATGGGATCTGACACCTTCACACCAATGAACATAATAAAGTTAAATAAAAAAAAAAGTTAAAAAAATAAAGTGCAGCCTAGGAAAAAAAGCACTATAATTTTAAACAAATAATATGCATATGTTGAAATTTCTTTTTAAAGGAAGAAATAAATAGCTCGTTTTTCTTTGAATTGAAGGGAGAAATCTTGTCCTAGGGAAATTCCCAGGAATCCACAAGGATGACCCTAGTTAAAACTCCTAGCAAAAGTGGAGAGGGTGATTGAAGTAGATTTCAGTATAGTCAGATTGGTGACTATCCTATCTACCATCATAGAGCCTTCTTGCAGCAATTGATAGAACCAGAGGCAGAGATCCACAACCAAGCACCAGACCGAGCTCCGGGAATCCAGTCAAAGAGAGAAAGGGAAGGGTATATAATATAAGCAGGAGAGGTCAAGATCCTGAGAAGAAAGTCTACAGAGAGAGCTGAACCAAGGTCGTGGAAACTTATGAACTCTAGACCTGAAGCTGTGGAGTCTCCATGTAACTGAACTAAGCCTTCTGCACGTGGGAGAAAGTTGTGTAGCTTGGTCTATCTCAGGTTATATCTAATACAAGCTTTAAAAATTGACATGCATTTGGCTTAATAGAATGTATAATTTGCTTGCAGAAAAAAATGCCTCTTTGAAAAAAGTGAGTAGACTTTAAGTTTACAAACACACACACACAGACACACACACTGTATTTGTATAAATGATAAGAAACATGATGATCTAACATAAATTCATGATCTGTGGTAAGCTTATTCTTTTGCTCCTTAAAAAAGCAAGAAAACAATTGATAAATATATTTATTGTAGGAACATACACCATGTAATAATATTTGCAAGAATGGAAACTTCTTGTGTTAAGTAACTCTTCAATATTGCCTTTCATGAGCTTTTTTAATTTCTAACTGCTTTTGCCATGAGTAAGGAGCCTGTAGTGAAATTGTGTAAAAGCACAGCATGCAGCTGGCATTCATAGCAAAGAAACAAAGGAATGAATTGCACTGTGCATACTTGAATGCACAAGGCACTTACATACTTTCCTTTGAGTTTTGTATTTATCTTTATTTTTGTTGTGTTACAATGTTGGTAAATAGAAAAATGTAATATCTGCTTTATTGGAAAAGTGAATCCTTGAGGTAACATCCCTCCATCATCTACTCATCATGTTGCTTCTCCTTTGTTTTCTTATTAGAAGATTGACAAAGCTAGAGCCTCTGGGCATTGGTGGATACACTGAAGGTTTACTCTAATATGTAACACTTTTTCTTTATCCCTGCTTGCCTGAATACTATAAATCTCAATATAATATATGAAAGTGGTAATCATACTTTTAAAAATTGAAAGTGGTTTAGAAGCCAACCCAAAGGATGTGGAGAAAAAATTCTGTGGACTTATAAGTTCAAAATGCTGCACAGTAAAAAAAAGAAGTAGAAAAGGTGTGTGTGTGAGAGAGAGAGAGAGAGAGAGAGAGAGAGAGAGAGAGTTTTCATAAGAAATGATCCAAAAAGAAGTGAATTAAAAATGCAATACTATTACAGAAAGAAAAGTTTAAGAAGAGGTAAAATGTTAAAAATGGAATCTCTGGTAATATTGTTGACAGCTGTGAGCGAATTCTATTACATTTGTGTTTTCAATCAGGACATATAATCAAAGACTAATCACTGAATATACAGCAAAGGAAATGCTAAGAATATAGTATCGTTAAAAAAATAAAACCTGAAGCCTCCTAAACATTTTGTATAGCAAATGGTTTTTATGGCTATATTTAACAAATGGTTCGAATTTGTCAAATATTTAAATGAAATTTATATAAAACTCTTTCCTGCTCTCTCTCTGTCTCTGTCTCTCTCTCTATATATATATAATATTATAGATAATAATTAATGAATCAGAGAAGGAAGAAATCACTGTTGGTTTTTAAGATATATTCTGAATTATTTTTCTATTCATTCTTATTTCTATGTTTATTGTTGTTGACAGTTTTGTCATTTGGTCAAAATCAGCATATCATTCACAAATAGTGACACTCTTTCCTATTGATTACGTATTTTGAATTTAATGTATTTATTTTATAATTGAAATTAGTTAATTAGATTTTGTTATACTTACAACATAGTAGCATGCTTAAAAGTATATTGACTCAGAAAAATAAACAGCTGTAAATTTGTCTTGAAAGATTCTTGGCTATGATCTTGTTAGCTAGGGGAAGGTTTACATTTATAAATACAACAGTTCATTTCTTTACATAAAGCATAGCGTATGAATTCTAAAAACTACCAGCGGGTTAGGACTGAGTTATGATTATATGTATTAGTGAAGCTAATAATAAGCAATAACATATTTCTTTGAAAGTACATAATATTTGTACAGTCACCAATAACACCTCATCATGAAGAGTGAATTGCTGTTCTGCACCTTGGGAAAAGTAACAGATTGTTATGGCTATTGTTCATTTAATATGTACTGCAATGTGTTTTACCTAAAGAATGTTCTATGCTTTTTTTATTTTACACACACAACATATATGCCATATATATGTTAAATGTGCATATTCATTCTTAAATTTTCAAGAGAAACCTAAGGTAGCAGAAATGTGAAAATATTAGCAGATTATAATATTTTTACTTTTAAAAGAAATTACTTCTGTGTTAGAAAATTTTCAACTTCAATTACCTGAAATTTCAAAATATATTACAGACTTTACACTTGAAAGATTCAATGATCATATTTCTATTCTCATATAGACCATGTTTCTTATATATGTTAAGAAAATAACAAGGTCCCTAATATCTTGAATGTCCATATCATGTACTAAGTTTGCCCATATCTGAGTGTTTTCTTGATTATAATTCTTTCACTGTATACCTATTAGGCCACTTGAAGTAGCAAAGTTCAATCATTTTAGTCACAGTGTATAAAGGGACGCACAGTAACATGCCGCAGATCCATGTTGTAGTAAATTGGCGTAAAGCACTGAGCAAAGCAATGAGGAGCCTTTATGAAGTCTGTGTTCTTCCTGTAACTCAGTTTCATTTGTCATTCTGCCAGAACATCTGAGTTCCTTAAACTCTAAGGAGAGTATGTAACATCCACATTTTCCGTTCATATGTTAAGGCTATAAAATTCCAATTGTATCATAAGATGAAAATTAAACAACTTTAAAAGTACATGAATTATTAATATATAAATCCCCTCATTTTTCCAGGAGACAGTAAAGTGAGTATTTAAGGAAGATCCAAGTCATATCCTGGTGTTTCTTAGGCATTTTGTCATCTAATTCTTGCTGAATGTCAGAACACAGATATAAAACCCTATGTGGTCAGTGTACCTGAATCTGAATATGGCTTTCTCCTTTGCCTGTTTGCCTCACTAGATAAAATTTATAGTATGTGCTAGACAATAGTGTCTGTCCTGGAAAAAAAAAAAACATTTGGTGAAAGAGCTACTTTGTAAATATTGTTTTTTTTATTTTCTTTTTTAAACTTTTTTTTTAGGAATTTTCTTTTTTTAATTAATTTTTTATCAAACTCTACATTTTTCTCTGCTCCCCTGCTCCCCTCCCTGCAACTCCCTCCACCAAGGTTCCCATGCTCTCAATTTACTAAGGAGATCTTGTCTTTTTCTACTTCCATTTCCCATGTACATTAGGTCTATGTAAGTCTCTCTTAGCATCCTCGTTGCTGTCTAAGTTCTCTGGGGTTGTGGTGTTTAGGCTGGTTTTCTTTGCTTTATGTTTAAAAACCACCTATGAGTGAGTACATGTGATAATTGTCTTTCTTTGTCTTGGTTTCCTCAATATTTACTATACGTTTTCTGACATCTACTGAAACTTAGACGTTTTTCCAGTCATGTCTTTCTGAACTCAGGCAAAAGAAAGTATTGCTTTCTTTGTTTAATTTGTATATAAAAGTATACTGAAACTGCAGTAAGATTGTCTACAACATTGATCTGTAATCTACTCCATTCATCAAGGTCCTCAAGTCCCATGTCCAGCAGACAAGATCTGTTCAGGATGGCAGAAAAGTCAACAGCTGTCATAGAAAAACTAAAAGAGAAACTACAATGGATCATAGGAAAAGTAACACAACATTAAATAATGAAAGTGTGATTTTGATACTGAAAAGATTTATCCTATTGAATTGCGATTTTACTTTCCCGTGTGGTGTGATGAAAAAATAATAATTGATTACAGAAAATCTTTTAGATATTTAGGCACTATCACCATCCAATCATGGCCCTAACATAAAGTAGTGTATAATTTGTATTCTTATTTCTACCGTAAGAAAACATTGATGATTTTAGAAATGATAATGTTCCATCTTGGGGACTGTAACTTCCAGTTTGTTGGTAAGACATCTCTTGAGAACACTTTAAAAAATATATTGTATTTCACAGTACAAAACATCTTTTAATATATTTTCAAAATGACATGATGTTCAATTTCAGAATAAATTTTATATAAAAGAATGTACTTTCAAGAGAATATGTTTTTGAAAATATGTTTTGACATGTACTTCTACCATAAACTTGCCTAAGGCAAGTAATTTTATGTATCATGGCTTCAATTTCTGTGTATGTAGTATAAAAGTGATTCAACCCCAGGGTCCCAACCAATTCTACCATTTAATGATATAGGGATTGACAGGACATGGATGAAGTGCTGAACTGAAGAAACAGAGAAATAATAAGGATAAAATATTTATGTGATTTAGCAGAATTTCTTTGTATATATTTATGTTCGTATATATTTGTGTTGATGAATTTTACTTGAAAATTAAAAACAATGTTTCAAAGCCGTTATCTCCTGTATGTATTCAAAGACAAAATTAGCTATTTATGTCCTTTTAATCTCCCAAAATCCCTAGTTTCTCTCACATGTCCCGTAATATTGGTAGAACCATGTTTTAGTGTTTCTATTGCTATGAAGAGACGTATGGCTATTGGAACTCTCTGGGACTCAATTCAATGACACCATTGACACATGCCTGACCTCAGCAGCTTTTTTTAGTCTCTGAAGAAAATTCTATAGCTGTTTTATTCTATACTTGACTTTAGAACCATGTAGCCAAATTTACCAATTTCTGCTGCTTGCTGGGACTGGAACATGTCCCCCTCTACCATTTATATCTTCCCTAACATTTAGTTTTCATTAGTATTCTTCACTGTCCAAATCTGGTTATCCTGATACTGGTTCTGTAGATAAGGCTGGCCTTGAACCCAGAGATATTTCAATTATATATTCATCAAATTTCTGTTTTCAATTATTTCTGCATATGCTTAATTTTTATGGAGTTTGTTCTGTAGGACAAGCCAACCACAAACTCAGAAATCTAACAGCCTCTGGCTTACAAGTACTGGGATTATAAATGGGTTAAATCAAGATGTGAGAGTTAGCCAATAAGAGGCTAGAGATAATGGGCCAGGCAGTGATTTAATTAATACAATTTCTGTGTGGTTATTTTGGGTGTAAGCTAGTGGGATGACCAGGACAAACAAAGGGCCAGCCTCCTCATGCAACAGAGTAGCTCTGTAAAGCAAAGAACATAGCCAATAAGACAAAAAAGACAGCCTACTGAATGGGAAAAGATCCTCACCAGCTCCATATCAGACATAAGTTTTATCTCTAAAATATATAAAGAACTCAAGAAATTAGACATCAAAATACCATATAATTAATACCAATTAATAAGGGAGATACATACCTAAATAAATAATTCTCAATAGTAGAATCTCAAAGGGCTGATAGATACTTAAAGAAATGGTCTTCATCTTTATTCAGCAGAGAAATATAAATCAAAATAACTTATAGATACCATTAAACCTGTCAGAATGTCTAGTATCAAAAACACTAGTGACAGCTTACACTGGAGAGGATGCGGAATACGGGAACCACTCCTCCATTGCTGGTGGGAATGAAAAATTGTACAAAATTGTGGAAATCTGTATGACAGTTTCTCAGAAACTTGGGAATCAACCTACCTCAGACCCCAACAGTATCACTCTTGGGCATATACCCAAAGGACGCTCAATCATACTAGAAGGAATTTGTTTAACTATGTTCATAGAAGCATTATTTTTAATAATCAGAACCTGGATACAACCTAGATGCCCACAACTGAGGAATGGAAAAAGAAAATGTGGTATGTTTACACAATGGAATACTACTCAGCAGGAAAAAATGACATCTTGAAATTTTCCTGCAAATTGATCAAATGAATGGAACTAGAAAAACACACACACACACACACACACACACACACACACACACATACACATACACATCCTGAGTGAAGTAAACCAGAACCAGAAAGATGAGCATGGTATGTACTCACTCGGAAGTGGATGCTAGTTGTAAAGCAAGGATAATGAACCTGTAGTACATGATCCCAGAAAAGCTTGTTACTCATAACACAGAGAACCCTAAGAGAAACCTACACAGACCCCCTGAGAAGGGGAAATAGGCAACAACTAAAATTTAAAACTACAAAGTAGGAGTTAATTTACTGCAAAATTGAATCATCAGGAATAAGGAATTTCAGTTTTGCAATGGAATTTTGCTCTGTTTTTCTCATTCTGGGTAAAAGTTAACATATTGCTATTCAATGTAGAAAGTTTATTTTTTCACTAAATATAAAACTAGACATTGGTTTGAATGAAATTTTATCTTATATTTGGTCAAGTTGTACTCAGTCTCTTCTCTGATCAATCTGGTCAATATAATTTGTTTCTTGAAGTGTAATATCTTACTCTGGTCATAAACAAATAGCATACTTTTCTTGTTTTTGCATACAGCTTTTAATTACTTAGTGACTTAACAGCTTAAGTTTTTTTTTTCTACAAGGCCAAATGTCTACATGTGTAATAGCATATTTCTAACTAAGTGTCCATGATAAAGGGTCATTCGAGAAATTAAAATCATCTGGGTTAATTATGAGATTATAATCCCATTAATTTCTCTGTGTGAAAATTTGAATTAAGGGACTAGAAAAGAGAATCCATAGAAGCTCATACTGGGGAAAGATGTGGCTATGAAACGTGGGGTTTGAAGACTTTATAGAATTAGACTATAGTCTAATGCTGTAGTCAATTTTACTTCAAGTTCAGTGTCCTATTATATACAAACAAAAAAAAAGTAATAATACAAGGTAGGTTATTTGAGTTCAGGAAAACATGATCATAAAATTCTGTAAGTAAATAACAATAAGAACATTTTAAATTTTAATAAAGCAGCCCTTTCTGAGAACTTTCTCAGGAAACAGCAATTTAAGCCCAATTGCTTTGAACATATCAGAGATTATAGCTCAGAAAGCATGAAGCAGTTCAGAAGGCCATATTCACACTCAACGTACACTGAGGTCAGCACTCACCATTTCCTTTCACCAGATTGGGTTCTATAGCTATGGCCCAACATCCAAGAGGAATGAGCATGTCTTATAATTTGAATGCAAATAGTTGTTTCAGAAGGCACAGAACCAAGTCCAAGAACAGTCCAGGGAACAAATACACCTGAGGTTAAAGGCCATCTGTCTTTTCTCCTGGAGTCTTTCTCACAGTATCCCAAGGTATTGCTCACCATGCATAGTATTTCTGACAATGTTCTGATAGATATATTTGGGAAAACATTCTAACCTATGCAGATATTTTGGGTAATTTACTTAACACATATCTGTTTTTGATTGTGGTTTCAAGACTAGAGCCATGGGAAATGTACTATTTTTATTTAGAATTTCATTTTCATTTCTGTTGCCTAAACCAGCAACACTGAAAGTTACAAACTTTAAAGTAGACCCTTATTTAAGTACGCCCAGAGCTGTGAATTAATTATGGCCTAAATAAGTTATTAGGACAATATTGTCATGGATACATTATTTATAGGCAGATTTCAGGAAATTTGTAATGGTAAAAGTACTGAAGTGACATTTCCAAAGACATTAACATGAAAATGAGGAGAATTTGAAGAGAAAAAAATTATTCAATGTTCAGCTTCTTACTAAGATTATCTTCAATAATGTATAGTGCAACTATGCTTTTTATTTCTAATATACACATGTAAAATTCATAGGCTAGCTCTGAAGCTTGCTTCAAATTAAGTTTGCATGTATAAATGAAAAAATAGACACTCAGTGACAGCAGAATTTATATGATAACAAAATTATATTCAGACATTGTCACACATGCAAAATAAATATATTAAGAGCAAAATATTCTTTAAAGTAAATATAGACTGCTTATTCTTTTAAAATAAATTTAGTGATTTCTGTCATGATATGAATATTTTGTAGTTTAGACCGACCAATAAAATGGAATTGAATTTTAGGTGATATGTACCTTTTAAAAATTAAATAACAAAGAAGTGATCACATTATACTCAGTGAAGCTTGTTATTGAAACCAGAATAGCAACTTTCTTGCTTATTTATGTTTTTAAAGCAATAACATTATGCTATTTTATAAGATGATCTTACAGAAATTGGCCCCTGACAAGAAGTTGAACAGAAATAATCAATGAAATAATTCAGAAACAGCAATAGCTAATGCTACAAGCACAAGAAAGCAAAAGAATTCAAGTAGTCTAGGTGAATTCTCTTCACATGTATTATGTATTAAGTTTCAAATCTTAGATTATCAAGACAAAAGATTGGAAAATATATTATGTATGCTTTTGTGTGCTACGAAATAAAATTCAATCACAGTTATAATAGGTCACGTATCACTCAACCATGAACAAAAATTTTGTGAATGTATATGATACTATAATTTATGTACTACAGAATTATAGAAGCTGTCCACTAATCATGAAATACGTACTAAAACCAAAAAATCAACTATATTTAAATTTTAGGTAATATTTCAGATTTGGAAACTCAGTATTGATTAATGTTTTCAAGAAGTTAAAGTATGTTTTACTTTCATAATGTGTGTATAATAATTTTGACCTAAAATATTCATAAATTTCTATGGGAAATACATTTTATTTTATTTTATAATTTTGGAACTTGACTCCTTGGAACTTAAAAATATTTTTTTACTTCTGTGTGACTTTTTAGTACCATCCTTTTATTTGTTCTTGTTGTTATAATGTCAGAGGACATAAATAAAACTTAAATAAACATTGCTGAATTTTGATTAAATGGTATTGCCTCTTTCAGTTTCCTTAAGAAAATCTTGCTCACCTTCAGCCATTACTTGTGTCTATTACAATAGCAGCAATTTGAGAAATTCCTCTGCTAAGCCACTCATAGGATTTCATTGTGTAACCAAATATTGTTGGATTTTATTGGCACAGTTCTGAATCCTGCTGAAACGACACAGAATTAAGATATTTGATTATGATTTTTAAAAGAGATATAGTGGTTGACTGAGAAGGAGTTTCCATGAAGCACGGAGAGTGAATTAATGGATCAGAAGAAGGAGGTGTGAAAAACCTGTTTCCTTATGAACATCATGTCACAATTGCTTCCTACTTGCAACTTCGAATATAACCTACCTATCTTCTAAGAATTTTAGAATCACAAAATCCAAAGAGAACTCATTGCCATATGATTATTATCAATATTCCTAATACAAAGTTTTCCAACGATAACTTCCACCACTTAGAATTTGGATAACCAGAGTTGTTTTTAATAACGCAAATGGCAAAACAATTATCCAGTAGAAACATTTTATTTCATGTATGTCTACCTTAGACTTTTCTTTCTAATGACTCTAATTTATCAAAATAGTTTAGTTTATACTTTAGTAAAATATATAACATTAATAACTGTTTGGAGTTTATACGTTTTTAAAATATTGTAACACGTTTTCAATTTTACTTACCAAGTATGTTCACAAAGGCAAAGATATTTGAATTAATCTCTACCAATGTTTGCCATTATAGATAACAGCTAGAGACATGGTATTTCCAAATGAAACAATCCAATTGACAATTTTAAAAATGATAATTTAAGAAATAGACCTATAAATCTTCGAAGATGTGTCTAGATAATACTGGGTTTTAAAAAGTACAATTTTGATATATTCTGCTTGAAAAGAACTAAAATAAAATTAAGTCCCTCAATTTATGAAGAGACATAGGTGTTTTGTTTAATGACTAATAATGGAGAAGGTTTTCCCCTACTAGGTACCTTGCTAATGATTTGCCTCTTCATCTGTGTCTATATTTATGGTAATTAAAGCAGACACTATTTTATTTATTTTTTCTCAGTTCTCATAGTTAATTTTAGGAGATATTATCCTGAAAAGGTTTATATGCAATTACATTTGGAAGCTAGGATTTGTCTTCAAAATATGAAAAGTCACTTTCAAGAGAACATACACATGTAGTACTTTAGCTTCTGTGATGGGAAAGTTGATTACTAATTTATAGCACATTCTTTAGCAACTCTAAAGATACAGGCAGCTGGGTGGAGACTGTTCATTTTTGTTACTAACATGATATACCAATTAATACTGCTGTTTGTATCCTACAAGCATTTTTAGGTATATGTTTCAGACTTTGGCTTAAGAAGGTAAAGGATCAAAATTTTCTACTTGCCCCTTTCTTTACAAGATACACTATTGATCAGTATTCACACAGTGCTAGACATAGACACAAGATAAAGACCAGAGCAAGTGGCTCAAAAGAGAAATGGCCAAGGGAGAACATCTTTGTAAATGTAACTTTCAAAGTCACTGTTAAATAAGAAATTAAAAGTGTTAAAGTATTAATGTGGAAGGAGATAAGAAACAACTGGCCTTTTGAGAACCTATTCTCTTTGGATGTATACCTTGCTCAACCTAGATATAGTAGGGAGGGCCTTGGACCTTCCACAAAGCAATGTGCCTTACACTATGAGGATTGGATAAGGGGTGGGGTGGGAGGGTGTGTGGAGGGAATGGGAGTAGGTGAGGGAGTAAGAACTTGGATTGGTATTTTTTAAGAATATAATAAATAAAAAAAGATAGGAGAAATGATGCAGTTATATTAATCTAAAAAATAAAAGAATGAATTTGAAAATCCAAGTATAACAGTGCAGCTTGTTATTTTTCCCTCACATATCAGCACAGGTTTATACTTTTTACATGAAAGAAAGAAGCAAAAAGGACTCGTTACAACATTCTCCAATACTGATAGATAAGTAACGTACTCAGCTCACTTCAGAGAGTGTTCTCTTGTAGAAGAGAACTCTTACAGGAACTAACGACTGAACAGTGTGAGAGACTTTGGAACATTCAGTCCTAGGTATGATACATCCATCAAATCCCATTTTCCGGACCCAGAAAACTATGTGGAAGAATAGTGGCAAATACTAAAATAGGCAGAGAAGATGGAAGACAAGAAGATGATCTAGTGTGTTCTAGATACAAAGGAACTGATGCACATTTGAACTTGCCAAACCTGAAGCGGCTTGCATAGTATCTGTAGAGATTTAACCTAAGTCAGGTCCTACCTAGCTCTCAGAACAAGAACTGGACAGAAACTCCTAAACAAAATGATCATGGTAATTGACATCTTCTTACAGATGATGAAGTGTAACTAAGAATTTTAATCATAATTAAGTGGAGTCCCTATACCCAGCAGTAGCGGTTCAACACACAAAGAACTCAATGGCAGTTTTATAGCCGATTTCATATTGCCTTGTAAGGGAATCTTTTGTATTAATGATCTTTTTCTTGTGTATTAGGTTGTCTGATTTTGTGTTTTAATTACTTACCGTTTTTATTTTTGTATATGTTCTTATGTGCATGCATGATTCCTGATTTTTTCTTTGCTTTTTTCTTTGAATTATTAGGTTTTCTTTTTTTTTTTCTGAAGAAAAACGAAGAGTGGATTTGAGTGGATAGTTAGGTAGAAATGATTTGGGAAGAGTTGAGGGAGAAAAAGGCATTGGCAGAATATACAATAGCAAAAATATATCAATTAAATAAATATTTTATATATCTTTTACATATATATTTCATTACAAAGTTGTTAGAACTAGTTGCCAATACAGCATATTCTTATTAATGATTTTTTCCTAAATCTAGAAGGCAGAAATTATGTAACACCCAAGTTGAAGGTTACTGAAACATAAAAACATATTGCCTTATTTCATAATCCCATAATAAAATGGTGATTTCTAAAGTGTTTAACTGCAAAAATTGTATGAAAAGTAAGAATATTGATTTCCATGATTCTCAGGTATTAGAAAAATAAGATTATATCAGAGTACAAAAAATCTAACTTTTTTGTTACAGACTTTTTAAAAATTCTTAAGAGGTGCATGGATTTAGTTGATAAAAATTTAGGTGGAAAATATCTAACCCTTAAAGAAACAAAAGGAAAAGGAATGAGAATTAATTTAATCTTCAGATTTCAAAATTATTTATAACTAAATATTTTATACTAAAATTTTGACACTGAAAATCATAGTTAGCAAGATAATCATATTTTATTCCAATATGAAGAAGAATGAAATGAAGGTGTTCTCCAAAATACAAAAGTTAGGGAAAATATATGAGTATGTTTTTTATTTTCTTTTTTTAGCTTTAAAAATATTTATTGTTTTTATTTTTTTTAATTTTTAAATTTTTTTCCCCATGATTTTTTTTTCTTCTAGCTCTTGTATTCTATTGATTATGCTTGTTTCTGTAGACTCTGCTCGTTGGCCTAGATTTTCCATATCCAGCTGGTCCTCAGTTTGTATTTTCTTCTTTGCCTTCATTTCAGTTTTCAATTCTTGAACTGTTTCCATTACCTGTTGGATGGTTTTTTCTTGGTTTCCCAGGGTATCATGTACGTATTTACTCATTTCTTCAAACTTTTTGTTATACTTCTCATCCATTTCTATAAGGGCATTTTTTACATGTTGTTTAAGGGACTCTATTATCTTCATAAAGTCGATTTTTTCCACTTCTTCTGTGTGAGGTTGTTCAAATACTTCTGTTGTAAAATCATTGGGTTCTGGTGTTTTCATGTTGTTTTTAGGATTATTGGGTGATTTCTTGCCTTGGCGCCTGCCCATCTCCTCCTATTGATCCTATCCAATGGGTCCTTTAAAAACCGGATCAGGTTTCCCTGCTGGCCAAGGGCTCTGCTTACAAAATGCCCTCACTCTCTTTCGTGGTTCCTGCTGCAGGCCAAGAACCCTCTCACCCCTCCGAAGGATCTTCAGGACAGGACCAGGCTCCCCTTGTGCCAGTGACCTGGCCAACCAAAAGACTACCTCTTTGATTCAATTGTAGTAGGGCGATCTGCTCTCCTTATTGCACGCCTGTCCCCGCCGCTTGGGTCTGCCGCTGCACTGGTCCCCGAAAGTCTCTTCCTGTATGCGGTGTTGCTCCAGCGCATCTGGCCGCCTCCGCTCCTCCTCGTCTGGCCACCGCCCCGCCGCCCCACCGCCCTGCCACCCCGCCGCCCGGCCGCTCTGCCTCTTTCGATTTTTTTTATTGAGAAAAGGAAGAAAAAAAAAACAAGTTTCCACCTCCTCCCAGCCTCCCATTTCCCTCCCCCTCTTCTCACCCTTCTCCCCCTCCTCCCATCCTTCTATTTAATATTCTATATTCTATTTAATAAAAATAATTAACAGTGAGGAATTTATTAAGGATAAGTCATATCTCCAACCCAGCACTGTAACATTAGTTACCTCAAGAGTCTCTAGATGAGGGTTGACAATCAATCAATGGCATTTAGGAGGGTGAGTTCAAGTTGAAATGCATTGCATTTTACTTTATTTCCATATTTAAACAAATGCTTTCAAGATTAAGTTCATAAATACGTACTAACTAAAATCAAGTCATATAATAGTAAATTTTTACATAATATCACTGATAGTATCAAAACCTCTATTCCATGTAGTTCTCATAGTCATAGAGGTAAATGAAAACAAAAAAGGAAAAATGTATACTTTAACAGAGAAGTAGATACCATGTGTGTGTGTGTGTGTGTGTGTGTGTGTGTGTGTGTGTTTCTGTGTGTCTTTATTTTGTGTGTATGAATGTAGGGACTTCCATTAAGGATTTTAAGTAGAAGTTAGAGGACCTTGAGTGTCAATGCAATCATAAACACTTACCCTGAGACTAATTATTTCATTAATCTCTTCTGCATAGGATCACAATCTTCAAGGGATACGCTTTTTCTTCTTTTTTTTAAATTTATTTATTTATTAAAGATTTCTGCCTCCTCCCCGCCACCACCTCCCATTTCCCTCCCCCTCTCCCTATCAAGTCCCCCTCGCTCATCAGCTCGAAGAGCAATCAGGGTTCCCTGACCTGTGGAAAGTCCAAGGACCGCCCACCTCCATCCAGGTCTAGTAAGGTGAGCATCCAAACTGCCTAGGCTCCCATAAAGCCAGTACGTGTAGTAGGATCAAAAACCCATTAACATTGTTCTTCAAGGGATACTCTTATCTCACTCAGTCTCCAGTATCCCGGAATGAACAGTAACATTACAGATGCTTATGCTATGAGCTATGCACTTTTACTTTACCTGGGAATTCAATCTGGAAGCAAAGGTATTTTTTTTTAATTTTTTTTTAATTGAGAAAAGGAAAAATAAAACAGGTTTCTGCCTCCTCCCAGCCTCCCATTTCCCTCCCCCTTCTCCCACCCTTCTCCCCTCCCCCTACTCCGCTCCCCCTCCCTCTCCAGTCCAAAGAGCAGTCAGGGTTCCCTACCCTGTGGTAAGTCCATGGTCCTCCCCCCTCCGTCCATATCTAGGAAGGTGAACATCCAAACTTGCTAGGCTCCCACAATGCCAGCACATGAAGTAGGATCAAAACCCCGTGCCATTGTCCTTGGCTTCTCATCAGCCCTCATTGTTCGCCATGTTCACAGAGTCCAGTTTTATCCCATATTTTTTTAGTCACAGTCCAGCTGGCCTTGGTGAGCTCCCAATAGATCAGCTCCACTGTCTCAGTGGGTGGGTGCACCCCTCGTGGTCCCGATTTCTTTGCTCATGTTCTCCCTCCTTCTGCTCCTCATTGGGACATTGGGAGTTCAGTGCAGTGCTCCAGTGTGGGTCTCTGTCTCTATCTCCATCCGTCACCAGATGAAGGTTCTATGGTGATATGCAAGATATTCGTCATTATTGCTATAGGATAGGGTCGTTTCAGGTTCCTTATCCTCAGCTGCCCAAGGAACTAACTGGGGACTTCGCCTTGGGCTCCTGGGAGCCACTCTAGGTTCAAGTCTCTTGCCAACCCTAAGGTGGATCCCTTAACTAAGAATTGTGCTTCCGTGCTCCCCTATCCAACCTTCGTTTATCCCAATCATCCTTTTTCCCCAAGTTCCCCCCAATCTCTCCTTCTCCCTTTTCTCTCCCCATCTCCCCTTACCCCCATCCCACCCCACCCCCAAGATCCCAATTTTCTCCCCGGCAATTTTGTCTACTTCCCATAGCCAAGAGGATAACTATATGTTTTTCCTTGGGTTCACCTTCTTACTTAGCTTCTTTAGGTTCACCAATTGTAGACTCACTGAGGCATTTCCGTAGCCCGAACAGTTGACCTTCTTTACAATTTGATACAGAGAGCATTTGTGGAGGTATTTTTTGTTTTTGAAGTTTGTTAAATTAATATTTTATAAATTATATGAAGAGCTCACTTATGAACTAGTATTACTAGTGCTACTACTATTACTACCACCACCACCACTAACACAATTACTACTGCTGCTACTCCACTACTGCTGCTAATAATAATAACAATGAAGGCTTATTTTGCATAATATTGTTTTGTGATTGACATACTGAGTGCATTAGTTACCTCAAGAGTTTCTAGTTGAGGATTAAAACTTACATGGCATTTAGGAGAGCCATTTAAGTTGAAATGCGATGCATTTTATTTCCATACCTGAAAGTATGACTTAAACTAAACTTTCTTCTTGGGTAGATATGATGATATATTTGTGACTTATGTGAAGTTGATATATTAAACATTTTAGAATTAAACATGAAATTATGTGACAACCACCACATCAAAACTAGTAGAAGTGTTTAGATTATTGAGTTTGATTATTATTTACTAATTCTTAAAATAGTTTAAATATTATAAATGACATAACAAAGAAAACTTACTACTCTGAACTTTTATGGGATGCTGTTCATAATGAAAGACCAACTAAAGATGTAGTATTAAATTTTTTAAATTTAATTCCATGTCTAGGCCATGATTGGAAAAGAAGAAAACATTTTGGCAAATTCTTCATGATGTATTCAGAAAAATGAATACCCTCCCCCACAAACATAGATGTAAATTGTCTCGGTTTAGAGATCTGTTACCAGACTCAGAGAGAACCTTCATTTCTCACCACTTTCATATAACAATTTGTTTGTGCTCTATCAACTTTAGGTGGTTCACAATATTTAAGGGGAAAATGCTAACACTATCTTTAGATGTGATGTCATGATTTGTTATATACTTATGCTAGGACAATAAAAGCATGGTGGAGTCAAAAGTGATTGGATGCAGAAAGTATAGAGAGAAAGGAAGAAATAAGATGTGGATTCGGTTAAAAACTCTGACATATAAAGCACAATATGATATGAAGACAAGCAAGGGCATGATTTTTTTTTTTTGTGATCCATGTTTTTTTTTTTTATTGAGAATAGAAAAATAAGTTTCCCCCACCTTCCAGCCTCCCATTTCCCTCCCCCTCCTCCCACCCTTCTACCCCTCTCCCCACTCCTCTCCCCCTCCCTCTCCAGTCCAAAGAGCAGTCAGGGTTCCCTGCCCTGTGGAAAGTCCTAGGTCCTCCCACCTCAGTCCATGTCTAGGAAGGTGAACATCCAAACTGGCTAGGCTCCCACAAAGCCCGAACATGTAGTAGGATCAAAACCCCATGCCATTGTCCTTGGATTCTCATCATCCCTCATTGTTCGGCATGTTCAGAAAGTCCGGTTTTATCCCATGCTTTTTCAGTCACAGTCCAGCTGGCCTTGGTGAGCTCCCAATAGAGGCCTTGTTTAGGTACTGAAGGGCATGATTTTTTAACCCAAAAATAAATGTTTCAGTTATTTTGTGTCTTTGATTCCTGTTTTTCTTCACCATTTCAGTTTCGTACCTTGGATCTTTCAAAGCGATGAAAAAAATATAACTGTTGCACGCTGTTTATATTGAAGACTAAGGACAATAAATCTGTAAGTTATGGCTCTGAATTAAATGCATGCATATTCAATGAATGAGTAAAAATCATAGGAAAACTAATTAAACCTACCAAAACCTGAAACATATGTTAAAATCAGAATTAATTGTCTCAACATGCTTCAACAATATTCTACATTTCTTCAAATATATAAAGAAATCAAACTTAATTCAGGAATAAACATAATTGACAAAGGGTATGTGGATTTTAGGAAAATTTTAAATGAGAAAATCTATTTTAATAACTTACTGTGGAAATTATTTGAACATGACATAATAATTTCTTTCCATCAGTTCTAAAATGATCAATTATAATTTAAGACACTCATTGCTTTCTGATTAATTATTAATCACAGGGTAGAGCTATTGCTGCTCCTGAAACTAAAACGTGACTGTGTATGCAGCATTATATTTCTTCTGAGTAGGAACAGACAGCAAATGTAATTCTGCTGTGTGCTTTCTTTATTTCTCCTAAATAAGGACTGATAGATAATTTTATTGAGACAGCATCAATTAAGCAGAGAAAGTAAATGAAGTATGTTAATATGTAATAATACTAAACTGCCACTTGGTGGTAGAAGATTCACTTTCCACAACATTTCACTAATTGTCAAAATTTACTGCTTTGTTGCCCTTCTATGACTTTCAAATCTCCTTTAAGATACTATATTATTGTTACTGTCCATTAATTCTGAAGAAACTCTCAGAAGGGAAATCACAGTTTAACCAAACATCAACAAAAGTCTTATTCAACTAAAGAAAAATATTCATATATTAGATGTATATTTTAGCTTGTTTGAAACTTTTCCTTCCTCATCAAAAAGGTGGTTTATCGTTAGTGATAAATGTGAAGTCTCACATGCTACACAAATCTATTTATGCATTGGACTGTCATATAAAATATTTCATATGTCATTATAATTTTATAACTCATAATTTTGAGTTCTAAAATTATTTAAATTTTAAAGAACCTCTTCCTTACTTTTCACTTATAATATTAATATATATGAAAAATAACTTTAACAATAAAAGTTGTGTAATAAAATTTTAGTGCTTTATTATTTTTCCATGAACATATGTGCAATCCAAAGAAATTTACATTTATAAAGGAAAGAAATACAAAGATCCAATGATTTATCTATTATTTCTTATATTTTATAATATATTGATAAAATAATTGACATCTATATTATTTAGTGTTTAAATAAAAATATTAAAAATACATTACAAAGTTACAATGAAACTGCTATATACTTCACTTTGACAACCCTGGGATTTAAAAATATCTACAACACACAAATAAAATTTAGAGTCAAAACTTCTGAATAATTATCTTTTGGAAATAATACTTTAATTATGCAAACTTCTTTACATTTTTTCTTAATGACTTCATGTAAATGAATATTTTACATAAGTTTTAACAAAATAGATCTATGTAACTTAGAAAAATTAATACTTTATTCTTATTTGTTGAGAAGATAATGGCCCTTAGAAATTTTATATAACTGCTTGTCCTCCTAATATTTGTAAAACATTGAGAGTTCTTGAACTTTATTATGTGTGGTAAAGTTAGAAAAAATAAGTTACTAGAGATATATCCTTGATGATATCTTCTCTGTGCTCACTTCTACTTTTCTCTCTGCTTCCTGGGTTCAAATGAGCTTCTCTCTCTGTCTCTTCTGGTGCTATGTACTGAACCCACCGAAAATGAGAGCAACTATAAATTATTCCATCAATCTGTAATTTGTAAAGGTATTTTATATTCTGAACTTTGTTATTTTAACTTATATTAATACAGAAATATCTTATCTAAGTTTTTAAAAATACAAATACACAGAGTTCTAATTGATATTTGAAGTGTAATGGTAAATCTGTAACATTGCTTAAATGTGAAGGTCTTGGTTGGGAGAATATTCTATAGACTTCTTATACTGTTGTAATATGAATACCCATAAAAGGTCAAAGTAAACTGCAATGAGTTATGTAGGAGTTTAAGCTTGTGTGAAGATTTGATAGAAAAAGATGTCTTAAATGCTGAAGAAGCCTTCAACAAAATACAACATCACTTCTTGATAAAAGTCCTGGTCAGAACAGGAATGCAGGGAACATACATATTCATTGAAAAAGGTAATATACTGCAAAACAACAGCCAACATCAAACTGAAGAGAAACTCAAAGCAATCCAACTGAAATCATGAACAAGAAAAGTTTGTTCTGTCTCTCCATATCTACACAACATAATTCTTGAGGTTCTAGATAGAGCAATTAGGCAACAAATGGAGATCAAGAGAATACAAATCAGAAAAGAAGTCAAACTCTCATTATTTGCTGATGATATGATACTGTAGATAAGCGACTATAAAAATCCTGCCAAAGAACTTATGCAACTCATAAACACCTTCAGCAATGTTGCAAGATAAAAGATTAACTGAAAAAATTGTACCCCTCCTTGACACAGATCATAAATGGGTTAAGAAAGAAATTGGAGAAACATCACTATTCAATATAGCTGCAAACAACATAGAATATCTTAAAGCAACTCTAACCAAGCAGGTGGAAGACATGTATGACAAGAACTTTAAATCTTTGAAGAAAGAAACTGAAGACAGCAGAAAAATGGAAAGATCTCCAATGTTCTTGAGTAGTTAAATTAGCATAGTGAAAATGACAATCTTACCAAAAGCAATGCCCATCAAACACCAGTTTGGAATTATGATTAATAAAATGGTTATTTATTTAAAGGGAAAAAAAACTTACAAATCACTGTCCCAGACAATGGCCTCTGTACCATAAGAAATGAAGTCTAACAGCCAAAAGCGGAGTCAAATCAAAATAGCGAGCACACGGCTATTGCTGCTTTTTAAAACAAAAAGACCATGCCCAAGTATGCTGGTATCTTAAAGGCTATAGGCTAAAGGAGCAAAAGTAGCTCCCACAGCATACACCTATAACAATGGCCAAGATCAAAAACACTGATGACATCTTATTCTGGACAGGATGTTTGATAAAGGGAACACTTCTCCATTGCTTGAAGGAATGTAAACTGGTACAGCTGCTTTGGAAATCAGTATGGCAAGTTTTCAGAAAATTAGGAGACAACCTACCTCAAGACAGAGCAATAACGTTCTTGGGCATTTACCCAAAAGATGCTCAATTATAGCACAAGGACATGTGCTCCATTATGTGCATAGCAGCATTATTTGTCATAGCCAGGACCTGGAAACAAGCTAAATGCCCCTTTACCAAAGAAAATGGATAAAAGAAAAAGATGTGGTTTATTTATACAATGAAGTACTGCACAGACCAAAAAAAAAAAAATAATGGCATCTTGAAATTTGTTGGGAAATGAATGGATCTTGAGAACACTATATTGAGAGAGGAAACCAAGACCCAGAAAGACAAAATTAATATGTGCAACGCATAAGTGACTTTTATACATCAAAAAGAAAACCCTAGCTTAAAATTCACAGTCCTTGAAAACTTAGACAACAAAGAGAACCCTAAGAGATCCATATATGGATCTAACCTACATGGGAAGTATAAAAAGGCAATGTCTCCTGAGTAAATTGAGATGGGGAGATCATGGGAGAGAATAGAAAATGAG
This sequence comes from Microtus oregoni, assembly GCF_018167655.1. NCBI lineage: Eukaryota > Metazoa > Chordata > Mammalia > Rodentia > Cricetidae > Microtus > Microtus oregoni. Next base: position 26,756,960 of record NW_024543060.1, read on the forward strand.
TGGAGGAAGGGAAGGGAGCTGAATATATATATATATATATATATATATATATATATATATATATGAAAAATAAAAAATAAAAAGATGACTATGTCTTTATGTGGGGTGAAGGTGTTTATTATAATTGAAATGATAAATTGTGGCTACAATATATATGTCTAAATTAACATTAATTTACTATCAATATATAAATATTTCTCATGTTAATTTAGATATATCTTTAAATTTTTTTCATACTTTATATAAAAAACCTTCTATACGTTATATTTGATAATTTATTAATACATCTAGATATATGTCTAATACTTTTGGATCATTATTAGTATCTTGATATGTGTGTTTATTTACAGTATTGCATATATATTACTTAAAAACTACTTGATTCATATCTTTAGTAATTTTTAAGACTTTTTTCTTTCATTCTGTTTATGTAATGTGTGTATGCCTCTATCAGTTCTCCCATGTACCACAGGTGTACAGGTGCTTGAAAAAATGAGAAAAACCAACACATCCTTGGCACCGTTTTTATATTTTCCTGTTACTATCTGGTATTAATGTTGAGCTACCTCTCCAACAACACACGATTTGTTCGCTTGGCTGTCTTTTTTTGTTAAGATAGATGTCATTATAAAAGTAAAGACAGTTGGGCACAACAAATCCTTAGTCCTAATATAAAAAAAAACAGATACTTCTTTAGTCTTACATATAAAAAAAAAAAACCTGTCAAAATCCAAAGTATATCCTAACCTATACAAGTGAAGTAGAGGGTTGTTTTCTGGACATCTATTTTATCTACTGAGCTTTAATCCATTTTTTTTGAACCCCAGGTTAAACAGTACGATTTGTGTTGCTGCATGTTGAGACTAGCATTGACACTAGCCATACATGAATCAGCATATTAAAAAAATTATAAAGCAACATCAGCTCCTTGGGTGAGATGAAAGCACTAAGATTATTTACTGAATCACTACTGCAAACAATAGTTAAATTTGGGAAAAGGAAATTATTCATTTAACTGCACAAGGTCTGTCATTATGGTTATTTTTTTTTTTTAGCAAATGAAATACCAGTTCCCTGTGTTGTTATATTTGTACATTAAAATTTACTCTTTTCTCTATCCTATCCACATTCCAAACAATGTCTTTTTGAATATAATACAGAGGTACTATATAAACTCTTTCCTCTGTCATATATGCAATAATGATATAACTTATAATTGTTCTTCAAAAACATTTTATTTATTAATCAATACACATATACATATCATAAAATTATCACAGAACCTATGTGTAATAGTACATACATATAACACCAGTATCTTTGAGATTGCCTCAAATACAGATTTCTTTAATCCCAGGACTTGGGAGGGAGTCAGATCTCTTTGAGTTTGTGGCTGACCTTTTCTACAGAGTGAATTCTAGGACTGTGGGAGCTGTGACACATAGAAATTGTTTAAAAAACTAAGAGAGTGATATCAAGAGAGAGAGAGGGAGACTGTGGTAAAAAGCTAGCAAGCCTGAGATCAACCTAGGCTACACAGCAAAACATTACAGAAAAATCCCACAAAACAAATTTGAATAAAACAAAAATGTACACCAAGAGAAAAGCAGGGGAGTGATTTTGAATACATTGTGATTGAACTATTCAATTCATTTAATTTCCTAACTTAATGTGTAAATAGGTACAACTTCATTTTCAAAACTATTTTCTTTTGAAAAATCATAAAATACTGAATTAGCATAATAAATATTAGATAGTATTATCTACCTGGGAAATATCACCAAAGTACTTTGTTTTCCAGTTTTTCAACACCTCCATTGTTCCTCTGTGAGATGCTACAGAAAATATGTTAAAACATTCCCTGTATTAACAAAGGAAAATTACTTTGGCTTACTGGAAAGTCAAAATAATATGAACATTTTGTGAAACAAACTGAAAATTTTTCATTAATGTTAAAATCTTGAATAAAAAGCAAAAGCTATTCTAGGTGTGTATACTACTCTATTTCATGTAATAATTCAGAGAATGAGCACAGGGTGGTCATGTCCTATGTGTTCCTGCTACTGGTAGTAGTTGTTTCTCCTTTAAATCCTCTTTGGTGGACTCTGGCAATAAAAGAAGGGAGATACATGAACCTATAAGAAACAATGGATGTTGGAATATAAAATGCCTCTAGATGCTTAATTTATCATACCTTGATGCTTTGGGAACCCAGATTATTCTGCTTTTTTGTAGTTCTTCCTAAGTCTACAAAGACCTTTTTTATGTGTATGAGTCTGTGTGTGGGTGAGAGAATCTTGGTGCGTGTGTGTGTATGTGTGTGTGTACGTGTGCATGTGGGCATGTGTAATTTATTCATTTTTTCTTCATTTCTGAGGAATTAGTGCATCTTACACTTAAAAGACTGAGTTTGTAAGTGAGAAGATATTTGTGCTAAAATGAATCTGAGCTTACAGTGTATTTTGTCACAAAAGAGAAGATACTGAATATTTATTTGTCCTCAATAAGCAGGACAAAAGAATTGGCTATAAAAACCAAATTGTTTATAACACTGGCCGCCATGTGTTAAGTGATACTAAAGAATCCCGAGAGTTCAAACTATTCTTCAAAGATTATTCTGAAGAGGTTTTTGTCAATGTGCATGAAATTGGACAGGAGAGTTTTTAGTTTATTTTCTTTGCCTTATGCACTCACCAGTGAGGTGGTGGTTATTAAAGTAACGTCTTACGGTGAGAAGCAAATCTTTGAGAAAGAACAAGATACACTTTTATTTTATCTCATTTTTTTGTGGAATAATGATTTTATTTTTTCATTAAATAGAATTATAGGCAGTTACTCAAAGCAACGCTGAGCCTAATTGAAAGAAACCCATTTCTTCTTAATATACTTTCACGGTTTTGGATGATAAAAGAGTGTGTTCATTGGAAAATTAAATAAAAAACACAACACAAAGAAAGGACCCTGTTTAGGTAATTTTCTCCCCTGTCCCGTTCTTTGACATTTTCATGGTCTTGACCTTTTTGCTCATATTCTTTCTTCTCCCACTCTTCAGTTGGACTTTTGGAGGTCAGTGCTATGTTGTGAGTCCCTGCCTCTATTGCCATGTAGTGTCTATGGTGACATTTAAGATAGTCACCAATCTGACTTCAGGCCAAGGCCAGTCCAGGCACCCACGCCACTATTGTTTAGGGTCTTAGTTAGGGTCATCCTTGTTTTGTGAGTACACTGCATTTTTATTCTAGCTTGAGGCAATCTGGCATTTTCTTCTGACCTCCACAGGGATCGGGACATTGGTATACATACTGATCTTCAAGGGACAGACATTAAAATAATTAAAAATTAAATACATTTTTAAAAAGAATATAAAACATGTATAGCTCATGAAGTATTGGAGTAGCAGAATATGACCTCTAAAGCTGCCCAATACAACATTTCATGACAAATTTATAAGTCATTTTGAAATATATTCCATTCATAAAGTGATAAAGTCCCAAGAAATAAATAAAGACAGACCTTTTAAATTTATACCATACTTCTCTATGGAGACTCTGAAAGCCAGAAGGAGTTAGACAGATATGCTGCAGACATTTTATGAATTACATATTTTGAACTGTGTTCCCTCTCTAGAATGGAACCAACTTGACCACATCTGCTTTTGAAAATGAGGGAAAATAATGTTAAGCCTTTAATAAGCTGACAGTTTTATCTCTAAAAGGGGGAAGGTCATGCAGCGTATCAGTACAATCCTTTTTTGTATATTTATTTTACTTGTTTTGTTTGATGTGTTTGTGTGACTTACCTAAATGGATTTCTGTGTACCAGATTCATGCTAAACATTCCTATCATTAATAAATTTGATTAATCTTAAAGAGCCAAAACTTCAAACTGTGCCTGTCACACTGTAAACCTTGATCTCAATATCAACAGAACTGAAATATTCAGTGACTCGATATATAATCAGTAAAACAAAAACTTTGGAGCAAGAAAAAGAACAATTAAAAGACAATTATGAAGAATTATCAAAAGGCTTAAATTAACATTGGAATCAGAAATTTTTGGAATTCTCTTCGGGCTGACGAGGGATGGGGACCTGATTGGGGGAGGGGGAGGGAAATGGGAGGTAGTGGAGGGGAGGAGGCAGAAATCTTTAATAAATAAATAAATAAATAAATATAAAAAAAAAGAATGACAATTCATAGCTTTGGCAGCGGTAAGCAATGAGTCATAGTGATGAAATACATTTTGTGATTTGTCTTCAGTGAAAGCATTCTCCCCAGAGAAAAAGACCTTAGCAGAATTTACTCCTATTTGGAAAAAGTACACTTTTTTCAATCTCTGCCCTGTGGAGAACTCCTCTTATCTAAGTAGGAGAAAAATGCCGAGAAACACTTGTGAACATTACATCTTCGGGACTCTGAAGACTGAGATTTAATCGTAAGATTACAGAAACTTCCTCCCACATGTATCTTACCAACAGAGAAACAAGTCTCAAGTATAATAATAGTGGTTTACAAGAGAAAAAGCTGCCATTCTCAGAGGTGTACTTAAGGAAGCCCAGAATCGATAGGAGAGATTAAAACAAGGACACTAGAGAAAATGTGAAGCCTCTGGCACCCATAGACACAACAAACTAAACACTCCCAAACCCCAGTCAGATTAATATGAAACCTGCCACTAAAACACTATTTTCTATCCGGTGCTCCCATGTGGGTCTCTGTCTCTTTTGGAGACGGAGCACGAGCAAGGAACTCACTACCAAGAGGGGTGCACCCACAAACTAAGACAATGGGGATGTTCTATTGGGATCTCACCAAGGCCAGCTGGCCTAGGTCTGAAAAAGCATGGGATAAATCCGGACTAGCTGAACATAGCGGACAATGAGGAATACTGAGAATTCAAGAACAATTGCAGTGGGTTTTTGATCCTACTGCACGTACTGGCTTTGTGGGAGCCTAGGCAGTTTGGATGCTCACCTTAAGAGACCTGGATAGAGGTGGGCGGTCCTTGTGCTTCCCACAGGTCAGGGAACCCTGATTGCTCTTAGAGCAGATGAGGGAGGGGGACTTGATCGGGGGAGGGGGAGGGAAATGGGAAGCGGTTGCGGGGACGAGGCAGAAATCCTTAATAAATAAATAAATTAAAAAAAAAACACTATTTTCTCCAATGTTATGACTCTCTTAACAGCACCTAATTATAAGAGCATTTTAAAATCAAACAAACACACACATATATACACATTCACATATACACACTAATACAAAGAAAAAGAAAAAAATAGATGAAAAGCTAATCTAAATAACAGACATGAAATAATTCAGAATTTTATTTATAAGTTAAAACATTAATAATGGGGAATTTAACTTGTGGAAACACATAAGAGAAGCAGAGATAAAAACTTGAAAAAAGAATCAAATGAAGTGCTAATATCGCATTTAAAGAATATATTTTATAACTTTAGCAGCAGACAGGATCAGCAAATAAAAGAAATAGTGCTTCTACTATCTGTGAGGACCCTGTGTATTTGGAAGCCAGATGACAGGCTAAAAGCGTCCAACAAAATCACAAACAAACAAACAAACAAAAAAAAACAACTTTAAATTTCCTAGTTCTGATTCATGAAAATAAATGCAAATGGTCTAAATTGCAAAAATACTAAAAGTAACCAAAGGTTAGATACCCCAGTAAATATATTAGAAAATGCACATGTAGTCACAGAATTCTCCAAAATTAAAATGAGAATATAAAAATGCATACACAGTCAAAAATCCGAATAAATAAAATATTTTCAATAAATAATAACCCAAATAATTCAAATATGTTGAAATATGTAGATCAAATATTTTTGTAAGCTTAATGTAACTGAATTAGCAGAGGCTATAGGAAAGGTATGCAAATAATGATCATCATCAGGATACTCAAAATACCTTTTAGATTTATTTTTATTTTTATGTGTGTGAGTGTTTTGGTTCTATTTATGTAAACCATATGAATATGTGATGTTTGTAGATCAGAAGAGAGAGTCAAGTACCCAGGAACTGGGGTCTTTGAATGTTGTGAGTGCTGGGAAACTCACTTGGGTCCTCTGCTAGGGGAAAAAGTACTCATAACTACTGAGCTACCCTATGGTCAAAAACTACTTTGAATATGCCATTCAGTAATCATAAAATTATTTGAAGTAGTAAAAAATTGATCAGTTGTAAAAATGTGAAAATGATAGCATAATTTAAGTAGGACAATGTAGAACACATAGCTGAGTAATAACAAGGTTAAAACATGGGAAGAATGTTAGCCTAAACACAATAGGTAATGTGTCAGTCTACAATGTGAAAAGAAAACTAAACAAACCTATGTTACATAAGAATTCAGAGAAAATATCTATCAGTATATGTCCATGCACTCATATATATGGAAATGAAATAAACCTTCATTAGATGAAAAATCTAACCAAACAGTTAACAACAAATATGAAGTTCAAGGAATGATTCAATCTGAAGAAAAATATCATCGGAAGAAGAGCAAGGAAAGGAGGTATTAAACAGGAATCATATTTTTTTCTATAAGAGCATCAGTGCTTTTTTATTGACCTTTATTGAGCTCTACATTTATTACCTTAAAAAAAAACCTTATAATTGAATTCTGGCTAAAGGTAATTATATAATGTGCGTACAACCAATAAATAAATAAACTGAAATAAAGTATATACATGTAAGTTTACTATATAAGAAACGATGATTTATACCAGACTAAAAATCCAATCATGTTTTAAAATCATATTATTTATTTTAGAATAATCAAAATATCCAAACATTAAGACTAATATATGTACAAATATGAAAAAAACAGTGAAAAGAATCAGTAAAGGGATGAAAGGACAGTGAGCTAGGAATTTCTGAATATTGTAAAGTCTTTTTAAAATAATATCTGTGTGTTGGAGGATAGAAAAGAATAACAAGACAAATTTAGCTGCAGCAAATCAAGTGACATTAATTCTAAATATATAAATGCTAGATTAATAAAATCATTGGTTGTGTAACTTATGACTGACTATAAGAGCTGATAAACACAAAAAGAAAATGGTGAAACGAAAAAGGGTTATGATATATACTTATACACTGAGAAGACAACCTCAGTGCATATTAATTCTTTATATCTTTATTACAATGGAGTAGAATTTACAAGGGGTCATGACTATGAAAAGATTTCATAATTTGTTTCCTTTCACTATCTCAACTTTTTTCTTATTTTATTCATTTTTGATATTTACATACCTTGCATTCTTTGATTTTAAAATTTGATTTTATCTTATTATTTCTACCTTATAAGAGTAGCTGATGCATATGATGTGTTTCAAAATAGATATTTGGGGTTATTCTGTATGTTTGATAAAATTATGAGGTCGGTAGGAAAATCTAAAAGTTCAGATATTAAGAGTAGTTACAATTTGGTGGCATAAGTTTCAAAAATTTTTGTGCTAACCACATGCCACAAGTCAATTATATCTTGTGAATTTGGTTCACTATTCAAATTCTCTGATGAATTCTTGATACCTTTCTCTAGCAAGTATATTATTAGACAATATATTATTTTTTACATTCACTTAAAAATTATATTTATTTGTTTAATTTTATGTGTACAATATTTTTGCCTGAATATCATGAGTACCACAATTATTCTTGGTGCCTTTAATATTTAAAAATAAAACTGCAATTTTATCTATCTATCTACCTATCTATCTATCATCTATCTACTTAATTTTTTACTCCTTTCTTTTTGCTCTTTTCTCTTTGGGAGCCTACCACCGAACTCTCAAATGAATCATACACAGACTCTTATTCTTTCTTATATATTTCTAGACCTACCTTGGCTTTTTCTAGCCAGTTTTTCTTATTTTAAATTATCCCATCTACCTTTTGCCTCCTGGCTTTCTCTATATTGTAATACCTTTTCTTACTTCTTTCTTTTTGTTTAACTGGGCGGCTAGCCCCTGATGTCCTCCTCCTTTTGTTCTGTCTTGCTCTTTCTTCCTCTTTCTGTTTATTCTCTGTACCTTTCAGCTCCACTTATCTTTTTTTTTTCTGCCAGACTATTGGTCATTCAGTTCTTTATTAGACCAATAAAGATGTTGATGTGAGATACCCCTGTGTATGCTGTGGTTACCACTGATTATAAAAAACTGCTTTGAGGCCATAGCAGACAGAGCTAAGTAGGGAAAACTAAACTGAATTCTGAGAGAAAGAGGGTGAAGTAGGGAGAAGCAATAATAATAAATGAGTGTATAGATGTTCCTGTCAGAGACAGAAGCCAGAAATTTATCTGGTAAGACACAGCCTTATGGCGATACACAGATTAATAGAATTGGGTTAAATTAATATGTAAGAGTTAGCCAATAAGAAGCTAGAGTTAATGCGCCAAGAAGTGATTTAATTAATACAGTTTCTCTGGTTATTTTGGGAGTCTGGGCAGCCAGGAAACAAACAAGCAGCTACCTACTAAAACAGGTATTTTAGACAGGAAAAGAATCACAGCTTCACAGAGTTAAACAGATGCAACCTAAAAGACTATAACACATCTTCACATCATTAAAAAAGATGTTCCATAGTGTAAGCAAATGTAACACATCTTATAATAATATCCCACAACAGGGAACTACTGAAACTGGAGTTATTGATGATTATGTATTGCCACCTGTGTACTTGGGGATAAACATAGGTCCTCTGCCAGGGCAAGACATGTTCTTAACCACTACTAATCTTGGCAGCTCCTTCTCCTTGACTTCATTTGTGCTGACCATCCCTTATTTAGCCATAGCTGTAATGTGCTGTTTTTTTTTTTTGCTAGTTTGTTTGAATTGAAATGAATTAGAGTCTGTTTATCAATTCTCTTAGTATAATTGGCACACAGAATTAAAATATTATATGTTTATGCCCATATATCATATATTCCCTTTCATCAAGGGTTTAGGAAATCTATTCATCAAAACATAGAGTTTTCTCTTTAATTTGTGTTTTATAAATGCTTTCCTTTATCATAAAAAATTAGATCAAAGTTATTGAGTGTAGCTATGGTAACTCACCAATTTAGAAAAATGTTTTTGGAGAAAGTTTCAAAAGTGAAGAATACGCTTTGATTTTATTCATCTGAAGCTATGGTGTAAGGTTTATTTTAGTTCTGTTATGGGAGATATAGTTTAGATCTGACCTAGAATTGAGTGAATAACTGGGGGTATAGAAGAATGGTTTAAAATACATGCTTAAAAATGTGAAAGGCACTGTATTCAACCTCCAAAACCAACAAAAAAGAAAGAAATCTATTCACTGTTTGCATAATTATACATATGGGGGCAGATAAATTATATATTAATATTGATTTATCTCGTAAACACAGTTATATGTTACCTAGATGTTTTATTTAAAACAAGTTGGAAAATGCCATAAAAAACATGGAGTGCAGGATTGAGGTAATGTCTCCATAGGCAAAACGTTTGTTACAAAAGCAATAGAACCTGAGTTCAAATATTAAGATTCTTCATAGAGCCAAATACTATATCTTACCTCAGTAATCTAGGAGTTAGTAAGATGAAATATTAGGTAGCAATATGGCGTCAGGTGAATCCAGTGATCCCCCAGCCCAGTTATGAAAGGAAGTGACAAACAACAAAGGGACCCTCTTTTTAGCAATGTGAAGAACAAAGAAACACATGGAAAATTGTTACTATAGTTATATAATATTGCATATATAGTTTTTCATGAGCTATTGGGCCAAAGAAAATTACATCTCCATCTAAAGTGCAGGTTAAAATATCCAAACATAGGGCCTCAGAAATCTGAGAAAAGTTCTGAATAAGAAGCAAGATTTACCTTAGCGATCAGGGAAATGTAATCAAAACAACTTTGAGATACCATCTTACACCTGTCAGAATGGATAAAATCAAAAATACCAATGATAGCCTTTGCTGGAGAGGTTGTGGAGAAAGGGATACACTCATCCATTGCTGGTAGGAATGCAAATTTGTGCAACCACTTTGGAAAGCAGTGTGGTGGTTTCTCAGGAAATTCGGGATCAACCTACCCCAGGACCCAGCTATACCACTCTTGGGAATATACCCAAGAGATGCCTGATCATATGACAAGAGCATTTGTTCAACTATGTTCATAGCAGCATTATTTGTAATAACCAGAACCTGGGAACAGCCTAGATGCCCTTCAATGGAAGAATGAATAAAGAAAGTGTGGAATATATACACATTAGAGTACTACTCAGCGGTTAAAAAAAAAAAAGACATCTTGAATTTTGCATGCAAAAGGATGGAAATAAAAAACACTATCCTGAGTGAGGTAACCCAGACCCAAAAAGATGAATATGGGATGTACTCACTCATAATTGGTTTCTAGCCATAAATAAAAGACATTGAGCCTATAATTTCTGATCCTAGAGAAGCTAAATAAGAAGGTGAACACAAAGAAAAACATATAGCCATCCTCCTGGATATGGGAAGTAGACAAGATTGCCAGGCAAAAATTGGGAACTTAGGGGTGGTGTGGGATGGCGGTAATGGGAAATGGTGAGAGAAAAGTGAAAAGGGGAGGATAGTGGGAGCTTGAGGGAATGGGATGGTCGGGATAAAGGAAGGGTGGATATGGGAGCAGGGAAGTATATATCTTAATTAAGGGAGCCATCTTAGGGTTGGCAAGAGACTTGACTCTAGAGGGGCTCTCAGGTGTCCAGGGAGATGTCTCCAGTTAGTTCCTTGGGCAGCTGAGGAGAGGGAACCTGAAATGGCCTTATCTTATAGCCATACTGATGAATATCTTGCATATCATCATAGAACCTTCATCAGGCGATAGATGGAGATAGAGGCAGAGACCCACACTGGAGCATCGGACTGAGCTCCCAAAGTCCAAATGAGGAGCAGAGGAGGGAGAACATGAGCAAGGAAGTCAGGACCGCGAGGGGTGCACCCACCTCCTGAAACGGTGGGGATGATCTATTGGGAGCTCACCAAGGCCAGCTGGACTGTGACTGAAAAGCATGGGATAAAACCGGACTCTCTGAACATGGCGGACAATGAGGGCTGCTGAGAAGCCAAGGACAATGGCACTGTTTTTTTTTTTTTTTAAATTTGTTTTTTTTTTAATTTATTTATTTATTAAGGATTTCTGCCTCGTCCCCACAACCGCTTCCCATTTCCCTCCCCCTCCCCCGATCAAGTCCCCCTCCCTCATTTGCTCGAAGAGCAATCAGGGTTCCCTGACCTGTGGGAAGCCCAAGGACTGCCCACCTCTATCCAGGTCTCGTAAGGTGAGCATCCAAACTGCCTAGGCTCCCACAAAGCCAGTACGTGCAGTAGGATTTTGATCTGCATGTACTGGCTTTGTGGGAGGCTAGCCTGTTTGGATGCTCACCTTCCTAGACCTGGATGGAGTGGGGAGGACCTTGGACTTCCCTCAGGGTAGGGAACACTGACTGCTCTTAGGACTGGAGAGGGAGGGGGAAAGGAATGGGGGGAAGGGAAGAGGAGTGTGGTGAGGGGGTGGGAAATGGGAGGCGGGGAGGAGGCAGAATTTTTTTAAATAATAATAAAAAAATTAAAAAATAATAAAATAGTAGAAAGATTTATGTTACTAGTCCCTTCATTGCTTAGGCAGGCTGGTACTCATTGTGTAGCTACTGGCTGCCTCCTGTGGGCTGAAGCCAGCCAACACTGCCACATGCCAGTGCTGTGTGGTCAGCTGAGTACTACTTTGGCTGCAATGGCATTTTAAGTTTTTTCTTGTGCCGTCAGAGAATACTCATGTGTTCAGTAAAGACAGATCAAATGGAAAAATCTCTAAAGAGTTTACTATGTGTTTAAAAATGTGTGTTGACTCAGGACAAAAAAGAAGTAGATATTGTCAGCCAGAGATAAATAGTTTATAAAAAAATAAAATCTTTTAAGAGTGAATAAAATAATATATAAATGGTTAACTACATAAAGATGAAAAATGCACAGGGAGTCTGGATTCTAAATAGTGTCTTGTTGACTTTTAGTTTTTTGCCTGCCGATGAGCAACTGTCAACTTCTGAGAGACAGGGCGTTGCAAGAGTGACTGGTAAATTATACCAGGCTAAATACTTTATTCGCAACATACAGGGGGAAATCTTGTTTCTTTAAGAAAACACTAAATAGTGATCAATTCCAATGCAACACAGATGTGGGACCTGGCGACGGAGCTTTGGAGGCCTAGCTTGCTTTCACAGAGGGCTCAGGAACAGCGGTCTTAGGTGTCATCACGTCAAGAAAGTCACTGTGTGGCTGTGGAACCCGTAGAGGTAAAATCAAAGACAAGATAGACCTTTTGGTTAAGGAAATGAAGATCAAATACCCGGGAGATTGAGATTATTGACTTTCTTCTGGGAGCATCCCTAACAGATGAGGTTTTAAAAATCAAGCCAGCACAGAAACTGGCTGGCCAGCATAGCTGGTTCAAGGCTTTTTCTGGTATAAGGAACTATAACAATAATGTTGGTCTTGGTGCTACTAACTGCTCAAAGGAGATTACCACTGCCATCCAAGGGGCAAATATCTTGGCCTATTTTTCCACCCTCCCTATTTAGAGGGACTACTGGGGGAATAACATTTGCAAGATTCACACTGTTCCATGTAAGATGACAGGCTGTTTTGAATCTCTCTTCTTGTGCCTCATCACTGGTCCCAGAGGCACTGATGTCCTCTATGCCAATGTGAGAAAGAAGTTTCTGGTGATTGCCATCATTGATGACTCCTACACAACATCTAAGGAACACACTGCTACCATTGGCAAATTTGCCAGGGGTACTTTCTATGCTATCTCCAGGACCTACATCTACTTGAACTACTGACTTCTGGAAAGAGACTGTGTTCATCAATTCCCCCTATCAGGAATTAAATAACTATTATTTTTAGAAAAGCCACACCAGAGATGCTGATCAGATCACTGGGGCTCCATATATGGATACTGCATAGGGTTTTAATAGAAGAAAAATAAAAACTAATCTGAAAATGATTCTTCATGATGATGAGGTAGTTCTGGTCTTGATTATTTGTATCATTATTAGACAAATCTACACAAACAATAAAATTTTGTAGAAGATTTCCATATGCATGCATAAATAGTAATTATTAATTAATGTGTCAATAAGTCATAGAAAATCAGTTAAAGTCTATAACTTTGTTAGTCATGTAATGTCAAATCAATATCCTGGTCTTACTTCACTATGGTATTGAAAATTTTCATCACTGGGTTACTCAAGATGAACAACATAGAGTTATTTGCATACGATTTTTGTAGATTTCGCTGACTTCATAATTATTATTTCAAAAAAACAGGTGTGAGAACAGTTTGTTCTGTGAGTCATAGCTTGCTGAGTTATGTACCAGTGTTAATATATCCCAAAATTTTTTATTATAGAACTGATAAAAATTAAACCAAGCTCTGTTTTAAGATTTTTTTTTTAATTTTTATATTATTATTGGGTCTGGGTTACCTCACTCAGGACCGCGAGGGGTGCGTCCACCCACTGAGACATTGGGGCTGATCTAACGGGAGCTCACCAAGGCCAGCTGGAATGGAACTGATGGAGCATGTGATCAAATCGGACTCTGTGAATGTGGCTAACGGTGGAGGCTGACAGAGAAGCCAAGGACAGTGGCGCTGTGTTTTGATTCTACTGCATGGACGGGCTTTGTGGGAGCCTAGTCTGGATGCTCACCTTCCTGGACCTGGGGGAAACATGGAAGACCTTGGACTTCCTATAGGGTAGGGAACCATGACTGCTCCTTGGATTGGAGAGGGAAAGGGAAGGGGAATGGGGGGAGGGGAGAGAAGTGAGAGGAGGGAAGGAGGTGGAGATTTTCAACTAAAAATAAACAAATTAAAAAAAATAAAAAATAAAACTGTCGAAGGAGGAAGTCGAATTATTATTATTGGCAGATGGTATAATTGTAGAGATAGGAAAATCCCAAAATTTCCACCAGAAAACTCATACAGCTGAAAAACACTTTCAGCAAAGTGACTAAATACAAGATTAATTAAGAAAAAAAAAAACAGGAGCCTTCCTATATAAAATAACAAATGGGCAGAGAATATGGGGAGGAAGGATTGCCAAAGCCAAAAGGCTCTTGGACATTCTGAAAACAAATCCCACAGAATCATCAGGTATTCTGTTTTCTTTTGGCTCTGCTAGCAATGCAAACACATGGTGAACAGACATACAGGCAGACAAATTCCCCTTAATGCACAATTAAAATTTTTTGAAAATAATTTTTATCTAATATTAAATTGGAGAGCATTGTCAGAGACCAGACTTCATAAATATACCATTTGTTAGAATAGAGAAATGGGGATGAGAAAAATAAGTAAACAAAGATGTAAGTGAAAATAATAAAACATAGGATAGTACGAGGAGGGAGTTACAGTGAACACATTTACTTTTCCATACACCTTTATACAGCAATACATCAAGGCAAAAGACTGCTACAAAGGAAAACTCAAACATATACTTTCTCCAATACTTGAAATATCAAGTCATTAAATTCATGAGAAAAGTTATTTTGTTGTTTAGGCAATGAACTCACCATAGACCAAGTATCCTGAAGGCAAATACTCCTTAGGTCAAACCTCTTGATTCAAATGAAGGAGCAGAAGTGTACTTGAATTCTCTGACCTTTGATCAAGGTGGAGTGGATCTAATTTTATGGACCATCTTAAAGTCCAAAACACCAAGTAACCACACTAGATCAGGTAATGTAACCACTCTTGTAAAAATCTTTGACCTTCAGAGAAGGTAGAAATAGACTCCTTTTTGGGGCCTCCAAAGAACATGTGTTTTGAATATTGGTTGTCATGAAGAGATACATGGAAATTTTTTAAAATTATATTGATTTAACCTCTATAAATATAAAATAATGGACTTCAATAAGCAACTCTTTTGATTAAACTTATATTTATTATCATCTGTATTAATTTCATGTTTTCCTTCCAGAGACTTTAAATTCACAAACATTACTACTGAGTCCACAAGTAAACTCTCAGTTTTGAAAGGATAGGATAACCTGAAAACTCATGGGAGTTTTATAAACAAGATAGTACAGACATTGAATCCACACTCAAAATCTATTTGTTGTACTTTTAATGAATGAAAATATTGCGAATTGACTATAGATTTTGAGAACCAACTAGGAATACAAAGAATACATTTAAGAGAAGACACATAGAAATCATTTTTTGTTTGCTTGTTTGTTATGGGCAAGTCTGTGGGGGTCTAGATATGTTTCTGAATGGAAAAAGCTGATAGAGAAGTTTTTCTAAATTATTGGTGTTTCTCCATAATAGCTCAAAAAATAGCAAAAATATTCACATACCTCAAAAACTTATTCCTGGGTGACATATTATTTTGTATGAAATTCTCACCATGCTTGGAAACTTCATGCTGCAAAAGGGTTTCTACAAGAACTCTGCTAAAATACACCTAGGTTACTAGTAAGATTTTGAGAAAATTCGTGCATTGAGAGCACAATATAGTTATAATTCAAGGAGTTTAAAGAGATAAATCATGTTTCCTGCTAAATTGTCAGTCTGTTATATACTTACTGTACAAGAGTGACTATATTATATTTTCCTGTTTCTTTTTTTTCTTTGAGGGAGAAGAGAAAGAGAGAGCTAAATACACTAGATAGACAGAGATAGACACACACACACTCACACACAAGCACACACACACAAACACAGAGAGAAAGAAAGAGAGAGAGAGAGAGAGAAAGAGAGAAAGAGAGAGAGAGAGAGAGAGAGAGAGAGAGATAATCCTTTCTAAAATGGCCTATTCTATCACAATTAAAACATTGGATATTTTGATGTCTTTTTATACCTTTGAAATCACTTTCATGTCAGATACTAGAGAAAAAATAGATAACAACGAAAGATACCCGAGAAAGATATACACCATGCCAGATTGATGGAGGAAGGTCATTGGTTAAATAAAAAGAAACTGCTTGGCCCTCATTGGTTAGAAGATAGGTGGGAGGAGTAAACAGAACAGAACGCTGGGAGGAAGAGGAAGTGAGCTCAGACTCCACAACTCTACTCTCGGGAGCAGACACCTCAGAAGAGACGCCATGCTCCCGGCTCCTGGGCAGACACACACGATGAAGCTCCGACCCAGGATGGACATAGGCTAGAGTCTTCCCGGTAAGCGCACCTAGAGGCGCTACACAGATGATTAGAAATGGGCTAAATTAATATGTGAGAATTAGCCTAGAAGAGGCTATATAGAAATGGGCCAAGCAGTGATTAAATGAATACAGTTTATGTGTTGTTATTTCAGGCATAAGCTAGCCAGGCAGCCGGGGTGCTGGGGACGCAGCCCCGCCGCTCTTATTACTACACCAGATGCCTGAGAAAGATAGCAGGAGCAAACATATAAAGGCACAGCAGAAGCAAAAGACATTCTGAATTTGTGATCTTGCATTCTTCCCTATACAAGATTGAACCATCAGGGGATTATCTCCTGGAGGGCTGACACATTGAGCTTCAATTGCCACCTGCTACTCCTCTGACACCAGCAAGATGATCATCTTTTTTACAGAGTTTCTTGGGCCAACACTGTAAAGTATTCCTTTGAGCTTCCTGAAACAATTGTTTGTTATGATGGAAATTATCTTGCTGTTTAAGCAGGATTTTTTTCTGATGAGAAGGCTATTTATCTTGTCTCATTATATCATATTTTGTTTTGTTTGGAAATGTCTTCTTTTTTATTTCCTTTTAAGTAAAATAGAATTTCTTTTATCTATAAAGAGCTTTCCAACATTGTTCATTTATATTTCAGGAAGTATAGTAAATTTTAATATTTTTACTTAGTGTATAAATGTTATCATAATTCTTAATCATCTTAGGAACAGCAATTGATATTATATGCAATTTTAACTATATTAAAGGTTAAGAGGTCACAATGAGAAGTCAAATTATTAAGGCAATTAAACTTTATACATTGAGTAATTCTATTGAGTGGATCTATAGATATCTTTAGCAAAGAGAAATGTTTGGAGTTCTTATAGTTAGAAACTGTTCTAACAATATTATTACTTTGTTTGAGAAAGTCAAGAAAAGGCAGGAAGAAAGTGTGTAGTTCAATATGTGGTAAACCCAGGGCTACACATGTTTCTGTTCATCAGAATTGACCCTCTACTCATTTCTTTTCTTGATAGCTCTTCTACTGAGAAATCAGGTTCGGGAGGACAGGCATGAATTTCACACAATCAATTAAGCTTTCATATGTATTCATTTGTGTAATATCAGGCAGAAAAAGACTGACATTCTTATTTTTGCTGAGTATTTCATTTTAAGCTATACTTCAAGAGAATATATGCTAGTGAAAATAACAAGGAGTCTTGAGCCAATTTATGAAGCAAATATACATTCATTGCTATAGTCAATTGCCTCTCTTTCAGATAATATGAGCTTCAGGTTATATTTTTCACATGATTGATTATCCACTGAGCTATTATTTCTTACTGAACATAAACTACTTAGTTTAATTACATCTAGATTTTTCTTTCCATGTTTACTTTTTAGATTTTTCACTTTAAAAAACTTACATAGTATCAGCTATATGAATGAAAGGAATGTGTCTATAATTATTTTTCCTTGTTTACTTCCTTGTGATTTATACCCAGAACTGTTAAATTGTCTTAATTCTAAAGTAATAAAAAGCCAATAATAAAAACAAGACAGATACATGTAAGGGAGCATACAGCTGCTATCTCACAATATATACTTTGTAGATGTAATTTCCCTTTAGAGAAGAGAATATTGCCTTGAAATATGTTGCATTCTCTGCATTGCTTACTTCATTACTTTAGTATGAATACAAATTCATTTAACTAAAACATAGTCATTCTGAATAAATACATGTAAGATTCAGTTGTATGCATTTTATTTTTGAAATTTATATCTTCTGTGCTTGAATGTAGCTCGGTGGTTGAACACTTGGCTTACATGCACAAATCTCTAGATTTCAAAAAATAGCAAAACATAAAGTAAACAAATTTAAAAACTGCTTTTAAAAATTAATTCATTTCCTCATATAATATAATATATAAATATCAAACGTATTTACTGGATAACATATATTATTTTTATTTTTGAAATATATTCTATAATTATATTTTGCATATTTTACAATTACTATAATATTTAATACATTATTTGATATCAACAATATTTAAATATTTGTATATAAGTCTGTTGTCAACATTTTACCATAATTAAGTTGACTGTATTGATGTGAAACAAAATTTCACTCCAAATTAGATAATTCAGTTTATTATAAGATAAATATGAGTGGTCATATCCCAAGAATAAAGATAGAGACAGTGCTGAAAATCACGTGGAAGAGGTATCATTAACTTCTATAGACACAGAACTAAAACTATTTTCCAAAGATACTGACATAGCCATTTAACAGGCAGGCTTTCTTGCAGGAAAAGAAATCTTATAAATGACTACAGATACTCTCTTGCAATTAATTAAATTTTAAAGCTCCTAGAAGCTGGAGATCTACTTAGGGAGATATTCCAACACTATTAATCAAGTTATGTCAGAGAAAGTATGGTGGTATGACTGTTCAGGAGGCTGGTAGATCTTGATCTGTAATGTGCCAACATTCTATAATCATAAAACAGTAGTTGGTAAATCAACCAAGATATGACTATGGAGAAAAAAATCATAGTGGCAATATACAAAACAGTGATTTACTCATATTTTGAAACTTTAGAACACTGGTCCTCAAAACAGATTCCAAAACAGCCTAGCTATGGGATCATAAATACATTGGTTAGATTACTGTCTTGGTTTTCGTTTTTAGTAAAAATACTTAATCATTTGGCTTACTAAATTTTTATTGTTAAAAAAAACTTAAAACTTAATTTTAATTTATACCTCAGTCCAAGGGTACTATTTGGCAATGGTAAACACTATGTTATTTTTGAAATCTATTATCAGTATTATTGAAATTATTTGTGGTAAGATTGTGAAATAACAACAACATTAATTGTACCACATAATATCAGATTAATTTTATTATAAAATTTCTGCAAAAATGCAAATTAAAAACTACTTAGTTAAATTAAAATCAAATTTGGTATTTTTATCAATAAACTTTAAAGTAATATATTAGAAACATAAGTCTCACAGTAACTTCATAATTACATACTAAGTACTAACACTATCTTATTAACAAAGATACATAGTTCTGTTAATGTCCCAAAGTTCTGCTATTAATTATTTTTATTTACATTAGCATTTCTGTGTTTAGTAATTTTTCCTATCCAATAACTTAAAATAACCTCAAATGATATTACCAATAAAAACAAGAGTATTAACAACAAAACATTTTAAAAGGTACATTTTATATTCTAAATTACGAGATTCAGTTTATCTACAGTAGATTAATATGGTAACCCAGAAAGGATTGGGATTTACAACTCAACTCAAGGAAGGTTGCCACATTCAGTTGACTCATTTAAACAACACTTGAAAAGTTTCTCACGGTTTCTAACTGCTGTGAAGAGACACCCTGATTAAGGCAAGTCTTATACAGAAAAAAAAATTTTAATTGGTGTTAGCGTACATCTTCAAAGGTTTAGTCTATAATCATTATGGCAAGAAGCATAGCAGCATGAATGTAGACTTGGTGCTGGAGAAGAAGCTGAGAGTTCTAGGTCTTGATCCACCGGCAACCGAAAGTGTCACACTTAGCTTAGCATAAGCATAGGAGACCTCAGTGTCCACCCCTGAAGTGAAACACTTCCTACAACAAGGTCACACCTATTTCAACAAAGCCATATCTTCTAATAGTGCCAAACCCTATTGGGATCATTTTTTTTCAAATAAACAAAAGAGTTATAATAAACCGTGTTGTTATAACTTTGAAGATTTCCTTCATTTTTAATCATGGATACTCACATTCACTAGAGTTTTAAACAAAAGCAAAACTACTGATGTTTGAAATATTTGGATTCAATTGATTACACACACACACACATCACAAAAGGCACTGTTCCGGAATACTCTCATAGTTCATAGTGAAACTTACTCTTCTTGGCACTCCTTAGGCCTACAGTGTCTATTGTCTTTCTGTTCTAGTACAATGTTGCTGATTTTCGTTTAAGTGCTGGTTGATTGTTCTATTTTTAATGCACCATACTGTAGAATCTTTTCTTTGGTGATTTTTTCAAAAGCTGTGAAACTTTTGTATTCATAAAAGAATAAATGAATATATTAGAAATGAAAGCTTTATGGCCTTTCAAGTGAATTTTATAGTGAACATAGGAATAATCAATTGGATACAAATGTAAGTGGTTGTAAAATTATATTTGAGTGTCCTGTGGTGCAGTTAAATGAGCATTACTTCTTGTTTTTGACCATTGATTTTCTACTTTTTTTTTTTTTTTGCTAAGTGCAGAACTAAGGCACAGCTTTTCATATGGGTATCATTTTTTTAATTGTCATGTTCTTTTGAATACAGAGAACATTAATATCAAATATTTATGTTTGCTCCTTCCTGAAAAAAGGATCTTTTCAAACCATAGAGTAGATAAGAACAGAAGAAAGTTTATATTTCCTCCAATATCCAGCTTCAATGTTAGTTTAATTCCATATTTCACAGGAACCAGATTACAACAATCCAAAAGATACTTTGTATATTTGGGAAAAAGAAAAAAAATATGATAAAAGTGTGAGACAGAAATCATCCCCAAAATTCACAGGACTGTGGCATCTAAGAACTCTTGATTTTGTCAAAGTCCATTTGCCTGAATGTCAGCATTGTCAGAATGAATGAACATGAAACCAAAAGCATCCCAACCACTTAAACAGGTCAGAATGAAGAGTCTTTTGCCTGTGAATGAAAATAAGGATTTTGTTTCTCAATATGTGTAACATATGACTTTCACAAAAACAAATTAAAATATTTTAGAATTGGGAGAGAATCTCCAATCTTGTGATAAAAATAAATGCTTTTTTTTTCTTGGACATCAGACAATTGGGCTGCCTTTTTCAGATAATGTTGTCATTGTTACAAGCACAAATGTATGTTAATGTAGAAAAAGGAAAAGAAAAGCAATTTTGTTTCAATTGTATATGTTTTCTGATTTTGCCATTTGTTTCATAAACTTCATTCAAACTCTTTGCCATTTATTGATGAATCTGTCTGAAATTTTGAGAGCAGCAAATGCAATCAGATAAGGTATCATTGACATTGCACTCTAGTATTTTATTATTAAATCTGGCATTAATGTTACTATGTCGTATCATAGAATCACTTGACCTTTATAACTCATTCTATAGCAGTAAGAATTAAACATATATGCTTGTGAGACAAGAAATAATGACAGGATATTTTAAATCACCTATTTTATAGAAGTCCCTTAGAAGTACAATAAAAGCTGCTATATCATAATCAATGATCACCTAAGGTCACACATTACTTTAAAACTGCATATCCTTTAAGCCACTGCTACTAGTATACTGCTGTTTATGGATAAGTTATGTAACTTGAAATGCATTCAATTTTACTATTTTGGCAGAGGCATACTTTCAACTCTACTATTCTTTTCTTTCTCTGTCATTATAAATGTTCCTACTGTGTGTTCTTTAAGATAGTTCAAATGTGTATCTATGTCTAGCATTTGATCTTTGCTCTCAAAGCAGGGTTTCTGTTGTAAGAATGGGCAGTTGTCTCACCTATTTCTGGTTAGTATAATTGTTTTCTAAGAAAATCTCATCAGTGTTGCAGAATGTGGGGGGTGGCTAAATTCTGAACAATACCAAAGCCCAAAGTAAGTTTTTAGAGATCATATATGCAGCAAGTAAAAGAAACTTCCCAATTAAAAGTGAGTGCGCAGAGCACCAAGTTGATGCACAGAATAACAGCAAGAAGGACATTAAGTTATTGCCATGCACAGGAACTTAATGTTACTCAACCACTGAAGCAGAAATGATAGAAATAAAACACAACACATGGAATAATATTTTCAGGACCTGGGAGGGGGCATTAGAAAACAAAATGGATAAACATAATGATAACCTGTATGAGTAAAGTGAAAATCATATAAACCCATGATTTAGTTTTGCAATTTTGTATTTTCAGTAGTCCCTAGAATAAAATACCCTGCCATCCCTATTTGTCATACATTTCTTAAAGTTTTGTCTTCTTTCCTTTTATTCAATGAGGAATTTTATAGACCATGTAGCAACATATTTTCTACTTGATATGCAGTGTAGGGCAGAAATGAAAGAGATTTTGTGACCCAAAGATCACACAATCAATGGAAACATATTGATTTGGAAGTAAAATAAAAATAAAATAAGCAAAGTTTTGAAAAATGAATACCATGAAACCAAAAGATCAAATGAGGACACTCTTTCTCATTGATTCTCTGCTACTTAGAATGGCATTTAAAATGAACTGGCAAGCACTGCTGAATTCCTGGGAAAGTTGGATGACTTTCTCTGAAACCTGGGTTTATTTTTTAAAAATATTTTCTTTGGGCAAACAAAACATCTTCTTTTATAAAGGTAATTATCCTCTGCTCTTACAATGTATACATGTGTTATACATGTGCTAGTTATGATTTTGCCCTCAACAATTACATTTATATTAGGGCTATAGAAATAATGTAAAAAAAAAAAAAACCCTGTAAAACCTCATAAAACGAAAGCACTAACGTTTAGAGATTATCAGAGTTTGTCATTTCTCAATAAGTTTGATGTAATTAAAAATATTTGTTAGACAGCCTTCATTGCAATACCAAATAAACACTATATAAGTTCACTTGAAGGCTACTATAATTATAACATTCTCTAAAATACCCCAACATTACATTCTTAGTCTGTATCTTCCAAGTCCCGAGCCTTTAGTTTCAGACAAATTGTTTACATTCATTAGTACGTAGTTTTGGCAAAGGTTAACGGACTTTTGGAATGACCATTTTAGTTTTCCTTAATGGGAAATAATGATTCTTGGATAATTTTCTTTCTGTGGCCTCAAATCTTATAAGCTAGTCATCCTGGCAATTGCTGTAAAAGCTACGACACTCCATTTAGAGGAATTTGCATCATTAAATACAAATACGTTGGGGGCTTATTTCTACCTTCATTGAGCATCACCATTGCCATTGGCACAAATAATAACATTTGGAAGCCATGATAGCATTGTGTTCATACTAGAAGTATGTTGTGAGAATTTTTAGGTAGTCTCCCAATAACACAGTCAGTATTTATGACAAAGTCCATTCTCTTGTCAACAGAGGCTTGGACAACGAGCTTTAGGAAAGAAGTAGCATACTAAAACTAAAAAGAAGAAAAAGAAACTAACTAAAAAGTTTATATGGTCTCAGATAATTTTTTTTAAGATTAAAGTTTTACAAAAAATATTTTTCATGTAATTTTCATGAACAGATTTTTTTAAAAAATGGTAATCACATCATAAAATAAAGCAAGATATTGCCCATGAAGATTTTAGGCATCCATTTAATTAATAGTCATTTAAATCATCAGGCATGCAAGTCTGGTGAGATAATAAATTTAACAGCATGGAGGCAGAGGAGAGAAAATCAGGAAATAAATATTGTTAGTATTTAGGCATCTGTCCCTGCCTGACCTTGGGGTATATGTCCTCAGATGTAGCTACTAAGAGCAGGTCCTGCACACGTGTTAAATCTAAGGCTATTAACTAATCTAATATCTACTTTATTTTTACCTTTTATGAAGTAGGTAATATGCTAAACAATTTTCCATTTGGAAGGGCCCTGCCCACCTCCCATCTCTCTCTCCATCTCTGTCCTTATCTGTCTCTGTCTGTCTGTCTGTCTGTCTCTCCTCTTTTCTTGTGATATGCTGTAAATTTTGAGGAAAATTGGACTCAGTCTATTTTTTTCTGTTCTTTCATACAAGTAATTTATAAGATGTATAAATTCTACAGTAGTGTGTTGTATCTGCAATTTAATCATTAATTTCTACTCTATAATAAAGTCTTTATTAGAAACATGGTATATGCCAACTGGTTTCCAAAACAGACCTTTTATCCTTTATCCATAAATCTCACAACACATGGAAAAATAATTTAAACTAATTTCTAGGAGAAGCAAATTATCTTATAGTTATAAATCTAAGGCTATTGACTAATCTAATATCTACTTTATTTTTACCTTTTATAGATGCTAAACAATTCACATATTGCAAGAGAAAAACATTACTTCGAGAGGTTTGAGGAGATCTATGTGTGGAAAATACCTGGGGTGTTCTTAATACTAACTTTAATTACAATTATTAAAGATTAATAGAAATTCATAGTACACAAAGGAAGGAATAACCACTAGAGGTATAACATCTTCCAAAATGCATATTTTGTTTTTCTACTAGAAAATATATAGACCTACTGAACTCTTCTATAAAAAAAAAGCACACATGGAATATTTAGCAACATATCAACTCTTTATTCACACCCAAGTCTACAAATGAGAAAACCGTGCCATGCATGAATATCTCTCATTGGCTGTTTTAAGGGTATTTGTCTGTACTTTTGTGTCTATTTATTTGCAAGTACATTATCCCCAATTTCCTTATAATTATGTTTACAAGGCATTTTTGTAGCTGTTAAATAATAAAGACCAAAATATTCAGATGGGACTCAATTATGAACATGAGAAATAAACAACACAGCATGGAGAATTATATTGTGGCCCCCTTTCTCCTATATTTGGATTACTTAGTGAATGTGGAGATGGTATAAAATTTTGTGAAGAGTTCAAGAGTAATTTTGTTTGTACAAAGGAAAATTGCCTCTTGATAAGAAAATAACAGATTATTTATATTGTGAAAGCATATGTGAATGCTTGACTTGGAAATTATATACCAGCTCTTTCTTTCCAATGTGTCTTGTCATATTTTGTCTGTGGTGGGGTTGGAATTCAATAAGTAGCATTTTGTTATTAAAAAACCAGTTGCTTTCACAATCTGCCAGTAAAGTGTTTGAAAGAAAAAAAAATGATATGAATGGTTCTTCTTTTTAGGCATCTTTAATATTCTCCTCTGGCAGTGACAGTTAACTCAAGTGAAATATTTCGTTGTTGTTGTTGTTTGTTTAGTTTTGTTTTTGTCTCTGCGTTTCCCACATTATACGAAACAGTGTGATTTCTCTTCCATCCCAGGTACAATTGGCTACCCCTCTCTTCTCAGAAGAGTGAGCTCTCAGCTTCATGGGGCTGCTTCTCAATCTGAAAGCCCATACGTTCATTTGTTTTCTTAGACAAATGAGTTGTGGTGGAGTTATGCAAGTCTTAACGCAGTAATACCTCATATCCGTCATAGATAACCAGTAGCTAGTTAGTGACCTTCACACATTCTTTCTGCTTAAATAATTGGTGTGGTTTCTATTGATGACTGATTTCTAGATGATTATCCTAATAATGAAAGTGAGATTGATGAAGGAATACACAGACACACCGAAAAGAAAACACGATACAAACAAATAAAGAACTATCTTTCAAACAAGTAGGGCTAGATCTTCAAAGAATAGTGAAGGCGTAAGTCACAAACAATGCCACACCAGTTTGGAATGATGACTAATAGGGTGATATTTATTTAAAGGGGAAAAACCTTACAGATCACTGTCCCAGGCAACAGCCCTCTAAGGAACCAGGAAGGGAGTCTAGTCACAAGAGGAGCAGGAAGTGAAGAGAGAGAGAGAGGAGAGGGAAGTGGCTGCTTTTTTAAAGGGAGAGAGACCACGCCCCAATGGGCTGGTATCTCAACAGCTATAGACTGGAGGAGCGGGAGGACCTCCTGCAACAGAATAGTCTAGGATAGTCTATAGCAGGAGGCTTTCAAAGTTGTAACAGGAAGTAACTGATCTATGAATCTTGTATTGGTTTAATGAAGTTTTAAAAGGGAAATCTCTTGGCTTATTTATGTTCTACTAAAATGTACTTAAACAGTTGTATTTCTTGATCCAAAGGAAAATATCACTTTTGGAAACTGAAAATAAAATACCAAAATCAATTTAATGATCGTTAAGTCATTCCTGAACTATTTATGCTCATTTAACCATTACTATATTACACACTATATTGATTCAATCACTTCATCTCTCATTACATTTGCTTATTTATAAAAGGTGATAGTACTAGTTGTGTAGTTATGATCCACTAAATATCCTGAAGAATTATCATGCTAGAGTTATTTAGCTTTCATTTTATTTATGATTAGTCAGAAGGGTATTATAGAGTATTATTAACATGCCGACTCTCTTGGATGATATAATACACAAATAAGAATGAAAAAGGTGGGAAATCATCGCTACTTTCCTGAGAAAAGAAGATGATGAAAAAAGTAACTATGGAACATGCTTTCTGGTTCAGGGGGCAAGATTTAATTTTCTACCACAATGGTCCCTAATCATGTTATTGTCATTGAAGTTCTTCTACCAGCTTGATTAGCTTTTTTGAATATTATATTTCATAATGTATATCTAATAAGGCAGATATTTTTATTCCTGGAAGTATACGAGAAATGTTTTTTATTATATTATATATAAATTTTGTATTAAATTTTAGATGAAATATTAACTAAATAATGGGGCTTTTATAGAGGGCAAGGAAATAGACCTAATTAATCATTCATGGAGCTTCTAGCTAATGTGATAAATACATATAGAAGTAAATAATTAAGCATAAAAATAAACATGTAAATGTACCAGATGGTATTACACATAGATGTTGTGAAGGAAACAGTGAAAGTTTTCACTAAATGTATTGAGTAGGGGTTTATTCAGATAGGGTAATCATAAAAGACTTTTTATGCTAATAATATAAATGTAGTTAAGTATATAACAGAAATTAATGATGGAAGTTTACTGAACTAGAAATACAGTGAATGCCACATGAGATACCTGAATAGAATTTAACTTAACCAATTTTATCTGGGAGTAGAAGGCAAAGAAATGAGCTAAGTGAAATGGGCAGACTTAACTATATACAGACGTGTATTTTACCTGGATTTTATTTGCTATGTTTGAGAAATTATTTGAAGAATACCATGTGAAGGTATAATACTCATTTTATTCTAAATTTTTTTCTTTATCTCAGTATAATCTATCTTGGCAGAATCAATACTGGAAGCTTGAAAGACAAGTTAAGACAGTGTTCAATAACCAAACAACATTGAAAGGTGATATGGGGTAACCTGAAAGAAAATTACACAGATTCACTGTTGTTTTTGAAATTATAGAATTAGCATTAAAATATGAGAATATTAAAAAGAAACAACAAAATTATATGATCCAAGCACATGGCAACATGGGGACTTCATAACAGAAACATTTTTAACAAAATGCACACATCTAAGACATGTGTTTAAAACATCTTAGATTTTCAATCACTTTTGTGGTTGTTATTTCAATTAATATGGCCCCATAAGATTATAGATTTGAATATTTGATCATTACGGGGTGTTATTACTACTTAGGGATTAGGAGTTGTGAACCTCTTGGAATAAGTATGTCACAGGGGGTGAATTTTGGGTTTCAGATGCTAAATCCAGGCCCAGTGTCTCTTTTTCTTTCTACTGCTCTCAGCTGCCTCTCTAGAAACAGGTCTGCCTGCATGCTGCTATGATTCCTGCAATGAAAATACTGAGTTAAAACCAAAAACCGTAACAAAGCCCCAAATTAAATGCTTCTTTTTATAAGAGTTGCTGTGAACATGGTTTCTCTTCATAGCAATAGAATATTAAAGAAGACTTTGTGATACTGCCCTTTTCTTTCTTGGATTTTGAAACTTATCATCTAAAGATTTCATATTGTATTTTAACAATACCCATCCGTGTTACCATTTTGTATTTCCTTTTATTCCTGCTGAAACGTTTTCCCCAATAAGTCTCATTCCAATTTTCATGTCTTTAACTTTTGTGTGTGACACATCATGAACTTCGTCAGATTTGTCTGCATGTCAATGGGTTAGGGGTTTTGTGTAGGCAATTTAACATCAGTTAGAACTCTAAAGAAAGTGATGACCATTTGATAATGTTTTCCATCTGTTATATTTTTTGTAGAACTTTCCCAGAGGCCTTTTTACTGCTGGCCTCTATACATCACTTTTTTTTTTCCATCCTGAGAGCAGCTGGATCTATCTGTTTTCCCAAATCTCTAAAAACAGTTAGGGTGACACCCAAGTAAGGGAAATAAAAGACCAGACGTTACATATATTCCATAATAGGAAGTCAGTTAGGGAGAAGTTCATGAAAATATAATAAAGATTGCGAGCTTACATGATGTCTGATTTCCTCCTTCCCCTTCCACCTGAGACAAAGTCCTGACTGCTTTTTGATCCTGTTTATGACAGAATGAACAAATTCAATACCAGAAAATGATGAGCACATTCAAAATTTTGGCTTAACTGGGCTTTCTACCTTTGCTAAAACTGAGAAACCATAAATTAGAGGAGGAATCCTCTCAAATACACTTAAAATCTCAGTTGTGAATGTATACTAGTCTCTACTTTGCAAGTTCCACCTCTACTTTGTAGAGTATCCTTTTCTCTTTGCTTTGCTGCTTATGTATTTCCTCATTCCGAAAAAAGCCCTTTACTGTCTGGAAAAATAAAATAAAATGAAGAAAGAAAATGATTGCTTTTGTCCAAAAACCATTAACTCTCAGTAACACCTCAATGTCCACTAGACAGCAATTCATCTTTTTGTCCCTTTATTTTTTCAGGCTATACTTTCCAAATGTTCCCTAAATCTTATAAGAGATAAAATAGATATTCTCATTTAGGACTGACTATGTAGCAGTCACACATTTTCACAATCCTGATATGTTACCAATCTTGTATCATCCACCATCCAGAACAAAAAGAAGTCACTATGGCCGAGGCTTATAATAGCACAATTCAAGGGGTATTAATATAAATATTTTAGAAGCAGTTTGAATGTATGATAATTTAGTTAAACAGTCATAGTGCATTCCACTTAAGAAACTATGACATACAAAGACATGAACCCTTTACTTTCTTTAAAGTTCAAGCATGAATTCCAAGCCATAAAGCAAACCACATATTCATTCTGAAAGAAGTTATTTACCTCTATAGCAGTTTTGAAATTTTGTTACAGTAGTGATGTCTTACTTGGCAAATTGTATTTTTACTGCACAGAATTTAAAACTGGATAAGACCACTGATGATTTTTTCCTCAGTCATCCTGATTAGCACAATCAAGTCTTCAATGATTTTGCTGAAATACTCAATAATCAAGACATATTAATTTTGGACCTCTCGACTTCCCTGTATAAAAACTCAGAGGGTAGAAAGCATCCTAATCATGTAACTAAGATTAATTTATTTCTTTAAAATATGACTTCAGGGAATAAAATCATCTACCAATGTGGGACTCTGTGTCCAAAATATTTTATTTTGAACTTTATTTTCTAATCAAACATTTTTATGGAACTTAATGAATGGAATAATAGAAATATGTGAATAAAGATGGGACGGGCAACAGGTTTAAAGATGAATGATTTAGAAGTGTAGGCACAAACCAAACATATATGTAGAGAAACTAAATCCAAGCTAGTATTTCAAAAATACAGAGAAACAGTTGACCCTTCTGCAGTAATGCTTTCATTATAATTCCATAGAATTTGATAACATGTTGATGAATAATTTGTGTATAATTAAGGACAATGGCAGAAAAGAATAAGAATAACACTTCCACAGTTTAAAGAACCACTATGAAAGGCAGGACTGAGCATATGTGAAAGCATCTTTTTCAAACTTTAGTTTTTTTCAGCACATGATTCTCACTCTACTTTTCAGGTTGACTAATTTAGAATCCCCAGGAGACATCCCATCTTAGGGCAGTCTATTTCAAATAGTCAACTGAGGAAGGGAATATCTACCCTGAGAATGGAGTATGTCTTCCCCTGGGCTAGTACACAGAACTTAATAAGATAGGAAAAAAGAAGAAAATAGGCCTAGCATCAGCACTGGATCTCTCTGCTTCCTCAGTTACATCATAATGTAACAGTCATCTCACACCTCTCTCACCATTCTATGACACGCATGATGTCATTGGCTCTGTCACCTCAAGTAATGATCCAATGAAAGTTTTTCGAAGCTTAAAATGCTTTTTCTAAGTATTTTGTGAACAGCAGTGATGCAAGCATTAAAGAGAGAGAGAGAGAGAGAGAGAGAGACAGAGACAGAGACAGAGAGAGAGAGAGAGAATTACAGAGACAGAGAGAGAGAAAGCCACTCTGTGGTGGTGGTGCACACCTCTAATTCCAAAGGCAGGCAGACCTCTGCAAGTTCAAGGTCAACCTGGTCTACAAGAGCTAGTTCCTGGACAGGCTTCAAAGTTACAGAGAAACCCTGTCTAAAAAAAAAAATCCCCAAAAACCAAACCAAACAAACAAAAACAAACAAACAAACAAAAAACCCACCACCACCACCAACAACAAAAAACCCAGGTGGTGTTACTTTAAAGATTAAACATGTTAAAGTCCTAAAGTCCTAATTCTTTAGTTAATTAGAGAATCAGCTACCAGTGATTATTGAAAATCTATAGCACTTGAAGGAAGGAAAACACCTCTTTCCTTTCTTCAGGTTTTTATACAGGTTTTTATTTCAGAAATTATCTTCTGAAAAATGGAAACCCATACCCAAGAGGACAGAAGTAAATATGGCTGCAGGAAGTCTTGGACACTGGTGCAAACTTTCAATAGTATGGATAAAATTATTTATGTTTTAATGACTATATAAATAAACATTAATTTGATTCACATTACTAGAATTGTACAAATTTATAAGTAGGGAACATGTCACTCACTTCACAGTGTGGTAAAATACATATTCATAATAAGTAGGCATCCTAAAGAAATTATTTGATAGCCATAGGAAAGGTTTATGGGTTCCTGAAAATAATGCTCATGTCTTTCCTTAAAGAAACACATTGCATTGCAAAATAAGGTCAAAACAATAACCAACAAAAAACATTCATGAAAGTCAAAATTGGGTTAATGAAAAGTATGATGAGGTTATTGAGAGTGGCAAGGAAATGTAGAGGGAAATGGGTATTAAATACTATTGAACAACGATACAAATATCACAATGAGATAAACTATAAGGAAACAGGTGATACTAAAATTTTTATGACATAAAAAATGAACATTTTTGTTTGATTATTTAGATATAGCTATACTAAACTATTGGGTTATTTTCAGCAAAACTCAATTATTTCATACGGAGAATGATAGTTTATCTTAATCCAAGAGTGTGCTATTTTCACAATTCAGAGAAAGAACTACACTGGTATATTTTAACAAAGCAATTGTAGTCAAAATGATAAATAATTGATCATTAGCTCTTAAACAGTACTAGAACATGTAAGGAGGCAGAAAATGTTACAATTTGCTGGAGTTAAATGATATCCATAAAAAGGTTACATGATTCTTTGTAGCTAGGCCTTCAGTAAGAAGCACTTGCACAACAGTAAGTCTATAAAGAAAAAATGATTGTGTGGAAATGACAACGTTTTACGGAGATAGCTCCAAAAATTGACCACAGTAGTACTTGACATTGTGAAGGTAACCAAAGGGGCTTTCATAATGAGGAAAGCTGGGAAAAGCCTGACAAAATACTGAGATTGAGTTTCTACATGGATGTTCAAGGGATAGTGATGGCTGGTAAAGTGTTGGAGGAGAAAGAGGAAACAAAACCCGAATTGTAGATAAAAGGAAAGCCATTCACAAGGCCAGCTGGACTATGGCTGAAAAAGCATGGGATAAAACCGGACTCTCTGAACATGGCGAACAATGAGGGATGATGAGAAGCCAAGGACAATGGCATGGGGTTTTGATCCTACTTCATGTTCTGGCTTTGTGGGAGCCTAGCCAGTTTGGATGTTCACCTTCCTAGATATGGACGGAGGGGGGAGGACCTTGGACTTTCCACAGGGCAGGAAACCCTGACTGCTCATAAGACATATTTGAAAAAAGACAAGGATAGCCTTGGGTATATAATTAATATAGAAAAGTATATAATTGAAGAGAAATATTCAACAAGCACTTTGTAAGGGACAAATAGCACCACATACATATTGCTTGGTCCTAATATAACAGTTAATGTGTTTATAATAATAGTAATGCATCACACTTGGTGTTTTCAATGTACAAATTCAATACTATCTAACAATATTAAGTAATTCATTGCAACACTGATAACAGTGATTATTCATATTTTAAATCTTAATGCATTGAATGAAGGTGGTAGAAATAATTTTGTTCTTTTAAAAAACTATTAAATATTTGAGATTCATCTCAAAATATTGAATATGAATTTACTTGACACTAAAATTTATTTTTAATATTACTCATAAGAACTATGAGTTGCAATCCTTTATTGACTTCTTGGGCATGGCTTAATTACAAATAGTATAGAAACTTACGGAAAATAAAGCATTCATGTTGCATAAGACACCCCTGGCTTCCTGCATGTTATTTATCATGCATTATTATGTGTGAAAACAAGTCAAATTTTTTTCAACAGTTTTAAAATTGGAAGTTTCCAGGAAGGTAAAAAGTCATTCCGGTGTGTATTCCTAAGGATGAATTCTAAGACATTTCTTTATAGCTGGACAATCACCACATGTCAACTGTAAATGCATCGTCACTGTAGTGGAGAAGGGACTCAAGGCTACCCACTGGCATGCCTTTGACCTGGAAAGTTATGCAATCTTGAGAGCAGTGGGGAAGATCAGTGTGAGCAGGATGGCACTCTCAGAAAAGAAATCAGAAGCGCTAGAGTAGGAAGGAAATGTGAACGAGTAAAGAATGGGGCATAGCAAGGTTTCTCACTGTGAGCCCAGTAGTCCATTTAAAAGAGACATTTCTTCAATATAGAAAACTGTGTTTTGTTTTCTGAAATGTTTATCTATATCTATCAACTATATCCACTGATTCCATTTGCATAATTCCCATCTCTTCTTGTGGCTTTTATCACTGTCATATATCCTGGAAGAGAGGTAACCAGTGACATAGACAAATGACAGAGAAGTGCTTGTGACTATATCCATTACACAAAAGATAAACATTTTAATAATCATAAGTGATCCCACTATAGCAATAACAACATAACCAACTATTAATTTATTAACATTTATAAAAATTGACAGGATGCTTCAGTTGAAATCACTGTTTTAATGTCTCAAGAAGCCCACATGCAAAATTTAATAAAATTATACGTTCATTTCTCCAAAATTCTCTGAAAGTAATTGTTATAAATCTTCAATCAAGCATATGATATCATTAGTATTTATTATTAAAAATCTTCTATAAACATTACTATCACTTCTGTCACAGAATAATAACCTGTTTTTCTCATGTTTTGCAAGCGCAAATGCCATTGTACGTGATTTCAAAAAGGACTGTCTGAACTATTAAAGTTAAATGAATTCAAAATTATGAATATGAATGAGTATCAATTTCATCATTTCTGTATCCCTTGCTGTACTGATACCAAAAACTAATATGAAATGGTCCAAACTGAATTGGTCAAGCTTCCAGGTTACAAATATTTGAGAAAAAAATACATATATCTCATTTGCTCAGGGAACAGCTTATAAATTGGACATTCACAGAGGCATAAGATCATTAACTATCCTCTCAGAAGTCAATTTTATGCTTCCTAAATTAGATCTAGAGCTGGGCTATTTTAAGACTATGGTTTAGAATAATATTCTGATCTTATGAAATCACTTTTAGGTCATTTTCTGCTAAACCACTAGCAATTCAATAAAAACTATTGAAAACAAAGATCAATAAAACTAAGTTGTAGGAAACTTTTGTGTAGATATTACTACTAAACTTCAGAAGGTTTTATAAGTCAAGGTACAGCCAGATGTAGCTTTGCCTGTGTATCATTTTACACAAAAATCAGCTAGTGGAATTGTGGGTATGTGTATCCTAAATTTAGTCTCATCTCTTCTAATTCCAATGTATATTTCTTCTACATTTTTGTGTGATTTTATTAATTAAAAGCTATTTAAATTCATAGCTATGAACTCTGTATATGTGTTCCTTCAATTACTGTATAGGGCCTGAAAAATTGCCACTTAAGTAAATGTTTGTTCATTTGCTCACATTTCTAACATCCTGATTGGTGCCTTTCACTTGACATCATTTGTGGTATTAATTAATTATCTGTGTATTCCCACAATTCCGATTATACACAGATTTAGTTTCTCCCTCCCTTTCTTCTCCTAGCCTTGGTGAGGAGTTGAAATTTAGTCCCAGCACAGTGGATATATCATCTCTAACTGCAATCCTCTGTTTTCAGTTTAAATGAGTGGGTTCTCTTAATGATAGAGTTGAAAAATGATTTCACTTTTTAAAGAAAACTGCTGCTGCCTATTAGAACTAATATACTCATGGGTAATGATACAACAAAATGAAAAATGACCAGAAAGTATAATGCTATGACATCTTGTTTATTTCCCAGTAAATTAAAGACACTCCTACAACTTAGGGAAAATGCAAGGAACATTATAAACCCAACAGATAAAAAGACAGATCAAAGAAATTATTGACCTGTAAATCCCAGAAGAATGTTAACAAATGATGCTATTTTATTCTCCCAAAGGTAATACATTATAAATTATGTACATAGTGAAAAATGATAAAGCTCTATATCATGGTAATATTTTTCTAGCCTACAAAAGACCTCAGTTCAATTACATGTGTAACAGCTGCAGAAACCCCATATTAGACCTGCTTTGCTTGCTTTTATGCCTCCCTCTCTCAGTACCTTTATGGTTTCATTTTGTCCTCTTCTCAATGTTGCCCATTTCTACAGCTCAACAGGTCCCACAAAAATATCTACTCATTTTAGTGTTGTGCTGCCTAAGGCAGTAAATGAAGATTCCAGCTGAGCTAAACAGTCTACTTGTGCTTTGCTAAAACATTATGCGTTTTTGCTATGCTTGCAGGATTTTTCCATTATAGCCCTCTTCAAGATTCTATCACCTTTATAGCCCATCTATATTTCCCCCACAGTGCTCGCAGGTATTCTTTAAAAATGTGAACTCTGCATTCTTCTCTACAGATGTTGATTTGGATTCCATCTTCTGAGCCAGGAGACTTCTAGATTTCTGTTTCTGTGATGGATGGTGACTACCTCTGATATTTCTAGTACAGCCATGAAACCACTGGACAAGGTTAGTGATATGTAAGAAAACTTGCTAGGTTTCCTAGACACTGTTCTATAATGTAATTACATTGTTATCAACAAAGAATATATACATGTTAGGGAACTATAAATAAAGGAACTTCTAATATGCATAGATACTATACACAATCTTTTACAATAAAACATTTA
This sequence comes from Microtus oregoni, assembly GCF_018167655.1. Taxonomy (NCBI): domain Eukaryota; kingdom Metazoa; phylum Chordata; class Mammalia; order Rodentia; family Cricetidae; genus Microtus; species Microtus oregoni. Next base: position 26,792,394 of record NW_024543060.1, read on the forward strand.
TGTTGCAACACGCCATAGGTTTGTGTTCCTTGTTTTTCTCGCCAATTTCCATTATTGTGCATTACGGAAGAATGAAGCATTGTGTCAAGCACACCATGATAGAAATATCTTTCTCAAAATGCATACACCATTGTACTAGCATACTTGCACATTCCATGACTTTGGCTTTTTCTTGTTGTTGTTTTAAAAAGGAATTGCTGGGTACTTTTAGTTTCCAAGCTGGAATGCAGACATGCTGTCCACATGCAAGAAAAATAAAAGAGAATACACTGAAACTCACCTCTTATTCTGTCATAGAACAGAGGTCACAGAAACAAACCATTACCCTCTGAACTGAAGAGTCAGAAAGGAGCAAACAGAATTGTACCACTTGAGCAGAAGTTTAAGACTAGAAATTCTGCCTGGAACAGAGAACAGGGGAGACCATCTTAAAATCAGCTGAAAATTTGCCAAAGGCTTACAGTATACAAGTCGGAACCTTGAAAGCACCAGAGAGGATATTTCAGAAGTGATTATATGCATTCATATTTTAACCTTCACAACTCACCTAGGTACTCACAGAGAAGTTCACAGAGAAATATGCTGATGTCTCCAATAAAGGAAGTGGAAAGTTTACACATTATAAATTTGGTTGAGACCAATCTCTTTCTTGCAGGCAGTCTGTAAAAGAAACAGATTTCTAGAGTTTAAGAAATAGGATATTGTTCAACACTATTTGTCATGAGAGAAAGAATTTCTACAACTCTTTTCTCCTTCTAAACCCTGTTGTACCTAATAGGGGAAACAAACATTAAAATGGAGAAACTTATATGCTAAAAATGGTTTTCAGAAAGAAAACTCTAGAGACATCTTAAGACAATAAAGCAGATAAAAATACAGACACAGCACAGCAGCAAACAGAAGTACTAACCACTCATACACCAAAATGTTACATTGTCCAGTTTGTTTATCCATTGTATTACATACCTTTGTGTAAGAAAAAAAAAATCCTGGTGCATACTAAACCGAAAAAATAAAACCCAAACCAAATATAAATAAATAAATAAAAAATAAAACCATGAGGCAACAGAAAAGAACTAGATTGCTGCATTCCCTGCAGAGATGTAGACTTATCCCTTGTATTTAATATGGCAATGTTTAACTTTTCAAAAAACCGAGTAGAAACAATAGACAATATGAAGATATCAATAAATAAACTTACATAGGAGGGTAATTTGTGAGAGATAATGAAAATCACTAAGTAAACACCATAACATATAGGAAAGATGTTTATCAAGTAAAGGAAGAACTTAGATGAGTAAAGAATATGTATCAATATTTTGTTAACCAAAAAAAATAAAAAAATATATAAAAACAAAATAAGCAGACTATTATTAATTCCCTTGAGATCAATTAAAACAAATAAAATACATATTGAATAATTTTATGAACTGTTTGTATTGCAGTAAAAATGTACATATCAGAACAAACAAGCTTAACATCTACAGATGGAAACCAAGTGGAGTTTATCTTTCTGAATCTGTAATTAATACAGCTTTTTCCAGCTCTATCCATTTGTTTATGAACTTTATACATTCTTGAGGGCAACATTATCACTCCACACATTCTAACTTAATTTAAGCTAAATATGTATGTATGTAGGTATGTATGTAATATTAAGAATGTATTTTTTTTGAAAATAGATAATGTGATCCCTTAAATCATTTTTCAAATCTCTTTAGTGGTATTTTCAATCTGCTTTTCATCTCTGTCTATTCAGCTTTCTCCTGAATCCCCGGTTAAAGTGCTTCACACCATTAATCTTATTTCTCCTTTCATAGACCAATGTCTTGCTATTCAGCCCTCCCGAGCTCATTTATCCCTCCCTATCTTACATTTTCGTTTTGACCCCAATTTGACCCTCACTTTCTTTGTTTCTGGGTTTACTCCGGGTTCTGTACACAAATACAAAGATTTGGCACTAGTAATACATTTAGCAGAATACACGCAGCATTTGTCTTTCTGGGTCTCCATGACCACATTCAGTATAAGATTTCATAGGTCCATCAAATTACATGAAAATTTCATGGTTTCATTTTGCTATATAGCTGAATATAATTCCTTTGCATATATGCAGCACATATTCATTGTTACTTATAGAAATATTGGATATAATGATTGTTCTTGGATGCTAACTTGACTATGTCTAGAATTAAATAAAAAGCAAATGTCTGGGCACACCAGTGAGGGGTTTTCTATTAATTAAGTCATTTGACATGATACAATTTAACCTGGATTTTTGAAGTGGGAAGATTTACCTATAATCTGAGTCACACCTACTGCTGTTGGCCTATATAAGGGACATGGAGTAGGAAGCTTGCCTATCTTTGCAGTTTTGCTCTTTCTCTCACTATCATTTCATTCCTTCACTAACATTAGACCTTACTTCTGGATTCTGGCATACACTTGAGAATAACTGAGACATCAGCTTAATGTACTAAAAATCTACTACACGCCTCAAACCTCCATTGGTAGGCAGCAACTCTTGAAGTGGCTGGACTAAAGCCTCTAATCTGTGTGTGCATATGTGTTTGTGTGTATGTATATATATCTTACAGATTCCCATACTTGTCCATGGAGAGTCAAGAACTCCTTGCACCTTAAGATGAAGCAGGACCTGAACAGAGGTAGTCTTGTCTGACATTTCTTAATGTGTAACAGCTCCATGTAGGTTAAGATCCCATCCTGCCACCACAGATATGTGGAATGCAACATATATCATCATTTAAATGATTGTTTTGCTTTAAAGGAAACTATGGGGAATTATTAATGTTGGACTTTTTCCTACAAATTTACCTCTCTATAGTCCATGTCCATCAGTTTCATAAATATTTCAATGCTGAGTTAAAAATGAAATTTACATATAAGCTATCTTAAAGGAATATATGTAACACAATTATATTTTGGATTAAAATCAGGTCAAAATGGTATAATTATATTTACCTAGTTAATATTAAGTTATTGTTTAATCACTTTATTTTAATGATGTGGTTTTTGTTCCATAAAATTGCATATTAATTACATAATCAGGTGAAATTTACCAAGAAGATAATTGCATTTTAAAATTCTCCTATGAATTGATTATATCATTAAAATTATATTACTCTGTAAATAACCAGAGAAATAAATAATATTTTGCTTATATTTGCATTTGGAATTGTTTTTAGCCATGTATGTCTTAAAGAATAAACATTATTGTTTATCAGTTATTATTATTTCTTCCCAAAAATATATAACATTATTTTTGTTCGATTTAAACAACCAACATCTGCACACCTGGGTTTATGTGCATGTATCTGAAGGATTTAATTTGATATTACCACTCTCAAGAACTCTGCAAACATTCTTTTTCAGAAAATTAGAAACAAAACAAATTTAGTATCAAAGGGAGAGAGTCTATCTAAACCAAGCAATAAACAGTTCAGGATATTATTGTGAAAGAATATGAGAAAGTTAATCTCCAGAAGAACAGTGCAATAAAAGAGAGGGTTGTCCAAACTCTTCATTAATAATTGAAACATGGGTGCATACGTGTAGTGCTTTGTAAGTAATGAACACCAGCCATGAATATTTAACAGTTTGCTTATAAAAAATGTGTCCTAAATTATGTCCAAATGTTAACAAGGATGTCTTATATTTGACAGAACTATGAGGGACATAAATATTTCAAAGCAGCAAGCATGGCAGGTGGAAGCAAAGGAAACACAAGTCAGTTTCCACGTTGATCTAATGCTTCAACCTTCAGACATGTGGTTTTAAAGTTTAATAGGAACAAAGTGCTCCCTCATCAAAGCCTGTGTTTATATCAGTGACAACAAAGCTATACTGGGTTCTCTTTAATGTACACTTATCAAACAAATAATGCATGCAAAAGTGATGTGCCTTAGAGGAATGAAAGAAATCGACACATGAAACAACTTGTTTGAAGAAATGATTTCCTTAACGATTAATGTACTTTTATTCTGATTTTCTGTCTCATATATGCATACAGATATATGTAGTCTGTGAACATTTCTCAAATGTATTATTGTATACACATACAGACAAACATACACATACACATACATATACACAAATACACATGAAAAAGATCAAAATTTGCATGTACATGAATCCATGAATCTAACAGAAATTTCAGTGTGGCTATGCTGGCACAATTTTGAAAAACACTGCGATAACATTATTTCAAATTGTTTATTTGCATAGATACCTCATTCATTTTTTCCCATCCTGTTTAAACAGATAGGGTTCTACCAAATATATTAAAAGCCATGTATAAATTAAATAGTGCTGTGATTTTTGAAGAATAAAAATGTATGGAGTTAGTATTGAATCATAAGCTCTGTTTCTACAAAGTCTGGCTACAAATGCTTCGTATATCCTTAGAATATCCAATAACACTCCTTTAAAGGAACATTTTTCTTTGTAGATTAACAAAGAGGAAGGTGATCATTACTTCAAATCTTGAGTAGAAAATCTTTAGTAATACAAATGAACTCTCAAACTTATTTGAAGACACAATATTCAGGAATTAAAAAGTCAAAGTATATTTGATAATGTTTGCAGATTATTCACCATCGGTAGAGAAAAGAGCATTCTTTACCATATTTAATAAACTAAAAATGACTGATTTGCATTTTATTTTCTATAATGTGTGTGCTTTTATTTTATGATATTGTATTGTTATAGTCTTTCTTATTTAAAATCATTCCTTCAGAGATGATCAGTACATTCTTTTTAGTACAATATGGTTTATTCAGGAATGTTTTCTCACCTTAAATTATTAAACTCTTTAGAACAGGGACTAATTAAAAATTTATATTTTTTCCTATAATATTAATTTTTATGTTTATTTGCACTATATAATTTTATAACTTTTCTGTACCCCAAATAATTACTTCAGAATCTTAATCCCACTTTTATCCTGTTCCAGTATTTGTTTATAATATCACATTTTATTTCTGTTAAAATTAAAAATGGTTTTTAACTTCATTAACTAGCTCTCTTTGTAAATTAACATTGTTCTTTGAAGAAAGATAGATATTCCTGCAAATTTTTATGATATTTATTGGGTTCATTTTAAATATAAGATGTTTTATTTGATTGATTCGATGTGGTTTGGATATCTCCATGTTTTATTTAGTTCCCATTCTCCTTCTAAATAGTGGTGCTCCAACTTCTGCAATCCTGTGGTTGAAGCTGGGAGTCATCATGCACACAGTAGTCTAGTGCTATACCACTGTGATGTATCTACAAACCTTAGGTAAATCCTTTTTATTTCATTTATAGTCACTGTATTATGTAATTTCCTTGGTTATTAATACAACCATATTAACAGATAATGGAATCACTACTTCTATATAGTCTGAAATATATTCACCTCTTATCTGACTTCCAAAAAAACCCACTACAAGTATTTATTCTTTAATAATTCTTCTTTTGTAAATAACAAAATGATCTGGAAGTAAAAACTGATGAGGGTTTATTATGAAAGGAAAACTCATATTTTTTTTTCATGGCTTAAAATACAAATGCAGAAATTGCTAATACAAATTTCTTTATCATTTAACTTGCAAATTATCCACACTGCTAAGACATTTCATTCATCTTTCTCCCAATATTTTAAGTATCTTTCTGTATATGGATTTACCATTTCCTACTCCTCCAGTATTTGAATGCATTGACTCCTCAGTTTGTAAGAGTATTGGTTTTTGATATTGATTATGAAAATGATTAAATTCAATACCACTTACCTAGTAATTATTTCTATTAAATTCTGATTTAATTGTTCTCTCTTGATAAAGATTCTCCATCACAATGAATCTCTCCTGCAAAACATTTTATCAAGCCACACTTTAATATAATATTGATATTAATATCTGTCTTCTGTATCAGAAACAAAGGCTATTTTGTGACCATATTCATAATTATATGTTATAAATACTCCATAAAACCAATAACCAACCTTCAAAATGAATGATTCCCAGGTATAATAAATTATTTGGGTGTTCCATGAACTACTGATAAAGCTTGGCAATTTTCCTTCTTTTATTTTTTTATTACATGACTTTGTTTTTAATTTTTTGATGTATAGTTATTTATTTTACATACCAACATTCCTTTTTGTGATAGAAAACGTATTTTTCTAATCTTGAAACATTGATTAGTGTTCCAGGAGGGCTGCTTGTTTCCCAGCTGCCTGGCAGTTAAGACCCAAAATAATCACACAGAGACTGCATTAATTAAATTACTGCTTGGCTAACTCTTACATAAAAAAAATTTAACTCATTTCTATTAATCTGTGTATTGCCACGTGACAGTAGCTTACTGGCTAAAGTTCCCAGCATTTATCTCTGATATCCCCATCACTTCTCTCTGACTCTGCCCTTCTTTCTCCCAGCACAACGTGTTTTTAAGCAACTTCTAAAACTCTAGAAATGACAGAGACATCTTGCTGCCTGGACAGTCACCCAAAGTTCTTTTGTACTGTTGGGGCATCCATCTTCAGCCTACAGGACAATAGTATGCAGCAGACTTTAACATTAGGAAAGAAATTTCAGTCACTTTCTTCTGTGTCCCACAGAATATCTAGCAGACTCTTTCATGAAGGAGGAACCTTGAAAGACCGTTCAATACTATTACACTCTAAGTCTCAAAATTATCTGACATTCCTTTCTCAAATCAAATTCAAAGGCTAATGAATCCAACAAGAAGTCTATGACCTCCAATTATCTATTTTAGATATTTTTATTGCTAATGCGGACTGCCTTTGAAGAAATACTTTGGGGGGCTTTAATTTTTCCTTTCACCCTGTACATTTATAAACATAAAATGTACTAAAGGAAAGCCATTCTATACTTTAAAAAATTTAGGTCAGCAAAATTATTTATATTCTCTTGAAACTTTATTATTTTATCTCAAAAACCTTTAATATTAACAAAAATAATCAAGTGAGAATTTGATAATTTGTATAATATCATCAATTTATAAAAGGCACCTTTGTGCATATTTCAGTTATGATCTCAGTGATAAACATAAGAGTGACTAGTCATAAGAGAAATCTTTAATCATCACTGAAGCTAACAATACTATAATGCAGGCATGTAGGTGAGAATTTATGGGTGTCTCTACTGATATTACTAGGACATTATCTCACAGCAAACTTCCTGCTTCTTTGACTTTCAATCATTTTGTCCCCTCTCCTGAAATATTTCCCAAGCCTTAGATGAGAGACTATGAGGCCAGAACTCTAGACAAAGAATTGCAATAATTAAGGAATTCTGAGAGTTTGAGAAAAAGTTTTCAACAGCAAAGAGCACACCAATTAATTATTCAATGACAAATAGTCAGCCCTGAAAATATACATACAAGTAACATTATAAAGACTGGGCAATCTATATATAGGAGTGCCTGTGTGTGCGCATTTGTGTGTTTGTTAACTATTATTACAAAAAGAAAGAGGTCATGAACGTGAAGGCAGGCATATATAGGACAGTTTAGAGGAAATAAAGTGAAGTAATTATTATCCAAAAATATAAATTTAGTTCATACTATTACATGTGAGGTCCTCATTTCAATTCACCATCCACCCTAAAATTTTGAAATAATATGCCTCTGTGATGAAATGGATGTGATGTATAATGTATTTAGAAGCCAAGGAATCCTCACAGTTTTTGCATCTGTGAAGATGAATTATAAGTGCTTAACTTGCAGATTTACTGTTATAATTAGCTACCATATAACCAATTTATGCAAAACCTAGACTATGTTCATAACCCAAAATGAATAGTAATAGTTTCTAAATTCATACCCTCACTTCTTTTCTATCAAATATAGTAAATTTAATTTCTCCTTAAAAAAAGGATATTGAAGTTATTTTGGCTATCCATATTCAAAGGCGTCTCATTTAGCACACAGACATAAAGGATATACAAAAAATGAGTTATTTTTATGAAATGAAAATTATATTACAGAATTCTAAATTGTAGAAATTTCATAGTGATCAAATATTTAACCTCTTGTGTATTTTTGAGAAAGTAATTATACAACGTTTATGTACTTTACAATTATGGTAAGATAAAAGTGTTAATAGAAGATGAATCACTTCCAACTTTACTTGAACAACTGAAAAACCTCAAATACCAATATAATAACAGTTTTTGCTCTGTTTTCATGCTTCATAGTCTCTTCTTTTAAAAATCCTAAATCTTCCAAATATATTTCTTACAAAACATTAATAAAACCTAAGTTCTTAGAGACTGCGATGAATCTACCAATAATGGGGATTTTTTTTTTTTTTTAGTGAGGTTATGGTGTGAAATGTAACTGTGAAAATGACATTGTGGGCTGCTATATTTACCCTCTCAGTGATGTGAACAGTATGTCAAGTTTACTGAGGTTATAATTACTTTTTCACTTCATGCTTCAGGCACAACCTGAGAGAAAAATATTAGCAGTAGTTTCTGCGCCTTACATCATTCCGAGAATAGGAAATCAGTGTTTAAGTTTCACTGGCAGGTTGAATGACTGGTCGAGGAGATACTACACATGAGTAAAAAGGAAAAATTCTGCCCGTTCACCTTGCATAGAGTTTTATTTTTATTAATTATTTTTGTCTAATTCTTAAACTAATGTAAAGCAGAATGAAATATTCTTTGAGAAATAAATTGTTAGTGAAGAATAAACTTTCAAAAATAATTTCAGAAAACATTTTTTCTTTCTTATAAAAGTTGAAAGGGAAATTCAAGTATTTCTGAAATCCTTTTGGAATATTTCCTGTGTTAAATAAATTAACTGTACGTGTGAAGCATTATGCTATAATATAACAGAAGTTAGGAGTTCACAAAGCTGGTTACATAATTGCAAAATTTACGATTTGAGACAGTGATTTTATCTAATTAATTACCAATATTCATAGTTAAATACACATAATTATTGAGAATATATTAGGAAACATTTTAAAATATTTTATAATGGTTAAAATAATAAATTATTATAGAAAGATAAGTATTCTTGCGCCCATGAAGAAAACCAAAATATGTCAACAAGAAAAGAAAGCTCAGACTATCATAGGATGCTAAATAATTAGAAACTCTCTGTGACTTAATAGGATTAAAATATAATCCAGCCACATCCTTTGTAAAAGATGTCTGTGACATCAAACACAGATGACCACACACTCACAGAGTAACACCGTGGGAAATGTGTTTGTCGATTATGTCAGGTGCAATGTGCAAGGGAAATAATTGCACAGGCATTGAAATAATGTAAACAAGGTGAATTTAGGCATTTACTTCTTTAATGATTATTTATTAGCTGGTAGTGCAAAGCAATTTAAAAAAGAAAAAGCCAAAGGCACTTTTTTCTTTGCAGTCAAGGGAACAAGTAAATAGGAAATTATCAAATGCAATACAAAGTATCTCAAGAAGATAACCAAGGAAATTTGAACAAAATTAATGCAGAGATTCAATTTACATTCATGATGCTAGCAAGGACTATGGAAGTCAGACTATCCTAATTTAACAAAGATACAGTGCAAATTCATATATGCTATGTGATCCCAAAATGTATATGCAGAAGATTTTGAATGCTTATTTGTTTATACTTTTAACTTTTCATTCCACATGACAATCACAATGCATTAACTTATTGTGTGATTTTGTTATAGGTCTTTGCAAATATATTAAACCTCCTGATTTTATGTTTTTATGAAATTTCTGTGTGGGGGAATCTGTTTGTTCCCATATTTCTATGTATCCTTGTGCTTTCTTTTGGGCTCCTTTTCTTCAGTTTGTTTTGTACAGTTCAGGTTTTCTTTGTTTTATATTATTTAAATATTATTGTTAGGTTTAAATGCATAATTATTTTCAACGAAGAGAGAAATAACAGGTATGAATTTGAATGAGGAGGAAGGTTTTGAGGATCTTGAGGAGTTATGGTAAAAGAAATATTAATCAGAATATACTTTATTATAATATATCTTTAATAAATTAATAATAGAAAATAAAACCAAAATATATTGTCAGTACTATTTCTCTACTACAAGCAAATAAAACTTAAATATTATATTTAGTTTTTAGAATCTACTATTCATAAAATTCTTACTGATTTTGAAAGGACATAATTTCTAATTTTAATTTCAGGTTATGGATATTTTTTAAAAAAATATCAGTTTATAAATATTTATAAATTTGATTTGTAAATAATATTTTTTTTCCTCAAAATATGTATGTAATGTGTATGAGTTTATAAAATGCATAGAAGGAAGTAAATCATTAAAAAAAAAGCTTTCTTGAGTCAAGCTGTGAAGTCCATGAAGCATGCAATCACCATCCTAAAACCTCATACCCAATGTAGTAGTAGTTCGGTTTAGCAAGAGTTTTATATTTGGACTGGAGGTCAACTGAACATCATAGAGCTCATGTCTAGTACTGTAAACCTAGTAAACTAACTGTGACTGGATTGGCCAGGAAACACCTAGATGAGAACCTATAGCTTCCTACTTTCAAAACTGGTGTAATTACATAGAAAAGTATAGCACTTAACATGCAACAAGAGGCTTCTCTGGGTGGCATATAGAAACTCCCTCAGATGTCTACAAATGTCCAACTTGCAAAGAACAACTGAGCATACATGCTGAACCACAACTGATTAATTTAAATACAAGTGTACCTAAGAGCAAACAGAAGATGGGAAAGATTGTAGCTTCAGGGTAGCTACTGTGTGATAGGTCATTCACTATACATGGAGCTCCACCTATGAAACCATATAATATGGTTTTCTAATATCATATGTATAGTGACAGCACAAGTTGACACAATCACATTCAAGAAAAAAACAAACCTAAAATGGCTCCACATCTAGATGAAGAGCTAGGATCCATTAATATCTGATGAGAAAAGCAACAACATTTTCCTGGCTCATCTCATAGGTTATAAGATCCCAATTTTTCAGTCACAAAGCCATATACATATTAGGAACAGAAAATGGAAAAAAAAAGTTGGTTTGTACATTTACGTATTTACACACACACTAACATGCACACAGACTTATATGATAAAAATGCATACACACAGAATTCTCCTTTAGAGAACTAACTCAAACACATTCACAAAGAGAGACTTACAAGCCTGTGTTTGAGAAACATCAAAAATTTTTAAAAAGAATTTCATTAATTTAATAGAATTCAGGGGAAATTTTAGGAGTGATAGGGGAAGGAAGAATAAAAATTATGTAAATAGAGCTCACATGAACAAAATTCTATAAAGTGTATATTTAAAAATAAATTTTAATTTTTTGATGAATTAAATATCTCACATTCACTTTAAAAAACAATCATGTGTCTCACATTTCATTTTCATATTAAAATGCCAATTACATAAGTTAGAAAAATTGTCCAGTTTTAATGCTGGTGTAAAAATATTATCATCAATTCCTTCATCCATGATATCTTTAATATATTGTTTCACCGATTCTAGTAAACTTTCTTTTTCAGTTCCTGAATTTTCTACCATTTCTGATTGAAATTTTAGGCAACATCGCAAACATAATTCTTATTATTATTTACATTCATGATGCTAGCAAGGACTATGGAAGTCAAACTATCCTAATTTAACAAAGATAGAGTACAATTTCATATATGCTATTTAGAAAGTATATGAAATTTGAGGATATATTAGTGCTTAATTCTAATACTAAGAAATATTACATAGTTATCTAAGAACATATGTATCCAAATAAAGTTGTTTGTGACAATGAAACATTTCATTTGTCCAGTGCATGTCTTAATGTAGATTTCTTGAACACTGAAGAATTAGAAACATAATGTAGCTCAGTAAAATATAGTTTTTTAAAAATTTTCTATTAGCAATGATGCTTTTACTTTATATTCACTATAAACATTTTATAATTTAAATGTCTAGACAATGAAGCTCCAAGGATTGTTTTAATCAATGAAAGTCATACATTTAATTTGTCAATATAAAAACTAAATGATGGAGTCACAAAATGCAAAATAATCTTGTGCATAAATTAAAGTAATAATTTCCTTTCTTTCTTTCTTTTCCTTTCTTTCTTTCTTTCTTTTTTATTTTCCTACACTGCATTTCTGTGTAGCTGTAGAACAGGCTAGGGTCAAACTCACAGATATCTCCCCGTTTCTGCCTCAAAAAGGCTGGAATTAAAAGTGTGTACCTCCACTGCCTGGCCTGTTAACTTTTATGAATTGAACTTTATTAAATTTCAATATCCAAGAAAGTGTGTCACATTTATCTTCTTCTTCTTTTTTTTTTTTTTTTTGATTGAGCATAATGTCTTGTAGGTCACTCGATGTAGTTACAAAGGAGATAATATACACTTTGGCAAACGGTTACAAGTTCTTTTAATGGACCTAGTCATGCCCTCATGAACTAATGGTGAAATTCCATGAGTGAAACAGGATTTCAATTTCAGTTATCAGTCTAGATGAATCTTAACTTTGAGACCTGCCCACCTACAGTGTAACAGATATTTTTCTCAATAATCATCTCACTGATTGGTGACTCTAGTTAAAGGGAGGGATCAATGACATCACTTTCTGCTAGCCTTAGGAAGGGTTCAACTCCAAGTTTGAAGTATGATTTCCTCTGGATTACTATGACTTGGACAGCATTGTACTGTAAAAATAAATACATTTTAAAAAAATAAATTAAAGTCATACTTTTATAAGTCAATTATTACCTCTATGTCTGCAACTTATATTTCTTTTTATTCAATCAGGTGTCAACAAATTTTTAGTTAATATATCTCAATTATTGTCAAAATTATGCTATCATCATTAATGAGTAGAACATTTGAAGTTATGATTTTATTCCTTTGGGATATATATTTAGAAGTAAATTTTATACTTCATAGCATTGTTCTTATTTTAGATCATAAAGATTAATTCTAGAAGAAATTATTGTTGTAATTAATAGCTGTTTTGAGAACAAATTTTGACAAAAATATAAAATTATTTTTAGTGTTTCAATATTTTCTATATGTGGGACTTATCTTTTTAAATTAAAGAATATATTAATAAATCAAAGACAGCTTTACATAAAAGTAAAGTATAACACTGAGTTACATTTCCACTGTGATTTTCATGTATTTATTAAAAATGTGCAATTAAAACTGATGTTGTTTTTAAAAGCAAGAATTATTTGTCAGAATGCTATAGTGATAATTAGTATAACAGAGATTAAAGCACAGTTGTTATAGGATATTATATTTGATAACTTTTAAAGAAACTTCAAACTCTAAAACCCTACAGTTCTCCAAAATCAATTTTAAACTACGTAGTACTATTCCATAAATTCTGCTACCTTTCCTTGGTAAAGACTTGCCTTTTATGTAAATGTGGCTAGGGTAATTTAGGAAGAACTTCTAAATTAAACCAGATGACAGCTACACTTCAAATTGGGTGTGCATTCTTGAATAACTTAAGTGACAACGAGCCAAGAATGAGAGTTCTATGTCTGCTAGAGGAAGAAGAAAACCTGTTCAAGTCACATTATAATTTTCAATTTCAGTGTGAGAATCATCTATGGTGATTTACTTATCACTTTAAAATTCATTCATATTCAACTAGATGGCTTATTTCTACTCTTAGTTTCTCTTTTCTACACAAGCATTTCTGATAAAAGATGTCCAATATTTCTTCAGCTACCCATTATTCATTTTGTATCCACTAACTGACTAACTTGGATTCAAGTGCATAATATTTCTCGTTTACCAAGCCAGTAACATGTTAACTTTCAGTTTTTACAGTAATTATCACTGAATCACCTCATCATTCTTCCGTATTATACTTTAAACACATGTTTTGTTTATTTTTGTTTTGACATTACATATTGGTTTACTGTTCAATAATATATAACAACTTTGGAAAATTATGACTTTGTTATAACATTTTCATACATATGTATCAAGTGTTTTCAATTGTATTCACCTCCATTAATTTTCCTTACTCCCTTCCCCTTCTGCTTCTCAGATAATTCTCTTACAATTTCAAGTTATTTATATGTACTAATTCTTATGTACATATAAATAAATACCTGATATCATGGAAAGTATGTAATATTTGTTTCTCTGAGCCTGACTTATTTTGTTAAAGCATATGGACTTGAATTATACACAGATTTTTTTTATCAACTTATACCAAAACATCTAATGATTCCTTATAAAATCAATGTTTCCAAAATCATGTCTGTTTACAAGTCATCCTATTGCTACTTTTTTATATTCCAGTATAGATCTTAGTATGGAACCTTTCTTCAAAATGCCATCTACTACTTTCCAGAGATGAGATATACATAGATTACTAGATATATCATTAAAATTCATTTGCTTTTATTATAATTGCATAGCATGTATACAATATGAAGAGTTCCATTTTAATATTGATACATTGAGCAATAGTGGTGTGGGAGATCCTTCTGTATATGTATTGTTTTTATTGGTTAATGAATGAAGAAACTGCATTGGCCTGTGATAGGGCAGAGTAAAGTTAGGCAGGGAGAACTAAACTGAATGCTGGAGAAAGAAAGCCGAGTTGCAGAGAAGCCATGAAGCCACCAGAGGAGAAGTCATGAGGTGCACATTGGAACCTTGATGATAGGCCACAAGCCTCATGGTAAAATATAAATTAATGGAAATTGGTTAATTTGAGATGTAAGAGCTAGCTTGCAATATACTTAGGTAGTTGGCCAAACAATGCTGTAACGTTGTCCAGGCTTGTTGAAGTTTCTGTCCTGCCCAGTTCCCACAGCCAGCAATTCCCAAAGAAAATCACACAAAGGTCTCCATAAGTTATAACTGAATTGCCCATTAGCTCAGGCTTCATATTAGCTCTTATAACATATATTAACCCATTATTCTTATCTATGATAGCCACATGCTCGGTACATTTTTCAGCAGGACAGGTCACATCCTGCTTCTTCCGTGATCTGGGCAGGACTGGGGAAGAATGGGCTTCTTCCTTCCCAGCATTCTCCTGTTCTCATTGCCCCACCTTTACTTCCTGTATGGTATCCCCAGCTGTACTTCCTGCCTGGCCAATCAGCATTTATTTAAAACATGATTGACAGAATACAGACAATTCTCTCACACCACTTCCCCCTCTTTTTTTTTTAATAAAGGAAAATATCTATAGTCCATTTATTTTTGGTAATGTGGGTGTAGTATTCCAAGCTACTTCCACCTGTTTGGGGGCACTGATAATCTTATGGGGACCTAAAGAAAATTTAGAATTATGATCAAGTCCTGACTGGAATATCCTGTGAGGCTTGATCACCTCAGGCATCATCATGAATCTGTTCTGGTCCAACTGTTCCTATTGGAGATTTTTCAGGTGGGCTTTATTGATCGAATCTGATATTTTTAAGGCAGAATGAATCCACAGCTCCTCATTTCCTGTTTAAACAAAAGAAAAAATTCTTCTCCAAAGTAACATACCTTTTGACTTCAATTTGGAAGTCAAGGTATTTTCAAAATACTTATCTTGGATTAATTCAGCAGCATTTATAAGCAAATATCTTTTAGCAACTGTTGCTCCTTCCTCAGCATTCAAACAATTCAAAGAGAGCATAATAACATACAGTATCAAGATTCTCTGTGTGTTTTCCATCTTTATATGGCTTTATTTTAAACTATATTTCTTTTATTTTTACTTTTACTTTTTGAGACAGCTTCTCTGTTTATCTTTGACTCTCTTGGAACTCACTCTGTACACCACGCTGTCTTTGAACTCATAGAGATCTGCCTGCCTCTGCCTCCCAAATGCTGGGATTAAAGTTGTCCACCACCACACCTTGAATTCACAGAGGTCTGTCTGCCTCTGTCTCCCAAGCTTTGGGATCAAAGGCCTGTGCTACCACACCTTAAACTCACAGAGATCTATCTGCCTCTGCCTCCCAATCTTTGAGATTAAAGGTGCGTAGCAACATACCTTGAATTCACAGATGTCTGTTTGCCTCTGTTTCCCAAGCTTTAGGATTAAAGGTATGTACCACCATACCCAAAAACTTCTTTTTTATTTTAAGGACTTTAACCTTTTTTTTTTACTCTCCCAAGCTTGCAAATATTTTTAACACACAGTAAATCACTTAGAGTTTTTTTGAATCTCTCTTTACTGTATATCTCTCTTTTTCTGACAACACAATACTATAATTTACCAAGCAATATGGGTAGGATTAAAGCCATGGCTTTGATGGCTGGATCCAGCCCATTGCTTAGCTTTCTGTTATTCCAGCCTCATGGTGGAGGTCCCGGCTGTAGCCATGCTTATTGCCACATCTGTATGGCATTTCAAGGTTCCTGCCAGCAAACAAGCTGCAGCAGTCTGTTCACAAACCACACTCAAATGCTCCCTAGTAAGACCACCTGCCTGAAAGAGTCAGAGTTTGCCCTGGGTGGACGATCCAGGAAGCTGACATTTTAAAACAGCATGGCTATTTTCCTGCTATGGCTGAAAACAAAAAAGAATGTGGTCAGCTTTTTGTCAATACTATGTAAGTGTTTCGTGACAGGACCTCTTAAAAAAAGCTTCAAGGTTTTGGAGCTAAAGGTAAGTGAGGAAGCCTCTCTTAAATGAGAGTGCTTGCTTGCCTCTAGCAATCAGAGCAGACCCAAGAAATTGCTACTACCTAGAAACCATGTGAATGCTGTTATTTTCTTCTAGAATTACTTTGCAAGCTGTCTCAGACTTTATGTGGATGCAGTTGTTTTCTTTTGTTTAAAAAAAATAGAGGGGGAAGTGGTGTGGGACAATTCTGTATTCTGTCAGTTTATGTTTTAAATAAACGCTAATCGGTCAGCAGCCAGGCAGGAAGTATAGACAGGACAATCAGACAGGAAGTAGAGGCGAGGCAAGGAGAGCAGCAGTATTCTGGGAAGGAAGCTTTCTCCTCAGTCCTGTCCAGATCACGGAAGAAGGAAGATGTGACCTGCCCTGCTGAAAAAGGTACCAAGCCATGTGACTATTTCTGTGTGGTTATTTTGGAGCTGAGCAGCCACGAACAAGCAAGCAGCCTCCAACAACAGATTGGCAGGCAAATGTGGGCAACTACATCTACATAAAAACCTGAAAGAACTTGCAAAGGAATTGAAGACACACACACACACACACACACACACAGAGAGAGAGAGAGAGTTTAATGCAGTTTCTTGCTCTGTTTGCTAGAAGCAGAATATCTGAATCAGGACCTTTCTTAAAGGAGCCATGCCTCTGCTTCCTTCTAGCAAACAGAAACCACCAAAGAAAATGCTACTATTAACCGTACTTAACTCTGTGCTTTTGTGTCTAGGATACATTTTTTTAATGCTTTCTCAGGTTTTACATGGATTTAGTTCATCATGTTGGCATCACAGTTTGTAGTAGGAGGCTGCTTGTTTGTCCTGGACACCCAGAACTGAAATAATCACACAGAAACTATAGTAATTAAATTACTTCTTGGCCCATTAGCTCTAGCTTCTTTTGGCTACCTCTTACATCTTAATTTAACTCAACTCCATTAATTTGTGTATTGCCATAAGGCTGTAGTTTACTGGAGAAAGTTCTGCTTGGCTCTGGTGGAGCTATATGACTTCTCCCTGACTCTGCCTACTTTCTCTCAGTATTCAGTTTAGTTTTCCCCACGTAGCTCTGTTCCCTTGTAGTTCTGCTATATGCTCAAAGCAGTTCTTTTATTAACCAATGATATTCACAGCAAACACAGGGAAATTCCATATCACTAGTGCATATTCTGTATATATTAGTTGCTTTTTTCATGCTATAGAAAAATAAGAATGTTCTTTTTTTGTATATTACTTCACACACTGTGCTATCTTTAGTTTTCAACTAAATTAAGTGTCATATGTTTATATTAAGAGGTGTTATAAGTCAAATATCACATTTCAAACATGAAAAAAACAAAAAAATACTAAATAATATTACTTAGTATGGTGTCATTTTCCAAATTGGCATGAAATGAGGACGTGGATGCCTTCAGAAAATGTGGAACACTTTGAACTTTTAGATTGATCATTGTTTTGAAAAAGCATAATGGAAGTGGAAGTAAAATCAACAATTTTTTAGTTACTATTGCAAGAGGCAGAATTTGCTGTGAGATGTCAACAGCTATGCAAGAAAGGCACAGCACAGGGCAATATGATGATATTATGCAAACGTCATCAAGTGGAAAACATTATTCTCAGGAACTTCATTTCATACCAGAAACTATAAGTGTCTATACAAAAGGCAGAGGTCTCCATTGTGACTAAATCCTATCCCAGGTTCCTCTAACGCTATACTGAGAAGTTTCTTTTGCAAAGGTCCTAGATAGAGTATACTCAAATCATACCAATCCAGAAAAGTCAATTTGAGCTGATATGAGTGACAGGAAAATGAAGGACACATGGAATTTTCTGGAGGAATCCAAAGAAAGATTTATATCAAAGCAGGACAGTATTTACCCTATATATTTTAGCCTATATTTTAACCCTAATATACCCTTGACTAAAATACTGAATTGAAAACAAAGGACATATAATTTCATCTGTGGCGAGAGAGGTGATGACGATGGAATTGTTTAAGTCCTGGACATAGGGTGAAAATAAACCATCATAAGGTTAAAAGTGACACAACTCTAAGTCTATGCTTACTTTGCCACAAAAAAAAAAAAGAAAATTTCATGGGATTTTGCAGACAAGACTGGTATATATATATTTTGTTTTCAAAATTTGTTTTACTTCAAGAAAGATTTTAAACTAGAGCTTAGCATGAAAATTTATTGCGTTCTGTATCAGTGAACAAGAGACTTTCATAAATGTTCTTTCAGCATTTTTTTTTGCAGTACTTAAGGTGATTTGCTCTAAACAGCAGAGTAAATATCTGAAACCTGCTTCTTAACATTAGATTATATTTCAGTAGGTCTGAGAAAAGAACACATTTGTACTTGAATAGATTCCAAGCAATCTGTTTAGTTCTTCTCTGTTTCAATTCCAGTTCATAAACAAGCTGTATTTTAATCCACTCTGCTGTTAAACTAAGGCTAACCTTGTCTTTTAGTTATATAACATGAGTTTCTAACACAAATTGAAATAATAGGGCGTTTTGAAGCAATTTATGCTTTGAATAGTTTTTCAATCATTCTCCAATTTTATCATTCTGTTCATATAATGATTTGAGGTTGCTAAATTTACTGAGAAGTCATCTGTTCTTTCACACTTTGAATAATTTCATTTACCCTAAGTGCATCTCTTAGCTGAGTTACTGTTAGAAGTGATAGTACTTACTTGACTATAAATTCTAGAGCTTAGTAATTACATGTTATTATTTAATGACACATGGTATTAGAAAACAGAAGGTTGGAGATTCTTATTGAATTTACATCTATCTGTGCTGGGAAGATAACTCACAAGACAAAGAGTTTGCCGTGCAAGTGTAAGGGCTGAAGTTCAGAACCACTTCATAGCTAGTGGAAGAAGCAGCCTCACTGAAATTTCAGCACTTACAAGAAGGAATCGAGGGAATCCTGGATGATGCTGGCTCAACGGAATAATCATATTCGTAAATTCTGGGCTTAGCTGACAAACACTATCATGTCACAATGAATAAATGGGATAGTTCTTTGGGAAAATTTAGCATTACACCTATGCCTACATACAAACATATCTCTGGACACACAAGTGTGTTCACACATTGGTTCATGCCTGTGAGCAAACATATACATCATATACATCCACACATGAAAAATGTGTATTATTTCATTTTATTTCTACTCAGTTCTAATGTAAAATAATAAAGTTAATCTAGTTTTTAATATTTGAATTCACTATAATAAATAGATATCTCCCTTTATCCTGTTTGTTTGCTGTGAACATAACACAATAAAAGGTTATTTGTAGACATCAATTGTAAAAAAAAAAAAAAATTTAAAAAGGCTCCATCAGATTGTCCCTTAGGCAACTTTTGACAGTACCACTCCTGGGAAGTCAGTTTTGGGTTATATGGGAAAACATGCTGAGCAAGCTATACAGGAGCAAGTCAGTAAGCAATGCAAAGTCTGTGTTTCAGTTCTTACTTCTTGCTCTGCTTGAGTTCCTACTTTGGCTTCCCACAGTGGACTGTGATCTGAGAAAAATAAGCCAAATTAACCTTTTCCTCCCGAAGTTGATGTTGGTCAGTTCTTTCTCTTAGTAACATAAAGCAGAATAAGACAGCATATTAGGTTTAATTAATCACACAAAAGGAATTTAACGTATTATCACACAATACACTGTTGAGCTATATATAATTTATCATGAAAATTTGCACAAGAAATCTGACCAAAATTTGGTCAAAATCTATTTGTTTTACTAAAAATACTTTTCTATGTGTTCAATGTTCCTATATGATAATGTTCAATGATTTAGGTAAGTTTATTTTAGAATATCTGAAAAAATAGGTATTTCCTTATCAATATCATTTACATAGTAAAAGTAATGATTCTAAACTTGTTAGCATTGACTAACATGAGAACTTTTTATAGCCATGCAGTGGTGGCACACTTTAATCCCAGCACTCAGAAGGCAGGGACAGGGGGATCTCTCTGAGTTCGAGGCCAACCTGGTCTATAAGAGTTAATTCCAGGACACCTGAGGCTGTTAAACAGAGAAACTCTATCTCAAAAAGAAAATCTTTTTTTTTTATTTCTCTCAAGAAAGAAAGATGGTGAGTAGCTTTTAGGATTCTGCATTAGCAAAACATAATGTTTTCTCAATTTGTCTTTTCTTCAGTTAAAAACCTATTTCTCTCAAGAAGGAAAAATGGCGATTAAGTTTTAGGTATCTGTATCAGCAAAACTTAAGATTTTTAATCAATTCTTCATTTCTTCAGTTAAAAAAATAATTTAGAAAGGCTAATTTGCATAAACCAGTATTGAAAGTAGGATTAAATATTATAATTGGTATGAAGTCACTCTAACAAATGTTAATCTTTAGAACAAACTTGATTATGGTTTATAGAGTACCTCCATTATGTCTTATTTTATTTTTGGTTAGCTTTCTTTTTCTATCTTTCAAGCAGTCTGCCATTGTGAGGTCACGATAATCTGTATGTATTTTACAATATAACTTAAGTCTGTTGGTTTTTTATTCATGTGCTTATTTTAGAAAATATGTCTATAATCTATTATTACTGTGCATTATATTTAATGTATTAACCTATTCTCAATTTAGAAAGAGAAAAATGTTTATTATGGCCATAGTTTTCAAGTTTAGATTTTTAAGGAATAACCAAACAAACAAATCACAACTTGCAATGAGATGTGTCATTCTGAATATTCAGTGTAAATCTTATAATGTTAAAATATGTAAATCCCATAGTGATAAAATAAGATTTTCAGAGAAACCCTGTCTCAACACCCCCAATAATTATATATATATATATATATAATACCGTAATATAGTGTTAGTACAATCCCTGGGATACAGAATTTAAATGTCCATATTGAACACAATACTCAATGTTTTTTTTTTTTTCTGTCTTGAGAGACTTTATTTTTTAATCATTTTACATAGTAGCCACAGTTTCCCCGCCCTTCCCTCTTCACACTTCTCTCCAACCTCGCTTAACCTCATTCTCATTTACTCCATAAGCATACGACCGCCCGTGGGGTTCAACAAAGGCTGCCACATGAAGTTGAGGCAGGACCAACCACTACTCCCTGCATCAAGGCTAAGCAAGTCATCCTGCCATATGGAAAGGGCTCCAAAAATCCAACTCCTATGCCAGGGATAGACCTTGGTCCTACAACCACGGGCCCCACAAACAGACCAAGCCGCTCGACTGTCACCCACAGGCAGAGGGTATAGTTTGGTCACATGAAGGATCCCCAGTTGTCAATCTAGAGTCTGTGAGCACTCACAAGCTCAGGTCAGCTGTCTCTGTGGGTTTCCCCATCATGATCTTGATCCCTCCCTACCCCACTTCCTCGTATAATCCTTTCTCTTCCACTGGACTCCTGGTGCTTGGTCTGATGTTTGACTGTGGATCTCTGCATCTGCTGCCATCAGTTACTAGATGAAGGTTCTATAAGGACAGTTAAGGTAGTAACCAATCTAATTATAGGAGAAGCTTAGATCAGGCATCCTCTCCACCATTTCCAGAAGTCTTAGAAAGCACCAGGTTTCTCCCTAATCCTATAATGGCTCCTTCTATCATGATATCTCTTTCATTGCTCTCTCACTCTATCCCTTTTCCAGATTGACTATCCCATCTCATGTTCTCATCCCCCATCACCTCCCATCTCCTGCAACCTACACCCCCAGTTTACCCAGGAGGTCCGTTCTACACTTTCCATGGCAAACCTTTTATCCCTCTTATGGTCCTCCTTATTATATAGCTTCTCTCAGAATAAAACCTGATTTCTCAATGGATACTCAGAAACCAGAAGGTTCTGGAAAGACATTATACATACTCTCAATGACCAAAAATGCCAGCCTAGACGACATTACTCAAGACAACTTTCATTGACCAAGACAGAAAAACCAAGATATTCCATGAAAAACAAAACGAATTTAAACAATACCAATGGACAAATCCAGCCCTCCTGAAAATACTAGAACGAAAACTCCAACCCAAGGAAATTAGCTGCACCCACAAAAATGCAAGCAATAGTTTACCCCACACCAGCAAATGCAAAAAAAAAAAAGGTAGACACACAGACTTCTACCAGCACCAACAAGACCAAAAAATAACAGATATTAACAATCACTGGTCATTAATATACTTTACTATCAATTAATTTAATTTTATTGCTTTTTAAATGCTTTATTTTGTTAATCTGTTAAAAATCTACAATATTTCTTTAGACTATTTGAGTAATTCCTTACATTTCCTTCTCAGATTTCTCACAGGTTATTGTTACTAATTTACTTAGCTCTTCATTCTTGACCGTAAAATGGTCAGTATACTAATTTATTCATATTTGAGTTATGATTCCTTTAACATTGTATTTGTTCTTGAAAGTTAGAGGAATTATTAAACTATATTTTCCTTCACTCCCTGATCTAATTTTAGAGCATACTTGGGGTTTCAATATGAAGCATAAACTGTATGCACCTGTGCCCGAACATTAGCTACCCAGCTAGTCTTGTTGTTGAGGAGAGGTGTGAAATCACTCATGTGACTCACTTCCTATTTACCCTTTTCCTCTTGTGCTGACATAATTTTCCAACCATGAATGACTTTTCCCTTGAATTGCAAGAAATAAAAAAGAAAGCTTCTGCTTTCCCTAAATTTCTTTTTCCATGAATTTTGTCACAGCCATGAACATAGGAACAAATAAATTTGATTTATGTCCTAGACAATGGTATAACTGTTATATATCTCATGTCTCTTAGATAGAGGACCTAAGCAATTTCTCCATATATGTATCATAGATTATATCTTCACTATATTTAAATTTGATTTCTGTCTCTAGATGAAATCCCTGACCAAAAAATGTAACAATGAAAGAGAACAAAACTACCCTCCATACACATACGAAAATAAATAATGAGGGTCTCCTTATTTACCAGTAAACCAAGAAAGAGACTTTCAATTATTTCATATTAATAAGTCACTAATTGTTCTTTAATTTATTCTTCTTAAGTTCATCCTGTTGTTTGATATTTTTTTTTTGTACACTGTGAAGATATGTCTGTGTTTTACACACTCATCCAGGGCACCTGGTTTGTTTAATAAAGAGCTCAATGGCCAAAAGCTGGCAGAGCGTATAGACAGGAATTCCGGGAAAAGAAATGATATCTTGGAATAAGAGAGGCAGAATTTGCCAGCGAGACACAGAGTGAGTCAGACTTATAGTATGGAGAAGTAAAAAGCGACATGTAAGAAAGTAGATTAATATAAATGGATTAATTTAAGTTTTAAGAGCTATCTGAGAACAAGCCGGAGCTAAGGCCAAGCTTTCATAATTAATAATAAATATCCATGTCATTATTTGGGAACTCGGAGTCCAAAGAATGTCTTACTATATTTGTCATGCCACATGGTTAACAAATTATGTTTTTCTTTTGGCTTAGTGGCTGCAAATGAATCTACTGATATTTAATCGGCTTATGTTGCCCCATGGCTCCACAGTCAATGCCCTGCCAGCATCTCACCTACAGTTTAGAGATACTTCCTTTCCTATGGCCCCAGCTCTGTAATGGCTGAGATATGTAGATTTAAACTAAGTCTCTATCACTTTCTTTACTAACAAATACTCAGAATTCAGATGTGGCAATAAGATCCTGATAGATCAGAGAGGCTGAGAAGTAACCAGATGACCTTCCTTTTTGGCTGGAGACTCAGTAAAAGAGGCATCTCTCCACTGCTCCAAACCCAAAATAAGTGCCAAGCACTAAGTCCTGCCCTCTCCTTCTTGTGTGTCTCTCTTAATGAATTCCTGGCTCCTCTGCACCCAGACTCTCTATGGTTAATGCCAGTCAACTAGATGTAGGCTCCAACACCTGAACCAAGGTTGCTTTTATTCAATGAACATAAATGCAAACAGGTGGTTTACAGAGTGATCAAGGATCAACAACACTGTCATTTGCCACTGTAAGAACTACAGGAGTTCAAAGTTGTCATCATACAATCAAAATATTTTAAATCAATTATAGTTATATATAAACAAAAACATAGATGTTCGGTATCACCTTATATTTTGCTAAATAACACAATGTGTGGCAATACCTATTCAAATTAATTTAGAACTTCTATTTATGGTGACAGTACTACATACTCATGTATTTTATAACACTGGAATTTTTAAACTTCATATCTCAACCATAAATCTTATTTTATAAAACTGTATAGGATTGGTATCTCAATACAAAGCTTAACTCAACACTCACTGCCTTGCTGTGCTCTTTCCTTCATAAAACTATTCTGCATGTTCATTTATATAAGCATAATTGCAAACATTTCCATATATATGCATGTTTACATATGTATACATACATAGGTAAATCTTATATTTGCTGCTTTTGTCGTTGTTAATGGCATACAATATATCTTGACATATGAATAAATCCCTTAAACAATGCTGTGTGGCTAGTTGAAAAATTCATTACTTTTTCCAAAACAGCTATGTTGGAAACAGATGTTCTGAAACAGAATAAAGAATGGCAACATGTGTATTCAGGTTAAATACTAAATTGATATTTGGTAATAATATGTATATATATTATGCTAAATATTACAATTTTCATTCCTCTAATATGTTTGTGAATAAGCTCTTTGTTACTCAGGTAAGGAAACACTGAAAAATAAAGAAACATCACATACATATCTTAGAAATTCATTCTAAACAATTTTTAGTGCTGCTCACAAGGAGTCAGGAGTTCAGGACATGAAGCTCTAATAAAATGCATCCCATAGTGAGCCATTTGTAGTTGTACAGCAACATCAGTAAAGTGAATCCAGATATCCTATACATTATGGTGAATGGCTTCAAATCTCATCTTCCTTGAAGCAACTCACAGTGAAATGAGCTGAATAAAACAAATCCTGATTTTTCACATTTACTGTTATTAAAGAAAGAAACAAAGTAGTGCCAAGGGGAATAAAGGGATAAAGTTATGGCTATTCAGTTGTGAAGAAAGTAAATTAATAAAACTAACCTCATTTCTTTTGTACATGCTTTCAGTAGATGCCCCTGGAGAACAATTCCCTTTATGGAATTGAGTAAGTTTGAGGGTGAGCTATGAAGATTTCTAACTGGGTCTTACCTTAGTCATATTTGTGCTTGGTGTATCATGAAGAACTAATGCCTTAGCTTCCTTACCATTCTTACTTGACTTTTCTCCCCATGGGTAATTTACTTTCAAACTGTTTACAAGAACTGTTGGTAAAGATTATAGTCTCATCAAATATACTCTACAAAATATTATGAGGGAAAGGGAAAAATAATCATGTGAATATATTGAAGAGAATTCTCTAAATCTTTAAAACATGTGTGATGCTCTGGGCTTGTGTAAAATATTAAATCTTTCCTTTGCCCATTGCTGTGCAAAACTTATTAGAGTATGCTAGAAAAGACCTTCACCCACCATGACAAACACAACAGCCTCCAGGCTGTTCGTCTGCCAAGGGGAGTATTTTTCATTTCAATGCCAACTGAGTTATGTATGTGCAGATCCTTTCCAACCTGTCTGCCTGCCTGTCACTTTTCTTTAGTGGATTCCATTTAAGAATTTGTCCAACTTCATTTAATACGGTGCTGTACCCTATGTAGAAAAGCAGACTGGCATGCATATATACATTTTTTTCATTAAAGAAATCAGAGTTTGAAGCCAAACATCTCAACAAATAATATTTGTTCTAGAAATAACATTTTTGATAACTACTAGTATATCCCCAATAATAAGGTCTTTCAATGAACTCTTCATCTAACTAAATTTTTAGCTAATTGCTTGGAAATAGGGAAAATTAAATCTGCTTTACTACTGTAAGTTAACATTTTTCTTTTTTCATATACAGAACAATGTTTGTAAGCTTAAGTTATCTATGCAGTTCTACTATACTAACAAATGAGTCAATATAATATTTTGTCGGTACATGTTAGATGAATTTAATGAAGTATTTGCATGTTTAGTATTTCTTTTAAAGAATGCTTTGTTCAACCCTGTCTTGAACAACCAAAAAAAAAAAAAAGAAAAATCCAAAATCATTCTGTTCAAATGAAAGAAAACAACATTTTTAAAGTAAATTCAGAAATTTCACAGAAATGTTCACTCTCATGGTTCACTCTGCAGCTAATGACTTTCTACGCAGTGTGAACACTCAGGATCTGATTTTAAAACCAGATTGCAAGTTATTGAGGGCAACAATTGACAAGTGGGGCTTCATAAAATACATCTGTGCGGCTGAGGATACTGTCAAGTGAAGGGAAAGTACACAGAATGGGAAATAATCTTGGTCTACCTAAATTAAAAATTCAGCAAAAATCTCTAGCTATGATCGACGGTTCTGTTGCTAATGGAAAAATCTGATTCTTCCCTCTCATATGTATATTTAACAAACATAAATATGTGTGTGTGTGTGTGTGTGTGTGTGTACAATCTGTGTTTTCAACTCATGTATTTAAAATTATAGGCCTTTTTTTGTTTTCCGTGTTTTACTTGTACCATGAGCTCCAGAAGGACTAATAATTAGATATAATATGTGGTTTAATTCCAAAAGGTTCATCCCTTTTGAAGTATATTGACTTGGGTCACTGTCCCAATATTACTATTCTTTACTATGGAATGAAATAGCAAAGCTTTCATTTGAGGGTTGTCATGAGCGCAGTAAAGAAAATACAAAACGTATTTTGATTTGAATTGGCCTGTCTTACCACAGTTCTCCTCTTCTTTCCATAATTATTCTTAAATTACTCTACTGATTACTATATTCATTATTTAGTCAGCATTAAATAGTAAGATATTAAAGTTGCTTTTTTTCAAAAATATAATATTGAAATAGTTACAATATCTATATCTTTGGATTAATTTTGATATTTTTATTACATTTAGCTTGACAATTTGTTTTAAATTGTTTTCTACCCTCTTTTGAATTACTCTCTCTCTAATTCATTTTAAATGATATTTGAGCACTACATTTCAATTTTCCAAAACTGTTATTCGCAGTAGTTTCAAATGAAAGTTCTCATCCTAAAATTAATAATGATCAATGTGTTTCAACAAAACAATAAAATAAACCAGTCAAATAGCTGTATTTATCCTCTCCATTGGTCTGTTAAGCATACTTTTGGAATATTCGGTGGTCATTGTACCACTTTCAACAGGAAGTAGCATTTCAGTAGTTATGATACATTTCAATTTGCTTTGTGTCTTCACAAAAAGATAATATTAAACTTGGGAGAAAGGAATAAGCAGACAGAAATTGAGAAATTAGGTGGATAATTAATTTCAAATTAATAAAAGAAGTAAAATTATAACATGATTTGCTTAGTGAAATTAATTGAATAAAAATCATACATATAGTAATATCCTATTTTAAAGTCTCAAATATGTTTATATTGAAAATTATAACATAAAATATAGCATGCAAATAAATGTAAGGTTTGGTGTTGTCTATATAAAATAACAGACGAATGATCATGGTTTAAGTTTATAAATTAAAATAATTTCAAGTCATGTATTACTGTTTCATGAGTAAAAATGTGTTACGATAGAGAGCTTAATTATAATACATTCATGATAAATGGGTTAATGTTTTTAACCTTCACAGTGTGTTTTTTATTCCTCTACTCATGAAGGCCAATAATAATAAAGTGATATTAATTTTCCACTGAGGTGGAAAGGTAGAATTAGCAGCTAATTAAGTTTTAACAATTACATATATTTGTAAAGGTTTCTGTCTCTATTGATGCAGTTGAAATTGATTCAAAATTTATGGAATGAAAATTGTCAAAGTGCATTGTAGCCTTTGGATATTTGTTTATTAATTATCT
Organism: Microtus oregoni; assembly: GCF_018167655.1. Classification (NCBI taxonomy): domain Eukaryota; kingdom Metazoa; phylum Chordata; class Mammalia; order Rodentia; family Cricetidae; genus Microtus; species Microtus oregoni. Next base: position 26,820,911 of record NW_024543060.1, read on the forward strand.
CATCTAGTTAAATATTAATTTTGAATAATATAATAGATAATTGATTATCACAAATATATGTTATGTACATACAATTATATATATATTATATACACATATATTTATGTATATATAAAATATATCTTCATCATATGACCAACAGTCTTCCTCAGATCCACATGGATACATATTCCTCCCAATTCTAACACTTCTTTTTTCTCAGTAATTCTCTGTGTCCAAAGTTCACTGCTATTGTGTGAAATGATGTGGGGTTATCTACTGGGGAAAATCAATTAGTTGCCATTATCACTCCCACCAATGTAAATCTGAATATTTAGTTCCCATCAACTGCCAATATCTCCTCAGGAAAACATTGGTCCCCTAGTGCTCCTATGTCCAGTTTGCTGGAATTTTTATTTGGCCTAATATTGTGTACATCTTAGTACAGTAACCAAATCTGTTATGAATGTAAGAAACAGCCTTGTTATATTCAGAGGATGGCATGGAAAGAACTCTGCAAATTATCCAGCCTTTATATTCTTTGTGCCCGAATCCCACAATGTGCTTTGACCCCTTTGGGAAAGAAGGAGATATCCCATCAGTAGCTCGGCATTCACAGTAACTTCTTTCCACAACTCTTCTTTTGAATATGGGTCTCTTCATTCACTAACTATTGCAAAAAGATAGTTCTTTGTGGTTGAGAGAAGTACAAAACGATGGGCTTATGACTTACTTAGATGTAAATTTTTAATATATTTAAAAGACCAATCATGAATACCCTATGCTTAATAGACCTTAAATCCAATTAAGAGAGTTGTGGGTGAACCCCATAAACAATGTTTGTATTACTGAAAACATATTGACCCTTTTTTCTGGAATGTAAATATTATATCATGGAGAGCATAGTGCTAGGAATGACAGTTTTGTCCTTTCTTCTCCAAAAGCATTCATAGCAGCTACCGAGACAAAAAAAAAAAAAAAAAAAAAAAAAAAAAAAAAAAAAAAAAAAAAAAAAAAAACTAACAATGTTAGAGCTGTGTGATTATTTTGTTTTATCTTTTTTTTATTTTTTATTTTTCCACAAATGAAATACACAGTGTCTTCAGCAATAATGTCTTAACATCTATTACTGTGCTACCAAATCAGTGGCAGTAGATCATATTGCATCTGTCATTTCCTTGTCAAGTAATTTAAAGGGAATTTTTAAAAACGTCATTATGCAAAAGAAATGATTACTGTTTAAAATACAATGATATCAAAAACATATGATAAGTCATTTAATACCACCTACACTATCCAATATTAAGGTAGTCAATAATGGGTCGTCAGATAAGAAAGAGATTTTTACATTATAATATATATTTATAAGATATTTCAAAATTTTAAGAAAGTCAAAATGTCAAAGACAAAGTATGTAGAAAAGTATTAATACAATATTTTGGTTATTTAATTTTAAAATACACAGACCAAAATTATTATAAACTTAAATTTCTGACTAAATTTCCAGCTGCTGAAAATGGAAGCAGTTTTAAAAATATTTGATCAATGTACATTACTTTTGTAGTGAGAAGACAGTGATAAATGTCAATGGAAAATTGAAGTAGATCAGTTGAAGTATCGCTAGGTAAACACACCACTGGCGGTAGGAGCCATTTCCTTCTCCAGCTGCTCTTCTGGGCTGTCAACCCATTCAGAGCAGTGAGAAGCCATGAGAGCAGGTGGTTGCTCATTTTATTTTGATATGGAAGATTAACCTCAGAGCTATTTCTGCATTTACTAGAAAACACTGAGTCATGACAATTGTAAAAACGATGGCCAATGATATGCAATCAGAGGCTTTTATACTAGGGCTTACTCTCACTTGGACTGCATGATACTGAGGATACAAATTGCTTAGAATGTCTAAATTGCTTGCTTTTTCTTTCCTGATTCACAGGCATCAGCACTTGTGTACGAAAGTTTAATGAAAGGGTTATCATTAACTATACCATATAGACATTTGGTTTACTTCCTAAACTGTGAAGGTAGCAATGTAACTAGTGAAACAGGGGTGAAGTAAAAGAAGAATTTAACTATTATCATACAGCATGAGCATTTATCATTTGTTTTATGAAATGCGCTGTAAAATAGATGCATGCTGTTTTCTCTTTTTAATATTAAATCTGACTGAATTGTTAATTATAGATCACAACATTTTAAATGAATATTAGAACTGGAGCTTTGCTGACCTTGCATTTGAAATAGTCTTATATTCCAAGGGTAACTTTAGAAATAAAAAACAAAAATTATTAATATTGTTGGTAGATCCAACAAATTAGTTATTGTCATCAACTGGTAGGTTTTATTAATAATATTATCAGCTGCTATGGACTATGATATGTGTGATTTTACATGATATAATAAAAATATGTGATAATTGTGAAATTAAAATTATAAAAAATAAAAGAAAACAAACTGTTGACTACATAGGAAAAGACAAACAGCATACATTTAACAAAAGACAAGATGAATGTTTGTAAAAGTGCTTTAAAACAAACCTTCCATAAGCCTAAAAAAGCTTTCATGCTGAAAAATACATTGTCTCTTCATCTTTTTTAAAAAATCTTAATATAATTACAATATTTCTTCTTTTTCATTTCTCTAAACTCTCTCATGTAACCCTCCTCACTCTCCTACTTCCTGGCTTTTACCCCTATTTATTGAATACATGTATTTGTATATACATATATTCTTTAAAATATCCTTTCAGTGTACATAATGTTACTTGTATGCACATTTTTAAGACTGGCCATTTAGACTAAAGAATAGATTTGTTTGCTCTTCCCTGGAGATGACTATGTGCCTCGCTCCTTTTTTTTTTTTTTCTCAGTTAGAGCAGAGTAGAGACCTAGTGGGATTTTCATCATTCACTTTTTTATGTCCTTTAGTGTCTTCTCTGTAAACATTTATACTTATACTCATAGATTCAGTACATGGTAAGTGTATTCTCCATTTTCTATCAATAAAAATATCTTTTCAAGAGACAGAGATATCTCCACAGAAGTACCACCAATCAAAATACAGAGTTGTGGAGGGTAGTCCCAATGGATACATCCAAAAAACAACTCCATCACCTAATGTTCAGATTATTTCATGGAAAAACAGGCAGAAAGAGTGGAAGAGCCAAAGGATCAGAGAGTTTTCTTTGAGATCATGTCTCATAGTAATATCAGAATTTACACCCATAAAGTCTCTTTTCAATCTTTAAAACTATGCATAATATTCATCATAAATATGATAGCAAATTTACTTTACTATTAAAGATGTCTTGGTGAGTATTTTTTAACCAAACTATATTAGTTTCTTGTTGATTTTAAAGAAATAATTTAAAAAAAATGTAACCATGTGCAGCAAAGATGACTCAGCAGATAAAAACCTTTTTGCCGGAGAATGAGGACCAGAGTTCAGATCATTAAAACACAAATGAAAATAAGGCAGGTGTGGAGGATATCTCTGAAAAAGACCTGGAAGCAATACAGGTATTTTCCAAAAATGTTAGACTAGCTAAAATATAGAACTCTATGTCCAGAGACAGATCCTACATTAGTTAATAAGATGGAGAGAAACTGAGAAAGATATGTATTAATACAGCTGACTTCTGCAGGCATATGTGTGCACACACATAAGCTCCTACCTGTTATACTACTTACTCATCCAAGTTAACTTCTGTGGTAAGTTGTATATTACCCATTTTGTTTCCTACTTGTCAGTCAAAAACCAAAGTAGATGTTGTTGTGAAGTTATTTGCAAATGATATTAATAGCTACAGTTTACTTTAGTAAGAAAAATTGGTCTCTATGATGCAAGTGTTCTTCATTCAATCAGTTGACAATATGAAGAACTTGAGATTTCCAACATAAAGAATTATAATCAATAGTACAAGAAACACACATATGCATACACAAAATTGCATGGGCTTTCAGCATGCTGATTTGTCTCAGCATATCATAGTGAAGAACACATGTAGAGCTATTGTCTTTTAAAATTAAAATATAATTATCACATTTGTCCCCTTTTCTCCTTCCAGCTCATTTTATGTCTTCTACCTCAAATTCTTCTCATCTCCCAACAACTTTAAAACTTGTTGTCTGTTTTATTACTACTGATAAAAAGACACATATTTTATGTGTACATAAATATATAAATTTAATCTGCTTAGTCCCTTTAGTACCTATATTTATTTGATTTGAAGGCTAAACACTTTGTATTGGATAAACAATTAAGAGCTCATTCTTTGGAAAGACTAATTCTTCCTACCAAAGTAGTCAGTTTCCTGCAGTTATTTGTTTGTGCATGGGGCCTAGTAAGATTTTCTACTTCCATATTGCCTGTCTGTTCGTTTACATAAGTAACCCCAAAATTCTACCAAGGAACTTCTACAACTCATAAATACCTTTAGTAATGTAGCAAGATAGATATAGATGATATAGATAGATTATAGATATAGATATAAATGATATAGATATAGATGATATAGATATAGATGATAGAGATAGAGATAGATATAGATGATATAGATGATATAGATCTAGATGATATAGATCTAGATCTAGATCTAGATCTAGATATAGATATAGATATTCTCCCCTTTTAAAACAAGGACCTTGATCTTAGATCACCTCTCTCTCTCTCTCTCTCTCTCTCTCTCTCTTTCTCTCTCTCTCTCTGTATGTGTTGTCTAGCCCCTCATTTTCTCAGTATCTTCTTTCCTGCATATTTTGTATTTCTTTCTGTCTCTTTCTTTCTTTCTTTCTTTCTTTCTTTCTTTCTTTCTTTCTAATTTGCAACTTATCTTAGGAGTTTTATGAAATTTGTTTCCTAAATAATAAATCTCTGTATTTCTTTTGTTTTGATTTTTTCTATAAAAATTATTAGACAGGCATCCTATCCAATATCAGTGAACAACACCTTACTGATATGATATCAATTATACTTGCTTTTCAAAATTCTAGTTTGTAGTTAATATTATTCCTTGGCAACTGAAATAATATCTTAATAAATGGTCCCAAGCATCTTTCACAGTATGCTCTAATTATATTAATAGATGTATTGTTCACATATACAATAATAAGAAAATATTTTTTGCACCTTGAAAATTGCAAACTATTTTCATCTGTTATTTGAGGTGGCTTAGCAGGTTGGTAATAGTTATAGCAGAATAAAGTGCAGAGGAAACTATTCCACTCATTACATTAGGACTTTCTTGAGAAATGACTGTTTTATTCATTATTTTTACAAATATTCTCTCTATATAAATAAATTTAGGAAGAAAACATTTGGAGATCTCAGAGAAGTGAGGCAATGGATATGGGCCATGAGCATCCCTTCCCTAAGAAAATTAACTAAAGAATTAGACATAAAAAAAAACACCCTAAAGACATAGTACTCTGTAGTTGATGGGAAATTTCTAAATACATGTCTGCATAGTTTTGCTTAGGTATTTGTTGTTTATAATGGATTTGATTGTTAAACTATTTGACCAAAAAACTAGGAAAATATTCAGATATTTTATTGAAGGTTACATATTCATTGTTCAGTATCCTGATGCCCTGGAGATTTCCTAGTTTGAATGAGTTCAGAAAGTCAACGAAAAGATGTTCTTTCCTTAGAATAATTAAACTCTGCACCTCCTAAATATATTTTTCTCTACTCTATAATTATTTATATGACAACTTTTGATGATTACCTCTGATTCAAGATCCACTTCAAAGGAAATGCCATAAAATAGTCACATTTTTTTAAATAGCTACTCAGTGAGTAATGCCCTGAAATTAGGTGAAAGAACAGATGCTTTTCACAATAATAAATTCATATTTTATGTTTTGAATCCCTGAGAAAGCAATTTTGTATTTGGAAAAAGTATAATGTCTATTCTTTGTGACTGAAAATAAAGAAAAAAAGAACTCTGATAAAAGTGGCCACTCAAAAATCCACAATTGAAAAGTAATGGAAGAAATCAATGCAATTAATACAGTGACACAGTCACAGTCTCGAAGAAAGAGTGACAAGCATGGCAAAAATGAGTCCATTGTGTTGTTGACTGGTTCTCTCTAACTGCTCTGAACGATACTAGTTTATTACTTGTGTAATAATGGTATGTGAATAATAAAGGCATGTATAGCCACTTTATCAAAATCTTTTTCCATTTATATTCGTACAAAGCTACAAAGAAGATTTCCTTTTGATACAGGAAAAAGGAAAAATAGCTTTAAACTTTTTTCCATAAGAAAAAAAAGATTGTTCTGCGATGAAAAGGGAGAGCACAGAAACAAGTGGTGGTCACTAAAGCGGTGAACTTGTCTTTTTCACACTCAGTAATTTTTATAAATCAAAGTTTTACTTTTAAAATTCTTTAATTTTCTTTAAGATGTAATAAAGTTGCTGTTGTCTGTGTCTGAGTTGTAATGCTTTGTTAAATAATACTGACTTACAGCCATTTTTTTTTTTTGGAAAAGATTCAAGTTTATTTTGTTCCTGTAATTTTGTTTATTGTAGAAACAGTATCTTTCGTGAAATTTTAGTGTAATATTTATCATTTCAATAACTTCAATAATTTTTCTAACAAGTAAATGTGTCCATTGTGGGTTGGCTTTAGAAAAATGCCAATATTTCCACTGTTTAATGTATGTCCACTGGCACTTTAATAAAGCTTGGGTGCAACAGAGACCCATTGCTTCTTTGAAGCATGGCAACAGAAATGATTAATTTCCTACTGTCAACAAAAATACTGCTGACTTAATATACATGATGGAAACTGACAAATTCTCCCATGCACATTTAAATTGCTTTATTTTTGCAAAGTATTGCAGGCATTCAGGAATAGAGTTTTTAATTGCCGAATAAATGAGTTTCCTGGAGAAATGTTTTGTGCAGTATTGATAAGCCTAATAAAGTGCATTATTTTAAACAGTACCCATTGTTTTGATATTTTGTTTTCTTCTTGTTAGGTACTTTATCATAATGTGCTATTATTATCATTTGTGCAGTAGCAGTATATGCCATATTTCAAACTCATATATGTTGTACATATTAATTCTTCCTAAAGTCAGTAATACTCACTCACATATTGCTTTATATTTTATTTTAAAGAACTTAAAAGTGACAAAAGGGGGGTGGGCGCTAGAGTGGTGGCTCAGCAGTTAAGAGAAGTTACTGTTCTTGTAAGGGACCGGAGTTCAGTTTTCAGGATTTGTGTCTTACAATGAAGAACAGCCTGAAACTACAGCTCCAAGGAATTCCATACTTAAATCCTCCATGGGCATTGGTACTCAGTTTCATATACAACCTACTACCCACCCCCACCCCATACTCACTGAAGGGTAAAAAGAGAATCTCCAGAGTAAATTGGGAACCTTGGGAAGGGGGAAAAGGGAGTAGGGAAGGAAGATGGGAAGGAGGGATGAGAACATGAGGAATCCAAAAGGTAGAGTTGGGGGGAGGATTGAGAGGGAGAGCAAGAAAAGAGATAGCATGATAGAGAGAGCCATTATGGGGTTAAAGGGAAACCTGGCACTGGGGAAATTCCTAGGAATCCACAAAGAAGAACCCAGCTAAGATTCTAAGCAATAGGGCAGAAGGTGCCTGAACTGTCCTTCCCCTGCAACTAGATTGATTACCTTAATTGTTATCACAGAACTTTCATCTAGTAACTGATGGAGGCAGATGCCGAGATCTACAACATAGCTCTGGGTTGAGCTCCTGGTGAACAGTCGAAGAGAGAAACGACTGATAGTATGAGCAAATGGGCCAAGAACAAGATGGGGAAATCCATAGAAACAGCTGACCTAAGCTAATGGGAGTTCACCAACTCCAGACTGACAGCTGGCTAACCTGCAGAAGCTTAAATTAGTCTCTCTCAATGTGAATGACAGTCGTGTAGTTTGTGCAGTTTGTAAGGCCACTATCAGTGGAACCAGTATTTATCCCTAGTCTTTGAACAGGTGTTTTGTAAACCATTCCTGATTAAGGGATACCTTGCTCAGCCTAGGTTTAGGGGAAGGCCTTGAGCTTGATTTAAGTGTCTTGGCAGACTTTGCTGACTCCCCATGGGAGGCCTCACCCTATCTGAGGAGTGGGTGGGGGCCCTGGAAGAAGGAAGGTATAGAAAGCAGGAGGAGGGGAAGGAGAGGAAACGGGGATTGGTATAAAAAATGTAAAATAAGATTGTTTTAAAAATTAAAAAAAAACAGTAGTTCTATAATTTAAAATATGTAAAGGAGGTGGGGAGCCAATTAGAAGTAATTAAGATGAGAGATTGTAAATGGATACCCTATATTACCACCCTTTAGCGAAGTGAGAAAACATTGATGGTCCTAAATCAATCTTAATGATACTAAATTCATGTCATCTTGGATCCATAAAAAGGAATATCTATAGCTGATAAACTTTTAGACATACAATACTTATTGATTTTTATCTAAAAAAGAATTCTATCTGCTGTAGAATCTACTTTGTTACTATATAATGCATGAAACATGATAATAATTGCTTTTAAGTATTTCTAATTATAGATAAGTTGTTAAATATAAAAATCAAAAGAGCTGATAGCTAAAAAGAAGTGTTTACTAGAATTCTTAGGTAAAGTTTAATACATGTATATTTAAAATGCAAATTATATGATACAATTGGCAGAAATGGAAATCAGTAAAATATATGGACATGATAGGAAAGAATACTACATTTAGATTAAGTTCTTAATTTTTATAGAATTATCTTTTGTTATGAATATGATTAATATAATGCCAAAACAGAATAACTTGCATAACCTAATATTTTTATTTTACAAGTATGATGTTTATAAATGATTATTCATCCAGATAGATCACCAATGGCGGATCAGAAAAATGACTCCACTCATGACAAATTTAATAAATCTGTAGATGTACTGGCTTTGCTTATAAGAATACTGGTGAATATTTTCTTAAAATAGCATGAATGCATTAGAACGGAAAGGAGCACAGACACAGAAGAAGAAGAGTAGACAGTAGGAATCAAGACTGAAATCAATAAAATAGAAAATGGACAACAATAAAAAGAATCAATGAAACAAACATTGGTTCGTTGAGAAAATCATAAACATAAGCAAACCCTTATTCAAACTGTCTGAAATATGAAAAGAGAACAACCAAATAAACAAACTCAGAAAAGAAAAGGAGGACAACAGACATCTAGGAAATCCACAGAATCATTAAGTCACACTTGAAAATTCTGTGTGGATCATGACACAGAGCAGTTCCCATCGACCTGAGGAACCACTGTACTGATTTCCATTGTAGCTGTTTTTAGATTATACTCCTACCAACAATGTATGAGTATTCCTCTTATGCCATACTCTTTCCAGAGAGTTGTCTCTTGATAAGTGTATCTTAACCATTTTTTTTATTTTATTGAAAAAAAGGAAAAAAAAAAAGTTTCCGCCTCCTCCCAGCCTCCCATTTCCCTCCCCCTCCTCCCAGCCTTCTTCCCCTCCCCCCACTCCTCTCCCCCTCCCTCTCCAGTCCAAAGAGCAGTCAGGATTCCCTGCCCTGTGGAAAGTCCAAGGTCCTCCGCCCTCCGTCCATATCTAGGAAAGTGAACATCCAAACTGGCTAGGCTCCCACAAAGCCAGAACCTTAAGTAGGATCAAAACCCCGTGCCATCATCCTTGGCTTCTCATCAGCCCTCATTGTTCTCCATGTTCAGAAATTCCGGTTTTATCCCATGCTTTTTCAGTCACAGACTTGAACCTAGTGTGGCTCCCAGGAGCCCAAGGCGATGTCCCCAGTTAGTTCCCTGGGCAGCTGAGGATAGGGAACCTGAAATGATCCTATCCTATAACAATTCTGACGAATATCTTGCTTATAGAACCTTCATCTGGTGATGGATGGAGATAGAGACAGAGACCCACACTGGAGCACTGGACTGAGCTCCCAAGGTCCCAATGAGGAGCAGAAGGAGGGAGAACATGAGCAAGGAAGTCAGGACCACGAGGGGTGCACCCACCCACTGAGACAGTGGAGCTGATCTATTGGGAGCTCACCAAGGCCAGCTGGACTGTGACTGAAAAAGTATCTTACCCATTTTAAAATATTTAGGATGAAATGTCATGTAGTTTTAATTTTAATCCCCTGGTGCCCAAGGATTTTAAACGTTTTTTTTTTAAATGTTTCACAGCCTCTTGGAATTCCTCTATTTAGAATTCTCTGTTTAGATCCTTACCCCCTTTTCAAGTTGGGTTACTTGTTTTCTTGCTATTTTTGAATTCTTTATATATTTGGAGATTAAGTATCTATTGTATATACAATTATTAAAAGTATTTTCCTGTTCAGAAGGCTGCCACTTCATCCAAATGATAATGTCTTTTGTACTGTAGAAACTTTTCAGTTTTAAGTGGTCCCATTTATTAATTTTTTTTATCATAATAGCTGTGCTGATAGTGTTTTGTTCAGAAAGACTTTTGTCCTTTTCACACTTTCTCTTTGATCAGATTCAGTGAATCTGGTTTTATGTTGAGATCTTTGATCCATTAAGAATTGAGTTTTGTTTAAGGTAAGACATATGGATCTGATAGGGTCTGTCTACATACATCAGCAGAGTTTGAGCACCATCATTTATTGAAGATGTTGTCTTTATTTCCAGTTTATAATTTTGGTTTCCTTACCAAAAATCAAGTGTTCATAAGTCTGTGGATTTATGTCTGGGTTTTCAATTCTATTATTTTGACTGATATCGCTTCTTTTGTGAGAAAACCACATATGTATATTTTTTGTTATTTAGCTTATAGGACAAATTAAGGTAAAAAAAAATGGTGATAAATCCAGCAGTTCTTTTATTATTTAGAATTATTTTAACTCTCCTACATATTTTATACTTCTGTTTGATGCTGGATATTTGATTTCAACATCTGTGAAGAATTCCTTTAGATTTTTGATGGTGATTGAACTAAATCTGTAGATTGTTTTTTGGTGTGGTTGCCATTTTTACTATATTAATTCTGCCGATGTGTGCATGTGGGAGATCTTTCCATCTTTTTTATATTTCATCCGTTTCTTTCTTCAGTGTATTAAGGCTTAATTCACTCAAATCTTTCGCTTATTTCACTAGATTTATACCATGATATTTTAATTTTTTTAATGTTATTGGGAAATGTTTTGTTCACCCTATTTCTTTACCAGTAATTTTGACATTTGGTTTTAGGGCTACAGATTTTTGAGATAATTTTGTATCTGACTACTTTGTTGAAAGAGTATATCACCTGTAGATGTTCCCTGGTGGAATGTTATGGACTAAAGTATGCTATCGTTTCAACTTTAATTAAGGATACTGTGATTTCTTCCTTTCCAATTTGAATGCCCCCTTTTTTTCTATTTCAGTTTATTGCTTTAGCTAAGACATCTATTACGGTATTTAATAGATATAAAGAGAGTAGACAAAATTGTATTTTTCCTTATTTTAGGGGAATTGTTTTGAGTTTCCCTCAATTTATATTGATGTTAGCTAAGGACTGCTGTAAAATGCCTTTATTATATCATTGTATGTCTCTTCTAACTCTAACCACTCCAGGACTTTTATAATGAAGGACTGTTGGAGTTTGTCAAAGACCTTTTCTTCATCTAATAACATAATCATTTGTTTTTGTTTTAGCCTTCTGTATTTCAGTTTGTTATTGTGGATTAGATTTATCAATTTAAACATGTTTTCTCATCTCTACCTTTCTGGGATGAAGCATATTTGATCACGGTGGATGACACTTTTGATATATTCTTGGAATCAGTTTGCAAATATTTTATTGGGTATTTTTTGCATATATGTTCATAAAGGATGTTGCTCTGTAGTTTTCTCTGTTGGGTACTTATGTGTTTTAAGTATCAGTGTAATTGTTGCCTTATAAAATCAATTGGACATTGTTCAATCTGTTTATATTTTTTGGTGTAATTTAGTATTATTGGTATTAACATCTATGTGAGGACAAGGATTTCCAGGTTCACAAAAGAAACACTACTAGAATTTAAATCACCTTCACACATGATAGTATAAGCCTTCAATAGCCCACTCTCACTAACTGATATGTTATCCAGAAAATAATGAATATCACATTCTAGAGTTAATCGATATTATAAAGCAAATGGACCTAACATAAATTTACAGAACATTTCAACTACACATTAAATAATATTAACTTCTACTCAATACCTCATGGAACTTTCTCCTAATTGATCACATACTAAAATACAAAGCTAGTCTCACAGACACAAGAAAATTTAAATAATGCCTTGCATCCTGTATGACCACCATGGATTACAGTTGGATATCACAACAGAAATAACAGAAGACTTACAAATTCATGGAAACTGAATAGCTCAATCTGAATAAAAAATGGGTCAAGTCGGAAATTAAGAAAGAGATTGAAGGCTTTCTATAATTGAAGGAAAATGAATACAGAGCATATCCAAATGTATATAAAAACAAGGAATGTAGTTGTAAGAGGTAAGCTCATTGTACTAATTGTCTAGATAAAAAAAAAAATATTTGGAGAGATCTTATAGCAGTAACTTGAGAGCTCACCTGTAAGCTATAGAGAAAAAGAACAAATTATACCCAAAAGGGTTATATGACAAGAAATAATCATAATCATTGTTGAAAATATAATAGTGACAACAACAATAAGAGCACAATTCAAAGAATCAGTGAAACAAAGATAGAATCTTTGACAAAAATCATTAACACATATAAATTCTTACCCAAATTTACTAAAAGACTGAGAGAGAATAACCAAACTAACAAAATTAGAAATAAAAAGTACCATAAGACACCAAGGAAATACAGAAAATCAAGAGGCCATTAAAAACCTTTACTCTATCAAATTGGAAAACATAAAATAAAAATGATTAATTTTATCAATATTTATCAGTTACCAAAGCTAAAACAAGATCAGATAAGAATCTAATTGACCTGTAACACTTAGTAAATTAGAAGCAGTAATTAAAATTTTATCAACCAAGAAAAGCCCAGTGCCAGATGATTTTATTCCAGAATTCTCCCAAAATTCCTATTTTATGCTCCAATATTCACTGGATCCTACTAGGAGACAAGGTTTCTAGGAGACAACTAAGACTAGCTGAGGTCATAAGGATGGTTTTGACTCAATATAATCAGTTGCCTTAGAAGAAGAGGAAGAAAGATATCTCTTCTGAGATATGCATCAATTAGACACTCTGTGAAGACAGATTGGGAAGTCAGATGTGTGCAAGTCAAAAAAAAAAAAATCTCATGAAAACCCAAATATACTTCTACCCCAACGATGGATTTTAGTTCCCCAAAACTATGAGTGTATGGGTTCTGTTTTTAAGTACTTCTTAAAGTGGAATTTTCACATTGCAACACAAATAGGAAAGAAACATCCTAAAAGTTCTCAGAAAAACAAAAATGAGAATTGTCGCGTTATTGAATGTATCTGCAAAATAAAGAAATAGAAGAAAGAAAAACAATTTAAATTTTACCACTGAATGCTTTCTAATATTTTAAAGAATTCAAGAATTTCTGTTTGCACCACTTTTAATATAATACTGTGACTTCCAGTTAGCACAATATGACTCAAAGTCTTATCAAAGGCAAAGATAAATTCACAAACTCATGCCACTGGCCAAATATGAGAGTGCACATAAAAAAAATCTGCAAAGATCTCCAAAGAAATCCAGAAAACTAAGCATGAGATGGAAAAAAAATAAAAATAGAGAAAACATTTCATATATTTATAAATTATTATGAATATCTGAATCCTGAGTTTTCTTAAATATATAATTCTATATCACCTGGAAATAGAAGATGCAAAACAACTTTTACATAATTTAATTGCTTAAACCTAAAACTGGTTGAAAAAAAGAGACATTTTTAAAAGAAAAAAATGAACACAAAACATGGTCATATATATCAGAAAAAGCTTGTATTTAGGACAATCATATGAAAACAAATTCAATACCAATAACCAGAAGATTTTAAAGTTAAAAATCAATTATCCATCACTGTAGGCTTGCCAAAATGATTGCATAGTCAGATAACTGATATATGATTAGACAGACATGTATATAAATTACACATGAATAGATAGTTAGATGTCTAAATATATAATACAGAGATAAAATAAAAAACAAATGATGGTGGAAATGCATAGAAATGGTGATATAATATACTTTTTAGTATTAATGGTTTGGTATATTCCAAGGAAAGTTATAATCTATTGTAGTTCATATAAAACCAAATACAGATATGTTCATTGCAGTTTTATATGTAACAGACAAAACTTTAATCCATGTAACCCATAAATTGAAATTTTTACACACTCTATGCACATGAAATTTCCTCAGCAGTGTGGTAGAATTAACTATTAACATAGGAAGTAACATGTATGAATAAAAATATTTGCGGACTCATTAAAAAAATAAAATCACCAGTAAATGTTTAGTATTCATTGCCACTGCTTTTTAAAATGACAAAACATGGAAACATTTACTAAATTATGTCTCAGATATTAAAGTTGGAAAATTTATCTTATGAACTGGTTATACTGTTGTGCCCAAGTTGAGAACCCCAGAGAGACCACCAGAATCCATTCAATTACAGAATGCAAAAGCATGTTATATATGGAAACCATGAGTCAACCATATTTATCTGGACTGATTTAATGGCCTAAATATTACACTGTAGTAATATTTTTAGAATATAACCATTAGAAACAGCAGCATAAAAGCTCCATGGGATTATGTTGCAATACTTCTTGACTATAAATTTATAACTATAAAATATTGAATGTTTAGTTAACGTTAAATGATCATATGGTTGTTTACCATACCAGTGACTATAATTTATATTATATTAAACCTTAAATTTTTTCCCTTATAAATTTTAAACATTTTGAACTTATAAGCTTTAGAACATAAATATAACTCAAAATCTAATATGTTAGTTTGCTAAACATTATATATATACATATATGCATATATACTCATAGATATTCATAGATATTATCTATGCTTTTTATTTAATTCATTTAAATTTAATTATTAAGGATCACTGGCTAAATTAGGTTTTATATACTTTCTGTTTATGGTAAAGATTTTAGTGAATTTAATTTTATAAGTCCTTAGAACATAGATAAATGCATTGACCAATGTGGCATAAAAATGCATATTTATCCTATAAAAGGACCTATTGAGACAAATCGTGAGAGATCTTACTTGAAAATATTTTAGTGCTTTAGAATGTTTAAGGGATACAAGTATGTCATTATTTACAAGGGAGAGGCTACATACTAGATTTCTGACAAAAAAGATAGCAGAAGGATGGAATAGGGAGACAGTGTTTTTATAGGATACACTTATTTGTCAGGGAACAGGTGGTAGCAGCCACTAGGTAGTTGATTTGGAATTATCTTCAGCTTCTGAATGAAAAACAGTCTATAGAAAGAGAGAACATCACACATAAGTAATTTTAGGGATACATAAAATTCCAAGTTAGAAACTCCAGAAAAGGGACAAATCTGGAAGTCAAATTTCAAAATTATAAAAAGAGTGATTTCTGATTACAGTATGGAAAATAATTATTCAGTTCTCTCCTCAGCTGCTATTCTTAATCATTCCATAAATATAAATCACACAGGCTTAAATATTTTTTTGTCTCCAGGATCTCTTAGGAGCTTTTAAAATTCTTTCATACATTCCCTAGTATGCTGATTTCAAGTGTAATCCCTGGGATAATATTAAAATAATATGAATAAGTAGGTTGTGTATCCAACACGGCAGTTGAAAAAACACATATTTTTGTTGTATATCTATGGTACAAATTAAATCCATATAATTGTGATCATTAAAGCAAACTTAGGCACACTGGGACACACCGTGGAGATGTCTAGTCCCTCAGGAGTAGCCAAGTGTCTCTACCTTGGAGAAGAGGATGAAATAGTCAGAAATCTGAAAATACTTATCAAAAAAAATTGACATCTATATAACTACTGTCAGCTGCTTCTTTAGGACAAAGTCTCATCACCTCCTGATTTACAGAACCAACAAAAACTAATAAAATCTATTGTCTCTAGGGCACACTGCAATCTACAATTATCTAGCTAGTCATTTCGTGCTTCTCAGTAAATTGGGTTGTGAAGCAAAAAGCACATGATTTTAAAAAATGATGGTGAGCCCTACTGAGAGCCATTTTTAATAATGGGTCACCTTTTCGACCTTAGAACTGGGGAAAATTAGGTTAGTTCTCCAAGGTGTACTGGTTATAACCCTTGTAGAATTAATGTCAAATAGGCTAAACGGAGGGATTAAGTAAATTACAGCAGTGGGTACCCTGTCAGTTCACTTTTCTAACCTTCACTAAAACTGAAGCCAATGTGCTCATTAATTCTTCATTTTCTAAAGTTAATTAAATGGTATATAGTTCAATGTCCTCATTTTAAAAAATGAAATGATAGTACATTATTAGTATAAGGTGTTGTGATAACTCATTTCTCTAATAAAACTGCAAACTGAACAAAGGGATAATACATAATATAAATTATGTTAATATTGTTTAAAGCCATTTAATCATGATTATAATTTATAATTAGTACTAAATCAAAGTCGAGAATAAGGTTGATATATATCTTCATGTGACAATGTTTCCAATTGTAGTCAAATTCTAATTGCTACTCAAAATGTTGTTTTAAAATTCTCCTGTCCATTATCAGAACATAGACCTCACTCTTTATGGTACCTACAAACACTTATGAGAAATAATCAGGATATATTATGAGACTGCTACTATTTCTAATAATTTATTATAAGCAAAATCTATAGGAAAATCTGTTTGAGAATGTGTTAGGTAAATTAATGAAATATCGAGTAGGTGACAGTTTTATACTGAATTGAACAATCCTTTATTTTGATTCTATAGTGTTAAAGAATGTGTTTCATAATTCTTTTGACAATAAAGATTATCAAAACATTATGTAAAGTAGTTGACTATATATTCTTTTTGTTCATTGTTCATTTAATTCCTAAAGTGTATGAAAACAGACATATGCATGGACACGTTAATATATTCCAATATTTAGGTAAAAATTTCTTAATCAAAATTACAATTATAATCTCATTCAATTAATGTTCTATGTATTGAAAGTGTGATCTAGTACATCTGATATTCACTTTGAAGGGAATACATTCATAATCTACAACAATAGCTGAATTTCTATAATCATTCTTATTCATACATAAATTCTAAAAATATATCATTTAAAACAAATAAAAATAGACATATTTTAAAACATGTTATGAACCAGACATAGTAGCCCATGCCTGAAATCTCTGAATACAGAAGTATGAAAAGGAAGAACTGCACATTCAGGTCCAGACTGTATTACAGAGTTCCTTCCAGAGTTGGCTTGGCTGCAGTTTATGCACTGCCACAAACAAGATAGAAAAAATAAATAAATAAATAAAAGGAAGAATATGATGAAGCCAATGCAGAGATCAGATTTTAATAAATAATTCCTTACAAATTTAGAAGACCTTTAAATATTCACATTAAAAAGTACACAGCCATGTCCACAAAGCTGATCTGATTAGTGACTGTGCAAATACCACACAATGTCCATTAAATGGATGAGTAGATTTTATTTTTAAGTTTAACAAGCAAAGCCATTAAAACCTCACAAGTACATGATCTTTTCTACTTACATGTGGTGAACATAAATAATATTTATAATTGACCTGCTAATTAAAATTGAGTTATCCTGTTGTTTCTATTGACTCCTTAGTACTATGATATTTTCTTCATATATTTGTAGAAAGTGTCAGTTATATTCTTGCATCTAAATTTAATATTTTCTTCTCTTTAAACATTGATTAAACATACAGGAGTTGTTGTTACATTCATTTCTAACTATATGCTCTCATCCTGGAAATAATATCCACTCCTGACCTCATGTTGTTACATTTTCGGTGTTTGATTCTGTTTCCCAGAACATGGGTGGGACCTCCAACACAGAGGTGAATTTGCCTCCTGGGAAGTAGAAATAGATATCCCGAGAAAAATAAGAAATAGAGCATTCAAAACTGAGAAGGCATTCTTGTGTTGCTATAATATTCCCTATGCAAAGCATGCTGTAACCATTAACCTATAGGACAAGACAGGAACATTGCATAATCTTACTCTTATTCCTTTACCTCTTAAAATATATCATGTCACTTTTTTCTACTTGCTAAACTTTCCCTACTTCCTTCCTTTTCAAGGGTACTCACACAACCATATATCCATTCTCTGACGTGGAATTCCCTAACAGCTTCTTAAGATGCATTTTTGCATCTTATATGGTTTATAAAATATATTTTCCAATTCCAACAGTAGTAAAATTTCCATGCCAAATTTTTATTGTAGTGATTCATGGCCTAAGGCATATAACAAAGCTTCGTTGATAAGCTCTATAATACTTATTAAGAATTAAAATCCACTTTATGAACCAGGATTCGTTCTTTAATATTAATCTCTTTCACTCTTGTTTCAATATTTAGTTGAAACAAAATGATGTTTAATTTGACGACTGTTGTAACACTTTTATCTCTCTTGATAACAACTCAGATAATGTCCACTGTGGCTTCAGTATGACTTCATACATTTTAGCAACAACGTTTCAAGTTTAATTTTATTCCTCATTATTTTCTCCCCTATCTTGTATTTCAATGAAGTCTCCTGTCCACCTCCAACTTACCTAAAAACTGCCCCATAAAGAACTTTAGTACCCCACCACCTAGTGGCACAATCCTTGAGAAGAGTACCTGACAGTGAGGCAGGAAGGTACAATCTTGGAGGCCAGCCTAAGATGCACAGATAAAACTAGATACAAACACAGACACGCAGACACACACACACACACACACACACACACACACACACACACACACACATACACACATACACACACTTTAGGTTACTTTAAAAAAAGTAAATAAAGGTAACACTTTTAATTTACTTTTCATCCTGGATTTAAAAGCATCTGCAAAAATTGTCATTGTAGCTACATTTTTGCTTTGTAAAAAATAATCTCAGTAAAATAATAGAACAACATTTTCCACTTATTATTTTATTTTCAAAGAAAGCTTTAATAAACAACCAGAAAGATAAATCTTCTGAAAATCAGTTAGCTGTTAGGGATAGAATTATTTCATGTAAAGTATGCAAAAAATACAAAGATTGCTATTTCAGAGATTTATGAAGAACTATTCACAGTAGATAAGTGTAAGTATCAACTAAATTATTAAAAAGATTTCAAATTCAATTGTATTTAAATAATCACATAGACTCATACTGTTAAGTTTAATTTATTGAGCAATTGTCATTTAAAGAAAATAATAGCATTCTTTTACTTGAATTTCCAAAGGAGAGTGAATTGCCTGTGAGGATTAGGTCAGTCCTCATTGTCTCTCATCAACCCATCACATAAACACACTTGAGAAGAATTATTTATCGAAGAGATAAAAAAGAATGAATAAATAACTTAAATAAAATATTTTCCTCTCAAAAACGACTAGTTTAATGGTGGATATAGGGAAGTTTGATAGCTATTCAGATCTATGTATGATGGAGTATACAATTTTATTAGAAGGTCAGAGTATGGAGCAAAGACAGGGTGCTTAAGGAATATAAACATGTTGAATATTATTGAGCTACAGATCATGTCCTTATTTTAAAAGCAAATGGGACATGTTTAACATGACAAACTTTAAGATTTATTAATTATGTGACACGTAGTTGGGAACACATTACAGTTATGTCTCATATCTATTACCAAATTAGCAATATATCTTAATATAATGACTGATGCTTCTTCTATCCACTCATCTGCATTCGTTGCCACAATTGGATCCATTCAGAAGTTAAAATAGGTTCTCATTCAATCCACTGATATCAGAAAGACATGAAATGTTTCACCATATAGCACCAAACACTAATTTTTAATGCCAAAAACACTTACTGCAACTTTCCCAATTATCCAACAGGATAAATTTGCCTTATGCAAGACAGTGAATAGATGTATCCTTCCCTATGTACTGTTCATCTCAAAAACAAAATGGAAATTAAATTCTAAGAATTTTTCCTATGATGAAACTAAACAGCAATAATCAACAATTAAGCATTATTTAACTCTTTTTGCCTCTTTGTTGAATATGCAGAATAAATTTAGCAGAAGTTTCAAATTTTGTATCTTTTCACTTATGCCTAACATATTTCATTGACATCCTAAAAGGATTGGTCATAATACTAGATGTATTAGAAGTTAAGAGCACTTGCTGCTCTTTCAGAACAGTCAGGTTCAATTCACAGTATCCACATGGTGGCTCACAACCCTCTGTCACTCCTTTTCCATGTTGGCATCATCTTCTGGCCTCTGTGGACACTGAATGCACTTGTATACAAGAATACAAAATATGAAGTAAAATAATAATAAAAATTAATTACAAAGAAATATTGCAAAAGGACTAATGAATTCATTTTCAGGGAATATGTTTCATGGTCAGACAAAATTCATAGTTCAAATTTGGGACTTTTGTTAACTTTCTCAGTGTATATTTGCTGAAATTATGATGAGAATAATACTAACAGTTATTCATAGTGGACTTCGGTAGTGCTGTGGAGGTAAATCTGATGAGAGCAGTGTATGAGTCTGTCTTCTTTTCAGTCCGTGGCACTCATATAAAATTACCCAACACTTTATTTCTATAATAGTTTTGCTTATTTTTATTAAGTCAGTGAGAAATTAATTTAATTTTCATACACTTTGCTAATTGTTTCAAATGTTAATAATAGGGACTACTGCTGGCTCCACTGGTAGTAAATATGAAAGCTTCTTTACTTATTTCTATTTTTCCTTTACCAGGACTGCTGTCTTTCCAGGACCTTGGGAAAATATGCAGTGCTTTGTTGTTTTCTGGAAGGTGATGAATTAATTTTATTTTGTTAAATTGAATTTAAATGATGCAATTTTTGTCATTTCTCATTTTTTTTATGTCTTGGAAAACACATTACCTCTGAACCCTGTGAGATATGCAGTTGTTCCAGTAAAAAGGCATAATTTATGTTTCTTCCCCTCATGTGGTTTACATCATTCAGAAATACATGGTGAGGTTTTCAATGAGCCAGCTACAAGATGGCTCAGTGGGATGTCTGACAGTTTACACTAAAGAAAGAGGAGGATCTAGAATTTGTAAGGTTCACCTACAAAAGACAACAAAATAAAACCATCTCTATACTTTTATGTTCTTCTTTGTCAATGAAACTGGGGCCACAGAAGTATAAGACAAACAGGTGATTTGTGTTTGGTAGCTTCTCGCACATCATTTCATTCTGTACTCTCAGATAATATTTCAACTTCATTATGGTTTGATTACATTATAGGGTACAATGACAAAAGCACAAATTTGTCTACTTACCAGGTTGAACAAATAAATTCTCTATGAAATCACATAAGGGAAAATAGGGTATACTTGTAAATGGTTCAGATATTCTATATGAAATTATTTTTTACATAAATGATAAATTATCCATTGAATATTGGATCTAATATTATTCATTATTACAGATATGTATGTTCTTATATATGAAGAACAGTAGAAAAATATATCCACAAAATGGGGAAAAAACACTGGCTTTTTATTCCAAGTATGATTGAGTAAAAACCATGTAAAATGGCTATTGTTTTATAATATTAAATTTGCTAACTACTTTTGAGAAAGTTTAAAAATTTTCAGAAACAATGTAAGACTTTCTATGAAGAGATGTAAAATTTAACAAGGATTCAAATTGGAATACAGTTTTAATATAACAAAAATAATAATCCTTCAGGTTTGATAGTGAAATAAAATTCAATGAATATTATTGACGAACTTATGTTATATCACTGAGCATTATCAACAATGGAAATGCTATCAGAAGTTATAGTATGTGAACTGAACTAGTGTTGGTCTTGTTCCTTCTGATTAAGTGTGAAAGTTTGGATGAGATGCATCTTGCTTAAGTCATAAACATTTGAATACTTGATTGCCTTTTTTGGCTATTCACAGAGGATTATGGGGTGAAGATTTATAACAATGGATGTATTTCAAGGTATTTGTTGTGCTTATTGTTTGTAGATCAGGAATCAGACTTTCAGCTCTGTCCCATTACTATATTTGCCTACTGTCATGCTCCCTATCAAAATGATTATTATGGAATCTAACCTTCTGAAAACTTAAGAACCAAATAAACTCCTTCTTCTATATGTTATTTTGCTCATGCCATTTTATCTCAGAAATAAAAAAAATAACTAATACATCTGTTGGGGACCAGCCTCAACATACAAAATACCTCTTGCCTGGGTAGAGGCATGGAAATTTAGAAAATATTATTAAAGAATATGAAGATGAGAATGAAAATAATAAAATGGATCAACTTAGGATAGTATCAGGAGGGAGTTCCAGTGAGTACTGGATTTCACTCATGTTAAATTTCTAATTGCTTAAAATATCCCTGACTACAAAGTGTCTGAATAAGAAAAAAAATGCATTAATATGATACAAGGAAATGAATATGCCAATTGAAGATCACAGGCTACATTTATAGTTAAACATTTTGTTACTAGAACAAAACAATTCACTCTGACACCCTAGAACAAAACATTCTGTAGTCAAATGACTCCCTGGGTGGAATCCAATGTTATCTCCACAAAGGAACTGTAATCTTAGTTGGATCCATAGATTTTGTTTGGGGTAGAAACATATCTACTTCTCTATTACTGAAATACAGGAAATACAAGGTCTGGCTATTAGCCACATCTTTTGACAATAACCTCTAGAGAGTAGATATCTCTGACAGCCAGTAATTTTGGCAATCATTTAATTAAAAAAGGAATACCTATTTTAATGGCTATCAACCTATTATATATCTGTCTACCTACATATATGTTAATTAACCTTAAAGTGTTCTTTCTCATTTTCTAAACATGAATGTTTGTAATTTCAAAGCAAGAATCCTATAAGTTTAGATTGTTATTATAATTGATATATGTTTGAAAAGCTACTGAGTGAAATTTCTTAAGTTGTTATATTATTCCACAATTCCATGTTGAAAAAAATATGATTTTCTTTGCACCTAGTCTCACACACACACACACACACACACACACACACACACACACACACATTTGCGTGTGTGTGTGATTTGAATGCCATAAAATAAATTAAAGTTAGAAAAATATTAACTATCATTTAATTCAATTTTTTTTTCGAGACAGGGTTTCTCTGTATCTTGGAGCCTGTCCTGGAAAACTAGCTCTTGTAGACCAGGCTGGCCTTGAACTCACAGAGATCTGCCTACCTCTGCCTCCCATGTACTGGAATTAAAGGTGTGTGCCACCACCACCTGGCTTTAATTCAAAATTTTCATACACTAGGTAATGTAAGATAATCATCGTAATATTATAGAAAGAGTCCACAATTTTATTCAGTCTACAGTTAGTTAATAGTGTAGAATTTGCAATTACTTACATTATAAATGCAGGGTATACATTACATAAATCATTTTCAAACTGAGGATAGGTCCTTATCTAGAAAATATTTTATTTATTTTCCATGAATACTTGACATTTAGAGATTATACCTGATCATGTTATTCACCCATGAGGCAGTTAAGGAAACCTTAGGGAAGCAGTTCATTGTTAATGGACAGACTCAATTTTATAGACCCGTCAATTTTACTTTATGGAATCCCAGTTCATAGAATTCTAGAGTATATAAAAAAATTTTGTTTCTAAAATAAAAAAAAACCTTTGGATAAAATAGCATCAGGTTTTTCTCCACTGCAATAATGTAATAATCAGTAAAATTCTATAATTTTGAAAATCAATGTGTATGTGATGATTTATTATTGAACATAAGACCTAGGTTGATGACTCTAGAACTATGAAACAACTCAAAAGACATGATAGACTAGTTAAGTAACTGTGATTGGTAGGGTATTGAAAAATTCAATATGTCTTTTGAAAAATAGATAAAAAGTTAAAGAATTTTCAATACTGTTTCAGGAAAGATGTGAGCAATTGTCTTCTTTACCCAAAAAGGGAATCAATAGCAGATCAAAGTAAGGATTCCCAAAAATCAATAAGAAACAATAAAATGGACAGGGGATGCTTACAGAAGTATGGGTGAGGGGCTACTTATAGGAGGAAAAGTTACTCAAAAGAAGCTACATCACCAAAAACCCACTCTAGCATGGGTGACAACTTATGAAAACTAGAAACCTACAGCACACAGGTTATAGAATGTCTGTTCTAGATGGCCCAACCATCAGAGTTTAATTTTTAATACCATTGTCATGTGATTTTACTATGCTATTATGTTGAGAAATATTCAGAGTGCAGTTTTTCAACTTTTGAAAGTGTTTACTATTGAGCAGTGTGCCCTATCACACTGGTAACAACTTCATACATTTGGTATATACAAATCTCCTCATTGTTCCATGTTCTCTTGTGATTGATTTAAATTCATGCTACCATTATTTGTATATGTAAATGTTAATAATATTGGTAATAAGATGCCACAGTAAATAATAGAATAGTGAACGTCAAGTTATCAAATACTACAATTGTATAATCATTGGTTGTTCATACTCACCAGTCAAGCATGTGTACTCCATCATATGTGTGAGGTTGGAGCATAAGCACTAAATGGTGACAGGCACTAAACAACTTGTATGTATTCATTGTATTACCATACTGGGACCTTTTATTATTTTTAAATTACTACTTGCTTTTAAAATGTAAAATTTAAAAATTCTGAAGGAAGGATATGTATTATTGGTGACAATGAGATGAATGACATTTCAAGAATGTATTAAAGATGACCATGACTCATCACGCGTCTGTCTTAACATTATGACAATCATAACCATTATAGAAAGCAAAAAAAAAATGGTTTTGCATTGCTGGTGAAAATGCTAGCTCTGAGGTATTTAAAAGGCTGAAAAATTGTTATTCATTACATGATGTGAAAAATGAGTGTACAAGAGCTTTGATATGAAGGTTGTTGAAGACTGTTGGAAACTCTAAATAAGCTGTTTGCAATGTAAAATTACTTGCCAGAACAAATCCGGCATGGGCATTATAACAGAGTAAACCAAAGCAGTCTAGTGGAATAAATCTGGCAGAGCAATAAGTTATACAGCCTAAGTTAGTGTACATACACTCTATAGTGTTCAAATGAACACATATCATGGCATGACTCATTTCTTAGAAGAGTGATGTGTGACAACATCAATTATTTAAAAAGTACTAAATTAATCACTGTGATGATAAAATATGTTAAATTATGACACATAAAAACATACATTTGAGTGTCCAACAGTTAAAAATTTCCTTCTTGGCTAGGCATGGTGGAAAATTCATTTAAGCCCAGAATTCAGAAGCCATTAATTCTGAGCTCAGGATAAAAAACTTCCAGGCCAGCAAAACTGTACAGTAATATACAGTGAGACCCTGTCTCAAAGACAAAATCATATAAGGTAACCCAAATAATCCTAAGAAACAAGCAGATTCCAAGCAAAGGAAGCACTTTTCCTCCTGAAAGTAAAATTCCAATGATCAAAAGTAATATTACATCCTACATTTAGACTGCTATTGATTTCAGATAGCATATTCAAATTCCATACTTTCTTCAGTGTCTGGTGGTGGTTCTATGTTGACAAGGGTTTCTGTCGCACCCAGTCCTGCAGCTGTTCACTCCCACAGAAACACGCAGAGGCCCTACATTAATTATAAACTGATTGGCCTATTAGTTCAGGTTTCATATTACCTCTTATAACTTATATTAGCCCATTATTTCTGTCTGTGTTTGCCCCATGGCTCTGTACAGGTACCTTATTTGGCAAGGCATTCTGGGAGAAAGGAGGCCGAGTCAGAGAGAAGCCATGGAGCCACTGCCAGAGACAAACATACTGGAACTTTGCTGGTAGGCCTCAACCTCGTTGTGATACACAGATAAATAGAGATGGGTTAAATTAAGATGTAAGAGTTAGCAAATAAGAAGCTAGAGCTAATGGGCCAAGCAGTGTTTTAAATAAAATAATATCTGTGTGTTTTATTTTTTAAGGTCTGGGCCTCCCAAAAACAGTTACACTAAAAGAATCTGAGGTGGAATCAGAAGAAAGGAATGACAGAGAACTCAAGAGGCAAAATGAAGAGAATGAAAAATAAAATACGTAGAAATCACCTGAAAGAAAATAAGTGAGCGTTGGAAATGTTCATGTAAATGAAAATAAGGTTCTTATTTTTTGGAATGGAATATGCATTTTAATTAGTGGAGGAGGTTACCTTTACATTCCTTTTGCAGGCGTATTATATCTTGTGTTTCTTAACATATCCCAACACTAAAGGAAATTTCAATACACGAATTGTCGAATAGAATAGAAGTGAAACATTTGCCTTAGGTCACATAGATGTTTAGTGCAGATCTATAATTAGAGCATATGAGTCTGGACATAACCCATTCTCTTAACTACTCATGCTGTGAAGAAATAAAATGCCATAATAATCCCATGATACAAAAGAAAATAAAAGCTAAGGGACAGATAGAAGAGAGTAGTGCCAGATAACTGATCTATAAGCAAAGATATAAGAGATAAGAAGAGCCGGGTGGTGGTGGCGCACACCTTTAACCCCAGCACTCGGGAGGCAGAGGCAGGAGAATCTCTGTGAGATCGAGGCCAGCCTGGTCTACAAGAGCTAGTTCCAGGACAAGGAACTAAAAAGCTACGAAGAAACCCTGACAAGCGTAAGATAGGTACATGTATGACCAAAAGGAAATATAAAGAATTTGTCATTCACAGAACTAGATCTAGAAAAAGAAAGAATTAAGAAAACTTGATGAGGATAATAAGCAAGCTTGACTCCTACTTATATCTACTACTATCAAACTTTTATCACGTTTATTCTTTCATTGTATTAGGATTCAGCTGGAAGAATCAGTGGTTGTGTATAGCGCCAAAGAGAAGCTGAAGACTCAGGAAGCCAGTTAAGATACTGATAAAGAAGACCTTATTCTTTGGTAGCGTAAACAAAGTGTGGTATCAAAGAAAAAGTAAAACCCCTCTAAATAATGGTATCTATTGTTCGGTCTTCCATAAGCGTTCAGTGCTGAATCTGCATGCTTCATCAGTAAAGTCAGAAATAATAAAAATAAGCATGCCAAAACTATTTGGAAAATGAACTTGGCGAAGTGTATCATACTCTGGGGTAGTCTCAAAATAAACTTGCTGAGTATAACTTATTGATGGAACTTGTTGGCCCAGGCAATATCCTGATTGAATCGGACAGTTTTGAAGAAAATCAAATAAGTTAAAATGCACTTTCTTATCCAGGTTTTGATCATGCTATGGGAGTGTACTTGATAGCTGTGATTATAGGCAAATGAGGTGGAGTATTAACCATTAAGGCTCATCCTGAGAAACAGAACATGGAGGGAGGCATTATTAAGAGACGGATAGTAAGAAATTGGCCTAAACAATCATAGGGATTGTTTAGTCTAGTCTGAAATCCATCGGGCATGGTGGAAGAAATGCATACGGAATCTATGAAGAGACTGAAGCTGCTCTCTGTAGGAGCTTCCCTCTCTCAGTTCTGCTCAAAGTTACTGTCAACTAACTAAACCAGACTCAATCAGATTATTTTAGATCACCTCTTCTTAATACCATTGTCAACTTTAATTACATATAAAACATATTTTTCCATCTTCACGATAATATATGATTGGGTAACTGGGGATATTATTCATTATCTCTACTTGTAAAATTGACAATCATACTAACACAACCTTGGAGATGGAACTATTTCTAATATGGTCATAAAGTAGGTCTCATCACTAGTCCTCCCTGTAAACTGACTTCTCTGAATTGTCCTGAATGAAACACTGATGAGCAGTCTTTATGGATCCATGGTAGTTAGGTATGTAAACACTACAAAAGATAACTCTTGTAGTAAACTGCAGGATTTGCGTAGACTCTAATGCATGTGCTCTACTCACTATAATTTTAAACAGTGGGTGTGATTCATGTTGAGATTTCATTTTAAACTAAAGAACAACAAAAATGTGACATCATCCAGGCCGAGATTTGCTGCAATATTAAATTCCAACCAATAAGCCCTGTTGTCCACATCCCCATTTCTATTTTATTCTATCATTTTCTCTAAATGTGCCCTCATTGCTTGTTATGGGATTTTCTTCACAGCTGCATACCATCGCAACCATTGCATTTTATGACACTCGACAGATGTGTTAATTTAGAATTTGGAAGCAATCCATCCCCCCAAAATGGGAGGGGGGTTCCATCCATTATTGCCATTTTCTTTCATTTCAAAGCCACAAGTAAAATCCACATTGACAATTATCGATCTTTAACTAAGCCTGGTGCTTTGAATATTTAGATAAATGTTTTTCCTTGATTACAAAAATTCTAGACCATTTGATTCAACCTACATCAAAATAAGCAATTTTCTCTTCTCATTTACCTTCACTTGGTTATTATGATTCACCTATCATAACTACTTTATTCAATGCCTTGATAATTCTGAGGTTTGGGAGGGAGTAAAGACACAAACATGAAGGAGAATATTCATTGATAATGTTGTTCAAAGAATGAGGTTCACTTCTATCTGTTATGAAATGAATAGCATCACAGTTTAAAGTGCAAAAAAAGAGTTTTCAAAATATAAGATCTATCAAACTATTCACAGTCATCACAAAAGTTTCAGAATTATTCTTTGCTTTTGGGTGTTTTGTTTGCTTATTTGTATAATCCATCCAGACAGTGGCTAGCTATTTATTTATTTATTTATTTATTTATTTATTTATTTATTTATGTATTTACTTAATTTTTATTCATTCATTTTTCTAGCACACTCTGCAACACAGAATGCAATTTAACAGCTCAGAGTCATGCTAGTAGCCTCTGAAAATCAATTGGTTAGGTTTCTACTGTTCTTATGGTACTTTTCTTTCTCAAAAACATCTATCTAGAGAGTCTTAGAAAGGAAGCAGTGGTGACTGTGATTAGATTTTTATACATTCATTTTTTATGTTATTGTCAATATATAATAAACTTTAACACCCCTTTTCTTTATCATTATACATTAATTATCTCTCAACGTAATTCACATCTTCTGAGGGATAAATTTAACAGGAGTGAATGTAAATGAAAAAAATGCTTAATATATATAATTAATTGTTATTCATGTAAGTTTAGTAATGAATAAAGTATGTGATATCAAAAATGTTGTGGAAGAAAGAACCAGACAGAACAGTTACTACTTCAAAATGTCTAGAGTAAAAAACTAAGTTAAGGACATACAAAAAAAAATAATAATTGCATTTTAAATGGCAGAACATTTCTAAAAACTCCATTTTTAATAATTTAAATTGTAATATGTATTACTCTATTTTCTGCATCTTCAACATTTAGCTCACATTGATATCTAACAAGAAAATGCAGTTATTTCTCATGATAAAATTATCTTACTATATTCTAAATTAAAGGAAGTAAGCACTTAACTAAACATTAGTAGATCGCCTTTTTATATTTTAAATATTCAAAATTATTTAGTTTTATGAAATTTTTTCACATTTTTTATTTATTTTTACTTAAAAATTTCCACCTCCTCCCCTCCTCCCATTTCCCTCTCCCTTGCCCCTTCCTTCTCCCCTTCCCTCTTCAGTTCAAAGTGCAGTCAGGGTTCCTTTCCCTGTGGGAATTCCAAGGTCCTCCTCCCTCCATCCAGGTCTAGGAATGTAAGCATCCAAAAAGACTAGGCTTCCACAAAGCCAGTATATGCAGTAGGGTCAAAACCCAGTGCCATTGTCCTTGGCTTCTTAGTCAGCCCTCCTTGTCTGCCATGTTCAGAGAGTCCGATTTGATCAAGTGCTCCATCAGTCCCAGTTCAGTTTGCTTTGGTTAGCTCCCATTAGATCGGCCCCACTGTCTCAGTGGGTGGGTATATATATATATATATATATATATATATATATATATATTACTTTTATGCAGTACATAGTTATTTTTATATAAATTTATTAAATTTATTAAATATATCATATTTATTTTTGTGTAGTATATATTCCAAGAAACAATAATACATGCTGAACACGTACAAATACTATTTGCTAAATTGTATTCTGTGATTTGAGTCTTTCAAAACCCCATGCTACCTCCTCTGCATTTCTCTGAATTCCGCAAACCATTTCTAATCACATGATAATCTGCAGAGATTTAAAGAAAACAAATACCTTTTCTTGGGTAATCTTCCTACTGAGTCCTGATTAATTTATAGCTTTTTGTTCCTTAAATCAGTTCAAAATACAAGTGTTTGTTTCATCAGTATTCTGGATTCTTTCTTGCTTTTTCTTCCTTCATGCCTATGGAATTCTTTCCACTTCCTTTAGGAACAGCTGCTGCTTCCTGAATATTCAGTCCCCAAGCATGGCTTAGTTTCATCTTATATAAATGGCAGTGCATTGCTTTATTTCAAGGCATTCACATTAGAGAGGGTAATCTGGTGTCTTGACTTCCAAGGGTCTTAAAAGAGGGACACTTCCTGACTCAACTTTTCTGCCTAGTGCGAGTATTAAAAAAGCATCTTACCATATTATTCTTATATGGCACATGAACAAGCTACAGGATGGCATTGAGTGTATAAATGGCTTAACTCACTTATGTTCATTTCCTTTTGCATTCCCTTTCCTCCATCTGCAGTACAACTGAAATAGAGTGTTCGTGTTCCACAAGTATATACATCAGGGCATACTCCCAAGTCTATACTTCCCAGTAGATTAACACCATTACTATGTAGATATGAGTTACCATCTTACAGAAACATCTCCCTTCATTCCACTCTAAAATAAAATCTATGCTTTTGGAGTTAGACTTATTTTCAGGTCCACATCCATTTATTATTTATGCTGTCCTCATTATTAATTTGAGTAATTCTCCCAATATCTTCTCCTTTCACTATCTAGGAGGAAAATAAGAAATGATAAATAAGAAACAAAATTTATGTATGAAGCAGAAAGGAAAAGAGATGTCGTGGTCTACATTTTTAAGAAAGTGTTTTCTGATCTGTTATTATTGCTGGTAGACAGGAAACTTCTCAAATGCTGTTTCCTTATGATTTCTAATGAGTCCTAAAGACACTTGATAAAAATAACTCAGACTAGGTATAGTAATATGCACTTGAGAAGACAAAGTTACTTTAATTAAGCTTTTAAAAACACCTTATTGTAAATGTGTAGTCACAATGCTAGAGAATATGACTAAATCTAAATCGCCTGTCAACACTGAAAACATCTCTACAAAGATCTAAAAAGAGATAAAACTTTTATTCTTAAATAAAAATATGATGCATAGCACAGGAAACCTATTAAAAGACATAAGAAATACATTACCTATTATACCATAGATAACCCCATATTCGGAGAGCCAAAGTCAATGCCAGATACAAAGGAATTGTAAAAATAATAAAATATTTTATTTTTCATATCAAAACATAAATATATTAAATATATTTTAAAGACCAGGCCAAACAATTGTTTATAATTCACCTGATAGCAAAATAGAAGATTCATAGTAAAATAACATAATAATTCTATTTAATATTTGTGAATTATCTTCTTATGTCATTTTCCATATAATATTTTAGACCACAGTCAGAAGAAAATGAAACTACACATAAAGAGAAATTCTTTAATACTAGACATATATTATTTATTATTTACATGTTTTCAAATAACTGGATCTCAGTTTAGAATGACTTTACAGAACTGTCAATCATAAATACCTCTTCCGCCAGATTATCTGTCAGAATGGTGTGATTATCATCAGTGTTTGTGAATTTACCTTATTTAGGGAAACAAATGTCTGCTTATCTTTATGATGATTTGAAACTTTATGATTAATCTTTTCTCTCATGTTTAGTTCTTAATTTCCTCAGTAACTGGGCAGTAGGAGAATAATAAATTTCTTTGATAATACCATTTCAGTAACATGATATGAATGGCCTGCCTTTTAAATCTAGCTAAGAGATTCCAAAACAGTCTTATATAAAGGAATTACAAAACATATCAAAGAGACAGAGAGACTCTTTAATTGCAGGGTTTATATCGTAAAAATTCCCTTGAAAGGGAAAGAGGGCTTATTGAAGTTTCTCACCTAATTTTACATAGATTTGTCTTTTTATGGTTGAAAAACTGCTTTATACAAATGTACATTTTCTTCAGTCATTTCTGTGCTGTTAGACATTTAATATGGTTTATATGATAACTATTGTGACTGGGTCTGCAATAAACTCTGGTGTGCATGTAAAGAAAAGCAGGGCAAATGAAATCCCATTTTATTCTGAATTTGTCATCACAAAAAAGTTTTTTTATAAAAAGTATACTCATATTCCTTATTTAGTGGTATACAACTACAGGGAGTAGTACACAAACTTCCAACTCTCTTCCTTGCTTCTTCTTGAGTTTTATTAATACTCTTCTAAAATACCAGGAGAAACAGTTAGCTAAATTCTCTTATTTTGTCTTCACCCTATGTTCTGATCACTTCTGTTGTTACCACTGTAAATTGAATAAAACTTCAAACAAAAATTTTGTCTAGGAGATAAACTTCCTTTATCTGTAAATTTTGTTAGCCATCTATAGTGACAGAGCCAAAGAATCTTTAACCTGTCCTGGCATTCCCATGGATTTGTAACATCTATTTAGTGACCTGAAAGATATCTTAGACAGCTGGATAAAATGACGGATAGGCAGAATAGTGTCAATATTTAACTTGTTCTCATCTGATTACAAATACACCAGAGAGAAGGGAAGTGCACTGTGTAAACCGTTTTCATTCTGCAAGCTTGTCACACATTCTCCTTCAATTTTAGTTCCAAAGATTTTTGTCATGGTATTTGACAGTTTGGGGTTGGCAGTTCTTTTGTATGTTTCTAGGAAGTTTTGATTTTCTTTTCTTTTTAGAATTTTTTTTTAGAAACCATGCGTGAGTCCTTCATTTGTCACATTTACTTTCAATTAGAAAATGAGTTTTGATTGATTTGTTTACTTCCAGATTCTTCATTCTAATTTCTATGAAAAAAAAATCCCTTTCATAGTTTTTGACTTTGTTCCACATTTCATTCAAAGAACTTTAATTATTTTCTTTAAGAATTTCTTGTTCTTTGTTATTTAGTTTTATTTGGTTAAACCAGTGGCATTATGAGCAGCTTGAATCATCCTGACATAAAGTACTTTTTGTTTACAATAGAGAAACATATTAAAAAGAGAATTTTATGCTTCTTGGAAAATATATGGGATAAAACATATTATATTGGTATGTTATATAGCCTTGACCTTATAAGATTTCACTTACTTTTTTTCTGCTATAGCTTAAATGTAAATATACTTGTGTCCTTCATCTGAAAGAATGAGAAACCCCTGAAATAGATGAAGAATTAGTTTTGTATGGAGCAGTTAACAGAAATCAGTAATTTCAGTGAATATAAGGTTTTGAGAAATAATTGGCATGAATTTAGTTTTCTGTAAGATCATAGATTAGTTTGCCTAGCTATAATTCTAAATCACATCTCTCCTTTGCAATTATTTTACTTAAACAACCAAATTATATGCTTCCAATGGACTTAAGGGTAAATACTGCAATATAAAATCAAACTTTGTAGCAGATATGAAAATGTGACATAATATTCTACAGTTTGTGTTTGTAAATATTAAAATAAATTTTCTCAAAATATTTTAAATTTATGATTTAAATTAATGGTTTAAATCAATGGGTTATCAAAAATTGAAGTTATTTAGAATACAATCAAATTCTTAATATTATCACTATATGAATCTTTTTCAGTTTTATCATTAAAATTAGTATTTTTATGTTTTTAAATGTCCTGTAATCTGTTCTTATTCATTTCTCTCAAATATCTACAGATATTTTTCCATAACTTGTGCTTTAGTCAAACTGAACACATTGTTTTCTCAATGGAGAATTCCATAAACTCTATATTACAAAAACATAGTTGTATACGTAGCACACACTAACAAATTGGTAGTAGAGGAAGGGGAAACTGTGGCTGGGATATAATGTATAAGAGAAGATTAAATATAAAAAAAATTAATGAGTGTGGTTGCCCAGTGGAACTGTATTATGTGATCCTATTGTTAAGAACACTATATATCATGGTAGGAGGATATAGAGGGAATAAGTTGGAAATAGGCTAGATGCTTCTTCCCTGTTGGATAGTTTTCCCAGTAAGGAAAAATGGGTGGAAGGGATAAAAACATCAATAGACACACCTGGTTACAAACTTCGTGGAGCACAGTGTGAATCTGACAAGTGAGAGATGGTCACTGTTGTGACAGTGACCATTAATTTGATATTTTCAGTTTGGATTGGCGAGGCAGTGCAAAGAAGTGAAGACAAGTAAGCATACTCAATAATCATGTAACTGGGTAGATCACAATCTTCGTAGTAACTACTACTATTTAGCCAAATTAGTATGGCATCCATTGCAACAGCAATATTTATATTCATTTTCTTATATATATTTTTAATTTCTTTTTTAATTATATTATTATTTTTCCATTCAATTATTTACACTTCCTTCCCTTCTCCCAGTCCCCTCCCGCTCCCACATACCACACACTCCCACCTCCCTCTCTCACCCTCCTTGAGAGAGGACAGGGAACCCTGCCCTTTGGGAAGTCCAAGGCCCTCCCCACTACATCCAGGCCTAGGGAGCTCTGCATCCATATGGACTAGGGTCCGAAAAAGCCAGAACATGCTGCAAAAACAATTCCCAGTGCCTTTATCAATGCCTTCTCAGTCAGCCCCCATTGTCAGCCACAATCAGAGAGTCCGGTTTGATCACATGCTCATTCAGACCCGGTCCAGCTGGATTTAGTGAGCTTCCATTAGAACAGGCACACTACCTCAGTTGGTGGACCAACACCTCAACAAACATTGATCCTTAATCAGAGAAACTTCTCTTTGAAGTGAATGTTATGAACACAGATACACATGGATACTCTAGATGCTTAGTAAAAATGAAAGCTGAGTGCTTAGCCCTACATAGGACATTTATAATACTGAAATAGTCCTCATGAAACACTTGAAAGGAGAGAACAAATCGAATGTAACAGCATTCGAGGAAAGAGGGAAGGGAATTTGCTGAGAGATGTTATATTTAGATCATGATGCTTATTGTCAAACAGATGATGTTTGTTACAAAGAGTATGTCATAATAAAGCCAGGCGGTGGTGGCGCATGCCTTTAATCCCAGCACTCGGGAGGCAGAGGCAGGTGGATTTCTGAGAGTTCGAGACCAGCCTGGTCTACAAGAGCTAGTTCCAGGACAGGCTCCAAAACCACAGAGAAACCCTGTCTCGAAAAACCAAAAAATAAAAATAAATAAATAAATAAATAAAAATAAAAAATAAAAAAAACAAAGAGTATGTCATAATAAGTATTTATACCTATATGGAGATGTAAGATAAGGGAAAGTGTAAGAAAGCAAAGACAACCGCAAAGAAGAAAGGTGAATGAGAGTGTGGTAGGGAAGTGAAAACACTGCAGTACGTAATTGGAAAAATTGTCAAAGAACATAACCAAATAACAAAAATCACAAAAGATTAGAAGATTTTCAGTCTACGTATCACACATATCATCATGATATAAAACATGTCATTTCAATGTAGCCATGAATATTAATCACTAAATTTATAAAGATGAGTTGTAAAGCATTGTTCATTCTACAACTTTCTGAGACAATGCCATTTGTTTTCAACTATTACATGAAATAAAAGTTATTGAAAACACTGGTAAAATATTTAGATATTTAAAAAATATTCTAATAGTAGTGGAATTAAAAATACAAGGCAATTGCCAATATAACTCTTTACTTTTGAAAATATGATCATATCTTATTACATTTAATTTCATAGGACTGCCTGGGTTTGATTGATAAAGGGAAGGCTACTGCTCTAAGCTTCCAAATCATCATTGATTGTGAGGAGGGTTAAACTATTTGCTGAGCAATTCCACTAAATCTGGTTCAAAGATGGTTAGATAAGAAAACAGATCTATAAACTTTCATGACTGCAAAACTGCAATAAGGTCACACACTCTAAAACTTTCTTGATGCCATCTGTACATGTTATGTGTTGGGACCTTAGATATTTGTATTTGGGCGTAAACTAGTAACACTTGATAAGCCACTGAAAGAATTTCACAAAATTTTGAGATCTAAATTAATTTATCATATATTTCTGATAAATATTTCTAAATTGTCCAGTTATGAGTGATAAGCATTTTTTCCTTTTTTAGAAGATGATGAATATCCTTTGAAATTTATTTGCAGATTAAATTTATTTGAAAAACATTGAGTCTCAAATTATGTTAACAGATCTTTTTACAATCACATCATATTATGTTACTTATATCTGTAAGGCATTTATCGCACATGAAATAATAGTTTAATGTAATATTTTTTGCTACATATACATAAAATAATATTATGATATTTATTATGGACAAATAAACTCATACAATGTTATATATGCATTGATGAATTAAAAATGTCCTTTACACATTAGTTTTAACACAATTAGAAGATGTATGCTAGAATAATTGTTTGTACAGTACATCCAAATGTCTCATTATGCATTTCTCCTAATAGCACATACTTCTGAGACCTAGTAACAAGATAGAGATGCTATCTTTGGAGGCAGAATGAGCCATTGAAGTTGGGCATTTTTATTACTCTGAGTTTCATTTTGTTTTATTAACACACCTCTTGAAGCTAATTGGAATACGTATTTTTATTTTGGCATTTTTTAAAACCATATTTACCATCATAACATTTTAACTGTAAAGTATATTGATGTTAATTGTAAATGGAGTTTCATAAAATATTTTGAGAAGTTTTTAGGGTTCTTAAATAAAATTAAATCCAGTTTATGATCCGCCTCAGGGTTCAGATCCTGAGCTAGGGAAAAGGTATTAGCACAAAGAAGTAATTGTCTGACTACCAGATGAGTTTCACCACAAGACATTTTTATTTATAATTAAAAAACAAAGCCGGGTGGTGGTGGCTCATGCCTTTAATCGCAGCACTCGGGAGGCAGAGGCAGGCGGATCTCTGTGAGTTCGAGGCCAGCCTGGTCTACAAGAGCTAGTTCCAGGACAGGAACCAAAAGTTACGGAGAAACCCTGTCTCAAAAATAAAAAAAAAAAAAAAGCATGTTTTCCCCGGATTAACCTCCAGAAGAAACAACTATGTTTGTTCCCAGCTTCTAAGTCAAAATAACTTTTAAACCAAAAACAATACTCAGCATTTTTAACTTGGCCTACTTTTGAGCTAGGTGCATCTTGACCTTACATAATAAACATAGCAACATTCTCATGAACAACAATATTATTCAAACTTCACAAGGCATGTTTACAGAAATATGAGTCATTTTCCATAAACTGCTTGCATAGTTAGTTCAAATTTCTCGAACTGTTCCTTTGTCTTATACACCTAAATCTCTCTCTAAGAAACCCAAGAAGCATCAGTTCCCAAAGAATATTACAGGAAAATATTGAAGAAAAAAAAAAAAACTAGAGTTTCTGGGAATGATTACACCTATCCCATGCTTGACTGACAAAGTGAAACTAAAAACCACCAGAAGAATCATCAATATAATGAGAGAGAAGAGAGCCTGCAGCCTGTTTGGTCTCAGTAGCATTCTTAACTGAGGTCCACTGGTTTTTGCCAAGGTAAAGACTGTCTCTTCGGGTCTTGTCTCAGGGTGACCCATTAGACAAGTGTTCGTATGTTAATCTAAACCAAGCATCAAAGCTCCCAACATCCAATGAACTCTTCTTCTGTCCAGTCTCCATTATAATAACTTGCAGCATACATTTTGTTTCGATTATTTATTTAATTTATGTATCTAGCTGAAGAAAGATTGCACTTATTTACCTTCTCTTGGCTTATTTCACTTAGCATATGGTCTTCACAGTTCGCCTGTGTTGAAGCAAAAGACAGGAACTCTGTAATAGAATTTGCAATGTCACAATGTCATTAATATAAAAACATTTAATTAGGTCTTTTCACATGTTAAATCAAATAAACTTCTTTGAAAAGGATACATAGAAAGATCCCACATTATACACTCATAATAAGGTTCATTTAAGTAGAAATTCATTGTGAAAATTTGTAAGCTATATGTTTTAACGGTTGATTTAAATGAGTTGTGGAAGCAATACAAATAGTTAATGACTTAGCATCACTTTCAGGCCTAAAACATTGTTATAACACATGAAAAAGACAATAAATAATAAAATCTGTAAAGAGACGTTGATTAATTATCATAGTTATAAAAAGATATCTCTCCCTTTCTCTTAGTTTTTAAAACTTGAAACAATTCATTAGTCTGGGCTTCATAAGTGTTCTATCACTGGGGTGCTACAAACATGTATCTCTAGTTCATTTTTAATGTTTCAGTCAGGTAGGACAAGAGAATTCCTCACTTCAAAAGACAATAAAATAATTTTTGAATGGTGGTTAAAAAATAATTTGGAAATTATTCTTTGAGGACTTAGGAATCAATGCAAATAGAAATGGCCAGTCACCACAAACCTGGGATGAAAAATCTACATGTAGAAATACTTATTGTGAGTAAAAGGCACAACCAGGAAAACCTATAGAAAAAGAATCATAGAGTCTCTATAGAGACACATCCTTAGCTACAGTTATCCTGAAGTCTACTCTAGTCAATTGATGCAAGAACAATTAAAAAGTGATTATATTTTTTTTTTTTTTTTGGTTTTTCGAGACAGGGTTTCTTTGTGGCTTTGGAGCCTGTCCTGGAACTAGCTCTTGTAGACCAGGCTGGCCTCGAACTCACAGAGATCCGCCTGCCTCTGCCTCCCGAGTGCTGGGATTAAAGGCGTGCGCCACCATCGCCCGGCTAAGTGATTATATTTTTAAAAGAGAAATTGAACCTAAGACAATCTAACTTCCTGTAAGGCATTCTGGAAAAATATTTTGAATAAAACTTGTTTGTGTGTGCTCTGAATGTGATATGTTAATGAACTTTCCACAATAACTGAAAAAAATTAAAATCTCCCCACTGTGGACATAAGGACTAAACACTGTAATAACAGCCTGACATAGGGATCTGTCAGTCATTTATAATTTGTATCAAGAGATGAACATTTTCATCTGCCTTCAGTTATTCTGAAAATGTGAACATAGGGACACAGTTTTATTCCATAGTATAACACTCACTGAGACATCCTCATTGATTTCATTTATAGTGCTCTATTTATTTGCAGCATTGAAAAAATACATAAGATTGTGACTGACATTCAACAAATTCTTACTGAGTTGGCAATTTACTCAAAGAGGAAACCTTTTACCACTACCATATTTGGTGGATGGTTGTCCTTCCATCATCCTCTTTTTTCTAACGCTTCTATTCTGCCAGTAATGAGAATTCATGGTTCCTCCCTGTCATCTGTCTTGTGTTTTGTGTGAGATGATGTAGAATTCTAAGACCCAGTGATAGATGTTATTCATGTACATGGATAAGTTTGTAGTTGTTTGTAATTAGACTGGCAGTTGTGTGATTTGAATGGACATAAATCTAAGTCGAAGGAAATGGTGTGATTTAATGTAACATTCCTCACATACCTGAGATTTGAATTCTTTCCCTCTTATGTTTTCTCAAATCTTTCCCATTTACAAACAGTAATCTTGACAGAAACCATCAAGGAGAGGAAATGACTATTTTCGTCTCTCTGTATTATCTTTAAGTGAGATATCATTTGTCCTAGCAATGGTTCTAAATTTTCTAATTCGTGCTTATTCATTTTTAGACAATTTGGCATAACGATAGAGTTCTAAAGACATTTCACCATTCACTGCCTCCATCTGTCAGTATAATATACATTTTCTTGAAGTTCTTCTGAAAGTCTGCATTGTGTATTTTTTCCTTGATTTCATATTACAGTCACGCCTTAATTGCTGTGCTCAGAGGAGCATCATTACAACCATATTCATGTCTTTGGGTTCTTCCACTAATTTTTAAAATTCTAAGTTTATATGCTCTTAATAGTTTGTTCAATAGCTAGATTAGCTAAGTAGGAAACACCATAGGTCAAATTCCAGAACCATAAAGACTGAACGTTATCCAGGCCTCAGCCAGAGTTGGTTTCTAAGCCCGGTATTTATGCATAATTCCCAGTTAAAGTTAAAATGCACACTTTTTAAAGCACACACACACATACTTTCCCAATTGGATGATATACGGCATACTGCTTGTTAGAAGAGGTTATTTATAAAGTTTTCTAGACACCTGCAATGCAATCTGCTTGAGGATTATTACAATAGCCTGATTTAAATATCAAATTTGTCACTTTGAAGAATTCGATTTCTACAGCATATCAAAATTGACTTTAGTTCTTAATAAGATGACAAACTAGTGTGGGCTGCTGACTCTGCTCTGAACAGTAACCCTAGAAGAGCTGCTGGAGGGAACCGACAGACTGCAGTTCTCTGAGGGAATTTGTCTACAAGCATTAACAAAGAAGACTTTGGTTTTATCTCTTACAAATGGAAACTATTGCCCAATATGGGAGGGGTGTCATACTCTGGAAAGGCGGTCACCATTAGGTATACACATTCTCTGATCCATGCTTTGCAGGCCTTCGTTTTTCATCCTACCTCTATTAAGGTAAAAAGACAGACTCGTCAGTAGTCTTGAAGCTGGATCCACTCAGAAATTTAATTATTTTCCCGCTAAAGATTGAGTGACAAAAAGAGCCAAGTGTGATCTTGAGAGTGAGTGGATGATCCACCCATGTGAGATGATAGGGCAACAGAAGAAAATCAGACTGAAAGGAGAAAGAGCATGGAAAACTACTCCTTAGCAGAGAACAGGGGGCCCTCCCAGATGGGAGCAGTTAAAGGAAGCTAAAGAGCCCAGCTGTATCTGAGACACATTGTCATGCCACCAGAGCATGCAGATTGGAAGGAGATTAATTTCATTAACAGGAATGAAAATGAAAAGATACAATAAAAGAGATTTTTTTTTTTGTTGGAAGGCAAGGTTTGCCCAATAAAATATGTTAACCAGAAACATATGTGGAAACATAAATGATAAAAACATTCGGAGGTTTTAGCACACACTTCTCAAATATTAGTAACTTTGGGAGACACAAAGTTATTTAAGGTAGGCAGAAGTTGCTAATTTTATTATTATCTAAAATTAATACATAGGTATGTTTTATTGACAATAGCATTAAGTCATTTGTTCTGAATGAATTTTTAACGCAGCATTAATTATCAGTATGCAATGAGGCAAACAAAAAACTTTAATAATTGTAAAAAGTACAGTGTTTCACAGTGCTTCATGACTATATAAGACAGAATAAAAATATGTTGTGCCGGCTCAGAGGTTAAGAGCATTGCCTTCTCTTCCAAGGGTCCTGAGTTCAATTCCCAGCAACCACATGGTGGCTCACAACCATCTATAATGCCCTCTTCTGGTCTGCAGCATATACACAGACAGAATTTTGTATACATAATAAATAAATAGTTAAAAATATGTTGTGCTAACAATGATGAATTAATTAAAATCTTCTTCTTATGAAACTAGCAACTGATAAAAATAAAATTCACTAATTACTAAATTAAAACGCAAAAATGGAAGAAAATATTTATTTTTGATAAACTGAAAATCTGTTATGTGAGCAAACATTTAGAGATTTACCTTATTTCAACCCATATAAAATTATTTGTCTTTAACTATCCATGTTTGGCTTCTGTGACGGTGGATATGCCTGCCTTTTCAGTTTTTTCTGCAGTCTCTGCAAACTGATAGCCATCTGCCTTCTCACCCACTCAAACCTCTTAATTATCACACAAAGTCTATGATTATACTTCCATCCCACATGCATCCACTGATATCTGCTCTAAAATTTAACATCCTATTTGTCTTCTCTGCCTGATTGTCTAATGGTACATCAAACACAAGTCTCTAAAAAGTACCTATGAATTTTACAATAAACCAAACACTTCAACATTTTGACAGTGATACAAGTCTTATACATAATTATGCAATGTCTTCCACAGACTCCTGTGTTTGAACATTTCCTCCCCAGTTAGTGACACCGAGTTAAAAGGCTGATGAAGTCATATTGAGCCTGGTTGGATGATGTTGGTTACTAAGGACAGGCTTTGTAGCTGGCCCCTACTTCTGTTGGCATTCTGCTCCATGTCTATGTAAGCAACGAGACCAATTACTCCATACTCATGTTGGTATGAGTTCTTCATGATGAGTTAGAACCCCTCAAATTTTAGGTTAATAGAGGTTTTGTGTTTTTTAAATATTTTTCTACTTGATATTTAGACAGAGTGACAAAAATATCAGACAATACAAATACAAATACCTAATGTGTCATGTACTATATTAATATTTATTAGAAATGGCAATAGGAACTAGGCAATAAATGTTGAAAATTGCTGGTATTACATTTATATATGTGGCTATTTTAGATGAATATTTACTGTACTTCCAATGTGCAAATTTTGAAAATGTTGCAGAGACATTTATCTATTCCTAGTTTAATAGTTATAAAGTCAGTGTGATAAATTATCTGCCCAAGTTATCTGTCTCCAGAGCTCATTACAAATTCCTTTTAGATATGTGTTCTTTCATATGTACAACCAAGCAATTGTCTAATCCTATGTATTGTATTCATTAAATATCGTTATCACTGAAATTACTTAGAATGACATAACAAATGGCCCTTAGTGTGTAAAATGTTGGTGAATGAGAAGAATGCGGGGTAGCTACATCTTACCTAAATTCATTTGTTGCTGTTGTTGTTTTTGCTTTAAGAGACAGGTTTCTCTGTAGCTTTGAAGCCCATCATGGAATTAGCTCTTGTAGGCCAAACTGGCTTGGAAGTCACAGGGATCCACATGCTTCTGCATCCCGAGTGCTGGTATTAAAGTCATGTGACTCCAGCACTCAGCCACACCTGAATTCTTGATGAGTAGTCCAGATACTAGCTCATACCAAATCTCTTCAAATAAATTTCATCAGAGCTCATTCAATAGGTCACACCAAATGGAAGAACTAAAGGAACTGTAGACTATATATTTCTCTGGACAGCTTTTATATAAAACTGTGCTTGCTTTTCACATGTAGACTACTATCTAGTCTGCTTCCACTTTGTCCTAATATTTTCAGTTTGTCTCCTCCTTTTCTCCTGATTGAATATTGACAAACTGTCTATAAAAATCATTGTGCTACTTGTAAGAAAAACTAAAATCTGCTTAAATGTTCAGCCTCCTCAGATTTAAAACTCATTGTTTGTCAGTGTTTCAATCATTCAGACTGTCCTCAGATTTCCAAAATTACACCATCCAGTCACATGCTGGCTTCTCTCCCTGACAGACCATCTCTTCTTCCTTCCTGGGTAATATTGGTGTGGATGAAATGTAAGGAATAACACACGCTAAGGTCATGCTCTGTCATGAACTGTGTGCTCAGATCCTCTGTTTAAATTATTTTATAATATGTTCATTATTTTTGCAGCTTACATTTATTGTCTTTATAGTCCAATTGTAGTAAGTAACATGTATAAAGAGCACATGAGCATATTCAAAATAAAGACCATATAAGAGTTCTAGTTGTTTTGAACCAGAAAAGAGTTTCAAGCATTATTTAAAAGTTCATATAAGATTTTTTTTTCCATATAAATTTAAGTCATTCTTAGGTATTCTTTATTAAGTAGTTATGGCATACTAAGGAGGTTCAAATATTACTATGTAATATTGAATGTTTTTTTTTGTAATAAAATGATGGACTACTATTTCATGAGAAAATTAGAGAGTTGAGTAACCACCTAAAAAACACGAAGTTACTCTTTCTGTTAGCCTGCACTTTGAGGAATTTCCTGGTGTATGCTATCCAAGCATATCTCCCCATCAACTGCATAGCTGTATGATTCAGTTTCAAGAAATGGCAAAAGTAATGGCATGGAAAATATGCATCACTTATGATCCAGAAAATATTGTTATCCCTAAAATTTTCCTTCTACTCTAGGACATAACAGAATGAGTGGTGAAATTAGGCTGATTGGGTTGGAGTCTACACCCTTAGTAAGATACCTGAGAAGGTAAAATGTAAAAGCTTATTTGAGTGTGGCAGCAACTTATGAATAAGTTCCTGCAGCTCATAAGCAATGAGCAGTACCCAGGAAGATCTCGACCAACTCCATTGGTTGAAAGTAATGTATTCCCAAAACAATACTTAAAAGACACTTTGTGAAAAACAAACCTTTTGCTGTTCTTTCTTGAAGTGTTAAAAGCCAAGAAACTTCACAGTATACTTTAAATTAATATAAACTTCAACAGTAAAGACATTGAAATCTCTCTGGTA
Organism: Microtus oregoni; assembly: GCF_018167655.1. NCBI lineage: Eukaryota > Metazoa > Chordata > Mammalia > Rodentia > Cricetidae > Microtus > Microtus oregoni. Next base: position 26,865,442 of record NW_024543060.1, read on the forward strand.
CATGGAAAATATTGAATATGATCTTAACTTTAAAAAGTGAAATAAAAGAATAAAACTATGAAAATAAACACATTTTATATACCAATTTATTTATTTCTAACACCAGGACTATGGTATAAACAAGAAGAATTCAGGAGAGGTTATTGCATGTCTGGCTTTGTGCATGGTTCTTCTGACTTTGGATCTTTGTTAAGTTAATCACAGTGATTCTGTGAATGAATGTGTTTTCTTTATTTGTCTAAGTTTTGTTGCAATCCACTACTTATAAAGAATCCGAGTAAAAGATCATAAAATGCCTATACGAGTCTAAAATCTCAGACTTCTCAATTGCTATTGTTTCTCATTAAGATGTTTCTAGAGATAACAAGGAAATCTAGAAGAAAAGTGTTCTCATTTTCATATCAAAAGAGAGAGTTTCTTTAACTACAAAAAGCATTTGTTTTTATCTCTTTGCTATTAAACCCTGAGCTTCTAAACCATGCTCAGACTCCACAAATGAAAATCCTAAACTCCATGCTCTTCAACTGCATAACTTGGCAAACAGGCTAGAAGAAGGACTTTGTAAACAGTAGGGATTTTTTTCATATGACTAAAGGTGGAAATGGTTGTAGAAGGAAGTCCCAAGCAGTTGTTGAAGGATGAGATGACATCAGAAAGCCACAGGCATTTGGACAGAAGGTGCTCCTAGCACAACACAAAACAATTTCCCATAGTCACGGGTGTTTGGAAAGAGAGAGCAGCAGACAGACCACCCTGTGTGTGATCATCTGAGATGCTCTGGCTCTATTTCAGCAAGGCTGTCATGCAGCCTCAGGGAAAGAGCCATAAAAGTTAAAATTAGGAAATTAGGAGATTGATTATAGCTTATCAAATCCTATCTGGAAAGCAGAAGAAAAATGTGGACAAAGTCATACATAAGTGTGTACAAAAGGTCATCTACTGGGCTCTTATAAATCGCTACAAAAATGAGAGTGTCAACATCTTATAAGAAAAGCTATAGTTAAATCATTTTTTAACAAAAAAAGGTGTTGAATATTAGTCTTTCCACTTAGTTTAGACTTGTTGTCAGGCTATGCAATTGTAGAACTTGGGCATGAATGTTTAGTGTGACATTGGCCTAGAATAAATGCCACTCATTTCTTCAGTATTCTGAAAACACATCTCTGATGCTTTTCCATAACAGACCAGTTAAATACCTCCCAGTCCAGATGGACTCTTTTAAACCTCCTTATCCCAGGTCAGTTTGGTGCTCTAAAACCATATGGAGCTGTGTGTGTGTGTGTGTGTGTGTGTGTGTGTGTGTGTGTGTGTGTTTGTACACTCGCATAATGTTTGGTGTCTGAGTAAGAGAATAAGTCAAAGTTGAAATTACTAATTTAATATATATATATTTATAAATGTGTTAAAGACAATTTATTATATTTCATATTTTTTTACTTGGTGTATGTATTTTTATCTGTATGTATCTAACTGTACCACATGTCTACAATATGCAGTGCAGTGTCATTAGAGGATAGAAGAAAGTAGGGATCACCTGGAACTGGAGTTATATTCAGATGTATCCTACCATGTGGATGCAAGAAATCAAACATAAATCCTCAAAAGGAAGAGTATGTGCTTTGAACTGCTGAGTCATCTCTCCAGTCAATACTAAATTACTTTTACATTTTAATTTGTGTAAGTATTTGTGTTTGTGTGTGTGTGAGGGGGGGAGTGGAAGGAAGTAGGGAGACAGAAGTAGAGAGAGAGCTAGAGAGAGAGAGAGAGAGAGAGAGAGAGAGAGAGAAGAGGAAGTGTGTGAGGGTACTCATAGTATCTAGAAGAGTATGTTGCATCTCTGAAACTGTAGTTACAGAAAGTAGTCAGCCTCCAGATGAGGATGCTGAGAACTCAGCTTAGGTCTTCTATAGGAGTAAGTTCTTTGAATTCCTGAACAGTCTCTCCAGTGCCCTAAATAATCAATTATTCATAATCTTGTACAGACATAGACTTTATAAATGAACTTCATGAAATAGAAAATTATGTGTCTGGTTATTTCCCCCATTAATATTATTCAGTCTTCCTTAATGGAAAAATAAATGAAAATGGTGAGTAAAAAGAAGGAAAAAAGTAAAAATGAGAGTAAGAAAAGTATTTTTTAAGCAATGAATTCATTTTCAGACATGCATTACTAAGTCCAAAGACTAAATTAAGTTCTGGAGAGCTACTCGAGCTGAAGAATGACCCCCCATTCTCTTTTCAATGATAGGAACACCCAATCATTTCTCTTCTTCTCAGTACAAAATGTGACTTTCACAAGATTCAGGGCTTACCAAGATGGAGTCTAGAAGGCTTGTGCTCCAGTGGCTTATCCTTTGAGCTGAAGACTCATTTCTTACTTTCAATGTGGAGTAATAGACATTGCAAATAATAGAAGTTTGCTGTAATAAACTTAAAACTGTAAAAAAATGGTGAGAGAACAATGGCAAAGATTCTTAAGCTAATGTTCTAGGTTCATTGTGTACCTGAAACCTAAGCCTCTTTGAGTTCAGACAAAAATCAAGTGCTTTGCTTTTGGTGGTATGCCTCAAGGTGATGATGAGTTCTCACAGATACAAAAAGTTTCTTCATACTCAATAATTTAAAGTAAAAAATTTAAGAACTTGATTTTCAATATAAGGAATTAGTGATGTGTGCATATGATGTAATGTACAGATAAACCTTATGCCTGATAAATATTTTAAGAAAACATCTTTATAATCTTAACTTTCTAGTGTCTATTTAGCTAATGATATTTGTTATAATCACAGTGAACTTTAATTGACACATGAAATTATATTCTGGATATGAAATATCTTGATATATATATGCATTGTAGCACAAACTAAATTAAGATATTTAGCATGTGAGTGACCTCAAATACTTATATAAACTATTGAAATATTGAAAGTATTACTGTAGACATTGGATATAAAATTAATATTAATTTTAAGTAAATTAGTGAAAATTATACTCTATAATCGACAAAAAACATAAAATTAATGAAAAGTTGTATATGTAAACAGCAAAATTTTATAAAGGCTTGTTTATAATTTTTCAAGCAAAAGCCTTTTCAAGTCCTTCTTCTAGTTACGTACTTATTTAACTTATTTGATCAAAAAATAAAAAAATGTACCAGGTGTAATAATGTCATTTATAATCACAATTAGCCAGGTAGAAGAATACAAGTGCAAAGGCCGCTTAATCAATACACGGCCTTGCATTGCAGTGGAGTGGAGTGAGACTTTGTCTCAAAAACGTCTCATAATTTCCAGAAATATATGTGAGTGGATTAAGAGACTCACTTAGCTTGTTACCTTCCCAATAATAATTTTTAAAACATAATTTTTCAGAATTATATGCATACTTTATATATTCAGTATTTTATCCTTTAATTATTAAAATTTATTTTTTTTAGTAGATATTCCCAAGGATGTTTATTCATTTGCCTATTGATGGACATATGGGCTATATTCTGTGTTTGGGAAATACAAAATCCTATTACAAACATTTTTATGGAAGTCTTGTAATGGACATATGCTTTTACTATTCTTGGATAAATTATAGATGCAGAATGCCAAGGTTTGTTTTCCAACGTGAATATCATTTGAAATCACAGCAGTAGTCTTTGAAAACTCTAGCATTTTCAGCCTTGCCTGCAGTTGGTAACACTAGTCAGATTACTTTCCACAAGTCCAGCGTGATGGTAGTAATTTTTCAGTTATTATGTTGTGATGTGTTATGTTAAGATACTTCATATATGATTATTACTGACATATCTTCTCATCAGAATATATTTTATCATAGTACACTTTGGCATTATTGATTTAATTTTTATAATAAAATGTACATTTAAAGTGATTCATATAAGACCTTAATATACATATACATGGTGAAATGATTACCATGTTTAAGCTAATGAACAAATTTATCCCACATGCTAATTTATTTTTCTACTGTTGTTCAATTGATCTATTACTGTAGGTACGAATTTTTGTCACTTGAGATTTTTTGTTCATTTGGTCTCTTACTGTAGGTAGAGATTCCGTATTGTATACTGAGTGTCTTCTACAGACACATCCTAAATAGCTAAAGCCTCTTTGCCTTGGACAACCATCTTCTCAGTTCCTATAGGTTTCACCATATATTACCCATTATTTCATAATTTTTGGTCTGTTAATTTTGCAATGCAGACTTGACAAACACAAAATGATATAACTTTCTTTTTAATTTTTTTTACTTTTATTTTATATATATTCATGATTTTTTTCTTTGTGTGTGTGTCTGTGCGTGTTTGTGTCTGTGTGTGTGTTTGTATGTGTACCATGTGCCCAGTGTGGTGCTTGCAGAAACCACAGAGAACATCAGATCACCTGGAATGTGATATAAGTTTATCACTTATAGGTGATAAGCTTCAATATATGTCTTGGGAACTGAACCAGATCTTTGGAAAAACAGGTACAATTAATCTCTGAGCTACCATTTTCTCTAGATATGATTTACTTAATTTCCAAGAGTGTTATCTTTATGGACATAAATTTGCTTTATTACTGATTGATAAGGACTTCTTGCGCATTCCATGTATCACTTTTTTGTTCAAAATATTTGCAAAATGGTCTCAGTCTGTCCTTGACCTCTTTTGTATGCATGACAAAGATTTTTTTGATTTTTATATTTTTGAAAAACATTTATTTTTTGACTTTGCTAAACAGTAAGTGAAAAAGATCCTGAAATGTTCAGAGAGTCCGGTTTTATCAGGCAGGGGGTTTTGATCCTACTTAATGTGCTGGCTTTGTGGGAGCCTAGCCAGTTTGGATGTTCACCTTCCTAGATATGGACGGAGGGGGGAGGACCTAGGACTTAACACAGGGCAGGGAACCCGGACTGCTCTGTGGACTGGAGAGGGAGGGGGAGAGGAGTGGGGGGAGGGGGAGAAGGGTGGGAGGAGGGGGAGAAGGGTGGGAGGAGGGGGAGAAGGGTGGGAGGAGGGGAAGGGAAATGGGAGGCTGGGAGGAGGTGGAAACTTGTTTTTTGTTTATGTTTTTTTTCTTCTTTTCGCAATAAAAAAAAAAAGATCCTGAAAACTTTTTACTTGAATGCTTTATTTTTCAATATTGATGTGGGATTCTACTCAGTATGCTGTGAATGCCAAGTGAATAAAGAGACTGTCTTGGGCCTACAGAGTTCAGAATAGAGATAGGAGGGTAAAACTAAACTGATTGCTGGGAGGAAAAGGGGGAGTCAAGGAGAAGCCATGGAGCTGCCACTGTAGACAGATGTGTTGAAACGTTGCTGGTAGGCCACGAACTTGTGGTGATGCACAGATTAATGGAAATGGATTAAATTTAGATGTAAGAGTTATCAAATAAGAACCTAGTGATTTAAATAATATAGTTTATGAATGATTATTTTGGGAGTCTGGGTGGCTGGAAAACAAACAAATGGCCCCTTACAACACAATTATGATTAGTGTTTCAATGTGCTATTAAATGCAGGGCAGTCTAATTTTTCTATGTGGGTTTCCATGTTTTTCAAGCAAAACTGAGAAATTGTTTTTAAATTGAATTGCCTTGACTTATTTTTTAATGATAATTATTTTGTTATAAATATTCTGGACTGTAGTATTATAAAATGCATCTTTGATTTTTAATAAGATGCAATAAGGTATTTTCATTTTTGTTTTGTAGAGAGTTGTAAAACCTTATTATTCTTTTCCAACATTGCTTGCTCAAGCTCTCTGACATTTTAATAACCTTTAGAATCAACTATGAAGCAAGAATAAGTAAGTTTGTACTGTTTAGTCTGGAATTGAGTTAAACATGTACTTCAATTTGAATGCTTCTGACATCTAAATCATTTTGAGTATTCTGACCCACTTACATTTATAACCTTCGGTGTTACAGAGGTTTTAATTTCCTTAGGAATTTTTAGTATATTTAATATGTAGGTCTTCTGTGTCCTTTTTCAACAATACTCTATATATTGATTTAATATAATCTGAGGAATTTCAAAACTGTTTTGTTAATTCATTTTCTTTCAGTGTTCAACTGTTCATTTCTTAAATATTCAATAAAACTCTAGTGATTTCAAGTTATTGACATCACACACAGGGTTTCTTTTAAATTTCAAAATGCTAGTACTTATATGTCTTTGGTGTATACTTTTGATAAAAATATATCTTAATACTAAAATATCATTAATCTTATATTTATATTAAAATTTGGATCTTTTAAATTTAGGTAATTAATGAGATATTTTTTGTATTAATCTCTGCTATTTTTTATTATCATATTTTCCTTTATTTCCTTATTAATCTTTATTTTTCTTTTAATTAATTGGGCAAATTTTATGACATCATCAAACCTTTTTCATAAAACAGTTTTATGCATTTTTGTTTTTTTAGAAAAATGATTTTCAATTATCTGTGCTCTTTTGAGACATGTTTTCTAAATTTAATAAAATTTAACTTTAAATTAAGTATGTGTTCTAAATAAATATTATATGACAAAAACATATTAGTATAAGCTCAAAACAGAACATTTTCATTCTATTAACTTTTGTGTGGATTACTGTTTGACATTTTACCTATTTTCTCAAAACAGTAACTTATCACAGTTTTCATTGTGTAAAGTTAACTATTTAAACAGATCCTCCAAGCATGATGACGTCATTTGAATCCTCTTCCCTCTGTTGTGCTGATGCTCCAGCGGTTTACCAATGAGACAGACTCATTTATATTAAAGCCATCTTTTAAATAACTTGTATTAATTTAAAGCATCCCATTGCGTTGCTCTTTTTTCTTATTACCTTTTGCTCAGAATCTCAGGTCAGTTTACTTGTCTCTACATTAGTGAGAAATGAGGATAATATTTTGTGATGCGCTACTGAGGCAGAGGCTAAGTGTCTTTGAATTTAAGAAAACATCCTGTTCTCATTTAGTTTTTGAGGAATGTTTTTTTCCTGGTTGTAGTATTTTAACTTCACAGTTCTACTAAATAGATTTTTTTTGCTTCATTATCCTCTGATATGTGAGTGATTTCAAAACTGTAAATTCTTTGACTTGTTTTACTTCCTTTAGTGCCCATTTTCTCCTCTTGCAGCTTTTTAACCTGATGTGCTTATCATGGTTTTAATAATCATCTTAAAGTTTGTCTATTTTTTTTGTTTCACTAAGGTTCTATATTATAGACTTAAAATTAACATCAAATAAAGTTTTAATATGTGCTCTAAATTAAAGTACCTATTCTGCTAGTTTTCTCTTTTGAGAATACCAAAATATTGCACACCAGGTACATGTCGTTTTGGCACTAAATTTGATTAATTTATTTTAGCTTATCTTAAACCTTGATTTGTCTGTGGATATATTTTGATTATCTGAGAATGTATTGAAATGCAACCTCTCTTTCTCTCTTTATCTCTCTCTCTTTCTCTCTCCTCTAAATTGCCTAAAATAAAATCAATTCATATCAGTTTAATCCTTTAATTTTTCTTCTAGATTTTGATTCAACGTGCCCTTTTTTTACACAGTTTTGAAAAGTATTACTTTGAAATGTCTTAAATTATTCATTATTTCATCTACTTCTTACACTCTAAAGAATAATTTAACAGCTATTTTTGCCCAACCATTTGAATTGGGCTTCTAATCACGATGACTTGGGAGTTTGAAGGAGCAGCATGGTGAGTTCAAGTCTATCCTGGGCTAGCAAATGAATTCATGGTCAATGTGAAAACTTAGTGACTGAACCAATGATTGAAAGTAAAACCGGTAGAATTTTCTTCATGATAGCTTGATCACAATTCACAAACCTCTAAACAACTGTTTTAATATTGTTAATTAGATATGAAATTAATTACCATTTCTTTTCTTTCTTTCTTTTTTTTTTTTTTTTTGAGACAGGGTTTCTCTGTAGCTTTGATGCCTGTCCCAGAACTAGCTCTTGTAGATGAGGCTGGCCTTGAATGCCCACAAATCTGCCTGCCCCTGTCTCCTGAGTGCTGGGATTAAAGGCATGCGCCACCACCGCCCGGCCATTCCCATTTCTTTTATGGATATCTATTGCTGTTTGTTGTTTTTCCACATTAATATAAACACTGACATTTCAAAAGACAGTCAAGATAATAATAAGATTATTATCAGGAATATATTTTTGTTGGAATTGTAATCTCACACAGTTCATACCTGAAGATGTGAAGTAACAGTATTTGTTTTTTGAACTGGCTACCTTATGGTGTTCTGCTGAAGGTTACCTAGATTAGCTAAATTAATCCTTAATTTTAAATAGAATGCCATATTATATCAATGTATAATTGACAGTCTTTTATTTCTATAAATGGCCTTGAACATTATTTGATTCATAATCAAATAAATTTAAGTAATTTCAGTTTTTTGCCATGTTAACTGCTATGTTTAACCAAGAGAAACAAGATGACCCTTAAAATTGAGACAAAATTTTTTGCTCTACTGTGACAGTATAATTTGAAGTGAATTACCTGATGCCTTGTAAATCATAAATTTTCTTTCTAAGAATGAGATAAGAATAGACAATATATTATCTTCATATCTTAAACTTTCAATATTTTTCTATTTAAGAGGTTATTTTTCTCGAATTGTGTATTTTCTCTCCATATATATGATGAGCAATGTCAGAAGGAGACTCAGAGTGTCTCAAATGTGCTTGCTATAGCTCTTTTATACATGGTATTAGCCTTGCTGACCTGTACTCATCTTGTCCTTGGGAAAAACAAAAGCAAAGCCCCCATTTCCCCTGCTCTAGATTATCTTTGGGTTCTATGAGCTGCATGTCTCTAACTGGAAGCTCTGCAGATGGTGAAATGATACAATCACACGTTTCACCTTAATAAGTTTCCCCTCCTCAGTCATCCCTGTCCAGTATTTGAAAACCACATAGTCTACTAATAGATTAGTTCATTTGAGTGAGTAGAGCAAGTCATCTTGTATCCCATCTTCTGAAACATCAGTAAGTTTTGTTCAATAAGCTTCATTTTATATTTATTTTCTCTCTCTCATGCACTCTTATAGATATAGACAGAAATATAGAGATGATAGAGAGATAGATGACAAATAAATGAATAGAAAGATAGATATTGACATAAACTGTGTTATTATTTAGATCATATAAAATAAGGAGAGGTAAATATCATCCTATTTTTGTTTTTTTATTTCTCCCCATACATGTAAGGTTTTCTTTAAGAATAAGTATTTAATTTTAAAAATAATCATGGCAGAATTGGTTCAGTGGTTAAAAGCTCCTGCAACTTTTTGCAGAGGAATCAGCTTCAATTCACAACACTTATATGAGAGTCACAACCACCTATAGCTTTATTTAAAGTGAATTAGATACCTTCTCCTTGCCTACTCCTACATTCAAAGTCAATTATATATGTATTTTGATATACAATATACATTATGCATACATTAATATACATAAAATAAAAAAAATAAATCAATCTTACAAAAATAATCATGTTCTGATTGTGTATTTTCAAGACAACATAATTCAATGAAGGAAAGCGTCTTTAAAATAACAGGTCTATAGTCTCCTACAAAACTATGCAACATGATACTGATACAATGCAATAAACACCTATCTGAGTGTATTTGCATATATGGTGAGCCATAACCTGTTCATATTTTTATTAAATACACTTCCAATTGCTTGAATTGTGAGTGCTTAAAATCATCTTAGTCAAAAAGATAAATGAAAATGTTTAAATTTTTGTACAGAATATATAGGTTGATGTCATGTATATATGATAGTGGTAATACATATATAGTAAAATCTTGATATATGGTTGTACTATAAAAATTTATACAACATGAAGACAAATTAAATCTAAAAGCATGACTTTTGGAAAACTAGAGTACACAGGCACCAATTAGAAAGTGAATCATTAAAGAAAATAGAATAAACTAATGTTTCTAAAGTTTTATAGGATTATTGAATTAAATAAAGCGAATTGAAAGTCATTCTACTAAAGTAGTCTACAAAAAGGAAGGGACTTATCTCTTTGCATGTCATGAAATATTTAAGGGCTTTTAGATCAGTCTAGACAACACAGTAAATTTAATAGCTAATAATCAAATGCCTTATAAAACATAGCCATTGTCTTAAAGACCAAGATACATCAGTGAATTAAGATATGTATTTCTCTAAACTGATTGTCAGAAAAGACTTTTATAGAAAAGGTTCAGCGAAAAATAAAAATAAAGTTTTGCTTTTAAGAAAGAACATATTAATAATGTCAAAATAATGACATTATATCATTAAAGCAAGCAATTACATTTACTTTATTGTTTCTTTTTAGAAAATCATACATGAATACAGTGCATTTTCAGTGTATTCAGCCTTCCCACACAATGTTGCAGGAACTAATTTGCATCTCCCCTCTCAAGTTCTTTGCTCCTTCTTCATTGTTATATAATCTATATAGTTCAATTAATGGAGCCTTTATGCTCATGGGGTCAGGACTAATACCTATCTTGTCTATGAAGAAAACAGATTTTATTTTTATTTTTGTCGTTCAACAACACCCACCTGCACGCAGTTTTTTATCTAGGGGTAAGAACTTTGTAACTCTTTCTACCTTCTGGCTGAATTCTTGATTGGTATAGGCTTGTGCAACTCTTGTGCAGAAAAACCCAAACTGATGAAAACTCTGGGTTTGTCATGTCCAAAAACCACTCTGTCATTGCAGTACTCCAGAGCCTGGAGTGTTTGAAATCATGGAATTATTTCCCTTTTCTTCTAAAATTTCCCGTAATCATTGAATATACAGATGATATTATAGATGTCCTATTTAGGGGTGGATATTTCTTAGGCTCTACATTATGACTTGTTATTGTTTTATGTAATTAACCTACATCTACTCTCAACAGAAGCTACTCTTCAACAGATTTCAGTTTCTATTATGTGTTTATGAGTCTATTTGTGAATATGTGCAGATGTCTTCAAGTGTTCCTGGAAGCCAGTGGCCCTGCATGCCTTTGTATACAGAGTTCCAATTAGCTGAGTAAAAACTGACATGAGTGTTCGGTGTCAAACTTGGCTTTTCTGAAAGAGCCATATATGGTTCTAAGTGTGGAGACATCTATATTTCCAGCACCAAAAATTTTAAGGTTTAATCAATGGACAATAGTTGCTTAAGATTTCATACTCTTCAATGTTACATGCAAATAATAATAAAATAAAACTGCTTTTCTCTCTCATAGTGCCTTCAGTCTACAATTTTTGAGACTAAGGGATATGTCTATTACAATTATGAAGAATAGTCACATCAGTTTCTAAAGTAATTCATGCAAAGTCCTATGCAAGCCATCTAATAAAACATTAGTACCAAATTAACAGCTGACATTAGCAATACTTATCTTCCTTTTATTTTGGATTTTATTGATATCCATATTTAATTCATATTTATATAGAGCTTTTGGAAAATATATTTAATCAAATAGTTGTTCTATTGTAAAAGTTTGACCTCCACCATTATTTTTTTTATTCACTCTCAATTGCCCATTCCAGATTTAGACATAAGCAAGTGAAATGCTATCAGTACTCAACAATACCATGTATCCTTACAGTAGTCAGCTTTTGAATATTAATTTTGTTGTTCATTATTGACATTCATCCTTCATACATACATTTCAGATTCATGATGATAATTTCATAATCTTTTTTCTTTAACAACATGCAACACATTTGTTTTTTATCCATCTCCCATTATCCATTCTTCCTGAATTTATCTGGTTTTATTTATAAAATGCAAGATTCACAATTAGAAGAAAATGTAATCTACATATTTCTGAATCTAGATTATATACTCACTTGGAAGTGTTTCTCTACCACAGTTATATGGAAATAATTTTATTTAACTGAATTTAATTTTTTTATTTCTTAGCCATAAACCTTATTTGACATACAAGTATTAGTGGTTGTATGTAAAACAGAGATTTGGTTATTATAATTCCTATTTTAGGGTAAAAATCTGAAATTATTATGTTATCAATATTAATTATTTCTACACAAATTATATTGAAGTTAATTTATATTTAATAATTATCTTTTCAAACCAAATGAGAAGGTATATTCTCAACTTAATACTATACCTTGAAATTTTAGTTTTTAATTTAATAATGAATATTTCTATATCAAATTTCAAAGTAATTTTAGTTAATAGAGATTTGACATTCAAGTTTTGCAAATAGATTTAGATGTTAATTATATCTTTAACATATTTTTCTTCTTTAAAATCATTAATTTGTATAGATTTTAAATTAATTCATATGTAACTTAAATTGAATGAGAATTGTTTTTTTTTATTGGTATCTCTGTGGCAAATTATGTCTGTTAGTGTAGATGTAAGTTTCTGTCCAACCCAGTCCTGAAACCATTCAGTCTGAAAAGAACACATAGAGGTTTATATTAATTATTAACTATTTGTCCTATTAGTTTAGTGTATTATTAACTAGTTCTTACAATTTAAATTAAGCCATAATTCTTGTCTATACTTAGCCATTTGGCTTGGTAGCTTTTCTCAGTGAGGCATTTTTATCTTGCTTCTTCTGCATCTGGCTGGTGACTGACTGTTAAACTCCTATTCCTAGAATTCTCTTATTCTGATTGCCCCACCTATACCTCCTGCCTGGCTACTGTCCAATCAGCATTTTATTAAACTTACCTAATAGACGCGACAAATTTTTATAGTATACAAAAGCATTATCCTACAACACGTTAGGTATAAATCTCTAAGAGTGGTTTTACTCAATGAAAATCCTATATATAAGGCATATCACACATTTTAATAGATCAAAATTCATGTTATCTGTTATAACACATTTGACAAAATTTTCTTTGTGTGAATACAAATACATTCATGTTTGTGTGTGTAGGCATGCAGATATTCAGGTGTATGTACATATGTATGTGTTCTCTTGCAGGATTACAGATCAGGTTGTTTTATGAGACAGCGTTCTCGCTCAATGTCACTTATTCAGCTAAACTGGCTAGCCATGTAATCACAAGAATATAATCTTCTCTATAGTCACACAGCTGCCATACAGGCATGCACATCATCACTGGAAAGTAATAGAAGAATGCTGGGGTTAAAACACAAGTCTTCATGTTTGAATGACTGGAATGCAGCCAACAAAGCGATCTGCTCATCCCACTGGGTAATTCTTTTGAAGCTGGAGCTCATGAAGTATGGGATTCCTTGAACTCTTTGCATAGCCAGAAATGACTGTGAACTTCAATCCTCATGAATTCCATGCAAAATGTTGGTATATCACTGCTGGTATATCAATGCTGGTATATCATTCCTAACACTATTTGACTAAATTTTCCAAGTATTTTAGCTATCATTATAAATACACTGCTCAAGCATGAATTATCCTAGAGATGCTAGTCTTACCTAAACTAACTTACCTAACTTCTATTCTGAGCATTCATTATAGGCTTTTACATTTTATCTTCAAATTTGAATGCAACTTTGAAATTTGAGAAATTTGTTTTTTTTTTTAAATGTTGTAATATACATTGCAAGAGTACAGTTGGCACTCTTGGTATTAGGCAAGACTCTCCAGACTAGGATGCTAAAATCCTACAGCCTCATATTAAGTAATGGAATTCCATTTGAGACTATGACCAGGGATTAAAGAAATTGGTATCTAGAGGAAAAGAATCAACAGAATATGTGTACAAATATTATATAAGTGGTTTATACTATTCATTTGCAAGTTCTGGGTACTTTAACCATGGCATCTGTGAAATGGAGAACCAGAAAAACCTGTGACTATTCAATTGAAAAAGCTGGAGATTTCGCTAACACCAGTCTAGTGTTAGAAAGTCCGGAGGTTCTACAATACAGTGAATACTGGAATAGAGTTCCCATTGGAAGGCCAAAAGACTGATTTCTGATGTCATTAGGAGACAGCAACGGCAGAAAATACAAGTCAGAGCAAAGCAGTTATGGTTGGCCTCTTGGTAGCTGCCAAGCACCTTGTAAGCAGGGCTTCAACTCCCAGTTAATAAGAAAAGATCCTTACAGACAAACTCTGAGGTGTGTTTCCTAGGATGTTCTAAATTTAGGCAGGTTGGAAATCAAAACCAACTATCTATCACACACATTCCCATTGCTTAAAATTATACATTTGAAAAGCCTTAGGACTCTTTCTTATTTTCATTGTGCATAATCTGTAATTTCCATTTTAATATTGAGGAGACTAAAACTTATGAAATATCACTTAATTTAGGTTTTCTGAAGAACTCCTCGTTTTCACTGTGAAGAGAATAGTCTTTAAAATCCTTTAATTCCATCACTTGTCATTACATTCCAGCTGATTAAAGGAGATCAAATATGCATATTTATGTGTGTATGTTTTAATAAAAGATATTCATTACATATCAGACTCACCTCATATCTATGATTCCCTAAATCTGTTTTCTGACTAATGGAACTACAACATGTACCACCACCCATAGCTTGCTCCAGTAGCCTGAAGAGATGCGACAATTCTATTCCTGGTAAGCTAGAGATGTACTATTTATCCGTTCATTTGTTTTGTTATTCTTTCCTCAACCTATGTGTGCAACACTGTGAGATCAACTGTGGCAAAAGATGTCTCATTAAAAGAGGAAATTGAAAACAGCAAAGGTGCCGCTATCTTCTCTCCCTATTTGACAGCTATCAAGATAGAACACTTCACACTACTGAGTTTTGAATTTTTGCAATGAAGGCATTTGATCTAGGAAATCTGAAATAAAAAGGTTGACAGAATAAATTCTTAAACTCTCTGACTCGCATCTTATTGCCAATGATCTGCATTAGTAAATTATCTAGAATTAAACTGTAAAGTGCTGAAAACAACTCATGCATTTATAAACTGACTAGGGCAAAGCATTAGAAAGCCTTGCAGAATCGAGTACAAGGGCTCTGGGGTTTAAGATGGGATAATCGAACCTATTATAATGTTGCAGTGAAAGTACCAGTTCCATTTGTGAGGAGCAAAGAGAATTTTTGAAACTTTCCTATGATTAGGTAGTCAGTCTTAAGCAGTCATTTTAGCTGTTATTTTACTTACTTTACTGTTGCTATGCTAAAATATCCTTGTGAAAGCAACTGAAGAAAAAGAGGTCTTATTCGAGTTCTCAGTTAATGGTAGCCTCTATCCTGGTGTGGAAGTCAAGGTATCAGGAGCTTGAAAAATCTGGGCATGTTATGACCATATCAGAAAGAAGAAGTAGAAAGTAACTAACATTTGAACTAGCTTATTTTCCTTTCTTTGTACATATCAAAATTCATTCCAGAAAAACAATGCTTCCCACCATCCAAAATCCCACATCATTTACATAAAGTAACCATGTCTCTACAAGTAGGCTTGAATCCTGTCTCTCAGGTGCTTCTAGATTTCAACAATGAGAATAACAATAGCAATTTACTCTGCTATATACATGAACCAAATTGTTGCTGTGTTTTGTTTCCTATATCTGTTCAAAGTTTCCCCTGAATTTCTAATCTATTTTCATGCCCATTTTGTTACTTAATTTTGAAACACTAGAAAAGAGTGAAGTGAGCCCATCATGTATTCTTCCAACAGAGAACAAGCACCACTTAATCAATATTTTTATTGGGTAATGTGCACATATGTACTTACATACCATTAACATAAACAGGATGTTTGATAGTGTAAAGATTCGTATATATACCATTGTCTCAATAATGCAATCTAACACTGTGTGCTTGTGTGTTAAAACCATTGACTCAATAATGTTATTATGTATTTGTTCATGTATATGAATACCATTGATTTAATGTTTTTTGAGCACTGTACACATCTGTATGAACAGATTAGCTCAATATTGAAGTTATGGATTATGTACATGTGAGCACAAGGTGAGCTAAATCTTTTATTCCTTAAAGATTATTAATAATAATAGATGGCAAATGTATTTTGTATATTTTATACTTGGAATTATATTAGCAGAAAAAACCAAATGCAAAATTAATGTTTAATTTTAAATGGGAAATATATACGAAAATTTCCACAGGGATTATTCGAATAGGATTCCTTCCTATTTCACATAGTGGAAATCAAAATCTTGAGAAAACAGCCTACTGCATTTGTTCATAGAATAATGACTTTATTATCTCAAGCTATAGAGTGTCATAAGAAAGAGTAAAACAAAATAAAAAACTCCAAATAAATCTTAATAATTAGATTTATTCTTTCTGAAATTCTTCCATTGTTCAAATTAAATATATTTTACTTTTATATTTTCATTTATATGGATATATAAAATGGCAAGAGTAAAGTACAGTTTTAGAATATTATAACATCATTAATAACTGAATAAAATTTTACTTTTATATTTTATATTTATATTTTATGTATAATCAAAATGCATATTTAATATACAAAATATAAAATGTATCAATAAAATAAAACTATATGCATTGAGATCCATTAATTATAATGGTAATGATATTATATACTAGTCATAGGTAAAAATCTCATTTTTTAAACTTGGATGTATTTCAATGCATTCTTATGATGAATATATAAATATTAATCAGATACATATGTACATATTATTTTTCAGGAGTATAAATTATTGAAAAGTTAGAAAGTCTTCTGGAGGCTATAAAGAGCAAAAATACATATCTTTTTAAGTAGATATAAAGATATCATAATGAGTAATTATGGAATCAGAAAGCGTTATTGAGTCATACATCTGAATAACTGTCTTACTTGATTTTCAACAATCAAAACTAATTATGTAAGAAGTTCAAGCAGTAGAAAATGAGACAATGACAATTAGAAATGCTGAAAATGTTAAAGTAAAAGACGGTATGGAGGAAGACGTCAAGACTTAGAATATCTAAGTGTAGTTCTGGAAGACAGTCACTGGAGGTAAGGCAAGAAGAATTTAAGTTCAGACAGCTTTGAGATTCTCCGTGAGACTTTCCTTCTATGCAAAAACTTTATAAAGGAATGCTATGTTGAACATTTTTGGAGCTCTATCTGGGAAACTACAACATGAATCTCTAGTTCCTCATATCAGAAAAGAGAATGGAGCAATGATGCAATACTAAAATTATAAAAATTATTAATATTTTAATTTCTCAATTCTTAAAGATTATAAGATATGCATGCTTTTCCCATAAACCTTTTTCTTCCAAATCTCATATATTCCACCTTGGCTTTTGAAATTTATGGCCTCTTTGTTCATTAAGATTTTATATGCATATGTATATACATATATGTATATATTCATAAATAAATCCTACTCAGGTTTTATAGTCATTTATATAGTAGACAATTTTAACCATGTATTTATAGATATCTGATGTTAAAGTCCAGTCTATGAAGCAGCAAAGTTTCACCATACTAATACCTGAGGTTTTAAATTAAAAATTCTTCACAAAACATTAGCCATAAACAAAGTTTCAATCTCTCTCTCTCTCTCTCTCTCTCTCTCTCTCTCCCTCCCTCTCTCTCTCCATCATCTCTCTATGCTCTCTATGTTTTCTTGTCTGTTCTGGGGCCTGCTATATAGAGCAGGATGACCTCAAGCTTTCATTCACAAAATACATGTATCTGCCCTCTAGAAAAACAATACACTGCAATGCTTCAATGTGGTAACTTCAAAGACACTATTGCATGAGCTACTACATTGGAAGAAACTAAATATCGTGTATCTACAGTCTGAAATTTTGGGAAATAATGATCAAAGTTTGTCAGTAACTGTGGACTCAACATGGCAGCATTTGACTGAAATGAGAATAATTGTAATAATAATTGAAAAAAAATACTTGTGTGTGTATTTAACATCAATGAATTTGCAACAAGATATTGTTATCAGATAAAAGATGACTGATGTAAAATTATAGAAGTAGATCTGGAGACAGAAGTTCTTGGATAAGTGTAGTGGCTTCCATATGTATGGCCCCCACAGACTCCTATGAGCATAGACTCATTTGAGCACCTGTCCAACTGGGAGAGGCACTAGTAGGATGTGCGGTCTTGCTGGAGTAGTTTGCCCTTGTTAGGGGAAGAGTGTCATTGTGGAAGCCTGCTTTCAGTTATAAGTTCAAGTCTGGCCAGTGTGACATAGTTTCAATATGCTGCCTGTGGAACGAGATATAGAAAGAACCCTCAACTCCTTCTCCAGCACTGTATCTACCTGGGAACTTCGATGCTCCCGCTCATAAAGATAACTGACTGAACATCTGATACTGTAAGTCAGCTCCAATTAAATGTTTTCTTTAATGAGAGTTGTAGAGATTAAATTATCTCTTCACAGCAATAGAACCCTACCTAAGACAGTGAGTCAAAATGTCACCTGGGGATTATGAGGATTTTTATTGTTTTTGAATTTTCAACTGTTAAGGTTTTCCACCTCATCACAGAGAGTTTTTGCTCAGTTGTACATCACAGGCAGTCAGAAATTTTTGTCTTCAAACTGAGGGCTGAACTGGAGCCATCACAACAGATGCTTGACCATTAAAATACTCATTGAGCAAAATGGCTTTAGTTTATTAGTTCAGTGATCTGTGACCAGAAAAGTCACCGAAATCTATGTTGACAGCATTTTTCAAGTGAACAATTTCCTTTGACCATTGGTTCTATTGGGAATGGTAAAGAACAGAAGAAAATGGAACATCTTTTCAAAGTCTTGTTTAAACTGTAATTACTGGATATGCAGTAAAATAAGCAATTGCTCATTTACTGTAAGTCACTAGGCAATAATTCTTTGATGAAACATCAGTTAATTTCAGGTCACAAAGATTACCAAACTGCTAATTTCCTAAATTTTCAGAAGAGAATATAATACTCCTGTTGATAAGTACTACAAAAGACCTTATGCAATGACTGAAGAATACTAAGTAAATCAAATTTTATGTCACTTTATGTTGGTTTCTGGAACTTGGCCTTTTTTCTAAAGCAAGATATGTGGTAAAATATTGAGAAAGGACGTCATGGCATGCTTGACAGTTTTTATTTTTCTTCTGAAGGCCATCAGTTCTGTAGATCAAGTGGGAATACACTAGTCAATTAAGTGTTGATTATGAAAGACCTTTTAATTAGGATATTTCAAAATCCATTTTTGACAATGGCACCTGTTTTTGATACTGTACGCAATGTGATCTGAGTATTTTTAATGAAAAATTAATGGAAATATTAATTGAAAGTCTGAATGTTTACTATATGAAAACACTAGATCAAAATTTATCTCTATTGCTTGTACTGCTTTTTTAGAACCTATTCTCTTTGGATGGATACTTTTCTCAGCCTAGATATGGTAGAAAGGGCCTTGGCCTTCCCCAAAACAATGTGCCTTACCCTCTCTGAGAAGTAGGGTGGTAAGAATGGGAAGACGTGAGGGAGTGGGAACTTGGATTAGTATGTAAAATGAAAACAAAATAGCTTATTTTCTTTTTAAAAAATAAAAAGAATTTTTTAAATATTCAGTATAAATTATGACCCTAAGTTAATTATTTATACATTTAAATATTCTGAGGTCTTCTAGAGGAATACAAGAATTTGTTTATCAGAATCATTTTTATTTGATAATTTACACATATATCAATATAGACAGGAGGGTTTAGAAAGAGAGCTCAGTTAGGGAAGATCATGCTTTTCAATAGAAGACTTCACCTCAAGTACCATAACCCATATGAAAAAAGGTGACACAGGAGTGTTTGCTTGTAATCCAAATACTAGGGAGATGGAGACAGGGGAATTGCTAGGGCAGCTGGCTATCCATTTCATCCTCCCAGATGAGTTTCAAGCCAGGGAGAGACTCTGACTCCAGAAATAATGGATGACAACAGCCGAGCAATGCCACCTGAATTTCTTCTTTGGTCTCTAGATGTAAGCACACATGTTTTCATCACATAACTTTTCACCATGCATATGAACACGCATCCACAAATGAAAAGACTATTCTTTTGTTATTGTTTGTTTGTTTGTTTTCATGGCAAGTTTTCTCTCTGTTGCCCTGGATTTCCTAGAACTCTGTAGATCAGGCTGGCTTTGAATTCAGAGAGTAACCTGTGCCTGCTTCTCGAGTGAGTGCAAGGATTAAAGCTGTGTGCACCACCCTGCCTGAATCAGAAGAATATTCTTGATTGGAACAACAAAAAGATGAACTATATGCTAGCATTTAGCATTGTAATTTATGATTTTAATAAATTAAATAGGTAACAGAAAAAACAAAATTATAAAGTATTTGACTTATGGTGCTTAGCAAAGATTACTCAATTACAGGTGCCACTTACGGCACTGTTGGATGTGCCTTATGACAAGACAGGAGAAACTTTATTCATATAAGTCACAAGGTTTATTTGTGCAGCTCTGGATTTCTGGGAACTCACTCTGTGAATTAGGCTTGGATATAATTCAGAGATCTCCCTGCCCCTGTAGACCTGGGATCAAATGCATGTACTACCACTGCCCAGCTAATGACATAAACTGTTTTTAAGTAATTTTATTTATATATTTATTCATTTAATTTTATGAGTACTGGTATTTGGCCTATGTTTATGTCTGTATGCATTAGTTGGATCCAGTGGAACTTGAATTATAGACATATATGAGCTGCCATAATTACTACAGTTTCATGTGTTCTAGGGTTTGGATGTGAAGATAGAAATGTTAGGTAAAAAGAAAACAGATATGAAAGAAACAGAGAGACATAGGATAGGAATGGTGGGGTGACTCAGTGAATACTGAATACTGAATGCATCTGCATTTGTAATCTATACACTGTTATGCCCTAATACAAAATGGGGGGAAGAAGGCAAAAGACTGCTCTAATACAAAGAACAACCAAAACAATTACTTGCTTCAATACTTGAGACATCAAGCCATTATTTCCTTATTAAAGGTGTTGGATGTTTGGTCAAGAATATGCAGTGGACAACCTTAGACCAAGTATCCTGTAGGAAGCTACTCCCTGTGTCTAACCTCCTGTTTAAAAAAATTAACGTAGGAGTATGTTTAAATTTTTTGACTTTTGATCAGGGTGGAGTGAATCCAACTTTATGAGTCATCTTAATTTCTGAAACCCCAAGTAACTACACCCTAGGTCAGGATATTTTGTTTTGTACCCACACCTGTGGCCAACAACTCTAAAGGAGAAAAGATGAGTTCAAACTAGTAGATCTCAAGTCCACATGAAAGAGGCTCACATCTATGTGCATTCCGATAGAAATTATACTAACAGATGAATGAAAGGGAAAATTCATCCTTCTATTTCAGACTCCAAGTTACACTGAGAAATCAATCTTACCATGACTTTGACATTCAGAAACTCCATACACAAATGATAAGCTCCACACTCATGATTTCAAAAGACACAAGGTAAAAAGCAAAAAGTGTACTTGACAAAAAGATTGGAAATAGGATGACTATTTGGACACAGGGACAGGGATAACAGCATGGAAAAAGAAAGGAAAATAAGAGTAAATAAAAATACGGTATTATATATTTGTAAATATAATAAAAGCTATCAGAACAAATAACACACATTAATAGTTTATCAGAGTGGGATTTTCTGAATCACTACCCTTTTGGCAATAGTGTAATATAAAATATAATACATTAATAATATTACATATAAATTTACATACTTAAAAAATTCACAGAAGTCACGAATATTAAATACAATTAATTTTATCAGTACCTTAGTATATCAATACTTAAAATATGTTACTGTAACTGTGATCAAAGATAAAGAACTTACCAGGGCTTCTGTGTAAATGTGATTTCTTCACATCTATACCTAGTTAGACACCCATCCATAGCAAATAGAGGCACTCTGAAAGAAAATAGTTGGACTCTTCATTCATAAATTTTAGGTGCTTCAAAACAACACACTTTGTTCTGCATGTTTCAAATACACAGCATGCAAGTTCATACATATAAACCAGATATTCTATACAGCCAATCTAATGAACACAGCTGTCATGTCACCTCACTGTTCCTTGTCTTGTGTCAAGGAGAATTTATATGCAATTATTGGTACGAATTCTAGCATGATTCATAAATATTAACCATAGTCCTTGAGTACTATGGTAAATCAGCTCTTTCATCCTATATATTTGCAAATTTTTGTTTTGAGACTCACATTTCTTCACGTTTCCTAATAACCACAGCTTTTTACATTCATCTCATTTTTTAGTATTATATGTGAGTATTGTGTTGATATAGTTTCTACTCCTCACTACCTTTTAAACTTATAACTTCTTCTTCAATTATTATTATCAGATATATCCAATTGTACACAGAAGTTTATACATAAAAACTCTCTAACCTACTAGGTACATTTAAAGTTTTTCCAATGTGTTTAGATGTGACTTTCTTTTTTTTTTCCATTCAATAATTTACACTTCCTCCCCTCTTCCCATTCCTCTTCCGCTCCCCCACTCCCCCTCCTCCCTTCCCCTCCCACCTTAAGAGAGGGCAGGGTACCCTGCCCTGTGGGAAGTCCAAGGCTCTCCACCCTCCATGTAGGCCTAGGAAGCTTTGCATCCAAATAGGCTAGGGTCCCAAAAAGCCAGATCATGTCATAAAAACAAGTCCCAGTGCCTTGATCAATGGCTTCTCAGTCAGCCCCCACTGGCAGCCACACTCAGAGAGTCCAGTTTGATCACATGCTCATTAAGTCCTGGTCCAGCTGGATTTGGTGAGCTACCATTAGATCAGGCACCCTGTCTCAGTGGGTGGCCCAACTGCTGGGGGAGGGTATGTATATCTGACTTTCTAAAACAGGGTAGCTTATTCGGTGGAGTTATTCCTGCTGAAGAAAAAATCCCTCTCTGTTAATTGATTATACATATTCATCTACAGGTGTAAACCTACATGAGATTTTTTCCATGCACTATATGCATATAACAATGACTTTGTTTATGTGACCACAATGTTAAGGTTTTATGGGTGTAATTATCTATTATGTGTAGAAGGCATTAACAGACAGCAGATTTCATGGCCCTTTGGATCTTCCCTTCTTTCGATGGATAAAGCTGTATTTTCAACCTCTATGTATCTGACTTTTTTTTCAGATTCCAAATGTGTCAGGCTTACATCTCTCCAAATAATATCTTTTTTTAGGAACACGATTTCAGCATCAAGAAACAAAATTTCAGCAAGATCATCTTTCTCTACCGTGCTTTTATACAGTTGGCCACACTTAACTTCATCTGAGGTCTTTATTGCTATGAATTGGCTTTCTAGCCTGTGTAACATTCTTGAAAAGTGAGAGCTTACAATGATAACCAGCAATAGCAAGGATTAGTTTTCTGTAAAACATTTTTCTTTTATTTTCCCAGAAAATTTCAAAGAGATTCTGGGAGGTGTTTTAAAGGATAAAATAAAAGTTATATTAAAATATTATTTTTATATGATTCTATAAAAATGTTTCAATATATAAACAATACTTTGTGTTGTTAATTACTTTATAAACTTAAAAGAAGGGACCTTCTTTGGCAAGAAGAGCCATCAATTTGATAGCCTGTCTTGTCATTACTTGGATTGATGCCTAAACTTCAAAGAATTGGCTGTAACTGGTGTGTGACTAGAATCTATATAACAAATAAACTGTTTAAATCTGTGCTAAAGTCAAAGTCACAATGAGGTTCTTCACTTAAGTGAGAATGCATATGGTGGGCAATGATATTTAAGTTTACAAAACAAATATGTTTTTTCCAGTAATATAATCAATTACAATGATAGATTCACTATATACATGATAATATTATTTAAAAATAAACTCTATTTTGTCACTTCTTAACCATTCAACAGTAAATAGTTTTCCTTGGCAAACTGAATGTTAGCTTTTCAGAAATCTAATTCTTTTGGCTTAATTAAAAAATCTTATGGTCTTTTGAGTTTGAAATTCATTGATGAAAGAATTATTTAATAGATGATTAATTTAACTAGTGAGTATTTAGCTAGTGAATGATATAAGTCCAAAAATTCTTATTTGTTGGGAAATTAAAAATTAAATTAATAACCATGGTGTTAGATAAAAGTAGACCTGATCCATCATCATGAGAGTCTCCAGACAGCCCCAAGGGCACTGCTGATGCAGTCAGCTGGCAAGGAAAAATAAGAACACCTGCTATTTCTGTTCACCAGAAAACTTAGTAGAGGAAGTCAATGAAAATGCATTAATTTTATTATAATTTGGATTATTTCCATGAAAAATAAATACATACGATTTAGAAATCAGTTATTACCACATAGAAAAGATAATTCAACAAAGGCTTCATATAAACAAAAAGTTCTAAACGTCTAATTGAGTTTATTTCGTTGGCCTTTTGTGTTTTGTTTGTTTGCTTTTTTGATTGATTGCACTTTTGTTTCATGTATTATGATGCTGTTACATTGTCTTGATTTGACACAAAACTATGAGGTTGTGAGATACTTTAGCATATACTGCAACATTGTTGAACACATTAAAATAAATAATAAAGCATAAAAAGGAATCGCAGGCCTTAGAACAAAGCAGACTTAGGTGGAAATCCTGACTCTCCCAATTAGTAGTAATAGTAGTTAGACAAGTCACTTATTCATAAAGATGCACAGTGAAGAACACTTTACCAGATCTCAAATGTGGATCTAGAAGTACCCTGTAATGTAAATAAAGCTAAAGTAAAATGCCTAATATTTTGGAGCAAAGAAGAATATCTGTATATTACAACATATATGAGGTTTCTTTTCCTGATTTGTTAGTGGTAGAAACATTAGGATTATAAATATAAATGTTTCTTATATTTTTTCAATATTATGACTATTATAAAAAATATTGGAGAAGCACCTAGATTGTCAGTTCCTAGTGCACTGACTGCTTTAACTTGATTACGAGCATGCATGAACTTTATTTTTGTTTTATTTCCATGGACTGTAAGTTTGTAACTATAATAAAGGAGTGTGGATGAATATGTCAGAAACTATAAAAGTCTTCAGGTCAAAGACATTCAATTAGAAACTTATTAACAATAAGAGAGAAGAGCTGTGATTCACAAGGTCTCACAAATTTACAGTTTCTCAATAAACTCTCAAGCAGTTTGGACTGTTTGGGTTTTCATTAAGATATTAAAAGCCTCCAAAACTGTATACATTCAGACATAAAACAAATACATACATTATTAAACTATTGTGCATTTATGTGCAAAGCAGTGTAATCTAACTAAAAACTGAAAAGTGTCAGCTTGGTGGTGGTGGCACCACGTTTAATCTCAGCATTCGCAAAGCAGAGGAAAGCAGTGATGAGTTTGAGGCCTGTACTACAGAGTGAGTTCCAGTGCAGCCAGATACACAGAGAAACCTTGTTTGAAAAAGAAAAACAAAAGGTGTTAATGTTCATATTATTCTAGATTACTTATGGCCAGCTACATTTAAATTTTTCACACACACACACACACTATATATATATATATATATATTATTCAGTGATAATTTAGTAATGACGGAAGAGTACAATTTCTGTTACACCTCAGGTTGTAGAAATAATTAAAAGAATATGACTCCATATCACAGGAAGAAAGGCCTAAGCTGTATCAAAGGACCTCCTTTACTTCTCACCTCATTGTCTTTTTCTAGCTGTATTTATGTTTTACAAAGGTGAGCAGATGAAAGTGGAAATTACTTCTGGATATTATCAAAACCCATATATTTAAATACATCTCATATACTCATGGGCTCAAATGGTAATTTATCTTCCCACAGAATGAGTTTTATTACATAAATCTATACATTTTGTTAGCACACAAGTCTACCACAACATTAAGTATATCAACGTAGCTCCTCTTTAAAATTAAACCTTAAGATATACCAGTTAGAAACTTCCTAAATAATTACCATTATACTAAAGTAAATGACAATAAACATGGCAATCTTTGGCAATTAATTGATATCCAATCAACTCACTAATAGTTTTTCATTAAATACCAGTTAATTGTTTGAATTCTTTACAAGTTTAACATATTAGCTAGAACAATAAAACACGTTTATTGTTTTTCTTGTTGACATCATTATAGGGCAACTAAATTAACTCATTGTTATTCATTTAAGTTTATTACAATATCATGTATTTAGTATACAATAATTGTGTAATTTAATTAAAATACTGAAAATATGTTAATGTTTATGTTATTCTAAACTAGTTAAAAATAGTCTCATTAAAAACTTTCTTAGAAATAATGCTGTGTTTTTTATTATTTACTTGCTTCAATTACATATATCTGTGCATATGAATATATATTTATATTAATAAATTTTATATTCTCTGTGACATTAAATTTATTTGAATTGTTTACTCAAAATTAAAAATATAAACTATGACTAACTTTAGAAAATCACATATGAAAAATATGTTCAGATTTTTCACAACATTTAATTAGAGCATTTTTAAATAAATTAACTTTAATAACTATTGTTGTTTTAAGTTTTTAACCTAAAAGGTGAATAGAGTTTAAAAAGGCAGTGATAGTGGCATGTTTCTGTTATCCCAGCACTGAGAGTAGAGAACAGATGGATCTCGAGAGCTTACTGACCAATCATTCTAGCTGACTTATTTGCTTATGCTACAAAGGCCTTGACAATCACATAGCCACTTCACTCTCATTCTGTTTTAACATAATTTATTCAACTAATATCTATTAATTTTTATTATATACTTTAAAGAATAATCTAATATTTATTATATAAAATATTCAAAATGTTCTATCTTAATTTTAAGATATTTAAATTGATTTAAAATATTAAGATTCTACATCAGGGGCTGCAGAGATGGCAAAACAGTTTAAAGCAAGCACTACTTTTAAAGATCATAGTTTAGTTCCTAGCCCCTGCTTTTACCACTCACAAATATCTTAACTCCAGCTTCATGAGATCTCACTTTTGGCCTCTGTAGACAATCCACTGATACAAACACACCAGTATGATATGAGCAAACAGGAAGGAATCTTCCATGTCCTTTTCCGTGGGGTGTAAGCAGAATATGCAGCTAAGTTTTAAGGTAAGTCTCTCTTATCAACAAAAATCCCCTATAGTTGTGGTCAACTCCATCGATTTTAGTTAATTTCAGAGGTAGTCAAGTTGGTTAGCTGCAGAGTAAGTATCCGCATGAATTAAAAATTTCTTTTTTATTGAATAAATGTATACATCTTTGTTGCTGTTTTATTAACTGGATTTTTATATAAGGATAAACTTTGGTCTAAATTAAATGTTTAAATAACAGAACAAAATCTCTTGGTATACAATCTGTTTTTTCATAATTATTAGAATAGACATATTTATTAAAACTATGTAGAATGTCCTTTTTTCAATGTATTATTGGCAGTGAAGTATGCTATGATTATTTCATATTTTTGCTTCTAATAATTATAATGTCTTCGTTTTACACATCTCATGTATTCAAATGGATGCAAAAAGATCAATGGTGCTTTGACAAATCAAGCCTATTGTCAAGTATCCTTCTTTGTGCTTCATAAATATAGTTTCAAATACTCACTGAGTATCCTGGATTAGTGATATCAGTTCTTATGATGAATATTGTCTTCCTTTCTTTTATTTTGTCTTTGTAAAAAATTTCCACATTGTGTATATTCATTGGTAATTTCATTGTTTGATCTATCATATCCATCCATTTCTAGGAGAGACTATTTTACTACAGGCTTCCAGATATACTTTTTTCATTACAGTCTTTCCACCTTCACTTCTGTGAGGTAGATGAGTTGTAGATGCAGTAGCTCTGATGTCAATGTATACATTGGAGACTGTCTTCCCGCAATCCATTGATCTCTGCAGTGTTTTTACATGTTGTTTTCTCTACTGTTCTCTATTTGCTTTAAAGAGAAGCTTCTTTGATGAGAGGTGCTAGCTATAGTTATTTCAGAATATATGAATAATATTTGCAAAGTACAGGAATTATAGTGGTCATTCACAGTGGCAATAGTAGATTATTGCTAATGCCCATGGCCTCACTAATGTGGGAAGTTAAGTAGGTTTTCAGTATCAGGCAGGATTTCCTTCCTGTTGAATGCTACTTATTTGCTTATCACCATCAAGTGAATATAAATTATTGCTTCTCTACAATTACCTAATGTAGAATGATCATCCCTGAAATCACATATACAAAAACAATGACATTGAATATTGTATATATATATATATATACACACACACACACACACACACATATATATATATATATATATATATATATATATATATATATATGTTCATGCGCACCCATGCATGAGCATCACCCCCACATACACACATAGTAATAGCAATCAAAGGGAAAGAAAGAACTATATCAATTTTAGAGTAGGGAAGTACAGGAGGGGATGAAGGAAGAGTACCTGGGAAAGGGTGGAGGATAAAATAGAGAGAAAGAACTGCTATTCTTCCATTTCAATAAAAACACACTTAAAAACATGATACAAAGAAACAGAACTAATTTTGGTTCTGAAAAGTAGAAATAATTTTACGGTTCTATGATTCTCCAATGTTCATTGTCACAACTACTTAATTATAATTAAAGTATTCACATAAATTTACTTTCTTCTGCTGTAGGAATTACTACTGCCAATAGTCTTTAAGTTAACAGCTCACTTGGGCGTGGCCTCTGATATTATAAATGCCAATGTAAAGCAGGCAACAGGCCTCTTACTGGCTGTAGATTTGGTTGCTCTTCCGAGTTCCAGCAGAGGATTATGATCTGTGAATCTACCCCTAAATAAATAACTCTCTCTTATACTAAGCACCTTCATTCTTCTATTTCCATATCTCAGTATTTTATTGTTTGGGTTTTCATATATTTTTAATTAATTTCATTTATGCTTGAATTAATTACTTGCTTTCTCTCCAACCTGAACTGCAAATCAAATAACTTTTCTTGATAATGTAATTTTGCTTATCCTAATCATACTTTCCAATCTTTAACTGACAGTTATTTTTCTTTATTTAATAGGAACATAAATTCACTATTCTTAATAACTTCCTGGCTTCCTATAGATAACGTGTTATTTTGATGTTATGTAAGTATATCTGAGAATATGCTTTTGTTCATCCTTTGATGTAATTGCTTGCCAATATTACAAGTGTCAGTTAAGAATTATTTCTTCGGATAATTGTTCAATAGCACAATCTAATTTGAGAGCCTTCACTCAAGGGTTTAACAAAAACTGCACTTTCCCAATTTATACTTGAATATATATATATATATATATATATATATATATACTTTTAATTTATGTTCATACTGTTAAAAGCTTGAAGTGTTCAAGTTGTCATAGTTTCTAGATGGCATCAAAAGTTGTATTCCTATTTTCGAGGTTCTAAAATGTAAGATGCCCTTCTAAAAAATCACTTCAATCATTTTTTTTTATTTTTGTCGGTATATATTCTTTTTTTGTTTATTTTATTTTTTTTTTAGTTGTTGCAAAAACAACTTTCCATCTCCTGCCCGTTTCCCATTTCCCTCCCCCTCCTCGCACACATAGCTCCCTCCCCCAACTCCCCTCCCCCTCTCCCCCTCCCCCACTCCATTTCCCCTCCCTCTCGAGAATGAAGAGCAGTCCAGGTTCTCTGCCCTGAGGGAAGTCCAAGGTGCTCCCTCTTCTATTCAGGTCCAGGAAGGTGAGCATCCAAACAGGCTAGGCTCCCACATAGATTCTTTTCTGTAAGTTGTGTAAATACTGTATAATCACATCTCTTGTCTAAAAGCTCCAGTGCTAAACACTATGAGCAGAGAAGAGCATCATTTGTCAGAGTAGTATATATTTAATATGTGTGATAAAAGAGTTTTATATTCATAAATCTAGAAGAGACTACAGGACTAAAACATCAATTTTAATTTGGTGATTTTTGATAGATGAAAATTACAGGACAAGAAGATTTTTTATAGATTATGAAAGAATGCATTTTCTTTCTTTCAATCACTACTATGTAAAGTTAAAGGTGCATATGTTAAATAATAATATATATGTGTGTGGTAGAATGTTATATAACACTCATATATAACACATTAATATATAATGAATATAATGTTTTATACTATAAGCTATATATTATGCATTATGTATAAAATGTATCTTATATACATATATATTTTTTAATCCATAAATTTGTTGGGCAGTTTATATTTTACCAGTAAAACCATGAGATACTATTCTATATATTGAGTAGAAAGTGACAGTGTTGTTCTTAAGACATTTGCCCTTTGCTGTTCTTTTTCTTTTTCTTAAGTGTCAAGTTAGCCTGCATTGTATCTAGAATCCAAATTATATCCTCTCCAAATTGCTTTTTTCAACTCCTTTCAAATCCTTCCAAAGAATTTCTCCCACCTTTTTGTTTGTTATTGATAATCTGTTAACGACTGTTAATGTTGTTCATATGTGTGTCTGTGGAACCATCTACTGACCCTTGACAAGCAAAAAAGACAACCATAGGTTCTACTCTTGAGTTTTTGACCTCCAAGCCATTACTTTGACCAGGATATTTTTTTTTTACTTCCTCCAAAATGTCATCCCAATATTATAAAAGTAGGGCCATCTCGCCTGACAGGTGGAAATGTCAACATACAAGGTCTAGTACAGGTTAAGAACACTGACGTCTTTTCTTCGTGAGCAGCCTTCCCAGTTTCTAGTTAGATTCCAGTTTCTTGAAACATGGATCGTGACCTTTCTGGAGTCCAGTAACTGAAGGTGGTTTGGGGAAAACTTTGAAAATAATACAAGTTTGCTGAATGGATAATGACCAAAGAATAAACCTAACTGAGATATTTTAGGGAGAACAGATCCATCATTTATTGTGTGACTTCATTGCAACCTTGATTCTGAACACATAGAATATGCACTTGGCACCGTGCATAAAACCATGCAATGTTATGCCCATGAACTTTACTGAAACACCTCTGCTATAATTAGAGGGTACTGTGTGTTTTGACTTAAAGTTTACGCGGTATACACTAAATTTGGGCTCATAGAGAAATGAAATTATTTTGATATTGAAAACAAAGCTTTAATATTTTCCTGTCATCATCCTACAAGCTAAAATATGATTATTATACACTGGGAATATATTGTATTAGAATGACTAATTTTAAGATTCAAATATCTGTTCTTGAGCAGAGTTTCTAATTCAGAAGGGTGCTAGGCACCCTTCTGTTAACGTGTATATCCACATGAGAATATATTCTCAGCATTGTGATTATAAACCAAAATATTGAAAATACTGAAGATTCCCAGTGTACTATAATAACAAATATTCAGCTAATATTCAGAAATTTATCTAAAAACAAATGAAACATCCATGCCATTCCTATGCAATTTTATTTAAGCTTTAATAAATGATAAATAGATTTGTGTAACAAAGAATCATTTTAAAATACTCTATCTCATTTGTTATCAGTAATATGTAATTTGTATCCTGATTTCATATAGGAGTCTTTTAAAATATTCTTGGGTTTAAAACATTCATGTTTGAAAATATTTTAAGCAGTTGTTCTAGGGATGCTGCATTGTCAAAATAGTGGTAAGATCGTTATGATATTAAATTACTGTTATTCAAATTTCTCCATAAAAATACCTCTCTAACATGTTTCACTTATTTTTCAAAGATAAAAATACAGTAATATATGTTAATTTAATAACTTGTCACGAAATAATTTTTAGTGTTGTTTTTTTTTTCTCAGCAACCAAAAATAAGCAGATGCAAATTCTAATGTGATGTACATCACACTAAAGAGCCTCAAAGGCATATTCCCTGCATTAACTAGGATCTAGTTCACTTTTTCTCTTTTCTTCATATTTTTTTCTAGTGATGTGTTCTTTCTGTATAATTCTAATTCAGAAGGGTGCTAACACCCTTAGATGATTTTGAGTTTGATACTCCCATCTCAATCTCCAGCATCATTTCTTGGATTTTTTTCAAAGAAATGTGTGTGTGTGTGTGTGTGTGTGTGTGTGTGTGTGTGAGAGAGAGAGAGAGAGAGAGAGAGAGAGAGAGAGAGAGAGAGAGAGAGAGATTCTGTCTCTTAACCAGAAGCAGAGCAGAAGCTCCAAAGAGCACAGCTTCCAAATGGGAAAGTTTGTGTTTCTATATACTTGCAAACCTATAACATCTATATCCATCTTTCTTCTGAAGTCATGCTTTTCCATACTTAGGGATAACTCCACTTTAGAGAAATGAAGACCAATTCTGGAATGACACCAAAGGGAAAGTGATATAAAATGTGCAATCTAAAGCATCACATTGATTCTTAAATTTGAGAAATGCAGATAGTGGCAACCAGTGATAATGGACAAGGTGAAGTGCTCATTTATCTCAAGAGGGACTGAAGTTAGTGTCAAGCACATAGAGGCAAAATCATGCTTACTATCATTGAATCAATTTGTGTTTTAAGAACACACAAGAGAACAATAGTAACCTTGCAGAAATTAGACTTTAAAAGAAATGATCTTGTTTCTTTTATTTTCTGTTTCACTTTTTATGAATTCTTCTTTATATAACTAATTTAGTACACACAATTTTTAAATGGCGTATCATAATTAAGCAGAACTTTTCAAACAATGACAGTACAGTTACTCAGAAGCATAACTAAAAGTACACATTCTTACAAAGCATGTCTAATAACTCTAGGTTTGAAATGTCTCTAAGTCATGATTGCAAATATATTATCTTAATATGAAGTAAAAATCCATTCTGATACTCAAAAATGGAGAAATGTAAACACAGTGCAGTGATGGTAACAATTAATGAACTCTGACATTGCTGCCATATTTCTTCCAATGTTTGGCATATGTTATTGCTAGCATTTTCACGGGTGATTTCAATTCACTTTAAGATATAATTTTACTGAATCTTTGCTGTCATTTTTCTGAGATCATCATCCCTCTTCCACGAAATTCTCTATTCCTTTTGTTTCTTCTTCTACATTTATGGTAGTGAATTTTCAGTAGAGCTTCTGGTTTGTCTGAAACTGAAATTCTGGTGCAATTTTTCAGAATCTTTTAATTCGGTTCTTAGGTATTTTGTCTCTCAGTGTCAAAGATTCTCTCTAATATTTGATTATTGATGAGAGTTCATCAATTTCTTTGGTTATATCTCAAATATTTCCAAACCCTTTTCTGAATTAAACATGTTTCAAATTCTATTTTTCCCTTTGTCAGACTCTATCAGATTTTTCTGTCTCCTATTCCAAATGTTTCTTTATCACTAAATGACTTTGTGTGTCCATCTCCATTTTCTTCTCTCTCACTTCCCGCTATCTCTTTTAGCATCTTTTTCTTTGTCTCCCTCTTTAATTTACCCTGTTATTTTTCTTGTTAAATTTCATTTGGGGAATTGATAGATAGTAGTCTGTTTAAATATAATACTGTTTACTCTTCCTCTGCGCATTTGTTTCCTCTGCAGACTGTTTCCCAATACTTACTGCTATAGTTCTCAAGATAGAGAAACCAAGAATCTAGGAAAAGACAACAGATATTTTTTTTATTTTATTTTACTACCCTCTCTGCATCACAAATTGATAGAAAATTTACTAAAATATCTTGGGTAACTTATAAAATGGTTATGCGGTCTCATATCTGTAGCTCTGTTTTAAATTCTTATCATTAACATGATAATTGAATAAATGCCAAAAGTCTATTGTTGTACGTTGTAACTCAGTTTTATTGCATCATCTGCTAAATATAAACCATGTAGTTGAAAATACCAGTGATAAAGCTGCAGGACGCAGAGTATGTCACAACTGTGTGACAGATTTGCCTCTGAGGATATTAAACACGTGTCTATTCACCCTAGATAGAGGGCAAGAGCGGACCAAAGAAAAGTTTGCAGCAATGTCCAACTTGGTGAACCAATGAGTTTTTTATTGGTGTTGTTACTAACAAGAGTATGCATGAAGGATTGCATCACAGGAGTGAGGATGATTTAAAAGAAATTGCATCAGCTTTGAGTCAGTTCCAAAGACTGGTAAGAACTCAGCAAAGGGAAAACTAGAGAACTCTCTGCCCAACCTCTAGGCAGCTCTATGTCTGTCTGGATGTATTTTCTAAATGCCATCCACGTGCTAAGTCTCATCCAGGTGCTAAGTCTCATCTAACAGCAAGGTTTTACTCCTTTTTCAGCTTCTGAGTTGCAGCCTACAACCTACAAGTATAGAATCTTCCTAGTTTCTATACTCTCAGACACAATACATTTCATTTATAGCCTGAGACTCCTGATCTCCATTTCTTCCTTCAGGGGTTTATGTTTCAATGGGATGAAAGTGTCATACAAAAATATGACATAAATGTTGATATTTAATGAGCATTTATCAATATTAAATGTAATTAATAGCTTAAACATATATTTTGTGTCATTCTTTGTGGAACCATGTATGCAATAATTATATTACATATAGAAAAATAGTGTTATGAAACAATACATGGTAAACAGGAGAAAAGCATGGGAGGTATAATAATAGGAATCAAATATGAGAAGTTGTTAAGAGAAAGTTCTTCATGGTACAAAAGAAGATGCTTTGGAATAATTTGTCATCACATTTCACAAGTCTGTCACAGAAGTGCTCATTAGGAAAGAAGAAATTGAAATTGAATTTTAGAAAAAGATAACTTGTGCTTGAGAGGATGTGGAAAAAGGAGAACACTCCTCCATTGCTGGTGAAGTTCAAATTTGTACAGGCACTTTGGAAATTAATATGGTATTTTCTCAGAAAATGGGGAATTCAGCTGCCTCAAGAGCCAGCTATACCATTCCTGGGCATATAGTCAAAGGATGTTCTAACATATCAAAAAGACACTTTGCTCAGTTATGTTTATAGAGGTTTTATTCACAATATCCTGCAACTGGACAAAACCAAAATGTCTATTAACCAAAGAATGGATAAAGAAAACATTTACATTTACACAATGGATTATTACTCAGCTATTATAAACAATTATATCACAAAATTTGCTGGCAAAAAGGATGGAACTAGAAAAGATAATCCTGAGGGAAATAATAGAGACTCAGAAAGCAATCATAATATATACTTCTATATAAGTGATTATTAGCTGTAATGTAAAGGATAACATGTTCCAATCCACAGACCCAAAGAACCTAAGTATCAAGATGAGTTGTGGGTAGGCGGGGCATGGATGTCACTGTGAAGGGGAAATGGAATAGATATCACAGGTGAATGGAAGTGGGAGGAGTCTTGAGAGGGTGGTGAATGAGGGAATAAGAGGGGTCGGATGGGGAGATTATGGATGGAGAAAGCACTGGGTTGAGTTAGAATTCTAGTGCAATGTCTTGGTGTAAAGGTGGCATAGAAATTCTGGTAGTGACCAACCAATGACTGGTCCAAGTTGATACTCATCCCATTAAAGGAAGCCCACACCTAATACTTCTTGCAGAGCCAGAACCTGAGGCTGGGCAGCCTAGAGACCTAAAATAAAACCAAACATGAATGACCAAAGAGAAAGAAAAAATGCAATGAAATTATTCCTAAAGATATTCTGCTAAAAACATGGATTGTTGTCTAGCCCAATTGTCATCGGAGTGGCTTCACCTAGCAACTAATGGAAAAAGATGCAGAGGCAAAAAATCAAATTTTGGGAAAATTTTGGGGAACCCTGTGGAAGAAGAGGAGGAAGAATTGTAGAATTCAGAGTTGTCAAGGACACCATGAGAAAACCAACAGAATCAACTAATCTGGGCTTTTAGGTGTTTAGAGAGACTGAACTGTCGATTAGGGACCTTGCATGTGACTGACCAAGGCACACAGCCTTAATTAGTGAGGGGTTGCCTAATCTTGAAATGCTACAACTTGATTTGCTGTGGCTGCCTGATGATATACATGGGAGGCCTGCCCTTTTCTGAAGCAAAAGGCGGAGGAATGGAATCGGGGAGGGAATCTATGGGAGGGTTGAGCAGGGAGGGGAAATTGTGATCAGGCTGGAAAAAATATAAATCAATTAATTAACTAATAAAAAACAAAAACAAAGAAATGTTTAGCAGTGGTATGAAAATGTCAAACCTTTTCATAGGCTGCATTTAGTTGTACATCTCTGCATTAGAGCAAGAAAAGCTTCTAATGCCCAACCCAGGAAATAGCAGTTGGATCAACTGAGAAAAATCCCAGTCTCCTTTGTATTTTCTCATATAAGAAAAATGATGCATCATGCTATCCGAGTTTATTTTTTTTACAGAATTTTATATTATCAATAGTGAAATGATCCATGTAATGTTATGGAACCATGCTAATGAAGCCAGCAAAAAATTCATCTAACTCCTTTTTTTTTTTTTTTAGTTGGTCACCAAGAGTGGTTCATGCCCCAGAGTTTTTTGATACAGAAGCATAGGGGTAGAAGATACTTTAAAAGACATAATTGGCAATTATGTCAGTGTGTGTATGGGAATTGTGTTAGAACTTACAGTTATTTTCAGGATACTACATGACAATTACTTTTGATTTATACTTATTATTTATTTTCATTTTATTCTTTAGCCTGAAAAAAATAATCTCTTCTGGACCAAGACCGGGATTTTGAACAGTTTTGTAACATTTGCCCAGGCAAATATTTCTATAGGGTGAGGGAGACTGTGGAGTCTCTAGGAAGATGTAAATAAAATCAGGACAAGACCAAAATGTTGTCACCTTAGCTATTTCAGAAATTGTCATGCCTTAAAATCTAAGGATATCTTGGAATGCTTCAATCATTTCACTCAAGATTGTATTTCTACCTTAACTTCCCTTTCTATCCCTGTCCTTCTCTCATCAGTGGTGCTCTGAAAGACTTGCCAAACGGCCCGATCAATGTATGATATAATTTGTGCATCACTTACCTACAGTGAATGATCAATATAGTGCTTGTAATTTTGCTAGAGCAACTGAGAAATTGAATCTCTCATTTCATTATGTTTAAATTTTTGCAAGTTTACAGGTGTGGTATAGTGGCACACACCTTTAATCCAAGCCCTGTTTGGGAATGGGCAGGCAGGTTTCTTTGATTTCTAGAACATCCTAACAAGATTCATGCCAGTCATGTCTACTTAAGTGAGACCCCCATATCAAAAGTAAGGTTTTTTTCAAGTTACCTGCAGCACATCTCTACTTTTAAATAAATCAAATCTAAAACTTATGTTTAGTAGACTATAAAGAACAATTAGATTTAAATATGTGATAAAGGATTTTTTTCTTGTACATATTAACTATTCTCCCCAAGTGATTCTGTGTTCATTTGGTTATAGAACAGATACTAGAGGGGACTGCAATTATAATTCAATTAAAACCCCTGTCCTTGCTATTTCTAAAGATTCTCCAGTTTATCTTCAGTGTAAAAAAAAAATACTACTTACAGATCTCTGAACTCATTAGTTTTTTTCAGCACCTCAAAACCATTCATAATAAATCAAGAATACCATTTAACTTTAGGCTGCTTGAACACACATCTGTCAAAAGACAGGTCAGTTGTCACTTTTCATACACATGGGCCTTAAAGACACTAAAGTGCCATATTAAAGCAGCGTCCCATGCTTTTCTGTGATTACAGATATTTATTCCACAAAAAAATCACACTACTTGCCCTCTGTTTCAATACTATAATTTCCTTATCTAACTTAAGCAACTATTTTATTATACTTAGGAGGAAATACATGCTAATCACTATTATAAAATTATTTCATAAAGTTTCATCAAATACATGAAAACAATTTGTTACCCAATGTCCTGAATGTCTCCTTCAGGAAAGTATGTTTCTAATTCCCCAAAATTTTCATATTGTTTTACATCACTTTACTCCATAAAAGAAAGGTGACACATAAGAAAAATTAAAATCTGAAATATTTAGAAATTAATAGTTTATTATGTAAGATTTCCCATAATAAAGATCATGTATGCTATGCCCTTTAATGATTATTAAGCTTAATCTAATAGTTTTTTGCTTGAATTTTGCAAGTATAATTTGTACAAAAGATTAGAGAATGACAATATTTACATGAATAAATGCTCTTCAAATGCTAGCTAAATTTACTGTTTTATCATCATGTTTTCTATATGGCAGTTTGTCTTTGATATTCATCAGTTTCACCATTCCCATTCTTTTAAACATTTGAGTTGGAATATCTTTCTAAGAATTATTGATTTTTTATCCTTATTTTAAAAATGTAAAAAAAATACTATTGATTGATTCAAGAATAGTTTTGGTATATTCCCTAACTCTGTAACCTCCAATATTAGTAGCATCTTCAGGCTAAAGGGAATGGGTGACTTTGGGAGAGATATAAATTAAAGCTGGGTCATACTGTGCTGTCATTGGAAGACTTTGGCAGTAGCATTTTGCATTTTCTCCTTGTTCTTCCTGCACTTTTGTCCAAAATTTTTCAAAATAATCACTACATCACTGTGTCCAGCGTGGTATACATGGTAGCAATTTCTGCCCTACTTTTCAATGACTTTTCATTTATTTCTTCTTAAAGGGCATCCATTTCTTTGTAGATGAAACTAATGAGCTACCGATACCAGAGTCCTAGTTCTTCGATGCCAAAAACAGCATCTTGCAAAGCTGCAAGGTATATGACCTTGGTGAGTTAGTCTCCTTGAACAATTTTGCATTTGTAATATATCTAATAATGTCCTCTATTTTTCAGTGCTTTCTAAAAAGTCAGATATTGGAATTTGTTTCTACTGAATACTATCATTATTGGAACCAAATTTGTTTTACATCTTTTCTATCTGTATTTTAACAATTATCTAATTTTTGAAAAATAATACATGTATAACATCCTCTATAACATATTCTGATGAAAACTCATATTCATGGTCAAGAAGATTGTGATTATTTAAAAAAATCCAATATGATTTCATAGCCTCTGGTATGTGTAATCTCCTTCCTAAATACAAATGCCAAATGGACTGAGAAATAAATCAGAAAAACAATGTTTTACATTAACAAACACATGTACATAATATATATATATATATATGTGTGTGTGTGTGTAGATATATATGTATTTACATATGCACATACATAAGGATTTATAATCAAACAAGTGGGAAACTGTATTATAAAACCATAAGACATTGAAAAAAGAAATTGAAGAAATCAGAAGATGGAAAGATCTCCCATGCGTATAGGAAGAAAGCCCACCCTACCAAAAGCAATGTAGAGATTCAATGCAATCTCTATAAAAATTCCTACACAAATCTTTATGGAACATAAAAGTTCAATTTTCAGTTTCTTATGGGAACCCAAAAAGCCCAGGGTTGTTAAATCAATCCTTAACTATTAAAGAACTGCTGAAGGTCTGACCATTACCAATTTCAAGTTGAACTACAAAGCTCTAGTGTTGATAAACAGTAGAATTACTATAGAAACAGGCATCTTTGATCATTGGACTGAAATAGAAAACCCAGAAATAACTGTAGATACTTCAGGACACACGCTTTTTGAGAAAGCAGTTAGAAATACACAATGGAAAACTATAGCAGTTTCAATTATGTTGCTAGTCAAGTTGAATAATATCGGCTTATAGAAAAATTCAAATAAATTCATACTTATTGCTCTGATAAAAAATCAATCTCTAATGGATCAAAGACTTTAAAAATAATCAAGTGCACTGAAAGTGATAGAAGAAAATATTGGAAATGGCCCTGAACTCATTTGCAATGGAACAAACACCAATAGCACAAGCACTTAAAAAAATAATAAATGGTATCTCATGAAACTGAAATATTTCTGTAAGTCAAAATATACCATCATTTGGATAACACAACCAGAATGGAAAAGGATTTTTACCAACTCCACATATGATGGAGAGATAATATCTAAATATAAAATACCAAAAATTTAAGAAAACAAGTATCCCAATTAAAAATTAGGGTCTATGTAAAAAAAGTTATTTCTAAAAAAGAAAACTTAAACGCCAAAGAAGCATACAAGAAAAGTTAAACAAACTTAGTTATTATGGAATTACAATGCAAAACTACTTTTTGATTTCATCTTTAAAAAGTAACAACAACAAAACAAATGATAGCTCATGCTGATAAGGATGTGAAGTTAGGTTAACACTCATCACTTGATGACAGGAGTTCAAACTTGTACAGCAATAAAGGATATAATTATGTCAGTTCTTCAGGTATCTGGGAATTGATTGATCTACAGCAATATTTGACTATTCTACTTTTCACATAAATAAAAGGATTCTTCTTTCTATTACAGAGACATTTTCTCAACCATGTTCATTCGTACTCTATGGTAGTCAGAATTTGAAATGGTCTGGATATCCATCAGAATCAAATATATTGGGAAAATGTGATACACTTAATACTGGGATATTACTCATTTGTTAAAGAACGAAATTTTCAATAAATGAATGGTTAGAAAAAAATCATATTTAGTGAGTGGGATGCTAATCTTGATTTTCAGCTTGACTATAGCAGGAATGGATTATAATCCAGAAATATAAGTTGCACTTGTGATTTAGATCTTGAGGCAAGAGTATAACATGCCTTTGATCCAGATCTTAAGGGTGGAAGTCACACCATTAATCTGAACCATATCTTATTCTGCTCTATAGAAGTCTATAGAAGTACAATGGTAGAAGGAAGAATTCAACTTCACTTTTTTGTCCTCACCTGGAAAGCACATAGATTCCTTCACTGGTATTGGAGTATACTTCTTTGAGATTCAAGCACAGAAGACTAGCTAGGATACCCAGCCTTGAGGGAATCAGCAGCTACTAGATTCTTGGATTTCCATTCACAACTTGCCATTGTTGAACTACATCTTCTAAGTCATTCCAATAGATAGATAGATAGATAGATAGATAGATAGATAGATAGAAAGATAGATTCACACACAAACATATATACACATTTAAACAGATTCATACATGATTTTGTGAAATTAGCAAATAATAGATTCCACAATAGGACAACTCATCATAAAATGAAGTCTTCGGTTTCAAGAAAGAAGTTATACCTTACTGAACTGTGACACAAAGGAGCTCCATGGAACCCCCAAGGAACCCACTGTTGGGACCAATTAAGTCCTGGCCTTCACCTGCTCTTCCCTGCTAGAGCCTTCTACTTGAAGTTACTAAAAGCTGTGCTTTGCCTAGAGGATCAGAGGATGGGATTTTCACCTGTTGGCCATTGACTGCAGGGTATTTAAGTCTTCATGGTGCTATGTAAGAGGGCTTTTGGTACCAGTGTTTGAAGGTCTGTGTGTCAGCCTGTCTCTGCATGTGTTTCCTCAACCTCCAGCCCCTTACCTGAAATTAACTGGGTTCTAGCGCATAAAGCTCGGGGGGGGGGGGGGGGTGCGTGGCAACCCACGGTATGGCAAGGCAATTGGTTCCTCTCCACAAACTTATAGTAAAGCACTGTTACTGAATGTAACACCTATAAAACTCATTGGACATGAAGAATTTGAGCTATTGCCTACCTAGAGCATTCTGCCTAATGACTAGTGTTCATGGTACTGAAAGGTATACTACATATTACCAACGGAGAAAGATTAACACCAGCCAAACTACCATCTTTTCAATCTACAATGGTAATCTACATACAAGATGTACAAGTGTAATAGTTTCACTGATGTGGAATGCCCATCTGTATATGTATTGCTTTTATTGGCCAATGAATAACCCTGATGAGAGTAAATCCAGTCAGGGAATAAGAGATAGACAGAGATAAGAGTAGCCAGACTCAAGGAGCCAGTGGAGAAAGATGCCAGAACCTTACATGTAGGCCACAGCTGTGTGTGACACACAGATTAATAGGATTGGAATAATTTAAGATGTAAGAGCTAGCTAGAAATATACCTAAGCTATTGGTCAGACAGTGTTGTAATTAATTCAACTTGAGGGTGATTTTTTCAAGTCTAGGTGGCAGGGAACCAGATCAGTCTCTTTTTATATTTTTCAAAACTTGTGGAAATCACCAACCAATGTCACATTCAATTTAAAGTTGACTACATGATTTTGAATCTATTGGCAAGACTGGCTGAGTGGTAAGTAAACAGAGACAAGTTATCTCAGGGACCTATGGAAAAATCAAATACTCTTGCTTTGCTAAAGGACGTAGGAATAAAATGACTTTTAAAGACATTTTGCTATTGGGTGTATCAGTATCAGCCATCAGCACAGATGCTTCCTGCTTCTGTAATGGAAAAAACCACATAGATCAACTTTTGGACAATTTGCAGAGCGGGAAAGGCCTTGGAAATGAATGGACCCATAATTCCTTCCCTTTGGGACTCTGGGAACTTTGCAGAAGAGGAAGAAGAGTGATTGTATGAACCAGAGGACCTGGAGGATACCAAAGAAAAAAGATTTAAATACAACAGACCTGTCACTCATATGAGCTCTCAGAGACACTCTCAATGAGCACAAAGCCTACACAGGTCTATACCAGAAGGGGTTCAATTGCTGATGATGGAAGTCTACTCAAGAATCCATTCTATCCCAGAAGCTAGGTGATATCCATTCACAAGTGAAAATTAGTTTTCTTTACCAGAGTTACACTAGAGATATAAACTATTCTTATACAAAGTCCAATGCCCAAGAAGAAGAAGGCTAGAACCAAACAAACACAGTATTTATTTTGAGGTACTTCCTCTCAAAATGTTTCATTAGGTGTTAAAATACGTACACGCTAATTTGGGTATATACTATGGTTTCTGCTTGT
Organism: Microtus oregoni; assembly: GCF_018167655.1. NCBI lineage: Eukaryota > Metazoa > Chordata > Mammalia > Rodentia > Cricetidae > Microtus > Microtus oregoni. The sequence continues at coordinate 26,908,164 of NW_024543060.1, forward strand.
ATGTTTTTAATGGGATTTATGTGTGTATGTAAACATGTGTGTCTGTGTGTCTATATGTGTTTATTGGGCTTTTACTTTCCCTCTTTTTCTTATGTTGTTTTGTCTTATTCTGGATTGTTTGTTTTCAATTTTATCTAGTTTGTGCTATTATTATGTTTTAGATGCATGTTTATATTCTAATGAGAGAAAGAAAGAAGTGGCTAGGATTTTGTTGAATAGGAAGTAGAAAGTATCTGGGTAGAGTTAGGAGAGAGAAAATAAGTATCAGTTTAGATTATCCATAAAAAAAAAGACTTTCATCCCAGCAGTGGTGGTGCCTGCCTTTAATCCCACCACCCAGGAAGCAGAGGCAGGCCGATCTCTGTGAGTTTGAGGCCAGTCTGGTCTACAAGAGCGAGTTCTGGGACAGGCACCAAAGCCACAGAGAAACTTGTTTCGAAAAAAAAAAATAGACTTTCAATAACATTTTGGTTGTAAAAAGCCAACATTTCCAATTTTCTCTCTCTGTTTTATTCCTGGCATTGAAGGTGATGGAATCTCACAGTCTACTTTTCCAGGTACCAAATTTGAGAATTGTTATGCCTCTCTGTCTGTTGCTGTGGACACTCATTTCTCTGAAAAAACAAACTCAAACTCTTCAATACTGATATTATATGGTTTCACAGATATTTGCTTTCAAATTTTTATAGGAAAAATGTAATTAGTCAGCTTATGTACTTTAGTTGGTAGTCAGAGTTGGACATAAATACACACAAATATATGTTAAAGGAAAATACGTGTCCAAACCTGAATTGTGATCCTTTTGTTTTAGTTTCTCCACGGTATTTTTATTGTATCTTCTCAGTATATTCTGAAATAAACCCAAGATGTTTAGCACATGCAAGTTTTCTTCTCCTAATATAACATATACTTAATGATACAATAGTAAATACAGTTAAAACATACTTTTTATTGTTCTCACTAAATAGCTGTTCTATTTGACATTCTGAGAAAGCAATATTACTACCATAGCAATATTTTGTATAAAGATTTTTAAATTACACACACACACACACACACACACACACACACATATATATATATATATATATATATATTTAACACCCATTAACACTCTGAAAATAAATGCTACCTAAATGTATAGAATTTATTTGATAGGATTGATATTTTTAAATAATAAAAATTAAGATATTTCATTATTTTAAATAACCACAAAAAGTAAGTAATATGAGATCAGAAAATATCACTAAGTTAATTTTCTAGAATGAAACCAACTTCAATTTTAATGTGAATAAAAGTTTCCTGATTTCAATGATATTTTTAAACCATAATCTCATCTTTTCTCTCAGATAACATGGAGGGAAGAAGACTTGTACAGTTAATAAAGAAATTCGTCTCAAATGTAATAGGAGGGTAATATCTTTAGCAGAATAAATTTAAAGAGTATTTTTAAACTAATTACATGACTGATGCATTAAAGTTAACTAGCAACCAGAGACGGAAAAAAAAAATAGTGATAAGAAAGACAAAGAGTATATTCTGACATAAAACTATAAAGGATTAGTTTCAAAGAAAGTTAATTGTTGAATTAAATATAAAATACTTTAGGAAACTTTGGACAAGATAGTTAAAATTATATCTATAAAGTGAATTCGTAAGACTGAAATTGTTAAGATAATTTCTAGGCGACAGGATGTGAACGTGACAGAAATAATCCTGCAGCTGACATGCTTCTAACAGTGGTGTCAAACAGTAAACCTAGTCTCCTTTGGTAAATATGTTTCAGGTAAGTTTTTAATCCATTAGATCAATTTTCAACTCAAATCCTGACATTTACTTTTGTCTTTCAAGTAAGAAATCACAAGTACATTGTACACATCTCCCTTGCAGGCTTGCCAGGACCCTTCATGACAACATCTGGAGGCCATCCACCCACACACAGAATGTCAGCCGTGTACAGAAATGCATCTATAGTCATTTAGATAGGCTTCCACTACAGATATGTTTCCTTTCATATTTGAGTACCTCATGCCTTTTCTTTCAGTATTTGCCCTTTGTACACAAATTAGTTTTTAAAATACTGTTCTTCCAAGTTAATTTTTCTTCACTTTTAGAGTTAAATTCAAGTTTCTTTTGTTTGAATTTAACATAGAAAATCACATTTTAGCCGTGTCTCTGCTAAAACACACAAGGTACTCTGAGGGTTTGAATTTTGACCTGCCTTGGTCCCCTGGTGCTAGGATTTGGGGCATGAACAACCAAGCCTACCTTTTTGATGAATTTTTAAAATTCATGCTACATTGAGAAATTATATTTCAAATTCATCATCTCTTTTCCCCTTAATTGTTATTAAATGCATATATGTCTATACATATATATATATATCACTAAATATAACTTGCTCAGTCTGTATGTTACTGATATGTATGTTTTCAGGGTTAGGCACAAATTAAAGAGCTTATCCATAGAAAAGATTATTTCTTCCAGAAAACATACATTCAAGTAATATTACACAGGCCAAAAAGATTTCTATGTTCCATATATTTATATGTACATAAAACAAAAATTAATGAATAGAGGCCACAGATTTGAAAGAAAGCAAGGGTGAAATAGAAAGAGAGTGATGCAATAATATGACAATTCTACAATATTATGAAAAAATAAAATGAAACTTCGACTAACTTTATGGCTCACATACATAAGGTAAAGAAGACATGAAAGAAGAGTAGGGCCACTTTTTTCCCAATGTAATATATTTATTGTTTAGGAATTTCACATCATGTATCCGAGCACATTTATTTCCCAGTCCTTCCATGTTTGCTTCCATGTTTACCTCCCGTCAAAAACTTTAAAGTCAAAATTAAAAAAAATAAAAAGTCCAATTTGTTTAATCTACATATTCACTGGAGCATGGTCAAACTCTCTGTTGCATGCCCCTAAAAAAGAAATGAGTCCTTTCCTTCCTGAACCCCCAACATAAGTCATCAGTTATGGAGAACTATACATCAGCCTCCTTACCACACTTTTTAAGAGTTCTATTTGATGACTTTGTGTTTAGGCTGTTACATTGGGGGATGATTAGGGGTTGGAAGAGGTAGGTGTTGTCAGAGATCCTTCTGTGTCCCTTTTATCTCAACTGTGAGTCTGCATTAATTTCTCTCACTGAAAAAGTATTTTCCTTGTTCCTTATAGTCAGCATACTCACAGTTAAATGGGCTTTCACACAGTTTCTCTGGAGAGTAGAGACCACAAGAGCATCACCACAGCTTTGATCCACAGACATCATCCAAGTTCTCAGGTGGTAGCACTGTCCATGAATGCAGACATGTGCTACAGGAGCACCTTCTACTCCTTCAGCCAATAGCAAAAATATCAGCCTACTGGGGCATGGTCTATTTCTCTTTAAAAAAAGAGCGGCAAGCCACAAGTTCGCTCTCTTGGTTCCGGCTCTTGGTTCTCTCTTGGTTCCTGCTCTTGCTCCAGCGATTAGACTCCTTTCCTGGCTGTCGGTGTTCTATAAGTTTCCCCTAAAATACATACCCCTTTTGAATCCAAACTGGTGTGGGATTGTTTTACGCATTAGACATGGACCTCAGTGGGCTCATGCACCACAGACATCAATGTGGCCTCCTCCTGAGGCTACTCATATTGACATGGTGTCCAGCCCGCAGCATGGCCCTCTGACATCAACATGGCTTTAGGCAGCAGCATTGACCAAAGATACCCCGATGACCTTGGGTTGGAACATAGGCCACATAAAAATCAACACGGCCAGGCTGTATCAGGACCACCAAATCATCCATGGCCCTCAGCAGTAGCACAGACAGCAGGACTCATGCACCTGCACAGGTCATGCACATCAAAATGTCACCCTTCCCAGATGACATCACAGGCCGCTCAAATCAACATGCCTGCTCCATAGTCCACAAAGCCGTAGGACACAACCAAGGATCCAGTCAGCAGTACAGACCAAGCACATGGCACTTTGGTTTCATGATAGCTTGGTTATAGCAGCATGAATCATAGTCATCAACATATCTTACAGTGGCATCATGAACCATGGTGGCCTTTTGAGGAGGTTCAATATAGAAAGTGAACCATTCCTTAATTCCCTATCAAGGACCTCCATTGTTGCCCCATAGGCAGGGTGATCCACAGTCACATTCATGGTACTACGTCTGCTTCAGCCTCAACTCAAGGCTGCTGCAGACCACCCTGTCAAACAAACTTTTCTACAGTAGACCCCAGCTCTCTCTCATGCCTATCACTACTATCACATTCCAGTTACACCTCTTTGAACAATACAGGCACTGTTCTATTTTTCCATTGTTTCTACCTCTACAGTACATATATGGTTATCATGCTGTTGTTCACCTTGAGAGGTAGGGTAGTATGACTGGCTTCTACTGTCATCTGGGGGCATTTCTTAAGAATTAAGGCCAGGCAGTGGCACCACATGCCTTTAATCACAGCACTTGGGAGGCAAAGGAAGGCAAATATCTGTGAGTTCGAGTTCAGCCTGGTCTAAAGACAGAGTTCCAGACAGTCTCTAAAACTACACAGAAACACTGTCTCAAAATACAAAAAAGAAATAAAGATTAAGAATAAGACAATAAGAAGTGAGAAGTCAATGGAGAGTTTAAAATTACCAAATGAGTGAATAAAAATTTCAGACAAATAAGAGAACAGATAAATCTCATTTGTTATTCTAATTAAGATATTATTTTTTTTAAAAATCAGTATCTTTGAAAATCAATAAAAAATTCAAGAAACAATTTTGTTCTTTCTAGGTCACTTAAATAATTAAGAAGTATTAGATATATGTGTAAACAATTCATATTTCTCTCTATAAGTGCAGTTTAGAATCACCTTATATACATGTATTTTCTTAGCCTAACAGTTTGTATTTAATGAAGTTGTATCTGTGCATTATAAAATAATCAATCCCTTGCATTAACTTCTTAATCATTGCCTGATACTCGTTATGCTTAATTAGCTCTGGATAGTCTAAATGCATACCTATATATTTCAAGCATGAGCTAATTTTAAATAGTTCCACTAGATATTACTAGATCTGAATATATTCTTCTAACACTCACATTTGCATTTCAATTTGCATTAATACAGGAATATAAAACACCCAGACTGCTGCTTCTATAACTTTATAATGATACTTCCTAGTTTTCATGGACATGCTTTTCCTGTACATCTTTATTAAATATTCTCAATAAAAACAAACAGGGAAGTCACCATCAAATCATGCAAAAATACAGTGGCAGAGATACCTAAATGTAATAAAAAATAAATCAAAACCATGACGGTAAACTTACTGAAACAACTTCAGTGTTAGTGACAATACAGAAGCTCAAATATCTAAAGTTTAATAGAAAAACAATTGTGCAAAATAATTTATGTATAAGACTGATTTTTTTTCCTTTTTAAAAGTTTCAACAATTTGGTCTAAAATTTTTGTTTAAATTATAATTTTTCTTGTAACTAACTACTCCTTTTGGGTACATCCTGATTTCTGCATTAATTTCTCCCTCATTTTGCTTCATAAATATCTCATGTCACTTATTCAGTGAATCTTCTTTTTATGTGTTCTCTATATGTTTTTATGACTGACACTTTATTCTTTATACAAAACAAGAAAACTATGCCCCAGCTGTGGTTTAGTACTGCAGTATGATTTAAATTTATACCTCTGGTTGTTTATATAACTGTTGAACCTTTGAGCACATTATGACAAAGTCTCTCCTATATCCACAGCTCCTCTATGATGTGATTCAGTCACTGGTTTACATTTTGGTGCTTTGTTCCCTTTATCTCCCTGCACATGCATACATCTTCAATAGCAATGTGCATAACTTCCTGGTTCATTTATGCATATGTGTATACTGGATGTTCTTGGTCTAGAACACACGATTACAAATCTCTCCAATGGGGGGGAAAAGAGTTTGCTTAAAATTGCAATTTAGGCTTGCTTCTTCCTTTTCTAACAAATATGCAAATGCTGACTTAAGAAACCCTTTGCCCATTCTATTAATTTCCAGATCTTACTGAACCTTTAATCTTCAAACATTTTATTTGCTTTTCCTCTCAATTTTGAATCATCTGCTTCTCAGCACTCTATTCAGATTGCTAATAAATATGTTAAATAGCTAAGGGCCTGAAACTGATCCTAGAGGGCCTTACTACGTATTTTATTTTGATAGTCCAATATGTTCTATTAATAACACCTATGCATTTAAATGTGGTTCTCCTTTTGATATCTACCATACAATATTGTACCGGAATAGAGGTTTTTAAAATGTAAATGTTAACAACCTTTACATATACTATATTTTAAAATTATTAGTAACTCAATTTCAAAAGAATGGCATTCTTATGCCCATATCAAATGTAACATGTAATGTAATCCTGCTTAAACCTATTTAAACAAATATAATAAGGAAAAGCTACAATAATACAGGAAGGTTGAGAATAAAATCTTTGGAGCATACATAGCTTATTGAAAAAGGTTTTGAGCCATTCTTGAGTTGACCCACTTTGTGTTACAAGACTCTGAACATTTAAATCAATTAATTGAGACTTCCATCTTGGGGACATCAGATGGTGAAATGAATCTATATGTATATATATACATATATAGTCTTATATCTATAGAAAACATAAGAATTAAAAAAAGCAGTACCAAATAGGGCAATCACAGTCAACTCTGTGCATAAAAGGTCCTGGATGTGTTAGAGGCATCCGCAGATAATATAAGAACCATGAAAAACCATATTTGAATATCAACATGCCTTCCATTTATACATTCTTCTGCTTTGTGTATTTTTAATATATAAACAATTTTGATTTTTTTCTCATTAGCCTTTTCTAATATACAGATATCATACAACATTATAAAACAGGCATTCTTTGTGTCAGGAGACACAGATGAACAGTTTGAGAGAACAGACACCCAAGAGATTTATACAGTACAATAAAAACAATGTCTTATTTCTATTTGCAATTATTTTACAATACTTTTCCAGGGATGTCTAATCCTAATAACACAAAATATAGCTCTAACATACTATATCATTAAAAGTAAAAACAGAAAAAAATCTTTATTTCTTAAATATTGCAGAATTTCATAAATATATTCCTTAACATAGATGCAAATAATTCAGTCATTATTCGATGGTAAAATAAAACACTTCACTGATTTTTATTTAAAATATGTCTAATATATTCATTCAGATCATACATATCTTACATAGAGGGACAGATTGTGTTCTTTTGCACAAAACTACTACCCCATTTCCACACAAAAAGAAAACAATCAGAAAAGCCAAAAATTAGATAATGTGGAATAACGAAATCTAAATATGCTGACTAGATTACATAGATAAGATGGAATCTTACCAAAAAAAATGCCTTTTCTAGGTCATCAATCCAAAGACCAGTGCCAGGTGTAGTATAAATCTCTTAAAGACATTGGTCTGTGTCTTAGACTCCATAAACAATATTAACTGTTTCCATTGTGCTTAACTCACTGGAAGGTGGTGGTATGATCTCATAACTGAAGTCATCACACACCTAAGTCATGGTGACACTAATCTAATCTACACACTTCTTCACGACTGGCCTGTTTTCACAGTGTCAGAAGGTCCTATGCTGAATGCTAGAGAATAAAGGCATCATGAAAAGTCTTTCCTGTCTGTGAATCAAACGAACTATAAGAGTGACTGGATTGTGAAGAAATAACTTGCTGCAATAATGATATGAATGTTCTGAGGGGTAAATACCAACTTCTATGTGATCATAATACCTGCCTCATTAGAGGTTCGGCAACTGAGGGTTGATGAAGGAAAGAATTACAGTTTTTTTTTTCCTGCTTGCTTTATTTTTTTTTAAAAAAGTAAACAAACTCTCTGTTTCATTTTACATACCTGTCCCAGTTCCCACTTCCTCTCCTCCTCCCATTCTCTCCACCTTTCCCCCATCCACTCCTCAGCGAGAGTAAGGCACATTGTTTTGGGGAAGAGCCAAGGACCCCCCTAATATATCTAGACTGAGGAAAATATTCATCCAAAGAGAATGGGTTCCCAACAAGCCAGTACAAGACTAGGGAAAAATCCTGGTGCTACTGTTAATGGCTCTGCAGTCTGCCCCAGCCATACAACTGTCACCCACATTCATAGGGTCTAGTTTCTTCCTATGCTCATTCTTTCCTGTCCGGAATGACAGTTTTCTTGAGTGGTATTACCAATTCTAGATTACCTGTGATCTAAGTGATTGCCTTTGACTTATGTACGTACAAGAAGCACTACCTTAACTCTGTGGGTTATAAAACAAAGAAGACATGAAGTTAGGAGGACAATGTGGGATCTAGTACGAATTAGTGACATCATGAAAGGTGGAAATGATCTAAGGATCGTATATACCAACACAAAATTGCCAAAGAGGGGAAAATTAACCAGAGAAGGAACATTTCTGGATTGGAAGACAGGAGAACAGGGCTAGTTACAGACTGAAAAGGCTAAAAACCCACAGAACTGAAAGATACTTTAATATGACATAGTTCTGCAGCTAGCATGAGATACAACCCAAGCCACCTCTGCTACACCACTTCATGTGTTAACAGTTAAGAAACACATAATATTTTATCTCAATGACATTCATTTCTTTTTATTCCCTAATAATTTCTCAACTCCAACTAACCAGCATCAATTTTCCCAGTAAAGAAAAGTTTTAACTTCCATGGCGTAAGTCTTTTATTAAATATGGCTGATTCCAAAGCCCCAGGTGATCAGAACTATTCATTCAAAAGATCAAATGACATAATAACATCTTTAAAATCTTTAAAATTACCTCAGAACTGCAGAAATCGGTCTTTGGTCATCTTCATGTTACATAACATTGTGTTCAAATTTCTAACAGAGCATCCCACTTAGCTCTCTACATTCAATAACTTCTCCTTTATCTTAGTATTCCAAAATTTTTAAACAAACAAAAAGCAATATCAAGTCTATCACAATAACACCCTTCTCCTGGTCTCACTTTCTGTCTTACTTAGGATTTTATCACTATTGCTGTGATGAAACACTTTGACCAAAAGCAACTGGGAGAGGAATGTGTTTGACTACATATTTCTGAATACTGAAAGAAGCCATGGAAAAAATTCAAACCTGTTGAAAACATAGATGAAAGAGCTAATTCAGAGGTCATGGAGGAAGGTTACCTATTTGACTGTCCCTCATGTATTTCTTTACCTTATTTGCTACAGAACCTGGGACTGTCATTCCAGAAGTGTTAGCATCTAGTAGGTAGTCATGTTAGTTAGGTTTCCTAGATATATAGGGCTATATTTCAGTTAGAAAGACTTTCTTTAGCTCTTTAAAAGACTAATAGAATACAGCATTTAAAATGTTTTAGTAACTTAGGACATTTCATGACACTCAGACACACCTTCTCTTGGCAATACCAATTACTTGAAGAGGATGATGGGCATTGAAGAGGCTCCTTATGGAGTGTGTTAGCCATTTGGAAAAGAAAACTGCTCTTAACCTGAACTGCTTGATGTTATGCTCTATGATCTGGGCATGAAGGACCCACAGAGAAATGACTGCTAAACTTGCCTAAAGATAGAGATGATCCTTCGGGGTTCCTGCTTCATGAGTCTGCCATATATGCTGCAGGACACAGAAAAAAAGTGATTAACAAACTGCCAATATAGGCAGAACAGTCTTTGAAACTTCTTGCTTCATGGAAAAGTCTGCTGGATACTATGGGTCTGTACACTGAAGGTGGATGCTATAATGATGCAAAAGAACTTTGGTGACTGTCCAGACAGTAAGGCATCCCTGTCAATTGATAAAAGATAAGTAGATAAAAATATTGCAACTCTAATTCCTGCTTGAGATGCCTGTTTTGTTATATGTATTTTACTATGTTAAAGTTAATACTTTCCTTTTTTATTTAAACAGAAAAGGGAGGTGATATGGGATTGCTCTCTGTATTCTGTGAATAAAATTGGTTAATAAAGAAACTGACTTGTGCTGTAGGGTAGAACAGAGGTTGGCTGGGAAAAGTAAACTGAATGTTGTGAGAAAGAAGGTGGAATCAGAGAGAAGCCATGTACTCCCACTGGAGCCAGATGGAATATTACTTAATAAGTCAAAGCTTTGTGGTGATACACAGATTAATGGAAATGGGTTAGTTTAGGATGTAAGACCTCGCCGATAAAAAGCTAGCGCTAAAAGGCCAAGCAGTGATTTAATTAAAATACAGCTTCTGTGTTGATTATTTTGGGTCTGAGCAGTCAAAAGCAAACAAGCAATCTCTTATAACATTCATATATCCGTTGTCCTTTTCAGCTTGTGTTTATGCAGTCACGTCAGTAGGCCTTTATATGGGTGCAGAAATTCCTAGAAGACATATTCTCACAACAAATGTAATGATGCTATTGTTCTTACAGTCTTAAAATCTGTTCCACCTTCTGTAATGCTTAGATTCTTAAGTGCTTAGCATTTTAAGAAGCTTTTCTAGTCAGAAAATAATTACAGATATGCAATAAAGATGAACCCAGATTTTTAAAAAAGACCTATTAATGGGTCACGGTATTGGATAAATGTACAGTGTTGAGAGAGAGAAGAGAAACAGTATAGAGAATTAAAAAAAAAAGAAGTAAATAGTTTTTTTGTTTTTTAAAACCAATGTCTTTAAAAAGACAGTACAGCCAGTCATAGATTAAAAGAGTAAAGATAGTAAAATAAATTTTAAAAAGTAATAGAGTAAAAATAAGCCAAGTAAAAATGGAAAATTTACAGGGAGTTTGTATTATGTATATTGCTGTGTTTTTTGTTTTTTGTTTTTTTTTTTAATTTTTTGACTGTGAAGAAGCTAAGTACAGAGAGACATTTCATTGTATGGGCTGCTAAGCTATAACACCGTGTATATTATAATAGTATCTTGACTTCAGAATTTGGGTCTATGTATATGTTGCTCTTGAAAAGAGATTCTTCTTTTGTTTCCACAGAGGATGAGAACTTATGGATTGCTTCCAGACTAATATGGTTTGATAGATAAATACCCTCTGAAAGGATGCCTTGAATACCTTTCAAAAATTACTTCAATAAATAGCAGAAAGCAATTTGTAAAAAAATCTATGCCCATATTCTCAAATATTGTTTGTAAATATTTCTTACATTTAAAGAAATATGCTATAGAGATGGATACTTTGCATTGGTATAGATTTCCACTTATTGAAACAAATTTAAGATTAATTTGGTTATATGTATATTTCTGCTCTTGATTAAGGTATTGTGTTTGTTCAGCACATTTAAAAATGTAATTATAATTAAGAAATACAGGTTAATAAATAATCATCTATAATAGTCAAGTTTGTAGCCATGTTAGTTAAATTTTCTAGATGTACAGTGACATGTATTCTCAAACCTTTCAAAGACTACAGAATATGGCATTTAAAATGTTTGAGAATTTAGTACATTTCATGACCATGGGAAGCATTTGCTCCTGGCAGCACCAATCTACTTCAAGGAGAAGATAGGCATTGACGAGGCTTCTTATGGAGTTTGCTATCCATTTTGACTGAGAAAATGCTCTTTCCTGGACTGCTTAAATTTACATGCAGTATTCATAGAGAAATTACAGATTTAGTTGCCTAAAGGTGAGACACAATCCTTCAGGGTTACTGCTACATGAATGAGTCTGCCAGACTTTCTTCAGGATACAGAAAAAAGTGACCAACAAACTGCCAATATATCCTTCTTCATGAAAAAGTCTGCTGGATACTATGGACCTGTAGGCTGAAGATAGATACCCTAACAATACAGAAGAATTTTGGGTGGCTGTCCAGGCAGCAAGATGTCTCTGTCAATTCTAGAGATTTGGAAGTTGCTTACAATGCACTTTGTATTTACTTAGGTACTATTATATTCTTCTGGAGTCTTTGATGGAATTGAAGAGTAGATAGTAAAACTGTCTTTAGTTTTCCTTAGTTATGATGAAAGATAAAGTAGATATAAATATTGTAACTGTAATTCTTACTTGATACCTGTTTTGTTATATGTAATTTTACTATGTTAAAGTTAAAACCTTCCTTTTTATTTAAAAAGAAAAGAGGAGGTGATGTGGGATTTCCTTCTGTATGCTGTGATTACCACTAATAAATAAAGAAACTGCTTTGGATCTACAGAAGGGCAGAACTTAGCTAGGCAGGAAAGAATAAAATGAATGCTGGGACATAGAATGGACGAGTCAGAGAGATGCCATGGAGCTGCCATAGACAGGTACTCGGAATTTTCCCCGGTAAGCCATAGACTAATGGTGATACACAGATTAATAGAAATGGGTTAAATTAATATGTAAGAGTTAGCCAGTAAGAAACTAGAGCTAGTAGGCAAGGAATGATTTAAGGAATGCAATTTCTTTGTTATTATATCAGTTCTGGGTGCCTGGGACGAACACACAATCTCCTTGTCCAAAAAAAGATGTGGTAGGTTTATTTTCAGATTTTGAGGATTCTACAAACTGGTTTCAATACATGCTTGGCCAATTTGCAAGGCCACTAATAACACATCTATATCTGATTGGAATGGCAAAAGACCTAAAGCCAGTACAGCTGGTTGACAAAGATCCAGCAAAGCTGAGCTGATTATGAATCCTTTGGCGCATTTGGTTTTGATCTCTGCCTATTACATGTTTGGGGTGACTTTTAATATTTGTTAGATTTAGGGCTATTGGTTTGATTGAATTTTTCTTAGGAATTATTTTTTCTTTTCCAAAGAGTCCTGCTTCTAAGCTTCTCCAGGAAACTCCTACACATACTACACCTCTCACTTCTAGGGAGATTTCCTTATCACTTGAAGGTCTTCCTTATGCCTGAAGTTGTAACACATATATATATATAAAAAAAACACAACCCAGAAGTCACTTTATGGGGTTATGAGATATTCTTAAACATCTGTTCCTGTTCTTATTCAGGAACAAGGTCATCTAAGCAAAGTAAACTTAGAAAAGTCAACAAGATTCAGCGGGCTACAGAAGTTGGCCAGAGAACAGATTACAAATCACTTTCCCAGTATATACTCTGAAAATTATCTGACATTTACAGATACAAGACTAGGTTAGCTGAATTTGCCTCTGTCTTACATAAAGAATTATATTAGTGAACAAAAAAAATGATGTAGAAAAATGTTAAAAGATTGAGATGGCAAGACCTCCCTTTCTTAGAGAAGTTAGCTCATGCAGAGTCACTGATCTGTTATATGACCAAAAAACAAAAGAATGCCAAAATTAGACATTCTCAAAAACTCTATAAAAAAACAAAATGCAAACATTGTATTGTGCCACAGATTTTCAATAACAACTGCAATAGCTTTGGCCTGAGGATTGTTTTGTCACTCTGAACATTTAATGTTAATAATACACTGGTAGGGACATGACAATGTGCCTGGGGCTTGTTTGGAGATTTTGTTTTTGTCTGGTATCCTTATAGCCTGAGAACAGGCTGTCATATGCCTCTACATTCTTAAAAATTGGAGGAGGGATTTTACTAGCCAGGAGCTCATGATGGGGCACACCAAGGATACAGTTGACGTGAGCCTGCTGGAGCTCAAGGATGCCGAAATAACCATCACAGAGCCAGAATGGGACTGACGTAGGCCGTGTGCGTGCGTGTGCGTGTGTGTGTGTGTGCTCGCGCGTGTGCACGTGTGCGTGCGTGCGTGGGTGCATGTGTGTGTGTGTGTGTGTGACAATCATGTAGCTTGTTCTCTTAGTAAGGCTTTTAACAGTGAGAGCAGAACATATCCCTGGCACTTAACTGGCTTTTGGTAACTTGTTCTCTATGCTAGATTACCTCATGCCACCGCTACATAAGGAAAAAAGAGAGGTTCGGCCTCAACTGGATGTGCCATGTTTTCTGTGAGCCCATAGGAGGCCTGTTCCTGTCTTAATGGAGGTGGAAAATGATTGGATGTGGATTGTAGTAGATGGGAAATGAGAGGGAACAGGAGGACAGGCAGGGGGGCAAACTGCTTGGTATGCAAAATAAATAAAAATGTTATATAAAATTTTTAAAAATGAGATATAGGTTGATAAATTGATTATAAAAGATAGCTGTTTATCAATGATGATTAAGCTTGAGAAAAATGATTGGAAAAAATAGCTTTGCTCTATCATGGTTTATTGATGATGATTGAAAGATATTCAAGTAGAAGTAAACATATGTCCAAAACCAAAAATGATATAATCTATGTTTTGGAACAGCATTAAACTATCCCTGCTTACTGAATTCTTTCTAAATAAAGGAATATTCTGGCTTCTAGTCAACCAGGCTGTAACATTCTCCTTGGAGATACATTTTCATTTGTCTTGGTCAAATGAATGGATATTGAGTTCAGTAAGTGATGAAAATAAGCGATAAAAATAAATAAGGTAAAGTGGTTGAAGAAAACATCTGACCTGCACTTCAGATACAGAGGAAATAAATTATGTTTCAATCCAATTAATAAATTAACTTTATTGAGATTTAAAAACTTCAGCATGGTTTATAACATTTCTTACATTTTTTTCCTTGAATTTTGCAAAAATAACACTTGACGGAGAGTATGATGTGATTATTATGAACATTTTTGTATATTTTATATTTCCTGTGAAATTTGCGTCCAACATTGCTATTCTGTCAGATATTTTGATTTACGGAAAAGCAGAATTGTATGGATTGTGTCTGGTGAAATATGCTCTGTGAGTATACAAAGTTAGAATAAAATTGAAAAGAGAGCAGGTAGAACAGATTCAGTCATTGATCGATAGCTCAGCTTTGCAGAGTGTTAAATATTTGTCAGAGAAAAATATCAGAATTTAAGTTATTTTGGTCACTTGTGAGTTTTGTTGAAATAATTGCAGTTCTGTTCAGTGTAGACTTATTGCAGTAAAAATGTTCAATATCTGTTAAAAAAACTTTATGTGCATAACCAAGAACTTGCACATTGTCATTTAAACTTACTTCATTAATAAGTGAATCACTATACTGGGTTGGGAAGTTTTAAGTGGATTAACTAAGGCACTTGCACTGTATGTATAGAGTTTCAGTTATGCAAAGTGTATATGCTTTCTTAGGCTGATTTATATAATAAAAAACTAGCTTACTGGAATAACAGCTACCTATATTTATAGTTAATATTGGTTAACTAATTGAGCAGTTACATGCATTTTGTTTAAGGGAACTAGGTTACATTTAAGAATCATCACTATTCTCTGGGAGACTGCAGGCCATTCATGCTAGGCAAGAAGACAGGATAATGATAGGCCTTCACCCAACTCACCTGTCCTTCTAAACCCAGTTTCATCTCCAGTTTGGTAAAAGATCACCTACTGTTTCATTTCTTCTGTCTCTCCTCCATTTCCAGGAAATTAAACAGATTCTGGTGGCATATTCAACTTTTCTCCTACCTTTGAACTTGCTGAGTCACCAATTTTAGCCCACTTCAATAACAATCATCAGTAGCACATTCATAAAAACAGATTCTATCCAGAACCTCCAGTGATCACAATTGAGAGGAAGTATTCTAAAGCATTCCTACCTTGCATCTGAGAGTCACTATACTCTCCTATGAACCAGAGAGGGCAACAGAAACCAAAGAATGAAACATTCACCCAATGAAGACAAGACTATACAGTAGTCTCCAGAATTACAATCATCTTAAAGCTAAATGCCTGAATGCCAGTGTAAAAGCACAGTTAAAAACTGTCAGGAAATCATGGTTCTGATACATCCCAACAACCTTGCCATAGTAAATCCTGAGAAATGCAATGGATCATAGGTAAGGACTTCAAAATAGTCTTTATCAACATGTTAGAGGTCCCTAAATAGGAAATGAAGAAATAGAACTATGAAAAAACAAACTATGTATATATATATATACATATATATACATATATATATATACATATATATACATATATATATATATATATCAAAAAGGAAACTGAGGGTCTAGCCTCACCAATAGAATACGTGACAATAATGACAGTCACAGCCTTTGAAGACACGATAGTAAAGATTGATATCTCAATCAAATAAAATGTTAAATCAAAAAAAGAAAACCTAAGAACAAAATGCCCAGGAATTCGATAACACTTTGAGAAAAACAAATCTAAGAATGATAAGAAAAGAGAAAGGAAATGAAAACCAGGCCAATATATTTTTAAAAATGTCATAGAAGAAAAGTTTCCTAATTTAAAGAGGGAGGTTGTGCTTAAACTAAAAAGAACACATTGACATCAAATTTGAAGATGGAGAATTTGTAGCTTGCTCTGCTGATTTTGGACTTGCTTTGTTGCAGTGCAACCTCTTTAGGCTCCCTTTCTTCTTTATTGGAATGGAAATGTATATTCTATATCTTTGTATTTTAAAGTATGTAATCTGCTTTTAGATTTTAATTTTATAGAAACTACATTTAAAGAAATTGTCGTGAGTCTTTGCAAATACTTTTAATTTAGACACTTAAACACTGATGAGACTGTGATATACTGTATGAATTTTGAAGTTGGACTGAATACACGAATGTCTTTTTGCATTATGATATGACTACAAGCTTATGGGAGCCAGGGAATGGAGTGTGATGATATTAATAAGAATGCCCTCATAAGCTTATATATTTTGATGCTTGAACACTAAAGACTGGCAGTATTAGGGGGCATTGATGAAGTAGGTGTGGCCTTTTTTGGGAGAAGTGTGTTACTGGTGGTCAAGTAAAAAGCTAAAGAAAGGGGATTAGATTCAGAGATCTTGTTTTAAAAAGAAAAAAAAAAGGGGGGGGGAGACTACTATGGGACAGTGGTCTTGTGTCCTGTAAAGAACTGTCACTTGTAATGCTTTAATAAAATGCTGATTGGCCAATAGCCAGGCAGGAAGTATAGTCAGGGTGACAAGAACAAGAGAATTTTGGGGAGAGGAAAGGTTTCGGTCTACAGTTACTACCCGGACACAGAAGTAATCACGTGACTAACACAGACAAGAGTTATGGGTTAATTTGAGATGTAAAACTTATTTAATAAGAAGCCTAAGGGAATTGTTTATAATTAATGTAGGTCCCTGTGTGTTTCTTTGGGACTAAACAGGTACGGGACCAGATGGGAAAGAAACTTCTGTCAACAGAAACTATCAAAACTTGTTTTTCAATTTTTTTACAAGATAGTTTCAGTAAATATCAGGTAACAAAATACTATTCTGTGTGCTCTTCACTTATCTCCTTATTCCAATAAATCTTTACTGTTTGAACAGTGATGATGTGGTTTAGAATCACAACTAATTTTCAAATGTTTATTATATTTGCTAAAAAACAACAACAATAACAAAATAACCATGAACTGCTAGGCTCTGGAAACGTTTAGAATACGATCAAAGGGGTAAGAACAATGAAATTGGCTAGAACTGGATGGATCTTTTTGTCTTCAATTACCCATGGAGTGTTGGAGTTATTTTAATGACACAAGAACACAGCTTAACAATCTGTTCTGGAACAAAAACTTTATTGACTGTTTTTACTATACTTTCACTTAAACTATGGATATTGTTCAAACATATCTAAATATCCACAGACAACAGGTTGAGAAAAATCTACTAATTTCTGTAGCTAAGGGGTGGATTTTTCTCTAGAATGACATCTGTAGTCAAATTTCTCAGGTTCATTTGCTTTCCCAGAGCTACTTGTTTATTTAATTTCAAATTTATACTCATACTGCTTTATACTTAGATTTCCATATGTTGTGCCATTCTGTTACTGGGTACAGTATGTTGAGTACAAGGTGTCATGTATTTATCACATTTCCATAATTCTCTCCTACTTTATTAGAATAAATGCCTAAAGTTTGGGGCTCTCTGTATAATTAAAAATGCAATCATTTGATAAATTAAGAAACAAGATTTAGAACTCTCAAAAAAGTATGTGTATTTCTAACTTTCCTAACAGTTAAGTATTCCAAAGAGACAATGTTTCAGAAAACAGTCATTTGTAATTCAATAGAGCACTTATAAATAATTATTACTTCCAACTGAAAAAGTTTAGAATCCAGTGTGCTTTGTTGAAATACATTTTATAAATTAAAATACATGAGTAAGAAGAATGTTGTCAGTCTTAGACTTATAAAGGAATAATATTTTCACTAGGGTCACATTTCATTGATGCACTACTTTTGATATGTAATATTCCTTATTCCCCTCATTGTTTCATCCTGAGTTCTGAATACTTTGCTCTTTAGCATATACCTATATTCTGCCTAATATTGTGTTTAAAATTTTAACCCAAATCTATCATGTAAGTATTTCAAAGAAGTCTGCAAACATGAATTCAGAAATACATATCCTTTTTGTTTGAAAAAAAGCAAAGTAAATTATCTTCCACTAATTATATTATATAGAATTTTTAAGGTGTAATAAAACAATGAAAGCTAGTTGGAGATTCATAGTGAGGAAATATGGAAAGAATAAGGATATGTTGACATTATTACTTAATGGAAGAGTGTTTAATTGGGGAGTAGAAGCTATGGGTTTACTCTAACTCTGAGAAAAATGAACTCTAAAAAATTTCTAAAACTGGACTCTATGAATGTGGCTGACAATGGGGGCTGACGGAGAAGCCATGATAATGGCACTGGAATTTGTCTCTACTGCATGTACTGGCTTTTTGGGATCCTAGTCTGTTTGGATGCACACCTTCATAGGCCTGGATGAAGAGGGGAGGGCCTTGGACTTCAGGGAGGGTATCCTGCCCTCTCTTAGGAGGAGGGGGAGAAAGAGGGGGGAGGGGGAGTGGGAAAGAAATGGTAGGAAGGGAAGAGTGGAAATTTTGAATGGTATTATTTATAAAGCAACAAAATTAATAATAATAAAATATATATTCACAATGTCCAAAAAAATCTAAATTAATCATAATTTATGTCTGAAAAATATCCATCAGGAGTCTCTCAGTACACAAAATATTTTCTTAATATAAAAAATCCATAGGAATATTAATTAGTTTCAAAACTTTTAAGTCTCCACTTTTCCAATGATCTGTATATCCTAACTGTGAATAGCGTTTCAAAGATTCATCAGAACTTTTAAAGGGACTTGAGATAACAAGTGATATTTTTTACAATAAAAGGAGACATGAGACCAAATATGTAAGATGATATGGGCTTATTCAGAAGTGAATGCAAGAAAGTCAGTGAGAGAGGGGCTACACTGCCCGATACCTCCTCTCTCTTCCTATCCCATCCAGCTTAAATCCAGATCCCCCCACCCCCTGTCTCCCTCCCTCCCTCCCCTCTTTGGTAGCAAAGCACCTCCCAGCTCAGCCTGCTTGGGCACTGGGACCTAACCCAAATCGGGAAGGCAAAGGGGAGGGCAGTAGTTCCTTTGTCTCCTTAGCCTGCCTGCAGCAAGCAGGGTGGGCCCTTTGTTTGCAAGCTACCCAAGCAGCACAGAGATCCGATCTGGACACCAGGAGAAACATCACTGGGGAGTGACATCACTGGGAAGGTACATCAGTGTGCAAGAAGACCTGACCCTGTAAAAGAAGATCTATAGGGGAGTATTGGGAGGAAGAGATGGGCAGACGCCAATGCAAGAATTCACCCAACAATCTGAAAAACAACACGAAACCACCAGCGACCTCAAAACAGGAGGACATGAACACCTTAATCAAGAAGAAGTAGAAAAAATTGACTTCATGAAAGTGATAGAGGCCCTTAAACAGCATATAAAAAATGTCCTTATAGAAATGGATGAGAAGTATAACAGAAAGTTTGAGGAATTGAGTAAATCAGTGAATGATACCCTAGGAAACCAAGGAAAAACAATCAAGAAGATAATGGAAACAGATCATGACTTGAAAACTGAAATGGAGGCAAAGAAGAAAATACAAACAGAGGGCCGGCTGGACATGAAAAATTTAGGTAAACGAATAGAGACTACAGAAACAAGCATAACCAGCAGAATACAAGAGATAGAAGAAAGAATCTCAGATTCTGAAGATAACATAGAGAAAATAAACGCACTGATAAAAGAAAACAGCAAGTCCAACAAACTCTCATCACAAAACATTCAGGAAATATGGGACACAATAAAAAGACCAAACCTAAGAATTATTGGAGTTGAAGAAGGAGAACTGCAGCTCAACGGTCCAGTAAATATACTTAATAAAATTATAGAAGAAAACTTTCCCAACCTGAAGAAAGGTGTACCTATGAGGGTTCAAGAAGCATACAAATAGGTATATTTGTATATATCCGAATAGGCTGGATTAAAAAAACAAAAAAAAAACATCCCCTCGCCATATAATAATCAAAAAACAAAGCATACAGAATAAAGAAAGAATATTAAGAGCCACAATGGAAAACGACCAAGTTACTTATTAAGGTAAACCTATCAGATTTATACCTGATTTCTCTATGGAAACCATGAAATCCAGAATGTCCTGGATAGATGTACTGCAAAAACTAACAGACCATGGATGCAAGCCCAGACTACTGTACCCAGCCAAGCTTTCATTCACTATAAATGGAGAAAACAAAATTTTCCAGGATAAAAACAAATTTAAACAATACGTAGCCACAAATCCAGCCTTACAGAAAGTAATAGAAGGAAAATCACTAACCTAGGAGTCCAACAATGACCACAATAACTCAGACATCTAGAGACCCTTCACCAACGCAACTCAAAGAAGGGAAACACACAAACCCTAAGACAAAAAAGGGACCGAATTTAACAACCACTGGTCATTAATATCACTTAATGTCAATGGTCTCAATTCACCTATAAAAAGGCACAGGCTAAGAGATTGGATAAGAAAACAGGATTCAACATTCTGCTGTTTACAAGAAACACACATCAACCACAAAGACAGGCACCTACTCAGAGTAAAGGGCTGGGAAAAGGCTTATCAAGCACATGGACCTAAGAAACAAGTAGGTGTGGCCATACTAATTTCTAACAAAGTTGACTTCAAACTTAAATCAATAAGAAGAGATGGAGAGGGACATTTTATATTCATAACAGGAACAATTCATCAGGATGAAGTCTCAATCCTGACTATCTACGCCCCTAATATAAAAGCACTTACGTATGTAAAAGAAACATTACTAAAACTCAAGGCAGCCATCAAACCACACACACTAATAGTTGAAGACTTCAATACTCCTCTCTCACCAATGGACAGGTCAATCAAACAGAAACCTAACAGAGAAATTAGAGAATTAATGGAGGTAAAGAAAAAAATGGACTTAACAGACATCAATAGATTATTCCACCCAAAGTGGAAAGAATATACCTTCTTCTCTGCAGCTCATGGAACCTTCTCGACAATTGACCACATACTTGGTAGCAAAGCTAACTTACACAGTTACAAAAAAATATTAGTAACCACCTGAGTCTTATCAGATCACAATGGATTAAAGTTAGAATTCAACAACAATGCTACACCCAGAAAGCCTACAAACTCTTGCAAACTGAACAGTCAACTACAGAAGCATATCTGGATTAAGGAAGAAATAAAGAAGGAAATTAAAGTCTTCCTTGAATTCAATGAAAATAAAGAAACAACATACTCGAACTTATGGGACACTATGAAAGCAGTTCTAAGAGGAAAGTTCATCGCACTAAGTTCCCACTTAAAGAAAACAGAGAAAGCACATATTGGAGACTTAACAGCACACATGAAAGCTCTTGAAAAAAAAAGAAGCAGACTCACCTAGGAGGAGTAGGAGACTGGAAATAATCAAACTGAGGGCTGAAATCAACAAAATAGAAACACAGAAAACAATACACAGAATCAAAGAAACAAAAAGCTGGTTCCTGGAGAAAATCAACAAGATTGATAAACCCCTATTCAAACTAATCAAACAGCAGAGAGAGAATTTGCAAATTAATAAGATCAGAAATGAAAAGGGGGACATAACCACAGACACAGAGGAAATTCAGAGAATCATTAGATCTTACTACAAAAGCCTGTATAACACAAAACTGGAAAATGTAAAAGAAATGGACACTTTTTTAGATAAATACCATATACCAAAGTTAAACCAGGACCAGGTTCGTCGCAAAGAATTAGAAGCTGGTATCAAAAACCTCCCTACCAAAAAAAGCCCAGTACCAGAGGGTTTCAATGCGGAATTCTACCAGAACTTCCAAGAAAAGCTAATACCTATACTCCTTAATGTATTCCACAAGATAGAAACAGAAGGGTCATTACCAAACTCCTTTTATGAAGCCACAATTACTCTGATACCAAAACCACTCAAAGACTCAACCAGGAAAGAGATCTACAGGCCAATCTCACTCATGAATATCGACGCAAAAATCCTCAACAAAATACTGGCAAATTGAATCCAAGAACACATCCGAAAAATTATCCATTATGATCAAGTAGGCTTCATTCCAGAGATGCAGGGCTGGTTCAAAATACGAAAATCTATCAACGTATTCTAGCATATAAATAAACTGAAAGAAAAAAAACATATGATCATTTCATTAGATGCTGAAAAAGCATCTGACAAAATTCAGCATCCATTTATCATAAAAGTATTGGAGAGATTAGAGATACAAATGTCATACCTAAATATAATAAAAGCTATATACAGCAAGCCGACAGCTAACATCAAATTAAACAGAGAGAAACTCAAAGCAATCCCGCTAAACTCAGGAACATGACAAGGCTCTCCACTCTCGCCATACCTCTTCAATATAGTGCTTGAAGTTCTAGCAATAGCAATAAGACAACATAAGGGGATCAAGGGGATTCGAATTTGAAAGGAAGAAGTTAAACTTTCGTTATTTGCAAATGATATGATAGTGTAAATAAGCGACCCCCAAAACTCCACCAAAAAACTTATACAGCTGATAAACACCTTTAGTAATGTGGCAGGATACAAGATCAACTCCAAAAAAATCAGTTGCCCTCTTATACACAAAAGATATGGGAGCAGAGAGGGAAATCAGAGAAGCTTCACCATTCATGATAGCCACAAACAGCATAAAATATCGTAGGGTAAATCTAACCAAAGAAGTGAAAGATCTATTTCACAAGAACTTTAAGGCATTGAAGAAAGAAATTGAAGAGGATACCAGAAAATGGATGGAACTCCCTTGCTCTTGGACTGGGAGGATCAACATAGTAAAAATGACAATTCTACCAAAGGCAATTTATAGATTCAATGCAATCCCCATCAAGGTCCCATTAAAATTCATCACAGATCTGGAGAGGACAATAAACAACTTTATATGGAAAAACAAAAAAAAAAACCATGATAGCAAAAACAATCCTTTACAATAAAGGATCTTCTGGAGGCATTACCATCCCTGACTTCAAACTCTATTACAGCGCTACAGTAATGAAAACAGTGTGGTACTGGCATAAAAAAAGAGAAGTCGACCAATGGAATCGTATAGAAGACCCGGATTTTAACCTACAAACTTATGAACAGCTTATTTTCGATAAAGGAGCTAAAAGTATACAATGGAAGAAAGAAAGCATCTTCAACAAATGCTGTTGGCATAACTGGATGTCAACCTGTAGAAGAATGAAAATAGACCCATATCTATCACCATGCACAAAACTCAAGTCCAAATGGATTAAAGACCTCAACAGCCCAAACACACTGAACCTGACAAAAGAGAAAGTGGGAAGTACCCTATAACAGATGGGCACAGGAGATCCCTTCCTATGTATAACCCCAGAAGCACAGACATTAAGAGCAACATTGAATAAATGGGACCTACTTAAACTGAGAAGCTTCTGTAAAGCAAAGGACACTGTCACCAAGAAAAAAAGGCAACCTACTGACTGGGAGAAGATCTTCACCAACCCCGCAGCAGACAAATGTCTGATCTCCAAAATATATAGAGAACTCAAGAAACTAGACTTTAAAATGCTAATTAACACAATTAAAAAATGGGGCACTGAACAGAACAGAGAATTCTCAACAGAAGAAGTTCAAATGACCAAAAGACACTTAAGGTCATGCTCAACTTCCTTAGCAATCAGGGAAAAGCAAATCAAAACAACTTTGAGATATCATCTTACACCTGTCAGAATAGCTAAAGTCAAAAACACCAACAATAGCCTGTGCTGGAGAGGCTGTAGAGGAAGGGGTACCCTCATCCATTGCTGGTGGGAATGCAATCTTGTGCAACCACTGTGGAAATCAGTGTTTCGGTTTCTCAGGAAATTCGGGATCAACCTACCCCTGGACCCAACAATACCAGTCTTGGGAATATACTCAATAGATGCCCTATCATATGACAAAGTATTTGTTCAACTATGTTCATAGCAGTATTATTTGTAATAGCCAGAACCTGGAAACAACCTAGATGCCCTTCAATGGAAGAATGGATGAAGAAAGTATGGAATATATACACATTAGAGTACTACGCTACGGTAAAAAAAACAATGACTTCTCGAATTTTGCATGCAAATGCATGGAAATAGAAAACACTATACTGAGTGAGGTATCCCAGACCCAAAAAGATGAACATGGGATGTACTCACTCATAATTGGTTTCTAGCCATAAATAAGGGTCTCTGAGTCTACAACTGGTGAACCTAAAGAAACTAAATAAGAAGGTGAACCCATGGAAAAACATATAGTTATCCTCTTGGCTATGTTAAGTAGACAAAATTGCCGGGGGAAAAATTGGGATCTTGGGGGTGGGGTGGGATGGGGGTAAGGGCAGATGGGGAGAGAAAAGTGAGAAGGGGAGGATGGTGGGAACTTGGGGAAACAGGATGATTTGGATAAAGGAAGGCTGGATAGGGGAGCACGGAAGCACAATTCTTCCTTAAGGGAGCCACCTTAGGGCTGGCAAGAGACTTGAACCTAGAGTGGCTCCCAGGAGCCCAAGGCTATGTCCCCAGTTAGTTCCCAGGGCAGCTGAGGATAGGCAACCTGAAATGACCCTATCCTATAGCAATTCTGACTAATATCTTGCATACCACCATAGAACCTTCATCTGGTGATGGATGGAGACAGAAACAGAGACCTACACTGGAGCACCAGAGTGAGCTCCCAAGGTCCCAATGAGGAGCGGAAAGAGGGAGAAGATGGGCAAGAAAGTCGGGACCATGAGGGACGCACCCATCCACTAAGACAAGGGGGCTGATCTATTGGGAGCTCACCAAGGCCAGCTGGACTGTGACTGAAAAAGCATGGGATAAAACCAGACTCTCTGAACATGGCAAACAATGAGGGCTGATGAGAAGCCAAGGACATGGCACGGGGTTTTGACCCTACTTCATGTTCTGGCTTTGTGGGTGCCTAGCCAGTTTGGATGTTCACCTTCCTAGACCAGGACAGAAGGGGGCGGACCTTGGACTTTCCACAGGGCAGGGAACCCTGACTGCTCTATGGACTGGAGAGGGAGGGGGAGAGGAGATTGGGGGAGGGGGAGAAGGGTGGGAGGAGGGGGAGGGAAAATGGAGGCTGGGAGCAGGCGGATACTTTTTTTTTTTCCTTTTCTCAATAAAAAAAAGAGTGCTGTAAAAATAAAAAAAACAAAAATACATTAAAATGTCAAAATTAAAGTAGAAGGGTTGAGCTCCTGATACACCAACACACATGGAGAAACTCTGATTGTTCGAAAGAATACAGCTAGAATCTAATAATAATAATAATAATAATAATAATAATAATAATAAATTTGTTTGATAGGGAACTTCCTTCACCCAATGGCCTCTGAGAGGCTGGACCAGGTAGGGCATGGCTTTGAATGCCAAAAAGCCACATTCCTGCCCGCTTGCTCCTTCTTCTTCTCGCCTGCCACACCCGGATGTTGAACCCTATTTCTATTTACTGGTTGTAATCTGTGCATTTCCTTTTTAATAAAGAAAAACCTTAGTATACCCTAAAAAAAAAAAAAAAAGAAAGTCAGTGAGAGTTACCAACTATGAGGCCATAGTTCAGAGGAATCATTTGTTCGTTTGTCTATATTTCACTTTATGAAGAAGAAACCATGTAATCTATTTATAGTAGGAGTATAAGGATGTGTTTCTTTATAGATTGATGAGAAGGATAATTGAGATCAAAAGCCTTCAAGCCTTCTGTCCAAGATCACAAAGAGATTAAGATGTGGTTAAGAGCACTAGGATTTTTGGATGGTCTCAACAATCTTACAAACATATCTTTTCCTTTCACAATGTCATTGGCAATCTCTACCTAAATTTACTCCAGAAATATAAGTAAGATAGGTACTTATTGACCAGAAGCTTACTTTATTTTTGTCACGGGAAAAAAAATCCTTATTCTTTATTGCAAACTTTAGCTGATTTGCCTGTACTTTGATCACAGTATAATGGAAATGTGTAATATTACAGTGGTTTGTGACTGACGAAGTGTGAAAATTCCTTTTTATGCCTCAGTAGTTTTTAATTTCACTATTTCAATTTCCTAAATTGTATTTAGTTTAGCAATATACCATATTGTTTACTGTTCTATGGCCTCTATTAGTTTTTTCAATGTTGTAACATTTGATTATTTCCACAGTTCTCATTTGGCCAGTCTCAACCGTGGAAAGAAAAATAGAAAGGAATTCATGTAAATTCTGGTTTATAGACCATAAGAGACTAAAAGTTAAGTTTCTATAATGCTGGCTTACAGAT
The DNA here is from genome assembly GCF_018167655.1 of Microtus oregoni. Lineage (NCBI taxonomy): Eukaryota > Metazoa > Chordata > Mammalia > Rodentia > Cricetidae > Microtus > Microtus oregoni. The sequence goes on from NW_024543060.1 coordinate 26,934,812, forward strand.
AGTAAAGGACTAAAATGTAGCACATACACATACTATGTTATAAGATAATATTTAAAAAATAATAAAGAAAAAACAGTGTTGTAGTGATTAAATTGATTATCCAAGATTATGTATTTAATTATCTATGTTGCTTCTGCAAGGACTGTAAACATTAAATATGCTATCTACTTTTATCTTAATGTCCTTGGAAAGCAGTTACCTAACAAGGCCTGTGCATATTCCAGTGAGATCTTTACAACTAAATAAATGCATAGAAGAGTAGAAATGAGCCATTGATGAACAATAAGCAGAGCCGAACAAATTTCCGGTGACCCATTGACATTAAAAGTGTGTTCTAGGAATATCACCTGCAAAATCTCACCAAGATGGCTACCTAAATGTCACCTGAACAAGGTTAAAACAATGAATGGGGGAAGTTTATGAGGCCTTTACCTATTACCATAGAATCTGGAGAGCAGTAATGCATATCAATTACTTATCCAGCACAAAACAATCAGCCCTGAAAATACATATACAAGTGAAATTATACAGACTGAGTAGTTTCGTATTGATGAAGTAAGGAAAGTAAGTGTGTGTGTGCGTACATGAGTGTGTGTGTGTGTGTGTGTGTGTGTGTGTGTGTGTATGGTGTCTAAGTTACTTTTCTACTGCTGTTTTAAAACACCACGATCAAAAGATTTAATCTGAGGATGAAGGATCTCAGAGGGTTAGAGTCTACACAATTGGAATGATTGTATGATGGTAGCACAGAAGCAAGTATAATGCTGAAGAAATAGGCAAAGTTTACTTCTGATCCACAAACAAGAGTCAGAGATACTCAAAGATAACTTGAAAGGGCACGGGTTTTTAAAACTCTAAAGCCTACCACCAATGACAGACCTCCTCTAACAAGGTTAAACCTCCTATTCCTTTTCAGTTTCACCTACTGGAAACCATGTATTCTCATATACAAGCCTATGGAAGCCATTTCATTCAGACCATCCTAACATGTAATAATAACCAAAGCAAAAGAGGGCATGAATTTGAAAGAGTGTGAGTGGTTAAATTAGGGTGTTTGGAGGGAGGAAAGAGAAGGAGAAATTATGTATATAAATTCATTTTTAAAAACAATAAAAACACAGCAACATAAATACAGAACAGTTTGCAAACAGGAAATAGAGAAGTCCACCACTATTATCCAAGAAAATCTCTCTGCTGACTGATGCTAATAGTGCTAAGAGGTGCTATGCAGGCTGAAAGGAACAAAAAGACATCAATGATTTTAACAATCATGGAACCCTGGATAGTAACACAACAAGCTACCAGAGGATGTGTACCCATGTGCAATGTTGGCAAGACTATTTATAGAGGTAGATAGTTCTTCTCTTTATTGGATTTGAGGCATGCTCTATAGGAGGAATTCATGGCTTGCACTATAAACATGATTTAAAAAACAAACAAACAAACAAACAAACCTCACAGTGTAACCCTGAGAATAGCACATCTGGTTGTTCCACTAAATAACCATCCTGTCACACTGCCTTCCAAGTAGTGAAAAAGTAACTGGCTTTTTTATTTTTATTTTTTTTTGATTTTTCGAGACAGGGTTTCTCCGTAGTTTTTGGTTCCTGTCCTGGAACTAGCTCTGGTAGACCAGGCTGGCCTTGAACTCACAGAGATCCGCCTGCCTCTTCTGCCTCCTAAGTGCTGGGATTAAAGGTATGCGCCACCACAGCCTGGCTGGCTTTTTTTCTTTTTTTCTTTTTTTTTTTTTTTTTTTTTTTGGTACGGGCTGCTAAGCTAAACCATACATATATATGTATGTATTTTCTTTTCTTCCACCTCCCCCCCCTTCCCCCATCCCGCCCCCCCTCCCTACCAGTCCAAAGGACAGTCAGGGTTCCCAGCCCTGTGGGAAGTCCAAGGTCCTCCCCAGCTCCATCCAGGTCTAGGAAGGTGAGAATCCAAACAGGCTAGGTTCCCACAAAGCCAGTCCATGCAGTAGCAAAAGGAGGGAGAACATGAGCAAGAAAGTCAGGACCATGAGGGATGTGCCCACCCACTGAGACAGTGGGGCTGATCTAATGGGAGCTCACCAAGGCCAGCTGGACTGGGAATGATGGAGCATGTGATCAAACCGGACTCTCTGAACATGGCAGACAAGGAGGGCTGACTGAGAAGCCAAAGACAATGGCACTGGGTTTTGATCCTACTGCATGGACTGGCTTTGTGGGAACCTAGTATGTGGCTTTTTAAGCTTAGCTTTCAATGTGATAACTATACCATTATCCCTACTACCCAAGTCCGTAAAGGCTCAGAATACATTACAGAAGAGTGGTTGAAAGAATTTAAGAGCCAAAGAACAAGAAAAAGTATTTCTGGAGGTGTTGTCTTCCTTCCATGACCAGGCCATGACAAACCTAAACTCACAGAAATTGCTGCTACTGTCAGGAGATTTACAGTATATAAGAGCAGGAACAACTCTCCTCATGGAGAGAGAAGGAGATTTGAGGAAATATTAGCAGTAAGTTTATGGCTGCTCAGAGATCGTTACTTTTCTTTAGGGAAATGGCCACTGTCAAGTTTTCTGTTTTCATTTTGATTTTCTCATCCACTAAATATATGAAGCACAGATTAGACTCAGTAAATTATTTAAACTATAAAACAAGAACTAAACATGACAAGAAATTTGAAGGAAAATATATTCTAGTAGGAGTTGAAAAGCAAGAACAGGCATAGGTGTAATTAAGATGCATAACATGCATTTGTAAAATTTCAGAATAAAAAAAATCACAGAACAAATCTTTCTGTCTCAGTTTTCTCATCTATAAACTGAATTCAATGAATATAAAAAATATATTTAACACGCAGCGTTTAGAACAATTATATCTAAATAGTAAATACTAAGAAGTTGATATTTAATAGGCTATATTTTAAGATAATTATTGTGTGCAAATTCATATAACACTCTATATATTATTTGAAAAAACTGTAAAACTACAATGCCAAAAATAAAAAAAAAACACAACAAAAACAGTTTTAAAGATTAGGTCAACGTCAAATTATTAAATTTACATTAATTGACTCATGATGCTATTGTATCACTGGTAACTAAAAGAATCACAGATAAAGTTCTACATTGCTATTTTCATCCAGCACCCATTAGTGAATCTGTGCAGATTTGACTCCCTCAAGACTCTTGCTTCTATCTGGAAGAATGACCATCACATGCATTGCAGTTTCAGCATCTAACAGGGTTACACTTCATTTCCTCTTAGCCTGGGATATAATTGTATTTGTTTGATAGTCTTTGAAAAGGAATTTGTTTTTTAATATTATTAATGTACTATTAAAGTACCATACCCTTACACCTATGTTTTTAAAGTTATATCTTTTAAGGAATGCCTGATTCATATGTATGTATGTATGTATATATATATATATATATATATATATATATATATATATATATATGTAAAATATTACTACTTACATTTTCTCATGTATCCCATTTTTAATAATTTTGTGTATAATATCAGCTAATTAGTATGACATATTTTTGAATGTCTTTGCATCTTTTATATATCTTATCTACTGTTAAATTTTCTTGGAACAAACAAATTTTATTGTAGAAAACAAATATAGCCAAAACGGAAAGAAGTAATTTCTCGGTCTCATTAAGTCTTAATGCTGTAAATGTCCGCATTAATGGTAGTATAGGACTAGAATCTGTACCCCTTAGATTTCCAAATGAATATTTTCAGAAAGTCATTCCCTATTATTTTTGTTTTGTTTGTTTCAGTCTGTATATTTTACAGAATCTGTATGCAATCTGGGGGTATGTTATCAATAATTTGGCAATATAAAATTTCTTCTCAATATTTGGGTCTTCTATAATTTTACTTCACTGATGCTTTGTAGATTCCTCCATATAAGCCTAATATTGATTTTGATAGAAATGTACATGATTTATTGTTTTGATAGTACTGGAAATAAAAGTACTTTTTATTTTTATTTTTTGAGACATGGTTTCTATGTATATTCCTGTCTGTCCTGCAACTAGCTATGTAGGAGATACTAGACTAGAACTCAGGGTTTGCTTGCCTCTGCCTCCCAGTTTCAAATTATGGGACACCATGTAGTCGCTACCAGAAGCAGTAAGTATTGCGAACAATGCATCTGTTGAATAGTTACACTTCACATCTTCCCATTGCGTTGCAATCCTTTTAAAGAGATGCAGAAAAAATAAAATAAAGCAAATTTTTGATTTTCCTAAACTCTTAAAATTTTATGAAGAATATATTGTTTTTATACCTCATCTTAAAAAATGCACTGATTATATAACATGTAAATTACTAACAAGATGAAAATAACAAAAATTTTTGCTTAATTATACTTTAAAAATGTATTACTATCAAATCTCATGAGTAAGTTTATATATTTTATTTCTCAAAATTGCTTTGAAATAATGCTAAAAATGTTTACAATCATTTATTTATTTCATTTATGTTCATTCTCGTAGTTATGAATGGAAACTTAGGGGTTGATGTCTAACTTTAAACTCCTCTAGAAACCAGCTTTGCTAAGCATGACTTACAAAGAAGCATTTACTTTTGTATTCGTGTGTGTATTTATAATTTACTTTGAACCAACAAACATTTGTCTATATGTCCCAGGTATATAGTATATACATATAAAACATACAGAAAAACATAATTTTTCTTATCTAATATTTTTCAGAGAGACATAGAATCTCTATTATCATTTGGCAGCTGGTTTATTTCTGAGGATCTTTACCTTCAATCTATGTATGATTTTTAATTATAATTTTACCACTCAATGAACTTCACAATGGCAACACTTTCGCATCTATCTACCACAGCAGATGGCAAACTAATGAGGCTTGTTCTACTTGCATACTGATATCATTTCTGGAGAGCATTTCTCTAACCCATAGGGAGGGCAAAGAGCAGGATTTATTTATCTTCTTTGTTTCTTTTGGCCCTTAAAATGATAAAAGTGATTACTAGCGAATATACATTTTGCACTTCCTCATTGTACACATTAACGCCTGTTTCATCCTAATTCAATTGAAAAAAAAATCAGACAGCACTTGAAACGTATTTTAACAATTTGAAATGTAAACTACAGAACTAACTTCAGTCATTTTTTGCAAATTAAAAGTAGGTCTTATTTCAGAAACATATAAACCAATTAAACTTGTACATAAATGATGTGGGAGTGATTTCTTATTAATAAAGAAACTGCCTAGACCCATTTGATAGGCCAACCCTTAGGTAGGCGGAGTAAACAGAATGGAAGGCTGGGAGAAAGAAGCTGAGTCAGGGAGTCGCCATGATTCTCCCACTCCAGACAGACGCAGGTTAAGATCATTCCTGGTAAGCCAGCTCGTGGGCTACACAGATTAATAGAAATGGGTTAGATCAATATGTAAAAGCTAGCCAATATGAAACTGAAACTAATGGGTCAGGCAGTGTTTAAAAGAATACAGTTTCCGTGTAATTATTTCGGGTAAAGCTAGCCGGGTGGCGGGACACAGCCCGCCGCTCCATAACACAACAGAATGGCGCCCAACGTGGGGCTAAATCCACTTAAAAACCTGAGAAGGCTTAAAAATAAGGGAGAGAGACTTTAACACAGATTTTTGCTGTTTGTTGGTGGCGTGCTGTAGAGAGATTTCCTGATTCGGCAACAGCAACAGAAAAAAAAGCTGTGTCATTTTAAAGTGCGGCTTCTTGGGACTGTGCCGCCAGTGCAAACTCTGGCTTTAAAGCATTTCAATGGATTTTATGGGACTGGATGTTTGTGTTCCCGCTTGGGATCGGAAGGAGAGTGCTCTCAGCGCTCCCCGCCTGCACCTGGGCAGATGGCAGAATCAGGCTTAGGCAGGCGGAAGAGCATGGTGAAAGACACGTGTTTTCAGACTGTGCAGTGCTCTGCGTGTCAGATTTGGTTGTAACTTGGATAAAAAGAGTTTCTGTGCTGCATGCTCAGTCTCAAAATTAAACTACTGAGTGCAGCTCCAATGAGGACTTGCTGTGTGCCTGGAACTGTGCACAGCTCAGGGGCACCAAATGGATCTGAGGCAGGAGGGGCTGCTCCTTGCTGAACTGTGCTGGTTGACAGGAACTACCGTAATTACCATAATAACAGCACAGTTAAGGTTTAGACTGGGCAGGACACAGGTGGTACCGTATTACCTGTACATGGTGCAACTTAAGTTTTTAAGAAGTGCTTAACATTTTAAGAAATGCTCCTGGATAGTAAAAATATTACAGATTCACAATAAAACAGATTCAGACATAACAGACCTCAGTGGATCACAGAGTTGGATGAATGTACATAGGCTTGAGAGAGAGAAGAATAAGAATATAGAGAATAAAGCAAATGTCTTAAAAAAAGGGTAAAGTCTTTAAAGAGACAGAGTACAGATAGTTAAGAGATTAAAAAAAATAAAAAAATAAGCCACATAAAAATGAAAAATTCACAGAGAGTCTGGATTATGTACATTGTGTTTTCTTTAAAATTTTTGACTGTAAAGGAGCTAAGTACAGACAGACATTTCATTACATGGGCTGCCAAGCTAAACCATAATGGATATAAAGGTATTACGATTTCAAAATTTGGGTCTAAGGATATGATACTTTGGAAAGGGTCTTCTTTTGTTTTCACAGAGGACCAGACCCTGTGGATTTCTTCTATCCCAATTTGGTATGATAGACCACGACCTCCTGAAAAGTTGCTGTGAACATCTTCACAAAATTACTTCACTCAACTGCCAACTGAGATGAACCTGACACACAGGTTACACCCTAAACGATCTGATTAACAGCGCCCCCATTCAGCAGGAAGCAGTTTGGAGAGAAAAAACTGCGCCCATGTTCCCAAAATATTGTTTATAAATGTTCTTTTACATTTAAAGGGGGAAATGATATAGGTATGAATAATGTGGATTGGTATGGATTTAAAGGTCAATTTTGTTATATGTATATGTACTTCTGATATTGATTAAGGTATTGTGATTGTGTAGTTCATTAAAAAATGTAATGTATAATTAAGAAATATAGGTTAATGGATAATCATCAGTAATAGTCAAGCTTGTAGTCATGTAAGTTAGATTTTCTAGATATATAGAGATACATTTCAGTTAGATAGACATTCTTCATATCTTTCAAAGACTGCAGAATATGGCATTTAATGTTTTAATAACTTAGGACTTTTCATGACAATGAGACATATCTGCTCCTGGCGGCACCAATCTACTTCAAGAAGAAGATGGGCATCGAAGAGGATCCTTATGGAGTTTGATAGCCATTTGGGCAAGAAACTGTTCTTGCCTGGACTGTTGCATAAACTGGACAAAGAGAACCCGCAGAGAGAGGACTGCTGAACTTGCCTAAAGGTGAGATGGTCTTTCGGAGTTCCTGACTCATGAAAGAGTCTGCGAGACATTCTGCAGGACACAGCAGAAAGTGACTGAACTGTCTTTGAAATTTCCTGCTTGATGAAAATGTCTATGGGCCTGAAAGCTGAAGATGGATGCCCCAACAGTACAAAAGAACTTTGGGTGACTGTCCAGGCAGCAAGATGTCTCTGTCATTTTTAGAGTTTTCTTATTTCTTGTTTACTTAGGTAGTATTATATCCTTCTGGAGTCGTTGATGGAGTTGAAGAATGGATAGGTAGTTATAGTTTTCCATTGTTATGATAAAAGATAAAATAGATATAAATATTGTAACTGTAATTCTTGCTTGATAACTGTTTTGCTATATGTAATTTTACTATGTTAAAGTTAAAGCCTTTCTTTTTTGTTTAAACAGAAAAAGGGGAAATGATGTGGGAGTGATTTCTTATTAATAAAGAAACTGCCTAGACCCATTTGATAGGCCAACCCTTAGGTAGGCGGAGTAAACAGAATGGAATGCTGGGAGAAAGAAGCTGAGTCAGGGAGTCGCCATGATTCTCCCACTCCAGACAGACGCAGGTTAAGATCATTCCTGGTAAGCCAGCTCGTGGGCTACACAGATTAATAGAAATGGGTTAGATCAATATGTAAAAGCTAGCCAATATGAAACTGAAACTAATGGGTCAGGCAGTGTTTAAAAGAATACAGTTTCCGTGTAATTATTTCGGGTAAAGCTAGCCGGGTGGCGGGACACAGCCCGCCGCTCCGTAACACAACACATAAATACATATATATATATATATATATATATGGATATAGAGAGACTTGAGTGAGTTAATGGGTGAGGGGAAAAATACATTTAAATGCATAATATGAAAATTTTCATAAGGGCTTATTGAAAATATATTTTATTAATAACTTGTAAGTGCCTAAGATCTTCCCTGAGGTCTATGCAAGCTCTCTCACATTTTAAAGACCAATCCATTAGGACTCATTTGAGTCTGAAGATAGTCTAAAATTTATCTCCATAGTCAATGAATATTCGTTCTCAGGGGCAAGTCATCATTAGAATAAAATGACTTTCTTAGGAGGAAAACCCTTATCAGAGTTGTCCATCTCTATTCTTTACAATGGTTGCCATAGAGCAGCTGTTCATCATGTAATGAAATAATGTAATCGCCTTAATATTCACTTTATCTTGATTCAGTTTCATTCCCTTCAAACACTGGTCAAAGGAACAATTTTATACAATTAAAGGTCTTGAGAAGGGTTCAAAACTAGTTTTAAGGTTTTCACAGCTTTTGAATGAACTTAATTTCAGCATGAATTACAGATGCTAACTCTATCTGAATAGCTTAAATGTACTGTGCATCAAATCATGATTTGATTTTATGGCACAATTAAACATGATAATTCATAGAAGAATTGCAGTTTCAAGTCCCAGTCATCAATGGTCCTGTTGATGATAAGTCATATATGCAAATTATTTCTAAATATGCATTTGCTCAATAAATTTTCCTTTTCTCACCCATTATTTTTGTCTGCTAAATATGTTTTTGATACTCATTTCTGTTATTCTCTTCATAATAGTGGAGATTTACAAACTACTACTTCGAATATTTTACCTATCTGCATTCTATATGTCTATGCTTATATCACTTTAGAGACACAATGTTGTTTTAAATCAGTCTGTACAATCATTGCTGAACAAGACTGTTCATGAAACCTGATACAGATTATCACTACTATACATGGTACACTGCTTCCAATACCTTAAGTTCTAATATTAAACGACTGAAGTAAAACATGCTTATCTTAACCCTGTAAAGCTAATCTTACTCTACAAGGTCATAACAATTTTTGCGATGCATAATACCTACACAATATACTGGTACAAAAAAATCATCTGAATTTTCACAAACATTATGTTTGCTAGATATCCCTGTGGAAATGTCACCTATTCTTCCCCTTTTTAATTTCTTTATTAAACCTTTCTTCATAAAATATTTTATCATGTTTTGTACATCCACAGTTGCTCTCAGATCCTACCCATCTTCCTCCTACATAACTAACTTTATATCCCTCTCTCTCCAAACCACATTAAAAATAAAATCAAAACAAACACACAAACTTTTATAGCAAATCATCTACAGCAAGACACAAAGTCCCAACATACATGCACACACATATACAAAAAGCAAAACAAGTAATCTTCAAATAAACAAACAAAAACTAACAAAAAGCCCTAGAGTCCATTTTGCATTGGACAAGTCTTTCTGGGCTTGTGGTCTACTCTGGAATGTGTGTCATTTACTTAAGGATATTTTATTGGAGGAAATTGTTTTTCCCTTTTACATCAGTTGTTAGTTTCTTGATAGGGGCCATATTGTTCCCACATACACTTCTCTTTGCTGGGATTTTTTTTTTTTTTGAGCATGAGAAGGAATTTTTTTTTTTCTTATATGTACAGTCTGTCAGAATTTGTTTAAGTTCAAATGTATAATCATTCTATTGTGTCTGGAAGGCACTGTTTTCTTGGAGTCATCTTTGATCTTTGGTTCTTGCAATGTATCCTCCTTATTTCCTCAAAATCCCATAAGCCTCAAAAGGACAGGTTTAATGGACGCTTCTTATTTAGAATTGAGTGCTCCAAAGCTTCTCACTCTCTGTACAGTGATCACTTGTGGGTCTATATATTACTTATCATCTTCTAACAGAAGAAGCTTGTCTAATATGGGTTCAAGGGAATAAGAGTATACTTTCCTTCTGGATAAGATCCTGTAAACATAAGAATTTTGATCCCATATTGGTGATTAGACAAGCATCATTGGGAGAAATCCCATAGAAGAAAAAATAACTTTATGAGGTTAACTGAACAATGACAAGACATAAGGCAAGGTTTACAGGTTATTTTCTGAGCAAAGTAATTTCAGAAGGAGCATACAGACAAACTTTGATTGATAAATTTTTAAAACAGACAAACACACCGAGGCTTCCACTAAACAAAACTGAATTGTCTATTAACTTGTTCCAATATTAACCTCAAAAATTTACTGCTGTCTCCACCCAAAACCAGCCTATTTTTCATATGAGCCTAAATAATATACAAGTCATTGAGAGGTTTTTTTTTGGGGGTGGGGGTTCCCTGTGTAACTCTGGTGTCTGTCTTGGAACTCGCTCTGTAGACTAGGATAGCCTTGAACTCACAGAGATCAGTCTGCCTCTGCCTCCCAAGTGCTGGGATTAAAGTTGTGAACCATCACCACCTGGCACATTTAGATATTTTATCAATGCTTCTTTCTCTTATTAAAACATGAGCCACTTTAGGAGATAAATGTGATTTATTTATGAATATAGGTCCATGAAAGATTTTTTGGTGGTAATGTTTGGAATCACTATAATTGTAAAAATGTTTCCAATAATGAAACATGTAATACAGAAATGATACAGGTGAATGTTTTTCTGATCTACTTATTAAAATTAACAAATTTACTGTGAAAGGAATCTAGCAGTATGTGTATAATCTGGCAACAGAGCAGAACAAAAAAGGGGAAAATAGAAATGGGGAAAGTATGTATTTATTGTGTGATATTATTTTAAAAGGAATATATACCCGGTTCACTTTTCACTCAACTTGTTCTTGTAGATATTGACGTGGGTCTTGTTAGTGGGAAGCAAGCTTCCATGGGAACTCTTTCCTAGTCTGCCAGGTAGGTGCGTATAAAAGTGACCTGAGGTAGTTGAAAGAAAACTTATATTTGAAATGAAGAAAGACTTTAGAAAGATCCTAACTGGTCTCCAGAACACTGCTTCACCTTGTTCATTCGAACATCATCTAAAACTGGCTTTCAGTATAAAGGCTAAGAAGGCAGACTTGCCAGCAATTTTCCTAAGAGTGAAAAATCCGAGATATGTTTTGTTAGATAAACTCATACAAAATGGGGAAGGTAGCCGGGCGATGGTGGCACACGCCTTTAATCCCAGCACTCGGGAGGCAGAGGCAGGTGGATCTCTGTGAATTCGAGACGAGCCTGGTCTACAGAGCTTGTTCCAGGACAGGCTCCAAAGCCACAGAGAAACCCTGTAGTGAAAAACCAAAGGAAAAATAAATGGGAAGATAAGAAATACGGCTGACACCAGGAATAGAGGAGTGGTCTATGACTAAGTTTTGTGTCTCACAATAGAAATACTGCAGGAAGGAAGGTCTTACTAATAAACACACCTGAATGTAGAATAGTGTGATGAATAGTTGATATGATTTAATAAATCATATTATTTACCACCGCAGCATCTGTATGAGGAAGGTATTACTGATTTTTTTTTTCACAGATGGGAAGACTAAAAGGTAATGAGGTTAAGTAATTCCCAATCAAACAGCTGACTAGTTGACAAAGTCAGAATTTGAATCTAAAATCATCCAATCAGGAATCAGGACTTTTCTGCGATATGTTACGTTGGCTCTGTTGAAAATAACCATGATTTGACAGCTTTATATCTGGCTAGATGTTAATTTATCAATATGAGAGATACATGGGCAACCAGATAAACCCAATAGCAATATCAGAAATCTTTTATTTATGTTATATTTCTCAGTCAGGACCATAAATACCTATGATAATAACTATTGTATACATTTTCATCAGCAAGATAAATTTCTTAATGAGTGATATAAAAATCAATTACTAGTCAAAATATAATTTTAAAAGCTTATGAGGCAATTTATTGTGGACTTTTATATACTTCCTCTGATTAATTTCACAATAGTTTTATAGTTCAACTTTAGACAGTTTTATTCATTGAAATATATTTGACAAAAAGAATCCCTGAAATTTTCCTTTTAACTGCTAAGTCAAGTTCTCTTTAAGGGCTTCTTCTCTGCATTGAAAAATGAGTAACTTGTCATTTTCTCTCCATCAACATTAAACAGACAGGAAGACAAATAGTAGAGCAATTTCCCTGCCACTTTTCTGTATTCTATAGTGACAATAAAACCAATATGATAAACAATCAGAATTCTAGCTTTACTCATTATTATATTCTCTAAGGGAAATTCTGCTTGAGGATTTTTCACTTCGTAATTAGCAAAGTACAATTTGACCTTGTCTGGAATCATGTCTAATAGCAAAAAGTTCTAATTTAAAACTCATTCTCTAGGGGTCTGTACACCAGACACTACCACCATCCTGCTGTGCACAAGTACACACACACACACACACACACACACACACACACACACACACACAGAGAGAGAGAGAGAGAGAGAGAGAGAGAGAGAGAGAGAGAGAGAGAGATTGTCTGTCTTGCTGCTAATGTGACCTCAATTTTATTATATTTTGAGAATAATTCAAGGTGAAATCCTGGATCTACATGGACTATGTCTGTCATACCAGAGCTTTATTATTCTTTTATCTATAAATAGGTCATGTTATTCTTAAACTAAAAGTTGAACAGAGAAGTTATACAGAAGAAGAATTATGTAATAAATGCACAGTTTTGGGACTTTAAAAGTCTATTCATTTTTTAACCCAAAGTTTAATTGGATTAATTTTACAGTTATTTCGCATGGAAAAAATAGATCATGTGTTGTTTCTCAATGTATAGATATAAATAAGTTACAGATTTATTAAAATGCCTCAAAGGGATGAGAGATTTAGGTGGAGTTTCTGTTTTTCTAATTTACTATTTATTAACTCATGGTTATACATAGATAAATGGCATGGCCAGTAAGAATCTTAAGAGGAGTCAAAACTAATTTCAACTAACACCTATATTAGATTTTTCACTACATTTTCTTAAATATAACGTATTTGCTATGATAAATAGGCTTGCTAAAATAATGCTATATGTAGTTCTACAGAATAAGATCTATAAAGATTTAAATACACAACTGTAACATGAAATTTATATAAAATTTTTGGCTGTTTAAGGCACTCAGTGTGAGCAGCATGCTCTGCCATATACTCATATTCTAGGGAGGTAAAACCTACTGTAAAAAGTGCTGTCATCTAAATAGATGTTAACTGGATCCTGAGTGTGTAGTAGTTAATGGTGGGGGGTGTTATAACAGGAATTGCCTCAGATTCTGGATTACATTTGAAAAGATCCTTAATATGACGGTATACTCCCTTTACTGCATAATTTTGATATGAGAAAAAAGTTAAGATTTTATTGTGAACCTGAGATGCACACAGGCAGGTCTATATTTACCTGAGTGGTGTAAAAGAACATGACAGAACTCGAGAACCCTCAGTGCTGTAGCTGGTTAGAGGCATGCATCTCCTTTGATCAGGTGCAGAGGTTCTCTCTCCTGTATCTACTCCCTGTCAAGGACAGGAGAAATATTCTCCACAATGCTTTCTCAAGTACTATGAATTACCCTTTTGCACACTTTTATGTCACCATACAATCTTCTGAATATGTGCACCAGTTGAAGGCTTGATTTGCACAACTAAGATAATTTAGGGACCTGTGTTCTATTTATTTTTCCACTGTACAAGTTGAGATTTTACCAATGTATTTCTCTTTTCAGAAATTACAATAGGTATATCTCAAAAAATATTAAAAATAAATCAGAGGTTCAGTTACTAACCTGCAATTTCTAGGAGGGCATGATATAGAAAAGTTCGGCAACTTTTAGAAAACTTTTTTTTTTATTGAAAAAAAAATTTCCGCCTCCTCCCAGCCTCCCATTTCCCTCCCCCTCCTCCCACTCCTCTCCCCCTCCCCCCACTCCTCTCCCCCTCACTCTCCAGTCTGAAGAGCAGTCAGAGTTCCCTGCCCTGTGGAAAGTCCAAAGTCCTCCCCACTCCATCCTGGTCTAGGAAGGTGAACATCCAAACTTATGACTCTTCTTGGGCTAAGAGATCCAGTCATAAGATGACTCCTTTAGAGCATTTAATCTGATTTATTCCTTGGGACTTCATTTTCATCTGGAGAATAAGTAATGAAAATTGTAGTAGTATGATGTTAAGCTCTTTGGGCTCGTTTGGGGGCCCTACAACCAAGCTCCCAAATGAACCACACCTGGAGGCTTATTCTTAGCTATTAACATCTGGCCTTAGCTTGGCTTGATTCTTACCCAGTTTCCTTGATTTATATTATGCCCTCTGCCTTTGGCCTCTGGGCTTTCCATTCACTTACTTCTGTAAATCTTACTCTTATTTAGTGGATTGCTGTGTAGCTGGAAGACTGGCCCTAATGTACTCCTTCTTCTCCGAACCACAAATTTCTCATACTATATATTCTTTCTGCCTGCCTGCCCCACCAATCCTTTCTTCTGCTTCATAATTGGCCATTTAGACCTTTATCAGAACATCAGGTGTTCTAGGCAGGCAAAGTATAAGCTTCACAGAGTCAAACAAATGCAAATTAAATTAACACACCTAAACATATTATTCCCCAACAGAAAATTGAAAATAAAGTTACTTCAAAGCAAGACATATTTAGATTAGATGCATGTGTCAATTTTCAATAGCCTTTTAATTGCTTCTTTTCTACATTTATGAAATAGGAACTGATTTTCATTTTAAACCTAAAGTGGCAATATCTAAGACAAAGTTCATACAAAAAGGTATCAGCTCATGCTGTCATCCACAAGCTAAGGGAAAATGAGTGATACATTAGCAATATTGGAAAAAGAAATGGTTTTCAAAAAATAAACCCAACAATATCGAAGTGTCAAAATTAGAAAGATATTGTTTTATTACATTACAGATATAATTTTACATGATTTTAATGTCAATACTTGTCATTTAGCAGTTTAGATGAAGAAAACTTCTGCTCATTTACAATTCCATGAACCAGTAGAACAATAGCAATATCTCAGATCATCGCATTCACCAAAAATCAAGAAGTTTAGATAATCAGTGAATTAAATAAATTTCATTACACCTCTCATTTTCTGCCACAATCTAAGCCACAGAAGTGTTATTTATATTCACTGAATTACAATATATGCCCATATTTAGTTAGCAAGAATATATTCATTTATCATCATGAATACTTAATTTTAAGCATCAGGAGATTTTTCTTATAATTTTTGATTTCTATATATTTTATGTTTATATGTGCGGCATTTTAGATATTTTTAAAACTTATTCAACACAGGATTTTAATGAATATATTTAATACATGTAATCTACTCATTATCTTAATTATTTGCACAGAATCCAAATTATAGTTTGAAGCTGTTCAATCAATGTAGTTTTGAAAGAGTCAGGCAAAGAATCAACATTAAGCAAGTATTTGCTTTCAATTAAGGATGTGTGACTGTCTTAGAGCCAATCATTTGAAAATACAATCTGCAAACTAATTGTAAATTACAAAGTCATAGTATTTTGGTCCTTTTTTTTAAACAGTTAATTGTACCTTTTCATCTCTAGATGGTGCTGTAAGTACCTGCATCAAAAAGAGGCCTGTTCCCATTACTGTCAGAGGCAGAATAAAAGCAAAGTTGAAAATAGAAAGAAAAAAAACATGAAGTAAAATTTAAGAAAAAGAAAAAACTATTGGTTTTGCAACTTTTTCTCCACACTAAAAGGTCTCCATCATCAGTTAGGTAATTAAGCCGAGGACAAAAACTTATTCATTATGAGCGACATCCTCATTAGGGATAGGATGAAATAACCAAAACATAAACAATTCTAGCTAACAAATTCAGAATTGATGCTTTCCAAACTAATTTCCAATCTTTCTTGACAATGGCGTGTTGTGGTAAGTACTTGGTAGTGTCAAGATTCCTGTACACAAACAATAATTTGTGAATTATTTCTATTCAAATTTTAAAATGTATATTAGAATTAAGATAAAGAGATGCAACAATGAAGTACTACTATGTTTTTACCCCTCTAACATTGTCTTTAAATTTTTAAAATATGCTATTTTGAGGCCTTTGAAAATTTTAAGAAATGTCAATTTCAGCATTTACAAAGGTTTCTCGGGTCATTACCTAGGCATTTTTTTTTCTTTTCAACATAAAATTTTTCTGTGACTGTTGTCATAAACAAATGTCTATACTACTGTGAAAAGACAGCGGCCATCAATGTTTAAGGTCACCATTTGTCTTGTCTTTCTAGGAACAGTTTACTAACTTCTGTGTTAAATGATGGTTGTGGGCAATTAAACAATCTGGGCTGTTAATTTTTACTGAGACAACAACAGAAACAAATAGTGCAAAGAAACATACCAACTCATAAACAAACAACCCCCAAACCCTGCCAATAAAACACCAATAGTATGTATTAAATTAAATACAGAATTTTTCAGCAAAGGATGATCTACCCAGAAACAAAATAATATATTCAAATATTCAAAATTCAACCAAACTCATCATTGGCATCCTGTAGACCAGACAACATCAGTGCAAACCCAAAGGAATTTTAATGAACATAAATGGATTATGTGAATCTTGTATCTAGATTGAATTTTATTCTACTATTTCTCCCAATATGAAACTTGCATATTAATGAGAAGTATTTTCCTCTGAAGTATATATTTTTCATTAACAGTTCCTAAAACAGTGTTGTTTGAAGAAAATTAGAGCAACTTGCTGTTCTGATGTGCTTCATTCTTGTGACTGCCTTTAGAATCCCTTTTACTTTGTCATAGTTGTGTTATCTGTATCTAGTTTACAAAAGACAGAAACATATATTCAAGACTAATGGGGGAGAAAAAGGAGGAAGAAGGAGGAGAGAAAAGTAAGTAAGAGAGGAAAAAAGAGGGAAACAGCAAGAAAAAAAATTCTTCATTTCAATGAGCAGCTTAACTATGCAGGTTAGATATCTCCATGTGCTGCATTGCTCTTTGCCTTTATATGAAAACCAAACTTTCAGGAGATACTTAAGATATAAGAAACACATAGAAGAAAAAGTCCCTAAATGAAAGGACACCCAATCTGCAAACTGTCCATTGACAAGCGGAGTTTGTGTGGCACCCTGGAGGGTGAGGAACTCATGAAAATTTCTGAAATGTCACATCTACTGTTGCCACAGGTTTCCACACTCTTATGTTAAAACAGATTTTCCTGTTGCAATTGGAATGCTCTAAAGGATTTCGCTTTAATTACAAGAAAATGTGACTGAATCAAAACCACCTAAAAATCTTCATATTAGACTACTGACCTTTCAGTCTTTTTTCCCTGACTTCTGTATGAAATATTGTTTTCAAAACACCTTGATAATTAACATTTATTGCAACTTGGCATGTACTGGAATTCAACTCTGTAGAAATCCTACTTTCATTACCAGAAAGTCTAATTTAGCTTATATAAATATATCACAGTATATAGCATTTATTGACATTACCTACTTCATTTTTTCTTTTTTTCCTTCCATCTTCACTTTAGTTTTATTTATTTTTTTTATTAAAAATTTCCGCCTCCTCCCTGCCTCCCATTTCTCTCTCCCTCCCCCCACTCCTCTCCCCCCCCCCACTCCTCTCCCCCTCCCTCTCCAGTCCAAAGAGCAGTCAGGGTTCCCTGCCCTGTGGAAAGTTCAAGGTCCTCCCCCCTTCATCCAGGTCTAGGAAGGTGAACATCCAAACAGGTTAGGCTCCCACAAAGCCAGAACATGCAGTAGGATCAAAACCCAGTGCCATTGTCCTTGGCTTCTTAGCAGTCCTCATTGTCCACCAAGGTCTGAGAGTCCGGTTTTATCCCATGCTTTTTCAGTCCCAGTCCAGCTGGCCTTGGAGAGCTCCCATTAGATCAGCCCCAACGTCTCAGTGGTTGGGTGCCCCCCTCGCAGTCTTGATTTCCTTACTCATGTTCTCCCTCCTTCTACTCCTCATTTGGACCTTGGGAGCTCAGTCCAGTGCTCCAATGTGGGTCTCTGTCTCTAGTTCCATCCATCACCAGATGAAGGTTCTATGGTGATATGCAAGATATTCATTAGTATGGCTATAGGATCGGGCCATTGCAGGCTCTCTCTCCTCAGCTGTAGATGGGCAGTTTTGAAACAAACTTTACTCCACTTCCTCTCCAGCATAGGCTATCATTGGTGTTTTTGATTTTAGCCATTCTGACAGCTAAAAGATGGTCTAATGAGCTGTTTATTGCTTCAAAGAGATATTTCTGGGCTCTATAAAGCCTGTTCCCTCAGATAGAAGTTATTGGTGTCTTCTTTACTACTCAGTTCTATGGCAGCTTGTATAAATATTATATTACTTTTTTTGCATACAGATATCTAGTTGTTATCACTTACATAAAAATTATGTATGTCTTTTTAAATATCTAAATAGTGTTTAACCTCATGTTGGTGAGATCCCAAGCATTTAATTATAGAAAGTAACAAATTATTGTTGTCCTTTAGTTATTTTTTATTTTTTATATAAGAGGAAAAAGTCCACATTGAAACAAGTATATTGTATACCCTGAATATAAACAGATATGCCATTTAAAATATGAAGTTGTAAATTTAGCAATCTTTTAATTTTATTTTTCCTTTAAAAATACTGAGATTTTTATTAATTATTGGCTGGGATGAAAATTAATAGCAGGTATTTTTTTTTCCAAAGATGGCTTTTTGAACCTAGAACTGCTCATCATGACCCAAATAATTCTTTGAAAAAAAATAAAGTACCGAAATTTCTCAATAGTCTTGTTCTGGATCAAAGACATGTCCCTTCAAGATAATACTATGGTTTAGTTTATTTATTTTCAAGATGAATTAGAATAATTAGACAAATTCTAATGCCCAAGTTTTCCTCGAAGTGACTCTTCGCTTCTGTCTGAATTTCCCAAATGATGGCTTATTTTGGTCACTTTATTTCAGATTAAATAACAGAATTTATCCAGAATAGTAAACGCATTAAAATCATTCACATGTTGTTAGAAATGTTGAAAGCTAAAAGCAAAAGCCTGGGCTGGAAAGAAGCTGTTTGTTTTTCATTTAATAAAGTTAATGGAACACCTTGTAAATCCAGTGCCTGTAAAATGAAAATTAATTCCTTGTCTCCAGGGGTTGAACTAAGTTACTTAATGCAAAAGTTTGTATTGAATGAAGTTTCTTTAGTTTGTGTAGAATCTAGTGGTATAAGCACTTTTCCAAGTATGTTATTGTACCGGACACCAACAACTGCACAGACCTGGCAGTAGTTAGGGAAGAGGGGGTGAGAGAAAAGTTGGCTAGGGCTATACAAAGGCTCTCGCAAGTGGCAAGCTAGAAAAGGCATGTAGTCAACTCTCTTCTATGCATCAGAAAAAAAAATAAGTCAGAAGAAAAATACTTGTCCAAGATCAACATAAAATAATGAATGAGTTATATGTATATATATATATATATATATATAATTTCCAACATCACATATTACATTTAATTTATACAGTGTCCTAACTAGGTCAGTTGTCTGTGGCAGAATGAATGGGAGAGGCTGTAACTTCAATGCAGAGATCCCTATGCTATGGGTTAGTTGTTATCAAACTCAGGTAAAGAGCATATTTTAAACAATTTGCAATATAGATAGGAAAAATGACAGAAGTCTATTTACATTTAAAATACTACACAATTGTTTTACATAGAAGAATGAAGCTTTGAAACAATTAATGTATTCCTTAAGACCCAGACCTGAACAGATCTGACCATACCATGAAAGGTTGAATTTGCTTTTTAAAAACACTGTCTCCAGAAATTGTTATTCTGACTGAAGCGAAATAATAATGTACTTTTTGAGGTGCGTGACCAAAAATTTGAAATACTGTCAGTGACCGTCATTTTCACCCCAAATCAAAACAGTCTACACAGTGATTTTGACTGGCATTTTGAAATGTGCTTGTGAATAAAACAGAAAGAAAATGGCAAGCTTCACATTCAAATGCCCACACAGAGATAATAATGGAAGCGATGTTTTATGGGTCATTGGGGAAGGCAATCCCATCTGAATGTTTGCTCCTGAGGAAGAGAAGAGCGAGTGAATATTCTTCTGCATCATATCCCTCAGACTAGAAGACTGATGGATGATGATGGATTTAATACAAAAAGCCTGAGCAACCGAGGGTGGAGAAAATAGGACATTAAAAAAAAAAAAAAGAACAGGAGTTAGTCTAGATTCTTTGATATTGTGATAAATTCAAAGCCCCAGAGTCCTGAACCCACCCCTGAGAATGTATATCTAGCTTTGTCCTCTCCCGTGCCCTTGGGTGTAAAAGGAAAATGGAATTAAAGAGCAGACACGGACAAGACTTGAAGACGCGTTGTGCTTCGTTTTGTTTCCCATGACTAGAATCAGTTCTTCCTCTTGTACTTTCCAAACAGATGGTTTTCTGTTCTGGGATGAAAGATTAGTAGTGAAGGAAATCCCTCAACCTTACTGAGGAGCACACAGTCTGTGCTGACAGGCAGTAATCAGAAAGAAAATGTCCCTTGAAGCAATATTTGCAGGAATGCTTGGATTGGAGAGAGGTTTATCCTTTTGCTGTTGTTGTTTTACTCCACTATACCTGAACAATTCTTCTCTTTCTTAGAGATTAAATATGGCTTTCCCACCTGAGCAGTGAAGTTACAAAACTGATGTGTGTTTCACCTCACTGTTCAATGAGCACTAGGGCTCCAACTCAGACCCAACTGCCTGTGTAGTAGCCCTATGCTGATAGCTATTTTGCCAGTTTCTACATGTTCTATAATTAATGGAAAGTTTTATTATATCATCATACAGGTGCACCTTTAGGTCTTTTATATATGTAAGCACATTAAGATAGCTGTCTGTCTGAAAATAAAGTGCTTTTCATAGAAACATAAACTCAAGGTTGGATTTCTGAAAGATGTGATGCTTACGGCCACACCCAGTGTTAAACGCTAACAAAGACTCTGAAATATGATGTCATTCCTACCATTCTGTTTTAGTTTATCTCTCTTGTTTTATTATACTCAAAAAAATGAAACCAATCAATCCCACAAAGAGCATCAACTAGATGACAGGACTATCAGAACCACCTTTGCTGCGCTTTGGAAATGTCATATTTTTCTTCATTCCCAAATGTAGCGTTAACACATATTATGTAAAGTGGGTAATAGTGAAATGATAAGTATGTTTATAAAGCTTTTAAAAACACAGAGGAGTATTTTATTAGTCTTCACCGTGTTTTTTTTTCTTTACATTAAACAAGTAGCAACTGTGCTGTTCAACAGTAATTTTCTACTATACAGTTTTTCCAGTGATAAACAATCCTGCAGACTCTTTAAGGCATAGAAAGGATTGTGTCTTCCAAAGATGTACTATTGATACCGCATATCCTGTATTTTACTGAGATTAGGGCGATTGAGAAAGGCTTGATTGGACTAAGAATTTGTTGTTATACATTTAGAATAATTGCCTGGGTGACACAGGGAGACAGGTCAGCTGACAAAGGCTCATTGAGTAAAGCATCTAGCTGCCATGCCTTAGACACCACATGGTAGAAGGGGAAAAAAAAAACATATGTAGAAGAGTTCTCATGTGTCACAACACAACACACCCATCACCACCACCACAACCACACCACCACCATGCCACCACCATAAATAAAAGAAATAAACAGAATACAATGTAAAATATAAGTAAAAAACTAAATATTAACACAACTTTAGTAATTTTCTCTTCTTTTTAGCTATTTAGTGAATAATAATTACCTCATCTTGGCCCTATTTAACCACATCTTGTTTGTTTGTATAACTTTAAAGAAAAGGTAGAAAAACAATTAAATATAAGTCAAAGTTTTAGAAAACTCATAATTAAATTAAGAGTGACAAAACAAAATCAAGTCAGAAATTCAAAAGCTCTAAAGTCCAGGGTTCAAGAATCATGAAATTATTTAGTGTACAGAACACAAAGGGAAGGAAAAAAAATCCATACTTTTATCAGCCTCAAACTTGGGGAACCTGCTGACTAGGCCTTTATATGTATTTATTACCACTGTTCATTTACATACATCATATGATGCAGAAAGGTCAACATGGTGACAGCTTCTCCATGCACCTAATGAAAATGGAAATTACCACAAAGGAAGTCCTCCTGCTGCATGCTTAAGTGTCTCTGAGAAATATGTTTTGAGAATTGCTACACCCCAGTTTTTTATAACAATGAGGTAGTTCATTTAATAATGTAATATAAGATCAAACACAACAGGAGACATAAGGAATCCTTACACTTCCAGCCTGACAGCTGGGGGAAAGTATAGATTTAAAAAACTGACAGAAATAATGGGAAAAAGTAACAATAAAATAAAGACGCAGGCTGCCATACTCAAAGATGAAAGACCTGAAAAGGCTTTGCGCTATCAAAAGCTCGAAGGAAGACTAAAAGACTCGGGTTGTGCCTGAGTGTTTCTAGCTCTGAAGCAGGTTCACTCTCACAGAGCAGGGATGCCTGATGCACACACTGTGAAAGCAAATTATGGAACGTCCCTGACAAAATAACATGGATATTCTTTGAAAAAAGCTCATGGCATGATTTACAGTAGAGGCCATGAGAATAGTAAATAAAAGAGTTTATATCAAACAGCCACAGGCTTTTAACTGTCTTGGAAATTGGGGAGGTTTCTCTTTTTTGCTTTTAATTGCTTCTGAACTGCATAATTAAATAATCCTGGAATGTCCTACAGGTAGGTATCTTCAAAAGTAAGTACTTTATTATTTTCTTCTTTATGTTGCTTACCTGAATGTCATGAAAACAAACCCATGCATTTGCATTCTCTCTGCTCATCTTCAAATTTGCCTGGACAGATCTCATGGATTGGCATGGCTGATGGGCAATGCTTTGTGTCCTGCTGGTGAATCATGAGAAGTGCATGGCACATTGCCTTTTTAATGGAATGGATCCTACTAGACACTCAAGCTATCTGCCTTCTCTTTGGGTGCTACAACATTTGGTTTTGGAGTTCAAATCTCACATTTTGGGGAAAGGGCTACCACAATCCATGAAGAGACTACATGTGTAGGTCCTAGGACAACATACAGTGAAAAAGTTGTCATCCAACTCACAGGATGACTCGGCCTTCAGTTCCAACTGTAGCCTCGCTAGTTCTCATCCCGCTTGTCTTCAGCATACTTAGGAGTCAACCCTTTGCAAAATGGTCTTTCAGTTTCAGAAAAAAAAAAATTAACATGACTTCTTTCTTGATTATTTGTGAATTTCACATCATGAGTCCCAGTTCTGCTCATTTTCCTGTCTGCCCATATATGTACTTCATACTTGCAGTGGCAATAAAGCATGTTTTGTTCACTGACTACATCATTTTCTTTCTTTTTGTACCAGTAGTACATCAGCAGAACTGAGTCTGAAAAAGGGAGGCAAAGCAACCAACTTGCTACAATAATGCACCATTTATTCAAAAGCTAAATACTGAAAGAGTTGATGTCAGATTATTTCATTCACATTATGTGTGTGTTTTTGTGTGTGTATGTGTGCACATGAGCGTGTGTGCATGCAAGTATCAGAGAGTACATGATGGAAATTTGTATGAGTCATTACTGTCTCTCTGTCACATGAGATCCAAGATTGAAATCAGGTTATGAAGCTTAGTAGTAAGTGATTCCATTCGCTGAGTAATCTTACTGGACACATAATACCAAGTCTGCTATTATGGTATAGTAACATATTGGTGAAGCATCCTTGCATAGACATCATGGTCACTCAGTATGTGCATATATATTATATACAAGCATGTGTATATGTATGTATATGTAGGATTGAATATATGAGGTTAAATAGAATATAATACACACATGAAGTTTGTTAATAATAATACATAGATATGTGTGCACATTTTCTTTAAATTTATGAAAACTATACATACAAAATATATACATATATTCAAGTGTATATGTATATATATATTTATATTTATTTATTTTTTTCCAAGTTAGGTAACATCTAATTTAGAAAAATGGGTAAGGAAAAAAGAATTTTAATTATGGGGGAACTAGTGGAGTCTTGAAGAAATACCAAAGTTCATATAAATCAAAAAAAGTCAGCAGAGCTTTGAGAACACACTTTTTCTCTGACACCTATTCTAGTTCCTATCCAGCTCTTCGTTTTATTATGATTATATTACTAAAATAGCATATAGCATATAATTGCCACAATTGTGCATTAACATATTTTCTTTCAGTTTACCACTTTAAATCAGGCAGGATTAGCTTGGCATTCATTTTTATCCAAGACCATAGAAGCGTCCTAATTGAATGGGACATTGGAACACTTCAGTCAACTATTTAGGGTTCACATGGCTTTGACAAGTATTGTCATATTTTACAAAGAAACGAGAAGATAAACTCAAATGAAATGATAGAATCCCCTGAATTCTGAGGAATTTTCAGTAAACCTCAGTGGTTCAACTAAATTGAAACAGTGAACCAAGGTCTCAGCTAATCCAGAAACAATGAAACATTTCATTTCAAATCCTGACCGGGGTCCAGGTAAACTTGACTTTTTCCAAAATTGAACTCCCAAATAGTTGAGTTCGCATACACTTATGTTTGAAATAAAATATTACTTTGACATTTGCTGGGGCAAAAAGAAGGATTATAGCTTGCAATATTAGAAGAATATGAGAAATATTTGTGTATTCTCACTATTTCATAAGAGCAACACTAAAAATGTGTGTCGTAGGAATCATTTCACTCTGATGAAAACTGCAGGAAATATGATCACAGATTGTTTCTCATTGTTTTGTTCAACTGGGGGTTTTATATTTCAACTCACTGAAAAAAATGGACTATCTCATAAATTATAAATATATAACATGTAAATTAATGTTTTTTTTAAATTTTTGACACTGTTTTTTACAATGTCTGGGAAGACTTGAGTCCTGTATGTTAGATCAATTGTTTTGAAACCCTGAGTCTTCATGGGAGCAGTGGACGGAATAGATGGACCAAAATAAATAAACAAAATGGTAGAAAAAGGAAATTCTCAATGACCAAACTTTACAAATATCCCCGCCAAAGTTCCTGAAATCTGTGAGAAGGATGTTCAGACCTGCTTATAATTTAAATCAGTTCTTTTAATAATAATAAGCAACATTATGCTGTATAATTCTTTAGGGTTTTATTTCACAAAATTTGGGACTGTGTTATGTGCAGGCAAAAGCAGCAAGTTATATAACTGAATTAATCTAATTTTGATGTTTAAGATGAAATATATAGACTGTTGTTACCTTCTAAACTACTTAATCCTGATATAATTCCATCAGATTTATAAAGTTTAACTGGAAACTAGGTTCTTTAATGGAAATACTTGTGTAGCTAACCAATTCCCTGTTTTTCAAATCATTCGATCCCAAAAAAGAAACCTGTATTTTTTTCTTCTTCTTAAAAATCAGTTTATTTATCTATATAGTATACATGTCTGTGGGATGGGAGAACACATGCAGCAGTGTGTATGGAGGATAATGGAAATCTACTAACTTTGACTTCTCTCCCTCTGCCAAGTAGGTGCTCAGCGTAGTCCTCAGTCATTTTGTCAAATTCCCTTTAATGACTAAACTATCTCATCTCAGGGATTCCTACCTCATAGCATCCAAATATAAGTTCATATATTGAAATACTTAAAATTGTCTTATATTCACAATTATACAAAATAATTTAAAATGCCCAAAGGTTTGGAGTACATAAGTCGTTGTTAGAATTTCTTTCATAGGTTCTGTCTTAATCTTTTCTGAATTCTCTCACTAGACTAATAACTATAAAGTCAGGTGTGCTTCAATTGTTTCTGAGTTTTACAATATAAGTGGCCAATTTTTACACCATTCATTCAACTAGTCACATAGTCAAAACACACCAGAGACAAATGTGAAGAATAGCATTTTAAAAAATGTTTTAACATAAATGCCTGGATGATACTTGTTTAAGAAATGTACAGTATTGGTTTTTGTCTCTTGAATAAAGAGCCATCAGGCTTCATGATATGGAAGACCTCAGGACTAATGAACATTATGTAAAGCAATATTAATATAAAACAAATAATTAAAATCTGAAAAATATATAAAATGCCAAATAATAAAGAAAGAAAAGTAATATCCTCCAGTACTCTCTATTATTCTAAAATACTGAGCAAAAGTGATTGAAGTGTGAAAGTATAAAAAGAATAAAAAACTGATAAAACATTAAAACAAGGACGTCAGGACCACGAGGGGTGCATCCACCGACGGAGACAGTGGGGCTGATCTATTGGGAGCTTACCAAGGACAGCTGGACTGTGACTGAAAAAGGATGGGATAAAACCAGACTCTCTGAACATGGCGAACAATGAGGGTTGATGAGAAGCCAAGGATTATGGCACGGGGTCTTGATCCTACTTTATGTTCTGGCTTTGTGGGAGCCTAGCCAGTTTGGATGTTCACCTTCCTAGATATGAACGGAGGGGGGAGGACCTTGGACTTTCCACAGGGCAGGGAACCCTGACTGCTCTTTGGACTGGAGAGGGAGGTGGAGAGAATCCGGAGGAGAGGGAGGGAAATGGGAGGCTGGGAGGAGGCGGAAATTTTTTTTTCCACCCAGCAACCACGTGGTGGCTCACAACCATCTGTAGTGGGGTCTGGTGCCCTCTTCTGGCCTTCGAGAAGACACACAGACAGAATATTGTATACATAATAAATAAATAAATATTAAAAAATCTTACTTTAAAAAGAAAAAAAAAACAAGGAACTTCCAAACTTGTTTTTTTTTCTTTTGTTTTGTTGTTGCATTATTCGCAAACAATTCCATTTGAATACTTTTGTGCTATTCGTTTTAATCTATAGTCCATACTTCAGTCACTAGTATAATTCCCAGGGGAATTTGTTAAAGGGATACTTAAGACAACAAATCTTAAAAGCCTTAATTCCTAAAGCAATTCTTTGTCTCTCTAGGCAACTCTGAATGTAAAATATTCATTCTTCACTAAATTTGTAAAAAATGCAATCAATTTTCAGTTGAATCACTTGGTAGTTTAACCCTGCAACATATGGACATTTTTCATCTTCTTGGGTATGTGAAAATATCTGCCATATTTATTTAATAGGCTAATTTCTCAACGACAGTCACATTCTATCACTCAACAAACATTAAGAGAATTCACCATCATCTTTTTTCTATTCTAAACATGAATTTCTTGAAGATGGTAGACCATAATTAAGGATAATAAATTATTACCTAAATAACATTTAACATCTAGCTTAAATATTTTAATCATTTGATTAATTAATTCAGACAATAAATATTTTCAACAAGGAAAATTAGCATGTGTTTTACTAAAAATGGATACTAGCAATGAAAATAAATGTGAATACATCAGAAATTTCACTCATAAAAAGCACATACACAATATCTAATAAACTTTTTCATTAATGAAATTATGAAAACAAGTTTAAAAGAAGAAATACTCAGGGATCTTTATTTCCCCTGTGTTCCTTGTCAGGAAAGTTTCTGACATGCCGGAATGGACAGCTAATGCTATTTTAAACTTCACTACTTTAAGTATAGCAGACAGATCACGAAAGTTCAGTCTCTCTGAGCATTGATCAAAAAATACCTGGAATTTTATGTATAGTGATTGCTCTAAAAATTATATACATATATATATAATTTTTATTATATTATAAAAATAATAAAAATTATTATTTTTTAATGTTTTTATGAGTGAAATTTCTGATGTATTCACATTTATTTTCATTGCTAGTATCCATTTTTAGTAAATTATATATAAATAATATATATTATTTAGAAATATTTATATTATTTATTTATGTTTTTATTCATTTGTTTTTTTCCTATTCTGGGTTAATTTATTTAATATTATGTTGCATTATTTTATTATTACTCTTTAGAAGGCAGTTTTTATTCTAATGAGATACTTAAAGGAAATGGATTTGTGTGGCTGAGTAAGTGGGGAAGATCTGCGAGGAAGATTTGGGAGAGGGGATTTGTAATCAAAATTTGTTGTATGAAATATCTATTTTGAATACAATTTTGAGAGTTTCATAAATGAAAACTGTATTTATATCACGTCCATGAGTGCCTCTGCTTCCTCCAGTTCCTTACATATCTCACCCCAACTCAATTTCAAATTATAAACCTTTCTTCTTAGTTATTATCTTCTTAATGTATTATTTACTCTATATAGCTATATAGACAGGTAGATAGATATATACATGATATATAGTTAGAAGATAGAGATAGATGGTAGTTAGATAGATTATAGATAGATAGTAGATAGAAAGATAGATAGATGATGGATGGATAGATAGATAGATAGATAGATAGATACATAGATAGATAGATAGATAGATAGATAGATAGATAGACAGATAGACAGATAGATAGATGATAACTGGCTCAATTAATTTAGTGTAGCTTCTATGTATTGACAGATAGACAGATAGATAGACGATAACTGGCTCAATCAATTTAGTGTAGCTTCTATGTATTTGTGTTTAGTACTTTTTTCTGATCCCTGGAAAAGACCATGTCTTCTCAAAGCAGTTACTAAATGTCTGTATCTTTTCTTCTAGGTTCAGGACCTTGTGATATTTCCTTCATATTCATTAGCATGTCAACTGGTGTTGTCAATATTCTGGTCTTGTTTAAGTGACCATATTTTTGTGGTTCCATGGGCACATCTTCCTGGTATATCCTGAAAATACTTATAGCAACTACCTGAGTCCTCTGGGTCCTACGTATTTCTTTCCCCTCTTCATTATTTTACCCTAAACATTAGGTGTAGCAGTTTTATTGTCATTTTAGCATTTGAGCTTAGGTACACCATGACCGAATGTTCTTTATACTTTGATCAGTTGTTGATTCCCAAAATAATCTTGATCAGCTGCATAATAAAAGTTTTTTTCTGATGGTGCATGGAAGCCACACTTATGTGTGGGTACAGGAAGTATTTCAAATGCAGTTAGATATTGTAATGAATTAAGAAATTGGGAAGAGGTTCTACTGTGGCTGTAACTTCATTAGCCAAGGATAGTTGGCTGGGTTAACAGGATCAGGCATTGATTTCCACCCACTGAGTAGTGATTAAGTCCAATTATCCAGTTGTTGATTATCGCCAAGACATAAGTGTCTTTATTTCACAATTGGGAATATTTTGCCAACTTGAATATTGTGATTTATAGGATTAGCAGCTGGATAAGAATATTGATTACTTTTCTCCTTCAGCAGCTTCCATGTTACCTGTGAATGCTATGGAGATGGCTTCCATGTATGCTCAAGTGGAATTTTTCTAAGACCTGTTTCAAAATA
The DNA here is from genome assembly GCF_018167655.1 of Microtus oregoni. Classification (NCBI taxonomy): domain Eukaryota; kingdom Metazoa; phylum Chordata; class Mammalia; order Rodentia; family Cricetidae; genus Microtus; species Microtus oregoni. The sequence goes on from NW_024543060.1 coordinate 26,964,412, forward strand.
TGTTGTGTCTTAAGCAATAAGGTCTTATCTTCAAGTTCCTAGAAAAAAAAAAAACAAGGATAATGGCAGAAACCCATATTATTTGGGAACCTCTTGAATTTTCCTGACAATGAAATTGAAGTGAAGATTTCATTCCTGTGACTGAAATTTTTGTTATTCAAGATAGGCTATGGCTCCTGAGTAACAAATATTACTCTATGTTGAGTAACTTTACTTAAATATTTTCACAAACTCATACATGATACATATATAATATAAAATTTGAGCAAGCATTTAATATTGTTTTTCTATGACTATTTCAAACATCCTAAATATTACTAATTCTTCTTCTCCTTATATAGTGCCTTCTCATTTCTCTCCCAGTTAAAGTCTCCCTCCTGTCTCCTTATCATCTTCCTCTTTATAGGAAGTTCATCCAACCACCTCACTTTTTGAGTTTCTACTGCAAACAATGATCCCTTTTATTTTACTGGTTCCTGTGAGTATTCTGGGTTGTAAAATCATTTCTAAAGATTCAGAACAAGGATCCATAAGCAAAAAAGATCTGTTTACTTGTGCTACAAGAACACGTACCATTTGCCTTTCTGGGTCTTGGTTACCTCATTCATTATAACATTCCATAGTTCTATTCATTTTCCTTTAAATTTAAGAATTTCATTTTTCTTTATAACTGAATAGAATTTCTTTGATAGTGTACATGGACCACATTTTCATTATATGAAGGACATTTCACATCATTCATTATCTGAAGAATATTTAAGTTGTTTCCACTCCTAGTAGGTGTGGATAAGAGGAGAAATGAACATGGTTGAGAAGTATCTGTGGAAGAGAACATTGAATTCCATGCAAAATCCTTAAGTCACTGTCTCATTCTTCTTACATAACCTAGAGAAAACTTTGCTCCCAGAAACACTGCTCTCTTCAATTTTGTGGCATGTGATCTATGAACTAGGACTGAGCACACTGAGAAATAATTCCAACTTAGAATCTGATAAAAACTCCATTTTAGACAAATGTATGCTTATGAATGTATGTACACATGTATACTGTAATACATGCACATATATATATATATATATATATATATATATACATATGAGAAATACATATGTCTCAATAAAAACTCACCACTTTCTTTGCTCATGAAGACACTGATATGAATTATAATATATCCATTGCATAACTTATTTCCTGTAGTGAAAAGATATAGATTTCTTCTCTCATTTTACATCATGCCCGAGCTTATCAGGTTTACACTTGTCAAGAGGTGAGCCCAGCATTTTCACTGAACAGATGTCATTGGCTACTTTTGTTTTTTAACAGAGTGTACCCTATATTACTTACCATATTGTTAGTTTCTTAATATTTTACATATCTTAAACATTTTGGGAGTGCTAAAGCATTTGATGTGTTGATTCTGCTTCCAGAATCCTGATCAGAATGATCTTTCACAGTCAGACTCATTACTTGGATATTCAACAGAAATCTAACTACATGACTTGAAGAAGAAAAAAAAAAGAATGAAGTCAGTGAGTTTGGAGAACAACTGCTCCACAGTATTTATGGCAAAGACTGATAGGTGCAGAAAAAGCCAGTTTGGAGAACAGAGGCCCAAATAATTCAAAGAGGGTCTGTTACAAATGGTAACAACATATCTAAAGTGTTCAACCTGCTGTACACTATTGCTTAGAGCTACTATGTTTACATCCTATCTTGACAAGGAGGAATTTTTCAGTATGATGGAAAATGATCTCATGGTTTGTAGAAGTACTGCAAGATGAACTAGGTCTACGGACCCAGCAGTGCTGATAGCCAGAAATGAATGAGCTTCTTCTAGAGCTATTAATCTTGGCTAACTTAATGAGGTTTTGTATTATTATTCTCTTCTTATTTGCATGTATAAATTAGGTTGTATCTATTTTTTTGTTTTTTTCCCTTTGATCCCTGTGGAGTCCTTCAAGTTTCCTGTGTTTTGCATTTTAATTATTAAACATAGTATTTATATACTTATCATTGCAGTTCAATATTTTTGTACAAATCACAATGCAACTCTAAATGATGTTAATTAATGTCATCTCTTTCTACATTATTACCATGATGCAGTGACATTTGATCTGTGACTTTGGAGCATTTAAAATATAGATGGTGACAACAGTGATATAAGTTCAAAATGTTAATGTTACATCTGTCCATCAATGTTTAGATTCTGTATGGAAGAGTGAGGATATTGTTAAATCGAGAGGTCAAAGCATGGGCACACTTGCCTAATGACCCTAATAAACTCATGAAATCATTTTACTGAGAGCTAATTAGGAGGATGAGTGAAATACAGGAATCATCAGCTCTCCTTATAGAGCTGTGATGCTCCCCAGATTGATAGCCTCACTGTTTATTTACTCAGAGAAGAACAAAATTTATTAAATATATTGTAATTATTCTTCTATATATAATCATTGGAAACATCTGAAACATTCATTTATTATATTCAAACAGTTTATAAATAATAATTGATAAATACATTGTTACAAATAAATGTAATCTTGCAAACAAAAAAAGTGTTTTGAAAGAAAATATTTAAAAAATCTCTGTTACCTCTACTCAATGCAAAAATTCTTCATACTGAATATCCTAAAATCAGAATATAGAATGTTGAAAGGATGATTTTTTTATCTTTTAGTAAATTTCTGCATTTGTCCTTCACTTATATTTTTTCAGTTAGTGCTACAAAAAAAGTGGAAGAGGATAGTGGTTTAGTCTTGGATTCCTAGAACAACCAAGGCAATAGAAAACAAATAATGGATGTAAGAAATAATAAAAATTTAAACATCTGGGAAAAGAATATGCCAAAAGCATAAAGAAGATTTATTTTTCAACAATGTCCTAAGCTCTCTTGCAATTAAAAAAATGGTGTTTAAATTGGAAGGACTTATGCTGAAGTAATATTGACAGGAAAGAATAACTTATGGATACCTTCAGAAAAATCATTGCTTAAAATGGAAACTAAGCAGAAGGGTTGAGGTAGAGGCTTAAAAACAAGCCAACAAAGCTGAGACAGATACAAACTGATTTTGAATTTGAGTGACAAGGTAGATTGAGTTTCAAGCAAAAAACTAAAGCGATTCAGAAACTCGAAGTGTTATCTAGGGGAACATTTTAGACAGAAAAAAAAAACTGGACAGAGAAGAAAATTTATTCATACTGAAATGGATGCATAAGATCAGATTCATTGATCAAATCCGGTTAAAAAAAGATTTCCTAAAATCTTATCAATATTATTCAATAGTTTTGTTCTTTAATCGAGTGAGTTGTTGATTTTTGTCATTTAGAGTATCATATTGTTTGTAGTTTTCAATGTTTTGGAAGGAACGTTACAAACAGTGAAAGTTTATAAAATAGCATCCGGACCCTCAAAGTACCTGTAATGTATACAAAAATTCAATAGTTTCACAGTGGGAATCTTAGGAACATTGTCAATAAAACCCAAGGCTTTGTTAGTCTTTTTTGGCTGGAAATTTGTTCCAATAATGCAAACTATCATCTTTATATTCTGCTCCATGTAATTATGATATAGTATTTAATTAATCTTTTAAATAATCTGTGTGATTATTTTTAGTATTAAAATTCAAAGAAACTTGGTGTTTATAAGTTCAATACAGATTTTTCTTATCATTTAAAGTTAAGAAAATACAGTTTTAGAATACTCCCAAATTGTGTAGAAATTGATCCGAATTGTTTTATTCTCTTCCACTCATTCTTCATATTTTGGCCCAATAAATTATCTAATTTAATAGCAACCTTTTAATGTAAACTTCACATGCACACTCACACATGTGATCTAGAGAGAGAGAGAGAGAGAGAGAGAGAGAGAGAGAGAGAGAGCAAATATATACTAGAGAAATGTATAGGTCACTGGTGCTTAAATTTGAGATTTCAAAGTCTTTTCTACAGCTATTTCCATGTGGTATTACCTCACAGAAAACAAGAAATAGTATGGAACCAATGGTAAGAATCATTTTTTGATGATAAAATACCCTTTGATAAAAATTTGTGTTAGGGAGAAGTTCCATGCCAAATAAAATGCTCTCAGGTACTCTACAGTTTGAACTACAGTCAGATTTTTGAAAATGCCAACACTTACCACTCATTTGTTTTGTAAGAAGCAAATAACAACTGGTTTAAAAGGTTGCTTCATTAGCTAGCTATAATTGTTTAGTTTCTGACATTCAAAAGGAGTTCTCTTAAGATATTTAGCTTTTTCCTCTTTGCCTCCAGTGACTAACATAGAGAAGTCATGTAATATGTATCCTCATTAGGAGAAAAGTCTGCTTCAGGCATAATTTGTGTTGCCATCCTCTGGTCAGAACCTGTATAAGGCATTATATTGGCTTCATTGCTTGCAATAATAGTCACAAGAGAGGTTTCTATTATATGAGAAAGTTAATAGTGCCTCTATAGTAAAGGTGATGTTTGTCTAAACCAGCACTCAAAGTGGTTTTATGAGCCACGAGAATGGAAGATGATCAGAACTGGTAAGTCATTTCAGTCCTCCCTGACGTTATGTAATTGGCAGACATGATGGGAATATAATTGCTCCCTTAAAGACCACAAATTAATTTTGCATTGATATTCTCTCTGTATCTGTTTCTGTCTCTGTCACTTCTCTGTCTTTCTTTCTTTTTATTGAATGAGAGAATGAAAACAAAGTTGTGTGAGTAAGAAGATGGGAAAGACCCAGGAGGCAAAAACATGATCAAAATTGTATTGTCTGAAATAGGGTTTTTAAAAAGGAACGAAAACCAAAAGACTAGATCCAAAATGTATATTTGGTGATGTGATCTGCAACTTGAGTTCACATAATTTCTATGATCCATAAAAATACAAGAATATAACCAAATTCCCAATCCTTGGTAAAAACTTCCGAAATCATATTTTCATATAGGAGGTTTATATATAATATAATAAATATAATATAATATAAATTATATATAATATATAAAGCCCCTATATATGTATATATGTTCAAGATATTGCCAAGAAATATACATTTGTAGACTAAGCAGTAAACAGTATTTATTCATGTAATGACAGGAAGATCAGAAAATAATTGTCAAAAATACCCTGTAATTTAGCAAGGCCTGGTGCACTAAATCTGAACTAAGCACTCTGGAAGTGGAAGCAGAAATACTGTCAGGCATTCAAAAGAATCCTGAACTACCTAGCAAATTTCTGCAACAGAGAGTTTTACATAGCAAAAGACACAAACATACAAATATCAATTTAACTTACCTTTCTTATATTTTATTAATTATAATTTTAGAAATAACTTAAAATAACTTAGAATGATAGTAGGTACAGATGACCTTTTGTCTTCCTAAAAAGATTAGTTTCAAAAACACACTTGTTTTATTAGTTAATAAGTATATACACTTGAATTTTGGGGAAACCTATAAAATCATAGTTAAAATAGACATTTTTCATTCTCACTTGGAAGAATGAAAATTGATCCCATAGTTGTGGTCAATCTGTATATACTTTCCAATCATGCTGCGTTCCTAGCCCTAATGGTCCTTTTTCAATTAATTTATTCATTCTGCATCCCAGTTGCAGCCTCACCTCCTCATGCTCCTCTTCCAGGCTTTATCCCCCCATTCTCCTCCCATCCAAAAAATTGTATGTCTTCTGTGTGTATCAATAAACAAGACTTACCAGTTTGCAGTATGACTAAGCACCTTCCCATGTATTAAAGCTGGACAAAGTGACTCCTCTTTCTTCCCAACAACTACTCTGTCCCCTAAATCTTAGCTAGTTAATGGACATTTTTGTTAAACCAATCTAAATGACACATCTTCACAGTGTTAAAAAAAAAGATTATTCCTCCACAATAATACACTAAATTGTAAGATGTTTTATTTGAAAGGTCAATAAAGGGATGAAAAAAGGTAAGTTTAGAGCAGGATTAAGGGTACTTATAAATGTTCAAGTACAATAAACAAATGTGAGTAAAAAATGTTTTAATAGGATTTATAGAAATAAGAATAGATGTATATCTCATTTATTAATAATTAAATATATTATATTTTAACTGTTTATGACAACAGTGGCCATGTAACACTTTTTAGAGGGAAATATGCTGTATACTTATTCTAGGCATAATTTCTTTTAATAAATCTTATCTTCATTCGGAAACACAGTAGAATAGAGAAATTATATTTGGTTTTCAATAGTTTCTGAAAAAAAATACTTTTGTGTAAAGAGGAGGGAAAATCACAAAACCATACTTGAAGAAAAAACATTTTGGGGAGAATTAAAGAAGGTGACAAAAATAATACACAAATTCACACAGACAGCAAGCTCACTAAAGTCACCCACTCAGGTTTGACAGCAGCTTTCATCCTTCCTTCTTTCCACTCGAGACTGCACTAATACCTGCTTTACTGGATCCTGAAAAGAAATGTGCATCAGATTTTCTTAGAGCGTTGTAAACATGTTCAAAGACAGTTCAGGGGAGGATGTGTTTCTGGTGCAAATTGCTTTTTAATATTCCTAGACATATAAACCTCCCCTCAGCTGTCCTCTGCACACAACTTCAGATTAACCTAATGATCTGACTATAACAAATTGTCGAACTACATTTTGCTGCCAAAATGTTTTACAGTTAAGCTGTTGCTTTCTGCTTGCCCCTTTTTGTTCAGCCAAACAATGTGCTGCTCAGTTCTATGGCACAGTAAAAAGTGGATTTGGAAGGAATATAATCATGTACACAGCAAGACAAATACCATTATTTTATTTCCAATTCAGTCTACAGTGCATATTTAGCATTTAATAGTAGAATTACAGCTTTATTGAGAAAACATTATATGGAGAGATTTATTTTATTGTTGCTTACCATTTGAAAAATAATGTTTGCTAGTATACTGTGATGGTTTCCACTAATAAATATTGGATAGTTTTTCCCAATTCAAGACGTGTTTTATACCTCCTAATTTCATTGTTAGATAAACAGCTTATAATTATGTAGTAATAATATTTGTCTTCAATGTACATCACATATAATTTTTAACTAAGATTTAAGTGGCACTTGATTATTACAAGAATATAGTATTAGTCCTCTGCGAAGGAGAAGTGAAGACAGGCAAATTGATTCGCTTCCAATAAAGCACCAATAAAGATAGCCACTTACTTTTTTTGTAATCTTTATTTTAATCACTATTCATTTTCAAGATTACTACAGCTATGCAATTATAAAATATTTTATTCAATAGGTTAGGTGTAATATTACATTTTTAGCCTCTTGCAGCTTTCACAACATGGTATAAATTTTACAATACATGAATTATGTTTAAATTAATTATCAATACATATCGCCATATGTATTGATTCGGATTTATAAACAAACCAAGTTTTTAATTTATTAAAAATTAATATAAATACACTATTTCCTAAAACCTGAGAGATTGTAAGAAATGATTAGATATTTTTGGTGTAAATTATTTTCAGTGAAGTCTATGCCTAGGAATGAAATTGCTGTTTTGGAGAAGATATGCATTATATTATTTAATTTTATGTCAATAAATTTTAATGAAAAGAGAGTGTGCCTAATTTGTTTAGGTACCTGGATCCGCGCACTGATCTATTGGGGATAAAATATATAAATAAATGCAATGAAAAATATGAGATATTAATAATAATATTATTTCACATGACACATTTCCCATGTGAATTAGTTAAATAATCATCTATCCTAACCCTTCCAATAAAATTCCACTATTCATATATTTCACAGTTCTTACCCATTAATCTGTTTATTGATATTCAGGTGTTTTCCATTTATCAGGAATGACAGTTGTATTCTATGTCATTTTGGTAATATTTCATTAAGAAGAAATAATAAGTAAGAAGGAACTCTAGAAAACTACTTACTTATATGACAACCAAACAAATTCATTAAATAAACTAAATTGCAAATTAGTTAAAAGAAAAAAAACAAAATCTGATAATAAAATTTCACCTCAAAGATACAAAAGGAACTTAGAAAAATTTCCAAAATTTCTCTATTTATTTAACTTTTGGTGGATGTCAAGATTTTATTGTTTCCATATTATGTCAAACACTTTAATTTTTATGCCTTCATCAATGTCCCTTAATGAGTTCTCTATCAGCTAAGGGTACCATGGATTTGGTTGTTTGTTATATTTTGTTTTTGAATAGATCCTTCCTAGTAGATACTTTTGAAATATACAAAATATCCTGATCAAAAGAATAAGGAAATATATAATCCTTGTAATTATATAATTTTAGAATTTCCCTTGTAGTTTTAAGGGAAAACAAGATTGCAATGATAATCTTAAACACTTTTTTTTGTTTGTAGAATGTGAAACAGGATCTCTTCCAGTTGAAAATTTTCATATGTCATCATGTTCAAAGACTGAGATTGGTCTCTGAGATTTATTTATTTTAAAGAATGTGAGATTTACTTTAATTTTCTAAGTACTAGTATGATCAATTAGTCCGTTGCTTATTGCATATAAAACAATCTTAATTATGAAAAGAAAAGGAAATAGATACGATCTCTTGAGTAAACTGGGAGTTTAGGGGGTAAGAGGGAGGATTGAATAGGAATTGAGAGGGGGGAAGGTGAGGGAGGATGAACAGAAAGGGAAATCAAGGTAAGTAATACTTTTATTGAGGGAGCCATTATGGAATTATTGAAAAACGTGGAACTAGGGATCTTCTCAGGAGTCTACAAGGATGGACACAGATAAGTCTCTAAGAGAAGGTGCCTGAACTGTCCTTCCCCTGTAATCAGATTGATGACTACTTTAATTGTCATCATAGAACCTTCATCCACTAACTGACTAAATCCACAGCTAAGCACTGAGCTGAACTCCTGGAGTCCATTCATAGAAAGACAGGAGCGCTAATATGAACAAAGGGGTCAAGACCATGATACCCATCAAAACAGCTGCCCTGAGGAAGTGGGAGCTCACTGACTCTGATTCTGACCAACTGCTAGGGAACCTGTATAAAACTGAACTAGTACCTCTGAATGTGAGTGTCAGTTGTATGGCTTGGGAAGTTTGTAGGGTCACTGGCTGTGGAACTAGCATTTATCCCTAGTGCATGGCCTGGCCTTTTGGAGCTCATTGCCTTGAGGGATAACTTTCCCAGACTAGATACAGGGAGGAGGGCCTTGGTCCTGACTCAAGTTATGTGCCTAGCTTTGTTGACTCTCCATGAGAGGCCTCACCCTCTCTGAAGAATGGATGGGGAGTCAGAGGTGGGGAAGGTGGGCTGAGAAGAAGGAGAGAAGAGAGAGGGAACTGGGATTGGTATGTCAAATAAAAAAGACTTTTAAAATCAAAAAAATTTAAAAAGAAAAAGAAAGAAAAGAAAAAAAGTTGAACAGAAGCAAGCCCAGCTAAGGACAAACATTTATGGATAAGAATAATACTCTGTGTCCCTGATTTATTTGTCAGCTGGATGACGGGAAAAGAAACAAGAGTAAAAATCAAACAAATACACGTTACTTTCTGACATTAGAAAACATTCCCATGAGTGCTATTAAATCTGATTTGCAATTCCTTGTGGTGATGTAGAGAATTACTCTTTTATAACAACTAGTTTATTAAATAAAATATAACATGAACTTAATCATTTTCTACTGAATAATTGTTTAACTTTACATGCAAATGAGGTGATAAAAACATTTATTAATTGTCCTTTAGGTAAAAAAAATATTTTGAAATTATTTTTTACATAATGTTAGTTCTGATATTCCAGTGAGAAGACTGGAGCTCATTACTGTTGCCCAGAAAGAATTCCGTATATTTGAACATGCAACGCTTGGTAAAATCCAGCATTCATTTCTTAGGATTCCGTCCCTCCTCACAAGTATCATTACGCAATGAAAATAAATCAGAGGAGGCCGAGGTACCTCCGGTACATCTGTATTCATGCTTTTCTTGCTAAGTAAGTGATTCCTTGGCCTCTCTTTATTTGACTTCCTGAAGTATTTTTTTTTTATCTGAAATAATTGCAAGGCGGTGAATAATGCTTTAGAATAAGAGGGGCATAAGAATTGAATCTCAAGAGTAGAGTTATTATTACAATTCTGTAGAAAAAATTGTGCATTATACTTATTTGGTTAGAAGGGAAAAAGAATATTTGATGTTTGTCTCACAGCTATGGCTGAGGTTTTGCTTTTACGTTTTCCCCCTTAATGATCTTACATTCTAGACATTTCCCCAGAAATTAAAAATGTATACTTTTTGTAAAACTTAGAGAAAATCTTTCATCTAATTTCCATGAAAAGCAGAATGATGAGTTGATTTTAAGAATAAAGACAAAATAAAAATGAAAAATTCAGAAAATAGTAACGTTACCTTATAAAGAAAAAAAGATGGCAACATTACTTTCTTATTTGACCAGCATTGCTAGGTTGGAGATTAAAAAGTAGCAACTTATTGAGGAAGGGAGGGGGCTTTATGAAGCACAGAGAAAGGAAAATGCTAAAATGCCCTCATTTATTACTATGAGGGTAAGGTGTCTCCGACTGTTATTAAATGTTTAATGTAGCTGTTGGCAGGTGTGTATAATGAGCTATGTTTCATGTCTAGGAGGCTGCTAATGGAACGATTTCTTATTCACCTATTGCACAATGTGGAAATCATCCCCGCACTTCTGAAAATTCATTATCATCCTTTTCCCTTTAAGTAAAGATTGTCCCTGGCATACAGAGGTTTGAAATTTTGTTCAATTTTATTTGCTTTGAATAAAATGGACATTTTTGCTTGTTAAGGGAACATAAAGCACAGACTCTGGGAGATTTTACTGTGGAAAAAGTGTTTGATTATCAAAGGTCAAGTTAGGCGGGAAGCACTGGTTGTGTAAAAACATTTTGCAAGACTTACTTAAGACTAAGAATTTCTTCTAATGATATTACCTGCTGTTTTTTTAGCATACTGAATTAATTTTTATTTTGAGTCTTCAAATTAACCAATTGCTTTAATTTCTTCATATGGTGGTATACCAGTACACTATGTACTTGACAGAAACCAATAAAATATTAGAAGTTAAAAGAGGAAAAATTCTAATACACAGTATTAAAATTACTTCAAAATATTTTGGAACTACAAGGTATAAACTGAATATTCTCCATGTCTAACATATGATTGTCTTAACTATCCCAACTATATTGTGAAAAATCAGAGCAATCATTCCAAAAGACTTTTATTCATGATATTCAACAAAACATGGAGTCTTATAAAGGAGAACAAGTGAACTGTATGCAAATGATAAACCAGCTGAATAGAGAGATGTGTCTAAAAACTAGCATAAAATAATTTAAAATAGATATTTAGAACTTGTTTGAAAAAGTGTCTGTATATAAAAAAAGTTACTTTTCTGTATAAGATATATACTCTCTGAAAAGGAAGTTTTGAAAAATTATAGAGATAAATTTTCCTTTTTACAGAAATATATGTGTACCAATGATATGAGAATACAGATGCAAAATATTTCTACTACTGTCCTTTTATGTAAAAAAAAATAAGAGCCCTGTGCTTTCAATGCAAAAATTCACATCATGTGGACATTTTAAATGTGGATATTAAAATAGATATCTATTGCCATCATTTTTGAAGACCTCTTTTACATTAAAAGTGACTTATAACTTAGGTACCTATTTAAAATTTCTTAGGTACCTATTTAAAAGATCCGGTGTAGGAAAGGGTAGTGAATATCATATAGATAAAATATATGAGAATTATATACATTATATGTGTGTATAATACAGATATAATCTATGAGAATTACATATCATACATGTATATTTGTTATATATATATATATAATAACTTGTAATTTTGTAATATTTGTTGTGATAACTCTAAAAAACACAAGAGAATTTTGCTTCCTATAACTGTCTATAAAATGGTCCTGATACAGTTTTGTATTACTTCTTAATGACATTGTTTAGAAAAAGAAGACTGTGAGAAAAGAAACCAAATATAGATAGAAGTAGTTTAATTTTTCTTAGTATCACAATAGAATGGTTTCTACATAAAGTCCTCATTTATGTATTCTTCAACAGATACTCAGAGTTACTCAAGGTCACATTGCTTAGCCTATTGTAGATCAAAAGGTTTGTAATTGACTTTGTGTTTACCTTTCTCCTGTTGTTGTGTACCTATTAACTTGAATACTAGTAGAGGTCAAGATTCTAGGTAGACACCAGATTAATTTCGTCCTTTTTGATGAGATGTGTAGCTGTTGTCTTTATCAAAAGGGCCTAACGATCAGTTTGTTAACGTAGTAGCTTGCTTATTGGAAAATTAACAGATGACATCCATATATAAGTGAATACATACCAGATTTTCATTTTGTATGTATGGGAGCCTCTGGATTACTTCACTCAGGGTGATTATTTTAGCTCCAACCAATTACTTGTGAATTTCATGATTTCATTTTAGTTAACAGCTGAGTACTATTCCATTGTGTAATGACACAAAGCTTATAGGCTAACTAACCAATATTTGATTGAATTTAAAACCCACTTCATGAGAAAGAGGACATTCCTAAAACATCTCTCGTTACTAAAAACTAGAAACCAGATAGTCCATGAACCTGGGAAAATCAAACACAGTTGTTCTGCTAAGAGAACATAGCAATACAATGACTCCTAAGGACCTTACACTCTTCTCATAGATCTGTGTTTTATTCAGTCATCGTCAGAGAAAGCTTCTCCTGCAGCAGATGAAAACAAATACTGAGACTCACAACTGAACAATGAGTAGAGAGCCAGAGACAATGGAGCATTCAGTCCTAAATGGGATGTTTCTATCAAGTCATTTCCCTTAGGGATTAGGGAACTCTGGAGAAGAGGAGTAGAAAAGTTTTAAAAGCCAGACTAGATGGGAAACACCAAGGAAAAAAATCTCTTCTAAACACAGAAGAACTGATGCATATACAAACTCATATACTACAGAATTATGAATGGGTCTAGACCTGATAAGGTACAGCAGTGAAAGGAGAATTGGACACAGGCCTGTATAGTTAACCTAGAAGCTATCTCCAATTGATAACTGGTTGCAAATGAAAATTAGTTTTCTCCAATGGAGTCTCACCGAGGATACAAACCACTCTTACAGGCAGGCTCCATGCCCAGAAATCATTATTCATACAATACAAACTCAATGACATTTTTGGTGGTTTATTGTCCCACAATGGTTTGCCAGGGCTTTTGGCTTTCTTTCTTTATTTTTATTTGTGTGTGTGTGTATACATATACACTTATATGTGTGCATGTGCATGTATGTGTATATATATATACATATATATATATACACACACACAATATGCACAATATACATAATGGTTTCTCATTTTGTGTTTTTATAGATTTCTTTGGGTGCAAATGTGTGTCACTGTGTCTATATGACTTATTGGGCTTTTGGGTTGCTCCTTTCTTTCTATTTCTTTATTTTTTTCTATTTTGGAGTGTTTGTTTTTATTTTTCTTAATTATGTTATTTGTAGTAGTACCAAGATGCCTGTTAGTAACCTAAAATGAGCAAAAGAAAGGGTCTGAATTTGAATGGATAGAATAGGGTAAAACTTCTGGGGAGATTTGGGGAGGCAAACATTATTAGAATATATCATTTTTAAGAAGCTGTTTCAACTTAAATTGTTTAAAATCCCAATGAATAAATAAAAGAAACTTCAGATCAAAATTAAAATTACTGCAATGTAAGTCCTAAGGAGAAATGATGATGAAATACAAAGAAGGCTACATAGACATAGTTAGAAGAAATGCCAAGTCATTTATAATATAATGTTAGCTTTATTTTTAATAATGCATACTAAATTAATTTATTTAAAAATGAAAAGATTTATTATAAGTCAGTAATGAATCTTACATAATTGAGTTTGGAAATCTCAGGCCTCAGTAGAAAATACTGAATTATTGACATTCTGAATTATTCAGTTTCCTTGGAGTAACAAGATATCATATCCTCTTTGCCTGCCTTGCCACAAGTTGAAAATATTAATCTACAAGTTCAGTTTTGTCTTTTCCCTTTTTTATTCTCCAAGAATAATTTCTGAGAAGGCAAAATTTTCAAGGTATATTTTTACACAATTGAAGTCAAGTGCTTTCATGATCCTCTATCTGCAATGTCCAACATTTATTTATTCAAGGAACACTTATCCAGAATCAACAATATACTTGGCACATCATATACTTTGAAGAAAAATTATATGACAGTTTGCAGTCTGTAAGATAAAGTCAAATAGAAAGAGAGACAAGCAACTAAATTCCACATGATTTGTTACACTACATAAAGGAACATGCTTCCAACCTTCCTCTATAATGATATAGGGTGTCAAAACAAAGATCACAATGATCTGTTTGGAAGACAATATGCCTTTTTCAAAATCACAATAGGAAAAAACATGTGCAATAGAAGGAGGGAAAATGGAAAGCAACAAAGACTGGGATCAGTGCAGCACGTGAAAGAAAAATACCTTTTCTGGAAGAAAAAGTTATACTATAGTAGTAAAATGGACTAGATAGAAACTGTATTATAAATCTAGAGGACAAAATAGTAAACATTAATGTTAATCAATATTCTTTGATTTTTCCAAGTAGTATCTAAATATCTGATGTACCATTTTTTCCTTTGCAATAAATTGTACTTTAAATTAAAAATTGTATGTATCTAAATTCAAAAATATGATCCATCTTTGCTAATCAGAGCAAAGTTTTCAGTCTTTTCTAAATCACATCAACTTCTTCACAGAACACACAGTGACAGATAAAAGGCAAACATGTTCTCAAGTGATTTGTCATTGTTGGGGAGATGCTGGGATTTTGTTCAACTGCTAATATTCTTCCATATTTAGAAAATGTCTAAAATCCTGAAATATGATAAAATAATAACATTGTGTAGAATAAGCCATTTGTTACAAAACTTAATATCTTCCTCTCTGGAAAAAAAAGGAATAATCTTATTCAATCTGAAATTTTTATGATACAAATAATACCATAAGTAAAATATCAGTCATAATATCAGAAATCAGATATAAGTGTAAAAGGCAGACAGTTATTGAGAACCAAGAGAAGACTATTATAAAGAATACCAAATGAGAACAACAGAGAAACACAACATCAGATTACCGATAAATTGTAGATTAATTATACTAATAATCAAAGAGTTAAAAAATCTGAAAATACTGATAAGTTACATAGTAGTAACTTTCATAAAAGAAATAGAAAGATCTAGAAAACGGAGCTAAGATTAAGTTTACCCATAAATTATTTCTTTCTCAGGTATTCTTTTTGGTAAATTGAAATATTTTTTGTTATACTATAGATATGGTGAATGGCATCAACTGGGCTAGGATTATTTCAACACACAGTTTTACTTACTCTCATAAGATAATTTAGTACTGTTTATTACACATTATTTTGTATTATTTAATTTACTTTCTAAAATTCAATGAATAATCTTTTTTTTGTTTACTGAGTGATAGATGGAAATTTCAGTACTTTTTTGTATTAATTATTTTTCAGATCTAGAGTTTACTTTGTATTGTTTAGTAACATTAAATCAATTTTGTAAATTTGGAAAAACTACATTGCCAGACCATAATATAAATTAATCTTTGGCTTAGATTTCAACCATTGACATGGGATCAGCTTACAATTTTAAATTTTCACTTTTAATTACTCTTTGTTTTATCTTTAAGTGATATTTAAAGGATAATATGAGAAAACTATATAGAGATGCCATTATGGATATTAGTTGGAGCAATTTCAACCCAGAAATGTATGGATCAAGGTCATTCTTCCTCTACATTTTACTGTTCAAATCAAGGACTGCCAAAATTAGTCCAACACCAAAATTTCCATCTCAAATTAATTTCTGAACTGTTTCCTTTTTAAAAAGCACACTGGTAAATTTCTGATGTTTATTGGTCTTTTTACTTGGAATGCCTTCTTCACAGAATGACTTTACTTTCCTTATCAGGCCAGAGAAAGATAATTTTCAATTGTTCTTTCTCTTCAAACCTTATAGACAATTCTCAAAAAACTTTTCTTCTATCACAAAGTCACTACCTTGAAAGCTTCCTTTGAATCTCCAATCTCTCCCTTCATCCACAATGGGATCTCTTCTGGTTCATAAGTGCACATTCATTATGTCTCATTCAGATGATCCTCTTCTGTGAATTCATTTGTGCTTCCACTCCCCAGCATATTCAGTAACATATTAAGCTCTAAATTTGTTTTTTTGCTTTATAAACATCTCTACATAAATCTGGATCAAATGTTACATGATGCATTAGTTCATACCTAGACCTTTTTTTTTTTTTTGCTATTCAAGTTGAAGAATTCTCTTACATTTCCATAGGAATGATATTATTATTCTCTTTTCCAGGACAAAAAAAAAGAGTAGAGAATAATGAAAGAAAACAAAAGGACTGCAAGGTCCTGCTATCTATATTGCATACGTATTTCCACCATAATATGCACATTGTGGTACAGAAGCATTTTCTTGTCTGTTGACATGTAATATAATACAAGAATTAGAGTTTTGACAAAGTGTTTTGAAGAGAAAAAGTGAAAAAGAAAGGAAATTCTGATCACATCACTTAACATGAAGGAGACTGTGCATTCTGAAAGAGAAGAAAGTTAACAGGGTAGACAGAAGTAGGGAGATGCTTCTTGTGTTTACCCTGAAAGTATATAAACAGTCCATGCATTGAATATAAAAATAGAGAGTCATCAACAACTAAAATTTTGTGAAAGAAAATTGGAAACCTTTATAGATATGTTAAGTATTTACAAGAATGCAATCTATATCATGACTGAAGCATTTTTCAAAATTAGCATTTCCGTGGTCTTTTTTGTTGAAGTTCAGTTTCAGCTAATTTAGAAGATGATTGTTTATCTCATGTAAATACACATCTGGGGTATACAATTCAAATTTGAATTCTTTATGTCATTAAAAAATTCTCTACTTATCCCACATCCTTCTACATTTTCAAGAAAGTACTAACAGTCATTTTTGGACTATCATTTTGTAAAATTTTAAAGTTTAGTGTTCTTTTATATGTACAGATGCTTTGATGCATTTTTCTGTGAATCACATTTATGCAGGACTTATTGAGACCAGAAGAGGGTGATAGGCCTTCTAGAACTGGGGTTACTGGCTATTGTGTGCTGCCTTGTGAGATCTGAGAAATAAATCAAGGTCCTCTGGAAGAGCAGCCAGTAATCTTAACTACTGAGTCATCTCTCCAACCTCCAAAGATACTAAGTTTTAAAACTATTAAATATATTTTTTTGCTTCATGCTAGATTCAATTCTATAAGCAAGGATTTCCAAAGTACATAATTTCATCCTTCTAGGATTTGACAAATCATACCATTTGTGAAATCTATTCTTACATTGTAAAATGATAGAATGGAGGAGGTTTCATATATTTTTGAAAGGTTATTTTTTTTAAGTGAGATCTTGCTGGTTTACTAGTGGTACCATATCAAAATAGGTGATTTTTAGAAACTTGTCTACTTCAAACAAACCGGCAATTTATTTTCCAACATTTTTGCGGTAACAAGAATAAGGCAGATATGCTGAAAAACTAAGTTTTTGTTCCTCTTGTTGTGGATTAAGTCAACACATTTAAATGATGTCATGTTGCCTTTTCTTTGTGCAATGCATATACACATTTTTGAGATGGGGAGAAACACAGAGAGACAGAGTGCTAGAAAGAGACAGAGAGAATGACAGAGACAGAGATAAACAAAAAGAGAGAGATTAGCAGAGAAATACAGAGGGGGAAAATCTTATTTTTGGTATTTTATCTTGTAAGGCCTCTTGATTAGGAGACCCATAATTTTGACCCATTAATTATCTCACTAAAATTGTATCATTAAATATAGCTAGGAATTTAACGTGAATTTTTCTAAGCTATACTTTAGAACATTAAAAATGCTTTCTATGATTTACCATGTTGTGATCTATTTATTATATAAAATGAAAAAAATTAAAAAAAAAATTGATGCCCTGCCAATATTGAAGCATGCATGGGCAGCCAATGTATGGTGGTTCTGTTGAAGTTGTGCATATTGGGTTTCATTTTCTAAGTTGATGAGGATGACTGACCAGGTCTTGTTCTAAAGAGGGTACCAGATTTTATTACAGTTTGTTTTGAGCCACCATGCTCGGAATTGAACTCGGAACCCTTGTAAGTGCAGGCAGTGCTCTTAGCTGCTCTGCCATCTCTCCAGCCATTTCTCTCATTTATTATACAGGATTATATTAAGTTCATAGACCATTACAATAAACTAGGATATGTGTTTTATTCATCGTGAAATAAATGTTAAAGTATTCTTTTTCAGCCTGATAATTAATTCTCCAGAGGTATACTCAGAAAATATGTAAAAACAAACAAAAGAACTAAGTTCCTAATTGATATCTAAGACTTCTTCTGTAAATAGTGTTACTTTTACTTATTACTACTTATTAATGTTTTAAAAATATAATATTGTTTAAATTTCAGGTTTATTAATTCATCCTTTTCCAGATTAATCTGTGGTCATCAGAGGAATTCTTTAAATAATACCTGTAATATACCAATTATGTGTAAACCATTATGATGTCTCAGTGACTAGAATTGCTTTAGTTTAAGCCTACTAAAATGAGTTCAATAAACTTATCTTAAAGAGTGGCAAGAGATCCCCTCATTCCTGTGAGTTGTCCTCTGACCTTCGGATATATGTTGTCTCAGGCATGGCCCTTCACACCACATTAATTTTTTTAAGTATGTGCTATTCTTGGTATCCTGTATGGCTTAAAATTTATATTATATGTAATTTAGAATTTTACACAAATTAATGAAATTGTAATAATGTATGAGTTTGGAAACAAATAGATTACCCTTCTTGTGATATGGAAATCATATTTGAAGATTATGATCTTCAGCTCATTACATATATACTGCAACAAGATGGGTGCATCCTTAGCAGATATTCCTATCTCATGAACTTAATGTCACAAGTTTGACTTTAAGCATTTAACAACTAGTAAACACATAAGGAATGATCGTTAAAACATTAACAGTCTAACGAGGGGAGAGTTGGCTCATTTTATATTTTGATGATTTGTTTGTAATTCTCTAGGGGATAGCAGAAAAGGCAAGTAAAATCAAACAGAGCCGGCACACATGCAAACATAAATTCTCTAAGTAGCAAAGTGCTTAAGTTGTTTTCCAAGAAATGCTTCCAAAATCCAGCCAAAAGCAGTTTGAGAAATGTGAGAGAAAGTCAATTCTTGTCTGATAAAATAAGAACTAAACACCCCCAAGGCCCTGAGGCATAACATGCTATCAATTATCAAAATAACTCCCCTATCCTGTCTTCAAAAGATATGATATAATATTTCCTGTATTTATGTCAGGAAATGAGCCCTCGCTTATTATCAGAACATGTAGAATATCTCTCTAGATGTCCTAACTGTGAAGAAATAACTGGCATATGAAAGAAAACAAAACCAAGATCTCAGAAAGGTGAAAATCTGTGAGAACTACTAAAGCTGTAAAATACTACCTGGACCCAAATCTGGTGTAGCTATGATTAAATTCACTAAACTTTTGTGACTGATAAAACCAATGAGCTAGCAGAACAAGGATACCTTCAAGCACTCTATTTGAAAATCCAGAGGTGTAATATGACAAGATTGAGGATTAAAGAAACAGCAACAACAGAAAACAGTGGCTGAGAATTATGATCTGAGGATTTACGGAGGAGACTATAATGGGAGGTCATTCCTATTTGCACACCTTTAGTTTTTTCAATTCATATGATTGAGGTTCCTAACTCTTAAAAAATATGTCAATACGTTAGAATGTAGCAAACATCTAGTATCACTGCACGTGTTTTCAATTCAGCAAATACGTAATGATAAATTTGCTAAGGTACTTGTGCTTCTCCTTAAAAAAATTATTGAGCAAACTTCTATTTTGTTGAGAGAGTTTAAACATGATTATGTTTGATCCAAATACACCAAAGACTTACATGTTAGAAATGTTCATTCCATTGCTACAGTATTTCTTCATGACAACTGAGCACATAAATCTTTTGTTTGAGGTCTGGGAGATAATCCCAAGGCTTAAGGCATGGTCAGCAAACACTAGACGCCACAGCAACAACAGTGTTCTTTCTAGGCACAGTGTTTCAGTATGCAGGCAAGGCTGATCTCAAACATTCAGGCTTCCTACCAATGCCTCCCAAACATTGGGAATACAGGCATGTGTCACCAAGTTCAAAATGATATAAATATGTTTCAGAGTTTAAGTTTCAGCATTCCAATATATTCCTTAATATGTGCTCACTACAGCACTGTTGTTGCAAAGTCTCCCAACACTCAGATGCTTCCTCTCCATGTGGACTCTATATTTATCCCATTGGCTTCAATGCACTTAAATTTGACTCTAATATTAACTAGAGCTATTTTCTTTGTCATTAATGTTTCATCTTCTCTGTGCCTTTCTTTTCAGTAGTATTTAATTTCTTTACCTTCTGGAAAACCATCATTGCTATTTATTTAAGTATGTTTTCCTCTTCAAGCATTTTACCCAACTTAGTACGAAAAGCTTTTATTTTTTTTTCTTACAGATAGTTCACTTTTCACCAGCACTGTTACTGATGTTATTTATATTGACCATCTTTCTTTACTGTGGTCAAAATATAAGAAAAAAAAACAAGAGAAAAAATGACCTATATTAGCTTATGATTTCAAAAGATCTTAGCTGGTTGAGGGAGAAAGGCTGCACAGCTGAAGTAGCAGAGTTGCAGCACATTATAGCCAACTAGGAAGCAGATAACAAATCTCCAACCAGTGCAGAGGTAAATGTATGTCCTAACTTAAATGTATGTCCTTTTCTATCTATGTCTTCAAGCTCTGTCCTTTCTCCTGAAGGTTCCACAGCCTCTCTAAATATACGACCTGGAAACAAGCATTTGAAGATGAGAGTGTGAAAGACACTTCAGGTGAGTTAAAAATTTCCTTAACAAAATTAAGATCCAAAGGAAAAAGTATAACAAAATTGTTTAATCAAAATATTGCATTAAAAAAGACCTTAGAAGCAAAAACAAAAGACCCAGAGGAAAGCTTGTTTTTACACTTAAGTTCCATGGAACATAGGCTGCCAAAACAAAATGAGATTGAACAAAAGGAAATAATGTAAGAATAAAAAATTAAGTGAAGAAATTCAGATTTCTTTTCTAGTCTAAGAAAAGGCTCTTCTGTATTAAGGATATTATGGTCTGGCATGAGAAAAGACAGTTCCATTTTATGATGTAAATCTGGATGTTCTTTGAAAGCTCAATTCAAAGAAAACAATAGGAATTTAGATGTTGATGGTGTGCCATGCTGTCTTTGCTTCTTGGACCTATGCATGACCAAATTTTTCTACCATGCATGCTTAGTAGTTACTTCTAAATTCTCTAGTTCCAAGCCCATAGGCCTGCTGCCTATGTCTGAAACATCCCAAACTATTACAAAATAAACCTCTTTGCTTTTTTTTTATATTTACTATGTATGTGTGGGTGTTTGAGTGTTGTAGAATATTATTTTAAGATATATTTGTTTATGCTGTGGAATATTTGTTTAGTGGTGCAACAATTTGCTACATTCCTTTATGTTGCATTTGTTTAACTCTGTTAACCCGTGTTACTTGTCTGTTTAAAATGCCTTGATTGGCCTAATGAAGAGCTGAATTGTCAATACCAAGGATAGGTAGGGAGGGCAGGCAGAGAGCATAAGTAGAAGGAGAAAAAGAGGGATCAGGAAATAAGAAAGATCAAGAACCAGAGAAAGGGAAAGAGAAGGACTCCAGAAGGCAGCCACTCTAACACAATGCCTGTCATTGATAAGAGTGAAAGTAAAAAGTACAGAAGTAGGAAAAGGAAAAAGCCTAGATGGAATAGATAGACAGGCTAATTTAAGTTAAAGAAAGCTGGCAAAAAACAAGGCAAGTTATGGCCTGTTATTCATACATAAGAAAAAAGACTCGGTGTTTATTTGGGAGCTGGGTTGCGGGCCCCCAAAATAGTAAAGACTAAAAAATACAACTACACATATATTATTTTTTTCACTAAATAAAACTGATCCACACAGAGAAGATTTTATGGCAGTTTTAGCTTTAATGGTTGGCTTCTGGAGATAAAGGAGAGATGTGATATATCTTAGAGAACTCTAGTTTCCATAGAATTATAATAAGTTTAGTCTAGAATCTTTTTTACAAAATTCTGCTTTTGAGTCTGCCTTCCCTATAAGAAACATCATGTTGTGCATGAAAGGGACAAAACACTCAAACTCATGACCTTGGAGACTAGAGAAGACTTTTTTTTCTGAAACTGTCTTATCTGCTGGGACAAAGGACCACAGTAAAGAACAGGACATATCCTTGACTTTAGTCTATCCTTCCCATAAGTTATAACACTGGCAAGAGCAAGTTGGAAAGAAATAAACAGGTGGTTTCTCTCTCCAGTTTTTCTCAAAACACTAAATCAACCCATTTCCCCAATATGGAAAAATATGTCACTAATTAAATATAAGTTCCAAATTATATAACAGTTTCTTTTTTAATACAGGCAACTATGGAGTCAGGCCTTAAAGCTAGGTGATACAGTAACTGAATTTGGTAGTCCATGATGGTACAATATGTCATGTTTTTATTTGATTATGAGGCACTCAGAATTTCCCCCATCTTACAGGCTGTGGGTCAAAGAGAAGAATGGATAATATTTTTTTTTTTTTCTGTGTAGTTTTGGAGCCTGTCCTGGCACTAGCTCTTTTTTTTTTTTTTTTTGGTATATCTATATTTTTTTATTTAAAAATTTCCACCTCCTCCCCTCCTCCCATTTCCCTCTCCTCCCCCACTCCCCCTCTCCCTCCCTCTCCAGTACAAAGAGCAGTCAGTGTTTACTGCCCTGTGGGAAGTCCAAAGTCCACCCCCATCCATCCAGGTCTAGGAAGGTGAGCATCCAAACAGACTAGTCTTCCACAAAGCCAGGACATGCAGTAGGATCAAAAGCCAGTGCCATGGTCCTGGGCTTCTCAGTCAGCCCCCCCCACCCCCCCTTGTCTGCCACATTCGGAGAGTCCGGTTTGATCACATGCTCCATC
This sequence comes from Microtus oregoni, assembly GCF_018167655.1. Taxonomy (NCBI): domain Eukaryota; kingdom Metazoa; phylum Chordata; class Mammalia; order Rodentia; family Cricetidae; genus Microtus; species Microtus oregoni. The sequence goes on from NW_024543060.1 coordinate 26,987,602, forward strand.
AGTCCCAGTTCAGCTTGCTTTGGTGAGCTTCCCTTAGATCAGCCTCACTGTCTCAGTGGGTGGGTGCACCCCTCACGGTCCTGACTTCCTTGCTCATGTTCTCCCTTCTTCTGCTCCTAATTTGGTCCTTGGGAGCTCAGTGCAGCTCTCCAATGTGGGTCTTTGTCTCTATCTCCATCCATCGCCAGATGAAGGTTCTATGGTGATATGCAAGATATTCGTTAGTATGGCTATAGGATCGGGCCATTTCAGGCTCTCTCTCCTCAGCTGCCCAAGGACCTAGTTGGGTACATCTCTCAGAACCCCTGGGAACCCCTCTAGAACCCTAAAATGGCTCCCTTAATTAATATATATATATATATATATATATATATATATATATATATTTCCCTGCTCCCATATCCACCCTTCCTCCATCCCAACAGTCCCATTCCCCCAAGCTCTCCCCATCCCCCCCTTCTCACTTTTTTCTCCCCATCTCTCCTTACCCCCATCCCACCCCTACCTCCAAGTTTCTAATTTTTGCCTTGCAATCTTTTCTCCTTCCAATATCCAGGAGGATAACTATATGTTTTTCGTTGGGTTCACCTTCTCATTTAGCTTCTCTAGGATCACGAATTATAGCCTCAATGTCCTTCATTTATGGCTAGAATCCACTTATGAGGGAGTACATACCATATTCATCTTCTTGGGTCTGGCTTACCTCACTCAAGATAGGGCTTTCTGTTTCCATCCATTTGCAGGCAAAATTCAAGATGTTATTGTTTTTTACTGCTGAGTGCATACATATTTTACTCTAATGCATACATATTCCATCCTTTCTTTATCCATTCTTCCAATGAGGGGCATCTAGGTTGTTTCCAGGTTCTGGCTATTAAAAATAATGCTGCTATGAACATAGTTGAACAAATACTTTTGTAGTATGATAGAGCATCTCTTGGGTAAATTCCCAAGAGTGGTATTGCTGGATTCTGGGGTAGGTTGATCCCAAATTTCCTAAGAAACCGCCACACTGATTTCCAAAGTGGTTGCACAAGTTTGCATTCCCACCAGCAATGGATGAGGGTACCCCTTACTTCACATCCTCTCCAGCAAAGGCTATCATTGGTGTTTTTGATTTTTGCCATTCTGACAGGTGTAAGATGGTATCTCAAAGTTGTTTTGATTTGCATTTCCCTGATCGCTAAGGAGGTTGAGAATGACCTTAAGTGTCTTTTGGCCATTTGAACTTGTTCTTTTGAGAATTCTCTGTTCAGTTCAGTGCCCCATTTTATTATTGGGTTAATTAGCTCTTTTTGACCAGGCTGGCCTTGAGCTCACGGAGATCCTCCTGCCTCTGCCTCTCAAGGGCTGAGATTAAAGGCGTGTGCCACCACTGCCCAGCTAAGAATGGATACATTTCTTAAAGCTGATGTATCTAATTCTGTTTTTGGATATTCCTTTTCTCTCCCTGATAGCCAGCATTGAGAGTCCTGTGCTAACTCTGACAAAACTGAAGAAAACCAAATGAATGCTTTGGAATCTGGGGACCTAAAGGTGTGCTTGGCCAATTAGCATTGGCGCAGCACAGTGAAGATTGCTAGTTTGTTTCCTTTTTGTTTGTGGCTTTTTGCCAACTTGGGATAGCTTGCCAACCTTCTGGTGCTATTTCTTAACCAAAATTAAGTTTCCTGTTGAACAATTTGTTGGACAAGGAAGGTTTGTGATTTGTTTATATTTCTGGCTCCAATATGCAGAAACATTAAGAGCCATAGATAAACAGGTGTATTTGAAGATCTCTTGTGGCTTGTATGTGAATGGAAAATGCTAATTCTGTTTTGGAACTCCCTAGTGAAACTTTTATTAGGAATTAGATAAAGATAATTTGATTCTCATTTTGGAACTGCATGGAATGTATTTAAAAAACTGTACTCTGATTAGATAAAATTATTTTCTTTGAAGTAACTAGCTAGAATAACTATATTTTGATCTTTCTATGGTGCTATTTTTTTTTTCTGGTAAGCTAAATTTGTATATATCTCTCTGTCTCTGTCTCTGTCTCTCTGTCTCTCTGTGTGTGCATATTGTGTATGTGTCTTTGCTTGTTTTGGTTGACAAGAGGTTTTGATTCTCATTTCTGCTAATATTTCCTATTTAAGGTGTTTTGAATGGGATAGGCCTATTATAGACTCATGCATATGAGAACTACTCCAAACTGGCAGTGATGTTTGGGCTTATGAAAAAATTAGGATGGAGTTTTGCTATAGGAAACACATCACTGAAAGTGAGCTTCAAGAGTTCATAGCTTACTCATACTCTAGGTAACCTTCTGTTGTGTATGAATGGAGAGTCATTTTTCAGCTTCTGACTGAATCTGATAGAGCATGATGGTACAATACAATTATGTCTGACTGTTTGCTGCCATGACTTTCTCATCACTGTGGCTCTCCTCTCTGAGACAATAAACCAACAACAATATTTTGGGGATATGCTGCTTTTGATCATAACTAATAAGCCTTGATTAAAAGTTTCTTTGGTGATTGTTCTTGGCCAGGCATGTGTAGAATGCAGAAATTAAAAAAAAAAAAAAAAAAAAAAAAAAAAACAGCTGGAGAGATGGCTCAAAGATTAAGAGCACCGGCTGCTCTTCCAGAAGTCCTAAGTTCAATTCCCAGCAACCACGTGGTGGGGCTCACAGCCTCCTATAATGAGATCCTGTGCCCTCTACAGGCCTGCAGGTAAATATGCAGGCAGAACACTATACATAATTTTTTGCCTGGTGGTGGTGGCAAATGCCTTTAATCCTAGCACTTGGGAGGCAGAGGCAGGATATCTGTGAGTTTGAGGTCACCATGGTCTACAAGTCTAGTTCCAGGACAGGAGCCAAAACTACAGAGAAAACTTGTCTCGAAAATACAAAAACAAACAAACAAAAACAAAGAAACAAAAAAGCACAGACTCTGGTAATAAAAGAAAATGGTATTTTTTTACATCGAATGTAAATTATATATAAAATTTGGATTCAAATATTGTAATATTTGAGAATCTTATGGCTTAGACATGCAACTAAGTTGTCCATATATTTCAGCTAGTCATGTACATAATTTGGAGTTAACTATTTATGTATAAACCTGGTAAATTCACATAATTTGTTGCTTTATCTTATGACAATGAGATAAGGAAATATATGCCTTATTTTGTTTTTCAATACATGGTTTCTGGTGTAGCAGCCTTGGATGCTCTGGAACTCAATGTATAGACCAGACAGAACTTGAACTCACAGAGATCCGACTGCCTCTTCCTTCAGAGTAATGAGATTAAACTCATGTTACACCAAGGCTAGGTAAAATTGGGAAATTTCTGATATGAGTTTTATTTAGTTTGTATGTAAGAAAGAGAAAGAAGATGGAATAAAGACTATTAATGCCACCACCAGAGACAATGAATCCAGCCTTGGCCAACTGTGAACCTGGTGAGCTACAACAATGACAAGCCTGTCAAGACACACCCTCTCATGCAACAACAGCATAGATATTACGAGAGAAGCTATTTTTTGATTTAAAGCCTACTTCAAAACTGAAACCTATATCTCTCTCATACTGTTACTTCAGTCAAGATTCCGTTGAGTAGACAGACCATAATCTAATCCTAGGGGAAAATCTTGTACTGTTAATCTATTAAATGACCATAGTATTAAATTAGCTTCTAACGACTTACTGCTTTATTCATAGATTTCTACATAAGTCAACCATCATGAGAGAAGTTTCTATTGGTTCTAGGTAACAATTAACACAGAGACCAAAACTGATCAGAGAAAATAGAATAAGTGATTGCAGAATGATTAGTCCTAAATGGAGCAACTGTATTAAAGGCCCCTCCACTTAAGGCTCAATGATTATGACAGGGGAAGGGACAGATGACAATAAAAGCCATAGGTAGTAGTTACAAAGAAATATTGTTTTCTGGAATGCTAGAATGAAGGCATAAGTCACAAACAATGCCACACCAGTTTGGAATTATGATTAATAGGGTGGTATTTATTTAAAGGGGAAAAAACTTACAGATCACCATACCAGGCAACAGCCCTCTTCGCAACCAGGAAGGGAGTCTAGTTGCCAGCAGAGCAGGAAGTGGAGAGAGAGAGGAGAGGGAAGTGGCCGCTTTTTTAAAGGGAGAGAGACAACGCCCTAATGGGCTGGTATCTCAGCAGCTATAGGCTGGAGGAGTGGGAGGACCTCCCGCAACACCTCCCCCTTTTGTTTAAATAAGAGAGTTCTAAACCTACTATGAAATTATATACAATAATACAAATATCCTATTCTAACTAGCTTGGTCTTGTATAATAAATAACTTGGCCAAGTCATGAGAGAAAGTAACTACATTTATATAGTCTTCAACCCCATCAAAGATATGAGAAGGGAAATAATGTTACCTGGGTAATTAGGAAGTTCAGTAAAACAACTTCCAAAACATGCAACAAATCACAGAGACAACTAGCTACCTGGGCAATCACCCAAAGTCACATTAGCAGCGTTGAAGCAACCAACTTTTGGCTAAGGCCTAACATAACTGACATACCATTTTCTAAGGCAAGCAACTTTTCAAAACTATCTTACCCTGTCTTGGCAGGATATAACAGTCCTGTTTTATCCATTGATGCACGCTCTGTATCTTTGTCAGTCATTGAGGCATGGGCATTTCTTTGCCCAAAGGCCAGTACTGCCAAAAAGAAAGGCTCCATGTGGAGTGTCTTTGGTGCTCAACATTCTCTCGGGAATAGAGTGGTGTTGCCAGGAGCAATTGTTTCTCACTACCACAAAACTCTGAGTTAGATTAAAGGCCATTTTCTACAGCTCTTTGAAGAACACAGTGGTTCATTCAATATGAACAAGACCTATCTAGGCAGTCCAGACAAAATTCCAGCATGGGGAGGGGAAATATGTATGAACTCCCCTCCTTAGCTAAGGAACAAATTACAATTGAAATAGCTGTTGGAGCTGGGTGGTGGTGGCACTTGCCTTTAATCCAAATACTAGGGAGGAGGAGGCAGGCAGATCTCTGTGTTCAAGGCCAGCCCGGTCTATAAGAGCTAGTTCCAGGACAGGCTCCAGAGCTAGAGAGAAACCCTGTTTCAACCCCCCCCCCAAAAAAAAAGAAAGAAAGAAATAGCTATTGGGAGAGGGTGAGAGTGGGTTTCCCTTAAATGTGAGATCTCTGATGAGGAAATCACATACCAATGAAGATCACACACCAAAGAGCATATGTGCTGCCTAAACTAAACTCAAGAGTTTGGTAAAATTTGACATGTGTTTGAATGTGTCATCAGGGAAGATGGATCTGGGATGAGGGAGGAAAGAGTGTATATGAACAAAATACTTTGTAAAAAAAACAAAGAACTTATAAAATGAGGGGAAATCTTTGTTTTATAGCCTGCTCTTGTTACAAGCAGATCAGGATGCTTTAGCTTCTGTTTCACAATAACAGTAATTGAGGTTGTTTTTGTCAAATAAGCATAGAGGTTTTAGGTGTATTTTTTAAAATGTATTAAATTTGTGAGCAATGTAAAGCTAATTTGAATAATTATAACCATTCATCTTCCTAAAAATTGTTTTTTTTCTTTTTTTAAAAATTGTTTTTATTGAGCGATATGTTTTTCTCCACTGCCCTCTTTTCCTTTCCTCTCCCTTTCTACCTTCTCCTGTGATCCCATGCTCCCAATTTACTCAGGAGATCTTGTCTTTTTTTCCTTCCTATCTAGATCCATGTATGTCTATCTTAGGGTCCTCTTTGTTGTTAAACCAAAATTCTTATCACCTAACTATAGTTCCTATCCCTGGCTACTCATTTTTTTTTGTTTTGTTTTGTTTTGTTTTGTTTTGTTTTGTTTTGAGACAGGGTCTCACAATAGCTCTGACTGGCCTGGGGCTCACTCTGTGGCCCAGGCAGGCCTCAAACTCCTAGCAGGCCTCCTGCCTCAAGCTGCCTGAGTGCTGAGATTGGGGCTTGGGATCAAACCCATAGTTTGTTAGGTGTATAGTACAGGGTCTGAGCTATTTAGGGGCTAACTTTGCCCGTCTGTGTTGCTTTCCTAGTCCTATTCATTACCATGTTTCTCTCGTCTCACTTGTTACTATGTTTCTCGTCTCACTCGTTACTATGTTTCTCTAGTCTCACTTGTTACCAAGTTTCTCTTGTCTCAGTTCTTTCCAAATAATTGATCTGCTTTACATGATAGTTTTCTTTAACTAAGGTCATTACTTTCAGATGTTTGTCCCTTCACAACACTTGTTCTCAAACTTGTTAATCATGCCTAATGAAGTCCTCCCATTAATTAACAGTGGATAAATCTAGATATATTGCCATCCTATAGAACTTGAGAAGCCAAGTATTCTCAAAACATTCTGTATATAGCTAATGCTTTAGTATTTCGGGTTTTGTATAATTGACTTACATATTGCAATTCTTTTATATATGTTTCTAAGCATTTATCATATTTCATATTATACATTGTGGTAGTTTTAGAAATATGTATTTGTATTTTGCTGTAAAGAATCACTACAAAAGACTTTCAAGTATTACTAATAACTGTATTTTACCTAGTCTGTTAATTCAACATCTTTCCTATGTGATCAGTTATCCATAGTACTAATAGAGGCCGAAATTTTTCCTTCTCTATAATAGGTGAAATACTTAATTCTCTATCAGATTAGATCTTAGAAAAATGGTTTTTTATTTCTTATTTTATTTTTGTAAAATCTTACACAGATTGAAAAAACTTCCTTGTGTTTAAATATGCCAAAAATGTTATGTTGAATGTATATAATATGAATCGAAATGTATCCATTTTATATAAATATGAGAGTATATATATATGTGTGTGTATATATTTATAAATATTAATATTTGAAAATACCAAAAGGAAGATATCCAATAATACTGGTATAATCTATATTAATCTGATGTAAGATGTTTATAATCAAATATTTAAAACTTTTTTTCCTGCAAACATGATAAATATATTTATTTATTGTTTGTTTGTGTGCATGTGAGACTTTTCTTATGCATAACGTTTAGGTGAGAGTCAGAGGAAATCTTGCAGACATTATTCTCTCTATCATGTATGATTCCTGAATCAAATCTGAGCTCTCAGGATTCACAGAGTTACATACTGAGTCATTTGCTATCCCTTAACACTGAAATTTTCATCCCAAGAAATTTAAATATATGCCATTTTTATACCAAAAGATTTAAATGTAATGCAAAAATAACAGATGATTTAATAGCAATAATAGCAGACTTATTATTCCAGATGCTTGCAATAGCTTCAAGTTTTTAGCCATCTAGAAATATGTTTCCATAATTTGAATTATGTGTAATTCCCATAAAGTAAAATAAGTAAATGTGTTAAAAGTCCTTTAAAACAGACAAAGCTTATGAGAGATTTCAATGTATTAAGTTGATTTTAATTCAAAATGGCTATCTATAGACTGTACAAAGAACAACCTGTAAACAAAGAGCCGGAAAAAAAAAAACCCAATATGTATATTCAGAAAAATAAAGTTTTCATCAAGTGTCTATTAAAGAGGAAGATACTTATATTCCTGAGATTAATGATTTTAATTAGAAAAGGGGGGAACAGTTACAAATCATTTTTATGAAGAGTGTATTGTCTTAATACCCAAACCAAAGAAAAATACAACAAAAATAAAATTATAAGCCAATCTCTCTGTAAAACATACATTCAAAAACTTTCACTGAAATGATTAATAACAAAATTTAAGAACACACCCAAGAGATTGTTCACATGATCACTGATGCCTCATTCAATAGGTGATGTAATTATTCAACATAAGTAAATTAATAAAAATAACATACCACATAAAAGAGCTCAAGGTCAGAAACGACATTATTATTTGATTAGATGCAGGATAGGTCTTTGATAAATTCAACACTATTTCATAATAAATGGCCAGGAGAATGTATATACACAAGGGACATACCTGAACATAACAAAGGCCACATACAACAGGCTCAATATCAAGATCATGTTAAATACAGAGTAAAGCTCAGAATGTTTCCACTAAAATTAGGTACAAGATGAAGATGTCCACTACGGTTCAATATAGTACCTGAAGTATCTTTCATTGTTAGAGTAATTATAAAAGAACATGATTTCTGTTTATATAACAGAGTAGAGACCCATCTAACTATAGCAGTATTTACTTAAAAGTAATTTAAATGTTTAATGACAAATATTTATAATGTTGGCTACTTTTAAAAACCTTCCTCAGTGGTAATGTTTTATAAGCAAGAAGAAATCATTTATTACAGTTCAATTGAAAATAAAAATTATATGCTTGTATTCTTAATTTGTAGCTCAGCACTAATTCTCATAATCTTTCTTTAGGTATTTTACTTCTACAAAATGTAACTAAGGAATTCTAAGGATGTTAGTGCTTGGTACAGTTTTTGTTTCTGTCTTATTAATTATAATATAAACACATTTCTCCCTTCCATTTCTTGCCTCCAGTTCCCTCCTATATACCACCTACTTTCCCTTCTACAATTTCATGGGCTCTGTTTTCACTAATTGCTGTCTCATGCAGATAATTATATGTATGGATATATAAATGTATGCATATATAAATATATGTGTATACTGTATATCATAATGCAAATGTGTAATTAAATATTCAAATATATAACTTGCCCAGTTTGTATAATGCTACTTGAAAGTATGCTTTTTCAGGACTTACCATTTGCTATAGAAAAACTACTTGGGGTGCTCTTCCCTGGTGAAGATCATTTTTTCCCACTCTCAGCATTCTTTAGCAGCTTGTGGTTCTTTTTGTAGGGTACAATAGGTTAATTAAAATATAATTCTTGTCATTTTATATTATTAAAATATCAGAAATTAAACTGTAGAAAATGATTAAACTTAGGTAGTGCTGATATGGCGCAGAAAATAGAATCAATTATTAATGTGCCTGAGATCAATCCCCAGAACCTGTGTGGTAGAAGAAAACAGCTTATTCAGGAATCTTCTGACTTGCACACATACGACATCGTATACACATCTTTCCAACCTAATTAATATAATATGTAATACAACTTTTAAAGGATTACTTTGAGACTTTTGAGGTGTTTCTCACAAGTGATTGAAATCATCAGAGAAAATGTCTTTAAAAAGATAGCACTCAGAACTGACGGAATGACACAACAAGAACTTTTCATTCATTGAGTAATTAGACAGCTTTAGACATTAGCTCCTACTTAAATTTTGCTTTTGATATGTCTGACATAGACAAGTGGCTACTCTTTATATTCAACTAGTGTTATGTTAACAACGTGCACACAAATTAAATAATAGATGCTCAGCAAATAAAAGAAATCAACAAGAAAATGGGGGAGAGTCTTGTGGTAGAGCTTGGTATCAAGAATTACTCTCTCTCTCTTTTACTCTCTCTCTCTTTCTCACTCTGTGTGTGTGTGTGTGTGTGTGTGTGTATTTGTGTGTCTATACATACCTATGTATATCAGTTCCAGGTCCCTATAGAAAAAAAGTATCAAGAAAGTAAAGCATGACCCTCTTGAAGGCTTTTGAGTTATAAGTGAAAGAATTATTTTCTTTAGCTGCAGATTCAATCCATCTACATATTTGTACCTTTTTTCCTTTTAGCCCTTTCCAGAAGCTGTATCCCTTCACTGAACGAGATTTTTTTCTCTCCCCATGTTTTTCTTTTGTGAAATGTTCTGTATGATTATATTTGGATTATACCAAAAGTCTTTGCATTATCTACTGCTCTCATTTCATTTTCTTATTTTTTGGATGACAAATGCACAGACTTTTAAATGAATTATTGCTCTAAAAAGGATTCACTGATAGTCACTTGCTTTTGATATATTCAGCTTTCAGAGAAGACAGGAGCTGAAAATTTGTGAAGAAGTCAAACCTTAGAAACTGACCTTCCTCTGGACCCTGTTTCTGTTGCCCATTTTCCATGAATTCTGGAGACTTTTGCACACGGTTTCAACATCATGATCATCATCCGGACCAGAGCATCATAATGAACAGCACCAGTGACTCTGAAGTGAAACCTTTGATAGTATAACTGAGCAAATTTTTTTGTCCCTTTAATTTATTAAGTGATGTATTATGCTATAGTAATAAATAGTCTGACAAGTAGAAAAATGGTTTTAAAAAAAAGAGGGGTCTTTGTTGTCGTTGAACTTGACAAGGTGGTCTAGAAGCCTTTGAAACTTGTATTTAATGGACATCTGATAATGACTGAAGACAAGCCTGAGATACCTGGAATATTCTATTGGGAATTGCAGTAGAGATCTTGTTAATTTCTGAGAAAGAAATTCTCTACCAATTTTTACTGTCCTAACACTTTTTCCAGGGAGAATTTAGGGGCGATGGCATGGATAAAATGACAGAGAACACCTCAATGCAGTCAAATATTCATAGTGTGAAGCAGTCATTAGTGCTTGCGTTTTAAAAATCTCATTTATAGTTTTGGTTATATTTATTTACATGGGGGTACATGCATGCATGTGTGTGTGTGTGTAAGTGCATATGTATACCACAGTAAACAGGTAAAGATTAGAAGATAACTCGTAGAAATTGGTTTTCCCCTTTCAACATGTGAGTCTTGGAGACTGAAATTACATCATAGGGCTGTGGAGCAAGCACCTTAACCCACTCAATAATATCCTCAATACTATTAAACGTTTCTACTCATGGTTACAGATACATAAAAAAGGGAAAAGGAACAGACAAAATTGTTTAGTTTTTTTTAACTCTAGTTGTCTAGAAAATGAACTCATTTTCTTGTATTAAAATATAAATATTTTTAGTTGGCAACAGTAAGGTGTAAAACTGCTCCATTAAAACAACTTTAGGAACTTAGCCATATGAATGAATTTTAAGAAAATAGAAAATACTCACAGAAAGTATTGTTGGCTTATTTTTCTCTCATTTGATAATTCATCATTAGAGAAAATTTGGGTTTTATCTTATTTCAGGTTACTCATTTATTTATTTTAATTTTTTAATTATGAAAATCTGTACCCCTTATCTCACTGAGCTCTAATACACTTATGATAGTCTCTGGACCTTTCCAATAATAGCTATTAATAGTATGTTATTTGACTTCTACATCTGATGATTTATAAGAATGATAAACCATGAAGAATTTAAAATAGAGCAGGAACAAATTATTTTCACAGAAATCCACTGACCAATAAGTGATCAATCTTTTTGACTAAATATAAAAATACACACATCACTTTATAATTGATATCTATTGACTCAGGTCCCAGAACATTCCACAGCATAACCTCCTATAGATTATGAGAGCAGAAAGCCTGATCATTATTCACTGGGGACCAAACCTTTCTTTGTCCCTTATAGCTGTACTTATATCCACCTATAAAATAAAAATCTTACACCCAATGCTTTGCAATGTCATAAAACAAATTCTTCCTTTCTGAAACTTTGTATGATACCCTATACACAAAAGACTTAAAAATTATTCTCTTTTTTCCTTTTTCTGATTAAAATGTTAACAGCTTTCGTATATATTAATTGGTGAAAACTGTATCTTATAATGATCTACTTGATTTTTTTTTACCTATGGCATTTTACACTTTTCATTTTGATATATATATATGTGTGTGTGTGTGTGTGTGTGTTTATTACTATGAAGTAATGTATTAAGGTAATGCATCTGATTTTCTATGCATAATTTAAAAAATATAAAATAAATGGCTCTCACCTGTCATTATCACTTGTATTTTAGGCACAAAAGATTTAGTACAGATTTCTTTTTTTTTTTTTTTTTTTGATTTTTCGAGACAGGGTTTCTCCGTAGCTTTTGGTTCCTGTCCTGGAAGTAGCTCTTGTAGACCAGGCTGGCCTCGAACTCACAGAGATCCGCCTGCCTCTGCCTCCCGAGTGCTGGGATTAAAGGCGTGCGCCACCACCGCCCGGCCAAGATTTCTTTAATTTTAGGAAAGGATGCATATTATATCAACTCATTTCATATTATACCATGCATAGTGCACAACATAGAAACAAATGTCTGGAATGATGGCATCTGAATATTGTAGCAACTTCACCTGCTGAATCCAAGAAACAAGAGTTCTGAGAATTTAGGCAGAATGGGCTCAGGACTGAAAAGGTTATATGATTCAGTTTCAGATGTTTTCCTATCTTCTAGTTTAGAAAATCTTTTGCCTATATTTTCAAAACATATTTATTTTGTATGTGAGTCCATTAGCACCTCTAGTAAGTTATAGCTCTTCATAAATACAATTTCATGGCTGAATAGGAAAATTTCTGTAGTAGAAAAATTGTCTAGTATATAGGATGGCAATAGGTTCTGTTCTGATACTACAAAAGTAAAAGATAAATTTTATGAATAAATCTTCAAAATTTAGGAAAAAAATCAATTAAAATGATATTTATTATTTGACTAGAAGCAGTATATTTCCTCTTGCTGGTTGCAAAGCAATAAGTACAAGCAGCAGATAAACAGTAAAGATGTTTACAACCTGCAGAAGGTAATGGGAAATGGGAGAATATGAAAAACTGAAAGGGTTGACTTGTCTGTGATGATTAATCTGCATTGTCGACTTGATTCTCTTCACACTTTCTCAGTGTTCTCTTTTTGTTCTTTCTCTATTTATATTATATTATTGTATTATATTAATTATAATATATTTATATTCTTCACCACCTTCCTGCCAAACAGTCCCTGACCATCAAAATATTTGCTAGGTATCTAAACCAGAATTTCATGAATGTTTGGTCAACAGTCTATCAATTATAAACAATCAAACTACATTCAATGTTCAAGGGTGTGTTTTAGAAATACTGAAGAAGACTTTTCTGGGCTCTTCCATGAGGTCATTTCCAGACTGGTTTAATAAGTTGAATAGTGGGAATTTATTCTAAGCATGTGTTGTGTATGTGCATAACTAAAAGAGAAAAACAGACTAAGAAATTTCTAGGATTTACCTCTGATTCTTCCCTGGTTTTTCATGCAATGTAAGCAACTACCATGCATTTTTTATTCAGTGGACTCTACATTCTCTTTAACCATGAGTCAAAAAGAATTCTTCCTCAAGAATTATTATTGTTTCTCACTCCAATGAGAAAAGCTAACTACTAATGTGTCCATTACAAACTATCTTTTTTTTTTCCCCCTCAGTACATTCTCTGGAATTCTAAAGCTTTAAACATTTTGTTTCTTTAGATTTAAAAAGTAAAGTATGGCTTGTAACCGCTGATCATGTGATAATGTATGAAAAACAAAAGCTCTTCCATTCTTCTGTAAAGACAAGTAAGAGGCTTTTCTTTACATCACTGAATAAGTCCATCCTTTTTAAAACTTACTGTATCATTTTTTCTTATCACATGGGAGCTAAGATGCCCTATTAAAATATTAAAATGGTGTCTTTAGCATTTAATCTTTTCCTGATCACAGTGAAGCTCTTTAACGACTGCCTCACTAACCTATTAATTTTGTAAACAGGTGAACCAGGGATGGGATTGTATTGGATAAACTCATATATACCTAGTGTAAGAGGTTCTTCTGTCTGTGTGTTGCTTTTTTTTTTTTTTTGGTTAATAAAGCAACAACCTTGGCCAGTTGATAGAACAGAACTTAGGTAGGTGGGCAAGACAGAGCTGAATGCTGGGAGAAAAAAAAAAGGTGGAGTGAGAAAGACACACCATGTATCAGCCAGAGAAAGATGCTAGGAATTTTACCTGGCAAACCACTGCCACGTGGTGATACAGAGATTAATAGAAATGGGTTAAAATGTAAGAGATAGCCAATAAGAAGTTAGAGCTAATGGGCCAAGCAGTGTTTTAATTAATACAGTTTCTGTGTATTTATTTTGGAGGTAAGCTTGCCAGGCCGCTGGGTCAAACAAGCAGTTCCCTGCAACATATACCCATTCAAGGAATGATTCATCATCACTTATAGAAGTTGGCCGATTTATATCTTCCATTTAAAAAAAAACTGACAAAGTAAAAGGCTTTTGGTAGAAAATTTAAAATCACAACAGGCAAAATTTAATCTAGATCATTAGTAAAAGTGAGTCTGGATGAGTTCATCATGTGAGATGCTTCCTTGTAATTTTCCCTGGAAGACTTTATCTAAACCAAAAGAAAAGAAAACTCATAAATAAAAGTTACTTGTAAAGTCGATTGCCTCATTTAAAGTAGTAACTGTTTCTCACCACCGAGAGTACAACACACCTCTTTTCTTGCAAGACAATAGAATTTTCTTTCATTGTACAATGGAGAAATAATTTTCTAATCTCTAATGCTACTTTTAATACAAGTGGTAAAATATTTATTTTTGTTTTACTTAATATGCCTTTCCTTTCCAGAGGAAAGCTTTTAAAATTTATTATACTATCTTTAGCTATATTTATTTTGGAATCACTATATGTCCACCATTATCAATTACTAATTACTATCTAGTAACTCCTACTGGAATCTCAGTCAGGATTCTCCACAGTTTCTTGGTCCATTTTCTCTCTATCATAAAGATTTAGACATGGCATATAGAGCTTAATGAAGATGAAGGAGTTTACACAATAGATGAGGATAAACTCTTCAGGGGAAAGGTTGGACAATGGTGAACAGGTCTATTGGATTGATTTATATTCTCAGTGAACTACTTACAAAGTCCATAGAACATCAATCAGCCCTATCTTAGGGAGTTTGGTCTGGCCAGGTGCTTGATTCTTATAGAAGGGGAAATTAATATATTTGTAGTTTACAAACAGGCTTCCTACTATACAATAATTTTTACATGATTGAAGCTCTTGGAAGTGGTATTGTATAATTTTCTGTTCACAAACATCTGGGTAATTTAGGACATCTATTATCCTTACTGGATCAGAGATATGATCCCTTTCTAATTCTTCTGATAATAGTTAGAGTTTTACAACATCCTTGGTTTTATGAGATGTTGATTATGTAGAAAGGGTTCAATCCTGTAAGTATCTGAAGTTCTGAAAAGCATAAGGTATTTTTCCTCCTGCTTCTAAAGCTTTGACAAAGTTATTATACACAGATAAAATAGGAAAAACCTCATATAAACTGGTCAACAGAAAAAAGAAACTCAAAGAACAGGTTTGGGGATGCTAGTTGTATGATTACTCACGCTTAGCATTGTTTGTTAAGGTATATGTATATATATATATATATATATATATATATATATATATATATATATATTTCTTTTGAGGTGGGAGAGAATGAATGTATATGATATTATGATATTGAGGCCTTGAAATAATTCTGGGAGAGTTAAGTGTCCTGGAGCCCATCCCTTTTGAAATATGAATGAGTTCAATAGAAGGACCTTTTTCTGTAAGGAAAGCTGATGCAGGTGCAGTTCTATTCCTCAGTAACTTTTCTGAAATAAATTATGATATTTATGAGTGGGGATGGACTGTGAAGTTGGCTCCTGATGCAAATAAGACTCTAAAGTACCTTGTCCTTGCTCCTAGAGACAAACAAGAAAGGTTGGAGATTTCAGATGACATTGAATTTGTTTTTATAGCCTCCTAATTTACTTACAATATACCCAATCTGCATGCCTAAAATGCCACATTATTTTCTTCTGACATTGCCCAACACCAACACTTTATTTGCATTTGTCAAATTATATCACGAGACTAATTAGTAATATTAAATTTACCATTCTACTACAGTATTAAAAATTGTGGCAAATTTTATAAATATTATTCTTGTTAAATCTTCCCTATGGTTTGAGCAAGCAAACCCTTTGTACTGAGCACAAATGGAGAACTATTTTAAAGTTGTGAATCGTGTTTAAAATGTTCATGGCTTTACTCCATAGAAAAAGAGTGACTTACTTTAACAGAACACTTTCCAGTGAAATACGATTTTAAAGCAGAGTATAGCTTGAGTAGTTATTAAAAGAAATTGAAGCAAAACCAAATAGGAAGAATTTATGCTCCTGAGTGTTTTGCTGAATTTTTTTTTCCTTCATGTTGAAGCAAGATTGAATCTGTGCTTTTCCAGTTTTGTGTGTCAGGTAAAACATAGCAGGGGGTGAAATGAATTCATCTTTCTGTCTTCGAGTAAACTAAAAGCAATTTTTGTCTTCCCATGTGGTCACTTGAGGTGCTTGTCATGTTCAAGCTAATGATATCAGGCACCCTCAGGTTGTTTAAGTATTCATGAAGTAATTAAATTCTCATTAACATATAAATAAAAGAAAACTGAAAACAAGTTTAGCAGGCACCTAACATCTGTTCTAATGCATTTAAGTATTAAAATTTGCCACACAGAAGGAAAAGTGTATTCTGTTCAGGGAAGTATTTTGCATAGATTATTTATAGCAACTGTAATTAAACTGATTTGGCATATTAAAGAAAGTTAAGAGCAGAGCATTATCTAGATACTTTGTTGGTCTCTGTTACCTAAATAAGAAATTAAAGCATATATGGGAAAAAAGAAGTTGTGTTGTTTGTATTTTAGAAAAAAATACAAAGGTCATTGAATTTAATTTCCATCTCACATAATATGGCTAAATTTTAATCTTGGAAAGCATATATGCAATTCAATATTTAGTTCTTCCTGTTACATGTTAGAAAATCACTTGAGTGAGTGACTAAGCATTCCATTTAAGATGGTCAATTTTATCCTTTTCATAAGTACCTAAGTTCTTTAAATAAATAAAGAAATAAATAAATAAGGATTCATCCAAATGGGAAGTGGAAAGTATAGAAGAGACTGATACCATTCATTGTTATACTCTGGTTTCCAACCAGTGTCTACTTCCATTAGAGTATTTTTCAATATATAAGTAATATATACATACATATATATGTATGTAAATATGTATTCTCCAAATCTTTGTCATTACATTTCCAAAAATAAATTTTCGTTGATTGATGTTGTAATTCAATGATAGATTGCTAGCCTGATGTACATGGCATGGTCTGGGTTTAATCCTCAATACTGAAAAAAAAAATCACTTATTTTACACAAAGTTACTCAGTGGAAAGATAAAAAAAATCATGACTTAAATTCTCATATTCTTTGTTACAGTGGATTTTTACAACAAAAGACATGTTAAGAGGAGAAACACAAAGGGTATATTGAAATTATTGAAGCCCAGAGATGTTATCCTAAAGTATATTTCAGAAGTAAGATGGAAAGAAATCTGAATATCAAGGATCCTTGGAACTTGAGAAGACTCTCGTTGCACCCTAGTCTTATGAAGCCTCTTATCATCAAAGATTCAAGAATTTTGGCACAATTATCAGTAATTTTCCTGAAGAATGCCTACCTAAATACAGTGTTCTTTCTACAATGATGTAGTATTTGTGAATGATAAAATAGCAATTAACTTTGTTTAAAGACACAGTGTTTATGCTATTTGAATTTAAATCAAATCCTTTTCAAGATGTAAACAATTGAGTTATATGTCACAGAATGTTAGGAATAAAATTATGAACTTTTCTTTACTTGTACCTGGATAAGGATCTGTTTGTTAAAT
This sequence comes from Microtus oregoni, assembly GCF_018167655.1. NCBI lineage: Eukaryota > Metazoa > Chordata > Mammalia > Rodentia > Cricetidae > Microtus > Microtus oregoni. Next base: position 27,005,139 of record NW_024543060.1, read on the forward strand.
CAATCTTATCTTCATTCAACAGGGATTGTTTGTATCCTGTGAAAACTGTGGTTTTATTTTATGTCTGAATTTGCCTCCAATTCACCAAAAAATATTTAGTCTTTATAAATACTTGCATCAGTATAATTTCAAAGGCCTCCAAAATTTTATAGTTAGGGATTGTTCTGAAAAACAGGCATGAGTCTCTTTAGAAATTCACAAGGATATCTTGAATACATCCTCTTCTTCTCTTAAGTTTATTATGCTTTCTTTATACGGATACTTGAAAGCTCATTTAATTTTTTTTATTGTCTCAATGAACTTCAACCCCACTTCATACTGCCTTATCCTGATATAGTCTATATAGAAAGGTCAAGATTCATGAACCCTCCTTAGTAGATATAAATAATAAAGAATCTTTAGGCCATCCTGGCCACCAGAGTAGAGGTTTGTCTCCTGCTTCTGATAGATATTTGCTGTAGTGAAGACTTCAAACAAAAGGGAAATAGTAAGGCTTCAGAAGCAAAACATTTCTGACACTCACTCCATGCCCATATCTTCTGTTAGTGTAACTAAGCTCAAGGGAATTAGAACTCCTCTTTAGATGATGTAGAAAAATGCGTAACTATTATTTTGGAAGTCCCTTATTCTAGTAGGTGGCTGTCTCACTTCCTTGAAGTACGCTATATGGAGAATGAAAACGACAGGCTTTTCTGGAATTCTCTACATTATAGCCTATTTATTCTTTAACAAATCTAGGAGGTTCCCTTTGTCTTCATTTGTGAAGATATTTTGTCATATGATACTTTGAATTAACTAATTTGTTTTAATCATGTTTGCAATTTAGTGTCAACCATGCCCCTATATTGACTGGTTTTATGTCAGTTTCACACACCTAGTTATGAGGATAAAGGCACTTAGGTGGAGAAAATTCCTTCATGAGATCCAGCTGCAAGTCATTTTCTCAATGAGTGATCAATGGAGGAGTGGCCAGTCCATTGTGAGTGGTGTCAACCTGGGCTGGTGGTCCTGGATTTTATACGAAAGCAGGCTGAGCAAGCCAGAAAAAAAATAAGCTAGTAAACAATACTCCTCCATGGCATCTGCAGCAGTCCCTGCCTCTAAGCTGGTTTTTATCACAATGCTTTATTGAAAAAGTGTGGTTAAACATAGGCTTAATGAGAAAAGTGAAAATTTGGACAGTGATTTTTAAACAGGAGAGAAAGATAACCAGGGATTAGGTTCTAAAGACAAGCAAAACTATCTTGTGTTGCTTGAAAATATGTAATGTGATCTTCTTAGAAAAATATACAGGTTACAGTGGGTAGTAGAGGTTAGAAGATAATGTTGTAGACAAATCAAAGCATAAAACAAAAATAGTCAAAAGCTCTGCAGAGCAAACCTGGTCTGAATTTGCTTCTTCCTTAAAGTACAAGGTTCCTAACTGAAATAGCTCAGTTGTATGATAGATTAATGTTAGACACAGAAAGTCATAAAAAACAGATTTTTCCTGCAGTATTTATCAATACATGTTTGTTTGGTGCTTACAAATTATTTTCCTTGTTCCTTTGCAAATTTATTCACATATTTAAATTTAGCAGTGAGTTACAGGAACATAAAAATGGTTAATGTTGCTCGTAACAGTGTCTAAATATTTTTATTAGGCCATACTATCTGTGGAGAGTGTTGTTTCCAACAAACCTAAATATGATTCATTAAGTTCCTCCATCTTTGGTAGGAAATATCCATTTGTTAATTCTTGATCTCAAAAGAACAAGGTTCATCTATTAAAGTTTCAGAAGAGGAAACCTTATAAAATCAAAACTCTGAGTAGAAGGAAATTATTTATTTTTTAATATTAATCTTTATTTTTCTTTTGATCTTTTTCAGGTACATTTCAAGTTTATTCTATGATTTATTTATTTGTATATCCTTCTTAGTGGTCTTCTTATTAAAATGCATAATAATTTATAACTTATTAGATGGTTTTCTAATATAATATACTACATGTGTATAATCAAAAAGACATTTAAATTGTTCCATATTGATTGAGTTAATTTTGCAATTGGAGAAATTAAAGTGCCACAGTCCTATATGCTACTGTGTTTGGAATATTGTGACAGTTAACTGAAATCATGTTTCCTTTGCATTTGAGAAAACAGCAGCAGTAAGAAGATACCAAGAAATAAAGTAGAAAATGAAATGAAAATATTTTCCCTCCTAGCCTGCAGCAGAAGGCTGCTTGTTGATTTCACAGCCACTCAGACTCCCAAAATAATCACACAGAAACTGTATTAAATAAATCATTGCTTGGACTCCTAGCTCTAACTTTTTATTGGCTAGCTTTTACATCTTAGTTTAACCCATTTCCATTATTTTATATTTCACCATGAGGCTCATGGCCTACCAGCAAGGTTTCAGTGTATCTGTCTCCCATGGCAGCCCCATGGCTTCTCCTTGACTAAAACTTCTTTCTTTCAGCATTCAGTTTAGTTTTCCCTGCCTATCTCTATTCTGTTCTTTGCAGGCCCAAGACAGTTTCTTTATTAACCAATGGCATTCACAGCATACAAAGGGGAATCTCACATCACTAGCCACAGTGCTGAAAGATGCTATCTAGGTTCCTCATAAAGAAAATAAATAAATAAATATTCTTATCAAGCTATGTGCTCTACAAACTACACTAGTGACCTTCCAGGTAAAATGTATCTACTGATGCTCTAGTGGCATGAATTTATGAATGTAAACACTGTTCTCTGATTTGAATTGATGTCCATTTAACAGTATGTATATTCTATAATTTTTAAACAAAAATCCATAACACAGAAATAATATGTTAGACAGAACATTAATTAATTAGTTAACACTTAATTAACCTCAGTTAACATAATGTCTCTCTTAGTTTCCTTTATATTACTGTTATAAACATGATATGAAGAAACAGGAGGAAGAAAAATGTTTGAATTACATTTCAACATTACATTTTATTATTGATGAAACTCAAGACAAAATGAAGCAATGCCATGGAGGCAGTCACTGGAATGGCTTCTTCAGATTGTTACTCTTACTCAACAGTGCTTACTAGTCTTGCTTCATTGTAAAACTTAAGACAACCTGCCCAGAAGTGGCACTGCATTCAGTGAGTTGTGTCTTCTCACATCAACCAATACAAAAAAAAAAAAATACACAGCATTGCTGGGCAAAAAATAGGGATCTTGGGGGTGGGGTGGGAGGGGGGTAAGGGGAGATGGGGAGAGAAAAGTGAGAAGGGGAGGATGGGGGGAACTGGGGGAAACGGGATGATTGGGATAAAGGAAGGTTGGATAGGGGAGCAGGGAAGCACATATCTTAATTAAGGGAGCCATCTTAGGGTACGCAAGAGACTTGGACCTAGAGGGGCTCCCAGGTGCCCAGGGCTATATCCCCAGTTAGTTCCTGGGGCAGCTGAGGATAGGGAACCTGAAATGACCCTATCCTATAGCCATACTGATGAATATCTTGCATATCACCATAGAACCTTCATCTGGCGATGGATGGAGATAGAGACAGAGACCCACACTGGAGCACCAGACTGAGCTCCCAAAGTCCCAATGAGGAGTAGAAGGAGGGAGAAGATGAGCAAGGAAGTCAGGACCACGAGGGGTGCACCCTCCCACTGAGACAGTGGGGCTGATCTATTGGGAGCTCACCAAGGCCAGCTGGACTGTGACTGAAAAAGCATGGGATAAAACCGGACTCTCTGAACATGGCTGACAATGAGGGCTGCTGAGAAGCCAAGGACAATGGCACTGGGTTTTGATCCTGCTTCATGTTCTGGCTTTGTGGGAGCCTAGCCAGTTTGGATGTTCACCTTCCTAGACCAGGATGGAGGGGGGAGGGCTTTGGACTTTCCACAGGGCAGGGAACCCTGACTGCTCTTTGGACTGGAGAGGGAGGGGAAGAGGAGTGGGAGGAGGGGGGGGGATGGGAGGCTGGGAGGAGGCGGAATTTTTTTTTCAATAAAATAAATAAATAAATAAAATACACAACAGACTTGTATGGAAGCCAATATTATGGAGATATTTTCTCAGGGGAGATTTCTCCTCCCAGAAGTAACTGGGGTTCTAGCCCCAAGGTCCTCTTTAGGGTTCAGATTGAACACTACAGCAAGAGATTTATGGTATTTATGGTATTTATGGTATCTGACAGTGAATAAACTCTCTCACATTGTGCTGTTATTAAAAATTTCCTTTGTTATTCTGCCTCTGTTCTGATTCTGTCTTATTTCTAATTCCTCCTAGCTTCTTTTCTTCTGGTCTAAAAGCTCTCTTCCCCACATGCAGCTTGAAGCAAAGAAAAATTACAAGAGTTACCGCTCATTGGTCAAAAGCGTATTTCTAGGGTAAGTGATAAGGAACTGAGCCATTTATTATGATAATACAAGGTTCCAAGGATACAGGAGTAAGACCGTGATCAGAGGAAGAGGCACAGTGCCTAGTGACAGACTTTGAAACTTAGGTTTATTATCAGCAGTATGGTGCTTTGTGTAGTAGCCTTGGTTAGTCACCTGCAACATTGACTCTGTGTATAACTGTAAACTTTTAAACTTATGATCTATTTACAAAAGTCTTTAGCCTTTGGACTTTCTCTGAAGTAAAAGTAGGCTAATTGTGGACAGTAAGTCTGAACAAATGGAACAAAGCAGATTTTAAATATCTAGAGTTCTCCTGGAACAACAGATCTGGTTATGAAGCATGTCCTATTATATTTTCTATATGCCAAAATTATAAAGATAAATAAAAAGGCCATCTTCCTGACTACACTTAGATATATGTGCCCATAAGACTAAGATCTAATCATGAGATTACCTATACATAACACATGAGGTTACATACTACAATGTGGGTATTGAAAAGACACCAAGCTGTTTTATGAAATATGAGCAACAATTTCCAGAATCAATGATCCTGCCAGCCTTACTTAAACAGGATTAACTTCCATCAAAGAATCACTTCACTGATGAGTTGACATTTGACGCAAGTTGTCACCTGCTGTAACTCTCACAGCCTCTTTCACAGAAGGCTCTAGCTTTTGTAGAACTGGCCAAAAGTATTAAATACAATATCAAACTAACTTCTAATTATTTATGTTTATGTTAATAGCAAAAGTTGCTCTCTGTCTTAACCAAAGAAATTTCTCTCTCCAGTCAATGGTGATGAACGCAGGCACACCTGACTGCTGAAGATGATGAACATAAATAATAGTTGAGTGCTTACCCATAAAGACGGTATTTTTGATCTACTTCTGGAAATCAAAGAATATTCAGATGAGAGAATAGACAGAACATAAGACCTGGAATATGAATAGTCAGACTGGGAAGCACTGTTTTATGTCCATGATACAGTCCTTCCAATTACACACAATGCAAATATGCCTGCCTACATTGAGCCAGAGCAAGACTATCTCTGACAATAGCCAACTATGATTGAGAGAAGGACTCAAGAGACCATCATCTATTCACCTCTGCTGATGTATTTGGGAAATTAGAGGATCACTATTATCAGTTTTGTAACCATCGAGCCCAATAGAATACATTGGAACATTCCAAATACATGGTCATGTAAGTAACCTTGACTAAAATCACTGTGTCTCAAAGCAAAAACAAAAAATAAACAAACACAAATACAAACAAACAAAAAATGCATTACTGTGAAAAAGGGGTCATATGAGGATAGGGGGTGATTGAATTTCAGGGAGAGTCAAAGGAAAACAAGAGTAATCCAAATGCATTATACACATATTTGTATATGTCAAATAAAATTTAAATTACAAAAATAATAGTTAATTTTCTTCAAACATTCATCCACATATATGTAATAATGTCTTCATTCTAGAAATCTGCACTATACCTGTTTGATAAAACATCACCATCCTTGAATATACAGAAATTTCAAGAATTCCAACAAAGAGATAGGCTCAGCTATTATCAGATGACAGCCTTTTCCTCAAATCATTTCTGAATGACTACCGCTTTTTAACTTAGCATATACAGGCTTTTTGTCATTGAGTTTTAATTCTGAAAGTACCTACATCAAGTGAAATTTTTATTAAATGAATTCATTTATAGAGGGTTTTTTTTTTTTTGGTCTGTAATTACACACAAAAATCCCATTAACATTGTCATTGGTGAGAAAAATTCATATGTTGTCCATATGTAATATAGCAGTCTCTTCTATAAAAGTCCATAATGATCCCTCTCATGCAAAAAGAAGTTGCCATGGCAAGTATTAAGAGATTTTGGGGGTTTGAATAGAGAACTATGCTCAACTCAGTGAACTATCCTCTGTATTGGCCATGATCCCAACTATGTTTTCAGTTCTTCCTAGTCTACTAGATACAGAAAAATCTTCCTTTAATGTATGCTCTCCATATAGCTAAAGTTAAATTAGTTTACCTTTTCCCAGTTCCTATTTATTCTTATTCCTCAAATTTTCTAATTTCCTTTCTGTTTGACTCTGGAATTGTTGCTAATCAGCATACTCAAACCGGTGTCTTCTCCAAAGACATGCATTTGTTTCTGTATCGGCAGGAGAACCAAAATAGTATAATGTTTGTCCTTTTAAACAAAGCTGAGAACAAGCACATGAAAAAATTGTCTAATTTTATTTAGAAATAAATGCTAAATAACAAATCCAAGTGGAATATATGGAAAGTGTTTATTTAAAAAGACTACACAAAGTAGTTAATTTGCTTCAAGACCCTCAGTTCAGAATGTGCAATACAAATCATGTATGGCATTACATATGTTCCTAGCAAATAAGGTAGCCTGGAACAATTTTTCTTTCCTTAATCAATAAATAAATTATGGAATTATAGGATTTTCCCTTATTTTTATATAGCTGAAAAAATTTTATAATTGATCAAGTGTTGTTCCTGACATCTTAAATAATATTTAGACCATAGTTGACTGTTTTTTGGACATACATACTACTATATCCATTGTGACCCTTGCAAGCCCCTTACTCTACCTTAAGTGTCTTATAAACTAATTGAAAGAATGTCAAAAAGTCTGATTAAATTGTTCTTGTTTTCAAATCATCAGTTCATTCTGCCTTTTTGTGATTACAGAGAGTCTTATACATATATATTTATCATACTTACATGCAAGTATACATACATCTTGCTCATGGTCCAGAATTTATAGGTAAATTTCCTTTCTGTTATTAGTAATCCTCAAACTTGTCTGTCATGTTTCTTTAATACTGAAAGTTGTTATGCAATGATCTTATTCTGGTGAGATATAGCACACATGTTTACTAATGGCTGATAGGGAACACACAACAAACACCACCAAAAGTAGAGATATGACCAAAGTGCAGTTTGGTAAACTGAGTTCTCCTGGGGTGAGTTGCACGAATATGAATGAGGATTCCTTACAGAAGCAGAAATGACTCAGAGACAGATGCATCCTCAAAGTCTACCACAGCAAGGGTGACATCAATATCAAACAAAGCTGGGTATCTGGAGATCACTGCATAGTCTCTTGGTAACTCAACAGGTTAGGAAAGGTCCTTTCAAAGTTCCGCACTTGGTCAAAACCTCTTCCAAGCAGCTTAGCTGATGCTGCTTCTTCTCACCTGAACCTTCTTTGCAGCTTGGCCTGTATGCTGGTTCTTTGCATTTTGGTCTGTCTGAGGATCTTCTTTGTTGCTACTTTCTGCTATTCTTAGAGGGACCTAGAGCTTATGTTGCTTACTCTTGTGGGAGTGGAAGTAGGGGTAGTGAATCTGGTCAGTTTTTTGAACTTCCAGAAGATATTTGGATTTGTTTATTTTCCTGTTGAAGAAGCTTCCAGATATAATGGAATGTTTCAATCTCAGAGGAAAGTATCACACGATAGGTTAGTATCTGCTTTGCATATTGCTTATAAAATTTATGTACCAAGTAATGTTTTATTATAAATATGGAAAGTCCCATTTCACTTCCTTTTTGATTTTCCTTAGACAAAAATCTATATTTTCTCCATTTGATAAGCTCAAGGGAAATTTATGTGACCAAACAACTTCAAAACTGTGGATTGATCAGTGGTTTCTTTTCCTAGTTCAGTGGTTCTCCAGCAGAGACAATTTTGCTCCCTGAGGATACATTTGCCATGTTTAAGTTATTTTGATTGTCTCAACATGAAAGATATTGCATACCACAGTTGCTAAACACTCCTCAGTGCACAGGGGTCTGCATAACAAAGATGTACCCAGGACAAAATCTCAGTAGTCTTTAGTTTGAAAAGCTCACTTACATGGAACCAACAGTTACACTATCTCACCAGTACATTTTGAATTGCATTTTACATTAATTCTATGAATAAAACACAATTATGATTTGTTTATTCATTAATTTATTTATGAATACATCTTTGCACATCTCTGTGTTACTAAGCTTTACTATTTCATGCAGCTAAAATGTTGATGTATTGGAGTAATTACAATGTACTTGTTTTTGTAGGAGTCTGTCTGGAGAAGTAGGGTCTTAATTTGCAATACAAATTAGTAGGCATTTACTGTACATCTATTATAAGTAAGCTTTCATGGAGGTTGCAAATATGTCTAGATGAAAATTTCTCTCATGCCAGGGGCTTAACTAGTGAGATCTTTTCCAATTAGATGCTACAATTAAGGTGAAGAATAATTCTCTCATAGGAGGCCATAAAAGATGAACACCTGTGGGAGAGTTGAAGGAAGACCTTATTATATAAACAGCACCTAGACACTTTGGGAAATAATGTGAAAATTTTCAGGAAAAAAAAACAATTGCTAGAACGAGCATTTTATATTCTACTGTAAATATGAATTAATCTTGATCATTGAAAATTACTTTATATGTTCCATATGGGAAGTACATATTAATAATGGATTTTAGAGCTTGAGAGTTAGTAAAGTACTTTGCTATGAAAACATGAGATCTTATGTTGTCGGGGTTTCTGTCCTGCCTGGTTCCCATAATCACTAAGTCCCAAAGAAATCACACAGAGGTCTACATTAGTTATAAACTGATTGGCCCATTAGCTCTGGCTTCTTATTAACTCTTAGAACTTATATTAGCCCATTATTCTAGTATCTGTTAGCCACATTGCTTGGTACCTTTATCAGAGAGGCAGTCCCATCTTGCTTCCTCTGTGGCTGGGTAAAAGACTGTAGAGGAATGGACTTCCTTTTTCCCAGAATTCTCCTGTTCTCATTGACCCACCTCTAATTCCTGTCTGGTTGTCCCACCTTTTCTTCCTGCCTGGCTACTGGCCAATCAGCGTTTATTTAAAATATAATTGACAGAATATCGATCAATGTCCAACATCAATCCCAGTATTAGATCCTCATAAAAACAGAAGGCAAGATTTTTGTTGCACTTCTCTAACTCCAGCAATAGGATGCAGACATAGGTAATTCCAGATATTCCCTGGCTAGGCAGTCTAAAAAGACTTATGTAAAATTCAAGGTTTGTGTTCAGTCACAGACTCTTTCTTAGAGAAAATAAGTTCGAGAAATAAATGATTGAGGACAGGTATAACAAAATCAATCTGTACATAAAGTTGGCTGGGGGCTAGTATAGGACAGATTTTAAATATTTCTTTTAATTTTTCATCTGGGTATTAGACATTGTTTGTAAATAGCTTCCAGTGAAAATATATGTGGAAAATAGAAACAATTTGGGCATCAATAAATTTGTCCTAGTATATATTTCACTTTTTTCTTTGGAAGTAGAACTGTATCATACATACTTTTGAATATTATTCATCACTCATTAATGAGAATATTATATTTTATCTGCATTTTATGATTTCAGAAGCAAACATGCCAATTTTTGGATTTATGTATATTATTGTCAGAATACAACTAAGCCTACTAGCTTCACGTAAGTCATGTTTTCCCGTTGCAATGTGAAAGAAAAAAAACCCTTCCCTTTCGTGTCATTAAATTGGTAAAGGATTCTGACAGCAACTTACTCAGAAATCAAGATACTAGCTAACAAAAGCCAACTTCAATGATTTTCCACACAAAATTTTTTATATTAATTTTTTAAAGTTCACACTAAAACCACAATTTAAATTTTTTAGGTTTCTTTAGACATAGTTATATGAGATAACTATGAACTAATTTTGTCATAAGAAAATGTTTAAAACATATTGTTCCTTTTGTAAAATATAATTTCCAGCAAAATGAATGTAAATTTGAATTTACCATCCAAATATTTAAGCGTCAATACCTAACCTTCACTTTTTAGTACTCTTTTATTTTCAAGAATAGTTGTGATCCTCTGAGGATCTACAGGAGGATCATGAGATTTAAATGGAAGAAAAAAATAATAACAAAAAATAACTGCACACACGTATTACATGAATTTCACACTGATTTAAATTATATTAATCAAAAATATCAGAAAATACTTCAGCCTGGATTCCTTCATTTAACCTCTTTAGAAAGATATTTATTATTTATAAATGTCAGTTTTGTAGGATTCAGAATGCTCTTTTCTGAAAACTATGATTTGTGACACCCCAGATATTTCTACATGCAGCTAGCATACTGCTGTCATTCCCAGTGAATTCATTCATACTCGGTATTCAGTGATTAATAATCAACATGGTAATTAGAACACTTTAGTATAATGTTGTCTTTTCACTACAAAAATACACAGGTGTTTCCATAATGTAGGCCTTTGCTCTATACAGACCAGACAACACATAAAAATACAGAAATTACTACACACTAGAAAATGAATTCTTTGCGCTTCTTAATTTAACACCACACATTTCCTCAAAGCACAAGTCATATTAATAGAAAGAAATACACAAACAACCAAAAAAATACCACAAAACACAAATCTTTGGAAAGAGACATTTTTTTTATGAAAAGAATAAATTTGAACAAATACTGCATATATTTAAAGCTGAGTTGGCAAATAATTTAATATTAAAACTCAGTAGTATACAATCACTAGTTCTGTGCCAAATATTTACTGAAGCCTTGTGAGTAGAAGACTCCATTGAGTGGCTTAGTCAAAGTTATGCACTATTTTAACACTAGAATTAAAAAGCGCAATTTAATGTGATTGGTCATAATCACAAAGTAGATAAGTAGGGGGAAAATTCTGAACTTGTTGGCTCTCTCTTAGAATCAGTAGTGCTCATAATAAAAGTTTTCTTGTGTATCACTGAGACAATCAAGTAACCCTTTTTCTTTTTATATGTTGATATCAGGCTTTGTTAATGGATATTATGTTTTTGTTGTTGTTTTTTACTTGATGTTTCTGGGTTTTTGTTGATGGTGGTGGTTTTGTTTTTCTGAGAGATCTAATCTCCTCATTATCTAGAATGCAAGAAGAAGCTTTTGAATTTTTAACCTTGTCCTTTACGAGGTCATTCCATTTGAGAGCAAAAATGTGGTGTAAATCTCTTTCCAGATTAGATTTATTAAAATGGAGAATATAACTTAAAACAGACACTATACATATAGCATATTGAAACAAATTTTTGTCCTAAATGTTCATGCGTACACACACACACACACACACACACACACACACACACACACACACATATATATATATATATATATATATATATATATATATATATAATTAGCAATAGCTACCTCATACACGAGAGGGTGAGAACCCAGTTATCATTCAGTCAATAGGCTAAATACTTCAGCAGTCTCAATCCTGAACCAAAGTTCAGAAAGTTTCTGATCTTTGAAGTCTTAAAAAGCAGGTTCTACCACCAGTGGAAACTCAGCATCAGCAAAAATGTGGTAAAGTGTCAGTAGGAAAAGGGAAAACAACGCAAGCAAAAGCCAAATAATCTTACTTTAGGGATTTTTTAAAAATAAAAATTGTTACCAGAAGATCCTGTCCACAGTTGACATGGGACTTCTGATATCAATGATGGCAATGAGGACAATTTTGTATGTGGCTCTATCGATGCTTAGTAATAATTCAGTATTTATATGTGTAAACAATACATCCTAGGGAATATCACCCCTGGGATAGAAATAATTATCATTCACTTCTTTTCTTTTTCTGCACAATGTTATAGTATTATATTTAAACATTACATTTTGAAGTTTCAATTAAAGTATTATAAAATACATTCTATACATTTCTTTGGGCATTTTTAAACTTGATAAAGTAAGGGATTTTAATTAGATTGGGGGGAAAAATCACAGACAATGAATCTGTGAGAAAATTGGCAAACAACTACTCACTAAAGTCTCTGGACAAGACTAAAATAAAAATCAATGTATTTCAAGATATGGATTACAAATTATTCTTATATTGTTCAAATTTATCTAGTGAACAGAAAAAGATGGCTGGTGTCTGCAGTTCTGTTTTTTTTGTTTTGTTTTGTTTTTAGAAATTGCTATTATACTGATATGTGAAACCTGGCATCAATAACAAAAAGAAATTAATCTTGTATTATGTATAGAAAGAGAAGCACTACAACATTAAATAGTAATATTTAGCATTTCTAAACATTGTGATACAAAGTTTCAGCCAGATGATTACTAAGAGTGGAAAGAAACTCTTATGTTGTTTTAATGAAATATTATTTAATCACTAACAGAGAAAGTACATAAAAATCAGTGTGTCTATGAATAATGAATGTATATTTCGATAAATTTCACAATTAATCTGTAATATTTATTCATTTATAATTTTTATTTATTTCATGATTTATTTATTTATTTATTTTTAAGAAAAACTTGAATGCATTCCCCACCACCACTTTTTTTTTTTTTTTTTTTTTTTTTTGATTTTCGAGACAGGGTTTCTCTGTGGCTTTGGAGCCTGTCCTGGAACTAGCTTTGTAGACCAGGCTGGTCTCGAACTCACAGAGATCTGCCTGCCTCTGCCTCCCAAGTGCTGGGATTAAAGGCGTGCGCCACCATCGCCCGGCCCACCACCACTTTTTATGCTGTTGAACTTTCTCTATTTACGGAAATTGCTGGGGTCAGTACATCCAGAATGCAAATGGGTAAGTCACATCTTGATAAACACTTTTGTGATCTTCCTATCTCTCCTTAAGATATGTGTGAAATTCTTATTGTAATAATTGAAAACTCAAGTAAAATGAAGAATGTTGCAAGTTTTTTTTTTTAATCTTTAAAATAATGACGTCATAGAACAAGTTACAATAAATATAAAACATAGACTTGAACTGCCAGAGGAGTCTCCCTTAACATCTTAAGGAAAAATCAAAGTAATGACATGTGGGTCTATTCTTGAAGCATAGATACTGATATTAAAAATTATAGCTAAACAATTCTCTATTCCATGAAATACTGATTAAACAAGTTGCTGTTCCCTTTGGTCCCTTCCAGTTAAGAAAGGATGCTTAAAAACAAGCATTAAACATTAACATAATAAATCACAATTAGAAAGGCAGAATTAATAAAATACCCTTATTTCTCCCAATCATTTAACAGCAGCATAATTGTCAACTTTTCTGCTGACTTGTGCAGATCTTGTTTACTGAACCTGGGACCTGAGGACCTAAAAGAACTGGACAGACTACAGTCAAATGCTGTAGACAACATTACTTCAGTTCCAGTGTATTTTACACACAAATATTAAAAAAAAAAACAATGATCTAAGCAGGGTTGCTTGAGTTCTGTAAAAACATCATCAGAAAACCATGTAAACAAACACCAGTAACTACATACTAAGTATTAATAGAGCAGCCTTTTCTCAGAAATTTCTCAGGACAGAGCATTTTAAACACACTTGTCTGATACATACTATAGATTATTTCTGAGAAGGCACTAAAGCTAACAGAAAGATATATCCACATTCAGCGTACACTGACCAGATTGGGTTATAGCTATGTCCTGACATCAAAACAAAAATAAACACATCATCTAAATTGAATTTAAATGTTTGTAACCGAAGGCATGGAATCACATCCAAAAACAATCCAGAGAACAAAATGAACCTGAGGTAAAAGACCTTCTGCTTTTTTTTTTCCCCCCCATGGAGCCTCTCTCACAGTTCCCCAAGAAAACTTCACCATACACCCTTCTTTTTACTGTGTTCTCCCAATAATCAATCAAAACTATAAAAGCATAAAGAATAAAAAATCTATTTTTTCCTAATGCCAATGATTATGAAGTGACTATACCATAGGATGTTACAGCATGCTAATCACATCTACTAGATTTTAATGTTTGAAGGGTATGTTGAATAGTGTCATCAGGTTGAAGGATGTAGAATCATCTCAGAGAAGGAACTCTTGGCTCACCTGTGGGAGATTATCTTGATTAGGTTAACTGAGGTGGCAAGACCCACCAGCAGGAGAGGTAACTTTTCCTGTCTGTGACCTTGAACTGTGTACACGGAGAAAGAAAAGAAAGCAGCTTTTTTTTTCTCCCACTCTACTGATTGACTAGTTTAAACACTGTTGCCTTGACTTTCCCACATGTTTTTATCACTTGAACTACAAAAGCTAAAGTAAATCCTTTTACTTTAAGAGAGAGTTCATGCTGTTTTTTTTTTGTCGCAGTATTTATTTATTTATTTATTTATTTTTTTTTTACAGCAGGAAGAAATGGATCTTAGACAATGGACAAACGTGAACTTGCAATATTGGCTGGTGTCTTCTTCTGTGTCATTTTATGATCTTCTTAATGAGTGATAGGAGCAAGTAAAACTTAAGCACATTGAATCTCTATTTAGGAATAGAACACTTGACTTTAAAATTTTCTATGTTGTCCATATAATTTTTTAGAAAAGTTATTGACAGAACTCAAGCCATACACCAATCAAAGGAAAGGCTGTGGAAACCAGCTCTCAATGAAATGGGAAAACTGTGGCTATGTTACATGAAAAGGCAGTCAAATCTTTGTCTAAATGAATTTAGGTGAGTGTCTTTCAGTGTACTGAATGATAATCTTTAACTGCTCACTATTTATTCAATATTTATTTTTTCTCCATATCATAATCTCATTACTGTGGTTTTCTCTGAGCACCAGCCTTGATCATGAGTACCTGAGATATAACATGCTATCAAACTTCTCGAGGCTTTAACTCACAGTAAGTGTTATGAAATTGGAATATCATTCTGATTGATGAGCGTGATTTTATTCTACATTATGTCGACATAAGACTACCCTGTGTATTTATATAATATTTTCACTGCTCATTCTCCTGTTAATGGGCACTCAGGCTAATATTAAGGTTTGAAACTTTTGAACATTCCTGAAATAAGCTTGTGTATTTATGTTCTTTTATGCACACTTTTTAATCTCTTGGTAATAGATCTAGAATTGGTATAACAACATCATGTATTGTTTCTATATTTTTTTATTTGTTAAAGTACATTTTTATTGTTTTCCTATGTGAGTGTGCTAATTTGCATTCACAAAGCAAAATATAAAGGCTTCTTTAATCATATCTTCACCTGCCATGTTTTTGGAAGTGGTTGAGGGGGTGGTTGATTTTTGATAACAACAGAGAGATGACTAGGTGGTTAAGAGCAATGCATGCTCTTCCAAAGGTCCTCAGTTCAATTCTCAGAAACCACATCTGTAATGAGATAGGGTGCCCACTTGAGGAAAAGACCTTGTTAATAATCCTTATTAACTTAGATCATGAAACCTAATAAGAAAAAGTTCAAAAGAACCATCATATACAGGCTTCCCATGCAGGCTTCAGCACTGCCATGGCATAAATATTCTTTAAGATAAGATTTACTTTACTATTTATTTTAATAATATGTATATGTATGTTTGTGTGTGGGGGGTTGTATATGTGGATTTGGATGTCCTTGGAGCCTGGAAAAAAGTTTTGTATGGCCTTGATGTGAAGGTTTCATTTTCTTTCTTTTATTTTGAAACAATCTTTTCTCATTTTACATAGCAATTCCAGCTGCCACTCCTTCCCCTTCTCTCATGCCATCTATCCCCACCCCGTGACACATACCCAATCCACTCCTAAGAGAGGATAAGGCTTCCCATTAGGGGGAGGCAGAACCAAGGCCCTCCTCACTATATCTAGTTTGAGCAAGGTATCCCCCCAAAGAGAATAGGCTTCCAAAAGCCAGTTCAAGCACTAGGGATAAGACCTGGTCCCACTGCCATTGATCCCACAGACTGCCACACAGCTGTCACCCATATTCAGAGGGTCTACTTTGTTCCTATCATGGTTCTCCTGCATTCAGTCTATAGTCAGTGCGCTCCTACTAGCTCAGGCCAAGTGTTTTTGCAATCTTGACCCCTTTGCTCATATTATTACTCCTCCCTCTCTTGAACTGGACTCTAGAATCATGACTCAGTGCTTTGCTATCAATCGCTGCATCTGTTTCCATCAGTTTCTGGCTAAAGGTTCTATTTAGGAAGAACTTGTTCATTCATTTCTTGACTATTCATATTCAGATAATCACACGGAAACTATATTAATTACAATACTGTTTGGCCTATTAGCTTAGAATTCTTATTAATTAACATTTACATCTTAAATTAACACATTTTGCTTATTTTATACTTTACCATGAGGCTAATATTTGTTATGTATTCCTTGTTGAACTACTAAATGGTGTCTGCCTTCTTTGGTGGGTACATAGCACCTGCATCCTTTGTTAGCTACATGGCGTCTCCTTGACATTTCCTTTTCGCTCCTTCTGTTCTTATTTGCTGCTTGGTACAAACAGCTTTATTCATCAACCAATAAAGGCAAAACATATACAGGACATCCCACATTATCTCCCATTTTTTTGTGTGTAATTAAAAAGGAATATTTTACCTTTAACAGAGTAAAATTACATATAACAAAATAGGAATCAAGAAATAATTAAGAACCCTACTTACAATATTTTGGTGAGTCTAAACTTTCATATCTAACTTATTTTTTATTATAACTATGGAAAACTATAACCACAAATATTTTGTCTTAAACACCATCAAAGACCCCAGAAGGATATAATATTGAAATGAATCTTATGCAACTTCTAAAACTCTAGAATTGACTGAGATATCTCGATGCCTGGACAGTCGCCCAAAGTTCTTCTGTAACATTGAGCCACCCATCTTCAGCGTAATGGCTCATAGTATCCAGCAGACTTTTCCATGAAGCAGTAAATTTGGAAGACTGTTTTGCCTATATAGGCAGTTTTTCTGTGTCTTGCTGAATGTCTAGCAGTTTCTTCTGTGAAACAGACGCACTGAAGGAATATCCTGTTTTTTGGAAAGTTCAGCAGTCACTTTTCTGTGGGTCCTACATGTCCTGCTCATACAGCATCCCATCAAGCAATCAAGGCAAGAACAATTTCTTGGCCAAATGGCTAGCCTTTTCACAATGAATGCAAATTTTTTAATGATTTTCTTCAATGCCCATCTATCTGAAGTAATTGGTGCTTCCAGAAGCAGACATGTCTCATTGTTGAGAAAAATCTAAGTTCTTAAAACATTTTAAATGCTATATTCCAGAGGTCTTTGAAGTGCTGAAGATTATCTAAGTTAAATAGATCTCTACATTTCTAGAAAACCTAACATGATTTCAAGTTTGACTATTATAAATGACTGTCTATTAATCTGCATTTTAATTATCCATTACATTTTAAAATGAGCTGTATGAACATAATACCTTAAACAAGAATAGAAATACATATAACAAAATTGATCTTAAATTAGTATCAATAAATCATAATCCATATCGATGTACATATTCATCACTATATCATCTCCTGTCATTTTTTTTCCTTTTCTAATGATTTTTATTGAGCTCTACATTTTTTCTCTGTTCCCCTCCCTGCTGCTCCCCTCTCCTTCACCCTCTCCCAAGGTCCCCATGGTCCCAATTTCCTCAGTAGAAAAATACAAGATATCCCTTCTTTTTCTTTTTCTTTTTTTAAAGGGATGGACTGTGACCATTAACAATTTTTTTTTGAAGTGGTTTTTTTTTTATTGCGAAAAGAAGAAAAAAAAAACATAAACAAAAAACAAGTTTCCACCTCCTCCCAGCCTCCCATTTCCCTTCCCCTCCTCCCACCCTTCTCCCCCTCCTCACACCCTTCTCCCCCTCCTCCCACCCTTCTCCCCCTCCCCCCACTCCTCTCTCCCTCCATCTCCAGTCCACAGAGCAGTCCGGGTTCCCTGCCCTGTGTAAAGTCCTAGGTCCTCCCCCCTCCGTCCATATCTAGGAACGTGAACATCCAAACTGGCTAGGCTCCCACAAAGCCAGCACATTAAGTAGGATCAAAACCCCCTGCCATTGTCCTTGGTGTCTCATCAGCCCTCATTGTTCGCCATGTTCAGAGAGTCCGGTTTTATCCCATGCTTTTTCGGTCACAGTCCAGCTGGCCTTGGTGAGCTCCCTGTAGATCAGCTCCACTGTCTCAGTGGGTGGGTGCACGCCTCGGGGTCCCGAATTCTTGGCTCATGTTCTCCCTCCTTCTGCTCCTCCTTGGGACCTTGGGAGCTCAGTCCAGTGCTCCTGTGTGGGTCTCTGTCTCTATTTCTATCCATCACCAGATGAAGATTCTATGATGATATGCAAGATATTCGTCAGTATTGCTCTAGGATAGGGTCATTTCAGGTTCCCAATCCTCAGCTTCCCAAGGAACTAACTGGGAACCTCATCTTGGGAACTAGGGAGCCCCTCTAGGGTCAAGTCTCTTGACCACCCTAAAGTGGCTCCCTTAACTAAGAAATGTGGTTCCGTGCTCTCCTATCCACATTTCCTTTATCCCAATTCTCCTGTTTCCCCAGGTCCCCCCTCCTTCCCTTCTACCTTTTCTCTCCCCATCTCCCCTTACCCCCATCCCACCCCACCCCCAAGATCCCATTTTCTTCCCGGAAATTTGGTCTACTTCCCTTAGCCAAGAGGACAACTATATGTTTTTCCTTGGGTTCACCTTCTTACTTAGCTTCTTTAGGTTCACCTATTATAGCCTCCGTGGTCCTTATTTATGGCTAGAAACCAATTATGAGTGAGTACATCCCATATTCATCTTTTTGGGTCTGGGACACCTCACTCAGGATAGTGTTTTCTATTTCCATCCATTTGCATGCAAAATTCGAGAAGTCATTGTTTTTTACCGCAGCATAGTACTCTAGCGTGTATATATTCCATACTTTCTTCATCCATTCTTCCATTGAAGGGCATCTAGGTTGTTTCCAGGTTCTGGCTATTACAAATAATACTGCTATGAACATAGTTGAACAAATGCTTTTGTCATTTGATAGAGCATCTCTTGGGTATTTTCACAAGAGTGGTATTGCTGGGTCCAGGGGTAAGTTGATCCCGAATTTCCAGAGAAACTGAAACACTGATTTCCACAGTGGTTGCACAAGATTGCATTCCCACCAGCAATGGATGAGGGTACCCGTTCCTCCACAGCCTCTCCAGCAAAGGTTATCCTTGGTGTTTTTGACTTTAGCCATTCTGACAGGTGTAAGATGATATCTCAAAGTTGTTTTGATTTGCATTTCCCTGATTGCTAAGGAAGTTGAGCACGACCTTAAGTGTCTTTTGGCCATTTGAACTTCTTCTGTTGAGAATTCTCTGTTCAGTTCAGTACCACATTTTTTAATTGGGATTAATTAGCATTTTAAAGTCTAGTTTCTTGAGTTCTCTATATATTTTGGAGATCAGACCTTTGTCTGTTGCGGGGTTGGTGAAGATCTTCTCCCAGTCAGTAGGTTGCCTTTGTGTCTTAGTGACCATGTCCTTTGCTTTACAGACGCTTCTCAGTTTAAGTAGGTCCCATTTATTCAATGTTGCCCTTAATGTCTGTGCTTCTGGGGTTATACATAGGAAGCGATCTCCTGTGCCCATCTGTTGTAGGGTATTTCCCACTTTCTCTTCTATCAGGTTCAGAGTGTTCGGGCTGATATTGAGGTCTTTAATCCATTTGGACTTGAGTTTTGTGCACGGTGAGAGATATGGGTCTATTTTCATTCTTCTACAGGTTGACATCCAGTTGTGCCAGCACCATTTGTTGAAGATGCTTTCTTTCTTCCATTGTATACTTTTAGCTCCTTTATCGAAAATGAGGTGTTCATAGATTTGTGGGATAAATCCGGGTCTTCTATACGATTCCATTGGTCGACTTCTCTGTTTTTATGCCAGTACCACACTGTTTTCATTACTGTAGCTCTGTAATAGAGTTTGAAGTCAGGGATGGTAATGCCTCCAGATGATCCTTTATTGTATAGGATTGTTTTGGCTATCCTTGGTTTTTTGTTTTTCCATATAAAGTTGATTATTGTCTTCTCCAGATCTGTGAAGAATTTTGATGGGATCTTGATGGGGATTGCATTGAATCTATAAATTGCCTTTGGTAGAATTGCCATTTTTACTATGTTGATCCTCCCAATCCAAGAGCAAGGGAGGTCCATCCATTTTTTGGTATCCTCTTCAATTTCTTTCTTCAATGCCTTAAAGTTTCTGTCAAATAGATCTTTCACTTCCTTGGTTAGATTTACCCCAAGATATTTTATGCTGTTTGTGGCTATCGTGAATGGTGAAGCTTCTCTGATTTCCCTCTCTGCTTCCATATGCTTTGTGTATAAGAGGGCGACTGATTTTTTGGAGTTGATCTTGTATCCTGCCACATTACTAAAGCTGTTTATCAGCTGTAAAAGTTCTTTGGTGGAGTTTTGGGGGTCGCTTATGTAAAATATCATATCATCAGCAAATAACGGAAGTTTAACTTCTTCCTTTCCAATTCGAGTCCCCTTGATCCCATTATGTTGTCTTATTGCTATTGCTAGAACTTCAAGCACTATATTCAAGAGGTATGGTGAGAGTGGACAGCCTTGCCGTGTTCCTGAGTTAAGTGGGATGGCTTTGAGTTTCTCTCCGTTTAATTTGATGTTAGCTGTCGGCTTGCTGTATATAGCTTTTATTATATTTAGGTATTACCCTTTTATCCCTAATCTCTCCAAGACTTTTAACATAAATGGATGTTGAATTTTGTCAAATGCTTTTTCAGCATCTAATGAAATGACCATATGGTTTTTTTCTTTCAGTTTATTTATATGCTGGATTACATTGATAGATTTTCGTATGTTGAACCAGCCCTGCATCTCTGGAATGAAGCCTACTTGATCATAATGGATAATTTTTCGGATGTGTTCTTGGATTCGATTTGCCAGTATTTTGTTGAAGATTTTTGCGTCGATATTCATGAGTGAGTTTGGCCTGTAGTTCTCTTTTCTGGTTGAGTCTTTGAGTGGTTTTGGTATCAGAGTAATTGTGGCTTCATAAAAGGAATTTGGTAATGACCCTTCTGTTTCTATATTGTGGAATACATAAAGGAGTATAGGTATTAGGTCTTCTTGGAAGTTCTGGTAGAATTCTGCATTGAAACCATCTGGTCCTGGGCTTTTTTTGGTAGGGAGGTTTTTGATAACAGCTTCTAATTCTTCGCGACTTACAGGTCTGTTGAGATTGTTCACCTGGTCCTGCTTTAGTTTTGGTAAATGGTATTTATCTAAAAAAGCGTCCATTTCTTTTACATTTTCCAGTTTTGTGTCATACAGGCTTTTGTAGTAAGATCTAATGACTCTCTGAATTTCCTCTGTGTCTGTGGTTATGTCCCCCTTTTCATTTCTGATCTTATTAATTTGCGTGTTCTCTCTCTGTCGTTTGATTAGTTTGGATAAGGGTTTATCAATCTTGTTGATTTTCTCCAGGAACCAGCTTTTTGTTTCATGGGTTCTTTGGATTGTTTTCTGTGTTTCTATTTTGTTGATTTCAGCCCTCAATTTGATTATTTCCAGTCTTCTACTCCTCCTAGGTGAGTCTGCTTCTTTTTTTTCTAGAGCTTTCAAGTGGGATGTTAAGTCTCCAATATGTGCTTTCTCTGTTTTCTTTAGGTGGGCACTTAGTGCTATGAACTTTCCTCTCAGGACTGCTTTCATAGTGTCCCATAAGTTCGAGTATGTTGTTTCTTTATTTTCATTGAATTCAAGGAAGACTTTAATTTATTTCTTTATTTCTTTCTTAATCTATGTATGGTTCAGTAGTTGACTGTTCAGTTTCCATGAGTTTGTAGGCTTTCTGTGGGTAGCATTGTTGTTGAATTCTAACTTTAATTCTTGGTGATCTGATAAGAGCTTTCATGTGTGCTGGTTACTAATATTTTTCTGTAACTGTGTAAGTTAGCTTTGTTACCAAGTATGTGGTCAATTTTCGAGAAGGTTCCATGAGCTGCAGAGAAGAAGGTATATTCTTTCCTCTTTGGGTGGAATAATATATAGATGTCTGTTAAGTCCATTTGATTCATTACCTCCATTAATTCTCTAATTTCTCTGTTAGGTTTCTGTCTGATTGACCTGTCCATTGGTGAGAGAGGAGTGTTGAAGTCTCCTACTATTAGTGTGTGCGGTTTGATGGCTGCCTTGAGTTTTAGTAATGTTTCTTTTACGTACGTGGGTGCCTTTATATTAGGGGCATAGATATTCAGGATTAAGACTTCTTCCTGATGAATTGTTCCTGTTATGAGTATAAAATGTCCTTCTCCATCTCTTCTGATTGATTTAAGTTTGAAGTCAACTTTGTTAGAAATTAGTATGGCCACACCTGCTTGTTTCTTAGGTCCATTTGCTTGATAAGCCTTTTCCCAGCCCTTTACTCTGAGTACGTGCCTGTCTTTGTGGTTGAGGTGTGTTTCTTGTAGACAGCAGAATGTTGGATCCTGTTTTCTTATCCAATCTCTTAGCCTGTTCCTTTTTATAAGTGAGTTGAGCCCATTGATATTAAGTGATATTAATGACCAGTGGTTGTTAACTCCGGTCACTTTTTTAGTAGTAGGGTTTGTGTGTTTTCCTTCTTTGATTTGCGCTGGTGAAGAGTCTCTAGATGTCTGAGTTATTGTGGTCATTGTTGGACTCCTTGGTTAGTGATTTTCCTTCTATTATTTTCTGTAAGGCTGGATTTGTGGCTACGTATTGTTTAAATTTGTTTTTATCCTGGAAAATTTTGTTTTCTCCATTTATAGTGAATGAAAGTTTGGCTGGATATAGTAGTCTGGGCTTGCATCCGTGGTCTCTTAGTTTTTGGAGAACATCTATCCAGGACCTTCTGGCTTTCATGGTTTCCATAGAGAAGTCAGGTGTAAGTCTGATAGGTTTACCTTTATAAGTAACTTGGCCTTTTTCCTTTGCGGCTCTTAATATTCTTTCTTTATTCTGTATATTTTGTGTTTTGATTATTATATGGCGAGGGGATGTTTTCTTTTGATCCAGCCTATTTGGTGTTCTGTATGCTTCTTGAACCTTCATAGGTACATCTGTCTTCAGGTTGGGAAAGTTTTCTTCTATAATTTTATTAAGTATATTTTCTGTACCATTGAGCTGCACTTCTTCTCCTTCTTCTACTCCAATTATTCTTAGGTTTGGTCTTTTTATTGTGTCCCAAATTTCCTGAATGTTTTGTGATGAGAGTTTGTTGGACTTGCTGTTTTCTTTGATCAGAGTGTTTATTTTCTCTATGTTATCCTCAGAATCTTAGATTCTTTCTTCTATCTCTTGTATTCTGCTGGTTATACTTGATTCTGTAGTCTCTATTCGTTTACCTAGATTTTTCATGTCCAGCCGGCCCTCTGTTTGTGTTTTCTTCTTTGCCTCCATTTCAGTTTTCAGGTCTTGAACTGTTTCCTTTATCTGCTTGATTGTTTTTCCTTGGTTTCCTAGGGTATCATTCACTGATTTACTCAATTCCTCGAACTTTCTATTATACTTCTCATCCATTTCTATAAGGGCGTTTTTTATATGCTGTTTAAGGGTGTCAATCACTTTCATGAAGTCAGTTTTTTTCTACTTCTTCTTGATTAAGGTGTTCATGTCCTCCTGTTGTGGGGTCACAGGCTTCTGGTGGTTTCGTGTTGTTTTTCAGATTGTTGGGAGAATTCCTGCATTGGCGTCTGCCCATCTCTTCCTCCCAATACTCCCCTTTGGATCTTCTTTTACAGGATCAGGTCTTCTTGCCCACTGATGTACCTTCCCAGTGATGTCACTCCCCAGAGATGTTTCTCCACAATGATGTTTCACTCGGTGCCCAGATCGAAACTCCGCGCTGCTTGGTTAGCTCGCGAACAAAGGGTCCACCCAGCTCGCTGTGGGCAGGCTATGGGAACAAAGGAGCTACTGGCCACCCCTTTGTCCTCCCGGTTCGGATTCGGTCCCAGCGTCCTAGCAGGCTGGGCAGGGAGACCATTAACAATTTATACCCAATCCCTTTTAAATAAAAACAAACATTTAAAAACAATCATTTTGAGAATTTGGGCATAGTTTCCCCCAACGTGCTTCCTTATTTTGTTGTATGAAGTATTTTTTTGGGTTCTCAGAGAAATTTCAGGGCATCTTGTTCTATCAAAACAAATTAGCCTAGAAGAAATCGACAGGTTCTCATCCTGTGTGGAAACAAAAGCAGAACCTCTTTTCTAAAGAAACATGTACTTAGAATCAGAGTTTGAAGTCAAAATACCTTTATGTTGGTTTAACTTAGAAACCCCCAGAATCAAATATTTCTTTTCATCAAAAAACTCAAAAAAAAACCCCACAGTAATACACATAATCTAGACTCTGTGAATTTTTCCATTTTAAGTGACTTTCTTTTCTTACGCCTTTAATCTATAACTACCTGTACTCTTTTAAATTACATTTATTGTCTCTTTAAATAATTTGTTTTTTAAAACCATTTATTTCATTTTGTCACTGTCTATATTCTGTTAAGCCTATGTACATTTAAAAAAACACACTGTATCTCATTTAGAGGTCGTTTATATCTGAATCTGTCTTGGGGTTTGTTGTTTTTTCATCAGAACTCAATTTTTTCATTAATACACTTAATAATTATAACTTCATTGTTCTCTAACCACTTTTCATATATTTTTTGTTTTCTAATCTTATTCTATTATAATTTTTAAGATATAAGAATCTATTTTCATTTTTTGTATATGTTAAATCGGTTTGAGGTTAAAAAAAACCACAATATAATATTTTTCCTATTTATCTATTCAGTCATTTATTTTTAATAAAAGTGATCCTTCTATTGGTAAAATTGAGATATTTTATAATTGCTACATCTGTAGTTAACCAAAAATAAACCTCAATATGTAAATTCAGGATGACCTTGGTCACATGTCCTTCCTTTCCTAACCTGTCCTGGGCTGAGAATACAGGCATATAATACCCTGGATAACTGGAAATTAAGTGTCAATACATTTATTGTTGTGCTGTGTCTGCCTCTCCCTTTGTATACAACAATGTTTGTGCTAGGAATTTGATGCTGTGACATCTTTTGTGTGCATATTTATTATTTATAAATTTTGTAATCTCTGACATATTTTCCTTTTATCAGTATCCAGTGCGTTGTTTGTCTTCCTGGCAGATTTTTGTCTTGACTTTTGTTATTGTTATTGTGAGTTGCTAACTTTGATACTAAGAACCAAACCCAGGTCTTTATTTGACTTTTGTATTGAAGATGGTAATAATTACAAAAACAACATTTGGTTTATTTTTGCTAGGAATATCATGTTTATATTGTGTTCCCCTACATTTGTTTAAGTTTTTTTTTTTTCTTAATAAGGTAAGGTTATTTAAGCTAGCAAAATTTTGATTCTTGTTTTGTACTCTAATCATACATTATACACATAATAAGAAAATTAAAACTATTTATTTTTAGAATTATATTGAAAGTTATATATTGGTTCAATTAATTTTGTGATTTTATCTTTACTTTGGATGACAATGTTTCCTCCTTATTTATTTTAGAGTATTGATGATTTGTTTTATTAAATATAAATAATTATTTTCTAATTTTCACACTCATTACAGACATTTCCAAGGCTATCATAATGATTGTCTACTCCCTCTTCTGTGTGAAAGAAATCTCAAAATTCCATCTGCAATGTTTGCCTAGTAGCCTCCGGTTCTCTTAGCTAATGCTCACCTCTGAAGGTGTCTATTCTAGTTCCTATTATGAATGATCTCTTTGATAGTTTGTCCCTTAGTTTCCTTTTAAATTTTAAATATTATTCTGTGAACTCCTGAACTTTGGAGTTTCTGTTGTGAACTATGCTGAGTTTTTGGTAAGTTTGAGATTCTATATGTTTGGCACTTCTATGTTGTTCCATTCTATATTCTTTTTTTAACTCTTAAATGTTTAACTATGATATAATTAAACCAGTTTATTCTATAGAATTATTTCATTGATTAAGCTTTGTTTCAGTCAGTAGCTCAGTTTACATAAATAATGCCAAATATATTTGGCATCTTTTTTCATGTATGTATGATAGCTTTCATATATTCATATTATAATTTCTTTTTTATTTTCATTTTGCTTATGTATATGTGGATGAAGGGATATTTCCATTTGAATATTGGTGTCTGGAGTCAAAGGCAACTGTGAGTTGCTAACTTTGATAGTAAGAACCAAACCCAGGTCTTTTGTGAGATGGATAAGAGCTCCGAACTAGATGAGACACATCAATATGCCCTTTCTTACACGTTCCATTTATTATTTATTACCATCTAAATGTGAAAACTCTCCAACTTTTATTTTATTCTGACCTTTTTTCTTTCCAATTGATCTGGCAAATTGGAGAAGCTTTGATAGTTCTTAGCTTTGATTTCTTTATACTTTTCATTTTTAAATTTTTTTGCTTCTTTTTCAGAATTTTTACGTTTATACTTAACCATTCTTTTCACATCATATATTCTTTTCCTTAATTCATTAAGGTACCATATCTTTAGATCAATTACTATAGTGTTATGAGATTTTTCCTTGATTTCTTATATTTCTGGTGTTTATGCTGGTAGTTTTTCCTTGATTGAAATATAGCTTTTTTTATTTTATGTATGGGCCATCCAAGTGGTTATATGTCTCTTAGTGGTTCAATTCCTAATATTACTCAGAGAAGACAAAACAAACCACATTATCTGTTCTGGGAATGCCTTCAGCCAATAGCATTTAAGATACTTTGGGCCTATTTTGGTCTAAAAGAGTGTGTGTCCCCCACCTCTTTACTGTATTTTTTATTTTATTTATTTTTTACTGTATTTTATTTTTTGCTGTATTTTTATTTTTTACTGTATTTGGTTCCAGTTCACAGTGCAAGCAGAGGCCTATGGATCACTATCCTTACTATGAGTTCATCCACATATAAATAAACCTTTGTTATACTCCATTCTGATTTATTGTGAAACTCTTTGATACTCCTACAATTTGACATCCATGTGACCTGAACCTATATCACTACCATGCTGCGGAGATACTCCTCCTGGCCCACTGTGGCTGCACAAGCTAGGATCTGTTGATGAGGTCCAGCTGCCGCCAAGCCTGCTCTGATCAGGCTAAGCTCTTACCCTGGAGCTCTAACCCTGTACCTGGAGAATAGGCTTGTGCTCCCCGCTGAAATCTGCAAGCTGTACAAATTAAGAGAAAATGCTCCAGCATATGTCTTTAAGAAAATGGAACCTTTTTTTTCTCATAATAATATAAAGCATTTTACAGATACACCACATAATCATACAGGTCAGGCAGCTGTAGAAATATCAAGAAAACAGAAAGGAATGAAGAATTCCACTGGAAATAGATTACATAATGCTTTATTAACCTTGAATTTTCTTAATGCTAATGAGAAAGAAATAATGACTGCAGAGGAACCTTGGGTAATAGTTAAAAAAAAAAAACTTCTGAATTAAATTAGCTGGTGTATTTTCAGGATGTGTTGACCTCAGAATGGAAACCAGGAGATATGCTAAGTTTTGCTCTTGTTTCCACAGAAGAAGAAAAACTATTGATAAGCTCAAAATTAATCAAGGTTCAGTTTGAAAAGGAGAAAACACTTGATAAAGAGAAATTAAAATTCTTCCACAGAGGTGAAAATTCTACAGGCTGGAAAGAAACCTTATAAGGGTTGGGTCAGGGTTCTGTTCTTGTCTTTACAGAAAAATACCCATCTTTGAAAAGTCAACAGACCTTGGAAAACTAGGTGTCTAAAGAAGCAAAGATAGCTATCCAGAGAGAAACACCAAGCAAATCTGACTTATACCAATATCCTCTGCAGAGTAAGATCTCACTACCTAAACATAATATGGTAGTCATGAATCATTAAAAATCAAAGCTGGGTTTGGCGTTGGACGGTGGCTCTCCTTCTCTGAATCCAAGCATGTTAAAAGAAAAATTCAGAGATTTTTTTCTCATAACAGGATCTACCTGGTATGGAACAAAAGGAAGATAAAATCTACAGACTAGGGTTATCAATACTTAACTTTCAAAATTTTACTTCTCCTCATACCTGTTTTTCTCTATAGTACCTTTCATTTAATATATGTCTATAGATATTCAAGCTTTCCATTTTGATATGAATAATGTTTAAGTTTTCCACAGGGAACAATAAATTTTCCTACAATAATCTTGAAGTCTTCAGGAAGAAGATGAGGCCCCATTAGAACAATTCCACCTGATCAATATGAAGTCAGTATGCCGATAACATCGCTTTAAATTTGGTTTTAGCTTGTGAACTGCTCAAGATGATTCCAACTTGGCTAGCTGAGATGATACACCTTTTAACAATGTTCGGGCCAGAAATTCAAATAAGAATTCAGAAAAACCCTATCAACTACTCAGAGACTATCTGCAATTTTACAAGACAGCAATGTGGAAACTTAACCATCATTTTAGTTTACTCAGGATCCTATAGAAATAACATCACCCCCGTGACAGTTGGAAGTAATTCTAGAAAACTGTTTCCTCTCCCAACAAAGTTTGTCCTCAAGGCTGGGGACATTATTATGGGTTGGATATAAGTGGGTATATACTTGTGTGTGGAAATGAATTAGGCTCAGGTATTTCTTTAGAAGTAGGCTCAGGTAACTCTTTTTAAAAAAAGAGTGGATAGGATGGGATAAAAGGTAAATTAATTTATCTAATTGTAAGCTATTAGTTATAGACAGTTTACATTGTTACCGATTATAGTATGTTGATACAATTTCAAATTATATTTGTTGCTGGGCAGTGGTGGCACACGCCTTTAATCCCAGCACACGGGAGGCAGAGGCAGGCAGATCTCTGTTAGTTCGAGGCCAGCCTGGTCTACAAGAGCTAGTTCCAGGACAGGAACCAAAAAGCTACGGAGAAACCTTGTCTCGAAACATCTCCCCCCCACACCAAATACTATATTTGTTACATTGAATATCTTTTTATTTCTCTTTACAAAATTTTGCTATGTTATTTTGTTATATTGCATGCATGCATGTTTCTTCCTCTGCTTAAGATATTTTGTACATTGATGCAATTTTATGATATATTTATTTTATTGTATTATACATTTCTACAGCTGACCAAGATATTCATACATATTGCTTACACTTTGAGATCATTGTCCTCATTTGCTGCACATTTGTTTAAATTTTAATGTGAAGCCTTAGTCTTTACGCAGTGTAAGTATTAAGAATTACAGGTCAATAGTCACCCATCTTTGTCATGCTTATAATTTGAGGCTAGTCAGGTTTGTTAGATGCATAGGGATTGTATTCCCCATAGATAGGTAATCTTAAAGACATCAAAGAACTGGAGAATATGGCATTTAAATAACAGAGAACTCTGTTAACGTGAGACATGATTGCTCCTGGCATCATCAACCTATTCCCAAGAGAATGTTGTGCATCACTTGGTGCTTGTTTTTTTTTTTTTTTTTCCTGGTAAAACTGGCCTTTGGGAAAAGAACTGCCTCTGCCTTGACTACTAACAAAATGCACAGTGTCCGTACTGGATAAGCAGGATACAAAAAAAAAAAAAAAAAAAAAAGTAATGAACCTTGAGAAGACAGGGTATGACAATTTTTTAAATCTTCCTGCTTCTGACAATGGTCTGTCAGATACTCGAAGACTTAGACAAATTTGATTGCCCCAATGCAATAAATAAGACTTTGGGTGAAGCCGGGCGGTGGTGGCGCACGCCTTTAATCCCAGCACTCGGGAGGCAGAGGCAGGCGGATCTCTGTGAGTTCGAGACCAGCCTGGTCTACAAGAGCTAGTTCCAGGACAGGCTCCAAAGCCACAGAGAAACCCTGTCTCGAAAAACCAAAAAAAAAAAAAAAAAAAAAAAAAGACTTTGGGTGATTTCCCAGGTAGCCAGTTGTCTCTGTCATTTCTTGCACCTTTTGGAAGTTGCTTTATTATACTTCCTGGTTACTCAGGTAATATTATTTCCCTTCTCAGATCTTGATTGGGGTTGGAGAATAGATAGCCATAATTACTTTCCTCTCACGACTTAGCCAAGCCATTTTTAAAATAAGATTTATACTCCTTAGGATAGGTAACTCTTAAAATATTTAGCATATGCTTTTCGTTGGATGTTGTTCATGTTGATTGTAATTCTAATTTTATGTATGTTTTTGTATATTCTTTTTCATAGACAATATATGATATTTGTTCTTATTGTATGTAGTTTTGAATTAGGCTTAGAAGTCTCTCATTTAGGCAAAATGGGTAGGTTTTGTGTGTGTGTGTCTGTATATATATAT
This sequence comes from Microtus oregoni, assembly GCF_018167655.1. NCBI lineage: Eukaryota > Metazoa > Chordata > Mammalia > Rodentia > Cricetidae > Microtus > Microtus oregoni. Next base: position 27,035,620 of record NW_024543060.1, read on the forward strand.
ATATATATATATATATATATATATATTAAAATATAAAAGCCACTACACCACAATATAAGTGAAACAATAACTTTAAGAAAGGGTGGTATAGGATAAAATACATTAAAAAGTCAGAAAGATGAAGAGAAAGAAATACAATTAAAAATTATAGAAATAGGGATGAAGAGATTTCATAGCCTTTCAAAGTGTTTGCTGTTCTTCCATAGGACCTGAGTTCATTTTTCAGTAGCCTCCTAGAGTCTCAGCAATAATGAACCCAGTGTATATTTCTGACCTTGTCAATGACCTGCACACAGGTGGCAAAAACACACACACACACAGAGAAAGAGAAGCATATGTATGAATAAAAGCATAACATATTTATTACAGTTATGAAAAGAGAACCAAGCAAGAGAAAATAGATTTTAAATAAGAAGAAAAAAAAAAGAATTCTAATATCCCTTGTTTGGGGACTGGAAAAGTCTTTCTGTCTCCTCTAGTAGTAGAATTTACTAGATAAACTATTTGACAATGAACAACAGCTGAAAATATTGCTATTCCTATTCCCTCTCACCAAACATCTTTGACTGTATATGTATGAATGTATCTATAAATATAATAAGGGATGAGAATAGAGACTTCAACTTGGATTCTCTTGAGTAACAGTAAACCCAATATTTGAATTCTCTTCTCTTTTTTGGTCTTTCATCTGTCCATAGTGAAAGACTTTGCTCTATGTTCATTGAACAATATAGAAAACAAGAGAAATAAAAGATGGAACACAAATTACAACATTTTTAACAGAAATCTTTCATGCAGTTTTAAGGGGACGATGTCATTGTATTGACCCCAACTGACCCAGACGCTCTCAATACAGCAAATATAAGTCATTAATACTTTCAACGGTTTGCTATTTACATTTATAATTATTATTTGTTTTATAAGATTACTTCCAATTTGTAGGTTCTCTAAGCAAATTATTACACACAGAGACACATTTTTAGAGAGCTCTGGTTTAGGAACATGAAGGAATATGTAAAGTTAAAGTTATACATTAGGGATGTAAAAAATTTTATTACATAGAAAATGTAAAGAATATTAAACTGAAACAAGCTGAGTACATTGTAGTATAATGGGCTAAGTAAACAGCCTGGAATGATAACAATGAGTCACTTAACTTTCTATGAAGCCTTCTAAACTTTATTGGTTTTTGACTAATAACAATTTTCGTTAAAAAGTACCTGATGCGGGAAGCTCTGTTTACAAATCACCTTTAAGAAGTGGAATCTAGTTAAGACGTGGTTACCTGAAGCCCAGGAAGAATACTGGGACGGACTAAGTGTGCACTCTCTGGATACAGCGGAACTCAGACTTCCCATTCTTGTGGCATGAGTTTCCCCTTATAACAATTAAAAATATAATTGTTTATCTTTAAGCTGGCCTGGTTATTTCCCAAATCGAGGAAACAGTTACAAATACCATTACAGCAGACATCAACCCAGTCATTTTTTTTTCTCCTAGGCAATTGTAGTTATGGCAATATTTTCCAAATAAGCTTTGGTTCATTCCACGGTGATTGTTTTTCTTATAGCTGGCCCTAGCAAAAGTTTTCTCCAAGGGGTATATAGGCAGAACAAGTATCTCTTTATTCCAAACTCAAATTCATTCATCTGGGCATGAAAACATTCAAATTCAGGTATATCTCTGAAGGCCCTGGAGAATGAGCAACTGTATAGATCACTGAGGTAAATAATATATGATAAATGCTAAAAGAATTCAGGAGATAGCCTGTGTTTTCAAATGTAGCCCCATCCCTTCCTGAATACAAAATATAGGGCTACATATGGTGACTTTTATGTCCACCTCTTATCCAAACACTGTGGCAGGATTCCCACTGAACTCTTATTATTTGATGATTTTTGATCTGCAGGGAAACTCAGTCCTTAACAATAAGTACCCTTTCCTGATGTGATGAGTGTAGGCTGCAGTTCTCCAAGCTGTGATACAATGGATTTCTACCCCAAACTTACCCAGTGGTGCTTTGAGATTTGCTTTGAGAATAAATGATCTCATGGTTTAAAGCTTGAAAGATGGTAGAGAATAAATATGGGTGTTAGATTTTTTTTTTAAGTAATGCTTACTGGAAGGAGGCTTTGGTTGTTTAGAGCTTTGTCTCACTTTCAGTTCACTCTCTGCTTTGTGTTGCGGTTGAAGATGGGTTCTCTCATTTTCCTGATCTCTTGCTGCTGTACTTCCTTCCACTATTATAGATTCTTCCTTTAGAATCTTAAGTCAAAATAAATACTGTCATCACTTGCTTTTGGTTATGGTATCTATCACAGCAACAAAAAAGTAACTAATAAAGTATTTGTGCACATTGAAATCTATATTCTACATATGAAAGAATAAGTTATATTTTGTTGTGCGAATCTGGCTTATTTCATTTAATAGGATGATCCATCCATTTTCTTGATATAATTTCATTTTTCTTTACATATGAATAAAGTACCACTGTGTATGTAACCCACATCTGTTTTCTTTATCTATTTATCCATTGATGTACACCAAGGGTGGCTATATTGACTATTGTTAATAGTGCAACAATAAATATAGATGTGCAAGAAAAAAAAATAACTGGTAGTATTTGATAACGGAAGTCACAAAATAATCCCATACTAGCTCAGAATTGAGAATAATAAAGGGTTATTTATTTAGGGGTAGACTCACAGATCACAATCCTCTGCTGGAATGGGGGAACAGCAACCGAATCCCGCAGTTGGAAAAGAGACTGGACTTGTGATTTACATAGGCATAAATAGTATAGGAGACCAACCATGCCTAAGTGGGCTGGTATGTTAAAGGCTATTGTCTGAAGGAGCAGAATGTGCTCCCACAGCAAGTACTGATCCATTTATTTTCTTGGTACAGTCTATACTTCCCTGGTTTATCCTGTGCCTGTATTCTCAGCTTCCCCTATATCTGCTTAGAAGCTATGGCATGAGTTGTATATTTCATATACTCCTTCTTATTTTCTCTCTTGTTCTCTCTTATTTTTTTTATCTCCCCTCCCTCTCGGCATGTATGTGTTTACACATTACAAATCATATTTGGTTTTGTATCATCACTTTCTTGATTCTAGACATTTTTTCTCTCTTATTCCAGAAACATAGTTTCCTCTTCATGATTGTTCCGTATCTCCAAGAGCCACAAAGGTTAGTTTATCCCACCAAATTACAAAATATGAAGTAGATTACTGACTTCTTTGAAGTACACTTGTGTCTATATTTGTAATACTTATAAAATGATCTAACCAACTGAAGATAAATTTCTCTTTAGTGTATACTTCTGCTAAGTGATGCAGTTATGCATTTTATAAATATGTTCATGATAAATGGAGTTCTGTTGAAAGAAATTGTCTTAGCATAAACACAAATATTGTTTAAATTGAGCAGTGGTGGCACATACCTTTAATCCCAGCACTTGGGAGTCAGCGACAGGCAGATCTCCGTGAGTTCAGAGCCAGCCTGCTCTACAGAGCAAGTTCCAGGACAGGCTTGAAAGCTACAGAGAAACCCAGTCTCAAAAAGCTGGCAAACCAACCAACAAAACAAACAAACAAACAAACCCAAACAAAAACAAATAAAATATTGTCCATGTCTTCATTCACAGTTTTGCCTAATTTTTAAATAAATTAAATATGAAAACACATTTGAAGGATTGAAATGTGTCCTGTGCACAGTCTAGATTCATTTACCCTTATGTTTTTTTGTTCCCCCCTAGCCCCCGCAGACAAGCCTTTATTCCACTTTCTCACACACTATATATAGCCCTCAGCAGAGGAGGCCGAGCCAGCAAAAGCAGGAAGCTCATCACCATAACTCACATGGCTTAGTGATAGCATCCTTAAAAACATTGCTGAAAACAACAGATTGTTCCTGTTTTTGTTCCTGTTTGCAGAACAACAAAACACAAGAGTGAAAAACAGATTAAATGGGGGTCTGAAGGCCTGTTCTCTAGGGACCCAACAAGAAACAGGAACTCTCCCTACTGTGCGACTTATTTTTTGGTTCAGCTGATGCTTGCAGTTATAATTTCTTGGCTAAGAAATTATATACAATGAATGTATTTCTTGATAAAGAACAACATTTTAGGTATAAAAAGACTCGAGCAGAAAGTTTTACTGATATTAGTTTTTTCTTTCTTTTTTTTTTTTTTTTTAGTAGATACTGCAAAAGGCTGAAGTAAGAAGAAACTGCTATAATATAAAAATATCAGTTTAAATATTGGCTCAAAGAGAAGGGTAACGGAATAATTGGAAATAACAAGTTTGTTTGTAATTTTTGTGTATGTGTTCCCGAGCACTTATTCATTCATTGACTGGTTTGTTGGCTTATTCGCTTGTACTCTCATATAGCCCAGGCTTTTCCCAAACTCATTGTGTAACCTAAAATAATCTTGAACTCTAGATCCTCTTGGATTTAAATACTGAGGATATGGGCCATCAAGCCTAGAACTAAGAATGAATTTACAGATATACTAGAAAGTTCAAAATATTGAAAAGAATGCGGAGTCCATGTACTAAAAATCAGAGATAGGAATTCTTAGGAGTTAAATAATAATAAAGAATCTAAAGTTTAAAATTTCTGAGCTAAGATTTTATAGGTGATGACAAGAGAATAGAATGTATGAGAAATGATGATTTTCATATGTTCAGCACTTGTGAAGTTCTGGAAGAAATGGAACTATAATTTTTACTCAAAGTCTAATTTTTATGCAGTCATTTTTATTGCTTTAGACCTTGGCTGGTATTTTAATATAGAGTGACAGAATCCAGTGTGAAAACATATAGAACAGTATACAGTACATTATAAAATGGTAAAGCAAAATTACAAACTATGCATATTATGACTGTATAGTCTTAAATTCACCCTCATAAATCAGAACATATTTTTACACCTCTTAAAAATTATTTCTATTGGATTGAAGAAGTTTCATTTTCTATCTATAATTTTCTTCCTGATAAAGCATATATAACCTTTGTAAATGAGAAAACTTAATAATTTATTTTTAATAAGTTTGAGTATTCAATATTTATTAACTAATATTTCTTTAAAGGCCTTTTCCCATTCAGTGACCCCCGACAAATGGAAATGTCTCTACCTTTTTTCAGAGTAGAACAGTTTACTAATTGTTCTATTGTATATTTTTTCCAGTAACTATCTAAGAACCTGTCTGGGTTGAGAGGGAAATAGAGGCATACATAGTATGAGTGCCACAGGAGTACTGGTAAATCCAGTTAGTTAGTATGAAAAGACTAATACAGCCGGGCGGTGGTGGCGCACGCCTTTAATCCCAGCACTTGGGAGACAGAGGCAGGTGGATCTCTGTGAGTTCGAGACCAGCCTGGTCTACAAGAGCTAGTTCCAGGACAGGCTCCAAAACCACAGAGAAACCCTGTCTTGAAAAACCAAAAAAAAAAAAAGACTAATACAGCTCCATTTTTCTTTGTTAGAACCCTTGTAAAATAACATATTCCTGAGAAATAAAATAGCTCTGAAAATTCTATAAACAAGAAAAGCCATAGTATGCTGTGTTCAGGTTCCTAGCGTTTGTACTGCATAATGTGATGCCGTCTGACATTAAAGAGATCAGCTCCGTTTTATTTGATTCTGTTTTTAAATGCTGTCTAACAAGTCATTATGCAACGTGGGCATTTATCTTCACATTGCAGTGACAATATATTTGTAAATCACGGAGGGTACTGCATTTTATTTGCATGCATTTCTTTTGGCAAAACAATAGTTACATCTTGCCTCCTTATAATTTCTACAACCTTATTCATGCACACATGAACAACAACATTGAAAAAAAAACTGCTAGACAGTTTTGAAGAATCCCAAAGCTGTAAATTCAGAAGGAAAACACTTGATAATTTAATGCTACTGGTTATCAATGAAGCTGCAACTCAGACAGATACTCAACAGCTCATATTTAGATATACATTTTATGTTATAATGTAATTTAAGTTTCTATAAGAACAAAAAAATTATTATTTAGTCATTACAAAGTTCATTCAACACATCAATTTTGAATGCCTAGTATGTTTCACGTTGAGCTATGTGATCTAGGAATATGACATTAATGGTGACTGTTGTGTTTTGTAGAGCATATGTCTTTGCAGAATAAAGCAAGTAAGAAACAGAAAAAACATCAAGCATATAGTCTTTCAGAAGCTAGAGTGTTATGAGGAAAAAAAAATCACTTCCAGGAAAACAAGAACATCCACTTTTGAAAGCAAATTGCTCTCCTATATTGGATAGCAAGAACTTCACTAAACAGCTGACATTGGAGCAAAGAAAGACTCTTGTGTTTGTTTAGGGAAAAAGCAATTATGCAACCATTCAAGTGAGAATGTTCTCAAAGCATGTGCCAACAGCAAACATGTTATACTCCCACTAACTGAACATAAGGCATGTGACTCTAAAAGTGATTGTTTCTTATAATTTTTTTTTAATATTTATTTATTTATTATGTATACAACATTCTGTCTGTGTGTATGTCTGCAGGCCAGAAGAGGGCACCAGACCTCATTACAGATGGTTGTGAGCCACAATGTGGTTGCTGGGAATTGAACTCAGGACCTTTGGAAGAGCAGGCAATGCTCTTAACCACTGAGCCATCTCTCCAGCCCCCTTCTTATAATTTTTAATACTTTGAAGTTGACAATTTTTGCTAGGGATTGAGCAAAGTAAAAAAACACTGAGATTCTATTATGTTGAGAATAAGTTATTGACATTATAACATAACATCTGCACAAGTGTGTGTATATTATAGATGTTTGGTAGAATTCTTCAGGAAGCGTCTCAAATTCAATTTACTAGGAATTAGTATACTTGCTGCTCTAACTAGAGCTACTGTGATTAATATTCAAGGTTGCCTAAGACCACTCCATCTGATTTCCTATGCACATAATACATGTAAGTATTTTTTTTCTATTCTTTGTTTTAGTATATTTTCGGCCAATTTTGCTCTAGTTGAAAATATTAAGACAGCTCAGTATTTTTCTTTTGTCTCAGATTTTAAAAACAGAAGTGATAAAATTGTTCTGTTGCCTCTTCATTATAAAGTATTATTAAGGTGAAGTTTTTATTTTATTTTTTTAATGTTTATTTATTTTTTTTAATTAATTAATTTATTTATTAAGGATTTCTGCCTCCTCCCCGCAACTGCTTCCCATTCCCCTCCCCCTCCCCCGATCAAGTCCCCCTCCCTCATCTGCTCGAAGAGCAATCAGGGTTCCCTGACCTGTGGGAAGCCCAAGGACTGCCCACCTCTATCCAGGTCTCCTAAGGTGAGCATCCAAACTGCCTAGGCTCCCACAAAGCCAGTACGTGTAGTAGGATCAAAAGCCCGCTGCGATTGTTCTTGAATTCTCAGTATTCCTCATTGTCTGCTATGTTCAGCTAGTCCGGATTTATCCCATGCTTTATCAGACCTAGGCCAGCTGGCCTTGGTGAGTTCCCGATAGAGCATCCCCATTGTCTCAGTGTGTGGGTGCACCCCTCGCTGTCCTGAGTTCCTTGCTCGTGCTCCCTCTCCTTCTGCTCCTGATTTGGACCTTGAGATTTCTGTCCGGTGCTCCCCTGTGGGTCTCTGTCTCTGTCTCCTTTCATCGCCTGATGAAGGTTAATATTCATGAGGATGCCTATGTGTTTGTCTTTGGATTCACCTTCTTATTTAGCTTCTCTAGGAACATGAATTATAAGCTCAATGTCCTTTATTTATGCCTAGAAACCAAATATGAGTGAGTACATCCCATGTTCCTCTTTTTGGGTCTGGCTTACCTCACTCAGGATAGTGTTTTCTATTTCCATCTATTTGTATGCAAAATTCAAAAAGTCCTTGTTTTTTACTGCTGAGTAATACTCTAATAAGGTGATGTTTTTAAAAATAAAAAGTACAAAAAGAATATGATACTAAAAGTGAAAAGATACGTAATATTTTTAATCATTTTGAAAATATAATATCTAAAATTGAGTTAATACATGATATGAGTGTTTTCAAAACCTTTATGTGATCTAGTCTACTAAATAAATAATTATTTAAAGTGTTATATTATTTGATTGCATAGTTCCTGTGTATTTTATGTTTATAAAGTGATAGAAAACATATAATATTAAAAAAATTGATTTTAGACAGTTGGGTTAATAATTTAGAGAGAGTAATTAAAACAGCCATTTTAGTTATACAACTCATAAATACATTAAAATGAAGTATAGGTATATCATAACATTTTAATCATGGGTTACATTTTTGTAATCAAGATTTTATTTATGTTAAAGTACTGTTTGACCACTGCTAATAAAATTGTCACTATGTATGTGTTTTGGGAGCCTGGAGAGGGAAATGAAATATGTTCCTATAGTTGAAACAAGATTTTTTCCCACAGATATTCTAATCCTCACTAGACTAATTCAAAGACTAGTGTCTGCTATATTTTCAGGTTCCCTGACAATCGTTCTTGCTTTCTGTTGATACCCTACTATATTAATAAGAAAGGAGTGGGCACTATCCAGATTTACAGTGATCTTTACAAAAAAGAAAAAATACAAATGTAAAATGCAAAGCACTATACAGCCTGTGTTATTGTGTGGGGGCAAGTACTTACATGTTTATTTAAGACATCATCCAAATTTATATTATTAAGAATTTATATTTTTTTCTATTGTATATGATTCTAATTATATCAGCATTCTCTGGATTTATCCCAACATGACTAACATGACTGTTTGTATTTCTGTAAGCTTATGAAGGCACATTGATGTCAACTATAAATATGAGTGGTGTATGTGTGTGTGTGTATACATCTCTCTCTCTCTCTCTCTCTCTCTCTCTCTCTCTCTGTGTGTGTGTGTGTGTGTGTGTGTAGGTGTGTGTTGGATTATGACTTACTGTTTCTATATTTTCTTTAAAAAATTATTTCCTGAAAGCTATTTAAAAATTCCTCTCATTCCTCATTTGCTACATTTTTTGACATGGATTTATTTTCAGATAAGGCCAGTTTATCAAAGGTATCATTGTACCATTTGCTCCAATATGTAACTTTCCCTTGCACCAAATATTGGGCTCCCTGGGGAATATTTGTTTTGGGGCTTAAATCTTGATAGGGCTGTCTTGACATACCAAGTATTTCAAACTCTAGAAAGATTCAGAAAGAAGACACCACATTTTGTTTCTCTTTTTAATATGTATCCTGGCTCACAGTCCTAGGAAATGATTGAAAAAAAAGTGCCAGAAATGTCTATTAGTTGGCATAACTCACTAAGTTGTTGTGTTCATTACCTTTATGTAATCGAATAGAGGACCTGGATATTAACTCAAAAACCTATGAACACCCGATTTTCGACAAAGGAGCTAAAAGTATACAATGGAAGAAAAGAAAGCATCTCCAAAATATATAAAGAACTCAAGAAACTAGACATTAAAACTGTAATTAATCCAATTAAAAAATGAGGTACTGAACTGAACAGAGAATTCTCAACAGAAGAAATTCAAATGGCCAAAAGACACATAAGGTCATGCTCAACCCCTTAGTGGTCAGGAAAATGCAAATTACATTTATTTTTTTATTAGTTTTATAATTCATCTAGTTTCATCCCCCTCTTCTCCTCCATTTCCCTCCTCACTTCCTTACTACACCTCTTCCCCTCCTAAGAAAGGGTAAGGCCTCCTATGCAAAAAAACATGGCATATCAAGTTGAGGGTCAACATCCTTACTCATAAAAGAAATGCAAGGCAAAATGATTTCAGCTACTGTCTTACAGCTGTCAGAATAACTAAGAATAAAGATCCTTTATACTGAGGTAATGAATGTTTAAATCAAAAATCAGTGGAGGTTTTGAGCACATGGGGACGACATTATTAGGGGCACTTGGGGACAATTTTCTGTCAATGAAGTGTTGGTTTTCCTGTCCTCAGAACTAAGTACAGAAGATTAAACAAGAGCATCCAGCAAGTTTGGTCCATTTAATTCAAATAAAACACACATTTTTTTTTCTTCAGATAGAACTGGTTAATGAACGAGAGGAAAGCTGGAAAGGAAAGGAAACAAAAATCAATGGCTCCATGAAGAATCATAGTGGATTGTCTTCGATAATTTCCTATAGTTTCCACAGAAAGAACAATGATTTCCTCCAGGGGGACTAAGAGAATGGAAATGAAGAATGAATCAGTGGCAACACATATGCGCTGACAACTTAGGACAGGACAGGATGATGAATGAGTCCCCGAATACCATCATGGATGGATGATGATGAGAACCAGATGGCATCCCTTCAGCAGCAAGTAACAAACAGCCCAACTCAGAATGACTTAAAACAGTGAGGACATTCTTTACCCTACCTAAGGAGAACACTGAAAGGTCTATTAATCCCGAAACAATGTGATGTCATTGAGGCCCTGGAATAGTGCCCATTCTTCTCAGTTAAGTTCAGCTGTTTGGATTTAGTTGTGTCTTTTCCTCAAGGATAATTGGTGACTACTACCATAGATCTCGGCAACATGTTCACTGCATTGCCTCGAAAAACAGAGCGTATTTTATCCTTGAAAATCTACTATTATGGAGAAAATGAACTTGTTTATGATACCTAATGCAGAATTCTTGGTTGTATTTCAGTAGATTTACTTTTACTTCCAGGAAACACATGGTACATAACAGATTTTCTGTAAAGCATTGGTATTTATTTCAGCTTATAATCAAGTGTGGCTTTAAAGAGAGATACAAGAATGACTTAGGAAAACAAAGATTATCGTACTCATATTTCTCAGCAATAAATGATAAAAGATGTACTGAGTGCCATGGGGGAAAGTCTAGGGTGGTCAGGGATCAGAAGACAGTGTAGATTATAAGAATGATTAGACCATAGAGGAAGATAAGTCAAGGGAAGTGTAAGTTCATTTAACAGTAATTGTATTTATCAATTTAAGCAAGTTTGTGAGCTATGTGGCTTGACACTAACTGCTATGCCTTGGGTAAATGTATAGAAGAAAAATTAAAGAAACCAATTAAAAGAGGTACAAGATTTGAAAGGATAAGGCTGAGCATACAAACCGTACTCTTTGCCAGGTGTGTATATTGTCAAAATTCTGGCACTCTGTCACTTTCCTGTTTTAGGCTTTAACTCGGAGACTATTGTCATCTATTTGAAGCCACAAGAAATACCAAAGAGTATTTCACTAACTTCTGTTTATGTTTTACTATAGATCAAACTTCACAACCAAGCACATGTTTAAATTGCTGACTAAATAGAACATAAATCTTGGTATTCTAAATCAAAAGGCCCTCCTCAAAACAATTTCTCAAAGTAGAATATAACTGTCAGTAATTAATAAACACTGCACAAGTTTTCAATCAGAATATATAAAAGCATGTCCACACACAAGATTTTTAAAGTCATTTTAATAATACACTGTAAGTGTTGTAAATGCTATCAAGTAATAGACTGTCCCCAGTATGAGAAGAGAAAATTCTATATAGTGACAAAAATATATATCAGAAATAGTATGCAGTAGTCTCTTTAGGCACAAAGGCAGATTCTCTTTCAATATAAGAGATATACCAATATATTCCCCATCATTGTGAGGGAGAGCGTGCATAAGATTCAGCAGTGTCACTCAATAACCATACTAATAAAAACATTAACAACAATGATGTCTAGCCTACAGGGCATTGCAAGGACAGATCAATATTTTACAAACAGTTCTATAGATCTGTATTTTGGGAATTACAGTATGGAATAAATTTGTAGGATCTCATGGAAAGTATATTTCTTGTAAATATGTTTGTAACAATTATAGTTTGAAAGACACTAGGAGAAAGTATTTTAGTAACCTTAGAGAAAGTATTTTACTTCAAGTTTTAATATCTACACCTGTTACTTTATCTGTTTTCTTACATACTTTTTAAATGTTCTTTCTTCTTGGTTCTGATACAGTCTTAATAGCATGACTGCTTCCTTGCACTGTTATGAAATATATTAATCAAATTAAATTTAAGTTGGTAAAAGTTATTTCTTCTTCTTTATTATGATTTACACATAAAGTTTGTATATATATGAAGAGAGTGTGACTTTGGTAGTATACTTGCTATTTGCATTGATTTGAATTATATAAATAGATTATTTTATTTTGTAACTACAAGCCATTTATAAAAATTAATCCTTATTTTCATTTACTCTTAAAACTTTAGAATCCAAAGTTCTTTACTAAGTTTATATAAAATTGACCACTTTAAATACTTCTTCTAAAAATATCATATAATAGGTATATTTTGGAGAATAGTTTATTTCACTTAATATCATTTCATTAATTATGCAAGATGAAATATAAAATAATATTTAGTATATTAGCTGTTGTGCGTGTTCTCTCTCTCCCTCTTTTTCTCTCTCTCTCTCTGTGTGTGTGTGTATGTGTGATGTGTTTATGCGTCCATATGTGTATGTGTGTGTATTCCCAATGTCTAAAAAATCCTTGATCACTTCTTCACCACATTAATGATTCCATTCTTTGGTACTAAAATTCTGCATTAGAGCGTTTTCTGACCTCTGAGAACTTGTGCTGGTTGAGAAGTGACTTACGACAGACAAGGTATGCTTTTGTTAGCAATTTGAGGCTATGAAATGCACAACAGAGAAGTCCACCGCTGCAATTCCTCCTCTCCTCATGTGAAAATAGGAACCCCAAATGGAACAGGAAATAGGAGCAGCCTGTGTACCTCAAGACCAACTAGGCCTGACTGCCCCAAAGTTACACAAATTCTAAAAATGGTGCCACCTGTAAAGGACAAAGTTTTTAATGCATGAGCTCAAAGGTTACACTTTCCATTCAAATCTCTAACAACTGTAAACAATGGGTTAACATTTATTATAGATGTGTGAAAATAAAGAAAACATAATTTATTTTTAAAAATGCACAAAAGAAATAAACAGAACCATCTTAAAATATGACAAGCAAAATATCCAAGAAATATGTGGAAAAGATGTGTAATTTCATGAATCATTAGAAAAGTGCAAAACAAAGCAAACAAAAATATTATCCTACACCATTAAGACATCTATCATTAAAAGATAAGAAGTAACAAGCACTGGCAATGAAACAGAAAAGACAAATAGAAAAATTGTACACTTTTGTTTGGAGTGTAAATTATCACAGCTATTATAGAAGACAGGGTAGTTCGCTGTCTTGGTTTTTTTTTTTCTAACAAACAAACCAAATAAAACTAAATCATAACTAACATATAATTCAACTACTGTCCATACACCTAAAAATGAAAGGTTTCTATAAAAATAAGCCTTGCAATGTTAACTACTCCTCTATTTATAAGAACCAAAATATGAAATCAACGGAGATATCCCTTTATTGATGAATAGCTAAAAAATTATATTTGACTAATAGAATACTCGTTAGTATAAAGAAAATGAAATCCTAATATTTCTAGCTAGAAGAATTTAATAAATATGCTTTATGGTGAGTAAGACATGCCAGATGAAAGCAGAAGACACACACATAGTGATACATGTAACATTCAATCATGTGGGAGAGATGGCTCAGAGGTTAAGAGCATTGACTGCTCTTCCAAAGGTCCTGAGTTCAATTCCCAGCAACCACATGGTGGCTAACAACCATCTATAATGAGATCTGGTGCCCTCTTCTGGCATGCAGGCAGGCATGGAAGGAATGTTGTATACATAATAAATAAATAAATATTTTAAAAAAAAACATTCAATCATGTGAACTTGTACATCAAACTTTTCATCACTATGAACTTGAAAGAAGCACCTTACTAATGTTGTGGGATATTTGAGCAAAGTGTGTGAAGAGCTGTCACTGTTTTACGTTGCCTGCCTGAGACACTTGGAAAGAGTGAAAGCCAACAGCCAGACAGGACAGGTTGTATGAGACTTCTGGGGCGAGAGAGGAAAGCAGGAATGAATCTAGGTGTGTGCCATTGATGCCAGAAAGACAAGGAGAGAGTCAGACTTAGACAATGAAGGAGACATAAAATGCCACGTATCAGAACACAGATAAAAAGAAACAGGTAACGTAAGTTATAATAGTTGGGAACATGCCTAAAGACCAAGCATCATAATTAATAATAAATCTCTTTGTCATTATTTGCAGGAAGGCAGACCAAGAAAAGGCAAAGAATAAAGCTTACTAATTAAAGACGAAATCTCTTTTTGGGGGGGTGTCTGTTCCATTTCATGAGATACAGTCCTTCAAGACAGAGAAGGCTTGATATAAGTGGAATTCATCTGTAGCCGCAGGAACTTAACAACATCTTGCACCTTTAGGAACAATTATTATACTGGTCATTATTGTGATTCATAAATTGCACTGCTGGACAAGACTACTTATTACTTCTCTCCTTCTGCATCTTATGTAATTTTTTTTAGTATTATGTAAGGGAAACCACAAGTTTTCAGTTTAGAATGGGATGTGCTAGATATTTGTTGTTCTGTTTGCTTGTTTGTTTGTTTTCTGTTTTTTTTTTTCATTTGTACACTCTAGATATTAATTCTGTCAGTCCTATGATTGGCAAAAATTCTCTCACACTCCATTTGATTTTCATTTATGTTTTTCTTTAATTATGCAGAAGCATTTTTAAGTTTTATGAGTTTTTATTTATTACATGTTTGATTTATTTCTTTGTCTAATGGAGACATATTCAGAAATTCCTTTCCTACACCTATATCTTTTATAGTATTGCTCAAGTGTTCTAGCATTTTAACATTTCAGATTTCAAATTGAGCCTTTGATTCACATGGCATTTTCTTTTGTGCACGGTGATGGATGCAGATATTTTTTTTTTCTTCAACATGTTGGATTTTTTTTATCACAGCACTATTAGTAGAAATTTCAGTCTTTTCTACAATGTATATTTTTAGTCCAATTGTTAAATATTACATACCTTTACTCATAGTTCTGTCTTCTATTTTACACCATTGTTTTATATTCTGTTTATGTAACACTACTATTCTTTATCATATATTTTGAAATAGAGTATGACAAATTCTCTAGTATTGTTCTTTTTGTCCACTATTGCTTTGGCTCTCTCGGGTCATTTCTGGCTCCACAGGAATCTTTGAATTTTTTTTTTCTATTTCTGTGAATAATATGATGTGTGTTACAGATAAATGTAGTCCTTTCTTCTCATCAAAGTATCTTCTCTTCACATAAAATGTGGGCAATGAGAGAACATTACAATTGAACCCAATCTAGTAATCAACAGACAATGGGAAGTCTAGCCACCACCCTCAATTCATACACTTCCATGACAACTTTTCAGTTAAGGTTAAGATGGCATTGCAGAAGAGTGTAGAAGCAATTATACTGGCTACAAGGCCAGTGTTTCTACTCTTAAACTGTGTTTGAAATGACTGCCTTAACAAACTTTAACAATGGCATAGTAAGACAGGATGCCACCCCTAGAAAAAGAACTATAAGCAACTTTGTATTACTGAGACTTATCCTACCAGATAACCTATTTGGTTATCCAATACAAACGAGTTACCCTGAAATCAGAAATGCGAATAACAAAATCAAGCTCAGTAGGTTGCATTTATATTTTTGTACATTTATGTATATATGTATATTTAAAGAAAAAGATAATCAGTTGGAGACAAGGAAAGTAGAAAAGTAATATGGGAGGGTTTCAAGGGAGAAATGGTAGGAAGAAAATGTCATAGTTATTTTAACTAAAATATATATTATAAAATAAAAGTAGAACTTAAAATGTGATTAAATGAAAATATTAAAGCAATGTTCTTGAATTTTTATACTGATTTTTTCATAAATTGCATTTTATATTGATAAAGAATAAAATTCACACTCATTGAAAACCCTTTGAAAATGTATAAAATAGTTAAGTAATTAATGTGTTCTTTTTTCACATTTAGTATGCATTTTATTATTTCTGTGGGGATTTTCTAGATTCTACTAGATATTTTTTTAAGGAATTTGTGTGCAAAGAAATTTTGTTGTGGTTCAATAAACTATATTTAACCCTGACGATGCACTTTGAAATTGTCTATTCAGTGAATAGAAAATCATTGCTCAGGTTACTTTTGAACTTAAAGGACAATGAACTCAAAGAGCTAAATTTATTAATATGCCTTATGTGATTTATTAGTTACAAAAATACATTCCAAAAATGTATGTGTTATATATTAAAAATTATATATATCTCTAATTAATGGATTGTGTGGTTGCCATGGTAAGGTGATTTATATCAAATATGTGCTTATTGACAAATTCTTTTGAAAAATGTTTGATGATATCTTTAGAAGATTTTAGCCATATTCCTTTAAATTCAAAAGTAAATGATAAAAAGTATATAGGATTTAAACCAATCTGAAAAAAATATAGAAGTTACTCTCTGATTCTAATTTTTTGCAATTTCCTGAGTTTTAGACTTCCTTGGCTTCTTTCCTTTGCTATTGAACCAATCTAATACAAATCAAAGACATTTTATTGAGAAATAATGGATATGGCATTTTTGTACAGACACATTTGTTTCCATGGAAACATATAGCAAATACCATTTGTGCCACTTCTTTTAACGGAATGTGTCATGAATTATTTTAAAGTTACTTTGTGTGACTTAGATATTATATTACTAATAGAAATATACTACTGGACTTATAATAGATAAGTATAGTGAGAAATAATGGAATTCCATTTTATAGACAGTCTTTCAAACTCACAGACGTGCCTTTAATTTAAGTTCTTTCTTTTTTCTTGAACTTCAACAAGAGAAATAATTTTTTTAACAAGGAAACTCTGCTCTGTTCTTCAACTAACTCTTTAAGACTGACTAAGACCAGATTCAGCAGAGTGAGAAATCACCTCCTGACTCTTGAACTTTCATAAGCTAAATAAAATTGTTTGTGGTGATCCCTTGAAAACTTTATCTGACACTCAATACTAGTTGAAGTGGAAAAATCATGGCTCAAAATTCCATAATGCTGTAAAGAAGAAATTGGGTCACATTGGCCAGGGTTAGTGAGGGCATGATTGAAAAGCTGAACAGGAGCGAGGTTTGACTCTGCTGAGATCTTGGTAAGCTGGTAGGTCAAAGCTGTGCTGACAAGGAGCTATCCTCTAGAGCCAGGCAGGATTCAGCAGCTGTGCTGCCTGTGGATTTAGACAGAGAATGTTTCTCAGATGTACTAATTGGAAATACTGCATCTAGGAACATATAAGTACTGCAAAGGTGTCTGGAGTTTGCTAGCAAATAAAAGAGGGTTTGGTAAAGTGAATGAATTTCTTAATTATATGAGACAATTGCTAAGAGAATGGGAAAATGAAATATGATTATATCGATCAATTCTAAGAAATACTATATACATATATACATATTAAGAAAGAGAAAGAGAGAAGCTGTAGTAAAACTAAAGATGCTGAACTTATTGCTCACAAAACATCTACAATGTATAATCAGGATGATCAGAGGTAAGATCTTTTGGATGTGGGCAGAGAATTAACAAGACCATTCCTGGCTGCATCTTTGTGGAATCTTTTTTTTTATTATTATTAAATACTAGTATTTATTTATTGAACACAAGTGTTAATGAGTTAGATATAAGCTAACTATTTTAAATAGATTTGTTGATTACTTACTCATATGCACAAATGTAGACTAATATGAAAGATTTTAGGTCATTAGATATTGACAATCATATACCCTAAGGAAACCATGGTAACCAGATAATTCCGTCTTCTTTTTAGTGAGCACCTCTAGCTTCATTCCCTGTGAAGTGCCAACCTATTTCTGCTATTTTTAGCTTCTATGATTTTTAACTTTGATCCATTTCAAGGCAATTTTTTGCACAGTGTGAACTAAGAGATGAAGTTTATTTTTAAATGTCACCCAGACCATGTTTTTCAATAACTCACCTAGGTGAGTTTTGTCAGAAATTAAATTTTATATGTTTGTGTCCATTTCAACTTCTATTTGCTTTCATTGACCTATATGACTATTTCATGCCAATTCTTTCTTGTTTTTTATTATTGTCAATTTCATTTAAACTAAAAATAAAACAGTTTATCTAATCTGGCCTTTTTCAAGTATTATAAATTTTTCAAGTCAAATACATTTTACAAGACTGTGCTCTACAAAGATAAATTTTACATCTTGAAAAAGAATTCTACAGAATTTTAAATTTGGCAATATAACTTGTAAATCTCCAAGAGAAAATATTCAATAAATTTAATCTCAAACTTCTAGCTAACTTAATATTTCTCCTCAAAATGCATTACAACTTATTCTATACAAATAAACTTTGACATTTTCTGAAGATGATATGAAAGGGCACATACAGTGACCCAGAACAATAGGTTCACTAGAATCTAGGGCTTCATCAGAATTTCCCTTTAAGATTAAGGGCACAATGTCTCAAAGTTTATGTAAAGTGATACAAACTGGCAAGTAGCATCATTGATATATTTATCATGTTCAAATTTAATTTTCACTGTCTGGCAAAGGGGAGAGAAAAATAGTGTCTGAAGGTACAAAGTAAATATTGAAATATTGCAGTTGATTCACTCTTATGGTGAGCGTCCAAAGTAAACATTGCCTGTGCGACATCTGTTCCTCCATGAATATCTAGACCAACTGCACTGAACTTACTGTGATGCAATATGTTTCAAAGTATATTTTAATGGATGACTGAAGGGATTATTTATAGATGAGTTTAGATATCTGCACACGGGCTTCTGTATACCAACTTTAATATCTATAGTAGTAAACAATGCTATGTTCTTGTGTTGCTATATGTATGATTCTTTAAGAGAGGCACCTGAACTCTAAATGGCCTGATGACAAAGTCATACTGGACAAACATGCCTCGTGCAGGATAAGAGTATTGCTTAGTTTGTATGAATTATAAAATTTAAGACTCTTGGTTGAGCATCAAATCGCTGACATACTAATTATGAACTTTTCCCTAGAACTGCTATAATTTTAGCATTATACTATATAATGTGTCCAACTCAAATTGCTTCTTGTTTTTCTTTATTATTTGTTTGTTTGTTTCTTTGCTTGTGTGTTTGTTTTCTAGACACGGTATATATCTCTATAACTATGGCCAGACACCACAGACTCGTGATCTTTCTGCCTCAGCTCTTCTAACACATGACTGTAAGAGCATGCCATTATTCCAAGTTTAGTAAGATTTTAATATATTTTTATGAAGAGTATGTTGATGCTATCTACCAAGTCCTTATGAATGTTTGATTGCTGAAAAGAATGTTCTTGAACCATTGAATTTCCCTTTTATCTGTCCCAACAATAAATTTATCTTAAGGACATAGGCCCATTTTTAGCCTCTCTCTTTTCCTGGACTATGTTGTAATCCTTTGACTGAAGCTCTACGTATGTGTTCATTATTTTGAAATGAAAAATATCATAAAGTTCCATTGTGTATGACATAGAGAATTGCTCATTTTCCAAATTGCTTTATCTATTTTGATATTGCTTTTGGCTATTCTAATTCTATAATAGAGCTTGATGTCAGAGATGGTCATTCATCTAGAACTTCCTTTATTGTACAGGATCGTTTTGGCTATCCAGGATTTTTTTTTTTGTTTTGTTTTTCCATATGAAGGTGACTATAGTTATTTCAAGGTCTGTGAAGAGTTGCTTTGTGGTTTTGATGAGGTTTGCATTGAATCTATAAATTGATTTGATAGGATTGCCATCTTTATTATGTTAATCCTACCTATCCAAGAACATGGGAGATCATTCCATTTTCTGGCATCCTCTTTAATTTCTTTCTTCAAAGACTTAAAGTTCTTGTCAAATTGGATGATGGAACATTAAAAAAAAAATCATCCCAAGTGAAGTAACCAAACACAGAAAAGCAAAATAGTATGTACTTAATTCTAATGGTATGTAGTGAATATTAGCTGTAATGTAAAACATAATCATGTTAAGGTTCACAGACCCAGAGAGGATAAGTAACTAGCAAGGATTAAGGGAGTATGCAAGGATATCCTGGGAAAGGAAAATAAAGTAAATTTCAAGGGTCAATTGGACAAAATCAATTAGTAACAGGAGAGAACAGGTAGGTAAGGAAGATAGAAAATATTGGAAGAAATGAGTGGAATTGCAGGCCATTTCGGTTACAATGTGGAAACCTAATGCAATGAAAACTCCTTGGAATCTTGTAACTCTAAGAAATACTACTTGTAATGGGGGACATGAGTCTGAACCAGTCATCTTCCCTAACCAGGCAAGGCCTCAACAGCAGGGATTGGGAGATCAACTGTGCTGTGTGGTTCTGTGTCAACTTGACATAAGCTCTAGAGTTTTCCCAGGAAGGACACTCAGCTGAGGAAATGCCTCCTTGAGATGCAGCTGTAACGGATTTTCTCATTTACCAATATTCCCCTCTGAAATCTCTTTACTGTGGTCTCCAGAGCCTGCATTTCTCTCATTTCTGTCTTATAAACTTCTACTGGGAGTACCTGTTAAATTCTCCTTATAGAATTCAAACATTTTCCTACCTGAAAGTTCCCACATCCACATTATTCAAACAAACAGTATAGTTATACATATTACAGTGGGGTGCTGCTCCATGGTACCAACTTCTATCTTTGTTTCTTTCCTACTTCAGTGACAAAGCACCATGACTAACACAACTTAAAGCTTATAATTGTGGTCTTGCTTACATTCTCAGAGGAAAAGTTCATGACCATCAAGATACAGAATGAGGAAGAATGCAGGCAGGCAGGGAACTGTAAACAATAGTTGTGGGTTTACAGTCCATCCACATGCATAAGACAGAGAAAGAAAGAGAATGGGTCTGGTTTGCACTTTGGAAAACTCAAATATCAGCATCAGTGACACATTTCCTCTAATAAAACTGTACCTCCTAATCTTTCTCCACACAGTTCTACCAATTAAGGACCAAGAATTCAAATATATGAGCCTATGGGGGCCATTCTCATTCAAAACACCACAACGTGGTATGCAATTCTTACTTCAATAAAGTAAACAACATTATAAAATATTTGATTCAAGTTCTGAGCTCTTGTAAGCAAAATTGTCTTCTATTAATGCTGTTTCCTAGCTAGTTTTAAGGCAAAGTAGAGAAAAACAATAGTCAATTATTTGTTCTCATGTACATTCTAGTGAGGAATGAGCTAATTATAATGCATAGAGTAATACAACATAGTAGTGATTCATAGAATAATTAATGATGTACAAATGGATAAGAAAGGATAAACATACCAATTACCCAGATAAAATAGATGTGACCAATCAGAAGGAAAACATTCCATATTTTAAAAATAATGTATATGAAGCCATTGAGAATATCAGATTCCAATAATAGAATGAAAAAAAATGTGAATCTCATAGAGTAGAATGCTTTTCTTGAAATGTATTTATACATATTTCCATACTATTCATAAGAGTGTGTGATTGTACAATAGCTAGCTACAGTATAACTAGCTTGACACCCAGGCAGGAAGGAAGAATATGGATTTTCTCATTAATATTCAATATTTACCTTTATTCTTTGAGTTTGATCCATCTGCCCCAATCATGTATTCAACACAAAATAATAAATGAGTAAATACTTGGCAAATCTATCCATGCCATTGAATAATACAGCCTTTAAGTGATAAGGGACTTCTAGGATGAACAGAGCTTTGTGCAGACTTTTAGATCTCCAAAATATATAAAAAACTCAAGAAACTAAACTTTAAAATGCTAATTAACCCATTTAAAAAATGGGTCACTGAACTGAACAGAGAATTCTCAACAGAAGACATTCAAATGGCCAAAAGACACTTAAGGTCATGCTCAACCTCCTTAGAGATCAGGGAAATGCAAATCAAAACAACCTTGAGATACCATCTTACACCTGTCAGAATGGCTAAAATCAAAAACACCAATGATAGCCTTTCCTGGAGAGGATGTGGAGTAAGGGGTACCCTCATCCATTGCTGGTGGGAATGCAAACTTGTGCAATCACTATGGAAAGCAGTGTGGTGGTTTCTCAGGAAATTTGGGATCAACCTACCCCAGGACCTAGCAATACCACTCTTGGGAATATACCCAAGATATGCCCTATCATACTAAAAAAGTATTTGATTCACTTACTTTTGAACAGAACTTAAGAAAAGTAAGGATCTTGTTTGTTACTATTATCTGTGGCTGAAGCTTTGATTTCTCTTGTCCTTGGACACTCCAGTTCTCTTTTTCTACTCTCTCAAGCTCATAATTGAAGTCATCTTGAAACCTAAGAAGAATCTTGTCTATAATTCTTGATCTTTTCTCTGAGGGTCTATTTTGCAATAAAAACTTCTAATTTCTCTACTTTTTATTTCCTTTTTACAAGAAATAGCTATTTTTTTTTATTTTCAAGACAGGGTTTCTCCATAGCTTTTTGGTTCCTGTCCTGGAACTAGCTCTTGTAGACCAGGCTGGCCTCCAACTTCCAGAGATCTGCCTGCTTCTGCCTCCCGAGTGTGGGAATTAAAGGCGTGTGCCACCACCACCCAGCTAAGAAATTGCTAAATTTTGAAAACTCACAAAACTGAAGCCAAATGTATAGAAATTTAAAATTTTGGAGTTAAAATAAAAGAAACATGCAATTACTTACTAAACAAATTATGAGTTTATTTACTAATTATTTACTAAACAAATATGAGTTTATTTACTAAACAAATATTAGAGCTGCACCTGGCAATCATTCGAGGTGAATGGGAGAAAAACATATGTATTAAGCAATATTTCAAAGTTCTTTTAAAATGTTAAGCATTTTCTTCCAATTGACTCTACACATGGAGTTAGAAAGGCAGGTACCACATGTACTAGCTTATAAGTATTTCTTGTCTTCACATATTCTTATGTGAGAGCACAGTTTGAAATGACCACAGAAAGCAAGAAAGTAAAAAGGATAATGTAGGTAAGGCCATGGGGGTGGAGAGAGAGGCATAGCAGGATACATGTAACATAAAAGGGGAATGAGAAGGAGGCTTTCACTAGGAAATTGTATGAAAGTCAAAGTTTCAGAAGCAAAGGTGGAAAAAACACCAAAGATGCTTGAAAAATACTTAAGGAAATACTATTTGTTTTGTTTTCCTAAAGTTACATATAAGTAAATGTTTCTAGTTTTATTTTAAATTATGTCACTTCAGTTCACAGTGTTTAGTCATAAAAGATATAAACCATTTAACGGAAATCTAGTATCAATCCTGAAATATTTTCATTGGAGATTTTGATCATAGAAAATCTGAAGTCTTCCAAAACTATACACACACACACACACACACACACACACACACACACATATATATATGTATAGTATATATGTGTGTATATTATATCATGTGTGTTATATATATTATTGTTATATTATATATACATATATTATAGCAAATATGCATATTTTGTGCTTTGCTGCCTCCCAAAGTTTAAAGGGAAATCCTTCTTGGTGAAGACAGACTGTGCTTAAATGAATTAAATCCTCTGTGGATTCAATCTAATCTGAAATACTCCTGCTTAAATTTAGGATTTCTCGTGAAAGGGAATGTTATTCAAGCTGCCAAAGTGCAAGAAAATCAATAATTCTTTGTAGCTATTGTACTTAAGACACAAAAATAGACCAGGAAGGTAAGATATCCTAAAAGTGAAATAGTGGCAGTATTATCTTGTTGGTAACCAGTGACTGTCTGGTGACTCAAGGCCCTCTCAACAAGAGGAATATTGTGCCTTTTATTATAAAAGTAGCCAACTATCTTGGTCTAGGGATTATCTTAGAGAGACACTACTGCCCCTATGTTACAATACCAGCATAATTCCTAACTGTGTGGTTAAGTACTTTTCCTTATATAAATAGATAAAGATGGCTCTCACTCCTCATAAGTGAAAATTCACCTCAAATTGGACAGTAATCATCACAGAAAGCCACAATTGGTAAAAATACGGAAAACAGCAATGACTGAATGCTGGTTGCCCAGGCTGCAAAGTATACATCTATGGCACAATTCCTGACCTTACATTTTAAGAAACATCAGAAAAGAAGGCATAAGAGTGTCAGATACTGAGGATAGGAAAGCATCCTTCTAGAAAAGGCAGGGATGCAGGTTGTTGCCCAAACAATGACAACATTAATAGATATTACTTGGCATGGTGAGATAGAAGGTAACCCAAATAGATCTACCCATAAACAAAGAACTTCAATATACTAAGGATGTTTGAGAGAAAATTATTATTCCTCTAGAATAAGTAACCTAATTGGTAAGTCCACTTGGATGCTAAATGCCTGAGTGTAGTCTCACCCAGCTGGAGTAAAGACTTTCAATTGTCTTAAATTGTGTCTGAATAATGATCTCTAGCGGGTTTCCCATAGCACTAATACTCTGAATCAGATGGAGGAAAGATTTGAATTCATTGGTACAAGAAAGATCTGTCTGAACAGGATTGCACTATCATAGGTAGTAAGACCAATGTTTAATAAATGGAACTTTACAAAGTTGAAAAGCTTCTGTACAGCAAAGAATGCCATCACTAGTGTGAAGATACAGACCATATGATGTGAAATATATTTATCATCTATACACCTAAAAGAGGTTTGTACATTGAGACTGCACTTTAGTTTCCTGGTTGCCAAGAGCCAAATAATCCGGAAAAAAAACTATATTAATCACAATGCTGTTTGACTAATAACTTAGGCATATTCCAAGATAGCTCTTACATTCAATTCTATTAATCTATATATCACTAATAGTTTGTAGCCTACCGGTAAGGTTATGGCATCCTTCTCCTTTGACAGCCATATGATGTCTCCTGACTTTACCTACTCTTTCTATATACCTCTGTTCTGGTTTCCTGCCTTGCTATATTCTGTCCTGCCATAGGACAAAGCACCTTCTTTTTTAACCAACAGTAATAAAACATATTGATAGCATAAAGAGGGGAATCCCACATCAGAGGCTTGCTATCTAGAATATAGAAAGAAACCAAAATGATAAACATCAACTAAAAATAACTCAAGAAGGCATAGAACTAAACAGAAAGTTATCATAAGTTGAAATACAAATGAATGAGAAACATTTTTAAAATGTCTAGCATCTTCAGTCAACTGCAAATTTAAATTAAATTTATTTAAAAAATTTGTCTTACCACAATCAAGATATTTGACATCACAAAAATCAAATGATAAGAAATGTGGGTGATAATTAAAGAAAAAGGGAAATAATGTTCCTCCAAGGTCCATGGTATCTTTCATTCTTTAGGGACATATTTCACAGACTTCCCAATCAGCACACTCAGACAAAGTTTTAGCTGATAGCCGAATTCACCTATTGTTTTCTAGTAGATGGGATTCTAAACACATTATGTACGTTTTACAAAATAAGTTTATTAAGTAGAGAAAAATAGACCTGAAAATCAGAAATTTGCAAACTATTTTATAAGAACAATATATTTGTACAAAGAAGCCCTTAATTCAATTGATCTTTAAAACCCATAGTCTTCACAATGATCTTACAGGTATTACGTAAAATGAGTAATGACCTATTATTGGAATTTCTCTAAGAAACCTTCAAACTTCTTGATGAGGAGGGTTGAGAGGCGGGATTAGTGGTTCACTGGATGCATAGCACCATCCTCTGGATCATTTAATCTAAATGTTCTTTACACTGAGCCTGAAGGCCATCTTTCTTCTGCCTTTCTCATAATTCTTCAGAAGTCAGATTTCCTTTTCCAGGAATGTCTCACGGGACACAAGGGAATCATATCTTCAAAAGTCAGAAATCTTTCTTTGATTGTTTAGAAATCCCTCATACTTATCATGTGGGAAACTGAGGGGTTCATTGCCCACTGAAATTATATATCCAGAAATTAACAGTACTATGGAAATTTACATTAATTATAATTCTCCACTTGTAACTTCATATCCTTAGTCCCAAGAAATTATAGACTTAATGATGATGAAAAGGACATTTTTAAAAGAACTTCCTTCGAAGGAGCCTACAAAATTACACTGCTAGCAGATAATAGGCAGATTAATTGATTCACATTGATGACCACTGGTAGATTGCATTAGCATACTACTTGGGTTCTACAGATAATCACCATCAAAAGGAACCATTTAAGAGTTTTTAAAGTTACTCCAAAGGTGTGACCTAAAATTACATCTAAAAATCATGTCGCAATTGTTATTGTTGCATTTGTAGATATTTCTTCCAATGGACAGGTAGCAAGCATTTTATATACAAATTCCACACACTTCACAAAATGGACTGTTCTCTCCCCTGGCTGTACAGCTAAACTAGATATGTTCTATGAGATTTTGTGAAATATTGCTCAGTTATAGAATATTTTAACTAGGCACATATGCAAATTTGCACATGAAAATAGAAATACACTAAAAATGGAAACTGGTTTAAATTGAGAGAAAATAATTATTACGAAGAGTTCTAAATTTAAAAATATTGTAATCTCTAAGGTTATACAGTTCTACTCATGTTAGCAGAACCTGACTTTCAAGTTCTATGTCTAACCATTTATGTATTTGATAACTGTTCAACATCAGTCTTCTAGAAAAATGTAAATAAGAAAGATATATGTGTTTCATAAATTTGGTATATTTGATAAATAAGGTTTATAAATTCCAGAGGTCTATTCAGGCTAACAGAAACTCTTGAAAATACTATGCCTAGCCGTTTTGTCTTTCCCAACTTTGTCAAACTTTAGTTATTTTCATAAACTGGCTCATATAAGAAACTGTGATATTGTATAATGGTACACCCTGAAAAAATAAAAAAAATGTTCCATTCTATTAACTGTTTTTTTTTATTCTCACAAATTAAAAAAATAAAATTCTATGCATACATAATCATAAATTTATGCATTTTATTGTATTTAAATCTTTAAAAATTGATTTAAACATGTTAATAACACTTATCTTCTAAGTATTTTTATTATTTTAGCCTCTCTATAACTGTTGTATTATGACTGAATTTAATTTCTCTAGTTTAAAGGGATGCAGAATTGCCCTGTCATGTTTCCTAGTTTTTATGTAGCTATAATTTTATGTGAATTTTAATACATTATTTATATTTAGACTTTTTAAACACTTATATACATAGATAAAATATTTTACATGTATGCTATATATAAGATAAAAAAGGAACAAATTGACAATTTAGGAAGATTGAGTAAACTAATGAATTATGATACCTGCCCCCAAAGTTTTAGTGTCATTGGAATTGTCTTAAAAAAGGCACACAAGCATTTTTCATTTGTTTTGTGTCAGACTGAAGAAATAGAGGATTGATGAGTTCAAGACGGCAATTTTACAGAGCAAAAGTGTTAGCTTTCTAATATTTTACTTTGTTATTAAGTTTTTAAAAACTATAAGTAGTTTCTATATGCTCCACTTACTTAGAACTTATTAAGGGAGAAATCATCAAATTACCATAAACCACAATAGAATAAGTGCAAATTTATGAGAATATTATTAAAACTGCTATTTATTGTAAGTGAGATGATTTTTTCAGAGGATTTTCGTTAGATTGTTAAATAATCAAACAATATTAGCTAGATGAGTTTCTTTTATATATAGAAAATCAGTGATTTTAATCTTTAAAATTATCCATACTATGAATGACAATTTCTGAAAAGAAGACTGTGTCTGTCTGTGAATAAAAAAAAAAAAAAAAAAAAAAAAAAAAAAAAAAAAAAAACTCTCTGAAGGAGTTGTCATGTCTGCAGAGACCGTGGGACAGGTTAGAATCTCAGTGTTATGGAGAGACTGGAATGTTGTAGGGTAAGAGGCTAATTGCTGTATCTTGAGCTAGTTCTAGCATTCTGAGAACAGTCATTGCTTGTCCTGTTACATATTTGAATTAACACCCCATAAAATAAATAAAAAGCTGTTAGAAGCTATTAATTTACCAAAATATTAGTTTCTTCCAATCCAAGAGCAAGAAATGCTATCAGATAGCATTACATTTCATGCCTACAGAAAAGCATTCTCCATCTTGATGTCTCTGCCTTTCTGGTGTACACATCAGTGTATTTTCAACTAGCCTTCAACTATTACTTTGGTTGTTTTGTAGCTCTGTAAAACCCTGAAAAACTGCTTCTCCATTGGAACACTGAACTTGTGGTAACCTTAATCTGTCTTCTCAGGTCATGGTCTCTCAGAATGACTCCAGAATAAATTATCTCTTTCATTCTTAAAGTTAATCACTGTGGTTTTTATGTCCATACTGCATATGAAAATGTGCAATTTTAAGTAGGGAATTTTCTATTTTATGACAGTCTTGATTTGGAATTACTCTCTATTCTTTGGGCACTACTTGATTATCCAAGAGAATCTTCTTTCCCATACTTAGTCTTATAAAATTTTCTATTTGGACGCAATTAAACATTCAAATTTAGCAGAGGATTAAAATAGTTTATCTGCTTTCTATTTCTCTCTTTTGAGCATTTTAATATTGTGCTTTTTGTTAAAATTAATGCTAACTTACTTTCAGTTTTATTTGGCTTCTTACAGATAAAAATATTTGACAGTACATCTCTGAGTAAGTAGTGTTAAAATTCACAGGCTTTGGTAATTTTCCCATCTATTGATACTTGCAGTTACTTCTGAATGGGTTTTCAAGTGAAATAATATCAAGAAAATGTTGTCAGTCTCTTTTCTTTTACAATACTGTATACAAATGCTACATAGGTCCCTAAGGATCAATACCATGTCTATGGCTATTTAAAGATAATTTATCAAAAATATGATAGCACCTTTTACATTTAAAAAACATTAAAAGAATCACGGCTTCTACCATGTATGCTAAAGTGGTGGTTTTGAAAGGCTGCAGTATGCTTGTTCGCTAGGTACAGTGATTCTTTTTAATCATTGCTCTTAAAACTTTACTGTATTGAGCTTGGCTCCTAATGGCTTATTGATTTGGGAAGTCATAGTCATTTAGTCATTTTTTTCCTTTACATTTCTGTCAAGATATTTGCGTAAGATAGTAAAAATTAGAATGATCTTAAAGAAGTGTCCAAATTTGCATATATAGAGTATTTTTTTTTAAAATCTGTTTGAGTCAGGCAATAAATTTTGGAAAGTAAACAAAAGTAAAATGTAATTATAAGAGAACTTATCCTTTTGGGTAATATATTAATAAACATGTTTTAAGTATTATTTTCTGAATTATGGTGAAATGAGTCTTTTAAAAATGTCTTTCCTAGCCGGGCGGTGGTGGTGCACGCCTTTCATCCCAGCACTTGAGAGGCAGAGGTAGGTGGATCTCTGTGAGTTCGAGGCCAACCTGGTCTACAAGAGCTAGTTCCAGGACAGGAACCAAAAAATTATGGAGAAACCCTGTCTCGATTTCCTTGGGATTATCTTGGATTTAAAGCCTGCATATTGTTACTTCTCATGTTCTAATAGACTTAATAATTGAATTTCTAGTCTAACTATACATTTAACAGTAAATATTCATTCAAACTTTTTGCAAAATCTCTTCTATGTTTCCTATTCAAATTGGAGAATACAAGATTTAAAATTCTACATACAAAAGTTGAGTCTTTATCAGAGGTTGGTATCACTTTTAATACTTCAGCCATAGGAAGTTATTAAAAAAGACAAAATGATGGAAACAGAAGAGACAAATCATATGGAAGCTCTGATATCAGGAAGCAATTTGTCCTAACATTCCATAAGCATTGTTAATTATTTACTGTTACACAGCTATCCATTGTTAAATAGGATTTTGCCACAGAAGAAAACTATCCAATCTGCAATCCTTTCACATCACACACTAAAACCCCACACAATACCTTATCGATACCTAGCTAGATATTTTACATAATAGTTTTTGAACTTTTATTTGTCCCAGTGGATTCTTTCAGAGCATTACTTCTATTCTAGTGTTGCACTGATTTAAACTAAACTACGTGCCATGTTAAAGGTTTGTAATTTGCTGGCTTAAGGAATGCTGTCCAAGCTATTAGCTTTGGTTTTCATCTTAACATATCAAAAGAGACTGGGCTTCTGGCAATGTTCTTTCATTTCCTAA
This sequence comes from Microtus oregoni, assembly GCF_018167655.1. Lineage (NCBI taxonomy): Eukaryota > Metazoa > Chordata > Mammalia > Rodentia > Cricetidae > Microtus > Microtus oregoni. The sequence continues at coordinate 27,065,701 of NW_024543060.1, forward strand.
CCATTAAGTGTTTGAAGAATGGCAGGGTGAGAATAAAGACAGGTCTTTTGAATTTTCATTACATGTAAATTATAACTGTCTCTGTAAGTCATTGTTCTATTGTGCTGGTATTAGGATCAACTTATTCTACTATAAAGTTTCTTTTATCTGTTTACATCATCACAAGGCTTTTCTATGGTCATTTGTTTCATATGAGTTCAAGAGCAAAGAGAGGAGCTTGTATTCAACATGTCTGATACAACTAATATACTGAGCAACATTCCAAAATTATAATCAATCGTTTTAGATATCTTACCATAGACAAAATATTAGCTTCTCAATTATCATTTGTGTAAGTAACTATTTTGTTCTCATTTGTGATGTTAAAAAAACAGTAAATTCTGATTATTAATTCAAAGTACACAGTAAAGTACAAAGTAAGAAAAATAAGTCATGAAGATAAATGCTTTTTCTGTTAACCTGATGGTACTAAAAGTATTGTTGAATTGTATTTGTTAAAATTCATTTGGAACTGAGTGGGGTTTTGAAAGTGCTGTTATTTTAATATTTCCCACTTCTTAGGGCTAAATTTATCCCTGCCTTTAATATTTGGTATAATTTAAACCTCTGTCTAATTGGTAAAGACATTTCCTTTAAGGGGATAATATAATAAAATTATTGCACTTTAAATACTTTTTATTATATTTTTAAGGTCAGACTACAAAATAATGTATTAATTTCTGGCTTGCTTACACATTTATGCTATTAGAATTTGCTTACATATAATCTTCACTACTGTTTATTGCCCTCCCTATTGGTCTCTTTCTCTACCCAGAGTCTTTCTTTGCTTTCAGAATATACTATTACATGTATGTACAGAATATATATATATATATGAATATATAAAATACACACACACACACACACACACATATATATATATATATTTATTTTCTTTTGTACATAAGTGTTGTATATATATACATGAGTGCATATTTGTGTGTGGGTCTCTGCCTTCCAGTGCTGGAACTATAGGATAGTTGCAACATAATCCATCCACCTGGCACCGACATGGGTTGTGGGGTTCCTAACTCTAGTCCTCAAGCATGTTAACCACTCAGCCTCTGATTCCTATTTTTAAGTCTGGATCTCATGTGTGGATAAAAGTGATGTTTATATTTTCTTCTTCCTTACCCATTTTTCTTTTTCCTCCCTCCTCCTTCCTTTAGTTTTCTCTCTAAAAGCTATTGTCTGAATGTTTTCAAAAGTCTAGATTCTAAATATGGGATTAAACATATTAACTTACTCTTTTCTGAATTTTATTTATTTCACGTCTAGCTTTGAAGAAACACTATGACCATAGCAACTCTAATAAAGGAAAACATTTAATTGGGACTAGTTTACATTTCAGAGGTTTGGTCCATTATCATAGTAGGAAACATGAAAGCAGGCAGCCAAAGAAAAGGCTGTTCAGGAAACATATAGTTCTACAACCAGATAAATAGCAGGAAGAGAGGGACACAGACTCTTACTTGAGGTCTTGAAATGCCCCAGGGACACACTTCCTCTGCCAAGACCACATGTAACCCAACAAGGTCATACCTACTAATGCCACTCCCTAAGCATTCAAATGTGAAATTTTGGTGGCCATTCTTACCCAAATCACCACATTCCATTCCCTGACACCCAAAGGGTTGTTGTCATATAATGTAGAAATGCATTTAATGTCACTTCCAAATGCTGATCAGTCTGTCAGTCTCAGTCCATTCAAAAGTCCAGCCTCCCCTGAGACTCATGACACTCTCTTAACTGTAATTCTCATTAAATCAAAATCAAAAAACAGGAACAATCCATCAGAATGAAGTCTCAATCCTGAATATCTATGCCCCTGATACAAAAACACCCAATTATGTAAAAGAAACATTACTAGAACTCAAGGCAGACATCAAACCACACAAACTAATAATAGGAGACTTCAACACTCCTCTCTCATCAATGGACAGGTCAATCAGAGAGAAACCTAACAGAGAAATAAGAGAATTAATGGTTGTAATGAATCAAATGGACTTAACAGTACTACTCAGCTGTAAAAAAACAATGACATCTTGAATTTTGCATGCAAATGGAAGGAAATAGAAAACACTATCCTGAGCGAAGTAACCCAGACCCAAAAAGATGAATATGGTATGTACTCATTCATAAGTGGATTCTCGCCATAGATAAAGGACATTGAGTCTATAATTCGTGATCCTAGAGAAGCTAAATAAGAAGGTGAACCCAAAGAAAAACATATAGTTATCCTCCTAGATATTGGAAGTAGACAAGATTGCCAGGCAAAAAGTAGGAACTTGGGGGTGGAGGTGGGGTGGGGGTAAGGGGAGATGGGGAGAGAAAAGTGAGAAGGGGAGAATGGGGAGAACTTGGGGAATGGGACGGTTGGGATGAAGAAAGTGTGGATATGGTATCAGGGAAGTATATATCTTAATTAAGGGAGACATTTTAGGGTTCGCAAGAGACTTGACTCTAGAAGGGTTCCCAGGTGTCCAAGGGAGATGTCCCCAGCTAGTTCCTTGGGCACCTGAGGAGAGGGAGCCTGAAATGACCCTATCCTATAGCCATACTGATTATATCTTGCACATCACCATAGAACCTTCATCTGGCGATGGATGGAGATAGAGACAGAGACAAACATTGGAGCACTGGACTGAGCTCCCAAGGTCCAAATGAGGAGCAAAAGGAGGGAGAACATGAGCAAGCAAGTCAGGACCGTGAGTGGTGCACCCACCCACTGAGATGGTGGGGCTGATCTAATGGGAGCTCACCAATGCCAATTGAACTGGGACTGATGGAGTATGTGATCAAACCGGACTCACTGAAAGTAGCGGCCAATGAGGACTGACTGAGAAGCCAAGGACAATGGCACTGGGTTTTGATCCTACTGCATGTACTGGCTTTGTGGGAACCTAGCCTGTTTGGATGTTCACCTTCCTAGACCTGGATGGAGCGGGGAGGACCTTGGACTTCCCACAGGGCAGGGAACCCTGACTGCTTTTTGGACTGGAGAGGGAGGGGGAGTAATAATGGGGGGAGGGGAAGGAAAATGGGAGGAGGGGAGAAGGTAGAAATTTGTAATAATAATAATAAATTCATTATTTAAAGATAAAATAAGATCAGTCTGCCTCGCCTCCCCTCCAGCACTGGGATTAAACACATGTGGTACCACACCCGACACTGTTTACTATCTTAAGAGAAATAATCAGGTGGTGGTGGTGCAGGCTTTTAATCCCAGAACTTGGGAGGCAGAGGCAGGTGGATCTCTTACGTTTAAGGTGAGTCTATTCAACAAGAGCTAGTTTCAGGACAGGCTCCAAAGTTATTCAGAGAAACTGTTTCAAAAAATTTGCATACATACCTACATGCATACACACACATGAGTTTTGCATAAGCCAATAGCTTTTAGAGTTCTTGTTATTAGTTCCTTGTATGATTAATATCCAGGTTATCATCTAATTAAAATTCAACAGGAAATTTGTTCCTAGTAGTGATTGCTACCAAATACTACTACTACTATTAATGTATATTTTAAAATATTAACTCTGTTAAGTATATGATGATAACCACTTAGCAGTTTATTTGTGAATTATACGGGTGATCATGTTTAATGACAATGAATGAGTTGACACATGTTTAGTAATCCCGCATCATTTCTCTAGTGAAATATCTGCCAATATTTCCATAGGTGATATTAATTTGGAATGCTGGCTATTATCTTTCTGTATATTTTGGAAATAGTTCGTTATCAAAAGTATACTTTAAACACATTTTCTGCTAGTTAAGTGTTGGGACCAATTTGAGTCCTGCTCTTCCCTACTGGAGCCTTCTAATTGAAGTTACTAAAAGCTGTGCCTTGCTTAGAGGATCAGAGAATGGGATTTTCACCTGTTGGCCATTGACTGCTGGGCATTTAAGCTTCCATGGTGCTATTAAAGAAGGATTTTTGTACTAGTGGAGGAAAAAAGCAGGTTGTATACTTCCAATATACAATGGCACAGGATATACATTACTGTTCAAAAAGGGAGGAAAGGGAGGACATAAAATACATGGAAAAAATACAGGAGAAAACTAAGACAGAAACAAGCAGGGCAAAGAAAGACCAAATTCTGCAACTCTAAATTGAAGGTGTAAGAACTCCTTAAGTTTCAATTTCTTTCAGCACTGATGACTACAACACGTCTTTCTCTTGGGCTGATACCAATCCAAGCTAGCAACTTTCCTTGGTAGGTTTTGAAATCTCCAATATCTGGGTATCAAAGGCAACCCATGGTTCCCTTTTACAGTTTGAGACCATGGACTCTCTGGGCCACCATGCAGGGGTAAACCTGCCACACATCAAGCTTCAGTGACGTCTCTTAGTGGCAGATTCGATAACCTTTATGTATCTCTGACTCTAAACCCATTTATCTATATTTCTTTATTCTTTCTACTCTTCTTATTTTTATCAGTTCTCTCTGAAACAAGCATTCCCAGTCTTATATACCCTTATAACCAACAATTCCCCAGTCCTAACAGCTTCCCAGGCTGAAATTCTTTTGCCCCATAAAAAATTAGATACAGGTTTACACACACACACACACACACACACACACACACAGAGAGAGAGAGAGAGAGAGAGAGAGAGAGAGAGAGAGAGAGAGAGACAGAGACACACACACACACAGAGAGAGAGAGAGAGAGAGAGAGAGAGAGAGAGAGAGAGAGAGATCAGTGATGGTCAGTTAAAAGGTGAGAGTGGCTAGTGCGTGTCTGGTGAACTCCTTGATGGAAAAAGTTAGTTAGTTTTTTTTGTTGTTTTGTTTTGTTTTGTTTTGTTAAAGGAATTAAATCATCAGGGAATTCTAGAGGGGAAGGTTAGTGCACTGCATTACATTTTTAGGAGGTAGAAATACTGACCAAATGCCTGCTGATAAAGATAATTACCAGAGGGCAGATATGTTTGCCTAGGAGAGAAGAACGAAGGCTTGGCAGTGGGAAACTGTTTTCACATATAGCTAGGGGGAAACCATTCTAAACTGTGGGAATTAATTACCATATGTAACAGAAGGGAAGTTGGCTACAGTAAAAAAAAAAAAAAAAAAAAAAAAATCTCCAACAAAGGACATTCCTTTTATTCACAAAACAATAATACCAAAAAGCCTTGTTTTTTGGGGGTTAGCCTTTATCAGATCTCTTGGTTTTGATAAGTCACTCATGAAAAGATGACTGATCAATTATTGTTTAATGTTGCAGCTTGTTGATTATCTGGTACATTTCAGATATTATGGTTAACCCTGGGACTCAGAGAGGTAACTCAGGAGTTAAGAGAATGTACTCCTGGACAGGTCCTTAATTTGACTCCTAGCACGTGAATCAGGCAGCTCACAATGACCTGCTACTCTAGCTTTAGGGAATCTTATGCCTTCTACTGGCCTCTGTGGGCAAATAATCATGTACAGAAAAACATAAAACATAAAAAATGTTTTAAAAAATTGATATTAATACTAAAAGTAAGCAAATTTACAGTATGTTAATTCTATTCTTGAAAAAAATCACTTTTAATTTTAAAATTATTTTTTCTGTATATTTTGTTCACCTAACAATAATTAGCAAACTATAGTTCACATGTAATAACACTATAATTTTTAAGTTTTTTGTATGTTTTATTCTTGTTCTTCATAAAATTTTAATGAATTTTTTAAAAATTCCTTTGAAAAAGTATGAATACATCATGTTAATATACTAAACTTGTAGCAAAAGAAACAATAAATGAGGATTTGTTCTGAGTCACAGAAATGGAAGAACTCAGAATTAATCCCAGATGGGATGGAAAGTGAGCTGGCATGTCTTATGTAAAGAGTTGTTAAACTGTTATCCTCACAGAGGCTCAGAATTTTCAATTTTAAAGAAAGAGAGAAAATACACAGAAAATCAGACAGAATCTTGGCAGCTATCATCAGTAGGGCAGATATTAAATTAATTGTTATAATTTGTTTTTCAACAAGTAATAGAAATAGTTGTAATAGAATCTGATGTTTGTTCCAGGATATATGAATCAATTGATGCATAGTGTAATGAAGAAAAGGGAAGATAAAAGAAAAGAGATAAATGAAGAAAAAGAAGAAGCCTTGAAAATTTTGAAAAATTAGAATGAGTCCAGAAAAGTTCATTTAAATCTAACCATTAAACAGAGACTCTGAAAATATCGAGGCAGTAGAAGTATTGTATTTCTCCTCTCTTTGTCTCTCTTTCTGTGTATGTGTGTGTGTCCTCCGGTATGACTCTGTGTTTCATGCTTATTTCTATGTTCATGCTAGTGATTTCTTAGTTTAAACATAGTCTTGAACAATTGTTCATGGAATGAGTTACTTCAGACATTGAAAACTTGCAAGGAAAGATTAAAAACTTTTTTTTAAAAAAAAGAACATGAAAACAAAGCAATAAAACCATGTGTATATTAGATCTCTAAGAAGCATATAAAACAAATGAACAATTTCAGTAATACGGGAAATGGCATTGACAAAACTGAAATGTAGTGTGTTGAAATATTAAGAGGAGAGGGCACTATATTAAGAAATATTGCAAATTTTATTCATTTTTAAATTTCTATCATTGTGACTCTACTGAGTTTTATTATCATTTAGGCCTACAAAGTCCCCAGGGAAAGGAATAATTCATTTTTCAAATATAATAATAGATAAAATATGTTTATCTCAGATCACTTACTCTCATACATAAATAATGGATGTTGAAACTCACAAGATCTCACAAGATTATTACTCCCCCTCCCTCTCCAGTCCAAAAAGCAGTCAGGGTTCCCTGCCCTGTGGGAAGTCCAAGGTCCTCCCCCCTCCATCCAGGTCTAGGAAGGTGAGTATCCAAACAGGCTAGGTTCCCACAAAGCCAGTACATGCAGTAGGATCAAAACCCAGTGCCATTGTCCTTGGCTTCTCAGGTATTTAAAGGTAAACTTTAAAATAAGAATACAAATGCAAAATTTTTATATTCTTTAAAATCACAAATTGTCCATATGGATGAAAAAGTCAAGACACATTTTAACACTTAACTCAATATTATTAGAAATGACACTGTATAAAGAAAAGTCAATGGCACACTCCTTTCTCTGAAAATATTGTCTTCTTCTTCCTGCCCTACATCAGTGTTTAATAGCGCGCTAGCACAGGAGCACCAGCAGCCTTATTTTACTCTTTGGTCATCCTTCCATTTTACATTGTTCTGAACATTTTATTTTATCAATGGCTATATCCATTATGTACTGATTTCATTTTATAAAGAGGACAATAGACACAGACACTCACACACACACACACAAACCACATAGCTTTAGTAGCTTAGTCCTTTATTTATTTTTTTAAAATTTATTTATTTATTAAGGATTTCTGCCTCCTCCCTGCCCCCGCCTCCCATTTCCCTCTCCCTCCCCCGATGGAGTCCCCCTCCCTCATCTGCTCGAAGAACAATCAGGGTTCCCTGACCTGTGGGAAGCCCAAGGACCGCCCACCTCCATCCAGGTCTAGTAAGGTGAGCATACAAACTGCCGAGGCTCCCCCAAAGCCAGTACCTGCAGTAGGATCAAAAACTCATTGCCATTGTTCTTGAGTTCTCAGTAGTCCTCATTGTCCACTATGTTCAGCTAGTCCAGATTTATCCCATGCTTTTTTCAGACCCAGGCCAGCTGGCCTTGGTGAGTTCCCGATAGAACATCCCCATTGTCTCAGTGTGTGGGTGCACCCCTCGTAGTCCTGAGTTCCTTGCTCATGCTCCCTCTCCTTCTGCTACTCCTGGATCCAGCAATACCACTCTTGGGAATATACCCAAGAGAGGCCCTATCATACAACAAAAGTATATGCTCAACTATGTTCATAGCAGCATTGTTTGTAATAGCCAGAACCTGGAAACAACCTAGATGCCCTTCAACGGAAGAATGGATGAAGAAAGTATGGAATATATACATATTAGAGTATTACTCAGCAGTAAAAAACAAGGACTTCTTGAATTTTGCATAAAAATGGATGGAAGTAGAAAACACTATCCTGAGTGAGGTAAGCCAGACCCAAAAAGAGGAACATGGGATGTACTCACTCATATTTGGTTTCTAGCCATAAATAAAGGACATTGAGCTTATAATTCATGTTCCTAGAGAAGCTAAATAAGAAGGTGAATCCAAAGACAAATACATAGGCATCCTCCTGAATATTAACCTTCATCAGGCGATGAAAGGACACAAAGACAGAGACCCACATTGGAGCACCGGACAGAAATCTCAAGGTCCAAATCAGGAGCAGAAGGAGAGGGAGCACGAGCAAGGAACTCAGGACTGCGAGGGGTGCACCCACAAACTGAGCTTAGTCCTTTATAATCATGTTGGGAATCATGGTAGAAGACATGGCAGGAATGATGCTGAAGAAGTAGTTGAGAGCTATATCCTGATCCATAGACTGAAAAAGTCAGAGACTGGACCTTGCATAGACTTTTGAACCTCTCAAAGTTTATGCACAATGATAGACTTCCTCCCACAACGCTACATCTCCTAATCCTTCTCAAAAAGTACCACTTCCTGGTTACAAAGCATTAACATATATGAACCTCTGGGGTCCATTCTTGCTTAAACCACCAAAGACAATAAAATTGTTATGAAAGGAAATTCATATGTAAGCTTTCTGATACTATTGAAATAATGATAGAACCTATTGCACATGATAAGTCAAGTAATATCTGATGAAATTAGAGAATAAGAAAGAGTAATTACACACTATGTATATAGATTCAATTTAATGTGACTATTTATTAATAATGCAACTATTCCTGTGAATAATTCTTTAGGGTTTAATGGTAAATGTTTCTTAAATGTTCAGACTTGTTGGGGGAAAAAAGATAAGATATGATTACAGCCTGATAACTCTTCTGTGCCTGAGCTAAAGAAACTTACCCACCCACTGCGGCTTGGCCTCTTATATTATATAAGCCAATGTTAAGCATGTGCTGGCCTCTTTTCTGGCCTCTCTGTTCTGGTTGCGGATTTCGGTTTCTGATCTCCATTCAAGCAGAGGATTCTGATTTGTGAGTCTACTCCTAAATAAATAATCATCTATTTCCTAATTCTGAGCTACTGTGGGATTTCTTTTTATAAGCGTTCTACTTCTGAAACTAGTCTTCTGTTGTATGAATAGACTGAATCCAAAGTTTTACTTTTGTTGACAAGGGATAGTTCATTTGTGATCCTCATTTTTAACTAAAATCTATGTCCAGTAGCAAATTAATCTGATGCATTTCACAAGCAAGCCTGACATCCTTTTGAAAGCATTAGGTGATTTATAGAGAAAAATGTACCTAGGTAAAAGGATGGAAGAAGATCTAAAGGAAATGTAGTCTATAATTTGTTGTGACACATAATGCCATTTTAATCTTTAGGGAACTTGCAAAAAAGTAATAATATGTGCACTTAAAATAAAAATTTTTGTGGCCAGAATCTCAGTTAGGGATTATATGCATCCATGCACATGCTGACTCACCTATGTGCCCATACAAACACACACACAAAAGCACACACTCAGAGGGATATAATATGGACTATAGGCATTTAAAATATAAGCATTCTACTTCACTTTTTATTGAACAGTATCTTTTTGTCAACTGTCAGGTACAGCTAGCTTAGGTCTTTATCTTGATGGGAATAAAAAGTCTCTTTGTGATTTTCTTCCTCTCCTCAGTAAAATGTAAAGATTTTCTTTAGACATACAGAAATAACCAAACAAGAAATAAATTATAGAAAAGAAAGTATATATAAATGATTCCACAATCCTTGTGATTTACTTTAAGCAGTCACATTTAGGCAATATAAAATGAAAATGTAAGTTTAGAGTAATAAAACCAACACAGCTCTGCATATATTATGTGTGCTTCCTCTTTGTATGTATTTTCAGTGATTTCATAACACAAAGCTTATTAAATTAGTTGGAAATTTGCTTATCATTTTCTATGAGTAATCAACTTGAAAATGTTTAATTGAAACGAAGTCTTATAAAGTTTTAATGCAGTTTGAACTGAGAAGGGGATTTGGGTAATTAATGGTCCATATGCACTGCCGATGAGGATTTATACAGATTATCTATACTTGTCATCCAAACCAAATTATGATGCATGTATTTTGTTAAAATTCTATTTTGGAGTAATTCTTGTTGAGACAAAAAGGTGCACTCTTCATTTTAATTTAAGGTACACTTAATGGCTATCAAACTGAGCTTATCTTTAAAGATTAAATTCATCTAATTGATGGGAGTGCTACTTCTTACAGTCACCACAGTATGATTCAATTTACTAGTGAAGGCAGGATGCCTTTATGAAGAATTTCACAGCAGGGTTGGAGACTTATCCACAAACAGTAAGTATCTATTTTTACACCTGAGTGGGAGCCCACAAAACACCCCATCTTTCAAAAGAACTTGAAAAATAGAAAATAATGTGGAAAATAATATCATGCAAGCTACATTAAAGAAGTAAAAGTACTGAATTTGATAAATCTTAATAATTCAAGTTGAATTTTGTTTTGAATTAAATATCTGACTGAAAGTATTTGATGGTTTATATAATAGATTGCAAGATGAAAATTAATAGATATACATTGTTTACATTTTATCAACTAGAATTAAAGTTGTTTAATTAGAACCATTCATTGCATGTTAGTTTTGTCCACTTGACATAGCTAGAGTCATCTGAGAAGAGGAAACTTCAGATGAGAAGACTCACTTCTGGAGTTTAACAGGATACACAAGCCAAATACAACCTTTCCTTCCCAAGTTATTTTTGGTCAAGTTATCTATCACAGCAACAGAAGCTGTGAATGAATTTCCTCAAAAGAAACTGTGTCTGGTTCAAAGCAAAACCTCCTGGAAAGAGTTTCTCTGTCTGCAGACACTGATGGACCTTCTGGAATTTCAGTTCTGGCAAGAGTCTGCTATTTTGTATGTTTTAATACTAATTCCTATATCTGGATCTAGTTTTAGCCTTCTGAAACAGCCATTGCATGTCTTATCCTGTGTTTGAACTAACACATAGTAATAATAAAACTCTTTGAAGTTATTAACTTAGCATAACACCAGCTTCCACCAACCCAAGAGCTAAGATGATGTCAAATAACATTTTAGGCAAAGAGAAAATATAATTTCCATTTCATACACCCATATATCCAGTTCAGTATATCCGTCTCTTTGATGCACTCAACAAAGTATTTTAAACTTGCCTTGATTCATTACTTTCCTTGTTCTGTAAAATTACAAAAGTCCTAGGAAACTGATTTGGCATTTAAGCATGGAATTAAAGGTAATACAAATCTGCATTTCTGATAAATGGTCACTTAAAATGACTTGAAAATGAATGATTTTTTACTCCCTTTGAGATGAGAGCTGTGATTATTCAGTCAAAGCCATAAGATAGAGGTTGGCACGTGGATTGTGGAATATTATCCTAAAATATCTGACCATGCTTTTGGGAAGCTGTGTAGAAGACTTTAGGATTTTGAATTAGAAAAATAATTTCCTATGATATGCTGGCCTAGTGGTCCATATTAGTAGGGGTTTGGAAGACCTATGCAAACTTTAAAGAACTAGCTCACGAGATTTCAGAGGGAAGCAATATGAGCAGCTGGGCCAGAGACAGTTTTGGCAAAAGAGAGAGAGAGAGGCTTGATTTCTGCCATTTTTTTGAAACTTCAGTGTGCCCAAATTTAAATAGAAGGGATTCATTTCTTTGTTGGAGGATATTTCAAGACATTCTAATATTGACTATTAGGCTAATATATGGATACTATTAACCAGTCTTTGAAGATCTATAATGAAAACGAAGAAGTGTGACAGAAAACAAAACACAATAGAACAAACAAGCAAACCAAAAAACTAAAATGAACACTTTGAAGAGCAAAATGTCAACAAGAGCATAATGATTTGACCAAGGCTTATGAGGAAGAGATTGAGAGATGAAGGATAGGTTTGTTCTGCACTAGAATAGTTGGAAGATCTGGCAAGAGGTCTGAAAACTAATCTTCCTATGTGGGAAAGAAAGCAACAACAAGCAAAGATTATCACAAATACCATTCAATGAGCCAAGGACCTACACAAAGCTGCAGTGAATGGTGAAGGGTCATCCATCTTATTCTGGCTTTAGATACATATACCCAGAGCCTGCTCATTTGTTTCCGTGATGTGCTAATCCAAAAACAAACACACACAAAATTACTAATTACAACACATCTTGGCCAATCACTCTAGTGTATTTCTTCCTAACTCTTACATATTAAATTTACCCATCTCTATCAATCTGTGTATCACCATGAGGCTGTGACCTACAGTTAATGTTCCTAAGGTTCTGGTGTGTCCTTCTCCTTTGTCATCTACATGGTCTCTCTCTCTCTCTCTCTCTCTCTCTCTATATATATATATATATATATATATATATATATATATATATATATATTCCAGCCTCACTATATTCTGCTAAGCCATGGTCCCAAACATCTTCTTTATTAACCAATAGCAATAAAATATATTAAAGCAAAATGAGGGGAATCCCACATCAGAGTCATGAAAGATACACGAGAAAGAGATTATGGAAACTTTCTCCTTAAGTTTGTCCAGCGTTGTAGCAACAGAGTCAATGCTTGGAGGCCCTGAAAGGAAATGGAAATGATATTTTGGTTGCACTGGCAACCTCAAAATATTGGCAATACCAGAACCATGAGATATTTGTCAAGGAGAGACTTATGTGGGGAGGTAAACTCGTCTAAAGGAAAGATATATGTCTTTCAGGCCCGAAAGCCTGAAAGGTAGGTATTACCTATGCACATTAATAGTAGATTGAAGCTTGACAACTCAGTGTTTTTCCTGATAGGTTCCAGTTGTTATTTGTTTTTTTTTTTTTTTTATTTTCTCACTATACTACCATTCTTTCCTTTTTGAATGGTATATTATTCTGTGTCATTACTTGTTGGCAGTATCTATTTTGCTGTTTACTTTCACAGAGAGTTTCAATGAATAAAAATGCTTTTTGTCTCATAAAACACTGGACTTCTAAACAGTATTGATTCTGAGAGACTATGGGGGGAATTTGGAAGTTTAAGTAAATGCATTTTGATTTTTGATATGACCAGGAGCTTACATGGGCTGTGGCTTGAAATGCTGTAATTTGAATGAGAATATCCTGCATTTGATACTTTGAGTATGAATGTCCTCTGGCATTTGAATATATAATCTCCAGTTAATGGCTCAATTTGTTGGGAAGGTAGAGGTTTGGCCTTGCTGGAGCAGTATGTCACTGGAGGTAGGCTTTGAGACTTAAAGAATTAAAGACTTTCTCCATTTTGTGTTCCATTTCTGCTTCCTATTTGTGGTTCTTGATATGAAACCTCAGCTCTCAACTTCCAGTTCTAGTTGCCATGCCTGTCTAATGCATTGCTTCCCTGGACATTTATTCCTCTGAATTTTTAAACTCCCAATAAACCTTCTTTAAATAAGCTGATTCAGTCTTGGGGTTTAGCACAGCAATAGAAAATTAGTTAATGTACTTCTTTTATCCCAACTAGCATAATATAGAAAGATATTTTGTTTTCAAGTTAGAGATAAAAACAGCTACTCTTTCCTTTGCTCAAAGAACATTATTTTAAAACTATATTGCATAAAAATGAACCAAATTCCTTGTTATATATCCCAAGATAATTTTGAGTTTGTATTTTATCTTTATACTCCATTGTAAGAGCTATACAAGAAAAATATCAACAATGGTATAGTCAAACAATAAAAGAATGCTTTCATTCATCATTAAAATTTGTAATTTAATATAAAGAAAACTGAATTTTTCTTTAAACTCAAGTTCACCTTTTGTGTTATAATGATCTCTCACTGACTGAAAGAGACCACAGATTGTGAATTTAAGCCTTTCTCCAAATTAAAATGATTATTATGAAAAAATTATTTATATGTCCCATTGAGGGTAGGAGGATTTCAAAATCAAGGCAGCCTGGCAAACATAGAGAAATTGGTCCAGTACAAGCAATAAAAGCAATAATGAATTGTAAGTTAAAAATTTCATGAGTATTATATTTTTCTCTTCTTTTTGAAGTAACAAATATGCTTAAAAAGAATAAATACTATAATATATAAAATGTTACTGAGACCATTTGATGGTCTCTTTTATTTAGATATTTAAATAACAAGGCAATACAGATCATTTGCTTTAATTTCTTTCAAAAGTACAACTTGATATTGAAAACAAGGCTTTGTATATATCTCGTAAGTTGTTATTAACACTTTATGTGCATAACTGTGCCATGAAGAATAGATTTGAGCCCTGTCTTTAGAAGGACTTCAATTAGAAAATAAATACGTGGTTGAAGATTTAATAGAGTAAGATTCAATAAGCAAATGCATGCCGAAATAATTCTATGCCTTTTTTTCGTGGCTATGAAAAATGCAGCAGCGGATAGAAGTGGAAGATTCTGAACACTGTTTTGACATTAAAGAGCAACACATTCAGCTACAACACATTAGTGTGTTTCCATGTCTGTTTCTTTGTTGCTTGTCTAAGTTTAAAACGATTGATCTTCAACTTGTGAAATTGCTGCATATGCTTTTTCTTATATTTGTAAAGAACGTATTTTTCAGCTTGATTGCACATTATTACTGATATTGTAGCTAAAATTTAATTCCATATACAGGAACCATTACATAAACAATTAATTTTCAATTTAAACTGCCCTTTTGGTGTCTTGAAATGCTTTCATATCAGAGAAAGAACAGAATACTTTACTACCAAATGTTTCACAACATTGAACTGTGTGAAGGCAGTTATTTCAGTGTCAAATGACTGCTCAAGCACATTCAAAATTTCTCTTTACCATATGTAGAGGGTTAGTTTCTATCTGTTAGAATTTTCATGATCTACTAGGGAAACAGAATTGTGTGTTAAACACATTGAGCAGAAAATTTTAACTTTGCATGTAATTACCATTAACAATTAAGAAATTGATTCAATTTTTACTTGGAAAGCTACAAGTCCTTTGTTGTTATGTGGTTTTGAGAATTAGGTCACACTAATTGAAGCATAACTTCTAATTTACCTTAATAATAAAAACCCAGAATCAAATATAAGGCAGTGAAAGCAGAGAGATCAGAGAAGAAGAAGAACCAGCCAGTAGTTCTTACCTCTACCAAATCCTCAGACCAAATGCCATAACCCATCTATACAAGTTCTCAGACTTAATGCCTTGAACTACTGTCTCCATCTGTTTTATATTCTTCTCTCCAGAAAGCTAGATTTCTTCCTCTCTCCACCTCTCTAGGGTTAGGTTAAAGGTGTGTGACTTTTGGATCCTTACACCTATGAAAAAACCTCTCAAGAGCATATCCATAAGTCAAAAGGTTGGATTTGGGGCAATCTCTGAACCACTTCATTGGGCCAACCTAGCTTATTCTATGAGACTTGGGCACAATGAGACACTATGTCTAAAGAGCTAAAATGAGGGAGAAATAAAGTAGAGAATGATATTGGAAGAACCATTGACCACTGGGCTTCACTTTCACTCACATACAGAGGCTTACACATACCCACAAGAATGTGCACCTTCATGTAAACATAAACACAAACACGGAAGATACATCATGGATCACTGCAAAGATACATACAAAATTCACATCTTCAATCTTACTTGACCAGAAAGAAAAGACATTATAACTATGAGTCATAAGATAGTCTCTAAACATAAAAAAAAAAATGGAATTGAAAAGAACAGTAAATGCTGAGCTATATCCGGCTTTCATGAGCACAAGTGGTAAGCGCGAGGTTATAAAATAAAATTTTTAATGCTTAGATGCATAAATGACACCATGGTTAATTAACCCATTAAACCCTCTTAACCATGTACATATTAAAATTCATTTTCAATATCAACTCTAAATGTATAGCACAATTTAATTTTTAACAATTAAATTTTAGAAAGATAAGTGATATAATTAAATATAATCTAACTAAAAACTAGTCAGTCTACCTGACCTAAAGGAAGCTCACCCACTCTAGCTGGACTGGGAAGGAACAAGCATGGAATCAAGCTAGTCCCTATGATTGTGGTTAACAGTTGCTTGGTTTGGGCAGACTGAAGAGTCACTGTCAGTGGCTACAGGATTTATCCCTACTGCATGTACTGGCTTTTTGGGAACCTATTCTCTTTGGATGTATACCTTGCTCAGCTCAGATAGAGTAGGGAGTTCCTTGGACCTCACACAAAGCATTGTGACTTATGCTCTTTGAGGATTGAATGGGGGTGGGGTGTGAGAGTATGTGGAGTGACTAGGAGGAGGGGAGGAAGTGGGAATTTGGATTGGTATGTATAATGAAAAAAAAGATAGTTTGTTTTCTTCTATTACAAAAAAACTAGTTAAAATGATATACAAACAGTAAAATTGAAAAGATGAGTTAAGAAGGCAAGAGACAACACGTGCAATATTTAACATCAGGATAGGAAAGCACTATACAATGACCTTAAGATTCGGACTCCTACCCCTTTTGGTCAGTAATATTTTCTTTACTGGTTGTGAACGTTTTCAACCTACTCTGTAGCAATCTGTGGTTTGGGGGATTGCATAAAATTCAGCTATCCACCTTACTCAAGGTAATGCTTTCTCATTGGTGTGCTAGGTGAAGCGAATGTGGGAATAGTAAGGTTTGCTGGCATGAAGTGAAATATTTTAGTCTGATGACAACCCCAGTTACTGGCTAAGTGAGAAATGACCCTTCTATTGGTAAACATGTTTCTTCTGGAAATCTTTAACAGGTAGTTTTCATTATTGACTTGACACAATATAAGAAACAACTGTGAAGAGAATCTGCGTAGGCCAGAAGTTAAGACGTTATATAGCGTGGGACCTTGTTATCTACACATTTTGTTCTATTACAATTGCAAAGTCACAGTAACTGTGATTGCCTACATAAGACCTATAGAATGCCAAGCTGTCAAAATTCCAGTTTATGACACACTAGTTCTGGCAGAGGTACTTTGCCAGTTGATGCCTTTTAGGATAAGAACAATCAGTTTTCTTTGAAGTGACCCCTGTGGTAGTGATATTTCATTTGTACTTTAGTAAATAAAATTTGCCTGAACATCAGAGAGTAAAATTGTCCCACTGGCCAGGCTGTGGTGACACACACGTTTAATCCCAGGGGCCATATTAGTTTGCCACTGAAACCAAGTAGTAGTGTTGTATGCCTTTAATCCCAGCCCTGGAAAGGAATATAAAATGGGAGGAAACAGCTCCCAGACACAATCGCATTCTGAGATTCCTGGAGGCAGGATCACCATGTTCAGACTGAGGTAGAGGTAAGAGTCAGTGGCTTTCTGTTTTGATTTTCTGATCTTCAGGTTGAACCCCAGTATCTGTCTCTGTGTTTATAATAATCATGTTACACCATGCTCCAGTAGATGGCCCCATGCTTGCAAGATCAGTAGGCTATGAAAGACAGCATGGTGTTGATACAGAAAATTGGTGGGGGAGGTAGAGCAGGTATTGGACATTGAGAGAATAATTAAAATAAGTGGTGTACTTTTATAAAATTCTCATGGATTGTGTAAATATTTTCAAAAATAGAGCTTTATTAAGTACCTATAATATTGTCATTACTAAAACTGATTTTTTATACTTATATAAATATTATACACTTCACAAATGTTATTAAATAGATTCAAGAAGATATGGAAAGCAAATCCTATTTTCAAAAGTGTGAATAATCAAAAGCAATATCTATGGAAGACAAAATAACTTCGGTATCATATTCTAAGCATTACATTGAGAAAATTTAAGTGTGTGACAGAACAGGCATAGTCCATGATTCTTCTCATTTTCCAAACATAAGCACACGAACATTTAGTAAGTTATGGAATACTTTAAAATTAATATAGATTAGATTGTACATTTCTTAATAACACACCTCAGAGAAGAAAGAACAAGGAAACTAACTGAAGCCAAATAATTAAGAACAAACTCCCAAGGAAGACAAACACTCAAATTCGGCCAAAATACTGCATCTTCTAAAGAATGTATAACTTTGCATGCCGCCACTAATTGCTCAAAGTTATAATAATTTTGTTTAATACAGTTTATTTTCATTAATATTGTTACAATACCTGTGTTTACTTCCATGAAAACTTCATTTCTTAAAGTGATTATTTATCAGAAGATAGTGGTTAATTTTGTGCATTGCTTAAAGGGCAGGAACCTTTATATACTCATCAAATTCCAGAGACAGAATATTGGTTGTTACAGTTTCTACTCAAACTAATAATAGTCTATTGCCACCAAGAAGGTAGTTGTTATCTTTATATATTGTTACCTCTTTTAAGTAACTCAGTTGTAGACCTGAGCCCCTACCATAACTCCAAAATTCTGCAAATTACATTGAAGTAATTAGAAGTTGTCAGTTTGAAATCTTAAATCTAATTTAGGTAAATTTTATTAATCATTCCTATTTTAGTTATTAAGATATTTTAAAAGGCATATATTATAGCTTTAATTATCTCAATTTTATTTAAACATACATTTTTATAACTAAAAGAAATTAAAATTATTTTTTGCTACAGGCATTTGTGATGAATTCATAATGATATTTTAGTAAAGAAAATAAAATTACCACAGTCTTTTTCCTCTCCAATAAAAATAGTTTAAAAAATATTTCCTTTATCAAAAAGTCATTTTAGGCTTTGGTTTGATTGCGACATTGAGGTTGAAGCATTTGCTGACAAAACTTTAGTATTTTGAATACTAGTGGTTATTAAATTTGGTCCTACTAGTAATAAATAAAAAAAATCAACTATCAGTTTCTTAAAAATACACTTTTTCATATTTCCTCCTATAATTCTGATGTTAGATGAAGAAGTCATGTTTTAAGTTTGTGATTGATAGAGATAACATTTGTGTATTTTAATAAGGGCATAGGGATATAAAAACTCTTGAGATCTCTGCCTGCCTTCACTGTTAAAAAGTTATTGGAGAAACAACAGTAAGCATTTTAAATTGAGAAAGTGCTATTGTTTGCCCTGTGGGTGGATTTAGCAGTAACTGAAATGTTCCGACAACTCCAAAAGAACCAATGTATCTCATCCCGGGTTTGTCTGCAGGAGAATATAGGCTATCATGATAGCCTCCTGTTAGAGGAATTATAAACAAAAGGGCTAGAGGAAACCAATATTTTTGCAGAGGTTTGACAGGCATCCCACGGTGGAGCACATGTACATTGCTTTATACCTGTCAGATGCCAGCCAGGTGAGATCTTTTATCACAAAATAATACATGCTGATAACTGAGAACCAACCGTTTTCTGAAATATGATAAACATTGTATTTGTGAAAGAAATCTCAGTAGTGCACACATTGAGGGAACTCATTTATCTGGGGGATAATAAGAGATTACCTTGAAGTTTTCAATGAGAAGAAGCCTTCCTGCATTCTGTAAAACACAATGAATTGTTTCAGTTTTTCTGTTATACAGGGACTGCTTTGGAGATGCAAAATGAGAAAATACATATACTAAAGGCTCAATCAGACAAAATAATGGCTTTCAAAAGATGTGTAATTGATATTATGTGTCTCATTTCTAGAAAACTTTTCTTGAGACAAATCATTTTATGTCAATAAACAAATTTAAGTATATGGATACTGTTCCTTTTTATTTGCAAATTTTTCAAAAAAGCCACATGTATCATTATCTATAATTCTTCTGCATATAGGAGCAGGCAGCTACCATTTTCACTGTAAAATGAAATGAAAGGTGGATGGAAGTGCAATAAAATCTTGCCTTTCCAGCTGGATTAGAGGAAGTTCGCCTGTGAGGCTAGATGTTCATCAAGTAAATTCTACCTAAGGCTTCGCAGAAGTGAAATAATTGAGCAAGAAGGATGATTGGACAGATTGCTTTTAAGTAGCTACTGAATGGAAGTTTGAGTGCACTATTGTGATGGAAGTCAGCTAGACACTGATGAATGGGCTTTGGAAAAATACTTGCCTTTAGTCAATTTTTAAAGACTCTAATTTTATCATTCTCAGGAAGTGAAGATTGAATCTCATTCAACAACTTGCAATCTTCATCCTCATGGGAGAGCTGTTTGATTTCAAGTGCACAATTGAAGAAAGATGTTGGATTCATCTATAGACTGCTTCATAGTCAAAGTCTAAGATGTAAAGTTCAAAGTGCAGATAAAAATCCTGCTAAGGTGATGAATTCTGTGAGAATCAGTGTACACATCATGGAATTAGTACTTATTGAAATCAACAATTGTAACCTATATGTGTCCACTTCACATTTCTTGCTGTCTTTTTAAATCTTGGCACTGATTGTTTATATTAGCATGAGTTCATGTTTCAGCCAAAAAGTGATATTACTCATTCTCAGAAAAAAGTTTTGCAAAGATTAAGAAAAATCTATTTACATACTACATACATATTGCTAAAACTATTTACTTAAATCTATTATGCTATAAATTATGATAGTCAATCACATATTTTTCAAGAAAAAGCAAACTTATGTTCCCAAATTAAAGGTTTTACTTCTATAGATTTTTTAGTACAAAGAGTAATTTACTAGTTTCTCTAGAATCACGAATTATAGGCTCAAATCCTAATCCCACTTAGCTTTTTTTTTTTTAAAAAAAAATATATACTCCTGGTCAGAAAATTATTACAGATACACAATAAAGACAGATTCAGATATTTTTGTAATAACCTAACTAAAGATGCAACATACAAGTTATTTAGAAACACCAAATAAAGTTTATGAAAACATTTTGAATGGATGGTATTATGCTCTAAAATATGCATGATGCTAAAATGAATATTTAGAAGAAAAATATTTGGGAAACTATTACACTAACAATTCATTTTCTCATCTGTGTAGTTATAAACATGGCAGAATTGTCTGTTTTTGCCTTTTTTTGTTTGATTGAGCTATACCCTTTCCCCACTCCCCACCCTCGCTTCTTCCCTGAAGGCATAAGTCACAAACAATGCCTCACCAGTTTGGAATTATAGGGTGGTATTTATTTAAAGGGGAAAAACATACAGATCACCGTCCCAGACAACAGCCCTCTATGCAACCAGGAAGGGAGTCTAGTCACCCGTAGAGCAGGAAGTGAAGAGAGAGAGGAGAGGAAAGTGGCTGCTTTTTTAAAGGGAGAGAGACCACACCCCTATGGGCTGGTATCTCAGCGGCTATAGGCTGGAGGAGTGGGAGGACCTCCCACAACACCTCCCCCCTTCTTCTTTCTCCCATGCTCCTCAACTCCCAATTTACAAGGAGATTTTATCTTTTTATCCTTCATATGTAAGCTCATGTATGTCTCCCTTAGGGTCTTTGTTGTCTAGGTTTCTGGGGTTGTGGATTGAAGGTTGGTTTTCCTTGTTTTATGTTTAAAAGCCACTTATAAGTGATTGCATATTATTTTTGTTTTTTGGGTCTGGGATACCTTACTCAATACTTTTTTTTTTCTAGATCAACCCATTTGCCTGAAAATTTCAAAATGTCATTATATTTAACTACTGAGTAGTATTCCATTATGAAAATGTACATTTTTTTTTTCAGTTCTTCAGTTGAGGGGCATCTAGGTTGTTTCCAGGTTCTGGCTATTTCAAATAATGCTGCTATGAACATAGTTGTGTAAATGTTCTTGTGGTATGATTGAGCATCCCTTTAGGTTAATAACCAAAAGTGTTGTTTCTGGGTCTTGAGGTAAATAGTTTCCTAATTTTAAGAGAAACCACAAAACTGTTTTCTAAAGCAGCTGTATAAGTTTTCACTCTCACTAGCAATGGAAGAGTGTTACCCTTATGCATTATGCAATATTTATCTTTTAAAGTTATTATGTAACTTTTTTTTATTAAATACCACATAATTTAATTATTTGTAGGCTATTTACTTCAAAGTATCTTGCTGTTAATCTAAGGTCATTAGATTATTCGTCAAACCTACAGAAATTATTCTTTTTAATTGCTTGAACTTTAAATGAAAAATAATTCTAGATCTATTGATGTCAATAAATGATAATAATGTTTTCTCTAATTTATTTTATTTAATAAATTTCTTCAAGTTACTGGAGATTAATGGTTACTAGAGGTGATGTGTTAAGGTTTTAGTATCTATTTTTACTAATTTTTTTGTGAAAATACACATGATATTTCTTGGTCAGTGATAATTACTGATTATATTCTAAATACATACATACTAATTACATATAAAAATAAATTACATACATACTAATTGCAAATAAAAAATGAATCCATCCAGCATACTCACCCCATGAAAATCCTATATGAAATAGACCTTTCTGTTTCTAAATACTCCTGCACACACTAATATGGTTAAAATAAATGTCCCTCAAAGATATATGTGTAAGATGCACAGACATCAGCTTCTAGTTTATTGAGAGCTGGTTAGATTTTTATTAGATTGTTTTGGTATTAGGAAGATAGGTCCCTGGAGATACAGTACTGAAGGGAAAATTGGTACATTTCACCTTTTCTGCTCACCATATTTCACAAGGTAAGTAGCTTTCTCCAAAATATATTTGACCATATTATGTCCTGCCTTTCCACAGGTTCACAAATAATGAGATAAATGCTATGAGTTAAGAACTCCAAAAAATGAGGTAATATACACCTTTACATTTATTAAGTTCATTGCTTAAAGTGTTTATTATAGAAATTTAAAACTGACATAGGTAGTAAGGAGCTTCATAAATATAAATATGCTAGGTCATGTAAACTAAGAACATTGGTCCTTATCTGCTTTCCAATGAATTAGAGAAATCTCACTAAAAACAAAAGTGGGAAAGATAATCAGTTATAATTCTGCATATATACAAATGTCTTAGAGGAAAATAAGAAAGAACTTTCAAATTTCAGATATAGTATATGTTCTATTTGTTATATATGAACAATTATAGGAAAATAGCATTACATACCATTGAATTTCTATTCTATTAGTGTGAGAAGATAATATGAAATAGGCAACTCTTATAAAGAAAATGTTTAATTGAGAGATTACAGCATGGTGGAAAGCTTAGCAGGAGGCAGGAGCTGGAGCTGTAACAAAAAATAAATTTACACGCTGATCTTCAGTCTAAAACCAGAGAGAGAGAGAGAGAGAGAGAGAGAGAGAGAGAGAGAGAGACTAACCTTGGCATATGCTTTTGATAAATCAAGGTACATTCAGTATGGTGAGTATCAGCAGTAAGTGAACTTTCCCTGTAGTTAACCTCAAGAGGTCTTCTATTTCTGTAATGCATGATTAAAATATTTCCAATTGTGATTTGGTTAAATAGAATATGAGAGAAAACTGGAGTTTTTCTACATTTCAGTGTACTTCTGCTAGTATACAGGCATTGCTAAGAAGAACACAGTGGCATAAGTACATAAATAGAGTGTGCATATCTTAAAATGTAAAAAACTTAAATGTGCTTTTCCAGCTCATAAACACCTAGGCTATGTAACTGCACAAAGTACCAAAGCCTGGAAATTTCTATGAAAAAAAAACAGTTTTTAAGGATTAACCCAAATCTCATTATCACAGGAGCATGTAATATTATTGTGAGAATGTCAGATGATAAATGAGGATATAGCCCCTAGAAATTAATTAGCTGAAGAAAATATCTACCTATCTCAGTGAATTCCTGTGGAAAGTATGCATTTGATTTTATGCTAAAATCCTTTGTAGAGATGCTTGTTACTTTATAGAATCTTAAATCTGAAAGAATGTGAACTAAGAGTCAGTAAGCTACATAAAATTTAAGTGATTTTATTGGAATAAATTGTCACTTTGTAAGCATGATTTGAGGCTACAAAGTTGCTTATATATTTTTATTCTGAGTTTATTCCACATTAAAATTAATAGGTAATTAATACTTCTTTTAAAACTCTGTCTAGTGTCAGTACTGGACTCCTATTCATGGTGTTTACTGAATATATATGTGTATGTGTGTACTTATAAATGGATAAATATATATGTGTGTGAATATATAGTCATAAACATATAGATACAGATATTATATGCAGATATGCTATTATATATAAGTTTAAAATATATTTTAATTTTTTTATAAAAGAAAGGCTAATTTAATCTTATCTAATATACCCTCTCTAGTTTGAGTTCATTTCCAAATGACCATAACTAATAGTAAATAATATCAGGCTTGGTTATTTGTCATTGTTTATATCTCATCAACCATACTTCAATGAATTATTTCTTTTAGTTTCCACCATTACACTGTCATCCTGATCACACTGTCATCCTGATCACACTGTCATCCTGATCACACTGTCATCCTGATCACACTGTCATCAGAGCTTTGTTTGTTTTTAATATATTGTCCTCTTATACAATACGTCTCAACCATATTTTCCCCTTTCTCCACTTCTATTATCCTGTAGGAAGTCCTGCAGCCAGTAGTTATCTGCCCACTGGGGCATGGCCTCTCATACTTCTTTATGCCAATGTAGAGCATATGTTCATCCTCTTTTCCAGCTGCGGGATTCAGTTTCTGATCTCTGTTCTAGCAGAGGATTCTGATTTGTGAGAATACCCCTAAATATATAATCATCTATTTCTCAGTTCTGAGATAGTGTGGGATTTCTTTTAAGCGTCCCTTTTCACTATTACCTACCTCACACCTCCCATATCCCCAAGATCCACTTCTCCTTCTTTTCTTCTTTAAAAAAGAATAGGCCTCCAAAATATATCTTGCAAAAGGACACACGATACAATAAAACAAGGTAAAATCCTTCATGTAGAGAGTAGACAAGGAAACCTACTAGGAGAAAAAGAGTCTCAAGAACAAGCAAAGAGTCAGAGACACATCCACTCCCACTCTTAGGAGTCTCATAAGAAAAACAAACAAACAGCAATATCGTATATGCAGAGGAACTGGTGCAGACCCATTGCAGGCACAATCCTTACCTTTTCAGTCTCTGTGAGCCCTTGTGATTCCCTGCTTCGGTGATTCAGCAGGTCAAGTTCTTCTTGGTATCCTTTACACCCTCTGACTCCTACAGTCTTTTTCCCCTTCTTCTGTGGAGTTCCTGGATTCCCAAGGGAAGGGACCTAATAGAGATAGCCAATTTAGATTATCTGCATAATGTCTGGCTTTCTATCTGCTTCCATCTGCTACTATTGGAAGCCTCTGTGATGATGACTGGACAGGGTGCCTATCTATGAGTATAGTAGAATAAAATTAAGAATCATTTTATGCTTTTTTTTTCCAGTGGTGTTTCATCTATCCTAAGTCTCTGGGCTATTCCTCGGATTTCTAGTAATCCAGACTGTTTGAAGCATGGGCTCCCCCTTGATATGTAGTAGTACTCAAGTTAAACCAGGCATTAGTTGTTCACAATCACAAGGTCTGAGCCAACTTTGCCCCAGCACATCTTGCAGTCAGGACAGATATAGGTTTAAGGAAGTGTGGTTAGGTTGGTGCCCAGATATCTCTTTCTATAGCCTGCAGAGTACCTTCTCATAAAAAAGAAGTCTTGGGTTTCTTATTTTACGCTTTTTTACAGTAAGAGTATATATGTATGTGCATAAGTGCTCCTGTGATTGGCTTCTGTGAAGGTAAGATAATAATTTTTAGGGGGTTCATCTTTCCCCTGAAATGCCACCAATTCCAGTTGTTTACCCAGTATTTTCTCTATTACCTGCCCGATTGATGTTCTCTGTTTCCAAGCCTTCCCATCACCAGTTATCCACCAGGGAAATCTATTCTAATTCCATTTCAGAGGGAGATGCTTGAGTCTCACTTAAGCCTTCCTTACTGCTTAGCCTCTCCGGGTCTGTGGATCTTAGCATGATTATTTTTTACTTTTCAGCTAAAAACTACTTATAAGTGAATACATATCAAGTTTGTCTTTTGTGGTCAAGTTTGTATTTGGTTATCTTATTCAGGGTGCTGTTTGAAATTTCATCCATTTTCTTGTAAATTTCATGTTGTTATTGTTTTTAACAGCTGAGTAATACTCCACTGTGTAAATGTACCACACTTCCTTTATCAATTCTTTGGTTTAGGGACACCAAGATTTTTCCATATTTTGGCTATTATGAGTAAAGCTGTTATGAACACAGTTGAGCATACATCTGTTCTAAAATAAGGTTTCATTTGAGTATATGCCCAGGAGTGGTATAGCTGTGTCTTGAAGTTGATCAGTTCCCAATTTTTTGAGCAACTACAACATTGATTTCTAAAGTAGCCATACAAGTTTGCACTTCTATTAACTGTGAATGAATGTTTCCCTTTTCCGCATTCTCAATAGCATGAGCTGTCACTTGTGCTATTGGTATTAGCTATTCTGACAGGAGCAAGATGGAATCTCAGAGTCATTTTTATTTTCTAATGGCTAAGGATAGTAAATGTATCTCTAAATATCTCTCATTCACTTGAGTTTCCTCTATTTAGAATTCTGTTTATATGTGTACCCCATTTTAATTTGATTATTTAGTTTGTTGATGTTTTAGATTTTAGTGTTCGTTATATATTTTGGATATCAGACCTCTGCAAGATGTGGAACTGGGGAAGGTTTTTTTCTACTCTGTGTGCTGACAGTATATCTTATTGAGGTTGTCCTTTGCCTTACAGAAGGATTTAAGTTTATTGAGGTCCCATTTATTGATTCTTGATTACATTACCTGTGCTGTTAGTGTTCATTTATGGAATGTAAATCCTGTGTCAATGTTTTTGATACTATTCACCACTATCTCATCTATTAAGTTCTTTACATCTTATTTTATATTAAGTCCTTTGATCCACATAAGCATTAGTTTAGGTCAGGGTGATAGATATGGATCTATTTCCATTGTTGTACATGCCAGCACCAAATTAGATGTCAAAATTTGTTGATAATCCTTTTTTATTTCATTCCAGGGCTGTTTTACTACCTAGAAAACAGAATGGTAATGATTTGATGTCTCAGAGTGATAAAAGATTGACTGGATTGTCTTTGTATCATGTTAATAAAGTATTTTGCTACCTTCTCCTTATTTACATTGGGTATAAAAGCTGCAGAAAAATAAATGTGGCCTCTTCAATATCTTTCTTCAGAGATTTGAAGTTTTCATTGTAGTTTTGCCTCTTTTATTAGGTTTATTCCTACATGTTAAGTTTATTGCTACATTATTGTTTCTGAGAATATTGTGAACTGAATTTATTCATGATTTCCTTTCACCATCTTTGATATGGGTATATAAAAGGACTATTGAATTTTGTAAATTGATTTTGCATATGGCCACTTTGCTGAAAGTGGGGATCTGTGTAGTTGTAGGCACTATTCTAAAGAGTACTCTTGAAACATGATTGGATCATGCAGCAACTAGAAAGAGTACAGAAGTTTAAATCCCTGCCTTTGAAACATAACTGAACAGAAGTCTAACCTTGTCACGTTGTTCTTGTGAATGATACTTCAAACAATAATTGCACAATTTTCACAATCTTTTCTTTTAACTTATATGTAAATATAAATGTTAACAGCATAAAGAATAATGAAAGCAAAAAAGTACAACTTCATAGAAAAATAGACACAGTTTACATTTTGCACACAAAAAAATTTCAGAGTGGATCAAATATCTAAAGCTTAAAATTTAATATTTAAACTTTTTACTGAAAAGGTACATAAAATATTAGTGAACAGTTTTGATTAATTTTTAGATCAAACGACAAATGATATTCCAAAAAAACATAGAATTTTATTTCATTTAAATATTTGTAAGGAAATAGTACTATTCACATAATGATGAGACCACAAGAAAGTTTTTGTAAAACACATATGTGATTCAAGACTAGTCTATAAAATTCACATTTTTTTAAAAAAACTAGAAAATAAAAAACAGTTTAAAATTAGTAAAAAAAATTGAAGAGACATAGCTTCAAAGGATTGGACAGAAGTGTGCATGTGAAAAGAACAACTTCTTGTGTTAGATAATTTTAAATCAAACAGTGAGATATTCATAGATATCTGTGAGAATGTCCAAAATTCAGAATACTGGTAACACAAAATATCATTGGAATGTGTAAAGGCAGGAACAACCAGAATGTTGATGATAACACAAAATAGTACACTTTTATTAGAGAACAGTTCCTTGCTTTAGAAAATATAATCTCATTGTGTAATGTAGAAAATAGGTGCTCAATATTTACCCAAAAGTAGTGGAATATAATACTAAATGCCAGCATCCATAATGGTCTTAATGGTAATCCTGCCCTGTAAACTTGTAAACAATTGAGATTTTCTTTAATATATGAGAGAACAAACATGATTCAACTGCCTGATAATCTGGAAAAAAAATGATGGAAATAATGAAAAGATCAGCAATTGGTAGAGGGAGAACTAAAGGAGATAAATATTGAAGGAAATGGTAAGAGTGAATACTGGGCTCCTCTTGAGATTAACTGTTTATAATGAATATGCACGTGAATAACTTACAGAAAATACTTCCTAGATTCCTTATCTTGTATGGTGTAAGTTCACAAAAATCCATGAATTTGATATTGTCTTGGAATAAATCTAGGATTAATTGTGACTACATACAAATTTATGAATCTAAAAACAAATATTTAAGTACATCAGAAATTGTTCTTTTATGTCCTAATATGAAAAGTAATGGTATATTTTCCTACCTTTTCAATAAAATACTTTATTGTCTTTCAGTTCATAAGCTAAATGATTGTTATTAGTAATGACTTGCTAATCTCTGATCATGCATAAATGAGAATATTTTTATTATTTTAAGATAAAAAATATTTTAAAAGAGAATCAGATTTTATATTGCAAATGTATTCTCTACACCCTGTGTATTCAGAAATATTAAATACATTCACCAGTGTTTTATCCAATATTTTACTATATTTTAAGGATAGCACAGAATAGAAATATTTAATTATAATTTTATAAAACTCAGCTATACATTTTTTAGTTACTAATCATTAAATCATCAAGAAAAGTCTGTTTACATGTATAAAATCTATTTTATGTCAGTATAGTTTTTAAAATATGTTTAATAAATCAAAACTTTATCTTAAAAATTTCCTTATCTACTAAAAGATATTAGATACTCTTTGACTTATTATAGTGTTATTATCTGAGCTGAATGCCATCAGTATGTAATATTTGGACTTCTACTTTGAGCAAATGGTAGAAAGCTCTGATAGCTATGATTAATGACTGTAAAACCACAGGTGATTGATGAATGCCCAGAGGTCTGGGAGTGACATAATTTCCAATGATATTACAGTTTACCTTAAGTGAAAAATATCACTATCTTCCTGAGCTTCCTTGAGCATCAGAGTGGGGTCTAATAAGAAATATCAGTAGTATTCCAAGTTCAAATTCAATATAGTAAAATACATCTATGAGGTACCATTTATTACCAACATAAGTATTTTTTATAAATAGTATCCATAATAAGAATTCATGTTCATCCAAGGGAATCCAAAGTTATAAGTTACTATATCAACTTTTAAAAGTTAACGAGCTGCCTGGGGACTTATGATTTACTGTCAGCCCACCAAGAAATGTCAGTGCCCTAGAATAGGAAGAGGCAAGTGTCATCTGGCTGGATTTGTGAACTTTTCACTTTGCCATGCAGCAGACAGCAAACAGAAAATTAGTCTATAAATAATTGAACTTGAATTTTTTGAAAATCTATCACAGCATGTTAAAAGCAACCTTGTTCTTAAGTTACTCCTCCACAAGTAGTAAATATATCAAATAGTCTTTAAATAATGCAATAGAGAGAGCAGCAGATAAGGGTTTCAAGAACCAGAGAACTTAAGACATTAGGAAAATATAGGATGGATGATTCTGCTGCTTGTGGTTTCTGAGAATATTAGAATATAAATCTAATCAGAAATTAACAATTAAAGGAAAGCTATTTGCATAATGATATGGCATTACTGTCAAAATTAATACAATATTTGAAATAAGCATTTCTGGTGTGAGGTTCTCTGATCTCAGAGGAGTCATGGGAGATAGCCAGGAAATATGGCCTTGTATAGGAACAAATGCATAAATGTATGCATGCACTCATATGCATAAATACTAACACAGAGTATACACCCATAAATAAATATATTAATGCATATCTAATGTACTGCTGAAAAGTTGACTACTACATCTACTTGATAAAGAACTACATTTTTATCTCTTAACATATTTATAGATTTCTTTCCTATAGATGATAAAACTTTGTATCTTACATCAGATTTTTTTTACTAAATCATTGTGTGCACTAATTCCCTTATCATTATTGTTATGCCTATATTTCATGCCAAAAGCCATACTCAACCTATTCATATTCCCAGTAAATTTGATGATAATTAAAATCAAAAGTTATGATACTATGCTTTGTATCATTAATCTATTTTTAAAAATATTCTCACTGACAATGGTAGACTCAAAATCTAAAAACCATGATTCAAAAATTTTTATAGTATTGTTCTTGGTAGAATTTAATTCCCACCCAAAATGTCACTGAATATTGAAAAATGAAAAGGAGGAAGTCTGTGTTCATGCTTATTATGTTATTTTTTCAGGAACATATTATTATCCAATCCCTGTTTACAGTATATAATATCTTCAGAAATATATCTTAGATCAGGTTCTGGAAGGCAATCAAGGAAATGTCAATAATCCATATTTTGTGGGGAGCTTCTTTTTTGCCCATGACCGACAGCTAGACAAGAAGTTTCCCATGACTGCTCCTGAGGTAAGAAAGAAAAAAAAAAAAAACTCAAAGACAACTTAAAATTAGACATAAACATAACTTAAAAGTTGGGAGTTTTTCAGCCAAACTAGATTATAAAGAAGAGGGATATGTTCAGGAAATCATTGCAAGACTGTGATTGAATAAATATTTCATAAGAGGATTAGAATGGATTGAAGGAAGTTTGAGTGAATTCATGAAAACAATGACTCTAAAAGCATTTCAGAGCTGTATGAGAATCAAAATCATAGAATCAGTTTGCCAGAGAAAGGAGGAGCAGAATGGTTTCCAAGATCATACCCAAATTCCTTTCCGTTTTCAGCAATAGGCCCAGTATTTTCTTTTTTTTTTTTTTTTTTTGGTTTTTCGAGACAGGGTTTCTCTGTGGTTTTGGAGCCTGTCCTGGAACTAGCTCTTGTAGACCAGGCTGGTCTCGAACTCACAGAGATCCGCCTGCCTCTGCCTCCCGAGTGCTGGGATTAAAGGCGTGCGCCACCACGGCCCGGCTAGGCCCAGTATTTTCTATTTACACACCTTGTGCTGTACAAGTGGGCACCTGGGAAACAGGCTCCAAGAGCTATAGGCAAGAGACCTTGGTTTTGTCCATATTGTGACAACTCAGTAGAATTTTAGAATGGACAAGGTAGACAGGAATAAATACCACAGGCAGATTTTCATGGATGTGCAGGGTAAATTCCAGACGCAGGCAAAATTGTTGGAAAATGATGGGTAGTCTCTACCAGAGAGGTTGCTAGGACTACCATCAGGTTGGTGCCAGTATAAAGTACTCCAAGGAGGACAATGCTAAGAGTAATACAGTGAAAGTCTACAATGGTCATTGATGGTGTGCAAAGATGTCTTTCCCCAAGATGACCAACAATAGTTATCATAGAGTTCATCTAGTCTGGGCAAGGACCAACCTTTGAAAAATACCCCAGGTGGAAATTACCAGTAACACCATATAGTACCTGCTATGCCTCTTTCAGAATTTTGGAGGCTGGAGAATCACAGTTATGTAGTCTACAATTACTCTCCAGTTGTTTGCTGTAGTAGGGATTGGAATTCACATCAGTGCACTCTTATTTTCTTTCTCTTCTTTAGAATACAGATGCGTATGGACAAGCTTTCTTATACTCTATCTTAGCGAAATATCTGAGGAGTAATTTTAACAGACTTTTCTGACTGTATTTTTCCAAAACCATCCTTCTTCATCTCTTCATCTTCTTTATTCTTTGTTCTTCTTTAAATATGTTATATAGAGTGAAATTCAAAGCAATCCCTTAGTATTTTCCATCTGCATATAAAGTATACATGATAAAAAAACCTTCATATGATTTTCTGTTCTGCATATGCATTTGCAGCAAGTATCTTTCTCAATCAAGAATTTAGTTATCAGACTTTTTCTTCAAGAATACAATGTTAATATCTTTCTATATGTAACAATTGTTGTCTACTGGCTGTATTTCAGTTATTTCAGCCTGATACAAAAAAATAAATTAGTTTCTATATTAGGAAAAGAATTGCAGCGTAGTCAAAAGCAACAAAAATTACAAAACTGAAGTAATATTAATAATCCTGAAAGACCTTCCCAAATAATGCCCATCTCAAAACAGCTAACTTGCTAAAATATATACTTATAGATATGTTAACTTTTCTTATTCTCAGATAAATTTGTGCCCACACTTGGAAGAGAGAAGCAATATAATCCTTGGAGTTACTGTTCTCTTTACTAAGTCTTTTACTCCAAAGACAATTTAAAAAAAAATTATGTTAAACAATCAACTTTCTAGCACCTGAATGAGAAAACGTTACTTTGAAGGGCAGAATTACAGCTGAGAGTGATTGTTCATTTGCTTACTGACCTGGAGAGTAACTGGCACTTTCTGTAATTTCCTTTGGTGCACGATGTAGTAAGTGGCTGCTTCTGCCAGCAAGTTTGCCTCCTGGCCAGTCAACAGGGGAATTACTCCAGTCTATTTTATAGAAGTAATTTACCCCTGGAATTAGTTAATAATGGCAATGGCTTTGTAAAGTTCAAGTCCTTTCAAACAAATCCAAACTTGACTGATGAAGGGGAAGAAATAAAAGCAATCTCTCTTGACATGAGCAATGATTTTGGTGCTACCTCTGAGGAAATATTTCTGGTTAAATTGAAATACACATCCTCTATGAATTCTGAGATACTGTATTATTTTTGCTTGTTGTTTTATTTGTTTAGTATCATTTAAGTAAATATTCAGTGCAATGTGTACAGTAAAGACAATAAAATTATTGATAAGAGCATATTGAGGAAAAGGAAGAAGTTTTTTTTTTAAATGTGTGGATTGAATTCTAAATTTACTTCCTAGTAATAAATCCATTACCAAGTATAATTCAAGGTAAATTACATGGTGCAATGTGATTTTTCCAAAAAAGAGACACAAACAAATGTATTAATCACAAGTGGGTTAGAGAAACAATAAGTCTAAGCAAGAATGCAATGCAAGTCTACCCTGGCGAACCCATAATGTCTTTATTGTGTTATTTACAGGAAAGTCTGCCCATCAATCATGTGTGCTGATTCACAAAAGCTGCACTCCTGGAGATGAACAACTCACCAACCATTCCACTGCAACTTTTCACTGTCTTTTTTCATTGTCCGGAGGAACCATGTGAATCTTATAACTTTCATATCATCCCAGGCATGGTAAGTAAATGTCTTCAGCTTCCTGAGCCATTTGAGCCTCTCTTTGCACTCCAGACTGGGATGTTCGAATTTGTAGAAAATAATTACAACTCTAAATGCGTATTGGCTTATGTTAATTCTAGACTGTTGCTATTATGAGGTGTAAAAATTCATTTTAGTTTGGAATTAAAGCCCCCGCCTCAAAATGCTATGCAATCCTATACTAAATACCTATGTTCAATCCCTTCACTTTCTAATGTGTAGTTTTTAAGTTGGATTTTTGTTTCCTCTTATTGAAAGTAATGAATGTTGCAATTGTATTTATTGAAAAGTCTGGGCACGCCATAGCCCTCCCACGACAATTGAATTTCGCCAATTAAATATATGCATAAATATATTTTGTTATGATTACTATGAGAAGATAGCTGAAATAACTTGTAATTCTTGAATATTTTTTTCAGAGAACTTGGCATATTATGTCTCTCTGGAACATAAATGTTCTTTTAAAGTGGTAAGTTCAAAATCAGAACTCTGCTATCAAAATATCATTTGAATATATTTCAGAATTTGAAGGGATATTAAAAGTTGTTGCTTTTAATATCCTTCTGATGCTCTAATTTTCTTTAAACAACCTTTTAAATAAATTCCATTAAAATTACATGTATTGAGCACTTCTTCTTTAACGGGTACATTTGTGGGCTGGTGATATAGAAAGATGATGAGATACTCTCAGCTTTCAGGGGATTGAGAATTCAGCACAGTGAGAATAACAGACATAAATATGAATGTAAACAATATAATCCAGCAAAATGACCGTTCTAAAAGGTTCTAAAAATTATAGTAAGAGTACAAGAACTAGATTCACTCACACTGTCTGAGGAAGACATGGGGACATGTAAGTAGAACTAACATTTTAAGTTGGAGTGAAAGTTGAATTCACCTGGTCATGATAATCTCACTAAATTTATTTCTGTTCTCTTAGGTTTCATTCCTTTAGGTCTCCCAGTTTTACCTTCTTCCTTAAAATTGTTCTTTATGGGACATTGTTTGTAGATGAGGCAAATGATAGTTTTCTTGGCTTCTTTCTCAGAAGGTTATTATGGATGTATAGGGGCATTTTGTGTTTATTGAATTTTGCTCTGTAAATTTAATGAGGTTTTGAGTCCAGGCTGAAGGAAGGAAATTACAAAGATGGAGTTACTTACACTAGATTAATGGCTATAGAAGATAATGCAACCATTATGAAAAACAGCATGGAATTCTTCAGATAAAAAAATATATCTTAACTCAAAGCCATCCCGCTTAACTCAGGAACACAACAAGGATGTCCACTCTCGCCATACCTCTTCAATATAGTACTTGAAGTTCTAGCAATAGCAATAAGACAACATAATGGGATCAAGGGGATTCGAATTGGAAAGGAAGAAGTTAAACTTTCGTTATTCGCAGATGATATGATAGTGTACTTAAGCGACCCCCAAAACTCCACCAAAGAACTTTAACAGCTGATAAACAGCTTTAGTAATGTGGCAGGATATAAGATCAACTCCAAAAAATCAGTCGCCGTCTTATACACAAAGGATAGGGAAGCAGAGAGGGAAATCAGAGAAGCTTCACCATTCACGATAGCCACAAACAGCATAAAATATCTTGGGGTAAATCTAACCAAGGAAGTGAAAGATCTAGTTGACAAGAACTTTAAGGCATTGGAGAAAGAAATTGAAGAGGATACCAAAAAATGGATGGATCTACCTTGCTCTTGGATTGGGAGGATCAACATAGTAAAAATGGCAATTCTACCAAAGGCAATTTATAGATTCAATGCAATCCCCATCAAGATCCCATCAAAATTCTTCACAGATCTAGAGAGGACAATAATCAACTTTATATGGAAAAACAAAAAACCCAGGATAGCCAAAACAATCCTATACAATAAAGGATCTTCTGGAGGCATTACCATCCCTGACTTCAAACTCTATTACAGAGCTACAGTAATGAAAACCGTGTGGTACTGGCATAAAAAAAGAGAAGTCGACCAATGGAATCGTATAGAAGACCCAGATTTTAACCCACAAACCTATGAACACCTCATTTTTGATAAAGGAGTAAAAGTATACAATGGAAGAAAGAAAGCATCTTCAACAAATGGTGCTGGCACAACTGGATGTCAACCTGTAGAAGAATGAAAATAGACCCACATCTTTCACCGTGCACAAAACTCAAGTCCAAATGGATTAATGACCTCAATATCAGCCCGAACACACTGAACCTGATAGAAGAGAAAGTGGAAAATACCCTACAACAGATGGGCACAGGAGATCGCTTCCTATGTATAACCCCAGAAGCACAGACATTAAGGGCAACATTGAATAAATGGGACCTACTAAAACTGAGAAGCTTCTGCAAAGCAAAGGACACTGTCACTAAGACACAAAGGCAACCTACTGACTGGGAGAAGATCTTCACCAACCCCGCAACAGACAAAGGTCTGATCTCCAAAATATATAGAGAACTCAAGAAACTAGACTTTAAAATGCTAATTAACCCAATTAAAAAATGGGGCACTGATCTGAACAGAGAATTCTCAACAGAAGAAGTTCAAAAGGCCAAAAGACACTTAAGGTCATGCTCAACTTCCTTAGCAATCAGGGAAATGCAAATCAAAACAACTTTGAGATATCATCTTACACCTGTCAGAATGGCTAAAGTCAAAATCACCAATGATAACCTTTGCTGGAGAGGCTGTGGAGGAAGGGGTACCCTCATCCATTGCTGGTGGGAATGCAATCTTGTGCAACCACTATGGAAGTCAGTGTTTCGGTTTCTCAGGAAATTCGGGACCAACCTACCCCTGGACCCAGCAATACCACTCTTGGGAATATACCCAAGAGATGCCCTATCATATGACAAAAGCATTTGTTCAACTATGTTCATAGCAGTATTATTTGTAATAGCCAGAACCTGGAAACAACCTAGATGCCCTTCAATGGAAGAATGGCGAAGAAAGTATGGAATATATACACATTAGAGTACTACGCTGCGGTAAAAATCAATGACTTCTCGAATTTTGCATGCAAATGGACGGAAATAGAAAACACTCTCCTGAGTGAGGTATCCCAGACCCAAAAAGATTAACATGGGATGTACTCACTCATAATTGGTTTCTAGCCATAAATAAGGGTCACGGAGTCTACAATAGGTGAATCTAAAGAAGCTAAGTAAGAAGGAGAACCCAAGGAAAAACATATAGTTATCTTCTTGGCTAAGGAAGTAGACAAAATTGCCAGGGAGAAAATTGGGATCTTGGGGGTGGGGTGGGATGGGGGTAAGGGGAAATGGGGAGAGAAAAGTTAGAAGGGACGGAGGTCGGGCCTTGGGAAAACAGGAGGATTGGGATAAAGGAAGGTTGGACAGGGGAGCACGAAAGCACAATTCTTAGTTAAGGGAGCCACTTTAGGGTTGGCAAGAGACCTGACCCTAGAGGGGCTCCCAGGTGCCCAAGCTGAGGTCCCCAGTTAGTTCCTTGGGCAGTTGAGGATAGGGAACCTGAAATGACCCTATCCTAGAGCAATACTGACGAATACCTTGCATATCATCATAGAACCTTCATCTGGTGATGGATGGAGATAGAGACAGAGACCCACACTGGAGCACTGGATTGAGCTCCCAAGGTCCCAATGAGGAGCAGAAGGAGGGAGAACATGAGCAAAGAAGTCGGGACCATGAGGGGAGCACCCACCCACTGAGACAGTGGAGCTGATCTATTGAGAGCTCCCCAAGACCAGCTGGACTGTGACTGAAAAAGCATGGGATAAAACTGGACTCTCTGAACATGGCGAACAATGAGGGCTGATGAGACGCAAAGGACAATGGCATTGGGGTTTGATCCTATGTAATGTGATGGCTTTGTTGGAGCCTAGCCAGTTTCGATGTTCACCTTCCTAGATATGGATGGAGGTGGGAGGTCCTAGGTCTTACCACAGGGCAGAAAACCCTGATTGCTCTTAGGACTGGAGAGGGAGGGGGAAAGGAGTGGGGGGAGGGGGAGAAAGGTGGGAGGAGGGGGCGTAGGGTGGGAGGAGGGGGAGGGAAATGGGAGGCTGGGAGGAGGTGGAAACTTGTTTTTTTTTTCTCCTTTTCTCAATAAAAAAAATAAATAAAAAATATATCTTGTGATTTAATAATTCCACTAATATGAATTTACCTACAGAAACAAAATCAATATATTGAAGAGATGGATATTCAATCATAATGTCGGTTGCAATAATTTTCATAGCAGACAGCATATGAAGTTTATGTAAGTGTGCATCAATGGACAAATGGATAAAGGAAAAAAGATTAATAACTGTGTGCATATATATGTACTTGCATGTTTGTGAGTGTATATGTGCATTTACGCAAATACTATCTATATGATGTAATATTATGTATTCAAAGAATATGAAATTATGCCATTGATAGAAAATGATTCATATTAGAGGGTATTCCATTCTATGAAATGTACAATGCACAAATATAAAATTATTTCACAATCTCAAAGCACATATGAACTAAAAGAATTCAGTTCTATAATAGAATATGAAGTTTAGTAACTAGAGGTAGAATAAGAGTGAATATGTTGCTAATATCGTTTATTGGGTACAAAGTTGCCTACTTGTGAGGAATACATTGTTTATCTCTATATCGCTATCTTTTTATTACCATCTGTCTGTCAACCTATATAATATCTACCTATTTATCATACAACACCCATCTCTCTCTCTTCATATATACATACATAATATCTGTATACTATATATAATATAATGTATCTGTCTACATAAATCTATTCATATATAATCTATCTACTAATCTTCTATCTACTATGTGTCTCTCTTTCCTAAAACCTCTATTGATCTATCATCTATATGTTCATTAATCTATCATTTCCCTATAATCTATGAAATAATATGTAATACAATAGTATAAATTCTTTTAAGCAGAAAGAGTCTTAGCAATTCCAGAAAGGAAGAGGTGGATTGAGTGAGAAGTCCCCATAGTTTGGAGCACTTGAATACTTGTTCTGAGTTTATGGTGATATTTGAGGAGTATTTGGAGTTTTAGCTCTGTTGAAGGAAGTATGTAACAGGAGATTGACTTCAGGAGTTTAAAGCCTTACATCATTCTTATTTTGTAATTTTTATTTCCCTTTGGAGGTTACAGTTTTGAGCCCTTAGTTTCCTGTCTGTGATGCCTTGTAGGCAGACTTTGTTTGTTCCTTCCTACCAGTTTCCAAATAACTGACTTGGAGATCTAATATAAATTAAAAATGCTCAGTCAATATTTCAGGTTTGTTACTAACTAGCTTTTAGAGCTTAAATTTATATTAATCTATGTATTGTTGCTCAACATGGCTTTCCCTGTCCTCTAGCATGTATTTCTCTCCCTGCATTTCCTACAACCTCTTAATCTCCACCCTTTTTATTTTTCCCAATGTTCTTATTCTGTTTTTCCACCCTTGCTTATCCGTTGCAGCTCTTGGCCTGTCAGTGTACAAAAGGGTTATTACACAGCATTCATATCAACAGCCTCCTGCAGCAGTTCTTTAAAATGATGAATTCTTACGTTCCTACAAATGTAATGACAAATAAAATATTTCTTATGTAAGTTTCCTCGACTTTAGTGTTTAACACACTAATAGAAATGTAATGAATAAATAGATCTAGTGTGTGTTAAAAAGTTCTCTAAGACAGAGAAGTAAACACTGAGGAAAAATAAAATGAACCCTTTCCACACAAAGTGGAAAATGCTATAGGAAATAAAAAGATCAAGGTTAATAAAATGTAAACTTGAGCATATTAGAGTGATCCTACATTTGTCTAAAAGTATCTCGTTATAAAAGAAATAAAGGTTTTTTTCTGCTTATAGGTTATATAAGTGTTAACAAATGGCTGAAAAAAATGAACACTTATTTTGATTCATTGAATGAGCTTCTAGTAGAATTCTGACCTGCATCTGGAAATCATAATCTTGGGATATGCATGCATAATAGGCCCAGAGTGATTGAGAGTTATCATTTGAATATAACATGTCCATCAAATTCAAAGATCTACCACGTAAATTTCAAAATGCATATATCTCCTTGTCTTCTACTTTATATGATATCCATTTTCTAACCTAGAACATAAGAGAACAGAGCAGTTTACTAATTTCCTTATTTTTCAGATTTCATATTCATCATATTATCTTTAATATAAGATTTTTAAACCTATAATACTAAAATTCTAGATGTATAGATTTTTATAATGTAAAATAGAAAACATCAAATCCTCTGAAATGTACTTAAGACATTTAATACACAGCTATATATTTATATATCATCTTCTACCTAATATTTTCTACTTGCCCTGAAAAATATGTTGCAAATATATTTTTACTCAGTATTTTGAATTAAATGACATATACACAGTTCTGATATCATTCTTGATAAAATATGTACATATATGATATAAATAATACAGTTTATATATGCATATACAAATCATAAACTTGTAACAATGAGTATTCACAAAATGAATACATTCTATTAATCACACTCATTCCAACATAGAAAATCAAGGTCCTTTTTTTTATTTTTTCTGGCCATTAATGCATAAAGGAAGGTAAAAACATCTTGTTTTGTACTCTACAAAAATATTTAGTCATAGAATTAAATTTTATGTAATATTCTCGTGATTTTATTTATAGTAGAAAAGAAATTCTTTTTAATGAGAATAAATGTTCTATAATCTGATTTAGCCAGTCAATGAGATATCATTTTCCTGTGTACATATGACTGTGTTACAATGTTAGTAAAATATTAAACAATAACCTTAGCAAGACTTAATAAGTTGAATATGGCTCCTCAATAAAAAGTGTCTATATGGAATCTGTAATTATAAACTTTTTGGAGAGATAATTTCAATTATAAAATCCTTGATACAGTGGAAGCATATTAAGAGCATACAGGCTATTTAGTGCCATGCTGTTCAAAGGGAATAAATATTTGGAGAGACCAGAAATACATTTTAAAAATGGTGAATCAAGAGAAGATATTCTAAAGACTCAAAAGGCAACAATATTCATGAAATTCTTCATTTGGAACCCCTGTTTATGAAGCTTTAAGAAAAGCCATTTGCACCAGAAATCACCTGGTTTCTGAACAGTTGTTACAGTTGTAAGTATTAAATAGTTTGTTTTATTTGTTTATTGGTGTGTGCATATATATGTGTGCATACACTGATATACCAAAAGACTAGAGAAGGATATCATGTATCCTATTATTTTCTATCTTATTTCTTTGATATATAATCTGTCTAGTATTAAAGCTGGCCATTTTGTTAAAATAGTACAGCCTGTA
Organism: Microtus oregoni; assembly: GCF_018167655.1. Taxonomy (NCBI): domain Eukaryota; kingdom Metazoa; phylum Chordata; class Mammalia; order Rodentia; family Cricetidae; genus Microtus; species Microtus oregoni. Next base: position 27,106,541 of record NW_024543060.1, read on the forward strand.
CAACTCAATGATCCTACCATTTTTATACCAGTGGATAAACCTGAGCTGGTGGTATGGGTGCTAGGATCTAGAGTGAATCGGGTTTATATCAGATTTGCATGCTTGCATAGCAAGGTTCTTCTTCTGTAAGCCATTATTTTCTGTCCCCTTTTGAGTTTTTTCTCAACTCTCCATAGTCTTCCCTGTATGTGTTGGTATGATTGTGTGAACTTGGTTTAGTTTTACAGGAAGGACCAATAACTTGCATCACAGACATACATATAAACCTAAACAGAATGAAACAAAGAACATATTCATTACTGCAATCTATAGGTAATTTATTAAGAAGGTCTAATATGGTTATTTATAAATATTACATGATTTTGTATGAAGGAATTAGATTAATAGAAATGTTGTATTTGATATCTGCCAAGTCTCTGGAAACTAATACTCTTTGTCCTCAAGTTTAGCTTTGAATTTATGGAGGCATTCATACATATATTACAGTTCCTAAATAATGTATTTAAACTTAATTCCATTGCAACTATACATGTAGGTTATTAAAGATAGCAGCTTTCAAAGTGAAGTGTTAAATAAATTTTCACTTGAGCATATATAATGTATAGATAGTATTTTAACTTAATTTACATGCAAGTATTTTTTACTTCTGTATAACTTAACAGATATACAATGTAATTTCTAATATATTTTAGGTTCTTCCACATAATCTTTACTAGATGTAGGTATAATTTCAAGTGAGGTATAAATGAAGAAATGTAGAAAGAGAGGAAAAACATAAATTGTGGAGATAAATTGCACATTTGTGCAGTAGAAACCAGAATTGATGACTAGAATATGAATATTAAATCTCTTATATTTTAATAATTCTCACTTATTAGTCAAGAGCTTGATGGTTTCACTTCTTAAAATATGTTGTAATTATTTCAGGAATTTTTCATTCTCTTACTTATCCTCTTTAATATATAAACTGTTCATGATGAGAGAATTTACATTCCACTTTATTTTATCCGATATATAAGAAATGACTTATTTTTATGCTCAGGCTACTGCCATTTTACAATGGTATGAATGAATGTTGCTTTATTATTTTTCCCATGTTTGTTTTAACGGTTTTTAATTCACATACATAAAAATAAATACAAAATATATGTTTTGGCCTAATTATACATTAAGCTATTTTAAGATAATAAACTTTACAAAATAGAAGATTCTTCTTAACTTAAATGATCTAGTAGGATTGACTGATCTCAATGGGAAATTTAATGTCATTATACATTTCCTACTAAATAGTATGTAAGCTTTTTTCATATATTTTTTTCATTTTCTTAGAATAAATTTAATATTTTTGTCATGTTAATATAATATATAGATCATATAAATATATACTTTTTCTGGATTGATTTTCTATATTTTCATCAACACAATGCCAAGTACTTTTTCTGGAAGTCAACATACTTAGTCAACTACCTAAAAATAAATAATAATAATAATTATGTATAATCTTAATCACATAATTTACATCTTCATTTGTGCACTATCAAGATGGCTTATTGGGTAACGATTTTTATTGGAAAACCTAATGGCCTGAGTTCTACTCAGAGGCCTTTGTGGTAGATCTCCTATGCTCTTGGGTAGTTAGAATTAACATAGTATAAATGGCAATCTTATCAATTCCCATTAAAATCCCAGTAAAATTCCTCATAGACTTCAAAAGAAGAGTAATTCACTTCATATGGAAAAAACAAAAAAAAAAAAACAGAATAGCCAAAACAAACCTGTACAATAAAGGACTTTCTGGAGGCATCACAATCCCTTATTCAAACTTTACTACAGAGATACAGTACTGAACACAGCCTGGTATTGGCTTAAAAACAGACAGGAGGAACAATGGAACCAAATCCAAGACACATATACTAATCCACATATTTACAGACACGTAATTTTTGAGAAAGATGTAAAAATTATAAAATGAAAAAAGAAAGCATATTTAACAAATGGGGCTGTCAATCTGGATATCAACATGTAAAGAGTGAAAATAGATCCATATCTATCACCATGCACGAAACTGAAGTCCAAATGGATCAAAGACCTCAACATTATGCCAACTATACTGAACCTCATAGATAAGAAATTGGGAAGTACACTTGAATGCATTGGCATAGGTTACCACTTCTTAAATATAACCTCAGTATCACAGACACTGAGAAACAAATAATAAATGGGACCTTCTGAAACTGAAAAGCTTCTGTAAATCAAAGGACACAGTCAAAAAGACAAAAAGGCAGCTTACAGAATGGAAAAAGATCTTCACTAATATCACATCAGATAGAAGATTGATCTTAAAAATATACAAAATCTCAAGAAATTGGTCATCAAAAGAACATATAATCCAATAAAAAAAAAATGGAGCACAGACTTAAGCTGAGAACTCCTAACAGAGGTAGCTAAAATGTTTGAAAGACACTTAAAGAAAGGCTCAACATTTTTAGCCATCAAAGAAACACAAATAAAAACAACTCTGAAATTCCATCTTACACCTGTAAGAATGGCCAAGATCAAAAACACTGATGACAACTTAACGCTAGAGAGGATGTAAGGTAAAGGGAACACTATTACATTGCTGGGGGGGGGGGAGTGAAAATTAATACAGCCCCTTTGTATATCATTATGGTGATTTCTCAGAAATTTAGGAAAAAAACCTTCCTGAAGACGAATCAATACCACTTTTAGGTATATATCCAAAGGATGCTCAATCAAACCACAAGGACATGTGTTCAATTATGTTCATGGCAGCATTGTTTGTCATAGCCAGAATCTGGCAATAACCAAAATACTCCTTGACCAAAGAATGGAAAAGGAAAATGTGGTGAATTTACACAATGGAGTACTACACAACAGAAAAAAATAATGACATCTTGAAATTTGCAGGTAAATGGATGGATCTAGAAAACATCATATCGAGTGAGGTAACCCACAATCAGAAAGACAAATATCATATATACTCACTCATAAGTGGCTTTTAGATATAAAGAAAACCAAGCTACAATCCACAATCCCAGAGAACCTAGACAACAATGAGGAGCCTAAGAGGGATATACATGGATCTAATCCATCAGGGAAGTAGAAAAAGACAAGATCTTCTGAGTAAATTGGGAGCATGGGGATCATGGGCGAGGGTTAAAGATGAGGGCGGAGGATAGGAGGGGAGCAGAGAAAACTGTGTTGCTAAAAAAGTCAATAAAAATTTTATAAAGATAGTTGATCAAAAATATAAGAAAAACAAAGTATTCCTTTTTTTCTTACGTTTTTTTAATTTGATGTGGGGTATACCTTTACTTGTTTATTTTTAGTGTAATACTTCATCTAATATATTTTAATTAGAATGAGGTTAGACTTTGTAAACATTGGCATCTGACTTTTACTTTAATATTTTCTCTTCTTGGTGTAATCCTGTCTGTCTCACAATGAGAAGAAATAGCATTCTCCTGTGTATTGCTATACTTGTGCAATCAAATGCAGAAGGGTTTTTACATGTCATAGTGAGGCACTTAAAATAGCTCTGCTTCTAGCAATATCTTCCATACAGTACTTCTGCAGCAAATGTGGGTTTCTCTAGTGAAAAGCAGTTTTATGATGTCATTTAGAATTGCTAACTCTTAATAATGCTAATTTGATTCTCTATAAGAAGGCAATATTTTTGTTAGCTATTAGCACTAATATCTTAACACAGCGAAGAAGCCATAACCGTTACACATTTTATAGTTATAGTTTTTTGTACTGGTCTTATTGTATGTGGTTTAGTTGAGCAGTCAACATAGGTCTTTAGAAACTGGAAAGCTCAACTAGAAAGAAATAGAAAAGTCTCTGATACCACATAATACTTTTTCTCAAATGAGTTACTATTTTGCTTCAAGTGACTACTACAATGTAATGAGGAGGCCACTAGTTAGTTCCCAGCTACTTAGCACTAAAATAACGACACAGAAACTGTATTAATTAAATCACTCTTTGGCTCATTAGCTCTAACGTCTTATAGGCTAGCATTTACATCTTAATTTAACCCATTTCTAGTAATCTGTGTATCTCTACGATGTTGTGGCCTACCAGCAAAGTTTCAGCATGTCTGTCTCTGAGGGCTCCATGGCTTCTCCCTGAATTTGCCGTCTTTCTCCCAGCATTCAGTTTAGTTTTCCCAGCCTACCTCTATTCTCTGTGCTGTCCCAAGACTGTTTGTTTTCTTTAATCAGTGGTATTCACAGCATACAGAGAGAAATCCCACATCACTACAATATATTTACCTATGCTTCAATGACTCTAACCTATTTACAGGTTTTGACTAAGCTAGTAACTGCTCATATTTTAGTAAATCAAATCAACTCTTTATGAAGCACATTCATTTCCACATTCGCTTTCATCTAGTATAAGCTCAGAGCTGGATGACTTTACACTACAGAGAAAACAATGAGAAACAAGTTCTGTCTATGCAAGAATGAGACAAAATATCAAAATACATCTTGAGTAGAATATTTTTATTCATTGTTAAACAAACCTACACTAGAATTATCATAACTTATAATAGTTTTATCAATGATATTTATCAATACTATAATTTGATTAATGGTTGGAAATCACATACATGCATTAATAAAAATATATGATACAGTGCATGATTTAGGCAATGTGTCCCATTAAAGTTTCAAGATATATTGTATTTACAAGTCAACTTTATAAATTTTCTGAGCCCCTCTCTCTCTTTACTATTATCCTTGGTTCTGAGTGTTAATTCATCATTCTTTTTCTGTCAGCTGTCTGCACTGTTAGTTCATGCTTTCCAAAATGCCTGAAGGGTACACTGTCAGCTGTAGATACTCAAGTCAACATGGGAATATCAGTTGATCCACACAATGCACACACACACACACACACACACACACACACACACACACAACTCACACACACTCACAAAGATATACACACTCCCATACATAATGCACTCGAGGAATATTTGGCCCATTTCCAAGACATAAATTTGTCACTGTCTTACGTGTCAGAAGTAACATAAACCTTCCCATCACATTTATGCTCCTAAATTAATTTTAAGCTATGAGTGAAATGTAATGTATATTTTCATAAAAGTCTATTGAATCACATAGCTCTTAGAATAAAAATTTTTAAAATAACTATCACTCAACTTTTTAAACATAAGTGACTGAAGGTGATTACTGTTTTTTTTTTTTTAGGATCATGTCACCCATGTAGACAAGCCATCTTACTAATGTTGTGTTATTTTGAAATTTGTGTATAGCAGTGGGATTTAATTTATTTGTAGCAGAGACATAAAGAAAATTAACTAGATACAGATACTGCAAACAAGCAAATTTAGTATTCAAAATTATGGTGAAATATTTTACCATCTTCTCTATGCATTCTAATGTGTGTTTTCTTTGCCTCATTCCTTGTATTCTCCCACTTCTTTTGTCAGGTATATACACTGATTTTCATGTATATAACTTTTGCAATAATAGTCAATCCTATGATTGTCTGTCTTGAATGTGTGTGTGTGTATATATCAAAGGGCTATGAAACTTAAAGAAAGATAGAACCTCTTCATCTAACAAGCAATTCTTTTTAAAAGTTTTCACTGTACATGCACATATAAAAATATATGTGAGAAGATGAATATATACAACTGTAGAGGTATAGTGTCCAAGCTTATATAGTTGTAGGCTCAGACCACCTATACCTGCGAATATCCTAATGTATACTATCAGAGACAAGAATGTAGTCAATGCAATTTCTCTCTCAAATTAATTTAACAGAGGCCCAGGGATCTCCCTGTCTCAGCAACTAAGACATGCTTGGGCAACTCTAATAAACATAACTCAATCTTAGGGTCCGGAAAGATAAAAGGAAAGAACCGAGTCTAGAATGCTGTTCTCTGAACTCCACACTAAGTTTGCAGTCTCACCAACATATGCTACACACACACACACACACACACACACACACACACACACACAACAGGTAAATAAAAACTTTATAAAAAATTTATCAGAAATACCTAGATTGTGTAAAATCATTGCTTTAAATATTGCATTCTTCCTCGATGTAGCACTGTGCTGGCACATGAATGAATAAGCTTTATATGAATCTGAGCTTGCACAAACCCATAAATATAAAACCCAGATATGTTTTATCATTTGGGAATATTAAAATTTCATTATAGAGTTGGACAAATAAGTAATATTTTGATAATAATTATTAATGAATTTTGAAAATAGCATTTTATAATAAATATCAAATGTTAAAGTGTCCCTTTGGTCATAACACACAGAAATAATGTTTTAATTTATTTTTAAACATATTCTATTCTAGAATACACCTTAGAAATTATAATAACATTCTAATTTTAAAAAGTTTCATCTTGCGCTTTTACAAAGTAGATTCCTTACATTTCTCTTATTGTTTTTTTTTCTTCTTTTCAAACTTCTGTACTTTTTCTCTCAAGGTCATATAGCCCTGTATCAGATAGCAGCAGAGCTTCAGTAATAACAGCAGCTGCCATCTTTGATTAATGTAAGTGAATGCTGTTTTACAATTTTCATAGCTTCCATCCTTTGCACCAGTTTTGACAAGGAAAATTGTTGGGTTCAATGCTGGATGCCCTAGAGGTGCCCTAGAGTTATTTTAACGGATTCAATTTGCTCTGCTTTTCATGTAAGCACAGTTTTCCATCTTAACATATTTCTGGGATATAGAAGAAACTATTTCTTACATAAAATATTTTAAAAACTTTACTTTTAAATGAGTCTTTGTTTTATAGACAATATATTGGGCCTTCCAGTGGTTTTTAAGACTCATACACAAAAATATTGTTGACCATCTGAGTCCATTACTGTCTTCCTTCGTAAATAGATCCCTTCTCTCCTGTTCTCACATCTTCTATAGCTCAATAGCAAAAGAAAAAAAATAATCCAGTTTACTTTAGTCTCATATATTATGAAAAATGAATACCGAAGTAGTTTAATCTCCCACTTCACAAATAAAGAACCAAAGCTGTAGAAATGTTTGATTAATTTCAAGGCAGCCCACAGACAGGTCCTAAGCAGTGCAATGACTTCCAAAATGAAGAAAGATTATGTGACTGGGTTGGTATTACAATCCCTCCTAGGCCTTGCGGATATATGTGCCAGTTGATCTTCTCTTGGGACTCCTAACAGTTGGAGCAGGGACTATCTCTGTCTCTTTGCTGACTTTTGGAAGCCTATTCCGCATACTTGACTGCTCTGCCCAGCATTAATACAATGTAAGTTGCTTACTAAAATTTGACATCATGTTCTGTCTATGTCCATGGCAGGCCTGCCCTTTTCTGAAGAAAAAAGAAGGGGTCTTAGGAAGAGAGATGGTGGTAAGGAGGTTGTGGAAGGAGAGGAAGTTGGGGAAAATATGAAAAAAAAATGGAGAATTTATTCTTAGAACTCTATCTCTGGTTCTTACATTTCATTAACCTCCTATCTCATTTTATAATTTCCTAACTGAAAAATTCTGGCTCATTTGTTTTTATTTCCATGTCTTATATTAAACTTTTCCTATCACAAGGGCCCCCTTTTTGTTTTCGTGGCTACTGCCCACACTTACTCATAAATACACGTATCTAAATGTTTAAAGCTAGTGCCAGGTGGAAATGATAGGCAGCATGTAGCTCGTGTTTTTCTAAGCCTGGATATTAAACTTAATAAAGCATTTTTCAAATCCAGTACTTTTCCTGCGAATTTTAAAACTTTTATTATACTTTTATGGTTAAAATTTTTTTCTTTATTTCCATAATGGCTCCCTTAATCAAAATATCTTATTCCTTGCTCTGTGATGAGGCTAGCAAGAAACCTGGCACTAAGAAAAGTTCCAGGAATCCACAAGAACCTAAGGAATAGAGGAAAGGGTGCACAGATTGGACTTGCCCTATAGTCAGATTGATGACAATTCTAAATGTCATTATTGAACCTTTATCCAACAACTGATAACATACATTATCCAATTTCTGTCCATGAAGTTATAAGCTGATCTCATTAACTTGATCTTGTGAAAAGAACAGAGATATATAACTAGCCTTTCACTGGGCATAGAGTCCTTTGCACATATCCACAGGTGTGCCAGGACTGAGTCATATGCTAGCTGTGTCTCGTTTGGTGAAATCTCTAAATGCTCTCTAGTGTATTGTTCCACATCTCTCATCCTGTACAAAAAGTCAATGGAAAGTAGACTAAAAATCTCAATTTCATGGCTAAAATGCAGAAATGAAGTATGATATAAATACTGGCAAAACTAACTTAATAGAATTCTAATAATATGGTATGACTGTAAGAGTTAACAAGTGTGATTATATGTAAATTAAAAAAAACTTTCCTTTCTTTCTAGAAAGGAAACTATATCAACATGAGATCTAACAGTGTTTGAGCCCTTACTACAAAATGAACAACAACCTAAATTCAAGAAATATCAGGTACAAAATTGTATGTACAAGTTTTTCCTCAACAGAGTAGATAAACATCCCAGTGAATAGCAGACAATCTTTACCAGCTATGGTTTACTCAAGAATGGACTGGTTAATATCTAGAATATAAAAGGAACTGCAAAATTAAGTACAGAAAACTAAACTATATGATCTTTAAAGAGGAAAGTTAATGCCAGGCAGGGGTGATGCATACCTTTAATCCAAGCACTTGGCAGGCAGAGTCAGGTGAATCCCTGATTTCAAGGACCATCTAGTCTACAAAACAATTTAAAGAAACCCTGTCTTGAAAACAAAACAAGAGAAGAACGTTAAGTGAGAAAGCAGGTCTTAAAAGAATAATACAAATGATATACAACCATAGACTGAAGATCTCCTTATCAATATACCCACAGAAAAATTTACCTCTAAGTCCCCATCAAAACAGCTTCTTTATGCACCAGGTGGTAATGAAAATATAGACTCACAACTGAGCAATGTTCAGAGAAAAAAGGACAATGGAATGCTCAGACCTAATTGCCATATCTATATCACACGTTTCCTCCCAGTGTTCACTGGAAGAACAGACGAAACGATCATATGAGGTAGAGTCAGTTTGTCACTACATGAAAACTGTATCTTCTAAGTACAGATGTATAGCTGCATTCATGAAGTCATAGCAGTTGTGACAGCAGGCACAAGACCTGTGTAAGATCATGAAGTTCTAACCTTAGTTAAGGAAGTAATGGCAACTGATAACTACTGGGAGTTGGATAGTTGCCTTGCACCGCGCCCTTGTGTCTGCACTCTGTGCGTTTGAACCCAGTTACCGAGCTTCGGGCAAGGGGGCTGGAGGTTAAAATACACAGACACACACCTACAGAGAGACAGCGACACGGATCATCCTTGACTTCCCCAAGAATGCCCCCTTTGTTGTGTTCAGGATATGGAAGCAGAGAGGGAAATCAGAGAAGCATCACCTTTCACGATAGCCACAAATAGCATAAAATATCTTGGGGTAGCTCTAACCAAGGAAGTGAAAGATCTATTTGACAAGAACTTTAAGGAATTGAAGAAAGAAATTGAAGAGGATACCAGAAAGTGGAAAGATCTCCCTTGCTCTTGGATTGGGAGGATCAACATAGTAAAAATGGCAATTCTACCAAAGGCAATTTATAGATTCAATGCAATCCCCATCAAAATCCCATCAAAATTCTTCACAGATCTTGAGAGGACAATAATCAACTTTATATGGAAAAACAAAAAACCCAGGATAGCCAAAACAGTCTTATATAATAAAGGAACTTCTGGAGGCATTACCATCCATGACTTCAAACTCTACTACAGAGCTACAGTATTGAAAACAGCTTGGTATTGGTATAAAAACAGAGAAGTTGACCAATGGAATCGTATAGAAGACCCAGATTTAACCCACAAACCTATGAACACCTCATTTTCGATAAAGGAGCTAAAAGTATACAATGGAAGAAAGAAAGCATCTTCCAACAAATGGTGCTGGCACAACTGGATGTCAACCTGTAGAAGAATGAAAATTGACCCATATCTATCACCATGCACAAAACTCATGTCCAAATGGATCAAAGACCCCAATATCAGCCCGAGCACACTGAACCTGTTGTGTTCAGAAACAGATTATATAGAACTAGCCACGCCCCAGCCAAACCCACCAGAAACCACTTTCCTTACACCAGGAACTCCTGAAGGTCTCGTCACAGAGCAGCTATAGGCACTCAGATCAGGGGATTACAAGAAATTCAGGATCTGGGGTCTCTCTGCTCCCAACATCTTTGTTGTCTTTAAGTGTGTGGACATTATTATGTCTGTCATGCTGTAGTGAATGACCATAAAGCACAAATTATTCTTGTGGGCTTTAAAATCATTCACACAAAGAGACATGTTAGGGGCATAGCAGGATGGTGTGAATCTGAAAGAATTTCAAAACAGAATAATTATGATCAAACTAAATTATAAAAAAAATTATGTAAAACTAGTACAAAAGGAAAATACTTAAAATAGGCACTTTACTGTTTTCTTTCTTAATATATTCCTCAAATTAACAAACACACTTGTTTCCAACTGTAAAATAAAATTCTCTAACCACACTTTAAGAGATTACATATGTGTAACCAGGCATTTTATTTTTAAATGTAGTTAAAGGTCAACATGTAAATAGAATACTTCATTTATATGCTAACATTTTATGCATTTAGAAATTGTTATAATCTTTAATATATATATTATCAAAAGGTGAGTTTAAAAGCAATAATCACATGCACTAAGCATAATGGTTTTGAAGCTCTTCTATTTCATTAGTTCTTTCTATATTGAGTCCAAGTTACATAACGGACACTGTATATCTACACTGAGGTAAACATTTAGAACATACAATTAATGTACTAAATTTGACTTTAATAGTTTTCTCATTGCTTAAATGATGTTTCTCACAGTTTCTAACTTTTTTCTTCTTCTGTTTCAAGCAGGATACTTAAATATGGGATCATTTCAAAATTATTATTCTCATTTTTGTGTGTACATGTGAGAATGTAAACCACACACAAAAAACAGTCCAGAAGACCAGAAGAGAGCATTTGATCTCCCAGAGCTGTAGTTAACGGTGTTTGAAGCTAGTCAGTATTAGTGCTGGGAGCTGTGCTTGAATCTTCCAAAAGAAGAGCAACAGCATTTAACTGCTGAACTATCTGTCTATCCCCTATGTGATAAACACTTTTATAATATAAGAGTATATTTTTCTCATTTGTTTTTAATTTTTGTATCTCTAATTTAATCTCTCATTGTGAGGAATAATTAAGTCACATACAAATTAAATTATGTGTTGGTGCTTTAATTTAAACTAAATGTATAAAATGAATAGACACTCTTTAAATCATAATTATGGGCATCATTAAAGAATTCTAATTACATATATAGATGAAGAACTGTACCAATGTACTATTTCACATCATATTTATTATCATTATGATTATTGATACTGCTATTACAATTTAAATAGCCTCATCCATTTCGTATTGTCTTTCTGCAAGTCTGTAAATGAAAATAAATTACATTATGTTGAAAGTACCAAGATTATTCTCTTTGGAAACCATAATTTCATGAATAAGAATCATGATTTGATATTACAATGTCTTCACTGTTAAACAGATGCTTTACTGTGATATTCACCTATTTTTGAGCTATTTTCATCTTCAAAAAAGGGAGATAATGTCTATTCCATGGAGACCAATGTAGATTAACTGACTAAGTATAGAGGTAATGGTTTAGCTGAAGTTATTCTGCATTAGTCACATACAAACAAATGATAGTTTTTAGTATCAAAATGTCTTACTTCTTCATTCAGTAATTGTTCACTTGTTAAGGAGCTTCAGATCTATAGAATATTGTTTCTGATTTCAATGTAAAACATACCTAAACAGGCCCACAGGTTGCTTTTTTCACTCATAAGGGACATGCAATTATTGAAAAGTTCCTAGATCCTGATGTATCTAACCTAATCAGTGAGCATCTTTCTTTATGGATTAATTATATTATATAATGGCATTATTGGGAAGTGGATATTTTTCGAGTTTATATGTCATCAGACGCATGCCCTAAATAATATTCTTCTGCCTAACTTCCTTGTGTTTTACTGTCTCTTCTTTCTGACTCCTTCACAGTGAGTAATTATGGTTTCACTATGATCTTGCACCATGACATCCTATTTAAGCTCAGAAGAATAGGAACACAAGGATTTGATCATGACTGTAAACTCTGAAATACAGATCAAAAACAAAACTTTCTTTTATTGAACTGCTTATATTAGGTATCTTTTATAGTAACATGACACTAGAATACACAGTTATTATTTTCTTACTTTTTCCCCTTTAATTTTTTTCTTTTATCCTTTCAGATATCATATGTCTTCATCATTTCCTACACCTTTTCCCCCCTCCAAAACCTTTCTACAAAATGGCCTCATTTTTTTTCACTAGTTGTTGTTGTTAAGTATATTTATTTACTGAATAGATAAGTATATCCCGGTCATACTTTATAATGCTGCTTAGATGTGTTTATTCGGGTGTTACTGTTTGGTATTGGAAAACCCATCAGTGTCTACTTCCTTGGGAAGGCTATTTCTCATGTAATCGTTGTCCCCTAATTGTCTCATGATCTTCATGTATGTCTGAGCTCTCATGGTCTTCCCCCCTTCCACTTTGACATATCTGTGTTCAGTTCTTGTTTATAGAGTCTTGTTGGTGAGTATTTTTTATGGTGTAGTGTTGCTTCTTACATTAATAGGAGATACAGTCTTGGAGCAACTCACTGTTCCTCTAGGTCTGAATACATGCCTATCCCCTCTTCTGTGACTTTCCCTGAACCTTAAGTGTAAACATTGTTTTTTAGATGTAACCATTGGAGTAGAGCTCTAAACAATACATTTTGATTGCTTGCTATTTTCTATAATGGTCTCTGTTTTCTGTTGCAAAAGAAAGGTTTTCTTGATAAAGGTGAAGACTGCATTTACAGATTTGTATAAGGACAAATATTTAGAATGTAGTTAGGGATTACATTATCTTAGTGCAGTTGTAGCTGTGAATTATCATCCAATACCCATGACTTCACTAGCCCTGGGTACTCAGCTAATATTCTAGTAACAGACTTGGTGTCCTTCTCTAGAGCATATTTTTTCTTTAGGAAAATTGGAAAGAATTTTCTGAAAATAAAGAGAACAGGAAAAGTGACCATAGATAAAACTCTGTTGCAATTAAAATTTTGCTATATGGATTCATTTCAATGATCCGGGTAATAATAATAATAACAATATTAAGAATATAGTGCTATGCTTTTTAATTTTGTAATCAATTTTGTATATGTACTCTATCATACATTATATGATTAGTAATCTTAGATATGTTCATGTCTAATATTCCAGAGCTTCTTGCATATTTCCTGGAAGGTAGGTAAAATTTTCTTATCTTAGTCTCTACCAAAGCATATAAAACTATATAGAAGAAATAATTAGAACAAAAAATATTAAAATAAGTATATATAGTGGCCAATTGTTTAGAATTATGACTGGTCCTAAAAAATTTATAGAATCTTAAGTATCTTGTATCTGTTTGAATGATGCCTTACCAGCATGGGCTGTCTTCAGCATGACTGCTAGGGAAAACAAAGATCCTTTACTCATCTATTAAATACTTATCATTTCCTGCAACTTTTGTTTGGTTTTGTTTTTATTACTCTAAATTAAATCTATGACTATCAGATATAAGATTTTAACTTTCTTTGTGCAACTAACAAAATGAGCTAAGTCTGGTGGTATCAATTTATTAGACTAAATACTAGGAGTCTTGACTAAAGAGCATCACAAATTCAAAGTCTGATTGGGCCATAGAGTGAACTCATGATCAATTTGATCTTCTTAGTGAGACATTGTCTGTAATGAAACAGTAAACTAGGAGCATTATGAATATGCTTCATTGATGGCCTAGCATTTATGAAGCTCTGGCCGCAATCTCTATAGTACATAAACAAAAAATGAATGGAAAATAATTCTGACATTCAATGCAGTCCACCTTCACTTATATCTTCACTATTATATGAAGTGACTAGGTAGGAGTGAAATAACAACCGAAAGAGAGAAATGAAGATAGAAACTCACAAACAAATAAAAATTGACCTAGGTCTTCTACATATATGTTATGGTTGTCAGATTGATGCTCTTGTGGGAATCCAAAAAATTGGAACAAGGGTCATCTTTGACTGTTTTGCCTGCTTTGGGGAGCCTCTGCCTCCTATTGTGTTGATTTTTCCAGCTTTGATATGAGGTATTTGCCTAGTCTTATTAAAATGTGTTATGATATGTTTGGGTGATATCCCTGGGAGCACTGCTCTTTCCAAAGGCTAACAGAGAAGTGAATCCGGGAAAGAGAGGAGGTGGGGATGAGGGGCTGGAAGACAAGAGGTGGAGGAGTATTGTAAGAGGCTGCTTGTTGGCTCCCTGCTGTTCAGCTCCCAAAGAATCACACAGAAATTGTATTATTTAAATGACTGCTTACCCCCATTCGCTCCAAATTCTTATTTGCTAACTTTTACATCTCCATTTAACCCATCTCCATTAATCTGTGCATCACCACAAGGTCTTGGCCTACCAGAAAAGTTTGAGCACATCTGTCTCTAATGGCAGCTGCATGGTTTCTCTACAACTCTGCCCTTCTTTCTTCCAGCATTCAGTTTAGTTTTTGCTGCCTACCCCTGTTATGCCCTGCTCTGCTATAGGCTCAAAGCAGTTTCTTTATTCACCAATGGTATTCACAGCATACATTGGGGAGGAAGAATTTCAGTCAAGATGTGATATATGAGAGAAGAAAAGAAAATAATAAAACCTGTTATTATTCTTGAAAACAGTGAATTTTCTTCTATTTCCTCTCCATGTTTTTATAAGCATTGGGTTCTTACAATATACTATTGTGCATGAATGTTCTGTAAATTAGGTTCAGAATAGCTTAATTCATTCTGTAATTTTCAACTTTATTCTATATTCCCTTACTTTGCTTTATTTATAAACATGAAGATATTTATCCTTAAGGATAGGTAATACTTCCATTTTGTTATAAATTTCATGTAGATATATTAGAAAGTAGAATAAAACAATGATATTAACTACATATAAATAAATAAGAAGGAAATGCTTTTATATTTCAGAATATGATGTTGTGGTAGAACATTGTTTCTTGTTGTAATCTAGCACCGCTCATTTTACCATTTTTTAAGATAAATAAATACATAAAAATGTGTGTTCCAAGATTATTCTGGTTTAAAGATAAGAAATAAATTCAATGTTAAGACATGCCAGAAAGTGGAAGAGAAACTTGACTTGACTATCTCTGGGAACATGGTAGTGAGATAAAAATCTGTTAAGATACAAATGTAAATAAGCAAATATTTAAAACATTTGTGTTAACTCTTTTAAAAGCCATTTTGTATTTTGGGGCCAGAAAATTTCAGAACTTGGATTGATTGATCATGTTTGCCAACTTGATTGGTCATAGAATCAACTTAAATAGGCCTTGGGGTGTGTCTTTGAGAGTATTTCTTTGAAAAACTACCAGGGAAAGGAGGGATACTACTTATCCTTTCCACACATTTCTTATCATCAGTGATAAGTTTGAAATTGTGAAAGAAGATGGCGAAATTAGACTTTTCTTTGATCACATTTCATTGACCTTAAATTTTCAATTCCACTCTCTGTCATGCCTCCATCCCTACTGTTCAGGATATACATGAGGTATTTTTTTAAAATAATTATTATCTATTTCCTGCCTTAATTTAAAAATAAATCCATACACTATCAAGTCATAGAAAGTAATAACATTTGCAAAAATTCTTAACAAATTTATTATATTTACTATGGTGATGAAGGTGGTTTTTAGTTTACCCATTACCCTATAGAAAATCTTTATATAGTTCCTCTAGTTAATTAAACACATTTTTCTAATGCATTTTTAAAACATGTAAATTTCTGAACAATGAATGTTTCTTCCTTCTCTTCACAAGCATATGTCTCTGTGTAGAATGAAGTCTAGCTTCCAATAAATAAAAAGCTTCAGGGTAAAAATTTTCTCATATGAAAGAGTTTTTGTTTGTTTCCTACAGCTTGAATAAGTAGAAAAAGACCCATCCAATTCTTCCATTTGTTACATAAACAGTTTAAAATGTAGATGAAATTGTATAACATATTAATTACTTACAAGAGATATCTTGAAAATCACACATTAACATGTAGAAACCTAATAAACATACTAGTTAAACTAAAACTCCCATAAGGTTTATGAATTAATTTCACTAGTAGTTCTGGAACGCAGATACTTCTGGATTAAGATGTCATAGTTCATAAATCAATCCAATTTATTAATAATTTAGCTCAGTTTTTCATATAAAATATTTTGATCATATCCTTTCCCTTCCCTCAACTTTATTTATTTATTTATTTATTTATTTTTGATTTTTCGAGACAGGGTTTCTCCGTAGCTTTTGGTTCCTGTCCTGGAACTAGCTCTTGTAGACCAGGCTGGCCTCGAACTCCCAGTGATCCGCCTGCCTCTGCCTCCTGAGTGCTGGGATTAAAGGCGTGCGCCACCACCGCCCGTCCCTTCCCTCAACTTTATATCACCTCATCCACCAAACTATATATTCTTTCACTCTCAGACAAAATGTAAAATAATCAAAACAATCAAATAAACTAAGCAAAGACAAATATGACAGAAAAACATTTAAAAAGTTATACTCCCACTGAAAAAAAAATCATACAGTATATCTTTTGTTTGCCAAGAACTCCTGGGAATGGTGCCTTCCCACAAGCGTGGTTGATATATCTATCCAGTGTGACTCATGTGAGGAAATTGGACTTTTTTAAGTTTCCCAATATGTATCAATTGCAAGTAGCTTTGTGGACAGGATTGAGTCTTTGTGTACACTTCTGTCTCTCCTTGTTGGACCATTGTAGTGTTTTAACATGCGCAGGGTCTCTGCATGCTGGCTTAGGCTCCTTAAGTTCATATGTATTAGTCTGGCTGTGTATCATTGATGATATTTCCTTGGATTCATTCACTACCTCTGGATCTTACTATCATTAAGTCTTGTGCTCTGCATTGATACCTGAGCATTGAGATATGTTTTGACTGTACATATACATATGTAAATATATATATGTGTATATATATATGATATATAGATGATAGATCAATGGATAGATGATAAGTAGATGTATAAATAGATGATAGATGGATGATAGATAGATGATAGATAGATAGATAGATAGATAGATAGATAGATAGATAGATAGATAGATGATAGATAGATAGATCAACAAATTCGTGGTTTATTGTTCCAAAGTCTCTCAATCTTGCAGGTTTTCAGTTGTGGAACTCTGTTTATTACTGTTTCCTTAAGGAGCTTCTCTGATGAGAGTTCAATGACACTCCATTTGATGGGTATAGTGATACATCAATAGTAGTTATTTTATTTCTACATTCCTTTAGTAGGCTAAAAGTAGAGTTTTCTTTTAAAGCACATGACCTCGCTATTCTCTGGTTCTTGCCCGCTGTAACAGTTTCAAGTTTCCCATCCTTTGGAGTGGATATTTGATTCAATATACCGGGGGTTAATTACTTTCATAATATTTTGCTTCAATTTCATCAGTATGTATTGCAGGAAGATTGCTGTTGTAGGCCACATAGATTCTAGCTGTGTGATATTGATAGTCACTTTTCTCCTCCAGTAGTGTGCACAGCACCTTCTAAAACTGTGAAAGGCAGTCAGTATTTGCAAAGCTCCTATCTGGGCAGCAATTTAATATCTACATGTGCAGTGGCTTAAGTAATTGGATCTATCATTAACATATGAGTTAAAGAGAAACCAACATCCACTGGGAATGATCTGTTATGTTTGAGGTTCTTAGGAAACCCCTTTGATCAATGACTCAACAAGCTATAATTAATCCCTGGTACTGGAGATTTTAGTTGGTGGTTTACAATGTCTTGCTGAACACAATCCATATATGTCTAAGTTGGTATGTATGTATCTATGTATGTATATGTGTATATGTACATATATGTGTATAAATGCATATATATATAATTTAAATTTAGAAAGCTTCTAAAGTAGTATGCTTCCATGATTTTTGAAAAGTCTTTGTGTTAACAGTCCTTTCCCATCTTCCCTTCTTTACCCTGTCGCCCCATCTCTCTCCTCATTTATTCTTCCTCATCAAGTTTATGATTTATAAATTGAATTTCAATATTACCAAATCATTATTGTATTGTAAGCACTTAACTTGTTTTAAATATTTAAAAATTTATAATATGTATATGCTCTTAACATATATTCTAAAATTTGTTTCTGATAATCTCATATAAATTTGATCCAAGTATAATAAATAGAAAAGCAATCTTTAGAGTATTCAGTTGAAAAGAACTTTCATTTGAGTGCCTTACAAGTTGTGCATGACCATAGTCAAGATCTCTGCATAATTCACTATTCCATTTGCTAACTCTACAAATATTTAAAGAAACTTTTCTAGCTCCAGAATAGGCTAAGGACACCCAGTGTCTTTACTTCCTTCACCTCTCTCTTCAAGGACATGAAAAAACTTGACATTAGTTTTATTTATACCAGAAGTATTTTCACTCCCTGAATAATTCAGTTTTCCTTTTCAATGAAAAATTTTCATGTAATGAGCTGTACTATGCAACTATTTTTGCATTTTAACTATATAATTCATTAGACAGTTGAGATTTCTTTACAGAACACTTTTTCATGATTTGCAGAAAACTCTTCAAAAGTAGACTTTCAATCACTAAAGATGTATATACGAAATTGACCTTGAAGTCTGGTTTCTTTTTTTCTACATAATTTCTTTCTGCTTGAATAAAATTTTCAAGGTGGCCTGAATTTTTTGAGTTTCTTGTTTCAATTTGGTTATGAAGTTATGATTGGAGATAGAAAGATGTCATGCATGTACACTTACTTATAAACAGCATATTTATGTTTACATTATTATGTTTACATATTTATGTATAATTCCACGTATACAGAAATGCACAAACCTCTCCCCGCCCCCCCCCCTCTCTCACACACACACACAGCTTACTCAGTAATGAAGTAATAATTAGCTTCCTGCTACTTTTTCTTTATTTTTGCTTTTGTGTGAGTAAAAGACTGAGATGAGAAACAACCCTAACAATAAATAAGGAGTTATTTGCACGCTTGTGTATTGTTTTACTGCTTCTTTCAGGTTTTAAATCAAAACTCATATGAACTAATATGTGCATCTTTACCTGTTTGAAATAACAATATTAAAAAAGCCTCATAAATGGTAGAAAATGAGCATCAAATAAGATTTAACTTTTTTACCGTTTAAAGTTTTCAAAGTGTTAAGGATACATTTCTGAGTATAACTTTTATTTGAAGATAAACAATACTCATTATATTTAGACAAAATTTGCAGCTTGGACTCATTATGTGCATTATTGTGTATTAACTAAAAATTGCCTTTTTCTAGTAACTTCCTAGTTCAACAATGTTCATATAATGAACATATGTGTGTGTGTTCATATAATGAACTTAGCAAAGTCTGTTAAAAATTTTTCATTGTCACTTGGAGTTACCATCAGAGGGAGATCTAACATCCTACTGAAGAAAATTGTGGATATCTGTTCTCCTTTATAAAAGAGAGGAGACTCGGGTTGTGAGTTAGACAACTTTGAAGGAAAAGACAGATTTAATTTGTAGGCTTGTTTTATTTTTTCTCCTGATATATTCTGCATGATTAGTCACATAACCTTAGCTTGCTTTCCAGAAAGTGGGTAAGTACAGCTCATCTATCTGTTAGGAGGGATAAAAAAAACCGTAAAGTAAGGGTGAGTAGGTGATAAGTTTAGTTTGAAACAAACCTATAGTTTTTCATATACTAAACAATTGACCATTGGACTAAATATTTAAATTTTAATTGCTTATGTTAACAAATGTTACTTCATGATTAAATCATTTAATGAAAGCCTTTTCTTATTAACCTGTTTTCAACTTGGTAATTGATATTTATAATTTCAGTACCCAGTAACTGATTGACTGCTCTTTGGGACGTATTATATGCTAGAATTCTGTCATTATCTTGCAGATATTTTAATATAAGGAAATTAATTTTTAAAACGTATAATTGCTTCAGAAAGACACATATCATAAAATGTGTAATAATTTTAAAGAGTCATTAATAATGTTTCTTAATTCTGAGATTTGATATAGGTTATTTACTTTTTAAATTAATAGATAATTGTGATATAACTGTTGAAAATAGCTAAAAAAAACTATCACAAATTATTTACCTTAAGTATGTTTATTTTAGTATCTGCTGCATCATTGTCTCGTTGACACATTGGACAGACACATCCTATTATGTTCATTCATTGCCATAGGTCATTTTTCTCCAATTTTATCTAGAGCACTCTATGTGGTTAACTTGAATAGTAGAGTTAACACTTTCTGAAGCATAGTGCCTAATTGCTCCAAGGAGCATGATATGCGCATCAACTACTAGTACCCACTTGATGAACATAATATAATCAAAAAGATAAGGCATTTAAATATGCATTTCTTTTATTGTTTTATAGCTCAGCAGAGTTCATTTTCAAAATCACATACTAAAAACTAAAAAAAGAATTATGTTCAGAAAGATGATTAAATCTCTTTTATATATGCATGGATTTGGTGATATAAATAATTCTGAAAAACCAGTCCCTTAAAATGATTTATTTAAAGGTATTAAATATGCTTAAAACCATTTCAATATTGTTTGAAGAGGAAGAATAAATAGATATTTTATATATATATATATATATATATATATATATATATATATATATGTTTGTTGGTTGAAAATTAGACTTGTCTGAAAGGTTGATTTTATCGACTAGGACAAGGGTGGTCTTTGTGTATCTAAGGCTGGGGAAAATCAGTCTAAGATTAAAAATTCAGTATGTGATGATCCATAAAAGAATACTCGTATATGACAAGTAGCTATTTCACTACATTTATTGTTAAGCTGAAGAAAAGACAAACAGTCAACATGGCAGATGAAGATGGACTGATAAAATCAACGTAGGAAGCCCATTCCTAAATACCAGTTCATAGATTGAATCTCCGGATTTCCATGTGCCATTAGGTTTACACTATTTATCGAAAGTCTTGTTTTCAGTTACAAAGCTCTTGTACATAAGAAAGCTAAACCCTGGCCCATTTCTACATCTAATCCTACAAAGTAATATACTTTCCAACGACTTAACTGCTTTACATATTTATGAATTTCTCCACGGGCCCCCTAAGGGATTCATTTCTCAATTGTGTCATGAGACACCACAGTGCATGCTTGGCTTATTTTTTCCATCCAGTATTGTTTCACAGCTACGTGGTGTTTTCTATTTGTCGTTGTCGAGAGCCAGCTGAGGATGGAGCATTGACCCCGCCTGCTCATCGTGCAGGATTCATGCCTGCAAGCCCTGGGATCTGTAAGACTTAGCACTGTACGCTGCTCTGTCATATCAGCAAGCTCATCTGCAGAAACACATTCTGACTGAGTAACCCTGAGGTAGACAGTGTTTAATTCTCCATTTCAAAATCTTCCAGGAATGGAAAAATGATTCAGCTGGAAGGCATCTGCCCTGTCAGCACCCTATTATCCTAACACAGTGTTTACTCTGTTACTGGCTTCGGTTATCCTTACACAGTTTGATAATCATTCGGAAGCTGGCTTGCTGTAAAACTTAACAGAGGCTCATGTTGTGGCTATGCTAGGTTTTAAGATGGTACCTATGGATTTCCACCTATTTTCCATCCTTCTATCTCTATTCTTTTCAATTGGACCAATATAATTAGAAAAACATAACACAGGAGGAAATGGTTTCAAAGATGGAATAGCCACTTGTGAGTAATTTAATGCTATTTTAATCAGCAATTACTACTGTATTGAGTTTAATGTCCCACATAGCCTGACACATTTAAAACTGTGTTTCAATGTGATTATAAATATCTTGATATACATCAAAATTAAATTAAATTTTTAAGAAGAAATCAAATTCTCACAAATAGAATGATCTTCCTCAGCAATTATTTAGCATTTTTATTTTCATGCATTTTTATAATGATTTATGTAAAATAATATATTAATTAATAAAAAATGATTGGAACAATTGATTTTTCTAGATAACTTCTTGTAACATTTAAACACCAAGAAAATAAGAGCCAAATTTTTCATAAACCAAGGAAATATATATGCTTACACATAATTTTATTATCCACACTATGAGCATTAGCATGCCACTTTCTTCATGATCATGATTAAAATGATGTTTTAGTATAAACATGTTTCATGGTATTACTTTTAAATTTATAATAATGAAATATTATATAATGTTTAAGGTTGATTTTGTTATTTTCTTAACGTGTTATATTTTCAATGCTAATATAAACAATATCAAATCACTTAACGTTGATTTTCTTTAGTGTCTTTCATGAAACATTATTAGATCTCTGTTGTACCTTGAAAAAAATACTGAAAATTCCGTTGAAATAATGTACTTATTTTTTAAACTTACTTTTTTATCTACTATTTTGGCAAAGAATTTCATACTGGAATGGAGATCTTTTTTTGAAATTTGTGTATTTGAAGAATCAAATCCTTGAATTAATTTGGTACTTACATTACTGTATGCCTTTAATATTTCTTTCTAGTTTCATTTTTATTAAATGAACCAAATTTTTATAATATGCTTGTCTACGTGAATAAGGAAAGAGTTCTTATCATTCTTCATTATATCTGCATATATATGTGCCTGTGTTTGTAAATGTGCATATACATGTGTGAATGCTTGTACAGAAGTTCATATGCATATATTTATGCTTGATATCTGTTTGCATGCATATTTGTGCACGTATAATGTACATTTCTGTGGGCTGATTGGCTGTGTGGTATGTATTATGTGTGTTATGTTTGAATGTTATGTTTGTGTGAGGCTAGGGAATGTATGACTATTGATATAGTAATCTCTAGGGTTGTGTGAATGGATGTGTGGTGTATGGTATCTGAGGATCACCATAGAAATCTAACATTAGCTGTATAACTGGATCAGTAGTTCTTGATAAACTTCAAAAGTCGAGACATCTTAAAGTCTAGTTTCTTGAGTTCCTTATATATTTTGGAGATCAGACCTTTGTCTGTTGTGGGGTTGGTGAAGATCTTCTCCCAATCAGTAGGTTGCCTTTGTGTCTTATTGACTATGTCCTTTGCTTTACAGAAGCTTCTCAGTTTAAGTAGGTCCCATTTATTCAATGTTGCCCTTAATGGCACGGGGTTTTGATCCTACTTAATGTGCTGGCTTTGTGGAAGCCTAGCCAGTTTGGATGTTCACCTTCCTAGATATGGACGGAGGGGGGAGGACCTAGGACTTACCACAGGGCAGGGAACCTGGACTGCTCTGTGGACTGGAGAGGGAGGGGGAGAGGAGTGGGGGGAGGGGTAGAAGGGTGGGAGGAGGGGGAGAAGGGTGGGAGGAGGGGGAGGGAAATGGGAGGCTGGGAGGAGGTGGAAACTTGTTTTTTGTTTATGTTTTTTTTTCTTCTTTTCTTAATAAAAAAAATTATTTAAAAAAAAAAAAAAAAAAGTCGAGACATCAACAAGCCATCTTTGTTATGAAGTCTCTGATGGAGATATCCAGTGCCTAGTTGCCTGGACATGGCTGCAGATAACCTTTTGTTTGCTTTAGTTTTCAGATGTATCAACAGATTTTTGCTTCTACCTTTTTCTCAAAAGAGAAAAAGGAAAAAAAAAGAAAAATGAAAAGGAACAAAGAAGCAAACAATATCAAGAAAAAATACAAAAATAAAAAAAAAAAGCAGTACAGTGTTTCTTTACTACAAGTTTTCAGCACAAGTTCCAAGCCTGGATAGTCTGTGATGTGTTCCATTTAACTATGTCAGGGAGATTACAGCCTGTGTAGAAACCTGACTCACTATTTAGTGTAAAGGCAATTGTGTTCTTTCACAACTAAAGTAGAATCCCACTGTCCAATACTCTTCTCCAAAGCTGCATATAATGCTATCCCCTAAAGTATCAGTCAGTGTAGATAGTCAGTGCTGGATGAATATTTTATTTAAACAAAAAAGGAAGTGGAACCCGAATCGGAAGGGCAAAAGGAAGGGCAGTAGTTCCTTTGTCTCCATAGCCTGCCTGCAGCAAGCGGGGGGGGGGGGGGGGGGGGGGGGCGCTTTTTGTGCAA
This sequence comes from Microtus oregoni, assembly GCF_018167655.1. NCBI lineage: Eukaryota > Metazoa > Chordata > Mammalia > Rodentia > Cricetidae > Microtus > Microtus oregoni. The sequence continues at coordinate 27,130,874 of NW_024543060.1, forward strand.
GCTACCAAAGCAACACTGAGTTTCGATCTGGGCACCAGGAGAGACATCACTGCAGTGAGTGAGTGTGGCGGTAGCGGGGATCAGGGAACTCAGATGTTCCTCATCCCTCCTACACTTCATGTTCATCCTGCAGGTGCTATACTGCCTGATACCTCCTCTCTCTTCCTATCCCACCCAGCTTACATCCAGAAGCCCTACCCCCTGTCTTTCTCCCTCACTCCTCCCTCCCCTCTTTGGCGGCATAGCACCTTTCAGCTCAGCCTGCTAGGGCGCTGGGACCAAACCCGAATAGGGAGGGCAAAAGGGAGAGCAGTAGTTCCTTTGTCTCCAAAGCCTGCCTGCAACAAGCAGGGTGGGCCCTTTGTTTGCGAGCTAACCAAGCAGCACAGAGATCCGATCTAGACACCAGGAGAACCATCACTGGGGAGTGACATCACTGGGAAGGTATATCAGTGTGCAAGAAGACCTGATCCTGTAAAAGAAGATCCATAGGGGAGTATTGGGAGGAAGAGATGGGCAGACACCAATGCAAGAATTCACCCAACAATCTGAAAAACAACATGAAACCACCATAAGCCAGCGACCTCACAACAGGAGGACATGAACTCCTTAATCAAGAAGAAGTAGAAAAAAATTGACTTCATGAAAGTGATTGACATTCTTAAACAGCATGTAAAAAATGCCCTTATAGAAATGGATGAGAAGTATAACAGAAAGTTCAAGGAATTGAGTAAATCAGTGAATGATACCCTAGGAAACCAAGGAAAAACAATCAAGCAGATAATAGAAACAGTTCAAGACTTGAAAACTGAAATGGAGGCAAAGAAGAAAACACAAACAGAGGGCCGGCTGGACATGGAAAATCTAGGTAAACGAATAGAGACTACAGAAACAAGAATAACCAGCAGAATACAAGAGATAGAAGAAAGAATCTCAGATTCTGAAGATACCATAGAGAAAATAAACACACTGATCAAAGAAAACAGCAAGTCCAACAAAATCTCATCACAAAACATTCAGGAAATATGGGACACAATAAAAAGACCAAACCTAAGAATAATTGGAGTAGAAGAAGGATAAGAAGTGCAGCTCAACGGTCCAGAAATATACTTACTAAAATTATAGAAGAAAACTTTCCCAACCTGAAGAAAGATGTACCAATGAAGGTTCAAGAAGCTTACAGAACACCGAATAGGCTGGATAAAAAAAAAAAAAAAAAAAAAAAAAAAAAAAAAAAAAAAAAAAAAAAAAAACATCCCCTTGCCATATAATAATCAAAACACAAAGCATACAGAATGAAGAAATAATATTAAGAGCCACAAATGAAAAAGGCCAAGTTACTTATAAAGGTAAACCTATCAGACTTACACCTGACTTCTCTATGGAAACCATGAAAGCCAGAAGTTCCTGGATAGATGCACTGCAAAAACTAAGAGACCATGGATGCAAGCCCAGACTTCTATACCCAGCCAAGCTTTCGTTCACTATAAATGGAGAAAACAAAATTTTCCAGGATAAAAACAAATTTAAACAATACGAAGCCACAAATCCAGCCTTACAGAAAATATTAGAAGGAAAATCACTAACCAAGGAGTCCAACAATGACCACAATAACTCAGGCATCTATAGACCCTTCACCAGCGCAACTCAAAGAAGGGAAACACACAAACCCTACTACTAAAATGTGACTGGAGTTAACAACCACTGGTCATTAATATCACTTAATGTCAATGGGCTCAACTCACCTATAAAAAGGCACAGGCTAAGAGATTGGATACGAAAATAGGATCCAACATTCTGCTGTTTACAAGAAACACACCTCAACCACAAAGACAGGCACCTACTCAGAATAAAGGGCTGGGAAAATGCTTATCAAGCTAATGGACCTAAGAAACAAGCAAGTGTGGCCATAGTAATTTCTAACAAACTTGACTTCAAACTTAAATCAATCAGAAGAGATGGAGAGGGACTTTTTATACTCATAACAGCAACACTTCATCAGGATGAAGTCTCAATCCTGAATATCTATGCCCCTAATATAAAAGCACCCACGTAGTAAAAGAAACATTACTAAAACTCAAGGCAGCCATCAAACTGCACACACTAATAGTAGGAGACTTCAACACTCCTCTCTCACCAATGGACAGGTCAATCAGACAGAAACCTAACAGAGAAATTAGAGAATTAATGGAGGTAATGAAGCAAATGGACTTAACAGACATCTATAGATTATTCCACCCAAAGAGGAAAGAATATACCTTCTTCTCTGCAGCTCATGGAACCTTCTCAAAAATTGACCACATACTCGGTAACAAAGCTAACTTACACAGTTACAAAAAAATATTAGTAACCACCTGTGTCTTATCAGATCACTATGGCTTAAAGTTAGAATTCAACAACAATGCTACCCCCAGAAAGCCTACAAACTCATGGAAAATGAACAGTCAACTACTGAACCATACCTGGATTAAGGAAGAAATAAAGAAAGAAATAAAAGTATTCCTTGAATTCAATGAAAAAAAAAGAAACTACATACTCGAACTTATGGGACATTATGAATGCAGTCCTAAGAGGAAAGTTCATAGCACTAAGTGCCCACTTAAAGAAAACAGAGAAAGCACATATTGTAGACTTAACAGCCCACCTGAAAGCTCTAGAAAAAAAAAAAGAAGCAGACTCACCTATGAGGAGTAGAAGACTGGAAATAATCAAACTGAGGGCTGAAATCAACAAAATAGAAACACAGAAAACAATCCAAAGAATCAATGAAACAAAATCTGGTTCCTGGAGAAAATCAACAAGATTGAGAAACCCCTATGCAAACTAATCAAACGGCAGAGAGAGAATTTGCAAAGTAATAAGATCAGAAATGAAAAAGGGGACATAACCACAGACACAGAGGAAATTCAGAGAATCATTAGATCTTACTACAAAAGCTGAATGTCACAAAACTGGAAAATGTAAAGAAATGGACACTTTTTTAGATAAATACCATTTACCAAAATTAAACCAGGACCAGGTGAACAATCTAAACAGACCTGTCAGTCGCGAAGAATTAGAAGCTGTTATCAAAAACCTCCCTACCAAAAAAAGCCCAGGACCAGATGGTTTCAATGCGGAATTCTACCAGAATTTCCAAGAAGACCTAATACATATACTCCTTAATGTATTCCACAATATAGAAACAGAAGGGTCATTACCAAATTCCTTTTATGAAGCTACAGTTACTCTGATACCAAAACCACACAAAGACTCAACCAGGAAAGAGAATTACAGGCCAATCTCACTCATGAACATCGACACAAAAATCCTCAACAAAATACTGGCAAACCGAATCCAAGAACACATTAGAAAAATTATCCATTATGATCAAGTAGGCCTCATCCCAGGGATGCAGGGCTGGTTCAACATACGAAACTCTATCAATGTAATCCATCATACAAATCAACTGAAAGAAAAAACCATATGATCATTTCATTAGATGCTGAAAAAACTTTTGACAAAATTCAACATCCCTTTATGATAAAAGTCTTGGAGAGATTAGGGATAAGAGGGTCATACCTAAATATAATAAAAGCTATATACAGCAAGCCGACAGCTAAAATCAAATTAAATGGAGAGAAACTCAAAGCCATCCCGCTTAACTCAGGAACACGACAAGGCTGTCCACTCTCGCCATACCTCTTCAACATAGTGCTTGAAGTTCTAGCAATAGCAAGAAGACAACATAATGGGATCAAGGGGATTCGAATTGGAAAGGAAGAAGTTAAACTTTTGTTATTTGCAGATGATATGATAGTGTACGTAAGCGACCCCAAAAACTCCACCAAAGAACTTTTACAGCTGATAAACAGCTTTAGTAATGTGGCAGGATACAAGATCAACTCCAAAAAATCAGTTGCCCTTATACACAAAGGATATGGAAGCAGAGAGGGAAATCAGAGAAGCTTCAGCTTTCACGATAGCCACAAACAGCATAAAATATCTTGGGGTAAATCTAACCAAGGAAGTGAAAGATCTCTTTGACAAGAACTATAAGGCATTGAAAAAAGAAATTGAAGAGGATACCAAAAAATGGATGGACCTCCCATGCTCTTGGATTGGGAGAATCAACATAGTAAAAATGGCAATTCTACCAAAGGCAATTTATAGATTCAATGCAATCCCCACCAAGATCCCATCAAAATTCTTCACAGATCTTGAGAGGACAATAATCAACTTTATATGGAAAAATAAAAAACCCAGGATAGCCAAAACAATCCTATACAATAAAGGATCTTCTGGAGGCATTACCATCCCTGACTTCAAACTATTACAGAGCTACAGTAATGAAAACAGTGTGGTACTGGCATAAAAACAAAGAAGTCGACCAATGTAAACATATAGAAGACCCGGATTTTAACCCACAAACCTATGAACACCTCATTTTCGATAAAGGAGCTAAAAGTAAGCCGGGCAGTGGTGGCGCACGCCTTTAATCCCAGCACTCGGGAGGCAGAGGCTGGTGGATCTCTGTGAGTTCGAGGCCAGCCTGGTCTACAAGAGCTAGTTCCAGGACAGGAACCAAAAGCTACGGAGAAACCCTGTCTCGAAAAATCAAAAAAAAAAAAAAAAAAAGGAGCTAAAAGTATACAATGGAAGAAAGAAAGCATCTTCAACAAATGGTGCTGGCACAACTGGATGTCAACCTGTAGAAGAATGAAAATAGACCCATATCTATCACCATGCACAAAACTCAAGTCCAAGTGGATTAAAGACTTCAATATCAGCCCGAACACACTGAACCTGATAGAAGAGAAAGTGGGAAGTACCCTACAACATATCGGCATAGGCGATCTCTTCCTAGGTATAACCCCAGAAGCACAGACATTAAGGGCAACATTGAATAAATGGGTCCTACTAAAACTGAGAAGCTTCTGTGAAGCAAAGGACACTGTCACTAAGACAAAAAGGCAACCTACTGACTGGGAGAAGATCTTCACCAACCCCGCAGCAGACAAAGGTCTGATCTCCAAAATATATAGAGAACTCAAGAAACTAGACTTTAAAATGCTAATTAACCCAATTAAAAAATGGGGCACTGAACTGAACAGAGAATTCTCAGCAGAAGAAGTTCAAATAGCCAAAAGACACTTAAGGTCATGCTCAACTTCCTTAGCAATCAGGGAAATGCAAATCAAAACAACTTTGAGATATCATCTTACACCTGTCAGAATGGCTAAAGTCAAAAACACCAAGGATAGCCTTTACTGGAGAGGCTGTGGAGGAAGTGGTACTCTCTTTCATTGCTGGTGGGAATGCAAACTGTGCAACCACTGTGAAAATCAGTGTTTCGGTTTCTCAGGAAATTCGAGATCAACCACCCTTGGACCCAGCAATACCCCTCTTGGGAATATACCCAAGAGATGCTCGATCATATGACAAAAGCATTTGTTCAACTATCTTCATAGCAGTATTATTTGTAATAGCCAGAACCTGGAAACAACCTAGATGCCCTTCAATGGAAGAATGGATGAAGAATGTATGGAATATATACACATTAGAGTACTACGCTGCGGTAAAAATCAATGACTTCTCGAATTTTGCATGCAAATGGATGGAAATAGAAAACACTATCCTGAGTGAGGTATCCCAGACCCAAAAAGATGAACATGGGATGTACTCACTCATAATTGGTTTCTAGCCATAAATAAGGGTCACGGAGTCTACAATAGGTGAATCTAAAGAAGCTAAGTAATAAGGGGAACCCAAGGAAAATCATATAGGTATCCTCTTGGCTAAGGATGTAGACAAAATAGCCAGGGAGAAAATTGGGATCTTGGGGGTGGGGTGGGATGAGGGTAAGGGGAGATGGGGAGAGAAAAGTGAGAAGGGAAGGAGGGGGGGGACTTGTTCAAACAGGATGATTGGGATAAAGGAAGGTTGGACAGGGGAGCACGGAAACACAATTCTTAGTTAAGGGATCCATCTGAGGGTTGGCAAGAGACTTGACCGTAGAGTGGTTCCCAGGAGCCCAGGGTGATGACCCCAGATAGTCCCTTGGCAGCTGAGGATAGGGAACCTGAAATGACCCTATCCAATAGCAATACTGGCGAATATCTTGCATATCACCATAGAAACTTCATCTGGTGATGAATGGAGATAGAGACAGAGACCCACACTGGAACACTGGACTGAGCTCCCAAGGTCCCAATGAGGAGCGGAAGGAGGGAGAACATGAGCAAGGAAGTCAGGACCACGAGGGGTGCACCCACCCACTGAGACAATGGGGTTGATCTAATGGGAGCTCACCAAGGCCAGCTGGACTGTGACTGAAAAAGCATGGGATAAAACTGGACTCTCTGAACACGGCGAACAATGAGGACTGATGAGAAGCCAGGGACAATGGCATGGGGTTTTGATCCTACTTCATGTACTGGCTTGGTGGGAGCCTAGCCAGTTTGGTTGTTCACCTTCCTAGACATGGACGGAGGGGGACAGACCTAGGACTTTCCATAGGCAGGAACCCTGTCTGCTGTTTGGACTGGAGAGGGTGGGGGAGAGGAGTTTGGGGGGAGTGGGAGAAGGGTGGGAGGAGGGGGAGGGAAATGGGAGGCTGGCAGGAGGCGGATACTTTTTTTTTTCCTTTTCTCAATAAAAAAAAAATTTAAAAAAAGGAAGTATTACCCTCAGAGAAGATCTGTCCTGAGAGTGGGGGAATAGCTGCAGGTTTTGTCACACACACACACACACACACACACACACACACGGACATGGACACCGGAGAGAGAATTAATAAAAAATTAAAAGCTTAAAAAAAATACAGATATACAGAGTCTTAACTGAAAAACATACAAGCAAAAAATTACATTGCTATATAATCATATAGCATATATATTGTCTTCATATGTCTTCTAAAATAAACAAGTTCTGAGAAATAGTACAGTTGTAGAGAACTCGCACAGCATTAAGGAGTTGTCATTTCATTTAGAAGTTCAACATCCCTGCTAAAAAGTTATTTTATTTAAAAAATAGTTACTTACTTCATGCACACATACAAACACCCTCACACACATGATCATACCTTCCATGAAAAATACTTTTTAGTGTTTAGTCTTCCAATGGAATTAAAACTAAGTGTACAACAAATAAAAATTTAGTTTTAGTTTCCACTAATATTTCTTTTAAACCCTACATAGAATTAACACTAAAATATTATATATAAAACATTTCAGAATAAGTCTAGATAGAGAAAATTCATCTATAAAAATAATTTTATCTCAATTTATATTCAAGTAAAATATTATCAATTTATTTTACATTTATAAGTATTAGTCTTTTACTATCAAAATATGGTTTCTAGTACCTTATTAAAATGTAATACAATAAATACATTATAATGGGAAACTAATTATTTAGTTCATTTTTATGTACCGTAGAAAAACTATAATTTGTTTGTTTACACTTGCTTTAATTACTTGGTAAACTCTAACTGGATCACTCATTTTACTGTTGAATTATAAACTTATTTACTCCAATACTTAAAAAAACAAATATTTCATATTTGTTTTCATGCACAAATGCATTTAATAGCTTGAAGCTAATGTGTCATATTTGATTACTCTTGTCATGTAACATCAATCATATTCTCTTCAGTGAGACATAATCTGATTTTATTTGATTTGTAATAGTAAGAACATTTCTTAAGAGCTCTAAAACATCAAAGGAATGCGAAAATATAATGTTCTAACATAAACAAATGTACTTGGTATTGAATAATTGGAATAAAATGCAAAGGCATTTTTTATGCTTCTTGTATTCTTCCTATGTTATTAAAGTGAATGTATAAGTTTAAAAAGTAAGTTTGGAATAAATGTATATAAAATGTATATATGGTTATAGTTATATATCCAGAGTTTCTTGATGCTTCGAAAGCAGTTTTAAAAGGGTTGTTTTTAAAAATATCTGCTGAATTCATCATATAAAGGTGAAAATAATTGTCTCTTTGAAGTGGTAGCTCAAAAGTACTTATTTACTCATTTAAGATTTCAAAATTCCTTTATTTGAGTCGTGATTTTGCTATGTGTTGTGCTTTCCTGTTGCTTTCAGGGACAAGCCACGCCCACTCCCATTACCTCTGACCTGCCTGCCGCCATCTTGGGCCCTTCCTTTTCTGCTTCTTTTACGTGATGCTTTTTATTATAAGGAAGACCTGGGAATGTTATGGTTTTGGTCCCTTTAAGAGACAAGCCACACCCATTCGCCTCCCCATCCACTGAGGCAGGCTGTTCTTCAGCTTCCAACCTGAGCTTGCTCTCTTTTCCATCTTCCTCTTGGAGAGGCAGCTTTGCTTCTGCCTCTCTCCCCACTTCTCTCTTCCCCCTTCTCTGTCTCTTTCTCCTCCTCTCTCTCTGTCTCTCTCTCTCTCTCTCTCTCTCTCTCTCCCTCTCTCTCTGTCCCCCCTTCATCCTTCCTCCTCCATAACCCCCTGAATAAACATTCAACCTCACCCTGCATGTCGTGTCTATCCATGTTTCTGTCTTCTGCCCGCCCACCATGTGTCTCCCTGCCTGGAACCAGCCATTGCTCGGGGACCAGCAGCCATCTCTGCCTGGGGCCCACTGCCTGCTGCCACATGGCCTGCCACCACTGCTCTGGGACCAGCAGCAGTCTCTGCCTGGGACTGGCTGCTCCCAGAGCCTGCTGCCTGCCACCACATGGACCTACAGCATTTTTGCTGCCTACTGCCAAGGGGGATCTTGCAGCATTTTTTTTTAAAAAAAGAATAACACTATGTACTCCATGCTAGCCTCATGTAGTCTTCCCCAATCTCCCTTCAGCTGAGATCATAGAGATGACCCATGAGGTATAATACTTTATTTTTACTGTTTAATGTGATAAATAAACATTTTCTGTCCCATCACTCTGTTTCATCATACTTATTGAAGACTACTTTTCTTTTACCAATAATAATAATGTTTTCCACAGTCACATCATTTACTATTATTTTGTAAAAGGTAAAATTTATAGTTATTAAGTAACACATTCCTGAAGATAACAGGACAGTAAATGTTACTCTTTTAAGTAATATAGAAACAATTTATTTTAACGATTGAGGCTCTTTATTAATGTTAAATATGGTCTTAGTCCAATCAGGCTATTAAAAGTAATTGAGGACATTTGAATAACATAACAATAGAAACTCATTCTCTAAAGTTCCAGAATCTGGGAAATCAAAGGTTAAGAAAAAGACACATTGAGTGTCTGGAGCAGGTCTTTTTTTTTTTTTTTCATGGATAGCTTACTTCACAAATGAGAGAATATTAATAATAGCACAGCACATGATGATACCGTATTCGTTAGCTTTCTAGTTTCCTTAGAAATATACCTGAAAAAAACTACTTAGTGAAGGAAAAGTTTGCTGTGGCTCATATTTTGAGGCTATGTCACTTTTTATGAAAGGGAATTTAGAGTGGCTGTAATGAGGGAGGGAATAACTCACCCTGTCCCTATAGTCTCAAAACAGCACAGAAAATAAGTCAGGTGAGCTGAAAAATTTCAATATGTATGGCCACCTTTCTGAGTGTGATTTTATTTTCTTCATATTTTGTTTTTTAATTATTTTTGTCTTTAAAATTTCGATTTTTATTCAGTATATAGATTAAAATGATTTTACAGCATTTAATAGGCTACCTACATATTCAATTGAGTTTTTTTTTTTTGCAGTAGAGAAACCTTTTCGTTTCATGAAGTCTGTTTTCCAATTGTTGTGGGTTTGTTATATAGTCTGTAATTGTTGAATTGTTTGGTATTGATCAAAAATTTGTTTATAGATATAAATAAAAAGTTCTCAAAAGGGGGGATAGGGATGGATAATGAACATTTTTTAAAGTATTTACTATGACTAGCCACCAGAGATTTCTTTTTTATTACAACTTATCTTAATCAGGAAGAATATTTTCATCAAGCAAAAAAATAGCAACAAATTCTGTTAAAAAATGTGGATGAAAACGAATAGTTATTTACTGTTGGTGGGAGTGGGAGTTGGCAAAGTTAGTATTGAAATAATAGTGAAGATTCAATTCTCATGTAACTAAAAGGAAGCCTACCATACAATCAGGTATAGCTGTCCTAAATAAATATATATACTACAATTATTATACATGATTACCTATGTCCATCACTGCTCTATTCATAATAGGAAATGAGATTAGCCTAGATGTCCAACAACTAAAGAATAGATAATAAACAATATTTAAGGTGTATGCATAAATAATTAGATATTCCTAAGCTGGTCAAGGTATTTCATTAGTTTGCTGACACCAAAAAAAAAAAAAACCTCAATAAAGTTATAGTCTTGTGTAAGATATATTCATGAAAAGTGTTCTAAGTAACAAAAATTAGTTCATATTTTTCCTTAATATATTGAAAAAACATTAAGAAACATCACATAGCCAGGTATCATCATGATTTTTTTATTCAACAGGTGCTCAAAACAGGTTATGATAAGATTTTAGTCAGTGGCTGAGATTATACAGATCCTATCAATATCTGAAGAGGCTTAAAAACAGTCATGTGAAGATTTTAGAATTAAAAATGCCCATCAATTAACATGCCATTCATCCAAGAAAAAATGATTTTTAAAAGTTTTTTCTAGATTTGTTCTTAATTATAACCATTGGACATTATTAATATCAAATTACTCAGTATCAAGGGATTGCCAACTTGAAATCAGACCTTAATTTCTCACTAACTGCATATATCACTGTAACATTTCATTCATGTGCTTATGTATTTATGTATGTATGCAAGTATGTATGCATTTATGTATTTGTGTGTATGCATATTTGCATTACTGTGAGTGTGCTGTTCATTAATATAAGTTCTGGTACTAATATCTGCTAATAATGTAGAGGTCATTGGGAAGGTAAATATACAACTTGCTCATTGGCCTTCACTTTCAACTTCTCTGGGAATGGATTGGTATTTTGTTTCAGTACATTCCTGACTAGTTGCCTTGTGATACTCTGGTGAATGTCCTGACTCCCTTTCTTGTTTCAGCACAGGAGGGCTGGGATTATAGAGATGCTCCTCTAATTCCTGTATTAGATGATTTCTAGATTCTGAATTTATGTCTTCACACTCTCTATGCTGAATCATTGCCCAGTTACACTGTAATTATTTGTTGCAGTGATCTCTGCAAGACCTTTCCTTTTTTCTTTTCTTTTCTATTCTATTTATTCTTTCTTTCTTTATTTATTTACATCCTAAACATAGTTTCCCTTCTTTATATTTTTCCTAGTCCATCACCCCCTTCATCTTCTCCCACTCTCCTATCAACTTCTCCTCAATTTCTATTTCTTTTAAAAAATGGAAGCCTTCCCCTGAGTATCGACAAAATATGGCATGTCAAGTTGTAATAAGGCTAAGCACCTTGTCTTATATTAAGGCTGAGAAAGGCATCACAGTATGAGGAATAAGCTTTCAAAAGTCAGTAAAGGAGTCAAGGACAACCCCTGCTACCACTGTTGGGAGTTCCACAAGAAGACCAAGGCACACAACTGTCACATCCATGCAGAGGACCTATTTCAGTACACATGCAGACTTTATTGTTGTCAGTTCAGTCTCTGTGAGTTCATGTGAGGTCAGGTTAGTCCATATTAAAGGTTTTCTTGTGATCTATAATTCTTCCCTCCCTGTAGAAGTACACACTGACTTCAGCATAGTGTTTGACTGTGGTTCTCTGCATCTGTTTCTATCAGTTGCTGGATGAAGCCTCTCTTATGACAATGGGCTATATACCAGTCTATGAGGATAGCAGAATATTATCAGGCATCATTACATTGACATTTGTTCCCCTCCAGTCATATTTGATTCTATCCTGCAACTCTGGGTCATCGAGCCTCATTGTAGATTCCTGAGAGTTTCTTCTGCACCAGGTTTGTACCTGACTCCAAAGTGCTCCTCTTTCCTAGCTGGCTCCTGCAGGACTCACCCCTTTACCCTACCCCTACCTGATCTCTCACGTTTCTATATCCACCCACCCTCAGTTCAGTTTGTGGTCAGTTCACTCATAAAAACTCTTTTATTTCCCTTCCCCAGAGATATCTTATCATCCTCTTGGACCTCTTTGTTAACTAGCCTCTTTGGGTATTTGGATTGTAGCATATTTTCCTTTGCTCTATAGATAATATCTACTTATAAGCGAGTACATACCATGTTTGTTTTTCTGGATCTGGGTTACCTGTTATCTGGAGGATAATTGCTTTTCTCTGTTGTATAATTATTGAAGTTTGCTTTCTAGTTTATTTCTTTTTCCCCACCTTTGTTGCTTTTGGTATTTCATTTCCTAGTATCGCTTTAGAATCTATTGAGGAGTCTTCCTTCTCCACAAAGTCTTTATGATTTTCACCTATTTTTGGTTACTTCCTGTTTACTCCTATTTTTATAGTAATTATCATTAAATATTCCTAGTTAGCAAGAAAAGAAATTCAATTGCATAAAAATTCATATACTTTTTCTCTAATCTTTGCTCCCAAAGTTCACCTAGTTGACCAATTTTTTAATACACAATTATTTTTAAATAGCATGAGCATATGAGTCATTATCATGTTAAATCAGGAAGAGAAAGACTATATAATGTTCTCTTCTGTAACCTCTACAACAAAAGGGGTGCCAATTATAGAGTAAGAACCTTAGTAAATTGTTGAAATGTTAAATGGGTGTGAAGAAATTGGGGCATGTGATAAATAATACAATAATTATATAAACACATATTTTTATGTATATCCACAATTATTTTAGTTCTTGCTGTTAAAGTTCACCTTCCACCAGCTGCCTGGTATATTGTAGATTAAATTTACACAAATCCAGTTAAGGTCACTTCTGTAACACAGCAACAATGATTTTACCAATATAGTCTGAAACAAATTGAGGTCAGTGTGCATTTTCTCATAGCCTTGCTCTTAGCTTTCTTCCATGAACTGCAGAAGGTTTCAATTTACTGAAGCACCGAGGTAGGTAAGATCCAATCAAAGTAAAAGGAAAATCAATACATGCTAACCTCGAAGGGCTAAATAGTAGTGACATCAGTCACCAGGAAAACTTGTTTGTAGGTTTGAAATACTATTGTTCAGTAAAGATATGGTTGTGAAACTGTGACTGTGATCTGTTATAAATTATTTTCCCTTAAAATACTGAAAATTCCCACAAAAGAACACCAAATATGTCACATCTGTGTGTTTATGAGTACATGACAATAAGAGAAAAGTATATTCTCACCATATTAGGAAACTTTGCTGTGACTGAAGTATAGTTATTATCATCTAAACGTTTTAAATGTGAGTGATTACATTTGTATAAATAGTTATTTCTATTTTTAGGAGTGATTTTATTGCCCACATTAAACTATTTCACAGATTTTTAAATAAAACAATGTGTAACCAAGGTAGAATAAAATTAAGGCTGAAAAATATGTCATTAAAATTTATATTTGAGTCCATTAGCAAATATACAGACTCACTTATATCATTAATTCTGTTTTTACATTTGTAATACAATGCTACTTATAAAGTATAATGATTTAAGTAAATTAAATGAAGAAAAAAAGCATTAAGCATTAATTAAATATTTATTGACTGGGCTTGGCAGCCTAGTACATTCAAAATCACCTATGGTTACAAAGTAAGACTCTGCTCCAAAGCAAGAAACAGAGAGATGGAGAGATAAATAATGGAGGAAGGAAAGAGGAGGGATGGGGGAAGCAAGGGAGGGATTGAGCAAGGAAGGAGAGAAGAGATGGAGAATTGGAGGAAGAAAGATTGTTGTTACCTTCTGAAATAGTTAAAATCACTATGACATTATGACAGAATGCTTGATTGATTTTACAAATATTAATATTTTCATTCATTTTTTCACTGATTTATACATCACTAAATTAAATCTTTAAGCAACAGCTTCATGTTGCTACTTTATGTAATAAAATTCATCGTAATTATCTAAGTTCTCATAAATTTAAAACTTCTGTAAAGTAAGTTATCATCATATTTTATTTCTGTTTATGAAAAAAATCAATGCTAATATTCTGTGTATAGGTCATATTTAACATAATCACATATCATGTTATAAACCTGAATACATGTCAACATCTTAAATATTTTTCTCTCATTATTTTTATTTGCTTACATGCATACTATTGTCATTCCACAGACAGTACAGGGAAAATTGCATTATCTTTTCATTTATGTTTATGTTACTATTTTAGCATGTCTATTTTGTCACTAATACATCCAATATTTGAAATAACTCTCTAATATAAACAGACATAACTTCCAGGTATGCCTCATATTACAACTAAGCAGACTGGGTTTGAGAAATGTCTTGTTTTCCCAGGGAAGGTTATGATTCATCCAGAAAGGAAATGGGTTTTAAGACAGGATACTAGAACTAGGAAGGTGAAGATTACATATCATCGCTGAGGAGTAGACATGTGTAAGGCCATAGCCTATGATTAAAAAATGTCTTTGTTGCATGAATCAGGTAGGGACCAAATAGATACTGGCCTCTCTTCCTTTTACCCTTTCTTTATCATCTAAGGACTCATAAAATTTTGATTTAATATCTTGCCTGATTTCATCTTTTCCAGGTGTGATGCATAATAGGGTCAAAGAGTTAGTGTATTGATGTGAAAGCAAAGCTCCCTGAGAACTGTCCATTACCATGTTAACAGGCTGGAGGTCTCAAGGGGACTATAAACAAAGGGACACAATGACAATGTGGCCCAAAGAATTCTTGCTGATTTTTTTCTCCAGGATAACTTTGATCACTTAGTTTGGCTTCACCAAAGATTTTTGCTTTTAGCTTACTTGGATTGAATTTGGGACCTTTTTCAGGCTGGCAAGCACGGTATTGCTGAACTATGATTCCAGTACCATTTAAACTTTAAAAAGAAATAAAATAGATGTTGGGCATGGTGGCACATGCCTTTAATGGCATCAGTTGAGATGCAGAAAGTAGATTGATCTCTATGAGGTCAATTCTTCTCTGACCAATCTTTCAAGTTCCAGGCCAGACAAGGAGAGCTAGTAAGACCTTGTTTCAAAAACAAAACCAAATAGATAAATCTTCAAGTAGTGAAGAAATCATTTGGAGGATGCATAAAATTTTTGTACAAGTAAAGAAGCAAAATATCTTTTATTTTGAGGCTCCAATATTTCATTTATTGTATATTGATTATAATCTGGAAAATAGTTCAATGTTATAACCAAAAATGTTTGTCTTGTGTCTCTGACTTATTGCTAGAATGAATGAAATTTACACTCTTTGCCATTGTCAGAGCTCAACACTTGGTGATTGACTATCCTTCTGTGTGTGACATATGACAGTCAGTCATCTATGGCTTTTGAAAGAAGTACTAAGAAACAATTGCATTGTTTGTTTGTTTATTTTTATGAATTTATTTCTTCTCTGATAGTTTCATACATGCATATAACTTACTCCGTTTCCTCTTATCCCTGTTCCTATTCTATCCACCTCACATCTTCATTAAACATTGTCATCCAACCAAGTGTCTTTTTGCTTGTCCTGTCTTTGGGGTGCGTGTGTGCATGCGTGTGTGCATGCGTGTGTGTGTGTGTGTGTGTGTGTGTGTGTGTGTGTGTGTGCATGTGTTTGTGTGTGTGTCCTACTGTATGAAAAGAGTTCCACTCATAAGGCTATGGATGTGAAGCTATCCACTGAAACATGGATGACTCACCAGCGCCTACTTCACTAAAGACAGTGACTTGTTCTCCTGAAGCAACCATGCTGTGTCATTAGTTACCCTCTATTGGTACTTTCCCCATTTGTGACTGAAAGTTTACAGGTTCAGCCTTACGTAGACCCTATATACAGTCAAATGCAGCCTGTGATTTCAAATACTGCACTTAGTCATATGTCTATCATACACTTCATGGTTTTCCATTTGACTCTTACTTTTTGTCTGCCCTTTCTTGAGGAATAATTTTGCATCCTTGGAAACAGTGTTGTGGATGTTCCTTTTCAGTGGACAGTTAATCTTTTCAGAACTAGTAAGCACATTTTGCCTCATACAAGGTCCAAAGGATGGGAATATTAATGGAACTTTTAATCTCCCAATTGCTTCTGACACTATGAAAACTAGTTCTGAGAAAAACTTTCTGCCCCTTTCTATGATAGTGGTCCTTAATTCAGAAACAATAGATGTGTTGTTTCCAGCTATTGAATGGGCTCTTGCCATCTGTACTAATTTATATTGTTACCGCATACTGAAAAAAAATGCCTAGAGAGGCAAGAAAGATGGGTTGGATGACCCATTAGTCCCCCACTTCAAAGGTTACACAAACTGGTTTTAGGGAATTGTTATGCAGAACTATCTTAATTGCTTCAAATCTTCAAGAGGCAATGTACAAAGGGCAGTAGCCAGAGTACCTCAGATGAATGTCCTCCCAAGGAGCAATGCTAAAACTTAACATATGGCAATGATCCAAAAGTTGGCCCTTTAGTGATAAAACTTTTTTTTTATTATGTGAGGGAGATAATTACTGTACAACTTTGTAGGCAAACACTAAAAGACAAACTTAGTGAGGACAAATTTACATCAGGATTAAAATAAGTTTTGTTTACTAAGGTTAAATATAATTGTACGACTGACTGGAACAGGTATCTGAGCTGTGTAAAAGAATAAAGTAGCTCTAATTAGCTGTTTGTTATGCCAGACTTCTACATTAGGAACTAATACCTGGAAGCTTTATAAGAGAAGTCAGTTACATTTTGAATCTAACTGACAATTTAAAAGAGAAATAGAACCCTATTGAGTCATTTTTGTATAGAATTATCTAGTAATGTTCCAAGGACATTGCTTGGATGTCCTGAATAATTTTCCAAAGCTGTGAGTCTGGTGACAGAATATCTGGCAGCCTCCTTTAATCAGGGAAAATGAGTGGATAAGGCATAGACTCTTGAATTGGCTTTAACTAATATGAAGAATTAAAAGACAGGGTAAAGGGCATGGCCAACTGAACTAGCATGCATATATCATATCAGTTGGGCTGTAGGTTTTTATACAAGGTTCCCCTGTTCACAGCACCCTCATATGCCAATTCAGGACACACTGAGTGCAGAACAATTGCTACTTGCCCCATTCTTGTTTGGACTTTTAGGATGCAGATGCATGCTTTCTAAGATCTTCCACGGAGCAAGAACACCCTTCCCCCACTCTGGTGAAATAGGAGCTGGTATTCGTTTTCTCTATGGATAAGGAGGAGCTTGTCCAAGATAGGCCGACACAGTCAGAAACAGGAGCAGCATGATTCTAACAGATTTTTTTCCCTCATTCATTCTTATCCTGTAGTAAGGCAATCATGTCATTTATTTTGGTGGAATCTGGGCCCCATCCCAATGTAAGGATAATTTGACTCTGGAGAAATCTAGCTATGCAAACATATTGTAAATACCTTTGTGTGTATGTGTGGAAAGTGTTAACCTTTTCCTTATGGGAGATTTTACAGCTTTTAGATTATGCCTACCAGCCCCAAGAGTTTTACAAATTCTGAGAAAAAGTTTATATTTCAGTCAGATCTACATAGATATCTATTACCCTGAATAGATAAACATATTTGTAAATAAACCAAGAAGGGGAGATGTATTCAGAGAACTAGGCATCTAAAATTACAATTTAGACATTTCAGTTTTTATTCATAAATCTCTCTTGATCAAAAGGGGTTAAATAACATAAAAATAACAAATACCTCATTGGTTGTAGTAAAATTTCTAAGAGTGAGGGGTTTTAGGTAAGAACTGGATCCTTTATTCAATATACATAACAACTTTATCATTGCTGTAAATAGTCACGGGCCTCTTCTAGCATTATTTGTTTTAAGCCTTTATATTATAGTTTCTCCATAATAACTTGAGACTTCCTTCAGTCAAGTCCTAATTGCATAAAACCAGGTGGGTTGAATGACTGTTTACTGAGTTGAAGAGTTGATCTTGCTCTTTTTATTTTTTGGTCTACGTCTTTATAACTGAAAAACATGAAGAAAGGCAAGAGTATCCAGACATCCTGGCTGAATGAGGCAGAAACAAGGGCAGATCATTGCCAAAGTCAAAGGAGTTCCAAGAACAGAACGACTGTCCTATCACTATCATTGGGGAAGCAGGCTTGGAGACTCAGCAGAATGATTATTAAGATCCACTATAACTTCCTTTCCCTCCTGAGTCAAAGAGCCTAGAGGCATTCCTACAGAGAAAAATAATAGTAATAGCATGTTACATAGTGATGTGGGATTCCACTCTGTATGCTGCAAACACCATTGGTTAATAAAGGATTGTCTTGGCCCCCCGCATAGGGCAGAAAAGAGGTAGGTGGGAAAAACTAAACTGAATGCTGGGAGAAAGAAGGCAAGTCAGAGAGATACCATGTCGCCGCTGCTGGGAACACAAATGCTGGAACCTTGCCAGTAAGCAACAGCCACATGGCAATACAGAGTTTAATAGAAATGGGATAAATTAATATATAAGAGCCAATAAGAAGCTTGAGGTAATGAGCCAAGTGGTAATTTAATTAATACAGTTTCTGGGTAGTTATTTTGGGTCTGAGCAGTCCGGAACAAACAAGTGGGCTCCCCCAACTTCATTGTAAAAGCTTGCTCTGTGTTTTCTGGCCACTCTGAAGTGGGGATCTGCAACCATTGCTGGCAAGGCTTCTAGGATCTCAGGTAAAAGCAGGGAAGGACTTCTCTATTCCCAACCTCTTTACAGTTCTTCTTCCATGGCTCCTGAAGCCACTATTTTCCCATTTTCACTGGCTGTCCTGCTTGGACCTAATCCTGCAGGACTCAGCTAACAAGACCCTAGGACTTGTTTTCTACTAGCTGAGGAAGCACTTTAGGAGAAGTGATACAGGAGTTGATTAAGTTTGATCTCTGGGAGAATTTTTGAGTGGTATCCAAGAGGCCAGGATAAGAAGGGTTGAGATAATCTGGAGGCTTAAACAGTATGGAGAGTCAGACTAGTCTACATTCCATTTTATGAAGGAATCCAAACCAGTTAAGATATTTAAATAAAAAATACAATTTCTGACCAGCAATTGCCATTGTTCAGTAAATCTACAGGCCAGATTTTCAATGAAAGCAAAGAAAAGCCATATGTCTTTCTTCTTTTAAATGGTTTTCCTTAAAATTAGACTGTCCAGGCAGCAAGATGTCGCTGTCAATTCTAAAGTTTTAGAAGTTGCTTACAATGCACTTCCTGTTTTCTTGAGTAATATTATATCCTTCTGGGGTCTTTGAAGAGTTGAACAGATAGTTATAGTTTTTCTTAGTTATGGTAAAAGATAAATTAGATATGAAACTTTAGACTCACAAAGATAGGATAGATGATATTTTCCTTAATTTGCCAAATGTAAATGAACTAAATAGTGTAACTAAAATTCTTTCTTGATACCTAAAAAAACAAAAAAAAATTAGCACACAGTGTCCTTTGGCACAGATAATTTGAACACCATGGCAGGTACAAAATCAAGGAAAAATGGGTATCAGATTCAGCCTCCCAACACATACTTTAAATTTTCGAATACCCTAATGTGTCTGGAAATTAGAAAGGAGTCCCTATACTTACACCATTCAGGAGTCAAGAGATACAGAGCAGGCACTGTAAAGTTGCTGGATCATTCAGGCTTGTGTAAAGTTCCCAGACCTGTAGCCATGTGAATCTCATGATATTACTAGGCAGGTGTCTTCACTTAAGGCTGCAAGACTTAACCTCTTTGCCTCCAAGTTAGAGCTGGTGAATTACCTTCTCCCAGCATTTAGTTGCATTGAATGTGTAGTCTGTGTTAGATAGACAATGGCCTCTTATCTGGAGGTCAGACTATGTCAGTACAAACCAGAGAGAAGTAAGAAGAAAGATTAAGGATAAAAGAAATGGCTGCCTGAGAAGGGTGGGTGACATCATCAGGCCTACTGAGAACTCTAAATGGGATTTGAAACCATTACTAATAAAATATTCAGAACAGATGCTTGCACTGCACACGAAGACAAAAGCCACAAAAGACCAGCAGTCACAGTCATCAAAACTGGTATCCTGGCAGCCTTTTCTGTGTGTATCTGTTGTCCTGAAGGGATGGAGATGACAAGTGGACCAGACAGGAGTTTTTGACAGAGGGCTTGGGCTGGCAGTGGACCATGGTGGTCCTCCTAAATTTTGGAATCCAGATGTTAGGTTTCAAATGGCAGATTGAATAGCTATTTTCTTTAAAGTTGCATTGAACCTGTTGAATATTTTTAGCAAATGATTACCATAACAAAGACAGACTCATAGACACAGACACAGCAATACACACACATGTGGGCACACACACACAAACAGAGAGAGAGAGCTAGTGAAGGAGGCAATAATATTCTTGTGGGCCCTAGTAGAAATGAATAAAACTTATAGTTTTAGAGACCTCAAGTGCTTTTCTTATCAGCCTGCTGTAGGGAAGTGTCCCACAACTGACACTGGAACGAATTTGCTTTTCTCTAATACAATTTAACACTCTGAAAGGGTAACTTGACCCAGGAGTATGATTATATCATTATCCACTACCTCATTTGCAAGCAGTAATTAATTGATAAGAATCAAAACAAATAACAAAGAAAAATACACATCTATAGTTCAAGAAAGTGCGAAATAACAAACGTCTTTAAAAGTGTGGGATTTATTTGCCTTAATATTTTGTATGACTTATTTTAAAAGAACAACGAACAATTTTTATTAAAGAAAAGGGGAAAGAATTACTAAAGGAATATGGTAATAAATTGAATTGGGACATTGCAGCTCATCTTACATTGCTAAATGATTTATAATAATAGCATCTATCCTCTATTTTAATTGTCAAACAATGTGGCAAATATTTTGGCAGTTTTCTTCTATTTTTCTTGTAAAGCTGGTGCCAAGAATACCAATGATTTCCACTCCTCTGTGTCAAATATCTAGTATCTGAACCTGCTCATCTGGAATTTTCTCTAAATTTATGCTCACAAAATGATTGTGTTTTATACAAGCTTTTTATGAAATGGATGCTAAGCTAACATAAAGTTGACATTTTGACATTTATATAATTCAACTTTTACTATTCAGTCTGGTCTTTGTGACTCTTTTGATCAGATTTCTTAGACTCAAACCTTATTGTGCCAATCCACAAGGTCATAGAATAATACACTTCTCAAATTCTTTCTGAGTGTAATTAACTTCCTTTCTGGTTCAAATTTCTTGAGCTAAAGCAATTTTTCTAAGCATGAAAGCTAAATATTCATCCCCAATTGTCTGTGTGACCGAAGCACATCACTGTTGTGGAGGTCACTGGTTGTGACAGCAGTCAGGTCATGTAAGAAGACCTTTGGTTTTAGTGTGATGAGTCCTGGTTCACTTGGTTTGCATGTGTCTATTCATTTTGGTTAAAAGTAGATAAATTGGAACAGTACAATGTGGAAAGTTCATTTCACGGGTAGATAGTAGAAACTGCCAGAGTGAAGCTTTTTCTAAGTTGCAGAAATATGGAAGTTGTATACTGTAATAAAATAACAAAATCCCATCATATAGAAATTTATGTAGAATATAAAGTATGAGACTCACCAGGGACACACAGAGAAACTCCATCTCAAAAAAAAAAATGATGGCCCTCCACAAACAAATTCCAAAGAATGAATAAAAAAATTAGGAGAACTAAGAAAATGAAGAAAATTATCTTAAAAATAATATTGTTAAGTTGTCTCCAAGACCTGAAAAATATACAGCAGGAAACATAATTAACTTTCCTGAACATAATTCTGGGAAATCAAGAGAAGCTGCATATAATAATAACATGTTTTAGCTGTGAGAATCTGCAGATATAATATTAGTATTAAACAAAATCCTCAGTGCTTTGGACTATGTCTTACTCATGATTTAATAATTTATATCTTTTCAATGATAGCTGAATATCAAGCACCTTAGAGATTGGATTAGAAATTTTGTAGAAATAAGATTACCTATTATCTAAAAATAAGAAAACTATTTTTGAAATTTTCATAGTGATAGTTTTAAATCAAAGGAAATATACCTTATTTACATTTAAAAATATTGTTTAATATTCTTTTTTATTATTATTTTTTATTGTTTTATTGTTTAATATTCTAAAATAACATTTAAAATATTATTTAGTATAATATTAAGTTTTAGAATCTATAAACACGAATGATATTCATAATGTATTTCTGAATATATTCTATAGTGAAGACTAGAGATCAGTAGTGGTAAACATTGAAGAACTGTGCTTCACTAAAATTTGTTATCATAGATAAAAATAAATAAACATAATTATTTACTGAATAATCAGCCTTTCTATACAATATTGTATCTTACAGTCTATGTTGTGGTAGACTAGATATTACAGCGACAGCAGCCTTATCAATTTCCTCATAGGCTTTAAAAAACAACTCAACATAAACACACTGATTGTCCTATGGAAACAATGTCCTGGTGGCCTTATCATCTCTGGTACAGACACTCATGACTTCTTCTATGTGGAACGCTCAGATGTGAAAGATGCATAGTGCAGTGATAAAAAGGCAGTGACACCCAACAACTGGGGGCTGGAAGATAATGAGTCTTTTAATACATACTACTAACTGCATTACAGTTGGAGAATATTTGCTATTAAAATATTATTGTATAAATATTTACTAATAGTAATATGAAGCAGGTTATAGGTTAAGCTAATGGAGAGAGTTGGGTCACACAGTCATGTATTCTTTCATTTACCAACAACTGGGATAGAAACAAATAATAGGTATGGTTGATTTTTTTCAGGTGTTAGGGTGGTTCTTCAAAATAAAGAAGTGAAGAATTACAAATCTTGACACATGGTGTGACTTTTGTGAACTAAATTGAAAAGCTTTAACAGAGAAAAATCAACATGATGCCATGATATTATGAGGTATATCATCATTCAAAACAGGGGAGCAGAGAAAAATGTAGAGCTCAATAAAAATCAATAAAAAAATAGGTAGTCTGGCTTACCACCAGAATAACATAAAGTCATAGATATAAGTCAGTTTGACAATACTTCTTGCAGCTGAAGAACTATCAAATAGACTAAAAAGTAAATATTGATTTGATGGTAAGTGCTTGAAAATATGATTAAAGCATGGTATGAAAAAAGTAATAACATGGATAAAGGCAAATGACTCATATAATATGATAAATACTATACAGTCATATATGTTCAAATAAAGCTATACTATAATGAAATTAATGTAAAATGTGTTTATAATCATGACATCATCATAGATTGTACTAACACAAATTACAATGGCTGTTCCCTTTTTAGGCCTCAGAATCCTACTAGGATGTGATTATATCTGCAGTTTTTCATTGATGAAATGACATAACATCTTTCATAACTCTCTCTCCATATCATTTACACATACAGATATTAATGTTTATAAATGTAATTTGCAATATATGTGTACATGTGTGAAATTTACATAAGTATAACCCTTATATCTTATGTTTTCACTCTTAAAATTTATTGAAAAATAAACAATAAACAAATAAATCCCAGGTTTGAATGAATTGTTCAGCAGTTTAAACTACTTACTAACCTTGCAGCAGACCAACGTTGAGTTCCTAAAACCCTCGTCAGCAACACACAATTACCCTAAACTCGAACATCAAAGCGTCAAACACTTCATTTTTGTTTTGATGATACTACTTGCATTTGCATCAACCCACACTCACACACACACATAAACATAATAAAATACCATGATAATATATCTTCCGTACATGAGGAATAGGGGGTTATAAAATCAATTAGATATAACATAAAAAAAAGCAAAAGAAACAATCAAACGAACAGTATCCAAGGTATGTATTAGGTTAGGGTTAACATGTTTTCTCAAAATCAATCTGTAGTTTCAATAAGTATATTGTTGATATTAAATTGAGCAGCTGAAATAAGTAAAATTAAATCTGTGTTTTTTTAAAATATATATAAATAATTGACACATGGGAGACAACGTATCCAGCTAAAATAAATTTTTATCCATACCTAAGTATATACAATGAGATAGACCAGAGAAGACATTTTTAGATGCAAAAGAAAATAAATTCGATGGTATATTAGATGTGGACCCTGAGACAAGGAAAGCAAACAAGAATGATAACAAGATATTTGTTCTAGTAATTGAAGAAAGACGATGTCATCTCAAATTATAGAGAGCTGCAGAGCATAAGATGGAAAGCTAAAATTGATAATCCACTTTTGAGTGCATGAGATAAATTGGTCTGTTAAATATGTAAATGAAGTTTCCAAATAGGCAATTAGATATATATCAGTCTGGTGTTGACAGGAGTGGGGCAAGAAGGGTAAAGGGATGAAAGTTTGGAATGGAGATGCCTACCTGGAGAACTTTGTTCCAAAACGATTCAGCCAAGACACTAGAAATGTTTGAATGATAGCCCCTGCAGATTTAATTGATTTTAGTAAATGAAGAAAAATGTACCATATAAAATACTAATGGAATGCAACCAAACACTTGGAGAAATTCAAGAGAGAAGCTACACCAATGATGAACAGTGGAAGTTTTGATACAGTTGCTCAAATATTGAGACTAAAAGGCAGTAATGCAAACACACCTTTACCAAGGACTCTCTTTGCTTTCTTAAAAAGTATGCGCTCAGTAAGCTAATTTTAATTAGACTCAGATGAAAACTTAGATAAATTTTATTATTTCTTTTTATTCTTAAGAAGTAAGATTCCCAAATTTGTTTAAATTTCAAATAGTCTAAACTCAATAGTTGTTAGATTTTTTCAATCAAGGGACATGGGCAAAATTGTGAAATAAATTTAAAGTTAAGTATCAGCATTTACGCTCCTGGAAACTCTAAAGCTTTTGTCCAGGAAGGATGGTTGAATATGGTAAGTCACAAGATAAAGCCTCCCTGCTATTTCTTTTCAAACAACTATAAGACTAAGACTTGGGAAATGTTGTTGACTTTACAAGAGCACCCCCTTAAGTTAGTGGCTGTTTCTGCATGCAGCTGTGGCATACTTCTTTTTCTTTCTTTCCTTCAATCTTAGACCTCCACAAGACTCAAAAGGAGATGTGTTAGTTTGTTTTTATAGAAAAGAAAATTTAATATGATTCAGAAAATAAACATGTTTGAAATGCTAACCCCATTTGAAAACTAGAGCTGTATATAATATTGCAAAAAATGCCAGAGACTATCTATCCTCTACCATTCTGCCCACTCATTCTTTTACCTTCATAATGTCTGCCCCTTCAGACTTCTTGGAATGGGTCTAACATTGATCTCTGATGTCTCCAATTTCAAGGATAATACTTACATTTCTAATAAGGGTACCTTACATGTATTTTCCCTGTCCATGGTAGGGATGGTAAATAACCCCATTTATAGCCAGACATTGCTCAGCCATCTTCCTGCAGGTTGTCTCGGTCCACTCTCAATATTCTTGAATTGGGTTAATATCCAACTACAGCTACAGGTCTCCATCTCTCTTTTTTTTTTTTCACTCTCTCCCGTTTGGTTAGTTTTTTATTTGTTTTTTTTTTTTTTTGGGGGGGGGGTGTTTCTCATTTTAACAACTGTGGTTGTCCTAGAACTTGCTTTGTAGGCAAATCTGGCCTCAAACTCAGAGATCAGGAAACAAATGAAACTGTGAGTGAGTATCGTCCTGAGTGAATATGTGGATGACTCCAATACCTTGGAGTTCTTAGAAACTGACAAAAACCAAACAAATGGTGCCTATATGGGTCAGGCCAAGGAAAGAAAAAGTCTTTCCCTGCCCACATACAAGAGTTTATAGATGAACATACAGTGTACACGTAACGAAGCCACTGTTGCTCTTTGTTCCTACTGGATATTTACAGCTGGAGACTGTGACCTTCCTATCACAGCTCCTCCTGTTATATGACATACATAACTAATTCTCTGGGATTCAGGGTTGCAAAGTAGTCGTTATAGGTCCATCACAGTATCAACTCCAGCTTATCTCAACTAATCTGTATATGTGTCTGTCTTTCCTTCATTCTCTTGTTAACTCTAGACAGGACTCCAGGACCCATCACAGGAGATATGATTGTTCTGCTCACTGAATCTACATGATTCTTACCAAAACCTGTTATTAAATAATCACTCATTTATAGAGCTCACAAGTGATTTACCAAATAAAAGCACGTACTTCGTAAGAATGATGACATATGTTAATCTTCAGAACCCAAGGACTAAGGAGATTTGAATTCTGAAATTATTCTTTGGACATCCAAGGAGAGCAACTACTCCCTGTACCAACAATAATAAATAAAATGAAAATAAAAATAATTTGCTATTTATAAATTCTCTGATAAAAAATTAAAAATAAAACAGAAAGTAATTCAATATAAATTTACATGACTACATCAATCAACAATACTTTCACTGTGAACAGTTCATTATACTTTAAAAATATAATCTGAGCTTGATTTATGAGAATTACTCTAAACTACATATTTTCAAATTCTAATAATTTAACATCCAAAATTACGTGTTTCAGAATTTTGTATTTCTGCTCTGCTAAAACACTGAAATAATTTTATAACTTCATCTGCATTTTAATAGTTAAACTTCAAAAATATGAAATTCTAACTGAATGCGTTAGCATTCAGACTGAATAGAAAATTTACCACTTTTCATCTTGGAAAAATAAGAAAAAATAGAAGGAAGCACTTATTTTGTAAACTTACCAATTTTATGGTAATGGATTGGAGAAGCTTTCTCAGAAAGACTATCTGGTAAAAATCTTAGAGGCAAGTGGAAAAATAATTGTAGTATTCAAAATGTTAGCTATAAATGATTCCACAAAAAAAATGTTTTGAGAATTAAGGTTACCAAAAAATTTGGAAACTTCAAAATGGAATATTAAGGATTTTACTTTTAGCTATTATGCAATAAAGGATGAATAATATTTTATAGAGGTGAAACATATGTTTGTGTGTTTAATATGAGGGATTTATGGTGCATGAACCCAAGGTAAAGATTCAACTAAGGTTAACCATAATAGTGGCTGTGCCTAGAGGCAATAACACGCTACCATATTCCCTAGAATCAGAGAGAACCAGTAAGAAATTCATTAAATTAATGAAATTAGGTTAAAGTTTCAGAAAAATAAGATATATAAAACAAGAAACTTAAGGCTTATATCCCAGCATCTAGCTAACGAGTCGTTATTGGTAAACTCAAACACTTGGGATTTTCTTAAAGACAACACACATGTAAAATGAGTTCAGGTGGTGATACCCTGTACAAGGAGAGCAGTACCCTTACTAGATGGGAAAGCCTAAAAAATAGCAAGCCATGCAAGGAATGGAGCACATTTTCTGGAGCTGTGGGACAGTGGAGTTCAATAGAATCACAAAAATCACATGCTGTTACCAATGTTGTTGTTTTCCAGAAACTGATTTTATATTTTAATTGTATGAAGGAATAATTATCAACCTTATTCAGTTATGAAGCTACAATAGCAACCTTCCTGGAAAAATATGTTTCCTGGTACAATAGTAGCATGAAATTGATAGGAATAACCGACCACATTCTGATTATATTTAAAGCCTGCTCCATAATTTTGAACCCCATGCCTAATAATGTTATTGGTTCCAAAGACCATTGAGTAGACCAGATATATTGGATAACCTACTTAGTGGACATAGCATTAAACTTGCACCTAAAGACTTACTGTAATTCCCATAGAAAATTCCACCAGTTAACCAGAGTCAGAGAAGCTTCTTTTAACACAGAGATCGCAACCAGCCAACTGCCATAAAGAAAATTCACTAATTTTCTGAGGAATAGTCATGCTTACTTTTGATTGCCCTCCTCCCAAGGCTCATAGATCATTTCAGAAGGCAGTTGGTAAGACTGTTAAAACCCCAAAGTAGTGCATAGCTGCAAGAAAACTGTTTTGCATGTCCAAGAGAGCATTTACACACATGAAACCTTCATGCGTGAGACCTAAGGGGGACCAATCCAGACAAAATTCCAAATGAAGCAAAGTGCTGGCTATGAATTCCTACCTATAGCTGAGCAGTGTCACCACTATTGAGATGAGGCAAGTAAATAAAGTCTCAATCAATAGCCAGCTCTATCTAAGCCTCAGTCAGTTATTCTCTGTGTGTTAAGAGAGGTCACATGAATAAAGTTCTCACAAGTTCAAGCTGTATACAGTCACAAAGAAAAGCCACGTGTCAAAAATATTCTTCCTATTGTGGTAAATAAAGGATAGTCTTAGCATTTAATAGAGCAAATACTGAAAGCCATACTGATTAATATGAAGTGAATTCACTCCTATCCAGTATACCAGGAATGAGCAAAAAAAATAATAATAATTCACAAGAACAATTCCATGTTTTGTAGAAACTGAAATCACAAAACCCTTGTCATCTTTCTTGGCGTATTCTCACAAGCATTCAAAATTCTCCTCACAGGACTATAGTTCTGAATCAAGTTTCTACAGAAGAATTATTACCAGTCAATTGTTGATGTACCATTTGTACTCATTCATAGAGATGTGTTCGAGTTATGTTGATCACATTCCAGTGGAAGAACACATACTTAAGTATATATGGGCAGTATAAACTTTTCTCAATTTATTTTTAAAAACTAGAAAATGAAGAAATAATGCTGGGTAAGTAAGAAAGGAGGGTGATATAAAAAGAGTTATGGGTAATAACTATTGTTAATAACTAATAAAATGAGTGTGAAAGTTCAGACATTATATTATCTGGCAAAACTATGCCTTTCATTTTAGAGACAACATATTTACAGTGTTCGTATTATAAAGATGTAACATTCGGCATGTGAGACAGTTAAATATTGGGAAAGAGGTTGGTGGTAATTACTTTTAAAATGTCATCTAAAGTTTGTTAAATGATAAATAATATAATAGATTCTGGAGAATAATATCCCATCTTCATAGTCCTCTGCATATCATTAATAATCCATTCAAGAACATTAAGATACAGCTTGGTCCATAAATGCTTTTCTAGCATTCACAAAGTCCTATGGAAAATTCCTAACACCACATATTACCTATGCTTTTTGATGCAAAAACTGAACCATAGAGCTTTAGAGGCTAAAGCAGGGAGAGTTGAAATTAAAAATAATCTTCGAATAGAGAGTTTGGTGACAGTTGAAAATCTGGGGATCTTTTTCCCCCAAACATTAAAACAAAACCACAGAAGGAGTCCATTTCATTGTGTGTCCATGCTCATTAAACTCTGATATTGCAGCATTTGACATCTAATAAATCCCTCTTACCTGTGCATTGCCAGACATTTGTAATACTTTTCTTTATATCAGAGGAAGTGTCATGAGTCATCATCATAATGACTGAAATATTCTGTTTTCTCTTAAAAAGCCAAAAGAAAGAAAAAAGTCTGGATTATTTATTTGTTCAATGCAAAATAATTTTTCGCCTGCACTGGGTGCAAACATTAGTACCAAGTGTCAACTTGATCCCTAATATCAAGAGGCTAATTGTATTACAAAAGGATGTTGAAAAGTTTGAGTTAAGAATGCAGTTGCTAAATATATGCAATATTATGGTACTGACGTCATGCCTATCTGTTCTAATAAAAGTTCATATTCCATGGTACGAGTTTTGAGAAGATTTCCTATATAAAGATGAGTTTCAACTATTTTATGAATTCTTTAGTTTGAACTACTTGCTTGTTTGATAAAGCCAATCTGATAAATTAAATAGTGCTATTATGAAAATAGCCATTCCCAATTTTTATTTGTGAGGCATCACGTCCTCCTGCCGGTGATACCAGTTTATCTCTTCAGTGGCAAATAGGGACAAAATCAGAAGTTTTCTTTCAAAATTCCCTGTGATGAGAACTGTGTGATTTCTCTGGCAACCACCTGCTGAGAAGTGTGAATGGTCAGAGGCTTTGCCTCAGTTCAAAGCTTACAATTTAGTCTGACCAGGAAGCTGCAATTCTTTCATATCAGAGTAAAATAATGTGATTATACAGAGATGGTTGTGCTGCATGAATTTTGTGGTCTCATAGGTATACAGCTCTCTCTAATGGCTAGTGGATCAAGTGGATTCATCAAGTAACATGTGACATTTTTTTCCCTTGAAATCATATAATGCTTGAGAAACAGTTCGTGGTAATAGGCAATGTTTATGTCCCTTGCTTTTCTGAGTCATTTCAACATTATACTGAAAATTACAGAATATTGTCCTTTTTTTTTTCAAAGTGAGGCACCATCTTATTCATTCTAAGCTATTTTTACACTTGAAAAGACTTTTTCAGAACTATAATCAAACATCTCTGTACCAATTTTACCAGACATGAGGGAGATTGTTGCAACATTATCTTTCTGAGCTACGGTTGTATGACTATTCCTCAGGAGAGTTGAATGTGTCTACTTAGTCCGGATAGGTCACTCACAACAGAACGGGGAAACAGTTCCACCAAGACTGTCTACTATAGGAATATCTGTGAGGGTTTTTCAGAGGAGCAGTGGTCACTTATAAGCAGCTATATTACCCAAAATGCACACCCAAACAAACGGAGACATGTTGAGACTGCATAGACAGAATATACTGCACTATTTTGAGACAGCTCACTGAGGAGTACATTTTCTTTAGTAATCATTTACAATTTATTGATCTTTAGGTAGAGGCCTTGTAAGTCTTTTCTTCCTGAGCTGACTTACAGGTTGTGTATGTGTGTGTGTGTGTGTGTGTGTGTGTGTGTGTGTGTGTGTAATTTCCTGGTCCTCCACAGAGAATATACCTCTCTCTTGGGTATATTCTCAAGAGTGGTATTGCTGGGTCCTGGGGTAGGTTGATCCTGAATTTCCTGAAAACCGCCACACTGATTTCCAAAGTGGTTGCACAAGTTTGCATTCCCACCAGCAATGGATGAGTGTACCCTTTACTCCACAACTTCTCCAGCAGAGGCTATCATTGGTGATATATATGCCATTCTGACAGGTGTAAAATGGTATCTCAAAGTTGTTTTGATTTGCATTTCCCTGATCGCTAAGGAGGTTGAGTATGACCTTAAGTGTCTTTTGGCCATTTGAACTTCTGTTGAGAATTCTCTGTTCAGTTCAGTGCCCCATTTTTTAATTGGGTTAATTAGCAAAGCATGTGATAAAACCAGACACACTGAAGATGGCAGACAATGAGGGCTGATGAGAAGCCAAGGACAATGGCACTGGGTTTTGATCCTACTGCATGCAATGACTTTGTGGGAGCCTAGCCTGTTTGGATGCTCACCTTCCTAGGCCTGGATAAAGTGGGGAGGACCTTGGACTTTCCACAGGGCAGCGAAATGTGACTGCTCTTAGGATTGGAGAAGGAAGGGGAGAGAAGTGGGAGGAGAGGGGGAGAAGTAGGGAGAGGGGGAGGGAAATGGGGAGGAGGCAGAAATTTTCTCAATAGAAAAAAAAAATTCCTCTCTACTCCCTTGAGAATGAAAGTTTCAACACAGAAGCAATGACTACAAAACAACTACCAGCAGGCTGCAATAGAATAATTAAGTTGGGAATCAAAAAAATAGGTCAATGTTTGCAACATAGACAGAGTGAACTCTATGAAGTAGACCTAGGTCAAGACTTTCAAGACTTCACCATTTGTCTCCTATGCATCAAAGTTTTTAAGGATGCAGAAATAATTCCTTGCTGAATCTCTCAGTGTAAACAAAGTTCCACCATATTAGTCAGAAGACATATCTTTTGACCAGAGTCCTTCACTTACCCAAGAATAAGTACAAAAGCAAATACTAAATTAAAGCCGAGAAGAATGAAATTAAAGTTTCCAGGAGAGGAAACCTCTTGAAAAGCAAGAGATTAAAAGTGCATAAAACACAAGGATGGATCCCAGCTCAAAGTAGCATGGGCAACACTCGGGCTTCAAATGCTAGTACTACAAAAATTGTTAGTGTATAATCAAAGAAAGAAAGAAGAAAGAAAAGGTGAAGTGACAAAAATATGTAAGAAAGGCAAAAAAGAAGTAAAATAGACTTGAAACAAAGACTAGAAAAAGTGAATAAGCAATTGAGAATAGAATAAAGATAAGCAACAGACAATACCAATGCTTTCAGTATTCATGATTTTTTTAAAAAATATTTTACATGCTAAGTACAAATATACAACTTTATAAAAAAGTTTTAATTTTTCTGTCCATAGAAGTTGTTGTTATTTTCCATGTATTCTACTATAAATAATTTTATTCCATATTTTTAATTTCCCATTAATTTTGTTTTAAATTTAGCTGTGAATGAGAAAGAAAAAGAAAAAAAAGAGAGTAGAGAAAAACTTCGGGGCGGGAATCAAATAACTTTCTAATGTGAAGGTCAGCATGCCTTTTCTTAGAGCATTTAGCACAGGTCGTTTGGTGCTGTTGTGGACACACTGGCGTCAGGCACTCTCTACCATCATTAGTGATGGCAGTAGGGCTTTGGGTCCTGCAGAGAAAAATTCTATCCCTGCCATCTCCTTTAGATAGCTGTCCCATTTGGCAAATATTTTGCCTGACTGCTATTGAGCTTCCATCTGTTACAGCTCAATGCTATATCTAGGACAGACACTTCAAAAGGGCAATTGCTTCACTGTCTAGTGGACTTAAAAGTAATGAGAAAAAAGATATCACCATGGGTGTTTACATTAAATAACAGCAGAAACTCATCTAGCGAGTACTTCTTACAAGCCAAGCAGTGTACATATGCTTACATTTAATTAATACAAAATCTTCTAATGTATCTATTAATTGGTAGAGAAAATTGATGTAAAGCAATACATTTCAAGAAAAATAGGAGAGTTATATTTAAAATTCAAGCTTATGTCTGCCAAATTATTTTTAATGATTAAGACCTAGTACTATTTTAAGTTTTCCAAAAATAATAAAAAAATATCTCTTTTCTTTAAAGATATATATTCAGTAAGTACCCAGTTGATGTGATAATTTGCAAAGGTCTTTATTATGGGAATTAAAAGGAAAACACAGACTCATAAAATAGAGGAGAAGGTGAAAGTTGCAGTGTTTTGTCACCATGTCCCTCTTCTCTGCCCCCAGAGATTTTAGTTCTGCTCAGGCCTCTCAAGAGAGTGAGAGAAACCCCTCCTTTTACTTATAAGAGATCATGTCTATGACTGATACTGTAAAACTATTGGCAGGAATAAATCCTCACAGCATTTCCCCGTTTTGTCTAAATAAGAAGGTTCTAAACCTGATACAAAATTGTTAGTATTAAGAACAAAGATCAAGTATTGTCCAGGAGAAAACAAATGTATTAACATATACCAAAATAGGATTATAACTAGCAAGAACAATATTAAGTAAGAAACAAAAACGCATAGTAAATGTCCAGGCTATTGGTAATAGGCAACTAACAGAGATTATTCTAATAGCTATCCTATCCTAAGGATTCTAAGTCTTTTACCTAATATTTATCAAAGATGTGAGAGGATAGTAGCTGTGAATATCTAGTCTTCAACCCCATAACATTCCAAAGAAGGAAAATAATATTACCTGAGTAATCACTGTAATTGTAAGCAAGTGACTTACAAAAGGTGCAAGGAGTTAATGAAACAGTTGGTTACCTGGACAGCCACCCAAAGCCCAAAGACTCACTGCAATGTTTAGGCAACTAATTTTGGCTCAGCTCTAGAGCGTCTGATAGACCATTTTTTAGAATAAGGGAAACCCAAAAGACTGTCCTATCCTGTCTTGGCAAAGTTCAGCAGTCACTTTTGTATCCTGTTTGTCCAGATGACAGAGCATGCATACTGTCAGCAATAGTGGCAAGGACAGTTCCTTGCCCTAAAGGCCAGTATTGGAAAGAAGAAAAAAAGTTCCATTTGGTACATCTTCTGTGTCCAACAATCTCTCTGGAATAGATAGGTGCTGCCTTTAGCAATTAATTCTCACATCCACAGAATCCTGAGTTATTAATATATTTAAATGACATAGTTTAAATCTTATAACACCCAATTTTGAAAAGTTTTTTATTAAGACTTTGTTCAACTTGTGAATGACCAGTTTCTAATAAAACAATATATCATAGGTAGATTTCATTATTTTAATATAATTTTAGATATTAATCCTACTTAAAATTAACAGTGTGCACAATGACTTCCAATAACTAAAATGATCTGAGAGAATTGTTTCTGCCCTAATCTTTAGTGTCACTTTGTAAATCACCAATATGTAGGAATATATGTGCAGCAATCCCATTTTCCCATATCAGACTAGAAATTGTTTATTCAGTGATGTTTGCTTCTTTAGTGCTTCACTTTTTAAAAAAAATATTGATTAATCATGGGCAAAAGACATAATAGATCTCCCCAAACATCATAGGTAACTGTCAATGTTATTGGTTATTCTTCAAATTCTGAGTTAAAGCTTTATTTCTGAAAACATAAATCTCATTGAACATAGAGAAGTCAAGCTACTGACTAAATAGAAGCTTTATCCACATTAACTATTGTTCATGGTACCAAAAGGTAGTTTCTATTGTACCAGAGGAGAAAGGTTATCATCAATATCACCCAGATATAAATTATATAACCTAAAACAGCCACCTACCTTCAAGATATACTGATGCAATAGAGGTACCAATGTGACGGGAGGAATAACCCTTTTTTGGACTTAAGGACCACTCCATGAGATGGAACACATACCTAACACTGCTAAATTGACCAGGAACGTGAGACTAAAAGAAACAGACTTAAGGGAAAACCAAATACAATTATTTTGCTGAAAGCATATAACAATAAAATGACCCTTAATGTCATTCTGCTATACCCAGAGATCAGTACTTTGATCGTCTTTCATTAGAAAAGTTTCTTCTTCCTATGTTTGTGATATAACAAAGAGACATAACAAAGAGATCTAACAAAGATATCATGAATGAGATGTCTTTATCAAACCCATCTCATAAGGAAGAGAAAACTATGCAGAAGTGGTGCTTGAAAGGTTTTTAAGTGCAAGAAGAGATGCATTGCTCCAAGGAAACAGTGTCTTCTAGATACTGTAGGGAAGAATCCCATATGAACTCACAGAGACTCTGGCTGTATTCATAGGGCTTGCACAAGTTTAAGCCAGGAAGGGTAACATACTGAGAATGGAAAGTGGATATGAGCTTCTATTCCCAACCAAGAAATTATCTAAAGTTAATACCCTTTGTAAAAGAAATAATATTATACACTAATAGTCTCCCTCGGTGTATTTGCCACACCTTGTGGTAGGTGTGATATTTAGGAGAAGTTGGGCAAAATAAAATGAATTCAATGGTATTTTAGTCGATTTCTCATTTTGGTCTCATTTGCTTTGTGTAGACATTTTTTTTTTTGAGTTTTTTTTAATTTTTTTTATTGAGAAAAAGAAAAAAAGTTTCCGCCTCCTCCCAGCCTCCCATTTCCCTCCCCCTCCTCCCACCCTTTCCCCCCTCCCTCCACTCCTCTCCCCCTCCCTCTCCAGTCCAAAGAGAAGTCAGGGTTCACTGCCCTGTGGAAAGTCCAAGGTCCTCCCCCCTCCGTCCATGTCTAGGAAGGTGAACATCCAAACTGGCTAGGCTCCCACAAAGCCAGAACATGAAGTAGGATCAAAACCCCGTGCCATTTCCTTGGCTTCTCATCAACCCTCATTGTTTGCCATGTTCAGAGAGTCCTGTTTTATCCCATGCTTTTTCAGTCACAGTCCAGCTGGCCTTGGTGAGCTCCCAATAGATCAGCCCCACTGTCTCAGAGGGTGGGTGCACCTCGCGTGGTCCTGACTCCCTGCTCATGTTCTCCCTCCTTCTGCTCCTCATTGGGACCTTGGGAGCTCAGTCCAGTGCTCCAGTGTGGGTCTCTGTCTCTATCTCCATCCATCACCAGATGCAGGTTCTATGGTGATATGCAAGATATTCATCAGTATGGCTATAGGATAGGGTCATTTCAGGTTCCCTATCCTCAGCTGCCCAAGGAACTAACTGGGGACATCGCCTTGGGCTCCTGGGAGCCACTCTATGTTCAAGTCTCTTGCAACCCTAAGGTGGCTCCCTTAACTAAGAATTGTGCTTCCATGCTCCCCTATCCAACCTTCCTTTATCCCAATCATCTTGTTTCCCCAAGTTCCCCCCATCCTCCCCTTCTCACTTTTCTCTCCCCATCTGCCCTTACCCCCATCCCACCCCACCCCCAAGATCCCAATTTTCTCCCCGGCAATTTTGTCTACTTCCCATAGCCAAGAGAATAACTATATGTTTTTCCTTGGGTTCACCTTCTTATAAAAAAAAATTATTATTAAAAATTTCCACCTCCTCCCCGCCTCCCATTTCCCTCCAGGTCTAGGAAGGTGAGCATCCAAACAGGCTAGGCTCCCACAAAGCCAGTACACACAGTAGGATCAAAACCCCGTGCCATTGATTGTCCTTGGCTTCTCATCAGCTCTCATTGTTTGCCATGTTCAGAGAGTCCAGTTTTAACCCATGCTTTTTTCAGTCCCAGTCCAGCTGGCCTTGTTGAGCTCCCAATAGATCAGGCCAACTGTCTCAGTGGGTGGGTGCATCCCTCGCGGTCCTGACTTCCTTGCTCATGTTCTTCCTCCTTCTGTTCCTCTTTTGGACCTTGGAAGCTCAGTCCAGTGCTCCAATGTGGGTCTCTGTCTTTATCTCCATCCATCCCCAGATAAAGGTTCTATGGTGATATGCAAGATATTCATCAGTATGGCTATAGGATAGGGCCATTTCAGGCTCCCTCTCCTCAGCTGCCCAAGGAACTAGCTGGGGACATCTCTCTGGACACCTGGGAATTCCTCGAGAGTCAAGTATCTTGCCAACTCTAAAATGTCTCCCTCAATTAAGATATATATTTCCCTGCTCACATATCCACCCTTCCTTTATCCCAACCATCCCATTCCCCCAAGATCCCCCTATCCTCCCCTTCTCACTTTTCCCTCCCCATTTCCCTTTATCCCCATTCCAATCCACCCCCAAGTTCTCAATTTTTCCCGGCAATCTTGTCTACTTCAAATATCCAGGAGGATAACTATATGTTTTTCTTTGGGTTCACCTTCTTATTTAGCTTCTCTAGGATCAAGAATTATAGGCTCTATGTCCTTTATTTATGGCTAGAAACCAATAATGAGTGAGTACATCCCATGTTCATCTTTTTGGGTCTGGGTTACCTCACCCAGAATAGTGTTTTCTATTTCCATCCATTTGCATGCAAAATTCAAGATGTCATTTTTTTTACCACTGAGTAGTACTCTAATATGTATATATTACACACTTTCATCATCATATGATCATTTCATAAGATGCTGAAAAAGCATTTGACAAAATTCAGCACCCCTTTATGATAAAGGTCTTGGAGAGATTAGGAATACAAGGGTCATGCCTAAATATAATAAAAGCTATTTACTGCAGTGTGACAGCTAACATCAAATTAAATGGAGAAAAACTCAAAGCCATCCCACTAAAATCAGGAACATGACAAGGCTGTCCACTCTCTCCATACCTCTTTAATATAGTGCATGAAGTTCTAGCAATAGCAATAAGACAATATAAGGGATCAAGGGGATTCGAATTGGAAAGGAAGAAGTTAAACTTTCGTTATTTGCAGATGATATGATAGTGTACATAAGTGACCCCAAAAACTCCACCAAAGAACTCCTACAGCTGATAAATACCTTTATTAACATGACAGGATACAAGATCAACTCACAAAAACCAGTTGCTCTTCTATACACAAAGGATATGGAAGCAGAGAGGGAAATCAGAGAAGCATCACCTTTCATAATAGCCACAAATAGTATAAAATATCTTGGGGTAACTCTAACCAAGGAAGTGAAAGATCTATTTGATAAGAACTTTACGTCTTTGAAAAAAGAAATTGAAGAGGATACCAGAAAATGGAAGGATTTCCCTTGCTCTTTTATTGGGAGAATCAAGATAGTAAAAATGGCATTTCTACCAAAGGCAATTTATAGATTCAATGCAATCCCCATCAAGGTCCCATCAAAATTCTTCACAGATCTTGTGTAGACATTTTGTTTGTTGTTTTATGAGTCTTCAGTTATATGTTTTAGTTACTATTTTGGTGGTGGGTTTTGGTGATTTTTGTGTATGTGTTTCTATCTTTTCTTCTTTGATTTGTTTTGGGGGTTGGTTTTTAATTTTTAAAATGGGAGAGAAAAGAAGAGCATAAAATTGGGTATGTTGGGAGGTGGGGAGAATTGGAAGAAATTTGGTGAAAGCAAAAATGCGATAAAAATACAATGAATGAAAATAAATTCAACAAAAATTGACGTGTGTGTGTGTGTGTGTGTGTGTGTGGTCTGTGTTGAGTTTGAGGAAAATGGGTGGGATTCAGCTCTCTACTAAAGTGTGAGCTCTGTGAACAAAACTCAATTAGGCAAAGAGCAGACATGTTTGCCAGTGAGTTAACCAGCTTGAGAATCTTCGAGTCTAAAAGTATTCTTTTGATCTCCATAGACATTTCAAATTTTGCATTCAAAACCTATGAGAAATATTCCTTCATTTTCATTTCTTTTTCTGATTTTTAAAAGCCCATATTTTATTCTTTGTTAATGTTCTCATCACGATTCAAAGCATTTTAATAGAAAGTCAGTCTTATTTTTTACTTGTCATGATGTTCCTCTGTGACTAAAGCCATAAAAAGTTATCTCCTAACTTGGTATAATCACATCAGTTAGTTATGCACATATTATACACAGCTCTATTCATATTAAGCCTCTGAAGGACAAATGATTCATTTCCAAGTGTTTGAATATCACATATTTAAAGCCTTGTACTATGATTGCTCATAAATTAAGGAGCAAAGCTTACTAATAATTTCATTTTCTTATAATATTGATAGTGTTGTGAAAATAAAAAAAAGATTTTTAAGTTGTAAATTATATCTGTTTTTGTGATATGATTTCTAAAATAAAATTTTTGTGTATTGAAATTATGAGTTTGGTTTATTAAAATTTATTATAAGAACTTGCTCATGGATACATCATGAAAATGCTTTACAAACCTCTCATAATGATCATAAAAATGAATGCCTGATTTTGAGCTGTTTTGTAACTAGTGACTTTCTTCTGCAACTGTATTTTCTGCCTGGATGTCCAAAGTTAACTGTTTCATTATTGTTATATAAAATGTTTCATCAGTGCAGTCTTTACATTTGAAACACAGAATTGATAAATGACACGAGAACTGTATTTGTAGAAAATAAATGCTAAAACACAGTGCTTATGAAAGGATTTTGTAGGAAAATTGAGTCCATATTCCATTTTCCCCAAAGTTCTACTTAGCAAGACTTTATTTTATTACTATGCATTCAGCAAGCATGAGTAATTCCTCCATTAATTCTTTTATCCAGTGGCAACATAAACACTCACACTTTCTAAAATAAAGGAGTTGGAGTATGTGACTAGCTCCATTCAAGCAGCTATTTTTAAGGTTGTGTCAGCATTTCCATTATATACCCAGTTTCTCCAAGTTTATAACTTGCAGTAAAAACTAACCCTTGGGTTGAATCTTTACTTACAGAGGTATTTTTTATAGCAACTTATGGAGACATAGCTGCAAGACACCCCATTTCTGCTAATAGAAGCCAGGTCATGAATCCCTTTTTGGCACATTGAACAGATTTATCCTGTAAGTTCTCTACCTGTAGAAAATGATTTTTTATCTGAATGGGAGAAGTATTTTGGGTTGAGTTCTGTAGAGCTATAAAATGTAATGCCTGTGTGATGCAGGTATGAATTTTCAAGAGCTTGGCTGTACCTGCAGCAAACGTTTGGTTATTTTTTTTTCCTCTACAAATATGACCTTGGCAAAGAATAAGGCAGTTATTTTTTAAGTGTAATTAAAATTATCTTATTGTTTTCCTTCAGATAAATTTGAATATTTCTTTCTTAATCTGACTTAAAAACAATTAAACTTAAAAAACAATTTAAATAATAACAAAATAGAATGAAGCCATCATAAATCCTAACTTTAATGTGTGTGTGTGCGTGTGTGTGTGTGTGTGTGTGTGTATGTGTGTGTGTATTATATCTACTGGCATACCACAGTTAGTGAAGAATTTCATTATATTTTATAAACATTACAAATAACTAATCGTTAATAGTTTTTAAAATTTTAAAAGGCACATCACAAAAGGATTTAATGAAGAAGTTAAAAATATGTGTTCTTATTTAAATAAAAAATTATGTCCCAGCTTATTTATTGGTATAAATTGCCTCCTCTCTTTTATTTCTAATTCACAAGTATTGATATAATTACTCAGTAAAGCATGTACTCAAATTTAACAACAGATAGTACATGTTTTAAAAAACTAAATGCTAAAATATCAAATCAATTATATTTGAGCCAGTGACAAATATAACATTAAATTGTAGTTTTATAAATTTTAATATAAATATTCATAAAATGTAGTATAGTTTACAGAGAATTTATAAAAAATATTGTGATAAATAGAGGAAAAATATATTGTATTTTAGTTAAACATTTATTACTCAGATAATGTCATATACATATTAGTATTAATTTCTGTATTATATATAAATGTATTTTGATTAATGTTTAAAATTGGATAATTTTATCTAATTGTACTTTATGTTGTCTCTATCAAAATATTATTACCTATTTATAACGTAACCAATTCAAGTGCAATTTATATTTGGTAGATTATTATTTTAATCATTTAAATATTTTCATAGCTTCATAAATGTAAACTTTTTCAATGTTTTTTAATTACTCTCATACAATATACTTTGATCATTTTTTCTTTTCTGCCAACTCCTCCACAACACTTCCCATATTCCAACACACTAAACTTCATGATCTTTCTTTCTCTCTCTCAAATAAACCAAAAACAAGTAAACAATTTGCAATAAAAACAAAACCTGAAACAGATAAAATAAAAAGAAGAAAATCAATACAATAAAAAATAACAAAACAAAACAAAAAGTACATAAAAATGCATATTTTATATACATTTGAATAGTTTTATATAGTTCTGTTTGTGTTGGGCAAATAAATAATCCTGGCCTTCAGACATGTACTATATTGTTACTCACCACTGAATAGAACTGATTTTCACTCTCTCTGCCCTCTTCAGACAAGTTTCTACTTGCTACACAGTAATTAACAGAGATTCATAACTGGACATTGTACAGAGAGAGGAAGACTTTGGAGCAATCATCCCTGGAAGGACTGTTTTTAACAAAGTTCCCCCGTCAAGATTCAGGAATTTATACAGAAGAGTGGTGAAGTGATTGTAAGAGCTACAGGTGGAAGATGACTCCAGGAACACAGCCCCTTCCAGACATGAGAGGACTCATGCACATGTCAATCTCCAGAGACGGAGACACCGTCCGTGCACAAGAGACTCGCACAGTTTCAAACCAGACAAAAATTTCAGC
The DNA here is from genome assembly GCF_018167655.1 of Microtus oregoni. Classification (NCBI taxonomy): domain Eukaryota; kingdom Metazoa; phylum Chordata; class Mammalia; order Rodentia; family Cricetidae; genus Microtus; species Microtus oregoni. The sequence goes on from NW_024543060.1 coordinate 27,172,332, forward strand.
ACTTAGAAGAAGTGAACACGGAACACAACCAGCCAGGAAGCTATTTGCATTAGGCACATAAAATTATACTTATAAAATTAAAATAAATTCAAAGCTTAATGAAAATTATTTAATTTGTTCTGACTCATCCATTTACCAATATGTAAGAGAATCTAATAAGGACAATTTACTATGATTAAAAAAGTTAGAAAAAAAAAAAAGAAAGTTAGGCCAGGTGGTGGTGGTACATGGCTTTAATTCCAGCACTTGGGAGGCAGACAAATGGATCTCTATCAGTTTGAGAACAGTATTGTTTACAGACTGAGAGAGTGAGGTCCATGACAGGCTTCAAATCTACAGAAAAACCCTGTCTCAAAAACAAAACAAAACAAAATTTAAAAAAAAAAATCCCAGTATTGTTGAAAGGAGGGTTGCTTGTTTCTTTCCCGGTCGCTTGGCAGCCCTGAAATAATCACACAGAAACTATATTATTGAAAACACTGCTTGGCCTATTAGCTCTAGCTTCTTATTGGCTAAGACGTATATCTTAATTTAATCCATTTCTTTTAATCTGTGTATTGCCATGTGGCTGTGGTTTACCAGGTAAAGTTCTCAGCCTCTGTCTCCAGTGGGGCTATATGGCTTCTTCCTAACTACTCCCATCTTTCTCCCAGCATTTAGCTTAGATTTCCCCACCTACCTCTATTCCCTGTGCAGGCCCAAGACAATTTCTTTATTAACCAATGGTATTCACAGCATTCAGAGAGGAATCCCACATCACAGTATTCTGGAAGCAGAGTCAGAAGGATCTCTGTGAGATCAAGGCCAGTCTTTCATATAGAGCAAGTTCCAGGCCAACCAGAAATTTAGAAATAAATAAATTTAAATAAATAAATAAAGTTTGAAATAAATAAAAAGACAACAATTCCTTAATACAGGCTTTAAATAAAAATTCAAGTTTCCAAAATCTTGTGGAAATGTGATTAAACACTTGTGTGCCCCTGCAAGCTTGAAGTTACAAATGATTGTAACACGTTAATAATAAAAACAAATAGGAACACTACAATTTTTCTTTACTTCTTTTATATACTTAAATATTTGTGACAAGTATTCCCAGTTGTTTTGCTCATCTTGTTTGAGTAACACTCTTATTGTGAATACTAAACTCTAAATCAAGCAGAGACAAAGAAGGCAAACATAATGTACCAGTCATTTAGACACCAGAGAGGTACTGCCCAATGTGTATTTGAGCCTCTAAACTGAAATTATTGAAACGAATGAGATAGATATTTACAAAAACTAGGTAAATTACACTGAAAGAGAGGAACTGCAGTGGCTATCCACTTTTATTTCATGTTAATTGACATATACAAACACTTCCTAACCGCTTAGATGGCAGAGGAATTAATTTTCATTATATTTCTCCAACTTACTTTTCTGTGGGGATTTTGCTCCACTGGGGAGCGGTGAGCGAGACATAGTTACAATCATGTGTCCTGGGAAGAGGGAAGCATACCCCGGAGCTCAGCATCAAGGTGCAGATCTGGCTTAATGTGTCTATTCACGAGCCTATATGCAAACATCATTCCAGCCTTTCAGGTCATATCAAGTGGCTGTCCAATGAATCCAAATGACACACAACCCATATTACGTGATGGTTCGTGTGTCCGTGGGTGGGACAGTATGTCCTGGTAGTATGTCTGCAGACAAAGGGCAGGAAGCAGGCAATGCCCTGTGGTTTGGCGCCAGATTAGAGGGTCTCCAGCTATCTGGGACTCCATTATAAGTCAGCTAGAGTTCCAGAGACTATGTTCTGCTCAAACAGCAGCAGGAGGTGTTGGCACTTCTCATGTACCCTGTCATTTAGTGACACCATCAGAACAGAGACTGAACACTCTCTTTTCTTTTTGCACAATATTAACATTTGTGAAAATACGTTGACACATAACTGTAAATTATAATATCATTATGTGACTGCTTGTCCAATTATAAAGTGTAAACGTTGGCAATAGCTTGTTCTCTGGTTTTAGTAAAGATGGGACACAAAAATTAAATGTTATTTTATATAGGGAAGTAAACAAATGGGTTGCATTAGTAATAGTATTAATGCTTTGATGGCAAGTGACTGCCAACCACATGCTGAAATTCCCCTCCGCACACATCTGTGTTTAATTGGCATGACAGCAGTGGTTGCCATATTATCTTTACCCATTTACATCCTAGGCACTGTACAAGGGTCTCCTGACCATCCCATCAAGGACGCAAATACAACAATTCCACTCAAAATTCAATCTCATTACTGTGTCAATATTAGTCTACTATATAAAAATAGAAGTGATGAAAGCTCATAGTAAGAGCAACAGCAGTAAAACAAATGCTACATTTAACAAAAGGGCACATTCTATACTCGGATATGTTTTAAAATTTGTAGAAATAATATTTAAGTAATAAGAGCACATTTCTATAACTGACTGCTTTTAGTGGATTTTTGAGTAATAATGAAGGAAATTCATAATTTCTGCTAAAATGGATCAAACCAGACAATATCAAGTTAAGTAAATCTTACACAGAGACGCAATTGTCAGTTTTACTCTAATTATTTATCCAAAATAATGTAAAAGGAAGTAAAAGGGAGGCAATCATGAACTAGAGTGAGGCTCATTAAAAAAAAGTGGAAGAGGAGAGAGGATACAAAGTACTAAATTAAAGTTTATGCATGGAAAAGTTACACTACAAATGTATATATTAAAATATCCTCGTGGGGCAACAACAAATTTTATTTATATAGTTAAATTCCTACATTTCTACTCTGATCTTCTAATAAAATTAAATAAGCTGTAGTTGTGGATCTGCATTATATGTAAAATGTAAATTTGTTTTTAAATTGTGTGTTAGGCATAGTCAAAGTTGTTAATCAAACTTTATGGTATTAGCATCTTTACCCCCTTTCCTGTCTAGTGGCTATCTTATAAGAATTCTCTGTATGTGCCTAATCTTCCTCTTTCTGCTTGTTTTCTTTTTCAATTTTGCATGCTGCAGTCTAAAAGAATGTTATAAATTAATGCATCTTCTAAAACAAAGTTCTGAATGAATTACCAGCAATAAGAGGTAAAACAAATGCAGTTACATGTATTATTAAATAAGTATTCATAATTACATCATGTCTGGAGGTCCAATTTCAAGGGAGTAGACCATGGAATTAGGCTGAAAGGGGGAGTTATGCAATTAGTCATAGAAAACTGTCCCCATAAGCTCACGACACAGCCCATAGCAGTCAGTATACAGGACCATAAACACAAAACAGGAGGATCACAGGACTGTAGAAAGAGTCCCTTATTAGAAAAAGTAATCATGAATAAATGGGATAGCAAGAGCTTTCTCATTCTTCATCTAGCTGATTTCATGAATTTATAGTTTCTTCCAATTGAAAATCAAAGGGATAAGTTATTTCTGAGATTTTCATTTATAAAATCGAATAACGATACCAAACATAAAATGAAAATGCACCATAGTATTTGAATTTTTGAATTTATTTTTGGTACAACCATTTTTACTTCCAAGTTCACAGTAACATAATCACTGGTAATTCAGCACTTCTTGGATTTGTCTAATATTTCTCTAACACGCTGAACTTGAAAGGTGAAACTACAGTTTGTGCGCCCAAATATATTCCGGTAGCCCTCATCTTTTGTTGCGGTAGCATTTTGCCTTCATACTTATTTTAATAGGATTTCTTTATTTTTCAAAAGCTTTATTGCTTATAATTGATATGCTTATGCATTCTTAACCTATTCTTTCAAGTACATGGACCAAAGATAAAGCAATCATTCTTTATGCTTTTTTAATTGAATACATATTTAAGGGATTTATATAACTAATAAAAATATTTCTTTATGTGTTAGAAAATTAATTTAGTTGATATATCTTTATTTTTGATAAGCCAGTGAATTTGTTATTGACTATCTTCTATGCTTTTTCACTTTTTTAGCGAAGGAAAAATAGTGTTTAGAATTGTCTTCTCTAACAAAATCATATTCATGTAAATGTTATGTGTGTGTACTATGTGTATGTGCATATAAATATGAATATATACATATATATGCCCATATGTTTATGTTACACATAAGATGTAACTTTAAAAATTACTTATTTTACTTTTATTACATTATAATTATATCATTTCACCTTTCCTTTTCCTCCCTCCAAATCTTCCAAGAGAAGCCTTTTTGCTATTTCTAGGGATTTCTCCCCCGAGGGAAACCCTAGGACAGCTCAACCCTACACAAAAAACTGCAGCAGCTAAAGAATGCTAAGAACTGGAGAAATAGTCTTCCCTAGGAAAGAGCACACCAATTGTTTACATACAAATGCTCAACCATTCTGAACACTTTCAAACAAGTAACGTTATATGCAGCTTTTAAAATTTGCATGAAATGACTGAGAATAATTATCTTTGTCTTCCAGATATTTCTAAATTTTATAAAAGTTTATTAGGCTTAAAATATGTTTTATGAACATTGTATACTATTGCATGTGGTTATTACACAAAATAAGCTTTACAAAAGAAAATACTTCTTTAAAAATTATGTCACAGGACAAAGTTCTATCAGATTGTAAACTAGCATAAAAATTTGGGACACACTTTATTAAGATGAAGATTCATTGGAAATACTTACAAGAATAGACTCTGTTTGCAGTTGTAATAATGAATACTTGAAGGAATGACAAGATAGACAGGCTGTCATGGCAGTAGCTACTCTACTCCAAACTGTACACGAAACATGGAAAGGAATGAGCAGTCTGTCTGTTTCCTACTGCTCTGAGACATATGACTGCTGCAGAGATCATAGCCTAAGGCATGTCTATACATATACCAATTAACTGGAAAGTGAATATGTGAATTTTCCTAAGTTAAGAAGGAACTCCAAATGAGAGTATTGTCATTGAGCCTGCACATTTGTTCTATAAACTATATTTATTGATCATTTGATTTCATTGATTTTATCCATAAAAATAATCCTCACATAGAATCTGAATAGTAATTTGAATAATAATTTAATTATGTTAATTTATAACTAAATCCTTGCCTTTGTCCACTTCTTTCATTAAACCAAGTTTATTGTAAGGGGAGAAAAAGTTATTAAGCCAGGTTCTATTTCCTTAGTGCAGATTCTAAAACACTCAAGAGTTCAAAGAAAAATAAGCAGCTATTCAGTAAATCGGAACTATTCTTTGTGAATTTTCAATTCCTCTTATGGTTTTCCGTTTGCTTGTTGATGTTCGCGGTGTATTTGATGTTTATGAGTTCTTCATCACTCATATTGGCAAAGGTTAGGTTAAATATGAGTTTTGCCTATGTGACCTCATGTTTAAAATAGGAACATTAAAAACAGACTCTTAAGAAGATAAATAAATGAAAATTTGAGTAAAGGGCGAGAGTAGCAAACAGGGAACATGCACTCTGAAATAAAGCTCATAATATTTCTTGTAGTGATATTTTGTTTGTATTTTAGTAAATAAAGCTTGCCTGATGATCAGAGTGCTAAGCTAACCCACTGTAGGAAAGGGAGTGGTGGCACACACCTTTAATACCAGGACTCAGGAGACAGAGGCAAATGGATTTCCCTGAGTTCAAGGCTACCCTGGGCTACACAAACTCAATCCAGAAACAGATTCAAGAAGTGGTGGCTCACACCTTTAATTCCGGTGTTTGGGTGTCACACACCTTTAATCCCAGCACTCGGGAGATGGAGACAGGAGTTCACTGGAGTGTGGAGTCTGAGGATTCGATTTGAGGAGACAGGATCTCGCCCTTTTGGTCTGAAATTATGGTAGAAGTAAAAGGTCTCTCCAGTGGTTGACTGCTTCGTTTATCTCATCTCTCAGCTTGAACCCCAATGTCTGTCTCTGTTTTTTTTTTTTTATTATTTGTGCTACAATTTCTGTTGACAAAAATTCTGAAACTTGGAGCGATCATGACAGTCCTTTTATAAAAAGTCCTGGACTTTTATAAACTGCCCTGTTTGTATTATTGCCTGTGTTTCATGCTGACTTAAATGCTGTACGTGTTCACGTTAGTATTCAACTGTATTCAGAAGTGTTCACTTCAATAAAAATAAAATATAAATACTACATTATCATAACATAAAATAAACACACCAGAGTTCGACAAAACAAATAGAAGGAAAAGGGATCCATGGAAGGTACAAGGAACAGGGACCCACTTGCTTGCCCACTGAGGATTTCCATAAAAATACTAATCTAAAAGTCATAATATATACACAGTGGGCCAGGTACAGATATGTGCAGGCCCCGTTCATGCTGCCTCACTCTCTGTGAGTTCACGTGAGCTCTGATAAGGTTGATTTAGAAAGTCTTGTTCCCTGGATCTCGATCCCTTCTGACTCTTACATTCATTATTACTCCTCTTGTGCTGGGTTCGTCGAGCTCTGAGAAGAGTTGGAAAGAGACACCCCACTTAGGACTGAGTGCTCCAAGAACTTTAGCTTTCTACATGGTGGCTGACTGTGTGTGTCTGGGTTTGCTCCCGTCTACTACAGGAGGAAGCTTCTTTGATGATAGCTTGAGAAAAGCGCTAATCTATGAGTAGAGCAGAATGACATTTTATTGTTAATACATTCGTACTGGGTACATTAAGCCACCATCTGAAACTCTCTCTACTTAGTATTAGAAACTATGCAGTCCTAGGATAAGTTTGTCCTTTATCAAACATGTGATAACCCCACTAATGCCAACGCAACATATTTTTCTAGTAAATACAGGTTACATTATTATAATACCCAGATCAACAGGAAAATAAAGAAACCATTTATGAAACAAACAGAGAAATACTACAAGGAAAAGTATTACAGATAAGGTGTAATTTTTTTTCTTTTTTCCATGTTCCTTTTTCAAAAGTAGATTATAACATTTAACTTTGTACTAGATTTTCCAATTAAAAATGACAAGAAATATTTCACATATCTTTTATTATCATCCTTTATGATAATAACTTAAGTGCCAATTTAAAAATTGAGCTAGTTCCAGGACAGGAACCAAAAGCTACGGAGAAACTCTGTCTCGAAAAATCAAATATATATATTTGATTATATATATATATATATATATATATATATATGATACACCTAAATCCTAAATGAAATAATGAAAATTCCAAATTTTTGAGTGATTTTTTGCACATATTTCATGTTTGTTCTTTAAAAAATGGTTTAAACTGTTACAAAACTTAAATTTTTCTTATATTCTATGGGTTGGGTGGTGCTTATATAAAATATTTAATTTCAGGTTGCTGTGGATTTCGCACATTTTGATTTCAAAAAATAGATTAACTGTAATTGTATTGAGTTGGTGATGAGGATAGAGGCAAAGTGAACACTTTTGTTTTATATACAGTAGACAGGAGCAGCCCATGGAAAATTGTGAGTCATATGCTTTAAAATGGGCTGAAACTTATTTGATGATGTCAGGTGTGGGTTTTCCAAATCTGTCATTTTTATCTTCATGTAACTGTAGATTTTGATCATGAAATTTGGATTTTCAAATCAGGGTTGCTCATTATGTTTTAATAACTTATTTGGCTTATTCATCAATACTAAAGTGTAGCCAATTTTTTTTTTGGGGGGGGGCTACCAACCAGCTCCTAAATCATGACTAATTGGACCTATGCTTAGACTAATTTTTTGCAGCTCTTATAATTTAACCTTTCTCTTCATCTACATTTTGTCTCAGGGCATTTACCTTTCTTCCTTTCTGTATGTCTTACTTTCCTGCTTGTCTGTCAGGCAGTTGCCTGACTTCTGGTCCTAGACATGTCTGTCTGTCTCTTTCTCCCTCATTCTCTTCTTCTCTTCTTGCTTGTGCCTAAATTTCTCCTCCCATTTATTCTCAGACTTATCTCTTCCTTTCTTCCTGACTATTGGCCATTCAGCTTTTTATTAGTCAAATCAGGTAGGCAACGTACAATAACATCAACATATCTTTATGTAATTAAACAAATGCAGCATAACCAAATGTAACACATCTTTGTGTCATTAATAACATCAGCAGAAACAAATAGAACACACCTTTACAAAGTTAAAGTAGCATTCCTCAGCATAAACAAATGTAACACATCTTTACATAGTTAAGTATTCCACAACACTAAAGGATTAAACAGGAAAAAAATGTGTGTCACATTAATATACCCATGCCTCTTGTAAACTTGTTTATACCTAATTTTCTACAGAAATTCACATAACAAATGGATGGTTTTCTGAAGTGCTAGGCCTCATACCAACAGTGGATACTTTTTCATGTGGAAAAAGTTCCTACTTTAATGACCTTAGCTAATAAAAAAGAAAGTGTGCTTCTGGTGCTTCCTTGCTACTTTGCTGACATTTCATTGAAACCACTACATTTCATTGTAGATGCACTACCTCAGTAGATCCTGGGAAGTTTCTAAATTTTCTACATATTTTGAATATATTTATCATGTGAAGTCTTAGCAAAATATGCTAATGCATTGATGAAAACCCTCTTTTTTATAAATACTATTTGATATGTTTAATGAACTATTTATGTGGGATATCATAGAATGTCAGTACAGTCAATCCTATTTACTTAATGTATATACGTGTATACATAAACGTATGTAGGTGCAGTTGCCCCCGTGTTCATGTTTATTTTAGATATTTTCTTTATTATCTTCCACCGTATATTTGAGACAATGTTTCTTACCAAACCTCAAGTTCACTCTTTCAACTAGATTGCCTGACCAGTGCCACCTCGTTTCTGCCAGTATACATTCCTGGGATTATGTATGTATGCCATTGTGCTAATTTTTAAGTAGGTGTTGGGGAAACAAACTCAGGTTCTCATGCCTTTGCAAAGAATCATTATACCTATTAAATCATCTCCCAGTCATTCTTGGTTGTTTCAGCTATGTTCGCTTTAAACAAAACCAATTTACTTTATATATTAAAACATCATCTTTGATTTGGTGGACAACTATAGGATTTCTATTACTCCACTGCTGTTCTAAACCTAGCTAGATAATAGTATGTGGTAAACATACTTTCAGTTACATATTAAAGTATAAAGCAGATAGCAAGAAGAAGTAAAATAAAAAGTTATGGCACACTCTCATCAATCAGGTACTTAAGTGTATCTAGTAAAGAAAAATAAACCTGGAAGCAGAATTGAAACAGTCAGATTGTGTTTCCCATACAAAGAGCTCAGGGCTAGCAGACAGAAATCTCAATTAAAGTTTACAGTAAAACAAAACAGACATGCAAACAAAATCAAGAAAGCAGTAGTTAGGAAGACAATTTCAAAGCAAGACTCAGAGCATCCCTGAGAAATCCACTAGAGAACTCTGCCTTGCAGACAGCCATGCTGCATTTTCTCCAGGGATGAACCTCTGGCTTGTCCTTCCTACTCTAGACACTTTTATACTATAGGCAAAGCAGTAGCAACCTCTGCTGAAATAGCTCATCATATAGTTTTTTTTTTTAAGATTTAATGTTTAAATACCCTGAAATCTTTGACAACTTCCTTTCTCTGTCATATAAAGGCACAAATTCAGACTTAATACAGACAGGAAATTTGGGAGGACGTTTCCAATAAACAAGACTATCTGAGACAAGATAGCACCCTACTTATTCATCACATAGTCTCAACAAGTACAAACATCACACGATATCATACTAATACGAATTTTATGATAAAACATCTTTCAGACTTTCTTGCTATCTACCTCCTCCCAAGATTTTGGAGATGTCTGAAAATCACTGGGCTATAAAATATGGTGAGATATTCGATCACACTTTGAACCCTGAGTTTGCACTCATGTTAATTAAATAAAATCAACCTTGCTTCAGGGGGCTGAGCCAACAGCTAGTTGACTGGTATTAGCAATAGAGTACTGAGGAGCCAGGAATATGGATAGAGAGACACAGAGGAAGAAGGAGGAAAGGACTTAGAATTCCAGGCTTCTTTTTGATTGTAACTGTGGAGAAAACCCCTATCTTTCTGGGTCTCCAGCCAAAAAGAAGGATTAGCTGGTTGCTTCTCGTCCTCTCTGATATAGGTGGTAGTGGTTTGCACTACCACACCTGACTTCTGAGTCTTTGCTGGTAAACGGAATGATAGAGACTTAGATTAAAGCTACATAAAGTGGCAGTGGCAGAGTTGGGGTAGAGGGAACAGAAGTCCTTCCATGCTCTGACTTGAGTTGCTGTCAGGACTATGGGACCAGAGACAGTAATTAAATTATTAATAGATTCAAATGTGACAACTAAGCCAACCAAAAAATACATATTTTCAAATGTTAAGAGAGTAAAGCAAGTTTGAAACTAAGAATTTGATGTATTAAAGAAGCTAATTTTCACGTACTAGGCTTCTGAAGTTGTTCTTAAAGAACATTTGCCCTTTTTTTAAAAAAAAGTCCCTGTCTACATATTTAATTTCATGAAAAATATACTTAACCATTATTATATGAGGACAAAAATTTCCTTTAATCCCAGAACTCGGGAGGCAGAGGCAGGCGGATCTCTGTGAGTTCGAGGCCAGCCTAGTCTACAAGAGCTAGTTCCAGGACAGGAACCAAAAAGCTACGGAGAAACCCTGTCTCGAAAATCCAAAAAAAAATAAAATAAAAATTCCTTAATGTCTTTAGTATGTGTATATAAAACAGAAGTAGTAATGGAGATTGGACCAAGGCTCCCAGACATGATAGGAAAATTCTCTACTCAACACATAAATAGCCTTAATTTCTATGTAAAATATAGAGTTTATGAAACAATTGATTAAGACTATTTCAAAAATAAATGACAATGCCTTTTAGATCTTTCATTACCATCATTGTATCTCCCCACAAATGTACTTGGTAATCACATTTGATTGCATTAACTTTGCATTATTTAATTTTAAAAGCGTATTTTCTTTCTTCTGCTTTGATTTACAGTTTTAGACCAAAATTCTATTGTTCGAGTCACCTTGAAAGGGGCAGAAAACAAAGAACATTTTTCCTTAGTGCATGTACACATTCATCAATTTAGATGGCAATTCTATTGGAAATCAATAAGCAGAGAACACAGAAATTTCAAAGTTGTCAGCTAAATGGCTAAGGTACTAGGGAGCTTAGAAAAATCACCCAATATGTATTTGCTGGCTTAAGAGAGTGAACCATATTATGATCAATGTCAAATATAGCTTACATATGTTATTATCTAACATTTTTTTTCTGTTCTGTGGGGCTGTTTTCCTCTACATCATCTCTAATTTTTTTCATTAAATAATAGGAGGTAAACATCAACAGCTATAGAGACAGAAATTGCATTAAAATTATAAGTTCCTCTTGTAGAATAACTCTAGGGTAAATTTTAAAAATATTACTAAAATACACACCATAAAAATTAACCTTCTACATTTCAAAAAGTTCAATATTATTTTATCAGAGTAGTGACAATAATAAAATAAATGGCATGACCTTGCATATTTTATGCAAAAAGTAGTATTAAAATTGTATTAAATATAAATTATAAACAATAGTATGTTTTACTATTTTATATGTTTGTAATAAGTGACTGTTTTAAATTAATTACTAAGAAGTCTAGGCAGATCAGTAGAATTTTTTCATTTAAAGAAGCATCAAGATATATGTGTCACTTCAAGGACATAAGAATATATGTGTGAACATATTGACCACGTTTGATTTAGACTGATCACAAATATATTTTAATTTTTAATTATTTATTTTATTCTCTTGTGACCACAATATGATATATAATCACTTAAACAGGTAATGCAGTTGTAATATTGCATCTTATAATTTCTTTCTTCTTGTTCCTTTTTCCAAATGCTTACATATACCTTGCCTTATTATCTTTCAAATTTATGATCTATTTTATTCATGTATTGTTATAATACATGTATATACTTATGTGTTCCAAAATATTAGTTGTTCATCCTTTTAGTCTTACTTATATGTTTATGTTATGTTATGGTATTTAGAATGCTATTTTTCTTGTATTTCTGAAGAATATTTTAATAGTCTCAATCTTGATGGATTTTATCATGCTTAGTTTAACTTACTATATTCATAAAGACTCCTGCAAAAAGAAAAATGACAATATAGCTCTTATTCAGCATAGAAGCATGAACATGTGAGATGAATGAATTTTAAAACTTTATCCCAGTGGGAGAGGAAACTATTTTCAAAATTAGTAGGACCTAACAATACAGACATTTGTGATCTTGCACCTTCAGAGCTTCCTTGTGAAAGCTTCGTAAGAGTGAAGTGGCAGTGAAATATTTCAATTGTTATGAAAGATACCTGTCAAAAAGGAGAATTTTTTAGATATTCCATAAAAGTCTTGCAGACCATCGGATTCTCTACATTCCCCATATTCATGATCATCTTTGAATCTTAAAGAAAGCTGAGGAATATAAATTGAGACATAAGAATAGTATATAAATTAAATATTTTGTCCATTTCCCATTTTAAATAATCTTATAAGGAGTGGTGAGGAATTGATCCTATTTATTTCTAATCACAATAAAACACATGGGATCTGATATATTAAATGTTTATTTATTTTAACTTTTATGTTTACTGGTAGTTTGCCTTCATGAATATCAGCATACCAAGCAACTGCCTGATGCTTGTGGAGTCTAGAAAAGAGTTTCTGATCCCTTAAAACTGCAAGGCAGAGAGGAAGGATTGTAGGAACCAGAGGGGTTGAGAACAACTGGAGAATACAGCCCACAGGAACAATTAAACAAGACTCACAGGCGCACACACACACAACCTCACAGGGCCTGAATGAGTCTGCATTAGGTACTCTGCATATATTCTGTTAGAATTCGGGTATTTAATGGCCTGCCCTTGCAGTACGGACAGCTGCAGCCACTAATAGCACTGCCTGGGCATATTCACTGTATTCCTTTTAAAAGGTGGGCCTTCAGGAATACCACTCTTTGGTGTATACCAAAAAGATGCTCAATGATACTTCAAGGACCTTTGTTCAATTATTTTTATAGCAGCATTATTTGTAATAGCCAGAACCTGGAAACAACCTTGATGTCCCTCAACTGAAGAATAGATGAAGAAAAGGTGGCACATTTACACATTAGAGTACTACCCAGTGGAAAACACACACACACACACACACAAAAAAAAAAAAATGACACTTTAAAGTTTGCACACAAAGGGATGGAACTAAAAAAAAAATATCCTGAATGAGGTAACCCAGACCAGGAAAGATGAACATGATATGTACTAACTCATAAGTGGATATTAGCTGGAAAGCAAAGAATATTGAGCCTATAGTTCATGATCCCTAAGAAAATCATACATAGATCTACCTAGAAAGGGATAATAGACAAGATCGCCTGACAAAATTTGGAGCATAATGGTGGGGGGGGGGGCTAGGGATGAAAGAAGAGGAAGACCAGAGGAGAAGAGGAAGGGGGAGGGGAACTTGAGGGAGTGGGATAATCAAGATGGAGTAAGGACAGGGATGAGAGCAAGGAAAGAGATATTTTGATTGAGGGAGCCATTATGGGGCTAGCAAGAAACCTAGCACTAAAGAAATTCCCAGGATCCACAAGGATGAACCCAGCTAAGACCCTAAGCAATAGAGAAGAGGGTGCCTGAACTGGCCTTGCCCTGTAGTGAGATTGATGAATATCTTGAATATCACCAGAGAACCTTCATCTAGCAACTGATGGAAACAGAGGAAGAGACCCACAATGGAACACTGGACTGAACCCCTAAAGTCCAGTTGAAGAAGGGGAGGAGTGAGGATATGAGCAAACAGGTCAATACCATGATGGGGACACCCACTGAAAGAGTATTGGGAGAGTAAGCATGAGGCTTGTTGTTTCATCCACCATGTTGGAAAGTGGAGTGGAACCAACAGCCAAAACTACCACTTTGGTCCTAGCCATGCCTGCTTACCATTTTAGAAACTCTCCTACTCAAAAAAGGACTACAGATACATGATAAGGACAAAACCATTAAAACTTATAATAAGCCTTTGAGTGGTTATCTTATAAGCAGCTGCATGGGTCAGGGTTTGGAGAGAAAGCAGTCCAGTGGGACCAGTTGAGAGGAAAATTGTTTCCATTTGCAGAATACTACAGTTGTGATGTATCTTGTGATAGAAGAATAAATTAAAATAAAACTGGAGCTCTAGAAAGTTGTGAGCCACTGTTCAGGTACTGACTGAAGTCTATGTTATCTGAAGGAGGAGTAAGTACTATTGACCTCTAAGCCATCCCCACAGTCCAAGAAATATGGAAATAAAGAAGTGAAGAACAAAAAGACAACCATCAATCTCAGACATTTTTCATTGGCACCAATTTTGGTATAATGATACAAATTTAAAGTTAATTTTGTTACTATATATATATATATATATATAGTAACATATATTTACATATATGTTTCTATTCCTGTTTAAAGCATTTTTGTATATTGATACAAATTTAAGATCAATTTTGTTATAATATATGTGTATGTATGTATATATATATATGTATATATATATATATATCCACTCTTTTTAAGGGATTATGTTTATGCAACTCATTTAAAAATAAATAGTCAAGCTTATAGACATGTTAGTTAGGTTTTCTAGATATGCAGAGATATATTTCACGTAGATAGGTAAGTTTAAACACTTCAAAAACCTGCAGACTATGACATTTAAAATGTTTTAAGAACTTAGACTTTCTCAACAGTGAGATACATCTGGGCATCACCAATTGCTTCAAAGAAAATGATGGGCATCAAAGAAACTTATTATGGAGTTTGCATTCACTGTGGCAAGACTAGTCATTTGGGCAAGAAACTACTCTTCCCTGGATTGCTTGACTGTATGTTGTATTAGCTGGAAATGTGGGACCCACGGAAAAATGAATACTAAACTTACCAAAACAAGATGAGACAATCCTTCAGAATTCCTGCTTCATGAAATAGTCTGCCAGATGTTCTACAGGACACAGAGAAAGAAGACTGACAAACTGCTGATAGACGCAAGAGTGTTTCAAATTTCCTACTTCACTGAGAAATTTGCCAGACACTCTTGACCTATAGGATGAATATAGATGCCACAGTGTTATAAAAGATTTTTGGGTGACTGTTTAGGAAGCCATGCATCTCTGTCATTTATTCAGGTTTGAAGGTTGTTTAAAAGGTACTCTCTTTTAGGAGAATAAGTACTATTGACCACTAAGCCGTCACCATAGTCCAATAGTCCTAGAAATCTGATGCTAATTAGAGCATAGAAGAATTAGCATACTAAATCATATCAATGTTATTTTATTTAAAATAATTTTATAGGATTTTTTATAAATTTATAATTATTATAATTATATATAATAATACTTTATAATTATTGAAGTCTGTGTACAGTAGTCATGTAAGTAGATATGCCATTAACTTTCACCTGCTGTGAATCAAAGTGGCAAAATCATTGAGAACAAGATATAGTCAAATTCAATGTTCCTCATGTAATGTTAATATTTAAATGTCAACTAAAGAAGACATTGAGATATCTTCACAAATTGATGATGATCTTTAAAGATTTAACTTGATTGGATAGATCTTTCATATGTTTAAAATGATGATACATTTATTTTAAAAGAGAAATAAAAGCTATCTCTGTTAAAAATATTACTTTGATTTTTACAAATACCATGGCATATTATTTAGGCTATAGTTTGTTTGACTATTGTTTGTTTCCATTACATATAATGGAAAACATAAATCTGACACCGTTGATTATACAACTTTGTTCTGAGAAAACCATCACCGCCTTAGAAAGAGCAAAATGAGGTGACAAAGATCTCAAAAAAATCACCAGATTTAATTTTATAGGAAAATAAATACTTACCTAGGGAACAAGAAATACAGTATCAATAAACACACAAATAAATGACAGACACACTAAATTGGAACCATTTTAAATGTTACTTAAAACTCAAAGATGTATGATTAGTGAGAGAATATCAAAATGATTATGTGCAATAGAATTATACATGTTGCTTCAGTAGCTTGTCTAGCATATACACTAATTCTAATGTTATCTGGGCAACAGTTCACAACTCTCTTGTGTTATATTGTCAATACCAATTTAGAACTTTATTGAATAATTTCTTTCAAAGAAAAAAATAATCAATTCAAAATTGACATGTCATTTGTTTCCAAGTAAGTATTAATCTCAATGACTCCCACAAACTATATGCTAATTTTCTGGTAGGATCTATATTAAAATTATGAACAACATATTAATGGAGTGCAATTAATTGGAACTATTTGTTTATATCATTACTGTTAATTGAACTTTAAATATGAACATGTCACTGATTTATATCCCAGAGTTTTACTCCATTTCTTCCCTAGCCCATGTTATGGACAAATAATCAGTCTCTTAATAGTTGTACTAATCTGGGAGTTGTGAAAACTTCAGTTCATGATTTATAGTTTGTCAGGAGTCTGTTTCTGTAACATAGTCAGTTCGCAAATAATGACACATCGACTTCTCTTTTTTTTTCCTTTTATTATTTTTATTTTTATTTTTTCTTGGAAAAAAAATTTCCACCTCCTCCCATCCTCCCATTTCCCTCGCCTTCCTCCCACTTCACCCCCCCTCCCCCTACTCCTTTTCCCCTCCCTTTCCAGACCAAAGAGCAGTCAGGTAGAAAGTCCAAGGTCCTCCCCGCTCCATCAAGGAAGGTGAGCATTCAAACTGGATAGGCTCCCACAAAGCCAGAACATGAAGTAGGATCAAACCCCAGTGCCATTGTCTTTGGCTTCCCATCAGTCCTCATTGTTCAGAGAGTCCGGTTTTATCCCATGCTTTTTCAGTCACAGTCCAGCTGGCCTTGGTGAGCTCCCAATAGATCAGTCCCTCTTTCTCAGTGGGTGGGTGCACCCCTCGCGGTCCTGAGTTCCTTGCTCGTGCTCCCTCTCCTTCTGCTCCTGATTTGGACCTTGAGATTTCTGTCCGGTGCTCCAATGTGGGTCTCTGTCTCTGTCTCCTTTCATCGCCTGTCTGATTCCCTCCGTGTCTCGTTGTCATATTCTCTGCATATCATCCCATGTTCCTCTCCATTTCCTGTAAGTCCTACCTAGTTATTAGCTATTCAATATTTATTTATACCAATCCAAAGTGTGTATATTCACATAGTGTACCAATAGCCCATAACACTATTTGGCACACATGAGCTGTAAGAGCAGACTGTGAGGCTTGCTAGTCAGCTCTCTTTTAGATCTAGCTCCCTGTCTCCTGACCGAATCTCACAATTCACTCTCCTACTGCCACTGCGCAGGTTGCTTCACCACCCAGTCTCCCATGCCACAAGAATTGTGTTACGTGAAGTTGTAAGCAAATTTATTCATTGTTCCTTTCCATTCACCAATGTTTCTGTGACATATACAAGAAAAGGATCCTTGAAGACCTTGTGGAACTGCAAACATTTTTTTTCTTCCTGATTTGGATGCAATGTTTACATCACTTTCTTAGAGGATTCATTTCTTTCCCCATCCTAGGTCTCTAGGCTTCTTAAGGAAGTTTGTCAAGTAATTTTACTTATTGTCTTTTAAATGGCATATAAAATAAACATGCAATAATGTCCAAATGACAAAAAAAATGTGTAAAAAGAGAAATGAGCTGTACTTACATAAGTAGAGAATTAATTGGAAGGCGAAAGAAATAAGAAAAGGAAAGAAAGTTAAAAAAGAAAGAATGGGAGGAAATAGGAAGGAAGGAAGGAAGGAAGGAAGAAAGGAAGGAAGTTTTCAGAAAAAAAAGCACATATCAGATTCAAGGAATTTTCCTACATGATGAGGGTAAGGATGACTGTAAATAAAGAGCAAGGTTATGTGTGGATTGAATGATTGGGAGCTGGCAATTGCAAATAAATTCTTTTGATCTCTCTCTCTCTATATATATATGTGTGTGTGTGCGTGTGTGTGTGCACATATATATAATTAAATGTAAAATTATTACAAATATAAATCTATATTTAGATCTAATAACCTTTTCTTATCTTTTGTAATTGTGAGAAATTAGCATATATTACAGCTGAGGAAAGATGTTAGTGGGAGTCATGGTCTTCCCCAATGAATAGTACTCCAATTTTTTGATCGGTGCTAAAGCGTTAGCCCTGAAAACATGCAAGCAGGTACCATTATATGAATTGTTCAACTATATTTAGAAATATAATTGTATACACATGTGTGCACGCAATAATAATTAGTTAAATAAAAATTATGGGTTTGAAGAGGAATGAGAAGGGCAATACAGAATTGCATGGGGAGGAAACAGAAGGAAAAAATGATATAATTAAGCTATAATCTCTTAAACTAAAAGATTATTTAAAAGTAAAAGATGTTATAGTTTTTATCATTCCTGGACTGTGACTTGTGTCATGAAAATTCAAAGTTTCTTTTTCTCACCTATTTCCCAGTGCAGCTGAGAATCTCTCATCCTTGTTCAAACACACTGACATGATTATGCTACACATCTTGAATATTAATGCAGGGTTTTAGTAATAAAAAATCTCATTTTATATATTTATGTCAAAATGTATTCATTAAATTTATAAATATCATGAGATATATATTTTATTTCATATGAACCATCCTATCATAAGTGGTTTAACAATGAGATGTCAATTCTATTTGCCTTGGGAGTTATTGGCCTTCCTCAGTAAATATACAAGGATACCTTCTGAGTGTTGTTTTTGAAAATTGCTTTCTGTCTTATTGTAAAAGGCAAATATATACAAAGGAGCTTTTTCTGGATATATAAGTAACATATCAAATTTTCATGTTTATCTTATCAATACACCATTTTAAGTCTACATTGTGAAAAAATCATGACTAAGACATTCTAGGAAAGAACTTGAGAACAGTAGTTTACTATTCCAATGTCTAGCTTTTTCATGAATGGCTTTGCATTCAGGTTAGAACATTTTTTTTCTTTGTGATAAGTTATAGTTGGATATCTCATCCCCATTAACACAAAGTATATCATATCATATGAATTATTTTGCTGAAATTTCAAACAAAAAATCCTAGGAACTTATTTCTTCCTACTGCTTCTGGATGAAGAAAAACAGAAATGACACTATGCTATGAGCTTGTTTTTACAGAGGATAAGTTAGGTAGTTTTAAAGTTAATAACATATATAAATCAGAAAAAAATAAAGTAAATATTACAATAAAATAGTCTCCAATGAGGACTTGACAAGCTTCATTACTGAGTAAAAAGAATTGGACATCAGAAATTTTTAGAGATGTACTTAGAAACATAATTCAAAAGTAGTATAAAAATCATAGTTGTTTTATGAAAAAGTAGCAAGAAGGAATATTGGGAGAACCAGCAGCTGAGTAGGTGAAAAAAAGCAGCTGTTACCTTGTTGGATTAATAGATGAAAATATGATACTTGTTCTGAAAATGCTGAAAAGTATGGCAAAGTACTATATATGAACTTGGATACACTAATGTAGATATATAAGTAAGATGTTTAATAATATATAATGAAAATTCATCATCATCTTTATAATTTTATACATTCTTGTAGTAATGATGTTTTCAAAAGTTAAAAATCATTCTTATTCTTGTAAAAGTTATATTATAGGTAGGTAAAATCAATGCATGAAAAAATTTTACCTGACTATTAGTTCTATATGTGCATAGATATAAAATAACATATCTGAAATAAGATAATTGTATTGGAGCCTGAAACACAAAGAATAATCATGGGAATTTATTGGAAAAGCATGAGCCCAAGTAATTAAGACTTTACATAATTGAAAAAGTTACAATCACCCTCAGAGTTAGTTATGGTACCTTCTCACCTTCTCAAAGAAAATAGCCTACTGTATACAATTTGTATAGGCTATTAAAGCATTTTGAGCAGGGAGACAGTGGAATTATGAAGTCAACTAAAGCTGATCACAAAGATCTGAAAAGTCAACAGTGATAATAACTCCATTAGATATATTTTTACTAATGATTAATTAATAGGGATTTATTAAAAGTAGCGTAATAATGCATAATTTGTATTCTGAGAATCATTAGAAGAGTGAAATAAATAAAGCAGGAATTGAAAGGCGCTTGTTAAAAATATTGAGAATATTAACTAGGCTGTAGACCAGACACAGCCAGTTCAGTATGATTGCTGACAATAGATCTTTCCACCTTTTCCAAGAAACTTTATGTAGGAGAGGAAAATCAAAGAAACGGTAGCAATTTCTGCTTTAAATGCTTTTTCTTAAAGCTGTTTATTTGAAAGCTGGATGGATATACTAGTCATTTAATAAAGGAGAGGGGAAAAAAACAAGGGAAGAAGCATCAAGGTTCTAATAGAAGTTAAAAGACAAAAATAAAATAAAACAACAAAACAAAAACTAACTACCCTGCCTGATTCACTGATAACTTTAATCAAATGAACCCTCCTAAAGTCCTGCTTCACCTTCCACTCAACTATTTGTCCATGAAAAGCACTAAACTGTATGTGGATGAAATAGAAAACATTTACATCATAATATTCCAAAGGAACAGAACCTTTCACGTAGCTTTCATTCTTACTAGTTGAAAGGTATTTCTGAGAAAGCCAGGAATGTTAACAGCATTTTAAAAAAATTAATTATAAATGTGAAATATGGCATGTAATGGTTATTCTTAGTTGTCAACTTAAATGTGTCTGGATTAAACTACAATGCAGAAATGGATAGCACACTTGTGATGCGGGAAGATAAGGAGTCTTTAATTCCGATTGTGAGGCTGGAAAACACAGACATTAGATAAGGATCATGAGTTTGGATGACACAGACCTTTAAACAAGACACACTTTTTTGGATCACACTTATTACTGGAAAGCCTATTGAAGGACATTGGAAGAAGGAAGGGGTTTTTTTTTTTTTCATTGTTCCCATGCTTGTCCTCACCTTGCCAGGATATTTATTCCTTTACTGATATTAGAGCCTACTTCTTCAGAATTCAAGCATATACAGAAGACCATCAGAGACATCCAGAGGCATGAGACAGAGAAACTCTAGATTCTTGGACTTACAATTCAAAGATAGTTGGAATAGTTGGATTGTAGTCTGTAAATCATTTCAACATATTACACACACACACACACACACACACACATAAACACACACACACAGAAATATATATATATATATATATATATATATATATATATATATAGAGAGAGAGAGAGAGAGAGAGAGAGAGAGAGAGAGAAAGAAAGTGGAAAGTGAGTTAGGCAGAGCACAGTTCACTCCATAAATTCTGTGACTCTTGATTAATAAAAGACATGCATATACTTTTGTGTCTGTGAAAATGTATATATGTTATGATTATGTGACAAAATAATATGGTATCAAATCAATTGAAAAATGGAGCAGAAAATTACTTTCCTAAGTAACTTGGTAGCATTTACATTACTGTTTTTAAAGGAATGTAAAATGAAGTATGTGATCTCTAAGGATAACTTTTATTCTTAACTTTGCTTACAGCAGAACTGAAATACAGAAGTGCTGTAGTATGTCAAATGTTACTCTAGGGTCTGAAATAAATTACATAGAAAAACCTATCAGTCTATATGCTCCAGCTAGAAAATCTTTTTTTTTTTAAAAAAAAGGAAAGACTGAGAATTGTCCTCAGGCTTTGTATATTACATTGCTTTCGTTCCAGATTCTTGTACCTTAGTACCTACATTAATTAGTTCCAGGGTATACTGGTAATACCAAAATCCATAGATGCTTATGATACCACATTTGCCTGCAAGCTGCACATATCCTTCTCCATAATTTCAATCAAATATAGACTTCATTAGACACCAGTACAGATGGATATTAACATAGCAATAATTTAGCAAATAACAAAAAGATAATACATCAATAATTAGTATAAATAAAATGGTTTTGTTAAAAATATATTTTTGCCCATTGTGTTTGTAAATTTGTATGTGTTCTATTCACAGAAAACAGAAAGATTTCAAGTTTGAGGTAAGCACAGTTTGCATAGTGAGTTCTAATCCAACTAGGTCTCTTATTGAGATATTATCCCATGGTATAAAAAATAGAAATATAATTTTTATCTACAGTTGTAGATTTCAATATTTAGTTGATTGACTATAAAGGAGGTATGCTTTCTTCTGGTAAAGATTCAGGAAACTCTAGAATAACTTCCTCATACAAATTGGATATCCTGCAAGTATTTTAATCCAATGTATAATGCAGGAAATGGACATTTTTCATGCTTTTGCATAAGAGCCAAAAAGGAAGTAAATTTGAATAAGCAAGTTAAAAATGTATTGAGATTATATTTATTCAAATGAAAATGAATGAAGCAGATGCAAAATATCAAACTTCATGCTTTCCAAAATATGAAGTACAGAATTGACTTTAAAAAAAATGTCATCTCATACTTAAAAGTAAGTTTACAAAATCCAGCCTAAATTTATGATGTCTTTTCAAATTTTAACAAAAAGATCGATTTAGTTGAATAGTGGGAAATGCAGTTCAAAAACAGTTGTTAAATTATACTTTACATTTGCTAAGTTTCCATAGTATAAAACAGAAAGTGAAACCATGTCTTCCTTCCTCAGAGTAAAGTTGTTACTATAAAGAATTTTTCAGGCAACATTGACATTTTTTCTAGTTCTTTGATCGTACTCTATGAAAAAAATGAGGATTAAAAGTTGAAGAGAGAAATTATAAAAAAAATGAGGTGGAGAATAGTAAAAAATTACATTTAGAAATAGAAAACTAAGAAATACATGTTTGGATTCTACTAATCTGCTCCATCCACTTCTTAAAAGAAACTGACATCATAAATGTAAGTAGTTTCAGCTCAAAAACAGTGAGCTTGAAACAAGATATGTTTAGAGCATTACATTTAGATACAAATAAAAAGTACTTTTGCATCTAACTAAATCTCCAGTAGATGAAAAATTTTCTGTGCTAGTTTCCTGATTTCTAAAATTAGCAATGTACAGAATTTAAGGTTAGAAAAAAAAATAAAAAAACAGTGCACCTCTAATAACTGTTATTATTTAATAAAAAAACATGTTACAAGCATTTATATAGATAATTATGACATCTATAAACTCGTGTAAAGTGAAAAAGTCATGAAGATCTTGTTCTGTCATAAGGCTTTCTAGAACAACTATAACTTAATCGTAAAAGAATACATACATCTGTAAATTGCTGGCAAGGAAGATCTGGAACTCATCTGAAATGAGACATCTTTTGGAGAAAAGACTGGGCAACAGGATAAAATCAGGATGGCTTGTTAACAGAGATTTCTGTCCTGCCTGATCCCGCAGCCTTTTAGTCCCAAAGAAACACACAGAGGCCTACATTAATAATAAACTGGTTGATCTATTAGCTCAGGCTTCTCAGTACCTAATTTTTACATTTTACATTAACCCATTATTCTTTTTTTTTTTTTTTTTTCGAGACAGAGTTTCTCCGTAGCTTTGGTTCCTGTCCTGGAACTAGCTCTTGTAGACCAGGCTGGCCTCGAACTCTCAGAGATCCGCCTGCCTCTGCCTCCCGAGTGCTGGGATTAAAGGTATGTGCCACCACCGCCCGGCTAAGCCATTATTCTTGTCTGTGTTAGTGGCTTGGTACCTTCCATCAGCGAGGTATTTTCATCTTACTTATGCTGTGTTTGGGTGACAACCACAGACTGAATTTCCCCTTCCGGGAATCCCTTTCCGGTTGCCCCACCTATACTTCCTGCCTGGCTATTGACCAATCAGCATTTTATTAAATTAATACAAGTGACAAGTCTTTACATATTACGAATCCCACAGCAATGGCTGAGTAGGACCACTGCCACACTGTCTTTCAAATATCTTTTCCTGAAATGATTTTTGTTATGGTACCTTATATTGAGATTTATTTATTTATTTTTGGTTCTGGCTCAATCCCACCTCTGTTTTCTTTTTCCTCTCCTTAACTTGGAATTAATATGCAAAGTTTTTTTTCTGTATTAATTAGAATAATTTGAATATCTACATGCATTTACAATATCATCTGTATGAAGAAATCCATTCAAAAACATGACACCTTTTATCACATTAAAATTATTATGTATAATTAAAAGTTCTTGGTTTCAATTTATAGATCCCTTCAATAATATAAACTATGTATTGGCTACCTATATCATCTATCGTCTATCAGCCATCATCTTTCTTTCATGTAGCTATCATATTTCTATCAATCCTCTATCATCTATCTGTAATCTATGCATGATTTCTTTTTCTATTGTGCATTAACCATATTTTGTTCGTATGAGGTGTTTATGTGTACATATGATTATCTTTACATGTAACAAGAAACTTGTATATTGGTACATGTGGCATATGTGTGGAGGCCGAGAGTAATATCCATAATCGCTGTCAATCTTTCCTTCTTGTTATTCACTGAAGCAGAGTACCCTAAAACCTAAATATCATTGACAAAAAGTAGTCTTGCTATCCAGTTTGCTATGGAGGTGCTCTGTTCAGCATTCTGAGGTTGAATTACAGACAGACTTCTAAACTCTTCCTTCATTTTACCTGGGTTTCTGGAGATCTAAACTCAGGTTCTCATGTTTGTGTTGTTGAGTCACTTATCAAGTGACAATATTCTTAACACGCTTATGAATTTATAAGACATACTTAGAATATTAGTAAATGTTATAACTGGATATTTTTGATTTCTTTTGAATTCTTATGTTGAACTATAGAATGTATATATAGAATTTATTTACTTCCATAAAATACCAAGGTCTGAAAATATTTGAGTTAAAGAATTTTTATTTATTTTATTTGTTAATAAATTAATCACTCAGAATTAAATCAATTATTTTTACTTTAATATTGACCAAATAAAACTGAATAAGATTGTGTTTGGAAAATGATATTTGTTATCATATTAACTAACACATTTCCAAACAAATAAAAAAATGCATTGTGTGTTAAATGTCAACAGATGATAAACTACGCTTGTTATAGATACACAAAGATAAATAAAGAGAAAACACCCTATGCATCAAACATTTCAACAATTGTTCAACAGAAAAGCATTTAATCATTTTTGCATGAAATTACATTAATATATTAAAAAACTATGCATATACATTATGATTTTTCTAATATCTCATTATTCCATTTCTTTTAAATTTAGCCAAGTATGTGTAAAGCACTTGTGGAGGGGATCCAGAAGTCTATATTACTCTAATTTAAAGTAGGCGAAAAACACTAAAAGTATTAAGGAAAGAAAACAGTTTTGATACAGCATTCTATTTTCTAGATGAAAAATATAAACTGCAACTGTATATTTGACACGATTATATATCAAAATCTTTCCTCAATGTGGATTGATGCCTGAGTTGTTACTTGCAGGCCTGATTACAGTGCAAGAAAAACTCAATAAAAATTGTAACACTCTACCTGTTCTAGGCACTTTTCTCTAATAAGAATTGATTTTGAAATATTGGTAAAGATTGTGCCTTGTAGGCAAGAAATTGTCGCCACAACTATACTACAAAAATCACTACTTATTACTAAGTGAAGGTATTAGATATACTTTACTTAATTTAATATACATAACAAAATTGGAAAAAGTAATGATTTCTGCTCAGCATTAAACTTGACATTTTCAAGATAATTTAAACATGGTAGGAGAATAATTTTATTTACAGACAATGAATTTTAGTGTGTACTATTTTTTAAAGCCAAGTCAATTTAGATGGACACTGCCTACATATGAAAAAAAAATGTATACACGAGAGTAAATCTGATATATTTTATTTTTTTAAACTATTTTACGCAATATGATAATCCATCTATTTTCAGGATAGCATCATATTTGATTCTCCTTTGTATCTGTATGATAAGTTCATTGGGCAGATATGCTGTAAAATCTTTATCTGGTCATCTGCAGATGGACACCTAGTCTTACTCCATATCTTGAGAATAGTGAAAACTGCGACAGTAAAACAGCTTTTCTAATGATCTCAACAGTATGCCTAGTCAACCTTGCTTGGGCACACTCACAAGAGCTGGCTATTTTTAGGTCTTTGTGAAGCTTCCTTTTCGACTCAAACAGTATGGGAATAAATTTACATCCCTATCAAACGAGAGTCAGGGTTCCTTTCTTGCCCCATTCTTACAAGGATTTGTTGTTATTTCTTACAAGATTGTCAATCTGATTTAGGCAATATATGATGAAAAGATAGATTTACACATCCTTTTCTTTGATGGCAAAGGATATTGAACACTTTTTCATTTGTTTTCTTTTTATATTTCATTTTTCAATAACCAATTAGTCAGGTGTAGTGGCATGTATCTCAAATCTATAACCGGCACTTTGGAGTTTGATGTAGGAGGATAAGCATTTCAAAGCGAGGTGCAGCTGTATAATGCCTGTAAAGCCATCCTCAGCTCTCAGAGAGTGAAAGCTGGGTTTGTGTGATTTGTCCATTATTTATTGTCTTACTTACTTTGTGTTCTTCTTTAGTTATTTATATATTCTAGATTTTAATATATTGTCATATTGTTGCCAGCAAAAAAAAAAACAAAAAAACAAAAAACAAAAACATTTCACTATTCAAAAAATAGTTGTTTCTTAACACAATAGAAACTCTTACCGGTGCAGGATTTGGTTTTTAATTTTTGTGAAATCCAAATTTTCAACTCCTAGTGCAATTTCCTCATGATTATACACCTTTTAAAAAAGTCCTTACCTATGCCTGTACTGGTATGTGTTTTATCTATTGTTTCCTCTAAAAGAAACAATTGGGGGGTCACGATTTGCATAACAATTGGTCCATTTGGAGTTGGGTTTTTTCAAGGATAAGAAGTAGAGATCTAGTCTCATTCTTCTATAGATGGGTATATAGGTTTCCAGAAAATTTCCTTGGAGAAATTCTCTTTTCTGAATATATATCCTTTTTGGAATCTGTTTGTAGTCAGGCAACTGCTGCTGTGCAGATTTTTATCTGAGCCTCTATTTTACTTCATTAATTTTGATGTCTTATTAGTATTCTGTTATTGTTACCATGGTTCCACCACAAAACTTGGAATCAGATGGAATAATACTTCTATCAAGACCCTTTATGTTCAAGATTGCTGTGGCAACACATTCATTTCTCTACCATGTTAATTTTAGAACTTTAGAAATAGTTCCATGAAGAATTTTTGTAGGATTTTTCTCTTTTTATTATCTTTTCAATTGAAATAAAATTCAATCACCTTTCCTCTTCCTTTCCCCCCTTAAGTTCTACCAGCTACATTATCTCCAACTCCTCCAATGTATTTCCCACTCTGAAGCTGATAGTTTCTTTTGCTTTAGCTACTGTTTTGTATGCAAATGTATGTGCATGCACAAATACATATAAAGACAGCATATTGAGTCAGTTTTGTTCATGGCATATGCGTTGTACATGGTTCCAAGGTTCAGCACTGTGCTTTGGACAATCAGCTAACCAGTAGGGGGGCTCTTTCCAGGGAGAGATTAGTTTTCCTGCCAGTGTAACTAATTTCCTCTAATTTGTTGTTTAGCGAAAAGATACTGTGAATTTCTCTCCATTTTATGATCACATAGCCACTGATGGGGCCACTGTTCTGGTCTTCTTTATGCAGTCATTCCTAGGAGAGATGTTTCATAGCTGACTTACTGATATACTGGCTCCGAAAATCTTTAGATTCCCTGTTCTGAGATGCCTCTGAACCATAACACAGTAGCTACCAGGTAGAGTTTGTTACTAATCTAAGTGGCTCCTAAAATAATACAGATGATCACCGTAGCCCTTGGTTATATCTCAGAGACTGAGAGTGGTTCCCTATTGCTAGAATTTCCGCACTTAGGGCACAGGATTCTGATAATTCCAGCTGGGGCTGCCTGGAAGCCTCTTTCCTGAGGAATAGTTTTAATGGTCCCAGAAAGTACTAAGTAATCTGTCAAAGGAGAGAAACAATTACATAGTCCTACCAACTGCAACACCTAGGAACCACAGCAATTACCGGCATGTTGTAAGAATTTTGATGAGGATTGCATTGAATGTGTGTTACTTTGGACTGCAGGGTTCTTTTCATAACATTAACTAGCCAAACAATAAGCATGGGGGATACTTAGCATGTTCTGTTGTACTTGTCAGCTTCTTTCTTTAGTAATTTAATATTGTTCTTATGAAGCACTTTAAAAAATATGGGGGGTGGGGAAGAGGAATGGGAGGAGGGGGAGGGAAATGGGAGGCTGGGAGGAGGCGGAAATTTTTTTTCAATAAAAAAATCATCATAATAAAAATATTTCCTTTTAGAAACATTTTTAGATTGTTTCATTTTTATTTTGAAACCACTGTGTACAGTGAAGTTTTAAATATTCCTTTCTTAATATACTTATTATTGGTATAGGAACATACAGAAAAGCTGCTGACATTTTCATAGTTATTCTGTTTCATTTCTGAAACTGTATTTTAGTCCTAACAGGCTTCAGGTTGAGTCTATAGGTTCCTCTGTTAAGGATTATGTCATATATAAATAGGAATAGTTGACAGCTTCCTTTCCTATGGTATAGATTTTCTTCTTATGTTATCGACATAGAAAGGAGTTTGCATATTCCAGGGAACAAGTGTAGAGAGAGGGGAGAGTTTCCATCGCTCTACAAGCAGGATTTTGTTTGAGCAGATAACCTATTCCTCAGACACATTACCAGGCAAGTGCACACCTGGCCTTGTACTGCACTGTTTCAGTGCTTATGCTGTAACCCAGAGTTATTTCTTTTTTTCCACTCAAGTCTGTTTTGTGGCACATTTATCAAGATGTGGGCACCTTTTGGAGATTGTAAAAAGAGACCTTTGAGTAGTGCTGAAGTTGTTTCTGGAGTTTTGTGCCCAGGAAAGTTGTGACATGCTTTGTTAAAGAATTATTTTTTATTGATTTTTATTGAGCTCTACATTTTTCTATGTTCTCCCTGCCCCTCCCCTCCCACCTACGATCCTCCCCTAAGCTCCCGAAGCTACCAATTTACTCAGGAGATTTTAGCTTTTTCTACTTCCCCTGGAGATTAGATCTATGTACATCTCTCTTAGGGTCCTCATTGTTGTCTAAATTCTCTGGTATTGTGGTTTGTAGACTGGTTTTCTTTGCTTTATGTTTATAAAACACTTATGAGTGAGTTCATGTGATAATAGTCTTTCTGTGTCTGGGTTACCTCACTCAAAATAATGTTTTCTAGCCCCATTCATTTTTCTGCAAAATTCAAGATGTCGTTATTTTTTTCTTCTGTGCAGAACTCCATTGTGTAAATGTACAACATTTTCCTTATCCATTCTTCGGTCAAGGGGCATTTAGTTAGATTCCAGGTTCTGGCTATGACAAACAATGCTGCTATACAAATTGAGAACATGTCCTTGTGACACGATTGAGCATCCTTTGGATATATATTCAAAGGCAGTATTACTGGGTATTGAGGGAGATTGTTTCCTAACTTTCTGAGAAATCTCCACACTGACATCCAAAGCAGCTGGTTAAATTATGATAAGTCTAGAGTTACTGTAATATTTATTTCATTATTAGTTATTAAATTTTACTCCAAGTTATTAACCATAAACTTATTTTCAATTACTATTAATAAATCATTTTACTGACTACTTTACAGTTTGTAATATTCACTTTAGCATTTAAATGATGTTCAAAACTTCTTTAATTTCTGCAATTATTATTTTCAGTACCTGATTTGAACTTTCTTACCAATGCAAATATAGTCATTAAAAGAAAATTAAAAAGAGCTTTTCTGTATTCAATCAATTTGTTTTGATTTCTCATTTATAAATATAGGCAACAGAAGTTGAAATATTACATAAAATTTCAGAGCTACTAATTGACAGGTTGAAATAATACAGACAAAAATATCTGTAAAGACATTTTGATAGGACTTTATAATCTCATTTGTGGTATTAATAGCAAGTAAATGAAAATCATGTGTTTTCCTTTATGAAAAAAATCAATAATTTATTTCAAAATAAACAGTCTTTAAGCAAGCTGCATAAAATTTTAGTTATATTTCTGTCTGGTATAAAGCTAATGTATTTATCTAAGTTTCAAATTGAATATTTAATATCAGTAGTTGGGATATATGTTCAAACAGGTCCATAAATTTCCAATGACTGGTACATAGGATCACTCACAGAGTCTGAGAAGAGAGAGGGAAGACTGTAAAACAGCGTTCACAAATTATAGAAAACAGTAAGTACCCCTTAAAGAAAATGGAGAAGTATGCAGAAAATAAAGGATAGGTTGATTTGGATTAATTATAATTAATTGGTGATTTTTTTAATTGTATTTAATTGAGATGTTTATAAATAATTAATATCAATATACTAAAATTTAACTTCAGGGAAAGGCAAGTCAAAAATGATTGATATAAAGTAATATGATATTAAAACCTTTTTCAAAAAATAATGAACTTTGTATTTATATTAATATATATCACTAGAATGCTGGTTCAATTTAATACCAAAGTTTTCTCTATCACAATGGATGGTATAAAAAATTCCCATCTATTTATTGAATGGGAATATATGCACACCAGGAAAGACACAGAAATCAAAAAATTTAGGGCACAAACAATGTTTGTGTTCTCTGCTGTTGTTAACACTCTGAGAAATTCTAAATATTTGTTCTATCAATTGCGATCTGTTCCTAAAACTTGGAACATTCTTACACATGTTAGAAAATGTTAATGCAATAACTCAGCAGATAAAATTAGAAATAATACAGCCTATGAAACATATTTGTTTCTTGCCTAATACCTAATCACTAAATCTAGAGTTTTCTTCATCATTTGCATTCTTACTGTCAAAATTATGCTAAAACATGTATGATAGCCAAAGTAATTTATTCTTTTCCCATAAGTCAATTTACAACATTATTTTGGCCATATTGAAAATGAGTTTTATATTTTGTTTGTCGTTTTTGAACAACTTCAATGCACAACTTTATTCTACATCCTAGTCATTAGTGGCATTGAAATATTTTGTTTTCCTTCTGAGAGGCAGAACAGTTTAATGCTATGGCAGGAACACAGCAATAAGAGAATTTTCTTATTTTGCTTATGGTTCATTCATTTTCATTTGGAAATGATTCCAACATAGTGTTATCTTAACAAACCCAAACTGTCTCTAGACTTTCCAAGCCTGATAAATGCTTAGGAGAAGTATTCGATGAGGCAAAGTATTAGAAACTGAGTTGGTATTGGTAGTAGGTGAAGTGTGAAAACAATTTGGAGGAAATTCATTCATTGATGGTCCTTGACAGGCTATTATAAGTCTTTATGAATGAGAAAGTTCATCAAAGCTGTTTTAGCTTTTATAATATCTTCAGATTTGTATTTAGATTTACATCTATTATCAAATAACTTCAATAATTAGTTTCTAAGTATTTTGCAATTCATCACAAGGATCTATATGTTCCCTCCTAAATTTACTCATTAGAAGCTTGATTTTGTTTAATTTATTCTCTAATATTTCATTAAAATAAATTAAATTATTTTGTTCTCATTAAAATTAAATGAGAAGTATTATCATGAGATTTGTAAAAGAACATTTTTATTTTTTAACAGGTTCATTTGTTAATATTTTGTACCAGTTTTGTTAATGCTATTATTTTCCTATATGTACGTATATTATTCTTCTAGAATCCCTAATCAGATATGGCTATGAAATGCATTTGTTACTATATTAAAGTTGTGCTTTACTTTAATAATATTCTTTAAATATATTAAACTATAAAACCCCCAGGCTGTTCTAATTCAAATAACATAATAAGGTAAGTTTTAAAAAGAAATCTCTCACATTTAATGTAACTATTTTATTATTATATGACTCATACAAGAAACTACACACGTGTTTATTGTAACAAAGAAAATATCAGTAGCCATTTTCAGCATACCAAAAAAAATCATAACAAGAAAGAAGCCCAGGAAACAATAACATTCACAATAGCTTTAAAACCTTGGAACAAACTATCCAAAAATTGTAAAACTTGGAGAGTAAAAACTGTAAAACATTGAAGCACACAACTGAAGCAGATTAGGGAATATGGAAAGATTTCTATTCTCTAGGATTAATAGGATTAATACTTCAAAAGATGCCATTATTCCACAATTAAAATCTATGAGTTCAGTACAATCACCATCAAAAGTCTACTATAAATTTTCATAAAAATTAAAAAATAGTAGTAAATTACATATGGGATTATACATAAATGTCCTTAAATAGTCAAAACAATCTTGATCAATAAAACACATTGCTGGAAGTGTGAATATACCTGATTTAAATTTATAGCAATTGACGTGGAATTTCCCTCTGTATGATGTGAATACCGTTGGTTAATAAAGGAACTGTTTGGGCCTATAGCAGAACTATAGGGGAATATATTTCGGTGGGCAAAATTAACTGAATGCTGAGAAAAAGAATGCCAGAGTCAGAGAGAAGCCATATAGCCCCACCTGAGACAGATACCAGAACTTTTCTCGGTAAGCCACAGCCATGAGGCCATACACATATCAATAAAAATGGATTAAATTTATAAGGGTTAGCCAATAAGAATCTAGAGCTAATAGTCAATGCAGTGATTTAATTACTACAATTTCTCTGTGATTATTTCCAGGATAAGTGGCTGAGAATCAACAAGTGGCTTCCACCAACAAGTCATAAAAACAACATGATACTAGATAGATTGAAGAATGAAATGAGTTACTAAAAATATGTTTTCATACACAGCCAACTTATTTTTTGACAAGCAAAACTAGACACTGAAGAAATGATACCATCATCAGTAAAAAGTTACTGGTTAAATCAGATAGCTACATTTTTAAAAAAAAAACTGTATTGCCATCTTTACTTTGCAGAAAACTCAATTCCAAATGCAGAAAAGTCCTCAACAAAGACCTAATGCTCTCCTTCTTACAAATCAGAAAGATAATGTGTCAAACTATAGGGAAAAGCAAAGACATTCTGAAAAGGGATCTGATAGGCATTTGGGCCAATAACTGACAAACAGGACTTCATTGAATTAAAACGGTTCTGTATAGAAAAAGACTGCATTCATGGAATGAAGAAAGAGCCTTCAAAATGAGGGGAAATCTTCATTAACTTTGCATTAAACACTGGGTTAATATCTAAAAAATATAAAGAATTTAGCCAAAACCAACATCCCAAAATCAAAACAACAACAAAATCAAACCATTAAGGAAAAAATGAAGCTGAAATTTGGATATTAAAGTAAACAGAAAATTCTCAACGAAGAAATAAAATAACTTAAAAGTATTTTTTGAATGTCAAACATTCTTAGGTTTGAAATAAATGCAAATTAATAACTGCTTTGAGAGTTTATATTATCCAATAACATGACTAGATTCTAAAACGACAAAAGGCAATTAATGCTGGCATGGGTTTGGAGAAAGGAAGACTTCAGAATGTTGGTGGAATTTCATACTGGCAGATGGAGGTATCTCAGACGTAGAAAAAGTATCAAATATTATTTCTTTTACCCCCCTTTTTTCTTTTTTTATTGATTTTTATTGAGCTCAAAATTTATCTTTTCTCCCCTCCCAGCCTATCTTCTCCTCACTTCAAACATCCTCCAAAGTCCCCATGCTCCCAGTTTACTCAGGGGATCTTGTTTTTTTCTACTTTCCATGTCGATTAGATCTATGGAACTCTATGTTAGTGTCCTCATTATTTTCTAAGTTCTCTGGGATTGTGGTTTGTAGGCTGGTTTTCTTTGCTTTATGTTTAAAATCCACCTATGAGTAAGTTCATGTGATAATTGTCTTTCTGTGTCTGAGTTACCTCACTCAAAATAATGTTTTCTAGCTCCATCCATTTTCATGCAAAATTCAAGATGTCATTATTTTTCTCTTCTGTGCAGTACTCTATTATAAATGTACCACATTTTCCTTATCCATTCTTCAATCAAAAGGCATTTAGAGCCGGGCGTTGGTGGCGCACGCCTTTAATCCCAGCACTAGGGAGGCAGAGGCAGGTGGATCTCTGTGAGTTCGAGACCAGCCTGGTCTACAGAGCTAGTTACAGGACAGGCTCCAAAGCCACAGAGAAACCCTGTCTCGAAAACCAAAAAAAAAAAAAAAAAAAAAAAAAAGGGCATTTAGATTGTTTCCAGGTTCTGGCTATGACAAACAATGTTGATATGAACATTGTTAAGCACATGTCCTTGTGGCATGATTGAGCATCCTTTGGATATATACATGAAGAAGGTAGAAATAAGCATACAGTAATAATACAATAAAAGCAAGTATATCAAAGGAATGGAACAAATGAATAGCAACTTCTATTTTTAAGTTTCTTTTATGTTATTTGTGGGAAAAGGTTTCCAGAGAAATGCAATAAAAAAGAAGGAAAAGGTTCCTTTGGCCTACTCTTTTTATGGTAGAATAATTTGATCAGTAAAATCTGACTTGTAACAAGATGTCATATATCAATTAACATGAATTAGAAAAAGACATTTAAAGTTTTCTATGGAATGTTTTTCACTTGTTGCCAAAAATAAACTAAGTTAAGTTTTTCTAGGTAGTGGTGAATGCAATCCCCTAGATTTTCCCAATATAGATGAGTATATCAACATTTACTTTTCTTTAGCAGCTAGGCATTACCACCTAGGTCTTAAAAGGCTCCAATCTGTTGTAAAGTACAAGATACATGACAGAAATGTCCTTCCTGTCTTGTGTTTTATTTTTGTTTTGTTTTTAATATAGAAATTTATACTGCCATAGCTACTGCTGCCCCTGGAACTGTGTGTTTGAGGTAGTTTTTAAAAAAATATATTTTATTGATTTTATTTAGTTATACATGTTTCTCCACTCCTCTCCTTTTCTCTCCCTTTCCTTTCTGCCCTCTCTCATGGTCCCCATATTCCCAATTTACTCAGGAGTTCTTGTCTTTTTATACTTCCCATGTAGATTAGATCCATGTATGTCTCTCTTAGGGGTCTCATTGTTGTCTAGGTTCTCTGGGATTGTGAATTGTAGGCTGGTTTTCTTTGCTTTATGTCTAAACACCACTTAGGAGTGAATACATGCGATATTTGTCTTTCTGCGTCTGGGCTACCTCACTCAATCCATCCATTTGCCTGCAAATTTCAAGATGTTATTATTATTTTCTGCTGTGTAGTACTCCATTGTGTAAGTGTACCACATTCTCCTTTTCCATTCTTCAGTAAAGTGGCATTTAGGTTTGTTTCCAGGTTCTGGCTATGACAAACAATGCTGCTATGAACATAGTTGAGCACATATCCTTGTGGTACAATTGAGCATCCTTTGGGTATATACACAAAGTGGTATTGCTGGGTCTTGAGGAAGGTGGATT
This sequence comes from Microtus oregoni, assembly GCF_018167655.1. Classification (NCBI taxonomy): domain Eukaryota; kingdom Metazoa; phylum Chordata; class Mammalia; order Rodentia; family Cricetidae; genus Microtus; species Microtus oregoni. Next base: position 27,207,722 of record NW_024543060.1, read on the forward strand.
TCTAATTTTCTGATAAATCGCCACACTGACATCCACAAGGGATGTAACAATTTACAATCCTACCAGCAGTTGAGGAGTGTTATCTTTAGCCCAAAACCTCTCCAGTATAAGTTTTCATCAGTGTTTTTCATCTTGGCCATTATTACAGATGTAAGTTGTTTGTATTTGCATTTCTCTGATGTCTAAGGATGTTGAGCATTTCCTTAAGCGTTTTTCAGCCATTTTAGATTCCTCTGTTGAGAGTTCTCTGTTTAGGTATGCACTGCATTTCTTTATTGGTTCCAAAACTCTTACACCTTCTCCCACCATCTCTAGGGTGTCTGAACAAATAAATTCAGAAGTTTTGGAAGACTTAGTATGAAATTATTGCTTCACTATAGTCTGAGGACAGAACTTACTGTCCAGCATGTCACCTGAAATGCTAATGATAAGTTGTCTTTACAAAGACCAAGATTCTCATGACCTTCCACATGTGTGCAGCCAATTAAAAATAGTCCTGTCATCTTAATGGTTAAAAAATCAGGACAGCTGGATGAAAAACGTTAGCAGGAGTTCCTGTTTCTTCTCACAAGAAGGCAAACAGATTTTTAAATAAATTATAATTATCAAAGTGAATGTATATTTGAAAAGTGAACCTTTTACTCAGAACTTCTATTGTAAGAACAAATGGGTTTGAAGGAGGTCACACACCTGAGCCTTACAGTGGAAATTATGAAGATATTAGATGAAAATTATTATAAAGTCTTTGAGAGTGAGGATTGATATGAATTCTTAGACAAATAGCAGAAATCAATAACCATGAAATGAACACATATAATAGCCTTCATAAATATCAATACTTTCTCATCAAAATATACTGATAATAAAATGAATATACAATCTACACACCTGGAGGAAACTTTATCAAAACAAACATCTATAATACCTATTCTTAATTCATGAAGAAGAGAAAAAAACCGATAAAATACCTGAAGATTTGAAAAGTCATTTAACAAAAGAAGATGAATGAATGTTGATTAACCCCAGAAAAATAGTCCCACCATTACACACAAGCTTTGATGAAAAATTAGATTAAAATTCCAATACCATCAGTGAATATGCACTAGAAGGGCTGGGTGAAGTATAAAGAGATCATCAAATCTGGAAAGAATATGAAGGAAAAGATCAAGCAAAGGTGATGGATGATTTAAATAATATACTCTTTTTTCAACAGCTTGAATTATTTAAAATATTAAGCTAATTATATATATATATATAATTTAAATCTATAAATAGAGCAAGCTAAATTAAAATATTAATCACATTAGACAGGAATGTTTGTGAGTATTTTATTAATTATATCCTTAAAGAGTAAATGTAGTAAAAAGCACAAGTGTTCATCAATAGAAAAGTATATAACAGTAACACATTGACATAATTTTATGCTATTCCACAATAACAATTAAGATAAGTAGCATGTGGTACATTATAAATCTGAGGGAACAGAAAACCTTGAATTACAGTACTACTAATATTGATGAAAATGATCTGCTAGAAAAATGATTTCACAAAAATAATGGGAAATAACTGAAGATGAGCATAGATTAGTATAGCAGTTCATAAAACATGATATTTTAGTATATCCTGTACAATAAGTGACATTTTCTTAGGCACAAAAGTAAACATTTTAATATGCATAAATATGAAATAGGAAAATGAATATAATAACATGAACAAATATCCAGACAAAATTATGGTTTAAACATTGTATGAACCAACAACTGCCGGAATTTTTTTTTTTTTTTTTTTTTGAGACAGGATTTCTCCTTAGCTTTTTGGTTCCTGTCCTGGAATGAGCTCTTGTAGACCAGGCTGGCCTCAAACTCACAGAGATCCGTCTGCCTCTGCCTCCCGAGTGCTGGGATTAAAGGTGTGTGCCACCACTGCCCGGCTTGCCTAAATTTATAAAATTGATTACTCTCTTAATATTTTATAATATTTTGGCATATCTCCATAAAATATCAATATTACCATATAATTTTGTGGCTCAAATGTGACCCCCCAATGTTTTATATATTTTAAAATTCTCAGTCATTCAAACAGAATTTAAAACTCAGGATTTTTCTCTCCCATATTATCTTTTATATAAGACAATAGCAAATACTGACAGTGTATATTAAAGGAAAAAAGTACTGATTTTTTTTCCATTTCATCATTTCATGTTTCATGATATGAGAATAATCACTCATGATCCTTATTCTCCCTTAATGCAAATATTCTGAAATTTTTTTTATTTTTTTATTTGTTATCAAATACTCGTTCATCTACAATGTAGATATAAAATATATAAAATGTGACTGCCTAAATCCCTCCCTACTTTATTATTATGGTCAGAATAAAACCCCTTTCTTTCATCTAAAATGCCTTTGAAAAATTGTTTCTTTTATCAATTATTTTGCCTTTTTGTTTTTGTCTGATTCAAGATTTTCATTTAACTTTCAGTTCTTTTCCTTTGACGTAGGCTACTGCTGCTCCAGATGAAATAGAAAATTCAGTCTATAAATTTGACAGCTCTTGTTATATGGCATAGCATTTACTTTCTTGAATAAAATTTCTTCTCACATTTTACAATGATAAAATATTTATTGTTTAGGAAAAAGAATATCACCCCCCAAATTTTTATTGATTAATACACTATTTGATTGAATTTCAAATCACATAGAAGAAACCGTCTTTAGAAGACACCACTGTGACTCGTATATTTATATTTAATATTTATAATCAGGAATAATGAGATAAATCTAGTATGTTATAATGTAAATAAATGATGTTGACAATTTACATTTTTCATCAAATACAAGTGAGAAATTGAGGAGATAGTAGTTTTTCTTTCATGCTGTCAGATACTGTTTGTGATTTTGAAATGGAAGCTATGGGAGGGTAAATGCCAATGGATTCATTTCCTCTAATAATACCAGCATGCATAATAGAGTACACTAAAATTAACTTCTCATAACCATTAGCTCCAAGTCCTTATAGATTATACATAGGTGGATGGATGGATACATAGAAAGATAGCTGATAATAATTTTGATTTATTAACCTATCTGACATTTTTATAAATTTACTTCAATAATTTCAATACAAATAAAAATCAAATAACTGATAGAGACTTAAGGATGTCAATGTATAATTTCAAATTAAAAAATGGTTTGTTCTCTTTCTTGTGCTTCTTAAAATACACATATTTTCATAAATTTTATGTGACTGAAATTAAGTTTAATTAAAAGCTTAATCACAAAAGAAAGTGCAAAGACTAGATCTATAATTAATTATTATAGAGCTCACCCAGCATCTGGAAGATCCAGAATCAATTTCTGGCAGTGAAGAAACAATAATAAAGAAAGAAAGGAGAGTGGTATTTTGCATCTGTAAAATAAGCTTTGTGATTTTCAACATAAGTGAAAACTGAATGAAATTAAATATTATATATATATATATATATATATATGACTTCAAAAGATGAAAAGATGCATAGATCAAAGCTAAGAGCAATTTACTTGAAACATCTGGAAGAATATAAAATTTGAATATTATAGAGAAGCATATTATAACCCTAAAAAACTTTGAATTTTGTAACTATGATGGTTAATATGAGACATCAACTTGACTAGATTAAGAGATTCTTTATTAAATGCACTTTCATATACATAAGAAAATGCTTAAATGAGAACTGAATTGTCAATAGAAGACTTTAAACTGAGATGTAAAATAAAGGATGAATAGCAAAATAAAAATCTATATTTAGTTTCTGTATGATTTTCATAATCTGACCATTTTCTATAGGCACTATTCTTTTTCATGCACATTAAAAAGTTGTAGAAAATGACATATTCTATTAGGAACAGATAATACATTATTATGAATTTATTATTATAAAAATACACTATAAAATTATACAAAAAGGACGGATAAATTACTTTCACTAAAAATTAGATATTTCTTGATGCCTTATATTTTTACCTATTGTAAGATAGGGGCTACAATTTTATTCATTTTAAAATATGAATTGATTTTTAGCTATGCATTTAACTGTTAGGTACAGGTATAAGTAAAAAGACACTGTTTTTAAAAGAGTCCTCATATGCTCATTTATTATGTGAAATTATAATAAAGCCTGTTATCATCAAGTGTATTGTAAAGTACAAGGAGATGAACGAAAAGAGAATAATCCAATTCTGTTCTGGAGGGATAAAATGAATATTTACAAGTGAGATAAAAGGGTAATCAATTTTATGTTGTTATTATTTAAATTGAAATTAGATACATTGTCTCCTCTATCACTTTCTGTCCTCTAACATCTTTCATGACCCCAGCCTCTGACTTTTCCCCAACATTCATATTTCTGTTTCCTTCATCCTAATTGATATATGCAAATATTTTAAACAAAACTATATAAATAAACTAGGTGGCTCATTTAGTGTTCCATGTGCATGACTGCAGGGTTAATTACTTGGTATAGGATAACCTGTGAGGGTATCATATCCCTAGAAGAAGGTTACTCCTTTAGTTGCCTTCAGGTTTTTGTGTGTGAGTGGATCACAATGAGCTTTTCCCCTTCCACAGTAGCATGTCTATTGATATTATCTTTATTCAGGTGCTATTTAGGCATGAAAAATACTGGGGTATCATGACTAAATCTTTCAAAAACCCGAGTACTGGTGTAGGAGGTTTTTCTGTTTATGTGTTGCTTTTATTGATTGAATAAAGAAACTGCCTTGGCCTTTTGATAGGCAGAATTAGGTGGGCGGGGAAGACAGAAGTGATTTCTGGGAGAAAGAAAGAAGAGAGAGAGCCGCCATGGAGACACCAGGTCAGATATGATAAATCTTTCCCTGTAAGCCATGACCTTGTGGTGATATACAGATTATTAGAAATGGGTTAAACCAAGATGTGAGAGTTAGCCAATAGGAAGCTAGAGCTAATGGCCAAGCGGTGTTTTAATTAATACCGTTTCTTAGTGATTTTTTTTGGTGGGAGTGTAAGCTAGCCAGGTGGCCGGAACAAGGGGCCCCACTCCTTGTTACAGAGTACCAGCCAGAAGAATCCCCATTTTAAGTTTTTTTTTTTTGAATTGTTATTATTGTGCTATACATTTTTCTTTGCTCCCCTCCCTTCCTCTTCCCTCTACCCTCTCCTAGGAGGTCCCAGGTTCCTTACAGAACCTTTGCTTCAGTGAGAAAACATGTGTAGGCTCATGGACCACTTCAGACTAGGAGTTGACTTCCAGTAGAAAATCTTACCTGATTAGAGAAGTGGAAACTTCAGCACCAACCTAGTGACACTGGAGAAATTTGTGTTTGTTTGATGGAGATGAGGAAGAAATTACACTATATACAAACATGACTGACAACACTAAAAGATCTTTCAGTACAGGTCAGCTATGCATGGAAGTGTTGCCAAAGCTTTTGTTCTAAGTATCTGTTCAATATGTCATTTATTTTATATTCATTTTAAGATACCTTGCAATAAATGTAAATGTTTTCTTGAGTTCTTTGAGGCGTTTTAGCATGACAATATGACACAATTGGCATTCACTAATATAGACCCCATTTCTCAGAATTATCAGTCAGAGTATGGGTTGATAACATCTGTCATGAGAGGCAGCTGTTAGGCAGTATGTAAGAAACCAGAAAAATTGCCAGGTGGTGGTGGTGCATGCCTGTAATCCCAGTATGTGGGAAGCAGAAGAATACTGATCTCTGTAAGTCTGACATGAGTGTGGTCTACAGAGTAAGTTTCAGGATAGCCAGGGCTATTACACAGAGAAACCCTGTCTCAAAAACAAAAACAAACAAACAAAAAGAAACTACAACAACAAGAAATCAGAAAAATTGCCTAAGCCCCTCAAGAAGTTCTTCTATATCGAAAGCACATGTGCTCCTCTTGCAGCTATACTTCTCAAACTTCAAAATTATTTCCAGTCACAAAATCAAGAGCACTCCAAATCCCTCTACCCCCCAAGAGATGTTCTTCTACTCTTGGTACTAGAGTAGTGAGGATAAATGTGAGAGATGACAGTGAAACACTATATATGACTTATGAATTTACCTTTCAGTTGTCCTTAGTTTTGGCTGATGAAATTTTAATTATAACCTCGAGACCTAATTTATATCAAAGGAGGAGACACTCAAGAAACTCTCTCCTAGAAATATTCCTCTATTAACATCTCTTAAACCATAAAGTAGGACTCTAGCTTTCTTTCATTTGTCCTTGTGAGTCACCAGGGCTGTTTCTTACATCATGTATACCTCTTTCTTTTTTGTTTCTGACACACTGTGATGATCTATGTATATATATATATACATTTTCCTAATCTACAAACAAACAAATCAAATAAATCTGGAAAGAAATATATTTGATTTTCATAATTCATGTCCCCAATAAAAACAGGATATCTATATGCATGAGCCTCTAACCTTGGGAATTTGATGTTGTGACCAGATGGATAATACTGCAAATGAATAGAATTATAAGATACCCATCGTGTGGTCAATGGATGATAAAGTGTATGGTGATAGAGAATATAGTACTAGATAATCTGGCATTAAAAGTGTTGACAGTAGGTAAGAAAGAAAGTGCTCTTGACTTTTCCTATTTTGATGATAAAATACATTATGCAAATGACAGAAATTCAAGTTAACCGAAGAGATGTCAAAGACTGAAAGAGGGCATTAATTTCCTAATCCCATGCTGAGAGCCAATTTTCTGGATTCCTAGTGAGACAAGTAATGTATTCATGTTCCTCATGCTCAGGTTAGAGTTGTCTCAGTGCCCTCTCCCCTTGAAATAACCAAGTAGAAAATGGCTCAAGGCTGAATCTATACTTTTCTGGCATTTGGCTCAGGGTTCTCTCAAAACTCTGAGACTGTGTTCACAGGCATCTGGGAGAAAAAAAAATGGATTCTCTACAACTCTGCCCAACCTGTCAATGACTCCACTTTTACTATTCAATTTATGCTACTTAACTTTTTTTTTAAAGATGAAACACATGAATGTCTACAAGCACTTTAGTAAATAAATGGAATCGTATGTTTTACTAGTATGTTGGAAGCCACTTTCAGAAAACATGAATTAATCCTGTTGCTTATAATGAAAATTATGTGATAGTTACTACAATATAGAAAGAGAGAAGAGATAGTGACTGGGATATTTGGAAGACTGAGGGAATGGAATGACAGTATTAAACCCCTTAGCCCCTGCAATGGAACAACTGTTGGAGAAATCACTCCACCGTTTTCTACTTTGATAAATGGCTTACAGAAAAACACTAACTATTTTATTTCTTGCATAATGAAGATTAGAGTAAGAGTTTCTTTCTTTTTTATTTTTATTTTTTTTATTGAAAAAAAATTTTCCGCCTCCTCCCAGCCTCCCATTTCCCCCCCCTCCTCCTACTCCTCTCCCCCTCCCCCCACTCCTCTCCCCATCCCTCTCCAGTCTGAAGAGTACTCACGGTTCCCTGCCCTGTGGAAAGTCCAAAGTCCTCCCCCCTCCATCCTGGTCTAGGAAGGTGAACATCCAAACTGGCTAGGCTCCTACAAAGCCAGAACATGAAGTAGGATCAAAACCCAGTGCCATTGTCTTTGGCTTCTCAGCAGCCCTCATTGTCCGTCATATTCCGAGAGTCCAGTTTTATCCCATGCTTTTTCAGTCACAGTCCAGCCGGCCTTGGTGAGCTCCCAATAGATCAGCACCACTGTCTCCGTGGGTGGGTGCACCCCTTGTGGTCCTGAAAAACATATAGCTATCCTCCTGGTTATGGGAAGTAGACAAGATTGCCGGGCAAAAAAAAAAAAAAAAAAAAAAATGGGATCTTGGGGGTGGGGTGGGAGGGGGGTAAGGGGAGATGGGGAGAGAAAGGTGAGAAGGGGAGGATGGGGGGAACTTGGGGAAATGGGATGATTGGGATAAAGGAAGGTTTGATAGGGGAGCAGGGAAGCACATATCTTAATTAAGGGAGCCATCTTAGGGTTGGCAAGAGACATGGACCTAGAGGGGCTCCCAGGTGCCCAAGGTGATGTCCCCAGTTAGTTCCTGGGGCAGCTGAGGATAGGGAACCTGTAATGACCCTATCCTATAGCCACACTGATGAATATCTTGCATATCACCATAGAACCTTCATCTGACGATGGATGGAGATAGATACAGAGACCCACACTGGAGCACAGGACTGAGCTCCCAATGTCCCAATGAGGAGCAGAAGGAGGGAGAACATGAGCAAAGAGTTTCTTTCTTGTTTTTCAGTTATCACAAAACCTAGAAACAATAACATCATTCCCCAATCTTTTGCTTGATGAAGAATAAACTGAATTATTATCTCTGTTGATCCATACAGGAAGACAAAAGCATTTCATTGAGATAGTCATTGAAGAAATTTTCGTTGTTTTCTATCTTCATTTCATGTCTTCTTTTAAGGACCACAATAGTCCATTCTTTATGTTTATATTTACTATATTTTTCTTTGTTTCTAATGCTAGCGATTAAATCTGGAACGTTTCATGTACTAGCCAGAGGTTCTAAAATTGAAGTATACTCCCATCACTCTACCCTACTTCCAAATGAAATTTATTTGCTCCAAGGCCAGGATTTCTTTTTATTTAATGGGGGGAAAGAGGCTATGTCTATTGAGAGATAATTAGATCTACAGAAGAACTATTTCCTATTAAAAATGTCAATGACAACTTACGCTAGCATGAATAGAAGGAAGGAAAACACAAGCTTGCTCTTATGTAAAGCTCTAATTTTAAACAGTATAATGAACAAAAGTGTACACTATTCAACAGACTGCGAGGTATGGATGTTCACTTTACACTCCAGCATAAGTTTATCCTGCTAACGAATCTAAAGAAGTTATATCTCACACACTCCCAGTTGCCCTTATTAGTTGCCTGATTCAGATTCAGATTCAAACAGTGGGAACTGATTTAACAGGGTGACAACTCTCTTCTCTTCCCTGAGGCAAAATCTATTTAACCTAGACTGACTACCTAACCAGGTGTGAATCCTCACTGAGGTGTAAATTTGTTTCTGTACAGTAGAATGGCTACCATCTCACCCCTGGGAAAGGAACAGTTGTTCAACAGTGAACTAAGTTCACTTTAAAAATATTATTTGGGAAGTCTAAGGTTTCAGAAACAAAGGACAGTGGCAGGAATGCTTAGAATATATGTATTTTGTTATGGTTTGACTCATGAAGTTGTGTGATGAGGAATTTCAGATGCATGGGAAATAGTATCTAAAAGACACTTGGCACTCAGTTGCAATTAAATCTTCTACTATATCATATATTGCTGAGATGAATCATCTTTACTTCTCAATAGCCTAGTCTGTCCTTTAAGCTGTTGCCTCCCTAGGAATTTCTTTCATATCAACTTACTGCAAAGAAATATTTTTGTTATCGTACAATATATATGTTTGACACTTCAAATGGGTTCCTTTGGCTTCTAAGGGGCCCTTTGCCATAAAATCTGTCTTGTTTAGAGTGATAAGCATCTCTGAACTTTATGTCATTATTTACTATACTACTATGTTGCACATAATTGTCAATATATATGATGAAGTAGTATTGGAAGTACAGAGGTCTAACATGTTTCATTGTGTAGCACAGCAGCGTGGCAGCTGAAATAGAGATAGAAGGTGGGCCATTTCTCTCCTTTAAAATAGATTGATCAAGTTGGTAATTATGTTAGTGTTTTAATAAAACAAATACATGTCAGATTTTATTTAACTTTTTTGAATTTCTGACATTTCCGAATGTGAATGGAATAATAATGTTTAAATAGGACATATTCTAGTAATCACATATTCTAAAAGTTCCTTCATTTACCTATATATTTTCCCTAATAGGATAACTTCTAAATTGCTGTATCAACAAGAAAATTCCAATTGAAGAAATAACATTAAATTTCATACCTATTAACCGATTCACTTATTTTATTGAAGGTTCTAATGCTATTTTTCAGAGGCAATAGCAATTTCCAAAACTCATGTAATCACAAATTTTTATTCATTACTTCACTGTGCAGTTATTTTGTCATGATGATTATAGCATTCTTAGCACCAACATATAATTGATGACAAAATGAATTTTTTTTAATGTTAGGAATGCTAGAAAATAAAAGGCATCATAGTATGAGATAATTTCATCAGTCAGATATTCACAGCTTTATATGTAAATAAACCAGCTAAACAAAGGAAAGAAAATAATACAATTTTTGTATAAATAGTATACACTATGCCACATTTTGCTTTGACTTGAGGATTTAAAAATGTCTATTTGACACTGTGGTCATGAATGGAAAGTCTTTTCATACAAAAAAGATACTAAATCTTAATCCTACTAACTCCGATTAATATACTGATAAAAGTGAAAATGATATTAACAAAGTCATGATTATAATAAAAGTTTTCTGATTTTATATCATATTTTTATATTTCACAATTTTGGGAGTAAAAGCACAATTAACAAACAAAGTTTACAAAATGAGAGAGTTAACTTGGAACCAATTTGGAAAGTGTTACTGTGATTACTATGCTAATCCTAACTATTAGACCCTGGTTTTCTTGCTTTAAACATGGAGAAACGCATCCAGAAAATTGAACTGGCTGTCACCTGGTTACCTGCACAAACATTTATTATTTTTTTTTAGTTCAAGTTGTCATTTAGAAATATCATTTATTTGTTATTGTTGTTTTTCAATTTGTATGGAAAATGAGGACACAACTCCTAGTACCAGTTATCTAATTATATAAAGTCATCTGATTATTCCATCACAGATTTTTGAAGGATAAACTGGAAAATTTATCAAATTTCAAATCCTGGGGAATATAATAAACTGAAGTAAGTCCCATATGTTTTTAGTGTCTTTTTATATCATTACATGTGGGGGGGGGTGTACACAAGACATAGCACATCTCTGGAGATTTAAGTACAAACCAATAGAATGGCAGATCTTTCCCTTCTTATTACTCTTACTAGAATACTGCTGTGTTTTAGATATGCTCTGCTCCAGCAAATAGTCACACAGGAATTTAGTTGCTATTGGAATAGAAGTAAGAGGCAGGTTTTAAAAGGTGTTCAAATCATTCTTTTATCACCCTCAAGAGAGCGATTAATGCAGTTCCAGAAAAACGGATTCAAGAGGACAATGTTATAAATAATCTGTCCTCATTGTCCTGTCTTTCCTTTGCACAAGTACTTAACTGTATCCTAAATAAACAATGACACTATGACTTTGGAATTCCAGAACTTAGGCATATAATAAACCCTCTCCTTTATATATTTCCAAGTCATAGGCTCTGTTAAAAAAATAAAAACCTAAGAAAATTGTGAATTGATAGCTGAAAGTTATTTGTTCCTATAAACTTTATATTTGCTAATATCATTGTTTTTCTATAAGTGTATTTCTCCCAAGCACATTTCATCAGTATCTTAAAGGCTTGAGCCAAAATAACATGGTCTTTACACAACTTCCTACAACAGTTTTCTCCTTTTAATTTGTATCTCTTATCATAGTTATCAACTTCTCCCATCAACCTAACCTGACCAATGAATTTCAAATCTATTCTCTGTATTTCAAGAGCTCTTTGTATTTAGATTTTTTTTTTTTTTTGGTTATTTTCGAGGCAACGTTTCTCTGTAGCTTTGGTGCCTATCCTGGAAATAGGTCTTGTAGACCAGGCTGTCCTTGAACTCCCAGAGATCCACCTGCTTCTGCCTCCCGAGTTCTGGGATTAAAGGCACGAGCAACTACCACCTTCCTTACTTAGGTGTTTTTATCTCCTTTTGAGGTTACAGAAAGCTTCCCATGCTGGTCTTTTGATTCATTTCTGTATCCCTTGGAGGTGAATGCAAGAGAAGGTACATTATGATTGAAAACAAAACAAAATGTGATTGATTTGGACCTACCCATATCATTATAGCTCAATAGACTGGCTTACTCCATTTTCTCACAAACAGCACAGCGAGTGCTCTACACAGCCTCATTCTTCTTAGTCTACATGTACTGGAGACACTGTATCTTCCCTCCTCTCTTTGTATTGGTCTTTTTTCTAGGCAGTACTTTCCAACATATTTTCACCTCTGACTTTGCCATTCATTCTAATTGCCCATAGGATTTGTACCACCATGTCTATCTGGTAAGAATATTGCTTAGTTGTTGTTTTTTTTTTTTATAGGCAATTCATCACAGATCATTTTGCTTCTGTAAAAATAAATGACTTTGATGAGGGACTGGAAGAGATGCTATCAGAGATTCTAATTCTTTTGAGCTTTTCTTCAATTCCTTCAGTTTTCAATAGTGACAACCTTACTTCTTTAATGATTGGTGCAGTGGTTTGATAATAGATGGCCAGCCTGATTTACAGAGCAAGTTTGGGGACATCAAGCTTATGCAGTGAGAGACGAAAAGCTGGCAAAGATGTATTTGAACGAGCAGGCTACATTCCAGCATTAACAAGCGGCAGAACTTGGCAGCTTCAGTCAAGTGCTACTGGCTCTAGAGTTAAGAACAGAAGAAAGGAGGTATGGAATACAGCCATGTAGGCCAGGCACATAATAGGAGTGTCCTTGAATGGAGGCCTAGTAGAGAGACCATTGTGTGAAGCTGTGCAGTTGAAGCATGGATAGAATTGGAGATCCCCAGATCTGAGAGATGCCGGAGTCCTGAAATATCTGCTGAGAAGAGCTACAAATAAGGAACCAGCCCAGGAGAAGGAAGTGTGTTTCAGTTAACAACCATAAATAGAGTTAGAGATCTGAGGGGCTTTTCAACATACAACATGAAGATGCAGAGATTAATATTTGCCCTGCTCATTTTCAGTCTTACTTCGGTCTAGTATTTTCTCACTATTCTCTCTTCCCTACATTTTGGAATGTTATGTATATCCTATGCCATTTAATGTTGGAAGTATGAGTTCAGTTTTATTTTTAATTTTTGTTTTTGGTTTTTATTTTACAAAAGATTACAATTAAGGGGTTGCATGATATCTTTGAAGAAGCATTGGGCTTTGAACTTTGAAACAAGTTTGAGAATATTATATCCAATGGAAATTTTTGAAATTGTACAAACATTTTTTTGCATTATGATATGGCTATAAGCATTGGGTTCCAGGGAATGGACTGTGGTGGTTTGAAAGAACCCCCCCCCCCAAAGTGGTACTATTAGGAGGTCTGGTCTTATTGGAGGAAGAGTGACACTGTGAGCATGGACTTCCATTTCTTTCATTTAAGCTTCCCTTAGTGTGACATTCAGGCAACTTCTTCTAGCCTATAAGACTTAGACCTCCCAGCTACTCAAGCAGTACATCTACCTGGACCTCCATGCTCCCCATCATGATTATAATGGACTGAACCTCTGAACTGTAAGAGAACCACTCAATTAAATGTTTCCTTTATAAGAGTTTTGGTGGTCATAGTACTTTTTCACAGCAATAAAATTTTAAGTACGACCATGGGAAACACAAATGTATATTTAATAAAGAAATCAGTTTCACAGACAATTCTTTTATTTGAAGCATTTTCAAGTGACCTTCTACTTTCAATCCTCCCTGCTTTCCTAACTACATTGCAGAGCTATTTATTCTTCTATAATTATTGCCTGTAACACACACATATGAGCAAGTATACATATTGAGAGATGACAACTTAAGCTTGGAAAACCGATCAGGACTCTCATCCCTGGAAAAAAATTATTTGTCTCTGCAACAATGGATTATCTGTAGCTCTTCGTTTGCAAAGTAGGTCTTTTGAAATTTCTCATCTTTTCTGACATGTCAATTGTAGGTGTCATTGTACAGGTCTTGTTTATGCTACTATGTTCTTGAGATTTCATAGATGTGGCCAGCATCCTTATTATCTAGAAGACAATATATAGCAGTAGGAGTCCTCAAAATCTTACCATCACTCTTCCCTGCATTTCATAATTTTTTTAAAAGACTTATGTATAGAAGTTGTCTTGTCGATACATGGATTGGGGTGGGTTACCCCCTGAACACATAGTCTCCACATTTTGACTAATTGCAATCTCTGTCCCTGATTACTGCCAAAAGAACCTTCTATGATAATGGTAAAAACTACACTTATCAGTGAGACCTAGGTTTGTAGTACAAAGCTTGACTTTCTTCCTATTTAGCATCCCTTAAGCCCAATTAAGCAGCTATTTGTTGGCCCCAAGATACATATGAACCAGTAGGCAAACCTTGTGTCTAGTTTTCCATTCTTCCAGTCAACTAACACTGACAGGAGTCCCAGAATATTAAAGAGAAAATTTTACAAATAAATAATTATTTATAATTCAATAGCATTTTGAATATCATTTTAAATGTCAGACCATCCTTCTCTTTCCTGATTATTATGTCATTATATATATTTCTATTAGACATGTACAACAAATAGCTCAAGGCTACATGCACCAAAGCATAGCTATAAATGTAACTCAACACTAAAAACTTAATTGAAATATCATGAGATATTATTAAATTTTCTTTATTGGGATTACCTTGATTGTTAGGTTCTTTTTTTATTTTTTTAAAATATTTATTTATTTATTATGTATACAATAGTCTATCTGTATATATGTTTGCAGACCAGAAGAAGGCACCAGACTTCATTACAGATGGTTATGAGCCACCATGTGGTTGCTGGGAATTGAACTCAGAACCTTTGGAAGAGCAGGCAATGCTCTTAACAACTGAGCCATCTCTCTAGCCCCAGATTCTTTGGTTCTTGAGTGTGAATTTTATAAATGATAATATCTTATCACAAACTGAAGAATTTGGACATTCCTTCATGCTTTCATATTGTTTTAGAAGTCCTTTTTGCTAACATAATGTTTTTAGTGGTATTTCATATATTGTTTCAAATCATTGGAGATGGAAGTTTCTCCTGCAAGCTGTTCCCAAGTAACCTCGCAAATGTTTAATATTAATTTTACATACTCAGCCAATAGCTCAAGCTTATTCTTACATTTTAAATTGATCTATATTTTTGTCTCTGCTTTGCCACATGGCTTGGTACTTTTTCTCAGTATATGTCCATCTTGCTTCTCCCTGTATCAGGTCACTACTGCTCTGACCCTGCTTTTCTTTCCAACATTCTCTTTTTGCCCCCCCCCCCCCCCAATCTTATACTCTCTAGCTCTTGGCCAATGTCTAGAGAATGTGAGCAGGAAAGGACATGTGCATATGCCTTGAGTAATTTCATATTGTTAGATATAGTCTATTATAAGTTAAGTTTTATTATCTTAGAGCACATACTCTATAAATTATAAATCGTTGCTATTGGTGTGAACATAAGTGAAAATAATTGCCATATAAAAACGTGGTATTATGCATGTTTTCAAGACATTTACTAGATTATTTAGAGTTCATTGGCCTGAGGTTAGAAATCTACTGTAATGGAATATTTCAGTATAATAATTCATGTACAAACATACACACATACATTAGTAAATTTTTAAGCTTTAATAATATAAGACACTTCCCAATGAACAAATCCTTTTTTAAATCACATGGGTAAAACTTAAAGCTGCATTGGCTTTAAAATAAGTAAATTTAATATAGGTAACATTTTACATGTGTTATAGCTAAATAAAACCATAACTTTCTTTTCAAAAACACCTATAAAACACTAATTTTAACTTAGTCTTTGATGTGTAAAATGGTAAAAAAAAAACATCATGTAAAAAACTAAATAATGACTTCTTTCATCTTTCATCTTGGAAGAAAAGTTCTTGGAAAAAATATGTTTATTAGCTCTTTACTCACTTAATTTGGGTTCTTGAGCATTCAGATCTTTTCTTAGGAAAGACGGCTAAATTTTAATTTGTACATATCTCATTTAAATTTTTATAACAGAGGGGTCTTTCAGATATTATCCTCATTAATATATCCTTTATGAATAGGTAGCAAAAAGCTTAGGAGCCAAGGAGGAGACCTTTTGAGAAGCAGAAGCAATAGTAAATGGGCTATTTGAAGAAAATCGTAAGCCCAAGATTACAGTCAGCCTCTAGAAATTGTAAGAGAAAAATTCTCACCTGGAGCTTATTGTGAGTTATATCGTCACATCTACAGTTTAGTGGGGATCCAGTGAGACTAACTATAAACCTGCATAACAGTAAGAAACAAATGCAATTTAAGCAAAATTGATACCTTTACTTTCTGATAATTTTATCCTTTAGTTATGAAAAATTAATGCATCATAAAATATATAAAATAATACCAATATATTATTTGGTTAATAAGTATGATTTTACAATGGGATATAAAAATATACTTGAAGATGATTCTGAACCAAATGCCTATAAAAGATGGATATTATATGATAGTGTCCAGATAAAAATTACCAAAAAACCATCCATTGTACATTTCTTTTAGAATTATAAAGATCAGAATGAGGTTTTATTGAATATTTCGGGTTGGTTTTACATATATTACTGTAAAAGTTAAAGCATATTTTAAATTTGTACTTTACTATGTCTTTGATATAATAAAAATAGAATTTTAAATTGTAGCTTGTCAATAAAACCTTGGGAATATTTTTCTCTTTATTCAATAATATATAAACACATTGTCTACAAATGTAAATATACGTGTACAGTTATGCATAATTGTAGAAAATTAAAAGGAATATGCCACAGATTCTAAAATTGAAGATCACTATATATGACTGCATTAGTTCAAAAAGAATGATTGGAAATATATAAATGATCAATTTTTTATTTTTAGGTTTCTTGAAAGTTCTGAAAATTCATAAAGAATTGCTCATATTTTGCAAAAAATAATATCTTTCTATTATCTTAAATAGGTCATTGAAATTAGTTAAAATTCTGTAAGTAACTTAAAGACCACAATTGTTAAGCACATTTGCCTTTATTTCCCTTTCAATTTATCAATAAACCATCAAAGAAGTTTGTGAAATAAATTATGATTATTGATATATTTAGAAGACTTTGGAGCTTACCATCATTTAATTAGCTAGATATATTTTCAATGAGTGTTGAACAAAGGGAGCCAGAGTTCAAAGTAGTATAATAATCCAAAAAGAAAACCATAGCCTAACCTGGGGAAAAGGGACAGTGGTGAAGAATACAGCAGGTCTTTCTATTATCTTTGCACCTGGAGTACTGATTATGAACACCTTTTTGGTAAACATTTTGTATGCACTTCAGTAAGGAAAGTTTCCTGAAAACAAAACATTTTCCTACAGTACACAAAGCTCTCTGCTGGCAGAACTGTCATGTGATGTGGCACTCTATTGGTTTGGGTTGTTTTTCTGTTTTGTTTCACTTCTATAATTTATTTTTTCTATACAGAAAACAGATATTTTTTTCCTCACACAATAGAATCTGATTATGGCTTCCCTTTCTTCTACTCCCCCCATTTCCTCCCACCTCCTCTCCATCCCAAGTCCTCCTCCTTTCTGTCTCTCATTAGAAAACAGGCTTAACAGGCTTTGCTGACTCCCCATGGGAGGCCTTATCCTTTCTGAGGAGTAAATGAAGGGCAGGTTGGAAAGAGAGTGGGAGGATAGAAGGAGAGGGAACTGTGGTTAGAGTATAAAATAAATAAAACATTATAACTAAATATTCACTAATAGAAAAGAAAACATGCATCATTCAGAGATAATATGTGTGTGTGTACTTATTTTGATTTGGTTTGTTTGTTTGTTTTTTTGTTTTGTTTTGTTCTGTTCTGTTTGAGACAGGGCTTCTCTGTAAAACAGTCTTGGCTGTTTTGGAGCTCACTTTGAAGACCAGGATGGCATCCTCAAACTCACAGAGATCCATCTGCCTCTATCTTCTGAGTGCTATGATTAAAGGTGTGTGCCTCCACCGCCCAGCAGAGATAATAAAATTAGTGTAATATGATATGAGAAAATAAAAATTGGAATTAGACAAATCAAACAGAAGAAAAAGAGCCCAGGATAAAGCACAAGAAACAGAGACCAACTAGTTTGCACACTCAGAAATCCCATAAAGCTCTAAAATGAAATCTATAATATATACACTACAAGCCTGATGCAGATCCAAACACAGACTGGGCATGATGCTTCAGTCCCTGTGAATTTGTATGTGTTATTGCTGAGAGCCTTGCTGGCTCTTAATGGGTCTGATGACCTGGGATAGATGTGTGAAGTTGGAGAAACAAAGAAAAGTCTGACCACCTGTTTCTAACAAGTGGCCCTGGATAGCCCGAGCCATTTTTATTTATACCATTTCAATAGTCTGCATAAATAGTTTTACAATCCTATTTGTTTCCTTAAGTTTCTAATAATAATTACAATAATTGCCAGTTTCTTCTCTATCTCCTTCCCTTTCTGTTCCTTGACTTACCCACCAGTAATCATTACCAACTTGATTTGTAGACTTAACATTAGAAACATAAGCAGTATAGCAAGCAACAAAGGAAGTTTTCTAACTTGGCTTACCTTCAGGTGGAACAGCGTACCCAGTAGACAGCAGTTGAGGTTACAGATTCATGGAAAGTGAAAGAAAGGTTTACCTCTAATGGTTAATGTTTACCTCTGGTCAGCTCTACACTCTCTCAATCAACTCAGCAGCCAAGACTGAATCAACACATTGTACATTCTGTACTACTCTCTCTCCTATGGGAGTATACCAGAGTTTCTCCTAACATCCTATAAATTACATAACTTAAAAGTTTACTCTTATTAGTGGGCACTGCTTATTCCTCATTCTCGAATCTCATCCTTTCAGCTTTCTACGGCATTGGCTCCTACGATACTGACAGAGCTATAGAAATGAGAGCATTTTGGGTTTCTATGATTCTACTTTATTCCCTGTTCCTAGACTGTTCCCATTAATTCTTGATATCATCTATTCATTTGCAATACCCTTAGACTCCTGGTTTAGAATCATTCTCTCCAGGACAATTATGCAAATATGTAATGTCTTGAATTACTGTGATTCTTTCAGATTAGTGACAAGGTGTGTTGGAAAGGCAGCATCCTGTTCTTACAAATTCACACTAGAAACCTCAAATGCTTTAGGACCTGAATCAGGTCCACTATATATTTTTAACAATATCCCCTCTGGGGAAACCAGAGGAGAATCATCAGGGAGAAATATTCCTAATGAAATAGCCATTTCATCTATGGCCCTAAGAAAATGAAACTAAAGCAACCAGCAATAGTTTGTGTAAGGAAACAAGGAGAACAGGTAGCACATAGGCTCCTGGAGTCGTGCCCAGAATTACACAGCAAACTACCCATCGACCTTGCCAAAAAATGGGTTAAATTCTCCACTGCCTTGCCAAAAGGAAAAGTTGTTCATGCTAATCTCGGGTCTGGTGCTCCAAAGAAGTCATATGGGTCACAGCAAGTTATGATAATTTTGATTTAGAAGACATTTGTTTTCTTGGTACATCTTCTCTGCCTCATTTATTCTTTTTGCCTCCATCTCCATATAGTCCCCTGAGGTCTAAGGGGAAGGAATTTATGGAGACACTGAGTTAGAACTGAGTATTCCAAGGTCTGTCATTCTCTGCATAATATCTGATTGTGGGTTTCTGTATTTGTTCCAATCTATTGTAGGAGGAAGATTCTATGATGTTAGCTGAGCATGGCACTGACCAAGAAGTGTAGCAGAATGTCATTAGGAGTTATTTTCTTTCTGAGTCCCTTTTGTTCAACAGTAGTATTTGGGTTTACCCTAGGATCCTGATAGCTCTTCTCCAGGTACTGGTCACTCAAATATTGTCAGGTTTCATCTGGTAGCATTGGCATTAAGTGAAATCAATTATTTATTCTCACTCCCAAAGAACTTATTGCCACAAGTTTTCTATCTTACAAGTAAAAAATCATTTTACATGAAAGGTTTTACTGTGAGCTTGGTATTAAAATTGCTCTTTGGTAGCACGCTATATTACTGTACCAATGACATTATGGATGAAGGTACTCTGTAGGCACAAATTTGATGTCTCCATTTTCAATGACTTATTTGGGTGTTATCTTCAACAATGGAGCTTTGCCATCTGTTTGTGTCAAACAACCTATAGTCTTGGCAACAACTTCAGATACACTTTCTCAACCATATTTATTTTTGATTTATCCATAATAGCCAAAATTTGAAAACAACTTACAGGAGAATGGATAAAAAAAAATGTGGTACATTTACACAGTAGAGTATTACTCAGACACCAAAAAGAAGAAAATTGGCAGATGAATAGATGCAACTAAAATCAATTTCTGAGTGATGTACCATAGATTCAGAAAAATGAATACAGCAAGTATTCACTTATATGTGGATATTATTTATTAAATCAATGATAAAAAGCTACAATCCATAGAACTACAGAGGTTAATATAGAGTTAGGAACTACAGAAGACAGGTCTCTTAAGGGAAGGGAAATATAGTAGATAGATATGTGTGGTTGGAGGTAGGCGTGTGTGTGTGCGCGTGTGTGTGTGTATGTGTGTGTGTCTCAAACAAGAGAACTAAGAAATGAGGAGGAAAAAAAAGGGAGATAATGGAGGGAATTTGGGGAGACAGGTACAAAGAAGGGATATTTGATGGATAGTATGGAAACCTAATTAAAGTACAAGTTTTCTAACATATAAACATACATGAGGATGATCTAAATGAAACTCCCAAGTAATGGGGGAGACAGAGACCCAGCTGGTCCTCTCCTGTCATCAAAATAAAGCTTCTGGTATTATAATAGGGTAAAATCAAATTGAGTTGTTGGTCAAATGGATTATGTGGGAACCTCATGACAACCCAGGCTATTGCCAAGACTATAGATTGCTCTCCACAAGTTATGTGAGGCTGTTTAAAGGAAACAGAAGCACAGAGCATGTACAACAACCTACAAAACATAGGAAGAACTTACACTGGCTTGAAAACTTCTGGATGATGTTTCTCTGTATTGATGTAAAGTTAAATTCCATGGTATTTTGTTCTCAAAAAACCCTTTTACACAAATGGACAAGCAAATGAACATAACCATGTAAATCAGTTTTTAATCCCAAGAACCATTAATGGTAGCATTTTAAAATATTCAGCAAATTAATTTTCATTTGTGGAATAATACAGAAATATTTATTAACCATTAACTTTTATTTTTAATTTTATTCTTTTACAACAATTGTAAAAGAATATCCATAATATATTTTAGGTATTAAGTGAATTACATCATTCACACAGTTTTACCTAATTAATGTGTCTGTTATATTTTAGAAACATTGTGACGTATTTAAAAAGTGCACTAAATCATAAGTACCTCTAGGAAATGATAAGTAATAGTTAAGGTGCAAAAATACTTTCATTTTTTGTTCATTGGCTATTTTCTTTTATAAAAATTTATTATATTAAATTTGAGAAAAATAATCCTAATGTTCTTCTGTATTTGTACTCTTTGTAGTGTTTTTTAACTTTTTGTATTAGACATTGTAATCTTTTTCTTGCTTATCCAGCTTAAGTACAGAAAGGAAAATTTAGTTTATTATTGTTAAAGTAAAAATTATATAAAAATATGCTTTGCGGTCTCTAGATGTGCCGACCTGCTTGCTCATGCTATACAGCTTTACATGACAGTAGCATTTTATCAGAGTCAACCCATTTTGACATTATTAAACTATAGACAGTTGAGTGCTTGTTTGCTGGAGCAGGTTTTAACATTTGGCACTCCCAGTATATACTTACTCTTGGTACATTTAATGAAATTTCTCTGTTACTGATAAGTTGTAATTAGACCACGAATTGTAGGGCATAAAATTTATATTTGATTATAATAATTAGCATATCCTAATCACGTATTCTTAGCATATCTATAATCATATGTGCATTGATAGATAACAAGTAGAACTTTAAATCCTTAGAAATATAGACTGAGTACAGTAATTGTATAGCTGTACCTCTTATGGTATGATGTGAAATTTGTATGTAGTCTAATTACTACTTTATTAAAATAAATTAATTTTTAAAACAGAATCTCATTCTGTAGACCTGTTTGTTAGGTACTTATTGTGTTGCTGAGGTTGACCTGGAATTCATGGCAATCTTCTTGCCTTCTCAGTCCCATGACCGCTGAGTTTATTACAAGGAGGAGGTGCTGTACTGATCATTTCTAGTTTATACAGCTGAAATATAATCACTTTATGTTTTTTTATAGATAAGTTATTTTATGGGACAGGAATTATCATCATTGTACAATTAAAAACTTTCTGTTTTTAGACATAATTATGGGAGGAGAGAGAGACACAGAGAAATAGAAAGAGTTTATCAGGCGGTAGATTATTCTACACTCAGAAAGGATGCTATTTATGAATTATCAATTTGTTGAGCAGCTGTTTTCGCTTTACGTGAATCAGAGATAGGCATGATTTATGTTTGTATTGCCTTCAGGATCATTTTATTTCTTGGTTACAGCATTAGGCAGAGCAAACAGCTAGGTGAAGGCAACCTAGGGGCGATGACGTCTTCTAGTGTCCCATTTCCCATGCTGGATAGACCATTATTTCTATGACTTTACAGCTGCTGCATAGCCCTAGAACATTAGCACTCTTAGGTCTTTAAGTATTAAGGTTTGCTTTAGACTCAGCAGGATCCTTTCCCCCTTTGATCCTTCAAATATAATTAGCCCCCATAATCTCTTAGGGAGTGGCACTATTAGGCAGTGTAGGTTTGTTGGAGTGGGTGTGGCTTTGTTGGAGCAAGTATGCCACTATAAGGGAAAATCTTGAGGTTCTCTATTATCAGAATACTGCCCAGTGCATCAGTCAACTTCCTCTGGTGGTGTGTGAGGTTCTTCTGTCTATGTGTTGCTTTTATTGGTTAATGAATAAAGAAACTGCCTTGGCCTGTTGATAGGACAAAACTTAGGTAGCTGGGGAAGACAGGACTGAATGCTGGGAGAAGAAAGTGACCATGGCCCCAAAACACAGATTACATTACCCTCAATTCTGTGTTCCAGCAAGGAAACACAGTTTCCACAAAGTTTTTATAGTTTTACAGAACAGAGAAAGTCATAAATCAAGGCAAGTTACAATAATACTGGAGGGTACTTTGGTGGAATTCAATCCAGAAATGAGGCTGTGTGAGAAGATTTCTGAGAGCTTGTGAGAAAACTCCAAGTAAAAGAGACAAGAATCTTATAACCTTTGTTCTTCCATAACATGGTATGCCATCATGCTCCTCCTTGGTGTAATAATTGGAGAGGGCTTACTTTGTATTACGTATCATTTTGTTCATTATTACTTAGAAAGCTGTATTTAAGCAGGAGTCGTTCTCTGAGTGTGTACAGCCTAAACTCATGTGACCTTGCCCTTGCAGCTGTTTACAACTTGAACTGAAGTGAACTTTCTTCATATGACCTTAATTCTCAGAATGTAAATTGTCTGTGGCCCTGAATAAAGTTGTCTGTTCTATGAGATTTTAGTCTGCTTCCTTCACTCTCCAAGGTTCCTGCTGGCAAATAGAATAATAGTCTATCAGAGAGGGCAACCCATCAGAATAGGAGAAGCTTCCCTGTGTATACAAGATGCTGATAGATTTCTTAGGTCTTGGATTTGTAAAAGCTAGCTGTTTGCAAAGTCAGTAGATTCTAAACCATGCTCCTTTGTTTGTTTTCATCTATTGTCACAGGATGTTAGTTCTGAAACAGAGAGAGACAAGAAATGGCTGTTCTGGAAGGCCAGAATTTAGACAGAGATAAGGTAATTAGCTTCTATATCTGCAGCATCCCAACCTCTGCAGAGTGCTTAGAGTTTAATTAGCAATCAGTGTCTGAAGACACATATTCCTTTCACGAGTTTTCATTTATAGTCATATACAGCTTCTTTTCAGATATTGTTATTCACAGACGCTTTTGGGTGTCCTCGTCCAGGGCTTGAAAGATGTGTTTATGCTCATAATTGACAGATCATCACTATGTAAAGAATGTGTTAATGCATCTGACTTACAGAGAAACACAGATGATTTTGATAAAGTTTAAGTGTATTTGCCATAGCATTAAGTAAGGAGCATTAGTATGTGAACTCCAAGGACCACTAATTGAGTGCCTATATTTTGAGGGCAAGTTCAGAACATTGACAATATTTAGTTGGAGCCTCTGTATCACCACTGTAGGATCCAGAAAGCCCCATTACTGTCTCTTTCTCTTTCTAAATCCCACTCACTCAGAGAGTCTCAGAACAAAGAAAAGGCACCCAAAAGCCCAGTTCTTCAAACTTGGTGATAAATACAACTTTCTATCCTGATGCCACCAGCCTCACAAGTCCCTCAACTTTTGACCCTTCTTGGCTAGAAAACTATCTTGCAGCAGACACATCATTATCCCTTGCCTACAATCTATATAATCTCTCTTCCTTAGTTCAGCATGTAATGTATTCTTGACTTTAACACTCTCCATGATCTTGAGAATTTCAGCATTGTAGAGATAAATGCTCATAGCTCCCAGAGTTTTTGAGTTCTACCCCACCAGTGCAGGTATCTGAGCCTGTTCCTTTGGCTTTTCAGGTCCTCAGCCTGGAGAAAGACTAATGGTAACAATACTCAGAGACTTATAACACCCTCACCTAGATCAGGTAGTAGGTAACTCAATCATCTTCCTGGTGGATAGAGGGACTACATTTTCTGTCTTGACCTCATACTCAGGTCCCACAGTCCCTTTACTGATTGTTGTCATGGGGGTGAACCAGATCCCTCCTTGAGACCTCATCACTTCCCTGAATTCTTACAAGATGATTCTTCTCACACTCTTCTGGACAGGTCCATTTGTCTGGTGCTTTTAATTCCCCACCATATCCTCTGGCTCTTTGGGACCACCTTGTACTTGGCCCTATCACTCTCTCTTGACTTCCATCTTTTTCTTCCCTTAATTCCGTCTCAATTTTCAGACTGTCCAGTCCCTACCTTCCTGGATCCAGTTGACCTCCCAATGTGTAAGATCTCCACTGGGGAGATTGTGGGCCACCACCAGCCAATCTTAGTTCACCTTAAGGACCACTCCTCTTTCCCTTCAAGACTATAGTTTCCTATTTCTGAAACCTGTTGTCATGACCTAATGCTTATTATCATCTAATTTTTATCTCAGGGACTCTTAATCCCAGTTGACCTACCTTGCAACACACCCATTCTCCACATGCATAAGCTTTCTGGGCCTTACTGCTTAGTTCGTGACCTAGGTGTCATTAATGAAGCACCCATCACAGCCCACCCTGTGGGTAACATATCCTTACACCCTTCTCTCTAATATTCCTACTACAATTTCCCACTTTAAATCCCTGATCTAAATGGAGCCTTTTTGTTCTATTGTCTATATCATGACTCATATATTCTCACTGCCTTCACCTAGGATGATCCTGTCCTGGCCATGAGACAACTCACTTGGACAATTTTCCACCAGGGCTTCCCAGAAAATCTCTGTTTCTTAGACCAAGCCTTGGCCCAGAAGGTTTCCATCTTTGACCCCAAACCTAGCACACTTATCAAACATATAGAGGAAAACATATAGAAGACTTCCTAGAGGGCACCTCTATGCTCCTAATTCACCTTGACTTTCTGGAATACCACACTTCCCCACCTAAGGCTTAGCTATCCTCGTCTGCTTTTGTGTACTTGGGGATTCAGTTCAGTCTGCTGGAATGGAATCCCTGTCCATCATCTCTAACCTTCAGAATATATAACCCCTGTTCATGACAAACCACATTCTCTCAATTTTGTGCTTGATGGTATTCTTCCATCATCAGATCCCTAACTTTGGCCTCATGGCCAAGTCCCTGTATTAGGTGACCAGATAGACCCCCTATGGTACCTTTACCCACCTAGCCCCCATCAGCCCCCACTTCTCTTTACTGTTGGTCACCCTCCTATCAGTCCCTGCCCTGTCTTTCCTAGACTCCACCTTCTCACCCATCCTTACAGATGAAAAAGCGGGAGTGGCTCCAGGGTTTCAAGCCCATCCCATTTAGCCCTCAAATCAGACCATTGCTTTTCTGTCCAAACCTATGGACCCCTAACATATGTGAATGGCAGCCAAGTTTTAGAGCCCCAGAAGCAGAGCCGAACTCACCTGAAAGGCCCTCATGATTACCCAGTTTTAACCAATCACTGTTTACTTCACCCATTGCCTCTCAGATCTTCAGAGCAATTCTCTCCATTTTTGGTCCTACATGGGCCCATGTCTTTCATTTACTATTTCTAGATAGTCCTAAATTACTTTGTCCTCCAGACCTGCCCTAAACCTTGCAACATAACTCATAAAATGTTCTGCTGCCTTCTAACTCTTGCTGAGTTGGTTATAGTGAGGAAAGAGGAATTTCCCGTCTCCATACCTCCTATTGAGCATGAATCCACAGACTTCTGACACCCATCCCCAACCTGTCCTTTGCCAATAGGAAATAGCCAGGTTTGAACTGGTAGCCACCTATCCAGAATTGTTCAGTTGTTTAGTTGGAGTCTAGAGGTTACTCCTGAATTGTCAAGAAAGACCCATTCCTGAGTATCTGAACAAAGGAATGACACCAAAAGCCCAGCTCTACATTTGTAATGACTATTACAACTTTTTCCTCTGATGCTGCCAGTCATCCTGGTACCCACGTAAGTACTCAGCATTTGCTATACTTGGCACAAACCCAGCTTATGGCAGACACGTTATCACCCCTCACCTAAAATCTATAAAAATCTCCTTTTCTTAGTTTGGATATACAACTTCTCTGGCCCCATTTTTTGATACTGTGAACTCACCTGGGTGTTGCTCTGCTCAATATTTCTGTTACACTTTTTCAATTTTGCTTGATCTGGCTTACTGCATCAGTGGAGAAACTTATTACCTGGGGGCAGAAAACCTATTTGATAGGACCTATTATTAAGGGAGATTTTCATTGTTTTGGCAAGAAAGGTACTTCAACCCATACATTTAAGGTGACAGACATATCACCACCACAGGAAAAAAAACCTGAAATTATAGCTATTACTTCCATTGCTCTTAGAGTCAGTCTGTCTTCTGTGCTTTTAGCTGAGTTCACATCCTTCCTCCTTAAAAATTACCAAACAGTATTTCTAACAGTGGTGATGAATTTCTTCGCACATATTTTTATTTCCCCCCTTTCAAAACAGTTTTCTTTGAAAAGGAAATTCCATGTGACAACTTTTCATCCACATCTTTAAGTAATTTGTTAGTAGTTCATGCCATACTCTTGTTGCCACTCTTAAAGGAGCAATTTTCAGTCTCATTATTGTTCTTTTAAGAGTAATAGTTTTCTTTAATGCAGTTACATATTTTTGTCTCTTTAAGTGCAACACTTTTACTCTAATGTATTTATAATCACCCAGCCAGCCAGTCTCCCTTCCTTCCTTATTCTCACTTTCTTTCCTCCTTCTGTTCTTTTCCCCTTCCCTTCCTCCTTCCTTCCTTCCTTCCTTCCTTCCTTCCTTCCTTCCTTTTTTTCCTTCCTTCATTTCTTTCTTCCGCCTTCTTTTTAGCCCACTATCTTGCCTGTCTTTTCCTTCTTCTGCTCTCCTTTTTATTTTTCAACAATTTATCCTCCCCTACAATCATGTATTTCGCTCTTATAGAATTATTTTTCTTTTACTGTGTGTTTTTTAAATTACTTCATGTTAATCATAATATTTCAACATTTTGTTGACAAGCAAATGCTTGATTTTTAAGTATTTATGGTGCTATAATTCATACTATTAATTTTATTTGTGTCTTATCAGCAAAAATACAGTGGCTTTTTATCTGGGATATATTTTGATCAATATAGTGAAGTGAAGGATCTAGGTAGTGAAGGATCTATGTTAATCTTATTTAGTGACCCTAATTGAACTCTGGTTAAGAGTTGGTGGGAGTTTACCAGTTTGTTAGGGCTTACAATGGCCTACAAGAAAAGCCTTGTGAGATTCTTTTCTTGAACTCTTCAGAATTAGAAATTAGAGCAGAATAAAGTCTCCTTTTATCTTTCTGTTCTTGAACAGAACTTCTGAACTTGAAAAATGTATTTTTTGGAAACTTTTTAGAATTGGTTTTCTCTTGCCATTTCTTTTACCAACTCTACATGTTAACGATGCTCTTTGAATTCATACATGTATTAAAGATTCATACAGAAAATACGCACCGCAAGAGAATAGCAAATATAATTATTGATCAACCAGAACAATTAAGTAACTGTCATTATAAATTAAATTTAAAATTTAAACATTATTTATTTGTATAATTTTTGAGTCAGGATTAATTTCAAGTACTCCAAATGGTGGTAACAAAGACTACATATTAAACAACCTAATTCATTTACTCTTATGCAGCTGAAAAGAAGGATGCCCTTTTAAGCCAGTAGATAAATATTAAATAAAATAAATATGGTATCAAAAAAATAAAGATGCTTGAAATATTTTGTCAACTACAAATGAATATCTTTCAGAAATACTTATGTGCTACTTAAATTACTGCTGAAAAGTTATTAATATATTTATCTTTCAAAAATATAAATTTTAAATGAAAAAATCTATATTAATTCCATAAAATTTACATTTCAAAATTTTATATGTAAAAGTGAGGATCTTTAATTCTCAATCTTTTGAAATCTGGTCACAATCAAAATACCCTTCTTGACAAATATGTTTATTTCTATAAATATTTTGATATTTTCTGAGTAAAACTTAGATTTATTCATTGGTATTAATGTCCTTAATCCATATTAATACACCTCAAAATAGTTTATCTCTTGGTATTTAATAAGATATAAAATGTATAATATTGTCAGTGTTTGACAAAGAATTAATATAACTATTATTCTTCTCCACACTCCCTCCACTTTATGTTGTTCTAATAATTTAGTACTTGATTCAAACAAAGGCCATTTGATACATAAAGAGCACAAATGCCAAAGTAGGGCATAAAATTTTTAGCCTTAACATCTGGGTATGTGCAAAGCTCTTAGCTCTTCTTATTGCTTGAAAATGGCTGCTGGATTTGTTGATTCTCATTTACTAACTCTGTGTTGTAGGCTTTGCTGACCTGACAAGAAACACAAAAATGGAGAAACTGTTAAAAAGTGTCGTCTAATAACTTATCTTCTTGGTTCAGGATGACTAATGTCCACACTCATTTTGAAATTTTTTAAACAGTAATAAGAATGAAAACAAAATATATTTTTCAAGAATGATCTCAAATTAACTCTGTGTACCTCTAGATGATTTTAAATATTTTTTTTCTAAAATTTTTCATCAACAATAAACATTTCAGAACTAGAAAGTTAGTTTCTTTAAATGAACAGTATTTGAATATTTTCTGAAAATTTTATCTTGGTAATTAAAATCCATATAATTTTGGAGAAACCTGTGATATTTTCTAAATTTTGTAATCAACCATAAACACTGAATTGAAGCATAATATAGCCTTTTCCTATAGAAATACTAAACTATTATGAAAATAGGAGAAGATCTTAACAAATAAGGTGAGTTGTAAAGGCTGATATTATGGGGTAAATGTTAGAGAAAGGGTATTATTAAAAACTTAACTATTTTATAATATCCTCAATATAGACTAAAACATCCCTTAGCGTTTCTATTCAAGTCCACATTTCCTTTTGTTCACATTATTTTGAATTTTAAAATTTTATCCCATTTATAAATATTGAGCTTACTTCATTTGATTTCATTATATCTAAAGTACTTGTTGTGAACAACGAAAATATAAAAGATGAAATAAAACTCAAACTTATACCAGTCAAAAGGAATTTTCAGGTAAAATCAAACTAAATAATTAGTTGTATTAATATAAAAGAACTAAAGAATACTTTGATAAAAAACCTCTAGAAATAGTCTTCACCTTGCTAACAACATGTTTTTATCTTACAAACATTTGGAACACAGAAGCTATGACTTTCTGAGATAAATATTAACATATATGCTGATACTAATATGCATGTACACCACCTTAATCTATCTCCAAAGCTAATCACTCTAGCTTCAGAACTATTCATGTTGTTTTTTGTGTGTTGAAGTTGTTTGAAAATATTTTTTCCCAAAGTGTAGAGGAATCATTTGGATGACACTGTCAGCTCCTGGTGCCAAGCTGCGACATTTTCTTCCAAAGACAGCATCTGGCTCTTTGGCAAAATCCATTGGTAGTTTTTGTGCACCTCTATGTCTGTTACATGGCTTGCTGCTTCTGAAGACTGTTTTTTACTCCACTAAAATGAAGGACTATATAAATCACTGAAACATTTCTGTGATGTTGATTTAAGCACTGGTTTAGGAATCAGGACTCCATACAGATGAGCAAAGTACTGATTCTGTATACTTAAACACTTCAAGAGAAAGAGTTGCTACAATCAGTGCCTGTGTTTCTCAAATGTTTGTGCTCAATAGTTGTCTTATTCATTTGGTGCAAGTAAATAAAACACTTGACACTGTCTATATATATTCTTTATGTATTTGGGCATTGATGACTTTAAAAGAAATGAGTTTTTGGAAATCTATTGTTTCAGACAGGGCAAGAAGATTCCTGGAAATAAAGATAGTAAATACCACCAAGAGAACAGTGTGTTTGTTCTAGACACACCAGGGCACATAAACAGAGAAACACAGCAATTCTGATATGTTCACGAGCAGTGAAAGTTCAACATAGAAAACTCCAACATGGAGATGGGCAGGGTGGTACAAAATTTCACCATTAACCAAGGATGACTTCAAAGTCATGATCTTACTGACATTGCCTTTAGTAAATCCTTCGTGCAGGAGCTACCACTACCAACTGGACAAACCTGGTACCAAAGTGAGCTTCTAGTACCAGGACTGCATTACTACTGATCAAGTTTTTTGGGCAAAAGGTTTCCATGGTAAACTAAATCCATTTTTTAGAGCCTCAACATTTACATTTGAAGGTGTTAATATTTTATTAACACATGTCCTTTGTTACCCCGTATAAGTGTCATTCATAGCACAAACTTGCATATTCATGCTTTGGTTCTTGGGAATTAATAACAAATTGTTTTGTCTAATCTGTGCTTAAAAGTGATGGAAAAAGATGAAGAGAACCACACCCAAACAGTATGCTAACCTCAGGAAAGGCCATGGAAGGGGTTGGTCGAGGACTATAGAAGTCAGAGAGATCTATAACAGCTCAAGGACACAGTCCACAAAATCAGTTAAATATGCATCATAGGGACTGACATGGAGGTCTGCACTAATTCCTCTGCATACAAGCTGTAGTTATTTAGCTTGGAGTGTCTATGAGACTCTTAATAATGGAGTGGGTGTATCTCTTGACTCTTTTGCCTGCTCTTGGAATTCTTTTCACTGGGAGGTCTATTTTTTTTTTCTTTTCAGAAGGGAAATAGAGGAGCAGTGGGCCTGAGCAGCAGGACATGGAGGAATGGGGAGAAGGGAAGTTGAGGTTGGGATGTATAACATGAAAGGAGAATGAATAAAAAGAAAAAGAAAGTTGCGGCAAAGAAAAAAAAGTGAATTAACAATCCCAAAGTTCCATTAAATATTTGCAATGCTCGGGAATGGATAGAGAATGCTAATGTTTACCTCTTATAGAGTGAAGGACAAAGCCTAGTGTTGACACCCTTCTGTTTAAGCCAAACTGTGTTACCGAGAGCTACACGCTGTAACATTCTAGTGATCACATATTGTGGGTCCTCATGGTCTCATATTAATAATAATTGATGGGTTATAAATAATTATTCTTGAGATTATTTCTTGTCATAAAACTGATTTGGAAAATAAATTTTATTTGGTGAGAATATCTAGTTTTGAAAGGTTTCCTTCATTTTTGGAAATTGAACACATGGAAATTACCAAAACATGAGAATCACAAATAAATTATGAGACACATAAATATTCAGGTCTACATTCTAGAATTTGTGCTTTTATTTTTTCATTTATTTTATTATGTCTTCTAGTTTCCATAATAAAGTGAGTGATGACTTCTAATCCTGATGCAGTCACTGATTTGGAAAATATGAAATGATTGACTTGGAAAATTATTTAAAACATCAAACAGTTTGTATTTTATTAGTTACCATCATGATTTTCTTGGGTCATATTCACAATTATAAACTTCACTGTCAAGAAGTGACAGCACAGTCAATATTTTAAATAACTCTTAGAATATTTGCAGTTCTATTGAAATGCTAATATTGATCAAGAAATCAGTTCTTAAAGATGAAATATGAAATTACTTTACATTTCATAGTTTTTGTTTAAGATATGCTCATCATGCTTTTTGCCCCCATAAACCACACAGAGGGAATCATCAAGAGAAGGAAATAAGTCATTTCTAAGACCATGGTATATTTATTGAACGTCCTCACACTGTCTTCTCTCTTGTTAATAGTGGACATGTTTTTGGAATAAAATGCAGTATATATTGGATTTCTGTAATCAATACCTGTCCTTCCTGACTTATGCTAACTTCTCGAACACATTTTTAAGCTATTTATCAGGAACTCATCTCCATAATGCAATCACTTCTTTAAGGTTCCATTTCTTATATTGTTAAAAAAACAATTAGATCATGATATGGCTTAGAGAAAATATTCAAATCTGAATATTTTTTATAAGTAAATCATCATTGTTTCTCTGTCCTTTGGGCAATATCAACTCTTCCATCCCTCTATGGTTTATATGAATTCTCTCACAATTGTCTATGCTAGAGGATTGGTTCCCAGTCTGACCCTATTATTAGAGTTAGAAGCTTTATTATGTGGAGGTTCCTAGAAAATTGCTAGGGTCACAAGGGGTGTGACCGTGTAGTTGATTCGGGAATTCTAGTCTTTATTCATACCCCATGTTTTCAGGCAGATGGCATCTCCTTGTTATCTCATGTGTCCCTCCATGATGCAATATACATCTTTTAGTTCAAAAAGAACTGAGATCATTTGAACTTGGATGAAGAACTCGAGACTTAAAAGCAAAAATAGTCTTTTCTTTTTGATTTTATAAAAAGTTGCCCCAAGTACTTCATTACAGAGATGGAAATCTAACACAAGTCATTATCCAAATACAATTTATATATCTTGTGGGGATTTAAACATTATTAAATTCTTAAAAATATTTGATAATCCTAATGTGCCCATTATTTTCTGTATATCCAATACTGAGAATTTTTCAAAGATATTTTTGTATTTTATAGTCTTAGTTATGGTTTCTATTGATGTTTAGAGACACCATGACAGCAGCAACTCTTATAAAATAAAATATTTAATTGGTATGTTTTGCTGACAGTTCAAAAGATTAGTCCATTATCATTATAACAGGAAGTAAAACACTATGAAGGTAGACATGGTACTGTAGAATTAACTGAGAGATTGTACGTCTTAATCCAGAGTCAACAAGAAGGAAACTTCCACTGAGTTTATCCTGAGCATAGGATACCTCAAAGTGCAGTCCAAGAGTGACACACTTCCTCCAAACAGGACTCACCAACTCCAACAAAGCCAAACCTCCTGATATTGCCATTCCCTTTGGGGGCCATTTTCTTTCACACCACCTCATTTGGTGACCATTAATACTACATTTGATACTAAAAAGAGAGAATAATTTATTTACCTAGTGGAACAATTGTTAAATATTAGGAAAAATGTCATAAAATTTACATAGATAGATAGATAGATGATAGATAGATGATAGATAGATGATAGATAGATAGATAGATAGATAGATAGATAGATAGATGATAGACCCATTTTTACATTGTAAAAAGTAGTTTGTGGTAGAACTCTCTAGAGCTTATGTAGGATTCTCTCTCTCTCTCTTTGTTTATTGCTCTCTTTCTTAAAGATCAAGAACTTGTGGTTGCTTATTCCCACAAGGCTGGTTGTCTCAATTGGTCTTTTGTATACACTAAAACACTGAAGAATTATGCTCTAGAGCTACTGAAGGAGTTGATATGTTAATAAGATAAGCGCAAGCAGGAAAAGACCAAAACTTTCCTTCTTCTATGTCCTTATATGGGTTCTTGAAGGAGGTGTGGCCCAGATTAAAGGTATGTTGTTTCATCTCAAGATGCGGGTTAAAGGCTTGTTGTCTTCTCAAGGCAAGATCTGGCTCACAGGTGTGCCGTCCATTTCTGGATTATAGTTCATTCCAGATATACCCAAGTTGACAACCAGAAAGAGATGTTGCAAAGCCTTATTAAATGATTTTATATGATTTCATCTTAGTGATCTTCCAATTTCTATAACATACATCTATTAAATCCTTCAATACATTCAGAGAAAACATCATTTCCAGAGGTTGATGTAATTGTACACTAATGCTGTTATAGTTTTCCAGAGACAGCAGTTGAAGAATTATTTTTGTCAGTAGCAATTGGCAGAATTAGCACCTTCATTTTTAAAGTACTGTTTTGCTGCATTCATTTACAATAATTTTGAACAGCCATAGGACTTTGTAAATAGATTAAAATAATATTCCTTTTTACTTGATTACTCTTATAATTATTGATTTTGTTTTGAAAAGAAATAATGCACAGTAATGAGAGTGACTATTTTTGAAACATTCAGTTTTTAAATTTGAATGTTCCAAGATGTTTCCAATGCTTCCTGTCATTTTGATGTGCAAAAAAATAAGCTATTAAAAATAGTACTCAGCTTAAGGCCTCTCACACTGCTAAAATCTTGTACTTTAAATTAATGCATAGCAACTTATAAAGGAATATTATTTTGTCTCAATTATAATAATTAAAAATTAAGGAGTCCCTTAGGATATAATGTGAAACTAAACCCATACTGCGTTCATTAAAAAGCACTATAGGTATTTACGGAGACAAGTCATTGTCAATCAAGAATGTATAAATATATTATGCTTATTTTTTTAAAGCATGGAATTTACTGCATTACTAATACAGAAATTTCTTTAGGTGGTTACTCAAAGGTATCAGACACAGTGTTTTTCTAATACCAAATCTTCAAATGGCCAAGTTCTAGAATTAAAATGCCATAATATTTTTGTATAATGCACATGATATTCCATAAGTAGCTCCCATGTACTTTTCATTGATAATGTATTTGAAATATTAATTGAGAAGTTCTTATGGTATAGTCATTTAGAGAATAAGCGGTAGGAGAAAATTAACCTCTAATACACATGTAAATTGTTTTTGAAACTAGTGTCACTGCAGAAGCAGAATCAATAACCATGGAGGGTCATCTCTATACAAACATGCATGCACACAGACACAAACACACAGACACACACACAAACACACAAGCGCACACACATACACATAAACACACACACCTTATCTGATATAGGGGAAATGATGGAGGAAGGTCATTGGCCAATAAAGAAACTGCTTGGCCCTGTGGGTGGAGTAAACAGAACAAAATGCTGGGAGGAAGAGGAAGTGAGGTCAGAGTCTCCACCGCTCTGCTCTCAGGAGCAGACGCCTGAGAGAGACGCCATGCCCTGCTCCCGGGATGAAGTTCCGACCCAGGATGGACATAGGCTAGAATCTCCCCGGTAAGTGCACCTTGGGGTGCTACACACAGATGATTAGAAATGGGCTAAATTAATATGTGAGAATTAGCCTAGAAGAGAATGGGCCAAGCAGTGATTAAATGAATACAGTTTGTGTGTTGTTATTTCGGGGCATAAGCTAGCCGAGTAGGCGGCTGGGGTGTTGGGGACGCAGCCCCGCCGCTGCTCTTATTACTTCATATGGCGCCCAACGTGGACAACTGCTTCCACATAAAGCCTGAGACAGCTTGGGAAGTAATTCTAGAACAAAATGAAAGCATTGTGCCTGGTTTCTTGGTAGCAGCAATTTCTCGGTTCTACTCTGCTTGCTAGAGGCAAGCAAGCGCCTCATCTAAGAGAGGCTTCCTGACTCAGCTTTAGCTGCAAAGCCTGCAGCTCATTAAGAGGTCCTGCCACGAAACACTTAAACGGTGTTGACGAAAAGCTTAACACATGCTTTTCAGTTTTCAGCCGTAGCAGGAAAAAAGCTGCGCCGTTTAAAAATGCTGGCTTTCTGGGCCATCCTGCCAGGGCAAACTCTGACTGTTTGAGGCAGGAGGGCCAGTTACCGAGAGAGGACTTGAGTGTTGTCTGTTGTAGCTCACTTGCTGGCAGGGACCTTGAAATGCCATACAGTTGTGGCAGTAAACATGGCTGCAGCCTGTATATCCGCCATGAGGCTGAAAAGCTAAGGAATGGACTGGATCTAGCTGGCAAAGTCACGCCTTTAATCCTACTGATATTGCTTGGTAAATTAAAGACTCGTGTGGTCAGAAAAAGAGAGATATACAGTAAAGAGAGATTCAAAGACAAAGAAAATTTCTAAATGGTTTGAAGTGTGTTAAAAATATATGCAGACTAAAAGTTGAAGTTCTTAAAGTAAAAAACAAAAAAGGAAGAGAGTTGTTGCGTGTGGTAGCACACGCCTTTAATCCCAGTACCTAGAAGGCAGAGACAAACAGATCTCTGTGAGTTCAAGGTGTAGTAGTGTACACCTTTAATCCCAATGCCTGGGAGGCAGAGACAGGCGGATCTCTGAGAGTTCAAAGACAGCCTGGTCTACAGAGTTATTTCAGGTCAAAGATACAGAGAACCTATCTCAAAAAGCAAAAAGTTAAAAGTAAAAATAATCAAAATAGAGGTTAAAATAAAATGAACAAAGATGGAAAATACACAGAGAATCTTGATACTGTATGCTATTATGCTCTATTTGACTTGTTTGAATGCTGAGGAAGGAGCAACAGCTGCTAAAAGATATTTATTTATAAATGCTGCTGAACTAATCCGACATAGATATTTTGATGCCTTGACTTTGAAATTTGGATCTAAGGACATGATGCTTTGGAAAAGAGATTCTTATTTTGTTTTCACAGAGGATGAGACGCTGTTCATTTCTTCTATTCCGATTTGGTATGATGGACCACGCCCTCCTGAAGGGTTGGTGTGAACGCCTTCAAAAAATTGCTTCACTCAACTGCCAACTGAGATGAAGCTAACACACAGGTTATACCGTGAAAGACCTAATTAACGATGCCCCCATTTAGCAGGAAGCAGTTTGGAGAGAAAAAAACTGCGCCCATGTTCCCAAATATGGTTTATAAAGGTTCTTTTACATTTAAAGGGGGATATGATATAGGGGAAGTGATGGAGGAAGGTCATTGGCCAATAAAGAAACTGCTTGGCCCTGTGGGTGGAGTAAACAGAACAAAATGCTGGGAGGAAGAGGAAGTGAGGTCAGAGTCTCCACCGCTCTGCTCTCAGGAGCAGACGCCTGAGAGAGACGCCATGCCCTGCTCCCGGGATGAAGTTCCGACCCAGGATGGACATAGGCTAGAATCTCCCCGGTAAGTGCACCTTGGGGTGCTACACACAGATGATTAGAAATGGGCTAAATTAATATGTGAGAATTAGCCTAGAAGAGAATGGGCCAAGCAGTGATTAAATGAATACAGTTTGTGTGTTGTTATTTCGGGGCATAAGCTAGCCGAGTAGGCAGCTGGGGTGCTGGGGACGCAGCCCCGCCGCTGCTCTTATTACTTCACTTATCTCTAAATTTCCCTTTCTTTCTCTCCTCTCAAATTCACCCACAGATATGTACACCTACATGCATATATGAATATATAAACTTAGCTTAAGGGATGATTAACTCAATATGTGATAATTGAAAATATTTATTAAACTGAGCCATGGAGAAAATCTAATATCAACAAAAGTAATTTCAGCTGAAAGCAGTTTCAATAACTCTATCGTTAGTTTGTATAATTTAAAAATCTATGGCGCCAGCATTCAGCACTAGGGAGGCAGAGGCAGGTGGATCTCTGTGAGTTTGCAGCCAACCTGGTCTACAAGAGCTTTTTTCAGGACAGGCTCCAAAGCTACAGAGAAACCCTTTCTCAAAAACAAACAAATAACAACAACAACAAAAAAAAAAACCCTACAGCTTATATGGCCATATTATTTGAAATTATATTGATTGTGTTTCTGAAAAGTGATTCTGTGTACCTTCAGAAATGTTTCTATTTGTCATTTTGACCTTTTGAATATTTTTCTTCCTTTCATATATATACATGCTAGTGTCCATGCATATATGAGAATTCTGGTATAAATATGCTGCTCCTATGTGTTAAAGCCTGAAATAGATGTGAGGAATATTTGTGGATTTCTTCTTCAACACATTCTTTGTGACCCAAAGTCTCTAGACGATTTTCAAAGTTTTCTTATAAGACTAATACCACTAGTCTGCTTTCACTGAGGATTCCCTGTCTCTGCCTTCTGAAGTTCAAGATACCAAAGGGTGACGTAGTTCACCTGAAATCTATGTGGTTATTAATATGAATCCAGGTTCTTTTGCTTGAGTGTGAGTTTTTTTTTTTGGCGGGATTTTATTGAGCTCTACATTTTTCTCTTTGCTCCCCTCCATGCCTCTCCCCTCCCCACTTTAACCCTCCCCCAAGGTCCCATGCTCCCAATTTACTGAGGAGATCTTGTCTTTTGGTACTACCCATGTCGAATAGATATAAGTAAGTCTCTCTTAGTGTTCTCATTGTTGTTCTTTGGGGTTGTGATTTGTAGGCTGGTTTTCATTGCTTTGTGTTTAAAAACCACTTATGAGTGAGTATATGTGATAATTGTCTTTCTGTGTCACTCAAAATAATGTTTTCTAGCTCCATCCATTTTCCTGCAAAATTCCAGATGTTGTTTTTTTTTTTTTTGGTTTTTTTTTTTTTTTTTTTTTTTTTTTTGCTGTGTAGTACTCCATTGTTTAAATGTTTTCCTTATCCATTCTTTAGTGTAGGGACATTTAGGTTGTTTCCAGGTTCTGGATATGACAAACAATGCTGCTATGAACATAGTTGAGCACATGTTCTTGTGGCATAATTGAGCATTCTTTGGATATATACCCAAAAGTGGTATTACTGGGTCTTCAGGAAGGTTGTTTCCTAATTTTCTGTGAGTTCTCCGCAACCACACTTTAGATTTTTTGGTATTACACAACACAATCCATTATTTGTTTTTAAAGTATGAAGGAAACTAAAAATTTTCTTTCTTGATAAAATTTTTACAGAAATCTACAAGTCTAAGAATAGAGATACTAAAATTTCTGAAATTCATCTATATAAAGATAGATATATGGGTATTGAATTGTATATGTTGTAACTATTATTGACATTAGTAGTAAAAAATAATAAAATCAGCTGTTATCTTTAGAGAAGAGACAGTTATATTAAATTATGAGGTTAAAATAATTTAGTAGATTTAGTAATTCATATATGAATGCATGCATTGTTTAGAATATACTTCTTAAAATTATTAGGTACATTATTTTATGCAATATTTTCAGTATTTTATGAGAATTACAATATTATATGTTTAGGGTTTAGAAATTATTTATGGAAAAGAAACAAATGAAGAAGCTATTTATATGTAAACAGACACACACCATATATACCTAAACAGAGATATCATTAAAGTCCTAGGTTTGTGGCTAGGTATTGGTTAAATCTAGTTTTCTCATGGAATATCTTGTTTTGTTTTTCTATGGTGATTGAAAGTTTTGCTGGGTATAGTAGTCTGGGCTGGCATCGATGGTCAATTTATATCTGCATAACGCTTGACCACGACTTTCTGGCTTTCATTGTCTCCAATGAGAAGTCAGGTATATTTCTGATAGGTCTACCTTTATATGTTACTTGGCCTTTTTAGTTTTTCTGCAATTGAAATACTAATTCAAGGATATTAAATCACTTCTTGTAGATCATATCTGTTAAATAACCTAGTACTCCTGATTGTATTTACATACAAAGCCATAAAAAGCTACAGTGCCCACTAAACAAACTTACTTATCTCTCTTCTACAAATATTGACCAGGTATTTGCTTCTGCTAGGTAAGAGTTATTAGTGGTAAATAACATATATGTCTATACAAGTTAGTGGTACACTGCACCTAACACTATGGATTGCACGAAGTTTGGAATGTCTTCAAGACTTAATACATAAAATTATAACACTTATAATGTAAAAATTACAGTGCTTATATGTGAAGTCTTTTGATTATAATTAGGATGAAATTGGGTCATTAATGATTGATTCCATGGTTAAAATTTGGTGTTTTTAATAAGAGGGAGAAAAAGCAGAATCATATACTTATAATTCCAAACAGGTTTTCCTCCCCTTCAGGAAGGAAAAAAAATAGTTCCTAGGAAAAAATTTTAAAGGCTCCTAAAATATATCCAAAAAGACTAATTTTATAAAAAGTGAGAATACAATGAGTAATTAGTAAAAGTAATATCATGCTAAGAGAACTAATATTTTACTTGCTAGTTGAAATCATCTTACAGTTGAACACTATAAAAAATATAAGATGTACAGCATTTAATAATCAAAAGGTGTACTATTTGTGGAATAGATTTATAAATTTATTTTAATACATGAGTATAAGATGTTCCCTTAACAAGCATTCATTTCTTCATTTTCCATATTAATACATTAAAATTAAATTTAGTGTATAGTGTAAATTACAAGAAAATAGTAAGAATTCTCTAACTTGCAGGATATCCAAAAGGAAAAATAATACATTTCATTATTTACTAAAAGTTATGGTTCCAAGAAAATTTTAAGACATTATTGAAATACTAGCTTGAAAAGAATGTATGTATGTATATATTTGCATACAGATATACATGTCCATATATAGAAAATGCATATAATATAGAACAAACTTATTCACAAACAAGCACATATATAAATATACAACATTTGACTTTGGTTCCTAAGATCTAAAATAATAAATATAACATATCCAAGGCTGAAAACAAAATTATAGAATAAAATAAGTTACACATGAACATAATATGAAATATTTAAGATAATTTATTCATAAATTCAAGAATTAAATTTATAAGATTTATTGAAATAGCCTACCTTGTTAATATATTTTCTTACATATTTTGGTAACTGTTTCACTAATCTTAAATTATACAAAATCTGTTTCCATGTAATAAAATCCTTATTCTATTCAAATTTTCTAATGTATATGTTTTCTGACTGCAATAGTATATTATGAAAAATATTTAAGCCAATAACAAACAATTTATTTAACAGCAGAAATGCCAGATTAGCCTATTAATTATCCGGTGAAGACATTTTGGATGTTTTAAGCTCAAATACATTTTAGTGACTGATTTACTTATTATTTTTATAACTACCCATTTGCCTCACATTCACTACAATTCAGTAATATTCTTGGAACATTAGAGCTGAATGAAATGTATTATCTTGAAGCTAATCAATGCAGTAAAGGTAATTGTACAGATCACTACTAACAGGAATTTTTAATTTCTAATATTTCTTTACATGTTTTGAAGTAAATCTCAATTATAATTTTTAAACATATTTTAAAGCTACAAATTTAATATTTATTAATTGTTTATGTGTAAGAAGGTATTTGTTAAAGGAGCATCTTTAAAGCAACAAAATTTAAAAGATTGTTTAGGGAATTTTGTGATTCTTCAATGATTTTTTTTCTTTTTTTTCTATTTATTTTATTTTTATTTTTTAAACTTATTTATTTATTAAGGATTTCTGCCTCATCCCCGCAACCACTTCCCATTTCCCTCCCCCTTCCCTGATCAAGTCCCCCTCCCTCATCTGCTCGAAGGGGCTGGAGAGATGGCTTAGCGGTTAAGAGCATTGCCTGCTTTTCCAAAGGTCCTGAGTTCAGTTCCCAGCAACCACATGGTGGCTCACAACCATCTGTAATGAGGTCTGGCGCCCTCTTCTGGCCTGCAGACATACCCACAGACAGAACATTGTATACATAATAAATAAATATTTAAAAAAAAATTCTTCAATGATTTTAACATCAAAATTTTCACTTTATCCTACAAGAAATCCTAGCAATAATGAAGGATTCAAACAATCTTTATGCACTAATGAGAACAAATACTGAATGAATTTACTGGAATATATTATATCTAAGCCCTTTTTTATTTTGAATCCCAAATCAGAATTTTCTTTCTAAATTAAAATCTGAATGCCTTTCCAAGTTCATGTTAGGACTTCACTGTGATTTTGTAAGAGTTGGTCCCTTCAAAATAATGATGGGAAAGTGCCTTGCAAACACAACAACAACAAAATAAATAAAATAAAACAAATACAAAATTATTGGTGGGAAGTTGTTTACATCCTTTTCTAGGGGCTGTTCCTACAGGTATTTGATTCCACTCAGAGTATCAGCCCTGATGTGGGAGTGTCATATATCAATCTTTTGATTTCATTGGTTAAGTAATAAACAAACTTCTTGGGCTCATAGCTTAGAACATAGGTGGGTGGAGTAAACAGAACAGAATGCTGGGAGGAAGAGGAAGTGAGGTAAGATGCCTCAGAGAGACGCCATGCCCTGGCTCCTGGGCAGACACACACAATGAAGCTCTGACCCAGGGTGGACGTAGGCTAGAATCTTCCCGGTAAGCGCACCTAGCTGTGCTACATAGAATATTTGAAATGGGCTAGTCCAGGTGTGAGAGTTAGCCTAGAAGAGGCTAGATAGAAATGGGCCAAGCAGTGTTTAAAAGAATACAGTGTCCGTGTAATTATTTTGGGTCAAGCTAGCAGTGCGGAGCTGGGCCGGAACGCAGCCCACCGCAGCTCCTTCAACACAGCCCTGATCAAACAATGCCTACTAGTGCCTTGCCTTTGGATTCCTCAAATATCTAAAATAAATATACATAATTCGTGAATTATTCAGTCTGTGTATAATTGAAAAAAACCTTGATGTCCCTTACTGAGTGTACTGTATTATGCTAATGTGTTTTTACCTCAACAAAATGATTATATTATGTAATGATCAAGAAAAAAGAGAATCTATGATGACTGCATTGCCCTCTGTAAACATTTCTACTCAACATCTAAAGACTACATTTGTGTATGTGGCAACTTTGTACTGAAGACTATAACAGTCAAGAGGAATGTCAGGTTCTCATTTCTTTAATAAACCTTCCAGTTAGTAAGGACTTATGTTTTTTAGGAAAATACTGCAAATCCATAAATATAGTAAGTAGAAAACCAAATATATCCATTAAATAGGTTTCCTATTATTACATTGTTGCCAGGTGAGGACCAACTTGTTTATCCTGGCCACCCAGTTAGATTAGCCCTGAAATAACTACACAGAAATTGTATTAATTAAAACACTGCTTGACACCTTAGCTCTAACTTCTTATTGGCTAACTCTTACATCTCAGGATAACCCATTTCTATTAATCTATGTATCGCCATGTGGCAGTGGCTTACCAGGAAAGATTCAGCATGTCTGACTCTGGCAGCTCCATGGCAGCTGTCTCCTCTGCTTTCTTCTTCCCAGAATTCAGTTCTGTCTTCTCCACCTACCTAAGTTTTGCTCTATCAGTCCAAGCCAGTTTCTTCATTCATTAAACAATGAAAGCAACATATATACAAAAGGACCTCTTATATAATTACATATAACAAATTATTGATCCATAATAAAGCTAATGAATTATATTTTCTGAAAAAGATCAGTTCTCTTTGAAATTTTAATATAAAACTGAAGATATCCATTAATTGCTTGTAGGTATTTGAATAAGTCTCATATATTCATTTATGATTATTCAATTTTAAATAATCAACAACTATTTGACGTATTCATAAAGTTTGAATCAAGTGTAAAACCCATTTGGTTTTCCTATGGAAAAAAGTAGATATTAAGAATTCTTTGACCTTATTAATTTCAATAGGAGAGGAATTAGCCTCAAGTTATCTTAATTCCAAAAATGAATATTAGGTATCAATTTTTCATATATTCTAATAATTTCAAGAAATAAAAAGATACTCAGAAGAAAAACAATGAAAAAAATATTTTGAGATAAATGTAAAAAAGTATTCCCAAAGAGAATCAAACACTATTCCATTATTTGTTTTTAGAGACAATATTTGTTTCAAATAATAAAACTGATCAAATTAGTCTGAAAATTAATTCTAGGCCTTTATTGTTTCATGGTTAGTTAGCATCTGTAATTTACCAAAGAAAATACTGTATATTTGATGTAGTATCTAATACAAAAGTGTTCAGTGTGGTAAAGCTACTGGATTTTGTGCCTAATCAAACTTTTTCACAATAGATAGCTTACTAGTTTATACATTCCTCAATACAATGTCCCCAAAATAAGATAAAAGTTCCTGAATTTTACAAACACTCT
Source organism: Microtus oregoni (assembly GCF_018167655.1). Taxonomy (NCBI): domain Eukaryota; kingdom Metazoa; phylum Chordata; class Mammalia; order Rodentia; family Cricetidae; genus Microtus; species Microtus oregoni. The sequence continues at coordinate 27,251,910 of NW_024543060.1, forward strand.
AAATCATAAATTAGCTCATTAAAATACACTTAGCTAAGACAAGGCTAAGTATGTATAATAGTTTCTGTTTAAACATAACAATAAAAGTAATTAAAATCAATCAAGAGAAAAAATCACTGCATTATGGTGCACATGAATGCTGTCTTGATTAGAGGCAGCACACCAGGAGACTGAGTGAAAGTGTATCCAATTATTTTTTATAGCATTGTTTATTCTCCTCTTTCCTTTTTTCACTCTATTTGAATCTCAAATAAGATCTTCAACTTTTGTACAAAGTTGTTAATTATTATATTAAAATATAACTATATAATTTCCCCCTTTTTCTTTCTTCTTCTCAATCTTTGCCATAAACCTGAAATGTATGTTTATGCATGCATGTGTGGGTGTGTGTATGAGTGATTTCTGTGTTTTTTCATCATGTGTTTCCATATTACATAATATTAGAAAGTAGTATGTGCTGTAAGTGGTTTATATTGTCTTGTGTGTATTTATGTGTGTATTTTATAAGTGTGTGTATGAGAAAGAGGAGAGAGAACGACACAGAATGATGAATATACCTCCTTATAAACAACAAACCAAAAGCAACATGAAAAAAAGTTTTTGTTTTTGTTTTCTTCTCTCTCTCTCTCTCTCTCTCTCTCTCTCTCTCTCTTATCTTACTGATTATAGTGCATCATCAAGTGAAAGCAGAGCAGAACATGTGGCAGGAGCCAGAAGGCAGAACAAAGACTACAGATAAAGGCTGCTTACTTACTGACTTGCTTCCTTTGGCTTCCTCAAATGAATAGAGATGGAATGCTCCGAGCTGACTAGGCTGTCCTCCATAAATAATCAAACCAGAAAATGACTCTGACAACACACAAAGAGAAATCTATTGGAGGTATTTTTTAGCTGAAGCTTCCTGTTTTCAAGGGTGTCAAAAGTTGGCAACCAAAGTTATGACACTCCTATTGAAATCAACAATTTTCCATCGGTGCTCAACAAGGAAGTAATCATAGTTCTGATTGTGAAGATTCCTTCTCTGTTTTTGTGTCTATGTAATATTAATCTAAGAGCATGTTCTTTAAAATCTATAAAAAAGAAAATGGCAAGAAGGCAGAGCAATTGCTGGGTCTGGGACCGTAAAATGATGGGTGAGAAACCACTAAAATCTATTAAACCAGAAGCAAACATAATCCAGAAAAAAAAATCGCCATTGGGCACACAAAGCTTTTCGGCTATAGCTGTGAATATAGCCAGAGATGGGGCTTCTGGAACAGTGACAATGGGGGCTGATTTGGGGCCTACTCTTACAGTAAAATCAACCACCAGGTGTGGGTCAAAGAACTTTTACAACCTTGAGGTCAGGTTAATTAAACTCACATTACATTGTAAGCTTTACAACTTTTGGTTAGAAGACTTTAGAATATTAACATATGATGTTTGCCAAAGCTTGTGGCTCACACAGCCACTTTTCACCGTCCTTGAAAGAATGCAAGGCAGAGAGTAGAGTCACAAAGGAGGACAATTGAAAATGAAGGAAATGCAAGAGGCAATAGTTAGAAGCTAACCTTTATCTGCAGTTCCTGCCTAGCTGGGAAGCTGGGAGTCGGGAGAAAATTGCTAAAAGTTTACACAGTGGCTACCAGGATGTCTGCTCTTAAGGCAGACAGTGTTTGTTAAAGGTTAACAGTGGCTGCCCTGCCAGCTTTATTATTTTTTTCTTCCAAAATGTGTTTGGACTTACAACTTTATATTTTTATATTCCAGGACCAGACCCTTTATTTCCATATTTTATTCCTTGACTTTTCACAGTAAAGAGCATGAGCTGCTTGTGAGGAGGACCTGAGTTCAATTCCTAGCCTCAAATTAAGTGATACTCAAAATACTATAAATTCTAGTTTCAGGGGATTATATGGCTTATTTTTGCCTCCACTGGGAAACACACAGATACAAGCATGCACACACATAAACAGAGGAAAAGAAAGACATATATACACATACATATAAGTAACCACAAATCCAGCATAGTTGTAAGCAGTGTCATTACCCAACCTCTGATAAAAACGATGCAGAGACTCACAGCCAACATTAGGCCAGACTCATGAGGAAGAGGGGGAGCGAGGACTGTAGGCTCCAAAGGATTGAAGGACATCACAAGAAAATGGCACACAGCTGTGGTATGAAGGCCCCTTGATTGTTCCTGGCTGCTTAGCCCCAAAATAAAACACAGAAACTGAATTAATTAAATCACTGTATGGCCTATTAGCTCTAATTTCTTATTGGCTAGCTTTTACATCTACAATTGACTCATTTCCATTATTTTATAGTTTACCACGAGGTTTGTGGCCTACTGGCAAGGTTCCAGATAGCAACTTACTCTTTCCCCTCTAGTGGCTATATGGCTTTTGGCAAGTTTACCTTCTTTTCTCCCAGCATTCAGTTTAGTTTTCCCCACCTAGCTCTACCCTACCCTATCTGCCAAGGCAGATTTTTTTTTTATTCATTAACCAATAAAAGCAACACATATACAAAGGACATCCCACACCACACAGCATGAACTAGATCTCATAGGGGCACATAGAGATTGAAACGACCATCAGTGAGCCTATATAATTCGGTCTTCTGTGAGACTATCTCTGGCTCTTTTGCCTTCTTTTAGGACTTTTTTCCTCCTCCCAGATTGCCTCATTCAGCCTTAATAGGAGAAGACAGGACTAATCTTATTGCAACTTCATATGCCAAGTTTGAATGATGTCCCTAGGAGATCTACCCCTTGCTGAAAAAAAAAAAGTGAGGAGGAATAAATGGCGGCAGGGCATGGGAGGAGAGGAGGGAGGAAAAACTCTAGTCAGAATGTAATATATGAGAAAAATACATTTAAAACGTAAAAAGTTAATTAAAATATAAAATCTAATAAAAGTATATACATTATAGGGATTATCTGCAATTAATCTGTTTGTTGAACTATGTATATCAACTCTTAAGTTTGGAGAATGGGATGCTTTTTTTCTTTACTAGGGGAGTGAAGAGCATTAGAAAAATTTTTAATTGTTTGAAGAATAAACATATTATAGAGTTCTGTTTTTGAGACAAATTGAGTCATCTCCATTTAATTAATGATTCTTTTTCAATTTTTCAACATGTAAAGTATTATATTGTGACACTTTCCTATTGTATTTTTAATATTAAAAATTTATGCATTATTGAAGATCTAAGTTGAAGGCTTATTCATGCATGACAAGGACTCCACCACTGAGTTACAACCTCTTATTGTAGTTTATTTAATGACTTCCTGTTGTGTGGTTTTTTTTCATTGTAGAAATGTTCACTTTCTGGTTGTTATTATATGGTTTATTATGTCATTTCTGTCATACATACTATGTATGTTTCTTTATTGTCATGAACAGGATCCATTAACAAGCAAGCCAGTGTGTACTAGCTAGCACAACTTTATGAACCCTTGCTCATTGATATCACTGACAATCATTGCTAATAATATTGTCATAATAAGTTATATTTCTCTATAGATGTCCTTCATACAAAAATTATTTTAAATTGAAGCTCTTACAAATAGTTGAAAATTATATTTATTTGAAGTCACCTAATTAACAAATTAGCTACTACATTTCAATACTTGATATATTCCTCTTTGGTCTTACTTCCCTCTCTTTATGTTATTTCACAATGTCTACATATTGCGTTATTTTTTTCCAATTTTGATTACTTTGTAAACCACACAGATCAGTGGAATAAAAATAATAAATAAAAAGCAAAATTCATCATATGACATGCTTACACAAAAACCTGTGTGCTTCTCTCATTTGACATCCCCTAAAAGAGAGTCGTTTACAAGATGTATGTTCTCCTACAGAATTTGAAACATTTTAATTCTCTTACAACAGTAAATATTAGTGTTTGCTCTATCTCCACTATTCTTATAGAGTTGCTATCAATTCCAGTCTTCTTCTTGCCTGATATAACAGCCATGGATTTGTAAAATATGTTCATTTATCCTCCGTTGTTTGTATACTTTATTCTTTTTTTTTTATCCCAGTTTTTATGCAATTTCCTTAATGGATCTTTGCTCATTGCACCCTTTTCTATTAAACTTATCTGTAATTTTGCGATCATATACCACTCCATACATAATGGTTGTATTATTAGAGGTTTTTCATGCATTCTTATGGTTGCTTAATAATAACAATTTTTAAATATCTTAATGAATAAAGAAATAAATACCATTTATATTTTATCTGTGTGAATCTTGGGGAAGACATTTTTGTTTTTTTCTATTCAGTAATTCATTGAAGAGATTTGCTTATTTGGTTTCTTTGGTTAGTTTTGGTTTATAAAGCAATATATTTGAGGGTAAATGCAAGCCACACTGACTATTATAGAAAAACAATGCTTAATTGGTATTTGTAAGCTATTAATTAATTAGTTAACATGAAGTTTACAGTACATATCACAGAAACTATTAAAGTTTAGAGTATAGGCTTATTTATCGATACATTTTAAATTATTTTAGCTGTACCAAGAGCAGGGTCTAGATATTGTTTTGTGTATTCCTGGAAAAATTTGCATAAGTTAATTAGAAAAAAGATTAGTAGAAATTATCTTGTGCCCATTATTTTTATTACAGGTAAATCTATAAAAGAATTTAACTCGTTGTCTTCCATTCACACCTTCTCACAAACTTTACATGTCAAAGACATGTCATTTTTTTTTTTACTCTTTTAAACACATGATGAAATACTCTTGGTTAATTGTTTCAGGATTTTTTTTTTAACTTGTGGCAGATGTGGTCTTGAAAAATTGTGCCTGTTGGAGAAAATTTGGAAAGAGTCCTAGAACACCCAATTATGCAAGAGTTATGGATCATATAAGGGACACCTACTGTTTTAAAATGTAGCATGGGATTTATAAATTTTCCACAAAGGAAGTATTGTCTGGAAGATTGAATGGGTCTGGGATTTGTACAAAAGGTATTTGTTGTGTTTTTTTGTTTTTCTGACACCCATTTTGTCAACACCAATTAATTATTAAATGCCATGGTGGTTTGTAATCCCAGCATAAATATTTTACTCAAACCTTGTGAATCTACCTGAGGTATAGCCGCAGTAGAAATGTATGAAGCTTTGGACCTGTTTCCAGTTTTATGTCTATCTCTGAACTTAAAGAATGTTAAAAACATTAATATGCATTCTTCCTACATAGATCATTTATCTCATGTAAATTATTTTTTTTCAAAGTTTTTACCATAATACAACAAATAACTACTTACAATTAGTTTATTTGAAGAAAGTAAGTATAGTAAATGCAATTAAATTATAAAATTAATCTTCTTTCAGTTTATCTATGTGATGGATTACATTGATAGAATTTCGTATGTTAAACCAGCCCTGCATCTCTGGGATGAAGCCTACTTGATCATAATGGATAATTTTTTAAATGTGTTCTTGAATTCTGTTTGCCAGTATTTTATTGAGAATTTTTGCATCGATGTTCATGAGTGAGATTGGTCTGTAATTCTCTTTTTTGGTTGGGTCTTTGTGTGGTTTTGGAATCAGGGTAACTCTAGCTTCATAAAAAGAATTTGGCAATGGCTCTTCTGATTCTATTTCACCGTTCTTGAAAGAATGCAAGGCATGTACTAAAGTACGCACACAAAAGGCTAAACATCTTTGAGGACTCAGTCTTTCCCTTAGAGCTTAAGTGGATTCTCAGGATCTAACCAGTTATCGTCAGGCTTGCATGGCAAGTTCCTCAATCATCTGAGCCTTCTTGTCAGCCTTCACTGTGAGAGTCAAGATAAATAAAATGTCAGTGAGATACAATATTGTGCAAGGAACACATATATTTTCCACTCAGGTCTGCTTTTCAAGGTGGATCCAAGCTGGGGTGAACTAGAATTGTCCTTGTTGAATATTGCAATAGAAACCCAATGGGATATGCAACTTGCATGGATTTTAATAGCATCCTAATTAGAACTGAATTTTGTCTTTATCATTTTAAAGGAAAGTTTTGTAAATTTCTCTATTGTCTCAGTTTACATTTTGTATATTTGTATTTAACTGAAAGTCAGACTTTGAGGGTGTATATTTTCTGTGTAGCCATGAATCTAAGCCATTTTAGATGCAGGATTTAAAAAAAAAAAATGTGACTCTAAACTTCCAGAGCTTCAGAAGAGAGAATGTTTTTTATTAAATGTAGAAAATGTTTCACCTTTAAAAAAATTAAAAATAAAAATCTATAGATTTCTAGGCAACTAATTGAACATAGTTTCAAAAAAAGTTTCACTTCAGTGGAACTAACAAGATACCTTCTAAACAAATGTAGAAAAGGAACAAGCAAAATGAAGGAGGAATGAAATCATGTGACTCTAAAACTGTAATATTCCTTGATGAATTTGATTCTGATAGTCTGATTCTGCTGCTCCACTGTGTGACAGAAAACTGTTCTTTCCTTGGATTCCTTGAAAATGTTCACTATAGATTTTCTCTAGCTCTTTATTTCTTGATTATTCTGTTTTGAAAATTGTTAGCATGTGCTTTAGTAAAACATCCACTCATATATTACCATTTCACAATTTTGTTTTCACTTTATGTAATATAATAGATTTCTTTCTCATTTTCATGTCTGGAATGTACGAATATACCACAGCTAGGATCGTAGCAGGAGTCACCCCAAAAAGGGGTCTCCTGACATATGGCAGCCTTACATGGCATGGTTCGTGACACTCCGGAAACCCTGTCCATTACTGTGGAAAATACCCCCTAAACTCATTTGTGAAACTCATTTTTACCATTTTCCTAGCCCACCTTTACCTCTCTACCAACCAGCCACCTACAGAAGTACTCTCTCAGTCATCCCTTCAGCCACCATACCAGGCTAAGACACAGAATGAATCCAAGCTATAAATACCAATCAGCAAATACAAGACCAGCTATCAACACCTAGAATCACCTCAATCATCCTAAACCAGATCCCACCCATAACAAACATTAACAGTCAAGAAAAAAAAATGCCTTCATTAGAACCCAGTAATCCTAGCCTATCACATTTTGTCATGACAAATTCAGTATAGCTAACACATAAAACAAGGATTTCAAAGTAGAAATTATGGAAAATTTGCATAGCAGAGATAGAAATGTCAAACATGACAACTAATCAGCACCCCAAATATAGAATATGTAATATATTAACATATATATATATATATATCATAAAGAAGATAATATTTAAATCAAAATCAGTAAAAAAATTTGGAGAAATTTTCAATTAATTAAATAGCATTAACTATTTTTAAAATTGTAGATAAAATTAAAATGATGATGTGATTTGAACATTAAGTTCAACTGTGGTAGGCTATGAAATTAAAAGCCTCATTCATACTAATTGAAGTTCATCTTCTGATTTTTATTTGTGAATGAGAGCATGAGCTCTTAGCTTCCTGCTCTAGACAGCATGACTTTTTGTAGACGGTGACTGCTTGTTCATTTTGCAGCCTCCAAGACCAAAAAATAATCATATAGAAACTGTATTAATTAAAATGCTGCTTGGCCTATTAGCTCAGCATTTTTATTAATTTTTACATTTTAATTTAACCCACTCCTATTATTTTATATTTTATTACAAGGCTGGTGGTTTACTGGTAAGGTTCTGGGGTGGGAGTCTTCCTCCTTCTAACAGCTATGAGGCATCCCTCTGACTCCACCTTCTTTTTTCCTCTATCTCTTTTTAAAATTTCTGCCTTGCTCTGTTCTGTGCTGCCATAGGCCCAAAGCAAGGCCCCACAAAAACGTTTCTGTGAACCTCCAAAATTACTTTACCCAATAAAAGCAAAAAGGAGTTTGAAGAAAAAATATGCCCAAATTCAGCAATTATTGTTTATAAATGTTTGTTTCCAACTAAAGGGTGATATGATATAGAGGTGAAAACTTTTCATTTGTATGGATCTTTGTCTATCACTACAAATATAAGGTCAATTTTTTATATGTACTTTTCTGATCTTGATCAATGTATTTTGTTTGTGCAGCTCATTTAAAAATATTATGTATAATTTAAAAATGTAGGTATATAGTCATCTATAATAGTAAATTTGTAGTCATGTTAGTTAGGTTTTCTAGCTGTACAGAGATATATTTCAGATGTGTAGGTATTCTTAAATCTTTCAAAGACATACAGAATGTGGCAAGTTAAATGTTTTAAGAACTTAGACTTTTCTTAACTATTAGATATGTCTCCTTCTGCAGTACCAATTACTTCAGAGATGTTTCAGGTGTTGAAGAAACTCATTATAAGATTTGTCTTCAATGTGGCAAGGCTAGCTATTTGAGCAAGGAACTGCTTTACTCCTGCCTGGACTGCTTGATGATATATTGTATAATTGGACATTCAGGACCCACAGAAAAATGACTGCTGAAGTTGCTGAAGAAGGGGAAACAGTCCTTCAGGGTTCCTGCTTCATAAAATAGTTTGCCAGACATTCTGCAGGACACAGAAGAAAGTGAAAGATAAACTGCCAATATGGGTTAAACTGTCTTTAAAATTTCCTTCTTCATGAAAAAGTCTACCAGATACTATGGACCTGTAGGCTGAAGATGTTACAGAAGAACTTTGTTACATAAGAACTTTGGATGGCTGTCCAGACAGAGATATGTCTCTGTCAGTTCTAGAGTTATGGAAATTGCTTACAATGAACTTCTTGTTTACTTAGGTAATATTATATCCTTCTGAAGTCTTTGATGGAGTTAAAAACTAGTTATCATTATAAAAGATAGACTAAATATAAAACTTTAGACTCACAAAAATAAAATAAAAGGTAAAATGGTTTCTTTAACTTGCCAAATGTAAATGGACTAAATATTGTAACTATAAATCCTACTTGATAACGGTTTTGTATATGTAATTTTACTATGTTAAAGTTAAAAAACTTCCTTTTTATATGACAGAAAAGGGGAAATGGTATGGGAAGTCCTTCTGTATATGTGTTGCTTTTGTTGGTTAATGCATAACGAAGGGCAGCATAGAGAAAGTTGGGAATTCCAAGCAGAGCTAGAGGAGAAAAGAATGTAAAGTTAAAGACATGCTATGCAACTGCTGCAGGTGAAGGATGTTGGAAATTTACCTGGTAAGCCACAGCCTTGTGGCTATACACAGAATAATAGAAATGGTTTAATTTAAGATGTAGGAGTTAGTTAAAAAGAAGCCTAAGCTAATTGGCCAATCAGTGTTTTAATTAATCTTGTTTCCGTGTAATTATTTTGGGTCTTGGTGGCCAGGAAATGCATGAGTGGCCTCCATCTGCAACTTTTCATTATGAGACATTTTCTTTCTGGAACATGATAGTTTAATGACCACATGTGAATGTACATTTGAATTTGCCTATGAGTATGCACATAAGTGTGTGCATGTGTGTGAACACATGTGCACTGTAATGCAGGATACTAGTAACGTTTCATGTGTGCAACAGATTTACATTCTAACATGAACTTTGACTTTCAAGTAAATAGCATTCATTCATTGTGATTTTTCAACAGCATAATTGTGCAGTGTCAGAAAATTCATATGCTAAATTGCATATTTTAGACAGTTTCGTTGAACTTCTCTGATACTTAGTGATTTCCTTTTATAACATAAAAGCATAAACAGTCTGTCCCTGGTGCTTCTCATGTGGAAAAAAAATGCATTAAGGTGACACAGGGAGCAGTGTTTTATTTCAATGTTTGTGCTAAACTAGGGCATTAAAAGGAAACACATTTTTGCTGCTGTTCTTGAAAAGGAAAGGTTAGAGTTTTCTTAAAATTGATGTAGCTATATATGTATTTCAAATACAGTGCTCTTATTCAAAGGCAGTCTTTCAAGTCGTGCCTGTTAGGTAAACACAGGGAATATACAATCACATGTGAGAGAAACAGAACTTGAACATCACTTTCATAACTATACACTTACGGTCTATATGGGGATATCATATCTTTTACTCAGATTTGGCAGATGTGCCTTCAGAGGAACATAAAAATGTAAATAAGCTATCTTTCTTTGAGGTGAATGCTGAGTAGGAGTTAAATCCATTTATAGTGCAACCTTTATCTATTTTATATTTTGTGCTTCCTTATTTGCAATAATAATCAACTTTTAGTACTCTTGCTCTGTCCAAACCTTATCATAGTACATTTTGATTTCTCAAATGAAAAAAAAATGCTAAGTTAGGGACCATTGGTACTGTTTTAAAAGAATTTTTATAAATATTTTCATGAACAGCTCTTGAGAACTGTAAACAAATACTATGTTCTAGTTATTGTGAAATAAATACGCTACATTACAGTTATGACTTCCCTTTTTATAAATGACTGATATTTTATTCTTGGGAGTATTTAAATATTATCTCCCATCATCCATGGATTCACACAGTAATAATTAGGGTTGCTCATAGATGTACCATTGTTACACCACAATTTATTTAAAGTCAATCAGCTAACATCACTTTATTTAATACACTAATATTACGTAGCATTGAATATTAGCTAGCTGTAACTAATTTTATGTTTTTCTGCTAATAGGAAATCTTGTCTCTGAAGCTATTCATTCATTTATTTTTCTCGCTTTGTTGTATTTTATCTTATTTTTTGAGTCACTCTCTTGCTCTGTAACCTAAAATGATCATCTTTGATACTCCTGTTTCCACGTCTCTGTTGGGATTACAGACCTCATACAACTTGTTTCTTTACATCTGTAGAGTACCCTACAGGCAACCATTCAATCTTTTACTCCAAAACTCTCTTTTCTTCTCCCCATTTGGTATTTGCATACAACGATTCCCCAAAAATATAATCATGTCACTTCAGCAGAAAAATTTTTCATCTATTTTTCCCTCTCTGCTTAGTGTAAAGGAATATGATGTACTTTTTCTAATTTATCCTTCTCAATATGGGGCTAAAATTCTAAGCTTTTGTGTGGTAATGGACTAAATGTCATTGGAAATCAAATGCTGACTGCTTGGGAGAATTGTCTCTAAGGAGTGTGGAAGTGTGTCTTGTTGGCAGAACGAGAGATGACATTTGGGAGAGAGTAGAAACATATGGTGACTCTGAGAACAAGCACTTGATAACATTTCCATCTGTGCATGAAGCCAGTGCTGCTCAGCATGAAATCCCAAGGAGAGTAAAAAACGGTTTGGTCAATCTACAGTTGGTGGAACACATAAAGCCCATACAGACTCTTGATTTCAGAATAGAGAGCATTAAGCCCTCAAGTAAACTGTCTTCATTGATGAAGTTGTCCACAACAAGATTTTGTTTTGAGCTAAGATAGGAAGGTCATTTATAGTTCATGCCAAGTAAGTACAATAACAAAAACTGCACCATTTTATAATTTCATATAAAGAGAATCTTCATTGCTTTATAACTTACTATGTACTTCCTGTGCTCTATAACTTTCTGTAAAGAAAACATTGACATGGTTCATGCTCTTTTAAACCTCTTCAAGAACAATGCTTGAACTATATAGAACACCACTAGTAAGAACAGCCTAAAGTACGTTTCCTACATTATTTTCATTTCCAGCAGACAAAACTTCATTGATAATAAATAGCTTATATTTTAAAAAAGAATCTAATTATGGTCTATGACTGTATGGCTTAATTGAATGAATGTGTAGGAGAAAGCTAAATGAACTTACTTTTCAATGAGAATTATATAAAATATATTCTTTGGAGTCAATGAAAAAATATATTCTAAAGAAATTTTTTCAACCCATTCTTCTTTGGGAAATATAAAAATAATCATTTTAAATTCCATTGTGTTTCTGAAAACTGTAGTCCTTAATTTAATGGGTGTTGATTTTAAAGTGTTATTAAAAAGAATTAGTCTATGAGTTCTGAAATAGGAGAACAGTTTTACAATAAAATTCAAGCATAATAAGGGCAAACTATTTTTAATATCAACATTTCTACATTAACTAGCTACCCAAACTCGAAAGAATAAAACATTGTAGCCTGTTTGAGATTTAATTCTCCTTTACGCAAACCAATTAAGCAGAGCAGATGTTTTAAATTACAATGATTTCTCAACTACTGTACTTGTTGCAAGTTTTTAACAGTATTAGAAAATTGTGGTTTGTTGTAATATGTTTCTATCAAATTTAAATTTTAGCATGTAGGATCATTAATTGTACTATTGTGTTTAATACAACATCAGACTTATATTTCTACTTTTAAAGTGAAATTACTTTTATAGATCAATTGCATATTCCAAAATTATTTAACAGTGTAAATAGAGTATATATAAAACAGGTCCAAAGTTTTAGAATAGATAAAAGTAATTTTAATTAAGTGCATATATTTAGCATTGTATTATTGTGTTTGTAAATTTCTAATTTCTAAATGACTTGTCTGTGTATATGTATTCATTTATATGAATTAGCAATATTTCAGAAATGCCTGACTTCTAATTTATAACAATTGAACTTAAAAATTTGTCTCTAATACTACTGTTTTGTATTTGTATAGTCTCTTTTGCTGCATTTGACTGGTATAACTGTGAGCCTCTTTCAACTAACATTACTTACTTTATCCCAATGTTAATATGTACAGATTTGAGCTGTGGTTTTCAAATACACTTCACAATTAAGAGATTTTTCTTAAGAAAAATCTTTAGGATTTAGATATTTTTTCTTCTCAAAACCAATAATTGCATGTTATGGTATTTAATTGCCTAAAGAAAAAATTGTTACCTTTACAGATTTTTAATGTGTGTGTGTGTGTGTATATACATTAAAATGAGAGTTGTATACATATGTGTGTGTGTGCACGCAGAGTTGACATATGTACAACATATGTATGCATATGGCCTCAGAGGGGAAAAAAACCTGGTTTTGGATTGCCTGGAAGTGGAGATGCAAATGCTGGTAAGACTTGTGGTGTGAGACCTGCTTAATGAAACTGGGTCATTGCAAGCAGAGCAACTGGCCATAACTGCTAAAATAAGTAAATCCAGTAATGGAATATAATAAAAAAGTTACATGCAATGTTTTTGCACACTGTTATTTGCTTTATTTTCTTTCCTCGATTGCCTCTTAATATTTCATAAAATTTGGAAGACTATTATCTTTTTCAGCGCATTGTGTTTCCATGAAAGGGTTGTATTCGTGACCTTTATTTTCCATTCTCATTAAATCATTAGATTTGCATCCTCAAACTTATCATCTATTATTTGCCTTGTTTTATATTATAATGTCAAGTTTTAACTTATTTTACCTAAAAGTATTACTAATATTTCAAATTAAAATTCACCAGATACTATAGGGCATTGAAATTTTAAATATTTGTCAAACACTAATAAAATAAAAAAAATTCCTTGTCTTTTTTAATCAGACAATAGCTAATAGCAAAATCTAAGAAACTCTTTTATAATTTTAGTTTTTCATGACGATGACACTTTAATAATTTTGTACTTTAGTGATGTAAATAATAAAGGAACTATTTTAACCACTAATTCCTTTTCTGCCCATCTAGAAATCTACCTGTGCAATCATGCACAATCACTCATTAAAATGTCCAAAGGATAAGGTGCTCCTCTTGTTCATTGCAAGCTTTAACTAAAAATCTAGCTGTGCAGATAGTCTTACTCTTTCCCTATCTTCACTAAAGGAGGCTTTTCAGCCTGACTTTATTTTGATTTCTGTCCAACATTATTATACACATGCCAAAATTTCTTAGGAACTGGTTTAAATATTTCTATTTCATTCATGAATAATATTGTCTTTTATTTTTATTTAGCCACGTTATTGATATCAGAGTTCAAAGTATTTATTTGCCTTGAGGGGCATATACAACTCTCATCAAAGCTTGATCTGGAAAAAATTTCACTATTTCTCTAAACACCTTGTTGATATTTTCTAGTTCTTAATCTAAATAATAGTTGAACTGAAGTAAAAATATTGGTTTCCTCTTCATGCATTCTGATTTGTATGGTAATGTTTATAAGTATAAAGTCATGCATTTTCTTCAGTACCTTTTGATTTTATGTTGCTTTAACATGATATACCTTCTAATTTCTTCTTGTAGTTGTTAAATCCTTCATTGTATCTCTTTATTGTATGCTGTATTTTATCTCAAATATTTAGCCAGTCTTTTAACTATTTGAGAAAGTCATGTACATTTATATTCTAGCTCTTCTCCAGAAATATATTGTTGTCCATATAGTAACATTTATTTCCACCTAATGCTGAATTTGTTTCTGCTTCTCATTCCTTAGTCATATTTGAATTATGCCTAATACTTTCAAAGTATCCATAGAAATATATATTTATTATTATATATAGTAATTTATTATTATATATAAATTTATTATTAAGTTTTCTTTTCTCAGGTATTTTAACTATAGAATTTTAGGTTGTATTGGATTTTTTTCTTTTATGCTTTTTTCACATAAATTTCTCCATCCTTCTATATTTGGTAAATATATTTAAACAATAAATATATTTAAACTAAAATATAATCATTTAATGTTTTTTGTTTATTTTATTATTGATTTTATACTGTTTATTTCTGAATATATCCTTTTTAAATATTAAACCAATATTCTCTTTAGGAAGAACATTTTATATTCCACAATGAATTCTATCTTGTCTGTTTCTATAATTTTAGACATGTGTTGTAATCTAAATTCATTATCCTAATATTTTTAAAAGCAACAATGAAATTTCAAAGACATGGTTGTCTCAATAAGACATGAACAATTCTAAGAAGGTTGAGATCTCATTGTCATGGGGGGATATCTCATAGGGCTCCAAAACAAATGAAAAGCAATAGGCAATTAGTTAAGAAAGAAAGGAGGAGTCTTATGATGAATTCTTATGAAGGAATAATCCCTGATTGGTATTCACATACAACATGGTTTATCCCTAGAGAAACATAGAAACAGGCAACAGTGACCAGCCTTAACAGATTTTATTTATATCTTTATTCATTTATATGTACATAACAACAGTGGTTAAAAAAGAAAAGGCTGTGAATTTGAGAGTGAGTGGCAATTGGACATGAGGGATAGGAGGGAGGAGAGAAATGGGAAAATGATGTAATTAGAATTAGAATTTAATTAAATAAATAAATAATGATACAGAAAAGAGGGACTTAAAAGCTTTCCATCACTTCTCCTTTAATTTAAGTCTTTTGACAATATCTGGCTTTCTACCTCCACTTTGAAAGTGGGTATTAAATATGTATTGTGGTTTGAACTTCAAATTGATTTCAATAACCACCTCTAAGCACAATGGAACAGGTCCAGGACAAAAGTGATCACATGAATATTTATGAAAATTTATTCCAGTGAAGTATGAGATAAAATTTATCATCAGTGAGGCAAAACAGAAGACACAAAATGTAGGGTATTAAAGTAGACAGATAGCAGAGTAAAATTCCTCTAAGGTATGCACAGGAGAAATAGTGTATTCAACAGCAATGAAAAAGAATTACCTTGTTCTTAGTATTGTCTCTGGCATTATTTATTTTCTTTTCCTTTAAAATGATCTGATCTTTACACATCAGATTTCATAAAGTATTTTAATATACAATATTTAGAATATTGTCTTATATTAGGCACATTTTTAAGTCTCTGAGGCATGAATTTATTTACAATAAAAGTAATCTTATCAGAAATATAGACTCTACAAAAGAGACCTGTTTGCTAATAAAATCATGGCATGTTTTGTAGTGCTTTATAGACATGATGTTATTGTACACAAGAAAATGGCAAAAAAAAGTAGAGAAGGAAGCCATAGTACTGCATTTGCTTGCACACAGAAGTGTTTATTACATATGCATTCTACTGAAGGTCAAGCAAGGCATCGAGATATTTATTTGTATTTGGATTCTCATAATCTTTTTGTTAAAATAATTGAATTTCTATCATGGAGATAGAGCCAAGTATCTGTGATGAAATTTGGCCACTCAACTAGTCCTGGTGCTTAAGTTATTTTTACTTTATTTTTTCAACAACTCATCTGAAAGTATGGAGACAGGTCCAAGTGGCACGGAAGATGTCCTAAGAACGACAGTCTGAATAAGAAATAAAAGTGAAAGTGAAAAAAGGAGACTTAAGGGAGGGAAAAGTAAAAGACAAAAGGAGAGGAAGAAGAGAGAGAAAATTATGTTTCAGAATATTTGAAGGTAAATTATAATGAAGTAAAAAATCCATGTACATTCTATCTAAGGATATGGAAACCTGAGCGTGTGACTAAATCAACCCATGTCCTGTCTAAGGACAGGAAGACTCACAGTGTCTCAAAAATATATAAATGAAATCAATGTATCCAAGTTGTTTAAACCTGCATTTACATTTACCTAATGGCTAAGGCTGATGAACACCTTTTAAAATATTTCTTATCCGTGTTTATTTTTATATTGAGAATACTCTGTTAAGACTAATTGTCCATTTAAAAAAATGGGTTATTTGTTGCCTTGACTTACTTTTAAAGTTCTTCATATACTCTAGATATTAATCCTTTGCAAGATATATAGCAAGCAAAGATTCTTTTTCATTTTGCGGGTTTCTTTTTCATTCATTTGATTCTCTCCTCAGCCATACAGAGCTACTTAGTTTTATAGGTTTCCCACTATCCGTTGTTGGCCTTAGTTGGTAGCAAATGGACTCCTATAGAGTAAGTTATTTCTAACACTTATGCCTTATTGGATGGTGACTATATTTTCTTCTAGGAGTTTAGTATCTCATATTTCAAACTGAAGTTTTTAACCCACTTAAATCTTTGTTTTTATTTGTTAATTGAGTAGACAAGGTGGTAAAACTGTGTTTAATATCACTCTGCTACACGTGGATGTTCAGTTTTCTCTACAATATTTTTAGAAAATGCTGTTTGTTCTTGTGTATGTTTTAGATGTATTGAATTCAAGTACTAAAGAAGGTCATATAGTGATACATTAATGTTTTAAGTAAGAGAATAAATAGATAGTCTGCAACCAAAATGTTAAAGTAAGATGTCAGTAGCTGAATAGCTTCCTTTGGAAACAAAAACACTAATACACATTACAAGTACAGTACAAGCTAAAAACTCAGAAAAATTTTAAATTGATAGAACATTTCAGTGCATATTTAATTTGGGTTATTAGTGATTAAAATTACTGAATACTTTTTCACCTGGGGAAAAAAATCTAGAAAATATGTAGTGTTTTAAAATATACTTCTTCTATACTTTATTTACTTAAATTATTTATTTTTTATGTGTATGGGTATTTTGCCTACATGTAAGTCTGTGTAGCATATTCATATGAGTCCTAAAAATTGAATATCAGTCTTTATCAAGTACAGGCAGTGCTCTTAAGTGTCAAGTTATCTTTAAAAATAGGATTTATTGGTTTACTGTCACTTACCCTTCCCAATCACCAATACAAGAACAAATTAGAGTAACCAGGGCACATCATTTTCTGGGGGAACAATCACACACACACACACACACAAAAAAAAAAAAACACTAAATGAGACAGTCATCAATGCTTTTAGAATATTTTGTTCAAAGACACAATCTGAAGTTGTCAGAAGTAAAACTAAGTATTACTGGCATGATAGACCATTCCTGTAATCCAAAGATCTAGGAAGCTGAAACAGAAAGTTATTAAGTTTGAGGCTACCCAAGACTTTATAAGAAGGTCCTATCTCACACTACAAACATGGAATTGCTTGTGCTACCCCTTCAAAGGAACTAAAAGGCAAGAGCTTATGAAAAATTTGTCCTTATGCATGGCTACTTAGTATAAACTTAATGTGTTGTAAACTTTGTTTCTACAGGTATTCCATTTACTGTAATTTTCAGACATATGCATATTTAATATCAGCGTAGATGTACTAAAACAGAACGTGGAGAACTATAGGTCAATTCTGAAAGAAATGAAGAAATTCAGGCCTCCCAAAGGAAGCTTCCGAATAGTATTAAAGTTTGCAATACTTTATTAAATGAGTTGCTTCTTTGGTTTAAAAGTAGATTCTGTAATCTATCTTGTCATCCTACTTCTATATCACGCACTTTTTTATTTCAGAGAAGATTCAATAATCTACATTTATATCCTATCATGTCTATAGCCCTCCTTTATTTCCTACTTACCTAATAAAGATTCAAACCTGTAATGAAGTGCAAGAAACTAGATGAATTCTTTTTATTCTAGAAATAGTACTTCATATGACTATTAATATCATGACAAAAGTTTAATATATATTAGTATATGTAACACATTAATATTGATATATATATTAATCTTATAAATTTTGAGATAATATTGAAATCATAAGAAAAGTTCTCAAATAATCAAAATAAAACCAAAGGATTTTGAGCTTAGTGCCAATGAAATAGTGTGTAAATTTGGTTTCTGCTTTTGTCCCATATCAGGTGATTCTCCTGACATGAGACAGAAATTTTGGATTTAACTTTAGAAAGCATATTTGTGTTCAGAGAAGGAGAGAGCCTCACTCCAACTCCAAAGCCGACTTTAATCTTTAATTGTACTGGGACTACAAAAACAACATTTGCATTACATGTTTGTGAGAATAACAGAAACAATCATTTGGGAAGATTTATAAAATTTTATCATGTTGAAAATGTGATATATCAAGAGACCAATTTTCTTTTACTTGAGACATTTTTGCTGGATTATTTGTCCTTTTTATTCATTTGTTCAGTGGTCTTTGGAATCCTTAGATCAATACCTTTGTTCTGAAAGGACAAAACCAAAATCTTTTCCCAATCCTTATTTTGGAGAGATTGATTTTGCCAACTTATTTCTGATTAAATGAAAAGCATTTGCTAGTTTCATAGGTTAGTTTAGATTAAACATCCATGCTGTTTGATGAACTATCTTCTCTTCTAATTAACAGGTGTCTCTTGTTCAAATTGAATCTTTATCAATTTTGATGGTGTCCATAATGTTCCTTTTTCTGTGAAAAAAAAAAAACCTTTCTCAACATAACACATGTTCCAGTTTCCATTCTGTGGTCAGTGTATCATTAAAGTATACAGGCTGATTTAATTCTCTAGTTTTTCTCCTATTATCCAATGTCTTTCAGCAGCTGTTGTTCCTTTCTCATTAACATTTAGAAAATTCAAAGTTAATAAAGCATTATGCAATCTACTTCTGGAATCTTTATTTCCCCCATTCTGTCTTTTTAGGCTATACTTTAGGGTTCCATTTGATCTTTCTATGACTGCTTGTCCTGTAGGATTGTGTGGTATCCTGTAGCATACCTTACATTGTAGAAAACAGAAAACAAAAATCTTTCATTTTGCTAGAGACAGATGCTGGAGAAATATCAGTCTTAATTTACACAAGTATCCCTATGATGGCCATAACTTCGAGAAAATATGTGATTACTGAATCAAGCTTTTCAGAACTCAAAACAGTTGCCCATTGAAATCCAGAATAGGTAACAATGGTGTGATATCCATCTGCCAGATTTCATATTTCTTCCAGGTAGTGAATTTTGACTGTATAAGGAACAAATAGGAAACTGCATTTTCTTGGCTTATTGCCAAGGGATGGTAAATCTTTTTTTTTTTAAGTTTCTGCTATTAACATGGTTTTTAAAATGAAATTCTGAGGACTCCAGCACATTTCCTATCAATAATTGAACGATTTATTCATTACCTGTGTTAAAGGG
Organism: Microtus oregoni; assembly: GCF_018167655.1. Classification (NCBI taxonomy): domain Eukaryota; kingdom Metazoa; phylum Chordata; class Mammalia; order Rodentia; family Cricetidae; genus Microtus; species Microtus oregoni. Next base: position 27,271,553 of record NW_024543060.1, read on the forward strand.
TATGGGATCTGATGTGTGTTATCTATATATGGGATGATTCCTATTACTGATTATTTCTCATGACTGAGAAAATAATAAATTCCATTCAGTATCATCTGGAATAAATTCAGCAGTTTCAATATGCAAAATAACTCTTAATGCATATAACAAACTATATTAATATATATTACACTTTAATATTGATATACATTAATTTTATAAATTTTGAGATAATATTTAAACCACAAGCAAAGTTCTCAAATAATCAAAATAAAACCAAAGGATTTTGAGCTTAGTGGCAATGAAATAGTGCATAAATTTTGGGGTGTTTTTTTTTGTCCCATATCAGGTGACTCTCCTGACATAAGACAGAAATTTTGGATTTAACTTTAGAAAGCATAATTGAATTCAGAGAAGGAGAGAGCCACCCCATTGGCCAAATTACCTCAGTAAGAGCTCCTATATCTGTTACCATTCTTCATTTTCTAGATTTCTTCTTAATAACAAATATAGGAGGAGCACTATATTTAGATTATGCTTAGAAAAACTTTGTTTCTAGGAATGGCTTATATACAAATCAATTCCAGGTGACCTTATTTTCTGCAATTGAAACATTTAAATTTTGATTTTTCTTCAAATCTCTGGAAAGCACCTCTCCTATCTAAATATCATCATGGTCATGAGACTCAATACTGAAGTATCACAAGTCCATTTCTCTAAGGGTGATGATCATGCTTTCACAGCCTAATTGCCATTTTGCATTGTGAATTAGCATTTTCAAAACCCAAATATTCAACAATTGTTTGTCTAGCATCTGAATTTCGTGTCATTTTATTTACTGCTGAAGTCCAACTTTGTAAGACATCAGTGAATGTTTGTTTTGTTCTACTTCATTGTTTAGTGGTCTTAGCCTCATCTTTCTTCCAAATCCTTCATTGAAATTGAAGATTAGTATCTAAAACCGCTGTAACCAATTCTCTCCAGTCTTGATGAATAATTCTATTACAAATTGACCTTGAATTTAACATCTGCTTCACAAAAAGTGAATGCAGGACATATGAGAATATTGCTACCATGAATCTCCTTTAGTCTAACATTTCCACAAGATTATAGTGAGTGTTTAAACAGTCTCGGGAACATCTGTCTTTTGGCAGTTTCTCTAGTATGACTATATGAATTTAGCTTGGTTCTTTAAAAACCTTAGTCTGCTTTGCTCTAGCCTTATAATGCCATGATGAAATTTGTTCTCCTTTAAATTTCTCTGTATCGATTTGAATATCTCTTTGATCTGTTTTAGTAAGTCTTTCTAAGGCTTGTATCTTGGCATTCATATCAACCAACTTTTTTAGTGATAAACCAAGAATTACCAAGATGATAATTAACATTATGTCAATTCCAGTTAATTGATTATCTTTTCCTTGAATTATTTTTTTTTCAATTTTAAATCTTGTATTGTATAATCATACAGAGACCTAACTCTATCGCAATTGTGTTTCCCATTTTTAACGAGAGAAAAACTCTTTCTCTTTTTAACTAATTTTCCCCTTTATGAATTCTCTGTTGCTGCTATGAATATAGTTGAACAAATGCTTTTGTAATATGACTGAGCATCTTTTGGGTATATTCCCAAGAGTGGTATTGCTGGATCCTGAGGCAGGTTGAGTCCCAGTTTTCTGAGAAACTGCCACACTGATTTCCAAATGGATACACAAGTTTGCATTCCCACTAGCAATGGATGAGTGTTCTCCTTGCACCACGCATCCTCTCCAGTATAAGCTATCATTAGTGTTTTTAATCTTAGCCATACTGACAGATGTAAGATGATATCTCAGAGTTGTTTTGATTTGCTTTTCCCTGATAGCTAAGGAAATTGAATATGTCCTTAAATATCTTGTGGTCATTTGAACTTCTTCTGTTGAGAATTCTCTGTTTAGTTCAGTACAACATTTTTAATTGAGTTATTTAGAATTTTAATGTCTAATTTCTTGAGTTCTTTACATAATTTAGAGATCAGTCCTTTGTCTGATATGGGGTTGATGAAGATCTTTTCCCATTCAGTAGGCAGCCTTTTTGTCTTATTGACTGTGTGCTTTTCAGAAGCTTCCCAGTTTCAGGAGTTTCCATTTATTTATTGTCACTGTTATTGTCTGTGCTACTGGGGTTATATTTAAGAAGTGTTCTCCTGTGCCCGTGCAATGAAGGCTACTTCCTATTTTCTCCTCTATCAGGTTCAGTGTGTTCGAATTTATATTGAGGCCTTTAATCCATTTTGACGAGTTTTGTGCATATCGATAGATATGGATCTATTTTCATTGTTCATAGCAGCATTATTTGTAATAGCCAGAACCTGGAAAGAACCTATATGCCCATCCACTGAAGAATGGATAAAGAAAGTGTGGCGCATCTACATATTAGAATACTTCTCAGTGGAAAAAAAAACAATGACATGTTGAATTTTGGATGCAAATGGATGGAATTAGAAAACACTATCCTGAGTGAGGTAATCCCCAAAAAACCAAATATGTGTTGGGAGAGGTGAGACGCCAGATCCTGAATTTCTTGTAATCCCCCGATCTCAGTGCCTACAGCTACTCTGAGCAAGAGACCTTCATGGGTTCATGATGGCAGGAGAGTGGTTTCTGGTGGGTTTGGCTGGGGCGTGGCTATCTCTATATAATCTTTCCCTTAACACAATAAAGGGGGCATTCTTGGGGAATTCAAGGATGATCCTTGTAGCTGTCTCTCTGTCTGGGTGTGTTTGTGTATTTTAACCTCCAGTCCCCTTGCCCGAAGTTTGGGAATTGGGTACAAGCTCACCGAACGCAGACACGGGGGAGCGATGCGTGGCATATATGGTATGTACTCACTCATAAGTGGATATTAGCCATAAACAAAGGACATTGAGCCTATAGTTCATGATCCTAGAGAAGCTAAGTAATAAGTTGAACCCAAAGAAAAACATAAATAGACCCACCTGGAAATTGGAAACAGACAAATTTAGGAGCATGAGGGCAGGGGTCAGAAGGAAGGGGAGAATGGGAGTGTTGAGGATAACTTGAGGGAATGGGATAGTTGAGATGGGGAAGGACAGATATGAGAGCAAAGAAAAAGATATGTTGATTGAGAGAGCCATTTTGGGGTTAGCAAGAAACCTGGCTCTAGAAAAATGCCCAGGAATCCACAAGGATGACCCCAGCTAAGATTCTAAGCAATAGAGGAGAGGGTGTCTGAACTGGCCTTGCCCTGTTGTCAGATTGATGATTATCTTATATCACCATAGAACCTTTGTCCAGCAACAGATAGAAACAGAAAAAGACCCACATCAGAGCACTGGACTGAGTTCCCAAGATCAAGCTGAAAAGTGGAAGGAGTGAAAGTATGAGCAAGGAAGTCAAGACTATGAGGGGCTCATCCACTGAGACATTTTGCCTGAGCTAATGGGAACTCACCACTCCAACTGGACTGGGAGTGAATGAGCATTGGATCAAACTAGTCCCTCTGAATGTACTCGACAGTTGGGGCAGACTGAGGGGCCACTGATAGTGACACTGGGGTTTGTCTCTACTGCATGTACTGGCTTTTGGGGATCCTATTCTCTTTGGATGTATACCTTGCTCAACCTATATGTAATATAGGGAGGGGATTGAACTTTCCACAAGGTGGTGTGTATTGCCTTCTCTTAGGACTGGAGAGGGTGGAATGGGAGGGTGTGTGGAGAAAGTGGGAGGATGGAAGGGAGTGGAAATTTGGATTGGTAATTTTTAAAGTAGTACAATTAATAATAATAATAATAATAATAATAATAATAATAATAGAATTCTCTACTGTCTCACCAGATCTGCTGACAATGATAATAAAGATGTGATGCTGACTGCTGCTGCTTAGAACAATAGAAGCCAAAATTTGGCAGCAGCCTGAGAAGAGGGTACAGGGAAAGTCCACAAGGTGAGAAGAAAGTCCACAAGTTGGGAAGAAAAAAAAACAAAAAACAAAACAAAACAAACAGCCAGCGGGCTAGTGACTCTGGCAGTGTATAGCTCTAGATTATGCTAGGGGTTGGAAAAAAACACAGGCTAGCCACATTATTCATGAATTTGTGCCTTAAAGATGGATGGCAGGTGTAACACAATTTCTAATTAGCCTTAATAATAAAAACCCAGAGTCAGATATTAGGTGGGTAAAAGATGAAAGATGACAGAAGCAGAACAGCCAGCCACTAGTTCTCAGACTAAATCCTGCGCTATTGTGTGTTGCCACATTATATTCCCCTCTCCTCCCAGCCACATCACATCCCATTTCCAACGCCTAGGGCTGGGATTAAAGGTGTCAGCTACCACCGCTTGAGTTTGTTTTTCTTTTCGACTGATTCAATCTCCTGTACGACTTTTCAAACAAAATTTAAGTTATTTGAATTCCTTCTGGGTTCTATATTCATGCCCTCATTACATAAACCTCATCATATAGATATATTTTATTAGCCATTTATTAAGAATGCATCCATTAATTGGTTATGTCCAGTTACATCAAGACCACTGTATTTATGCATGTATCACCTCTCTGTAGTAATTATTTTCTTGTATATTTTATTTAAACTGCTTAAATATGATATAAAACCTTAAGTATATAGTAATAAAAGTTATATTTTCAATTTTATTCAATGTATGTTTTAAAGGAACTTTTAAAGTTTAGACATTAGTGTTGTTCATGTGTCTAACTTTAGCTTATTAGCTTACTTAAGACAATAAGTGTTTGCTTTGGATTTACTTAAGCTATATTCAGGATAATGAAAAATTGATGCAAGTCTCTTATTTTTTATGGTAAAGGTCACTAACACCAATATACTGTTTTATATTATAGAACTTTTAAACTTCATTTCTTAAGATATTTTTTAATTAGTTATATATGCCACCTATATTTAAGAGATAATTCCTCTAAGCATTGAGAATCAGCTATAGAATTTAAAGTGTAAAGTATTTGCTCAGAACAATATTAGAAAATTATATATGGGGATTAATCAAATTGAACACTAATTACCAAGTGCTATTCAGCAACACCCACAAGAATGAACAAAGAAACAATAATACAGGAAAGAAGTAAGCATGTCTCTTTTCTTCATGTGGTTAATTAGAACAAAATACAAAAGTAAGCTTACTTCACACTGATTCTTAAAGTTTAGAGGAGTAAAAAAAAAATCTTACATTAGGGCTTTTGTCTGTATAAGATTTCTGGACTGTCATCAACTATGTAATAAGTATTTGCTAAGGTTTGTTCCATGAAAATGCAGGCAAATTGTTAAAAGATCCAGAAACATAAGATTCATGTCATTAACACTTGTTCCACTCATAAAATTTTCTTAAAGCCTCATTCAATGCACTGGCTAGAGCCTTGTTTCTCATTGACTCTAACAACCGAAATTATATTCACTAGGGTAAGACTGGTACAAGTATAAAAATATTCAAATATTGTTGCTACTAATGGCTAATATTGCTACTGATGCTCTTAAATTCAAGGAATTTATTTTAATTTTAATATCAGAATTTTCACATGCATTTATTTGTTATTAATAAAATAAATAATTCTGCATTAGTCAAATATTTATCAGTAATTTCTCTCAATATACTTTACATAAAATGGCTCCATTAGCTCACTGTCTTTGGTATCAAGCTTCATGGTTTCTTCTGAAGGCCTCTAATCTTCTAACATTACATAAAAAAAATCATGCTCCTAAAGATTTTGACTCATTTAATAAATGTCATCCATAACTAAATTGTTTGAGGTTTTTGTTTAGTTATAGCTGCTGCATTCCTCTACCTTAATCTTCCATATTAATCTCATTACTCAATTAAGATTATGGTCATCTTTGTATTTTCCCCAGTTACCTGTACCATAGTGAGTTACTTCAAGATCCCTTCTTCCCAGTTTCTTGTATCTTTGATATCAAATTGTACACTCTACTATATAATTACCATATAATTGAGGGAAAAATCATGCTATTTTTAATGTTAAATATAACACATAAGGCACAATAATATAAATTATACAATAAATTATACAAATTTCTAACATTTCAACTAAATATTCTAACAGTAAACACCTAAAAAGAATGTTTCACAAATCACACTACCCACAGAAAGCAAATGCAAATAAAAAATTCTCAGACATAAAAGCACCCTTTGTATCTTTCGCATGTCTTTGACTTCATCAATTGTGGTTGGTATCCATTATCCCTTCCTTTAACCACATGTCAGGGTTCTTTGGCTTTAGAGCTATTGAAAAGTACTCCAATTTTGTGAAAAGATATGTTAATTTAGAATAATTTAGATTTGTCCAAAAGTTACAAAGATACTAGAGTTCTCTCAACAGCTCATCCAAGCACTCCCTAATTGCTCACTTTTTCATAGAATGTTATTAGTTAAAAACAAGACATTACTGTGGAATAACACTATTAACTAAGCCACAAATGTTTTGATTACTTTAGTTTTTACATGAATGTATTTGTACTAGTCTTGTATCCAGTTTGAGACCTATATTAAAATCAGCTGCCACATCTCCTTAGTGTTCTTTTTCTTCCTTTTATTGAAAACAGAATTTTCTCTTAATATGTCCTGATTACCCCTGTGCTACTCCTCCCAGTACCTGCCCATCTTCTGTCTCATCTAGATCCACTCTGTTTCTCTCTTTAATTAAAAATCAGGCAGGCTTCAAGGGATAATAGTAGAATAAAATAAAACAAAATAAGATAAAACAAGAACTAACACATCAGTTGGACAAAACAGCCAGAAGGTAAAGAGTCCAAGAAATAGAACCATTCATTGCAACTTTCAGGAATCCCATAAAATTACTAAACTAGAAGCCGTAATAAATATGCAAGGAACTGGTGCAGACCCATGCAGGTCCTGTGCATGCTGCATCTGTCCTTATGAGTTCATATGAGTTTTTTTTTTCATTTTCTTTTTAGTATTTAATCAGAAAATACTTAAAATCAATTCTTTTTTATTATTATTTAATTTATTTATTTATTAAAGATTTCTGCCTCCTCCCCGCCACCACCTCCCATTTTCCTCCCCCTCCCCTGATCAAGTCCCCCTCCCTCATCAGCTCGAAGAGCAATCAGGGTTCCCTGACCTGTGGGAAGTCCAAGGACCACCCACCTCCATCCAGGTCTAGTAAGGTGAGCATCCAAACTGCCTAGGCTCCCCCAAAGCCAGTACGGAAACAAGGTCCTCTAATTCAATATGATCAAAACTCATATGAATTGCTGGGATCAACCTACCCCTGGACCCAGCAATTCATATGAGTTTTGATCATATTGAATTAGAGGACCTTGTTTCCTTGGTATATGCCCTCTCTTCTGACTCTTAGATTCTTTTTGTCTTCTTTTCTGATAGGTTCCCTGAGACCTGGAAGGAGAGATATGATGGACACCTGCCCTTTAATACTGAGTGTTCATAGGTCTATCATTCTGTGCAAAATGTCTGGCTTTGTATTTGTTCCTATCTGCTGAGGAGGAAATTTCTCTGATGATGGCTGAGCAAAGCCCTGTTCTGCTTTCCTGCCCAGAGTTGAAAGTACTCATTTATTTGTGACATCTGTCACAATGTTTTTAATAAAGTTTCTAATATATGTGAAACATTCCATCCTATGCAGATAGAAAATTCTATTCAGCATTCTGGTTTTGATATACATGATGCTAATCTGTTTCCAGGTTTTCATAGTTTTCAAAGTATTCACCTGTATGATTACCTAAACTCTGGTGTGCATTGCTTAACAATGTCTTAGTGGTTGTTTACTTATTAAATAGAATAATTCTTTAAAAGCACAAAATAAATGTGATACCTTGCTTGAATTCCTTCAGAGACTTGCAATTTCATTACAAACTGAACTCAAACAGTTATGAAATCTTCACATCATCTGGCTTTTCAATTCAGTACAATTTATCTTTCTGTTTTCTCTGTGCCTATGTTATTAAAAGCTCTGCTCACTAGGACACACCTAAGTTTTAACTTATATGAAATTAGATGTTCTACTACATTTTACTAAAACTTGCATTCTTCTTTTCATTAGACACATACAGAATACCTTATCCTTTAAGGTGTGGTGCTATGAAGGTTTTCTCTGTAACCTAGAAGGATATTGTCATTACTCTTCATCATTGTTTTCTCTCAGAACATTATGATGTTTCTTCAAACATTTGTATGAATGTAATTTTTCATATTTCTTCTAAAGAAGTTAATTATATATTTATTTCAAATCTGTAAAATGAACATGAGGAGGCAGACATTATCCTTCTTTAGTTTATTCCTGTATAATTTATGTAATATTTTTAATTCTCATTTTTTTAACTTTATTAAACTGATTTAGACTTTTTAGAGATACTATTATGAAGTTTTCCTCCAGAATTCACTATGCCTTAATTAATTCAAAGAAGATCAATAAGTATTATAGCTTTAGTTGTAGTTATAATTGCTTTGTATTTTTTTTTTGTTTTTTTTTTTTGTTTTGTTTTTTGTTTTTTGAGACAGGGTTTCTCTGTGGTTTTGGAGCCTGTCCTGGAACTAGCTCTTGTAGACCAGGCTGGTCTCTAACTCACAGAGATCCGCCTGCCTCTGCCTCCCGAGTGCTGGGATTAAAGGCGTGCGCCACCACCGCCCGGCCTTGCTTTGTATTTTTAACAATGAAAAAAATGATAAGACTCTTCAATAAAATCCAAGTATGTTCAAAGACAATCAAATGATTGCAGTAAAAGAGTGTGCGCAAAGTATTGATTGACTGTTATACAAAAAACTAGTTCATTGGAGTGAAAGTTAAAAGAATTTAAGAAGTGAAACTGTTTGCAATGTATGTGAAAAATTTTACCAATTGATTTTCTGACTTTGATGGTTACAATCTACTAAAGTATGTAACTTGTCTAAACTTGTTTCTCAATTGTGCTTTTTGTCATACAAAGCACCTCCCATACATTTTTCCATTCATTTCCATGATAAGTGACTGTTGTGGATATTATCTAGGATTAAGGAAATAAAAAAGATAAGCAGATAGAGCTGGACACTATAATGTCGGCATGCTAGATGGTGGATTATAAAATCATTGCTAATGGGGATTTTTATCTTGTTAGCTGTTCTCGTAATTCTCCAATTCAAATTCACAACTTCCCTCTATAAGAAAGAGTCTTCAGTCAATATCAGAATATCCCCAGTTTCGATATTCATTTTTTTTCAATAGACATCTTTATCAAAACCAGTTATTCTTGTTTTCTCTATCATTCATTCCATGAGAGAGGAAGAGAGATTAGAAATGAAACAAAAACTCACTTTTCTAAACACACAAATACATTGTCCACATTACTGCTTTGTTGAAATAGAAAACAAAATCTTGTCATTTTAGCTCTGAACCAAAGTATTTGTTTATGGCATTGTCACTTTCATAGTCCACACTGTAACAGGACAATGGGCATAGTGGTGGCCTCAGTAATCCTTCCATACACTAAACAAGAGCACTCGCTGCTTCTCATCCCCAGATTCCAGACAGCATAGCTCCAATGTGTTCTACTCTGTGCTTTACACAGATGGCTATCTCCTTTCAAATGAAAGATAGATGTGGATATCGTCACTTTGGGACTTTCATAAACAGAAAAGATACTTTTCTACTTTGTAATAACTCAGAAACAACTGGAAAAAAATGTCTATAATGGTGAAAAAAGTCAGCCTTCAGGGTGAGTCTAGACATAAAAGTATTATTCTTAATGGTGTCTACAGAAAAAAAGCAAACAAACAAAAAAAAACAGTGTGATTGACTGGGAGCAGTGCCCTGTAATAAAAAAGAGCCTCACAAAACTCAATTTTACATTTCCTGTTGCAAAGGATGAAATACATTCGCATGTTTTGGTCACACATCTTAGTAATATGATAGAGTTTGCCATATATTATTATTGACACTGATTTATTAATATTGATTTCTAAGCTGTAAAACATAGACAAAGCTATTTTCTTTTGGTTTCTTTCCTGAGGAGATCAAAATAAAAATGGTGAATTATAGATTGTGAGCTGTCTTGCTTTCTGACACACTATCAACAGAATGGTTTTTCAATGTCATATTTCAACAACTGTAATTAATTGTCTTAAAAGTATACTCTCGAATGAAATGGAATCATTTGACACTTCAAGTATAGTTACATTTAAAATAAATTGATGCTATTCATAAGAATACAAAATATTGAATCTAGAGTAATTTTACTGCATTAAATAAATTTATTATTTTAAAAAACATGTAGCTGTAGCATGATTACTTTTTAAAAAATATATCGCTACCATATGCTATTAGGCAACTTTGTATTTTACTTTTGAACAACAAGTATTTTCTCAGGCAAAACTAAAACTGATTAATTTTCAAATCCATATTTTTAAAACTAAAAAGGTGTTTTGTCAACTAGTTTTGCATGTTCTTATCTAGATCTTAAAATTTTAGTCAGATTCTCAGATTTGCAGCAATTCTACCTCTGATTGTTAAATTCTTGGATTACAGGCAATTGACATTATACCAATCATTTCAACATAGCTTTTGAGAATATAAAATATAAAAAGTAATCAGAAACACATTCTAATCATTAAATAAATGATATATTAATATTTTTGGAGAATGTGTATCTGAAATAGTAGACGACTGTCTAGAATGTGTCTCTAACCATGTAATACTCTACAATTAAAATATCATATCTCTCTCAATAGTCAAATTTCTAAAGGAACTTAGATCCAAGACATACCACCTACAACAAAACAAATAGAATTCCAACTTATAATTTGCACCAAAGTGTTTAAATTCTTTTATATTTTACAACGCACACATAGATATTTTTACATCATTGTATTTGCATTAATGAATAAAAATATACCTTGAACTCTAAGCAAAATTAATGTATCACTATATAATGAAATCTCCAAATCAGTTTTGTATGAAGATGATATAAAAAGAACTCATGGTAGCTGCTGCAAATATTTCTTGTAATAAATTCTTCTAGATGGTATGATAAAAGGTAAAAGCATCTGGTGCTATGCAGTCAATGAGACTGACTCTATAAAATTCTGTCACCAAGAAATTAATTGGATGCTGCATAGTTATTCATAGTTGTCCTACTTGTGTTATTAAGTCAACCAAAGCTACTGGACCACAAAATGAACATTCTAGTTACTTGGGCAGACTCATCTGAATGGAAATGATTATGCATTGATCAAATCAGGTTCTCCAGGGGTTGGCTGTTAAGAAGAGTGAAATGCCCGAACCACCACAGCGTTTGTTGATTCATTAATGCTCTGTATATTTTTCTGTAATGCAGAACTCAATAACTGAAAGTCTCTTTATGAAGCAATATTTGTTCAATTCTGTCTGTTCCACCAGACAATACTCTGATAACTTGAGGAACAAATTATAACATGTATGGAATATAGCTAGTGAAACAAAGTATAAATGACAACAGTCTATATGGAAAGAACTTTAAATATTAAAAAAATCCTATAGTTTGATAGTTATCAATGTGCTCCATCACTTAAGTGATCATTATTTATGGGTAGCAATAAAAAAACCACATAGATGGGCATGTTTTTATACTTTCATTACCTTTATTTTATTTCTATTGCTAGTAGCTAAATGTAGATAATTCAAACATTATATACAGGAAACTTTGTATAACGTATTTTGGACTTGTTATTTCCCACATAGCTAATTTGGCACTGATAAATATTAAAATTAAGTATCTATAAAATAAGACTAAGGTAAGATGCTGGCTGGTTTTCTGTCAACATGACATGAGCTACCGTCATTTGAGAAGAAGACTGAACTGAGAAGATTTCTCCGTAAGATAGGACAAGCCTCGGGCATTTTTCCTTAATTAGTTATTGATGTATAAGGATCCATTCCATTTGTTTGAGGCCACCCAGAACTGGTGGTGCTGGGTTCTATAAGAAACCAGGAATGAGCATCCCACAGGGTAGGGAATCTGGACTGCTGTTCATTCTCGAGAGGGAGGGGGAATGGAGTGGGGGGGAGGGGGAGAGGGGGAGGAGAGGGGGAGGAGGAGGCGATGTGTGCGAGGAGGGGGAGGGAATTGGGAATTTTTTTCTTTTGAAACAACTAAAAAAAAAAAAAAAGAAAATAAACAACAACAACAACAAAAAAGAAACCAGGTAAGCAGTAATGAAGACCAGGCCAATAGACAGCACTTCTCCTTGGCTTCTGCATCAGCTTTGGCCTCCAGGTTCCTGTCCTGTTTTCCAGTTCCTGCCCTGATTACATTGATGCCAGTGATTAGAAAGGATAAGACAAATAAATCCTTTCCTTATTAATTTGTTTTTGATCCTGATGTTTCATCATAGCAATCACAACTCTAACTAAGAGAATAAGTAAGGATAAGAAAGATATCAGGATAATTAATTCAACTTTAATTTTTTCTACTCTTCAAATTAACATTATGAATTTTAATGATTTTTAAATTTCTGAAATTTATGTCTTGCCATGTCTACTGAAAATTCTACATAGTCTTAAAACATAATCGTTATTTCTAACAGAAATTGGCATGGGTTTTAAAAATGATTGCTAGTAGCATTTATAAAATCTTAGTATTTCTATTCACCATTAATACAAAGGGCAACATTTTCACAGTAAGTATTATCAAACAGATGTGCATGTATTTTAAAACATTTTTAACTACTTGATTTTATTTTATTTGTTTCCATGTGAATTATACTATATCACATTTATAAAGTACATAAGAAAATGTAAAAATAATGCTTATCTATAAATACAAACATCAAATACATTTAAAATTATGACAGAACAAATTTTTTGAAGAAAAATAATACAAGAAATAGAATAAATTCATAGTTATTTTGGCTCTATTATTGTCTATTATAGAGTATTTGAAAGGTTGTCATTTACAAAGAGATATGAAGACACCAAATTACAGAGGAATCCAGCTCAAGATTCATATTACAAAACTGAAAAACAGACAAATAAGCTAAAACAACAACACAAGCATACTAAATAAAATCAATAATGGCTTGATTTTCTATTGCTGCTAACATGAGAAAGGTTTTATGTGTTATTTAAAAAATGAATATAGACAGATTCTTCAGCATGGTAGTGTACCTATTGCTATTCTGCTAATCTGATTCTCTCCATGGCCTTTCTTTTATCCAAATCTTTTCCAATGCTTGTTTTGATATGACTGGAATAAGATGAATAAGACAAAAAAAGAAAAGAAAAGAATAAGAGAAGAAGAAAGAAAAAGATAAAAAGGGACTGGAAATAGGAAAAGAAGAAGTCAAAGTTTCCTTCTATGGAAATGATATGAACCTGTACAAAAAAAAAAGACCTAAAATTGACACTAGCAAATTACAAAACCTGGTAACCTAAACAAATTGACAGAGTAAATTAACACACAAATATTAGTACCTTTCCTGTATTTCAATGAAAAACACAGCAAATATAATTCAGCAAAACCATCACATTCATAATACCTTCAAAAACCTCAATGCTCATACATTTATATTTTTATTGTTTTTAAAACACCTATCTTACTAACAGTATTTACAGATTCAATGTAACTACTCCAAAATTCCATTTGAATCCTTCAAAGAAATTACAGAAACAACAACAGCAACCCTTACATTTTATATGGAAACCCAAAAATTAACAAAGAGCTAAAACAATCATGAATAATTAACACAATATCATAATGCCCATTTTTATTCATATGTAATCCACAGAGTCCAATTAGTGCTGCCTCTGTAAACATGGATGTCAAACCAAATTTTGGTGTGTGGTTAGCCAGGGCCAACATGGCCAAAGCAAAATGACTTTCCCTCTCCTAATAATTATCACTTGCCACTAGCATCTATGCTATCAAGGCTATGAGAAAGGCCTTTTCAATCCCTTTCAACTCCATGTTGGAGTAGTGACTGGTTTGAATAGCACAAGTCTTGCACAGACAAACACAGCTGCTGCATTTTGATAAGTGCCATGAGCCTGTCATGTCCAAAAAGCATCGTTTCATCTTCGTGTTTCCTGAATTTTGGGTATAAAAGTCTTTCTGTGTCTTTTTTCACAAGCGTCCCTGAGCCTTGAGTGTAGGCAATTTGACGTAGATGTTCCACAGTCCCTTATTCTGTTGAGCGCTCCACAGTCCCTTATTCTTGTATGTTGACTAAGTCTGCCAAACTCCTTCAGCTGCCAAAAGAGGTTCTCTGATGATGGTTAAGAGTGACAAAATTCAATCAATAAAAGGAAAATAATTTAGAAGGTCATTTGATACTGTGTATCTTTAACAAAAGAACAGTAGTAAAGTCTATGATATCCCCATTGATGTGAGGCAGTTTCTTCTGGGATTAAAGCTTTCCATCTTGACGCAGAGGTCTTTGAGACACAGGATAATATGGCAGATTTTTAAGGCTTAAAATTAAGAGAAAAGTGAAACAGCAGGAAGTTTTAAGTAGAAATGAGCTATTTCTTTAACACAGGAAGTGACAAGTTAAATTTGCCTTGGAAAAAACCTGAATATCACAAGATTCACAGGATTCTCCCATTTCCAAACACATTGAAGTAAGCAACACTGCTGAGAGCCACTGACAGATGATTGGCAATGCTGTGTAGAAGGAGAGACCAGCTTAGCTGCCTGGAAATGGCTCCAAGAAAATAAACTTCCTTGAGAATAGTGTCTACATACTGTTGCAGAAGTTCTACATTGTGCTGCAGATGCGCCTTCACCTACATCCTACATTCCTATAAGTAACCCCAATAAAACCCATTAGTTCATTAAGTTGGACTTTCAGGATATCCCATATATTGGTCTGTCACCAGTTCCTAATCACTGATGAATCGAGTCTTGTTCACTATTTCATCAGGAAATATGGAATGCAAAACCCATCCATAGATTCTTGACTAGTTTTGGACTAACAGGACTGGATTTTCTTCTGTGGAGTAGGTTTTCAGCAGAATTCAAAAGCTGTTGATTGCCTCCAAAACATCGTTACATTGAAATGATCCACATGAGATAGTTATTGACAGAAAGGCTGATTAAGCAAATTAAAATGTTTAGACTATTTATTTAATTATTTATTTTTGATTTTTCGAGACAGGGTTTCTCTGTAGCTTTTTGGTTCCTGTCCTGGAACTAGCTCTTGTAGACCAGGCTGGCCTCGAACTCACAGAGATCCACCTGCCTCTGCCTCCCAAGTGCTGGGATTAAAGGCATGCGCCACCACCGCCCGGCTTAGACTATTTATTACTGGCCAGACATGAATGGGCTTGTGCCTCTAAAGAGTACCTTGGTGCACAAGCTCAGGGATAGAGCATTTTTTAAAATAAACCCACAATTGCATTAGTTTTCAAATGGGAGTATAATAGTGATAGATTTTTGGCAGCCTGATAATATTATCTTTTTTTTTGTAAGCACAGTAGTACTTTCTAGATATTACATAATATGTTTAGACCATGGTCAAGGTGTAGG
Organism: Microtus oregoni; assembly: GCF_018167655.1. NCBI lineage: Eukaryota > Metazoa > Chordata > Mammalia > Rodentia > Cricetidae > Microtus > Microtus oregoni. The sequence goes on from NW_024543060.1 coordinate 27,287,028, forward strand.
ATAGCCTGACATGTATTACCAAAGCAAATTTGGTTGTTAGGTGGTGGAAAGGTGAGAAAAGACCAGGCAGGCACAAAGTAAAGTTGGAGCAGAATACTGCTACCTTAGTTATTTTAACATCTGTGGACATATCTTGACATAATGATCATTACTGTAGCTGTCACAGTTCATAGATAGGTAGCTGGACTGGCATCATGATTGATTGTTACTGTCTAGTCACAGTCGCTAACTAGAGGCATCTACCATACAGCCATGGATTAGTTTTTTTATATCTTCATGGAAATCTTAGAATTAGTGGCTTTTGTGTATGCATCTGTGTGAGAACTTTATGAATTATAAAGCCAAGCATTATACTACATCTCTATATCATTAGATTCTGAAAAAAGACCTCTTGAACTTTTCTACATCAAACACCAAGAATGGATGGTAGGGAGTAGGGAGGTGAGAGAAAAGGAGGGAAGAAAACTGGGGCAGGTATTTAAAAGCAAAAAAAATGTATTTTATTTTTTGTTTATTTCATATACCAACCAAGTTCTCCCTTCTGTACTCATTTTCCCCCTCCCCAACTACCCCCAACACCCTATCTACCCCCACAGAAAGGGTAAGGCCTCCCACAGGGAATCAACAAAGCCTGGGACATTCAGTTGAGGCAGGACCATGTGACCCCCCCCCCCCCACATCAGCACTGCCAAGGCATCCCATCATATAGAACAGGCTTCAAAATGCCAGGTCATGCATTAGAAATAGATCCTGCTCTCGCTGCAAGGTGTTCAACAAACAGGCCAGGCTATAAAACAGTCGCCCAGATGCAGAGGGTCTGATTAGATCCTGTGCAGTATCCCCAGCTGTCTAGAGTCTGTGAGCTCCTGCAAATTTGGGTCACCTGTCTTTATGGACTTCCAGTTATGATTTTAGCACCCCTTACTTGTGTAATTTCTCCTTCTTTTCTTCAACTAGACTCCCATTGCCTGGCCTGGTTCTTGGATGTTGATCTCTGCATCTGCTTCCATCAGATAACTGAATGAAGAATTCTATAAGGATAATTAGGGGGGTCAACAATCTGATTATAGGGGAAAGAGTACAGGTACCCTCTCTGCTATTGGTAGGGGTCTTAGCTGAGGTCATCCTTGTGGATTCCTGGGAATTTCCTGAACATCAGGTTTCTCCCATCTCGACCATCCCATTCCCTCATGTTTTTATCCACCATCCCCTCAAATTTACTAGTCCCCCACCCCCAGTTGACCCAGGAGATCTCATCTATTTCCTCTTCACAGGGTGATCCACATTTCCATCTTGTTTTCAAGGGTCCTCCTTGTTTTCTGGCTTCTTTGGAAATGTCTGTTCTGGTATGGTTATCCTTTGCTTTACAGCTAGTATCCACATATGAGTGAGTACATACTGTGTTTGTTTTCCTGGATTTGGTTTGCCTCCCTCAGAATGATCTTATCTAGTTCCATCCATTTTCCCGTAAATTTCATGATGTTATTGTTTTTTACAGTTGAATAATATTCCATTGTATAATGTACCACATTTTTATTTATTTGTTCTTTGTCTGAGAGACATTTAGGTTGTTTCCAGGTACTGACTACTATGATATAATGAAAAAATAAAAAAAAAATCAAATAAGAAAATAAATGAAAATTTCGCAGTTAATATTCCAGCCTGCTATCTCTAACTATGAAGCCTAAGGAAATATATCTTTCATTTTAGGCTCCAAAATGAGAATGACAGATGAGTGTTGTATACATAACAAGGCATAGTAGGAGAATGTGTGTTTTATCTATCTAGCTTCGATGTTGACAAATATTTTATCTGTAAAAACTTACAATATCATGGTCTAAAAATGTATGTTAATATTAACAACCTATGCCAAAATATGGTGAGAATAAAGAAAAAAAGAAAACTTGATTATCATTCATAAAAAAATAAAGTTTCTTTTTTTGGTGTGTAAAATAAGTTTACAAATTTATTAAAAACATTTTTATGTGTATTATATTTTTGCTTTTAATCCAAACATTCAGAAGGCAGAGGCAGGTGGATCTTTATGAGTTTGAGGCCAGCCTCTTCAATAGAGTGATGCCCAGACTCCCAAAATAATCACTCAGAAACTATATTGTTTAAATCATTGCTTGGCCAATCACTTAAGAATATTGCTAGCTAGCTGTTACATCTAGAATTAACCAATTCTTATTATTTTATATTGTACTACTTGACTTGTGGCCTACAGGCAAGGTTCCACCTGGCAACTTTCATATTTTCACTCTGGTGGCTATGTGGTGTCTCTCTGACTCTGCCTACTTTCTCTCTATATCTTTTCCAGCCTGGCTGTATTCTCTCTCTCTTTTTTTTTTTAGAGGGCCATTAACACTATAATTTTTATTAGTTACATCTTATGAAACTTACACAACAATATCAAAGCCAAGAAACTAATATTGATATAAATGAGTGTCTCTATTTCTTTGGTATTTTAATCACACCTAGATTGCTATAGCCAACATTGCAGTCATGGTATAGACTATTCCCTTATTATCATGCTATCCCATGAGCTGCTTCTTTATGTAGCAGTGCATCTTGCCCTTCCTATAGGGGGAGCTGTGGTGGACTTGCAGTGGGTACCTGAAAGCATGGCAGTTGCCGAACTGTAAATAAAGCATGTTCTGTTCATAGTTAGATCTTAGCAACTCAGCATGGGTCATTTTTTCCCTTTATTAAATTGAGAACTTTCACCATTTCACTTGAAGTTACCCATGGCTTTTCTTTAGCGTCGGAATTATATAGGATAAAATTAATATAATTAGAAAGTACTCAGAATGCAAATCAATAACATATAGGCCTCTCACAGAAACATAACCATTTTTGGTTAATAAAATGCAAAGGAAATATACTAAAACAGAATTTCATATACTTAGGGCATTAAAAATGATTTTAAGGCACATGGATACTTGAAACAAAGGGACTAATATATTTCTGTGAAAAGAACACATTGCTACAATTATTTTCTAAAATAATTACTTTCTTCTTTTCAAGGGCAGACATGCTCTAGTGCATAATAAATGTGAGCATATTTATCATGTGTGATGTAGCATTTCCAATACTAGACACATATTTCCACATAGCATGAAGAAACTTGAAAACTGGATTTTATGACCAATATAAAAGTTTTAAATTGAAATAAATAGTAGATGGAAATAAGTCAAATGACCAACTTCCGGTAATACTCTCATTTCTAGACATAGGTATGTGTGTGATGTGTACATATCTATGTATAGTTACATAAATATTTCAACCTGTTTGAAGGTTGCAATGGGAAAAAAATATAGTTTCCTTTGTTTTTCTTTCTTCAGTCAGCAATGGACAGGTCAGTTAACCTGCATATGCTAATACTATCCCTAATATTTAACCATATATTTGTAGCAGAAAGAAGCAATTTGCTTCTGTTTACTCTATTTACTTGAGAAACTTTGATTCTATATAAAGTATAAAACTATTAAAAATATCATACCTAGTATAATTTGTACATAGTTCATTAATGCATCTTCATGTAAAGAAAATACTAAAATTTTTTTCTGTATTAATTATGCTAGGAATTACTAGGAAGATGCTTTGAATTTTTTTAGTCTTTGTCATTTTCATATAAGATGGCATTAAGCTGGAAAACTACAGTCCCTAATCATGAGAACATACCCAGTTCTACAGTAGCAGTGTAGCGGAAACATCTAGAAGCTGGATTCCAAAGAGATTTAAAGATACTCTTGAAGAAAGAGGAGAAGTTAATCCATGACATATTTTAACCTATTGTTTGTGCTTTAGGTTTTGAATCTACAGAAAAACATGTACAGATGTACATAGTGCTGTCCTCGCTATCATTTATTCATAATGTGGCATACATGTTAAAATTGATGAACAGACATTACTCTATCCATAAATGTATAAAGTTTCTATAGTGTGTGTTTAGTTGTAGGCATTTCCGTTTCAGTAAGTGCTCAATGCCATCCATCTATTATGATCCTTTCACAGAATGCGGTTTCACAGCTTGCAAGGGCCTTGTGTTTGTTTGTTGATGATCACACCCACCCGTGTCACTGGCAATCAAGAGTCATGTCACTGGTTAGCTTTATCTACCATATCGTACTCACATCAGAAACACCCAAATGCATTTCTCGTTCATATTAGCTTCTTTCACTTAGCAATATTGACATAAGCTTGCTCCATATATATATCCAAGTGCTTAGTTTGGTTTTTATTATTTCTCAGGAACAGTCTACACTACTAATGGATATTTTTTTCATCCACTGCTTTTTGCAAGATAAAATGCACTATTTTGATTTGGATATATGTGTATAACACTGTGTTTCCTACCCTTTCTTCTTGTTCAGCATAACAGTTGTACATGTATATTTATCTCTACATGTATAGTTAGTCAACAAACACAAACCTAATATTTTATATTGAAGAAGCTATACTTGTTACTAACCTCTTCTTTAATAGTTCTTCCTTTCCTTACATTATCTCAATTATCTATGCTGTTTTTCCTCTCTCTGAATGAATATATATATATATATATATATATATATATAATATTTCATACAAAGCAGATCTTCTGAGAACAAAATTTTTATGTGTGTAGAAAAATTCTTATATATTTTATGAGTAAAATATTATTTAAGTCTACTGAAATGGTTCATTGAGTAGACATTTGATACCAAGCCTGAACACATGAGTTTATTACAAAAATCTGCAAGGTAAAGAAAAATGATTGACCCTTACAAGTCATCCTCTGACCTCTATACTTCTACCAAGGAACTCACATGCTTCACAGACACATAAATACATATTTTAAAAAATAATTTATTATTTTAAGTATTTATATTTCATTTGTAATCTATATATTTTATTAAAGTCATAAATTATGTTAATTGAATTTATAGATCTTTGTCTTAATGGTTAAAATTGTATCTACATTCCCATTCATTAATAACATTTGCATAAATATTCCATTATCAATACATTCTATGTCCTTTTAATTATGTTTTATTTATTTTTACTTATAATACCAGAAGATTTTTCATTATGAAGGATTCTTTTTTTTTTCATTGTATTTCATAGTTTATTGTTGGTATACAAAAAAAAAGTATTGATTTTTGGTTTTTCGAATTGTTTCTGGTTTTCCTGTGGCACTCTCATATTATAACTAATTGCTTTCAGTGTTGATTTCTGTGGATCCTCTGGTTAGGAGGTCTAAGCTTCTGAATATAATGAAGTGCTCCTGTTCACCCACACAAATACTTCAATGAACTCTATTGATGTAGGCACAAAGGAAGAAAATGACTACACTCTAACAAGAGCCTCTTTCAGAGCAAACAGCCTTTGCTAGGCTGGATCTTCCTGTGAAGTCTTAAGACCAAAAGAGGAACAATGAACTATCTCTTCCTGAATTTACAGCAATTCATTTATATCTGCCCTATTTGCATGATGATCTTGTTTCATCACACTTATTATTATTTAAATATGTTCTTTTTGTCCTTTTTTATTTCCATGAATCCATTTTCCAGGACTCCTATTCAACCAAGTCCTTTCATTATGCCTATTCTGAATCAATTGCTCCAAAATCAAATGTACTTTCTTTCTTACCTTATTTTTAGAAGAAAAATAGACTCCTTGTTTTCATAGAAACTTACATTTCACATTTTAAATTACATTTCATGATATCAATAAGTATATTTTATTCAAGGCATCTAGGCCTTATTTGTTTCTTTAATTTCAATAATGTCTCTTCATTAATTTGTTACATCATCCATTGCTATGATTTTCTTGATTTTGCATGCAACTTTGAGGATAACAATATTTTGTATAGTGAAAGAGTATTTCTCAACTAAGGACAATAAGATCTCAGATAATAGAGACCACATCTGTTTTATTTGTTATTTTGTACATAGCCAAAGCACAGAAAACATAATGGCTTACTGGTATTCTCCTTCTTTATAATTTACATAATGCTTGTTATTCAAATCAGTATACTTGCCATAGACATATTTTTGCCATAACTGTATTTTTTGTGATTGATGTAAACCACACACATGATTTTAATTGTTTACAATTTTTTAATATGCACATTAAATATTATTAATGTTTGACATATAGTTAAAATTGCTCCTTAGAGTAAACCATCATTCTGACATTGAATTTTTTCGCTCTTCATTTTAGGTATTCTCATTATCTTACATGAATGACTAGCCATGTAGAATAGTTCTGTATTTTGAATAAATAATATGACTTCATCTGAGCAGTCTGAAACTGTGCTCTGAAATTTAAACATAACATTTTCCCCTAAAACATAGAATGAGCATTAAGTATACATAAAATGCTTTAAATGTTTATGTACTATTTTGGGGGAAAATGACTGAATATGAAAACTGTGAGAGTCAAATTTAAATTTTAAGTTTTAATTCTATACCTAAGAGATCCAGGAAATTCTGTATGTCATTGTTTATGTAAGATAATAAGTCACATTTTTTCACTCCTCCAATTTGATTCAACTACAACACATATGTTTGATCACATGTGGGTGGGATGTTTATGGGCAGAAAATTAGTTAGGATGTGTGCTTCCCCAATTGGATGCACTTGGGTATATAAGCAGGATATACATCAGGATGTATGCTTGCCCCTGTCTGAACCTGGTCGGAAATATGTTATGCCCTGAAAACTATGACTCAGGGACTTCCCAGGAACCTGGGTCTAGATCTGGCCAGAGTCCATCTACCTGGCCAGTATTTAATTAAAGCTTGCTTCAAATTTGCCTATAAACTGTGGTAGAGGTCTTATTCTTAACTGGTGGGGTTAACATTTTCTGTATGCCCCCAATGAGATTCAGACTATCCAACCAAATTTTAAAGCAGGACCTTCACTTTAGAACACCAGGCCTAGGGATTACTCCAGGAGGCATGTGCCTTGAGACTTTCCAAGGTTCAGAGGCTGCCTCAATCCATGTACTATTAGAGTGAACTGCAAAGCTGAGGCATGCAGCAAGCATTTATAGAAGCCCCTTGGTGAGTTATAGTCTGGTTCCCTTTTGTGGACTCCCTCTCTTTTGTGGAGAGAGCTCTAATAGCCTGAAGTAGTCCCCCATACAGGAAAAATATGAAAACAACCCCTGTGTACCTAGTTCTCGTTAGTTGGAAGGCTTTGTCTGTTTCCTATCAAAAGTTTTGGCTCTCTGTATCTTGAGAAAGTTGTGTCTGCTTATTTTGTTGGAAAGTTGCGTTTTCCTGATTTGCTGGAAAGTTTTGTCTGTCTGTGCTTTCTGGAATGATACTAAATATTGTTTAAACATGGAGCTGAGTCAAAATCGTGTTGGATATTTTTGCTGTCTTCGAGGCCATCTGCCACCATTCAACACCTATGCTGTGGCTGCTTCTAAGGCTGGGGTTCAAAATTAAACGCTATGCTCTCTGGTCACTGGATTGAGTTTATTAGACGTTCAGATGTCTTTTGGGTGTGGATAACATTAAAGTTGTTTAAAGCTGTTCTACTCTAAGGGAAAGCCGGCTCTAGAGTTGGAGTATGGCTTTTCATTTTCTAGACCCAGCTATATTTGAAAGTTTCTTCTATGCCTATTGTCAGTTGAGCAACCTGACAATGTGACAGGGAAAAGAAACCAAAGAAGAATTACCAAAGAAGATAATTAAACTTGGTTTATGCGAACATTCTATCCCTGAAGATTGATTGATTGATTATTTTTTTGTTTTTCGAGACAGGGTTTCTCTGTGGCTTTGGAGCCTGTCCTGGAACTAGCTCTGTAGACCAGGCTGGTCTCGAACTCACAGAGATCCGCCTGCCTCTGCCTCCCGAGTGCTGGGATTAAAGGCGTGCGCCACCATCGCCCAGCTTCCCTTAAGATTTATAAGTCTGTTTTATTGGATATAGTTAAAAATCTGTAAAATCTATTTAAAAAGTTAACTTAAAACTAGTACATTGTTAAAAATCCTCTGTATAGGTAATCTTAAAGCAAATTTGTAGCATGATTCCATACAAGCAACACGTGGATTGCCATCATCTTTAGGGAACCGACTTTGCTAGGTTTGGAGAAGACAGATGTCATGTGACTCAACTCAACATCCTGATTAAAGTTGACCAGTTGGAGTGGGCCTACCAAAGCGGCAACAACAGGCCTTCAAGATATTTTGGAATAGTATAGATTATAATATGCTCTTTCCTGTTGTGTCCTTAAGACGATGTTTAGGGAAGATACAATTTAAAAAAAAATGCTTCAAAAGTATACAGCTGCATCTCTATGCGTTCATATGCAAGAATATACCATGTCCTGGTAGCTGTAATTTGTAACATAGGAGTCACCCAGGTGATATTGGCTTTAAAGACATTAAGGGATAATGGGGAACAGCTGAGGCTGGCCAACCTGTGACAAGGCTAGAGTTCCTAAAGGGAGTCCAGTGCCAATAGTGGATGCTAGCAGTCTTAGAAATGTCATTGCCAGGTGATTGTCAGCAGAGCACTAGTCAAAATAAAATGGAACAGGCTGGGATCTAGCAGGCAGGCTATGAATATGATACTAAGAGGGGAGCCAAAAAGAAAATTCCAGACCTTCAGTAAAATAGAAAGAATTATGAATGATTTCCAAGTATTCTACTTTAAATTCTTTGCACTCTTGGAATTTGGTTTTGCTTTATTAAGATTGTGGGCATACACTGTTTTCTTCCCTTTGAAGTAAAAAAAATGGTATTTCATTTATGATATTGTGCAACCACACAATTGGGAGATTTTCAACTTTTTTTAAGAGGCCATTTGGAGTTTCATAGAAAATTTAAATAACACACTGGTTTTTCTTTTAAGGAACAGTTTTAAAATATTTTAACTTGTAAGACTATGGGTTATTTTCAGTTTATAAAATTTTTATATGATTAATATTTGAACGTTAAAATAAATAAAATGCTGCAAACTGAGGCCACAGCAATGAGCACCAATACTGGAAACCAGAAACTGGGATGTTCCTATATTTTGATGTAGCATGAAAATTACATAAGCAGCCTGGCAAAGAACCTGAGCAGCCTCTAAGTCTATATGTCTCCACCCTTTGCGGGATAAATGATTTTTTCACAGGGGTTGAGTGGAACCACCTGCATATTGGATGTTTGCATTGGCATTTGGAACAGTCACAAAACAGCAGTCGTGAAAAAGCAAAAGGAATGATTTTGTGTGTGAAAGTGGGGGGTGGTTACCACAGCATGGGTAACTGTGTTGAAGGATCACTGCAGTAGGAAGATTCCTTCTTAAGGAAAGTTCCTTCTTCCCTAAGGTCTCCTTATGCTCAAGAATGCGTTACTAGCCTTCATGTCTTTGAAAACTTTCTAAAAGTTAAGCTACTTTGATAAACTGACTCATACAAGAAACTGTTATATTCTGTAATGGTGTACTGTAAAAGAATCAGGAAACTTCCCAGTCCCTCTGAGGACTGTGTTTATGACTTAAAAGTTTATTTTGAAACTAAAAGAAATTTCAGTCCAGAAATAGTTTTTAAGGCTCAATCTCAACAGAGTAAAAGCTATAAAAGTCCTAATTTTCTAACAGCTCATAACTGTATACTATAAAGAATGATTAACACACACAATTTAATAATCATCTTTTAATGATCAGTAAATAGTAAAATTTTTTCCTTCCTTCCTTCCTTCCTTTCTTTCTTTCTTTCTTTCTTTTTTTGAGGTAGGGTTACTCTGTGTAACCCTGGATTTCCTGAAATCTATAGATTAAGCTGACGCCACACAGAGATATCTGCCTAGCTCTGCCTCCTGAGTACTGGAATAAGTGACGTTCAATATCACTGCCTGGTTGAATGATCAAGTTCTTTAATTTGTTCAGAATTATAGTTTTACTTGGACTAAGCACTAATACAATTAATCAAAGGAAAAAGTGTTATTTAACCTCCTATGTATTTTAAAGTTTGAACCTAGGTTTGCTTAGCTCACTTATTCATAATAGATAATAGTACTCAAACTTATGAGAGACCTGATTAATATTACATTTAAACTATTTATGGAAAAAATCTCATTATGACAGAGACCCCCAGTACCTAGCAGTAACCCCAAGGGCTCCAGTGAAGATGATGGGGCAGCAAACAACTCCACCTGGGTTCTGATAATGCTAACCACTCAGCAAGACTGCCCCAATATGGCACCAGCCACCAGGATCTAGTACAAACTGTGGATATATGCAGGACACTGGAGATTTATCATCCCATTTTGCCTACGCAAAGTAAAGTCAATCCACTCATGTTCTTCCTTGCAGGAAAGTCTCTCATCTTCTGAGGCTGGTAGTCAAAGACTGACTTCTCTTCGTATATCTGATCACAATGCCATTGAGATTACAGGTAACAGACTAGAATTTTTCATTTTAATTGATATACATATATACGTTATACTTTCTGCTATGATTTACAATAAAGAAACATATTCTGTAATGATTTTTCTCAGTAACAACTACTTATATCTCTAGAAAATGATTACATGAAAAGAAAAACTGTTAAAATATGTGCAAGTTTTGAGAGTTTAAGAAAATGTTTTAGTATATATACATATATATGTACACACACACACACACACACACACACACATATAGGGAACCCAGACATAGGGGGAGGCAGCTTGTTTGTTCCTGACTGCTTACATCCAAAATAATTACAGAAAACCGAATTAAATAAATTACTTCTTGGCCAATTACTTAAGACTATTGTTTGCTAGCTCTTATATCTTAAATTAACCCATTTATATTTATCTGTGTATCTCCATGTGCCTGTGGCTGATTGGCAAGTTTTCAGTGCATCTGTCTCCTGTAGGCAGCTACATGGCTTCTCCTTGATTCTGCCTTCTCTCTCTCTCTCTCTCTCTCTCTCTCTCTCCCTCTCTCTCTCTCTATCTATCTATCTCTATCTCTATCTCTATTCAGATATCCCACCAGGTTTTATTCTGTTAAGCCATTGGCCAAAAGCAGTTATATTCATTAACCAACAAAACTAACACATATACAGAAGGACTTCCCATACAATTTCCCCTTTTCTGTTTAAATAAAAATGAAGGCTGTAACTTTAGCATAGTAACATATAACAAAGCAAATATCAAACAAGAATTACAGTTACAATATTTATATCTACTCTATTATTTATCACCATGTAGTGGTCAAAAGACAACTTCCGATGGTAGTCCTTGCCTTTTGCCTTGTTTGAGGCAGTGTCTCTTTGTTATTAACCATTATAAGTGCAAAATTTTCAGGGATTCTCTTCTTTTTGCACTTACCTTAGGAATACAGGGTTTGTATAGCCATGCCACTGTACTAGACTTTACATAGGTTCTGCAGATTTGTACTCAGGTCTTCATGCTTACATGGCAAGAAATAAACCTACCAAGCCATCTCCTCAGCACAATGTATTCCTTTTAACCTAAGCTATTTTGAATCGACTTCATAATATCCAATGTATTAGTTAATTCAAATTCTATATCTATGTATTAATATATTATAAACACAAACATAATTCCTGATTTTGTATCTGTATAAAGGGGAAAATAATAAAATATTGAATAATTTTACAACTCCTACTTGCAAATTTTCTAATTTAACTCCTGATGAAATTAAGTCATAGAAAATTATAGTAATCAAGAAAGTGTAAAGACACCAATGCTTTATAAATTAAGATTGGCCACAGCCATTTTCAGATTTTTTTTTTCTGTAATGGCTCTTTCATTTAGGTAGCCAAACTAAATAAATACTTTGTGCAAAGGGTTCTGATTAAAATCATTAAATCATTTCTGCTCCAGCACTCTTGATAGCTAGTTTTGCAATTTTGTGTCTTTCTTGGTTATGTTCCCAGCAGGTTATTAACAATTAATTAGCAATACTTCTCAAATGTTATCTGTGTTAGTCTTCTAATTGCAGGGCAGGAAAATAGAAGTTCCCATTGTAAACAAGCTGTAATCACAATCATTCTTTTTCGGTAAAGCAGGAGAATCTATCTTAAGTTTGTGCTGTTGTGAAAACAAAACTTAGTCAGTTATTTTGTGAAAATAAGATAATCTGCTTATAAATTTATAGCAGATAGTACAAATACTCATATGTGAACAAACCCATTTTATTTCTATACTACCTGTGTTCTAATGAGTATTTTTGTTTGTTTACATTTATGTGTGTTTAGCATTTCTATACTTAAACTAATTCACTGAAGCATCACAGAAGAATACAATTAGAGTATCACTACTGATTCTAGGATTAGCATAAATTTCACATAATCTAAATGCCTTAGTGGCTTCTTTAAAGGAAAAACTAATTCATTCTAGTTTTCAAGCTACAAAGTTAAAGTTGTAGTCAAGAAGTATCATATATTTTAATATTTATTGTCTTCAGTAGTATCTCTGGTACTCTCTGTTGTCATCTTGTTCAATACCTACCTATGAATTCAACTCACTACATATTCATATGGTAGTTATAGTTATACAATGCTTCATCTAACATTTATGTTTCCTATTTTCTAGTCTACGCACTTCATTTTATGGTTGAGGAGTCTTAGCATGAGAAATGATAATTTGAATTTTTAAAGGTCAGTTTGAGAGGTACAACAGATTGACTCTCTAAAACACAAGCAAAACTTTAGGTTACATTTTTGGATGTCCACTAAGGGATGTCTCTAACTGAATTTCTTTAATATATTTGTGCATGTTCAGTTTCATCTTGGCAAACGTTCAAATCTCATAAGTACAAACAGTCTTTTTTTGAAAGATTGTGTTGAAGTTGATTTAATATAAACTGTGGAGCCAAACCCATAATATTTATTTGGACTTCCTACTGTAGTTATGGTCATTATATTTTGGAATGGTACCGTGAGACTAAGTGAATGATCCTTCATGATGTTAACACTTTTCCACTCGTGTAAGGTCTGTGTCTCTTCATGTTATATTAATATCCTTCAATAACATGTGAGGTAGAAAATGACTTATGGTTATGGGAAACCTACCAAGAATGACCACTCAGGCACATTTTATAGTCAATTGAATATCTTTATTATAGTTGGCTTGACTATACTCAGGTATTAGGGATCCAAGTGTTTCCACAAACATTTAGAGTATTGGACTTCTAAAAGCAAAAACCGCATCCAGGAACGTTTCTCTGCAGAGAAAGGTTTCACCCAAGCAGCCATTTCAAAGAAGTTAATTTGTTAGTTGAAAAACAGTTTTGCCCAAGCATGCAGTTTAATAGAAGCTAAGTTAGTTGGGCATCTGGACCAGAACGTTTATTGTAGATAAAAGAAAGACCTCAGTCAGAAGCAGACACATCTGTGAGAGTTCAGAGTAGACATGACCATGAGCCTTGTGAAGAGAGTGAAAAGGGAAGGGAGAGGGACAACAAGGGAACCTCGTGCAGCAACCAGGTGTCCTAAAAAGAGTATAATAACCAAAATGTTTGGATTATTTATAATTTATAGAAAAGAACTGGGGAAAAGGCAGGCTAGGAGTTTAGGGTAGCTATGACAGGTAGGGACTGAGAGATTCAGGGAGAACCTCATAGTCAACATCTACTTTGATATGGTAAACAGGCAACTCAGCTATTTTTCCTGGGTTAGAGATGTAACATCCCAGCCTTCTTGTTGATAATAAATAAATTATATTTGACATCATCTTGTTCTGTCTGTTTATTTGTTTGCTTGATTGGTTGGTTTGGTTTGATTTTTCAAGATTAGCTTGCTCTGTGTATCCTTGGCTGTTCAATAACTCATTCTGGAGACCAGTCTGGTTTCAAATTCGCAGAATTCTGCCTACCTCTGTCTCCCATGTACTGGCATCAAAGGCATGTCCCAACATTGCCCGTGAAAAAAATCTTTTATGATTACTTCCTGTTTACATTGGTGCATAGTTGGGGATCCAAAGAAGCTGGAATCCTGACCATGTCCAGAAAAAATGGGCTGCTTCCCTTGCTCATTAGATTCTGCAGAACTCTCTGGGAGGAGGGAAGTGCAAGAAACACTGGGAGCAATTAGAGAGGCAGGACCACAAGGGGTTAGCCATTTTGGAGCCATCTAGAATGCAAATTTTTAAAGAACACCTGAAACAGGTGAGTTCCTGGAGCAGTCTGTAGTTAAATCTACTAGGACAGATAGAGTATGGAAAGGAGGTAAAGTTAAGCCATTTAGGGAACTTTAAATATATATATATATATATATATATATATATATATATATATATTATTTATATATATATATACACACACACATATATATATATTCCTAAACTCATATATATGCAGCTATATATATGTGTGTATATGCAGACAGAAATAGATGCAGGTATAGATATAGATATTTTAGTTGTATATTTAAAAACTTCTCTGCTGGAGGCTCTGTAACTTTCCAGTGAGGTCTAATTTTTACATATGAGCATATGAGGAGGAGGCAGCCGTAACCTGTGAAAGGGGGTGGTAAATTTGCTTCTGTCAAAGTTAGTCAGTCAATTAATATTATCAAAAATCTGAGAAGAATAAATTATAACCGGAAGTATAATGCAAATTACCAATGTACCAATTAAAGTGGCAGTTAATTTCCTATTACTTAGACTGATTAGACTCTTCTCACATTGTGTGTCATTGGGTACCTTTTTGTTGTGAGATATTTGTACACTTTGTAAAGGTGTGTCACTGTGATTGTTATAGATATTTGTACACTGTGTAAACATGTGTCACTATGGTTGATATAGATATTTGTACACTGTGTAAAGATGTGTCACTGTGGTTGATAGAAGAAAAAGCTCAGTGGCCAATAGCTAGCCAGAAAATGATTGGTGGGACACCTAGACAGAAAGAGAGAAAATCGGAGTGATAAGGAAACATGGAACACACAACAAACCCGATTAGGGGTTTACTAGAGGGGCATGCATAGGCCCGGGAAGTGAGTGTGCAGAGAGAGAGAGAAGATGGCGTGTCCAACTTTTAAAAGCTGCCTAGCACATGTGCACTGGTGTTTGACATGTCTACGCCATATGCAGATGACGGGGCTCACCCATGAGTGCAAGTGATTAGCCGAGTCAGACATGGATGACATAATCCACAGGATATGGGGCACGTGGGGTCCTTTAACATCCTCGGGGGCATTTAGCCACTTATGCCTGAGGGCTTCTCTGCACCTGCAGGGCACCTAGAACCTGAAAGTATCAGCCTTATGTGGATGAAATTATTACACACAGGGAGGAATATAGGCACACTGGAGAAGCCAATAGGAGTCCTGGATCTCAAGGGTGCAGAAAATAATGATGAACAGACAACCATACTCTAAGAATCAAAATCAAATTGTATTCCAATTGCCGCAGGTGCATAGAAAGCTTCAAGTTCACTGGGGCAACAGGTCACAGTTTAAGCCTCTGACACTGTGACTATGTTTTGGGGCCTAGAGTCCCAGCCTCAGCAGTCCCTCTGGGTTCACCTAAATTTGGGTATGTCAACCAAAAAGCTGGGTAATTACATTTTATGGTAAATGGAACAAATCAACTCATGAACATAACCTCTACATGTTCTTTATTCGTTTGGACAAAGAAACAGTGAAAAGAAGCAAAAATGGGGCGATCTCCACCAGGTTTTTAGTTATAACAAACATGGTTAAAAAAATATCAAAGGCAAACACAATCATAATATCCATATCAAAATTACAAAAAAGGCGGGAACAGCCTGACTAAACTGCACTCCAGAACAGGTGACACCATCCAGAAAAGAAACAACATCCAGGGGGAAATACCTGACATTCCAAAGTTACTTAACATCCCTGAATCCTGGACACACCCACACACAGACCTGTTTGCCTGGTAAGGACCATGTCTTCCTATCCTTTTGAAATTCCTACTTAGTCTGGTAGCAAAGGTAATTTTGGGGAATTGACTGTGCAAATTTGACTGTTAGAACAAAGAGTGAATGTTATTGCTCTAAGGCCTTACAGTGTGGGGGAATGTGAAAAGGTCATTCCGTTGCCTGTACAGGAGGAGGAAGTCATACTGCTGAGGTGTTTTGGATGGGAAAATCAGGGCTTCACAAGGTTTTCACAGATTTGACAGTGACTTAAGACCCACAGCTCTGCTGAATGGGTTCTCCACGCGGATGTGGATGTGTACACTTCCCGTGGATCTGCCTATTGGTCTGTCAGCTGTACAGTCATTATATAACACTTGTGGGCTCACCACAGCAATGGAAGCAGGTTTTGAGCCTCATAATAACATCATGCCCTACCTGTGGATCAAAGAGCTTTTACAACCTGGGGGCAGGCTTAATGTCATGTTGCATTTTAAGTTTTACAAATTTGGTATAGAAAGTTATGAAGCTAACTTGGGATGTTTGCAAAAACCTGTTGCTGACATAGCTGCTTTTTGCTGTCCCTGGAAGAATGTGAGACGAAGAGTACAGTTGTTATGGTTCCGGCCACACAGAGGTGGCAGACACTTACCGGTTCTGAGGCCATGCATGTGTATTCAAACGCTCAGGCAAAATACTTAGCCACCTTGGAAACTTAAAGGCCCTGCGTGATCTACGAAGCTCCTTAAAACCTTGTGCGCATGCGTGAGCTCTGTCATCTGTGTATGGCATAGCTAGGTCGACACCACTCGCCTCCACTATATGCGCATGTGCTAGGCAGCCTTTAAAAGCTGGATGCACCATCTCCAAGCTCTCCTTGTCCACAGCAACTTCCGCAGGCCTGTACACATGTCTCTCCTCTAATGAACACTGAAGTGGGTTTGTTGTGCTTTGTTTTCAAATCATGCCAGGAAATTGCAAGAGTCACATAGGCGGACCGAAAAAAAAAAAATAGGGGAATACAGTGCAAAGGGGTCCATAAAGGCAATACTTAGAACCTTGGTCCACTCTACCCAAACATGCTTAGCTGGAAGGCAGGAGAAAACTGTGAAAAGTTTACCTTCGTAAAGAATAGCTGCCAGGATGTCTGCTCTTAAGGCAAAAAGAGCTTCTTAAAGGTTAACTGTAATTGACAGCTTTATTTTTTTTAGAAAATGTGTTTTGGGTTTGCAATTTTATACTCTGGACTCTTCAGGACATGGAACAAGAAGGACATATAGGACAGAGGAAAGGTAACCAAGACACATCAAAGAACTAATATTAATAGAAACATATTAATTAAGTTATAAGAGCTACTTAGAAAAAGCCTAAACTAAGGTCAAGTTTTTTTTTTTTTAATCAATAATAATTCACCATGTCATTGTTTGTAGGCTGGTGGTCCTGACGAAAATTACTACTATACCACTTCGCTATCATTCCCAGGTCTGAGAAAATGTTCTGTATAGGCGGAATTAGAGAGACTGACTGACTTTGCTCAAGTAGAATAGGGCAAGCAACACATTGTCTTCTGTTTGTGTAGGGCCCTGGAATGATGCATTACATTACATTGTGTATTTTTGCCCTGTGGTTAGTGTTACCCTAATACAGGAGGAGTCTTTGTGCCATATTTATCTTCTTTAGAGACCTTTAGGTTCCCACTATGAAGGATCATGTCTATTAGGGGAAGTTTAAACATTTTAAATGTTATATTCACCAGATTTCTTAAAAGTTTAAGTATCATCATGTATTAAGTAAATATGATTTATTTGCTTCACACTAAAGATTGAAAACATATAGGAGGCTAAACTAGTTTTATTTCTGTAACTAATTACATTAGTATTTAGCAGGAATATCAGTAGAATTCTGAGAACATTAAATAACTTAATTATTTATAAGGTGACATATTATTAACATGTTTGTTTTCCTGTGGCCTGGGTAGATTTTGGAATTTATAAAATTTATCAAATTGTCTTACTTATCAAATATATCTTGCTACTTACCTAAATTTTTAGAAGCAAGATATTGAACTGTTAGCAAAGACATGTAAGTTGTAGATATAATTCTCTAAGTCAGTTTTTGTTAATCTAAGTAGACCTTTTTAACTTAGAATTTTGTCATCATATAAAAATGCATACCAATCCAAAATATGTTAGAGACCTGTTTGTGTTTTCTTAGTCTAAAAGGAGATATAACGATCAGCAGAAGGCTCAGTAGGATTGTGACATTTTACAATTGTTGTTTTATACCATATGATCATCTCTAGATGGTGAAATCACATGGCATGTACCCTTTAACCTTAGTAAATATGGCTACCAATCATGTTATTGCTTACATCTTGCTGAGGTCATCAACCAAGTTGGAGAGATACATGGCTGCTATTTCAAAACATCTATTTTTCATTAACAAGATTTGAATCTATGTTATATATACACTATATTCTAAATCATCATAAAATCACACAAATATTATATTGTGGAAAATTAAAATTACCTATGTATAGATTTTAACTGTAACCTTTTTGTTATAAGTTTAAAGCCTAATATTGTTGTAGATTTTAAACAAACACCATTGAACTTACAAATCCTGAAAAATAGTTTACAGCATAGATTTAAGGGTGTTTTTTTTTTTTTTTTTTTTTTTTTTTGAGAGCAGAGCTTGGAGAAGTCAGAGATTAAAATAAAAATTAAGAGTGGGAGGTAGTCCAGGCAGTGGTGGCACATGCCTTTAATCTCAGCACTCAGGATGCAGAGTCAAGTACATCTCTGAGTTTGAGGCCAGCCTGGTCTACAGAGTAAATTTCTGAATAGCCAGGGCTGTTTCACAAAGAAACACTGCCTCAATAAACCCGGGGAGAACCTTAATGATAAGAGACCTCTGGAAAAGTTGAGCTGAGGCTCCACGGTGCTAGAACTTCTTCCTAGGGATCATCAATGCTGTCTGTGAGGGGGGTGGGAGCCGAAACGAGTGAGTAAGTTTCGGTGGCTTGTGAGTGTGCAGAGGCAGCTTTCCTAGGTGACTAAGTGTTACTACTCCACTTATTCCAGACAGAAAAGGGAAAATAAAGTCTGTGGACAGTGGGTAGGACATCACCTAATTTGTATTAAGAGGCACTCTCCTATTATAAGGCTCCTAGGATTTGCAGCAAAGAAAGCTTCTATCAGGAATCTGTGGCAGTGTTCAAGCTAAAGACAAGTCAGGCATCTGATTTGGAGATAGCTTTCAGATAAGGCCCTCCAGGCCCTTTGACATTCTCCAGATAGGGGCAGGTAGAGGCAGGAAGTTATACTTATACTGGGGAGGGAGGGAGTTTCCGTGTTTGTCAAACTTATGAAAACACCTGTGACATCATGCGAGCCTGCATCCTCTACCAGTCAATAAAACCCTCCAACACAGAGCAAGTTTAGAGTTGAGAACTGGTGATCATTTGTATAGTAGCGGAAGTTTTTATGATTTGTGAGAATTTGAAAATCAAGTATGCTAATTTTTGACCATTGATCTGTGCTGAGATCAGGCTGTTGTAATAAAATAAGCATCCATGTAGGAAGACAGTGTCATGAGCATTAGTAGAGAGATTCAGGTGGAGCAGTCCAGAGCCCAGAGATGTGAGTAGCTGAGGTGGATAACGTGACTAGAACTTGTGACAAGAATTTCCATACAAGGCATCACAATGGGCTGAAAAACTTGTCAGAGAGAAATACGTTCCAAATCACAGAGGACAATGTCCTTTGTCCTAGTAATTGAAGCCCAGTGAGGACGAAAGAAGCTTCCTGGACACTGGGGTGGCTTTTATCATACCTGTAAACAAGCAGGTTAATGACACCTATCCACAATAGAGAAGAGGGGAAAGATCAGAAGTGGGAGATGTCCACATGGGTGTAGCAGTCAGAGTCATAAACGTGTAGTCAACCTCTTAGAAGGCATAGAACTCCAGAGCCCAGAGAGACAAGGTTAGAAAGCAGGTAGAGTAAAGGAAAAGCCAAAGAATTAGACTCTAGAGTTTGGAGTCAAATTCTGAATCCAGCAAAAACAAATAATCCTACGTTCTTTGGGACAACCAGAGAAGCAGTTTGGTTCAGCAGAATTCCCCTAGAGTGGGCTCATTTATGCTACTCTAGGGTTTCAGCACCAGGTGAATGAAAAGAAGAAACAAAAAAGGAAAGGATATGAGGGTTTCTAGGGATTACTGTAGATAAATGGAAGAGAACAGAAAAAGGCTGAGACAGCTGGGAGAGTCTAGAGTAGACATGACCCTGGGCTATGTGAGGAGATGGGAGAGGGATGGGAGGGGGAATCAGGTTCAACAGTCAGGAAGCCCAAAAGAGATAAGGGTAACCCAAATCTTTGCATAATATACGGAAGGGTTGCTTAAGGAAGATCACCCCAGCTACTGGCCTGGAGAAGTTTAGAATACCCCACATGTTAGGAATAATCTTAAGAAGAGCCTCTCCGCTGAAGCAAATAATTCCAATCAGACCAAATCAATGCCCATAGTTACAGCAACACTCCCAGGTGGCTGGAAGCATGGCAAGGAAAAGGGGGGTTCCGCCCAAAGACCTTTCTTCATGGCAGCTTAAATAGCTTGTGTGGTAATGGTCCTGACTCTCCCTGGGGTGGGATCAGCACTTGGCAAGCTTTCCTGAAGGTGGAATCCTGACCAGGGGGAGGAAACTTGAAATCAAACTTCCTGCTCCATTCCTGCTCCATTGGCTCTCCAAGGATGGGTTCCAAAGACCTGGGTGACGCTTTCATCCAAACATCCCAGATTTCCTGGATATAGGGGTGTCAGGGGGCAGAGGTCTCACTTTTGACCAAGCACCACAAAATATGCCAGGCAGGAGGCTTCTCTAACAGGTTCAGACTGAGGGATGCAAAAAGAATCTGGCTGCAGTGTCGTCTTTGATATGTTAAATGGCCTCCTCAGTCATTTCTCTCCAGATTTGAGACCTAGCAGTTGGATTCCTAGAATAGAGTTGGATAATTTTGCACAGGATTTTCCACCAAGTAAATCAAATTCCAGTTAAACAGGAAATGACTCCAGCAAGAATACAAAATGATGAGAGCACAGGACTATCTTTGTGTCATACTCTATTATATATTTTTTTTCCAAATTAAACTACAGAGAATGATTAGTACTGTCTGAAAGAGAATCACAAACACTAACATACATAAGTACTGGGATAGTATGACTTAAAATAGAACCCAAACCCAAGTCCATCCTTTGTTATTAAAAGAGAAGTGGTAGACTAGACATTCACAGGAATATGAAAAGTCATTTTGATAACAATAAATGGCCTGCCCTTTTGTCTGGTAGGCACAATGGCACTGACAAAAATAACCATTTTGCTCATTGCTTTTCAAAGTCTTCCACTGTATAGCATGAAAGTAAAACTTTAAAAAAAAAAGGTATGTGCTTTGTGTGTTTTACAAAAATAAATGGATTTAAGTAACCCTAGTTACTACCAGGCCATCTAAGCCCTTGGTATGGTGCTCTAATTTTTTTTTTTTTGGTGGCCCAATACATTTTATGGTCTACTTAACTAATCCTATTTTTTATTTAAAAACGTTTGTATGCGGGGAGCATATACCTAGAACAAATGTGACTTCTAGCTTCCTATTAGCACATATCTATAACACATACCAAAGTCCTCACTAACCTCCAGGGTCCTTGTTCCATCAAAGCATCAGATACTTGTAGCCTGTGATTTACGCAAACCCCATCCCATCCAGGCTGTCCCAACTTCCAACTTCCTCTCTGCTGCAGCTACTTGTTTTATTTATAACTGGCAAGACTTTCTGTGCTTTCTTGCTGCTCCCTTTGTCCCCAGAGATGACCATGGCACCCTGAACTCCCCCAGATGTTTATGACTATTCTTTATTTACCATCTGTGAGAGACTCATATAGTTTCATATCTCTGATAAGTACATCTTTTCACCCACTGAGGAGTCCAGTTTGGTGGTTTCACTGAACCTTCACTTACATGAATGTGTAAAACGCAACTTGAAATCTTTCATTTGGCCCAAGAGCAAATGCTAATGCTCTGTACAATTGTGGTTCTATTGACAGTTTTGTGAAGAACAAGGGACTGCAGCTTCCTTCTTGCAGAGGTTGATAGCCTGAGACTGTTGTGCAACAGAGACCTCCAACTGAGACTACCTATCTTGTTCTCTTAGTTTATCCTTAGTAAACATGCTGAGGTTCGAAGTAATTGCTTTGTAGGTGTGACTCTATCAGAATACACATAATACACGTGACCACAGCATGCATATACATGTATATGTATGTCAGTCCTTCATTATGAAAATCAAGGTGCAGGGACTCAAGTTCACTGAATGGTATTTGTTATCCAAACTTTAAGTTGAAATATCCCAGTAATGATCACTATCACTCATTTTCATAGCTCATTCAAACATCAGTCCTCCAAAAATTCTTAAAGTCTATCAAGATCTCAAAGTTACAATTTCTTTCTTTTCTCTACTTTTAAATTAGGTTAAATTCCAAATTCTATATCATATACATCACTTTAAATGTTTTAATGCATGTATTATTATTAGAATTGAACAATGAAAGTTTCATGAAGCAACTATCTGTTATGCAGTACAAGTTTTGTTGTTTTAAATCAATTCTCCTGGACATGCATGAAGATGTTTATATATAAATAAATAAAAAATAGATTGCAAGTTTGTCAGGAATGGAAGCCTCTACCTTTACCTCACCAAAGGGAGGTGGAAAAGGGCACCTCAATTTGAGGTCAAAGTCTGCCTGTTCTATATAGTGAAACTTTACTTAAAAAAGAAACATTACTGACAAAAATTCGCCTAAGTATTTGGTGCCTCGGAGATTGCTCAGGGGTGAAGACTGCTCATTGCTTAGAGTGGTTTGAATGAGAATGATTTCTATTGACTAAGATGTATGTTTCTTGGTCACCAATTAATGGAAGCACTAGGTAAGGATAAGGAGGTGCCATGTTGGAGGAGGTGCGAAACTGGGTAGGGTGGGGCTGGGGTACTTTGAGGTTTCAATAGCCCATGCCAGGCCCAGTTCAATTCTTTCTGCTTAAGAATCGGGATGTAAAGTTCTTGGTTACTGCTCAAGTGCCACCATGCACAACCACCCATGATGATCTTGGGCAAACCATTAGAAATTGTAAGCAAGCTCCCAATTTAATGATTTCTCTTATAAACCAGCTTGGTCACGGTGTCTCTCCACAGCAATAGTTGCTTCATAGTAACCATGAGAATGTTTTTGCAGAAGAATGATGTTTGGTTCCCACCATTTTCAAGGTGACTTACAAACTTTCCTTCCTCCAGTTTCAAGGTCTCCAGTTCCTATATAAAGAAAAACACTTAAAATAAAAATAAATAAACTTTACATAAATTTTGAACTAGTTTGCATTGTTCTACACTATTCTTTTTTTTTTTTTTTCTTTTTCGAGACAGGGTTTCTCTGTGGCTTTGGAGCCTGTCCTGGAACTAGCTCTCTAGACCAGGCTGGTCTCGAACTCACAGAGATCCGCCCACCTCTGCCTCCCGAGTGCTGGGATTAAAGGCATGCGCCACCATCGCCCGGCGTTCTACACTATTCTTAATCTGACAATTGTAGCAATGGTATTTGATTTGACATCTGAGCATTATTCTCTCAGCATAAACCTGGAGTAGACAGTAGGATTTTGGTTGTTTTGTGTGTGAAATTAACTTTGAAGCACATGCTGCATCCATGGCAATAACAACTAAACACCTTACATCGTGTTAAAGTTCTAGTAGACAGCTTCAGCAGCTAAGGCCCAAGGACCTTGGTCTTTACTATAATTAGTGTGTTTTCTAAAACTTTGAGGATCACATTGTAATAGTATATTTAGAGCAAATAACGTAACACTTGGCAACAAGCTGCCTTTCCTAGCAACACAAATGCACATGTATTTAATGTTGATAATTGACAAATTTTGATTTTTTTTAATTTTGTTTCGAAATTGAATGTGAAGATATACACAAACACACAGAGACAGAAAGACAGACCAACACTTTCTTATCCAGACATACAAACATTTATCATTTTACATTAAAATCCTAACTAATTTTAGAAGTAAATTACCATATAATTGTGGAATTAATTTGTCTATATTTATGTATCTATCTTGATCCCTTTGCCTTTGTTTGTTGGACCATAAATGCTCTAAAAACATGATAAAAACCTGTATTAGAATGTAGGCTTTGAATCTAAAAGAAAAACCAGTTACATTCGTAAATGTCTTATAACTGACTGTACTTATTTTTGTAAGGGAATGATGGAAGCTCAAAATGATGCATAACAGAATGCTAAGCTTAAAAACAGATGTTTATTCTTTCAATGACTTGCTTAAAAATGGTATCAAAACGCTGTGGAGTGGCATCATGCCGCCTAGAAAACTCATATCTGTCAGGCTGCAATCTCAGCCAGTAATGAAATATTTGATGAGTAAAATTGCCATTCCTTTCCAAGAAATATTGACTCTCTCCAAAATATGATTTTCTAAAAGATATACAATATGTCCTTAAATAAACACTTCTAAGAAAAACATTGCAATGTAGGAAACTAATCTTTCATTTTTCAACATTAGTGTTTTAATATATAATACCAATAACAAATTTAAGTAACTTACTTACAAATTCAAGTATGCTGTTTCATTATATTACCTTGATGAGTTATGAAGGCCTTATCTGAAATGTTTCCTGTTGTAATGATATGAAAAGGTGCTAGTATACCATCAGAAATAACTGCTGTGGGACAATGGTCTGTATCCTGTCAATTATATTTTAAATAATCGTTGATTGGCCAGTAGCCAGGCAGGAAGTATAGGCAGAACAATGAGAACAGGAGAATTCTGGGAAGAGGATGCAGTCACAGTCCTGTCTTAGCCACAGAAGAAGCAAGATGTCACTACCCCGCAGAATAAGGTACCAAGCCACATGGCTAAATAGAGAAGGATAATGGGCCAATATAAGTTATAAGAGTTAATAAGAAGCCTGATCTAATGGGCCAATAAGTTTATAACTAATGTAGACATCTGTGTGATTTCTTTGGGACTTAATGACTGTGGAAACAGGGTAGAAACTCCAACAACAAATAACATATAAATTGAAACTTGCATTATGTTTCATAAGTTCACTTATTCAACATAATCGTTTTAAATTTAAACTTTGCATGTACCAGCACAAAATTATTTTTTTTACTAATTATTATATCATTGTATGGGTATGTCAATCATATAATTGATAACGCCCATTATTTTACATATAAAAAAGCAAATCTTTTCTAGTTTTTAATCACTATTGCCTAGATGGTCTGGACATCTGTTTGCTTTATTTGCCTGTTAGTAAATATCCATTAAGTGAAAAGTTACATTTATTTGTGTTTAGTAAGGTGAATTTTAAATTTTTCTGGAATTATTGATGTTGTGGGATGTCCTTCAGCATATGTGTGGCATTAATTGGTTGATAAATAAAGCTGTTTCAGTCATTGGAAAGGCAAAATAAAAGTAGACAGCAAGTCCAAGCAAAGATAGAGAGAGAAGACTGAATCAAAGAGAAGATACCATGTAGCCACTGAAGAAGAGTGATACCAGCAACAGCCTAGGGAGTAGGATACCAAAATAGGGGTGATGTCACAGTCATGTGACATGCACAGATGAGTATAAATGGGTTAATTTATAGTTAGAGCTAGTCATTAAGGAACCTAAGCCAATGCCCAAACAAATGGATTTAAAATATTAGTCTCTGAGTTATTATTTTATAAGCAGCTACAGGGACTGATGGGTGAAGAGAAAACTGTAGAGTGTGTCTGGATTAGACTGAGAAGAGCTTTCTCTCTATAGATTTAAAAATTTATTTATTTTATTTATGTTTGCAAGTAATTTGCCTGTATTTATGCATGTATGCATACCATGTGGCTTTGCTGTCTGCTGCCCAAAAAATCAACAAGGTGTTGAATCTTGAAACTGGAGTTACAAAGTCTGCTGCAGGGGTTGTATACACTTAACATTGATGTATTTTTCCAATCAAGACCTAGAAATCTTTAAATAAATTTTGCTTCTACTGTGAGTTGGAAATCAAGCCTTCTTTTAAAGTAAAGAAAAAAATTAAGAAAACAGTGGCTTTATTAGAATATGCATAAAACAAAGGAAAATTTTATGAATCAATAAAACATATTTATCATAAGTATAAATAATATCATTTAATTTGCATCAAACTCATAAATTACTCATAATGCATTTCTATTATTTCATATGTTAAAACAGTTAGTAAAGCACTGACACTTTGAAACTTAAAGAGCAGAGGGTTGGTTGTAGCAAGCTGAATTCTGAAATACAACTATTTCAGTTTTCTAAAAACCAACCAAATATCCTAACACCTAAAAATACCGAAAAATGTATTACTAATGATTTTGTAGCTTCATCAGAAACCTGTAAATGACATCATTTGAATATTAAATACTTTTCATAACCTCTAGAACATTAGTAGTTATTTTTCCTTTGTGACAAATCACAAAATAGACATTCAAACAAACAGTTAAACCTTGGGAGTTCAGTCCAGTGCTCCAGTGTGGGTCTCTGTTTCTATCTCCATCCATCGCCAGATGAAGGTTCTATGGTGATATGCAAGATATTCATCAGTATGGCTATAGGATAGGGCCATTTCAGGTTCCCTATCCTCAGCTGCCCAAGGAGCTAACTTGGGACATCGCCCTGGGCATCTGGGAGCCCCTCTAAGTTCAAGTCTCTTGCCAACCCTAAGATGGCTCCCTTAATTAAGTTATGTGATTCTCTGCTCCTCTATCCAACCTTCCTTTATCCCAATCATCACGTTTCCCCAAGTTCCCCCCCCCCATTCTCCCCTTCTTACTTTTCTCTCCCCATCTCCCCTTACCCCATCCCACCCCACCCCCCAGTTCCCAATTTTTGCCTGGCAATCTTGTCTACTTCCCATACCCAGGATAACAACTACAAGTTTTTCGTTGGGTTCACCTTCTTTTTTAGCTTCTTTAGGATCACAGATTATAGACTCAATGACCATTATTTGTGGCTAGAAACCAATTATGAGTGAGTACATCCCATGCTTTTATCTCTTTTTAGGTCTGGGATACCTCACTCAGGATAGTGTTTTCTATTTCCATCCATTTGCATGCAAAATTCGAGAAGTCATTGTTTTTTAACACTGAGTACTACTCTAATGTGTATATATTCCACACTTTCTTCATCCATTCTTCTATTGAAGGGCATCTAGGTTGTTTCGAGGTTCTGGCTATTACAAATAATGCTGCAATGAACATAGTTGAACAAATGCTTTTGTCATATGATAGGGTATCATTGGGTATATTCCCAAGAGTGGTATTGCTGGGTCCAGGGGTAGGTTGATCACGAATTTCCTGAGAAACCGAAACACCGATTTCCAAAGTGGTTGCACAAGTTTGCATTCCCACCAGCAATGGATGAGGGTACCCCTTCCTCCACAGCCTCTCCAGCAAAGGCTATCATTGGTGTTGTTGATTTTAGCCATTCTGACAGGTGTAAGATGATATCTCAAAGTTGTTTTGATTTGCATTTCCCTGATTGCTAAGGAGGTAGAGCATGATCTTAAGTGTCTTTTGGCCATTTGAACTTCTTCTGTTGAGAATTCTCTGTTCAGTTCCGTGCCCCATTTTTTAATTGGGTTAATTAGCATTTTAAAGTCTAGTTTCTTGAGTTCTTTATATATTTTGGAGATCAGACCTTTGTCTGTTGCAGGGTTGGTGACGATCTTCTCCCAGTCAGTAGGTAGCCTTTTTGTCTTAGTGACAGTGTCCTTTGCTTTACAGAAGCTTCTCTGTCTCAGGAGGTCCCATTTATTCAATGTTTCCCTTAATGTCTGTACTGCTGGGGTTATACATAGGAAGCAATCTCCTGTGCCCATCTACTGTAGTGTACTTCCCACTTTCTCTTCTATCAGGTTCAGTGTGTTCAGATTGATATTGTGGTCTTTGATCCATTTGGACTTGAGTTTTGTGCATGGTGATAGATATGGGTCTATTTCCATTCTTCTACAGGTTGACATCCAGTTGTGCCAGCACGATTTGTTGAAGATGCTTTCTTTCTTCCATTGAATGCTTTTAGCTCCTTTATCAAAAATGAGGTGTTCATGGTTTGTGGGTTAAAATCCAGGTCTTCTATATGATTCCATTGGTCTACTTCTCTGTTTTTATGCCAATACCACACTGTTTTTATTACTGTAGCTCTGTAATAGAGTTTGAAGTCAGGGATGGTAATGCCTCCAGAAGTTCCTTTATTATATAAGATTGTTTTGGTTATCCTGTTTTTTTTGTTTTTCCAAATAAAGTTGATTATTGTCCTCTCAAACAGTTTATAATTAATGTAAACCTCTGTGTATTTCTTTGAAATGAATGGATGATGGACCAGGCAAGACAGAAACCTCTGTCAACAATTAAAGATCTTAATTTCCTCATTATTGGCATTGGCAACATTTTGGAAATTTAGTTATTTTGGCTTTTTTTTTTAATCTGGAAGAATTTCAAGTTTGGAATTCATTTTCTTTTGTTGATGTATTTTTTTTTTGGCACTGATCTTACAAGAATCTCTATGCTATATAATTACAATAAAGTTCAATATATTGTTCTTATATTTAAAAATTTCAAATGCATTTTTATTTTCCTTTACTTCCTTTATTAGGTAGTTCGTGTTTATAATATTTTATCTTACACATAATACTTTAATATTTTTATTAATTTTATTAAGCTATAATTTTTTTTCTCTCCTCCCTCCCCTTTTACCCTCTCCCATGATCCTGACACTCCTGATGTACTCAGGAGATTTTGTCTTTTTCTACTTCTTATGTAGATTAAATCCATATATATCTCTCTTAGAGTCCTCATTGTTGTCTAGATTCTTCGGGATTGTGAATCATAGGCTGGTTTTCTTTGCTTTATGTCTAAAGGCCACTTATGAATGAGTACATATGATATTTGTCTTTCTGTGTCTGGATTATCTCACACAAGATGATGTTTTCTAGATGCATCCATTTGCCTTCAAATATCAAGATGTCATCACCCCCTCCTCCCGCTGTGTAGTCCTCCACTGTGTAAATGTACCACATTCCCTTATCCATTCTTCAGTCAAAGGGCATTTAGGTTGTTTCCAAGTTCTGGTTATGACATGTCCTTGTGGTACGACTGAGCATCCTTTGGGTATATCCAAAAATGGTATTTATTGCTGGGTTTTGAGGAAGATTGTTTCTTAATTTTCTGAAAAATTGTCACACTGATATCCAAAGAGGCTGTACCAGTTTGCAATCCCACCAATAATGGACGACTGTTCCCTTCACCCCTCATCCTCTCCAGCATAAATTGTCATTAGTGTTTTTTATCTCAGCCCATTCTCACAGGTAAAAGATGGAATCTCAGAGTTGTTTTGACTTGCTAAATTTGCTCGGATGTCTAAAGATGTTGAGCATTTCCTCAGGGGTCTTTCATCCATTTTAGATTCACCTGTTGAGAGTTCTCTGTTTAGATCTGTGTCCCATTTTTATTGGATTATTTGTTCTTTTGATAACCCATTTCTTGAGTTCTTTGTATATTCTGAAGATTATCCCTTTGTTTGATAGGGGTTTGGTAAAGATCTTTTCCCATTCTGTAGATTGCCATTTTGTCCTCTTTACGGTGTCCTTTGTTTAACAAAGCTTCTCAGTTTCAGGAGGTCCCATTTATTATCATATTACACATAATTTTATTTGGAAACAAATTAATTCTTTTTTATTAGAGATGGATATAGTTTGGAAAGGTGTCTTCTAATAATTAAATTTTCAATTTGTGTTATGGTAAATCTCTCCAAATTTTAGATCACATATGCATATTATGTTGCATATATATTAAATCATTTATGTTATATTATTTGTGCAAAAACATAATCCTTTAAACAAATGACATGTACAAAAATGAAACTCTTTCCTTATCTGCCACTATACCAAAAAAAGTGTCAAGCCTAAGTGCATGGGAATTTCTACATCTCCCAGTAGTTGCAAGGAAGTTTTAGTCACAAGACAAGAATGGGTCTCAGGTACTATTGAGACTCTCACACAATTCAAGCTATAAAGAAGACTCTCAGTGGAGTTTAGCTGCAAAGAAGATTCTGAGATCAGATCAGCTTGTCTGGAAGCAAGAGAATACAGCCAACCTGATGTGTCAAGATTTAGACTACAGTGACTTTGTAAGGACACTCTCAACCTCCTAAAATGATTGAAGGCTACACAAATTTTTCCTTGTTCCTAGATTTTGTTAGCTACCACTAATCTTTGGGGTAGGCTTTGACCATTTATGATCCTGTAAGTTACTCTAATGTGATGCTATTCTTGGCTGTCAACTTGACTACATCTGAAATAACTAAAACCCAAATTTTTGGTTGCACACACCTCTGAGGAATTTTTTTCTTAATTAAATCATTTGAATATGAAAGATCTGTTTCTAATCTAAGTCTTTTGAGGTGGGGTGATTTACTTTTCCTGGGTCACAGACTGTACTGGCCTTCTATTTAAAAACTTGGAGGAAAACTTGCTTTCTTTGTTTGTTGTTGCTGTCTCTGGCAAGTCAATTCCTTCACTGGCTTTGGAGTCTACCACTTTGAGATCCTAGCATAGGCTGAAGAGAAGCTTAGACATTCGGCCACATGGGCTGAATAACTCCTGGTTTTGGAGGTCTTCTTTTGGCAGACAGTCATTCTTAGACTAGATGGACTGATCTGTTAAGCCATTTTAATAAATCTCCCTTATTAGAAAAAAATTAAGACTATTTCTAACGAAATATAAACAATTTAAAGAAGTCATGATATAGTTGTGACAATAAAACAAAGTTTGAATGAAATAGCACAGATGAGCCACAATGTGAATATTCTATTTAATAAGAAGATAAAAAAAAATGAAGGAAAACCATTCTGATATGGTGATGGGAGTGCATTAAGTCTCAGAATAGATTTTGGACTTCAGAAGAGTGTTGCAATTGTTGAGGAGAATGAGGATTCCTGAAGCTGTTCTAAATGCATTTTGTTCTATAATCTGGTGATGAGCCAGTTAAGGTTATTCAGTAGAATGTGCTGACTTGAAAGAAAAATGTTCCACATAGACTTAGATATTTGTAGACTAGGATCATACTTGATGTCACTGTTTGGTGGGGTTTTGAACACTTGTTGGAGAAAGTATGTGCTGGGGTTGGGCTTTGGGAGTTGATTTTCTGACTTCATTTTCAGTTTGATCTCCTTTCTACTTATGGTTGAATATATAATCTCATAACTTCTTTTTCTAATGGCCTGCTGTCATTCATCATCTGTGATTGTATGCTCTCCACTGGAACAGGAAGCAAACTCTTCTATAAGTCATTTTTTATTATGAAGATTTTATTATGCCCATAAAATGTACCTGATTCAGAAGAGCATATAGGCATATGTAAAGACATTCAAAATAGGACTCTTGGTAGCCAGAATAAGTCTAAGAAATGAGAGATTACTAAAAAAAAAATTGAAAGAAAGGAAAATACTCCGAAAAGAAAACTATGAATCTAGTGAAAAAGACACCCATAGAATGGGGAGAAATCTTTTTGAGTCATTCATTTGACAAAGAAGTAAAAAGAAGTTAAAATGAAGAAATAAACTACACAATTAAATACCTATGAAAATGAGCAGGATAATCTCAAAAGGAATATGAAAAAAAAAACTAAGTATATTTTTTTAAGTACCCCAAATCTTTAGCTCTAGGGAAATGCTCACCAAAATTGTTTTGAGATTTCATTTTATGATATATCAGAATGGCTGTCATCATCTATAAAAGGAAACCAAATGCTGATGTGAATGTGTCAAAAGGGGAATTTATATACTGCATGGGAAGTGGTACTAGTGGAACCATCTTCACTGGAAATCAGTCAGGTCCTTTTTCAAACAAGAAATAGTATTTCCACATGACCTGGTATTACTATTTCTAGGAACATACCCAAAAAAGTTAATATCATATTATTGAAAGATTTTTACATCCAATTTTACTGCTGTTCTATTCAAAATAACTAGAAGTCCCTCAATAGATGAACGGATGAAGAAAATATGGTGCACGTTCACAATGGAGTGTTTTTAAGATACAAAAAAAATCTAAGTTAGAAAATTTCTAAACACTTGGATGGAACTAGAAAAAAATATACTAAGTGAGGCTATTTAGTCCCAAAAGGTAACACTTTATTTTCTCTTACATACGAAGAATTCTTAGAATCTTTTTGTTTTTGCAATTAACTTGGAGAAAGCTGGTAAACAGGAAAAAGGTCTTTGAGAGGTTTTGAGGGGGATTTTTTTAATTACAGGTAAAATAAAATGAAAACAGCATAGTAGTGCTGGCAGAAAACCTTAGGCATGGATATGCAAATCTAAGAAAAACTGGGGAGGGGTGAGGAAAGCAAACCCAAAGAAATTGTGCATGAAAGTAGATGCATACTTTCTCTCACAATGCAAAAAAAAAAAAAAAAAAAAAAAAACAACAGTTGGAGTTGGAAAGGTAGTGGAATACATGTTTAATAAGAGATGAGGCAGAATACTGCTGCCAACGGACTATAGGGTGTGTGATTGGAGTTAAGAAATGTTTTAAAAAAATAATGGGGAGATTGAATAAAACTATCATTCATTTTTGAGGATTTGACACTGATAGCATTGCCATACTTCAGTGCATTGTCCCTCACCTGTGGAACACAGTAAAAAGTGTACTTAGTAGGTTATATAAAAAAGACAATTTAAGAGAGAAATATATTTATTAATATAGCGAGAGTTGTTGAAGAAATAGGAGGATATAATATCTCACCTTATAGATATATGAAATCCTCATATAAAAATTATTTCTGGTTAAAATGCCAAATTTAATAAGGAACAAATATCATAACATGCAACATGAAATTGTAGAGAAAATGCTTCAAGGCATAAACCAGCTCTATGCAACAAAGAAACAGTTAATTGATGAAAGTAAAAGACTACAGATGGGAGAAGATATTTTTATGTGTACCACTAAAGAGGATTAACTTATAAAGTATATAAAGAACTGAAAAGAATTCTATACAAAATACTAAGCAATAATAAACAAACAAACAAATCATAATCAATGAGTGAGTTCATAAAACAATTCACAAAAGAAAAAAAATGGTAAAAGAACATATGAAAAATGCTTAACAACACTACCCATCAGAGAAAGGAGAGTTAAAACTATACACTGAGAGTCCTTCTTGCTTCAGTCAGTATAGAATTAGTTCTGTGAGCATGCTGAAAAAAGACACTTATACATGCTGATACATGGAGATACAGTCTATCTTTCCTCTATAGAAATCTGTGTAGAAATTTCTCAGAGAAAAAAAATAATAAGAAGAATAGCTCTGCCTAGTGTGACCCAGATATACTGCACCTGTATATTTATCTATTTAACTCAAGTTAACATATAGATATTTACACATAAATGAGGTGGGGTTGCCCTCTGTATGCTGTGAAAAGCATTGGTTAATAAAGCAATTGCCTTGGTCTGTTGATAGGGCAGAACTCATGTAGGTGAGGAAAACTAAACAGAATGCAGGGAGAACGAAGGAAGAGTGAGGAGAAGCCAAGTAGCCCCCATGAGAACTTTATCTGGTGAGCCACAGACTCTTGGCAATGCACAGATTAATGGAGATGGGTGAAATTAATATGTAAGAGCTACCCAATGAGAAGTTAGCTAATGGGTAAAGCAGTGATTTAATTAATACAGTTTCTGAATGATTATTTCGGGGCTGAATAGCTGGGAACCAACAAGCAGCCTTCTTACAACAAACACATCAGTGATTCTGCAACACATCTCACAATAGCTAAGTTACAGAACCAGCTGAGTATATCTCAACAGATGTATGGATGCAGAAGTATTAAATTACTTTATTTTTGTTAGAAAATAATTGCAAGTAGAGACAATTATATTAAGAAAATGAAGCTGGTATCAGCAAGATGAATATGGCATATGTTCTCTTATTGGGGGAGTGTCATATATCAATCTGTTGATTTCATTGGTTAAGCAATAAAGAAACTGCTAGGCCCATTTGATAGGCCCACTCGTAGGTAGGTGGAGTAAACAGAACAGAAGGCTGGGAGAAAGAAGCTGAGTCAGAGAGTCGCCATGATTCTCATACTCCAGGCAAACACACGTTAAGATCATTCCTGGTAAGCCAGCTCGTGGGCTACAGCAGATTATTAGAAATGGGCTAGTCCAGGTGCGAGAGCTAGCCTAGAAGAGGCTAGATAGAAATGGGCCAAGCGGTGTTTAAAAGAATACAGTTTCCGTGTAATTATTTTGGGTAAAGCTAGCCGTGGGGGCGGCTGGGTGCCGGGGACGCAGCCTGCCGCTTCCTATTTCTAACAGATGGAGGTTTGTGTTCCCGCTTGGGATTGAAAGGAGAGTGCTCTGAGACTGTGCCAATGGCTCAGCCACAGCTCAGAGGCACAAGCAGCTCCACCATGCT
Organism: Microtus oregoni; assembly: GCF_018167655.1. Taxonomy (NCBI): domain Eukaryota; kingdom Metazoa; phylum Chordata; class Mammalia; order Rodentia; family Cricetidae; genus Microtus; species Microtus oregoni. Next base: position 27,321,402 of record NW_024543060.1, read on the forward strand.
AATGGTACAATGTGCAAGGATCAGAGGCACAAGCGGCTCCGCCATGTTGGACTGGGCGGGGTCAGCAGGCAGTACCTGTTTTTGACCTAGGAATGTCACAGATTAGATTCTTAAGCACCTAAAGATTTAGAGGCACAAATCAAAAGTGCTCCTGGATAGTAAAAAATTACAGATTCACAATAGGACAGATTCAGACCACTAAATGAGTCACACTGTTGGATAAATGTACGTAGGCTTGAGAGAGAGAAGAAAAAAAAATACAGAAAATAAAGTTAATGGTTTAAAAAAAAGTTGAAGTCTTTAAAGAAACAGAGTACAGATAGTTAAGAGATTAAAAGAAATAAAAAAATAAGCCACGTAAAAATGAAAAGTTCACAGAGAGTCTGGATTATGTACATTGTGCTTTCTTTAAAATTTTTCACTGTAAAGGAGCTAAGTACAGAGAGACATTTCATTACATGGGCTGCCAAGCTAAATCAGAATGGATATAAGGGTATTATGATTTCAAAATTTGGGTCTAAGAATATGATGCTTTGGAGAGGTTCTTCTTTTGTTTTCACAGAGGACCAGACCCTGTGGATTTCTTCTATTCCAATTTGGTATGATAGACCATGCCCTCCTGAAAGGTTTTTGTGAACATCTTCAGGAAATTGCTTCGCTCAACTGCCAACTGAGATGAAACTAGCACACAGGTTATACCATGAAAGACCTAATTAACGATGCCCCCATTCAACAGGAAGCAGTTTGGAGAGAAAAAATTGTGCCCATGTTCCCAAAATATTGTTTATAAATGTTCTTTTACATTTAAAGGGGAAATGATATAGGTATGAATAATTTGCATTGGTGTGGATTTTAAGGCCAATTTTGTTACATGTATATGTATTTATGATCTTGAATAAGGTGTTGTGATTGTGTAGTTCATGTTTAAAATGTAATGTATAATTAGGAAATATAGGTTGTTGATGGATAATCATAAATAATAGTCAAGTTTGTAGTCATGTTACTTAGATTTTCTAGATATATAGAGATATATTTCAGATAAGCATTCTTCATATATCTCAAAGGCTACAGAATATGGCATTTAAAATATTTTAATAACTTAGGGTTTTTCATGACAATGAGACATGTCTGCTCCTTGCAGCACCAATCTACTTCGAGAGGAAGATGGGCATCGAAGAGGATCCTTATGGAGTTTGATAGCCATTTGGGCAAGAAACTGCTCTTGCCTGGACTGTTGCATAAAATGGACACAGAGAACCCGCAGAGAGAGGACTGCTGAACTTGCCTAAAGGTGAGACGGTCTTTTGGGGTTCATGACTCATGAAAGAGTCTGAGAAACATTCTGCAGGACACAGCAGATAGTGACTGAACTGTCTTTGAAATTGCCTGCTTCATGGAAATGTCTGCTGGATACTATGGGCCTGAAGGCTGAAGATGGATGCCCCAACGGTACAGAGGAACTTTGGGTGACTGTACAGGCAGCGAGATATCTCTGTCATTTCTAGAGCTTTGGATTTCTTGTTTACTTAGGTAATATTATATCCTTCTGGAGTCTTTGATGGAATTGAAGAATGGATAGGTAGTAATAGTTTTGATTGTTATGATAAAAGATAAAATAGATATAAATATTGTAACTATGATTCTTGCTTAATAACTATTTTGCTATATGTAATTTTACTATGTTAAAGTTAAAGCCTTTTTTTGTTTAAACAGAAAAAGGGGAAGTGACGGGGGAGTGTCATATATCAATCTGTTGATTTCATTGGTTAAGCAATAAAGAAACTGCTAGGCCCATTTGATAGGCCCACCCTTAGGTGGGTGGAGTAAACAGAACGGAAGGCTGGGAGAAAGAAGCTGAGTCAGAGAGTCGCCATGATTCTCCCACTCCAGACAGATGGAGGTTAAGATCATTTCTGGTAAGCCAGCTCGTGGGCTACAGCAGATTATTAGAAATGGGCTAGTCCAGGTGCGCGAGCTAGCCTAGAAGAGGCTAGATAGAAATGGGCCAAGCGGTGTTTAAAAGAATACAGTTTCCGTGTAATTATTTTGGGTAAAGCTAGCCGTGGGGGCGGCTGGGTGCCGGGGACGCAGCCCGCCGCTTCCTATTTCAACATCTTATTGTTTGAAAGTAGAAATAAAATTATACAAGGGAGGAAATAGTATTAAGACATGGGAGAGAGAACCAAGAAAAAGGAGCGGGACACTTATAAGGGGGAAATATATAAAAAATAAAACATATATATATATGTTATTTTCTATAAAATAAACAAAATCGTATGTGAGATTAAGAACATTTCTGTTTTCTAACATGTGGGGTAGGAGCATCTTAGGTTTATTGATGTTCTAATGAATATTTCAAATATTTAAATAGTCATTAAAATTCACTTTTGTTTCCTCAATAAAATTATTGAAAGTTACATTTTTGTATATGTGTATTAGAATTATGTTTTATCCTATTATACAAATTCATGACAGCCTGATGACCTTGAATTTGTACAGTTATATATCTGACCTTGTGATTGAGGGTTTCACTGCATCACTAGGACAAACACAAATCTCATTTACTTTGTAAATATTGAAAGAAGTTGGCTTGCTTGCACTGGACAGCAGCTGAAACCAGCATGTACTTTATGTGACTTCTCCATATGGTTCTCCCACAGCTCCTTGAACTCGGCCTTAAACATGTACCCTTAAGCTCTCAGAAATTGCTTAAATTCTCAATTTTATTCTATTCTCCTTCAGGTAATATGCCCTTACTCACTGATGTCATAGTGTACTTTTAATTTGTCCAAAAGTGAATTTTGTTTCAGAAAACCATGATTTTCATTGTATGAATATCATAAAAGCATTTGTCATGTGAGTGCATTTATCTCTTCCTGGTCTTTATGCTTCAATAATTTAAATCTTATAACTATGTTCTGTTTCTTTTGATTGCTACTACCTCCTCACTTCAACTGTGGAACTTTTAGTTTCATGTAATTATTTTTCAGTTGATTGAGTCATATTTTTACTGCTTCACTAAATGTACCCAAATACATTTTTATAGTTACTGTTATGCTGTATAATACATATCTTGGGTTATTTTGTATCTTTTCCAAAATTGTAATTTTCACTCAGACAAGAGATGTATTTGATTTTGTTGATTTAGCAACTGATGAAGATTTAATCTCTCTGTATTCTGATTCTATACACTAGAGTTTTCATTGGTTCTTTGTCTAAAGTCATTCTTAATAGTTCACCACAAAAGCTCCTCTTTTTCAATTAGTAACTGAAGAGTCTTTGTACTTGTTTGTACAGAAAAAAAAAGACTGTTTAAATATTGACCAAGAATGGGTTTCAGCTCCTCTATAATCTTATGGTCTTGGCCTGTTTCCAATTTGGAACCTTATATACCAGGGATTTTCAACCTTCCTAATACTGTGACCCTTTAATATAGTTTCTGATTTTGTGGTGATCCCTGACCATAATTAGAGCTACTTCATAGCTTTAATTTTGATGTTGCTGTGAATCATAATGTAAATATCTGATATACTACCTTTATGAAAGGGTTTTTCATTTCCCAAAGGTTTTGCAATCCACATGCTGTGAATCACTACTATATACACTCATATAGAATTAATATTTATGTTATTGGATTAATTATGTACTAGAGTCTTTCATACCCTTAATTTATAACCATTCTATATTCCCAAACGCTGATCTCTGACTTCTCTACCTGGCAAGAATATGAACTTCTGCTTAAAAGCATGATCTTTGTTTAGACTGCAGAGTGGAATTTGGAAAGTCAGGTAAACATAGGCATCATCCAACACAGTACATGACAGAGTTAAATATTTAGTTTAGTTCTCACATTTTAAAATATCTTTTCAAACTGAGTATTATTGGCAATTGTATTTATCTGACTGAATAGTATTACAATAAGTAAAGCTCTGCTAATTGTGTATATTTATTACACATATATCTCCCTCTAGATTCTAGAAAGATGTCATAGTGTATAACAAGTACATTAAATCCATAACACCAAAAGACACTATATATTCTAAATGTTTACAGCAATGAATAAAGAATAGTTATGTTCTTATGATGTCTATCTGTATTATCCATTTTGATGGACATATTCCTTAAAATTGTACATTGAGTGTGACTTCAGAACCCTTATAAATGTGATTGGCCAATGTATCAATGAATCAAAGGAAAAATCCCACCTAGAGTAAGGGAATGAACACCCAACAGGATTGGAGAGAAGGAATAGAAGAGAGAAGTCATCTTCCTTTGTACTCTTCCCCCTTCTTCTTCTTTGGACAGGTTCTCTCTAAGTATTCCTGGTTGATCTGAAACTTGCTATGTAGACCACCCTGTCCTTGCACTCACAGAAACACAGAGATTCTCCTCTTCTTCCTCTTCAGTGCTGATTAAAGGTACCCATCAAATAAGGCAAGCCAGAATTATTTATCTTAAATGTCTGTGTAGCTTTCTCCTCCCACATCAGAAGGCACAAAATTTCAGATTCTTCAAGCTTTAAATGCTATTCCCCTGGGTGTACAAAAGGTAAGCTTTGTGTTTGGTCTTTCATTTTATTGGACATCTTAGACTGAGCAGTGGTGTGGGTGGTCCTTCTGTCTATGTGTTGCTTTTATTGGTTAATGAATACAGAAATTGCCTTGGTCTGTTGATAGAGCAGACCTTAGGTAGGTGGAGAAAAATGAACGCTGAGAGAAGGAGGCAGAATCAGAGAGAAGACATGGAGCCTCTGGAGACAGACACTGGGAACTTTAGCAGGTAAGCCACAGCCTCATGGTGGGACACAGATTACTAGAAATGGATTAAACTAAGATGTAAGAGGTAGCCAATAACAAGTTAGAGATAATGTGCCAAGCAGTAATTTAATTAATACAGTTTCTGTGTGGTTTCAGGTCAAAACTAGCTGGGAGGCAGAGAACAAACAAGGGACCTCCCTCCAAGAGAGCAGCTACTTCTTCTTCAGTTCTCTAGTCTGCAGAAGATGGTGCTGGTGAAATTCATCCTCTAATAATGAAAACTTTTAATAAATAAGTTCTTTAATTAAGTATATTCTGGTGGCCCTACCTCTAGAGAATGCAAATATATTTGGTTTTAATTTGTATTTCTTTGACTACTAGCCTATTTGAATCTCTGTTGATATACTTGCCAAATGTTCTGATTTGCTTTTTATTTTTTCTACTTTTTTTGTTTATACTAAAGAATATACATTTCTTATCAGGTCATGAGATTTTTTATAGTATAAAACTAGAGTTTTAGGATTAGAAGTTTTTTATTAACATAAATTTTTAACTTTTTATATAAAATTATGTATTAAATTAAAATAGTTTACAAAATGAGTATAAATTAAAGACACTTTGGTAAGACAAATATATGAATGTAAATAAGCATCTGATAAGTGTATGTTACCTACATTGTGCTACATAATGCCAAATAATAACTATTTTTATTCCCATGGAAGTAAAATATAAAAAGAGCACACATGCAGGAGGAGCTCAAAATCCAATCAGAAAGTACTGGCTTCCTTCCATGGCATAATTTCCACTATTGCTGGTGTGCACTGGGCCAATTACTGCTTTAGTGTACAAGATTGATTATGACTTTTATCACCCTGTAGTATCCAGAGGACCTTTCAGTACTATGAGATCTTCGTGATAAATATGAAGTTTCTAATGGAGTAGCAGATTTATTTATTCATGTTTATAACTCAAATATGCAGTATTTTTTTGCAATAACCAATTACTATCAAGTTCTTGAAGAAAACAAAAGGCAATGACAATATCATTTAATTCTTGATGGTCTTTATAGCCCCACTGACCAATAACTCCAACAGAATTAACCCAATCCAGTCACTGAGTCTTTGCATTTGCTATCATGTGTTGTCTAGTAAGCACACTGTCCCTTTGTTATAAGGTGACTCCATTTAAACTCTGTGTATTCATGCATTTTAAACACATAAACACATGCATACTTCTACAACAGTAGTTTTTCATATGAATTTCTAATGTATTTTAGTTACTCCTTTTTATTGTCGCTCTTATACCCTATTCTTCCATCCCATATTTTATGCTTCCCCTCCAGTATTACTCTTTCACCATTATACCAATACATCCTATCTTCTCCCCTTCAAATCCTAGCCCTGATCTTCATAACTAGTCTGAACCTCAAAGAGTTTCCTAAATGAAATACACAAATGTATATATTCAAAGAAAACTTGACCATATGTCAGACATCATTAGACTTTCTGTGTCAGAATTAACTCTTTCTGAGTTCTAATCTACAGTTCCATCATTTTTATGCTATTGTTTATTTTTCTTGTTATTGATAGCTAAATATAACTAATACTACAAATGTAACTTATTGTCATTATCTATTCATCAGCTGATAGATATCCATGCTCTTTCCTCTTCCTGGTTAGAGTGAAGACACCAGTAATGAGCTTGAACAAGTAAGCATCATTGTAGTAGGATATAGTGTTGTAGATATATGCCTGAGAGTGCTATAGATAGACTCTTTTTAGAGTTTGAGAAACAGCCACATTGCTTTTCATATATGATCATGTTTGCTTTGAATATGTTTGATTTTCAACAGAACCACCATATTTGGGCTGCCCATGCATGCTTCAGCATTGCCAGGGCATAGACTTCAAATTCAAAATGTGTACAGCTGAGTTTGGAGGTAGATTGTTTCTCTGATTTTTTGAGAGTCACCACATTTGTTAATAGGGAACTTTTGGGGAACAGGTATCTCACAGAAGAAGAACCTAGTCATTTAAGTGATTTGAGTGAACAGGTGTACCTGAGATCTTCCTGTCCTCACCTTTCAGTGTTAAGATAAAGACAGTTGAACAAATGCTCTTGTCATATGATAGGGCATCTCTTAGGTATATTCCCAAGAGTGGTAATGCTGGGTCTAGGGGTAGGTTGATCCTGAATTTCCTGAGAAACCGAAACACCGATTTCCAAAGTGGTTGCACAAGATTGTATTCCCACCAGCAATGGATGAGGGTACCCCTTCCTCCACAGCCTCTCCAGCAAAGGCTATCATTGGAGTTTTTGATTTTAGCCATTCTGACAGGTGTAAGATGATATCTCAAAGTTGTTTTGATTTGCATTTCCCTGATTGCTAAAGAGGTTGAGCATGATCTTAAGTGTCTTTTGGCCATTTGAACTTCTTCTGTTGAGAATTCTCTGTTCAGTTCCGTGCCCCATTTTTTAATTGGGTTAATTAGCATTTTAAAGTCTAGTTTCTTGAGTTCTTTATATATTTTGGAGATCAGAACTTTGTCTGTTGCGGGCTTGGCGAAGATCTTCTCCCAGTCAGTAGGTTGCCTTTTTGTCTTAGTGACAGTGCCCTTTGCTTTACAGAAGCTTCTCAGTCTCAGGAGGTCCCATTTGTTCAATGTTGCCCTTAATGTCTGTTCTGCTGGGGTTATACATAGCAGTATTATTTGTAATAGCCAGAACCTGGAAACAACCTAGATGCCCTTCAATGGAAGAATGGATGAAGAAAGCGTGGGATATATACACAGTAGAGTACTACGCTGCGGTAAAAAACAATGACTTCTCGAATTTTGCATGCAAATGGATGGAAATAGAAAACACTGGCAATGGGTTTCTGATCCTACTGCACACACTGACTTTGTGGGAGCCTAGGCAGTTTGGATGCTCAACTTACTAGACCTAGATGGAGGTGGGGGTTCCTTGGACTTCCCACAGGACAGAGAACCCTGATTGCTTTTCGGGCTGAGGTGGGGGGACTTAATTGGGAGAGGGAGAGGGAAATGGGAGGCAGTGGCGGGGAAGAGACAGAAATCTTTAATAAATAAATAAATTAAAAAATTAAAAAACTAGAAAAAATAAAAAGAAAACACTATCCTGAGTGAGGTAACCCAGACCCAAAAAGATGAACATGGGATGTACTCACCCATAACTGGTTTCTAGCCATAAATAAGGGTCACGGAGTCTACAATTGGTGAAACTAAAGAAGCTAAATAAGAAGGTGAACCCAAGGAAAAACATATCGTTGTTGTGTTACGAGCGGCAGGGCTGCGTCCCTGGCATGCGGCCGCCCGCATGGCTAGCTTTACCCGAAATAATTATACAGAAACTGTATTCTTTTAAACACTGCCTGACCCATTAGTTTCAGTTTCTTATTGGCTAGCTCTTACATATTGATCTAACCCATTTCTATTAATCTGTGTAGCCCACGAGCTGGCTTACCAGGAAAGATCTTAACCTGCGTCTGTCTGGAGTGGGAGAATCATGGCGACTCCCTGACTCAGCTTCTTTCTCCCAGCATTCCGTTCTGTTTACTCCGCCTACCTAAGGGTTGGCCTATTAAATGGGTCTAGGCAGTTTCTTTATTAATAAGAAATCACTCCCACATCATTTCCCCTTTTTCTGTTTAAACAAAAAAGAAAGGCTTTAACTTTAACATAGTAAAATTACATATAGCAAAACAGTTATCAAGCAAGAATTACAGTTACAATATTTATATCTATTTTATCTTTTATCATAACTAAGGAAAACTATAACTATCTATTCATTCTTCAACTCCATAAAAGACTCCAGAAGGATATAATACTACCTAAGTAAACAAGAAATAAGAAAACTCTAGAAATGACAGAGACATCTTGCTGCCTGGACAGTCACCCAAAGTTCTTTTGTATGGTTGGGGCATCCATCTTCAGCCTTCAGGCCCATAGTATCCAGCAGACATTTCCATGAAGCAGGCAATTTCAAAGACAGTTCAGTCACTATCTGCTGTGTCCTGCAGAATGTCTCGCAGATTCTTTCATGAGTCATGAACCCCAAAAGACCGTCTCACCTTTAGGCAAGTTCAGCAGTCCTCTCTCTGCGGGTTCTCTGTGTCCATTTTATGCAACAGTCCAGGCAAGAGCAGTTTCTTGCCCAAATGGCTATCCAACTCCATAAGGATCCTCTTCGATGCCCATCTTCCTCTCGAAGTAGATTGGTGCCACCAGGAGCAGATATGTCTCATTGTCATGAAAAGTCCTAAGTTATTAAAACATTAAATGCCATATTCTGCAGTCTTTGAAAGATATGAAGAATGTCTATCTAACTGAAATGTATCTCTATATATCTAGAAAATCTAACTAACATGACTACAAGATTGACTATTATTGATGATTAACCATTAACCTATATTTTTTAATTATACATTACATTTTTAAATGAACTACACAATCACAATACCTTAATCAAGATCAGAAATACATATACATATAACAAAATTGACTGTAAAATCCACACCAATGCAAATTACTCATACCTATATCATTTCCCCCTTTAAATGTAAAAGAACATTTACAAACAATATTTTGGGAACATGGGCGCAGTTTTTTCTCTCCAAACTGCTTTCTGTTGAATGGGGGCGCTGTTAATCAGATTGTTTAGGGTGTAACCTGTGTGTCAGGTTCATCTCAGTTGGCAGTTGAGTGAAGTAATTTTGTGAAGATGTTTACAGCAACTTTTCGGGAGGTCGTGGTCTATCATACCAAATTGGGATAGAAGAAATCCACAGGGTCTGGTCCTCTGTGAAAACAAAAGAAGACCCTTTCCAAAGTATCATATCCTTAGACCCAAATTTTGAAATCGTAATACCTTTATATCCATTATGGTTTAGCTTGGCAGCCCATGTAATGAAATGTCTGTCTGTACTTAGCTCCTTTACAGTCAAAAATTTTAAAGAAAACACAATGTACATAATCCAGACTCTCTGTGAATTTTCCATTTTTACGTGGCTTATTTTTCTTTATTTTTTTTAATCTCTTACCTATCTGTACTCTGTTTCTTTAAAGACTTTACCCTTTTTTTTAAGACATTTGCTTTATTCTCTATATTCTTATTCTTCTCTCTCTCAAGCCTATGTACATTCATCCAACGCTGTGATCCACTGAGGTCTGTTATGTCTGAATCTGTTTTATTGTGAATCTGTAATATTTTTACTATCCAGGAGCATTTCTTAAAATGTTAAGCACTTTTTAAAAACTTAAGTTGCACCATGTACAGGTAATACGGTACCACCTGTGTCCTGCCCAGTCTAAACCTTAACTGTGCTGTTATTATGGTAATTACGGTAGTTCCTGCCAACCAGCACAGTTCAGCAAGGAGCAGCCGCTCCTGCCTCAGATCCATTTGGTGCCCCTGAGCTGTGCACAGTTCCAGGCACACAGCAAGTCCTCATTGGAGCCGCATTCAGTAGTTTAATTTTGAGACTGAGCATGCAGCACAGAAACTCTTTTTATCCAAGTTACAACCAAATCTGACATGCAGAGCACTGCGCAGTCTGAAAACACGTCTCTTTAACCATGCTCTTCCGCCTGCCTAAGCCTGATTCTGCCATCTGTCCAGGTGCAGGCGGGGAGCGCTGAGAGCACTCTCCTTCCGATCCCAAGCGGGAACACAAACATCCAGTCCCATAAAATCCATTGAAATGCTTTAAAGCCAGAGTTTGCACTGGTGGCACAGTCCCAAGAAGCCGCATTTTAAAATGACGCAGCTTTTTTTTTCTGTTGCTGTTGCCGAATCAGGAAATCTCTCTACAGCACGCCACCAACAAACAGCAAAAATCTGTGTTAAAGTCTCTCTCCCTTATTTTTAAGCCTTCTCAGGTTTTTAAGTGGATTTAGCCCCACGTTGGGCGCCATTCTGTTGTGTTACGAGCGGCAGGGCTGCGTCCCTGGCATGCGGCCGCCCGCATGGCTAGCTTTACCCGAAATAATTATACAGAAACTGTATTCTTTTAAACACTGCCTGACCCATTAGTTTCAGTTTCTTATTGGCTAGCTCTTACATATTGATCTAACCCATTTCTATTAATCTGTGTAGCCCACGAGCTGGCTTACCAGGAAAGATCTTAACCTGCGTCTGTCTGGAGTGGGAGAATCATGGTGACTCCCTGACTCAGCTTCTTTCTCCCAGCATTCCGTTCTGTTTACTCCGCCTACCTAAGGGTTGGCCTATTAAATGGGTCTAGGCAGTTTCTTTATTAATAAGAAATCACTCCCACATCATATCGTTATCCTCTTGGCTATGGGAAGCAGACAAAATTGCCAGGGAGAAAATTGGGATCTTGGGAGTGGGGTGGGATGGGGTAAGGGGAGATGGGGAGAGAAAAGGGAGAAGGGGAGGATGGGTGTAACTTGGGGAAAAAGGATGATTGGGATAAAGGAAAGTTGGATAGGGGAGCACAGAAGCACAATTCTTAGTTAAGGGAGCCACCTTAGGGATGGCAAGAGACTTGAACGTAGAGTGGCTCCCAGGAGTCCAAGAAGATGTCCCCAGTTAGTTCCTTGGGCAGCTGAGGATAGGGAACCTGAAATGACCCTATTCTATAGCAATACTGACGAATATCTTGCATATCACCATAGAACCTTCATCTGGTGATTGATGGAGATAGAGACAGAGACCCACACTGGAGCACTGGACTGAGCTCCCAAGGTCCCAATGGTGAGCAGAAGGAGGGAGAACATAAACAAGGAAGTCAGGACCATGCGGGGTGTACCCACCCACTGAGACAGTGGGGCTGATCTATTGGGAGCTCACCAAGGCCAGCTGGACTGTGACTGAAAAAGCATGGAATAAAACTGGACTCTCTGAACATGGCGAACAATGAGGGCTGATGAAGCCAGGGACAATGGCACGGGGTTTTGATCCTACTTAATGTTCTGGCTTTGTGAGAGCCTAGCCAGTTTGGATGTTCACCTTCCTAGATATGGACGGAGTGGGGAGGACCTTGGACTTTCCACAGGGTAGGGAACCCTGACTGCTCTTTGGACTGGAGAGGGAGGGGGAGAGGATTATGTGGAGGGGAGAAGAGTGGGAGGAGGGGGAGGGAAATGGGAGGCTAGGACAAGGCGGAAACTTGTTTTTTTCCTTTTCTCAAAAAAAAAAAAAAAAAAAAAAGTAAAGACAGTTGGTGCCAAAGCCAGCTTTTCACAATAGAACTGGGTATAGCAACTGGCAAGCTCATGTCTGCATAGAGAGCAATTTACCCATTAAGTTGTCTCCTTACCCTCTGACTTAAAATTTTAAAATTTAATTTAAAAGTTATTTTGATTCTATTCCTTCTTATTCTAAAATTTAAGAATATGCCAGAGGGTGGTGATGCATGCCTTTAATCCCAGCAATCAGGAAGCAGATGCAGGCGGATCACTGTGAGTTTGAGGTTAGTCTAGTCTACAAGAACTAGTTCCAGACACCCTGCCTTGAAAAACAAACAAAGCCAAACAAAATTCCTTAGAAACACTACTGTTGATATTAATATTTAGAAAGATGAAAATTTATAATTTTAGTATTAAGATATCAATTAGAATGTTTTTAACTCTTAAATTCTTAAGCAATATAGCCAAAACTCAAATATCAGACATTTATTCAATTAATCTGTATGCTAATGGTATTCTAAAGTGCCATAAGCCACAATGCTTCTCACATTCATAAAGAAACCTTAAAGTAATTATTAATGCCAAAGTCATTGGTTTTAATGGAAATTTTCTAGATTTGATTAATGAAGAAGAAGTGTATTAGGCATGTAAATTATAATATTATGTTTAAATGAACCAAATAATGAATTTTAAATTCAAGTAAGCAAGTTGAAGGAAACAAAACAAAGTTATTACATTTAGATGAGACAAGATACATGTCATTAGGTGCTATGGGCTTTCATTTGTATCTTAAAGTTATAGCAAAGAGTTATAATCCTACAAATACATATTAGGGTTATTACACTTAGATATGACAATTTATTTTTATTTTATTTAGAGTAATTTAAGTCAATTCAATTATTTTGTTAAATCAATAATTGGATTTGATAGTTCTAATTAAATTATCAATTGGAGCTTCACACAACCTTTTTATATTTATTTTAAATTGTATGTTTTTGTTAAACTGTCTAATAACATAAAATTCTTTAAAATGTCAATTTTTAGCCAAATTACTCTTAAAATAGTTTCGATTAAACTTTGGTTTAAGTCATTCTATTGAAATTGCAATCATAAGCTACCATTAAAATGTATCACAAACCTAGTTGTAAGGAATAATAAGTATTTTTAAGTTCTAAATATAAAAAGTTATGCACAATGAAAATTGTTCTGTTTCATATTAGATTGTGTGTGTGTGTGTATGCATTTCTGTCCATATGTATGAGTTTATGTGTTTGTGATCACTTCCCTATTTCCCTTGTGATTTCTAAATGTGTTGATGTTGATCCTCATATATATATTTGAATTTCATGTGAAATTCAAAACACAGAAATAGAGTCATACCCATATCAGTGAATTTGATGATTATATGAAATGTTCTACAGTCCTTTAAAAACTTGTTTTGAAAGATGACGACAAGTTTTCACACCTGTGACCTGAGTTAGTCCACAAAAGTATGAATGAGGAAATGTTTGTATGGATTTTTGCAAAATTCTATTGCTATATTGAAATTTGAATATTTGGCATAAAGTCTAAAATCAAAAGACATAAATAAAAGTGACAAAATATTCCTGAGTATTGAAACTCTAGATGATACTTAGTACAATAGTGATCTTCTTTTGTGTTTTTATATTTTTCTATAAAACATAAGTGTCTATGTATAATCTTATTTTTAATATTAAATCATACAAAAACATTAGTTTTGATGACTAAAATTCTTAAAAATAGTTTATTATAATTTTTCATCTTTCAAATAGATAGATAGATAGATAGATATTAACAAGAAGTGTGTTCATTTAATCTTGGTAATTTTTACAGAGAGCACAGTTTTTTATAGGTGTGTTCTTTATATCTTTTAGAATAAAACATAAAGCAGGAGACACAAACAAGGTCTTCTATGTGTAAATTCCCAGATTTGGTGTAAACTTTAGTGTACTTATAAAAAGAGTGTCTTTGTGCTATAATTATTTTTATATAACTGTATTATATAAGACTGTACAATTCAATATATTATGGAATGCACTTGAATTATAAAAACTTACATTATCCTAGTAATATCACAAGTTATAAATTCTTTCTTCAGACATAAATGAGTAAGTAGGTGAATTTATTTATTCTGATTATTTGTAGCTTGCAAAATGTACTAAAAATATTTTCTGTACACTTATTACTGTGTACTGAAGTTCTGAAGATTTTTGTCTACAGGATGTTATCCATCTTTATGTCTGATAAAGTGTTACAGTATTTTGTTATGGCTTGGTTTACTTCCCAGGTGATATGCCATATGATTAGATATATTCTGAAGTTTCCAGATGCTTAAAGAGATAATTAACTTGTCTAATGCACATTGCATTTATAGCAGAAACAAAGAGAGAATTCAGGATTGGCATGCTACAAAATTCTCTATACTTTAAGATATTGTACAGCATGCATGATAAATCAAAAGACAGTGGCACACTAACAGGTATTCTCAAAAACCATGTTGCATGATTGCAGTTCCCTTTTCCTAAGGAATTTGACCATCACATGAGTATCCCTTGTCCCACAGAGACAAGAACATGTATGGTTGTATAATTCAACATGTCTGTATGTAAATATAAGGCCAAAAAATTATCTAGAGAATATTTGTAGGTTCAGTCTCGCATTTTCTTTATTTAAGTATTTTTCTACTCCTTTTGTATCTGTCTCTGTGACCAAGTCTCTAGCATAGCCTGAATTATTATTCAGATGTGTTATGAATCCTAGCCTAGGCACATTTGGGAAACTGGTACTGCAGATAATTTTCCTGGATATGACTTTTATTTCCTAAACTTTATGGTTGTGATTGTTTTAATAAAGATTTTCTACATATACAGAGGTTAATTTAATACAAGTAGTTGTGAAATGTACTGAGATGAAGAGCCCAGTACATTCAGTACTGGATATGTGATCAAGAAAAATAGCTTTTGTGCATGCCTTTAATCCCAGCACTTGGGAGGCAGAGGCAGGCAGATCTTTGTGAGTTCGAGACAAGCCTGGTCTACAAGAGCTAGTTCCAGGACAGGCTCCAAAACCACAGAAAAACCCTGTCTCGAAAAACCAAAAAAAAAAAAAAAAATAGCTTCCATAGAATCCACTGTTTCCATCATGCTCTTGGGATCAATATTTTTGTATTTATTTATGTGTGTGACGTCTGCTCATGAGGATACTATAAAAACAACCAAACAAACAAAAACACCTACCAAAGTTGTCATCTGTGGTTGGAATACAACAAAGTTTATTCCAAATTGCCAAGACTAGCACTCAAGGTAAAAGAAAAGAGAAGTAAGATAGGTGAAAAATATAGCGAGTCATAAAAAAAAATAAGGCTATATAGGAGGAGAGTGGGTTAGCTGGAATAGCCTGGCAACTGTCCAGGGACATTGATCTGTTGGAGAATTGTTTGAGTTAATTGAAAACTAGATGCCCTCTCTGGCGATTTGGGACACTGTAGAAGCATATAAGAAAATAAAGGTGTTTCCTGTCGAATGTTCTTGAGGAATGCTGGGAGTTTACACTGTGAAGTGTTTCTCAGCCTGTGGGTGACGACCCTTTTTAGGTTAGAAAGACCTTTACACAGGAGTCATCTAAAAACTTTCTAAAATATATAAATTTACATTACATTTTAAAGTCACATGGCTAATGGCTTTACCTGCCCTTCGCCATATCCGGTTCCCTCTGAGGTTCCTGGCAACTCTCTCTCTGATTCAATCTTTCTTTCTTCCTGTATTCTCACTTTTATAATCCCACCTACATATTTGCCTGGCTATTGGTCAATCAGCTTTTACTAGTCAATCAGAGCAATACATATTCTTAGTGTACAAAAAGATTGATACACAACATTTTTTTCCCTTTTTGCCGAATTAAAAATTAGGGATTTAACCTTGACATACTAAAACAATATATAACAAAAACGGTAAACCAGCAATAATTACAGTTATAATATCCAGTTCTTTTGCATTAAATATCAATTGAATACAGTGGTTCTTTTGGACCCTAAGAGACTTATAGCTTATAGTTTGATCTTAGACTCAGAATCAAAAGAAATGTTATTTTGGGAAAGTGATCATTACACTGACTGATTAAAACATATAAATATAAAAATGCTAAGGCATTTGTTACCTACCTTTTTCTAGAACATTAACAATTATATGTTTCATTTACTTTCCACTGTAGTTTTCATGAATGTGGCAAAATTTTACCTATGATATACCTTTTCTTTAAAGAGTGAACATCAGATGATGACAAAATGAAGCATGGATTTATGTAGATAAACAATATATATGAGTCTGGTCAATGTTTTTCCAAACATTGAAGAATGTGTAAAAAATTGCATATTCACTCAGCACATGCAGAGGTTATTAATGACCTACATGACTGCACATATTTTGCATCTTCACCTACAAATATATATGTGAAACCAACAGAAAGTTCACATCTAGGGTAAGTGAAAAGTCAAACCTCATAGCTAGGGCATAAACTAGTAAAGGAAATATTATCGTTTGGTGTGGACCAGGAGAGGATGGCCATTATTTCCAAGTAATGCTTTTCCGGAGAAAAGGAAGCGTGGGGAATTTGTTCAGGGATTCCACACATATGCATTCAGAGTCCATTCCTAGACATTCTCCAAAGTAAAGAGTAAAGTGATTGAGAGTAATAATATAAATTTTAATGTGAAAATAAAAAAAAGAATATTTTGAAAGAAGATGATTATAGGATTTTACTTCGGAAAGTGCCTGACTCATTTAGTGATCAATATATATGACATTCTATAAGCATCATTATTATGAACTAATATAAAGTTCAAAAAGAAACACAAAATTATTTTTAATTTTATATCTATTTCAAATGAATAATCTTTGCTTATTGATGAAATCTATTTAAGTGTAATTATAATCGCTTTGTGTCAAGTGCCTTGATAGAGAAAATTCTATTAAGTTAAACTATCTTATAGATAAAAATACATAGCAAAAAACAAATTATTCATTGGCTTTCTCTGACTGGTGTTATTTTGGTTTATATCACAGTTTATATTATACAGTCTTCTGAAGAAAGAAGTCAATATGACTAAATATGTAATAGTTCTGTATGGCTTACATGTCTATGAGTAAGAAAAGTACCAAAATATTCAGTAATAACTAAATACATATTTACTTAATTCTTCTTTCAAAAATGATATTTAGCTCTGTTGTGGAAATGAACATTAAATAATACTGAAAGTGCAGCCAAAATTAGATATGGCCTATGTGTTATTTGTTAACTGGACACTTTATAGGTTTGAAAAAAATATGTAATATTTATTAAATAATCAAACATGAAAAAAGTATTTGGATAAAAAACAATGTGCAGAATAATGTATTTATTATATTCTGCAGCAACATAGCCAAATATCTATGATCTTAACAGTCAAGTTACAAGAAAAGGTTTGAATTATCCACAGTAAAAGAAAATGTTGAGATATTATTATTTCAGTTGACTGAGTTCTTGTAATAAATGGGTATAGTGCTTAGTCTTCTGCCAATTTGAAACAAGCCAGGGTCAACTGGGAAAAGGGAACAACAGAAGATAAAATGCCTTCACCAGATAGACACGAGATGAATGGGAGGGGTCACTTTCTGAATAATGACAGATGTGAGAGAGCCCACCCAAATGTGGGTGGTACCAACACTGAGCTGCTGCTCCTAGAGTGTATAAGGAAAGTGAGTGAGCAAGCTGCAGAGAGCATCCCTGGGTTGATATGAAGGAGAATCAACCCCATACGTTTATAAATGTAAGAATTTCATCCCCATTTATTTAAAAGTTAGGAGGAATTATTGAAATAGATGTAACCTTGTTAGAAGAGGATGGGTTTTGAAATTTCAAAAGTCCATGCAAGGCCCAGTTTAGCAATCTTCCTGCTAGCAGCTTGCGGATTCAATATAAACTCTCAGCTACTGCCCCAGAACCATACCACCCTGCCTGTTGACATACTTTCTGCCAGGATAATCATGAACCAATCCTCTGAAACTGTAAGCCAGCTCCCAATTATATGCTTTCTTTTTTATAAATTTATTTGGTCATGATGTTACATGACAGCAATAGCAATCTTAACTGATACAATGCCAGTAGGCAGCATTCCTCTGTTGTTTTCATTCACTTGCTGACTTCAGGTTCCTGTACAGCTAGAGTCTGCCTTGTATTCCCCGGTGATTGACTGTGACCAGGCATGATAAGCCAACTAAGTCCCTTCCTCTCTAAATTACCTTTGATCATTGTCTTAGTTTGTTTTCTGTTATTTTGAAGAAGACCATGATGAAAGCAGCTTAATGAAGGAATAAGTTTACTTCATTCTGCGCTTCCAGGAAGCACTATATTGCTGATGGAACTTGGGGCAGGAAATGAGGTAGAGGCTGTGGGGGGTAACACTGCTTACTGGCATGTTCAGTTTTGCTTTCTTATATACCCATGGAGTCTTAGTTAGGATTCCTGTTGTGCTGAAGAGACAACCTGACCATAACAAATCTTAGAAAGGAAAACATTTAATTGAGATTGGCTTACAGCTTCAGAGGTTTAGTCTATTATCATCATGATGAAAAGCATGGTAGCTTGCAGATAAACTTGATGCTGGAGGAGGAGGTGAGAGTGCTCCATCTTGATTGGGAGGATGCAGAAAGAGACTGTGTCCTATACTATGTGTACTTTGAACTTATGAGATCCCAAAGCTGACTCTCACAGTGGTATACTTCCAAAAAGTTTACACCTACTCCATCAAGATCACATCTTCTATTAGTACCAATCCCTATGGCCAAGCATTCAAACAAATGAGTCTATGGTGCCCATACCTATTCAAACCAACACAACAGGGTCAATTAAAATACACTCCGCTATGATGACTTTTG
This sequence comes from Microtus oregoni, assembly GCF_018167655.1. Taxonomy (NCBI): domain Eukaryota; kingdom Metazoa; phylum Chordata; class Mammalia; order Rodentia; family Cricetidae; genus Microtus; species Microtus oregoni. Next base: position 27,340,260 of record NW_024543060.1, read on the forward strand.
TTAGTATTAAGTTGACATAAAATCAGCCAGAACATTCACATAAGATCAAATAAACATGTGATTTTTTTTTTAAAAATGTGTCTTTTCAACAAATAAGCTGCTTTCATACATTGTTTAATATATTTAATGATATATTACAGAATTCAGTTATTTGGTGTGTGGAAAACATACTATTTTCAAGTTGATACAATTCAGCAAAGCATGAGAAAAATGATTAAAATATTGCTAATTCTCAATTATTCACACTAATGGAGGGAGGAAGGTATATATAGCATTGAAACAAAGCAAAAATCCTATCGTTTTTAGCATTAGTGCTGATTCAAATATGATGAATCTGTGAAGGTTAAAACTTTATATTTTTCATGCTCTGTTTATTTAAGCTTTAATATCTGGAATTCAGGAGACTCAGCCAGAACCTTTTTAGAAAGCATCGTTTAAAAGATTAATTCCCAAACTTTACATTTTACAAACTATAAACTGAGGATTCAACAATAACAATAATTATAAAACTTGCCATTATGATTTTAGTAGGTAAGAAACGTGCTGCTGGTTATATTTACATTCATTCATTTCACAGATAAGTACTTTCTACTCATAACCTCCTGGGCAATCGTGTGCTGAGAATTAGACTTTGAAGTAAACATTGTCCTTGCTTCCATGAACTTTACAGAGTAGTAGGAGGAATCAGATAAAACACACCGAAGTAGGCACAAGTCAGCAGTGGTAAATGCTAAGAAAAACAAATAAGAATAGGAGTCTGCTATTCTGGGTTAAACCATCATGGAAATATATCCTAGAATGTGTTTTAAACAGACAGACAAAGAAAGAAATTGATTGGAAACAATTTTTAGAAAAAAATATTAAATGCAGAGGAAGTCCCACAAATGAGGGCCAAGCTCTTTAACTCACAGATACCACATTTAAATTACAGCATGTCATAATGAATGAGTGAAGTAGAATAGATCAAGAGCTATGGGTTTTTGAAGCTTTTCTTTGTGAGCTAGAAACAACTGGAGATTTTGTACAAGAATGAGGTGATCTTAGCTCACTTTTAGGTGAAGAAGGTCTCTTGACCAATTAAGATGCTATGGAAGGTGGAAGTCTCATGAAATGTCTGACTGAAATATTCATTAATAGGTGGGAATATCTATCTTTAATGCTGTATAATTATGGCTTCTTAATTCATGTCTTAGAGTAGCAACTTAATATCATGTTATATTTTAAAATTAAAACAATGTGATAGCAACTATTCATATCTCACTTCAATAGTCTTTCAGCTCTGTCAATTTTGCTTTTCCTGAGAATTTCAACAAAAAAAAATATATAAAACTCTTTCAAATCCTAGCTAATGTGAGTATATTTTTTGCTTTAACTGGCAGTCTGTTGTTTATATCCTGGATTACCCCAATGCCAGTGTTGACTCTGTAATGTAATCCAAAGTTCTTCTCTCTAGAGTAGAAACATCATTTCCAGCCATGTACCAAGTGCTTTTTTTTATATCCTTGCCTCTGCCCCATGGCCACTAAACCTTTAATGTTTTCTCACTGTTCTTTCTTTTCTGACCCTAGATCAAATGCCACTTTATCAGAAGAGCTCTCCTTGACCTGTTGGGTCTGATCTCCTGTGCAATGTGGTTAATTCATTGCATTAATTATATCTGTTATTTCATGTTGTAACTATGGCTATTTCATTTTTATCAATCTTTTCAAGCATGTTGATATTGCTGACTCAAAACACAGCAGTACATTTATGAACTGGAAATAATGATGGAAAAAATTGGAAAACAATAATAGATTTATTGTTTCATTCATGATTTGCTTGTGTTCCTAAATTTTGTGTTTGTTCAGTTTCCTTAGAATCTATTCATTATTTTCATTGTCAGCAGTATGAAGAAATAAACTTTCTTTCAATGAGTGATCTCATGGTTTTTGTTTAATTATTCTTTAATCTGATTTGTTTCCTTGAGATCATTTATATATCTGTATTTTGCCTGTAAATTTAGATTTGTCATCCTCTCCCCTTAGCTTCCTGAGTTCTGGGATCATTACATGTTTATGACACTATGACTACCTCTTAAACCCATTTTCTGCATCAACTTTCTTCTCTCTGAAGTATACTCCCATTTTAGTAATGACTCTCTTAGCACACTCCCATTTTAGTACTTTAACTATCTGTGTTTAGACATATCTGTTTTGATGTACTTTACATATAAAATATTGGCTATGAAAATCTCAAACGGTTACCATATGAAAAAATACCATCCCTGCAACAGGAGCTAAACAAACTCAAGTCAAGACTCACTTTATGAATATAGGGTAGATAGTATACCAGGTAATTTATTAAATAAAATAAACTGAATTTAGTAATCCAATAATAGGAAAAGAAAGAACTGCAAAACTTTTTGAGTTTTTGAATATACATAAACATTACTAACCTTAACACTTAGAATTCATATATTTTATTCAAATAGACATTATTGAGGATTATAATAAACAGAGATTAGAAAGATTACAGAGGTGTTGGAACCTTAGTGCTATAAAACATCTATTTTTGGTTAAGTTCATCTATGGCTTGGTCTGTGAACTTTTCTAATATTCGTATGTAACCTTGGAAATTAGAGTAGTTACAAAATAACAATAATGTATTTAGTAACACATTCATTGATATTTATTAATAGATTGTAAAAATATAGTAATGGCTAAATACAAGTTACATATTATTATAACAAAAATGCAGTGGAAAAAAGGAGTTACTTGGGCTAGAGTTGGCTCAGCACTGAAGACCACATTCGGCTTTTACAAAGGACCACATTTGTTTCCCACCATCCACATGGCAGCTCCCATTTATCTCTAGCTCCATTCCCAGGAAATCTGATGCCTTCTATTGTCACACACAGTCACAAGGCATGCAGGTGGCTTATATTCATACATGCAGGCAAAGCAGTCATACAAATAGTACAAAATTAATATGTATTTTTAAAAAAAAAACAAAAAAAATACTTTAAGGAAATAAAAACTATTATTATTTAATTCATTTCCCTGTGTTCATTTACAGTCTTGTGGCTATAATTTTTTGGTAACAATTTCTGGTGCATATTCAACAACATTGTGACTATCCAATCACTCTTCACAAGCACTTTCCATGGGCACAATAACAATGCATCCTGAATCTGAATATCTTACTCTTTATTCTAAATGAATTAATTCAAATCATTTTAGGTGACCACCTTGGCACTGGGCTGTATCTCTCAGCAGCTAACTGGTTTTACAATGCAGTCATTACATTTTTTTTCAGATGAGAAGACAATATGTATGGTATCCAAGGATACTCATATGAGTATTAATTGCATGAGAAGAAAGTAGATGTTTATGGGAAAACATCACTCTTAGTTTTAGGTTATATAATTAGAAATATATACTACACAATTGTTATTTGTTTTCTAGAAAATATTATATAGTTGCAATTATCTAAAATTTTCATTAAAATTAGGTAAATTAAATATACATTAGATGTAAAATGACACATTTGGGGAACTGAGTTTCATGTCATATATTGACATAGTGTGCATATGCCACAGTCCATTTTTTGTAAATATACAGTAAATCACAAACTGGACATCTGTATAATGCATTATATTAAATGGAACTTACTACATGTTGTTTAAATTACGATTGATACATGATTTATGAAACAAAGTTAGAACTTTCTTCTATGTGTGTATCTAAAACATCTAATAGTCAGTCTAATTTAACATGGTACATGGAGAGTTGACAACCAATTGGGGCATTTAAGCATTCATGCTTCCAAAAGTAAGAGTAACTGTTATCTAGACTTTGAGGAAACTGCACTTTCTTCAAAGATTAGACAACAGTTACTATTCTGATTCAACAGAAACAAACAAAAAAACTGTCTCTATTCTCTATACCAATGAGCAATAGTGATTCAGAGCAAAAAGAGGATGACAAAAGACGTAAGTTAGCTATTTGCTCTTGAGAAAAGTATGTTAAAACAGGGACACACAGAGAGATGTGCTAGGAAGGGTGCAGTTTTTCTTACAAGGGCTAAAGAAGTGTTCTTGGAACAATGATAGATTCCAAAATATTTCCGAACTTATGATCATTTATCTACATTTACAGTGCTTGGCATTATTCAATAGTGCTGTATTGTGACAAATCTCTCCCCCAATAGACTCAATTTCAATTCTCCTTCTCTGGCTACAAAGATCTTCAAATTGTTCCCTGTTATTGACTACCATGTATCCCAAAACTGCAGCATATTCTCCTTTTCCAGGCCTCACTAACAAATCTATCTATAGATTTTTGCACTTTATTCAAACATTTAAAACTCCAGGGTGCACTGATATTTGTCTCCTTATGATTCACCCTCTACACTAGTCTCTTCAATCATGTTGGTTGAGACATGAACGAGCAATGAATAAGCCTTACAGTAATGATTGAAAATGGGCATTGATGATTGATTCAGCCATAGATACAGCATAAGTGTTCCTTATGTTTAAGAAAAAGCTGATATCCAGATATGAGTAGAAATCTTAAGAATCAAAACAGAAAAATGTCAAAATATAACTGAAATAAAAGAGGTATATCCTCTGGAATGAAACGAAAAATCAAAATAGAAAAGCATCTAAGTACCAGCACAACGGAGAAAAATAAATCAAATAACATAATCAGTATTTTTTTCTATGCGTATGAGGTCAAATATTCAGAGTGCGGTTTAGGATTATGCTGTTTTAATAAGTAGTAAGTAATAAGTAGGCTCTCTTCCAAGGTCCATTAAACCATTCATACAAATAACATAAAACAGAGTGAGCAGGGTATTTTTAGAAATAAATATATATACATATATATTATATAATATATATGTACAATATATATGTATAATATATGTGGTATAATATATATGTATAATATATATGTATTATATATGTATAATATATATGGTAACATAAACCTTACAATAATATATTGTGACATATATGTATATAAACATGTGGTGTGTGTGTGTGTGTGTGTGTACTTGTGCATGTGTGTGTCTTCATTAGTGTTGCTATTGCTATGAAGAAATACCATAACCTAAACAATTTGGGGGATAAAAGGGCTTATATGGATTACATTTCCACATTGTAGTGCATTACTGAAGGAAATCAGAACAAGAACTCAAGTAGGATTAAGATACCAGCACCACATCTGCCTGCATATTGCCATGCTTCCCATTCTGATGACAATGGAGTGAACCTCTGAAACTGTAAGCCACCCACCTCAATTGAATGTTTTTATTTATAAGAGTTGCCATGGTCATGGTATCTCTTCACAACAATATAAAGTCAAATTAAGACAATTTCGTATGACATTGTTCAGCATCCCACAATAAACTTATTATGTGTTTCAGTGGCACACAAACTATCACAGTAATGAAAATCTCTCTAATTGAACTTAAGGGCCTCCTAACAAAAGAAAATTCTTGCCTGGCACTGGAAACTTAGCCAATTACTTGTGAAGTCATGGGTCTTGCAGAAGACCTTACAAACATTAACTTATTAAAAAATTATAACCTCTAACAAAATTCTAAATATGTATTCTAAAGTACAATGTTTTAGGAGACAATGTTAAAACTTTCTTGCATGTGTATATTTATAACATTAAATAGTCTAATCTAACATGGTGTATCAGTGTAATTGACAGTTAACAATAAATTTCGACATTAAATACTCATGGTAATATATTCATGAAGGTTTAGGAAGTAATTTTCACATGCTAGTCACAAACAATGCCTATCTAATTCGATTTAATTCCCATACAAGAGGAGGTAATGCCTGAAACTGAAAACTTAGCTTACTGTACCTAGAAAGTTCAAGGACCTTGTAGGAAATCTGAATCCCCTATTTTGCTATTCCACCATAATACCTTACACTATTCTAAATTTTATCATATTCCCAGATAAGTATAACCACTACCCCCAGTTAAAGAAGTAATTCTTCTCAACAAATGAAGTCCATCACAGAAAATGACAATTGGACACAATACAATACAATGAGAATAGCAATTGATCCTCAGGAGCTGAGAACCAGTGGACATATCTAAGTCCCCATGCTTTTGTTATGAGCACTTTTACTACTAAACTATTTCCCCGGTCTCCATTTTTAAATGATTGTCGAAATACTCATACATTTAAACATGTGCTGAGAATACTGGGAGATGGCCACTTCAAAGTTACATCAATTGTTTTCAAACTATTAGAGAAGTGTTGTAAAAGAAATAGACACTATCATTGCTTAGGCCATCAATAAATTCTATAATGTTGTTTTCATTTGGTTATCTTTATTTCAAGACATTTATTTTTTATTCTTAGCATGTACTTAAATGCATAGCTCCTATCTACCAGTTTTCTGTAATTCTATTGGTTAACCCTTCAAACACTATTTTCTCCAGTGCTTCCCTCTAACGTTTCTATGGTGTCCTTAGTTGGTTAGTTTAAGCTTGGAAGTCTTATATGTATAGTTTTGGGGATTTACTTTTTATTTATATATCTGTCTAATCTGGCTTACTGTCTAATAGGAATTTTGAAAATTTCTGGCTACTGTTACTTCCACAACTTCCTCTGCCCATCTCTTTATTTTCCTCTGGCACTCCAGTAAACATGAGCATTATTTAATTATTCCACAGTTTCTTCTCATTTTTCATTTTGCTTCTTTGCAGAACATATTGTTCAAAAAGTACTTTTAATTATCTATTAGCACACCTTGTAATCTTCTATTGGAAGTTAGGTATCATGTTTAAGGTAATAGGAACACAGAGAAAGACCTTTAGTGACAGTTATCATATTCATTTAACTAGACTTTGCCTGTGATTAATTTTTAATGCAGCTTTCTGTTCATTCCAAAAGAAACAAACTCCTTTGTGTGCTTTTCCTGTCTCATTCATTGTCTTATGTGTCCCTAAGAACTCCTTAAGTACACTCTGTGTCACACAGCTCATGCAGCTTTGATTCATTGTTACTACACTGGAGAATTTTTGGCATGGCAGTAATGCTAAGAGAAATACAAATGTTCTGATTTTGGGGGGGATAAATCTCAATCTTTTAGTGTGTATGTGTCCCTAGGCTATGGAAACTCTACATGTTTTTATTTATAGACTATCTCTAGATAGAAAAAAAAGAGACGAAAATAGAGTTTGCAAATATTCCTCATTTAATAATCTCCCTCCCAGGGGAAAACAGAGTCTGTCTGTGGAGAATACTTAGTGTGCTTTAAGGTGCTTAATTTTTCCTCATTTATGAGAGCTAAATGAGATTTTGAGATTGTTTGTTTTTCTAAAATTGTGATGGATAAGAATATCTAAGATTCCTTGTGGCAAAATTTGGAAATAAACATAGCCTTTCTGTTTCTTTGTCCCTCAGAATATCTTTTTCTTTTTTATTTCACTGTGAATCATTTTCTATTTTTTCTCTTTCGCTCCTGTTGGGGGTACCAACACTTCATAGTTTCTGTTCCTGGGAAACAGATCTAACCTGTGTATCTCTAATGTTCCTATCTACATAATGGGTAGAGAGCTTTCATAGATATTTCACTTTTTCATATATCCAAAGGAAATCAATTCAATGTTTTCATGTATAAAAATCTGTTGTGTGACAATATTGACTTCCAAAGCCTTTATATATACCATCTGAATACTGAAGTTTCAAAAGTTACATTTTAAAGAGAAAACAAGAAATTCAGACACTTGTGATCCACAATGACATTCTAGAGGAGTGTGTATTGTACAGGATCTTATAATTATGCTCAATTCTATCATCAGTTTCCAACCTCTACAACAGCAAAGATTTACTTCTTACTCATGGTTCATGTTTGTCTAGAGTCAGTTGTTTCTAAAGTAATAATTAACATCACTCATGCATCCAGGCAAAATGCTGCCCCTATTTTGGGGGATATTGCTTTTCATGCTAGTAATACCAGCACTTGTAAGTTTGAGACAGGAGGATTACACACAGAGTTAAGTCAAACCTCAGCTATAGACAGAGTATATAGACTTTCTCAAATCTATAGATACATCCATATACTTGTGAGTGATGTGTTTTGCCTTGACACAAGAGAAAAAGAGAGATGGTGGATTCATAGTTTTCTCTAAATATTCTTCTTGAAGGTAGAACCTATTTTCAAAATCTCATTTTTGTTAAAATGTTACATAAACAAAGTTGGTTTTAGTAATGAGACAAATTACTAAACATCCCCACCCTGCCATCATCACTGGCAACTTAACAACAGTGAAAAATTGGTTTCTTAATATTTTAAGCAAAGGTAAATTCTAGCACAGTTAATTGTAAAAATTCTCATACTTCTGGCAAAGCAGCCAACATCATTCTGACGGCTTTGTGATATTCACACAAATTTGAAACTACCAATTCTTGTAACTCACAGTTAACTGAATAAATAAATATCATATTTTACCAAAAGTTCTAGTAGCTTTCATGACTTTGCTTTTCCATTTCCACTTTTATCTTTGGGTTGTTAATGAAATACCTGGTAAATCAATGTCATTCAACATGAGACAATGTTCGGTTCAGCATTTATAAAACGTTACTGCTCTCAGAGAGCTTTTGAGTCTCAATGGGGCAACACAAAATCACCTATCACTCTAACAGCAGAAGATCCAAAGCCTTTTTCTGACCTCTGAAAACACATAGTGAATAAACAGACACAGGCACACAGAAGCACACGCACACATACTAAAAAAATGAAACTTTAATAATGTCTTAGGGCTACGAGTGCAGCTCAGTGGTTGTGCTGTTCTAGCATGAAGCAAACCCAGATAAGTACAGTGCTGAAATAAATTAATAAATAATAATAAAACAAATTAGAATAAAAATAGCAATCAAAGTCAGTAATCTGCTTGCTGGTCTACACTCATCCATGAGTGTCAAACACTGGGCAAATCATATTTGCGGTGGAGTCTTTTCCCTGTTGTTGTCATGCTCCTTACACAAGTGGTATTAAGAAAACTACTCTCAGCTTTAATCAGCACGGTAGGAAACATTTTACTGCCTTTTACATGCTCTCTTTACAAAGTAGCACTTGCTTAATTAACTCCACCCTTACATAACCAAAATTCAGTTTACAAAACAATATTAAAAGATAGTCTAAAGGGAACATTTGTTGAAATAAGTTGGTTAGCCATTACTGCAAGAATAACTTTGTGCCTACTAATGATAGAATTTATAACCAATGTCTACGACTTTTAATGTTACACTTTATTTTCCTAAATGTTTCTCAGCACAGTAGCTAGATACAAACAACACAAGTTCCCCTACTTTATATTTCCTTTGTAATTTACAAATGTAATAAAAGACTAGTCCATTAGTGCAGAGGATGAATATGGGAACACTTACAGCTATATACATGCACACGCAAACAAAACACACAAATTGGGCAATAAGAATAAAATGTGGGAATTGTTATAAAGCACATTGTTCTCTTTTTAATAGAAAATTTGTATAGTAAATTTTATGCTGTAATTCACCAAGGAATGCCTGACCAAATTCATAAAGAAAGCAGGTTAATATGAAATCAACAAATAATGATAATCCAGTTAATATATATATATATATATATATATATATAATTACTAGTGCATTCAAGAAAATGTTTAAATAAAGCATTATATCACATGAATGCAACTAAAATCTTGATTGCATAGCAATAGATCAAACAAATGTATTATATTACATACTTTTTCTGATAAAAAATATTCTTTATTCACCACTAATTATGAACTTGAACTGATAGACAAGGATATTTTTGCCAAGGAACAATTAGCAAATTTTTATAACCTAAATGTTTGGAATGTGGTGAAAAAGTTTACCCATTTGCAAGTTCCAGATGAAGGAGTGGGATGGACTACATCAGTTGTGGAAGTGGGCATTTGACTAATAGGTGACTATCACAGTTCAACAAAGATAGTTCAATCAACATAGATGGTAAGTAACTGATAGTCATATTTTTTTCATGATTTTCTCTGTGTCTTCAAAAAGTAAAAGGACATATTAAGTGAATGCATAATACAATTAAAGGCATACATTCTTTAATAAATACAGTGTTTCTAAATGTTAATATCATTACTTATGTAATATGCACTATGACACAACTAAACTAGTAATGATAATATGAGGGTACTCTTATGTATTATTTCCAACCAAATAATTCTTTTCAAATCACAACTTTTAATTAGATTTCTCTCCTGTTCCATCTCACTCTACCAAAGAAGGGAGGAAAGAAATATGGAAGGAAGTGAGGGAAGAAGAATAAAAGAAAGAACAATAGAAAATACAAGCTGGCACCGAGTGAAAAAGCAAGGTTTCTTGGTGTAAGAAGTCCTTCTGTCTATGTGTTGCTTTCATTGGTTGAATAAAGAACTGCCTTGGCCTTTTGATAGTGCAGAACTTAGATAGGCAGAGAAGGCAGAACTGAATTCTGGGAGGAAGAAAGCAGAGTCAGAGAACTTCTATGGAGCTGCCAGAATCAGATATGCTCAATCTTTCCCAGTAAGCCACGACCTTGTGGTGAACACAGATTGTTAGAAATGGGTTAAATCAAGATGTGAGAGTTAGCCAGTAAAGAGGCTAGAGATAATGGGCCAGTCAGTGATTTAATTAATACAATTTCTGTGTGATTATTTCGGGTGTAAGATAGCCGGCTGGCTGAGACAGAACGAAGGGCCTGCACAGCCTTCAACAGTTTCTTAATGACTGTTTCCAAAATATCTTACTAAACACAACTGCTTATTTACTGTCCAGAAGAAAATACACTCGCTTACTAGCTCCATTGATCTCCCTTCTAAATATCTTCCCTTTCTTCTCTCTTCCTTCTAACTTCTTCCTCTATTTTCATCTTCCTTGTCTTAAGAAAGTATTGTCTTAGCATTTTGACATCATATATAGCAGGAGTGAACTTCCCGATTACATACACAAGAGATTTTGTTCCATGTGCTGGTGTTGTTTTCTTTGCATATATGTCAGTCTTGCCTCCACCTTCCACCTTCATCTACTCCAATATCACTCTTGCTTCCAGCTACATTCAAGATCTTATGCTTGATTATTTGCTGTACACACACATGTATATACAACCTATTTTGTCTGTTTAGGTGTTTTACATTCGTGTGCCCTGGGCTGAACACTTGAGTTTGGACAATTTCTATGAGAATCGTTTCCTGGAGTTAAACAATTCTTTCTCTCTTAGCATTCTCTAGGATTGAGACCTTGGATTCTAGTTTACATTACAGTAGCTTCTTTTTTCAAAACATGGATAATATTTCAGAGTGCCACAACTGATCAAAAACAAAGTAACTGTACCCATCCAAAATTAATACATCTGCAGTGAAACCAGTACTGCTAAGGGTCATGGAGAACTATGAAAGAGGAGGCATAAAGACTTAAGTACCAGCGGATCAAGATACTTGCTTCTATATATTATCACCTAGATATGATAAGAACACTGTACTGACACAATATCAACAATATGGTTAATGGAACACAACCAGCATAATGATAACACTAGTTGACATTCTAATGTGGGCAGGGGACATTTGGCAAGATCCCATCTCTTAATGAGCAGCTACAGGTGTTCTATGGCAGCTAGGATATTTTTGAAAGAGAAAACAACCATCTGATCTTTCATTTTTAATGCCAAAAAGAGCTAGATAATTTATTCCTACACACATGGTTACATGAAAGCTTCTCATTACATGATATGGCAGTGTTGTGCACCAGAGGATGAAAAAATAATAAAAGGAAACAAACAGGATATGAATGTCCCTATCTATCTGGGAAAGACAAAGAAGAATTAAAAGAGCAATAACGTATCTGTATGGCATTGCAGTTGGAGCAGCTGCAGGAACATAAGCAGCACTAAATTATACATGCATTTACTTGGAGAATAATTACATTCTTCATCAATAATAAGTAATTATCTGAAAAAATCATCATGTGACACATGAGCACATTTGTATAAAGTAAGGCCACATATGTTCTATAAATATGTTTAAATAACTATTCACCACTTCTGATTTTTATCAAATTAGATAGAGTTTTTAAAACTCATGGTATGCAAAAAGATAGCAGTTTATTTTTTGTTCAAAATTGTTAAAAGGGAATTTATTTTATAATTTCAGGAAACTAAAAATAGATGATTTCTCTTTTGAAAACTGCGTAAAAGTCGAATAGAAAGTAGACTTCAAATCATATACAACAAACACTATGTCTGAAGTCAACAGATGCCTTCTCCAATTATTCAACTTGTCAACCACGAACTAACATTTAAAAGACCAAAATAGATGGTTATCATAAACACCATCCCTTATCCTTCCATGCCTATGATTGAACTCCATATACACTCCAAGTGTGTATAGTTTTGCATTCAATAAGTAATTCTTCTTCGGTCACATGATAGACTTTCTATCATTAATTTTCATGTACTCTGCCAGGTTATTTTCTACTCTAATACTTTTCAAAGGGTTTGGTTGCTGATAGAAATAAATATTCTGCCATTGATATTGAGACTTAAAAGCAAGCATTTCTTTAAGAATAACACCTGAATCATAGATAACCTCTCCTTTCATTGCAGATGATGTTGAAAAATCATATCATATTCATAGATTATTGATAGTAAACATTAATCAGCATTCCCAAATCTTCTCATTTAAGCTATCAATAACACACTCTTCACAGGTATCTTATTACCTAATCAAACTATACACACAAAAGAGAATTTTCATATTTTCACTTCCTTGGGAAATGGGAGGCTGGGAGGAGGTGGAAACTTGTTTTTTGTTTATGTTTTTTTTCTTCTTTTCTTAATAATTATTAAAAAAAAAGAATATATTTTTTCTTTAAGTTAGTATGACAAACCTGTGTCTATTAAGAGAGATATTACATGGTAAATTATTAAACTTCTTTAAGTTAGTGTCTTACTTTTCACTGAAATAACTTGAGAAAAAAATTACATTAAAGTTAGTTTTCAGGTTAGAATATTTTAAACTCTAGACATTATTTCAGAAGTAAAATAATGTATTACTTAAAAAAGAACCCTGATTCACTTTGTAAATTTTACTCTGCAAAAGTTCCTGTAAACTTCATCCAAAGTGCAAACATCCATTTATCCAAGGATGGCTGTGCTTCTGGAAAGAGCTTATAACGACACATGGCAATTATTGTATTTGAACTGGAACTTATTCCTCAATAAAAATGTTCATCCATCCCTCCATCTGTCATTTCTTACATTTGCACACATGCATAAGTAAATATATTAACATATATATAATATTTATACACATATACATAATATGCCATTGATAATAAAGCATATTGCATAGTGTGGATTTTCTTTTCATATTTGTCATTGCTATTCATTTTAAATACAGTTTAAGGAGGATTAGGGACATTTTCTTTTGTTGCTCATTTTCAGTATGTAGAACTTTTTTTGATACTGATTGTCAAATTTGAAAATGAGTTAAATGATAGATTTTTCAAATTATTTGTTGCAAAACAGTTTAACTGTTTGTTGATATAAAAACATAAATGACACAACTAAGCCTAGATAGAACAGGATGCAGGATTTTTATAGAATTGTCTTAAATGAATCGGAGAGGTTGGTCAGCAGGTAACAGCAATGCCTGTTCTTGCAAGGGTCCAGAGTTCAATCCCCAGCAACCACATGGTGGCTCCCAACCCACAACCATCTGCAATGAGATATGGTACCCTCTTGAGGAAGAGACCTGGTCAGTTTCCCTAATCAACTTGGACCATAAACTCAATATGGACCACCATATAAGGCTGTCTATGCATGCTTCAGCATTGCCAGGGCTTAAGTTTCATTTCAGTTTTTTTTTTTTTTTATATAGGGCATATTACACTGAAAAATACGTTCATGACTTTTATCCAAATACTTAACAAATATAATTGGAAGTGCCTGGCCATTAAAGAAACAACACTGAGTCATTATGAATATAACGTTTATGTTAAATTTAGTGAAGCAATTCATAAAAAATAAGCAGTCACACACATATGCACATACCTGTAACAAGTTAATCAAAAGAGGGCATTGGGAGTATTGAAATTCATCATGTTTCCAAAATCAATACATATCAAGACTCTTTAACTCTCTCTCTCTCTCTCTCTCTCTCTCTCTCTCTCTCTCTTGTTTTTCCAGACCCTAGTAGCCCTCTCTGTCCTGGACCTCAACTCTAGACCAGAATGATATTAAACTCAGAGATCCAGCTGCCAATGTCTTCCAAATGCTGAGATTAAAGGCATGAATCCTCCTGGAAAGGTTCTGCTAATCATATTAAAACTTTGCATTTTGTGGCAAGGATAATTAAATACTGATGGAAAGTTTACTATGGTATGAAAAAATAATATATATCCGTATAAGACAAAAATATAATTTTGAATATACCATTACTTTGGTATGAAAAAAAAAAACAATTGCTGCTTTGCAGAAAATAGCTCACTCTAGACAAAGAGTGTAAAATATAAGGTATTGTTTGGGAAGAAATTGCTGTCACCCAGATAAAAGACTCATGACTTGAGAATGCATATAGATGAATAAGTGGTCAGGAATGATATAGTTCCAGAAATGTTACAACTAGGACAGCGGCTTAGTGAGAGGGTCAACCTAAAATTCCTAAGGCCTTTAGCACATGGCTAATTATTGCAAAATATATAAAATGATTAACTTTATGAACTACCTAGGAAGTTGAATAGATTGAAAAAATGAAGCATGTTATCTATTGGAAAAAATACAAAACGGCAGAAAACACAATTACTTGTCATTTAGTGACTTAAAAAATAAAACCTGACAGATTGGGCAAATGCCTCCCCTTCTCCTGGCTTCTTGTTCCTGCCCTGTTTGAGTACATGTCCTCATTTCCTTTGATGATAAGCAGGGATGTGAAAATGTAAAGTGAATAAACCTTTTCATTTCCCCCTCAAAATAAAATGATTATGAAATACCCATAGCATTGCTCAACTTTTAGTCTCAAATTCCCAATAAAAGGAAGAGTGAAAATAAGGGAAAAAAAAACACATCACAACAACAATAATGAAATGGAAACTTAAAAAAAAATGAGATCACAGTATTGAAAAAAATAAGTTGGATGAAAGTAGTGATGGGAATTCAATGTATGTCAAGATGAATATTCACATGGAATCAAGTGTTGTTTTCACACAGTTCTCTTGCTTTGCACTAATGCATTATCTGAAATTCAAAAATCATTTATAGATCAAAGAAGGTCTTTCCTAAGAAGAAACATAGCTTATGCTTTCATATGAAAATGTTCAATTAAAAAGGAACTTATTCTATATTAATCTTTACAAGCAGATAAAACATGAGTTCTCTAAAAGCCATGCAATATATATTATGGGGCCAGAAGATACAGTCACAGAACAAAGGCATTTTGCCACTTTTCAATTAAGCATAAAACATGTAGTAGAAAGCTTTCAAATAAAATAAAAATCAACCAGCTTAAATAAATAAATTTGCATTACCACAACAACACGTACTGTATAAACATATTAAAATCTACCAATACATCAATTGTGAAGGGTTCCAGAAGAGATACAAAAGACTGTTTCTATGAAAATGTTTTGCATAAAGTCATTTAAGGAAGCATAGAAAAAAGTAACCTTGACAGATTCTATTTTCCATGAAGTATTGAGAATTAAGATCAAAAGAAGAATATATAAATATTTTAAATTATATTTAAAGTTGTTTTCATGGCATATTAATAAATTCATAATATTTAATGTACACTCATACACACTGAACAAACACAATTTTTAACTAATAATGTGGAATGTATTCTAATATATTTTGAACAAATAACTAATGCAAGAAAGATGTCAGTGGTCTGGGCTCTCATTGCTTATGAAGAAAGCTTTGTAAATGTAGCATTCTTTATTCATTCTTCCATTGAGAGTCATCTATGTTGTTTCTAGGTTCTGGTGACTATGAATAATGTTGCTATGAACATAATTGAGAAAGTGTTCTTGGGGTAAGGGTCTGCATCCTTTGGGTATATGCCAAAGAATGGTAGTGCTGGGTCTTGAGGTAAGACTCCCAATTTTCTGAGAAACCACCAAAGTATAAGGTGGCATGCCCATCAGCAGTTGAAGAGTGTTCCCATTCACATTCTCTATATATGGGCTTTGGTCAGTGTTTTTGATCTTAGTCATATTGATTGGTATAAGGTGATATGTCGGAGTCATTTTGATTTGCATGTCCCTGATGACTAAGGATCCTATTCCCGGGGCATGAGCTAGCTTTCTGTAGCCCTTTCTATATGGTGGAATGTCTTGCACAACCTTGATTCAGAAGGGGGCTTGTTCCTGCCTCAACTGAATGTGGCAAGCCCGGTTGACTCCCCATTGGAGGCCTTACCTTTTCTAAGAAGTGAATGGGAGTGGGTTGGGGGAAGGTGGGGTGAAGCGAGATGAAGGAAGGGGGAAAACTGTGGTTTGTATGTAAAATTAATAAAAAGATTATATGCAGAAAGAAAGTTTTAGCTAAGCAAGAAAATTACATGTGATTAAAATAAGCAAAGTAGTACTGGATACTGGGTAAGAGCCACAAAAATTAAGATAACTTTCTGACTGCTTCCTAGAGAAAAGAAATAACAGATACAAAAATATCTGTAGTATCTACATTGTTAAAACACACACACACACACACACACACACAATTGTTCCCCTGCTCAGATCAGTGAAATTATATATATATATATATATATATATATATATATATATATATAGCTTTTCTCATAGTGATGAGCTTCGAAAGGTTGATCGATTTATAATAGTGATTCTTAGGCAGTTATAATGAATAGAAACTAATAGGGAAATATATTTCAAATAAAGGATTGTTTCACACATGATTATGAAAGCTGATAGTCTCAAGACCTTTATTTGACAAGATGCAAGCCCAAGAAATGTGATGTTACAGTCTCAGTATAAATAATTAAAAAAAAATCTCAGCTACCTTTGACCTTCTTAAAACAATCAACTAGCAAAAATAACATGTAAAAAGAATGGGAAGTAGAAATTTTCACAGGAAAGAAAAAAGTAGCAACCAATTCATGAAATCTATACCAATATTAGTAGCATCAAGTCTTGATCATAGTTCATATCTTTGAAACAAGATGCTGTAAATGGAATTTCTTCTTTAGTCACATTCCATGAAGGCAAAATTCAAGCCAAGAGAGATTCATTAGTCAAACTAAAAGTTAGCGACATTTTACAAATACTGCTCTAGTGCATTCATCAAGACTGTCAATGCAACAATGGAAGTTTGAAAATCTGTCAAAGATCTCAAGAAGGAAGGCAAAGAAAAGTAAAGATTGGATGTAAGATGACATATGCTGAGTAGATTTATGGGTTAAAAGATTAGATTGGAGGAAAACAAACAAAGAACCCTGGATAGTCCTATAACAGTAATGAAAACTGTTCCAGATATAAAATGTGACAAAGAGGAAAATAGGATTGTGGATATAACTTGTTATTGATATACTGCCTAGCACTGCAAAGACACTGACTTTGCTTTCTAGTACCCAAAACAAAGAAATAAACGAGCAAAACATACAGAAACATGAGTAGAGCGTTAAAAGAAGCCCTGCACATTTACATTTAATACAAGTAGTGGTATATGAGAGGGTTTGAAGTGAAGAAAGTAAATGGGAAGTGATACAATCAATCATATTTTAATCTAAAAAATAAATAATTTTTAAAAAGAAAATACATTCGCATGAGGCATTTCATTTCAATGGAAGATCGTTAATTCTTCAACTATTTAAATAAATGTCTACTCTTGAATATTTTCAGACCACTTCTTCTAAAACAAGAGAGAAAATATACTAAAATTTTTGAAAAAAGAAATTCTGAAACAAACCATTTCAAAATACTTATTTCTTATAAACAAGTTAAATTTGTACTAATTATGTGTAGAAAAATGAAGATGGATTTTAGACATAAAGACATTTTTAAACATACAATTTTTAAAAATTATTCACAAAATAAATTGCCCCTAGTGATATCAAATAATATAAATTAATTAGTGAATGACAAGTTTATGAAAAAGTTCAGCTCTGAATTTGTTCCAAGTTATCTGTAACTCATAAAATATAAAAATTAAGTATAAATAGTATAATTTTTTGATGTTGCATATGTTAATGTGAAAAAGAAAATCAGAGCAAGTGAAGAATGAGCAAAGGAATTATAAATGTGATTAACTTTTTCATCACTAAAAATGAATCCATATATATTCCATAATTGGGTATAAAAGAATGTTCTTGACACTGTACTTTAAAGCACACTCCATAACGTGCTTTAATCTATTTTAAACAAATAATAAATAAAAGAGGATTTTTTATGAATATAGTTTTACTTTTGTTTCAAAATACCTGTGTTTATTAAAATACAAGGAAGAGAAGAGACTACCTGTTGCCTTCACTTGGAAGATACTTGACATGTCGACATCTGGCTAGTAATTCTTACAGTCTGTCACTTTCCCTCACTCTTCAGAAACTGATCTTTGATCTCTGTTATTCTTCGGAGGCATGTCCTTCTGAGTCTATCCATCAAATGACAAACTTCTGGCCTTCCTAATATTTTTTGACAGACAGGTATTTTCTAACCTGCTGACTTGCTTCGAATCCTGATTCCAGCTCTCCTCAACATTATACGTTCTTGCCTCTGGAAGACTAGTTTTAAGTGAGAACACTTGTCTCATACATACATCGAATCTCAAAAACATTCCCAGTACCAACAAACTCACATTTACACATTCATTCTTTTTTTATACTAGTATATTTAAATGTTAAAGTCTGCTAGTGCGTGAAAACAAACATCTTTTTTCGATTATTCAAACTCACAATTAATATACTAAATGCAAAAGATATTTTGTTCCCAACAGAAGTGAAGTGACAGACATTGTTCCACACTTCTATAAAAGAGAAGTTCTGATTTCGGATTCCCTTAAATACGAGTGTTGGGATGACTATAAATTAGTATAAAGCCTAGAGGAAAAGGCATTAGAGAAGAATTTGATTAAAAATATTAGTCCATCTATTAGTCCTGCTAATTGTTTATGGGCTTTTGTGTTCATATGTCCATAAATAAATAGTTTCTATGTTCATAAAAAAGGTGTTTTTATTATGAAGTTACACAGGCATTTAAAACTAGCACTGTGATGGGGACAAAGACAAGACTATTGCTAGGACTTATTTTTGACCAGAATCATTGAAGAGTTAATGAGAGTCACCACTCCTAAGGAACAATGAGGGTGATAATGTAACCAAAGTCCTCTCTGGCTTTATTAGGCACAGGCACACAGCACACCGAAATGCACAAACAACACATGTATACACCAAAAAACACACAAACTCACATATTCATTCACACACCCAAATCAATCGTATACATATTTCTTAAACAATTATTTCAAAATGATGATAATTTAAATAAGCTTTAATATGAAGTTCACACTAGCTATTATATTGTTACACATGTAAGCAAATAAAAAATTCATTAGATTATCCCTGTATTTCTTTGAATTCATTTTCATTTTAAAACAATCCATTTGTCCATTTCAGAAAAAATAAATAAAAGTCTTGTACCTCTGATACGTCACACTGGCGAGGACATAATGGAAATCTGTCAAATTTCAAGACTGGAAAACAAATTTCCAAATTGACAAAGTTTTGTAATATTATGGTAATTTTTTATGTAGTATATAAAATTTGCTTGCAATATATGAAAATAAAATATTAAAAAACAATCATACTTACCCTCTGAGAAAAATCACAATAAATGGTAAGTAGAACTATTTTCAGAGATTTATTCATATTAGGTTGATTTTACACTGTATTCAAGGCTGTAGTTTAATTTTTAATACAACAAAAATTAGACAGAAAAATGAAGGGAAAGAGGGATAGAGAAAAAAAGAGGGAATGAGCTAAAACTAGAGACAAGGATAAAAAGCAGTAAGAAAGAAAGGAAACAAGGGAGATAGAAATGAATGGACAGAAGAAAGGAAGCAAGAGAGAGGAGGTACTGTAAAAAGGAAGTTTGCTGGAAGACATTGCTCTCTGGTCAAGGTTGCATTCTTTCATGTCATGGAAACTTTTTCCAAAATCTTGGTAACATGGAAACTCTCTCTCTTCCCAGCAAAACATCCTGCTTCCACCTTATCTGGAGAATGTCCCTAAGCCTGTAGAACAGACCTTATCTAAAAGCTGTCTCTAAGCCAGAGGCCTGATTCATCTTTAGTTTAACCCTTGGCACAGAACCCTACTAGAAGATTTAAGTTAGGTGCTCTGTTATCAGACCCTTCTGACACATATGAAGTCTTATGATAGGAGCTTTCCACTTAGTGCAAATTAAATAGTTAAGCTGTTTCACAAAAAGCAGTGTCCCAAATGCTGTGTCCTTTTATAATCATGGGCCAGTTACAAAGCCTTCTGTCACTGGTTCTACCCCTTTGCCCTCCTAGATTGGTGGTCCAAGAAGGAAAAAAGAGACCTCCCAACAGAGATCAAATACAAGTTATTACACATTATATGGAAAGCACAGTATATGAACAATAGAATTTACCAGCTGATTAATCGTAAAATCAGAATTGATACAGGAAAGGATAATGCTAGTGAATCTGATCATAGTAGCATAAATTATATAATATCAGATTAAAAATAAATTTTAACAGAAAATAGAGTCAAATATATTCAGCTGATTAATCACTTGTTTAACTTGTCTTTCAAATCTCAAGAAAGAACATATTAGAAAATGCTCTATTATGTAGTTTAAATAACTTAAAATTTGATAAAAGCTGTTAGTAATTTCAGACTTATTGACAGATCTCTCTCTCTCTCTATATATATATATATAGTATACATGATCTAGACATTATAAACCATTTATATTTGCAATATCATATTTGCAATGCTTGAACTACATCCAATTATATTATTAACCCAAAATGCTTGGAACATTGATGTAGATCATCATTATATAAATTAACATATTTCTAGTTGCACCTTGTTTTCACTAAATTGAATTGGGCCCTGGGTTATATAACCCTTTACTAGATCTGAATCAAGAGAGGCCTGCATATCTCTAGGGTTTTTTATTATTATTTCATGTCTTTGGAAGACTGAATTTTAGGAGTATTTCATTTACCCACAATATAAATATTCTTTCCCTTTTCATTAGTGTCTTAATATTTCTTGATTAAGAAATCAGAGAACAGATATCAGATTATATTTAGACTATAATAAATATTTTACATTTTTGATTGTTTAGATGCTTAAATGCCTTAATACCATGCTTCCATGAAAAGAGCTCAAACATTTACTCAATCTGTTTAGCAGAACCAATTTCTTTTTTGGTATTCAAATATTGCATTAGCCTTTATGAGCATCAGGTAAAACAGCTGAATTAAATTTCATGCCTATTTTGCATCATTATTATAATTTTTGATGACTAGTGTGTGTTCATGCATGCTCATTAAAAGTGACTGAAGAGATACTGGAAGCATGAATCGCATTCTGTGTCTAGGATTATGTATAAAAACAGTGAAAACACACACGAGAAATTACAATCAACAAGTTTCCATTCATTCTCCCTTTTCAGCCCTTCCTTCTTCTTTTATGTCCCACAGTCATGTATGCTGATCTCTCTCTCTCTCTCTCTCTCTCTCTCTCTCTCTCTCTCTCTCTCTCTCTCTGTGTGTGTGTGTGTGTGTGTGTGTGTGTGTGTGTGTGTGTGTGTGAAAGCTCATGTATTACTGTCACATAGCTTTCTCATTGCGGTACACAGAATCAAATCATCTGGAAATTGGAAAATGGAGCCAATTTCCCCTATGTTTATTTTTTTAAAACTTTTACTAATTGGGTGTTTATTGTGGCTCATAACACAAGTCTCTCTGTTTATATAAATTCTGCCTATGGATATTGCATTCTACATGTGTAAAAACAGAAATGATCAAAAATGTAATGACTATTTCACAGAAACTAAGTCTTTTCTGAATCTGAGACAAATGGATAATGGGAAGAAAGTGGAGTCAAGTAAACGCGGAATAAATGTAACTCAGTCTACCGAATCAATCAATCAGAAGCATAATGTAGTTACTTCTCCAAAGAGCAGTCCTTCCAGTAACCCAAAGATATTTTTCATCTCTACCTAGCCTCAGCTGACAACGCCACTGAGGGACAGTGGGGTGGTACAGGCAGGTAAGGAAAGTAGATATGTGTTCCAGGTTCTTTTCTTTCTAAAGAAATAGCTGTGAAAAAAAAAAAACTGCTCAGGCACAAGCACCTTGGTCAAACAATAAAAAAATGGGAGGACCTAGGAGTTTTATAAAATGTTAAACAAACAGGAAAGACTCCCATCGCTGTATTTTCCCTCCCATTCTACCAGGGGATGTCAGCCCATCTCAGAAACAAAGTAACCTGTTTCTTTCAGTCTTCCTAATTCTGACTTCCTGGTGTTTTCTGCTCCTTCAGTGCTTTGTCTTACAGAAGGTGATTGGCTGACACCACAGTCCTAGGTGAGCACATGTTGCTCTTTCTTCAACCACTCTAGATCTGGCTCTCAGTTCAGGTGGTGTAAACAGTTTATCACTACATTTTAACAGGAAACTATCTGGGCCTTTCTGTATATAAAAGGGTGATTACTCAAAACTACTTTTGCTGACTTAACCTGCATTATTTCAAATTCTAACATTAGAGACCCTGTGCACTGTATAGGGGTGAGAATGCATCCTCCCCACCACTGCCCCTGCCATTCTTTCAGTTCTGGATTGCCTGAGAAACTAATTCTTGGGTTTGAGTCCATATCTATGTTAAATCTGTTTACCTTAAATCTAGATTTCACTTCACTGTAAACAGGGACCACTCTGACAAGTTGCCAGTAAAATAGAGTCTTTGGTTTAAGACGAAGTTAATTCATTTTAATGAATACGTACACACCATTTACATGTAACTGGTACACAAGAGTATAAAATTAAGTTAGATGTTAAATATTTAAGACAGAATATCTTTTCAGAATTCTAATATTTTAATTTTTATTAGCTTCTCTTCTGCCTATTTCTGTTTCTATTTTTCCATTTGGCTCCATAAATACCTTACTATAAGCATGATTTTGTATCTTCTCTGTATAGTTGTACTTCTAGATTAAATAGGACATTTCACATTATTAAAATGTCCCTGCTCATTATTTTTATATCTACCTTTGAATGTCCCTGATTACTCTCAGAATTGCTTGTTTCCTAGGATAATTTTTTAAGTAAAAGGAAAATGACAGTTCACTAAGCAATTCAGTATCAGTAAATATACCAGAGAACAAATACTGCAAGTTTTCAAATTTAAATGCTAAGGGTTGAAGAATGAGAACATATTTTTCTTTCACTAATAATTAAGATTATTTAAAGAGTTAATTTTCCTTGAAATTCATTCTTAATTTGCCTAGTTCATGTTATCTTCGAAAAGCTTGTAACAATGGGTGAATTTGGGCTGGAAAGATGGCTTTGGGTTAAAGAGCACTTGTTGTTCTTCCAGAGGACCCAAGTTCAATTTCTAGTTCTATATTTATGGTTATACTTCCTAAGCTATCTTTTTTATGGGTTTGTATGTTGGAAGAAAATTTCACTCACTATTAGCTAAGGCTAAGCTGTAACTCACAATGTATGCTAGGTTGCCTTCTTTTTTTAAATTGTTTTTGTGGCACTATAGTTCTCTGCTCTCCTCCCTTTCTATCCTCTTAGCTTCTCCCTCTCCCATAACCCCCATGCTCCCAGTTTACTAAGGAGATCTTGCCTTTTTCTCCTTCTTATGTATATCCATCTCTCTTAGGGTCCTCTTTGTTGTCTATGTTCTCTGGGGTTGTGGGTTGTAGGCTGGTTTTCTTTGCCTTATGTCTAAAAGTCAATTATGAGTGAATGCACATTATATTTGTCTTTCTTGGTTTGAGTTATCTCACTCAGTATGTTTTTCTTTTCTAGATTCATCCACTTGCTTGCAAATTTCAAGATGTCATTATTTTTTACCACTCACTAGTGCTTCATTGTGTAAATGTACCACATGTTCTGTATCCATTCTTCAGTTGAGGAACATCTAGGCTGTTTCCAGGTTCTGGCTATTATGAATAATGCTACTATAAACATAGTTAAACCCACATCTTTGTGGTGTGATTGATCAGCCTTTGGGCTGGGTATTAAGGTAGATTGGTTTCTAATTTTCTGAGAAATCGCTATACTTATGAGATATGGCAATCAGAGAGCACTGGCTACTCTTCCAGAGGTCCTGAGTTTCCAGCAACCACACTTTTGGCCTGCAGGTGTGCATGCAGCAAAACACTTTAAAATAATAATAATAATAAATAATAATAAAAGATTCTATGGACTGAAGGGATTGCTCAGTGGTTAAGAGCACTGGGGCTAGGTTGTCTTCTAACGCTCATGTATTTTATCTGCTTTGACTTTAATTTGCAACATTTTAATATCTGTCTTCTGTCAAGTTCTATTTAAATGTATATGTTCATGTGTGTACATGTTTCTGCACATTCATAAATGTATTGGACAAAGATCAATGTCAGGTATCTTCTTCAAGTACTCTGTACCTTCTTTTAGACCCAGAATTCCTCATTGACCTGGAACTCTATGACTTGGCTACACTATCCTGCCAGTAAACTTGAGATATCCTCTCTTTATCTTCCAAGACCTAGTGTTAAACAGGATGCTTTACTGTGCCCAGGATTCATGCTGTGGTTTGTTGCTTGTTTTGTTCTCATGAAAATCTTCATTTTACAGAGTAAGCCATCTCAGCCCT
Organism: Microtus oregoni; assembly: GCF_018167655.1. Lineage (NCBI taxonomy): Eukaryota > Metazoa > Chordata > Mammalia > Rodentia > Cricetidae > Microtus > Microtus oregoni. The sequence goes on from NW_024543060.1 coordinate 27,365,135, forward strand.
CTTCCCATACTATAATAACACTTTTAGAAAAATAGGTCATGATTTTGTTTATAATGAAGTAATTGTATAATTCAGAATTTTGGGTTTCACATTACTTGCTATAACATATAGTCAATACAATCTTTCAGACACATCAGGGTTCCAATTCCCAGCCAAATCACTTAAAGGAAAAACTACTTTTGCCATGGAGACCTTAGTTCAATTGCTTCAGTTATAGTCTTTGGTGTAAACTTATGATTATTGTGAAATTAAACTCTTTCTTTCCAAAATATAAAGAATAAAATAAGATCAGTTCAGTTACAGGCTTATCTCAATGTTACAGGAACCAGAAAAATAATCACAGTTAATATACATACCCTTGGACCAAAGAGAGTGAATGATAAAGGGAAGGATAGAAATTTGAATATTGAAGCTATATAGGGAATATGTAGGCAGTACTGAAGGTTTTCTGCTTCTAGCTTGTTCCTGGGACCACTTAGCCAAAACATTTCAGGAAAACTTTTGCCCAAGGCATCAATGTGAATTGATGGGGCACCTCAGCCAATCGCGTGCTGTATAAGGTGTGTCCCCCTGGGGGCCCCAAATAGCCTACAAAAACATCTATGTGAGCTTGTTTTTCCTCTTTGGCTTCCTGTGCTCCTGGTTTTTGTGGGATCTTTGGTCGTGTAAGTTTTCCCTCAATTATTAAAATCTTTTGAATAAAGCTGGTCTGGTTATTTATCTATTGACCACACCCATCAGTGAATGCCCTTAAGTACAAGGTCCTGATTGTCTGGAGTACCTGACTTCTTAACTGCTGCCACAATTATAACCTGCAATAACTTTGCCCTGCAAGAAAGATGGTGTGGAGGATGCAATGCTTGCCATGAGGACTGTCAAGTTATGATTGTATGATTGACTCATGGTAAGTAACCATTGTCTTCTCTAGCTTCTCCTCGGTGCAGGTACATGTTCTACAGTTTTGTAGTCAAGGTAAGTCATGTGCCAAAAGCTGGTGAGAATATACATATTCCTTATTAAATTTTTAGGACACATTCGTAGACCTTACAAACTGATGGGAATCATGTCATTTTTGGGGGCCTAGCCATACTGATGGCCTGAACCAATCACAGCATCATGAGTTTAATGATGCTTATTTGCATAATTGTTCTGAAAAGAATGATTTTAACCATAAGATCTTTAAAGAAATGCTATTTAATAGGTGGTCTCAAGAGTTAACAGAAACATTCTAGGAACAGAGAGTGAAGCAGAATCTCAGAAATCCACAGTTCCATCACTCCCAATAACTGTGACAATACCCCGAGATGCTAAGGTAGAAAAGGACAATCGATGAGAAATGCCAGCTATTAAGGATATGTTTCCAGGTTGTCCATAGGGTAAATGGAATAATCTGATATGCTTTCAGAGGGGATAGAGTAGTACAAAATATAGAACGGATTGAACCAGCTTTGGCTGGTGAGTTGCTCACGAGAACCCAGACCCTACCAGATGTAAATATTAACCCTACGAGACACAACTGTCTCTTCCTTTGCATTACGTTATTACCTGCAAGGGCTGCCAACTGGGTACACTGTTCTACGTACAAGGGTGCCTAATTAGAAAAGTTTGTTTTGTAGCTTGCAAAACTGATTATGATTCTGATTATGGAGATATGTGTAGAAAGGTAATTGATATCCATAGGAGAGTTGGGAAATGGATGGAGAAAGAGAAAGGAAAAAAAATCTTGTAATTATTGTAACTGATGTTAGAAATTTAGGAAATAAAAAGTTGTATGTTGGGACTAATTAAGTCCTGGCCTTCAGCTGCTCTTCCCTGTCTCGAGCCTTCTAATTGAAGTTACTAGAAGCTGTGCCTAGCTTAGAGGATCAGAGGATGGGATTTTCACCTGTTGGCCATTGACTGCTGGGTTTTTAAGCCTCCATGGTGCTATTAAAGATGAGCTTTTGGTACCAGTGTTAGAAGGTCTGTGTGTCAGTCTGTCTCTGCGTGTATTCTCAACCTCGAACCCCTTGCCCGAAGCTCGCGAACTGGGTTCTAGCGCTTAGAGCACAGACAGGATCCGCGATGCAGCACTTGTAAAACTATCCATACAAACCATTGAAATTATAAATAAAAGCAGTGGAATCTATCCGGGGGCAATTTGTTTGCACAACAGGTGGCCACAGTCCTCTTGGCACTGACTCCATACATCCATCCCACGTCCCTGAACCCATCTGGAGCAAGGCCTCTAGCAACAAACTACTGTTTTCAATCATTTTGAGGCTGGAATAAAACTGATTATTCTAAAAATATATAGTACAATCAGAAGAACAAATACGTATTAATGAAAAACTTGTCTCAGAAATTCTAATAAAAATGTTACTGATAATTTTATTTTAAAAATACCTTCCTATTGATCAACAGAGTTCAAAAGGAGTTAGGTATTTTTTGAGGAAAATACTTTCATAAGTCAAATCAAGAATCAGACTTTGCTTGATAAAAAACTTTACTTTTAAGCATTCATTTTATTTTACCTACAATCTCACTACACTTTCAATTATTTAAAAAAACAGCACCATTGTCCTGCCCTGCCAAAGATAAAATAAAATATGAAAAATTTCTATTCAAAAAAGGCTTGGATCAATAGTGTGAATGCATTGTCCTTGCTGACATTATAGAATTTTTTTGGCATAGGATCTTAGCATATAACTCATGATTCCTGTTTCTTAACCTCCCAAGTGCTGATGTGGATGACTGTACATCTCTTTGATATGATTTGAAAATACTGTATTTATCTGTTTTTATTCTCCTTCTGTGTACAAGCTAGTCTGACCCATTGCCATGTCTTAATAGGTATTAAGTAGCTATGTATCATATGTACCTCTCACATGCCCTAGTGGCTTTGCTTTGTCTTATGGGCAGTATCCTTATAATATGGACAAGGACCTCATCTTCATCCTTATTTATCAACTTTTCTCCATTCAATTAATCAGAACACTGCCATGAACATTGAAAATGTGATGCATTTTCTTCCACTCTCCTATTTCCCTACATTCACAAGGTGCCTATGTCTATTCTTCTGGCTTAATTTAATAGGCTATGGTGAGATTACACACATGTGCCACTACTAAATTCTGAGTTTACACTCTAGTGTCACTATTAAATGCTAAATTATTCTAGCAGTCTGAAAGATCTATGAGAGTAATAACTGAAAACTTTTCTTTCATTGTAGTTTTGAAATATTCAAATAAATGTTATATAAACAATAGCTACTCACAAATAAGATACTGAATAGACAAATATATTATAATTAATCATTTAGTCATAGAATATATCTATATTGCTGTCATGTTCCTTTTCTTCTGCTTTTAGATACTATCACAAAAAGTGTATATTTTGAACAAAAGTTCAGGAGACTAGAAATTCAAAATAAAAAGGGCCGTCCTTGCTAGGTTAAAGATTTCTTGATGCATTAAAGTATGGGGAAAGTTTAGAAAAATGCAAAAGACAGAAAAACAAGAACAAATTAATTCTATTTTTAAATCAACAACTCACTCCAGTGACAATTAATTTACTTGTAATGATATGGTATTCGTTTATAAGGTCAGAACCCTCACAGCTTAACCAACTCTTAAAAATACCAATTCTTAATCCTGATAGAATGTCAATTAAATTTTAGTGTGAATTGTCAAAATGACAGTGAAAACAAATTCATTTTGTATACATGATTCTTTATTACATAAAGAGACATACACAGTTTTAAGCCTGCACAAACATAACACATAAATTACATTAAATTATCATAATTTCTCAATGTGAGAAAACAGCACATATATAAAACAATTATATATAATTTTGCAAATTTTTAGAGCAATGATTATAAAAGATAAAAGGTAAACCTACCAGCTCTTAAAAATTCTAATTAAGGAAGGCATAAGTCATTATTGATTTTTAAATCCTTTCGCTTTTCACAATTTCCCATATAAAGTAAGCATGCTCTTTTACCCCAGTGTACATTTATATAAATAGTCTGCCTTAGAGAAATATTGCTTCCTTGGAGATTTATGTCAACATTCATCCTAACTAATCATTGAAGGGATAAAATTAAATCCTCCTAAATAGAAGGGATCATCCACTGAAACATTCAATTAGGAAGTCAGTAGTAGATAATATATTACCAAGCTGGAGATTTTTCTTGCTACTTTTAAAGTTCAATACTATTCACTCCATTAATACTAAGAAAATTCCATTAATAGTAGAAGTTCATAAATTGCTGGTATTGCTCAGTAGCTGTACACTTATCTAGAATGCACGATATCTAAACCCCCAATACAAGTTCATGGAAGTCGCACATGTCGAATAATTGAAACAATTAAAATTAATATCATTAAATTCAGAAGTATAGTACACAAAACTCTATTTAAAATATTTTTCTAGTTCTCTGTAGTTTTTGTGTGTTTTGAACATTGTCTTAGTTAGGGTTTCTTTTGCTGGAGTGAAACACTATGACCAAAAAGCAAGGTGGAGTTGGCTTACACTTCAGCACTGCTGTTCACCACTGAAGGAAGTTAGGACAGGAACTCATACAGGGCAGGATCCCAGAGGCAAGAGCTGATACAGAGGTCATGGAGAGTTGCTGTTTACTGACTTGATTGCCATGGCTTGCTCAGCTCACCTTTTTATACAACATGGGATCAACAACCCAGGAATGGCACCACCCACCACGGGCTGGATCCTCCCCAGTGATCACAAATTGAGGCATTTTTTCATCTGAGGTTCATTGTGCTTGTACTGTCTGGTTTTGTATGTCAAATTGACACAAGCTAGAATCATCAGAGGAAGGAACCTCAGATGACAAAATGCCTCTGATGATTCTAGTTTGTGTCAAGTTGGCATACAAAACCAGACAGTACAAGCACAATTATTCAACCTCCCAAACTTTTTCAAGTTTCCCACCTTCCTTTTCCTATCTATCCAACTATGTATCCTTTAATTTAAAAACAAAGAAAAATCTATTTGTGATGCCCAATTATTTTTAGATTTTCAGCCTTCCACTTGAAAGTGGTCAAATCACTAAGGAGTGGTATTCTCTTAGAGTGAACTGTTTCTCCCGCTAGCAGAAACTAATGCATACCAATAGCTCCTATGCTAGGGTAAGACTTCCTACCAAACCCCATTTGTCCAAGCCAGGATTTGGTCTTTTTCTTGAAAAGCTCTTGTGTGTTAAAACAATTCTGAATTCATAATACAGTTCCATGATGTGTTCAGAACAGAGTTTCCTTATAGTCATCCACCTTCTCTGACTCTTAATGTCTTTCTGCTACATCTTCTAGAATGATCTATGAATATTGAAAGGAGTGGCGTAGGTATGTACAGTTCATTTTGGGCTGATTATGCCACAGTCCATTATTACGTGCACCTTAGTAGGCTGTGAGTACCCATATAAATTACTATCTACTTCAAATAGAAGATTTTGATAAGGGTTGAGAAAAGCACACACACACACACACACACACACACACACATATATATATATATATGTAAATTATTAGAAGTCAACAACTACAATAACTATTTAGTAGTATAATAAGAAGAAGTTCTCCCTGGGGTCCTATGACCAATTCAGCCACAGATTCTTGGCTGATAATGGTACCAGGTAAAGATTTCATCTTCTACAGTGGGTAACAAACCCAATCAGAAAGTCTTAGGTGAGTCCCATAACATTCATGCCACTATTGCACCAGTGGGCATGTCTTTCCAGGCTACTCATTATTATAACTCATAGGATCACACCAGGGTAACTGATTAATACTCTTTTTGTCTGCTAACTTGCACATCGCCTTTGAGACATAATGCAAGTTGCCAATAGGAACGAAGATTCCAATTCCATATGAGATTGGTTTCTCTGTTTTGTTACTGAAGTTTGCAGTGTTTTCAGAACAGTGTGCTGCTTTCAAGTTATTGATAGTAACCAAAAATATCTACAATGTTTGAGTAGGAGAAATCTGGGGTTTCACTACCTAAGTACTCCAAAAAGAGAAACTATTCGCTGGCACAAAGTTTCCATTAAATATCTCGTGATACCCAAAAGATGCATTGTTTTGTCATAAGGAAACTCCAATTTAAATTTTCCCCCTTTTTATTGAAAGTAGATTCTTTTTTCATATAATATATACTGATTAATTTTTCCCTCTCTCTACTCCTCCCAGTTCCTCTCCACCTCTCTTCCCCTATGGATCTACTTATTTTCTCACATTCACTAAGTAAAAAGTGACTTCTAGGAGATAACAACAACACATAACAATATAAAATATAATAAGATAGCACAAAAGCCATCACACCAAATTTAGACAAGCAAACCAACAGAAGGAATATACCCAAAAGAAGGCACAAAAGTTTTAATGTTTTTATGTGTTCTGTCTCTGTCTCTCCTTAGAAAGAAATACAAAAGGTTCTAAAGTAGCCAGATTCCATTTGCCTTTTTCAAATGGTGTTTAGTTTGAGTTTTATCTTCTCTAACCTTATCCTTCCACAATCCAATTTATCCTTCCAGGTTCCATTATTAACCGTTTATCCTTTATACCTGTGTTTCCCAACCTGTGGGTCATGACCCCTGTGGGGGTCAAGTGACCCTTTCCCAGGGGTCACCTAAGACCATTGTTAAACACAGATATTTACATTACAATTATAACAGTAGTTAAATTAATTAAAAGTGGAAACGATATAAAATAATTTTTTGGTGGGATGTTCACCACAACATGAGGAAATTTCTTAAAGGGTCACAGTATTGGGAATGTTGCGAACCATTGCTTTATTCTAATACATTCTAAGTCCTCCCTTTAAAATCCCTCCTTATTGGCTGGACAGTCTACAGTGCAATGATCAGTCCACTATTTCCTAAAACTAGGGTTAGAGCAAACAAGAATATGAAAAACAAATAATATTCAGGTATTTGTCCTATTTCCTATGAATATGGCCCAAATCCATGAAGATAACAATAACTTCAACTAATAACTCCAAGTTATTAATATAACATAATTAATCTTTAAAATGCATCAATGATTTCAAAATGCAACCAAAATGATATATATTCAGCTATAAACCTAAATTATATCTCAATGATATTACAGTATTAGATAAATGCATCTCAAAGGCAATAATAAATTATTTTGGTGCATGAAAAGTGTGTGTATGCATATTTGATTTGACTTGATATGTTCACACACAAGAATTACATGACATATTGAATTAGTTCTATATAACACAAATTAATATAACCTTGCATTTGTGCCCTGTAGATTCTTTCCAGTATAGTTTTTCCTTATTCTTCCTGATGAAATGAAATTTTCCTAAATTATCCCAGTGGTCGTTACCTCAAACTTCAGACATTGATCTCCCAAGGATCTTGCTGTATCTATTCAGAGAAATTGCCTCTGCGTTAAGTTTAAATTAGCTATCATCGTTATTCACACACAATAATGAGGTTGTGAGCAAATCATGTCCTTAGTAGCAGCTTCCACATCAGCATCATATTTTCTACTCTGTTTACTGCTAAATGTGCAATTTACGTAAAGAGGGTGAGAAGGGGGAGCCATGAGACAAAAACTCAGTGGAAATTTATGATGCCAATGCCCAAGAAATTTGAAATGAAACTTTGTAAAAAAAAATATCTGCTGTAAACATATGTGCAAATTTTTCATAAAATAAAACAGGCAGATGTTTGTCCACAGGAACTATTGGTAGCAAGCAATCGGATTTGGAGGCAAATTGAGCTAAAAAATATAGTAAAAATGTATCATAACTCGCAAACTTGCTATGCAAGAACCTAGATGACCATGACCTCCTGAACCTCCCTCCTCCGCCACATTGCAGTGATAATGGACATTTGTCAGCACAACTGGCTTCATCTCGCATGGCCTTTCCTGAGAGAATTCTTCTTTATCACTGTCTCAAGTCTTGACTTAGTGCCAGGAATTTCTGAATCAGATGAAAATCTCCGTTCACAGACATTTACTAATACTGTTTTCTTCTGTTTTTTCTCCCTCTGAGAAAACAGAACAGGATGAAGCCTTGAAAGTAGGATATTTAAAATGTATTTAACGATGATAGATCCATGACCCAAAAATTTCGTTAATTGAGACAATTTCATCAGTCTGTTCATAAATCTTGTTAAAATTAAGTCCCGAAGATTTTAAAATCATTAAACCTGGGTGATGGTTATGTTTAAGAACTTAAATGGTACTGACATCAGATAGGTATGAATCACAGTTACTTTCTCTTTCTTCTTTTCTTTATTTGTATTGATTTTTGCTGAGCTCTATATTGTTTCCTCGGTTCCCCTCCCTGCCTTTCCCATCCCCTTCAACGCTTTCCTCTTTCATTTAAACCATCTTGTGCCACTCTTTCTGTTCTACCTTCTGCTCTGCCCATGCCCCGAGCTCTCAAGATTCTTTAATATTTCTGTTTCAATTTTTATCTTCATGAACTGATGTTTTGAATATTTTTCTTGCCTCTACATCAGTTCTCATGCCATGAATGTACTTTTTCTTACTTTTAAGACATGATACTGATTGACTGTCAGTAAGGGATATACTGTTAAATGAAGGTGAATGAACAAAGAATTGTTTACATATAGAATGGTTTGAAAATGATAAAATAGCAACAGAAAAAAAAAATACTGGATCACCTTCAGGTTATGTAGACATTGCATTAGACAGAACTTTCTCCTTTTTTCTCTCCTCTGAGCTTTACTGGTAGCAGTGTAGACACAAAAGCAGTTTTGAGCTTCAAACAAGACAGATGGAGAAAGTACCAGTGTCATTACACTTTTCTTCAACTGTGTCATGAGAAATATATAAAGAGCTACTGAGATAGAAAGACACCGACACTGGAAATATCTTTCTCCCAGGGATCTGAGGACATCCCAAGTTGATACACTTTTTAGGATATTGCCATACCTTTTATTTGTAGCACATACAATTTTATGAGATGCCTTTTTATTGTTAATTTAGTCATGTTTCTGTTTCTGTTTAGTAGAAATATTATTATCCTCTAATAAAAAGACAAGCATATAATTGTGCCAGGTTTTTAAAAATAATTAAAATATAATATAGTGAATTCATAATTTATGGCTTGCCACATATGGTCCTTATATGAATAATTACATCTCCCATCCAGCTGTGTCCCACACAGCAGGTTAAAGCTGAAATGTTCAACACTGAGAGTATTGAACTCATTGTGTCCTTCGTAATGGGGATTATATATGACTGCATTTGTTTTGCTATACTCTTTCAGATATCATATAATAAATATATTGTGTTAAAATGTTATGTAAATTAATATAAACATATTAGTAAACAATAACTTCAGTAATCTTTTTCTCTTCATATTTTTCGTGCCTCTAATGTGAATGTTATTCATATATACATACGTACAGAGTTCTGAACGTAACTACATCTTGTAAATTCTTATGTGCAATACCCATTTCTTGGTTTGAGTACACCACACACACACACACACACACACACACACATTGCACATCTGGGCCTGGGACTATAAATAATTCATTCTGGGGATTATAGGCTTGCTGATATGCACACATAGCCTTTATTTACATGGGTTCAGTGTATCTGAACTCTGGTATTCAAGCTTACATAGCAAATCCTTTACCCACTGAGACAACTCCCCAGGCCAGAATGTGAAATTAAAGTTAATTAAATAATTTGTTGATAGGTTAATAGATCTAGATGTCATTGGAACTTTTTTTAAGTGATGCATGGCATTAGGATTTTAAATACCATGATGTTTGTTTAGCTTGCTGTATGCAGTCTTGAGGGAAGAGATAACCCAGTTTGTCTCACTAAGGTTTATGGGACTGAATTTTGCTGATATTTTAACAGAACTTTATTGCTTCGTGATACCACTTACATGGCCTTGGTAATTATCTAATTCTCTTATACTCAAGAGAGGAAACTTTAATAATGAGAGTCAGAGGTAGGGAAATGAGAGTCAGAAATCAGAATAGACTGAGCCTCTCTAATTACTCAGGTTTATTTATTTATTTATTCACTTTTTTTAGCACTTTTTTTTTTAGAACACTGAGTCTGAGGTCTCTGCAAAGGGCTTCAGCAGTTAGATTAAGTCACAAAGAAGTATGTTTTAATTGAATATGCAAGTAATTAGTGTGCTTTAACATATATTTATTTATACATGTGTTCATATAAACAGGAATTATTTTTATATCCAAACATTATTTTAAGAACCTTGGAAAATTATGGGGCTGGATTCTATTTTCAAGAATATCCAAAGCTACTTTTCTAGAAAGGAAATGCTGTGAAAAGGCTACGCAAAAATGCTTGTCTCTACGCTAATAAATAAGAAGGTCTTCTGAAATTAATACTCAGAAACACAAAAGATAAAACATTTTCTTATAAATTTATGGTATTAAAGAAAAACTAAATAACAAACTGAAACCTAAATGCTATATTTACATAGTAAAGTGGTGTAGATATTTTCAGCCTTTTCCTTCTGATTACATACCTATGAGATAAAGAGAAAGAATGATAATGTCGTTAAGAGTTATAAAAAGTGAGGGGGACTCCTCAATTTCATCTTCATGGATATAGGAAATTAAAGTCCAAATTGACTGAAATAGTGGTGGAAGATGACTCTCTGGTTTTAGATCCCATAGGCCTGAGGAGCACTTTTCATCAAGTGACTGAAGACAGGCCCATCTTCCTTGCCACAGAGAAACCTCTGCTAGATGTAACAATTTCTGGAGTTCTTCAAATTTTGGGGGGCATTCCTTGTAATTATATGATAGCACAATCCTTTCTCTGCACTATTCTTTGTTAATGGTGGGTTTTTGTTTTGTTTTTGATTGCTTGTTCTCTATAGTTCTAAATATTAATCCTAATAACTATTTCTGAGAAATGTCTCATTTTTTTCACGAAGTTTGTTTCTTAGATTATACAAATGATATGATTTATTTCCTAAATATTATATTCCACAGAAAATTTGGAATAAGCCCTGAAGGATAGCATAATATTAAATTAAAATAAAATAACATTTTAGGATGTCTGTTAATCTCAACAATGATATTATGATAAAGTTTTAAATAAGGAAGTTTTACAATTTATATTTATAAGCAGACTTCGATGAAAACAGAACAAACAAACCAAACTTCTGTGAACAGGCTGACAGTAGTGAAAATGTCAGGACTAGTATGTTTGCATAAAAATCTGGGGGCATTTCTGTGTTACCCAAGTCATGGTTAAGAGACCTGCTGATGCGCATTTGCATCCTCACATGGCTCTCATCTCTGCTGATTTGCAAAGCGGTGTAATCCTGAGCTTGCGGAAGTAACACTCCAAATACTAAGTGAGCTATTGTTCTGTCTGTTTGAGTTTTGAAGAGCTAAAGATGCTCTCCTGCCTTCCAAGCATCCTTTTACCTCTCTTGTGTCTCTCTGCTTTTGCTGTTGGTGACAATGTGTCTTTTTTTTTCTACCACCTCAGAGCATATTTACCTTTCTTTTTGATGTGTGTGATGTTCTGTTTCCAAGCACTTGCTGTTTTGTTGACAGAAATAAGCATTTTTTTTCTGCAAATATCAGACACTGATTTTAAGACAAGGGAACTTTTTAAAACCCTTTATAATATATCATGAAAATTTTCATTCATGCTTTGAAGTGATCTTTTTTTCTTTATCACTATAGCGTTTTTTTTCCCCATTCTGTGTGCATAGTGTTTAAAAGGAATAGATATGAATTTAATAGTTTGGGTATTATTAAAAGATAATAAAATTTTACATTATTTTTATTGCCAGTAGCTAAGTCTTTGAGATACATTACTAGAAGACATTTATCCTTCTCTCCACTCAATTGAGTTGTATGTTTTCTGTCATACAGTCAATGCATCATAACCCTTTTAGGTGTTTTCATTTTGAGTCTAATTCACTCTATTACTGTGATAAAATATGATGGCCTAAAGCAACTTGGGGAAAGAAAGAGTTTATTTCAGATTACAGTTTCATGTCATGGTATAACATTGAGCAATCATGACAGAGACTCGAACATGGCAGGAACCTGCAGGTAGCAGCTGATGCAAAGGTCAGGCAAGAGTGCTGCTTACTGGCTTGTCTCCCATGATCTATATAGCCTGCTTTTCTATAACACCCAGAAGCACCAGCCCACAACTGGCATCATTCCGAATGAGATGAGACTTCCCACATCAATTATAAATTAAGAAAAAGTACCAAAGACTTGCAAAGAGGTCAGTCTGGTGGGGGCATTTTCTCCATTAAGGTTCGCTGGTCTCAAATGAATCTAGTATATTTCAAGTTGACATGAAACTTTCCAGCACATGCCATTTCCTTTTATTTCCCGAGCAACTCCTTCCATTTTTTTTTTCGTTCTTATCCATTTGTTACCACTTTCAACAGATCATATGAGTAACTTTTTGTTAATAGCATATATTTACTTAATGTCCCTTTGATACATTTTGATTATTGATTCAATACTTCAAACATTTTTCCTGGTAAGTCTATATTATGATAATCTTGGAACTGTTTTCCTTCATATTATAATTATTTAAGTATAATAACATTTAGCAACATCTCTACATAGGTAACTTAAATGATAAAGATTTTTAGGATTATTAGTGGTCCTTATAACAATCAGTGCTTATTTTTCTCCATTTTTTTGGATCTCAAATTTCCTTGAAACATAATATTGAAATAAGGCTAATCAATAAATTCTTCAATGTCCTATGTATATTAAGATGAAAGAATGAATCCCATATCTTATTTTAACTCAAATGTAGGAAATATTTAATCTTAGGGAGGCTCCAAGATAGGCTGATATGTAGGCTTCTCGCACCAGAGAGACAAATTGAAAGGACTTGGAAAAAGGTATTGACAAAAATTGATAATCCAGTAAGGAAACAAAGTATAAGAAATGTTTTAAAAATCTTACTGAAATAGAAAAATGTTTTGTTTGTCTAGACATGCCATCCAAGAAGATACAATATTCCCCTAATCCAAAATCTAAGACCAACAGAGCATGCCCATGTATCCTCAGTTCTATGAAGTTTGAAATAGGTGAAGAAGCTCTATGAAACATGAAGGTAGCTGAAGTTAGTCCATGAACTTGAAAGATAATTCTATCCATTATATCAAAGTTCAAGGTTGGAGCATCAGATGCTGAAAGCAGCTTCAGTAATTTATACAGAAAATACAGACAACAGAATAATGACGGTGGCGAGAGTATGAATGATATATTCAATACTTATTAAATTTACTCATATAGGAAACAGATATATGACTTTCAGAGGTAAAGAAATGCCAACGCCTGACTTTAAAATTTCAAAGACTAAGCTCACATTATTGCCAGTCATTAATAAAGTCAATACATTTAAGAGGAAACCAATATTCAGTTATCATTCCAAATACCCTAAGGACTTTACATATATTTTGCTAATTCTTCTGTACCTGAGGTCTATTAATAGAATATCAATGACTGGATTTGCATGTGTTACTGAATTTTATGCATTTTTCCAATTTTCCTTATTATGATGAAATATTTACAATAATCAACTTAAAAGAACTGCTTTTTATTACTAGTTTTGTTTATTTATTGTTTTATTGTGATGTACTGATGACCCTTTGTTCTTGCATCTTTGACTACACAGTAGATCAAGTGTGGGAGCTGATAAAAATATGCATTCCAGAAAAAAGCTGAGAAACAAGGATAGGGTAGCTGGGATCCCACTATTATACTGAAGTTCATGACTACAAAAATACAAATACTTTGTATGAAGAAATCATTCACAAACTTCCAGTCACAGGCTAGATACTAAACCTTCAATACATTGATCTGTGGTAATATCCAAGATCATAAGTATGGAAACCATATTACTATGATACAAAATGAAAAGATCTACTTTAAACATATCACTAATCAATGAAATTTTCTTTATCCAAGAGCTCTGGTAGAAATACAAATGAAATTTATGTGGCTTCTATGCTTCTAATAAAAGATATATTTTGAAGCCCATGAATCTAAGTTATTTTAGTCTGCTAGTTAAATTATCTAAGGCATGCCTATTGATAGGCTACTGACAAGATGAAGTGTGATTCATTGAGACAATATTGGCAAAATTATCTAGAAACAATCTGCAAAATCTTTGCCATTCTAAACGCCAACAAAACATTTGGCCTTCAGGGAGAGAACAAAATATCTAAATTACTGTTATGGATGATGCTGAAAAATTCAGTACATAAAAAAAGAGACAAGAGTGGACTTGCTAAATTTAGGAGGAACCACAGTAAAGGAGTATGAAGATGAAATTTTATTGAATTGTGAAAATACCATGAGAAAATAATTGATAAGGTAATGCCGGGGTTTGAGAGAATTGCCCATAATTTGAAATAAATATGGCAAAATATTGTGAAGCATCATCACATGCTTTGATGTATCTCCTGAGAAAATGCCAATCAAATTTGCAAATATCATTTTTTTTACTGTTTTGACAAATTGTCACAGACAAATCAAATTTCAGAAGACATCTTCTTTATATGTCATGAGTAATTAAGTATAAGTCTAAATCCTCTACAGTGGGAAAATTATGAATTAAGATGATCATTGGCAATTTTAGTAATGCATTATTTTATAAGTTACATAATATACATTTTACATATTTTCATAGGCATTATACTAAAATACAGGATAAACAAAACTTCATAGGTCAAGAGAGGAAATCAATCAAGTGACTCACTTTACTATCATAGGTACTGTGTTTTCTTATCCTAGAAATAAATATAATATTTTTAAAATATGATTGGAGAGAATTTTTTTTTACTTTATTTGTATGTAGTATTATTCAGACTTTTCATCGCTGTACAACATTTTTGACATAAATAATGTGAAGCAATAAATTTAACTAATATGATTGGCAGTTTAAATGGCTTACAGTACACAGTTCTTAGCCCTGTTGGCCTATGGTGTTGCAGAGCATCTTGGTGGCAGTGGCAGCTTGCCAGGGCTACTTGCTTTATACTGAGTAGTAAACAGAAAGAAGATATGCACTAAAGCTCTTTCTCTTTCCCCCTATTCTTTCAATTCAGGCTCTTAGAATGGAAAATGCCATTCAGTTTCAGGGTGGGATATACCACTTCAAGAACCTCTCTGTAGTTGCCTTCCTAGATATACTTAAAGGTTCCTGTTACTGAATTTTATAATAAAATCTAACTGTCATTTAAGATTAGCCATTATATTTATGTCTCCTTTAAAAAGTTAATATTAGGCCAGGCGGTGATGGTACATGCTTTTAATCCCAGCATTCAGGAGGCAGAGGCAGGCAGATCTCTGTGAGTTTGAGGCCAGCCTGGTCTACAAGAGCTAGTTCCAGGACAGGCTCCCAAGCTACAAAGAAACCCTGTCTCGAAAAACTACAAAAAACAAAAAACAAACAAAAAGTTAATATTAGTTAATTGCTGACTACAGTAATTAATTTGTAAAAAAAGAACATTTCTGTCTCAAAAACTCCATTTATTAATCAAAACTTAGACATAAATTAATATGGTCAATGTCAAGTACCAGTACCAATTGCTGGTGACAATGTGTCTCAGCAGGATCTAACAGTTGATTCTAGTGAAAATGCCAAACAGGTATCGGTCTTTTACAAGACAGTGCTGACGTTTCTAACTAAACTAAACATATTTTTTTTGGTTTTTTTTTTTTGACTCATGATCCTGGGTGTGTACTCAAAGGCAAAAATTACTGTGCACAAATGTTCATAGAGCTCTTGTCAAGATTCAAACTTGTAAACAATGAAGATGTCCAGTGATGAATGAAGAAACTATACGTCCCCCAGGCAATTAAATGATATTTAGTATTAAATGCAAGTAAAAAAAAACTAAATAAATGGAAGAGTATTTTGAGGATATGCCAATATCAACAGCCAGTTTATATAATTGCAAAATAAAGGGTTAAAACTTGGTAGTACTATAGAAAAAGGAGAATTACCAAAAGAATAAAGTAATCAGTGGTTCCAAGGAGTATGAAAGAAGTAATTAATATTATATTTAGAATACATAGCTCACACATAATTTTCATAACAGTGGAAATGTTTAGCATCAGAATATAATGATGATTTGTTTTATATAGTTTATATAAGTGGAAATAAAAGTTCTCTATGGTAGCTATTTATAATGGGAAAATATATATACTGGTAGGTCTGGATATAAGAAAATTTGTGCTCTCTTGTCAGTTTTAAAATGAAGCTAAAATTGATTTAAAAATATCAACGTTTGCATAGAAAGATGTCTCAGAAATTAAGAATAAGAACTCTGATAGAGGACATAAGCTTGGATTCCCATGTCAGGTGACTTACAAGTACGTATAACTCCAGCTTCAGGAGAAACAATGTCTTTGGCCTCTGTGAGCACCTATTCTCATATGCTCATACTTACACAGACACACAAAAGCTCACATAAATATATAACAAAAACAATTTTGAAAGAAGTGACAACAAAATATTATTTTACAACAACAACCAAAAGAACAAAAACTCAAATCATATGAATCAATTTATCTCAAGACCCAGTTTTACCACTCCTGGGCATGCATTTATACATACATTCATACCCAAAGGATGCTCTGCTCTGCTCCATCTTATCATAAAGACACTTGCTCAGCTATGTTCATAGTGGCTTTATTCATAACAGCCGAAACTGGACACAACCTAAATGTCCCTCAACTGAAGAATGGATAAAGAAAATGTCATATATTTACACAACGGAGTATTACTCAGTTGTTTAAGAAAATAACATCATGAAATTTGCAGGTAAATGGATAGAACTAGAAAAAAATCATCCTAAGTGAGGTAACATATACACAGAAAACAAACATGATATGTCTTCATTAATAAGTAGATATTAGCTGTAAAGTTAAGGATAGCCGTGTTACAATCCACAGACCCAGACAGGTTAAGTAACTAGGCAGGTTCAAGGGTAACACATGTCCGTAAGAAAAGAAAATGGAATAAATTTCATGCGTAGATTAGGGGCAAGCAGGGATGGGAAAAGGTGTGTTGGAAACCAGTCAACCTGTTTGAACATGCCTGAAATGGGGAGTGAAGATTGATTAAATTAATAGACAGGAAACAAAATATAGAATTAGGAGGAAATCCAGTAAATAGTGTATCTGCCCAAAATTATTTCTCATATCCTTGATATATCCCAAGCAAAAGGGGGGACAAAAGCCTTCTATAATAGAAAGAACAATCAAGTGTAATTACTTCCTTAACTCTCAAGGCATCTAGTAACCACGGCTTAGATCAAACATCCAGTTATCTGGCCTTGAAAATCAAGACAGCATGTAACCACACCTTACAGAAAACATCCAGTGACCTGTCCTTGAAGATCAAGAATAGGTTTGAATTTTCTGACCTTAAGACAAGATGGAACTGAGTCAAATAGGAGGATTAAGGTATGGGGTCAAGGATGGAGAGAGAGTACTGGGAGAAAGAACTGGAATTAGGAGTATTTCAGGCCAGGCAGAAACCTAGTACGATGTAAAATCCAAAGAATTTGTGAGGGTGAACCTAACAGAGACTCCTAGTAATGGGAGATACAGAGCCTGAACCCAGGCAAGGTTTCTATGGAGAGATGGGAACCCCAACCAATAAAAACCTTAGTCTTCAGTGTGTCCTACCTGAAAAATTTGTCTGGGGTAAGGTGACCAACCAATGACTGGTCCAGCTTGAGATCCAGGCCATAAAGAGGTAGCCCACCCCTGACACTGCCTGAAGAGCCAATAAGCAGAGGCGAGATAGTACAGAGAAGACCTTGGAGAGAACCAAATAGGTATGGCAAAAATAAATCAATAAATAGTCAAGGACATGATTCTTAATGAGGCTCTCCTATACTGATAGACTTTATCTTAACATAATTATCATCATAATGACTTCATCCAGCAACCAATAGTAGCAAATGAAGAGACCCACAACCAAGCATTAAGTGGAGCTTGGGGAATCCTGAAGAAGAAGGGAAAGGATCGCAGGAACCAGAGTGGTCAAGGAAACGATTAAAAAAAGAAAATGAAAAAAAAAAAAACAGAATCAACTAAGCAGGCCCAATGGGGCTCAAAAAAAACCGAAGTGACAAATAGAGAACCTACATGGGTCTGCCCTAGGTCCTTTGCGTATATGTTATGGATGTGTAGCTTGGTGTACTTTGGGACTCCTAACAGTGAAACTGGGACTAACTCTTGACTCTTGTCTGTTTTGGGACCCTGTTCCTCGTACTTGCTTATTTCCTCCAGCCTTAATATGAGGGAATATGCCTGGTTTTACAGCAATTTCGTGTGTGATGCTAGGTTGATATCCTTGGGAGGTCTGCCTCTTTCTGAAGGGGTAGGGGGGAGGTGGGGGACAAAACTGGGAGGAAATGTGGGAGGGGAAACTGCTATCTGAATACAGTATACGAAAGAAGAATAAATAAATTAAAAACTGGAGTCCAGTCAAATTGAGAGAGGAGAGATTATATAGCTACATATAGAGTAAATATTTTGATATTTTCAATGCGGTTCACAGCACTTTACTTGATCCAGAATTCAACAATCCTATTTTAAATAGGGAATTTATAAAAGCTTATCGCTATGATGATACACTTGGGATAATTTGCCAAAAATGAAATTAAAAATCAAACCCATTCTAACTGAATCCGGTAGAAAGCACAAAGCATCAACTGTCCTGTTCAGGGCTCTAGCTAGATTTTTATATTATACCTTAAGGCTTTTCAAGTTAAATATATCCATTTTGACCTCTATTTAAGTCTCCCCTGAAACTAACATTTTATTGGTTTTAACTATATTGATTTTTCAATTGACGCTAGCATTCTACACACAGGAAAGTTCATTTGTTATGGCTTTCCATTTATAAGCCCCTGCATCTTGATTGAAAGTTATTTTCTTGTAGAAACTAGAGTTTGTAGGTCAGTCCCGAAGAATGAGTATAACCACAAATATAGCAGATGCCTCATAAAATTATCTTCTCCTGCTTCTCTGTGACCTCTGTCAAGGAAATAACACTCAAACCTGCGTAAGCATGAGCAGCTGTGGATTCCGCTGTTAGATAGCCGTGACCTCTCCTCCCAAGGGTAGTGCCCAACCGGGAGGGAGCAGTGATTTTTCTCAGAGTCAATGTTATTAACGCCAGCGTATATCAGAAAATACTGTCTCAGATCTCAAAATTAGACGCCACAGTTCATAAGAATAAGCAAACTTTCCTTTTAATAAATGAACTCAAGTTGTATGCAGGCATTTATAGAAATGGAAAAGAAAACAGGGTAAAGATTTTTATATTTTTTTGAATTTAATTTACAATAAAACTGCAAATGGACATACAACTCTGCATTTCTCTTGCAGAGAAGAATATTGGAAATCCTGCATTTTGTTTTTCAATCACAGTGATTTTAAGCAGAGTTTCTAGTGCAGAGGGAGATTTTACTGAACATTGCAGGTATTTTCATTAGGTTTTACCATTAGTTGTATCTTACTGAGCTTGACCAATTCGAATAATGAAGAAGATACGAATGAGCAGTTTTGTTACATGGTCAAAGTTATTCACTGCAGTTAAAACTATATAGTGTAGTTTTCCATAGAATCTGTTGGTGTTTTAAAATGTGCAAACCCCAGCTTGTATGTGCATGTGTGTGTGTGTGTGTGTGTGTGTGTGTGTGTAAACTACACAAAAATACCCTCATGCATGAATTGTACACATAAAGTTATTGAATGTGTTTGTAAACATTAAATAAGTATATGCACATGTACTTTAAAAAAGTCATTTTATGATTATCTAATTATTTCTGTTTAGTGCTCAGCTGTCAGTAGAAATATTATCCTCTATATAGAAAAGCTGAAATAAAACCCAAAAGATCTGCTATGTTAATTAGCATATCTGTTTTAGATTTTAGCTGTATCAAAACACCATAGTTTTCAATAGGCTTAATAAATTAAATGAAGATAGTGTTTATCTATCAATTTATATTTGGAATTTTTATCACTTTGAGAAGAAAAGTTATTGCTGCTATATTGACCACAATCATCAAGTTAAATTCTGACATTTTATTGATGTTAGTGATTTCAACAAATGATCTCTTTCAATATTCACAATTTCCCAAGTCTATGAAATCTTAGATGCAATTTTTATTTTAGTCACCCTTAGGGATTCTTATTAATCTTCTGGGTTACAGAGAAATCTGAGAGAAGCAAAGACACTTCAAATCACTTCTTCGGCCAAATCACATTGAAGATACCGTTTTAAGATTTTATCAGTCTGAGGAAGGGTGTCCAGTAACAGTAGACACTTTATTCATAGTTTTTATTTTTCATGCTTTGTCTCTTGTGTTCTCCAATAGTCAGTCTCAAAAAGAAAGTCTACTCCAGGCCAGCCCTCCCATTGTTTCATTTGTTAATATTAGAGAATGACAATTGATAGCCCACAAGTAAATCGCTATTTAAAGAGACACATAGTATAAAGACAGAAGGGACGACACAAAGATGCTGCAAGAAAGATGGTGGTTTAGATGGAAGGATTAGAGAGGCTTGTTCAATAAGTCCTCTACCAAAGTAGAATTTGCATGTCATAGTCAGTGTAACTGGCGTGAGCACAGAGGCAAATGAGGTGAGTAGAGGACAGAAGCACCATGCTACCTCACAGTCCATGGTAAGAAACCCAGCTTTCCACTGGGGTAAGACGCAGAGCTCTTGGACTAACTGAGATCGACGTGTGACAGGAAATTGTTGGCTTTTATAAGGATCACTTGTACCACTCGGGGAGAACAAATGAACAGTGCTTGAAAGGAGCACTGGAGGCTTTTGCAATAAGGGATGTGAAGAGGCTAAGGGAGGCGAGGAGATGGAGGTGGGGAAAAGTCAGGTCCCAGAACTACTTGGAAGGTGGAGCTGAAATGATTTGAGATAGATGGGATGCTGTCTAGAAGACAGCAGTGGCTTGGTAATATCTGCTTTTCCCAAAGGCCATTTATCTTCTAATACCTGCTATTCACTCACGCATTTACTGCCTGAACTCTGGGACTCATTTCAAGCAAAGTATGCTAGGGACAGAACCGTACAAAGTATAACAGAGAAATAAAACAAAATCCACAGCAATTTCCTGTGCTTTTTAGCTTTTTCTACAATAGTACTTGTAGAAAAACTAAACTTATAAACATTTAAGTAGTTATCTATGAATCTGAAAGTAGCACCATTTCACTTGGGCTTTTGTTTTCAAAATCTCTCTCCTTAAACACTTCCTAGTACCTTTGCAATCTCCCATTTTCTAAAGAAACACAAGGAACTGATACTCTATTGTGTTTCTAACTGTACACAGTCTCTTCATGTAGACGACCTCCACTTTTTCAGCCAGTTACCATGTATTTATTAAACAATTGGTATGTCTGGGAGATGAAAATACATGCTGTTAAAGCATGAAGATCTGAGTTTCAGTTTCCAGAACTTTGATGAAAAGCCACATGTCCAGAGTGGGCATTTATAATACCAGAACTCCTGCAAGAAGGCAGAAAGAAAGTAGTTGCAGGAAAATTCTAGAAGTACTTGAGCCAGGTAACCTCTCATTTGCAGCAGAAAAAAAATTATCAAAGAGGCCCTGTCTCAAATGAGATAGGAAGTGAAGATCGGCATCAAAGGCTGTCTTCTGGCTTTCAGGAGATTGGTCGGAATACATGCACACATGAAAACACACACACACACACATATACCCCCCCGCACGCGCGCGCGCGCGCACACACACACACACACATACACACACACACTGCAGTAGGGGAGAATATGTTCTGCAACCTGGGCTTACTTTGCTCACTTCATATTTACAGAAGAAGAATCACCACCAGATTCTGATCTGCCCTCTGTTAAAAAACTAGAAACTGGATATGGGTTGATAAATTTGCTCACGATCACAAATATAGTGAGATTTCATACAAGGTTTACATACTTCTCAACTAGCTTCAAGCATACTTTCTGTTTACAAGTTATGGTGTCTTACTCATATCTATCGCCTCACATCTTGTCAGAAATATTCTATGCCTATACTTTCTTCTACATCCTTATAGACTACAAGAACACAAGGTTAAAGACTATCCTTATAAGTGAAATTACCTAAAACTAGACTATTATTTACTAAAAGATATTAAATATATAAACAAATAAAATGAAACTATTCAGAAATAAACATTTACCACTGTAAAACAGAAACGGGCAAATTCTCAAGTCACTATCTCATATAAGAATGCCACAGGCTACTGGATAATGTTTTATAATGTGCCTTAATGCTTATTAAATAGCTTTTTTGCAAAGAATCCATCCCCAAAGGAAAATAAAAGCTAGAGTAAGGAAAGGGGGGGGGGGGGATGAAGGGAGGAAAATGGAAGAGAAAGACGTCATTACAAATGGCCATGCCTTTTAAAGTACCTAAGAAAAGGAGTGTATTTAGTCTTCTTTCGAAACCAATCCAGAACTCCCTGAAAGCTCATCTATCATTTTCTCGGTATGACAAGGACTTTTTCTTCCTGCCATAACAATTATCTTTCTATTACTTTCAAAATGTAGTATTTCTCTTGAAAATGGCCACAGGTGCATTAGCAGACCCATACAAATGCTTTGGTTTATGTGGTCTCAGACTGAACCATAAATCCTATATTAAATTTCCTAGAGGAAATGTCTCCTGCCCAAAGATTGAGCTACAGAAATATCCATAGCATTGTAGAATATTCTCAAGTTCTAGGACAGGGCTTTAAGAGGCTACTCCAAGTTTCCAAGAATTTAGTTTGATGTCAAGCAAAAATAAAGCAATTTTAAAGCAATACTGAAAACTACCATTACAATTATTTTTAACTAGGCAAGAGTTCTGAAGGAGTTGGCACTGTTATACACATACTCACATGTATTAGCTGTTCATCAAAAGTAGTTTTAAATATTGTAGAAACATTGGCTTAAAACATAGACTTTCACTTGTTTTCTTTCTTACTAATAGAGAGATTATTAAAGAAGATAGCATTAAACTACCATTGTGTCTTACGGCTTTCATATTGACTCCAGGAACAGGCCTTCCTATGACCAGAAGGAAATGAAGAAAACACAGACAGATGGACATACAGACATTAATTTTGATTCCACTGGCATGGGCTTTCATCTTGAGAATCTATAGTATCTCGAAGTTTAAAGCATTTATTACACAGAGTTGAATAGAGAGGTGACTTAATGTATATAGCATGGTATTCCCTTTTTAGAAGCAAGTAGGAAGGGGTCCTGGTATACAGTTGGGTGAATGAAACATGCATAACTTATCTGCTGGAACAATCTCTGTAGGGAAGTGGTCTTCCGGCTACAAATAACCATCCTGGGAAATAAACTAAGATGATCTTACCTGTATTAAACTTTCTCCATTTGCATTTGGACTAGAGAAACAATTTCTCATGTCTCTAAGCCTCACAAGAAAGAATTGCAGCTTTGCTGTTCCTCTATGAGTCTGAGAGTCTAGAGTCATTGACACAGCATTTACATGGAAACAGTGTCCATTCACATAGACTTCACCCATTCATAGAATCCTCAGATGGCTACAGTCTCTGTGATGTTGATCTGTGTTACATGGTTAGGACTTTATTGAGTAGCACACTTATATTTCGATATTGGAATTTGTATACAGCATCAAGAAATTGACTTTATTCATAGCATAGTGTGATATTTTTTATGTCTAATAGGAAGATTTCATGAGTTATCTTTTCCTAAATGTGTGTTTCTCTAAACTGTTGCTGTCTTCCTCACCTTAGTTCACTCCTCCAATAAGTAAACTCAGACTTGTAAGAAACTGATATTCAGAAGTTCCTTCATGGCTATATATGATTTGTTTATTATTTTATCTTATTGATAAATGGCTTCTCAAATCATTTTAATTTTCTTATAAACCAATCTTTGAGAAAGACACACCCTTTGTCCATATCATTTGATTTGGGAAAACCAACCCCAAATCTGGGCCACACAGGCCAGGAGCCTATGAGAGGACTTGTAAGATGAAATTTTCTTCCCCTTTGTCTTCTTGCTTCCTCCTGGCTACCAAGTTCATTCTTTATACCATTTTTATACAATATTTTTCTTTGTACTATATACAGTTACATAATTTCATGCCTTAGCTTTTTTCCCCTCTAACACTCCCATCTGCAGGTTCACTCTCAAATGTATATCTTCTTTTCCTTAATTGTTATTTTATCTCTCTTTCTTTCTCTCCCTCTCTACTTCTCTCTAATATTTCTAAATACATAAATGTAATCTCCTCCATCCATAAAATGTTATTAGTAGGTATATGATCTCAGGAGTGACCACTTAGTATTAAATAAAAAATTATGGACTATTTCCTTTAAAAGGCCTTCCTTCTTACTTTTAATGTTCCCCAATAGTATGTAGTTCTTTGAGATGTAGTAGTTCCAGAGTTAAGCCCTGAGAGATTTATCACTTATTAGTCAGGGTTTCCTAAAGGAACAGAATTGATAGAATGAATATAACCATATATCTAAATAGATATATAGAGATAGATGACGAGATAGATAGATTGATATAGTGTGACCTTACATGCTGTGGTTCACTTCCTCAGTTATTTCAACAATGACTGTTCATAAACAATAATAATAATAATAATCTAATAATTCAGTAGTTGATCAGTACAGAAGACTGGAAATTTCAAATGATCTTCAGTATATGCCAGAATCCCACAGTAGGCATTCATGCCACTGAAAGAGTGAACTTGCTATCAAGAAAAAAAAAATGAACTTGCCATCAAGAGCAAGGGCAAGCAGGCAAAGGCAGCCTTATATGAGCTTCTCCCCAAAAATGTGGCCCAGATTCACCATCAGCAAGCAACTCAATCATTCTTGGCTCTTATCCTGGGAAAACAACCAATACCTTCATTACCAGTGGATCTTCACCTTTTGTCCTCCTGT
The DNA here is from genome assembly GCF_018167655.1 of Microtus oregoni. Taxonomy (NCBI): domain Eukaryota; kingdom Metazoa; phylum Chordata; class Mammalia; order Rodentia; family Cricetidae; genus Microtus; species Microtus oregoni. The sequence continues at coordinate 27,390,125 of NW_024543060.1, forward strand.
CTGGGTAAAACTGTTGTAGTTTCCCATGACTTTAATCACAGGACATGGTAGCACCAACAGACTCCCTACAGAATCACCTGCACACCAGACATAATCCTTCTTACCTTCATTGTGGATAAACAATCCAACTTCTCCTTGATAATCACGATCAATTACCCTCTAACACTGTGATTCCTTTCTTGCTCTGTTGACATAAGGGTTGGCATCAGAAGCCCAAATTGACCATGAGGTAGTCCTTGATTCTAGTCTGATGGGACATTTGCTGTGTGTCCTGGAAGGAGTGTTCTCTCCTGTGGAACCAAAACTTCTAAGCCAGTAGAACTTAAAGTTTCAAGAACAGGAAGCAAAATGTTTCCTGGTGGGTCACTATGGGTGATAGTGATAGGAACTATTCCCTTTTCTACCCCGTGAATCCTGGATCTGTGGATGCTGGTTATGAAAAAAAAAAAGCTGTACTATATGTTTCCTTCTGATTCAAAGTATAGACTACCCTTCAGAGAGCCCCATTCAACTCTACCATGCTGCTGTTATGTAATTGGTACTGTAAAAGTATCTTCCAAAGGTCATTCTTCTTTTCTATCAGGTCAGACACTTTAGGATTGTGGGGTATATGATCAAAGGTCCACTGCTGCAGTGCTCTGGTTGTGAGCTGAGTTTCTTGGTCATAAGCAATACTATCTGGAGTCATATGATGCTGGATAAGACAGTGTGTAATCCATGGATGGTAGTTTGGCCAGAAGCATTACATGCATGAAAGGCAAACGCATAACCAGAGGAAATGTCTACTCTACTAAAACAAAGCGTTGTCCTTTCTACAAAGAAAGTACTCCAAGGCAACCAACCTGCTACTAGGACACTGACTGGTAACCCTACGGAATGATGCCATGTCTAGGTCTCAGCAACTATAACCTGGTCAGCCTTAGTGAATAGAAGTCAACTGAGAACATGCATAACCTCCATCTTTGTTACCATAGCCACTTTGTTCATGGTCCGATTGGGCAGTGACAGGCATGGCTGAGAAAAGAGAAGAACTCTCCACAGAGTGAGTCATCTTGTCTACTTGATCACTGAGCTTTCTGCTACTTCTGTCTTAGTCCCTATCCTATTTCTATGAAGAGACACCACAACCAAGGCAACTTTTAGATAGGAACTTGCTAGCAGTTTTAGAGGCTTGATCTATTATCATTGTGGCAGGGAACATTGTGGTAGGTAGCCGTGATGCTGAAAAAGTAGCTGAGAGCTGCATCCTGAGCCAGGAGCAGAGAAAGAGTCTGGGCCTGGCATGGCTTTTGAAATCTCAAAGGAGACCCCTATTTCCTCCAACAAGGTCACAACGCCTTCAGCAAAGTCAACCCTCCTACATTATCTTGATAATCCTTTCAAATAATTCCACTCTCTGTTGACTAAGCAGTAAAATATGTGAGCCACTGTGAGCCATTCTTATTTATACCACCAATACCTCTAAGTTAGCCTATTTATTGGTCATTGTTGTTCAGGTCTTGTTTAGGCTGCCATGTTGATGAAACTTCATAGGTGTAACCTCTCTGACATTAATGGACACAATCGCTCAACAAATTTCCTGGTTCTCTGGCTCATGCAATCTGTACACCCCTACTTTGGCAATTAACCCTGAGCCCTGGATGCAGGAATGGTCTTATGGATGTACCCAATGGGACTTGACATCATATGATCTCTGTTCTCAGCATTTAATCAGTTCTAGTTGCCTGTAATGGTCTCCATCTGTTTCAAACAGAAGTTTACTTAATGAGAGGCGAGAACTACACTTATCTGTGGGTATAAAGATGAATGTTAAGGCTGTGTTTGGAATTATGCTAATTTAGTAACATGGTAATTGTAGGTTTTTGTTTAGAGCATTTCTTTTCCTTTTTTTTTTTTTTCTTCGAGATAGGCTTACTCTGTAGCTTTGGAGACTGTCCTGGAACTAGCTTTTGTAGACCAGGTTTGTCTCAAACTCATAGAGATCGGCCTGCCTCTGACTCCCGAGTGCTGGGATGAAAGGTATGCGCCACCATAACCCATCCTCCTCCTCCTTCTTCTTTTCTTCTTTTTCACCTTACTAATTATTTTGGCTCCTACTTTTCTGATTTCATGGTGAGCAACAATGTGTTTCTCTACCATCTATATGCATTTCTTTTCATTTTGCTTAGGCTCCTTTTCTTCCATTATTTGTTTTGTTTTGTTTTGACCTATTCTGATTTTATTTACTCTTTATCTTAGTTAATTATCCATTTTATTATTAGGTCTTAGATGTCAGTTGGTTTTCTAAGGAGAGACAGAAAGTGTGTGGATATGGAAGGAAACGGAGTGAGGACTGGGACAACTTAGGGAAGGGTAAACCATCATCAGAATATATTGTCTGAAGAAAAACTATTTTCAATAACAGAGAAAGATCTAAAAATGAATCTATCACCTGCACAGCAATGCCACTCCTCATTATATACCCAATGGAGGCAGACATATTCATAACATTCCTATTCCAATGTATTTACTCTTCACTGAAAATGTTGACTTAAGACTTTGTTCCACGAACAAAACTGTTTTGCACATCCACTGCCAGGATTTTGCAAATCTCTTAGAAGTACATAACACCTGCACGTATTTCTACTGCCAATAGTGTATTGTTTGTTTATAGTTCTTTTTAAGATGCTTTCCTTAAGCTAGGTCATAAATCTCTTGCTGTTTTGTGTTGAGATCGTTGATTTCCAATATCAGATATTGCACTACTATTCTCAAAATCAATTTTGTATTTGAAGAAAATATTCCTTTGTTTTGAAACGTGTAATATCACTAGAAATAAAGAATTCTTTTAATTTATTTAGTTCCTGTGAAACCTCCTGCTTTATACTTTCTGAAAATACTTTTGGTATTATATGTTTTTATTATTTTAGAAACTATAGAATATGTTGTGAAGACATAAGATATTAAACCTCAGTAGGCTTTAGTATTATAACAAAATGTTATTTAGCTATGAATCATGTTAATATTTCATATACAAATTTTTGTATTTATATAGAGAAATATATTTGCATTCATGCTGTTTATATATATTAGCAAAAGCTGACAGCTGATATTTTTGTTGATAGAAAGATTCCTCCATAATACAAGTATGTAGCTAATTTTACAACTTCAGTTACAACCATATGCAGTATAAAATCTAAAATGAATAGTGCATAGTCTTAAAAATAAACATAATCAAAAGTGCAGGTGTAAGGTATAGCATTTTTACATTAGTGTGTCAGTTGGAACAATCATATGTGTTATACAGTAAAGAATGAAAGTACTCCAAATGTTAATATTACTCGGGTTATAATTAACTGAACATTTCAGTATAAGGTTTTCTAAGTTTAAAGTCTCTATCAGTCCCTCCCTCACATTTGGGGGAACTAACAGTGGAAGACAGAGAGGTAAGACTATAAGGAGTCAGAGGGGATGGAGAACACTGGGACAATGCAGACTCACAGAGCCTGAAGCAGTAATCATGAAACCAACGTGGGTCTGCACCAGATACTCTATGTATGTGTCACGACTGTTAGCTTCATGTTTTTGTGGTATTCCTAACAAAGGAGGCGAGTATATCTCTGACTCTTTAGCCTGATCTTGAGAATCTTTTCCTCCTATTGGGTTGTCTTATGAAGTCACTCTCTGAGGGGTTTGCCTTGTTTTACTGTATCTTGTTTTGTCCTGATTGGCTGTTACTCTCATGGTAGCCTCATCTTTTATGAAGCAGACACAGAGGTGGAGCAGAACTGGAAAAGAGGGGAGATGGGGTAGCAAGTAGAAGTGGAAGAAGGGAAACTATGGATGGAATGTCCTGTATGAGAGTGTAGTAATAGTAGGAGCGGAAGGGCTGCGTCCCCAGCACCCCGGCCGCCTGGCTAGCTTATGCCCCAAAATAATTACCTGGACACTATATTCTTTTAATCACTGCTTGGTCCATTTCTATCTAGCCTCTTCTAGGCTAACTCTCGCACCTGGACTAGCCCATTTCTAATATTCTATGTAGCACAGCTAGGTGCGCTTACCAGGAAGATTCTAGCCTACATCCATCCTGGGTCGGAGCTTCATAGCGTGTGTCTGCCCAGGAGCCGGAAGCATGGCGTCTTACCTTACTTCCTCTTCCTCCCAGCATTCTGTTCTGTTTACTCCACCCACCTATGTTCTAAGCTATGAGCCCAAGCAGTTTGTTTATTACTTAACCAATGAAATCAACAGATTGGTATATGACACTCCCACATCATGAGAGAATATACTTTCAATAAAAAAATTGAAAAAAATCTTGTATATTATACAGTAATGAAAAATAATTTGTGTTGCTCTAGGGGAATATTGACTATAATTTGAATAAAGTCATTTTATTATGTTAAATTAATACTTCATTACAAATATAGCTTCTCTAGATCACCACAATAATATTAAATGAAAATATTATGTAGAATCCTATTTGTGTTGATAATTTTATCAACTTTGAAAAAGTTAAGGGATGTAAAAGTCTATTTATGAAAGAAAAGACACCAGCATTTTATAAGTAATATAGATGTTTATTAATATATTAAAATCAGTAGCACTTTATAACTTTCAAGTATCCTTTTCTATATATTAAACTTATTCATATGACATATTCCTTGACAATTAGTTTTAGCATTAAATAGATAATTAATTATAAAACCATATTTATAAATATATAAAATGCTTTTGTTCCTACTGAAGAAAATGGAATTTCTGAAACACGAACAATCACAGAAATCAGTGATTTATTGCAGAGTGTTGGGTCCTAACCTAGAATACTGAATCAGAATTTCATGAATGCCATATATAATTAAAGTTAAAGATGTACAGCTTTATTTGTAAATGTTCTATAACTAGAATGAAATCGCTTCATTAAAATTACAAGATTAGATTGAGAAGCTGTGCACTAGATAACTCTTTGCATAATTCACGGGCCATACTAACAGGAGTTCTGAATTTTGGGCAGATAGTGACTGATGAATTGGCAACCATACTGCTTTTTCTTTACACATACACAGCTGATTTTTACCTAGATGCATTAATTCAACAACTAAATACTATATTTTAATATTTTTTAAATTAATTCTATTCTTGAAATTTTTATCAGAAACGCATAATGCAAGCTTATATGATTAAATTTTGAGAGAGTTTCTCATTACAAATTATTGGCTAGTCTGGAATGTAAGCTTAACTCCTCACCTTTATCTCCTGTGCCGTTGTCACAGGTGAGCACTAACGTATCTAACTCATTCCCAACTATAGCTAATCCAGAGGTTCAACTGAAATATTTTAAATGTGATGGAAAAAATGATATTTTTTAACCTCATAATACAAGTTCCAATAGCCATCCATCCCTACAATGTCTTTATAACTCTGGTAATATAACAGCAGCCTTGTAGTTGTGTATATAACATCAAAAGAGGTGAGTTCTTTTGTTTTAATTTTACTGGAAGTGAGATGAAACATGGAATTCAATATACATGACCTTTCTCCTCTCTCTCTCTCTCTCTCTCTCTCTCTCTCTCTGTGTGTGTGTGTGTGTGTGTGTGTGTGTCTGGAGATTTGCTGGAAATTTGATATTATGTTTAGAAACAAGATTGCATCTCTCTTGAAGTGTTTCACACTCCCATGTTAATTATTCCCTCGCCTATCATTATAAAATCTGCATCTCCCCTGACGCTTTTAGAGAAGTGATCTGATAAAATACTTGAAGGTGTGAATTACATCTCCCTTAACACTGCCTGCAGTGTTTGATTATTTATTGGATACCTGGGTACTGTGTGTGAATATCTGGGTAAATATTTCTGATTGACAAATGCCTTTACGTTCCAGATATAATCTATCAGTAAGAAAAAAATACCAACCCAGAGACATCTAAAACAAGTGAAATATTCCATAAATTAAAGGATTGTCCTTCTAGTAAATCAGATTTCCTACTCATAGCCTTAGAATGTCAGTAAGCAGGACAGAATTGATCAAATTGCCACACGTTTCCATTCAGGATTTGAAATTTGTGATGTCATAACACTACTACAGCCAAGGTATACTGCTATTCTCATCACAAGTAAATGAGACCCTTATGTCTCTTCCCTGTTTATGGGCCGTAAGGAATCAGCTGGAAATGATAGGAGCAGATGGGGGTAAGTACTGAGTGCCAACTGAACCTTTTCACTTGCTGAGAGGGAAGTATAGCTTTGAACACGTGAATGTCAGCCAAAATCATTAGAAGCAGTTGTCATAGACCTTGAGACCATACTGAGAGCTTGATATTACAAAGAGTATTATGAACAATAGTACACTTCCTAAACCCTATTTGCATAGCTATAATCATTCAGTATGGACAAAATGAATTACGGGTTTTTCTTCTTTTCTCACTTATGTTCCTAGCTCTCAGTAGGAGATGAGCTATAATACTGCAACCCCTGCCTCACGCATGTGTATTGCCAATGAATCTATGCTATAGCATCATGAGGGGAACTTCTTAATTAAGACCTGGATTGGAACATCACAAAAAGAAAAGATATCCTTGGAGAAGTTTGGCTTATTTTTAATTCCACATATGTAGCAATACTGTCATCTTCAGGGACTCAAATAAATAATTAAAATTCTTTGTGGTACTAGAATTTTCTATGAAACAATTATATGAGTGAAGATGCTACTTTATAAAATAATAAATATGAAAAATAAATATCATTTTCATAAGAATTTCAGACTCATTTATCAGAAAAGTTAAATTTGAAAATTTTATATATACATTATTGACTTGTGTCTAAGACCAAGCACCATTTTTCACAGTGAGGACTGACATTTTAGCTTATCTATGTATTGATAGTAGAATTACAACAGCAGAAGCTTTTATAACAGTAGTTGACAAGTCCTTAGATCTTACTATATCTCAAGCCTTATTCTAAGTCATTTCACATACTTATTTCAAACATCAAGATTAAGGAGAAGGTGGCATTATGTCTTCATTTTAGACATTGCAAGATTAGGCCATGAGAAAATAAATATCCTCTCTATTATCAATTTCTAACAAATGACTAAATTTCATTCTCTTAGGACAGTTTGACTTCATATCACACCTTGTAAGTTAACATTTAACATCTTTGATATTTTAAATAGATGGTAAAATTAATTTCCCGGAAAAAATAGTTTAAAATATCTAATACAAAGAATACTTGAGCTACTGAACACAGAAATATAATATTGTATTTATTTTGTTTGTTTGCTTGTTTGTTTAAGGCAGGATTTCTGTGTAGCCCTGTGGTCTGTAGACCATGCTGGCTCCAAACTCAGATATCTTCCTGAGTCAACAGTAGCGGCAAAAACTGCATAGCTCCAATCAAAAGGCTTCCTGGTTGGTGCTTATTGAAAAACAAAACAAAACAAAACAAAAACAAACAGCTCTGGCTTTCAGGAGACTGAGTATTAAATGGAGTTTGTGAGCAGAGTGCTACAATTTGCTTAATGGCAATATAGATAGATTATGTGCCTGGAAATGCGACTGTGAGCATGGACCACAGAGTTGGTGTTGAATGGACCTCCATCTTCTTGGATTGAACAGAGCCAAAAGGCAAAGTAGCCTTAGTCCTAGCCATGCCACTTAGCATTTTAAGAAACATCTCTGAACAGAAAAGGATTGCAGTAAGACATAGTCAGACATAAAAGACCCCTAAATGAGACACAGTGTGTTCAAAAATGTACCTAGGATTGGGTGAGAGAGCATAGAATATAGATAGTTTAAAAAAAGTAAATGGTTTTTAAAAATAAAACAAAAGAGAGAGAGTACAGACAGTCATTAAGTGAGTAAAGGAAAATAAGCCACACAAAGATGGAAAATACACACAGAGTGTCTGTTTTCTTTAATTTTTTGACTGTAAGTTCACTAAATACAGAGAGACATTTCATTGTACATGCTGCTAAGTTAAACAAATGTTCATACTTTAAAGGTATCTTTATTTCAAAATTTGGGTCTAAAGATATGTTGCTCTGGAAAACAACATATCTTTCTGTTTTTGCTTCCATAGAGGAAGAGAAACTGTGGATTCCTTCTAGACTAATGAGATTTGATAAACTAAGACCTCATGAATGGTTATATGAACACCCAAAAATACTTCATCCAACAAAAATCAGAAAACAGTTTAGAAAGATCTACTTCCAAATTTTCAAATATTGTATATAAATGTTTCTTTACATTTAAAGGGGGATACGATAGAGAAATGAATACTTTGCATTAGTATGGATCTTGGTCTATTGATAGAAATTTAAGGTCAATTTTGTTATATGTCTATTTATGCTCTTGATTAGGGTATTATGTTTGCTTAGCTCATTTAAAAATGTAATGGATGATTTAAATATACAGGTTAATAGACAGTCATCTATAATAATCAAACTTGTAGACAGGTCAATTAGATTTTCTAGATATATAGAGATATATTTCACTTAAAAAGATATTCTTCAAAGCTTTCAAAGACTAAAAGAATATGGAATTTAATATGTTTAAGAACTTAGTGCTTTTCCTGACAATGATACACATCTGCTCGTGGCAGCACCAGTCTAATTTAAGGGAAAGATAGACATCAAAGAAGCTCCTTATGGAGTTAATTAGCCATTTGGGCAAGAAACTGCTTTTGCCTTGACTGTTTGATATTTTCTGTATAAATTGAACATTCAAAACCCACAGAAAAATGACTGCTGAACATGCCTGAAAGTGAGTTGGTCTTTCAGAGTTCCTGTTTCTTAAAAGAACTGCCAGACATTCTGCAGGACACAGAAGAAAACATCTGATAAACTTTTGCCATTACACAGCAAAACAGATCTTCAAATTTTCTCCTTCATGGGAAAGCCTGGTGGATACTTTGGGCCTATAGGCCAAAGATGAATGCCCCAATGTTTGAGAAGAACTTTGCATGACTCTCCAGGCAGCAAGATGTCTCTGTCAATGCTTACAATGCACTTCCTGTTTAATTAGGTAATATTAAATACTTCTGGAGTCCTATAAAAATAATATAAATGAGTTAATTCAAGAAGTAAGAGTTAGTGAATAAGAAGCCTGTGCTAATAGACCAAGTAGTGCTGTAATTAATGTAATTTCTGTGTGATAATTTTGCATCTGGCAGCCGGGAACTAAAAAAGGAGTCTGCCAACTACAGGTGGAGCACTTGGGTTCTAACCCGTTCTTTTTTTTTAAAGATTTATTTATTTATTATGTATACAGTATTCTCAGTATTCTGTCTGCATATATGCCTGCAGGCCAGAAGAGGGCAACAGATCTCATTACAGATCTTTGTGAGCCACCATGTGGTTGCTGGGAATTGAACTCAGGACTCCATTTTGAAGCTTTTGACCTTCTCATTTGCCTTTTTGTATAGAGATGCCTTGGGGGTGACCTAGTACTGATTGTGACAACAATAGAGAGTATAGACTGAGAAGCTGGGACAGGAGCCTAGGACAAACCTCTGTAGGCTTGTTTACTCTCAAACATCCATAGCACTTCAGGCCCTGAGAAGGGGTAGACGGACAGTACAGATTCCTCATCATTTCCCCTGAGTCTTTCAACATGTGGGGAGAAATTTACTGCTTTCTATATATTGCAAGCATATGTGGTGCACAGCCTCTACCCTCTAGATTGAGCGGCCAGGCTTGGTTGACTTTCTTGCATTCCACCCTGGATAGGCTGTACAGAAGGGGGAATATTAGGAAAGAAAGGTAAGGTTGGGAAACACCTGGGTGTAGAGATAAGAGCCAGGATGCTGCTTCCCTGGACCTGGGGAGAGGGGAGCCCTGAGTTGGGGTTAAGAGAGGTCTCCGAATAACCAAGATAACAGCAGCCAATATGGATCTGTGTAAAATGGAGTTCTGTGGAGGAGACCCAGCATCCTTAATGATGTGGGCTGAATGGAGTAGTGACATGGAGGGTTAATTTACTCAAAGAATGATGGTGACAGAAAGAAAGGTCCCTGTGACTTTGAAGCTCCTGGGTTGATATGAGGGGGTACAGAGGCTGGGAGAGGCCTTTGAGTTTTCAGAAGCATAAGTTCAATTAGATAATTCCCTTAGCAGTGATATGAGGAAGCTTTCGGGAACTCCCTCAGCCTTTTCAATTTTTATTCCTGTAAAGATTGTGATGGGGAACTGCCTTTTTGTGTGGCATGTGGAGCAAAAATGAAGATGGAGATCTCAGCCATAATTTGTACATCTGGAATGTAATTCCTCCACCTAAAGCTCCATGTTGAAAGAAGTCCAGAAACATTGAAAGAACCAGAGCACCAGGATATCACCTGTGACTGTGTTTCCTGTATATAACCAAAATGTTGCACCCATGAAACTTCAACAGTATGATGACCAGTTAATACCAGTAAAATGACAAAAAAACTTGATATGCCAATATAAATAGAGGAATTTTCACAAGACCATAACCATAGACAGAGAGTTATAGGCAATCAATTGCTGCTGAGAGGGACAATACATTCTCTGCAGTAAATAAACCCTGACAGACTATCCAGTTACAGGTGGTCAGCCATAAACACGTGTATGCAAGAACAACAGTAAATGAGCTCAATAGTGTATGTGTGTGTGTGAAACAATAATCATTAATGAAGAGGTAATGAATTCAAAATCAGCATAAGCACTTATTTTAAAAACAAGTATAGGGGCTCGAACAATGTTTCACAGCTTAAAAATATGTGGTGTTAAGCAGCTCATAAACACTTGTAAGACTTGTTCTAGGAATCTGATACCCTTTTGCAATTTATGAGCACATACATTCATAAGTACATATACCCCACAAGGACACAAACATACAAATATGCATAATTCAGAATAAGAGGAAAGGTAAAAAGAAAATAAACTGGCTGTTCATATAATGAATCAAAGTCAAGGAAATGAATGAAAAAGACAGTTTAGTCTTGTTGTCTTGATATCTCAGGGGAATTACAACCTGTTTTGCTTGTAAAACATTGTTGTCTTCATCATGTAAGATGTCCTTGCAAGTGCTTTCACGTTGATGAAGAATACAAGACTTAGGTGATAGGCCAGTGGTTGAGAGTGGTTAGGAATGTCTTAGTTATGAAAGAGACAGAAAGACAGAATAGGGACTAAAGTTGAATCTTACTTTGTAGCAGATGGCAAAAGAAAATTATATTGACCCATGGATATCGCCTCAGAAGGGATTTGTGGATTCTGAACCTTCTCTATTATTCAAGAAAAAAAATGCCCCTTAATTATGACAAAGTCTGGTTTCATAGCCTTCTTTTATTGATTTGCCAGTATTTTGTAGAGAAATTGTTCAGCCATTTTGGTCATTCAGGAAAGTGGCATGTGATTCTCTTTTCATTTTTTTTTCCATTTTTATTACTTATTGCATGTGTTCATACATGTTGCATGTGTTTATGTACAATTTCTGTGCTGATTGCTGTTGTGCATACCTGCATTTACAAGTGTGGAAATCAGACGTTGATAGTAGGTGTTTCCCTGTGTCACCTTCCAACCATTTTTTGATACAGATTCTCTCAGTGAACCTGGAGTTCACCAACTAGGGTACACATATTGGCCAATGAGCCTTGGTGTTCATTCCATCTTGTGCTTTGTGATTACAGACATTTTCCATCATATATGCTCTTTATGTGTATATTTGGCAACAGAACACATACCTGCTGGGTAGTGGTAGTGCAAGTTCCAATACAGGCTCCAAAGCTGCAGAGAAACCCTGTCTCAAAAACAAACAAACAAACAAATTCATCTCATGTCTTAATGATCATATAGCATTTTGTTCACTGAGCCATCTCCCCAATTATCTAAACTCTCTTTCCTTATTCTATTTTATTAATTCATATTATTCAGTACTATAGTATGTGTGGGGGTGGGTGTGTGGGTGTGGGTGTGTGTGTCTGTCTGTGTCTGTCTGTGTGTGTGTGTATCCTGAGTCTATAGTGCAAGGTTCTGCTTGGTGACAAATGCAGAGTCTGAAGTTTGGTCTTTTTTGACTTAGGTAATATCTTTAAAAGGAAATTAGAAAGCCACAAAGTTAACAAGGAAGAAAACAACTCTTAGCAAAACTGGGCCAATTTTAAAAGTTCGGTTTGTAATTACTCTTTCCATTAATCCTCCTCCTGAGACACGTCTAGGAGTGGAGATGATACAGGGCACAGAGAGGAATAACTTTAGAATTTAATATTGCTTTAAGGTTAGATGGTGTTGGAGGTGAGATGCTATAAGATGAAGTGTTAAAATAGCACTTTTAATTATATTTGCAGTGTACTTTCCCACACTGTAAATGGACATCGCCACAGTAAGGAAACAAGAGTAAGATAGATAAGAATGATATTATATTTTAACCCAAATTAGTGGGTATAATTCTATACATTTCATCTGATATAATTATGAACTAAAGAAGCTATGTCAGTGGTTGACACTCAAAAATCACTTATGTGTGCTATATGTAATAATTACCAAATGATCACTACATTTTAATGGAATGAAATAATCAATTCATTTATTATGTATTTCATGTCACACTTACTTAGTAATAAAATGCATTAAATATTTATGACAAACAAAATGAAGATTCTAAGTCAATGCTTTGTAAACAATGTGAATTTTACCCAATATTTTATAGCAGGTATATGCTTATAAAATCAAAAGATGTGGTTCTCCAATCTATTTTGTTTTTCTCACAAGTAGTCATTGTTTAGGGGAGCTATTGGGGATCAGGAACTAACAAAAGAAAGACTAAGATTATACTTACTTTAGAAGAAAATTTCTCCACCTAGGTCCATAATTGCGTTAATAGCATTTGCTAAAATATTTTTATTTTGTCTCTCATGTAACTGCAAGATACTTTTCTCATCCAAAGACTACTGTTTATATTTATAGAAAATCTCCATAACTTATCTTCTATTACTTATCAGTGCCTATTATCCAATATTGACTGACAGAAATTGAGCTAATGAAATGCAGTTTAATAATAATTACCAAGGCATTTTGAAAATTATAATTCTTTCTTTTCTAATAACTGATAAGAAGTGAGAAACCAAATCTTTTTTTAATTTATTTATCATTTTTAAAAAGAACTATTATTTTTATTTTACATATCAATACCCATTCACACTCCCTTTCTTCTTCCAAGACCATTCACATTCCCCCTCACTGCACCACACACCCATTCCTCAGAGAGAGTAAGGCTTCCCATGGGAAGTCAACAAAGTCTAGCATATATTTGAAGCAGGACCAGGGCCCACCCCACTATATCTAGGCTGAGCAAGGTATCCCTCAAAAGAGAATGGGTTCCAAAAAGTCAATACAAGCAGTAGTGATAAATTCTGGTCCCACAGTCAGTGGCCCCACAGTTTGGGATAACACTCACCAAAGAGGCTAAAGACCTGCTTGACCAGAATTTTAAGTCTGTGAAGAGAAAAAATTGGAGAAGATATCAGAAAATTGAAAGATCTCTCATGGTCTTGGATAGGTAAAATTAACATAATAAAAATAGAAATTCTACTAATAGCAATCTAAAGATTCAATAAAATCTCCATCTAAATCCCAACACAATTTTCACAGACCTTGAAAGAGCAATACTTTACTTTAAATAGAAAAGAAAAAAAAAAGCCAAGATAGCCAAAACACTCCTATGCAATAGAGGAACTTCCGGAAGCATCACCATCCCTAACAACAAACCCTGTTATAGAGCTACAGTAATGAAACAGCTTGGTATTGGCATAAAAACAGACAGGTTGACCAATGGAACTGAATTGAAGACCCAGATATTAATCTACACATCTATGAATACCTGATTTTGTAAAAGAAGCTAAAATTATACAAACGAAAAAAGAAAGCATCTTTAACAAACAGTGCTGGCATAACTAGATATCAACATGTAGAATAATGAAAATTGATTCATATCTATCCCCATGAACAAAACTCAGGTCCAAATGAATTAAAGACATCAACATAAATCTGACCATACTTAACCTGATAGAAGAGAAAGTAGGATGTAGCCTTCAATGTGTGGGCAAAGGAGACCACTTCCTAATTATAGCACAATAATCACTGACACTGAGAGCAACAATGAATAAATGAGACCTGAAACTGAGAAGCTTCTGTAAAGCAAAGACACAGTCAGCGAGACAAAAAGGCAGCCTACCGAATACAGAAAGTTCTTCACCAACCCCACAATATACAGAGAACTGATCTCCAAAATACATAAAGAACTCAAGAAATTAGACTTCATGAAAACAAATCATCCAATTAAAAAATGGGTACTGATCTAAACAGAGAATATTCAATAGAAAAATCCCAAATGACAGGAAGATAATAAGGAAATGTTCAGCATCCTTAGTCATCAGGGAAATTCAAGGCAAAATGACTCTGAGATACCATCTTACACCTGTCAGAATGGCTAATAAAAAAAAAAAGGAAACAGTGATAGCTTATGCTGGAGAGGATGCGGAGAAAGGAGAACACTCCTCCATTGCTGTCAGAAGTACAAGTTTCTACAACCACTTTGGAAATCAGTATGGCGGTTTCTCAGAAAATTTGGAATCAGCCTACCTCATGACTTAGCAATACCACTCTTTGACATATAGACAAAGAATGCTAAATCATACTAATGGGCATTTGTTCAACTATGTTCATACTAGCATTATTTGTAATAGCCAGAACCAGTAAACAACCTAGATGTTCCTCAACCAAATAATGGATAAAGAAAATGTGGTACACCTACACGATGTAGTAGTACTCAGTGTTATATAACAATAACATCTTGAAAATTATAATTCTTTTAGTAAATAGAAAAATCCACAGCACACAAAAACACATGTAAGTTTTCAAAGTCTACATAAAAATACAAACATCATTTATTTTACTTATTTTCAGGTGTGATATAGAGCTGTTAATTGTAACTTACATAATTTCTTAAGGAAATATTTCATTTCATCATTTTATTAAGTAATATGAAATGTTTTCTATTTATACTAATTTTCTAGGAGATATTGGGACCTAAACCACAACCACATTTATGTAGCAAAGAAGTGTTTTACATTAAGGGTAGAAATCTGGGGTAAGAGTCACAATTAGAACTATAAACAGAACCATTAGATCAGAAAGAATATTTATAACTAGGTATCTTAGATAAGTATATAGTAAATTAATTATATGTGTTTTGGAGCTCTATCCTTCTAAGTTTCTGATTTAATAATTGTGACTTGATACAAGAGTTGCATCTTTATAAGATTTTCCATTAATTCTAGTACTATCAATTAAAAAATTACTCCAGGTTGGTGAGATTGCTCGGCTAGTAAGGAAACTTGCTGTAGGTCTGATTATATGAGACCTGTCCACTTAATCCAAATTCTGGAGGTGGAGACCGGCCTCCTCAAGTGGTCCTCTGACCTGCAACTTGTACCATGACACATAGAATGTTCTTCTAGCACACCCCAAATTGCTTTTAAATAGTTTATTATTCCATATGTTTGTTTACATAAATACTTAAAGTAGCATCGTGTTAATTGTGTGAATATTATTTAAGTAGGACCTTTTGTTTTAAAATTTATAAAAGAACCCTAGGAAATTAATATCTCATTTATTAAAGATTTATTTTTGTTTTCTTAAAGTGTTTTAACATGTGGACATATGCAATGACAGCAAGAAGAAAAACACTAAGTTGAAAGACCAACGTTAGTGAATGGCCCCACATTCTAATACATTTTCATCACCTTTCTGGTTTTGTGATTTCCTTTACTTCTTAGGTTTTTCCTCAACTCTTTTTCACAATTTGGAAGCTTAAATGCATGGAATCTTGCCCTAGGGTCACCACTACCTTTACTCTATTTAACATCAGGTTTCTCCTTAAACTTTTGATATCCTTCATTACAGGGGTGATTTCCATTGACCTTCCTCATGCTTTGGTTCTCCTCAAACTATACATTTTTCTTGCTCACGTGACTCCTTTTCATTATAGACTTGTGGAAGAGTGGCCATTAATAACCATATGACACAGTCAATACTAGACTGCCTAGAAATCTCCTTTAAATACTATGAATCTACACCACTATCTTCCACACACCTACTAGTTTAGCCCATTAAGCCTGGCTTAAAGTGTTCAACTGCTTCCCTAATACTAAACCCCAAAGACCACATTCCATCAATAAACAGCTTGCTCAGGCCTCTCACAGCAGTACCTTGCTCCCGGCTACCAAAATCTGTCTTAGTTAGTGCTTGAATACTGTGAAGAGACACCATGACTACAGCAACTATTATAAAATAAAGAATTTAATTTGGGCCTGCTTAGAATTTCAGAAGTTTAGTTCATTATCATAACAGGAGCGGGGAGCATGGCAACACACAGGTAGACATGGTGCCAAAGAAGCTGGGCACGCTATATCTGGATGGGCAGGCAGCAGGAAAAGAGTGACACTGGACTTGAATTGGGTCTTTGAAACCTTAAAGCCTACTTGTAGAGAACACTTCTTTTAACAAGGTCATACCTACTCCAGCAAGGTCACACCTCTTATGGGGACCATTCTCATTCAAAAGATCACAACTCTCTACAAGAGCAGTACTTACACTTTACTGATCAAAAATTTCTTAAGTCTCTTAATGTCTTCTGTATATTGCCTTGCTCTCATGTTTAAGTAGATGCTGAAATTACTCAATAAAATTATCATTCTCTAATTTCAGTATCTAGCTATTTCTTTGTATACATATATTGGAACAGGATGTCGGAGTCCTGTATGAAAAAGGATGGATGTGTTTATAATTTGATTTTACTCCGATAAGAGTATTCTTTCTATGTGAAACAAAGACAAACATGACAGGTAATGATGAAAAGTTTTACATCCAGATTTACTATGCTTATATATTCCATATTTCCTTCAAATATTTAAGTTCCTCAGTACAAATCAAAATTAAACAAAATTGGCATATTACAATTATGAAGAAGAGTTAGTGTCTTCTGAATGTATAATTATGCGATGATATTGAATTGAGGAGACTAAAGCATTTCCTAGGATGTAATGCTTCATAAAAAGGCAGTCTTTCAGTACTGGAAAATATAGGGAAGTTTAATATTTGTACACATTAAAAATTAAAAGCTTAGCAAGCAAATACCCTGAGGTACAAATGAAGAGTACACATTAGGCAAGATTTTTCTTGGTTTAATTCCTGCTTTTCCTCTTTGTGTCCACATCTGGCACCAATTCTTTCTGATTTCACTGCCAAGCAAAGCTAATGAAATCCTTCTCTGAATAGGTATTCTTTGGTTTTCATAGATAAACAAATGGTTGTATGTTCTATATTGCAATTATGCTCTACCAAATTATGTACATACATTCTGGATATGCTGTCACTGTTATTATTACTATTTAGGCGCATCTGTGGTCTCCAATCATATCATCAGCAATTGAAGAACTACTAGAACATACAAAGCAGAAATATTTGTTGCTGATTCAGAAATTAACCGTCATTCAAAACTGTGCCAATAAGCATAATGGGTTTTGAATGAAGCTTGTTTGAGATACTTCTTATGAAGCAGTTCTTTGGTAAGAATACTTAGGAGAAATATTCGAGAGAAGCAGCAAGGCAACTGTTTCTATTCTTCTCCAAGGAAATAAACCAATTGTGTTGAAGGGATTTACTAAAGATTTCCATCCATTGCAAACACCCATGGAAATCTTTGGAATTTGTCAAGAGTACAGCTTAAAAATTAAATAAAATTTCCATTTCTATGAGAATTAGCTTTCCTTTAAAAAATAAAGCAGTTGGACAAACACTGAAATACTAAAAGCATATGGACTTCTATTTAGTAATCTTATCCACTGTCAAATTTAGATCTTTGTCCTGAGTGTTAGGATTAAGAAATATCTATATACATATGCTAAATAGTCCAAAAGAATGAATTTTTGACTTATATATATCCCTGGTATGCTTTTAGCACTATAAGCTGTGAAAAACAGTAATTATGGCCAACACCATGGAAATTCTGCATAAATATCAAACTAAAAACATCCTTGTTTGTTTAAATGGGTAAAGGTGAAAATATTTTAATTTCATTTTATATGCAGAAATACACAATGTTTGCAATTATATTGATTTATACTATTATTTTACATGTACTTCATTTGTACATTGAAAATTTCATTTAAATATATCTGGTATTTTTAAGTATATTTTAAAGTAAACAAGAATGACGCTTCTAGTTTTTTTTCTTTTTTTCCAGTCTTTGCTCTGAGCATTTAAAGGGTTTATGATTTTATGAAAATTTAGACAAAAAGATTGTCTTTTCTAAATTTGTGAAGACATCGTTGCTTTTTAGATGAAGATTGCATTGGATTTATTGGTTATTTTTAATATAGCTATCACCAATATTAGTAATGTTTGTAACTATTAGTTTATAATAGCTTGATTTTTTTTATCTGTTTCAATTTCTTTTAGCAGTGTCTGTACCGTTTTCAGTATAGATGACTTCCACTTCCTTTGTAAATGTATTCACTTTTATTCAATGATACAGGAATTGAGTAGTCTGTTATTGGTATGAAAATATACCTGTAAGCTATTACAGCAGAAGAAAAAGATTGAAATACATTGACACATTTAATACAGTTAATATTTAACAGCTATCAAGAAGAAAGCCGGAATATTATCAGAGAATTTAGAATGGTCTTCTTTCAATTGCTGTGCACAAAATCAAGCTAAAACACTTTAGAATGGGTATGTACTACTAAGCACAAAAGTACAATGCTAAAGCATGGCAAATGCTCCTTGACACTGGTGTAGTTAAAGATATCATGGATAAAATTTCAAATAAGTAGGAATCAAAATCAAAAAGTTTAATATATATTTTTATCACATAAAATTCTATTATAGAGCAAAGGAATATATCTATCATTAATTAAAATTCCAATGAATGAAATAAAACAATGACAAATTATAGTTTAGTTACATGTCATTTTAATAGTTAGAGATAAAGAATATTCAGTTGCACAAAGTTAAATAAAATAACTAAATTATGTGTTATCTATGAATAGATATGTGGAAAATATTCAGCATGAAATAGGGAAATATATATTAGAACTATGATGTGAAAACTCACTCTAAATAGGATGCCTATCACAAAAAGTAAAATAAACAATAAGTCTTTTACTGATACTGATTTAGATAAGTAGAATATTCACTGTTGGTGAGAATTCTAATTAAAACACATATAGAAAATAATATGGAGAAATTTATAAAATGAAAATTGAAATATCACATGATGGCTTTTCTAGTACTTTTCAGGGAGCCAAAATAATTGAATTATTGTCTTGAATAATTTCTTTCTTCCATTTTTTGAAACCTTACTAAAATCAATGAACACATGAAATCAGTCTAAATGTCTGTCAGCTATTACATTGAATGGAGAAAGAAATTGTGGTACATATCTTCACAATATCCTATTGTGTTATTGCAAGAATGAAAATTCATCATATTCAATAACATTCCTGTTTCTGGAGTATCTTTTGGAACACAAGAAGTCTAGCACTGAACCATCCATGCTAGACCATATTCATTAAAGTAAAAAACATGCAGAAAAATAAATGTCATTTATCTCACAAACACATGGAATTAAAGAAATCTATTCTCATAAAATTAGAGATTAAACTAGTAGGGTTTGCAAACTACAAAGCATGAGGGGAAAGAAAAGGAAGAAGAAATTAGCCAAAATGTAGATGCTAAAATAAGAATAATGATTAGCCCACTATAGCATCTTCTGTATGGAGATTCAGATAAGTGGCACAGTAAATGCTGAACTAATACCTGGACTTAGTACAAGTAGCCCCCAAATGTAGATCAACTATCTTATGATACACAGAAAGTACTATATGGTGTAATAATATTTGAGTGCATTATTTGAGTATAATATTTTAGTTTAATTATTTAATTATAATATAATTTTTACATTTATCAAATTTCCATATTTACCCTATAAATAAACACGTATATAGTTATTATATACTGATTAAAATAATGTAATTAAAATAAAAAGCATCCAATGTTTTTATTTGTGATTTCATTATACTAAAGTAGTTTTCTTTTAAAAACAATTGAACATGATGTGATTTTTTTTAGGACTATGGGACACAGTTTTGAACAAATATAAATAAAACAATCTTATTATTAGAAACTATAATTACTAGAAAATAAATTAAAAGTAGATACTGAAGTTGTAACTAGAATGGAGTATTTGTGGAGAAGAATGCTATGAGGGGGAGGAATACAGTAAGGCAAGACAATTCTGTCGGGAGTAAAGTCAGAGCTCAGATAATAGACAGACCTTTAAGGTTTCAAAAGGCTTTTGCATGGAAAAAGGATGGTTCCATTTGAATTTTAAATTACTACCTCATTCATTAAAATTAAATTACATTTATAGTTGTTGAAAACAATAAACAAGAAGAGCAGTATGATAAACATGCAACATTCTAAGTAGTAAGTCACCATGTTCTAAAATAACTACATATCAGAAAAGCCAGAATAAAAAAAAAAAAAGTGGCAGGAGAGAACATCAACCTAAGTATTGTTTAACTGTAGAAAATAAACACGAAGAAGGAACAAAGACAGGATTTCAGATTTCAGGTTGGGTTGATTAAGGAGATGGTACTCCTATCAGAGGAAACAGGAATGGTAAGAAAAATAACTGTATTTTTGGAAATAAGAGTGTTATAATCGAAGGGTGGTAAGATACAAATTTTATTGGAACACTGCTTCAAAAAACAAAAATCTCATCTTCTGTAAGAAACAGCCTCCTTTTCTTAGTTGTCATAGAGGAAAGAATTTGCCAATCACTACACTGAACTCTCTTCTAACTCTATTCAAAGCATAATGGGTAAGTGTGTCCAAAAAGTCACATTCTGCTTTCACACCCTTAGTAAACAGAGGCAAATCAATTTTTGCTTAATGTGAATACTGCCCTTCTAGTTTGTGGGAGAAGAAAATGTCTAAAGACTTCCTACAGTTAAAGTGAACACACCTGGTTTCAAAATAATCTTTGACCAAGTCCAGCTGGCCTTGGTGAGTTCCCCATAGAACATCCCCATTGTCTCAGTGTGTGGGTGCACCCCTCGTGGTCCTGGGTTCCTTGCTTGTGCTCTCTTTCTCTTTCTGCTCCTGATTTGGACCTTGGGATTTCAGTCCGGTGCTCCAATGTGGGACTCTGTCTCTGTCTCCTTTCATCGCCTGATGAAGGTTAATATCCAGGAGGATGACTATATGTTTTTCTTTGGGTTCACCTTCTTATTTAGCTTCTCTAGGATCATGAATTATAGGCTCAATGTCCTTTATTTATTGTTAGAAACCAATTATGAGTGAATACATCCCATGTCTCTCTTACTCGCTGAACATAGCGGACAATGAGGACTGCTGAGAAGTCAAGAACAATGGCACTGGGTTTTGATCCTACTGCACATACTGGCTTTGTGGGAGCCAAGGCAGTTTAGATGCTCACCTTACTAGCCCTGGAAGGAGGTGGGAGGTCCTTGGACTCCCCAGAGGGCAGGGAACCCTGACTGCTCTTCGGGCTGATGAGGGAGGGGGACTTGATTGGGGGAGGAGGAGGGAAATGGGAGGCAGTGGCGGGGAAGAGACAGAAATCTTTAATTAATAAATAAATAAAATAATAATCTTTGATATTGTATTCATGATCATTTGAATGTGGATGGATAGGGCATATAAAGGTAGAAATATATAAAAAGTTTCATTATAATTGTACAGAATCTTCATTATTTGTAAGCAACTAAGTGGAATTAAACAACCTGATCTTGTAATGTTGAATAATTTTTCAAGATTGACATTGCTTAAATATTGCTTCATTGTTCTTTGTATGAGTGATACTGCTTCTGAAACATTCTAAAACTTTCTGAGTATTAAACTAAACTCTTTGAAAAAATGTAAAAGAATTCAATTTAAGTATTTCTCAAGAGAAACATCAGCTTATAACATTAACATTTAATAACCAACACTTTTTGATTCAATGAATTGTAAAGAATGAAATTTGTTTCTTTTTAAAGCATCTGAGTACTGTTCCAGTGACTTTTAAAATTCAAGAAAATAGGAAAAAAGTTTTATCAGTTCACAATTTGCATATGATCATGGATCACTCCATTAAAATATAACACAGCAGTAAAAATGCAGAGTGCATTTTAAGCAGGCACATGTACACACAAACACACACACACATACAAGAGCATTTACTCAGCCAAATGTACTTAATTGATTTTTTTGTTCTACCTCCTCACAAAGATCTCATGGGTAATTAAAAAAAGGAGGATGAACATAGGAGGAAAAAATACAAAAGAAGGTCACCAGAAATGTAATTCTATCTAAAAAAAAAAAATCATCAGAACTTTTAGAAACACTTAGCTACATCTTGGCTAATAGGCCCTCAAAAGTTAAAAAAAATTCATGAGAAACAGAAAGTAAGTGAACTTTGGGGATCAAGTTAGGTATATTACATTCTATGGGTATTTAAATAAAGTGCAACTAGAAAGAAAATACAAATGTTATAAAATTTAAACAAAGATTATAAGTGATTTGTGAAGATTAATTTTTATATCCTTAATAGTAGTTAGAGTTTCTGATACTCTCTTAAAATACAGCTTTATTTTTGTGTCAAAAGTAACTCCAGGTCATTGAAGATTTAAACACTAAAGGCATCTCTAGTTTCTGAGAAAAGAGCCAAAGACGTGTATCTTAGACTTGAAGGTCAATAGATTCTGTTTCCATCAGATTAGAATAGATGAGTTCAGAGAACCTCATGGAAAGTCTTCAATTTCCGCTCAGTTTGTCTTTCTGTTAACTGATGATATCACTTACAAGAGGGCAAGGTGAGAAAAACAGTCTGCAGGTAATCTGAACATAGAGAACATAAGGTGTCTGCTAAAAATAAGCAGTGGTATATTGTCGTGAGATCTAACAGCAAGCAGGGTGGATGTCAGGAAGCTGGTACATGACACGGCACAGCCAGCGGTAATAGATATCAGCTGTAGGCAGGAATCTAGGTAGGGATGAGTATGAGGAGTCGGTAAATATAGTTGCTAAATTCACTGTTGATAACAAGGGTTGCTGCAATAAAAAGTCAAGGTCAATTCCGACATGGAACCCAGACAGAGATTGCGGAATGCTTCAAGCTTCCTGAAACTAGGTTAATTTAAATCAATTTGGCAAAAAAGATAATGACCATTCCTTAATAAAAAGCGATGCTCTGACTATATTAATGGTAATATGAAAAGTAGTTTCTGGAACACTCACATGATTTAGTATCATTGTTAACCAAAGATTTCTTTCTCTTTCCCTTTGCTGCATAGATATAGGTGAAGAGCGGTCAGTCAGGAAGCACAAAATAATGCATTACTTTTGAATATATGAGTAGAAGACCCACACATAATACTGAACGAAATGTTCCTAGAAACAAAGTTTTTTTCCTGGAGCAGAGTAGCAACATTTCCAAGAAAAATCTCTACCTAAATATAACCATAATTTCTTTCGCTTTTTGTTGGCATAAACCTTCACTGTAGAAAGACACACTCTATCAAGCTGGAAAATGTCTTGAGTATCCTACTTGGCCAAGTATTAGAATGGGTAAGACAATATACAGTTTTCAATAGAAGTAGATACTATGGACTAACTCTGATTTCTAGAAACTAATTTTCATGTAGATTTAGGTTTCAAAGTTTAAGTATAAAATTTGAATTGCAGGTTGAATTTTAAAAAAATATAGATCAATTAAGGTGATACAGAAGTATATATGGTCATTATATAGAGATAGTAGTATTAATTAACTTACCTTAACATGAATCTAGCTCATAGAGTATGTGTGTGTGTGTGTGTGTGTGTATAAATGTGTAAAATTATTATTTGAGAAGACACTGACCTGGATGTATATTCTGTTCAGGCAATGCTTTTTAATATTACTTTCTTGCTATGAAATGTTTATATGTAGAAAATAAAATGTCTGTAAAATTATGTCTATTTCTTCCATTATGTCGTATTGACTCAATTTATATCAAAATATAATACAATCTAACAAAGCTCCTTCTGATATAAAGACAGAGTCTATGTCTTTGAGACCGGGTTTGATAAAATAAAGCCTTTGCCTTCTTTGATTATTAATATCTTTATATAAAATAAGATTATAAATTATTTTTTAAAAGTCAGAACATTTTTTGTTTCACACATAAATTCAGAGGAATGCAAAGGAACACGCCTTACTGTTCTGCCTATATTAATGTATGGCTTCTACCATGATTAATATCTTCCAACAAATTCATATACTCACTTTAGTTAATTTATGTATGAATACACACATACACATGTATATAAACACATTTGCACATGTTATTACTATTCAAATTTCATAATTACATTCAGGTTAACACTTGGTGCTGTGCTTTCAGGTATGAAAAATTGCCTATTGGCAGTTAGATATCATAAACAATTATGTAGGAAACTTTTACTTCCCCTAAAAATTCTTATTCTCCTTTCCCAGCAGTTCTTAATATCCTTGTTCCTATTGTCTCTGTAATTTTGCATTTCTCTAAAAATCTGTGGCAACATCAAGCTCCTGGTAGATATCTGGTCTTTTGTTATCTGCTACATTGGGAATTACATTGATGAACTATGAACTTTCTGAGACACCTTCAAAGTATACTAGCACCTTTGCCACTTGGTTCCAACAAAATCCAATGAATAAACAGTAGTAAAGTCT
This sequence comes from Microtus oregoni, assembly GCF_018167655.1. Classification (NCBI taxonomy): domain Eukaryota; kingdom Metazoa; phylum Chordata; class Mammalia; order Rodentia; family Cricetidae; genus Microtus; species Microtus oregoni. The sequence goes on from NW_024543060.1 coordinate 27,414,882, forward strand.
CTTCCATCAAAAATTGTTTCATTACCCTGAAGGAACAAGTCCGGGCTGTTTAAACCAATGAGACATCCTAATAAAGACATATATCTCATAAAAACAAAGAAATAATTTACCTCCTCCAAAATAGTACCTCTGAAAGAGAAAACTGTAGTTCCAGAGTCATGGGGGGGGGGGGGGGGAATAATCATGTCTAAAAGTTTAGTCAAGCTGAAGGGAACTTTATAAAACAATCGTGCTGAAATCACTGAGGAATTTCTGAATGAAGTTTCAATCCTATAAGCTTTTTATTTTACATCAGGGACTCAGTTTGATCCAAAATTTTAATGTGCAAACAGTTATTATCCAGGCATAGAATCTTTCTTAATGCAAAATTTTATTAGGCTTAACCATAAAGTACAGTATAATGAATGTATTTTCTGATTCAGTGACTATGTTTATTGAGTATCTAGTATGGGATTAGGAATTGCAGTTCACTCTTGATTCAATTTGGTGATGAATATAGCTAAAACATGAGAAGAGTATGCATGACTTAAATTATATTTAAAATTTATTAATCCTAAAATTTCTATTACAATATCAGATATAATGATTCTAGTCAGAAAGATTTGGATATTAAATATGTAAATAGTCTGAAGCTCCTTTCACATTATTATTTAATGTAGTCTCGATGAATCTGAGAGTTTTGGTCACAGGGTATATATGGTATGGAGCTATATATGTCTAGCATGAACTATCAATAACCAAAACAGTCCTACAAAATGCTCAGCAATTCATGTGAAATTTAGGTTGTCCTTTTCATTTAGCATTTGAGCAAATTAAAGTTTTGAGTACAGTCGTTTCCTTTATTCTTAAAGCCATTTACTTTATATCCTTATTCTAGTGCAAGACTTTTAATCCCTAAATTGGTGCTTTTCACATTATGTAATGTATTCCCAGTGGTTAAATCTCATGGTATATAAATATTCATTTCCTGTCCTTTAGCATTAAAATAAACCAAGAGCTTAACTACTAAACAATCAAACAAACAAACAAACAAACAAATAAATAAATAATGTGGCTTTATAGCTTTCAGTCCAGCAGATATTTTATGTTTTACACTGAAATGGTTTCAGTGGTATTTTTTTTGGAGAAACAGTCTGACACAGCAAATTACTGGGCTAGGATCAGTAACTAACTCACAGATTGTGTGTTTTTTTTTTTTCCCCTGAGGCACTACAAAAATACTCTGTAAGTAATCATTGAAATTATATTCCATTTCTTTCACTGATATCTCAAAAAGTCCTTGTTATTTCATTTACTATACAGAACGTGTTGAGTAAGATGATTTGTGTAATGTGAAACAATACATACTATAGAAGAACTAACCTTCACTGTACCTAATAAAGCAGTCGCATACATGACAATGTGATAAGCTGTTGCCAGCTTTCTAGATTCTTAGACACAAAATGCATTGCTTTTTCTAATAATCATAATTTATATGTTATCAAGAGTTAAATAGTTTGTTAGGATCAGGAGTTGAAGTTTCATTACAATCACGGCATAAAAGCATGAACGAACTTCTGGATCGGCACAGTGTATTAATTATTGAAATGTAGATGTAGACCTTCTCCAGATTATGGTTGTTATGTCAGAACGGCCACTGATATTTCACAAGAACTTTGAAGTTAAAATGCTCTATAGAAACAGTTCAAAGGAGGAAAGAATTGATTTATTATAAATTCCCCAACCACATTCAAACAAGAACACCAGGAGCATGGGAGTATCTAGACTGCTGTTTGCTCCCTCAGTAGCAGGTCTTCTCTTTCTTGTACAAACCAGGACCACCTGCATTGAAAGTGGTACCACACACCGAGTTCCTAGGCAGGTGGATCTCTGTGAGTTCGAGGCCAGCCTGGTCTACAAGAGCTAGTTCCAGGACAGGAACCAAAAGCTACGGAGAAACCCTGTCTCGAAAAATCCAAAAAAAAAAAAAAAAAAAAAAAAACAAGACAACCACACAACCACTCAGAGACCTGTCCAGAGACCAATGTGAGAAAGATGCAAATGAGATTCTTTTACAGATAATTGTGGGTTTTATCAAATTAATAAAGAAAGCTAATGAGAACAATCATCAAGTATTTTTTAATTATGAAATGATTTTTATGTTTTAACTTTAAATGTAAACATGAGAAATCTTTATATAATAGATTCTAAATTTTATTTATTTTAATTGATAATTAAAAAATCTTTTCGGTAATAAGAGATATGTAATCTACTCTCCAATGAGCCACATCTTAAGAACTTAAGAATTTCTGATATATACTTGCTTGCTTTTCTAAAGTAATTATCGTACAAAACTCCTAAGTCAGAAGTAGAGTTATAAATTTAATTTTGATTACAAATACTACAAACAACAGCAATTTGACTGATAATGGTAATTTTGGTGTCTATTAAATGAAACCTGTCTTAGTATATGCTTTATCTGATCTTCAGATTTGAATATTCAGAGACTGATTAGTTTAAGATAAACACTGGAATTTAGAGTTTTGTTAAATAGTCTACTCACCTAAATTACAGCTTTTAGAAGATCTAAAATCTCAAATACCAAAATGAATATTAAAATTTAGTTTTAAACTTAAGAAATAAATAAATTGTGCAATGTACATTTTTATTAATAATAGTGCATTCCTAAAAATAATAACGAAAATTATTGTATCTTCTAGGTTTATTGTTTTTTTCTATGGTTTTTACTATGCCTAAGTAAAATGCTATGTGGAATAAGCTGACTTGAAAAACTTGTTTTGATATATGTGTTCTTGGAGAAAACAATATCACCACCGTGAACAAATACAGTTATAAAGTATCATATATTGAAATAATAAAATATATATTTTATTATATAATCAAAAATATATCTTAGCAGAAATTGATGTTGCTTATATATTTCTAAAGAATAATTTTCTTAGCTTGAAGTTTATTTTTACATATTTTATTAAGTACTTCAAATAATAATTTTTATGTACATTTATTTTGGTTGATCAAAAGAGATCAAAAGACTATTTTCATAGAACTTAGCAGGCAACTAAAAGCATTTATGTCCAATTAATTATCCTCCTTAAAGTATTTAGCCACTAATTACAATATATTGCAAAATATGTCTGAGACTAGATATTAGAATTATGCTAAATAAATTTTACAAGACCTTCAGCACTCTCATAGGTCAGTAGTGATTACAAAATAAGACTAAATTAGTTAGCTTTCACATTTACCATCAAATTGCATGATAAAACAAATGAATAGTATGGGATTGAAATTCAAAAATGATTTCAGAGTAAATACAAAACAAACAACAATATAAAAACTAGTAGGCAGTAGAGATTGGCTTATTACATCAGCAGTGTCAGATTCTCAGTAACAAGGAATTTAAACTTAACAATTACCATTTACTCTTTATTAAGAACAAATAAAATGTTTATAGCTGATCTAAACCCAATATTTCTTTGTTTTGTTCTCTTTTCTTTTTTTTTTTTTCTCCCTGAAGGAAGGTCTCAGGAAATGTTTCAGAAACTGTTGTTGAACACATTTTTGTAGTCTTTAAAATGAAGATCCTACTTGACTAGGTTTGAAATAGTTGGGATTGTAAGTATTTCTCCCTAGGCTCTCTAAAAATATTTTTGGGCTCCAAAAAATATTCTCAAATGAGACATGAGAAATCCATATCCATCAGCATATCAAACTCTTTTTTTTTCCTTTTTCCTTGTCTAATATTTGTGAGTTATTTTTAAATCTAAAATCACAATTTGTCTAAAATATACAGGAGGGCATATATTTAAAGTCAAAGAAAAAAAGAGGAAAAACAAGTTCTTCAACGAGTATCATTGGAGAGAATTTCTCAAAGCAGTAATGTGTAAATGATTTATAGAACAGGTGACCAAATGGATTTAATGTTAATTGATATGGTGAGCTGTGCTTAATATAGTATTTCAAGAAAGAAATTGGCTAAGAAAATTATTGAACAAAAGGTAGAGGAAATAAAAATAAAACATGAGAAATTCTGATACATTCCAGGTTGAAGGATGTAGTCAATGAAAGACAAAAATCTATTGTCAAAGGTTGCCAAACATTGAGCTTCAAAGAACAGACCACTCTAAAGTCCCACCATGGGGTTCTTTGCTAAATCTCTGCATTGATTTAGTTGGTTCTCAGTAAATCCTTTAACAAAGACAAAAGGTTTAGAGAATGAAATCTAATATGCTTCTATTGCAAAGAAGAAAGAGAATTGTAACTAGCTTAATTTGCAAATGAATGGGCCAGTAAAAGAATGTCTAGAGGAAACAGTCTTGATTATTGACACGTAAACTGTTATGCAATGCATTGTTTCCCTACTGATAAGCATTATCATAATTCCCAGTGCTTCCTTTTAGGAGCTTATTTGAGAATGAGCTCATTTTCTCTACAAATTTATTTACATAAGATGAGATCACACTGGAGATGAAGGGTAAGTATGTTCCATGTTCATAGAAGGCTAAACACTCACCGGATACTGACACTGTGACAAAGGAACCACAAAATGTGAAGTTGAAGACCAGGCTGAAGTAGGAATTATTCCATGACAAGGAATATCTTGGGCTAGTAAGGCTGAGAAAGGTAATGAAAGATCTGGCTGGAATGGTTTGGAGGCAAGTAACTGTTAACATCTTGAGTTTTGATTTCTTGCCTGTGGAAATGTAAAATAAATATATAATTTCTCTTTGTATAGCACCCAGTTTGTCACCATTTTTACAACAGCTCTATATAGCTAACATAGGATGTAATTCTTATTAATATATTAGCTTCGTTCTACTTAAAAAAAAGTCTTTTCCAAATTTCCATAAGAAGTATTGAGAATGCCATGTTTTATATGAATGACATTCTGTAACTGATTATAAACAATTGAGATAGCTCACTCCCTTTGTACCAGCACCCGAGAAAACAAAAGGAATAAACAATCCCAAGTCAGAAAATCAAAGTCACACACACATATATACCACAAGAACGTAAAAGTACCCAACAAACACTGCTTATTAATATTATTCAACAGCAATGGTCTCAATTGCCCCCCCCCCAAAGATGCTAAAAAAATGTTTGTGAAAACAGGACCCATCCTTCTGTTGCATCCAGACAACAAACATTCCTTAACATTAAGGATAGACAGTGTAAAAGGATGAAAAAAATATATTCCAAGAATATGGACCCAAGAAGCTAGTTGGTGTAGTTATTTTAAATATCTGACAAAATGGACTTCAAACCAAACCTAATCAGAAGATGAAGAAAGGACACTTCATACTCATCAAAGGATAAAGGCACTAAGAAGACATTATACTACTTACCTTCCATACACCAAAGTAAAGAGCTTTCAAGGACATAAAAGAAACAATACTGAAGCTTAAATCACATATTGACCATCAGACACTAATAGTGGGAGGCTTTAATACCCCACTCTAACCAACAGACAATGCATTTAGAGAAAAACTAAAAGAAATATGAGAACAAACTGATATTATAAACTGTCTTAATGTTCTATGCTATGAACAAACATCATAACCTTGGCAACTCATAAATGAAAGCATTTAACTGGAACTTGCTAACAGCTTGCAGAGGTTTGTTCCATTACCATTATGGTAAAAAGCATGGTTCAGTTCGTGCAGACATGGTGCCAGAGAAGTAGCTGAGAATTCTATACCTTGATTCATAGGTAACCAGGAAAGAGACATATTGGACTTGGCTTGGGCTTTTGAAATGTCAAAGCCTTCCCCCAGTGATACACATCCTCCAACAGGGCCATACCTATATCAACAAGGCCCCACCTTCTACTCCTTCTCAAGTAGTGACACTTGCATTCAAATACTTGACACTATGGGGCTGTTCTTATTCAAACCACGGAAAATAAACCAATCTCATAGGTGTTTACAGAATAGTGTACACACATGTGCACACACACACACACACACAAACACACACACAGGTTTGTTACTTTCTCTATACCTGTTTAATATAGTACTTGAAGTCTTATATAGAGCAAGAAGATAACTGAAGAAGAAAAGGGGGCTGCAGAGCAGTTGTGAAGAAGTAAACGTATCTCCATTTTCAGTTGATAAAATAGTATACAAAAGCAACTCTACTGGGAAACTCCTAAAGCAAATAAATCCTTTCACAAAATAGCAGGATATATGTTAACCACAAAAATCAATAGACTTCCTATATACAAATGACAACAGGAGTGAGAAAGAAATCAGGGCAACAATCATAGTGTATCAAATACAAAATACCTTGGGTGACTTAGTTAACATTGCATTGCTGTGGAGACATACTGTCCATTGAGACTGCACACAAATCAGACACCCAAGTTACAGCAACAGCAAAATGTTTATCATAATCAATAAGTGACTGATTGCAAACAGAGACTCTGAACAGACCCAGGAGTTGAGCTATGAAACTAACTCAAAATTTTGTGGGGTTATAAGCAAAAGAAATCACAAACACCTGAATCAAATTACATAGGCATTAGTAACCAATCAGTGAGTACAAGGGCAGTCTGGTCTTCAAGAGCTAGTTCCGGGATGCAAAGGCTGTTACAAAGAATGTCCCTGTCTCAAACAAAACAAAACAAACAAAAAACTAATCAGGGCTTAGGACTTCCCACATTGGGGTGATTATGTCAATTCTTCTTTGTTGACCCTCTTAATTATGGTTCAGCTATTCTTCAAAATATATCTCTGACCTTACCAAACAAGGTCTTTCTGTCCTTGTAAAGAGGATGCTGTATATGTGTCGTTGAAAAGCAAGACATCTTATGTTTGTTTTTGCAAAACAAGACACTGAACATTTGTCCTTGCAGAAGAGATGCCAGTGTCAGTTCAGTTTTCCCTCTTGTGGGTGTCTCTTGGGGAACTTAAAATTTATTTGAACCTAATGCAAAATAGAATGGCTTTACCCAAATGGCTTCAGTTAGGTTACTTCTTGCAACACCATGACCAAGGCAACTCATAAAAGAAACCATTTAATCATGGGCTTTCTAAAACATTTATTGATTAATTTGTTACCATCTTGGTAGGGAACATTGCAGTAAACAAACATACATGGTACTGAAAAAGTAGCTGAGAGTTCTTCATCCTGATCAGCAGGCAGCAATGAGTAAGGTAGAAATGGGGTGGGGGAAAGGAAAAGGGAGAGAGACTGTATAATAATACAAAATGTGTTTAGTTCAGCTTCAATAGTCCCCATAATCTTTCACATACATTCTCAATACTTCTTAAAAACGTCCAAAATTTAAAGTTGACTCTGAGATACATAGTAATCTTATAAGTGAAACCCTTGTAAAACGAAAATCTAAAAGCAGATCACATATATCCAAAACACAATGGCATAGAAAATACATTATCATTCCCAAAGGAAGGTAAGGGAGAATAGGGAATAAACACTGAACCCATGTAAGACTAAAACCTAGCAGGGCTAATAGCAAATTTTGCATCTCCATGTCTTATGTGAACATGTTCTTCTGAACTCCAATTCCTTTAAATATTTGTTGACTGCAACATATTTCTCTTTCTTGGACTCATTTCATGCCCAGTCTGCAGTTTTCCTTGGCAGGTAGCCTAAAACTTCGGCATCTCCAACACATTAGGATTTTCAACAAAATCCAGACTTCACCTTCATAGCTTCATGTTGTGGGCTCTCTGGGCTTGCATGCAGAGGCTTTCCTGCCTCATTCCTGGACCCAGTGGCTATTTCTAGTTATGAAGTGACATTACACAACCTCTTTCTTGATTTCTTGACTCTAGAACTAGAACCACATTGTTGAAGTTTCCATGTTCTGCAGAATTATGTAGCTAGGGAATAGCCCCATCATTCAATTAGATTTGCATCAGCATTCTGTTTTTCTTTTATTTCTTTTCATAAGTTGGAGTCACCACTCCCTTTATTCCATATAACATCAGGCTTTTCTTGAAACTCTTTGAGCACTGGACTCTGGCCCACTACACTTCCTGGCATTTATTTTATCCCCAAACTCTGTATTTTGATTTCTCTTTGTTGAGTTTTCTCTGTTTCATTATATCTCATTAGGACGATATCTACTAATCACATTTTCTTGTCAATAGTAGGCTGTCTTGAAATCTTTTCTACAAATGCCATTAATCAAAAACTCTTTAAATTAGAGCCAGGTAGATTTTTGAACAAAAGACAGAAAGCAACCTCATTTTTGGCAAAAGAATCACAATAATTTTCTCTAGGCTACTTAATAATATTCTTCCCCCTCTGAAACCTCTCGAGCCAGGACATCATAATCTAAATTTATTTAATCACCACCATCTTCCTTACTACTAGTATCATAGGACATTAAACCCCACTTAAAAATTCTGCTTTCCTAATCCCATGTTCCAAAGCCGCATTCTGCCAACAAGCAGTGTGAGCAATTCTATTACAACAATACCTCACTTTCTGTTACCAACTTCTATCTTAGTCATTGTTCAACTGTTATAAAGAAGCATGATGACCAAGACAAAGCATTTATTTGGGAAGTTTCTTATAGCTTCAGAGGTTATTTCATTATCATTATGGTGGAGAGCATGGCAGTACACTTTTAGACATGATCTTACCGAAGTAGCTGACAATTAAACATCCAGACTCATTGGCAACAAAAAAGAGGAACTGAACCCAGCATATGCTTTTGAAACCTCAAAGCCCATTTCCAATGACACAGTTACTCCAACAAGAAAATGCCTCCTCCAACATAGTCATGTCTTTAAATCCTCCTCACATCATGTCTCTCTTCATCACTAAACATTCAAATATATTAACCTATTTGGGCCATTCCTAGTCAAACCTCTATGAAGGGTTACTCTGAACAAGCAAGTAAAATATGTGTATGATAAAATATTTAAGACACTGAAGAAGGTATCAGAAGATGGAAGGATCATCCATGATCATGGATTGGCAGGAATAATATAGTGAAATGACCATGTGTAGTAATAAGGGCAGCGGGGCTGCGTCCCCAGCACCCCGGCTGCCTGGCTAGCTTATGCCCGAAATAACAACACACAAACTGTATTCATTTAATCACTGCTTGGCCTATTTCTATCTATCCTCTTCTAGGCTAATTCTCACATATTAATTTAGCCCATTTCTAATCATCTGTGTAGCGCCCCCTAGGTGCGCTTACCAGGAAGATTCTAGCCTATGTCCATCCTGGGTTGGAGCTTCATCGCGTGCGTCTGCCCAGGAGCCGGGAGCATGGCGTCTCTCTGAGGCATCTGCTCCCGAGAGGAGAGCTGTGGAGTCTGAGCTCACTTCCTCTTCCTCCCAGCATTCTGTTCTGTTTACTCCTCCCACCTATCTTCTAAGCAATGAGGGCCAAGCAGTTTCTTTTTATGTAACCAATGACCTTCCTCCATCAACCATGTTATTAAAAGCGACTATAGACTTAATGCATTGCTGGTGGAGATGGAGGACACCAAGAAAATGAGGACCTCTATATCACGGGAATAAAGTGGAATAGGAACACAGGGGGACTAAGGCAGTGTGCACAAGTGCTGCTGGGTAAATGCAGAAACAAGATGTAAGCCTAAAGCTGAAAGATGTCAACACATGGCCCATCCCTAATCCAGAAGCTATCCAAAACTGATAACCATTTATAAATAAAAAAAGAAAAGATTCTCCATAGGACTCTTCCTGGCAAAACAAACTACTCTGAAAGATGGACCACATGCTCAGCAAGTAGATGGCCAACAGAAAACACACTCATTTTCATGTTTTATTTTTACTTTCCCTTGATTTAGTGAGTTTTTTCTCCTTCTAGTTTTTCATATATATTATTGCTTATGTATGTGTGTGTATGTATGTGTTTTTGTGTGTAATCAATAGGAACCTGAATATGCAAAAAATGTGGATTTATGAGTTAAATCTGTTTCTTTCATAGTCTCTTTAGATTAATTTCTATCTGCTTATTTATGTTGTTCTATTCCTATTTATTTTTGTTTTACCATATTATATTAGTTTTTATTATCACTTAGATGCCTCTTTGTTTTCTGAGGAGATACAATGTGATGTCTAAAAAAAAATCTTCATTTTGTAATAGGCAACCATCTTGGTTCCTAATATCCATTTGTCTTTGACTCAGGAACAAGGTTCCTCAGAACCTTGACTTTTTGACTCTCACCAAGATACATACAGTCATGACCATCTGCTTGTGATGGCATGACTGAGTGATGATTTGGCTTCTGTAAGTAGCTTATTCAAACATTGAAGGACTATTTGGAGGTCTCCCTAGCCACCTAATCTTGGCAGAGTAGAACTTTTTTGTGGTTTTCACCTTTAAAATTCCTTTCTGTACCTACTACTGCAAGGAATGTCTCTGATTTGGGATAAAGATTGTGGCTCTGCTCACAGTCAAAATAAATTTTACTAATTGTAATCTCAGTTGAGTTTTATTTCCCCAGAGCTCTTAAATGCCATAGGAACAGGAAGGTGGTGGATCAGATTGGAAGGAGAGATAGTGTGGAGCTGGGAGAAATAGAAAAGGGGAATTATAATTATAATGTATTATATGAAAAAAAATCTATTTTCAATAAAGGAATAAAAGTCATGCAAACACACACACACATCTAGAGCAATTAATGAAAGAAAGAGGCTATGAATTTGTAAAAGAGACAGAGGGGTATATTGGAGACTTGGAGGTAGGAAAGGAAAAGGGAGAATGGTGTAAATATATTGAAACCTCAAAAATAAAAAAATAAGTTTAAAAACTAAACAAAATACAAAATAAGATAAAATAAATACACAGCATTTCAAATTAAGTATGTATCTTAAAAAAAAAAAACCTCAGTATGTTTGGTGTAGGAGATCCTTCCTTCTATGTGTTGCTTGTATTGATTAATGAATAAAGAAAGTGCCTTAGCCTGATAGGCCAGAACTAGGTAAGAAGACAGAGCTGAATTCTGAGAGGAAGAATGCAGAGTCAGAGAGATGCCACGGACCCACCGATGGAAAGAGATGTGCTGAGACTTTGGTGGTAGGCTACGACCTTGTGGGTGATACACAGATTAATAGAAATGGGTTAAACTAATATGTAAGAGTTAGCCAATAAGAAGTTAGAGCTAATGGGCCAAGCAGTGATTTAATTAATATAGTTTCTATGTGGTTATTTCTGGGCTAAGTTAGCCCAGCTACCAGGATGCACAAGCAGCCACTCCCTGCAACAGTATGTTGTAAGTGCTCAGCCATCTCTATCATTTCCTACATTGATAATGATGTTGTCTATTATGCAAACAACACAAAAGAAAGAATAGTATTAAAATCCATTGCCTACTTGTTCTACATATGTGTTAAGCTTTTCTACTAGCACTTAAAAATGTATTAAATCTATCATTAAATTCTACTATCATTTCTAGGCTTATCTTCTTGAACATGGGCAGTTAACTTGATATATTAAACCATTCTATTCTTTTCTCTAGCTCGTCATTATCACATTCTACTCCACAGAGAGTTTATTCTCATTTTCCTATAAAGTCTCCTCTTCTGTCTCTTGTCACATTAAGTTCAGGCATATCTAAATTTTTTTTCCACAGCCCTATTTTTAAGTGTAATACACCTGGTTACGGCATGCTCTTACTTACTTCCCTAGTTAACATAGTATGTTGTCTCTCCCTGCCAAATGCTTGATCATCAGAAACGAGACTGATTCAAGAAATATAGAATCCATTTCTATTCATATTTCTATTCAAAACATCACTATTGAATCTCTCTTGAGGGAAACTTAGATATGTTTAAGACTGCTCTAGTGACTTAGAAATGTTTAGATCTAAGTCCATATACCCTTATTTTCAGCCCCTTTAATGATTCTACTTAAAGACACCATCAATCAGTCCCATAATTTTCAAAACCGTTTATTCTCTGAAGGCGTAAGTCATAAACAATGCCACACAAGTTTGGAATTATGATTAATAGGGTGGTATTTATTTAAAGAGGAAAAAACTTACAGATCACCGTCAGCCCTCTGCGCAACCAGGAAGGGAGTCTAGTCGCCTGCGGAGCAGGAAGTGAAGAGAGAGAGGAGAGGGAAGTGGCCGCTTTTTTAAAGGGAGAGAGACCACGCCCCAATAGGCTGGTATCTCAGGGGCGATAGGCTGGAGGAGTGGGAGGACCTCCCGTAACACCTCCCCCTTTTGTTTAAATAAGAGAGTTCTAAACCTACTAGGAAATTATATACAATAAGTACAAATATCCTATTTTAACTAGCTTAGGTCTTGTATAATAAATAACTTGGCCAAGTCATGAGAGAAAGTAACTACATTTATATAGTCTTCAACCCCATCGAAGTTCTGAGAAGGGAAATAATGTTACCTGGGTAATTAGGAAGTTCAGTAAAACAAATTCCAAAACATGCAGCAAATCACAGAGACAACTAGCTACCTAGGCAATCACCCAAAGTCACATTAGCAGCGTTGAAGCAACCAACATTGGCTAAGGCCTAACATAACTGACATACCATTTTCAAAGGCAAGCAACTTTTCAAAACTATCTTACCCAGTCTTGGCAGGATATGACAGCCCTGTTTTATCCATTGATGCACGCTCTGTATCTTTGTCAGTGGTTGAAGTATGGGCATTTCTTTGCCCAAAGGCCAGTTCTGCCAAAAAGAAAGGCTCCAAGTGGAATGTCTTTGGTGCTCATCATTCTCTCGGGAATAGAGTGGTGTTGCCAGGAGCAATTGTGTCTCACTACCACAAAACTCTGAGTTAGATTAAAGGCCATTTTCTACAGCTCTTTGAAGAAGTTGAAGATTATCTATCTATACTGAGTATAATCTCTATATATCTAAAGAACCTGATTAGTCTAATTATAAATGACAAACTTAGATGACTATTAGTCTATATAATTCTCAATATCTATCTAACTTAAAGACTAAGACAATAAACGGCTGTGAAACAAATGAGAACAATGACCTCCAAATATAAACAATGTACAAATATACATTGCAGTAGGTAAATATATATCAATACACAAACATTATATAAGTATCTCAATCAGAGGTATAAATGTACACTGCAATATGGTAAATATATACTATATATATATATATATATATCAATACAATATATGTCAATACATAAAAATGTTTTAAACAGAGGTAGAAACATGCATGCATACAATAGTCAATATAATTTAACTTTGTATCAATATACAAGAATCTATACCAATATATTTGTCTAAAAACAGTAACTCACAATTACAAATCTATTATCCCATCATCCCCCTTATTTTTTTTCAAAATGATCCCTGAGCTTATGAAATTCCTCCCCCAACCCTTAATCGTATACTAATTATAATCAACCCCTAAATGATGTCCCTAAACTCAAGGGCAAACTTTACTGGGAGAGAGGACGTCGTCCTCTAGAATTACTTCCAGCTGTCATGGGGGCGAAGTTCTTTCTGGGTTATCCTGTGAAAGTAAAATGATGGTTAAATTTCAAGATCAATGTCTTTTAAAATTGCCAATAGTCTCTGAGTATTTTGTGCACGTCTGGTCAAAATGTTGTATAAGATGTGCACCATTTCAGCTAACCAAGTTGGAATTGTCTTGTGCAGCTGGTACCCAAAGCAGGTCTTGTAGTAGCGCTATCAGTATCATGACGTCATATCAACGAGGTGGACTTGTTGTTATGGGGCCCCATCTTCTTTCTGGAAACTTCAAATGTCACTTCAGGAAAAACTCATTGTTCATTATGAAAAACTTAAACATTAATCATATAGACATATATATATATATATATATATATTCAATGAAAGACATGATAGATATATTCAATGAAAAGTATGATAGATATGAAGAAAAGCAAAGATGTTTTCTAAACTCATATTTCTTTCTGTCCCATATTATAGCACTTGACATGAGACCGAAACTCCAGAAATTCTTGGTTTTTCTCTTACTAACAGGCTTGGAATTGGAGAGGGACTGAGCCAGAGTCCAACTTCAAAACCAGCTTTATAAATTTAGAAATATGGTTTAATATTACTTACACAACCCATTCAGTTGTCTTGATATTTCCTATTGGGCAGGTATTTTTCCATCTGTCAGTATCCAAATATCCAGGGTCCCTTGAATTTTTCAAAGATGAGTGTTTTCCTGTGGAGATAAGAACAGAACCCTGACCCCATTCGATATGTTTTTCTTACCACCTGTATGAATATCATCATTGTGGATAAGTTGTCATTTCTCCTTTCCAAGAGGTTTCTCCTCTTCAAATCGAAACTTTATTAATTTTGATGGTATCCACAATTTTTCTTCTCCTGTGGAAACAAGAGCAAAACCCCTTCCCCAACGTAGCACATCTCCTGGCTTCCACTGAGAGGTCAGCACATCTTTGAAATAAATCGGTTGATTTAGTTCAGCAGACTTTTCCATTATCCAATGTCTTTCTGCTGCTGTCGTTCCTTTCTCATTAGCGTTAAGAAAATTCAAGGTTAATAAAGCATTATGTAATCTATTTCTGGGGGTATTTTCAGTCCCTTTCTGTTTGTTCAGCATATCCTTTATAGTACGATTTGATCTTTCTATAACTGCCTGACCTGTAGGATTATTTGGTATACCTGTAATGTGTTTTATATTATAATAATCAAAAAAGCGTTTCATTTTCTTAGATACATATGCTGGACCATTATCTGTCTTTATTTGCACAGGTATACCCATGATGGCCATAACTTCCAATAAATGTGTGATTACTGAATCAGCCTTTTCTGAGCTCAGGGCAGTAGCCCATTGAAAACCTGAATACGTGTCTATGGTGTGGTTTACATATTTTAATTTACCATATTCCATAAAGTGGAACACATCCATCTGCCAGATTTCATTTCTCTTAGTGCCCTTTGGGTTACTTCCTGCAGGCAATGGTGTTTGAATATAGAAAGAACAACTAGGACATCACTTTATAATGTTCTTAGCTTGTTGCCAAGTAATGGAAAATTCTTTCTTTAGGCCTTTACTATTGACATGATGCTTCTTATGAAATTCTGAGGCCTGCAACACACTTCCAATCAATAATTGATCAATCTCAGCGTTGCCTTGAGCTAGAGGACCAGGCAGACCTGTATGGGACCAGATGTGTGTTATGTACATCGGACAAAGCCTGTTCCTGATTAGGTCATGTACCTGGATAAACAATAAAGTCAACTCTGTGTCTTCTGGTATAAATTCAGCGGTTTCAATATGCAAGATAACTCTTTCTGCATATTGTGAATCTGTAACTATATTAAGAGGTTCTTAAAAATCCCTTAGCATCATAGGAATGGCATATAATTCTGCCTTCTGGACAGAATTATAAGGGCTTTGTTCCACCTTACTCAATTCATCTTACTTGTAACCTGCTTTCCCTGATTTATTTGCATCAGTATAGAACGTACGGGCTCCAGTTATTGGAGCATCACGTACAATTCTAGGAAGAATCCAAGAAGTTCTTTTTATGAGGTTAAGTCTACCACTTTTGGGATAGTTGCTATTAATTTCTCCCAAAAAATTAGCACAAGCTCTTTGCCTCGGTTCATTGTCTTCCCATAACTTTTTTTATTTCTTCAGTAGTAAAAGGCACTATAATTTCTGCTGGGTCTATACCTGCTAGTTGATGAAGTCTCAGCTTACCTTTTATAATTAATTCAGAGACTCTTTCCACGTAAGTTTTTAATTTTTTACTTGGATTATTAGGTATAAATATCCACTCTAAAGTAATATCTTCCCTCTGCATTAGAATCCCTGTAGGAGAAATTCTGGAAGGCAATATGACTAGGATGCAGCTAAGATTAGGGTTCACCCTATCCACATGTGCTTCCTGTAATTTTTCCTCAATCATTGTCAGTTCCTTTTCTGCTTCAGCTGTCAGTTCTCTTGGACTATTCAAATCTTTATCACCATCTAAGGTTTTGTTTAAATGAACTATTAGATCAGGTGTTATCGCAACAGCTGGTCATAGACTGGAAATGTCTCCTAACAATCTTTGGAAGTCATTAAGAGTCTTTAACCGGTCTCTCCTAATTTGTGCCTTTTGCGTTTTAATTTTCTCTAACCCTATTCTGTAACCTAGGTAATTAATAGAATTTCCTCTTTGAATCTTTTCAGGGGCAATTTGTAATCCCCACCTAGGCAAGACTTTCTTTACTTCTTCAAACATCATTTCTAAAGTATCTTTATTTGAATCTGATAGCAAGATGTCATTCCATGTAATGATAAATTATGGACTTGGGGAGTTGTTTACGAATTATTTCCAATGGCTTACTTACAAAATATTGGCACAATGTAGGACTATTGAGCATACCCTGTGGGAGGACAGTCCATTGATATCTCCTATTAGGCTGAGAATTATTATAAGTAGGCACTGTGAAGGCAAATTTTTCTCTATCCTTTTCTTGTAACGGTATAGTGAAAAAACAATCTTTCAAATCAATAACTATAAGAGGCCATCCTTTTGGTAACAGAGAAGGCAAAGGAATTCAAGATTGTAGTGGGCCCATAGGTTGAATACTTTGTTGACAGCTCTTAGATCTGTCACCATTCTCCATTTACCAGATTTCTTTTTTACAACAAACACAGGAGAATTCCTAGGGCTGGTTGATTCTTCAATGTGGTGAGCATCTAGTTGCTCTTGCACCAGCTGTTCCAATGCCTGTAGTTTTTCTTCAGCTAAAGGCCTCTGTTTGATCCATATTGGCTTCTCAGTTAGCCATTTAAAGGTAGGGCTGTTGGTACCTCTAAAGGTTTGGTATTTGCTGTATGTTCTTGTACAGCCTGAATGGCTGGTGACCTTTTTCCATAATACCTCTTCATATACTTCCCAGAATTATGAGTTCCTGGAAATACAGGAATGTTAATCTGGGTATTCTATTGCTGTAGCAGGTCATGGCCCCATAAAATTATGAAAATATTGGCTATATATGGCCTTAGTCTTCCTATTTGCCCTTCGGGCCCTATGCATTCAACCCATTTTGTGCTTTGTTTTACACGATATAGGGTTCCAATTCCCAGGAACTGAACATCTACCTCTTGAAGAGGCCAATTCGGATGCCAAGATTGTGGGGTAATGATACTTACATCCGCATCTGTGTCTAATAAGCCTTCAATAAAAGTGCCATTTATACAGACTCATAGCTTTGGTCTTTGATCATTAATAGAAGTCTGCCAAAATATACGTTTACTCTGTCCTACTGGGTTTTTTGACTCATCCTCCACACGTATTTCATCATTTAGACCAATATTACTTTTTACAGCAGAAATTGGAGCTTTTAATTTTCTTGTTGAGGCACGTTCTCCACTGTGACTGGGAATTACTGGGCACTGTTGGCTTGGGGGCCTGCGAGGGGCCCCTCAAGGAGTTTTCCCGAGGGTATCGGGTTGCCTTGTTTGTCTGTTGTTGACCTGCATTCGTTGGACCAATGTCGGCCTTTACCACATCTCCTACATATACCTGAAGGCCTAGGTCTCCTATTTTTGTCATTCCCAGAGGAGATAATATTCCTAGAAATTCTGTGCCTGCAATCCCTTTTCAGATGTCCTAATTTACCACAATTAAAACACCTGGCAGTTTGATGTCTCCTCATTGCTATGGAAATCGCTTCTCCTATCCAAGATTCATAGTTATAGCTAAACGTCTCAACATTCATCGTATGCTGAATCCATTCATCCATAGGTGCTGATCTAGACTTTAAAGGCCCAATTAACTTTTTGCATTCTATGTTTGCATTCTCAAAAGCTAGAGATTAAAGAAGTATTCGACTAGCTTCTGGGTCTGTTACCCTATGTCCAGAGCCTTAATTAATCTTTGCAAAAAGTCAATAAAGGGTTCTCTCTGTCCCTGCCTAATTCTGGTATATGATTCAACCCTTTTTGCTGGATCTTGTATCCTATTCCAAGCATTTAAAGCTGCTTGGTGACATAGACACAGTACTTCATCATCATAAAGAGCTTGGACCTGTGGATCAGCATATAATCCTGCACCAAGAATTTGATCTTGGGAAACCTCGACACATTTTGCTCTTCCTTGCTGTTCCATATGCTTGGATTCTTCTCTGAAATAAATTCCAAACATCAAGGAAGGTCCATTATCTAAAACTGCAGACACTAACTGATGGAAATCATGGAGGGTAGCTCTAGCATTATAAGCCCAAGTCCTTATCATTTCCTTTACGAATGCAGAGTGCAAGCCAAAATTAACAATAGCTTGCTTAATTTCTTTTAGATCATTCATTGGTATTGGCGTCCATCTAGCTTCTCTGACTCCCTTTGAGCCTTTAGAAGTTGTTACTTTGTCAGAATTAAGTATAGGGTATGCCACTAAAACCATGGGTAAGCCAGCTGTAATAGCTGGTGTTGGCATTGTATCCTGTCCTTGTGCCTTATTACTCTGTTTACCAGCTCCAATCATTTCAAGTCTTTTTATTATTGTCTTTATTATTGTCTCTTTTGAATCCTGAATCTCCTGACCTCCATGAGTTTCTAGTAAAGATTGTATGGTTCTTAGGAGTGCCATGATCTTTCTAAATGATAGAATATGCAAAAGAATATTGAAACCTAGTAACCAGTAAATTAAGTTATCCCCATAGTCATATATACCTTGCATGATATAACCCATTGTATTGGTAACCAGAACAGTAAAATTCGCGTTGGAAACAAAATTGCCATATTACCTACTTTCCAGCAGGTGGTGCTGTTGCCAAGTTGCGACGAAAACAGGGTCCTGTTTCAGAGTCCGCCTAGTATTTGTTAAAAACTGGAAAATGTAAGTTGCTCAACAAAGTAAATGTAATTAAATCAATTCCAGTGACGGAACCAGAAACCCAGAATCCAGGGGTCGAGAAGAGCAACCTGGAAGCCACTTATGCCTCCACGTGACAGAGTCACCCTGAGGGGTTGCAGCTTTCAGCAACCGCGTGCTCTGGTTCGCGCCACTAAAGAGCTGTGCTTGCAAGGGAGATTTAAAAACGACTCAGAAAAGAGCAAACCACGCGGGCAGAGACTATGCGGGCCTGTGGAGTTTAAATCCACGTGGGGAGGCCAAGGCTGCCGCTGCAAAGCACAGGCAGCGGCTGAGGAAGGGAGGGCTCCCGCCATGCCAAACTCGCGGCCGGCAGCCGAGCAGGGAAAGGAGAGGTTCTAAAACCAAATGTTGGGTGCCAACTGAAGGCGTAAGTCATAAACAAGGCCACACAAGTTTGGAATTATGATTAATAGGGTGGTATTTATTTAAAGGGGAAAAAACTTACAGATCACCGTCAGCCCTCTGCGCAACCAGGAAGGGAGTCTAGTTGCCTGCGGAGCAGGAAGTGAAGAGAGAGAGGAGAGGGAAGTGGCCTCTTTTTTAAAGGGAGAGAGACCACGCCCCAATAGGCTAGTATCTCAGGGGTGATAGGGTGGAGGAGTGGGAGGACCTCCCGTAACAATTCTCCATTAATTTATTCATTCTCTTTATCACCCACCCTCTCTTGTCTCTTCATAAATGCCTTTTAGTTCTTTTTATATTAATAATGTACTACTGGGCATACATCTTATCTTTAACTAATTTTTCCTTTGCAAGAACAGTTGTCATGTAGATAATTTTATGGTTAGGAATGGGAGCTCAGATTCACTTCCTCATATCAGTGTTGGAACTTTGCCGGTTATGTGCATACTGCCATAGTCTGTGTGAGCTCATTTGTGATCAGTCAAGCTGTGTCTGGAAGATGATGTTTACTTGGTGTGATACATACCCTCTGGCTCTTGCAATCTCTCCTCTACTTCATAGGTCCCTGAGCCTTGAGGCAAGGGGCTGGATAAAGACTTCCCATCTAGGAGAGTTCTTTCTGATTTTTTTCCTTTTGCCATATCTAATAGAAGCTTCAATAAAGATCACAAGTAATTTTTTTCTCAGTTAATTTCCCTAATATCTTTATATGAATTGCCTGAACATATATGAACATATGTTTATTTCATATACGTGTACGTTTAATCCACTCAAAAGCTCAGATTCTATTTCCTTTCTCTGGTCTGAAGAAGCTGCAACAACCCTGTCCTACTATGACTTTCTTACCTTAGTTATGCCAATTTGCATCATACCAAGAAAATATTTTTCTTTGATACTTATATTTCCTTCCATTGTTCTTATTTTTAAATTTTCTTCTTTATACCGACCTTATAGATTCATTTAATTCTCAGTGTATTTATTTATTTCTTTTTCTTTTTTCGGATTTTCGAAACAAGGTTTCTCTGTAGCTTTTGGTTCCTGTCCTGGAACTAGCTCTTGTAGACCAGGCTGGCCTCGAACTCACGCCTTTAATCCCAGAACTCGGAGGGCAGAGGCAGGCAGATCTCAGTGTATTTATTTTTGACAAATGATTAAATCACTATATTTAATAAGATTTTTAAGTGATCTTTTGGACTTAGTCTTGCTATATTTTGGGGTTAGGCCTTTTGTATATAATTATATAATTATTTAAGAACTTGTATTTTGGCTAAAGATACTAGGTAAAATGTTAAGATTGCATACACATAGACACCAAGCACATTTATGTTAACTAGGAGTAGCTGTAATATCTAGAAATAAAATAATAATATGAACTTGGCTAAATAAAACTAGGAAACAAATGATTTACCTATGTCAAACTTAAAATAGTCATGAGTCCTTGGAAAGTAAATGATTAAGGAAGACAAAGAACAGGTGGCCGTGAAATATTTGACTGAAAATTATATGAATCAAATACATAACAGCTGGGAACAAAGGATAATAATTTATATTGTAAACCACTGAAACAAATAATAGTTAAGGGATATATATTTATTGTACATGGATAAAAATAAGGGACAATATTTATTACTGTATTAGACTACCATTGAATATGTAAAATATTTCTCCTGTTTTTCTCTGTTGAGAATATATTTTTCATACAATATGTTTCTAGGTATAGAAGTTTATGCATAGGAATGGGGTTAGTCTGGAGGCACAAAGAGGGGCTGGAGAGAAGAAGAAGAGTGCTGAAGAGGTGGATATTGGAAGTAGACAAGATTGACGGGCAAAAATTGGGAACTTGGGGGTGGGGTGGGATGTGGGTAAGGGGAAATGGGGAGAGAAAAGTGAGAAGGGAAGTATGGGGGGATCTTGGGGGACTGTGATGGTTGGGATAAAGGAAGGGTGGATATGGAAGCAGGGAAGTATATATCTTAATTAAGGGAGCCATCTGAGGGTTGGAAAGAGACTTGACTCTAGAGGGGCTCTCAGGTGTCCAGGGAGATGTCCCCAGTTAGTTCCTTGGGCAGCTGAGGATAGGGAACCTGAAATGACCCTATCCTATAGCCATACTGATGAATATCTTGCATATCACTATAGAACCTTCATCTGGTGATGGATGGAGATAGAAACAGAGACCCACATTGGAGCACCAGACTGAGCTCCCAAGGTCCAAATGAGGAGCAGAAGGAGGGAGAACATGAGCAAGGAACTCAGGACTGCAAGGGGAGCACTCACCCACTGAGACAGTGGGGTTGATCTAATGGGAGATCACAAAGGCCAGCGGGACTGTGGTTGAAAAAGCATGCGATAAAACCCACTCTCTGAACATGGCGGACAATGAGGGCTGCTGAGAAGCCAAGGTCAATGGCACTGGGTTTTGATCCTACTGCATGAACTGGCTTTGTGGGAGCCTAGCCTGTTTGGATTCTCACCTTCCTAGACCTGGATGGAGGGCGGAGGACCTTGGACTTCCCACAGGGCAGGGAACCCTGACTGTTCTTTGGACTCGAGAGGGAGGGGAAAGGGAGTCCGGGGGAGGGGGAGGAGTGGGGGGAGGGCGAGGGAATGGGAGGCAGGGAGAAGGCAGAAATTTTTTCAATAATAATAAAGAAAAAGAAAAAAAAATAGGTTGGCCACATTTAAAAGTGCCAGGCTTCTATTGCTCTGGTGTTCACATCTTGTCTAGTAGGTTGATACTGGAGCATTTATATTCTACAGCTAGGAAAAACTGCTGCTGCCTTCAAATTTCTTTATTTTAACCACAGGATACCTTTGTAATCAGATGATATGTCAAATTTATTTCTAAACTTCAAAAAAAAGAAAACCAAGAGAATCAACTAACCTGGACTCATTGGGGCTCCAAGAGACTAACCGAACAACCATAGATTCTGCATGGGGCTGATCTAGGCCCTCTGACTGTATGTTACAGTTGCACAGCTTGTTCTTCATGTGGGACTCCTAATAGTGGGAACAGGACCTGTCTCTGACTTATTTGCTGATTTGGTGGACCCTTTTCCTCACATTGAGTTGCCTTGTCCAGCCTTAACATGAGGTTAGATGCCTAGTCTTACTATAACTTGGTATATCATCACTGGTTGATATCCATGGCTGGTTTACAGTCAGAAAAGGACTACTCCTTTCTGAAGAGAGACCAAGGAGGAGTTGAAGAGGGGAGCCTAGAAGAAGTGTGAGGAAGAACTGAGGGGAAAGATAGTATGGGAAACTGCTGTTGGGATACAATAATTAATAATAATATTTTTTCAATAAAAAATTAAAAGAAAATTTCTACTGGTGAAAATGTGTAAAGGAATATATGAGATCAAAGATACATGTAAAGAATAATGACTTATCCATTTAACTTTTGCTACTAGAGAACTAAACTTTTATGTAGACATTATGCTACAGAATCAGGGAGGACTCCTGTTTTTAGCTTTAGCAAACTGATGATGGAAAGATTGAAGGACTGATTGACCTTGGATATAAGAATAAGAGGCCCCTTTGTTTCTATGGCCTGCCTGCACCAAGCAGGGTAGGCGCTTTGTTTGCAACCTGCCAACCAGCACAGAGGCCAGATCTCTCAGCGCCAGGAGAGACAGCATTGGGGTGAGCTTTTGGCCCCGCGGCGCCACCTGGGAAGGGGAGCTCAGAGGTTCCTTGGCCCCCAATCCTTCTTGGGCTCTCTGCAGGGCCTCCACTCCCTGCATACCGCCTCTTTCTTCCTATCCCACCCAGCTTCCATTCAGAACCCTCTCCACTTCGGCCCCACTGTCCTCTTTCGGCACATAACATCACCCAGCCCAGCCTGTCTGGACACTGGGTCCGATTCCTCGGGGCACCCAAGCGGGCGGGAGTCCCTTTGTTTCTATTGCCTGCCTGCACCAAGCAGGGTAGGCGCTTTGTTTGCAACCTGCCAACCAGCACAGAGGCCAGATCTCTCAGTGCCAGGAGAGACAGCTTTGGGGTGAGTTTCTGGCCCTGCGGCGCCACCTGGGAAGTGGAGCTCAGAGGTTCCTTGGCCCCCTATCCTTCTTGGGCTCTCTGCAGGGCCTCCACTCCCTGCATACGGCCTCTTTCTACCTAGCCCACCCAGCTCCCATCCAGAACCCTCCCCACTTCGGCCCTACCGCCCTCTTTTGGCACATAGCATCACCCAGCCCAGACTGTCTGGGCACTGGGTCCGAATCCTCGGGTCACCCAAGCAGGTGGGAGTCCCTTTGTTTCTATTGCCTGCCTGCACCAAGCAGGGTAGGCGACCTGCCCAACTAGCACGGAGACCTGATCTCTAGGCACCAGGAGAGCCAACGTTGGGGAGAGCCAGCGTTGGGTAGGTAAGGAGACCTGATCCAGTAAAAGAAGATCCATAAGGGAGCATTTGGAAGAAGAGATGGGCAGACGCCAAGGCAAGAATTCGCCCAACAAGCTGAAAAGCAACATGAAGCCACCAGAAACCAGCGACCTCACAACGGGAGGACATGAACACCTAAATCAAGAAGAAGTAGAAAAGACTGACTTCATGAAAGTGATTGATGCCCTTAAACAGCATGTAAAAAATGCCCTTATAGAAATGGATGAGAAATATAACAGAAAGTTTGAAGAATTGAATAAATCAGTGAATGATACCCTAGAAAACCAAGGAAAAACAATCAAACAGATAAGGGAAACAGTTCAAGACTTGAAAACTGAAATGGAGGCAAAGAAGAAAACACAAACAGAGGGCCGGCTGGACATGGAAAATTTAAGAAAACAAATAGAGTCTACAGAAACAAGCATAACCAACAGAATACAAGAGTTAGAAGAAAGAACCTCAGATTCTGAAGATACCATAGAGATAATAAACACAATGATCAAAGAAAACAGCAAGTCCAACAAACTCTCATCACAAAATATTCAGGAAATATGGGACACAATAAAAAGACCAAACCTAAGAATAATAGGAGTAGAAGAAGGAGAAGAAGTGCAGCTCAATGGTCCTGAAAATATATTTAATAAAATTATAGAAGAAAACTTTCCCAACCTAAAGAAAGATATACCTATGAAGGTTCAAGAAGCATACAGAACACCGAATAGGCTGGATCAAAAAAAAAAAAAACATTCCCTCGCCATATAATTATCAAAACACAAAGCATACAGAATAAGGAAAGAATATTAAGAGCTGCAAAGGAAAAAGGCCAAATTACTTATAAAGGTAAACCTATCAGACTTACACCTGACTTCTCCATGGAAACCATGAAAGCCAGAAGGTCCTGGATAGACATACTGCAGAAACTAAGAGACCATGGATGCAAGCCCAGATTACTATACCCAGCCAAGTTTTCGTTCACTATAAATGGAGAAAATAAAATTTTCCACGATAAAAACAAATTTAAACAATACGCAGCCACAAATCCAGCCTTACAGAAAGTAATAGAAGGAAAATCACTAACCAAGGTGTCCAACAATGACCAACAGTAACTCAGACATCTAGAGACCCTTCACATACATAAAACAAAAAAGGGAAACACATAAACTCTACGACTAAAAAAATGACCGGAGTTAACAACAACTGCTTATTAATATCACTTAATGTCAATGGACTCAACTCACCTATTAAAAGGCACAGGCTAAGAGATTGGATACGAAAACAGGATCCAACATTCTGCTGTTTACAAGAAACACACCTCAACCACAAAGACAGGCACCTACTCAGAGTAAAGGGCTGGGAAAAGGCTTATCAAGCAAATGGACCTAAGAAACAAGAAGGTGTGGCCATACTAATCTCTAACAAAGTAGACTTCAAACTTAAATCAATCAGAAGAGATGGAGAGGGGCATTTTATACTCATCACAGGAACAGTTCATCAGGATGAAGTCTCAATCCTGAATATCTATGCCCCTAATATAAAAGCACCCACGTACATAAAAGAAACATTGATAAAACTCAAGGCAGCCATCAAACCGCACACACTAATAGTAGGAGACTTCAACACTCCTCTCTCACCAATGGACAGGTCAATCAGACAGAAACCTAACAGAGTAATAAGAGAATTAATGGAGGTAATGAATCAAATGAACTTAACAGACATCTATAGAACATTCCACCCAAATAGGAAAGAATATACCTTCTTCTCTGCAGCTCATGGAACCTTCTCAAAAATCGACCACATAGTCGGTATCCACAGTTACAAAAAAATATTAGTAACCACCTGTGTCTTATCAGATCACTATGGCTTAAAGTTAGAATTCAACAACAATGCTACCCCCAGAAAGCCTACAAACTCATGGAACCTGAACAGTCAACTACTGAACCATACCTGGATTAAGGAAGAAATTAAGAAAGAAATTAAAGTCTTCCTAGAATTCAATGAAAATAAAGAAACAACATACTTAAACTTATGGGACACTATGAAAGCAGTCCTAAGAGGAAAGTTTATAGCACTAAGTGCCCACTTAAAGAAAAGAGAGAAAGCTCACATTGGAGACTTCACAGCCCACCTGAAAGCTCTAGAAAAAAAAAGAAGCAGATGCGCCCAGGAGAAGTAGAAGAATGGAAATAATCAAACTGAGGGCTGAAATCAACAAAATAGAAACACAGAAAACAATCCAAAGAATCAATGAAACAAAAAGCTGGTTCCTGGAGAAAATCAACAAGATTGATAAACGCCTATCCAAACTAATCAAACAGCAGAGAGAGAACTTGCAAGTTAATAAGATCAGAAATGAAAAGGGGGACATAACCACAGACACAGAGGAAATTCAGAGAATCATTAGATCTTACTACAAAAGCCTATATGCCACAAAACTGGAAAATGTAAAGGAAATGGACACTGTTTTAGATAAATACCATATACCAAAGTTAACCCAGGACCAGGTGAACAACCTAAATAGACCTGTTAGTCACGTAGAATTAGAAGAGGTTATCAAAAACCTCCCTACCAAAAAAAGCCCAGGACCAGATGGCTTCAATGCCGAATTCTTCCAGAACTTCCAAGAAGACCTAATACCTATACTCCTTAATGTATTTCACAATATAGAAACAGAAGAGGCATTGCCAAATTCCTTTTATGAAGCTACAGTTACCCTGATACCAAAACCGCACAAAGACTCAACCAAGAAAGAAAATTATAGACCAATCTCACTCATGAACATCGATGCAAAAATCCTCAACAAAACACTGGCAAACCGTATCCAAGAACACATTAGAAGAATTATCCATTATGATCAAGTAGGCTTCATCCCAGGGATGCAGGGCTGATTCAACATACGAAAATCTATCAATGTAATCCAAATACAAATAAACTGAAAGAAAAAACCATATGATCATTTCATTAGATGCTGAAAAAGCATTTGACAAAATTCAACATCCCTCTATGATAAAAGTATTGGAGAGATTAGGGATACAAGGGTCATACCTAAATATAATAAAAGCTATATAGAGCAAGTCGACAGCTAACATCAAATTAAATGGAGAGAATCTTAAAGTCATCCCACTAAAATCAGGAACACGACAAGGATGTCCACTCTCTCCATACCTCTTCAATATAGTGCTTGAAGTTCTAGCAATAGCAATAAGACAACATAATGGGATCAAGGGGATTCGAATTGGAAAGGAAGAAGTTAAACTTTCGTTATTTGCAGATGATATGATAGTGTACATAAGCGACCCCCAAAACTCCACCAAAGAACTTTTACAACTGATAAACACCTTTAGTAATGTGGCAGGATACAAGATCAATTCCTAAAAATCAGTCGCCCTCTTATACACAAAGGATATGGAAGCAGAGAGGGAAATCAGAGAAGCTTCACCTTTCACGATAGCCACAAACAGCATAAAATATCTTGGGGTAACTCTAACCAAAGAAGTGAAAGATCTATTTGACAAGAACTTTAAGGCATTGAAGAAAGATTCTGAGGAGTATACCAGAAAATGGAAGTAACTCCCTTGCTCTTGGATTGGGAGGATCAACATAGTAAAAATGGCAATTCTGCCAAAGGCAATTTATAATTTCAATGCAATCCCCATCAAGGTCCCTTCAAAATTCTTCACAGATCTTGAGAGGACAATAATCAACTTTATACGAAAAAATAAAAAACCCAGGATAGCCAAAACAATCCTATACAATAAAGGATTGTCTGGAGGCATTACCATCCCTGACTTCAAACTCTATTACAGAGCTACAGTGATGAAAACAGTGTGGTACTGGCATAAAAACAGAGAAGTCGACCAATGGAATCGTATAGAAGACCCGAATTTTGACCCACAAACCTATGAACACCTCATTTTTGATAAAGGAGCCAAAAGTATACAATGGAAGAAAGAAAGCATCTTCAACAAATGGTGCTGGCATAACTGGATGTCAACCTGTAGAAGAATGAAAATAGACCCATATCTATCACCATGCACAAAACTCAAGTCCAAATGCATTAAAGACCTCACTATCAGTCACAACACATTGAACCTGATAGAAGAGAAAGTGGAAAATACCCTACAGGAGATGGGCACAGGAGATCACTTCCTATGTGTAACCCAAACAGCACAGACATTAAGGGCAACATTGAATAAATGGGACCTACTCAAACTGAGAAGCTTCTGTAAAGCAAAGGACACTGTCACCAAGAAAAAAAGGCAACCTACTGACTGGGAGAAGATCTTCACCAACCCCGCAACAGACAAAGGTCTGATCTCCAAAATATATAGAGAACTCAGGAAACTAGACCTTAAAATGCTAATTAACCCAATTAAAAATCGGGCACTGAACTGAATAGAGAATTCTCAGCAGAGGAAGTTCAAATGGCCAAAAGACACTTAAGGTCATGCTCAACCTCCTTAGCGATCAGGGAAATGCAAATCAATACAACTTTGAGATATCATCTTACACCTGTCAGAATGGCTAAAATAAAAAACTCCAATGATAGCCTTTGCTGGAGAGGCTGTGGATGAAGGTGAACCCACATCCATTGCTGGTGGGAATGCAATCTTGTGCAACCACTTTGGAAATCGGTGTTTCGGTTTCTCAGGAAATTCGGGATCAACCTACCCCTGGACCCAGCAATACCACCCCTGGGAATATACCCAAGAGATGCCCTATCATATGACAAGAGCATTTGTTCAACTATGTTCATAGCAGTATTATTTGTAATAGCCAGAACCTGGAAACAACCTAGATGCCCTTCAATGGAAGAATGGATGAAGAAAGTGTGGAATATCTACACATTAGAGTACTATGCTGCGGTAAAAAACAATGACTTCTCAAATTTTGCATGCAAATGGATGGAAATAGAAAACACTATCCTGAGTGAGGTAACCCAGACCCAAAAAGATGAATATGGGATGTACTCACTCATAATTGGTTTCTAGCCATAAACAAGGGTCACGGAGTCTACAATTGGTGATCCCAAAGAAGCTAAGTAAGAAGGTGAACCAAAGGAATAACGTATAGTTGTCCTCTTGGCTATGGGAAGTAGACAAAATTGCCGGGGGGAAAATTGAGATATTGGGGGTGGGGTGGGATGGGGGTAAGGGGAGATGGGGAGAGAAAAGGAAGAAAGGGAGAATGGGGGGAACTTGGGGAAAAAGGAGGATTGGGATAAAGGAAGGTTAGATAGGGGAGCACGGAAGCACAATTCTTAGTTAAGGGAGCCACCTTAGAGTTGGCAAGAGACTTGAACCTAGAGTGGCTCCCAGATGCGCAAGCCGAGGTCCCCAGTTAGTTCCTTGGGCAGCTGAGGATAGGGAACCTGAAATGACCCTATCCTATAGCAATACTGACGAATATCTTGCATATCATCATAGAACCTTCATCTGGTGATGGATGGAGATAGAGACAGAGACCCACACTGGAGCACTGGACTGAGCTCCCAAGGTCCCAATGAGGAGCAGAAGGAGGGAGAACATGATCAAAGAAGTCGGGACCACGAGGGGTGCACCCACCCACTGAGACAGTGGAGCTGATCTATTGGGAGCTCACCAAGGCCAGCTGGACTGTGACTGAAAAAGCATGGGATAAAACTGGACTCTCTGAGCATGGCGAACAATGAGGGCTGATTGGAAGGGAAGGACAATGGCACGGGGTTTTGAACCTAAGTAATGTGCTGGCTTTGTGGGAGCCTAGCCAGTTTGGATGTTCACCTTCCTAGGAATGGATGGAGAGGGGAGGACCTAGGACTTTCCACAGGGCAGGGAACCTTGACTGCTCTTTGGACTGGAGAGTGAGGGGGAGAGGAGTGGGGGGAGGGGGAGAATGGTGGGAGGAGGGGGAGGGAAATGGGAGGGTGGGAAGAGGTGGAAACTTGTTTTTTTTTTCTCCTTTTCTCAATAAAATAAATGAAAAAAAAAAGCGAAAAAAAAAAAGAATAAGAGGATCCTGAGAGGATTGAGGCTACGACTATTACCATAGTACTTTGAACAAACTTTGAATATCCATATTGTAGCACCTTGAATAAGCTTTGAACATCCACACTGTAGTATCAAATTATGTAAGGGTTTGAACCAAGTGGAAATGTTAATGTTAGAGATGTAAGTTCATGAGGTTTTGCTATAAATGATCCTTTTATTCTTACATATTAAATTATAATATTTGTACATCTATATACTTATGGAGCAAAGTATTATAATTTTATAGGTGGGTGCAATCTATAGTTCACAAATCTTGGAAATAAATATTTAACAGCTGCACATGCAGATGTGCATGTTGGTATGCCTGTGGGTAGGTCTGGGGAAACACAAACTTTTATGTGTGCCTGTTCCATGCAAGCTCTTGTTTTTATTCAGGAACCATCCATATTGGTTTTGTTGCTCGTTTGGTTCTTTTTAAAGAAGATCTCACAACACCCATCTAGTGAGTCAGGCTGGTCCCTGAAACCCAGGTTTTTTTCAGTGCTTGAATAAGCACAACATACCACCATGCCTTGCTATAACACTTTTTTCTCGAGTTGTGGGCATACATCTCAAGGGTCCATAGCTTGTTTTGAACGCACTTCAGCAACTGAGCTATCTCTTTGGCACTGGAAGTTCTATTGTAATAATACTTTAATTTCCTTAGCGGAAATTATTTGCTTACTAAAATAGTCATATAACATGCTTTTAATTCTTTGAATGCTTATGTTAGAAGGGGTATGCACAGGATAGAGACTGGAACAACTTTTCAGATACACCTGAGCTGGATTTAACTAGAAGTTTTGAGCCATCTGATGTGTGTGTTGCCACCAGAACTTAGGTCCTCTGCAAGAGTGACAAGTGCTCTCAGTTGCTGAGTCATCTCTCCAGACACTAGGGAACGCTTTGATATACAATACATCACAAGTGAAATTTATTGAAAGATTCTATTTTTAATTAATCTCCCAAAGTCATCATTTACATTTAAGATAATTTGCATGCACAACAATACATTGTACATTATTTAGTTTATAGATGAACATTTTCCAAAATAATTTCATTTATTAGTGACCTATTAAATTACCAATATAAATGAAGATGAATCACAGATACTAAAGTAGCATTTATGTAGTAACTTTTTACTCAGCTCTTTTTCAGTCTCAACACAAATCACAGCCAGGATTCAGAGAGGGTTCTACAAGTATTTTCTCTGAAGTCCCATTGGTTGAATTCCGGCAGGTAATGGTCTGTAAAAGGAAAGCCAATTTGCCCCTCGATGGAGATTACTGTACCAAATGTACCAGAGAGCTTTAGAAAATGTGACACGCTTTCTATTCAACGGTGACAGAGTCGATTAGTTTCCTAGCTTTTCTTTTTTGTGCAATGGAAATAGGTCTTGCTTGTTAATTCCCTTTAATCTCACACATCAGTTTCCTTGTATTGTTTCTTATTTATAAACCTGTACAGTTAGAATTAAGATAAAGTGTATAGTTGTACATGTTGAAAAATTCTGATTCATTGTAAAACACGATTTGCTGGGTTACAATCTTTAAAATTAAATAGATTATAAACATAATAAATTTTTATTTTCAAAGGATAAGGGATTATATTCAGCATTTCTAAATTAATCATTACTAATAGGAAGATCATTAAATTCGAGTGTAACATACCTTGAAATTATATGATCATATCCTATTGATACAATTTTGTATCTCTGAAGATTTACATTTTATATTAGTGATTTTATCCCAGAAAATATATAATGAATCAATATATAATCATGAAGTGTATTAACAAATATACACCTAAAGGCAAACATGAGATTTAAATTTATTTTCTAATTGTGCTGTAGGAAATCCTACAATCAATACCCTTTAAATTACCCCCTCCCCACACATGCTTGGGTGTGGTCTCTCATACTTTAAATGTTGATGTAAGGCCTGCATGTTCCCTCTCTCTTATCCCTGCAGGATTTGGTTTCTATTCCCCATTAGTGCAGAGGACTGTGTTCTGTGAGTCTACCCTTAAATAAATAACCCTTTATTATAACAATTCTGAGCTAGTGTGGAATTTCTTTTTAGCCTCCATCTTCATAATTGATTGCATATTTCAACATATCCATTTTGTAAATGTATCTGAGACTTTTCAAAAGTGATTATAAATGTAAGAATGGATTGGTAGTACAAACTGTGTTCTCAACACTCAGGAGGCAGACACATGGAAGCATCTTTGAATATGAGGCCAGCATTGTCTACTTAACAAGTTCAAGGCCAGCTAGTGTAACAGATAGAAAAAACATTAGCTTCAGAATTAAGAGAAAAAAAAACAAACAAAAATAAATACTGAACTAAAACAAAAGACCAAAGAACAAAGAAACAAACAAACTAACAAAAAAAAAAATCTAAGTATCTTTCAGGATGTTGGGCTGGCTCAGTAGTTCAGGATACTTACATCATGCCAGGGACACAAGTTCAGTGTCCAAGACTCATTTTACACAGCTCACACCTGTTGTTAACTTCAATTTCAGGAGTTATGATGTTGAATTTATGCCTCCAACAACATTCAAATATACATGGCATACATACTTATAAAAACATGTATACATAAATAGAATAAAATATAGAGTTTAAAAAAACAAATGAAGTTATCATGTTAGAGAAATAATTTAAAAATTACTTCAATGAAATGAATATATTTAAAAGTTATTTTATAAAATAAATTATATATATTATTTGAGAAAACATACCTGATAAAGACTTACAAATACCACATTAATGAACATGGCACCATTTATGGGTAAATATTTTACAAGGAGCCACTAATAAATGAAGATTTACATATAGTCAATCAACAGCTGTGAATTGAGGCAAAACCAGTTCTCTTTCTGCTCATGACCAAGATCCTAAACAATAAAGGGTCAACTCTAAACACATAAAAATAAGGAAATCACTGGATACAGTAGTTCACATAAGTGTGTGAGTATGTGTGTGTCTAAAAATAAATGCAGGTCATGTATATGAAAGGATGTGACTAGAGGACATGGGAAAGACAGAGTAGGGAAGGATCAAACATAGTACTCATACAAGAAAATCCTCAATTAGGAATATATAAAAATAAAATAGTACACACATCAAACAGGTGAGTGTACACCTCTCAGGAGCTAACACAACTCACCAAACAGGTGACAATTCAACAAAAAATATTTAGAGCAGAATATTAGTATCAGATAATAGTAACCAGTACTCATTCCTCTATTCTTTGTTACTTTCAGTAAGCCATTAGTAATAACTTAAATAGTAAATTGAAATTATTATGTGAAAATAGAAGTTGACAAATAATTGTGGCTAAATTGCCATCACAGGAGTCATGATCTCTTGTATACTTAGAACAAGATAGCAATGCAATGAAATATCGAAATCAGAAATATGTAAAATACTTCTTGAATTTAGATATTAACTCTAGAAAACATAGTAGAATATAGAAAAATGTAATTTCCTTTGATTAATATTTACTGTAAACATGGTATTATTTTACTTGAGTATAAGGTGGGGATAACTGAGTACTTAAGTTTTGAACACACTTAAAGAAATATTAGGCTTCCAATTTCTATAATTTCATGACCAGTCATCACTTCAATAGATGCTTTTTTCATTTGCAAATACATAAAATTGTTATTTCATAAGGCATATTAGAATTCATTCAGAAAATAATTCATAAGTGACCTTTTCTTGTAAACACAAGATTCAGTACTGGATAAGTAAAAAGAAGTCATATAATTCCTACACAACAGATTGACTACATGGGTAAATGCTTCCCTGTATAGCAAATTCTGTACATATAGAAAAAATAGGCCTCATACATCCAATGTTTTTTCCTTGGTGACATTAAGCCACCACTTATTAGCAGATGTGTTTGCTAGTCAACAAGCAACACAAAGAAAATGAAAAGGAAAAATAATACACAGAAATAAACATGAGTCTTTTTACCAAAATGCAAGCATTTGGCTATTGCTGTCATGTCAGATCTTAGGAACAACAGCAGGCAATGATATTGACGATATAGTCAAAGATGAGGTCATGAAAGGCTTATGCTATTTTCCCAGTTTCTCAGTTTCTAGCTTTCAGACCATAATTTTTGGAAATCACGGCTTATTTTCTTTCATTGCAGTATCCTTTTGATGGATCCATCAAGACATGATTTTTCCCACAATAGTATATTCCCTTCTATGTCTTGAAATATCAAGCTCACATTGACAACATTCACATTCTTTTAGTTTGTAAACTAAATGATAATTAATTTAAGGTCAAGGATTTAAAATTACTACACTTTTCTTTGAGAATTGTAGTAATAAGGGCAACGGGGCTGCATCCCCAGCACCCTGGGAGCCTGGCTAGCTTATGCTCTGAAATAACAACACACAAATTGTATTCATTTAAACACTGCTTGGCCCTTTAGCTCTAGCCCTTACAGGCTAATTCTCACATCCCGATCAACCCATCTCTGATAATCTGTGAGCACCGGTCTTACCGGGAAAGGTTCAGCATGTCTAACCTGGCGGCTTGCTTCATCACATGTGTCTGCCCAGGAGCCAGGAGAATGGCCTCTCTCTCTGAGGCGTCTACTCCCAAGACAAGAGCTGTGGAGTCTGAGCTCACTTCCTTTTCCTCCCAGCGTTCTGTTCTGTTTACTCCTCCCACCTATCTTCTAACCAATAAAATGGGCCAAAGCAGTTCCTTTATTAGCCAATGACCTTCCTCCATCAGAGAATTAATGAATTCAGTAATCGCTACTATAATGTATTTGTTTTTGGAAAAAACTAAACTCTTATTTGCAATTGGGTATCAGTTGGAAATAGTTTCTGGCTTAGGGATGGGGGTATATGTCTACTTGTCCTTTCATCTCTAGGATCCCATCTTGGGCAGACCCATGGAGGCCCTGTGCCTACTGCCTCAGTTTCTATCAGTTCATATATTCATTGATCATGTTGATATAGAGGGCTTTGTTTTGTTTTGGTATTATTCATGCCCTCTGACTATTACATTCATTCTCGTTTCTCTTCTGCAGTGTTCTCTGAGTCCTAAGTGGAGAGCCTGACTGGAGGCTCCCCATTTAGTCCTGAGTGTTCCAAGGTCCCTCACTCTCTGCATATTGTCTGGCCCTGGGTCTCTGTATTTGTTTCTATCTACTAAATGATGGCACTTCTCTGATGATGGATGGGCAGCACACACATCACTGAATATATAGAAGAATACCATTATAAGTCATTTTATTGCTATGTTTCCTTGTTTCTATTGCTATGAAGAGACACCATGACCATGACAATTCTTATAAGGAAAATATTTAGTTGTGGTTGCTTGCTTATAGTTCTAGAAGTTTAATCTATTGTTTCCATGATGGGAGCATGGTGGTGGTCAGACAGACTTGGTGTTGGCTACATCCGGATTTGCAGGCAACAGGAAGTCGACTGATTGACCGGGTGTTTCCTGAGCATAGAAAACCTCAAAGCCAGCTCTCATAGTGAGATACTTCCTCCAACATGGCCATATCCACTCCAAAAAAGTTACACCTCCTAGTGCCACTGCCCACGTGATTATGAGGGCCCATTGCATTCAAACTGTCATGAATTGTATTTAAATTTCCCCTGGGTCCTTAGGTTACCTAGTCTCAGGTTCATTAACAGCAAAACCTTAGCATATAAGTTCCAATTCATGGAATGAACATCAAGTCAAATAAAATATTGTCTTGGTACTGTAAAAGGATTTTTGCCACCAATGCACTGCCATACTTTTAAGGCAGGACAGCACTATAAATCGCAGTTTTGTAGAGGGAATTGGAGTTTACAATTATCCTCGGATAACATAGAGAGTACTTTCTAGTAACAAGAATATTATCCTGTAGTATTGAAGGCTCTGGTAAGAACAAACTTGATTTTTCCATGTTCAATGAATTGTGTAGGTATTATCTTTAACCACAGGACCTGAGATATGGTGAGCATAACCTGGGGACAGGTAGAAAAGAAGAGGACAAGGAAGAGAATATAGTGAGAGCAAAAATTAAGGGTCACTTGAAGAGTAGTTTGGAAACACTACAGTAAAAGCTTCATTATATATATATGATTTTAATGAAATATCAAAATAATGGGGGATATGAAGTCCCAATAGCCATCTCTTGTCACCAAATACAGCTTCTGGTACTGTGAATGGTTTACATCTAGTTAAGTTGTTGGTCAAAGGGTTCCCATACGAGTTTCCAAACAACCCAGGCTGCTGCCAAGGTCATACATTGTTCTCTGCAAACAGGGCTTAAAAATATAATTTAATCTGAGTCATTTTGTCTTGTGTCTTGCTAAAACACTGTGAAACTTCCTTGATTTTTCAATGCACAGTTTTCTCATACTTCTTAAACGTATTTTTTTTTTTTTTGGCTGAAGAAGCTGTTTTATCTACCTATTTCCCCATTTGATAAAAGAACAATCTAGTAATGTATGATGAATTCTAGGGACAGAAAAGTCTTATAATTTAATTCTATATCCAAAGTTTATGCTCCATCATTTCAGTTAGGATTTTTCAAATTATAAAATATCTAGTACATGTTTTAAGGTTTTTGTTCTATTTTGATATAGGCATACAGATAAATTTTAGCATATGTATGCATATTATGTAAATATTCACCTAGACTTGTGACTGACAAACACCAACTTCCAGGATATATTTGTGAATGACTATAAATAATATAAAAGGAAAGTATTAATTGTTGCAAGATGTCTATATCAGATACAAAGATCAACTTTTATTATTGACTGAATTATGTCTCTCACAGATGTATATGTTGAATATATTTAGTAGCTCACACAGTAACAATACTTAAATTTATGGAATTTTAAAACTTAACTTAGCTAAAAATGTGGACTTAATAAAGGAATAGCTTTTAAAATTTAAATAAATTGTGTGTGTATGTATATTTACATTCATCTGTTATGATGGTATGCATGTATAAGTAAGAGGACTGTTTTATGGAGTGGATTGTCTCTCTTCACCTTTATGCATTCTCTTGCAAGTGAATTCATGCTATCTGCAGTCTAAGAAAAAAGATTACCATAAAGACCCAGTCACCCTTATGACCCAGTGATGGTAAATCTTAATTCATTATGAGTTATATCTTTAAAAGGTACATGGCATTTTTTTTTTTTTTTTTGGTTTTTCAAGACAGGGTTTCTCTGTGGTTTTGGAGCTCGAACTCACAGAGATCCACCTGCCTCTGCCTCCCAAGTGCTGGGATTAAAGGCGTGCACCACCACCGTCCGGCCTACATGGCATTTTTGTATATAGAAACATAACAGAAATGTGTAAGCATAAAAAGGTGCAATAAAGATATAATGAGTAGCTAATGGTATTCATACAAACTAAGGATGAAGGCATGATTAAGTGCATGAATCATGAACTCGTATTCCCACCAAACTTGTATTAGCACTTTTCTTGAAGACAGAAACATCCCACTCTGCCAGGAAGCTCCTTGTGCAGGAAGATAAAATTCAACATAACTTCAGGAAGTCTCTGAAACTGATTAGATTTACTAGGGCCCTACCCCCAGTATAAACAATGAAAACTAAAAGTCCTTCTCAGAGAAGCAAAACCAAGCTGCAAAGAACATTCTGCATCCAGACCAGCTGCCTGGAAAATGAAGAAACCAGTTGAGCTGCCTGCAACATTTGTAGACCAGAAGCACTTGGAAAGGATACTTTCCAATCTGTTGAGTTTCTTGAAGGCTGTGAAGAATGTTCCAGGTTGTCAGGTTTTGAGAGCTGTCACCCTCCTCTTTTAAGTAACCCTTCACACATATTCCAGTAAATAACACAATCATAATTGCTTAGCTCACCAAGTTGAACTTTGGTGGTTTCCAGACTTTGGACTGTTTTTGGATCCCTATCTGGGGTGATTGTGTGTTGCATCTCCCCAGCAAATTTTGTCACTCAACAAAACTATGATAAAATACATATCATTGAATTCATAGGTTTGAAAGCTAGATAATCAGTCACAGTGTTTATGAGTTTATACCCCTGTTGTCTGAGATTTCTGTCCTGCTGGGTTCCCACATTTGTTAAGTCCCAAAGAACATCACACAGAGATCTACATAAGTTATAAAACTGATTGGCCCATTAGCTCAGGCTTCTTATTAACTCTTATATGTTATATTAGCCCATTATTCTAGTATATGTTAGCCAAATGGCTTGGTACCTTTTTCAGCTGGGTAGGTCACATCTTCCTTCTTGTGTCTGGACAGGACTGGGGAGGAATGGACTTCTCCTTCCCAGAATTCTCCTGTTCTCACTGACCCGCCTCTACTTCTTGTCTGGTTGTCCTGCCTATAATTCCTGCCTGACTACTGGCTAATCAGAGTTTATTTAAAACATAAGTGACAGAATATAGACAATTGTCCCGCACGAGACCCCAGTTACAGTATGCTATTCTGCCAATAAAGAGTCATCCTATTACATGCAAAGAAAAAATGAAGATAATAATAAATCCATAATCTAATAAATAATTAGGTAAAATGTGAAAGCGTAAATCAGATGAAAATGCTTTCTAATCATGTGAGAAGTGACACAAATTAGCCTGTTATAAAATTAACGAATTATATAATTCAGATTAATAAAGCACTGCATAATATGTAGTGAAACCTTTCATTAAGATAAGCTTAAATATACAACCATTAAGACTTCATAATGCAGTTTTAAGCTATAAATAACTGTTGGTATTAACATTAGGATTTATTCATACACATCTGGATTATATCACTTCCACTTAACTCACCCAAAATGAAAACAGCACATGGACTTTGAAGTGTGTCAATAAGAAAATAATGTAGCAATCTCTATGTGAAGTCTGGCTATGTTTACTTTACATCAGCTGCCCCCTATTTAGTGCTCACATCCACTGCTACTCATTTTTCCCCTTGTCTTGAACTTGAAGACCTATAATTTCTTTCATTATTTGGCTATAAGCTTATCCAGCATTTCAAGTTTGTCCTCAAAAACATCAAGATAGTTTTGACCTCTCTAGACCCAGCAGATAAATCCTCATCAGGACACTTTGCTCATTTGTTCCACAGGGCAGACCTTTTAAAAGCATGGCCCTTGGATTTGAAGACAGGCAATAAAATCCTTTCAGATTTCTCCCACTGGAACTGACAGTTCGAACAGTGCTCATTTCTTTCTTTTTAGCCTCTCAAGGGAGTTATTTGAAATTTTTAAGTAAAAACTATTGCCAAAATTTCTTGATTAACATGACTTTTTTTCTTTTGTCCTCATTCAATTCATAGTTAGGCACTCATGTTGGTGGATGTTAGTTTCCCTCGAAATCCATTGGTTCTGGCTATAGCTTCCTGAACAATTGCATATCAATAGTTAGGAAGATTCCCAGTACATTATATTTGGTACTATACTTGTTTTGTATACTAATTAGATTTAAAATGACTCAAATTAGCATATTTATATTTGTATGAATGGATATTTATTAAAGGTTTATATGTAATAGCCTTATGAAATATCTTTAGTCCTATCTTCTAGGGAGGTTAAGAGTGAAACCTTGTTTATGATAAAAAAAAATTGAGGCAAGACAGAAATAGTGAATCCATATTTCTGAAAAATATTTCATATACATGGCAA
Source organism: Microtus oregoni (assembly GCF_018167655.1). NCBI lineage: Eukaryota > Metazoa > Chordata > Mammalia > Rodentia > Cricetidae > Microtus > Microtus oregoni. Next base: position 27,454,152 of record NW_024543060.1, read on the forward strand.
TAAAGATAATTATTGTTTTATATGGAGTACTATACTTGTATATGAGAGATGTCTACCTATTTTAATAATAAGCATACTTTGTAACTCAATTATAAATTACAGAATTTGAGAAGGAATAATATATTATTTACGAGGAAGTCACCGCCTTATATATGTTTGCATAAAATACTAGATAACAAATGGACTCGTGAATATTAGTAGAAGAGTATTTAGAAAAACATGCTATTGTAAAATCAGGACTTGATTTGATCTACCTATATGTTAAAGACCATGTATGGTGATATTGTAAAGAGGAAGAAAGATGGACACCTTGGAGTCATTGCCTAGCCAGAATAGTCTAATATGTGAGTTCAAGCACAAATAAGAAATCTATCTCACAAATTTAGGTAGATAGCATTGGAAGAACAATTTTTTTTAAAAAAAGTATTTATTTTACATAACAACCACAGTTCCCCCTCCCTATCCACCTCCTGCTCCTGTCCATCATCCCCCATTCACACCCCCAACCTCTCCTCAGAAAGGCAAGTCCTTCTATGGGGAATCAAAAAAGATTGACATATCAAGTTCCTCCCCTCCATATCAAGACAGAGCAAGGTACTCCTCCATAAGGGATGGGCTTTGAAAAGTCAGATCATGACTAGGCATGTATCCTGGTCTACTGTCCAGGCCACAGAAATAGCATCCATATTTAAAGTTTCTAGTTCAGTCCCATGCAGCTTCCCTGGCTACCAGTCCAGATCAGTGAGCTCCCACTAGCTTGAGTTAGCTGTCTCTGTGAGCTTCCCCATCATTATCTTAACCACTGTGACCATACAATCTCTTATCCCTCTCCTTTACTGGACTCCAGGGTCTTGCCCCAGTTCTTAATAACATTTCCTGGCATCTGCATGTACATGCTTGTACACATACATGTATCATTCCACACAGATGTACCAAACCCACAAAAATAAATGTTCAATTTTAATGTCCCTTAAAATATTAAAGATATGAAATGGAAGATTTATTTAATGGTTGGAGAGATGTAATTTAAATATGTTCATTTTCATTTGTGAATTATTCTGCAATAAAACCGGAGGGAGAGAATCAGGTACTCTCTGTAATCATAGTTGATATACCAATTTTATTATTTTTTCCCTAGTTTTTTGAAACTCTGTCTTGTGGCTTGTATCTGGAAATATGCTCCTCCCACTATTCTCTATAAACTGACTGATTTCCCACAAACTGTCACCTTTCTCATTTTGCTTAAGTTCTACTAAATTGACCCAGGACACTTTTCTTCAACTCACTCTAAAATGAAAGTGTCTGTATTGTCATGATTCGTAATTTATAATAGCATTTTGTTTTAATAGATTAGAGAACAACGAGAAAAGAAGATAGATGAAAGAAGAAAAGGGAATGGTAAATGAGTGAGGGGAAGAAAAATAGTATCTCTCATATTTTGTTTTACAAAATGGAGTCAAACATAAAGGTTTTAATCAGGGTAGAAATATCCAGCAACACTCAATAAATATTTAGAATACTAAATTACTATGTACCATAGCCTTATAAGATGATAGTATGCATGTATGAATGTAGTATCTATCTATCTATCTATCTATCTATCTATCTATCTCTCTCTATCTATCTATCGTCTATCTATCTATCTATCTATCTATCTATCTATCTATCTATCTATCGTCTATCTACCTACCATATGTTTATACAAAAACACACACATAAATGGGCACAGAAAAACAGAATGCATGTTGAACATGATGGTCATACTTACCTAAGTATAATTTTTGTCAGGTTTCTGTTCCCAAAGAATTTGAATAGTATATTGTTGTATGGGCTATTGAACAGCCTTCTGTAAGAGTGTAACAAGTTTGTATTACATTTTTAAAGAATAATATGTCTCAAGAGTGAAGAAACGTTAGTAGGGGAAAAAGTTGAAGAGGGCAAAAATGCTTAGGATCTTGTTTTACTTACTCATCAGTGAGAATGTGATCTGAATGTGGCTATTTGAAACAAAAATGACACATCTTACATTTGGGATATATTTTACCTTTATGTGGCATGTACTTGTAGTAAGTGCATGACCAATTTTGTCCTGAGAATAGTATTTTATACAAGAGAAGAAGATAAAAGAGAAATTTTCACAATTTCATATGTATATCTCAGTAAAAGAAAGACATTATTATATGCAAAACATTCAATTTTCTTGTCTATCATAGGTATCTTTTTCAAATAGCTGATTCCCAAGATTCTTGGACATTGTGTCTACCTGCTGTTCTCATTACTTCTTTTTGAGATTATAATAAGGACAAAACACCTAGGGATTCCATTTGTTTTCCCTCTTCTGATTCTCAGAAGATCTACACATGGTTCAGTTAAAGAAAAAATTAATAAATTAGAAGATAATTTTAGTAATTACTGAATGATTAGTAGCCTGAAGAAACTCATACAGAAAATATTCCAATTTATTAAAAAATAAGAAAAAGATTTTGATCTTATGTTGAATGTTATAGACCAGTTCTGTTACATTTCAAGAGTACAGACAGTAAAAAATGAAGTAGGGGACCAAATAAGACAGATCATTATGCAGAATATATCCACCAAGAGCATCCTGTGTTGCCTGAGTCTCCCAGCCACATACTCATGGGGTTTCGAACTGTAGTCCCTTCTGAATGCTAAGTACAATTGGACTTTTGCATTCTGCTAAAACTACTCTGATATTTTTAAAATTTATTTAGACAATAAATAATTGTATATAGAAAAAATTTTCTAAATTGTATATAAAATTATTTTCTAAATATATTTAGAAAATTTCAGAACTTCAAGTTTTCATTGTATTTTGGTGCTCTCATTTATTTTTTCTAGTCTTTTAATCATTCCCATAGAGAAAATGTGTGTGAAGAGATGACTTGGTGGGGAAATCCTGAGTTTGGGTAAAGGGAAGAATTCTATGCAAGAAGATTAAGTTGGCTAGAGTATAGGAGAAGATGCCAAAGCTTTGTAATTTCTGCCTTAGTAAATAAAGTCCTCTTTATATACATGAGTTGCAACAATGAATGCTTTTATGAATGGAGGTGGCTCTTCCTCCTTAAAAAAGGAAGGGCTTCAGGTTAATTTTCTGTTTCTGGGTCTTTTTCCTTTCAGTATGATCTTGTGGCTGCTAGAAGGCTGACTGCAAAAGATAAACAGTGAAACTACAATGCACATGAATACTACACTAAAAAGATTCTTTGTCCTTTTCTTAATTGAATAACACGTCTTCTCTATTAATTGAATGTATAGCATTTGCCTAAGAAAGCAAGTATTATTGTATATGATAGTAATTTTAATACCTTTTAGAATGCTACTCAGCTAACAAAATGTTTGAGTCATAATAAAATGAACTATGTTCTTGACCAGGAATCCTGAAAAAGTGAGATATAGTTAAACACTCCAATTATGCCAACTTGATTGAATTAATTCTGAAAACTAAACTGGCTGTAAATGAATCTATGATGACAGAGCTAACGCAGATCACTGAGTGGCATATTCAATAAAATGAGAATGTAATGCATAAAATAAGAAAAAAATTTCTACAAAAGGTAAGTTATATCTTCACTAGAAATTGAATTATTAAGCTCATGAATTTCCTATGTCCATTTGGAAATAATAATATGCACACACGCAGACTCATACACTTGGAAAAGAAATCAACCCAAGTAACTCAGTTTACCTATTTTATGTTGTTTAAACATTTGAGACACCAAAAGCAAATCTCAGGATAATGAAGCAGTAGTTTAGGATAAATCATGTATCAATTCAATGAAAAAAATTAAGCTGAAAATACCATACAATTTCCACATGAAAACAATCAGATACTTCAGCTTCTGTCTTCATTTTTACCATAATGGCATATTTGCTACTAGTATTTCACAAGCAGTGAATTCTTTAAATAAAACAAAAAAAACCCCAGCATACTTAGATACATTATGCTTTCTCAGAATGCTTGTCTCCAGGGTGTGTCAAACGTTCTAAGCATTACTGCTTTAAAAGATGATTGGAACAATCATTTCCTTCATGCACAGAAAGCTATAGCATCAATGATCCAGTCCCAGGTGTGCAATATATTAGACGCTGCTTGAAAGTAACTTACTTTATAAAGCTAAAAAAAGCAAAGAAAAAATCCAGTCATTCATATACTTAATAAACAAACGAATAATACTTGTAAAAGCGCCAGATGCATTTTAACCACCCAAAGAAATGGGATAACAAACTTGCTGCAGATCCCATCTATCAGACCCTGTAAGCGACAAGTCCCATTTCACCCCCACACCCTCCTCTGCCCTATGACCTCAGAGGAACTCTGAAACACAATCTGAGACTGAAAAGAGAGGACCAAGATAGGTACTCTGAAGCATAGGCTATAACTGCACAGAGCAGACCAAGAGAGCAGACTAAAAGAGCAGACCAAGAGAGTGGACCAAGAAGTGCATCAAGAGAGACCTAGAGACCAATGCAGTCTCGTGAGACACAGACAGTGACAGTACAGAACATACAAAAATCAACTCCCAAAGACACAGACAGAAGCGGCAAGGATTGAACCAAGAGGCAAAATACACTGCTAGCAACGATTGAAGGAGAAGATGGGTAGGTACCAATGCAAGAATTTATCCAACAACCTAAAAAACAACATGGTAACACCAGAACCCTGTGGTCATGCAACAGGAAGATTTGAACATCCAAACCCAGAAGAAGCAGAAGAAATTGATTTTAAATGTAATTTTATGAGGATAATGGAGATCTTTAAAGAGGAAACGAAAATTCCCTTAAAGAAATGGAGGAAGAAACTACACAAATTTGGAAGAAATCAATAAAGCTCTTAAAGAAACACAAGATAAAACAATCCAACAGGTAAAGCAAACAGTTCAAACACTTACAAGACCTGAAAACTGAAAACTGAAATAGAGGCAATAAAGAGAACACAAACAAAAAGAATTCTAGAAATGGAAAATATGGGTAAATGAAAGAAACTACAGAGACAAGCATCACCAGCAGAATATAAGAAATGGAAGAGAGAATCTCAGAAGTTGAAGATACTATAGAGGAAATAGATTTATTGGTCAAAGAAAATGTTAAATTCAAAAAATTCTTAACACAAAACAACCAGGAAATATGGGACACTATAAAAAGACCAAACCTAAGAATATTAAGGATGGAAGAAGAAGGAAAGCTCCAGTTCAAAGCCACTTTCTTGAAAACATTCAAGAAAATCATAGAAGAAAACTTTCTCAACCTAAAGAAGGATATCACTATGAAGGTACAAGAAGCTTACAGAACACCAAACAGATAATAATCAAAACACAAAACATACAGAATAAAGAAAGAATATTAAGAGCTGCAAATGGAATCCAAGAGCACATCAAAAAATTCATTCACAATAGTCAGGTTGACTTCATCCCAGAGATGCAGGGATGGTTCAATATATGAAAATATATCAATGTAATCCACCATATAAATAAACTAAAAGAAGAAAAAACTTATGATCATATCTTTAGATGCTGAAAAAGCATTCAACAAAATCCAACACCCCTTCATGAAACAGGTCTTGGAGAGATCAGGGATACAAGAAATGCTTTTTTTTTTTTTTTTTTTTCCCTGTGGCCTATGGATCTATTTAGAATTGATATTTGGTCCAGTTAACAGCATCAAATATAAGTGCCATCTTTTGTATTGATCTGTGAATGCAGTAAAAAAAATCATAATTTAAATATTTTCATGCCATAGCAAGAAGCTTTGTCCTACATAATAAATATGAATGTAAGCAACATTGGAATAACATAATCTATAAAATAAATGTTGTCAAGACATAATTCTTAAGTGGAAAACAGGTTGGCAATATTGGGATACATTAATGTTATATTTCTGTATAAAAAATAAAATTATAAGGCCCTTTAGATGGGATACCTATGGAAGACTATCATGTTATGCTTAGGAGAATGTATCAGAAGGTTGTGAACCCAGGGTCAGATTTATGTATAAAGCAAGAAACTGTCAACATAAAACACATTTCTTATTAATTGCACATAGTATATACTACTAAGTAGACAATATATTAGGTCACAAAAAATAAAGTCATATAAAATCATATATAACTTTTCTGAATGTATTGTCATAAATTTTATAAAAAGAAACTTGAAGAACTTTAAAAATTCTTATTTTGTACAAAAATTAAATGATATGCTCTAAATAACCAAAAGATCAAAGAATAAATGAATCAGATAAGTGGTTTTCAATGAAAATATAATTAGAATTCATAAACGGAGACTCCAATTTTATGTAGAAGAATAATTATATCTCAATAACCAGGAATCAACAGCTATACTTATGGCTACTTTATCTAGTACTATTACCCAAGTCTAGTGAGAAATAACAGATTTATTATAAAACAGATGAAGTCAGTGTATCAATTAATGATAAACAACTAGAAAACTGCTGTTCAATATTTATCATAAGATGGATATAAAAATCCTTATACACATACACACACACACACACACACACACACACACACACGTATGAGTAACCACTAGAATCAACCACTATACCCTCTGCCAAGTACTTGCACCTACCAGTAAGCAAGAAGGCACATTAAAATGTTTACAAAACAGTATCATAATGGTGCTAGACTTAGAAATAGTTCTTAGAATTAACATGTTTATTTGCAGCATTTGTCAAATTAGTTTGAGGAACAAGCATTTAAGAAAAAAATTTGGTTTTGTGGTTTGAGATTAAGTGTTAATTTTCTGAATTTTGTTTCAAAATGGAGAAATTTTTCAGCGATTTAAAATAGGAAATTTGAAATGTCCAATCAAGCTCTAGAGTCATATAATGATATAGTTTACTGTTAACTTTGACTTCCTTATTTGCAATTGTCATTATTATTATTATATTATGATGGTGATGATGATGATGATGATGGTGGTGATAATTACATGTTGTTACAAAGATTTGGGGCCATAGTCAAATCACTTTTCTTATTTCAACACTTCACATTTTAGAAGTATAATGTCACAGATAAAGTTATATTTATCAATAAGCAGAAATATTTTAGACAACCTGAAAGAAACTAACATCTGTGGGATGTTATGTGAGAGATTTCTTTTGTGTAAAAATTTGGTTTTAGATAGGTTATTTCTTATTCTGATTTCTAATGGGTCCTTTTGGGAAGAAAGTCACTTGCATTTCTCAACTTTTAAAAAATATTTATGGATATTTCAGGCTGACTATTTGGTTTATCTATCTGCTCTGATACAAATAAGTCCCAGATGAAAATAAATGCTGTAGTTATTCATGGACCGCCCACTATAAACCTCAGCTGGAAAAAATCAATGTGGGCTCAACTATAAAGTAAATAATTGGATTTTTCTGTCTGACTGACCTTTTCCCTGAATGCATCAGACTTAACAGAGTTTCCCATTCTGGGTCTTATTACAACACAACTACATATTTTCTTGAGCCCTAACAATTACCCATTCTGAATTATAACAAATATACTGTCCCTTTCTTATACAGTCTATAGACTTTAATCAGTGATGACTTGCTAGAGACCTCAATATTAGAAAATAATGCAGTGTTGTTTCTGCTGACACTATTTGTCAATTACATGTGCTATTGTTTCTTATCTAAAATAACATGATTGCCCTGGGTTGTTATAAAACCCACACACCATGTACAATAACTTGAGAAAGAAAACATGTCAGTATACACAGCTAGTGACTGTTTGAAACATAAAAAAATAGCCCACCCAAGTTCGCAGTGTCCTGTTGTATAAGTTTGGCTTCAAGAAGCAATGACATTAATCCATACAATTTATGCAAAATAGTAAATGAAGGATTACACAGGCAAATATTTTAATCAATATCTGCTTCTTTGTCACCATCTGATGTTTTGTTAATATACAGAAACAAATCAGTGTTTAGATATTTGTTTTCCTATTAAAAATTTGCCGGGCAGTGGTGGCGCACGCCTTTAATCCCAGCACTCGGGAGGCAGAGGCAGGAGGATCTCTGTGAGTTCGAGACCAGCCTGGTCTACAAGAGCTAGTTCCAGGACAGGCTCCAAAACCACAGAGAAACCCTGTCTCGAAAAACAAAACAAAACAAAACAAAAAAAAAAACAAAAAAAAAACAAAAAAAAATTTGCCTCAGTTTCATTTAAAAAGAGCAGGAATAGACAACTTTTTATAGTAGCATGATCTGGGAATGTGTCTTGAGCTATCATTGCACTGGATGATTGAAACCACATTGTAAAAATATAAAGTAGTTGACAACAAATAAACCTTGGTTATTTTTGAATATATTTGTTTTAAAAGTTTTATATGTCCGTTTTTAAAATTGATCCACGTTTTGCAATTAGATATAAACAGTAGAAATAAGTTTTAGATTTTGAAGAGTAATAGTTTTTTATTTGACTGTATGACTAAAATTGTGATATTTATTTTAAAATTTAGATTTTAAAATAGTTTGTAAAGTGAAATGATGACCTCATTATTTTCTAGAATTAAATAAAGACATCACATTACTTCTTCCCTTTTAAACATATTTCACTGATTCTTGAAAATTTCATACATTTTTTTAAACATATTCACCCTTACAACTTCTTCCAAAAATATTCTCCCCACTGCACCATCCCTTCTCACAAACTAATATGGAGCCCATTTTGTGTTGTTCTGCTAGTCTTGGCCTTTGTGTACCCAATACTGTGAGCTCAGCATTGACATCATAGATATACAGGTAACATGATACAGAGTGACAAGTTACATATAGGAATGTATGTAATAAAGATAAGAAAGCTATGTACTCGAGAAAGCATGGAGTGCATAGCAGGGATTCAAGAGAGTAAAGGAAAAGGGAGAATGATATAATTATATGATGATTGCAAAGACCATTAAAAATAGATTTATATTGCTTGACAGATTCCTATTATTTTATTAATAAAAACTGAAAGTCATAATCTTCAAAAAACAGAATATTTGGCTATCCATATTTAAAGATTCTTTTCTGAAAACAATGTAAGCTAGATTGAACAAAATCTATTACATTGCAATATATAGTATATATAATAATAATAATATTGTATAGTAATATAATATGCTACTAATGATTAATTAACACAAAATTCCCATCAAATGTAATTAGAATGTGTTGCACATATTCACATTACAGGAATAACTGACAAAAAGGGTGGGACCACTAAGGCACAAAGAGATACTTAATAACGTCCGTACATTCTAGAGGCATGAACATCCCCATATGAGAAGGCTGTTTCCTCTGATTCTAAAGCTAATGGAAAGTTACACCTGTATAATAGCAAAAACCCCGAAAGCACAAAGAAAAAATATGGGAATAAAATATTTGGTATTTAGTTGCCACACATTATATTATGCTATATCTTTCATCTGGATAAAATGCCTGTTTACATTAGATAGAACACCCACAGTCAACTAAAGTAACAACAGGTAAAGAAATGCAGAAACAACTATATTTAAATTTAGCCTGTGAGTCAAGGAGTTTATTGAGATTACAGCAACATGGGTGCCTCCCTACCTGGTTCATCAAAAATTGCCAGCTGCAACATGGTGGAAGCTGTGTCACTGGGGCTTTCTACACAGTTTAAAAGCAGATAATTTGTGAGCCAACCTCCTGCCCTCTATAATCCATTTCCTGATTATATAACCTCTACCGAAGAATCTGAGTCTTCTGAACTTGACTGTGAGTTTCATTTACTTCTGATTAGGATTCGCATCAACCCTCTTCTTCATTTTGAATAAATTCAACTCCACAATAACCAAATACTTGACGTTATGCCTCTGTCTTTCGCACATACAGTATTTAATCATAACAACAAGCTTCCATTATGTAGACAGTATAGTCCTTTCTCTGCTACAGTTAAAATGAGAAACAAAGGAGATAAACTTAAATTATCAAGAGTGGAGACAGAAAAAACTACTTAGATCTTTTGACTTTTAATTAATTGTTTCTTTTCTAACATCAAAGTAGCCTGTAAGCTTCCCCACCTCGTTTTTGCTAACACCTGTGCACTTTCTAATTCTCATCTGTACTTACCAATAAAAATTATCTCCACTCATTAGTGACTTCCTTATATATTTATTTTCGAAAGCTTTTGTCATCCTTATGATCCAGCTTGCCATATTTCTTTATAAAATCTCTAGAGATTTAGGTATGGTTACCTCACATCCATTTATTTTGTGCTTCACACACCTTATTGAGAATCATTTAGCATTTATCTTCTTTATAGTGTCATAAGCCTCCTACCAGACACTTCCTCTATGAAAAAATATCTTCCTATTATAAACTCTATAAAACAATAATGTTCTAATACTTTCCACATCTCTGCAAATGAATTTAATTTCTCATCAGTGACATATAAAGGCATGTAAGTGTATGTACTTTTGATGTTTCTTGGACAGTCTACTTTATTGTCTTAAAAGATTAGAATTTATACACACAGAAGTTCCGATGAAGTAAAGACAGTTACTACCTAAATTCTGTGATAAGCTGATTGACATCTTTTGTCAGCATTGGAGACTGAGGCAGGGGATCACTAGTTCAAATCTATCTTGGACTAGCTAAGAAGACTGGATCAACCTGCTTTCCCTTAAAAACAAAAAAGGAAAAAAAATTCTCAGTCATAAATCTTTTAGACTAACACAGAACATGTTGCTATAGATCCAGACTTGTTTGTATTTGGTAAATAAGATTCTGTCTCGTGCTAGTATGATTATATTTTGCTGTTTTTTTCAGAGATTCCAGATGAATAGGTGGTTAGCTAGCCTAATGAATATTATAGAGAAAAAAAAACACTTGTCTTGCACTGATTCCTTATCTGGAGCCTTCAAGAGACAGCATGATTGCTAAAGAACAAAAAAGACAGGTATTTTAACCTAGGCCTGCAACAACAACTACAAAATGACAGTATTTTCAAATGATAGGGAGGGCAGCATCATTCCACATCAGTGACACCAAATCAGAGAAAGTGTGTAGAACAATACATCGACTCTCTTGTACCCAAATAAGATCTATGTAGGAAAATTAATAAGAAAAGGCCTTCCTTTCATCACTCTGGCATTTGGGAGGATTAACCGCTCTACAGCCCATTAGTCAGTTTAGTTAATGACTCTGCTTATCCTTTTAATCATATGCAACACATGGACTGCGCTTCATCTAGTTTCAAAGTGCCTTTCAGAAGCCAGGACTGAATCCTATTAGTAGGAAACGTTATCTTTACAGAGTATGAAGCACACTACATCAACCCTTTTATATTTAAGGTTGTTTTTAGAAATTGTGTCTTGTTTCTTAACAAACAAAATGAAATCACGACAAGGTTTAAAGACAACACGGCTTCAAAGTTTCCTCTTTTTCAAACCTCTGGTTTATGTAATGGATTAAATTTATTAAATGAATTAATGAATATGTTATTTTACAACAGTTTCAAATAATGAAGGAAGCATGCTAAAAAATAACACAATCTATTGCTTAATAGAATGTTGAAATGTATATGTTCATATGTTTAAAGTAATATTTGAAAAGTACTTAAAATAGATTGCTTTTTAAAATTTGAAAATATGATTATTTTTTATGATTTATCATATATTAAACTCAATAATTTCTCATTGAGTACATTCTTTGTCTTATTAAAAAATTTTAAATTATTATGACTACCCAAAAACCAATATATTAAAATGCCTGTGTTCTAATTCTTTGTAAAGTCTATGAGAAAAGAGAATAATTGAGACTTTTTTTCTTCAGTGAAAAAAGAACTGTTCATCAGTATGTCTTAATATGTGAGTTAAGCACTTTTGGAGCATAGGAAATACAAATCCAGCTCAATTGCATAAAATTGTTTCCCATTTTTGGTTATTAGACTAATAAAATGCCTATGACTCAAAAAGAATCACTATTTTGATTCTTAAGTCTTTCTTTTCTCCTTCCTGTCCTGTAGATTTCATTTCTTTCTGCTTAAAACATAGCTCTCATAATTCCAACATATTTAGTACATATTATCTTGCAGATACTATTGTATATATTTATTTTAATTTACAAGAGATATTGTTACTATCAAATTATCACTTAATTTTCAATTATAAAATCTGCAGTCTTTTGTGCAAGACTAATTTCTGGGTCTTATTTTATAAAGATTAATACTTACTTTTGCTATTTCTCTCCTTTATACTTATGTAGTATATGGATTTTCTAAAATAGTGGGTCATTACAAACAATACTTTAATAAACACACTTATTTACTTTTTGCCATGATTCATTGTGATCTATAGAAGATGCATTTGTAGCATACTTTAATGGCGTGAATTAGTCATTCAATAAATTGAAGTTACCCAAGCTTTCTCTTTAGAGTATTTTTCCATTAACATTCATGTTAGCTGAGTAATGCGTATAATAACCAAATGTTTGTGCCATTGACATTCACTAATCAAAAAGATGAAAAACGATATAGTACTGCTCTGTTAAGTGATAGTCACTGCTTCACATATTTTATAACTTTTACTTATCAATTTTCTTTTATTACTTTCATTACTTTTCCAGACAGTAGTTAATATTTTGCTGTTGATATTGTTTTAAGTGAGAATTCCCATACAAATTTAATGGAATTTTTTTTAGATTACAGTTTAAAAATATTTAACACTACCATATGCTGCAATCACAAAAGCAGTCATACACAATACATAGCTCAGTGAATGTGATTTTTTTTCAATAGAGACTTGAATATTTGGTTTTCAGGTTATGACTTGCTTAAGCCTAATGTCAATGGTAAAATTTCCATAATAAATGACAGATATGCTTATATTTTAAAATTTCAAACATAAAATCATTAGCAAAGAGAATGGTAAGAAACTGGAGTGTCATGAGTGATAGATTTACAAAATTGACAGTTAATTTCATTTCTCATTTCCCAAAGCAAAATTTTCATCACTTTTTGTCTTTGTAATCATCTTTAAATTCTCCCAGGTTTCCTCTACAAAAGTTCTGTGTGTGTGTGTGTGTGTGTGTGTGTGTGTTTGTGTGTGTGTGTGTGTGTGTGTGAATTTTCCCGCATTTAATCCGGTGTGTAAGTCCATGCTGAGGCAAAGGCTTATTTGTTCTTTTACACGTGGATACCCACCTTCAGTTGTTTTGATCCTCCAGAGCCCTCCACTGTATTTTCAAATACAAGGACTCTCACTGGGACCGGAGGCTCACGAATTAAGTCTAAGCTGGTTGGTCAGTGAGCTCCTGGGAATTACCAATTATTGTCCCTTCAAGGCTTGAGAATACAGATAGATACATCCAACCATGCACAATTTTTCTGTGGGGATTGGGAATCAATCTGAGATCTTCATGCTTGTACTGCAAGCATTTCAAAGAGTCCTCTCCTCAAACCAATGAAATAGACTATTTTGATTAATAACTAACTGAAATAGAAATTTTCTTTCAGGTAGGACCAAAAGCAATAAGCTGTTGATGAATTACCTGCATCTGAGGACATTATAGAATATGAATTCATTAATAGCATGTTAGTTTTGTTGAAATCATCTTGAAATAAATGGATGTTCTTTTCTACGTAATTGTGAAAGTAGGGTAAAAATTCAATACTCAATTCTTTGATTAAACACTTTAATACATATTTAATATTATGTAAATTACGTTACTATTATCTTATTTGAAATATTTAAATATTTTTGTCTAACTTACATCATAATCTTATATTTTTGCTTTTTGTTTGTTTATTTGTTCTGTTTTTTCAAGGCATAGTACTTCTGTATAGCCCTGGTTGTCCTGGAGCTTGCTCTGTAGACTAGACTGTCCTTGAATTCAGAGATCTGCCTAACTATACCTCCGGAGGGTTGGGATTAAAGGCATGGACCACTACTGTCCAGTTATTCTTAGATTTGTGAAGATTCTGCAAAGTTACCAGAAAGATTCCCAGCTTGTACATAAATAAGCATGAAATTGACTGAATGATGACCAATAACGCTTTGTTAATTCACCGGAGCAATGAAAAAAGATCAGAGTTTATTTTTATCCAATAGCATCAGTCTATCTACTCATTCTTATGTACTTGTTTTCTGCTTCTGTTTCCTTTCAGCAAAAAGGATGTATACTAATTCTTATGGCCAAAGTTTATGCATAGAATTCTTTTAATTTTATCAATTCAAGAAAGTCCTGTATGGATTTCGAGTACCATCACCTATTTTTCCTAGGTGCTGATGAAAATATACCAATAATGAAAGAGCCTTAAATGCCTCTTGTAGTTTGCGCACATAAATATTTCTATGATGCCTATTTTTGAAGTCTTTTATAATTTCTTACAAAGCCCTAATTTGTAAATATTACCTTTAATTTTGTTTATTTTTTGGATATAGCGTTACATTTTTATCAGAATGAAAATTATTTAAGGCATCTCTTTTTGTGTTTGAATCACTGTTTTTTCACAGCCTTAAGCATGATATTACTTAGTCATCAGTATGTTGACAACTGAATTGGATAAGAATTTGCTTTAAAGAAAGTTAAAATACAAAAAACAATCTAATTTTCTAAGGATAAAAGATACTTAAAATACAGGCAATGATGACTGGAAAATAATTACCTGGGATCCAGAACACACAAATACAAAATATACCATCTGAATGAAAATGATCTATTTCATTTAGTGGGGAAATATTAATCTTCCAAACAGGATAGCCTCATAACCTAGGAATAATTGATGACTAGTATTGATGTTAGAATACAATGCAACAAACCAGAGTCAGCTTCACAATTGTGAGCACATGGTCAACAATGTTGAAAGGCTACTTACATGAAAAATCATAGACTCATTTTAATTTTTTCACCTTATCTTGAAATCATCAATCATTTTTCCCAACTGGTTCTGCATGTATTGCTTACTCTTACATTGCTTGCCCAGTACAATGAAATAACACTTCAGATGTTGCATTCTCATATTTAACTTAAAATAATGAAGTAGAATGATTGCTTTATTTATATTTATATTATATATATGCATTATATACATACATATATAGGTTGTGAGTGTTTATTGTTATGCATAGGTTACACAGTTGTGTGAATTTTAGTAGTGTTATACTTCGTAGAATGATTTGGAAAAGTTAAAATGCATTATAGTTTGACTCTGGGGTAAT
Source organism: Microtus oregoni (assembly GCF_018167655.1). Taxonomy (NCBI): domain Eukaryota; kingdom Metazoa; phylum Chordata; class Mammalia; order Rodentia; family Cricetidae; genus Microtus; species Microtus oregoni. The sequence continues at coordinate 27,469,339 of NW_024543060.1, forward strand.
AACTAGTTCCTAAAAATACTACCATGAAAATATGAAGGTCTGAACTTGATACTTAGCAACCACATGAGTAAAAGCAATAGTATGGCGATCCCCTTTGTATATGTCATTATTCTAGAGAGAGATAGAGAAAGAATTCTGTCTTACTGGCCAGTCATCTTATACCCAACTGATTCTAAGTCTTAGTGAAATATATTATCACAACTAACAAAGTAGACTGTTCCTAAGAAAAATATGTAGGCTCGACGTCTGGTCTCCATACATGCATGCACACACATGCATGCTCACAGCCCACATTAACCTATTCAAGCACAATCACACTCAACTATACAAATATATTGGACATATTATTAATCATATTTAGTAAGAAATACTAGCTGTATTTTCAGTGATGAAAAGTTTCAGTTTACAGAGATATGATTAGGGAGTATTAGGAATTCTAAGAACTAGGCAAACATTTTTAATCATGACAAGAAATTACATCAAGGGATTTTGGAAAGCCAGTCTGTTGTTCATTGAAATTGGCAAGCAAAATTTGTGTGACAGGAAGAACCAGCTATAAGCTTCATCCTCTAAGGAAAAAAAAAATAATGGGAAAGGTGAAGAGTTGGAACAAGAGTGCCTCACAATATTCTAGATGGATATATGGAAAATTTATGGATGAATATATCTGTGCAGAATAGTTAGAATTGAGCAGGAAAAATAAAACATGGTCAGTTTCCAATAAGAGATATGCAAGTGCATAGCATTTCAGATGAGGAAATCTAACGTCTTTAATCATTGAGACTAAGGGAATGATTAGGAAGCAAGCTCACAGCGCACCTTGGATACTACACTGACTTACAAGTTACCACAGGCAAAAGTGCTTTGCATAATTTCTACTGCTCTTAAGTGAGCTTCAGCATCTCTCCAATTATATCTTTTACAATATTAAATAATATGTACCACTTTCAAATTAAACATTTTATATCAGCTTCATAAACATATTTCTGATCTAAATATTATTATTATCTTCAAATCATATTAAAGTTGTCTATGGTAAAATAAAGTATTGTTGGTTTCAAAATCTACCAAACTGTATAAAAGGTATGTTTCTAAACAAAAGACTAAGGAGTGATGATGTTTGTAATGTGGCAATCATTTATGGCTGCATTATAAACATATAAGTGCAAACAACATTCATAAAATTTGAGAGTAATTTATGAATAAGGTTATAATTGTTTCTTCTTAGAATATTCGCAAAGTTGGATTTATGGTATGAATGTCATTCAAAATATAATGAAAATGAATGCATATGTGTAATTGAAAAAGCTGTTTCATTAAATTAGTTCTTTTTTTTAAAATAATTCAACCCAAAATGTATTGTTCACAGAAGAATCTCTCATGTGTGCATGCAACTTCTTGGCATATGTCAAAGGATTCTATGATTTATTCAGCCTTCAGGGATATGTTTTGATGACTCTTTGCATTTCAGTCATAACAGTTTTCTAAAACACAGCTGTAATTACTTATCAAAAAACTTCTGAGGAAAAAGTTTTAAGATATTCTTTAAAAGAGCTAAATCTTGTCATTATGATGATTTCTAGAAAGATTTTTAAAATGTGGAATTGAAATAATATATTTAAGTTGTACTTTTTATCAAAATGCTCCAGTCACAACAGACAAAAGTAATCTTAAATAATCAGGGAAGCATTTGTGGAATTGTCAGAACAACATTGTTGTCCAAAACTATATTAATTGCAGGGAATTAGAAGAGGTGCTGAGAAGGCTGACCATAGGACACTGTCTAAGGCTAGTACTGGAGCACTAAGCCACCAAGCAAAAGTCTGAGATTGGCCTCGTGGAATGCTGTTCCCACTTTAAATAAAGCTCCATATGTCTTAAATGTGAGATCTCTTCAGGAGCATGCTGGCTGGCTCTGAATATCATTACATGGCAGAGAGAGAGAGAACATTCCAAGGGAGCCAGAGTCCCAACTATTCAGAGCTTTACAGAGTAAAATCAGAGTCTTCAAATGGCAATTTTAAGCAAATGGGCAGGCAGTGCAGGCTGTGGAAAATTGGTATTATGTACTCCCTGTGGCTTGAACCACTTAGTTGCTGAGCCGCAGAATTTAGCCTATGTAGAAGCGTCTGGGTGGCACTGAAGACTGGGACTACTCTAAGGGAAATAAAGCTGATGTTGTTCACCGAAGCATCCCTTCAAGCCAAACTTTGCAATCAATTGTATGAGTCTAGTACAAAGGCTAAGGGAAAAGTTCAACAATTGTCAGAAGGAGAAAACGGCTACATATAGAAGGCCTCTTTTTTCACTTAATGCTGTTGTTACTCGGTAATTTTCATGCAGGAAGCTGTTAAAGAGACAAATGCCAATACTCACATTCTGCACCAAATGAAAAAGGGAATTGATTCTTCTTCATGAAGATATTCTAGTTCATGAGACTTCTTGTATATTGCTTTGTGTGGCATCGTAGCTCAGGTTCCAGGTTCTCCCCTTGGGACTCAGAGATTTAACCTCATGACAACCATGTTCTTTTTTTCTTAATAAATTTAAATATTAAATCCCGAAGGTGAAATAATGTTTCAGAGAATTGCTAGCATTACTTTATTTTTTGAACTTGACTTTAAGTATTTATTTTTAAAATCTACTTAGTCTCAAACTGTACTACCTAAATTAATGCTGTGAATGACATACACATTTTCCTCCACACAAGGCCCTAGATTAGATGTGCAAATTAAAGGATCTTGCTTTCCAAGGTTATTTACATTCATTGAGTATGGCATTCCAGGTCCACAAATAAATTGAGCACTTCTGTGTCATGAAGGCCAGTTACAACAGTCTTAGAATTCTCTTGAGTTTCTTATTGCTTTGTGCATGAATATGATGCTCAGCCAATGCATGAAACATACTAACAAACAGAATTGCTTTGTGACTATGGGCTAAAAGACTATCTGGATCATTTGTTCCTGCTTGCCAGGATTGTGTATTGATACCAATGAGATTGATGGTTTGCACCTGGTTTCAGTGAGTCCCTAGAGATTTCTGATGTTCTAACAGTCTATCCAGCAGAAACATGTTGCTTGGCCAGTTAAATATTAATCTCTATCCAAAATGTCCTTGTGGGATCCTCAGTTCCAAGACGTGCCATGCATATATTATTGATTTCTGATCCATGATAATAAAATACATTATTCCATGATGCTCAGAAATAAATTGAATACAACTAGGCTCATATCTGATGTCTGAAAAGCTTTCATCATAAATAGTCTTTGATTGTAAAACATGAACTTATTTTATTTTTATCAATATTATGATACATAATTTTCTTCTAATATATTGCTTTTATGTAAAGTGTTTTATTATGTGTTAGCCATTCTTAAGCAACTAAGAGTATAGCTGCAACGATAGGGGCAATAAACAGATAAATTTATTAAATAACAACAAATAAAAACAAACATATAAAGCATTAATTACACCTTCTAAACATTGTTGTTGATAAGAGTTTTGGTTTAAGACTGATTCACTGTTGATTCCTATGTTTTGAAAGAGAAATTATTTATTTTAGCCAACTTTATTTTATGTGAAGAAATGTTTTGTCTGCATGTGTATATGAGCAGCACATGTGGAACCGGTACCTGTGGGGTTCAGAAGAGTGCACTTTAACTTTCTGAACTTGAGTGACAGAGAATTCTGAGGCACTGTGTAGATGCCGAGTGGGAAAAAGCCCACAAAACAAAACAACAACAACAACAAAAAAACTAGCTACTCTTCAACAAGAGTGCATAAAATTAACTATTGTGCCAACTCTCCAGCCACTTTCACCATGACTAATTTTTTAAGAACAGGAAAAATTTAGGTCATTTCCCCATTGTATATTTTGACTTTAATGACATATATTTAACTGTTTTCTAATATATAAATTCAGTTTGTTTATTTATTATTATTATTATTATTATTATTATTGATTTTTAATGAGCTATACATTTTTCTTTGCTCCTCTTCCTCCCTCTCCCCTCTCCCCTTCAGCCATCTCCCAAGGGTCCTCATGATCCCAATTTCCTCTGGAGAGCTTGTCTTTTTCTACTTCCTATGTAGATTCGATCTATGTTAAGTCTCTCTTAGTGTCCTCATTGTTGTCTATGTTCTCTGGGATTGTGGTTTGTAGGCAGGTTTTCTTTGCTAAATGTTGCTAAATCCATCTAGGAGTGAGTACATGTGATAATTGTCTTTCTGTGTCTGGGTTACCTCACTCAAAACAATGTTTTCTAGCTCCACCCATTTTCCTCCAAAATTCAAGATGTTGTTTTTTTTTTTTTTTTGGCTGTCTAATACTCCATTGTGTAAATGTGCCACATTTTCCTTATCCATTCTTCGGTCAACGGGCATTTAAGTTACTTCCAGGTTCTTACTATGACAAACAATGCTGCTATGAACATAGTCGAGTACATGTCCTTGTGGCACTATTGGGCATTCTTTGGATATATACCCAAAATTGGGATTACTGGATCTTGAGGAGGGTTGTTTCCTAATTTTCTGAGAAATCACCACAGTGACATCCAAAAAGGTCGTACCAGCTTGCATTCCCACCAGCAATGCAGAAGTGTTCCCTTTTCCCAACAACCTCTCCAGCATAAATTGTCATCAGTTTTTTTTTTTTTATCTTGACGATTCTTACAGGTGTAAGATGAAATCTCGGAGTTGTTTTTATGTACATTTCTCTGATGACTAAGGATGTTGAACATTTCCTTAAGTGTCTTTTAGCCATTTTAGATTCCTCTGTGGAGAGTTCTCTGTTTATGACTGTACTCGATTTTTTTTTATTGGATTATGTGTTTTTTTAATGACCAAATTCCTGTGTTCTTTGTATATTTTGGAGATCAGACTTCTGTCTGATGTTGGGTGAGTAAAGATCTTTTCCCATTCTGTAGGCTGTCGTTTTGTCTTGTTTACCACGTCCTTTGTTTAACAGAAGCTTTTCAGCTTCAGGAGGTCCCATTTATTAATTATTTCTCTCAGTGTCTGTGCTGTTGGGGTTATATTTAGGAAGTGGTCTCCTGTGCCAGTGTGTTCAAGTGTACTTCACGCTTTCTTTTCTGAAAAATTCAGTGTGGCTGCCTTTATGTTGAGGTCTTTGATCCATTTGGACTTGAGTTTTCTGCATGGTGATAGATATGGGTTGATTTTCATTCTTCTACATGTTGATATCCGGTTATACCAGTATCAATTGTTAAATATTCTTTCTTTTTTCCATTTGGTATTCATTTTCTTTTGCTTCATCTATATTTGGTTGTTCAGGTCTTGCTGTTGTAGAGTTTTTAGGTTTTACTGCTGTTGTGTTGCTCTTTGTGGCGTTGCATGTGTTCTTACCTTTTCTACTTATTGTTTCCTCTAACAGATGTGGTTGGGGCTGATTGAGATTCTCTTGAATAATCCTAGGTGTCAAAGTATCCATAGCTCAGATGGTTGTTTCTCATGGTATAGTCAGTGCCACAGTTCTAGTTACCCTGTTGGATTCTCTGTGTTCCTGGAGATAGTTCAGCACTCCTGTGCTTTGCTCTGCTTCTTTGGAGTTTGCTGTCTCCAGCCTAATTTGGCCTAGGTTACTGGCTTTGACCTGTTTCTGTAAATCCTGGTCTGGATCCACTCCTGCAAGTGGCTTGGAGTTGGTCCTGCAAAGGTCTCTGCCTATGATCTACTGCCTTGGAGTTCCAAGGCCTCAGGTGTGCCCAGAACAGCAGAGGACCTGTCTCAGGCTTACTACCTCAGATGTCCCAGACTCATGCTGGACACACAGAAGTTCCAGGTTCCTGCCTATTCCATTTGATGTTCCAGACCAATGCTGGGACCCACAGGGGTCCTGGCTCAGGCCTACTCCCTCTGAGGTCCCAGACTCATGCATGGCCCCACAGAGATCTCTGGTTCCTGCCTACTCCTTTGGAGGTCCCAGATTCATGCCCAGGCTCGCAAAGGTCCTGGCACAGGCCTAGTTCCTGGGAGATTCTATACTCACACCCAGACCCACAGAGGTCCTGGCTTAGGTCTACTCCCTTGAAGGTCCCATATTCATGTCCGGATCCTCAGCAGTCTCTGGCTCTGGCTCTGGCTCACTCACTTGGCAGTTATGCCCCGGTACCTGTTCCAGTGGAGATTGCTGACTCTGGATCAGGTTGCTGCCTCAATCCTGATCAGCCAGTGTTCTGGGACTGGATTAGTTCCTTGCTTCTGTTCCCATGGAGCTTGCTTCCTCAGGCCCACTCTGTCCTACTGTTTCAATCCCACCCTTGTGGAATTTTTTACTCAAGTGGAGTTTCTTGCCTCAGGCCAACTTTGGCCTAGGTGACCGATCTTGACCTGCTTCTGCCAAATTCAGTTTCTTGAGAATCAAATAATCCTTTTCATGATAATTTACATAATTGTCACCTTGTCTATATAGAGCTAGCCATTGTGTTTTTAGAAATTTCAAAGAATTTATCACTTGTCTTAATCTATAATAAATAAAATTTCTGTCATATAATGCCCAAATCATTCATCAATGACTCTATACTTAAGTCAGAAGTTAATAATAAAAAATTGGGGTACGTTAATGTACGATATTGGGTGAGATCTTGTTTCATATGTAGAACAAATATATTTTTTAAATACACTATTATTGTAGCATGATATTGATGGACAGAAAAGAAAAATATTGTATTTGTTTCAAATATGAAATAGGTGAAAGAGGAATTTAAAACATATCTCTGTAATCACTCACAAATAAAGTCTCTGGCAAATAAAATTATTTCTTTAACTTTATTATTTTAATGACAGTTTTTCCTAATAAATGATACAAAGTGTTGAGGAATTAAAGCTTAAAATTTTAAACTTTGTTTTGAGTTTCCCCGATACAAGCAATGCTAATTGCCTCTCTGTGGCAAACGTTAGGCTTATATTTGATTTTGATCATTATGGAGCTTACAGAAACAGTGACCTTGAACAATTTATTTTAGAGACACTGGCATATAGATATAACACAGAGCAGATGGGATGTGATAATTTCCTACTTGTAGTTAAATACTGTGAAAAAGGTTGTAGTACTTGAGAATGATTTCATCCATATTTACATGGCATCTGCTAGGCATGTTTAGAAGTAATTCACTAAATTTGTACAGTTTTAGGATTTTCTAAATGGGCACACATATTTGACCTACTGTACTTTAAGCAATGACATAGTTGGAGTAAAAAGCTTAGCAAATTAAAAGCAAAAAAAAAAAATTGAAGTACCATAGTGAAACCTAAACTTTACTTCTGTCATTAACATCATCTGTTAAGCAAAAACTTGTAAACATAACCCGATAAATAATACAAAAATTATTTGTTGGATTTATTTGCTGCTATGAATGGAATGATTTTTGCCATTGTGTCAGCTCCCTTCAAAGATGAATTATTCCCTGGAAATGTAAGCTGATATTAATCCCCCCCCCCTCTAAATTGCTTTTGCTCAGATGATGTTATTGCAGCAAGAGAAAAGCCGTTATGATCGTTAACGTTATGTTGATGGCTGACTTTCTTCTTGAAAGTTTAAAATCTCTGTGAGAGGCGCAGATCCCTACAGATTCAGTGAGTCCATAGCCCTAGCACATACTCAGAGCCAGGGAAAGAACCACACTCTGAAAATGGAACCACAGTCAGGAAAAGAGACACACTGTACCCAAACCTAGAGCTTGAGAAAAGACCCTAGGTCCTGAAACTATAAACAAAAGAATGTACTCAGTCCCTAGATTCAGAGCATCCCAAAGATATTTGCACTGGTCCAATAATTAGAGCCCTAAAGGTAAAAAGCAAAGAAAAAAACACAATTTGGCGCCAGAAGTAGAGTCAGTTTTGCTCGTGACACAAAACCAGCCATTCCCTGGGCAGGGAAAATGGACCAGTCACTGAGTCCATAGAGGCTTGGAATTCCCTCACAGCAAATACTCTGCTTTTGAATTGGATTCACACTTATGGTGATATTTTTCGCAATCTGGACTTTGGGTGTAACATCTGTGTGTAAGAGAATGATAAAGCAAACTTAGTCCTCCAAATGTTAAGTGCTGTTAAAGCTTAAATTGTTACTGTTTTTTCTGCTTCTGTAAACTAGCTTATTTGGGGGCTAGAGAGATGGTTCAGAGGTTAAGATCACTGACTGCTCTTCCAGAGGTCCTGAGTTCATCACTTCCCAACAACCAGGTGGTGGCTCAAAACCACCTATAATGAGATTTGGTATCCTCTTCTGGCCCACAGACAGGATACTTGATAAATAAATAAATCCAAAAAAAAAAAAAAACCCACAAAGCTTATTTTGTACCAGAGGACCTTCTGCTTGCAGAAGAACAAATTGCAACTTAGGATTCTTTGCTTTTATAAACCCCTGATTGAGCCAAATGGGCACTGCATTCTGAAATTCCAAATCCCAGGTGTAATCCTGGGTTCAGCACCTGAATAAAAGTCTCCTTTGTAATTGTTAACGTTCATTAATGATCTTACTGGTGAATGATCTCCAGAGACATAAAAATTTGGGGCTCATTCGGGATTTAGGTGGTCAGCCAAATCCACTTTCTTTTTCTGGCCATCTTGTGGGAGCTGAGAATGAAGTTAGGCTCAGCTTTTGTTGGGAGCGACCATCAGGTTCTCTACACTTAGACTGTGAAAAAGGAGGCATCAAAAAACCTCTGAAGGTGTAGGTAAGGGTCCTGTTTGTTTGTGGCCAGCATTAGTGGGAGTCCTGGAAAAGCTGGACACAGTGTTACTTCCCAAGTTGGAGGAAAGCCCAGAATGTCATTGGCCTTTGTTGGAAAAGCTGAGATGGAAATCAAGCTGTTGGGTATATGAAAGAAGGTGGCCACCAAATGTTTGTTTTTGTCTGATGCCAAATGTTTGTTTTTGCCTTTTGCAGTCATAGGACTAGGTGAATGTTTTGTCTTTTTAAGTTACTGTTTGATGGATCAGGTATGGCAATAAGTATTTTGCAGGTGTGGGAGCCCTAGCGAGCAGGTGAGAAGGAGAACAAATGAGTATTCCTACTGTGGTGTGCACACCCTCCTCCCTGACTTGTGTGTCTTTCAACACCCTCCTTCAATGCCTTCTGTCTGTAGCCAAGGCTCAAAAATCTCTTATCTCTAAGCCATTTTCACTCTCAGCTTGCTCTGTTCCCTTCCCCTGATTAAAGGATTCAGTTTTATAAGAATTTGGGTATCTTAGTTATGGGTAAGGATAAATTGTTGTTTTATGGTATTCTACTTCAATGGAAAGCTTGCTCTGGAGTTGTGTTATGGCTCCCTCCTTAGTCTCTAGCCAGCTTGGTTTAAAGGTTTCTTCCAAATTCTCTACCTGTATCAGATGGGCAAACTGACCATGTGACAGAGAAAGGAGAGCAAAATTAGGCAAAAGAATAGACTATTCGAATGAGAAGTATTACTAGTTATCTCACACACATTTTTTATAAATCCCTAAAACTTTTAGTTTTAACTTCCTAAAATTTTTGCTACAGTAAGGAATCCTATTTCAAGAATTGTATTCATTAACCTTTCTGTATTTCAAGATTTGTAAATTAATTGGTATGGATAAAAGCTGTAAAACATTAACAAAAATTTGACTTAAAACTTGTAGCAGGGGAATGATGGTTGAAATATATATATATATATATATATATATATATATATATATATATGTCATCTTAATTCACTACAGTCTACTGTGTGTGTAACATATAGTTGGACCCATAGATCCAACTATTACTTCTTAAAAGGAATGGATGTTCCTGGATAAGAGTGGGTCTCCAAGATATTTTGGTTTGGGATAGATTTTTGTGTAGTGATGCTTGGCCTAAGACTAAGAATAGCAGATGAGAAAATAAATCATAAAAACAAGGTTTATTTTTTCCAAACAAAGGGGGGCAAGAAACAACCCTGAAAGGCTGTGATAACTAAAAGTGTAATAATTTTTATTCCTCAGTCATATTATTATTCTAGATAAAGAGTAACAAATGCTTGAGAAATAATACATGATGAGCTAAGATGAAAAGGGATAAATATAAAACATAAAAATATGGTGATGGAGATGAGAAGCTATGAATATGGGGCCCTAGCTATGATCACCAAAAACTGTGATATTCCTCTTTTATATATAAGAAGCAAGACAATAGTCAATGCAGTATAGCATGTGTCTATGAAAGATGTCTTCTAGCTCAAAGATTTTTTATGCTACAGCAATCTAGTTTGGAAATGTATGAATGTTCTCTTTGTCTTTCCTAATTTAGGAAGCCTTACCTACTTGCATAAATTGAGTCATAGAACAAACTGATATTCTATATTGACGCATTATGAAAGGATCAAAAATTAAGATTTTCGATCTATGGTCTGCATTTATGATTTAAAGTTTATTTTGGAACTAAAACAACTTCAATTCAAGAATTGTAATTTTTAAGACTGTAATGCAGGTTAACAATTGCACATTATAAATGATCAAATTCCTCAACATGCTCAGAACCATCATGTAATCATGCTTAAACCAAATGTAGTTCATTGCCAGGGATAAGTTTATTTAACTTTCTGTGTACATTTTTAAGGTTAAGCTTAAAAGAAACAGCTACAGGCAATAAAAGTTTATTTAAAGTCAGATGTACTTAATAAATAACTTTTAAACACTCTTCAGAGATATGATTAATATGGCCTTTAAAATGTTCAATTGAAAAGTCTTCCCATGTTAGACAAAAGCCAAAATGTAGGCATATCAAAGAGTTCAACAATAGTCTGGAATGGAGTATAGCAAAGATTTATTATTTGGGGATAAACTCATAATAAAGGTAGTAATCTGCAGTCCTCTGTATGCACTGGGAACTGGGAACCGAATCCAGAAAGTAAAAGGGGGGGCGGGGTTCTTGCATGCTTTTTATCTGCACTTATAGTACATGAGCTCATGCCCAAAGTGGGTCAGTCTCTACGAGGATATTGGCTGAAGGAGTTCACACAACAAGAGGCAGCACTAATGTCTCCTACAAAGAAGATGACTCTACCCAGATTGTGTCAAGGCTAATCAGTGGGCCTCATGCCTCACCAACCTCGAGGACCCCAGTGAGACTGTGGATAATGACTACCTCATTTGTCTTTCCAAGGTAGGCCAGTTTCTCAAGTCCTTTACTCACAAGAAAGTCTTGAGTCTTTTAGGGGTCTGGCAGCCAAACAAAGGCTGATGCTTCCCTGTGTTCCACTAAGAGAGTTAATGCTATCCTGTGTGATTGTTGGGGACTGAAGTCATTATGCCTCCATGTATCCTGGTAAATGATAGAATGCAAAAGTTTTGAGTTTTATGCAAATTCTATATGCCAGTGAAAATAAAAATAACACAAAGCTTAAAGAAGATAATGATGTTAGGACTTCAAAGGTCCCAATTTTTAACATATAAGTCAATTGTTTTCTGATAAACTGGCCCTGTTAAAGCACTGGCTACTATTATAGTTACAAGCTCAAATTTTAAAATTTCCTTTGGTTCATCCCCCTGAAGAGAGGAAAATGTGTCGATGTTAACTCAAAATTATTTTGGGGGTACTATGGGAGATGGAAAGAAAATGGCTTCAAAGGAGTGGCATTATTAGGAAGTGTCACCTTGTTGGAGTAGGTGTGGCCCTGGAGAAAGTGTGTCATTGTGGAGGCTATCTCTGAGGTCTCTTTTTTTGAGCTTCACTCAGTGTGACAGTCAATTGACTTCCTGTTGCCTACAAGATGTAAGCCTCTCAGCTACAACATCTGCCTGCATGCCACCATTTTCCTTGTTATGATTATAATGGACTGAACATCTGAAACTATAAATGAACCACCCCAATTAAATGTTTTCTTTATAAGAGTTGCCGTGGTCATGTTTTCTCTTTACAACTATTAAAACCCTAACTAAGAGAGAAGTTGGAAACTTAGCTGGGTGGGATCTTGCCTTGATGTTGCCACTGCCTTATTCCATTTTGTAATCCTATCCAGCTAAATTTTCAACTTGCGAAAAGGAAATAAAAAAAAAATAGAGCCAGGCGTGGTGAGGCACACTTTTAATTCCAACACTGGAAGAAAAGACTGGCACATCAAGAGTATGAGATCAGTCTGGACTACAGAGCAACTTTTAGGACAGCTAAGCTTAGGCAGTGAAAGACAGAAAGGAGGTGAATATGAAATTGAATGAGTGGATCATGGTCCAGCCCCAGTAAACAGCAAACCTTGACAGGTTTGGGCATGTGGTTCTGGCTTTATGACATCAGAAAAGGACTGTGGAATTTGTTTCAATGCCAAAAGTAAGCTACTGAAGCCAGGCATGTGTCAGGGATGTCCCTGATTGAAGGCCTAGTAGAGAGACCACTGAATGAAGCTGTGTAGTTGAAGCCTGGATTGCTTTGGAGAACCCAAAATGTTAGAAATTCCAGAGTCCTGGGATACTTGCCAAGGAGAGCTGCTCCCTCAAGGAGTGGAACCAACCTAAGAGAAAGAAGTGTGTTGCAGTTAACAAAGCAAAAGAGAATTGGAGATTTGAAGTGTGTTTTCATGTCAGACATGTAGATGCAGAATTTGAAGTTTGACCAGCTGGTTTTCAGTCTTGCTTTGGTCCAGTATTTCTTTGTTTAAATCCAGTATTTCTTTGCTAAGATCCCTTGTCTTTGTTTTAAATTGACAATGCATATCCTGTACTATCATATGTTAGACATATGTGATCCACTTTTTAATTTTAATTTTACAGAGGATTACAGTTAAGAGGTTGTTTGAATGTCAGAAGAGATTTGAGACTTTAGACATTGAAACAAGTGTGGAACTATAATAGACTATGGGGACTTTTGTATTTGAATTGAATGCATTTTTGCATTATTATATGACTGTAATGTAAATTATAATTGTTCTTATTAATAAAAACCTGGAATAAGATATTAGGGATGAAAGCTGAAAAGATCAGAGAAGCAGAGCAGCCAGTCACTAGTTCTTACCTCTGTAAAATCCGCAAAACCAAGGAGGCAAGATCTGTGAATTGTCATATGAATGGGTGTCCAGTCTCTACAAGTCCTCAAACTGAATGTCTTTAGCTCCTATTATCTCCCATCTTACATTCTTCTTGCCATGTGGTCAAATTCCTTCTTTTTTCTTCCTCCCTAGTGCTAGGATTAAAAGTGTGTGACTCCCAAGTACTGGGATTAAAGGTTTCAGCCACCTCCATGTGGCTATAATTCTTTTTTAGACTGGATCAATTTTGTGTAGCCCAGGATAGCCTTGATCTGCCTCTATCTCCCAAGTGCTGAGATTAAAGGTGTGTACCACCATTGACTGGTCTCTAAGGCAAACTAGTGTGACTAGCTCAGCCTGATCTTCAGGTAAGATTTATTTGTTACAGCACAAACAAAACATATGGCTACACTCTTTGTGGGGGTCAGGGAATTTAAGTGTAGGTTTGAAAAAAAGTGGCCCCAGAGAGAGTAGCACTTTTAGGAGTAGTGGCTTTGTTGTAGTAGGTGTGGTCTGCTTGGAACTCCCACCTTGCCCTATTCTGCTAAGCCACTGGTAGAAACAGATTTAGTCATTAACCAATAAAAGCTACATGTAGACAGAAGGACTTCACATACTACTTCCCGTTTTCTGTTTAAATAAAAAGGAAGGTTTTAACGTTAACATAGTAAAATTACATATAACAAGACAGATATCAAGCAAGAATTACAGTTAAAACATGTTGAGTAGACATAATCAGTAAGAAGCCGTGTAGCCGCCTCTGCAGATAGACATGCTGGAACCTTGCTGGTAAGGCACAGCTAACACATACCAAACAAGGAGACTATTGTATGACATTGGGAAACTTGAAGTTTCTGTGCAAACCACTCAGGAATTATCATGTAAAATGTAGCCAAAATTTCAAAGAGCTTCAAAGAAAGGTAAAAGATCCTATGAGAAGGAAATAAATGTCTTCCTTCTCTTTCTCCTGTTCTTCCTGCCTTGTAACTGTTGTTAGCTGTCGAGAGGCCCTTTGCTCTCCTGTTCCTACTGATTATCATTGTCCTCTGCTTCATTAATGTCTTAACCAGATATATAAAATCTCACTTAGGAACTATTAAGCTGATGGTGATTAAGTCCCAATATAAACAGGTAATATTTGCCGCAGAGAAAAAGCTTTTGAGTCATGATATAATTCGAAGAGTAAATGCAATGGCTAATGCTATGTTGATAGCTAACTTTATGTTTAAGAGCATAAAAATCTCTTTACTGAAGAGAACTACAAAGCAAAATAAGACCTCCAAATGTTAAGGGCTGCTAAGGGTTGAATTTTACTACTGCTTCTGCTTCTGTAAAGGAGCTTGTTTTGTAGGGGAGGACTTTTTGTTTTATGAATAACAAACTGTAACTTTGTATTGTTTGTAGAGTAAGAGACCTAGGTAAACTGAGCCCCAAACAGAAGGTTTTATATCAAATTCCGCTACTCAAGGCTCAGGAATCTATGTAAAAGAGGATACAAAATGATTGGAAAAGGTAGTAGACTATTCTTAGAAACAATATTTCTATTCTTAGAAAATAGCAACTTCCAGAAACAAGGGTGTTGATTCCCATTGTTAGGGTCAGTGAGAAGTCCTTAAAAGCCTACCAGTCACATATGGAATCAGCAGGAGTGTTTATTAAAATTATCAACACTGTAGTTTTGTCTTTTATGGGGCTCCTAGCAGTGGGACCAGGATCTGTTCCCGAAGCATGAACTGGCTCTTTGGAACCTATTTTTTTTATGGTGGAATACCTTGCTTGTCCTTGATGCAAGAAGGGGGAGCTTAATTCTACCTCTACTGATATGCATGGTTGATTCCTAAGGGAGACCTTATCCCATCTGAATGGATTTGGGGGGCGGTTAGAATGGAAGTAAGATGGGGGATGAATGAAAGGAAAGGAACACGAAGAAAGTGTGGTTGCTTCATAAAATAAAATAAAGAAAAAATCATAAACATGTTGGTTTCTAAACATGTGATAAAGTGGCAAGTGGCGACTCAGAGAAATCACAGGCTCCTTGTAAACAAGATTAGAGAAATTCGAGTGAGGTGAGGTTAGTCTAGGGGCTGATTGGTGGGTTTAAATACAAATACAAAGTTCATAGAATGATAGGTTTCTCTAGTGGTTAGGGACTTTCCAGGGCCAGGGTAGGGAAAGTTTTCTTTAGCTAGCAGAAGGTTGTGGTTAGCAGTAGGCTCTGTGGCACTTGATCATTGGTTGTCATTGAGTTGTGGTTTTCCCAGGAACTACTTGCTCAACTCCAACCAGATCTAATAAGGCAAAACTAAGCCTTGGTACCTGGTAGGGGCTATTAGAAACCAATCATGATTCTGGTCTGGCTTCCCAGTGCTCGCACCACAGAGACTACAATAGCATTAACAACACTTGCACAGCTTTAAATAAACTCAATACCAGCACTGAGAAACACAAAGGGACATAGTGTCACACCTAAACAAAAAGGTGATTGTAATTGATACCTGTGGATATAGGAAAAATTAGTTATCTCCCATGGAGTATCACTGGGTTTATCAGCCATACTCCAAGAAGGCCCTTGCCCAAGAGTAGGGCTACAATCCTTCTTGAGGTCTCCTGGAATCAGTACCAATTCTGAACCTATATCTAATCGATCCCAGAAAATTTGTTTCCTTTCTCCCAAATGTACAGTTACCCTTGTGTATAAAAAAATTCCTGGGGAGACACAACACATACATATAATCATCTCAGATAGGAAGTCCATAACAAAACAATGTATGGATATTACCAAAGCCAACTTGGGGAACCAATAAGTTATATTGGGATCACTACAGGAATAGAAATGCCACAAAGACAGATATATAACCAGAGCATGGATTCCAACTCACAAAACTGCAGACAAAGCACATATAACATCCTTCAGCAGGTTGTAGAATATCTTTTGCAGGTGACTCACTTGGTCTATATCCAGGCAGCTTGGCTGATATCATCATTTTCCAGGTACCTGGTTTAGTTTCAGAGTCTCCTTTGAAAGGCAACTTTCTTCAGACTGAGGGGACTGACAATTTTTATGGGTTACTGTGACAGGAAGGGGATTAGTGAATTTGGTCACTTCATGGAAATCCTGAAGCTTATATGAGTTGTTTACCATCCTGCTTAAGGAAATTGTGAAATGTTTCAATCTTGGAAGAAACTGTTACACAACACTTCCACCCTTCTTCCTGATCTTACATTTTTTTCTACCCTCTTCCAAAATGGATTCCTGAGCCTTTAAGGGGGTGACAGTAGTTGTCTTTCTATGTGGAAGAATTATCTGTGCCATAGCCACAAACACTTGTTCTCACAAGCTTTCCAACTGTTTATAATTTCAGACTTATAACCTTGATCTCTGGGCATAAACTTGTATATACAGAAGGCCATTTGACAGACAAAGCACCTCGATGTAGTAAAACCATAGAAGTTTCTTCCCCATTGAGAACTATGAGTTCTCAGCCACAGAATTTTATTCTGGCTTAAGTACAAGACATGAACTCCCTCTGGTGGTGTTAACCTTAAATCTAATAGAAAGGCTCTTGTTCTTACCCCGTTAGCCAAGCCACACAGCAGAAGCAGGCATTTCCTTCCTGGCATGTCAGCTGCACACAGGGTTCAGAGAGGAGCAGGAATGTTGGTGACAGTGCTCCACCAGAAGCCTACAAAGCACCCCGTGGCTTTATGAATGACACTCAGCTGGTTGGGAGTTTCCAGTTCAGTCCTTTTTTAATTTTTACATGTCCTGCAATTTGAAGCATGAGGTATCTTCTAGCAATAGGGTCTTATATCTAGTTCTGGCATACAACCAGTATCAGTAGCAATAGCCTTTATGGAACTGTAGGCCCTCACATATCCCCTGGCTAACAACTCACCAGGAGATAGCTTATCCCTGGCACTAGAGTTTCATTCAGTAACCTTATGTTTATGCCTTCTGGAAGTGTCCATTTCTTCTCATGAGGGATACCCTTTGGATTTCTTTTTCCTTTCGATTTAACTTTCCCTAGTAAGGCTATGGGATACATGGAAGCACCATTGTACCTGGTTGACTTTCCAAATATGCAGTACTCCCAGAGGTTTTGCATATATTCTATACACTAAAACATTTCACAGCGCATGGGCAGGACAAAGCAACAATCTCAAATGACCATTCAATAACAAACTGTGGGGTTACAAAAGTAACCTAGCTGAAGCACTCTGAAAGTCTGCTGTCATCTGGTCTTTGCAGGTGCCAGGTGATTCCAGAAGTTCACAACTAAAAGGTTACTAAAATTGAACATAAGCCAGGCCTAACACAGCAGGAAAAGCTCCAATCATTAGTATCAGTTACTTCCTCCACAGATCAAGGTTGAGTACTGAGCATGGATGGGGCATTAACTTAATTAGTTCCCTGTAATTCTCAGCCGTTATCTCTGAGCCATTATATTTTCATATCCTGGAGCTCTTCCATGAACCCTCCCTGAATTTCTTCATACCTCATAAACTATGCGATCCTGAATAAATCTACTCATATCTATGCAGGGTCAAAAGCAAGCATGACCTTCCTTCCTCTGGCTGTAGCTGCTGGCTACCTAAGTCAGAGTGACCTTGGGTTGGTATGGTGACTATAGCTGCCACCCACTCACTGTACCGTCTCCCCCCTTTTGGCGCAAGGAAAAGGTTCTTCCTAAGTCTTGGGTGGATAATTGCTTTGAGGAAGCTTTGGTTGCTTCCACTTGTTTTGTTCTATTATGGATGTTGTCTGTGAACTGCCCCTGAGGCTTTCAACTCTTCTAGAAGTTCAGTAGCATACAACTCGACTTTCTATCATTTTTTTGTAAACTTCAATCTGACATAAATCTTGCCACATTTGTCTTTCAGTTATCCAGACAGACTTTCCCCTGTGCTTTAACATTTCCTTATTTCCTCTAAGTTGCTCTTCACTTTTGTGAACTCTCATCATGTAAACTCTCTTTACATGATGGTCTAAGTCACTGAGACCTGAAGGAGTCTTTCTTACTTTATAAAGGCCATGCATCACCAAAGCTTTTGGCAAAGCCCCTAAATTTCCATACCGGCCTCAAGGTTCATGTTAGATCAACCATATTCTTTAACTCCTCTATAAACACAGCTCTACTTGACTCAGTTAACAGAGGTTCATACACAGCTTCTCTTCTTCATACTTAACCTCAATGGTATCTGCCACTCCCTGATAGGTTTACCAACCAGTTACTTGTGGGGACTTCAGAAATAGATAATTGAGTGTTCCTAATACTTAGATAAGTTGCTCCATCACGGACTAATTTTCTGTCTCAGATTATGCAGCCGGTGTCTTACATAGGGTTGCACAGGTACATTGTCCAGATATTTTGCCTCCACTAAAGTCAGACTGATTCCATCAACTCCCATGTCCCATAGCATCACAATGTAACTGTGTCTTTCATTACTTGTTTAAAAGTCTTCCTTAATTTCAAGAGTTCAAATGCTGAGTATTTTCTGATTACTGTAAATTTTTGTACTGGAAAACTATTGAGGTCCCATCAGCTCATTGGATCACAGATTTTTCTTTGTTTCCTATTAAAGGGTTTTATTAAAGACCTCTTGTTATCTTCAATTGATTTTTTTACCATGTTTTTCTCTTCCTCATTCGCTGAATCTTTCCTTGAGTTCTATGTTCTTGGAACACAAGAAAGGCTTTGAACACAGAACTACCTTTTACTCTCTTTTCATCTGACCCCCAAACCTTAAGTGGCAAGCCAGCACCTCCATTTCATATTCTCATTTCCCTAATTTAATTGACAAAGCAGAGTCTAACACAGAGGATGCTAGATGCATCTCTATTATTGCAATTGCTCCTTGCATGAACAAGTACCTTCTTGATTGCCATTTCTTCCTCTGCTACATTTCTATCAAAACATGATGGTGGCCAGGTAAACTCTGCTGTTGCTTGTTGACAATCTGAACCCTTGTATTCTCATCTCAACAACTGCAAAATTTCCTCTAAATTTTTTACACTTTTACGGCATCTGCATATTCACATGTGGATCGCACTCATCAAGCAGGCATGCCACCTGGTTTTCCTCTCAAAGAAACATCTAATCCTGATGGTCCAGCCTTAGTGTAATGCCTCCCTACCCATAGAAATTACCATATGATAGTTATCATAGCACAAAGACATACTATCACACACTATTCTGGAAAGGACAACTTCATGGAAATTTCTGCAATGGATTATTATGCGCAGTCATCTTAGCCTCAGCTATCCTTGCTACTAATAGCTAGGACCATGCACTCACTTCTCCCCAGCTCATCTTTCACTCTGTGATGTCTCTATTTGAGTGCCAATTATGTTTTATGGCAAATTTTTTCCTTGGGAGAGCCAACACACGGCCTCGTCCAAATAGGAGCCCATGACAAATCAAAGTATGGACACCACCAAAGTCGAACTTGGTAAACTCTAGGTTTTATTGGGGTTACTTACAGGAATATGTGTGAGGGGTTGTTTACAAGAGCAGAAATGACTTAAAGATGGCGTATCCCCAAAGAGCATGAAGAGGTCACAAAGATTGGATTCTGGTGTGCTCTGCCTAGCCTGTGGGCAGATCAACAAGTTGGAAAATGTCTAAACCTCTTTCAGGCAACTCTCGGCTTTCTGTTACTTCCAAGATGTTCGTGTGGTCTCAGGGTCTCCTTTGCAGCCCAGATGTCTAGTTTAAGAGCCACTTACATCTTTTATAACTTACTATGGCTGGGAGCAGCTCAGTGAAGCGGGGCAGATTTGGACTTCCTGAATCTATTTTGAGTTGTTAGCTTTCCTTTTCAAAGAGCTTCATGGCAGGATGAATTGTTTCAGTCTGGAAAGAAACCATTACACAATATCTTGGAAAGTTTTATACACTCCTCTGGAGAAAGACTAAAAGAAAAAGTCTTAAGTATTTTAGCAAATTCCTTCCTGGGGGACCAGGCCTTCTCTCTCTCTCTCTCTCTCTCTCTCTCTCTCTCTCTCTCTCTCTGAACTGACCACTCATATCTTAAAATAGAGAATGGACAATTGCTGTAGCACATGCTAAGTTTTGTCCTTTTCAATCACTTTGGTGCATTGGCTATAGAAGCTGAAGTTAGTATTTTTGTGCATGATGCTAGTCAGCCTATATTGAAAGAGTAGAGGTTCTTGAATTACCTCCTGTAATCTTTTAATAGGTTTGATAAAAGCCTCTATTTATCCCAAGAGGCAGGTAATCATGTAGTCTCAGCAATTTCTCCATTATTTCCTGCATAGATGACCAGATATGACCAATAACATGCTATATCATATACCATCACAGAGCCTAGCATGACAGACTGGGTTATGAGCACTCCCCTATCCTTTGAACCACACCAGATGTTGGACCTCCCATAAAGTGTACAACACATTGTTAGAATAATGTAATCAACATCCTAGGACAAAGGTAAGAGAACAATTTGAACACCTTAAGGAAGTTGACTGAGCTTGGCATATTAACATAGTTTACATTAGATTGGTGTTGAGTCTACAGTATCCAATGGCTTGTGATAGACTTGACCTCAATGGTAAATTCACAAACAAGACTGAGCCACAAAGTGATCATTAGATCATTAGGAGATAGGGGAGACTTACCAACCTCTAAAAGTGAGAGCTTGACCATATATATGTATAGTTTGATTTTGGAAACTTTGATTGTGAAAGGGAAGAATGGTGGGATTGGGACATATATGGGTTGACTGTAAAAATTGGGAACACATCCTGAGAGGTGTCAGATCCCAGGAGAGAGGCATCTATCAGACGTAAACACTGGCTTCATGTGTTCTCCTAGTCGTTCTCTTCAGAGAGCAAGAAGTAAAGAGAAGGGAGAAGAGTGCAAACTCACAAGATGTGGATTCATGTGCTTCTGTGACCAAGAGGTATGATTAAAATGAGGAGACCCCCTGAAGGGTAGAAATTCACCCTTCTCCTAGAGACTATACAGATTCTTCTTTTTTCTTGCCATTAGTCCATCAAAGAGTCATTGTTGCCCCAAACAGTCAGCTGTGAAAAGGAAGGATGGCCTTACACAAGGGAGGTAAGGAGATTACCCTAGTAGGTGATAGCAGCCTAGAATTACACCCCAGCCAACAGGCTAGTTGGTCAACCACCACATACCCCAGAAGACCAGAGACCAAGGTTGGACAGAACACTAGTGTGTCATACAGTTAGTATCTGGAAGGTCATTGCTTTGAGTGGGTAAAACTAATTTACTTAGGTCAGGAAATGAGAACAAGAGACAGTCTGTTAAAACACACTGCAAAAGAGGCAGCAAGGGAGCTTCCTATCTCAAGGTTGAGAGGGAGGAAGAATTCTTTACTAATAGATAAGAAAACAGTTGCTTCCCTTATTTCCAGGGCCATTTGTGTGGATCCCAATCTACACAGACAATTGGGCTATTCACTTGCTTGTTGCATAGTAAACTTTGCAACAGGAGTTGAGGGAGGCTCCACTATTCATTACCAGTTAGGCTCAGGTGTCTGAAAGAGAAATTTTACATCAATGGAAGACAGGCTCCAAACGGTCTAAGTGTGATTATTGAAGTTTGGGAAGTTAGCTTTTGATTTTGGCCTCTGTCTCGACAATAGCCACCATAATCTCACCTTGTAAGAAGAGGGTGCAGAGCTGGACCAGTAAAGAGAAAACCCAGAAACAGTTGTTCAAAGTTACAGCTGTTCATTTCAGTATGTGTGTGTATGTGTGTAAAGATTTACAGATTTAATCAAACTTGCCTGCGTAAACAATTTTTCTCTCTTTTCCTTGATTGTTTTTAGTCTACCATTATTTTAAAAACTTAAATGTTTCAAATAAATTCTTGTTAACATTTTTTTATAACATGAGAATATTTTAGGCCAAAGACACATCTTACATAATAAAAGAAAAAATGAAAACAAATTTCCGTGAAATGCTTATTTATAAGACAAAGTTCTTATTTGTTGAAGTCACCTTTAGGCACCAAAAGTAAAAGCTAATTTTTCTTTAATGTTTAGGACTCTTCCTTGGTAATATTTGAGGAATACTGCCCGGGGACATCCTGTCATGTTATCCCCTGGTTCTTCCTTAAGGAACAAAATTCCAGGTAAACAGAATCTAATACTTTTGGCAACAGATGGTCAATTAGTTTTAAGTATACCATTCAATTTCATAAAACAGAAGTAAACTCTAAATATTGTGAATAAGAGAAAATATATCCTACAGCATGTCTTTGATAATTTATTTATTCAAGTAGTGTTATTTTAAAAAATCTGCTGGTGTGTTTAAAAATATATCACAAAGAATTTATACCTCTGTTGAAACTGTTATCCAGGGTATACACTAATTGAAAAATGAGACCAACCTTTCCTTTGTATTTTTTTGTACATAATCTTATACTCAGTTTATAGTCGTGGATATTAAGTGTGGGAGCTTGCAAAATATGTGATTCTT
The DNA here is from genome assembly GCF_018167655.1 of Microtus oregoni. Taxonomy (NCBI): domain Eukaryota; kingdom Metazoa; phylum Chordata; class Mammalia; order Rodentia; family Cricetidae; genus Microtus; species Microtus oregoni. Next base: position 27,491,785 of record NW_024543060.1, read on the forward strand.
AATGTTTGTTCAATTCTCTTCTTTATAATTATGTTTGTGACGTGTATAGAGTGTTAATGTGTGTGATATTTTTGCTATCTGTTCACTATTCTAAGTTATCAAGTTGTGTTGTAATAACATGTTTTATTTAATAAGTTATTTTAAGAGATTGGAAAATTCCTTATTTGTTTATCCCCATTGAAAGTAGTAGTTATTGTTACTCTTTTCTTATTTTAGTAAAGGAACATTGTACATTTTCCTGCAAACTTAAGTCTGGAGTCTTTTAAGGCAAATTATTGTACATGCAACAATTGCAACAATATTTTTTTACTACTCTTTGAAATTTATGAACATGATATTTATGTAAAGGTATGACTATGCCTATGTAGTATTAGGTGGATATAAGTTAATATTCTTAACAAATAACAATTTTTATCCAATGCAATAATTTCTACTCACTCAGTTTTCATTATTTCTCCATAAGGCATAAATTTTTGTTTTTTAAAAAGTTAATGTATATTCATCTATTTTATATATCTATGAATTTTTTGTTTGCATATATATTTTGTTTGCATGTATTTCTGTGCAAGATGTGAATGCCTGGTCACTCAGGGGCCAGAAGAGGACACTGAATTCTTTGAACTCGAGTTACATATGGCTGTGAGCCACTATACAGGTACTGGGAATTGAACTCTGATCTTTTAAAGAGCATAAAATACTCATAGCTTCTGCACTTTCTGCCCCTCAACTCCACAATGCATTTAAGCAGTGGCTTTCCAGACTGGAGAGATGGATCTGTGTAATAACCTTGCCATCAATGCACAAGGATTTTAGTTTCAAAGTACAGAAGCCAAATAAATCTGAGTATAGCACACACCTATAATTTTAGTACTCTTTCAAAGAGATAGGAAGATGGGAAAGATAGATAAAAGAATTATATAAGCTGACCTGCACTGGGCATGTGTATGTGTACATAAACACACACACACATTTTGCATTACTCCAACTATGAAATGACTCCCTTGTGATTTTTTTTAATTAATTATCATGAAAGTTTTAGGTAGTAGATCTTTTTGATTTGCTAATAATTATCATAATGTTAACAGACTTACAATACTTCTAATTCAAACATTGGCTATATTTATGCTTAAATTTTCTAATAACAATTAACGAAATGGTTACATTAGGGTTCTTGTAGTGCCGTATATGACAAATAATGATAAAAGAATGTGGTGAGAAAGAAATACAGAGATCGAAGCAATATGTGTAAGACACAGGAATTTTCTGAGTGAATGAATTTACACTAGATGAGATAAGACTGTATGTTTTTCTTGTTTAGTGATGTAACATATTCTGTTATTTATGATTGTACAATAACCCATAAATCCATATTTTGATGGTGTAGTCTGAATTCATCATTCCCTTGCCAAGTTTATACAGATTAGTCTACAGACTAGGACTCTCACTTTGATCAGATCTGCTCAGCTAAGAGTCTTTCACAAACAGGACTCCTGTTGGTTCATATCATACTCTGACTAGACTGTCTACTTCCTCCTTTACTCTCACCTCCTTCCTCCCTGAAAAATTCCTAGCGGGGACTAACTGGACTTCATGAGAAAATAAGCCTATGTTTAAAATTGAACTCATAAAACTCTGGCCAGGAGTTACCTTCTGACAAGCTTGGAGGGAATGCTTCCAGAATTCCATATAAACATGGAAGCATAAAAGGGAAAGACATTTATGTATTTCCTGGAAATGGAAAGATGATAAACGGGCCCCAGACAAAAGATCAAGTGTAGCAGAGAGGAGGAACACTTCTGTCCCAAGGATAGCTGATGGTATTGCCACCTACTCAGGGAGCCTTTATGACTCCACCTTTCTATCAGTCTGACAGGAAACTACAGTAACTGCTCCAACCCTTTAACTAGTAATCCTGTATATTTAGAAATAAACAATCCCCTACATTTTATTTGGGTTGTTGGATCCATGTGAAGAATGAGATTTTATTCAGCTGGGCATAATTGGAGTGCTATTTACTATCCAAAGTAGACTGTATTGGATAGCTCCCTTCCCTAGCAGCCTATAAGATGGGCCGGTTGGATAAACCTGTGTTTTCCTTTTCCCTTATCTTCCCCTGCTCCCACTCTATGCCCCTTCCTTAAAGTAAACTAGAGTCAAAACTCTTGCCCTACACCATGTATTTCCCAACTCCTGAAGAAATGTTAGTTGACTACACTCCTAAGGAGGTCTCCCCTGATCTTTATACGATGCTTCAGGGAAAGTGTCAATTCGTAAGTTACACATGGCCCAAGCTGCCACAAGATGGCTGGATCTGTTTAACAGTTCTGCCTTCCTACTAAGTTCATGAACAAAACTTTCAATAACCATGTTTTTCAACCTGTCTGACTGTTTCCTCCCAGAACCTTCTATAATGTGGGGGGTTCTGACTGGAATACATCATGTCTTGAAATTGCAACTTACCCCATTTCAGCATTTTAAAATACAAATCTCAGGGTTAGTTTTAACTTAGAAGCTCCATGGAAACTGGTTTGCCAGCACACCAACCTCACACACTGTATGACTACAGGACATCTGATTTTTTTATATGTTATTGTATATGTACATCCTAATTATATGTTTATTCAGGACCAGAGGGAGGATGACATTTATTTACCTTTGGTTTGCCCGCTGGTGATACAAGAGGGCTGTCCATTTCCTCTTTCTAGTGAAAGTAGGAATCGGGTAGAAGACACCTAGTGTAGAAAGGCCCTAATCAGAAGACAAAGGGTCCTTGGATGCAGGTATCAGACACTTTCAGTGCTCTCTTTATACACTCCATATCCTGACACTGTCTCTCGCAGAAGCAGCTCTCCCAAACCAGTGAAAGTTAGAAACTTAGTTTTCATGTTCCATGGAGAACTTCATTTGGCATTGTGAGAGTTTGTAATGTCTAAATTAACAAATCAGAAGTTATCAAAGAGAACTTACCAAAAAAAAAAAAACCCAAAAAAACTATAGATAATTTATATAAAAGACAACAGGAACATGAATCAAATAATTCCTGCTCATGTAGAGCCCTCACTCATAACCATTTTCACTATCATAAGCTTTTATTCCTCTGTTTATAGGACTTGCTCTGGAGCCTTGCATATTAAACAGTCTTTTAAAGTTCATCAGAAAAAGAATTGCCTCAGTTAGGCTAATCATCCTCAGGATCCAGTATTCACCCTTTAAGGAAGATCAAAGAGTTGAAAGTAACTACCTAAAGAAATAGGATAATGAAATGACTAGTGAATCATCACTCTGTTCTGTCTCCACCTGTGTTTGCCTACATAGTCCCAGCCCTATATCCCACTCTCCCACATGGTTACATCTGCCTTGGCAACACATTTGGTATTTCCACAGCCCTGAGCATGGTCCAGATTGTTAACCAAATAATTGTGTCTACCAAAATAATTGCCATGTTCTGTCTACAGTAACTACTACGGTCTGTCAAGAATGAATGTTTTAGGGTTACTGTGACACCTATCTAACTTTGATATATCCTTGCTATTTCACCGTTACAAACTCTGAATCCATACATTTGGACACCAAAAGACTTTCCACAGGCTTGAGCCCATCCTCGGTCTGCTTATCCGTAAGGTGGGCTTAAAACTTATAATTGACTTAATCAGCAAGGGTGTAAACAACTATCTTACATGGCTCATTACACATTGTGGTTTTGTCTTTCATTGTCTGATCATTAGTGAGTTTGATCACTTTTCCCATGCTTCCTAGCTCATTTGCATTCCTTGTTTTGTGGACGTTTTATTCATACTAGACAGTAGTTTACTAGAACTCAAGTTTTGTTCAACTTGCTATTGGGGCTATTTGTTTTTTTTAAATAATCTTCATCTTAACCTGCTATTGGATGAAAAGTATGCAAATACTGATGCCTTATGCCTTAGTGTATCACTCCATTAGTTTTTTTATTGGTTTATAGAAGCCCATGTATATTCAAACAGAGAGATATGTGGAAAGGATCATATTTAATTGCACACAATATTCACTCAAATAATGCATAATACCTTGCATTTTTAAATGTATATTTTTTCTTGTGAATATCTGAATATATTAAAAATACCAGAAAATAGTAAAAGAAAGGTCCCAGTGAGAATATTTTTTGAGTCACTAGAAATTTAAAGACATGGTAGATTTACAACAATTGCTGTGCTCACTAGTCTAGTCTGAAAAAACCGCCTCCTTCATTTTAGCTTTCCATAGTTATTGCGGTGTTTTAAGCATCCATTAGGCTTTCTGCAGAAATAAAGGCTGAGTTGTGAAGAAGCAAAACAATAAATATACAAAGCCTGGGAATAGAGTAAAGAAACGAGGAGCAGATAAAACTGTCTTTACTTTGAAATTTTAAAAATGGCTCCACAAATTTACCAGCATGAAATCTTTTAAGATATGGAAATTTATTAGCACTGTGGCTCTTACCACAAATTACTTTAAGCTGCTTATACATATATACAGACTAGCAAATGCTATGCAGTTTTTTGTCAAGAATACAAGTCACTTTGCCACACAATTTATATTTTTTGGCACTATTATATAAGAATTTGCTAAGTGACAATGAACGAGAAGCCACATTTTCATTCTTATTCTGCAGAACTACAGTGAGATTCATTGTACTTGCCTTATAATCAAAACACCCTCATGGGTATTAAAATGACTTCTTATTACCACGTTTTGCAGAGATAAGAGGTTTTTTTTTTTTCAAGCAGAAAAATGTATTTGTTTTTGCAAGAAATGTCAGTCTTCAAAGATGTCTACTTTATTGCCACCAACATAACTGTGGCATAAACAATCCTTACACTTCAGTCTATTATGGATGACAAATGACGTAGAAAGAATTTTTAACTTGCACCCGATAGATTATATCTATAAAAAATGAATCATTATATGGCAGACATTCTGATTTAAATATGTCAGTTTTCATTTTAAAAGGTAAGTCTCCAGAATTCCCCAGAAATTATCCTTAACTCAATTTCTTTTCTCTTTTAAATCTTTCAAATTCCTTTGTAAGTGATAGCAGAACCTTTGCAAGGGCTAGGGAGCTAACTAGGTGGTTAAAGTCTTTATCTTGAAGGCTGAGAACCTGAGTATAAATTTCAGGAACTCAAGTCTACAGTCAGGCATGTTAGAATTTCCTTATAATTTCAAGGAAGAGGAAGAGAAAGGTGAATCCTTGAAGTTCATTGATTATCCCCAAGTCACTGGGAAGCCCATCTCAAGGGACATTAACAATATTCCTTAGGATAATTCCAGAGTTTATCTCTTGGCATCTACCTTCACCAGTTAACAAGTGAGCATGCAGCAATATTTGAACTGATGTCTGCAGACACATGAACATGGATATATATATATATATATATATATATATATACACACATATTTAGAACTCTTCAATATTTTCTACTACATTTGACCATTTTTATACCTATATTTCACTATTAACTCACATTCATCGCCATAACTCCACATGATAAAAATTGGGTGAAGGTCATTTAAAAAGTGTTTTAAGAGCAAGGGGTGCACCCACCCACTGAGACGGCGGGGCAGATCTAATGGGAGCCCACTAAGGCCAGCTGGACTGGGACTGATAGAGCATGTGATCAAACCGGACTCTCTGAATGTGGCTGACAATGAGGGCTGACTGAGAAGCCAAGGACAATGGCACAGGGTTTTGATTCTACTGCATGTACTGGCTTTGTGGGAACCTAGTCTGTTTGGATGCACACCTTCCTAGACCTGGATGGAGAGGTGAGGACCTTGGACTTCTGGGCAGGGAACCCTGACTGCTCTTAGGAATGGAAAGGGAGGAGGAGGGGGAGTGGGAGAAGGGGGAAGGAAATGGGAGGAAGGGAGGAGGTGGGAATTTTTAATAAAAATAAAAAAGAGGGATTTGAGTAATTAAATGAAATATTACTATAGCTTTAGTGAAAAATAGTAATGAACATGTAATTTTATATTTAACTTTAAATGTTCATAATATTTCTAAACAGCATATTTTGACTATACCCTCATGGTGAGGGAAAAATCACATGATAACTTCAGCTTTAGTAGCATATTTCTATTCAGTGAAATAGGAATCTTTTGTAGATTGCATAACACAATTAGGTTTAATGGACATGTGAGTTTAACTTTGCTTGAAATAACGTGATTCTAGTCTCCTTTGAATCATTTTTCTATCCAAGTTGACATTCTCAAAATGTTGGACTGGAGATATATCTCAATTGAAAGCCACAAGATGAGGGTCTGAGCTCAAATCTCACAATATACATAAAACTTAGCCGCATGGTATGACTATTTATAATTTTGAGTTCCCATGGCAAGATGCTGGGAAAAGAAAGGAGAATCCATAGAAACTTCTTGACTAATTGGCTTTTCCCACTTAGCAGAAAAGCAACAATGAGAGCTTGTCTCAAAAGAATTTCAAAACGGAAAGCAGACAACCAATGTCCCCTGACAAATACATTTTTACAGGTGAGTACCTTCATTCACATATCAGGATGTAGACATAAACACACATGTACATTACACACACATACATTTCTAAATGTGGTGAATGTTACCATGTACGTGAATAGGAATAATTGTGGTTTTATGGCTAATAATCTAATGAAGAAATTACATTAACAATGATAAACATAATCCACTAACTGTACACAAATAGGTCCAGTAACATTCTAGAGTAAATTTTTTTAATGTGAAATTTACAACATTTTCTTTTTTGCCACAGGGAATTTTAAATTATCCTTGGGCAAGAATTGTGAAAAGTTCTTACCATGTGAAGAAAGCTATTTGTAAACAAACTAGGTTTGCTCCTTGATAACTTAGTTTGCTATTGTGTTCTGTAGCCTCTGGCATTTCCCACTCCAACCTCCCTGTTCACTCTCTCCTCCAAGTACATCAGAAGTATTAGACAGAGGCACAGATTTCACAAACACTTTCCATCTGGTGCAGGTTTGTAGCCCCGCATTTGTGTCAGGAATTGAACCAACACCCTGCTATCCAGGCCAGGTTTGTGATTTCTTTGGCAGTACATGACTCTAGAAACTATCTTGGCTTTGAGCATGTTTTCTCTTGTTTAGCTCAATGGACCAGTGAGCACAGCTAGAGGTATCGTCTAGACAATGCACTAGACTGAGCTTGTCTGTGAACAATAATTTTTTTTTCTGATCCCAACTCCCTTTAAATTAGTGGTAGTGAGTTTGGTAATCTGATTCATACATTGATAGGAAGGTAGACATCATGAGGTATCTGCTGTTTCCTTTCCTGCCATATAACAGTCTTACACAGAGGTTTTTGAAAAAAAAAAATCCGTGTAGTTTGAATCATTCCCCTAAACAACTTTTCCACAACTGCCTCATTTTTTTTCAAATACTGTTAAAAAAAACGAAGACTAGGCTTTAGTCAGTGATTCCATGAGTCTGTCCTATAAAGCATAATTTGCCATTAGCAAAGTACCGATTGTCAAACCAACATAACATTTAAAGCTTTCATTATAGCTATAAATAATCAAAACTTAGACATAAGCTAATTATATCACCATTATTTTAACTGTAATAGAATAAATGATTTCAGATTTGTAACAGTGATACAGAATAATGAAATGTTCATATAACCTTGAATAACTGAAGAAATTTTCTTATAAAAACACATGTCTTACTTTTATATTGTATTAGAGGAAAGTATGCATTTGGTATGTGATCATGAGTGCAAGTGCCTGCAAAAACCACAAGATAGTGTTGGATCTTTTGTTGATAAAGTTACAGGTGGTTTTGAACCATCCGATGTGGGTGCAAAGAATGAACTCCCAGGTCTAATTTAAGATCACTTTTATTCTTAACATCTAAAATATCCACCTAGCCCTCAGAAAATTACAAAAGGAATGAAATTAATCCCTGACAGTTATGCCCCCATTTTTTCCAGTTTTTGCAGCTAATCGGTAAAAATCAGGTTTGTCTTCATTACTGTAGATCTGAAAGTTTTAGGGAATATAGTTTTCATACATCAGAAATTCTGTGGTATATAAGAGCATAACAAAAAGTCATGTGAATTCAAGCATCACAATAATTTACACAATCTCTCTCTTCCTGCAACATTTACTGACCTTTCTCCATAACTGAAGGAAATAAGCTACGTTGGTGCTTCTTTTTTTTTTGGTTTATTTGTTTTGTTTTGTTTAGATGACTTACTTTTGGGACAAGGCCTGATGGATAATTAATCAAGATGAACTATTTCAGGTAGATGGGAACAGCCAATTGAGAGCTATTCTGCATCTGACATAATGTCTTGTCCATCATGTTCTTGCTATTAGATTCATGCACATATTTCTTATATGTGTCATGCATTTTAAACTTCTGATGAAAGAAAACACTTTTCAGTTAAAGAGATAACTAAAGAGCTGATTCCATTTGTTCCTTTTTTGTGCTACATTAGTAAGATCAAATAGACATATATTTTATTGAAATGTTAGAGATCTAGATTAGGCTAAGATTCTGTTCATCAGGGTATTTCACATTTTCTGAAGATCTGTTTGACTTGAGAATGACTGTGATATGAGTGTGTTTCCTAGAAGTTAGAAGATGAAACTTTAAGGCGTAAGAGGATGGGGCTGAGAAGGAAGAAGTTTGCGGAGATGATTTGGCTATGAGTCTGGATCCCTTATCACTGTCATAAGTGCTATTATAACAAAAACCTTAAAATGGGAACATAGCTCAGGAAAACTCCAATGGTAAGGGCAGTGGCCAGCAAAACAAATAGCAGTTTGGTGACTGCATTGTCTCTAATTTGGATGTCAGGTGAAGCATATTATTTTATTGGTTTGAGAGGTGAATGGAAATTGGAAGTATTTCGGGTTGGGAGAAAACAGATGCGAGAAAAACTCACCTGAATCTTCAAGTAGGAACCCAGTTAGGACTCCTAGCAATAGTGAGTGTGTAGCCTGAACTTGCCATCTTCTGTGGTTTCCCTCACTATGGTTGTGCCCCAACATTTTCTATAGAAGGCAAGCACACCTCTAAAACACTACTAAATTTCAGTATGTGTTTCCTTACTATAATAATGATCTTTGGAAATATTATGAAAAGGTGAAATTTCTCTTGATTAAATTCTTGGGGACATACGGTCTTCATGGCACTAAAATGAGTAGACTTTCTGAATATTCAGTAGATAGATGGCAGTTGGAAGTAGAAGCCATCTTCCATTCTATTCAGAGGGCACTGGATGGCAGTTGTATCTAAAATGAGCCTTTACTGGCGTCACATTATAGATCTTAATGAGATATAATCTTACTCGCCTGCTTCGGCTACTATTTCTCTGAACTGTACTTAAGAAGTAACACTAGGAATCCAACTGAAGCTTTTTACTTTCATTTCCATCTGCATCTGTTTTTTCTTTTCCTACTTTTCCTCCTCCTTCTCTTCTTCCTCTTCTTCTCCTTCTTCTTGTATTTTTGCTGATGTAACATTTTTATTGATTCTTTGTAGATTTCACAATGTTCATCTTAATCCCCTTCTTCTCCCTGTCCCTATGCATCCTTCCTCTGCCCTTGCAATCTTCCCAAAAGATAAAACCAAATGAAATTTAAAAATAAAAGAAAAACCTTGTCATAGAACCTGTAGTGTGACACAGTTTTTCACACAGTATTCCCTTTAGTCCAAACATCTTTACTTGTAATGTTCATTGCAATGAGGTTTGAAGCCTCTGGTTTATGCTGTGCTTTTAATACTCCACCCTCACTGGGACTCCTATTTGATATCCTATTGTCTGTATCATGGAAATGCTGCAGCTTTAGATCTGCAGGCCCACCCCTTTTTTGTGCTTCCACAGATCATAGATGGTGGTGGATGCTTGGATGGGCCAATTAATAGCCTTGTTTCTGGGCCTGGGTGATTGTTGGCTTGATGAGTCAGTCAGCTTTCCCCCATCTCCACCAATAGGGTGCGCTCTCCAGCACTGCCTGATTTAGCTCATTGTATGCAATAAGGGGCAAGCAAGATGGTGAAGTTTCTCCTGTTCAAATGACCTAGGAATCAGTTCATCCACACGTAGTCTCACTGGTGCTGGGTAGGCCTGTGTTTTCTCCTCCATGCCCACGGCAGACAGCCACAGGAGGGCACGTGGGTCTTCTTCTGCTCAAGATTAGCAGTGTTGGGCACTCCAGAGTTATCACCTCCCTTAGGAGGAGAGTCCTGGGCAGGCATGTAGATCTATCTACCTCTTAGGCTTAATGGAGCTTGGAAGGCTCAAGTTTTTTTGCTCCCTGCCCAGGGCAGAGAGCCCTGGGTGGGTACCAAGTCTTTTCATGCTCAGTTTTAATCGCATCTGTATCTTCTTAGTCTCAAGTGAGGCTATCCGGAATTAACTCCAAATTCATTGCATAACAATGAGATTTTATTCCGCACATTAGGCAAATTGATAGTTTATAATTTATTCATTAACTATGTGTTCTCTCAGGAATTAAAAATGCTGTTGCTACTGACTAGTCATAATGCACAGGAGGACTAAACACTGTTTCATTTATAATTTTTATTTTATTCCTGTTATCCTTCAGACTTTACTGTTGCCTGGGCTTCTTATTTAGTTTAAGCCTTCCTCTCATTACTGTTGCAGTTTGCTTTCTTCAGAGTTTATTTTGAACTGTGACCTACTATTCTCTCCACAAATCTGCTTCGATGCCATTGGCTATTATTTCATGTTTATTATTTGCCTTTTAGTTGTGAAATTTACAATATCAAAGGCATGAAACCCAGATCTACTGATTATACATTTTATGGAATATTAGTTTAGTATTTTTAATGTTCGTTGATACTTTTCTAATAAACTATTTTTATTTAGTCCCCCTAATGCAACTTTTGGCTTGTGTATCTGAAAAATGATGATTTTATTACACATCAAAAATATCATCATCACATAACAAAATTACAAGTAATCTTTTGCATGAATTTATATCTATTTTATCTCGTTTTCCAATAGTTGAAATATATGTTTCCTTACATTAATCATGCTTTAAATATTTTGATTCCTTGAAATGTTAATTAAGGAATTGATGTGAGAAGGAATTAAAAGTTGTTTGTTAAGAATAAATTTTTATTTAATTCAAGTGTATTGCCCAGAATATCAGAGGGAGATTGCTATATACATTGTTGTAAATTGTATTTCATCACAGCTAACTGACTATCTTAACTAAGATAAGCAAAATCATTTGTAAGTATTTTATGAAATAATTTTATTCATTGGTAAGGTTTGCTTGAGTTGGTGTGGTGTTAGAGCTTTCAAATTCAATATTTTTGATGTACTCCAGTTGTTAACTGGACTTACACATAGAATTATTAACCAAAACAATTCTGTAGCTCTGAAATGAAGTTTTTTCAGAAAACATCAGATAAACTTAATTATATCCCTTTGCTAATATTAAGATTACAGTTTTAATGACCTAGTTAACTACCCATGGTGAAAATGGATTTTATTATGTGCAATCTAATTGAATCTTCATTATCCATCAATTTTAATGCTCACATAAATCTTTGATACATCCCTTTCAAAATGTATTTTGGAGGGAATTTGGAGGAATGTAGACTGTATTGGTATAAAGAGTTTAAAGGGGAATAATAGAATAAAGATGGTTAAATTATTATTGATTATCATACAGCAGTATATAGAAAAGAAAATTTGAAGGGATAAATAACACTAAACATCCTTTGAAAAATATCAAAAGGAAACCTACTACTATAAAAAGATACAAAATGTGAAAGAATTAAAACAGTGTATATAAATAAAGGCAATACTGACCCCACTAGACAAAATAAGGTAACAAAAAATAGTACAGTGATTTACAGTTTTAGAGATGTTGGCCAACACCATCCCATATATACCCTAAACATTAAAGGTTATTTTACTTGCTATTGTTTGTCATATATAACTTGAAAATAAATCTCTATTGCTGAAGACATCACATACTTCAGTCATAGAATCTGCAGAATTAAACCTGGCACTGACTTGGTAGCATCATACCTATTGGCTAGCTTTCATTTGGCAGGGTGGTGTTATGTAGTCTAGAAGAATAGGGAGCAATAACTTATCATTTTCTGCTATGTATCCTGGAAGCTATAATAGTAACTTTTGTGGGGAAGATATGTTCACTGGTGGAATAATGGCATGAAAATTATGAGTGTAACCACTTTTATATTGGACTTTCTCCTGTCATTTAAGATACAAGTCATATCTTGGAGAAGTATTAGGCCAAGACCTCTAAACCAACTCCCAATGGCAGTGTAATGTCCATAAATAAATGCATCTCTTATTCCTTTTCTGATATAAATTGAAGTAAATGGTAATTAATAGAGACTCACAATTGGTAAAGATACAGAGATTAAGATCATGGATAATACTCATTTCTGAAAGGCAATATATGATACTTCTCTTCCAAAAACTAAGAGATCATTGTAGAAGTAATGTAGACAGATTGGAAGCGAAAGATAAAGTTGGTAATTACAAGAAAATAGTATATTCTGAGCACATGCCCATATGAAATCTAAATGCTTAACCTGTTCAAGTTCAAATCCAATTATAGAAATAAGAGTTGTCTAATGGCAAATTCAATTCCTGGGAAAGGAAAAAAAAATATAATTTACTCTATGAGTATAAGTCCTAGTAAGTTGACCATGATGGAAGACAATGGCTTATATGCTGTTTGGGCAATGAAAACTAGTTTTGAGGGGTTAAAATTTTTAAAAAGTTGAGTGAATGGGTAAGGGGGAATATGGGAAGAGTTGTGGGAGGGAAAATGGGTAATATCAAAACAGGTTGTAGAATACTCTACAAATATATTTTATAAATGATTTCCTCTCTCAACCAATTGATCAAAGCAGGGGATACTATTTCTCCAACTTTCCTATTAGAACCTCTTAAGGCTCCAGAAGATGATTTTATGACTTCTACAGCTTCCAGAAATTTTTGTTCTCCAATATGTCCCAACATAAATGTCCTGCATTTATCAGTTTCAGTCTAGATATATTTTAGATATTATTTTAAACTTCTTGCTTCAATTAGTTGCCTTTTACTTTCATCTTCCTGTAATTGTTTCTGTATGTTTTCTGTGCCCCATAGATGCATTTATTGGAAGTGCCCTTTGCAGAGTGATGTTGGTAGGTAAGGGACATTTTTCGAGGTGGGTGGCGGTAGAGCTTAACTAGGTCATCACAGACATCATTCACAAAATGGTTTTGTTAGTTCTTATGATAGCAATATTACTTCTCTATTTGAGCTTAAACCTAAATCTCTCCTAAGGCTATATCCTAAAACATTGTTGCCCAGTTCATGGTTGTAGGAGGTTATAGACTCTTTACAAATTCGAGTCTAGTAGAAGTAAAGAGTCATTTAAGAATTGACAAGATCCATTTTTTTTTCCTCTTTTTATTTCTGGGCCTCTACAAGTGAGCAGTTTGACCCATCGTTTTCTACCAAATGTGGTTTTGCTTTGTCATAGTTTGTAACGCAACTGGATAATCTATCATAGACTGAAGGCTCTATGACCAAGAGTCACAGCAAGCTTTTCATTTCATGCATTTATTATCTCAATTATTCGTTATTTTAGTAGAAATTTGGCTAACACATCTCAAAATATAAAGACACTATTAGATAAGTGCATGGATTACTATGTACATGAATTCTTGTTCATATAATTCCCCCTACTTTAATTTCAACCCCCTTTTTATGAGACAGTCAAGTAAGACCTCGCCAGAATGTGGGTACTGGACATGACTCAGATAGTGCATTCAACCTCCAAGAAGCTTTTTACTGTATACTGTGCAGCATCAGTGATTTTATGAAAAACACAGGAACTGGACAGATGATATTGATCACTCATCTTTGGGGAGCTAAGTTGGCTTGTGATTTCAGTTATTATTTTTTAATTGTGCTTTATCTTAATTTTTATGTTTACTTAAAAATTTCCACCTCCTCCCCTCCTCCCCTCCTCCCATTCCCCTCCCCCCCCTTCCTCTCTCCCTGTCCCCCTCTGCCTCCCTCTCTAGTCCAGAGAGCAGTCAGGGTTCCCTGACTTGTGGGAAGTCCAAGGTCCTCCCCATTCCATCCAGGTCTAGGAAGGTGAGCATCCAAAGAGACTAGGCACCCACAAAGCCAGTACATGCAACAGCATCAAAACCCCGTGCCATTGTCCTTGGCTTCTCAGTCAGCCCTTCTTCAGAGAGTCTGGTTTGATTCCATGCTCCATCAGTCCCAGTCAGTGATGGGCACTCCCCTCGTAGTCCTGACTTCCTTGCTAATGTTCTCCCTCCTTCTGCTCCTTATTTGGACGTTGGGAGTTCAGTCCAGTGCTCCAATGTGGGTCTCTGTCTCTAGCTTCATCCATCGCCAGATGAAGGTTCTATGGTGATATTCAAGATATTCATCAGTATGGCTATAGGATAAGGCCATTTCAAGCTCCCTCTCCTCCGCTGCCCAAGGAACTAGCTGGGGACATCTCCATGGACACCTGGGGACACCTCTAGAGTCAAGTCTCTTGCCAACCCTAAAATGGCTCCATTAATTAAGATATATACTTCCCTGCTCCCATATCCACCCTTCCTCCATCCCAACCATCCCATTTCCCCAAGCTCTTCTCATCCCCCTTCTCACTTTTTTCTCCCCATCTCTCCTTACCCCCAAGTTTCCAGTTTTTGCCTGGCAATCTTGTCTCCTTCCAATATCCAGGAGGATAACTATATGTTTTTCTTTGGGTTCACCTTCTTATTTAGCTTTATCTTATTTTTTTTTTAAAAAATATTTTTAGGTTTATTTTCAATTTTCAAAAATGTCATTAAATAAATGGAATGGCAAAAAGAAAGAAAGGATGTTAAGGATGAAAAAAGTAAAAAGAAAAAGATCTTTTAATCACTAGTATTGCTAGTTTTTTAACATTTTACTACTAGCAATACTAGTGATTAAAAGATCAGTGGTCATTTCTACTAGAAATGTTTCGATGTAAGCCATGGAGACGCTTCTAACACAGCAATATAACAAGGAGTAGGAGAGTAATAAGTGCACTATATGCTTAAATCCTATTTACATTCAAATATGAAAAAGACATAGGGAAATAAAGAAATTCATAAAAGATTGCTGTATAAAAGAGAAGTATGGGTAGGTATTTATTTACTAGACAATTGCTTTGTTGAAAATGGGATCAAAAGCTGAGGGTCAGACTGCTGATTGATGGCATGATGGAAAGATTAGACACTTGATAACACACTCTCCTGTAGGATATGAGAAGGTTGGACCTAAAAGCACCAGTCTTTTAAAAAATGAGGCTATTAAATTGTTTTCCCTCCTGGGAAAAGTTTAGGTGTCTGTTATAAAGGACACCTTTTCCTTTGGGCAAAATAACTAAAGCAAAGAGATTGTATTGCTAAAACAGGCACCTGACGTTGTGAGGGCTGGCATCTGCACCATTTTTATAGCTGTAACCTTGGAAAGCCCTTCAGTGCTTTCTGCCTTACTTACCTCATCAGTAATATAAATATAATAGGGATTTGGGGAAGCTTAGTGAGATAATGTCTCTAATGTGGATTTAGAAATAAATTAGAGAAATTAGTTTCCTGCATGCACAGCCACTGGCAAGAGTGATAAAGTGAGCATTTGCAGCAGGAGCTGTGTCAGAGGACCTTTCAACCGGGAAAACACATTCACACCTTTAACTCGTGAGTCAGCCCACAGAACACACTGATTATGGCTTCCAAATGAATGCTAAATTTGCTGTTTAGACATTGTTAGCAAACTTAAAATCCCCACATGGAAGTAGTACTCTGGGACTAATTTATATTTATTAATACCGATCTCATGTTCTGTCCTGCAAACCAGGCCAAATAATGAAATTATTTCTAGTTTCTGCGCTTATCATCCTGAAATCTCATTTAACATGGAGATAAGAGGTCAGAAGGGAATTTTCAGGTGTAGTGCTCTAAGGCATGTGTTTTTATCATGGAGAAAATATTAGCCTATAATTATATACTCTAAAATATTTATACAAATATAAATTCCTTGAAACCATTTTTTTCTAACCACATTATCTTTGAAATGTGTTTTAATTATGACAATACATGTTCACAGGAATTTTATTTTGTTTTAAATAGATTTTTTGTTCTTCAGTGGCCACAGTGAATTTTAATATAGTTGTATTTTTATTACTCTCAGTTTCTAATTCTTTCTTTGCTTCACTCATAAAATACTTTTGGCATAACAGTAAAACAGTATCACTTGAAAGAAAACATTTTAGTCAGGAAGGAAGTCTGAATATACAGAACGTAGCAAAACAGTTTAATAGGCAGTGGTATACAGTATGGTGAAGAGAGATACCAAGTCACTATCACAAAAGGAAACATTATGTTCAACAAACTGTTGTTTTCTTTATGAGCTCATAGAAAGGCTGAATTTGCATTTTGAACTTCTAGAGATTATTAAACAGCTTCAGTAGGATGGAAATTTTAGATCAGGTCTGCCTCTGATTTCAGGTCAGTTGTATTAAACCCTGATGTGGGAGTCCCCTCTGTGTGCTGTGATTACTATTAATGAATAAAGAAATTGCTTTGGACCTATAGCAAGGCAAACTTAGGTGAGCAGGCAAAAGTAGGCTGAATACTGGGAAAAAGAAGGGTGGAATCAGAGAGAAGCCATGGAGTCGCCAGAGACAGATGCTGGGAACTTTAGCCTGTAAGCCATTGTCATGTGGTGATACACAGATTAATAGAAATGGGTTAAATTGATATGAGTTAGCCAATAAGAAGCTAGGGCTAATAGGCCAAGCAGTGATTTAATTAATACAGTTTCTGTGTGATTATTTTGGGTCTAAGCAAGCCTGGTGACCAGAAACCAAAAAGCAGCCTCCTCCAACAAAACCCAATGAATGCTTTCTCTCTTTTGCTTCCAAAGCAACTTCAGTAGTTTTCTCTTAATACCAGTGAGACTAGGTGTACGGATCTTGAGTAATTATGTAGTATAGAATATTTAACTACATTTCTAACTGAGACCTTGCCAAAAGACACTAACTCTTCATGATGTATAACTACAGAGATTTCAAGCACTTTTCTTATGAAATAATGAGGTTCCATGATGTTGAAAGACACTGTTGGATAAAGGATGCTCTTTACCTGTTTCTTTCACTCTCCATAGCAAGTTTATGTCTTCAGTATTTTGTCACAATCATTTGTACTGAGTCCTTTATCAGTAGAAATAGTAGTAATATTTACATTCTTAAGTACTTATGATAAGACACATTGTGCTTCAAGAAAAATATGAGAGCATAGATAACTACAAGAAAACAGAGTTTAAGGACACAACAAAGCTTTATATGTGCACTCACTGTTGTGGCATGATAGTCAAATCTGGCAAACTCAACTCATACAAATTCCAAACCAGTAGAAGGAACTATTGCTATCTTCTATAAGAAGGAGAGTTATTTTTCCTTAAGATCATGTCCCCAGAAGGTCCAATAAGATCAAAGGCATGTTCCATATCCATCAACACTTTTGGTTTCACAAATTGGACATTATTGGTTACAGAGAGAGAACTGGAGGAGTTGGTAGAATGGGACTGAATAATATAATAATCCATAGTGTCAAATTCTCAGAAAATTATTAAAATTGTTATTTAAGTAAGAGATACATGAATATTTATAAATAACACAGGGAAATATACCATGTTTTCAATTGCTTTGTAACTATTTAACTTCTCTCTGTAAAATAATCTTGGGAGTCAAGTAGTACAGGGAAAAATATTGGGACTCTTTAGAAATTAATAAAAACACAATACAGAAGGAATGGAAATTTTAGAAACTGAATCATAGCTGGAATTATGTGGTTTCTAGGTTAAAATGAAGCAAAAATGTATCCATAATGGCTAAATAAACTCTTGAATTTAAATATGCAACTGATTTTAGGCTAGATGCTGTAAACACAGTTGGGTATTTGTTGGTTTTTTCAGTTGGAAGATGTAACTCAAAAATGATCAAGTATAGGTTGCAGCAAAGTCATCATTGCTTTCAAAACAAGACAACACAATGATTTAGGTAAAATTCCCAGTGAGTAAGTTAACATTAAAGATATGCATACACATTTGTTAGTTAAAAATTATATCAGAGCTTCATGCTGAGCTCTAGTTATCATCAAAATATTGCTGCGAATACACACATTTTTTTCTAGCATTTTTATATGCTAGAGAAATCACAAGAGGAAACATGAACCTAGAGCCAGTGGAGTTTGTAGCATTAGGAGCTAACCAGCTCTCAGAAGTCTAGTAATTTAGAGAGAGAGTGAAGTGGCTTAGTTACAGATTGCTTTTCTAACATAGAATCCCTGGGTTGGATTGTCCCATCTCTTAAATAGGATGCATATGAGTTTAACCTTAGCATTCTGTAGTTGGAGCGAGCATGGATCAGAAGATCAAGGCAATCTTTGACTATATAGAAAACTCAGGGTCAACCTGAACCACATGAGAACCTACTTCCAAATAATTTGCAGTAAATATATACAGGGCGTTTGATGCTCTGGTCCAACTACTACATGATTTGGCAACATGAAATGTTAACTTTGCTTTTCACTGAGAAACAGTGGTTTATTTACAGTGATCAACCAATAATGGAACTGAAATTCATTGTCAATTTTAAAAGTAGCATTTTGTAGAGTTGCAAAAAGGAGATAAACATTAATAGAGTTTTCAGATTACCATATGAACAAGACTTCAGATTTGCAAGAATACTGACTATATTAGTTAGTTACATTTTGTTTTCTGTTGTGAAATTCTATGGCCAAGGTAACTTATAGAAAAAAAAAGAATTTAGTTATACTCCATAAGCGGTGGACAACATGGCGGCAAGCAGCAGGCATGGAGCCAGCAGCAGGAAACAGCAACTTCATATTTTCAAATCACTAGCAGAAAAAAAAATCACAGTAGACAAATGGAAAGGGTTAGAAGATTTTTTTAAAAATTTATTTTCATTCATTCTAGAGGAAAATTTTTATCATATTCATGGTTTACTTGTATAGCCTCTAGAAACATTTTTTTTCTTTTCTTATTTTTCCTTTTTTGAAGAAGATATTGTAGTGTAGCAAATCCCCTATCTATCAGGGATTTATACTCTTTCTGCCATCACCTTGATATCCTTTGACTTATAGACATAGTATATTATGAGTTAAAGTGCATATTAGTATAAATATATTACTTGGTTCAGGCACACCACAGTCAGTAGTTCTCTTCATTTTGTTCAGTTGTGGCTTCCTGTGTGCTGAAAAAAGTAACTTTTTTATGAGTGATAAGAGCTATTCTTATCAGGGGATAACTTTAAGATAAGTACTTAGAGTCCAGTGAAATTGTACTGTTTCAGGAAAATGGCAATAGTAGGTTCTAATCTTGGTTCCAAGACCTCAACAACTGTTGGTGGTTGACTAAGTTTATAGTGATAGACATAAAGGCCTTTCTGTTAATCATGCATTAAATTCAATTAAATGGCTGTTGGTTATTCCTAGGAAATAAGCCCTCTATTTCAACTTTCAGATCACCCTGCCTTACTGGTCTTTTTGTGTGACTTGTAGGATCATATCTGTCTAGGACTATTGATTATTTTTCTTCCTAAATGGCTTGTATTGTTCCTTCTTATAAAATGAGAGCTAATCCTCAAGGAAGCAAGGCTTCAATGTTTAACCTAGCTTGATTCCTCCTCTTGTGTGTGAGGTGTGTGCTTTCTTCAGCAATTGAGACTTATGTTTTCTGGAAGGCTAGCAAAGATGACAGCTACATGCATGTACTGCAACGCATGTATACACACAGACACACACACACACACACACACACACAGACAAAGAGAGACAGAGAAAGAAAGAGAGAGAGAGAGAAACACATATACAGAGAGAGAACAGGGACACAAAACCACATAAACATACATTAATGAATTTAACAGTTTTTGGAGGCTGGAGAGTTGAAGGCTTTTTAGTCTCATCTCCTGACTTAGTGCCATATTTCCTACAGTTGTAGTAAGCCACTTGTACCTCCCCCGAACAATGATAGCTACTAGGCTCAAAGTGTTCAAATACCTCACATTGTGAGGAAATTTTCTTATTTCTATTTCAAATTACCACATGTGCTGAACTTTTTTGTTGTTATTTTTAGTTTCGCCTATGTGACACTTTGTAGAGTCATTTGATAAGAGGGCACCTGAAAGGAGAAAATGCCTCTACCAGATTGGTATGTGCATGTTTAAACCTCTGGGGCATTTTCTTAATTGTGATTGTTATGGGAGAGGCCAGAACATTATGATTGGTGGCATAACCTTGCAGATAATCTGATACAGTTGTCATTTTTCGCCATGCTCAGAGAGTCTGGGTTTATCCCATGCTTTTTCAGTCACAGTCCAGCTGGCCTTGGTGAGCTCCCAATATATCAGCCCCCTTGTCTCAGTGGGTGGGTGCACCCCTCGTGGTCCTGGCTTCCTTGCTCATCTTCTCCCTCCTTCCGCTCCTCATTGGGACCTTGGGAGCTCAGTCCAGTGCTCCAGTGTGGGTCTCTGTCTCTATTTCCATCCATCACCAGATGAAGGTTCTATGGTGATATGCAAGATATTCGTCAGTATTGCTATAGGATAGGGTCATTTCAGGTTCCCTATCCTCAGCTGCCCAAGGGACTAACTGGGGACATCACCATGGGCTCCTGGGAGCCACTCTAGGGTCAAGTCTCTTGCCAACCCTCAGGTGGATCCCTTAACTAAGAATTGTGCTTCCGTGCTCCCCTGTCCAACCTTCCTTTATCCCAATCATCCTGTTTCCCCAAGTCCCCCCCCCCTTCCCTTCTCACTTTTCTCTCCCCATCTCCCCTTACCCCCATCCCACCCCACCCCCAAGATCCCAATTTTCTCTCCGGCAATTTAGTCTACTTCACATAGCCAAGAGGATAACTATATGTTTTTTCTTGGGTTCACCTTCTTATTTAGCTTCTTTAGGTGCAGCAATTTTAGACTCCGTGACCCTTATTTATGGCTAGAAACCAATTGTGAGTGAGTACATCCCATATTCATCCTTTTGGGTCTGGGACACCTCACTCAGGATAGTGTTTTCTATTTCCATCCATTTCCATGCAAAATTCGACAAGTCATTGTTTTTTACCGCAGCGTAGTACTCTAATGTGTAGATATTCCATACTTTCTTCATCCATTCTTCCATTGAAGGGCATCTAGGTTGTTTCCAGGTTCTGGCTATTACATATAATACTGCTATGAACATAGTTGAACAAATGCTTTTGTCATATGATAGGACATCCCTTGGTTATATTCCCAAGAGTAGTATTGCTGGGTCCAGGGGTAGGTTGATCCCGAATTTCCTGAGAAACCGAAACACTGATTTCCACAGTGGTTGCACAAGATTACATTCCCACCAGCAATGGATGAGGGTACTCCTTCCTCCACAGCCTCTCCAGCAAAGGCTATCCTTGGTGTTTTTGACTTTAGCCATTCTGACAGGTATAAGATGATATCTCAAAGTTGTTTTGATTTGCATTTCCCTGATTGCTAAGGAAGTTGAGCACGACCTTAAGTGTCTTTTGGCCATTTGAACTTCTTCTGTTGAGAATTCTCTGTTCAGTTCAGTGCCCCATTTATTAGTTGGGTTAATTAGCATTTTAAAGTCTAGTTTCTTGAGTTCTCTATATATTTTGGAGATCAGACCTTTGTCTGTTGCGGGGTTGGTGAAGATCTTCTCCCAGTCAGTAGGTTGCCTTTTTTTCTTGGTGACAGTGTCCATTGCTTTACAGAAGCTTCTCAGTTTTAGTAAGTCCCATTTATTCAATGTTGCCCTTAATGTCTGTGTTGCTGGGGATATACATAGGAAACGATCTCCTGTGCCCATCTGTTGCAGGGTACTTCCCACTTTCTCTTCTATCAGGTTCAGTGTGTTCAGGCTGATATTGAGGTCTTTAATCCATTTGGACTTGAGTTTTGTGGATGGTGATATATATGGGTCTATTTTCATTCTTCTACAGGTTAACATCCAGTTGTGCCAGCACCATTTGTTGAAGATGCTTTCTTTCTCCCATTGTATACTTTTAGCTCCTTTATCGAAAATGAGGTGTTCATCGGTTTGTGGTTTAAAATCGGGGTCTCCTATACGATTCCATTGGTCGACTTCTCTGTTTTTATGCCAGTACCACACTGTTTTCATTACTGTAGCTCTGTAATAGAGTTTTAAGTCAGGGACGGTAATGCATCAAGAAGATCCTTTGTTGTATAGGATTGTTTTGGCTATCCTGGGTTTTTGTTTTTCCATATAAAGTTGATTATTGTCCTCTCAAGATCTGTGAAGAATTTTGATGGGATCTTGATGGGGATTGCATTGAATCTATAAATTGCCTTTGGTAGAATTGCCATTTTTACTATGTTGATCCTCCCAATCCAAGAGCAAGGGAGGTCCTTCCATTTTCTGGTATCCTCTAAATTTCTTTCTTTAATGCCTTATAGTTCTTGTCAAATAGATCTTTCACTTCCTTGGTTAGATTTACCCAAAGATATTTTATGCTGTTTGTGGCTATCGTGAAAGGCGAAGCTTCTCTGATTTCCCTCTCTGCTTCCATATCATTTGTGTATAAGAGGGCGACTGATTTTTTGGAGTTGATCTTGTATCCTGCCACATTACTAAAGCTGTTTATCAGCTGTATAAGTTCTTTGGTGGAGTTTTGGGGGTCGCTTATGTACACTATCATATCATCTGCAAATAATGAAAGTTTAACTTCTTCCTTTCCAATTCGAATCCCCTTGATCCCCTTATGTTGTCTTATTGCTATTGCTAGAACTTCAAGCACTATATTGAAGAGGTATGGCGAGAGTGGACAGCCTTGTCGTGTTCCTGAGATTAGCGGGATGGCTTTGAGTTTCTCTCCATTTAGTTTGATGTTAGCTGTCGGCCTGCTGTATATAGCTTTGATTATATTTAGGTATGACCCTTGTATCCCTAATCTCTCCAATACTTTTATCATAAAGGGATGTTGAATTTTGTCAAATGCTTTTTCAGCATCTAATGAAATGATCATATGTTTTTTTTTCTTTCAGTTTATTTATATGATGGATTACATTGATAGATTTTCATTTGTTGAACCAGCCCTGCATCTCTAAGATGAAGCCTACTTGATCATAATGGATAGTTTTTCCGATGTGTTCTTGGATTCGGTTTGCCAGTATTTTGTTGAGGATTTTTGTGTCAATGTTCATGAGTGAGATTGGCCTGTAATTCTCTTTCCTGGTTGAGTCTTTGTGTGGTTTTCGTATCAGAGTGACCCTAGCTTCATAAAAGGAATTTGGTAATTACCCTTCTGTTTCTATATTGTGAAATACATTAAGGAGTATAGGTATTAGCTCTTCTTGGAAGTTCTGGTAGAATTCCGAATTAAAACCATCTAGTCCTGGGCTTTTTTTCTTAGGGAGGTTTTTGATAACAACTTCTAATTCTTCGCAACTAACAGGTCTGTTTAGATTGTTCACCTGGTCCTGGTTTAACTTTGGTATATGGTATTTATCTAAAAAAGTTTCAGTTTCTTTTACATTTTCCAGTTTTGTGGTATACAGGCAATTGTAGTGAATCTAATGATTCTCTGAATTTCCTCTGTGTCTGTGGTTATGTCCCCCTTTTCATTTCTGATCTTCTCAATTTGCGTATTCTCTCTCTGCCGTTTGATTAGTTTGGATAGGGGTTTGTCAATCTTGTTGATTTTCTCCAGGAACCAGCTTTTTGTTTCATTGATTCTTTGGATTGTTTTCTGTGTTTCTATTTTGTTGATTTCTGCCCTCAGTTTGATTATATCCAGTCTTCTACTCCTCCTAGGTGAGTCTGCTTCTTTTTTTCTAGAGCTTTCAGGTGGGCTGTTAAGTCTCCAATATGTACTTTCTCTGTTTTCTTTAAGTGGGCACTTAGTGCTATGAACTTTCCTTTTAGGACTGCTTTCATAGTGTTCCATAAGTTCGAGTATGTTGTTTCTTTATTTTCATTGAATTCAAGGAAGACTTTAATTTCTTTCTTTATTTCTTCCTTAATCCAGGTATGGTTCAGTAGTTGACTGTTCAGTTTCCATGAGTTTGTAGGCTTTCTGGGGGTAGTATTGTTGTTGAATTCTAACTTTAAGCAATGGTGATCTGATAAGACACAGGTGGTTACTAATATTTTTTTTGTAACTGTGTAAGTTCGCTTTGTTACCGAGTATGTGGTCAATTTTCGAGAAGGTTCCATGAGCTTCAGAGAAGAAGGTATATTCTTTCCTATTTGGGTGGAATGTTCTATAGATGTCTGTTAAGTCCATTTGATTCATTACCTCCATTAATTCTCTTATTTCTCTGTTAGGTTTCTGTCTGATTGGCCTGTCCATTGGTAAGAGAGGAGTGTTGAAGTCTCCTTCTATCAGTGTGTGCCGTTTGATGGCAGCCTTGAGTTTTAGTAATGTTTCTTTTACGTACGTGGGTGCTTTTATATTAGGGGCATAGATATTCAGGATTGAGACTTCATCCTGACGAATTGATCCTGTTATGAGTATAAAATGTTCCTCTCTATCTCTTCTGATTGATTTAAGTTTGAAGTCAACTTTGTTAGAAATTAGTATGGCCACACCTGCTTGTTTCTTAGGTCCATTTGCTTGATTAGCCTTTTCCCAGCCCTTTACTCTGAGTAGGTGTCTGTCTTTGTGGTTGAGTTGTGTTTCTTGTAAACAGCAGAATGTTGGATTCTGTTTTCGTATCCAATCTCTTAGCCTGTGCCTTTTTATAGGTGAGTTGAGCCCATTGACATTAAGTGATATTAATGACCAGTGGTTGTTAACTCCGGTCACTTTTTTAGTAATAGGTTTTGTGTGTTTCCCTTCTTTGAGTTGCGCTGGTGAAGGGTCTCTAGATGTCTGAGTTATTGTGGTCATTGTTGAACTCCTTGGTTTGTGATTTTCCTTCTATTATTTTCTGTAAGGCTGGATTTGTGGCTACGTATTTTTTAAATTTGTTTTTATCCTGGAAAATTTTGTTTTCTCCATTTATAGTGAACGAAAGCTTGGCTGGATATAGTAGTCTGGGCTTGCATCCATGGTCTCTTAGTTTTTGGAGTACATCTATCCAGGACCTTCTGGCTTTCATGGTTTCCATAGAGAAGTCAGGTGTAAGTCTGATAGATTTACCTTTATAAGTAACTTGGCCTTTTTCCTTTGCGGCTCTTAATATTCTTTCTTTATTTTGTATATTTTGTGTTTTGATTATTATATGGCGAGGGGATTTTTTTTTTTGATCCAGCCTATTTGGTGTTCTGTATGCTTCTTGAACCTTCATAGGTACATCTTTCTTCAGGTTGGGAAAGTTTTCTTCTATAATTTTATTAAGTATATTTTCTGGACCATTGAGCTGCACTTCCTCTCCTTCTTCTACTCCAATTATTCTTTGGTTTGGTCTTTTTATTGTGTCCCATATTTCCTGAATGTTTTGTGATGAGAGTTTGTTGGACTTGCTGTTTTCTTTGAACAGTGCGTTTATTTTCTCGATGTTATCCTCAGAATCTGAAATTCTTTCTTCTATCTCTTGTATTCTGCTGGTTATGCTTGTTTCTGTAGTCTCTATTCGTTTACCTAGATTTCCCATGTCCAGCCGGCCCTCTGTTTGTGTTTTCTTCTTTGCCTCCATTTCAGTTTTCATGTCTTGAACTGTTTCCATTATCTGCTTGATTGTTTTTCCTTCGTTTCCTAGGGTATCATTCACTGATTTACTCAATTCCTCGAACTTTCTGTTATACTTCTCATCCATTTCTATAAGGGCGTTTTTTATATGCTGTTTAAGGGTGTCAATCACTTTCATGAAGTCAGTTTTTTATACTTCTTCTTGATTAAGGTGTTCATGTCCTCCTGTTGTGAGGTCGCTGGCTTCTGGTGGTTTCGTGTTGTTTTTCAGATTGGTGGGTGAATTCTTGCATTGGCTTCTGCCCGTCTCTTCCTCCCAATACTCCCCTATGGATCTTCTTTTACAGGATCAGGTCTTCTTGCCCACTGATGTACCTTCCCAGTGATGTCACTCTCCAGTGATGTTTCTCCACAATGATGTTTCACTCGGTTCCCAGATCGAAACTCTGTGCTGCTTGGTTAGCTCGCGAACAAAGGGCCCACCCTGCTTGCTGCAGGCAGGCTATGGAGACAAAGGAACTACCACCCTCCCTTTTGCCCTCCTGATTTTGGTTTGGTCCCAACCAAAATCAGGCTGAGCTGGGAGGTGCTATGCCACCAAAGAGGGGTGGGGAGGGAGGGAGACAGGGGGTATGGGGTTCTGGATGTAAGCTGGGTGGGATAAGAAGAGAGAGGAGGTATTGGGCAGTATAGCCCCTGCAGGATGACCAGGAAGTGGAGGAGGGATGAGGAACGTCTGAGTTCCCTGATCCCTGCTGCCACCACACTCACTCACCAGCTTCATTCTTTTTGTGGCTGAAGAAAATTCCATTGAGCATGAATAACACATTTTCTTTATCCATTTTCTTTTGATGGACACATAGGTTAGATCCATAACTTGCTCACTATGCATAATGCCATCACAAAGATGGATGCACACTGATCTTTTCACTGCACATTCTGTGGCAATATTGACTTGTCTTTCTTTGGGAAAATACCAACTGTAGTTTAGCAAGGTCATAGAGTAAGTCTGTTCCATATTGATTTCCATTGTGGCTGGATAAGTTAGTTTTCTCATCAACATTGATCCCTTTTGTCTTCATTATTTCAAGCAATGGATTTATTTGCTTATTTTCTAATTATTTTTAATTCAACATGCAGATGTAATGATATTCATAATGGTAACTTGAAAATATGTAGTTTTATTTTCTTTTAACTCATCCACCTCTCCCACTTGAAAAAATTCACCACCCAAATAATTTTCTAACTATGTTAATTTATATAATATAAAACTTACTATCTACAATAATGTGCTATTGCTAAATTTGAAATATTACTTTTTATATACAAATACTTGTTACTTTATATGTATATTAAAATAAATAATCTTTATTTCAGGAACTGTTTTCACAATGGTATATAGTCTTCTAAAATTATCATTTTTAGGACATGTATTATTTTATTAGAATATTTTTATTCATATAATTAGAACTATTTAAAAATGAAAATGCACTATATGTTTTTCTTTGGGTTCATCTTCTTATCCAGCTTCTTTAGGATAACAAATTATAGATTCACTGACCTTTATTTATGGCTAGAACCCAATTATGAGTGAGTATATCCCTTGCTCATCTTTTTGGGTCTGGGTTACCTCACTCAGAATACTATAGTGGGAGGCTGGGAGGAGGCAGAATTTTTTTTTTCTCAATAAAAATAAATAAATAAATAAATATAGAAAAAAATGAAAATGCGCCGGGTGATGGTGGTACACACCTTTAATCCCAGCACTCTGGAGGCAGAGGCAGGTGGATCTCTGTGAGTTCGAGACCAGCCTGGTCTACAGAGGTAGTTCCAGGACAGGCTCCAGAGCCACAGAGAAACCCTGTCTTGAAAAAACCAAAAAATAAAAAAAATAAAAATGAAAATGCAAATAAAAATGTATTTAATAAAGTAGCTAACTGTAGAGATATATTAAAAAAACTAATTACTATGGCATATAAGCTTCACTGCTACAGAGATGTAATAAGGCCAGGCATAAATTTGAACCTGAATTCCTAACATAGAATATCTAGAATTTTAAGTATTTTATAAATTATTGAAGGCTAATCTAAATAATCAAAATGTTTTAAATTTTACATATAGCATATCTGGCATGTTTTGAGAACTATTTAATTTTTAATGATTTCCATTCTGAGGTAAGATTGAATCCTAATGTAACTATAATTTCCAAATCCTATCTATCTGTTTTGAGCAGTTTTCTGTTGATGGGTCATGTGTCTGTCTTTTGAGAGCCTTATCTTTAGTTCTTTTAATAGCTCAGTTGTCTGACTTCTTGTTATTTTTGCCTTTGAGTCTAAACAAAATATCATGCTTTACTTAAATAACTTAATAAGATGAATCTCAAACTCAAAAGAGAAGGGATCAGCTCAATAAAATTCTATATGTACTGTCTGTCTTGGGCCTTCCGAGAATTACTGATAGATTTAATTTTAAAGTGATAAGACTTTTCTTATTATAGGATAGAAGTATGAAAACTGGCAAAGAAAGTGTCAAAGTTCTAAAGTACCTTAACATTCTCTTTATTTTTAAATGTAAACAAACATTTAATTATTACGAATTCATAAATACTATGAACTCCTATGGTTGAGAAAAATTCTGTTCAATTACTTTGATGATTAATTTACAGCATAATTTCATGAGAGGAGAGATGAGTGCCAGTTTTGTGTCTACCCATTGACTTTCCATGTGGAAAGAAGATAAAGGTGAAAAAAAAAACACAAAGTCTACATTTGTAAAGTAGGGCTCATGCAAATTACATTAACCATGTTTAAAATAATTTCAAAACAAAATTTACTGCATGCAAGGCTTAAAAACATAGACATTGAGACAACTTATGTGAGTCATTTCTCTCCTTCATTATTGTGAGTCCTGGGATGCAACAAAAATCTTTAGGCTTGGTGTTCAGTACTTTACCTGTTGATATATCTTGGTAAATATGAAAGCTGTTTTGAAAGGCAATGCTTGTTGGTCTCATGAAATAACTGAAATTGGCAGCTATAATATGGGTTTGCATATATGAGTGTGTGAATGTCTGTGTGTGTGTATATGTGTGTGTGTGTGCATGTGTGTTTGTTTTGTTCTCAACCATGTTCAGGTTGCTGTCATTTTTGGTACTGTGAATGTTTCACTGAAAACGTTCCAGTGTACTGTGAAATAAAAGACAAAGTCCTACATACAGGTGTCACATTTACAGATCATCAGTTCAAGGAAAACCAAACATTCAATGTTTGGTTTCTTAATAATTATATGTCAACATTGCATTGGATTTTTGAATTTTTATACCGTGTATTTCAGTTGAGAGAAAAGAACACTCTAGAGAAGAGATATATAAGCTATTATAAATGGCATCAATCTAACATGATTGTAATTATCCAGTAAAAATGTAAGTTGAGCTAGAAATGGTTGTTCAACCTTGTAATCCTTGGGAGGCTAGGACAGGAGCATCAACAGTTCATGCCTAATGTGGACTTCATAGTAAAATTGAATGCCAGATTGGACTAGGTGAGACACTATCTCAAACAGACAAATAATGACAAGCAAAAATATTCTAACAAATAAAACACCTTTAAATTAGGAAAGATAAGTTTTAGGGAACATGTGATATAAATATTTATTACATTTATATTTGTGGAATCATCAAATTTTAAGGTAAAAAGAAACCACATTCATTTATCACATATATTTATCATTGCATCATAAATATCCTAAGAAATATGTCTGGGGAAATTTTTCAGAGAGTATGAGCACAAGATCTGTAAGTACAAAAAATCAAGTTTCCAACAATCTACATAAAAAGTTAGGCATAGTACATATGTCTGCAGCTACAACATTAGGGATCAGAGTCAGGTGGATAATAGAACTCAATTGACTGACAGTCTGGTGGAAAGCCACAAAATTTTGGCTCAGTGAAAGGCTCAATTTTAAGGCATTAATGCAAAGAATGACAAGGACAAAAGAAAATACCCTATTTACTGCACAGACCTCTGCAGGCTATCAGAAAGTATAGTATAATTTTTGTAGTGATATTTTGTTTGTAATCTAACAAATAAAGGTTTTCTGGAGATCAGAGAGCAGAGTTACACCAAGAGTTAGCCATAGAGACCAGTCAGGGGTGGTACAAACTGTTAATCCCAACACTTGAGAGACAGAGGTAGATGGATCTCTGTGAGTTCAAGGCCACCCTGGGTTACACATGATCTATGCAGTCTAAAACAGATTTAGAGTCAAGTGGTGGTGGCTCACACTTTTGATTCCAGTTCTTGGGAGTCACATGTCTTTAATCCCAGTACTAGGGAGGTGGAGACTTGAGGAGATATGGCTGGACAGAGAGAAGAATATAAATCAGGAAGAGACAGGAGCTCAAATGCATTCTGAGGATTCATAGAGGTGGATGAAATCTGAGCATGCAGTCTGAGGATTCAGCCTGAGCATGCAGTCTGAGGATTCATAGAGACAGGAGTGTCCCTTCAGTCTGAGGATTTGGTAGAGATAATGTGTCTCCCTAGCGACTGGCTACATTGCTTCTCCGATCTCTCAGCTTTCACCCCTTAATATCTGACTCCAAGTTTTTATTATTAAGACCAATTAGAATTTGTGCTACATTTATTCAATATTTTTTAAAATGACTTTACTTTCATAATTTTTTTTTGTATTAAGAATTACTTATTATGTATACAGTGTTCTGCCTGCATGTACATCTGCAGGCCAGAAGAAGACACTTGCTCTCATTACAGATGACTGTAAGCCACCATGTGGTTGGTGGGAACTGAACTTGGGAACTCTGGAAGAGTCGCCATTGCTCATAATTTTGCCGAGTCATCTCTCCATTCCCTCAGAATGACTCTACTATTCCTCAATTAATAAAACAAACATAGAATTCTGATTATTTTAAATGTTATTTGAAAACAATCTTTTTAATGAAATTAAATTCTATCCAAAATTGAAGAGTGTTTTCAAATAAAACCAAATTATATGGATACATCAACAAAGAAAATTTGTCAGGAATGAAAAGTATAAAAAGCATCAATTAGATACGAACTTTAACTTTCATATAGATACTTTTGAAAACTAACAATTTATCAATTACAAAATAAAAATTAATCATTATTAATTTATTAATTCTCATGAGAGAAATTTAGAGATTTAGAAATAGTCAAAAATTTTGTTAGCTATGATAGTTCTTCAGGGATCTGTATCTTGTGAAATAGAAGATCCAGAATGTGTCCATTTCAGATTACCTTTTATGGATACTTATAAGATGGACTGTGTTAGAAGATGGAATATCTCGTTTGAACTAAGATCAAATTAGGTTAATTTGTTTCCTGTTTTTGGAGTATCATGTATAATCTCAGAGCAGAACCACATCAAAGGTTTTTAAAAGTTTGGGGCCTCCTAGACTTGGGTTTTTCTTCATTGCACAGAATCTTTTTGTGGAGAACCATATGCAGAAATCAATGTGACATTTCTTATTGAACTGTGGGAACTGGGTATAAGGAATAACAGAAATGCTGAAGATCTGGTTAGAGCTACTGGTTTGACTAATAAACTCCCTTTTATCTCTGACACAGGTGTCTTGAAACTCCTGCTCACATCTAAGAGACATGACAAGCTAAGGTATTAGCTTGTAAATCCAGTAGAATCTCAAAGCTTTCATTGCTCTTGACAAACTGTTCTCAATTCTCTCTCATGAATTAAGTAACAGGGCAAGGTTATTCTTTGTTTTCTTGTTTTAGCTATACTTATCTTGCAAACGGACCATAATTATTTTAAGATGTATCAGCAGAAATCATCATCACACTGTAAGGGAAATATTAGTATGCATTCTAATGACTAATACAATGTAAATGAAAGTTTTTCATTGAAAATAACACTGAATTCGATATGGTATAATATTTTAGTCAAAGTGGTATATAGGTATATTATGATAAATATAGTAAATATATATCATAAATATACTGAACTAAAGTAACATTTTTAATTGAAAATAGATTTTTCTATCATATAAAACATCCTGATCACAGTTTCCCCTACCTCCACTCCTTCCAGCTATGCCTCCCAAACCTTCCCTCTCCCCTAGAACCAGTCTCCCTTCATGTTCCTTCAGAAATCAGTAAGCTTCCAGGAGTCAACAGGTAAACATGGCATACACAAAAGAAAGCTGTAAGACAAGGCAAAATTTCTCATATTGAGGTTGGAGAATCTGGAGAAGCAACCCAATGGGAGGAAAAGAGTCCTAAGGGTGGGAGAAAGAGTCAGAGATACACTGGCTTCTACTTTTAAGAGTTCTACAAGCCATAATATACATGTTGAGGATCTGCTATAGACTATTGCACCCTTCAATTTCTATGAGCTCATATGAGCCCTGCTTAGCTAACTCAGTAAGCCATGTTCTCCTGGTTGTGGAGGTCCAAAAATGCGAGCCTATTTCCACATTGTGTGAAGGTCAGAGAGTTTTGAGGTTGCTCAAAGTTGTTGCCAATTGTGGCTATACACCTTAACCTAAGGTGTGGTTACTTGGTGTTTTTGACATTTAAATGGCCCAT
The DNA here is from genome assembly GCF_018167655.1 of Microtus oregoni. NCBI lineage: Eukaryota > Metazoa > Chordata > Mammalia > Rodentia > Cricetidae > Microtus > Microtus oregoni. The sequence goes on from NW_024543060.1 coordinate 27,524,061, forward strand.
AAGCTAGATCCACTCTACTCTGACCAGGAAATTTAAGCTACTGCTGTTCTTTCTTTTGGATAGAGGTTTGACCTATGGAGTAGCTCCCCTTCTCACTCCTCATGTTCTCATAAAACAAAATACTAATAACAATAAACTATTTCTATTTCTTGGAACTTGAGATTTTACCTAAATGTGATAGAATAGTCTTTAAACCGGTATCTGAAAATGTTGGGCCTATTCTTTCATACCATGGGAGTTTTTCCTAATGCAACCATCAATTCTTATTCTTGTTTTTTAAGTCAAGTTATCCTTCTCTTTCATCTGAGGAGACACATCTACAGTCAATTGAAAATTATACTTATGTGAATCAAATTGTCATTGTGTATATCTATTTCAAAGAATTTCGGGAATACTTTATAACTCTTTTTCTCAATTTTTATTCTCTTACGTTTTGATGAGGAAATCATATGGTAAATTTTATTCTTAGTTTATATTGTCTTTATAAGTACGTGCCACCTTGAAAAACCCTTATATATATATGGCAGATACTATAAGGAAAATCATATTTGTTGTAATGAACAGTTTAACCAAGTTTCCTCTAGCTGATTCCTTGTTTTGCATCTACCATGTACAAAGTAAACACTTTTTTCATTCTTTATCTTAGTTGTTACTGATCATTGATATTAAATATATTTTTAATGAGGGACTCTTCACCTGAATTAAATATATAAATTTCTTGTTTTATTAAATTTATCTATTCAAAAGAATCTGAAATTTGCTTTTTTAAATGATAATAGAGAGTTTCCATCTATTTAGGTGCCATAATCACTTTATTCCCATGTCATAAACACATTCCATAACACTTCCAGTTCAGGGATTTAACAAAGTAAGAAAATAATAGAAGTATATGATACTTGATCCACCAATTACAGCAGTAGTGTCAAATATATGTTAAGTAAGTAATTTGTTTGCAATATTTTTATACACATATTTCATCAAATTTATGTTAAAATTTTTATTTTATCTACTTTATGTTAAAATATCTATTTTATGTCTTATGAAATATAATAATAATTCTTTGTGAGTTACATAAATTTTGGGCACATTCATTTCCTATTTCTGCTCCCCAACTCCTCGTATTTCCATTCCTTTACTTTCCAACTTTATGTGTATTTCTTTGACTCTATAACCCATAGAACCCAGTTTGTGCTGTGAATATACTACTGAGGATGAGGACATCCACTAGAATGTGGCTAAACTACAAGTAGCCAAACCATTAAAAGAAATCGACTCACCCTCTTGCCAAGCCATCAACAGTCTATAGCTCCATCGTGTGTCTTTATGCATAATTGAAATTTTATGAATGCTGGTTTATATAGAGTGAAAATGTATTTTCACAATATAAGAATATGTAAACATAATTAAGGTTTAGGTCTAAATTTGCAAAAGAGAAACACCAAGCAGTCTTTTGTGTACCCTATAAATCTATCTTATGGATCTAAGAATCAAGTTCTTGCAATCTCATTGTCATTTCTGATGTTATAGCTGGGAGATAAAACACACAGATCAGAAACAAATTCTGAATTTTCACTTTCCTGACATATAAATTAAGACAGTAGGGACTGAAGTTCACTTATCATTAAGTTTGGGTATTCAAGCTCATGTCTAAGGCATTCTGAATGGAGTGAGGATACAATGTTCATTGAATGCAAAAACAGGAGATATATCAAACTAATTTGCTCTCTTTGTATGTTCCATGAATTCTGAATTCACTTTAAAAATAGAAATTCAATATGGAGTATCTCTAAATTAGTCTAAGTATATCTAGAATATTCTGTTTAAGCCTATATGTAATAATCATTTGCAAACTCTTCCAAGTGTTATACGTTTGAAGACAGTCAGTGACTTCTTTGGATTAAGATTCTTCTCAGTCTTGGGTATCATGAAAGCATTCAAGATGCAAGAGAAATTTTTGTTCATCATATCTGAAAACCCAAGAAATGACAGATATGAGAAAAAGTACAAGAAACTACATCTCATTTATGTTCACAATTGTTTTATTCATGTTCCAGTGGATTGCTCCAGGCTCAAGTCTACAAAAGCAAGTCTGGCCAAACCCAGCAGATCACAAATCAAAGACGAATGAAAAGAAAGACTTGAAAGCGGGATGGGGACTTTGGGGATGGGTGGATAGACATTTGGTATTGGTGGTAGTAGAAGATGGGATAAAGGAGAAGACAGGATGAATGTGAACAAAATATATTGTATGAAACTTCAAAATTATTGAGGAATAAATGGAAATATTAAAAAACTATCTGCATCTAACTCCTATTTCTGAAAGTGTCCTGAGGCTGGAAGATGAACTTAAACCCAGTAAGATGCTTGAAGCAGCAATACCTTTTAAAGAAACTGTATGCTATCGTCCACAGTTTTTATTTTTCTGACAGTAGCAAAAATTTATTGAACTAAATTTTTAAAACTGTGTATTTTACCATAGACTTTCCAACACTAAATTTTGTGTGCATTACTTAGCAAAGGTAGTATGCCAGGACAACTATGGAAAATAATATCTTAATAAAATGCTCTGCTAAAACTTAGGGAAAGAATGGAGTCTAAAATTAATCCCTTCCCCCATAAACAAACAAACAAACAAAAAAACCCAAACAACAAAAAACAAACAAAAAACTGTGATGATCATACTGAACTTCTAGGTTTAGAAACTTAGGTGAAACAAGTTTAAAATCAGTAGGAAGCATGCTAGATTCTGTTTTAGACCATGTTTTTTATTACTGTGCTTTGCCACCCAAGAAGTTAACAGGTGAACTTTATACTTATTGCCAAGATTTCAGAATATAAGAAGCCAAATTTCTAATTTTCTCATTTAAAATGTAATGCTCATGGACTGCATAAAGTCATAAACAATTATTCCAGTATATCAAATTTAACATATCAACTTATATATAAAAATTAGTTAACAAAACTCCATTTTTATTATTTTATCAGTGTAGCAATTACTCTATCTACAAAATTCAGTGACTAATAACAAAGAGTTTCATTAATTTATTAAATTATTTAGAAATTGTACTGAAGGGGATGTACAATGAATTCGTATTTCAGAGTTTAAATTGAAGAAAATCTGTATTCTGTGGGTGAATTGTATTAACAGAGTAGCTAACACGGAATCGCAAAGATGATTCATAAAATAAAACCAGTCTAATATTATATCTGAAATTGTGAAAGCGACAGTACATGCATAGGCTGTGAAGATTATGTTTTGTTATTTTTTAGAATATGAACCAGGCAAAAAGCATCTGGCATATTTAGTTGTCGACATTAAGAGTATTTACCACAAGAATTCCCCTACCTTATCAGCTCTGACCTTCCACATTCATACAAAACTTTTCAGCTTTTTTTTTTTTTGACATGGTATTCATTCATGGAAATGAAGCATCAGTCACTTGAAGTGCCTTCTTACATGAGAGATTTTCAACAAACTCACTTTAAATTTATACAGCCCAGCCTTTTAAATGTGAATAAAGCTTCCTGGTTTTCTAAAATGTCTTTTCCTTCAGTGGAAGGGATTAGTTGTTGGTATTCTCTGCTGCACACATCTGACAAGCTGATTACTGGCCTGTCCTTGTAGCACTCAGAGACTGTTACAAGTAAGAGGTTGTAAATTCTAGCCATTCATTTTCCCATTTCCCTGTCCATAGGAGTTAGGGGAAGATACAGCTTTTCACTTCTTCCCTTTTACGTCAGTTAAAATAATAGCCGAATTGATTCCCCCCACTGGATATAATTGAGACCTAGACGATTCCAAAAACACGGAACATTTTGTACAGAGCCAAATCAGTTTCTTGTTCTGCACTCCCACCAAATAAAAGGCTTTATGATATTGTTACTTCCACGGAAAATGTTCACAGAGAACTGCCAAGTCCAAGCGTGCTCTCCCTTCCCAGTACTGCTCTGTCAGTTGAACCGTTCACTGCAGTGTTGCCATGACATCTTGCTTTCTCACACATTGTTCAAGGGCACATGGAATGAAAGAGAACATCAACAACAACAAAAAAAGACGTGCATTTTTCCCACTCACAGACGGTTATCATACCTACTCTAAAGGCAGAACAAAGTCAGGACCTTCATAATTTAAGAAAATTTCATCTTCCAAATGTCTAACTTCAAGCACTCCAAGATTTTTTTTTCATTTTGCTTATTCATTGTGTAACGTAGAAATGCCTTATTTCCCCATGTGCTCGAGATGGTTAAAGTAGTTCTGAAGTTGATATTTTAATTAATCTGTGTATCATATTGTAAGATCTGGGCTTAGGGGAGAGTTTTTGCCTGGCTTCTGTGAGGAGGTGGTGCTTGATCAAACAGCAGAAGAATGAGGAAGACTGCTGGTGAAAAGATATTTGTATACAGAAATGCCAGAACATAATTTTATCAAATATTTTCTTTCATTTGAATTATTCTTTCAAACTTCAAATTTAACATTAATACAAATGTTTCCTTGGCTTTTAGGAACAGAAAATTCCTGGAGTACAAAAGTATCCTCACTGGGTGTCACTGAGGAGCCTGGAGTAACAAAAGCTCAAAGGCTTCGACACAAACTGGTTTCTGGAAAGACAAGACAGCAAGTATTTATAAATTATCTTCAGTCTTTAAAGAGAGTCTATAATTACCACTTTAAAAAAAGTAATTTATTCAGAAAACAAAGCTCCCCAGGAAATGTTTTCCACAGCCCCAGTTTACACAGACTTTATTATGTTGGGGGAAATGATGAATATTTGGTGGTGTCAGAAATATGAGCATTGACTAGTCCCACTGGGAGCAGGCCTATCTTTTTTTTCACAGTGATCGATGTTAGTAATTCAAGTTAAGTATTTGAAGTTTAAAAGAATAGGGATATTTTCAATATTTTTGATGCAAAATCATCCAATGTCAATAAGAATTCATTAGTTTGTATCAAATTCACATCAGTTCCTAAAAGTGAAAACAGATATTAGCAAACCATCTTTAAGAAAATACATGTCTGTTCTGTCTGGCTCTTAAAGGTTTAGTTTATGTCATTATTTCTAAGGTTCTAGACCCATATAAAATATGATTTCTTTTAGTTTCTTTTTAAAAATTAGGTTTATGTTTTTGAGATTTTTTTTGAGGGGAATTTTAATTTGATACTGGGAATTGAAGTAGAATTTTACGAATTTCAGGTTTCCTATACTGAGCTATATTTCCTGTCTCATTTACATATTTAGTCTAACTTTGTGTCCATCTTGTAATATGTTCTTCAGCATTCTTTAGAGTTATTTGTATACTTAACTGTAGACAACTGGAAAAAGTAATTGAATTATTTAGAAGCTTGTTAGGACTTACTAATTTGAAATGTAGTTCACTCATTAATCCATGCAATTCACTTCTAAAAAATACATTGCTTTGGTTAAATGATATAAGTTTTTGATGTTGTTCAAGCTATTTTATAAAATTATGTATCAAGGACTCTTCTCACACGGACCTCCATCTTATCACAATTCTGTTCGGCTTTCTGGAATTTGGAACATGAAATATTTTATGTAGAAAATATTTTCTTTCATGAAATGAACAAAGAGAGAGAGACAGTTGTTAATACTTTCAGTTTTCTAAATTCAAAATTCAATTGTTTCTTGAACTGTTTTCTATTAGGACAAACGATTTTTGGTTAAATATATATGGAAAATGTTAACGAGTTTACTAAAAATAGAAGCAACTACCCGGCAACTAAGGTAGAAAATTTACAAAAAAACAGTAGAATATACATGTCAGGGATGGGGATGTGAATTAAGTCGTAAAACGTTCTAATCTTTCAATTTTTAACTTTTAGATCTTAGAAATTAAATATTTCATAATACTTTCTTCTATTTTCAATATGCAGACACCTTTCACGTTGCAATGACATTCTGTCCTGATAAACCTACTGTAAATACTAAATAAGTAAAGTCCCTGAAAGAAATGAAGTAAAATATCTGTATTACACATATTCTTATTTTTTCTATTTATCTTACCTAAGTTTCTATGAATACTTTTTTAGTATGGAGGTGGACAAATTTTTCTATGACGAAATCATTTTATAGGGAAATGATGGCTGTGTCTTGAATTACCATCTTTTTGACTAATTTTCCTTATGGATAACTAGAGTCAGTATTTGATGCCTCGGCCCTGCACCATGATGTTGTAGCACATATTACTAGTTTGGAAATATATATCAGTAGGGATAGTAGTATTCACCTGTAATTCTTCATTATAAGAGAATGAACTCCTAGAGATTTGGTTTATACATAATATATCTATCTCTCTATATATTTTAAGCCTAGTTTCCATCAAATGCTTACAGAATTTTCATCTTTGTAAAGGTTAAATATGATAAGTTGAATGGAAAAAGAAGGGGTTCCAAGATAACTTCTTTCTTGTTACAGCAAAAATCAATCTTACTGTAAAGCTGAGCACATGACTTTCAGACATCAGATATATATTAATCATTGCCTGATGCTGTAATTATAACGGGCTCATTTGTTTTATCCTAAGGTATAATTACTGAGACCAAAAATAAAATGTTTTCAGCTCTGTATAGCAGAAGTCATTATTGTAAAGTTTTTGAAAGTATCATTGCAAGGATCAACATTGTCTGACTATCTTATTTTGTGAACGGAATATATTTTACTCTTAACTTTTTGTTTTGAAAGACTCTCAGACATGTAAAAATAGTACACAGAATTTTGTAGTCTTCACACAATGTCCCCAAATGTTAAACCCTGCAAAACCACAATAAAACAACTTGAGAAACAGGAAAAGTAACAGTCAACTAACCTACAGGCTGCAGGTTGTCTTTGAATCTTGTCAGCTCTCTGACTGTGCCATTTTGCTTTCTGGCCAGCATGTTACCCAGAGCCACAACATACATTTGCTTACTTGTCTTTTGGGGTTTTTTTAATCCATGGCAGCTTTTTAATCTTTCTTTGTCTTTCGTAACCTGATGCATTGGCACAACACATGCTAGTATTCTTTATAGAAATGCCTAATCAGCTCTAATATTTTGGAAGTAACTCCATAGTAGTGGTGAATTAGGATTTTTGTTTTAAATTGACACTGTTGTCCGGTATTGGGAGCAGTGAGACCCCCAGATCCTGAATTTCTTGTAATCCCCTGATCTGAGTGCCTGCAGCTGCTCTGAGCAGGAGACCTTCAGGAGTTCCAGATGGCAGGAGAGTGGTTTCTGGTGGGTTTGGTTGGGGCGTGGCTATCTCTATATAATCTGCCCCTGAACACAATAAAGGGGGCATTCTTGGGGAATTCAAGGATAACCCGTGGCTCTGTTTCTCTGTCTGTGTGTGTTTGTGTATTTTAACCTCCAGCCCCCTTGCCCGAAGCTCACGAACTGGGTGCCAGCGCACAGAGCACAGACACGGGGGCGCGGTGAGCGGCAATTGGAGGTCCCAGCGGAGATATCGGGAACTGGGAACTGACAGTTCGGATACAGGTAAACAGGTCCTGAGGGAGTAAAAGCGGCAGAACTGGCATTGCCCTCCCTCATCTGCCTTCAGGTGGCATGGGTGAGGGAAAGATGCCCTCTCTCCTCTGCCTCATGAAACCTACAGCAACTTTAAGAATAAGCAAAAGAGCTGCTGTCCCCTGAGTTCTGAAACAGAAAATGAGCTCGGCCCCTCACCAGCTACAACACATAGGCAAGCAGGCCAGGCATCCTACATGGGCAGCATACTAGAGCTGACCCTGTCATCTTGGGTGCAGGTGAGCCAACCCTTAGGGCATCAGAGCAGTCGAGCTGAACTTCTCCCTTTCTACCTTCCTGTATGCTTAAGGTCTGGGCAAAAGAGTAGAATTGCCCCTGAGTGGTGTGAGTGTGGGTGAGCCAGATATCAGGACCTGAGAGTAGGAAAACTTGCCAGGCTCATTGCTGCAGGCTGCATTGGGTGAGCTAAGGGAGGCTGTACTGAGGAGCTCCCCAGGGCACTGATGAGAAGGGAAAGCTGGCAGGTAGACCAACCCAGCAACCACCCAAGCCCAGAAGAAGGCCTATGAGTTGGTCTACTTGAACCTCCACTCAATCTATGAACTACTGGAGAATGTAAAGAAGACGAACCTACTGACCCAAAACATCAGAATCTCCACGACACAGGGGAGCAACAGAATATCCAAGAGAAGCCCAGTCACTCCAGTTCATGGTAATGAGAACTTGCGAATAAAGATGAATGGAATAAATGGTAAACTTATTCAAGGGGCCACACAGCTTCCACGATGAGTTTCTTCTCTTTCTCTTTTTGTTTGTTTGAATGTTTGGCTTTGGTTTTTCTTTTAAATCTTGTTTTCGTTTTTGGAGAAAGTTGCAAGGTCAGAGCAAGGATCCAAGGAGACAGGGAGAGAAGCGGGACCAGAATGCATGATGAGAATCCACCAAGAATCAATAAAAGTTAAAAAACAAAAGAATGTTTATTTACTATTTTATTGTCTAGTGGAACAAATCTTTAGTGATTTACTAAAAGTACATAGATGTTTGAGATAGCAGAAGGATAAAAGTGTTTTATCATATTTTCTTCCAAATATTTAGTAATGTTTTTAATGCATTTTGTAGAATGAGACTTGAATGCATTTTCCTAAGATTACATTATCAAGTTCTTCCATCTTATCTAAAATTATTGTAATTATTGGACTCTTTCCTTAATTTTAAAAAGGTACTTTTACATAAGTTTTATAGTGACTTTATGCTCATATATATATATATATATAATAAAACAGATTATGTCAAGAATAGTGTCAAAATCACATTATAGCATTTTTGGACCATGTCTTACTCTAATACCATATGCAAAATAAATCTAAGAAGCTGTAGAGATGGCTCAGAAGTTAAGGACATGCACTGGTCCTTGAGAAGACCGGGATTATCCTAGCACCTACATGGTGGTTCACATCTATTCATACTTCAGTTCTGGAGGAAGGAATACAATTTTCTGACCTTATATGCACCCAGTCACAAACATGGCTGTCATACATACATGCAAGCACAATGAATATAAAATAAAAAATTAAACAAATTCAAAATTAATAGGATTTTCCTTGATTTTTGTATAAAATAGATAAAGATTTTAATTTTTTGAAAATTTATTTTTATGCTTTATATAAACCTCCAGCTTTTTGGTTAATAATACTATTTTAAAATTTAAATATTTAGGAAACAAAAGTATGGCTATCCAGGTAAAGGTGCTTGCTACACAATTTTGTCCACCAGAATTCTATCACCAAAATCTACACACATGTGAATGGATAGTTAGACCCTAGTCCAGAGAACGATTCACTGACCTACATATACACACAATACACCCCCACATAAACCTATAAATATCTTTTCCTCTTTTTCTTTTGCTCTCCAATACAATAATTATAATAATAATAATAATAATCAAACAATAATAATAAATGATTTTAAATGATAAAAGTTTTAAAAAGAAGAATAAATTAATATATGTATATATACATATATAATGGCACATCAAAAAGTAAGATTGACTTATTCCACAAATTATTTTCTTACAATTTTGTGCTCTGGTAACAAATGTACCAACACTTATAATCATATTGTAAGGGTTTCTTACAACCTGTAAGTAATCAATGATATTGAAAAATGCATTTATAATACCATTAACTCTTTTATGTATCATTCACTTCTGTACTAAATATAACTTAAATATTATACTAACAAAATAATTAAATTATATTTCAGAAATAATATCTAAAATATTACTATTTTGAGTTCTCAAAATCCTTCTTACTTTTATGAATCTGCATATTTATAAATTCATAAACCCTGCAGTAAATTTGAAAAAATATAAATATTCATAAACATATTAGCTAAAAGTCTTTTAAAACTTCATAATCTGGGAATGTGTTCTATCCATGCAAAAAAATCTGTCTTGTCTTTGCAGTTAATGTGTAGAATACAAATTTAAATTTGTTGTTTGTCTTTGGATTTGTAATAATATTTTAAACTAATGCCATGTTAAAAATCTGTTGTGTTTAATTTCCTATATAGGATTTTTTTTTACTTATTGATTACTACTTAGAATACTTGCATATTATTCATTTATAGTATGATTATTTTTAGCTGATAATACAAGGTAGACTTCTCTACTTATACTGAAATATTTACATCTATCTTAGTGAATAATGCTATTTTTCTTAAATTGTTTCCAATCTGAATCAGGAAAATTGTAAGCAACTGTTAATTGTACAGTTATATATTGTTCTTAGTATTTCAACTATTAGATATGTTTCCTATATTTATGTTTAAAATGCTCAATGAACTTTCACACTAACTGTTCCATTTAATTTATGAGGTATGTATAGAGATTTGAATATATAGCTAATTTTCATATTGTTAATGTCCCTTTAAACTGCACAAAGATTACTTAAGCAAGATATATGGAAAGACTGTTATAAAACAGAAAATCAATTTAACTCTTATCTTACTACAAATTTAAAGTTGAATATTATAATCTGTATTTCAATAATTTTTAATATTAATAATTTTAAATATCATTATATGTTTTTCTCTTCCTCCTTACATCCCTCCCATGAACACACACACACACACACACACAAATACACATGAATAATTGCATTTTCTGTGTGTATGTGTTTGGTCTCCTGGAGTACTAATTTTTGATCTCTCAGCAATTCTTAATTGCTTGTAACTCTTGATTCCCCAAGAGCTTTGCACCATCCGTATTGGAATGTTAACTGGTGTTGTCATTGTTTAGGTATTGCTTAGTCAACCATAATTTTGACGTTTCATTGATGTAGCTTCTCTCATATATAGAAGACACAATCATATAGCAGGCTTCCTGGCACTCTGACTCCTAAAAGGTTTCTGTCCCATCTCTTGTGTTGGCCATTGAGTCTTAAGTATAGAGGTTATATTGTAGATAAATCAGTCATTCCTAGGTATCCCACAAACACAATAGCTAGAAAAAAATGAATCAATCAAAATATTCTTCAACTGATGGATGGATGATAAAAATGTGGCATATTTTCAAAAATGAATACTTAGCTGTACAAAAAATGAAATCATGAAATTTTCAGCTAAATATATTACACTAGAAAAGGTTATATTAAATGTATTATCACAAACCTACAAATACAAATGCTTCATGTCCTCTCTTATTTGAGGATCTTAGCTCCAAATTTGGAAACAGTGGTAGAATATATACTATGGGTTAACTTCATAAGCCAGGGAAGCAAAAACGGATAAGGAGAAGGCAGTAGATTCTAGAGAGGGCAATATCAAAACAAATGTGATATGAAGGAAGAAATGGAAAGAATGGGAAAGTTTTATGTGGGTGGACAAAACAGGAGAAGTACAGGAGAAGGGAAGGGAGAAAATAACAATAAAAATGTTTGAAAAAGTTTTAAGTAATCATAATCACTTATATTTACCTAAAATTACATTATATATAATATAATATATAAATATGTGTGTTATTTAAGTGAATTTATTTGACTTGGTATGATAATACACTGAAACAGTCGTAGACTCCTGAGAAACCTCCTTTTGAATTATTGGTCAAGGAAGTCTTAAAACAGCTCAGGCTATTGCTGTTGCTGCTGGAGGATGACTAGAAGTTGAAGGCTAAGTCCCCATAACAGAAGATACATATAACTTGAAAATAGGACTCAAGTTTTATTTTACAAAAATATTTTTATCATAAATATTTCTATATTAAAATGCCTATAATAATTTATTAATTTTTTATAAAATACTGTTGAAAGAACTTTCAATTTATGAGCATACATTACTGTCAGATTGGTGACACTTCATTTTGCCATGTCTGTTAGTGAATATTGACTAAACATGAATAAATTTGATTTTCTTTTATAACTGTGTTGTAAAACTATCAATGAGATTGTTTTATCCTGGATATGTGTAAGAAAGTAAAATTACCTATAAAGAAAATTGGATATAAGTAAAATGAGGACTAAAGTAAACAAGAGTCACAAAACAGAAGGCATTCCACAGATAATTTAATAGTGACCATTTTCAGGTTCATTCCTTCATTCACTTAAATATAAGTGAGCACACCACCTGTCATATGGGATTGGTCTAGGCAATGTTATTAGGATTCAAATGATAAGATTGGCTCTGTGACTTTTAATAGAGCAGTTCTTGTCACTTGCCACCTAAAGTCCCATCAGAAAATGGAGCAGTGATGGTGCCAGAGAAAAGTAGTTGATTTGGGACAGGCAATCAAGGAAGGTAGGGTCCATCATTATAAGCACTGTCCTTGCAGTATAAATAATGTTCATGTAAGGGAAAGTTATGAAGGCATAAATCTTAATGTGATCAAGTACTGTGGTTTGGTAGATAATTATTTAGCCACAGTTTCCATCACATGCTGTCTGCTAGACTCACTGTCCTTGGTATCTTGAAAATATCTTAATGTATATTATTTTGTTGTCTTCAGTTTTCAATGAGCATGAGAAAAGATGGTTAAAGTAAGAATGCATGGCTTAAATTAATAGAACATGTATGTGCAGAAGTGAGCATATTTTAAAGTAGCAAAAGAGAAAATAAAATAGTTATCTGGAGGTAAAGATGCCGTTTATAGATACTAACCATATACTTGCAGGCACAGGGAAAACAGACTATTTTTAAGAAAATCAGAATTTAGGGATCTGTTGCAGAGGTACCATGCACAGCACAAAATACAATGGTGCAACCCTGGAATATATAAGAAAATGAGAGAACAATTAGCAAAAAACAGGATAAATATCCAAAAAGCGCTCTAATTTGGATAACTTTTAGGATTGAAGATAAAAGTATAGTTAAGCATTCAGACAGGACATTTGTTTAATGCTTAACAGTAACATTCAAATAGATGCTATGATATATAAGTAATTACAATTTTATTATATCTTAATAAAATTTGTCATAGAGGTGACTAAGCAGGTCAAAAGTAATTATATTCAATCAATTATACTTTTGCAAGTGAAAGAGTGATGAGACATAAATAGGGCATTATTAAAAAATCCCTTAGAATGTATGACATAGAAAGACTATTTTCCATTCATTAAAAACACAGTAGTGACAAAGATTGAGTAGACAGATAGAATTATGACCAAGTAATTGCTCTGATCCAATTGAAAGCAAAAATTTGTAATTTCAGGCAATAGGTACTTTGAAATGTAATCATTAGGGAAAGTAGTCCTTAGTCTCCCAGTTTCTGTGGGAAGATATTATTCTGACTTTGGGAAGCTTTAAGTAAATACGCCAGAGTAATAGAAAAAAAGCATGTAGTTATTTAAAGATACACTTTTAAAATAAATGTAATGGTATCATGATTAGTGTTTGCTTTTAAATAGAATTTGAATTTTCTAAACTGTTTAATAAAACATGTAGAACTATTGTGGCTAAAGTAAATTTTTCTAGTAGTTTATTTTGTGATGTTTTGAACACATGATTACTCAATACTCCCTTTTAAAGTTGTATTCTTGTTATTATTGATGTATAATGTGAACTAAACCATCAATACCTATGAAAAAATATTCATCTACTATTCCTGTGGCAGTCTATGGATAATTTGATTTTATGTATAACTTACTTAAAATACATTGATGGTGTTATGCCTGCTATATGCAAATGCATGGTTATTTATGAAGTAAATTGAGTATTTGTAGAGGTTTGTATCTGTGTGAGGACTAGAAATAAAGCTCTCATATTTGTTATGGATTACTTTATAGTTAAAAGACTATCGCTCACAGGAAGGTGGATTACTTTATAGATCAAAGAATATAACTCACTGGAAGGTGGTGGTGCATGCCTTTATCCCAGCACTTAGGGAGGCAGAGGCAGGTGGATCTCTGAATTCGAAGCCAGCCTGTTCTAGAGAGTAAGTACCAGGACAGCCAGAAATACATAGAAAACCCTGCCTCAAGAAAACTAAACAAAAACAATTTTAAAGAATAATATCACTCTATTTTATTCTATATAGAATACGCACGAGTAATTGACTTGCCAACAATATTACTATGAAGTGAATTTCAGTTCCAAATGATGATACATAAAATTTTACATTGATGCCAACTTATTTCAGGCAGAATTTTTAGAGAACATATAAGGACAACTTTTATTGGAAACTTTACTAGTAATACATAATTAAAGTTCTGAAATCATATATATGTAATAAAATTAAACTTTTTTAACAATAAATAGCTAATTTCTTAGAGAAGAATATCAATTATTGTATAGCTTTTGTGAATATTTTGGAATAGAAATTATCAACCACATCATTTACTTTTCTTAGCCAAAAAAGGAAATACTGAATAAAAACAGTCACATGTTTCAATGGTTCTGAATATAACAGTTTGAAATCATATTCCTTCCGTAACAAATTCACTACAAGCTTTTTAAGATTTATAAGGCATTCCCTTCTTGACATACACTCGTTAGCAAAAGACTCTTATATTTAGATGAAACCATTCTTTAAATATTTTTGTTTATTAAAAACAAAATTTTAATCTTTAATTCTAGTTATATTTTGTAATTTAATTTCTAGATGCAATATGCATTAAATGTCATTATTCATAACTAACTTAATTTACATGTTAGGAAAGTAAAATATTAAAAGTTGAAACAGGATCTGAGTACATATTAATCAGAAATATGTGCAAATGCCAAAGAAGTATTTAAAAGTGTTCAGTGTCTAATATCAAGAGGAAATTACAAATTAAACTGAGATGACATAATAGATCACACCAGGCAAACCTGGAAAAGAAACTCTCACACCTGGTTAGTTGTATTTTAATACAAGTGACTAGTAAAACAGTATTTATATCCATCAAAAAACTAGAAATAGAAACACCATATGATCTAGAAAATCTGCTACTGAGCATATTCAAATGAATTTAATGTGTTCCAGAGATTTTATACCTTTGTATTTACTGAAGCAGTCTTCACAAATACCAGGATATGGATTCAAGCTAGGTTTCTATTAAAAGATGCATAAAGAAATTGTGTTAGCATACTGTTAAGTATGATATAGCAATGAAAATTAAAATTGTAAGCTGTCTTTACAGCATCATGAACAGAAATTGAGGACATAGACCTGCTAGGATACAGGGACAGATAGTACATATCCTTTCATGTACTAAAAAATTTTGTCTTAAAGAACTGGAACATGGGACTTTGCCACTGAACACGTTGCTACTATTAAGTGTTTGGAAGAGGGAGGATAAAAATTTATTATATGGTTAAAACTGTAAAACTGTGTATTTTAAGATATTGGCTCACTATAGCTGATAGAGTATTTTAAATGGTTGTAAAAAAGTACAGACAAATGATAAATGCTTGAGATGATAGCAGAAAATGATCACACAGATTTTACATATATTTCAAATCATCACTCTCTACCCTATAAAGGTATACATCAGTACTCCATTGATAAAAAGTAAAAGTCTTTCAAAGATTGAAACAAACTCACTGATCTTGAAGCTCAGATGTTTTAATTACTACTCTGTTAGAATATCCAAAGCAATGCATTAATTTTTGATATTTTCTTTATCAGTAAATTAATTTATCAATAAATATATGTATACATATCATGTATCAAATATTTTGAAATAAGTACAAAGAGAGCTAAATTGAGCGACTAATATCAATTATTTCACATACTTACCATACCTACCAATTTTGGGTGTGAAATACTTAAAATTTAATTATTTGTGATGTTTCAAGAATACTATAAAAGATTTACTGACCGTAGTTACAATGTTCTGGAATTTTTGAGAGAATTCCTAAAATATTTCCTGACAGAAAAATATGGTCCGTTAGAATTTTAGAAAACAACAAGATCAACAAAGCATTAAACAAAGTGAACATTTTTTTTTTATTCTTAGTCATAAAACGGACCATTTCACCTCCTTTAGTGAAATTGCAGAAAAAAATCAGAAAATAACTATTCTCTGCTGGGTGGTGGTGGTGCATGCCTTAAATCCCAGAACTCGATAGACAGAGGCAGGCAGATCTCTGTGAGTTCAATGCCAGCCTCATCTACAGAGCGAGTTCCAGGAAAGGCTCCAAAGCTACAGAGAAACCCTACCTAGAAAAATAAAAATAAAAAAGTTTGTTGAGGGGCTATCTCTCAAAAAACAAATCCTAAGAAGAAAACTCTCTGGAGGGGAGAGACTTGGGTCAGTGGTTGTTGTAGGAAATCCTACAGCCAGTAGCCTTTAAGTCACCGCCCAGTGGGGCGTGGCCTCTTATATTATTTATGCCTAAAGCGATTTGATTGCTCTTCTTCGTTCTAGCAGAGGATATTGATTTTTGAGTCTACCCCTAAACAAATAACCATCAAATATTCTAAATTCTGAGCTAGTGTGGGATTTCTTTTAAGCGTCCTTCTTCAAGTGGTTACAAATGACGGCTGTTATTAAAGAAGACCCTGGTTCAATTCCCACCACAAACAGGGTAGCTCACAGCTGTCTGTAACTCAAGTTCCAGGGCATCTGACACTCTCGCACAGACATACATGGAAACAAAACACTAATGCACATAAAATACAATTAAATAAATTAAAAAATTCTGTAATGAACACATTAGTGGAAAAACTAATTTTTAAACATAAATCACTATATTCGGAGTCAACAGTTACAGAAAATGATTATCCAAGAAAATTGTAGCATTTGGGTTCTGTTCTTTATCTCTCTTTTCTCCTAACTTCTTTCTGCTATCTCTCCGTAAGTATGGTGCCTAATGCCATTAAACACATTCCTGATAATTTTTAGGCTGAATTGGTTCTGCCAAGACAATGCTCAATCTCTGATACCTGGAGTGGTTGTAATTCCTTTTGCCATCAGTGCAAAATAGTGCATGGTCAAGTAGTATTTTATACCCTAACTGGATGAGAACAAAATTCCTGATTTTGTTAATGCATGAATAATGGTGTTCACTATTATTGTTTTAAACTAAATCTCTATTATTCTGTTTTATCAATATAGATTGGGAAGCCAGATATTGGAGTGAGTGCCTGCTAGCTCAGAAAAGCAGGGAGAGCACCCTGTTGTATTCTCCTTCGCTTTCTCTTATGGGGTCTGAAACAAAAATCTTCTCCAACTAAATGTCCCTCTTTTCTACTTCCTTTGTATCTCTTTCTCTGTCCTCCTGACTTCCTCCTACTCTCTATGGCTTTTCCCTGTTAGCTGGTTATTGTATGTTATTTTATTTCTATTCTGACAAATAAAATTTGCCTGGAGATCAGAAGGTGGAGCTAACGACTAGTTAACCAAAGAGACCAAGCAATGGTGGAACACACTTTTAATCCCACCATTTGGGAGGAAGCAGGAAGATCAGGAATTTAAGCCCACCTTGGGATACACCAGACTAAACCATCAAAAGAGAACCAGGTTGTGGTGGCTCACATCTTTGATCCCAGAACTTGGGATCTCATGTCTTTGATCCCAGTAAATGAGATGCTCAAGCCTTTGATACCAGCATATGGGCATGGATACAGGAATGTAAGCCAAGTGGAGACAGGATCTTGGCCTTTTAAGTATGAGGATTCCTAGAGCTCCCATATGGTCTGAGATTTCGTAGAGGTAAAAAGCTTTTGGTGGTTGGCTGCTCTGCTTCTCTGATCTTTCTGACTCCAGGTTTTATTGATTAAGATTAATTAGATTCATGCTTCAACTGATTGTTTGTTCCACCTCTTGACCTTTGGTTGATTCTAATTAATGCTGTTAACAATACTCAAGCAAGAAACTCTTGAATTAAAGGTGTGCGCTAGGGCTGATCCATACCACAGCTAGAAACAGGTTCTTCCACAAAACAATGGAATCCTAGGGTTCACAGTGTGACCAAATACTCTGCAGCACACCACGCACTGTATTCATAGATATCATGTATTGTGTGCTTAATTTGTGATGCTTGCTTTTTCATTGATTAACATTTTGAGAACTTTCAAATTTCATATTGTGATTAATCAATATTAAGTGAAACTTTTAACGATAAGTTTCCTTTTGGATGTTTCTTTAGATAGTGTAAACAGCAAGTGATAACTATCATATTTGTATTTCTGGAAAGTATTCTTTTTATTAGGAAGTCAAACCTTTTCAGGACTATATTTTGCCTACAGAAACCCAGCTTGCCTCATTCCTTGGATTACAGAAAATGAAATAAGGAGGCAGCTACTACTTACTCTAGTTTATGCATCGTTATACTCTAAGAAAAGAAAATAAGTGAAAGCCCCAAGGATCACATTTAGAAAGTTAATAGAATGCATTAAATAGAATAGTTGTATGAAGATAGCTAACTTTTATAACCTATTGACCTGTATGTGATTGTGTAGACAAAGAGGATTTCAAAGGAGTACGTATATTTGAGTTTAATATCTATTGATACATAAAATTTTAGATCCAACTAATCCAGTTCTTTAGAAATCAATTCTCTTAACTACTTCAATTGTCTTCCTCATGCTTTCTGCTATTCTTGATTTGAGAAGTCTTAAGAGTCAGAATACACACTAGTGTTTCGTACTCTCTGTTCTTTCCTCTTATAGAAAGGAAACCAACACAGACAGTGCTGTCCATCCTGGGAGTAAGGCAGACAAACTTGTGCAGGACTTGGGATTTCCAGCATGCAGAAGGTTAAGCATTGCTTTCTCTTTCCCAAGCCAAGGCTCAAGTAGAAGAGTTAATCTTATAGCATTATCTCAGGACCATCTGAGAAGTCACAGGTGTAGCTTGTGGATCTTCCTTTTCATTGTCTCTCTCAGTTTGTACAGCTAGAGGTAGCAGAGATTACCAGATACTCACGAAAGTACAATGTAGTGTATGTTAAACCACATCATCCAATCCACTTAGTTCTTTATCTTTTCATCTGTAGCATTAAAAGTAGAAGAAAGGTGTAGATGCAGTAGAGACATAAGAATAATTACTGCACCCAAACAGGTAGATACATAATTTTACTTTTTATAAAATATCTCTTTATGTAGATCTGGCAGTCTGAAACATTCAATGTCAACTGTATTGGTTTTATTTTTTTCTTTCGATATATATTTTTTATTGAAAAAATTTCTGCCTCCTCCCCGCTTCCCATTTCCCTCCCCCTCTCCCCATCCCTCTCCCCCTCCCCCCCACTCCTCTCCCCCTCTTTCTCCGGTCCCAAGAGAAGTCAGGGTTCCCTGCCCTGTGGGAAGTCCAAGGAAGGTCCTAGCCCCTCCATCCAGGTCTAGGAAGGTGAGCATCCAAACAGGCTAGGCTCCCACAAAGCCAGTACACGCAGTAGAATCAAAACCCAGTGCCATTGTCCTTGGCTCTTCATCAGCACTCATTGTCCGCCACATTCAGAGAGTCCGGTTTTATCCCATGCTTTTTCGTCCCAGTCCAGCTGGCCTTGGTGAGCTCCCAATAGATCAGCTCCACTGTCTCAGTGGGTGGGTGCACCCCTTGCGGTCCTGACTTCCTTGCTCATGTTCTCCATCCTTCTGCTCCTCATTTGGACCTTGGGAGCTGAGTCCGGTGCTCCAATGTGGGTCAGTCCGTGTATTGGTTTTATGTCTTGGAAATCTACCTACATTTTCTTTTCAAGTGTAGAGAATAAAGGCCTGCATCATCAAACCTATCAGATGAATCATCTTAATCAGTGTGTTTAATTTCCTTATTGATAATACTCAATGTACATATTCAGGGAAATTATATTAAAGCATTCACTAAGATCTTTCATGATAGAAATGGCAGCATTTGACTGAAAATCCGTGTGTCTGACTCTACAACTCAAGTTCTTTACCGTGTTGAAAGCAGGCCAGTGGTTTCTGGCTCAGCGACTCTAAGAAAGCAGCTGCTAAATGAAGATCATAGACATTTCTCACTGTGCTGCACAAAAGAAAGCTGCTGTTCCTGCTGTTCTTCCCTTGCATGCTTGCAGGGCAGCAGACACCCGCACAGATTTGAAAAAGTTTGCACTTGATTGTAACTATCATCTCTATGGGGGCATTGATGAGGTAGGTGGTGAGGCAGCAGATAACAGATATGCTAGGGACACAGGTGTGCTTCCAGATGAGTCAGGAGGCATCACA
Organism: Microtus oregoni; assembly: GCF_018167655.1. Lineage (NCBI taxonomy): Eukaryota > Metazoa > Chordata > Mammalia > Rodentia > Cricetidae > Microtus > Microtus oregoni. The sequence continues at coordinate 27,544,151 of NW_024543060.1, forward strand.
GGCACAAGCAAGTGCCAACTAACAGGGAAGGATGGCAGATTGCTTCCTCACAGCACAGACAGTGGGGCTCCCCTTGTCTTATCTTCAGGTCCTAGCAAACTAGATTGGTTTCCCTGGATACAAGAGCTTCCCTGCTTAGCAGGACTGAATCATCAAGTGTGTTGAATTTGATCACATTGTCTTTCAAAGGAAAAAAAAATGTTCCCTGTAAGATTTGAGATTTTCTATTTTTAAGAAAGTGCATGAAAATAAGATGGTGTATAAAGCACTGTGTAGGGCTATGCTATATAGTTTGATTTTATAGTGGTGTTCAGTTTAATACATAAAGAAGTCACCTTCAATACATTATCACATTCTATTCTCTTTGAAACAAGACAAAGCTTATTCTCAAGCGTTATGATTATAATTTTCAAGGTAACACACTGAGGATTGTGCCTCTTCATTATTTAGTACACTCATGGAATATATAATAAAACTTTGTGTATAGTGTTTCCTGAGTTTTTCAGTATGAAGTTTCTTCAATTCTTAAATAGCCAAAGAGCTTAAAGTGTGAATTCAATGTCACATTTACCATCCTAACTCAAGCACCTGTATATTAGTTCAATGTTAGAGTTTCATATTGACATTTAACATAAAAGTCTTTATTTTTTGAAACACAATGTTAGTTGAACTAAGAGGATGTCAAACTCATAATTATTACATAAACTATGCTAAAAGAGAATAAAAATTATAGAAAATTCAAGGCCAGAAACATGGCTTTGAATATAAATTTGGCTCCCGACAGAAGTGGTCAACAACCTCAAATAGTATGTGAGCTTGAACTATCTGACAGTACTGACCTCCTAGGGAATCTGACATTGAGTAAACTGGGTTAGGTAGTAAATACTTCTAGTAAAGCATAACACTTAGATTGATAACAAAAGTGATTCTCAATTCTTCTTTCTTAAATAGAATGTGATACTAACGTTTGATAGAAATGATGTCAGGGAACCAATACTCACTTTGTGATGACAGAGCCTAATTAGAAATTCTCATGCTTCTGTGATTCTCTAAACTAGTTTGGTTTGAAAATGGAGAGTGAAGTATATACTATGTTACAATTGCAAAGACAGAAGTTAGGAAAGAACAGTTTCACAGATAGTAACTTAATACTCAGGCCCTCTGAATATGGGGCATTTATCATTCTCCTGCAGTGTGTTACCCCAAAAACATCACAGGCTTTGAGAGTTGTTTTCCCTGAAAGGTACAACATTAAAATATTTCGAACCTACATATGTCTTCAGTAATGAAGAGTTGGTTTACTCTAACTCAGAGACTGTATCTCTAATAGTCAGGTTTAATGTGAAAATGTGAAAAAAAGAACATTGAAGACCGTCTTACACTTCTGATCATCTAAAATTTGCCTACACACCTTTGTCCTTTACATACATATGAATGAGTAAAATAGGATACTTTGGAGAGGAAATATTGTTTATGTTTATTTTAAAAGTAAAAACTACTCTACCAAAATATCATTATCTAGGAAATGCAAAATGATATTGTTTTTTATCCAAGTTTTGTCTTTTTGTTAATTATCCTCTGTTCTTTATTTCTGAAGTTCACCGGTATATTAAAAAAATCTTCTCATATTCATCTTCATTTTATCTAAATAGTGCCTATTTGGACAGATTCCTCTTGCATAGCTTAATTTTACAATGCATCTGTGTTAGCATAATTTTATATGGTAAATTTCCTTGTAATGACTATTTTTATTTTGAACATAATTTCTTTCTGTTGCAGTCTTACAGAACTGCATAGCATAATTTCATAGTTTCCATTGCAGTGGCATTTATGTATTAATTTTCAGCACACAGTACTAAGCCTACTGCATTTGAGAGCTTTTAGACTATGTTAGTGAAAAAATTAAGAACAATATCTTTAAGTATCTTTTGTGATTATCTGATTAAGACTTGTCTCACTGGATTATTAAAAGTAATTGGTTCTTTATTTAAAAGCCAAAGATTGGGTTATAGTTTAATAATGCTTGAACTAACATAAGATTAATATGTGTTTAATGAATCAGTATATTTAATTACTTGAATATACATGTGTATAATGGAAACAGTTCAATAATGAAATTACATATCCCTTTGATTGCTTTTATCCAAGCATGCCAGCATTTGATAGTTTTCTTTAGGAAAAAAGTGAGTATGCATCTTTGTGAGTTCCAACTTTTTTTTTGAATAATGGAGATAGGTAAGAAATCATAGTAAATAAATTTTGCACTTCTCATGTGGCATTAAAATAAATTTACTAAATTCTCAACTGAAGGGATAATCAAAAACAAGTAGTGAAAAGTAAAAAATTAGTTACACAAGTTTCAAATTAAAAAATATCAATAAAAACACTTCCATAAAATAATTATAAACACCCAATTCTTTTTATAAGTTCCAAAATGTCCTTTGATATTGTTTATAAAATTGAATCATCTAAAAGGTGAAATAAGGAAAAAGAGAAGACTCAAGTTATTGATATCAAAAAAGAGGACATAAGTACAGACACAAAGAACTAAGAAAAAATGAAGGAAAGTTATGAGAAATTTTATGCATTAAAATTTACTATTCCTGATAAATAATATTATAAAAGATATATTATGACACAAACCATATAAAAAACATATTTTGAACAAACCTGTATTTATTAAATTTCAAGCGAAATATTAAAGAAAAGATTTATATCAATTTTGCAATTTATTCCAAATTGTGAAATCAAAGGGAATACATCATAACTTATTCCATGAAGCCAACTTGTTCTAATAAGAAAAGCTAAGATATGAAAATACTGCAGGCCAGTAACCTTTAGTAGCATAGATTTTAAAACCCTGCAATAAATTACTAGTAAACAAAATACAACATAAAAAAGAAATTGCTATACAGCATAAAAAACTTAAATTAATTCCAAATGTTCATGAGTGAATTAATGCTCTAAATTAAGCAATTAAATCCACTATAGAAATAGAAGGGTGGCTCAGAGGATAAGAGCATGTCACTTGCAGAGCATCTGGGTTCAGCCCCCAGCCCACAGGTGGCACATAACCATCTATAACCCCAAGTCCAGAGGATCCAGCACCTACTTTGCACTGGTACAAGGCACAAATGCAGGACAAACACATACAGGGGGGCAAAACAGTCATATGGATAAAATTAAAATGAGTAAATGTCTAAAGCAATCAATTAAATTAATAAAAATTTGATCTGTCAACAAAAAACTCATTATGGTCATATCTCTCAATTAATGAACTAATTTGAAACATTGCAACACCTCCTTTTCATAAAAATTCAGGGAAAACTATAAATTAGAAGGAAGAACATTGAAAAATCCTATAGCTATTAATATATTGAACCAAAATGACATTTCTCAAATAATGAAATTGAAATGGTTGGTAAGTATTTATTTAGACATGCATAAGGAAAAACTTAACAAAAACAAGACGCATGCATTTAAGACTAAAAAATATTAAATTTAATGAAACACATACTTTGTTGCTTTGTCTTGGAATTCATTGATCTCTTATTATCCTTCTCAAGATTCAGTTTCCTCCATTTAGAGGGAACATAGGGATGTCTGTCTGAAATTCCCCCTCCTCTCACCACATTTAATTCATCAGATTTCAGTGCTGATGTAATTTTTCATGGCACACTTTTGGAACTGCCCAGTTGCATTCTGAACATGAGTCATTCCTGGTAGTCTTGATTCATCATGATTTCATAGCTAACAACGAATCTCATTGTGTATTGAAATGCAATATGGCCCTATCCTTTTGGAAGACTGTTACAGTTTGTGTTTTATCTAAATATACTCTGACCATGACCTGTGGAAATCATGTTTGCAATTCAATTTTTTTTCAGAAAATTTGAAAATGTGTATCCTATTAATAGGTTCTTATTGAAGCCTTATTTACAATAGTCAAAACTTGAGGACAACAACATTTGTCTTTTAGAAGAGAAAAGGATAAATATACTGTGCTAAATCTGCAGAGCAGAGTAGTATTCATTGTTAATAAGAAAACAACTAAAAAGGCCTGGAAAGATCTTGAATAGTCTTATATTCATAGTACCATCTACAAAATTATGGCCCTTAATTAGTAATTACTGAACTACTAAAACTGTTAGTTTTTTATTTATAAAAATGAATATCACCATACGCAATGATATTTCTTGTGAGAACTCAGAAAAAGTTCACTTTGTTATTTCAGTATGAAATAACTGTCACTGGAGGACACTTAGCTGTGGGTGGCGAATAAGAACTAGTCACTCACTTATTTATCCTTATAAAAGCTACATAATGAGAGGGAAGGGTCAAATTTTAGAAATTGCGAATCAAGTATATATTAGGTCATACACATTTCACTGTGATATTTTATACATATTTTAAACCCATTTTCCCCTCCTTTTTAAGTTCTAAAGTTTCTTTTCTCTCCCATACAGATGTAATGCCTCAGAGAGTTTCAGAAATGTAAACAGGCACATCAGGAGGAAATTTATGCTGGTATCCTTCCTTCATCCAGCTCAGCAGCACTGCGTGAAACCCTCTCCCGGTGTGCTTGCACACAGAAATCTCATCATTTTCAAATCCTGTCCCTGACACCACGTTATATAAGCTCCTCTCCGCCCTCCTCCATGCAAGATGTAAATTTCCTATGTCCAAAATACCCTTTTGTTTTTAGAGTTACTTTTTAGATATTTTCATTAAAATCTTTCTATTCTGTCACTGGTTTATTATTGATTTATAAACAAATTAGGTTTATTAAGTAGCAAAACATGCGGCTATGAATTAGAGACTCTACATCTCTAGTCAGTAAATTATTTAACCTTTTAGTCAAAGCCTTGGCTTAATCTACTGTACAAAACGGTCCTAACAAGGATTGTTGTGTAGACTAAATGAGGTTTCACATGAAAAACATCTATAAAATATATGTCTGTTGTGACTTACCACGGCTATGAATGTCCACAAATCCAACTACTTGAATATTGTATCCATATATTTCATAATGAGGAGTGCCATCAATGGTAACCCAGTGAAATTAAAGGAGCTTGTTTATTTGTACACAGAATTACAAATACTAGATGTATACAATGCAAACAATCATATTTCCTTTGAAAAACAACCCAAAATTTTCTATTTTGAGGCTTATGACTTTTGCATACTTAAATATTTGTATATATGTATAGTGTGTGTGTAATATGATACCTATATTCATTATTAAATTATAAAATCAGTTTAATTATCTTGTCATATTAAATACTTAGTGTTTCTTCGGGATTAGAATATTTAAAGTTCTAGGTACTTCAAACAACTGAAGCCATTTTTGTTTAGCCTAATCATGGGTAACAGTTTGTCATGGCATATTTCTCCTGTCTCAATTGAACCTTATGCTCGTGATGAACATTTCTTGTTTCTGCATGTATTTCCCTCACCCTCCTGTCTCCTTTGTTCTGTACTCTACCTCTGAGATTCCAGCTTTTTTTTCCTAGCACTTCTAAATGAGATCATACAGTATTGATGTCTCTGTCAAGTCTGGTTCACTTACTAAATTGTCTTCTTTGTCATTTCATTACACAAAAAAACAAAGTTTACTAACTTTTATACATGTCTGGGTAGTCTGTGCTGTCCCATAGGGCTACCGCCATGTGTGGGCCATGCTTTGGGTCAGACATCATGTTTGGGTCTATGGCCCTCTTGAAACCAGGGTCTGTTTATTCTTAGAAATGTTGACAGATTGCATCACTTAAGAGAAAAATGACATTTACTTAAATTTCTCAATTTAACTTTAATTATACTGATATTCTGAAGCCATGACTATGTGATTGGCTTAAATATTGAATTGTAGGGGTGTTGGAAAAATGACTCTGCTGTTAAGCAATGGCTGCTTTTCCAGAGAACTGGACTTTGATGATCAGCATACACATGATGGTCCATATCTAAAATTCCAGGGGCTTCAACACCCACTTCTACCTTCCGTGATCACCATGGATATTGCAAGCATTTTGTGTATATTGTGCACAGATATGTTTCCAGAAGACATTCATGGACATAAAATAAAGAAAAAATTAAAAGTTGCATTGAAAGTATAAAGAAATAATTATTTTTAAAAATAATAATAATAAATAAGACAATAGAATACATATATTTATGAGCAGCTCCCAAATTTTGAGTATACATCTCACTGATGGTAAATCTGAAGTTGCATAGTTTTAATGTTTACAAATAATGAAATTCCATTGATTGAACCTAACATCATGACCTAGAGTTATTCCTAGAGAGACTTCTCTACAAGCTGAGAATCTAAAACACAGTTGTGATCTATAGTGTATGTTCTCCCTTCTGTTAAAACCATAGAATATTTACTTAATTTAAACCCAAATATACATAAAAATAAAATCATTTTAAGTTTTAGAACTATATTTTAAAAGATAGTTTCTAAATAACTGCCTAGTTTGTCCACCAATTTGTTTAAGTGAAGATAACAATGGAATCTTCAATAACTTTGTAATATTTAGTTGTCTATGTATCATGGAAAATGATTACAAAATTATTAAAAGGTGATATAAAAAGGTGTTTGTAATATAATATGGAATGTGAACCTATCTCTATATTTTTCACATTTTCTTTTTTTTTAATTTATTTATTTAATGAAAAGGGGGACATAACCACAGACACAGAGGAAATTCAGAGAGTCATTAGATCTTACTACAAAAGCTTATATGCCACAAAACTGGAAAATGTAAAAGAAATGGACGCTTTTTTAGATAAATACCATTTACCAAAACTAAACCAGGACCAGGTGAACAATCTAAACAGACTTGTAAGTCGCGAAGAATTAGAAGCTGTTATCAAAAACCTCCCTACCAAAAAAAGCCCAGGACCAGATGGTTTCAATGCAGAATTCTACCAGAACTTCCAAGAAGACCTAATACCTATACTCCTTAATGTATTCCATAATATAGAATCAGAAGGGTCATTACCAAATTCCTTTTATGAAGCCACAATTACTCTGATACCAAAACCACTCAAAGACTCAACCAGGAAAGAGAACTACAGGCCAATCTCACTCATAAATATCGACGCAAAAATCCTCAACAAAATACTGGCAAATCAAATCCAAGAACACATCCGAAAAATTATCCATTATGATCAAGTAGGCTTCATTCCTGAGATGCAGGGCTGGTTCAACATACGAAAATCTATCAATGTAATCCAGCATATAAATAAACTGAAAGAAAAAAACCATATGATCATTTCATTAGATGCTGAAAAAGCATTTGACAAAATTCAACATCCATTTATGTTAAAAGTCTTGGAGAGATTAGGGATACAAGGGTCATACCTAAATATAATAAAAGCTATATACAGCAAGCCGACAGCTAACATCAAATTAAACGGAGAGAAACTCAAAGCCATCCCGCTTAACTCCGGAACACGGCAAGGCTGTCCACTCTCACCATACCTCTTCAATATAGTGCTTGAAGTTCTCGCAATAGCAATAAGACAACATAATGGGATCAAGGGGATTCGAATTGGAAAGGAAGAAGTTAAACTTTCGTTATTTGCAGATGATATGATAGTGTACATAAGCGACCCCCAAAACTCCACCAAAGAACTTATACAGCTGATAAACAGCTTTAGTAATGTGGCAGGATACAAGATCAACTCCAAAAAATCAGTCGCCCTCTTATACACAAAGGATAGGGAAGCAGAGAGGGAAATCAGAGAAGCTTCACCATTCACGATAGCCACAAACAGCATAAAATATCTTGGGGTAAATCTAACCAAGGAAGTGAAAGATCTATTTGACAAGAACTTTAAGGCATTGAAGAAAGAAATTGAAGAGGATACCAAAAAATGGATGGACCTCCCTTGCTCTTGGATTGGGAGGATCAACATAGTAAAAATGGCAATTCTACCAAAGGCAATTTATAGATTCAATGCAATCCCCATCAAGATCCCATCAAAATTCATCACAGATCTGGAGAAGACAATAATCAACTTTATAAGGAAAAACAAAAAACCCAAGATAGCCAAAACAATCCTATACAATAAAGGATCTTCTGGAGGCATTACCATCCCTGACTTCAAACTCTATTACAGAGCTACAGTAATGAAAACAGTGTGGTACTGGCATAAAAACAGAGAAGTCGACCAATGGAATCGTATAGAAGACCCGGATTTTATCCCACAAACCTATGAACACCTCATTTTCGATAAAGGAGCTAAAAGTATGCAATGGAAGAAAGAAAGCATCTTCAACAAATGGTGCTGGCACAACTGGATGTCAACCTGTAGAAGAATGAAAATAGACCCATATCTCTCACCGTGCACAAAACTCAAGTCCAAATGGATTAAAGACCTCAATATTAGTCCGAACACACTGAACCTGATAGAAGAGAAAGTGGGAAATACCCTACAACAGATGGGCACAGGAGATCGCTTCCTATGTATAACCCCAGAAGCACAGACATTAAGGGCAACATTGAATAAATGGGACCTACTTAAACTGAGAAGCTTCTGTAAAGCAAAGGACACTGTCATTAAGACACAAAGGCAACCTACTGACTGGGAGAAGATCTTCACCAACCCCGCAACAGACAAAGGTCTGATCTCCAAAATATATAGAGAACTCAAGAAACTAGACTTTAAAATGCTAATTAACCCAATTAAAAAATGGGGCACTGAACTGAACAGAGAATTCTCAACAGAAGAAGTTCAAATGGCCAAAAGACACTTAAGGTCGTATATATATATATATATATATATATATATATATATATATATATATATACAGGTCTATGTGTATTTTTATGTTTAAATAATTATTCAAGTAGAATAATATTTTGAAAATTAAACTAGAATTAGTGAAAATTTGCATCTCTGTTCTTTGTAAATGTAGTAATCAGTATGACTCAACATACTTTGGAAATTTAAAAATATATGGGAATTTTTAAGATTATTGGACATCATCGGCATGAATTCATAAAATAAGACCTAAAGGGGAATATAATCATAAAACTTACAAAAAGTTATAACTTGAGAATATTTTCTTACCAACTGGATAGATGTCTCAATGTTTAAGAGAATTTGCTGTTTTTGCCAAGGACCCAAGTATGACTCCCAATACCCCACACCAAGCACATCCCAACCTCATAAAACTCCAGCTCAAAAGGAATCTGACACCCTCTTCTGACCTCCACATCACACCATACAGGCAGGCAGACACATATACTTAAAGTTTAAAGAAAATCCAGTATTCTTTATTGCAGTACATTTTATGAGTTCTTCAAAAGGCAAAGCACTAAAATTAGTAGCCATTATGCATATAGTTGAAAAACTGTAGGATTGCAATATAAATGTTTTCATTAAGTATTCAGTTAAAGAAAAAGAACCATAATCGTAAGCCGGATTCAAACAGTCCAATATTGCATGTTTTCTTTACTATGTTGTTCAGCAGTAATTTCTTATAAATTAAATGTGTCATCATAGAGGGATAATCATTAATACTCAAGAACTAATCAAAGCTAGTTAAATCTCAGAGGAAAAAAAATCACAAGTATCAAGAAATTCCTGAAACTTAAAATGAGTCACAAAATTTCTTCCCATGATTACACATGTATAAAAATTATTTATCAGAGAAAACTCTGAAACTTAACAATCTTCCTCTAAGTCATACAGACAGTTCCAGGGCTGAAGATTGCATGAATTTTCACCTATATTGATGTCTGCCTTTGATTTATCTTATGCTTCTTCAAGTAACCCAACAGGTAGGCTTCTGTAAGCCTCCCCAAATTCACTGATTTCAAAGTTTGATTTTTCTGTAAACAATACTCTGATATTTGGTTTTCAATCAAGTATCAATAGATTTCTGTGCATTTTCCATCAGGAAAAGTCACAAAACATGTATGGATCACCAGTTATAAATATACAATCAGTTAAATATATCTGTCTATTTTTATATTCATCTATCTTCTACCTATGACTATTATCAATTATTTGTCTCCCTGCTGTCCTGCTCTGTGCATGCATGCAAGTGTGTGTGTGTGTGTGTGTGTGTGTGTGTGCGTGCGTGTGCGTGTGCGTGTGCGTGTGTGTGTGTGTGTAGTAAAGGTAGTATTATCTGGGAAAATAGAGGAGACTATTGAGAAATTGGAGAAAGGATAGAGGTTAAAAGGCTAACAATAGTAAATATACTAGATATAATTGAATGAAAAAAAATTGAAACTTGACCAAATGAGAAAAGACATGCCAACAGCAATCATTTCATGAAACAGTAACTAGAAATTATTTGCAATCCTTCCAGTATGTTTTTACTTATTATTTTCATCTCAGCATACATTTATAACATGAGTAATTTTTAAATTTTTATGTATGCATACATGATAAGCAATAATATTCATTTAGATGATGATTATGCTGATGATGAGCAGGCTCAAGATTATGATGAATGTCAGGAATATTCTTATGAAAAATGGCTTATGATACCTAAAGCAAAAAAGAACAATGTGAATACATTGTCTTAACAATTTAAAACTAGAAATTTAAATTCATCAAATTCATGCTTGTCACATTATTATGAAATATTAAATGCAATCTAGAGAGATTCTGTGGCAGAGTATGTTCTGGTGGTTAGTTAATATGTTTGCATATTTCTTTAATGTAACATTCTCAGAAAACTTGCATTTAATGAACGTATTAGCACAGGAAGATATTTATGTTCCTATAGATTAAAGTCTATAAGGACATTAAATTATATTTTATAGGATTCTATTCATTCTTTCTAGTACTTGTTCACAACTTAATAGAACTACTGAAGACGATACATTCAATTACTGAAAATAACCTTCTTTTATTAGTGAAACTGAAGATATCTCTTTTATTGCTCTCCTATTCTATTCCTACCCCAACTCAACCATCCAGTTTCCTCATGTTCTCATCCCCATTCCTCTACCACCCCCTACTGCCAGGTTACCCAGGAGATTTTATCTATTTCCCCTTCCCAGGGTGATCTAAGATGTGTCCCTCTAAGGGTACTCATTTTTACTTAGCATCTCTGGAGCTGTGTATTGTATTCTGGTTATCCTTTGCTTTACATCTAGTATCCACTTTTGAGTGAGAAAGAAATCAGATTAGCATCCATCATTCCTTAAAATGGCCACAAATAATATAAAATATCTTGGGGTAATTCTAATCAAACTAGTGAAATACCTGTATGACAAGAAATTTATGTCTTTGAAAAGAGAAATTAAAGAAAATATCAAAACATAGAAAGATTTTCCATGCTCTTGGATAGGCAGGATCAACAAAATAAAAAATGGCACTTACTGAAAGAAATCTTCAGATTTAATGCAATCCCTATTGAAATCCCAACACATTTTACACAATTATTCACAGACCTCAAAAGAGCAATACTAAACTTCATATGGAAAAACAAAAAACTCAGGACAGCTAAGACAATTCTGTACAATAAAGGAGCTCCTGGAGGCATCATCATCCCTGACTTCAAACTCTTCTATAAAACTATAGCAATAGAAACAGCCTTGTATTGGCTTAAAAACAGACACGTGGACCAATGGAATCAAACGGAAAAACCTGAAATTAATCCACAAGCTGAAGAACACCTGATTTTTCACAAAGAAGCCAAAATTGTACAATGGAAAAAAGAAAGCATCTTCAGAAAATGTTACTGGCATAACTGGATGTCAACATGCAGAATATTGCAAATAGATCCTTATCTATCACCATGCACAAAACTGAAGTCCAATTGGATCAAACACCTCAACATAAAACCAGTTACACTGTTGCAGAAGGTCGCTTGTTTGTTTCCCAGCCACCCAGACTCCCGAAATAGAACCTACTACAATTCTGTTCTGTTGATTTTGTAGGCCATATTCTTGTGGTGTGCCTGGTCCTTCTAGTTCGTTTGATCTTTCCTTCCCCTTCTTTGCCAGAATTCCTGAAATCCATATAATGGTTTGCTGTTGGCCACTGTATCTGTTCCCATCATTTACTGGATGAAATTGTTTCTTTGACATCAATTTTGCTAGATCCCTGGTCCCAGAACACCACACAGACAGGACAAACTATAGGTCAAAGGTTTTTGAGCTATATATATTTATGATCTGAATTATTAATTTTGATTCTGTTTTCTAAAGCACTGTTGTAAAGTCCAGAAGTGCATTCAACTCATTACCATCCCTCTTCTGTTTACTAAAAGTATATGCCATCAATCCCAGAATAAATAAAATCTTTAGTTAATTTCACGGCCAGCTATGCAAAGAAGAGATTGGGGTTTAGAATATCGAAATGAGAGACTCAATCGGAAAATACTGCAATCCCTAAGATATGGACTATGGGTGCTCTGGAAATAGAGGGGGTGTAATAATTATTCAAAATCTAAACATATTCCGGGGATGAAGTCAAAAGGATTTTGATAAATAGGTCCTACAAGAAGAATGTAGCAAAAGTGAGCTCATAAAACTTTCTATAGTAGATGTTTGGTGTAGTGTCATTGAGACAGGGAAAACTAAAGGAAGAAAAGGATTTGCTACAGATAATGAGTTCAATTTTTGGCTTAGAGGATTTGATGTATCTGACATCCAGCTGGTGATGTCTGACAACTGGCATGGCGTATATGCATCTAGGATGTAAGAAAGACTTATGAGCTACACATTTTAAAAGATAGCAGTTATAACAGATAAAAGCAGAGAAAAAAAATACTGCAATGAACATAGCTGAACAAATGCTTTTGTAATATGATAGGGCATCTCTTGGGATATTCCCAAGAGTGGTATTGCTGGATCCTGGGTAGGTTGATCCTGAATTTCCTGAGAAACCGCCACACTGATTTCCAAAGTGGTTGCACAAGTTTGCATTCCCACCAGCAATGGATGAGGGTACCCCTTCCTCCACAACCTCTCCAGCAAAGGCTATCATTGGTGTTTTTGATTTTAGCCATTCTGACTGGTGTAAGATGATATCTCAAAGTTGTTTTGATTTGCATTTCTCTGATCGCTAAGGAGGTTGAGCATGATCTTAAGTGTCTTTTGGCCATTTGAACTCCTTCTGTTGAGAATTCTCTGTTAAGTCCAATGCCCCATTTTGTAATTGAGTTAATTAGCATTTGGAAGTCAGGACCGCCAGGGGTGCACCCACCCGCTGAGACAGTGGGGCTGATCTATTGGGAGCTGACCAAGGCCAACTGGATTGTGACTGAAAAAGCATGGGATAAAACCGGACTCTCTGAACATGGCGGACAATGAGGGCTGATGAGAAGCCAAGGACAATGGCATTGGGTTTTGATCCTACTTCACATTCTGGCTTTGTGGGAGCCTAGGCAGTTTGGATGCTCACTTTACTAGACCTGGATGGAGGGGGGAGGACCTTGAACTTTCCACAGAGCAGGGAACCCTGACTGCTCTTAGGACTGGGGAGGGAGGAGGAGAGAAGTGGGGGGAGGGGGAGAGGAGTTGGAGGAAGGGGAGGAAAATGGGAGGCTGGGAGGAGGCGGAAATTTTTTTCAATTAAATAAATAAATAAATAAATAAATAAATAAATAAAATACTGCAGTTCTTGAGAAGAAAGTGTCTGAGACCCATGATATCTTAAATTAAATAGATTAAGAAACACAATAAAGACTAGAAGATTGAGAATAAACAACTAATTATATAAGGAAACATTTTTTTTGTGTTCTCAAAGCCAAAACAGCAATATGTTAGGATTTTCAAAAAAGATAAAGGAATATGTGGGGCCAAATTTTCATAATAATAATTAACACTGATGTACAGAGCTTTTAATAATGAATATATAATCTATTGATAAAATTTGCATTATATATTTAACAAAATATCTTGAGCATTGTGGTTTTAATTATAATAGAGATAATAAATGAAGACACATTAAATTAAAAAAAAATTAAAAAAGACACATGGAATAGTAACTAATGGACACTAATAGAGGAGTTATACAATTAAATTTTTGAATTGGGAGAAAGCCTTGCAAATATTTACACTGCAGGGAATGATTGAGTGCAGAGATAGAAAAGTGTAGCCAATTACTGGATATATGGCAGAAGGTGGTATTTTGTGGATAAAAGAAAGAATTATTTTTATATAAATCTAAGTGAAAAATGCTACTTTTTAAAGTTGATATTATCAAGTATGTAAAATACTGAAAATTTCAAGATTTACTTAAAAAGTGTGGATTTCATGATTACATAGGCCCAAAGTTTCACACCTACCAATACAGGTCCACTCGGCAATTCATGAAAAAAGGAAGCTATTCAAACATGGATCAAATGAATTAGAATTTATGAAATACAATTAGGTACTAGCCACAAAGTCACAGTGTCCTCACACACATTCAGCGGAAGAAATGCAGTGTGACTCAAAGGATCTGAACTAATCAAGACATCTCCTGTGATTTTACCAACAGTTCAACATTGGCAGATGGAACCAAAAGTTAACTGGCTAGTGTAATCACAGAAAATAAACTGTAGCATAGAAAGAAGGGTCTCAGATATGAAGATACAAAAGAGATCAAATGACTATTATTTTAGTAGTTCAGATGCTGAGGAAGAATCATTAGATTTAGAGCACATGAATACTAAAACTATAAGAATAGAGTCTATTCAGAGGAAAGAATGTCTGCTATTGGCATTATGATGTGTGTACAAGAATCTTGATCATACTCTAATAATGCTGGAGACAGTAGACATGGGTGGCTGAGGGAAGAAAACATAATAACAGGAAAATTTAAAGAACTGCAGCAATAACCTTTATCTACATGTACACTCAAAATGACACAAAATTTATAATAGTGACAGAACATTTTATAATATTATCGAAATCAGTGCTCACCATGAGAGCTTTGGTGTGAAATTTTAACCTGGAAGTGGTCAAAATATATCAAAACAAAATAAAAGTCATCAGACCGGGTGTACAATACACAAATGATGTTTATGTCTCAATAAAATGTAAATAGATTTCTAACCAGAAATGAAAATATATTGTAATCAAATATCTGAAATAAAAGAAGGATGCAAATATCCACTGAACTGGAATTAATGATTATTTATAAACCCTTTGAAGAAGTGCTTTTTTAAGGAAATAATTTTACATCCTACCAAAACGGACAATAAAAGGAAGTCAAGTAAAGCCTGGTCTTATCAGTTGACGCTTCCCTGCAGGCTACTTTGAACAGTGACATCAATCAGTGGAGATGAATATGAATGAACGATAGCATCAGTGGCTTCATTTTAACATGAATAGAATAAAGGGAATTCTTGGATATTTTCATATCAGATAATGATTTCTGTAGCATAAGTTTTGAAAACTTAGCTTACTTGGCTTTTGTGCTTTTCATTTTAGACATGAAATCTTTCTGTAGTATCAAAAAAAGCCTAAAGCCCTGATGGAAATTTTTGGGAATGCGTACTTTTCCTACTGCAAATCTTTAAAATTTGTGATGTTACCACAATCATTTAACTCAACACGGGTTAGTGTCATGAACAACAGTAAATTATAGTCTTCAAATTAATTTTTATATATCTGAGATTAAATGAAATGCCACGCATCACTGTTCAATTCCTGACTGTTTTCTCAAATTCCTACAGAGCATTTACTCTGAATTTGATGAAATTGGAATGAAAAAAATCTTCCTAGTAATTGTGCACAGTCTTTCCAAAAAAAATAAATTTATGATGCTTTTTAAGTGCATTGAAATGATGCGCAATAAATTAATAGTCAAATATTATTATCCTTCTCTGTGTTTCTCTATATTGTTTCTGTACCAGTCTTTGTCTCTGTCTCTGGCCTCTGTGTGTGTTTGTGTGTGTGCCTGAGTGTATGTAATCATATGTTCTTCTTTATTCTTCATTTATTATACATGTAAAAACCCCTCAAGAATGAGGACTTTTTTGTAATAATCATGTGATATTTAAAAATCATAGTCCAAATTTCTTACTGTATTGTCTTTTTCTCTTCAGTACCTGTACTTAACAAGTTAACTATAAGCTTTCGCTTTCCATGATTATATTCATTGTTGGCCACACAAATTATAACTAATGTATTAAAAGTACTAATTTACTGTCATTGATCACTCAGATTTTAAATCTACAATTATAAGTAATAACCATAGTGAATTATTAAATAAAAATTATAATTAAAAGTTATTTAGAATTAAAAATACCCCTAACTGCTGGAGACTAACAAACAGAGCAATCTGTAAAGGAGACTACTGCTTTTTAAAAGTTATTGTGACTCTGTGTGTGTGTGTGTGTGTGTGTGTGTGTGTGTGTTTTAATTTATCTTGCTTAAGTGGACATGTAAATTATTTGGGTACTTACAAAGTACAACAATATTTACAAAATTCATAATGGGTCTTAGATTGACAGCCAGAAAGTTTATAATGTCTTTCACTAGAGACTCTGAGACACGGGAGCCGTAAATTCCCTAATTGTTTAAACGTTGTTATTGTTTTCATGAGACTCAATTTCTGATTACAGATTCCGTTCCGCTTGACCTCATTTTGTCTAAAAGTATGTATGGAACTTCTTCTGGATTACTTCTTTATTCTAATTTCATGCTTGAGTCGATCACTTTTTTGAGCTACCAGTAGTTAATGAGAAACACTTTTGGCTTTTAATTTTGCTCTTTATTGGAATGTGGCTATAGTACTTATCTTCTCAATTCTTCCATCCTTTACCCTTTCAATCCAGTGCTCTGAAGAAAGGACTTGTCACTCCTTTGTGCATTTTCAAACAAACAAAACATGGCCTGTCATGAGACCTTTTTCTAAAGTAATGGTTAATGTATCCTGACAAGTTTGGATCATTTGGATAAATGCAGAAATTGGATAAGAAACTCAAATTGATCATAATATACGTTATAGCATTGGGATCAAGGCAGATATGAGCTCCTACAGTGTTCATCTAGAAATCAACATCTTCCAGTTATTTATATTAATGTAATATTAAAATTTACCAAGTCTTCCCAAAATACAGTGTTTTGTACCATTTTACATTTTCTTCCAACTACTTTCATTATGTCCTTGTTTTCATTAGCTTGACTATTAACATTCTCATAACTTATTTAATTTTATATTTCCATAATAATTGCAAAAATTATCTAGTGAGTTATTGCTATTTCTCAATTTCCTTTTAGGCTCTCACAATATGCACGTTATCAGTCCTTTAAAAATAACATTGATACAAGTCTTTGAAATGAAGTAAACTCCTTTCAGGTTCTGACAGTTTTTCCAACACTATCTTTTTAAATATGATTCAGAATTCATTTATGATTCTATGTTGTTTTCTACTTACTTATTTTCAGTAAAATTTTTCATTCTTTATGTATTATTTGTAAACTTTTGCACACTGTTTCAGCAATACTGAGGCAACCAGAGCTTTACTCTTTCTTTTCTTACTTCTTTTTTCCTTCTCTTTCTTTCCCTTTTCTTCCTTCCTCACTTTACTCCTGCCTTTTGTAACTGGAAATTTTACTCCTACCTACAAGTTCCCAAAGAACACTCAGAGGCGTAATATTAATTACAAACTCTTTGGTCTGTTAGCTCAGGGTTATTATTAACGAATGCTCACATCTTATATTAACCCATTTCTATTAATCTATATATTGCCACATGGTAATGGTGTTACCTCCTCTTGCTTCTCTAACAGCTGCTAGCATCTCCCTTGACTCTGCTTTTTTTTTTTTTTTTTTATCCCTGAAGTGAGTTTGGGTTGCCTACCTAGATATAGTCAGCCTTCCCATAGACTATCGCAGCTTCTTGATTAACCAGAGGTAATAAGACGTATTCACAGAATACAGAAGGTTGTCCCACATCATCCTTTCCTTTTTTTTTTTGAAAAAGAAAACACTGTGAAATATACTAAATTAGAATGTGTTGATTTTTAAAATTATTTCAGTTAAATTTGGACATACTTACATATGTAATCTTTTATAGTATGTAGTTATTTTACTATAGAAGATTAAATTTGTGAAATCTACAAATTCTGAGACAATATACTCTCATAAATTAGATTTATACATGTGTGGATTTATGCATGTTTATATTATGGAAATTTTTATTGTGGGCTTTCCTGGTGAAAAATGTCTTTGTGTCTGGAACAATGGCTAAGTGGTTAAAAGTACTGGCTATTTTTCCCGGGGATCTAAGTTTGTTTCTTAGCCCTTTCATGGCTACTCTCAATCCTGTGGAACCCCAGGTTCAGGTAATACAATGCCTTATTTTTGTGATGTACAATGGTTAATGGTTAATACACTGCACAGGCACACATGTAGGTAATATACATATACACCAAATACTAAAGTACTATTAATAAATAAAAAAATATTTTTTCAGATTTCTATTTATTTTTAGTTTCAGATGCCATTGTT
The DNA here is from genome assembly GCF_018167655.1 of Microtus oregoni. NCBI lineage: Eukaryota > Metazoa > Chordata > Mammalia > Rodentia > Cricetidae > Microtus > Microtus oregoni. The sequence goes on from NW_024543060.1 coordinate 27,562,573, forward strand.
TCCATGATATATTTCAATTGTTTTTCTTTTTTAGTTTATAGAAAAATTAAATCTTAAGCCAGGGAGTGGTGGCACACACCTTTAATTGCAACACTTGGGAGGCAGAGGCAGGCAAATATTTTTGAGTTAAAGGACAGCCTGGTCTACAGACTAGTTCTAGGATATATAGGGCCACTACCCAGGGAAACCCTGTCTCAAAACAAACAAACAAACAAACAAAAAAAAAACATGGGAGTCCAGGAATGATTCTCAATATATAATACTCAAATGAAGACCTTTATTTCTGTGTCCTTATCCTGGCCAGTTAACTTCTTCTATCTGGAAAACAAAACAAAACAAAACAAAAAATTAAAGACAGCATAGCCTATAAAGGAAATCCTATTAACAACAGTATACCTGCTAAACTATATGGCAACTTTACCTTCAAACTTGATTTGTTTTGCTGTGGTGATTGGTACTAATTTCCTGTGTTTCCACAGACTTTAGTTTCAACATTAAATAATATTTCAGTTTAGTCATCATAGTCAGTGGAGAAGCATAGTTAATGCCCCCAAAATTCTTTATGTTGAATATGGAATGACAGTCAAACACTACTAAGTAGTCTTATCTTTTAAAAGAGCTCACTCCTCTTCAATAGAATTGGAACTCATAATTAGTTACTGAGAGGTAAATACTATTAACAAAGATTCTTTATGTCATACAAAATGTGAAGGAGATAATAAAGTTTATAATGACTTGCCTAATTACTAACAATTTGACTAAACATGATTTTAAGCAGCATATAATTATTTAGGTTCACATTCAATGTCTCCCATAGTTCATGCAATTTTGGAAGTCCTTATCAAAATTCATCTATCTTTATGTCACTTAACTGTCTTAGTGTAGACATAAGCCCAGTAAGATTCAAAGGCAAAGAGTGTGATTCTTGAGATTTTTCTCCTTTCTGAGGAATTTTCTAACAAATATATGAAAATTAACTACCATGTATTTCTAAGAAATTTATATTCTATTTTATCATTCAAAACAAGTAAATGATTATCACTACTATTTTAGGTTAACCTGAATATTATTATCAACTTTGGTTCAAAAATTAATGTAAAAATGTATGGAAAAAAGTCTAAAACAAAAACAAAAAATTGATGTATTCATCAGTAGTTTTAATTCTCATCACTTGTCAGCTTCAATGATAATTAGGAATATATAATTTTTAAATTATTAAATACTAAAAGAGCTTAGCCAAATTCGATGTGTAATTTGTGTGACTGAAATTAAATTTAGATGTGAATTCTTCATAGTCACATCCTAGAAAAAGCTAAAGTCTCTCCTTTTAGTCTTGGTCACCATCACACTTAAATGACTACCCATGGTAGTCATAGCTGAAAATAATGAGTGCCTCTGATCTACGAGATGAAACATTTTCTCATATATGTTGACTGCAAGAAAACTTATTTTAATGATTGAAAAAAATCAAAAGCACATTTGCTGATGTAGATATAAAAAAGTATTTCTTTCCTAAATTTGCCTCAGTAATTCATTATTTATATGCTAATTTTTTTGCAGTAGTATAGTGAATTTCCTCACTGGATGAATAACATGATTTGTGTGTGTGTGTGTGTGTGTGTGTGTGTGTGTGTGTGTGTATTTGTAGTGTGTGCATGGGGGGATACTGTTAACAATAATCCCAAGTTCTTTTCATTTTCAAAATACTTTACAACTATCTCTACCTTCTATGCAATGGAAATCGGAGAATTAGTATTATCTGCATTTTATAGAATGGAAAACTAAATGGGAAAAAATTTCCTTGTTAATAACAAGGCACAATGTAGAGAATTATGCTAGAAGGAATGTCTTATTTCAGGTTATTTATGATTTACCATTTCATAAGGCATGGAAAAGTTCAGAATGATAGTGAATGCTGGTCCAAGTGAAACTGCATTCAGACAGGAAAAAAACATCTTTTATTAGCAAGTTATAGGCAGCCTTCTCTTACGTGCGCCCTCATATATGCTCTGCCGAAGCATCTCTTCCAATTTTGTTTTGTTTTGCTTTGTTTTTGAGACAAGGTTTCTCTCTGTAGCTTTGGAGCCTGTCCTGGAAATCACTCTATAGACCAGATTCTCCTCTAGCTCACAGAAATTCTCCTCTGACTCTGCCTTCCAAATGTTGGAATTAAAGGCGTGCACCACCACTGCCTGGATGCATCTCTTCCATTTAACCTGTGTACCTGTATTTAATTTGTATTTTTGTGCTCACGGATTTTTGTAAAAGTTTATGCATACCAATATACGTATGCTACATAACTTGCATGTTTTCTGTTTCTTGCAATTTCTATGCAGGTGTGCAACTTCTTTTAAAATTCTTAGACTTCTTGAAAAAAAATCTTTCCTCTACTAGTTTATTCCAGTAAATTTCATAAAAGAATAGGTTTGGATACTAGCCCCTTGTAGTAGATGGAATTCATAGATGCAATGGCAACCTAATTGGCTGGAATAGCTGGTCTCATTAAGGTGGATAGGAGGTCACAAATCTTTGCTTGGCCGATGCAGTATCATTTAATCTGCTACCTAGTCAAGAGCATGGGAGGTCTTTTCATTTTCTGGTATCTTCTTCAATTTCTTTCCTCAAAGTTCTTCATCCAGAAACTGATGGGAACAGAGGCAGAGACCCACATAGGAACACCGGACTGAGCTCACAAAGTCCAGTTGAAGAGTAGGATGGGTGAAAATATGAGCAAAGAGGTCAAAACCATGATGGTTACACTCACCGAAACAGTTTATCTGAGCTAATGGGACATCACCAACTCCAGCCAGACAGGGAAGGAAACAGCATAGGTCCAAACCAGTCCCTCTGAATGTGTGTGACAGTTGTATGGCTGCAGCAGTCTGCATGGCCTCTGGCAACGGCACTAGGATTTTTCCCTACGACTAGTACTGGCTTTTTGGAATCCTATTCTCTTTGGATGTATACCTTGCTCAGGCTAGATATAGTAGGGAGGACCTTGGAGCTTCCCCAAAGCAATGTGCCTTACCTTCTCTGAGCAGTGGGTGGGGGTGATGTGTGGTTAGGTGGAGAAAATGGGAGGAGGTGCGGGAGTGAGATCTGGGATTGGCATGTAAAAGGAAAGCAGATAGTTTGTTTTATTTTTAAAACAATCTATAAAAAAATATTTTTAAAAAAGACAAACCAAAAAATATTCCTAAAAAAAAACATCTGTGAAATCTTGGACAGTGTTGTAAGAGGCCACTTGTTTGTTCCCAGCCACCCAGAACGGAAACGACACAGAAACTGTATTAATTAAATCACTGCTTGACCCATTAGGCCGTGTATCACTACGTGGCTGTGGCTTACTGGGTAAAGTTCTGTCAAGCTGTAACGGGGCTAAATGACTTCTCTCTGACTCCGCCTCCTTTCTTCTAGCATTCAGTTTAGTTTTCTCCGCCTAGCTCTACTCTGCCCTATCACAGGCCTAAAACAGTTTCTTTATTAACCAATGGTAATCATAGCATACAGAGGGGAATCCAATATCAAGATACTATGTAAAGACCAAACCGAATAATAATAATAAAAGGAGAAGAATCTCAGTTGCAAAACCCAGGAATTTTATTTTGAAAAATCATAGAAAAATGTTCCTAAACCTAGACATGCCCATAAAGGAATAAAAAGTTTACAAAACAGCAAATTGACTGGACAAAAAAGAGAAAGTCCCCTTGATACATAATAATCAAAGCACTAAGCATAGAAAGCAAAGAAGTTATATTAAAATCTGCAATGGAAAAAGACAAATTAACGTATAAAGGCAGAATTGTTAGAATTTACCCCACTTCTGAATGGAGACTCTAAAAACCAGAAGGGCCAGAAGGACTCTAAGAAACCACAGATACCAGTTCAGTTTACTACGCCCATAAGCCTTTCAGTCACCAATGGATGGAGAAAACAAGGTGTTTCAAGGCAAAGTCAAATTTAAACTATGCCTATCCACACATCCAGGCCTACAGAAAGTACTAGAAGGAGAACTCTAACCCAAGAAGATTAAATCCACCCACAAAAATACAGGAAACAAATAATCTCATATCAGCAAAGCACAAAGAACAGAAACACACACTTATGCACGCATGCACAGACACACACACACACACACACACCATTACCACTATCCCTACTACTACGACAACCACCATGAACAACAACAACAACAAAAAACCCAGAAATTAACTGTCATTGGTCATAACTATCTCAACATTGGTCACTCATTTCCCCTGTAATTTGACATATAATCACATACTTCCAATACAAATTTATGACATAATATAGCTTCTGGGTCTTATTGCATGAATTATTGAAAGTAATTTAAGAAAATTTAATTGTAAAATGGTAGGATCAATATTCCTTTTATAAGACTCCAATTGAAATAAATATTGTGGGTTTTAAACAATGAAAATAAGTGGTATGCTTTTGAGCTTAAATCAATGATGTTCTAGGTAGAAAAAAAGTTTAAAATGGATGTATTCTGTGTTAGAGGTCATAAATGGACATATGTACTAAACCTCTAAATCCATTTACGTGGATGATACAATTACATTACTTTATAGGGTACCACCCTCCACATTAGGTACAACATAGTAACTTTTAATTCCAGAATCAAAGTATTGGGCATCCTTTTCCAGCATCTGAGGGTACCCTGAATAATACACAAATACTTAAAAACAAAATGGGCAAGGGGGATGAAAGTTTCACATTGAATTTTTGTGATAAGATAAAAGCCATTATACCACAAAATAGGAAACACAAGATATAATTACAAAAAAAGGCGGGCGGTGGTGGCACACGCCTTTAATCCCAGTACTCGGGAGGCAGAGGCAGGCGGACCTCTGTGAGTTCGAGACCAGCCTGGCCTACAAGAGCTAGTTCCAGGACAGGCTCCAAAACCAAAGAGAAACCCTGTCTCGAAAAAACAAAAAACAACAACAACAACAAAAAAAAACAGACTTCTTTGGGGACATAGTGATTTGATGTACTGATGAATACATAAGTTCAAAGTTTGACTGAAACCTTTAAAATATAGACTTAAAGGTCATTTTTCTAAAGCAAGATCCTGAAGTTGTAGTAGAAAATAATTATCATTTGACTAAATTTTATGAAAGAATAAAAGAAAATAACGCTGTGTTGCTGGGGCAAAATATAATATTTATTATAGGGGATAAAACTAGAAAATAAACTTTTTTAAAATATTTATTTATTTATTATATATTCAATATTCTGTCTGTGTGTATGTCTGCAGGCCAGAAGAGGGCACCAGACCTCATTACAGATGGTTGTGAACCACCATGTGGTTGCCAGGAATTGAACTCAGGACCTTTGAAAGAGCAGGCAATGCTTCTAACCACTGAGCCATCTCTCCAGCCCCTAGAAAATAAACTTTTAAATAAGTAAAGCTTGAAGAAAACTTGAACCATCACATAAACCTTTTGTTTGTTGTGTTTTTATGTCTGTGTATTTTTAACATATAATTTGTAAAATTATTTTTTAATTGCGAATTGACTGTAAAATTTTTATAATTCCAGAATTGTATGTATTCATATGTTTTCTCTACATATGCTCATGCACAGAGAGGCCAGAGGATAAGCTCAAGTTTTATCAGGAGGCATCACATGACTTTTTTTCAAGGCAGTGTCTGACACTGGTCAAAAATGCTCAAGTACAAATGGCTGGCAGGCCAGTAATTTCCCGTGATCTGCTTGTCTCTGACTTAGTACTGTGGATACTGCAAGCATGCACTGATGTTGTTCCTGGCATTTTTACAAGTATTCTGAATACTGAACTCAAGTCTAGCTTAACTCAGGTGCAAATTTAATTCTTATTTAAAAGGCAAGCACTTTACAAATAGAGCTCTGGTCATAATTCATAAAATTAAATAATGATAATATCTTTAAACATTTGTGTATATGATCATATATACAACTGTGTGTATGTGTAATACGATATGTAAGATAATAGTAATTTTGTATGGAAAAATATGTTTATAGCAAGGGTACTAGGTTTTATTCTTGTGTCATTTCATAGAGTGAAGTTTGAAACAGATAAAACTTTTATGAAGGAAATAATAATTTTACCCTATAATTTAATAGATTGCTTGAATGTTTCTTTGTTAGAATTACTTTCATTTAATGGATTATAAGTTTTATAAAGTATTTGCTGATTTAGGAAATATTTGACAGATTGGCTTCTATAAATCTCAAGACTCCCAGTGAAACATCTGCAAAGACTTGAAGTTCCTATATCATTACCATTTAGAAATACCATCTATGGTAAAGAAATACAGAATTTGAAGAAATTCACGTTTTGTTTCAGTGCCAGAAAAGCCTTTGAAGAAAGAGTCTAAGATTGGAAAGATGACTTGCACCTGGAGACATTTGCTGTGCAAACATAGCAAAGCAAATTCAATCCCAGGAAACTAATATAAATGAAAAGAGAGAATTAACTCTACAAAGATATCTTCTGACCCTCAAGCAGACACTGTGTCAAATGCATGACACTTAAAAAAGGCACACAATACAACACACAATACACACATACACAGAGAGAGAGACAGAGAGAAAGAGAGAGAGAGAGAGAGAGAGAGAGAGAGATCGGAATCTTCCGTATAAATTACATATTATTTTCATTTTTGTTTTATTTTGTTTATTCCTCTCACAAAATGCATCCTGCCTGCAGACTTTCTCCCTCCGCTTTTTCCAAATCCCTGAATCTCCTCTCTCCTCCACTTCCACTTCTCCTCCTCTATTTCCCTTCAGAAAAGAGGAGCCCTCCCAGTGATTTCCAAGGGACACTAAACACCATGATTCGATAAGCCTAGGCACAAACCCTCATATCAAGGCTAGATGATACAAACCAGTAGAAGAAAAACAGTTTCCAGAAGAGACAAAAGAGTGAGTGATATCTCTGCTCCCACTGTTAAGAGCACCACCAAAAATCCAAGCAAAACAACCACAATATAAACACAGAGGACTTAGTGTAGACCCATGCAAGCTCCATGCTTGCTGCCTCAAATTCTGTGAGTCCCTGTGAGCTTGGCTTAGTTGATTCTGTGGGCTGTGGTATCCTAGTGTCAACACTTCTGGGTCCTACTTCTCTTCCTTCTCCTTTTTTTATGGGGTTCCTGTGCTCTGACTAATGTTTGCTCTTGATCTCTGCATCTCGCTAAAGTAAAAAAAAAAAAAATGATTGGCTAAAGTCTAAAAACTAAACTGAATTTCCGTTTGTTAATTTGATCAATCGATAAATCTATTGAATGAAGTCATGCATTTCTCTAAAAGCATATAAGACGAAATTTCATTAAGTCAAATCAAAAGAATATGAGCTAAGAAACAAAATATATGCCCATCTGAAAGGAAAAATATATCATTATGGAAATAAAGTAAACACTACTAGTTATGTAGAGTTAATATGCTCTACCTAACAATTTAATATATATAATTATTTAAATAAGCTAAAGTTGACTTTTTTTATTGACAACATTGTATAGGGCAAATCCAACTCATGATGAGTTAAACACACACACACACACACACACACACACACACACACACACACATCATGAACAGGAGTGAGAGAAAGAGAAGAGTTACAACAATTATAAGTAAATTACTAAGAATGGGGCTCTAATTAGGACCATATAAACGCTATATTCTTTTCTTGTCATTGTTATTAACTAATGGGTATGCCTTAGTAATAACTGAGTGATAAAACAAGGTGCAAACTATACTTATAAAACATTGAATTAGGAATGTTTAAATAAGACATAGGTAAAATATGAAAAGACTTAATTTAGGAAATGAAAAATGTCAGACCTTTAATGTCTGCTTCTTGTTAAGCAAATAAATGCACTTATAAATATCTGAGATTTCTTCCTTGACTCTGCTCTCTCTTTTACTACTGGTATTTTTTAATGCATATGAAGGAATATTGCTTCAAAACATTTTATGTGATAATATGTCCACCTAAGCAAACGAATTCATTAATATGTATGAGGAATAACAGAAATACAGCATTTAATGTCTAATGATACATTAATTAAACTACTAATTATTGAATTTCTATTACATTTCTGGCATAAGCGTACCGACAGATGATATAGAAGTGAATTTGGAAACACCCTGCTGTGATGCAGGTTCACATTGTACTGAGAGAAAAATATGCTTTTCCCAGTTGTCCTGCAGTTTGGAGTGTGATAGCATTGCTTCCTGCTACTTCCAGGGGATAGTGGAATAAGACACTTTCCCTAAGCAGTGGAACTGAGTATGGGTTTCCACAGGGGAACGGAATCGTAATCAATTCTTCAGATTAGGTGTCATGTGTCTACCTTAAAATCAGACTACAAGAATATATAATTGCTTTGTAAACAAACGTTAGCATTCATGTGTAAATGTACTTATTTATGAGCAGTAATTTGGACAAAATATAAAATATTGGGCAGCTATTTGCCAGAACTTATTCTGCCATACTTATAGCAATGAAAGGTTAGCTACTCTGAACATTTTACTACCGAGAAATTATGTGGAATATGGACAATTATATAACATGAAATAATAAGATTATGTCCTGAGCAACATGCCTAGATAATGGTAAGAATTCAATACAGTTTATCAAATTCATAACTATCATGTTATTTTTAATGAGCATAACATACATGAAAGGTTAATATTATTATATTTCATATATATATATATTTTGCAGATATGTGCATGCACATGTGTGTGTAGTGGTACCTAAACACATGCTCAAAGACCAGAAGAGAACGGAGTGTCATATTTTATCACTCTCACACTAACCTCACTGACAAAGGGCCTCTCAATGAAACTGAAGATTCCAAATGTCCTGATTCCTTTGGCTGGTTGGCCAATGAGCAGAGAAAATTCTCTGTCTCCACTCCGGGATTAAAGACACATGTGACTCTATCTGACTTTCAAGTAGGTGCAAGGGTTACCTGTTCACTGGATAAAATGCTTTGATACACTTAAACATTTCTCAAGTCCCAAGTTTTCTTCTTAACAATTACATTCTCTTATAGATTTAAAGATATGAATCAATACCTTTCAGATTAAGATCATTTTACAGAATTATTAAAAATAATCCTCAGTCCCTTTTTAAAGAACCAGAAAAATGTTATTCTTACTCTTTGGGTATGTTGATGAGTTCCTTGAAAAATATTGAGACTTTTATATAACTTAATCTCAAAATTAGTGCATGTACATATATGTGTTTATATGTAATTCTTTTTTTTTCCTAAAGCAAATTTTATTAGCTTCCTGAAACATAGCAGTTCAGGGACTTGATCGGGAGAGGGGAAGGGAAATGGGAGGCGGTGGTGGGGAGGAGGCAGAAATCCTTATATGTAATTCTTATACCACAAATGTTAAACTTACACACACACACGCACACATAATCGTATGAATAAGAATATCATCTGAGGTGACACTATGTATATATAGACTTTACATCCATGTGTGCATATATACACATGTGTGCATATTTATGCATGGAGTCAAAAAGTTACCCATACACAATGTATTTAATTAACTCATACATCTACAAGGCAAAGTACTTGTATAAATATGTAAATTTCTCATATAAAAGAATTATAAAATGACCAGAGAACCCTGAATAAGGAATTAGGAAAGAGCAATTGCATTATAAATGTATAATTAATTTTCTATTACCTTAATATCTAGCTCCACAACACAATTAAAATATAATTATATATATTTTTAAATCTTTAATGTTAAAGTGGGAAAATCTTCATGATGAGAAAACATAAAGTATCTTTCAGTAATGTGAAGGTGTCTAAAAAATGTCAACCTAGGTATATCACCTTAAAATTTATAGTAGAGATTTAAGTACAACCCAAAAGCCAATATTAACCAGATCTACTAGAAGTGTTAGTTGGTATAGCAACTGATTTATATGTCCTAGTCACACATTCCACATTGCCCTGAGCAAAAACAACTTTGGGAAGAAAGTATTTATTTAAATTATGCTTCCAGATCACAGTTCATCATGAAGACTTACAGGGCATAGACTTGAGCAGGAAGTTGAAGCAAAAAGTATAGAGGAACACTAATTAATGGTTTCTACCTTAGGTTTCTCCTTAGTAGCTAGTCTTCTAATAAGGTCATAAAACACCTGCCTGTTGAAGGTAGGTACCTCAGTTTTGCTGGGTTCTACTACATCATTTAGCAATCAGAACAGTCCCCCAGAGATATGCTGATAGGTGTCAGCCTGCTCTGGGCAACTATTTAGTATATCCACCCGATATTAAGTTTATAATGAAAAGTAACTACACTAACACCTAAAAGTCAACAAAACTGAGTTTTTGGAGCTTTGATTTTTCAATTTGTTGCTCTTAAATCGGTTTTTAATACTCAATATTTATGAGTCTTTCAGTTCTAGTCAAGGTTCTTCAGAAAGATTTCATTTTCTATTGAAATACAAATTGTGTTTGATTTTTGAGGCATTCCTTTGATCAGTAAGAAGGGTTCATATATACCTGTCAATAAAAGAAAGATGAGACAGGATCTAAGTGGAAATTTCAGCTTGGAACACCTAAGATGAAAAGTAACATATATTCATATTTGTAGATGAAAATGAGCATTTAGAAATCCTATGTGTATATGTTTATGAATATATATATATATATGTATATGATTTTTTCCTAACACATGTATATTAACTTTTTTTATTTTTTGCTTTCTGTGAAGATAGATTTTCTGTAGATCATAATTCCTGAAAGTCGGTATGTAGTACAGGCTAGATTTGAACTGGCCTCAGTATTCCTATCCTGAGATTACAGGTGTGCACTGCAATGTCTAATTTATATTTTCTCATTAGTGAATATATTTTTTTGGTTTTTTGAATATTTTGATTAGTAGAAAGAACAATTTAAAAGATATATAAAATGATGAGCATACATTTTAGTCTTTTTTTTTTTTTACCTACCTGGTTTGTGGAAGTTTCTAATCTAAAAATAAAGTAACTGATTCTACATACACAAACACTCAGACCCAAATTTAATCTAGGTATGTTAGTACTCAGCTGTATAACACCATTATATGGTCTGAAACAACAGAAACAAATTTAGGTTAACTGAGTATATAGTTATACCATTTCTTAATATCTATCACCTGAGTGCAGCCTTAAAATATTAACACACACACTCAAACAAGGAGACATTGTAGTCACAAGCAATGAAAATGCAAATTGAATAAGATACAATATATTATAAAGGCCATAGTTTATTTATGTACACATTAACTATGCACTGAGTACAATTTAAATTGTTTAAAAATTTAGATGTTCATATATATCTATGACAAAATACTTCCTTTCACAGAATTTATATTCTCTAAGAAGCAACAAATTAGACAAAAGACATTGATTTAGAAATACACAGATTTTATTAAGAAAATCCAGCAGCGTGATAAGGAAATGAATAATACGGATGTAGTAATTTTTAGATGAATACTTGGTACTAGCTTCCCTGAAGTGATAAAATGTGGTTGATGGCAAGAAGCCAGCTTTGTAAGCTACTGAAGAAATTCACTTACGGCGTATCTCTTTGATTTTCTGTATTAGTTACTTTTCTCATTAGTGTGAAAAAATACCTGTAAACACGTTAAAGGGAGGTAGAATTTTTTGACTCATTGTATGTACACAGTATAGTGTAGTAATATGTGCGGCGGGGCTGCGTCCCCGGCACCCGGCCGCCCACATGGCTAGCTCTAGCTTATGCCCCGAAATAATTACACGGAAACTGTATTCTTTTAAACACCGCTTGGCCCATTAGTTCCAGCCTTTTCTTGGCTAACTCTCACACCTGGACTGGCCCATTTCTAATAATCTGTGTAGCCCATGAGCTGGCTTACCAGGAATGATCTTAACCTGTGTCTGCCTGGAGTGGGAGAATCATGGCGACTGCTTGACTCAGCTTCTTTCTCCCAGCATTCTGTTCTGTTTACTCCACCCACCTATGTTTTAACCTATGAGGGCCAAGTAGTTTCTTTATTGCTTAACCAATGAAATCAACAGATTGATATATGACACTCCCCCATCAGTATACAGTGTGTAGTAAGAAGGCATAGGTGGCTAGTTACATTGTGACAGAAGCCAGAGAGATTAGCAATGGAAACTAATGCTGGTTAATCCTTCAGACATTCTCCCATCCACCCATTTCCTCCCCTTAGGCTCCACCACATTACCAGCTGGGGAACTAGGGATCAAACTAGGGTTCTGGAAAAAAATTTCACATTCAAACCAATTTTTTTTCTTTCACTTGTTACCTTGTTTCCGAAGACAAGAAAAGTGTTAATTTTTTTAAAGCAAATTATCTTTTTTCATTTTACATACCAATCCCCATTCCCACTCCCATTACCTAACCTACTCCCACAGCATCCAGTCCTCAAAGAAGGCAAGGCACACTTCCCTTAAGAAGGACTAAGGCTCTCCACACTATAAAAAGGCTGTGCAAGGTATCCATCCAAAGAGAATGGGTTACAAAAGACTATTGCAAGCAGTAGGGATAAATCCTTGTATCCCTGCCTATGGTCCTGCATTCTGTCCCAGCCATTCAACTGTTACCCATGTTCAAAGGGTCCAGTTTGGTCCTATGTTCGTCCCTTCCCTTTATGACTGGAGTTGGTGTGACCCCATTAGCTCTGGTAGACTGTTTCTGTGCATGTACCCATTATGTTATTGACCTTTCTGCTCACATTCTCGCCCTTCCACTCTTCAATTGGAATTTGGGAGCTCAGCCCAGTGATCCACTGTGTTTCCATCAGTTGCTGGATGTTCTATTGTGATGTTTAAGAGAGTAATCAATGTGACTATAGGACAAGGCCAATTTGGGCACCTTCAATTTTACTTAGGGCCTTAGCTGGGGTCATCTTTGTGGATTCCTGGGAATTTCTCTAGTGCCAGGTTTCTTACTAGCTCCATAATTGCTCCTGCAGTCAAAATGTTTCTTTCCTTGGTCTCCATCTCTGTCCTTCCCAAATCTCAACCATTCTGCTCTCTCAAGTCCTTCTTCCCCCCTTTCTCCCCTCCTCTACCCCTTCTGCCCTTCCCTTTCCCCAACCCCTATGATCCAAATTTTGTCAGGAGATCTTGTATTTTTTTTCCATTTCCAAGTGGATCTATGTATGTTTCTCTTAGGGTTTTCCTTGTTACTTAGCTTCTCTAGGGTCATGGACTATAGGCTCGTTATCCTTTGCTTTATAGCTAGTTTCCACTGATGAGTGAGTACATACCGTGTTCATCTTTCTGGGTCTGGGTTAACTCATTCAGGATGTTTTTTTTCTAGTCCCATCCATTCACAAGCAAATTTCAAAATATTTTTTTTTGTCACCAAGTAGTACTCCATTGTGTAAATGTGCCATATTTTCTTTACCCATTCTTCAGCTGAAGGGCATCTAGGTTGTTTTCAGGTTCTGGTTATTACAAATAATCCTTCTATGTACATAGTTAAACAAATGTCCTTGCAGTATGACAGAGCATTCTTTGGATATACGCCAAAGTGTGGTATTGCTGGGTCCTGAGGCAGGTTGAGCCCCACTTTTCTGAGAAACGACTATACTGATTTTCAAAGTGGTTGTACACATTTGCATTCTCACCAGCAAAGAAGGAGCGTTTCTCTTACTCCACATCCTCTCCAGCATAAGCTATTATTGATTTTCTTGATCTTAGATATTCTCATTGATCTAAAATGTTATCTCAGAGACATTTTGATTTTCATATTCCTTATGGCTAAGAACATTGAACATTTCTTTGTGTGTCTTTTTCGCCAATGTGAGATTCTTCTATTGAGAAATCTGTTTAGATGCATAACATGTTTTTTAATAGGATCATTTGGAATTTTGATGTCTAATTTCATGAGTTCTTTATGTACTTTGGAGATCAGTACTGTGTCTGAGGTGATGTTTGTGGAGATTTTTTTTCTCATTCAGTAGGCTATACCTTCAGTAATGTGGCAGGATACAAGATACAAAAATTAGTAGTCCTCCTATATACAAATGAAAAAAATAAGCTGTGAAAAAAATAAGAACAACATCACCCTTCAGAATAGCCACAAATAACATAAAATGTCTTGGGGTAACACTGATAAAAGAAGTGAAAGACCTGTTCAACAAGAACTTTAAGTCTTTGATGAAAGAAATTGGAGAAGATACCAGAAAATGGAAAGATTTCCCATGCCCTTCGATGGGTAGGACCAACACAGTGAAAATGGCAACCCTACCAACAGCAATCTGTATATTCAATGCAATCTCCATCAAATTCCAAATTTAATCCATCACAGACCTTGAAAGAACAATGCTCAATTTCATATGGGAAAACAAAATCCCAGGGTAGCCAAAACAGTAATGAAAACATCTTGGCAGGGAAGAAAGCAGAGAAAAATGTAGAGTTCAATAAAAATCAATCAAAAAAAGAAGGAAAAAAATCAGACAGGTTGAACAATGGAATCAAATTGAAGACCCAAATATTAATTGAAACATCTATGAACCCATGATTTTTGACAAAGAAGCTAAAATTATACAATGAAAAAAAAGAAAGCATCTTCAACAAATGGTGCTGGCATAAATGGATGTGAATATGTAGATGCATAAAAATTGGTCCATGTATATCCCTATGTAGAAAACGTAAGTTCAAATAGATTAAAGAACTCAATATAAATCTGACCACACTGAACCTTATAGAAGAGAAATTGGGAAGTAACCTTCAATTCATGGACACTGGTAATCACTTCCTAAATATAGCACCAGAAGCAAAGACACTGCAAGCAACAGTGAATAAATATTGGACCTCCTGAAACTGAGAAACTTCTGTAAAGCAAAGACACAGTTAATGAGAAAAATATTTGTATATACTTGCATACACACATGTAAAACAAAGGGAGATGGAATGTAGGCTATTTACATTTCATTTTTTTTTAAGAAAAAGAAATTGAGAGAGGGAAACAGAAAGTATTGTGAGTGATTAGGGAAAGAAGAGAGGGAAGGAGGGGAGAACAAGGAAGGAGACATAAGAAAATTATGTCCTTTAATAAGAAAGGAACATGTTCTTAAAGGAATATAAAAGCAGAAAGGACTTCAAAAATGCAGACTATTTAAAGTTTAAGACACTGGTGAATGACTTTCATAATAAAGTTGTTTTATTGATAGTCTGAAAATAAAAGTTTCTTAGCTTTTATGTTAAGATAAATTTGTATGATGTTTCCAAATACTGTTACTTAAAATATTAAGTTCTTAAAATGTCCATGTACTTTGAATACTAATAGCATTTCCAGGAACAGTTCTCCACGGTTTATCTAATGAAATACTTCTAAGTATAATTTTTTAAGTATTCCACTGTAGATAACATAAAAATATACCACAAATTAGTATATTCTTTAATACTATACCATAAAATTAATGTAAAATTCTAATTTTGAACAATATTTACTAATAGGAAACTAAGCTACATCATATTTTGTGAAAGAATAAAATAGTATTACATAATCACAAATGTGTAAATGTATGCACAGCTCTATGAAAATTTTAGTAATATATATAATTTTAAAAAGAGGCCATGGATTTTTAGAAAGTAAAGAGCTGCAGAGACGGTTTGTCTCAAAAGTACATAAAATTATTTGAAAAACGAGTCTTTTATATTTATATGCATGTATCCACAAAGGCATGACTATGAAGTTTGTATTTGTATATTCTCAAATTTATGTTTAGTTTGTTTTTATGGTTTAAAAAGTAATTTTCTTTATCAAATTATTCATATTTTCTAGTAGGATTTCACAGAAATATGGTAGAAATTGTTTAATGATTTGTTTAATTTTACTTTCTGCATATGTGGGTGTATACTATATGCTCTCCTGTTGTCAGATGAACCCAGAAGAAGATGTCAGATAGCATGGAACTGAAATTAGGGACAGTTTTAGTCAAAGCTTTGAATTGCCACTCGGGTCTTTTGCAAAAACAGCTGGTTCTCTTGACCACTGAACTATCTCACAGACACAGTGAGAACTTTAATAATGAAAAAAAATATGCATTTAAAATATTTGTCAATACATCATCTTGATAGATTGCAATTTATCATAATAACAGCTTCAAACTTTGGGGACTTTCTTAAAGAGACACTTGAAAGCAGTTGTGCAGAACAATCCACGAAGAAGCAGCTGTGACTTCAAGGATTGTGCCGCTTATTTTTCATCATCAGTCTAGCTTTGGAATTAGGTGTCAAACATATGTCTGCATGTATTTGGAAGGGTGTCCCAGAGAGTTTAGTTACGGTGACAGCATCTGCCCAAAGGCTGAGATCTGGAATAAAGTAGAAGTGAATGCTATACTAGCTTTTATCTTTTTGGATCCTGATTGAAGACACAATGTCAATCACCTCACACATGTCTCCTGCTCCTACAGACATGTGTTACCTGTCAACATGCAGCATTGTATCCCCTCACACTGTAAGCCACAGGAAGACCTTTCTTTCTTAGATTGCTTCAACTGTCTATTCACACCCAAAGGAGAATTATCTTATACAGTGAACTTTTAAAAACTAACCTCCAACTTTTCCTGAAGTAGACATTTTTTTAAAGAGAACTGGGTAGAAAAATTATGTCTTTAGCTGCTGCACTCTCTACACTTCTTCAATTAAAATGTTAATGGAATAATAATTTTTCTTAATGTAGTTGGCAAAGTAGAAACACTGTTCATTTAGAGATGATATTTTTAAATCTATAAATGGGTGATGAAGAATGAACTTGATAAAAGAAAGAACAAATAAGAAGATGTTATTGCTTACATTTGCATTGATGTCAGCAAATTATCATCATAGAAGGAATGGGAAGGAATGCAATAAAATATATTTTTTTAATTTTCAAAATGAGATTTTCTTTACACTCATAATCCAAGTTTAACCAATAAAAATAAATACAAATCAGCATTGTAGACATTCGTTAAGTCACCTGACCAGGACTCCTCAAAATGATGACATTCTTTACAAGCAAGAACTTTACAACATTGATACAACCAACAGGAATATAAGGTTTGTTCAGCTAAAAGTAGTGTGGTATCCTGGACAGAATTCCAGGAAAAAAATATTTATGAGATAAGAAGTCTAGATAAGCAATTGGTTTTAGCTAATATGAGTGTCCCAGAATTCATTCCTCAGTTGTACCAATTGCACCATGTAGATGTACCATGTACATGCTAGAAATAGCAGAAAGTGTTCATTTTTCTCTTTCATAATTTGTGCATGTATCTTCTGTGAAGAGAGATAGCAAGTTGGTCTTCAGTTATAACAATTTTCTTTTCGCTAACTGGAAAGATCACAGGAGGAGAGTAGGAAACACGGGATACTGGAAACGGTGTCACTGACCTGTGAGGAGGTGACTTTAAAATTCACCCTGAATGAGTGACATGCTGGTCCTGTTTGAAGGAGCACTACAGAGATGTGATATAGGAAACCTTAGCAACATGAATGCCATGGCAAACTAAATTGGAAAAGCAGGGCTCTGAAAATAAGTACCAAAATCCCAGTAGAGAAGTATTCAGTCAAATGATGAAGAACATGTGGGTTTAATGAAAGATATCTGTGTGAAGAAATCTTCATCTGCATCCCAGAGCATATTGGGAACCAGGAATTTTCCCCAGTCTACACTTATATGAAAACTCTGTATGTGAAGAGGTGGTTATAAGCCTTTTAACTCTAAGTGTCGCCTCAAAATCTACCCATTATACAGACCTTAAATGAATATAGAAACCAGTTGAATAAATATAGAAGTTTGGGAGCAGCTCTAGCTATCCTCTGCTGTTTCAGCAGTAGTAAATGATTTCCATTAGAGAAGAGGCATATTGAAACTAATCACTGCAATGAAGACCCTAGATATCACAGATGTAGACTAAGACATGAACACAACCAGAGCACAAAGAAATCCCATGTATGTAAGCAATGCAGGAAAACTAGGGGTAATGCATTTTTCTGTAATCACTGTACTGAGAAACAAAGACAATGAAATCTTTGTGTTTGAGGATAGTCTGGTCTACATAGCAAGTTCCAGAACAACAATGACTACATAGTGAGACCATGTCTTACAAATATGTTTGGACTCCTTATTTCTAATCCTTAAATTAGGATATAAATACTAAGCTGAATGTGAGAAACAGTGGCTTATTAATTCAGGAAAGAGGAGGCATTGAGACATATAAATAAACAATTACATGAATGGAAATGGAAGTAGAGTAATCTGGCATAATTTCAAGACATTTGTTAAAGCAATAGTGTCTGTATTGTTTAGTCTTGTTAACTTTTGCTCTTTTTCTTTAAAGATTATAATTAATCATTTTTTCCTTTTATTTCCTCAAACCTAACCAGCCATATACCTCTCCTTGTTCTTTCAGAGGTGTGGCTTCTTCATTCCATAGTTTCTGGAGAGAAAATACCATGACTTATATCAGAGCATGATTTCCAAGGTCGGCAACTTTGCTAACATAGGTGAACTCTGGACTCCTAGCTTTCTCTTTTATGTTTTAGTCAACACATATGTAACTCCTTGTTATATGCATATTTGTGCTGAAATAAATTCAAAAAGTTATGCTACACACATGTATGGGTACATGCTCACACACACACTCACATACACACACACATAACAAAACTCTCTCCTTGTACTAAATACTCTCTCCTCAAGGAATTCATACCAAAAATAATCAATATTTTGTGATCTCTGTAATTTTCAGAGTTCCCCACTTAATCCACACAGAAGCTCTGTGGATTTAAGTTAATATGGCCAGTCTATATGTAGAATCTGTGAGTCTTCAGGTTATGAGATTTGCCTTAAATTTGAATTGGTGACCTAGACACAATGTATGCTTCATCAAGATCTGCATCTACTGTGTCCCCTCTGCAGGCTGCCTCTCATCAAACCTCTGTACCTGACAAACAGCATGCTGTTATTCATAAGCCAGTGGAAAAACCAAGGTCATTGTGTGCTCAGTCAGAAAGGAGCAGCAGAAACCATTACAAACAGGGATTGAAAATCTCAGCTCCCATGAGCACCTAAGAAAAATAATGTATCTTCGAAGGTTATTAGTATTTGCATCTAAAGCTCTATCTGTTTTCCTCATTCTGCTAATTAACTGTCTATGTGATATGAGCTTAGGTTTCTCACTGGAAGAAGTAACAGAAAACAATGATTCTGCAATTTGTGGGAGGAATTGAACAAACATGATTTTGTTGATATCAATGTTCCTATAAATGTTAATGTTTGTTCCAGGTATTAAAAACTTTATTGATTGTTATTATTGCAGTGGATCCAACTCAAAAATAAAAACACACTTGAATTCTTTGGTCAATGATTTTACTTTGGTAGTAAAATATAAACTACACAAAAGGGCAAAAAATGATGTAAAATAAATTTCAAAAATGCAACAGATTGATAAGGAACATGTAAGTGTTATTAAATCATGCAAAATATTTTCAACATGCCTCTTCTCAACAGTTGTATTTTGTTGTCTGTACATATGTCAACATATATATCATTTATGTCACTCTCATTGAGGTAAGAAAGTAGACAATAGGAGAGAATATTGAAATCAGTATAATGTGTTTGGAGGCAAAAACAAAAACCAAGTGTTTTAATGAGACAGTGGCAGGAGAAACTCAAGAGATAACCATGAGTCTGGACATTGAAAGTCTGAATAACAGCACACAGCACAAGAGAAAGGAAGTCATGAATCACTGTGACTGTGATAGGAATAAGAATATTTTACTACATTTGTGCTACTTCCGAGATAACAAAGTTCTAGAATGTAGGTATGAGTTCATATTTGGAATTTATAAATTTAAAACTTGGAATTAATGAAGAGGTAAGTATCAGATTGTATAGAACTATGAGGAAATCTGAATAAATTATTGGTGAAAAAAATTAATGAATCATGATATTGACCAGTATGGCAAGAAATGGATAAAGTTGTAATAAATGGCACTCATATGCCAGTGCTGAAAATAGCTATCTAACTGGACTTAAGGCTCAATCAGCATGAGGTGCTAGGTACTAAAAAGCTAGCAAGATCTTTGGGATTAATGAAATCATGAACTTTATAAAAGAACATATTAATCAAACTTGGGTAGATAAGCACAATTCATAACTGCATTCTCTAAACCTTATCCTTGTACCCACAGATTAACAACTGTCCCCCATTAAAGAAACCTCTCTTTACAACAAATGGAGACCATCATAGATAACCAAAACTGGACATAATGCAGAGATCAGTGAATTGTCAGGAACCCAGAAACAATACATTTGTTTATTATGAAAACTTCGGAATCTATGGATCATTGTGGAAAGCTTGTAATAGCCAAAATATAAGAAATTTTATTGGAAAATTATCTTTTCTTGAAATGGCTGTATAAACAAGATCATAACAATGACAACTTCAGTAGACATGCTAACAATAAAGGGGGAAATATTCATGGGATCTCAACCCTATACAAAGAGCAAAGAGCTATAGGTAACTAATGACTGTTGAAAGAGCAAAAATTATACTCTCCCTGGGATGAGCTCTCTTGCTGACCATCCAATGAAGAACAGTCAGGCCTGAAATCATACAAAAACAGACTGAGCCAATTTTAATTTCATATTTGTACACACACACACACACACACACACACACACACATGTTTAGGTGACAATTATAATCAAGGAAAAGGGGGCTATCAACTAGAAAATGGTTTGCAATGGAAGAGTTTAGAGGGTCATATATGAGGACACAGAGGAAAATGGTATGAAATTCTATTTAGATTTTTTTTCTTTAGGATTCTTTACTATTAATTATAGATGTTCACGATCTGTCCATGTTTTAGTTAAGGTTTCTTTCTTTTTTTTTTTTAATTTTCAAAACCATCTTACTTTAACTACCAATCCAAATTCCTTCTCCCTCTGTCTTTCCACTCCTCCTTCTTCCCACTCCACCTCTCATCCACTCACTAGAGAGGGTGAGGCCTCCCATAGGAAGCCAACAAATTCTGTCACATAACTTGAGGCAAGACTAAGACACCCCCACCCCATTATCTAGACTGAGCAATATATTGTTCTATAGGGAATGGACTCCAAAGAGCCCGATCATGCACTAGGGATAAATACTGGTCCCACTACTAGTGGCCCCGCAAAGTGCCCATGCCACACAACTGTTATCCACATTCAGAGGGTCTTGTTTGGTCTTATGCTGATTCCCCAGATGTCAGTATGGGATCAATAAGTTCCCACTAGCTTGAGTTAGCTCTTTCTGTGAGCATCCCCATCAGGATCTTGGTTCCTTTGCTCATAATACTGCTCCTCCTTATTTTTTTTAAATAATCAAATAAATACAATAAGGGAGTAAAAAATTAACATTCTGAAAAAAATCACATTGTAGAATCAAAATAAATAAAGTCAAAGAGTAAAATAGTTCATTGAGGATATATATATATATATATATATATATGCAAGTAAATGTGCACTTGCTGTGGGAGTCGCCTTAAAAATGAAGAAATCTATCTGAAAATGATGAAATGGGCATACACAATTCCCTTCCTTCCAAAATAGCACTGAAGTAAGATTTAGCATTAAAACTCCAAATACCATTATAATAATGGCCAACCAAGTGAGGGAGTCTCTATGAAGTATATATTTCAACTTAACCCTTCCACTTGGCATCGCTCAGACAGATATTCCATATTGCTCTTTTAACAGAGCCACAGTAAGAAATAAAACAATGGTTTTTCAAGAGTGAATCCAGGTTTAATGACAGAGTTATAGTGTTCAGTTACTGAGGATATCAGAAGAATGATAGACAAAATTTCATGTAATAGCAAAAGAAAAATAACCTTAAAGAGGATAAATTAGTGTTTCCTTACACTGACTTCTTTATATTTTCTAGTCCAAAAGCATATTTGCCTAATAAGAAGGCAAACAAAAAATGATTGTGAAAGATTCCTTGGAATGGTTAAGTCTGTGAAGGAAAAATCAGCATCAACAGACAAAACACACTTTGCCTTCTGCTAAAAACCTATAAAGTTTATTAATGTAGACAAGATCAGTTGATAAAATCAACTTCTAATTTTTTATAAGTAACAAATGAAATAGATAAAATATTTATTTCTGGACACAGTATGTTCTAACTAAACTAATTCATATAAAACTTCTGACCACAGGGTTATATTCTATGAAATTCTTGATAATTAGCATGAAAGAGTGTGCTGTCTTAATTGTTAAAAAATTATATCAATATCAACTTTTTTATCAGGACAATTATATTAAGGCAAGGTTTCAACATTATTAAAAATGGTTAGAATACAGAATATTTCATGTTATAGTTGTTTCCAAAGGAAATAGTTGTTTTTATGTAGGAAGAGATTCAAATGTCTTTCTTAAAGATATAGCTGAAAAAAATCAAAACCAAAATGGAACATAAAATCAGTGCCAACTTTTGAGACTCAAGCAAACAGGAAATGCAAAGTGTATTTTGATAGGGAAGATCAGATAAAATCTTAAAAATGATGTATGGATCTAAATTGCTATGGAGGCGTACATATCAAAGTTCAAAGAAATTTAAAATGTCTGTAAGCTAGTAGAAAAATTGATTAAAAAGAAAATAAAAGTCCAGTAATAAACAGCACAATTAGGAATTTGAAATTCTTTCTGAAAGTGCAACAAGATGTCAAAACTAAAAAATGCATCACATTTACTAACCTCTCTTTGCTAGCTGAGAAATTATTCTTGTTTCCTGATGGGATACAGGGGTTTAGAAGGCATAGAAATTATGAATATATGCAATCTTCCTTTAATATATCCCTCTTGATTCCACTCCTCCAATACTCCTCACTCATCTCCCTTGTATCCTCAGATTCATGCAATTTTCTTTAATATCTCAGTGAGTTCACTTAGTGTTTTTCCTATGAACATGCATGTGTGTGGTCAACCACTGTGGCTTTGGCAATCCACAAGGAGCCACCCTCAAAGAAATGACTCTCCTTTTCTCATAGTCATTAACTGCCAATATCTCTTCAGCTAGTAATAGGGACTTAGGAGTGTCTCCCATCAATGATGCAATTTTGAGCTTTTCTGTTCACAGGTATCTATAGCTTTTTTAGTTAATTTATGTAACAGCTGTTTTATGTCCATTGGACATCATTTAACAACTGTTTTCCACATCTCTAGGCCCTCACATTCTTTCCAACTCTTTTTCCTCAAATTTCCATGATCTATTTTCTGTAGACTAAGTCTCAAATGTAGTCATGGGATACATTGTTTATTCCATTGATTTTTACCACTATGGTACCAATATGCACATCTTATGTAGAAGGGTGGAACTGCAGAATGAGAGGTAAAGTATTGGATAAGAACAGGGATGCCTGTTCTTCCCCAGCAGGCTGCACAACAGCTTCCAGTACTTCTGATTTTATTAGGGCTGATTACATGTTTTGTAACTGAAAAATGTTTCTTTATATAGGATAAAGAAGTAAACAACCAGATGAAAAACAGTCAAAGAAGACCTGCAAGAAACAAATATATAAAGGGTGTTGACATGGGTAGAAGGGAAGGTGGAGAAGATCTGTGAGGGGTTGAGGGAGGGGAAATCATGACCAGAATACATTGTATGCAAATGTCTGTTTTCAAAAAAAATAAAAGTAAAATTGATATTAAAATTGTGTCTACTTAGTTTTAGGTAACCAGTGATGTATTCTCTGAAGAAGACTAATTTCCCCTCTCTCCGTATTCCTTTGTTGCCTATAGTTCTTTGTGTAGGGTTGAGGTATAGTGGGTTTTTTCAGTCAATTTTGGCATTCTTTTAGTTGTTCTTATTCACTTTTAAACATATATTCAAGTAACATTATTAGAGACTGAGCAGGCTTTATCTATACACACACACACACACACACACACACACACACACAATGCATTTAACAACGATTATTGAAAAAAAAGAGGCCATGAATTTTAAAGAATGAAGGAATGAAGGTAGGGCATATAGAGTAGCTTGGAGGGAGCAAACTGAAGAGGAAAATGATGCTGTAATTATAATCTCAAAAATTAAAGAAATATATATTCTTTAAAAATTTGTCCATTTGTTTACAACTCTAAAATATAAAATAAATTATTAGTTAAGTAACCCCTGTGGTGGTTTGAATAAGTGTCAACAATTACCTTGGCACTGAATACTTATTCCCCAGTTCCTTGCTCAATCATCATTTGATATACCTACACAAGCAGCAGATGGAAACAAATACAAAGAAACACAGCCGGGCAATATGCAGAGAGTGAAGGCCTAGGAACACTCAACATTAAAAGTTATATTTTCATCTAATTCCCTTTCTCAGGGTTCAGGGAATATTGTGGGAGAGGAGGCAGAAAGAGTACATGGGATTGAAGATGCTGAGAAGTTAAGACCTTCTACATAAAACAGGCTGCCACATATATGAACTCAGAGAATGAGGTAGCATATAAGTGACCTACATGGATCTGTACCTGAAGGGGCCCTTGAGTGGAAAAGAGAGATGGCCACACGCCCCTGTCCTTAACCCAGAAACTATCTCCAATTGCTAGCCACTTGCAAATGAAAAGATGATTGTCTCCAAGGAATTTCACTGTAGAAATAAACCACCCTTCAGGGTAACACTGAGGCCAAGCAGGAGAAGGCCAATTAAAAACGAATCTGGGGTAACTTTCATGAGTGGATTTTTTTTTTTTTTTTTGTCTCACAACATTAAGTCAGGGAAGTTTTTTTTAACTTTACATAACAATTAACTTTACATAACAATTATATACATATGGTAACAATACACACACACAAACACACACACACGGTACTTCCAATTTTGTGTTTGTATGGGATTCCTGTTGGGAATATGTGTTTTTCTTTAGCCATATGTATTTTTTGCGATTTCTCTTTGGATTTTTTCTTGTTTTTTTTTTCCTTTTCTATTTTTATAAAATTTAAATTATTATTCCTCAGAAAAATTGTTTGCTTTTTAAAGGATGTGGATTGAGATGGAATGGGAGATAGAAAGGAACTGAGAGAAGTAGCGAAAGGGGAAACTATAATCAGAATGAAAAATCTATTTTAAATAAAAGGAAAGAAATGTCACACTTTTAAATTGCCTGTGCCACATTTCTTCTCTCTGCTTCCTGTTTCTGGTTCAAGATGTGATCCCTCAGCTGTTCTTGCTGCCTGTTGTCCCAATTCTGTCATGATGATCTCTAATATCTCTATAGTTATGTGCACAAAAATCTCTGCCTTCTACACAATACCTTGTTTCTGGTAGCTTATCATAGCAACAGAAAAATAATGAATACAAATCTAAATATTCAGGTAGGATAAAAATTATGGATATGTACGTACTGGCTTTGGGAGAGTCTAGGCAGTTTGTATGCTCACCTTAGGAGACCTTGATAGAGGTGGGCGGTCCTTGGGCTTCCCACAGGTCAGGGAACCCTGATTGCTCTTAGAGCAGATGAGGGAGGGGGACTTGATCAGGGGAGGGGGAGGGAAATTGGAAGCGGTTGCGGGGAGGAGGCAGAAATCCTTAATAAGTAAATAAATAAATAAATAAATATAAAATAAAAAAATAAAAATAAAAACTTTCTTCTACACAACTTTAAAAATAAATTATGGAGCCGGGCGATGGTGGCGCACGCCTTTAATCCCAGCACTCGGGAGGCAGAGGCAGGTGGATCTCTGTGAGTTCGAGACCAGCCTGGTCTACAAGAGCTAGTTCCAGGACAGGCTCCAAAGCCACAGAGAAACCCTGTCTTGAAAAAAAAAATATGGATATGGACAGTAACTGATACAGCAACACTAAGTCAACTCAATAATGTGTTGAATAGTTATTATGGATCATGAGAAAAGGGTGAAATAGAAACTTGAAAACATTCCAAATCCCTTATTTGTTAAATAAAATGGATATATATTACAAAAATTCAAGTAACAAGAGATACTTTAATTAATATGCTATTTCAGGTTTTTTTGCTGTTTGAAAAATCTGTTTAACTGGCTTCAGAAAAGAATCACTGACATATTACTTCATTATTGAATGTGAGAATGGGAAGGAAAAAGTTTTATGCTAATGAGTAAAGACTAAACGTCATCAAAACAGAATAATGCATTGTGTAACAATGTTTACATTTAGAGAAATATCAGACATTCAATACTAAAATTCAAAACAATCTTACTGCTTTGATTCATGGCACATGGTCCATAAATACAACATTTTTCTGGAATATCCACATCATAGTTACAGCTGTCCATTGCATGGATCTTACTAAACATATGTTACTAGTTTATACCCTTGTGATGACAAATGACATGACAAATCTCCCGTTTGTGAAATCATGTTACATATGCATGCATGTACTCAAGCAATCAAGATATTTAGTAAAAATAGAAGGTAGTTGCACATATAAATGATGTATAAATAAATATTCTATGATAGTATAAAGTATGCAAAAATAACTCTGTTCTTTATATTTGCATACAAAATGAGACCTATTTTTGAAACAGACAGCCTTGAGTGAAGGCATAGATTCTGTTCATTTAAGAAAGCAAACATCCCATTTTACACTGCGTCATGTTTGACTAGCAATCATAACACTGTGACTGTAGTCATACAGCCACTTAATAGTGATGACATCATCTAGGTATGTCTTTCTTGAGATAATTCAAATAGCTTGAGTAGCATTCAGTTTTTCAATATCCAACACGGAGATTCTCAAAAGCAACATTTAAAAAAAATGGATTGATTACCACATTTTTTCTTTAAACCTGCAAATAAATACTATTTTCCAAGCCAGATTCCCATAGAATCTAGAAAGTGTCAAGGGAACTTATACCTTCAGTCTTCAAATCCTAAAAGTGATTTTTAAGTGTTTTCCTATTTACTCTAATTCTTTGTTCTTCTGAGTTTCAATTGCAAAGTGGTGGCCTGATAAGTTTCAAATGGGTGATGTATTTCTTAGTTACATTTGCTCAGAAATAAAATAAATTGATGATTAGTTTAACAGTTTCCATAATTATATCTTAATGTAAACATGTATTCATATATAATAAGACTTAAACAGTCCATACTAGTGAAGTTGTTTTCTAGAAAAATTACGTTTTCCAAGCACTCTTTTGTTCATGCTCTTAATTTTATGCCATTATTAAACTGTTAACAAAACGGCTGGAGAGATGGCTCAGCGGTTAAGAGCATTGCCTGATCTTCCAAAGGTCCTGAGTTCAATTCCCAGCAACCACATGGTGGCTCACAACCGTCTGTAATGAGATCTGGTGCTCTCTTCTGGCCTGCAGGCATACACACAGACAGAATATTGTATACATGATAAATAAACGAATAAATAAATAAATAAATAATTAAATAATTTGGGCTGGATAGATGGCTCAAAGTTATCTTGGGGTAAGAGATGTGAGGGCATGCATTTGATTTCTAGCACCCATAATGTGATTATAATGCCTGTAATGTAATTCTAGGATACCCAGCACCCTCCTCTGCTCATCTGATAGACACTTACATAATTAGAGACAGCCCAGGGATGGCACCGCCCACCATGGCCTGGGCCCTCCTTCATTGATCACTAAAGAAAAAACTCCTTTCAGGTGCATCTCATTGAGGTATTTTTTTAACTGAGGCTACTTCCTCTGATGACTACCTTATGTCAAGTTGACAGACAAGCCAGTGCATATACTAATTGATTTAGAATTGTTGTTACTACAGGCTCACATAGCCTATATTCTGATACAGAATACAGAAGTAATGTCATGTCAAATGCATAGCTATAGCCTAAAAAGAAATGCCACAATTAAGTGGAGGATTGCTCATTACTAACAATTTTATAATCAGAAATTTCTACAGCATAGATTTATAGTTTGTACTCAGTCAACTTGAGATATCTCCTTTAATATCCATAGTAAATTTCAGGAGAAGTAAAAACATCCCTATGAGTGGCTCTGTCCCTGGAAAAATTAATTTTCCTCTTTATTTGGGATAGGGCCTTATAAAACTTTCTCTACCCATTCTGTGATGTCACCTGGCATTTTTATCAAGCTTGTCTTGTTTAGCAACCAGAGACTTGAGATTTCAGAGATGCCAAAACCCTATCATGTCTAACGGACACTTTCATTAGGCATCTGCCCTTGTGATAATGAACACTGATTCTGAGTCCTATAGATATTTTCTTGAATTATCAGCCTGAAAGTCATATACAGACAAGCAACAATAAATGAACTCAGTAGGTTTCATACATATATATGGAAGTATGTATTTATGTGTATTACATGTGTGTTTGTGAAAGAGTTGAAAGATACATAATGATCTGTAGTCACAGAAGCCTTAAAACCCATCCTTACTAACTTCCTAAAACTAGGCCACACATCTTAATCCTTTTAATTCTTACAAATACTGCCACTCTCTGGTGATTATGTATTCAAATATGTGAGCCTATGGGGTCATTTCTTATTCAAACCCCCTAAATCAGTTTATCCTACTCATTAGCTGTGCAGGCAACCCAATAGATAAAATCAGAATATGATTTCACTAATACTTTTTTTTTTGAGAACCAAAGGCTAATGACATTTCAAGTAAACCATGGTATACACATAACTGTCATTGGAAATATTTCTCTCAATTCCAGACATAAACTAAAACTTTTGACAACTAATAAAGAATTCTGAAATGATATTCAACAGTGACACTTAACAAATTATTTTATTTAATTTTAGCAACTGAATAGGAATAAAAGGCCAATAGTCCATATTTCAAAACACTATAAAGTCTACGGTAGAACACATGATGACCAAGTTTCAATTGGTTGAAAGCTCAATTAGGAAATGAGATTTGAAATATGTGTTACCAGTCGTATATTTGCTATCAGCCATTTTCTGCAGAGAAGAAAAAAAGAAAGAGTTTTCAAATGATGGAAGCTTTAGCCAGCTCATTGTCCTAAATTAGTCCTGTGCACAGACATATTATGAGTGATAGCTCTTGACGTCTTAGTGTTGCTCTCCTCTCTCTTATGGGTTTTGTGAATTTACAAAGCTATAAGACCACTTATTGTCCCTGGTTGTTCGTATGACACTTTTAAGACATTTTGTGCCATTTTGAGCCATTTTTTAGATATTTTGGAAGCTTCCCCATTCTTCCAAAGAGGATTCAACATGTGTTTTAATATATGATATTGTACATTTCCACATACAGAGCAAATGTGTCACACTTAGTGTGCTAACAGTTTCTTTTTTTAAGATTTGTTTATTTATTATGTATACAGTGTTCTGTCTGCATGTATGCCTGAAGGCCAGAAGAGGACACCAGATCTCAACAGATGGTTGTGAGCCACCATGTGGTTGCTGGAAATTAAACTCAGGACCTCGAGAAGTGGAGTCAGTGCTCTCAAACTTCTTTTAATATCTTAAATCAAATATTTCATTATGTATGTATTGATGGATGCTGAATAAACTAAAGTATGCCAAATATTGAAAACTAAAGCATGTTTGGTTTGAAAAAAGACGTTATACATTTACTTTTTTTTTTTTTTTTTTTGGTTTCTCTGTGTCACTTTGTTGCCTGCCCTGGAACTAGTTCTTGTAGACCAGGCTGGCCTCGAACTCACAGAGATCCTCCAGTCTCTGTCTCCCAAGGGCAGGGATTAAAGGCATGCACTACCACTACCCGGCGTGGTTTTACATTTTTAAAATAAAGTCAGTCCTAGGAAGCCTAGGAAGCAAACACAACAATTATAATACTTTATATTGTGATTCATAACATAGAGCAGGTAAAAATAGTGTACCATCAAGTTTCTCCATACTCCTCTCAGAAAATCAAGGAAATAAATTGGCAGACTTACATTTTCATAAAATGATTTAAATGGTTCACAGTTTATAAATACAGCATCATAATAATTAATTGCATGACCTCTAAGAAGTACTCACTTTTATTTTCACATTATTTTTCCAAACACTTGAAAGGAAACCATAAAAAGCATCTCATAACACAGCTTGGGTAGCATTTACATAAACATGTTTATGACACATGCAAGCTTCTTAGTTTCGACAATTAAAAAAACATAATCAAAATTATTTCATCAAGGATTGAAATAAACAGAATCATATTTAAAGATCAGGTGATGATGCTTGGAATCCAATTTCCTTCATTGAGAAAATGTATTATATATTATTCCCTCTGTTTTATTCTAAAAATTAATTTAGAGAAAAAAGAAAAATAAAACAAAAACACATGAAATAGCCACATCAATGAATAGGAAACTCAGGAAAACATTTCCTCTT
Source organism: Microtus oregoni (assembly GCF_018167655.1). Taxonomy (NCBI): domain Eukaryota; kingdom Metazoa; phylum Chordata; class Mammalia; order Rodentia; family Cricetidae; genus Microtus; species Microtus oregoni. The sequence continues at coordinate 27,592,923 of NW_024543060.1, forward strand.
TTAATAAGATATTAACAATAAAATTGAGGTCTCCTAGAGAGATGGCTCAGCAGATAAGAACACTGACTGCTTTACAGAGGACCCAGGTTATATTTCCAGCACTCACACCCTGCTTGCAGCTTACTATAACTCTATTCCAGGTGATCTGATGATCCCCTCAGCCTTACACAGAATATATATATATATATATATATATATATATATATATATATATGTTGATTATAATGATTATAATATATCATGACACATATAATGTCATATTATTTGGCATATATAATATATAACTATATTAAAATATATGACATATAATCACATATAAATATATTATATGGTATCGTGGTATATATGTCATATACAGTATATATGTATGTATATAATACATACAGTATATATCACAAATAACATGCAATTTTAAAAGATTGAAAGGAAAGTTACATTGAAAATATTACATTAACATATGATATCATGATGGGTGGAAGACATACATTAGGAAAACAAAGGAAAAGTTTTTCCAGTTGTCAATACCCTAAGCGAATATTAATTTCAAACATTGTCTACAAAGAGACTGACTTTTCTGAAAGAAGAGAATTAGGTGTAGTGTTGAAAATATTGGGGATAGCACAGAGAGAGCAAAAGATACAGTTCAGAGGATGGGAGCACATGTTTACATTTCTCTCATTCCCTGTCCTGTCTGTAGATAGAACAGAAGTTAGTGACTGGTTCCTTCTGAATGGAGGGAAAAGGGGTTATATGATCAGAAAATTTGCTCCAAACCGTTTCTAGGGTTACTGAAGAAATACTGGTGTTCTGTATGCCTCTATACCCCAACTCCAGGTACATCAGACTCAGCTTCCACACTTTTCACTTACCCAGGTAAGATCCAATGCCTCTGAAGCCATGGATTTCCCTCCATCGGTTTCACTCACAAGCCGTGAGTTTCACTCAGAACCAACTAATCTACATATTCCACAGTTCATGTGTGTCTCAACATCAGAGCCACACTTGACCTTTGGCATTCTGCTAGTTAAGTAACCTCAGAAAAGACTGAAGACCTTCCCAACAACATCGCAGTCTTAGAGAAGACCACTTCCAGGTGCGTTCTGTAGCTATAGTGCTCAATATTCTAGGAAATACATCTTTTCTACCAAATTCCACACATTATTGTAGACCTCCAATATCCATGCTTCCAGATCCAGGGGAAACCAAGTTATAGGCTTATATTAGTGACTCCGGGATTTGCACCAGTTATGGCACTAAGATGAATGGTATACTTCATCTCAGTGTACTTAGGCTGCAGGCCATTTTCTATCCGGCTAGGCTCCAAAACAATATTCACGGGCTATTGATCTACACATATCAGCACATGTATATGGATACATGCTCCAGAAATCTACTATGGCTTCAATTTCAGAGGAAGTTATTTAACTTTTCTTCAGCTGACACAGGTGTCTGGTTCTCTGGAGTAGATATGAATATCAGGGCGGCTCCCATGGACCCTGAGTCCAGAATAACCCCAGAACACTCAGAGTACAAGTCAGTTTCATATTTCTAAATTTGGGAAAGCCACAGACACTGTCGTGTCATCTTTAGTTTTCATACTCTAGTTTGTCCCAATGAGCAAAAACTTTAGTTTTATATCAGAATCTGTCCATTCCCTATCTGATAAGTAGTGTATACCAGTTCCTAACATAGAAGAAATGTTGACCAATGGTCAAGAAACTTTAAGGAATAATCACAGAAAACTGTTTTTATCTAAGATAAACTGGCAAAGTACAAGAAGTTGATGTACTACAGTGATATTCATTCTAAACAAGACTATACAAAGATGTATTGAAATCAAACTGTCAAAAATTATGGGGAAAGAAAACTCAAATGGTTCAAACAAAACAGTGCCAATAAGTCGGATAGTAGCGTTCTCAGCAAAAAAAAAAAAAAAAAATTACAAGCTAGAAACAAGTGGGATGTTATATTGAAGTACTGAGGGAAACATTTCCAAGTGATAATGCTGACCCAGAAAAGCTGTCATTTCGAAGTAAAGGAGGTATTAGTGATTTCCAAAAGAAAGTTTAAGACAGTTCATTGATATTAGACACAAACTAGGAAAAAAATGATAAAGAAAATTATTTTAGCATGTGATCAAACTGGACTCTCTGAATGTGGCTGACAAGGAGGGCTGACTGGGAAGCCAAGGACAATGACACTGAGTTTTGATTCTACTGCATGGACTGGCCTTGTGGGAGACTACTTTGTTTGGATGCTCATCTTCCTAGACCTGGATGGAGGGGGTAGGACCTTGGACTTCCCACAGGGCAGGAAACCTTGACTGCTCTAAGGACTGGAGAGGGAAGGGGAGAAGGATTGGGGGGAGTGGGAGGGAAATGGGAGGAGGGGAGGAGGTGGAAATTTTTAATAAATAAAATTAATTAATTAAAAAAAGAAATACAAATGTTAGACATCAGAAAACAGAAAAGCAAATCTTTCAGTCAGTATACAGAATAACAAGTCAGACAGACAGTTCTCATAAACAGAAATACAAATGGCCAATAATTTGTTAATCTTCAACATCCTTACGCACTAGAGAAGCAAAAATTAAAACTATTTTTAAAGTTTAAAAAAAAATGTTCAAAGCCATTCATGTAATTCTAGTGGTATCTATATTGAAGTTCTAATAGCTCTGAATTACAAATGAATAAGTGAAGAGTTATGATTAATAGTTAATACATTTTTTTATTTTTGCATAGTTGATTATCATCATTTTGTAAAAGTAATTTCTAAAAATGTATTGTTTGCTATTGGGAAAAGACACCACAGCTCCTAGTAGAATTTAGGATTTTTGTGGATTTAATATGATGTGAAGAGACTGGCTGATATTAAGCATGGACGGAAGAGTAGTGAAAATGATGATAGGTCTATATTTCACAAGCTCCAGCTTAAAGCTAAGTTTTTACTGATGGGTAGGGATAAAAGCTCTTTTCTGGTTAGGAGCTGCTTCATGGGCTATAACCAAGCAAAGTTTAGTGTTTCTGAAACACAGATAATTACCTTCCAAACACACAAACCACACACACAGACACACACACACACACACACACACACACAATACACTGAAATAATTTAAATATTTTTAAAGTTTTAAAACATAAAGACTTATACTTAGTAATCCTGAAGTATTGTAGTTATTATCTTGCACTCAGACAACACAGCATCAGCCTTTAGACAAATGGTGTTTTCATGTTTTCTAGATGGTTTTGATTTCTTGTTTCTAATCATTTATTATAGATATATTAGTATTTACTCACTGTGACCCAGAGAGTAAATTTAATTTAGCAGTAACACTAATTTTGTTTACTAATTTTTGAACTTATATGGATTTCTCAGCTGTTTAATTATTCATTCAAAACATCACTTTTTGGTTTATTATGACACTGTTTATTCTCTATTTGTTTTTTCGAGACAAGGGTTTCTGGGTGTCCTGGAACTAACTCTGTCCTAGAACCAGGCTGGCCTAGAACTCATAAAGATCAGCCTCTCCACCCCACCCCCAGCCCTAGGATTAAACACATGTGGTACCACACCCAGCACTGTTTACTATCTTAAGAGAAATAGCCAGGTGGTGGTGGTGCAGGCCTTTGATCCCAGAACTTGGGAGGTAGAGGCAGGTGGATCTCTTTAAATTTAAGGCAAGTCTAGTAAAAAAGAGCTAGTTTCAGGACAGGCACCAAAGTTATTCAGAGAAATTATTTCAAAAAACTTGCATACATACATATGTATGTATGTAAAATCCCCGAGTTTTGCATATGCCAATAGCTTTTATTTAGAGTTCTTGTTATTAGTTCCTTGTATGATTAATATACAGATTATCATTTAATTCGATTTCAACAGGAAATTTGTTTTTATTAGTGATTGCTACTAAATATTACTACTACTACTACTACCAATATATATATTTTAAAATATTAACTCTCTTAAGGATTTGATGATAATCAGCAGTTTATTTGTGAATTATACAGGTGATCATGTTTAATGACAATGAATGAGTTGCCACATGTTTAGTAATCCCGCATCATTTCTCTAGTGAAATATCTGCCAATATTTCCATAGGTGTTATTAATTTGGAATGCTGGCTATTAGCTTTCTGTATATTTTAGAAACAGTTCTTTATCAAAAGTATACTTTAAACATATTTTCTGCTAGTTAAGTGTTGGCACCAATTGGAGTCCTGGCCTTCAGGTGCTCTTCCCTACTAAAGCCTTCTAATTGAAGTTACTAAAAGCTGTGCCTTGCCTAGAGGATCAGAGGATGGGATTTTCACCTGTTGGCCATTGACTTCTGGGTATTTAAGCCTCCATGGTGCTATTAAAGAAGGGCTTTTGTACCAGTAAAAATAAATTATTTAAGTTCAAGAGAAGGAACCTGAGGTGTGAGACAGAAGCAAGGAACCAAGAATTTTGCAACACACCCAGAGAACAAGTAACAACAACAAGAACAAAAATATAGAAATGTGTACAAAATTAGTGTGAATGTAAATTGTGCCATAAAAATACAAATTGTGGCTGAATGAACAAAGGAAATACACAAAACTAACTTGCCTGTAATTGTTGACTTTATTCATAGGAAATTATGTAGAGTGAAAATAAAATAAGGGAAAAACAAGATAGTGAGAAGGGGACACACATAGCTATATTTTCAGGATGAAAATGGACAAATGAAAAACTATTAAAAATTAAAAGATTTTCATGCTTTTAGAAGAGACAGATGTTCAAGATTGTCTAATTCTTGTCAATAGCCTACATGGAAATCCATAAATGTACAAAAGAAGTCCTAATAAAGTATAAATAAAAATATAAATCTAATACCCCCACATTAGAGAGATTGGTTACCTTAATTTTATCGATGATTATCACTTAGACACCACAACTATATAAAAATAGCCTAAAACCATAATGTCAACTAATGAAACAGGAAACAAAATTCTGTTCTATTTGGTTAGTAATGTCTTTACAGAGTTTCCATGATTAGGTGATGACAAAGGTGTCATCTTAGCAAGTTAAAATTAAAAAGGTATACTCAAAATAATTAGCTAATTAAATAACTAAGTAAATTTATCTCAAATAATAAGGAAACTAAACTTAAATTGAAATAATTCACAAAAGATAAATCTGAAGACTAAACACAAAGAGAAATCCTGGGAGAAGGTTTCCATTATATTGGTCCAATTTATAATTTGATAATGCTGTTCACTACAAAAGCACAGGAAACAAAGTAATATAGATGAATTTAATTACGGTGTATTGACATTATTTTGCATAATAAAGAAAACCATTACTAGAACAAAAGAACTAATAAAATGGAGAAAATATTGGCATACCGTACAAATGATAATTATTTGATAGTAGATAAAAAAAACTCAACCAATTGTACAGCTTAAAAATATTTCACCAGAAAGATGAATAAAACAATTCGAATTGACCTTTCTCAAATGATGTATCTCACCATTGGATACATGACGAAGAATAAGAGAAATTTAATTGCAATGAAATAGTTTTCAATAATTAGAAAATAAGGAGATTTTGACAAATTATTAAAACACTTTTATCCAGCAATTGCTGGAAGCAGATGCAGAGATCCACAGTTATGCACTGGGCTGAACTACCAGAGACCATTCCAGGAGGGGGAGGAACAATAATATAAGCAGAGGGGTCAAGAATATGATGGTGATATCCATAGAAATATCTGACTTGAGCTAGTGAGAGCTCACTGACTCTGGCCTTAACAGTGAGGAAAAGTAATAGAACAAAATTAGGCCCACTGAATATGCGAGGTTTAGGCGGTCTGTGGGACCACTGGCAGTGGGACCAGAATTTATCCCTAGTACTTGAACAGGCTTCTTAGAGCCTGTTCTCTTTGGAGCGGTACATTGTTTAACCTAAATATAGGAGAGCCAGGCTTAGTTCTCTTGTCTGGAAGTGATGTGTCAGACTGTGTTGATTCCCCCATGGGATGCCTTACTCTTTCTGAGGAGTAAAGGGAGTGGGTTGGAATCTGGGGAAGAGTGGGGCAGCAGGAGGGGAGAGAGTGGTAATGGGAACAGATATGTAAAATGAAAAAAAGATTGTATTAAAAACATCTTAATAAAAATAACAAAACTAAACCTGAAAGTTATTTGGATAATCTATAAAGCCAACTCTGTCTAAATATCTCATGTTGTTTCCCATTAGTATAGCTAAAATTTCCAGAAATAGTGAGGGGAAAGTAGACTACCAGGGGGTTAGGATAGTGATTGAGTTTGATTAGAGATAAATTATCCTTTTTATGATAAATAAATTCAGAAAAGAATTAGTTAACTAACAACACTAAAATAAACTATATTTTAAAATTGTCAATGGACTAAATTTTGAATTTACAATCCCCAAAATTGATAAAAATATAATAAAATGATTATGTTAATTAGTGGTATTAAGCTTGTTCTTCTTGCATGAATATATGCATATAGTACATAATAAACTGCTTTTATAAAATAGTTTTGTAGGGAGTATTTAGGCATTTTCAAATAGAATAAAGGCCAAAAGAAGAATAATAGCTTTCATAAAGCAAACAAAAATTTTAGAAGCATAAAATACATTCGTTGATGTAGAATAACAATGTAGATAATTACAAAATCATTAAATAATATGAAACTGTGTCTGCCTTCTTATTGCATAGTAGCAACTTTGTCCTGGGAGAGAAAGCAAAGAATGGCATTCAGTGGTAGAGAGTTACGTCACCTGTGCTGCACTTATGGAGTTCTAAATCTAATTTCCAGCAGAGCAGGAAAAGATAGAAAAAAGATGAGCAGCGGAGTGGCAAAGGAGGACAATGAGAGAAGGATAGGTAAGAGAATTTTGAGTATTCAATGTCATAATTAATGTAAAATACATATTGTTTCAGTATTGATCAGTTTTAAAGCATAACTCATATTTGTAGCTCTAAATTTAAACTTTCATACTGGGCTCACACATTTGTGTGATCGAATTATACTGTTGGATCTTGACATTGAAAGATTGAACTGTGTACACAAAAAAATTGCAGGTTGATAATCATGAACCCTTGTCATTTTTCATTCATTTAATAAATATTTATGGAATACCTATTATGCACTGTTCTGAGACGTTACACAATTGAAAGTAAATGCTAAAGAAAAATCGAGAGTAATTGGGACAGAGTGTCTAGAAATATCACTTTCAAAGTTATAAGTTTCAGCTTATATGAAGAAACTGTCCTCTTATATTTTAATTATAGCTTTAAATTTTTAAATGTCATAGATGAGTGATATATTTATAGTTTTTAACTCTCATTCAAATATTAATGTCTCCCCATGTCTTTTAAAACTTATGACTCTTTCTACAATTATTATCGTCACATACACTAACAGACACACAGCTTCCCCCACCACACACACACACCCACTCACCCCCCCACACATACAATTTTTCCTCATCAGGAGTCAATTATTGCTTGTATTTCTTCATCATGTGTTGGGACCTTGTTAAATTTTTTCTTGTCACATTGGTACATTGATTCATGTGTGGTCATGGAGATCTTCATTAGGCATTTATTGGTAGGTTTTCATGTATGTTGGCTTCCTATTATGTCTGGGAGAACTATCTAACCACTGCTGTTCTGGTCCCAGGGAAGAAGAAGCAGATCATATAATTTCTTCCATTTGAGTGCACAACTGACTATACTCATTTCAAAAATGTAACAAGGTGAGTATAAGATGCCTACCTTAAATTAATATAACACTTTAAAAATAATAGCAATATACAGTCAAAATTATAAAGCAGTAATTTTACTATTACATTGGATTACTGAACAATGTTAAACAAATGTAGAATCAAATCAGAGTACTTAACTGTGTTGGAGTGAATGACAACAGATTCTTGCAATCATATTTACCCTTAGGATAACATTTTTAATGTCGCACTTTTTTTTAACTGTTTACCTATCCCTTTTATAGGAATGTATATGTATACAATTCATGATCTAGATATCATTATTTGAAATTTACACAATACATCTATGTGTATTAAATGTTATATTCATATGTAATATAGATATAGATATATAAACTGAATTGTTAAAACTGTTTTCCCAATCTTTCTGTTTTTGTTTATAAAATGGCATTTTTGTTTAAATTTCATACATTATCAGTGTCAACTGAACTCCACAACTTTTAGTCTATATTTGAGAAGTTATAGTTCTTTCTAACTGTTGTTTTTCCTCGAATTTTCCTTGCGAAGTCTTTCTAATAGGAAAAGACATATATATATATATATATATATATATATATATATATATTGCACATTTTTCACAATATGCAAAATAATGTGCTTATTGTAAGCTTCAAGCACCTAAAATACAAAGGAAATGTCAATGATTTTAATATCTATTATAATTTGAAATAAATTATTTCACTTTTCTGGTTATACAGTTTTATTCAATGTTTATATTCATCTATGGTAAAACCATTAAAATAATTAAGTACAACAGCACTGGAATTTCCTAAGAGAATACAGACTACTGAAATAATGAATAAATCATCACAGCTCTATTTTCTTCAATTTTAATTATCTACACAGATTGTTCCATATTGATTGTTTTTTAAAACATATTGAAATATTAACATGCCTCAAGTTTCCTTTGTATATTATTTAACAGTGAATTATTGGGGACATTACTTTTCAAACTTAATAGTAATAGTTTACACTTTAAAAAATAATCAAAGCTGTTAATTTAAATGAAACAACCCTAGAATAGCGGTTTTCAGCCATCCTTTGTCTGTGTAATCCACTTTCCTATGTTGTAATGACCATAAGAATAAAATTATTTTAGTTGCTACTTAATAACTGTAATTTTGTTGCTGTTATTAATAGAATTGTTTATATCTTTTTTTTTCAGTGGTCTTAGGAAAGCCCTGTGAAAGGTTCATTGGGTCTCCATGTTGAGAAATATTGGTCTGCTATTCAAAACATGACCTGGAGAATAATATTTATTTATTTATCATTTTATTTTATTACTTTAAAAATACCAATCCAAATTCCCACTTCCTCCCCTCCTCCCATTTTCATTCTTTCCTCTCCATATACCTTTCCCCAACCCCTCCAATATTAAGAGAAGGCAAGGCACCCTGCCCTGTGGAAAGTCCAAGGCCCTCCCCACTATATCCAGGTTGAGAGTGGTATATATCCAAAGAGATTAGGATCTCAAAAAGCCCATATGTAGTAGAGACAAATTCCAGTACCATTGTCATTGGCCACAGAGTCTGCCCCAACTTCCAACCACATTCAGTGGGACTAATTTGATCCCATGCTCATTCATTCCTGGCCCAATAGTAGTTGGTGAGCTCCCATTAGCTCAGGCACTTTGTCTCAGTGGGTGAAACCCTCGTGGTCTTGACTTTCTTGCTCATATTCTCCCTCCTTCTGCTCTTCAACTGGACTTCAACTTGGGAGCTCAGTCCAGTGCTCCAATGTGGGTCTCTGCCTCTGTTTCCATCTGTTGTTAGATAAAGGTCCTATGATGATATTTAAGATAATTATCAGTCTGACTATGGGGCAAGGTCAGTTCAGACACCATCTCCTCTTTAACTTAGGGTCTTAGCTGGGGCCAACTTTATGGATTCCTGGGTAGTTTTCTAGAGCCAGGTTTCTCGCTAACCCCAAAATGGCTCCATCAATCAAGATATCTCTTTCTTCACTCTCATGTCTCTCCTTCCTCCATCTCAACTATCCCATTCTCTTAAGCTCTCCCAACCCTCCCATTCTCCACTCCTCTTCACCTTCTCCCCTTCGTTCTACCCTCCACCCCCCATGCTACCCAATTTTGTCAGGTGATCTTATCTGCTTCCAGTTTCCAGGTGGAACTATACATGTTCTCCTTTGGGTCCACTTTATTACTTAGTTTCTCTAGGCTTGATATCCTTTGTTTATGGCTACTATCCACTAAGAGTGAGTACATACCATATTCATATTTTTGTGTCTAGGTTATCTCACTCAGGATAGTATTTTCTAATTCCATCCATTTGCATGCAAAATTCAAGATATCATTGTTTTTTACCGCTAAGCATTACTCTAATGTGTAGATATGCCACACTTTCTTCATCCATTCTTCTGCTGAGGAGAATCTAGGTTGTTTCCAGGTTCTGGCTATTACAAATAATGTTGCAATGAACATAGTTGAACAAATGCTTTTGTAGTATGATTGGGCATCTTTTGGGTATATTCCCAAAAGTGGTATTGCTGGGTCCTGAGGGAGGTTGACTCCCAAATTTCTGAAAAACCACCACACTGATTTCCAAAGTGGTTGAACAAGTCTGCATTCCCACCAGAAATGGAAGTGTTCCCCTTACTCCACATCCTCTCTAGCATAAGCTATCATTAGTGTTTTTGATTTTAGCCATTCTGACAGGTGTAAGATGGTATCTCAAAGTTGTTTTGATTTGCATTTCCCTGATAGCTAAGGAAGTTGGACATGTCCTTAAATATCTTTTGACCATTTGAAATTCTAAATAACCCAATTAAAATTGGTGTACTGAACTAAACAGAGATTTCTCAATAGGAGAATTCTTTTTTTTTTTTAATCACAGTCCAAGAATATTTTCTAGATGTCTTATTAGTGATTAATCTATCAAACCCTAAAACTCCATGAAAGAAAAATATATTTTTAATTGAAAACAAAATATTGTATTTTATCCATCAAATCTTCCAACTGAGTCTTTATAGCAGAACAAAAACTTGAATGTACCTACATCTACATATTTGTAAAATTCTTAACCACCCTTTTGTGGAAATGCAACTAAGTGGCATTTATCATATGTGATAATTAAAATTTGGTCTGGTGTTTCAGGATATATCCACTGATAGTAAGTGATGTGGACTGAGCATGTATGATACACAACTTCTAACTTTGGTCTTCACAGAATCTTCAGTAAAGTCACATGACACAAGCATGTATGATTACTGTCAGAAATGTCTCTGGATTTGTCATTCAGAAACGGTTATAGTTGCTATTTTGTTGGTTGTTTACTTTTTCTTTATTTTTTTGCACTTTACTCTTTGAAAGCCTGGCAATCAGCTTCCAAATAAACACCCATTTATTATTTCAGGGCCCAAACTTAGTTTGGCTTTTTTCTAGGCATATTTCTGTAAATAGAGATTGCATGTTCATTCCTGGATGCCCAGACTCAAGCATAACAAAATTATGTTAATTACAACACTGTTTGGTCAATGGCTGAGTTGTATTTCTAGCTAGTTCTCTATCTTAAATTAATCAATTTCTAGTAATCTATGTATCATCATGAGACTCTGACCTTCTGGTAGGGTTCTGGCGTCTTTCTCCTTTGGCAGCTACATGGCATTTCTCTGACTCTGCATTCTTTCTCCCTGCATTCAGTTTAGTTTTTTTCCTAGCTCTATTCTGCCCTAGACAGAACAGCATAGACATAACTAGCTTTTTTATTAACCAATGGTAATAAGAAATAGTCAAAGCATAAAGGGTGGAATCCCACATCCAATTTCTTCAAATTAAAATATCCCATTTACATTTTACCTCTGGGATTTTTACTTTTCTTTTTTCTATAATCTTATGTTCACTCTTTATTTGAAGAAAAAGTCTTATGTCGAGATGTGCCCAAATTTTAAACAAAGAAGAAATAGATACATCTAGGTTTGTTCTTTTACATTAATATTAAATATTTATAGAGTTTTTTATTATTGATTTATTTCTATTTATATTAATTACTAGTAAAATTATATAAATGCAACATGAAAATGAAGGTTTATTAACTAGAGATACATTACAATGGAGTATTTATTTGATATGCTGAAAATTTGGTTGAATGTTTATTAGTAAGAATCTTAGCATATTTGTTTTTTCTCATTTTTTGTTGTTTTTGTTATTGTACTCATTCTTCTATAGAAACTTGTTGTGCAGAAATTAAGTGTTAAATATTAGGGGCAAAAATGAGAGGGAGGAGGAGAGGAGTGGGGGAGGGGGGAGGAGTGGGGGGACGAGGAGAGGAGTGGGGGGAGGGGGGAGGAGTGGGAGGCTGGGAGGAGGCGGAAATTTTTTTTTCTCAATAAAAAAAAATAGATGTTTTTGCTTTGGATAACTGGATGAAAGGATAGCCCTTTTTAAAATCCCAACATCCCTTATCATATTTAATTTAAAGTACACACTCTGAGAAATTACTCAGACATAGATCTGTTATATCATAAATAATATAATCTAAATGGCAATATTTACTCTCTCTACTTTGATGTGGGAGTGTCATATATCAATCTGTTGATTTCATTGGTTAAGCAATAAAGAAACTGCTTGGCCCTGATAGGTTAAAACATGGGTGGGAGGAGTAAACAGCTGTTTCCGGGTAGTTTGGACCAGAAGGACATGCCCGGAGACTCAGAATACAACATCATGTTTGGTCCAGACATCTGCGGTCCTGGCACCAAGTAGGTTCATGTCATCTTTAACTACAAGGATAAGAATGTGCTGATCAACAAGGACATCTGGTGTAAGGATGATGAATTCACACAGCTGTACACGCTGATTGTGCGGCCAGATAACACGTATGAGGTGAAAATTGACAATAGCCAGGTGGAGTCAGGCTCCTATTTTAACACTACTTGTCTTTGATATCATGGAAAAGTAACATCTGAAGTTTTTAGTCTACAAAAAAGGATTAAAGCTTTATGTAAGTATTTATATAAAGTAACAAGCATCAAATTTAAGGTTACATTTAATGTTCTTTGAAAAATATGTATCAAATTTTTATGAAAGTACTCAATTTTTTTCTGATGATTATTTCCTCAATTCCTTTTCAAAACAATTTGATTCAACCTTATTTTAGAGGAATTATGGGAAAAAATCCACTATAGATTGTTTTTACAAACTAGAATTTCACATCATATAATATATTATTAAGCATCATGCTTTGTTGATCAAAAGAATGGATTCTGTTTGGCATTGTCTCATACCATTTATTATACAAACATATACTAAGATATGTCAGTTTGATTTATTTTCTAATGAAACTTATGAGATAAGAAAAAAAATATGTTCTCAAACGTTACTTGAACAGGGTAATACATTTATTTAAGCTATGCAATAATTTAATAATAATACAGAAATTGCTGGTAAAAGGGAAGACAAATGAAGTACATTATTTTCAAACACTGACTGTAATTCCATGATTTCTACTTGAGATTAATTTCCAAATTCCTCAAAGATTCCAATATCTCTGGATCCTTACATCCCTAATATATAATTGTATATATATATATATATATATATATATATATATATACAACTTATACATAATATAATTGTGTATAACCTAGAGAAAATCTTCTGATAGCCATGTAAATTATTTTCAGATTACTTAATATGCAATGTAAACACTGCATATGGAGGGAGATTTCATATCACGCTATTTCTGATATTTTTCTCTTCAGGTTTTCAGCTAATTTGATATTGTACATATTAACAGTGGATATCTATCTGCTGTATATTGTCATTCCTTTCAGAAAACACCATCACTGACATCTATAGTTTACAAATTGCTTCAGTCAAGTTAAGGTGACATTACTGTCATCCATTTCACTAAGTGTTGTTTGAGTTATAAGTTGAATTGGAATAGCTATATCAGTAATGTCCAATACAGGTATTATAACTTAAATCTCAACTATATTTTAATGGATAGTTAGATTTTAATTTAGAAAGAATACCATTAGTATATACTTCTTTCAATTGTTTTTATTGTTTCAAAGTTTAAATTTAGACCATTAGAATAAAAGTAACCATTTGAAATTTTAGAATGAATTATGATATATTTATTTGTGCTTGATTCATATCACTTAATGTTAGAGTTAAAAATCTATGTTACTAAGTCTGGAAAGATGGCTCCCCTGATAAGGTAATTGATTATTTTCCCACAGGATCCATATTTGATTCTCAGCCATCACAAGGTAGTTTCAATAATTTTAGTTTCAGGCAATCTGATATTTATTCTAGTCTCTACTGCCACCTGGCAGATACATTATACACAGACAAGCATACAGAAAAAATTACTCACACACACACACACACACACACACACACACAACTGCATCACAAATAACTTTATACCAAGCCTTTTGCAGTATCTTTGTAAGCTTTCATAAACATTGCTATTAATTAGCTATAAATAATACTTTCCTACAGTTACAACAAGAAAGTGTCAGAAAGTGCATATTGATAATTGGCTGATGTTGAATAGACAGCTCCTGTTTACTTTTTGTTTAATTCTGATAGATGTTGAATGTAATGTTCATATCATATTATTCTCTTTGGATGAAACAAGTGAAGTTTTTGCGTTGACTTCTTTCATGATTGGAACAACTTTGAAGTTGAGAGTTCTTTAATCATTTGTTTGTACCTTGGCTATGGTTTAGTTGATTTATGTTCAGGAATAGACTTGGCAGTAGGTTGCAACAGAGTTATTTTCCCATGATGATGTCTCAACAGGTGATACATAATTTGCTTGTACACCATTCTAGATGATGTCCACTTTAACTACTTAACGGTGTCTTTTTCCAAGTTCTTTTTGTTAATATATATTCTTTTGTTGTTTCAATTAAAGAACTTTTTTATGTGTAGATGCTTTAAAAGATTTAGATAGCTCATTTATCCATGAATGCTCTTTTGTTGAAATTAAGTTTTCATTTCCATCCTTTAGTCAACAGGTAACAATTGTAATTATTTAATTTGGTGTTCAAATCAACCAGTAGGAAACTCTTAATCTGGCTGCCATGTGTTGTGTTACGAGCGGCGGGGCTGCTTCCCCAGCACCCTGCTGTCCACATGGCTAGCTTTACCCGAAATAATTACACGAAAACGGTATTCTTTTAAATACTGCCTGGCCCCATTTGTTCCAGCCTCTTACTGGCTAGCTCTTACATATTGACCTAACCCATTTCTATTAATCTGTGTAGCCCATGAGCTGGCTTACCAGGATAGATCTTAACCTGCGTCTGTCTGGAGTGGGAGAACCATGGCGACTCCCTGACTCAGCTTCTTTCTCCCAGCATTTTGTTCTGTTTACTCTACCCACCTATGTTCTAACCAATAAAATGGGCCAAGGCAGTTTCTTTATTTTTTAACCAATGACCTTCCTCCATCAGCCATGTTTCTAATATACCTTGACTTCTTCGTTTCTTATTTCACTTTGAGGAAATTTTTAAAAATTATCCTGAAATTTGAAATACCTATACTGAAATGACATTTTTCCTTTGCACTTTATACCTTTTTTTTATTTGTAGCTCTGCAATAATTTTTTCTCGCCTTCAAATAAACCATAAACAGTAAGGAGACTCCAGAGGTAAAGTGAGAAACTTGAAGTTCAGAATGGTAAATTAAGAACACATTTACATTTAAGACTTGAACCTGCACTTTCTCATTCCAAGCCCAACACATGGCAATGTGGTTGTAGGATAAACAGGCAGGACTGTGCTCTGATCTTGAACTTCACTGAGGAAATCATCTCTGTGTTGGCCCTGGGAAGAATATAGGGTTTAAGCAACTTTATTTAGAGGAAACCATATTATATATCTACAAGTTAAAAAAACGAAAAATAGGAGTGTTATTCCATGTTTTATTTAACAGAAAATAGATGTTCTTTTCCCATAACTTATCCTTATTATGGTTTCCCATCTCTCTACTCCTCTCAACTTCTCCCTTCTTACCTACCATCTGGATTCATGCCTTTCTGTCTCTCATGAGAATACAAACAACTTCTGATCTCTATAATACAACATAAGCTAATATAATATAAAATTATAATGTAACATAATAACTCTACCACATTGGAATTGATAAAACAAACAAATAGAAGGAAAAGAGATGAAGAGAATGGCCAAAAAGTAAAAACACTTTTGTTTAAACAATCTAGAATCCTAAAAATATTCGTAATTTTAAGCTATTACTACTACTAATACAACACACAGATGTTTGTATATACATATACATACACACACAGATATATATATATATATATATATATATATATATATATATATATATATAATGTGTGTGTGTGTACATGCACACAGATAATGGTCTATTAGGATATAAAAGAGAAAACTGTAAATAAAATAAAATAAAATTAATAAGATAAAATTTTTTAAAAAAGAAAAAAAAACGCCCAAATAAAACATTATAAAACAAGAAACCTCCAAAGATGCCCTTGAGTTGTTTCATTTGACTATCTTTTGCAGGGTTTGCAACATACCCATAAGAGTAGTTTCTTTCTACAATGGGACGACCTTTGGAAAAGGGATTTTCACTCGTTGGCCATTGACTGCAGTGTATTTTTGCCTCCACGGTGCTATTAAAGAGGGGCTTTTTGGTATCAGTGTTTGAAGGTCTGTGTGTCAGTCTCTTTCTGAGTGAGTATTCTCAACCTCCAGCCTCTTTCCCGAAACTCGTGAACTGGGGTCTAGAGCATAGAGCACAGACCAGGGCTGTGGTGCGTGGCACATTCATTTGAGGGGAAATTGTAGTTGGTATGTAAAACAAATAAAAATTAAAAAAAAATAAATATAACAAAACTATCTGATAGAGTTCTTGACTAAAACTTGGCTTTTATTTGGGGGAAGGGACTTTAATAACTGCTTCTATTTTACTACAGAGTGAAATATTAGTCTATTTCACTAGAGGGTCAATCATTGGACCACTATTATATTGGTCTGTTTAAATTGCTTGTCTCATCTTTATTTAACTTTGGTAAGTGGTATGTATGGTGAAAATTATCCATTTCTCTTAGATTTTTCTAATTTGGCAGAGCACAGGTTGTTAAAGCATGTCTTTATTAGTCCCTGGATTTCCTTGGTGTCTGTTGTTATGTATCTTACCATTTCCACATTGGTTAATTTGGTTATTCTCTCTCTGGCTGTGATTAATATGGTCAATAGTTTGTCAATCTGAGAGACTTTTTTTTAAAAAAAAAAAAGCAACCATTAGTTTCATTGATTTGTGTGTGTGTGTGTGTGTGTGTGTGTGTGTGTGTGTGTATGTGTCTGTGTCCGTGTGTGTTTTGTGGCTGTTGTTTCTGCTTAATAAATTCACTGATTCATCCTTGAGCTGTATTATGGATTATTTTTTTGCAGTCTACCCCTTTTCTATGTGAATTCTTTTTTTTTCTAGAGTTTGCAGATATGAAGTTAAATTTACAGTATGTGATCTCTCTCATTTATCTGTCTATCTGTCTATCAGTCTGTCTATCTGTCTGGTTATATATGTGAGTACTTAGTGCTATGAACTTGTCCATTAAAACTGGTTTCATGTGTTCCATAAATTTTGGTATGCTGTGTATTCATTTTCACTTAATTTTAGAAAGTCTTTAATTTCTTTCTTAACATCTGCTATTACATGCCCATTTTTCATTTAGTTTCCATGAGTACATAGCTTTATTTTGTTTCTATTTTTGATATCCAGTTTTAATATTTGGTAGTCAAATAGGATGCAGGGTGTTATTTCAGTTTTCTTGTGTTTGTTAAAACTTGTTTGTGTCTGAATATGCAGGCAACTTTGAAGAAAACTATATGATGTGCTCAGAAGAAGGTTATTCTTTTGTCATGAAATGAAATGGTCTGTAAATATTTATTAGACCCATCTGATTTATAACAGTAGTTAGCTGCATCATTTATGTGTTTAATTTTTATTCTAATTACCTATATATTGGCAAGGGAACCATACTGAAGTCTCTCACTGTTAGTGTCTGAAGGTCGATATCTGCTTTAAGTTGTATTAGTGTTTCTTTTATGAACTCAGGTGACCTGTGCTTGGTCCTAGAAGTTAAGAATTGCAAGTTGCATTGCTAATTTTTTAAAATGAGTATTTAATGATCTTTTTTATCCACTGATTATTTTTTACTTGAAGTCTTATTTTATCAGTTATTAAAATGACTTTACAAATTTACTACTTAGGGCCATCTACTTAGAATATTTTTCCTTTCTTTTTCCAAGAAGTGGTGTTTATTCTTTATTTTAAGGTGTGGTTTTGGATCTAGCAGAAGGAGGGATAATGTGTCCATATCCACTCTCTTAGTATGTGTCTTCTGTGTCTTTTTATTGGCAATTTGAAAACATTGATGTTGAAAGATATCAATGAGCAATGTTTTTTGATTTCTGTTATTTTGTTGCTTTGTGTGTTTCCTGTCTTTTTATTTATTCATATGGGATTATTTATTCTTTGTGTTTTCTTGGATATAGTTTATTCGCTGTGCAATATTCCTTTACACTATGTGAGTATTTGTTGCAGTGATTGTTTTAACAAACAAACTGCCTGGCCATTAGCTGAATGGAGTACAATTAGATGGGAGAGTCAAACTGAGAATAATAGGAAGAAGAAGGATGGAGTCTGGAGTCACCAGGAGATGTAGGGGGAGAAGAAGATGAATATGACATGCTAATAAAGGGACTGCCACGTGACAAAGCATAATAAAGAATATTGGCTAACTTAAAACGTAAGAGTTAGTTAGTACAAGCCTGACCTGTTAGTTGAGTGTTTGTAATTTATATTCAGCCTCCAAGATGCTTATTTGGGACCAGGCAGTTGGGACAGAAAATGTCCATTTACAGTTTACTCTTTCAGGTTGTGGTTTTCTTCGCGTAACTTCTATGGAACTGCAATTTTTAGACTGTTAGGGATTAAATTTGGTTTAATGCAAGGGAATGTCTTTTTTTTCCTCAGTCCATTTTGATTGAAAGTCAGCATTCTTGTCTGACATCTGTCATCTTTCAAAGTTTTATAAGATCTGTCCTTGTCCACTGAATTTTATACTCTCCATTGAGATGTCAAGTGTTATTTTAACAGGTCAGCCTTTAGGTGTTATTAGTCTTTTTCCCATGCAGCTTTTAATTTTTTTTTGTTGTTCAGTATGGTTTGATTTTCAGTAGTGTTTTGATTTTTATGTGGCAAGGGGACTTTTATTATAGTCCATTCCTTTTGGTGTTTTCAATGCTTGTTTTACTTTCATTTTACAGGCATCTGCTTCTTTAGGCTAGGAAAATTTCCTTCTACACTTTTGTGGAAATTGTTCTCTATGCTTTTGACCTTGTTTCTTTGCCTTACTCCTTATTCCTCTATTTCTATTATTCTCAGATTTTTTTTTATTTTCATAGTGTTCTAGATTACCTAAATATTTTTTGCCAGGATTGTTTCATCACCATAGTCTGTTGGTGAGGTCTGCCATTTTGTTTCCTCTTTGAGTAACTAATAATATTTTACTAGATTTCTCTCCGTGTTGGCCTTCTTTTAGGTCCTGTTTTTATTTTAACTGTTTATAAATTTTATTCCACTGTTTACATTTTCATAAAATTCTTTAATGTATTTACTCATTTCCTCTTTATTGTGCTCTATCAAATACATAAAAGCTATTTTAAGGTCTTTGTATTGTGCTTCATTTTTGATACAATACTCAGGGCCACCTGAGGTTGGGTTTCTGGGCTTTAGTGGAGACATATTGTACTGGCTGTTGTTAATTGTGGTTTTTATGCTGCATCTATGTTTTATTTAGGCATCTGTGTTTGGGAAGAGTGTAATGCTAGGTGCTGAAATTTAAGGAATTTAATCTTGTTTTTGTTGGGTATGTGTGGTTTCTTTTCTAGGTTTATGTTGCCTTCTCAAGTTCTTTTTCTTCCTCCTCCCCGCCTCCCTTTTCCCCGCCCCTTCCCCCACTCCCCAACCTCCACTCCCCTCCCCCTCCCTCTTCAGTCCAAAGAGCAGTCAGGGTTCCCTGCCCTGTGGGAAGTCCAAGGTCCTCCCCCCTCCATCCAGGTCTAGTAAAGTGAGCATCCAAACTGGCTAGGCTCCCACACAGCCAGTACGTGCAGTAGGATCAAAACCCAGTGCCATTGTCCTTGGCTTCTCAGCAGCACTCATTGTCTGCCTTTTTCAGAGAGTCTGCTTTTATCCCATGCTTTTTCAGTCACAGTCCAGCTGGCCTTGGTGAGCTCCCAATAGATCAGCCCCACCATTTCAGTGGGTGGGTGCATCCCTCGCGGTCCTGAATTCCTTATTCATGTTCTCCCTCCTTCTGCTCCTCATTTGGACCTTGGGATCTCAATCCAGTGCTCCAGTGTGGGTCTCTGTCTCTATCTCCATCCATCGCTAGATGAAGGTTCTATGGTGATATGCAAGATATTCATTAGTATGGCTATAGGATTGGGCCATTTCAGGCTCTCTCTTCTCAGCTGCCCAAGGACCTACCTAGCTGGGGATATCTCTCTGGAACCCTGGGAACCCTTCTAGAGGCAAGACTCTTGCCAACCCTAAAATGGCTCCCTTAATTAAGATATATACTTCCCTGCTCCCATATCCACCCTTCATTTATCTCAACCATCCCATTCCCTTTAAGAGAATATGGTAATTGTGTTTATCACAGCTAGGTTATCTTTTTGCGATCCTGATTGGTATGTCCACTGGGAGTTTCAGGTAAAATGTGTTTCTGGATATTGGAATTTGACCATTCAAAAAAAGGTTGGTCTTAGAGATGTTATTTGGGTCTAAACAGGAAGGAGGAAAACAGGACATCCTACCATCATCTCTCTTGGCTCTGTGAATAAGCCCACAGTGTGATAAGAAGCTACAACAGGTATCTCCTACAGAGTTGTGTATGAGACTTGGGGATTGGGTGTGGAGGAGAGGAGGATATGTAAAGGTCTGGAGCTCCCCCACCTGCTTTACTGACCCCTTTGCTTCTCTAGCCAGCTCAGCTTGAAGGTTCCCAGAGAATACCTGCTAGAGATGGAGTCTGGGGTAGCAAGATGAGTTGGAGGAAATTTGAAGTAGGTCGACATGATCTTTTGTGGAATGGCAGCAGAGAGGAAAGGGGCATCGTAGCAAGTAGTCTGCTCCAAAGCTGGGCATGAGACTGATGAATTGGATTTGGAGGATAAGAAGGAAAGGTGGTATTCTCTAATAGGCTACCTGCCTTCTTGACCTGAGTGACCTCTGGTTTCTTGTGGAAAGTCTGTTAGAGTTTCAGGATGGGACAGAAGGTAAAGGTTGTTTAGAGTAGAAGTTCTGTGTAATACAGTGAGATCAGGGCTTTGGAGAGGCTACAGCACACAGTCGGTTACAGAGCTGGGCTAAGACTAGGGAAGAGAGGAGAGAAAGGTGAAATATACAGTTAACTGACCTTCTTCCATGACAGAAGTGGTGTGTAGGTTCCTAAGGAATGTCTGCTTTAACTGGGGCAAAAATAAAACAATTAATGAAAGAAGGGAGGGAAGTTCTCATGATAATATCTGTGTGGCACACTAAAGATGAGGGGAAGCCGGAAAGGGGACCATCAGCAGGTGGTCTTCTGCAGTTTTGATCTGGTATATTATTTTCTAAAACTAATGGGTAGAATTTTGTTATAGTTGTGTTTGATTTGTGACCCTAAGTTTCCTTCTCAAATTACATTCAATGATTTAATCACTGGGCATTTCCTACCTTGACCTCCATAAGAAGACATGCACTCCAAGTCTTCTTATACCACTTCAGAAGAATGAACAGGGTATGCACAATATGGTTGCAATCATGATCAAAGTAGTGACTAAAATGGGGAGGGCATTTTTACACTATTTATTATGAGAGTAGTATCTGCAAGAAAGTAGTATGCCAAGTTAGGGGATGTTATCCAGTTTGGTATGTCTGATTAAGCATCAAGAATACAGCTTTCAGATCTGAATAAAGTTAATCATGTTACTAGTAAAGTATCCAAATAGTTTTAAACAGACTGTGTGCTTTATAAGTCAGATTCTATATAAAATAAATATGTCATTTAGCCATAGGCAGGCAATTGGAAAGCCATTTCCAGGTGAATGATGAAGAGAGGGAGAAAGTGGTAGTGGGAGCCATTCTAGAAGTAATGTAAAGTGAACCTCATAACATTTATCAGAGTTCAATTTATTAATAATTTGTCAGAGACCAGCTTTGGCAAAAATACCACTTACGAGGGTAGAGGCATGGGGATAAGAAGACTTAGTAAAGAGGACAAAGACGTGAGTGAAAATAATAAGATAGAATGCATCAGATCCCGAAAAGAAGGGGTAAGACAAAAACAAAACAAAACAAAACAAAAACAAAACAAAAACAAAAAAAACCCTGCAATAACATAATAGACAAAAGTGAAGAGACTAGTTGAAGGTTGTGGGTTACATTCTTAGTTAAACATTCTGTTGCTAGAATTTGATCTCATATCCTAGATCAAAATATTTTTTTAAGCAAAATTGATCTCATGCCCTAGATCAAAGCATTCAAACCACTCCCTAGGTGGAATCAATTCTTATCTCCTTAAGGAAATAGGTACCTAGTTGGATTCTTAGACTTTTGTTTGGGGTAGAAACAGATCTACTTCTCTAGTCCTGAAGTTCAAGGTCCAGCTAGTGGCCACACCTGTGACAATGACCTGGAGAGAACAAAACTCTTGGACCTATCTGTAGGTGGGACCTTTGTTTTATGTAGAAAAGGACATTTCCGTTCCCACTCCTCCCCTCCTCCCACTCCGTCCACATTCCCCCCATCCAACCCCTATTCACTCCTATTATTATTTATTGCACAATATAAATTTAAGTTGCAAATACATCTTACTGTTTATCATTTAAGAGTATTATTACTTTATGGTCCAAGTAGTCTGATGTGGTTGGTAACAACTCACCATTATAACTGTTCATAAAGAGCTTGCAGACAAGCAGAAAGAGAGAAAGAGATAGAGAGGGAGAGAGTAGTAGTTTTGGTTTATATATCAGAAAATGTGTTTATATTACTACTCTAGCTCTTTGCCATTAATGGCTACTATAACTCTTTAAGGGAAACCTGGAAATGCCAAGTATTTGCAAAAGTGCTGCCATGGCCTGCAAGGTTACTACAATGCCAGTGTGATAAAATTAGTTCCTCTTGAGATCCGAGATCTGGGTCATTAGGAACAGGCCTGAGGAAAAAGATGGAGACAAACTACCTTCATTAGAATTATTCTTAACTCTGGGTGAAAGTACTACTTTATATTAAATTTATCACATTGGTTAGAACTGATTTTTTTTAGCTTCAGTAAAGACATGTTTCCTAAGGCAAACACTTGTTAAATGGAATAGGGTTACACATCAACTTATCCCTTGATTTGTTGAGGAGTGAAAGAGGAAACATCCAGCATAATTTTATTTTGGTTTCTAAGAGTATCATTTAATTTTTGCCCAGCTTGCTTCCGTGAATTTGGAAGACACTACTAGTTATGCTTTTAGAATTAATTTCTAAACCAACAATGCCTTTTTCTTTTACTCTAATTTGATTAGGATCTACCTGGCAGACATCTCCTTACTTGTAAAAACTATTGCAAGTGTGAGTTTTGTTTGGGGGCAGATAATTTCCAGATGGGAATGCTCACAAGGGTCACCCATCTGCATCACTGCTGGAAAATGCCATCTGTCCAAATTAATCAGAATTGTTTCAAATCTGTGATTTTGAAAGGCTTTATTCATTCTGAGGGAGGAAAGGAGCTGTAGAAGTCTGTGGAACATAAGACGTTATTCATTTATATAGTAATGGAGGAATCAACAAGCAATGTGCCTAAAGGATCCTCAGAGGAATTTTCTTGTTGACGTGAGTACAAGTTTCCTTTAATATAAGAGGAAATTGGCTTCTCTCTTGAAGTCGACAACTACACAAGTCATTGAACATGGAAAATTCTATCTGGTTCCCACAAATAACTTCCACCCCTATATTTTAGCATCTTTAGTACAGGATGATACTCTGCACATACCAAAAGATAAATGTGATCACCAACCCAGCCACATACCATCAGATAGACAATAGTGTCCTCCCTGCAAGATATGGTAGGGCAATGATGGCAAAGAGAGTATCAGAGTAATAACCAATATCTGATATGAATTAAGACTCTCTCAAAGAGATGGAACCATAAGTGACAAAGAACCTGGAAATATACATGCCAGGGACTCAGCAGAAGGCACATATTATTGTTCTACTAAGGGAAGGTTGCAATAAAATGACTTCAAACACCTTGCACAAAGAGCATTTTTGAAACTTCCTACTGAAAAATATAGGAATAAATAAAAAGCCAGACATATACAGAAAGTGGGAAACCTTGAAACACTCAGTCCCTTACAGGATATGCCAACAAATACCTCTCCTGAAGAGTCAGGGAATTCCTCAGAAGAGAAACAGAAAGTGTATAAGAGCCAGAGGAGATGGAAGACACCAATAAAACAAGATGCTCTAAATGAACAAACAAACTCATAGAGACTGAGACAAGAGCACAAGTCTGCACCAGATGGAACCTTAGAGCTTAAATTCAAAGAGGACACATGTCTCCTGTGCTAACTAAGATGTTATGTCCAATTCTTAACTACTAGCAAATGAAAATTTAGTTTTATTTAAGGAAGCCTCACTGAGGAGCCAAACTACTCTTAAGCATATGCACATGTCCAATAGAAGATGGCTAACAGAAAATGAACTCATCTGGATATTTGAAGGTTCTTTTTCTCAGAATGTCATCCCTGGTTGTATCTCATTATTTTGTAGTTTTATTTAATTTAGTATATTCATTGTATATATATATATATATATATATATATATATATATATATATATATATTATTCCTCTATTCCTACAGGTCCTTTAGATATATGTCATGTCTCCAGTTTAGGGTTTTTATGAGATTCCTGAGTGTGAGAACCTGTAAGTCTCTGAAACACTATTTATTTCTTTTACTTTTTCTTGGACACTTTTTTTATTTATTCATTTATTTTTTTAGTTTTCTTGTTTGTTCTTCTTCTCTGGCATGTTAGTTTTTAATTTTTTAATATTTTATATCACATTATCCTTAGAATCCCAGTTATTTTCTACTGAGAGGCAGAAATAGGTGAATTCATATGGGAAGGATGGTGAGAGGAAACTGGGAAAAGTAGAAACAGGAAATACTAATCATGATATATATAGAAAAATCATTTTTAATAAAAAGAAAAACAAAGAACTTACTTTCTCAGTATAATAAGAATTTATTTGATACTGGCTAAAAACATTTTGGTTAATTCAGTAGCCAATAGATTAATGCAATCTCACTCCACTTATAAAAGCAAAACTAGAGAAATGTTTAGGAAGAGACCTGTAGGTGATAATTGATGTACACTTTATACGTCCATCTTTTTATCATTTAAGAGGACTCAACTTCTATAATAAAGTCAGTGTTTTACTTATTAACTACTTTAGAATTTGAGTTTTTGACTTTATCTTAAACACAACAGACCACAGCATTTAAATAATCCATGATACTACTGGGAGAAAGATCATCAGTATTTTGATCATGTTTGGGGTGTGACTTATAGATACCATATCTTTCTTAACATGAATTTTTAAATTGCTCAGTAACAATAATATGAATATTTTAAATTATGTTTACTTAGCCAAGACAATATCATATATCCTTGGGGAAACATTATTTACATGAGGATTTAATATAAATAAAGACAGCATCTTGGAGAGGCATAATCTACCTGAGGATCAAATATCAAGAAAAATGAGTCAGATTGAAGTCAAATATTGAATGTCACTCTCATTTGTAGGTCCTAAATTTCTTTATGAGTACATTAAATCACCTAAGTCTATAGGAAGTGGATGGAAATTAAACACATGAGGATCTAAGTACCCATTATGTAAAATCATTTTCTTATACAAGTAATTAACTCCATATAAAAATTAATTTATAGTCCTGAAGAAATACATACAGGTAACATTATACAGACTGAGCAAGTTGTATTTTTACATAAGAGAGAGAGAGAGAGAGAGAGAGAGAGAGAGAGAGAGAGGCTACAAAAGGTTTTTTGGGGCAAAAGAGAGGTGATGAATTTGAAAGAGTAAGGAGGTTTGAAAGAAGGAAAAGGAAGCAGAAATGTAGTTATAGTAAAATTTCAAAACTATTAGAAACTTTTTTTTTAAGGAATGACAGTATTCAAGTGGTTAAGCTTTCCCAGGAGTTAATCTACTCAAGACATCCTAGAAAAGCTGCTGAGTCATGGCTCAAACACTTCAGGCAAGTAGTGACAAAGCTGTGCCCCATTATTATCTTCAGGCCCAACATGATCATCCTCACCTGGCCGCAGGAGCAAAAGGTGATGTCCCAAAGCAGTTGGGAAGTACCTTGTTACATGAACCTGGACGCCTTTTCCTCAAACAATTCCAGCACACATCAGAGATTCTGTCATCGATACCTCCAGTAAGGTTGATGTCAGTGTTTGGAGCTCCACAGGAGGAAGTATGAGGGAGTGACCACCAAGGAAGCAGGCCCACGCCAGATAAATCTGCAGGACCAGACCCAAGAGAAGGGGTGCTGGAATAATTATATATCAACATGTAAAAAATGAAAATTGATCCATACCTATCGCCATGCACAAAATTCAACTCCAAATGAATCAGACTTCAACATAAAACCAACCACAGTAAACCTTATAGAAGAGAAAGTGGGAAGTGTACTCGAACGCATTGGCACAGGAGACCACTTAATAAATAAAACCCCAGTATCACAGACACTGAAATCAACAATAAATAAATGAGACCTCCTGAAACTGAGAAGATTCTTTAAGAAAAGGACATGGTCAACAAAACAAAACAGCAGCCTACAGAAAGGGAAGAGATCTTCAGCAACCCACCAGAGAAATGCAAATCAAAACAACCCTGAGATTCTATCTAACATCTGTAAGAATGGCCAAAATCAAAAACACTGATGACAACTTATGCTGAAGAGGATGTGGGGAAAAGGGTATACTCCTCCATTGCTGGTGGGAGTACAAACTGGTTCAGCTGCTTTGGATATCAGTATGGTGATTTCTCAGCAAATTAGGAAACAACCTACCTTAAGACCTAGAAATACCGATTTTGAGTATATACCCAAAAGATGCCTAATTATACCACAAGGAAATGTGACCAACTATAGCAGCATCATTTGTCATAGCCAGAACCTGGAAAGACCTAAATGCCCCTTGACTGAGGAATGCAAAGGAAAATGTGGTACATTTATACAATCTACACAGCAGAAAAAAAAATGACATCTTGAGATTTGTGGGCAAATGGATAGATCTAGAAAATATCATATTGAGTGAAGTAACCCAGACCTAGTAAGACAAATATAATAAATACTCATTCAGAAGTGGCTATTATACATAAAGCAATGAAAAATCAGCCTATAATTCACAATCCCAGAGAACCTAAGGTTCATTGGGATATCTAGAATTTTAGGTTGATCCTTATTGAATTAGATATTGTCTCTGAATGAGCTGTCCCTGAGTTGGTGAGAAAATGAACTTCTAAGAATTAAATGTAAGGACAGTACAGGTTATAATAATCTGAGATTTATAGAATGGTCACTCTGGCTATTACAGGTGTAGTGAGGTAATTCTAAAGAACATTGTCTCTTTTGACTTTTGTCTCTTGGAGGCTTGCTCTTTTCTGAAGGGAAATAGACAGAGGTGGATGGTAGAGTGAATTGTGATGGGTGAAGGGAGAGGAAATTGTAATCAGGGTGTATTGTATGAGAGAAAAATCTATTTATAATTAACATATTAATTATAGAAGAAAAATTCACACAAATTACTGTTCTTATTATTGCTAATACTGCTGTTATTTCCCCTACAGAGACAAAACTATCGTTACAATGCAGAGTTAAAGGTCCTGTAATCGGATTGCAGAGTCCATTAAATTAGTCACTGCATGATGTGATTTCTTCATTACAACCAACTGAAATATAATATTTTTTAAAGAAAAGCAATCATTTAATATTTTATTATTACCTAAGTGTTTTCTTTCTTTTCGTTTCCTCCCTCTTTCCTCTTCCCATTCCTTAACACTATTCCTTACAGTTTTTCCTGTTTTGGTTTGGTTTTCTGAGACAATGTTTCCCTGCACCTTTGGAGGGTAATCTGAAACTCCCTCTGTAGATCAGGCTGGCCTCAAACTCAGAGAGATCGGCCTCTGGCTCCTGAGTGCTTTGATAAAAGGCATGTGCCACCACCGTCAGGCTCTCACTGCCTTTAAGTGAGCTACTGTATTATAAGTAACCTACGGGAAGATTATATGTCTAGAAACAGAAGACAAGACTCTGTGAAAGATCCAGCAAACAACTAGGCTCTTTGCTCAGGAATGTAGAAATCACAGAAAAACTCTAAGCACAAGAACTTAGTGGGGACCTTTTCCTAGCCAGTTCTGATATGAAAGCTAAGCCCCACTCTAGCCTAGCATAAGATTCAGTGGACAGATAGAACAAGATAATAAAATTTTACTTATAAAAATGCATGGCAGTTAGATTGTGTAATAGATGATTGAATATTATCTACTTACACAAAAGGCTTCTTTATATTATTTAATATATTTAGGCATCTATGATTCTTTCTATAAATATTTAGCATAATTATTGTCAGAAAATGTTCTAGTCATGTTTATTTGATTTTAATCAAAGAATGATATTCATTGCTCATATATGTACCTGAAACTGAGTATTTAATTATAAATTACACAAAATTAAGTATAAACATAAAACATTATATTATATATAAACTTCTGAAAAACTTTAACTTGTATTATAAATATTATTAAATATAATTTTGCTCTAGATAATCAACTCTTCAATATTTCTTAAACATGGTTTATCACCAGAAAATTCAGGCTAACAAAATAATTTATAAAGTGCAGACTTTGCAATTCCTATACTGATGCATCTATTTGAATGAATACTTGTGTTTTCATTTTCTGATTGTATCTTAGAATGTATAGTAGCACAACTGAATGATATATCTTTAAATTAATCAGAATATTATTTGATATAAATGGGTAATAACTATGATTTCAGACTTTTAATTTCATACTTTATTTCATATTTTTACCTAGAATCTTTTAAAGAGTTTCTCCTTTGCAATTTACCAAAATCCATTGTTTTATGCCTTAAATTTACTATTCACAAAAGATAGAAAGTTAGTGATTCACTTTAGAATTCAGGACTCCCAGGGTGACCAGTAGAAGCAAAAGGCAACAATGAAAGTTTCCTGACAACATTTTTTAAAAAAGTTTTTTAAAAAGCGTTAAGCAAATAAATTCCTTACAAAAGTTGCCAAAGAAACTCAACAAAATTTGCATTTCTAAACTTTTCCAGCATTTAAGTAGGAGGAAAAATCCTATTCTAGTGAATGAAGGAGAGAAGCAGCGTCTTTGCGAAAAGCTCAGCAAACACCATTTAACTGATAATATTAAAACTCAGCAGGTCTTTGAGCAGCTAAATTAAAAGCTATTAAGGGGAACACAGTTAATTAATGGATCTAATTCTTTTTATCAATTAAAGGGTACATAATTTAGCAGGGTAAAGAATAATTAAACAAGATATTTCTTATATACTGGCAATAAGCCTCACCATTTTGATTGGTAAACTGCTTGGTCAAATACTTTCTTCTTCACATTTACAAAGAGAAGATGAGTTTTTGCAACACTGTTGTGATACAAATATCCAAATTATGTTCAGAAAATATTGACATAAATGAATAATTACCAAGCTGTAAGACAGTGCAAAAATATCTCCCAGGTTGTTATGAATTTCTTCTCTAATTTGCAATGAAGGTAGATTCCATTTTCTTTTTTTCCCTTTTCTTACTAGGAAAGGATAAATGACATAGATAGAGATGTAGAGACTCACTTTTTCATACACTCAGGAATCTCATAACACTAAACTAGAAACCATAATATATATGCAAATATTGTAGTGTAAAGAGAGAAAGATATGTGTGTGTGTGTATGAAAAAAAATAAAAATAAAAAAAAATAAGGTAAAATTTAAAACTAAAAGCTTTGACAGGACGTTGAGACAAGGAACTTCCAAAGATGCCATCAAGTTCATCTTCTGATGTCCATCTCCTGCTGGGCATGCAGTCTACACTTAAGAGTAAGTTAGCTTGTAAAATGAATAAGAATTTTAAAATAAAAAAGGCAAAAAGACTGGCAAGTTCTTAGGCCACATGAAAAGATTAATTTGTTTCCTCAGTAAGATTTTATAGGAAAAATCTGAATTTAATTTGCAAATGGCTATCAACTGAGATAGTTTCAGTGTTAGAAATGAATGGAGGGGTCCCCTATCCATTACTTTCAACTCAGAGACCCCGTCTAGTGCAGGCCTATGCAGGCACTGTGCATCCTGCCTCAGTCTCTGAGAGTTCATATGTTCATTAATCATGTTTGTTTAGACGGTCTTGGTTTATTGCTGTCCTGCATTCCTTCTGGCTATTACACTGTGTCTGCTTCCCCTTCTGAGTGGTTCTCTGGAGCCAGAGATGAGGGATTTGCTGGAGACATACTATTTGAGGTTTAGCGCCCCAAGATGTGTCACTCTCTTAAAATTATCCAGCTGTGGGTCTCTGTATTTATTTCCATCTGCTTCAGGAAGAAGCTTTTCTGATGACGACTAAGCAAATCACTGATCTATGCATATAGCAGACAGTCACATTTTGATCAGGTATATAATATTAGTGTAGATTGAAACACTCCCAAATTACCATGTGTCTAGAAAAATTCTGCAGAATAAAAGAGGCATGTCTCTTAGAAAGGGTATAGTTCTAAAAACAACAGAGTAGGCTTGGAACCTGAACATCCTGAAACAATAAATGTAAGTTAAATATTTTAGTACTGGTGCTTCCTATACTATGTTTCATCTCAATAAACTGAGATATGTTAAGGAATAAGAAGAATGAGTGTGATAGGAAATAATATTGTACACAGTGGCAATCTAAAGAACTGTACAGTCTTCTTTCCCAATAAAAGAACTATTAACTAGTAAGAAATATATATTTATAAGCCTATCTTTAGCCTGACATGGTGGCACACACCTTTAATCCAAATACTTTAAAATCAGAAGCAGGCAGATCTCTATGAGTTTGGGGCAGCCCAGTCTATATAGCAAGTTCTAGCATAGCCAGAAATACATAGTCAAACCCTGTTTGAATAAAGAAAACAAAACCAAACAGTAATCCTTAGTCTATAACATTTGGAAATTGTCTCTCAAGAACAGAACAAAGTACTAAATACCCACCAGAGGAAATGTGCTCAAACTTGAAAATGTTAGTTAAAATACATTGTACTTAATAGGAAAATGTGTCAATAGCTCCCTCTCCCTTATTATTCCACATTATGTTAATTTTGCCGAATAAAGGGCATATTTTCTAGTATCTAACCAAAGGTCAGAATTTATTTTTTGTAATAACAACAAAAACTGCTGACAGCCTTAAAACTCCAGGTGAGTTTTAGAGAGTGATATCCAGGTATGGTCAGTTATGAGCTCTTGCCACATGACTGCAAATGCAGTGCACAGCACCACTTCACAGCCACAGAAATAATGTCCAAGTCTTCCTCTTAGTCACAAATAGTGTGCAGAATCCACCTTAAACCACAAACACAATGCAGAGCCTCTTCTCATAGCCACAAACATAACATGGTGTTTACCTCACTGCTACAGATTTGAAGCCTAGGTTCTTCTTCAAAGCAACAAACAATGCCCAACTCCAGGGGAACAGAATGTTAGC
The DNA here is from genome assembly GCF_018167655.1 of Microtus oregoni. NCBI lineage: Eukaryota > Metazoa > Chordata > Mammalia > Rodentia > Cricetidae > Microtus > Microtus oregoni. Next base: position 27,624,545 of record NW_024543060.1, read on the forward strand.
CACTGGGGCTCTTATTGTTATTGACTAACCTTGTTCAACTGATTGGAGAGATTCAGATTTTTAAGTCCAGCAATACATAATTCAGTTTCTCAATTATAGGTTTCACAAGCGTGACAAAGAAGAAGAAAGATGAGCTCAAAAGAAATAGAAAATGTGAGTATTTAATACTTTCCAAATTTAATTAAAATAGTATTATAAATATAAATAATGGACAAATGTAAGTAACATGAGTATAAACAGGTTTTATATCTCTATGCAGTAGCATGCTCAAAGTTTTGTAAGAAAATGATATAAAGAAAATACAGAATATAGAAAAAGAAGAAAGCTGCCACAAACACTATTCAATAAGATTAATTGCTGGTATAAAACATTAAAGTAGACCCAGATAGCAGCATCATGAGTTTCCCCAAGCACCTTTGGGAAAAAGCAAAAGATATCCAAGCAGAAATCATTATCATGTGATACCCTAAAACTCAAAGGTAAAATGAACATAATCCTATATCAATAAAGATTGAGATGACTTTTACTGACAAAATTGCCTTAAGTAGATAATCATCAAAGTTCTCTGGAAGAAAAGGTCAAACTTACAGAGCTTTATAAATTCGCATGAAAAAAATACTAGTAAAGTTTATGCAATTGTAGATATATATCCTGTTTCTGTTAAGTTATATAAAAATTCAATTTAAAAATAATAATATTGTTGAACTGGCAGCTTCTATAAATGGAATATATTTTCTAAGGGTAACATGAAGGAAGTGGGTGATAGACAGTCATATGGAATGAAAAATGATGACAGATGGTTGAGTCCATTAAACACATAAAGAAAACCATAAAAATAAGTAATACTACAGTAAATATTATAAATATTTACTTATTACTTTTTCAGTTTTACTGAGAGAAACATTAGATACAAACTGATACTGTAATATTAAACTACTAGTTGTTATTAGTATATATTTGATGTATACTAATAAATATGTATGTATAGGCAAAATGGATGCAAGAGTTTTGAAAAATGTATTCATGAATATACATCATAGAATTAATTAATAAAAATTTGAAGTTGATGACACTAGTATTGTGTATGCTAAACTCTAAGCAGGTGATAAATAAATTATTAAAATATAATGAGTAATTCAATAAGGAAACGCTATGTCATTTTATTGAGAGAAAATATTATATTAATATTTTAATTGTGTTGGTACCTCTATTGTTATATAATGAATTTATAAGTATTTCTAAAATAAAGATTGCTATAATGATCCCCACTTATAATCCCAGCATTTACTGGGTGGAGACAGGAAGATGAAAGTTTCATGACCCATCTCACCCCCATAATAATTTCAGTATCAGCATTAGTCACATAATCTCTATCACAAAACACAGAAAAATGAAGAAAACTTTTGTTATAATCTTATATTGAAGCACATAACATTTGATGTTTTTTTACAGCTATCATGTTAAAACAGGTCTTCAGACTCTTGATATATGCTACATATAATATTTGTATTTTTAGTATATTATTTTGCTCCCATATACTTTTCCTCTATTGTTTCTGGTAGCATGAACTTTTATCAAAATAAAGATAAATATTTTTTGATAGGTCAGACTCCTGTGAAAGATTACAATATTGATCTAGACTTGGAGTTTGTATTTCTTTATAACAAGTTACAAAAAAAGTGACAGCCTAAAATAATAAATATTTGTCTTCCATATTTTTTATATATGAGAAATTTGATATCAATTTAGGAGATATACTATTCATCTTAGGGCAAAACATATTATCTTAATATATCATTGTACAGTAAGTATCAATTTTCTAAACATTTATTTTATGCATAATTCTCTGACTAGTTTCCAATTCAGATTAATTGCTTCAAAAATTAGTTTTAAAAAAGCTTGTTTTAGTCCAGCTGGCCTTGGTAAGTTCTTATTAGATCGGCCTCACCGTCACAGTGTATGGGTGCACCCCTCGCAGCCCTGACTTCTTTGCTCATGTTCTCTCTCCTTCTGCTCCTCATTAGGACCTTGGGAGCTCAGTCCAGTGCTCCAGTGTGGGTCTCTGTCTTTATCTCCATCCATCGCCAGTTGAAGGTTCTATGGTGATATGCAAGATATTCATCAGAGTGGCTATAGGATACGACAAGTTCAGACGCCCTCTCTTTAGCCACTCAAGGAACAAGCTGGGGACATCTCCTTGGATACCTGGGAACCCCTCTAGCGATGGAACATGTGAGCAAACCGGACTCTCTGAATGTGGCTGACATGAAGGGCTGATTGAGAAGCCAAGGACAAAGGCACTGGGTTTTGATTCTACTGCGTGTACTGGCTTTGTGAGAACCTAGTCTGTTTGGATCCTCAATTTCCTAGACCTGGATGGAGCGGGGAGGACCTTGGACTTTCCACAGGGCAGGGAATCCTGACTGCTCTTTGGACTGGAGAAGGAGGGGGAGGGGGGAGGAGGGAAGGGGGAGGGAAATGGGAGGAGGTGAGGAGGTGAAAATTTGTAATAATAATAATAAAAGGAAAAAAACTAAAGAGGCTAGTTTTATTTATGAAGTATACAGTGCTCATAAATGAGTGAAAGAAAAGTGCATTTTTCATAGAGTTATCAAAGAAGACTTTTAAAATTTTAAAATGTTCTTTGGAAAATAGATCAGGTCAGCAGGTGTATATTTCTATGTTTCATTCCATTTAAAATCTCATAACTTTTCTACAGTCATATTATTTATTTAGTCTAATAAAGAAAAAGTAATGATTATCATTTGACCCTGAATTGCTTTTAGGCTTATATTTTCTAATCTAAGTAGAACATAGATTCTTATTAAACAACTTAAAAATAGCCCACAATGATGGTGAGACTGGCATTCATACATTGGAATAATGAGTTTTTGGTGACGTTGAGCACAGCCACAGAGTTATCATAGTCACTCACATCTACTGAATGGAATAGTACAATAGTGATATAGAATATCACATCTTAGAAAAAGAAAGTATTTTTGCACTGTGTATTTCGTTCCTTTTGCTTGTTCTGATAAGATTTTTCAATCTTGCCTACACTCTATTCACCAGGAGTCCTGTAGCAGGCTTCTTAGCACCAATCACATTGTGAGTGCATGGGACAAATTTTGTATAAGAAAAAGAAAGTAAGGGAAACAACCAAAATGAACAGCAACCACACCTAAAATGTTCATTAAATGTGTTGTTGATTTAGTCCAGAAATACAGTCTTATCTAGACTCCTATTTTCTAGAAGAATGTGTGGTGCTGCTGATATTCAGTTGAATTCTGGTTTGGGATTAATACATGTCTGTGGTGGCTACTCTTGGTTGTCAACTTGACTTCCACTGGCATTAACTAAAACCCAAGCAACTGGGAATTCTTGGGTGGGAGTTTTTAACATTCTTGAAAATGTTAAAGCGAGAATCACTATTTACTAAGTTAAATGAACATATGAAATGCATTCTTTCCTTTATCTTCCCCGTTTTAGGGATTGTGGATAAGCACAGCTTCTTGGCATTCCTCTTGAAAGTGCTTGTCTACTTCTGTTTTTGTTTTGTTTTGTTTCTTTTTTTGTATCCAGGTTCAGGCCTTCTAAAATGCTTGATTCAGAAGGAAGAGTAAGCGGCACTTTGAAACTATGGAATAATGGAATAGAGAGTATAGATATTTTGCAGATAGTTTTAACATCCTCTCTAAAAGAAACCTGCATTGTGCAAGGCACTTTAACTACTGGTAGATGCACATTAGGACATTTTCTATTCTTTTGTTTAAATGATTTTTCTCATGATGGAATTAGGCATTCTTTAGGTACAGTTCCTATTGTAAAATACACTGTCCAAAATCATTTGAAAACTGGAAAAATAATTCATTTCATTATTTTCCATCAATGGAGAAAAAATTCTGCTTATTTGTCTAGATAATTATCAATATATTAGTGTGATATATAATTATATTTATTTATTTTTCTGTTTTGTCCATGACCAGTTCAACAATTTCTCTAAAATATATGAATAATTTATTTTCAATGTGATTAACAATCTGTTTTAATACACATAAATTTTCAATTGTAGACATTTTCATATAATTTGAACATATTCTCTTACACATAATTGTTAATATAAGCCTTATTGAATACTGATATTTTTATTGGTTCGTATTATTAATAGCTTTTTATCACCCTTTAAGACATATTTCAAAGATTATCATCCCAACTGTTGACATGCAGTTTATCTTTGATTTATCCTAGACTGACCTATGATTTTGAACTTAAAGTGGATGTGAAAGAAATACACATCCATTAGAAGTCATTTTTCAATATTGAACTCTAGTCTCTCTCAGGGCTACGAAAAGTGTAACATGGTTCCACACTGGGTGGCATCAATATCGACCAGCTTTCAGTCACCCATGGGATTATATGCATAAGCACTCAATTATCTACCAACTCTTGTCTCTATATTGCTAGTCTATGATGTTCAGTATTACATCTCAGAGTAGCTAAAACAGAACTTGCGTCTCCCAGATAGTCTGTTAAAACTATTTTTTATGGCATTTTCAGTTTAAGAATATGGTTTGTAGGGAATTAACTATTACAGTATAGTAACATATGAAATATTGAAAAAACATATGGTACAGCACATTTAGAACAGGCACCTACCAACATAGATTTATGATAGTCATTTAAAAACTTCGATCAAGGAAATTCTTGATAATTATCAATTAAAAATAATGTAATAGGTAAGTGAAGTTGCTGAAAAGAGCAAAAAGATGAATTTTAAGACAAGCTAGGGGTACTACTTTATTACTAGAAAAATGATTCCTCTTTGTAACATGATTCTAATTGTCTATCCTGAATTCCAGTTTGCAAGACAAACAATTCCCCTAGAAAAGTCTGCAGCAGTTAAATTATTTAAATTAACTTTAAATTGCACTTTACTTTACAAGCAGAGCATCACAGCCCCAACCTTACTGGAAAGCTTATAAAATTTTGAAATGCTCCAATAATTTTAAATCTTGTAGAAACCTGGTGCCTTCTAAATTAAAGTGCTAATAAAAAATTAGCACTGAAATTTAAATCTCCATGAGCAATACAGAATGATTTAAACCTATTGAAGCCTTTCAATTTTTTATGAGTTTTATATGTGGAAGTGAGTGAAGCCGTTTCTTTGGTAGGAAAATAGTTACTTAAAACATGTAAACAACATTGTCAACACTGATAAATTTCCTGGAGCAAATGCCTCTCCAGATTGTCAAATATCACATGGAGGAAAACTGCCAAAATATATTTGGAAACATAATTTATGGGATCCTCTTAGGGTCAAAGGCTCCCATCCTGTAGAGTAATGTAGATTCCCAGTATAATGGTCCTCACTTCAAGAGGGATCAAGAAGAAAACACAGAAAGAGGATTTGTTGAAAATATATAGACCCTAAATGCCTGGAAAATTTCACATTAAATATTTATGTTTTGGACATACATCTGTTTATCTTCAATACGAAGACACTGGAAAAACATTGTATGCCTGCCATGATATTACACTGAGCATATTTTCTTTTGAAAACTTTGCTGAGTGTTTATACACACAAGTCCATGTGTTTCTGCACACCAGTGAGTCTGGGGAGGTAAAATGTCTTCTTTTCCCAAGCCATTTTCTTCTACCACCATGGGTTCAAAGGAGAAAGCTCAGATTATCCATACTGAGGGACAAGAACTTGTAATCACTGAGCCATGAGCAGCTTTTCTAATAAAGAAAACTACCTTGCCTCTTCTTACTGCTAAAGGATACAGCAGTGTGATCACTGTGATCACATCAACTGTGATCACATTCTTATTTACAAGGTTATTATGGGGGTTTCAGTTGTCAAAGTAGCTGCTTTAAGACCCTAAGAGTTTTCCAACATGTTCAGTGGTTACCTATGCCTTTTCTGAAGTTGCAAAATACACCAGAAATAACTCCTGTATTCCGGATACAAGTGCCCTGTGTTATTTTGTATAGTAAAAGGATTAACTGTGAGAGACAACAGAATCCGCTTATGGTTATCACAACACTAGAATATGGACATACATTTCTTTCAGGATCCTCTTTCTTTACTGAACATTTTTGTACTACTGAAATAGTGAGGAATATTATTTGAAAATGTGTCATCTATGACAGTTTGAACTTATATTCTATAAAGTCTAAGACAAGATATGCTTTATACTAAAAATATCCAATACATAAGCCTGTGTTAAATTGATACATCTCAATAGTTGAAAGAATTTGATTAAAACAAAATGTCTTTTATTACCAATTAGTATGTCTTTTTGAAAGAATATCTGAAACTTTATTATATAACGAACAATGTTCACTGTAGTGCATGAAATTTTAGAATTCAGTATTTCAAACACAAAGAACTTTGACAAAAGTAAAAAATAATATTTCTATAAAACTCCCTTTTAAATTTTGGGGATTTTCTTTTTTGGCTCATGTGTATGTATATGTTGAATTTACATTTCTTTGTATTTTTGTTACTCTTTGTGCTAAAGAAGACTAGTGGTGATTCATTTTTCTGCCTTTTATAAAAATATGTTATCTTATGTTTAATGAATTACTTCATATGAATAGCCATGCTGATAGCAACATGGCATATTTTATTTAATCCATTGTTAATCTATTTCAAAAACAGTGAGAGTCAGGAGTTTTAAGGACAGAATACATCTGGACTGCTTAGTCTTTTGTAGACTAATTCAAATAGCTCGCTTTAGTTTCATGTCTTCTAAGAACTCCCAATTTGTTGTATATATGGTAAGTTATAATTTGAGTATGTGAAAAAATAAATTATAAATAAAAAATTTTGTCCAACATGTATTACTCATTCAGTTATGACACCTAGGAGCCTCTCCCATATTCACCCTTCCACTCCATCCATTTCCTCTTTAGAAGAAGAGGCCTACAATAGACAACAGCAAAATAGCACAAAATGAGATACAATTAGAGAAGGCAAAAGGCTCCAATACCAAGGCAGGACTGGCAGAAAAATAGGAGGAAAGGTGTCTAAAGAGCAGGCAAAAGAGTCAGAGGTATAGCTGTTCCAACTTTTAGGAGTCCCCCAAAACACAAAGCTAACAGTTATAGCATGTACAGAGGACTGGGTGCAGACTCATACAGGTCTCACGCTTGCTATTTAGTCTTTGTGAGCCCATACTGGGCCTGCTTAGTTGATTCAGCTGGACATCTTCTGGTGTTATCGATCACCCCTAACAACTACAATCTTTCCTCCCCCTCTTCTGTAGGCTTCCCTGGTCTCTGAGAAGTAGACTTCAAATTTAAACTCTCATCTGCATAATGCCTTTTTGTGGTTCTCTGCCTCCACCCATTTTAAAATAGGTCTAAAATATATTTCACATGTAAAGATGAATAGACATTTGTGTACCATACCTGATATTTCATCCAGTACTGGGTGATATGAGCAGCTCAATCACAGAGAAAACTTAAATCTGTTCTAAGAATGGGTCAAATAATATAAATAACAACATTATATCGTTCATTATCATCAGTTATCATTATTATTAATTATTGTTTTCTTCTTTGTAGTGTATTTAATTGATCACTTTACATATCACTGAGAGTACAGGTCAGACATGATTCTGCCAACTTCCTCTGTATTTCAACAGCTTGTAAGGGAAATGAAGGTAGCTAGTAATAAATTTTATCCTGGCATTTTTACTATAAATTATGTTTATTAAATTTTTGAGACACCAAAAGAACCCTTAGCTTCCATGTTTTGTGCTTGGCCTATAGCTCAGTTAGCTCTTAAACTATATTTGATAGGTTTTTGTCTTGAAAACATACATGAAATGTTTCTCTTATATGGTACCTGATATCACTGTATGTTTTCTATAATGAATTTGTTGTTTGTTGTTGACATGATATTGTTTACTTTTCTATTATATGATATACTGAGGCATTTTTTAAAATGGTGCATTTAATATGTGCACTATATAGCTGTAATAACATTCTCTAAGAAGTCTAGTCAAAATTAAATATATTTTATATTAGCTATTCAAACTTATTACATTAGTAATAACCTATGATTTCCTACAGGGTACCATATTTATGTGTGTATATTTACTCATCTTTTGAAAAGAATGAATCTATGTGTAAGCCTTATTATGTCTTCTTCACCATTTATTTCAATAGTTAAAATATGTCAGTTAATCTAAAATCATATATGATTCTGAATTAGCATTACAAAATAAAGGCATGTTGTATTTTAAGATGAACACTGGATATTTAAAGCCTGTGTGCTTTAAGCAAAAATCTTACGCAACTGGTTTAAATGTGGTCCTTTTAGGACTACACAGTTCCAATTTCAATTCTAGGATTTAACTTGATATTGGCTTATTTAACTATTGGAAGAGACGGGACGCCTATCTTCAGTAAGAGGTTCTTCGACTGCAAGGGGATTTTTAAATCTTTTACAACTGCAGCATCTCAACAGGTCTACTACTGCTTCCATTGTGATTGAACTAACAGGGGAGTTTAGGGTGGCACTGAGCGTCATTGAGGGAAAAATCCACTGATTTATTTGAAATGTTTCCTTTATGAATCACTCCTTCTATCTTTAGTGAGTAGTGTTGTATTTGGCTTACTTAGAATGTTTTCAAAATAAATCATATCCATCCAAATCAAATTTTCAATAGTTAATTATTATGAATCAGGTTATAAATTATGTTTAGCAGTATAATTATGTTATGGAAATTCTACAATTTGAAAAGCGTGACACCTGGAAATTTGAGGGAAACCATGAACTACAACTGAAAATGATTGCTCCTAAACTAATGTGACAGCTGAAAGTCACACTGCCGATAACCGAAGCGGTCCTTACAAGGATGTGAAGAGATGAACATCAAGGATTTGGAAAGGCTGAGTAAATACTTACATCCCATCCATAACTTATGTTGCCATGCATTGCAATATATTTTCTAATGGAAAAAATATTGAAAAATAAAACACTCTGGACTCAAATTTTTCAAATAAATTCTTCACAACATGGTTTTACATTAAAGTCTTTCAGTTTTACCCAAACAACGATATAGCCAGCATATAGATATGTATGTTGTGTGTATATGTGAGTTGTGTGAATATGTAATATTTTTGTGTATAGATGTGCATGCAGTTGGTACGTGCATGGGGATACAAACAGGCAGTGTTAAATGCCTTCCTCTGTTTCTATGCATGCTACTTTTGGAGCAGTTTCCCAATGATCCTGAAACTCAACAATTCAACTAGACTGGCTCATCTGAAAGTTCTAGGGATTCCCTTGCCTCTGTCTATCTACTGTGAGAAAGATAGATGCATGCTAATGTGCAAGGCCTTTTAAGTGAGTGCTAGTGATCAGAACTCAGTGTTTATGCTTGCATGATAAGCACTTTATTTCCACGGAGCCATCTTTCCAGCTTCCAACACTCACTATATTCTCTTGAGCTAATCTTAATAAAATTATTCTAAGGCTTTTAAAAATGAAGACTCCCTATCATTTCATGCTTATAGATCAACTTATTTAGAATAATTTGGTAGTTCCAACAGTTTCATGCGTGATTATCTTGATTTGTCAAGGTTAAAAACATTTCATTAGACCGCACTGAAATTAGCATGTGTTCTAATGTTTCACTATCACATTTAATGGTAACTCACCAGCATTATCGTGGAGTCCTTCATTTATTACAGCGTATGAGAGCTCATCCTGTTAGAGAAATAGATTCCTCTGAAGATTAAACATTGTGATAGGGCAGATCAATGTCACAAAATAAAAGTGAACACTTCATGAACCATGCAGGCCTCATTGTCCTCGTGGGAAGTTAATATGGCATTAATCTTGGAGTCAATGTTCACTAAGAGATGCTCTTTTCAACTTATTTATTAAAATGAAAATTTAAAGACTCATCATGGATAGACGTGACTGTACTTCATACTTCACAATTCTGACAAGGAGACAATTCTATATCCAACTAACAAAGCTGAAGCCAGTTAAAAATATCCATAAAACGTAACAGGAACTGGGTAATGTATTTATACTTAATGAAGCAAAAAAAGACTTAATTGAGTCTGAAAATTCTTGTATTTCATGAGTGGTTTATGGAAGTTGAGATATGAGCTGAGTGTGCATGTAAAAAGAAGGAAAGCAAAATGTTAATTGGCACATCTCCACTGAAGCAAAAATTTGCCAGTTAAGTGATAGGCTTATTGTAATGCTAGAAACTTGATTTCAAACTACATTCTTTCTATACTGAGGACAGTAGTTTCTTGACTACTATAAACAAAAATATTAAGTTTGTCAAAGCTAAAAATATTAACTAGGTCAATGTGTACCTATTTCTTTAAGTATAAAATATTTCAAATTTAGTGTTATAAAGATATTCAAATTACTTTCTATTAATATGGATATACATCTGAAAGAAGAGATACTTTCAACAGTGTTTCAGTAATTATTTTGCAGGATGGAGATTAACACTAGCAATTGGAGGGGGATTAAAAAATGAGGCTAAGGATAAAAAGCTTGCAATGTTTCATCTTGGTTGTTAACTTGGGTGGAGTTGAAATCAGTTGGAAGGCAAGCCACTACTCATGCCTGTGAGTGATGTTCTTGATCATGTTATTCAAAGTTGGAATATCCACCTGAAATGTGAATGGCACCACCTTCCATTAGCAGCCCAGATTTTTTTTTTTTTAAGAAGTTAAGACAGGAATCTTTTTCTTTTGCTTGTTTTTTTCTTGCTCCTGCTACTATTGCATTTATTACTTTGATGATGTTATTACCCACCTTCTTCAGGCTGCTAATGTGGATTGAAGACAATCAGTTTTTCATTAATTCTCTAGGTATTCATCACCAGGTTGTTACTGCTGAGGTACCCAGCCCAGAGCAATGAATAATTCCTACTTCTCAGCCACTTAAGTGTGACAATCATTTTGGTCTACCCAGAAAATATGCTGTCCATCAAACTAATAAATTCTCTTTTAATATGTATTTATTTTATTACTTCTCCTTTAGAGAACCCTTATTATTGTAGCTTGTATATTGGGCTGGGAAGGTAGCAAGAGCTGAAAATGCTTGTTACACAAATATATCTATACAAAGCCAGCATGGTTGTGTCCATCTGTAATCGCAGCACTAGTTATCCACAAAAAAAGAGGATCCTGTAGAATCCCTAGCCAACCAGTCTAGCAAAGTCAGTGAGCTTGTGGTTCAGTAATATACCTTGTCTCAAAAAAAAAAAAAACCTGACAGAAAGATACAAGAAGAACCCATTGCCAACCTCTAATCTGCACATATGCAGTCACAAGCAGAATTCACACACACATACATACACAACTATGTAGATATCACATACATGAAACTTTGAGCAGCAACCAAAAGCAGGTTTCAGAAAAAATATAGTAGGATTGATCATTAGTAAACTACTTCAAAGTTTCAATTTTTTTAGAAATTAATGACAGGTATATGTAGCTTAAAAGTATTCAGGAATACAGTATTTCACTCATATGAAAATAGGACATTTTACGTAAAATTACTGCTGTTTTACTGAAAAACATATTAATTTTATATAATGCATTAAAGAACAATTTAAAAATTCATGAAAAATGCTTTTAAATAAATCCTTGTAAACTATTAGCACATAAAGACAAATATGTATGATTTAAAAACTGTTTAATTTTAGCAAGCAAAGGGTATAAATTAAAGAAACAATATCAGAAAATTCCAGGATATTTTAAGTCAGTAAACATTTATTGAGTAGACATGAAATCTTTGAGTTTTAATGGCATGAATAAATATAATTAAATTTTTCAAAAGTGGTTTATTATAATGCTTTCATGGAGAATTTACATTTATTAAAAATCAGCATACTTGGCACCTTAATATCAACAATAAATACAATGAAATTTTTATCTTTAAATATTTGGTAAACTATTAGGAAGATTTATGCAAATTTTAATATCAAAATCTAATATTATTAAAAAGAGACAAATAGAAATGTGTGACCGTTTTGTTGATAGAATCCCATTTTTTGACCTACTAAAATCAGGGATTGAATTATATACAATGTGAATTGCAGACAGACACCATGTGTATGAGCACAGCCAGCTTATACTTCAGAAAGAAAACAATATATTTAAATGTTCATGAGTATATAAATGTATTTTAATTTCTTATAATATTTGAAGAAAAACTTTTAGAGAAAAGAAAATGCTTTTGCATTTAGTATCAATATATTATGTAACAGAAGTCAGAAAATTTTAAGATTTCTTTTGCAAAAAAGGACCTATGAAAAACGAAGGTCGTATGGTACACCAAAGTCATTTGTGACCCTGCTGGTAGAATTCTAATCCTTACTCCCCTGTTTCATCGAATCTTCCAATGTTATTTTTTCTGACAATGTAATTATCACATAAGTGTACCCATTTTATAATTTTCCTGGTGAGGAACAAGTGAATTCTTACATTTAAAGTTCCAATAAAATATTTTTAATATAGCAAAAACAACTAAAAAATGGCTCTGATAAGACTTGGGCTTAAAACTTGGGATGGAGCACAGCTATCATGAGACCTGGATTTATTTCTCAATAGCAAACACACATACTGGCTTTTTTGAGCCTCCGGTTGCCAGGCTTCTTGAGCCTCCATACTTCCCTAGTTATTGCTAGGCCTCCTCATTGCCCATGGAAAGGTAAGTGCGCTATCTGCCCAATCCCAAAGCCCCACAATGCAGGATGGTCTTTAGGGAGCCCCACAACACAGGACAATCAGACACAATAGGGAGTCGAGTCAAGCAGGAACTCAGTTTATTACTGTGAGCATTAGCTTATATAGTTAAGTGACATGGTGTGATGTGGGGGTACCTCCAGCCAACAGCAGACAAACCCACCCTCTGGCTGGAAAGGCATCTACCTAATTTTTGCTGTCTCATTCTCACTCAAACTTAAGCTAGTCTTTTCTCTGTCCTACAGGCCTCAAAGTACTTAGCCAGGCTTTTTTTCTGTCCTATAGGACTCAAGGTACAGGCCTTAAGATAATTTTGGCCCAACACACACAGACACACACACAGACACACACACACACAGACACACACACACACAGACACACACACACACCATAGATGCCATCAATTCACTTTGAGCAGATGGAAGATTGATTGAATGAGAAAAGTAAAGAAGATAAGGTATATGTGAGAATATTAATTAAGGAAGTTGAGTAATGTCATTGGTTGTTTACAAATCATCAACCACATAATGTAGTATTTGAACATAGAAAATCTTTAACACTAGTTTGGAGACCTCACGTGCTACAGACCTTATGGAGAAATTCAGTGATGATCTCCTGTAACATGCGAAAGACTATATAGCCTTAGTGTGAATGATGAGATGAAATGTTGAAGCCTAGAATAAGGATATGGAAAAGAACAGTATAATTGAATAGGAATGGAAGATCCCTTAAAAGGTTCAAATCTGAGAAATTGCTCAAGAGATTGATTTTGATGCTAAGGAGGAAAAAATAAAGCAGAGTATTTTTTTATAGTAACTGCTACTTTCTGAAGAAAATCTAACTTTCCTCCTAATTAAATAAATTTGAAGCTTACCAAAAGACATTCAGTGTTTTTTATTCTAAACTTGGAAGCTGTATTTGTCAACTTTATAACTTAATTGGGCTTTGATGTTGACAAATTGATTTTTCTTGCTTCTAATTTATTTAATTCAGTTTTCACAATTAGGCAAGCAATTAATCAATGGTGGAGTCATTAAGATTCATTGCGTTGAAATGGTGTCCTGACAGTCATCCTAACTAAGAACTGTGTGATTTATCAGAATACAGACACTCAGGAAGATCTTAAGCAGACTGCATTTAACATTCCTTTACTAATAGTAAATATTTCAATTTTTTCCATTGCTAAAACTTATAGGATGAAATTGAAATTAATACTTTTTATGCTAATTCAGCTTACAATGCAAAATTGTCTAGAAATAAAATAAAATAATATTTACCTCTAATTAGTAAGAAAAAATATGAAGCAGGCGTTTAGAAAGATACAAAAGATTTATGTCTAAGCCATTAATATTTCATTTCTATTCTTTAGAATGTAGAAGACTAGAGAAACTACCAAGAAGAATTTGAAACTAGGAGTTAACATTCTGGTATATTAAACCCATAAATGTTTTCTTTATGCTATTTTTCATAATGGGTATATTGCATATGGAAAATAATTGAATTTGAGATTAATAATTCTATATTGCTGTGGGTTTTGTTATATATATATATATATATATATATATATATGAACTTCACTTCTTTTTATATGGTTAATGTTAATTTAAAATAAGAAAGTGGAGTTTGTCTATGTAGAAGTACAATATGTCAGACTCACAGAGGTTCCACATGATGCTGAGTTCTCAGATTTCTGCCAAACATGTGTATCCCTGCCTTGGATGGCTAAAGCCAGACTAAATGAACCAGTTGGACATGATCTTCAAAATTCAGGTGTTATTCTCAAGCTGAATTGGTACAGTACCTTAGCTGTCTCTGTCTCCTTCCTAAACTGCCAAATCTCAAATTCTCGATGAGACTAAGCAGACCGTGTAAACTTTATTTGAGCACCCTGAGCAAGGGAAGGGGTTACTATGCCTATCATATAGAACCGACGACTCTTTCCTGTCATGTGCTATCTGTGTCTGTTGTGATGATAGCCTGTCTGAAGAACTCTAAGCTCTTGATGACCTGCTGTCTAGCTCTTGTTGTTGCCCAAAAGCATTAGATCCTGTATTCTTTCTACCCACCTCTTTGCCTTAGCCTTTGCTTACAACCACCCCTTGTTTAAAGCTGCTTTTTTAGACATTCATGAGTGAGTTGTTCTCTAGACTCACAGTTGAACAAATGATATTTGACACTTTTCCTTTTCCTTCTGTCACGACATGGAATAAAAGGCACTGACCTCATGCTTGACTTCTCTTTCATACCTTGTAATGTGGGAGATTTTGCATATGTTTCCATATGTATGAACTGTCCTTTTAAATCACTTGAATATGGTGGATTCTACTTTAAAAAATAAGAATATGCACAATTCAAAAAATTAATTTATTTCATTTATATATTTTATATCCTGACCACAGCTTTCCCTTCCTTCTCTTCCATTCATCCTGCCCACCTCCCCTTAAATCTACTCCTCCTTTGTTTCTGTTCTAAAAGGGACAGGCCTCATGGGTGTCAACAAACCATGGCATGCCAACTTCTGGTAAAACTAAGCACCTCCCCTTGTATTAATCCTGGGCAAGGCAATCCAACATTCCAGTCTGCCCCCAAGCACTCCTTTTCATCTGCAAGGTCCTTGGATCACAGCATTTTGAAGAACTTCCTATACTCTAAATTTGATGTAAGCTGTAGTTTTACGTTTACAAGAAGGCTTAGACGCTCTGTGTACCAGCAGTGTTAAGGATATGTGAGCATACTTTCTCAGATCTTAGAAGCAATCTGGACTACTTTTGGCAAACTCAGGTCAAACCATAGTCATAAAACTGACATAATATTGAATAAATGCTTGAAGGTGTACAGTATTTGGTCTTTATTACATATAATTCTACTGGAAATGATATTTGGTTGCTATGATCTCATTTGATATGTCAAGAACTTGAATTTATAAAGATTCTACAATATATGTTTTCTTTTGTATCCCTTTCAGGGGAGTCATGCTTGAATCTGGGCCTAAATCTAGCATTATAACACTGCTATTATTTTGTAGCTGCATTTTAGATTATTACAATTTTAAAGCAAAACCCAAAATTTGTGTTTCATGAATACAAAGAAAAATGAAAATTGATTTAAATAAGCAAATTAAAATACCAAGTAAAGACTATGTATGAACCAGGTTTATTTTCAGTCCTGATTGATGTTTTAAGATTTGATGCTTCTGTGAAATCTTTCTAACAGGTCACCTCATTTTACACTCCTCAGGTGTTGTAATAAAAGCAGCGGGCTGCTTCCCGCCACCTGGATAGCTTTATACCAGAAATAATTACATGGAAACTGTATTCTTTTAAACACTGCCTGGCCCATTAGTTCCAGCCTCTTATTGGCTAGCTCTTACATATCTATCTAACTCATTTCTAATATCCCTGTAGCACCACAAGGTGTCTTACCAGGGAAGATCTTAACCTGCTTCTGTGTCTGGTAGGAGAATCATGGTGACTCCTTGACTCAGCTTCTTTCTCCCAGCATTCTGTTCTGTTTACTCCACCCACCTAAGGGTTGGCCTATCAAATGGGCCTAGGCAGTTTCTTTATTAATTAACCAATGAAAGCAACAGATTAGAAAGAAATCAATCCCACATCACTCAGGTCTCCAGAGTTCTGACAACTATAACGAAGAATGGAAGTGGACATGTCAAGGATTACCCTATCAGTGTAGTGTGGGTCCTGACATAGAAGCTCTAGTGTTCTGCTTTGTAATTTAAATGTACTGGGTAAAAATTATTTTTAAATTAATATGTTTTAGTAAAATTACCATTTCTTTTCTTTTTCATTTTGGGGACTTTGTATTCCAGATACAAATTTATGTTAATATAGACATTACAGAGTAATATATATTTCATAAGGCCAGTTGTTGAGACTCTAAAGGTAGAATTACACTTAGCATAAAATGTAGAGAGTAGAAATGTAATTTGTTTGTATAAAAGACATAATTTCATAAATATATTCAAAAAGGAATAATAATCTAAGAAATTATCTTATTCTGATTGCATGTTTGAACATAATTTATGATGGGTACATGTTTTCAATTTGCGGGGTAAAATTACTTGCTCATATCAACTTACACAGACATCTCTAACAATACTCCTTTTAAAATAAGTAGCTAAAAATATTAATGTCTTAAAAACTTTTCAGCAGCACTTCTCAAACATGGAAACACTTAAGGAAATGAAACACTCTCACACCTTTATCAAGAAGTATTCATCCTGTTAGATAGAGACAGTTGTAACGTTTCATTTTGTTTCTTCTTTCCGTTGAGGCTGTTGTGGTATTCTGTGTCAAGAAGTTATCTCAAAATAGTTTTAGATAACTATATCAGGCAAAGATTTGAGAAAATATATTAATAACTATACACTTGTCTTAAAATCATATTGTATGTTAATTAAACATTTCTGCATTAAGATCTTATATACATATATATATATATGTTAAAGAAAATTATAGAATTAAAAGAATGAGCCACTGTATGTTTCATTACTCAGGAGGTAGAGGGAAAACAAGGAATGTTGTCATAAGTTTGATGCCAGTGTCACCTAATTTGAAATTTCCAGGATAACCAGAGTTTTAAAGCAGTATTGTGAACATAATTAAGTTAAATTAATTTTTAATTTAAATTATGAAATACATTTAAAAATTAACTTACAATTATTGAAACATTTGTCTTTATATCTACAATAGACAATTCAAATGTGAACTTCACTGGATGATGTTTTTGCTATTTTATATGTATACTTCCAAAACATTTTTAAATTTATCATTGAGACATTTACCTTTAAATCTGGAATTTGAAGTATGGAATCTGAAATCTGGACTCGTCACATTAGCTTTGGATATTTTTTAACTGAACTTTGTGTTTATGAATTCGACTAAATAGGAACTTTCCAAAATTGTAGCCATTTGCTCTTTATGGCAACCACAAGAGAAAAGAACATTGTATCATCAAAATGTGAGAGAATTGTTGATGGCAGAATCTGTAACCATAAGGGTACATGAAATAAATGGCATGCGGGAGAATGATTCACAGCAATACACAGCTATATACAAAATGTTCGCAAATGTCAACTGGTACATTTATGTGATGAAGTAGTTAATTGCATTTTCCTAGCAGCTATTGTGCCCTGTCACAAATCAATATAAAACTTAATCTATCTAGGTCCGATAAATGTAGAATTACCAAACTTACCTCAGAGATTTACTACTGCTTTCATTTTTTTGCTCTTAGTAATGCTCTAGATAAAATATTTTTAAATTATGCTTGAATTTATTTTTAAAAGACATATAGTAAACGCATGTGTACATGCAAATCCATAATACACTACTAATTACATCTTAAAAATGCTTCAAAGTACCAATAGTCACAACATGTCCCAATGATTAAAATGTGTCTTTTGTACGTATAGCATCTAGTGCTACAAAATGTAATTTTCATATGAGTTCAAAAATAAACTTGGACAATTTATTTTGAAGGTTAGAGCCTTAAAGCTTCTAAGGATTCACTTCGTGGATTGGAAACAGTGTTTTCCTTATTTGTTAAATAAAATAATGCTAACTAGATATCAAAAGTATAGTTCCTGCCTGGTAAACGCTAGCTTTTACATCATGATAATTTTTACAACATACAAACTAAGTAGAATGTAGTCAGAGATACTATATTCTTCCACGATGTACCAAACTAGTATACTACCTTTTAAAATCAGTGTTCAATACTAGAGACAGGTATTCATGGCTATATTAATCTTTTGGTAAAATGCTTGTCTTGAAAGTAGAGTAACTTGAATTAAATTCCAGAAGCCATGTAAAAACAAGCAGGGGCATCATGGGATGTGTTTATAAGCACAACATTTGAGAATAGATGCAGGTAGATCTCTAGGGCTTTACAGACAGTCGAGAGGGCTGAGAAAGATCCAGGCCAGTGAGTCACAGTCTCAAGGAAAGAAGGAAGGAAGGAAGGAAGGAAGGAAGGAAGGAAGGAAGGAAGGAAGGAAATAAATCAGGATTTAAAAAGGAGTGATTATACGTGGTACCCAGGGCTGCCCAATATTGTCCTCTGTACTAAATATGCCTGCACACATTCTCCTCTCTCTTTCTTAGACACAAACAAACAAAATAAACTTTGATGCTCATGAGGAGAGACTAAAAATTCAATCTATCTTTTTGTGATAGAAAGAAATCATGGGCAATTAACTGACTTTTAAATAGAAAATGCTAATGTAATTATTGATTAATAGTTGAACTTCAGAGTAACTTGATAAGGAAGAATTACAATAGCCAATAATTGAGAATCCAAAGGGTGTAGTGACATACTAATTCCTGGGATAAACATTTGCAGAAATAAATGCCATGACTAAAAAGTTTTGCCAACTCCTTTAAAGGATAAATTATGTAAAAATGAAAATACTTTAGAATCCTGTATAGCATAGGCAAATCCATCTGGTACAGTGATAATACACAACAGACTTATCTGTTATATATAAGGATATTAATGTTAAGTATTAAAAACATTCAGCTCATAGTTGCTTCGCCTACACAGCAATGTAATGGTAAGAAACAGAGGAGCATAACATGATATTATCTGTGAAGAGAAGTAGGGTTTTTTGTTTACCAACTGTTCCTAAAGATTTAGGAAGAATTGATAACAAACCACACCTCAGTTCTCACTTTCCTTCAACCTAGGGTGGAGTGAGAGCACATGTAATAATCAGCAGTCCTGCTTATCTCGCCAATCACTTGACCCTGACAATAAGTGACTTGTGAATTTTGAAATAATAAATTCTAAGTGGGAGAAAAAAAAAGTAGTTGTTCAAGTTGTTCATTACTGGTAAGTGCAGTGCAAAGTTTGCAAAGCTCTTAAATTCTGGGCTTTCCACACCTGTGCTGTGGAATGATCCCAAATTATTACTGATTTGCAGCAGCTGCTACAAATCACGACTGCCAGGAGACAAATTTGTTGTTGGTAAGGAAATCTCCTGCCAACCTTCCTGTCTAAAAAAAGAGATTGGGTGATTTCAACAGTTGCCTGCATTACTAAATCAGGACTGGGAAATCTCTTTTCCTTTTCTCACTATTGTCATTCAAGGTACTTTGACTCTTTGGGACCTCTGCAAATAAGTTGTCTGCTCTGGACTACAATTTCACTCTGAAGAATAGCATTTTCAGAAAGTGTTTGCATTGGTGAAACCTTCTTTGTTAGGTAGCTGCAACAACAACAGAATCCACAATCACTCATTATATTTTTCATTCTCTTTTCTCCCCAACAAGTATATATGATTTAAAATTATATTTACTAGAATTTAGAAAAAGAATAGAAAATTACTTTGGTTTAATATCGGAGTCAAACACAGAAACTTAATAGTTCAGAAAACCAAACAGGAACAGTAGTGGAATGTCGTGGATACGTTCAAAATATGCTTCATTCATTTAAAATGCTTATCAAAGGCAAATACCTTAAAATCAACTACATCATTAATGGCTTGAGAAAATAATATCTGCCTCAGCTATACTAAATACTATATCTAATCAAGTTTCCTAAGTGTTTTAAGCCATCTCTATTTTGCACATGTTGTGGTTTAATGGTGAAAACTCACTCTGATTACTGTTGGCTATGTCTTTCAGTACGTTGCTCTAGGCTGTAAAAACAGTGATTTTTTTTCCAGGCTGTCTGTACCTGAAAAGACTCCTTTTTCAATTAGATATTTTTCTTTCCATTTCTAGTGAGTAGGTTTACCTAACATGCACACCATCTGTTAGGCATCTACCATCCAAAACAGACTAATAAATAACTTAGTCTTGGGACTATAAAGGAAGCCAACTACTACATTTATTGCGGAGAATTAAAACGGAGGGGAGCACGTGAGTATGTTAAAAGCCGCATGAAGCTATGCGGGCCCAAATATTTATTTGATGAACAGACTGAACCCCAAAAAGTAATGGACACCCAACACTAGTTGCTATTACTGGTGTGTTGATCAAGGACAGAGGACCTGGCACCTTGATTCCAAACTGTCAATTCAGTCTACGCCTGATAATTCACCAGTTTAGTCTGGACATGGATGTTGACCTGTGGATTCCTGTTCTTAGCCTATTTCCAGCTAGGTCTTCATGACTGAACTGTGAAGTTTTGTTACCAAACCTGATTTCTCCAGTTCCTTCTAGGAACTTGTCTGGTTCATGATCTTATTTATACAACTCTTTCTCAGACCTCTTTTGAGACCGCTTGAACTCTGCTGAAGCCTCTTTAACGTATGCTCATTCTGTAACTCAAATATGCACCTATGGACATGGAGAATTATTAACTGTGTAGTGTGTGATATGAGAAACAACATGAGTAATTAAAGTTGGAGTGAACAAATTTACATTCACTTTGACCAGACTACCAAGGTAGTTAAGTTATAAGACTAAATACTTTGATTGAAATATTAAAACTTTTGAATTTACTTTTATTAAATAAATCCTTACCTTATAGAAAGACACAGACATGGTTGCTTGTATTTATGGCATAGCACACTAGAGGCAGGTATTCATTTGTATCTGGTTCTCTTTCCCAAGAGCAATGATGCAGACTGTGTAAATATGTATGTGCTACCCAGTTCTTACACCTGAGTAAAGTCTTCTGACCATCCTTTTGACTAAAGTGTTAAAGTTCCCAAGTTCAAACAGACAAACAAACAAAAAACAAAAAAAATAAAAAATAAAAATCCAAACAAACAAGGAGAAAAGCACAAACTACTTAAAATATAAATTTCTCTTCTTTTTTTGGGGGGGGGTGCACAAAGTTAGGTGGCAGAAGTCTTCATTTCAGGAAATGAAACTAAATTAAATCAGATGATCTGCTTTTACATATATTTCCTTTCTGAAAGGGTGAAAGCCATGAACTTTGTGTTAAAAAAGAAAGATATTCTTTTCTCTTTACAAAACAGAAATGAGATGGATCTTCTAAATCAAAAAAAAATAAAAAACAAAATAACCAAACCTTTGAAATCATTGAAAAGAAAAACCCAAATAAACAGGAAGTTTAAAAACATATGTCAAAAGAATTACATAGAAATATAACCCACAAAGATCCAAAATAACTATATAATTGTAACTTAAAACAATACAAATTTAAAATTCTAGCCTATGTAAGCAACAAAAGGTTTTTTTTCTATTTATCTTATATATAGTAAATAGTGCAAATAAAATTGAAGTATGATTTTAAAGTTAGAGAAAATTTAGGTAAATTACATAAAAGAACAAAATAAAAAATTAACCAAATATTTTATTAAAGGTCAATGAATATGTACAATATTATCAACAAAAGGAAAACAAATTTTCTTTATCTATGTACATATCTGTTTATTCATCTATTTTTTATCTATCTAAATGTATGTATACATATATATGTAACAATATGATCGCTGATTCTAGTAATTAAACGGAAGAGCAGAGAAATTTTAATTCTAATTATGATGATATAATAAAAAATATAACTTTAAAAAGTCATATCCATAACAGATTAGAACATAATTTTGTAACATAGATACCCTTTCAGAAGTATTATACATTTATAATTATTATTATATTTTATTTAACAGAGTGTATTTAAAGTATATTTTCATGGGTATGTCATACAAAAAAATTGTCTCAGTCTCTTCTATAAAATGAATAATAATATCATTGAGTTATAGTAGGAGAGAAGTATAAAGTATATAAAATATTAAACTTACAAACACATAAAGTTGCAACATCATTATATTTTAAAACTCTTGAATAAAAAGGAATATTTAAAGCAAGTATATCAGCAGATGATAGAATATCTTTCAGTATCTGAACTTAAAGTTTCATGTGTTTGGATATAAAATATTCAACTTCTTTATACTAAAAACGTTCATTTAAATTAATAATGGATGCACTAAAATACGCTTAACTTTTTACACAGTTTGAGTATTATTAAAGGAATGAATTACAACATTCTGAAAAAAAATTAAAGTAAAATAGTTTTACTGTTTTACAGCAATAGTTAAGTTTACATGGCAAAGATTAGCAAGACTGGTTTTATTCCTAAATCCCAGAATCGGTATTATTACCATGAAATATAGAGTGCTTAATAAATCACAAGGTGTGTGAAATTAATGACTCAGAAAATGGTTTAAATCCTCAACTCATTTAAAAAATCTGCCATTAACGTGAAAAACGAAATAACAGTGGCCCTCTTGGAAGTGAGGAAGACTTTGTTGAATTATTTATTGACAAACAGAAGACAGCAAAACACTTGGTTAGTACTGAAATGAATGCAAACAAGAAGGATACATAACTTGCATTCTATAGAAAATTAAAAATTCTACTTACTCTGTTATGGTATTTTTTTTAAGCCAGTGAAAGTGCAATGATTTATTAAAATGGAACTCAGTAAAGGAGACATGGAACAACTAATGATTTTAGGTTTGTATAATGATGGTATGATTATAAGTTCCTAGATTTTCACTAAAATAATGACAACAAACTAGAAAAAGAAATAGATCAACTTCAAATCCTAGGACATTCACAAAAATACAATAGCAGAATAAATGTAATATTACAATGTATAAGATTAGATGATGGTTAATTTGCAGTAGTCACAGTTCACCTTATTCACATGCTCCCAAAACAGCTCTCTGTGCCTCCAACATGAACCAGAAAGTTGTCTCTTAAAGAAACCATACATCTGCTTGTGACCAGAAAACAGAGCCTATCTGAAAAAAAATTGGGGCTACCAAGAAGCTGTGTTTGACTCCCAATTTTGTGGGTCTGGATGCCAGCTTTTTTTAACCATTTTTAGGCTTTGTGTGACTGTACATGCCCCATGTCATGTGCCATTTGTAAGTGGATGTTTCTCTCCCACCCACCAGTTCTTAACATCCACCTTGAGGCTTAGTATTAACTATAAAAAATTTGCTGATGGCTCAGGATTATTACTAACTAGCTCTTACTTTTTAAAAAAAATAACCCATTTCCATTAGTTTGTATTTTACCAAGAGGTTTAGGGATTCTTACCTCATTTCTTACTACTCTGGCAGTTGCTGGCCTCTTCCTCAACTCCACCTTCTTTCCCTTTATCTTCGCTTAGATTTCCTGCCTGGTATTATCCTTTCTGGCTGTTGGCCAAATCAACTTCTTAATTAATCAATGATAATAAAGCATACTCACAGCATAGAGACGGACATTCCAAATCATCATCATGAGTATATTACACTTGTTTTAGATCTCTTGGAGTACTTGATAATATTTAAGACAAAGCTAAGTTCCCTCATTCCTTAGGACAGTGAATGGTTGCTATCATCTTTTACTATCATATCAAAATTATAGAAATTGCAAAAAAGAGATACGAACTAAAATTATGTGTTAAATATTTGAGAAAGGTTAATGTTTTGGTACACTGTTAGTGAAAATGTGTACACTTTCACTTGGAGTTGATTTCTGTAGACATCCTTATCTGATAGTTAAATGGAAGGTTAAATTAGAAATTTTTGACTGTCTCTACACTGTTAATGCCATTGATGATAGCCAGGAAATCAGAATTGCCTCTTGGGTTTTATAGTCTTTATATTAATAGAATTTAAAAATAAAATCAAGCAAAACCTCAAGTACAACTTTTTAAGTCAAAAAAAAAAAAAATGCCTACACCTCAGGTATGTTGTAAACTTTGGCAGCTAACCAAATGAGGACAATGGAAAAGAGAAGGAAAGAGGCCATGCTATTTAAATTGAGCTGTCATAGAGGCCAGCCTCATGCTTAAAAAGCAGCTGCATGATGGGTGGAAAGTAGGCTATTTAGAGTAATTGAGTAGCCCAGAATATTAGGGAAAGAATATTTTGAAAAGACTTAAAAAGAAGAAAAGAAAAAAGTTAGACCAATCTGATTAATTCAGAAAATGTTTTAGACAAATCTGTAGCTCAGTAAGAGCTACAGTGCTCTAGTTCACAGTCTCTCAGAAAGTTACATTATTTCCTTGAAGAGATGATAGTTCCTCCCATCACATTAGCAAGGCCTAATATGGATCTAACTTTCTGAGAGCTTCCCTAGTCAGGCAATTAACCCTCCAAAATGGAATGTTAGGTTTCTACACAGATCAAAAAATTTATTTCCTTGACTAAATTTTGCCTCTTTAGAAAAAAAGCAACATTAAAGTCATTTGGAAACCAGTCTGGACATTTCTGAACCTCTGCCAAGGCAGGACCAATGTCACCTTAATTTTAAGACTAATGACATGAAAGGAGATTCCATTCCTAAACTACCTGTTTCATTTTTATCTTTTGCTTTCATCTTTTCCCCTCTGAAGAAGTTACCCTGACTTTATTTTAGAGAGTTGAGGCAATGACAGAACACATGGTCTTCCTAATAACTGGGGGATCACTGATGTGGAAGTTGGGGTAGCTGTCCAAAGGACCTATCTAGGGAATCTCAAAATTTTATCAATACTGCAACTAGGTATAGGGCAGAAAGAAAATCCTTGTAAAATGCCGGGAAAGAGAAACTATGGGTAAGGAAATCAAGTAATAAGGAAGGGAAAATTGGAAATAAAGTCCTTTCCACAAAGATTTCATCCTACTAACATGAGTATGAGTTAGCATGAAGTTTAGTATCCAAAACTGCGGGGAGAGAAGCAGAACAAGCCAGAACAGGTAAAAATTTTAAATTGTTCAAATCAATATCCATTAGAATCTCTGGATAGGATCACAAAAGCATCTATTTTTGGGGCTACTACTCAGTGTAGTGTCTGTCGCTTCCAAGACTGAACTGAAGAGTGATGAACCCCGGATTGTCTTTCAGGTGCATCTATACCTGATGCGTAGCTACAATCATGGTGGGACCTCACTCCTATATGGTGTTAAGAGTAAGTGGGAGGAATAGAGAGAAGGAAAAAGAGGAGAGAGAGAGAGAGAGAGAGAGAGAGAGAGAGAGACCTAACCACCATTGATCATTCGATTCCCAGGTTGAAACAATAGTGCACATGCCACTCAAATACAAATAAGCACTGTGCTGATGAATTAAACAAGATTACAATGCCATGTAACTGTGTGCTAAACACTTATTAAGAAGAAAATCAGTAGTGAGAAACATTTGTAGAAATAGAATCTCATATGGGTTTGAAAATATTGTCTGGAAAGTATGAATTTTTAGATTACTAAAATAATATATCAATCACTTAAATTTTTTTGTTTGAACATTCTTTGAAGGTTTACTGGACCAATCAGGTGTCTGAAGTAACTGATTGTCAATTCGCTGTCATGGACAGTTGAGTATCTGGTACTCAGGTATCACTTGGACCTAGGAGAAGCCTTTGACTCCTTAAACTTTGTTTCTTTCTCTTGAGAAGTTGTTCTGTATCCTGAGAATGAGTTAAAGACCTTGTTTGAATTTGGTTTCTATTAGTGTTTATCCTAATGCACAGTGGTGTGGTGACCCTTTTCCCCAACGGCATGAGCTCTCCATCACAACCTAGTTAATACCTAATTGGTGCAAAGGGGGAAGGTGTAATAGGAAGTCAAGTCTCAGGCATGTGTGATAAACAGACATGCACATAGTGGTTTCACAAGTTTTTTAGACTACTGGCCCTTGGTGTCACAGCTATCTTTTATAGAAAAAAAAATTCTCACAATCTCTTTTTTCTCACAATTATCATATATTTTCATCCTTTTAAAGAACAAAACTAGAAAATTCTGATTTATGAAATCTCTAGTAATAGTAAGTTTTTGTTGTATCATAAGTGGTTGGAAATTCATTGTTGAGAGTGGTCTCTTTGAGTCTCTGGAGGGTTTTTCTAATGATAGAAATGATTTATTCTGACTATGTCTCAACATGGCTCAAAGTAATCCTTACTCTTATCAATGTTAGATTAAAGTTTAGGCCAGAGATTCAGTTCTCTTAACTGTAAAAGTTTTCTTTTTCAGGGTCTTTACTGCTATTCACCTACCCATGGAATGAATAAATAACCATAACATCATTTGCAAAACTGATCAATAATCAGAGACCCCAAATTCTTGTGGAATCTTTAAACTCTGGAAAGAATAATACGGCCTATAGACTCAATGACATTTCTCGCTTTTAGCAGAACACACAAAAGAGTGGGTTTTTGGGGGGAGAGAGTGGAATTCTTACTCTAAATGTGACCAATTTATATCTCCTATTCTTCCCTATTCTTAACATTTTGCCATCTGCAAAGGTTACCCTAAACTACCATTATGGAATTTCATGCAAGTGTTACAGCTCTATAGTGAAAGGTACCCTGACTGTTGAAAGTCAGTTTATACCTACAGCTGTAAAAGAAAGGTATCCTGGATGCTTAGAGCTGTGAGGAGAAAGGTATCCTGACTGTCAAGAAAAAGTCAGGCTATACCTGTAGTTGTGAAGGGAAGTTATCCTAGATACAGCTCTGAAGAGAACGGTATCCTGACTGTTGGAAGTCAGATTATACCTACAGCTAAGAAGGGAAGTAATCCTAGATATGTACAGCTGTGATTAGAAAGGTGTATTGACTGCTGGAAAGTCAAGCTTTACCTGAAGCTGTGAAGGAAAGTTATCCTACAACTCTGAAGAAAAAGGTACCCTGACGGTTAGAAGTCAGGTTATACCTACAGCTGTGAAGTAAAGTTATCCTAGATACCTACAGCTCTGAAGAGAAAGGTACCCTGACTGTTGGAAGTCAGGCTATACCTACAGCCATGAGGGAAAGTTATCCCGGATACCTTGAGCTGTGAGCTGAAAGGTAACCTGACTGTCAAAAAGTCAAACTATACCTGAAGCTGTGTTCCTGTTGGTCACCTGGCAGGGCGTGGCAATCTTGCTCCTGTCTTAGAGAGAGTTATTAAGGCTGAGCTCTGCTCCACTCTGCTGAGCTAGCTTCCCAGCAGGTATCATTGCTTCTCTGCTCCACTCCAGTAGGGAATTTCCAACAGAAACTCTGCTCCACTCTGGTGAAAAAAGTCCTTCACCGAAAACTCATTTGAGATATTTATTTGGGAGAAAGGAATCCAGGCAAGTGACTAGGGCCACTAAAGCCAAAGAGGCAGCTGCCAGCTGTACAGCCCAAGGCGTGGATAGTGCTTTTTAGGAGCAGAGTTTCTCAGAGAGAATATTTGCAGAGTAGGAATTCGTGGGATTTCAATCCCCTGAGCTTGGATAAACCCAGAGATTGGCTAGAAATTGATTGGTTTTGTGCTCAGTTTTCAGGGCCAAAGAGTATTTCTTTCATTGCCCCCACCCCCTTTTAAAACTTTTTTTGCTCTCATTCCCAGTATTTCTTTGGCTCTGGTTTCAGGATAAAAATGTGTTTCTTTCACTGTCTCTGGTTTGAAGGTAAGGGTGTATTTCTTTGGCTGGCCCTTTTATGCTACATGGTTCATTGCCTAATCCTACTTTTTTTTACAGTTGCAAATAGCCTTCTATGAGCTTTTCCTAAAATAACAACAACAACAAAGTCAAAACCAATCTTTGAATTTGTTTGTATAACTATCAGAAATAGAAAGGAACAAAAGTCCTTCACTGATAAAAGAAGTGAGGGATAGGGAAAGGTAGGAGTGGTTAGCCTTGCAAATACCCTAGACAGGGTATTATGGAAAACTAGAATAAAGACTGTTTTTAAAATTCCCAAATCAAAGTCCATTAGCATCCACTGATGGATTCACAATGGAATCTGGTTTTTTCCTTCTCAGGTTTTTCACTTGTTTGATTGATTTGCTGTGATTATTTTATAGTTTTTGTTTGTTTGCTTTGCACTGGCCTCCAATGTTGGTCTTGAGAGTGATAAAACCAACACCTCTTCAAGCATTTTGCTATCTGATGGAGTAGCTAGAACTTTAGTACAGCTTCTAGAGAGGGAAATAAAAAGTAGAAAACGAATTAAGTACTGCTTGATTTTCAGGTTAAACCAACTGTGGTCCTGTCTCTCCTGAATGTAAGAAGGTAGTACAGTTGAGGTAAACTGAGGTTTGATAGCATTCCTCTTACCAGATAAAAAGAAATCACTACTAAGAAATATGTGTTCAGAAATATTACGGATCAAATTATTCCTGAGAAACATCTGCTTAGAAATGTTAGGACTCAGTCCACGTTTAAGCCGAGAGTATCAGGCAGATCTGGGTAGTACGTGTCTTAATCCTAGCACTTGGAAGAAGAAGATGGGTATCTGTGAGTCCCAGGATAGCCAAGTCTACATTCAGTTTAGGCCAGTCAGAAATACATAGCTGGATACTGTCTCAAAAAAAAAAATACTATTGTTAAGCAATAGGAACAATGACAATACTGCCTCCAAGGGAATAACAATAATAACAAAAGAAAGTATATAAGAATATTGACCACTGGAGGTTCTATTAATGAATTTTGCTCTTTATGTGGCCAAGTATATGAGCCTCAGTAGTGTGTACATAAAGTCTTTTTTTTTTTCACATTTGCGGGAAAATGTCTAGACCGCAAATGTTTTTGCTAACTGTAAAAGTGTCCACGACCTTAGCAGCCCTCCAGAGTTTAGGACAACTGACTCCATGAGTCAAATCCCAGTCAGGCTATAAAACTTAGCAGGTAGAAAGTACCATATGCCAAAAATGAAACATAAACCAACTCCATCAAAGCCCATAGATCTGGGAAATAATCTCTAAAATGTACTAACCTTTTTTTTTTTCTTTTTTGGCTTCTGTTGTTCTTCTAGCTAAATGTTTTTGTTAGCTGATTTCAACCAAGAACATGTTTTTGTTTGTTTGTTTGTTTTTTATTAAAAGCTAATCCTGAGGAAGGCTCAGTGCTTCACTAAGATCCTGAACAGCCCGCATTGTTGCAAACTGGCTAATAAAGACTTTGTCTTGGCTTAAACCGTTAGCCATGTCTGAGCAGTATTCTCTGGTGAATGCCCCGCAACTCTAACTTCTCCTGAGGATCCCTCAGCTAAATTATATTATGGAAAATGGGAGCATAATGAGATTTCATTTGAGAAAATATCACATTTAAAGGTGGGAACAATGCAATGGGGGAAATGGCTAGCTGTGCTCATTTTAATATGCACTTTCATGGAAATAATTATGGTTGGGCATGAAATTCCTTTCATAGACTCATGTGTTTCAGTGCTTGCATCTAAAGCAGTGACATTAGTTTAGAGATGTGGGACTCTTCGGATATTGGGACTCATGAAAGTGGTTTTCTGATGTGAAGTCAGGTGTTAAGGGTTATAGCTTAGATCTACGTTTACATTGATATTTCCCCTGCTCATTCTCTCTCTCTCTCTCTCTCTCTCTCTCTCTCTCTCTCTCTCTGTGTGTGTGTGTGTGTGTATGTGTGTGTGTGTGTATGGGGGGTAGGTGTGGGGTGTGTATGTGTGGTGTGGGGGAGGTGGGTATGGGTGATTTCTTGGACGGTTCAGATGTGAGAACTCACCCTGATGTTCCTACTACAAATGTTATCCACTCCTGCCAGCATTCCTGTCTCATCCAGATAGAAAAAATTCATCAAAGTAGTCCAACTAGAAACTTTCACTCTTAAAGTGCCTTTGGCTAATCATTTGGTTGAAGCAATGGAAATGATAACTCATAAGGGATAATTTGAGAGTCTACAAGGTATAGATTATCCTTTGCAAGGCTAGCAGTATCATAATCACTTTCAGTAGATTCTGCCACTATGAAAACCAAATATTAAGTACATCAAAGCTTAAGAATAGAATCAAACCATATCCAAATTATGACAGTTCCTGTTCAATTACTTTTCACTAAAAATGCCTTCTGCTTTTGTTTTGTTTCCCAGGTGTTTTTTATGTTCAATATAGTGATCCTATCCCTAGATCTACAAATATTTCTTAGGTTAGATTATCCCAAGACTTTAAGTCTTAATCCTGTCTTCTAAAAAAAAAAAATGATTGATAAGCTTCTTGGAAATAAATCATTATTTAAAACATGCTATCTGTGTGGCTAGTCTTATCAATTTGACACAAAAACTGGTGTTACCTGAAAGTAGGGTTCCTTAATTGAGGAAATGCCTCCATAAGATCTGGCTACAAAGTGTTTTCTTAATTGCTTTTGACAAGGGAGAATTCCATCCCTGGACAGGTGGTTCTTAATTCTATAAGAATGAAAGCTAAGCAAATGAGTGGAGCAAGCCAGTACACAGCACCCCTCCATGGCCTCTGCATCAGCTCAAGCCTCCAGATTCCTGCCCTGTATGAGATCCTGCCCTGTATGAGATATGAACAGCAATATGAAAGTATAAGCCAAATAAACCCTTTTGTCCCCATCATGTTTTTAGTAATGTTGTGTCAGTATAAACGCTCACTTTGCAGCAGTATAAACTCAACTAAGATAATATCTGCATACAGAAATACAGTCCACAATTTTTGGGTTTTTGTTTTGTTTTGTTTTCAGAGACAGAGTTTCTCTGTAACTTTGGAGCTTGTCCTAGAATTAGCTCTTGTAGATCAGCTTGGTCTCGAACTCACAACAATCTGCTTTACTTAGCCTCCTGAGTGTTGGGATTAAAGGCATGCAGCACTACCATCTGGTTCTAGTCCACAATTTTTAAACTGTATAGGAAAACTGTTTAAATCTTTTAACCCCCAGAGCAACACCATGGTATATCAAAGAACCAATAGTCCAAAGTAAGTTCCATGATTTTTTTTCAGTTTATTCAGTTTCCTCTTTGTTGCAGTGTTTTGAATTTGTCCAAAATCTTGGTGTTATTGTGATGGATTCCCAACTGTGGCTTTTGAGAATTTTTTTTAACTCACAAAGACTATTCTTGTACTCATGGTGTGAAGTCCCTTTACGCATATTTCACAGAGCATTTGACTAGTGATCTCCTGCTCTTCTCTCATTGTGATAGCCCAGGGTTTGCCCTTCTGCCTCCATGACTTCTGCCATGTGAACTATAAGTCGCTCATTAGACAATGCCTTCATTTTGAGACTGATTAACTTCTAAAACCTGGAGAACTAAACTTTGATCTATGCAAATTGATATGTTAATATGGTATCTATGCAAATTTATTGAAATGCAAATATGATATGTAAACCTGAGTTTTTGATATTCCTTCATGGTAATACAGCCGGCCACCCCTGAACGCCCAGCACAGAGGCACTATCTTAAAAATGATTGATTAGTAAATAGTCTTGGGTTTTACACTTAAAATATTCACAGTTATAGCCTTAAGATTTACTTTTATCTAAATATATATATTTAGGATAGAAATCACCGTAGAAATGAGAAATTATTAGTTCATTGTTTTCTTGCCTGCCTTGTGTCAGACATCTTGTGAGAGAAACAGCAAGAGCTTTGAGTTCCAGGTAAAATGCCTTCTTGATCCACATAATCCTGGTGGGTGAGCCTTGGAGAGGCAGAGCTGCAAGGATTAAAATTCCATAGGACCTCATGCTGTTTTTGAGCATGGCTCTGCTTATTGCCCCCTGAGGTCACAACCTCCCTCATAATCTATGTTGTGTGGAAACTGTAAAGGGGTTTTTAGGTCCTTACTGGCCAGTGTCATTGGTGCTCACAATAATAGTGACTGACTGTTTCCAAGTATTGCTGCTTTAGCAGACTAGTGATTCAAAAACAGTCTTAAAAAGAACCCAGAACTATAAATTATTAGTAAAGTTAGGTTAAGATGGTTGTTAAGATTTGATGCAAAAAATATTGGAGGACAATTTAAAATTTAAAAGGGCACACTTTTGTTAATTGAGATAGAGACTCATTGAGGTCAAGGAACAAGAACGATGGCAGCCCAGTTATTGCTAGCTGATTATCTTTCTTGCTAAAGACAGGTTAATATCCAAAGGCAATGATTAAATTTCTTGTACCATTTTGTGCCCTCATTTCCCAGTAGGTTTTTAAAAAGTATTAATAAGTAGGTATGCATTCTAAAGACTTAAAGTAGAAATATCTGATTGTGTTTTATATATATATAAAAGTTGAGATTTGTTCAGAGAGTCCGGTTTTATCCCATGCTTTTTCGGTCACAGTCCAGCTGGCCTTGGTGAGCTCCCCGTAGATCAGCTCCTCTGTCTCAGTGGGTGGATGCACGCCTCGTGGTCCCGAATTCTTTGCTCATGTTCTCCCTCCTTCTGCTCCTCCTTGGGACCTTGGGAGCTCAGTCCAGTGCTCCTGTGTGGGTCACTGTCTCGATCTCTATCCATCACCAGATGAAGATTCTATGATGATATGCAAGATATTCGTCAGTATTGCTCTAGGATAGGGGTCATTTCAGGTTCCCAATCCTCAGCTGCCCAAGGAACTAACTGGGAACCTCATCTTGGGCACTAGGGAGCCCCTCTAGGGTCAAGTCGCTTGCCCACCCTAAAGTGGCTCCCTTAACTAAGAATTGTGGTTCCGTGCTCCCCTATCCACCTTTCCTTTATCCCAATTCTCCCGTTTCCCAGGTCCCCCCTCCTTCCCTTCTACCTTTTCTCTCCCCATCTCCCCTTACCCCCATCCCACCCACCCCCCAAGATCCCATTTTCTCCCCGGAAATTTGGTCTACTTCCCTTAGCGAAGAGGACAACTATATGTTTTTCCTTCGGTTCACCTTCTTCCTTAGCTTCTTTAGGTTCACCTATTGTAGACTCCTTGGTCCTTATTTATGGCTAGAAACCAATTATGAGTGAGTACATCCCATATTCATCTTTTTGGGTCTGGGACACCTCACTCAGGATATGGCGAACAATGAGGGCTGATGAGACACCAAGGACAATGGCAGGGGGTTTTGATCCTACTTAATGTGCTGGCTTTGTGGGAGCCTAGCCAGTTTGGATGTTCACCTTCCTAGATATGGACGGAGAGGACCTAGGACTTAACACAGGGCAGGGAACCTGGACTGCTCTGTGGACTGGAGAGGGAGGGGGAGAGGAGTGGGGGGAGGGGGAGAAGGGTGGGAGGAGGGGGAGAAGGGTGGGAGGAGGGGGAGAAGGGTGGGAGGAGGGGGAGAAGGGTGGGAGGATGGGAAGGGAAATGGGAGGCCGAGAGGAGGTGGAAACTTGTTTTTTGTTTATGTTTTTTTTTCTCCTTTTCGCAATAAAAAAAGAAAAAAAAAGTTGAGATTTGTGATTGTTTTAAGAGTTTTTATAAGAGTACATTTTGAGATAAGTAATGATACAATAACTGATCCTTTCTTTTAACTGCAAACAGATGCCTGCAGTACAAAAGGAACTGACTGAAATATATTTGTCTTTCTTATATCTTTGTTAATCAATTATAAAAGAATCAGTGCTTTAGGGTGAAGATGTAATGGTAGGAAAATTGAAACAGAGGAAAATGTCTAGCTACTTGTATATTGCTATGAAAACCATATAACTTTGTGATAATAATGTGATTTCTTCAAGTACAATAATTTTAATTCATTTTTGGAAAATATGTCATTGGAGTTGTGAATAAATCTTTGTCTTAGGACATTTAAAAGAAATCAGAGAAAAGTTAGAGAGGTAGAAGAAAGACATCAGGAAATTGGTAGAAGGAAAACACCAGGGAACTTGGTATAGGAGGTTCTTCTTTCTATGTATTGCTTTTATTGGTTAATGAATAAAGATGCTGCCTTGTCCTATTGATATGGCAGAACTTAGGTAGGCAGGGAAGACAGAACTGAATGCTGGGAGAAAGAAGAGTGGAGTCAGGGGACACCATTGATATGCTGCCAGAGATAGATGTGCTGGAACTTTGCTGGTAGGACATGACCTCGTGGTAATATACAGATTAATAGAAATGGATTAAATTAAGATGTAAGAGTTAGCCAGTAAGATGCTAGAGCTAATGGGCCAAGTAGTGATTTAATTAATACAGTTTCTGGGTGATTATATCAGTTTTGGGCAGCCAGGATAAGCAAGCAGCCTCCCTGCAACAGGAAGTAATAGAAGGAGCACTACAGAAAAGAATAGAGTATTGCTGTGGAATAATGCTTGTGTATACTGTAAACATTTGTCACTCTTACTGGTTTAATAAAATACTGATTGGCCTGTAGTCAAACAGGAAGTATAGACAGGGCAGACAGACTAAGAGAATTCTGGAAGAGGTAAAATAGAGATGCAGTTGCCACCCAGATGCAGAGGAAACAAGATGAAATGGCCTTATCGAGAAAAGGTACCAAGCTACATGGCTAAACACAGAAAAGAATTATGAGTTAATGTAGAGAGCTGCGTGGAGCCACACCTGATAATCAGCTCTTAATATTGGCTAAGGCCTGATTCATGCTGATCACGCAATGATTGTCAGCTGCTTGCATATGCGTGGACCTATGGGCAGTGCCAACCTGGCAATCCAGGGTTGGCGGCCCGTGCCTTTTTAAGGGTTTGGAGAGGTTTGCCCTGGGAGAGAGAAAAAGAGAGACAAGGTCCTGAATAAACTGCTAGCAAGAAGAACTCCGATGTCACATCTTCCTTGCGGGTCGAGGTAGGCATGACAAGTTAAGTTATAAGAGATAGTAAATAATATGCCTGAACTAATAGGACAAACAGTTTATAATTAATATAAGTTTCTGTGTGCTTCTTTGGGACTAACTGCTGCGGGACCAGGCAGGGCAGAAACTCTATCTAAAGAGAAAGAATATAGCAACAACATAAAAAGAAAAATAAATGAAGAATAAAGCTTTGACCTCTTAAGATAAAGTCTCCTCTGCATGTATGCAATTTAACCAACTCAGTGCCTCCTGACAGCTAGTTACCTTGATACTTTTGTGTATTCTGCTACAACCCTAGCCTTGCTTAATTATAGGTGATCTATTTATTTCACTCTAGAGCCATGGTGTCACTTTTTTTCACTATCTTTAAGTTCTATTCAACTTTATTATTTTCTTATTATATTACCCAGTGGCAGAATGTTCTCTCTTGGTTTTCCTTTTTAAATGAATTTGCCTTCTGAACATCTGTGGCCTTGATGTAAGGAATCTTGCTGACTCTGGAACTTTTAATAAGGTCAATTATTATACAATAAAGAAAGATTTTATACAAACTTCACTATTTGTTCCAAGAATTTATTTTTAAAAAACCTGCAACACCACAAACCCAAAACCAAGCCAACAAACAAAACCACAGAAACCTTGACATAACAATAAGAATACTTTTTCATCAAGTTCTGCATGCTCAAATGGAAGCAAGGGTGAGTTGCATGAAATTAAAGTACTTATATTAAAAATGTAGTTTCATGTATACATATAATTTTTGAGGGTTCATTTAAAGCATCAAATTGTTGCAAGACAAATTATCCAAGAATCTACAGTAAATGACCTCACACTTAGTAAAGAAGGAGTTAGGCCCTATCTATGCATCAGTGTTTTTTAGTTTCTGCAAATTTTAAATTTGCACAAAAATGCAAGTAATTTTTGAATGCAGTCTTTTGAATGGCTATTTCTCACTTTTCTAAGTGAGAGAAATCAAAATATAGAGCAGTGAAATGAGAAACAGGTATTTTTGAAGGAAGGAGGAAAACAGATGCAGAAAAGGTAAATGCAGAAAAAATATTGAAGTCGTTAAAGAGATTACTAAAGAAAGGCCCTCAGTTTCAATTTCTAGCAATAAGAAAATGGCCTTGAGAACAAGGTTCCTTACAACAAGGCTACAGATGTTCAGAAGGCAAATTCATTTAAAAAGGAAAAACAAGACAGAACCTCCTCTCAGTGTGTTAAGTAAGTAAAGTCTACAGAAGTGTGCTGGGTCAAGGTCAGTCAGCTAGCTGTTTAATGGCCTAGGAAGTACTTGTAGGCCAGCTAATCAGATGCTTAGTGACCTTGGAAGTACTTGGAGAGTTTTACAAGTAAACATCAAGCTGTTGGCATTGACCATTCTCACATAATGCTAGTTTACAGGTTTTTCTGATTCAAAAACAACATTATATGGAAGCTCAAGTTAAGATTTCAAAGAGCTGCTAGGCTAATCAGCATGTAACAGGATAAGCTTTACTAGAATTCTCATGGAATAAGACAGACTTTGAATGTTGAGGCTCAGAAGAGAGGCTACATGAGTTTCTGGCAACAGAGATGAGAAGACAGAGATACTCATCAAGTTTGGGCCTAGAGAGTGTTGCCATTTCCCCAGGAAACAGACAAATTTTGCCCTTGGTCTCTGGCACCATGTTACGTGCAAGAAGTCCCTCACTGTACAATGTCTTGATTTTAGATTCCTTACTATGTAGACAATTGTAGGTATTACTAGAGTTTCATGATTATCAGTCAGGTTGGCTTTCAGTCTTGCTTTATTCTGATTTTTTTTTTTTGCTATATAAGAGTATAAATTCATCTTTCTGCCAAGACATGAACAATTCCTTTGCAATCTAAAAGAAGAAATAATATTGGCCAGTATTCATGAAAACAAGAAAAGAAAAATGACAACAATGACAGCTAGGGTAATGGATTTGTTAACGCACACTATTGGAAGCAGAAAGGGAAAGGTGTTAAAGTATAGGAAGCAGAAAGCTAGCTAAAGTAGATTCCATGTTGCAACTTAGTGAAATGATTATCCATGACAGCGTGGGTCATTTATGTTGAAAGCTTTATTTATTTTTTTTTGAGTCATTCATAATGGTTCTAATAAATAATCCCTTATCCAAAAGAAAACTTCCATAAACTTATTAGTTCAACAAGCTAAGCTTCGGTGAAGCTTATTCTGTTGATTTATTGTTAGTGTCTTATCTTAGAAACAGAATACAAGTCATGTATCTCAGGTAAAGAATGCAACCTCTTTATTTCTCCCTTTGTCCTCTCGTGTAGCATAAGTATATGACCACTGTATATTGGAAACATACCAATTTTTTTTTTTTTTGGACTCTGAAATTTTGAAGAGTTTTGGAATTGTAAGACTGGGAAAATTTGAAGGTGAACTGAATGAATTTTGTGTTAGTAAATGCCAAAGAGACTACAAGAGTAAGGCTTGGAATACTATAGTTTTGATATAAAATATGTCAAATAGGCTAAAGTGCTTTAACACTCAGTCTCATAATACTTGATTTGGGTGGTTGTGAAAATTTTAGAAGGTGGAAGAAGTGATTTGGAAAGCAGTACACCTGCAGGGTTTTAGCTCAAATCTGGTTGTGGACCCCATGTTTCTGTCTTCCTCCTATTGTGTAGAGATGAGAGAGACTAGGCTCTGAATGCTGTTGTCAAAGTCAGAATGTCATTTTCTGACTATGTCTACTCCACAATAAGTGATTGTGTAGTCAAACCATGAGCAAAACTGCACCTTGCCTTGTTTAAACTGCCTACTTTTTGGTATTTGATCAAACAATAAAGATAAAAGAATGGACAAAGTTACTAATGGAAAGAAAAGTCTTTATTGTGAATGAGTGACATGAGTATTATATGACAGAAATATGTAAAATGAGACATATATATATCATTATATATAATATAATGATAGATAAGAGGAATATTAAATATGAAAATTAATGATGCTATTTCACACCTGAAGATAGAATTGATGGAATTGTTTGAACTGCTTGTCCTTCTTAACAACATGGCCATCTTGACTAAATCTCCTCTTTCTGCTTCCTACTTTGGCTCTTTAATTTGCTTTTTGACAACAGGTGATAAACATGAATTGGTGCTCAGGTCATGTCCCAGAAGTATGAGAACTGCTAGGTTGGCTATGACTGTTCAATGTGCCCTTTATTATCTCTCTTATAGGTTCACCTGGCTGCTGAAGAGGCCTTTTGCTGAGTAACAGCTCGACTATTATTCTGTGTAATGTATCAGTGATATTAGTTACACAGCTACACACATTTCTAGTCAGATAGGTAGAGCATTAAATATACTAAAATCAATTCAGAATACTTGCTTTACAAGACAGTCATTTAAAGCCTGGAACAAAAATTGATGCTTAAATGAACCTTAACTTCAAAACAATTTTCTAAGTAACTGAAAGTTAGAAACACAAATGGCAGCAAATATGAAATAATTCTTTAACAAAGCACAAAATCATATCTTAATTTTACCACATGAAATAGTTTCTTTCCGAAGATAGCAAGCCACTATTTATGGGATATAAATACATATAGTCCCCAGCAGTCAGATATCATACAAAGCATGCAGATTACTTTGAAAACAACCGCCCAGATCCACTCACCATATTAGAATCTAAGTGACTAAAGTTAAGAGGAACTGCACTCCTAAAAAGAACTTCATAAAATTTTCTCAGGTTGGAAAAATGGATAGTTACAGAACTGGTTATTTAGCTATCCTGTGTCTTCCAAATTGCATACATGTTGAGATACCAACTTAAAATGTGCAAGCATAATCACACTTTGATATCAGCTAAGAGGTCAAAATATTGAAATGTTAGCTGGTCTTAGGGAACAATGATCAAATGACCTAGTAGGAACCACAGATAAAGCATTTACACACACTCTTTCTTTCTTCCTCCCTCCTTCATAAATGTTCACATTTGAACATTTTGAGCTTCTGCTTGTGTCTCTGGTTTTATTTTCTTAATACAACTTCCCCACCCCTTAAGCAATCAGGGACACATTTTGCATGATGAACATATATCAGCTAAACTAAACTGAACATTTTTCTTTTTAAAAAAAATTTTTTTTTACAGTAATAATTTACATATTGCTCATGTAAGTAATATCTTAAACTACTATAACATAGGGAAGACATGGCATCAGAGTCTTTGTTATTGTTTTGTTTATTTTTCCTTTGGGGATACAGTTTCACAGTAGCTATGGAGCTTGACCTGGAACTCTCTCTGTGGAGCCAGCTTGCCTTGAACTCAGAAACCCAGCTGCCTCTGCCTCCTGAGTTCTGGAATTAAATGTGTACAGCATCATTGCCTGGCTCAGCACCAGAGTTTTAAACAAGCAAAATACTTAGCAATGACCACAGTTAATGTAATGCCAAGTTTTTAAAACGAGAAAGGCCCAGTATTTTGAGGAAATATAACTATTTGAGCAAAATGGAAAGAGTGAAGAAATTATCAGGTGACGAGAGAGAATGGAGCTCAAAAAGCATTTTTAAGGGATATCTGTCTGATTAAGCAACAAGTAGCTAAGTAGACATGTAAGGTGTTGTTAGAACTGCAAAAAATTTTCAGAAGAGTCAGCACAAAACTCCACTCTTCAAGGAATTTTTGATAGTGAATAAAGAAGTCATTTAAGCAAGGGCTTTTAAATATATTTGTCCCCAGGGATCTCTCATTTCTGTTGTGAGAGAACCGTCCATATATCAATCCACCCTGCCAATAAAACAGCCTTGATTCAAAGGCCAGAATCAGTGATTGGCTGACCAGGATTAGCCATAAGGTTCTTGGAGGACTTAGGAGGGTGGCTAGAGAGGACTGGAAGAGAAGGTGAGAAGCTCCTGGGTGATTCCAGGGCTTGTGATTCAGAGAAGAATGTGGAGAGATGGTCTATAAATCATTCTACTTTCCTTGGATATTTCAGGTCTTTATTTCAATTTCTGTCCCTGGGTTTTTATTAGACTGAAAGAAATTAGGCAATTGTTACCTCTGGCAACCTCATACTTTCAACACTAGGCCTGCATATTTTCTACTGTGTTTTTTCAAGCCAGAAATCAGATGAAACTATGTTGATTGCTTCATATTGAGACAGATTCTCCCTATGTAGCCTTGTTTGGTCTGAGCTGACTTTGTAGTTCAGGCTGACCTTGAACTCAGAGAGGTCCTCTTTTGTCTGACCCAGGAGTACTAGGCTTACACATGTGCCTTACTATGCCCAGTACCTTACTAGACCTGGATAGAGGTGGGCGGTCCTTGGGCTTCCCACAGGTCAGGGAACCCTGATTGCTCTTCCAGCTGATGAGGGAGGGGGACTTGATCGGGGGAGGGGGAGGGAAATGGGAGGCGGTGGCGGGGAGGAGGCAGAAATCCTTAAATAAATAAATAAATTAAAAAAAATAATAAAATAAAAAAAGAAGCAGTGCTAAATATTTCTATGTTCTTGCTTTCTGTATTAAAATGAATATAAACCTCATTTATTGTCAGTATGTAAAATATTTGTATTATATAAAATATTTAAAAGGAAAACACTAAAAACTATCCTTTACATTTCAGGTGTCATAATTTATGAAGTAACTAAAATAATAAGGGTCAAAGTCTATTGAATAGCTAAATATTTAATATCTTTGATATCAGTATTATTTCTCATTTTCATTAAAAAAACTGTTTAACAACAATATAAATGTAAGTAGCAAATACCTTTGATGTGAAATAATGTTTAGTTTGTCAGGCATCCATGATTTTATTTTTAAAAAAATTTAGTTCTTCAAATTAAATTCACAATGTTATTTACTCAAGAAAAATTATTCTTTAACTCATTACTTGAAAATATATTTAATTTATTTAATTTCAATTTTAGGTTGCTGGAAATGTTAATGGTTATATGATCCCAAGAAATTAATGGATTAATTTTCAGTAGAGTTTTGAAATGACAGAGGGGAATTAAAGAAGCAAAGGAAGGATAAGAACAAAAGCAAAAAAAAAAAGAAGCATATGAGAAGAGAGAAAAAGAGGACTATAAAAAACAAAGAAGAAGGAAAGGAGACAATTTGGAAGCTTCCATTATATTTTATAATTTCTAGCTATCTTGCATTTCCTCCCACAATATAAGAGCTCCTCATTAGTTTTAATTCACTAGACCTCTCGACTATCAGTCCACTTATCATAAGTTTGAACTGAGTCAAAAGCTCCATGCTGTAACTTTATTAGTTTCCCCATGGCTTCCAAAGATCAAGGAAATTTTCAAATTTTACCTACGGATTCACTATTAACCTTCATGTCACAGGAAGCTGCAGGCCTGTTGAGTATCTTTGCCGGCAGACACAGAGGCTAATGATTGATGAACTGAGGGTTTGCAAGCAGACTGTCCTAGGAGGAATGACATCTTTAGACTCACATTTAAAGAGGTAAAACTGAATTTTGTTATGCCTAAAGGAAGTAAAGATCTTTGTCCATTTTGTAGTTGACCTTATTTTCAAAGGAACCCACAGATTTTTGTTTTTGTTCTGCACTGAAAAAAAAAATAGATACAAGCAGATAGATTTTTGACAAACTTTTAGGAAGAAAGATAATACTTTCTCTTGTCAGTCGTTGTTGACCCTACTTTGTAATTTTAGATTATACAGAAATAATTAAATTTTCTATTAGAATTCCAATAATTAATAGAAGTCTACCCATTGTACCTGAAATTTATTTTGAAACTTAGAAAGTTGTGATGAATGGTTTGCAGGTGAAATATACCAGACATTTGAAAACTGTCTTTCTGAGCGTGACATCACTTTTACCTTATCTGAAATCCATTCTGGGGGTCTCAGGGGGAAGAGATGTCTGTGGAAACTGAGTGCACTTCTCTTTGACTTTTTGGTTTTCAAAACATAAAGTAACTTTCACTGTAGTTGAATTTTTTTTTTGAAGGAGAAGCAGACTTTCTGTCAATATTGTACTTTGCCACTTTTACATTTTAGAGTAAGTAATAGAGACAATTCCTTGACTTCATTTTTATGGAAAAACAGAAAGAAGATTTTAATTTCTTCATGGGGGGGAAAATTCCTATTCTTGAGCCCCTGTTTCATATTTTGAAAAAGGTAGCTAATTTTATATAAGAACTAATAACAATAAATATGGTGTCACTTGTCCACATGCTGAAATATGTTTGCATACTTTATAAACATACCCTTTAAAGAATCCTCTCAGTGCACAAATATTAAAAAAAAATATTTCTCAAGAATGGTGCATTCAATACATCAACAGCAAAATGGAAACTCAGCCTTTCTTTGTGTCTTCTGCTGAATGTGTCTGGGGTTAAAAGTTCGATAGTTCATGAAATAAGGAAGGACAATTTTATACTTATCTCACTCTTCGGCCTCTTAAACAGACTTCCATTTTCTATTTTTAAAATTAATTTATTTGTGCTTCTAGTCTGCACATATGGGTATGAAGTTTCCCGTAGAAGTCAGAAGAGGATGGCAGATTCACTGGTGCTGTCCTTTCAGGCAGTTGTGAACAAATCTATGTGAATATTGAACACCAAAACATGGGTCTTCTGGAAGAGAAAGAAATTCTCTTTCCCACTTTGCCATCTGTCCATCCTGGCACCCTGTTATTTCAGCTTCTGTGTCTCATCAGTCCCATCTCTGCAATGGCAACAGTATGCATCAGACTGATGATTACTTTAAGGAATAGCATCCATTCTTGGAAAAATGGTATTGGTAAGCCCCAGCGAATAAGTATTGGTCTTACTAATCTCAGTGAGCACTTGCCAAGCAAATTATATTCACAGGACAAATTATATGTCCTGCCCTTGACTATTTTAGTAAACAATATGAAAAGCGATGCCAAAAAATTAAGATGGATTTGAGCATGCAAATCTTGAGATTGTACTTGTTAATTAAAAAATTCCCTATAATAGTATTATTTTGTCTTATATGTGATATAATATAAAGGTGAATTAATAGCTATTGGACCCAGGGTTTCCACACTGCTCCTGAAGAGTCTAATTTTCACAAAGTTATTCCCTAACCAATGGTTCTCAACCTTCCTAATGTTGTAATTGTTTAATACTGAAATATTGTAATACTTTAATACTGTAGTTCCTCGTGTTGTGGTGACCCCAACCATAAAATAATTTTCATTGTCACTTCACAACTGTAATTTTACTGCTGTTATGAATCATAAAAATCTTGCCAAAGGGGTCATCACCCACAGGTTGAGAAATCATGCCCTAGAAAACATTAAAAATCTACTTAACATCACGTTAGTATGGTCACTAGCCATAAATGTGATTGATTTTATTTGCTCATATTTGTGATTGATTTTACTTACTTTTTATGCTATCTTCATCATATGCACTACTATTTAACAGCCTAAAAGTTTTAGAAAAATTAATAAGTAGTTAATGATTTTATACATAGTGCTCTCGAAACACACATAAGCTAAGAAATTTTCACAGAGCCACACCATCCAAAAGCCATTTGAACCAAGATATGTTTGTCTCTGTGTATTAAGTTCTTTATCTGATTAGGAAACACAAGAGACATGTTCAATGCATCAATGTGCGTAATTTAAAAATTTGCTAAAATATATATCAGGATAAAAGTAAGTGAATCAAGCTCTTTATCTGATTAAGGAACACAGGAGACATCTCCAATGCAGCAATGTGCTTTATTTAATCATTTTCTTTTTTTCTTGATTTTTATTGAGCTCTACATTTTTCTCTACTCCCCCCGCCCTCGTCTGCCCTCCATATTCTAGAATATATATCAGGATAAAAGTGAGTAATTATTTCTAAAACTCTAAGTATTTGTAATTTTTCTACTTTAATTTCTACATTTGAGGAACTAATTCTAATTTTATAACATAATTCTTTATAAGTTCTCTGGGAATTTTACATCATGTATTCCAATCCTGCTCACTTCCCAGGCCCGACATATCTGCCCCTCATGCCTGTAACATCTCCCTCATAATTAATAAAATCTCCCCCCAAATTAATGAAACAAAAAAGCAAACAAACAGCAAAAGCCACTAAGCTTCTCCATCCTTCTAAAACCTCTTCAGTCATGGTAGTGGCACTGGTTACTGCGATGTGTCATGCACCCTTTTGCCCAG
Organism: Microtus oregoni; assembly: GCF_018167655.1. Lineage (NCBI taxonomy): Eukaryota > Metazoa > Chordata > Mammalia > Rodentia > Cricetidae > Microtus > Microtus oregoni. The sequence goes on from NW_024543060.1 coordinate 27,668,832, forward strand.
GCAGCCCCACCCACAAATGTTCGTCACAACCGTTTGTCTGGTTCAAGGTCTTTGACACACCCTCATAAGAGGACCCTTTACCAAAATTCCTCTTGGATATACTACTGTTGCCCTGAGTCATGGAGATCCTGTCGTTAATTTTCCAGATGATCAGTCCCCTCGCACACTGGAGCAGCTCAGCGACAGGATAGACGCTGGGATGAGCCAGTTCAAGGGAGAGGATGGTCTGTGCCCCTGGAACATCCCCCTCCTCATTTGGAGGGCAGAGCCAGCTCTCCTAGGCCCATGCCATTGGGTCCAGCTCTCCTGAGTCTGAAGTTGTAGCTCTTGCACGAGGAGCAGGCTTCGATAACCTGTCTGAGAGCTCCTTTCTGGAAAGAGTCTATTTCCCATCATTCAGCAATCATTAGTTCTTCTGGAAGTGAGACCTTGTGAATTTTTTTACCATTCACATTGATACGTCAACTGATCATTCTGACGATCTGGCTTCGGCAAGCAAAATGCTAATATTTCATGGGGGCAGGTTTTTTGATACATTTAGAAGACACTATCTTGCATTAGGCACTTTAGTCTTCTGGATCTTACAATCTTTCTGACCAGCTCTTGTATGTTTACCCCGATCCTTACCTATATGGGTTGCTTTGCAGTGTATCATTGGAACCTTGAGACTTGTTCTCTGCGTTTTTACCCTTTGTGGCTCTCTGTGATAGTCTCCATCTGCTGCAAAAAGAAGCTTCCTTGATGAAAGGTGGGAGTAATATTTATCTGTAGGTATATGGATGAGTATTCAGGATGTATATAGAAATTTTTATTGTTCAAAGGAAGCAGCTGTAGTATCTTTATCTTTCGGGTCTGTCTACCCTCAAGCTACTTGTAATTGGCTAGTTTTACAGTAGCAGGCATAAATTCTCTCCTACTGGGAAGGCCTTAAGTCCAATGAGATCAGTATTAGATACACCCCTTCTTCCCCATTCCCCAGATAAATGTGCCGCTATTGCACTACGGGAAACACTTTGCCTGCTCATCACTGTTGCCATTCTTAGGATTTACAACTGGGTAGGACCACGGATTGCTTTTCTCTCCTGTTAGCTTGCATAACACCTTCTGTGTTACCACAGGAGCCAGTCCTTGGGGAATAGGTTTTTGGGTTAGAGTTGCAGACATAATGCTGTTTCTATTCGTAATTCTAACATAACTCAATGTCACCAATGTTATATGTTTAATTCATAGGTTTAAGACATTTTTAAAGCATATTTCAATTGTTATACTGAAAATATATGTTGTGATACAGTTTAAATATTCTTGTACATATTTTATGTGCATTTTATGTATGGAATTATACAGTAGTCTGATTATTTATATGATTTCTGACTAAGATAGCATGCAATGTAACTTATGTAAATCCTGAATTACCTTTTCATAATTTTGTTCTTACTATGTCAATACTATCAATAATACAAAATAATATTAGTATTTTATAATCATAATATATAATTATATGATAATATAACTGTATTAAAATATATTGTGAAAGTTGATCCATACAATATTCCCATTTCATTTATTTTTGAATGTACACAAAATTGTATATATGTGGGATACTTTGCAAAGTTTTTTTCATAAATGTGTCATGATAGTTCAGAGTAAAACTAGCTATTTCCTACAGTATCAGTTTTTCATATGGAAACAATCAAAATATTTTTCTCTAGTTTTCTAAATATACAGAGTGTTATAATTTTGTGTTAGCATGCTTCTGTACATCAGAAAACAGAACAGGCAACTATTGTCAACCGTAACTTAAAGTCCACTGATAAACTGCTCAAAACTAGTTCATTCATAAAGGACTTTTCTAATAAGCATGAGACCTAAATTGGACTCCCAGAACCCATGTAAAACCTTTACCAAAGTGGAATTTAACAAAGTGCTTGTTGTATGAGCACTGGGGAGGTGGTGAAGAGGAATCTCAGGTGCTCACTGGTCAGGCAACCCAGTCTGATCTGTGAATTCCAGGCCAATGACAGACAGAAATGACAAGTCTAAAACAATAAAGCCATTTGAAAAATGAATTTAGACAATTCAAGACGGAACACTATTGGCTGAGATTTCTGGACACAAACCTATGTAGAACTAACAATTAAAGTTCTCTTTTAAAGAATATGTAAGGTTCAGAAGCACTAATAAGATGCAAAGATCATTCATCTCGGAACAGGCACAAGGATTCTCTTTTTAAAAGGTACCTGGATCATGATTATCTTAATAGGTTTATTTTTGGACCACTGGTTGCTTGAGAAATATTTTTTAAAAGGTAATATATTATATTGATATGATTATATTGCAATTGAAGTGTCTAATGGTTACACACACTTTTTTTCATCTTTTCGGTATCCATATATAAGATTGCCAGAGAATTTATAATATTGAATTTTGAAATTTACTAAACAATATTTAAAACTCAAAATATTATACTGCAGTCATTATAGATTATGACAATAAAATATTTATTTAAGCTGCATTTTACCAACTGAAAACTGTAAATCTTCCCAAAATCATTCACTGCTTCTTTAAAAATGTTGTTGTGTGTTGCTCAGAGAAGAACAGAATCTCTGACTTTGTTTTTCTCTGAATAGGATGCAAATGTTTTTTAAATGTATGTTCAAAGAAGGCTTTTTACAGAAACTTTCTCACTGCTCAACTTTCCCAAGCAGTTCAAAGTCAATCTGAAATGTAATCCTTTTTAAAGGAAACTAAAGTAACAATCACATAGGTTTAAGAAAACAAACAAATGAATTTCATTTTGCTTTGAGTTGACTTTTTTCCCCACAAAAATACTGATTTATGCCACTGTCAGGTTTCAATGCTTATAATACAACTTTCCCAGATTGAATCCAATTGATTTTCTATAACAATGTCAAGCATTCAGTACATCATAGGAGCACCGAGAGTGTAATAAATAATTCTTTCAGGAAGAAAGTGATTCTTCTTTCCTTAAACACAGAAGTAAACATTGTTTGTTTTTTATTTTTTCTATCTTTAGAAACTAAGGTGCTACAACTCTTAATTTTTTTTTCTGTGCAATTAATGTCAAATTACTTCCTATGAAATTTCTTCATGACCTTGTTTTCTTGCATTTTCTTTCTCTGAGACAATTGTCAGAACTAATTTAATTTCAAGTAAAAGACCTGAATTTGCATTCTAAAACCAATTATTGGAATTTAACATAATGTTGACAGAGGTGACCCTAAAGGGATATTGTTTTAATTTGCAACGCATATAAAATGAAAGTTTGATTCATAACAAATTGCAAGAGATTTTTTGTACTGTAACTGAAACAGGATAAGTAAATAGAGAATTATCTTATTTTGATGTATGAAAGAGTGCTACAAAGCAGGTAACAGGAATAACTTTTTGTATGCCCAATTGCAGTTCATTAAGTAACAGTCTTTTCTCAGAAACAGGATTCAACTGCACAAACATCCCTGAAGCTGCAGCACAATAGTGTTAGGGGATATTTTGACTGTAAATGTTTATTCGTTGCCTTATTTTCATTTGTGTATATTCATTCTGTATAAATAGTCCTGGGTTTCATAATTCAGTTGTGGAAGTATATATAATTATTGTTACTTATATAACAGACCCATAAAATGGCAATACCTATCCAGTTGTAGCCTGGACAGAACAAGACTCAAGGAAATAGCAGTCCTGTTTGCCTGTCTGATTTCACTCTACGTTTGTCTGTCTCGGTGTTGCTGCTGCTCTTATCCTTTGCTGTATGTAGAGCCTAGGTTCAGCCACATTACACATTAGAAGCCTTTCTACATGAACTGTAGGTCTTCAATAATAAACAGAGACTGCTCTTCTTTAGGTGAGCATTAAACTTTGTTCCCAGCCTCTCTAGCATATATATATATATATATATATATATATATATATATATATATATATGATTTTATTGAGCTATACACTTTCTCTGCTCCCATCCCTTTTTCTCCCCTCCACTTCATTCCTCACCTATGGTTCTGTCTTTGTGTTGCTTTCATTAGTTAATAAAGAAACTGCTTCATGCCCTTGATAGGGTAAAACTTAGGTAGGTGGGGAAAATTAAACAGAATACTGGGAGTAAGAAGGCATGGATCCTCCACCTGAGACAGACGCCAGTTAGAATCTTTGCTGGTAAGCCACTGCCATGTGGCGATATACAGATTAATAAAAATGGGTTAAATTAATATGTAAGAGTTAGCCAATAAGAAATTAGAACTAATGGGCCAAGCAGTGATTTAATTAATACAATTTTTATGTCATCATTTCAAGTACAAGCTAGCCGGGTGGCCAGGAAGAACAAGCATCTCCCTCCTTGCAATACCCATGCCCAGGAGATCTTGTCTTTTTTTGCTTCCCATGAGGATTAGGTCCATGTATGTCTCTTTTAGGGTCCCCATTGTTGTCTTGGTTCTCTGGGGTTGTGATTTGTAGGCTTGTTTTCTTTGCTTTATGTGTAAAAACCACTTATGAGTGAGTGCATATGATATTTGTCTTTCTGGATCTGAGTTTCCTCACTCAATATGATGTTTCTAGATTCATCCATTTGTCGGTAAATTTCAAGATGTCATTATTTATTTACCCATTAACCTGTTAACAGTTGCTTTAATACATCTCTTGAAAGTGTGTTTCTTCATTCTTCTCTTCCCTCCTTTCTTCATTTCTTCCATCCTTCCTTTCCTTTTTCCTTCCTTCCTTTCTTTTATTGGATATTATAGCATTTTGCTTTTTGTTTTTCTTCATCCAAACTTTCCCATACACCTGTTTATGTTCTCGTTCAGGCTGATGGCTTCTTTATTCACTGATTGTTATGGCATGCATACATATTTATATGAAAATTCAAATACAATTAGTTTATGTTAGATACAACCATTCTACAAACCAGAGGAAAGTGGAATGCTGTTAATATAGTTTTCACTCATTTCTATGTTTAAAATATTTTCGTATAAAATACCAGTTAATTTGGAGAGCTGTTTCCAAACAAAGGTACATAAAGCTGAAGTGGAAATGGCAAGAGTGTCTGTTCATCTGGAGAAAGAATTGTACATCCAACATTCCCCACTGTTACTATAGTTGTTTGTCACTGTGAACATACTATAAAATGTTAGTTGGTACAGTTTTAAAGGGACGGTTTTATATTGTATGAATTGCATTTCAGTAAAACTGATTTTTAAAGGAGGGAAGGAAATTGGGGAACAAGGCCTAAATCAAAGTTTAGCATCTTTTAAATGACCACGCAACATCTACACAATAATTCTGCCTCACATCTGTCTGCGGATGGATGAATTTATGTCTAGCTATAAGCAAAGGACAAAGAAACTTAAAATCTTGTTAGAAAAGACTTTACGGAAGTTAACTCATATATTGGACAGTGACTGGTAGATTGTATTGGGGACAGAATAGCTTATACCAAGGAAAAGTGAGGCGACATCAAGCAATAACTAGAACTTCAGCCTCCGAAGTTGCTATGGCTTCGTAGCTAGAAGAGGAAGTGGAGGTCAGAATTTCCTATCTTCAGGTTAGTTATATACTTACAGCTTATTAGCAGGCTCTATACTGCTTATATTTTCCTGGAATAAACATTTTAAATGTTTTGGTTGTTACAAAATAAATTGCAATGAATCAATACAATAGGTTTTCTTAAATATGTGGTGTGTTTTAATATAAGTATCTTTAGGTAGTTAGAATGTATAAAAATCTACAAATTGTGAGGCGGTGGTGGTGCACACATTTAATCCCAGCACTTGCGAGGCAGAGGCAAACAGATCTCTGTGCGTTTGAGGTCAGGCTAGACTACAAGAGCTAGTTTCAGGACAGGTACCAAAGCTACAGAGAAACCGTGTCTCAAAAAAAAATCTACAAATTATATAAATAAATTTGCAAATTTAATCCACTTATCTTCAGAATTTTCTTTCGTACAAGGTATTTAGGGATAATGTAATACCAGGTTTGTTAAAGCAATGTAGAAATAATGCAAATCACAGGTGACAATTAGGGATCAGCAGGATTCAAGTGCTTTTATGCCATTTTGCATTTTATGTGTTTACAAAGTAGCAACCTATTGGCATTTAATTCCATATTTACTGTGTCTTGTGTCTCATTACACAGTAGGAAATAGAATGAGCCATAAACCTGTTATCATAAGTGTTGCATCAAATAAAAATTTAATTAAATCACAAGATTTTAAGATTTCCTTTCTGTGTTACCCTTGGGTTTGGCATTCTTTGCTCACACTCTTTTTTATCACTTTATGTATACTGAATTATAAAACAATATACTAAAGAAGATTGCTATATATATCAAATATTTGGAGCCAAAAGACCTTTCCTGAAACTCTAAGTGTATTAAAATAAGTTATTTAACTTTACTGACTTGAAAATTCATATAAGCCTGTAGTTTAAAGTACTGAGGGCCCTAAATATAAACATAGTAACATTACAGGGAAAGAATATTTTTTAATTATGAATACTTCATGTAGAATTTGCTGTAAGCTGAGCACAGTGTTGCAAAATTGCCTGTTGGGACTTGGGAGGCAAAGGAAGGAGAAGTAGTAGTTTAAGATCAGCTAACATTTTAAGCAAGTTCATGTTAAGTCAACTCCTATAAAAAAAATAGAGCAAGTCCCTGATTGTTTATTTTAATTCACATGTAAACATACATGATCAAATTACATTTCGTATGGCCTGAAGACTAAGTTGTTTTATACTGGAAAATCAGACATATTTTTTGGCAAGGATTTATTTACTTAAGAAACCCATTTCTTATAAAGGAATAAAATAAAGATAATTCTTCACCTTGTCTTCTGCAAGTGAAGTAAAACCATAATTATGTTAAGTGCAGTTTCTTTGCAGCATTTTTGAACTAGCTAGGGGTAACAAGGGAGGGTGGAAAGGTGAAGATCCAGTACCTATAATTTGCTCACATCAGAGTATTATAAAACTCTGAAGACCTCATTGCAGTTCCATTTTAAAAGTGAGAAGAAAATTAGCAGAAAAAAAAATGATTTCTCATCAGGATGTGGGGTAGTACTTAGAATTTCAGTTGAAAATAGTAATAATTAAAGAAATGATATGACAAAGAGAGTTCAAATCTAAAGAATTTACAACAATGTGAAGAAGATTTATAATTGGTCTAGTTGAGGAAAAGTTCAAACAAATGTTCAAACATTGAAAGCAGTTAATTCAGTTCAAGCCAACAAAGAGGTTAAGTTCAAGAAATTCGACCTTATAAATACCAGGGATATTTAAACCACCTCCAAATTATTGACAAAAATCATATTGAGATAAGAAATAAGATTTAGTTTAACATGCCCATAACAAATTGGAAATTTGGCAATGAGCTTTAATAATAAAGTGAAAGAATTTGTTAAAACATAGTTTGATGTGAACCAAAAATTATGTCATCATAGCACATGTCCTTCCCCACTCTGATTTCATATTTGTATGTTGTTAACTACACGCAAATGAATAAAATAAATTTTTAATGAAAAATTAAATAAAAGAATTTACATTGAACCAAAGAATTGCCCTTTAAATATCAGTGTTTTATAATATATTCTGGAATTAATCTGGCTATCATGTAATTTAGTAAAAACATAGAAAGATACTGAAGGCAATGAACAAGCTTAACCTGTTTGTTTGTTTTTCCCATTTTTAGCCTTTTAAAATACAAAGGAGTTGTATGTTCTGTGTTAATAATATTAAAAATGAAATGTTCCAGTATCCTGATCCTAAGCACTATGATGTGATCTTTACTCTATATGATGTGTCCACATTACATATAGTATCATCTGTTAGACTGATATCACTCCTCTTTTCTTTTTTTTATCAGAACGTTACCTGGCAGTTTGATGTTACAAGTAACTCTTACTCTACATAGTAATGACTTAAAAACAAAATATTAGTAATTTTAACATTTTTACTATGCTAAAAAAGAGCTGAAATTTTTCAATGAAGGAAAAATATCAAAACCATCAATAAAACAAGAGATTATCTGTATTTTGATTTATTTTAGGCAAACTTTTATAAAAAAAAAATGTTTTACATCCTGACCACAGTTTCCCCCTCCTTCCACTGCTCCTAATCCTTGCACCCTCTAAATCTTCTCTTCCTCTGTTTCTGTTTATAAGGGTCAAGCCTCCCATGGGTATCAACAAAATATGACATATTGAGACAAAGCACCTTGCCTTTTATAAAGGCTGTTCAAGGCAACCCAGTGTAGTGGCATATCATTTGTATTTGATAAATAAAGCATGCCTGAAGATCAGCCTTCACTGGTCAGCCTTATAGACCAGGCAGTTGTACCACACACCTTTAATCCCAGTAAACACATTAATTGCCATAGATACTGAATAGTGTGTTGTGGGAGGTCTTTCTAATACAGTTTCTGTGTGATCATTTTGGGTCTAAACTAGCCAGATGGCTGGGAAACAACAAACAACTCTCTCCTCTCCTCTATGCATGCCTTTAATTACAACCCTAAAGAGAATTACAGAATAGAAGGACACAGCTCTCAGGTTCAGTCTCATTCTGAGATTTCTAGAGGCAGGATTGCCATTTTGGAATGAGATAGAGGTAAGAGTCGGTGGCTTGTTGTTTTGCTTTTCTGACCTTCAGGGTAAAACCCAATGTCTATCTCTGAGTTTTAATTAATTGTACTTCAATGCAGAAAGAGGAATAGGTTCCCAAGATGCAGTCAAAGTTTAGGGACAGTTGCTACTACCATTGTTAGAAGTTCCACAAGTAGACCAAACTAAACCACTGTCACATATATGTAGAGGTCCTAGTCCGGTTTCATATAGGCTCCCTGGTTGTTGATTAGGACCTTGTGAGTTCCTATGAGCCAGATGAGCTCTCTCTCTCTCTCTCTCTCTCTCTCTCTCTCTCTCTCTCTCTCTCTCTTTCCTCCTTCTCTTCATAAGAATTCAGAATTCCCCAACCAGAGTCTAACATTTGAGTATCCATCTCTGCATCTGTTACAGAAGTTAGTGGAGGAAGGCTCTCTGATGGCAATTGGAGTACTCACCAATCTGATCACAGGAGATGGCCAATTCAGGTTATTCATCTATTGTTAGGAGTCTTATCTAGTGTTATACTTGTAGATTCCTGGGAGTTTCCTTTGCATCAGGTTTCTATATGACCTTGAAATGCCCCCCCTCCATTTTCAGTTATCTCTTTCAATACTCTCCCTCTTTATTCACCACAGAGTCAGTTGCTCATGTTCCCATCCCCAACTGCCCCTACACATCCATGAGATCCCTTTTATTTCCCCTTCCCAGGGAGATCCATTAATATTCTTTATCCATAGCCTCTCTTGAACTATGAATTGTAGCGTGATTATAATTTATTTTACAGCAATATCCACTTATGAGTGAGTACATGACTTATTAATCTTTCTGGATCTGGGCTACTTCACTCAGGATAATACTTTTTTCTTGTTATATCCATTTGCCTTCAAATATCCTGATGCCATTGTTTTGAACACCTGAGTGATAATCCATTGCATAAATTTATCCTGTTATCTTTTATCCATTCTCCAGGTTTTTTCCAGTTTGGGGCTATTACAAATAAAGATACTATGAACTTAGTTGAGCAAGTCCTTTTGGTATGATTCAGCATCCTTTGGGTAAATGCCTAAAAGTGGTATATCGGGTCTTGAGGTAGATTGATTCCCAATTTTATTAGAAGCCACCACATTGATTTCTAAAGTGGCTGTACAAGTTTTCACTTCCACCTGCAATAATAGAGTGTTTTCATTATTCCACCTCCTGTCCAATATAAGCTGTCATTTGTGTTTTTGATCTTAGTTGTTCTGACAGGTGTAAGATGGAATCTCAGAGTCATTTTGATTTGCATTTCCCTGATAGTTTAGGAATTTGAATAGTTAAGTGTTACTCTGTCATTTGAAATGATTCTGTTGTGAATTCTCTATTTAAATCCCTATCTCATTTTTTTTTAAAAATTGGATTTGTTTTATATCTAGTTTTTTGACTTTTTATATATTTTAGAGATCAAACCTCCACTGGATGTGTGGTGCCAAAGATCTTTTCCCACTCCGTATGCTACGATTGTCTCTTATTGTTAGTGTTCTTTGCCTTACAGGAGCTTTTCAGTTTCACAAAGTCTCACGTATGGATTGCCAATTTTAGCATTCTATGCTATTATGGCATTCTATTCAAGAAGTTGTCTTCTCTGTTAATGTGTTTGTTTAAGGCTTTTTCTCACTTTCTCTTCTATCAGGTTCTGTGTAACTGGATTTATGATGAGGTTTGATCCACTTGGGCATGAGTTTTATGCAGTGTGAGAGATGTGACTCTATTTGCATTCTTCTAAATGCTGGCATCCAGTTATGCCAGCACCATTTGTTGAAGAAGCTTTCTTATGTCCATAGTATAAGTTTGTCTTCTTATGAAAAATCTGGTGCCCATCGGCGTGTGGATATACCGGGGTCTTGGATTCGATTCCATTGATACATCTGTTTTGTTTTTCTTTTTTATATGTGTGTGTCAACACCATATTGTTTTTATTACTACAGCTCTGTAGTAGAGCTTAAGATCAGAGATCCTGATACCTCTGACAGTTCTTTCATTGTCCAGGACTGTTATCTCTCAAGGGTTTTTTTTTTTATATGAAATTGATTATTGTTTTTCTGTGTCTGTAAGGAATTGTGTTGGAATTTTGAATTTTGATTGGGATTTCATTGAATCTGTAGATTGCTTTTGACTTTTTTCTTTTCTATATTCCAATTTTGTGGAGCCTCTTAACCACTTAGTCATTGCTCCAGAATCCCAGTGTGTTCTTACGTTATAGTATTATGCTATGATGTCCCTACAATGTATGTCACCAATTGTTTCAGTTGCCATTCCGCTTACAGTTCAGAAATGCTAATAAGATAAAATAACTAGGGCTAAATTAGGAATAGAAAATGTGCATTTTTATGGAAGAAAATGTGCTCACTCCTGCTTCAAATGTGTTATTTATAAAACATATTTTCCATAGTATAAACTTGAATTCATAATAAATCAGCAAAACTTCACAAAATAATATGTTGTCACAGAATGGTATACATGGGAATCATCAGCATTTTTATGGTAATAATAAAAACATTTACTAGATAATATAACTATAAGTTAAGGATTTGGCACTCTTCATCTTCTGAAAATTTTCACATCAAATGATAAGATATGTGTTCTTATATTTTTAGAAAAAACAGATTCTAAGAAGGATGAGATTAAGATAATTTGCTTAAAACTCCAAGGCTTTTCAAGTGGCAAAGGTAATATTCAAAGCTTTCAAATATGTTTATGTAATTTAAAAAGTATTTTACGTGTGTGTGTGTGTGTGTGTGTGTGTGTGTGTGTGTGTGTGTGTGTGATGGAAACACAGAGACCAGAGGAAGATTCTGGGTGTGTTGTTCTGTGCCTCTCTTGTCATTTTCTTGAGACAATGTCTCTGACTCAATAGGGTGAGCAAGACTGGCTGGACAGTGAGAAAGCCCAGATTCCCTCCCGTCACCACACAGCTGAGCTTTAAGGCACACACAGCCTGTGATTTTCTAGGTAGGCAGGAAGTGGAGATTTGATTTTCAGTGAAAGTGTAGGAAACTCTGTAACTTCATTTTTTAATTCCATTGAATTTTTAACAAGAACTCTCTGTGTGACCACTGGATATACATTATTCTTTGAAGCCTAAGGGCTTGTTAATAGGCACACAGGTGAAAATCGTGACTGTCCATCTCAGAATTCATCATTACTTGAGCTGCTTCCCATTGCATGACTGGCTGTTCGTAGACGTAGTACTGGCAGAACTGGCCTTGAGATCTGGCTTGCAATGATTATATTCTCTTCGAAGTCAGCATTCCCCAGTGCTGTTTCTTCAAGAAATTTCTCTGAAGCTTGAGAAGGTAGTATGCCAGTCTTGTTTAGTGGTAAGAATTCATCCTTTATGTTTTTTCCTCTGGTATGAACCATTAAAACTATAAATTTAAATAGGATAGTAACAAGAGAGATAGCTGAGCCTAAAAGCCTCTGCATAATAAACAAAAATCTTAGTACTACATTCCTTGTTGTTCAATGCAAATATATGCTTCTATAATTAAAAGCAATGGAAGTATTTATCTATGATTATAATGCAAAAGCTTAGAAACAAGTTGATACAATGTCAATTTTGCTAAAGGACACATATAAGTTGCACTCTGGGCCCCAAAACCTCCTCAGACATGATCTCTGACTAGGATTAGAACAAGTATGTAGTCCCTCTTTTGAAGCAGGCCTCGAATACAGTGTGAGTGGATGACAACCACCATAGCTCTCATGGTGTTATTGTACAACTAGACGCATTTTATAGAGCAGGTCTTTTTTTTTTTTTTTTACTGACCATGCAATGTAGCATCTTTTCTTATTTTTTATTTTGAGATTATAAAGTAATTACCATATTCCCCCCTTTTCTTTCCTCCCTGTACCTCTTTCCAAACACACTCTTCTGATCTAATTGCAATCCATGGTCTCCTTTTTGGGTCACCTTCTAAGACTATGAATTATAAGTAGCAAGAAAGATGCATCCATCTTATTTTAACATGATTTCTCTGTATCTTGAAACCAAGGTGCCTAGGATCTTTAGCAGCAGGTCTTATCAACTGGTTTATAAGATATCAAGAGAAATATCTAGAACCTGTATTGAATTGTATTGTATCGGTGCCCTTAGGTGCCCCTCTAGATAACAAATCATAGGAAATATCCTATAACTGGCACTTTTTGTTAAATAAACAATGGCTTCTCCAATCAGCATTGTTCACCCATGAAGGACATATATATTACAAATCTCTTTTATCTCTACTCTCTCCATAGGTCTTTAAAAATTGGTTCATTCCAGGTTAATAACTATTTGATTTATTTTATTTTATATTATTACATATTATAGAAATAAATCATGCATTAAACATACATGTATATAATATTCTAAGTTATTATATAAAACCCAACAACTGCCAATGCTAATGACAGTATATTTATATATGAAGCTAAACCCAACAATTCACTGTTAGGAGTGCAGAGTGGTACAGAATCTTTCAAAATGAGTGTATAGTCACTCAAAAATTTAAAAATAGAACTGCCATATGACTCAACTAACCACTTCTGGGCATGTACTCAAAAAACTCCATATCTTACTACAAAAATACTTACCCATATTCATTTCGGCTCTATTCATGAAAGCTAAAAAGAGAAACAGATTGGAAACCATGAAAATGTGAATAGATAATGAAAATATACAAATCAGAGTTTTATCAGCTAAAAATAAAAATGAAGATATGAAATTTCAGATAAATGGATAGAGCAAGAAAAAATATATCAAGTGAGGTAATCCAGGTATAGGTAACTTTTTCAATGCTTCATAGTTTGGGATCTATGTTTGAAGAATGCCATTTTATTTGTTTATTCATTATATTTACTAATATATGTGATTATAAAATTATGTTATATATGTGATAATAAAATTTCCATAACTTTCTTACAATATCAAACACTTGATGTGTTACAATATGGGTAAATCAACATATCATAGATTTTAATTGTTGAAGATATTGTTCTATTGAAACTCTTAGAAATCTTGCAAATCATTGAAAACACAATTCTCGTCCTCCTTTCATCTCCTGATATTCATTTCAAATACAAATCTACAAATACTAAAGCTAGGCCTTAAAATAGTATTTCAAGTGAACTCTACTTATACAAAATACATCAGTACATTCAATCTTTCTGGGCAGTCAGCTTTTATCAATTCCATAATGGTAATTTATATTGACCTTCTTTCCAATAATGTCCTTTGATAATTTTTATGTAAACTACTGTCAAGTCTGATCTCTACTCTTTCTCGTGCTCTTAATGATTTCTCTATAGATTTTTAAATACTGCATAAATCAATTCCAGTTTTCATCATGGTTCAGATGGTCATTTCAGAATGTCAGTAATTTATTTTTAATGAGTGCCAAGCAACTTAAAACTCCACAGGAAATTTTTATGTTATCCAGTGTATCATGGTTTCAAAACAACAAAAAAAAAATCATTTACTCATTAGTATAGAAACTGAAACATTTTGTAAAAGTTTACCAGTCATATTTAATGTAATTAACTTTATGGTTTTTGTAAAAGTTTATGTGCTTTTATGTACAAACATAGTTGGACAATGCATTTTGAGTAAATTACACAATTCCTTAACTATTTCTATTTTTTTTTTAAAAAAGCTTCTTCGTTTTTGTTAACAAGGTAATCATTTCATTTTTTAAACAATACAAGGTTGTCCACTCTCTCTATATTTATTCAGTATAGTTCTTGAGGTCCTAGCTAGAGCAATAAGACACCAAAAGGAGATCAAGGGGATACAAATCGGAAAAAAAGAAATCAACACTTGCTGTTTGCTGATGATATGATAGTTTACATAAACCATCCCAAATATTCTACCAAGGAACTTCTACAATTCATAAACAGTTTCAGTAATGTAGCAGGATATAAGATTAACACACAAAAATCAGTAGCCCTCCTGTACACAGATGATAAAGGGGCTTGGGAAGAAATTAGAGAAACAACACTCTTTTAAATAGCCACAAATATCATAAAATATCTCAGACTAACTCAAACCAAAGTAGTCAAAGACTTGTATGACAAGAACTCTAAAACTTTGAAGAAAGACATAAAAGAAGATACCAGAAAGTGGAAAGATCTCCCATGCTCTTGGGTAGGCAAAATTAACATAGTAAAAATGGCAATCTTACCAAAATCAATCTACACATTCAATGCATTGCCCGTCAGAATTCCCAGCAAAATTCTTCACAGACCTCAAAAGAATGATACTCAACTTCATGTGGAAAAGCAAAAAACCTAGGATAGCCAAAACAACACTGTACAATAAGAGAACTAAAGGCATCAAATCCCCGAGTTCAAAACGCTTAGCCTAAAATAGTTATATTAAAATTTTTAGCAATTTTTTCTTATGTTGAAAAGATAATGGATTCCCACCCTACTTAGTATTTTTACTTCTGTTATTAATAATCAAATAGATATTTGAATATTCTCTAGTTTCCTTCCCAAACATTCTAACCATTTCTGTCATTGCTTGTTTTTCTTTGAAATAAAGTTATATTGTTTGTTATCATTTGTAAACATCAAAGAGACACATCTCTTAAAATATTTTGAGTGTCTCAACTTTCATAGGAATCGCTCATGACTTTGACTTTCTTATGTCACTTGTTTTTATGAAAATAAACATAGAGACAGAATCCTAAAGGCAGTTGGTTAAAATACAATGAATATAAATGCGACCCAATTTGAAACTCAGTTTCTTTTCATTGATATTCTCTAGCTTATATATCTTTAATTTAATATGCACAAATAGTAAAATTTAAAGTTATCTTTCTATTAGTTGTTCTTATTTTCTTGCAAAAAGATTGTATCTTTTAATTTTTTTTATTTATGTGTGTTTATATATACCATAAAAACAGGTATCAGTATATACGTATCATATAAATAGGTAACAGATAAACAGGTATTAGTGGAAATTAAATGGTCTCAAATATAATGGATTTTGAGTTAGGAATGGTTGTGTGCCACCTGGTTTAACTCATAGCCAAATAAAGGAACTCTGAAAAGTAGTAAGTGCTCTTAACCACTAAGCCATCTCTACAACATCCTAAGAATCCTTAATTTATAAAAATAAGTATATTTTAAAACTTGCACATTTATTAAATTTATTATTTCAGCATTCCAGTAAAATTATTTTACACTGAAATAATCAATTATAAATATGCTATAAATTAAAGAAGAACTTTTTCTACTGGAATTTTTTTAGACATTGCAAAACACATTGCAAAGGTGAACTGTATTAAGCATACAAATTCACAATACTCATAAATTAATTATCAGCACTTATCATTATTATTAGCCATTTTATTTAAAGAAAATGAACTTTAATGTTTTCATCAGAGAAAGTGTAAAAACCATTTATAGTTTTATGAACATGTGATTTTCAGTAGATAAAGTATATGAAATCAATTCTGGTTTGCTAACAAATAGTATATTTTTACTATAAATATTTCTCAAATACTGTACAAACATACTGATACTAATTTGGCTTACATAAAATGTGTGTAAAAATGAACACACAGATATCTACCTAATAAGTATGTGTAAATATATGTCTCCATACATGCATGAAAATATACAAATAGATTGGCATTCTTTTGACTCAAAACAGGATTATATACTGACAAATTATTTGTAATTTAAAAATATTAAAAGCAGAAAAGGATTCCTTTACAATTAACTTACAAATCATAATAGATGTGGAATGATAACCAAATATGAGTGGTTCTTTCATTTTATGTCTGGAAGGAATTTTACTGACTGTATCTAGTTGTCAATATCTGCTAATTTATTGATGAACAATTAGGTTGATTTCATATTTTTCTTTAAAAAATGTATTAATTCTTACTAAAACATTCCATTTCTATCTCTATATCTGTCCAGAAGGAAGATTCCTAGTTTACAATGTTTTATTTTAAATTTGCAAAAAAATCAATAGATTTCAATATATCAATCTATATTTTTACTAAAATTAAAAATGACATTTTCATTAAATACAGTCTAAAACATTAGAAAAAATTTAAAAACATTCCTTTATTCAAATTAATAACTTCTTAGTTTTTAATTTTTATGATGGTTGTTATTCTATGGAAACTCAAGAATTAAATTCTATTAATTGATAATTGAATTAATTAATGATTTTGGTGAATGAAAATCACTTAAATTTGTTTTGAAAAAAGAAGGGATTAGGAACAAAAAGTAAAACAAAATGAGAAAATGATGGTAGAACATAGGAAAGTAACAATTTTCGAAAAAAACAGTTTGAGTTTGTTAGATTTCCTTTTATATTCAGTCCATATTGAATTGCTAAAATACAGTAGAAAGTTTTTGGATACCCACTCTTAAGTAGTGAATGCCAACAAGAGAATGCTGATTATTTATTTATTACAAAGAATCCTGCAACTTTAAATTATGTTTTCTGGATACTATATGTTATCGTCTTATCTTCTGAGGAAGGGGCAAAAGCTGTGAGAGATGGTATATTACGAAAGCTTCTAGGTTAAAACAAGCTATACATTTTAAAACTGTTTTGACTTCAAGTTTTAAGTCTAAAGACAGAGACCCTTCTCAGAGCAATGGACTGAGCTCCCAAGGTCCAGTTGAAGAGCAGAAGGAGGGAGAAGATGATCAAGGAAGTCTGGACCATGAGGGGCTGGTCCACCCACTGAGACAGTGTGCCTGTTCTACTGTGAGCTCACCAAATTCAGCTGGACCAGGACTGAATGAGCATGTGATCAAATTGAACTCTCTGAATGTGGCTGACTATTCAGGGATTTCATTTGAAAAAGAAATTGGGGATATAGAAATAGGATAAAAGAAGAGATTATTGAATCTACTTTAATCCAAAATGCTATTATTCTCAAAAATTTACATTGTTATGAATTTAATTTATTGATACAAATTTAAAGTTACTTCTATTATTCTGTATGTATGTTTCTACACTTATTTAGGATATTGTGTTTATACAGAGCATTTAAAATATAATAATACATTTAAAATGTATTCATAGTCATCTATAATAGCAAATTTATAGTCATGCTAGGTTTGTTTCAAGGTCATACAGAGGTGTATTTCAGATGGATAAACAATCTTCAAAGACTTAAAATACCAATAGAATATCACATTTAAAATGTTTCAAAAACTTAGACTTTGTGGACAGTGAGACATGTCTGCTACTGGAAGCACCAATCTACTTCAGAGAACATTATGGGTGTTTAAGAAACTCTTTATGGATTTTGTTTTCTTTATGGCCAAAGGTAGCTTTGTGGGCAAAGAAACTGCCCTTGCCTCCTTTGCTGACAGTTACTGTCTAGCCATCAGAATGCAAGAAAGGTGACTGTTGAATTTTACCAAGACGAGATAGGATAGTCCTTCAGAATTTCCCGGTTTTCAGGAAACTGTCAGATATGTTAGGCGTATAAGTCAGAATTGGACTTATTGACCCACCCTTACAAAGGAACTTTGGGTGACTGTCCAGGCAGCTTAAGGTCCCTGTAATAGGTGACATTTTAATATTCTGGGTCTTTGATGGAATTGAAGATTAGATAGTTATTTTTTTAGTTATGATTAAAGATAAATTAGGTATCAAACTTTGGACTTAGCAAGGTAAGATATATAATAGAGTATTTTCTCTAATTTTGCCAAATACAAAAAGACTGGATATTGTAACTGGAATTCTTCCCTGGTGACTGTTTTTGTTTTATACAATCTTAATAGGTTACAGATGAAACCTTTCTTTTTAATAAAACAAGAGGTGGAAATTCTGTGGAATAATCCTCTTATACAATAGGTTGAATAAAATGTTGATTGACTAATAGCCAGGCAGGAAGTATAGGCAAGGTAACCAAACTAAGGATGATAGGAAGGAGAAGGGTGGAGTCAGGAGTAATCAGTCAGACACAGAGGGAGCAGGAGATGAATGTTAATAAAGGTACTATCATTTAGCAGAGCACAAATAAGAAGCATAGATTAATCTAAATTATAAGTGCTAGATAGTAATAAGCCTAAGCTATTGATCAAGCATTTCCTTTTTTTTAATTTTTCCATTCAAAAATTTACACTTCTTCCCCTCCTCCCAATCCTCTCACGCTCCCCCACTCTCCCACCATCCTCCCTCTCCCTGCTTGAGACAGGGCAGGGAATCCTGCTTTGTGGGAAGTCTAAGGCCCTCCCCCCTACATCCATGCCTACGAAGCTGTGCATCCATATAGACTAAGGTCCCAAAAAGCCAGAACATGCTCTAAAAACAAGTCCCAGTGCCTTTATCAATGGCTTCAAAGCCAGCCCCCATTGTCAGCCACAGTCAAAGAGTCTGGTTTGATCACATGCTCATTCAGTCAAGCATTTCTAAGTAATATTAAGCTTTGGCGTCATTTATTCGGAAAGTGGCCAAGAGGTATTTGTGAACAGGTGTACAGGAGAAAAATGTTCAATTATAAACCGTGACTGATTGACACTCTGGGGAATAAACTGCAGTGTTGAATGGCAGCTATCCTATGAGTGGGTACCCATGAAAAATAATAGTTACAATTGCAAAGGATAAAATAAACCAATTTAGTTACATGAATAGGAGTGCCCAAATTCCATTCCTGGGAGCTAAGTCCCAAAATGGGTAGTGGGATTTTATTCCTAAACCAGAGTAACTGAAAATCAGGAGTTTAGAACTTAAAGTAAGGAAAAGAAAAAAAGAGGAGATGTATGTTCTGCATATTAGATAATTCATAAAGGAGGGAAAATGGGGATAAGTCTGATAATTTGAATGAGAATGATCCCCAGAAACTCACAGAGTTGAATGTGTGGACACCAGGGAGTGTAGCTACTTGAAAGGATTAGGAGGTGTGCCTTTGTTGGAGGAAGCCTGTAATTGGGGGACAGTTTTAAGGTTTCAAAATCCAAAGCCAGGCCTCTCTTCCTTCTACTGAGAATCTAGATATAGAACTCTTAGCTACCTCTCTAGTCCCATGTCTGCCTGCATGCTGCTGTGCTCTCAGCTATGATGATAATGAATTAGACCTCTGAAACTGTAACCAAGACCACACGAGTTGCCATGGTCACGGTGTCTCTTCTCAGCAGTAGAACACTGACTAAGACAGGAAAGTAGGTGGCAATTTTACACACCTACAGAGGTAGCAGTGAAGTCCAAAGAGGGGGGGAAACAGAGACTCCAAAGCACAATCAACACTGCAAGCATCACTGAGAAGTCCTTAACTACAACCTACAGGAAACTTAAGTACAGTGAACCAGAAGTGACAGTTCGTGGGGAAATATCTTAACATTTTTTCTGTACCAACTGGGAGAAGTGAAGCGATGTAAAAGTGATGCCTGATGCCTCCAAATAAAAAGGTCTGTCCAGTATGATTTAAGAACATAGGAATTTCTGAAAGGACTATTCTCAGAGTACAGGTGTTCAGATTACCACCACCTAAGTAGTGAGAGGAGAAGTTCAAGTCATAACCATAGTGCTAAATATGTGTTCATTGTCTGGAAGTGATTGGACTGATTCTCTTAAATAAGATGGGAGATAAAACCACTGTATGCACAATTCAGCCCAGGATTTTGGGCAATATACTTCAATGGTTCTCATCCTATGGCTTATGATTTCTTTGTGGATGAATGATATTTTTCTATCGGTCACATATCAGATATCTTGCATATCAGTTATTTACATTGTGATTCATAACCTGATAAAACTTATAAAATAGCAACAAAAAGTTTAATGTTTGGAGATCACCACAACATGAGGAACTTTATTAAAAGGTCACAACATGAAGACGATTGAGGACCACTGTTATAAGTAGAAGTGATATGTGCCACAGCAGGCATGCATAATTTTAGACTTCATATATGTAGATACAATGTGAGCAGCCAGCTTCATTGCCCTTTCATGATGTCTGCAATGCCTGTTGCTATGGGCTCCCTGTCAAAAGAACTTCTTGAGCTAGAATTGTCTTATCTAAGTGTCGTGTTGATTTTCACTGTTGATTTTGGTTTTGAGGATTTTTAATACATGGTAGATTTAGGTTGCTATTTTCAAGTTTTTAATGTTATTTTTGTACAAATCATAATTTGCTGAATTTGTACTCCATGTTTGTAGCATTTCTCATGATAATTCTCATTTTCTCTTCCAACTTTGTATTTTTTTTTCATTTTTGTTTTGCATTTTCTCTTTGTGTCCTGAATTTATATGCTTCCTTGTATTTAAGATCATTGACCGGTGTTACTAGTAAGATTTTCAATGTTTAACCAATATTGGAGATATTTAGTATTTTTAATTGAAGTATTACAGAGTTATAATATTTTACAGTTGCCAGTAACATTGTCTTTCTTTTCACTGTTTCTAGTGTTCCAATATTATTATTTGTATATGTTTTAGGCATCTATTCTACTTTTGTTTGGGGAGCTTCTTATTAAATGACCTACTCTTGAAGCTCAATCCCCTGTTCTATTCAAAGAGAAGCAAACAACTGGAGCAGCAAAATGTTATAGATACAGAAATAGGGCTTGGGGGACGGCTCAGTGAGTAAAATGTTTATTTTCCCACAAGTGTACGTTTTTGGCTTTCGACTTCCAGAATTCATATCATAAAGATGTGTTTGGTTTCTGTACCACCAGCAGTTCTACTAGAAATGGGTATACAGAAACAAAAGACTCTCAGAAATCTCTGGCTTATGAAGATGCAAGTGACAAGGAACTGTATCCCAAGTTGGTGGAATGTAAGGATATTCAGAATGAGGTTGTCATCTGACCATTACATTTCCACATGACACAGGCATAAATTACACGTGAGCATGCATACACACACACACACACACACACACACACATATCACAGCAATATAAACATATATAAAAGTTTTTTTTAAATGATGTAGAAATGCAGTTAAAATAATAACAGGCTACCAGTACAACACCAAAGGCCACATATATAAAGAGCATAAACTATTATAGTGTGGTGTGAATTTAAATATTATTTAGTGTGCAGATTAAAATAGTAAACAAAGGAGATAAAGGAAGAAGGAAAAAAGAGAAATGAAGGACAAATAAATTTGAAATTAAATAGAAAAAGAGCATTGGAGATAAATTTTATTGAGAGAAAGAAAAAACAACAAAATAATAAATATAAAAAACAAAAAAGCATTTCTCAATATTATTAATTTGAAAGAAAATCAAATATCTGTGAGGAGAAAATTCAAAGCTAACAATAAAAGCAATTTCTTAATAAAATAAGAACTAGTAAAATGGAGTAAAAAAAGGTACTGAAACTATAGTGTAAGGAAGCATACAGGTAATTATAAAGTAAAAAATACAGAGGCAAAGAGAAGAAAAGTAATAAAAACAAGAGAAGAGAATGGTGATAAAGATTTGTCAACAAACGTAAGTGAATATTTGAAGGGAAATTCAAATAAATACTAAAGTTATTTGATACAATAAAGGTACTATAAAATGTGCAGGAAAAACAACAAGAATACAGGAAAGAAATATGAAAAGCTGGAGCAGTCATATATAGATATATAAATCTATACGCATTGGCTTTTCTATATTTAGACTGATATATTCCCATATTGTACAGGACTTATGTGTCTGTCATACCTCTTATCATTTTAATAGGCTTCCTGCTTTGTCTACCACAATTTCCACTAACTGCAGTGAGTTTTATCATAGGACTGTGGGCTGTGTAGTTTTTGCCAGTCTTCTCCCCTCTGAAGAATCCCCAGAAATTACCCATCGTCGTTAAAAGAAGTGATAGGCATTGGTAGTGGGAGAAACGAGAACACGGAAGACTAGTATGAATGGAAGATCTATTCTGGTCTTTTATGAACTAAGTATAGGTCACCTGCGAGGAGTGCTTCCCACTTTTCTGATTACAATAGTAAACTGAAGCCACGTGTCTCCATAGGTCAATCAACCCTCTGCCCTCAGGTTCAAGGCTCTCAGATGTCACTGTTATCTTACTTGAGGTTTTATTTATCACATCCTGGCAGGAATACTAGTACTTTCTTCATGACGTTTACTGACTAAGCCAAGCTGCTTTCTGTCTGCTCTCAGCAATTTAGCATCTGCATTCTACTCTCTGCACCTGCTTCCAAGGGCTCTCGCTCATTAAGAGACACAGCTGGATGAATTTTGGCTCATAGACTTTGTCGTCACTGTTTCTTTTCATGCCTGTAGTATTAATAAAAAGGTTCCTTCTTAAAATGGTGTTGAGCACTGACCTCCAAATCAGAGAAGAACATGGTTTAGTGAATTTTTTTTTCCCACTGCTGACACAGGTCAAGGGAATCACTTCTCATCAAACCTCTAGGGCTTGTGAGGACTGTAAACTTGTAAGGATGGGACTACCAAGCTTTTTGTCTCCATGGCTACCCAGCTTAACTTTTGGGAGTGACACTGATTAGATTACTTGAATTTTACCCTACAATTTTGGATTTCTGATTCAATGTTCCTAAATTGCTCATGTTCACCATCTTTCTCATTTTCATGTTTATTTTATCTTATCTTTCTGACATTCTTTGTCATCAAAATCACACAGTAGTTTCTTTTAGTGTACCATCATACCTGGAAGCCATTATTCTTTGATTTTCCATATAGAGAACTGAAATATAACTTTTCATTTATTCTGCATTTGTTCCACAAAAGTTACATAATAAAAAGCAATTTAAAAGCTAATTTACTGAAATTATATGACATTTAATTCAGTGACAGAGATCACAGAGATAAATGTACATTTTATAGATATCTATATAACAACATATACACATGCAAAAATATATTTGTGTAAAGTATATTAGAGTACTGTATGTATTATGTATATCTGCTTACAAATATATACAATATACATACACATTCCTACACACATATTTGTGTTAAATGCTATAATGTATGACTCATATTTTATATCATATTAGTCATTAATTTATCAAGTATATAATTAAGTTTCAATGGGCTCAATAAAAAAATGTTTCTATACTCAGTCAGAAAGATTATTATTATTTAGAACCATGTTGCAAAATCTACTCTTTCATGTGTGTGTGTGCTTATTTTAACACCATTTTCTGATTAAATGGAGACAAATCTTAAAAAAAGTTGAACAAGGATCAGCACATCCTTTTAGGATTTTCTATTTAATTAATACTGTTTCCTCTCCAGTATTTTTCACAACTGAAGGTTAATAAGGTGAAGTTTAGGCAAATGAATTTTTTCTCACAATAAGTATTATAATTAAGTTGCTGAATTATTTTGGAATTTTACATGAAGTTAAATATATATGCACATATTTATACAAATAAATATATTTATTTATAAAGGCACAAATAGATAAAGTTCATAATTAAACAATTTAATCTGTGTTTTAAAGAGTTTGCCTGTAATTTGCCATCTGATATTTAATGAAAATGTAAGATAATCAATTTAGGCCTGAATTTGAAATCTAAATTTCTCGACTATTAAAAATTACCTTGTATCTTTACTTACTTTTTTAAATTTTGCTTAACAAAAGATGCTAAAAACACAGTATTTAGTGATAAAATATGTGGAAACTAAACATATGCATTAAATTATACATGGATAATTGTTTATTTAAGTGTGTGTAAATAGAAATATTTCTATAGGAACACAATCTCTATATCTTTGTTACTTAAAGCAGATTCAAAAATATGGGTAGAATCCAGTATATACATCATACTTAGTAGATTTAACTATAAGTGTGTGTGTGTGTATATATATATATATATATATATACATATATATATATATATGTGCTTGTGTATATGAATAACATTGCCGTAAACACACACACACACACACACACACACACACACACAGAATCTCTGGGGGAAAATGAAACTTGATTGTCTCTAGTTTTCCTCAAAGTTGCTTATACTAAGACAAAAATCAGACATCTTATTCATCTCATGGGTCTCTTAAAATGAAAATAGATGCATTATTTTGTATCACTTATATTTTTCCTTCCTATGAATTATTAATACATCAAGAACATAATGAAAATTTCATGGGAGCAATAGAAAGTGTTTCTAGACTCACCAGTCAAAAACATATTTTACAAAATAGTGAGTTTCTAAATCTACTTTTTCATTTTACAATGTCAACCCAAGACAGAATGGTAAGGGAAAACCTTAGCTAATTCTAACTTTTTTTAAATGACTGGAAGCTTTATAAACTAGCAGCTGTGGAGCACATGAGGAGTAAGATGCAACAGGGTCTTAGGGTATGTGTTCACATAATTATTGATTGACAACAATCAAATTAAATGCTGATAATTTATGCTAAAATGATTTGTTTTATTATTGTCTGTGTAAATTTATGTGACAATGTCAAATTTATTAGTTTAAAAGCAGTCCGAAACAATAAAATAGTTATCAGTAAGAAAATAGAGAATTGATTTTAAACCAATTTTATTATTTACAAAGGACATTAAACTGACTATTTCTTTTAATACTTCTATTTATATATCTATGCCTGAACATGCATAAGATTATATATGCTATAATATTTATATGCATGATTCCTTCTGAACAAATTAACTTAATTTTCAATTCATAATGCTCAAAGAGATGCCAAAGAAAATAAAGATACATAGAAGATGTTATAATAGCTAAGGTTTAGTTTTAGTTTAGAAAGAGAAAATTTTCATGTGCATGCTTAGGATTCTGTGTCTCATATGGAAAGCATTTTCTCAGGGAAGCATTAAGGATGGGAGGCAATCTATTATATGAAGGATAAAGTTCCTGCAGCAGAGATAATTGTCTCCAAGTGATTTGCACTCCTACATCCCATGATCAGTATTTTATTTTATATATTGTACCAGACAAAGGTTATACAAATGTGTATGGAAGAAACGTGCATGCAAATAAAACATATTACAAATTTTTCTTTATGCCGTAAATCTTCATCGAACATTTTTAACAGCATGAGAGGGATAGAAAGCATTATCTCCTGTGTTGTTTTCTCATAATCCAATCTCGGGAGAGTATCTCTGAGTATCACTAAGTTATACTTTTTTTTCTTACTTTATTACTTGACAATTTATATAGGTCTTTTTACTTTCCTGAGTGGCACTTTTTCATCCCATTAGATCTGGTATTAAGAGTTCCTTCTTATAAAGCTCATGGAAGTTTTAAGATATCACATCAACTGTCAAGTTACAAATTAAATGAATTACAGATTTAATTTTTCCATCCTTTTTCTATCATTAAGTAATAAAATATTCCATTCATGTTTAACCTTCCCAAAATATTAATATGTTGCATTAACTCATCTCAATAAATAATTAGTTCTAAATTAATCAAATGGCATGTTTCTAAAATGAATGCTTTTCCTACAGCATTGATTTGGCATGGTAGGAAAGCATCTGATAGTGAATGCTACTCTCATTTCTCTTAAAGACTGAAGAAAGCGAAGAACTGTTTTTAACTTTGGTATAATTTTTGAATTACTGATTATATGCACCTTCCATTGTTGTTTGCTATTTATTTATTGAATGGCTGTCTCCATTGGTAGCTGGTAAAATACCTTCCCAGTCTACGACAGCTAGTCCTCAGCGTGGAAGTTTTCAGGACAGACCCAGCTAGGCATCTCTGTGTGCCTCGTTCAAAGGGCATGGTGTCTTGGTCAATCAGGACTTAATGTCAGCATTTTGGAGGTAACTAAGCACAACAATAATAGCCTGTATTATTTTTCAAGTCTCTTAGACTCCATAACCAACAACTCTAAAAGGAAATCCCCATGACTGACACTGGGGTTTTTATTCTCGACAGCTATTGGGGATATTATTGCCAAAGAAATCAACTTAACTTCATTTAAGCTATAAATGTATATGTGTGTCCACATACACATACATATTGTAAGTGATTTATAGCTTTTGAAAGTGTCTTTTGTGTATATTTTCCCTCCTCCTTGCCTCTCCTTCTGTGTTGACATTCCTCCTCTTCTCCTATGGCCCTCGGCTTTTTCTCTATTCATATTATCTACATCTTGTAGGCACCAATTTTACTGACATTTGGAGTAAAGGCAGGGATGGAAATTAATAAAACAATAAGGTAAATGGAAGTTTTAATATTTTATCTGAACTGCAATTTTGTTTACTAAACTCTAATCAAAGTACATCCTAGGTCTTTTGGGGTTTGGTTCCAGAACCCTGGCTAGAGGTAGAGAAGAAATGATAAAGAACACATGAACACACACACACACACACACACCTGTGGTGGAACTGAGATCAGATGGCATTTATCAGGTACAGCTTGAGAGAGGGTTAGGCAGTCTAGGTTAGAGGCCTCTGTAGTTGAGCATCCTCTGGCTATAAACATCCAGGAAAAGGAAACCACAGTTGCTGGTCTTTGTTCACCTCTATCAGTTGTCTGTCAACACTCACTCCAAACCCTGAGAGAAGGATTGACATTTCTTCTGAGACTGGTCCATATGGGTAACTTTTTTGCCTATTTCCCATGAGTCAATTGTTCTTTCAGTCCTTGGTAGGCCACACCACTGTCAAAATACACTTTCACTCAGGTCTTCTCTCAGGGAGGGCATCTCCTGCTCCCTGCAGGGAGATTTTAATATTTTTATTATTGTTTTTATTATTTATTATTATCATTATACTTATAAGGAAAATCTTTTAAAATATTTTGTATACATATTCAAATTTAAAATAACATTGCTCCAAACAAAAACATAGACAACTATAAAATATTTGTTTTTCATTTTTGACACACTGAAAACAAAACCTTGACTCTCCCCAGACTTTCATAGTGGAATGTATAATCTTCCTTACAACCTTCAACTACATATTTCTTCAAAAAATAAATCTAAAAGATTTAGTTACAGTGCTCCTCTTGTTTATTTGTATGTAGTGTGTTCGTTACTTACAAGTTTTTAATAATAAAGTTTTAAAAGTAAAAGTTGTATTTGTAAATTAAATATAGAGATTTTATCAATCTATATTGCTGATGATAAAATTCTCTTAAAATCATTTTGAAATAATTGAGGCATGGGACAGATTTTCCAAAGATCGGGCAGTAAAGTCAGTGTGGTAACTCTTAAGAAGTTTACGATCTATTCTCTTTCCACTTCACAGGGAGATACGTGTGTGTCCACCTTGAATCCACTTGTAATTTAACCTTTCTGGCTCTGTGTGGATTTTGTTAGCAAATTGACTAGGTACAGATAGAGATAGGAACAGGAAGGGGTATGTGGGAGATTGGAGGGACAGACTAAGGGAGGGGGTACTGGGAGAGACAAATGGAGTTGGGGACCGGTTGGGAGAGGGTCATGGAGAAACCTAGTGTAGTGAAAGCATCCGGGAATCTGCAAGTATGACCATAGTGAGTCTTCCTATAATGAGTGATATGGAGCCCAAACTGGCCATCTTCTATAACCAAGCACGGCTCCTTGAAATGGAACTGCAACAGCAACCCAGTCACAAAGCCTATAATCTTTCCTACCTGTAAGAAGTGTTGAACTAACTGTGGCTCAGAACTTGTAGGAAAAGCCAATCCATGACTAGCATAATTTGTGTCCCATGCCACAAGAGGGAGCTCAATTTTTACAATGCCTGGAGGGCCATGAACCAGAGGCAGGATAACCCAAAGACCCAGAATGTAACCAAACATGACTGGGAAAAAAAAAAAAGTTAATTAAATGATTCCTAATGATATTCTGCTATACTCATAGATCGGTGTCCCGCCCAGTTGTTATCAGAGCAGTGTCGCAGTATCATCTTGCAACAAATAGGAGCAGCTGTACAGACCCACAACCGAACATTGGGCAGAGCTCAGGGAATCCCACGGAAGGGGGACAGAAAGGTTGCAGAAGCCAAAAGAGTCATGACCAGCAAGAGAACACAACCCACAGAATCAACTAAGCAGGGCTGACAGCGGCTCACAGAGACTGAAGAAACAAACATGGCTCTGTGTGGATCTGATGTGTATGCTCCGAGTTTATATTCCTTATGGTTGTATAGTTTTGCGTTCTCATGAAACTCAAGCTGTGGGAGTGGGGAGTGTCTCTGACACTTTTGCCTTGTCTTGGGATCCTTTTCCTCCCTCTGGGTTGCCTACTTCAGACTTGATATAAGGCTTTGTGCCTATTCTTATTGTTACTTCTTAGGCCATGCTCAGTGTATATCCCAGAGAGGCCTGGTCTTTTATTTGCAGGAAAATGGAGGAAAAGGAGATCTTGATGAGAATGAAGATTGGAGGAGGGACTCAGAGGAGAGGAGGGAGGACAAACTATGGCCTGAATAAATAATTTATGAGAATAATTAAAGAATTAAATAATTAAAGAATAACAGCAACAACAGAAAAGAAGTTTAGAGTCTGAGCTCACTTCCTCTTCCTCCCCGCGTTCTGTTCTGTTTACTCCACCCACCTATCTTCTAACCAATAAAATGGGCCAAGGCAGTTCCTTTATTAGCCAATGACCTTCCTCCATCATTTCCCCTTTTTCGGTTTAAACAAAAAAAAAAAGGCTTTAACTTTAACATAGCAAAATTACATATAACAAAACAGTTATCAAGTAAAAGTTACAATCTTTATCATAACTAAGGAAAACTATAACTAACTATTCTTAACTCCATCAAAGACTCCAGAAAGATACAATACTACCTAGGCAAACAAGAAAAAAGCAACTTTTAAAACTCTAGGAGTGACAGAGACATCTCGCTGCCTGGACAGTCACCCAAAGTTCCTCTGTACTGTGGGGGCAGCAGACGCCTCAGAGAGACGCCATGCTCCTGGCTCCTGGGCAGACGCACGCTATGAAGCTCCGACCCAGGATGGACATAGGCTAGAATCTTCCCGGTAAGCGCACCTAGGGGCGCAACACAGATGATTAGAAATGGGCCAAACAGTGTTTAAATAAATACAGTTTGTGTGTTGTTATTTCGGGTAAAGCTAGCCGTGGGGGCGGCCAGGTGCCGGGGACGCAGCCCCGCCGCCCATATTATTACACATCTGCACCTGTGTTTAGTAAGCCTCCAATAAAAATGCCATTTATACACACAAAAAAAAAAAAAAAAAAAAAAAAAAAAGAAAAGAAGTTTAGAATAAGAAAGAAACAGCATGAGAAATTTTAGCACTTTGGATTGTGACATCGAAAGTTGTGACTGCTCTTATTTGCACATCCACACAGTCACTCTGCAAAATCAAAATGAAGGCCATGCCATCACCTTGGCAGAAAAATAATGCTCTCCACTCAACTGTCTTCCTGAATGGAATGCTTACTGTCTAACCTTTACTCTTTCCAGCAAAACAAAATTGTAAAAAATCAACAAAAATGCAATTTTCTAGCTTTAAAATAGCTGTGGGGAGAAAAAAAGACCAAGACTAGATTTTGAAAACACTGCACTTATAGGGTACAAGATATTTTAGATGTACCCAAGAGAAGACTGCTCTTGATTGATAATATCTCTCTGCCAAAAAGCATCATCTTTGATAAGCAGGAAAATGCTTTAAAATAACTTGAAATACACACTAAACATATTCATTTTGTCAAGCATCCTCGCAATGAAAATGATTAGTTATTACAGAACTTTTCATTATCATTTCTTATTTAATAAAATATCAGTGGGTCAGGGTATATCTGGTGGGTAGAGGACAAATCCGACCTACGTTCAATTTCTAGCACCCAAAATGTGACCACTTTTTGTTGTTGTTGTTTAATTAAGGAACAGTTCAGCTTTGTATTACTGTTGCTGTGACAAAACACTTCTTTCAAAAAACAAATTAGGAGAAGTGACGATTATTTGTTTGGCAATTACAGATCTCAATCCATCATTGAGGGAAGTCAAGGCCAGATATCAAGTAAACACCAAGGGGCAAAGCTGCTTTCTAATCCACACTATCACACTTGCTTAACTCTTTCGTACAACCCAGGACCACCTGCCCAAGGAACTGTGACAGCCACAGTAGTCTGAGCCCTTTTAAACCAATTAGTAATCAAAACATTACCTACCAAACATGATCACAGACCTAGCAGATAAACCTGATACCAGCTGCTCTTCAGTCGAGGTTTCTGTTTCTAGTTGGCATTTAAGATCAAACATGACCCTTCAATTTCATATATTGTTGGAGGGAGAGAAGCTGCTTGTTGGTTCCTTGCTGCTTAGCCCTGAAATAATTACACAGAAACCACATGATTTAAAACACTGTCTGGCCAATTACTTAAGTGTATTGCTAACTAGCTCTTATATCTTGAATTAACCTATCTCCATTATTTTATATTTTATCACGAGGCTCATGGCCTACCAATAATGTTCCAGCGTCTGTCTCCAGCCAGGCTACATGGCTTCTCTCTGACTCCGTGTCCTTTCTCCCAGCATTCAGTTTAGTTTGCTCCACCTAGCTCTGTTCCCCTATAGCTCTGCTATAGGCCTGAAGCAGTTCCTTTATTAACCAATGATATTCATAGCATACAACGAGAATCCCACATCAATATATAATGTTAATGAATTATTGTACAAATCTGTTTAGAATAACAAGATACTATGCTTCAGATCTTCACTTATGAATCATGCATGATAACTCAGACACAATGGTCAGGAAAACATCATGCATTTTGATGATCTGAATAATTTTTAAATTAACTTCATTCATACTGTATTTCTTACTTCCCCTTCCATTTTATATCCGGATACATGAAGAATTTGCTTTTTTTTTTTAAGAGAGAAGCACTTAAGTAAAGCCATCATATTTTTATTAGAAAAAAGGTTTTTTTTTATTATTAAATGGCAACACCATAACTCTTCTGTAACATCAGACTTGTTACTATTTTAAAATGAAAATTTAAAATTAGATTTAGTATTTTAATTTATATTTGTGCAAATGAAAAATGTAATAGTTTCTAAATTGAGCAAGCTTATAAATTCTCAACTTATTTTTTAACATTTACAAAAAGTTAAGGCAGATTCTTAATAATGATAATGTCTTTTAATCTCCTTTATGGCCTTGATATAACCATAATGAAATCTACTTTATGAAGAATATCTAACATGTGCAGAAACCTGGATCATTCAAGGGGAGAGAACTGAATGAAGGATAAGCAGAATAATTTAAATTTTGAACATTTTATTTTCTGGAAGAATAATTCTCTAAATTATTTCAATTTTCTTGCAATATTAGCACTATTAATAAGCACACAGGTACTAGCAACTTCACAAAATAAACAGGCTAAGGTAGGGTTTGATAATTATTTGAAAGTTAATCATACCTCTACTAGTGACAGATTTGTTTTAAATAGACTGGTGCTTCACCAGGTAGTGATGGTGATTTCAGAAAACATGCTGAATAAGAGGTAAGGGCACTAGAAAGACAGCCAGAGCAAGAAGGAAATACATTCAACCAACGCCTGTTATATAAGAGAACACATTAACTATACTCTGTTTGACTCTTTTCAGGAGAGGATTCTATAGGTCATAATTTGTAAGGGTAAAAAGAAGAGATTAATGGACCCATGGAGGCTTAGTGGGAAAAGGACTTTGTTTTCAAGCTTGATGAACTGAGTTTGAAAGCCAATTCCCACAAGGTAGAAGAGAACAGCCTCCTGCAAGCTGTTTTCCGTTCACTATACATTCACAAAGACCAAAATTTACAGAAGACAAAAATGGCTTCTGCACTGATTTGGAAAAAAAAATGTCTTTTTTTATTTCTAGTCATATTGCCCTTGTCCCCATTTGTTCATCACTGGCTGAACTCTCAGGGAACTACAGTCTTCCCTCTGTCTAGTATTGTACCATTCCCCAAACTCCTAACTTATTGGTTCAAGGTGCAAAGCCTTATGTAACATATGTATTCAGGGCTCACACATATACCTGACTGCCTCTTGCTTTTACGTCGAGGATTACCTGCTTAAAAGCATGCTTGTACAAGAAGCAAACGTCAGGAAAGATGTGGGCCTACTAACTCTTTTATCTCTGCTTCTGATGGTCTTTCAATGTGCCTTTTACTGAAAATGCATTATGATGATTGATTTCTTCCATATACATGCACTCATACACAGGCCCACACATGTGTCATACATACACACATGTAGTAACACACTTTCATTTGCATACACATACCACCAGTGATTGCACAGGCGCAAACATGTCAGTCTAGCAGATATAGGGGAAAGTTGAAAAAAACCTTCCAATCAGTAAATGTTGCATAACTATGATGATGTGAAAATTATTAGTACATGTACTTCCTCTCAGGGTGAATTGAGTGGAAATAATATTAATAATGTGTCAGTATTCATCATCAATAATCTCCATTTTATACTTTCCCAGTAGCTAAAAGTTACTTTTATTCACTAAATTAGAGCCACTTAGGAGAAATAAGCTTGAGTTAACAAACAGACATCTCAAAAGTTCTATTCCTATTCAACAGTTCACAGATGCTAACAGACTGGAGCCTAGGGGTATGCTGCAGGAAGTAGTTCCTGGCACCAGTCGGGCAGTGTTTGAACCCTGACTCCAGCACATTTGTGCTAAGCACTTAACAATTACTTAACCTACTGTCATTTTTGTAAAAACAAAATAAATAGAATGAAATTTAAAAAAAATAGCATAGCCTGTCAGATTAATTTTTTTGCATATTTAAGACTGCATGTGCAGTTTCCTTCCCCAGGAAGAGTATTTCTTATTCTCTATATTGGAGACTTCTTAGAACATAAAGAACAAGAATGCATAGTTTATTCATTTTTCAACACTCAGTTCATTACTGGCACTTTATTTTAGAAGTTGGGTTTTTCCTAATTGTGTTCTAATAGTGATATATGCCCAAAATTTTCTCTTTTTAGATTCCAAGTTTGGGGAAAATAAAAATCTCAAGTTTGTCTTTTCTTTTTTTTCACTTAACCTGGTGACACAATTGGATTTTTAAGAAATGTAGGATTTAGAATAATATAAATGTAACAAAGGCTGAGAATTACCAACAAAGCACTAAAAGAAGTAAAAATATAACCATTTGAGAAAAGCAGACAGACTTCCCTTGGGGAGATAAATCAGGTCTACAAAATGCCCTTCAAATGTTTATGTAATTGTTCGCAACTACTGAGCATCATCTGAGTGTATACTTTTCCACTTCCCTCTAAGACACAGTTATTTTCACCTAAAAGACTTACATCTATAATCTTACCACACAAAATAAAATCATTCATTCTGTTTATCTCTCCCTGGGGGACTTTTAATATTGCTTTTAAAGGTGGCAATGTTCAACCTTCATCCAAATACAGACAACCATATTTGTCTCAAACATCATCATAAAAAGGTTTCCATGGATACAGAAAATTATTTTTCTGGAACTTTTTTCAGACATCCATTACCACTAGAGAACTAGAAGATTGGGGCCAGTAGGAGATTTAGAATGCCTTTCCAGAACGCATGCTCTAACTTGTACATTCTGTCTGCTTGATAGTGAAATGAGAAAGGCTGCTATTTGCTTCCCTTTGCAGTTGAGCTTTGGATATTGGACATAGTCTTGAAACTTTCTCTGAATACTGCCATCTGTTCAGTTATAGCTTTATTTTAAGATATTTACAACTCTCAATTGCCTCGCTGAGAAAGTCTTTGAGAACATGATAAATTCAAAAGGCTTTTCTTCAGTGATTTTAAAGTGGTAATGTTTCACTCTGAAAGCTATAATAACATTAAATCATATCCTAATGCTGTTCTCTCATATGCTTAATTCATCAAT
This sequence comes from Microtus oregoni, assembly GCF_018167655.1. Lineage (NCBI taxonomy): Eukaryota > Metazoa > Chordata > Mammalia > Rodentia > Cricetidae > Microtus > Microtus oregoni. Next base: position 27,703,184 of record NW_024543060.1, read on the forward strand.
GCATGTAACTGCTATCATTCTCAACTAATTATCCATCTGCTTATTTCCATTCAGCTCCTCTTTTGCTTAAGTCTCAATTCATCAATTAATTGACCCACATCTTATTTTACTGAGATATTTAAAATCCTTGTAGATGCTACTGCACTAATATATGTTAGGAGAGCTGATAAATGCAAGCCATTGTCCAAATATCAAGTGGTGTGCTTTGTTTAAGAGTCTATGTGGCGATAGTTGTAGCCTCAGTACGTGAACATTTCTAGTTGCTAAAGCTTGTTAGTTTGTGATATGAAAAAGTAGAACAAAATGAGTAAGTTCGGAGTTCATAAACTATTATAGGAAAGTTTTCTTTATTAAGGTGTTAGTTCAACAGATTGTGTGAAAATATTGTTAGAGAATTTGACAAGATTGTTGAAGTTACTTCCTGGAAGAAGAGAGACTGGTGTGAGAGCTGAAGAAAGAGTAGGTCTTTTAAATAGGTGAAAAGGGATTTGGAAAGCTTTATCCTGGAAGGAGCAACAGGTACAAAAGTCCCAAAGATGAAAAGATAATTTTCTGTGTAATTTTGGTCTAGAGGGTGACACATGAATCACATTGTTCTGAAGATATTCTTCCTATTAGAATTGTACCATTTTTATCTAAACAAGATGTTAATATAACATTATTATTATTATTATTATTATTATTATTATTATTATTATTTGTTTTTTGAGAGAGGCTTCTCTGTAGATTTGAAACTTGTCCTGGAACTAGCTCTTGTAGACCAGGTTGGTCTTGAACTCACAAAGTTCCACTTGCCTCTGCCTCCTGAGTGCTGAGATTAAAGGCCTGTGCCACGAAGCCTGGGTGCATTACTAAATTCTAAATACATATAAACTCCCATGACTATTTTCATTGAAAACAGCAAAAACATGGTGCTTTAATAAGATATATGCTTTTATAATTACTGTAGGTTCTTAAAGAATAATATTTGAAGAATTTTGACAAAAGTTAACTTGCATCTACTAGCTACCACAATCAAAATAAAGGGTTAAAAAAATCTTAAAACTTTGCTTTTCTGTGGTGAACACTCATGTCACTATGAATAAGTAGGCCATTTCTGGTTGGCTTTCTTCTTAGAATAATCCAGCTTCATAGTTTGAGGTTTTTATATAAATTGGAAAATATAGCGAGTGCTCCTTAAAACCCGATTTCTTTCATTTAGTGTACTTCTGAGATTCAGCCTTTCTGCTATGCAAATCAATAACCCATAACTTCTTTTATTGCTGAGTAGTATTTTATTGTATGAATAAAATATAATTTGTATATCAATTTACTTCCTCATAGGCATTCGGGTTATTCCTGGTTCAGGGTGCTTATGAATAAATATGCTATAAATATTGGAGTTCAAATATATTTTTAGACATACATTTTCATTTCTTAGAATCAATGCCTCAGAGTGGGCATGGAAGAATGCCGGTTATTCCTTCCCCTCTTGTAAAACTCTGAACTGTGTTGTTTATTTAAATTAAGAAGAGTCATATAATTCAAACTATATTTTAATATATTAAGATAGTATAATAGAATATAACAATTATTTTACTTGATTTAAAATCTAACATTTTATTCACCTTTTCTCTCCAATTTTATTTATTCAATTATTTATTTGTGTGTGTGTGTGTATAAAAGAGGTTAGGGGAGATTCTTTGTTTGTGCTACGGGTTGTACTTGAGTTCGGAATCCTTTGGTATGTGCCCCCATAGCTGTGATTAAGCCGCTCCAGGATTCATTTCCTCTTTAAAGCCCCATATGCTTCATTTCCATCTACCTGTAAAGGCCCGTACTCCTCAGCCTTCCCATTATGTTTCAAACTATATTTCAAACAATTAATTATGCCTTTAGAGACTTAGTGTCTAATCAACCTCATCCAGGAGCCTTCTGCCATCCTATCCTGTCGCTGCTGTATTTTTCAGCTCGCCTTGAGTGCCACCTCAAGCCAAAAATCTTCCTTCTCGATTATATCATTTTTCTTTTAATATCTCTTCATCACAATGTACTCGACTGGTTTCACTTTGATTTATAGTGGTCATATACCTGAATTAAAGCTTCAGGATAGCCGGGCGGTGGTGGCGCACGCCTTTAATCCCAGCACTTGGGAGGCAGAGGCAGGCGGATCTCTGTGAGCTAGAGACAAGCCTGGTCTACAAGAGCTAGTTCCAGGACAGGCTCCAAAACCACAGAGAAACCCTGTCTCAAAAAAAAAAAAAAAAAAAAGAAAAAAAGAAAAAACAAACAAAAAAAAAAAACCTTCAGGATATAAAAGATATTGTAGGAGGCTTACTGTTCTGTTTCAGTTGTTTTCAACATTCTTTAGACTTTGTTTGCGGGAAAAAGTAAGAATATATGGAGGGAAAACAGCTTGATTGGAAGCAATTTGTAGCGGTACTGATGGAAAATATCATAGTGTAGCTATGTATTTATACTGCTTTCTTTGTTTTCCTTCATATCCTCCGTGTGGCATGGACCTCCTCTGTATGAAATCTTGTCATCTTTATATAATTTCTATTTCTGTCCTGAGATAAATGTGAAAAACTGCTCAGCAACAGGCTGTATCTCCCTGGTACTTGGTGCTAGATATAGTTAAGTTACCACATTTTAGGTAGTGAAATGTGAACACATGTCAAAAGACATGTTATCTACAGAAGACTTTTATCCTACTCCCTCAAAATAAGTGTACAATGATAATGCATTTCAAAAAGTTGTGATGCCTGCACGTAAAATGTGACAAAACTGGAAATTGACCTTAGTTCCTATAGAAAAAGAGAGAAAAGAAAGAACTTTCTCACCTCCTCACAAATATTATACTGAAGAAAAATATCAAAAATTCAATTTGAGAGACTTTTATTGTTTTATCATTTATTCCAGATGCTTGGATAATAGCTTGAACGACATCTAAAAGGAGTACTTGACATCTCTTCATGGTTGCCATGTCTTTCCTGTTAATTTAAATTTCTTCATTTTTGCCAGGTGAATTACTCTTATTTGAGTCCACAATTCTCATTTGTGGCAACTAGTTACAGAGTCCCAGTTTGAATTAGAGGTTAAATCATTTTCAATGCTCGAGACTCTGTCCTATTAAAAAAAACTGTAGGGCATCATTTCTCTATCCATCTTATTCATTAAAGTATCTGTTCATTTTTTCTATGAATCATCATTGTAATTAAAACACACAAATTTGTAAAATTTTCATTGGTTAGCAATATGTACGGGTGCCTTCATTTGAGTGGTAGCCCATGCATTTTCTCTGCATCCCCAACTTGATGAGAAAGGAGTAAGAACTGGATTTTGAATTAACTTATGATATTTTTAATAAAACTAACCAGATTTATTTCTGACCCATTATATTGTAAGTGCATTAACTGAGTTTCTAAATGACATTCTTGAGACAAAAAGTGGTGTCCTTATAGCTTTCTTCTTCCCCCTTTAGAAAAATATTGTCACAAATGAGAATGATTAAACTAATTTGGTGGTTTGCAACATTATCTAATGCACTGCAATATAACTAATATGAAATTTAACTAAATGCCTAATTTAAGAGCATGCTGTCATTCATTCATCTGATCCTCAGTTAATCACAGATTAACAACTACTTAGATCTTGTTCAAAAAGTCAAATGCCAACTTACAACTGTTACAGATATTTATGTGTCTGGCTTTGATTTCTCATATGAACATTTTGTCAGATTACAGATGGAGGGAATCATAAAACCTCTTCTGGCTTCAAAAAATGTTCAGTTTGATAATGGTTGTTCCTTTAATCTCTCATATATTTGAATTTTCTTTTTTCTAGATGTACTATTTCTTGAAGATGACTAGAAAAATATATAAAATTATTATTTATACACATCTACATGTGTATATTATTGAATTTATAAATACATGATCTGTAACAGCATACTTCAACATTCTCCTTATTGAAGCTTGGCATGATGGCACACATATTTCTTTTCAGCACTCAAGAGGAAGAGGGAGGTCTACATAGCAAATTTCACAACATCCAGGGGGCTTACACAGAAAAATACTGTCACCAAAATCTAGAAATGAAGACATGATGAGTAACTTCAAGATTGCTCTGGCATCATATCTTTAGAGAAAGACTGAATAAGAACTAAAGCTCCAGAGATCAGAGAAGTAATGAGAATGCAGTTTGAAAGAACTCAGGTACATTAATCAATGTATTATGGAAAGAGTAAAATCTGTCGTTGGATTCCTAACCGATACTGGTGAAAAGGAACTAGAGTAATGTAGAAGTAGTAAACAAAATAATAAAGGGTTGTGACTGAACTTTTACAATTGCTTTGATTTCAATGCAATTCTATTTCTTTATCTCGAATATCACCATAGAATCTTTGTCCAGCGACGGATAAAGATGGAGACAGAGACCCTCATCAGAGCAATGGACTGAGCTTCCAAGGTCCAGTTGAAAGCAAAGCAGAAGGAGGAAGACAGCAAGGAAGTCAGGACCACGAGGGGTTGGTCCACCAGCTGAGGCAATGTACCTGATCTAATGGGAGCTCACCAAATCCAGCTGGACAGGGACTGAATGAGCATGCTATCAAACTGCACTCTCTGAATGTGGCTGACAAGGGGGCTGACTGAGAAGACTTTGATAAAGGCACTGGGACTTGTTTCTACTGCATGTACTGGCTTTTTGGGACCCTAGTCTATTTGGATCCACAGCTTCCTAGGCCTGGATGTAGCGGGGACGCCTTGGACTTCCCACAGGACTGGGTTCCCTGCCCTCTCTTAAAGAGGGAGAGGGAGGGAGGAGGGTGAGTGGGGGAGCAGAAGGAGAGTGGCAGGAGGGGAGGAAGTGTAAATTTTTGAATAAAAGAAAAAAAAAGAAAAGTCTGACGAACAGACTGGTTTTCTAAATTGCTAACAAACTAATTAAACAGCTTCATGTGTCAAAAAATAACAAAAGGGAGGAATCTCATTAAAAGTGCCATATTTATAGTGAGTCAATTTCAGAAGACCAAGAGTCAATGGTAAAATTAAGAGAAGAACTTGGGAATACAAGAAACTTTGCCAATTATCGGAAGACTATCCTGGATGACAAATCTGGTGGATTTGACTTTAGAGGAGAACAAGAAGTCTAAAATAAGGAAGCACTTACCAATATTTGGGTGAAGATAGGATGAAGCATGGGTGTGCATTAGAGGAGATAGGGTTTAAAGTTCAGCACTGGATGTTGAAAATAGGCTTGAGAGCCTAAAGGATTTTGTCTCAATTGCCTTTCCAGACTGTGGCTACTAAGTGCTGTGGTCTGAGCATTTTCTGTGTTGGCCAGGCAATATATATCCTGAAGCTACTCACTAAGTAAATTGGTAATGGGCCCAGAAATTACAGATGCTGATGGTGCCTGGGCTGTAAGATGGCTGGGAAACTTCTCACTCATGGGATATATTTAAGTGCATGATGTATACTTGCTAACAGTGACTTTATATTTGAATATATAAATTATAAATGGATCCTTACCCTCTGTGGGTGATCTCAGTGTGAGTATGTCTGTACATTATATTTGTGAATTTGTCTGGAAGAGCTCAGCTAATTACAGAAATGCACTTAAGAAGCCAAGTCTTCAGGTTCATTTCCTTTGGGTGTTTTTACATCTGCAGACTCCACAACACATAATAAGACATTAATAAATATAGGTTTATTAAATGAGTGCATGAATATAATATCCAGAGGGCAAAGAAGGGACTTTGCTTAAAAATATCATCACTCTCTACTCTTTTAAGAATTAGTGTTGAATTGTCTCAAGTTAACATGTTTGGAAATTTATGCTTCAATTTTAAGGAAAATCTAGTTTAAAAAAAAAAAGAACACATGAACAAAACTGTCACTACTGTCAAGAAACAGCCAAAAGGCACATTCTTCCAAGTCAATGTGGACAATATTATACAGTGTGCTAAAAGAGAATAAAATAGTATGTGTGTGCATGTGTGTGTATGCATGTGTACATGTGTTTATTGTGTGTGTGTATGTGTGTGTGTTTGATGTGTGAAAGTAACCATGTGATATCTGGTTTGTGTCAAAATTAGATGACAATCTCTAGCTTGGTACTTGCTTACTACCATTTGAAACAGGTTATTAGCCTTTTATTCATTGAGTATACCAGGATAGCTGGTTCCTGGACTTCTGACTATTCTCCTGTTTTGTTTGCTGTTTTATGGTAGGTGTGCTGGAATTAAAGATGCTTGCTATTACATACAGATTTACATGGGTTTTCAAAACTCAAATGCAGAGCTTCATCCCTATGCTAGAAGATTCAACTAATTGAATTCTGAGCAACATGAATTCTAAATAATTTTGTCAGAGTGTCTCATTTGAATAATTGAAAACATAAGAGATCTCCGTTTTCATAGAAAATAAAAGTAAACAAATGGTTGTTTCTAAATTATTTAATAAAGTAGTGTAAATAAAAATTCAATTAATATATTTAATTTAATGTGATAAGAGATGATTGCTTATTATTTCTAGGCTACCCATATATTTTGAAATATGTGACATTATTTAATGTTTCTATTTATTTTCTCATAGTATATAGGTTTTATGCAAATCATATGATAAAATCAAATTACTGTGCTTAGGAAAGTATAAAATATTGAATGTAAATCATAAAATAACTTATCTTATTGAGAATGAATAGAGAGTATATATCCTAATAAACTTTGAAGACATAAGCATTACTTAATATAAATTTCATAGACATTTAATATCTGACAAAAATGTTCTAGGAACATAATTTCCATAAACTGGAAATAAAGTTAAATTCAAGATATTTATTACTTATTAATTTTTTCATTGATATTACTTTTAATAAGGCCTATAATTAATATTAATTTTTATGTTCCATTTCTTATATTATACATAGTTGGGACTGGAAAAAGGGCACAGTGATTAAGGGAATGTACTGATCTTAACGAGGACCCAGGCTCAGCAATAAGCATCTATTTGGGTGTGTGTTTAAAAGCATCATAACTTCTTCTAGCTTCTTCAAACCTGTTCATGTACACACAGACACACACACACAGAAAAACACACAAGATTTTAACACAAAATATAAGAAAATTCATTAGCACTGAGTGGTTATACTATATTCACCTTATCTATTTAAGACAAAAATAATTATTGAATTCATAGACACAATTCCAAATACACAAATTGTAAATGTTAATGAGATTACTAAATGTTCAATGTTATTTCCATTAACTAATCCCCTTTTCTGTTGGAAAACATGTTTATGACATTGTATAAAAGAATATCTTAGCATCAGCAAACTCCCAAATTTCTATTCAAACTCTTGGAGATAAATTTCAAATGCGTTTTATATATTACATGGTATACTTTCATATAAATTTAACAAATTTACATTACTCCATTTTACTAGAAATTCTTTTTGTTTTAGATAAGTTAACAAATAATGAAACCCAACTAGTTACTGTGGACAGAGGGGAAAAGTGGGGGATTTTGCTTATGCAATATTGGGATTCATATTCTGCAGACAAGGAATTTCTGAGGCTATCTGAAAGAAGAACATAATTATATTTAAAACTACTTAGCTCTTTTCACTCAAAAGTTTAGCTGATTAGTTTTATGTAATGTTTTTTAATCACAATAAACATATAGAGAGATACATGTACAAGCAGAGAATCAATTCTGAACTACCACAAAATACATGTTAGATTCATTTTAATAGTGGCAGCTGAGTGGTGCCCTGTGGCTTCCTCTCTGAGACGTTTTTGTTTTGTATATCAGTCTGACTGTCATCATTCTACATCTGTTACGCTGTAGCAACATTGCTCATTATAATTCTGTGTTTGTTCTATCAAAAGGCTCTTTGGGTTCAGTTTGCCCTGCATCTTGACAGATGAACTGTACTATCTCTGCACAGAAGATATTTTTATGCTTTACTTGTGAAACTTAACTGCTTATATGTGCAAAAGGAAAAACACTGTTGCATTCTGTCTCTGTACCATTAGAAGAACTTTCACCATCTGCAGCTCATCACTTTCGTGGTCAATTATAGATGAACAGAGTCCTAAAACACTGAATGGATAATTGATCAAATATGTCCAAAGGCAGACAACTTTCTCAAAACCATTTTCCAGTCAAGGTACCTGTGCTATTGTTTGAGCATTTTCCTGGTTTATGTGCTAGAACCTGAAATGTTATATGCTAAAGAAAAAAAAAAAAGCATTTTGAGGATCTCATTGCTGTCACTTCAGGTTTTTAATTAAAAGGAGATAAGAGTTAACATTTAAAAAAATATGTTACATTATATCCAGAATAAAGTCTGTTTCATTGTCTTTTTAAGGAAAAGATTTAAGTATTGCATGCTGGAATAAAAGGGCCAATGTAGCTTACCCTTTAACCTACATTTTTAATCTCCTGGCTTGGTTCACATACCACCAGTTGCTATATCTGCACAATCCTTACTGAAGACCAACTGAGGGCATGGTGGCCTTGGGTCCAGATCATGTTTTCTCTATTTTTTATTGTTTTAATTGATCTATATATTTTTATTCTCTCTTCTTCCTTCTTCCACCCTCCCCTTCTGTTCTTTTCTATTATTCCCACGCTCCCAATTTACTGAGGAGAGTTTGTCTTTCTCTACTTTCCAGGAAGATTAAATCTATGGATGTCTCTCTTAGAGTTTGCTTTGTTGTCTAGGTTCTCTGGGGTTGTGAATTTAAAGCTAGTTTTTCTTTGCTTTCTTTCTAAAAGCCACTTATGCTAGAACCTGAAAACAACATATAGAGTGAGGTAACTCAGACTCAGAAAGACAAATATAATATGTACTCGCTCATAAGTGGCTTTCTTTCATTTCTTTATCTGTTTATCTCATTGAACACAGAACTTAGATCCATTCTCCTTCCTTGAGCTGCTTTCTCCTCAAATTGTACATTGTATAATTTACCCTGCTCAGCTGACTCCTTTTCCTTATTAATCAATAGAGTTACCACTAATAACCACACAACAGAGCCTATACTAGGTTATTTTTAGATTTTTCTCTGCCAATGGAATTAATTCAAAATTCACTTTAATCTTCACTTTAGCTTCAGGCAGACTCTTTGGACAAGGGCATTTTAAAAGTGACCACACTTCATTCTTCTTTGAAAGCTCTCGATCAAACCACCCACAGTTCTAATCGCCCTCACCACCACTGACTTCAATGCTCCAACTGTATCTCATTAAGCTGAACTTATAGCATTCAGTTGCTTTTTCAAACTACAGCTGCCAGCTTTTATTGCTATTAAGAGACACCATGACGAGAGCAACCCTTACAAAGGAAAAGTCGTTTAATTGGTGTGTTTTACATTTTCAGAGTCTTAGAGCCCACTATCTTCATGGTGGGAAATAGCAGCATGCAAGCAGACATGATGCTAGAGAAGGAGGTCAGATTCTACATCTTGCAGGCAATAGGATGTGAACTGGAACATTGGCTATGACTTGAGCAACTGTGATACCTCCAAACCCACCCCCTCAGTGACACCTTTACTGCAATATTGTTGATTCTGCTTTGTTTCTCTACTCTAACAAAGCCAAACCTTCTAAGAGTACCACTCTCTTTGAGTCCCTATTCTTAAAAACCCACAACTATCTGATTTGGAAAATTATTTTACACTAAACAAACGTTGGGTTTATTTCAAGTTGGTTGAAATACTTGCTTTAGGCTTAATTTTGACAACACATATAGAATACAAGTTTCTCCGTGTAAAAGAATTGCATTTGTACTAACCACTAAGTAGTATATCTTAATTTTATTTATGAGTTTGCAATAAAATAGAAACTTCTATAAGATTATGACTTAATATTACATATCTTGTTTGTCTTACAAAATTATAATTCTTGAATCAGAGATCCTTCAGTGTCAAAATAAACTTTAAGATAAGTACAGTCCACAGGGAAACTAGAGACCTCATTTTCCTGATTCTTATATGATGTATTTTCACAAAATATCAATTTTACATATGCCTCACTTTCATAATAAACCTTCTCAGAATCCTAGTGTTGCTTCCTTAGTCTAATAAAAAAAATATGTACTGATCAGCACAGGGCTCAGTATATCTGGTTATTTTATGAGTACTGCCCTGCTTGGATTATACCACAATCACCTTAAATAAAGTCATGTAAAATCACAAGGCATACTCTTTTTTCAACTTTAAAAAGATGGTGGCAGAAACACCTGACTTAACAGATGACAACAAGATTATCTGGTTGTCATTTACTCTAATGTAATCCTAGGTCATCAGCTAAGATGGTAGCAAGACACCTCTTACTTCAATGTAAGCCTATCAGGGCCATACCCCTTTTCTAAGCAAGAGTTGAATCCACATTAAATACATCGGTATTATGTGTGGTAGTTTGAAAGTAAATGGCCCCATAAACTTATAAGTAGTGGAATTATTAGGTGGCATGGCTTGTTGGAGTTTGTAGGGCCTTGTTGAAGCAAGTGTGTCACTGTGGGTAATAACTTTGAGGTCTCTGTTTGCTCATGACATGCCCAAAGTTACAGACTACTTCCTGCTGTCTCTGGGCCAACATGTATTAACTCTCAACTATTGCTGCAGCATCATATCTGATTTCATTCATGGCCATTTTTACTTTTTACTCTTTTTTTTTCTTTGTCACAGAGGCAGATGACAGGCATGACAAAGGGCAGAGAATGTAGTGGAAATTTTTAAACAAACATGATTATATCTATGGCAGATGGGGCAAAATCTATCTCCAGATTAAGCCATTTCAACAGAGTGGAAAAACATGAAAATTTTTCCATACCCAGAAGTTATTTGAATATCTGTAAACTGAACCCAGTTATCATTCTATCCATAACCAGTTTGTGTGTGTCTGCAGATGAGAGTGGAAACCTAAAGTCTTTTTACCTCTTTGATCTTAAAGCAGGATCTTTCATGTTTGGAGATACAAAGATATAAGTAGGCCAATACAAAGTGGCTTAAGGCAAAGAAGTTCTATAAAGATTCAAGCGTAATTTCTGCTTTTAAAAATATAACATTCTCATATGCAATTTTAATCAATGTATGGTGCTGGGGTAATGTGGCACAGAAATTTGGAGAGGCATCCAAAAATGAATTATTCTGCTTAAGACCCATACCATGAGAGGGAGCCCACCCCTGACATTTTTTTTCTTTTTTATTATTATTTTGAGCTCTACATTTTTTTGCTGCTCCCCGCCCTATTTCTCCCCACCCCTTCAGCCCTCTCCCAAGGTCCCCATGCTCCCAATTTACTCAGGAAATCTTCTCTTTTTCTCTGTAGTAGAGTTTGAAGTCAGGGATCGTAATGCCTTCAGAAGTTCTTTTATAGTACAAGATTGTTTTGATTATCTTGGGTTTTTTGCTTTTCCATATGAAGTTGAGTGCCATCTTTTCAAAGTCTGTGAAGAAATTTTGCTGGGCACTGCATTGAATCTGTAGATTGCTTTTGGTAAGATTGCCATTTTTAGTGTGATAATTCTACCTCCCCAAAGAGCATGGGAGATCTTTTTACTTTCTGGTGTCGTCTTCAATTTCTCTCTTCAAAGATTTAAAGTTCTTGACATACAAGTCTTCTACTTGTTTGGTTAGAGTTACTCCCAGATATTTTATGCTATTTGTGGTTATTGTGAAGGGAGATGTTTCTCTGATTTCTTTCTCAGCCCTTTTATTATCTGAGTACAGGAGGGCTACTGATTTATTTTTTTTTTTTTGAGTTAATCTTGTATCCTGATACATTACTGAAAGTGTTTATGAGTTGTAGAAGTTCCTTGGTAGAATTTTTTGGGATCACTTATATAAACTATCATATTATCAGGAAATAGTGAGTATTTGACTTCTTCTTTTCTGATTTGTATCCCCTTGATTTCAGTGGGATCGCTGGGAGTTTCTCTCCATTTAGTTTGATATTGGCTTGATTTGTATTGCCTTTATTATGTTTAGGGATGTTCCTTGTATTCCTGTTCTCTCCAAAAAATTTATTGCAACTTTAATTTCATAGTTTTCCTACTGTGCTGGGATTAGCCTTTACTACATGCATTACAAGTTTGTTTTTTTTTTTTAACGGTAACTTTTTTTAAAAAAATTTTTTATTGAGAGAAAGAAAAAAAAAGTTTCCACCTCCTCCCAGCCTCCCATTTCCCTCCCCCTCCTCCCACTCTTTCTCCCCCTCCTCCCACTCCTCTCCCTCTCCCTCTCCAGTCCAAAGAGCAGTCAGGGTTTCCCTGCCCTGTGGTAAGTTCTAGGTCCTCCCCCCTCCATCCTGGTCTAGGAAGGTGAACATCCAAACTGGCTAGGCTCCCACAAAGCCAGAACATGAAGTAGGATCAAAACCCCTTGCCATTGTCCGTGGCTTCTCATCAGCCCTCATTGTTCATCATGTTCAAAGAGTCTGGTTTTATCCCATGCTTTTTCAGTCACAGTCCAGCTGGCCTTGGTGAGCTCCCAATAGATCAGCCCCACTGTCTCAGTTGGTGGGTGCACCCCTCGTGGTCCTGACTTCTTTGCTCATCTTCCCCCTCCTTCTGCTCCTCATTGGGACCTTGGGAGCTCAATCTGGTGCTCCAGTGTGGGTCTCTGTCTCTATCTCCATCCATCACCAGATGAAGGTTCTATGGTGATATGCAAGCTATTCATCAGTATGGCTATAGGATAGGGTCATTTCAGGTTCCCTCTCCTCAGCTGCCCCAGGAACTAACTGGGGACCTCGCCTTGGGCTCCTGGGAGACACTCTAGGTTCAAGGCTCTTGGCAACCCTAAGGTGGCTCCCTTAACTAAGATTTGTGACTCCCTGCTTCCCTATCCAACCTTCCTTTATCCCAATCATCCTGAATATCTATGCCCCTAATATAAAAGCACCCACGTACGTAAAAGAAACATTACTAAAACTCAAGGCAGCCATCAAACCGCACACACTAATAGTAGGAGACTTCAACACTCCTCTCTCACCAATGGACAGGTCAATCATACAAGTTTTACAAGTACATTCAAACTCAATTCGAAATAATATTTTTTTTAGAATTGCTACATTTTAAAAGACATATTAAGAAATACAATACTTTGGATGGTGTATTCAAGTTAAGGAAGAGCTGCTTTTAGATAAATCTGGTTCTAAAATGAAGAACAAAAATATATATTTATATCCATATATGTGTGTATGTGTAAATGTATGTGTGCATGTAGACATATATATGTGTATATATACTATGCATATAGAGATTTCTAAGCTATAAAGAATCCTAATGTTATGCCCTTTACAGAAAAACATTGATGATAATCATAAGAAGTGAGTTAAATGAGTTTCAAAAGCACAGATAGCAGGTTTGCTCTAACTTTTGGTCCAGTGTCTTATGTAGATACATAAAACCATATACATGTATATGAATATACATTCTAAATTCTCCATGGGAACAAAGGAAAGCGATAGAATGAGTAAAAGTTAAGGAAATAAAGAGTAAAACGTATGGTGTGTAATATGGTCAACATAAAAAATATACTTACATAAAATTTATTTAAAAAATAAAAAATGAAAAGAAAACATAAAAAGTTGTAATACTGATGCTTAATAACAAAAATTTTGGTTCTCTCGACATTATCTGACAAATGAATATACTTTTATTATTATAATATGAAATTGTCATTCCTCTATCTTAGAATATAATATTCCTAAAGGGAAAAATCAAGTTGAGCGTTTCAGTTTTAAAATTTAGAGAAATTATCACCAGAAATTGTCATTGGTTTTGGAGGGAAAAAAAAATCAATGAAAGTACCATTTTCAACTCTGCCTTTTCTCACTTTAATTACAGTTTAAATGCTAAAAAAAAAGTTACATCAAAAATCTAAGGCAAGTAAATTAATATAATCTTTCCCTAGTTATCAACTGTCAGATTTTCTGAAAACTTGTGATAATAGGATCCATTTTAGCTATTCATTCTAATACAGATAACAATTTAGTTAAAAAGATGTAAAAAGGGAATCAGTTGGATCAAAAAGTAATTTATATTATTAAAATAGACTTCTAAAGTGAAAAGTTCTTAGGCGGAGTTATAGATGTGAAAATTTGATTGTCAAACATTCATGGTCAAGGATGACTATTGAAAGCTTGTATTAGATTTTCAAAAGTTCCAATTTCTATAAAAATTGCTAAGGATGTTAATATTACTTATGAATAAGTGATGCAAATAAATCATTAATTTCAAAATAAATGACTGAGAATAATACATTACCTTGTTGTATTACAACCAACCTTGTTGTGATTCAAATTATTTCTTTTTTCTAATAATGTTTTTATTACTTTATAAATAATATCATTCAAAATTTCCACTTCCTTTCCTCCTCCCACTTCCCTCCTGCTCCCCCAATACCATTTTCTCCTTCCCCTTCAGTCCTTAGAGAGGTCAAGAGACCTTGCCCTGTGGGAAGACCAAGGCCCTCCTGCCTTCCTCCAGGCTTAGGAATGTTTGCATCCAAATAGAATAGGATTGCAAAATGCAAGTGCCTGCAGTAGAGACAAATCCCAGTGCAATTATCATTGGCTTCTCAGTCTGGCCCAAAAAGTTTGATCTGATGCTTGTTCAGTCCCAGTCCAGCTGAATTTGGTGAGCTCCCAAGAGTCCAGACAAACTGTCTCAGTGGGTGGACAAACCCCTTGTGGTCCTGACTTCCTTTCTCATCTTCTCCCTCCTTCTGCTCTTCAACTGGACCTTGGGAGCTCAGTCCAGTGCTCCAATGTGGGTCTCTGTCTCTATCTCTATCTGGCACCAGACGAAGATTCTATGGTGATATTCAAGATAGTCATCAGTCTGACTATGGGACAAGGCCAGTTCAGGCAAACTCTTCTCCACTGCCCAGCATCCTAAATGGGGACCTCGCCATGGAGACCTGGGAATCCATCTAGAGCCAAGCCCATTGCCAACTTTAAAATGACTCCCTTAATTAAGTTAACTTTTACCTTGCTCCCTTTTCTGTCCTTCCTCCATACCAACCATCCCACTCCCCCAAGCTCTCCTCAATCCATGCCATCTCCCTTCTCTCTCCCTCTTCCCTTCTCCCCACCCCACCTCCATCCCCAACTCCCAACTTTTGCCTGGCTATTTTGTTTGCTTCTAAATTCCAAGAGGATCTATATATGTTTTTCTTGGGGTTCACCTTGTTTTATGGCTTCTCTGGGCTTGTGAACTATAGGCTTAATGTCCTTTGTTTATGGCTAGAGTCCACTAATGAGTGAGAACATAACATATTCATCTTTTTGGGTCTGGGTTATCTCACTCAGGATAGTGTTTTCTATTTCCATCCATTTGCATGCAAAATTCAAAATGTCATTATTTTTTAACTGCTGAGTAGTACTCTAATGTGTGTGTGTGTGTATATATATATATATATATATATATATATATATATATATATTATATATTCCATACTTTATTCTTCCATTGAGGGGCATCTAGGTTGTTTCCAGGATCTGCTATTACAAATATTGCTGCCATGAACATAGATAAACTAATGCTTTTGTAGTATTATTGGGCATCTTCTGGGTATAATCCCAAGAGTGATATTGCTGGATCCTGAGGTAGATTGATTCCCAATTTCCTGAGAAACTACCACACTGATTTCCAAAGTGGTTGCTCAAGTTTGCATTCCCCCTAATGATGGATGAGTGTTCCTTTCTCCACATCCTCTCTAGCATAGGCTATCATTGTTATTACAACCAACCTTGTTGTCATTCAATTTATTTCATGTAGAGTTTTTATTTCTTTTAATGATAATTTATTAATGAAAATTATTGTATAATTTATCCTAATTTAAAATTTATTCCATTATTTTTTCTTTTATATTATATATAATATTACATTATTAACTTCATTACCACATTACTAAATGTTTGTTTGTTTATTTAAACTTACACTATCCATTGTTTGTATTCTCTTCCTCATTTTAATTTCTTGTTTCTGTCTGGAAATATTGAGTATTTTCATAATTGTATTGGTTGAATGACTCATGCTCCACCTAGTGTGTTTGCATTTTTTTTTTTTTTTTGTTAAGAAATTTCTTCCCAGTTGTCTTGATCTCTTCTAGGACCTGAAAGACTAAATGTCAGAGTGCATTTTTAGTATGCATCCATTATTTTGTCAACATAAACTTCCTGTTTGAAAGGTTCCAATAGAGAATCTGGATCATTCTACCATTTTGTTCTCTAACCAAAGTGTGATTAACTTCAGATTTTTCAATGAATTCTCATAGAGTTATACAGACAGATACAGGATCCCCTTTATTACACTTTCGATTTTAAGTCCTATTTGTAAGTACTTTACTGAGATTCTGATATTACTTGCCTCTCACTTGGAAATAGAGATGATAACAGTGGCTATTGTGAAACTTTTTTAAATTTCTACACAGTTTGTGCCACTAAAGTGGACTTTCCTAATGTAGATTGACATTTCAGGTAATTGCTTTTATATTTTTCCTTTAGTTAAGACATTTCAATATTATTATATTATTGTCAAATAATTATCATTTGAACGAAGAATCCTTCATCATATAGACGTTTAAATTATAATTAACACTGTCTTTGAAATATTATTGTCAATTTGGAAGTCACAACGCTGAAACATTTGTCTAACATCAAAAGAGCACTCAATGGCATTTAAATAACAGTTAAAATTTTCAATAAAATTTAAGTAAATATTATAAGTATGCAATTTTTATGAAAGCTATTACTATGCTAAAGAAAGTTGGTTATGGTTTCCTGATCAATTTGAATTTGTATAAACAACATATAATAAACATATAATTTATCATGTGTGTATATATGCAATCAAAAGAAGTTGATAAACACTAGTTAATGAATTTGAAGTAAGCAGGGATAACTATAGGGCATTATTTAAAGAGACAAGAGAAGGGGAAATATTTTAGTTATAATAACAGTTGGGACTGAACCAGTATGTGATCAAACTGGACTCTCTGAATGTGGCTGACAATGAGGGCTGACTGAGAAGCCAATGATAATGGCACTGGGTTTTGATTCTACTGCATGTACTGGCTTTTTCGGAGTCTAGTCTGTTTGGATGCACACATTCCTAGGCCTGAATGGAGGGGGGAGGGCCTTGGACTTCCCACAGGGCAGGGCACCCTGACTTCTCTTAGGACTGGAGAGGGAGGGAGAGGGGGAGTATGGGGAGTGGGAGGGAAATGGGAGGAGGGGAGGAGGTGGAAATTTTTTAATAAATAAAAAAACCACAAAAGGCAAAATAAATATCATAAATAAAAAAAATTTAAAAAGCAATGAAGTACAAATCTACAAATATATTTAAATGATTTGGTAAGATGAAAATAAAATTTCAAAATGTATTTGAGAATATATTAACTTCTATTCTACCTCATACATTCAAAATGACTTGAAAAATATAATCAATGTCTAAACTTTAGAAAGAACTAAGTAAAAATTACAAGACAAAATGTCCCTTGTCAGATTTTTTTGTGGATGTAAGTTAACAGAAAAAGCTGGAAATCCTGAAGCCACTTAATACAGTGGTGAGACGCAACATAAGACATAAGAATGAGGAATAATAAGTTTGGCAAATAGAGAAAGGCGCTTGTGACCAATCCTGAGGATCTGATTTCAGTTGTCAGCATACAGAAGGTGGAAGGAAAGTACAGACTGGAAGTTCTTTTCTAACCTCCAGATTCACATCTTGGCATTTGTATCCCTGACACTATAAATAAGAAATATAATGAAACATGAAAAGAAAAAAATAATATTTTTTTAAATATTTATTTATTTATTATGTATACAATATTCTGTCCGTGTATATGCCTGCAGGCCAGAAGAGGGCACCAGACCTCATTACAGATGGTTGTGAGCCACCATGTGGTTGCTGGGAATTGAACTCAGGACCTTTGGAAGAGCAGGCAATGCTCTTAACCTCTGAGCCATCTCTCCAGCCCCCCAAAATAATATTTTTTCATAAAAATTTAGAGATAGAAGACTGTACTGTGGAACAATCTTTTGTGCACTATGAATATGCATTACTCTTATTAGCTAATGAAAGCTAATTGGCCAGGCAAAAAGTACAGGTGGGGTGGTTTAAAGAAGGATATAGGGAGAAAGAAGGGCAGAGTCAGAGAGTCAAGAGGAACTGTGGACAGCCAAGACGAATGTGGCATGCTAATAAAGATACTGCCATGTGACAGAGTGTAAATAAGAATATGGGTTAATTTCAAATGTAGGAGTTAATTAGTAATTAGCCTGAGCTATGGAATTTGCATTTACAATTAACATATGGCACTCATCATTGGACAAGGATCCACATAAGACCTGAGAAAACTTGAAAAAGGTTCTAAATGCTCAGTAATGGAGCCACACTGGGTTTCCTAGGCTCTCATGCTGGCCACTGTGAGGAGATACACCTCTGGACAACTATCTACAAAATAGAGTCTATGGCCAAACATGCTAAGCCAGACAAATTGGCTAAGCGTTTCCAATTAATATAAGTATCTGTGTGGCAATTCAGAACCAGTTCCCAAGATGAGAAAACTAATCCACCTACAAGAATGAATTCAGGGAAACAAAATACAAGAGTGAACTTTTCTATGTGAGACACAGTTGTATTTTTATATATACTGTATTTTTTATCTTTTCTATATTCTATGTTTTAAGTATAAGACCTCATGACTTCCAAGAGTATTTTTCCTTCACAGTAATAACACCCTGAGATTGGCATAATTAAATTGCATGCAAATTATAAAATCCCAATAAGGGTTTTAATTACTAGAAATACCCTAAAGTAATAATTTTCTGAGATATAAAACTCATTGATCTAACCTTATTTTATTTTTTTGTTTATTTTATTTTTTTTAGTTGTTGCAAAAAAAAAAATCTGCCTCCTCCCCATTTCCCATTTCCCTCCCCCTCCTCGCACACATCGTCCCCTCCCCCCACTTCCCTACCCCTCCCCCCCACTCCATTCCCCCTCCCTCTCCAGAATGAAGAGCAGTCCAGATTCCCTGCCCTGCGGGAAGTCCAAGGTCCTCCCACTTCTATCCAGGACCAGGAAGGTGAGCATCCAAACAGGCTAGGCTCCCACAAAGTCAGTACATGTATTAGGATCGAAACCGATTGCCATTGTCCTTGGCTTCTCATCAGCCTTCATTGTCCGCCACGTTCAGAGGAGAGGGAACCTAAAATGACCCTATCCTCTAGCCACACCGATGAATATCTTGCATATCACCTTGGAACCTTCAACTGGCTATGGATCAAGATAGAGACAGAGACCCACACTGGAGCACTGGACTGAGCTCTTAAGATCCAAATGAGGAGCAGAAGGAGGGAGAACATGAGCAAGGAAGTCAGGACTACGAGAGGTGCACCCACCCACTGAGACAAGGGGGCTGATCTATTGGGAGCTCACCAAGGCCAGCAGGACTGTGACTGAATAAGCATGGGATGAAACCGGACTTTCTAACCTTATTTTAATATAAAATTTCTTTGTGGGCCGGGCGATGGTGGCGCACGCCTTTAATCCCAGCACTCGGGAGGCAGAGGCAGGCGGATCTCTATGAGTTCGAGACCAGCCTGGTCTACAGAGCTAGTTCCAGGACAGGCTCCAAAGCCACAGAGAAACCCTGTCTCAAAAAACAAAACAAAACAAAACAAAAAAAAATTCTTTGTGTTTCAAGAATAAGCTTTGCCTTACAGTTTCAAAGATTTTTTTTTCAAATACCTATAGGATATACTATTCTTTTGCATTTTTTCTTGATACTAATAATCTAGCCAAGAGAGAAACCTGACAGCATTTTCTCTGGCTTTAGTTTTTTTTTTTTTTGTTTGTTTGTTTTTTTGTTTTTGTTTTTTTGTTTTTCTAGACAGGGTTTCTCTGTGGTTTTGGAGCCTGTCCTGGAACTAGCTCTTGTAGACCAGGCTGGTCTCGAACTCACAGAGATCCACCTGCCACTGCCTCCCAAGTGCTGGGATTAAAGGCGTGCGCCACCACCGCCGGCTTTCTCTGGCTTTAGTTATGAGAGGATTAACCAGGAGAGAGAGAGAGCATGACATAATTTTTTTGTTTATTTAACTGTGGACACTGGCATTACTGATACTTTTAAATCAACCCCGTAGGCCGTAATTTTAGTTAATCCTGAAGTCTTTGGACTACTATTTTAGGACATCTAAGTAGAATAAAGCATATAATGGAAGCACAATAAGAATTTCTGTTGTGGTTTGGGGGTATAGTTCTACTTTACACAAACCTAGATTTTCTCTGAATATCACTCATGGATTGTATGATGTGAACCCACCTTTTATATATTTGGTTTCCATATTTAAATTACTGCAATTGCTAATCACATCTGTTACTTTTCGCAAAATCATATAAAACCAGTATTAAACCAAATAGGCTAATTATTTCGCATATTAAATGAGTCCAATGTGCACCACAATGTGTCTGCTTTTTCATTATCATATTCACTCATTAATACATATATGCAAAGAAATAAGTTATATTTTATTACAGTCATTTTTATTCCTCATTTCAGGAAAGAAGAATAGAAATATAAAACTGGAGGAAAGCTTCCAATTGCTTTTGACAAGAGAAAGAGAGAGGATAAGAGAGAGATTTGTCAGGCAAAAGATAAATACATTTATTTTATATAATTTATTTATATTTATCAATTTTAGTATAATGCTATAACTTTGGCAGAGTTAATATTTTTGTGTGAAGTTGGTTATAACATATACTATACAAATATCCCGAGTAATTTGTAAGAGTGTTTGTGTTGTCTAACATTAAATTAATCAATTACATTTTCGTCCTTGATTTTTCTCCCTAATGTGGATATGCCTTCTCCAATAGGTGAATAGGGTAGTAACAGCTAATTTTCCATAAGGTAGGATAAAATCTTTGCATCTTTTGCATAGCTTACCCATTTTCCCAAACCATCAAACTGAACTATATAACCGTATTTTTCAGGTCTTCACCTTACAAACCTGTGGTATGTCATAATTACATTAACCAATTCCTCCTCATAAGTCTACAATTTCCTTTGTCTGTCAATATCTATTAGTGCTCTCTGAGAGACTCTTATGATCATTATATGTGTAATATCATATATGATTATGCTTCATTAAAAAGAATGTAAAATATATGATGAAATATTCAAACTAATGAGCTATGTAATACAGTATATAGTACACACATTAAGAATATATGTTTTACTTTCATATTGAGTATTATTCTTTTTTTTTTTCTTTTTGAGACAGGGTTTCTCTGTGTAACAGTCCTAGATGTCCTAGTTAGAGAATATAGACCGGGCTGACTTCAAACTCTCATAGATCCGCCTGTCCCTCCCAAGAGCTAGGATTAAGAGCACGTGCTAACACCACCAGGCCCTAGTATTATTCTTATTTACTCCTTATAAAATCTTAAAGCTATTTTTGAAGCAGATGGTGATGCAGAACATCTTTCGTGCCAGCACTTGGGAGACAGAGGAAGGTGTATTTCTCTGAGTTTGAGGGAAGCCTGGTCTACATAAGCTAGTACCAGGACATAAGCTTCTCCAAAGCTACATGGAGAAACCCTTTATTGAACTGCACCGTCCCCTCCCCATAAAAAAAAAGAGAGCTTTCTGAAAATTAAAGAAAAATTATGTAAACATTTTTACAAAAAAAAAAAATACTCTGAAAATTCCTTCTAAAATTGTATCAATAATTAAGGGTAATAAATGGATATATCTTTTTTACTTCTAAATAAATTTTACAGAAAAAAATATTAAAAGAAAGCAGAATTGGTGCAATGAACTATAAGACTTTTTTAGAAGAACAGGATGAAATTACTTTTTTAATTTACATATATTATTTTTTAAAAACATGAAGATGAGATGACAAAGATATTTCTATTTTATTCATTTTATTGTTCTGCTGAATTAGCTTCAAATCATGCTAATAATTGTACTCTAATGTTCAAGGTTTATAAAATGTTAAATGCCAGAAAATAACTTTGATGATTGCTTTTCTTGTCGTTGCAGAAAGGTATTCATCTCTTAAATCGTTAATGAACATGCTGCAACCAAAAGACTTCTCTCTGTTTGTTTATTTGTTTCCTATAATCACCTTTGTACAGTACTCTTATTAAGCATAGACTAGGAAACTTCTGGAGGTGTTCTAACAATACATGTACCTTGAAAATAACAGTTGCATTAATACAATATTGCACATGAGAGCCTATTGAAATATGCAAATTTGCTTCTTAGCTTTAATCTTGGTCACTCAAAAATAGGTATTCATAAGCAAAAGATAGGTATGTAGAAGTAAAAATAATGTGTGAACAACTAGCAAATGAATATTTGCTGCAAAATTTCAAAGGAATTAATTTACATGACCATTAATGTTATATATTTCATCACTATTTAATACCATGTTATAGAATATCTAATATTTAACAAAGTAGTAAAATTAATCTTTTTGTGACTTCTGCTATAAAATTGAAAGATGGGAATATGGTCAAAAACCATGAATACATCCACTGATCTTTTTCTGTAGGAATAACCTTACAGGGTATAAAGAAAGTAAAAACTGATAGACTGAGAATTTCAGTCTAATTTTAGACAGAATCTGTGATAATACACAATAAGGAGCTAGAAAGCTGGAAGCTTGTCCAATTATTCTCATTAGTAAAAAGTCAACAGGAAGAAAGAAATTACATAAACAATACATCTGGATTATTGGAGGCAAAGTAATTAACTTGGTAAGGGAAAAAACCATGAGAGCACTGAGCATCCAGAAGAGAGATAATAAAGTATTTATTTATTTAGGATACTGTAATGGACTGCACTCACCTCTGCTACACTGTTTTTGCAAGAAAATATATATTTATAAGAAATTGTATTCTAAATATACATCTGTGATTTGGAGCACAAAGTTTTTTTTTCTGAATTAAAACACATTTATAATCACCGAATTGTGCCTTTTATATACTTATTCTCTTTGAGAATTAAATTAAATATTTTGAAATTTCAATCACTAAACAAACTACCACAAATATCGTTTTTGAAAAGAAGTATAAAACACCTTTTATACTCTATGACCTGCAGGCACCAAAAAATATCACCAATCTTCCCTTTTCATTGTAATTATGCATTCTTTTAATAGTTTTTCAAATGAACATATATCAATAAATACTAATTTAGTTTACTTGTTTGCAATTTGTGTAAATACAATTATATTTTCAATAGTATATTTTATTCCAAGGGTAATTTGTGTTTTGTTTATTTTAACTGACATTTAGAGTTCATTAAGTGTAATATAAATATATATGCTATTGTATAATTGTGATGTTATATAGACTCAATTCTAATTCAGATAATAACTTATTTCACATACTAATTCTTATCTCACATCAAGTAGACAATGTTATTTAACTTTTTTTCTAGAAATAGAATTGTTCTCTTATGTTTTCACAGATTCCCAGAGTGTACAACTCTTCTTTGACTCTTGCCTTGACATTACAATTGTAGGGAAACATATTTAAGAATATGACTTTGATTTCGGAGTTCTTGTTATCTAATATAGTTCAGAATAATGTTAAATGTGTTATTTATTTTTTAGCAGTCTTTTTGTTGAAAATCTATTCATTTTCTTTGTGGTTTTATTTAATGCAGTTCTTACTGCAATATTGTTAATGTAACATTTAATGGAGAAAAAATAAAAGTTACAACCAAACATCTACAAAACACCACACAAAGGGGACTTTTGAAAGTGTGTCAGTTTAGAGATTGCATAAAATCTTCTGTGGAGTGTAAGTATATTACATTCCTACTTTATTACTGGTGTAACTAATGGTCGAAGCTCACCCACTTTCAAGAATGTAAGATTTTTATTGACAGTTCATTACATATTTGAGTTACTGGCCTTTTGAATGAATTCAGTCTCTTACCTTTTGGCAGTAGGAGGTAAGATTCTAACTAAATGACTCAAAGTCCTGGTCTCCAGTCACATGTTTTGCCTTCCTGACATGGCTACCCTCCATCCTGAAACTGTGCTTATTCTCATCCTGACTCAAGTAATTAGCCCAAAGTCAGGTGTGGTTGAAAAGCTTGTCATAAATAACCATGATACTACCTTCTTATTCAACTTTTATTAAAATTTAGTATAAAACTATTCTTCAGTCATATTAATTCTCCCATGATCTCTTTTCAGATCTTTTTCCCTTCCATACCTATGTAACTAAGTGTCTGCTAATAATACTATATGTTGGGAGCAGTGAGACTTCAGATCCTGAATTTTTTGTAATCCCCTGATCTGAGTGCCTACAGCTGCTCTGAGCATGAGACCTTCAGGAGTTCCTGATGGCAGGAGAGTGGTTTCTGGTGGGTTTGGCTAGCGTGTGGCTATCTCTATATTATCTGCCCTTGAACACAATAAAGGGAATATTCTTGGGGAATTCAAGGATGACCCATGTTGCTATCTCTCTGTTTGTGTGTATCTGTGTATTTTAACCTCCAGCCCCCTTGTCCGAAGCTCGCAAACTGGGTGCCAGCGTACAGAGCACAGATACGCGGGCACGGTATGTGGCAACTATACATACTCAGAACATCAAACTTTATTTTTTTTGTGTGTGAAAAATGCTATTTCAAGGTGTCATTCTATGTTAAATAGTGAATTAAGTCAGCATGAGGGTTTCAGCTCACTGCAGTCCAAACTACCACTATTTTCATATACAAATAGTATTTTAATTTTGAGAATTTTATACTTTAAAAGAAAATAGTACATATTCAACTATATCATTATTTTTTCTTATATGATTAGTTTTATATTGCTAAAAAACATTTTGGTTATTAGAATTATTTTGATGTGCTATGCTGAGGTCCAAGTCTAGGACATTGTACACAGTAAGCATCTCCAGGCAAATTACAAACCAGAAAGACTGAACATGTGATCTTTTTGTGTCATTTACTCAATGGTTACTGCATACACCACCACACTTGCCATGCCTTTCGAGTTTAGTACTAGTCAAAGATAGGGAACAAATTACTCTTTTTTTTTTTGGAAGGTTTGCAATTATATTTATGTACAGAAAACTCAGCAGTACATTTAACCCAGTTTAGTGGCGAGTTCTTTGGCCTTTGCTTTTTCCAGCTTGGCAATTCGAGCCACAGATTTATGACCCAGGACATTGCCTCCCCACTGGCGGCGGATCTCATCATATCTGTCGTTGTAATTGGTCCTAATAGTTTCCACCAGCTTGGCCAGAGCACCCTTGTCTTCCGAGTTAACCTGTGCGAAGTGGTGCACGTCTTCCTATGGACCAGGTGCCCCAGTCTTGCCTTTCCCTTGATGATGCAGTAGTAGACCCCCATCTTCTGACACAGGGCAGGCAGGAAGACCATCAGCTCAATGGGGTCTACGTCGTGGGCAATCACCACCAGCTGAGCCCTCTTGTTCTCTACCAAAGTGGTGACTGTATTGACGTCCACTCGAAGGACAGGTGGTCTCTTAGTTGGGACATCCCCTTTGCCGGCAGCTCTCTTCTCAGCACGGGCCAGCAGCCTTTGCTTCTTCTCCTGCTTTGTCTTTGGCCTGTACTTGTGGGCAAATTTAAGCAATTTCGTAGCTGTTTGCCCGTCC
The DNA here is from genome assembly GCF_018167655.1 of Microtus oregoni. Classification (NCBI taxonomy): domain Eukaryota; kingdom Metazoa; phylum Chordata; class Mammalia; order Rodentia; family Cricetidae; genus Microtus; species Microtus oregoni. The sequence goes on from NW_024543060.1 coordinate 27,728,833, forward strand.
AGGGCCTGGGTGAACTGGTTAATGGCAGGAGGAACATTGGGACAATTATAGAGATTGGCCCTCTGCCGCTGCAGCCTTATGTAGCAGGGCCATTTGACGAAGCGTGGGAGGATCTCCCATGCTCTTGGATTGGGAGGATCATCAGCAATTTTTAAACATTGTCCCAGAAATTGAGGAGGTCTACAATATCAGCAAAGGATGGAAAGTCAATATTTTTTTCAAACCATCTTTGGTATTGATATATTGTTGGAAAAAGTATATTCATGAATTTGTGTGAATGTAATGCATGGATCAATATAGAAACATCTGTAGCTGATCGTGAGGTATCCCAGACCCAAAAAGATGAACATGGGATGTACTCACTCATAATTGGTTTCTAGCCATAAACAAGGGTCACGGAGTCTACACTTGGTGATCCCAAAGAAACTAAGTAAGAAGGTGAACCAAAGGAAAAGCATATAGTTGTCCTCTTGGCTATGGGAAGTAGACAAAATTGCCGGGGAGAAAATTGAGATCATGGGGGTGGGGTGGGATGGGGGTAAGGGGAGATGGGGAGAGAGGGAGGAGAGGGGGAGAATGGGGGGAGCTTGGGGAAGGGGGAGGATTGGGATGAAGGAAGGTTGGATGGGGGAGCACGGAAGCACGGTTCTTAGTTAAGGGAGCCACCTTAGGGTTGACAAGAGACTTGAACCTAGAGTGGCTCCCAGATACCCAAGCCGAGGTCCCCAGTTAGTTCCTTGGGCAGCTGAGGATGGGGAACCTGAAATGACCCTATCCTAGAGCAATACTGACGAATATCTTGCATATCATCATAGAACCTTCATCTGGTAATGGATGGAGACAGAGACAGAGACCCACACTGAAGCACTGGACTGAGCTCCCAAGGTCCCAATGAGGAGCAGAAGGAGGGAGAACAAGAGCAAAGAAGTCGTGACCACGAGGGGAGCACCCACCCACTGAGACAGTGGAGCTGATCTATTGGGAGCTCACCAAGGCCAGCTGAACTGTGACTGAAAAAGCATGGGATAAAACTGGACTCTCTGAGCATGACGAACAATGAGGGCTGATGAGAACCCAAGGACAATGGCACGGGGTTTTGAACCTACGTAATGTGCTGGCTTTGTGGGAGCCTAGCCAGTTTGGATGTTCACCTTCCTAGAAATGCACGGAGGGGGGAGGACCTAGGCCTTACCACAGGGCAGGGAAATCTGACTGCTCTTAGGGCTGGAGAGGGAGGGGGAGAGGAGTGGGTGGAGGGGGAGAAGGGTGGGAGGAGGGGGAGGGAAATGGGAGGCTGGGAGGAGGAGGAAATTTGTTTTTTTTTTTTCTTTTCTCAATAAAAAAAAGTTAAAAAAAAAGAAAAAAGTAACTAGATAGATAAATAAATAAATAAATAAATAAAATAGAAGTTAAAAAAAAATAATAAGTTTGTGGGGTTTTTGTTTGTCAACCTCTGAGATTTTGATTCAACTTTCTTATTTTGTTAGTGAGTTAACATTATATTTGTTTTCTTAAGTTAGTTAATGCATGTGTGTGTGTATGTGTGTTTGTGCTTGTGTGCTTCCACCGCCTCTAACACACTTTTTATTGATTTCTTACCTATTCTAATATAGAGCGCTGGGAACCAGTTCCTGTGTATCTATTCTCCCTCCACTCTAGTCCCTCCGGGCCAGTGGTACCTGCTCTCCTACTCATTCATCTAACTGCTCTCACTTTACACTTTCTCATTGATGGCTCGTTTTTTTTTCTTAGAGTTCGTTTTCAGAAAATATAGACAGAAAACGAAGAACTTCCATTTCCAAGATGAAATGCAATTTAATTTTTCCCAAGCAAAACGAATTTTGATGTGAAAGGAAATAAATTGTGATTTCATAACCACGCTATGATTTCATAACGTGGCATTTTGGAGCGCATAGTTTCTTCTCAATAGTCTGCCACCTTCAGGCATGACTGAATTCCTGGAAACACTTCATGACGCACAGTGGCAGGAATGAAGCCAAATACACATAATCGCTGTTGTAACAGGTGATAGACAAATCAATGACCTTCAGAACTCAGGCTTGTCATTTGTAACATAGTTTATATTTTTCACACACAAGCTTGTTCTGACTTCTACTAGTTCATATATAGCCGCAGGATCACTTTTGGTTAGAACTAACATTGTGCACTCAGTTCCTATGATTTATTACTGAGACATATCTGAAAAAAATGAGAGTTTAGAAATAATTAATGATAAATGATAGAGTTTTTTGTATTTTGGAAAATATATGTAAAATGTCTAATAGCTGTGAAATACTCCCTGATTTTCCTGTTTTGTCTTACACACTACCAGGTTCTCCCTATGATTAAGCTATTATATCTCATCTTTGTATTTCAGTGGTGGAAAGTTCACCCTTCTCATTAAATCTGCTACTCAACACAATGGTTTCTCTTAAAAGTACATTTCTCAAAATGACTGTCAGTACATTTCCTCATGCAGATAATGCTTTCTTTGAGTTTTCTTACTATAGTTCATAAATGGCCTTCATATATTTTATTTAGCTGTAATTTTATATTCATAATTTTATTAATGCAGTCAACTAAACTGCCTTGTATCTACAAGCTCTATTAATTGCTGAATGAATGGTAGAAAAGACAAATGACCTGAGTTTGAAGAATTTTGTCACAGGAGCATGGCTGCCTTTCTTGAGGAGACAGGTGTACTATGATGTGTAAATATATATATATATGTGTGTGTGTGTGTGTGTGTGTGTGTGTGTGTGTGTATTCTTAGGTTTTCTACATACTTCCACACTTATTTTGTATTTTCTATTAAACCTACCTATATCTAATGAAATAATGCTAAGATTGTTAAAACTACTGTGTTTTTCACTTCAATTGCTTTATTTCTAAAATCAGATAAAGGCCTTTCTTTTCTCACATACAAATATTACAAACAAAATTGTTAATTTTTATTAAAGAATTCACAAAACTTAAAATATAATATTAAAATATTCTAATATTGAAATGCCAGTCATCACCTATTCTTATATTTTAATGTAAAAGACATACAAAGATCCCTGAAGAGTCTAAAATTCAATAACTCAGTGATCTTCCTAATGAAAAAAGATGTCCATGCCAAAGATGAAGGCATTAGAGTTCAAAATCAATGTTCATTCCTATCTGAGTTTAAAATCAAAGAAATTAAAGTCTAGTATAATTTCCCTTTCGACTGGATCTTACTCTCAAAGCCTCTCTTAGGCTAAGATAAATGGAGTCTTTTCAGAATCTGTCTTCTGGGCCATTTCCTTAGGAATAAATTTGGTTCAATTGCAAGCTCATAAGTTGAAATAGTTTTGCTACAAATGGCTGATAAAAGTTATGTTTTAGAAATCTTACAGAGTTTACCAGACAATGTTTGATTTCTCTAGCCCCAGTGGTAGAACACCATCACACGGATGTCAGTGTCCACAATGCGGTCCAGGTAAAGGAAATAAATTCTCCTTTCATTTCAGAATACACTTGCTCATTCTCCAATGCAGTATTAATGCAGTAAAATACAGAAACTCTATCAGACGCAGAAAAAGAAAGAAGGCAAATAAAAACTAACTTCATGCAGTAAGTCAGTATATGCTGGTCAGAATTGCAAGCAACTGGAAGAAATACACAAGAAAGTAAATAAACTTAAGATTATATTTTTAGAATTAGTGAAGCTGTAAACTTTCCTCTTTGCTTTTTATTCCTTGATCTCCTGGGAGTAGTAAATTTTCTATAAAATACCAATTATTAGAAAGGAATGCTACTGATAGTATTATTAGATAATATATCTTAAAAATCTTTCTTTCATTCTTTCATCTGATATTCAAATTTTATCAATTACTTTTGTTATATCATTGATTTTACTCTCTATATTTTTGTAAATTCCCACTAAGTAGCCTATTCTGGACTCTAATACATTGTTCTCTTGTATTAGTCTCCTGACAGTTGGAAACAAAGAAATGTGCAATCATATCTAAAAATTTTGAATTCTTAGTTTTAATTGAACAAATTTTTCCATACATCATAATTTTATCATGTTTGTCCTGCCTACTGCTTCTCCAAGATTCTCTCCATATTCTTATCAAACCAAATTTATGATCCTTTTCTTTCTCTCTCTTTCAACCAGACACAAAATAAGAAATAAACCAAATAAACAAACCAAAAAAACCCCAGTCTATCCTGGCAATGGGGTTGTTAGACACAATGAAACTCACTTAGAAAAAGAGACTCTTTTCCCTTTGCACATGGGTATCACATGTAGATAGTTTCTTGTATAAGTGTGGGATCCAGTGCCTATATTCTCAATCCAGTACTGAGACACCATGTGGTCTGACCCTTTTCACATCTTGTGCATGCTGCTAACTCTCTGTGAGTTTATATTGCATCGGTCCTGTTGTTTGTTTGAAGATTGGTTTCTAAAAGTTATCCATCACTTCCGTGTCTTGCAATCTTTCTGCCTCCTTTTCACATGGATCCCTGATCCATGAGGGCAAGGAATTGATGAACACATTTCATTTAAAACAGAATGTTCCTAAGTTTTTTGCTTTGCTACATCGTCCACTTCTGGATCTCTGTACTAATTCTTATCTACGACCTGAGAAAATTCAGCTAGCGTGTTTTGAGTGAGCTATTTATCTGTGAATATAGAAGTAAATCATTAAGAGTCAATTTACTGTTATATAAAATGTTTAACTTTAGCCAAATAATAATAGTAGGCTTACTTTGTTTTAGCCAAATAATAGTAGTATGTTTCCCCCTAGGCCTATAACCTATTTATTCTCAGGTTCATTGACACTTTATAATTATCAGGTATGGATTCTATCTCATGAAGTGGGTCTCAATAAAAAAGTAGTGGTTATTTCCATAACATTTATGTCAATATTGCACCCGTATATGATCTAAATAGGTCACTGTATTGATTGCATGGTTTGAGGCTGAGGGTTATCTTTCTCCTCCAGCATAATTTTCAAAATTATGAATGATAGTAAGTTGGGGCTAAGTTTCTATTTAGGCACAAACCTCACTTACTCTATAAGAAAGTGTTGTTTTCATTGCATTATTACCATCACGTTGTTGAGAATAACCAATAGCCTTTCATTATCTCCCGCTTCAAATGATCCTCTTCTAGTTTGCCTTTTATCTCTCTGCCATACTGTCTTCTATTTCCCACTTCTTAGCTCCTTAGGAGAACTATAGTGGTATATTAATTGTAATTATAGTAAGTTGCAAGAAGTTACAAAGATACCTACTTATTTCCTCTTTAAAACAATACATACTCTTAGCTGTAGAGCTCTCACTCCAGTAGGTTCTTTAATCTTTAATTTTTATTTCTATTTATTTATTTATTTATTTATTTATTTATTTATCTATCATCTATCTATCTATCTATCTATCTATCTATCTATCTATCATCTCCAGCCTCATACCAATTTCCCCTCCCTCCCTCCTCTCCTCCCAGTCTCTCCTGCCATCCTTCCTTCTCTTCCCCATTCTCTTCTCCTTTATATTCAGAAAAGGACTGGTCTCCCATGTATATCTGCCAACCACAGGATTTCAAGTTTCTTTAGGCCTAGCACCTCCTCTTCTAATAAGACTGGATGAGGCAACCCAGTAGAGGAAAGTGTCCCAGAAGTAGTATACAGAGTCAGAGACAGCATCTGCTCCCTCTGTTGGGTGTTCCGTAACAAGATCAAGCTACACAGTATAACGTATGTATAGAAAACCTATATTAGTCCCATGAAAGCTTTATGGGTGACAGGTTAATCTCTGTGAATCCCTAATGCCCAGATTTATATATTCCATGGTTTCTCTTGTGATGTTATTGGTCCCACTGGATCCAAGTAGATAAAAGACCTCAAACTAAAACCAGACTTTGAAACTGACAGAAGAAAAGTGGGAAATAGACCCTAACACATGGTCACAGCAAACAACTTCCTGGACAGAACATCAATCAAGTAGGCATTAAGATCAAGAATTAGTACATTTTATAAATAAAAAATTAATAAATGGGATCTTATGAAACTGAAAAAAATTATAAGGTGAAAGAGACAATCAAAAAAAAAAAAAACCAGCAGTCTACAGAATGGAAAAGATCTTCGTGAACCCCACATCTAAAAAAGGATTGATTTCCAAAATATATAAAGACTTCAAGTAAGTAGATATCAACAAACCAAATAATCCAACTAAAAACTGAAGTACAATCCTAAACAGAGAATTCTCAATAGAGGAATCACAAATACCCAAGAAGCTCTTAAAGATATGTTCAACATCTTTTTCTATCTTCTATTATTTATGGAAGCAATCATGTTTAGTAATAACAAGGTTGTAATTTAAAAGAAAATCTTGAAATTGTGTTATATATTGGCATCATCTTTCACTTTGGTTTGTCTTTTTTTTAAAATAAATTTATTTACTTATTTTTTTTCTCATTGATATTTAAGTTTTTTTTATACCTTTTATTTTTCTTTCTTTTTTAAAATGTTTTCACCCTTCTCCCTCTCCTCCCACCCTTCTCCCCCTCCCGCCACTCCTCTCCCCCTCCCTCTCCAGTCCACAGAGCAGTCCCGGTTCCCTGCCCTGTGGTAAGTCCTAGGTCCTCCCCCCTCCGTCCATATCTAGGAAGGTGAACATCCAAACTGGCTAGGCTTCCACAAAGCCAGCACATTAAGTAGGATCAAAACCCCGTGCCATTGTCCTTGGCGTCTCATCAGCCCTCATTGTTCGCCATGTTCAGAGAGTCCGGTTTTATCCCATGCTTTTTCGGTCACAGTCCAGCTGGCCTTGGTGAGCTCCCAGTAGATCAGCTCCTCTGTCTCAGTGGGTGGGTGCACACCTCGTGGTCCCGACTTCTTTGCTCATGTTCTCCCTCCTTCTGCTCCTCATTGGGACCTTGGGAGCTCAGTCCAGTGCTCATGTGTGGGTCTCTGTCTCTATCTCTATCCATCACCAGATGAAGGTTCTATGATGATATGCAAGATATTCGTCAGTATTGCTCTAGGATAGGGTCATTTCAGGTTCCCAATCCTCAGCTGCCCAAGGAACTAACTGGGAACCTCATGTTGGGTACTTGGGAGCCCCTCTAGAGTCAAACCTCTTGCTCACCCTAAATTGGTTCCCTTAACTAAGAATTGTGGTTCCGTGCTCCCCTATCCACCTTTCCTTTATCCCAATTCTCCTGATTCCCCTAGTCCTCCCTCCTTCCCTTCTATCTTTTCTCTCCCCATCTCCCCTTACCCCCATCCCACCCCAACCCCAAGATCCTAATTTTCTCCCCGGCAATTTGGTCTACTTCCCTTAGCAAGAGGATAACTATATGTTTTTCCTTGGGTTCACCTTCTTACTTAGCTTCTTTAGGTTCACCTATTGTAGACTCCGTGACCCTTATTTATGGCTAGAAACCAATTATGAGCGAGTACATCCCATGTTCATCTTTTTGGGTCTGGGATACCTCACTCAGGATAGTGTTTTCTATTTCCATCCATTTGCATGCAAAATTCGAGAAGTCATTGTTTTTTACCGCAGCGTAGTACTCTAGCGTGTATATATTCCATACTTTCTTCATCCACTCTTCCATTGAAGGGCATCTAGGTTGTTTCCAGGTTCTGGCTATTACAAATAATACTGCTATGAACATAGTTGAACAAATGATTTTGTCATATGATAGAGCATCTCTTGGGTATATTCCCAGGAGTGGTATTGCTGGGTCCAGGGGTAAGTTGATCCCGAATTTCCTGAGAAACCAAAACACTGACTTCCACAGTGGTTGCACAAGATTGCATTCCCACCAGCAATGGATGAGGGTACCCGTTCCTCCACAGCCTCTCCAGCAAAGGTTATCCTTGGTGTTTTTGACTTTAGCCATTCTGACAGGTGTAAGATGATATCTCAAAGTTGTTTTGATTTGCATTTCCCTGATTGCTAAGGAAGTTGAGCACGACTTTAAGTGTCTTTTGGCCATTTGGACTTCCTCTGCTGAGAATTCTCTGTTCAGTTCAGTGCCCCATTTTTTAATTGGGTTAATTAGCATTTTAAAGTCTAGTTTCTTGAGTTCTTTATATATTTTGGAGATCAGACCTTTGTCTGTTGTGGGGTTGGTAAAGATCTTCTCCCAGTCAGTAGGTTGCCTTTGTGTCTTAGTGACTATGTCCTTTGCTTTACAGAAGCTTCTCAGTTTAAGTAGGTCCCATTTATTCAATGTTGCCCTTAATGTCTGTGCTTCTGGGGTTATACATAGGAAGCGATCTCCTGTGCCCATCTCCTGTAGGGTACTTCCCACTTTCTCTTCTATCAGGTTCAGTGTGTTCGGGCTGATATTGAGGTCTTTAATCCATTTGGACTTGAGTTTTGTGCACGGTGATAGATAAGGGTCTATTTTCATTCTTCTACAGGATGACATCCAGTTGTGCCAGCACCATTTGTTGAAGATGCTTTCTTTTTTCCATTGTATACTTTTAGCTCCTTTATCGAAAATCAGGTGTTCATAGGTTTGTGGGATAAAATCCGGGTCTTCTATACGATTCCATTGGTCGATTTCTCTGTTTTTATGCCAGTACCACACTGTTTTCATTACTGTAGCTCTGTAATAGAGTTTGAAGTCAGGGATGGTAATGCCTCCAGAAGATCCTTTATTGTATAGGATTGTTTTGGCTATCCTGGGTTTTTTGTTTTTCCATATAAAGTTGATTATTGTCCTCTCCAGATCTGTGAAGAATTTTGATGGGATCTTGATGGGGATTGCATTGAATCTATAAATTGCCTTTGGTAGAATTGCCATTTTTACTATGTTGATCTTCCCAATCCATGAGCAAGGGAGGTCCATCCATTTTTTGGTATCCTCTTCAATTTCTTTTTTCAATGCCTTAAAGTTCTTGTCAAATAGATCTTTCACTTCCTTGGTTAGATGTACCAAAAGATATTTTATGCTGTTTTTGGCTATTGTGAATGGTGAAGCTTCTCTGATTTCCCTCTCTGCTTCCATATCCTTTGTGTATAAGAGGGCGACTGATTTTTTGGAGTTGATCTTGTATCCTGCCACATTACTAAAGCTGTTTATCAGCTGTAAAAGTTCTTTGGTGGAGTTTTGGGGGTCGCTTATGTACACTATCATATCATCTGCAAATAACGAAAGTTTAACTTCTTCCTTTCCAATTCGAATCCCCTGGATTCCATTATGTTGTCTTATTGCTATTGCTAGAACTTCAAGCACTATATTGAAGAGGTATGGTGAGAGTGGACAGCCTTGTCCTGTTCCTGAGTTAAGTGGGATGGCTTTGAGTTTCTCTCCGTTTAATTTGATGTTTGCTGTCGGCTTGCTGTATATAGCTTTTATTATATTTAGGTATGACCCTTGTATCCCTAATCTCTCCAAGACTTTTAATATAAATGGATGTTGAATTTTGTCAAATGCTTTTTCAGCATCTAATGAAATGATCATATGGTTTTTTTCTTTCAGTTTATATATATGCTGGATTACATTGATAGATTTTCGTATGTTGAACCAGCCCTGCATCTCAGGAATGAAGCCTACTTGATCATAATGGATAATTTTTCGGATGTGTTCTTGGATTCGATTTGCCAGTATTTTGTTGAGGATTTTTGCGTCGATATTCATGAGTGAGATTGGCCTGTAATTCTCTTTCCTGGTTGATTCTTTGAGTGGTTTTGGTATCAGAGTAATTGTGGCTTCATAAAAGGAGTTTGGTAATGACCCTTCTGTTTCTATCTTGTGGAATACATTAAGGAGTATAGGTATTAGATCTTCTTGGAAGATCTGGTAGAATTCCGCATTGAAACCATCTGGTCCTGGGCTTTTTTTGGTAGGGAGGTTTTTGATAACCTCTTCTAATTCTTCGCAACTAACAGGTCTATTTAGATTGTTCACCAGGTCCTGATTTAACTTTGGTATATGATATTTATCTAAAAAAGTATCCATTTCCTTTACATTTTCCAATTTGTGGCATATAGGCTTTTGTAGTAAGATCTAATTATTCTCTGAATTTCCTCTGTGTCTGTGGTTATGTCCCCCTTTTCATTTCTGATCTTATTAATTTGCAAATTCTCTCTCTGCCGTTTGATTAGCTTGGATAGTGGTTTGTCAATCTTGTTGATTTTCTCCAGGAACCAGCTTTTTGTTTCATTGATTTTTTTGTATTATTTTCTGTGTTTCTATTTTGTTGATTTCAGCCCTCATTTTGATTATTTCCAGTCTTCTACTCCTCCTAGGTGAGTCTGCTTCTTTTTTTTCTAGATCTTTCAGGTGGGCTGTTAAGTCTCCAATGTGAGCTTTCTCTGTTTTCTTTAAGTGGGCACTTAGTGCTATGAACTTTCCTCTTAGGACTGCTTTCATAGTGTCCCATAAGTTTGAGTATGTTGGTTCTTTATTTTCATTGAATTCCAGAAAGACTTTAATTTCTTTCTTTATTTCTTCCTTAATCCTGGGATGGTTCAATAGTTGACTGTTCAGTTTCCATGACTTTGTATGCTTTCTGGGGGTAGCATTATTGTTGAATTCTAACTTTAATCCATGGTGATCTGATAAAACACAGGTGGTTACTAATATTTTTTTGTAACTGTGGATATTTGCTTTGTTACCGACTATGTGGTCGATTTTCGAGAAGGTTCCATGAGCTGCAGAGAAGAAGGTATGTTCTTTCCTATTTGGGTGGAATGTTCTATAGATGTCTGTTAAGTCCATTTGATTCATTACCTCCATTAATTCTCTTATTTCTCTGTTAGGTTTCTGTCTGATTGACCTGTCCATTGGTGAGAGAGGAGTGTTGAAGTCTCCTACTATTAGTGTGTGCGGTTTGATGGCTGCCTTGAATTTTAGCAATGTTTCTTTTATGTACGTGGGTGCTTTTATATTAGGGGCATAGATGTTCAGGATTGAGACTTCATCCTGATGAACTGTTCCTGTTATGAGTATAAAATGCCCCTCTCCATCTCTTCTGATTGATTTAAGTTTAAAGTCAACTTTGTTAGAGATTAGTATGGCCACACCTGCCTGTTTCTTAGGTCCATTTGCTTGATAGGCCTTTTCCCAGCCCTTTACTCTGAGTAGGTGCCTGTCTTTGTGGTTGAGGTGTGTTTCTTGTAAACAGCAGAATGTTGGATCCTGTTTACTTATCCAATCTCTTAGCCTGTGCCTTTTTATAGGTGAGTTGAGTCCATTGACATTAAGTGATATTAATGACCAGTGGTTGTTAACTCCGGTCATTTTTTTTTTTAGTCGTAGAGTTTGTGTGTTCCCCTTCTTTGTTTTGTGTTGGTAAAGGGTCTCTAGATGTCTGAGTTATTGTGGTCATTGTTGGACTCCTTGGTTAGTGATTTTCCTTCAATTACTTTCTGTAAGGCTGGATTTGTGGCTGCGTATTGTTTAAATTTGTTTTTATCCTGGAAAATTTTATTTTCTCCATTTATAGTGAATGAAAGCTTGGCTGGGTATAGTAATCTGGGCTTGCACCCATGGTCTCTCAGTTTCTGCAGTACATCTATCCAGGACCTTCTGGCTTTCATGTTTTCCATGGAGAAGTCAGGTGTAAGTCTGATAGGTTTACCTTTATAAGTAATTTGGCCTTTTTCCTTTGCAGCTCTTAATATTCTTTCCTTATTCTGTATGCTTTGTGTTTTGATAATTATATGGCGAGGGGATGTTTTTTTTTTTTATCCAGCCTATTCGGTGTTCTGTATGCTTCTTGCACCTTCATAGGAAAATCTTTCTTTAGGTTGGGAAAGTTTTCTTCTATAATTTTATTAAATATATTTTCTGGACCATTGAGCTGCCCATCTTTTCCTTCTTCTACTCCTATTATTCTTAGGTTTGGTCTTTTTATTGTGACCCATATTTCCTGAATGTTTTGTGATGAGAGTTTGTTGGACTTGCTGTTTTCTTTGATCAGTGTGTTTATTTTCTCTATGGTATCTTCAGAATCCGAGAGTCTTTCTTCTATCTCTTGTATTCTGCTGGTTATGCTTGTTTCTGTAGTCTCTATTCGTTTACCTAGATTTTCCATGTCCAGCCGGCCCTCTGTTTGTGTTTTCTTCTTTGCCTCCATTTCAGTTTTCAGGTCTTGAACTGTTTCCATTATCTGTTTGATTGTTTTTCCTTGGTTTTCTAGGGTATCATTCACGGATTTATTCAATTCTTCAAACTTTCTGTTATATTTCTCATCCATTTCTATAAGGGCGTTTTTTACACGCTGTTTAAGGGTGTCAATCACTTTCATGAAGTCAATCTTTTCTCCTTCCTCTTGATTAAGGGGTTCTTGTCCTCCCGTTGAGAGGTCGCTTGTTTCTGGTAGCTTCATGTTGCTTTTCAGCTTGTTGGGCGAATTCTTGCCTTGACGTCGGCCCATCTCTTCTTCCAAATGCTCCCTATGGATCTTCTTTTACCGGATCAGGTCTCCTTGCCTACCAAACGCTGTCTCTCCCCAATGTTGGCTCTCCCAATGCTGGGTCTCCTGGTGCCGAAAGATCAGGCCTCCGTGCTGGTTGGACAGCTCGCAGACAAAGCGCCTACCCCGCTTGGTGCAGGCAGGCCACAGAAACAAAGGAACTGCTGCCCGCCCGGGAGCCCCGGGTATTCGGACCCAGCGCCCAGATAGGCTGGGCTGGGCGATGCCACGCGCCAAAAGAGGGCAGTGGGGGCGAAGTGGGGAGGGCTCTGGACGGAAGCTGGGTGGGCCAGGAAGAAAGAGGCAGCACCCAGGGAGTAGAGGCCTTGCAGAGAGCCCAAGAAGGACAGGGGGCCAAGAAACCCCCGAGCTCCCCGTCCCAGGCTGGCGCCTTGGGCCAGAAACTCACCCCAATGCTGGGTCTCCTGGCGCCGAAAGATCAGGCCTCCGTGCTGGTTGGGCAGCTCGCAGACAAAGCACCTACCCCGCTTGGTGCAGGCAGGCCACAGAAACCTATTTACTTATTTATATACTTACCATTTTCTTCTCCACCGTTTTCTCCTATTTCCTCCCACCAACCTTTGCTTCATTCTCCAAATACATTCCTCCTCTGTTTCTATTCAGAAAAGAACAGATCTCCCACGGATATCAATCAAACATGGCATATCAAGTTGCAATAAGACTAGACTAAGAAGTTTCCCTTGTATAAGCCTGGACAAAGCAACCCATTATGGGGAATAGGATTGCAAAAGCCAGTAAAAGAGTCAGAGACATTCCCATTTCCCACTTTTGGGAGTCCCACAAGAAGACCAAGCTACACAATTATCGCATATATGTAGAGAGCCTACTTCATACCCATACAGGCTCCCTGGTTGTTGGTTCAATCTCTGTGAGCCACTTAAGTATATGATAGTACATGTTCTTGTGACCTAGTATCCGGGTGATAGAACACACTCAGAATATCATAGGAATTTTAAAGAAATAAATAATCTCTTGTCATCTTGATATCTCCTTCTTGTGACTATCTACCTCATATGATTGTTACAATGGCTAACACTTGCTTTATATTAATGTCAACTTTGTTCTCATTTTAAATAATTTTACCATTTGCTGAAACATGTCATGCTAAAGGTCAAAGAAAAATATTTTAATTTCTCTATACATTTGAATTAAATATGATATATAAAATATGTATCATTTCATCTCTTATGAAGAATACAAATTGTCATTACTAAAATTAATAACATAAAATATTCAATTAACACTCCATTACTGAAGGAATATAGGAATAGGAGAGATTCAGTTTTATAATAGTATAGGAAAATGGTTTTATTCTTAAAATATTTTATTAATTTTTAAAGATTTTTTTACAATGTATTTTGGCTATATTCAACTGAATTCCATCCCTTAACTCTTCTCAGATATGCACTCACCTTTCTGCGTGTTTTATTTTGGTGTCCTCTTTTTTTCTTTTTCTTTTATTTGTTTTTAGTATGTGTTATTCACATAATTCTGGGTTTGGGTTATCCACTGAATGGTGATTTACTTACAAGGAATCCTACTCATACAGAAAACCAATTCTTCTTTCTAAAGTGGACATCAACTCTCAATAATATCTCAATTAAGAATGGGAACACTGAGTTCGCATTATACTAAAATTGAGGGCTTCATTTTGTGCAGGCAACCACAGCTACTATGTGTTCATAGGTATAGTGGTCTTATCATTTCCAGAAAGCAATATTTTTCTTCAATATTTACCAAGACCTGGTTCTTACAATCTCTACACAGTGCAGAGTTGTCCCTTAGACTTGTAAAGTACTTGTAATACAGATGATCCATTTATAGCTCTCCACTCCTCCATCCTGTCTTCTCAGAACTGTGACCAGATGTGGACTTCAGCCTTAACCACTATCTTCTACACAAGGAAACTTCACCAGTGTTGGGTAGTAACTGTGTTGATATGTTGGCCGAGAGATATATATTCCGACCTCAGCTTTAGAGTGCTCTACATTCATAACAGAAGAGGATTCATCCTTGGAGTCTGCAAGATTCCCAAAATGTGTTCTTGGTCAGGTTTTCAGTATTAATCTCTGCCAAAAGAGATTGCTCCTTTTCAGACTTGTATTTTAGATCTGAACTCTTGAAAGTGCAGCATCTAGAAACTTACTGGTAATTGTTCTGATTCCCTGACTTTTTATGTTCTTTATGTTTTGGAAAAATTCCAACACCAATGCTTCCTCCCCACTTCTAGTCCACAAGAAGCCAGGGATTTGCCTCAGATTAGTGAGGAAATCATATTTTATCTGTCTGAACAAAGGAAGATATCTTCTGTAGACATTTTAGACTTCTTGTCTGAAACACTATTTGAGAACTAGGGACAGAAAAAAATGAACTTATTAAATGAAAAACTATTCGAGATATAAGCTTGCTTTACTAAGATTCTCTCTCTCTCTTTTTCATTCTCTTCTCCCCTCTCTCCCTTTCTCTGTCACTCTCATTTTGAGACAGTGTCTCACTGTAGAGACATGATTAGCCTTTAATGAACAATTTTCTTTCCATGTTCTTTTGAGTATGGCAATTAGAGGTGTGTACACTATGACATTTGCTTTCTTGTTCTTTCTATTTTAATATGCTTTTCTAATTTTGGATTTTTAAAATATAATTATATCATTTTTTCTTTTGCTTTTCTTTACAAATTCTCCTTTATACCTGTCAAAGCTGCTAAAATCAAAAACACAAGTGACAAGTCATGCTGAACAGGATGTGGAACAAGAAGAACACACCTCCATTACTGGTAGGAGTACAAATTGTACAGTCATTTTGAAAATCACTGTGGCAGTTTCTCAGAAAACTGAAAAGCATTCTGCTTCAGATTCAGCTATACCACTCTTTGGCATGTACCCAACGGATTCTCAATCCTATCACAAGGAAACTCAATCAACTATGATCACAGCAGCTTTATTTGCAGTAGCCAGAATGAAAACAATCAAGAACTTGAAATCAACTGAGATGTCTCTAAATCAAAGAGTGGACAAAAGAAATTTGTAATATTTACAAAATGGTGTATAACTCAGGTGGTTAAAACAATCACTAAGGAAATTTGAAAGAACATGGAGGAAGGTAAAAAAAAAATAATCCTGACTGAGGTAAGTCAGACTGAGAAAGACAAACATAGTATGTACTCACTCATAAGTAAATTTTAGATCTAAAATAAAGGATAACGAGAGTACCATTCACAGACCCAAAGAGATTATGTAATAAGGAGTATAGAAGAGGGACACCCAAGTATCTTTGAGCTGGAGAAATAAAAGATATTTCATAAGTGAAATGCAAGTGGAAGGGATGAGAACATGAGAGATCAGGTTTGGGGGTAGAGGAAGAGAGTAGTGAAAAAGACAGCTGAAAAACAGGGGGCTCTTTCAGGGTCACTTAAGACCCTGGCACTAAGGACTGACAGTTAATATGAATGTACAGCCAGTAATTTTGGTCAAGTGACTGTGGTTGTTATAATCAGAGCCTGACTCTGACAACTCCAGTAAAAAAGACTTGGTTATCCAACCATAATGTGCTAATTAAGAGACAAGTGAGAGAGTGCAAACAGGAGAAAAAAATTCAGTTTATTGATCATTACATGGAATGAAAAACAAATGACAAGGTCCAGTGACAATTCTTCCCCATATCCATATTTGAGATCAAGACATAGGTTTAGGTTTAAATTGAGTCTGAGAGGTATGTGTAGCCATTGAAGGGGTACTCCTGCCCATCATCATAATTTTAGACAGACTCTCTCCTTGAGAACATCTTGATGATGTTGAAACTGCATGTTTCCTTTTTGGAGACAAACTTCTCTTGCCAAGAACAGAAGCATAGACTATTCTATTCTAAACTGCAATCCATTGCTTCCCACTGTGTCCATGCTCTAACACCTGTGTTAAGGGACAAGTGTTTCTCTTAGAGTATCTTCTCTCCTTTAAAGATGGTACCAGGGAAGCTAACATATAATCAATCATTTTCTCAAATCTGGTGATGCAAGGTCTTTTGGTCAACATAAATATCATTATTATTTGAAGGGAAATTTTTGTCCCTATTATGCAGTGTCTGTTTGCATGATTCCCTATTTCTGGAATTAGACATTTGCTGAAGAGAAGTAAGAAATCTAAGCCAGGAGAATTCTAAAATACAAAATGTAATTCCTGAGGACAGTGACTGCATCTGCCTCAAAATGTGATAGGTGGTATTAGGACAAATGTGGAAGGACTAGGTATTGAAACACATACTTTCAGTGTAACTGGGCAAGATTATTATTATTGTGCATTCATGGTTGTCTCAGAATAATTATAGAATGATATTTCTTGATTACGTAACTTTATAATTCTTATGTTTTTAATTTTTCCATATAAGAAGTATACATACAACGCAGAGTCAAATAGATTATTAGTTATATACAGAAGTAAGTAGGTGTTCATATACTTCTACTTCATGAAACTGTGATTTATTTCTAATTTACATGGTTTATTTGATAATATAATTAAAAAGAAAAATGTGTAAATCTAAGAGCAATAAACTTAGAATTTCTCAAGGAATGATACTTTAGACTCGATGTACAAGTTATTTTTATTTCATATTCAGGAAAATATCTGAAGATCTACTTTGAGCATTACTTAAATATTGGAGGAAGCTATTCATCTTATGAAGCATTCTTTGACTGATATCAGATTGTTCTTACCTTAATTTTCCAGATAATATAATATTTTGATAAGTCTCCTGGTAAAAATATATCATTATATTATGCTTTAGGATTCTCAACAGTTTAGACTAATTGCTTTTGGAATACTTGGATAATGATCGTCAAATTATTTGCAAATACAACTCAGGCAACTAATGGTTAAAAATGAGTGTTAATTTTTCTTACTAGGAATACAATCTTTCTTAATAAATATTCTCTTACTGTGTGTGTGTGTGTGTGTGTGTGTGTGTGTGTGTGTGTGTGTTTGTGTAAAGGTATGAAACTGAATGCATAGTTCTGATCATGTGTATATCATTGCATGTGGGCACATGCAAACATGCAGAAGAAAACACCAATTGTCCTTCAATAACTATTTCTCTTGTTTTTTAAGACAGCATCATTTATTGGTTTGCAGCTTGCCAATTAGAGTAGAAATTCATGGCCATTTTCCTGTCTCATTCCTACTATTTCTGGGTTATTAGCATGTACCACTTCTTCGTTTTACATACATTCTGAGGATAAAACTCAGATATTAATTCTCGTAAGGCAAGCACATTGCCAACTGAACTATCTCCACAGTCCATGTCCAATTTTTTTATATTAATCATTTCTTATTTCCCAGCTGATATTTGAAATGAAATATTTGTTTTATCAATTTTCCTTAATTATAACAAAATTTCACCATTAAAATGTTCATAGTAGACTTCTAAATTGAAATTACATGTGTATGTTTGTATATGATTAGAATATTTTTAATTTACTTGTTTGCTTTTTGTGGCAACAGTTCATGTTGTGCATACATAGCTGAGAAAGTCATTAAGCTTCAATACTCCTGCCTCCCATTGGCTGGACCGTAGGTATATGACACTATGATTGAACCTATACGGACTTTGCGTAATGGCAATTCTTTTAGTCAAAACTAAACAAACTACAATAACCTTTACCTAACGTATGTCAAATTTTCATTGCCTCAGGAGTGACAAAATAATGACTGACTACGTACATGTAAATATTACTATTGAAGCGATTGGAATAGCAGCTATCGTGACCAATTTTTAATTACTTATTAAATGGAAATTATGTAAATAAACAAAATATATCCATTCGTCAATAAACAGTATTTATTACAATCTTGCAAACATGCCACTTCACTAGTCTCCTGCAAGATACAGAGAGATTTAAAAATTAATAGAAACAGTAATTTTTAATTTACTTATTATAGAATTCAGTCTGGACTGATAAAAAGGAGGCATATGCAATTTACAGATACACATAAAAAGAAAGATACTGATCCACGCTCCTGGAGTCCAGTCATAGAGAGTGAGGGGTGATAATACGAGCAAACAGGTCAAGACCATGATGGAGATATCCATAGAAAGAGCTGGTCTGAGCAAGTGGGAGCTCACTAACTCCAGACTGACAACTGGGGAACCAGGATATGACTGAATTAGGCCCTCTGAATATGGGTGACACTTGTGTCTTGGGCAGTTTGTGGGGCCACTAGAAGCAGAAAATATTTATCTGTGTGCATGAACTGACTCGTTGGAGCCCGTTCCCTCTGGAGGGATACCTTTTTCAGCCTAGATGCAAGGGACTTGGTCGTGCCTCAGGTGATGTCTCAAATTTTATTGATGCTCCATGGGAGGCCTCACCCTCTCTGAGGAGTGGATAGGGGTGGGGAAAGGAGGGGAGGGGGAGGGAATTGGGATTGGTATGTAAAATAAGATTGTTTTTAAATAAAAAAATAAAGGAAGGTATTTAAAAAGAGTAACTGTTCTGTTTTATTTTAGGACAATATATTTACTGTAAAATAAGGATATGCTAGAGTTTACCCTTTCTGGTAAAATACTCTGCACAGATACACGGCAGATAGTTGAGGTGAGATTAGAGTAATTGGTTGACTATGTTATGTGTATGACACATATGTGAGTAGATACTTTGAAAAAGAAAATGTATGTGAATACACTTTGGTCAGTTCATAGGACATTGCTTGTGAACATATAATTTCATCTCATATTGATTAACCACCCGAGGGGCTTTCCTAAAGAAGCCTGTCTTTTCCTACTCTCAGCAACTTGTGTTTTCTGATGTTCTTTGTCTGCTGCTGTTTTCCTTATTCAGGTCTTGCTTGACAGCTGTATTGTGAACAAATTATTATTTTTTATTTCAGACAGCTACAAGTTAATAAAGGCACTAACTTGTTAGTATAATATAAAGAAGCGTCATTCATAATGAGTGATTTATATAAATTGAGAATATATTTCTACCTTAAATTGTCAAATTTATATGCTGAAAATTATATTTTAATTGTCCTTTTGATTGAATTAAGATGTGAAGTAAAATTTGGAGAAAGGTGATAAACCTTTAAATATATACTAAAGAAAAATTAAAGGTGTATTTGATATATCTATATTATGGTAGTTGAAACACAGAACTTATACATAACAGTTACATATGAACATTTATATTGTATAAGATCATTTATGATGTTTATATTGTTTGTTGCAGTTACAAACATTATTTTTTGAATTAAATAATTACTATTCTTTCTTGTTTCTCAATGAATGATCCAGAAATTCAGAATCTACTGAATTCCTTCTTTAAAATCTCAAAAGAACTTCCATGATTTGAGGCAGCCTCAAAATTTTCATAGGAACTTTGAAGGGGAAACGACAGTGTAGTTTGCTGAGCATATAAATAAGACCTTTCATTTAGCATTAATAACTTTGCAGTTTAAGATAAAACAAAAGGTCAGCAACAAACAGCATGTAGGGAGCACTTCATGAAAATGAAACCCAAGTAATTGCAGAATAGAACAGGATATGGTGGAAAGAACAAAGAAAAGTGCATCCCTTCTGTAGTAGAAATATTTATATTGCCCTGGTTTCTACATTTATAATTCATTCCCAGTGCCATTACAATAGGGAGCTACCATTGACATTTCTTAGTCATCACATTTTTCATTTTTGGTTATTACCCATCTGCACTGTGAATCCTCTACTGATGAGACTCCTAATTCTTTAATTTTACTCTTGGCATTGTTTAAATTGTAGAGGGTTTCCATATGATAAACTAATAGACCTCCATTCCATCAGAGCAAGTATAGATTCCTGTGTCTCATTTTAATGCTTCTAGATACTCACTCTATCAAGCGGTTGCCATGAATAACCTTTCTAGTTTTGTTGGAGAAATTCTTTTCACTGAGATATGATAAAGTTTTAAAATACTTGTAAGATAATTAGTGGCTTTTCTGAATCAGTAACTTTTATCAAATTGAATTAGTGCTATATTACATCAGCTCTCTTTCCCACTATCACAACATGTGGGTTTTTAATAAGATAATTTTGTAATATTTTAGACAAATTTAATATTCATACATTATGAAAAACACTGCTAATATGATAGAAAACTGCTAGGAGGAGCAAACGATTTCATTAAATCTAAAATAAAGCTCGCTTTGAATTTTTCACCTCCTTGAATACCTATCTTTACTAATCAGATGGTAGAGAAGGCAGATTCAGCCCTGGAGACTAGATAATACATAATCCATATTCTTAGCACAATCTGATGTCACTTTTCAGGCTTAAAATCATTCTGCTAAAATGTGCTTGGGATATTTTAGTGTAGAAATATTTGGGATGTTTTAATTTAAAATGATCATGGCTCGCTCTATTTTGTCTTGGCACTGTTAATTTATGTCTATCATAGCTGCATAAAAAGAAATTTGTGAGCAGTGTAATAACTTGGTGAATCTTCATGAGCTCTGAGTCAATAAAATGATGACACAAATTTCACATTATTTTAATGCAGCATCTGGTTTTTCAGTTGAAAGAATTACATCTCTTGCTTTGAAGGAGTCATAATGAAACAGAACAAATCTTAATAGATAACTAAGTGAAAACATTCTTCTCTTTCATGGATAAAGACAACAACCATTCTCTTTGGAACTGAATTATCAGAAATGTTCAATTTTGCTGAACTTTAAATATCTTATCTGATCTTAATGTAGAAAGATCACACATAATCGTGAAAGTACAAAAACAGGAGAAAAATGTTAAAAACTAAAATCAACATATGGGTCAAATTGTTCCAGATTTGACTGTAGAAAGCAAAGATAAATGTCCTATTCAATTATTTTTCATTTTCAAATTTAATTTTCAAATATTTTGAAAGAGTTCGTTTGACTTACTTCAGTGTGAAATGAAGAGAATATGTCAAATGTGAACTCTAGATACCACCTATCACAGAAATAAACAACATTAAGACATAATACAGTTGATATCCTACAGAATGGACCGTTGTTCATTTATCCAAGGCAACCTAGCTCATTATCAGTTAGGAATAAATTAGGAAGTTATAGAGGAATGTTGCATTTGGAGAATGTGTCTAAGAGCTGGCTTGTGAAAAACACATAATCATTAATGTATGATGATTTTCCAAATTTTACAGCTGTTCTTATTTGTTTTCTTAAGTATTAATTTGTATAAACCTGAAACTATGTTGCAAAAGTTATGAGTCAGTCGAGAACCCAGAAAAAATTAAATAATTTATGCTGTATTTACAGGGGTTCTGATCACTTTTACAGATTAGGAATCTTATTCAAGATAAACCCCACAAGCCAATGAGAGTTAGGGTTAGAGTTCAAGGGCTCCGAAGAAGCAAGATTAACAAACCAAGTGGACTAATATGAGAAAGGATATTTTAAGTGTTTATATTATATGGTAAGGGCATCTTAGAGATAACATGGCCTCGTGCTAGTCCTCCCCTGCTGCCTGGACTACCTGCATAGGTGAGTTTGCAACAGTGCCCATGGCTATCTATGAAATAGGTCTTGACACTAATCAGCCTGATTCAGAAGCTGAAAGTTCACAAGATAGCTGAACCCAATGATGATCTCATTCACCCTTAAGATTAGTTCTTTAAAAATTAGTACTAACTTATAATTATCCCTACTGTCATATATCTTCATATTTACATTTTCTTGGACAAATAGTGTTTCCTGGGGTGTTTTTGTTCAATTCCCATTACCAAATGAAAAATATTTAGTAATGGATTCTGGTAATATGTCATTAATAAAGCTTTTTATTTTTTTAAAAAAAAGATAAGCCGCACAAGTGGCTATGCCATGAACACTCAAGAGCATTTAAACAAAATACGCAGGAAAGAAAAAGGAAGGCCAAATCTTAATCACACTTGTTTGTAGCCTGATACGCCAATACCTTCATTAAGAAAATTTGGATAATAGAAATTTGAATAAAATATATGTATTGTTATTTATTTACTAGTTAATAAGCAATCTTTTTGAGCAGATAATGGCAGTAATTATACTCATGCATTTTCATCAAAAATGTAGTAAATATGATAATAGGGAGACTAAGACTACTAATTTATAAATACATATTTAAATTTTATATGTGCTATTTTGCCATTATAATTCAAGAGTTATAAATTTAAAACATTCTAGTGGATATCAATGATTCGGGTATTACCTATAGAAGCTGTAAAATTTCATTTTATAAACAATCCCTACATATTCTCTAGTAGTTTTCTGGTGCTCTGTTAATTAGCTCAATATTTATGTCTAATATACAAAGTGCTTAACTTATTACTCTCAATGTTGTATCAAGCTCAAAAATGTTTATTTTAAATTATAGGATATTTTAGCACACAAATTACTGAAATAGTTTTATTTATATTTTAATGTGAGAAACAACAAAACAAAATTAATTAAGTTTTTAAAACATGACATAAAACTGACCATATTACAGAGAGAAGAAGATGGGGTAAAGAGGCAATGTGTTCAATTTTATTGAAGTAGAAACATAGCATATTATTACATGGCTATGAAGTTCATATATTAACCAGCCATCTGGCTA
Source organism: Microtus oregoni (assembly GCF_018167655.1). Taxonomy (NCBI): domain Eukaryota; kingdom Metazoa; phylum Chordata; class Mammalia; order Rodentia; family Cricetidae; genus Microtus; species Microtus oregoni. The sequence continues at coordinate 27,751,845 of NW_024543060.1, forward strand.
TGGGGTAAAATAAGTTGTCCCGTTGTCTAGGATTTAGAATTTATTTCTTTAAATAAATTCTGTATGTTATTAATAAGAATGATGAGATCAGAATAACTCAGCTCATATTGTCCATATTTCTTAAAGAATAAGAGCACAGCCATGATCTCATTAGTTTACTCAGAGTATTATAAGATGAATACAGTTTCTGCATATATTGCTATTTTGATTATTAATTTATGCTACGCTTATCCAATTATAGCAAATTGTAGCATCTGTACTTTCATTTATGATGCTGAAGGAAAGTGATTACTGCATTATGAGGCAACCATACTCCAGAGTATAACAAAACATGAAATACAACTGGGTTGAGGACATTCTTATTTTCTAGCGATGTGGTGATCTCTGAGGAGCCAAATCTTGTAGTTACCAGATGTTCCACAATAACAGTAACTCTAGAGTTGCTTAGTTGTTATAACAAGAAGATTTTTACTATATAGGAAAAGATTGGCATTTTCTCTGTTGGAAGAAAATGAAATTGGCCATTTAGAGAAGCAGTTTTAACTGAGCTACGTGGTTTACGTTGATTAATCTATCTCATTAGAATATTAGCCAGCCAATCAGACTCATTTCTACCCACTTTCAAATCTATGCCATATGTCTAGGTCATAAAAAAAACATTTTCTTTAATTCTAGCTAACATGGGATCTACATTAGAAAAGAAGCTGACCTTTTCTTGTTCCACAATGCATTTATAAAATGACTTTCATTTTTTCGGAGACTTTTTCTGTCCTGATTCGGGCTTCTTACAGAAGTAGAATAATGACAAATGTAGAAAATCATTTTATTTTCTAGCTTGCTTCTGTGTCCCTTTTCGTGTATTTCAGTGACAACAGAAAATGGCAGAGTTGCTTATAAACATAATTACATACTATTTTAAACATGTTTGTTGTGGCAACTTGAATTTGTGCTCTATTCAAAATTACGTGTAGAAAAAAAATTACATATTCAGTGGTCTAGAGGAAAAATACGTATCGTGTGAATCACATAGTGGAAAAACATAAAAACAAAACAAAAGGATGAGTTCCTGTTTTGCATTCCTATAAAAATTCTTTATATTGATTCTGCATAACACCATAGTAGGTTTTACTCCCTCAGGATGCAATAAGTTAAAAGTAATCAGGAAACTTTGTCCTGAAGACTTACAGGGAAAACTTTTCTTTTCTGTCTGAGCTTTATGAGATTTTGTCCAAACAATTAAAAAGAAAAAAGACAACAACCAACATGACACCATCAAGTCCATAGGGTGGGAAATCAGAAACTAGCTGAATACCTGTGGACCAGGCAAATTATTTGGAGAAAGAAAATTGAATAGAAAAATCGCAAATGAATCCTTTCTTACCTTGTCATTTAATACTTTATTTAGTAGCTTATGATGCAAGGTCTGAAAATGTAATTAAATATCACCCTTGCTAACAGTGGCTACTTACAGACTAATGATTTCAGATCAAGCTACAATTCCTCTAATGGGACAGATAAGTCTCAACCATTCCTTCATGGGGAATAGAACTTCCAGATCCTGTTATTCTAGATGTGTTATAGAACAAATATAGGGATCTTCTGCTGAGGTCTCTGATGTCATCTGCATGCACTATGTGCTCCTATTTTGAACACAATGTCATATACCAGCAGACTTAACTCTTTAGCCCTCCATTCAACTTAAAATATTCTACCAGATAATTTTGAAGTCACTGAACACAAAACAACTCAAAAAATCAGCTGCCCTCTTATATGTAAGTGATAAACAGGCTGAGAAAAAAATCAGGAAAACGATACATTTTTAGTCACATATAATATGAAATATTTTGGATTACCTAACCAAGGAAGTGAAAGACCTATATAACAAAACTTTAAATCTTTGAAATGGAAGTTTGGAGAAGATATCAGAAGATTGAAAGTTCTCCCATGTTCATGGAATGCAGGAATAACGAAGGAAAAATGGCCATTTTACCAACAACTACAGATTCAATTCAATTCTCGTTAAGATTCCAACACTTTTCTTTACAGAACTTTAAAGAACATTAGTCAACTACACATGGAAAACAACAACAACAAAAAACACAGGATAGTTAAACACAATTCTTTATAATAACAGAACTTCTGGAGGTATCACCATCCCTGATTTCAAGCTCTACTCCAGAGCTATAGTAATAAAAACCTCATAATATTAGCATAAAATAGACATACATATCAATAAAGACAATCAAATCAAAGACATAAACATAAATTTATAGACCTACAGACACCTGAATTTTGACAGGGAAGCCAAAATTATATAATTGGAAAAGAAAGCATCTTCAACAAATGGCGCTGATCTAACTAGGTGTTTGCATGCAGAACAATGCATAGCTACCATCCTGCGAGAAAATCAAGTTCAAGTGGAACAAAAAAACCTCAACGTGAATCCAGATACACTGATTCTGTCAAAAGAGAAAGTGGAGCATTGCATGAATGTACTGGGACAGAAGACACCTTCTTCAACAGGACACCAATAACGCAGATACTGAGATCGCTAATTTATAAATGTGACCTCATGAAAGTGAAAAAAGTTTTTGTAAGGCAAAGCACACCATCAATAGAACAAAATCGTAGCTTGAAGAATAGGAAATATCTTCACCAACCTCTTATCTGACAGGCTGACGGCGGGCTGATTTTCAAACTATATAAATAATTAAACAAGATAGAATTCAACAAACCAAGTAATCCAATTAGAAATGGGGAACAGAGCTAAGATAATTATCAACACATGATCCCAAATGTCAGTGAAACACCTAAGGAGATGTTGAGTACCACTAACCATCAGGGAAATGCCGACCAAAGTGACTTTGCGATTTCATCGTATACCTAGCAAAAGAGTTAAGATCAAAACCACTAGTGACCGCTCATGCTGGAGAGAGGGTGGATCCAAGGGAATACTCCTCATTGTTGGTAGGAATGCAAATTATATAGCCACTTAAAAATCAATGTGTCAGTTTCTCACAAAACTGGGAATCAGTTTACCTCAAGACCCAGCTATACAACTCTTGGGCTTAAACAATGAAGCTCAATTATTCAACAAAGAAACTTGGTTAACTCTGTTCATGGCAAATTTATTTTAAAAGCCAGAACTTAGAAATAACTTAGATGTCCCTCAAAGGAGGAATCGATAAAGAAAATGTCGTACAACAAAGAATGGTTGATATGGTTTACATGGACACACAATTTAGAAGAATAGGCTTGGCTAAAGGGATGCCCAAATGAATGTGAACCAACAGATATCAACAGAGCACATCCAAATCCTTCAGAGTCCAACCTTTCTATAATTTATATGAGCGCTAAAAATTCATGACATTGTTACAGAAACAGTATTTCACAGGAAGAAATAAAATACTATGGAAGTTTAATCAGCAAATATCAAATGTATGACATTTACTTTTCACAGACAAAACTACACAAGTCCCTTTAGTGCAGTTAGCAATTCAGAAGAGATTTGCCAAAGATCACTTACTCTAGAATGTTTCCACCATTTGTTACAATGTATGGAAAAATAGATATATGTTTGCCAACTGAGTAAGAAAAGAACCACAGCAACATAATATAATAGGCAACGATATCCTGTTATGTATTATATATCAAATAATAAATATAAAAAATTCACTAGGGGAGATAATACTGTTATTTGTGTTTGTATCTACTGAGGTTTATGTATCCAAATCCCTGAGATCTTGTAATACCATGAATACATTATCAAGGAAGTAAAAACTATAAAATCTATAGTACCATTAAAAATTAGCATAAATGCCTGAAAATCTCATAACATTCTCTAACTTAACAGGATAAAGTGGTGATGATTGTCTTGCTTAGATATCAAAAGAAAGTGGAAGACAAAATTCATTTATATTAGTATGGATCTCACGGGCATGAAAATAAGAGAGGAACATTAGAAACACTGATGTACTCATGAATTCTACAATATGGGAGTAACATGAGTGTAACATGTATCAATAATAATAATAACAATAACAATATAATCAGTTATCTTTTAGGCTCTAAAATCTTAAATTTGTAGCAACATCTATTCTAAATAACAACAAAAGGATCAATAATGTGTTGCTGTTCAATGCTGTCAAGAATTTAAGAAAGAAAATATTTCAACATTAGGGAAACATTTAATAAACAGAAGTAATGATTCATTGTTCACCCTAAGAGGTGTCTTCCCCCCACCAGAATGATATCTGGTGGCAACCACTGGCTCCCAAAACAGATGCTCATGCACATACACATATACACACATTAGTAACTTTTTTATGTTTTCTTCACATCCTCATAAATGTATTCTTTTGGTCAGAAGAGGAATATTTTATTTTTATTACCTGCGTTAAAAAACATATTTTCTTTTTCAAAACATTTCTGAGGAATGACTAACACAAATGACATTTTATAAAGACAGTACTTTTAGAAAACATACATTTTTGGAACAAAATATTTTTTATCTTGATTTTCATGTTATTTATAAAACATACCACAAATACTAACATACATTTAGCTGATAAGTGAGACTAATATTTGAGAATTTTCATGCTCTTGTAGTATTGTCTCCATAAGCAATTTTTTATAAATACAGCTCTAAACATTTGTATAAGTTTATATGACCACTGCTTCATAAGTATTATTTTCAACATTGCCTCATAGTTTTATAACACTACTGATCCTATAAATATACTGGATTTTAAATATTTTATATTCTTTTTAATGAACACCATACATTTTGTACATGCTCTACTATTTTTCACGACTTCTTATGCCTCTATACTGTTACTGTTCTCTAGCTTCATTATCATACCTTGCCATTTTGAAGCAAAAGTCACACCTTGCTTTCAATTGTTCTGCTTCTTATGTTAACCTTTCTATTTTATTTCCCGTTGTTCTTTGTATTCTTTTCTTTGCAATTACCCATTTGATCTAACAGCCACTAACAGTATGAAAAGGTTTAGTCTGGTGTGTCCTACATTTTTAGAAAGACTTCGAATCATCGGCACTGATAATTAATAAAAAGGTACTAACCAGCAACTTTCTATGTTTTTATGGAACTTTACAATGAATTATTTATAGAGTCCAAAGATGATGATTTTTAGTTTCCATCTAGCTTTTTTGTGAACCAGCTCTACTTCTCTGATATTACATAAAATGGCTAGCTTGAAATTTATCACTTAATTAAAAAAATGAAATAGATTATAACACCATCTTGTATAAATACAAAAGGTTAAAAAATACACAAAGGTAGAATTAATATAGTAAAAATGGCAATCTTACCAAAAGTAATCTACAGATTCAATGCAAAGCCCAGCAAAATTCTTCACAGACCTTGGAAGAACTGTATGCAATTTCATATGGAAAATCAAAACATCCAGGATAACCAAAACATTCCTGATGTGGGATTCCCCTCTATATGCTGTGAATTGGTGAATAAAGAAACTGCCTTGGTTTGTTCATAGGGCAGAACTTAGTTTGTTGGGAAAAACTAAACTGAATGCTGGGAGGAAGAAGGCAGAGTCAGAAAGAAGCCATGTAGCCCCACCAGAGACAGATCCCAGAACTTCAGCCAGTAAGCCACAGCCATGTGGTAATACACGGATTAATAGAAATGGGTTAAATTAAGTTGTAAGTTAGTCAATAAGAAGCTTGAGATAATGGACCAAGCAGTCATTTAAATAATATTGTTTCTGTTTTATTATTTCTGGAGTCTGGGTGGCCAGGAAACAAACAAGCAGCCTTCTTTCAACAAATTGATGCCTATGTGGCCAACTAAACTTCACTTAAAAACCTGAGAGACTTTGAAAAGGAATTCTAGACACAAAACTACAGAGTTTAACACAGCTTCTTGCTGTTTGCTTATGGCATGCCACAACTCAATTAAGAGAGGTTTTTCTGATTCAGCAGTAGCAGAAACAAATCTCCACTGTTTTTAAACTGCTCTGTTTTGAAACAGTGGCTTCCCGGATTTGTGTCTTGCTGCTGGCATGAATACTGACTCTTTCAGGTGTCTGAAAATTTAAATGGGGTTTGTGAAGAACATTCTACAACATGCTTAATGATAACATAGACCAGCTGTGTACCTAAAAATGGGGCAATGTACAGGGCTCTCAGAGGCAGTGAACATCTTCACCATACTGGACTGGGCAGGACAAACAGGAAGTGCTATATTTCCCTTAGAAATGGTACCACTTAAGTTTATAAGAAGCTCTTAGCATTTTAGGAAGCACTTCTCATCAGAAAATAATTACAGATATGCAATAAAGACAAATCCAGATGGAAAAGACCACTAAATGGGTCACAGTGTTGGATAAATGTCATAGGCATAGGAGAGAAAATAAAAGAAAAAGCATAGACAGTTAAACAAAACAGTCTTTAAGGGACAGAGTACAAACATTCTTAGATTAAAGGAGTAAGGATAATAAAGTAAATATTCAAAAGTAATAGATTTAAAACAAGCCAATTAAAGATAAAGAATACACAAAAAGTTTGGATTATGTATATTTTATTGTGTTTTAATTTTTTGACTGTGAATGAGCTAAGTAACCTCTCTATCTATCTATCTATCTATCTATATTATTTTAAAGGTATATTGACATCCAAATATGTGTTTAAAATATGTTGATTTGGAAAAAAGGATTCCTTTCAGGCTAATGTGGTTTGGTGCACCAAGACACCTGATAGGTTTCTGTAAACACCCTTAAAAATTGCTTTATCCAGCAAAAACAGAAAGCAGTATGGTGAGATCTATGTCCATATTTCCAAATATGGTTTATAACTGTGTATTTACATTTAAAGGGGAAATATGCTCTATAGATTTGTATTGGCATGGATAATAGTCAAAATTATAGTCATGTTAGTTAGATTTTCTAGATGTACAGAGATGTATTTCAAATGGATAGGCATTCTTCAAACCTTTCAAAGACTACAGAATATGGCATTTAAATGTTTAAGAATTTAAGACTTTTCATGACAACTAGAAACAGCACCAATATACTTCAAGAAAAGATGGGCATCAAAGAGGCTCCTTGTGGAGTTGGCTAGATGTTTGGGAAAGAAACTTGTCTTGCCTGGACTGCTTCGTGATCTGGACATGCAGTACCTGCAGAGAAATCACTGCTGAGCTTGCTTAAAGGTGAGACAATCCTTTGGGGTTACTTCTTCATGAAAGATTCTGCTAGACAATCTGTAGGACACACAAAAAAGTGACTGACAACTAAATCATTTTTTTTTACTCAATTTGTTAGCTTAAGTCACTTTGAAACACTGATCATTTCTGTAATGTTAACTTTAGAATTTTTTTTAGCGTTTTAACTATTTTATTTATTGTATGCACTGAGTACATGGGAGTTTATTGACAGCTCATAAAGGCTTCTATTTTTATATAACTTGTTCTTCTGCTGCGCTTCGTGGATCAGAATTAGGTAGGTAGGTCTATGATAATCCACATGAAAGGATTACTCCACTATGCAGACAGGTCTATACTTTTCGCCTGTGCCCTGAAGTGTGATTGTATTCATGAAACTGAGTACACAGCACTTTCCATCTTCAGACACTTGGAATTATATACATTCCTGAACTTTGGCTTTTTCAACTAATGGATTTAAGTGTAAAATCAAAATGGTTTCCCCCTGATAAAATACCTAGAAAGTTGGAGAAATAAACCACACTATTTCTTTCTTTCCTTTTGTAGTTATTTGTTTTGTTTTGTTTCAAGAGAAGAAGCTGAATCAGAGAGTTGCTATACAGTTCATGCATTGCTGAAACTCATGCAACTGTCTTGTTTGTGTCACTTGCATACAAGTATTGCAGGTATGTATGAGCTACAACACCTGTATTACAATTCCATTTGATCCACTTTTATTAGTAACTTGAAGGAATGAGGAAGCTGATAGTCCCAGGATATGAAGCATCATTTTCAAACTTTTAAGGTTTGTGTTTTGGGGGTTTTCTCTTAAATATTATGTGTAAAGGCCTCATGAGCCTTGCCAGGAAAACAAGCAAACAGGACAACTTATAAAGAACATTGATTTTAAGATCATACAAAACAATAAAATATTTTCATAGTAAGCATTATGATATGTAACCATCAACCAGTACTAACACAATAGATGTAACTTTAGCTTAAATTTTTGGTAGGCCATTGATTTAGAAACCCCCAAATTACAATTCAATCAAAAATCACAATCTTAATTGCACCTAATTTTAGGTTTAATAATAACCTCTAGAAAATGCATACATTTTCATGAAATAAGCAAAGAATAAAAGCAGTAAAATAGGTTAGCATTACTTATTTCTCATTCTTTAAAAATAATAATTTATGTTTATGTTTAATGCTTTAAGTATTTGAGTTTTAGCCATGTGAATTAATCCTAAATGATGTTACTTTGATACTTTCAGATTTAAAATAATAGAGTCTAGATTATATCTGTGTTTTATTGTCATTTATATTTTTGTCAGCCTGTAAGCCATTTGATTGATATTATTGTAATTTCTTATTATTACTAGCAGTCAAAAATAAAACCATCTATAAATATATATCTGTAGACATTCTCATCTTGATGAGGCAAACACTTCTGCCTTTTCCATTCTGTAAAACATACACTGAATATTGCAATATAAACACATAATTTCTTTTCTAACAGTGTTATCAGTATCTCAGAAACAAAATAAAGATAAACAAACAACAATGTATGATGTTGAAAGCAATAATGCATTAGACATTTCTTGAATGTCCTAACTCAATTAGAAAGTCATCATCGTTAGGTTATTACCAATGAGCAAATTATAGCAGGAAATCATCCATTTCTCTTAAAATTAAAGTCTTTTATTCATGATATCACTACTTCTAACATTCCCAGTTTTATGCATTTTTCTCCTCATTCTAACAAGGTAAAATAAATAGCCTAATAATAAAAAAAGCAATTATTCGCTGGGTGCTTTATATGCTCTATTCCATTTTATTCTTTGCTAATAATTTTGTCATAACTAATAGTAAGATTCTCAAGATGGTTAGAAAAATATGCAATGTTGAATCTTACATGCCAGAATAAAGAGGTTTGGGTACACACATAAATGGGAGTTTCAGAAAATCTGTATTTGCTAAACACAATCATCTAAATCTGTCAATTAAAAATGAAATAATTTTCTTTCCTAATGTGCATGGATCTTCTCTACATAATAGAAAGCCAAAATAAAAGGAAATTACAATCATTTGAAACGTAGAATCTGCTTTACCACGGCTAATAGTGATTGTCAAACTGACTCAAATTAGAATCAGCATAAACACATAACCTATTTACACTTGTGGTGGTTCTAACAAGGTTAAACTGAGGAAAGAAGATTGAAACTTATTTTGAGTTGGCCCCTCAAATGGTCTGTCGATCCAGAACAAAAATAAAAGCAAAATTAAGCATCAAAGCAGCATTCCATGTCTCTGTCCCTCCTAAAAGGGAACAGAGTGTGACGAGCTGTCTCATCTCATGATGGTGACACCATTTTTTCATTATCATTAGGGATTGTGCTCTCCAAAAACTCTCAAATGTGAACAAATAAATGTCCCTTCTAAATTTCTTTATTCCTTTTTTTTCTTTTGCTTTGTTTGTGGGGCATTGTATTTATACACAGAAATGAGGAGAGTAACCGATACAGCATATTCTTAGATTTTCAGCATCTGGTCTATGCTGTAAATTTTTGGCTTGTCAACTCCCATAACTATAAGAGCTAATAGTGATTGTCTTAATTTTTCTTTATTTGTATACAAATGGTGTTAACATTGTTCCTCAAGAGAAGCTGTAATAAAATAGAATTCATCCAGAATATAATCTATAAATGTCTTCATCAGATACTATTCTCTGTGAGAACATACCTGAGCTATGCTGCTTAGATAAGTGGTGTATTTGGGTATATTTGGGTGTACACTTATTCATTATGGAGAAGACATGTTTGAAGGACCATAAGGAGGGTGGTCACACTTAATAAGCCATGAAAAAATAGGGAGTGATGAATGCTTGTGCTCAGCTCCCGTAGGCTTGGTTTTCATTCTGGTAACAGAATTCATGAAACTGAGTTGCCCACAGTTGGGAGTGGTATTTCCTCCTCACATAAATTAATCTAGAAAAGGCTTTGTGCACATGTCAAGCTGTCTGATATCATGAGGATTCCATGTAGGCAAATTTATAAGATCCCATTTATAGGGATATTAAATATTTATTAAGATACATTCACTGATGTACAAAAATTTTGATAGCTTCTGTGGTCTTCTGTTCTGCCCAGAGTTTAATGAAATAAGCAGTTTGATCACATATAACCATGAGAGAGAGAGAGACAGAGAGACAGAGAGAGAGAGAGAGAGAGAGAGAGAGAGAGAGAGAGAGAGCAACTGTCCCTGTCTTTCCTTTATTATTTATTTTAACTTCCTATTGATATTATTTAGTTAATTTTTCTCTGCTCTCCTCACTTTCTTTTCCATTCCCTTCTACCCTCCCCAAGTTGCCAATCTACTCAGGTCTTGTCTTTTTCTATTTCCCATTTAGATTAGATACATATATGCCTATCTTAGGATTCTCATTATTGTCTAGGTTCTCTGGGATTGTGAATTTTAGGCTGATTTTCTTTACTGTATGTCTAAAAACTACTAAGGAGTGAGTAAACATATTTGACTTTCTGGGTCTCAGTTACCTCACTCAATATGATATTTTCTAGATCCATCCATTTGTCTGAAAATATCAAGATGCCATTATTTTTCCTGTTGTGTCGTACTGCATTGTGCAAATATACCCACATTTTCCTTATCCATTCTTTGTAGAGGGGAATTTAGGTTGTTTCCAGGTTCTGGTTATGACAAAAAAAATGCTACTATGAACATAGTTGAGCACATGTCCTTGTGGTACGATTGAGCATCCTTTGGGTATATACCCAAAAGTGGTATTTTGGGGTCTTGAGTAAGGTTGTTTCCTAATTATCTGATAAATTGCCATACTAATATCCAAAGAGGCCATACCAGTTTGTACTTCCACCATTATGGAAGAGTGTTCCTTTACCCCACATTCTTTAAAGCATAAGTTTTCATCAATGCTTTTGATCTGGGTTATTCTTACTGGTGTAAGATTGAATCAAAGACTTATTTTGTTTTGCATTTCTCTGATGACTCAGGATGTTGAAAATTTTCCTTAAATGTCTTTCAGCTATTTTAGATTCATTTGTTGAGCGTTCTTTGTTTAGGTCTGTAACCCATTTTTTTAAATGGTATATTTGTTCTTTTGATAGCCAATTCTCGAGTTCTTTTCATATTTTGGAGATCAGTCCTCTGTCTGATATGGGATTGGTAAAGATCTTTTCCCATTCTGTAGGCTGCTGCTGTTTTGTCTTGTTGACTGTGTCCCTTGCTTTACAGAAGCTTCTCAGTTTTAGGAGGACCCATTTATTAATTGTCTCTCTCAGTATCTGTGCTACTTTGGTTATTTTTAGGAAGTGGGCTTCTGTGACAATGCATTCAATACTTTCCACTTTTTGTTATATGAGGTCCATTGTTGTTGGCTTTAGGTTGAAGTCTTCATCCATTTGGACTTGAGTTTTGTGCATGGTGATAGATAAGGATCTATTTTCATTCTTCTACATGTTGATATCCAGTTATGCCAGCACCATTTGTTTATCATGCTCTCTTTTTTTCCATTTTATATTTTTTGTGTCTTTGTCAATTCAAAGAGAAGGACTGTATTATGTGCTTGCCTCTTAACAGGAAGTTAAATCAGTTGGTTAGATAGCCTGAAGTTGAAAATTGTGTAAATGGGAAATACAAGTACTGAACTTAAGTCAAGAGCACAGAATTAAAAATAACAATTAAGAACAAGTTTCCAAAACCAGTTTTGCCATCTTCTTACAAAAAAATTAGGAAGTTATAACCCTCTTGATATAAGAGTGTACTTCTCTCTTATAGTTCCTTGGATTTTGACTCAATTCTCTGTTGTTTAGTTCATTCTACATCTCTATTATTTTCTTCAGACTTCTGGGTCATGGTTTGAATTCAGAAGATTATGTTTGGAAAATGAAGGCCTTTTCTAACATGAACCACCAGTTGTGTCTAGGTATTATTGAAGTCTTCCAAATTACTATAGAGAACACAAATGAGAAGTTAAGCTCACTTATCTCAAAGATAAAATATAAGGAACAATTTCCTCTGACGTATTGTCACAGTAAACTAGAAACTGTATATTCTCTTAGTTCCTTTGTTCTTCCCAGGCTAATTATCCATTCCTTACTATATTCTTGTAGGAGCACATTCTGTATACTATGAGCTTGCTACATAAGAAACAGAAATAGCACATTTGGGTTTTCAAAATAGTGTAATTTTTTATAATAATGATATTAATCAGAAGATATGGCATTTTATGGGAATAGTCTGCCAGGCAGTCCAATGCTACTAATTGCAATATTACTGATGCTAAAATTACAAGATTTCACATTAGGAATCACAGAACATATACCTACATATATGTAGATATTTATTCTGTAAAAGGATTAATGAGGCAAGAAGTTTCACGAAATCCTGAGACGTTAAAGCTGGGAAAGTAATGTGGAAATAAGAGTCTGCATTACTAAGATAATGAAGTAAATGGTGCTAGAAGAAGAGATGTATAATGTGCGGTGATGAGACAGATCATTGTGTGTCACATTATTGAAAATGAAGCTGAGAGGAGGGAAGGGAAACAATGTTTGGTACGTAAAATAAATGAAAATGAAGCTGCAGTGTGTATCCAGATGTAGAGATTAAATCCCAGGACTAGGAGCCAAGGGAGCAAGAAGCAGTTGAATGGTCAGCAGACCAGCTTGGTAAAAGTTAATTCGGGGATAAGAATGTTGGGAGGTTATATCAAAGGTAAGATTGAGCTACACAGAAGCTCCTGGGACAGTTCCGTGTTCACATTTGGTCTTTGTTACACAGAATGAATGCTCACAGGACAGGTTGCTGGAGGTTTTGTTACACAGAATGAATGCTCACAGGACAGGTTGCTGGAGGTTGTCACCATGAGTGTTGATACCCTCCTCTGCATGTGGACCATATTTTTTTTTAAGTCTGGCATGTCTGAGAAATTCTCAGAACTTCATTTTTCTGAGATGATTTGAATAAGACTTTTGTCCCTCTAGTCTCAATTGACCTCTACAAGTTTAAAGGATTGTTTGTCCTATATACTCAGGAATATGTCATAAATTAGTCTTTGCTGTGAGGGTTAATGCCTGAAAATGGAAATATGCACATATACGCAAAGGTTAAGAGTCATCCTCTTCAAATGGAATAAACACTGCTTTTCAGTTTTCCAGGGCAAGGCACAGTTTTTAAAAATAGTATCAGCAAAAGCACATAATAACAACAACAACAAACTACTCTTTCATACAATATGAAGTTAATTTATGTAGGTCCTTTATGGAGAAACTAAGTATATACAATTTTTTCATTTCTAAAAATAACATAGTAAGGTTTTCAAAGCCAAACATTCACAGGATAAATACATGTGTATTTATAATTAGCATTTATCATACTGTATAAATATTTTCTATATTAAAGCATAGTCAAGTTTATCCATTCTATAACATGCATATCCATTCTACATGGGGAAGCAGATAATTAAGAATCATTACTCTAACCAAGCTTGGTACCCCAGCATGCTAGCAATTAAGATAACAACTAAAAAGGGTCACTTTAGTAATCTCATTGAGTCATAGAGCTTGTGTGATAAATTGCTCAACAGTGTAGATGAGAATGGCATGATTTGAAAAGTGTAGGGTGAGGAGAAAGTGAAGACAGTAGAGTATTGTGTGAAATGATTGCAATACAGGAAAGTTTCACTAGTTATTATTATTACAACATTTTTAGTCAGACAAGATAATAGTGTGTTTCTTTGAATTTATATTTGGATTTGTGATGAACATTCATGCTTGTTCATACATGGTGTGTGTGTGTGTGTGTGTGTGTGTGTGTGTGTGTGTGTGTGTGAGAGAGAGAGAGAGAGAGAGAGAGAGAGAGAGAGAGAGAGAGAGCAATTCCTCTGTGTTAAACTATGTTTGAGAAGCAGGATTATATTGGGTCTGAAAAGATGTCCAGAAACTATATTGGCATTCTATGATATATTCAGGAATTTATTTCATCCTCAAGGCACTGTCAACTCTCTAAAGGATATAAGTAGAACATAGAATGTTAGAAAGGGAAGACTGGAAGCAGTATTAAGAGTGGAATTGTGGACACCAATGGTAAATCAGTTTTCAACTTATATGCCAACTCTGATCAATTGGTGGAGGCTGCCTGTGGCATTTGCAGAGAAAGATTTTGAGGTCATGTCCCGACTTAGTGAAAGAGGGCATCATGATTGATTATCACTGTCTTCCACTTATTTCTTCTGTCCGACCTCACTTTTTATTGAATCTGTCCACTATAGTGCCTGTTACAGGCATTAGAAGAGATCAAGTGTTATCATCATAAGTGAACTACTGATGGAAAGCATTTTATCTGAATGTTTCTAACTTTGAAAATTAAATAAAATTATTTACCATCAATAATCATATAGACTTGCATGCAATTTAGTATGCACACATGAAAAATTTTATTCATCCACTATACTTACATAAAATTACTATTTAAAGACAAGGATTTGTCTATTATAATATTAAATTAAAAATAAAGTCTTACATGTGAATAAGATCTTGGTTATGAGATAATTGTAGGTTTCTGTAAAAGAAAAATATTTTTAATTCCCCTTTATTAGGCTTAAGTTATATGAATTGACTCCTACATAAATATTTTTTTACCTATTTCCTTACTTATATATGCTTAAAAACCTATAGCATTAACCTGAAAATATTCCCAAGTATGGTAAAGAATAGAAAATATAGAATCAGACAAATCTACTTTACAATTTTGACTTTTACACATGCTAACTGTCAGATGTCAGGCAAATCTGATGTCAGGTCTATACTCTAAACTTGTGTGGCTTATTAAATAAAATTATCATGAGGCAAACCCATTAACTATATGCACAGAAATCAATAAGGTACTTAATTTTAATGGCAACCCCAAGTCATGGTGTATATTCCCGCTTACAATAAATTTTTAAAAAAACCTATAGTTTTTCGAAAAGTTTGTCTTGTAGTAATATTACTAAAAAATTAAGAATATAAGTTTTTAGTACATAATATGCTAAAAGTATCAGTATTAATACACTTAATTTAAAATTCCATGGTTGGAAATATAATAGCAGTATAAAAAAGGTATATATGTTTCATCATATTCATTAGAAAAAATAATTTTTCCTAGGTTTCCTAAGGAAACCTCTAAAGAAAGGCATGAGACTGATTTTAAATGTAAATTTTTCTAAAACTAAATTTTATTGAAGAACACTGATATATTTTTTGCAGTATGCAGACATTATTTATATAATTCTTCATAGAAATATTGCTTCAAATATGATTACATTTTCCAGATTACCAATATAGAAGATTAGATGTGTGCATAATATAGTAGATTCTTTGTCTCTTTAATAGAAAGTAATAAAGTGTTCCAAATAATGCCATGCTTAGAGGAGCCATTTTAATTATAAACTTTGTTTGATGTTCCTGAATAAGTTAGTGTTGGACATGAACCCAATTATTTTACATAAATTGATTGTCATAGTCCTCCCTGTAACTTAAGAGAACTTCGGATTGCAATGACGAATTTGAGAAACATTCAGTTGTTGCCACTCCGTCAGTTGCTGCATTGATATTACCCCAGGGGCTAGAACTTTAAAACACAGACAATAGAGCAAAACTTGTCAAGAGAATGGCTGCTACAGCAAAGGTTTGGGAAAATCCTGTCCAGAAAATTAATGTCCTTGATCTAGTAATAACTGCATAATAAATTCACAGAAACAAGCACAGTTTGAAACCAATACCCATGTTTATTTTATAAAAATTCAAGTTTTTATAATATACCCATTATAGTTTAAGGACACATTGACCGGATGACCAATTATCACACATCCTCATTGCCTCATTGGCCAGTGTAACTATATAAAAACTGAAACAGCACACAAATGAGCAGTTTCATCATTTTTAAACTATATTTAGAATCTGAATCTGTCATTTTGTAATCTTTGCATTTATGTCAGAGATTATCTTTTTTTTTTTTTCATTTAAGAGAAGCATGGGGAAAGAAAATGTTATATCCAGTCATGGTTGACTTTCTTTATGTTTCACTTCACTTTTCTGGGCATTACTAGTAGTTTTTATTTCACAGTTGTTTTTTGTTTAAGTCTCAAGCAAGACGACAACAGCATGGGGCAAATCATTTTTGGCTGAACGTGAAATGCTGTTTTCAGAGCAGCAATTCTCGTATGCACAAGTAAAGATCATAAATGTGATCTGTTTCTCCCTAGACAAACTAAATAGAAAAACCACACAATAGCATTTGTAAAAAGATAAAATAATCAAATGGTTAACCCATTCCAGGAAAGTTAATACACGCAAACATACAAACACATACACTTGCATACACTCTCATGTAATTTTATATGTTGGTACAAAATCAAGGTAAAATGTGGAAAATAAAACTTCTGTATGCTTAACAATACTTACAATTGAGGTTGCAAGTACACAGATTCAAATATATAAATACAACTGTGAGTTTCTCTAGAGCTATCCATGTGTATATAAATTTAGGGCTAGTCACTTGGTATGATTTAACCAAAAAAAAAAAAAGGGCTCATTCCAGTGTAAGAGAATTTCCCCAAATCTCAGCAATCCATAGTGGTCTGCAGTTTTTGGCTATTGATAGGGAGTTATGATTTCTTTCTCTCATATTAGCACATCTATTCATGTGGTACTTCCTCAAGTCTTGTTTAGGCAAAGATATGATTGAAATTTTATAGGAAAAGTTTCTTTGCCATTTTTATGAGGCTTATTTTCACAAAAAAACCTTTCCATTGCCTTAGCTCAGACAGTCTTTAGGCCACTTGACTGTGAGTTGCTCTGAACCGGAAGTTCAGGATCTGTGTTGCAGATGTATCATCTGGGCAGATATTCCACAATCATTTGTTCTCATATTTTAACTGGTTGTATTTTTTCTGTGATGCTTTCCATCTGTGGCAAAGTGAAGTTTCTTTTTTTTTTTTGAGTTTTAATTTATTTTATTTATTTATTTATTAAGGATTTCTGCCTCCTCCCCGCACCCGCTTCCCATTTCCCTCCCCCTCCCGCAACAAGTCCCCCTCCCTCATCTGCTCGAAGAGCAATCACGGTTCCCTGACCTGTGGGAAGCCCAAGGACTGCCCACCTCTATCCAGGTTTCCTAAGGTGAGCATCCAAACTGCCTAGGCTCCCACAAAGCCAGTACGTGCAGTATAAAAAAGCATGGGATAAATCCGGACTAGCTGAACATAGCGGACAATGAGGACTACTGAGAGCTCAAGAACAATCGCAGTGGGGTTCTTGGTCCTACTGAAAGTGAAGTTTCTTTGATGAGTGATAAGAGCTAGTTTTTCTCTGGGCATGAGGACAAAGATTTATAACGCAGTAAAGAATTCATGATGCTTTAGTTAATTGGTCTTAGTAGGTTCTTCTCTAAAACCTGTGACCTCACATGCCCTAGATAATTGTTGGCTCGATTTCCAGTACCAGGAATCCTTAGTGCTCCTGTTGAAAGGGTCTTATGTTCAATTAAGCAGCTGTTGCTTGCTTCCAGATATATGGTTCATTGGCATGCTAGCTACGTAGGTTGGTTGTTTCTCTCCTATGGAAAGTAGAGTAACGCATTGCAGCAACAGAGAAGGAGAGAAGGCTTTCAAATGAAAGCCAGGTGTGATGTTAATGTCCTGTGTGTGAAGAGGATGCTCTCTGCAGGAATATGGTCACACTTTTAACCTCTGGAATGTAACCAAGTGCAGTAGCAATAGCTTGGAATGTTTGGGGGTCTCCTGGACTTTCCTAAAACTGAAAGGAAGATTTCTCATGCCAGGTATTCAGGTTCTTTTAGATAGTGAAGTATTGTCAATCCTATTTGTATAATTTCTACTAAGGTATGTATTATATAACTAGGCTATATATTATATGCAATGTTAGAAAATAATAATGATCCCTTATCGATTTTTCAGACATCCTTGGTGTTATTTTTCTTTTTAGTACTGACTTCCCTCTCACTCCCTAACTAAAGCCCCAAATTTTAACTTTCAAAGTACTTGTATCATGTTAGTCATCTCTCTAATGCCACCCACTTCTCAAAATTCCCTTTTTACTTGTCATGTTAATATAGGTAATCCAGGTTAGATATTCACATTTACACATCTGGAGCTAAGGACTAACAGACTAGACAAAGGACACGAGGAGTTTGGTTTTCTGGGTCTAGGTTTTCTCACTTGATACGACAGTTTTAGTTCTGTCATTTAACCTAAACTTTTATGGTTCCACTTTTACTTAGAGATGAATAGTATTCTATGGTATATCTCTGTCTCTAGACCAAATTTTTATTAAACAGTTTTCAATTGAACTTCCATAATCTAATTATGATGAATATAGTAGAGACGAACAAGACAGAACAAGTATCTCTGGAATAGGATGATGACTCTTTTGGAAATATGCAAAAGAGTAGTATAGCTGGGCCAAATGGTAGATTTACGTTAGCCTTTTCTCTACACTTGCTTCTAAAATTGATTTATCTTTTTTGTTTTTATTTAGCTATACGTTTTTCTCTGCTTCTATATCTTTCTGCCTGCTCCCCTTCTACCTTCTCCAGTGATCCTGACACTCCCAATTTACTCAGAAGAAATTGTCTTTTCCACTTCCTATGGAGTTTAGATCCATGTATGTCTCTCTTAAAGTCCTCTTTGTTGCCTAGGTTTTCTGGGATAGTGAATTGTAGGCTGGTTGTACTTTTCCTATGTCTAAATGACTCCTATAGGTGAGTACATATTATATTTGTCTTCCGAGGTCTGGGTTATCTCACTCAATATGATGTTATCTAGATCCATCCATTTGTCCACGAATTTTAGGGAGTCATTTTTTTCTGCTGTATTTTTTCTGCTCCATTGTGTAAATGTACCACGTTTTTTTCCACATTTTTTTTTTATTAATTCTTCAGTTGAGGGGCATTTAGGTTGTTTCCAGGTTCTGGCAATGACAAATAATGCTGCTATGAACATAGTTGAGCACATGCCCTTGTGGTATCATTGAGCATCCTTTGGCTATATACCCAAAAGTGGTATTTTTGGGTCTTGAAGAAGGTAGTTTCTTAATTTTCTGAGAAATTGCCATACTGTTATCCAAAGTGACAGTACCAGTTTGCACTTCCACCAAAATGGAGGAGTGTTCCCATTACCCCACATCCTCTCCAGAATAAGTTGCCATCAGTGTTTGTGAACTTGGACACTCTTACAGGTGTTAGATGGAATCACACAATTGTGATTTGCATTTCTCTGATGACTAAGGATGTTGCTTATTTCCTTAAATGTCTTCCATCAATTTAATTTCATCAATCTAATCAACAGTGAATAACAGTTCCCCTTTTTTTATAGATACTTATGTATGGAAAAAATCAGTAACTCATATCTCTTTAATATTGAATTTTATTATTACGTTTTTACATCTGAACCAAATGGTATGATGGATATGAAAAACTACAATCACCTTTGTTACACATCAATGCCACTTTTTAATAGATCCTTGCAGTTGAAGTAAAGAGTGTATTTGTATTTTGACATTCTTTTATTGAAAATATTTATAAAGTTATAACCATATATATTTCTATACTTATAAATAATATAATTGTTGATATAGTTATCATATCTGAAATTAGGTTGCTATAAATTGTTCTCTAAAAATCAAGGCATTCTCCTGTATCTGGTAAAGCAGTCATTATTGTAATTTGACTTTTACTTTGAACAATGTAGCAAACTACTCCTGGAAAATTTGAGAAATTTACCATAGGTAAGCAACATTTGTAAAACTGTAAGAAAAAACAAACAAACAAAAAACCTAGATGATGCAAACTATACCAGATAGTGTGAATGGTACAAATTAGAAACTTAATCCACAGATACTAAAAGTGCCTGCTGAAGCAAATAGGGTCAACTTTGAGGAAGTGTCTGTCTCTATAGAAATTACAATGTCTGACTCTGACGCAATAAAGGCAAAGAAATTAGAATTTTTGATGTATGTCAGAAATGGAAGGAAACATTAAATTAACAAGAAAAGTGTCAGGATATATGAGATTTCTACTGGGTAAAATATACATCCGTAGACGAAAGTTTCTCTCCCACCTGGTCCTGTAGCCATTTGAGTCCTGTACCCAAAGAAATACAGAGGCTTATATTTATTATAATCTGTTAGGCCTAGTAGCTCAGGCTTTTTTTTTTTAACTACCTCTTAAAACTTAAATTAACCCATAATTCTTGTCTATGATAAGACACGTGATTTGGTACCATTCATCATGAGGCATTCTCTCCATCTTACTGTTGACTGCACCTCTGCCTTTCCTCTTTCCCAGAACTCTCTTAGTCTGGTTGCCTGGCCTTTACTTCCTGCCTGGTTACTGACCAATCAGCATTTTAGTAAACCAATAGAAGTTTCAAATCTTTACAGTATTCAAAACATTCTTCCCACAGCATTTCCCTCCCCCTCCTTTTTTTCTCAAAACGAGAATCCTGAATATAATATCCTTTGTTTAGCTTTTTCTTCTGACCATTATCCATAACACACATTTTGTCAAATCTTGGAAATCATTTTGACAAATGTTCTTGTGCTTATGTATGCTTATCAGATTCAGAAAATGTACTCAGTGTGTTTTCTCATAGTCTTAAGAATTTACAGTCCTAATCACAATTTTCAGAAGTGTGCATTTTCTCTTCTCATACTTTTCTTGGTTCAGAAAGTAAAGTCATTTTTATGGCTGACTTTGAGCTTTTAATGGTAGTGAAAGTCTGCCTTTCATGCAGGACTGTAAACTTCCTCATACTCCTGCCATGATCTTGTGCTGTTAAACTTTGTGTAAAGCCGATAAATTATTATAAAGTGAAAGAAAATAATTGTAGACTATCAATGTCTATTGACTATACTTGGAAGATGACTTGATCTTGTTTTGAAAATAAATCAAATTACAGACAAAAAAGTATTTGTTACTTAAAATGACATTAACACAAATTTTAATTCTTCATTAAAAGAAAAATGGACAACACTTTTTAATCAAATATAAAAAGGTTTTAATTATTTGTCATTGGTCGACTTTAGCTGCTGTGTAGAAAACGACTGTTAGTTCCCACATTAAGAAGGAATGTTCTCACAGAGTGACATGTGAACACCATGATATGTTAACTGTCAGGTGTCTCTATATCCTAAAAGTTTTAAAACATGTTCAGAAAACTATTCAAAGGTCACCATAAAGCGCAATATTTAATGCATCAGAAATTTAATTTGAAACTTGCTTGGAAATATAAAACTAAGATAATTTTTATCTTTCTCATTTTCTGTCATGTTTCCTAAACAAACTATAGCATCACTTTGCTCTTAATTATTTTCAGTGTTTACATAACTGATTTACACTCTGAGGCAAAAAAGGAAGGCACACAGAGACTTCTCTCTATGATAAGGTCAGGTAATCAATTTTCTATCCCCAAAGACAAAACTAATAGAACTGAGGATTATCACTAAATACAAGCAGCTGCTTTGGTAAGACCAGAGATTTTGTAGAGAATGCCTCAGTAATGGAGCTGGAGAAAACAGAACCTTACACATTTCTGTCTTTGAATTGGTAAACCCTGAACAGGTGTTGTTTAACTACAGATGAAATAACGATTAATTTTGCTTTGATTCCAGTAATTACTATTAAACAGAGATTCACTAAAAACAAAATGTGGGATGACTGTGAATAAAACAATATTTCCTTTGTTCTGTGTGTCACATAATATCATAACCTTAATAACTTTAATTTTTAAAAGGGAAGAGTGAAAAGGAATTTGCCCATTATGAACCATTTCATGTCATTACTAACTTTTGAATCCATTATCTGTAAATAAGATAGTCAAAGGCCAACAAAATTTATAACATACTTATTTTATAGGATTAAAATTTTATGTATTTTTTCTCTTCATATTTCTTGCTACTTTTTATATTCTGTGAAGACTGATTAAATACAAACAGTTCTTTAGTTTAATTAATTCAATAGATCAATTTTATTCCATAAGAAAATATATATGTAGTTTTATTTTCCTCTAAGGGATTCATTTTAAAATCCATTGATGTAATGTAACTCATTAATATTTCAAACACTCCTTAGTTTTAATTTTAGGCCTTATACATGAGAAAAAGTATAGTTTTTTCATGGAATGTAAACAAAGTAATTCATAATCTTAATACAAAATTGAAATTATCTTTTTACTATATGTAGTCAGTAAATTTCTGATCACAGCAACAATAATCTAAATGTTTCCCTTTAAATAGTTCCCATTGGACCACCACCAGAACCCATGTTTCTTCTCATTTCCTGGCCAAAACATCTATTATTAAACATGTACATCAATACCAGATTTTATAACAATTCTTTCTGAACCCTGGCTTCTCAGTTACATATTATATATGGGCCAAATGATTTATAATCATGTCTTTAAAAGTTTGTTATATTTCTCCTAAGTAGGCCTTTCCATGTCATAATCGAGTCTAGTATATCTGATTGAATTCTCAGCATTTCTTATTTTATACATATTTATTAGCCATTGCATACACCTACGACTGTCCCATGATCATCACTTCCTGAATCTAAATAATTTAGTGAGGCAATTCAGTTTCTCTGTATATCTCTCTTTCAAGACACTTAGTTCAATCTAACAAGTTAGTTTTTCCTAAAGTGAGGGCTTATGCTTAATATAATCTCATTTATCCATTTCTCCTGTAAATATTGTTTACAGTTTCACTGCTCTACAGGTATCTGAAGTGATGAAAATTATTAAATACATCTGTGGAGGCTTCCTTTACCCTTTGCCATCATCCTAAATTAACATGTATCATCTGAACACTATGTAAGGATGTATTTTCGCTTTCTTTTGTGTTAAGCTAGCCAAAGTACTTGAGGCTACCAGTGGAGGGCAAAAGATGTTCAAAGATGTTTTCTCAGAGGCCAGAATTACAGAGGACTGTAAGGTGCCAGACATTAGTGTTGTGAACAAAGCCCAGGTCCTGTGGGAGAACAGAATCCACTTTTACTGTTGAGCATACTACATAGATCCTACCTCAAAGGGCCTGTCTCAGTCTAATTTTATTCGTAAAGCCTGCATTCTAATTACTCTTCTAGGAGAGTTTTACATAACTATGATATTCTAAAGCTTCTATGGTACAGTTTAGTCTTTCCCATAATAACTATGCTAATTCATAAATCATAAATCACTCTAAGTCATCTTCTATATTTGATTTAAAATTTTAGCATAAATTTCTTCAACTTTCCTTCCAATTTAAGAGTTTTACTTTATGTGGATGTTTTTTTCTAGCTCCTTAAAAAAATGAAGGAAATCAAAATCTTCCCTTTATTATATCAGTTCTTCTGTTTTCTGATGTGCATTTGGACTCCTCTAATATGCCTCTTAAATGAGGAAACAATAACTTTGTTTTACAATTTCCTAGCTCTCACAACAGAGTAAGCAGATTGCCCTCCCATTGGACTATGGAAAATTCAAAACTGTTCATCTTCATGTAAGATCCTGGGCTAGATGCTCACCTCTTGGCAGTCAGGAAGCAGACAGTGAGAGATTTGTCCTTAAGTGGCAAAACATTTTGTCCAAATCTTCTCACCAAGCATTACATAGTTTGTCTCCACTATTTCCCAATAATGTCACAAGATCATGATTCTGTCAAAAATATTGATTTAGAATGCTACCAAACTATCACTCTGTCAATAAAATCATTATAGATTCTCTATGACCCAGCTGTGTCCAAATCACCTAATTTATATGTTGTACAATCCTTTCAAGAAATGAAACTTCTGGTGACACTTCATATTCAGAATTTATCTATTATTTAATTTTTTGTTTCTATTTTTTATGTTTTAGTGATTTTCATTCATGAGTACTGCATTTATATCATTTCTAAATCTCTTCAAATATGCTTACTCAATATGGCCCATTTTCCCCATGATTATAATTACATATATAAACAGAAAGATAATAGATTAGATATTTGATAAATAGAGAAATAGAGAGATAGACAGATGGTGGGTAGATAGATAATAGATAGATAGATGATAGATAGATATAGATATAGATAGATAGATAGATAGATAGATAGATAGATAGATGATAGATAGATAGATAGATAGATGATAGATAAACAGACAGACCCATTGAACCCTTTAAGTGTTGCTCATATGCTTGAGTGTTTACGGTTGAACACCTGGGATTGACTAACTTATGACGGAACTTATCTTTGAAGAAATTTGAATCTCCCATTATCTGTATACTGTGATTTTCTGTAACTTTTCATCTAGAGATGGGACCCTACTTTAGCACATCAAATGGTGTTGTCATTAGGCAAGTATTATCTAGGCAACTCTTCTGTGGATATTTTGTGAGTGCAATAACCTTGCCATGTCTCAAAGATATTATATAGCCGCAAATGCCCTGGTCTCTTGGCTTTTACAATTTTTCTGTCTTCTTTTCTGTGATTTTCCTTGGGTCTTAGTTGTAGCAGTTCCACTGTAGTTGTAATCAGGACTAGGCACTGCCCGGTAACTTATTCTCTGAATTTTGATCAGTTGTAGTTCAAAATTTCCTTTGCTGCTAAAAGAAACTCTTTAATGATTAAGTGCTGCACTTATCTGTGAGAATAAAAATAGTATTTAGAATTCAGTTAGAAATTACACCGTTTTTTTTAAATGGTAGTTTTAGGCTCTCCTGTAGGGTCTATGATGCCTCCAGTCAATATCATTTATCTGAATTTACACTTACAGGCAGTTTCTTCACTTATTGAGTGGTTCTTAAGTCTAAATAGACAGCTATTGGTTATGCCAAGATAAAAATGCCATTATTGCATCTTTGGGAATATATCCCTAGGGTATCATTCTGTTCTTAATAGGCATTTAAATTAGTAGGACAACCCACTGTTTATAACACTGATTGCTTAAAATTTTCTAATATTATAAAAGTTGGTCTACCATGTCCATTTCACCTCCCTTTCTCCAAATCTTGTGTCTGGAATGCATAGTGTCTTAGGCAATAAGTTTTCAACCTTAAGTAGTTGGGGGTAACAAAGGATAATGCCAATATTCCATATAGTTTTTGGGGTTTCTTAAAATCCTTTTTTCAAGAACTCAAATGAAGGTTCCTTAAGCCTGGCAGTAGAGATTTTGTTTTCATAGGTAGTCTATGCCTGTTGAGAAGAGCATGATATCTCCTGTGTAGTGACAGTAACAAAGATCAAAGGAAACTAATAAACACACATCTCTCTCTCTTTTTTGTCTCTCTCTGTGTATGTTTGTAAGTACGTTTCTCTATGAGTTTTCTAAACACATTTACGATTATTTTTCTCTCTTTCCTATATTTATTTCCTAATTATCTCTCCATCTCTCCTTACCATTAATGTCCCATTTCTCTTCCCCGCTTTCCTGAACCCATGCATTACTGTCCTCTCTCTGGAATTTCTTCTTTCCCTCTTTCCTCATGGTCCTGCTGTTCATCTTTCATGACTTTTATTCAGAATATATATATATATATATATATATATATATATATATATATATATATATCTGATAGATATAGATATAAATGATATAAATAATGAAATATATAATATATACCATCTGACATACAACACATACACACACATTATATAAAAATTGTATGACACCAGAATTGCTAAGTAAGAGAAAATCTGAGCACCTCATCACAGTGACAATATCTTAGATCAAAAATAATATGATAACAAATCCGAGAGAGAATGTGATGAAGCAGTGCTGTATAAAGACACTGCTCATCTGTTTCCCAGCTGCCCTGACCCAAATTATCACACAGAGACTATATTAGTTACAACAGTGTTTGAACAATAGCTTAGGCATATTACTAGCTAGCTCTTACATATTTAACCCATTTCTATTAATTTTAATCTGTGTATCAACATGTGGCCATGGCCTTCTTTCTCTCACAAGCCAATGTAGAAATTTAGAACATACCTATGATCCATTTAGACATTTCTTTTTGTCTGAACCTGTCTTTATTGCATATCTGTAATAATTTTCTGATCAGAATCGTCTCTTTTTATTAAATGCTAAGCAGACAGGTATGACTAAGAACAACTCCAAGGCCCTGCCTGTTAGCTCTGCCCATTCCAGCACAGCAGAGCTACATTTACCACCTCTACAAGACATGCTCACCCCTTCTGCTCCAGGGATGCAGTAGTTCTATGTCGCCATTAAGCAATTTGTAACATTTTGTTCCCAGACCGCATTTAAGGGCAGGACGCCCCAAAATAGCCAGAGTTTACTCTGTCGGCACAAAACAGGAAGACAGATATGGAAAAAGCGGTGATTTTTTTTTTCTGATAACCCTGAACAAGGAAGACTTCCCTTAAAGGAGCCATGCCTCTGTCACAAGCAAACAGAATATATCTGAAAAAAATGTGGTTACCAAGAAGCTGTGCTTAACTCTGTTTTTGTTGTTGTTGTTTTAATTTTTTTTTTGAGCCTAGAATTCCTTCCTAAGTTTTTTCAGTTTTTATGTGAATGTAGTTGACCTAAATAGGTGCACCATTTGTTTTTTGTTTTTTTTTTTTACTGTGAATAACAACTTTAATATTTAAAAATTCTTTTTTTTTCTTTTTTTTATTGAGAAAAGGAAAAAAAAAGTATCCGCCTCCTCCCAGCCTCCCATTTCCCTCCCCCTCCTCCCACCCTTCTCCCCCTCCTCCAAACTCCTCTCCCCCTCCCTCTCCAGTCCATAGAGCAGTCAGGGTTCCCTGCCCTGTGGAAAGTCCAAGGTCCGCCCCCCTCCGTCCATGTCTAGGAAGGTGAACAACCAAACTGGCAAGGCTCCCACAAAGCCAGAACATGAAGTAGGGTCAAAACCCCATGCCATTGTCCTTGGCTTCTCATTAGCCCTCATTGTTCGCCATGTTCAGAGAGTCCGGTTTTAACCCATGCTTTTTCAGTCCCAGTCCAGCTGGCCTTGGTGAGCTCCCAATAGATCAGCCCCCTTGTCTCAGTGGGTGGGTGCACCCCTCGTGGTCCCGACTTCCTTGCTCATGTTCTCCCTCCTTCCGCTCCTCATTGGGACCTTGGGAGCTCAGTCCAGTGCCCCAGTGTGGGTCTCTGTCTCTATCCCCATCCATCGCCAGATGAAGGTTCTATGATGATATGCAAGATATTCGTCAGTATTGCTCTAGGATAGGGTCATTTCAGGTTCCCTATCTTCAGCTGCTCAAGGGACTAACTGGGGACATCACCATGGGCTCCTGGGAGCCACTCTAGGGTCAAGTCTCTTGCCAACCCTAAGGTGGCTCCCTTAACTAAGAATTGTGCTTCCGTGCTCCCCTATCCAGCCTTCGTTTATCCCAATCATCCTGTTTCCCAAGTCCCCCCCTCTTGCCGGGGAGAAAATAAGGTGCACCATTTGTAAGCTGATGTTGTGTGTTTTTTTTTTCCCAGCTGCTCAGACTTGAATAATCACATACACACAAAAAAAATTAATTACAACATTCCTTAGTCAACAACTCAGGCACATTTCTACCTAGCTCTTATATCTTAAATTAACCAATTTCTACTATTTTGCATTTTACTATAAGGCTTATGTTTTGTTACCTCTTGCTTCTTCGGCAGCTACAAGGCCTCTTTCTCCTCAGCACCTACGTGGCACTTCATTGACTCCACATACTCTATATAGTTCGCTTCAAATTTCCCTTCTGACTTTATTCTACTAAGTCATTGGTAGAACCCACTTTATTCATTATCCAATAAAAGCAACACATATAAAGAAGGACATCCCACATCATTGTGTCCTCATTTACCATTTCTGGGATTGTAAATTGGAACAACCACTATATGAATAAGTGTGGGGAATTCTCAAAAAAAAAAAACCTAAGAATTATTTACCACATTAATGAACTAACATTTCTTGGTATACACCAAAAGTAAAGCTGATATATTCTCAAAAGTGAGAACAAGAAAACAACTTAGCTGCCTTTCATGTATTGAATAATGAAAATATGGTATAAATACAAAATGAAATCTGTTCCACTGCATAGAAAATGAACTCTTCAAATAATAAGAGTAAATCAATTAGCATACTGACATAACCTACAGCCAAAAGCCACTTAAGATATATAATATTTCATTTTGCATTTAAGCATTATCTATTTGTCTTCCATCTATCATCTATCTACTGTAATCTGACATCTATCTTTCAATTCCATGATCTGTCAATTATATTTTTAATCTAGAAGTCTATCTATCTATCTACCTACCAAGATTCAACTGTTCATTTATTTTTATTTTAGATTAAGTTCCTAGAGATACATATGTCAATATGTCTTTTGTGTCCTGCTCTTTAAATTATCTTTTATGTCTAAGTGTATACCTTAAGTAGCATTGTTTTCCAAGAAATTCTTCAAAGATTCATACATAGATAATTGGTAAACATTAAGTAACATTAAATAAATGAAAAGAAGGAGATGATAAATCAGCAAGTCAGTACGCATATAACTTGCACTTAGGATGAGAAAATTAAACATATCAAAATTTCCTATTTTTAAAAATAGTTATACTTCTTACTAACATGCTTAATAAACTTGCTCTTTCTATACTCATGCTTACTATTATTGTGCTCCTTATATTCTGTATGTTAAGTCAATAATAAACATTTGCGACTTTAATTCTACTATGCATGGTTGAAAGATGCAATTATAAGAGCAATGAGTACTTGCTGGGTATAAAGACACAAATAATTCCAGCATTCTTCAGGCAGAAGCAAGAAGATCTCTGACTTCCAAACTAGCCTTGTGTACATAGTAATTTCCAGGATACCCAAGGATATACAGAGAAAAACCTGTCTTTAAAACAAAAGCAAAACAACAACAATAAATAATATTAAATAGAATGTTGTGAAGTAAAAATTAAACAAAATTGCATTTTTATAAGCCTCTGGTTTAACCCAGGTTTATGGCCAGTTTAATTAGTTGTTTTTTGCTGATAAAAATATAAAGGAAGGTTAATTATACATTATTTTTTGCCAATATTCAGGGGAAAATTAATATACTTAAATAAATATTTTATTTACTACTTTTGAGAATCTTGCTATGATTTTCTAATTAGAAATTTATTTTGGAATTAACTTGTTATACATACTTTAAAAGCACAGAAAGTAATAATGATCCCACACACTTACCATAGAATGTCATTATCTTATTAAAGGTTAGGTTTATCCACATTTTAATAATGTTTGCTGATTTAATCATCATTGATAACAAATAATATCTAAGTACCCACTAACCTATTTGAAAGTATTTACAGTGTTTGCTAAGTCAGCAGGAGACTTTGAAGATGTTTGCATCTCTGTTTGGAGCAGCCACTTCTGTGAAAGTCGATAGCAGAGAATGATCAAATTTGCAATATTACACATTAGAAATGCTAATAAAACATCTCAAGTACTCTGTTTATGGCATAATTCCAAAAAAAAGTGGAAACACAAACTGTAACATTTAAAATATAGTATGATGCATTGTCAGTATGCCTCTACTGCACATTCTAACATCCAAATTTAACCTCACCTAAATTTAATGAATTCTGTTGAAAATGTAGTATTCTTGCTACTTTACGTAAAAATGATACATATTACATTTCTCTAAATGAGCTTAAACTCAGAAATAAGACTCAGAGTTACACTATGATACTATATAGAGTCTGTACTCATATTTTAATGTATTAAGACTATATACTATATAAGCAATTTTCAAATTGGGTTTCTAAGCCTAGCAAATTTTAAAGTGTTAACCTTTGGATTAGATTTTCTTTAGTATTTGATAGGTAGAAGCATCAATAAACTTCAATATATAGCATTATACACAAAGTCTAAAACATTTAATTTTATTTTATTTAACTTTATCTAGCTAAAGTTTAAAAGTTTAAGTATTTCCAATATATATTTGATCAGCATATCTTTATAGCAATATTATATTTAATAATGTTTATGTGGATATGATTTACAAAGAAAATTATAATTATTAGGTGTTCTAGAGAAAAGCTAGATAATATCTGAATTTTGAAAATAGGCTTTATCAAGCATAATTCTGGTATATGAGAAAGCAGGTTATTTTCAACACAACATGCTAGTCTTTGTATAGTCCCATCACCCCAAAGCAGAAAATATTAATTTAAGAAAGGTACATACCTAAATTTGTTTCAGCTGTCAGAGTACAGTTCTTAAAATAGACGCTCCCTATTCTCAGAAGCACTTGGATACCTATAGTTCTTTGTGTAGGGTTGGAATTTTCCCCATACACATTGATGTGTCTACGTTTATTGTCCTCACCATCTCATGCTTCATCGGTCTCATTGGTAAGACTTTATGAGTGCAGCCTCTGACATTCCTAAGAGACACAGTTTCACAGCAAATTCTGATACTGTGGCTCATACATACAATGTTTTCTACCCATCTTCTCTATTATTCCATGAGTCTTAGGCATTGGAGTTGTTTTTAAATGTATCTATTTGAAATAGACTACAAAACTCTACATTTTGATGGTGTACCCATCTTTCCTTCTTCTTTCCTTCTTCCCTATTTCCCCACCCCCTTTGTTCTTGTTTGACTGGGGGCTTCAACCCAGACCCCTGGCATCCATATTTGAATGTTGGGTGGCAAGCTCCATTTCAAGCCACATCGTCTGAGAGTTACCTCATTACAAACTCCACCTCTGAGCAAGCCCACCAAATGGTGACCCCTCCCAATGGAAGGTCAAGTCCACTATCACAGGCTATTTAAACTTCCCCCCAGAGAATGAACTTGTGGTCTCCCAGTTTTCTGTGGTTCTTCCTCTACTCCTTTCTCCCACTTCATGTTTTCCCAGAGGGTCACCTGGAGTGCTGCCATTCATTAAACCTGGGCATCTTCTAATTTGGTCTGATTGAGATTATTGTGTTAGCAGAGAGGTTTGTTGGCCAAGAAAAAAAATACTTAACAGTTCTTTCTTTTTTCTTTCTTTCATTCTTTCTTCCTTCCTTCCTCCCTCCCTCCCTTTCTCTCTCTTCCTCTATTTCTTAAGCTACCAAATGCAAAGAGAAATTTCCTTGATGAGAGGTAAGGATTTATCTGTGTATATATGAAAAAAAATATTTACAACATATTTAGTTATTATGCTTGTTTATTAAAGTGATGATTGTAGGATCTCATATGTGACCTATCACATCACTAGCTCTAACCTAGGTTGTCAGTACCAGGTATAATTCCCCTGTAGTTGAATGGTTCTTAAGTTCAATTAGTGATATTAGTTACAACAACATTTATGTGTCACTACTCTACTACACCCTTAAGGTTATCATTCCATGCTGGTCATTGGTGTAATTCATAAACATCATTGCCGAGTAAAGCTGTTGGTTGCTTCCCTCCTTTGCAAGAATGAACAGTGCTTTTTGGTGCCATGACACTAGTCCACCATCAGGCGGCGGTGGCGCATGACTTTAATCCCAGCACCTAGGAGGCAGAGGCAGGTGGATCTCTGTAAGTTTGAGATCAGCCTGGTCTACAAGAGCTAGTTCCTGGACAGATTCCAAAGCTACAGAGAAACCCTGTCTCAAAAAAAGGATATTTATAGGTTTGCTTGTTGTCTAAGGTTTCTGTCCTGCCCAGTTCCCACAGTCATTAAGTCCCAAAGAAATCACACAAAGGACTACATCCATCCTAAATTAATTGGCCCATTAGCTCAGGCTTCTTATTAACTCTTATAACTTATATTAGCCCATTATTCTTATCTGTGTTAGCCATATGGCTCAGTACCATTTTCAGGAGTGTAGTCACATCTTGCTTCTTCTATGTCTGGACAGGAGTGCAGAGGGAGCTTCCCTCTTCCTAGAATTTTCCTGTTCTCATTGATCCACTTCTACTTCCTGTCTGGTTTTTCCACCTATACTTCCTGCCTGGCTACTGGTCAATCAACATTTATTTAAAACATAATTGACAGAATATAGACAATTGTCCCACACCACTTCCCTCTCTTATAAAAAAAAGAAAAGAAAAAAACAAGAACATTCATGGTCCATTTAATGGGAAAGTGGGCATAGTGGGCTACTTCCTGCTGGTTGGAGGCACTGATAATCTTATGGGGACTTAAAGAAAATTTTGAATTATGATCAAGTACCAACTGGCGTATCCTATGAGTATTGATCATCTCAGGCAGCATCTTAAATCTGTTCTGGATGTAGAACATAGACATCTGGGCTATCTGTTCCTATGAGAGATTTCTCAGGTGGTCTTCCTTGATCAAACCTGATTTTTATTAACTCAGAATGAATCCACAGCCTCTCATTTCCTGTGGAAACAAAAGCAAAATCTCTTCTCCAAAGTAACATAGCGTTGACTTCAATTATTTTTAAAATATCTATCTTGGATTAATTCATCAGTATTTATAAGCAAGTATCTTTTAGCAGTCGTTGCTCCTTCCTCAGCATTCAAACAATTCAAATATAAACAATAGTTGTCTTCATGTTGAAGAGATTGATCAATGAATGAGGTTAGAAGCCTTAGTAATCTTGATGTCATGTTAAAGGGTCAGTGGGTTTCTAGAGTGCTTCTGGTCTTCAGACTGTGTTTAAAGACCAGAGAAGAATCCTTCTGATATGAACAAAGAATGGCAGCAAAAGGGTTACCCA
This sequence comes from Microtus oregoni, assembly GCF_018167655.1. Taxonomy (NCBI): domain Eukaryota; kingdom Metazoa; phylum Chordata; class Mammalia; order Rodentia; family Cricetidae; genus Microtus; species Microtus oregoni. The sequence continues at coordinate 27,784,744 of NW_024543060.1, forward strand.
AGCAGTACATAAACTTAGAAGCAGAAGTAGTAGGAAATGCAATATTGCAAAAAGAGGGAAAATTCTCCCCCATTTTTTCCTTAATTTGGGACACTACTTGCAATTGTTACTCATATGTAACTTTGGTCTTCCCATTTCAATTATCTTAATAAAGGAAATCCTTACAAGACATTCTAGAGACTAATGTTATCTGACTAAGTCTCCCTGGGGTGTACTCAGATTTCTATCTCCTGGGATAGTATGGACAATGTGAGATTTATAATCAGCCTCAATCATCAAATCTTGTTTCATTTATATTAAAGAAATGTTGAACAGTGGAAGATTCTGCATATGCTAAAGACAAAATTTGAAGTATAAATTTATATTTACTCTTCATTTTAGGCAGAATTTATTTAAAAAAAAAAAGACATCAAATTAAAATTTCTTTAACAGTATGTTTTAATTTTAGCACTTTTATATTTTTAAAATGTCAATTTTATACATGATTTAGTTGCATTAATATAATCCCCTAAATAATTGAAAGATGAAAAATAGTATATGCATACTATATGTATGGGTATATATTTATATACATACATGAACATTATTATATCTGTCACAAATTATTCTGACTTTATCCATCCATTATTGAATATATTTTGCATGCTATACAGAAATCATTTCCAAAATCTTGTTTCCTCTAAAAATACATGGAAGTGACATTTGAATGATTCATTTAGACAGATGTTTTCTTAAAATATAAACATATTTTTTTAAATAGTCTATTTTCCCCAATGTGGGTTGATATTACATGGACAATATAGATATAACATATATATATATATATATATATATATATATATGGAAATAGAAACTGTTTCGTTACTTAATAGGGTCATGCAATATATATGAAGGAGGCTGTTGTTATTTGATTTGAATATTACTCTTTTGTTTATATTAGATATTTCTCAAAGGCATTCTCTTTAAAATAAATTCTAAACATTCCACACTGGCTTGCATAAAGTGGAAATCTAATTTCCATAACAACCACCCAGCAATAGCCTCCTGAGAGGTATCACTTAATAAAGGCAAATTGATAGGTGTACACACTTTGTGCACTTCAAGAGCAAATGAATTTGCCTCTGAGAATTGGATGAACTTGGATACAGTCATTTTCTGTTTGTCTTATTCTATATTCACAAAGTATTTGTTTTTTCTGAAAGTGATAGTCTTAGTATAACCTGTGCGGAATTTGTTTGCTAATATCCCCATTGTTTATATTACCAAAAAGTCAGAGAAAAGAGCACTAATTTTTGAGAATCTTTTATTTCAGTCATTTTTTCTACTTATTTATATGTTATAGGCCATAAAGTTATACATCCTTTATTTTATCCTTTTTGCTTTTTGGCGTAACAGTTTGCTATTATGAGTTGGCAGCCTCTATTATAAAGTAAATTATCAATTCACTATAGGAATAAATAAATGACACTGTTTCTACGTAGATAATCACAAAGGAAATATATCATAATAGTTTATCTTTTGTGAAAAATCTTGAAGCCCTAATATCAACAATTTTATAGTATGGAAAGAAGTTCAAGGTATCTTTTATTTTTAATCATGTGTTTGAAGCCCTCTCCCCTGTTTTCTTAGCCAATTAATTTTACTACTTTCATTATTTCAAATTATCAAAATTTTGTCCTATTTTAAAAAAATATTTTCTAGATTGTATAATTCATTTAAAAATTAACATACCTATAAGGTATTTTGTGTGTAAGTTATCAAAATTTGACTTAGCTCCTTTGAAATTCATCTTTTATTCATAATAACATTATCAAACATCCAAATCAAGAAGAAAACATTTAAAGAAAATTCATTATTAGAGCCTTTATAAAACCAGATGCTCAGACATTCATCTTAAAATGCTCCGTAATATGTTTCACATACTAATTCAAATATTCATCCACATTTTAAATCAATATGAAACATAATATAGACACTTATTCAAAATAATGTAAATCTTTAATAAATAAGAACTTACATAATATCATGTATGTTATGTGTATATACAGATGTTTTTATATCCTACTGAAGTGATTACTACAGTCAAACAAGAACATGCCTTGCTATCATACATTACTTTTATTATTTCATTATCTTATTGTAATTAAGTGTTAAAAACATTAATGTGCAATTCAGTAGTAATGACTATAGTAATTTGCTATATGTTGTTCCTATAGGTGGATTCTTATTGAATTATAGGATTGTTTGCTTTGGAAACCTGTGCTCATTTTTCTTCATTTTCCTCCCCTATTTTCCTCCTCTATTCATCTTCACTAAATTCAACTTTATTTTTAATTTTTTGTATACAAGGGAGATTACACAATTTTGTACTTTGAGCATGATTTAATTAACATAACACAATGTTCTCCATGCCTGTTCATAGTATTGCAAATGATAATACCACCTCATTGGAAAAGCTGAATAATGTCCAATTAAATATAGCACAAATGCGTGCACCTGCAAACACATATAGTGACAAAATTTATTCTTACATTTATCCACAGAAGGAAATTTAAATTGCTTTAGTATTTTGAACCTCATAAAACAATCTTGCAATGAACAGAAAAGCATGGGTCATTCCAAGCTAATGGAGTAATTTCTTTCATTACATACCTGAGAAAAAGATGACAGCCTTCTTTACCATTTTATTTAATTATTGAGATGTCTGCATAGTATTTTCCAAAGGAAATTTCTGAACCTTGTTTCATAACAACACTGTATAAAAGTCCCCCTTTTCCACAACCATAACAGATATTGTCCCCTGTCTCTTTGATAGGAATGATTCTTACTGGAGTGGATTATGTTGTTTCTTCTTTTATTTAACTTCTTTTGAATTCAATGTCATACTTTTTTGGTTTTTTAATTTATTTTTTTTAAATATCTTTTTTCATTTTACATGCCAAATTCAGTTCACATGCCCTCCAATCCTCCTGCTCCCTCCACCTTCCCCACTTTTTAGAGAGGATAAGGCTTTGCATGGGGAGTCAACAAAATCTATGACATTGCTTTGAGGCAGGAACAAGGCCTGTCCCACTCTGTCTAGGCTGAGCAACATATACCTCCAGAAAGAATGGGTTCCAAAAGGCCAGAACAAGCAGTAGGAATATATCCTGGTCTCACTCCAGTGGCCCCACAGTCTGCCCCAGCCATACAACTGTCACCCACATTCAGAAGGCCTAGTTTGGAACCCCAAGAGAATCACACATAGATTCCCCTGGAAAGGAAAAACAGGCAAGACCTCCTGAGAAAATTGGGAGCATGGGGTTGTGGGAGAAGGGAATTCAGAATGGGGAGGAGGTGGGAAGAAGGGAAGGAGAAAAGAGAACTCCATTAAACTGGATGATTGAGATGAGGGGAGGAGAAAGACAGAGAGCAAGGGAAGAGAAAATTTGATTGAGGAAGCCGTTGGGCAACTAGAAAGAAAACTGGAACAAGTGAAATTCCTAGGAATCCACAAGGATGTTCCCAGCTAAGACCCTAAGCAATGGTGGTGAGGGTGCCTGAATTTGCCTTGCCCTGTATTCAGATTCATTTCTTTCTTAAATATCATAGAAACTACATCCAGCACTGATGGAAGCAGATGCAGAGATCTACAGCAGAGCACTTGGCTGAGCTCCAAAAGTCCACTCGAAGAGTGGGAAGTGTGAGAATATGAGCAGAGATCAGACCGTGATAGGGATACCCACTGTAACAGCTTACCTGAGCTAACAGGAGTTCACCAGCAACAGTGTTGTTTCTTCTCATTTCTTCATCATTCTTGACATTTAGCACTCTTTTATAGCCACTTTTTTTTTTTTGTATTGGAATAGCATCCATTTGAGTCTCATTTTAAATTGTTTGCTTCTCTATGTGTTTTAAGTTTCTTTCAATCTTTTGTTTAGTTTTGCTATTGAAGTCAATCCCTCAGACCTTTTGGGCATTAACCTTCAGAGATAGGCAGTTTGTATGTATCTTCTTTGTCCATAAACAAATTGTCTCTTTTTTACTATATCTTTGGCTGTCATGTGAAGCTGTTTGTCCTAGTCTTCCAGTGTTTGATTTTTGTGTTTCTCATCATCTGTGTTTTTCTTAAATCCCCAAATATCATCACGAAGGAAAAGTTTATGTAGTTTTTACCATATGACTCACAAAGTCATGCCTTTAATTTGTGTACTTAATCTATTTTTATTTTAATATTGTATATGATGTAAGGTAAGGCTTACCATTCTTTTCATAAGGATACAAGGTTTTCACGAGAATATATACTGAAGCCAGGTGGCGGTGACACGTCTTTAATGCCAGCACTCGGGAGGCAGATCAAGGTAGATTTCTGTGAGTTCAAGGCCAGCCTGGTCTACAAGAGCTAGTTCCAGGACAGGCTCCAAAGCTAAAGAGGAACCCTGTCTCAAAACAAAAAACAAAAAACAACAAAAAAAAAAACAGAAAAAGAAGATTATATATTGAAAATCCTATACTTTTCTTATTATCTCTGAAAGACTTACAATTAATTGATTGCATATGTGTGAGCTTATTTTAGTTTTCAAATACACAGTTGTAGATAATGCTAAAAGATTGAGAGGCACTATCAACTTTTAGCTTTCTACCTTTGTGGCTGTACAAATATATTTCTCTGAACAAAGAATTGTTGTAAGAAAAATGGGCAAACTTGATGGCATTTTGTCTTTAAAATAGTATTCTACAATTATGGAAAAAAAGGAGGCCTTAACATCAGTTTTTGTGGGGCATATGTGTGAAGGAATAAACAACTCAATTTATCTGCTAAGCTGCTAAAGCTCAACATTGTTATTGAGTCTGAGAAACTGATTTGAAAGGTCTCTATTTCCTAAAAGCTTCTTCAGCTGCTTATTTAAAAAAATATATTAAAAAACCCTTACCCTATCACATTCACATGAACATCTTTAGAGCCACAACTCTGCCTCGGGCACTTTCTGGTGTCAGAGGCTACCATCTGGAAGGTGGTTGTGTATAGTAAATGAGTTTTAACGGCAACAATTTTGCTGCTTTCCTCCAGAGAGAAGAAGCCCTCACTGAAGAGATTCACGTTGCATTTTGCAGTCACAGAGTCTACCCTACCTATTTCCTATATACTAGCTCACCACCAGTTGTTTTATGCACTCTTGGCTCCCCAGCTGAGACAATTAAGGGAACAAGATTTGGCATTCTGAATAAATATGAAATAAGAGTCTGGAGCTGTTTTCATGTTGGCAGAACACTGGATAAAAAAAAAAAAAAAAAAAACAAGTCTCAGCTCCAGAAGGAAGACTTCTTAATCTTTCAGGCAATGATCTGGGAATGAAAAGACAGATGCTAAAAGGACAATGTAGAGAGTGGACGCTTGCCACGTAGCAAAATATTGTAAATTAAATTGAGTACTGGGGAATAGCTCTGCCCTGTGAAAGAGGCTAGGGTAGACAATGTTAAATGTTTAGACAGGCCTGTAAATTGGGAGTTTTATTCTCTGTCTATTGTTTTTTTCTGCACACTGCTTCTAGAAACACATTTTCCTTTGTAGTCACACCCAGACTTAGACTTCCATTTATACAATGCACTGAGTTATTTGTTTGAGTTCCTCCTAAGTAAACACAATAGCGAGAAAGGAATTTTGAAAAGATGGCTGGTGTAAGAATATTTAACTACTTAGTTAAGCAAAACAAATAAGTTTGTGATAATTTAGATACAGTAATATTATAAAGTGAATATCCTTACCTTTATACTTTTTTCTTCATTCAATATTATCTTAAAGAACATAGCGGACAATGAGGAATACTGAGAACTCAAGAACAATCGCAGTTGGTTTTTGATCCTACTGCACATACTGGCTTTGTGGGAGCCTAGGCAGTTTGGATGCTCACCTTATGAGACCTGGATAGAGGTGGGCGGTCCTTGGGCTCCCCACAGGTCAGGGAACCCTGATTGCTCTTCGAGCAGATGAGGGAGGGGGACTTGATCAGGGGAGGGGGAGGGAAATGGGAAGCGGTTGCGGGGAGGAGGCAGAAATCCTTAATAAATAAATAAATCAAAAAAAACTAACATTATTACAATAATTTACATAAGAAATGACACTTTGCTTTAAATTTTCCATAATTAACATGCTGTTCTTAAATATGTTAAATACATTTCTCCTTTTCATTTTAAGTATTACAAGTATTTGAAATATTTTGGTCTAGATAATAGTTTTTGTTTTTTAACAGAAAAAATGAGCAGATTACAATATTAGTTTTAAGGTTCCAAAAGCTAACGACTATATTTATATCAATAAGTATTTACTTAATGTCTCATAAGGTAAACATCTTAGCTAAGACCCTAAGCAAGAGAGGAGAGGGTACCGCACTGTTCTTGCCATGTAGTCAGATTGATGAATATCATAAATATCATCATAAAACTTTCATCCAGCAACCAATGGAAATTGAGAACAGCAGGAGAACATTGGCCTGAGCTCCCAAAGTCCAGCTGAAGAGTGGGAGGAGTAAGAATACAAGCAAAGAGGTTATCAGCATGATGGGGACACCCGCTGAAACAGTTTACCTGAGCTGACTGGAGCTCACCAACTCCAGCTGGACAGGGAAGGAACTAGCAGAGGTCCAAACTAGTCCCTCAGAATGTGGGTGACAGTTGTACGGCAGGGGCACAAGGGTTTATCCCTACTGTTTGTATAGGCCTTTTGGGAACCTAGTCTCTTTAGATGGATAGCTTCCTCCACCTAGATATAGTAGGGAGGGCTTTGGACCTTCCCCAAAACAATGTGCTTTACCCTGTCTGAGGAGTGGATGAAGGGTGGGATGGGGGAATAGGTAGAGGGAATGGGAGGAAGAGAGGGAATAAAAACTGGGATTGGTATGTAAAATGAGCAAAAATAGTTTGTTTTCTTTTAAAAACTATTATAAAATGGTATCACCAAATTATCAAACCTAAAATAACAGTGTTACTCTTTTCAATTCAATTTTCTAGCCAAACAACTGAAAATTAATTGATGAGGATTTAGCATTGCATTAACTCTAAATATGTGAATTGTGACAATGTCTGTATGCGGATTTTAGTAAGACAACAAGGAAAACTTCAGTTGCCTCTCCACAGGAATGAAGATATAAGTTAACGGAGGCTGAAGGAGAGATGGAAGAAAGAAAAAAAAGGAAGAAAGGAAGGAAGAAGGATGGAAGGAAAGAAGAATGCATGTATGGATGGATGAGTGATGGATGGATGCAAAGGCAAGCAAAACTGCTTTCTCTTCTTATGTATGCTGCATATGATTTGTCCAAAGTATGTTACACATTCTATTTTCATCTTATGCTAAACCCAAAACATACGCTTGCATTTTACAGATGAAATGGTAATCTGTCTAATGTGAATGAACATTTCTTCTTGTCCTCACAGGAAAAATAAAAAAGTGTGATTTCTTTATGTAAAAAAATAGATTATAAATATTAATTAATCCTTTTCTTAATTATTTCCACATAAAACAAATGCAGTGGCCTCTGGATGCCGTGGACTTCTGTCTATCACATAAAGCACAGTGAACTAAGTTCAACTTTGAAACAAATGATGCACTTCCAGCACACAATTAAACGGAACAACAATTCTTAGCTCTAAAGAGAATAACTGAAGAACAGTGAGAAAGCTCAAATTAAAGTCAAAAGGGAAATATTGATATTTTTAATTCCATATTTAACATATCAGATTCAGGAAGCTATCCTCTGAGTCTGAATGGATTGGCTTATTCTGAAGCTATATCCTTGTCTCCTGTATTCTGTAATATATAGGTCTTTTCTCTTTAGATGTATCCAGATAGCGCTTAGAGCTTTTCTGTGAAAACAGACCTTCTACCTTCCACACATCTCCAATATTTTGCTGTTGTCATTGTTTCTTAAGTTTCCTTCTTACTGTTTCAAACATTAGCAAATTAGGGCCTTGTTCAGGGAAATCCACACTGTTGCATGTAACTTGGTTTCCTCAGGTTTTATTTGGTTTTGTTTTGATTTCCTTTCCTAGCTACTGTACCCACAAATTCATAACTCTTTAATATTGAGTGTATAAAAAGTCAAAATGACTCATATGGCACCAGCTCTGCTGGCAGCTCAATACAGCCATGCTGTTTATTGTCATAGCTGATGTAATTGTTTGGTACTTGTTGAGAGGAACATTGGAATTCATTTCCAAGGAGTCCTGTCTAAACAGGAATGTGCTTCAGGCATTCCTTCCCTCAGACACACTCCTTTCCAAAGAAAATATTTCAAATGAGTTCGGGTTTTTCTACTGTGAACACTTCGATAAATGGGGTTTTGGCCTCAAGGCACATTTCCTGTTCTCTACCTGAAAGCATGACGTTCTTTCTCAATAATTGTACTGATTTCTTTAACATCTGCTAATTTTTGTGTTTACTTACCCCCTCTGATAATCATGATATGTTGATGCACTTATCCTAACTATACAACATTTGCATTTTCAAAGTTTTATATTTTTATATTTTCCTTAGGTGTGTTCTATAAATTGCCTAAAATAAAAGCATCAATACAATCACAGTCTTAAGGTAATTCTATTATGAAATTAGTTCATTATTTTTTATTTCACTGTACTTGAATAAAACAGCAATAACACAGGCAGTTTATTTTCTGGAATAAATAATGACTGACTACTATTCTGATTTTTTTGATGTAGTCCCTTTTTCTCTCTGGAATCTCATGAGCAAAGTCTTTATCAATTATATATTTACATTAACTTTTTGTTTTTTTCAAAATATAAACTACCAGGATATAAACTCTGTTTGCGGCATTCTAGGACTCCTCTTGCCTACCTAAAATACTTCTATTGCTCTCCTGCAAACGATCCAGAAACAGCGCAATTAATTTTGTCACAGCAACAAAGCCATTTCCTGGTATTGGTTCACTGTATACATTACCGCTGCTGTTGGAACATAAAATATCGCCTGTAGGTTCATGTTTCAATAATTGCAATGGTCCCTAGCTAGAAACAGTTTAGAAAGTTTTTGGAGGTGGGTCTTTGCTGGAGAAAGTATGTCACTGGGTCAGGCTTGAATGTTTTAGTCTGCCCCCTTCACTTCTCTCCCTGTTTGGTTTATGTGAATCGAATGTGTCAGCCAGTTTTCTGTTTCTGTAGCAATTACCTCTCCACCAATTGTCATGGTTTTCCACCATGAAGGACTCTATTCCTCAGGATTGTAAGCCTTTATTTCCCTAGTTACTTTTTGTCAGAATGTTAATCTACAGGGACTGATAAGAAAGCAATACCATGCAATGTCTGGTCATTGTCACAAAACACCTGGCAGGTGTTAAAAGACGGTCAATTTATTTTGGCTTCTGGATTGGAAGGATAGTACAATGATGAAGAAAACATGGATTTGCTGTGGAGCCAGAACTGTGTGGTAGAGGATTTGTATGCCTTGTCTCAAGAAACAGTGAGCTAAGGTCTGCTCCGGAACTGGACAACATATGCAAGACCCATTCTATGGGATCTACTCCTACTAGCTCCTTTATGGTGTGAAATGTCTCAATCAAACCATAAAATGCCATTGCATGCAGATTCTGTTTACAAACACATAAGCCTGTGTAAGGGACACTGAATAGCCAACACCCAAGCAAAAATAACTCTTAAAACATGAACAGGTTCTCAAATCTCCATTGCTTAATTTTCAGTTAATATTTTCATGATTTCTTAAAAACATTACATTTAATTTATTACTATATGGGGGAGATATGTGAGGGGAGAGAAAACATGAGGAACTCAGTTTTTCCCTTCCGATGTCAGCATCTGGGGATAGAACTCAGGTTTTCCAACGTGGTAGCAGCTGACTTAACCTGCTAAGCAGTTCTGCTAGTGGTCACAATGCATTCTCAACCAACATATGACATTAGCGCAGAAAGTACACTTCTTAGGCTTCTTTATGCAAACAGGTTTGCAAGACTTGAAGCAAAGAGAGCTTAAACAGCATCATTCTGTTTAATGATAAAAATAAAATAAGGAATGGCAACTAGGAACACAATACATTTAAGCTGAGAGGAATACACCTGGAAGATATCAGAATAACCTAGTAGATCCATGATCAGAAATTGATACAAATACTTTCCACTGCAATAGGTCTGGCAAAGGAAAGGTGTTTTTTTTCTGATATTAGATATGTTTATCTATTAAGTGTAGATTAATACACTGAAATCCTTTATTCTCTGCATGACTTGGTTCTTTCTCTCAGATCAATGGCAATGACAAGAATGTTGTGATATCAATATGCTGATCAGCAAGGAACAGTGTTTTAGACTGTTCTCAATTTTATCATTAAAAATACTTATGTTTTCAAAATTATAAAAGATTAAAGGTAATTACATGAAATATTCCTGTGTATTGAATAAAGTTATTATGGCAATTAACAGGAAAAATGTGATTTATGGTCACATAGTGATGATAAAAAAAAGAAGTTGTAATGCTATGCAAAAGCAACAGTTTACACATTATGATTTTTTTAAAGACATTAATATTTTGTCAGTCTGGCCTATCTTCCTGGACCTTCACCTATGCTCTATCTGACATTATCTTATCTATTTATTATAAAAATAGAAATTTTTATTGCTGTGAATTGCTCTAAAAGTAAGCTAGATGGTGCTAGAGAACATTATTCTGTTTATTATGCAGTCATATTCATAACAATTTTTGGAGGTAAAAAGGAATAAGAAATTCCAACACCTTTACCATGATCATCAGTTGTGCACTTCACAATAAATTAAGCAAGGAATGTTTACTCTCAGGTACACTCAATAATGGGCTGAGATTAAACCTATTATTGTTTAATGGTTGCATGCAATAGTCTGACAATTCATACACATTAGTGTCTAATATTTTAAAAATCAAATAAAAGCATGAGAAAAGGAGAATGTTGAGTGATCTTGAAACATTATCCCTTTAAAGCAGTGCAATATTGCCAACAAATTCCAGGATAGTTAGATTTTAGGCTGATCTTATGCTTATTTTTTTTTTGTAATTCAAAACACAGTCCCACCAAGTTTTTTTTAAAAAATTCACAGTAACATTCTCTATTTTCTTTCTCAATTTTCTTTGTGAAGAAATGGATGAAAAACCTGACAGTGTTTCTTACTGTGTCTGAGAGGTAAGCAAACTTGTTGCAGGAGTTAAAATGTGTATAAAAACACATACATACTTACAACCAAGGGAACTGTAAAGTGCAAGAAATTGAGAGCAGATGGATCAGTTCTGGTGTTACAACCATAACAAAATCATCTCAGAGTGGAGACTGTTTTTTTCCCCATTCAAAGCATGTACCACAGACCATCCCCGAAGTTTAAAATCAAATATACAGATTAGGCTGGGTTGAAAAGTTAATCATGTAAAGCAAAACTGAAGGATTTACATTTCACCCAGCAGCATGTACAATGTGCATGCTAAATATCTGAAGAGAAAATTCCATCTAGTTAATTGAAAGGCAGATTGAATGCATTTAACATTAAGAAACATATAATTATAGCAATGTCCTGCAATGGTTGATTTGCTTAATGAGAAACAGTTTAGAAAGATGAACTCTTAGAATAAAGTGGCTGGGAGCAGAGTTCCATATCGCAAATTCTCTTTATGTCTTCCACTTCTGCCTTTCTATCTTTATTCAAAATATATAAATGACGATGGTTGAAATCACCTCGAGCAACCTTTGATGTTTAAGAACTGATTTATTGGTTGTGGAGTTTACTGTATTACTCATGTAAGTATTTTGTGTCATGAACTCTACTAAAACATTAAACCTCTCCATGGGTGACAGAACTATACTCTCTCAGTGTCATAAAATAGATTAAAGTATTCTTAAGCAAGAAAAGCTTAATTAGATATTAGCAAAGATGAACCAGAAAACTATGGACCATATTACATTCTGGCTATTTAGAAGCAAGTAATGAAAAGCAGAACAAATGTTGTTCTCCAAACATTGAGTAAATGCAAACTAGTAATTGTGTTCCATGTGACAGAAATCTTAACCCAGAAATCATATGACTTTGTGGTCTTTCCTAATGCAAGAAAGCATTATGATAATGCTATCATTTTTAATGATATCATTATAAATCACCTATCTTCTAATTGTATTTACTTCTAATTATACTCAAAGATTTATCTTCCTCCTGTTGTAGAAACTACAAACTCTTATCAAACTTGTCAACAGGTCAACAGATGTGAGGAACCACTTTTAATTTAATGTTGTCTCACATTGTATCCCTGTGAGTTCCTTTGTCTCATAGGGGACATAAATAACAAAGTCATATGTAAAGTTTGAAAGGCTATCTGATGACTAGATTTGGGGAACATGTACATCATTGTTCAAGAGGTACAGTTTTGTTTTTGTAAATTCACTTAGAACTGTCTTAACTGTTAAGTTTCTTTTTATCTTTTTTCTTTTAGAAATGCATTTTGAATTTCCTCCACAATCAGGATTCTTAGGTGTTGCGGGAGATCCTCCCACTCCTCCAGCCTATCACCGCTGAGGTACCAGCCCACTGGGGCGTGGTTTCTCTCCCTTTAAAAAAGCGGCCACTTCCCTCTTCTCTCTCTCTTCACTTCCTGCTCCGCCTGCAACTAGACTCCTTTCCTGGTTGCGAAGAGGGCTGTTGCCTGGGACAGTGATCTGTAAGTTTTTTCCCCTTTAAATAAATACCACCCTAATAATCATAACCCTGAATTGGTGTGGCATTGTTTGTGACTTACGCCTTCACTTAGGTATTCCCAGGATTTCCTGGTGTAATTCCCCTCAATCAATGTATATGAGATAGAAATATCTTAGATTATAAAACATTCGATTAAATCACATTGTGGACAACAAAATGTATACTGACGATGCAATTTGCAGCCTCTTGTCAGCAAACTTGGTTGCTTGGCGGGAGAACTCTCTATGTTAGTTACTTTAGCAGGATGGTACTCTGTTAATCAATAGAAAATATGCTGTTATTTTCATTGACATTCATATTCTTTCTATTTACCACAGAGATTCCTATTTTAAACCTCAGGAAAAATTAGAGGAGAGTATTCGATTTTATATGCTGCAAATAGAAAGAAGAGAATATTCTATTTTGCAACGTAAAAAGTAGGCAAAGTTTTTTGGAGCATTTCTTTCTTCTGTCACAGATGATGCTGCACTGCAATTCCCCCTTCCACTGCTCCTCACAGTGCCACGTTCACCTGCCCTCTTCTGCAAATCCACTCATCCTCCATTTCCCTTAAAAAATAAGAGCAAGCTTCCCAGTAATAGCTACCTAACATGCCATAACAAGTTATAGTAAGACGGGGCATAAACCCTCAGATCACGACCCATGCAAAAGGAAAAAAAAATCAGAATCATTCCCATTACTTTGAGTCCCACAATAACAAGTTACACAGCCATAAGGTATAAGCAGAGGACCTAGCTCAGACCCATATAGAGTAGGTGTTTATAACTTCAGCCTCTATGAACCCCTATACTCCCTTCTTAGTGGATTCTCTTGACCATGTTCTACTGCTGTCTTATCCCTCTCTGACACCTACAATGCAACTCCTGTGTCTCACGAGTGGTTGGCTGTGGATATGTGCATAGGCTCCTCTCAGTTGCTGGATGATGCTCCTCTGATGACACTTGAGCTAGGCATCATTCTATCAGTATAGCAGAATATCATTAGGAATCATTTCACTGACCTGTGTTTGTTTATTGGTTTTTGCCAGTCATATTGTTTAGTTCTGTCCTGGGTCTCTCAACTGCCCTGCTTCTGGTTCCTGTTGCTTCAAGCAGTATTATGCATGGGCTCCCTTTTGTGACATAGTTTTCAAATTGAAGCAGTAATGGGTAGGCCACTCCCACAAGTTCTGTGCCACTATTTTCCCAGCACATCTTACAGGCAGGGCAGATTACAGGTGGCTGGGTTGATGCCCCAGTCACATTGCTAGTAGCCTTGACTGGTTGTGGAAGATGGCCAATTTGAGCGAAGTATCCCCGAGTCCTAAAAGAATTTGCTAGGGTCACTCTCCTGGATTCCAGGGAGTTTTCACTGCATTAAGCTTCCACATTGCCACCAAATGCCTCTCCTTTCCACTTGTCTCTCCAAGTACTCTCTGTCTGTCCTCGCCCCAATCCTCCTGTACCTATCTCCGCCAGCTCCCAGTTCACTCTCAAAATCTATCTATTTTCCCTTCTCCCCGTGTTCTCCTTGAAAGTAAACAAAACTTTATATTGTAAGTCCTTATTAAGTTTTCTCAGACCTGAATTTGAGTTTCATTACAGAAATTTTAAGAGAAGACAAAAACAAGAGGAATAATTTACACATATACTCATGCACACCTAAGGAAAAAAAAGAGAAAAAAAAGCAAAAAAAACCCACAAATTTTCTTTAAGCATATACAAAGTTAGAAAATCAAATCAAAACTACAGAATAGTCACTAAAAGAAAGAAGTTTAGGTTCTTTATCGGATAAAGAGAAGCTTCCCAGATGAGACCCTGAAAACAGTGACAATACATTCAGAACACAATTGGACATGGGAGGAGTGTGGGGATTATAACCCAGGAAAGAAGCACAAGAAAGTAAGTGATTTGTTCCATCTTTCAACTTTTATTATTAAAGATTTTTTTCTTTGTTTGGTGGCTCTTTGTTATTGTTCTTCCGTTTTGTTCTCTCTCTCTCTCTCTCTCTCTCTCTCTCTCTCTCTGTGTGTGTGTGTGTGTGTATGTGTGTGTGTGTGTGTGTGTGTGTGTGTGTGCTTGTGTCTGTGTTCAGCTGTCCTTACTCATGCCTGAATGCTTGAAAACCTGGCATCAGTTTTACATATCTTCTTCGATTGCTGTACATCTCAGTTTTTGATTGTTGAGACTGGTGCTCTTATGGAGTCTGAGCCTAACCAACAAGCCACAGAGTTGTCCATGTCTCTGATTCTACATATCCTAAAGTTACACATGAGCCATTCTGTGAGGTTTTATGCTGCCGCTAAGAGTAAAAACTCAGGTCGTCATTCTTGTACAACAGGGACTTGAACCGCTTGAGCCCTCACTTTTTTTCTCTCTTAGTTTCTAAAATCCTTCATTGTTTGCCCAGGAACTGTCTGTTCTGGACATGTTAAATGACCTTAGTTTGACCATGCCACCCTCAGCAGCTTTTCTGGTGTACATCCGTTGTTCTGAGAATGTCCTCCAATGCCAGCCTGTGTGCACCTAAGACCTTCACCTGGTCAACTTACTCATTTTCATTTGTTTCCTCAGCATTTATTTTCTCTTGGAATTTTACTCTGACAGTCTTGACAAGGACAATTTATTTGAAGGATAGTTTTTGGTGAAAGTTTCTATTCCCTACTGACCTATAAGTCTGTTTTCAAGATCTTTGCAAATATATACTAATGTACTAAATTGCTATGCCCCAAACTTTCTTTGTCATTTTTATAATTTCCAATAAACATGTAATATAATTTCACTTACGGAAAATTATTATAAAATTCCACATGAGAATTGTAAGTAAGTAGGTGTGTTTGTGTGTGTGTGTGTGTTGTAGTATTTCAATTCATAGTGAGAAAACCTTTGAAACAGACTGTTATGAGCATAGGAAAAGCTCATTTGCTCCCAGAGAATTGCTGTATTATCAATCAGCTATATGGTGACAACATAAACCAAAGCAGACATGGAGGATACTCCAGTGTCACAACCTGTTAGCACATAGTCTTTATAGAGGAATGCAGAGACACGCTTTTAGGAGAAATGGCATTTCTCTCTAGTTTACTGTACTCCTTCATAATATTGCTCAGTTTCATAAGATTTTGGAAGCTAAGCAAGGACATTACTGCTTAGATTTGTACCTTAAGAAGACTTCACACCATCAGGTCTGTTAAAAACTTTAGAAGGACATAGAGTTTATATTGTTTCTCTGTCTCGCGCTGCCTCTTTTGGACTTTCTCTTTGTGTTACTCTATTTCTCTCTAATTAAATTAATTAAAAGAAACATACTTTGACCCAGCCTTATTGCTCTATCCTACTTATGTGAACTCATAATAAAAATAACACAATTAAATTTTTTAAAGAATTTTTCTAATTATGGATATGTGTATATGTAACTGTTATTTGGGTGTCCATGTATATACAGCTGTGTGACGATGGAGCCAGAAGAAGGTGTAAGTGCTTCAGGCAGTGGAATTGCAAGGAGTTGTAAGCCATCTGGCTTGAGTTATGGGAACCAAAGTCTGGCCCCATGGTAGGATAGTATTTGCTCTTAACGACTTCATCATCTCACTAGCCCCCATTATTAGTTAGATGTTTATATTATTCCCTCTAATAACCGTATTGCTTCTCCAGCTCCCATTTATTTCATTGTTTTGAGATCTTTACATTGGTTTGAGATTGTAATAGAATTTTTACATTATTTTGATATTATAATTAACCACTTTTCTCCCTTCTCTTTTACCACTCGAAACCCTACCATATAGCCCTTCTTGCTCTCTTTCAAATTCTTGGTCTCTTTTTACATTCTTTGTATTCCCCAAAATAACCTGCTTGGGCTGTAAAATGTTACAGTAAATATGCTTGTGGTGATGACTAGTTGAGATGGGATAATCAGTTTGTGTAGTCTTCCCAGAGAATGATGATTCTGCTCCTCTCAGCACACTTTAGTTGGCTGTAGTCCTTTGTGTTGATTTGAGACCTTGGGCTTCCGTGTTCACTTTGGCATACCTGTAGGTATTGCTTTAGTTTAGCTCTTGTTTAGGCAATTGTGTTGGTGAGATTTTATTGACTTTTTTTTATGTATTCTAACCGATGGAGACCATTACAGAAAACCACAACCAATTAAATTGCAGAATTGTGAATCCCACTTGCAATCGATACATCTGAATGATTTCAAAACCTAAGGCTCATAGAACAGTGCAGAAGAGGGACCTGGAGATTTTAAGAGCCAGAGAACCAGATAATTTGCTGTTAGACTATCTCCTATTAATTTCATACTTAGTTTTTAAAATAACTATTCTCTAACTAACAAGGATAATTTGCTGATAGACTATCTCCTATTAATTTCATACTTAGTTTTTAAAGTAACTATTCTCTAACAAGTTTTAGTTTCTTTATCATTTACATATCTCTTCAAATGGATTGAGTTTAACTATTCCTATGTACCGCATAGTGTTTGTTAGTGAATGCTTTTTAAATTGTACATTTTAGGGCAATATATGCTGTGCAGTTCTAACTTTATTTGGCCGTTCACAATTTGTGTTGGAAGATTTCAGAATAATTTACATAAGCAAATAGAGGTATTTATTCATACATAAAATTTCAGAATGAAATTTATGCCCTGGCAATGATGAAGCATTCATGGAGAGCCTATATACAGTGGTTCTGTTGAACTTTTCCTTATTGGGTTTCAATGACTAAGTTGATGAGGATGACTGACCCAGTCTCTTCCTTAAGAGGGCACCAGATTGGTGTAGGAGGTTCTTCTGTTCATGTATTGCTTTCATACTTTATTGGATATAACAATATCATCAAATTAACAGTTGATTTTATAGGTTCTTGATGAATAGGGATTTGTTACATCAATGAATAATCTGACACGTTTAGTTCTTAATATATTTTTATTTAAATTCAAAGTATTTAAATAATAAACAAACCACTAATGTGGTTTATTGAAGTAATAATTTGTAAATAAAGATATACATGGTATAATATTTTAATGATCTTAAGCCATACATGTTTTCACACTTAAGAAACAATTACATATATAATTATGTATTACATATATATTCATATATAAGTAAATAAAAACATTCAACCTCCTTTCTTCTAGCTTTAAAAAGTGTACAGGATATTTTATACCTACAGTCACTCTGCAGGTCCCAGAAATCCTTGCTTCTATTTTTTGAAACTTGATATGTATGGATCAATTTCTTTCCACTATCCTTCCCAGCATTCAGTAAATACTCCTCTTTTCTCAACGTTTATGGAACCAACTAGTTCACATTTTACTGTGAGTTAAATACTGTGGACTTGCCATTTTGTGCTTCAAAGTATAAAATAATACATTTGATTATCTTAGATTATTAATAAAAATTTGAGAAATGTGTATAAAACATCCTGTAAGACATTATAAATACTAGGGAAATTGCAATACTGTCTAAACAAAAAAAAATATTTTGTTTATTCTTTGGCCTCCATGTACTTGAAAAAGAAACAATTCAAAATATTTTCATTTGTTAGAGGGATGCTTAACCTGATCATCATAACTAACAGATGCTGGTGATATGAACATATGGCTTATTCATAGCACCTAAACTAAACTTTTAAACCTTCCCATGTGTCTTCTTCTCCCCCTACTAAGTATCCTATGCTAGATTTTGTGTTTCAACATTACATTGTTATGCTTATTGTCTAGTAGGCAGAAAAGGACCTTGCAATATCTTCAGCATTCTTACATGGAGAATCAAAAAAGATGATGGACTTAAAGTAGTCAAGAGTGGTAGGTTATTTCTTTGAATGCTGACTGCTTATTTAGCATTGATGACACTCAATTAAATTAATGTGACACAATCAATCATTTTGTGTTATGGTTTTATTTAAGAACTGACAGGAACTTTAGAAAAATCAATATAATTTTGTGCTGACTGACTTGACACAGATATCCTGTCATAGGTGAAAAATGGAGAAAAGACTTTGTTAGTCTATAACAATAGCATCAGAGCCAAATCCCATTATGATTCTGGGCCCCCTGAGTTAGAGCCTGGTTTTTTGTCATTATAAAAGAAAAAAAAATCTCTTGGTGTCATCTAAAGCATTTAACACATTACAGATATATTTTATACTACAACTAAATAATCAAATATGAAGTCCTATAAATGCAATTTGTATTTAAAACAATGAAAATGTTGTCTTATTAGTAATTACAGTGCCTCAGGAAAATTAAAATAACTAGATATTCTAACATAGACTTAATTTTTAAAATGGTTCATTGAATGATACTTAAATGGGTCCTTCAATAGGGAAATTACTTAGAAAATTAATTTTGTGTATAAACTTTATTGTACATGGATCTTAGATAAATATACTTTTAGCATAGATATAATTTATTATTACAGATTTCAAAAGTATAAACAAATACTTTATATGTAATATTATAATTAATAAAATGTGGTATATATTTAATTTAGCACATACCTTTGCAAATAAAATTCAATGAAATGACTAAGTAAGTTGTGTTCCTCTTCAATGTATTTTATTTAAAATAGTCAATAAACATTTATGGAAGAATAACATGCATTTTAAAAAGTATATAGTATTAAGTTTTAAAATTAAATAAATAAAATTACTCTATTGATTAAAATTGTTACATACCTAAATTTAAGCAAATAAATAACTATTATGTTATATTTACTTGATTTAATATGTTTGTGGTTTGAAAGACAATAACTCCCAAAGAAAGTGGCAATATTAGGAGTTATGGTCTTGCTGAAATAGTTGTGGCCTTTGTGAGGTAAGTGTGTCACTGTGGATGCAGGCTTTGATGTCTCCTAAACTCACAATTCTGTCCAGTGACCCACACCACCTCCTGTCACAAGCAATTCATGATTTAGGACACTTAGATCCATCTCCAGCACCATGTCTGTCTGCACACTACCATGTTGCACTGTGATGATAATGGACTCAACCTCTGAAAATGTAAGCCACCACTATTAAATAATATTTTTAACTGTTGACATGATCATGATGTTTCTTCATAGCAATAGAAAACCTAAGACAATATGTTTCTAATGTTTTCAGCTTTAGTATGCTTGTATGCTACACCTGCCTCCAAGGTGACTGTATATATTTTGTCCATGCTCACATCACTTTAGAGACTCTTTTTTTTTTTGTCGGTGTTAGCAATCAAAGTTGCCAAGAGAAAACATTCTTTGTTACAGCCCACATTATAATCTATGCTCTCGATCCTACTATAAGCATACTCTCCAGTTAACAATAATGTTAATTCATCACATCATCTTGTGATCCTGAAATTACTATCTACCAATCTTTATTCCCCAAACCATTAACTGATCTATATGGATCAGTCACAACAAACCACGAAAGATCAAAAGCATTGTTTCTTTTGATACTCATTGGACTTCCATGTATATCATCTTTCATCCTTTAAAATACTTGTAAAAAATTCCAAAATGGAAAAATATTTAATTAATATATTATATGGCAAAATATAAACTAAACATGATAATAAAGCTAAAACAATTACACTACAGAGAAGAGATACCAAGAATTGGCAGAATTTTGTTGGGCAGAATCAAACATGAGCAACTAAATCCACAAAGTCAGAATTATCAATATGATATATGTTGAATTATGAAAAGATGAAATAAAGCAGGCTATGGATTTAAAGTTTTAAATCTGGACCTGCCTTATCCATATTTATTTAGAACAATTTTAAGTTTACAATAAAAGCAGGTGGTACAGAGACTTTTATAACCTTTACATTTCATAAATGCATAATTGCTGGCCTCATTATCAGCATCTCATCTTTGTTGGGTTTGATAACATTGAAAAAAATAATGTTTTTCACTGTCAATCATATTCCATCGTGCAGATTACGTTAGTGATAGGGAATTGTACCATATTGACAACATTCTTATGAGCATGCATGCTCTACAACACTGTGATTCATTTACAAATTTCAAACTCACAATTCCCCGTTTATTCTTTGGCCCAACTCTCAATTCCCTGAAAATGTTCTTTTTTTCTGGGTCACAGTTTTATCTTCTCAAAATATAAGAATAAAATAACAATAAGACCCTTTCAGGTCAGCTACTTCCTCTTAAAAATATGCAGTTAAGTTTCATCCAGGTTTATCCATGGCTACAAAACTTACTTCTTTTTGTAGCATAGTAATATCCTATTACTTGGTTATATCAAAATTTATTTATAATTTCAGTCATAAGATTGTCTTAATCGCTTCAAGATTTGACAAAGTAAAGTCGCTATAAAAACCAGGTTTTCTTGTTTGTAGATACATTTTTAACACGTTTGAGTGAATACTAAGAAATAAGATGCTTGTATTATGTGGAAAACGAAACTCTGATCTTAAGGAGCAATAGTGAGTGAAATAGCTAGATACTAGTAGTCTGATCTGGCAGGTGTTAAAGAGTGGTCAGTGCTAGATACAGAATGAGAGGGAGGTCAATACAGAAGGAGCATGATGTATGATAAACTAGTAAGGATATATGGAAAAGTCATAAAGAATAATACCATTAACTACCCACTTAAAAATTCTATACTACATATAAACATATATACATATATATATATATATGATTAAATAAAATCTTCACCATTACATTTTAAATTTGCCAGTACAATATGCACTCCTCATTTTTACTGTAGCACATGGTGGCCTGTGATCTGTAATATGCTTGTGCTAAAACTTGTAGCAATATTTCACTGTTTTAATTTGCATCTGTATAATGATATAATGTGTCACATCCTTTAGCACAGGCAAAAAAGGAAGAGACAGCTCCCACTCCCAGTGTTAGAAATCTGACAAGAACACCAAGCTATACAACCATAACACATATGCCGAAGACCTAAGTCAAACTTATAAACGCTCCCTGATTATTGGCTCAGACTCTATAAGCCCCAGCATAATCTTAACAGAGAGACTTCATTTAGTTACTGATAAAAACAGAGAACCACAGGTCATTCTTAGGCAGAGCTAGTTGAATTCTATTCAAGAAAGGGAGGAAGAATTTCAGAATACTAAATATTTCTAAAGGCAACATTATCTTTTTATTTGAACTAATTTATTTATTTTTAAACAATCTTTTCTCATTTTACATACCTACAGCAATTTCCACTTTTCCCCTCATCCCACTCACCCCATCTTCCTTACTCCCCACTCTCAATCCACTCCTCAGAGAAGGTAAGCCTTCCCATGGGGAATCAACAAAGTCTTCCAAATCACTTTGAGTCAGGACCAAGGTCCTCCCCTCTATATTTAGACTGAGTAAGGTATCATTCCAAAAGAATGGGCTACAAAAAGCCAGTTCAAGAACTGGGAATAAATCCTGATCCCATTGACATGACTCCATGGACTTCTCATTCCACACAAGTGTCACCTACTTTCAGAGGGCCTAGTTTGGCCCTATGCAGGATTCCCTGCTATCAGTCCTGGATTAGTGAACTCACACTATGTCAGGTCTTTTGATGTAGAGGCTGTTTGTTCATTTCTGGATGCTTAGCCCCAAAATAATCACACAGAAACTATATTATTAAAATCACTGCTTGCCCATTAGCTCTGGATTTTTATTTGCTAACTCTTACATCTTAATTTAACCCAATTCTAGTAATCTGTGCATTGCAACGTGGCTGTGGTTTACTGGGTAAATTTCCCTCTGGCTCTGCTAGGGCTACATGGCTTCTCTCTAATTCTGTCTTCTTCCTCCAAGAATTCAGTTTAATTTTTCCAATCTACCTAAACACTGTCCTATCAACTGACCAAGGCATTTTCTTTACTCATTATTTGTATTCACAGTATACAGAGGGGAATCCCACATCATCTCCCTTTTTTGTTTAAATAAAAAGGAAGATTTTAACTTTAAGATAGTAAAATTACATATAACAAAACAGGTATCAAGTAATTAGTTACAATACTTATTTCTACTTTATCTTTTATCATAACTAAGGAAAACTGTAACTATAAATTCTTAAACACCATCAAAGACTTTAGAATGATATAATATTACCTAAGTAAACAGGAAGTACATTGTAAGGCAGTTTCCAAAACTCTAGAAATGACAGACATCTCACAGTGATGACAGTGACCCAAAGTTCTTTGTACCATTGGAGTATCCATCTTCAGCCTACAAACCCAAAGTATCCAGCAGACTTTCCATGAAGCAGGAAATTTGTTTTTCTGTGTCCTGCAGAATGTGTATCAAATTCCCATGAGGCAGGAATTCCGAAGGATGATCTCACATTTAGGCAAGTTCAGTAGTTATCCTCTGTGGGTCCTGCATGTCCAGTTCATCAAGCAATTCAGGCATGAGCAGCTTCTTGCCCAAATGGCTAAAAGACTCCATGAGGAGCCTCTTTGGTGCCAGTCTTTCTCTTGAAGTAGTTTGGTGTTTCCAGGAGCAAATATCTCTCATTGTCATGAAAAGTCCTAAGTTGTTAAAACATTGTAAATGTCATATTCGGTAGTCTTTGAGAGATTTGAAGAATGCCTATCCATCTGAAATACATCTCTGTCCATCTAGAAATTCTAACTCACCTGACTACAAGTTTGACTATTATAAATGACTCTCTATTTCCCTGTATTTGTTTTATTAGTTCTAAATATATTTTATTTTTTATAGTAGCACTATATTTTTAATTATTAAAAAATTTCCATCTCCTCCCCTCCTCCAATTTCTCTCCCACTCTCCATACTCTCCCTTCCTCTCCCTCTCCAGCCCTAAGAGAAGTCAGGGAGTACCCTGCCCTGTAGGAAATCCAAAGCCCTCCTCCCTCTATCCAGGTCTAGAAAGAATTCTCTTCATATCATATAAATCTTTCACCTTTTACCTATATTTCTTAATTATAGATTACATTTTTAAATGAGATGCACAAACACAATGCCTTAATCAAGGAGCAGAAATATATATATATATATATATATATATATATATATATATATATATATATTAACAAAATTGACCTTAAATTTGTCTGAATAAACCAAGATCCATGCCTATGCAAATCTCTATAGCATATTTCCCTTTAAATGTGAACAAACATTTATAAATACTATTTAGAAATATGGGTGTAGTTCTTCTACAAACTTTTTTCTGCTGTTTTTTGGGAAAAGTAATTTTTGAAGGGACATTCAAAGTGACCTTTCAGAATGTCTTGGTCTATCAAACCACATTTGCCTGAAATGAATCCACAGGTTCAGAACCTCTATGGAAACAAAAGAAGGACCTCTTTTCCAAAGCAACATATCCTTAGACCCAAATTCTAAAGTCAAGATACCTTTATAATATCCATGTTGGTTTATCTTAGCAGCCCTTACAATGAAATGTCCCTTTGTATGTAGCTTCTTCAAAGTCAAAAACTTCAAAGAAAAAAACAATAATACACAGAATTCAGACTCTCTGTGTATATTGCATCTTTACATGGTTTATTTGTTTTAATTCTATTACTTTTGAATATTTATTTTATTATTTTTATATCTTTAATCAATGACTACCTATACTTTTTTAAGATATTAAGAATAATAAAATTGTGTTACTTGCATGAAATTTATGGAAATATTATATCACCACATATTTCAAAGTAAGTGAGATATAAAGAACCTAAGAGAAATAAAAAGAAATGAAAGGAGAAAGCATTGGAGTGTGAATAGTAGAGATAGTAGAGAACAGAAAACAATTGTAGCCAAAGGTGAATAGTGTTTGGGGGAAGTACCAACAAAGTAATAGGTTCATCTATGATTTGATACTATTAGTTTATACTAATAATAAATAAATGAAAATGGAAAACTAACATAGCACATCGTATTTGGTTAAATGTTATATTTGATGAGAACTCAAACTTCAGACATAGGCTTAAATTAATGCTGTGTAGAAGATACTTATAAATATGTATCTATGCAAAATCACAATGAAACCAAATACAGTAGTTTTTCTTTTTTCTTGATTTAAATAAGATATTATAGAAAATGTGCATATTTGAGTCAGACAAAAATATATGAAAAGAATTTTGCTATGAATATAGATTTTTATGAAAGGATGTTTATGTGAAGAACGTCTATGAGTAAGGGGATAAATATATTGTAAATATGCTTCATAATTTCAAGATACATTTTTGCATGATTTCTAAGGAAAAATGGTCTCATTTTCATAGCCAAGTTGTAAGATTGTAGTGAGCTGGACAGGATCGCCATTACAAGATGGCGCCGACATCCTGTCTTGTTGGAAATAAACAACTCCATATTTGGCTATGGCTTTGAGAGCTGCTCGTCCCCGCTTCATGCATGCGCGGTGGATGAGGATCCTTGAGCCTATCCCAATGTGGTCTGGTGTCAGCTGTTGGTGGCAGCCAATCACAGGGCGACCCATGCACCAATTCCCTATTTAAGCGGCTGCCTAAGTGCACCCCGGCCCCTTTGCTTCCTGCTGCCTCTCCCCTTAGCTCCCTACCCCTCTGATCCCAGTCCCTCATTTTCCCGCCCCCTCGTTCCTTGCTCCCCATCAATCAAGGGCACTCCAGAAAAAGCGTGTTCTGAGTAGAATCCTGATGTGGTGGTCATTCTTCTTCGCCGGTCGAGAAGTCCGCCACATAAGATGTTATAAAATAAGGACACTTTTAAATAAACACCATTCTCTTATTTATAATGTAATATACTGTCAATTTTGTATATATTATATTATAATAATACACAGCATATGTGCATATAATCCTATGCATTTCAACATAGAGTTAAGATTAAATGTAACATTGCTGAATAATTTTATTTATATTTCTATGATCTCAATGTAATATTTAATCTCAAAATATGTAAGTATTTAAAAAGTAATTTATATTTTATTAAATGCATTTAGCATATTTTAATTGGCATGATTTTGTAAAAGTAAATATTTTTGATTAAATAAATTTATAGAGATCAATGACATTTTAAGAAAATGGAAACATCTGTGTTGAGATAACATCACTCTCTCTAGCAACATGAAAATCAGAGCTAGTTTCAGATCTCTGACTAATGCATATTATATTGAAGAGAATTAAATATATACATATATTATATACATGCTATATGTACATATATAATGTAAATTTAAATTTTTGAAGCTAACTGTATGTTTTAAGACAGTTAATTAAATATTAATCTATATATGTACCTTTAAAATTAGACATATTAGTATACTGACAGAAATTGAATCCTTCTCTTTAAACTAAGGAGAAATTTATATATAGATACTGAGGTTGAGTAGTGTTGTGTGAAATTTAGACTTTGATACTATGCAAATTTCTCTGTCAAAAAAATCAGAAAAAAATGGGAGGTCAGATATTTCTGAAAAAAATATGACTTATTTAAAGGTAAGTCAGTTCTAATATCTGAAGTTAAATTTACTTACTCCATTAAATCACTGGATTTTTGTTGGTAGAGAATAAGGGGGTGTTGGCATGTATACAGTAAAAAGCTAAGAATATATTCCACATATTGACATATGTGCTAATAATTTATAAAGGAAACATCTCTCAAAAACTATCAGATTTCCAAAAATAGGTTCTTATATCTTTGTTTCAAGATGCATTTAAGATCTCCCATATTTTCTTTAAATAACTGATTTTAAAATCTTAGTCTCTGAGTGAGGTATCCCAGACTTAGAAAGACAAATATCATATATACTCATTCATAAGTAGCTTTTAGACATAAATTTAAAAAAAAATAAATACAATTCAATCCCAGAGATCCTAGACAAGAAAAGAACCCTAATAGTAATCTAATGTACATGGGAAGTAGAAAAAGACAAGATAGTCTAAGTAAATTGGGACCATAGGGACCATGGGAGAGCATAAGAGGGGAGGGGGGAAAGGAAGGGGAGCAGAGAAAAACATATAGCACAATAAAAATAATTTTTAAAAAGACCTTAGTCTGGATTTTTATTAAGTTATCTGAATAAATTATTTGATGTTTATGTCTTGCAAAGGCTTATTTTTACATTGTTTAGGTGAACACTATGTTTGTATAAATGTCTGCCACTGAGTGCAAATGTTCCCAGAGCTCAGAGAGGTGTTGGATACCCTAGATCTGGAGTAACAGGCAATTGCATGCTGTCACATAATGGATCCTGGAACAGAAATTCTGTCCTCTAGATCAGGAAGTCAACACAAAAGCTGATCCATGGCTTCCCACCCCTTTTCCCCTACTAAAGTTTCCCCTCCCTTTGCTCCCCTTAATCCTTCCCCACTTCCTGTCTTCCACCCATCTGTTACTCCTTCTTTTTTATGCAAAAAAAGGGGAAGGCCTCTCATGGATATCAACCAAAAGTGGCCTATCAAGTTCTAGTAATATTAAGCACCGACCTTTGTATTGTGACTGCAATTAGCAACCCAGTGTGAGTAATAGTGCTCCAAAAGCCAGCAAAAGAGTAAGAGACAGCACCAGCTCCAAATGTTAGAAGTTTCCAAAACAGACAAAGCTACACGCATGAAGCATATATGTAGAGGGTCTACTAAGGTAAACCCCATGCAAGCTTCCGTGTTTTCATATCAATGAAACCCTATGAGTCTAGGTTACTTGATTACGTGGATTTCTTGTGGTGTCCTTGACCTGACTCCTTTGGCTTCTATAATCCTTCCTTCCTGTCTTCTGTGTGATGATTGAGCTCTTCCTAATATTTGACTGTGGGTCTCTGCATCTGTTTCCATCAGTTACTGGATAAAGGCTCTCCGATGACAACTGGACTAGGCACCAATCTATGAGTGTAGCAAAATATCAGTCATTGCATTGATCTTCCTTCCTTCCTTCCTTCCTTCCTTCCTTTCTTTTTTTTTAAATCCTTTCTGCCAGTGTGTATGATTCTTTTTTAGGTCTCTGAGCTATTCTGTCTATGGGTCCTGAAGCTCCAAGTAGTGTGAAGGATGTGTTCCCTCTCACTGCATTAGTCTCAGGCTGGACCACAATTTCTGCTCTGGTGACGGTAGCCCATGTCTTCAATCCCAGCACTCCAGAGGCAGAGGCAAACAGATTTCTGAGTGCAACAATAACAACCCCCCCCAACACACACACACACACACACACACACACACACACACACACACACATAAAACAAACACACACACACATAAGCCACAAGATTTTCAGAAACTTCCTACTTAACCAGAAGCCAGGTCAGCGCCCTGAACATGAGAGGATACCGCATTCCCCTGCTAGTGGCCTCTCAGCATAACCCCAACTGCGGCTCTTATCTTTGACATCCTAATTTGGCTGACTCCTCTTGTGGAAGCTTCCTAAACTATCAAAGGCCAGGTCAGCTCCCTGAACTGGCTCCCTCCACCATATTTAATGTTCTTAAATGCATTCTTGATAGATTTTGAAGCAGGCAATATGTAAATGTAAAAAGTCAGCTGCATAATATATTTTCAGTATCACTTAATCCTTTAGATTACTATACACCATTTAAGTGAGTACATTATTGTTTGGAGTTTGCTTATTCAGTTTCACATAAATGGTTTTTCATAGGTTGCCACTGTTGGCAATAAATCATGTTTTGTTTTAATTCTTTGTTGTGTCAAGAAAACAATGCAACTATTTATATCAATATAATATATGCAGATATGTAATTAGGAAGTGATTCTAATTACTATCTTGCTTCCTGATAACAATAAAACTCAGTCAGTTGATGACATGTTGTATTTCAACACAATTCTTCTAATAATGTCAATAGTATATATTTAATTAATCATTCCAAACATTACTTTATATGTAAACCCCACTTATGACTCACAGATTATATTTTGTCAGAGATTTTCCTTGCAAAATAATAAAATGTCAAACAAATACATTTGGGGCTATAAAACTGCAAGATTTGCTTCTGGATAATAATTTATTTTAATTCGCAAAATACCCTTTTAGTTATAAATATAGAAGGAAAAGTAAGGGGCAGATGCAGTTGAGCACATACAAAATTTCTTCACTTGCCAACAGATGTGTACTTCAATTCAAACATCTGTGTGCTCTTTTTTGGTGTCTATTCATGTATGAGTATGTAATTTATATTAATTTATAAAATCATCTTAAGAAAAGGTTGTCTTAATGGAATCAAAACTTCCAAAATTTGCATGCTTTTCTAACCAAATTTTGTGTAAGAAAGAAGCAATAGAACTTAAATTCAAAATTGAAAAATGTATGTACAATTTTAAAATGGTGAGTCAATTCATGCTTTGAAAATGTTACCAGTAATTTTTATAGCCATCTTTAAAATTTTGACAAAAATAATGCCTGATTATAGTTATTTCCTCTGAAATATTAATAAAGAAAATAGTGTGAAACAATTTGTTTTACTTAATTTAGTTCCTAACTAATAGTAAATAAGTAATTTTATTAAAATGATTATCAGTTCATTAAAAAAGTATTCGTTTAATATGAAGAAAATGCTGAAGTCATATCTAATTGACTAGGAATTTTTATCTTTGTAAATACAATCTCAGTAAATGAAATAAAATTTAAATCATGCTCCTTTATGTCTTCATGATTATGGTTCACCTAAAAGTTTTAATTTGAAAATGTTACTTCAGTAAATTGAAGTGTGTTCATTAACTCTTACCGAGGCTGTCTGACTTTCTCAACAACAATGGATATCCTCAGAGTTAGAACTGTGGTTTCCACAGCCCAGGTTGCAAGTCAATATTTTTGATATTCTGCAGCCTAAGACTCCATCTTAATTATTTCTACCATTATAATTTTCCTACCCAACTAATGAGTAATTGCTTACCTTCTCAGGTGGCAAATATTTCTACCTAACAATCCTCTCCTTCCTAGGCATAGGCACAGTAAAATGTGACTTTTTCTCTTACATGGAAGACACTGGCTATGTTTGTAACTTTGTCCTGTTTGGGGATCACCTAGAAATTCTCTTTTAAAGTGAAGGTATATAGTAAAGTCTCCCCCCCATTTGTTCTCTCCCCACTCTTTGTGTGTGTGTGTGTGTGTGTGTGTGTGTGTGTGTGTGTGTGTGTGTGTGTTTGTGTGTGCGTGTTTCCTCCTTCCTCCCTGACATTCTTTTTCAATTTTGTGTTCCTCATATTGTCAATGTCCAGCTGCTGGGAAGGCTTCAAGTGTGTTCCTAGGGTGTCTCATTTCCTTGGCCCTCATATTCCTCAAGAGTATTTTGCCTTATCTATTTTCTCATTTAACTTCCTTTCTGCTAAATTCCTGTTTACTGAAGGAGATAATTAACTCTGGGTGATTATGATAATTTTGTCTTCACTCTCCAGTTATGCTCCCAGTAGGCACACACACAGAATGCTTAGCACACTGGTTTTCTGTTCTTCTCAGAGAGCTGCAAGCTCTAAGAAGTAGCCTTTGCTGTTAGTGTTTTGGATTGATACATCAATACCCCAGATGCCTCCTTAACTCAAACATCTGCCTCACTCCAAAATAGTATAGGAAGTCTCAGGATTTATCTCTGGTTAATTGTCCTTCTCTCAACCATCACATTCCCACAACACATTTGGTATAGACTGAGTAAGGGAATACTGGGCAAAGTTAAAAGCTAAGAAATTTTTCTTCTGGCCATTCCTTGCTCACTAAATCCATTTTGAAAAACAAGCATTAATAGATGAGAATTTTTATTCATTTCATGCTAATTATTAAAAGATACTCTCATAAGTATTTATATATGTAAATAATTTAAATCATGAAAATTTCAGATATGTCAGAGCTCACTTTTTCTTTGATTTTTTTTCCCTATTTTTTTTTTTGTAGTTTTGAGTAGACTAATTCTGTGGACTCACCTTGATTACACAAAGCTGCAACAGGGTGATAACGGTTGATAAATTTAGACTAACAGATCTCTGTTTTTAACTGAATTGAAATTTCTTAGGTTTTAGTCTATATTAATTGGATCTTCAATTCTGCGAATCAATATATACAATTTACACATATCTAAAAGACCAGTGATTTAGATTTTAAAAAGTCTCCCTTATGGGGTCTCCAGTTTGTAGCATTTTTCTAAAACATCTTCAAATATTATGAGGCAGGACCTAGGTAGAGGAAAAAATTACTATCTTCTATTATTTAACTTGTCAGGGACTAAAGATGACTGAGGAAAGACCCCCAGACTCCAATAATATGCAAACACAAGGAACATTTATTCTGCAGAAATAGCCAGTATACAGGTGTCGATCACCCACACAAAATGGCAATGATGACCCAGGACAAAGGCATGCAGGCCCTTTTAAACAAATCTTGAGTAATTCTAGTATGATGAGCTAATCCTTATTCTAATTGGGCAGTCAAGGAGAAATTATATGGGGTGAATGTTAACTGGACAGAGATAGCAACAGTTTCATGCATTGTGGGCTTTTGTTATATATGATCAATAACACTGTAACTCTCCCTGCCCCTGCCATCCCTGTAAGGCTGGGTTTTAAGCTGTTTATCTGATTGAGTAAACATGACTTGGGACTTCCTGGACACAGGTGCATGCCATTTCTACAAGGGAATTGTTCCTTATCTAAGATAGGCACATATTCCAGACCCAACAATCTAATAATTTCTCTTACCTATATCCCCTCTCCTCCCTGAGCACAGAAGAAAATTTATCCCATTTCATGTACAATTGGTGTGTTTTTGAAGGGTCCCTGGACTCTCATCTTCCTATTCTTTTGCACTCTATGCCTTTGTCTTTTTATGACATGGAATGAGTGACTCCTACCCTACATATACATATTCCCAATATTCCCCTTGTCATGACACTCGGTCTTTCCCAGACCCAAAGTAATGTCACCAGTCTATCACAGACAGAACACTCTCAATAAATGATCAAATAAAATTTCCCTTTTTATTTTATTTTTAAAGATTATTATAAAATTATATCACTCCTCCCCTCCTTTTCTTCCAAACTCTCATATATATATATATATATATATATATATATATATATATATATATATTCCCTTGTTATTCTTC
Source organism: Microtus oregoni (assembly GCF_018167655.1). NCBI lineage: Eukaryota > Metazoa > Chordata > Mammalia > Rodentia > Cricetidae > Microtus > Microtus oregoni. The sequence goes on from NW_024543060.1 coordinate 27,816,426, forward strand.
CTCCACTTTGGCTTGTCCATTTGCTTTATTCTTTGTCAGCTCAACTTTGGTCAGTCATGTTGGTGCCACATTATGGGTATAACTTTTAATATTACTAGGAAAATGCCTCAGAACCAACTCCTTGATGTTTTCATGCTTAGAATCTTTCTACCCCTATTTCCACAATGTTTCCACAGACTAAAGTGTTTTGTATCTCTTATCAGTTGAAACTGAGCTGCACAGCCCTCAATTTGTTTGGTTCGGGTGCTCTGTGAAAAATAAATGAATGGAATTTATGCCCTGGCATTGTTGAAGCATTGCATGGGCAGCCCATATACGGTGTTCTGTTGAACTTGTCTATATTGGATTTCATGTGAATGAAGATGACTGAAGAGGTCTCTTCTTCAAGAGTACCAGATCTTATTACGTGATGCTTGTGAGCCACCATGTGGTTGCTTGTAACTGAACTCAGGACCTTTGTAAGAGCAGCCACTGTCACTCGTTGGTGAGCCATCTCTCCAGTTATTAAGAGTTTCCTCAAAGAGTGATGACTATGTGTATCTGTGGCTTTAAGGACTAATGATTATTGGTTGTTTTAAGGATCTCGTAGGTTTAGTAAATAAGTGGTAGAGGATACTCCTGTAATAAGCATGACTTCGCTTACACTGAGTAGTTAGCTCTGTTTCCATTACCAAATGTGGTTTCCCTTTAGTTGAGATAGTATAAACAACAGGTCTCAAATTGTAATTGATTTCTTTTCAGTTGTTTGTCTTCCAGATATTTGTCTCAGGGTCAAGAGATTTACTACCAACCACCACACAGATATTCAAAAAGTAAATCTGAGGTTCAAAAATTTAATCTGCAAGGAGGGAACATTAATATTTGTGTTGTTGGAATCATTTATAAATATTTTTAAAATAAAGCACAGTAACTTCACTTCACTTTTTTTGTTCTTCACCCTCCAGCCCTTCCAAGTACCTTCTTTTCAACCTTTCCCTCATTCCTGCATTCTCAAATTAAGACTTTTTTATTATTATACACAAATATATAAATACAACCCACTGAAACTGCTTTTGTTGATTGGGTGTTTATGGCATTGTGACTGCCCACTGTGGACTAGATGACAATGAGGAGCCTCGTCTCTGTGTGAGAGTAATTGTCCCTCTTCCAGCACTTTTCTTTAGTTCCTTGCCTAAGGGTGCAACATTGTGAAATTTCCCCAAGCACATTAGCATGTCACAGTTGACTTCCTGGTATTCTGTCTCTTACATTCTCTCTGCCCTCCTCTTACACAATGCTCTCTGAGCCATAGAAGCAAGAAGTGTGATGTAGATATAAGGGCTGGCTGTGCTGCATCCATTAGAGCTGGTCTCTTCATAATCCATTTATCTCTGAATTTTATTCATTATTTTCTGTGATATTCTCCATTTGTTGGAAAGACAGATTTGCTTGATAATGGGTATATGTATCCGTATCTGAGAGTCTAAGAATCAGATTCAGAATGTAGAAAGGCATTATGCTAGTAAAGCAAAATGTAGTAGCTTCTTTTTTAAGATCCATGCCATTACTAGCTCTGGTATGTTGGTAGGCTTTCAGGATTAGAGAAGATTTACTTTCTGTTGCATGTGCCTTAAGTCCAATTAGATAGCTGTTGGGTAAAAGCAACATGAGTGCTCACTTACTACATATTTATAGAAAATTTTCATGTCAGTCATTATTTTGGATTCAAGGTGTGCAACTGGTTAGGGATATGGACTACTTCATTCTCTTGCAAGCTGAATAGTACTTTTGTATCATGGAAGCTAAATAGGAGGAGGAAGGAATTCAGATTAGAGCTATCTTGAGTCATACATGTATGTGATTTAAGTTTCTCCTAAGTATGTATTTGGGATTCACCATCAACTGATGAAAGACAACAACAGGTTACATCAGTAAATCAATAATCTATGTTGTTTAGGGAGCAACTATAGAAAAGGATGTTTCTCGTGTCTGATATTGGATTAATTTTTATTCTATGCTTCTTGAGGGGAACATCATCAGCTCATGTTGGTTTGAGACCTGTGTGGTGTATGTGTGTGTCTGCACAAACTATACTTATATGCATTGTGCATATTTGGCAAATAAAACATAATGTAATTCCTTAAGACTTTTTCAAACAACTTTGGCCCTATTTTCCCCTCATCCTTTCTTCTCCTGTTTTATGACCTCCTTTCTGCACTTTTAAACTCTTAGTTGAAACCATTCTCGTTTTTGTTTCCTACTAAAATCTTTTTAAAATTGGATATGTTTGTATATATTGTTTTATGCTCCAGATGCATTGCAATAAAAACTTACATATTTCTGAATACATTTTCAATTTTCAATACATTTTCAATTGAATACATTCGATATAATGTAATTGAATACAATACAATGTGATTGAAAACAATTGCACTATTAGTAACTGTATTGTTTTCCAAGTGCTCTCAACGAATTATCTTGTCATGCTCAAATTATTGTTGAAATCTTAATCTCAGTGTGAGAATTATAGGCTTTTGCTAGAAGATTAAGCCTTGGAGGCAGACATTAACTTCTAATGGGTGATATGACTATCCTATCAAATTACATTAGAGATATACCTATAGCTCCTTAATGATACAGGATGAAGGTTGCTGCTTCATGAGGAACGATGCTCTTCAGACACCTAGTGGACCAGTATATTTGACCCTGTTGTCTGTTCAACAGTGAGAAATAATGGTCTGCTCTTTGGAAGACTCAATCTAAAGAGAATTTGCCATGCTCATTTAAACTAAATAGAAAATCTAGTTCATACATTTAAACTGAGCCTTTAAAGATAATTATACAATAACAAAATAAAGCTTGCAATTAAAATAAAATATTATTTTTTCTGAATTTCTAAGGGTCTTTTATAATCAATTTCTTTAGGCATAGTATTGGTAAAACAAACCTATCCTTTGAATAAAAATCTCCATGCCATAATATCAACAAGAAAAGGAAAATTTTAATACCAAATGACATTCCTTGAATATGGTTGCAAGTTAACATAAAATTCAAGATATATGGATGGAAGAATTATAATCTGTAAAATGGACTGAAGACACATTAATCTCCTGAAATCTTAATATAAATCAATAGAAACACTGGTTATACCCCATACAGTTTATGAGAAATATATTAACCATGTAGTCACTGATAATCAATTATTAAAAATTCAAGTTTTGAATACCTATAATTTAAAAATTATGCTTTTATTCATTCATTCATACGGGTGTCATAAATGTAAGCATTTTTACATGTGTTTAAACATGTATATATGTTAAAATGCTTTTGCATGTGGGCCTGAGATCGATATTGAATATTTTCTTCAATGGCTTTTACCTAATGAGGGAAGACTTCTTCCTAAACCTGGACCCCAGCACTCGTGTTAGGTAACTAAGGTCATGTTAGGTAATGCGGCCAGGTTCTCATTATGTATCACTGGTCTGGAAGTTACTTTGTAGATCATGGTTGGTCTTAAACTCACAAGGATCTACCTGGCTCTAAGTCCTGAGTGTTGTAATTAAAAATGTTCTCCAGCATTCCCAGAATGGCCTTGTTGCTCTATCAGACTGTTATACCTTTAAATTGAAGCTTTGTGAATCCAGTGGTTGGTGCATTCAAAGAAACATATCCTTTCTTCTAATACAATATCTTAATGCTTATGTAACAATCTCTTACATATTTCCTAAAGGAGATGGTGCCTATGTCTACAAGTAATTTTCAAGCCTTCCATGGCAGTTTGCTCATGTGGTCTCTCCTCTGCAAATACATAACTGAACACAGGCTGAGTTCACAGCCAATTTTTTTTCCTTGGGTTAATATTTAGTACCTAACATGCTATGTAACAAATGATTACATATGCTTAGTTACTTAACATATATGTAATAATTTATTATCTTCCAATTAAGTATATTGCTGAAAACAGAAAAGCTTTTACTGTTGTGGAAAAAGGCATTCATCAAAGTTCACATGCTCAACTAAATTGTCTAGGCCTTTGGAAACATTGATTTTCCTCCTGCTTGGAGCATCAAGAACGATTCTGCTCCATTGCAGCTGATTGTGCTTACCCTGATCTTTTTAACTTCTATTTGCTTGCATTAGCATTGACTAATACATTTTTCATTAGAAACTGCATCTCATGCTCATTTCATACTTATTTTTGCACTATTAATGGTTTCTATGTTTTGAGACCAAAGCAATCTAAGCGGTGGATAATTGTATAAATGGAGGATCATCAGCATGATGCAGGAACTGTTTTGATCCAGCATTATAAATGTTTAATTTCTGTGATTTCTGGTGTGACCTCCCCTCTCACATGGCTTAATTGCGCTTCTCAAAGAGAGCAAGTCCATCAGCTTCACTAGATGCACTGCCGTTTAAGTTGGAATCAAATCCACAGGGGGAAAAAAAAAAGATTTAAAAGTGGCAAATGCATTAAATTCCTCATTCCAGGTTGGATACAGGAGACATTTTACTTATGCTTTGACTGAATTTGGGGTTCATAGACATCTTCAACAACAGAGTACAGGACAAAAAAAAAGTGGAGACATTGACACTGACGCAGGACGAACTGTTCAGTGCAAGAAGAAAATTGGATACAGATCCAAAAAGTAATTTAAATGCTTTCTGCTCCCAGAAAATCCTCATTTAACATCAAAACCTTATCATGTTTTCTTGTGTGTGTATCTAGATGAAGACTGATGCCTAGGGCTTGTGCAGGCGGGGCATGCAGCCTACCTCTGAGTAATATAACCAGCAATTCCTCATTATTTTCCTGCTACTTTTATTTATTCTTAAAGATTTCATATTAAGTAATTCAATCACATTCATCTGCTGTTCTCCTGATAATTCCTCTCAGACCTACTCCAATCTCCCAAACTCTTCAACTTCTAATCTTCTTACATTTTTATAACCCACGATGTACACTTTTTGCTAACCATATACTTCTACCATGATGATTATTCACTAAAGCCTGAAGGTCCTACTAGAGGCCATAGTCTTCCAATAAACTGATGCCCTCTTGCCTATAAGTAATCTACACGTAATGGTAGAAATCAGTGGACACTGCCCTATCCATGCTAGAATGTAGGCTGGTTTGAACTTGTCTCGGTCTTATGCAGGTAATTGCAGGTGCTAACTTATGAGTTCAGTAGCCCTGTCATGTCAGAAATGCACTGATTTGCTTCCCCAAACTTGCAATCTCTGGCACCCTTCTCCATAATGCTTCCTGAGCGTTTGACAGGAAAATGTATTGTATATGTATAATATATGTGTGTATGTGTGTACGTGTGTGTGTGTACATGTTGTAGTACGGAGCGGCGGGCTGTGTCCCGCCACCCAGCTAGCTTTACCCGAAATAATTACACGGAAACTGTATTCTTTTAAACACTGCCTGACCCATTAGTTTTAGTTTCTTATTGACTAGCTTTTACATATTGATCTAACCCATTTCTATTAATCTGTGTAGCCCACGAGCTGGCTTACCAGGAATGATCTTAACCTGCGTCTGTCTGGAGTGGGAGAATCATGGCGACTCCCCGACTCAGCTTCTTTCTCCCAGCATTCCGTTCTGTTTACTCCGCCTACCTAAGGGTTGGCCTATCAAATGGGTCTAGGCAGTTTCTTTATTAATAAGAAATCACTCCCACATCATTTCCCCTTTTTCTGTTTAAACAAAAAAGAAAGGCTTTAACTTTAACATAGTAAAATTACATATAGCAAAACAGTTATCAAGCAAGAATTACAGTTACAATATTTATATCTATTTTATCTTTTATCATAACTAAGGAAAACTATAACTATCTATTCATTCTTCAACTCCATCAAAGACTCCAGAAGGATATAATACTACCTAAGTAAACAAGAAATAAGAAAACTCTAGAAATGACAGAGACATCATGCTGCCTGGACAGTCACCCAAAGTTCTTTTGTACCTTTGGGGCATCCATCTTCAGCCTTCAGGCCCAAAGTATCCAGCAGACATTTTCATGAAGCAGGAAATTCCAAAGACAGTTTAGTCATTATCTGTTGTGTCCTGTAGAATGTCTCGCAGACTCTTTCATGAGTCATGAACCCCGAAAGACCATCTCACCTTTAGGCAAGTTTAGCAGTCCTCTCTCTGCGGGTTCTCTGTGTCCATTTTATGCAACAGTCCAGGCAAGAGCAGTTTCTTGCCCAAATGGCTATCAAACTCCATAAGGATCCTCTTCGATGCCCATCTTCCTCTCGAAGTAGATTGGTGCTGCCAGGAGCAGACGTGTCTCATTGTCATGAAAAGTCCTAAGTTATTAAAATATTTTAAATGCCATATTCTGTAGCCTTTGAGAGATATGAAGAATGCCTATCTGAAATATATCTCTATATATCTAGAAAATCTAAGTAACATGACTACAAACTTGACTATTATGATTATCCATCAACAACCTATATTTCCTAATTATACATTACATTTTAAAAATGAACTACACAATCACACCTTATTCAAGATCAAAAATACATATACATATAACAAAATTGACCTTAAAATCCATACCAATGCAAATTATTCATACCTATATCATATCCCCCTTTAAATGTAAAAGAACATTTATAAACAATATTTTGGGAACATGGGCGCAGTTTTTTCTCTCCAAACTGCTTTCTGCTGAATGGGGGCGTCGTTAATTAGGTCTTTCATGGTATAACCTGTGTGCTAGTTTCATCTCAGTTGGCAGTTGAGCGAAGCAATTTTCTGAAGATGTTCACAACAACCTTTCAGGAGGGCGTGGTCTATCATACCAAATTGTAATAGAAGAAATCCACAGGGTCTGGTCCTCTGTGAAAACAAAAGAAGACCCTCTCCAAAGCATCATATTCTTAAACCCAAATTTTGAAATCGTAATACCCTTATATCCATTTTGGTTTAGCTTAGCAGCCCATGTAATGAAATGTCTCTCTGTACTTAGCTCCTTTATAGTTAAAAATTTTAAAGAAAGCACAATGTACATAATCCAGACTCTCTGTGAATTTTCCATTTTTACGTGGCTTATTTTTCTTTATTTCTTTTAATCTCTTAACTATCTGTACTCTGTCTCTTTAAAGACTTTACCTTTTTTTTTTAAAGCATTAACTTTATTCTCTATATTCTTTTTCTTCTCTCTCTCAAGCCTACGTACATTCATCCAACAGTGTGGTCTTTTATGTCTGAATCTGTTTTATTGTGAATCTGTAACATTTTTTTTACTATCCAGGAGCATTTCTTAAAATGTTAAGCAGTTCTTAAAAACTTAAGTTGCACCATGTACAGGTAATACGGTACCGCCTGTGTCCTGCCCAGTTGAAACCTTAAATGCGCTGTTTTTATGGTAATTACGGTAGTTTTTGCCTGAGACCAGCACAGTTCAGCATGGCAGAGCTGAGCCAAGCCGCTCCTGCCTCAGAGCCATTTGGTGCCTCTGAGCCACACACAGTTCCAGGCACACAGCAGTCCACATTGCCATCAAGCAAGCCTTAGAGCTTTACTCCAAATGTCCATTCAAAAGCTCTGTCTCCCACAGGAGCCAGACAGAGATCGCAATGGCGGCACAGCCCAGAAAGCCAGCATTTTAAAACAGCCAGTTTTTTCCTGCTGGTGTGTCAGGACAATTTCTTTGCGGCACGCAACCTACAAACAGCAAAAAGCTGTCTTAAATTCTCTCTCTCTCTCCTTTTTAAGCCCTCTCAGGTTTTACGTGGAGTTCATTAGCACGTTGGGTGCCACTCTGTTGTAGTACGGAGCGGCGGGCTGTGTCCCGCCACCCGGCTAGCTTTACCCGAAATAATTACACGGAAACTGTATTCTTTTAAACACTGCCTGACCCATTAGTTTTAGTTTCTTATTGACTAGCTTTTACATATTGATCTAACCCATTTCTATTAATCTGTGTAGCCCACGAGCTGGCTTACCAGGAATGATCTTAACCTGCGTCTGTCTGGAGTGGGAGAATCATGGCGACTCCCCGACTCAGCTTCTTTCTCCCAGCATTCCGTTCTGTTTACTCCACCTACCTAAGGGTTGGCCTATCAAATGGGTCTAGGCAGTTTCTTTATTAATAAGAAATCACTCCCACATCATGTACAAATGCCCTATTTTGACTGAGCACCCCACATACAGTTATTATATGCACTTTAAACAACTGTGAATTTCTGAATTAACCACTGTAAGTCTTAAAAAGAAACATTTTTGATAATACCTGAGAGCCTTCATAATTTATTGGTAGACAGATACCAATTTAGAAGAGCAATTTGATATTGTTACCATTTAGTAAAATAAGAGTAATGACATTACCAGTGAGGGCCTTTGAGCTCTCTAGCTATGCGTTCTGAGCTGAATCTACAATGTCATCCATGTGTTTCCTATTGTGGAGCAGGCTTTATCCAATAAGAAACTGGTCTATTACTATTTGTGTGTGTGTGTGTGTGTGTGTGTTCTAAACTGGTTTTCTATAGTTTTGGCAAAAGACTGAACAAAAGCAACAATCAGATGTTATGAGTTTATTTCATACATCTGTAAAAAAACCATAATAATAGTAATAGTAATATTAATAATTATAAACTATTAGGTAAAATGATTTAGTGATGTTTAGTCTGAAATCTAACAATTAGAACCAGTTATGATACAAATCAAACATCCTTCATTTTCTTTTGTCAAAATCAAGAAAGGATATATGTCACCTGTTATCCCTTAGTAACCAAAGATGACATAAAATTATATTAAAACATAATAAATACTTTATGAAGACGTGAATTAATGGGTTTGACACTTTTTGAAAGTTACATGGTCTCACTTCCAAGTCCAAGGCAGTTAATTGTGGGGCTCTCTGCAAATCAGGGTTAGCAGAGTAATGATCTACATGAGGCAAGAAAGAAACACAGTTCAACAGGACTCAGTAGCTGGCAAAGGTTCAAACATCTGAGTGTGACCATGGGCAGTTTATTTTAGGCATATTATACAGTTTAACTTTGGAAATGTTCCCTGGTGCAACATAATCATGTAAAGGAGTAAGTCACAAAACAATCCCACACCAGTTTGGAAGTATTATTAATTAAAGGGTTATTTATTTAAAGGAAAAAAACTTACAGACCACTGTCCTAGACAACAGCTTCCTGCGTGACCATGAAAAGCATCTGGTAGCCAGAAGTGGAGTCTGAAACAGGAGAGGGAACTGTGTGGATACTACTGCTTTTTCAAGCCAGAGAGACAGCGCCCAAGTGGACTGGTGTCTTAAAGGCTATTGGCTGAAGGAGCGGAAGGAGCTCTGGAAGCACTCATGTGTGTGCACAAGAAGGCATAATTCTTCAAAATGTTTTTTTTTTCCAAAGTACATGTATCTTCTTCCATGAGGATGGTTTCTATAAATAGGCTATATGTGTTATCTTAAGTGCCTAGAGGATGATCTGGTGTGGTCTCAGTCATACAGATAGCTTACTGGTCAACTAAGCTGTTAACTATCTCTGACTGTGTTTATGGGAAACTGTGGGAGACAGATGTGCCTTGGCTCAACAGATAGCATAGAAATCGCTTAGTCTATTAACTACCTCCGTTTCTAGCTCTCTGGGCAGAATATCGATTATTCATCTCTTTCCTTTGAAGAGACAAGCCTGACTCTTGGATATATGAGAAACACAATTCCACATCAACTGTAACTATAAAACCTATCACAATGACTAAAAGGAAAATAACTTATAAATTCCAATGTTAATAAATTACATAATAAATAACACTGAAAACCGGGCGGTGGTGGCGCACGCCTTTAATTCCAGCACTCGGGAGGCAGAGGCAGGCGGATCTCTGTGAGTTCGAGACCAGCCTGGTCTACAAGAGCTAGTTCCAGGACAGGCTCCAAAACCACAGAGAAACCCTGTCTCGATAAAAAACAAACAAATAAATAAATAAATAAATTAATTAATAACACTGAATTCCAATGCATTTCAAGAAGGAGTATAAAATAATGGCCATCTTGCAAAATGTTTGATTATTAGAAGGTAATATATGCTATATCTTTGATATTTAGGTTTATTTTCTATGATGTCTATTTCCAAGGGAATTAATACCACTTGCAAGCCAATGGATTGGCCCCAATGAAGAAACTATCTTCAAAATTTTATTGAAATAAGTGGTTATATGGGGGATTTCAGAGTTTATTTCTTGGTACTAACAAAGAATTGAATCATCAGAAAAGACAGAAGACAAAGCCACAAAGAAATGTAAAAACATTGTATATTCTGTAAGTGAGAATTGCAAAGCTTTAGATGATGACTTGGGTATTTTATTAGAGCCTATACTTTTCCATTTTGGTCCTGTCTAGTTATCCATCCTAGTTTCTTCCTGATTTTTATCACTTCAAAGTCTATTAGGAACCAGAAGCTACACCTAAGGGAACCCATCCTTGCTTTCCTGTTCACATTCTTCTAATTCTGCTTTAATAAAATAGTAAATAATTTCTATGTTCATCAGTGATTAAAAATACATTGTAAAATTTATGTAATACAATACTAGAGAGAGAAAACACGAAATACTTATGGTGCTATTTATTCAATAATTGTGTATGCTTCAAAAGTCAGAAAGCTGGGTGAATTCTCTAACTAATAAAGGGTTCATGCCATGTGAGTCTGTGTATTTGAAATTTGACAGCATGAAGCATAGTAATTTCAGAGCTCGTGTCTCATTCACTGGGCTGTGATTCCTCTCAGACTAATGAAGTCTCCTCAGTACATAAAATTTCTGAACACATAATGGTCTCTATTACAATTTTGTTTAGAGCTGATTTTGGAAGATATCCCCCAATGTCAGCATCCTAATACCTCCTGATAAATTAATTATTCTATTTACAGAAGTTTAATGACTATTAATTTATCAAAATTTACCATAGTAAAGAAAACATGTCTTTATGGGTACCCTTTCAGCAATATACTGAGGGCTCTTGTTCTGAAAACATTTCATGTTTTATCCCAGTTGATTATAAGTATAAGGAAGGAGTTGGAACATTTTACCTGTATGAAGACTAAAGAAGAGAAAGCAGAGTTAGATGAAAGTACAGTAACTCCCCTTTAATTTTCTGTGATCATCTTTTCTCTCTTGCACTTTTGTGGTCTTGCTCCAGCACAATTCCATTAGGAGATGTGCAGTGACAGAGAGTTTGATAAGGTTTTTATACTTTCTACTGGGCCTCCTATGTATTAGATTTACCATAGCTATTCTAATTTTAACACTACTCAGTAAGTCATGCTCGAATTTAAACCAAAGTGGATGATACCAGACAGATACTGTTTACTTATCCTCCCAAATTTATGCTCACCACTTGAAAAACTATTTAATGTATCTTTTTTCTGACCTTACTTGAAAGTAATCAATTTATGTTTTATATCATTTTCCTAAGTAATGGATTACCAATATATTTCTGTCAGAGACTTGTAATGAAAGAAGAGGGCACTTATGAAGTGATATCTAGGGACCAAAGATACAACGGTTAATGGGAAAGATAATTATAATTACATTCTATTATGTCATTGATTAGAGTGCTTCTATGAATTAGAAGTATCATTATTCATTGAGACTTATCATTATGAAAATATATTACAGAATTCTTTAGCACCATATCTTGCTGTGCTGATTTCAAATAACAGGTCAAAGTGTACTGGTAGCTATAATTACATATCTAAAAAAAAAATTGAGTAAGGCATTTTAAAATTTAAACATTCATGTATTCATTGATTTAGTAGTTATTTTAAATTTCCATTTAAATAATATGCAAAATATTAACTAGAATATAACTAATTATATATTAAGTAATGTTGTTACTTGCATTTTTATTTTATATCCTAGCCATAGTTTCCCCTCCCTCTTCTCTTAGCACCGCCTTCCACCACCACCACCCTCTCTGTTCACGCCCTAGTCCTCTCATCCCCCTTTTCTTTTTAGGAAAGGGCAGGTCTCCCATGAATACCAACAAAACACGGTATATCCAGTTTCAATACGACTAGGACTGTCCCCGTGTATTAATGCTGGTAAAGGCAACAAAATATGAGGAATGGAGTTCCAAAAACCAGTAAAAGAGTCAGAGCCAGGCTCTGCCCCCAATGTTAGGAATTCCACAAGAGGGCAGTGGTAGCTTGAATGTAATCGGTTCCCACAATCCTGAGGTAGTGGCACTATTAGAAGACATGGCTCTGTTGGAGTGGGTATGGCCTTGTTGGAGAAAGTGTGTCACTGTGGGAGCGGGCTTTGAGATTCCCTTTGCTCAGGATAACGCCGTGGTCAGTCTACTTCCTGTTGCCTTTAATGAAGATAATGAACTGAACCTCTGAAAATCTTATGAGTCAGTCCAATTCAATGTTTCCTTTGTAAGAGTTATTGTATTCTAATTGGTATTAATAATAATAAAAACCCAGAGTCAGACTACAAGGGGTGAAAGTTAGAGTTATTACCTCTACCAATGCTCAGACTAAATAGGCCATCCTGTCCTCAGACTATAGCCACAGACTAAATACCTAGACTGCTATCTCTGACTGACTGCTGTTCAGACTGCATCTGTCTCCACCAAACCTCAAACTGCAATGAGCTTCTATCTTCTCTTGCCTTATATAGTTCTCTCTCCACCCAGCCATAGCCCTCCTGTCTCTACCTCCCTAGTGCTGTGACTAAAGGCATGTGATCCCAATTGCTAGGATCACCTTTGTGTGAGCTATGTTTGCTTTTAGTCTAGATCAATACTGTGTAGACCAAGTCGCCCTTGAACTAACAGAGATCCAGCTGCCTCTGCCTACTGAGTCCTGGGATTAAAAGTGTGAGCCACCACTCTCACTGACCTCTAGTAGTTTAGCTCTGTACTCTGATCTTCAGACAAACTTGATTTGTTAAAACAAACAAGATATCACTACTGTGGTCATGGTGTCTCCTCACAGCAGTAGACAACCCCAGCTAAGACAAGGACTAAGATTCACAGCTACAGCATATATGCATAGTGCCTACATCAGTCCCACGCAGGCTCCCTGGTTGTCATTTCAGTCTCTATCATCCCAGGTTAGCTGATGATTTGGGTTTTCTTGAGTGTCTTTGACACTTTTGGTTCCTATAATCTTTTCTCTCCCTCTTTTGCAGGATTTCCCAGGCTCTAGATAATGTTTCACTGTCAATCTGCATCTGTTTTCATCTGTAGCTGGATGAGGCCTCTCAGATGACAATTGGTCTAGGCACTAATCTGGTCACAGGAGTTGGCCAGTTCAGGCTACATGTCTGTTATGGTTAGCAGTCTTAGCCTGGGTCATCCTTGTAGATTCCTGGGAGATTAACTCCTGCCTGACTTTAATCTGACACCCAAATGACGACCTGCTTTTTAGTAGTCTTAGTATTCTAGAACTCTGTCCTCCCCAAACGTGATCACATATTCCCGTCACTGTGGTTCCACAGTACACTCACAAAAAAATTTTCTATTTCTCTTGGTGATAAGGTCCAAGCAGGCACCCTTGAAATCTGCTTCTTAACTAGTCTCTCTGGGTCTGTGGATTGTAGCATAGTTCTTCATTATTTTAATCTAATATCCACTATAAGTGAATACAACGAACGTCTGTCTTTCTGAGTCTGAATTACTTCAGTCGGGATCATCTTTTCTAGTTCTATCCATTTGCCTTCAAATTTCATGATGGCATTATTTTTAATAGCCAAATAATAGCCTATTGCAGAAACATACCCCATTTTCTTTGCCAATTTTTTCATGTAATGTAATCCATCATATAAACAAACTGCACAAAAACATATACACATACACAATCATCTCATGCTGAAAAATTCTTTGACAAATACAAACAACACCCCTTCAAAATAAAAGTCTTGGAGTGATCACAGATACAAGGGACATACCCAATCATTATCATTTATATACATACATCTATCCATTTGTCAGCATCAAATTAAAATGAAAGTGTTGTGGGATATTTAATCACACTCTGAATCTCTGATACTGCTAATAAACTTATTAAATCAGAAGGTGAAGCCAGCTACTGTTTGAAAGGAACTAGTCATAAGAAGAAGCCAGGAGCCAGGAATAAAGAAAAAGAGATACACAGGAAGGAGCAGAGGACTTAGATTGGCAGTTTGCTTGTTTGCTTGTTTGTTTGGAACTTGTGTACAGAGACCTTCTCTAGCTGGGCCTCTTGCCAAGAAAGAAGTCACCTGTTTGTTTTTTTGGCTTCTCTGATAGAGCAGATTTTGAAGCCAACATTTGATTCCTAAGTTTATTAGTAAATAGAAAGATAAGGTCTATTCCTGCTAATTGATGAAGTCTCAGTTTTCCTTTTAAATTCTAAAACTCAGAGACATTTTCCACAAAAGTTTTATTTATTTTTTACTCAGTTTATGTGATAAAACGATCCATTCTAAGGTAATTTCTCCCCTCTGCATTAAAAGACCTATAGGGGAATGCAAAGAAGGTAATTTGACTAAAAGGCAGTTAAGCTTTGGATCCACACGATCCACATTTGGAATCTGTAATTTCTCTTCCACCAAGGCCAACTCTTTCAGCTCCTGCTGATCATTTCATGGGACTGTTTACATTCTTGTCACCATTTAAGGTTTGGTTTAAATTAATTAGTTCATTAGGCTTTATTCCAGTAGTGGGCTGTAGTCATTAAGAGTCTGCAATCAATCTCTCCTAATTCATACTTTTGGGGGTCTAATGTTTTGTAGATCTATTTTATACCATATAATTGATATAACCTCTTCCTCATAATTTTTTTCAGAAGCAATTTGTAAGCCCCCAAAAGGCAAAAGTTTTTTTCTTCTTCAAACTTTCTAAATTAATAATATATGAATAAGCTAGTAAAAGGATATCCATGAAGTAGTAAACTATAGATTGAGGAACTTGGTTATTTATTATTTTTTCAATGACTGACTTACCAGATATTGGCACAGGGTGTAGTATGGCTAGGCTGAGAACGGAAATGATAAGACAGGAGGAAACAGGAAATCAGTCTCTTTTTGGCGGGAAAGTGGAGCTGTAAGGTGGCTGTGGTTTTGCACTTTCATTTTTCTATCTCTCAGCATTTTCCCCAATATCTGACTCTGACCTTTTATTATTAAGACCTATTAGAACTCATGCTACAACCACTGTTGAAGACTCTATTTCAGCCACTTATGCCACATATAGGAACTCTCCATACAAACTCCTAAGGGTACCATTGCACTCAGGAATCTTTGAGATATTAGCAGATTTGATGAGACACCTGTGAATTTTTTAAGAATATAGTTAATTAATATTTAAGAATGAAATATCTTGCCCACATTAAGAATGGGAAGGATAACAATGCAGGATGTTAGGACTCTATAGTGCTTGGCTTAAACAGGTGACTTAAAAATGGAAAAAAAAAATGAAGGGACATCTGATTTACATATGACTTATATAATGTAAATTATAATTACTAACATTTTAGTAATTCATATTTTATCCTTAAAAACTGGCTTGATAACTGGGCCAAATATAAAAATTTGGTTAATAAGCTACAAGCTTTAGAAAGACTTACAAATGTTAAAACACAATTCTTCAATAGACCTACTAATGAAAATAAGAAAAACACTGTTAACAGATACTGCGTTTCCATTTCTTGGCTGTGCAGACACAAGTAATCACAGAAAACTATATTAATTACAACACTGTTTGGCCAATGTCTCAGGCATTCCTAGCTAGCTCTTATATCTTAAATTAGCCCATTTCTGTTAATATATTAATTGAATTTTTAATTTTTGAAAATTCTAACTCACAATACAAAAGGGTGATTAAACTTTAAAAGGTAATATCAAAACCAATAGATGAATGGATTAGAAATATAGCTGATATTGGATCCTATGATTATTATGATACTTTGGGAGGAGTCATTCTCAGAAATTTTAAGAAAAATCAAAATTGCAGATATAATTATAGTAAATAAGGTCATTTGAAAAGGGATAGTAGCAAAGGAATTCCTGGAAGGAAAGTTTTTTCAAGTGCTAATACATCCATAAGGCCCAGGCTTCTGGAGTATGTATATGGTATGGCAAAAGTGAGCATTGAGCTAATGAATTCAGATCAACAATAGGCAGGAAAGGAAACTCACTGCCATCAGAAATGCCTTAAGGGCCTCTTACAAACCTCAATCTCAAATTTGTTTCAATCGATCACTGCCAGCATCAGAGAAACTCATCCACAGAGCAATTAAAAGACTTAATAATACCTGTTGTTCAGACAAAGGTCTGATCTCCAAAATATATAGAGAACTCAAGAAACTAGACTTTAAAATGCTAATTAACCCAATTAAAAAATGGGGCACTGAACTGAACAGAGAATTCTCAACAGAAGAAGTTCAAATGGCCAAAAGACACTTAAGGTCGTGCTCAACTTCCTTAGCAATCAGGGAAATGCAAATCAAAACAACTTTGAGATATCATCTTACACCTGTCAGAATGGCTAAACTCAAAAACACCAAGGATAACCTTTGCTGGAGAGGCTGTGGAAGAACGGGTACCCTCATCCATTGCTGGTGGGAATGCAATCTTGTGCAACCACTGTGGAAGTCAGTGTTTCGGTTTCTCAGGAAATTCGGGATCAACTTACCCCTGGACCCAGCAATACCACTCTTGGGAATATACCCAAGAGATGCTCTATCAAATGACAAAAGCATTTGTTCAACTATGTTCATAGCAGTATTATTTGTAATAGCCAGAACCTGGAAACAACCTAGATGCCCTTCAATGGAAGAATGGATGAAGAAAGTATGGAATATATACACGCTAGAGTACTACGCTGCGGTAAAAAACAATGACTTCTCGAATTTTGCATGCAAATGGATGGAAATAGAAAACACTATCATGAGTGAGGTGTCCCAGACCCAAAAAGATGAATATGGGATGTACTCACTCATAATTGGTTTCTAGCCATAAATAAGGACCACGGAGTCTACAATAGGTGAACCTAAGAAGCTAAGGAAGAAGGTGAACCCAAGGAAAAACATATAGTTGTCCTCTTGGCTAAGGGAAGTAGACCAAATTTCCGGGGAGAAAATGGGATCTTGGGGGTGTGGTGGGATGGGGGTAAGGGGAGATGGGGAGAGAAAAGGTAGAAGGGAAGGAGGGGGGACCTGGGAAACAGGAGAATTGGGATAAAGGAAAGGTGGATAGGGGAGCACGGAACCACAATTCTTAGTTAAGGGAGCCACTTTAGGGTGGGCAAGCGACTTGACCCTAGAGGGACTCCCTAGTGCCCAAGATGAGGTTCCCAGTTAGTTCCTTGGGCAGCTGAGGATTGGGAACCTGAAATGACCCTATCCTAGAGCAATACTGACGAATATCTTGCATATCATCATAGAATCTTCATCTGGTGATGGATAGAGATAGAGACAGAGACCCACACAGGAGCACTGGACTGAGCTCCCAAGGTCCCAAGGAGGAGCAGAAGGAGGGAGAACATGAGCAAGGAAGTCGGGACCACGAGGCGTGCATCCACCCACTGAGACAGTGGAGCTGATCTACGGGGAGCTCACCAAGGCCAGCTGGACTGTGACCGAAAAAGCATGGGATAAAACCGGACTCTCTGAACATGGCGAACAATGAGGGCTGATGAGATGCCAAGGACAATGGCAGGGGGTTTTGATCCTACTTAATGTGCTGGCTTTGTGGGAGCCTAGCCAGTTTGGATGTTCACCTTCCTAGATATGGACGGAGGGGGGAGGACCTAGGACTTAACACAGGGCAGGGAACCCGGACTGCTCTTTGGACTGGAGAGGGAGGGGGAGAGGAGTGGGGGGAGGGGGAGAAGGGTGGGAGGAGGGGGAGAAGGGTGGGAGGAGGGGAAGGGAAATGGGAGGCTGGGAGGAGGTGGAAACTTGTTTTTTGTTTATGTTTTTTTTTTCTTCTTTTCGCAATAAAAAAAAAAAGAAAAAAAAAATAATACCTGTTGTTAAGCATCAAACTTCTCTGGATGTGATTAAGGAAGAACAACTTCAGTAGATACCATAAAAATTTCTGGAGAGACAAAAAAAGAAATAATTTGGCAAAGTGCTATACATGATCAAAGACCAAAACTAAAAATACTAATAATTGGCATTGAAATTGAATGTTTATTGGATACAGATATAACAATAATTTCACCAAAATTTTGTCATTAAGATTGGCCTCTTCATGCCGGGCTATGGTGGCGCACACCTTTAATCCCAGCACTCGGGAGGGGAGGCAGAGGCAGGCGGATCTCTGTGAGTTCGAGACCAGCCTGGTCTACAAGAGCTAGTTCCAGGACAGGCTCCAAAGCCACAGAGCAACCCTGTCTTGAAAAACTAAAAAAAAAAAATAAATAAATAAATAAAAGAAAAGAAAAGAAAAAGATTGGCCTCTTCAGAAGGTAAATATTAACAAACTTCTAGAGATTGAAACGTTATCTCAGGTTAAAAAAAATGTACAAAATGGATTGACTGTAAAGGGCCAGAAGGGTAGTGTGACCGACATAACAAAGAATTTATGGGGATGTGATTTGTTGCAGCAATGGAAAACACAGAATAATATTATTCCAATATAGAAAAAAATCCATAAAATAAAAAAAATCAAGGTATTTATTTATGTATTTATTTATTTATTTATTTTGGATACTATGTTTTGCCTGCATTGCATACATGCCAGAAAAGGGCACCATATCTTAATACAGATGGTTGTGAACTACAAAGTCTTTACTGGGAATTGAATTCAGGACCTCTGGAAGAATACCCAGTGTTATTAACCTCTGAGCCAATTCTTCAGCCCTCATGAGCAAAGTATTAAAAGGTGTTATCAAGCATAAGCCACAGATCATTCATATTGTGTATAAATAAGGCACAAGAGCTTTTGGGTTAGAAGGTACCAACAACTTTACCTTTAAAATGGTTAACTTACAAACTTTTGTGGGTATAAAACTGCCCTTTGATATTACAAAAATTGCAAGAACTTGAACAGCTTATAAAGGAACACCTAAATGTTCAAAATATTGAAAAATCTACTAGTCCTTGGAATTCTCCTGTATTTTTCATCAAAAAGAAATTTGGAAAATGGAGAATGGTAACAGATCTGAGAGCTATTAATAAGGTGATTCAGCGATGGACTCTTTACAGTGTGGAATTCCCTTGCCTTTATTTTTCACCAAAGGCATGATCTATTATAGTCATTGACTTAAAGACTGTTTTTTTTTTTTAAACTGTCCCTTACAAGAAAAGGATAGTAAAAAACTTGCCTTCACAGTGACACAATAATTCTCAACCTGGTAGAAGACAGCAGTAGAGATTCTGCCACAATGAATGTTAAACAAGTCTACCATGCATCAATATTTTGTACATTAGCCAATAGAAAAATGCATAAAGGCTTTCTCATTCTGTAAGTTAACATTAAATAGATGATATCTTACTGTCTGGTTCAGATGCAAAGTCCTTAAAATAAATGTTTGATGAAGTAAAGAGAATATTTATTTACTGGGAATTACAAATTGCTCCTAGAAAACAATGAAGAGTCTGTACCTATATTACAGATAAGTTTATAGAAAATTTAATCACAGAAAGTACAAATCAGGAGAGATCAATTTTGAACCCATTATGGTTTTCAAACTTGCTAGGAAATATTAACTGGCTATGGCCATCAATTGAATTAACAATTTAAGAGCTAATGAATTTATTTCAAACCTTACAAGGTGATATGAATGTAAATAGTGAGGTCTAGCTGGAGCAATAAGGAACCTAAAGGAAACCAAGGGAATATAAATCAGAAATGAAGACGTCATGATACCATTTTTGCAGATGATATGAATGTATACATAAGTCACCATAAATTGGAGAAGATATCAGAAAAGGAAAAATCTCCCATGCTCATGGATCTCTAGGATCAACTTAGTAAAAATAACCATCTTACCAAAAGCAATCTAAAGATTCACTGTAGTCCCCATTAAAAAAAAAAAACTCAACACAATCATTTATATACCTTGAAAGAACAATTCTCAACATCATATGAAAAATGGAACCAAAACAGGATATTTAAAACAATCCTGTATCTATCGCCATGCACAAAATTTAAGTCCAAATGGATTAAAGACCTCAATATCAGGCCGAACACACTGAACCTGATAGAAGAGAAAGTGGGAAGTACTCTACAACAGATGGGCACAGGAGATCACTTCCTACGTATATCCCCAGCAGCACAGACATTAAGGACATCATTGAATAAATGGGACCTCCTGAAACTGAGAAGATTCTGTAAAGCAAAGGACACTGTCACTAAGACAAAAAGGCGACCCACTGACTGGGAAAAGATCTTCACCAACCCTGCAACAGACAAAGGTCTAATCTCCAAAATATATAAAGAACTCAAGAAACTAGACTTTAAAATGCTAATTAACCCAATTAAAAAATGGGGCACTGAACAGAGAATTCTCAACAGAAGAAATTCAAATGGCCAAAAGACATTTAAGGTCACGCTCAACCTCCTTGGCGATCAGGGAAATGCAAATCAAAACAATTTGGAGATATCATCTTACACCTGTCAGAATGGCTAAAATCAGAAACATCAATGATAGCCTCTGCTGGAGAGGTTGTGGAGTAAGGGGCACACTCATCCATTGCTGGTGGGAATGCAAACTTATGCAACCACTTTGGAAATCAGTGTGGCGATTTCTCAGGAAATTCGGGATCAACCTACCCCAAGATCCAGTAATACCACTCTTGGGAATATACCCAAGAGATACCCTATCATATGACAAAAGCATTTGTTCAACTATGTTCATAGCAGCATTATTTGTAATAGCCAGAACCTGGAAACAACCTAGATGCCCTTCAATGGAAGAACGGATGAAGAAAGTGTGGAATATATACATATTAGAGTACTACTCAGCGATAAAAAACAATGCCTTCTAGAATTTTGCATGCAAATGGATGGAAATAGATGATATCCCAGACCCAAAAAGATGAACATGGGATGTACTCACTCATAATTGCTTTCTAGCCATAAATAAAGAACATTGAGCATATAATTTGTGATCCTAGAGAAGCTAAATAAGAAGGTGAACCCAAAGAAAAACATATAGTCATTCGCCTGGATATGGGAAGTAGAGAAGATTGCCGGGCAAAAACTGGGAACTTGGGGGTGAGGTGGCATGGGCTAAGGGAAATTGGGGTGAGAAACGTTAGAAGGGGAGGATTGGGGGGGGGGGGGCTTGGGGGAATGGGATGGTTGGGATAAAGGAAGGGTGGACACGGGAGCAGAGAAATATATATCCTAATTAAGGGAGCCACCTTAGGATTGGCAAGAGACTTGAACCTAGAGTGGCTCCCAGGAGCCCAAGCCAAGGTCCCCAGTTAGTTCCTTGGGCAGCTGAGGATAGGGAACCGGAAATGACCCTATCCTAGAGCAATACTGACGAATATCTTGCATATCATCATAGAACCTTCATCTGGTGATGGATGGAGATAGAGACAGAGACCCACACTGGAGCACTAGACTGAGCTCCCAAGGTCCCAATGAGGAGCAGAAGGAGGGAGAACATGAGCAAGGAAGTCAGGACTATGAGGGGTGCACCCACCCACTGTGACAGTGGAACTGATCTATTGGGAGCTCACCAAGGCCAGCAGGACTGGGACTGAATAAGCATGGGATGAAACCGAACTTTCTGAACATGTTAGACAATGAAGGCTACTGAGAAGCCAAGGACAATGGCACTAGGTTTCGATCCAAATACATGAACTGGCTTTGTGGGAGCCTAGCCTGTTTGGATGCTCACCCTCCTGGACCTGGATAAAACTGGGAGGACCTTGGACTTCCCGCAGGGCAGGGAATCTGGACTGCTCTTCATTCTCGAGAGGGAGGGGGAATGGAGTG
Source organism: Microtus oregoni (assembly GCF_018167655.1). Classification (NCBI taxonomy): domain Eukaryota; kingdom Metazoa; phylum Chordata; class Mammalia; order Rodentia; family Cricetidae; genus Microtus; species Microtus oregoni. The sequence goes on from NW_024543060.1 coordinate 27,838,309, forward strand.
GGGGGAGCGGGGGAGGGGAATGGGGGGAGGGGGCAATGTGTGGGAGGAGGGGGAGGGAAATGGAAAATGGGGAGGAGGCGGAAATTTTTTTTCAACAACTAATAAATAAATAAATAAATACATAAATAAATAAGAACTTCCAGAGGTACCACTAGCCCAGATTTCAAGTTCTACCCTGAAATAGAGTAAGAAAAACTGCATGGTATTAATATAAAAACAGCTGGGTCAATGGAATCAAATCAAAGACTCACCTGTAAATCCACACACTAAATCAACACCTGATTATCAACAAAGAAGCTAAAGTTATATAATGGAAAAGAACACATATTCAACAAATGGTGCTAGAATTACTGAATATCAATATGTGGAAGTAGATCTATATGTATCATCCTGAACAAAACTCAAGTCCAAGTGGATCAAAGTCTTCAACATAAATCCAGATACACTGAACCTCAAGGGGAAAAAAAATGGTAAATAGCCTTGAATGCATTGGAACAGGAGACCACTTTCTGAATAGGACACCAATAGTGTAGACACTGAGATCAACACTTGATAAATAGTACTTCATAAAACTGAAGAGTTTCTGTAAGGCAAAGGAGGCAATCAATAGGAAAAAGTGACAGCCTACAAAATGAGAAAATATTTTCACCAATTTCTCATCTCACAGAGGGTTGATTTCCAAAATATGTAAATAATTCAAGAAACTAGACATCAACAACCAAATAATCCAATTATAAAGGGGTACAGATCTAAACAGAATTCTCAACAGAAGAAACTCAAATGGCACAAAAACATTTATAGAATTGTTCAATATCCTAGACTTCAGGGAAATATAAATCAAAACCACCTGGAGATTCAATCTTACACTTGTCAGAATGGCTAAGATCAAAATAATGGCAACTAAAAAAAAAAAAATCTTGGTTCCCTATAAATAATATTAACTACTTTATTTAGCAACTTTACTTTGTAGCCCTGTTATTATTATTTTTAACTAAAGTAATTATAAGGAAATCATGGTTATATGTATATTGATATTAATTCATATTATTTTAATAAGCACTGTATTTTTTACTGAAAACTATAGATTTCCTTGTAAAGAGATACTCTACAATACAAATAAGAAAACAAAGTGACTTCATATTCATCTTTTAACAAAATTTATTTATTGTTACTTTGGGATTTCATATCATTGACCCTAATTTTACTCATTTTCTTGTCATCCCATATCTTTCTTTAATTCTTGCAACATTCTCCCCAAAAGAAAATATATAAAAAATTAAAACCAAAACAAAACAAAGAGACATACAAGCTACCAAAAATGGTAATTAACTGACTGCTGTTCTATTTTAATACTTGCTTGAAATTCATAAACAATTTTATCTTTTACATTTTATTGAAGGTGAATTAATATTACAACAATAAAAATTAGATACAACGATTTCTCATTTATAGCACGAAATGAGCATCTTTAGCTGTACGAATGTTCACTTTTTATCATCAATGATTTTAAAGCATTAGAGGAAAATATAATCTTATATAACTTGGCTGATAATCTAGCAATTGGAATCTAAATCACTAGTTTAATCCTTCTAAGCACTGAGCATTGCTGAAGTACAGCCCAATTTGTAAAAGTAATCATCCATACTCACAATTTTTCACATTATTTGCCATCATGAAGTCTTACTTAAAGAGTTAATCAGTTAAACACTTGAGTGACCCATGTTTTTTTTAATTTTTATCAGTAAAAAGTATGTCAACCCATTGGGTGACATATTTTCCCATGATCACATGTCCCTAATTTACTTTAATGAATGGATGATGTTACATTTTTGAAGAATTGAATGTACTTAAGTATACCATATTCTCATTTAAGTTAAATGAACACATTTTTGAAAAATGCCAGATGCTTTAACTACTGACATTTAATAGATGAATCCTTTTAGAATGAAATTATACATTTCAATTATCTCACAAAATAATTGAGCTAATCTTGTAGGACCCAGGGCAGCTTGGTATACACCTGCCAAGACAGGCCCTTTAGACAAACAAAAATGTAGGCCTGAGTCTCAGTTTACCCTAAGACAATGCCTGGTTCCAAGAAAGAGAACAAACTGAGTCCAGCCATGCTCCACCCAGAAACAGACTGTCCAAAGGAAATTCTTAAAGTTCCAACCATTGTAGATAGGATCATGTGCCAGTACACACCCATTGCTTTTTACCAGGACATCCTAGACCAACGTCAGGCAATCAGGCATCTTGAATCTTAGAAACTCCTCACCCCTACATTTCCCGTTATAAAAACCCCAACTCAACTGAGTTCAGGGCTCTCCAATCATGCCAATATGTTGAGTATCCAGTGATCCTAGTGTGTGATCTTGTGAAAGAATAAAGGCACTATGCTTTCACATACAGGACTTGATCTCCTTGGGGGGACTCTGTGGATCTGATGTCAGGAAACTCATAAATATCCCGGAAAACCTAGAAGTATCCCAGGCTGTGGTTGTTACTCTTTGACTCCATCCAGAACTTAGAGGTATGATGCTATTGCTGAGGACATTACTGATTTTATATTGGAACCACAAGCCTTTAAATAATCAAGACAGCAGAGACCTGGCAGCTTCCTATTTACAAGTTAGTTTTCCAGCACAGAAAAATGAGACACAAACCAGGAGAGAAAAGAAATTGTCAGTTGTTCCTAGCTGTGTAACCTGTAAGGTACACTTAAAACTGGCCTGTGAAGATACAGCTGTGTACTGGTGGAACAGTAGTACTAATATTAGTGAAGTGACCAAATACTTTGGATTATATTTAATATCCATCCGTTCCACTGGTATTAATCCATTGCTGACATGGATAATAGGGAAGCATAACTAGATCATAGACCATCAGAAATGGCCTACTATCATTATTTGAGTAAATTGACAGAGTATTAAAGTGACCCTTATGACTCATAATAATACCTAAGAACAGTAAATTTTCAAACTCTTCTCAGAGACATTTCTTTTTCAGTCTATAGTAATTAATATGGAGAACCATAACTAGTCAAGGTGCAAAAAATAAAAGATTGGGGGATACTAAGCCTTAATTCTACACCTATGTCACATTCCTTCCCATAGAAGAGATATGAAAGAATTGTAGGAGAAAAAAATTACAAAAAGGAGAAAAATTACAAAAAAAATTTCTGGACAAGACAGTTGTACCAATAAACTCTTAAGAATTTTGGCATCATACACAAGACTACAAGCTCAGAGACAACTCGCAGTCTGGAGAGTAGAGATGGTCAAGAAATCACAAACTTAGCTTTGGAGACTTTTGCAATTAGTGGCTGCTGGGTGAGAAAAAGTAGATTTTGTTCAAATCAGTGGCCCTTGAGTGCCTACCCTTGTTAAAATGGATTGCCTTACACACATGAGTATATATTATCAAAAATGTATAGATCTGTGAATAAAAGAAAATAATAGTAGCAAGGAATACAAGAGCTTTGCATAGGAAGGCAGGAGGAGGATTTAATCATAACACCTATGTTTATATGCAACTCTAAAATAATAAAATATTTAAGGATCATCAATATTTGAAACAAGGAAGGGCAGATCAGATAGATATGTGCACTAAAGTGATTGCCACCAAAGCCCATGGACTTCAGTAAAATCCATTCATCAGTGAAAGCAAAGAACAAACTCCCCAAAGTTGGTCTCTGATCTCCAGAGGCATGTTATGGCAATTGTCCTCGCTCATATACATATATCTATATAAGTTCACTTCCAAAACACACATGCACACAATAAATAAATAATTTTGAAATGATACAAATAAAACTATAATTTGTAGCATTGTCAATATGATTCACACAATTTAAGTTTTTACCTTTCAGTATTATATCAAGTCTCACATATATGTACTACCAAACCAGAGAAAACACGCACTGTTCATCCTCAAATAAATGTTTTCAATGTGTTAGATTTTGTTAAACCAATAAAAGCAATTCGTTTGATGTTTAAATTTAGCAAGAACTTTGTGCAAACTAAACAAGCTTTTAATGTTGTAGTGTCATTAAGAAAAGGAACACGTTGAAAAATACTACAAAAGTAGAAATATTCAGATTTTACCACATATGGAAACTTGCTAACAGTCACTTCATTGGAGGAAGTCAGAAAAGGAACTCAATGGGCTGAACCTGGAGCCAGTAGCTGGCAGAGAGGTTATGGAGTCAAGTTGCTTATTGGCTTGCTTCTCTTGGCTTGCTCAGACTGCTTTCTTTTAGAAACCAGGATGGCATATTCCACCATGGGGTTAACCTTCCCACATTGATCACGAGTTGAGAAAATGTCTTACAGCTGGATCTCATGGAGACATTTTCGCAACGAAAGCTTCTTCCTTTCTGTTGATGCTAGCTTTGTTAAGTCTATACAAAGAACCAGCCAGTACAACTTGACACATAAACACACCACTATTGAGTTACAACTTTTCCTCTCTTATTCATCCACAGGATCTCACATTAAAATTGTTGGGACAAATTATCTCAGGACCTGTACCTCGAGGCCTGTAGGACAGAGAAAAGCCTAGCTCAAGTTTGAGGGATAGTCTCAAAGCTACTGAGGATGAGACAAGAAAATCTAGGTAGAAGCCTCTCCAGCCAGAGAGGGCTTGGCTGTCTCTCATTGGTTCTTCAGGAGGGAAGAACCAGGGCACTGTCACAATCTGAACAAAGCAATACAAAACTCCAACGGTATAAATAACTCAATGGGTAGTTATCTGGGATTCACTCATAATCTTCTGAATTCCTCCAAATGATTTGGGTCATTTCTCCAACTCTTCCCACTGGAGCACCCATAGCTTGTCTTCCAGGCTCTGGCTGCCTCCACTCCACCCCTGCTACTATTCTCTGTGTTCCTTTGCTGCAACTAGGCTGCACTTTCACCAATAACCTAGCAGAGGCACTCTTCATGATGTCGATCCTCAATTTACTTGCATAACTCCTTCCATCCTGAGCCTGCAACTGCCTCTGAGGCTGGACCTTTACCAGTGGCCTCTCTTGGCATCTCACAGTGCCAAGATTAGCTGTTTTCCTTGACTCTTTCATGAGTTTAAAATAAGTACCATCTGGGTGACGCTTACACATTGTCGAGTTCAGCTATCAACACGGGTGCCTCTGGAACAGAGGTTTGTTGTGCTCCAAGATTTCACCTCAGTGCTACTATTCTCCTTTTAAATGCCACGAATTTCTTAGCTCCAGCTGATCAAGGATCCCACAAAGCAAAGTTTTCTTTTTGTAGCTCTGGTACCTAGTTCATGACAACTGATTTTTCAGCCGCTATGCAGAATCACAAAATCATAATACAAACAAACAAATGTCCTCGTAGGGCCTTATAACTTCCCTCTGAAAGGTCACAGGTCAGGTCTCCATCTCTGAAATCCTCTCAATATTCTTACCTTTCAAACTCCTACATAACATCCCAGAAGTTTTGAAGCTCAATGGCTCTTCTAGCCTGAAATTCTAGTCTTTCCACAATCTTCCAAAAATTTGGCCAGGTCCATTACAGCAGTACCCCACTGCTGGTACTAACTTTTGTCTTAGGGTTTCTATTACTGTGAAGAGACAGCATGGCTACGTCAACCCTTAAAAAGTAAAAAAGTTAATAGTGGTGGCTCTCTTACAGTTCAGAGGTTTAATCCATTGTTGGCATGGAATGAAGACAGCATCTAGGAAGGCATGGTGCTAGAGAAGGAGCTACGAGTTCTTTTACCTTAACACGGAAGCCACAGAGTGGAGTTCATCTGACTGGGCATGGTCTGAGCATACATGAGACTTCACAGTATGCCTCCATATTGTCACACTTCCTCCAATGAGACCACATCTACTTCAAAAAGGCAACACCTGCTAAAAGTGTCATTCACTTAGGGAGTAGTTTTCATTCAAATGAACAGTTTCTAAATGTGTGAAATAAAAGTATTTGGAGGATTTTTTTTTACCACAATATGTTTTTTCTTGTGAGAATTGAATATATATATATATATATATATATATACATATATACAATGAGTTGTGTTCATATATCTAACTCCCCTTTTGCTTTTTTTCAAAGCCCACTGATTCAAAATTGTATTGTCCTGTAACAGTGTAAATGAATGCAAACAGATTGTAAAAAATATATACAGCTTTAATGGGGAAATAGACTTACAGTACCCCGGTTCCCGCAGAGATCTGGAAGCAGAAGGGGTGGCTGGGTGCACGCCCAGCAGATTTATAGGTAAACATTAGCCCAAGGCTAACACGCCCCCAATAGACTGGACTTAGACTTATCCCTACATCATCCAAATAATATTCTATGGGAAAGCAGATCCTGGATCTTTATCTATACTGGGTAGTTATGAACCCTGCTATCTTACAGTAATAAAGAAAACTAACTTTTCCCCTCCTAGAAATTATCAATTTTTTGTAGTCCCTTATACAAAGATTGAATCTCAAGTCAATCTCCTGTTCTATATTGAAATTGTACAGGTCCACATTGCAGTAACTCTTCTGAGTTCAAATGTGCAACTGCCTCCTTGGATGAAAAAATAATATTTCTCTATGGTCATTTTTACACATGGTTTTTACAATGTTTCTTTCCACTCTACCAGAACAACCACTGAACATTGTTGTATATGATATGATATAAATGACCTATTTGGGTCTGACCATTACAAATCTCATATTCATAAGTAGTAGTAGTTGGTTTCTGAGTTCATCACTATACATGGAAAGAAGAAGCCTCCCTGATAAAGCAAATTGAGAAATGTTCTAATTTATTGTATAGCATTAATCCATTCAGAGTTGGCTTATTAAAATGTCCATATAGCAGAATAACAGCAAATGCTTTTCCCCAGAATCTATGACCTATCAAAGCATAGGTTCCTCGTCCCACCAATAGTTTCAATTATGGCTTTCAGAATATGAGGCTAACCATAAATTCAACAACGAAGCATTTGTTCACTCCCAAAACATTCATGTAACCATTGCACCAATGTCCTTATCTTTTAGACCAGTCATCACTGTGGATATCAGGATTCCTAGTTGTGTAATATTGTGATTACTTTTCTTCCCTGTGGTACACATAGCACCTTCCAGTATTAGTTAGCAGGCAAAGGTGTGAATTGAGTATCAGGCAATTCACCCATGTTCTGTGACTCATGTATACAATGAGATTTTTAAGGGTCAAATCCCGAGAATAGAAGCAACAGCAAGGAAAAATGACTTTTTCCCCTATCTATCTGAGGGAAAAGAAACAAACTCTCTCACATGTGCTTTTCCAAATCACTCACTTTATTTTTCAGTTTCAATTCTAATTCTCCTGTCCTAATTCTAATTCTTCCTTGTTTCTTTTCCTTGCTTCTAGCCTAAAATCTCTTCCTCTTATAGGATCCTTGAGCAATACAAAATTATAAGAGGTACCTCTAATTGGTCAAAACCACATTCCTAAGGTAAGTGATAGGGAACCAAGTGAACACAACGTTCAAGGTCACAGAAATGAGAACATCATCAGATGGAGGGAGACACTGTCCAGTGACAAACTTTGAAACATAGGTCTATTTGTGAATAGAATTGGCAAGCAAAGAATTAACATACTTTTCTTGGGGTACTTAGGGTAGTTACCTGGCTTGACATCTTTGACTCTGACTTTGTGCATAGCTGTAAAGTTTTAAACTTTTGATCTATTTACAAAAAAAGCCTTTAATCTTGTTTGAACTTGCTTTGAGGTGAAAGTGAGCTAATTGTAGACAGCTAGTCTGAGCCAAAAGAAACAAAACAAACTTTTAAACGTCTACAATCCTTGTGGGACAAATAGGTCTAGTTATGAATCATGGCCCAGTATATACTCTATATACCAATACTTTATACCTAAATGAAAAGTCATTTTTCTGATCACTCACCAATATTTCTGCCCATAATATTTAGACTTAATCATGAGATTGCATATACACATTGCATGAAAATACATGTTAATGTGCAGATATCATAGTTGTTATTGCATTGGTGAAATTACAGATGAAAGCAATAGTTTTCTGAGTCATTGGTCCACAAGTCTTGATGACAGGGTACCCCATCAGGTAATACTTCCTCTAGTGGGTTGACATCTACATATCAATTGCTACAAGCTGCAATTACATAATGGCCTGCAATAGCTCCTGACAACTGCTCCTGACATGTATGCATTCTCTTCAGGAATCAGGTCTTGCTAAAAGATTTTTGGGGATTACCAAGGGCAGTGGTTATAGCCTGTAATGGTTGGTGAGGGGTTAATGAATCGATTCCCACAGGCCAACAACTCTAAAAGAGGTAACCCAATGATAGCAATGGGTTTTTTTATTTAGTTAGCCTAGAGTGTTTAGTAGGGGACCTTTTGGCTCATTACAGGGTAGCTATTAAAATTCTGAATCTGTATTATCTCATTCACTATGATAAGGAATCATCTTTATAAGAAACCTGATTTCTTTGTTTTTCTTTTGTTTTTCTTTTTCTTTTTTTTATTTCTTCTTTCTTTTTACTCAGATTGAGTCACAGTACATGAAATTGTATCTCCAACATTAATGAAAATGTAGTATAGTGTAACCATTAAGGAAATTGATGTAGAGGTTCATCAAAAATATAGAAATTGATCTACCTTATGACCCAGATACACAACTCCTGAGTATATACCCAAAAGGTCAAATGCCCTACCACATAGATACTTCTTTTTTTTTCATTTTTTATTGAGAAAAGGAGAAAAAAAAACAAGTTTCCACCCCCTCCCAGCCTCCCATTTCCCTCCCCCTCCTCCCACCCTTCTCCCCCTCCTCCCACCCTTCTCCCCCTCTCCCCACTCCTCTCCCCCTCCCTCTCCAGTCCAAAGAGCAGTCAGGGTTCCCTGCCCTGTGGTAAGTCCTAGGTCCTCCCCTCTCCGTCCATTTCTAGGAAGGTGAACATCCAAACTGGCTAGGCTCCCACAAAGCCAGCACATTACGTAGGTTCAAAACCCTGTGCCATTGTCCTTGGCTTCTCATCAGCCCTCATTGTTCGCCATGTTCAGAGAGTCCAGGGTGCACAATTCTTTGGTTTTTCCATTCAAATTTTTATTAACATCATTTTCTGGAACTAAGAGTAGCAAAACATTAATATTAACAGATAACCGTTATGATTTTTGTTTCATTTTATTATAAAGTAAAGGCACGTTTCACAAGTTCTTTTTTCTTTTATCTGATATGGTTATTTACATAGGTGTTCCTCTTACTTCAAAGGAAAGGTTGCCATGTCACAAGGCTGAAGAAAGACTGTTAAAGGAGCAATTCAGGGACCTGAAATCATAATCAGCATAGATGTCATTTAGAGATTATCAAGCTCTGTCAGCTCTCCATGCTGGATGCAACACAATACATTCTGTCTGTTGGAGGTGGAAACAATAAAACTTTCCTGAAAGTATGACTCGTAGGAAACACATTTGTTCTTGGTCAATACATATTACTGGACTCAGTGGGACTTGAGAAATGGCCAAGACATTCTCTGTAATCAGCTACTTGTATTCTTACCCAGGTGCTTACTGTGCAAGTGATGACAGGCCTGCTAGCTCTTTGGTTAAGAGAACTATTTATTCTGTTGTGCGACTTAGACAAATCAAGTAAGGCTATTCCACAGGGGCAACCTCAAGTTCAGGTTCTACCTCTATAGTAATTATTGAGGATGAAAAGGTACTTTTGTGGTGTATAGGAGACTGGCTACAGCAAAATTTCCAATTAATATTGTTCATGAAAGAATGATGCCAAAAATCCAAATAAGCAATGGTGAGCCAAAGGAAAAAATGCCCATGCTTTGGAGAAGGTAAGACTTTATAGATTTTTGATGGATATAAAATTAGTAAACATATTACTAATAATCATGATGCCTAATTATAATTCTTGTCTTCCATATGAATATGTTTCTTTTTTACAAATGCAAATTTTCTATATTTGCTCTGGTAGAGTAGCTTAAAACGTTAACTTGTGTATTTGAAAATAAGCAAGTTTAATACATTTTAAGAAAACTCCAAACAATAGTCTTCTCTTAACCATCCACACTATCTTGTGGTCACTACTAAAGTTGTTTAACAGTCAGTCATTTTAAGGGATTGTAGTTGATTGATGTGAAGCTGAACAAAAGGAAAAATGGCTGCTCATTGATATTTCTCACAGGGTCACTGAGCAGACTTTTTTCTTGAGGTTTCCCCTTTGTCACGCAGAATTTCTTTGTGCAATCATAATCTCTAAACTTTCTAATGACCTCATTTATTAAATAAAATACTATCCATTTTCTAACACAAACAGGTCTCATGTATCCCTGTGTTTAAGGGACAGCTGTCGATTTATTTTATGTTCATTTTCTTGGATAATAGATAAAATGACAAGAACCTTAAAAAGAATATTAAGTTTCACAGAGCTAAAGACTCATTAGCAAAGCCAAGAATATTTGTTGGCACTTTTTTTTTTTCTGACTAGCAGTGAGAATTTAAATTACAAAAGCCTCATTACTAGAATTTCAGAGGGGGTCAATCCATATATTGACTTTTTTACCTGAAAACTGAGATAAATTTTTCTTCTTGTGTTCTCATTTCCTTTGTAAGCATAACAAATTCATTGCCTTTTCAGAGAAAGCAAAGGAGAGTGTAGCTTTCTGAACACTAAAATGAAATGTGTCCAAGTCCATGGAGAAGTTCCAAACTTTTGTATATATATGCATTTTCTTTCTTTTTTTTTTTAGAGGGGTGCAATGAACTTTATTGATGGTATTCAAGAGAGTAGGGCTCCCTAAGCCCCCTCCTGCTATTCTGGGGGTCTGGGATGGAAACTGTGAGGGAGATGCTCAGTGACAAGGGTTAGTTAGGCCAGGGACTGCTCAGCAGCTGAGGACCTCTCTCTTGCTGTGTCCTTGCTGGGATGGGTGGTCCAGGGCGGGCTTCTTACTCCTTGGAGGCCATGTAGGCCATGAGGTCCACCACTCTGTTGCTGTAGCCGAATTTATTGTCGTACCAGGAAATGAGCTTTACAAAGTTGTCATTGAGAACAATGCCAGCCCCAGCATCGAAGGTGGAAGAGTGGGAGTCACTGTTAAAGTCACAGGAGACGACCTGGTCCTCAGTGTAGTCCAGGATGCCCTTTAGTGGGCCCTCGGATGCCTGCTTCACCACCTTCCTGATGTCATCATACTTGGCAGCTTTCTCAAGGCAGCATGTCAGATCCACGAGGGACACATTGAGGGTAGGAACGCGGAAGGCCATGCCCATGAGCTTCCCGTTCAGCTCTGGGATGACTTTGCCCACAGCCTTGGCAGCACCAGTGGACGCAGGGATGATGTTCTGGGCAGCACCACGGCCATCTCGCCACAGCTTCCCAGAGGGGCCATCCACAGTCTTCTGGGTGGCCGTGATGGCATGGACTGTTGTCATGAGTCCTTCCACGATGCCAAAGTTGTCATGGATGACCTTGGCCAAGGGGGCTAAGCAGTTGGTGGTGCAGGAAGCATTACTGACAATCTTGAGGGAATTGTCATACTTGTCATGGTTCACACCCATCACAAACATGGGGGCATCGGCAGAAGGGGCAGAGATGATGACCCTCTTTGCCCCACCCTTCAAGTGGGCCCCAGCCTTCTCCATGGTGGTGAAGACACTGGTAGACTACACAACATACTCGGCGCCGGCATCCCCCCATTTGATGTTGGCGGGATCTCGCTCCTGGAAGATGGTGATGGCCTTCCCGTTGATGACAAGCTTCCCATTCTCAGCCTTAACTGTGCCTTTGAACTTGCCATGGGTGGAGTCATACTGGAACATGTAGACCATGTAGTTGAGGTCGATGAAAGGGTCATTAATGGCAACAACGTCCACTTTGCCAGAAGTGAAGGCAACCCTGATAACCAGGCGTCCAATACGGTCAAATCCGTTCACTCCGACCTTCACCATCGTGTCTCTGGAACGAGGTTGGCACTACACGAAAAGAAGAGGCTGTCTCTAGAACAGGGAGGAGCAGAGAGCCTGCATTTTCCTTTTAAAAATATCTTTCTTTACAGAAATGCTTCAGAAGTCCATACTATGAAATAGAAAGAAGGTTCAGGTCTCTGTTCATAAATAATGTTACTGAGCAATATTCCTCAGAACAATTTGTGGTCTAGATCCCATTGCAAAGCAAGAAATATACAATGGATTTGAACTTACAAATCTACCAATATTTTCAGCTTTATAACGTGCTTGTTTGCCATCTTGGAAGGTAAAAAATCATACTCATTTTCACTTATTGTTGCTTCTCTATGCTTTAGCTCCTGTCCCAGGAATTGTACAAGTACCATTTCTTGAACATTGCAATGATACAAATAAGATACATATTTTGTCCCAACATTGTATGTAAAAATTTAGACTCAGTTAATTGAAGTTATTTATTAATAGTTGAATAATTAATAATAGTAGACAAATGGAATATGTTGTTCATATAAGACATTCTTATCAATCAATCATAGAATATTACAAATATATTTATATGAAGCCTAGAACCAGAAATCTAGATGTAGTCTATGAACATGGACAGAGATGATTGAGAAATTTCTTCAGATGCATTAATTTTCTCATCATATGCAATTTACATTATGGTCATAAGCCCATTTGAATGCTGTACTAAAAATAATGTCTGGTTTATTCTGATCTGTCATAAAAACCATTGTTGTTAAGCAAGAATATCTTTGTATTACTTCCTACAAAAAAATATGTAGAAAGCATTCACAGAAACACCTACCTAAAAGAAGCACTTCAAGAGCATTCTTTGTGGTCAGTCAGAACAGGAAACTAGTTGTATTTTCCAGCAAAACTCTACAAACTTGTAAATGTCTTGTGAAATTAACAAGTATTTATCTTGATTCTTGTAGTGTAAGCTGTCCTTGAAAATTTCATGACATGTTAAAATGTGGTTTTGGTCATTATTGAATGTGGATGTCTGTTTACTGCTCTGTGTTATAACCTTGCACTCTCTCCCAAATACAAGAGTGTTTGTAAAGATGAACCTTTAATTACTAGTATCAACAGAATAAAGTGCCTAGCTAGCTAATTAACAAAGTAGCCACATCACACAAAATGAACTAAAATTATTTGCCCTTGTCATAGAGAGGAATAAATCTTCTATGTTTGTATAAAATGTACTGAACGTCTCTATTTCATAATTTTCACAATACTACAGATTATTGAGGGCTAAGATTATAGTTCAGATAGATAGCCTTAGACTACTACTTGCAAAGACCTGTATACTATCCTCTGTACCAAGAAATTGGATATATTGTAAAATAACATTTAACAGAACAGTGATCTGATAAATGGTGTTCATTGTTGTGCAATTTCTATGTGTTTCTCTGTTACATGACCATCATATTTTGTGGTAAGTTCCATCTATAGTATGTCACTGAAGACACTCTTGAAACAAAGGAGAAAGCGAGTGCACTTATCCCCATTTCAAAAAGATAAAATTTAAGCATTTATCAGATCTGAAAATGCCTCTTTAAGAAATCTATCCTAATGTAACCTCCAATTCTTATGCTCAGTCACTCCCAGACTGTTACCAGGATTAACAACTTTCTTTATTCCTCTGAAAGCCAATTTAGCAGCTTTATTTCCCATCTCTTCTTTTCTAAAAAGCCTAATAGCTCTTTTCCTTCTATGCTTTTGTACATTGTTGCATGTTTCTATTTCTCCCTTACTCTCTTTCTCTCTTTTGCTGAAACAGATGGTTTTCCAATTTCCTGCTCCAGTGCAATCATTTGCCTCTCCTTAATCTACACTGAAACAAATGGGAAGCAATGCCTAAGAAATGATTCTGCAGTGTCTTAAACATCCCAGCTTCAAATTGAAGAGAAGGCCATAATGAGTTTCCCACTGCCCTGTGAGATAGGTGAATCTGTAATTTCTTGACACATTCAAGAATTATTTTTCATTTCGGTGGACTAAAGGTAGTGTTTCTTGTTCCCAGAAACCTAGGGACTATTTGCTGGCTTCTTAAAAATGTTTTATGAGTGAATTTAGCTCAATGAGCCCAAGGAAAAGGTGGAAGTAAGTCATGCTGATAGACAAAATGGAAAAAAGGACAGGCTCGCTTCCCAGTGCATTAAGGAGAACTCTCCCTTTTCTTTATACTCATTACCTGTACTTTCTCTCACTATATTCAGAGAGACCCAAGTAATGAATGTTTTAGCGGCTTTTAGTACAGAATTGATTTTCAAAATCAATGGAAACTCACAAGAAATGTGATAGATTTTTCTTTTACACATTTTGGCAATGGAGAATGCTGTAATAGCCAGGGAATTAACTTGGTGGCTAATCCCTGCTTGTTATATAGATACTTTGTCTACTACTTTTTGAAACTGTATTGAAAACTGCAAGTGTATCTTTTATAGATAATGTCCTAATAATAACAAATATGTATCAAAACTTTTCTCTCTCACATTAATCACTAGCTTTGCTCCCTTCTTCCATCAAGGAAATAATTTAATTTCTAATGGCAGTCAGCCTTTGTATTATACTACGAACTTGTGTACTAAGTGATCAAAACTTCTGCTGTGGATTGTTTATTTTAATTTGTATTCCTATTTTCAAACAAATTTTCAATTTTTCAAATGTACAGGATACATGTAAAAGACAATGTGTTGCTATAAAATTGAAACATGAATGCATAGTTATTTTATGAAGATTTCTATGATATATAGTGAAAAAATATAAAATAATCCCTTGCATTTCGCAGCTACCACAAGGCATACATTATGGGTAGGCTATTTAATATTTATTAAGAGCACAAATGTATCTTTAACTTTTTTGAGTTTTTCAACTCATTTTTCTGGTAACCTATACACACTAAAAGTTTTCTTTGTGATATTAATCACAATGTATATAACGAATATACTGTGTTTTTCCTCAAAATAGCATTGTTTTTTTTTCCTAACATTTAATGTATTTTGGCATTGCATTTTACCAACCAATCATCATTCTACTTCCTTTTATCTGAGTTTTACTTTGCAGTCTTTGACAATGCTGGAGAGCAGAACCTAGGCCATTCCTCTGGCTCTATTCACATCATTTCTCACAGAGTTTCTCATTGGTCTGGAAAATGTAAGGTAGGCTAACTTGGCTGGTCAGTGAGTACCAAGGATCTACTGGTCTCCATCTCCCTGGTACTGTCATTAGAAGTCTGTGCCACCTTACCAATTATTTTCAATTTTGTTTCTGAGCATTGAACTCAGGCCCTTGTGCTTGTTTCATGAGCATATTGTCTCTTGAGTTGTTTCTCCTTCCTGCTGTAAAGTGTGAGATTAAAGTACTACATAATACAGATATTCCTGTATCTAAAGTGAAACATTTCTTTCAGATGAGGCAGCTAAGGATTTAATATAGACACATATATTGAATTAAGATATTTTTGTTTCTATGTATTCTTTGGATTTACCATGTTTTATTCTTGGTTTTGATTTTATAGAAAGGAATGTCTAAATGATTAATATCTTCTCCTTCAAAAAGGCCTCTTTCTCCTATACCTCTACCATCAATGACTTAAGAGCAAAGAAAAAGACTGTGTTTCCTTTAAGGTTAGAGACACATATAGAAAGATTTCTACCACCCATCATTTGTATTTTGAATGGATGCTTTAGCACAGTGCCTGCACTACAGGGAAGCTGATAAGTATTGAGGGGTTTCAGAATTGAAGGGAAATTCTTGTTGTATTCTCTGTGTAGTACTGTTATGATGACTCTACATTTCATTTGTATTTAAACATCAACATAGTTTATGAATCAGGAAAAAAAAATTCACATTCATCCTGTGTGAACTTCAAAAGAAAATGCCTCATCTTGATATTTGAATTTCCTCATTTGTAGAATGGGTGGCGTAATGAGATAATAAGTAATTTAATCATTTCATGCACCTTTTGTTTCTTTGTGTTTGTGACGAATATGAAGATCTTTGCAGAATTACTGGGGTGGCAAGTAAAATAAAGAAAAAATATATGGTAATAAAATCAAACTTTAGCTATTTATATTCTTCTTCTAACTTAAAATGGGCATACTGCATAATACGTTTTCTTTTTCTGAGAGTTAGCATGACTATAATTAAGGACAAATATTACAAGTTAATGAAAATTCTAAACTTACTGATTCAAAACATAGACACGTCTATTTGATTGTGCTTTTAAGACCTCCTTCACAGATGTTTTGAAGAAATAAGTAAAGTTACTTTTTAAAAATTGAAAACTTAAGTATCTCAAAGGCAGATATGAGTCAAATCAGATAAACCCATCAAATATTAAGCCTTAGGCTTTCGCAGTTGGAAGGTAACACAAGGAATATTTCCTACAGCAGTTTAAGGAAAGGATAATCAGCTACATTTCTTCTATCCTCCAAATTGAATTGGTAAATTAGCCTCTGATATGAACAAAATAAACTATTTGCATTTCAATAATCAAAGTTTATTTTAGCACAGTACCTTAATAGAAATATGTTTAAATATTCAAAATGCATTATCTAAAGTCAAAGCAAAATAACTGCATGACTTATCAAAGCTTTTAGTTATCAGAGGACAGATAAACTGATTGGCCACTTTGCAAAGAATACTAAAGTGACCCAGCACTCGGGAGGCAGAGGCAGGCAGATCTCTGTGAGTTCGAGGCCAGCCTGGTCTACAAGAGCTAGTTCCAGGACAGGAACCAAAAGCTACGGAGAAACCCTGTCTCGAAAAATCAAAAAAAAAAAAAAAAAAAAAAAAAGAAAAAAAAAGAATACTAAAGTGATAGGCTATTTGTTTAATGTTTTCATAATGAAATTGACTCTCTATATATGTTCCTACTGAATAGAAAGTGCAACCGAAGTTAATTTGAATATGATCTGCTCATTAAATAATAATAAAAATACTGTGATTGGTAGACTTATAAAACCAGAACAGAAATACAGATTTCAATGAGAAATAAAATTAAGAGTCTTGTTTTATGATAGTTTATCAGTAACTATTAAGTTCTCATAACTATAAATTTAGTTTTAAATACTACCTGGAAGTAATTTTCATGTTTTAATGGTGTTTGTTACAGGTAAAATTGAAAATACACAAATGATGAAAACAATGCAGAATGAATGAGAGAAATAAATAACTAAAATAAAATCTTGCTTTAGACTTCCTATTTCATTATTGCATCAACCTAATTGTAAAAATCCCCCAGGGTTGCTGCTTTATCAACATTAGCAAATATAATCTCTTTTCTAATATTTAAAGCTGTAGTAGAAACAATGATTATATGGAGTATTTTTAATGTATTTTAATCCCTAAGTATTTTTTAGTAATTTCTAGTTTATATAATACTGTTAGGGTATGGATTTAGTGTTTTTCACTAATGTATACCATTATTCAGTGTAATTATTGATTATTACATATGCACACATGTGTCATGTTCTTTGACCTTAGAATTATTTCCTTTTCAATCTTCTTCCTCTCAGTAGTCCTTTTCAACTAAGAAAATAGTTCCCTTCCCTGTTTCCAATCATGGTATTTGTGTTTTGTTATTTATCTGGATTTGTTTGACATGATGGTCTATAGTCCTGTTCAATTTTCCAGTACAAAAGCTACTGTTTCTTAATTGCTGAATGGTATTGGAACATGTATGTTATATACATACATACATATATATGTACATTTGTATATGTGCAGATACACATTTATTTTCCATATATATATATATATTTATATACACACAAACACACACACACACACACACACACACACACACACACACTTACATCTTGCCTCTATGTATGGATCACCATGAGGTCGTGGCCTACCAGCAAAGTTTCAGCATGTCTATCTATAAGGGCGGCTCCATCGCTTCTTCTAACTCTGCCTTTTTTCTCCCATGCCATAGGCCAAGCCGGTTCTTTATTCATTAGCCAATAAAAGCAACACATAGACAGAAGCACCATGCCGGGTTACAGAGGAGGCCAGAAGAAGACTTTCAATTTCCTGCAAATGGAGCTGAGCTCCAGTCTGTTGTGAACAGCCATTTTGGTACTGGGAACTGAGCTCAGGTCCTTTGCAAAAGCATCAAGAACTGAGAACCAAAGGATGGTGTGTTCACCTCTCCATTCATGTCTTAAAAGTCATTTAGGCTGATTACATAACCTGACCTTTGTGGAAAGTACTAAGATAAACATGGATGTGAGTAGAGGTTTTCTTCAGTGTCAGACCCATTATTGCCATATGCAAAATCCCTCCTTAATCATTCCCTTTCACTGTCCTCCAAAATGAAATCTCGTAAATTCTTCTGATAATATTGTACTTTTTCCTATAACTGATACCAATATGAAGTTTTCATAGGTACCAAAAATGACACTACTTTCACGTTTATTCGTCTACTCCCACCAATGTCTATCTGTAGTGCATCAGAAACACAAATCACATTACAGAGCAGTATAAAACCATTTAACGTTATTGGGGCCAGTTTTTCTGAGAGCACACTTCCCTTGCTACATTATATTCATGACTAATAAAACAATTAAATAAGACATAAGTTCTTGAACAGAAATTTAAAAAGTTTTAATATTAAGTGAAATAAAATATTAATCCAGAAAATTTTGGTGGCTTTCTTTATGACAACTCAGAAGATGAGAAGCAGGAACTGCATCTCATATAGTCTCATTGCTGCGTGTGATGCTTCATAAATGTTAGCAAATTGACCTTGTGTAATGGTTTCAATTACATTAGTCCATATGACATACTTCTTTCAGAGGGAATCTAAAAGTGTCATAATCTTGATGTAATTCATAAACATCATGTTGGAAAATCATTTATATTTGGAAGTATTTATCTCTAGGTTAGAAAAAAAAAGTATTAAATATATAAATTTCACTCTGGTATTAAGCCTCAGTCAGTATCTCAAGATGACTTAAATTTGTTATTTTATGATTGTAATCCACTTGTAATATTTTCCTATTAGAAGACATAGAATTAATGAAACTTACTTGAAGCTATCAAAACTTGAGTCAGACTAACTTGTCAAAAGCATTGATGCAAATACAGTGGAAAATTATATGAAAGAGAGTCACAAAATTCACACACTAATAAGTTGTAAAGACTTTACACAGAAAGATCACAGCTGGAGACAAGCAGGTATGATCTAGATGCAAAACAGATAACTCATAATTGTCCAATTCCACTCGGTTGACCCTCAGCAGGTGTTTCCTACTACAGTTTTCTGCCACAATTCTCAAACCCCGATATAGAGTTCTAAAATTGTAGAAAAGAAAAACACACATAACAACATAGCCTAGCATAAGATAGATAGCACAGAAGCAAAACCCAACCCAACCCAACCCAACCCAACATAACATAATGTAACATAACTTAAGATAACATAACATGATTGGGGAATCAAGAATTCTGTGCATAGTAATTTTTCAGTTTATGTTAAAGATGTGTGTGTGTGTATGGTGGAGGAGGTTTTTTGTTCATGTGTTGCTTTCATTGAGTAAGGAATAACGAAACTAATTTGGGCCTGATAGGGCAGAACTTAGGTAGGTGGAGAAGACAGAATTGAATGCTGGGAAGAATGGCAGAGGGAGAGCTGCCATGGAGCCACCAGAGTCAAGACATGCCAAATCTTTCCCGGTAGGCCACTGCCAGGTGGTGATATACAGATTAAAAGAAATGGGTTAAATCAAGATGTTAGAGTTAGCCAATAAGAAGTTAGAGCTAATGGGCCAAGCAGTAAATTTATTAAAACAGTTTATGTGTGGTTATTTTGGGTGTAAGCTAGCAGGGTGGCCGAAACGAACAAGCGGGCTCTCTCCTTAAAACACTGTGTGTGTGTGTGCATCCATACACAGGTATTTATAAAATTTTTACAAAATAAGGTGTCAGGTATCAGGGTATTAATAAAATTCTAATAGCAATTACTATTACTGTTGAGATAAATATGAATAGTACAATTTATTTAATTGGTGACACGGTAAATACATTCTTGCAAATGATGAGTGTTTCAGAGAGAGCTGAATTAAGTGTTTAGGATATTTTAGCTTCTTATGTGTGAGTGGATAAAGTGTGACTTGAGATTTCATGTAATATGAACTCAAAGCCCACAGAAGAAATACTATTTGAGAACCCAATTTGAAAGATAACAGAACAATTTAAACATATGAATGAATGACATTACATTCAGAGACATGAATACACTTTAGACTTTGAGGCTGGAGAATTTTTGACATGTTCAAAAAATAAATGAGAACAGATGAGAAAAAAATGCTGTAATAGATTGTAAGCTTTTTTGGTATGCTGTGACACCTTGATATTTATAATTTGTGCCACTGAAGTGACTGATCTTGGGGTAAAGCGGTCTACCTTAGGATATAGAGACATTTTACTGTAACCTACCAACTTGTGGGAACGTTAACACATTTGGATTCTTTTTAATTTGAACACATGTGAGCCACTTAACGAAAACAGTGTTTTTAAGCTGTATTACTGACAAATCTATTCTTTGTGCTGTAAAGCATGCAACAGATACCTCTCAAGTCCTAGTTTTCATTGACATTTCTATAAAAACTGTTCCATAGATTTTTGTCTCAAATAGTATTATTTCATAAAAATAAACATAAGTATACTATTGAGGTAAGTTAAAATAAGCTTCTTTTTATATAATTTAGATTTTCTTGCATTTAAGAATTGTTAAATGTATTGTTAAGCATTTCTGGATGATATTTATTTAAGTGTTCAAACTCAGGCATATGAAAAAGGCAGAATATTCAGTAATGTATTTATAAAACCAAATGGATATCATATATCTATGACTTTAAAGTTATCATACAATAATGCATGAGAAGAAATGGACCCAGAATATGTTTTCATGTTGCCATGGTTCTCTTTATTCAAACACCCTTAGGTATTCTAAAATCTGTACATTGCACCAGACAGCAGGCCTCATGGGAGTGTTTGTGAGCTTTGATTAGGAGTCAGCATATGATCATTTTCAGCTAATGCACCCCTATAGCAGAAAACATCAAATGAACACACACTGTTATCTGCTCTGAATACAACATACCATAATAACCAGAGGTTGTCTTCCACACAAGTCTATCAGCAGGAATGTTGGGGTCCAATGATATTCTGACAGAAACCGTCACAGCATGCAAGCTCATAGCGGAGATCTCCCATTAAGTGTATGCCAGTAGGTGTGACCTTGCCTCTAGGCACCAAAACCCTATAGTTTAGATGAGCTATTTTATGTTAAACAGAAACTTGGTGATGCTCATTGTTTGATTTTGAGTCTTAGTGCTTTTCTGCAGCACACTTGCTTGAAAAGGCACGTTTACACAGTAATAGAAATCATTCAGAACAGAAACTGGAATGAATACCTGAGATGCACTTTTTTTTTTCCACAGTGAAAGTGCTGCTTAACTTTCAAATTCCATGTGATATAAGCTTTCTGCGTAGCCACTTCTATGCCATTGCGGAGGAAAGATGAATTTTTCATCAGGTGTATTTTATTATATGACTGGTAATGGGTCACTGGGGTAGCAAACATAACAAGTAGCTACTTATTTACCTTGTTTCATGATGTTATCTACATGACCTTGGGGACTCTTGGACGTAAAATGATTTTACTCTATAGAAAAGAGACAGTCTGCTTTTTTTATTAAAATGCTAGAGATGTAAAACATCTCAATTGTTAAATTTAACGAATGTGATGTAGCTAAAGAGTTTTGAACATTATTTTTAATTTTTTTTCACTCTCAGTGTGTTTATTTCTGTATGTCTTACAGGTATAAACATAGTATGATAATTTGCTAATAAAATGTGACTTTTTCATAGTATGATGGGTACATTTGCTTTGATATTATCTGTTCAACCTTATTGTATGCATGAGTGACTTTACTTCTTGCTAATATTAAACAACCTTGCAAGAAAAACCTTTGTGTGTGTGTGTGTGTGTGTGTGTGTGTGTGTGTGCGAGCATTAAAAGGATACAGTGCATCATGGTGGAGCAGGAGTGATGTGTGGTGACTATAAGAAAGCTACTTTCTTGACTCTTCGTGGGCCAGTACAGAGAAAGAGGAAATCCAGAAGTCTAGCTAAACTTCATTTTTAAAAATCCTTTTATGTGGTCTAGGACCACAGTCCATGATCTGATATCACTTATATCAGGATGTCTTTCTCCCTTAGTTATTTCTCTCTGGAAACACTCTAGGGATGCACTCAATAGTATATATTGTTAACTTTCTGGGTATTACTTAATCTAGTAGAGGTGACATCACAACTAGTTACTTCCATATTTAGGAGACATTAAAATACTGTTTTTACCATTAAATATATAATAACTGTCTATTTTTAAATTACTAAGAAATGAATTAATATATCACAAACTAAGTCGCCAGCAGTTTATTTTGAAATATGTAGATATCCATTCATAAAATTATCAAATTGAGGTTTTTTTCCCCCCTCAGGAACTATACATACATTCTTGAGATATTTTAAGATTACTAAATGGGAGACGGGCAGTGTACATATGGATAGAGGATACAGCTCTGCCAGTCTTTTGTTTCCAAGATTTTTTGTTCTGATATGCTGAGCTCATCAGCCAGAGAGAAATACAGAACTTTCGCCAGAACCTGAAAATGCTACAGGAGGAATATGAAATACCAGGGAAAGGCATCCTTTCTTGGTCTGGTTGTCATTCCGTTTCACCTCATACCCTCTGATTAAACAACCAGCAGAGTGGAAAGAACTGAGCAGACAGGAATTATTCAGGCTTCTTCCAAGTGAATGCATATTCTGTGTAGATGCTGGATTGGAGTGTTTGACTATATCTCTGTTCAAGTGACTATATCTCTGTGCCAGTCACAAACAGAAATAAGCACACGGTAGTAAGACCCATGTGCAATGAATGTCTCTTTGGGAATGAGCCAAAAACCAAAATATGGTGAATACCATGATAAATATATAGTGCATGGTTATATTATCTCATAATTAATGGGTACACTTGGATTTAGCTCTTGGCAGTCACGTATGGGGTATTATGAAATTTAATCATATAATAACTGTGAATATTGAGGGTAGTAACCTTATAAGTATCTTTGCCAGAGTTTGACAGTCATTTTCAATTATTTAATGTCCCTTGATGCCAAGCAAGATGAAAGGTTATTTACTAGAGTGAAGGCCTTGCTAAAGTTCAGTTTCTCCAGACCTTTTACTAAAAATTTACATTTGTCTCTTTAAGGAAAATCTGATCTCTAAGAGTCTGTATTTGCAGTAGACAGGCGAGAGGAAGATACTGTTAGACTTGAAAGTTGCTGTCAGTAACAGTTTTCTTTGAAAACTCAGTGGGAAAGCTCCAGGTTTTTAAGCAGGGCAGGCCTGGAGATTTCACAAGACTTTTATCTACCACTTTTATGTGTAAGTGTACATAAAGACTAACTAATACACCTGACCTGGAAAATGGTCAGACTTTGCTTTATGCTTTGTGGTTTGAAAGTTCCCAGTGAGAGACTCTGCAAGAGCAACCTGCTTTTCTAGTGCCCCTTAAAAAGTGTCCCAACTATGTGGTCATTTGCAAGGGGGCTGGAGGTTAAAATACACAAAGAGAGAGAGAGAGAGAGAGAGAGAGAGAGAGAGAGAGAGAGAGAGACCTCTGGTCATCCTTGAATTCCCCAAGAATGCCCCCTTTATTGTGTTCAGGGGCAGATTATATAGATATAGCCACGCCCAAGCCAAACCCACAGAAACCACTCTCCTGCCATCAGGAACTCCTGAAGGTCTCATTCTCAGAGCAGCTGTAGGCACTCAGATCAGGGGATTACAAGAAATTCAGAATCTGGGGTCTCAATGCTCCTAACAAGTTCCTGTCCATAAACAATAGTGAAATTAAAAACACATTTATATTTTGAAGAACTTCTTCCCCTTAAAATAAAGTGATTCTCATATTGATATCAAAAATACATTTTTGACTTCCAATATTGGTAAAGAAATTTGAATACATGATAAAACTATCATCATATAAATGCATAATATAAATGAAATATATATATATTACAGATAAAATGTATCATATACTTTATGTATTATTTACATGGATATTTGCTAATACACTAAATTTTCATGGTAAGATTTAAACAGGGATATTCTATCTATCTATCTACTGCAAAATCTTTCTAGACACATTTTATTTTCTAGAACACATTTTTTGTTTTCTTATTTTTAGTTTCCAAACCATTAGGTGATTACCTAGTAAATCTTTACTCTGTCAATTTTATTGCCATTACACTAATCCACATAAATTTTGTCCCTTATATCATTAATTGGTTTTATACATTTTTAATAATTTTTTGAACTGCATAAGTATAAAATCAAAAATGAGTATAATACTCTTATAAAAAATTAATAATTTCCTAAAATGATGCCTGATTTTAAGTGTGTCTTTCTGGTGTATTTATATAGGAGGAACATTTGGAAATAATCTGCTCACCGAAGACTAAAGAACATTCAGCAGAAAAAAAAATCAGTGCATATAAATGAATTTCAACAAGGTGTTTGATAAAATTTTATTGCTGTATCCTATAGAATTTATGTGAATATCAATTTCAAAGTTTCCTAAGTTTGGTAATCTAAATTTTCTTTTGGGCTCAAAACAGAATATCCAAATACAACGAGGAACACAATCTACTATATGACTATGGTATAATTACTGTGATTTCTATGCAGAATACACTATTTTGGAAAATTAATAAAGTCATCTCATAATTTTCAATGGTTATCAATATTCCCATGTTTAAAGTCTTTTGAGAACTAAAAAAACATCTCTAGCTTTAATTAATTGTGCAAAATAAGTACAGAAAATACCTAGAGAAAACTGATTTGACTTCTAAGTGAGACCAGTGGATTTTTGATAGTTTCTGTTGTTTTTATATTTATATAGGCTTTATATATAAATTCATAGAGAATTGCCTCTAGGTTCATACACACACACACACACACACACACACACGATCTAACAATTAAAAAAACATTTATATAGAGAATTGTATCTAGGTACCTGTATGTATATGATAAAATAATTTGAAAACATTTGTATAGGAAATTATCTCTTGATCTAACAATTCAAAAACATTTATATAGAGAATTGCCTCTAGGTATCTGTACATGTATGATTTCTCTAGAAACATCTGCTTGGTCCCAAGAGTGTAATTGTGACACATGCCACATGTCACCTTCAGTGATTTTGTCCCAACTATATTGCAAATTAAAAGAACTGGAAGACATCCATATGTCAGCTGAAAGAATGGCAGAGAGGCTTGTGTGGTAATAAATAATTTGTTTAATCCTATCCAGTTATGAGGACAGCTGCATCAGATTCTAGCTAATCCCTGAATTAGTTTTGGTTTGCTGGAATAAATTAGCTTGCAAACAGCAGAAATATTTGCCAATTGTTGTAAGGAGACCACTTGTTCATTTCCCAGCCACACAGACTCTCGAAATTATCACACAGAAGATATATTATTTAAATCATTGATTGGCCCATTAGCTCTAGCTTATTTGCTAGATTTTACATCTTAATTTAACCTATCTCTGTTAATCTGTGCATCACCACAAGGTCTTGGCATACCAGCAAACTTTCAGCACATCTGTTGCCTGTGGTGGCTCCAAGGCTTCTCCCTGACTCCACCTTCTTTCGCCCTAATTTCAGTGTAGTTTTCTCCACCTAGCTAAATTCTGCTTGCTATAGGCTCGAGCCAGCTTTCTTTATTCACCAATGGTTATCACAGCATTCAGAGGGAAATCCCACATCAACCAATGTCCCTTATATTAAATTTGTTCCTTTCCACTTCTAGCACTCACAGCAGACATTGGTACCAATACTTGTTCAAGTGTCATTCTGATTTTTATCCTTTTCTACCTTTCTAGAACTAGCTTCAAGCACATTTCTTTATTTTTTTGCTTTTTTTTTTTTTTTTTTGTACTTCTATGTGCCTTTCACTATTCATTAGCTTTTTAACTTTTGCACTGCAAGGGAAATCCATTTTACGTCATTTATTACCTCTTCGGTCATTGCTTTTAGTTTTCAATAAATATTTATTAACATGAGACTCTGTGTTGAATGATTAATGCAATTAAGGAAAACAGAAATACATCTGTTTAATTTCCTTAATTTTAATTTGTTTTTGTCGAATTTTTTAAACTTTTTTTAAACTTTTTTTTATTGAGAAAAGAAAAAAAAATTTCCTCCTCCTCCCAGCCTCCCATTTCCCTCCCCCTCCTCCCACCCTTCTCCCCCTCCTCCCACCCTTCTCCCCCTCCCCCCACTCCTCTCCCCCTCCCTCTCCAGCCCAAAGAGCAGTCAGATTTCCCTGCCCTGTGGTAAGTCCTAGGTAGGTCCTCCCCCCTCTGTCCATTTCTAAGAAGGTGAACATCCAAACTGGCTAGGCTCCCACAAAGCCAGCACATTACCTAGGTTCAAAACCCCGTGCCATTGTCCTTGGATTCTCATCAGCCCTCATTGTTCGCCATGCTCAGAGAGTCCAGTTTTATCCCATGCTTTTTCAGTCACAGTTCAGCTGGCCTTGGTGAGCTCCCAATAGATCAGCTCCACTGTCTCAGTGGGTGGGTGCTCCCCTCGTGGTCCTGACTTCTTTGCTCATGTTCTCTCTCCTTCTGCTCCTCATTGGGACCTTGGGAGCTCAGTTCAGTGCTCCAGTGTGGGTTTCTGTCTCTGTCTCCATCCATCACCAGATGAAGGTTCTATGATGATATGCAAGATATTCGTCAGTATTGCTATAGGATAGGGTCATTTCAGGTTCCCAATCCTCAGCTGCCCAAGGAACTAACTGGGGACCTCGGCTTGGGCATCTGGGAGCCACTCTAGGTTCAATTCTCTTGCCAACCCTAAGGTGGCTCCCTTAACTAAGAATTGTGCTTCCGTGCTCCCCTATCCAACCTTCCTTTATCCCAATCCTCCTTTTTCCCCAAGTTCCCCCCATTCTCCCCTTCTCCCTTTTCTCTCCCCATCTCCCCTTACCCCCATCCCACCCCACCCCCAAGATCTCAATTTTCTCCCCTGCAATCTAGCACTAAAAGTTACAAGAAATATGTTATATTGAAGTTTATGTGATTAAAATAAAACAACCATCAAGTGTTCCAAAATTTATCGTTATAAAATAAGAAATATTTCTTACATTCTGAATGGCAAGAACTTACTAAACAGAGTAAGTATTATTTTAAATAAATAATCTAGGTAGGTGCATGTTAACAAGCGCATAAACATTTTTAGCATAATATTTTTATTGGTTATTTGGGAGTCTCACAAAATGCACCTTGATCACTGTCCAAGCGTCACAGATCCATGCCCACTCCTTTGTGACTTCACACAAATGACAGAAGAAAAGCAAATAAAACCAAGTTCAATTTGTATTGCTCATATAGTCAATGCAGAATGGTAACAATCCATTGGCCAGTCATTTCAAGAAAGTGAGAACACAAAGCAGCCTCACCACAAGTATTTCCTGCTCTCTATGTTCCCACAGCAGATCCATTCCTACAGGTTCATCCCAGTTGCACCTTTCCTGTGCCCCTGTTCATGACTCCTGTTCATCTCACAGACCATCCCATAAATTAGCACCTAGAACTATAATAATTTGAAACCCAGATACCCAGGAAGCATCATAAAACACAATAAGAATCATGGAATATGACTACACTAGAAACCAGCTATCCTACAACAGTAGGTAATGAATATTCCAATATAGATATAAATCTAAAAAAAAGACTGTAAAACCACCTGTAGGAGTTGATAGAGATCCTTAAAGAAGAAATGAATAAATCCCTTAAAGAAATCCAAGACAATACTGTAGTAATAGGAGCGGCGGGGCTGCGTGCCCAGCACCCCGGCCGCCTGGATAGCTTATGCCCTGAAATAATTACACGGACACTGTATTCTTTTAAACACTGCTTGGCCCATTTCTATCTAGCATTTTCTAGGCTAATTCTCACATATTAATTTAGCCCATCTCCAATCATCTGTGTTGCACCCCAAGGTGCGTTTACCGGGAAGATTCTAGCCTATGTCCATCCTGGGTCGGAGCTTCATCGCGTGTGTCTGCCCAGGAGCCGGGAGCATGGCATCTCTGTCTGAGGCATCTGCTCCCAAGAGGAGAGCTGTCGAGTCTCTGAGCTCACTTCCTCTTCCTCCCAGGGTTCTGTTCTGTTTACTCCACCCACCTATGTTCTAAGCTATGTGCCCAAGCAGTTTGTTTATTACTAAGTCAATGAAATCAACAGATTGATATATGACACTCCCACATCACAATACAAGCAAACAATTGGAGGATATCAATGGATCCTTTAGATAAAGCCATAGAAAAATGGTTAAAAGAAACTGACAAAACTGTTCAGACCCTAAAAAAGGAGGAAGAGAAACAATAAAGAAAAAGCAAACTGAGGGAATTATAGAAATGAAAAGTTTACAAATTGGATCAGGAACTAAATAGGCAAACTACATAATCCATGAGTTAGAGAAAAGCATTTCAGTCATTGAACATACAAAAATGGATACATCAATCACAGAAAATGTATATCTAAAAAATTCCTGACACAAAATTTCCAGGATATATGGGACACTATGAAAAAAACAAATCATAAAATAATAGAAATAGAGGAAGGAGAAGAAACTGAGCTCAAAGGCCCAGAAGATATTTTCAAAAAGATCATAGAAGAAAATTGTCCTAAATTAAAGTTGTCTGTTAAGGTGCAAGGACTTACAGGATAATAAACAGATTGGATCATGAAGGATAGTACTCTTCCCACATAATAAATCATTAAACACAGAACAAAAAGAAAGAATATTAATAACTTCAAGGGAGAAAGACCAAGTAACATATAATGGCAGACCTATTATATGTTTTTCAATGGAGATTCTAAAAGTCAGAAGGGCCTGCACAGAAATGCTGCAGATTCTTAGAAACCATAGACTCCAATGAATACTAGTATACCTAGCAAAACTTTTAGTGACCATAGACAGAGACAATAAGATATTAGATTATGAATTAAAATTTGAAGCTGGGTGGTGGTGGTGCACACCTTTATAATACCAGCACTCAGAAGGCAGAGGCCGGCAGATCTCTGTGAGCTCAAGGCCAGGCTGGCCTACAAGAGCTAATTCTAGGACAAACTCCAAAGTTATAGAGAAACCCTGTCTCGAAAAGCCAATTTAATTAATTATCAACTAATTAATTAAAATTTGAACAGAATCTATTTACAAATACTATTTACAGAAAGTACTAAAAGAAAAATTCCATACTAAGAGGGTTAACTATACCCATAAAAATACAGGAAATAAGTAAGCTCATAGTAAACAAACCATAAGAAGGGAAGCACAGGTATACAGATATACACACACAAATGCACACACACACACACACACACACAAACACATCACCACCAACATTACTACCACAACCACCACTAACAACAAAATAACATGAATAAATAACCATTTGTAGTTGACATCTCTCAATTTACATTGTCTTAATTCCCCAATAAAAACATATAGACTAGCAGAATTAAGCCACAAATATGATCTATACTTCTGCTGTATTCAGGAAACACACCTTAACATCAATAATAGCTTTTATCTTAAGATAAAGCATTGGAAAAATATTCCAAGCAAAGTAATCTCCAAATCAAGGCGGTGTAGTCATTTTAATAACTAATATAATAGACTTCAAATCAAAACAAATGCAAATTAATAGGGAAAGATATTACACATTTATCCAAGAAAATATGCACCTAAATGATATTTCTATTGATGAACACCAATTCCCAAACAAAAGGGCATCTATGTTTTTAAAAGAAATGGTACTACAGCTTAAATCACATATTTGTCCTTTCACACTGACAGTGGGAGATTCCAATACACTACTCTCACTTTGGACTAGTCATCCAGACAAAAACAGAACAGAGCAATACTGGAGCTAACAGGTGCTATACACCAAATATCTGGACCTTACAGATATTTAAAGAACATTTCAACCAAACATTAAACAATATAGTTTCTTCTTAGCACCTCATTGCCCTTTCTGTACAAAATGACATCATACTCTGTCACAAAGCAAGTATCATCAAATTCAAGAAAACTGAAATAACTCCATACTTCCTATCAAACCACCGCATAAATACTCAAGGAAGAAAGGAAATTACCCACTAATTTGTTCATGAACAGTGATATTAAAATACTCAATGAAATACTGCAGTCTGAATCCAAGAACACATCAAAAATACCATCTATGATGGTCAAGGAGACTTCATAACAAAAAGGCATGAATGGTTCAAAAATCAATAAACTATATCATATAAACAAACTGTGAAACATACACATATAATCCTTCCATTAATGTAGAAAAAAATCTTGAAAAAATGTAACACCCCTTAATAATAAAAGTCTTGGCAAGATCAGGAATACAAGAGACATAACTAAACATAATAAAGGCAATATACAGCAAGTCTGTGGCCTATATTCATTAAAGTAAATGAAGAGCAACTCAAAGCAATTCAGTTAAAATCAGGAATAAGAAAAAGTTTTCCACTTTCTCCTTATGGACTGAATATAGTGCTTTGAAGTTTTTGCTAGAGTAATAAGATAATCAAGGGGATTCAAATTGGAAAGAAAGAAGTCAAAGCATTAGTATTTGCAGATGATATGATAGCACAAATAAAAATATCAAATATTCTACCAGGGAGCTGCTTTAGATGTTAAACTCCTTTAGTGAGGTAGCTAGACATAAGATTACTTTTAAAAAAAGATCAGTACCTCTCATATATACAAATGAAAATGGACTAACAAAGAAATCAGGGAAATAACACACTTACCAACAGTCTTAAATACAATAAAATATCTTAAGGTAACATTAATCACAAAAGTGAAAGACTTGTATAACAAAAATTTGCAGTGTTTGAGGAAAAAAGCTGAAGACGGTATGAGAAGATGGAAAAATTCTAATTCTCTTGGATTGGTAGAAGAAACATAGTAAAAGTGGCCATCCAAAAGCCATCTATAGATTCAATGAAATCCACATCAAAATTCTAACACAATTCTTTGCATACCCTTAAAAGACAATTCTCAACTTCACATGGAATAACAAAACAACAACAACACACACACACACACACACGCACAAACACACACACGGAACATAAAACAATTCTGAAGAATAAAAACGCTGCTGGAGCTTTTTTCCATCAGTGATTTCTACTACTCTAATTTCTTGAATTTTTTCAACCATCTATACATTAAAAAGTGATTTATAACCACATCACAGAAGCATCATACTTAAAACTAGCAGTGATTCCATCAGTGATTTCCGGTTGAACTACAGAGCTATAGCAATAAAAATTTCTTGGTATCAGAATAAAACAGGCAAGTTAATCAATGAAATTGAATCAAAGACCAGACATAAATATGCACACCTATGTACACCTGATTTTTGATAAAGAAGCCAAAAATATACACTACACAAAAAGGCAGCATCTTCAGCTTTAAAAATAAAATATACAAAATAACATTCACTGAGTCAATTTACGAACGTCCACCAAAATAGTCTTTAATAAAAAGAGTTACAAGTACAAAACAGTGCATTAAAGTGATGAAAATCAAGTAGCCACTACAATTGCATACCTGTGCACCTAAGACAAATTTATAGCACTTATTATAAATTCAACTAAAAATTATATTATTAGAAAGTTCAACAACAAACATTGTAATAATTACCAACTTTCAATAATTGATAATTAACTAGATAGAAAATCAAAAGGACTAAAGCCTTTTGTTCCTAGTAGAGTTACCTATAGCAAATTTACAAACTCCTCAAGTACATATAAAATAGGGTCATTCTTTTGGATCACCCATATAGTAGAACGCAAAATGCTGCACTCACAGAAGTGGAATTTTGCAAAGATATTTTTTTCTGCAATACAATAGCATAAAAATAGTAAGATTATTAGGAAATTAACAAATACTTAAAATTTTAAGAGAGAACATACTTTATTTAGTCGAACTAAATAACAAATAATTATATGATATATAGGATATATATTAATAAAATAAGAGTGAATTGTAGAAAGGAGTGAAATGATAATGGATCTTTACGCTAGGGCATAACTGCTACTCTAATTTCTTGAATTCTTTCAACCATGTATACATTAAAAAGCGATTTCTAACCACATCACAGGAACATTGCACTTAAAACTAGCAGATAAGTGATTGTTTGTACTATTTGACACTTGATGACCATATCTTTAAAAACTAAAATAATAGAGTAATTCATAATAAAATTACTGAAAAAATTAGAGAACAGAAATATGTGACAGTTTATACCTTATTTTCATGTTCATGTTTTAAGGAAAGCTGTTGCCTAAAGACACGGATTGCTGTTAGAGACTTTGCCTAGCATGCCCAAGGTTGTGGATTTGATCTCTAGCATTGAAGGAGATCTGAAGGGTAAGAGAACTGTTTCTTTCAGGAAAATAGTTGTGTACATGTATAATCATATAGAAAATACTGAGGTCAAATGACTCCGAATTTGCAGCTGAATGTGGGGATAAGGGCACAGATGTGAAGAAGATAGTTGGTGATGGATTATG
Source organism: Microtus oregoni (assembly GCF_018167655.1). Classification (NCBI taxonomy): domain Eukaryota; kingdom Metazoa; phylum Chordata; class Mammalia; order Rodentia; family Cricetidae; genus Microtus; species Microtus oregoni. The sequence goes on from NW_024543060.1 coordinate 27,870,975, forward strand.
GGAGCGGAATAAAGGCTATAACCAAAGCTAGATAATATTAGAATTTTTTTTTTATTGCGAAAAGAAGAAAAAAAAAACATGAACAAAAAACAAGTTTCCACCTCCTCCCAGCCTCCCATTTCCCTTCCCCTCCTCCCACCCTTCTCCCCTTCCTCCTACCCTTCTCCCCCTCCCCCCACTCCTCTCTCCCTCCCTCTCCAGTCCACAGAGCAGTCCGGGTTCCCTGCCCTGTGTTAAGTCCTAGGTCCTCCCCCCTCCGTCCATATCTAGGAAGGTGAACATCCAAACTGGCTAGGCTCCCACAAAGCCAGCACATTAAGTAGGATCAAAACCCCCTGCCATTGTCCTTGGTGTCTCATCAGGCCTCATTGTTCGCCATGTTCAGAGAGTCCGGTTTTATCCCATGCTTTTTCGGTCACAGTCCACCTGGCCTTGGTGAGCTCCCCGTAGATCAGCTCCACTGTCTCAGTGGGTGGATGCACGCCTCGGGGTCCTGAATTCTTTGCTCATGTTCTCCCTCCTTCTGCTCCTCCTTGGGACCTTGGGAGCTCAGTCCAGTGCTCCTGTGTGGGTCTCTGTCTCTCTCTCTATCCATCACCAGATGAAGATTCTATGATGATATGCAAGATATTCGTCAGTATTGCTCTAGGATAGGGTCATTTCAGGTTCCCAATCCTCAGCTGCCCAAGGAACTAACTGGGAACCTCATCTTGGGCACTAGGGAGCCCCTCTAGGGTCAAGTCTCTTGCCCACCCTAAAGTGGCTCCCTTAACTAAGAATTGTGGTTCCGTGCTCTCCTATCCACCTTTCCTTTATCCCAATTCTCCTGTTTCCCCAGGTCCCCCCTCCTTCCCTTCTAACTTTTCTCTCCCCATCTCCCCTTACCCCCATCCCACCCCACCCCCAAGATCCCATTTTCTTCCCGGAAATTTGGTCTACTTCCCTTAGCCAAGAGGACAACTATATGTTTTTCCTTGGGTTCACCTTCTTCCTTAGCTTCTTTAGGTTCACCTATTGTAGCCTCCGTGGTCCTTATTTATGGCTAGAAACCAATTATGTGAGAGTACATCCCATATTCATCTTTTTGGGTCTGGGATTAGTCAGAAGAAATGTATCACACCATTAAAATGTTAAGCAACTATCACACCTCAAATTTGGAGAAAATGCCCCATGACACTGCAGACGCTGATTCCCAGAACTGGCAAAAATAAGAGAAGACAGACTTACTATCATTTCTCCAGTCTAACTTTTAACACTAATGAGAAAACCTCACGTATGCATACCCTTCCTTGCTATTTTGTAAGGGTGTACAGCTAACTAAACTTAACAATGTCCCGAGTTGCCGTCAAGGGCACACCAAGTTTATAGCTTACTGACCTCATTGCTCATATACAGTGGCCAGGCTCACCTCCTCTTCTATTACTGGTCATTTCCAGAAATACTTCTTTTTTGCGTTATTATGCTTATCTATTCAGGAAAATAATAATGATAATAAAACAAAAAAAAACAGCAAAAGCATCATTGAATATCCAGTAGCCACAGCCTCGGAGACTTGTTGCCCTGTAATAAACATTCTAATGCCTTTTTAACACCTCCTCAACAGATGTCACTCCAGCCCTCTGACCCATCCCCAGGGGTAAGACTGACATTCCATCCAACCCCTTCCATTACATATTCCTTTTTAGTAATAGTTCAGCATAAAAATATCTGTCACTTTTCTCTCAGCACACGTACCCAACTTGAAATCTGCCTCTGGTCACAATTGTAGTATTTTAAAATATTTTCATGTAAAATTCATGATTTTATATAACAAAGTCCTGTCTTTTTCTCCAAAAGAAATCTCTGAAAATAGTTTTAATCTATTTAAACTGCTCACCATCAGTATCTCTTTATGCCATAGTGGCAGATGAACATGTAGTCCACCCTGATTCTGAGGATATGGCTCAGTATTTAGGCTTTTGCTGTCATGCTTAATTTTTTTAATTCAACACATTGAAAGATGCATATAAATAAAAAACAAATATACAAACAACAACACCATAATACCCAGCCTTCTTCTGAAACCTGGTAAGCAGAGTGGCCTTTATTATTGCTTTAAAAAAGGATATTTGAAGGCTTTGAATCAGGACAGTGACAAGACACTGATTACATTGTAGGTCTTCCAAAGACCATTTTTTTTCCTCAAGTACTCAGCTGTTTTAGAAAAGTGAAGAGTCAGTAAGACAATGAAATGCTTGCAGGTTGGGTCAACTCCCCATTTCTTCAATAGAGAATGGAATTCTATTATCAGAAGCAGATATATACTATCTTGATGAGAGAAAGTATTTTGTAAATCTATGACTGTTAGTTTTACAAGAATAATTTCACCCAGGGAAAATTTTTACATGCAGAGAAAATGCTTATTCTAGTGAGATTAAAATATCACGTCTTCTGTAAAGATTCTATAGATGTCTTCCTGAGAAGTTATGCTATAGTTTATTTCAGTATTGGCCTCTCCAACATTGATTAAGTTATATCAACAGTGGAGAAGAGAAGCCCATGTTGCTAAGCATGTGGATTACCACCATTTTGATATCATGGTTAGTTTATTCATTATCCATTGTGAAACCCTTTTATACTCTAGATATAGGTCACCCGATTCACTTAAATGTTAATACCTTCCTTTGCAAAGGTCTTCAATAATTGTGTTCATCAAACTGCTCATAGAGCAGGTCTACGAACATACCTCATCCGCAAATTTGTCACTGAATTTGCAGTTATACTCTTTCAAATTTCTTGATGATCCACATATTACTATGAAATACCATTTCTGGAAAATTTATCTGGTAAAAGTGAGAAATTATGCTAGAAAAAACTAAATGTGTTGCTTGAATATTTGTATTTTAGGAAAATTGGCCTTCATCATTGTCATTCAAGCATTTCTAAAGAAAGACTAAGGGACTGTGGAATTTCATATTTATATGATTATGTAATATATTTAAAAGTAAATGAAAATTTATGCTTTATCTTTTTTCTTTGTCAAATAATTATAGAAGACTTCCCTTTGGGCTATAAGCATGTGGTAAAATGGAGAATGTGGTATAGTAAAAAGAGTAATGGTGAATATTTCCTCCACAGCGCCATAAACTTATTTGTAGTGATAGAATAGCTCATGCCTAACTAAATTATATATGCATTGTATATATATATATATATGTACATATATATTTGTTTTGTATACTTGTTTGTGCACACTCAGCTTGTGATAGATCACTCAGTACTTAAAAAAGGCATAACACACCAGCATTGCAAAAATAAGAATAAATTTCTTACAGAAGATATCAGAACTTTGTTTTAAAATTCTAATGACCTATAAAGCTGTCTATCCCTCAGATACTGCCAAGGACCCTGCATCACCAATATATGTCATTATTGCTTCAAGAACCTTTAAGAATTATGGATGCTCAAGATCCATAGTAGTTCAGTCACTTCTATAGCATGCTGAGTCTTAATTAGGATTTCTCTTGTTCTGTGTTCCAGTATATTAGAACTTTTGTCAGTGTTGTGGCATATATGGTTGACTAATCAGCAAGGAATATTACAAAATGATGAATATGTTTCCTCCAAAATCCAATAAACTTATTGTAATCTAGGTTTTTCATATGGCCTAGAATCCATCACGGCAGATTGTTGATTTAAAGGATCTCTGTTTGTAAACAACTTCCAAAGAGAGGGTTTATCAGGTTCGGTCACCAAGGCAGACAAAGGCTACCAAAACTGTGATAAAAGTCTTAGAATAAATATCTAGCCGACAACATGTTTTGCATTCACATAAATTCTAAAAGTTGTCATAACAAAGAGTCTTGTACTAAGATTCATAAAATCCTTCAGAAGTAATGTGCCCTACTGCCAAAGTCTGTTGAAGGAAACAGGAAGAGACCATAGTGTAAATATGAAGTTTAAGCCAAGATGTTGCTTGAAATGACATTCTTTGAGCTGCCACATTGGTGCTGTGACTCAAATCTGGGTTCTCTCAAAAAGTAGTCAGTCCTCTTGACTCCGGAGCAGTCAACTCAGTCTGCAATGTTAGGCTTTTAAAAGCTGCCAAAAAATGAACTTTGATTTTACATCATGAGGTGCTTGTGAGCATATCATAGTAATGTGTAGAATGCTATAATTTGAAAGTAATATTTTTATCTAGTAGATAAGAAGGAGACATTGTGGTTAATCTCAGTTGCTACCTTCATAGGATTTAAATGACCTGGATAACATATCTCCTTGTATTATAGTTAATAGAGATATTTAACCGAAAAACTTTGAATGTGCATATCACATTTTCATGGACTGAATTCCTAGACTCAGAAAATGTATATAGTCAGAGCATCCATGTATCTTTGGTCCTGACCGCAGATGCGGTATGATCACAATCCTCAAACTCAAGCTGATATCACGGTCACTCCTGCACTCTGCTTTATGCAAACTATGGGCAAAAACACAACTTTCTAAAATTGTTTTTATGGTATTTTATCAGCGCAACTGAATTATGAACTTTTACTTACTGATTGAGTTTACTGTCCATCATGATTTTAACTATTTTCTTTTTTAATATCTTATTTTCATTCATTTTCTTTGCATTTCATGTATTATTTATTTTAACTAAGTTTTTATCTTCTCTACTCTTAACTTTTCATAGCGCTCCTTAGAATGAGTTAGTAGTTACACACACACATACACACACACAACCACATATATATTTAAAATTATTTACAATATACACATCTTTATAAATATGTATATTGTTAACACACACACACATTTTTAAATCCTGGCCACAGTTTCCTATTCCTCTTGTCCTCCCAGTCCTCCCAACCCCCATTCTCACTCCCCAATCCACTTTTCCTTTTCTGTTTAGAAAAGGGCAGATCTCCCATGAGTATCAACAAAACAAGGCATACAAGTTGCAGCAAAACTAAATACGTCCCCATATATTAAGTCTGAACAAAGTGACCCAGTATGAGTACTAGGGTCCCAAAAGCCTGTGAAAGAGTCAGAGAGTCTCTGTTCCCAGTGTTAGGAGTTCCACAAGAGGACCAAGCTACAGAAGAGTAACATATATCCAGAGTGCCTAAGTCAGTCCCACACATGTGCCTTGGTTGTTCATTCAATCTTTGTGAGCCCTTATGAGCCCAAGTTAAGGGCTTTGAGTTTCCTTGTGGTGTCCTTGACCCCTCTAGCTCCTAAAATTCTTTCACCTCCTCTTCTGCATGATTCGGAGAACTCCTAATGCTTGTCTTTGGGTCTGCATCTGTTTCTTTCAGTTGCTTGAAGACACTTCTCTTAAGAACAATTGGGCTAGGCGCCAGGAGGGGGACAGTTCAGGTTATTTATCTACTATTGCTAGGGGTCTTAGTCTGGATCATCCTTGTAGATTTTTTGGAGCTTTCCTAACACCAGGTTTCTACCTAACTATCAAATGCCCCCTCATCAAGATGTCTCTTTCATTACTCTCTGCCACCATACCCACCAATCCAATCCCTCGTGCTCCCATCCCCACAGGCACCCAGTCTGCCCAGGAAATCTCTTCTATTTCCCATTTCCAGTGAGATCTGGGTGTTCATTTCTCTGTTTTGGCCTCCTTGTTACCTAGCCTTTATGGGTCTGTGGATTGAAACTTTATTTTTCTTTATTTTACAACTAATATCCATTTAGTAATTATATACCATGTTTTCTTTCTTAGTCCTGGTTACTTCACTCAGGGTGATGTATCACAAACAATAATAACCCAGTGACAAATATAGGGGTTAAAAAAGAAGCAGAGCAGTAAGCCACTAGAGAGAACTTTTACCTCTGCCAATGCTATGACTGAAAGGGGTGATCCACAGTCTGCCTAGACTGCATTATGTCTCCACCCAACTTCAGACTCCACATTCCAGTGAGTTCCTGTCTCTTTCCTTTTATATTCATCTTTCTGCCCATCCATCTTGGTTCTGTCTCTACCTCTCTGTATATGTTTTTTTGAAGTTTTACCAATAAGCATAATCCTTTTTATATATTTTGTTTATGGTTTTCTGAATGTTCTTTAACTTGTTCTGAATCTCATGAATTTTATTAAATTCATTATGATTGATACTTCTAGTATTTATTCTGTTCTTTCTACTTTTATCTATTAAGTAATTGAAATATTATATGACAGACTGATATTGTTTTGTTTGAAACTGGCTACATTACTTAAATCTAAATGTTTAGTCACAGAAGTATCTCATTCTCCTACAAATGCCCTTCACTGACAGGAAATTTTTAAAATTAGAATTCAGATGTTCCTGAACACTAACTATGGCTTCTGGTGTTTTTTTTTTTTTTCCAGATAGTTGTTATGGATCCCTGCATGCCTTTTTCTAGATTTTGGAATTTTGATCTGTGCTTTCCTTTCTCTGATAAATGGATGGGAAGCAATAGTTTTCTACAAGCTTCAGCTCTTTGTAAAAAGGAGAGTGTTAACACCACATATATTAATGTTTATACTAGAAGTAGAATTGTGATATTAGACAAATCTGAAAGAAAAGCTTGCACTAATGTAATGGCTACAACCTATGGGGGGATGACTTAGTTTAATTCTGAACCATAAATTACATCTCATGCACATTTCTCCACACACTTTAATTTCCACGTGTAACATAAGTATAAGAACACCCATAGATGTTTTTTGGATGAAAACGTGGGAAATCAACTGATTAACCAAGTTCAACTCAACTGATGGATTAATTGGGGTTACTGTTAAATAATAAGAAAGAGAGTCATTGAATGTATTCGGGTTACATCATCACTTTATTTTCATAAGTGGGGAACTCAAATACCCTCTGTGTCCTTAAGTGTGAAACTCAAATAACACCATAAGTATAATCTGGCAGCATAGAAATGCATATTTTGGATTTTATCCCAGACATACTGAGTCAGAAATTCTGGGAGTGAGGCCCAACAATCTGTTTATTAAATTTCCTTCGGGCTATTCTATTGCAGGTGAAAGTTTCAGAACTGACTCATTAAGCCATATTCCACAATGATTTCACCACAGTATCTAGAAGGTCACCAGAGCATTGGCAAGTGAATCCTTACCATCTATTTCTTGCTTCCATTTGTAACACAACAGTAGAAATTTGATTCTGTCATGGGGCAGAACTATATGATGAATTAGTATGGCAGTGCTAATTCACTGTACAGTAATTTCTTAAATATTGACCAATTCAAAGGTCTTAGTTGTAAATTTGTCTTCATGATTGACTTGGATATATGAAATGATGAGGAATCCTCACTTAAAATATTGTTGGCAAACATGAAAGCAGCCTGTCCTTGATGAAAGAGAATGGAGCTGAAAGGTAAAATTATTTCAAAGCTAAGATGAGACAGATGATGTTCTTTCTCAGTTCCCTCCTGTGTTCTGCCAGGGCTTCTGATTTTTTATAGAGCTAAATAGCTGCTCCTGACTGGAGTCACACGATGGGGCATACATTACTTGCAGCTAGGCAGGTATTTTTGTCAAGCTAACTTACTTGTTATTCTTGTATATCAAAACTATAACCATGATAAAAGGTAGGTTTTGAGAACTATGTCTTCTGCAAGAGGAGTGAATGCTCTTAACCACTGAACCATTCATTTTTCCAGCCCCAAATCCTCCAGTTTATGTCTTCTTTCTTCTTTGTTTGTTTTATTCTTTCTTTCTTCCTTAGTTGTTTCTCCTTCTCTTTCTTCTTCTTCCTCTTCTTTTCCTCTTCCTCCTCTTCTTGTGTGTAGGAAGTTGGTTCTGTTATTGGAGAGCTTTCATAGGAATCTTTGGGTAGTTATGCATATCTTTATTTGTACTTCAGTACTGTCTGTCAAAACACACACACACACACACACACACACACACACACACACTATCTTAGTGACTTCTTCATTCAGTATAGCACCGCAAGTAATATGTGACACTTCGGAGAACCCCATAGATTTCCCTGTTTTTCAATATGGGTAGTTGAAAGTTTAAATATTAAAATTTGTGTCTACATAACCACATATACGTATATCTTATGTTGTGTTCACACACCTCATTATAAGGTAGAATGTGCTTCCTGTGGGACATATTCTTAAATAAATACTAGAAATAAAGATTATCAAATAAAAACATAATTAAGTTCCTAAGCATGAAAGTTATGCATAGCTGTGATTTTATTTTGACTGTTCTTAGGTATCTTTTCTGTATGGTACACCAAGGAAATGCCACCACCAACCACAACAAAAGAAAGCAAGATGATGTAACATTATTGTTCATTGAAATAAAAAAGAAAAAAAAACCTTAAGTCGTTTCCCATGACAACTACTGTAAATGCTTACTTCCCCCACACACAGAACAAAGAAATTTATAATAACTTCAGGTTATGACAAGTGTGTATATAATAAACTTGTACATGAGTATTTAATTCCTACTTCGAACCATTTATTGATATATCTGTCTCTCAAAGTAACATAATTGGATAAGATAACTTCATTTCTAGATTTGATGAATTGTATAGTTCTTGACACCAGGCTAAGATATAGTATATTCCCATATCCAGCCCACAGGATTCATAATGTTATGAAGCCTCAAAAACACTCATATGTATGTGTTCAAAACTCACATGACTTTGATTGCATTTAGGCTACAATTAATAAATATTACAGTCAGGCAGCGGTGGCACATGCCTTTTATTCCTGCACTCGAGGGTAGAGGCAGGTAATATTTGTGAGTTGGAGGCCAGTCTGGCCTAAAAGAGTTAGTTCCAAGACAGGCGCCAAAGCTACAGAGAAACCCTGCCTCGAAAAACCAACAAATAATTAAATAAATAGTACAATGTGTATTTGTTACACATTTGTATGCCTTTCTTAAAGAACAAGTCCTTTTTCAAATAACAGTTTATGTTATTATTGTTGAACAGTGGGAATTCAATATGTAGCCCTATTTCTCACACTTTTTCACAAATGTTATTTACAGTGTATTTGCACTTTGGTGATTGCCTTCTCTCAGATTTTATGTGTTTTGGAGACCAATTTGTCTATTTTTATGTTTGTGAGCACTCTTTCCTTCAGAGTTCTGCAAATTTCTATCTGTTTTCTTCTCGAACTTTTAGAGCTTTTTCATTGAGTTTTTTAGTAGGTTTAGGTGATTTTGTCAACGTCTATATTTTTTGCTACTACAAAAATTATTATTACATTCATCACCATCATTATTGCGAGTGGTGTGTGTGTGTGTGTGTGTGTGTGTGTGTGTGTGTGTGTGTGTATTAGTATGCATGTGCAGGCATTCAGAGTGATACAAAAAAGAACTTTGGAATCAAATGTCAACTTCTGTGTTTAAAGTAACATTTTCAGACTGTAGTATGTATCCAACAATATTTTTATCCTCTGACCCATCATGTCAGCCTTCCAATGAAGCAATTTCAACAAACAAACAAACAAACATACCCAGTGTTTCCTACAAACTCTGACTTCACTCTAGGCATACATGTATGTATTCATTCTTCCAGGCATTATTGCGGAAACACTAATGACGAGGACTCCTGTTCTGTAGTGTTGATATTTTTCTCAAAGGTCATCTGTCTATATAAGCAGTGCTTTGTTTCCAAGTTCCTCTCTTCATCATTCTGCTGTATTTTCTTTTGATCCCTAACTACATTCACCTATGTGTGAAAAAAATAGTATTTATTTATGGTTTAAGTTATTGGGAGCAGTGAGACCCCAGATTCTGAACTTCCAGTAATCCCCTGATCTGAGTGCCTACAGCTGCTCTGAGCACGAGACCTTCAGGAGTTCCTGAAGGCAGGAGAGTGGTTTCTGGGGTTTTGGCTGGGGCGTGGTTATCTCTATATAATCTTCCCCTGAACACAATAAAGGGGGTATTCTTGGAAAATTCAAGGATGACCTGTGTCGCTGTCTCTCTGTCTGTGTGTGTCTGTGTATTTTAACCTCCATCCCTCTTTTCCAAGCTCCCGCGAACTGGGTGCCAGCGCACAGAGAGCAGACACGGGGGCAAGGTGCGTGGCATTAAGTAACTTTGAACTTTTGAAAATGTGTTTTTGCATAGTATATAAAATATATTATAGAAAGCTCTTGTGCACATAGAAAACGTTTGTCTTTTGTTGTTAAGTAGAATGTTTTGTATATCTGTTAGGGGCAACGTGATCATTTTGATTTGAGTTCTCTGTTTTTTTGGTGACATATTGTATTTTTATATTTATAGCTGAAAGCAGAGCACTGTAGGCTTCAACGATTATCGCTGAATACTTCCTATTTCTTCTCTATGTTCATGAATTTCTTGCTTCATACATCTGAGTAATTTAATACAGGATGGTTAGTTGTTATATAATTGACATTTTATTATATCTGTCATTTGTTTTTATTGCTTTGTACAATGTCTACTTTGTTTTGCACACATATATTCACTGCTGTTCATGGTCCTATTTCATGGAACTTATTTTGTACCCTTTTATTCCCAGTCTAGGTATATTCATTTGGAGTCCATGTCATTTCTATAGGTTTCAACAGACCCTATGTTTCAGCTTCTTTATTTATAACGTCAAACTATCTTTAACGAGGCAGTTATTTATAATCACTGGTAGGAAAGGAACACTACCATTTTGTTTATGATTTCTTATATGTCTAAAATCTCTATTGTCTGTATCTTTTTCTGTCTATTCATTGTTTTTTATTCATACTTCTATGGTGATTTGATTTTACTACATTTTAGTTTTGGGAAAATTATGTAGATATTTTCTTTGTAATTATTACAATTATGTAACTGTTTTGGAATTGTTACAAATGTATCTTAAGTTTGCAGTTACTTTACTTCAGCCACACGCAACAGTTTTACTCCTATGCATGTATGCCTGCTTCAGTGTATGCTATTGATAATGCAATTACATATTCTTATATTTAATAGGATAGATTTATAATTATATTTCATGTTCTATTAGTTTATATGTCTTTCTAAGTTAAAGAGAGATTGTGGGCAATCAGGAATAGTGGGGAATACCTACTGTCAAAATGGGGAACTGTGAGGCAGGAAAGGCTTAGGAGTTCAAGGCCAGCCTGTGCTCCAGATCAAGATCCAGGCCACTTGAGCTACAGAGTGACATCATGACAAAATAAATACATTAAATACTGCAATTTTCCAGCTGTTATTAATGTATATTTTATTTGTGCTTTAAAAGGAGTTTTTCATTTACTATGGCTTCATATTACATTTAACATCTTTTTCTCCAACACTCTCCCATAACAGATCTAGTTGGGATATTTTCTTTTCCTCTGGTGATACACATATTAATTATTCTACTCTAGGTATCTGGAGATTTAATATATTACTTTGATCAGGCTACATGTGCTTCTTGATATACCTGTGACCTTTTATTGCCCTCTGTATATTTGAGAAAAGTATGTCCATTGTCCCGATCATTAAAGTCTTTTTTTTTAACTTTTTTTTTTATTGAGAAAAGAGAAAAAAAAACAAATTTCCTCCTCCTCCCAGCCTCCCATTTCCCTCCCCCTCCTCCCACCCTTCTCCCCCTCCTCCCACTCCTCTACCCCTTCCTCTCCAGCCCAAAGAACAGTCAGATTTCCCTGCCCTGTGGTAAGTCCTAGGTCCTCCCCCCTCCGTGCATTTCTAGGAAGGTGAACATCCAAACTGGCTAGGCTCCCACAAAGCCAGCACATTACGTAGGTTCAAAACCCCGTGCCATTGTCCTTGGGTTCTCATCAGCCCTCATTGTTGGCCATGCTCAGAGAGTCCAGTTTTATCCCATGCTTTTTCAGTCACAGTCCAGCTGGCCTTGGTGAGCTCCCAATAGATCAGCTCCACTGTCTCAGTGGGTGGGTGCTCCCCTCGTGGTCCCGACTTCTTTGCTCATGTTCTCCCTCCTTCTGCTCCTCATCGGGACCTTGGGAGCTCACTCCAGTGCTCCAGTGTGGGTCTCTGTCTCTGTCTCCATCCATCACCAGATGAAGGTTCATAGCCAAGAGGACAACTATATGCTTTTCCTTTGGTTCACCTTCTTACTTAGCTTCTTTGGGATCATTAAAGTCAAATGTCAGACAGGTAAAACAGGTTTTTCATCATTCTGGCTAGAGTTCCATGAAGTATCTTCTCCAGATTTGTCTTTCAGGGGTCTTCTACCTGTGAGTCCTAGTTTAGAAATACTTATTTCTACTCAAGAGTAGTGTTTATCCTTGGAACTGCAAGTATGCTGGTGCTACAGCAACTTGAGATATCTTCATGCCATCTCCAAACTTTGTGTATATCAATAATTAGATTCAAGTAAAATAAAACCAGTACTCCATGGAACCCTGGAAAAAGCCCCAAGGTTTGACACGTTTCACTGTTCTCTCTTCAAGGAAAAGCTAGATGTTTTTCCCAGTGGAACTGGGCTCTGCAGCAGAAAGTATGATAGTAAGTCAATGAAAGAAATTTTACTTCTAGTTTAGATACAGCTCTTCTTAGAGTTCTTACACTGCAGGGAAATTTTAGCTGGTTACTATATATTCCACAAAGGAACTGGTCCATTAAATATTTTTACTTCATTTTATTTCTCATTGATATATATATATATATATATATATATATATATATATATATATGAGGCTTCCTGTTCTGAAGTGTTAATAATGCTATGCTTTTTGAAGGATATTTCTTAATTCAGCAAATAAAAGGTATATTTCTGCATAAGAATACATATCCAAATACATTTTAAGCAGCTATTCACTAAAAACACCAAGGAATTTATAAGTCAATGACAATAGGTAATGCACAGCAATAGAAGATGAAAGAATATGGCTAACATTTTTGCTAGAAATGGTATCATTAGGAATTAGAGAAGTGCAGCAATTTAAACCTTTGATATTAGACTGCACTCATTACTTATAAGACATTCTTGCTTTTTATTAAAATTGTATTGATTTTGCAATGCCAAAGGAATCCATTTGATCTTGACAAATGGCACTTCTTAGTAGCAGCACAGGATAAAACATCCTTCAGACCTGATATGACTACTTCTATAATTCGAGTACATCTCATTGATTCTCCTATGGACTTCATTAGAGACAAAAATGACCAGGATACTTGCCTACAGTGTAATCCATATTTATAAATTCGGGCTCTTGAGTTAGAAAACTCAGAGTGGAAATCCTGATCTTTTACTTGCTTGTTGAGAGATCTTGTATAAGTCAGTTAATATCTCAGAATCTTATTCAGTCATAGCTAAAATCTTGCCAAAATAGCATCTGTTTAGTAGCATTATTCTAGACAGTAAATGATAGCAACAGTTAGAAAAATAAATAGCAATAGCAGTGAGTTACAGCTAACACACTGATAGCTTCATATTTGTTTGGAAGAATTATAAGAGATTTGCATGTATTAATTCATGGCACATTTTCTACAACGGAATATTAACATTCAATAAATGTTAACTCATTGCTATTATTACTGCCACTATTCATGAAAAGCACCAAATTGAGTTTGATTACAAAATTACTTGACAGGTCACTTGAAAATGTTGGTATTGAAGGAAGCAATAGAGAATTCTAATTTTAAAGGACAAGTAAAACCATGTATAACAGAAAACAAGTCTGTAGATTTCGTGATTGGACATAAAAATTTCTTTCAAAGAAAATCTGATATGGGAAACAAATAAAGAAAATCTAGGCATCCATTTTTGTCTCCTCCAAGATTTTTGGAAGTTTCTCCATTATCTCACCAGTAATCCTATTTAATATGATGCTTGTCTGATCACTTAATACTTCCCCTTTTTTAAAGTTACTGTTTCTGAGAATTGTGCTTACATAATTTCTATCCCTTTTTCATATCAACTGTTTTGTGTCCCACACTCCTCAATTTCATGAACTCTTAGATAATTTTATTATATCTCTCTCACAGAGAGACAGAGAGATGAGAAAGAGAGAAACAGCTTTTTGAATTATTTTAAAGTGATCCAGTGTTTCTAGTCTTAATTTCTTATCCATATAAGAAAAGTTTTCAGGTGTGTTGTTGTTGAAGTTATATGGTTATCGGGTTTCTTAATGTAGTCCTGGGTTCACTTCAATATCCTTCCTATGTAGACTAGGCAGACCCCAAACTAATAGAAATACCCATGTTGCTGTATCCTGACTTCTGTAATTAAAGATATGTGCTACCTTAGTATGTTTGTACCATAGGTTTTAGCTCTTATGGTGACAAATTAAAACCTGATAATGTATTAAAGTACATAGCAATTAAATCATGCTGTTTTCATCATTAAGGACAGTTTGATTATTACCCCACAAGTCAGTATAGAGATGTATCTTTCTGTCTGTTAACATTTCTACTGTAAAAGCAAATGATTTACTAATACGTCTAAATTTTATGTTTATATTTCTCATGCTGTCATAAAAAGATCAAATACATTTTTCAATAATCTTAAACTTTGGGGTTGTTTTCATTTCATTTTTCTGTCTCCATGAATGTTTATTCTATTCTTCCCATCCCACATTTGTAGACAGTCTACTCATTAACATGAGTCATCAAAGTTATTAGCAAATAACATCCATATTTCTCTTGACATAAAATACAACTGTCCTTAAAGATTTTTGACAATACACATAATGCTGATACTCAAACTCTGGTTTACCCATCCAGGTTTACTTAGATCCTGCGTGGATCAAGTTAAATGTGATAATAATTTTGAGATCTCATCCAATATTCAACCAGGTTGAGCAACATTAACATAGGAAATAATTTGAGGAAGTAACTCCTTCGTTCCTCCAGAGAAATATATGAGGACATGGTGCCAAACTAGGTTGCTGAGGCATGAGACAATTTAATAATCTGTTGTTTGTTTGTTTCTCCACATCAGTGTTGAAATATTTCAGTGATCCTCTTAGTTCCCATGATTATTGTGAAAATGCAGATACTTATTCTCTAGGTCTGCTCTGATATTCTAGTTTTGTGCAGCTTTAATTATTTCCTAGACATTTATAGGAAAATAGTATATTTTCAAACAACTTCCATAAATATTTTTAAAGTGTCAGACAAATTAAGAAGCTTTTCAGCAACCATTTAATAACAGTGTTAATTCAAAAAGTAAATCAAACTCTGATTCTGATACCTGAAAAATTCTTAGCATAATTTGTTGCCTATACTCAGAATATGTCTTGGTTATCCAGTTGATGATAAGGCACCGTTTTTTTTTTTTTTTTTTTTTTTGGTTTTTCGAGACAGGGTTTCCCTGTGGTTTTGGAGCCTGTCCTGGAACTAGCTCTTGTAGACCAGGCTGGTCTCGAACTCACAGAGATCCACCTGCCTCTGCCTCCCAAGTGCTGGGATTAAAGGCGTGCGCCACCACTGCCCGGCTAAGGCACGGTTTTCTTCTTTTAGTTCTGAACAATATTCAACTGTGTATCTGTACAATAATTTCCTTATTGGTTCCTATCATCAATGAGCAGTTTTAGTGTCCTCATGGTTTAAGGTGCGGTGATATTTATAAATACATTATCCAAAAAGGGAAGAGAATCACATGATAGTTCTATTTTTAATATTTCTGGGAAAAGTCCTAATCACCACTGTCTATAGACAATGTTATAGTTGTATTAATACCTCTAAAAAACTTTTAAAATATCTAAAATTAGACCTACTTAAAGTCTCCTGAGCATATCACACATTTATCATATCCTTTTGAAAGTTTCCTTTGAGAAAATGTTAAGGAATTGTGGGATTTTATGAAACTATTAAGCATGCTATTTCATTATTTGTCAGATCTATTCCTAAATATTTTAAGTACTTAGAACTAAAATTAAATAAATTCTTTAACTCATATAGGTAGTTTTGGAAAAGTTCAAGCCTTTGATGACACCAAATAAGATTTTATTATTGCTATATATTGACATATACAGAAGTTAATGTACACCATAGAGTTTTTAACTAATATTAAGGCATGCTGTATATGTGAAGTTATTCTTTTTTTTTGTTTTTTTTTTGTTTGTTTGTTTGTTTTGTGAAGTTATTCTTAAAAAGCCATTCATTCCTTTAAAGTATGCCTGAGTAAAACATTAAAAAAACTTTTTAAAGAACTCATACATAAGATTCTTCAAACCTAGTATTTTTATTACTTCTCTATTATCTCTATTTTAAACCATTGACAAGCACAGTGAGATGATTGTTAAATCACTCATTTTAAAAAATTATTCTATTATCTTACATCCATTTTAACTTGTTAGGAACTTTTAATAATGCATGACTCAAGAAGGCAATTCTCTGTAATAGACACGGATACTTAAATATTACTCCATTTATATTTTATTATTCTATGAAGCACACTGGCAGCTGATCATGTAATTTTGTCAGAAACAAGAAGTTATTGAGTAGTTTCAAAATTAACCAAAATATTAAATATGACAGCATAAAATTACTAATTTCATTATCAATTTTTAATACATTATTTTTCTAGTAAAAAAGAAATGAGTAATTTTAAGTGTTTTTATGAACTCAAAAATTCAATGAAAAGGTAACGTTATTTAGACTTGATTAATACCCAGTATGCTTCTAATTATCTCAATAAGAATACTATAATTTAAGCTGGGCGTTGGTGGCGCACGCCTTTAATCCCAGCACTTGGGAGGCAGAGGCAGGCAGATCTCTGTGAGTTCGAGACCAGCCTGGTCTACAAGAGCTAGTTCCAGAACAGGCTCCAAAACCACAGAGAAACCCTGTCTCGAAAAACAAAAAACAAACAAACAAAAAAAAAGAATACTATAATTTGTGATTATTTTCAATAGGGACATTCACTTATGGCAGAATCTTCCCATAACTTCTCTGATCATCAGAGAATAAAAATTAATCACTCACATGCTAAGTTGCAAAGTATGTTAGATAAATGTAATGCCTATAATTTGACCCTGTTTTCAATTGTAAATGAAGGAGAATTTCAACTTTCATAAAGTCCACTGACAGAAAATTTCTCCTAAACTAGCAGTAGTTGCAGAACCATCAAGTACTTAACAGTTTCTCCAGAACAGTTCAAGCCATGAGAAGGTGTGAATGTTCTCCCTACGTCATATTTTATCTGTTATATTTAAATGATTTTCTATTTATTTTTTTGCATTTTGTGGACTAGAATATATAGAATTATATTGTCATAATTTATTAGTAGAAAAAATAAAACAGGTCAATGCTTCTCAGCTAAATACAGAGATAGTACATGGCATCCTTGCTACCAGCATCTGTGTCCAATAATAAAATTCACATCTTGCCGGGCGTTGGTAGCGCACGCCTTTAATCCCAGCACTTGGAAGGCAGAGGCAGGCGGATCTCTGTGGGTTCGAGGCCAGCCTGGTCTACAAGAGCTAGTTCCAGGACAGGCTCCAAAGCCACAGAGAAACCCTGTCTCGAAAAAACCAAAATAAATAAATAAATAAATAAATAAATGATAAAATAAAATTCACATCTTATGGATTATTTATTTAATATAAGGCATATGTACCTGCAGGTCTATGTATCACAGACTAACATACTTACGAGTGAAGAGATTTATCAAATATTTTTGCATAAAAAGATTTATCCTCTTTTATATAAAATTCCAGTTATTATTATTATTATTATTATTATTATTATTATTATTATTATTATTGAGACAGGTTTTCTCTGTGGCTTTGGAGCATGTTCTAGAACTAGCTCTTGTAGACCAGGCTGGCTTCAGACTCACAGAAATCCGTCTGCTGCTGCCTCCTGAGTGCTGGGATTAAAGGTGTGTGCCAGCACTGCCCAGCAATTCAAATTATTATAATATAATATTCAAACTTGGTACCAAATGTGACTGTGTATCAAGATAGTAATTTCAGTAATCCAGACTATTTTTGACACTGTATGGCTGAGTGAATGATTGCATTCTGCTTTCATTCTTTTTTAATATGTATCTCAATATAAAATTTTATTTATTTATTTTAATTAAAAATAGATCCTTCTCTCATTAGGTATATCCAAAGACAGTTTCTCTTCATTGCCATTCTTCAAGCTCCCCAACATGTCCTCTCTCTTCCAGATACTGTATTCTCTGTTTCCCTTCAGAAAGTAGTGTTGTGAAAGGAAAATATATACAATTAATTAAAATATTAGTGTTCTTAGCCCTTAAGTTTCAACATTTGTCCAGTCTTAGAAAGATGTACTTTGGAAGACTGGGTTCAATGCTAGTTTTCAGGGATGTTTCACTTTTTTATTACAAGAAAAGAAGTAACCCAGCTTATGAATACTAATATAATGTTTTAATCAAAGTAAAACAAAAATCATAAGTTGGTGTTTTCTACAAACCTTTAAAGTATGTAATCTTAAGATATAAGAATTAGACTGCAACACATATGCACAGGAGTCTGCTTCCTACGTGTAACCCTTGTAGCACAGACAATAAGAGCAGCAATGAATAAATGGGATCTCCTGAAACTAAGAAGTTTCTGTAAAGCAAAGGACACTCTCATTGACAAAAAGGCAACCTATTGAATGGGAGAAGATCTTCATCAACCCCACACCAAAGGTCTGATTTCCAAAATATATAAAGAACTCAAGAAACTAGACATTGAAATTCTAAATATCCCAATAGGAATTTGGCTTTTTTTCTTATCCTCAGATCCTGATTTTACACATCTAAGCACTATTATAAAAACGACAATGTACAATAAAAGTTCACTATATTAGTGAATTGGACAATTCAGTGAATGACATTAATAATAAACATTTTTAGCTAATATGCATTTAGGAAATGAACTATTCACAGAAGAAACAAGTTTCTTAAATTTGAGAATGTACATAAAGTTTCTAATTTTGTGGCATACCTTCAATTTTAATTTCTCTCTAATTCATGAGGAAGTAATGGGATTGCATATATTTTCTTATTTGTGGAAAATTAACAAGAAAATCAGCCTGTTATAGATACAAATTATAAAACAGTATTCCATACATGCATTTATTAGTAATATCCTTTTTTAGTCCCACAATAAATAGGTTATAATTCAACAATATTTTACTATCCACAATTAATTGAGTATCAAAACATATCCTTTTATTAGGTTATTTTACAGAATATTTGAATAATACACAATTAAACAGATTTTTAAATGGGAGTCATTTTGTAATACCATTTAATTTTTTTTTCTTATGTAGTCGTGAAGATGGTTCAGCAGTTAAGAGAACTGGTTGTTCTTACAGAGTCCCCATGTTCAATTCCCAGCATCCACATTGCTGCTCATAACCTTCACAATTCCAGTTTCAGGGAACTGGATAATTTCTTCTGACTCCTTTGAGCACAGCATGCATGTGCTGCACAGCCATACACGCAGACAAAACACCAAACACATAAAATAAAGTTAACTTTTTACAGAAAACCACAATCTGAATATGCTGGGGGACAATGGTCATTTATCCTGTCACTTTTATTATTTTTAATAAAATGCTGATTGGCTAGTAGTCAGGCAGGAAGAAGTATAGGCAGGACGACCAGACAGGAAATAGAGGCAAGGCAAGGATATGAAAATCAAATTTATCATTATTGAAATGATATTTTTCTTTATACTTTAAAGTTTTGAGGCTTTAATTGACAACTTCTCATGAAAATTTCACATATAAAAGAGAATCCACCATGCAAACAATATTATCCAGCGATATGAAAATGTGGGGAAACCTGAAGTCATATTTCACAGAAATCAGAGGCGCACATATATTTTTACATCCTTCAGGCAATGTTCTACAAGTATTGTATATTTGAAAGAAGCTTTTGATAAACTTTGAGTAGTTGAAAGCATAAATTTCTTCCCCATGGCTATTACCAGGGGTGTTTCTCTTATCTACTGTATGGATTGAATCTGAGGCATGTTCCTGACTAAATATGTCGTTTCTGTAATGTTAAAGATCATTGCACAAGGATACTATAAAGATTGAGACCAAGAAGAATTCCATGAATAATTCCCATGTGAATTTAATTCTGAGTTAAAGTAGAGAGTTCTTTTTCTGTGAATATAATATTTACTCTTTTCATAGAATATATTTTTACCATACATTATTCCATCAAGGATTTATATTGCTCAGCACATGTAAGATAACCAATATTTATGCTGTTTTTTCTCAAGGAGCAGAAAATGAATCTCTGAACTAAAGTAAGATTTTATCAAATGTCTCCAACAAGCAGTTTTTTCAAACTATAGTGATCATCATATAATTAAAAAATTAATAATAACACTTTATTTTATCTCACAAGTTAAAAATATTAGACAACTAAACTGGAAAAACAGTCTAAATAAAGAATACACAAAGGATAAATAAGTGGAGAACTCCTTCAATAAAAATAAATCCATGGAAAGTCTTCAAAACTATATGGACAATGAGCCTAGTGTCAAAGATGAATTGAGAAATAATTTTTACATTTGCAAACCCACATTGAAGTCTTTCTGAGTGATTTTTAAATGAGCTTTTACTTCGTTTTTTTGTTTGTTTGTTTGTTTGATTTTGTTTTTGATTTTCTGTTTTGTTTTTGTTTTTGTTGGTGGTGGTGTGTGTGCCTGTATGTATGTGTGCGTGTGTGTGGGTTCATGAAAGCATGGTGCTCACTACACACACCACACATACACACACACACACACACACACACATACACACACACACACACACACACCCCACACACAATTTAAAATTTATTACCCTAATTGGGGTTTGAGGTTTGGAGAGATGGCTTAGCCAGATGAGCTGAGTTTCATTTCACCCTGGAATCCTAATGTTTCTGTCACTTCTGGTCTTTATGAACACTTTCGTGAAAACATATTCACTCATACACATACACACACACACACACACACACACACAAACACACACCCTAACAATAAAATAAAATGCTTTTAAGAACACTACAATGAATATTTGTCATCATTATATAATGTAATAGTATATTATATATGTAATGGTCTTATCATCTTTTATTCTAATTTTTTTGCTTTTATTGCTCTAAAAATATCTGATTTAATTCACTAACTAACTCATGTAATGAGACATTCTGCATTATTCTGATTGCAATGAACTGTGATAGTCCAAAGATTTTTTAATACTGATTTGTTAATCACATACTTCTACCTGCCTAAAGAAAGGCTACCAAACCATTTCAGACAACAGTTTTACTAACTTTGGTTCTCCTTCATTAATTATACTTTAGTGACAGATTTTAATTTTGTGAATAACTGTGTTTAAATATTCAGAGAACAGATTTTTTTTCTGAATGACTCATACAGGAACACTAATTAGAACAAGAAAAACAGAGTTGCAATTTTCCAAAATAGTATCTGTGCCAGGTGAACCCAAAAAATGCTTGTGTTCCTGAAATCTTTTAATATAGGAAGTAGCAAATAATACATGTAATAATGATTAATGGTTTCTTTCTGGATATGTAAAAAGAGATGCTCGCTGTAAGTCAGGACTGCTGTTTCCTGTTGCAAGTTCAGTCACTCATGGATGTATAGACTGACCTGTGAGTGTTCTGACTCATTTTTGTCTTAATTCCTTTCGAAAAGGATAACACGAGAAGTATAATTAAAAGTAAGGAGAAAATAGTCTTCATAAATGGCAAAATAAAAGAAAAAAATCTCCTCTACTGAAAAGACGCTGGCTTACACAGTAGTTTTAAATGTTTAAATTAGATTTTTTTTTCTAAAGAAGCACAAAATAGTGCAAATAATATGTTTTGCCATTGAGGAACCTGCACTGACTAGAAAGAGACTTCGCCTTTTTTTTTTTTCATTTACTAGTCACTTTTAGGAGAATAATCATTTAAAATATAATTTAAGGCCCAAAGTCCGCAGTTAGGTCTGAAATTCTAATGCCTGCTCCACAGACCCCATTCCTTATTCACTCAAACATTTAGCTAGAAGATTCTGCCTTTTGCAGCACTAAAAGAGAATTTTCTTTTCATTTGGTCACTTAAGTATATTTTAACTTACTTGAAATTACATTTATCAGGCTTTTTGAGAGAAAAAAGAAATTAAAATATATTTTCTGATTATTTCTAATTAGCTATTGAATGCCTAAAGATTTTCCCTCAATTTTCTCTGTACAGCACTCCATGCTGCCCAGTTCTATGGCAGGTAAGGATATAACAGGTATAAGTTCAGTTCAAACGCCTATCTCCCTCTCTCATAATCGAAATAGAACTCTGTTGGTAGTTAGGTAACATGCCAATCACCCCTTCAGGGTTTACTTCTTGGCAATTGTGCTCCTTTACCAAGGGGTAATACCGCCAGGCCCAGTAATTGTGTCTGTGCTCATGACATTTCCAAGCAAACACTTTCAAAGATCATTTCTTGCAACACAAACATCCTTCGAAGGATGGGACGTTTGCTTAAGATCACACTGGCCCTCGTTCAAGCTTTGCTAATGCTGCAGTATTTAAAGTCTTCCTGAAAATAAATCGTCTGATGTTTTTCTACAGTATGCAGAAAGTACCGTACCTGAAAGATGGGACTAGTCAACTCAGCACATAAAATTCCCTTTCTGGGACCTAAATAAGCTCCAAGAAAATAAAATGATCTGCCCTCTTTACAGTGCCTTGCGCAGGTAGATGCTCATTAACTATTTGCAGCTAAGAAACTTTTATTCTCTATCTGTATTGTGGGAGTGAAAGTGCTTGCAATCAAATAGTGGGCTCCTCTAATTTTTCACGTTAACTTTCAAGGCCATTAAAAATACCACCTGCCAAGACACAGTGTAGCTGTGGATTTACAATAAACTCAGCAGCCCTATCCAATTTGTTAGCAGATGCTGAACTACTAGGGAATAGACAGCTACTCTGTGGTATCTGGTAGCAACTAAATTTGAAATGATTTTCTGGTGGTGAAAATGTCTAATTTTTTTATTTGCATGATCATTTGCTCGTGTTAGAGAGTTACTACACATCAAATATTACACACACACAGAATAAGGAACTACAGGGACTTAAACACAAGAGTTATAAAAGATAAATAGTTTTGAATTCTCATACTTAATTCAAAATTTAAAATAATGTACAGAAATTCCAAAAACAAAGATATTCTGGGCTTAATTTACACTTACAAGTAGTTTAGGTTTTCGCTTATAATGTAAATGAAGACAGATATCAAGTGGAGGGGACAGCCTGCACATCTGAAACAGAACATTAGAAAGAGAGAGGGAGGGAGAGATAGAATGTCTTCTTTATGTCACAGTAATTATAAGTGTGTATCTTTGATGTTTTTGTTTCTTCTTTCTTATCAAGTCCCTTTTCTGCTTTCACTTGTTACTAAATACAAAATTTGGGCTGTGCATCTTTCTAGGCAGGGGCACTATCTACCAATCATCTGCCTGATGGTTAGTTCTCCCTGTCAGAATAAATAACCGAAATATACAGATACGTTGTTGTTTTTAACTAAGTCCCCAAGAGTAGGAACACTCAATGATGTTTTTGCATATGTCAATGTGACAGTACTGCATGCTCCTACATGCTTGCAACGCCTGTTTATTCCTAAATGCAAAAGATGATATCAGATCCCTCGGAGCTAGTGTTACCTGTCTTTTGAAACCCCTTTCATATTTCATGGGTTCTGAACTATCTCCTTAGACTCAGTTAGTATACATTTTTCTAAGCATGTATCTACACCTTGTGTTTCTTAAAGTACTGGATTATTCAATCTCAATTTCTTGATTTTGCCAAACTATATTCATTGGTTAGAAATAAAATGTGGATTACTGAAAAAAAGTACACTTGCTCTTTTGCCAAGCAAACCACCTTAATTAATAAAAAGTTATTAGAGGTTTCTTAGAAGGTATATATTCACCAAATATCTGTCTGATACTTTTGATATAAGTGTTACTGGGAATTTCTAAAATTTATTTCTTCAAATCAAATTCCTCTCCTCTTACTAAAATGTTCATTGGAGAGTATCATCAATTTTTTTGGCATGTACAATTGACATTAGTACAGAATCTTTTCAAATGTTGGCAGTTTAATAAAATAAGGTTAATTTGGCAATGAATATCCTGAGGAATTAATTCATAGAAGACTGCATTTTGTGATATGGAAAGTCTGGATGTAATGTAAATGTGAGTAAATTTATAATTGTTGAAAAAGTGAGAAGCTGAGAAAAACAGAGAACATATACCAATGCACAGAAAAATTTCAAGTGCCATTCTTGAAACTGAACCTTTTATAATTAAAGGTAATTCTCTTCCAAAAGGAAATTAAGTTATGTATGCAACTGAGTTAGCTTCATGCCTGTTATGGGTTATTGTAAAACTCCTTAATGTATACTATATTTATATGCCAAATAGAATAGTCAATTGATATTTTAGTAATAGAAAATAAGTATTTTTATGAGAAAGACATACCATGTTTACTCCTGACCTACACGAAGTCACCACACACACACACACACACACACACACACATGCACACACACACACATTCAAAGCATATAGTTCAACAACCAAGTACACACACTTTCCCACACACCCTGTTTTATTCCGGTTGTGTTTCACCTACACGTATCAGGTCCTCCCTAATATATGTTACGGCTGTTAGCTTGGGGCTTTTGGGGGACTCCTAACAGTGGGAACAAGTGTGTCTCTTATTCTTTTGCCTGATATTGTGACTCTTTTTCCTCCTATAGGGTTACCTTGTCCAGCCTCAATAGGAGAAGTTTTGCCATCTCTTATTTTCTCTTTTTTTTTTCTTTTTGTCCTGTTTGGTTGTTGTTCTTTGACCGCTGCTCATTTCTGAATGGAAATGGAAGTGAGCGGATCATGGGGGAAGAGGTATTAGATGAGTTAGGAGAAGTGAGAGAGGGGGTGGTAAGTAGTAATTTGGATTTATTGTTCGAAAGACGAATCTATTTTCAATAGAAATGGATGAACACATTGGAAAGTCAGCACAAAAACATATTGACAAGTAACATTATATAGACTGAATAGTTTAAAACACAGACACTCACACATGTAATGTTGGTGGAAAGAGGCCACACATTTTAAGGAAAATAGGGAGGGGTTTGAGGAAGGAAAGTGAAGGGAGAAATGAAAGTAATTATAGCCTCAAAAACAAACAACAAAAGAAGCAGAGATACAGCTTCTGGATAGAGCACTGACTGACCACCTAGAACATCCCAGGTTCAATGGATAACACAGCTGAACTAAATTTTAAAAGGTTATAGAAATGCATTTGAATATGTTCCTGTTATTTTCTGTGAGAAACAGAAACAGAAAAAGCACAATTTGTGGCATATATAAGTAAGCTCACAAGCCAAACGAACAACGCTCTTTAAAATCTAGGAATGCCTACTACATACTAATTGAAAATAATCAGGGAGGATTCTTGATGTAAGCTTTTAATTGTACAATGCACGTTAGAAAAAATGATCTGTGCAAGAGGGTTTTGTGTTGTTGTTGGCAGTGGTTGAATGTCAAAGCATGTGCGGAACTTAGAAAAGTACATACTATGCTATAAAAGCTAGCAATTATTGTACTTCCTGTATTTCCACAAAATGTTGTCAAAATATTCAGAATAAAAGCCTACATTAGCTTTCTTGTGATTCTTTCCCATTAATATAGTTATACAAGTTAACACAATTTTGTAAAACATTTACGTTCTGGGATATTTTTTTTTTTCGAGGCAGAAATTCTTTCTGTAGCTTTGGAGCTGTATTAGCACTGGCTCCATAGAATAAGCTGGTCTCAGACTCACAGAGATCTGCGTGCCTCTGCCTTCCAAGTGTTGGGATTAAAGGCATAAGCCACCACTGCCTGGACTCTGGGAGAATTTCTGCTCTCTTAATATTTGAAGTGATAATCAAACTAAGGCAAAGGGTCTACACTTTCTGAAGCCTTGTGAATTATCTTAACAATCTAATAAAACTTCAACCATCAACTTAGTAAGTGTAATTAATTCCCTAACAAAAAATTAAATGATATGCTACAAAACAAAACATAGCCATAAACCAATGAATTTACAATATACTTTGGGAAAATTTATTGATAAACTCTATGTTTTGAAGCATCTTCCTATTGTTGATGATTATACCTTCAAGACAGGAGAATATTAGCTCAGATATTGGTATACTTTATCTCATGCAGATTAGAATAATTTTTAGAGGGTTACCTCATCTAAACAAATGCCAGATGCTATCTACGAGACTGAACAATTTAACTACCCGCTGTGTCCCAGATGCACGAATCCTAATAAATGCAGAAACTAATCTTACCAAAGACAGAAATTCAGTGTTAATTACATTTTTTGTTCTATAAATTATATGTGTTACAGACTCTTAAATGGTTGACTGTTTACCCACAGGCCATTGTGTCAATTTATTTTCCAACTGTGTATGATAAAATTCTCAAAAGCATTTTTGTAATACAGTGAATTTCTTCAGATTAGTTTAAAACAATAATAGTTTTCATGTTAAGTATGCATTTTTCTTGGCAGAGTATGATTATGCTATACAGTGAGGTTAGTTTTGCAATTTTAAGGAAATCCAGGTCCTAAGTGTCTAAGTGATTAAGACTAACTGTGATTTCAATACCCTATTTGTAAAAAGGATGAGGGAGTCAGAGTCAGAAAGGTTGAATGTTTACCAAGCAGTTTTCACATTCACCAATTAAAACAACATTCATTATCAAGAGTCAAAAATGCCATTCTATGGAACTTGGTAAAGAAAATGCAGAAGGCTATCATTATGTAAACATGAGATATTATAAAGGAGACACTTTCAAAGTAAGATCACATTAAGATTCATTTCAGTTTCATAGAATTAGTTTTAGTATATGTGATTATTAGCTTGTACAGAAAAAAATCTAAGGAAATAAAATATTAAAATTCTCTGGACCTCATTTGTTTCAGTAGATTAGGATAGATTATAAACCTATTAACTGACACTTTGCCTACATCTAGAGTGCATTAAGCTAAGCTTTTTTTTTTGCTTGCATGTGTTTGAAATTTTTGCCATGATGTCAATATAGCATGTTATACAATGATTATTTCAGAAAATATTTAGCAATAATATCAATCTATTACTTTAGCAAAATATCCCAAGGTTGTGATTTTCCCAAGAGCCTCTCTCTATTCTTTCATAGCCAAGTCACTCTTTCAAAATGTACTTACTCTCAACATTCTTTCCACTCTTTTTCGTAAGTTCAAATATGCCTACTCTAATTTCTAATACATTCTTCATTAACCACCCAAATAGTACTCATTTATGCAAAATTTATTTGCATAGTTCAATAATAAGTTTTGTTTTGTTTTTTTGTAAAATTGAGATGCCTGATTGGATAATGTCCATCTTTTATCCATAACATCAAGAGAAAGGTGATTGAGAAACTTATTTTTCCATGTAGTAATGAAGTAATGATGATTGACAGCAAACATATTAGGGTTTGGGTTGTTAAAACTAGTATTGAATATTCAGAAATGATAGCATATTTATTTTGGTTTTTTCCTTTTTAATAAAAATGTATGTGGTATTTTAAATTCCAGCAGGGAGTTCATTTCAGTAGCACTTGATGCTTCTAACTTTATAATTTAGATAAATTTTTTTCAGAAAACTGTTTTATTGCCAATGATACCCAAAATTTTGTAAGCAAGTATTATAGGGACTAATTTAGAATGCATTCTTTATTCTTTTGCTAAGCATGGAAAAACTTTTTTGAGATCTCACAGCCAACAATGTATTTAAAGCTTAGTTTTATGAGACTTCTGGTAAGCAGTTGATTTGTTTTCATTTGAATGTCAATACTCAAACCTTCTTTATTGCCTCCATGAGATGTTAGTTTTTCAGTCATTTTTTGATAGCAATTTCATTCTTTTAATTGTTCTCAGTTTGATAGCTGTTTTTAAAAACACGTTCAAATGTTAATTCTAGTTAAGAATTCTGTATCTCTGAAACCTCACTTAAACTTGCATGCCATGAAACAATATTGTGTAAATACATACAAGTCCATTTTTGCTGCACCGAGGTGCTCAGCTTGCTTCTTAAATTCTCGAGGAGATCATAAAGCAGATTGCTAATGCTTTCAGAGTCGACCTGTTTGCAGATAGCTGTCCTAAGATGTGCTTTGCTCAACTAATCAAGGGCATTCAGAATCATTCCTCATGAGCACAAACGCCTTGGGCTATTTGAGTGAAGGCACTTTCAAAGAACAAAAGCAGACTTTCTAAAATTTCTGTTTGTACTCAACCTGACAGGCGGTAATCTTTCATAGCCCTCCCCTCCCTTAAAGAGACTTATGCCTCCTGTCATTTCTTTCACCTTAAGTCCTTTTTGA
This sequence comes from Microtus oregoni, assembly GCF_018167655.1. NCBI lineage: Eukaryota > Metazoa > Chordata > Mammalia > Rodentia > Cricetidae > Microtus > Microtus oregoni. The sequence continues at coordinate 27,899,269 of NW_024543060.1, forward strand.
AAAAAGAAGAGTATCTTTTCTAAAATGACTGCGTCTTACCTCTACTGACATAGTGTCTCTCGTTCATCAGTTGAAGATTGTAAAATGCAGATGCATGTTCATCAGATCTAATATGAAAAAATATTTCAAAGACTTTTTCAATAAATTGTTGTAAGGCTTATATAACGTCTAAATTTAAAATTATTGTTATTATTTTTAAAGTTTTGTATGAATTTTATGCAGTTCTAAGAGATTACATTCTAAATTATTTCTGTATTTTTTTTTTGAAAGAGAAAAATTCTGACCTAATTTAACAATATTTCTTGGGGGCAAAAGTAATAATAACAAACATCAGTCTTTAAAATTCTGGAGTAGTTCTTATATTGACTTTTTGTCTGAAATATAAATGCTATTTTCCCAAGGAATAAGAATAGCATCTGAGAGTCAATATTAACAATAAACTGCAACATTTGATTTCATCAGATTTACATTCTAAACAAAAGCATGTGATGAATAAAAATGATTGCTGTTTGTTACAGGGTCTTAGAGATGGCTTGGTACTTAAAATGGCTTGTTTCTCTTTCAAGAGACCTAAGTTTTCATAGCCAGAACCTGGAAACAACCTAAATATTTGTCCCATGACTGAAGAATTGATGAGGAAAATGTGGTATATTTACACAATGGAGTACTACACAGCAGAAAAAAATAACAAGATCTTGAATTTTGCAGGAAAATGGATGGAGCTAGAAAACATTATTTTGAGTGAGCTAACCCAGACACAGAATGACAATTATCACACTTAGAACTAGGATGACTTTGAAATTTATACTTTATTTAATTAATTTTATTTTATTTGTTTTATTCTTCCTCTCCAACTTGAGGGCTGGAATTATAGGAATATGTCATTATGCCAGACTGTCCTTTTGTAATTTTTAGATTTCCCCCTTTACCAAAGTTGATAAATCTTTGTTAATCATATATAAAATTATCTTTGAATATACCTCTAACTCTACACCCTTGGTCTTGCAGTCTGAATCTATTCTTCATTTCAAAGAATCAAGATTGCTAGCCTGTTATTCCTCTAAGGGGAAAATTATGACTGTGCATACCAGGAAGAGGAGATTAATAAGCAGCTAAATAAGTAAACCAAAAGAAATTTATGAAACACCAAAGGCACATTTGTGACTAGTATTCAGCTAGAACTTACTCCAAAATTTGAGTGTTTTTTAATGTATTTTATCCACCTCCAATTGTGAATGTCATAAACCACATAAAGTTTTCCTGAAACAAACTGAGAACAAGAAATTTCCAATGAATTAATACAACAACAACAACAACCAGTTTTTGTGTATACAGAAGTATCTTTTGTTATCAAAGTTTGAGACCAGGGCTTCATACATGCCAAATGTGCTTCAACCCCAAACTACCCCCTCAAGCAACAGGAAATGCCACTTTAACATTATTATTCACTTAGAAATATGTTCTCTTAAGATTATGAAGGTCATTCCAAGCAGTGTTGCCAGAGACATTTTCCAGCATCTTGATCAGATTTGATCTGACTGTCCCTTGTACTTTCTTGGCCCTGTTGTACTTGACCCTTTACCCAGGTGGAATTTCAAAAGGAATAATGTGAAGTAAGCATTGTAAACCTTGCAAACTGCAGAGTGAATAATGCAATTGTCAGACAGCTTCTCAAAGTAACATTTGTCTGTAGTAGACAAGGCAGTGACAAGAATATTTCCATATTTGAAATAAGTTCCAAAATGTTCTTGTCTACCATTTTAGTTTCTGAAACTTTTAACCAGTTTTTTTAGCACAAATATAAATAATTTTCTTTACTTTTTATGAAGATTAAAGTTATACACCATTTATTACATAGAATTTATTCCAAATTGTTAGAATTTTATTGAGACGTATATAACACTTAAGATAGCTTGTGTAAAATAATGTCAGCTAATACATATTTATTTCTTTGTCTATAAAAATATTTTAAAATATAAACTTTCAAAATGAGGAGTTAAGTTTGTCATTTCCTTACTCTTTTGTGTGTTCTAGTCAGAATGCAGCCTCAAACTTGCAATTATAAAGAAACCTTCAGCTTTATAAAATTATTATATGCCCTTATGGCTTCCAGCTTATAATTACTCACCATTTAAGCTTACTGATATTTAGTATATTTTCAATACACTATTGTTGAATGTATGACTCAGAGACATAACGCAAATGTTCAAATTTTTGAGTATTTTGGCCCAAACAAAAACCATCAAGAGACAAGGAAACAGAACTAAAGAATTAAAACATACAGGCTTTTGCTCAATAAAATCATTGCCTCTTAACTGTAGAGTTGGCGTGGCCAGCTCCCTCAAGCTCTGGCCACTGTTCCTTTTGATTTGCCACAGACAATAAATTGTAAACCAAAAGAAACTCTTTGTCCTTTAATTTTTTGTGGTTTGAGCATTTCATCACTGCAAAGACAAAGGTAGTAAGACAACCATCTGCTACTTTTAACTACTTTTCAAAGAAGGTGATTAGACAAATTTCATGCATCTCATTCAAGGTGCAACAAACTAACATGACAATATACATCCAGCTTTGGGAACACATAGTAAATCATATACAGGAAGCTCTTATTTTCTGTAGTCAATAAATTTAAAGCATCGTAGTGGATATGAAACCACCCAGACATAAGATTAATTGCTGTACATAAATTTCTATAGCTTTTTTAAGAAATGATTAAGTGTTAGTAATTTTAAGTACATATATATATATTCATATACAAATATAAAATAACCTTGGAATGAAGAGTATTGAATACATTGCTGGTGCTGAAGTTTATGGTAAACGGTTTGCTGTCATTCAAGATCTATATCAGTCACCATTTCTTTTAAAAATATTCATTTCTTTGATGCAATACTAATTTTCCTGAAAACTCTGAAAGCTTGTTGACTTTGCTAATTCACCATTTTCTTTGGAAACTTTTATTAATTGTTAACAATATATTTTAATAGACCACAACTTTTATTAAAATAATTAAATTCTTTTTTACTTTGCTTCTTTATTACTTTATTTATTATGATTTATTATAATTTCTTATAATTAAGAAAGCATATTTAGTCTATCACAAAGAAATTAAACATAAAATAACTTAAAAAATGCAACCTTACTTTTTCAGCTGGAACATATTGCTTTATATAGATAAACCCATCCAATGTCTGTCAAGTAGACATTGCAGTCTGCATTTATTTGCTGTTTTATTATCTTTAAACAACAATATACTATTTGACACAGTTGGATCTTCAAAGATACATAATGCATATTATTGAGCATATTGGTTCATAGTGAAGACCACAAATATTATTTCAGCTACCTTAATCCATATTTGTTGTATTGTACATTATTTGAATATGTTTATGATTATACATTGGAATATGTGACTTGCAGTAATATTCATGACATGACTCCAAAGAGAAAGCTTCTCCTAATTTTGAAATAAAATCATAAGACATTTATCCACAGCAAGAAAATTCAATTAAATCTTTATTCTGAATAATAGATATATTTCCACAAGTAGGTTTTTTTTTACTGTTTAAGATGCATACACTTTTAAAGACTAATTCTTACTTCATCTTCCATAACAGAAAAAAATTTTATTGATGAGTTACTTTATTAAATAAGTAATCATGATGGTGATTGATATTGCCAACTCCATATGATACAGAAAATTTAATAAAGAAAGCAAGAAAAGAAAACGTAGGTTTCTGGATCAGAAATGAAACTGTAACAGTTTTTTTTTGTTTAAAGAGATAAACTATCAACCCATTTTTCACAAACTGATAATCTATATGCTAATCTGAAATGAGTACTAAAACATAGAAGTTAAGTTTTCATAATGAGTTGACAAAGGAAATGTCCATTCAGAATGAAGTGAGTCTCAAAAGAGTCTCTGATAATTAAATATAATACAAATTTTTCAAAACATTACTAAAATATATAATGTTATCAATATTATCTATGTAATTTGGCAGACAATAAATCTAAAAACAAAAGAAAGAGTCTGGTCATAGTTCCTAAGGGGGAAGGATATTGATGAGCATCAGCTAATGTTACAGAAATCTAGAGAAGGTAGATGAAAAATAAGATGTCACTCTCAGACTTGGAAGTTTTTAAGTACCACACTGGGTTCTGAGGCAAGGCTGAAGTCACTATAAAGAATATGGGGAGAGTATATATCTTTAGCCATCTTCCAGGCATAATTGGTTAAAATCACGAAAAGAAGGTACAAGGAGTATAGTGTGTTTCTAGAATGGTCTTACTAAAAATATTATAGATTCAATGCAAGGTGTGTTTGTCATCTGTCATCCCTGAAGTCACACAACTTTAAAAAGGGTGATGGTAGAGGTCTGGTTCTGCAAGGCATTAAAATCCTCTGTAGTCTTGTCCTTGACTCTAGACAGAGGCTGGCAGTCTTTACTGCACTTGTGTTATTTGTTGTTCAGCTTGTGAGTTCTCTTCATGAGGACACCTTCTTAGAAGGATACCAATAATACTGAGTATCTATCTTACTCAAGTGTGATTTCTCTGTTAATAACTATATCTGCATATTCTCCTGACAAAGTTATATTCTGACACCCTAGGGGTTAGAACTTACATGTATACTTTTTGGAGGCTAATTTCAACTTATAACAAAGACCATCTGACAAACTACTATTTTATATCAGGTAGGAAGATGCTACTAAAACACATAATTATGATTACTATAAAAATCAATGACAATGCACAGAGTGAGCCAGGAAACAAACTGTCCTGTTGTATAGCTACTGTGTCATCTGTAAGGAAACCTGGAGTGATTGAAAAATTCAAATACTAGGGTCACACTTTACAGATATAATGAAAAAAAATCTTCTTTGCAACAATTTCATCTTATGAAAGCTGAAATCACTAAAGACAACTGTAACTCTTGATAACAATAAACTAGTTTTTTGTTTCTTACTAGAATTTTTGATTCATCCTCCATGATAATTCTATCATCCAGAGCAGCTTGTTGTTTTTTATACAATAGGCACTAGATTTTTTTAATTGATTTTATTGAGCTCTAAATTTTTCTCTTCACCTCTACCTTCCTCTCCCCTCTCCTCAACCCTTCTTCAAGGTCCCCATGCTCCTTAGTAACTCAAGAGATCTTGCCTTTTTCTACTGACTTCCCATGTAGATTAGATACATGTATATCTCTCTTAGTGTCCTCATTGTTGTCTAAGTTCTCTGATATTGTGATTTGTGGAATGGTTTTCTTTGAGTTATGTTTAAAAACCACTTATGAGTGAGTACAAGTAATACTTGTAATTCTGCGACTGGGTTACCTCACTCAAAATGATTTTTTCTAGCTCCATCAAATTTCTAATTTTTTGGGGGAAGCATGCCCTCCACAGTGGCTGGGAATGACTGGACCTCATTTGACCAGTGGGCCTATGAGAGTCCCCAAAGGATTTTCCTAATGGTAACAGGTTTCCTTGTTTGTCCCTTGTTGAGCTATATTCATTGTTCCAATTCCAGCCTTTGCCATATCTTCTACATAATTCAGAAGTTTGAGACCTTCTATTTTTGTCATTAACCAGAAGAAACATTATTTCTGGGAATGTCTTGTCTATAATCCCTTCTTAGATGACTTATTCTTCCATAATTAAACATTTGGTATTCTGATGTTTCTTCATACCTTTGGAATTGCTTCTTCTACCCAAGCCTCAGTATTATAGTCAAATGATTCAACATTGACTATGTGCAGGTTCCATTTATCCACTGGTGCTAATCTGAAATTTAAAGTTCCATGTGTCTTTTTGCATTCTAAGTTGACATTTTCAAAAGCCAGAGATTCATTAAACATCTGTCTAGTTTTTGGATCTGTTACCCTTATTTATATAGCTTTAGTTAATCTTTGTAAAAAAAAATCACTAAAATACTCTCTTGGGTCTTGAATGACATTATTATATGATTCGATTCTTCTTTCTGTTTTTTTTTAATCTTGTCCCAAGCATTCAAGATTTCTGTACAGCATAGGGACAAGATGTATTCATTGTATATAGCTTGACCATTTCAATCAGCATAAAAGCCCTCACCAAGAATTTCATCTTGGGAGCCTTCAAATCCTTTGATTCTACATTGATGTTCAAGGGCTTTAGCCTCTTCTTTTCTCCAATATCACTTCTACTATAACTGCAGTCCATCTTCTAGCACAGCTGGGAAAAAATGAGGCCAGTCATGTAGTGTAACCTTATTGCTTAAAGCTCATGTCTTCACAAACTCCCTAACATATGGTGAATGCATGCCATGAGATACTACTGATTGCTTTATATTTTAGATCTCTAATTTTATCCTTTTGGGGTCTCTTAAGCTTTGAAGACAGATAATTGTAATTTTCCTTAGTTATGATAAAGGTTAAGTTAGATATGAAACCTACCAGATAAAAATAGACTATTATAATTTTTGCTTGATACCTGTTTTGTTATATGTAATTATACAATGTTAAAGTTGAAACCTTATTTTATTTATAGAGAAAAGGGGAGATGATGTGGGATATCCTCTATATGCATTGCTCTTATGGGTTAATGAATAAAGCAGCTTTGGCCTATGACAGGGCAGAATATTGCAAGACAAGAAGAGATATATAGAGAGAGTAGTCAGAGTCAAGGTGATGCCATATAGCATCCAAAGAAGAGAGTCAATGCTGCAACCTCACCGGTAGTCCACAGTCACATGGTAATATACAGATTAATAGAAATGGGTTAATTTGGGATGTAAGAACTAACTAGAAATGCTATTAAGCTATTGGCCAAATAGTGTAATTAATATAGTTTCTGTGTGATTATTTGTGTCTGGGAGGCTGGTAAATGAATGAGCAGCCTTCATTTACACAGTACTTTCAACCAGTATTAGATTTTTGTGGCTTTGTCAAAACTAGGTTTGGTTTGAGTAGTTGGTCTCCTATTATGCAGAATTTCAATAGGTTTCTGATTACCCATCTACACTTGAACAATACTAATGTTATCAATAATAATAGTGTTAAGATGACAGTGGGAAGAAGTTTTATAAATATCATATACAATTTTCAGTGCTCTACAACAGAAATGAACACACACACACATACACACAAACACAACTAATGAACCCCACACGTAAACATTTGCTATGTGTGTAGTATTTTATAAATGTGATTTGATTTTAAATTTCTTACTCAAAGATTTGTCCTTTTAGTATTTGTGTTTCATTTAATCAGTTTCTTTAGTTTAGAACTGTGTACTAATAATTGCAACTCCATTGAGGGTGATTTAGACATTGTAGATATGGTATGGTCTGTCCTTGTGAATTGTCATAGGCATCCAAGTAATGTTTATAGGTTCTTGTAGAGTCTATAAACTAAGAAGCTTTAAGGGAAACTCTCTTCCAACTATATAGCTATAGTACATATTACAAAAAAATTTTGTCCTTTTAAATATAGCAAAAAAATAAGTTCTTACATTGTTAATCTGTGTAGAATTATACCCATATGCATAGAATAAAGTGTGGTTCTGTAAGAAAAACAGTATTTTTAAAATCAGACAATTTAAAATTGAATATATAGCCTAATATTGGTAAATAGAAAAAAAAGATTGACTTATATAACTCAATTTAAATTTTTACATTTTAAAAATGAGTTTATGATATAATCTATACACATTAAAATATGACTCAGGAATTCAGAATTTTAGTGTATACACATATATTTATAATATTTCTTATATCTTTATATGTTTTCAGTTCTAGTTCTCAGCACCACAGGTCTGTGTCCTTTGTGATTCTATTTTGTCACTTCTGGAAACTTCTTAAAAACTGTCACTCAGAACATAGCAAAGGCTGGAGGAAAAAAAATTTCCTACTCATTTCTAGTTATACAACTTAAACATAAAAGGAGAAAATCATTGTGGGATGGCAAATAAATTCTGAAATGCTTTCATTGGTTTCATTTGTATTCTAGAGTAGTGTCCTTATGAGCTTTTAATACCTCAGAAAGTAAAAGAAAAGTCTTTTTAAAAAAATTAAAAGGGATAGGTCATCTTCACAAGGATGATTATTATAGCCATGGATCATGTTACCAACATAGATAAGATTCTAATCTTCACAGCTCACTACAAACCAACCAGCAACTTCATATTTGATGTATAGATGGAGTGAAATTGTTTTAAAACTAATACAGAATTTGTTTGTGGTACACAATTTATTACTATGCGTGGAGATGAATTAGACCCTGCAAGCTATATTAAATTTAATGCATGAGGGAAGTAATGAATTACTTAAAAATCATTTGAAAGCATCACTGTTAAAGTGCTATTAAACCACAGTAGTTCTAAATGTAGAGACAAATATTATTAAACCTGCCAGAGTTGTTTTACACAATTCTGTAAAGAGCTTAGGCAAAGGCACTGACTCTAAGAAATTTTGAATAAATATATTATGATAGTATGCATGTTAAATCTTCTATAGAAGTTAACAATTTACAGTCCTCATAAAATAATTCTGTCTTTGATGGATAAAACAAAAGTTGCTTTCAATTTCCAGAGAGAACATTGAAATTATTAACTTTATATTTCAGATAGAATAAGGAAAATGTGATAAACGAAAAGATGAGCCTAAAACAGCTCTTACCCAGTTTTATTTAGCATCTGTGCTCAGTTAACTGACTTCTCTATCTTGAGCTCTAATATTGTCCTGGCTAAGCTTTTTAGTGTGCACTAAATCCTAGCCGCATAAAAGTGAAGCTAAAGAGTATTTACCGGCCTTTTTTACACAAAGTGCAAAGCAGCGTTCCATTTATAATCCTATAATAATACTTTGTAATCTGCATACCAATGCAGTGCAAATAACACATTTACTTTAGAAATGAGCATAATTAGATTATATAGATCATAGCAGGATTAGATGGAGTGACCTTTTCCTAGCATTCTCTGATAACTCAGGAACATTTTACTACTTGGCTGCTTTTTCTCGTTTATTCTAAGTGATCAATTTCTGGCACAGGCCTCAAAAATCTTCAGAATCTTTCACAGTTTAGGATTTATATGGAAAGGACTTTTTTCTCTCCTAGATGTAGAGAGTTTTATTGTTGAGAACTGAGTACTAGAGTGACTATTTCTGTATAAATTTGAGATGAGAAGAAACCCAAAAATATGCAAACTGAGAAGCAGCATAAAGTGAGTTGAATATGGTGATCATGGTAAAATTTTAGGTTAACTATATTTTTGAAAAATAGGTTGATATTTTAATATAGCTTAGATTCAGTTTATGCTATGTTCTGCAAGGTTTAAAGGTAGCTGTCTGCAAGTCAGAAATGCATTTAGGTTTTATTAAAACAGTTTTTGTAGGCCCATTGCAAATTTCAAAGTTAGGACAAGGAGCAAAGGCTGTTCGTTTCAAAGAATTTTCCTTCTGGAATGTAAAGCAAGATTTAAAGAAAAGGGATATGCACTTGTCAAAACAGCCATATCTTCTAGTTACTCTCAGAAGAAAGCAATACTGCTGCCTCTTAGGAATATCAAGTAATTAAAAAGCCATTTGTGACTTTAACATACTTCTCCGTTCTCATTGAGAACTCAGCAATAAGTAGAAACACATACAAAGTAAATATGATTATCTAAATATATAGTAGACTGGCAAAGTTGCCTTTTCAAGATCATAGAGATTTTATTCCAAAACCGCTGCACCTGTATTGCCCGAGGAAAGCTTAAAAAAATGAGGTGTAGTATCAAAAAGGCAACTTTGATTTATGTGTTTCCCATCTACTCTATCAATTTAATAATGGAAAACTTGTCTCCATATTATCATCTACTCATTATTATATTAACCATGTATTTGTATTGTTTACAAAAAATGAGAATATTCTTTATCAGAATTACCTAAAATATACTTGCAAATGTGATATATACTCAAGGCAAAGATAAATATAATTATTATCTATTTTTAAAAAGTAATAATGATGAATAATTATTATCCAAAATTGCTAAATACACGATAGATTGTGTGAATATGTGTAAAATTTGTAGATGGGTACTTTGTACCAGCTACACAATCTATTGTATGCGTATATAAAACCCTGCATTTTTGTAATGAGCTTTATGTGAGTCTCATAAATTCAAAATATTAATTTGATATTTAATATACTTTGTGACTTTCTCTGATGTCATTTAAATAAAGCTTTTCCAACTACATTCCAGAGCTGCATCTCACTCCTTTCCTTGCCTTTGTGCATGTTGAATCTCATTATCAGTTTACACTACAGACATATTGATTTTTTTTTTATATTTTCAAAGTCCAAGGTGCTCCATTGCCCCTGTATAGGAAAGTTAAGTCAAATCTCATCTAAAAAAACAAAATATTGTATCTTCACGTCAATCATTCTGGGTCTTTTTATGGTCTTTATCCCAAAATTGTATTTTCATTTTTCACTACATTCCATTATCATAGGCTCTAAATATATTACAGTTTTACTTAATAGCTATTGCAAATTTTTATCAGAGGATTACTATTCTTGCTAATTCATTTTATATTTCCTTGTTGCAGTGTAAACATTAGGGTACTACATTGTAATCCCTCGCTGGAAGTGAAGGAATATGATTCAAATGTAAGATGACCATGGATCCATTTTCCTTTTGCATAACTATACCATTTTGTCCTAAAATATATGTAAGATTATCATATTACAATTACATTATTTTGTATGCACAAAATTAGTAACAATGTGTTTATATGTATTGACTAAACTGAATTTACTGAAAATGTTTTTGCATTTCAACGATTCTAAATATTTTAAGGTTTTGAGGCCATTGTGAGTGGCTTTTTCACAAGTTTCCATGTCCCTTCCCAATGTCAAATGGATTCTTGTCTGGAATTACCCTTTCCTGGAATTGGATATATTTATAGGAGCTCTTAGTGCTATATTCTTCACGCTTATCTCCTCACATTGCTAGCATCAATGAATTTCCTCTGTGCTCAAGTCCAGCTGCTACATTTAAACTGAAAAGTTCCTTTCCAATGTGGATCTCTCATTTGCATGAACCTAATTCTTACAGCATCAAGTGCACTGGTATTGAGATAATGCACTCATCATAGTCTTGATGGATTAGGACAAAAAACATAGAAGAATCAACTTCTCTACATATCTTTCTGCTTACAGATTTTCTGTTTCTTCAGTTGGTAAAGTCTAAGGCTAAACCACTTGATGCCATCTTTCAATCAATGCCTTTTAGCTTGTCTCCGTTTGCTTTGTTTGCTAAGTCTAATTCCTCCACTATCTTTCTTCAGACTTACCCTTGCTATTTCTTTTCCCTTGGTCTGCACGATAATCCCTTATCTCAACCTTAAATACCTATTAATATTTCCTGTCTAGTTTACTGCCTCCAGATTTCTTCTAAAGTGAACTGCTATAAGATTATATTTTGTGTAAAAGAATTTAATTTTTTTTTACTTGAATAAAAGATTCCAGAGTTTTTTTCTAATAATATGTAATACATAACATATGCATACACATATTCTCACATGTTCAAACCTCCTCACACACATAATTCCTTGAGAAATCCCATGTTATTAATTTTTTTCTTGCTACAGGTATTGCATACTTGTTTTCCTTCACCTTTTTTTTACAGAGATAACACTTCCACTGCAAAATTCTCATCTTTTAAATTCTTTAAATAGTTGTATTTATAGCTAACAACCAATATATCTAGTAATTAAAACTTCATTCTGCCCCTCCTGCATACCTCCTTCTTCTTCATGTTTTATATGAGGATTACTCTTGCCTGGTTCTGTTTTGCTTTTTTTATATTGTAATCTATCTCCTCAAGATTATAAAATGAAAGATACATTAGAAGATTTATTCTGGATAACATGTTACATATCTAAATGAAGGTAGCATATTGTTAGCTTTAAGAAAATGCTAACATATGCACAAGTAATTATATAACCACATAATGACATCCTCACATATGAACTAAAAAGAATTCTTACCTCATACACTGTGGAAATCTAAGAAATAACTTGCTGATTGTATTTATTTACATATTATTTGATATAAATAAAATTTTAACTTGCAACAAATGCATATTTAAATGACATAGTTTTAGTGTTTCTTCATGCTATATATGTATAAAACATCAACTTGAAAGCATTTTTAACTTGGATTTTAATATACTTTTTAATAAAATAATATTGATGAGTAAACAAAAAATATCTGTATATGCCCTACCTCTTCTTTGAACTATTTTTACATTTAAAATGACTTTGTCTGCAATGCACTTATGAGATACTACATTTTGCAATGCTGTTCAAGACAGTGGGGACAAATAGTGTATAAAATTTTTATAGTTAGGAATGTATCTTCCGCTTCATTTTGACACATCTGGGGCATGCAATTATTCACAAAGGTCAATTTCTAAAGTAGAAAAGAAAAATGGCCAAAGGCAACATTTAGGTCTCAAATAGACTATGACAATTTAATCAATGGCAAACCCCAATGTCAAGAACCATCTTATTTATAGGTAGACAGAGAGTGACATTTCATCAGATCTATGCACAATAGACTTTAATAAAACTATTCCCCCCAAAGTGACTGCATGGTATTCAGAAAAAAATAGAAAGAAAGAAAGAAAGAAAGAAAGAAAGAAAGAAAAGAAAGAAAGAAAGAAATTTTCACAATGAATACAACTTCTCTTTGTTTGATGGTACATTAAAAATGTTTATGATTAATCAAAGAAATTTTATACTTTAAAATCATCAAATTAAAACTTTGGTTTAAGAATATGATTATTTCAAACCATCACAGAGCCCACTTCTTAAAATTATTTAACTGACAAGATGGTATTTAACATGACTATTATTCTCCCTCAGTGCAGAAGATACTATAAACAATACAATGAACATCTAACAATGGAATATTCTCTATAGTTATTAAATGAGGCTAACTATTGCATATTTTGTATACAAAAAATCTACTGAGGATTATTAAAACATTCAAACTTCACATATATATATTTGAGTTTTTTTAGTAATTCTCATATATATATTGCATATATATGTAATTTTTTTAATAATTTTTTTATTAAGAAAAGAAGAAAAAAAACATAAACAAAAAACAAGTTTCCACCTCCTCCCAGCCTCCCATCTCCCTCCCCCTCCTCCCACCCTTCTCCCCCTCCTCCCACCCTTCTACCCCTCCCCCCACTCCTCTCCCCCTCCCTCTCCAGTCCACAGAGCAGTCCAGGTTCCCTGCCCTGTGGCAAGTCCTAGGTCCTCCCCCCTCCGTCCATATCTAGGAAGGTGAACATCCAAACTGGCTAGGCTTCCACAAAGCCAGCACATTAAGTAGGATCAAAACCCCGTGCCATTGTCCTTGGCGTCTCATCAGCCCTCATTGTTCGCCATGTTCAGAGAGTCTGGCTTTATCCCATGCTTTTTCAGTCACAGTCCAGCTGGCCTTGGTGAGCTCCCAGTAGATCAGCTCCACTGTCTCAGTGGGTGGGTGCACGCCTCGTGGTCCCGACTTCTTTGCTCATGTTCTCCCTCCTTCTGCTCCTCATTGGGACCTTGGGAGCTCAGTCCAGTGCTCCAGTGTGGGTCTCTGTCTCTGTCTCCATCCATCACCAGATGAAGGTTCTATGATGCCCACCTGAAAGCTCTAGAAAAAAAAGAAGCAGACTCACCTAGGAGGAGTAGAAGACTGGAAATAATCAAAATGAGGGCTGAAATCAACAAAATAGAAACACAGAAAACAATACAAAAAATCAATGAAACAAAAAGCTGGTTCCTGGAGAAAATCAACAAGATAGACAAACCACTATCCAAGCTAATCAAACGGGAGAGAGAATTTGCAAATTAATAAGATCAGAAATGAAAAGGGGGACATAACCACAGACACAGAGGAAATTCAGAGAATCATTAGATCTTACTACAAAAGCCTATATGCCACAAAATTGGAAAATGTAAAGGAAATGGATACTTTTTTAGATAAATATCATATACCAAAGTTAAATCAGGACCTGGTGAACAATCTAAATAGACCTGTTAGTCGCGAAGAATTAGAAGAGGTTATCAAAAACCTCCCTACCAAAAAAAGCCCAGGACCAGATGGTTTCAATGCGGAATTCTACCAGATCTTCCAAGAAGATCTAATACCTATACTCCTTAATGTATTCCACAAGATAGAAACAGAAGGGTCATTACCAAACTCCTTTTATGAAGCCACAATTACTCTGATACCAAAACCACTCAAAGACTCAACCAGGAAAGAGAACTACAGGCCAATCTCACTCATGAATATCGACGCAAAAATCCTCAACAAAATACTGGCAAATCGAATCCAAGAACACATCCGAAAAATTATCCATTATGATCAAGTAGGCTTCATTCCTGAGATGCAGGGCTGGTTCAACATACGAAAATCTATCAATGTAATCCAGCATATAAATAAACTGAAAGAAAAAAACCATATGATCATTTCATTAGATGCTGAAAAAGCATTTGACAAAATTCAACATCCATTTATGTTAAAAGTCTTGGAGAGATTAGGGATACAAGGGTCATAACTAAATATAATAAAAGCTATATACAGCAAGCCGACAGCTAACATCAAATTAAACGGAGAGAAACTCAAAGCCATCCCACTTAACTCAGGAACACGACAAGGCTGTCCACTCTCCCCATACCTCTTCAATATAGTGCTTGAAGTTCTAGCAATAGCAATAAGACAACATAATGGAATCAAGGGGATTCGAATTGGAAAGGAAGAAGTTAAACTTTCGTTATTTGCAGATGATATGATAGTGTACATAAGCGACCCCAAAAACTCCACCAAAGAACTCCTACAGCTGATAAACAGCTTTAGTAATGTGGCAGGATACAAGATCAACTCCAAAAAATCAGTCGCCCTCTTATACACAAAGGATATGGAAGCAGAGAGGGAAATCAGAGAAGCTTCACCATTCACAATAGCCAAAAACAGCATAATATATATGTAATTTTAATAGTTACCAAAAGACAGCCATTGTGTTTCACACTGTAATACCATTTTTGTGTGCTTCATAATAATTATAGTACATTAATACACATAAATATTTGGGATGATGAGTCAGTAATATATTTAATTTACAATAATGTTTTAGGTATAGTTTATTCACATACAGAGATTTACGCAAACACACACATATATCAAATTTGTTTTGTGACTGTGAACAAATGTGTATTTCATTTATGTGAAGTACTCCTTGATCTTACAGGAATGTATATTTAAACAGGAAGATAGTTGTAATGATATATTTGCATAATTTTTTACTTACTTGCAGAACTAGAAATAGATTTTAGGTCATAAGAATAATAAGATGAATCTGGACTTCACTGGAAATAGCTAATTTAAACTAATATGTATAACAAAATACATATTAGTAATAAGGATCAGGAGGTTTCTGATGCAACTAAAATTGTATTAGAAAATGGAAAATTTTAGGATAAAAACACATATTTCAGCATGTTTATGTCAACTTAAATGTTTGGAAAAGTTACCATGTGATAAAATTATTGTATATTGTATTGTATTGGTACTTGGGGAGACATCATGTTACACCCACACTACAGAAATATGCTTACATACCAGAGTGAATACTTAAAGATGATTGTAAAATTTATAGTTTATGCATCTAAACTAATTTCAACTGCAAATATTTGCAAAGATATTTAAAACTGAAACTCTAATATCCAAGAAATAAAAGTCTAAGTGGACTACAGAAAAGATGATTTTTGTTTATTGTTTATTGACAGTAGAAGAAACATACCGAGAACAAGAATGTTTGATGAAGCATATTGAAATCAGAAATTGTCAAACATCAATTGGTTTCCAGGTCTGCTGTATTGTCAGTTTTTCACTTGAACCTGTTTGTCACACAGGCAGCAACTAAATGCACAAGCAGTTTCTATCTTGCCATCAATCACTTGGAACCCAGATCTCTTTCTCTTTTTCTTTCTTTGATATTTTCGTCTTTTATTAGGAAGCACTGCAATCCTAGTCAGGATAACATTATTAATGGTTTATTGGCATTTAATTTTCATATCACTAATTCTTCCAGACACCTCATATACTATACCTATAAATGTTCTATTGTGCACATTAATATATACTCCCTGAAGAATATATGTTTCATGTGACCACAGAGAAAGCAGAACTGAACAAGGGGCCCATGCCAATGCATATTTATGGTTGCCACTTTTGTGGTACATAAATAGTGAACTTCGTAGAGAATACCTTACATATTTATAATAATCAGCAGTAGATGTTAACAAACTACTGCTATTATTTTATACACCGTGCAGAATTATGATAGTGCATGTGTGCTATATATTTATATTTGTGATTTCTATTTTCCCCTCAAATTCAAATTAAAAATGTGAAAATAGAACCAGGTAGTAGTGGCATATTCTTTTAATCCTAGCACTCAGGAGGCTGAGGCAGGTGGAATTCTGTGAGTTTGAGGCTAGCCTAGTTTACATTGGTGAGGGAGAATTGTCTGCATTCTGCCAATCATGTTTTAAATAAACACTGATTGGCCCATTAGGTCAGGCTACTTATTAGCTCTTGTAGCTTATATTAATCCATTATTCTGATCTCTCCCACGCTATGTACATTTATCCAACACTGTGACCCAGTTAGAGGCCTTTTATGTCTGAATCTGTCCTATTGTTTATCTATAATTTTTTTTTGTCCAGGTGTGCGTCTTAAAGTGCTAAGCGTTTCTTTAAAAATCTAATCTGCAACATTGTTAGGGGAAAAACGACACTGACTGCTTGCCCCACCGGGTCCAGCATGGCAGAGCTGTTCACTGCCTCTAAGAGCCATGTACGTTGCCCCAGTTTTAGGCACACAGAGGGTGTATGTCCCTCCATTAAGCAGGTTGTAACATGCTATTCATAAATCTCATTTAAATGTTTCGTAGCTGTATCTTGTCAGAATTCATACTGGCAGCACAGCCCAGGATGAGACAGTTTCAAAACAGCATGGCTTATTTTTTTCTGCTACTGCTAAATTAGGAAAACCTCTCTTAAAAAAGCTGCAGCACACTGCCAGCAAAATACTGGGTACCAAGAAGCCATGCTTAACTCTATACTTTTGTGTCTACAGTTAATTTTTAAACTTTCTCAAGTTTTACATTGATTTTGTCAACCACATTCAGTCCAATTTGTTGTTGAGTGGCCACTTGTTGGTAATTACTTTGATAGACCTATTTTTGTGTTTGTGACAGGGTGTAAGATCATTTTCCCACAGCAGTAAGTTGTACTGAGATGTGCACATTCTATAAGTAATATGATTGTAATTGTTTTAGTAAAATATATATGACATATATCCTTGCTCACATGATCAAAAATGATGATATTAAGAACTTCATCATGTTTGTAAATCATATTTTCCAGTGTAAAATATATGGTCTTTATTATACCAAGATTACAAAAGTTATATTTGTATGGTATATTATTAAAAAGGAAAAGCTCAGATACTTTTCACTACCACAGCAATCAAACCTTTCAAAATGTCAGCACTATTGTTTTGCACTCAGAGAAGTTCTTGCACTCCCTAGTCTCTAATTTACTTCATCCGAGTCACTCAATTCACTTTCAGACATTTAAAAATTTTATCTATTACCTGCTTGTGAGGGACCATGTACCATGGAAGAAAATAATTACAGCTGGGGGAACAGTCTTTGGACAATGATAGAGCCTTTGTTATTTATATGCATTGTTGCATAACAGTAGTAGAAAAAATTCAGATAAAGTTGGGGCTGCAATTATTTATTGTTATCATTTTGGATAATTTTTTACCTGGGTAACAAAGAAGATTAAGCATAATCAGTTCCATCTGGAAACACTTCTACAGTATGTCAAGGACAATAAGTTCACAAATTGACTTTACCTGCCTCTCATGTGGTATATGAAAAGAATCAGGCAAAGGGGAATTTAATTAGTGTCTCATAGTAGGAATAAATAGCAAAAAAGATTGACTGCTGATTGCATTGAAAATGAGTACCATGCACAGTTGTCAACAACTGAATAGAAGTGGGCTGTTAGAAATTCTTCGGTCACAGAAATTTTGATTTTATTATGTTATCTCATGTGGAGTCTATCTTGCATATAATTTCAGACATAGAGAGTAAAGGGTAATTTTATTATAGTTATAAATATGCAGACTTGCTGTTACCTAAAGTGATACAATGACAGGCATTTATACTAAAAACCTAAAAGATAGTAATGGTTACTGAAAGTCATTTATTCAGGGAAAGAATTGGAAGAAATAAAACCTCTCTAAAAATGGGTTTTACTAACTGGAGGACTAAGTTGATATCTTATAGAAAGGTAAATTATAGCAATGTGAAACATCAACTTTCATTAGGAGAGATAATAAATGTTATTGATGGAAATTCTACTTCATTTGTCTTGATCATCATTCTGCCAATGCATCTGAAATTTTTATATGTCATAAACAGAAAATTGTATTACTATATAGAAATAAAAATAATTTAATTACTATAATTAAATTCCTACTACATAATATATTATAATTATCACATTACTTATATCACTATTTATCATATGCATTTTGTAGTTATTAAAAAAATTCTCAAAAGTTAAAAATGAGAAAATTTGTAAAGAATTAAAGTTGTGCCACAATTATAGATAATTTCCAGTTTCGTGTAGTGGATGAAGACTCCAGGTAAAATATTTATACCCATTTGTAAATTTAATTTGAAGGTTAATATTAAGTGCTTAGTATACATGACTGAATTAAAAGGTGTGCAATACAATGTTTTCACAAAAAACTTAAGCACAAAAAAGTAAACATAAAATTTTCTTTTGAAATAAACAAAATAGTATTTTCATTAACAAAATTAAAATGGAGACAGAATAATTCTCCATGTTGTGATAAAAGGATGGATTTAGGAAAGTGTTGTAGAAAAACATTGGTATGTCATATGCAATAAATAGATTTCTGATTTTAATTTTAAATTAGAGCAATTACATGAGAAAATATATAAAATATGGAGAAAGGAACATTATTTTAGAAATTTTTATGCCAATGGGCTAATTTGCTTGCTTTGTGATTTTGTTTGTTGAGAATTTTCAACAATATATTTTGATCATACATTTTCCCATCTCCTCGGTTTTCTTAGATCCTCCCCTATACTCCAACACTCCTAATTTCATATTTATTCTCTGTCTAAAAAATACAAATAAACAACATCACCATCACCACCAACAGCAAAACAAGTAAACAAACACAAACAAGGTAGTGCAGTCTGACTTGTATTGGTCAGCTACTACTCCTGATAATGTGATCTGTCCTGGAGTATGGTTAATAAATCTAATATAACTCAATTGAGAGAGCTAATTTTCCCTGTCTTACACTTATCAATTTTGCATGCCTTCTTCGCTAGGGAGGAAATTTTGTGCCGTACTGGGATAATGTCTGACTTGAGTTTATATAATTGTATGTGGCTGTCACAGTCTTTGTGAGTTTTTATATGCAGCTATCTGTTTTATTGGGTCTGAAGAATGCTGTTTTATTGAATTCAACAGTCCTTGCTCTTACAATCTTTCAACTACCCTTCTGCTGTAACTCTAATCTTTAATTGAAGGAGTATCATATATATATCAAATTATCTTTGATAACTCAAAAGTCTTTGCACATTGTCCTGCTGTTATATGACCTAACTACTATGCTATCTACTGAAAGAAAAGATTAACTAATATGGTTGAACAATGCACTTATACATGGTATATTATTATTCCATCAAGAGTCATTTTATTGAGCAGAATAAGAGTAATTGGTTTTCACCTAGGGTGTTTCATCACCTTAATAAAAAAACAAATAGGAAACAAATAGAAGGCTCAGAGAAAGAAGGATTGTATTAAAACTATACAAATTAAGAACCAAAGAAAAATCAGTGATATTCAATACTTTTTCTGTTAATATGCAACTTAAGCTGAATAGGAGCACAAAGCAACCCTTCTTCCTAATCCTCAGAAATGATGGAATTATATCAGTGGGACACTATACCTAATTTTAAAAAAAAAAACTTCTTTACTAAACCAAATTTAGCTTTTTATTTAAAAAAATTCAAAGTAAGAAAGGGAAATTTTCTCTAACAGTATCATATCAAAATTAAAGAAGAATTTTTGGCATCGTGTTCAAACACAATTCAACTTGTTTTGGAAAATTTAAATATGGAAGAGACATAAAAGAAAATTATAATAAATGTTATCATTTGAGATGCAATGTGGCAGGAATGATTTTAAGAAATGTGTCCAGTGTTTGAAAAGCACATAGAAAAATTCTAAAACAAGGAAAAGATTCAGAGAGGAGAGTAAGCAAAGGGAGGAAACAGAGAAATAAAGATTTAAGTAAAATAACTAGTTTTTTTTGTTAAAAATGACACATATTAATTAGTACTGTAGGTTGTAAATTTTCAAAGTAGAAACAAAAGTGTATAAAAACTCTTTGTACAATGGCACAAGAACAAACAGTTAAATTAGAGGTATTTATAAAAAGAATCTGTAAATAGCATTAGCAATGCTTTGTAACAGAAATAAACCAAGATATGCTACAAAAAGAGTTGGCAGGGCAACGGCACTTGCATCTCATTTCAGACATTTAAAGATAGGATTCCACTTTGTTGGTTCCGTCATTCAAATCCCTCGTCCTTTAGTTAATGATCTCTATTTCTGTTAAGATAAAGTGTGTTCTTTGACTTTCCAAACCATAAATTCTTAAATATTTCTAATTTTCCTTCTCTCAGAACCCCACTAAATTAAATTTCTATGTCAGTGATGCTATGGCTCTAACAGTGAATCTAAACACTTCTCACCTTAGCCTTGTTAACCTCTTCGTCTACTCAGTCCTTGTGTAATATTCAGGCATGTGTCTTTAATTAATGAAGGCTTCACAGTGATTTGTCTTATAAATTGGAATAGATTATTACACAAACATTTTCAAAGTCCTCTGCTTCTATTTTTCTGGCTCAAAACACTAAAATATATTAACATCTTTGAAAAAAATGATTGTCATTGTTTCATCTGTCTTTTTGTCTGCCCCTCCCACTTACAAAAGAACATAGTTCTTATTTTTATTCTAGGAACACTTCTGACTCTGCTTCTCTAGTCCAGAAGTTCCCTATGCCTGAATATTCTATTTGAAGGAGGTGCACAGGGTAACGCTCTACTTCTTTTACTTTGTATTTAAATAGACAATTCACGGGAATGCTTACTACAATGCATGACTACTCCAAATGTCTCTTCTTGTTGTTTTTATTTTAATACAATTAGAAATTTTGATTTCACTATGTAAATTATGATTTGTCTTTTAATTATGTTTCTTTTGAGTTCAATCATCATTGGTATATTATATTTATAAACAAAGAGACTGTTTACTATATTTGAAATTCTCAACTTCTTTCCTGAGCCCCAAACATTACCCGTTACACACTATAGTGTGTTGTGGCATGAATTCTACTAGGTCTTGATGATAAAAGCCTAGAGTCAGATATAGGGAAAATGGTGAGAAATCAGAGAGATGAGGTGCATATCACAGTCACCTTACCTACTCAAGTTCCCAGCCAAAAAGAGATTGAGCTCCTGTCTGCTCCCACCTTATTACTCCTCTCTCTTCCCAGCCATACACTTCCTTTTTGTCTGTGCAGACCTACAAAACTCTATGGTTAGCTAGTGGCTAGACCTGCCCTCTGATCTTCTGGGAAGCTTTAGCTGTACAAACAAGGTATATCCACATAGTGTCAATAAAGATAGACAAATTAATGTTGATTCATCAGTCTCTTTTTATTTATTAAATAATGTAAAACTTTCAAGTAAATCCTTGAAAACTATAGTTTAGAACTCAGGAAATTAGTCATAGCTGAAGAAATAATTGTGAGTAATTGAACATTATTCAGACTTTATACAATGGAACTACAAACAAGACGAAACCTCCAAACTGATTAAAGTCAAAAGACTAAGGTAAATAAAAGAAAAACTGAAAAAAAAATTGTGTATTATGACATAATACAGGAATTACCAAAAATTCAGTTTTAAAGTATTAAATAGATATTTCCCATTAAAAGAATTACTTTGCACTAAATTTTCACAGGGTATATTTATCTCCTAAAGAATAGATTAACAATGGCCTGCCTGCACCAAGCAGGGTAGGCGCTTTGTTTGCCACCTGCCCATCAGCACGGAGGCCTGATCTCTTGGCGCCAGGAGACCCAGCGCTGGGGAGACCCAGCGTTGGGGAGAGACAATGTTGGGGAGAGACAGCATTGGGTAGGCAAGGAGACCTGATCCGGTAAAGAAGATCCATAAGGGAGCACTTGGAAGAAGAGATGGGTAGACGCCAAGGCAAGAATTCGCCCAACAAGCTGAAAAGCAACATGAAGCCACCAGAAACCAGCGACCTCACAACGGGAGGACATGAACACCTTAATCAAGAAGAAGTAGAAAAGATTGACTTCATGAAAGTGATAGACGCCCTTAAACAGCATGTAAAAAATGCCCTTATAGAAATGGATGAGAAATATAACAGGAAGTTTGAAGAATTGAATAAATCAGTAAATGATACCCTAGAAAAACAAGGAAAAACAATCAAACAGACAATGGAAACGGTGCAAGACGTGAAAACTGAAATGGAGGCAAAGAAGAAAACACAAACAGAGGGCCGGCTGGACATGGAAAATTTAAGTAAACAAACAGAGTCTACAGAAACAAGCATAACCAACAGAATACAAGAGATAGAAGAAAGAATCTCAGATTCTGAAGATACCATAGAGAAAATAAACACTCTGATCAAAGAAAACAGCAAGTCCAACAAACTCTCATCACAAAATATTCAGGAAATATGGGACACAATAAAAAGACCAAACCTAAGAATAATAGGAGTAGAAGAAGGAGAAGTGTAGCTCCATGGTCCAGAAAATATATTTAATAAAATTATAGAAGAAAACTTTCCCAACCTAAAGAAAGATATACCTATGAAGGTTCAAGAAGCATATAGAACAACGAATAGGCTGGATCAAAAAAGAACATCCCCTCGCCATATAATTATCAAAACACAAAACATACAGAATAAGGAAAGAATATTAAGAGCTGCAAAGGAAAAAGGCCAAATTACTTATAAAGGTAAACCTATCAGACTTACACCTGACTTCTCCATGGAAACCATGAAAGCCTGGATAGACGTACTGCAGAAACTAAGAGACCATGGATGCAAGCCCAGATTACTATACCCAGCCAAGCTTTCGTTCACTATAAATGGAGAAAATAAAATTTTCCAGGATAAAAACAAATTTAAACAATACGCAGCCACAAATCCAGCCTTTCAGAAAGTAATAGAAGGAAAATCACTAACCAAGGAGTCCAACAATGACCACAATAACTCAGACATCTAGAGACCCTTCACCAACACAAATCAGAGAAGGGAAACACACAAACTCTACGACTAAAAAAATGACCGGAGTTAACAACCACTGGTCATTAATATCACTTAATGTCAATGGACTCAACTCACCTATAAAAAGGCACAGGCTAAGAGATTGGATACGAAAACAGGATCCAACATTCTGCTGTTTACAAGAAACACACCTCAACCACAAAGACAGGCACCTACTCAGAGTAAAGTGCTGGGAAAAGGCCTATCAAGCAAATGGACCTAAGAAACAAGCAGGTGTGGCCATACTAATCTCTAACAAAGTTGACTTCAAACTTAAATCAATCAGAAGAGATGGAGAGGGGCATTTCATACTCATAACAGGAACAGTTCAGCAGGATGAAGTCTCAATCCTGAACATCTATGCCCCTAATATAAAAGCACCGACGTACATAAAAGAAACATTGCTACAACTCTAGGCAGCCATCAAACCACACACACTAATAGTAGGAGACTTCAACACTCCTCTCTCACCAATGGACAGGTCAATCAGACAGAAACCTAACAGAGAAATAAGAGAATTAATGGAGGTAATGAATCAAATGGACTTAACAGACATCTATAGAACATTCCACCCAAATAGGAAAGAATATACCTTCTTCTCTGCAGCTCATGGAACCTTCTCAAAAATCGACCACATAGTCAGTAACAAAGAAACATCCACAGTTACAAAAAAATATTAGTAACCACCTGTGTCTTATCAGATCACCACGGATTAAAGTTAGAATTCAACAATAATGCTACCCTCAGAAAGCCTACTAATTCATGGAAACTGAACAGTCAACTACTGAACCATCCCTGGATTAAGGAAGAAATTAAGAAAGAAATTAAAGTCTTCCTGGAATTCAATGAAAATAAAGAAACAACATACTTAAACTTATGGGACACTATGAAAGCAGACCTAAGAGGAAATTTCATAGCACTAAGTGCCCACTTAAAGAAAACAGAGAAAGCTCACACTGGAGACTTAACAGCCCAACTGGAAGCTCTAGAAAAAAAAAGAAGCAGACTCACCTAGGAGGAGTAGAAGACTGGAAATAATCAAACTGAGGGATGAAATCAACAAAATAGAAACACAGAAAACAATACAAAGAATCAATGAAACAAAAAGCTGGTTCCTGGAGAAAATCAACAAGATTGACAAACCCCTATCCAAACTAATCAAACGGCAGAGAGAGAATTTGCAAATTAATAAGATCAGAAATGAAAAGGGGGACATAACCACAGACACAGAGGAAATTAAGAGAATCATTAGATCTTACTACAAAAGCCTATATGCCACAAAACTGGAAAATGTAAAGGAAATGGACACTTTTTTAGATAAGTACCATATACCAAAGTTAAACCAGGACCAGGTGAACAATCTAAATAGACCTGTTAGTCGTGAAGAATTAGAAGAGGTTATCAAAAACCTCCCTACCAAAAAAAGCCCAGGACCAGATGGTTTCAATGCGGAATTCTACCAGAACTTCCAAGAAGACCTAATACCTATACTCCTTAATGTATTTCACAATATAGAAACAGAAGAGTCATTGCCAAATTCCTTTCATGGAGCTACAGTTACTCTGATACCAAAACCGCACAATCAAGAAAGACTCAACCAAGAAAGAAAATTATAGACCAATCTCACTCATGAACATCGATGCAAAAATCCTCAACAAAATACTGGCAAACCGAATCCAAGAACTCATTAGGAAAATTATCCATTATGATAAAGTAGGCTTCATCCCAGGGATGCAGGGCTGGTTCAACATGCGAAAATCTATCAATGTAATCCAGCATATAAATAAACTGAAAGAAAAAAAAACATATGATCATTTCATTAGATGCTGGAAAAAGCATTTGACAAAATTCAACACCACTTTATGATAAAAGTATTGGAGAGATTAGGGATACAAGGGTCATACCTAAATATAATAAAAGCTATATACAGCAAGCCGACAGCTAACATTAAATTAAATGGAGAGAAACTTAAAGCCATCCCACTAAACCCAGGAACACGACAAGGCTGTCCACTCTCGCCATACCTCTTCAAAATAGTACTTGAAGTTCTAGCAATAGCAATAAGACAACGTAAGGGGATCTAGGGGATTCGAATTGGAAAGGAAGAAGTTAAACTTTCATTATTTGCAGATGATATGATAGCGACCCCCAAAACTCCACCAAAGAACTTTTACAGCTGATAAACAGCTTTAGTAATGTGGCAGGATATAAGATCAACTCCAAAAAATCAGTCGCCCTCTTATACACAAAGTATATGGAAGCAGAGAGGGAAATCAGAGAAGCTTCACCTTTCACGATAGCCACAACAGCATAAAATATCTTGGGGTAACTCTAACCAAGGAAGTGAAAGATCTATTTGACAAGAACTTTAAGGCACTGAAGAAAGAAATTGAGGAGTATATCACAAAATGGAAGGACCTCCCT
Source organism: Microtus oregoni (assembly GCF_018167655.1). Lineage (NCBI taxonomy): Eukaryota > Metazoa > Chordata > Mammalia > Rodentia > Cricetidae > Microtus > Microtus oregoni. The sequence continues at coordinate 27,925,202 of NW_024543060.1, forward strand.
TGCTCTTGGATTGGGAGGATCAACATAGTAAAAATGGCAATTCTACCAAAGGCAATTTATAGATTCAATGCAACCCCCATCAGGGTCCCATCAAAATTCTTCACAGATCTTGAGAGGACAATAATCAACTTTATATGGAAAAACAAAAAAAAAAAACCCAGGATAGCTAAAACAATCCTATACAATAAAGGATCGTCTGGAGGCATTACCATCCCTGACTTCAAACTCTATTACAGAGCTACAGTGATGAAAACAGTGTGGTACTGGCATAAAAACAGAGAAATCGACCAATGGAATTGTATAGAAGACCCGGATTTTATCCCACAAACCTATGAACACCTGATTTTCGATAAAGGAGCTAAAAGTATACAATGGAAGAAAGAAAGCATCTTCAACAAATGGTGCTGGCACAACTGGATGTCATCCTGTAGAAGAATGAAAATAGACCCTTATCTATCACCGTGCACAAAACTCAAGTCCAAATGGATTAAAGACCTCACTATCAGTCAGAACACATTGAACCTAATAGAAGAGAAAGTGGGAAGTACCCTACAACAGATGGGCACAGGAGATCGCTTCCTATGTGTAACCCCAACAGCACAGACATTAAGGGCAACAATGAATAAATGGGACCTACTAAAACTAAGAAGCTTCTGTAAAGCAAAGGACACTGTCACCAAGACAAAAAGGCAACCTACTGACTGGGAGAAGATCTTCACCAACTCCGCAACAGACAAAGGTCTGATCTCCAAAATATATAGAGAACTCAGGAAACTAGACTTTAAAATGCTAATTAACCCAATTAAAAAATGGGGCACTGAACTGAACAGAGAATTCTCAGCAGAGGAACTTCAAATGGCCAAAAGACACTTAAGGTCATGCTCAACCTCCTTAGCAATCAGGGAAATGCAAATCAAAACAACTTTGAGATATCATCTTACACCTGTCAGAATGGCTAAATTAAAAAACTCCAATGATAGTCTTTGCTGGAGCGGCTGTGGAGGATGGGGAACCCTCATCCATTGCTGGTGGGAATGCAATCTTGTGCAACCACTTTGGAAACCACTTTCGGTGTTTCGGTTTCTCCGGAAATTCGGGATCAACTTACCCCTGGACCCAGCAATACCACTCCTGGGAATATACCCAAGAGATGCCCTATCATATGACAAGAGCATTTGTTCAACTATGTTCATAGCAGTATTATTTGTAATAGCCAGAAACTGGAAACAACCTAGAGAATGGATGAAGAAAGTGTGGAATATCTACACATTAGAGTACTATGCTGTGGTAAAAAACAATGACTTCTCAAATTTTGCATGCAAATGGATGGAAATAGAAAACACTATCCTGAGTGAGGTATCCCAGACCCAAAAAGATGAACATGGTATGTACTCGCTCATAATTGGTTTCTAGCCATAAACAAGGGTCACGGAGTCTACAATTGGTGATCCCAAAGAAGCTAAGTAAGAAGGTGAACCCAAGGAAAAGCATATAGTTGTCCTCTTGGCTATGGGAAGTAGACAAAATTGCCGGGGAGAAAATTGAGATCTTGGGGGTGGGGTGGGATGGGGGTAAGGGGAGATGGGGAGAGAGGGGGAAGAGGGGGAGAATGGGGGGAGCTTGGGGAAGTGGGAGGATTGGGATGAAGGAAGGAGGGATGGGGGAGCACGGAAGCACGGTTCTTAGTTAAGGGAGCCACCTTAGGGTTGGCAAGAGACTTGAACCTAGAGTGGCTCCCAGATGCCCAAGGCGAGGTCCCCAGTTAGTTCCTTGGGCAGCTGAGGATGGGGAACCTTAAATGACCCTATCCTAGAGCAATACTGACGAATATCTTGCATATCATCATAGAACCTTCATCTCGTGATGGATGGAGACAGAGACAGAGACCCACACTGGAGCACTGGACTGAGCTCCCAAGGTCCCGATGAGGAGCAGAATGAGGGAGAACATGAGCAAAGAAGTCGGGACCACGAGGGGTGCACCCACCCACTGAGACAGTGGAGCTGATCTATTGGGAGCTCACCAAGGCCAGCTGGACTGTGACCTAAAAAGCATGGGATAAAACTGGACTCTCTGAGCATGGCGAACAATGAGGGCTGATGAGAACCCAAGGACGATGGCACGGGGTTTTGAACCTACGTAATGTGCTGGCTTTGTGGGAGCCTAGCCAGTTTGGATGTTCACCTTCCTAGAAATGGACGGAGGGGGGAGGACCTAGGACTTTCCACAGGGCAGGGAAATCTGACTGCTCTTTGGGCTGGAGAGGGAGGGGGAGAGGAGTGGGGGGGAGGGGGAGAAGGGTGGGAGGAGGGGGAGGGAAATGGGAGGCTGGGAGGAGGAGGAAATTTGTTTTTTTTTCTTTTCTCAATAAAAAAAAGTTAAAAAAAAAGAATAGATTAACAAAATCTTATTGCTAAATATGTAAATCTGTATGTTTCAGTAGTATTCCATGTAATTGTGAATATTCTTCCTACCAACTTTTTTAACATCTTTATATAATAATATTCAGAAATATGTCTTGGAACTCTGAATTAACTAAAATAAATATAAAGGTCAGTTTCTATTGATACTTTATTTTGAAAATCTTCTCATTCATGAGAGGTGGTTAATACCTAAAAAATATAAAATATTTGAGAGGCAGCAAATTAAATACTCAGATAGTTATATTTAGATAGACAAGGTATGATGTAAAAGATATTCCAAAGAGTAAATGAGTGTATGTCCCCAAGAAATGCATGAAATGCAGTAGTGAGTGTGTTTTAAGATTTGATTTTCATTTTAGAAGTTATTTGTGTGTGCTTATATGTGTATGTGTTGTCAGTGAACTAGTGATGCATATTAAGACAGTGCTGAATCATCCAGAGCAGTGGTTACAGGATGTCATAATGATGGATATACACAACTCTTTTTACTTTTTGGAATTATTTTTAATGAAATTATAGTATTTCCATTTTCTCCCTACAAGCTTTTCCATATCCAGGTTTACACATTCTGAACCATTTCATACTCATGGCCTCTGTTTATTATTCTCTCGCAGTTTCTGCCTTTTAATCTCTCTTACACACATGTACACACACACACACACACACACAAACACACATGTGTGTGTGTGCACGCACGACTCTTTGCAGGGATTGTTGCCTGCACAGGTTCACAAGGGTCGAGGGTACAGAAGCAGGGAACGGCTTGGATGGTGTTGGGTAGAAGGAGACAGCCCTTCCTGAGACAGGTTTCGGTGAATCACCTCAGCTTTATTCCAGATTAAAAAGAATATATAGTTTTGGGGACACTGAGGACAAACCCTAATTTGCATTAAGTGGCAAGGTCCTATCATAAGGTTCCCAGCATAAGTCTCAGTTGTCACGTGTGCAGCAAGGGGGCCTTCTAGCTGAAATCTATGGCAAGGCCAAGCTAAAGATAAATTAGGCATCTGGTTTAGAGACAGCTTCCAGATGAGGTGAGTTGTCTGGATCCAGCAACATTTTCCAGATAAGAGCAGGTAGAGAGGAGGAAATTTCCCCGGAGAAGGAGAGTAGCTATGATGTCAAGCTTTGGGAAAATGCTCAAAGCTGCTAGGCCATGATAGATTGTTGACTTCTGTACAGCCAGCAGCAATGTCTTCAAACACACACACACACACACACACACACACACACACAATCTGCATGCGCACACACACACACAACTAAGACAATCTGCTGAATCTGTTTAGCATTGTTTATTGCTGCCCAGTTGGTAATACGTAGTCAATTAGGCGACACATTTTTTCTTCTCTTTTTTTTTTAATTTAAATTTATTTATTTATTAAGGATTTCTGCCTCATCCCCGCAACCGCTTCCCATTTCCCTCCCCCTCCCCCGATCAAGTCCCCCTCCCTCATCTGCTCAAAGAGCAATCAGGGTTCCCTGACCTGTGGGAAGCCCAAGGACTGCCCACCTCTATCCAGGTCTCCTAAGGTGAGCATCCAAACTGCCTAGGCTCCCACAAAGCCAGTATGTGCAGTAGGATCAAAAACCCACTGCAATTGTTCTTGAATTCTCAGTATTCCTCATTGTCCGCTATGTTCAGCTAGTCCGGATTTATCCCATGCTTTTTCAGACCTAGGCCAGCTGGCCTTGGTGAGATCCCAATAGAACATCCCCATTGTCTTAGTGTGTGGGTGCACCCCTCGTGGTCCTGAGTTCCTTGCTCGTGCTCCATCTCCTTCTGCTCCTGATTTGGACCTTGAGATTACTGTCCGGTGCTCCAATGTGGGTCTCTGGCCGCTGCTCCGCCTCTGGGCGTCTGGCCAAGCTGCTGCTCCGCCTCTGTGCCTTTTTTTTTGATTTTCGAGACAGGGTTTCTCTGTGGCTTTGGAGCCTGTCCTGGAACTAGCTCTGTAGACCAGGCTGGTCTCGAACTCACAGGGGACACATTCTTAAAGTAGATTAATCCTCTTTTTCCAGAAGTTCTTAGTTGTCCATATTTCTTTGTTTATGGGTGAGTTCAATCTCTTAATCACTGAGCCACCTCTCTAGTCACAGTAGAAGTAATGTTACATATGTAACTAACAATCAAAGATTCAAAGCACATTGTCACATTGCTTGATTTTTCATTTACTTTACAAGACAGTAGCTAAGATTATGGAAGATGCAAGTCACAACTGCTACACTCTTTGAAAAGCTAGACTCTTCTCATTTTAAAATTATCCACTCTGCCATTACAAAATTGGCCTATTAGAAAGAAATCAATTAAAAGGAAACTTTTGATATTCTAAAGATAAACATCCTTTTTTAATTCTTAAATTCCAGAAAAACAATGAAGAAAATGCAGAAAAGAAAATTCTCCTCTAATACAGAGAGAAAATATTTAGAATATTAAGAGTACCGGAAACATTCTCACATCCTCACAAATTTAGGAATAAGTATTAAAAATAGATGCTAATATTAAAACTAGACATGCAGGGCTGAACCTGAAGAAAGCTATATTTATTTTTGAATATTTCAAAAAGTTTTTTCACTGTGAGGTCAATCAAACTATGAGAAAGTATTACTATTGAAGCAGATATGACAAAGTCATATACAAATACATATACCTATATCATGACAAAGTTAAATAGTTTAGTGATACTAGTGGGAATAGTAGGAGAGATCATCTTGTAACTAGCTATTTCTTCCAATCATCACATTTACTTGAAATCTTATAGTCTACGATTTAATATAAGGTACTATTCTACAGATAACTGGCATTTTCAATTATAGTCCTTCACTTTTCTATCTAGCTGAGGATATCAAAGTCCCCGTTAAGCAGTGTAAATTGTGTATTTAAAAACCAAGATGTTGAAACTAGCATAAGACCTAAGAAATAAAATTTTGAGCTGGGTGGTGGTGGCGCACGCCTTTAATCCCAGCACTCGGGAGGCAGAGGCAGGCAGATCTCTGTGAGTTCGAGACCAGCCTGGTCTACAAGAGCTAGTTCCAGGACAGGCTGCAAAACCACAGAGAAACACTGAAAGAAATACAATTTTGCACAACAGATGACCCAAAATAATATTTAAAGCAAATTGTTTAACTCAAATGATCAAATTACTGTTTCTAAACATCTGGTAGAAGGTGTCAGGCTGCATGTAGTTGAATCACAATCTACCTCAAAAAAGGCATTTTTGACCCTTAAAATCATTGTTTGTTTCAATTTACTAGAATCATGTTTTAAATTTCAATTTTACTTATTTATGAACTAAGCCATTAAAAAATCAGTAGTTGTATAGAAACACCTAAAACTGAGTAGGTTAAGGAGACAAGTTTAGAATAATAAAAATGAAGGGTTTTTAAAAATTAGATCAAGCATGAGATTTTCTGAAATTGAAAAATAATTTTTATAAAACTTCACAATTCTTAGAAAAAGAAAAAGTGCTTATTCAGCTATTTACATGGGACTATGTTTCAGATGCAAATTAAAAATAAATGTAAGTTCCTCTAATGATGCTAATTTTTTTCAACAAAAACAATTTTCTTCTTTACACAGACAATATGATTTCTACCACATTTATTAGAGTTAAATCACATATTTTGGTAAGTAAACCAGAACAGCAGAAATTAATTTTTGTATGCTCATTATTTCTCTCATAATTCAATAGATGAACATATTTTCACAAATTATTCTGACCTCCAGACATATAAAGCTGGACCACGCAAGCACCTTAGAGACCTCAAGTGTGACCTACCCTCCAAAACAATTCATAAAGGAATTTTGTTCAATTTTAAATGATCCACTCCATTTCTCATTTTTCTGAGTAAGAAATATGTGTAAAACTGACTTTAAAACCACATTGCGTTTTCCATAAGCTCATCATAGTGTTTAGGCGTGTGATTTGTGCCTGAAAATACTCAATTAACATCAGTTTTATTTAGAACATCCAGAAAACAAAAAAAAGAAAGTATCTACGAGTAGTCAGGACCTGCCTAAGCATTGTGCTAAATGTTTCCTGAACAGTGTGTTCCAAGTCAGTCTACGAGTGGGGGCGCACACAGAGGTAGTAACTGCAGACATTAGGAACTTGCCCAGGACAAAACGCATTTCACCTCTTGGTGGGGTGACTTGTCGGACTACTCTTGTCATTTTCCACTCTATCGTCACACTATCACTGCTACTCACAGAAGAAATAACCTTTCGGAAAACTAAACTTATATATTCTCCCAGTTATGTATTTTTTAATATACTCATTCAGCAATACATACTTTGAGCATATATTTCTAACACATATGGATGGTAATGCAAGCTATTAGTGACTATGCTAGAATATTTGGAATCAAAAGCCTGCATAATCAGAAACAGAAATTGTCTGGGACTCTCTCGTAAAAAGTAGGCTTTAAAATACTACAAGTTCGAAGTACAGAATGCAGCCATGCTTACTCAAAGAAAGCAGGTGAACAGTGTCCTTCGATTGGAAGAGTAACTGCTCCTTACAAAATCTGTCATTGTCTGAAGAGCGGCTGCTTCACCTGGCTGCACACTTTTACAGCTCTGATTACTCCACACCACTCTGGTCTTTCCCGTGGTACAATTTTCTGGTATTCTGCAGGCTTCATTTACGTGAAATTGTTCTTTAATATGTCTGCAGCACGTTCCTTCGGCTTGCCTTATTTGAATCTTCCCACAACAGCTCATCATCCAACAGCTGGCCAGGTGTTCTGCTATCATCCGTTTTCTACACTTATGCAGTCCAGTGGAGCTGCACTGGAGCAAGCCTAACTTCACTGCTGTTGGTTTGGCTCCCTTCCAGGGCCATGTGCAGGTGGATAAAGCTGCAACCTGCGAGGCTCACTAAAATCAATGGTAAGCGTGTTAGCGATATTCAGCACTCCAGCAAATAAAGGCAGATAAGTAAACATCTATACGCCTTACACTTACTGTAATTATTCTCATTAAGTTAGTCAGATATCTAGTTCACTATGTGTGCATTTTGCGTGGTTAAAATAGAACAGCATTAACGCATGAATAAACAACAAAAATGATATTATTGGAAGATGACTGGATATATCATACGTTACATATTAACAACACACCTACCCAAACATTCAGAAATAAAATTAGTGAACAATTGTGTAAACTACAAATTATAAAAGCAGTACATTAGAAAAAGTATATAGCCTAAGATAAAACACATTTAAAACCATAAGCATTGATGACTACCTTAATTGCCATCATAATTCCAGCAACTGATGGAAGCAGATGCAGAGGTTCACAGCTAAGCATTGGGCTGAGTTCCAAGAGTCCCGTAGAAGAGAGGGAAGCGTGATACTGTGAGTCAAGGGGTCAAGGCCATGGTGGAGATACCCAGAGAAACAACTGACCTAAACTAGTGGGAGCTCACTGACAGCTGGGGACCTGCATAGGCCCAAACCAGGTGCACTGGATGTGGGTGACAGCTGTATGGCTGGAGCACTCTGTGGGGCCGCTGGCAGGGGGACCAGGTTTATCCATAATGCTTGGACTCCAAAAAGCCATTTCAAGTAAGTCGCTTGGCCTTGATATAGAGGGGAGGGCTTTGATCCTGGTTCTGCCTCAACCGATATGCCATACTTGGCTGACTCCATGGGAAGCCTTACCCACTGTAGGGACTGGATAGGGGTTCCAGTGCATGAAAGATGGGATGATAGGAGAGAGAACAAACTGGCATTACTTTGTAACTGAGAAAGGATTTATATATATATATATATATATATATATATATATATGTGTGTGTGTGTGTGTGTGTGTGTGTGTGTGTGTGTGTATACGTATATATACATATATGTGTGTATATGTATATATATATACACACACACACATATATATATATATATGTATTTTCCTAAGCTTCCCTTAGGATATAAAAAAAATTATGCAGAGTATAAGTTTGTGTTTTGGAAGTAACCACTAGGACACCTGATATAAAAGAAAATATGTATGTAGTCACATATCCTTATGATTCTGAGTTATGTGTTAATTTAACCTCGAAACAGTAAAATAGGCACTGATTTTTACTTTTCAAGCTACCTGAAGCATAGATGATCCCACTACTGAATTACTATTCAGTTTCCATACAGTTTTAGAAAAATTTCTTCTGAATTGTAATTAAGATGACATAGTCAACCAATAAAGGTGAGTCATTAGCATTCCCCATGTACATTGAATCGATGATGAAACATTTTTTTTTCATTTTCTGAAGTGAAAGGATGAAACGGTAAAAGACTAGGACTAGGATGGATGTGTTGGAATCACTCTTGCAGCTATTAAGTATTGAGCAAACAAGAATTACGTGAAGAAACTGTCAAGGATTAAAGGGCATCAACAAAAAGAATATAGTTACAGAGCAACTGTGTCAATGGCAGACACCTCCTACTGCTATGTAATGGATCATTCAGCTGTAGTAAATTCCAGGACATTTTTGCCCACTAGCTAATCCTCACTCATCTCTGGCATTCCATATTTAATTCTGTGTTTGCATCTGCTTTAAAGATATGCCCCTGGTAATATTGCAAGTCTTCTCTTTGAAAACCTACTCATTTGTATTTTTTAATTGTATCTATGTTTAATAAAAAACATTAGAATCTAGTTCTACAAGTCCACATTCCATTAACTAAGTTGCTAAGTTCTTTGATGTGCAATATTGAAAAGTCCAAAGTGTAACACTTAGTAACAACAGTTTCCACATATTATAAAGAAGACAGCGATTTTGTGACTTTTTATTCTTACAAGATATAACTAGGGTAGTGTCATTTAGAGAACAACATAGCCAATAGATTAAATCAATTTTTGTTGGGTTATTAGGTGTGTAAAGTTATGGGGTGATTTTTATTTTTTTTTTCCTAGTAATCAAATACTCTGGAGAAGAAAGAATTTTTAAAAATTACTTCATTTTTGAGACTGAAGAGCAAGCAGTCTAGATTCCCTGCCCTGCAGGAAGTCCAAGGTCCTCCCACTTCTATCCAGGTCCAGGGGGGGAATGGAGTGGGGGGAGGGGGAGAAGAGTGGGGAGAGAGGGAGGGGAGTGAAGGGAGGGAGAGAGGTATGGGCGGAGGGGGAGGAAAATGGGAAATGCGGAGGAGGCGGAAATTTTTTTCAACAACAACAACAAAAATAAATAAAAATAAATAATCATTTAACCTACAAAAAGGAAAAAATATTATTTAATTTTTTAAAGATTGATTACTAAATGACATCCCTCCACAACTCTCTGTTATAAATCTATGGCCTTTTTTTTCTATCTATCTATCTGTCTGTCTGTCTGTCTGTCTGTGTGTGTGTGTGTGTGTGTTTCATTGCTTTGTATATGTACATATGTGTATATGTATATATGTGTATTTACAAACATATATATTCCTGAATACATAAAACAACCTGCTTAGTCTGTATAATGTCACTCACATTTATGGTTCAGACTATTTGGTATTAGAAAATAATTGCTGTGCTCTTCCATGTGGAAGACCACTTTTCCCATTCTCGCTACTCCTCAGTTGACTGTACTTCAGAACTCTTAATGGCTTCTCTACAGAAACAAACTTGTTTCTTTCGTGTTCAACAGTTGCTGATATCTTAAAATGTCCACAAAATGCCCTGCCTGTGGTATATTAGCAGTGCGTTGTCTCAAAGAGGACATTCCACTTGGGTTCTACCAGGAATTTAGAAATATCATACAGTTTGAGAAATGCCTTAAAACTTATCACAGTAAATATCTTGGGATAATTAACATATTCTGAGAGGACTACATTTAAATTCTGAAGTGAATGAATGTCAGGAAAAGAAAATCACTTCTGCTCAAAAGAAACTATTCTGTTTCACTTAGATAAAAATCTTGATTTATTTGATTAAATAAATTGGTACCTATAATAAATCTGCAGTTTTATTGTGAAGGTTCCTTATTTCAATTTAACAAACATGAAAGCATTGTACTGCAATTATTAACCATATATGCTAAAGACCAAAAAGATTAGAAAAATTGAAAGAAAGAAAAACACCTCAACATTTGAGAATTATTCTTATCTACTAACCAAGGTAACCATATGATTTAAGTGCTCTTTTTAACTAACTTTGAATTTAAAATAAAAATTATGAAATTTTTTTGATCATTAGTTTACAGATAAGATTATTTTAATGTAATTTAAACTAACGGTAGTGAACTTTCCCTAACTGCACAAAGAATCCAGCCTCCTTTGGCAATGCCATAATAAATTCAAAGGAAGGAAATGTGGGAAACTGTCAAGATTAGTAATTTGCTTGATGTAAAGTCACACGACCAAGTGTCTTCTTGAAAAGCACAGGCAAACCTTGCCCATCTATCAATCAACTCAAATAGAGCCACATTTTGCGTCCTTCCCATTTTGAGTCTTTTAAAAATACAAAGTTTAAAACTTTATAGAAATCAATCACTTCTGCATAATTCAATTGCACAGATATTTATTAGCAGGCACTCACCCCCCTTAGGCAGGTCCAGGCAATTACAAAGATGACTTAATGGTTAACTTATTCCAAACCTGCTCAGAGCAAAGAAAAGGCAAGGGAATAGTTTCATTTCGTATTTTCCCTATTATTGCCTGCTGCACTGGAAACTGGGAAAGTCAATGTTATAAGTGTCTCTTTCTCTGAGTTTTCCTGTACATGCTAACACTATTTTTAAAAGAGTAAACTTTGAAGGGCCTACGAGAAAAAAAAATGTTATCATTCAGGAAGCGAAATATTTTGCATACAGAAACGTTCAAAACATTGACATTGTCGTGTGCCGATATCCTTTCCTCTGTCTGAATTCATGTGGAAACGTTGAAACTCAGTGTTTATGGTAGTAGGAGATGGTGATTTTAGAATATAGTTAGATAATAAAGCAAAAGTTTGCATGAACATGATGTCTATCCTCATAAAACACACTGCAGACAGTAACAAGGTCTTCCCCTGTTTGAGAATATGTGTGTATTATGTAACCTCAAGGACAGTCTTACCCTAGATCATGTCTTACTGATATCCTATTCCAGGACAGCAAATTATTAATATAAATTTAATGCAGGGCAGCAAATTACAAAGCCGTGGAAGATATATTTCTCCAGTTTATAAGCCACCCCTGGTTCTTTCTTTCCTTCCTTCCTTCCTTCCTTCCTTCCTTCCTTCCTTCCTTTCTGATATTCACCATGTATTACTAAGAATATTGCCAGTATTTTTACATGAAATAGAAAGATAAAATGTAAGAAAACACATTTTGAAAATCTATGCTACTCTTTAAATAACTATAATAATGGAATATTAATCACTTGTTAATCAATGTCAATCCCATCAAATAGAAAAGAAATAAATGGGAGACAGGCAGCTTATTAGATATGTTTTATTAGATAAACAACATGAATTATACTATATTCCCAAGATATAAGAAATTATCCACACCAATTATTTGTGTGTATTTTTCTTTGAGGGCCTGAGGCAATTTTTATAGAAATAGCAATAATGATCTTGAATTAAGTGCTCTCTGCCTCTGCTGCTCATATTAGTACTATTGTTTCAAGTTCTCACCAGAACTAAAAGACTTTCTATCACAGACTTGTCATGCTACTGTCCAGCCTTAGATCTGTGTTGCAACCAAAATTTTGCCCTAATTTTGTTGTGTCTTAGTTTAATCACTCGTCCTCTTAGAAGTAACATGGATAAGAAGGTCTAAGAGTATCTTTATCCTTTATCCTTCAGTGCTGGTAGTAGTCATGAAGTTGTTAAGTGTCTCAGTTACTGTTCTATTGATGTGATAAACATAAATAAAATCAACTTAGTGATTTGCCTGTAAAAAAATCTAATAGAGATATTTTCTAAGTTGAAGATTTTTTCCCCAAATGACTCTGACTTGTGTCATGTTGACAAAATTTGACCCTGACCCACATCGTGAGCAAAACACATCTCTTCCAGCTGAATCAGCTATGAAAACAGTGTATTGATTACTAACAGCTTATCCCAAGATAATTATATTTGCCTAACATTTGCAAATATAGCAAACAAAGAATTCTTGCTTGAAAATGTATAAAGGCTCAGACCAACCCTAATCGTGTTCAGGTCTTAGCTAACCACCAACTTTTAAAACATCATCAACTCTCATAACTGCAGGTAGTACCTATGAATCTCTACTTCAGAGTAAATGCCCTAAATCATGACATTGCCTTTTGTCTATTGAAGTTCCTCTTGTCCTCTTACGCCACAGGGACCCTCTGTTCATATTGATAGACACTATGATTCACTTTGTCTGAAGCTGGGCCCAGGAACCCTCATAGACGTTTGCCTTTCCACAACATTTTTTCTCCATAAACCAATATTGCCCTCTGCTACACAAATCTCTCAATGTAATTAATATATATTTGGGTGTGCCCTTGCTCACGTGTGCATAGCACATGAGATATCACTTGATTCCACTGTCCATAGTACTTGCTAGTGCTCCATCACTGCCCCGTCACTTCTTCACAGTTGAGTTTGTGCAACAAGAAGGGTATAGAGAGGTCTGCTCCATCCAGTGTCACTCCTAAAACACTAATTGTCTTACTAAGCCCATGTTTTTCTAGACCCTGTTGCTATTCTCACATCAAATCATTTTAATTTTGAAGTAAATATAATTTCTTACCTGATAATCCTGTGTAAGACATTCAAGTATAGAATCTATGAAAGGAAAGTAATCATCACCAGGTGAATTTTCTAAACCAATTAAAGTGTCAGAACTTTAGATTTCCCATTCTCTTTTACTTTGTTGCAGTATTCTCGTAATTTGTCTAACAATATGTTATAGCCACAGTCCAGGAATGAAGAGCAACTACTTGGATTATCACTTCTAATGGGAAAAAACAACTTTGTTCCTTACTCATCAAATGCCAGTTAAGAAAATACCCCCTCCAATGAAGATACTCCCATACTACTTACTAATGATAAAACACTGTCGTTGTTGGCTTTTAGTAATTTTTTTTCATATGATAATTATGCTATATTTTTCTAGGCACTTTCTAGCCCCTGTTTTGTTTTTATAAAATCTGCTACTAGATATACAGAGCAAATAATTTGCATTATTAATTACAATGACCTTGATCCCAAATCAAAGCATTACAAAAAGACACTACTTTATATATTAAATGTGTTAATCAATGAATGAACTTTTAGAGGAGGCCTAGAAAGCTATTCCTCATCTGTGCTGTATCCTTTCAATAAATGCTTGATGAATATTATCTTTTTATAATTTCATAACTTTTTCCCCTCTGTATATAACATAATCCCCTATTATTAAGGGTGTCCAGTTGTTAGAATGCATCATTTCTGACTGTTCAAATGTTTATATTACAGAATAACGCCTAGCCCTTATGATAGATGCTGAACAGTACACAGAAATTGAAAAGGCACGCAGGACATACCAAACACGGTTTTAGACCTGGACACAAAATTATGCTCAGGAGGACTTCCTATTACCAAGAAAAGCACATCTGCGAAGGAGCCTGGAAGTGAAATGTAAACAGACGGGACAATGGAAATAACAGTAAGGAATGTTTTGAAATGAAGCCTGACACTGAAGTAGGCATGAGTGAGGACTGTGCTTCAAGGGGAGTTCTAGCTTGCCACAGCTCCTATATGCCCAAGAAGGCAGCAGGAAACTGAGATATTATAGAAGCTAGTAGGAACAGGTGAAAGGTTAACCATCTCCATCTCAGTTGTGAACAATTAATGCTCGTATGTTTCCAGGTTTGGAGGAGAATAAAGCTTTCCCCACTATTACTCATTGATTACCTGTGAAGTCAAAAAACACAAGAATCTCAGACAAGAAAAGACATATAACCTTTCCTCATTAGATATCCAAGGTTAGTATAAAATACTTTGCTGAACAGGAGGATGGTGCATTAAATTGGACCTAATGTTTAAAAGAAAATAATGGCTCTGGCAGCCATTTCTCATACCGGAGAAATTTAGATAGGAAATAACTGGAAAGCAAACATTGTGTATTATAAAGGAGAGAGTCCTGAAAGGATGATTGTTGTCTTTTTTCACTGAACACATCAGCAGGAAAATTATTCTGCCCCAGGCAGGGGAAGCAAATATCATCAAGTACAAGAGGATTGCTGCTTGGGTCTTTCTCTTCTCCTCAAGAGCTGTCATGTTTTCGATATTTCTTTATATGTCATCGTGCAGAACAAGTCTGTATGACTTGCATGCACTCAGTCTCTTCAGCTGCTTTTTTTGCTGTGCCTGATTGTTCCCACGATGAACTTTGATACTCTTAAGTATACAAAAGATGACTGCTTTTTCTGAAATAATATGATGGAAAAAAACTAAAAATAATATGGACTGGAAAACTTAAAGTAGTTGGGTATGATTAACTAGTGTCTCTAACCAAATTATTTCAAAGTTACATTTACATAAATGTGGTAAATAAATATCAAAGTATTCCAAAGACATGCTATAGTGGAAGTCTCAGTAAAATCAATCCTCAAAGCAAAAATAATAATATACTTATCATGTCACCAGCCACAAAATTCAAGAAGAATATAACACATTCTTTTTGTATCTATTACGCAGTATATACTTTCTCTGCTTATTTGATAACATTTATCACTTTATGATCTTTTCTTTCAGTAAATGTAGTTAGGGAAAAAAAAAACTGAACTTTTCTTTTACTTCCTAGCATTTTTTTTTCATTCCCATCCTAGACAAGGAAACCTGATTATTTTCTTCTATCTCTAGGATTTCTGTCACTCTCCCTATAGTGCCAACTCCAGTTATACCTCCATTTCCTACCATGACTGACTTCTTGAATACTGTACTGCATGAGTTTGACTATTTTAGATAAACCTTTGCCTTTATCACCAGGAAGATGGCATTATTCTCTTTTAACTCTTCTCAAATCATTCCACAGCTCTCAACAAAGTTTGAACATCATATTTATAAACTACTCCTGAGAAAAGTATAAGTAAAAGTTATTTAGATTTTGGAATATTTGAATACATGAAACTATATTTTGATACTAGGACCTCAGAACTAGAGTGTCATCCTGATTTTACTCATACTTTATACTTACCAGAACTTTGAACATAATTTTAATGAATTTCAACTATAATCTTTCCCATAAGGCTAAGCGTGGCATGATCTCCATGTAATGTGATGTCTGAAAGCAGAGTGTTTTATTCTATAGAATATTTCATTTTATCTTTCTCTTTTTTAATTGTGTGTGAGAAAGAACAAGTGATCCTTACTTCCATTTCTTATCTTTCCCTTTTATTTGATTTGTTTTATTTCTACCATTGAAATGTTCCCCATGCTTGATAGGTACAAAGTAGTGTGGAAGTTATGCTTGGAGAAAGATAGAGGAAAAGGGCAAACATGAATAGAAGAAAGAAATAGGGGGAAAGTAAGAAAGAAGAGAGGTAGAAGAGAAAAGAAAGAAAATAAGTATGGAAAGAAAGGAAGACATAAAAGAAGAATTGACATTTATGGCTCTTTCAGTGAAGAAGAAATTAAAAGTATTCTAATTTCACTTGTTTCATTGTAACCAATTTGCATAAGGAAATGTTGAGGCTAGTAGTCATACCGAAGGCAGATGAAAAAGAGTTAAATGTTCTTTTGTAATTCTTTGTAAATCAACATTCATTACGTCCTTTTCACTCATTTTGTCAAAATATAGTTTATACACTGATATATGCACAGATTAATTAAAATAATTTAGAATATACTCTTATCCAAAAAATCAGTTATGATTGTGCTGGAGATAGAGTTAATTTTCTGACATTTTCAGCCTAAGATGTCATATGTAATATACATATCATTTTATAATTTTGTATTAAAATGTCACCATTAAACCAAGTCTTTGAAAGAAGAAAATTCTTTGTGTTGAGTTAACGGGACTCACAGAAAAGTTAAACTATTATTGTTGCTTAGATTGATTTTTTTAAGCTTCAATTCCACATAACGAGTAGAGTAGATAAACCAGAGACAAACTTCAGGGAGGAGTTTTCCTGTTAGTGTTGACCAGAAATTAGCCAAAATGCCACATCACCTGCACGCACATTGTGATAAATTTTGAAAGAAAAAAAAACACATACATACAATCATCTCATTAGATGCTAAAAAGGCCTTTGGCAAAAATCAAACCCCTTCATGAAAAGGGTCTTGGAGAAATCAGGACTACAATGAACATACCTAAACATAATAAAGGCAATATATACAGCAAGCCAACAGCAAACATCAAATTAAATAGAAGGAAACTCAAAGTGAATCCACTAAAATCAGTCACAAGTCCACTCTCTTTATATCAACTATGTAGTACTCATAGTTCTAGCTATAGCAATATGACAATGAAAGGAGATCACAGGGATGCAACCTGGAAGGGAAGAGGTCAAAATTTCACTATTTACAGATGCTATCACGGTACACATACATCCCCATCCAATTCTACCAGTGTACTAGAGCTGATAAACATCTTTAGTAATGAGGTAGTATACAAGATCAACTAAAAAAAGTCAATAGCCCTCTTATATATGAATGATAAATGAGCTGAGAAAGAAATCAGAGAAACATTACCCATCAAAATAACCACAAACAGCATAAAATATCATGAAGTAATCCAGTTAAACAGGTGAAAGACCTGTATAAAAAGATATTTAAGTATTTTAAGAAATAAATTGATGAAGATATTAGAAAGCAGAAAGATCTCCCATGTTCTTGGATGGAAAGAATTAACATAGCAAAAATTACACTGAAATATAAGCAAAATCTAGATGGAAGACAAGTTGAGAAAGCAAGGAAGATTGAACCAGTACTTTTGATATATAATGTAAATATTTACACTAGTGGTTAAAATAGAATTGCAGATTAGCAACAATATCTTCTGAAAAGATATTCTGGAAAAACACACAAAACTTAGCATATAGCATATACATAAACACACACACACAACACACACACACACATATAAATGTACTTCTTTTTGTCCCCTTGATTTTCACTAGTAGATGACTATAAGGACAAAATAAGACTGCATTCACAGAGATAGAAAGGATAGTTTGAACTGCAGGGCACCTCTGAAATGCATGCTTTGTTTCATACTGATAAGTACCTGTTTAAATCGTAGCTTTTTGTACAACAATGTTAGGTAGAATTAAATTGTGTTTCAGCTGGATTATCCCTAAACAATCAAAAAGAGTGTCATATTAATTCTGTATTTATTTATTCAGAATTGTAGAATTGTGTTTAATATAGCATAATAATATTATCCAAAAGAGAACTCTGCCCTGGGAAAAACGTGTTTATTCGCGGCTCTAACTGTGCACACATTCACAAAGGTTTTATTTTTTTCTATATTGAGGATGTCTAGATAAAATGTGTCATCAACAAAGCAAATAATAAACATTTAACAAAATAGTCTGGTGATTTGTTTACTTATTCACTTATTCTTCCATTTTCTATTTTCTCTCAATTTTTGAGAATATTGTTTTTTTGTTCTTCTTATTTCCAGCAGTTATTCAAAGAATCAAAGTAGTAAACACTAAGTTAAATCTACAGATTCTTTTTTTTATTGTTTTATTGAGCTATACACTTTCCTCCACTAACTTCCCTTTTCTCTGCTCTGGCCTTCTACCTTCTCTTTTTACTAGACAACAAAGAGGACCCTAAAGAGACATACATGGATCTACATAGGAAGATGACAAAGAAAAGTTTCCTGAGTACACTGGAAGTGTGTGTGTGTGGGGGGGGGGTCATGGGATAGAGTAGCCTATTCTTAAGTCTGTTAAGACTGTAAGAAACTTATGGAAAGAAACCATGTTAATTTTACTTACAACATATCTCATTCTATGTTTAATTTAAATTTTAGAATATAGTTTTTTCTTCTCTTCTTATAACTCTTCTCCTACTTAGAGATCTTAAAAGTTAAGGTAAATTTCACTCAATATTAACAAAAGCTATGTACAATTATCATTTTCAAGTTCCTTGCCACTCACATCATATACTTCATAAAGTAACATCTAGATCATGCCATGTGTTCTCTGATTGTTATTTAATTTATTTGCGGTTAATTATGGGAACATTGGTGAAAAGCATGACAAATTTTAGTTATTATTTTCAATCTGGTCATTTAATTTACTAAAAGATGTTTTACTAATGGATACACTTAACACTGATTTAAAAGCAGATTTTATCCATGTAATGTGAATGCTGTTCACAGAGTAGGTAAACTGTCCATGTGAGCATGTCACATGTAAACTCTCAGATTCTTTCATACTCCCATAGCAATTGTGCTTTCTAGGTTCTCGAAAAACAAAACAAAAAAAAACAGGCAAATTAAACATTTTTAATCAATAAAAACATGACTCATTGCTGTTTTCCTAGTAAATTCTTTGAAATCCTTTTTCTTTTTCTGCTGCCTTGCGATTGATTTTATCAGTTATTAATTCAGTGTCACAAATATGTCCTTTACAGATTACTAATATTCTATTGCAACTTTCATAAAAAGAGTCAGATGGGCTGGTAGCATACTGTTCATCTCAATTTTGTATAATTTTATAACATTCTTTAATCTGTCACTTGTTTGCAGAACTATTCATATACATGAGTTCACAAACAAATTGCTTGGTTTGAAATGGTCAATAGTGTCTCTAGTCTGTAAGTTGAATATCATAATTATAAAAAGCCTGTTTTTCAGTTCTTACCATGGACACTTAACAGCTGCTCACACCATTGATGGTATGGCCGTTGTCTGTTTTCAACATCTTCTCAATTCTATATAATCATGTATAGAATTAATATGTTTTTTCCATTTGAGATCTCTTTGATTTTAACTCCCATGATTACACATCAGAGAATGGGTATAGCATGATTAATAAATACCCAGAGACAGAAACTGGAGTTCATCTATAAGGTCAGAAAAGCAAACTAGCTGGCTATTGGTTCTTACCTTTACCTCAGTGCAAAATGGCAATCCTGCCTCCAGGAATCTCAGATTGAAACTGTGTGTGAGAGCTGTCTCCTCCCATTTTATATTCCTCTGTAGGACTGAGATTAAAGGTGTGCACACCTACTGCCCATTTTCTATGGCAAACTATTGTCGTTACTGGGATTAAAGAAGGCGTGCGTCACCACTGCCAGGTCTGTGAGGCTAAGTGTTTCTGTTTTACACCCTAAACTTCAGGCAAGCTTTATTTATTAAAATACAAATGAAATATTACTACAAATGAGTTCAGTAGTCATTTGGCTTTCAAAGAATTTAAGTAGAGCTATGCTAATAGCAGAGGCAAGGAGAACAGTCTACTTCAGGGTGTATTGTTGGGGATAAGTCTGGCTCCACAATGTCCCTTGAGTATTTCCATTCCATATGCTCTTCTGATTCAGTCCTACAGGCAGTGTGAGCATAAGCAATAAGCCTTTGACTTTTAGATAATGATGTTTTTGCTAATTTATTTTGATTTTTCCATCTGTGTGCTGAGTATTGGAATAAAGATATTTTCCATGAGGAATATTAGTGGCTTATCTTTAAGTGCCCTTTTCATGAAGCACAGTGAAATAAAAGTAGAAAATAAATACAGAGTATTCCTGAATGCATGCCAAGGAATTTTTGTTAAATATAAATGTCTAAAAAATCCAAATTTAAAATTAAATCAGTTATCCTTGAAATCATATGTACATAAACAAAAAATGGGCCCAGTGTGTTGTGTGTATAATATATATATATATATAAAATTTGCTCATATTTAGTTACACACAGCATAACAAATATAATTAAGAAAAAAGAGGCTGTCAACTTCAGACTCGGTGCTTGAGAAGGGTTTTAGGAAGAATTTCTCTGAGAGTTTCTGAATGCCAGAAATGAGGAGAATGATATAATTCTATTTCAACTAAAGACACGACAGAATAATTACTTTAGGTTAAACAGTAAGATCTATCTTAAATGAAATAAAGCAATATTTAAAATGTTGTTATGTAGGACCAAGCTTTATGTTAGCATAAAGGATGACATTTAAGAATGTACAATTTTGCTGTGCTCCAGGTTCTAGCCACTCCGCCACCCTCTCTGTCGCCTCGCTCGCCATGCTCTCCACCCGCGTCCCACTCGCCACCATCACGCTGAAGCGACTCCACCTGTCCGAGAAGGAGAACACGCCCCCGAGTCTCAGCGGGACCCGCATCCTGGCGAGCAAGGCAGCGAGGAGAATCTTGCTGGACCTGGCGGAACCGGAAATTAAAGAATCTAAGCCCAGCGTTGAGGATGAGCCCTTACTGAGAGAAAATCCCCGCCGCTTCGTGGTCTTTCCCATCGAATACCATGATATCTGGCAGATGTACAAGAAAGCCGAGGCCTCCTTCTGGACGGCTGAGGAGGTCGACCTCTCCAAGGATAGTCAACACTGCGAAGCGCTGAAACCCGACGAGAGACATTTTATATCTCAGCTCCTGGCTTTCTTTGCGGCGAGTGATGGCATAGTCAATGAAAACCTGGTGGAGCGCTTTAGCCAAGAAGTTCAGGTTACAGAGGCCCGCTGTTTCTATGGCTTCCAAATTGCCATGGAAAACATACATTCTGAAATGTACAGTCTCCTCATCGACACTTACATTAAAGATTCCAAAGAGAGGGAATATCTCTTCAATGCTATTGAGACAATGCCTTGTGTGAAAAAGAAGGCCGACTGGGCCCTGCGTTGGATTGGGGACAAAGAAGCTACCTATGGAGAACGAGTTGTTGCCTTTGCTGCTGTGGAATGGATCTTCTTCTCTGGCTCTTTTGCGTCAATATTCTGGCTCAAGAAACGGGGACTGATGCCTGGCCTTACGTTTTCCAACGAGCTTATTAGCAGAGTTGAGGGTTTACACTGCGACTTTGCCTGCCTGATGTTCAGGCAACCTGGTACACAAGCCATCGGAGCAGAGTACAAGAAATCATCATCAACGCAGTGAGGATAGAGCAGGAGTTTCTCAAGGAGGCCTTGCCCATGAAGCTCATCGGGATGAACTGCTCCCTGATGAAGCAGTACATCGAATTCGTGGCGGACAGGCTTATGCTGGAGCTGGGATTCAGCAAGATTTTCAAAGTAGAAAATCCGTTTGACTTCATGGAAAATAGTTCACTAGAAGGAAAGACAAACTTCTTTGAGAAGCGCGTGGGCGAGTATCAGAGGATGGGGGTGATGTCAAATTCAGCAGAGAATTCTTTCACCTTGGATGCTGACTTCTGAGTAAACTGCCTGCTCTTTGCTGATTATTGTTCTCCCCTTGTCATAAAAAAATCAGCAAAAGCAATCAATTGGCTACACCATGAATTTGTTAACCGGTATCTAAGAACTGGGTAGCTACCTCAGTTGGCCCCTTTTTGCTAGTTGTGTCACTAGAGGAAGGATGTTAAAGGTACTCAGATTCTTAGGGGAGATTCTGCCCTTGGCTTCTGGGAGTAGTGTGTGATAGCCTTTGGCCCCAAGCACCAACAGACCCAGGCTCTATGAGAGGCGACCCTCCAGCAAACAGGATTCAGCATTTGTTGCCATAAGACTGTTTAAAAGATGTGAGCCTCATTCACTGCTTCCCGTGGACTCTAGTGTTTACTTAAGTTTGTAAATAAAACTAGCACTTTGCACACAAACATAGTACTGTCTAGGGGGAAAACCTGCTTTATTTGGTTTCTACACCAAGCACTAAGTAGTGTTTTGTAAGAAGAGCATTGCCAAGCTTAATTTTTCAGTGAATTGAGATGCTTCATCATCGTTGAAGTCAGTCCTGTGCAATTTAGGCATTAGCCTGCTGGTGCTAATCGTGTACAAGGTGTGTGTGTGTGAGACCCCATACATCGGAGTATCTCTGCTTCACACAACCTCCAACTTTGAGTCACTAGAGACTTCGGCATGATTTGGAACACTTGCTGGCTGGCCCAAGCTCAGTCGTCATTTTTGTGAAAAGCAGTATTTTTTTTTTCAAGGTATTCTTTGCCCCATTTCTAGTTAGTGCAGAGTCTTGAAAAGGCTTTGTAGATAGGATTTCCAGTGGTAGCCCATGCAGCAGTCTTGGTTTTTGTCAGTGGTAAAGCCAGGGCTGAAGTCAGCTTTCCTAAAAAGATGCAGATTTTTGAGTGTGTGAACAGGTACTATTGAAATTTGATCCACTTATTAACCCTGACTAGGCCTAGAATTTGCTGGGCAGACTAGGTCAGCCTCTTAAACTTACCTGTCTCCCAAACACTGGGATTAGGGTTTGTGCCACAATGTCAGGCTTTAATTGGTGAATTCCTACTAAACACCTACTGTACTGTACTAAACACCTACTAAACCGTACTGTGTGGGCTGTTAATGTGTGTTCAGTTCAGATTGCAGGCTGAAATGCGGACAGTAGATGCGCCTAACAGCCAGTGCGAATTAGTCTGTTCTGTGTATTGATCTGTTTTCGTGTTTATGGAACAAAATCCAGAATTCACCCAGTGAGTTTGAGGCTAGTTAGGGGTACATACGTGAAGCTGTCTTAAAACCCAAAACAATGAAAGCAAACATATTGGTTGCTGGAGTAATTCACATTGTCCTCCGGCCTTCTTGCTAGCTGATGCTATTGTGTTTCAGCAGTTTGACCCCCGATTTTTCTTTATTGTATATTTCCATATTTCTGTAAGATGAGACCCTTTGTACCTTTTAAATTATTGTTACCAAAAATTAATAAACTGAAGTATTGCGTGGCAAAAAAAAGAATGTACAATTTTGAGTAAATGAAGTATATATTATAATGAAAGGCAAGTGATAAATTTCAAAAGCATTACCAGATCACTAGTCATGAAGCAATTTACACTATAGAGAAAAGAGTGAATTAGACAAACCATTTACTAATTAAAAGAAAAAGTTGTTTATCTTTATTGTTTTAAATTGACCTCAAAATGTTGAAAAATAAGTTATGAATATATTTTGGTTGATTTATTATTTTGAAATTGTAATTTGTTAGAATTGTTCTCTGCTTCTGATCCTCTTTCAAAATCTCCTCTATACCCCTCTACCTCTACTTCAAATTCATTTTGTGCATAAATGATTCTTGAATATTACCTTCCACAATGATATAATGTTACATGCATGTACAACCAATTGATGTTTTCTTACCTGTGGGTCTCAATACTACTTCTCCTGTTCCCAGTTTTCTTCAGTTGCCTCTAGTTTGTGGTGTAGGGTTGAGGTTTCATGAGGTTTTTCCTGTCTACTGCAGCATGTTCATTGGTAGTGTCCTTGTCATACTTTGTTTGGGTAATGATGTTGCTAGCACTTTATGTGGATATATTTTACCGTTAGTCAGAAACACAAGTTTAGAACAAGTTCTCTGATATCCGACTCACTGATTCTCCTCTTCCTTCTTCCATGATGTTTCCTGAGTCTTGGTCACAGGAGGATTTGTAGATGTGCCCATTGGGATTAGACTCCACAATTAGGCACTTCGATTGATTGTGGTTTTCTGTAGTCATCTCTGTATATTCCGAAGGGAAGTTCCTTGGTGAGTGGTACTATGTTTGTCTGTGGATATAAACACAAATCTTATGGATTGCGGCTGAGGTGTACTGGTATAGTAAATTAGGGCTTGCAGGTTCTGCTCCAAAAACAATCACTTCACTAGCACTAAATAGTTGGTTAGGTTTCCAATACTAGGCAAGGATTTCTATAATTTAAGATACATAAAGAATAATGCTTATATTTTATAAATTTACTTTGGAATATATACTGTAAATTGTTTGTGAATAAGCTATGCTTGATTATGTCAAATGTGTAATAAACCATATATTTTAAAATATTAACTTAAAAGAACTTCAATTTTGTAGATAAAGGAGACTTTAATTGAGGGGATATATTTTCAGTATTTGAACAATAATAATACCTATGAAATATAATGACACAAGAATGAAAACTTGAATATATCCATCGGTTTTAGCAATTGATGAGAAATAAAACCTATAACCCCATGTGAGTACTGGTTGCAGACAGATGCAGTCTGTATAGAAGATGTTCACAGTATTAAGCACATTTGTGGATTGAAGAGCACTGGGGTATGATGAGGAGCACTTATATAATAACATATAAAACTGTTTTAAAAATGGTTGCCTTAATATCTGCCAGAATGCACTTGTAGGAAAGTAGCATAGAGTCTTTAGGAATACAATCTGTGAGAATTTAGTAAAATAATGTGAATATTAATTGTTAAGAGCCTTTCAATAAGCACAATGAAGGACTGGTTTAAAGTCGAATTGCTTTGTTTGCTCTTTTCCTTCTTCCTCTGTTCTTTTAATTTCTTCTTCCCCTCTTCATCTTTTCCTACAGTCTTCCTCCTCTGCCTTTTCCTTTTTCTCTGACATAGTCTCACCTATATTCATTCTCCTTCATCTTTTGGAACTTGCGAAAACTGTAATTGAAAGAATGATATGGCTAACAATTTCTAATAGTCACAGAAAAAAATCTCTGTCTTTAACAACAACAATAACAAAAATATTTGACTTTATTATTGAATTAAAATGGTGTTTTTCTCTATAGTTAATGGCCTTAAACAGCATTACTGCTTTCCAATAAGAGGATCCTGGAAATGAAGATCCTCCCATTAATTTATTTATGATAGCCTGTTAAACCCTGGTGTTGAGGAGGATCTCATAAAGTGTATAAGTTACACTTACCCATGCACAATCTCATTACATCAGGCTGTTTTCATCATTTTCCCAAATGTTTGAGGTTAAAAAAGTATTACTTGAAGAATTGTAAAGGTAAAATACATTACTATCCGTACTTATTTCCAAATGTATATTTATAATATACCTTATGTTTACACATTATTAGATGCTGAGGTCAAGAAAAACATATGTTAATATCTTAACTTACAAAGTCTCAGGAACTTTTTTTCTCATGGCATATCTTTTATACTGTAATACTGAAGATAATGCTATCCTGAATACGAAAGCAAATCTGAGGGAAATTTTTAAGTGGATTATCAAATCCACTGACCAACATATTTTATACAAAAAGGAAGAGAAGAAATTAAAATCTGAGAATATCTTGGGGTGAAGTAATATACAATGTAAAGTACTAATACAAGGATCTCAAGATTTGTTGAATATACATGTAAAAAGCGCATTTAGTTGGAAACAGAATTGAGGCAAAGGATAAGAAAAGTGATATCAAAGGATAAGAAAAATGATTCTTTATCATTTAGTGATAAAGGAAGCCAATGCCAGTGCTGACCTTGTGAATATCTTAAATTTATTTAAGAGAAACATAGAAACATAACAGAAAAGAAAACCTATTGAGATTTGACATTTGCTAGTTTAATTTTCTTTGTAGTATAGAAAAACAGATAATCAAAAAACATCGAAGAACCCTTATATCTCAGAACAAACGTGATAATAACTTTGATTAGAATGGTGATGATTGAAATGGGAAGAAGTATTTGGAATATATAGAACATATTTTGGACAACGTGAAAGAAAATGCTTTCTTGTGACACTGAGATTTACTGCCACCTCTTTCAAAAGTGAAACAACCATCTCCCATAGGAGTTGAAAGTAGATATTCATCAGTTAACTACTCAAATGAGCATTGTCTTCTAAAGAGGAACTGTTTCTCAAAGTCAGGACTCAATACTATAGTTCTAATATTGTGGTAATTCTTGGCACATAAAACATAAATAGAAAATCTTTACTTCTTTGGATGCCTAAAATTTTGCAGTTGAATTAATTCATGCATATCTTGTAAGCCACAAATGGCAAGTATACTTAATATTGTGATTGAAAAATTATTTGAATCTACCACAGTCAGTCAATTATATGAATAATTATGTTGGATTAAAGTTTTTGAAAAGTAAATAGCAATTTTGAAGATAATGGCAGGAAGTGAGGCAGTATCTTAGTTGAGAAGGTCAAGATGTTTTCTAATTAACAATCTCTAAGAAGTTTAAAATTTCAATTAATTCTGATAAAATATTAAAACTGTATTTAACACCTTTGCAAATTCTTGGAGTGTCATATTTTTCACTTGAAAATATTTTAAGTTAAAAATCTAAGCAAGGTCCAATGAATGCAGTACCTGATATTAAAATAGAGGAAAATAGTAGCATGACAAAATTATCAGTGAATACAGTGAAAACACCTTAAGAAGGAGTTCTAACTGTCCTTGTCTCCTACATTCCCTTCAAAGTCTCAGTTTTGTAAAATCTTTCACTTCAAATATCAAAGCAGTAAACTTTGCACTGTATAAGTGGGTCAAGGTAAATCTCAGTCTTCCCCGATGAATATTCAGTCAAAGATTCTTGCTTCCACCCACATTCCTTTTTTGGCAGTACTTTTTTGTTCCTGTATGATTCCCATAGGGATGGAATGTTCTCTTCAGTTGCAGAGAAGGGATCTTCTTTACCTTTCATTGCTATCTTCTCAAATAAGATGAGAAAGGCATCCTTTCTGTTCTCAGCCACTATTGAAGGGATCTAACTTTTAAGTTTTCCAATTGCTTCTCTTTCTGGAGATATTTACTTAAAAGTGGGCTTGATTGTTATTAAATCTGGCAGATTCATCGTAAAGGCCTGCAGCAGAGCAACTCCTCGGGAAGCAGAAGGAGAAAGTAACTGCTGTATACAGAATAACATCTAGCAGAAATTGCACTGAGTCCTGACCTTGGCAGTTTCTTTTAGCCTCTTGGAGCATTAATTCAGAGTGGCCAGTGATTCACTGGGTCTGTCAGTCCCATTGTCAGAATATATTAATTCTAAAGCAATCACAGCTGTTGTCTTTAAGCACTTTTTGTGTATCATAAGAGTTCAGCAGCATGTGCAGCTAACCTTCAAAGCAAATTTATTTTATGCTATTAAATGTTCACTTAAAAAGAGTAAAATCCTGGGTAAGTAACTATGTTTTTTAATTGTGTAGAAATGATTATGTAACTACTTCCTGGTCTAGCTCACATATGACATTTCATTCTAGTGGCATTTGAAAAATAATTTATAAACTTTTATTCCTGGTGAAGAAAATGAAAATGTTGCATCGTTTTTTTTTAGTTCAGTAACAGTAGAGGTTGTGTCTTTATAAGCCTATGCAAAAGAGTTTAAAATTTATCTTATTAAAATACAAATAAAGTCATAAAACATAAGTTTATTAAATAAAATGTGTCACTATTTAATTTCTGCTATTACATTACATTGACATTATTATAGACTTACATGATAGTAAAGCAATGAAGTTTGGAAATTATACAATATTTTTCCATAATTCAAATCATGATACACATTCATACACATATACACACAAACACACACACACACATATGTAAATTATTTTGTTTAAGAAAAATAAAAATAAATGGATCAGAGCCATGGCCCTGCCTTCACTGGTAGGAGGTGAGTGTTTGGGATACCAACTGGGCTGCCATGCTTTCAATGTTCTAGTCCCCACCCAACCCCACACCCTGTGCAAATCCTTTGACACCTCACACTCACCGAAGCCCCAGATACTTAAAGCAGCCTCCGCTCATTGATAAATATTCCCTGCCATATCAGTAATCATCAGATCTATTGTCCTCCCTGTGCAGGAGGTGAGTGTCTTGTTCCTGGCTGGACAGCCCTGTTCTCTAGGCTCTAGTCTCCCTTGGCACATCCTGAGACCCACACCCACCCACCAAAGCCCAAGAGACCTCACAGCAGGTTCCCCATATTTCAAACATCCCCCACCACATCAGAAATTACCTGAGTCATGATTGTACCTGGAGGAGCAATCACATGATCCACAGACCATAACTGCACCAAGAGGAAGAAGCATCCACCTAAGGCCTACCTACACCAGACCCTCTGAAGCACAAGCTCTACTTGTACCCATTGGAGGAAAAGATGGGTAGAATGTAAGAATATATTCAAAAAATTTAAAGAAAAATTCAGCACCACAGTTGTGACTAATGAGTCCTGGCCTTCGGTGTTCTTTCCTCCTAGAATATTCTAATTAAAGTTACAAGAGGCTGTGGCTAGCTGAGAGGATCAGAGGATGGGATTTTCACCTGTTGGCCATTGACTGCAGTGTATTTAAGCCTACATGGTGCTAATAAAGAGGGGCTTTGGTATCAGAGTTTAAAGGTCTGCTTCTCGGTCTGTCTCTGCGTGTGTATTCTCAATCTCCAGCCCCTTGCCCGAAGCTCGCGAACTAGGATCTAGTGCATAGAGAGCAGGCCAGGGCCACAGTGTGCGTCACACCACCAGAAACCAGTGGTTCTACAATAGCAATCCTGAATATCCCAAAAAAGAAGCAAAAGAAAAAAAAAAACCTTAAAAATAACTTTATGAAGATGATAGAGGCCCTTAAAGAGGAAATGAAAATTTCCCCTAAACAAGTGGAAGAAAAGACTAACAAAAAATGGAAAAAAATCAAGAAATCACACAATGAAAGCCAAGGAGAAAAAAAAAAACAATGAAACAGTTGAAACAGCTCAAGACTTAAAAACTGAAATAGAGACAATAAAGAAAGCATAAACTGAGAGAAATCTGGAAATGGAAAACCTTGGTAAATGATCGGGAGCTAAACATCCAAGCATCGCCAACAGAATACAAGAGATGGAAGACAAAATTTCAGGTGTTGAAGATACTGTAGAGGAAATAGACTCATTGGTCAAAAATTTAAATATAACAAAATTTTTGACTCTAAATGGATGACTTTATTAAGAGATGACAAAATAGGTATTTACCTCAAACCATCCACAAAAACAAAGCACACAGACTTACTCATGCAATACTCAGATTTAAAAAAAAAATATTTATTACACCAATGTTAAACCTCATGTTCAAATCACAAAACACAAGCTTGCATAGATGAATTGATGTAGACGTACAAGTGGTATTGAAGGAAGGCTTGGACACTGTCCAGTGCCTTAATAATATCAAGCAAAGATGCCAGCCTCCCGAGACACATGAAACCAAGATCACATTTCTCATCTTCCTCAACAGCTTATAGACAGGAGAACAGGTATTAATCCACACACCTGTGAATCCCTAATTTTTGACAAAGAATATAAAGTTATATAATGGAAAAAAGAAAGCATCTTCAACAAATGGTGCTAGCAAATGGAATGTCAACATGTAGAAGAAAGCAAATAGACCCACTTCTATCTCCACAGACAAAATTCAAGTCCAAATGGATCAAAGAGCTCAACATAAATCCAATCACACTCAACCTCATAGAAGAGAAAGTGGAAAGTATTCTTGAACGCATTGACACAGGAGACCACTCCCTGGATATAACTCCAGTAACACAGACACTGAAATTGTCAATTAATAAATAGGACCTCCTGAAACTGAGAAGCTTCTGTAAGGTAAAGGACAAAGTCAATAAATCAAAACAGCAGCCTACTGAACAGTAGGCTTCACCAACCCCACACCTAAGGGAGGACTAATCTCCAAAATATAGAAGAGCTCAAGAAACTAGAAAGAGAAATACCAAATAATCCAACCAAGAATGTGGTACAGATCTAAACAGAGAATTCTCAGCAGAAGAAACTAAAATGGTCACGAAGCACTTAAGGAATTTCTCAACATCCACTGTCTTCAGAGAAATTAAAGTTAAAACCACTCTGAGATGCCATATTATGCTAGTCAAAATGGCTAAAATCAGAACCAAGGATAAGAGCTAATGATGGGGAGGTTGTAGAGCAAGAACAACACTCCTCCATTGCTTATGGGAGTGAAACCTTGTATAGAAGTTTTGGAAATCAGTATGGTTGTTTCTCTAAAAACGGAGAATCAGTCTACTTCAAGATCCAGCAATACCACTTTAGAGCATATAACCAAAGAATGCACACTTATACATCAAGGACATTTGGTCAGCTATGTTCATAGCAGTATTATTCATAATAGCTAGAAACTGGAAACAAAGTAGATGCCCCTCAACCAAAGAATTGATACAGAATTTGTACATTTACATTTGGAGTACTACTCAGCTGTAAAAATCAATGACATCTTGACATTTGTAGGCAAATGGATGGATCTAGAAAAGAAAAAAAAAACTCTGAGTGAGGTAACCCAGTCCCAGAAAGATAAACATGCTATGTACTCACTCGTAACTGGGTAGTAGACATAATACAAAGATAACCAGCCTGCAGTACACAATTCCAGAGAAGACAGGAAACAAGGAGCACCCTAAAAGAAACATACATGCATCCCCCTGGAAAGGGAAAATAGGCAAGATCTCCTGAGTAAATGGAGAATGTGGGGAGGAGAGGGAGGATGAAAGGAAAGTGGGGAGGGAAGAAGGGAGGAGAGAGGAGAACATGAGGGATTAGGATCAATTAGTTGGGGAAAGGACAGAGACGGAGAGCTAGAAAAGAGATATCCTGATAGAGGGAGTCATTCTGGGGTTAGGGAGAAACCTTGATGTAAGGAAATTCCCAGGAATCTGCAAGGATGACCCCAGCTAAGAATCTAAGCAATAATGGAGGTATTTAACTGGCCTTCTCCTGTATCTCAACTGTCATCATAGAACCTTCATTCAGTACATGATGGAGGCAGATGCAGAAAACCACTGCTAAGCACTGGGCTGAGCTTCCAGATTTCAGAGACCAGTCATAGAGAGGGAGGAATGATAATAGGAGCAAAGAGGTCAAGACTGTGATGGGGATACCCACAGAAAAAGCAGACCCAAGCTAGTGGCAGATCACTGCTGCAGACTGACAGATGATAAACCTGAATAGAACTGAAATATATTCTCTGAATGTGGTGGACAGTTGTATGTCTTAGGCAGTTTGTGGAGATGCAGGCTTTGGGACCCTAGTGCTTGAAATGGCTTTTTTGAACCAATTTCCAATGGATGGATACCTTGTACATCCTAGATACAAGGGGTACCCACTCTGCCCTCCTCAATGGTCCTGCCTCAAAATGATGTGATAGACTTTGTTGACCACTCATTGGAAGTCTTATTCTCTCTGTGGAGTAGATGGTTGGTGTCATTGGAGAAGTGGGGGATCTAGAGGAGGGGAGGGAGAGGGAACTGGGATTGATAGGTAAAATAAAAAACAGATTTTTAAAAATGAATATATATAAATTAAAATCATATATATATATATATATATATATATATATATATATATATATATCTTCTCACTTCTGTGTTTCAGGAAACCTTTCACAACAACCCCAGAGACAAGAAGAAAAGGGAGGAAAATTGTAGCTGCTTCTTTTTGGGAACCATGAGAAAAGAGAGAGTTGAGTATAATTAAAAGCACCTGGGACAACTGATGTCAGAGAATGCAAGGCCATCTAGTGTCAAATGGCTATCAGACAGTCAAGGTCAACAACTAGCAAAGCCTTGGTCAGGAATGAACAAAGTGTCCTGTGGTGGGAGGCGAGTTGAGCTGCCCCTGAGTAGGTGGACAATATATGAACAGGGCTTGATCGTCTTTTTGGTGTGGGCCTCCAGTGTCTCAGCCTATGCTATTCCAGAGAACTAACCAATCACCTTGTATTTACTCAGCCATTGTCCAGACTCTGCCATGATCCTATTAAAAACAAACAAACAAACAAACAAACAAAAAAAAACACTTGATGACAGAGCTCAGTGCTTTCTTAAATTTTGGGAATGCCACCTACTCTGGGGAGTTTCTCTAACTTTTTCTCAATTTCCCACTTTCCTGTGATCCTTCTTTGGAGAGATTGCATCAGAATTGCTTACTACTCCTGTCTTTCACCTTCACAGCTATGAGCCAAGTTTAGAGCCAGTGCCCAAGGCCGATATTTGATGCCCACAGATGTTTTTTGGGTTATCATAGGCCCTTGGGTCAAGCAAAGCAAGGTAGAGAAAGGTCTCTATCAGAATGAGCCTGCGAATTCTGCTGGAATTCAGCCCTGTTGGGAGCACAGTCTTTGAGGAGGATCTTGCCCTGGCCTTTCCACACATTTGCTTTCACACAGGGAAAGCTGTTCAAGGCAGCACAACTGTGATAGGGATCGAAAAGAACATGTACACCTAGGCCAGACAGTGGTGGCGCACTTGTTTAATAGAGAATCTGGGTGAGTTCAAGGCTAACCTGGTCACACAGCCTGGTTCCAGAGGCTTCAAAGCTATAGAGACACCCTGTCTTAAAAAAAAAAAAAAACAGGGGGAGGGAAATGGGAGGCTGGGTTTAGGTATTATAGTAATTTGACCAATAATATTATTCTTTTCAATGTAAATCAAATTGAAGAAGTATGCATTATATAAACCATATGTAAATCATTGGGAATTTTAGTTTTTTTTTTCCGTTTTGTTAATGTAAATAATATCAAATTAAATATATTTGAGCAAATGCTATTTGATTATTATAGTCATTAATATCTTAGTGATAAAATAACAATACAAAATTTATTTACCCATAAGCAGTTTTGTGGTTCTTGATGTGTGAATCTAATGGCTCCTTAATAAAGTTATACCAATGTACAATAATTTGGACGATATTAAAGCCCTTCAGAATGTCATAAATTAAAAAAAAATACAAAAAAACAATTTGTACACCTGGACAATCTATTATTTGGGGCATAAATGATGGAGAGTGTCTTTTACCACTTAATCATGGGATGTGTCTTTGTCATTTTGTTTGAATTACATTTGCATAATTTAACAAAAATATTTAGCTCCATTAAAGGGCCTGTTGAGCTTAAGAAGTTCTTTGTGCTACTCCCTGTGATTGAATTTAAACAGCCCAGCCTTACCCAAAGCTAGGCATGTCAGCTCAGCGGCAACTGGGAGCCACAGGTTGCGCACCCCAACTACGGAAACTCACTGCATTTTCTTTTTATATACTCCCTGCTCTTGGAAGCACTAAAATGTTTCTGCTTAGGCACCTAAGACGACAAACCCACAGTCACTGAGGCTGTGCAGGACAGAATGTGAGATTGGATACATAGTAATTTTTTTGAGAACTAGGAAGACAACCCTTCCGGGTCAAGTCAGAGCCTTACCAGTGGCGCCAGAAATGCGAGGACGCAGCTTCTGGAGCTTCACAAATGAGGTCTAATGGAAAGATTCCCAGTATAGAGACTCACCAAGGCTGCTCAACAGTTTCACCAGGATGCTGGGAGCTGATGAGGACCATGAACAACAGCATGGTGGGAGCGCATTGTTCTTGAAGAGGAGAGGAAGGAGACAAGAAGGGGCTTGTATAGAGCCAGCTTGATCAGGGCGAACTTGCTCAGGGCGAAGCTGTTAGAGGCAAACTTGCTCTAGAAATGCCTATTCAGTTGAGTTTTGCTCAGGAAGCCACAGGAGTTGGAGAGGAGGGAGAAAACAAAGAAGAAATGGGAGGATGACATGCTGGCGATAGCAGTTCTAGTTCCATGGACAACAAGATCCTCGAAGAAGGAGGCCATAGCGGCAGCAATCAACAACATCCTCAGCAAAAGCTGTCGATGCCTGAGAGACAGGCTGCCACTCCAGCAAGGCACCAGATTCACCAAGGCTCAGCTGCAGGAGCTGGAATGCATTTTCTAAGAGACTCACTATCCCAGCTGGCTAGCAAGGAAGGATCTTGTAAGATGGATGGGTGTCCCGGAAGCTGATGTGCAGGACTGGTTTAGGACCAGGAGAACCATTTTCAGGAGAAGTAGAATGTTGATTCTGTGCCATTTACCATCTGGTTCTCACAACAATGATCCCTGAGGATTTTGGAGCAGCTCTTGAGTGAATTTCTTGTCCTGAGTCAGATGTCCTGGAGCCTGTCCCTGACCCCAATGTCGGCCACCTATGCTGGCCTTGAAAACCTTTTCCTTTCTGCATTTATTTCAGCAATAAAGAGGTGAATTGTGAGGACGAAAAAAGAAAAAGAAATGTTAATACTTTGCAAAATATGCTCATATTACTAGAGTACTATTTGAGGAAACTGTTTTAGGTTTCATTAATATTTCCTAAATAAAAATATTATTCCTATTGAAAACTATGTAAGTGTTTAAGCATTAAAAACTATAGTCTTAGATACATTCTTAAATGCTAAAGATAGGTTAAAGATAATTTGCATCATCTGTCACCTTCCAGCACGAATAAAAACGTAATTAAAAGTGCTCTACAGAGCTGATTATAAATGGAAAACTTTATTCCTAACAAAATTTCATATTATCTGAGGTTACATCAGTATTATATTCTTTATAGACATTGCCTCTATGATATCATAACTAAAGTAAAATAGTGACCACTGAATTAATTCTTAATTATTTCTATAGCTAGGTTCTCATCTTACTTCAAATACATTTGTTAATGTATGTCTTTTCCACCTATGAAAAATCATACTTCCTTCCTCAGCTTATCACAGAGTTCTTCTTGAATCGATTTTATTGCATTGTCTTTATCAACTGAATTAATGAACTGTAAAATCAGCTGTCTTGAGACTACATAAATTATAATTTTAAGTGTTGGCTTTACAAAACTGAGAAGCATTCCTTACAAACTCTCCAAATTCGATTAAATAAGTAACAATAACATTAAAAAGCAAAACCTGTTGGCAAGCTGAGTAATGTAAGTCAGAGCTATGTGATGGTCTCTGTTGAGATGTTGAACTATGCGCTGAGAGTTCCAAGTAAATGGAACTGAAGTACTGTGTCAGGAAGAATCTCTCCTCTGGGTCTCTACCCAACATAATTAGTTTCATGCAAAATGACTGCTGTTTCTGTTTATTATATATGAATTTAATATCCCCATAGATAAAATACAAGAACTGATAAGTGGAAAAATCCAAAAGATATGTATTTCTCTGGTGAACACAAAAATAGCCTACCCTACATTCTCCTCCTTTGCTACACAATGTGTAAGGCTCTGACATTGCCCATGAGTCAAGTGATGAACTGTTTCTTGAGGGTGTTTACTCTTATCGTTTTAGTCTAAAGAGGAAAAAGGAAAGCATAAAGATGATACATGGCTATTTGTAAATTTAAGGCGTGCATGAAGATGACAGCACCTCCTTATAAAATACTTAAATTATAAGAATTTCAGAATGATGGTCTTGATTGGTACTTTAAGCTCAAGTCTAGTTCATTTGCTACTGATAATATGAAGTCAAAAGGGAAATGAATTCAACGAATTTGCTCTAGTGATTCATACTGTCTTGTTTGGTTGCACATTGTCTCTCTCCAACGTGCTCTAATTGGAGCTTCTATATTTCATCTTCCTCTTTGTTTTTAGGGTTGTATACTTGTACTTTTCTTCCTGTGGGAAAAATATAATTTTCTGTATTGTTTCCTTCCATTAAGAACTATGCTCAACTGACTAAAAGCCATTTGTAGACATGTGGTTCCTATAATGGAATATGCATTTACTGAATCAGAGAAATTATGAGGCACTCACTCAAAAACAAGGTCCCTAAAAAGCCTGCTCTAAGGTACACTCTTTCCTAACTTTCGAATATATGATTCCTCTTTTTCCTGTCTAGTATTTAGTGATTTAATCCAACATGTAGTTATTTTCAGGTGTATTTTTTTTTTTAGTTTTTCCCTACCTTTGCACACAATCACACTATTTTTTTCTCTTGCTTATATCTTCTTCTTTAACACAGGATTAAACAAGATACCACCATAATATATGAAATTTGGGTCTATACTCATAGGGAATGGGTAATATAGGATACATACCCAAGAATTGATAGAAATGCTTTAGTCTGCCTTAGAATTTTTTCCAAAGAGAGTTTAAGAAATGACTAAGGAAAACATCTGTATTTGTTTCTTATTTTAGAAGTGTACTTGTTTATGTGGGACATACATGTAGTTTTATTTAATACCTTCAAACATAGGAATCATTTTCTTTAATCAAGTTTAACTCATAGGTCAAATTTAGGATGCTCAGAATGTTGTTGCATGGCTCAACAGATCAGCAAAAGCAGATGCATCTGTGTTAGATAGAGGAGTCTGAAACTCCAATTGAAAGGATACAGCTCATATGGGAAGTAACTTCATGTCTACAGCAGCCAACACCTTTAATATAAAAATTAGCTTCTGATATGTGAGTAATTCCTAAGCAAAGAGCAGCATTCTAAAGATGTTTTGGAGCAGATAGTCAACTGTAGGTGTCAGGCAATGACAAACCCAACATCATCCAGGCATTTCTAATCATGAAAGCATAAGAACAATGGAGAGGCAGCCTCTGTGCAATAGACAAAGAACAGAAATAGGTACTTCCCAGAATCAGAACATCAGAACATATCCAGAGGGCACACGGGCAGGCAGCCTTGGGCATTGCACAGATGTCTTCCCTCTGCTCACGCCTTTTGTTTCATGCCTGATACAAATCTTTGTCCATAGCTGAGTTTTTGTATTAAGTTAATGAAAGTTGATAATATAAATCTACTGCAAGACAGAACAATAAAGAATTTATAGGTTTCCTGGGGCTGTTTTAACAAAATGCTATTGTCTTGGTGACTATAAAAAGGGAAATGTACTCACTCCCAGTTTTGAAAGTTAGACTTCTGAAATCAAGTTGTCAGTTGCCAGGAGTTCAGTATTCTTGACTTACTTCTATATGACTCTCATCTCTACCACCCTAGTTGCATTGGTTTTTGCTCTATTTGTCTTTATGTACAAACTGTCCTCTTGTTTTCCTTCTAAATATAATCAATGGATTGATACCTCATTCATAATTCATAATTCAGATCTCTTTTATAGTATTGTGAAGTTAAACTGGAGGGCAGTGATAAAGGAAGGAGCCATTGTGGTTTGCCATTAGAGATTCAAATTTAGACATCCCAAATGAAGGGTGATACCTAGATTGATATACTAACTTTGGGATTTCTATTTTTGTGGATGACCCCAAAATACTTGTTCTATTTTTTCTATAAACAACTCTTGTTCACATCAATAAACTTAGTAATATATCTTGATATGTGTTTTCCTCTATACCCATTTCACTGTATCCCTGGCTCTTCCTTCCTTGTACCTAGCATTACTTCTTACAATACTTGCTTATTAGTCCTGGATGCACACACATACACACACACACATGCATGGAAAGTGAATGAGAGAGCTAGGAAATGGAAGAGTGTTTATTTTCTCTGATTATGCCTGATAAAATTTAAATCATTACAATAGCAGAGAATATTTTTCATTAAAAGATTTTTATCAACCTATTCCCCTAGATTTAATACTGAGCCCTGAAAGTTAGATGAATATATTTATGCATATAGTGTCTACAAGTATGTATAGTAATGATGTATTCATTTATAGTTATATCCCTGATTTTTTTAAATAGAAAATATTAAAATTGGGGTGGAGGTCAGTGAGATCACTCAGTAACTAAAAGTATCTGATGTCGATCATGATGACCTTTCTAGTTTTCTAGAAAACTACTTGGTAAGAGGAGACCACTAACTCATACAAATAATCCTATTACCTTTATATATACATACCATATACACAATGCATCCATATACATACATACAAAATAGATAATAAATAAAATCAGATTATATCCTGGAATATAGATTAACTGATAGAGAAATATACTCTTTCTTTTATTATTTTTCTAATTACTGCATCAATACTCATCAAGTAAGCTAAAAAGTTGATCATGCTTTATTTTGAAATCCTCAATATGGATAATTGTTTCTGCATAATATGATGCATAGTCATTTGTAAGATAAATATGCCTTATTTTAAAGTATTACTTTGAATTGCCCTCCCTAAAAGAATTATTGTTTTTTTGTCTTCAAAGAACAAATGGAAACTTCTTCAATTACCATTCTGAGGGTATTTTCTGAAGTCCTCATGGGAACCATGTATAACATTCTAAGTATTACTTAGAGAAGTATTTTTATTAATTTATTGAAATAAAGCAATGTTTTTATTATCTTCTATATTCTAGGTTGAATTGTAGATGCCGAGAACATAAGAGCAAATAAGATCAACTGTTTGAGTCCTTCTAATTTAAATTCTATTTGGTAAATCAAGCAAACTAACAGGTATAAAGTATGTCATGGAATGATATTTTGTAGTAAAGTGATATGGAAGGAAATAGTGACTAATAGATAAAAGAGGAATAAGGATTGACATAGAAAAAGCAAAAGGAAAATGTATCCTTAATAAGACATAACTTCAAAAGTGTACTGAACAACTGAAGGAGTGAGTCATACAATATTGCTCAAAGAATTTTTTAACCAAAAATATAGCAGAATCATAGAAGACATGATCAGGGGAAAGCACAGAATACAAAGGAAAAAAATGTCTGCAGAACATTATGAGAACTTTGATGGGCTGTATTTGTGCATGGTGGTTATTTGTATTTTTTTATAAGATGGAGACCTCATTGATTGTGTTATATTCCGGTAAAACTTGATTTAAAATAAAGGTGCAATTGAAAAGTATAATTGAGACTAGAAACTTATCAAAGTCACCGAGGCTCACAAGATCATGGATCTTAGATGAGAACCTACCACCACTATGTTTCTCAACCAGAATAATTCCTAAATGCTTTATACAACCATGTTCCCACAGATAATAGAATTCTATCACTCATCAAAAAAATTATTATTGCGGCAGGTGGAGACCATGTCAGAAAAACACAACTGGCAAAAATTCAGAGACAAATAGATGGATCATGGGATCAATTTGTGTGTATATATATATATATATATATATATATATATGCATGTGTGTGATTTGGGTGCATTTGTCAATATATGAATTTACAAAACATAACTACTATACTGAAGGCTCAGGATGCATCTTGAAGGATGGGGTCAAAATATTGAAAAAGCTTAAGTACAAAAAGCTTGATGGTGTGAGGTTTTCTCCGAGTAATAATGGTGAAGAGTCACCCATGATAAATTAAAAATATGAACACCTAAACAAGGCTTAAACAATATCAACAATTATAGACATTCTAAATGTATAACTGAGATTTTATTTTATTTTTTTTTTAATTTATTTATTTATTAAGGATTTCTGCCTCGTCCCCACAATCGCTTCCCATTTCCCTCCCCCTCCCCCGATCAACGGAAGAATGGATGAAGAAAGTATGGAATATATACATATTAGAGTATTACTCAGCAGTAAAAAACAAGGACTTCTTGAATTTTGCATACAAATGGATGGAAATAGAAAACACTATCCTGAGTGAGGTAAGCCAGACCCAAAAAGAGGAACATGGGATGTACTCACTCATATTTGGTTTCTAGCCATAAATAAAGGACATTGAGCCTATAATTCATGTTCCTAGAGAAGCTATAACTGAGATTTTAAAAGGCCCTACCACTAGACAAAAGTCTACAGGGAGCTAAAGATTTAGGAGAGGTCATTTTTTTTTTC
This sequence comes from Microtus oregoni, assembly GCF_018167655.1. Classification (NCBI taxonomy): domain Eukaryota; kingdom Metazoa; phylum Chordata; class Mammalia; order Rodentia; family Cricetidae; genus Microtus; species Microtus oregoni. The sequence continues at coordinate 27,964,910 of NW_024543060.1, forward strand.
CAGCTGAGTAATACTGCATTGTGTAAAATGTACCATATTTTCTTTGTCCATTCTTTGGTTGAGGGACATCTAGGCTATTTCCAGGTTCTGGTTATTATAAACAACATTGCTATGAAAATAGTTATGCAAAGATCTTTGTAGTATAATTGAACATCCTCTGGATACATGCGCAAATGATAATATTGGATCTTGAGGTATATGGATTCTCAATTTTCTAAGAAACTAACATATTGATTTCCAAATTGGCTGTAAGAGTTTGCACTGCCACCAGCCGTGAAGGAATGTTACCCTTATTCTGCATCCTCTCCAATATAAGCTGTCATTGGTGTTTTTTAACTTAGCCATTCTGACAGGTGTAAAATGATATCTCAGAGTCATTTTGTTTTGCATTTTCCTGATGATTAAGGATATCAAGCAATTCAAATGGTATTTCAGCCATTTGAGATTTTTTTTTTCTGTTGAGACTTATCTCTTTAGATCAGTACACCACCTTTTAACTGGATTATTTGGTATTTTTATGAAACTAGAAAAAAAAATTATCCTGAGGGGGCTAACCCAGTCCCAGAAAGACAAACATGATGTGTACTCACTCATAAGTGGATACTAGATGTAAAGCAAAGAAAACAAGACTATAATTCACAGCTCCAGAGAAGGTAGGTAATGAGAAAGACCCTAAGGACACATGGATCGGTGTGTGAGAATGGTCTGTATTCTGTTAACTGTATTTTAAATAAACACTGAACGGCCAGTAGCTAGGCAGAAAGAATAGTCCGGACAACCAGACAGGAAGTAGATAGAGGTGGCTCAATGAGAAGAGGGAAGACCATTCCTCTGCAGTCCTTGCCCAGTCACAGAAAAAGCAAGACGTGACTGCCTTGTTGTAGAAGTTACTGAGCCATGTGGCTAACATAGACAAGAATAATAGGCTAATATACTTTATAAGAGTTAATACGAAGCCTGAACTAATGGGCCAATCAGTTTATAGCTAATGTAGACCTCTGTGTAACTTCTTTGGGACTTAACAATTGTAGGAACTGGGCAGGACAGAAACTCAGACAACAATGGATCACAATGGGAAAGGGAAATAGATAAGATCTTCCAGGTAAACCTGGGACTTGGAGGTGGTAGAGAGGAGGACATGAGAGATGAGATCATCAGGGAACAGGATGGTTAAGTTGGGAGAGGGACCAAGAAGGAAAAAAATGAAAAAATGAAGGAGACATCTTAATATAGAGAGCCATTATGGAGTTAGGGTGAAACCTGGTGCTATAAAAATTCCCAGGAATCCACAAAGATTACCCCAGCTAAGACTCCTAGCAATAGTGGTGAGGATGCCTAAGCTGGCCCTCCCCTGTAATCAGATTAGTGACTACAACTATCATCATAGAACCTGATGGAAGTACAAATCCACAGCTAAGCATGGGGTCAAGTTCTAGGGGTTAAATCAAAGAGAGGGACATGTAATTATATGAGCAAAGGGGTGTGTTGTAATGATGCCACTTGTTTGTTCCCAGCTGCTTGTTAGCGCAGATCCGAAATAACCACACAGAAACTGTATTAATTAAATCATTGCTTGGCCCATTAGCTCTACCTTTTTATCAACTAACTCTTACATATTAATTTAACCCATTTCTATTAATCTGTGTATCACCTTGTGGAAGTGGCTTACCTGGTAAAGTTCTGGCTTCTGTCTCCAGCGGGGCTACATATCTTCTTACTGACTCTGCCTCCTTTCTCCCAGTATGCCATTTAGTCTTTCATGCCGACCGAAGTTCTGCTCTGTCAACAGGTCAAGGCAGTTTCATTATTCACCAATGGTATTCACAGCATACAGAGGGGAATCCCACATCAGGCGTGGGGATGGAAATCATGATGGGGAAACCCAGGGAGAAAGCTGATTGGAGCTTGTAGGTGCTCACAAACCCATACTGACAACTAGCGAGCCTGCATGGGACCAAACTAGATATTTTGCATGTGGGCCACAATTGTGTAGCTTGTTCTGTTTGTGAGAATCCTGGCATTGGGACCAGGATCTTTCCCTGGTACATGAGCTGAGTTTTTGGTGCTCATTTCCTGTGATGGGAAGCCGCTTAATACACCAGGGAGGGACTCGGTCCATCTTTCATTTAATATGCAAAGCATTGTTGACTCCCCATGGGAGATTTTACACTTTCTGATTGTGGATTGGGGATGGGTTGGGGGCAGCAGGTAGGAGGAAGTGACAGGAAAAGAGGATCTGTGGTTGTTATGTAAAATTAATAATTAATTGACGAATTAATTAATTAAAAGACTTCAAAGAGAGGTAAAATAGTCTTTTTCAAGGATAAGTCCCCTATTTGGACCAAAAGCAAGGGAGCCTGCATGTGACTGACCTAGGTTCTCTACATATATGTGACAGTTGTGTTGCTTGGGCTACTTGTAGGACTCTTAATAGTGGAGGGAGATGTTGTCCCTAATACTTTAACTGGCTTTCAAAACCTTATTCCTCATACGGATTTGCCTTGACCAACCTTAATTCAAGAGAAGGAGCTTAATGTCATCCTAACATGATAAGCCAGGCTTTATTAATATTCATGGGAAGCCAGCACCTTTCTGGACAGAAACAGAAGTAATATATTGGGGTGGATGTGTAGTGGGGAAATGGAGGGAGTTAAAGGAGAGGAGGGTGAGGAAAATGTAGCTGGGCTATAAAATTGATAAATTTAATTAATTAAAAAATAAAAGCTAAATATTATTTAATTCTCACATTACTTTAGTGATACTGGCAATAGGGTTGTCAGTCCTCTTACTGTTTCTTTTCTTTCTCCCTTTCTCTTCCCCCATCTCTTTTTCTGAATAGCTGGGTCTCTCCACCTGGTGAAATGGGAGTAAGTTTACTTTATTCTGTTACAAGAGCTCATTTGTAGAAAGATTCACAATTGTTCATCTTCCTCTTTAAATGAATCACAGAAAATACAGAGGCGAGCATAATTCTGATCCTTAGACCTGAGGGATTGCTTGTGTTCAATTGCAAGGTGTACTGTTTTAATTATTTATTTTATTTTATAATGCTGTGCCATCTAGAGGTCCCTAGTCCACTGGCTCTGATTTTGTTCCTGAATGCCTCATGTCTATTGAACAGCTACTAAATGCACCAGCCTGGTGTGCTGTGACCACAAATCATGTTTCGGTTACATTCTCCAGCGTTGCCACCACTATTTCACAGATTAAAAGTATATCAAATGAAAATATGCTGTCATTGTGAAAAGACATTTAAAAACCTATTTAGATATGTGAGTAGGTGGATAAACATGCACAAAATTTAATGTCCATACATTCCTCATTTTACAAATAAACCTGATAATTAGCACAAGAATTATTCATTGGATCAAAAAATCTCAAAGGGGTGGCATAGCAGGCAATTTTTGTATAAATTATGTTTCTCAAAGGTTTTAAAGTGAAACTAGCCTAATGTTTACAGTGTATCCTGCATACTAAAGACCTTGATGCCCCCTGCCTCTTTTCTTAAATGGACAAATTTTTTAAAATAGCCCTCATGAAATTTAATTACCATTTCCTAATGTGCCAGGCTGCCAGAAAATATGATTATTCTAAATCCTCAGAGATTACTCCAAGAGAGAATGTAAGGCGTTTGTAATGAAGGAAACTGGAGCCCAGTCAGCCCTCAAAAACAACTTCTCTACCAAAGGTGGGCTTTATGGTAAACCCGCAGGCAATGTTTCTTTCTTTGCTCTCAGCCAAGAACCACTCCGGTTTTCCAACTCTGTACTTCTGCCATATGAAAGCACAGTCAGGAGAGAGGGAGAAAGTGGGTAAAAATGGCAGCGTGAAGCTGCGTGTGCCAGCAGGTGTCTAGTCCCAGCCTCTGCGCCATAATATATTTGAGTTTCCTAAGCAACCATGCTCCCTAGGAAACTGGTTAAACTGCTTCTATAGAAACTATTAACTGAGCAATTCCTCCCTCGGACCAGCTTTATGCAGAGCACAGGGACATGATGGGAAAATATTTTCTGCATCTGTAATTCTAGAGATTTTTCTTGTGAAGTATTTCAGAATTCTATGGAATAAATATGAAATTTTCTTTCCCTTGACTTTTGTCATTTTTCCGCTTATTTCATTGCATATAATATAGAAAGAGCAGCAATGAGTGATGTTGTTTCTTCACTTGAGAGTTTTTAGAGCCAGGGAAATTACCCAATTTGCTTATGGGATAGATTTGACCTTTTCCTCTCCTAAACACCGGAGTATACATTACATCTGCTATAACTTTGGGCTCAATAGAGCATTGCATTAACTATCTCAAATTGAATTACATCTGGTTAATTCTGAATTAAGTCTCATTCATGTAGCATCATGAAAAACTAGATTTTTTAACAAAATGAAAAATTATTATGTTAATTTAAATGCATGTATTATTAAATGCATTCATGTTTATATTATAGATGTCCATATTTAGCTAGCCTTTAAATATCCTGCATAGTGTCCTATTTCAAAAACAACAAAGAAAGGTAAATAGGAAGTTCAGGAGTGAAAATTATCTGGCGCCTAGATATTTGAGAACTCAAAATAAAGATAGTATAAACACAAACGCCTACACCCAATACACCCAACACCAACTTGAACACAAAATCTCCATATAGACAATTCTTGATTTGTTTTATGAAAGTTAATAAAGTCACAAAGTATACTTTTTCTGATTTCTATTATTTACTCATTCTTTATATTTGAAACAGGGTGTTGCTTTGTCTGGGTTTGCCTCAAACTTAAAAATCTCTTTGCCTAGTTTTCAGAGAACAGGGATTATAGGCATGTGCCTCCAATTCCTGCTTTCTTGGAAATTTTCAAGATTAGACTACCAGGCCTGTGAGAAAACATGTTCAGGTGCTTTTGAAATTTCTAATTTCAAAAAATTAAGTATAAATGTTCAGTAAATTATATGTTTTGTGGCAGGATGAAAATGATTATAAATTAAAAATTAAAAAGTAGGAATATATATGTAAATAATACTATATAATATATGACTTTGTGCATGGTTTGTAGGATACTGCCTCTTAAATTAGACATTGAACATCAAATAAAAGCATCATGGCCATTATATTTTTCATCATATTGTATATCTTCTTTTATCTGTGATTTTGATTGTTAGCTTTAGCTGTCAACTTGACACAATTCAGAATCACTTAGAAATGCAGGTCTATCTGTAGTTGGTTGGCCTGTGGGTATGTTTGTGTGGAAATTAATAGATATAGGATAACACAGATCATGGTGGACATCACCATTACAAGGGATGGGTATCCTGAAATTTCAAGAGTGGAGAAATTGACATCACAAGTATATAAGCCAGTGAAAATAAGCACAATGACTTCTGCCTGCTCCTTATTGTGGTTGTGATGTGACTATTTAATTCAAGTTGCTTCCATATGACTTTCATGTTATGATGGACCTCAACGTGGAACCGAGAGTTAAAACAATCTCTTCTCTTTTTGTTTTCTGTTTGTCAAATATTTTATCATAACAATAAAAATGAGACCATGCAAGAGTTTAGAAAAGAATAATAATTGAAATAAGGAAGAAAAGAAAAAAAACAAAAGTTATTATCTCTAACATTAAATAGCTCCTACTGTACTGAACAACTCAGAAAATTGATTCCCTATTGTAAACTGATTCCTTGTTGAGAAATGTCAATCTATGTGATTACAGTGTATTGTTCTAAGTTAATCCTTAGTAGTTATAGTTCCCCATGGGGGAATTTAACTATCATTTGTTTTCCTCTAAGTATTTGGTAAAAGGTTATGATTTTAAGTGCTAGTCTTAAAGAGAATATAATTTGTCCTATATTAAGATATAATCTTTGCCACTGAACTTCAAGTCATATACTTATAGAGCATGTATTCTTCCCCTTCTTCTTCTTCTTATTACCATATAACTTCCGGTGAAAATAAAACATGATATTCAAGTGTGCCTAGTTTAGAAAAATGTTCAAATTTTAATTTAAGATTTGCTCAGATAAAACTGTAACTTGGAGAATATTCTGTTCTTATTGATTGCATAAACAACAACTTGGAAAAATTCTAATTTGTCAGCTATATAATTAAAATTGCATTTTATTGACATTGTAAAAGACTCTCCAAATACTATATAACTTTATGTTGATTGTAGATAAATGATAGGCTTAATTTTATTATCATTTATCATTTTTCACAGAAATCTTATATTCTGCAAATTTACATTTTCTGTTTCAAAGACTGTAAACATTATATAAAACAGTTTAATAGGAAATATGAACACAAAAAGACAGTTATAGTGCATTTTGGATACTCTGGAAACTTTCAAGAGTGTTTTGAAAACAAATATGATATATCATATCGTATCAGCAACTCAGGTAAGAGAAAAGGACAGTGGGATTATTTAGGCTTCAATTATGAGTGCTTTCAAAGAAGATCTAAGACAATTCAAAATATAATGCTTTACAGTATCTGAAATTCATATTTGTAAATTAATGTAAGCCATTTTAGTTCAAATATAGGAAAATAATAAAAATTTAAACCACCCCGATAGCTGGATTGGTGAGATCGCTTAGTGAATAATATGATTTCAAGACATTCATGAGCATGGGAGCTCAGATCCCCAGAGAGGTTCAAAGAATAGCACTCATCTCAAATTCCACTGCGCATATGGCAACATAGGGTACATACAGGAAAATATCCAGAACTGTAGGCCAGATATGTCCAGGTAAGAGATTAGACTAAAAGTGAGAGAGGCAAGGATTGACATTCAAAGTTGTCCCTTGCCATTTTCATGGGGTTCTGGGGTGTTATCCCACATGCAACTGCACACATGCTCTCTCTCCTCTCTCTCTCTCTGTCTCTCTCTGTCTCTCTCTCTCTCTCTCTCTCTCTCTCTCTCTGTCTCTCTCTCTCTCTCCCACTCCCCCCACACACACACAGAGAGAGAGAGAGAGAGAGAGAGAGAGAGAGAGAGAGAGTAGGAAGAGGGATTTAAATGAATTCGCAATGTTGAATTTAGTGAGTTATTTTTGAGATTATGACCAGGTAATGAGACTCCTGAATAGTTCTTTAGTTTCCTTCAGGAAAAACAATTTTATTTGATATATTAAGACAAAAAAAAATCCCTTTAAAATAAGGTTCATATTATATGGCATTAGAGATCCATTAATAAAACAGCAAACATTCAAAGAGTGAACATAACTCCTCATGTATATATTATTCATCTGGATATAATTGTTCATTTCAGAATGAATTGATTGTTTCAGACTTGTGAAAGCAAATATTTATGTCAGTATTTAATATTTTCTGATTCTTTATGACAACAAAGTCATAAATAATAATACATATCTTTTGGATCCTAATGTATGTATATTAAATATTCTGCCTAGTAAATGAATGGGAGAATACAATTATTCTTATGGCAGTGACTCTTAATTTAGGTTAGTACTTAATAAACTGTTAGCTATTTCAGAGAATTACAATACTCAATTCAGTGAATTTGAAACCATCTTTTGATATGTATGATAATTCTAGACTTTTCTCATTGCCATGAATTTAGAGATTGAAATTTCGTAAAATTTGCCCTGTTTTTAACAAATTAGCAGAGTTACTGTCTTTGAGAAAATTGTAAAATCACTGAAAAGATCATGAGTATTTTATTTTGATGTTCACGGTATGTATCTTTTGCAAGAATAGTCATAAAAATTTGCCTTCTGTATTTATATAGATGAAGTCAACTCAAAAGCAATTTAGCTCATTCTTCTCTGTTAAGCAATGGTGATTTCCTCTGAGTAATATCAGATTGATAAAAATCAATCCTGTTTTTAACAGTATTCTGTAACTAGTGACTACGGGACCTTTCTGATCTAATAACACTGTGAAAATTTCTTCTCTGTATGAAAATTACTCTTTCATTTTATCTTCACCATTACAAAGCCAGAAGGAAATTTCAGAGATAATTTATCCACCTCAGTGTCTTTGTATAAGAAAGTAACTGTATCATTTATAACACTTTCAGTCTGTTCTCTTTTTAAATATCTTTACTTTAAGCTAATAAAGGAATAGCACACATTAATTATCATAAAGAAGAAAAGCAGAAAAATTTAAGATTGAGATTTTAAAATCATAAAAATTGGATCATGATCATGTCCTTACTTTGTGATCTTGGACATGTCCTAAAAATTTTGAAGCTCAGATGTCTAAACACTGAAATTAAAAGAACTCATGATCAACTGTGTTTATGATTTAATGCCAACAGTGTTATCAAACTCTTAGCTCAGCATTATTAGTAAAATATTTTTAATGACATTATCATTGCTTTTCTGACAAAATGCTTTATTAAAAATTGTTCTAAATTTAATTTTTGAAAGAGATAAATCAAGCCTTCATATGCATGAACTTGGCATTGGTCAATAAAATTTTATTCTGACAGTCAAAATAGTATGAATTAAGGTATTCTTACTATCTGATAATTACAATTTGATACTCAATAAGAGTTATTAATAGTTTGAATCAGATTGTAAACTTCCTTATAAAATGCAAACTTATTTGGGAAGGATCTTTTCTACAAAATTTTCTACTGATACTCTAAATTCTGTTTTAAATTTACAGAAAATGGAGCAATAGGACATTGGTTAATCACCAAAAAGTGTCCTCTGCAGGTAGGTATATGTGCTAAGAGGTTATGAGAATGACTAGCTATAACATCATTATATGACTTCCATTCCTTTGTCACTAACCATAATCCACTGATAATCAAGTTAGTCTACCAAACTACTTAGCAGCAAAGAATTCTTTTTTTTTTCTTTAGTCCTTCTGGTTAAAGGTAAGGATTTAGCATTTGTATATGTTAACTCTATCTTGTATATTTTTATTACCCTGTCCAAGTTAGCACATTAACTAGTGAGATAGTTTGAATGAGAATGACCTCGATGTACTCAATATGGTTGAATGTTTGCTCATCAGTTAGTGGAACTGTTTGTGAAGGATTAGAAAGTGTGACCTTGTTGGAGTATGTGTGGTTTTGTTGGAATAGCTATGTCCTCATCAGATGAGGTGTATCCGTGGGAGTAGACTTTGAGGTTTCAAGAGCCCCTGCCAGTCTCTCTGTCTCTGTCTCGGTCTCTCTCTCTCTTGCTCTCACTCTCCCTGCAAGTCTGAGATCAGATGTGAACTCTTAGCTGTTGTAGGAGGCCGCCTGTTGGATCCCGGCTGCTCGGCAGCTCAGACAGGAAATAATCACACAGAAACTAGATTATTTAAAACATTGTTTGGTCCATTAGCTCTAGCTTCTTGTTTGCTAACACATATCTTAATTTAAACCATTTCTAGTATTCTTTGTATCGTCATATGGCTGTGGTTTATCGGGTAAAGTTTCAAGCATCTATCTCCGGCAGGGCTACATGGCTTCTCTCTAACTCTGCCTACTTTCTCCCAGCGTTCAGTTTAGTTTTTCCTGCTGACCTAAGTTCTACCCTATCAACAAGCCAAGGCAGTTTCTTTATGCACCAATGGTATTCACAGCATACAGAGGGGAGTAACACATCACTCAACTTCAGTTATAATTCCATGCCTGCCTGACTTCTGCCTCACCCATCACACAATGAATATGGACTAAGCCTCTGAAACTCTAAGCAATCCCCCAATTAAATGTTTCCTTTTATAAATTGCCTTGGACATGGAGTTTTATCACGACATTAGAGCCATAACTGAGATTACTAGTAACCAGGATAACATTGTTTGTATTCTGTCACATTAATATTTGAATAGTAATCTCAATGAGAAAAATATGTTAAGACATGAACTATTTAAGCTCTAAATATAGTATGAAGCTATATGCTTCTTTGCATTTTAGAAAGGCCCTGACTCTTCATGAGATCTTGTACATATTGGAGCAAACCATGATTATTACTCTAGGCTGTTCTAATTTTCCATACAATATTTACTTTCCAAGCAAAACTCCTGGCCATTAAAAGAATACAGAGTCTCTGAAAATGTCTCACTTCCTTATCTCTTCATCACAAGAGGGAGTCCCTGAGTAATTCAGGAAATGATGAGGGTCATATTTTTCATTCATTTTGAGATATATCATTCTTAGAGTACTTCATCTAGGGCTGCAAATTTTTAATTGTGTGTATCTTTGGAGCCACCATGATCGTATACATGTTACCGCAAAAGAATGCTTCTGCCATAGAAATCTCATTCTGGAGTTAACGTGTTATCTATACCAGTTAAAATCTTAAAGACAGGGAAGGACAGGTTTTTGTTTAGGAAGACACATTACCAGAAATTTCTTGTCCCCTGAAATAGAGAATTTGCTTATGACACATTACAACTATCCAAATTGCCTTTGAAATATGTGTTTATCCTCTTTTTGAGAGTTAATGTCTATGCAATTACAGATTTAATTGGGACTTACAATTTGTAGGCAGGTGTCTGCCTTAGTGAGCCATTCAGATTCAATAGTGCCTAATGGCTATTTGATTGGTATCATCAATACAATATGTCTTTTCAAGCAAATATCTATGTCATGTAGTCATCTAAAAAATTAATACTAATTGTACTTTAAGTCAAAGAGTTAATCATTGTTCCTTCTCAGAGGATAGAACTGAATAGCTACTTAAGCAACTGGCGGCACTCTTTGGTGTTTTGTACACTGTTTGGTGTCTAGGTTATTGTGATTAAACAAAGGCCTTCAATTTGCCATGTCATCAGCTCAGTCAGTGTCACTAATATTGAATTCATTTTTTAGGACAGAACCACATACTCATCTTCCATGGCAATTATTGCAGAGGAGGTGAAATGGAGAAGGAAAAATGAAGCATTTCAAGGATGAGTGGGCACTGAAAATTGGCAAAGTGGCAGGAAAGTCCAAGTTGTGGAAAGAAGAGAAAAATGTGTGTAGAAAAAGTAGTTTGGTAAACAGGGAGGAAAAATGATATTTTGGAAAAAAAAAAACATCTGTTTGCTGTTGCTGAAATTTTTGCATTTAAACCTTCTAGTTTGGGCTCTGAAGTTAGCACTTCCCTGGAGTAGTTCACACCTTCGCTATTGCTCCTGCTCAGCTACAGATCATTTTATGCAAGGCTGATTTTAACAAGAAAATGATGCATTAATTTACAACGTGCTGAGTATTTTAAAAGTGGCAAGATCTAGGCTTTTCTGAAATTTTAGAATCTGGAAAAATAGAAATACTTATGTAAAGCTCTTTAAAATATCAGAATGGCATCATGCACAAGAAATTATACCCTGATTAAGATCATTATAAAATTCAGTTATACAAAATACATCAGCCTCTGCTCGTCGTTTTTCTGTCATTTTAGAGTTTCTTTTCAGAACTGCAGCCTCTATCACCTCAGATATTATCAGTTAGACATTTATTATTCTTGTAGCCCTAACCCATCCTGTATCTACTCTCACACCCTTTTCTTCAGTTTCTTTTCTTTCCTTATGTTTCCCCCTCTTTTGTATACAAATCTCATTTGCCTAAACTGTGTGAAATGTAACTCTATTAAAGTTTACCCTTGGGGGGCAATTTAGATCTCTCTGTTGGTAAACTGCTTGCCATATCAACTTGGAGGACTAGGTTCTATCAACAAAACCCAAATAAATGACAAACTATTTTTGTCTGTTTTGCGAGATAGGTTTTCTCTGTAGCTTTGGAGCCTGCCTGTCCTGGAACTCACTTCGAAGGCAGGCTAGCCTAAAACTGACAGAGATCCGCCTGTCTCTGATTCCTGAGTGCTGGGATTCTGTCTCCCAAGTGCTGTCATTAAGGGTGTACGCAGTCACTGCCCAGCTAATGCCAGACATGTTTATACACACCTGTAAACCTATGTCAGGGAAGACAAGTGCATGTGGGTTTCTGGGAATCCATGGAGAGTCATTATGGAATACTCCATGAATTCCAGACTAATAAGAGCCACTGTCAAAACTAAGAAGGAAAACTACAGAGAAAGAACAGTTTAGGTGGGTAGCTGGTCACTTTATATGGGCACACAAGAACATGAACATACACCCACAAGCAAACACATAAACACACATACACACACACACACACACACACACACAGAGATCTTCAAATTGAAAGCCCCTTCATATTTCTCCCTGATTCTCAACATTAGAGTAGCTAGTATTTTAGAATTACACTTTTCCCAAACATTGTAATCTTTAAGGTGGAATTAAGATAATCAGTGATACTTCTACAGTTAAATATGTACTTTTTCTATACTTTAAAATCACCATTTATTTTTTAAGATTATCATGATTACATTATTTACATCCTTCCTTTACTTACTGTAAATTCTCCCAAAGAACACTCCTTATATTTTTCTTAATTTCATGGCATCTTTTCTCATTCATTGTTATCTCATATTTAATATGGTTCTGAAATATACAAATGTAGCCTGATAAGTTTATTACTTGTGTGTTTGCTTGCTATTTGGTATTGACTAACGAACTGCTGTGTTCTCCCCTCGGGAAAAATATTTCTCCTTCTCTCAGCTTTCCTCAGTTGCTGGCATCTTTTTTTTTTCCTTCAAAATAAAAACTTCATCAAGACAAAATGATACAAACTCATGGGTTCTTTTTCGTTACTTAACTGGATAAAAATCATTAAATTGGAAGAATGAGTCAGGTATTGGCGGCACACACCTTCAACCCCAGCACTGGGTAGGTAGAGGCAGAGGAATCTCTTGAGTGCTAGGATAGCCTGATGTGCAGAGCAAGCTCCCGACAACCAGGGATACAAAGAAAAGAAAACCTTGTCTCTGTTTGTGGGGGAAAAAAAAATAGAAGCTTGAAATTGAGGCCACTCAGCACTTTCCAGATCTGAGTGGCAGAGGATACAGATGGTTTCTACCCACAGAAGGGAGTCCCGAGAGGCGAAAACAAGCAAGACCTGCTTGGCATTTTCCAGGCCTGAATGGCAGAGGACACAGAAGACTTCCCCCCAGAACCCCTGGTCTTAGGTGGGGTGTGTGTGGGATGCACAATCAATCAGAAGCCATCATATCTAGCCTATGATTTCTAGGCCCAAGCACATGAGATGTGAAAAACCTTAATGGGGTGGGTAGGACTAAGTCAAGTGTCACATGTGAATCAACGAGGAGCCCGGCAAGCATCAGTGGACCAGAAGTACAGAGTGGGGAAATGGAAGAGAGAGAGAGAGAGAGAGAGAGAGAGAGAGAGAGAGAGAGAGAGAGAGAGAGCGGGCGCAGAATGGTTCACAGGCTGGGGAGGAAGGGTGGTGAGTAACAGGCTGAAGAGAATGACTTGCATGAGTCCAAAGAGGTGTGCGTGCCTGGGTGAGTGTCCTTGTCTGACCCCTGGGAACATGGGATATCAGTGACAGGGCTGCTGTTGAGGATCATTTCTGCCCCCAGAGATGATGACCTGTTGGGAGCAGTGAAACCCCAGATCCTGAATTTCTTGTAATCCCCTTATCTGAGTGCCTACAGCTGCTCTGAGCACAAGACCTTCAGGAGTTCCTGATGGCAGGAGAGTGGTTTCTGATGGGTTTGGCTGGGTCGTGACTATCTCTATATAACCTGCCCCTGAACACAATAAAGGGGGCATTCTTGGGAAATTCAAGGATGACCTGTGTCGCTGTCTCTCTGTCTGTGTGTATCTGTGCATTTTAACCTCCAGCCCCCTTGCCCGAATCTCGCGAAGTGGGTGCCAGCGCACAGAGCGCAGACACGAGGGTGCAGTGCGAGGCAATGACCCTACCCCTAATCGTGGGCATGCATCTCACTTTGGCAGCACGCTAGAGCTGACCCTGTTGTCAGGAGCATAAGTGAGCCTACTCTGCGGGCCTGGCAGCAGGAGAGTTGGCCCAACACTACTCCCTCATCTGCCATGTGGTACAATAGGTGGGAGAAAGATGCCATCCCTGTCGCTTGCCTCCTGCTACCACACCCTGGGTAGATGCAGCAGAGTCAGTGTCATAGACTCCTGGAGTCAGGCAAGTGCCAAAGCAGACTCATTTATTGTGGACACCGGGTAGACATTTATACCCTGCCCCCTTAGACCCAATGGGAGATGTCATCGCAATGCCTCTGCAGTCTCCAGGTTCCCTGAGAGACTCCAGATTGGTTCTAAGGGAAGTTTAAAAGTTATCAGTACCATTCTCTCTCTCTCTCTCTCTCTCTCTCTCTCTCTCTCTCTCTCTCTCTCATATATATATTATATATATACACAATATTATACAATATTCAAAATGTAACCATATAACCCATACTTCTGTGATTTACAGACCAAAATAATAACACATAGTGGGGATAGACTGCATTTTCTCACAATTTTGAGGCAACTGTTAATGTTTAAGTGTGTTGACCAAATGGATTAAGCTAAAGTCACATGTTATGCTTTTTTAGAATGTTTATGAAGGACAGTAAAGTTATTAGTATAACAAGAAGAAGATTAATAATAGTAGCAAAAATTCATCAGAAAGCACCCTAACTTTACAGAGATGATGGAAAAAGTGAAACAAAACACAGTACTATTGTTTCTTCACATAAAAATAAAGAGCTATAATATGCTGTTTCAAAACTATCTTAGTTGCTAGTTATTTCCTTATTCTCTTGTGAATTCTACAAGTTAGAATCAACAGAGGACACATATATTTTTTTTTTCATTTCACATAACCATTTCTTCTTACAACAATTAACTAAGAAATAGGAAGCACTGGTGTTTGGACTGTCATTGTTCACTGAATTTTCTAGAAGACCCACAAGTTTACACAATTGGTAACTATATATAAATCTTTGACTAAAATATATGTAGTTAGATTATGAGGTTACTGGTAGATGATAGCTATGTAGATAGATAGATGATAGATAGATAGATAGATAGATAGATAGATCCCATCATATTTGTAACATATGTTAATCCAGAATATATGGGTAAATAGTTGAAATTTTTTTCTGAATGAAAAAAATTTTTCTATACCAGATGAATTGACTTTAATGATTTTAAAAATCAAGTATCTAACGAGTGGGAACATAAATGGATCAAAATTATAACAGTAGGTTTAACATTAATCATAAAGTTTAATTTTAAAAGATTTGTCCCCAGGTTCTTTTTCCTCCAGGTAGCTGAATTTTTTAAATTTTTTGAGCTTATAATATATCATAATTATAGCACTGTCCTTCTCTTTCCTCCTACCAAAATCTCCCAAATAATCCTTGTCAGTCTCTTTCAAATTCATGAACTCTGTTTTTTACTTAATGTTATCACATCCCAATGTGTGTGTGTGTGTGTGTGTGTGCATGTGTATACAAACACATTTATTTTAATGAATGAAAACTATTCATTCTGTATAATATTAATTTTATGTATGTTTTCAGAGCTGGCAATTAGGAACTGGACAAAGAATATGTGTACTCTTTCCTGGGGAAGACCTATTCATTTCTGCTTTGCTTTAAAGTTTCCTATAGTGTTTTTTCTGTGTAGGGCTGAGTTCTTTTTTTTTTCTTTTTTATTTATTTATTTATTTATTTATTAAAGATTTCTGTCTCTTCCCAGCCACCGCCTCCCATTTCCCTCCCCCTCTCCCAATTAAGTCCCCCCCCAGCCCGAAAAGCAATCAGGGTTCCCCGTCCTGTGGGAAGTCCAAGGAACCCCCCACCTCCATCCAGGTCTAGTAAGTTGAACATCCAAACTGCCTAGGCACCCACAAAGCCAGTACGTGCAGTAGGATCAGAAACCCATTGCCATTGTTCTTGAGTTCTCAGTAGTCCTCATTGTCCGCTATGTTCAGAGAGTCCGGTTTTATCCCAGGCTTTTCCAGACCCAGGCCAGCTGGTCTTGGTGAGTTCCCAGTAGAACATCCCCATTGTCTCAGTGTGTGGGTGCACCCCTCACGGTCCTGAGTTCCTTGCTCATGCTCTCTCTCCTTCTGCTCCTGATTTGGACCTTGAGAATTCAGTCCTGTGCTCCAATGTGGGTCTCTGTCTCTGTCTCCTTTCATCAACTTACCCCTGGACCCCGCAATACCACTCTTGGGAATATACCCAAGAGAGGCCTTATCATACAACAAAAGTATATGCTCTACTATGTTCATAGCAGCATTGTTTGTGATAGCCAGAACCTGGAAACAACCTAGATGCCCTTCAAAGGAAGAATGGATGAAGAAAGTATGGAATATATACATATTAGAGTATTACTCAGCAGTAAGAAACAAGGACTTCTTGAATTTTGCATACAAATGGATGGAAATAGAAAACACTATCCTGAGTGAGGTAAGCCAGACACAAAAAGAGGAACATGGGATGTATTCACTCATATTTGGTTTCTAGCCATAAACCAAGGACATTGAGCCTATAATTAGTGATCCTAGAGAAGCTAAATAAGGAGAACCCAAAGAAAAACATATAGGCATCCTCCTGAATATTAACCTTCAGCAAGCGATGATAGGGCTGAGTTCTTATGAATATTTCCAGGTCCACTTTGACACATCTATTTGCATTGTCCTTGTGTGGCTCACAGTTTGATGTTGTTTATGATATTATTATGGGACACACTATCACAGCAACTCCCCAGACTCTCTTGGTGTTACAACCTTGTCACCTCCTCTTTCTCAATGTTCTCTGAGCTTTATGTACAGAAGTGTTTTATAGATAAGCTCACTAGCACTGTTCAACACAACTCTGCATTTTGATTGGTTGTGGTTTTATTCAATGTTCTCTGTTGGAAAAAGAAACTTCTTTAAAGAAGTGTGAAGACTACACTTATGGGTGAATATACAAATGTATATTTATATATTGCTGATAGAGAGCATGCTAGGTTAGTAAATTAGTGGTTGTAGTTTCTCCTCAAAAGTATGATTTCATTAGCACTGTGTGGTTAGCTAGGTTGCTAGATGAGCTTGTCCTAAGTCCAGTTAGAGTACTTTTGGTTATCTCCAAGGTATGTGTGCCATTACAACACTATCGGGGCGGGGGGGGGGAGAGGTCATGCTATGCTATCATTGATGTAATTCATGGATTTCATAGCTCTATAGCATTGTTCGTTGCCCTCTTATTTGAAATATTCTTTCTTGCCTTTTGGTAATATGAAAGCTAGTCCCCAGGTAAGTGACATTCAGGTAGGTTCCAGCTCAGAGTCTCAGGGCCCTGTTTCTGCAGTACATAGTATCTTTAGCATTTGTTACTTAAGTAATGCTGGGAAAAAAACTAAAGACAACAACATTGGGTTGTAGGTTTGGGAGTCATTTATATAGCACAGGCCAACAACTCAAAAGAAGGGCACTCATGGTGGCATATTTGCTTTTTTTAATGATGGTCTTTGGCTTTTGGTGGGTCATTGTCATTTTAGATGTGAAAGTACCCATAAACTCTATCAGCATGCAGCTATGAAAAGGGAAGGATGGAATGTTATAAAACATGCTTCTGCTTTCCCAGCAGCCTGTTTCTGACCCCGGTTAAGAAATACTAAATGGTATTAGAATATACAACATTTAATACAAAAATCAGAAGAACTTGCCAGAGTCTTCATGCTATTTCCTGTGACAGATGGTTTCTTCATCTGTAGGTAGTTCCAGTTCTTTTGGTTTTTTTGAGACAGGTTTTCTCTGTGTTATAGTCCTACATGTCCTGGAACCAGCACTTGTAGACCATGCTTACCTCAAACTCACAGAGATCAGCTGGCCTCTGCCTTCTGAGTGCTGGGATTAAAGTTGTGCACCACCAAATCTTGGCTCCAGTTCTTTTATACTCACCAAATAACCTTCTTCATCCCAAACCACAGAAGATGGAGTTTCATGTTCTTCCAAGATGACAGATGAAGCAATAATTCCTCTCCTCACAATAATGACAGGTAAGTTTTCTAATTTCTACCTGAGAATTTCCCTTATCTTCATTACAATTCCCTTCATCTTAGTTAAAAATTATCAATGTTAAATCTCTTATAAATGATAATATTGCCTCTAATATCTTGACTAGAGTCTTCTTGATATTCCCAATTTTATTTCAAGTTTTCACTTTCTTCTTATTGGCAGTTAAGTGGAAGATGCTAGGGAGATAAGTTAAAGACTCGTAGCTGTTCTCAACCTCTTGATATTGTGGCTTCATTTATAAAACAAGATGTAGGACTGATTTGCATTATTTTACTGAGGTAAGGAAACAGGGTCCTGCTGGTAGCCTAGTGCTTTGTATTTCACTGTTATTTTGGAAATGGATCATTTTCATTTTAATCTACTTGAGAGTAAGTGTATTTTCAAAAAGATAGATTAGAGTGCATAAACTTATGACACTATGCTATATCTAAGTGGCAAGAAAGCTATAAACACCTGCTGGACAAGTCCCATATGCAAGCGAATGTTAAATCCTTCATTCATTCAAAAATAAACATTGATTATATGACAAATATTATCCTTTAAGGGATAAAACCATGGTTCTTATTTTCTAAGGTTTTATATTCTCTGCAGAGTAGGGCTTGACACAAGATCACATAAGCATGGAAATATATTATATACACAACAATAAAAACCTATTGTCCTAAAACAACAGCAATGACTAAATTATTTAATTCCTGAAACCACAATTTAAGATAATGTACCCAAAACACAAATTGGAATAAAACCTGTTCTTTTGTCCTGAAGACCCTTTGATATGATTCCTTCACATACCAAGTAAATAGGTACAGCTACTCATCTGCACCTCCAACTGATTCCAGAGGTCATTCTTAGAGATCCCTTCACTCCTCTTTAAGTTGCTGTT
This sequence comes from Microtus oregoni, assembly GCF_018167655.1. Taxonomy (NCBI): domain Eukaryota; kingdom Metazoa; phylum Chordata; class Mammalia; order Rodentia; family Cricetidae; genus Microtus; species Microtus oregoni. Next base: position 27,983,637 of record NW_024543060.1, read on the forward strand.
GAACGTTCCTTTGAATGACATCTGAATTTTTTGTTAGTATTATTCTAAGAAACATGATACAAAACTGCCAGTCCTTTGGGGCTATCAGCCTAGAAACAGGTACACTAATGTAACATGTGTTTTCTGATTGGTTAATTGTAATTCATGAATATATTTCTTATGTTAACAGAGATTCCATTCTGTAAATGTCAAAATTAACAAAATAAAGTTCATAGTTGAAGACCATATTCAAGGATTGAATGACTCATTTGAAAATAGGCATTAAATCTGTAGATATGTAGCAGCTTCTAAAATGGAAATGAATATTTGCACCATGAGAAAGTAATTTTTATGCAGTCTTTTCACAAAAGAATAAGAAGATTTGAGAAAAATATTATTTGGGAATTTTAGTTTTAAATTTTTTATGACTTAGCATTCATAAAAGACATTATATATGTTTGGTAAATGATATATCATCATTCCTGTTTTACTTCTTTGTATTCCTACCTTTGTAAAACGCAATATCCAGGATAGCAAGAGTTGTATTAAATTATGTTTAACTATATTCATAATTTCCTTTGCTTTTTACACCCAAATAACGATGCAGAGACTTGTTATTAATTTTGAGTTCTTGGCTTTAGCTTTTGTACAGCTGGCTCTTTTAACTTAATTTAACATGATTATTCATCTACATGTTTCTTTGGGATTTTCAACTTTCTTTTATTCTATATGTCTACTTTCCTGGTTTCTACGTGGCTGCCTGGCAAGCCACTGTCATCTCCATTCTTTTTTCTTTCCCAAGCCTAGTATGGTTTGATGGAACAATAACCCCTGAAAGGTCTCTGTGAACCCTAAAAATATTTCACCCAACAAATAACAGAAAGCAGATTGGAGAAAACTCTACACGAAGTCCCAAAATTATTGTTTATAAATGCTTATTTTCACTTTGAATGGGTTGATTATAAGTGATTAATGGTTAGAGTTAATTTCTAAAAAAAAAAAAACAAGGAGGATATGATATAGAGATGAATACTTTGCATTGGTATGGATCTTGGTCTATAGATACATATTTTGTTATAATGTATGTATATATTTCTGATCTTGTTAAGGTATTGTGTTAAGAAACATAGATTAATATTTATCTATAATAGTCAAACTGTACTCATTTAATTAAATTCTCTAGATGTACAGAGATATATTGCAGATGGATAGGTATTCTTCAAACCTTTCAAAGCCCGACAGAACATGGTATTTTAAATGTTTTAAGAACTTAGACTTTTCTCAATAGTCAGACATATCTGCTCTGACAGCAACAATTACTTCAGGGAGATTGATGGGCATTGAAAGAATCTTATTATGGAATTTGCCTTAAATGTGGCAAGGCCAGCCATTTGGGCAAGAAACTGCTCTTGCCTGATTGCTTGATTACTGGTATGCTGTATGAACTGCACATGCATAACACACAGAAAATTAACTGCTAAATTTTCCAAATGATGGGATGGTCCTTCAGGGTTCCTGCTTAACAGAAGAAACTGCCAGACATTCTGAAGGACACACAAAATAGGAACTGATAAACTTTGCCAATACAAGGCAGAACAGATCTTCAAATTTCTTGCTTCATGGAAAAGTCATCCAGATACTATGAAGACTGAAGACAGATGTCCCAATGTTATAGACAAACTTTGGGTGACTGTACAGGCAGTGAGATTTCTTTGTCAAATATATAGTTTTGAAAGTTGCTTAAAATGCACTTCTTGTTTATTTAGGTAATAGTGTATCCTCGTGGATTCTTGGACGGAGTTGAAGACAGATAATTATAGTTATAGTTTTCCTTAGTTATTATATAATATGAATTAGGTATAAAACTTTAGACTCACAAAGATAGGATAGATGATAGAATAATTTACTTAATTTGTCAAATGAAAATGGACTAAATACTGTAACTGTAAATCTTGCTTTAATGTGCTTTGATATATGTAATTTTACAATGTTAAAGTTAAAACATTCCTTTTTATTTACACAGAAAATGGGAAATGATGTGGGATTCTTCCCTGTATGCTATGAATATGTTTTATTACCATTAGTTAATAAAGAAGTTGTTTTGGTCTATAGAGTGGCAGAATATAGTCACACTGGAAGAGATACATACAGAGAGAGTAGGTGGAATTAGAGAGAGACATGTAGCTGCCAAAGGTGAAATTTACCAAAGAGAACTTTACCAGTTAAGTCACAGCCTTATGGTGATACATAGATTATTAGAAATGTGTTAATTTAAGATGTAAGAGTTAGTTGATAAGAAGTCTGAGATAATAGTCAAACAATGTTGTAATTAATATAGTTTCTTTGTGATTATTTGGGTCTTGGTAGCCGGGAAACAAGAGAGCCTACACTTATTTAATGTACAAATGATAAGCCGTTGAACTGTGGATATTATTCCAAACTGTAGCACACATATAAAACCGACCACCGAGTACAGCACACATTTACCTTCAATGAAGAGTCAACATTTGACATGGTATATAACACACAGATGGAAATAAAATTTATTTTCCTTTATGTTATAAAGAATAGTATATTATGCACTAATAAGAAGAACCATTCCCTTTTCTAGCTATGTATATTTATCTTACCATTCATGCAAATTTATACACAGCCTCATTCACTTCAAATTATTAAATATAAGAATAAATTGAATAGTATTATGCATCATAACATTGTCTGATTGGGGGAAGAAGTCTTACTCTATAAAATTATGTTAAAAATATGAAGAGACATTAAATTTAATCAAAAGACGACAGGGGTTCATTTTAGGCTTTTTAAGATTGAATAATATTATCTCTTTTAGTTAATCTATGAAGGTTGTGATGCTTTTGCCATATCATTACATGCACATGTGTGAAATCATGTGAATATTAGCTGTAGCAGTTACAGGATGGTGATGACTAGAGCCAGCATATGTTTCCTTCCGACCAAAAGTACATCCAAGCACAGGTTTTCAGTCATCAATTTTCCCTAAGGCAATTCAGGAATACGGAACATTGCCAGTTTTATGTTCATCTCTATCATGTTACCATGATCATCAAATGCAAACTATTCATAAAACCTCAAATGGAGGTAGAAATCGCATTAGGAGGAATGGGTCTCTTTGAGGAGAACATATCTTTCATAATTCTAATTGTCTTTGCACTGAAAGCTTATAAATCAAATTTTGATGCATCCACACTGGACGGAGCATAGAAGGAATGGGTACATATATAGTTTGTTACTTCTGGTATCTGCTTTAATATTTGCTTCTACAGTTTAGAATATTAGTGTCTCCCAAAGTATTGAAACCATGTTCCGCAAATAATGATTCTTTCAGACCACGAGGAAATATGATCAAATAAGAAGAAGCATGTCTCCAGAGAGCTAGGTTTTCTTTTTCTCCTCCTGCCTCTCATTGACTGGGGGGATGGCGTTTCCCACTGAGTTTCCCAACATCCTTGACACCACAATGTAGTGCTTGCAGACAGACTAAGGAAACATAGCACCAAACAGTGGAAACATTGAAACCATGAAAATTTAAGCTGAATTTCTCTTATATTTTGTCACGGTGACATAAAATGAACTGCATTTCCAGGGAATCACTGACTTTTGATGAGATTGTTCTGGTTTTGTGTATGTTTGTGTGTGTATGTGTGTGTGTGTGTGTGTTTGTGTGTGTGTGTCAGAGAGAGAGAGAGAGGGAGAGAAAGGATTTCCTTAAAATCTCTACAATGACTAATCTCAGAATATATACTAGTGATGAATTCACTATTTTATTAATAACAGCATAAAACCTTGCTCATTGTGCATATAATAGACATTGAAAAACCTAAAAGAGAAAGAACAAGAGTCTTTTTATCTATAAATTAAATAAATTAAACTCTTTTATAGATGAATAATATTCCAATGCAGAAATGTATCATATTTTTTATCTAATTAATAGGCATCTAGTCTACTTCCTTTTAATGGTTATTGGAAATAAGCAGAAATGAATATTGAAGAACAAATACATCTGTAGTAGGAGGTAGGATATGATTAAGAGTGTTATATATAGACCATATGATAGATGTATTTATAAGATTTTGAGAAAACACAATACCAATTTCCATTTTGACTAAACCATTGTGAGACCAACAATGATTAATATTCTGCTTTCAGAGCATTTGTTGTTATTTATAGTCTTAGGCATTCTAAATGAAGTAAGGCAAAATGTAAAGCAGTTATGGTTTGTATTTTACTGGTGACTGAGGATGCTGAATGTTAGAAAATATAATTCTCAGTCATTTTTTACTTCTAATTTTGGGAATCCTCATTTTAGTTTCACCTCACAATTTTTAGCATTTTTTGTTTATTGAAAATAGATTATTTTGCTCACACAATATATCCTGATTACAATTTCCCTTCTTCTCTCTAACCCTCCAGTTGCCTCCCAACTTCCCCTCACATCCAGACACTCTTTCTATTTCTCATTAGAAAAGAATAGACTTCTAAGAGATAATTTTTAAAATGTAACAAAAATTTAAAAAGATGAAACAATAAGATCACTTTGAAGTTGGAATCAACAAATGCACAGAAGGAATAGGAGCCAAGAAAAGGCAAAAAAAAAAATCACAGATCCTCTCTTTTAGGCAATAAAGAATCTCATAAATACACCCAGTTGGAAGCTTTAATGTATATGCAGAGGATCTAGTGCAGATCTGGGTAGTTGCTCTGGATGTTGCTTCATTCAATGACAGTTCATAAGGACTTTACTAGTGTTTAATTTAGAGGGTCTTATTTTCTTTGTGTCCTCCATCCTCTCTGGATACTATATTCTTTCCAACTCTTCTTCAGTGGGATTTTCTGAGCTCTGGGGTGGGGGTAGATTTCTTGGAAACATCTCTTCTAGTTTTGGTTTTTCGAGACAGGGTCTTTGTAGTTTTGGAACCTGTCCCGGAACTAGCTCTTGTAGAGCAGGCTGCCCTCAAACTCAAAGAGATCTGCCTGCCTCTGCCTCCCAAGTGCTTGGATTAAAGGCCGCCTGGCTCAGGTTCAGTATTTTATGTTGGAATTTTAATCCATTTGTAGCCAAGTTTTGTACAGGGTGATAAGTACATGCGTTGTCACATTTTTCTTGGGTTGAACTTTGCCTATTTATTTGTATAATCTATATAAACCCTCTGTCATATATATAGCTAGTGAAGGATTTTTTTTTCATATATATAGCTAGTGAAGGATTTTTTTTTCCCCTTTCTGAAGGGTATCTCTTCACTTAAATGACTGTACCTTTTGCTATGCCAAATCTACAAATAAGTTAAAACTTACAGCATTTTCTTTCTGGGTCTGTGCTACCTCATTCTGAATATTTATTATCTCCCTGAAATTCCTTTTCTGCCCCAGAGCTGAATAGAAGTCCATTGTTTATATACATTTTATTTGCTGTCTATAAGTTGAATTACATTTTATTGTTTTCATTACATAGCTATTGTGAATAGATAACTAATAAGCAAGGCTCAGAAAATAATCGTGGTATAGGAAGTGTTGTACTTCAGGCAAATTACAAGGAGTTGCATATCTCAGCCATATAGTAAGTATACTTTTAGTTTTTGAGAATTATCTATGTTGATTTCCAAAGTGGCTCTACATTCTAAAATTCCACTAAAAGTGGGAGTTAAATTTTCTTCATATCCGTACCAGCAATTTTGTTGTGCAATTGCTGTCTAATACTATCTTTATCTTAGCCACATTCGTGAACTCTCAATCATATCATTTCCTAAACCAGTCCTGAACAGTAACACCAACTGACATGCCACCATGGATGGAGTAAATCTCGTAAGAAACCAGGCTTGAATGAAGAAATACCGACAATTAGCTTCTAATGAGAGATGAAAAATTAGTTATTTACCCCCAGGGATAAGAATCCCATACCCAGTAACATGTAGTCAGTCCTAAAGTCATAAAATTACAGGAAAAAATAAACATGCTAAGTAGTTTACTTTTATTTATTTATACATTTTCACATTGCTCTCATAGTGTCAGTAACACCAATGATGATTTAAGGAATAAGAGGCCATGAGTTTGAGAAGAAGGAGGATATACACAGTTGGGGTTCAATATGGAGAAGAGTGAACATTACATAATTAAATTTAATTAAAAATACCAATTTACACTGTGAAATTATAAAACTGGTTAAATTTGCACATTTCTAATTGCTAAGATTTTTTGAATACTGTGGTATTTCATAGTCAGTTTAATTTTTTCTTTTAAGAACTTTCTGTTCACATCTGTAACCCATTACTTAAGTGAGTAATAATTAAAAGTTATCTAAATAATTATCAATTATTTATTTTTTGAATTTTTATATATTCTTGGTATTATCTTCAATTAGTTGTGTCTTATGCAGAGTGGGAGATAAGGATTTAGTTAAAGTATTTTGTATAGACTTATTAAGTTTGACTAGAAACATTGTTGCAGATATTGCCCTTTCTTCAATATGTAGTTTTTGACCTCTTTGTTTATGTGTCTCTAAATGGGAATACCTGTAGTAATCAAACAATTAGTAAGAATCCTTGTAGGGTTGTGACCATGGAATTTAACAATTCTGGATGTTTATGAACTTCTGGAACAATGTTTCTTATAAAACACTAAGTTTGATATCAAGCTCTTTAATCAATGATGTCACCGTTTTTTTTTTTAGTTATAGATAAATTCATGGGTACTTATTGAAGTTAGTTGGTATCATTCTGTGACTGCTTTGAATGGACAGAAATAATTTTGTAGATCGCACTTGATGTCTTAAAGTTTTTGATGAAAGAAAATAAAGAATATGATATCCATATCAATAGACAAAAAAAGAGACAAAACACACTGAAATTTTCTCAAGAGCATATGTTTACAAGAGTTTAGTCAATTATTTTGCCTTTTCATTCTTAGCCAACAGAGTTTAAATTCTGACTGACACATAAGAGAAATGAAAGCCAATCATTGTAACAGAGCAATTACACTTGCTTCATGGTTAAGTGATTAAAGAGAATATTTACTGTTCCTAATTCATAGTGGTCTCACATATTTTTGAGCTTTTTAATATCTAAATATCTCAGATGCTGTTCAGTTTTTAGTTTGAATTTTATTTAAGAAGTTTCTTCAATATAATCAGAATCTAAAGGCGAATGTGAGAAAATCCAGTAATAAGAGCACTATAAAGAATTCTGTGAGGTCTTGGGGAAGACTTGCCAAGTTTGGGGATGGAACATCACTTGGGATAAGTTCAAAGAGAAACAACACATGGCTCTTGGGTACGTGAACACAATGTATGACTCCTCAGAGTTTGGGTACATGTTTTAAGAATTGAAATGTCTGTGTACTTTACTCCTCAACCAATAAAATCTCCGTTGTGAATGGGAAAAAAAAAAAAAGAATTCTGTATTGTCAAGCCACAATTCAATACATAAGCTGCAACTTATGAATCCGTGTATTGATGTATATTGTTGCCATTTTCTTTTCATAGTTGCTCAAAATTAAATCTGTTAATTTTGAATATGGTAAGATATATTGTGCTATCCTACTATAAAATGTTTTTTTAATTGAAATCAAGATCTTGAAACAATACCCTAGTCCTGATAGCCATATCTTCCTGTTCTCTATTCTCAATGTTGACCAACCATTTTCCTTTATAATGGAGAAGAAAACTTTGAAAAGATGAAACTATATTATAACACGGTGATGTTTCATTTAATAGATATCTAAGTGTTTCCATTTTCTAGTATTTCTGACAACCAATGTGGAAAGATTATAAAATTGAAGTGATTTTAGGCTTGCTATCCACTCTAAAATCTGCTTAATGATACATTTCTACAGAAAAAATAAGACCACTGATGTTTTCAAATGATATTTGAGTGCTTTTATTTTTAAAAATGGCATAATTATTAGAAGAACATGCTAAAGTAAATGGCCAAAAAGGTATTATAATACATCAAATGTATCTGTATTATCACAGTTCTGGGTGGGAGGTAGAAGTGCAATTTAATATTTATACCAGCAGTAGAGAACTACTTAGGAAGCCCTGGAAATTTTCCAGCTCATGTGAGTCATGGGCAAAACAGTCCTGTTTCTGAGGTAAGATTTTACTACCTGAGGGTTACCTGAATGTAGGGTAAGCTCTTTTCATTTTCTGTAACATGTGATGGTTTTATAACTTTCCGATGTCTTATTTCTGTGCTATACATCCACTGAATCATTGCAAAATCCTCTAGGGGAAAGCTCCACTTACATCATATATAAACACTCTTGAAAAACTGTGCAGTTAGTGGTTGAGTTGCAGTCAGAATATATGTTATTTTGTAAAGACCATAACTTTCCTTTGGCACCCATTAGCTGATAGGACTTTTTGTAAGTTTGAGGGAAAGTAAAAGAACAATAAACAATTAAGAAGATGATGTGTTCAGTTAGCATTGTTAAATTCCCATAGGTAAAGATATCCCAATCTCTATTAATAGTGTAATGAATGACAGAACAAAAGTGTGTGTGTGTGTGAGTGTGTGTGTGTGTGTGTGTGTGTGTGTGTGTGTTTGCATGCATTCTGAACAGGGGGTGTCATTTTAAACAGTTTTATTTCTTATCAGTTTGTCGTGACTATTAGCCAATTTATGGTTCACACTCTTCAAACCCACCTTCTACTATAATTACAACAGAACTCAATAAACAGACCATTGTATGGGTGATCAACTGTGTGTTGAGTAGATCTAATAAATACTTCAAATTACATGAACACCAAATCCACTCTTGCAATCTTTTTATTCTTTTTTTTTTAAATTTTTTCATTCAAAATTTACACTTTCTCCCCTTCTCCCATTCCCCTCCCCATTCCGTCTCCTCCCCCCCCCCCCCGGAATCCAAAACTGAAGACACAAATTTACAGTGTTGGTTTTCCTTTCTCCCAATTCTTCTTTTATATAGAACTTGTCTTTAAATAAAGGTAAAAGTTAATATTCATAAATATGTGTGTGTACGTGTGTGAGTATGTGTGTGTTTGTGTGTGTGTGTGTTTGTAAGTGTGTAACTTTATTTCTCTTACCCTTGGAGCAGTGCAAGATCAAATGAATTTAAATAAGTGGTTGTCCAAAGTAATCCACATATTGAATAAATTATGTAACATGCTGTATGGTCTATTTAGTAAACAATTGGAACTGTTTGCTATTTTTTCCACATCTAAAATATACAATACTTTATTAATTTAGTTGAAGGCTTATTAAGAAAATCAATCCTGTTAATAATTGCCTATGTATTATATGCATCAAAATAATTTTATAGGGGTTATAGAGAGGTTAAGAGTTCTTCTTGTTCTCCCAGAAGACTAAATTCAGATCCTACCACCCAAATCAGTTTGTTCACAGTTGTCTGTACTCCTTCTCCACAGGTTCCAACTACCTCTTCTAACTACCACAGCCATGGCACTCCCCATGAAAATACCCACACATATGTACAGACACATTCACACACACACACACATACACACAAGCACAGGTACACAACAATCTCAGGAATAAAAAGAAATTAAACAAACAAAATTAAAATGTACATTTATTACCATACTTTTGCTGGTAAAATTTAGTCAAATGAACATCTTTGTAGTTTATGTAAAATTATAGAATATTCAAAGGGTAGTAGACCAAGTACACTGAAACTTATAATTTAAAGTTAGTATGTCCAATGAGTAGTATTCATTATTGTTTAAAAATGTATGTTGGTGTAGGAGGTCCTTCTCTTTATGTGTCACTTTCATTGGTTAATGAATAAACCAATGAATAAACCAATAAAGCCTTGGTAGAACTTAGGTAGGTGGGGAAAACAGAACTGAATGCTGGGAGAAAAGCGGCAGAGTTGGGAAGATGCCATGGATCCTCCACCTGAGATGGACGCTGGTTAGAATCTTTCCCAGTAAACCACTGCCATGTGGCAATATACAAATTAATTGAAATGGGCTAAACTAAGGTGTAATAATTTGCCTTTAAGATATTAGAGCTAATAGACCAAGGAGTAATTTAATGAACACAGTTTCTGTGTGGTTATTTAGGTGTTAAGCTAGCTGGGCAGCTGGGATGAACAAGCAGCCCCATCTCCCTGCAACAATATGTGATATTTGGAAATGCATAAAATGAGAAATGATTCTTCCAAGCCAACTTAACAAATACTTCTCCTACTTTATCTCTTTCTTATATTTTCATTATTCATTTATTTGTTTTTAGCAAGCTTAACACTACCTGTCTTAGTGTTAAGAATATAATACTTTAGCCGGGCAGTGGTGGCACACGCCTTTAATCCCAGCACTTGGGAGGCAGAGGCAGGCAGATCTCTGTGAGTTCGAGACCAGCCTGGTCTATAAGAGCTAGTTCCAGGACAGACTCCAAAACCACAGAGAAACCCTGTCTCGAAAAACCAAAAAAAAAAAAAAAAAGAATATAATACTTTTTAAACTAAAAATAATTTTAAGGTCAAGTGGTACACTGGACAAACTAGTGTCTTTCATTGCTTCTGATGAACTTACAATACTAAGTACATTATGTTTCACATTTGTTTGAATTATAGAAAGAAACTCAAAGAGCTTGGGGGTTGTTTACAGTGTGGCCAGAATGAAAAGTTGTAGTTAAGCACGTAAATCAAAAGGACTTTAATTTTTGCTGTTTACTTAATCATAAGCCTCTAGGTTTTAATCAAATCCATTATTTAGAGAGTATTAAATTTAAAAAAAATGTTGCTTTTGAATAAGCACTGTCTATAAGAAAGTGTTGTCTTAGAGTATTTACTCCCAAGGTAATCCTTTCAGTAGAGAAGGTCATTGGGGAATTAGGATCTGAGCTTCTATTAAACTAAGCATGTTATCTCCTTGTGCAGTATGTTGTTTTTGTTGGGATCGCTGTGACTGCTTAGATAACACGTCTCCATTTTTATGCTCTGCTTAAACATCTATGTGTCACAGAATGTCAGTGGTTGAACAATCAAAAATTGAAGAATAAGAAATGTCAGACTGATGTGATATAATATTAGTCACTGTAAAATATTACATTTGAACTTAGTGGTATAAATTCAGAGTAAGGAGTATAAGGAAAAGAAATCCACATTAGCTAGCGCTTATCTGGCCTAAGATTTACACCCATGGGTGGTCAAGCTGAATGTCAATATCACAAAATCCTAAACTCGGTAGTTATGACAGAAATTGCTTAAGCTGGCACCATTTGATAAAAAAAAGAATAACAAAATTCAACATAAGATAGATCATCTCTGCTCCTTCTCCAACTAGCTTTCCTTGTTAATATTTTTGTAGAAACTAGGGAAAATAATTTACTATTTCCTGCACACTTTTATCTCATGAGTTAGCTTCTAATAATGTATAGCAGAGTCATGTTCAATATTCATGCCCCTCAATTTGAATTTTCAGAGCCTTAATATATTCATCATCACAAAAAAATGTACAAGCTTTTCATTTTAAATACATAAACAAAATCACTCTTTCTTATTCTCTCAAGGACAAATTATGTCAGCTGATGAAAAGACATGTTTCATCTCAAGTTTGGATAGGATTCCAAAGAGAAGTCATAGTCATACTAATTTCATGACTCGATATTCATTTGATAGTTTCTCATCTGTCAAATACATTGTTTTACCTGTAGTGACATTGAAATAAAATCTTTTTTGAAGAACAAATTTTTACAATAAAAATTCTCATTATTTTACAATATTGTTGATACCCATGAATTCCTAATAGTTATAAGCTGATAAGTCTATACTAATTTGTGTCTGTGTGGAAATATTTATAAAGCATCTTACATATTTCAGAGGTATTCCTAAAAATGTTTGCCTTGGTTGTTAAATCAAAATATGTAATTTTATACTTTGATAACTTTGTGCATCTATACAATGTATTCATCTAATAATTTCCATGCCTCTAACATACCCCCCAGATACCCCCCAATAGATCCTAGCCCCTCCCATTAATCCCTACCATTTTATGTCCTCTTCTCTTTTTATTTATTGGTTTTATTGCATTTTAACTTTTTATTTGTTTATTTTTCTTTGATTTTATTATCAAGATAGAGTTTCTCTGTTCAGCCCTGGCTGTCCTGAAACTTTGACTAGACCAGTCCGACCTGAAACTCAGTGATCCACCTTTTCTCTTCCTCCATCATGCTGAGACTAAAGATGTGCACAACCACACCTGGTTCGTATTTGTTCTACTTTAAAGACCCACAGAGTTCAATTAGCATTGCACATGTGTGCATTGATATAGAACCATAGGAACCAAATTAGTCTACCCATCACAGGCCATGTGCCTATTAATAACTAACTTATTCTTACCCAGTAGCCATCAACTGTCAATTACTACTCAGCTATATCTGTGGCCTCATGAGCACCTCCCCTATCCATGCTCATGTTCTGAATGGCTTAATCTTGTGTAAGTCAAAATCTAAAGATTGTAATTATGGGGTGTTACTTTTAAAGGGATCAACTGTATGATACCATACTCTTCCAACAACAGAGTACATTAAGGAAAAGCCGGTTGAAAATTTGGAATCAGGATCAAGTGTTGTGAAGAAATGTCTTCTGAACACCACAGGGCCATTGCTTTTTTTCAATTCATAGAAAATAATATATTTTATTGTAGCCATTTATAAACTATATATGGGAAAATGAATTCATAATGCTTACTATGAATTGCTTACTATTTATGTAATTGCACATTGCAATTAGGAGATAAATAATTTTACACTACCTTATTTTTTATTTTGTTTTATTATTTAAGTAGAAATTTTCTCTTACTCTAATCTTGGGAAACAATAGATCTACATAGAGGATATGTGCATAAGATTTAGTTGCATTGATTTTTAGAACTGAAAAGAATTACAAGAAATAAACCAGACTCAGGTAAAAATAAATTGCTTTTCTATACCATTTTTAAGAGCTAGATTCATGTATGATATTTGAAATGACATTGTCTGAAAAGAAACTTAATTTAGTTAATAGATTTAGCCTTATCAAATTGCTGAGACTTTTGAATGATAGAGTTTGAGAACAGTACTTAAAATTAAGTAAAATTCAATATGGTGACTTCAAAGGCAGTTCTAAAATAGAATCACCTTAATTTTGTCTGCTATATTTTCTGCTTATGGAACAAATATATAAAGAAACTGGAGCAGAAAATTGGTGACATTAAATTTACGACCATCAGAAAAACCAAGGTAAGCTAAAAATCTGACTTTAGCTTTCATATATGGTACTTTCGCAGGTTAGCAAAGGTACGTGAAAATATTGCTGCTTCTAGGAAATCTTTTCCTCAAAATGGCGCTTGTAGATGTGTTAGATATTCTTAGATGTTTTAAATGAATATACCTATATATGCATTTATAAAGAATATCAGAGATATTTACATAGTCTTTCCTTAAAGATGAACTGCATTGGATTAATAGGCTCAAAGCAGTTTAAATGGCAATATTAAATAGTTTTTATAATGCTTATAGTTAAAATATGATATTTATTTTGGTATATGTATAAGATGAGCAGATGATCATATAGATAATAAAACATACATGTTATATTTATTTAAGTATAAATAAATATGTGTACAGTAGGGAAATTTTAATTTTGTGAAAAATAACTAGATTGATAAGCTTGCCTGAGTTAGGATTACTTCTGTTCCCATTATTACTTTCTAAAGTGCAGAGCTCATAGAAATCTTTGTGATGACTACAGACTATCTGTTAAATGTCGAACAATACAAATCTCTTCAGTTTCTCTTCTTTGTGTACATCGTTAAACATAATTACATATAGGCATTTGTCACTGAATTATAAGATTTTTTTTTCCGTGACTTGTTGTTTTGTTTCTTGATTTGAATATTACAGAATACATCCAACAAACCCATGGAATGACTGGCTACATTCTTTGGTTGTTTGATTTTAGACTACAAGCTTCAACAAGGTATTAGGGTACTAATGACCAAAGACAACTGTAGCAACATGATACAAGTACAGTATATGAAAGCATGCATTAGAAAGCATTCTGACTATAGCTTGAAAAGTTGGTATTTACTAGGAGTGAGTTTGCATGAGACTGAATATGAAGTCCTAAGGCATTGTTTCATGCGCATCATTACAGACTTTGCAGGAATTATTTTCAACAAATGTGTCTTCAATAATAAAGAATTCTATTAGCTTATTCTAACCCTAATAGCTTAATCTGACGTTTCTTTTGTGTACTCCTTAAGTTTTTAAGTTTCAGAGTCCTTTGTAATGCCACTTAGCTTATAACTAAAGCACAATGTACAACAATGAAAAAGGTCTTTGCCTTCTTAGTATGTGAGATTATCTCTATTCGAAAAAGAACAACATTTTGTATTTTTAAGTGTGCCAGTAAAAAACAAAAACCATAAACATATTCCTTTCCTTAAATCTATGAAGGTATGGATTGTGAACTTGTTTGCTTCCCTCCTCCACTTCTCATCTCACTATAAGACATTCAGGATTCTAGTGTCACCCTCTACAATCCCCCAGTTGAATGTACCTGGGGTCTTTCAGCGATAGGAATCACGGTTCTCAGAAAAGCACACATGTGAGCATATTTTCACTGATTACTTCATCACTAATTGATTATAAACTGCAATGAAGGATGAACATTTTCTCTACAAATTAAAGTCTTTAGTATCTGGGAAAATATCTGAAGTAGTCAAGTGCCTGTCACATAAGCGTGAGGACCTGAACACCTGAATGTGGGTCACCAGAACCCATTAACAGCTGCTATCTGTGAATCTAATGTCGGGAGAGGGCAGGGTATGGAGCAAAGGGAAGGAAATAGGGAGGGAGCACTTCAGGGGCTGACAGTGATTCCTGAGTGGGACAGGAAGATCTCTTAAGCTAATTAACCACCCCTTTTTGGCAATCGGTAAGCTATACATTCAGCGAGAAGCACATTCTCCAAAGAAAACATCAAAAGCAATGGAAGACATTCTTTTTGTCAACTTCCTGCCTCCATATACATGCATTAATGTGTGTACCTTCACACGAACATACACACCTACATGCACGTTAATGCTAACAGAGAATATTGTTCAGGGGTCTAAAACTTTAAATAGCTCGTTGTATTTTAAAAAGGTTTCCGCTAAACTCTTGTGAATGTTCTTTGAGGATTTTCTTTCTCTTTTCTGTGTCTCTGAGTCTTGCTTCCCCAGCTATGAATTCACAGGCAGAGGAACATTTAGAATTGTGTAATACAAAAGAGGGGTCACCATCTTATGTGATTAGTCACTGCCTGACTGAATAAGCATCCTCAAATTCAGAGACAGTGGTTTCTTTTCTTTTGTAGAACAAACAGGTAAAATGTTAACTGTAATCATTGTAGCATCAATATCTAAGTACAAGAAATACCTTAAAACCCTTAATAATGAACATTTTTGTAGCATAGTATAATTGTCAAGAAGTGATCTCCACAAAAATACAATGCATACTGGTTTAAATGAAAATATTGATATAATAAATTTGAAAGTGATCTAATACTGTTAAAAGTGCCTTTGCTGAGAACTCATTCCTAAAGAACTAAAAATAAAGCATACAATGTATAACATTGTATGTTTTAAGGATCAAAGTATCAATTCATCATTACTTTAATTTCTTTATTTGAATAGCAATTCATGAACTGTTCATTTTATCTCTGTACAAAAGCTATTTTGTAATAGGATTATAAAACATAGTTTAAAGATATTTCATTAGCTGACCTAATATTAACAACTAAATAAATATTGAATTCAATGGATGGTGAATTTATGAAGAAATGTTGTGTGGTCCAATGCAACCCATATTTTTTTCTTAGGAGATACTTTATTCAACACCCATTATTTTTTAAATGTATACAGAAAATATAGCTGTTGATAATAACCAGTTCACTCTTATTAAGCCTTGCATCACATTGAATAATACACTTTAATAGTTTTGCCGTCTTTATCTCATTTACTGACACTGATTTAAGGCAGTTTATGTTAAGTAATAGTTAAGCAAAACTGAGAAATATCCATTGTTTCATGTATAAAATTTGAAAATGAAATTATATAGAAGCCAGTTCTTCTGCTGTGACCCTCTGAAGAGAGAACACAATAGAATTTAAAAAAAAAAGACTCCCACTTATAGACCGTAAACTAAATACCCAAGATTTCTGAGACTTGCCTTGAAAAACCACATATTATTGACCCTAATAAACTAGTAATACAAGAACACATTGAACTTCATAATTAGAGTACCAAACTCTACATCTAAAACACCTGTGTTTTCTTTAAAGGACTATAAGAAAAATGAAGACTAAGAAAATTTGTTCAGTTAATGAGAATTTATGTGCTTAGACTTATTCTAATACTAATGATTTCATAGATTGAGTATTTTTGAGAATGAGAAGATAAAGAATGTTTGAAGGTCTCTGAAATATCCTCCAGTCAATCTTAGCTTTATAGAGAGGAAGACAAATAAAAACAAAGTCTGAGTAAGAACATAAAATCACAAAATCTATTCAGGCAAGTACTCACCCATGGTTAAAGAATGCCATAGCCTCTCTTTGTTTAGAGCAATTACTAAAATAGAAGGAGCTTGGAACGTGTTGGAACAAATTGTGAGGAAGGGAACAATAGAAACACCCACAATAATAGAAGAATACAAAACCTTACTTCTTGGGAAACATGCAGTGTAGCTCCCTAGAGTAAATGAAAATAGAGCCAGGTGTGAGACAAATTCATGGGACTCAAAGAGAACTTTGAATTATTACAAAACTTTTAAGATTAGATAGGAAGGATTGACAAGCCTTGCTCTTTTATTGTGTAATATCCCTTAACAAATAAGAAGGGGTGTAAAATTGAGCCCCTTTTCTGGAATGGATGCTGGCAAATCTCCAGTCTCACACTGATTCTTTTGTGATCTCAACATCTATATTTCAGACACTTTCTTGGAAAATCAAGATCATGACAAATAATACCACTGCAACTTTGTGATGATGATATTAGCACAAAAATGCACATATTGTGTCTTACTTTCATTGTCATGGCATGCTTTCATTTCTTTCACTTAAGTAATTTTTAATGATTTTTGAGAATTTCACACATGAATACAGTAGTTACATTATTTCTCATTTTTCACTCCAATATCCTTCCACACTGCTTTAAATTCAAGACCTCTTATTTAAATACTTTGCACATGCACATAATGACTTCCTGAGCCTATTTAGTGTTTTTGGTAATTTACATGTATTTAGGACTGACCACTTGGGGTTGGAAATGTATGAGGGGGGCTCTTTCCTGGAGAAAGCTGATTCTGTCTAGCTCGGCAGCCTTTGATTGCTTATAGAACCTTCTCTAAAGGTGCAGTCTTGTGAAATTTCCCCCATCCACACTGCCTATTGTTGCCTTTATGTAGTACTTATTAGGAAGACATTGTTCTTGAGATCTCGTGGGTGCAGCATCCCTGTCATGAGGCTTTTTAACAACAGGTCCAAGGTTGTCTGGCTCTTATTCTAATCCTCTTCCTCAATAATCTCTCAACCTTGGATACTGAGATTTCCCTGTAGATGTTCCAACCTGCACAGGGCATGAAATTGTTAATATTTTTTGTTATCTGTGGCTGCAAAAATAAAAAAAAAAGAGATTTTTGATGAGGAATGTGAGATATATTGATGAAGAGAGATAAGTTAATATTTAGGATAAGGCTAGAAATTATAATTTTGCAAGTCAGACAAATCATGTTTTATAGGATAAACAAATATTTATTGTCATATATTTTCCATGTTGTATTCAAGGACTTTTATCTTAATATTTATTTGTAGGGATAAGTCCCGCCCCTTAGGGGGCGTGTTTGCCTCGGGCTAATGTCTGCCTATAAATTTGGCGAGCATGCTCAGAGCTTTCTCTTCTGCTTTCCTGGTCTCCGCGGGAACGGTGGTTCTGTAAGTCTATTTCTACATTAAAACTATATATATTTTTACAATCTGTCTGCATTCGTTTACGCCGCTACATTTATTTCCACTATACCAACATTTGTCAGGTTTTCATGTCAATAAAATCTTAACTAGATACATGTGCATTTGTAGGTATAAATTCCATGATCAGTTTTTGAATTTTTTTTTTTTTTTTTTTTTTTTTTTTGTGGTTGTTGGTTTTCAAGACAGTGTTTCTCTGTGGCTTTGGAGCCTGTCCTAGAGCTAGTTCTTTTTTTTTTTTTTTTTTTTTTTTTTTTTTTTGGTTTTTCGAGACAGGGTTTCTCTGTGGTTTTTGGAGCCTGTCCTGGAACTAGCTCTTGTAGACCAGGCTGGTCTCAAACTAGTTCTTGTAGACCAGATTGGCCTCAAACTCACAGAGATCTGCATGCATCTGCCTCCCAACTGCTGGGATTAAAGGCATTTGCTACCACTGTTCACCAGGAAATTTTCATGCTTCACTCTAAAAATGTGGTTCTCAATATTTTTAATGTTGTTATCCTTGAATACAGTTTCCCATGCTGTGGTGACCTATATCATAAAAGTACTTCTAATTCTTCTTCATAACTATAATTTCTCTCCAGTTGTGAATCAATACACACACACACACACACACACACACACACACACATCTGTTATACAATGGTTTTAGGATATCCCTGTTAAAGGGTCATTGGGAACTACTGCACTAAGCTAATATTTAATGACTGAAGTAAAAAGTATTAAATATAAGAGCATTTTAGCACAATTATAGGCTTTGATCAAAGGTTTCTTTAAAAAGTATCTATATATTTCTAGATTAGCTAAATTGAAAAGCAAAAAGTCTTTATCTCTGAGTTTTAAATTCTTATAATTCTTTTAATTCTTATTATAAACTTTCTATAAGTAAACTTATGTATAGAAGTGAAAATAGATGTGATTTATAACTGTAAATATTTCTTTCAGTATAATTAAATTAAAAACACTTGTGGAAGAGATTTAAATTTTTAAACAAATCATTTTATAACTAGAATGAATGTTTAGACAATTCCTAAAACCGATCCGAATCACCAAATTTACAGTGTAGCATGAAGTTTTACTTGTTTTCTATGTTTCTGTTCCTCAAATATGTAACTTCTTCATTCCACATGGACTCGTTGTGAATGCAAATTTCAATTGCTTCTCTGCTGCTATAATCTTGTGTTCCAGTAAAGGTCACTGTCAAATAGAACATACCTCATAATTTATTGGAAGTCCTACCTCAACTAGTATTCCCCATAAGTCATAGCTGGTAATTTCTTTATTTCTATGATGTCTCTCTACATAGAAAGAACAATTAGCATTTACATATTACAACTCTACCGGAGCAAGAAATACTAAAAAGTATAGCATATTTTAAGAACATATTTACTGTTAAAATTATTTCTTCTAACTTAAGTTTGACTTACCATTAAATGTACAAATTCAGTTTGAATAATATTCTTATTTTCTTTCAAGTCATATTCCCAGGGCCTGAAGGACCAATGACCTTCCTTTTGCCCTCCATTTCAATCGTGAAAATTCTGATTCATCTGTAGGAATTGGGCCCAAAATTATCGCCTCAGGAAACTTTATTCATTAAACTCTCATCTCTCCATAATATATATGAAACATGAGGTGCTATTTCTATGGACTTAGAAATGGAATACTTCTGCAGATAACATCTCTTGAGACATTCTATTTATTGCTTACTATATCAGTCTTCTGCTAGTAGGCTGTGACTTCTTTGAGGGCAAATTGATTTATTTGTTTATTGGGGTTTTGTGACTAATGATATGAACACAAGGTTCCTAATAAAGAGCCAAGAATATTATTCCTGTGCTATATGTTCTTTATATATAAAGTAAATATTTTATATTAACTGTTACAAATCACTTGCACAGTAATGAATTCCAAAACACTTTGATGTTAGACATGTTCCTTTTGTCTTTCTAGTTGCTTCTGAAATTACTTGTACCTAAGGGAAATGTTCTACTAAATGATTTTTTTGAATAATCACTTTCTGAAAATGGATTTTTCTCACTTACTTTCCCCTAGTAGTTCTAAAAACTGGAAAGTACTATCTTATTAAGAACATCTTATTACTTTTATTTTTCAGACACTGAAAATGCTTAGAAATAATACAGATGAGCTCATTATCTTCTTTTTGGAAGCATTCTATATGTGAATCTTATCCAACTAATTCATTTCTTCAAAGAATGTAATTTGTTTTCCCCAGACTCTCAGAGAATGTGATATATAATATGGTTTCCAAGTCAAAGCATTCCCTAGTGACAATTTTGATTTAACATCCCATTGTTACAAAAATATACCTGAGTACTTACAGTGTGTACATGGGATAATATGCTAGTGTAAGTTTCCATTGTGAAAAAAAAAAGATAATATTGAGAGATCTTCATTAGAGGTCAAAGTCAGCAACAAAGATTGATTTTTCTAAAATATCCTCTCCTACTAGACTTTCCCATTTTCTAGTTGTTAGCTAGGCTACTCACTTATGGGCGAGCCTCACAATAAGCAAGAATGAAACAAAAAAAAAAAAAAGAAAATATTCCCTGTGTCTTTCTTATTCAAAAACGTTACTGTTTTTGATTGATATTTCTAAGGTGTATGGGGTGGAAAAGCCTCATCAATAAACGCTAGTCCTATATACGTTGCACACATATATTAAATTGAGATGGTTCTTTAACTTGCAGGTGCTGTTGACCGAGCCTGCCACTGTTTGCAACTCTGTCTCTTAGGCCAGAAATTGCACTGAAACCCAAGTTGCTGTTGGAAACAAGCCTGACTGGTATGACTGCCGTATTTCCGAAGATTATTCTTATGAATACTTATAGTTAGTCAAAGTGGATTGGGGAAAGTCCTGGAAGCCTCAGATTTAAACAAAATACTTTAGACAACTAAAGAATTCTGAGAGCAGTCTTCTCCAGGTAAGAACACAGTGATTGATTAGCCAATACCGAGTAGTCATCCCTGAAAACATACATAGAAGTAACATTATACAGACCAAGCAGGTTATATTTAGAAATAATTAGGTGGATAGAACACATATGTACATGTAATAGTAATTAAGGGAAAAGCATCCATGAATTTGAGAAGAGCAATAATGGCATGAGAGGAGTTTGGAGGGAAGAAAAAATGAGGGATTCAATAATTATAATAAAACCTCAAAATGTGAAATAATTGATGAGAACTCATAGGAAACACTTCACAATTAACTACTTTGTGTTGCTTTTCTATTCTCTTCGTCTATCATTTTAAAATTGTTGAAATAAGGTATTTTAAATATAACCTTACCATGGGGAGGGCCTTAACTTCTTATGGGAGACCTCACCCTCTCTGAGGAGTGAATGGGGTGTGGGATGGGGAGGAGATGGGAGGAGTGGGAGGACAGGAGGGAGAGAGAACCTGGATTGGTATGTACCTAGGACTTAACACAGGGCAGGGAACCCGGACTGCTCTGTGGACTGGAGAGGGAGGGGGAGAGGAGTGGGGGGAGGGGGAGAAGGGTGGGAGGAGGGGGAGAAGGGTGGGAGGAGGGGGAGAAGGGTGGGAGGAGGGGAAGGGAAATGGGAGGCTGGGAGGAGGTGGAAACTTGTTTTTTGTTTATGTTTTTTTTCTTTCTTCTTTTCGCAATAAAAAAATTAAAAAAATAATCTTAACTTTCATCTGCACAATTATTTTTTTCTTAATAATAAATCATTGTATTTAGGAGACATTTGTTGCTTAATTGGGAGAAAAAAAAAACAAAGTAAGATTTTTCTCGTGTTAAATTTATATTGACCTGAGGCTTTTTTATTTTGATCCAATGTTTCTATGTCTATCTCTCCTACATCCTCCCCTCCTTGGTGCAGGGTCTTGTCTGACTTGTCCAAGCAGCAGTTTAATATGAGCCATTGTCTTAGTCCCCAATAGTTAGCTGAGACTACAGGCAGATATCTCTTTGCAAAGCAAATATATAAAAATTTGTTGTGGCAATATGCAATATCTGTGGCCCATTCAGTCAGTAAACAGAATTAAAATGTCTTCTACTGTCAAGCATTCTGACTTTTTCTAAGAATTGGAAACTATGGAGTAACATAGACTGGATTTATCAGCATAATGATAGGAAAAGTAACTACATGAAAAAACGCTATACGATCATAAAATAATGTGAACGTGTTAGAAAAGTAGATAGTTACTTAGAGAGGTTGAATTGAGAAAAGATTTAAAAAGCTTGTAAGAGACTGTGTATAAAGAATGGTGATCTATTTATACAATTGCCAAAAATTGTGGAACCTGATTGTAAGCTATATAGGTGATAATGAAATGCCAACATATTTTTTCTTTTAAATAACAAATATCCCATTCTAGTATATTTATATTAAGAAATTTATATTAAGAACAGGCAAAGAAAGATCTAACAAATCACCAGAGCTTCACCTAAGTTTGCATTTGGCAATGAAGTTATAACTGCTCTAGGATCTAAACATATTTAAAAAAATAAGAGAATTTAAGGTTGTATATACTAGAAATGTATAAAATGCAAGCTAATATAAACAATGCTAAAGATAAAAGAAAAGTTAAATAATAAAACTATTTAAAAGGCGGAAATAACCTACATTCATTGGGGGTTTTTTGTTTGTTTTTTTTTTTCTTTCTGTTTTTGTTTGTTTATTCGAGAAAATATTTCTCAGTAGCTTCAGAGCCTGTCTTGGAACTAGTTCTTGTAGACTAGGCTGGCTTCAAAATCACAACGATCCACCTGCCCCTGCCTCCCGAGGGTTGGGATTAAAGGCATGTGCCACCATCGCCTGGCTAACTTCTATTAATTCAACAATTGATGCATCATTTACTCTATCTTAGGCTTTCTTCATGTGAAATGTGAGATGGTTAAATTCTTTATATGTGACTATATGAACCCTACCATCCAAAAATCTGTGACTTTTATTGCTGTAATTACATAGAACTACATGACTATATTTTTTGTGTAGTAGTCCAATAATCTGCTTTGTTTGTCTAATTTACTGATTTTCTAACACTACATAACTATAGAGTGAGAGCTGATCATAAATTAACAATACAGCCATCAAATGTAGCATTATACAGGAACTTGGGAACACCCAAAAACAAAGGCAAAAATACTAAACTATGAAGCAAAGTCTGAAATGAGAGAGAGAAAATAAAAAGTTTGTGCTTAAAGACAAAACCCCAGAGGTTTGTTTTGGTATAAAATTTATTTTCAAACTTTATTTTCTTCCTACCAACAAACTCAAAGAGGACAGTGTTAAAAATGACATGAGTAATCTCTAGGCCAGTTTGTGGGACTTTGCTCACTACTGATAGCAGCAGGTCTATTGGACAATTCTATTCCTTTGAATTAACATCACACAGACATTTTGTACAGAATCAAACCAACAATTTTGGTTTTTATTCGGGCACTGTTTTCACATTTTATTCTTCAATTTTCTTTTAGCCCAATAAACTTAAGACACATACACACACACACCAAAGCATGCATGGCATGCACACACATGGGAAACAGTAAATCTACGTCTCTGTTTGATCTCTATCTATCTATCTATCTATCTATCTATACATCTATATCCATCCATGCCTGTCTATCTATCATATATATGATATATATTCATGCACATTTATATGTACATATCCATACACATCATACACACACACGCATATATATACATATATATATATATATATATATATATATATATAATCTTTTCTATGAACTATGTGATTGGTAAAAGATGTTCAGCAGAAGACAAAATAAAATTGGAAAAGGTCAAAATGAGCAACAAATTAAAACAAAGAAATAGCTAAGGAAACAGAAAATGTTTGTGAGGAAATTAAAAAAGTAGAAAGTTAAATAAAGCAAAGGGAAGAAGGGAGGGACAGAGGGAGAGAGGCATGGAAGTTGGAAGAGAGAGAGAAGTTATGGGTCGGGTGAAACCTTAGCAAGTTTAGCACAATATCCCCATAGAGAGAAAACTATCGAGTGTTAGTTACTGGAAATTATAAAACATCCATCTGTATCCTATACTTATTGCTGAATCCTTTTCAGTATTTTTTCTATTTTATTAACACTTTGCCCTATCTACTATAGGTGTTATGAAGGGCTAATTACCAACTCAGACATTTGGTTTGGCCTTGTTACTGAGGGTACTCAGGAAACAGTAATTCCACAGGCAGCTTGTAAGCATCATGTTGCCTATTTACAGCCAACATGGCACTCAGTAGATGTATGGACACTCCAGGAAGCAATTCTGGATGCTCACACTTGCCTGCCATGAAGGCCAGTAACAAGTGATTGAAAGTCCCTATAAATGTCTCTCTTAAATGCCTAAGGGCTATATCAGTCTGCAAAAGCAATACTGGTTAGAAGACCAAATGCATGTTTGTTGCTTGCAGCAATGCAATTATAATATCATTTTTAATACTTAGATTTATAAAACAACTCCTAAAATAGCAAATGGCAAAATAATGAATTCTAATATGAGCTCAAAAGTATGGCTGAATTCATTTCCTTACCATGCATATATTCATTAAAATAGTAAGTTCCTGGTAGTGTAGCTGAGAGTTGAGAAAATGCACTCCCTTTACTTGAGCATGGAGATAGGTTAAAAAAAAAAAAAGACAGACCTTAACAGTAAGTTTCAAAATATATTAGAGAAGGTAAAGTGTTTAGGAAAAAATGTTCAGAGCACTGTTGAGTCTATAGCCTCAAAGTTTTATGCAAGTAGTTGCATAAGGGTTGAGGGGCCAGTATCATATTCAGTGGTAAAAAATACCACACCAAAGCTTTCAGTAATGCTTGGCTGGTTGCCAGAACTCTATGAAGCTAAGCCTGCCGGTCTGGAGCTGGTGATATCAGAATTTTAACATGGAATTGGCGCTCTAAAGCACTCAAGTCCTCTTAGCCATGTGAAGCCCTAATACCCTATATTAAACATAATAGAAAGAAATGGAAAGGGTTTTTTTTTGATTTTTGAAAAACACAACTATATATAGACTTTTGTGAAAGCCTTTGCTTCAAGTCTGAGATACTTTCCCATGGAAAATGCTGTGTATCACATGATCTTTCTCTGTGCAGTCAAAGATACTTTGGTTCTTTACTGATGGAGCTGTTTGCATGTGAAATACACCTCCTTAGTTTTAGGTGTTTGTACACTTGATCTCTGGTTGGTTATACTGCTGGGGAAAGCTATGGAAATTTTAGGAAGCAGAGCATTGATGGAAGAAATGCATCAATACGGGTAGGTTTTGAAGTTTGTAACCCGGCTATGTTTCTTCTTGGGCTCTCTCTCTGCATCCTGCCAGTGGATGATCTGTCAGCGACCTGACTGCCAGGTAAGCTACATTTCTGCTGTGTTTACTTGCCTTCCAATAATGGGCTCTATTCTCTTTGGAACTTATATCCAAAGAAAGTCATTCTTCCCTTACTTGAATTTTACTGGGACATTTATCACACAGCAACAGAGAAACAATTAACACACAAGAATAAAACCACTCAGTCTATTATTTATTCTCCTTTCATATATAACTGCCCTACCCGAAAGCAACTCTCATGTCCCCTACAAATTTCTGTGGCCTCTATATGTATTTCAAATGAAATCTACATACTGGAAGTTTAAAGATAACATCCAGAAGTGAAAGAAAACCTATAACATTTGTCTCTGTGAATTCTGTAGCTACACTCAAAATGATTGTAGCTAATGAGCTAGTGACCATTAGGAGCTGCTGGGAGGAGAGTCAGTTTTCTTCAGAGATGTGAATTTTAGTGAACTGACCAAGAGCCTATGTAACTATAGCCTATGTAGTCAATCCAAACTGTAGCTAATGAGTCTAGGAAAAAATTCTCACACAAATTTGGGTGAGTGGGAAAGTAGAGATAGATTATGGAGGAGTAGAGAAGATGGATGAATATGATCAAGAGACATATGTGGTTTTGGTATCGGGGTTACTGTAGCCTCAAAAAAAAAGAGTTTTGCAATGTTCCTTCTGTTTCTTTTATATAAAATAATTTGTAGAGTATAGGTGTTAACTCCTCTTTAAAGTTCTGGAAGAATTCTACACTCAAACCATCCAGCCCTAGGATCTTTCCAAATGGGAGTCTTTTGGTGACTATTTCTATTTCCTTGCAAGCTATAAGTCTACTTATTTTTCTTTTACCTAATCTTAATTTTATTTTGTTTTGTGGAATCTATCTAGAAAATTGTCCATTTCTTTTACATCCTTTGTAGAGTACAGGCTTTTGCAGTATGACCTAATGATTCTCTGAATTTGCTCAGTGTCTCTTTTTATATCCCACTTTTCATTTCTTATTTTGTTAATTTGGGTGTTCTCTCTTTGCCTCTTGATTAGTTTGGATAAGGGATTGTGGTCTATCTTATTTATTTTTTCAAAGAGGACCGCTGGGGGTGCACCCACATACTGAGACAATGGGGATGAACTATCGGGAACTCACCAAGGCCAGACGGACTGGGTCTGAATAAGCATGGGATAAAACCGGACTCGGTGAACATAGCGGACAAAGAGGACTGCTGAGAAGTCAAGAACAATGGCACTGGGTTTTGATCCTACTGCACGTACTGGCTTTGTGGGAGTCTAGGCAGTTTGGATGCTCACCTTACTAGACCTGGAAGGAGGTGGGAGGTCCTTGGACTTCCCACATGGCAGGGAACCCTGACTGCTCATTGGACTGATGACGGAGGGAGAGTTGATTGGGTAAGGGGGAGGGAAATGGGAGGCGGTGGCGGGGAGGATGCAGAAATCTTTAATAAATAAATAAATTAAAAAAAGAACCAGCTATTTGTTTTATTGATTCTTTGTATCATTTTCTTTCTTTCTATTTTATTGATTTCAGTCCTTAGTTTGATTATTCTCATAATCTACTCCTGGGTGTGTTTGCTTCTTTTTATTCTAGGGCTTTCCAGTGTGTTAGGTCACTAGTATGAACTTTCTCTGCTTTTTTTGTGTGGACAATTAGTGCTATGAACTTTCCTCTTAGTACTACTTTCATAGGGTCCAATAGGTTTGGGTACATTTTGCCTTCATTTTAGTTGAATTTTAGAAAGACTATAATTTCTTTCTTATTTATTCCTTGACCCACAGCTGGTGCAATAGAGAACTATTCAATTTCCATGAGTTTATATACTTCTTGCAATTAGTGTAGTTGTTGAATTCTAACTTTAAACCATGGTGATCAGATAAGATACAGGGGAATTTTCCAATTTTTTGTATTTGTTGAGGTTTGCTTTCTTACCAAGTCTGTGGTAAATTTTAGAGAAGATTTCATGATGTGCTGAGAAGGGAGATACATTCTTTTGTGTTTGGGTAAAATGTTCTGTTGATGTCCATTTGCGTTATGACATTTGTTAATTATCTTATTTCTCTGTTAAGTTTCTCTCTGGTTGACCTGTCCATTGTAGAGAATGAGGTGCTGAAGTCTACTACTCTCAGGGTGTGGGATTTGATGAGCAATTTAATCTGTAGCAGTGTTTCTATTACATATATGGGTGCTCTTGCACTTGAGGAATAGACGTTCAGAATTGAGACTTCGACTTAATCGATTTTTCCTGTGATAAGTATCTTTTTTCATCTCATATGATTGACTTTAGTTTGAAGTCTATTTTGTTAGATATTAGAATAGCTACACCACTTTGTTTCTTAGGCCCATTTGATTGGAAATTCTTTTCCCAACCCTTTATTCTGAAGTAACCCGACTTCTCAATGGAACCTATGAAAGCCAGAATATCCTGGACAGATGTTCTGCAGACACTGAGAGAGCACGGATGCTATGTACGTCTTTTGGACACAGTGTCTCAAACTACAACACTAGCCACACCAAGTATGTATAGTCAGAATAATTTTGATTCACTTTTATTTTTTTTTTTTTTTTTTTTTTTTTTTTTTTAAATAATTTTTTTTTATTAAGAAAAGAAGAAAAAAAAAAACATAAACAAAAAACAAGTTTCCACCTCCTCCCAGCCTCCCATTTCCCTCCCCCTCCTCCCACCCTTCTCCCCCTCCTCCCACCCTTCTACCCCTCCCCCCACTCCTCTCCCCCTCCCTCTCCAGTCCACAGAGCAGTCCAGGTTCCCTGCCCTGTGGTAAGTCCTAGGTCCTCCCCCCTCCGTCCATATCTAGGAAGGTGAACATCCAAACTGGCTAGGCTTCCACAAAGCCAGCACATTAAGTAGGATCAAAACCCCGTGCCATTGTCCTTGGCGTCTCATCAGCCCTCATTGTTCGCCATGTTCAGAGAGTCCGGTTTTATCCCATGCTTTTTCGGTCACAGTCCAGCTGGCCTTGGTGAGCTCCCAGTAGATCAGCTCCACTGTCTCAGTGGGTGGGTGCACGCCTCGTGGTCCCGACTTCTTTGCTCATGTTCTCCCTCCTTCTGCTCCTCATTGGGACCTTGGGAGCTCAGTCCAGTGCTCCAGTGTGGGTCTGTCTCTGTCTCCATCCATCACCAGATGAAGGTTCTATGATGATATGCAAGATATTCGTCAGTATTGCTCTCGGATAGGGTCATTTCAGGTTCCCAATCCTCAGCTACCCAAGGAACTAACTGGGAACCTCATGTTGGGCACTTGGGAGCCCCTCTAGGGTCAAATCTCTTGCTCACCCTAAAGTGGTTCCCTTAACTAAGAATTGTGGTTCCGTGCTCCCCTATCCACCTTTCCTTTATCCCAATTCTCCTGATTCCCCAAATCCCCCCTCCTTCCCTTCTACCTTTTCTCTCCCCATCTCCCCTTACCCCCATCCCACCCCACCCCCAAGATCCTAATTTTCTCCCCGGCAATTGGGTCTACTTCCCTTAGCCAAGAGGATAACTATATGTTTTTCCTTGGGTTCACCTTCTTACTTAGCTTCTTTAGGTTCACCTATTGTAGACTCCGTGGCGCTAATTTATGGCTAGAAACCAATTATGAGCGAGTACATCCCATGTTCATCTTTTTGGGTCTGGGACACCTCACTCAGGATAGTGTTTTCTATTTCCATCCATTTGCCTGCAAAATTCGAGAAGTCATTGTTTTTTACCGCAGCGTAGTACTCTAGCGTGTATATATTCCATACTTTCTTCATCCATTCTTCCATTGAAGGGCATCTAGGTTGTTTCCAGGTTCTGGCTATTACAAATAATACAGCTATGAACATAGTTGAACAAATGCTTTTGTCATATGATAGAGCATCTCTTGGGTATATTCCCAGGAGTGGTATTGCTGGGTCCAGGGGTAAGTTGATCCCGAATTTCCTGAGAAACCGAAACACTGACTTCCACAGTGGTTGCACAAGATGGCATTCCCACCAGCAATGGATGAGGGTACCCGTTCCTCCACAGCCTCTCCAGCAAAGGTTATCCTTGGTGTTTTTGACTTTAGCCATTCTGACAGGTGTAAGATGATATCTCAAAGTTGTTTTGATTTGCATTTCCCTGATTGCTAAGGAAGTTGAGCACGACTTTAAGTGTCTTTTGGCCATTTGAACTTCCTCTGCTGAGAATTCTCTGTTCAGTTCAGTGCCCCATTTTTTAATTGGGTTAATTAGCATTTTAAAGTCTAGTTTCTTGAGTTCCTTATATATTTTGGAGATCAGACCTTTAATGAAATGCAAAATTATTCTTTTATGTGCTATTTTCATCATTTCTAGGAACTGCATATATTCTTAGCATTTGTGATGGCTAATCTTGATTTAAATATCCATGAGACATGAACATTTACAGAAACTAATACTATAATTGCCAAAAGTTATATAAGGGAAATTGTTCATTCTAGTTATTTTTATCATTTTGGTGAGACAAAACACCTGATGAAAACTACTTAAATATAGGATGGTTTATTTTGGCTCAGGGTTTGAATTAGATGGGGAAGTCATGATGGCAGGAGCCTGAGTTGGTGGCCACATTATGTTGGCAGATTGCACTGACAAAAACAGATAATTACAGACACTCAACTTTGTATTTTTTTTTTTCATTTTTACTTAGCCCATTTAAGCCAATGTGACTCCACATATTCAGAGCACTTTTATTCTCAGTTAAATATTTCTAAAAACATCTTCATGGACAAGAAAAGATAGGTTTCTACAGTGACTCTACATCTAGTCAAGATGATTGTTAAGATTAGCCATTAAATAGCTCTTCAGTGAACCAAAGGGAACCTGTAGAACATCAGCACACTCAGATAATCAATAAAGAAATGACTTGGCCTCTCATGCAAATAGAATCCAGAAGGATCTCCAGAGACATATTTACAAGTAAATGAAGTAAATCTGTAATGATAACTTCACTGTATGATTTCAACTATGTGATTTTGGGGGAATGGCAAAATTATGGCTATAATGAAAAGATGAGGGTTGTATGAGCTACTTGATAGGGATAAATGAATATTCAGAGCACAGTGACTTAGGAATGTAAAACTGTTCTAAGTTTATACAACATGGGAAAATACATGATAGACTTTTGAGAACTCATAATATGTACAATGCCAAAATAAATAGCAATACAAGCTGGACCCGTGTGCCACAGAGCTCTCAGAGGCAGAAAGAACAGGAGGCTAATGTAAGTAACTGAAAGTGCAGCTCTCTGTACTTCATGCTTTCTTTGCTGTGAACTTAGTACGCATCTAAATATAGTACCTGCTAATTAAGAACAAAAGTGGTACACCAGATTTGAGAAATATGTGACTCATAGACCTAAAGAATGATTCACACAGCATAAATCTCCAAAGTGATTTCATAAATCTCTACAATAATTCCTAGATTAACCATATAAGAACAGAAGATTCTGATGGCAAGTACCTAAACTGCCAGCGCTGCTCTACCTAAAACTCCATGATAGGAAACAATAGTTGTATATAATTAATATCCCCCCATCTCGTGGTCCATTTATAATGTCAAGAGAATTTTGTTGGATAAAGCTATCATAAGAGAGAAAAACTAAATAGAACTAATGTGAACATCTTATAAAATAATAGTTTTCCTTATAAATGCACAGTACTAGGAAGAATAAGGATCATATGTACATCACAGTCAGAATCAAAAAGTTTTCAAAAATTTATTGAGATGTGCAATGACAGAGAACCACATGCACATTTATTAGTGAAACCAAATAAATTAATAAATTGGTACCTGCCTGAAGTTACGATCACAGGTATTCTCATGTCTGCTTTCCATATACCTAGGCACACTTTTTATTCATTTTAACTGTGTAATAAGCAATTTTAAACCCCATGAAAAATACAAACCCAAAAAACTGATAAATTATAGTTAAGTGGCTTCTCACTCTTCTTGTACTATGTAAACCCAAAACGATTTATTTGTTTTTATTAATTATTTGGGAATTTTATATAATGTACACTAATCACACTCATTTCCCATTCCTCTCAGGTATAATTTCCCACACTTGTAGATGCCAACCCCCCCCAAAAAATAAGAAAAGAGAAAAGAAAGGATATCCAACAAGCAAACACACAAGCAAAGGTACCCAAGTCCAATTTGTTTTCATGTATACACATTCGAGCAAGCTTATATTCCCAGTTGCTAGCCCCTCAAAGAAAATTGAGTCGTCCCCCACTCCCTTCCACTCCATCACCAATAGAAGCCATCAAGTGTGAAGAGTTACATGACAGTGTCTTTATCATCATCTTTAAGAACTCTTTTAAATATCTTCTTCTCTGGATTGTTTCTTTGAGGGGTGGGAGGGGACGTTGTCACAGAAGCCTTCAATGACTCTCATTTTCAGCTATGAGTCTGAAGCCATTGATGGTATTGCAAAAGAAGCTTCCTTGCATAGCAGCCAACAGCAATACTAATCATAGACATGAACCTTTTTGCTTCCAGTAGCTGAATAACTAGAACAGAGATCTCCAAACCCAAAATTAATACCAATAATGGTATTCCATCTATACTGATAACTTTTTTCTTTTTTTTTTTATTTTTTGAGACAGGGTTTCACTGTAGCTTTGGAGCCTGTTCCTGGAGCTAGCTCTTATAGACTAGGCTGGCCTTAAACTCACAGAAATCTGGCTGCCTCTGCCTTCCAAGTACGTTCACTAAAGCCATATGCAAAAACCACTGGGCTTATAATGATAATTATTTTAAATATATGAACTAATTTCCTCATCCTCTCAGGTTACCTTAACTGGGTTAGATATTTGATTAAACTTTTCTATAATTTTTATAACACAGTTAGAGTTCAATAATAAATTTAATATCCATTAGTAGAATTTATTAGGGTAATTTTAGTAAGATATAAATATTTTTTGGTAATTGTGCATAGGATAATTTCCAAATGCTGAGAAATAAAGCAAGAACTCATTTCACCTTTTATAGTCTTAATGTCTGAAAATCAAGGCCTAATGGAACAAAATTTTAAAAATGTTATTGTCTAATATCTTTTTTTTTTAATTATCAGTTATCTTTTAAAATTGCCAAGTGAGAAGAGCAGCCAACAGTCTACACCTAGCTGCCAATCTTGTGAGCCACACCAGCAGCAATTCCAAGATATTCACAAGGGCATGACAGAGACTCTTGTTTTGAGAAGAAGTCATAACTGTCTAATTGGTATTATGGTATGCTCAAGGTTAAGATTCTGTGGAACTTAAGCAACTTATGCCAGGTGAGACATTGGATTCTAGATAAAAATCTACTACTCTCACTTTCTTAAAAGAGCATGATTTCTAACTGCATTCTAAATACTTCTACTTAGCCTTCTACCCACAGATAACTGTAGCTCCGACCTCTCATTAAAGAAATTTGTACTTAGCTGGGTGGTGATGCCATGTGCCTTTAATCCCAGCTCTTGGAAAGCAGATGCAGACAAATCTCTGTGAGTTCGAGGCCAACCTGGTCTTAAAAGTAAGTTCCAGGACAGGCTCCAAAGCTACAGAGAAACCCTATCTCAAAACAAAAACAAAAACAAAAGAAGATAATTTTTTCTTTCAACAAACAGAGCCCATCACAGAAATTAACAATTGCCAAAATGCAGAGAACAATCATCATTGAGGTGCCCAATCCAAACTGATACATAAAAGTACAACTGAAGTGGGGGAACATGATGGAAGATAGCTAAAAATAACAACAACAAAAAAGTTGTAAGAGACAGGGACAAGGGTGTCTGCTAAGAGCAAACAAAACCTACACCCATGAAATCAACAATAACAACAGTAGTAACAAGTTCAATGTCACTTGAGAAGTCAATAATGATGGAAAAATTTCAAAAGACCCTACCCCTAAATGATAAGCTTTAGCTAGTTAATGTCTGCTGAAATTGGAAGATTCGGTTTTCTCCAGAAAGTGACTCCAGACTACTTATCCAATCCTAAGTGGTTATTAGGCATGTATAAAATTCTCAAAATCTTAAGAAATGTCACTAATTCAAATTTTGATTTTGGAATAATGTATTGATCATTATGAGAAACAAATTCTGTGTAGTTGACACATGTTAAGTGACAAAGGAATCGGTGGCTCTATTTTATTAGGAACAGAATGAAAATATATCAGTATAATTATCCCACTAAATCAGCTGTCATAGCAAATCCTTCATTGTGCCATTGGCTCATTAATTTTTAATGACATAATAATGTCAAAAATTATAATAGAAGGCCAGTATAATTTATTAAAATAATTCTTTTTTTTTTTTTTGATTTTTGAGACAGGGTTTCTCTGTGGCTTTGGATCCTGTCCTGGAACTAGCTCTGTAGACCAGGCTGGTCTCGAACTCACAGAGATCTGCCTGCCTCTGCCTCCCAAGTGCTGGGAATTAAAATAATTCTTAAGAGTAGTCATCCTACATTTTGATTTTTGCATGGCTTTTTTATTGTTGTATTGCACAGCAAAACAAAATCAAAGCATCATTGTAAGGGGAAAGGCTATGGAAATTGAAAGCAGAAAAAAGTAATGACAACAATAGAAAAGAAGAAAAAGTACATTTTTCAGAACTGGTTCCTTGTATTGTAAGTCACCCTGCTATAACCTCTGGTTCAGTAAAACGCTCCAGCGTGCAATACAAATGGACCTCAAATTGTAGGAGTGAACCACAAACCCCTTGGCTCATTTAACAGAAACCATCTGTCTTTACCTTTTCACTTTCCACTCTCAGGGTTATCTTTGACTGAACTGAGGAGAAGTACTCTGGAAGCGACCCACACGACTCCTTCTATACTGCTGGAAAGGCATGTGGCCTCTCCATTCCCAACAGCCACTCCTGCTTGTAGTTGTTAGATTCTTTTTGCTTTTATTTATTCGTAAAAATGGTCATCATTTGTGAGTTTCACTAAAAGACAAAGCAAACTGACGCATAAAATATCCTAAAAAGAAATAAAGTAATAGAGTTTTTGACTATGATTTTTTTCAAAGCTGTATTGTGACCTTAGAAATAGTACTGAAGATGTTGAAGAGATGTCCTCAAGTGGTTAAGGGCATTGGCTGTTCTTCTGTGGGACATAAATTCTATTCTCAGTACCCACACAATACACACACACACACACACACACACACACAGATGTGTGTGTGTAAAAGAGAGAGAAGAAGGTTCTAACAGTAGTAGGCTTACGTATGAAATTTTACAGTAGTTATTTGTGTTTGTTATCTCTCCCCATACTCCATTCTCTAACCTGTACTTCTACCATTTACTCCATTATCCCCATTTCCTCATTTATAAACATAGTAGAAGTCGTGACGGTATTCACAATACATATTGAAATTCAAATCAAACCAAATTTCTGCATGTAGAGAAAAGTGAGGCCTGAAGTCTCACTCCTAACTTAGGATCTATTGATAATTTATAGAAGCTAGGAGAGGAAAAGTCAATTTTATTTAAAGATATGGCCCATAGTAGGTCAATTATGTTTTGGTGGATGACCTCACACCAGGAATACATGATCTTCATAAATGAGACTTGTTGAGGATTAAAGGAGACATAAGGTTGAATAGTTACCAAAATGATGGTGGATCTGAAAGGAGCAAGGGAGAAGGTAAATATGATAAAAATATATTATGTGAAATTTTTAAGAATTAAAAAAGTACTTAGAAAAAATAACCAAATAAAAATAGATGGTAGTAAAGTCAATAAGCTTAAAAATAGAACAACTTAATAACAATCAAAACTTTGATATATATACATATATATTCAATACTTGATACATTTAATTTATATTTATGAAATCTGACAGAATTATTTTCTTTAAAAGATTAGCCCAATCCTGCTTAATCAAGAATGTCTCTCATTAGCCAGTGAGGTGACTAACTTCCTTCAATTAGTAGAACCTATATTTCTTTTGTATCTTAGTTTCTCATCTTTCAAAGAACAAAGAAAAAAGCCATCAATCTAGTGACAGACATTCTGAGTACATCTTTACAGCCTTCTCTGTGTAACAGAAAGAAAAGAAATCAAGCTATAGTTTCTTTGAGTAATTTGGTAAGGTAAAACAAACATTAATATTTTTGTCATGTTAAAATTCTATATAGAATGATATAAAACATATGTTTGACATATAAACAGGCTGTTTTTTTCTGTTATAACTGTGTGCTTAAGAAAGGAAGCAGAGAGCATTGAGAGTATATGCCAACAGGAGGAAAACCCTCAGTGTAGATTTCCCATTCTGAATTTTGTTGTAAAGGTCACATATTGTGTTATATAATTGTCATACTGAAAAGTTCTTTGATAGCCTGAACTTTACTACTTACAAAAAAAGTGCTAAGCTGCCAAATACAGTCCATTTTCCGGGTTTCCGAGTCCACGTTTGAGCTAAATAAAGTATGACAAATCCCTGGAGGGCAACCCATGATTTTCATGCCATAGGTATCTCTGATTCAGAAACTGCAAGCCTTAATGTAAGGAAAGACTGCACAGCCAAATACAAGGGTTACTAGACATGGAGAAAAAGTCTCTTGAGACTGTGTGTCTACGTGCGATCACCAAAATGCATCTGACGTGAATGTAGAACGCAACCCATGGGAGATTAAATAAAGAAATGAGATTATGAAATTTTCCTTCCTTTTCCTGGCAAACTGTGTTAATTGACATTTCAAAGAAACTTCTGAAATAAAATGATGATGCTAAAAAGACAATTTGGAATTGTAAGTGATTAACAATTAAACACTGGGTAATCACCAGCTCATGTTTTAGACTTTCTGATAAAAAAATAAAGGTGACTAAATAACTTCTCAATTCTAATAATATAAAACCATTGATATATTTTTTTTAAATCCTGACTTAAAACCAATTTTTCTTGGAATATGCAATTTTACCTATCTTTTAATCATTTTTTCTTCTTCTTCTACTATTATTATTATTATTACAAATTTTCACCTCTCCCATTTTCCTCCCCCTCCCCCATTCCCCTTTCCCCTCCTTCTCCAGTCCAAAGAGCAGTCGGGGTTCCCTGCCCTGTGGGAAGTCCAAGGTCCTCTCCCCTCTATCCAGGTCTAGGAAGGTGAGCATCCAAACAGACTAGGTTCCCACAAAGCCAGTACATAGAGTAGCATCAAAACCCAGTGCCATTGTCCTTGGCTTCTCAGTCTGCCTTCCTTATCAGCCACGTTCAGAGAGTCTGGTTT
Source organism: Microtus oregoni (assembly GCF_018167655.1). Classification (NCBI taxonomy): domain Eukaryota; kingdom Metazoa; phylum Chordata; class Mammalia; order Rodentia; family Cricetidae; genus Microtus; species Microtus oregoni. The sequence continues at coordinate 28,020,189 of NW_024543060.1, forward strand.
GATCACATGCTCCATCAGTCCAGGTCCAGCTGCCCTTGGTGAGTTCCCATTAGATCAGCCCCACCTTCACAGTGGATGAGCACACCCCTCACAGTTCTGACTTCCTTGCTCATGTTCTCTCTCTTTCTGCTCCTCACTTGGACCTTGGGAGCCCAGTCCAGTGCTCCAATGCAAGTCTCTATCTCCATCCATTGCCAGATGAAGGTTCTATGGTGATCCAGCAATACCACTTCTGGGAATATACCCAAGAGATGCCCAATCATACTACAATGTTCAGAGCAGCATTATTAGTAATAGCCAGAATATGGAAACAACCTAGATGCCCCTCAATGGAAGAATGGATAAAGAAAGTGTGGAATATATATGCATTAGAGTACTACTCAGCGGTAAAAAAAAAAATGACATCTTGAATTTTGCATGCAAATGGATGGAAATAGAAAACACTATCCTGAGTGAGGTAACCCAGACCCAAAAAGATGAGTATGGTATGTACTCACTCATTAGTGGATTCTAGCCATAAACAAAGGACATTAAGCCTAGAATTCATGATCCTAGAGAAGCTAAATAGGAAGGCAAATTCAAAGAAAAATATTTTTCTTCTCTTATTCTAAGCATCAGAATCTCAGAAGAGTCTAGCTAATACTGAAAACAGAGGAATAAAATGTAAAATAGCCAGTAAGAAAATTTATCAGTCTTTTGTGAAAATGATTCAAGAGGATTTATGTATAGCTGCAGTTTACTCTTTGGTCAGGAGAATACAATGGCCTAGTGAAAGTCAGGAGAAAAGTCCCTTTTTGTTGTTACTTTTATACTTTCTACCTATTTTCTTAGAAAGTATATAATACATGATCTTTCTACTTTATGTTGACTTTTTAAAACGTCTGCGATAACTGATACTTAGGTACATTGCCAGACCACTTAATTTGTAGTAATGTACTAAACTCATTGATGCTAATGACAGGCTATTTTAAATTCCAAAGATGACTTATACTTGGAATCTCAGATGTCCAGCAAACAGGAGAAAGGTCAATCAAAACAGGAATGGCTATTCATTTTAAGGAAGGAAAGATGAGTAATGTGTATGCCTTTCTTTTATTATTTTTTTCATTTTACATACTACAGCTAGTTCTTCCTCCCTTCCCTTTTCCCATTCCCAACTCCCTTATCTCTTTTCGAAGATCACATGATAGTATACATAAGTGACCCCCAAAACTCTACCAGGAAACTTCTACAACTGATAAACACTGTCAGTAGTGTAGCACAAGATTAACTCAAAAAATAAGTGTCCCTTTTATATACAAATAATAAATGGTTTTAGAAAGAAATCAGAGCCGGGCGGTGGTGGCGCACGCCTTTAATCGCAGCAATCGGGAGGCAGAGGCAGGCAGATCTCTGTGAGTTCGAGACCAGCCTGGTCTACAAGAGCTAGTTCCAGGACAGTCTCCAAAACCAAAGAGAAACCATGTCTCGAAAAAACCAAAGGGGAAAAAAAAAAAGAAAGAAAGAAATCAGAGAAATATTACCCTTTACAATAGCCACAAACAACATAAAATATTTTGGGGTAACTCTAACCAAACAAGTGAAAGACTTGTATCACAAGAAATTAAAATATTTAAAGAAAGAAATTGAAGAAGATATAAAAAAAATGGAGAGATCTCCCATGCCCTTAGAAAGATAGGATCAACATAGTTAAATCTGTGATCTTACCAAAAACAATCTATAGATTCAATGCAATCGCCATCAAAATCCTAACACTGTTCTTTATAGACCTTGAAAGAACAATTCTCAAATTCCTATGGAAAACAAAATCCCATGATAGCCAAAACAATCCTGTACAATAAAGGAACTTCTGGAAACATCACCATCCCTCACTTCAAGCTGGAGTATAGAACTATAGTATTAAGAAGAGCTGGGTATTAGCATAAAAAAGTGGGACAATGGAATGAAATCAAAGACCTTGACATTAATCCACACACTGATAAACACAAGATTTTTGAAAAAAAAAATAAAAGCCAAAATTGTGCAATGGAAAACAGGAAACATTTTCAACAAATGTTGCTGGCAAAAACTGCTTGTCAACACATAGAAGAATGCAAATATATGCATACCTATTCCCATGCACAAAACTCAGAATTAAATGGATCAAGGAACTCAACATTAATCCGGTTACTCTGAACCTGATAGAAGAGAAAGTGGGAAGTAGCCTTCAACACATGTAGACAGGGACACCTTCCTAAGTATACCAGTAGCACAGACACTGAGAACAACAATTAATAAGTGGAATCTCCTAAAACTGAGAAGCTTCTTTAAGGCGAAGGATATGGTTAAGAAAATAAAACAGCACTTTGTAATAAGAATCAACTTGATCGTTCCTGGCTGCCCAGAAACAAAAGAATCACTCAGAAACTGTATTAATTTAATCACTGCTTGGCCAATCACTTAAGCATATTGCTAGCTAGCTCTTATATCTAGAATTAACCCATTTCCATTTTTTTTATATTTTACCATGGGGCTCGTGGTTTACCAGAAAGGTTCCAGCTGGCCGCTTGCATCTTTCCCCTCTGTTGGCTACATGGCATCTTACTGGCTCTACCTTCTTTCTCCCAGCATTCAGAATATAAACCAACACCAAAAAAAAAAAAAAATGTGAAAATGGGAATAGTGTTTCTTAACCCATGGGTTGTGATTCCTGTGTGTAGGGGTCACATATAAGATATTCTGCATGTCATGTATTTACTCTATGATTCATACAAATAGCAAAATTTAAGTTATGAAGCAGTACCAGAATAATTTTATAGTGCAGTCACCACAACATGAGGAACTGTATTAAAGTGCTGAAGCATTTGAAAGTTGAGAACAATCTGAATTCACATAGCACAAAAAACTTGAAAATTTTGACTAGAAAGTTTAAAGTAGTTACAATTAATAGTTAACATTGTACATGCTCAATATTGTGCATAGTAAGTCACATAGATAATTTCAACAGAGAGTGGAAGAATATAAGTTTTACACAGAAAATGTTGAAAATCCACATAAATATAAAACAAAGAGCTTACTGAGCTCATCTGCAGTCTGGACGCAGACAAGAAAAAAACAAACTAAAGCAAACTCCACTAAGCTATGAAAAAGCTTCGTGATGTAGCGGCAAATCCAATGTCATACAGAATTGGTGAGAAGCAAAGCAAAAACCAAAACCACACCAAAGCACTCAAGTGCTGTCAGAGAATACCAACTGGCCTCAAAAGTTTCAAATTTGGAGTCTCTGACTCTAAAAAGAAAAAAAAAAGAAAGAAGGAAAGGAAAGAAAGAAAGAAAAAAGGAAAAGAGAAAAATGAAACAAGAAAGGCAAGTGTTTAAAGGAATCAATCACACTTCCTGAAAATAGTTAAAACATGAAACACTAAAAAAAGTGACTCTCACATAAAATCAAACAGGATGGAGCTGAAGAGGCTAAAAGGTAGGGGACAAAAAAAAAAAAAACAATGGAAGCAATACTTGATGTGGAATAATTAAATCACACTCACACTTTATATGCAATAAAAATAAAATACAATAAAAATCAGGATAAATAAAAAACAAACACTTAAATTATTGAAAATAAAGACAAAGTAAACATATTACCAATAGGTAAAAGCAAGTCATTTGTTATGGAGATGTGAATATGAATATTTTACAGGGATATTTATTATTCTGACAGTTACAGTACTCTTCACACCAAGATATGAATATTAATTAATTGCCCTCCTTTAAGAGTGGTTGAGTTTCAGGAAGTAATTTATGTTAATAATGAAAAAAAACTATTTTAACAAGTAATGTCATAGCAGAGAAATGAGACTAAAACACCAGTACCAAGCTGTGAAGTTGAGCACAACCTGTAATGATTTAGGTTTTTAAGTATGTACCTTCACTTCTGAGCCATTATTTTAAAAATTACCTAACATCAGGCTAACAAGGTAAGAGCCCACGCTGAGGGATCCACTGTGCTATACTTTGCCAGTACTCTTAAAAATAACCAGTGATATTAGATGAAGATAAAGACATAAAATCATCCCCAAATTACAGACTAAGGAAACTTAATGAATTAGTGCAGTGTTGCAAATTGCATTGAATTCTGAAACAGGATTTTCATTTTTCAAACAAACCTAGTAAAAGTCGAATGTTGTTTGTAAATTTGTTTCCGGTAGTGTGCCAATGTCAATTCTAAGTTTTTGATAAAAACATCATGGACTTTAGGGAGCTGCAGCAAAATACATTAAAAACAAACTTGTGTGTTATCCTTGCTAACAGAAAATCTAGTTATTTCACAATAAAAAATTAAAAGGAGAGGTAGACACTTCATCCCCTACTGTCATACCTAATGGAATCAAGAGCAATTGACTTGGCATTTCTCTCTCTCAGTTTTGGTTTAGAATCACAGATCAAGGGAATGATGATAGTTGTGGGTATGTTTTTGTTCTCCCCTCTAGGACTCTTTATTTTAAAAATGTAGCAATGTGCTGAATAAGAAAGAAAATGGTAGTTCATAAGTTCAATTAATTATGAGCAGGATCTTCCATCTCATCCCTTATTCATCTGCATTGTTGAATAGTATTCCAGCATGTTGTAACATTGCAGGGAACATGTTTCTTTTCCCCTCAAAGATATTTTTACAAGTTGACATTTCCTTTTCTTTGCCACACTTCTCTTCTTGTCATCGTTTTAATATTGTATGCTCTCTCTAAACCTTTATAGCAGTGTTATTTAAAGGATAGATCTGTGGTGAGGCTCTAGTTTGCCTGCTCCTCAGCTGTAGTATATACTACTAAAATTACCAACTCTGGTATTTTAAACTGTGCTGTACTTTAAACCTTAAAGTTTTGTTTTGTTTTTTTTTTTTTCAGAAAGAAAGAACTTAGTGTCACTTGTTTAAAATCTAGACATTTTTTATTGTCCTCATAGTGTTCATAATTCTTCTGGAAAAATAATATCTTTTAGATTGAAAATTTTTTAAAAAGCATGAAAACAACCAATACAAACCTTTAATATTTAGATAACTCAATATAAATAAGAACAAATATGTCAACTTAAATTTGTGTGTCATCAGATAACCACAAAAATTAATATAATATTGGTCCTAAAACCAAAACTTAAGTATAAACCTTCTTAGTAGATATTTATTTAATTAATCTAATAAAAATTATCTGCAGATTTTTTGTTAAACAAAGTGTTTAACACTTAACTGTGGTATTAGCAACTTCTTAGGGGTTCTTTGAAATGAAGACCTCAGCAGCTCCCAAGAAAAATTTAACTAGATTGTGCTTTATCAGCAAGATATCTGGTCATAGCATGAAGTGAAGAAAATTTGTTTACAAATAATATAAATACTGATTCTCCCAGAATTCTCTTCCTATTTGTTCTCTCTGCCTGTCAGCCATTCTCAACTGCATTAGATTAATCAGGTGTTTTAGACAGGAGAAGTAGCATAATCTCACAGAATTAAACAAGCGCAAACTAAAAATGCAGCAATCTTTGCATCATTAAACAAATGTTCTACATCATAAACAAATATCCTGTTGACTGGTGGTGGCACACACATTTAATCCCAGAACTTGGGAGGCAGAAGCATGCTGATCTCAATTCCAGTCCAGCCTGGTCTTCAACACAACTTCCAGGACAGCCAGGGCTATACAGAGAAACCCAATCTCGATAAACCAAAACAAACAAACAAAAAGAACAGATGTTTTTCTCTGTTTCTCTATTATAATCATATTTGCTGACCTTAGCTGGAACTAGGTGCTGTTCATGTGCTCAGTGTACAGTATTTCATTTATTATTTATTTCCAATATTGCTAAGACACATTTATTATTGTCTTCAGATTATACATTCAAAATAAGAAACAAATATTCAGACAGATTGCTCAGTTGCTAAAAGAATTTTCTTTTGCAAAGGAACCTATTCAAGTTCTAGCACCCACGTTGGGGTTCATATCTATCTTTAATTCCAGGTTCATGTGACTGGCAGGCCCATTCTGATCTCCATGTGTAGCAAGACTTCTCTGTCCCAACTGCCAGCTCTCAAATAATCACACAGAGACTTCTTTTTAATTATGTAAGCTCAGTCTCAGAGTTGGCTTGTTTCTGACTACCTCTTATAACTAAAATTAACAAATTTCGGTTGATCTACATTCTGTCACATGCCTGGTGGCATTTATTTCTCCCCCTACATGTCCTGCTTCATCTGGGTCTGGCTGACAATCTGCATTTCTTCCTTTCTGAGTCCTCTGTGTCTTCAGAAGTCCACCCCAACTTCTTCCTTCCTGGCTATTGGCCATTCAGCTTTTTATTAAAACTATCACACTGATGTATCTTCATACAATGTAAATGAAAATTCTTCAACATCCATGGGTACAAAGTATTAAAGTAGTAATCATATATGCAAGACAATAACTCATATACATACATATAAAAAGTAAATGATTTGAAATATAATGTAACAGAGAAATAAACTATATATTTGAATCAGTATTTCAACATAGTCTAAATCATACTCCTACTTTTAATATCTGCCATATAATTATTTACATTAGAAATTTATACTATTTTGTCTTACTGATAAAAAGAAATAATTCTTATGACTCACCACATACTTTTTGGTGTTACTTTTGAATTTTATCCCAAAATTTTTGAATGTGGCCAAATAAATTATATCTGGTCACACTTACTTACACTTGCATGTATATACATGAAGAGGAACTCGTCCAATGGAGGGGAACGCAAATCACATAATCCCACACTAGCTCCAAATAGGGTAAGGCATTCTTTATTAAAGGAGAACTCATGAATCACAATGAGAAAAAGGAACGGAATTCAACATCCAGGTTTTCTAGCAGGGAGAGTGTAAGTAAGCAGGTAGTCCCATGGGAATTTTGGTACCCAAAAGTCATGCCCAACCTGGTCCAGTCTCTCAAAGGCCATTAGCTTAAGAAGGCTTCCCATCATATACTCACATGTGTGTGTGTGTCCATAATGATTCTTATATTTACAAATCATTATACTTAAATTTTTTGTGTATTCTTATCTGAATGTTCTATATGATTGATAATAGGACTCTTATATTTACTAGGCACGGTATTGGTTAGGAATGGTTGTAAAGAAACTGTGTTATTGAAAAACTGGGAGAAAGAGTAAAGATTATCTATGGCAGACTTTCCTTTCAGTAAGAACACTGGCTTAGAGAGTGGAAAAGATAAAAAGAGCAGGAGGACCTGTAATACTGGAGTTCATTTTTCTTTTAAGATAGGAAAACCTCTATTGAGTCTTGGGTCAAAACTATGAGGGAAGCCCCATGCTGCAGTCTAAGGGAAAGGTTTGTAATTTGAACATACCTATTAAATATCTTATACTTTTGAGTATATAGAGAAATACATTTCTATCACAGAAATTGAGACTCAATTTGTCCTAATGTATTTTAAAATAATATGGGATATAAGTTGCTGAAAGAGATTTACTTAGAAACCAAGAATTAATTTCAAAATTAAATTTGGATTTTAGCTACTCGAAAAAGCTGTAGACTTAGTACAGAAATCTCTCCCTAAGTGTCTCATGAAAAAGTGTCATACTAATTGACTGTCTACAGTTATATCCAACCAACTACAGAGTCATTGTACTTCTTAGCAACTGAATAGATTAAGTCAAGTTGGAAGAAGAATGACCCAGATTGCCTGAAAGATGTACTTCAACTTGGTGGCAGAGGAAGCTCTAAAATCTTATACATAGAGGTATAGACAACAATATCAGAGGGGAAATCTGACTACTGAGCACTCTGAAAACATCTTGGTAAACCAGCCAGATCACTCAGATTAACACTTTAGGACTCACTGACAATCTACACAAAAATTGGTTGCTCTCAACTCAGCATTTTACCTAGGAGTGTTTCTTTCCAGAGGCTTTGAAAAGAAATGCATATCCTCATTTATTTCAGCAATACATATCTTCCTTTATTTTATGAGTGTGAAGAGGAAGTCTTCCAAAGTTTACAGGATCAGGAGAAGGATGCTTCATGGTTGACAAATGTTCTTTTGGAAGTAGTTTAATTAAGATGATTCCATTCTCAATTTTCCATCATTACTAAAAACATTGTATGTTTATGGAGAAGGACTAAAAGACTATCTTTGTTGTAGATAGCAATACCATTGTGATTCAAAACCTGCATCTTAAGCAGTGCTTTAGACAAGGAGCAGGAGTGTGAGCCAGCAGCACTGGCATTGCCACTGTGCTCCCGGGCATTTCATTCATTCTTCTTTGAGTCAGTTCTCTCATCTGTTAAATGAGCAGGTTGGGCCAGACAATCTCTGAGGCCTCTTCCATATCCATAATTATAGAGATCCATCATTATTAGTACTACTTACTGTGGTTAGCTATCTTGTCAGTTTGTACATGTTATCACCTAAATAATTCTCCCTCAGTACTACAAGCTTTAAAAAAGTCTATTTAATTTTTTATTTGGGGGCTACTAAAACAATTGATTAAATATATTTTTAAATATAATTCATATTATGGCCTATATCTTTAGAATAAAATAATAGTTGCTTTTATTTTATTATTTCCTGTAAATCTATTTCAAGTACATCCTTTTCAAATATCTCTTTCTTTTTAAACAGTTTTTTTTTTCTGCCAATAGCAGTCACCTACTTTAATTGAATGGAGAGAAAACAACTCTGATTGCCTATGTCATTCGTTTGGATTTTATATCCCTGAATTTCAAACTGGTTTCTCAGGGACCTGCCAAGTATGACTTGTGCCAACCTCTGAGTCTCCTTGCTATACTTCCCTCTTGGGTAGCATTGTTTGCCTTTTTGTCTGCTCTCTGATTAAACTGACACCGTTTTGCCTTTCAGGACTCTGGTGTCATTTTCTTTTGACAGTGTCTAGTAATGGTAACAGACCAGTGTCCTTGAGGAGTGGGTAGAAGCCATTGATTGGGTAGGTGTATTAATGCAGACCTGTTAAATGACATGCAGGCTTGGCTTTGTGCTAAGTGGCAGGTGAATAGGTTCCAGTGAGAGAGGTTATTAAGCACAGATAAGAGGCACCACCTCTATTCTCTGGCAATGTCACTCTCTCCCATTTGAGGGGAGACATTTGTTCAAGACATTCTTTTCCTTCTCTCGCTGACAATATTTAAGGCAGAAAGTTGCTGTCGAAGTTGCTGTGTGGCTGGCTGCTGAATACATCATTGTAAGGTGAACTTTAGAGAAGCTCAGCTTGAGCAATTGTTCTATAAAACTGTTCTATTGGATATAACCCCTTAAATTAAACTGTTCATAGTATCAAAAAAGCATTAAAAGGCTAGGAAAGAAGTTTAATTGATATTAGTATAGTTTAACATTTGCAAATGAATTATATATTCATTCTCTTCAAAAAATCAATTTATGGTTTTAAACATTTAAAAAAAGATATATAATAAAATATTATAAAATAAATTTTTAAAGGATTTTATTTTTCAATTTACAGAAACATATTAAATATATTTATAAATACTTAAATATAATTTGTTTACTATTAATTCTCTAACCTCAAACTGGCAATGCCTTTCTGTTCATAAGCCATGTCCTGAGTTCTTCTTCAGTGGTTTCCTTCGCCTTATAAATTGGGAAATGCTGACATTTTCTGTTCAGGCTTTAACTGACACTTGCTAAACTTATTACTTCTGATTTTTGCTTTCCTTTTGACTATTCCCTAAATTCCTAACACAGAATCAATCATGCCCTTTAAAAGTTTAGCCTGATCCAGTGATTTACCATTTCAACTGTCTTTCCTCAGTGTGTGCTTCCTTAGGAGTTGACTCTGCTACCTTACAGAAAACTGTTCTTGTGATGAGGACCTGGCTTAGACACACAAGCTTAGGAATCTGAAATTCAGATGTCCAAAAACCATCTAAGAATTACAGAAAGCAAATATTTATAATCCCGGTGCTTTAGGGGTAAAGACAGGTAGAACGCTTGGGCTTACTGCTCAGGTTGTCTAGACAAACTCCTGAGTTCAAGGTTCAGTTAAAGAACCTGTCTCAAAAAATAGGCTAAACCCGGTGTCATTATTATTGGCTTCTCAGTCCGCCTTCATTGTTAGTCACATTCAGAGAGTCCAGTTTGAGCGCATGCTCGTTCAGTCCCAATTCAGCTGGCCTTGGTGAGCTCCCATTAGATCAGTCCCACCGTCGCCATGGGTGGAGGCACCCCTCGCGGTCCTGACTTCCTTGTGCATGTTTTCCCTCCTGCTCTTCATCTGGGCCTTGGGAGCTCAGTCCAGTGGTCCAATGTGGGTCTCTGTCTCTATCTCCATTCATCGGCAGATGAAGGTTCTATGGTGATATGCAAGATATTAGTGTGGCTATGGGAGAAGGCCAGTTCAGGAACCCTCTCCTCTGCTGCCCAAGGACTCTACTGTATGTACTGGCTTTTTGGGAGCCTAGTCTGCATGGATGCATACCTTCCTAGACCTGGATGGAGCGGGGAGTGCCTTGGACTTCTCTTAGAAGGCAGGGCACCCTGACTTCTCTTAGACTGGAGAGGGAGGAGTAGGGGAGTGGGGGGAGTGGGAGGGAAAAGGGATGATGGGAGGAGGTGGAAATTTTTAATAAATAAATAAATAAATAAATAAATAAATAAAAAATAGGCTAAAGACAAGATTGAGAAAGATAGAAAACACCATAATATACACAATCGAGAAGCCCTGTGCATTTTCCTTCTTTCATGGCTCATTTTCTTACTCTATTATTTTTTATGTTTGCTCTGTCTCTTTAAAGACTTTGTTTTTATAAAAAAATCATTTACTTCCTTTTATAACTCTCTCTCTTGCCTACATACTTTTATATTTCTCTCATGCCTACATACATTTATCCAATATTGTGTCCCATTTAGAGATCTTTTTTTCTGAATCTGTCCTTATTGTGTATCTGTAATCTTTTTCTGACCAGGACGGCTTCTTAAAATGGTGAGTAGCTTGGTTGCAGTGACTCTGGATGCCTTTCAATATGGCAGAGGTATTATTACCACCTCCTCTGTGACAACCAGTTGGGAGCCATGCTCACCACTTTAAATCTGAGAAGGAATGTGTAGCACATAAATCCTTTTTATCTGAGTAAAAGCTAAAACTGTCAAGCAGCAAACTGCACAGCCTGGAAATATCACTGTTTATGGTGGCAGGAATCAATCATGCTCTCCTGTCTACGCAGTATTAGCAGACCTGATTCTTGCCACCTGCTAGGCAGGGAGTGCTGACCGAAGGGCATGATCTCAGCTACTTTCCTCCCTACCCTGAGGGGGCACAAAAGCATCTGGACCCAATGTGGGTGGTAAGAATCAGCCCCAAATGTTTCTGACAATGATTGAGCACCAATTTGTTGGCAGAGTCTGCTCGTTCTCATTCCCAGCCATCCAGATCTGAAATAAGCACAGAGGAACTGGATTAATAGGATCACTGCTTACTGGAAAGGTTCTGTTGGGCCTGGCTGAGGCATCTGTCTCCTGCAGGAGACTACATAACATCTTTCTGATGCTGTGTACTCTCTTTCTACATCTCTGTTAGGATATCCCACCTGACTACTCTGTTCCACATTAGTTGTCCTCATTCCACAACACATGTGCATACACATACATACAAGACTACATTTCCACATAGGACACATACACACATGGACATATACACACATTTAAGACACATATATGTACACCCTAAACAGTGTTCCTTTTTAAAGTTTGATTACAGAAAATAGAAAACTTTATTCATAAGGTTCAAGTTCATTTCAGGTACTGAAGACTGATAGATAGTATAAATATCTTACCACCACAGTGACTCCTTTTTGAGCCTCTATTTGGTCTTCTGTGAAATGAGGAGTGCAGTGTATGGAAAATAGCCCCAAGGGTAAGTGAAATAGTATGTAGAAAACATTTTTGACCTTGCCTGATGGCAAATTAGTGATTAATAAGTGTAATATCTACAACATGTAGGCACAGGAACAGAATTAAATCACAACATCTACTTTACAGTCTATTTCAAATATAAATGAGATTTGTTCAATGGCTATTCATTATATGTGCCAATGAAGAACACAAAGAGAATTTACGTATTCTGATATCACTTATTCTTATATAGTATGGGAGGCAGGAGTCTAGTACTTGTATGAACAAATATAGTATGCTATTACTAATATGTCCTATGCACTTTCTGATTTATGTGGAAAATTAAATCATAACACATTCTCTTGTTTTGCTGAGAAATGTTGTCTTGATGGTAACTCTCTTTTTCAAGTGCCACAATACCAATGACAGCTTTGAAGAAATATGAAAATTCCCTCTATATAAAATATACATATTATATAAATATACCATAAATAATATAATATATAATCATATTATTAAAGTTTATGTAAAATAAAGAAATAGATTAGAGAGTTTAGTAATAAAGATGTTCATATATCCAAATGAATTTTTTTGTACATGTGCTAAGAATGTACGTTGGGTAAAGCATTATCTTTTCAAGAAAGGTACTCAGGAAAAGTAAACATCCACACACAAAAAAAATTAATACAAATCCTTTTTCACTAATTACAGAGAACAATTCATGATTATACTTATACATATTTTTAATGTGCATGTATCAATAATAATTAAGAAAGATGATGCATACAACAGGGACTTTGAAGAACACAAGAGAAGCTAAAGGAAGGAGATACAGGAAGGAAATAATGTAACTACACTAATAATAGGTACAATTCTCTTAACATTTTAAATTAATAAGACTTCTATGATTGGAAAAGGCCAATGTTAAACAATAGTTATACTTAAATAAAAAGTTATGAATATTCAAGAAGAAAATTGATTCAATGAATGGTTAAGCCACAGAAGGAGAAAAATTATTAATTACACGTATGGAAAGCAGTTTACTTCTAGAATGAGGAACTCCAAAAATTGAAAAGAAAAAGTAACACTTTTCAAATGTTAGCAATGAACCTAAACAGACATTTTCCCAAAGCAGGCATATAACAGGAAAGTGATAAATTTTTAACATCTCTAGTTGTCAGAGAAATACAAATTAAAATCACAGTTAGTGTCAACTTAAGTGCAGTAGCAATGGCTACCAACAATGATAAAAGACATGATGACCTAGAGAAAATGAAGAGCAAGGCATATTCTTGTCCATGTATGGACAGAATGTAGATTATAATATCCATAAATAAAAAGGGTAACATATGAAACAGAAATTCTCATCCTTACTATAATTGAAAGAAATGAAATCAGCATGTTGAAGGGACCTCTGTACTTGTGTTTACTGAAACTCCAGTCATATTAACCAATATATGGATAAACCTTGTCTAATAACTGAAAATGAATAAAGGAAATGTAGTGCACAAACACCATATGATTCTCAGCATTTTCAAGCCACAAGAAGTGTGAAACGCAGTCATTAATGACACTGTGGTTGGAAATTAAGGTCATTATGGAAACTAAAGATACCAGGCAGTAAAAAGACCAATTAATTTCGGAGGAATCAAAGGTGAATGGTAGTTGCTGAGACATGAGGAAATCAGTGTTTTAGTGGGATGAAGAATGTTTAATAATGTGTAATACACTATAGGTAGATATGTATAAAATGCTTTCCTACTGTTAAAAAACATAGTGAATATGAATGATGATCTGGTTTTATACATTGAAAAAAAAACCAGAAAAGAATTATGAATGTTTTTCCTATAAAGAAATGATAAAAGAACAATCTATGGTGATACAGGTCTTTAATCCCAGGACTTTGGAGGCAGATGCAGGCAGATCTTATAGAGTTTGAGACCAGGTTGAACTATAGATTGAGTTCCAAGAAAGTCAAGTCTGCACACAGAGAAACCCTATTTCAAACAAAGCAAAATAAAACAAAACAAAGCAAAGATATGATAAGTATTTATGGAGACTGAGATGCTTTGTATGATTTAAACACTATGTGGTATATACTTGAAAGAAAAGTCTACCAGTCATTTCTTAAATATATTTAATGTTATGATTAGTGTTTATATTCAAAATAAGTTAAATAAAATAAAAATTATTTAAAATTTCCATACAATGTATTTTGATGTGTTTTCCCCCTTGTGCACATACACACATTTTACTATTTCAATAGCATTGAATTGACATTCTAAATAGAATAATGTACAAACTCATACACACAAACACACATATATATATGGAGATAATATTAAAAAATAATTGTATTTTGACCTCTTAACTATGGGTGGAATTTGTCCAGGGGAAGCAAAATGACATCATTTTGTCTAAGATCCATACTTTGGTAACAGAAACATAAGGTATACCAGAAACACAACAGGTTGGCATGATATGAATTGTCTTGATATCTATAGATTGTAATCCCTTTTGATAATCTAATATGGAATGTGCAAGTTTATTATTCTTTAATATGTCCAGAGAAAATGTTTCCTAAACAATACAGTCCTTCATGCAATAAATTGTGATAAAAATCATGTAAGAGTTAATGGCTATCTGAGTAAAAAAAAGAATGTTCATATAGGAAAAAAAAATGCACCCGCAGCACCTAAGCAGTCACTCCTATGATGACAACTTCCTCTGAAGCTCTTTCTTATCTGCTTCTCTGTAAGTGCTAGCAATGGTTAGATAGTCCAGTATCAAAGAACCATTATGCATTTTGCTTGATACTGGTCATAGTTTAGATGAAATTTTGAAGTATAAAGCTTAAAATTATAAAACAGGGAGATCAAATTTTATACTCACCAAGAGACCTTGGAAATGTTCCCTAATACTCTTCAGCCATTGGATTGGTATTGCTTTGTATAGATGGGAAATTTTAACAATATCCACACCATGAAGATAGAATGTATGTCAATTTATCTATTCATCATTTGTAATCAGAATTTTATAATGTTTTAGGTTGATTGTTTTTGGAATTTTATGATTCTCTTCTTTACAACTTCATTTTATACATAATTGAAAAAAATTCATTTCATATTTTTCAAATGTTTTACTTTACATATACATATATATCATATAGTATATAAATATAGTATATTCATATGCACATAGTAATGATCTATAGGAAATTTCATTTTATGGGAATAAATGTTAGGACATAAATACTTCTTCTGATCATGAGAAACATCCAAAAATCCCCATTAAAGTGTTATTTTGATCTATTATTTATGATGTTTATTGTGTTTAGATACATTTCTTCTTCACTAAATTTGCCCAAAATCTTAATGTGAACAAAGTAGTTTTCCTCAATTGTCTTTTCTGCACCTTTTGTGATGATTGCAAAGCTTCGATTTTAATTTATTACTGTGCTGCATCACATTTTAAGGTTAACAAGTAAAAACATGTTTTTGGATCCAAGTAATGAAGCCCACTTTATCACATGGGCAATCCTCTAACCTGAGGTTAGATTTTTGAGCCTGTTCTACTGTGTGCCTCCAGGTTTTCTGGACCTATATTTCTTAGTCATACAAGTGCCACTATCTGGGAGTCATCACTAAAAGTTGAGGTTTCAGGTTCCCAGATACATGCAACAGCCTCTGGTTTCTCCTTGAAAAACTTCCGAATCTGCCAGACTTTTGTCTACACATGCATATCTCTGATATCTTGGCAGAAGACTCCATGAATTTATCACTCTTTTCCTCCTCATAAAAGCAGTACCGCATGGAGAACACTGTTCAATTCTACTGCCAGATTAGCACAGAGGTTGCCCCCTTAATTATATCACAAGGACTCTGTGTATTGACTCCCTGGAAAGTCTTTGCTCAAGTTCTTTTCTGATTAGAGAAACTCTACCATGGAATTCTGACTTTAAGGTCTCATCTTTCATGTATATGGATCTGGCATTTCACAAGATGTTTGGATTCAGAGAGGGGACATTCTCTTTATTACTGCTTTTCTTTCATTACACATTGTTGCAGGGGCGGCTTGTTCATCCCAGCCATTCAAAACCAAAATAACCGCACAGAAACTATATTAATTAAAATACTGCTTGGCCCAATTAGATCTAGGCTCTTAATTTAACCCATTTCTATTAATCTCTATATTGCCACATGGTAGTAGCTTACAAGCAAAGATGCAGCATGTCTGACTCTGCAGGCTCCATGACAGATCTCTGACTGCCCTTTTTTCTCCCAGAATTCAGTTCTTTCTTCCCTGCCTACCCAAGTTCTTCCCTATCAACAGGCCACTGCGGTTTCTTTATTCATTAATGGTATTCACAGCACACAGAGGGGACTCCCACATCAACACAATTTTTCTTAAAAATATAAATACAAAAATAAAACAAAACAATATAGATGACTTCTCAGTACCCAGCTTCTCTGCAGCTTTCAACTACTCTTTTCTGGTCCCCACTACATGAACATTTTTAAAATCATTTTGCTGTTCTTCTTTCTCTCTGTGACTTCAGATCTGTTTAAGAGCTATGAGAAGGAATCATAGAGATACTTATTTCATATGCTGAGGCATGGCTTGTGGTTTTGTCAGTAGGTACTGGCTTGGGGGCAGGATGGAGGTACAATGGCCAGCACTGAGCTTTACCGGCATGGGAAGACTTCATGTCTTTTCCCTCTTCTCTACTCTGCAATGGTTGGTATTGGGTAACTAATTAAGCAGACAACCATTTTCGTCCTGCACATCTCATTTATTACTATACAAGATGATATTTTACTATGTTGTGCCTAGATATCTGTGCTTTTGCGAAGGCATTTTAGTGTATTAATACAATATTCAAATTGGTGTACTAGGGTAGACAATGTCTTTGGGATCTGGCTTAGGTATTCTCTTACTCCAATGTCTAATTGGTGCTCTACAGAATCGTAATGTGTAACTGAAAAATAATATCCTCTTTGTAATGTTCTCTCCCTCTTTTTTTAAACTTTTCTTTGTTTTGTGGATTTTCTGCACACATGGATATACTTCATTGTGAAATGCACAGAGTGAAATAGAAACTTATTTACCTCCTTTACTCCAGTTGAACTCCTCTTACTTCCTCACCAACATGTTCTTCTAACTTCTAATTACTTTCTTTGTTATTTTCCTGTGTGTTTTGAGAATTCACTAAATCTAGTTATTTCTGACCGTGTATGCCTGGAGGTGAAGCGATTCAGTAGAACATAAGGAACCTAACAGGGACTATAACCTCAATAAAGAGTACTTCTCTGTTCTCTCGCAAACATCCAACAATAACCCCTCAGAATAAAGTATGTCCCCTCACTAAATTATTTTAAGAGAACTTTTCAAAGGCTTGCTTATTTAGGTCTCTTAGAAGCTTGATCAGAAACCTTGCTGGTAGTATAAGGCCAACCTGTGCTCTTTACAATGAACCATCTCTCAGGTTCTCCTTTATAGTCTCTTGAACATAAAGCATTGGAAATATTTTGGAAATAAAGTTTCATATATACTCTTAAATTGCATGAAGTTTCTAATTATTCATTAACCTATTGACTGTATGTAACTGTGAACTCACTTATACTCTTGTTTCCCATAACCTCATTTTGAATGAAAGATTGTTTGGTATACGCATGAGTTTTTTCTATTGCTGTATTGAAACACCGCAAACAAGACATCTTACCAAAGAAAGGGTTTATTTTGCTTAGTGTTTCAAAGAGAATAGATCTCTTCATGTCAGATGCATGGCAACTGCCAGACATGGTGGTCTTAACAGAATTTTGAACTGCAAGTAGGCAGTAGAGAGCGAATTAGAATTTACTTGAGTCTTTAACTTCTCAAAGACCTTCCCCAGTAGCATATTACTTGAGCAAGAACACACTTAATAAATCTACATAAAAAATGCTACCAAATCCAGGCAGCTGGCCTGGATCTGGAAAAGCCTGGGATAAAACCGGACTCTCTGAACATAGCAGACAATGAGGACTTCTGAGAACTCAAGAACAATGGCAATGGGTTTCTGATCCTACTGCACGCACTGGCTTTGTGGGAGCCTAAGCAGTTTGGATGCTCAACTTACTAGACCTGGATGGAGGTGGGCGTTCCTTGGACTTCCCACAGGACAGGGAACCCTGATTGCTTTTTGGGCTGGGGGGGGGGACTTAATTGGGGTAGGGGGAGGGAAATGGGAGGCAGTGGCAGGGAAGAGACAGAAATCTTTAATAAATAAATGAATTAAAAAATTAAAAACAAAAAAATGCTACCAATTGGAGAGCAAATGTTCCAATGACAGAGACCACAGGAGACATTCATCATTCAAACCAGCACATAAGATAAAATAGATTACCATTGATTAAGTTGAAACTGTACATTTGGATATTGATGCAAAAAATGACAGCATTAGTAATGTATATTTCTTCACAGTATTAGTATTTAATATTTTACACAATTTTGGAAATGCTTTGCTTTTGATAATAAAAACATTTTACCAAATGGGCTCACATTTCTTTTCATTTTTAGACAAAATAGTCTCCTTGTGTACATAGTTTGCCATAATTTTTTAATAATGTTAAATTCAAGGAAGACTGACATGTTTACTGAAAATAAATAATAGTAAAGCCACAGAAGGTTATATGAACTCTAGATATCATTTAAAAATTTTAAGTTTTTATTTGTTTAGCTTTTTTATGTGTATGCTGGTGTACATATCTGTGCACAGTGTATATACGTGGTACCTAAAGAAACCAGAAGAAGGTGACAAATACCCTAGACCCAGAAGCACTCTCCCATCTCAAGGGAAACTGCTAAATACACTTTTTAAACTTTAATGCACTTGCCCTCCTGTGATGCTGAGTGGTGAATATTTCTTTTAAAACCTTATCTTCACTGAGTCATTTGTCATAGAATCTCAAATGGCTGAAAAAAAAAAACTAAGGAAATGCTCAATAACCTTAACCATTAGAGAAATGCAAATCAAAACAACTTTGGGTACCATCTTACACCTAACAGTATGGCCAAGATGAGATACACTGGAGAGGATATGGAGTAAAAGAAAGACTCCTCCATTGATGGTGGGAGGGCAAAATTGTACAGCCATTTTGTAAATTAGTACAGGGTTTTCTCAGAAAATTGGGAATCAATCTACTTCAAGACCTATCAATACCGCTCTTGGGTATATGCCCAAAGAATACACATTCATACCCCAAGGACATATGCTCTATTATGTTCATAGCAATATTACTTGTAACCATTTTTTACTTATTATCATGAAGCTGAGTCTGAATAAGTTTTATGTCAGATGTATTCTATATGAAAATATTAAAAAATAATACTTTGTTATTTATAAACACTTTAAAGACCATGTTTTCAGTACAAAAAACGTTTGATAATTTCACATGTATAATGTAATTGTCATATAAATGTGAGTCATTTGTCTCTGTTCCATAATAAAAATGTGTACCTAATGAAACTGTGTTTCTTTTATAACCTATTCTATAAAAGATTGCATAAGAATACACAATAAAAGTATGCAGAAGAGTGCTAACTTATTTGGTGCATATTACTCGATTTCATACATTTCTTTCAGTCTGGCACATTTGCAAAATGCCTAGAAAATTTCAGACTGAGAGCAAACCTAAGTGACATCTCCATGCTATGCCATCACTGGCAATAGCAGTAGCTGGGTGACACAAATGGAGTGGCAGCTGTTTCTTCTGTGTGCATGATGTGTACTCTCAGAGTAATTTCATGATGGTTATTTTGGTTGCAAAATTTCCAGTTGTTGCGAGGCACTGATGACTCTGACACTCTTCCTTAGAGGTAATTAAACTTTCAGCCCATCTGTGCAGGAACTTTCATAATATTTTCAAAGGGCACAGAATGCTTTTAATATTTGTACCACTTCATTTTTGCTTGCTGAGGGACCTATTATCTAGCTGAACATTGTTGAAACATGTTTTTAAAAAAACTTGTTAGAGAAAGGGAACATTAAAAAATGTCATACTAGTAGGAAAGAAATGTAACGAGTGCCGAATTTAAAAATAACCTGAAGAAGGTCTTGTTTACTAAAATTCCACTTCACGTCTGTATATTGTTTTGCCATTTCTTCTATGGTATTTAATCCCAAAGGAAAATAACCAGCTTTGATGTATTGTCTAAGAAATTCATTTTTACAGCTTGTATATACTTTAATAGCAGAAAGTTGAAAGAGAGTTATATTAAAATAACTAAAATAACCAAAACAATAAACTAAGTTAGCAGAGAAGACATGAATCATTTCAGATTTTGATGAGCCAATTGCTTCAACAGTCTAGAGTAGAAGAAAAGTAATTGCTATTGTCTGTAGAATCTGTCTTCTAATTGATTGAGAGAGTATCTAATGCCTTCTTGATGGAATAAGGTTTTATAGAAATTGGGAATATTTACATTCTGTATTATAATTTCATTTTTAAATTTTCTTGTTATAAATGTTTACTATGTAAATATATATGTGTGTGAAACACTGAAATACTTTCTAGCTCTATCTTCAAAAATTAAGAATGAATATTTATTTATTTTGTAAATAATAAAGTACAAGCGAGTATGAATTAGAATCATCCCTGTATTTTGCTTTACTTCCTGATATTGCATGTCATTAACATAAAAATTTAGTCAGCATTTTACTCAATGTTTCTTTATGCTTTCAAAAATTGGAGACAATGTACATGCCCTAATTAATCATTTTTAAAGATTTTTCATCATCCCTCTGCTTTCTTTGTCTTCCTCAAAATATTGAAATATAAACATAGAAATATATATATTCTGTATATATGTATACTTTCATAATTTCTATGAGAATTTGATAAAATAAATCCTTAGTTACATAAAAAAGAAATGTCATTTATTCTGATTTTTAGTATTGTGTGGTATTTGAGACATGGGTTAATTGACATTGTCAAGTCTTTTTATCTTATTTTTTAAGTTTAAACAATTTATATAAAGTTAAGAATTTATTATACAGATGTGTTCTTCTATACTTCCTTTAGTTTTAATATTCTTATTACTTAAGCAAAAAGTATTTAATCTAGAATTTGTTTGTGCAGAAAATGAATAAGCACTTGATTTATTTTTTCCCAAAAGTGTTGTAATCATCTAAATACCATTTATATTAATCTTTCCTCTGCCTCTAATTTCCCACTATTTGTGGTTAGTAATAATTTCAAACTTTATCATTCTTCTTGAATCATTCCTCAATGATTTATAAATTCATTAGCATCTAAATACAGCTTCCAAAACTTTTAAAACTAAATGATTAAAGTTCTATAATTGAATACTAAGTTGCTTTTAATAAAAGAACACAAGAATTCAACACTTAGTGGTTTCTAAATTGCCCTTAGAGGTTTTAAAATGAGTATTTAAATTATGGAGGACCTGTTGAGTTCTGATGAATTTAATGTATATTAATTGTCCGTAATATGTGTTTCAAAATTAAAGATTTAAATCCTTTCTATAAGACACTTGTCAAGATATGACTTTATCTGGAAACATTATTGTGGAATTTAACTTTTAAATTTCTATAGTTTTCTGTCAGTGTTTTAACAATACTTAAATTTTGAAGAACACAAGAGGCAACATGTTCAGATGTGTGCGCACGTGGATGAATAAATAACTTGAGACAAATAAAAGGAACAAAAACATGGCTGAAGACAAATAAAACTATGAAAACATAAAACAAAATGTTTATTATTGCTTCAAACTTCTTGTTTGTTAGAATCTGTTTAAATTATTGATCTCCTCTGGGTTTAATGTTAGTGGCTTAGATGTGTCTGATAAAACCCCATATAAAATAGACTGCACAAGTTGGTCCCAGTACCTGGAGACTCAACCAAGAATCTTTCGGCTCTTACAGTGGCATTAGGTGTTTTGCAGGCTGGATAGGGAGAAAAGTGATCAATACTCCGATACAGCTATGGACTCTGCAAGGTACAAATATGACTTGCTTATCAACATAAGTTCTTTCATTTAACGGTGCCATGAATGAACTCACAGTTTTATAGCTTGACTTAAGATCTTCTCTACCAGAGTGTCCTTGTTCTTGTTCCTGTAAACCTGGTCAAGAACCTGTTACTTGAATGGTCAAGGCTCTACTAAAATATTTTGCTACAAGTGCAGAGAATTAAATTGCCTTCTCAATAATTATCTCTATAGCCAGGCGGTGGTAGCCCACACCTTTAATCCCCGCACTTGGGAGGCAGAGGTAGGCGGATCTCTGTGAGTTCGAGACCAGCCTGGTCTACAAGAGCTAGTTCCAGGACAGGCTCCAAAACCACAGAGAAACCCTGTCTCGAAAAACCAAATAATAATAATAATAATAATAATAATAATAATAATCTCTATACCCATAGAATAATGCAACTCGATTCCTCAGATAATCATCTTTATATAGTAGATACCTGTTTAAACAGACCAACAGACTTAAAACAGGTAAAAGCACAGAGAATAGAGTGCTAATACCTAAGAGAGACATCTGTATCACATTTCTTCTCCACACAAAGCTCATGGAACATCATCTAATAATCAGAGGTCAAAGAAATTCCTAGGAAATAACGTCTCCTAGACAGTCATTATACCCATGGGCTAACAGTGGCTGTTTCCTGTAGCCAAGGACACCTAACATCAAGTCAGACAAGGTGGAAGAATGAAGAGGAAGGAGCTCACATTTAGCTGAGGGGCCCTGTACAGTTGCCAGAAACTCTATGTGGGAGAATGAGTTTTCATCAGTGGTGTAGCATCTGGTAGGTTGCATATCCTTCAGTGGGTGATTCCTTGTACTTGTATACACAGGTGCAACACTAACAGGACTTGGTGAATTTTAAAAATAATAATTAAAAAGAGTGAGAAAGAAGGCTATGTAAACACAGGAAGAGGATGTGGCAGGTTGAGTTCAGGAAGAGTTGGCGTGAGAGAGACAGAGTTAAGGATGATCTAAATTTATTGTGTAATGTATGAAATACGACCTAATAAAATAATTTTAAAATACTCTAAAATAATATGAATGAAATATTGTAAACTGTGAGTTTCATCACTCTTATTTGGTCAATTTGTAAACCAGAGGAAATGATTTTCAGTAACAGAGAGGTTAAGAAAAGATGAAGGGAGGGACAGAATTATGGAGGCAGGAGGCCTCACTGGGAATCTTGAAAAATACATGCAAGCCCATGTTTTGTTAAATTATTTAAACTTTTAAATCAACAAATGAGTCCACATGTAGTTTTATCAGGATATCAGGGCTGGAATTCTTAGAATTGAATCAAACATTAGGTTAAAATCCTTGACAAGAAGTTTTCTGAGTCTTATTATCTTATCACATGGATTGGATTTTTATGTCAAATAATTTTGCCTCCCCTTTACCATTTACCTTCTGTTTTTTTTTAATAACCAAAGACACACAGAAGAAGTATTCTGTGTTTTTAAGAGCATTGATTATAGTGCCTCATGCAGAGTAAAAATCAGAATTGTCCACCAGGTGCCTTATTAACATTGTTCCTCTAACAACCACAGCATCGTTATCTAAAACTTTCCATCAATCTTGAACAAAATTAAATAAAGCAATTTCTGAGCTTGTGGAATCCAACCCTTAAAAATGTAAAAGGTGATTTTTCCTTTACCTATGTTGATTGTTTTACAGATAAACAGAATGGTGAGTTCCTTTGAACTTTATATGATATGTGACTTATAATACTTATGAGTTTTAACTTTGAAAGTCTCAATGATATGTTGATATTTTCCTAATAAAAATATTAACTATATATACATGGTATTTAGTTTCTTACCAAGTAACAGAACTAAAAACCTACATGAATCTCTCAATATCATCATAAAGTTTTCATGTTTCTATATTTTGGAAACTAGCAATGAAGATGCTTCTTACCAAAATCAATACATTTATTTTTATATAGATACCCGTTTATTTCCATGTCTTTTAAGTTCAATTGTATGTATTTGCCTAAATCCTTAATATGTAACACTGAACTCTTTCCTCAGGATTCACCCCAACATGTAAACTATAAAAAAGCCAGTTTCATATTAAAAAATATACAAAAAGGAAGCATGGAAATGTTTACCAATTTATCAAAATCATCTGACTAGAGTCTAATTATTTTTTTTATATTGAAGAGAGAAACTAAAAATGAAAGCAAATGCTGCAACCCTTGGTTTTAAGATGCAATCTGCTGCATTGTATATCTCCTCAACTAGCTGCCAACTGAAAGCCAATTTGATATTCTGGAAAAGCTGGCATTACTTAAAGCCATGGTTATAACATGATTCGATTATGAATAAAATCCTTGTTCCCGCTTAAATTTACAATCAGTTCACAGAGTTGCATTTACTCTTCTTTCTTTGTCTCAGTGTAGGGAAGCAAAATGAAAGAATGATAGAAAATATAGAGAACAAAAATGTTTCTGAATATTTGGGACTTTTAGGTAGCAGCCTGCATATTTGCTCTTCATGTGATGGAGGAAGGTCATTGGTTAAAAAAAATAAAGAAACTGCTTGGCTGGCCCTCATAGGTTAAAACATAGGTGGGAGGAGTAAACAGAACAGAATGCTGGGAGGAAGAGGAAGTGAGCTCAGAGGTCATGCTCCTCTCTCCTGGGCAGACTCATGAAGCTCAGACCCAGGATGGACGTAGGCTAGAATCTTTCCCAGTAAGACTGATGCTACACAGATTATTAGAGATGGGTTGATAGGGATATGAGAATTAGCCTGTAAGGGCTAGAGTTAATGGGCCAAGCAGTATTTAAAAGAATACAGTTTGTGTGTTTTTATTTCAGGGCATAAGCTAGCCAGGTGACCAGGAGCTGGGGAGGCAGGAACACAGCCTGCAGCTGCCACAACATTCATGAATTTTTTTAATATTATTATTAAAGATTTTTACCGCCTCCCCTTTCCCTCCCCCTTTCCCCCCCCCCAGTCCAAAAAGCAGTCAGGGTTCCCTGTCCTGTGGGAAGTCCAAGGTCCTCCCTTGTCCATCCAGGTCTAGGAAGGTGAGCATCCAAACTGGCTAGGCTCCCACAAAACCAGAACATGAAGTAGGATCAAAACCCAGTGTCATTGTCCTTGGCTTCTCAGCAGCCCTCATTGTCAGCCACATTCAGAGAGACCGGTTTTATCCCATGCTTCATCAGTCCAAATCCAGCTGGCCTTGGTGAGCTCACATTAGATCAGCTCAGACGTCTGAGTGGGTGGGCGCACCCCTCGTGGTCCTGACTTCCTTGCTCATGTTCTCCTTCCTGCTACTCATTTGGACCTTGGGAGCTCAGTCAGGTGCTCCAGTGTGGGTCTCTGTCTCTATCTCTATCCATAGCCAGATGAAGGTTCTATGGTGATATGCAAGATATTCATCAGTGTGGCTATGGGATAGGGTCAGTTCAGGTGTCCTCTCCTCAGCTGCCCAAGAAACAAGCTGGGGACATCCTTGGACACCTGGGAACCCCTCTAGAGTCAAATCTCTTGCCAAACCTAAAATGGCTTTATTAATTAAGATTTATACTTCCCTGCTCCCATATCCACCCTTCATCCATCCCAACCGTCTCATTCCCCCAAGCTCTCTTCATCCTCCCCTTCTTACTTCTCTCTCCCCATCTCCTCTTACCCAAACCCCACCCCATCCCCAATCTCCCAATTTTTGCCAAAGAAAAACATATAGTAATCTTCATGAATTTCGAATGAATTTAGAATTTAGAATGCAGGACATCCTTTTCTACAGTTACCCTATCTAATCTGGAGAGCAAATAATGCTACCCAGAGATTCCTTTTGGTGGAAACATTATCGCAAAAATCATAATCAGCATGTTACCTCTTCTTATATCAGCATATTTCACAAAAGTTGATTATAAACCAAATGGATGTTTGGATTTTGAAGAAACGGCCTTTAACACAGAATATTAGTGTAAATTAATCAACTCTCAAAATCTTTCCCACTCATTTTCTAAGTTGTCTTCAGCAGTAGAAAAGGCAAACAGATTTGGCAAGAAATTCACATTGAATGATTACAAATATTAACAAAATTTACCTTAATTACCTTAACAAATGAAATTTAATATTTGAATCAATGACAAACCACCAGCTAGTTTTTGTGCCTTGTACACTAAATTTAAATTAACAAATTTAGCCAAGTAGAGAGAAAAAAAAGTCCCCAGCAGTGTGTGGCTTTTTTTTTTTTGTTTGAAAGAAATTCACTCTATTTCTCCCACAGCGATCTCACTAGAAGTTTAGCATTTACATTCATCAGGAACCTTAATATGCTCAGCAGGGTCAATATAGTTATTTTAGGTATTTTTCTATAATAAATCAATGTTGGCTTGAAGAAGTTAACAGGCTATAGAAGTTATACCAAAACAGTAACAGCACAATCTTTATTTTCAGACAAATTGTTATTCTACTCCATCAACAATAATAATACATAATAAAATAAAAAAGAATGATTCTTAGTTTGGTGTGACCTTTATAAATTACCTTACTTTGAAATTGTCTTCATCTATGTGATGCAAATATCAAATATCATATTTTAAAGTAAATGTACTTATAATTTTGGAAATGGCTTTCAAACCATAAGCTGTATGTATTCTACTGTGTGCACTGTACTCAGAGTGTAGCATCTAAATCTGGGTCTTACTTCCAGCCACCTTACCAAGGATCAAGCTCTGCAGTAATATCTCACCACTGAGAAAACTATACTAAATGATATTATACTCTACATATGGACATACGTCATATTAGTTAAGCAGTGCATTATTCACCTAGGATGCTGCTTATACCCTCATTAACGTGCCATTAATGTGCTTCAGTGTTCTGACAAGTATCTCTGAATAACACAGAATAAGAGGATCAACACAAAGCATATTCCCTGTTGGCTATCTCGACATTCAAAAGTGTAGAGAATGACAAAGCATAGGACTAGACCAGAAAATATGACAGTGTCAATTCAGGCCGCCTCAAGGTAGGACAATACACACCAAGACAAAATAAGAAAGCCCAGGAAAATATGGATGATTGGGAACGTGCATGAAAAAGTTATACTAAAATATATCATTTTATCCATTAGACTTCACTCATTTTACAACATGTGCTAAATTAGTTTCAAGATTCACTTTTTTTCTAGATATCTAGATCCAAATATGAATGTTCGTGAGATTAATTTTTAAATGTGGATTAATTAATGCAGTAGAGGTTTCTCATGCTCAGGATTTCCTCTCTGGGTTGGGTGATGGGTTCATGAATGAGAGCTGCTCTGGAAGCATGGGGATTCTATATTGCTTCACATGTATCATTCTTTGACTAGTACTGACAAGACAAAGACAAGTGGATCCTTGAGTTGTGGGACAGACAATCTAGTCAAAATGGCATATTCCATGATCAGTGAATGTGTCTGTTTCAGAAATAGAAGAGAGATGATGGAAAGATTTGAGGATTCACATGGCAACAACCTCTGGCCTTTGCACCCACAGGTACAGATGTACTTATCTGTAAACACATAGACTACAGAGACATACACAAATGAACACATGCACACATACACACACACACAGAGAAGAAAGGGGTACACTCACCCATTGCTGGTGGGAATGCAAACTTGTGCAACCACTATGGAAAGCAGTGTGGCAGTTTCTCAGGAAATTCGGGATCAACCTACCCCTGGATCCAGCAATACCACTCTTGGGAATATACCCAAGAGAGGCCCTATCATACAACAAAAGTATATGATCAACTATGTTCATGGCAGCATTGTTTGTAATAGCCAGAACCTGGAAACAACCTAGATGCCCTTCAACGGAAGAATGGATGAAGAAAGTATGGAATATATACATATTAGAGTATTACTCAGCAGTAAAAAACAAGGACTTCCTGAATTTTGCATACAAATGGATGGAAATAGAAAACACTATCCTGAGTGAGGTAAGCCAGACCCAAAAAGAGGAACATGGGATGTACTCACTCATATTTGGTTTCTAGCCATAAATAAAGGACATTGAGCTTATAATTCATGTTCCTAGAGAAGCTAAATAAGAAGGTGAATCCAAAAACAAACACATAGGCATCCTCATGAATATTAACCTTCATCAAGCGATGAAAGGAGACAGATACAGAGACCCACATGGGAGCACCAGACAGAAATCTCAAGGTCCAAATCAGGAGCAGAAGGAGACGGAGCACGAGCAAGGAACTCAGGACCACGAGGGGTGCACCCACACACTGAGACAATGGGGATGTTCTATGGGGAACTCACCAAGGCCAGCTGGCCTAGGTCTGAAAAAGCATGGGATAAATCCGGACTAGCTGAACATAGCGGACAATGAGGACTACTGAGAACTCAAGAACAATCGCAGTTGGTTTTTGATCCTACTGCACGTACTGGCTTTGTGGGAGTCTAGGCAGTTTGGATGCTCACCTTAGGAGACCTGGATAGAGGTGGGCAGTCCTTGGGCTTCCCACAGGTCAGGGAACCCTGATTGCTCTTTGAGCAGATGAGGGAGGGGGACTTGATCGGGGGAGGGGGAGGGAAATGGGAAGCGGTTGCGGGAAGGAGGCAGAAATCCTTAATAAATAAATAAATTAAAAAAAAATAAAAATAAATATATACTGTAAAAAAAAGAAAGAAACATAGAGAGAGAGACCAAAAAATAAGAATGTATCTGTTGTATAGTTATTCTAAAAAGACATCATGCTTCCTTTGCTATTTTGTCATAGTACAAGATTAATAAAATATCAGTAAAAAGAAACACAATTTCACATATGATTTGGTGAGCTTTGTTATACGCTGGTATTAAACATTATTTTTAATTCCCAAACATCAACAATCTCTACATATGCTTTAAAAACAAATCTTTTTATTTGTATGACTACAAAAGTCTAAAGTGAAAGACTTTTATATGTGATAGATTCTTTTTGCTATATACCCTGTGATGAACACTGTATAGATCCTTCATAAGAGCATTACAGTTATATGATGTGACCACAAGTTGCTTTTGCTATGAACTTGTTAGGAGGCCTTTCAACAAATTGGAAACAATTTAGTGTAATTATAATTTCATATGTCTCACATTGGAGACATTTTAAATTCTGAAAAATCTAGAATCAGTGGGTTCTTGTGTGTCTTCGCACAGTGGAGTGATGGTAGTTCAAAATAGCATATTATATTTATTAAAAATTAGCCTGCATGTGTTGTGGGATATTTGTACACGGTATGAGAATGTATTGCTATGACTGGTGTAATAATCTCTGAATGACAAATAGCAAGATATAGGTTAGGCAAGACTTCTGGGGACAGAGAGGACTCTGGGAAAAAGAAGGGCAGAGATGCCAGGAAACAAAGAACAAACACAATGTGCAGGATGAGAGGTAATTAATATAATTGGGTTAATTTAAGTTGTAAGAACTAGTCAGAATCAAGACTAAGAGATAGTTTGAGCTTTCCTAATTAATTAGAACTGTCTCTGTCATTTTTCGGGAGTTGGTGGAACAAAAAAAGATACATACATGAGTTTAGAGACCTGGACACAAAGCTGATAAGAAGATAGAAAGTGATAAAGATAGAAGTGTTGATCAACCATATTACATCACTCCATTATAAAGAATTTCAAAATTCTTTCATAAATAAATACAGTTATTAAATTATATTTATTTTAGGTTTAAGGTGATGAAAATGTTAACTACCTTGATTTAATTATTGCATAATATGTATATGCATTCAATTATCACATTGACACTATTAAGTTATACAGTTAATAACATTCTTACAGGAATTGCCCAAGGTCAAAGAGATAATTAATGAAAGAGTTTGGATTTGAAACATTGCAACCTGGTTTCAGAGTTCATTCTCTTGCTTTGGAAATGTTATTAATTACCTAAAAAGATTGAGTGTAAAGGTCTCAGTTGCTGAGTGTGATACATTCTGCTCAGTGAACATTGTTTAATGTCTATTTTCACAGCTAAGAGGTTCTCCATCTGCTCTCTTGCATTTCCACATCGACACTGCTTAGATGCCCAGTCATTTTATTTTTGTAAACTTTACTGAGATCTTAGAGAACATATACAATTGGAATACTACAGAGTCCCAATAATATTTTGGTTTCCTCTAAACAGAGGCAGTATGCGATATTACCAAGAGGAAAACTTCTGATTCACTTTAACTGTTGCTATTACTGTTGTTGATGGATTGGTTAGTTTCCAGAGGATTTCAAAGAGATAAAGGGAAAATATGATGGCAGGAAATGGAACTTTTTAACATGAATGCACAATGTATATTTATCTGTATTTTCATGTATTTTACTCTCTTTGGTCCAAATTAGTTATTTAACCAAATCATGAAATGCTCTGATTCTTTCACTAGAAATGCATTCTTGATATTGATGAGCTTGATGTGTTTGAAATAATGTTGTAGTTCTGTCATCTTAAAGCTTGTGTAATTGACACATAAAATTTATACACACATTAATATACAGAATATATTACTGTATGTCATTTTAGTGCTGCCACATACTTAGATATTATGATTTAGATAGCACTAAAACAATTGCATATTAAGCACTTCATCCAAATTTAAAGCATATAACCCTCGCTGGAAAACAGCTCAACTAAACATTTGATTTTTTTCTTGTTCTCTTATTAACTAGTCTGTTTTTTTTCTGTCAAGTTTTTAACTTTCTCTTTAACTTCATACTAGAAAGAATGCTTTTATCTATAACCTTTAGTAGATAATTTATATTCTTGTGAATTTGAACATTTGTTTATGTTCGTAGCTACACCCACAAACTAAAAATAAAATAAAAGATGAAAGCTTACAAATGTTAATTTTTTGTTAAACCTTCGTAATAAATAAGAGATTTACTTTCCTATCAAAATTTAATGTAACAATTTTTCTACTGTATTCCACCAGCACTACACTTGCATTAAGGAGATATTATCCAAGATCTTTGGGCTCTGGAAGGTCCCTTTAGTACTATTATTAATTATTTTTTCAATAAAAATGGATTGTTTTCATACAAGTTATCTCAATTACTGTTTCCCCTTCCTCTTCTCTTCCTAGTTCCTTTCTACCTCTGATCTGATCCAGATTCACCTTTTCTGTCCTCATTATAAAACAACGGGCATTTAAGAAATAGTAAAGAAAAAACTAAACTAAAATGTAACAAGTTAAAAGTAAACACATTGGCGTAGTATGTAAATAAACAGAAAGAAAAGAGTCCAAGAAAAGCTACAAAAATAGACATCCAGGCAGAGACACGCTAATTTGCACACCCAGGAATCCAATATAAACACGAATCTAGAAACCATAGTGTGTATTTAAATGACCTGTAGTGCAAAAAAGTGACAAAAACCTTCCAAAGATTCCTTTGAGTTCATTTTCCTTTTACTATCTACTGCTGGTCATGAAGCATCCTTGAATTTGGTTGTTTTTACTCTAAGCTCTCTATTCTTTCCTATAAACGCCTGGCCTTAGATTGGCTTGTTATCTGACAGTTTTTCTTGACTTAAATTATCCTGTCTATCATTTGCCTTTGGGCTTTTAACTTATTCTATTTTTGATATCTTTTCTTTCTTTTTATCCTGTATCTGACTGTGTGGCCTGGTGCTTGGTTCTTATATTCTCCTCTCCTTTTGTTCCTTGATCTCTCTTTTTTATGTCTTTTTTTTTTCTCCTTCTATTTATTCTCTCTGTCTGTCAATCCCACGTATCCTTTCTTCCACCTTGATATTTGCCATCCAGCTTTTTACTAGATTAATCTGATGGGGGAGAGTCTTCTGGCTTGTGTTAATTTCATTGGTTAAATAAAGAGACTGCCTTGGCCCTTTAATAGGACATAAAATTAGGTAGGCGGAGTAAACAGAACAGAATGCTGGGAGAAAAAAGCTGAGTCAAGGAGTCGCCATGATTCTCCCACTCCAGGCAGTCGCAGGTTAAGATCATTCCTGGTAAGCCAGCTCGTGGGCTACACAGATTATTAGAAATGGGTTAGGTCAATATGTAAGAGCTAGCCAATAAGAGGCTGGAACTAATGGGCCAGGCAGTGTTTAAAAGAATACAGTTTCCGTGTAGTTATTTCGGGTGTAAAGCTAGCTGGGTGGCAGGACACAGCCTCGCCGCTCCTATTACTACACTAATCGGGTCTTTCAGACAGGCAAATTAACACAGAGTCACAAAGTTAAACACATGCAACATAAAAGAATATGATATATATTTGCCTGATTAAATAAATGCTCCACAGCATAAACAAAAGTAACACACCTTAAAATAATATTCCATAACACCTACCCTTAAAAGTGGTATGTTTCCCAAGTGAGACTCCGTGGAGAAAACTAATTTTTATATTCAAGTGGTTATCAACTGGAGGCAGATTCTGGGTTAGGGATAGAGACAAGTATCCACTTCTTTGAGTTCTAGTACCCATCTGTTATTAAATTTTCCTAATAGTTACTACATATATTGCAAAATGATATTATTGGGTCTTTAAATAATCTATCTTTCTTAGGACTACATATTTAATCTTCATTTAGTTTTACTTTTTATATGCAAAAGGATATTTTCCTGTGAATTCAAAATTTTTTTGGATTTTGTTTTCAATTTACTTTTAAATTTCCCAGGATATTACTTAAATGTTTGTAACCTTGTATTTTAATCAATATCTTTAATGAGATTTTTCAGTTTTTATGTTAAGATTCATCCAATATTTATCCTTTATTATATTATTGTGGCTACTCATATTTAATATATTTGTGACATTGATTGTGAATATACATTTTCCTGTTTGTTTTTATTTTTATTTTTTTAATTCATTTTATTATTTCTTTAAGTTCATGATTTATGGTTGGTGTTGACACAAATGTTGTTGACTTGCTTTTTATTATTATTTAACCTGGCAACTTTGAGGATTATAACATAAAGTTTTAAAATAGAAAAATTGTTAAATTGTTAATTGAGTCTAAGTCTATTAGGGTTAAGAGAAAATTGAGAAATAAAATATACATACTCACTCATAAGTGGATGTGAACTGTTAAGTAAAGGAGAATCTAATTTTTTTTTTTTTACAGTTTGTCAAAAAAGGATTTTCTTCCTTTGTCTTAAGACATAAATGATTTCACCTGAATGATTACCCAATAGAAACCTTTCTAAATAACTCTCAGAACTTTTAAAATTTTACTTGTATCTCACCCTAGACAGGTCCTTTCTAGGGCAAGCCTATTCTATGCATAGAATATCTGTGAATCACTCTGTAGAATTCCAGCTCTCTGACTAACTTGAATTCCAATCTAAATTATTCAAGCCAGACCTGTTTTTCAGATCAACACTGTGACACTACTCATTCAAAATGCACTTGTGATGCTCTTTGGAAGCTAGCCTCAGGGAGAAGCTGCCATGATTACGGTAGCTACCTCATACTTTGCGCTTATTCATTCTTTCTGCTTATTCATACTTTCCATTCTTACTTGCACAGCCCTGTGTTGTTTGTTGTGCAATCTATACTTCTTTATCTAGTTTTGTGCTGTTTTGAACAAGACTGCAATTCCAGTCGCAGATGCTCAGTCAGGACAAGGAACTAGAAATCTCTATTTGAATTTTAATTTCCCATGGGAATTGTGTTTAATAATCATTCCTTTTCAGCAGTGATCAAAGCATCAATTTCAACTGAAATTCTGTCTGAAGAACATGTATTTGCATATCTCCTGTTACTCAGCTGAATTCTAGACCCAACTAGAAAAGTTCAAATCATTCTTTGATTTGTTCTTTCTTATGCTAGATGCTCTATGATCCCTGAAACACTGCAATAATTCATCCCCATCTTATAAACTAGTGCCAGTGCTTTTCAAGGTACATTCTTTAGTATACT
Source organism: Microtus oregoni (assembly GCF_018167655.1). Taxonomy (NCBI): domain Eukaryota; kingdom Metazoa; phylum Chordata; class Mammalia; order Rodentia; family Cricetidae; genus Microtus; species Microtus oregoni. The sequence goes on from NW_024543060.1 coordinate 28,053,973, forward strand.
AACAAACAATACAAAAAAAAAAAATCTATCTCCTTGTGGGTCCTTAAGATATAGCTACAGGACAAGATACACACAAACAAAAATAATAATCAAACAGCAACGAAGATAATGACACAAATTGATGATGACTGTTTCACCAGTTTATAGTTTTCCTTTTTAAAAAAAAGTATTTTTCAATTTTTTGAGATTATAACATTGTAATTTTATTTCATCCCCACAAACCTCCCACATGCCCCCTTTGTTCTCTTTCAAATCAGTGACCCATTTTTCTTTAATTGCTATTACGTACATGTGTGTGTTATATATTCCTAAATACAAAATATAGACTGCTGAATCTGTATAAATGTCATTTGTGTCTATCTGTTTTCATGGATGACAATTGAGTACTTGGTGACTAATTGGTATGCTCTTTGCTGGAAAAGATTATTTTCTCATCCTTCTTTAGTTGGTTCTAGTTCTTTATGTATTTGAGGCCTGGTGAGATTTCGCCCCTCCATGTTAGCATGTCTAGCAACGTTGTCTTTGTTCGGTTCATTTTTAGGTACCCATGTTGATGCCTCTTTATAGGTGTAGCATCTTACATTTTTTAGCTGTTTGCTATTTTTTGTAGTGGGCTCCTTATGTTTCAAAGAGTGGTTTTCTTGATATAAGGTAAGGACTACACTTACCTATTGGTAATAGGAGAAATATTTAGAATGTAATGAGGGGTTATAATGATTTATCAAGTGGCAATTGGAGGACCTACATCAATATGTAGATTTTCTCCTCCTATAGCTATCACTTTACTAATCCTGGTGATTCCCAGTCTTACAGGGAATAATTTGTGCAGGAATTTCAAGTCTAGTAATACTAATTTATGAATGAATACCTTGCTTTAGAAAGAAAATAAAATCTGAAATATATTGTAAACAAGTAGCAAAATACACAAACATTAATTTTGTGAAAAATGGAGGATTTTATAGTTATACATAAAAATAGAATATTATTATGTAATAATTGTTTTAAAATAGAACTTCAAAATGATTATCAATGTAAATTAATGATTATTTAATTCATTATCATCTTTGAATTTCCCCCATAAAATATAACAATAATTCAATCAGTGTAGCTTTACATACTTTTTAATTTTGTTAATATCTCCTATAATATATTCATTCTATGATTAAGTTCTATGCTCAAGTAGGCTCAATTAATAATATTATTGTTAAAATAATTATTGTTAAAAGAGACTTTCAATTTTTTAACACTTTCACTAAAAGGGCTTTAATAGTTCATATGAAATTGGCAATAGAATTAGAATATCTCACACCCTGAGCCTATTTACTTTCTATGAAAAAATTTGACGCTATTAGATGTTATTTATAAACCAAAATTCATATCTGAGCATGAAGCCCTCAGGGTATTGTCATTATACACTTGTCATTCATTTTAGAGTTGGCATAGTGAATCACCCAGTAAGCTGTCATTTCCTGAGTACCTACCATTTCCTTTATGCACGAGATGAGAAAATGGAAAGATGTGTTATTTCCTTTTCCTAAAAGTTTATAATTTATATGAAGGAAGCAATATGTAAATTCATACTTGAACTTTACATAATATGCAAATACAGGGAAACAAATGAATCACACCGAGAAAAAAAATATTTGTTTGAAAAGTCTGGTAATTATAAAATCCAAATTTTTAAAACAAATAATATTGTTTACAAATTTATAATTTTCTGAGTAACATGTTTTGGACTGAGGAAATGGTATGACCCACTAATTTCCTCATTTAATTCCATATACCTTTACGGAAATATGACATGGAAAGTTCTACGTTTCTGTGTGAATATCTTTCACTGTTTTTAAATCTCCCAACTGAGAATATTGCTCAGTGGTTAACCATATGCTTAGCATGCCCAAGCCTGTGGGTTTGAGCTTTAGAGTCAATAATATTATGTATTACATTGGATTTAATATTATTAAATGTATTTATTTAAAAATTCCTGTATTTAATTCTTATCTCTCATTTTCATTTATAGTAAATTTTATAAATTTTAAAATTTATGTAAAATAAGCTTTTTTTATTATGAGAAATATTTTTTATTCAACTAAAATATCCAACACTCATATATTTCTAATACACTACATGATTTTTTTCATGAAAAGACTTATTAAACTTTTATTTGTAAAAAATCTTGCAACATATTTTATTGATGGTCTTTTCCCTCCCCTCAGCTTCTCCCAAACTTCCCACACACCCAAATTCCTGTAATTTTGGCATTATTCTTATTTAGTACTTATTTACCTTACAAATGCACAAAAGGCAAAGAATACTTAAATTCTGGTTTTAAGAAATGCCTTTAAGGTAAAAAACAAAATGAAACAAAACAAAGCAAAAAACCCAGGTGAATTACTTTAGGACCCTTTTCATTTCATGTTTTATATATACTTATATATCTTGGATTCTCTATAGCCTAAGTCTAAGTAGACAATAGATCAAATTTAAACAATCAAATTAAATCTGATAATATCAACAATATCCCTTCAAACAGCAGAACTGACAGATCACCAAACTGATGTGTTTGATATTATAAATTAAAATATTATATGTATTGCAATTTTAAAATAAGTCATTTTATTGATCAAACAAGTATGAAATCATAATAAATCACACAGTTACATTAAATATTAGCTAAACTATAATTTCAATATACTAATATGTCAGTCTAAAGATGAAACAATAGTGAAATCACAATAACTATTATATTATTTGAAAATTGCTTTTTGACTCCTTCATTTGCATTTGTTACTTGTTGAGAGTTTATCTGTGAGATTTTTTTATTATTATTAATTTTTTTTTATTGAGAAAAGGAGAAAAAAAACATAAACAAAAAAACAAGTTTCCACCTCCTCCCAGCCTCCCATTTCCCTCCCCCTCCTCCCACCCTTCTCCCCCTCCCTCCACTCCTCTCCCCCACCCTCTCCAGTCCACAGAGTAGTCAGGGTTCCCTGCCCTGTGGTAAGTCCTAGGTCCTCCCCTCTCCATCCATTTCTAGGAAGGTGAACATCCAAACTGGCTAGGCTCCCACAAAGCCAGCACATTAAGTAGGATCAAAACCCCGTGCCATTGTCCTTGGCGTCTCATCAGCCCTCATTGTTCGCCATGTTCAGAGAGTCCGGTATTATCCCATGCTTTTTCAGTCACAGTCCAGCTGGGCTTGGTGAGCTCCCAGTAGATCAGCTCCACTGTCTCAGTGGGTGGGTGCACCCCTCATGGTCCCGACTTCTTTGCTCATGTTCTCCCTCCTTCTGCTCCTCATTGGGACCTTGGGAGCTCAGTCCAGTGCTCCAGTGTGGGTCACTGTCTCTATCTCTGTCCATCACCAGATGAAGGTTCTATGATGATATGCAAGATATTCGTCAGTATTGCTCTAGGATAGGGTCATTTCAGGTTCCCTATCCTCAGCTGCCCAAGGAACTAACTGGGAACCTTATCTTGGGCACTTGGTTTTTTTGGTTTTTCGAGACAGGGTTTCTCTGTGGCTTTGGAGCCTGTCCTGGAACTAGCTTTGTAGACCAGGCTGGTCTCGAACTCACAGAGATCCGCCTGCCTCTGCCTCCTGAGTGCTGGTATTAAAGGCATGTGTCACCATCGCCCAGCTATCTGTGAGATTTTAAAGCAGTCTAGTTCCCTCTCCTCTTACTTTTGTTCTTTCTTCATAGAATGGTTTTAAGTTTTTAAGATGAGGATATTTTTGTGACTTAAAATATTCTTGCTTTGCTTGGTTTTCATTTGCATTTTCAATATGCATATAACATTTCAAAATAGATAGAAGATTCAATATTATTAAGTATTTAATCATCAACTTAATAACTAACCACTGCAGGAAGCCTAATATGGCCAATGCAATAGCCATTCCATTTTTTTCACTGGCAGTGATAACCCCATCATAATGTTTGTGGTTAATATTTTTCTTACATTCCCATAGCAGCAATACATATCTATTAAGAAAGAAATATGCACTGCTATTTTTTATTGCAATGAAGTTTCATTGTACATGCATTATGGTACTTCAAATAATAATCTCCTCAAAGATATCTTGCTGCAACTCTTGGTATGTTTATAACAACAGTAAGAGTATCATACAGACATCAGTTTCAATGAAGCCTGACATAAAGCTCATATGTTCCAGATGGTAACACCTATAGCTAGTAAATAGTTTCTTTTCATACCCTAGTATTTCATCTCTATTAAAGTGTAAGTTTTTAAATTTTATCTTTATTAGATGACTATTATAATATCCGGTAAAGAAGAGTTATGTTTTATTTTATGTTTGTGAACTTCTGTCTGATGATAGGTACTTATCACACATCTTTTACAAAGTATTGAAACCTTAAAGCATGCACTAACACTTCAGTCATAAACACATCCCCTGTCTACTCTAGTCAGGTGTGTAACTGCACAGATTGACCCGTGTCAATCGAACTGTGCTTGTTCTGATGCCTATTCTGTTAGGACTGCGTCTTCAAGACTTGACAGGACAAATTGGTTGTATCACAGACTTTGTCATTTTAATATTTAAGCCATATTTTTAGGTTATTATAAAAATCTTGATAAATATCATTTATACTATCTTAATGGAATTAAAGACATTTTCATGCTAAGATATCGGTGTAGAAATGTATATATATATATATATATATGTGTGTGTGTGTGTGTGTTTATATATACATATATATTCATAGATTTTGATAATACTTAGATCTTCCTGTAATTATTAATGCATTTAATAATATTTATCCCATTTTGTACTATTGGTTTTATTGATGTTGCAACTGATATATATCTATATATAGTTTGAATATAAATTTAAACTAATTGTTTTTCTTTAATCATTATTTTATTCTCACTTTTTCTATTTTTGGTATATTTTAAATCAAATTAATAATGCATTTTATATAATTGCATTTTCATCAATTGGGATCATTTTTCACTGTATTTGTTCTTAATATTTTTAAACTGCCTGGTAAATTTCTCTAAAATTGCACTACTTGCCGGGCGGTGGTGGCGCATGCCTTTAATCCCAGCACTTGGGAGGCAGAGGCAGGCGGATCTTTGTGAGTTCGAGACCAGCCTGGTCTACAAGAGCTAGTTCCAGGACAGGCTCCAAAACCACAGAGAAACCCAGTCTCGAAAAAAAACCAAAATAAATAAATAAATAATAATAATAATATATAAAATTGCACAACTTATTTGGAATTACTGAACTTAAGTCATTAGTTTTGTTAATTGATATTTGCTTTAATTCCCCCCTCCACACACTTTTAATTTGGTCGGGTTAATACATTGTAAATGAGAAATATATAAGCCACTTCAGAATTACATTGTTAAATTTCAAATTCTGAGAGACTACTTATTGTAGGTGTGATTCCTTTATGACTGCAATGTGAATTTTCCTCAGGAAACCGTGATCTCAGATTTAGTAGATAACTCCTTATGTAAAGTCCTTTTGGCAGTCAGAAATGGGCGTAAGAGAACATACCTTCTTTTCCTGAGAAATATTTGAGATATAAACTTCTTAGACCACAACTCTAAATACCTTAACATTTTAGAACAAGAGTCAATATCAAATATGAGACACAGCTGTAATTTTCATTTCTCAAAATATTCTTGTCTAGTGTCAGACAAGGTCAAAGTACTTTTGTAGAAGGCTACAGTTTTAAATATCTTGATTAGTGTTATGAAATTGTAGTGATATTCTTTTATTCAACTTGTCAGAACTCATGTGCAAAGTTAATTCTTTTTAATTTTCTGACAAGTGCTGTGTTACAATTTAGTACTCCATCTTTCCTAACTTTTTTACAGATAATACTAATAATCTAGAGAAGGAGCAGAGAATGGTATGGCTTTATAAAGAGAAAGAATAAAGATTTGTTCATGCTGAGAAACTGCAAACTCATAGTGCTTAGAACTAAGCAAAGAAATGAAGAGAAAGGCTATTGTTATCTAACCTCAATTCAGAAAATCTTTAGGACCTCACACAATTATTTGGAATGCGTAGGGACTGCCACTAAAGGACCAAAGTTTCTGAACATTTCCACATTGTAACAAAAGTTTAAAAGACTGTCTATTCTCTTTGTTCTATACAACATAATGCTTGAAATTTCTGTTATAGCAATAAGACAATTAAAGGAGTTCAAGGGGGATACAAATTAAAAAGGGAAAATTCAAAGTATCATTCTTTTCAGATAATATGATAATGCACATAAGTGACCCAAAAAATTCTACCAGGGAATGACTACAGCTGATAAATACCTTCAGAGAAGTGACTGGATACATGATTAACTTAAAAAAAAAAATCAGTAGAAGTGCATACAAACAATAAATGAGCAAAGAAAGAAAACAAGGCAACAACAGCCTTCACAATAGCCACAAATAATATAAAATATCTAGATACAACTCTAACAAAGCAAGAGCAAAGTCAGTATAGCAAGAACTTCAAGTCTGTGAAGAAAGAAATTGGAGAAGATATGAGAAGGAAAGATCTCCCATTGTCGAGGATTGGTAGGGTCAATATTAGTAAAAAAGGACATCTTACCAAATTTACTGGATCAACAAATCTGTAGTAGTCACCAACAAAATCCTAACATAATTCTTATAATCCTTGAGCACCCAACTTCATAGGATAAAATAAAAATAGAAAACAGGATAGCTAAAACAATCTTGTCCAACAAAAGAACTTCTATAATGATCACCATCCTTGGTTTCAAGCTCTACTACAGAATGACAATAATAAAACAACATGATAATTGGCATAAAAACAGATACATTGACCAATGTAATTGAATCAACGGGCCAGACTTAAATCCACATTCATATGGAAATACACTTTTGACCAAAAAAAAAAAAAAAAAAAAACTAATTTTATACAATGAAAAAAAGAAGCATGCTCAATTATTTATTCTGGTCCACTGGATGTCAACAAGAAAATTACAAATTGGTACATATATATCACCCAAAATAAAACTAAAGTTCAATGGATTGAAGACCTCAATATAAATCCAGATACACTAAACCTGATATAGAGGAGTATGAACACATTGGGACAAGAGACAACTTCCTAAATAGAAGAACACCAATAATGCAGACACTAAGAAAGAACAATTAATAATCGGACCTCATAAAACCAAAAAGTTCTGTAAGCCAAAGGAAACTATCCATAGAAAAAAAGACTTTCACGAACTCCCCATCTGATAAAGGGCTAGTTTCCAAAACTGTAGAACTCAAGAACTAGACATCAAAAAAAACAAAAAAAAAAAAAAAATAGGGCACATTTCTAAACAGAGAATTCCAAACAAAGAAATCTCAAGTGGCCTAAAAAGCACTTGTATGAATGTTCAACTTCCTCAGCCATCAGGGAAATGGAATTCAAAATGATGCTGAGATTCCATCTTATACCTGTCAGAATAGTACAGATCAAAAACCCAGGTGACATCTCACTCTGGTAAGAATGTGGAGCAAAGAGAACTGTCCTCCATTGCTGGTGTGAGTGCAAACTTGTATAGCCACTTTAAAAATCAATAAGACTATATCTCAGAAAGTTGAAAATTTATCAAGACCCAGCAATCAAGGACTGGCCTCTACAAAATCACATCTTACCAGGGTAGGGGCATGGGAATTTTAGAAATATAAGTAAAGTATATGGAAATTCATAAAGATAATTAGACAGAAATCACAGAATAATACTGGAAGGATATTAAAGTGATTACTGAAATCCTGAAATCACACGTTTATTTTTACACAACTTGTATACCCAACATAAATGGGAGAAGAAGGTAGCAAAAGATTTTATTAATATGATACAAAGGATAACTCACACAGCCAATCACTTTAATACTCTGAGACACCAAATCATTAGCATTCTGTTTTCTAGGTGGCAAAGGTGCTCTCTAAATCAGGTATCCTGGAGGCTGCCCTTCCCTAGATGACCTCATAGTTACAAAAGAAGGAGCAGAAGTACATTTCCATATCCTGACCACCTATCAGGATGACATGGACTTACTAAAACAAGCTATTTTAATGTTAAATGAACCAAGCAATTACATCCTGAGTAGGGACAGGCAACTACACTTGTGGATCATTTGAGTAATCCCCAAGCTCTCTGACCTTCAGACAGGTTTGAAATGGGCCCACATTTTTTTCAATCTCCACACCCAGCTATACCATTCCTGGATATATACCCAAAGGATGCTCCACCCTAGCACAAAGGCACTGGCTAAACTATGTTCATAGTAATTTTTCTCATAATAGTTAGAAACTGGAAACAGTCTATGTTTCCCTCAACATAGCGGACAATGAGGACTACTGAGAACTCAAGAACAATGGCAATGGGTTTTTTTTGTTTGTTTGTTTGTTTTTTTTTTTTTGGTTTTTTTTTTGTTTGTTTGTTTTTTTTTTTTGGTTTTTTTTTTGTTTGTTTGTTTTTTTGAGACAGGGTTTCTCTTTAGCTTTGGAGCCTGTCCTGGAACTCCCTTTGTAGACCAGGCTGGCCTCGAACTCACAGAGATCCGCCTTCCTCTGCCTCCCGAATGGTGGGATTAAAGGCGTGCACCACCACCGCCCAGCGGCAATGGTTTTTTTTTTTTATCCTACTGCACGTACTGGCTTTGTGGAAGCCTAGGCAGTTTGGATGCTCACCTTACTAGACCTGGATGGAGGTGGGTGGTCCTTGGACTTCCCACAGGGCAGGGAACCCTGATGCTCTTTGGGCTGATGAGGGAGGGGAACTTTTTTGGGGGAGGGGGAGGGAAATGGGAGGCGGTGGCTGGGAAGAGACAGAAATCTTTAATAAATAAATAAATAAATTTAAAAAATAGAAAGGATATAAAAAATGTGGCACATTTACACATTTACACAATGAAGTGTTGCTCAGCTGTTAAAAAAAATGACATCATGAAATTTGCTGGCAAATGTATGGAACTTGACAAAACTCATCCTGAGTGATGTAACCCAGACTCAGAAAGAAAATCATGGTATGGACTCACTTGTAAGTGGAGATTGGATGCAAAATAAAGAATAACCATGATACAATCCACAAACCGAGAAAGGATAGTTAACAAGCATGGTCCCAGGGGGTGTGCATGAATCTATTTCCCTGGTAAGAGGAAATAGAATAGGGATCATGGGTGAATCCGTGGGGGAACTGGGAGGGAGTCACAGGAATGGTTGCAGGAGGTGTCAGGTGGGGGAAAGATAAATGCAGGAAGTACTGAGATTGCCAATGGGAACTGGGGACATCCTGGAGATGAGCTACAAGCCTAGAGAATGGGAACTTCCAGTGGAATAGTATGTGGCTCTAGCTAAGATGCCTAGCAATAGGGGAGACAGAGTGTAAACTAGTCAACTCTTGTATTTAGGAAAGACTTCCAGTGGAGGACTAGAACCAAGAATCCAGTCAGAAATAATATGAGCTACAATTTGCCCTGCCTATGAGATGTGCATGTAAAGATGATACAGAAATGGCAGGAGTGGCCATCCAGAGACTGATCTAGTTTGATACCAATGCCACGAGAGTAATCACACCACTGACTGGAGTGCTACGGCCCAGAAGCCGGATAGTATAAGGTATAGGCTAGAACCAAACATGACTGACAAAAAAGGCAACAATATGATTCCTCATGATATTCTTTTTACTATAAATTGGTGCGTACCTCAAATGCCATCAGAGAGGCTTCATTTGGCTACCAAAGGAAACAGAGTAGAGACCCACAGGCAAATATTAGGTGCAATTCAGGAAATCCTATGGAGGGGAAAGTAAAGAATTGTAGGGGCTACAGGGGTCAAGGGCGCCAAAAGAAAACCCACAGAATCAACTAACCCAGGAGTTACCAAAGAGACTGAACCAAAACCAGGGAGGCTGAATGGGTCTGACCTAGGTCCTCTGTATATATGTTTTATGTTGGGTAGCATTTTCTTCTTGTAGATCTCATAAACCTTATCACAATAGAAATATAATTTCCCACAATATTATTAGATTTGATATCAGATACTAATTAAAATTGATTTTAATATAAATCAAGAAAAGGTTTTGATATGTATTTATATGTAATTGCTGTTCGACAGTTTAAATTTTATTGTTAAAAGGAATGATCTAGCTAGACTCCTAGAAATTCCTCCAGATCTCTGTTCTTAAATATATAGATCTGACAAGTCTTAGAAGAAAAATAGATATGTCTTCATTGATGCTGCCTTGGGGTGGCTTGCAAAACATTTTGATATCTGTATTGAAACACAACACCCAACAGTTAAATTTATTCATGAATATTTACAAATAAAATGTAGTCATTAAATATTTATATATGTGTATATTATTTATAAAAAAGGAGATTTGCTCCTAAATATTCACTAGTCCTTTCATAATGTTGAAAATGGTGAAGCAGCATTTCAAAAAGCAGCATTTGATGTTACTTGAGCAGTTGAAGATGAGTGGAAGAACATGAAGAGAGTCACCTTCCCTGGAGAGAAACATTTGGAAAAAGATAAAGAGAGAAGTTCTCTTGAAGGAAACTTTTGCCAGATGGTTGTAAGTGATAGAAGGCATCAGAAAGAAACTTCTTTCTGATGAGCCTAGATAAACTGTCTGGAGAGCAGGAGGACTTAAAACTACAAAAATGTTGAAGAAGGCTTAAAACTGCTATTACTGAAGCCAGTTCGATAAACTACACCATGCATTGCTTCATTGACTGGTTTCCTTTTTTTCCTCACTTTGATTCTGCATAAGAAAAGCCTAAATGTTACATTTGTCAACAATGTAATAGTTGTTGTATAAACAATGCAATATATAGATGAAATAGATGCTTGATAATATATTCTAAATGATAGATCATTAACAAACAAGTATTATACTAAAATACATGTTTTGTGCCTTTTTTTCCAGATGTGGATATATTGCTAAAAGAGTATATGAGAGCAACGCAGTTTAGTTACTATTTTTCAATATTTGTCTTTCTAGTGTTGAAAGTTAGGCTACCACCAAAGCAAAGAATTAAAAGTACTTCTCCTCTTGAAGTAGTGTATACCAAGGCAACCAAAATTTAAGTACCCTGTTTTTCTTCCAGTGCCTTTTATCTGTTCTGTTTTGTGGCTTGTTTGCTATTTGCTTATTTTTGTGTATTGATGTTTTACTTATTCCTGTTGTCTTTCTCTAACAATAGGCTTTCTTCTATATTAATTAAACAGCACACAGTACAAGGAATGTGAAAGGAATGAAAATTAATTTTATAAAGATAATTTAAAGAAAAATTTTACAAAAGAATAAGTTATGCTCCTGACCTTGACTGACTTAGAGTAGCAATCAAAATTTCAAATAGATGTTATCAATCTGTTTCTTCATGTTGATTCCAACTTCATGGTAGATTCTTGCCTTCTTTAAGGTTGATTCAAATATATCAACTGTTTTCAGCAATGATAAAACACACACACACAATATTCTGTGCAGTTCATGGGAGAATACATAGTTAAAGAAAATTATAAATTCAACGTAGCTCATAAATGTAGACTACATTGGAAGTACAAGACATAGTAAGTTGGTCAATTTATTATCCTAGAGAAAATTAAGACATAAGCATGCTAAATACACAGTAGGATCACAGGTTGAGTACATACTTCTAAAGGCTTCAAGACATCTTTTACTACATTGGTTGCATGGTTTGGCAAAAGTTTGGTTTCTAAAGGTGAGAGATATCTTAAGAAAAGCTATTTCAAAGAATGAAATGTATTAAAAGTCAATTGTACAATAAAAGACTCTATACAAATACTATTTTACAGTTTTCAAAAAGATAATATTTATGTTAAATCAAATAAATTTTAAATATCTTTAATATAAAATCAGCAGGAAAGAAAGAAGAAAGAGGCCAAGGGGACAAAGATAAAAGGCATGATAGGGTAATGATACAAAGAAATACTTAATTTTTTAAAATAAACATACACTAATAAAATTTTCAAAAACTTCTTTTAAATATTTTTATTTGCTGATGCATAGGGTGTGATACCAAGAATTATTAAATCCTAATTTTCTTCTCATTAATCAAGGTTTAATTTCTTCTGATAGTATTTATTAATGAGAATTTTTCCTTTATATATGGGTAGTATTCATTTAAGTGATGAGCCAATAGATCCAAAAATCTGCCATTAATACACATTCTGTTCTATTAACACAATTGCACATATGACAAGCATATAGAACCTTGGGGCTTTCAAACATGAATTAAAAAAAATCACAAAACTGCCTGATATATTCAGATTAATTTTCTTATATAGAACCAAGTGAAGACTGTTCAGAGTTTATCCTAGTAATTGTCTGGTTGATGATTAAAATCAAATATTTCTAAAAAGTTCAGAGCTCCTAAATCTCTCAAAGATTATTGAATTACAGAATTATTAGTAGTCACAAGCATTCTGATACATTTTATCTTCTTTATAAACTTCATTATTGGGAGTATTTTGCGGTGATGCTGACAGGCAGTTGCATACAAAGGAATATGGTGCTGCGGGAGCTCCTTCCGCTCCTTCAGCCAATAGCCTTTAAGATACCAGCCCACTTGGGCATGGTCTCTGCTGCTTTTTAAAGCAGTGGTAGCCATGAGTTTGCTCTCTTGCCCCAGACTCCACTTCCAGCTACTGGAATCCTTTTCCTGGTCGTGCAGAAGGCTTTTGTCTAGGACGGTGATCTGTAAGTTTTTCCTTCAAATAAATAACTCCTTTACTAATCAGAATTCGATGCTGGTGTAGGATTGTTTGTGACTTATACCTTCAATATGGGACTCTGTGGCTTTGTTATTTTACCTCACTACATTCACATAAACATACATGCACATGAATATGTAAGTTCACACATATATGTACTTTCTTGTTTCTGTAATTTCAGAGCAGATTTGTTGCAAAAAAACAATGTCTACTACTCTTTAAAAATAGAAAGGTATAAATTTGTCACAAAAAGAAATAATATATTTAGGATAAAGGCCAAATATTAAGAACCAATATGTTTCAATTCAACCTCATCCTGAGTAGTATATAAAATGGTTTCATCTTGAGTAGTATATAAAAGGGTGAGCAGTCCTTCTTCTAGTTATTGAAATAATTTTATTTCAAATGCCATTTAATCAGGGGAGAGATGTATATTAGCTTTGGTTTAGAGTGTGAGCATCTGCTATGAATAAGCATTTTCAAAAAATATGTTGAATTTATTAAAATTGTAAATGCAAAACACTATAGTTTTAATTTTACTAAATGTCACTTAGACTTTTTAATAGATCCAGGAAATAACACCATAAAGTGACATTCCAGAATCATCAATGATCATACCACTTTCTGTAAATTTTGTCACCACTCAGTAGCACTGTTAACATTGGTTGTGTTTCGTCCTATCCAACATAGTTTCTCATAATACAAATGCTGTAACTAAATGTATAGAAACAAAAATTAAGGTCATCTAAATAAAGTCAAATTATAAGTGGTTTTTTGGTGATTTTGAATTTGATATTTGATTTTTTTACGTTGTGCTTTAAATTGCTTTCCTCACTAACAAAGAAATCAGCGTTTAAGTGACACTGAGGTATATTAAGACTGTGAAGTGATATTCTGCTGCACTCAGTCTTATATCTTAATTTAACCCATTTCTATTAATCGCCACGAGGTCGTGGGCTACAGGCAAAGTTTAGTGGGTTCCAGTGGAAGTGACTGTCTCCCAGCTACACATCTTTTCTCTGACTCCACCTTTTTTCTCCTAGCATTCAATTTAGTTTTCCTGCCTTGCTCTATACTGTTAAACCATTGGCCAAAACAGTTTTATTCATTAACCAATAAAAGTAACACATATACAGAAGGATTTCCCACACCAGTGAAGGGTAAATATGGAGGGATATATAAATTAGGGGAACAGGGGTGCATGATGATAAATTAACAATAAAACAATATGTTAAAAAAGAAAATGGATGAGTGCCATAACATATAGTATTTTGCTTAAATAGAAACTTAGCAATGTTTGCCTTATTCTTTTCCTCTTTCTTTCCTTTTTTTGTATCTGTCTCATCATGAATCAGATTTAAATATGCTAACATTGCACCTACAATATTCAGCAGAGGCCCAGAACTGTTATTTAATATATGTAGAACAAGCATTTTAAATGAATAAATACATCCACCTCAAAGAATATAAATAACTGACATTTAATATATTTATATATAATTTAGAGTTGTGATGGTTAATTTAAAATTGTCTTCTTCAATAAATAAAAATATGTGGCTAAGGTAGAAATATAAGCAAGTGAAAGGCAATTCAAGACTCACCACACCAGAGGTATTGCACTGTGTATTTTTATTCTGTAAGAAGGCTCTCTTGAGTTGCTCATTGTAGATACACTTTTGACATTACTAAATTACAATTTTGTATGTTTTCTAATAGTCAAATAGGTATCTTATTGTTAAAAGGAAACAATCTTTGTATTTCATTAAACTTATCACTTGAAAAATTAAAATCACACACAAAACCTCAGATGCCTCAAATCCATATTTTTCTAGTCTTTTGAATAATTTAGTCATATACAGTGTAATATAACAAAGAATCTCCCCAAACATAGTAATTTGGGGATCCATTTATATTAAATTCTAATAGTTTTACATTTAATTTATTAATGATATGCCTGTAAGTAAGAATAATTTACAGACTCACATACAGAAACATTGATTCCAGAAAAATTTTGAACTAATTTGCACTTAAGATGTTAGTGTTGTATTTCATTATTTTAAGCTGTCTTTTTACAGAGATACTGAAACATTAAAACTTTTGCTTGAACTCAACTCCATTTCAATATATGTCTTCTATAATAGAGTCCTATCTAATTTAACATCTGATCTTGGTATATCCACAATTGCCATAAATAAATCAACTCTGTTAGCAAATTACTCTAAAGAGATAGCAAAAATGTTCACATTTGAACCTTAAACTGAAAACCTTTGATGGTTTCAAATTACAGAAATTAATTCTTCATGTCAAAATTTCTGTCTCTGTGTTCCAATTAAATTTTCAGGGGTGGTTCACAAAATTTTATTACATGATTCTCCTGTTTATATGTTCATAAAATGAAAGCATATTTTGTATTTTATTTTAATAGTTCAATGTAGCACTCAGATTATGTAATAGTCATATAATAAAAATAATAAAAAATATGTTGTGGTGGAGTATGGAAACACTGGGAAAGACAGGAACACTACTGATAGTACAAAGAAGGACGTTATCAATTACTATATTCTATAATATTTTATGTTAATAGAAACCAGAAACAATGTTTATTATGTATGGCTAACCTGTATCTTATGTAATGTCTAAAATGGATAAATGAAATTATACTAAGTCTTAATCACTTGTATAATTAGCATTTGTTTGAAAGAGGAGATCTTGTGCCCAGTACCTGTCACTAACATATTTAATCAGTGATATCTTATGTACTTAATACAGAATTATAGACCAAGTCAGCACAGGTTATATTATTAAGAGAAGCAGAAAACTAATCAACATAGATCTTTAACTAGATTTTGGCTTTCATTTTTCATACAATTTTTATTACTGTTTTTTCCCAGCAATACCATTAGAGACTAATTTAATGAGACGATTCAGGTCATAAGATAGAAAGATATATTTAGCATATTTAAATTAAATTGAAATGAACCAAATGAGCTAAGCCAGCCTGTCTGTCCCTCAGCTGCCATTCTAGACCCCACAAAAAACTCTAGATGACCAATAAACAGATTTTTTAAATGAATTTTTTTTCTTTTTCTTTTACAAATTATATCACATAAATTCATACAACAGTGCCCTGGAAACAGAAAACAATTGTGTAAAAAAAAAAAAAAAGAATTTTATTTTTGGGCTTCATTTCTCTCATGAATAAAATCTAACTACTCAATTGTATTCATGTAGCATCAATGCCATTATCCTGTTTGCTGGACAGATTGCTGATGAGTAAAACTTTTTTATCTCTTCATTATCTGGCGCAGTTTGATGATCCAATCTTCACTAAATACCATGGAGTTTTATCTCATAGCCTTTGTGAGTGGAAACACAGAGACCACTTGGGAAATACAGAGGTGCCTCTGAATCTATGATATTAATCCCAAATTCTGCTGTTATATTAATCTTCAAGTCCTTCCTTAGTACAAATGTATTGTGAGCACAAGTGTTGCTGTTTCATTCACATATTCCTTGTTCTTACACAATGGTTTCCATGTATCACTAAGCCTATGTATATTTGTAGCTAGACTTCCAAAAATGCTTTACTGAACACCTGCACTATAAACTATACTCAGTACCCATTATCTGAAAAATAAAAAACTTGCTTATTGGGATAAAGTTATTGGCCAAAATTGGTGGAAAACAAGTGGCTAACCTTGTAATAAATTTAGAGAAGGAGGATGTGAGGAACTTTTTCTAAAATTCCATGTTGGTAGAGACTGGAATTGGGATACAAAACAGACTAAAGCAAAGCATAATAATGATTCAGAACAAAATAACTCCACATCCTCTCCAACATAAGCTGTCCTCAGCATTTTTTCTCTTAGCCATTCTGACAGGTATAACATGGTCTATCAGAGTCATTTTGACTTGTTTTTCCCTGATGATTAAGGATGCTGAGCAATTCCTTAAATGTCTTTCAGCCATTTGAGATTCTTTTCCTGAGAATTCTTTGTTTAGCTCTATATTAAAATTTTTAAATCAGATTATTTTGTATTTTGAATTCTAGTTTCTTCAGTTCTTTATATATTTTGGAGATCAGCTCTCTGTCCCAAGTGGGGTTGGTGAAGATATTTTCCCATTCTGAAGGCTATCATTTTGTCTTAATTACTGTGTCCTTTTCCTTACAGAAGCTTTGCAGTTTCAGAAAGTCCCGTTTATTGATTGTTACTCTCAGTGTCTGTGCTACTCCAGGAACCCAATCAAAGAGAGGGAGGAGGAAATATATGAGAACAGGAATCTACAGAGACAATTGAACCAAGCTCGTGGAAACTCATGAACTCTAGACCGACAGTTGAGGAGCCTCCATGGGACAAAACTAGACCTTCCTTCTGTGGGAGACAGTGGTGAAGTTTGGACTATCTGTGAGGAACCTGGCAGTAGGACAACGATCTGTCCTTGGTGCATGAGCTAGCTTACTGGAGCCCATTCCCTATGGTGGGATGCAATCGATGCTCAGTCTTAATGCAGGGGGAGGGGCTTGGTCCTGCCCCAATGGGAGTCTTTATCTATTGTGAGGGGTGGATGAGGTGGGCTGAAGGAGTGGTGATGGGGTGGGAGAAGGGAAAACTGTGGCTGGAATTTAAAATAAAGAAAACATTTTTTAAAAAAGGAATAAAATATGTTGCTTCATTCAGAAAACAGAGAACCGGGTCTTTGCACCTAAGAGTGTACGTAAAAGGTTGAAAAAGGAGTTTAAGATTGGGTTTTGACTGAACTACAGTTGCTGTAAAGCTGTATGTGTTATATTCCTAACACACACATAAGTATATTTGGAAGGAAGAGTTTTCCAAAATAGTGAAGTTAAATGAAATCACGAGTGAAGCACTGGATTCTATAAAAGTCATATACCTAGAAAGTATTCACTGACTAACTTATATACAACACAGTAAAATAACACCTGTGTGCAAGCCAAGGCATGGACTCTCACTGGAACCTAAATATGTTGGCTTTCTGAATGCAGACTACAACTCCAGAACTATGAGAATGCAAATTTCTGTTGCTTAAGGCCATAGTTATGGCATTTTTAATGACATCCCGAGTTTCAAAAGTATGAGGCAAGGAAAATATACTTCACACTAAGAAAAACATTTACATATATTCACATTAATCCCTGTACGTTATGTGTATGCATGCAACCATGCATTCATGCATAATGAAGGGAAAATATTAAATATCAAAGCAACAGAGAAATGCATATTTGCCAGCTCTATCTCTGAGATACAATTAGAGAAAATACCAAGGAAAAATCAAAGACAATATCAGGATATTGAATGTTTAATGAGAAATGTCAAGGTGGCTGTTTGTAACAGGTGTGCTCCTAGTAGAAGATTATGGCACTGGCACAGAAGTCAGGTCTGTGCCATCGTGAGAGACAAAAGGAAGAGAACGGAATGTTTGACAGGTTTTATGAAGTTGTCCCTCCCTTTTTGATGGGGGACTGACAAAGTTGGCATTCAAATCAGAAGTTAAACATACATCATGTGCAATTTGGCTCTATTCTAAAATAATGGTAATGTAGAATCAGTAAGTGGATGATAAGGAGCTAAAAAAAAACAGGTGTTAAGAGTGTGGTATACGTTAGAAGTCACTTTTCCATCTTTGTTTTGTATCCACTAAGCCTCAAGAGCAAGGATATGGAGCTCCACATCCTTTATATTGGTAAACATGACACCCTGACCTGAGGGGCTCATAGTAAATAAGAGATTGTTTTCTGATGTAAAACTTTTCATTCTTCAACTTATTCAACCCAAGTTATATTATTCACAGTTCCATTAAGAACACAAAAAAAGCCCAGGATGGCCTCAAGCTTGTAATCCTCCTGCCTCTGTCTCCTTCACCAAATCTTCCCAGTATGCACCACCACAACAGCTAATAAGAATGACCTCCATTAGCTTATATAAAAGAAGGCTTGGTCTTCAGTTGGTGGAACTATTTGGGAAGCATTAGGACGTATGGCTGTGTTGGAGGAGGTGTGTCACTGGACTTTGAAATTTTAGAAGCCCATACCATTGACAGTTAGCTTTATCTCTGCCCCCAAATCGCAAGTAAGAATTTAAGGTCTTAAGTCTTGTTATAGCAGTATGCCTGCTTGCTGCCATGCTCCTCACCATAATGACCATGGACTCACCCTCTGAAACTGTAAGCTGAATAAACAATATATTATATATATGAAACAAGTATGCTATGTCTAGTTTTTATTTTGTTTACTATGAAAAAAAATTCAAAAGGATTTGTTGATTCTATATCAATGGTAAAATAGAACATTTTAGAGGCAGAAGTATATGGCAGGAAGTACTCACATCATAGTTCACTGGGAAAAAATGGATTCTTTAGATTTGATCAAATCTATGAAGCAAAAAAATTGTAGTAAAGTAAAAGATGGTGGTCCATTGTACAAGGGTAAGATGTTTCTAATTAGAGAATTTCTGTGAATACATAAAGTGAGTGAGAATACCAGAAATACTTTTATGACACAGAATGTCCACATGCACTACCTTTCACCATTTGGTGTGTGACACAGTTTACTGAACTTTTGATTCTCTTGATAACATTATGACACTTTGAAATTTTATACAGAAAACTACCAATTGTTTGGTATGCCTAAAAGAATTGTTATTTCTGTTCTATATACATATGGTTATATATGTATTTTAAATTGAACAATAGAAAAAAGCTTACATAATTAAAGTGAAAATTTGCTAAACAAGGTTCACATATTTTAGATTTGGTAATCAGATTCTGCTAAAAACTTTAAAGGCATAAGTCATAGTAACGTGGATATAAACGATGAAAACAGAAGATAATCTTATTCTATAGGTTCCTGTCATTATATTTATATTATATAGGTTCCTGTCATTATATTTATATTATATAGGTTCCTGTCATTATATTTATATTATATAGGTTCCTGTCATTATATTTATATTCTTTTTTTTAATTGAGAAAAGGAGAAAAAAAACAAGTTTCCACCTCCTCCCAGCCTCCCATTTCCCTCCCCCTCATCCCCCCCTACGCCCCCTCCTCCCACCCTTCTCCCCGTCCTCCCACCCTTCTCCCCCTCCCCCCACTCCTTTCCCCCTCCCTCTCCAGTCCAAAGAGCAGTCAGGGTTTTCTGCCCTGTGGTAAGACCTAGGACCTCCCACCTCCATCCATATCTAGGAAGGTGAACATCCAAACTGGCTGGGCTCCCACAAAGCCATCACATTACGTAGGATCAAACCCCTGTGCCATTGTCCTTTGCGTCTCATCAGCCTTCATAGTTCGCCATGTTCAGAGAGTCCAGTTTTATCCCATGCTTTTTCAGTCACAGTCCAGCTGGTCTTGGTGAGCTCTCAATAGATCAGCTCCATTTGTAATAGCCAGAACCTGGAAACAACCTAGATGACCTTCAATGGAAGAATGGATGAAGAAAGTATGGAATATCTACACATTAGAGTACTACTCAGCGGTAAAAAACAATGACTTCTCGAATTTTGCATGCAAATGGATGGAAATAGAAAACACTATCCTGAGTGAGAACCTTCATCTGGTGATGGATGGAGATAGAGACAGAGACCCACACTGGAGCAATGGACTGAGCTCCCAAAGTCCCAATGAGGAGCAGAAGGAGGGAGAACATGAGCAAAGAAGTCGGGACCACAAGGGATGCACCCACCCACTGAGACAGTGGAGCTGATCTATATTTATATTCTATAGGTTACTGTCATTATATTTGTATTCTATAGGTTCCTGTCATTATATTTATATACTATTTTGTTTGTTTTTTCTACTTGCAGCCATTGCAGAAGTCAGAATCACTCGTAAAGCAGGCTTTAAGTAAAATCAAATTTGCAGATTAATAAAGATGTAACTGTCAAACTAAACAGTGTCAAATGTTATTACGTGGAGGGTCAGTGTGTAAAGATTAACATGGAGAAATACAGATGAGGAGAATACAGATTAACATACTTTATGTATGGAAAATAAAGTTGAATCTCATTATCAACTTGGCTTTATCCAAAATGTGTGTTAGTCATACACAGATCAAGGATATGTTAAGAGCAAGGGGATTCTCCCCTATTTTCTTCCCCTTGCTAGCCCATCTTATGACATTTTTATTTCAATTTCATGCTTCTAAAAGATTCCTTACTGTTAGAATTGAAGTAGGTTCAATGGTAGATATCAACAAGTAAAACTCAACAGTGGCTTTTAAGGAAAGATCACGATCTGAGCAGACCCCTCAAGCCATTAGGGAGTGTTACATAATAATGTGCGCAATGAATTTGAAATCAGGATACCCACTGTGCAAAGTAATTCTGGAAAGGCTCTCATTATCAGATTAAAGCCTAAGGTTTTGTAATATGGTCACACTTAAAAGAAAAAAAAAAGATGTTGAAATTGTGGTAACCCATAAGTATAAAAGCCAATTTATTCTTAGATGTGTCTTTGCATTCCGAATGTTTCCTGCTGAGGTTTACATTGGATCAGGAAGTACTTCCCTTAACATGATAATAAAGTAGAAATTTCGATGTGGTCATATGTTGGGAGCCATGGGACCTAGTTTCAGACCAGTATATGAGTGGTTGTCCAGTGTGTCTCTTTATGAGGGAAATCTTGTGGTGACAGTCTCACCTGGCAGGGAACAATGGACTTTGGGGCACTGCTGAATACTGCTGGGACTGTCTTCTCTCTCATAATATTGATGATGTACTTGGCAATTTTCAGCATCACTTTGTCAGTCATGGCTGGGACAGATGTGATCATTCCAGAAATCCCATTTTTCTGCAAATATCTTCCGCTAAAATTCCTTGGGAGCTGATGCTTCTTAGGTTTCTTCTTTGGGGATGTCAGCTGTCACTCCAGACCCTGGGCACTGTCTTGTTTCAGTTCTGAGAGGATTGGAGGCAAGTCACTTCTATTTCTGTAATTATGCTTTGTTAAGTTTTGAATAATATTATTATTCTTGAAGGTGTGTTCCTATGGTAATTGCCTTTTAGTTTTGCCAAGATGGGATGCACATGGCTAGATATTTGACCAAACTAGCAAAATGATAAGTGTTGGTTTTGGTTTAAAGATACTTTGATGCAAAAATTGAGGGAAAAACATGTTTGACTACTTGCTTGCTTCTGGTGAAGGGAAAGAAAAACATGTTTGTTACTATGAAAAAATTGCTTATTTTGAAGTATAAATAATGATCACTTGAAGTATTTGGGGATGACAACAGATGTGAAATTCATCAGTGGACAATTCATTTCTTCACAGCGACCTTCCTTCCCCATCATGGGATCTGAAACCAGGCTGTAGCTGAGCTGGACAGTCATATCCACACAATTCAATAAATGATACCCTTGGAAAACAACACTAACAAGATTGCTTTCCCACCATCAGTAATATGGAGGTCCATGTTAGGTTTTGGAACAGACAAGAAAAGCTGCGTCCGGAGCAATGTTAGCAGCCACACTTTGATCCTGTCACAAACAGCAATACAATTTCTGTTGGTGAGTCCAGGCTGAGCGTCGCCTGGGAAAATGCAGAGCTAATGCTTAAAAAAAAATCAGGTTGCAACAAATCGCTCTTAGAATGGACATGCAGGGATTTTCCCAGGGGCAGAGCAGTGGAGAGCTGGGATAGAACGAGTAATGGAGGGAACCGGGGCTGCATGACCTATGCTCAGAATCTATTGTCCTCACAGACCTCTGTTAAGTCACAATGATTTCATTACATCCAACATGTCAGAAAGAGTTTATCCCACGTCCTGCTAGTGGCTCTAGACCTTGGAGCTGTATTTCAGGGAGTAGCTTAGTGTTAACTTCCAAGAGTCTCTTCTTGCTGGGGTAAATGATTTCAAAGTTTCAAGGCTAAAATTGCCAGAAGTACCACTGAGAAAAATTTCAACAAAAGAGAAAATCATCTTAATTTTCACACTTATTGTATGTGGCTTGAAACAGTTTATTCTATCCCCCCCCCAAAAAAAAAACAAAACAAACAAAAAAAAAAAAAAACCTGCTCTAAAATCTAAAACACCTTTTGATTTTCAAGTTACAGGAAAAAAAAAATCCCTTTTCTCTTCCAGTTTCAAGTTGTTTTTCTTTGCATGCCGATAAACCAGATCCAAAAACTGAGTGACAGTACAAGTATGTGCTTTCCTAATACCAAAGAAGGCTTCACAGATTTGAGAGTGTTGTTTTGTATAAGGTGCTTCATATATTATTAGAGCAATGTCATTGTTTTCAGGAAACTGAAGTATTTAAGAATCCTCCGCCTGATCTATATCTAGCTCCTCATTTAATAGTTGTGAGATAAGCAACATATTTACTTTCTTGTGTCTGGCATGCCCACAGTATATCACAAAGCTGCACTGGAGATTAAATACGTGGTCCCGTTAAAGATAAGGTTAAAGTGCCTTCAATGTGAGGAGGAGGAATATTCCTAAAAGCATGCATATTCCACTGCCCTAGCTTGACTTCACAGGTTCTTCATATACAAATTTATCTGCACATACCATGAAAGAGATCTACCATGAGTAATTAACATTAAAATGACACAAAGGGGATGAATACATAGACTGTACATTAAAAAAAAATAAAAAAGAAAAGAAAAAAAGGTGTTTTTTTTTTTTACAATTTTATTACCAGTTCAATTTTTCCTAGATATTATTTATTTAGTTATTCATTTAGTTATTTATTTGCCTTTAGGTCACATCAGATAATTTCTTCAAATCTTTGCTCATGGTTTTCCCTTATGATTTCATAATAAATTATATCTCTTGAAAACTAAAACCATTGACCAGCAGAGCACTTCTTTGCTTTCTTCCTTGCAGCTTTGCGATGGCTATGGTCCTCTTTCTGAGAGAGCTGAAATTTTGATGATGGTGATTTTTGACCACTGAGCACTTCCTCAAATATAGCTCTGATAGAAAATTTCAGAAATTTGTACTTTTTTCTTTGTACCAGGTAACTGTAACCAATTATTCCCCGTGCTGTCACTTATAAACAGTGAGCCTGTATGGAAGAAATTTCCAGGGAAGGCACAAGCTGACATCCAACCTTCGTGGTTGCATTCTATTTTCTGACTCTCCTCTTAGTGACAGTCTTGAAAATGCCAGGATCTAAATTGTGAGAGATAGGGAAGGTATTTCCCAGGTCTCAGGCAAAGTTTATGGGCACATAAACTTTTTCTTTGAGTCACAAAAATGCTTTGTCTTTATTGTAAATACCAGTAAAATGCAAATGATTGTCTTAAATCAAGTCATTTATAATCACCATGAGTCAAATTGAATTGTTTTCATACTTCATATTGCTTGCATTAAAGTAAATAGAATCAGAATTTATTATGTAAGGAAGGGGGAAAGTAATTTTGATTATTGTGAAAGTTAAATTGGTGCCATTTATTGGATATACTTTACAGTTATATTATGAGCATTTTAACAGATTTTGGTTTGCATTCAATACATGATTAAGAGGTTGCAAGGCTGATGAGATTGCACAGCATATTAAGGGATGTGCTGCCAACCTAATCACCAGACTTGATTCCAGAAAACACAGAATGTCATGAAAGGACAAACACCTTCAGGGTGGTTGCTGACCTCCAGAGATATTCTGTGGAATGCATAAGCACAAACACACACGCACACACACACACACAATAAATAGTTATATAAATAATTTTAAAATATAGCTTTTTAAAAAGAAACAGGTATTTTACCATCGACAATAAAACCCAGAGACAGATATAGAGGTTAATGTTGAAGATTATAGAAGCAAAGTGCAGTCACAAGAGAGTTCTTTAACCTCTACCAATGATCAGACTGAAACGATGATCCTGCACTGCTTTAAATTGCTTCTGTCTCCACCAAACATTATACTGCATACTCCAGTGAGTTCTTGTCTCGTCCCATTTACATTCCTCTCTATGCCCAGCCATTTTACTCTTGTCTCCAACTCACTAGTGCTGGGATTGAAGATGTGGGATTCCAAGTGTTGTGATTAAATGTGTGAACCACCACCATCTAGATCTGTTTCTGGATCGATCTTGTGTAGCCCATGGTAGCCTTGAACTCACATAGCTACCTCTGCCTCTGTCATCCAAGTCTTGGGATGTAAGGAATTTTTCACCACTCTGTCCTCTAGTGGCTTTGTTTGCATTCTAATCTTCAGGCAAACTTTATATAAAATACAAATAAAATATCAGTACATTTTCCCTTTTGTCTAAAATAAGAAAGGTTATAACTAATGTAAGAAAAACTATATACAATACGTACAATAATTATATACAATATATACAAGCAATACGTACATCAATAATATCTAGTCCATTTGTATTTGACACATTCAGAGAAAATACACCACTATTTAACCTATCTTGGTGGATCGAAAGTCTTATATCTAATTTGATTTCTATCATAGCATGCATTACCATCCAAAACTATCTTTTCATATCTCTCAATCTTATACTCTTTACACTTCTTTAGGGAATTTAGTTTCTGAGTCCTATAAACAAGCAAAACTATAACTATCTAGTCTTCAATTCCCTCAGAGACCTGAGAAGGAAATAATATTAACTGAGTATGTAAGAAGTGCATGCAACCCATTTCCAAAAAAATATGAGAAATAACAGTAATTGCTGGGCTACCTAGTCAGACACCCAAAGTTCCTCTGCAACACTAAGTCATCCATCTTTGCTCTACAGGCCTAGAATATTCAACAGACTTTTCTACGAAGCAGAATTTTTGAAGGACTGCTCACCTTGTCTTGACAAGGTTTTGTACTCACTCCCTTTTGTGTTCTGCATGTTCAATTGGACATTATACCATCCTCTATCAGGGCAAAAGCACTCTCTTGCACAGCGGCTTACTTTTGTCACAAAGAAAGTATATTCCATGTGGTATTCCTAGAAGCCCATCATCTTCTCTGAAGTAGATTGGTGCTGCCAGGAGCAGACATATATCATTGTCATAAAAAGAAACTAAAGTATTAAAACCTCATAAATATGATATGCTGTAGATTTCTAAATTGTTTGAAGATGACCTGTCTGTTTAAAACATATATGTGTTTGGCCTTGAAAACATACTTAATATAAGTCCAACTTTAATTCTAACAGGTGGCTAATTACAAATCTGCATTTAGTTATTATTCTAAATAGTTAATAATACTAATTTTCAAGAACGAAAAACTTGCATTACATTGTTTATTGAGCTATAAATGCACAATAACTTGAAAAGATTAGAAACATATGTACAGTATATTTTAACAGAATTAATCTCAAATTTGTATCAAAACAAAATATATGTACAATATAAAAAGTACAATACAATTAGGTTTTTAAAGTAGATTCAATAATCTACCTTTTTATCTTATGATACCTATGATCTTCCTTTCCCCTTTTCAGAATAGATTCAATAATCTACACTTTTATCCTATTGTATTTATATCCCCCTTTTTTTCAAAACCACAACTAGAAATAAAATCTTCATTTTTCAGCTTTTTCCCTGACTGTAATCAATAATAACTTATCACCAACCCTGCTAAATAGTAACAAATATCCATAACCCATTGAACAACCAAAAACCACCCACCACACCTCTTGGAAATGTGGTTGTTTTATTTTTAAATTTACTTCCTGATGTCTGGGGATGATGACATTGTTAGGGGATCCTAAAAAGAAAAAAATTAATTTATTTGTCAAGTCCTTGGAGAGGTATTTGTATTATTTGTTGTCCAGTCTATGTGTAATGGGAAAGTGCAGGGCTTGTCTGAAACCTGGCTAAACTAGTCTACAACGTTGGACCATCTTAGCTAGGCAACTGAAAATTGTTCTGTAGTTTGTCATTCGAAGCTGATATTTAGGTGGTGTTTTTCAGCTTAGTGGTGTTATCATAGTACTGGAGAAATCATTATGGAGTCCCATTCTCCTTTTGGAGACTTCAAAGGTTGCTGTTAGGTGTGCTTTTGGTTTAGTGCAGAAAACTGATAGAGACTCAAACCTGAAAGTAGGAAGGTAGACAAAACCTTTATCTAGAATTAGTTAGTACTCTATATGACCATTAATACAGTGATGACAAGTTTAATATATATTTATATGTGTATATATATTGTAAAATTTGAGATATTTATACCTTAAGAAAATCTGTTATAGATTCAGTCTAAAACTAAAAGATTTTAAGATTAGTACCACCAATATAGTTCTTAAATATTAGTTTTTCGTCTGTACTCTATTATGTGGCTTTTCTGTCATAAACAGATAATAAGCATGCTTGGGTTTAGAGAAGGAGAGAGCCACACTCTAACTCCAAAATCAGCTTTAATCATTAATTGGATTAGGTCTCCAAGGAGACCATTTGCATTGTATGTCTTAAAGAACTGCAGAAACTATCATTTGGGAAGATTTGTGAAATTTTATTCTGTTAGAAATGTGATATACCAATAAGCCAGTTTATGTCTCATTTGTCCAGTGGTTGTTGGATTCTCTAGCTGAATACCTTTTTTATCCTGAAAAGACAAAAGCAAAACCCTTCCTCAACACTGATTTTGGGGAGATTATCTTTTGGCAAGTTATTTCTCAGCAAATGAAAAGCATGTGTTAGATTTATAGATTAGTTTGGATTAAATAGCCATGCTCTTTAATGCACTATCATCTCTTCTAATTAAAAAGTGTCTCTTGTTCAAACCGAATCTTTATCAATTTTGATGGTATCCATAACTTTCCTTCTCCCA
This sequence comes from Microtus oregoni, assembly GCF_018167655.1. Taxonomy (NCBI): domain Eukaryota; kingdom Metazoa; phylum Chordata; class Mammalia; order Rodentia; family Cricetidae; genus Microtus; species Microtus oregoni. The sequence continues at coordinate 28,081,434 of NW_024543060.1, forward strand.
TGGAAGCCAAAGCAAAACCCCTTCCCCAATGTAACCCATGCCCTGATTTTCAACTGAGGTCACTATATAGTCAAAGAATGCTGGCTGTTTTAATTCCATAATTTTTTTTTCTATTATCCAATGTCTCTCTGCAGCTGTTTTTTCTTTCTCATTAGCATTTAGAAAATTTAAAGTTAATAAAACATTATAAAATGTACTTTTTGGGTTCTTTATCTTCCTTTTTGGTTTATTTAACATATGCTTTTGATCTTTTCATAACTGCCTGCTCTATAGGACTGTGTGGTATACCTGTAATATGCTTTATAGTATAATAAGCAAAAAATGTTTCATTGCCTTAGAGATGTATGCTGGAACATTGTCTATCTTTATTTATACAGGTATATTCATGATGGCCATAACTTCTAGTAAATGTCTGATTACCAGATCAGCCCTTTTCCAACTCAAAGTGTTACTCATTGATTACCTGAATAGATATCTATGGAGTTGTATGCACATATTTTATATTTTCCCTACCATTATCAGCACCAATATCTCACTTAAGAATAAGTATTCTGCTTTACTTACCATTCTGCCTTGCAAAACATGAACAACTCTTATGGGGAAATTTTATCTTACTATTTTTCAAAGTTCTCTCCTTCTCATTACTTTAATAATAATAGCCATATTGTATCTGACCATTTTATCTGTTATTTTCTTTCCTAAAATACTTTCTAATAGAAGTTGAAAATAGAATGTTTATGAATATGTGCTTTGCTTCATCTACTAATTAATTTGGTAAAATATGAAATGTTTATAGTCCTTAGTTTTGCCCATGTCGTGTGATTTTTTTTATAAACTAATTTTTATCTATTCAGTCATATATCTGTTGATTGTCAAATACTGTTTTAAGTTTGTGAGAGCAGGTATATGACTCAGATAACCTTAACTGCAATCATTTGCTTAGCATGTTATAGGAACAAAGAAACAATGGAAAGCAAGTAGCGCCTAGGAAGAAAATGTGTTATATATGAGTGTTAGGTGATAAATAAAGATCTTGCTAAGAAAGAGACAATTTAGTAGATACCTCAAGCTCGGAAAAGAGTGGTCAAATATCTCAAGACAGGGTATTCTTAGCAGAGGACAGGGACAAACTTTCTTTTCTATTTTCTTATAATGATTGATAGTAATAGTAATAATGATATTGTCCTCATTTTCTTAAAGTTATTTTGATACATTTTCTATTTATGTTGCTTGTAGAAATGATTTTATATATGTAATTATTTCATAATTAGAATCATTATTGCACTGGCTAGATTACTGCCATTTTACAGAATGTAAAGTGGTTTGCTTTCTATTTCTGCTCAGCACTATTGGTATTAAAATTCTATTTAAAAAAAGTGACAAAAGAGGTCCTGCTGGCCCAGCCTGTTCCCGATTCTAGTGCCAGAAGTAGAGACTCAGTTTGCTTACTGTTTGTCAGGAGGATACAAGCAAATTTCTCAATGACAGTCTTCTGTGTTCTGAATTTTCAGTTTTGCATATTTAAGGAGGAATCTCAAAACAGTCCTATTAATCCCTCTGATTCATTTATGTCATAAATTTTTCAATCAATATTAAATTTTCAAGCTATTATAAATAACTCGTCAGATCCATATGCTTACTCGTGGTGCATAAATTATGGTGCTTGACTGACATTCTTTTTCTACTTGTTTTGATCTTTTAACTTTTCATCTATGCATCTGCTCTCATTTTCTTTAATCCCTCCTTTGTAACCCTGACAAACATTACAAGTTCTCAACGTAGTAAACACCTTGAACTACCTACCAGTGTTTCTGTAGTGCTTCCATTGTGGTCATTGGTGACAATTCTCTGGAGCCTTCCATCTGCATTATTCTAATAGTCATCTGCTTGCTTTCCCTGGCTTCACTTTAAAGCACTCTTAGGTGTACCTGCCTCTATGCATATATGTATGCATCCTTGATTTCTTTATGTTCAGACTTAAATAGTTTTACAAACTTACCTGTGGTTTAAAATTTTCAGTGAATCAATTTAAATCACTGACCTATTTTCTTTTCTATTATCTAATTTCTTTACTTAAAATTTGTGGATATTGTTTCTTTTTCTTTGAACGTTTCTATTTTAAAACACATGATTGAATTGCAGCTTTCTTTTCTCACTGTTATCAATTATTTTTAATAATTTTGATGTCTCCTTTCTATTTATATTTTTGAACCATTTTTATTTCATGATAATAATAATAACAATAATAATATATTGGGCATTTATAAATTTTGATACAGAGTTTAGATTTTTATATATTCCATCTGTCAAGAAATTGTCTGCTTCATTTATTTTCTGAAAAATCTCTTCCAATTACTGTAAATTTATTTTATAAGGATTCTAAAATTAATTTCAGTTTTACACATGCACATAACTTTTACAGGTATATTCTTGTTTTCAATTTCAATGTGACATTATTTTTTCTTTATTGAACATTTACCCAGATACTCACACACATACACATACTAAAAAGATAAAAGAAAATAGATTTGGGGGGTTTACTCAGTGTTTGTTGTTATCACAAAGTATCTGAAAACAATGTAAGAGGAGTAAATAATTATTTTGCCTCAATATTTCAGAAACTTTAGTCAGAGTCAATTAGTTCCAGTTTTTATGAGTGGAAAGTTATACTGAACATCATGCATTAAGGCAGCATTGTGGTAGAGCAAAGATGATATCCTTATATTGGCCTACTAAGGGCACTGGGGTAGGATGGGTCTAAAACCTTATTATGCCCTTGAAGAGCGCACATCCAGAAATTTAATTCTTCTAAATAGTCTCCAGTTTTTAGTCTCCTGCCACTTGTTGTATAATAGTTTCCTCAGAGAATGAAACCTTCCATCCTGCAGGGAAGTTCCTTAAGTAGGGAGGTAAACAATTCAAAATCGCCTCAGGAAGTCCCTGAACCTGAGCAGATTCACTTAGTCCCTCCCTGTCATGATGGAGGAAGGTCATTGTCTAATAAAGGAACTGCCCTGGCCCATTTTATTGGTTAGAGGATAGGTGGGAGGAGTAAACAGAACAAAACGCTGGGAGGAAGAGGAAGTGAGCTCAGAGACTCCACAGCTCTCTCGGGAGCAGACGCCTGAGAGAGACGCCATGCCCCGCTCCTGGGATGAAGCTCCGACCCAGGATGGACTAGGCTAGAATCTTCCCAGTAAGACCGGTTCTCACAGATTATTAGAGATAAGTTGATCAGGATGTGAGAATTAGCCTGTAAGTGCTAGAGCTAAAGGGCCAAGCAGTGCTTAAAAGAATACAGTGTCTGTGTAATTATTTTGGGGCATAAGCTAGCCGAGCAGGTGGCCGGGGTGCTGGGAATGCAGCCCCACCACCCCTATTACTACACTGTCAGAGTAAACAATCAGAGTTGAGAATGCCTATCAGATGGACAGAGTTTCTAAAAAGATTCTCAATCAAGGTGAGCTGCAGTGAAGACTCTGAGTACAGATTAGCTGTCTAGAAGAAACAGAAACCAGCTGATCATTGAAAAGATTTCGAGCAGAGCAGAGACAGATACTCTCCAACCTCTGGAACTGCCTGCACACTATACAATGTCCTCCAGGTTTCTAGCCTTCCATTTGCTGTCAGTCATGCTGGAGTGGGCCTTGGTAATGCAGTTGTCTTTGAGTCATTTATTCACCTGTAAGTATCAACTCATTAATATTTATGACTATAAACAACAGAAAATAACTGGTTTAGCAATTTGGACTTCGGTGGTATCTGTGCTTTGGTTATCCATAGAATCCCTGTCTGGGTTGAGTAGATGTGTGTGTTTTGTAAAAACAGAACCATTGCACAACAGTGCCACTAACTATAGTCCAAGCATTTAACTATGAATTTTGGAGGGTATGTGAGATCCAAATTAAAGTTTTTGTCAAAGTCTTCCCTTCTAACAAAGTATCCTAACTGTGAAATCTTTACAGTTTTTTTTAATAGGTTGTTAGTAATTTATTGATCACAATGCATATTTCCTTCAATATCTCTAAAGAAATATAATGCCATAGTGATTCTCTTTCCTTATGTTAGGCAAGAGGTTAATTCTGAGATTGAATGATCTACAATATGAAAAAATACATGACATATAGAAAAGTAGGTGAGTTTTCTTGGGTCCCTTAAGCCAGATGTTCAATTTGCTTTTATTATGTAAATACAGTAATTGGCCTTAGCCTTAGTTGAATCAGTTCAGGGTCCTGAAAACAGAATGTAAAGTATGGGAGATGGTGATGGTCCAATAGCTGGATCAGATCAAAACTGCATTAAGGACTTTCTCACCAGGCTAACATATACCACTGTTACCCTTCCTCCTAATTAACATTTCAACTTCAGGGATATTTAACACCTATATGTGCTAGATGCAATGAAGTTTCAAGATTATATTCTTTCCTTAGAAACATTTATTCTGGGGGAAGACTTAAGGAAAAGAAGCAGAGAGAAAAGGAAAATAAGCCTCATTTGAGGCAGGCTAAGGACCATTACTGTTCTTCTTGGGATTCTGTTTAACTAATGAATGAATTCTTGCAACCTTGCTTGCTCTAATTAATCTCCTGAAGGCTCCCTATACCATTGTGCAAGTCTATATAAAGTACAAGGCTGTTTTGAGGACAGGAAACTGAAGACCTCTTCATTACTTTGATAACTGTATTATATGAAAGGGTAAAGTTTGTGATTTAATAAGGTACCACTTTAAAGTGAAATTTCAGATTTAAAAAGAAATAATTCTTCAAGTTTGATGGAGAATTGATAAAATTCTCTATTTTTCTGCCATATATTAGGCCCTGGTATTGATTTTCTTCAAATATAGTGGAGGCAATTTCATTGAGATTTTGCCTCTGTTTCATAGACCTTCATACAAATAGTTATCTGAAAGGAGACAATGTTTCTTCTTAACACAAAAATTTCACTCAATTTTGTCCCATCAGGAATAGTCAAAATGATTGCAAATAAATAAGAAAAAATTACGTTATTTTTTCACTATGACACATTATCATTTCGGTTTGTCAACCTCCTACCCTAAAATTTAACAGCTAATTAGCACATCATTTAACTTGTGAAGAAGCAAACACTTATTAGAATGGCAGGTGGCTGGGTCCTAAGTTATTAGAAATGTGTGCTGTTTCTTTGGAAGATGGAATGGAACAGATGAAGGAAATGCAAGTGATGCCAGTTTGGAATTCTGTTCCTAGAATTTTTTAAAATATTTTTCAACAAAATGGACATATTCAAAATAACTTTTAAACGATTGCTGAACTTCAACAGTCCAATATTTAGCACGGTCTAGTAATTATTGTGACTATTGTTTCAAATTTTCTTATTCACCTTGGTCAAAATATGTTACAAAAGAGGAAACTATTCTTTTAATATGTAACTTCTTTAAAAATCAAAGCAATAATTTATCACATTTTCATTTTCCTACTAAGATTGTTTGTATGATGCTTTCTATAAAGAAATTATAAAGCAACCTTTATCGAGTTTGAAAACTATTTCCTTGCAACCATGAACTTCAACTTACTGACACAATGTGTAGCTCTCCTATCTTAAAATATACCTGTGCCTGGAAGGATCATGCCAGTAAACTTCTACATTTGAGAAAGTTGCCTTCATTTACATTGACAGTCAAAACCTTTCCACCGGCAAGTGCCTGCAGACAGTCCTCCGTTGATGCCTGTCTATAGGCAGAGGAAATCCTCAGAAGAGTAGTCTATAAAAGCATTTTTTTTATTCTCTCCTCCTCTCTTCTCTTCTGAGTGTAGGTTTCCCTTCCTGCTTATTCTCTCTGCTCACCATCCCGGCCTACCTCTCTCTCTCCTGCCTAGTTATTGGCCGTTCAGCTTTTTATTAGATCAATCAGATGCCTTAGGCCAGCTGGGTGAATAGGGACATATCTTTTCATAATAATGGAGAAGGGATGAGAAATTCTAGCCATCACTGGGCCTGCAATTGTCATTCATAGGTGAGAGAAGGGCTTATGGAAATCTGTAACTATTTACATCTCCCTGGGAAACTATTGTGGGTGGATTCTGGGAGACAGAAATTCACTGTCCCTTCAGTTGTAATTGTGTTTCCACTAGCAAAACACACCAGCCTGCAATGCTTAGCTCCACATCAATGGGCACATTGATGACTATGGTTAAATTCAGCAGCTCCTAAAATAAACCAACAAAAACATGAATGTAAGAAAGAGACTTTAAGGGAGGTAAAGGGCTCTTAAGGAATGTAGAAGAGCATTAAGAGATGGAATGAGACAAGAGAAATGAAACAAGAAAATGCTTTGTAAACATGTTTAACATTGTAAAATAAATTTTAATAATAAAATACATATTTTTGGAACTTAAAATTATACTTAAAATAATTTGTGACAAATATAATTGCTTTGGCTTATAAAAAAAGCAATTATTTCTCTGACTGAACGAGAAAGGGCATTAGAGAACAAAAGAATCTTAGCTGAGGTTTAAAAAGATATTTACAATCCCAACAGTTTTGCAAACTTATTATTGTTTCTTAGTTTCATTTGGAAGAAAAAAATCACCAGCATGTTTCTGAGCTCCAGGATAAAACATACTCATCAGAATATATGGCATAGTTCTGAGATCAAGCACTCAACATTAACTGAGCACTCTATTTAGTCTGTAATTCTAGTACAGACATATTCTTATTCATAAAGTTTAAGAATTATTAGTTTAGATGTTTAAGTTCAGAGGGTTGTGTTTTGGGTTTTTACACTGTCAGATAACATATCTTGAGGATGAAGTTTTAAGTAAAAAATAGCAATATATTATCTAATTCCTTTAGCAACTGTGATAATTAAATAATCCAATGTAAGTTTCTGGCCAGTTGCCCAGTTAATACTTTAATGAGAGTACTGGACAAATCCAAGTAAACTAGTATAGTTAATATATATTTAAAAATCGCTCTATAAGTCAGGACCCACTTATAGAGTTGATACATTAATTACCAAGAGATGCTTAAAACATTTAAAATTGAAAATAAGTAAGAAAATCTTTAAGTGTTTTAATAATTGATTAAAATAAATCATAAATTGGGCTAAGAAACAGACAGTATTTACACATATATTCTGAAATCAAACCTCATGAGAGAAAATATTTTCAATACTCTGTTTCCATAGTGAAAAACCATCTTTAGAGGCAAAAAAATATTTAATAGAAAGGTAGCTCCACAAATTTGAATTTTTGTAATTGTCCATTGTTTTACTGGAAAATAATATTAAAATTGAAAAACAAGCTGAACCCTGCATATTGTTGGTAACAGAAGGCTTGTAATCCCAGGTCTTGAGGGACAGAGTAAGGAAGAACAGGAATTCAAGGTCAATGCTGGATACATATGGAATTCAAAGGTAACCTCTGCTACAATGAAACCTGGTTTGTGTTTATTTTTGTGACAGGGTCTGACATTTACCTCTAGCTTTCCTGGAATTCACTATATAGGCTTGCTTGGTACTAACAGAGATCTTCCTGCCTCTGTCTCCCAACTGCTGAAATTATGTCACCATGCCTGACCTAAAATATCTGCTAAAAAAACATTTTCTTTTCTTTCATTTTGATATTCAGAGATGGAGTGAATCATGACATAGAAATTGCAACTATTAAGAGAAAAGAAACCCAAAGCTAATTTATGCAATCAATAAAGGTGCTAAAATTTACTCACATGCAAAATAGAAAATTATTCTTAATTGCTTTCAAGAAAAATATGAAGTATAATAAAAACTGAATTTGCAAACATTCAAAATAAATATTTACAAAAGATACTAGACCTAAGCCAAATATTAATTTTAAAAAACCCAAAGGTTTATTTAAATCAGTAAAAGAGTAGCGACACTATACAAAAGGAGACTACTTCTATTACATGATATTTTCTTTCAATATCAAAATCTACATACACTAGAAAATTTTTTAATAGTTATCAAAACATAGAAACCATTACTTTTAACTATATGAAAATTTTGTCTCCCTCTCAAATACCTTCTTTAATAAAATAATAATCTGAAACCTATTATAACCATTAAAGCAAACAAATGAAAAACAACAAACAAAACTACAAGTTAAAATATTTGGCATACTGATAAAAATATAAGGTTATTTTTTTGTTATACTGTATAAAACTTTCTACTCTTGTTTAAGATGCTTTTGAGTGCTGACACAAATTTAAGGTTATCTTTGTTATACTGTATTATATGTTTCTATTTCTTGCTTACTGTATTATACCTATGTTATTACATATGTTAATACATTTAAAATTGTAAGTTCCAGTCCTTGAAAACTATGTAGGATAATGCATAGTGGATAGGATGAGGAGGATACAATCATGCTCTGGAACCAACCAAACCACAAGTGTATAACATACTTTTTTTTTTTAATCAAAGTATACTCTTTCTCAGCCTCAGCTAATAATTTTCGTGAATTATTTAAGTTCTTGTCAGCTTGCAGTGATTGAAATGAATTCCTTAGTTCTTGAGTTATCAATCCATTTGTGGACAATAACCAGTTACTATCTCCCAGTAATTTTTAAAATTCATTTTGAGTTCATAATTGATCCCTTTTTATTTGTATTATCTGTTGTTGAGTCTTTTTTTAAACCTGTCTTATATTCTAGGAAACTAATAGGATCTCTTCTCTACATTTTTTTTTTTTTTTTTGCGGGAGCAATTTTTAATCCATAACAAGGCAAAGGAAACTTTTTTTTTTTTACTTCCTTAAACACTTTTCTAAAGTTTCTGATTATTTATCAGCTAGTAAGATGTATTCCATATAATGGTAAATTATAGATTGATGGAACTGCTTAGGAGCTATTTACAATGAGTATTGTACAAAGTATTGACACAAGATGGGGCTACTTAACATCCCTTGTGGATGAATTTTTAACTGATACATTTTAACATACTGGGAATTATTATAAATAGGGTACATGAGAGCAAATTTTTCACTATCATCTCCTTGAAAAGGTATAGTAAAAGAGCAATCTTTTAAATCAATCACTATAATAGACCATACTTTCAATAATAGAAAAGGAAAGGGAATTCCAGGCTTTAAAGAGATCATTTGCTGAATCATCTTATTTATGGCTCTTATATCTGTTAACTTTCTCCATTTTCCAGATTTCTATTTAAAGACAAGTATAGGAGAATTCCAAGGACTGGTTGGTTTTTAAAAATGTTGAGCATTTATCTGCTCCTGTACCTGCTATTCTAGTGCCTATAATTTTTCTGAAGTCAGCTTTCATTGTTAAAACTTGACAGGTTTTAAGTTAACCATTTCAAAATTAGGGCTGTTGGTGCCTTTGAAAGATCACAGCTGTTGTTCCTTGCTTATGTACAACACCGACTTTTCATGAAAATATCGTTTAATCTTTCTCTCAGAAGCATTCATTATTCTATGCTTTGTTTCTAAAATTACAGTAATATTAATCTGTGTTTTACGTTTCTGTAACAAATCATGTCCACATAAATTAGCCACATATGTTTTTAATTTTTTTATCTGTCCCTCTGGGTTTATAAACTCAACACATTTTGCATTTTGTTTTACCTAAGGTAAAGTTTCAATACCCAGAAGTTAAACACTTACCTCCTAAAGAGGCCAATCTGAAAGTGAAGGTTGGTAAGATTTGGTTAAATGATTGTTACATCTGAACCTGTGTCAACTAAATATTCAATTCCAATTATATTTATGCACATTTTTTAGCTTTTGTCTTTGGCCATTAAAAGAAGTTTGCAAAATATTTGTTTTATGCTCTCTCTGAAAATTCTGTTTTATCCACGGATGCTGTTCTGTCATCCAGAGAAGTATGATTTTTAAGAATAGGCATTTTTTTTTTTAGTTGTGGAGGAGTTTCCCCCATGTTGCCAGGGAATAATTGAAACAAATTTGACACTGAGGCTTGTGATCGACCCCCTAAGGCATTTCCCAAGGCGAAGCATTTTTTACCTGTCCCTTGTTGATCTAAATGCATTAGTTCAATGTTGCCCTGTGCAATAACACCTTTGAATACTTAAGAAGGTCGGGGCCTTCTGTTTGGATTATATCTAGAAAAAAGACATTGTTTCTAGAATCACTCTGCCTATGATCTCTTTTTAGATGACATTCTGTACAATAATTAAAACATTTGGCCTTTTGATTTTTATTAAAGTTTTTGGAAATTACCTCTCCTATTCAAGTATGATAATGAATATGAACTCCAATATAGACTGTATTTTGAATCCATTCACATATGGATGCTGATCTTGTCTTTAGAAGCCTAATGACCCTCTTGCATTGTGAATTACCATTTTCAAAAGCCAAAAGTTTAAGTAATACTTATCTACATTATGATTTTGATATCATTCTATATGCAACTGAAGTCAATCTTTTAAAAAATAAATCTGTAAAGGCTTCCTTTGGGCCTTGTATAAATTTGTTAAATGATCCAGGCCTCTTTCCTAAACCTTCAACCCTGTCCCAAGATTCAAAGATCCTGTACAGCACAGAACCAAGGTATGATCATCAAATATAGACTGTCTTTGCAAATCAGCATACTTGTCATCACCAAGAAACTGGTGTTGAGAAATTTCATTACCTCTAGACCTACTGCATTGTTATATGACCCTAGCTTCCTCCCTCCATCATGTTTTCCATTATAACTGATGACCAGCTTCCAATAGTGCTGTAAATATATCTCTCAAGTCTTGTGGAACTATTCTTTTCCTTGTTGTCTGTGAATTTAACATCTAATTCACAAGGGGTGAATGAGAACTGTATGAAACTATTGCTTCCTTAAATCTCTTCAAATGTAGTATTTTGACAAGATTCCATTTAGCCTCTGCATAGTATTGGAGCTGCTTGTCTGTGGTAATTCTTTATGATAACTTGATAAATTGAGGTTGTTTTTCTAATAACCTTGGGTTGCTCTTCTTAAATTTCATAATGCAATGGTGTGGCAGGTTCTGCTCTAAATTCCTATGTTTCTGTCTAAATATTTTTCTTATTTTCATTAACGAGTCTTCCTAGGGCTTGTATCTTTATCAGTAGAAAGTCCTGAAACTTGAGCCTTTGCAGTCAAATTATCATATTTGGCACAGTTATCAAACTACTTTTTAAAGATAAAATTAGAATTATCAAACTGATAATGATTATGATCAAAATTTTACCAGTCCCCACTTAGTTGTTTATCACCTCATTTATTTATTTATTTTTTTCCATTTGCACGATCTTCATAGTAGCAGTAAACAAGGTCCTAACTCCCTGCGTTGTGATACTTGCAATTCTTAACTCGGGAAAGAGTTTCCTACTTTTTTATTTTAAAACCCAATTCTTCATTTAAAAACTCCCATGTGTCTTACCAGCTCTGATGACACTGATAGTGTAGACAGAGCTGAGTGACAGCTATCAGCTGCGGTGATGATGTTGGACTGTGCCAGCAGGAACAGGTGTCGCCCCTAGACAAGAGAGGAGCTGTTAATAAAGGAACGTTGAGTGCAAAAGTGTAGTAAGGAGCGGTGGTGGGCCACTTCCTGTCACCCAGCTAGCTTTACCCAAAATAATTACACAGAAACTGTATTCTTTTAAACACTGCCTGGCCCATTAGTTCCTGCCTCTTATTGGCTAGCTTTTACATATTTATCTAACCCATTTCTAATATTCTGTGTAGCACCATGAGCTGGCTTATCAGGAAAGATCTTAACCTGTGTCTGTCTGGAGTAGGAGAATCATGGCGACTGCCTGACTCGGCTTCTTTCTCCGAGCATTCTGTCTGTCTACTCCACCTACCTAATTTTTTGTCCTATCAGGGCCAAGGCAGTCTCTTTATTTAACCAATGAAATTAACACAAAACAGAAGACTCTCCTCCATCACAAAAGCAACCAATAGCTCTGGTTCTGAACCTGGAAGTTTAGGGGCCAGACAGGCACACATGAGCTCTGGGCCTAGGTGGAGGTGCCATTGGTGGTGCTGGAGGCAGCTGTGTGCCCTGACCTATCTGTTCTAGTGCTCTGCACTGTGCAGGTAAGGGGTGTGAACTACCTGAAGAATTCATGTAGAGAATTTGTTAGGAGAAACCCAGCTAGCTAGGCTATGACGCAGCAATGTGGGACAGCACTACACCGCTTGTTGCTAGAGGTGCCCAGCTGTAGCTGTTCAACATGGGTGTGCAAGGCTAGTCCCATTGGCAGCTTTTGACTGAGGTAGCAGCGGTATAAAAAGACAAAACCTCATTCGTGGCCTGTGCAGGTGGAGAGCATGTTGGAAGTTCCGAAGACGGCCAGCCACTTGGACTAGTTATGTTCAGCCTGACACTTGTGATGTCCTTTCTAGACTGTCCTGGTGGGTAGTGCCTTGATTGCTTCATTCTGGCCAAGTACATGTGCCTGGCTGTGCAGGGACGGTAAGGGAGCAGCACAAACGGGGAAAATGTGCAGAAGCCTGCTTGCTTGGCTAAGATGCTTCATTGGAGGTACATAGCTATCTGAATGATGGTGCCAGAAATGAGCAGCTGACTCAGGTTGTTAAAGATCGAGCAGGTGGCTGTGCAGACCAAAATGGGAAAAAGCCCTTGGTGTGAAAACCTGATGACTCATGGTGGCATAGGGACATGCAGGGAAGTGCAGGTTTTAAAAGCAGTAGCGTGATGTCATCACATCGTTGGGTGCCAGATATTGTAATTTTTAAAATAGTTTTATTAAAAAATAAAGCCCAGGGACGAATATTAGGGAAAAACCTGAAAGATTCATAGAGCAACTGAGACATGACCCTGCCCCTCTCCACTTCCTGGATCAAAAGGACCCGGCAATCTCTTGGCCCCTCTACTTTCTCCTCTGTGTTTGTGTCCTTCTAATTCTCAAAGTTGGTCAGGAAAACTCTAGTCCACCCAGCCAGCTGAATGGGGACCTCTAACTGAGGTCGAGCTCTGTTGATGATGTTGGAGCAATCAACACAAACAGATCTCCCCTAATAATTTTTGTCAGACTCAATATAGTATAAATAAAATAAGATATATACAGCAGCACAAATGGGTTAAAATGTCGTCTTGTAACTACTAAGGAAGTTTGGAAGTGCAGTTTTAGACTTAATCAAATATCTGAATAGCGATTAACCAAGAAAATTATAGGAAACACTTTTCTATTGTCTTCCTATTACTAGTGTTTAATTAGTTTAATTCCATCAGATCAAGAAATAAGGGTCAATGAGGAACATATCACAAAGTCCTATATCTAAAACAATGTAGTTTTCCAAAATCTCTTGCAGTTGTCACAGGGAAGAGTAGAAAATAAAGTGTCTCCCTGAGACTGGAGCCCAACATAATATTGAAAGTGGGAAGAGCAAACCTTCCAGAATGCAGAAACAGGTTGTGTCAGTTAAATTTCCATGATTGTTATAAAACACAGTGACCAAGGATGAACACAGAAGACAGGGTTTGAGGGAAGCACGGGTTGGTTAGAGTTCCGCAGGGATAAGTGCATCAGTCTTAGCAAGGAACTGTTGCGGTGAACACTAGGCATGGAGACCAGCACAGCTGGAAGCTACATATTTTAACTCCAAACAGGAAATATAAATAGAATAATCAAAATGGTTCACAAATTTAACCTATCAAATCATGTCTACAGTGACTTACCTCTTCCTGGAAAGTTACATCCTCTAAACTCCAACCCCGCCTCCAAACAACACCCCCAAATGGGAGCCAGTCACTCAAATACCTGAGAGACCACGGAAATACATTTTTCCTTCAAACCACTATAGAGTTGTCGCTGTGCACAACATGAGATGGTGGACTATTAAATTAGCTACAGTGAACGAAAAGAGGTGTCTCCTGTCACAGTAATAAGGTGGAAACGACCAGTTTGTGGCATTGATTGTGACTAGTTTTGTACAGAAGGTCTTGAGTGGAAAAAAATAGGGTCATTTCTAAATTTTAACAATAAAAAGATTCCACACATTGTTCCAAGTTTTATCTCCACTCTGACACAATCTGGTTGTATTCCCTAGAGACTAGGGTGCAAAATAGAAGCAAACAAGAATCTTAAATTGTCATGTACATGAAGCTCCCCTGAAGTGTTTTCCAACTTTTTTCTTTCAGAATTCTTTTCAATTGATGAAACACCATTTTAAGTTAAAAATCTTGGAATTTAGAGATTTGATTTTGGAATTATAGCTACAACTTTTATTTTTATCTAAAATTGCTGTGAGCACTGAATATAATGATATATAAGGCTTTAAGTAAAATAAAAAGCTTAAATATATAAATTTAAAAGGAAATTACATTGAATTGAATGATCTATTCTTCTTTTTGGACTAGGAAATTAGAGAGGTTCTTTTTGTAGTAAAGTTCTACCTGAGAATAATACACACACACACACACGTGTGTGTGTGTTATGAAACTTATTATTTTTTTCTTTGAAACATCCCTAGCTATTCTGTACTCAAACTCACCAAGATCTACCTGCCTTTGCCTCCTGAAGGCTGGGATTAAAGGCATGCACAACCATGCCTGATGATTGTATTTTTAAATATTTAGTGCAGGGCAAAGTTTCCTCCATTTTATCTCAGGAGGCACCATCTTCACTTTAACCTGAAACTTTTATGAAAATTTCCATTGAAAAGGGCCAAACCGGTTAACTATGTTTTTGACTTCTGTTAAGGTGCTTTGCTTGCTTTCTTTACTTCCTTCTGTAACTGCCAAAACGATATAGTTTTTCTGTGATATTTGCCTTTAAAAGCTCCTTGCAAAATCCATTTGGGTCTGCTCTGTGAGATCTGTTTCTTTCCAGGCAGTTCCAGCATCTTAATACATACTCTCTATTTGGACATTGTTTGTGTGGTTTTTGGGTCTGTACCCTGCAACAATATGAATAAATTAGTTAAAAATTTTTGTCTGGGTCACCAAAAAAAAATTAAGTGCAACATAAATAGATATGCTTCTGTAATTAGCTAGTTATATAATTTATCAACCAAACCAAGACAACCAAGACATTTTTTTTTTTAATAATTATGTCAGAACAAAAGAAGTAAAGTGAACTCTTCTGGACAGTTTAGGGTTTATGGTCATCCATTGCAGAAAAGTTGAATCGTAAACCATTAGTTTTGTTTTTCAAACTATACTACTCCATTCCTCCTGCTAAATACAAGATAAAATGAAATAAAGAGGCTTCTTCCTTACTATACAGCACAGATGGTGAAGATCATTGGGGCTAGAGATACCCTTCAGAAATCCACAGCACCTGCTGCTCCCAGCACCCTGGTTGGGTGGTTCACAATTACCTATAATTCCAGCTCCAAGTGATTTAATGCCCTCTTTAGATCTCCAGAAATGCTCATCCAGATACACATATCAGGACAGTAAATGAATAAAAATGAAATAAAGTTTTAAAAGATGGAAAGGAATGGAATCACTTCTGTGACAGAGCAAGCCATTGCAGAAATCCTGCATCTTGTAGTCTTACTGAGGCCATTTTAGGTTTCACGAGAATTTCATCTTCTTGATGGAGGATCCTATGAAAAAACACTAATCAGTGTTTTTCTGAGAACCTGCAAACCCTTCTCAATTAGTCTTACCTCCTATTAAACTGCCTGTTTGTGCATACCTCCTGATGCAGCTACAGAATAAGATGCCAGGATATAGGTTTTTCCTCAAAAAGTCCCTTGGTCTAAATAAATAGGGCTACACAAAGAACCCAAATATCTGATTATAGTCCCAGCCAGGGTTAACCATCTCTGGTGGCTCCTTCTAACTTTTTCTATTAATAGGGTGTCCTTTTACAGAGCACATGCTCATTGATGAGACTCCCATCTGGTTCTCTTAGGGCAGGGAAATTTGGAAGAATTTTTCTATAATAACTCATGCTGGAGAAAGATGAAGAAGATATGGGGAAGATAATTCCATAAACTAGAATAAAAGATGTCCACTAAAAACTACATGTACCAGGACAAGCTTCACCTCCCTTAGTATTACGAAGAGTAAACCATCCCCGAATATATAATAATTCCTAGAGCTGAAATATCTTTAATCTTGAAAAATTTGCTGGTCCATGTTTTATTGTTGTCATTTTATTTTTCATTTCAAACTGAGGTCAACTGTTAGCCAACGTTATTTTTGACTTACAATAACTATCTGGAATCAAAACTTCTACATGAAGTTTTCTATGATTCAGTCATTTAATTAAGTTAAATAGGCTTGACTAATAATTAGTCAGAGAAGTTACACATTTTAGATGAGTCATCTGACTAATAAATGTCTTAAAAAGTACTCTTTAATAGCAATTACAGTATGGATTTTTCTATAATTGGCTTAACCCCTCAGCACAAAAACTAAGTATCTAAACACTCTTTCTATAATTTTCCTACCCAAATAGCCAGCTGTTGGTCATCAGTGTTGCAAGTTTATAGTATGTTAAATGTATCACAGCCGCCTACTTTGAACTAACTCTGTAAACGAGAACTGCTCATTCATTTAATGGCTTCTCAGACCTAAATAATCACTCAGAAACTATATTAATTACAACACTGTTTGACTTATTATCTCTGGGTTCTTACTGGCAAGCTCTTACATCTTAAAATTAACCCATTACTATTAATCTGTATATCACACTAGGCTGTGCCTTACTGGTAAAGTTCCAGCATCTGTCTCCTTTGACAGCTACACGGCCTCTCCTTGACTCTGCCTATTTTCTTTCTATATCTCTGTTTGGATTTCACCTCTGGCTTTACTCTGCCAAGCCATTGACCAAAACAGCTTTTTTCATTAGTCAATAAAAGCAACACATAATCAGAAGAAATTCCCACATCATAACTCTAAATTGAATTTCAGTTAATGGCTAATAAAAATGCCTTAAAAGTTAGAGACTTCAAACTTTCTTATTGTGAAGTATCCTTGTATCTTTTTTTTTTTTTCGAGACAGGGTTTCTCTGTGGCTTTGGAGCCTGTCCTGGAACTTGCTCTGTAGACCAGGCTGGTCTTGAATTCACAGAGATCCACCTGACTCTGCCTCCCGAGTGCTGGGATTAAAGGCGTGTGCCACCATCGCCCGGCTGTATTTTCTTTTAAAATGCTGTTTTCACACTCATAAAAGTTCATTAATTTCAAACAATAACACTAATAATAATGGTACCTATTCCTAACTACAGAGTTGGTAAGAGGAATAAGATGCTTCATTTTATAAGTTCAGCACTTTAGGATGTATGCTGTTTTGATCTAGATTTTCCACTTTAAATCTCGTCTACAAATTCAGTGTATATGTGATGACTACACATGCACACACACACACACACAAATACACATAGACACATGTTCATACCTCTCAAAACATTTAAGCAATAAACTCTATGAATTCAATAAATGTATCTACTTTTCCTATCTTCTTCAAAGATTACCAGTGATTATTTTCTGTAAATGCTCTTAATCAAACATATTAAAATTCCAAAATTACTTTTAATGAAAATAATCAGTAAAAATAAAATAAAGAGAAACAGACCTAGCTACAAAATGGTTGAAATGGGGGAGGAAGGATTAGTGGTTGACAGTGTATATTTCTCTTACTGAGGATCTGAATATTTCTTAGTGCCTAATTTTGGAAATATCAATTACACAGGATTTAATACCTCTGGCCCCATGGGCAGTTTTACTCATATTCACATACATACCTATTCTACCCATCCTGCTTACACAAATAAACATAATTAAAGTAAAAATAATGAATGTTCTCTTCTGGCTCATGTACATCCACCTTGGTATGTTCAAATACAAGAATTTTCCATTTTCTCCCAGAATCATTCTGCTTTCCTGAGGAAGAAAAGCAAAACTGAATGTTTACGCTTAATGATTTGTGGGGGCAGCAGCATGGTTCTAACGCTAGAAAAACCCAAGAGTCTTTTAAAAACTGTTCTCATCTAAAGTACCAAAAACTAAAGACCTATTACCACTGCTTAGTGTTTCCATCAAAGGAATCGAAGTGGTTTTAATACACATAATATAGTAATAAACATAAAAGATTATTATTCTTGTTTTCTAACCATATGTACAGTGTTGAGAAGCATTGGGTCATTTTCTATTAATTTTTTAAGCATATTGATGGTGAAAAAGAAACTGATCTTCTCTTGGGTTTATATAGAGTTTCATGGGTTTGTGTTCATTTTTATTCACAGAAAGCTGTTAATTGTTGCAAGCTATACTTTGTCGCTACTTGCTTATATGGATGTATATATGAACATGACACTACTATAATTGTAGCATCCATATGCTATCACGTGCACTATCTTATATCTATATCCATGCCCATTAATATATACTATCATATGTATATATGGTGTTTTGAACAAGAGAATGCTTTGTCATTCGGAAGTGGCATTATTTAGAAAGGATTTAAAGGTGTGACTTTGGAGGAAGTGTGCTACTGGGGTTACACTTTGAGGTTTCAAAAGATCAAGCCAATTCTATTACTTTATGTATATTTATGTATATGGTTGCTCTTTCTTTCTGGGCATCTGATACCATTACAGATGGATGTGAGACACCATGTGTGTGCTGGGAATTGAACTTAGGACCTCAGGAAGAACAGCTAATGCTCTTAACCACTGAGCCATCTCTCCAGCTGTTCAAGCCAAATCTAATGGAGTTCTCCTTTTGCCCCCTGACGATCTGGATGTAAAACTCTCTGCTAAGTCTCTAGCATCATATCTACCTGCATGCTGCCATGCTCCCCACCTTGGTAATAATGGACTGATACTCTGAAACTACAAGCAATCCGCAGTTAAATATTAAGAGTTTCTGTGGTCATGGTGTCTCTTCATAGCAATAGATTACTAAGAGTATATGAAAAGAACAATTTTATATGTGTGTTTACATATATGTAATATATATATGTATGCCTCTAGAGTCACCTAAAGCTACACCAAAATTTATTTAATATTATGTATTTAGTATTAAAAGAAATTTAAGAGTTAATCAGTTTATTTTGCATAATATAACCTCTTTGACCAAAAATTTAACGCAGCCCTGGTAAATAAACGTTCAGTTAGATCAGATATTGTCCTCTTTGTGTATCTGTATGGAGTTGTTAAAGCTTTCCTAAGCATATTTTTTAAGGAAAAGCATCAGCAATCCAAATAAAAACAAAGAAATACAATTACAGTCAGTCTACAATTTATACAAAGAAAGTAGCATAAAATGATCAGCCAAGGCTATTGTATAGCTTTTGTTATAAATAATAGTGTGCAATAGTGATATGAATTATTGGAATAATATGCACTGACTCCATAAACAAATAACTGCAACAAAAACAGTCATGTTAGTGACACTCGAAGTGATCTTTCAAACTTTCAAGGTGTTCTACGTTTAGACTTAAAAATAAACTCAATAAACACAGTAGAATATAGGAGCATTTAAAACAGTTTACTCAGAAATATTTTCATAGGATTTTAAAGTACTATGTTTTAAGTAAATTCACTGATAAATGAAGAGAAAACAAAGCTAAGGGCAGAAAAATGAAAGGAGAAATGTTCTCTAAGTAATGTCATCAGCATAAATCTACAGTTGACTTATAAATAAAGAATAAGTACTTCTTGATCCAATAATGGCACCAATTATAAAGGATATTTGTGCACACAATAGGTTTTTCTGTTTGATTTTTTGTTATTCTTTATTTAAATGTTGCTAAATTGACCTTTGCTATCTCACTAGTAATTTATCTCATTCTTAGAAAGGCTGTATAGAAACTATAAGAAAAAAAATGGGTAAATTTCTTCCATGATTGAAATCTTCCACCCTGAAAGGAAGCTCTTACACAGTGATGTAAATAACTCAAAATAGTTTCAGGAAGCACCTAAAACTAATCAGATCTCAAGTAGACCAGACCATCTGCCTAGGTGAAAAAGAAACCAGAATAGAAACCTTTAATGAGTTTAGATCATGTGAGGCACCTGGAAAGGACATACTCCAAGCTCTTGACCTGCTTGCGGCTGTCACGTGCGGTCTAGATTCCCAGCTATGTGGGCTGTCACCTGTGCTGGCAGCTGTTTTTGAGTAGTTTCTTCTCCTATAAGTAAACCTCACTCATACTTGTAATCACACGAATTAAACACATCGCTAAATGAAACGGCACTTGAGTGATGTCCATACTTTGATCTGTTTTGTGGTCCCTATCTGGGGGAGGAGACATGTGTATTTTATATATCCCAGAAAAGGTTGATTTTTGTCACACAACACTTTTGAGCCAAATCTTCCAATTCCAAACTGAATTATTATGGAATTGTGGACAAGACATTTAAATACCTTATATCTACTTTTTTTTTTCAACTGGAAATGCTTAAATGAACCATTAAAAAGCTTGAATAAAATTGTGTCTTCTTAAATATCTTTCAGCAACTATTATTAATAGAAGAGTATTAATTTATTTAATGAATCTCCCTGCAGTCATTTTGTCATATTAGTGGTAAGAAGGTAAAAAAGTAAATTATTTGATCTTCTTAGAAGACTGAAAAGAAATAATTGCCCAGATTTCTTTTGCTAAGCACTGTAGAAATCTTTTAACATTCTAACTAAATAAATGGAAGAGTAGTCTGAAAGGTAAAGAAAGAGGCAGACCTGTCAGGAACTTACATCATGATAAATCTATCAGTGATGAATCTCCAGGATTTTCTTTTTACTTTGTACTCCCAGATTAAATACTGCATAAGTTTACAATTCAGAAGTAGCAAAAGGAGCAGATAAATATGCAATGTCTATGAATGTCTCTTATTTATAAATTAAGATCAGATAAAGGAGTAGACTTTTAAAGAAAGGTCTCTGATTATTTCATCATACATCACTAGCATAGAAAAACCCTGTATTTCTATCTTCACTTATTCCTTCACTATTGCTTTTGACAGGCATTGAGCTGATAGCCCAACATATTTGCCACAGCATTTGCCCAAAAGCTAGGTTGAAAGCATAGACAGTCTCTTGTCCAGATGGTAAGAAGTGTCTTTTACATACTACAAGGTTCAAAAGGACACTAAAAAGGGGACATTATTTCCCGCCCACCAAGGACTTTTTCTTCTTCACATTTACTGACACAGTTTCAAAGAAAACTTATTGTGTGGTTATATTTTCAGTCTCACTCGGGATAATATATCCTTATGTCACGTTTTTGGTGGTCACCTGGTAGTAGTAATCAGAAACTGGGCTGTCTTACTGCTCACAGCCTAGAAGCTTGTAGGAAAAGCCTAATGCAGAACTAGAATTCTTAAACTATGCTATAGTAATTATAGAACAGATCCCAACTGTCCGCAGAGTCCATGTGTGCAAATTATACTTTTGGGCCACTTTGCAGTCATGAATGGGGTTATGTATCTTTCATGTCTTGATAGTTTTGCAGAAAGCTATATAAACTTTATGTAAATTCAAGAACAAGAGCTCACGACAATGTGAGAGAACTAACTTATGGTGAGGCAAAGCCTAGAGTAGAGTTATTCTGTACACATAGAAGTTCACTGAAATTTATAGAATGTGGGACTTGTGAAGAAGTTATTTGCATAGAGTTGTATGATGGTTTACTTTGTTATTTCATTTCAATGGTGGGAAAAAGTGTTACTCAAAAAGTAAATTTTACAATTTTTAAAATTTGTGTTTGAAAATTTTGAATTCAAAACTGGTGCTCAATGTTGTGGTTGATTGTTTCCTGCCTTTGGCATTTTGCATGACAACCTTCTGGTTTTATGAAATCTAAACTTAAGTGAAAAGCCCTTCATGTCAATTCTAGATCATGGACCTCTGTATACTGTGTCTGAACGTCATGCAGTCTTCATGAATACTGATTTATCTTCTACCTCGTCGGAGCTACTAAGAACAATAGCAATAGACTGCAATGTTTTGTGAGTCCCTTAGACAATTCTAAATAACAACTCAAAAGTGAACTTCCATTGTCTGGTTTGTGGGATTTTGTTAAATGGTCTTTGTCTCTTAGGTGGAGTATTATCAGCCTAGATAGAAAAGTTTGATCTACACTATATACTGACTCACATGTAAGTTATTTTCGGTAGGTAGTTAATATTATGACTCCAGTGACCTTTCCAGGAATCCTTATAGTAATTTAAATCTCCTCCCTTCTTTTATATATTTTTATCTCTGTTCCCTACTCTGAAACCAACCATCTTTTCCATTCTCCACATCATATTAGATTCCTTGTATTCCACTATTCTCTTTTCTATTACTCTCCTAACTTAACCCCTAATACTTCCCTGATTTCTTCACTGTATAAAATTCTCAAAAATTAGTGCAAATATTTTATATACCAGCATATGTTTTAAAAACCTTAAGAAACAAAACCCATGTTAGAATAGCAAATATCAAAAGAGGAAGAAAAAAGTACCCATGAGCACTATTGGTGACAAAATATATTTAATACAACCATTTTGAAAATTAGTATGGGAGTTCCTCAAAAAAAATTCATTTGGGTTTATATACAAAGAAAATGAAATCAGTATTTCAAAAAGACATCTGCATTTTCATGTTTATTCATAACTGTAATATCGATGGAATGAAAGAAAATGCTGATAAATGAATAAAGAAAATGTGAATTTCACATTTCATGAACTTTTTAAATATATGCAATTAAATGTGATAATTTAAAGTAAATACTAATAATTTCCAATAAAATTAAGAAACATGTTGCATGCACACTCTGTGGAATACTACTTAGCTTTTACAAAGAAACTAGCATTTTTATTATGATAACATAGATAAACCTTGAAAATATTAAAATAAATGAAGCAATTCATATAATGAAAGAAAACATTAAATTATTTCACTTTATAGGGGAATTTTAGGTTGAAATCATGTGATAGTGAGCCACCTACTGTAGTAGGAGCTGCGGGCCACTTCCCACAGCCCGGCTCCCACCCGGCTAGCTTTACACCAGAAATAACAACACACAAATTGTATTCTTTTAAACACTGCTTGGCCCATTAACTCTAGCCCTTGCAGTCTAATTCTCATATCCCGATCAACCCATCTCTAATAATCTGTGTAACATCAGTCTTACCAG
Source organism: Microtus oregoni (assembly GCF_018167655.1). Classification (NCBI taxonomy): domain Eukaryota; kingdom Metazoa; phylum Chordata; class Mammalia; order Rodentia; family Cricetidae; genus Microtus; species Microtus oregoni. Next base: position 28,104,470 of record NW_024543060.1, read on the forward strand.
GAAAGATTCAGCATGTCTGACCTGCATAAGCTAATAGGCCAAGTAGCATTGTAATTAATACAGTTTCTGTGAGATTATTCCATGGCTGAGCAGCCGGGAACAAATAAGCGGCCTCCTACTACAAGAAATGATCAAATATCTACCTACTGTGCTTCAAAGAATGGTGAAAGAAGACGCCTGCAATGAGGACACGCACCTGCTGTATTACAGCATTATTTGTTGCATCTCTTTCTCAATCAAAGATGTCAGTGGTCTGCTGAGATGCCCCATTGGTTATGTCACTGTATTTGTTTCTTCTAACTACTTTAGCACCAGTCACTTCCAAGGCACAGATAACACTCTTTGCAAAGTAGTTTCACCCTTAATTTTGCTAAAGTATTTCCCATTAGCCCTGTGTTAATAAATACTGCTTGTTAATCAAACAGAAATCTTAATATATTTTTAAATAGAGGAGATAACACCCCGAAGAGAAATTCTGTCTATTGTCCTACCAAGTCCTCTTGGCAAAGAGTCTCTCCAAAGCACCGGACCTTCTCTTCAAGGAGTAAAACCTGTCATCAACACTAAGAATTTGTCTGCCAAATGAGATAGCGCTAGAACAAGAACTCACCACAGTTGTGCCTGTCATTCAGAAATCCTGTGTGAATTATAGAACATTGTTTGCAGGCTGGGTCACAAAAAGTGTGCAACACTTTATTTTCTTCCTCCCTTTTTTTTTCCTTCTCGTCTTGCTTAGAATATTTTCTCTTGGTTCGAATGCTCTCATTTGATTCACTTTTTTTGCTCCAAACTTACTAGCTTCCCTGCTATGTGTGAGATTCACATGTTTGAAGTTTTAAAGAAAAAGAAAAAAAGTGACAATAAATAAAAATAACATTTTCTGTATCTTCATTATTTTTAAGGGGAAAAATTCTTTAAACCATTTTTTTATATATTCCCTGTAAAGATTTCCTTCTATGACTTATAATGTGGCTGTTACTCCTGGAGTTGTAACAAGCACTGGAAATATACTCCCAGTGTGGCTAATTAGGTAATGAATTACTTCCTGAGATTAATATAATATGCAATGCCTCAGATAGGTGAGCAGCCAAATTGCTTTTCATGCTTGATCTATACTAGTCAGGAAACAAAGAGTCAGACATATAATGCAATATGCTTTCTTCTTTAATTATATATTTCTTAGACTGAATAGTTCAAACAATGTACATATTTTCTTTTTTACAGTGTGGTCAAACAATGTACATACAGTACTGAATAGACAAGATCAAAAAACCCTTTCTTCCTTTATGGTGTATCCTGTAGTTGTTCAATGAATGTTCTGGAACTGAAAAGTTACCATATTTTACTACACAAGGAATGGATGCAGTTTTGAGAGAAGGTAAAGGAATTGTATTACTTTCCTCGTAGCTGATTCTGACAGCAATCCCCCAGTCTAGACAGAGTGCAGATTAAGTTGTGCATAGTTGTCTCCAGATAACAGAAAATATCTCCTGTCACCTCCCCTTTTAGATTCACAAAAGTCTTTACTTTTTCCCAAAAAACAATCTCTCCAATTCTATGCAATAAATGAGCAAGCATATGTTAAGCTTACCTGTACAAGGGCGAGTTTCTAGAAATAGTAAAAATAGGCAAGTAGACAATTTTACTGGGATATAAAAACTTAACTGGATCATGAATTGTGAAAAATATTTCAAATGTGGCAAACAGAATTATTTTAAAAAACAAAATCAATAGTTTAAAATGTGTGCACAGTCATATTCTTTTGTTGGGATTAGGTGCAAAGATAGAGCTGAAACAGCAGGAGGTGATGAATTACCTCAAAAATGATGACCCAAGTCATTACCCTGATCTCCAAAGAGGGAGGTAGGTAATTCAGTTATTCTACTGTGCAGATGAATGCCAGATGTGTCCCAGAGCACTAGCCAAAGGCAAAAAGCATGGATCACTCAGAAAGTTAGGGGAAAACCATATTCAGGATATTTGTTCCAGAAGTCCTGTGACATTATTTCTCTGTTTCCACTCTTCTGGAAACTAACCCTCCCGAGTCAGTAACCTTCCTGTCAGGTCTTAAGCCTCCAGCAAGCTGAACAAAGCATACAAAATGAATCAAAGGAGAAATCTCACCTGGGAAAATAAGTAACTTGAAGAGCTTACATTAAGGTACAATTCAATAGACACACCAACTAAGCTCAGGGAATAAAAATTAATGGAACCCATAGAAAATATGATAGTTTCCCATAACTACAGAAGTCAGAGAATTTAACAATACAAAGAAAGTTTTATTTATCAATGGAAAGTTTCAGATCTAATTTGGAAAGGTCACAAAAAGTTTAAAGTAAAGTTCAATGACCACTTAGTTGGTTCAAATGGAAAAAAGTAAAAATAATTGCCATACATATATGTATAAACATATAGATTTACTTATGTCTAAGAAATTATATTTATGTATGTATGATATATATGTATATGTATACATATGTGTCTGTGTGTGTGCAGTTTCCCTTCCCTCCCTTGCTCCTATTCCCTCCTCTAAATCTTCCCTACATTTGCAATCCACTCTTCTGTGCAGAAAGTGGCAGGCTTCTCATGGATATCAACAAAGCATGGCAAATCAAGTTATAGAACCACTTCATCTCTTCCTCATTTTTTTAAGGGTGGGAAGGCATGCAAGTAGAAGGGAAGGTTCCCAAAAGGCAGCCAAAGCTTTAGGGACAGCCCATGTTCCCACTGTTAGTAGTCCCACAAGCATACTAGGGTACACAACTGTCACATATATGTAAAGGGCCTGGATCTGTCCCATTCAGGCTCTCTGGTGTCAGTTCAGAGTCTCCTGTAAAACCCAGGTTAGTTGTTCTTGTGCATTTCTTGTGATGTCCTTTAACACCCTAGCTCCTCTCTTCAGTACAATATTCTGAGCTCAGCCTGATGTTTGTTTCTGGGCCTCTATATCTGTTTCTGTCAATTATTTGGAGAATGGTTCTGTGATGACAAGTGGAGTAATCAACAATCTATGAATGTAGCAGAATACGTTAACATAATTACATTGACATACTTGACTCCAAACTGCCACACCCTATCTACAGTGATTTATTTCAGTCCTCTCACCCTCTGTCTATTTCCAACACCATCTCTCATGTTCCCACCTCCACCTGCCACGAGTAAACCCAGGAGATCTCTTCTTTTCCCCTTCCTGGGAGATCTATGTGTCTCCTCTTGAGCCCTCCTTGTTACCTAGCCTCTCTGGCTCTGTTCATTCATTGAAGCATGGCTATCCTTTAGTTTAAAGCTAATATCAACCTATAAGTGAGTATATGCCATGTTTGACTTTCTGGTTCTGGATTACCTCACTCAGAATGATTATTTTCTGTTCTATCTATATGTGAATTTATGATATTATTGTCTTTTACAGCTGAGTAATAATCCATTGCATGAATGTACTACATTTTTAATGCATTCTTATGGCGATGGGAAGCTAGGGTGTTTCCAGATTTTGGATATTAAGAAATAAAGCTACTATGAACATAGTTGAACAATGATCCTTGTTGTATAATTGAGAATCCTTCAGGTATATGCCCAAAAGTGTTACCGCTTGATCTTGGGGTGGATTCTCAATTTTCATATATACTGCCTTATTGATTTCCAAAATAGACATTCAGTTGTACTCCCACCAGCAATAGAGGAGTGCTCTCCTTGCTCTAATCCTCTCCAAGATGAGTTGTCACTTGTGTTTTTGATCTTAGACATTCTAATTGGTATAAGATGTAAGAGGCTGCTTGTTTGTTCCCAGCTGCTCAGCCCTGAAATAACCACACAGAAAACTATATTAATTAAATCACTGTTTGGCCCATTAGTTCTAGCTTCTTATTGGCTAATCCTTGCATCTTAATTTAACCCATTTCTATTGATCTTGAATTGCCACATGACTGTTATAAGATATGGTTCTGAGTTTAAGTAGGTCCCATTTATTCAATGTTGCCCTTAATGTCTGTGCTTCTGGGGTTATACATAGGAAGCGATCTCCTGTGCCCATCTGTTGTAGGGTATTTCCCACTTTCTCTTCTATCAGGTTCAGTGTGTTCGGACTGATATTGAGGTCTTTAATCCATTTGGACTTGAGTTTTGTGCACGGTGAGAGATATGGGTCTATTTTCATTCTTCTACAGGTTGACATCCAGTTGTGCCAGCACAATTTGTTGAAGATGCTTTCTTTCTTCCATTGCATACTTTTAGCTCCTTTATCGAAAATGAGGTGTTCATAGGTTTGTGGGATAAAATCCGGGTCTTCTATACGATTCCATTGGTCGACTTCTCTGTTTTTATGCCAGTACCACACTGTTTTCATTACTGTAGCTCTGTAATAGAGTTTGAAGTCAGGGATGGTAATGCCTCCAGAAGATCCTTTATTGTATAGGATTGTTTTGGCTATCCTGGGTTTTTTGTTTTTCCATATAAAGTTGATTATTGTCTTCTCCAGATCTGTGAAGAATTTTGATGGGATCTTGATGGGGATTGCATTGAATCTATAAATTGCCTTTGGTAGAATTGCCATTTTTACTATGTTGATCCTCCCAATCCAAGAGCAAGGGAGGTCCATCCATTTTTTGGTATCCTCTTCAATTTCTTTCTTCAATGCCTTAAAGTTCTTGTCAAATAGATCTTTCACTTCCTTGGTTAGATTTACCCCTAGATATTTTATGCTGTTTGTGGCTATTGTGAATGGTGAAGCTTCTCTGATTTCCCTCTCTGCTTCCCTATCCTTTGTGTATAAGAGGGCAACTGATTTTTTGGAGTTGATCTTGTATCCTGCCACATTACTAAAGCTGTTTATCAGCTGTATAAGTTCTTTGGTGGAGTTTTGGGGGTCGCTTATGTACACTATCATATCATCTGCAAATAACGAAAGTTTAACTTCTTCCTTTCCAATTCGAATCCCCTTGATCCCATTATGTTGTCTTATTGCTATTGCTAGAACTTCAAGCACTATATTGAAGAGGTATGGTGAGAGTGGACAGCCTTGCCGTGTTCCTGAGTTAAGCGGGATGGCTTTGAGTTTCTCTCCGTTTAATTTGATGTTAGCTGTCGGCTTGCTGTATATAGCTTTTATTATATTTAGGTATGACCCTTGTATCCCTAATCTCTCCAAGACTTTTAACATAAATGGATGTTGAATTTTGTCAAATGCTTTTTCAGCATCTAATGAAATGATCATATGTTTTTTTTCTTTCAGTTTATTTATATGCTGGATTACATTGATAGATTTTCGTATGTTGAACCAGCCCTGCATCTGAGGAATGAAGCCTACTTGATCATAATGGATAATTTTTCGGATGTGTTCTTGGATTCGATTTGCCAGTATTTTGTTGAGGATTTTTGCGTCGATATTCATGAGTGAGATTGGCCTGTAGTTCTCTTTCCTGGTTGAGTCTTTGAGTGGTTTTGGTATCAGAGTAATTGTGGCTTCATAAAAGGAATTTGGTAATGACCCTTCTGATTCTATATTGTGGAATACATTAAGGAGTATAGGTATTAGGTCTTCTTGGAAGTTCTGGTAGAATTCTGCATTGAAACCATCTGGTCCTGGGCTTTTTTTGGTAGAGAGGTTTTTGATAACAGCTTCTAATTCTTCACGACTTACAGGTCTGTTTAGATTGTTCACCTGGTCCTGGTTTAGTTTTGGTAAATGGTATTTATCTAAAAAAGCGTCCATTTCTTTTACATTTTCCAGTTTTGTGGCATATAGGCTTTTGTAGTAAGATCTAATGACTCTCTGAATTTCCTCTGTGTCTGTGGTTATGTCCCCCTTTTCATTTCTGATCTTATTAATTTGCGTGTTCTCTCTCTTTCGTTTGATTAGTTTGGATAGGGGTTTATCTATCCTGTTGATTTTCTCCAGGAACCAGCTTTTTGTTTCATTGATTCTTTGGATTGTTTTCTGTGTTTCTATTTTGTTGATTTCAGCCCTCAATTTGATTATTTCCAGTCTTCTACTCAACATTGAATAAATGGGACCTACTTAAACTGAGAAGCTTCTGTAAAGCAAAGGACACTGTCACTAAGACACAAAGGCAACCTACTGACTGGGAGAAGATCTTCACCAACCCCGCAACAGACAAAGGTCTGATCTCCAAAATATATAGAGAACTCAAGAAACTAGACTTTAAAATGCTAATTAACCCAATTAAAAAATGGGGCACTGAACTGAACAGAGAATTCTCAACAGAAGAATTTCAAATGGCCAAAAGACACTTAAGGTCGTGCTCAACTTCCTTAGCAATCAGGGAAATGCAAATCAAAACAACTTTGAGATATCATCTTACACCTGTCAGAATGGCTAAACTCAAAAACACCAAGGATAACCTTTGCTGGAGAGGCTGTGGAAGAACGGGTACCCTCATCCATTGCTGGTGGGAATGCAATCTTGTGCAACCACTGTGGAAGTCAGTGTTTCGGTTTCTCAGGAAATTCGGGATCAACTTACCCCTGGACCCAGCAATACCACTCTTGGGAATATACCCAAGAGATGCTCTATCAAATGACAAAAGCATTTGTTCAACTATGTTCATAGCAGTATTATTTGTAATAGCCAGAACCTGGAAACAACCTAGATGCCCTTCAATGGAAGAATGGATGAAGAAGGTATGGAATATATACACGCTAGAGTACTACGCTGCGGTAAAAAACAATGACTTCTCGAATTTTGCATGCAAATGGATGGAAATAGAAAACACTATCCTGAGCGAGGTGTCCCAGACCCAAAAAGAGGAATATGGGATGTACTCACTCATAATTGGTTTCTAGCCATAAATAAGGACCACGGTGTCTACAATAGGTGAACCTAAAGAAGCTAAGGAAGAAGGTGAACCGAAGGAAAAACATATAGTTGTCCTCTTCGCTAAGGGAAGTAGAACAAATTTCCGGGGAGAAAATGGGATCTTGGGGGCGGGGTGGGATGGGGGTAAGGGGAGATGGGGAGAGAAAAGGTAGAAGGGAAGGAGGGGGGACCTGGGAAACGGGAGAATTGGGATAAAGGAAAGGTGGATAGGGGAGCACGGAACCACAATTCTTAGTTAAGGGAGCCACTTTAGGGTGGGCAAGCGACTTGACCCTAGAGGGGCTCCCTAGTGCCCAAGATGAGGTTCCCAGTTAGTTCCTTGGGCAGCTGAGGATTGGGAACTTGAAATGACCCTATCCTAGAGCAATACTGACGAATATCTTGCATATCATCATAGAATCTTCATCTGGTGATGGATAGAGATCGAGACAGTGACCCACACAGGAGCACTGGACTGAGCTCCCAAGGTCCCAAGGAGGAGCAGAAGGAGGGAGAACATGAGCAAAGAATTCGGGACCACGAGGCGTGCATCCACCCACTGAGACAGAGGAGCTGATCTACGGGGAGCTCACCAAGGCCAGCTGGACTGTGATCGAAAAAGCATGGGATAAAACCGGACTCTCTGAACATGGCGAACAATGAGGGCTGATGAGACACCAAGGACAATGGCAGGGGGTTTTGATCCTACTTAATGTGCTGGCTTTGTGGGAGCCCCTAGATATCGACGGAGAGGACCTAGGACTTACCACAGGGCAGGGAACCCGGACTGCTCTGTGGACTGGAGAGGGAGGGGGAGAGGAGTGGGGGGAGGGGGAGAAGGGTGGGAGGAGGGGGAGAAGGGTGGGAGGAGGGGGAGAAGGGTGGGAGAAGGGGAAGGGAAATGGGAGGCTGGGAGGAGGTGGAAACTTGTTTTTTGTTTATGTTTTTTTTTCTTCTTTTCGCAATTAAAAAAAATAAATAAAACAGAGGCGAGGATGAAAAAAAAAAGATATGGTTCTGGTGGTACCATATTCTTTCTGTTATTGTGTTCTTATGCTAGTATTTAGGCATCTGGACTTGGATGATTATAGGTCTAAGTGTTGATTCCTGCATTTGTCTTTATGGAATAGGTGTTTTGTTCATTGGTTTCTGTTTCCTCTCTGGTCTTCTGGACTATGTGGCCAAAGATTTTGGTGATTTGGTGAGTGGCTGGTCTTGAGTTCCATTAAAGTTTCTCTCCTGGGGTTTTAGGTGCATTCAGTCCTTAGATCTAGTCTGGCCTCTGGTTAAGTCAAAGTCATCTTCCAAAATTGTAAACTCAAATGTTTAGCCCAGGTGAGGGTTTGTAGTTTGGAGCTGTTGGGAATTCTTTAACATGAATGAGTTAGTGGGAAGTAGGTAGTGTTTTCTCTGGGGTCCCAAGGACCAACCTGAATTCAGTTTAAGAAAGCTTCTGGGACTGTGGATGAGGCCGAGGCCATAGGAATGTCCCCCAGGAATCAGTGTCTGGGGACTGGAGCATCTATGCTATTCTTCTGAATGGTACAAACTATAGCTGGGCATATGGAGTCTATCAGAGTTGTAGAGAAGAGATTTTCGGATGAAGATGATGAGGAGTTCGCTGACAATATGGAAATTGGGGGAATAGAATTCAGGAGGTCAGGGAAGTCCATCTTTTATCCACTCACCAGTTTACTCTTCCACCAGTGAACTAGTGAGAACTTAAGTAGAGTAGTGTAATTCTAACCACAGATGGATGCAAGACCCAGTGGTGATGCTGGTGCTGAGAAGGTGGGGGGGGGGAGGCTAGGAATTATACCCTTGACGTTAGGCTCTTGGGAGTGATAGGTCAGCTGGCAATCAGGTCATTCACATCTTGGTGAGTATTCTCAGTTTTCTCTTCCGAAAATTCTATTAGTTGATGTAAGTTTAATGAGAGCCCCTCCATCACTATCTGAAAAATTTGCTGTCCTGAAGATGGTTTTGTTGTTGTTTTAATCTACAAAGCACAGACATATTTACTTGAGCTTGTTTCCTAGTGTTGAAATGTACAAGAAGAAATTCTTGAAGTAATCTTCAAACTTTGTGTTAGCCCTCAGTGGACTTATGCTTTACATTTGTGTTGCAAAATATAGTTTACACTGTAAAGATGTGTTTCTGACTAAGGCACCATCTGATCATTTTGACAAAGAGATAAATGTCCATGAGCTAGACAGAAGAGAATAGGTGGAACTGGAACTTTCAGTAAGAGAAAGGTCTCTGAGAAAAAGAGAGAAAAAGAGAGGCAGAGATGCCTGTGAGATGTGGAGCAAGTCAGACATATGGTACAGAGGAGAGATATCTAAGCTACATGACAGAATGTAGATTCATAGAAGTAGGCTAATACGAGTTTTAAGAGTCTGTTGAAAAAAGTTTAAACTAAGGCCAAGCTTTCATAATTAATAATGTCTCCTTTTCATTATTTACCAAACGGAAGTCCAAGAAAAGTCAGATAAGAAAGCTTGTTAGACATTTGTGCTGTGACATAGATAACAATGTGAATGGAGAAACTCCATATGGGGAAGTTTTCTTTCCCAGGATAAAATATTAAGAAGTGTTACAGACTTTTTTGAGAGGTAAATCTTTTAGGCCACTGTGTGTCCTTAAAGAATCGTCTTCTTCACTTGCTGCTCCAGTTTGAGATGTAATAATTGGATTCAACACATCATCCTTCCATGTGTCATCCTGACCAGATTTCAAGCCCATGGAGCTCTTCAAACTTATTTTCCAAGATGTTAGTTAAATACAATTATCTTCCTTTTTATCGTTTACTTTTTGCTGTTGTTTCCTCTGTTTTTTTTTGTTTTGTTTTGTTTTGTTTTTCAAGAAAGGGTTTCCTTGTATGACAGCTCCAACTGAACTGAAACTAACTTTATAGAAAAATACTGGCCTTGAACTCTCAAAGATCCACCTGCCTCTGCCTCCTGAGTGTTGGGATAAAAGGTGGGTGCCATCACAGCTTGCCCAATTTTCTTCTCTGTAAAAGTAATTTCCTTCAGCATTCTCTTGTAGTGACGCAAAACTAACACAAACTGTGAAATTGACACATTTCTAAGGTGGTATAGTTTCTCCCTCCCTTCTAATCTTTGTATTGTTGACATCTTTTTTTTCCCTTTGGTATATATATATATATATATATATATATATATATATATATATAATTTGTATGTTTCTGTGACCGACAATAAAGATCAACAGTTCTTTACTCTGGAGAGTAAACATTTGTTATTTGTAAGGCTCAGAATATGTTCCTCAATATTATTTATTCCAACTCTTGCTAAGAGACAAAACAAACAGAGAGAGGGCACCTGGAAATCATACTTTTAAAATTGAACCACACCCAAATTAATGCTTAGAGTTTTATTATGCCCGTACTAGTCAAAATTCTTCCTTTCACATTATTCTGAATAGCTTCTTGGGTGCTCTACTGTTCCATGTAGACTTAACTCTGGATTTGCCTTCCTTTCTAGATTTCAATATGTCATTGTACATTGTGACATCCAAAAAATGTAAGCCAAAGATAAATTGTTAATTTAGGTTTTAAGACTTTCAACCCTTTCTACAAAATAGTTGAAAATGAAAACTTGAATTTCTGCAGACTCAGGTTTAGATATGTATTGCATAGCTATTTTTATACTTCCTAAGGTACATTATTCAGATTTTGCATATATCAGACACATAGTTTTGTCATTATTCATTAAAGAACACTTATTTTCAACACCTTTTGTGTTATTTAATGTAGTTCATTTCTTTAAAGCATTAGGCTAGGTGAATTCATTCTATTAATAGCCAAAAAAAATAATGATAGCCACACTAATAGTCACATAAGAAAGCAAAAATAAGAAAAACTCATCAATCTATTCAAAAGAGTAAACAAATAGTTCACCCTTTCATGAAATTAAATTGAGCACAGAAATGTTTTTTTCTCTTATTGAATTTATTTATCTGTAGGAAAGATATTTATATATATTCAGAGACAGGTAAGTAATGGATATTCATTTTATTTCTATTTGTGTTTATTATTTTTTCATTATGGGAAGTAAAGATTTAGGAATAGAATAGCCAAAGATTACAGAGTTCCTGTGTGATCTTTCATGAGACAGTTGTTTCAACTTGGCCCTCTGAAAATGAGGGTGATACTTTCACTCTGCATCTACTGTGCTTATGTTAGAAGATATTTATAAAGCATCCAAGTATTTAATATAATTGACAATGGTCATTAATTGCTTTATGTTTTCTATAAATTCAATTCACAGATTTATTTCATAACCCAGTGAATGTCTTTGCATCTTATTTGATTCTTTGCTTTTATAATAGAACAAAGAGCCCAAATTTAGTGATAGTCTATGTAAAATGGCAACCAGGTTGCTAAATTAGCACATCCTACCCCATTTCTCTTCACAGTCTCCACTACATTTTATAGATAAGAATTTGAATATCAAGGAGTTGTAACTGATTTGTCTGAGATCAAGCCAGTAGATAGTTGCTAAACTAGAATTTCAATATACTTCTATCAGACTGCAATAACCATAGTCTTATAAGCTGTCTAGAATTTCATAAAATGCATCTTTCATATATTAATGGTGTCAGTTCTCAGGAAATAGACACAGAAAGACTGGTCTGCCTGCAACATGATGACATGCAATTCTATTTTCTGAAGCTGCATTTCAGGTTGATGAAAATTCAAAAGCAAATTGGAATAGCATATGTTTTGCATAATAAAATTTTCCTAGTCAAGAGAAAAACAAGGAACTGATTGGATTTTCTTGTCAACTACATTTACATAAACAACCAAACAACATTATTTTCTATAGTATCAAGAAGGCAGCCATATAAAAAATACCAGCTTCATAGAATGTGATAGCAATAATACTGAATGCCCACTCCACACTCCTCCCTCTTATAGAAACTAGACTTGACAATTGGATGAATCAACACTGAAGGCAGATATATAAAATTTAGAATAACAAAATAATGGAAAGATAATAAAAATACTTTAAACAACACTTTTATAACAGTACTTTTAAAACTCTGTGTCTTATTTCTTAATATATTTTGGTAAAATACTACATATAAATAAAAGATGAAAGAATTTGCTTATTCATTTATTAGTATCTAGATTCATGAATATAAAAACCTTAATATCTACTTGTAATGACTATGAAAATAATATTTTTATTATCTAGAGAATTATTTAGATTTGATATGTTTACCTAATTCTTAGTTTTCCCTAACTGTAAATGGTATTTGAACTGTAATTTTAATATTTGTCTCACAACCTTATCATATGAGGCATAATATTCTATCACTGCCTGGAAGACAGTGAACTACTTAGTGGAAATATAAGCATTCTACAGAAAATAATGAACATTGTGAGTTGGAAAGATAGCTCATTTGGTAAAGTGATTGAACTCTACGCAGAACGATGTGATTTCAGATACCCAGAAACTACAAAAAAACAAAACAACAACATCAAAATCATCCAGTACCTACAACAGAAACAAGTAATTGTACACATCTATGTTACCAGCTCTCAAGAAGAAGAGATAAAAAGTTCTGTAGGATTTTCTTGCTGGACATTATAGCAAAATTGACAAAATCCAAGTTCAGTGAAAACACTATCCAGTGGAAAGTACTTATGCATATATCCATTAAGTAAAGAGGTTGTTATTCTGTAAAACAAAACAAAAGAACTTTTTCTTGAATAATAATATAGCCAAATAGAAATTTTCTAATAATATAAGGGCATACATTCTGCACCATGGAGTGAATCAAATTTGTATTCAGTTATGCGCAGTATAAAATTGAAAAATTAGTTAAATTTTAAGTATATAGTGTTACAGAAAGTAAAGATAATATTTTGCTTTGTATATGATATAATAAAATTCTATATGTTCCACGTAAGATTTATGAAAACAGTTAACACATAAATAACATGAATTAGGAAAACTTTCAAAGTGTCACGCACATTTTGGGGTAAAAATAGACTAAACTGCCTGGTACAGTTGAGAGTAATATTGTAGGAACTAGACCCTAATATGGGTAAATACAAGTTATGTCTTTTTAAAATGTGTTGATAAGATTTTCTAAGCTTAATGTTTCAGGTTTCTTGGGGTCAAGCTGGAAATAAAATAGCTATTCTCTCTGGTTATCTAAGAAAATATTATTTACAAATCTGTTATTTCTGACTTTCTGCCCATAGGCATGGAAATTTTCTCATGAGTTCTAATTTGATATCCAAGAAAATCTCTTTGGGTTAAGCATCTTCATTGCCACAGTGGCTCCTGATTCTGATATACCTCAAACAGTATTTCAAAGGAACAACCACATTCTAGCTGTGATGAGGTAGATTTCCAAGACAGAGAGCAGTTTGGCTGTTGGGATTCTGGAGACATGTCCCGAAACAGCGTGTGTGTGCACGTCTTTCACTACAATTATCTTCACGAGAAGAGAGGTTTGGGACTAATGATTTGGAGCCCCCAGCCTTCCTGTATAAGCTGCTCATACCAGCTGGCTACTTCCCAAAGAAGACAGTTGGGAAACTGTACTGGCAGTACCTCCCTGCCTTAGTGTGTGGTATTTTGGAGGACAGCTAGCCAGTTGCATTATCCAAATTGTATGGTACTTATGCTCCCAAGCTTTCTGCTGAGCTTATTTTTTTTTTATTTTTAAAAAAAGCATGGAGCTATAGCCTAATCTGTGGTGAATGCAGCTAGAACAGAATTAGTATTTATGAGATACCCTGATCTGGCTCGTATATATCTTATTTTATCATGGAAATCTGTAGACAAAAGAATCTTAGAAATCCTCTCATTTCTTGCTCACATCAGGAGATCTTTGTGCTATCAGAAGTCTTTTACACACTTAAGTTCCAATGCGTGTTGAACAGCTCTTCTTCCTCCTATCCCTAAAAGCATAAAATAAAATATAGAAACGTTGATGTCATTTGAATAATCAGAATTTGATGACTCATTTCTGTTCATTAACGTGTGTTCATTGCTAACAATCTGCATTGTAGCAGGTTTACCGTCTTGTTCTGAAGTTACGGGTGCTCCTGTGAACAGGGAACGATGTAAATTGTGGACTGAAGCAGGATTTTTAATCTCCGACACCTAAGGAGGCAAAAAATAGATAAGTGACAGTTGAAGGGCAGAATAAAGCGGAAAGATACGGAGAATGTGTAAAGTGGAGAGTCTATGCCCACTGTGAGCTTTATCCATTAGAAAAAAGCTTTAAATGCTACTTTGACCAAACAAATCAAATCTGAAGTATTAAACTGGTCCCTTGGTCCCATGATAAGCAGCTTAACATTATGCATGAATTTAAGTGAAGAATAAATAACATTCTTCTCTATCACACTTTTTTTTTTCTGTTCTCTTTTGACTTGGGGAAAATGCTTCCATGTGTTATTACTTAGATTACAAAGATGTGTGGCCCTAGAGGTTGAAAAAATATTGTCAGATTTCACACTCCCAGCATTTCCAAATCTATATAATAACTTCTAGGGGAAGTGTTGTTGGCAGGTAACTTGCACAATTTTTACGGTGGGAATGAAAAACAAAGCAAACATGTAACGAATCTTTATCTTTTCTTGTACCTTCAAGGAATAGCTTTCCTATTCCTCTGAGGTCAATTTTAAATCAAAATTAAGGAAAAGAAATAGAAAGTAGAGGAAATATACATTCTCCATAAACCTAAGAGGCTGTCAGATTGCACATATTATTCAAATATCAAAAGTGGATAATTATAAGACAATGACATTTGATGCCTTTTTCTTAAACCAAAATAAGTTTTCAATTATCTTTTTGGAATAATTAACTTTTAATGTCAGTAACTCCTAGACACATAGGCAAAGCTAGTGAGATTCCACATCATCAATTAGTCTTCCAGTTTGTGCTGCGGGTATGCTAAGATGTGTAGGAAAATTACTGAAATCCAATCCCTCACTGAGCATCATCGCTCTTATAGTTCTATACTTCTATAGAGAACTTTTTTCACACTTACTATAATATGCTGGAGAGGCATGGAGAGATACCTTTTATGTGGTTACAGCTATCAGTTCTGATCCCAGCATCCCAGTACCTACATTAGTCCTCTCACAGTCCCGAGCCCCTCTCACACACAATTACACACACAGAGGGTTATAAAGATTTTTTAATCTTATAATGCCTTATTGAAAAAAATGTAGAGAATCCTCAAACCTCAATCTTTATTTCAGATTTAATATTCTACTTCATAAATAAGATTTTAGGAAAAATAACTGACTTCCTTCTTTCTATGTAGAACAGTCAGTAAAGTACTGTGAAACCCAGTCAAAACTCATATCAGTAAACAATCTAAGAAGCAAGAAATATATGTTTGCTGTAAGTCTTTGAGGCTATCTGAGATTTCACATATAATTCAAATATCAAGTGGGTATTAATAGGAAAATCTCTTTTGATAACTTTTATTACACCAAATCATTTTTCACTCATCCTTTCTTTGAAAGATTTAATTTCTAATCTAAGTAAGTTCTAGGGAACTATGAGAAGCTCGTGAGATTCATCTTTGATAAGAGTTCTAGTGTATGCATCTAAGATGCTAAAAGTTATGGGAAACAACAACTAAAAAAATTTTAAAGCTTTGGTTTATACTTATTGTGGTGATGACAAAGCTTACTTTTGAGTTCCAAATCAAGTAGGATATTGCTCATTAACACTTATCATTTTCCTACCTGTCGCTTGAGAAGATGCAGGAATTCCACTGATTTCTTTAATATTTTCTGTGCTTTATTTCAGTTTCTGAACTCAGAAATGTTTGGTGAATTAGCATACAGCTGGAAGCATCAGAGCACTTAAACCAACGTATGAAAGTCTAAAATACACAGAAAATTTTCAGTGATTTAGATTGTGTATTGATTGAGGGAAAAGTATAAATATAGTATTAAATATATGTAACATAGAAAATAAAACAGGGACCCTGCTTTTATGAATAAAGAAAATGTAAAATTATAGTTCAGCAAATAATCTATTGGTGACTTAGGAAATATTTCAAACAGGGTTGCCTTTAAAATTATCTTGTTTGTGATAAAGTTTCATTCATCTGATAATTTTACACTTCTAAATCATATTGTAGGAACTATGCAAAAACAAAACAATACTTTCCGGAAGTAACTCTTGATTTAATATTTCTATTATATATATATATAGAAATATTATATATATATATATAGAAATATTATACACACACACACATCCCAAGGAGGAAAAATATTGGGCTATTTTTCCTATGGGAATTTTTCTATTCCACACTAACCCTTTAAAATGGTGAAAAGGGGGATGGTGTGAAAGAGTAAGAAATTAAACATAGGGAAAATGGGGACGCATATAAGAATTGATGTGAAGAAACAAACAAATGTAGTACGAGTCCAGTATAGATATGTGTGCATTGAGAAAAGAAGACAATGCAGAATTTGTGTT
Source organism: Microtus oregoni (assembly GCF_018167655.1). Lineage (NCBI taxonomy): Eukaryota > Metazoa > Chordata > Mammalia > Rodentia > Cricetidae > Microtus > Microtus oregoni. The sequence continues at coordinate 28,120,778 of NW_024543060.1, forward strand.
TAAGTGAATTTGTGCTCCTTGAGGAAAACCAGCTTACCTTTCATCTCCCAGAGTCCCTGCTCTGCTGCATTTAGCACAGCCCTGAAAAATTATATTTACTCCCCAATGAAGTAATCCAGCAGCATAAGTAGAGGTCTTCTCCCTGGATTGCCTAAAGGTATGAATTAAAATGTAAACATGTAAAATATCAATAAAGCTGACATAAAACTTTTTGTTCCCCAAGATAGAAAGCAAAATGAGCATGGCCTTAGGGTAATACACTATGCCTAAAGGCTAAACCAAGTCTCCTGCCACATATTATATTGGAGTGTTATTACATTTTGTCTATTAGAAGCATGGGACCCTTGAGATTTTACAGGGTTTTGAACATAAATCTTTCAGCAGTACACATTTTACTTGATGTGGAAGCATATACTATGGCTTGAGTGCTTAGGAGTGGGACAAAGTTCCAAAGCATTTCCTGAGATACCTAAATGTGAGTGTCAAATTACCAACCTCCACCAAGGAAAAGGGAATGTTAATTAGAGGGGTAGGACATGTTCCAGTTGTTCTAATCAAAGAGAGCTTAATCCTTCCATAAGCTGACTGGCTTTGTTGAAGGAAACTCTGAACAACCTTGTTACTTTTGATAACTGTAAGCCACTGACTCATGGCCCCTTGACAGCTAGCTGAGCATGTAATAACATTTCTCTGTATTTGGGGACTGGCTTAGCTGGCTTTATAATAGATTATTGTGGATGTTAAAGTGAAATGTTAGTCTTTCTTTAAAGCTCTGTATTCTCCGGTAATTAAGGTTATAAAAAGGGCACCAAGCACAATGCAGTTTCAAGGTCGCCAAACACAGATATAACAGCTTCAGTTTGTATAAATAAGGTATTAACCATAGGTTTATTCTGCAATTGTGTCCTGGAAATAGGTTTTTCAAGAGTAGCTTGATAGAGAAGTATTTTGAGGTGTATAAGAAATGTGTGTTTATTTTTTTTCCTTACTTCTTGTTGTAAAAATTAACGCCTAGAGGAAAAACACAATTGACATTAAAGAAAAGCAGAGGGAAAGATTCTTTAAAAATATAATGAAAATAAGTTGAATGTTATCAGTTAAGAGAAAAGCCAGATACAGGCACGGAGCTTCATCCAAAAGCAGCTGCGGTCACTGGGTATAAGAACAACCTGGAATAAAGCGCAACCTTTGGCATGAAAATGTCTGCAGAGACCACACAAACAAGGGCTTCACTCTAACTTTCAAGATAGTGACAGTTATAGGTTGTTTGTGTTCCCAACTCATTGTAATTGGGGGAAAAGTTACAGAAAAGTTCACCCAGGAGAGGCATGCAGCTACTTGTTTCAAAGGAAACAACTGATGGACTTTCATTCAACTTCAGATCTGGTATTTGCTCACTGTTCAAACCAGATCCTTTATGTTAGGCATGACAATAGGGAAAATGTTCCTCCATGTATTTTTTTTCAGAAGTGATCCTTTGTAATGTGCAATTGCTGTATAATTTAAGAAGAAAAAAAGGGAATTTCTATGTAAGTATTGTACAGGTAAAAACAACTCAATAAAGCAAAAGAGCTGTACTAATAGTATAAATTTCTATTGTAGATCATCCCTAGAATCACAAAAGCATGATTTAGAGTGTCAGGAAGGCAATCATATTTTCATTCTACCAGGTAAGATCAAGGCAGCTACTCCCCAAGGAGTGAACCTCTTTGCTTCAATTTGAAAGTGATGAAATGGAGGACGTGTGATGCTTTATAGTGCAGACAAAAATGTCACACCAGTAATTGCTATGCAGGTGCTTAAGTACATGCCAAATAAAACCATAAATTATATTTCTCATGCATTAGGAATTAATTGTGTCAGTAGTTAAAAGAACAATCACCACATAATATGTACCTTTTCTAAAAAGATGGAAATAATCAAGGAAATCATTCAGATAACCTTTTGTGAAAAAGTAAGACTTTTCTTTTCCTTTCAAGGTATTTTAAGTCTCTGTCTCATATATCTTCTTTGGTGAAAACCTCATTTTAGTTAAATTTCTTCTATAAAGATGCTATATATAATATACTGAAGACTTCCATGATTTGTCAAATAAAACTAAAATTTATAGCATAATGGAGTCATTCAAAGTTACACGATGAACAAAAATGAAGTTTGTATAATCTTTAAGCAAGCAAAGCCATTCTTAGGAATCTCTAGCTCTCTCCTTTCTTACCTCACAAATTTACTCACCTCAACTTGTAAAATAAGACAAATCTTTGTCCCCGTCAAACTGGTCAACATTTGCATTGCTGCTCTTGTCTTCTTTTTCCTGGATAGCAACTCTAACTTACATCTGCATAGCCTGTCATTTATCATGCTTTGGGTCACTGAGAACTGTTTCTTTTCCTATATAATCATAAGACAATAAAAATATGGGGTTGGTCTGAAAATAACTGAGGTTAATGTCATTGGAAAATTGAAACCAGGAGGTTTTTATTTTGGCATGTGGCTTCGGTTTGTCGAGTATACTCTCTCTATTATTTCAGCACATTCAATAATGTGGGATATCAGTAGGAGAAATACCAGATGGCCAAAGGAAGAAAACATACAAAACAAAGGAGCTGGGCCTGTCTCTCTTGAAAACGATCCAGTTTAAGAGGTAGAATGTAGATGTTTCAAATACATGCTGTTAAAATGTATTAAATCTGTCCTAAGGAGTTTAAGAGAGAAAACTATATTGCATTTGGTGGCATGGGTGTCTATAAACCTTGCTACTGACGGGGGGGGGGGAGGGGGACTTTGATAAGATAAAATAAGATGGGGAATTCTTTGGGACTTTGAGTTAAAGACCGACCTAGATAGAAGGAGGAGGGTAGAAATAAAGGAAATGGGAGGAGCAAAAGGTAAATCATGAAAACAACAGACTAAGAAAACATGAGATTTGTGACTTTGGCCCAGCACTGTACGCTACCTAGTAAATGACTGGAGAACATTTTGAGCTAAGATAGCAGAAAAAATACATGAACCAATAACAAAGTTCTTATTGTCAAATGCTGTGTATTAGATAGTATTATATTTACTACTCTTTATGACTGACACACCAGTTTATTATCATATCATCCACACATAACGATATCTAGACTTCTTCATTTACAATTTGTATCTCTTTGATCTCACTTAGTTGTCTTATTGTTGTAGCTAATACTTCAAGTGCTAATTCAATATGTATGAAAAAATGAACAATCTTTTTTGTTCATGATTTTAGTTATATTTCTTTGAGTTTCTCTCCTTTTAAATTGATATTTTGTATAGTCTTGTTGTAAATTACCTTTATTATGTTGAGTAATGTCTCTTTTATTTCTAATCCCTCCAGAACTTTTATCATGAAGTGGGGTTAGGATTTGGCAATGCCCTTTTCTTCATCTAAGGAGATGATTATGTGGTTTTTCTCTTTCAGTTTGCTTATATGGTGAATTGCATCTTCTTCTGATTTCCATACATTAAACCATCCCTGTAACTCCGGAATGGAGCCCATTTGATAAAGGTTTTGATGTGTTCTTGGATTTGGTTCAAAAGTATTTAACTGAGTATTATTAGATCTATATTTATAAGGAAAATGATCAGTAATTCTTTTTCTTTTTTGAGTGTTTGTGATTTGGTTTTCAGGGTAACAATGGTCTCATAAATGAATTTGGCAATCTTCCTCCTGTTTCGATTTCATGAAATAATTGGAGGAGGGTTGGTGGTAACTTCTAAGCAGCAAATCCAATACCACCCATTTTCAGTAAGAAATACTGGCTTCAGAATAAATAGCTACACTCTCACATATTGATCACAGGACTTTAATACATGATAATAGATTAATCCAAAAAAATACTAAATAGAAAACTTTTGAAGCCATCTGAAATTATAAACCAAAGAGAAATAATAGATATTTGCACAAAATTTCACCCAAACACAATGGAATATAACTTTCTCTGTTCACCTCATGGAAGTTTCTTCCAAATTGACCACATACTCACAGAAAAAGGAAGTCTCGACAGACACAAAAAAATTGAAATATCACCCAACATCTTCTCAGACTACCAGAAATTAACAGCTAGATATCAACCCAAACCCAGACAATGGAAAGCTTAGAAACTCATGGAACATGAACCACTCTTGGTTAGAAGAAAAATGGGCAAAGACAAAAATAAAGAAAAAAAATTAAAGACATCCTAGAATTTAATATGTGCCATACCTAAACTTAAGGAACAACATGAAAATGGTTTTAATAGGGAAATCCATAGCTCCAAGTTCCTACACTAATAAACAAGCAAAAAAACCAAATAAATAATTTATAAAACAAATGAAAGAGATCTAGTACTAGCAACGTAATAGCACACCTGAAAGCTAAAGAACAAAAAGACAAAATCACACCTAAGGGAATTAGACATGGTGAAATAATCACACTCAGGGCTGAAATCAATTAAATAAAGATCAGATAAGGAATTTAAACAGACCTAAAACCCCTAGTGAAATAGAAGCAGCCATTAAAAGTCTTCCAAGAAAAACAAAGCCAGAGCAAGATGGTTTTAGTGCAAAATTCCACCAGAGTTTCAAAGAGGAGTTAATGTCATAGTTACCTTGGTACTGAAACACCTTAAGACCCAACAAAGAAAGAGCTATGTTAACCTTCTTAAATAACTCACCTATGTGTTTATATTGTTGGTGTCTTCAATATTCAGCAACCATGCAATTTCCAGTCCAAATGATATTATGTTTCATTTGAAATTACCACCCTAAACAAAACAAACAAACAAGCAAGCAAAAATCACCTTATTTTCCAGTATTGCATTTTACTCACTTACTAATGATATTCTTTTGTAAAAATTTCTAGAACTTATAGTACAGATGAAATCAAAAGTGTTTGGTGAAAAAATGTTGGCTAGATGACGTGGAGTTACTCTATATGTCAGTGGCTGATGTACAGCATACAGGTTGCTAGCATACAGGTCATGCCATAGAAGACCAGCTCAGTCAAAAATGCTTTATAGTCCATCTGATTCTCTTTATATCTATTCTTGTATAAAAATTTATTCAACAATACAACTACTGTTCTATTATTCAAAACATAAATTTTAGGGTCAAAAATTATATCAGATATAACTGCCATGTTTTATAGATTTTTAAATAGTGCCACATACTTATTTAAAAAGTTTTATTATATTTAAGTGGACAAAATGTTTCTCTCTTGACTAGAAGAGACCACATTAAATATTCTGAATATCACAGACATAACCTAACTTTTAAATTATAAATTTTAGTGATACCTTCTTTAAATTTTAGGTAATACATCCTGTCAGAATAAAACAGCGACCATGATTATGGATAATTTCTTACTATCCCTAAAGTAGTACATGAGAGTGTTACTGAGCCACAATCATGGACTTTATCACAATAAGCATTAAAGTAAAATAGATAAACTCAAATATGACTTACTGAGTTCTCTTTCTATAAGCCTTGAATAAGAAACAGACATATGGTACGCTTCTTGGAAACCGCTTGTGGGAGTGTAAATTGGAATATGCCCATTTGGGATGCTACTTGGCATTACTACTAAGGATACATATTTTTATACCCAGAATCTATGAATTCTACTGCTATCTATACTATAAAGAAAAATGAACAACTTTTCAAAGCAATGTATAAAATTTAAAGTATCAGCATTATGATAACCCTAATTTAGAAATAAACAAAAGAACTCATTACAGTAATTTAAAAAAAATAGCAAAGAAACAAACAAACACAAAAAAGACCATTGACGTGTTGAAGTTATATTTTTCCATCAATGTGAAAAAACACAAGAGAGGGCAATTTTAAACAAGGTAAGATTCATTGACTTATGATTTCAAAGTGCTCACATGTGCAATGGCTTGGCCGAAGAACACAGGAAGAATATAACATGTGTGGAAATGACTAGGGAATAGGTATTATCTCCACATGAATGCCACCAAAGTTATAGTGCCTCCATATATTTCCTATTTCCAAAATTTTTCAAAACTTTCTAAACAGTGGACAAATTCATGGACCCAGTGTCCACTATATAAACCTATAAGGCACATTTTATGTACAAATCATAGCACAAACCATACTAGGAAATCCTACAAAGTAATGGTAATGAAAACACTGATTCAACTAATAAAACAGCGTGAATGGTCTTAGTTATTTAGAGTTGCTATAATAGTATACTAAATACTGGTGTGCTTATAGACAACATATTAGTATTTCTCACTGTTATGGAGTCTGGGAAATGTATGAAGTGTGAAGAGTAATAATAATATATAGGAAGGTCTACATTTTCATTCATAGTTAACATATTTGGGGGTAATTAATTTGTTGGAAGAAATTTTGAAAGACCTTCATGTTCTTCTTACAAAGCTCCATTCCTTCACACAAGCAAAAGCTTTGTCATCCTTGTGGTAATTCAAAATAGGTACTGAATACCTGGCTTCATGAAATAGTAAAGAACACTTCTTTCTTCTCCAGAAAACTAGTTTTTAGATTCCAACACCCACATTAGAGAGCAGAGAGCCACTTACAATTCTAGCTTCAGTAGCACCAAATCCTTTTCAGACCTCATTAAGCAAGTAAACACATATGCGTTAACTTTTTCTGACCTGGTAAGCCTCTCCACCAAGACAGTAATCCAAATCACACCAAATCTGACTGCATTTGAGAAAACCCAGGTTTAATGGATGCCAGAGCTCCTGGGTGGCCCCCCGGAAAAACATGGAGAAGGGAAGAGGAGAACCAGAATGACTATATGTTTGTTCTCTCAGGGGGAGAGTTTAAATAGCCTGTGTGAGTGGTCTTGACCCTTTCTGGGGAGGGGTCACCATTTGGCAGGCTTTCTTGGTGGTGGAGTTAATACTGAGGCAACTCCCAGGGGAGGGGGTTTGAAATGGAGTTTTCCATTCAAACATCCCAAAATCGATTCCAGAAGCTGGGGTGAAGCCTCCAGACAAACATCCCAGACTTTTTTGAAAAAGGGGTACCTCAGAGCTGAGGTGACATTTCCAGCCAAACATTCCAGATTACTTGGATAAAGGGGCACTGGCTCAAGTCTGGCTACTTCTTGTGAGCATGGAGCAATGTGGAAAAGGGGAGTATTGGGAGTTGTTGGGCTCACACTCAGTGAGAGGTGTGGTTGGAGAGGCATCCAGTTTACTGCCATTCTGGAGACTGAGACATCTGTTCCTTGATGGATATGAGAAGGGAGGTGGCTAGGAGAAAAAATAGATGGTTATTATTGACCCTATGAATAAGGTTAGGCATGAGAAGGGTCTTTTACTGCCAGAAAGAATGGGACAAAAAATGCCCTGGTTGTACAGAGGAGGCTTGGGTTAATAAATGAGACATGAGAGCATCTATGCCCTTTAAAACCAGATTTTAGTTGGTGTCTTTTTGATCCAGGAGAGTTAGTATCAATGATGAAGTCCCAAGAGCTGGTGCAGGTTGTCTGGAGGGGCCTTTCTAAGTTGGTCTTGGCCCAGACAGCAGAAGTGACCTGTAAAATATGCTTTAAAATTGGTTAAAATAGGCTCTGGAGACTGTTAATTTTTACCAGACCTGGTTTTTGATATAGAAGTAGAACTCTTTCAGAACCTGCAGGTATCTGTGAGACAACTGGAACAGGGACATTTCAGAAGACAAGTAAAGGGGATTGGGCACTCTGGAGCTTTGAGGATACACCTGAAACCTGTAAATCCGGGGTTATGTGGAAGAGGCACACCTGTCTGTATTGTTAGCAGGAAACTTAACAAAGTAATGGGCTACCAGTACCTTAAGTCATCAAACGCCATTAGACAGTTCTAAGAAGCATAAATGAGAAGCTTTTTAAGCTATGCAGGCAATCCCCAGTCTCTCCATAGTCTTTGGTGATAACCAGCCTTAGAAGCAGTGCTTGCCACTAGCTGCTGAGTCCAAGAGGCCTGAAGATTTTCCTGTTGGAGAAAGATTTAGTCTACCTGTTTTGACAGGATGAGACAATCGATCCCCCAGTGTAGCATCCAGGAAAAAGAAGTGGGAGGCCACATTTTGCTTTGTCATAACCAAAGGCAAGCCTCCAAGCTGAAAGTCTTTTGTAACCATGTATCTTCTTGGAGGTGCTATAGGATGCTGCAGGAGCTGTCATGTCTCTGTGTTGGAAGTTCTTTTGTTAAATGCCATACATATCTCAGATATGTAAAGGTACTTGTGAATTGGGTACCGTTACCTGTTAGTTATATCTTACAAGTTACAGATTACCATTGATAGTAAATGTAAGAAGATTATAAGGAATATTTTAATAAGTGGAAGAATACTAGCACACATGGATACTTTTACCCAAGATGGCACTGAGGTCAAAATGGAGACTACCCATGTGTTTGGTTTCTTTTAGGCTGTTGTAATTTGGAGTTATAACTTAAAACATGCACACATATACACAGAGAAATAAGACAAGCATGAAATGAATCTTTGCCACTTGCAAAGTTATAAATTCCTTTCTTTGTCCTGAGGGAAATAGCTTGGAGGGATGAGCAAGTGAATGCGGCAGACTGTAAGCACTCATAGAATCCCTGCTCTGACTGCAACAGCAGGTTGTCATTCATTTGTATCCAGCAGTGTGCTGAGGATTCATATGACAGCGGAAATGCAGTCGTCAGAATGCACACAATGACTCGAAGGAGGAATCAGCACAAAAGAAGGAAAACAAATAGGGTTTGAAGTTGAGTGAGTTTCCATGTAACTACTACCTAATACAAGCCGTATCATCTTTCTACTTTGTTTCATTTCATGGTCATATTTATCATATTCTGAGGGAAAATAAACCAAGTACAAATGGAAATTGATTATTAATTGAAGCATGATACAATGATACATCACGTGAAGCTCTTTACCACAGTGGAAAATAATAAACTGTTTGAAGAAAAGGTTCTACGTTTGCAAGTCAATAGTTTGAAATAATAGAACTGATGTCAGTTTAAATATATAATTGTCTTCATAACCAATATTTCACTTCAAAAAAGTTGAATTATGGCCATCTTGTCCAGTCTTGTTTCATGTATTTTAATTTTTATTTAAAAATTAAATAAGAATAGAATTATCAAAAACAAAGAAATGAAATGAAGATATATTTTCTTAAGTAGCTGTGTCTCAAAGTATTTTAAACTAGGTTATATAAATGCTTTACAACATAGGAATATCTAAAGTTGTTCTTGAAAACTCATTTGTTTTCAAGGACTTTCCACCTTGAAAAAAATAAAGTGACTTTGTGCATTATATCACAGTCCACCCCAAAGTCCTAGGAAATAGAAGCAGTACATCCATTATCCCTGCCACAATGTCACAATGTAACACTGATTGCCTCGTTTTCATTTCCAGTAAAATTCTCATGTCCATATAAAACTAGTTCTCTAATACCATATTCTGAGTCTTAATCAGAATTAGCTTTAATAATTTTCTACATTATCCCACCTCACTATAATCCTCTTCTCCAAATGCTTCAAATTTCTGCCAAATCGATTGATTTAGAGAACATCCTATTCAGTGAGGTAACCCAGACCCAGGAAGACAAATATAATATATACTCACTCATTTCTACTTTTCTCTTTATCTTCAACCATTCAGATGTACATAACTACCATGATCTCTTTCAAATTTTTGGTCATATTTCTTTAATTGTGTTATTGGTGGTGGTGGTGGTGTGTTACTAAATATAAATACATACTGAAAGTGACTAGGTGACTTCTCAGGAGTGAGGACTAGGCCTTCTATAACAATTTTATATCGTAACAATAATTTTTCCAATATGTTTATGAATATTTTGCTAACAATCATCAGTCTTTGTATTTGTAATTTCATAATAAAATAAAAATTATTTTCTGTTTGTAAATGCACATATTAGAGGTTCCAATTAATTAGACTGTTAATATGTACTTAATGTCTAGACAGATAATAGAGAGAAAACAGCCTTTGCAAAATTTTCCTTTCCATCTCTAGCAAACTTCCAAGATACACTCAGAACAAAAGATAAGCAGTCACACAATGATATTGTACATTAGGTACCATTTAGGAGGTACTCCTTGTAGATTACAATAGCAGCTTTCATTGATTAGGTCCTCATTTAACATTGCCACATGAAAAAGCATTAAATAAGTCTTCTTATTCAATCCACCAATATGCATTCATTTGCTGTTTGGGCTCTATTACCACTTAGTCTAGCTATGCATACTTTGATATAGATTCTTGGGTAGTTTCCCAGCCTGCTTTGCCCATGAGTGATGTCTTGAGAATGTAAGACTGTCACTGCTTCCAGAAATCATCTTGCTAGTGGCAACATATAAATATACATGCTAAAAAAACAGCTCTTAATTATAAGCAGAAATAGAGCTTTCCATTTAGAGCAACATACCTCTAAACAGATTTTGAAAAATTTATTGAAACATGAACAAATAGATTTTGCAACCTCCGAAGCATTTAGTATTTATATTTTCTTTTATGTTTTTAGCCATTCTTCTATCATTTAGAAGAAGAAGACCAGATCTACTGATCCCATAACAGCGGCGTGTACTTTGGGACCTGGAATCACTAAGTTCTTTTATCTGCTAAATTTTTTGTTGTTAGATAATCTCAGGTAATAAAGGCCTTGGAAGCTTAAAATCTCTGAAATTAAATGCTTGGTAAAACTCTGGGACTTACAATATAGAAAAAAGAGTTAATTAGTGATTATCCTAACAGGTTAGTTAACATCCTTATCTGGAAATACCTTCTGCCTACCCTCGCATAATAGAAGGAAGGGCACCTTGCTTGTAGAGTGTGCCTACCAAGCTGTGATTCTTCCATTCTTCTTCTGGACCAAGCAAGGGAAAAATAAGGTGTGGGATCTCTATAATAAGGTATGCGATCTCCTTATTATGACTTTTATGTCAACCTGGTTCATTATGCATTTCCTTCCACATCATGATGTCAGCATCAGATTATAACATCAGTAATATAGGAACATGTCTTCAAAAGTTTCTGAATACCACCCCCCTCTCTGCGATTTCCGGTACGAGTTATTTGGAATCAATGACCAGCATCTCCATGGTGGAGCTAATAGTTTTAGTCAAAGCTAAGGTAATGTTCCAATTCTGCTCCATGAGTCTTTTCAAGTCTCTTTATACCCATCCTTTTTCAAGATATTTATGTACAGACAAATACTGAAGTTAACAACAAAGTTGTCAGTTTCCCTTTTTCATGCACCTGCTAACCCACAACTTCTGTTCCTTAGAAATGCCCAAGGCATTCGAATATCAAAAAGACATTGACTTGGTCCTTTCTATTTAAAACTTATCTAGGGAAATGAGAAAGTAGTAGATGTCATTTTCAAAATCCTCAAGTTTTTATTTTGGCAAGGTATTATGCAAGCACTTTGTAGTAGCAATATTGAGTACTTTAGCACTTGTCTTTTTTTTTCTTAGAGAAAATGTGTTATCTTTAATTTCTTCAAAACTGTAAAGTTTCACGTCAGCTATCCAGCTTGTCAAGGTCAGTTATTTGATAAGTAGGGATCATTTCATCCTTAAAAAAAATCTTGCTTTTAATAAATAATTCCCAGGTAATAATTGGTATTTCCAGAAATTTATAAAGACAGTCTGAGTGCAGGGTCAAACTAACCCTTCATTAAATCAAAGCAGTGAAGCAGATGCTTAGAATAAGGATGATAATTAATCCATGGCCTTGTAGGAGAACAAAGACTCATTTGAATAAGGCATTTATATGCTGAAGTAATTTCTTTTGTTCTTGTTTTGTTTAGTATCTAATGGTAATTGAATTCATTAGAGATTTGGACCTTCAGTAGATAGCGTTTATTGTGTGGAAGCATATCAGCACTTGAGAATGTCTTCCTGCATGTTAACAGGAGCATCAATGTACTTGTACACTGAGATGAAGCTTATCTAAAATGAAATCATATTAAAAGTTGGTACTAAATTCTACATTGCTTTTGTAGATTTGTTTTTTAGAGGCAATCACTAAAGGACATTACTTTAGAAAGACAATAAACAAAACCATCCATCAAGCTTGGATAAATTTAAGTAGGTTCAAAACCAGAATTTCATTCACTAATTATGGCCCTTATTAAAATTTTTTGTAAATTTTCCCTGTTGTAATTAAAAGAAAAATGTTTACGACATATAGACCATGTTTTTTAAATATTTAATATTTAAAATTTTTTATGTATTAATATATTTGTCAGTGTTACAGAATATGCACATGAATGCAGGTGCTCATAGAAGCTAGAGGCCTTAATTATATATGGAACTTCAGTTACAGGTGGTTTTGAGCTACTAGATATCGTTGTTCAACCCAGACTCTAATGTGAGAGCAGTTCACGCTTTTCATCACTGAACTATCTCTATCATTGCCCCCCTATGTCTTAACAAGACACTTGCAGATCTATTTTCATGATTTCCCTCTTGCTACACACAAGAAAGAAAAATAACAGAAGATGAAATCTAAATGGTTTGAAAGAACCAAACAAAGCATGCTTTTCTCATGGAACCAAGGCCACATAAATCAAACAAACAAAATACTAAAACTCACCTAGAAAAAGCTTTAGGGGCTGAAAGGAATGGCAGAGAGAATTAGGAGGAGTTACTGTTTTTTGCAGAGGACCTGAGTTTATATCCTGTATGTTTCTTCACAACTGTCTGTGATTCCAGTTACAAGGCACCTGATGCCCTTGTCTAGCCTCTGAAACCAACAAGCATTCATTTAGCACACACATACACATGCAGAAAATGTTCATGTACATTATTAAATAATTGTGGATAAATATTTGAATTTGTGTGTATTTTAGTATATGTATTATCAATGTCCGGAACCAGAATTGTATTGTACACATCAAATCCAAAATAGTGTTAATCCATGAATTCAATTAATATCAAGTTTATATTTCAAAAGATGCCACTATTATTGTTTCAAATAAATATAGCAATAAATATACTGTACCAAGGAAAGTTCTAAAAATGTAAAAGAGGGCATTTGTGAAATACATATGGGGAGCAGTCACTAACTAAATTGAAAATAATCAAGGTAAAAGGATAAGGAAGTCAAATAATTGTGAAAAGCATGTTTGCTAATTTAAAACGCTGCCAGTAGGTAAATGGAAGAGGATATTATTTATGTTCTATTTTGTTCTTGCTGTTGGGAAGAACAGAGCTTGGGAAATATTTCTTGGAATAAATTTTATTGAACGTACAATACATTTACTGTTAGAATATAATAAGTCAGAACATTCAGAGCTCTTAACATAGTTAAGATTCCATTTTTCTCTGTGACTATTGGTAAATGGACATCCTCACACACACGTAAACATGGGAAGTATCCATTGTACATAGTGGGCTATACAATTCATTCATTCATTTTATATCTGGAGAGATTGGACTAGAGAGATGGTTTAGAGGCTAAGAACACTGACTGCTCTTCCAGAGGTCCTGAGTTCAAAAATGATCAAATGTTGTAAATGGATAACTGACAAAGCATACTACAGGTATCTTTGTAGATGAGTGTATGAAGTAAATATGGTTTTTATGGTCTTTTACTTTTTCTTTTGCCATGTGATTAAAAAAAACAATAAAAGAAGAAAGTAAAAAGAAAAATATAAGTTCAGAAATATTGATACGATTGGCCAAAAAGCTTGAGTAAAGACAGTATTGTAAAGAGTAGAGTGAAAAACTAAACAGATCAAGCACTGTGATGTCGCAGGACACATATACAGACACGAACAGACAAGTGGGGGCTGAAGAAATTTTGTAAAGCATAGGCCTCAAACTCGATTGCTAAGTGTTTGCAAATAATGATACATGGTGTGGAAGAATTCTGAACTGTGGTAAATTCACTGGAAGTGAACAAAATTTAAAGATTAAGACATTGGGGAACTCACACAGAAAGGAGTTACTTTACTTCTCAATGTGAAAAGTACTTCAAACATAATGGTTACCAAGAGAAGTATTAGAAGACATCAATAATAGTGACAGCCAAGAAAAATGCCTTTGGTAGAAAGCAATTGAATAACACTTCAAAATGGATGAAGAAGAATAAGAAAGAAAATATTTTGTAGGAGAAAATGAGTGACATTTAGAATCTGCAAGTCCTGAATTCAGGAACTGAGTCTACTATTTACTAGTTCTGTTTCCTTATGTGTCAGAACATTTGTTTTCAAAGCTAGTAAAATTTAGCTTCATTTAGTATGGTGATTATATGATTGTTCAATACCAAGAAAAGAGTTAAATATTATAATTGTTATACATTTTTAAGTGCTTGCTTACTTTATGAAATGAGTGTTTACGTAAAATAAAATGTACAAGTAAATATACATTGTCATGTGTCTCATTTTTTTTTATTTCCACCTCCTAAAAGAGTTTCTATTTCCAAAACAGTAAAAATAATTAAGCACATTTCTTATTGTTTATTTGAAAAGATATGTCAAAGTAATTATAATACATCAAAATATTTTCATCTTTGAATAAAATAGGTATATTTCTCTTGAGCTTGGCAGTAGCGTCACTGCCTCCTGTATTGGATGATAATCTGCCTTAGGATTCTCTTTAATTAAGTGATTTATGTACAAAGGCTTTGTGTGACTGCAACTTGCCTATATCTTTACTATCAAATTATAAAAAAAATGAGCCCTAATTTACTATTTTTTAAATGAGCATATATTCTTCTGTTTTAAATATCATCTTAATATAAATGTTGTTTTTCTTAAGATAATTTAGAGCCTACCTATACAACTCTTTGCAAAGACTGTCATTTCAGAATATTGATTGGGCTGTAAATAATATGAAGATAATTTGGTTATCTTTGAAGGCTGAAGTATGATAAGAATGTTGATTATTCATCTTTATTGAGATTGAACATAATGCAATTGGTTTTGTTATTTGTTTTTAAATATTTTTTGTCATGTTAGCTCATAAAAATTGCTAACTTCTTCTATAAGCAGCTGTACATTGTAATAAAAATGTAAGTTTTTTATAAAAACAGACATACATTTTGAGTAAAAAGGGGGAGAGAGCAGAAGAGAATTTAAGAAAATGTGACAGTAACTGATTTTTTTTCATTTTTTATTAACCATAAAGCAATATTCTATGTTTAAACTGTGGACTAATAATATACGGACCCCTTTCAGTCTTGTGAGAATTTCCATAGCTACCATTGGTTCTGTGATTGTAGTCTGGGTGACTGCTGCGTGGCAACTCCCCTAGTCAGAAAAAATGGTTGGATACCTTGAAATACTGCCTTTACAACTGGAGTACACGTAGGTTTAAGGACTGTAATCATCTTTTTTTTTCTTTTAAGCAGTTGCTGCGTTTAAACAATTCTTTCCATACATATAAAAATATCTCTTTTCTTAAAGTAAAGACTGTGCAGACAGAATAATAAAATATCACACTTTGAGTATGTTCTCCTCAATTATTCTCAATTTTCCTTTCTCCTTCATCCACTTTAACGCTTGCAGAGAGTTAGTAAATTCAAACTGTGGATTAACCTTTGTAATTTCATTGAGAAATGCTGGTAATTTAAAACCAAGATTCATAATACTCTACATTTTCACAAAGAGCTTGGTTTAAAATCTAACATCAATATACAAAATATAACAGCAGGATTCTACAAAGAAAATTTTTCTCCTCACAGATGAGGGCTCTCAGAATAGACAAGAACTCGAAGGGTATTTATGTCAGAACTTATAGCATTTTTAAAATCATTTGTGCTCTGCACACAATTCCAGATTTCACTGCTCCCTAGCACTAGAGTCTATCTCTCTTTCTGAATGTAAAACACTTGTCTATTTTCAGCACTTTATCAAGCTATTATTAAAAATTAATGGACCTATGACTTTTTGTGCTCTCTGAACATCTTACCTACTTGAATGTTCTGTTTGAGGTGCCACTTTAATAGGGCTTTCTTGATCCTTCCCTCCCCCAAATCTGGATAGTTCTTTAAGAATTTTTTTAAACCTACTTGTTTACTTTAACAGGAGCAGCTACTATTCTAAAACTGAGGGAACAAGAACATGAAGAAATGGATTAGAGTAGGGAGAGGAGGGAGACATTATGGGGTTAGGGGGAAATCTGGTGCTGGGAAAATTCCCAGAATCCACAAGGATGACTCCAGGTAAGACTCGAATCGATAGTGGAGAGGGTGCCTGGACTGCCCTTCCCCTGTAATCAGATTGGTGACTACCTTAACTGTCATCATAGAACCTTTATTCAGTAACTTTTATAGCTCTGTATAATGTATTTTGGTTGTATCCAGTCCTCTTCCCACTTCTCTCAGATTCACTGCCCTTTCCCTACCCACAAAACTTAGTGTTGTTTTTAATTCGATCAAATAGAGTTTTGCATAATTGTCCCTTATACACTCTAGGATATGTGGCTTTTCCTGGAGAGTGTATATCACATCATCTGTCATATCTTTAACAAAAGTGTTCTCTGCTTCTCCCAGCAGTTAGCAACTATTCAAATGCCATCTATCTCTGGCAGAAACTTATTCCCTCCCCAAATTTCCATGTTAACACTAAATATAATTCCAAAAAGTCATGTGGAAACTTACTAATATAGACGCTTCCTTGTAGTAGGGAGGCCATTATTTTGTTTCCCAGCCACCTGGCAGCACAGACCCAAAATAATCACACAGAAACCCCATTATTTAAATCACTGCTTGGCCCATTAGCTCTAGCTTTTTATTGCCTAATTTTTACATCTTAATTTGACCAATCCTATTAATATGTGCATCACCACTATGTCATGGCCTACCAGCAAAGTTTCAGCATGGTGTCCGTCTCCAGTGGTGGCTCCATGGCTTCCCCTTAACTCTTCCTCCATTCTTCCAGCATTCAGTTTAGTTTTCCCCACCTAACTAAGTTCTACCTTGTTATAGGTCCAAAGCAGTTTCTTTATTCATTAACCAATAAAAACAACACATAGGCAGAAGGACCTCCCACACCACTTTCTAAAATAGTACATACACATATATAAAGGGAATAAACTTAGTCACCTTATAATGGGGTTATGATTACCTATTAGATATTACAGGGTAGCTACTAAAGAGATAATGCCATGATTAAATAACCTCCTTTGGAGTTTTTGGCAATTGAGGACCTATAGATTGTCTAACATTACAGGCTGTTGCCAATAATATTGTTTAACCTCCAGACCATGGCAGTAAGACCCTACTACTGAAGACAATATACACTGGATCATAGGATAAGAAATAAATCAATTCAGGAAGGTGAACATCCAAACTGGCTAGGCTTCCACAAAGCCAGCACATTAAGTAGGATCAAAACCCCGTGCCATTGTCCTTGGCGTCTCATCAGCCCTCATTGTTCGCCATGTTCAGAGAGTCCGGTTTTATCCCATGCTTTTTCGGTCACAGATATGGACGGAGGGGGGAGGACCTAGGACTTACCACAGGGCAGGGAACCTGGACTGCTCTGTGGACTGGAGAGGGAGGGGGAGAGGAGTGGGGGGAGGGGTAGAAGGGTGGGAGGAGGGGGAGAAGGGTGGGAGGAGGGGGAGGGAAATGGGAGGCTGGGAGGAGGTGGAAACTTGTTTTTTGTTTATGTTTTTTTTTTTCTTCTTTTCTTAATAAAAAAAAATTATTTAAAAAAAAAAAAAAAAAAAAAAAAAAAAGAAATAAATCAATTTAAAAGTGGCCTGTATGCTTCATTGCTACTGACTATATTTCATAGTACTGGAAGGTGCTATACACACTACCAGAAGAATAGAAGGATCAGTTTTTCCTTGTTTAATGATAATTATCAGGTTTGATTCTAAATATTAAATAAATGAGGCATGACAGTTTGTTCTAGACAGTTTGGGTTATCTCTTCTTCTGTATTTTACTATCTGTTTTTGTATTAATGTCTTAGGCAATAAAGGGTATAGATTTGGGTATAGAGTTGGGAGGTGGGGATAATTT
This sequence comes from Microtus oregoni, assembly GCF_018167655.1. Taxonomy (NCBI): domain Eukaryota; kingdom Metazoa; phylum Chordata; class Mammalia; order Rodentia; family Cricetidae; genus Microtus; species Microtus oregoni. The sequence continues at coordinate 28,138,747 of NW_024543060.1, forward strand.
AGCAGAAGTTGGTGATGGTAAACAACAATCAGATTTATTTTTTGAATATAATTTATTTTTAAGAATTTATTTTCCAAATATAAAATAAAAAATATTGCATACATATTACAACACTCATCTAGGCCCAGCACTTGAGATGTGGAAGTAGGAGGACTATGAGTCTAAAGACATTATTGGTTACAGAATAAAATAAAGGCTTGCCTGGACTACTAGAGATCTTCTCTCAAAATTTTTGTGTAAAAATATTTACATGTATAAATACATGTGGGTATATGAATCCAACCTACTGAATTTATTTAGTGCTGTTCGTATATGTATATCTCTGGACTGACCACTTGGTACTTGATAACCACTTAGGGAACTCATTCTTAGGAAAGTTTGATTTTCTCTCAGCTGTCATTAATAGAAGATTATACATTAAGGTAGAAATAAGGTTTAGAGGTAGAGAAATGGAAACAGTGGGAGTGGGAATCAGTATAGTAAAAAAGGACTAATGCTTATCAGAGCATGAGTAAAATGCCATATCTTCAGAAATGAATTATTGCTAATCAAAATGAAAAAAATAATTCAAGACATCGTTTTAAACAATATATAGAAACCCATGATTATTATTCTATAATGTTATTATTTTATTAGTGTTCTATTATTATCACTGATACAAATGGAATAAAATTTACCTTGTTTTATAAACTTAAGGCCATATCACAAAATTTAATTAGGAAATCATTCTAATAATTCAAGAGATTTCTTATTTTCTTTCTAAATTACTACTAAACCTAACTACATCTTTTATAAGTGGGAGTACAGTTAGATTATTGTGTTGCTATATATGAGTTTCAGAAACTCCTTTTACTGTTAGGAAATTTTTGCATCATAATTATGAAATTATGAGAACCACACTATGCCATTTCTCATTGTTGCTTTAAAGATCCTTTTTCTTCTTAATAAAAGAATTAGAAAAAATGTCGCAGAATGAAGTTAGAGGACTATTTTGTCAGAGTTTACAATAAGCAACAGGAGAGCAAATCTTTAACTAACTGCAAGGATGAAGGCCGAGAAGAATTTGGGTTCGAGTTTGAGTTGTAGATCAGAAAGCAAGTAGGTTCAACGGGGTTCTGTATACAGCCACAGGGTTGGAGAGGGTGGGTTTTTCAGAAATTGTAGGCAAAAAAAAAAAAAAAAATGCTTATTCATTTCCTGGCTGACCAGAAGCAAATAATAACACAGAATCTCCCTGCAACCTCGGGGGAAACTCTGAAACACAGCTAGCTACAATACTGACTGGACCAAGAGGTGACTGATCAGGAATGTGGTGGGACACCTCACTGCCTAGGACCTCCATAGTGGGGGCAAAACCCCAGGCCCCTCCCTCAACTGCCTTGGCTTCTCTAGCTATCCAGCAGGAGAGTTTCCTGCAGTTAGGCTGCCCCGATACCTACCCCCATCCACCACAACCTGCAAGCTACTATCCCCAACCCACCCCCAAACTTGCCTGTCCTCCTGCAACCTTGGTGGATCTTTGAAACACAATTTGCTACAACACTGAGGAGACCAAGAGATAAGACCAAGAGAGCAAATCAAGAGAGAAGATTAAGAGAGTGGGTTTAGAGAGACCTCAGGGGTTTCCTGAGAAACAGACATTGACAGTACATAGCAGATCAAGAACAGTTCCCAAAGACTCAGAGAGCCGGTGCAAGAATTGGGCAAAGGCAAAAAGACATGGCCTGCTTCATTTGAAGGGAGAGATTGGTAGGCACCAATGTAAGAATTCACCCAACAACCTAAAAAGCAACAGGGTAACATCAGAATCCAGTGGTCAGACTTGACCATCCTAACCCAAAGGCAGTAAAAGAAAAAGACATTAAATTTAACTTTATGGAGAAAATGGAGACCTTTAAAGAGGAAAAGAAAGCCTCCCTTAAAGAAATGGAGGAAAAGACAACGCTGAAGCAGGGGACAGCCTACAGCTCACAATATCACATTCCCTACAAAGACAGCAATCCAAACTTTCCGAGTGATTGATAGTTCAGTTCATTTTCAAGCCTTTCATAAAGCTGATGGCATGGGGCCTAAGGAGACATCTAGTTTTAAGTTTTCTAAAATCTATTCTTCTCCATTATTTTAAAGGCTCCTTCATGAAATTAAATAATCTCGAGGCAGCTCCATGCTAGATATAGCTTCAGATTGCTCATTTCCTGCATTTTATTCAATAGATATAGGAAAAACCCAAATGACCTCAGAGTATCTTCCAAAGTGTAATGATAGAGGAAGCTTGGTTTCTGCCTGTTTAATCTCAATGGAAAGAAAGCCTTGAATTTAAGGCAATACGGGTCTTATAAAACAATGGCCATGAGTATTTTCTCAAAGTTTACTTCAGGGAGTGTGAAATTCAAAGGAAAGAAAATAAATGGTTTAAGTGATGTGGGAAGAAATTACTGACTAGAAACTGGGAGCCCTGTAAATGAAAATGGAAGGTTTAATGATTTTTGCCTTAGCTGCTAAACCCCTTCTAATGCATGCTATTAGAAAATGATTTAAATATCTGTTGAAGAGTCACAAGGGGGCTAATTCCAAAGGTGGTTTTGGACCCTTATTAAAAATGCAGTGAAATTCAACTCTACATTACAACAGTAATTAACTCTGGTTAACGGCCTCCCAATGAGGTGCAATTACCTTTAAATTAATTCTCAATTTTAAGATGTATATCTAATGCATTAATTTATCAGTTAATTGATAACTCTGAAGTTAAATTAATGTAAAAGTTTCAAGTATATGACAGAGCAAACATTTTTCATTCATTTGAGGATATTTTATGGCTACATCTTGCAAATAATACTTACAGAGACTCTCTTCTACATTACAGCACAATCTAACATTCTTTAAAACGTGAATGAGAATCAGGAGATGCCTAGAGGGCTTGCTCATTTACTGGGTCATTTAAATTTACAATAGTTCAAAAGTGCAATAATAATTCTCTTTGAAACAAAACAATTATTTTCACATTTTAAAAGTAAATTGACTCTAGTTATTTTATAATGGATCAGAAATGCAGAAAATAAAAATTTATAAAAAACGTTCAACATACTTATATTTCTAAGTGGTTTACCCCAAACTCTATTATCAGATTAGGAACATTTTGTGATTGTTTAATGGAGGGTGGATTTCTATTCATCAAATCTTGCTTTATACCAATTCCCATCATTAAAAGGAAAGACCCATTTGTTAAAAGTAAAAAAAAAAAAATGCCACTGGAAATGTTAAATGATTAAAATTAAGGGAAGGGAAATTTAAATATGTACTAGAGACAAAATGATAATTATACAGGCATTTAAAAATCTAATAATCAAACCATTTAGAAAATAACACTCAGGCTATGGATATGTAGGAAGGAGGTTTGAGTTACTTACATTAGGTTTACTTCTTTTCAGTGATTTTAAAGTGGTAGAGAATGTAATCACTAACATTGTATTGACTTGGTTCAGTCTGTACTTATCTAACCTTGAATTGTCTTATTTCTTCTTCCTTTGTAGGTTGAGTGATAACATTACTGTTCCTTTTACCCCTCTATCATTTGACCTTACCGACCTCTTTTCAGGCACCTCTAACTGGTAATATCTGTAGAGGTTGTCATAGGAATGGTGAAGAGATAATCCCCAAAGAGACCACAAAGCATTTCCATTTCAAAATGATGGAAAGTTGATGGTCTCTGTTAAACTGAATCACAAAGAGCACACTAAGATCTCTAACTAGTGTAAAGCACCCAAGACTGGGGAAAATCCCTGTCATTTCTGAAAGTAAAGGGACAATAATGTAAAGAAAATTTTTATTTAGTTCTCTTATTGTATAGCATTTAAAAAGATAAAGAACTCTCTACACTCTCATAGAATGAAAAAGAAAGCTTAGGTTATAATTGTTATTTAAACAAGTATCTGCAACTTACAAGGTGCAGTTTTACAAATAATTACTATGTACATATCATGCCAAGGTAAATTTTAAACTATTAAGTGAAAATATTCAAACTAAATTGTATTAACTATTCAAAATTCTAATGCAAAGTCTCAGATTGTGAGATGAAAGAATACTACTAGCAAAATGTGAATATATTTTTCAATAGATGATTGTATACAATTTGGAGCATATGCATATTATAGCAATATTGAATAATGAAAATGAAGAAAATCTTATCACTTGTGAAGTATGGATAGAACCAAAGATCATTATGCTAAGTAATATAAAGCTGATATAAAAGAACAAATACCATGTGGTCTTACTTATATTTTGTTGTACTAGACAGTGAGTATCAGAAATTATGCACAAAAAAATAAAATAAATAAAAAAATTAAAAAAAGAAATTATGCACAATAGCTAGAATGATTTGCTTGTTCTCATCACACTGAAATGATATATGTTCAAGATGACAAATATGCTAATAGCCTTGATTTTATCATTATACAACATATGCATGAATTAAAACATGACATTTACCCCATGTATAATTTTGTGTTAATCATTTTTTTAGTTTGTAAGATTCATGTGAATTTTTGAAGTTTCTGAAGTCAAAATTTATTGTAGAAAATAGGGTGAAAATTGCTTTATCATACGATAAGATATATTAAAATATGCTTAATTTCAAGCTATTAGATTTGCTAATGCGCTGTGACCAACTGTCATATTCTCAGCGGACACCAATCCTTCCTGTTGTGGTGATAGTACGTATTCTCTCTTCATTATCTGAATTCAAATAAACCTTTATTTCATTCAGTTGCCTTTGTCTGGTATCTTGTCACAGCAGTGAAAAATATTACTAGTACATTATTCCAACTTAATTAGAGATTCAATGGAATCCCTGCCAAAATAGCAATACCATTTTTCAAATAGTGGATACCAAATATAAAATTCATATGATGCAACAAAACTCCTCAAATATCTACAAATTCTGGACCCTAAAGATATAAATCAAGGCATGGCAATATCCAAAGGAAAGAGTAGCTAATTGGTGGAAGAGAAGTGTTGGATACACAGTTTTGCGCTGGAGTCTTTTCCCAAAGCTATTACATTGGAGTATTTCTTCCTTTATATTTGATAATGTTTGCTCCCTAAAATTAAGGGCTCTAACAATGGTTCCTAATGTACTTAAGCTTCCTTGTTAATTTGATCATTTGTTGTCTACAATGACCTATGCTTCTTTCTGCAGTCTTTAAATTAAAGCCTCCATGACCAATTTTAAACGTCTCATTTGATTTTGGCTTCATCACTGTTCTTTTGGTCGGTATCTTTAAGAGTAAAAAGAGCCTATGACAGCGATTGTCAAGTCTTTATTCTGATGTTTATTTCTCTGTATCACCGGGGGTCATGCAGGTTGCTGGGGTGAAACTAATCAAAAGTCTTTCAAGCAAGTAAGGGAAAAATATGCTCAACATTGCAATAGTGGCACCAATATGCTGGGCAAAACAATCAGATATCTGATTGGACTTAAGGCCTTCTTTAGGAGGGAATTTATGCCTACTTTTGTAAACCTGTAGCTCAAGATGTCCTAGATGCTCAGAAACAGCCTACAAACACTATTTTCATCAATGGACATAGGATTTGATTGCCCTATAAATACTTAACCTTTTACCTACAGATTAATGAAGCTCTCACATCTCGTCACAGCAGCTTTATTTGCAAGTAGACGATTACAGAGAACCACGACTGTCCAAAGGGCAAGGAACAATTGACTGTTGTATGTCCATCCCTAACGAAGACAATTAGTGCATAATGCCTACTCTCAACCATGGTGGAGAAGCAGAATGATTATCAGGCCCAGAGAACTGGAATAACTGCTGGTTATCGTGTCTTCTAAACATGACATGAGTTTTGCACAAAGGCCTCTCAACAAAAATGACGGGGTGTGGGAGACTTGTACAGGACTGTACTTCTGTATGTCAGCACATATGACAGAGGGGCTCACAACACACCCATGAAGTTCTAGGTCATCCAGGGTTATTGAGACATACTAAGACTTCTTCAAGATAAGTCCCCCATAGTGAATTTTTTTAATTTTTAACTTTTTATTTTTTTATTGATTTTTATTGAGCTCTACATTTTTCTCCGCTCCCATCCCTGCCTCTCCCTTCCCCTTCAACCCTCTCCCAAGGTCCCCATACTCCCAATTTACTCAGGAGATCTTGTCTTTTTTATTATTATTATTTTTATTTTATTATTTATTTATTTATTAAAGATTTCTGCCTCTTGCCCGTCACCGCCTCTAATTTCCCTCCCCCTCCCCCAATCAACTCCCCCTCCCTCATCAGCCCGAAGAGCAATCAGGGTTCCCTGCCCTGTGGAAAGTCCAAGGACCACCCACCTCCATCCAGGTCTAGTAAGGTGAGCATCCAAACTGTCTAGGCTCCCACAAAGCCAGTACGTGCAGTAGGATCAAAAACCCCTTGCCATTGTTCTTGAGTTCTCAGTAGTCCTCATTGTCCTCTATGTTCAGCGAGTCCGGTTTTATTCCATGCTTTTTCAGACCCAGGCCTGCTGGCCCAGAACCTGGAAACAACCGAGATGTCCTTCAATGGAAGAATGGATGAAGAAAGTATGGAATATGTACGTATTAGAGTACTACTCAGCAGTAAAAAACAATGACTTCTTGAATTTTGCATGCAAATGGGCGGAAATAGAAAACACTATCCTGAGTGAGGTAAGCCAGACCCCAAAAGAGGAACATGGGATGTACTCACTCATATTTGGTTTCTAGCCATAAATAAAGGAATTGAGCCTATAATTCGTGATCCTAGAGAAGCTAAATAAGAAGGTGAACCCAAAGAAAAACATATTGTCATCTGCCTGGATATTAACCTTCATCAGGCGATGAAAGGAGACAGAGACCCACATTGGAGCACCGGACTGAAATCTCAAGGTCCAAATCAGGAGCAGAAGGAGAGAGAGCACGAGCAAGGAACTCAGGACCGCGAGGGATGCACCCACACACTGAGACGATGGGGATGTTCTATTAGGAGATCTTGTCTTTTTCTTCTACATATGTAGATTAGATTTTTGTAAATCTCTCTTAGGGTCCTCATTATTGTCAAGGTTCTCTGGGATTGTGATTTGATTTGTGGACTGGTTTTCTTTCCTTTATATTTAAAATTCACTTATAAATGATACATGTGATATTTGTTCTTCTGGATCTGTGTTACCTTGTTGGGACTAATTGAATCCTGGCTTTCAGCTGCTCTTCCCTGTCTAGAGCCTTCTAATTGAAGTTACTAGAAGCTGTGCCTAGCTTAGAGGTTCAGAAGATGAGATTTTCACCTGTTGGCCATTGACTGCAGTGTATTTAAGCCTCCGTTGTGCTATTAAAGAGGGGCTTTTTGGTACCAGTGTAAGAAGGTCTGTGTGTCGGTCTGTCTCTGTGTGTGTATTCTCAACCTCCAGCCCCTTTCCCGAAGCTCGCTAACTGGGTTGTAGCGCATAGAGCGCAGACGGCGCACGGCATTCCATCAATCAAAACTAATTTTTCTAGCTCCATCCATTTGGCTGTAAAATGCAAGATGTCGTGTTTTTTTTTTTGTTTTTGTTTTTTGTTTTTTTGCTGTGTAGTTACTCCACTGTGTAAATGTACCAGATTTTAATTATCCATTCTTTGGTATTATTTTAGTATATCCACCAAGGTAATCTAATTCTTTTTTGGTTTCCTTTTTTCTAACTTTATTTTTTCTTTGTATATTTCATATCTAGATTCCCATCTCCCAAATATCCCCACTCATCTCCTACCTCATTCCCCAAATAAAACAAAATAAAATTTAAGAGAAAAAAAAAAGAGAGAGAGAGAGATAAGGGGGGAGAATTTCATCACAGAAGCTGTAATGTGACACAATGAACCACAAAGAAAATACCCTTTATCCACACACTTTTACATGCAGGAGTACATTGCAAAGAATCATTGATCTGGTTTGAGGACCCTGTTGTCAGCTACATTCTCAATGATGGAACCTCACTGGGACTCTTCCAGGACACCCCGCTGCTGCCCTGTGTTTTACAGACACTGCTATTGCAGGACACCCCGACTCACACCTCACCTCTTGTGCTCCGACAGATCACAGATGGTATGGATGTTGAAGAGGACCGACACGTAACCCTGGTTCTGTGCCTCAGTAGTTACACAGTTGGTCAGCTTGTCAGTGCTCCCTTCTCCTTGCCCCCAGGGTAGGAAATCTAAATGCTTTATTAGGAGAAATTGTGAAGTAATAAGGGCGGCAGGGCTGCGTCCCCAGCACTGCAGCCGCCTGCCCGGCTAGCTTATGCCCCGAAATAATTACACAGACACTGTATTCTTTTAAGCACTGCTTGGCCCTTTAGCTCTAGCACTTACAGGCTAATTCTCACATCCCGATCAACCCATTTCTAATCATCTGTGTGTGGCACCCCAAGGTGCGCTTACCAGGAAGATTCTAGCCTATGTCCATCCTGGGTCGGAGCTTCATATCGTGTGTCTGCCAGGGAGCAGGGCATGGCGTCTCTCTCTGAGGCGTCTGCTCCCGAGAGAGCTGTGGAGTCTCTGACCTCACTTCCTCTTCCTCCCAGCGTTCTGTTCTGTTTACTCCTCCCACCTATCCTCTAACCAATAAAATGGGCCAGGGCAGTTCCTTTATTAGCCAATGACCTTCCTCCATCAAAATTGTATTAAAGATTATTATCGTTTGTATACTTTCACCTGACATTTCCTTCATTATACAGTTTCTATTTTGAGCATCCTCCATCTCTCCCCCAACTTCTTGTTTATGATTTGATTGTTCTTTGTAGTAGCATGATTTATTTCCTCTCACCTTTTCACTTGTTGACTAGTTATCCTAGAGAAATATCTACTATTATTTTGTTGCCTTTCGATGAATGATACCATTTAGCTTTTTTAAAAGGTTGACCTGATGCAGGTTGCAATAGTGACATTAATTTCATTGGTGTGCCTTACAGCTTATTAATTCCATTCCACAGCTGATACTCATGCCTGGTATAATAGAACTAGCCAAGAACCCATGATTTGGAAAGTCATAGACCTTACACTAGAACCTATTACTATTATTTTGCTAAATCTATATAGCATTGGAATCTATTCTAAATATTTGTTCTTATATCCATAGATTAATGCTTAATGTGACTATCCCACTCTCATCAGAGGACCTATAGTGAGAGTGTAGTAGAAGATTATTTTAAGGTGTGTTGCTTTTATATATGCTGTGAAATGCTTAATGATGTAAAGATGTGTTGCTAGAAGTTTTTATACTGCATGTGTTTAACTCTGTGAACCTGTGATTATTTTTTCCTGTCTAAAACACTTGATTCTCTAATAGAGGCATGAGATGGTCAATAGTGAGGCATGAGAACAGATAGGCAGGGCTAGCAGGCAGAGATTATAAATAGAAAGAGAAATTTGAAAGAAAGGAAAAGGAGAAAGAACAAGGAGAGAAGGACATTAGGGGCCACCAGCCAGCCATCCAGGCACCCAGCCACCCAGCCACCCAGTCACCCAGCCACCCAGCCACCCAGCCACCCAGCCACCCAACCATGAACAGAGTAAGAGTAAAAGTAAGATTTGCAAAAGTAAGAGAAGGTAAAAGCCCAGAGGTGAAAGGTAGATGGGTTAAGAAAATCTAGCTAGAAAAAAGCCAAACTAAGCTGGGACTTGATAATGAAGACTAAACCTCTATGAGTAATTTGTTTAGGAGTTGGCTGGTGGGCCCCCAAAATGGGCAAAGAATAAAAAGAGTAAAACAACTACAATGGACAAGGCCAATAATTTGATTTTTTTTTCCTCCATCAGACAATCTATTCTACACACTTTGGCTATAGTGCATATCCATAGCAAACTACTTATGCTATGTTTTCTTTTCTTTCTTATTCCAATACTTCTTTGTCAGGAAATATCACTCAGTGCTAGGATCTCCCTTCTTTCAAGAACTCTGGTTTCTTCCAACAATTTTGCACATCTTCTCTGTTTCCCTTTTCCTAATTGAGGTATGAATGAACTATATTTTATTAATATTTTTTTCTCACTGTTCCAATTCTTCCAAAGGTGAAGGGTCTTTGGTCTTTAGAGTTAGTGTTTACTTCTTTCTTACGTTAAATTCTGAGTGTGAATGCAGTACTTAAAAATAGCACACAGTTTTGTTTAAAAAAATAACATAAGGTATACAACAACATTTTTTTTAATTTCCAAGGCACCCTATTTTTGAAAATGGTATTTCAGAATTATGTACAATAAAAACATGAAATACATAATATATTTATAGGTCATTTTAAATATAGATAAAAGGAATAGTCTCACAAATATTTAAGATACTTTGAAAACAATTTAAAACTATCTAATATCTCCTATATACAAAATAATTAATTTATTACTTTAATGTAATACCTAATATATTTTGTAGCATTTGCATTCAGATTTCAAACATTCTGTAAATCATTTATATTCCAAGTGTATACATGTAATATCTATCAGTAGATTCTTAGTGTCATACTGTCAAATTCAGAAAGTCAGTGCTTGAATTAAATGCTCTTGTTCAAGTTTTAACATAGAAATGTAAGTTTATCTAACTTGACAGTTCCCTAGAAATAATCATCCTGACATGTCAAAGATGGGACATGACTAGATCTCTACATTATTCAAAAATGATGACATCTATGGAAAGGCAAAGAAGTGACAGAGCTCCACACACATGAATCAAACACCTGAAGACTAGAAAATGGTGTAATTCATTGGGTCAATGTTGGATAAGAATACAAGAGTGCATATCATTGCATCTTCTTCACCTTTTCCCTAATTCTTCCATTGTCATGGAATTCCTCAAGCATGAAAAAGAATTTAAAAAAATCTATAAGCCAATATAAGTCAAACTTTTTAGTTTGACTTTCATAGCCAGTGATACTATTTTAAAATTTAATTTCAGTGTTTAATATGTAGGCAGAAATAAAAACACACTAGGAAACAGTAGTCACCTTTCACCTGAAGTTTTAAATTAATGGACTCCTTTCTGTAATCATATCTTTCTAAAGTAAGGCAAGGGTTTTAAATTAAATGCAAGTACTATTTCATTGCTTACTTAGACACTAGATTAACTGTTACTATGGAAAATTTTCCCCATTTTACACTTTATCAACAACATGGTGATAGTTTCAATCTGAATTAATACTTTAAATAAATGTCAGCTCAAATGTTTTTATTCCACCCCAAAAAGGGAATTAATATTTTTTTCACCTGATATCATTCAAATACAGACTCAGTGGGCAAGGATTACTTCCAGACTTTCATGGTAGCTCAGATACCTTTGGCCCGTAGAATCTAAGAAGTCCATGGATAGTGCACATTAGCAGCACCACACAGAGATAGCCTTTGATAAGAAACTAACTAAGCTTAGTTAGCTGTATCGCTTCCTACTCCTTGCTCCCAGCGAAGACATAGACTTTACAGATATCCCCATTAACTTTGACAGACTGCTGTGCACTTGGGGAATAAAAACTTGGAAAGTTTAAAAAAAAATCTCTGAGATAAAATTCTGAAACTCTGTTGATTCATTTTGTAATTATAATAAGGAAATTTTTGAGGTGATATGTATTAACTAGAAAAGGATAAGCATAATATTTATATCATGGACCCATCATTAGTTTTAATTAGCACATATCAATCCACACTGTCAAAATATTTTCTCAAAGCTATTTGCAAATATATAAGAAAATTTGACATTCAATTTCTTAACTCAAACATTAAGAGATTTTGCATAAGTACAATGACAGTTCTCACGATATCATAATTTTTGTACTTAACATGTATAATATTTACATTGGTCCAACTGAATGTTATCTTTTGCAACATATTAGAGGTTATGTAATAATATAATACACCATTATGAGTATTTCCTGGAACATGTTACTTTTTTCTTTTTTCTTTCTCTTTATTAATTGATTTTTATTAAGCTCTACATTTTCCTCTGCTCCCCATTCTGCTTCTCCCCTCTCTCTTTCAACCCTCCCCTGAAGTCTCCACGCTCCCAATTTATTAAACAGCAATATTTAACATTGCTTTTGAAATTCAAATCAACAAATACAAATTTGGTGTTTAAGTAGACTAATTCCTAAAATTCTTAATGGAAATTTTATTATTCATCTTTTTTTTTTTGGAATTTTGCTGTGGGGAATACATAAAACAGTGCTCGATTTGCTTAATTAATTTTAAAAAGTTATTTCTTTTATTTTTTGAGATTATAATACCACTACATCATTTCCTCCTTCCCTTCTCCCCTTCCAAGCCCTCCCTAATGGTTTGATTGGTTTTTGGAAAACTATTTCTCATTCTAGATTGTTTTGCTCAGTCTAAACGCAAGGGGAGGTGCTTTTGGCAACTTGATATGCCATTCTTTGTTGCTACCCTATGGAGGGAGACCTGTCAGTTTCTGAACATAAACAGAAGAGGAGTAGATTGAGGGGAGAGGCAAAAGGGAGGTGAGATGAGGGAATAGATTAGGAAGGAGCAAAACAATGTGGAATTAAAACAAATAAATACTTTAAATAGAAGAATAGAATGCTTTTTTTTTAAACTTTGGCTTTTGTTCAGCAAGAATGGTCAGAGTAGGCATGTTAAAAAGGTGGGGGTTATATCATAGCTAAGGCTTAACAAGATGTTACAAGTATCTAAAAGTATCTTGAAACAATTTGTCAAAAAAAATCTTGAGGGAGGGCAGACTGCAGGAAGTAATTTTTAATATTTCTAATATTTGATTACTGCATATGGAATTTAAGCTCAAAAATTTAGTTATAAATCGAAGAAATATACTCAAAAATGAAATTTATAAAATAAAGATTCATCATTGTACCCAGTTATAAACAGAAAGGAGCAGGAATCCCTGAAGGACTATTGGCAGTATGGCAGATGTCTGTAAACAGAAATGTACTTAGTATTTCAAACGTTGATGAAACAATGATTTTTTACTGTTTCTGCAATAAACATTGGAAGAGATGGATACATTTAATCTGATTTAGACAGGCAATAAGTAAATGTATTAGACTATATTTGATAACTTTTAATATACATGATTTTTAATGTGTTCATTCATTGGAGGAAGGAAAAACAATAGCAATAAGAAAATGAGGTAATTATATTTTAATTTAAAATAAATTTAATTAACAAGTAAAAATATACACTTGAAGAGATGGTTCAGCAGTTAAGAGCACTGACTTTTTATCCACAGGAGATGTATTCTATCTCCCACACTACATAGTGGCTCTCACAACCCTCGATAAATTTTATTCCAGATTATTCATTGAATTCATGCTCTACCCTCTGAGAAATCTGTATGCATGCTGTATACAGAAACCCTTGTAGAAAAGACACCCAAAACACTAAAAACAAATCTTCCATAAAAATCAAAATATACTTACTAGTTAGTAAAATATCAAACAATTTCTGTAAGCAATATCATAGATAGTGTTTTGTGACTAGTCAGTAAAATCCAATCTAAATTAACTTCATTATAATTGCTTTCCTAACATGTAATAAAATATACTGAATACTCATAAAATAGAGATAATGTTGAATCACAGTAACAGAAAACTAAGACTCCTTGCAAAATCATTTTTCTTTTAAAGGATATTTTATTATAGAAGAATCATAAAAAATGTTGAATACTCCTCAGAGGTCACGTAAGGTAAGTAGAAAACACATTCAATGAGTCATAGTGACTGTGCCTAATTTGTCAATGAATAAGTATATTTAAATAGTGATAAAACAGATGAAGTAAGAGACAAACTTAAATTCCCTAAATGGAAAAAGAGTTAAGTAACAGCATGGGGTTCATTAGAAAGATGAATAGATGGATTCAATTTACAAAAACAGACCATCCTTGTGAAGTTAAAAGGGCAGGTGGTTGGTTTTACCAAGGAAGAAAAAATGACATAGTTGTGACCATATGCAGGGTGTTCTAAATGGAATTAAGAAAAATATGATACTCTTATAAAACACTAGATTTATTTGCTGGGGCACAGAGATTAGAATTAGATAAAAATATATTACATCGCAGAGCAAGATAGAGGAAGCATAGCAGAGACATGTGCTGTATACTGTCTTTACAAGAACAAGGAAAAGAAAAGAACAAGGTTGTATAAGCAAATAAAAATTATAGGAAATTTTATTAAAATTGATAAAAGTTGCATAAACTGGATTATGTGTTGAGTTTGGAAAGACAAAGGGAAGTTTATCAAAATAGAAAAGAAAAATAGAAAGTTACCATCAAGCAAGCTTCTCCTAAGAAGAAATAAAATTCCATTCAAGAGGAAAGCAGTTGGGGAAAGCCGTATGCCTTGAGTATTATTTTAGCAAGCCTTTCTCTGAGGCATGGAACTTCACTGTGTGGTTTTTGTATGAGAGTCCCTGAGAGTAGCTACTTTCTATGTTTCCAAACAAATGACTAAAAACCGACTGAATAAGTTGTAGTTTTAACTCATAGGATTATTTTTATTGATATTCCAAAGGAATTTAAGCAATTATAAAGCAGATAACAAGAAAATGCATTTCCCCAGACAGAGTAAGGTGTGTATGCTATTTTCTAACATTTTTTGCTGTTCGTACTTTAGCATCATATCTATCATATGGGATGACTTCTGAAATGTAAAAGCTTCCATTTACTTCAGCAATATAATTATTGTATTAGAAAATTGATATTAATTACCAAAATAAATGCCACTAATAATCACCTAATAGTCTCATATTTAACATTCAATAAATGATTCACTATTATGCTATAATTCATTCCTTTTCTATTAAGCTTAATGTTTTATGTCAATTTTTATTACCATGTTTAACACTCTTGGGGCTTTTACTATGTCAACAGTGTGATACTGAGCCTTTGTATAGCATATATTTTGTAAAGATTTAAAAAATGATTTGGAATAATATAATTGAATCCCAATATTATTCATAGAATTAAGGTTTGGTTGTTTTTTATATTTACAGATATGTATCATGTTGACATTTTGTATGTTCAAACACTGAATTGCATAATAGCATGCAATCTGCAATAGCAATAGCACTCTATCAAACTTAGATGCAAGACTAATAATGAAATAAAACTCATTCTATTAACAGCTGTAATACAATTTAGATTATGAAAATCAGGCAAATCGCCTAGAAGCTTAGGGCATGATCATATAATCTTTTCATTTTAAAGTGAACCTGTTTTTCCTCATGGTTGTATTTGTTTAATCTATTATTTTGTATCTTACTTCAATACATCTTCGTGTAATCATGGGAAAGAATTGATATGTAATGTGATTTCATTCCATTTTTTTAAGACTGTCCCTGGCTATCCTGGAAATCGGTTTGTAGAACAAGCTGACCTCAAATTTGTAGTTATATCCTTGTCTCTGCCTCCCAGTAGCTGGAATTAATGAATGCACTACCACACTCAGTTCCATAACATAATTTTAACGAGGCTTTTGTGTTTCTTCTTGTTCGGTACTCTGTGTCCAGTAAATAAAGCATAGCTTGGCTCAAAATAGATGCTTCATGAATATTTATTGTGAAATTTGTAGTTTGTCAATGATTTTAATTATCTCAAGACATATTTCATATTATTCATTCTAAATAATTTTATGTTCTGTTCCTGACAGTACTGCATATTGGACAGGTTGTTTTCAAGATATTTTTCTTAAGGACCAAAAGTAACTTTTAATTTTTGAATAATATGCAAACATTATTATTACACATTTTCTGTGGAACATTTGTCTATACATAAGGGACTACATAATTAAAATTGAGTTAAATTGTAAGAACATTCATTGTTTACTGAGTTTCAGAAGTTGGTGGACTACTTGTCAGTTGTGTAACTTAGAGTAAGCTCTGATTTCCCAAGACATAGCCATCCTTCCTGGAAATACCTTGACCTCATAATTGTCTTACTTCCATGTGCCAAGTGACAGCTGCAGTTTCTATTATGTTGTCAGTTGTTTAATTTCTAAACAAGAATAACATCAGTACCATAAAGGAAGATGACAGGAGGAAAGCTATTTGGAAAATTTTCTTGTGCTGCTGAGCTCACTGAGAAGCTGGCTCTGGAAATACAACAATACCCCACCCCATCACTGCTTCAAAGTCAATGGTGGTTCTGTCAAGTATCCTCCATGCCCCTTTGTCTGGGGATGTAATATCATCTTATCTGTTACAGGAATGTAAGAAAACCACAAGCAATCAAGGAGTAAAAGTACTGTGCCTTTAACAACAGTATAATATTCCAAGAGAAGTTGCTATTGTTTATCCCATAATAAGAAAAAAAGTTCATTCAATGGTAAAGTGCAGTCACAGATTCAACTACAGGAAGCTGTCCATTGAGAAAATTTCAGTCAGAAACTCCAGCTGGTTCACTCAACTTTCCCAGGTAGTATTAGCTGGAAGGTGTAAGCACTTGGTTTGATGATATTATCTTCATCTGTTGCTGTCTGTTTCTTTAAAGACTTATTAGAGGGGACACAGTGTTCTGGCAGGGTGTCTTAAAGGACTTTACCCTCTCTATTTCTGGCAGTTGTTTTCAGCACCCTCCTCCTCCTGTTCTTCCTGTTTTGCTATTTCCTGTTCCTTAATTTTATATTGGTTTGAAGTATATTTAATAAGATCATTCATTCAAAACAAAAATAATGCTGCTATGGATAATTTTCAGGACTGCATAGAAAGAAAGTGAAAGGGGAGGAGAAAGAATGGGATGTAGGTATGGAATAAAATAAATTTTCTGCCAGGAAAAGCTAATTCTGAAGGTGTTCAGAGCATGACTCCTCTTAACTTTCCATTGATTGTAGTGTGACTGTTCTCTAGTGATGATTTTATATGTTAACCTATCACCCTGGTTGGATTCATTGGCATACATAGGTGTATTTCTGTGTGTTTTGGTGCTAGTTTTTTTTTCATGAGATTAATATTTAGCTTTGTTGGAGCACCACATCCACTGAGAGTCTGAATTAAACAAAATATAGAGAAAGGAAAACTTTACCTCTCTTTCTTTCTGACCACATAAGCTATAACATTGACAGTATGATGGATCAGGACTTATATATTTAGCATATTCTATCATAGTTCTTGCTTCTCTTGCTGGATCTCAATTGCTTCACCATGTCTTTCATGAGTTTTTAGCATATGGAACTCAGCATGGGATTTATATACTACATACCAAGGTATACTTTTTTTTTCTCAATCTCCTCTCTCTATCCCTCTATCTTCTCTTTGTTTCACTTTTACTACATGTAAAAAACCAAGTCTAGGAATCCCAGTAAGAGTTTAGAAAATCCAGCATTTGCATTCTCTTTCTCCAGGAACTCAAGTCAATGATAATATTGCATTATGTGCAAAAACTAAAATGCAAGACAAATGTTATTTTATCCAAAATAAATGCCATTACCCCCCATCCCTGTGTTACCCACATGACAAGAAAGAGATCCCTAAATGGTCAAAGACATGAAGTACATACACTGACCCTAAAAGAAGTGTGTTGTACTTCCATGAGATTCACTATTATTAAAGACAGAAATCTGAGGAAGAGGTTGGATATTGTGGTGAGGCTTTGGATATCAGAGTATGGGAGACTAAAACAGAGTGTCAGTGAAAGTTTGGAGCAATCTGAGAATAAATCAAATAAACAAAAATGAAATCAAAGAAATATAGATACTAAATAATTAGACTGGAAAGACTTAATTGTTATGTGTTCAGTAAGCAGGTAATTTATATTTGAAGTACTATTATTTGAGTTTTTATATAGAAATCCTACTGATTCTGTGGTTGATTAACTGAAAGAGCCATCCAAAAATTGTAGACTGAAAATTCTATATACTTACTGGTTCAAAGGCTTGAGGGAGTCACATATTAAACTTGGTTTTTATTTATTACTAGGTCAGGTGAGTTCCAATATCACTGAGCACTGTGGTCATTGTAGAAAATCAGACCTCAAAATTGGAAATGTAATTATTGAATTAGAAAACTAAATTCAAGGATAGAAATTGAATGTTGGAGTGTCAGAAGCCAAATCTTTGACATTAATTATCAATGACAAGGCAGACATGAACATGTAAGGAATATGGAAATCAATGTAGCAATCAGAATATACTAACTCATAGAAGTGAATTTTCCTAGTAACTGAGTTTAACTTCAGAGTGAAGTAGATAAAATTCTTTTCTGAATTATCTACTTGTACAATAAAAATTTTGAACTCAAACTATAAAAAAGATGCACCATGGCCCTCAATCAGTTAAAAAAAATGCCAATTTTCAGATCCACGCTACTTAAATGAAGTTATAAGGTCTTCTTAGAAATGGACCTTGGTATATTTCAAAACATTCATGCTATTAAACTTTTACCAATTTCCCCACATATCCATAGACTTCTGTTAGATAAACTGAGCATTCAAGAAAATAAAATTATTAGAATTTTCAGAAACAACTAGTCTTTATTTTGAGATTAGCATAAATTCTAGAAATTCTTTAGCATCACTTTCATATATCAAGAGTGACCCAATATTAAGGACTGATTGACTTCAAGGTGCCAGTGAAGCCATCAGTAATATCAAAGGAGGCTCCATGTATCCTGTGGTTAGTTCCTTTATTTTGAAATGCATAATTGGATCAGACACATCCACTAGGAATTGAAATTCCCACATTTCTTTTCTGATATATGGTGTTATTACAGGAAAAAAAAAAAGGTTGGGCAGAATCTTATATAAGTTACTATAGCCAAGAAAAGCTGGAGACTAAAGTGAATTCCCAGAGGAGTACAAAACATCAGTGCCATCATCAGAGACTTGAAACATGTAAGATTGCTGATTATTACCACATCCTCATTCAGCTAGTGTGTATCCTGAACAGAAGTCAGAGGACTCTAGGAGAATGCAATGGGTTATAACAAATTTAAACAGGTGGTGATTTCATTGTAATGCCAGAACCATTTGAAATTTTTATGGCTTGAGCAAATTAACAATCCCCTAGGACTTGGCATATATTGAAAATGGCATTTTTCACATTTCAGTTTCTAAGTCCAAGCAAACATTTGTTCTCAGATCTCAAGCTCATATAGAATATATATCATATAGACATATAACCTCATGACAATGTTTAGTTCACACACATTCTTTCATATATCTAATTTTTAAAACATAAGACTTATAGTTTATGCTGGCAGCAATGTTTTTATTAGTCAGAGTAAGTAACACTTAGGAAATATTCCACAGTTATTATAGGACATTTATACAACAGAGAATAGGGAATGAATCTAGCAAAAACTAGGAACCTTTTACATCATTGAAATGCCTGAAGATACAGTGGTGTTGAATACATGAAGGTATCGGACTAAGTAAAAAGATAAACAGTTGTCTCTGGTTTGTCTTAGAAAGCAAAAATCTCATAAATCAATTTTACCATAATCTATTGATAATAGAGGATAAACTTAATTGAACATGAGATGCAATTGGGAAGATTTTGCAATATCTGCACAGAAATCAGTTTTATCTACTACCCTGATTACTTACATGCTGCTTCCTCATCAACTGCAGTCTTTCAGTCAGTAATTATCCATAACTTCAAGAAATATCATGAATGATGTTTATTCATTATTTATTTATTTATGGTGTTATTTATTTATTTATGTTATTTATTTATTATGATTATTTATTTATGGTGTTATTACTTCAGTTCATTCCTTCTTCACTTCACATTTCTATACTTGCCACACCGCTGGCAATCAGTTTGCTACGTCTGGGACTTGTAGCTTTTATCTATATACACACATTTTATATATTCTTTATATGTTTATTCCATTGAAACATTATTAGCTCATGTTTGAAAAGACTCAAGTGAGAAGGATAGTTCTTATTTTTAAAATAATTTTATTCTTTGTGATTAAATAAAATTGTGTCATTTCAACCTTCCCTTTCTCCAACCCTTTACATGTATCCCCACCTTCTTTTATTCTCTCTCTCCCTCCCTCTTTCTTTCTCTTGCTCAACTTCATGGCCTTTATTTGTTTAAATTGTTATTCAGTACAACTCCTCCCAGATTCATCCTATCTAAATATCACCCAACTCTCTTTCTTTGGTGTTGAAACTTAGTCCAAAAACGGAATCACGTCAGGGAAATTCTGAGTGCCTGAGAAAAAACTTCAAGTAAACAAGACTCCTGTGACCCATATTTCTTCTAAACGTGAAATTGTGTTTTCATATTTCTCTCAGCTTTAGTAGATACAGGCAAATACTTCATGCTATTCATTATAATTGACAGCTATTTGTCCATATGGCTCTATGGAAAAATATGTGTGTGTCATATGTGGCTTGTCACAATGTGTAGCTTGCCATGTGATTGGAGTCTTTACTCATGTAACTGCTCTTAATCCTCAGAGCATAAATTGTCTGATGCTCTGAATAAAATTCACTATCGCACGAGACTATAATATGTCTCATATTTGTGGCTCCATCCTTACAGGTATGACTGCCTCTATAGTGGTGACCCTTTCGGAAAACGAATGAACAAATGGACAAATGAAAATTTCCAACAAGAAAGATAAAAATTAAAGAAACACATACAAACACAAATAAAACAAAACTCACACAATTAAAAAATTGGAAATCATAACACAGAAGGAAAAACCTTAAAAGACAAGGAATATGTTGAAACAAAGCAATATGAGACATTAAAGTCCACAAAATAGCATTGAGTTGATTTTATGCTGGTTGTCTGCTTAGCCTTAATTTTGGTTAATATACTAAGTGAAACACCATTGAAGAAAACTTTTACTAAACCTGTGAGTGTCAGCTGTAGATAGCTTCTTGGTTATCAGTATGAGCCAAGGTCCACTCCCCCTGTCACTGCTAGGACCCCATCAAATTTGAACCTATGCTGCCCTATGCTTTCTGTCACAGTCTCTGTGTGCTCATATACACAACCATTGTATCTAGAAGGCACTATTTCTTTGCATTGATCCTTTTCTTTTGTAATTTTGATAATCTATTTTTCTCTCTTCCCCTAGATTTTGTTCATACAAAGTTTTCAGATTTAGCTAAAACTGTTATGACCAACATCACATTTTTAAAATAATTAATAATAGATATATTTAAATAGTATGCAAGAAAATAAGTGCTAAAATTAAAGTTATTTTATATTTGTGTACATTTAAGAATAATCACTGCACATTTGTGGTCCAGGTCACTCATCCCTTTTATTCCATTCATTGCAAATACTCAGGTACTCTCATTATGCATCAACAGGGAATAAATAAACAACAGTATTACAAATTGTGCTTCACACTTCAGCACAGTGGTTGAAGAGGAACTGTAGTTGGTAAGGAGAAGGACTCACTCTCCAGACATTTAGATGACACTTTGATGAGAAGATCTAGTCATTTCAGTATACAGCATGAAGTATTGCAATTAAATCAAATGAAAAGATGGTGCCATAATTATATAATAGACATGCATTCATTTCCAAATATTTTCTGCATCTCATTAATCCACCTAGTTTTTGTTACTTTCCACCATATTCCTTGAGAATGTTTTTTATCAGTTGTTTCTAAGTCTCTCACTCTAACAGAATTATTTCATAGTTTTGATATGCTTTGAATGCCTTAAAATTTTAGTTTTCTCAAACGGTGACAATTTTACTTTGTTCATCCTTTCTCTGTGACTTCAGGTTGTCTATAGTAAAGTAAAAAATGGTGACATTCTTTTTTTTTCTCAAGAGAATAATCACAAACAACTAAAAAATATTTATTTATTTTTTCCATTTTTTTATTGAGAAAAGGAGAAAAAAAAACAAGTTTCCACCTCCATTCTTTACCATTAAAAAATTAATGAGTTATGTAAAGTTTCTATTTCCAATGTGTGCAGACTTTTGCCATTTTTTTGTATTTCTAAATTGTTGGTTAGCTGTACTTCATGTGGTTTTAGGAATCATATCTAGAACTTCATGAACATCATGTCGATGCTGGCATTATACTAGCTGAAACCATCTACAAAACTCTGTAAATGATTTCATATTATACTGTCTCAAATAAGGCAAATATGTAATTACAGTTATAACCTTAGTAATCTATGTTTTCTCCTACCTCTGAATGATTCTGACCTCTTTATTAATGAATTTATTCAGTGAATTATTCAACATTAACTCTATAGCACATATATAAATAGATAAATGTGTGATATTATATATATATATAATTTTATAATTGTATTTGTTCTTTTCTAATATATTACATCCATACTGAAGTATTCTCCCCCAATATTTTTCTATTGAACCTCATATTTTAGCTTTTATTTTCTAGACTATATTTCAAAAATGTTTTTAAAAGTACTTTGACAGGAATGAGAATTTAATTCAGATAACAATTGAAGTTTAGAGGAAACACAGATATTCCAATTCTTTTTAAGTCTAACTTTATTTTATACATGCTGCAATGAAGTGTTTAATAGAAAATTTTGTTGATGAATTAACACATTGTAGCATTAAATGTATTTCCACCTTTGAATTATTAAAGCTGATAAGTGAGTTATGTTGGTATTTGAGGCTTGTCCCATGTGAAGCTTCACTGGTTTAAACTGATGCTTAGTAAAATTAATACAGTCAGAGAGGCACCCATATAAATCACTGTAACATGCTTTGTATAATGTGACTAGTGTTGCCTTTGTTGTCCATTAAGCTATAAAATTTCAATGGAAATGTACCAGAGTTAATTAACACTAAATATAACACTACATTATTAATTTTCTAAATTTAGGAACTATGCCACAGATGTTTTAATATTCCATTTAAAATTATTCACCTTAAGTTTTTCTATATGGTGAATTATCCAGATTAACTATTCAAAAATTAAAAAGGGGACATAACAACAGACACTGAGGAAATACAAAGAATCATTCAGACATATTCATGGACTCTTCTAAAATGGGAAAGTTAAATCAAAATCAGATAAGTAATTTAAATAGACCTATAACTTCTAAGAAAATAGAAGCGGTTGTTAAAAGTCTTCCAACCAAAAAATAAATAAATAAAAACCCATGGTCTTTAGTGCAGATATGAATGAGAATTTCAAAGAAGAACTAATGTCAATACTTCCCAAAATATTTCATAACATAGTAAGAAAAAGAACATTGCCCAAATAATTTTATGAGGCCACATTCATCTTATATCCAAAGCATACTAATACTGTAGAAAGAAAAATAATTACAGACCAATTTACTTCATAAACAAAGATGTAAATTACTTCATAAAATATTCAAACCTGAACCCAAGAATACATCAAAAAGATCATTCCCTATGATCAAGTAGGCATCTTATCCCAGAGGATGGTTCAACATAAAAGATAAACAGTTGAAAATTGTCCAAGAAGTGGAAATCATTATATCTTTCTTTTGTTATTTTTTTTTGGTAAAACAGAAGGAAGAGAATGGAAGACACAAAAAGAAGGAATTAAATAAAAGTCACTTTTTAAAGCAGTGTAGAGTCTGATTATAACAATCTTTAGAGATAGAATTCACATTTTTTGTTTTAATATGCAATATTCTTTGTTTTAATATGCAATCATTCAGCATACAGTAGTATAAAAAAGATATAATAGCTTGGGATCTTAAATAACAGAATGTTAGATCAAAAACTATAGCAATTTATAAAATATATATTTTATATCTGTTATAATTTATTCCATTTTCTGACAAACATAGTAACATTTTAAAATAAAATACTCCTTTTGTTATCAGCTATCACCTGCTTTATCTATTAGGAGAAAATATAGTAGCCATGATTATCCACACACTATTATTAAAGCAAGGAAATGTAATTGAGTTATTGAATCTAAAATTAAGCTCCCTTCTGCTCTTTCACAACAAGAAGATAATAATTTGCTTTGTGAAAAATTCACCTGGCCATTTCATTTTTCATCACATAGTGGTCCTGCCAGTGCAGAGTATTCTCATGGGTCTGTGAGCACTACAGCCTGTGAATTGCTCGCCCCTCCAGTGTAGAAATATTAGAAGCAGTCCTACTGATAGGTGAAATCTGTGCGTGTCTTTACGATTGATAGACATTTGCCCACTCTTATGTGTGCTGGATTAAGAACTGGGTGTCCAAGGTTAAAAGTCACACAAATGACTCCCACATAAGTGGACTTCAAGCGCTAGCCTCAAAAATTTGAAGACTGAATGTTCTGTACCGTTAAAGGTGACTTTTTTAGAAAGTGGTGTTTTCATTATAGACCTTAAAGAAAGAAAGATGACAGAACTCTTTTACAGAAATACCTAGGGACCGCATATCAATGTTGGTCACTGCCTTGGAGGCTTAGTTTTTTTTTTTTTTTTTTTTTTTATGTAATCATGGAGTATAGGTAAGCAGATCAGCCAAGTTCCCATTCCATATATCTTTGTGACTTTCAATTAGAATTAGGTCCTCATGTATGGTTTTCTGGAAAGGAGACAAACATTTCAGGTAAAAAGAAATGATGAAACACCAAAATCATTTTCTGGTATCCATGACCTCAGGTCAGGGTAAAACCAAAGTCATTTGGGTCCAAACATTCCTGGTGTCTCTCAACAGGGCCAAGGACATGTCTATTTTTTAGCCCTTGGTAGAAAACAGCTCACTTAGGTGGTTAAAGTACCACTTTAAACTTCATAATCAATTTCTATATGAGCTTCTCATCACTGGTATGTTAAGGTCACTTCTTTCTTTTCTTGCAAGTAATTTCTTTCTCTTGAATTGCAGATGTTTCCAACAAAGTATAGGGAAACAGCACAACACTTATGTCTGTAATATACAGTTCTTTAGAAAATTAATTAAAGTGCTTTAAAACTAAGTCACTAACCTAAAAACTGACAACATTGAAACTGTAAGAATATTATTTAAAATGTGGTTGATAAAATAGAAAGCTCTCTCATCTTAGATGTTTGAGGCTTGGAGAACCTAGAGGAAGACATATGGTAAGAACATCTTGGCTATTCCCACAGCATTCTTAAATCAGTAGCTGAATATTGAAGTAGACAGGACATGCATGTGACATTTACATGAGAGGAAAAGTAAGTCAGAGAAATTTCCAAAGAATCTCTGGTTAGATGCCTCATCTATTTACAGGGTTACAGGATTGGATTACACTATTTTTCCTGCCTAAGTATACTGCCTAAACATATTAAACAAATCCCCAGTAGAATCTTCAAGTTTACATACATGAAGCATTTATATTTAACCTGGAAAACAGATGTCCATTCCTCACTTGTCTCCCCAAAAGGGAATTCTTTTATTCTAATTAGCAATTTTATAGTAGACACTTTTTTTTAAACATCTGTACATGGTACATGTACATGGGATACATGGTAGCATCAAACAGCTGATATACTTTAGGATGGTAGTAAAGAACACACACAGACACTCACACACATGCACACACACATAAACACACAAAAATCTAAAAATTTGAATAGATATATTAAGCTTGAAAGCTAAAGTAATTTCATGTTTCACTTATTAAATAGGGAATAAATAAATGAAATAATTTCATTGAGGTGTTATTTTTAGGATATTAGGGATATCTGGGGAAGAAAAATGAAAAGTAAATCTTATGGACTCCTTTTAACTTGGGGATTGTTGCAAATAGATTAACTAAGCAAATAAAAAAAGCAAACCACTCCTGATAGTTTATTTATTCTTTTACAACTACAATGTGCTTGTTTAGACAATACTTCTACTTCTCCTAGTTGGGCAACACGCTCACTCTTGCTGCCAAAAAGACAGAACATCTGAAATCTGTTTTTAAGCAGTGTCAGTTTTTCAAAGTAATAGGCAAAACAAGAAGAAAAGAAACATCTGCTATCTGCAGTTTTTTCTTCAAACATCAATCTCCCAAGTCCTTGGCAAGCTGCTTCTAGCACTCCAAGTCACAGAAATGTCAAAGGAGAGTGGAAATGAGAGTGGATACCTCTGGAAATGTCACTTCGAAAGTAAATAAAATAAATTGAAAAAGGGCCATCGAAAAACAAGGAGCCACAGAAGCCAGGAGTTACAGAACACTCACAGGTAACTGAAGGGGCCTCACACAAAGGATATTATTGTTTTCTCTCTAAATTAAGTTTTTTAGTTATGGACTTCAAAGTAGTAGAAGACTACAGCTTTATATACCAACAAAATTCAGAGATTTTTAGGTCGAAATTAATTTTAACATTAATTTATGTTGAGTAGAAATTGGATTTTTAAACAAAAAGTTTGTTATATAAGAATAATGCAGAAATCTGTCTTGTCATTAAACTGCCTCTGTGAAATATAATAATAGTTGTGGACGGTGTTTGTGAACAATGCAAAATCTTACATTCAGAATTCCTGAGTGCCATATTGAGCACAACTTAATAACAAGTAACTAAAATTTAAATTTTTGGTAATAAGGATAGAAAAATGGATTTGTTTTCATTTTGAAAAATACTTTTAAGATTAAAATATAATGCCTACGTTTTCTTCTTCCAGGTGTTCAAAACAAGTAAAGCACTTTGAAATACTGTGTAAATCACAGTGACTACTTAGTAATATTTCACTCCATAAACCATTAATGAACATATACTTAGTACTCATTAGAACCAATTTAATGATAATTTTATATATGTGTGTGTGTTCTTCTATTTTTGTATAATTAATTAGATTTTAAAAACGTTACCAGTCCAAGTTCCCACTCCTTCTCCACTTCCCATTCCCTTCACACTCCCTCCTATGCCACCTACATCCAATCCTCAGAGAGGGTAATGCACATTGCTTTGCGGAAGGTCCAATGCCCTTCCTACTACATCTAGGCTCAGCACGGTATACATCCAAAGAAAATAGAATCCCAAAAAGCTACTACATGCAGAAAGGATAAATCCTGGTGTCACTGTCAGTGGCTCCTCAGACTTGGCTCTTGAGGGGATCCCAGGTGTCCACAGGGATGTCCCCAGCTAGGTCCTTGGGCAGCAGAGCAGAGGGTGCTCGAACTGGCCTTGGCCCACTAT
This sequence comes from Microtus oregoni, assembly GCF_018167655.1. NCBI lineage: Eukaryota > Metazoa > Chordata > Mammalia > Rodentia > Cricetidae > Microtus > Microtus oregoni. The sequence goes on from NW_024543060.1 coordinate 28,165,752, forward strand.
CACACTGATGTTTATCTCGAATATCACCATAGAATCTTTGACTGGCTTCAGATGGAGATAGAGACAGAGACCCTCATCAGAGCAATGGACTGAGCTCCCAAGGTCCAGTTGAAGAGCAGAAGGAGGGAGAAGATGTACAAGGAAGTCAGGACCACGAGGGTTTAGTCCACCCACTGAGACCCTGTGCCTGAGCTAATGGGAGCTTACTAAATCCAGCTGGGCTGGGACTGAATCAGCATGTAATCAAACCAAACTGTCTGAATGTGACTGACAATGGGGGCTGACTGAGAAGCCATTGTTAAAGGCACTGGGACTTGTTTCTACTGCATGTACTGGCTTTTGGGGACCCTAGTCTATTTGGATGCAAATCTTCTTAGGCCTGGATGTAGCGGGGAGAGCCATGGACTTTTAACGGGGGAGGGTTCTCTGCCCTCTCTTAAGGAGAAAGGGGGAGGGAGGAGGGTGAGTGGGGTAGCAGGAGGAGAATGGGAGGAGGGGAGGAAGTGTAAATTTTTGAATGGAAAAAAATAAAAAAGTATAGCATCCAAGACAAATATTGACATAAGTTTCCATTTGGCGACTTACAATATTAAACCCTAACCACATTTTAAAATAAATTGTTTCACCTATATTTTTATTCCATAGTATCACTTCTTTTCCTTCCTTCCTTTCTCCTCTCTCTCTCACTCTCTCCTCCTACATTTCCTTCTCTTTTCCCCCTTATCCTCATCCTTGTCATGCTTTTCTTCCATAGCATGAATAATAAAAACATAGAGACACATAATGGATTCACGTTGAAGACCAGAAAACAAAATAACTAAGCCACTAGAGAAGTCTTAACTTTACCAAGGCTGGGTGACTGTATGAGCTTCTGTTTTCTCTCATCTTGTATTACCCTTTAATGCTGGAATTAAAGGCATGTGACTCACTAGTAATGGGATTAAAGGAGTAAGCATCCACCATCTGGATCTGTTTCTACATTGATCTTGTGGAGCCCAGATTGGCCTTCAACCCACAGAGATCCATCTTACTCTGTCTCCCAAATCCTGAGTTTAAAGGTCTGTAAAAACACTGCCTGTCCTCTAGTGGCTTAGTTTTGCCTTTGATTTTCAGACAACCTTTATTTATTAAAACAGAAATAAAATATTACTATACTTCTTCCTCTTTCCTTTTTCTCTTTCTCCCTTTCTTCCACCAATTCTGATCCTTAAGTGATTCCCTCATTTCAGTATCCAGAGGATCTGGGATTTCATGTGTTCCACTAAACCTGTGTCTTTTATCTGTGCACATGTTTTATTTATTTTGTTTATAGGATATGACAATAATAAAACGACACACTGCAATTTCAACTTACGTGGTTGCCTTGATTCAATTATACCAAGAAAGGCTATGCTAACAAATTCAAGAATTAATATTAAAAAAAACACTATCCTGAATGAGGTAACCCAGACCCCAAAAGATGAGCATGGTATGTACTCATAATTGGATACTAGCTATAAACAAAGGATATTGAGCCTATACTTCATAATCCTAGACAAGCTAAGTAATAAGGTGATCACTAAGAAAAACATATATAGATCCACATGGAAAGCTGAAATAGACAAGATCTCCTGACAAAATGGGAGTATGGGAGTGAGGGATAGAAGGAATGGAGGAAGGGGAACAGGAGAGGAGAAGGGGAGGGGCGAGGAGAACTTAAGGGAAGAAGATAGTTGAAATGGAGGAAGTACAGAGAGCAAGGAAAAAGATATCTTGATTGAACGAACCATTATGGGGTTAGCAAGGAACCTGGTTCTAGAGAAATTCCCAGGAATCCACAAGCCCATAAGCAATAGAGGAGGGGGCCCTGATCTTGAATTGCCTTGTAGTCAGACCGATGAGTATCTTAAATATTACCACCATAGAACCTTTATCCAGCAACTGATGAAAACAGATGCAGAGACCTTCATCAGAGCATGGGACTGAGCTCCCAAAGTCCAGTTGAAGAGTAGAAGAAATGAGAATATGAGCAAAGAAGTCAAGATCAAGTTGGGGACACCCACTGAAACAGTCAACCTGAGCTAATGGGAGCTCACCAACACCGGCCAGACCAGGAAGGAACAAGCATAGGACCAAACTAGATCCTCTAAATGTGTTTGACAGTTGCATGGCTGGGGCAGACTGTGGGGCCACTGACAGTGGCACCAGGATCCATCCCTACTGCATGTACTGGCTTTTTGGGAACCTACTTTCTTTGGATATAACCTTGCTCAGCCTAGATTTAGGAAGGAGGGCTATGGACCTTCTTCAAAGAAATGTGCTCTCTGACGAGTGGGTGAGGGTGGGGTAGGAGGGTACATAGAAGGAATGGGAGCAGGGGGTGAAGTGAGAACTTTTATTGGTATGTATAATAAAAAAATAGCTTGTTTTCTTATTTAAAAAAATTAAAAAAATTAATATTAAGAAATATTGTTTCGTTTGAAATATTTATTTGTAAATTGCTTCAACATTGCTTTTAGGTATATACGTTTTGTAAGTAAATTTTAACATTTTATATGAGATGATTCATATCAAGGAATATGTGAGTTTGTTTACTTTTCAGTATGGTTATTTTAGCCCCAATATATTTAACTGAAAGAAATGTGGCTTTCTAGAGGATCTAAGAGTAGTTCTTTGGTCCTTGCTGCTGTGACTAGCAAATCCTGGTGTAAATGCTAATAGAAAGAAGAGAAATTAAAGTCCAAGTTCCTCTGTAGAGTTATTATTCTGAGTGGTGACTAGAATATTTTCTATTAATTTTCTTCTTCTTTTATCAGACAACACTGATACTATTTAATCCATTCATGCTATAGTCTTCTTTGATATTTTAATGTGAATCAATGTCTTAAATCATTATTGAAATTATAACAGTAATTGAAACTACTGCTTTTATCATGGTACATGATAATTGTTATTCTCCTCAAATACCATTTCATTTCAAAATATTGCCACACTCCACCCACACCAGATTGATAATTACTCTATGAATATGCCATGTTACTCTTTATGCCTCTTCATTTGGTCTATATTTATGCAAAACCAGATGTTTATGTATAAGGACCCATTCTTGATATTTCTAATAAAAAGTACTTACCTTATCAGTGCTGCTATAGTATCTATAGCAAATAGAATTCGAGCTTGTTTTTCATGGTGATTTTTTTCGCATATCATTCCATACTCTGCACTCTCATACAAATTCAGAGTCTCTTTTTTCAATAATCACTATTGCTATTGCAGGATATACATATATATATATATATGCATACATCTCTGTTCAATATATCATTATATGTTAATATTTGCATTGTATTAATACATATATACTTATGTTTTATATATATATCACTATAAATGCTTTTAATATATATTACTTGGACATATACCAATCATATATATATATATATATATGTATGTATGTATATATGAATTGGTTTTGCTTTTCCCTTAAGAAAGATATTTCTCTATATCTCGTAACATTCTGTGGTTGCCTGTGTGTATTTCTTTTCATAGAGTTAATATCTCCTGGGTTCTCCTTGTCCAGTTTGACAAGTAATTGATCTTGTCCTTGTTTTGTTCATGTTTGGACAGTCACATTGATGAGACTATGTGGGTACAGCTTTTGTTGTTCTCTAGGAGACAGAGTCTAACAACAAATTTCTTGATCAGGATCTTATAATTTTTGCTCAGAGTTCTATGAGTCATAAGTGCATGAGTGTTTTATGATGTGTCTAACGGGACTGGATTTCCACAGCTCTACATTATTGGTATGGTTTTCTGTAGTGGTCTCCATTTGGTGCAAAGAGAAGTTTTTTTGATAAGGAGTGATAACTGCAATTATCTCTCAATATTTTTATCTTATTTTTCATGGTTTTTTTGTACTTCAATAATTTCAGTGTTTCAACAATTTCTATTATGAAGTAAGTATAATGTCTGGAAGATGGCTCAGTGAGTAAACTGCCTGATTTTTAAGTACAAATACCTGAGTTTGATCGCAAACACCCACATAAAATCCAGTCACGCATTATTCCTCGGTATCCCTAGTACTGGGTCCAGTGAGTGGAGACATAGGATTCATCAAGCTTTTTGGCCCACGAACACTGATGAATATGTCAGCTCCAACTTCAAAGAGATACTTAAACTTTAGAGAGTAATCATGAAAAACATCTGACATTGTTCTCCACATACAGGAGCACAGACCTGCTTGAACATTCCTTGCATATATGTAGACTTCCGTATGAATCCACACATATATTGCACACATTGAACACATACACATACACACACAAACACAAACACACACACACACACACACAGAGAGAGAGAGAGAGAGAGAGAGAGAGAGAGAGAGAGAGACACACAAAGAAAATTGGAACAAACAAAGCAAATGCACTTAAAAATATGTCAAGGAAATATTATAGTTATATATTATCTGATTTTCAAAAGACTAATACCTGACCAAGATGTTTATGATGCTGGATCCTAAAACTAGGTTGAATTTGAAGTAGCACTGTAATCATCAGCTTTTGAAGGTAAGTATACAAGAGATGCACGACATCTGGAACTACTTCCAGAATATTTTTATTACTTTGTTAATATTGACTATTTTAATGGAAAAAGATCTTTTCCGTACATTACCAATATCACATACCTATCACTGAGGATATTTCCAAGTGGAAATTGACATGTTCAACTGTTACTGTTGCTAAATTTTCTTCTCATCTAAGTTATTTTAAAATCTCAATCTTATCAAGCAAACAATTAATTGTGATTTTTCCCTCTTGCAAAATGATACCAGGGAGAAATGTATTAAATACTGCACAATGTTACTGGGTGTTTGAAAATGGAAATAAATAAAGTAAATCTAAAAATATTGAACTAAGGCTATATTACTTAGAAATCTGAATATAATTAGGGGTCACAAAATTACGAAGTGTTATTAAAATTCAACATGCTGCTCTAGTGAACAGGAAATGTTCTGGAGTTGTCTTAAAGGTTTTTAAAATACAATGCTATTTCACATAATCTTCATGTTGTCTGTATAATCTAAAACATTCACTATCTGCTCATCTATAGAAAATACTTAATAGTCTGTAGCTTTGATGCCTATATTTGATGAGAATAATATTGAATTGTAGAAAACATACTTCCTAAGAAAATAATAAAAGAACAGAAAGAGAACTTAAAGAAATTAGAGTAAAACTGTCAAGATAAGGGCAGAAAGTATTAAAATGTCAATCAAATACATGGTTCTTAGCATCCAAGCAAGTGTTGTTTCTTTAAATGTCTAATAAAAAAGACAAGTTTCTAGTGAGACAAATCAAGGAAAAGTGTGAATAGACACAAATAAAAAACATGATGAATGAAAAACAAAAGATGGAGTTATAGATCCTCGCATCTGTAAAAGTAACTAAGGACTGCAGCCAGCCACTAGAAAGACAATGTACCTCTGCTAATGTTCAGACCAAAGGGGTGAACTTTTCTCTATGAATCCTCAGATTGCATCTCCAGGTTTCATTCTCTTACTGTCTCTATGACTACTCAGACTGCATCTCCAGACTGCTTGATCAGATTGCATCTGAGCTCCTGAGTCCTCCCACCTTAAATTACTTTCTTCACCCAACCTGTGTCTACTCCCTAGTGCTGGGATTTTTATGTATGAGACTCCCAAGTACTGGAATTAGAGGTATGAGATCCTACTTGCCCTCCAGCGTCTTGGTTCTGCACTCCAGTCTTCAGCAAGCTTTATTTCTTAAAACACAAACAAAATATCACTACATTTCCTTTTTTGTCTAAAAAACAGTCATAATTAATATAAGGAAAGCTATGTATAGTACATACAGTAACTATATACAATATACTCAGTCAATAAATATATAAACAATGTCTAGTCCATTTGCATTTGGCAAATTCAGAGAAAATACTGCATTATCTATCCTATTTTGGTAAGTCCAAAATACTGTAGCCAACTGACTTTCCTTTTTGTAATATTTATTTATTTATAATGTATACAATAGTCTGTCTGTGTGTATGTCTGCAGGCCAGAAGAGGGCACCAGACCTCATTTCAGATGGTTGTGAGCTACCATGTGGTTGCCGGGAATTGAACTCAGGACCTTTGGAAGAGCAGGCAATGCTCTTAACCACTGAGCCATCTCTCCAGCCCTGACAATTGACTTTCTGTTCTAACTTGCATTACCTACTCACAATTATATTTTCATGACTCTCTACCTTACATACTTTACATTTCTTTTCTGAGTCTGAGAAACAAGGAAAACTATAACTATCTATTCTTCAACTCCCTCAGAGACCCATGAAGGAAATAATATTAATTGAGTAAGCAGGTAATGCGAGCAAGAGACTTCCAGAAACTGTGAAAAATAATTAAAAAAACAAAGCAACAACAACAAGAAAAAAAACAAAAAAACAACAGTTGGCTGCCAGGCCAGTCACACAAGGTTTCTCTGCAATGTCCTGAGGCATCTATCTTTGGCCTACAGCTTTAGAATATTCAACAGACTTTCTATGAAGCAGTATTTTTGAAGGACTGTTCTACCTTAACTTAGCAAGATTTTGTAGCCACTTATTTTGGGGTCCTGCTTAAAGGTATACATGCAGGAAACATTATACAACTGATAATGTTGCAAATTCCTCTTAAAATACATGTATTAGAGCCGGGCATTGGTGGAGCATGCCTTTAATCCAAGCAACTCTGGAGGCAGAGGCAGGCAGATCTCTGTGGGTTTAAGGCCACCTGGTCTAGTTCCGAGACAGGTTCCAGGTTCCAAAGGTACAGAAAAAACCTGTCTCAAAAAACAAACAAACAAACAAAAGCATATATTATCTTCAAAATAATGTCGAGCTCAGTAGGCAAAACCACTTTGTGGTATAAGCATGAGAACACAATTTTGATCTCTGCAACCAACACAAGAAAGAGAAAGCTGGGTGGTAGTGGCTCACACCTTTAATCCCAGCATGTGGTAGGCAGAGACAGGTGGATCTCTGTGAGTTTAACATCGTCTACAAGAGCTAGTTCTAGAACAAGCTCTAAAAACTACAGAGAAACCCTGTTTCCAAAAAGAAATTTCAAAAAAAAGGAGAAAAGAGAGTACTAGTTCCCAAAACGTGTCCTCTGACCCTCCCTAAGTACTTGTCACACGTATATGCCCACAGTCATGCATACACATTTTACACACATATACACATGCACATATACATGTCAATAATAATAAAAAGTCTTTGGGTGATGCTGATGAAGTCTCAGAAAGAAACTGAAAGTTGGAAAATAATGCTAAATTAAGGAAATGATATTTTTCTTATTTTTACCAATCTGTATTGCATATATTCCATTATCCCTAACAAAAATCTATTAACATTTTTCCTTATAACTACAGATAATTTTAATATTTATTCCTCATCAAGTAACTTCGCTTCACAAGAGACAGTGACCACTACAGAAAACTATTAGAAACCATGCTCCTAATTTAGGACCCGTATATAAGTGCTTGTCCAATGAGTCTAAGTGAGTCAAGGACAAGCGAACTATGGAGCAGCGCCGAATTCTGCTGGGAACAAACAGACTGAATGTTCACTTCTCTGTCATAGTATTGAAGATTCTCTTGGCAGTTTTAGTGTCATTTTTCTAATCATGAATGGCACAGACGTGATCATTTCTGGAAACCCTACTTTTTTTTTTTCAATAATTTCCCTAAAATACTTTGGGAGCTGATGCTTCTCAAGTTTCTTGTCTGAAGATGCCAGCTGTCACTCTAGACCCTGGAAACTGTCCTCTTTCAGGGCTGACAGGCTCAGAGGCAATTCACCCCTATTTCTGTAAATATGCTTTGTTAAGTTTTGAACAATATTGTTGTTCCTGAAAATGTGTGCCTATGTCAATCACCTTTCAGTTTTGTAAAGACAGGATATATCTGGCACTATATTTGGCCCATCTAGCATAACAATAACTGCAGTTTTTGGTTAAAAGTTGTTTTGATGTAAAAGTAGGGAAAAATATCTGACAGATTTGTTTTTGAGGAGGTTAGTTCAGAAAAGAATGATTGTTTTTGTTGTATAAAGACAGCTGAAGCTATTCTGGCTGCCCACCTGTGTGAAACTGATCTGGTGGTTAAACAATTTATTTCTTTGTGCTGGTTTTTCTTCTGAGTTTTAAGATCCCCGGCTGTGGTAGGGCTGAGGCAGAAAACAACAATCAAAATGCAAAGTTATAGAGCCCAGTGTAATGGCTACATTTACAAACCACTCCTGCACCTAGGACTCAGAGAACATTGCTGAAGAGGGGGTAGAGAGAATGTAAGAATCAGAGAACCTGGGAGCTTGTTATGCAAAACATTCAAACACATAAAATTTTATTTTATGTTTTTGATTAATGAAGTTCCTCAATGCTTTCTCAGATGTCACTTCTAGGGAAACTTTTATGAGCACTTTTAAAATTGAAGTAATTATAGATAATAGAAATCTCCTTCTTCCAAAAGAAATAATAAATATCTCAAATACTGTTATTTATAAATATGATCTAGCAAACACATATTAAATTATATATAAAATGGAAGGTAGGACAAAAATAAAGAGTTGTTTTCTGGACCCAGACCCAGAAAGACAAATATAATATGTACTTACTGATAAATGGCTTTTAGACAAAAAGCAAAGAAAAGCAAGCCTACAATTCACCATCCCAGAAAACCTACACAACAAAGCGGACCCAAAGAGAGATATACATGGATCTATTCTACATGGGAAGTAGAAAAAGACAAGACATCCTGAGTAAACTGGGAGTGTGTGAATCATGGGAGAAGGGAGAAAGAGAGTGGAGTAGAAAAAAGTATACCTCAATAAAAATATAAAAAGAAAATAAATGAGTAAAAAAGAGTTGTTTTCTGGATTAAGATATTCATTATTAAGGCGGGAGGGTGGAAAGGCTTTCGGCAAGAGAGAGGTTGTAAGTTATGAGGATCTGGAGTGCTGGTTCATATAGCTTTACAGTGGATAAAGCAAGAATTTTATAAAAAATACTTTTGTGCATATCTGTGGATATATGTGGATCCATATCTATCACCATGCACAAAACTCAAGTCCAAATGGTTGGCAAGAGTCCTGGCTCTGGAAAGGTTCTCAGGAGTCCATGGGGATAACCCCAGCTAGGACCCTGGGTAGTGGAGGAGAGGGTGCCTGAACTGGTCTTGTCCCTTAGTCAGACTGATGACTATCTTGAATATCATTATAGAACCTTCGTCTGGTGACAGATGGAGATAGAGTCAGAGAATCACATTGGAGCACCGGACTGAGCTCCCAAGGTCCAGTTAAAGAGCAGAAGGAGGGAGAAGATGACCAAGGAAGTCAGGACCATGAGGGGTTGGTCCACCCACTGAGACAGTATGCCTGAGCTAATGGGAGCTCACAAAATCCAGTTGTACTGGGACTGAATGAGCATGCGATCAAACTGGACCCTCTGAATGTGGCTGACAATTGAGATCGACTGAGAAGCCAATGATAATGGCACTGGGATTGTCTCTACTACATGTACTGGCTTTTTGGGATCCTATTCTATTTGGATGCCTAGTTTTCTAATCCTGGATGGTGGGGTTCCTTGAACTTCCCACAGGGCAGGATACCCTGCCCTCTCTTTGGAGGACTGGAGGGAGAAGGCGAGTCGGGGAGCAGGACAGAAGTGGGAGGAGGGGAGGAAGTGAAAATTTTGAATGGTATCATTTATAGAGTAATAAAAAATTATTAGAAAAAAAGGAAATACTTTTAAAATCAAACAATTTCATCATTTATTGATAAGAATGTAGATTATAATTAGCATATTAAATTTCTAAAATATGAAAATGTTTTGTTTTAAAATGTCAGTTTAAATTAAAACTGTCATTTAAAAAAGAAATATATCCTTTCAATTACAGTCACACACAAACACATAATATTGTGAAAAGTACTTTGGTAATATAATACTTATGTTTAATGGGAGTAACTACCTATAATAGAGTCATGTTCCTACAAAATTTATAGATTACCCTTTTAATTCCATAGGTAAGGTAGCATACCTCTCCATCTAACAGTCTATCCATCTTTCCATCTATCCATCTTTCCATCTATCTATCTATCTATCTATCTATCTATCTATCTATCTATGTATCTATCATCTATCTACTATCTGCCCCAATGTATAAATCAATGTCACATGTGAAGGTAAACACACTTAATACACAGGATTTCCTATGGCCTTTCTATCTTATTGTGTTTAAGATATATTTTGTCCCTAGTAAATTTTCCAACCTACTGACATGTTTCCCCAAAGCAATCCTTCAGCTTATACCTCAAATAAATATTGTACACACTATCTGATTATATTGATGTTAATTAATATATTAGTCAAATTACATCTTCTAATTTAATTTCTGAAATATTCTAACAGGATGAGAAATTTTAAAAGTTTTCCATCCACTGACTGTGAACACAGTAAATTGTAAGTAGAAGCAAAAGACTCTAATTTATTTTTTTTTAAGTCAAATCCTAGGCTTTAAACAAAATGCCAAACATCCTGTGGTGATAGATGGTGAAAATCAATAATAACAGTGCTTCCTAATTTATGCACAGTTTCTTTTTTGTCATTGTAAGTAATCAAATTAGAATCCATGCCTCCTTATCTACATGGTACTTTTTCATCACCTGGAGAAGGTTTTTTTTTTTAAATATTTTTCATTGTTTTATTGAGCTACATAATTTTCTCTGTTCCCCTCCCTTCTTTCCCTTGCCCTTCTACCCTCTCCCATGAACCCCACATCCTCAATTTACTCAAGATGTCTTGTCATTTTCATAGATTAGATCTAAGTATGTCTCTCTTAGTGTCCTCTTTGTTGTCTACAAAATATACAATGACCTCAAGAAATTGGTCATTAAAAGAATGAATAATTCAATAAAAATGGGGTACAGAGAACTCTCAATGGATGAATCTGAAATGGCTGAAAGACACTCAAAGAAATGCTCAATATCATTAGCCATCAGAGAAATGCAAATCAAAACAACTCTAAGATTTTAGTCTACTCCAGTAAGAATGGCCAAACTCAAAAATACTGATGACAACTTATGCTGGAGAGGATGTGAGGTAAAGGGAACACTGTTCCATTGCTAGTGGGAGAATGTTTTGAATTAAGAATATATCAATGGCTGGGCATGCCCTTAGTTTCAGCATTCATAAGACAGAGGCAGGCAGATCTCTCTGAGTTCGAGACCAATCAGGTCTACAGAGCAAGTTCTAGGACCAGTTCCATAGCTACTGAGAAACTGTGTCTCAAAAAACAAAAGCAAAACAAAAATAAGAGAAGATATCATTGTTATAGATAAAGAATTATTATATGATATCTGCTTTGGATTTATAATAAAGGGTTAGATATAATATAATATATTATCATATTTCATGGTATTTATTCACTCCCAATATAAAAATTATCCAAATATCAAAATTTATTTTATCAAAAGGAATTTTTTTACATAAATTATTAGATATACTTTAAATTGATCTTTCCAAGATTCAACAACTTTCCTCCACCAACAGTGAAGAAATTAAAGTTTCTGCTCAGTTGACATAAAACACAAGTGTGCAGCGAACTCTCAACAGAGAAATCTAAAATGGCTGAAGGACACTTAAGGAAATGTTTAACATCCTTAGTCATCAGAGAAATGCAAATCACAGCAACTCTGAGATTCCATCTTACACCTGTAAGAATGGCCAAGATCAAAAACACTGATGACAACTTATGCTGGAGAGGTTGTGGGGTAAAGGGAACACTCCTGCATTGCTGGTGGGAATGGAAGCTGGTACAGCCATTTTGGATGTCAGTGTGGTGATTTCTCTGAAAATTAGAAAGCAACCTTCCTCAAGACCCAGTAATAGCACTTTGGGGTATATATCCAAATAATTCTCAACTGTACCACAAGGATATGTGCTCAATTATGTTCACAGCAGCATTGTTTGTCATAGCCAGAACCTAAAAACAATCTAAATGCTTTTCGACCGAAGAATAGATTAGGAAAATGTGGTACATTTATACAATGGAGTATTACACAGCAGAAGAAAATAATGACATCTTAAAGTTTCAGGCAAATGGATCGAACTAGAAAACATCATTTTCAATGAAGTTACCCAGACACAGAAAGACAATTATCACATGTACTCACTCATAGGTATTTTTAAAACATAAACCAAAGAAAACCAGCTCACAAATCACAATCCTAGGGAACAATGAGGACCCTAATAGAGACATTCATAGATCTAATCTACATGGAAAGTAGAAAAAGACAAGATCTCCTGAGTAAATTGGTAGCATGGGGCCCTTGGGACAGGATTGAATGGGAGGGGAGAGGCAGTTAGGGGAGCAGAGAAATATGTAGAGCTCAATAAAAATAATTATAATAAAAACCCACAAGTGTGGGTGAAGAAGACAGACATTCTGCTCCTGGACACATTACTTATGGAATTGAAGACTTATATTGGAATCTAGATTGCCTCTTTTAGATGATTGTATACATTTGAAAATATAAATATCATAAATATAACACAACATAATTGTTCACCTGATGCATATACACAATATCCTTCTAATTAGTCAATTTTAAAAGTGGAAGTTTCTAGCTGAATTTTCATAGTATGGTGTTAGAACAGTAGGAATCAGAATTAGAGGACCTTGGACTGCCCACAGGGCAGGGAACCCTGACTGCTCTTCGGACTGGAGAGTGAGGAGGAGGGGAGTGGGGAATGGGAGGAGGGGCAGGGAAAAGGGAGGTGGGGAGGAGGCAGAAATTTTTAATAAAATAAAATAAATTAAAATTTTGTTGTTTGAGAAGATTAAAAAAAGCACTATTTTTGATGGGATAAAAGTTATTTACATTTTAATAGGAGAAACATGGTATTTTGATATACTGTGAAAGTAAAAAAAAGCCACTAATAGGAAAAAATATAGCATCAAATGTCTTTTATTTGAAAATGTTATTATATATGTAAAATGCATATTTTTCTTTTTAGAAATTTTTTTGACTTATATTTCTCATATTTTTTCCATTTTTTAAATATTTCTTTATTATGTATACAATATTCTTTCTACATGTATGCCTGCAGGCCAGAAGAGGCCACCAGACCTCATTATAGATGGTTGTGAGCCACCATGTGGTTGCCGGGAATTGAACTCAGGACCTTTGGAAGAACAGGCAATGCTCTTAACCTCTGAGCCATCTCTCCAGCCCCTCATATTTTTTTCTTACAGGTGGATTTGAAGTCCTAGAGAATTACTGTGATAGATGATATAATATGTCACTATACACCTACTTGAACACTTTAAAGGGCAGAAATTTATATCCAAGAGACTAGGATATTTAAATCCGAAAATAGTGTTTAAATATTATAGTGTCGTTTTTCTGCATAATTTTAAAACATAATTATCTTTTTAATGAAAAATTATTTGTTACTGAAATTATACTTTGCAAAGGCATATAATGATCTAATTTTTTTTACTGTCTCACTTTAGTGTAAAGTTCAAAACAAATTTTTTTCTTAAATGTTATTACTATTTCACTCACTAAAAATAAATAAGGAGACATAAAAGATAAAGAGGAAAAGACCCCAAAACTGTAAATTTCTGTATAAATTACTTGGCATGCAGCTTTTGTTGGATATTTAGTGATTCTAGAGCAAAATCTTGCTCATACATCTGCCTTCTTGCCTTCCCTTTATAATAAGTGGAGCAGATGGGAACAATGAAACAATATCAAGACAATTCTTCATCTTAAATATGAATTGTCTAAATATTTAGGATCTTGGTAGAAGTAACAGCAGCAGTCATATGCCATGCAGAGAGTCATAGCCAGGCAAGCTCACGGTCCACATAAGACAGATATTTCTCATATCTATGCATTTCTTTGTTTTATTTTGTATACAAAAATTGCCTATATGTGAGTGTGTACATATGTGTGTGTGTGGAAAATAAGCATTTATTTGCTTATTTTCCAATTCCAATTTTCCCAGTTAGCATGTCATGTGTCATGTTTACTGTCTATACATAATATTCTATAGTGTAAATATTTCATTTTATCAGTAAGTGACTTTGGGTTTCCTAGTCATGAAAGGGATAATCTGTCACTTAACCCATATAGTTAAGGCTCAGAAACAAAGCAAAAGTAGGGGGTCGAAAGACTTGGCCAACAGATGAATTGATTTCTTCTGCACAGGACTGGAGTGTACCCCCACAAATATTCTTTAATAATAACAATGTTTTGTTATGTGTTCTTTTGTTATTTACAGACACCTTGACCACTGGAACTCTTAAAAAGGAAATCATTTCATTAGGACTGGCTTGTAGATCAGAGGTTTAGTCCATTGTCATCAGAGCAATATACTCTAAAATATTTGTGCCTCATATCAAGACAAGTCTAAGAACATCACACACACAAACACACACATACACATTTACAATTAGAAAAATACTAAATATATCGCTTAAATGACTTCATAATATTTACTATGCCTGCATTTATCTGAAAAAAACTAATATTGATATTAGTTATATATTGGTTAAGTATATTAAAATATGAATTTAATAGTGATAAGTAGTGATTCTACTTAAGAATCTTGTCAGTATTATTTCAGACCTTTCACTAAGATTAAATAATCTGGCAGCAGCCTGCAACCAGCTAAAGGTATAAAGTACAGATGTTCACCTACATCTCTTTTGTAATACTGAACAACACTCATCCCTAAAGACGTGCACAGCACATATATCTCTCTGCCTATAATTTGGGAGTCAGGGATCTCTTGAGAACATGCTTTATCTTTATAAGGTGTGTTGGCTCATCTTCACCTTCCGCCCCCATATTACCTTGTAACTGAGACAACACACTGATTTAGCATCTCGGGAATCTTGGTACACAATCACAATTTTTATTAAATCCTAGTGGTCAGAACTTTGAACACCCGTTTTTACTCAGGCATCCATTTCTTTTGAAAAGTCAAACTATACTCTTTTGTGATTTTGAAGTATTGTAATTTCCTGGTATGAAGGAATACTTTAATGAATACAGAAATGAATAAACCATTGATGTTTTCCTCAAGAAACTAGGCATAGAGGTTGGTTAAGTAACTAGTACATAACAATTAAGAGAAATAAGCTGCATCACTTAGCAACCAAAAAGGAAGAAACAGATGTAGTTCATCCAAACAAAAGTCTATTTAATTAACATGCCACGAAGATATTTATGATAAACTCTCACAGAGCAATGTGCTCACACTGCCTTTGCTAATCCTCTCAGTTTATCAACATCTGCATGTAAATGGTACGCCAGGAGATGTGTTTTACTCTTGTCTCTCACTTTCAAGTATTCATTCACGGTTCGTAGAACTACTCTAGAGTTCAAGTTCTCTTCTGTGAAAATGAGAATGTAAACCATTTCACAGATATCAAGTCTGGCATCAATGTTACTTTTAAAACCCTCACGATTCATTAAAACCCTTCATTGTCACCGCATACCAAATCTCTATTAAGTGCTTAAGAGCCACCAAAGTACTTAACATCGAGTACTCCCACACCATTCACTGGAAGCACTCGTAGTGTGAAGTGTATGCACTCACATCATAAAAGCCAAATGTACTATGTTTTCAATAATTACAATACACACACTTAACACAGATCCCTGTTGTCAGATTTAGTTAAGCACTACCAATTTTTGAATAAGCACTTAACATCTATACTCATATTTTGGATGCAGAACTTGCAGAACTTGCATAACAGCTTTTGTTGGGGAAAAACTAAAAAGGAAACAAAATAAAATGTAGTAAAAATAGAATAACATGGGAAATAATTATTCTCTTAGATATTGGAAGTAATACTCTGTGGAAAATAGCTTGGTGGTTGTATAATATTAACTACTCGGTGGAATGATTGAACTAAAAAGGATCTTAGGAAAACACGGTGACGCAAAATCATCACTGGGATACAATAAAAAAAAAAGCTGTATTAATTATATTGCAAGCAGTATGTATAAAGAGTTACCAAATTTTGTCAAAATGTTAAAATATACTTAAATAAACAGAAACATTCATCAGAAATATTCAGCTAATCCACCTCTGCAGGCTTTGCAGCTCCTGGATTTGCTGATTTTCCTTTTTAATTCTTTTCGTTGAAACTACAGAGAACTCTAATAGGAGAAAACTTAAATGATGAGTCAATACATATCTACCATCAGTAGAGATGCTCCTCCACTGTCCTTCCAAAAAATCAGCATGTACTAAGAAAATGCAGCATTTTGATTTGTTTTTTTTTGTTTTGCATACGAAGAGCATATGAATTTTTGTCATATGCCATTGGTTCACAGGGATTCTCCATTTAAATAATTACCACTTGTAACTTACATGATTCTTCTTAATGTAAAATACCATGATGAGTTTTTGATGTAATTCAGGGTCATTGATTCCTTGTTCTTTTGGTGTTTATTTGAACTATCACAAAAACTTCCCTGTGCACTCCTCAATGAGGACTCCGAAACTACTTTTTTAATCTATAGTACACAGGAATTATGACTTTCATTAACGTTTTTATCTACATATTATTGTCCAAAGTGGTAAATGTGGAATGATATATAATAACATTTCACAATGGCTTTTCTTGTCATTTATATTTTGAACTTAAATGTAGCTTGAACTAAATGAAATTTGTATGCATTCATTTTTGTTCCACGATTACGATCCTATAAGTTGTATAATACCTTCCATAAGAACTTCCTTAGTGGATTCTATTTAATTATTAAGATCGCCATGCTTCTACAGTATAAGCAACTGTGGCAAGTATTCCAATTTTTATTGAGACAAAGCAGGCCAAAGTGTTCAAAGTAAAAATGCTGCCAGCTTAGAGCAAGGGGATTTTACAGTCAGATAGAAACTCAGTGTGCTGCTGGTTCTTCTCAAAAGCAGCAAATGGTTTGTGTATGTGACAGAATGTAATAAAGAGCTCACATCTGTCTCAACATAGAAAGAAGGAAGAATTCACAAGACCATTGATTTTCCTAGAGATATTTTGAAATGCTAAATATTAACAATAAAATGTGCTGAAGAAATCAGTGTTTGCCAGAAATTATTTTTAAAGCTATAATAATTGCTTAATTATGCAAGTAAAAAATATCTATCTAAGAGTGGTAAAAGTGTCTTTGGATTGAAATAATTGTCCTTAATTGATTACTGAACATGTCAAATATGAGGGTGTGAGCATTGATCAGTTTGAAAAGGAAAATCAAAAGCTGTCAAACATTGCATGATTTTTTTTCATCTCATTTTATTCAATGTCTATTCTTCTGTTAAAGTACAAAGATTCCTAGGTGTTTATTATTTATACAATTATTCACTTGTACATTTTTCCTTTGAAGTCAATCTATTTGAGAGGATGATTGGGTTGTGTTGGTAATGACAAAGAAGACAATAAAAAGAACTTCCCAGTTTAGATTCTTTATAATTAAAGCTACCTCTCTTACTGTTCACTTTTCTTGACTAGTTTACTTAACATGTGCCACTTTTGGTTGTGTCAGACTTTTCACTTCTTATTTCTGTTCATATTGAAACCACCTTCCTAAGAAATCTTGCTCCTCAGCTGAACATTCTCATTCACAAGTTTTGGGACGTTAACATTATATTTAAAACACAACTCATACAAATTTATCTATTTTTTCTGATAAGTCAGGCTCAATGTATTCTGTGCTGCTAGGTAGAGATTTTTATTATGTGAGGCTATTATAAGATTCATCAGACTGTATTATAGCACCATTTGTTTTGCCTGTTTCTCTCACTGGTCTAGGCATTTCTCCAGCGTAGAGACAAAGCAGTATCTATCCATGCACTCCATTAGTGCTACACTTGATACCCAGCTCGCTCTCAAAGATGCTTGTTGAATGAGGGAATGAATTTTTTATTGCTTAGACATTAAGATAAATTTATCCATGTAAACTCTACCTTTTATTATTATTTTTATTTTACATCTTGTAGCAACCACATAGCAACAAAAACAATAGACATTTACTAAAGGCTTATCTGGGTTCAGGCAGTGAGCTAATAGCTTTGCATTCATTATTTATCTCATTTAATGCATGAAGCAATGTTCTGAGGTAGGCAGAATTATCCACATTTTAAGATAAAGAAAATGAAGAAAGGGAGATCACACATGTAGTGGATGTTAGTTCAAAGATAAAAAGTTCAACTTTAACTCAAGTACTTGCACAATTTGAAGATGCACAAAATACCTTTGTACACACATAATATGCAGGTTAATAGAATAATTTACTGTTAACATCTGAGTACACTCTCCCGTTAAGTGTAAAAACAGTTTTTTTCTTCATCAGAAAGTTACAAATATTTGGTACTATTTGTTTTCGTGTATAATGATTGCTTGGTAAATAAATAATTCATTCTTTATTAATATACTCTTTTATATACAACTAGTTGACACCTCTGTTGTCGTACTTAACAAATACCTAAATCTTTACCATTTTTTATAATTAATGCACAGCAGTTTTCTTTAAATTTTTGCCACTCATTTTCTTTTATGAAAGCTTATGAAGTTGTTGTAGGCTTCATGGAATGTTGAGTAATATCCCTGTTATTAATCTTTTTACAAGTAATTATTGGTTAATTATCTGAAACTTTATTTTAAAATTGCAAAAAAATAAACCTGAAAGCTATTTTTTTAGATGAGTTCTTCATACATGGAGATCCACCTGCTTCTACTTCCCTAGTGTTGAGATAAAAGATGTTTAGAACCAAGCCTGTCTCTTTGTTTTTGTTTGTTTATTTGTTTGTTTTTAAGACAAGAAAGATCTGTTAGCATCTAGACTGAAACTCACTAAGTATATTAGCCTGGTTTAGAATTCATAGCCATCTGCCTGCCTCTGCTACTGAGTTCTGCATTAAAGGTGTTTGCCAACCTTACCTAGCCCCAAATTACTCTTCACACAGATGTTCTCTTGAAAATATTTACCCTGTCCTAAAAGTCTATTTCCTTCTCATGAGTATAGATTAAGTAACTCTGATATGGTTTTCATGTATTTAATCAACAAATAAAGTGTTCCAAGGAGAGCCGGTCCTTTGTTTATCCCAGCTGCCTGCCTAGCTTACACGGGGAAAGATTCAGCATGTTTGATTCTGGCAGCTCCATGTGGTTTTCCCTCTCTGCTTTCTTTCTCCCAGAATTCAGCTCTGTCTTCTCAGTCTACCTAAGTTCTGCCCTATCAAAAGGCCAAGGCAGTTTCTTTATTCAACCAATGAAAGCAACACATAGACAGAAGGAAATCCTACACCAATAAAGAGCATAAACTGTTGAGGCTTCTTTCTCTTCTTTTATTAAAAACATGAAAATAAATACTGCTTATCTCTTCCATATTTAGATAATAATAGTGAAGGAACTTAGTTAGACAGGAGATAATAGAATGTTACTAAGGAAGTTAATTTTATATTTTCTCATTGACCTTCTAGTTTTATGAAAATTTCAGAGAGGGCATCACATTAATTGAGGAGAAGTTAAAATTATTTACTCTGAGTTCAGAAGCAATTGAGCGGCAATCTTAAATGCTCAGTTTTAGCCAAAGGGATAAAACAAGAGAATTTTTTTTTTAAAAAATAAATATAACAAGGATTTCAAATTATCTTTGTTTGCTCCTGACATGATTCTATAGATAAATGTCTAAGAGAAAATGAGATGGTAGAATTCAAAGCATAGCTGCTTCCTTTTCCACAATAGTAAATTCAGTGTGAAAGAAATCATGAAAACAAAGCCTTTCATTATCGTCATGGAAATTACTGAGGAATAAATATAACCAATGTGAAAGAGACTTGCAATGAAAATCACAAAATATTAAAGTAATATAGAAAAAAATGAACTAAAAAACTCCCAAGTTCATGTGTCAGTAGAATTAATACACCTCACTCCCAAAGTTACTCTAGACCCAGTATAATCCCTCTTAAAACAGTGATAATATTTTGCAGATATCCAGAAATAAATACTAAAATTTTCTTGGAATCATATTTAAGTACAAATATTTAAGATATCTTTGTGTAAAAATATCCATATTCAAAGCATTAAGCTTCTTTAAAAAAACATGCTCAGAAACAAGACAAGATGGAGTTGAAACAAAACACCCAAAGAGCCAAGGGAACAGATAATAGAACCCAGAAATGTGCCTACACATCAGCAAATTGATTCTTAACAACGTAGTCAAGAGTATACTTTGGGAAAATTATAGTCTCTTAAAATGTGGTTCTGAGAAGACTAAACACCATGTAGAAGACTGAAGTTTAAATGCTGTCTTTCATCCTATATAAAAACAAATTGAAAATGGATGAGGACACTAATCTAAAGCCCAAACCATCACAAATACACAGGCAAATTATCTGAAAACATTGATTTCAAAAATAATTCAAGTAATTCATATTCATATGAAATTGTTAATAGATTTAGACACCAAGGAAATGAATAAATTGTAATGGCATACTTTTGAGTAACAATTTGAATGAATCTTATCAATAACAGCAAGAAAGCCAGTGGTGTGGATACTGAGGAAAAAAAATAATCAAATATATAGTGATTTGGAATGTAAATTGATAAATCCAGAATGGAAAAGTGGGGGTTTCCTAAAACTTTTGGAAATGAAATTAGAACACTCTCCAACTACAGAACTCCAGTAAATATACCTACAGGAGATAAAGTCAGCATATAGAAGAAAGCGACACTTTCCTGAGTTTATTATAGTTTTCTTTGCAATTGCTAGTGTTTGGACTCTGCCTGCATGTGTTAGGTCTACTTGTCTGTTCTTTTTAGTTACAGAGTACAGCAGTATTCAAACTACACAATTATGAAGTTCTACTATTTGAAGCCAGTAGAGTGTATCCAGCAGACATTATGGTAGGCAATATTAGCCAAGCACACAAGCATAGTACAAAAGGTTTCCTGTGATTACTCTCCCATGTGGAAACCAACAAAGACAAAGTTGACTTCAAAGTACAAAGTGAAGAATCAATTACTAAGGTCAGAAGGCAAGGTAGAAGAAACGCACATGTGCATGGTCATCACAGTACGTATGCAAATCTGAAAAACACAATTTTGAGTATTGTTTACTCTTAAGATGATATGAGCTAATAAAAAAAGAAAGAGTAAAGGTTTGTTTATCTGCAGGATGGATTTTAGAGAAAATATTAGAAATTACTTTAAAATTTTCCCTGTGTTGAATTTTCACCAATTTGATGATAATCCTTGACAATTTTATAAAGTATCCTCAATTTCTATATTCTAAAATATAGAGAGAGTCGATACAAAACTAGAAATAACCCCATAGCAAGGTGAAATTTACTATTAGAGAAGAAAGGGGAAGCGTGTGCTCTAGAAGTAAAGATATTTCTAAAAATATTTTGTATTTTATAAGTAAACAATAATGTAGCACTTGCAATTTTCCAGTTTAAATATTAGTACTTGATTTTATGATAATCAAACTCTCAGGTAATGCACTCCCTTCTTACTCTTTTAGGATAAAATTTGATTTTAAGACTTAAAAAAAGTACTCTAGGGCTGGAGAGATAGATTGCTCAGTGGTTAAGAGCATCGCCTGCTTTTCCAAAGGTCCTGAGTTCAATTCCCAGCAACCACATGGTGGCTCACAACCATCTGTAATGAGATCTGGTGCCCTCTTCTGGCCTGCAGACATACACACAGACGGAATAGTGTATACATAATAAATAAATAATTTTTTTTAAAAGTACTCTAGATTTATCAATACTGAAACATCATTGTGGGTCAGTGATATGACTCAGTAAGTAAAGGCACTTGATGTTAAGTCTGACCCCTGAATACATTTCAAGGAACAAACACTGTGATTAAAGAGAACTGATTCCCTAAAGCTGTCCTCTGATACCACACAGGTGTGCCCTATGGGACATGTGTGCACATGCACACACACACACACACACACACACACACGTTAAATAAATGCAGAGAAAAGCAACATCATTTTACTATAGGAACATAGCACAGCAGACAACAAAATAAAGTAACTACCAGCCTTCAGGTGTAGATTGCAGACTCCGTGGAACTGCATTAATCAGAGCTATGAATTGCTTTTCCTGTTCTCTATCTCTTGCTTGTGAGTTCCACAGATTACTTGAGCCACTAGCTTCAAAGTGAATCTAAATAACATATTGCCTTAGATTAATTTGCTCCTTACAAAATCAATTGCATAGATATTAATTGTGTATCTGAGAATTGAAAATGTACTTGCCTCAGAGTTCTATAACCATTTACAACTCAGACCGTATTTACATTACCTGCCTTGTGTCTGCTACAAATCATGCAGCCCACACTTCTTCACGATGTGGCCCTGCTCTATGAACATAGATTTCATAAATCGTTTATGCCTCCGAGGCAGAATCATAGTTTATCTTCTGGGTGACTATTGTGGTGGTTTTGTAACGTGTCGTCCTGGCTAGACTGAGCCACACATCCCCTACAACTCTGATTAGAATGGGCCACAAGAGTGATTCTTGTTTAACACGTGGACTGTAGAAGTGAAGTGACAGTCACTTTGTGGCTCAGACACATTGATCCGCTGGCTCATCTCACTGATGAGAAGCAGCACTTGGCCAGCAAGTGCTTCACCATTCCCTGAATCTGCCTCCAGCTTCTCAGACTGCAGGATCAGATCCGTGTTTAGCAAGATGACAAAGGGCACTCGCTTCTTTCACAGGACACCCACATCAGTACGGTTAACGGAAATGAGAACTGACTGCTGCGCTTGTGAGTTCCAACTTGTCCTTGTTCCGCTTCACTGTACATCCCTCTTGGCTTCAAACTCTCTTTCAAACATGAGCACCGCATGCAAGGACAGTGACCTTACGTACCTGTGCTCGCACAATTGCATAAAATGCCTAACTCCAGTAAAATTCAATTCCCTTCTCTCTCTCTCCCTCCCTCCCTTCCTCCTTCCCTCCCTCCCCTTCTCTTATTTTCCTTACACACACATACATACACACACACACACACACACACACACACACACACACACACACAGATTTTTCCTACTAAGTATTCACTAATGCAGCTATAGGGAAGAAATGAAGCAAAATTTACTAATATTTCTAACATTAGTTTAAAAATTGAGAGAAAACTCTAAAGCACCAAAATTGTTTCAGTGTTTTCCATCCTCCAGCAAATCAAGGAATGCCCTCAATGGATTCAATTTGACTTATTTATGCCGTGTATAACTCAGCAGGTCTCCATTTTTTTGAAGTAGGGATTTTCAAACTTTTTTAATTGCATTACTTAACTACAAGTATCTATTTGTAAATTTGAGAATATATTACAATATCACATTATTTTGGTGGTTGAATCACTCAGATATTCATATTCATTATGAATTATTCATATTTGGGAGCTTATTTTTACACCTTTCTCTATGTAAGTAACTAGATTTGAAAAAGAATTATCTGAGTGTACCATCTTTCAACTCAAGCAATAACTAGTACCAGTAGGCCAATATTTAAGACAAAACAGTCTTTCAATGTGCTTCCTTTTCCATGGACCAAGATCAGTTCTTCCATACTACTGTTTAAACCACTAGATATTCCACTGTGTAAACTTCCTCAAATTTAATGACTTGGCCTTGTTGAAATTTTAAAATGATTAGCTACTTTTCAAATTGTTGTAAAAAAAAAATCCGTGAAAAATGCCACTTGAGTAAGAAGTTTCTTTTGACTCCTAGATCCAGAATATAGTCTGTTACAATGGAGAAGCCATGACAACATGAGTTCCAGGATACAGCCTGACAGAATAGAGAAGCCAGTCACAAGTTATAGGGTACATTCTGTCACAGTGGAGAAACCGTAACAACACCTATTCCAGAGCACAGTCTGTCACAGCAGAGAAGCCATGAAAACACCTGTTTCAGGGCACAGAGTGTCACAGTAGGGAAGCTATGACAACACTTGTTCCAGAGTATAGTCTGTCTCAGTTGAGAAGCCATGACAACTGTTCCAGGGTATAGTCTGTCACAGTAGCAAAGAAGCCATGACAACAGCTTTCCCAGAATAGTCTGTCACAGTGGAGAAGCAATAACAACACCAGTTCCAGGGTACAGTCTGTCTCAGTGAGGATACTGTTAAGAAAATTCTTAAGACAAGCCGTTCTGCCAACACAAAAGAACTCCAATCAGACCAGATTAAACCAAATTAAATGCCTGTGTTTAATAGACAGCACACTCATGGGTGGCCAGGAGATCATGGCAAGGGAAAGACAGAGGGAAAACACATGCAAACCCAAAACCACGTGTTCCTCTTCCCAGCGTGACCCTAAATACCCCCATGGGAGTGGTCCTGACCTCCTGCAGAGGGGCCAGCACCTGGCAGGCTGGGAGTAGGAGTCGAAGCACCTAGCAGGCTGGGGTGACATCTCCAATTAAACATTACATTCCAGCCTCTTTGGATATTGGGGAGGGGCTTTAAAGGACTGGGTTCTCACTTTTCACCAAACATCCCAGAGTCCATGGATATAGGGGCATCAGCTTAAGTCTGGCTAATTCCTGCAGATGTAGGGTGATGTGGGAAAGGGAAGAGGAGAGTTGGAGTCTATGCTCAGCAGGAGGTGTGGCTGGAACAGCATTCCCTTTGCTGTGATCCTGGAGTCCTCAGGAAGCTGCTTTTTTGAGGGTGGTGACTAGGAAAAAAAAAAAAACCTATTACTATTGGCCCTATGAAATGGGGCTAGCAATGGAATGGGACACAATAGCAGATAAACCCAGATTTTTAAAACCAGATTTTAGTTGTCAGGTGTCCTTAATCTAGGAGAGTTGGTACCTATGGTGAAGTCCCAGGAGCTGGTATAGGTCTTCCTGAGAAGCGCTTTGTAAGTTAGTCTTGGCCCAGGGAGCAAGAGTGACGTGTAAAATATGCTTGAAAATTGGCTGGAGCTAGAAAAAGGCTATTACTTTGGTTAAAAGAATTAAAGTGATTGGGAACCCTAGATTTTTAAGATACTCCTGAAATCTGTTAGACACACCTGTCTGTATTTGAAATTTTGTTAAATGTCATGGGTGAAGTATTAAGTTAACAGTACCTAGGTTGTCAAATGCCATTAAACAGATCTGGGAGGGATAAGTGAGCAAAAGTGAGACAGCGTTTTACCTACTCCAGCAATCCCAAATCCTTAGTCCTTGGAGTACACTAGTCTTAGAAGCATTGGGGGGAAGAGTTTAGTCTGTCTTGGCAGGATGAAAAGATCGGATTCCCCAGGTGGTATCCAGGAAGCTGAAGAGGAGCTAGGTTTCTCCTTTGCTTTGTAGACGGCTATGCAGTCATCTGAGTATCTTCCATATGGTATATTTCAGAAGCTAATTGGGGTATTTATTACACTAATGAAGTGAGCACAAGTAATAATAATTCCCTATTGTTTTTGTCTAGCATTCCATTCCTTTATCTTTAATGTCATAAATATTTAACTTGGAAATTTGCTATTCTAACAAATTACCCAGTAGCAGCCTACAACTATGACTTAGTGGGGAAAAAAAGCCACAAAGAGTCTTACACTATCATACCCAGGCTAATTGAGAAGGAATAACTTTGTCAAATTACATAAAAACCCTTTATGCTAATACGGTCACACCCTGGTGACTGTGGAGAAAGAAAAAAAAATGTTTTCATCTTAGACTGTAAAAATAATTATAAAACTACAAACACATTCCATTGTGTCATAATTATCAGCTCCAAGTTTGAAGACATCTAGAATTATAATTGTATTGTCTTTGTGCATCCTTGCTACATATAACACAGTCTTTTCATTGTATCTGTTATAAAAGATACTATGAGCTTCAGAGACTTTGTGAGTCACCTACCACCATGCAGTTAGTAAATATATTGTATTAGAAATAAAGTCATGCTTTTTAAAGACTAATATTTCTTACTTAACAGCAATTGTACAAGAAAGCTAGGTAGATAATACTACAAAATGTCTTACTAATTTAAATTGTTAAAATTCTCTCTTGGAATATGTTTATTTTTGGTTTCAAAAATGCACATTTTTATTGTATAGCAAGGCATAAAGTTGTTTATTCCAGGTTTTGGAAAATCTGGTTTAATGTTCCACAGTAGAAGCTTACAGACAGCATATTTAATACTTTGTGTAACCCCTACTCCCATCATCCCATGAATGTCACCTTACTTGTCAAACAAAGTTTGCTAGGTTGAAATCTACAATGTCAATATCCAATATCTATGTTTACATTACGGAAAAAGAGTCGGATTGCAACAGAAAAATAAGATGTAAAACAGCAACCTTTTATTGGTTTTCTACATTCCTCAAAGGTTTGTCCTGAACTAAAAGGAAAGAGCTTATAAAATCATATTAAAGGACAGCTGCCTTGTGGTGGTTGTTTGGGACCATGGCATTTAGAAATTCATAAGAACAATATTCCTATAAAAGCTTTATATGCCTAAAAATAATGATCTGTCAATCAAAATCCATGGTAACCATAAAGAACGAGAACAGAACTTGAGTAGAAATAGACTATTTCATTTAGCTGTGTCCAATCAACTTATTTCATAAACCATGAAAAAAATCTATTGTTGAAGAAAGTATGATGTCACAAAACAAGTTCGTAAGATTACTAAACGTAGAGGCCTCAGAACAATGTAGATCACTTCCATATTCATATTTAGAGAAACAAACTCCTATCATCACGCATTTCCTGTGAATTTACATGTGTTACATATTTCTATAACCTAATAGGAAAGATGAGTGTTTCTGTGATTTCGAGACGCCAGCCAGTAGGTATTTCTGTGTAGCGTGCACCATGGTGCTGTCATGTCGTGGGCACGGAGCCTGGGCGCCTTTTGCTGTTCCACGTCAAACTTGAGAGAACTTGTGCGCATGCGTGCGAGCTCCCCCTCCCAGCGCGGGGAGTCTTTCCATCTGGCCATCCAATCTGGCCAATCATTATTTAGCACGTTTATAGCTCCATTCTGGCCTGAGCCATTGGGTTGATGACACGTCAGGGCTTTGTCTGGCACCGTATATATTCTTCTGCTTCCACAGGGACGGGGTCTTCTTGCCTCGTTCAAACCTCAAGTGTAAGTGCTCCAATAAAGGGCGTTCTGAGAAGGATCCTGTGGCAGTCGTCTCTTCTGCTGGCAGGAGCGGCGTGCTGCATTTCTGCAACAGTGTCAATGTTAAAAGTTCCCTATATAATTACCGACTCTAAGTGAGAAAAGCTACAGACCCATGCTTTTCAGATCCTTAATACTTAAAAGTAATATTTACCCAACTTAAATCATCTTTTTCTTTTTCTGTATAAGGTCTATGATTTTTTTTCAGAAGCTGACTTGTTTCTCCAGTAAGAAAGTTAATAAGGTAGAAAGAATGTTCTGGCATCTGAGGGCTGCACTTGACTCTTGCTACTGCTGGAGGGTGGCAACTTTGATGTTTCAGTATCATATTAAGAGAAGAGAAAGAGTAGGGTATGTACTCTTGTTTGGTTACTTTTATGGGAGTTTTTTTTTTTTAACTGAGCTTCATGAAGCCATAATGTCTTTTAACAAGAATATTGATTGGAAAATAAAGCCTCTTGCCATAACCTTCATAGAGGAAGGCCAGATAGAGACGCTTAAAAAGTTTGAACAACATTACGTCCTTGCTGTTGATAAGTGCACCCTTAACTCTCTCGAGCACTTAAGAAGAAATATTTTTTAGAGGGACTTGCTATGTAAGCAAATCGTGTCTTCCATTGCTCTTCTAAGTAAATGAAGGAATGTCAGAGCATCTAATTTCCTCTGACCTGGAGCTTGTGCATGTTTGTTTTAATTTAGAAGAACTCTCTAAGCCTCTAGATTTTACTTACTAAGTTTGATAACAACTGTGTAGAATGAACAGTATTGCTGCTACCTTGAGACCTCAGAATTGACAGGTAATGGCTCTAAAGGTAACCAGCCGTGCCAATTATCCAGTCCCAGTGTCCAGCAGAGCTGGCAGACGAAAGTGCTGTAAGTTGAACTATTGCATACTGAGTATGCTTAGAGAAACTCAGAGGATCTCCTTATCCAGTGGATGTTATCTTTTGTTATTCATCATCACCGCAGTTGGTTATTCTCAAATTCCAAATATGCTATTAGAATTCAGCAACTCTGCCCTTTTATATTACAATAAAGCATCCAGATAAAGCTTGAAATGTACTTACTTTAATGGACTGTCAAATAACTGAAAATTCTACTGAGCTATTCGCATAATGAAAATTTCCTATGAAATAGTGATATCTGGGAAATGACTTTTTATTTCCCAACTTAAATGAACTATAACTAATTAAAATGTTTTTAACTTACTACCTGCAGGTAACTATTGTGTTGATTGTATTAGGATTTGGTCACATATCCATATTAAATAGGAAAAATAATGACAATGACTCTGACAGCAGAAAGGACAAGAGACCAAAATTCTTATCCTATTCCTGATTGGAAGACTGAATGAAACTGTGTTTGTAGAGCAAATAAAAAGGTGGCTAAATAGAGCAAGGTAGTCTCTGATTAATTAAATAATAGTGTTTTGTTTTATCTCTGTTGGTGCTTGATAAGAATTTCAAGCAAGGAAGATATGTTTTCTTCCTCCATCCAGGCTCCATATCTTGCAAATGGGTAATATCCAAGTACTCATATACTTTTTGACTTTAACATATCATTTATTTCTATGTCATAATGAAAACATCTAATAAAACTATAGTAATGTACTAAATTTAGGTAATAGCCCTAAATATTATGTGTCTATATTTCTGATTCTTCTTCATTGAGTTTTCCAGTGAGGGATCTGTAGTCATTATAGTTTAGAATTCTTGTGCTTGATGGAGAAAAAAGCAATGCAGTGGGAATCCAAATGGGAAACGAATGCCATTCAGAGATTCATCAACAGTGTGACAGTCAAGAGCCAAGAAGTAATCACCTTTGCTTATTATTTTATTCTGGAATCATAGTTTCCAAATTTTTCTAGGGAATCAAGTTAATAAAGTCTATCAATTATATAGAGCTAATCATTTCTACCATTTTACCCTTAAAGAAAATATTTTAACTTTTATTATGGCATATGTTCAAGTATTCCTTGTTGTGTTTATCTGAACAATGATAAGAATTAAGTCACCAAAATTAATTCTGTGAGATACTACCACAAAATCATAACAATAAGTCTCTCTTTTCACTCTGCCTGGCTTGGCAAATAGAAATGTGTGTGTGTGTGTGTGTGTGTGTGTATACATATATACATGTATATAAAGCTATGTATATGTATATACATATACATGTATATATATATCTGTATCCATCTATCTCATGTATACAACATACTTTTAGAAAATAATAAAACAATCTACCTTAAAAATATAGTTTAGAAGCAAACTAATTTTTGGAAAACAGTGGTGCCAATGACTATACCACTACTGTACATTGAACAAGGTAATTTTTGATAATTATATAATTAAAGATGAGTTTAAAGTTATAGTATACACTTTGTATAAGAACATAGTGCATTAGTGGGATAGTCCCAATGGTTCTGGGGTTTCATGTCTACTGTTAGCTCTCATTCTAGTTATTGTATAAACTGGTCACATTGCCACTGGGTCTCATTTTTATTTTCCACCACAAGACATACTTGCATAACATACATCATTGTGATTTTTTACAATTGTATACATTTACATCAATTTTCACTTTGCTTAAGTTTTATTTTCATAATTTTTTGTGATCCATATATATGCATATACATATACATATGTGTGTAATATACATTTTAAAAATTATAGATTACAGGAAGATGGTTTTGTCAGTAAAGAACTAACTGTGCAAGTATGAGAAAGTGAGGTTGTACTCAAGGGCCAAAACATAAGTTCAACTGCGATGATCTGAATCTTTAATCCTAATGGTGACATAGGAAATCCCTGAGATTTGTAGTCTTGCTGAATTGGTGAGTACTGGATTCAATTGGAGAGCTTATTTTAAAAAATAAGATGGAGAATGATAGAGGAAGACACACAATGTTTACTTCTGGGTCCATGCCTATGTTCATGTACATCCACATATATGCGCCAACACTAATTAAACTATTTAAACACAATGTACTCTAAAAAATGCATACACATATACACAAACACATGTGTGAGCATTCTTACCCACACATATATACACAAAATCATTAACACACATACATGTAAATATAAACATGATGATGCATTTCTATATTTTCAATAGTGGAGGAAAACTCTGAGGCCTGAGGACCATGAATTCAAAGCCAGTCTGAGATACAAAATGAGGTTCCTCAAAGGAGAAAAAAATAGGACAACACACATACAAACACACTCAGACATCCTCAGACAAAATTTTCAGTTGAAAATAATCATAAAATGTTAGGCAATATAGGAGAGGTGTCCATCAATTAGTTCATTTAGAGAAAAAGATGTGGCCATGTTTCTGTGACAGAAAATAGTTTTGAGTACTAAACATTAACTGACTTTTAAGTAAATGGAATAAGAAAGCAGCTTTTAAACAAGAAAAATCTATATTTCTCTGTTTCTATTGTGAGAAGTAAATGTTTATTCTAATGCATTTAAGAAGAAGCATTAATGATTAATGACTTTTTTGATCCTCTATCTAGACCTACAATTTCTTTAATAATTCACAAGTTCTTCAATACTTTACAAGATATTCATCTGCCATGAAAATTTTGTGTACATGCAAGCAATTACCATTGTAAGTCTAACACAAAACACAGAGATGAGACTTAAGGATCAAATAACAGTATTAGCAAAATACATTAATTTTACCTTTTGTTTCTAAAGTTAAATATTATAAAAGAAAAATTACATCATCAAAGTAGAAATGGCCACAATGTATACTTTATTATGACATCTACAATGGCAATTATTTTCTGGAGAATCTACTAAGTGATACAACTGCACATATTTTGAGAATCAAATAAAATAAAGAGAAATGTGAATTTGAAAATATATTGTAACATTTTGTATTACTTAGTCTGATAGCCTGGAAAAAATAATTTTAGTGGACCATTCTTTTTTTAAGCATAACCCGTGTTTAATAGAAAAAAACAAAATTTGGAAAAAATAAATAGTAGAATAGTGTGTTTCAAATTCATTACCAACTCAAATACTGAAAATTATTCTCTTTATATTTCAATTCCTGACCTCGTTTAAAGGTAGATTTCTTCATACTAATACAAAGTAATAGTAATTGCAAAATCATACAGATTTAGGTCTTGAATCTTTAAAAAGTTAAATTATTTTTAGTCAAATAAAGGGTTTAATCTCAAGTTAAGATCCCAGTGAATATTTCTGGCAAGTATCTTCCACCCATTCTGTAAAGTCTCAGTTTGATGTTCCTCTCTTTTTTCTTTTATTCTTTTCTCATACAATATATCCCAAACATAGTTTTCTCTTTCTCTCCTCTTTCCAACCTTTTCCCTTTCCCTCCAGATCCATTATTCCACCATTTTCCTAGGAATATCAACCAACACATCATAATAATTTAAATAAGACTGGGCACAAACCCTCAAATATCAAGGCTGGAAGAGAAAACCCTCTATGAGGAGAAAGGTCCAAAGACCAGGGAAAAGAGTCAGTGACAACCTCACTCCAAGTTTCAAGGGTCCCACAAGAACATTAAGGCACACAACCAGTGTATATATATACAGGGGATATAACAGACCTATGAAGGCTCCACAAATGCCCCTTCAGTCTCTGTGAGACTCTATGAGCACTGCTTAGTTAATTCTATGTACCGTGTTCTCCTGGTGTCCTTCAATCTTCTTGTTCACAAAATCTTTCCTAAGCTTCTTCCACTGAGTTCTCCCAATAGTAGGTTCTTCTAATGTTTGGTTGTGGGTCTCTGCATTTTCTCGATCAGTGGCTGGATGCCACTTCTGCGAAAATTGGGCAAGGCACTGATCTATGAGTACAGCATATTGGGAATCAATACAATGACTCCTTCACCCCTCCTTCCCTCCCCACTTCAGGTGCTCATGTTTGTTATATACCCTCATTACACCAGCATATTTGCGGTCTTGACAAATTGTAGGTTTAAGATTTTATGGGCTGGGCTGGTGTCCCAGTCCCACCAATGGTACACCTCCAAATGTTTCACAGTTCCAGGAGGTTCTCCCCATATTCTCTCCCTCCATCCCCTCCTTCCTGCCTGAACCCTACTGTTTCAATCCCCCCTTGTCCTGAGTCAACCCATAAATTTTATTCTGTTTCCCTTTCCCAGGATTACCATGAGTCCTTTCTTGAGCCCTTCTTTTTATTTAGTTTCTTTAAGCTTGTGTATTGTAACCTGATTATCTTTTTACCTAGAGTTAATATCCTCTTAAAAGTAAGTATATACCATTTTTTTCTATTACTGAGTCTGGGTTACCTCGCTCAAGATGGCTTTTTCTTTTCTTTTTTTTTTTTTTTGGTTTTTCGAGACAGGGTTTCTCTGTGGCTTTGGAGCCTGTCCTGGAACTAGCTCTGTAGACCAGGCTGGTCTCGAACTCACAGAGATCCGCCTACCTCTGCCTCCCGAGTGCTGGGATTAAAGGCGTGCGCCACCATCGCCCGGCAAGATGGCTTTTTCTAGTTTCACCCATATGCCATTTTTAACACCTTTGTAATATCTGTATATATGTACCACATTTTCTTTATACATTCTTTGGTTGAGGGACATCAAGTTTGTTTACAGCTTATGGATATCATGGAAAAGCAATGATGAACATGGATTTTAAAAACAAAATCCTGAAATCCTGATGAAAAACCATACAGTTAAAAAAAAAAAAAAAAAAAAACCATACAGTTTATAGTATTTAATTTCTCTAATTGTATAGCATATATGTCAGTATGATATAAATTCAATCAATTATGCAAAATAAGTTACGCTATAAGCTATTTTCAAATTAATGTCTTCTATCTAATAATTGGAAGTATACAACAAATTACTTTCACTCCAATTTCATCTATTTTTAAATAAATTGAAAACCTGCCTTTTGATATTGGAATTTAGGTTAGGACCATACTCCCAAAAAAGCTTAGCTAAGAGAAACATAAAAATTACACATAGATTTCAAAAGGTATTGCATGTGTATCAAAAGATACTGTTAGTGTTTCTCTGCATTGCAGAGAGATAACCAAAGTCAAAATTCTATCAAATGTTAACAACATTAACTTATTTTTAGTCCCTTACCTAATCAATCAATTTATTAGTAGTGGTTTCATCTCATTGCAAATAGTCACAGAAGATGATCAGTATACGTTTGATGATAGTTATTTGATGGAGGAAGGTCATTGGCTAATAAAGGAACTGTCCTGGCCCATTTTATTGGTTAGAGGATAGGTGGGAGGAGTAAACAGAACAGAACACTGGGAGGAAGAGGAAGTGAGCTCAGACTGGACCACTGTCCTCTCGGGAGCAGACGCCTGAGAGAGACGCCATGCTCCTGGCTCCTGGAGAGATGCATGCTAAGAAGCTCCGACCCAGGATGGACATAGGCTAGAATCTTCCTGGTAAGCGCACCTAGGGGCGAACATAGATGATTAGAAATGGGCTAAATTAATATGTGAGAATTAGCCTAGAAGAGGTTAGATAGAAATGGGCCAAGCGGTGTTTAAAAGAATACAGTGTCCGTGTAATTATTTCGGGGCATAAGCTAGCCGGGCAGGCGGCTGGGGTGTTGGGGACGCAGCCCCGCCGCCGCCCTTATTACTTCAGTTATTAGACAGAAAGAGCTGCAGAAATTCTAACATAATAAAAGACCAATCAATAAAAGTGTCATACGCATATCCAAATAGCGTGAAAACGTACATATGCAGATGCTAGAAATTGCTGATGAAGTTGTTTGGCTCTCTTGTCATTCACTACTCGTGATTTACTGCAGTGTTCTGATACTTCTTTCTTGTACACAGTTAATATTAAGTTACAAAACCTGCAATCATTTTCCCTATGGCAAAGAAAATACTATAAATTATGTGAAAGAAATAAATAAAATGTACACTATTAAAATATACATATTTTATAAGAACAGCCTCATCCCCTTGAGACAAAGGAGTATGGTTGAGATATATTCTTATGGTAGGTTTTTTGCATTGTGAGCAATATTTTCATAAGTTGGTATCAAGGCAAAAATCTCTGCCATGTTGGAAAAACCCACAAGACATTATTTAAAATTGTTCATCAATCAATGTATTTTCATTTTTGATGCTTTATTTTCATATGTCTAAATATAGAAATTTAAAACTTCTGAAATTCAGTTAAACTTGAATTTAAACATAAAAATAAGACTATTTCATATTTCCAGAAGATTATTTCTGACCTGCTAAGCAGTAAATTTTGAAAACCTATATTAAACAAATCAAGTAAATTCCTTCTAGACCCATTATGATGATTTCTATACAGTCATGCCCTCAAGGGTAGCTTCCAATTGTTAAAATAAGTACAGGCTCATGACATAGCAAGTATTTGACAGGAATGTCTACCATGCCCAGGTAGGTCTAAGAAATACTTGTGACTTTGGTTGGCTTTGTGGGTATTTTATTCCACATAGTAGTTGAACTCAGTTTTCATATCAGATACTGAAACTTGATTCTGAAAGAGGTTATACTAACTACCTCATGTAAATAACTTTATTATTTTGTAAATGGAAACACAAATAATAATGGGAGAGTGGTGTTACAAAAATGAGAGATTACTGAATTTTTAAAGCACCATAGTATAAATATATTACTTTTAGAGGAAGGAAAAATATAGCATCTTCCACAAACTTCCCATAAAATATGCATCAAACATTAAGTGTGCAATAAGAGAGAGGGTCTGCTTAGAATTCTAGGTTCCTGTCTTTTTTTTTTCCATGAGGAATTAAGAAATGAATATTTGTACCCAAGATTATCATAACTGGCTCAAAAGGGTAGCAAGGCGCAGACAACGTACAGTGTTCCTGGTGCGGTGCCCTTAGTCTGTATCTACCTCTTCATACGTGTCACTAGATTGAAAAGGATTTCTCCAGCCTCAGACAAAGGTCCCGCCTCTCTATCTCCTTAAGCCTATAAACTAATGAATATGTTCATAAATCCTGCCCTCATATGCCCACTCCTTTTATTTTTATCAGGCAAAATAGTCTGATTTCTTCTCACATGTTTTGGGAGTCCATTAACTACCCAAGCCAATTAACAGAAGAGCCATTACTTCTTTTCATTTCTAACTCCTTGTTTATTTTAACATATTTATCTATAATGTGTTCACAGAAATCATCTTCCAAGAGAAGAGAATTTAATAAATGAATAGGCTAATTATATGTTCTATTTGTTCAGCTACCGAGCTAAATAAATTTATGACTATATAATTATATATTTTTTGAGCTTTTTACTCATTTATGTAAATACCTTAGTTTTATTATAGGTAGAACATATAGTAACTATTTTATCCCTGATTCTATGAAGTCCTACCCCAGACAACAGAATACCATTCTGCATCCAAAGGCTGATCCATCAATATTATAAATTGATTCTACTGTTTAGACATTACTGATAAATTTCAACAGTTATTTTGAAGTGATACATTTGATAATTAATAATAAATATCACATTTTAATAATTTATTTTTAGTTTCAAACCAGGATCTTATTGCTGAGGTCCATTGATTCTTCATGAAAACTTTGCATATTTATCCTCACACTTTCATTTCACCCATCACTACCATTCCTCTGCTCTCTGTTGACAGACAGGGCTGTCTGTCGTCATAAATCAAGCCTATTTTATGACTCATTTAATCCAAATTCAATCTTGCCTCATCGGTTGCCAGAATGCTATTCTTAAAATGAGTATGTAATTGTATTATGTACCTCTTTAAAATGCTTCTATGTTTTTAAATAATCTATTGGATAAAATACTTTGTAATTTCCCTCAGATATTATTTAAACTATTACTGGTGGC
This sequence comes from Microtus oregoni, assembly GCF_018167655.1. NCBI lineage: Eukaryota > Metazoa > Chordata > Mammalia > Rodentia > Cricetidae > Microtus > Microtus oregoni. The sequence continues at coordinate 28,201,781 of NW_024543060.1, forward strand.
CTTCATAATTTTGCCTTTTCCTTTACTTCAAAAAGATTATATTTTGTACATATACAATGCAATCTTTAGTCTCTTAGTCTTAGGGCATGATAATGTTTTATTTGAAAAATATTTCACTCAACTAACAAATAAATAGTTAAGTATTTAAAAAATTTTGGTTTAAGTTTTGTTTTGCATTTTTACATTTTTAATTTATTTTATTTGAGTTATACATTTTTCTCTGCCTCACTTGCTGCCTTTCCCCTCTCCTTCAACCCTTTCCCATGGTCCCCATGCTCCCAATTTACTCAGGCATTCTTATCTTTTTCTACTTCCCATGTAGATTAGACCCACGTATGTCTCTCTTAGGGTCCTTATTGTTGTCTGGGTTCTCTGAGATTGTAAATTGTAGGGTATTTTTTTTTTATTTTATGTCTAAAAGTCACCTATGCGTGAGTAGACATGTCATTATTTTTTCTTGCTGCATCGTACTCCATTGTGTACATGTATCACATTTTCCTTATCCATTCTTTGGTCAAGGGACATTTAGGTTGCTTCCAGGTTCTGGCTATGACAAACAATGCTACTATGCACATAGTTGAGCACATGTCCTTGTGGTACGATTGAGCATTCTTTGGGTATACACCCAAAAGTGGTATTGCTGCGTCTTGAGAAAGGTTGTTTTTTACTTTTCTGAGAAATCAACATACTGATATTTAAAAAGGCTGTACCAATTTGCACTGACCATCTATGCAGGAATGTTTTCTTTACCCATATCCTCTCCAGCGTAAGTTGTGATCAGTGTTTTTGATCTTGGCCATTCTTACAGGTATAAGATAGACTATCAGAGTTGTTTTGATTTGCATTTCCCTGCTGGCTAAGGATGTTGAACATTTCGTTAAGTGCCTTTCAGACATTATAGATCAGTCTTTATTCTGTTTACAAAACATTTTTTAAATATTTACTTTATGTGTATGAGAGTTTTGCATCCATGTGTGTGCATCACATGATTTTCTGGTGCCCATGAGTGCCAGAAGAAGGCATCAGATCACATGGTCCTATTATTACAGGTAACTGTGGGATATCATGTGGGGTCTCTGAATAGATCCTATTATTTCTAATAAAACAATCTATATGATAAACTGTGGTATTTTTCTCCAGTATTTAATTTGTACTCTTTACAGTTATTTTATCTGACTCAAGTCATTTCTACTGTTTTTACACTTTTAACATAAGAACAAAATCTTAAAAACTCCAATTTACAATGACTTGAGTCTTTATATTGAACCATGGAAAACTGTATCTTAAATAAACAATGAGATTTATTGGTAAATAGATTAAGCAAAAAAATTAAGCTATATCAGTAATTATATGTTGTTATTTGGAAACTGAAACTATAAAATATGTGGATGATAACACAATTTCCAAAAGAAGATGATGCTACAAAGACTCATAGAAGGAAGTCTCAGGTAGCTTATAAGAGATAAGGGAAGGCCAAGTTCATAAAAACACACAGAAGGCTAAGGTATAAGAAAGAAAAAGATATGGGAAGACAGAGGACACATAGCAAGTACGATGTTCATGCACAATGAAAGATAAAAGTTTCAACAACTTGTGCAACACATTTGGTACTGTACAGGAGATCATCGATCCATTACTAATTCTGGTCAGCCTTTTTAGTTGTGGCTTTCCGTCCTGTATTAAATACACCACAATACTGGTTTTGTCATTGCTTGTTTTAATTTCTAAGTGGCCTTTTCATTATGGTTGCTTTCTGCTCATTACCTGATTATAGAATTATTTTACTTATGTGCACAGTCATGATTCAAACAAATTCTGTGTCACTTTAAAAAATTTGAATAAATATGTTCTTTGTAACTGCAAAATTTTAGCCAGAGTATCTTTTTCCAAGTTAATATGAATTTCCTAGCCAATAGGATGCATTGGCCTTTTGTTCATGAAATCTGTGATTCATAGTAAATCATTTGGCTTTCTACATTACTGCAAGCCATCATCATATCCCAGTCTGTCCTCAAAATCATCCTGCTTACCCTACAAATTACCAGCTCAATGCAATCAGGATAATTACATTTGAAATCTCTTATGGTAATTACCATGAGGGAATGGGTAAAGGGCAGCTGGCCAAGATAATATTTTAGCTAAAATATAGGAATAATAAACTTCCCAACTCACAAAAGAAATAAGTAATTTGGGGTGCATTGTATCTGTTAGTGATTGTATTGAGAAATTCAGGATGTATTGTATCTAATAGTGAACCTAATCAGGACACTTGAGGCAACAGAAGTCATTAAGTTCAGATAGTCTATCATGTCTAAATCAGATCAAGTTTGAAAAGACAGAGGGCATTTTTATTCTTCCAAAGTACTCCACTTCAGTCCTGTGTCCTGCCCTGTTGTTCCAGATTATGATGGTTATTCATAGAAATATCATTTGTTGATTCTAAATTTTTAAGTGATACCATAAACCTTAAGACCTAGAAATCTTCCCAGGCAGGAATCATTCTCATTTTAGATTCCCACAACACCAAACGGCTCATAGGATGAGATAATTTATTCATTATCATATCTGCACACTCCTTTTGGTGGTCCTTCCTGACACACTTCATCCTAGAGTAACTACATTTAACACAAATTTGAGTTTGCCTTTATGGGTGACAATGTTAACTTTAATGTCATTTTAGTTTTCTCAGCACTTTTGACAAAACTGGAAGAAGCAGTGCTTAAAAAAATAAACTTTTGGCATGTTATGCAAGTGGTGTAATGATAGTTCCATGTAAGGTGATTATATTAAATTACAAGCGGCCTGAGACCATGGTCTAATTACCTTTTTATATGTTTAAAAATAGGGCATGAAAAAACCCTAGATAAAGATAAAATCAAATTATTTAGTGGTCACAGCAGAAATAATGAAAAGAAATTAATATTAACTAATTCAAGACCTACCAACACTTGAGAAGTCTAATGTTATTGTTCCTCGGTCTACCAGAAGAGAAGAATTTACATACCTTATGAATCATTAACACACACAACCAGAAAAGCTTCATATATGTATTTTATGCCCATTTAATCCAGTATAGAAGTTAAAATAGGTTAAGCTATTTTTAAAACATAAATTTATGAAAATTATTAATGAATACTTAAATATATAACATTTTATATGAGGAGACATAGTCCTAGCTCTACAATGTATAATAAAGATAAAGGTAGATATAAAAATGTGTTAAATGTATGGCTAAAACCAGGAAAATATAATTATTTTGATCAAAATTGTTTCTTAATATTAAAAACAATATGACATGATTTAAATCCATGTAAATAGAGGAAATAAAGTGTTTCTAAATTCATGGAATGATAGCATATCTAATTTTGTAGGTTATCACTTTAAAATTATGAACATGTCATTTGTGATGATTCCTGGATTCCTAAATGTATTCAGCATGATGTTATTACAAAGTGATTATTAATTCAAATATACATTCCCTTGCTGTTACTGTTTTCCACTTACTTAGGAAAATTAAAGCCTTGTTTAAGCTGTATTTTGTTTACGTGTGGGGAAAACCCTCATTTGTGCAAAACTACTCTGTTAGCAAAGTAGTTAGTTTATTAAATAGGTAGACAGTCCAAATGGTCTGCATGATGCTAGTTCTGTGTAACTGTAGATGTCAGACTGAATGTGTTTCTTGCTAGCTCTCCTAATACTCCAGACAATGAATGATTTGTCTAGCTAAGCATAGTGATCAATGACAAATGGAATGCTATAGAATAAAAAACAAAACTCAACAACTTTTAGCTGTTATGGAAAAATATCTTAATATTATTTGATATTCAAAAAAGGTAAAAATTTTTCTTTATGGAAATCCTATTAATTTTATATAAAAACCATCAGAATGTTATTAAAGGAATTCTTTTTTATTGACTGACAAGAATTAATATTTTCCTAGCTCTTTCCTGTACTTCCCGATGAAGCTTATCATAATCACATAGAAAGCAAGAAAACTTATATAACATTATAACTGTCTGAAGATGCAGATTTGAAAATTAACAGTACTAATTTCATTCTTCAACATACCTGATATTGAAATTTTAGGATAGCTTTCCCTTCATATCGAATTCAAAAATAACTGAGATAAGTTTCATAAGAAACCTGTTTCAAAAACATTGAGATAGTGGCTAATATATCTTTTTTTTTAATTTTACAAGCCAATTCTAGCTCCTTCTCTCTCTCCTCTTTTTCTGCTTCCCACTTTCCACACCTCCCACCCCCATCTACTCCTTAGAGTAAGACTTCCATGGTGAGTCAACAAAGTATGCACATCACTTTGAGGCAGTACTAAGACATTCGTCCCCCTATATGTAGGCTGAACAAGGTTTTCAACCAAACATAATGGACTCCAAGATGCCAGGTCAAGCACTAGAGATAAGTTCTGGCCTATCAGTAGTCCCACAGACTGCCTTAGCCACACAGCTGTCACTGTCACCCACATTCAAAGGGCCTAGTTCAGTTCTATGTAGGCTCCCGTGCTGTCAGTCCGGGATCGGTGAGCTCCCACTAGCTCAGAAGAGGATTTCTCTTATTCTCGGTAAAGGAAGGACAACTAAGTTTTAAATACTAAGAGAAAAAAATAACTATTTTTCTTAAAACCTAGAAAATTAGCCTAACAGATAATAAATCACAAAATATTTCTAACCAAATGAATTCATACACACATATATGTATATAAAAAAGATAAATAATTATACAAAAGACTTAATTATCTATCTATATGCTCCTCCAATAAGTTCTCTGCTAGATTCTGGCAATCTAGTGCTATTATTCCTCTTCAGCAAACACTTAAAACCAAGCACCAGCTTCCCAAGAGGAGGAGCAATTCTATGACACCAAGTATTCCTGCTGTGTTCTAATTTCTATATTATTTTTAGTTAATCAGGTAATGAATTTGCTTTATATGTGGCTCAAAATAGTCACTGAGCAGTAGTTCCATATGTGCAGGCTTTAATTCTGTGCACACAGAGGCATCTTTCAATATGATATTTGACTATACAGATAGACAGATAAGTATATTGGCATTTCTGTGTTCAAAAACTCCCCTTTATGTATCTACAATATTTATAGATGTCACAAGCTTCTCATCTGAACTATAAACATTAAAGAATAAATGGAACCCATACTCCTTTCTCTTCAATTCATTTGTTATAAGTCACTGAAGCATATATTACTTAAGTATTAAGACAAAATCAAACTGGTATTCAGCTTTCTGTCTTCTAAGTAAGGTCATTTTCATCTCCCCTTCTCAACTATTTCTTTTTCATTAATAAATTATGCCCATCTCTATAATTTTTCTCCTTCTATTAAAATACATTTCAATTATTGATTATGAACAAAAATTCGAAAAGATAAATGTACACTGTTTTTTATATGAATTGCTTCAATCATTTTTTCCTAAAGAGAATATCTTTCATTAGTGGAAGAAATTGTAATACTATTGCAAGTCTTCTTCTCAAAATTAGGATGACAAAATGATTTATCAGGTTATTGGAAAGTTATTTAATGATAACAAAAATTGGTGAAAAAGAGCAGATAAGTTAATATGGAAACTCTAAGCAAGTTTGTGTTTCCCAAGTCTTCTTGGAAACTGTTAATTTCCTTCTTCTAACTTCATGGTTATGGAAGAGTGAGGAAGGAACACTACTACACTTCAGGAGAGTTTTCTGGCAAATGGCTGACTTACAAGAAATGGCACATATTACATGATTATCTGAGGCAGATACTTCATTATCAAAAACAGCAAAGCTACTTGGAGGTGTTGTGAACTCAAGGCCATCACATATTCCCTAACCAGTCCTCAGAATAAATAAAACCATCATTAAATTCTTAAAGACATTGTATCCTAGAGGGGGAAAAAAAGAATGATATATGATAGGCTGAAAGCTTTCCTTTTTTAAAACTTTTCATCCATGACTTCAAGGAAATAGAAAAATCTAATCATATTTGTATCTAAGTCTTTCAAACCAGAGAAGAGTCAAAGTTGAAAAAAAAGCAGAAATAGCATGGCATAGCTACAATATGGGAAGACTTCATTAATTAAATGAACTTGTACTGTCTGTGCAAGAATCTCAATGTCCCACAAGTTAGTAAATTAGAGTTCAAACTACACATTTGCTCGTCTGAAGTAATTTCTCCATGATAGCCAACTACATTATTTGTCACTTAATTTCTGTTAATTTTCACATTTCTTCACACAGTGTGACACAGTATTACTAATTAGTGATCATAAACCAACTTGAGAATTCATTGTGCTAATACTAAGAGTAAGGAATGTACTGACAACAATGTAAAATGTTTAATACTTTATTGGCCCCTTCCAAATCATTAGGGGATTAAGTGAACATGAAATTGTATTACGTATTGAACTGTTATTTGTCCTAATTTAGTTCCAAATTATTTTATATTCTACAACTCTGTAGAGAATAGTAAAGTAATGGTACTAATTACTTAATCCAATTCAACCCTTGGAATTGTTTGACAAATTAAGTATAAGGAGCTGTGTGAAAATGTCTTCCATGACTATAAGAAAAACCTAATTATTTAATTTAAATTGGATTATTTTTTTCATATGACACATCCCGATTACAGTTGTCCATCCCTCTATTCCTCCCAGCCCCCCCCCCCAGCCACACAAGATATATTCCCTTTCTGTCTTTTATTTGAAAAGGATAGGCTTGTACGTGATAAAAAACAAAAATGACAGAATAAAATATAATGAATTAAAATAAAAGCCATTGCATCATGATTGGACATGGCAACAACAATGGAAAGAGTCCTAAGAGCAGGCACAAGAATATGGGAACTCAATCTGAAGAAGTATTGCATAATTACTGATTGAATCTCAGATGCCTAAGGCAGGCTAGCATGTTTGCTGCTGATCAGTTTATATGGAAATTCTCTATGAGTTTCTCTGTTTCACAAGTAAATCTTTTGCAATTGTCTTGTGTCACACTAACAGGACTTTGGCTTCTTCTGGACTTTACTGGCATGAATTCATTGTTACTTACAACTCCTGTACACCAATACATAAATTTAAAATGCATAGTCATTCTCTGTTGTTGTTTGGAAGAGGGCCTGACTAGTTTTGTCTGGGTGTTGGCAAGATGATCTCGTCAACTTGGCAGCACAGCCTATAATTTTTTGAGCAATATTATAAAATATTTAAAATGAAAACATTCCTTTTACTAGTAATTAATGATAATACACCAAAAAGAAAGTTGGAGCAGAACTACAAGTCAAAGCAGGTGTTGTATTTTCTTATGAAAACATTCAGGTTATACTCTGTTTGAGAAAAATGCTGTTTGCTGCCGAATCCACAGTAATTAACACAGTTCATTTATTTGTATGTTAGCATTTCATATTATAAGTTATATAACTCCCATGATAGTTTTTTTTATATTTCCTTGATATAGGACACTAAAGTACAGAGAATCATTCCTGCTTCTTCTCTACTCCATCAATGTTTTTATAGTACTCTTTCTTTGGTATTGATTGTGCTGCTTTTGCAGGATGACTGACTTAACAATGTTTCATAGGATTTTTTGAAAACTCACAGGCTTGTAAACTTTTCCATTTTTCTCTGGATCACAGGAGGTCTTTTGCCATTGAAGTATGTGTACCATGGAAAATAATATGGCTTTATATAGATAATAGATACATTTATTATATACAAAGAGAGATTACATAGGTATCTGTGATTATTTATTTACTTGTGTATTCCAATATATCTGTATTATTACTGTAGATCAAATGTATATGCTACCCTAAAATCTACCATATTATAAAACAGTTTAAATTAGGCCAGAATTTCACCATGCATTATATGTAAGTTGTGTATCCTATTACCACCGAGCAATAGACTGAGGAAAGATAGAAAATTAGAAAGTCACCTGATAGTAGGGAGACCTGGCCATCTGTGCTTTGGTCTGTGGTTATGTTTAGCAGCAAGGCCGGTTACTCGTGTTGATTTAAGTACTGTTGATAAAATGGGAAAGAATAAGTTACCATCTTTAAAAGAAACATAGTTCTATTCCATCATTATAAATATGTCAAAACACCCAAAGGGGAAGAAACACTGAACCAGGATTCTTAAAACATTTTAAGGTCTTAAAAAATAGGAGATGACTGAGAAATTGATATAGTAAAAGGCCTGGAAGATTTGATAATCAAATACAATGCATTATTGGTTATTATGGATAAGATGTGGAACAAAAGACAGTATACAACACAGGGGAAAATTCTGGTAGAAAATTGCATATAAAATACAATTTTATTAATAATTTCAATGTTAGACAATCAATTAATAAAACACACCAAAGCAAGCATAAAATTGAAAAACACTGCATGATAGAGAGAAGTACATTTTATTAATGTAATATTTTAAAATGAGAACTAAATCAACATAAATTAGATATTTTTATTTAACTTAGCTACTATAGTTTTCTTTTGACCCAATAATAAAAGTCCTAGAATTAAATCAAATAAGGTGGTGCTTAACTTGGCCCACTTTTTCCTACATTCACACCATTTAACTCTTCCATCATTTAGTTCTTAATTCAGGCAGGGCAATCAGCTACAAAAGAGGAAAGAGAGAAATAATGGAAGGGAGCCTTTGCTTCCAAGACAAAAGTTTTGAATCATCCTTCCCTGTTTATTTTTAAGAACACCTGTGCTAGTGTGAAGGACCAAAGCCCATAAAGTTTTTATAGTAAGAGACAGAGAAAATTATTGTCCTGTCCTTTTTACCCACACTTTAGACTTGATTCTGTAATGTTTTCACCATAAGGCTGTGGATAGATGGGTAAATACTTAAATAGGTATCCAACACATATTGCCTTTCAATGAAACAGAGAATGTAGTTTAAAAAATAACAGAATATTGTTCTCTAGTAAATGGTAAATATAATTTTGTATCACTATTGATGCTCTTTTGTAAGTCTCATATAGATATCTACTACTGTTCAAGCTACACATGCACACACATGCATAAACTCTCTCTCTCTCTCTCTCACACACACACACACTGAGTTATTCTAGGGTTACAACACAATTATTAATAGATAGCACAGGCTAATAAATAAAAACTACCTATGCCAGAACTGGTTACCCCTTTTTGAGTTGTCTAGAAGGGTCCAACAAACCCCAAACATTACAGCTACTGTCACCACTCTGAGTATCCACCAGAGCTTAACAGTAAGATCTTATTTAAAAACAAACAACAACAACAAAAAAAATCCACTGTGTGTTTATTTGACCATGGAAATCTGAAGCTGGCTCTTACCTGGGAACTTAATCCTTATTGAGCATTGAGCATACCAGAAGGTTTTATGCATGCTAAATGGCAAAAATGCAATTGGAGTGACAAAGCACTTTCTCATTGGATATATGGTCAACTCTGTAAGATGTAATCTATACATGACCATTATTCAGGCTAATATTCTCTAGTTAGACAAGTCATAAAATCCTACAGTAAAACTTACTAGAGCTGTTGTTAAATAAACATAGCATTTAACTGACCCCTAATATTCTCTGCTTGTACACGTGAACTACAAGTTCATCATTCAGTTTTCATCAGAGGAACTTCTTTTTCAATAGATAACAATTAACACAGAGACATACAACTGGTCTTGGTGCTGAATATTAAAACAACAACAACAACAATGTAAACAAAACACTATACATTACTTAGCCCTAAGTAGCATATTTGCATAATACACTTCCTTCCCAGGCTCATGGATCAATGAAGAAGGGAGGCAAAGAATCTAAGACTGTCAAAAGCAGTAGATTGAAGGAAAATGATATTTTAAGAACATAGCAGAGCAATTGCACATATGAACTCATAGTAGTTTTGAAACTATGCACAAGATCTATGCAGGTTCAATCCCAGCATAAAGATAAGATGCAGGTATGTAATCACACTCTTAGCTGAGAAGCTATTTGAAGATGGACATTATAAAATAATCCCACACTAGCTCAAAATTGAATATAATAAAGGGTTATTTAGGCATAGAATCACATATCACAGTCCTCTGCACTAATGGAAAACAGAAACCTAATCCAGAAGTCAGAAGAGATAGAGTGTGTGTGTGTGCTTTATAGTGTAAGAGGTCATGCCCACGTGGGCTGGTATCTTACTGGCTACTGTTTGAAGGAGTTCCTACAGCATCTCCCCCTTTTGTTTAAATAAAAAACTTCTAAGCCTAATACAAAACTATATACAGTAAGAACAAATATCAAGTATAAAAAATTAGAATCACATCCAGCATAAACAATATTAAACAAGAAACATATGCTAAATGTTTCAATAATTATTCTATCCTAAGACACCTAAGTCTTGTATTAGAAATGACTTGACTAAATCATAGAGGAAAGTAAGTACAACAATCTCATCTTCAAACCCACTAAAGGCCTGAGAAGGGAGATAATATTACTTGAGTAGGCAGGAAGTGAAATCAAGCATATTCCAGAATGTTCACTGACAACTGACTACTTAGGCAATCAACCAAAGACTCATTAGCAGTGTTGAAGCAACCAACTTTGGCTAAGGCCAAAAGATTTTTTTGAGGCAGGAAATTTTTCAAAATTATCTTACCCTGACTTGGCAATGTTTGGCAGTCTTTTTCCTTCTACACTGCTTGTCCATTCCAAACATTGTGCATTTTGTCAATGGTTGAGGTATAGGCAGTTCCTTGTCCAAAGGCCAGTATTGCCAAGAAGAAAACAAGCTCCATGTGGAGTGTATTTGGTGCTCAACATTATCTCAGGGATAGATCTGTGCTGCTAGGAGCAATTGTGTCTCACATCAACAGAACCCTAAGTTATTTAAACATTATATTCTACAGTTCTTTGAAGTGGTTGAAATCTATGTGGAATACAATCTCTACATTATCTAAAGAACCTGATTAGTCTAACTATGGGTAGGACAAACAAGGACGACTATAGACCTATTATCCTTAATACCTATATAGTTTAAAGAATAAGACTTCATATTAGAATATTAAACAATCTTTAAACAAGTGTGCAGCAAATGAGGACAATGACCTCAAAATGTAAACATGTTTAAGTATACTGATAAAGGTAGAAATATATAGTGCAATCTGATATATATATTCCAAGATTGTATCAATATACAAAATATTTAAGCAAAGGTAAATGTATGCATGCATACAATATGACCAAATAGCTTTGCCTAGATGTATAAATATTGTAAACAAAAACAGGAGCACATTCAATATAATTTGAATTTGTTTCAGTATACAAGAATCTATACCAATGTAAATTGCCTATAAATAATAGCTAACAAGTATTCATTCTATTACTCACTATTATCATTAATGTGAGTAAGCTCACAGTAATCTATTATCCCATCCAATTTCCCTTTGTTTTTCATGAAGATCCCTGAGACTATGTAATTTCCACCCCAAACTCCAATCCTCTACTAGTTATAATCAACTCCTAATTTATATCCCAAACCCTGAAGACAAACTTTGTTGGGAGAGGAGATATAGTATTCTAGAAATACTTCCACCTGTCATGGGAACATGGTTCATTCTATGGAATTCTGAAAAAGTAAAATGATAGTTAAGTTTTAAGATTATTGTCTGATAAAGTTGCAAATAGTCTCTGAATAGTTGATAGGTTTTTTTTTTGGGGGGGGGGGTCATTTCTATTTGGAGTTCTGGCCAGAATGTTGTAAGAAGGTGAACCATTTCAGCTAACCAAGTTTGAACCATCTTGAACAGCTTGTACCCAAACCAGTTTTTTTTTTTCCTGATCATGAATGTTATTTATTTGTGGCTGTAACAATATTGCTAAGATTTTTTTTTATTTCACAGATTTTCTACATTGATCAGTTTGCAATTAAATAGTTTTAACTGGGTCTGACCAAAAAACTGGAAATAATCTCATGTACTAATGTGCTATTTTTATTTGCCAGATTAAAGCAAAGTCTGATATTCATAAATGACAAACCACTGGTGATATGAGCATCAGTCTCTCCTAATTTGTGTCCTTTGTGTTATAATTTTCTGTAAACCTATTTTATAACCTTAGTAACTGACTGAATTTCCTCTCTGTATTTTTTTTTTCAGGAGCAATTTGTTATTCCCATTTAGAAAAAAAATTTCTTTACTTCGTCAAATATTCTTTCTAAAATATCTGCTTTAGAATCAGATAACAAAAAGTCATCCATGTAATAATAAATTATAGGCTCAGGAAATTATTTATCTATTATTTCCAATGGCTGACTTATCATGTATTGGCACAGGTGGGACTATTGAGCATTCCCTGTGAGATGAAGGTCCACTGGTATCTCCTACTAGACTGAGAATTATTATAAGCAGACACTGTGAAGACAAATTTTTCTCTGTCCTTTTCTTGTAAAGGTATAGTGAAGAAACAGTCTTTAAATCAATAACTATGGGAGACCAGCATTTTGATAATAGAGAAGTCAGAAAAATTCCAGATTGTAGAGGGCCCATAGATTGAATAATTGTGTTAACAGCTCTTAGATCTGTTACCATTCTCCATTTCCCAGATTTCTTTTTAACAACAAATATAGGAGAGTTCCAAAAGCTGGTTGATTCCTCAATATGCTTTACCAGCTGCTCTAAAGCCTGCAGTTTTTTGCTGTTAAAAACCATTATTTAATCCATATGGGTTTCTCAGTTAACCATTTTAAAAGCAGGACCGTTAGGACCTCTGAAATTTTACAAGTTGTTTTGTGATATTGTACAACATGAATGGCTGGTGACCTTTGTCTATAACACCCTAAAATATCTTACCCAGAAGCATAAGTATTTGGGACTGGAAGAATGTTAACCTAGATATTCCATTGCTGCAATAGGTCATGACCCCATAAATTCACTGCAATGTTAGCTACATATGACCTCAGTCTTCCTTCTTATCCTTCTGGCCCTATGTATTTAACCCATCTTGTGCTTTGCTTTACTTGAGATAGGGTTTTAATTCCTAGGAATTGAACATCTGCATTTGAATAGGCCAATTCAGATGCCAAGATTCTGGAGTAATGATACTCATGTTCACACCTGTGTCTAGGATTCCTCAGTGATAATGCTATTTATACACACTCTTGGTTTTGGTGTTTGACCATTTGTAGAAGTCTTCCAAAATATATTTTCTATATCATTCTCCATATCTATTACATCATCCAGAACAGTATGGTTTCTTACAATAGGCACTGGGTTGTTTAATTTTCCTGGTGAGACATGTTCTCCACAGTGACTGGGAATGATTGGACCAAGTTTGACATAGGGGCCTTCAAGAGTCCCCCCAAGGAGTTTCCTGATGGTATTGGGCTGCCTTGAATAATTAAATCAATTCTGTACATGGAGCAAGGGGCACAGAACTTGTGAGCAAGGAGTATGAATTGGAAGCTGTGTAAGTCACTACACAGCAGGAAAAGCAGGCGACAGGAGGAGGGGAAGTATTGTGAGCCTTGAAAATTGCCAAGTTGCCACATGGTAGCTCCACTGTGGCTGTAGCACAGTTTTGCAAAAAGCCACTTAGTAGGTGAAATCAAGACAGGTGGGCAGGAGTGGAAAACCTTTTTTGGCCTTTCCCTATAGCGCCCTACACTGAGCACTAGATGAAGATAGAAGTTATAAAATAACCCCACACTAGCTCATAATTGAGTATAATAGAGGATTATTTATTTAGGGTAGACTCACAGATCATAGTCCTCTGCGTGAATGGGGAACAAAAAATGAATCCCCAAGCTGGGAGAAAGAGTGAGCATTCATGAGTATGCACTTTATGTCAGCATTTATAGTTTATGAGGCTACACCCAAGTGGGCTGTATCTTTAAAACTACTGCCTGAAGGAATTCCTACAGCTATTGACAATTGATAGCAGTTAGAAAAGGGAGAATGAGTTTTCTTCAAGTGTATGGCTCCTGTTAGTACAGTATATGGTCAACACCCAAGAATGTGTATGCAGCACAAATTGTACCCCATGTGTTAAAAATAAAATAAAGACACACAGTCATATAAATGGAGGGAGGTTGGAGAATCAGGGAACTTTGTGGTATGAAATGGATATAATAAAAATTTATTTTATAAACATATCAATCAATAAAAATTTAAAAGAAAAGGTAGCACAAAAATAGCAAGTGAATTTCACAACAGATAAATACAACTTCATTGTTACTAAATGTTGATGGTTATTTAAGAAGGACCACATTGAAAATAATTCATAGTCAGTGAGTACGTGTCTCTGCCAGTATTTTGTTTCAATGAGTACAAAGTAAAGACTAAGGGTAATGTCTTGTTTCTCCCATAATGACCGTTATTCATTTTAATTTCATGTCTCTATCTAGTCTTATGAGTTATATTCCCAAATCTTCAAATATGAAGTTAGATCTGTATCTGCGGCAGATAACAGCTATACATTAAGGAGACAAAATACTATTTATATATTATTAAGGACCGTTAATAAAAGGATATTCTCATTTGACTGAAAAATCTCATCAACCATTTTCTTCAGACTATTGGTAGAATAATCTTCTCATGGGTACTCAGCTGAGGGAGTAATTCCTTTCTTGTTACATCATCTTGGCGAAGCCACCTAGAGGCTATTTCCAAAAGCAGTTAAGTAGATAACTTTGCTTTCACTTTTGCAACTTATCAGTGATAAAACTTCAAATAGAAACATCTAATTGAAGATCAAGTAAAACTTGTGTTAAGAAGATAACAGCTATTAAACACTCTGACAATTTAAGATTTTTTTACGCTTTCACATTCTTTAATGTTGGTCCACAAGAGAGCTGAATAAAAGAAAGTGCAAAGCACACAATGCCTATAAGAAATTTTCTTTCTAAGTCCAGGTGGCAGAGCCTGGTGACAAATGTATTAATCCCTATAGCATCAAAGGGATTTTGACATCTTTAGTAATGTAAATATCATATAAAACAAAACTTCCAAAAATAAACAGATTAATATTTAAGATATTTGGTTATGAGATAGCAAAGCAGGAATTTGAGGTCTATTTTGAAGCCAAACTTTATTCTTTCCATTTTTTCCCCTGCTGAAACTAACAGCGTGGAACTGAAAGGGAAAGAAACTGAACCAACGGTGTTTATGAGCTTATAGTTTTTGAGAAAAATGCTTTTAAGCGTCTTCAGAATGAAGTCACTGAACAATATTACAACCATATTTTGAAAACCTTTTAAATGAGCTGTTTGGAGTACTCTCATAAATGCTCTCTTCAGAGCTCAGCCATCCCTGATTTGTCTCTGCCCATGTATTTGAATGTTGCCCTAGAGGCTAAGGGATATCAGTTGTAAGTACTCAAGTCAGACTGTGGTCAGAGTTGATAGAGATGTACAATTCCGTCATTCTCCATCTGAATGGTCTGTTAAATGCTGCAGGCGGCCACTGACTCAGAAGGGTTTAGACGTTCCTGTAATGTGTAGTCTAAAAATATTAAAGAGGCCTTGCTTTTCTTCCCTTTGCCGGATGTGCTTTATTTCTTCTGTTCTCCCATTTTAGTGTGTAGTCTGTATTCAGTGACTCTGATGATTAGTTCAAGTTATCGTAAGGTGAGTGTTAGTGATCATGCCACGTCTCTGAAATACCTTTCCTTGTTCTCCAGTTATTCTCATTATATGGTACAGCCCAGCAAGGAATCAAAATGTACCAATTTAATTTTGGAGTAAAATTTCTAGTGAAAATTCTTCTACTGTCAGCCTTAAAATGGAATGGAAATAAAGAAATACAATCACGCTTAGGTGTAGGGACAAGTTTCTCTCAACGTCTTTGGCTTTGAAAGAAACATAAGAAAATATAAAAAGCGGTAGCTGGCATTTTCCCTTTGTACCTTACACCCTGATGACTCCCGCATTCTCATTTCTTCAGCCATGGAAGACTAGCATGTTCCAGAAGGACATATATTCCTTATACAACAGCAAACTAAATTTTGTGATTTCCCTATTCATGTTGACTCCCAATTGCAAAGTGATCCATCAGTAAATTAAGCATGTGAAAACTAGCTGCTTCAAATGAGCCTTTGCTATGAATGTCTTGCCCAAGGCAATTCAGCTCTACTCTTGAAAAATATAACATACTCTGAAAATATATAAAGTCCAGTCATTCTAATCTTAGAACCTAGACCATTAATAATACATGCGCAAGGAACCTCGCCACACTCAAATATCGCAACAGTGTTCTTTTTTTTTTCTGCCATGAAACAACAAGCCTCCAAATACAAATTCATTTACATGCTATAACTCTGGCATCTGCCATCTGCAGTACATCAGCAAACTCCTCTAATTACTGAAGCTGCTCTGCCCGTGCCTGTGTTCTCGGTATGTGTTTAGCACTTTCCTTTTCATCTGCTCCCTTGTGAACAAAAGGTAAACTTATTCCAGGTGAGCAAAACAGATGCCCTTTTCTGCCCTCACCGGCGGAAGTTCTGTTGCGATGATTTTAGTTGGAGATATTTCTTGTTTGATTGTCTAATAGATGTGTTTTGAAAAATTGAGCCACCAGCTTGTTGCCCATGTTACATCTTAAAATTCAAATCAAGATTAGAAATTATATTTCCAGAATATCCATTGCACAGCAATCAAAGATACATAATTTGCTCCAAAAGCCTAAACAGTAAAAACAAAACGAGGGATCCCATAGGGTCAGAGTCTTAGAAATTAGCAGGGATTGCTAGAACCTGGTATAAATGCAGAGCCTAAATAAACGATTGGGTTCTATTGACACGATCAATACAGCACAACCAGTGAGCTTATAGAGAAGTAAAATTTTTTTGTAGTGCGTTTATTTCTGATAAGGTTTCATTGAAAATTATAGCCCATTTCTCGGCATTTATGCCTCCTTTATTAAATATCTAACAACTAAGGCCATTTTTTCCTAAACTCAGACTGGACTTCATTGCTCACTCCAAATCACACCAGCCCTCTGACATCTAGCTAGCTTTTCACTGGCATCTGTCTTCTTCAAAACTCATCGTTTTCTTCATTTCTACATTCCCATTGTGCTCATGATCTTTATCTTATAGGACAAACTTTACAAGCCACTGCACAGATATTTATAAAACTTGCACTGTGCTTCACTTGCCCTTGACTTAAATCTACTTTTTCCTCAAATACAGCTACAAGTGTTATGATGTAAAAAAGGAAAATTTGTTTTTATTTCACCACATTCTTTGATACAGGATACAAAGTGAAGATTTATCAAGATAATTGAAATAATAAATTGGGGAGCCCACAGTTTTGAATCTGTTCCATCTTGACTAAAGGTGTGTGTGTGTGTGTGTGTGTGTGTGTGAGAGAGAGAGAGAGAGAGAGAGAGAGAAACAGAGAGAGAGAAACAGAGAGAGAGAAAAAAGAGAGAGAGAAACAGAGAGAGAGAGAAACAGAGAGAGAGAGAGAGAGAGAGAGAGAGAGAGAGAGAAACACAGAGAGAGAGAAACAGAGAGAGAGTTCAAACCTATTCTTCCTACTCAAGGACAAATCACAGGATGTTTGGCCAAAGGTGTGGCTACTGGATATCTTGCTACTGATCAGACAACAGGTTTTGACTTAGAGTGGGGTTACTAGATGCTTTGAAATGAAGGAGGGTACTTATGCTTGTTTGTTCCTTGTATGATGGAACGGAAGTCTTTTGCCCTCCCCTTTTGATTGGGGTGTATAAGGAGTATGAGTAATAAACTTTAGGTTGTTGCAATATTCATTGGATGTGCCCACATCTTTACCTCTGTCTCTTGTCTCTTTCTTTTTGTCTTTCTTTCTTGTGTTAATTAAATCACTGCTTGGACTATTAGCTCTAACTTCTCATTGGCTAGCTTTTACATCTTTTTTATTAATTTATTACTTAAAAATATTACCAATGCAAATTCCCACTGCCTCCCCTTCTCCCACTCCTCTCCAACTCCCTCCACAGACCTTCCCACTCCACCCCCTCCAATTCCCAGCGAGAGCCATGAACTCCGCCCCGTGAAAAGGCCAAGGCCCTCCCTACTACATCCAGGCTGAGCAAGGATTATATCGAAAGATAATAGGATACCAAGAAGCTAGTACATGCCGCAGAGACAAATCCCAGTGTCACCATCAGTATCCCCTCAGTCTACCCCAATTTTCAACCCTTTCCAAGTTGATCCAAAAGGGCATTGAGCCTATAGTTCATGATCCTAGAGAAACTAAGGAATAAGGTGAAGGCAAAGAAAAACATATATAGACCCTACTGGAAACTGGAAAATACAAAAAAAAAAAAATGGGAGCGTGGGGGCAGGGGATAGAAAGAAGGGGAGAAGAGGGGGTTGAGGAGAACTTAGGGAACAGGATAGTCGAGATGGAGGAAGGACAGATACGAGAGCAAGGAAAGAGATATCTTGATTGAGGGAGCCATTATGGAGTTAGCACAAAACTTAGCTCTAGAATAAAGCCCAATAATCCACAGGAATGACCCCAGCTAGGACCTGAAGCAATAGAGAAGTTGTCTGAACCAGCCTTACCCTGGAGTCAGACTGATGATTAACTTAAATATCACTATAGAACCTTCATCCAACAACAGAGGAGAACAGAGGCAAAGACCCACATTGGAGCACTGGACTGAGCTCCCAAGGTTGAGTTGAAGAATGGATGGAGTGAGAGTATGAGCAAGGAATACAAGAACGTGAGGGGTTCACCCGCTGAGGCAGTTGGCTTGAGCTAATTGTAGCTCACCAACTCCAGCTGTCTCTTTTTTACTTAATCCTCACTCTGGTTTGAGGCCAGCCTGGTCTACAAGAGCTAGTTCCAGGATAGGCAACAAAAACTACAGAAAAACCCTGTCTTGAAAATAAAATAATAATAATAACCCTCACTCCCTTTTTTCAAGCACATGCTAGCAACTCAGTCTATCCTGACAATAAATAAAGGATATAAATAACATAAATAGATAAAAATTCCAACTTAAATCATATACATAAATAATACATAAACATATGTGTTTGGGATATTTCTTATATGCAATGTGCATTTCTGTGTAAAATAAGCAAAAAATTTCTCTCTGAAAATTTCAAATTAGACCTTGAATTGGAGTCATTGTATTAAGAAACAGACATAAAAATACATTAGAGTAGAATATATGAGGATAATCACTGCTCAGGAAGAAGAGATAAAATAAATGTGAATTTTTAAGATTGATTACTATGTGTAAGCAAGAATGACTTTATTTAATAGTAGCCTCATAAATAAAAATTTGTCCATCTTTTCATCCTTATCCTACAGAATAAAGTTCATTTAGTTCATGGTTGATACTGATTCCCTGAAATTTTCCCACCCATAAGGGGCTAAGTTTTCATTCATCAGGTCTTTTTATATGAATAAAAACAACAGAGACCAAATTTGGGCAAAGATCCATTAAATTCTGAAGACAATGTATAAGAGATCAAGAAAGTGAAAATGTTGAAAATCCAAAGTAAATGCTAAAGAATGTCAAGAATTTAATTGGGAGGTGAATCATCTAAAAGAACCCATCTAGCCAAACTGTCAGGGATCCATACTTTCATAGGACCAAAACTTTCAGGGCCAATCTCAGATCAAAACTCCACTAATTCTCCCATCCTTCTGAAAATAATTGAGCAATGCCTTATTATATATTTAAATGTACAGAACTTGGAGCAGAAATAAGTCTAGCAGGAAAAGGTGTTTGTCTCCAAAATTGTTAACTTGAGGCCAATACTCTGAACTCATGAGGTAGGAGATCACCAACTCCAACATGGTGTCTTCTGACTTCCATACATATAAACACACATACATAGAGTAAATGAATGTAACAAAGTCTTTTGTGAAAATATGTTATCAAATTAGAGAACTTATTGCAGATTATTGTCTAAATATGTACTTTATTTCTTTCTAAATTTACTCTTTCACTAATTATTATTTTTGAGATTTATAATATAATTACATCATTTCTTCCTTCCCTTTACTCCCTACAAACTTTTGCATATACCTCTCCTTTAATCTCTTTATAGTGTGTGACCTTTTGCATGAATTGTTATTACATATGTGTGTAACGGCGTAGATGAATGCAGACAGATTGTAAATATATATATATATATATATAGCTTTAATGTAGAAAGAGACTTACATATGTGTGTATGTTTCGAAAACATAAATACAACCCTCTAAGTCTGTAATATGTTACTCATATATATTTTTCAGAGCTGATCATTTGAATTAGAGAATGAGATAGCATGCCCCACCCAACAGAAGACTATTTCTCCATTCTCAGCAATCCTTAGTTATCTGCAGTTCTTTATGTAGGATTGAGGCCTCCTGAGCTTTTCCCACACACAATACCGTGCCTACTCTTGTCCTTATTCGGCTCAAATTTGGGCAGACGTGTTAGTTATAGTCTCTGAGTATAAGTTCTGTCATTGCTAGGAGACATACTATGAGACAAAATTCCCTAATCCTATGGCTATTCCAGTTTTTCAGCCTCTTCTTCATCAATGTTGCCTGAGCCTTACATGCTGGACTCCTTTGCCATATGTGTCCTTTGGTACAAGACTCTATAATTCTGCATTTTGATCGGCCGTGGTTTTCTGTAATGGTATCCATCTGTTTCAAAGAATATATTGCCTTGACAAGTAGTAGGAATTACACTTAACTGTGAGTATAGGGACAAACATTTAGGATCTAGTTAGAAATTTCATTGCCTTAGTAAAGTGGCAGTTGTATGTTTTACAAGATTCGTGACATCGCTAGCCCTGTGTAATAGGCTAGGTTTCTAGAACACAGATTGACTTCCCTCATATTGAGTAAGTATTATATTTTAGTAATTGCATATTATAAATTTCCTTTTCTTGTTTTTATTTTATGTATGTGGGTATTCTGTTGGCATGTATGTCGGTGTACCACATGTGTGCAGCACCTCAGGAGACTAGAAGAGGAAAATGGATCCCATAAAACTAGAGTTGCAGACCTTATGAGCTGTTATGTAGATGATGTGAAGAGAATCTGACACTTCTGGAAAAAACATCCAGTTCTTGTAAGGGCGGAGCATTCTCTCCAAGCCCTCCCTAGTCATTGTGTATTATTATGATACATTGCAATGATTTGCTTAGCTTTATGTGTTTTCCCTCAAAATTATTACTTCACATGGGTAATAACGAATTTGATTTACACATAAGATCTATTTTTCTAAAATGCTGCATGTTAAAGAGGCTTCTGTTTAAATAGCTATGAAGTAAACATCATTTTGAAATACTGGCATCCACTTACTATACCTGTGATTGACAGTCCTTATTTGTGAGAAGAAAGTAGACAAGTATGTTTAAGTTTGAACCATGACACCATGAATTCTTAAAATTGTGAAAGAAATCTTAAAATGGATGGGGAGGATAATCCTGCCACTGTCTCTGTTTTCAATGAGTGCTCAGCTCCTTTCTTCGTGAATCTCAGAGGAAGGTGAAGCATCCGAGTCTGTGCCTGAGTGTTGAATTTCATAATAACCAAAGGTAAATTGGGAGATAATTAGGAAGATTGAAATGTAAATGTCATTTTCTTTACTTCTTCTTAAAAAACCATCCAAAGTGAAAAATCCAAAGAGAAATTTCCTATGTGCATTTTCCTCCTTTTTCTTCCCATTTCTCCATGAAGTACTCTCCACTATCCTAGCCATAGGACATCAGAGTAAAAACGCCAAATGCTGCACAGAAAGTAAGAAGAAAACAAAGTCATAGCTCTTTTTTTTTCTTGACAACACCCACCTTATTCCTTGCTTGTTATCCAGGCTTATATCAATGTCTTACCAACTGAGCAGGAAGGGCAAAGGTTGTGTCCCAGGGATCATTGATTCCACTTAGGACAATGTAAAGATGTCTTCCAGTCTAGAGAAAGAATGGGTTACCTGGCTAAAAGCCCTGCTTTGATGTCACTTGTGCAAGAAGAATCAATACAATAGCTAGACACAACTGTGGGAAGCTCTTGTCGAGGTATCTGCCTTGTGTGTAAGTGTGGTGCTGGTTACTTAAGTTTCTTCCATCATTCACTGGCCATATTTAATCAAGATCCTGTCATTGGCAAATTGGTTGACTAAATGAGAGCACTTATGGATAGTATACAGTATACTCTCTAGGTTGGTAATATAAATGTGTACATCAAATATTGAATTCTATTTACATACCTTTTGAAAATTAGTGAAACTCTAAGGATAACAGTTATTTTGGATGGCGTTGAACTTCAAGAACAGACTGCCTGAAGGGACCTATATCAAACTTTCTATATTCACTCAATCCAAAGTGTAGCTTCCATCAACTTAGAATGCACTCTCTTGAAAATAGGTAATGGTGTTGTCTCCGGTGATTTAAAAAAAAATGAATAGTAAATTTCATTGAAATTACATATGTCAATTCTCTAGCACTGTGTACTGTAGCTAGTGTTGTGACCTTTTTATTACATAATATTTATAAACTTGCTAAGAAGCGTAATTACACTCTATTGTCTAATGCCTGAAAAGTACCCTCTCATCTCTGCTGACCCCACAGTGTCTGCCTTCTGTGCTGCACACATATTGAATACATACTTATCCTGCTGTTATCATTTTGAGCGTGAATTAGAGTGATGACTGTTATTTTTAGTGCTTCCTTGATGCCAGACACTGCGATGTGTACTTGACATGCATGAACTAATGTGATTCATAAAAATAAAAATGTATGCGGGAAGTACTAATATTTGCCTATTTAAAGATAAAACCGCAAGAGTAGAGAAAATTTTGTACTAAATACAGGTACAGAACTAGAAAATCAAAGAAGTCTACTTAATGTCACAATTTATATTATTCTTCCTTATTCCTAACAGCTAGGAAAATAATTACTGGACCAAGTGTGACTAGGGAAATAGAATTCATTATTTAGTCATGCACAAGCCTGTATTTAACTGTTGTCTTTGTCCACATGTAAAGAAACAAAATGTACTTCCTAAGCTAACTGTGCACCTTTTACAAATACAAAGAGTCTGGTTTAAGTCTACAGAGTTTCTCAGTATTCTCTGTGAGATCCTCAAAGTTATGAATCTCTACTGAATCATTTATTCACAACAAAGGAATAGTGGCAATGCCTGTTTAAAAAAAATGTTTGACCATCACTTGTAAAGGAGTGGTGCTGGCATCCAGTTTGTTTAAGCTAGAACTATTACTAAATGTTCTACAATGTATAAAACAGCATTGCCCAATGAAGAATTATCTGGCTCACAATGTTAGTGCTACCATAATTGACAAGATTAAGAAAGAGTCCAGAACAGAGCAGAATGTACTTCCAATGCAAAGACCAATGCCAAAGAGACAAGATGGATGATGGTAACTACATTTGCCGAATTTATGCTACAGATATTATTAACTTCATAATGTACTTGTCTTATCCTATTGAGGAATCAGGGAAGAAGAAAGGCAGGATAACCCAATGTTACACTGATTGCTATCCTTAAAATAAAAAAAAATGAGGTGAATGGAGGCTTATCCAATCTAGTATCTATTTATAAAAAGTGATTAGTTCACATTCTAAAATTTGATTCTCTTATAAAAGGAGTATAATAATAAGAGGGTAGAGTAACTTTTGAATGCATTTTTATTTATTCAGCACTGCAAATAGTGATAAACATGGTATTTACTTTCAGATATATCATATAAGAAGAAAAGAACAAATGCATGGCATTGTTCATCATTAGTACATTTTAAATCTCCACTTGAACATCTACATAGTTTTTCCTTAGAAGAGAAAAGCAAAACACATAGGTTTTTCTTAGAGAGAAAAGCAAAACTAATATAGTTTGTAGAAGTCATATTTGTTTTATTGATTAAACAATTCAAACAGGGTCTGGCTAGTTACTACAGTGTCTCAGATGCACTTAATTAGCTGTACTGATCAAATTAAATGGGGAAGAAAGCCAGGAAATGGGGGCAGATAGGTAGAGTCATCTCGTTCACTGTATTGACTGTGGCTCACGTGTCTGGAGCAGTAATACTAAAGGTGACTGTCAAACATGCCACCTGAATTTAACACTTTATGTGCTCTTGCCTCTACTTTTATGTTCTGGAACAACTTGGTTCCCTCATCCTGAACAGAAGGTAACCATCAGAGATTTTAATCTATGGACAGATGCTTGACAGGTTTCTGCTCTCTAGTTTCTCTTCCTATGTAAAACAACTTAAGGCATTATCTAGGATGGTTAAACATCAATGTGGGAATTAGGCCTTCCTGACAGCACCGTGACATCTACACATAAACACATTAGTCTCAAATGTAGAAGCATTGAAAATCATTCTCGCCCTTTGAAACCTATAATAGAGTTCAGCCAAAAGTCAATGAAGAGGAATTTTCTAATGAGAAGAAAGCAAATTCCTCTCATTAATGAATATATTTCATGAAAATAAGATAAATGCCTATGCTCTTATTATATTCTCACATTATTTTTATGAGAATGCTCCAAAATTTTAAATATAAAGGAATATTTCAACTAACATAGTGTGCTTTATTAAATAACATGTAACGGTGTATGGCCATTTCATCTTTAATCATATTGTGAAGATGGCTTCATATCAACCAGTGATCAATATATTTTAATTTATCTGTATACAATATAAAGAAGTTTGTATCTTCACAGTATTTGCAAGAAAGGCTCATATAATAGACTAATAATTTAATTTGCACCCAAGATGAAATATTATAAATAAAAATTCCCATACTATACCCTACCTACCTAATACTATAGCTTAGTAGTACCTTATAAAGTATCAGATGTTTGTCTGATGATTATGTGGCTAACTGCTCAGCACACTGATATGAAATCTTACTCCATATTCTAATATGGGAAAGATTAAAAATCAAAAGGTGAACTACAGTTTCTACTGTATGCATTGCATTTCTGCCATCTGAGCTGAACAATTTTAATGAGGATACCATTTATACTTAAGAATTCTTCACTTGTGTCAATATAATAATTGAATGGTGTCCAGAAAACTTTGGTATACACTAAAGCTGTGATGAAACCACTGAGTAAAAAAATAAAGAGAAGACAAAAAGCTTTCTAAGGAAAGGTAAGCTGAGTTCATTTTTGAAATGTTGACCAAAGCATGCTGAGTGTAAATATTCTGAAGAGTTTCTAAAATTCCTTTCTTTCCTTTTCAAAAGTCAGTCTTACTATACACATTTTGAGGCTGTTCATTTTCTTATCATTCTATGGAAAATGGATGCTATCAGATTGACATCTCAACAAACAGATTAAATGTCTCTCTGGTGATAGAGATTTCCTTCATAGTAGTCAGAGCCAGTGACAGGGCAGACTATATTAAATAAGAAACAGAGGCCTAATAGACATGTGGTAGCCCAGATTTTCTTGTGGTTAGGTCACGAGGACATGGCTGCTACAGGCAGTTTCACTGAGAAAGAGGAGGCAGAGAGAAACCTTGAATTTATGCACAAAATAGCCACAACAATAGATCCCAGTTACGTTGGTAAATTCCCCTTTTAAAACGGATAACCTGCAAAGTTTCCACTTGTAACAGAACAGGACAGAACAGGAGAACAATAAGTCAAAAATGTTAGAGAGACACAAAACAACGCAAACTCGAATTAAACAAATCTTTGATTTGAAGGGTGAGATGCATCTACTGGAGAATATTCTGAACTATTGATTGGCTGATGTCTCCACCTGAAATGAGCTCTCCCACTTTGTGCTTAGTTACCACCTTAGTTACCGCCATATCACTTTGAATTTTGTCCAAATGATCAATACACTCTCCTTGATGATTTCAACACCTGGCTCCCTTGCATACTATCTCCATGTTTAATCATTTATAGCTCCTCATTGAGAGTATCAGTCATTCAATAAACACCAAAGCCCATTATTATTATCACCAAATCCTATATTTTTCTGGGCAACCGATTTTCAACTTTACATCACTCCACTTCCCTCATAAAATTATTACATTTATCATGGCATCCAATTGTACAATTCATGTGCCAAGGCCCTAAACAAATATGTTCTCTTCATAATTACTTTAAAAAATGATATTTTGTTTCTTTTAACACTTGAAATTAAATCCCTTTTTATCTACTGTTTCATTTTTTTACTTCTTTAAATTTCTTTTGGCATATAGGAATATTTTTGACCATGAAGAATATAATTGTATTATATCCTAACATGTTAATTGTTTATTCATTTCCATGTACTTTTTCTAACTAAACAATTTTACAAAAGGGGCATGTTATTAATCATTTTAGATTCACAAAGTTCTCATCTCTATACATTTTGTTCTTTCACCTAATCTCTTAGTATCTTTTCACCTATTCTAATCTGGCTGCATCATGTCTTGCATGAATTTGGGGTGTCACCATATTTATGTTTACATCAGTACATTTTATGTGCATGTCTGGTTTTGTGCTAGTTCCATTTTTTTTAATATGGCTCTATGATGTATCTTAAGATCTGAAAAGGTAATCCTTTCAGCATGGCTCTTTTAGAGTAGACTTCTCAATGGAACAGATGGAGACCATTACAGGAAAGCACAATGGATCAAAATACAGAGTTGTAGATTCCAGTCACAGTGGATACATTTACAAAACATCTAAGGCTCAGGAAACATTGTGAAAGAGGAGATGGAACAGTTTTAAGAGCCAGAGAACCAGGGAGTTTACATTGAAATGATGTCTCTTAGTAAGGTATGAAGGTATTTCCATAAAGTTCCAACAACACCATTGTCCAAACACGAGCTGAACAGAGACAATACCAGTGAGCAGGCCAAAGTAGACAACAAAAGCCCACAAGGTCTCAAACTTCCACAAAGAACTAAAGGCACCCAAGAATGAAAGAAAATATTCCCCAGGGAAGGGCACAATATTGATTATCTAACACCAAATTGTCAGCCCTGAAAACATACATACAAGTAGCATTATATAGACCTAACAGGATATATTTACAAATATATTAGTTCATACACATGCATATAGATCTGCATAAACAAATTTAATGAAAACCAAAGAAGAAAGAGACCATTAATTTGAAAGATAGCAAGAAATAACATAAGGGAATGTTTAGAGGAAGAAATGATGTAATTATATTTTGTATTATATTTATATAATCTCAAAAGATAAAATAAAAACTTAAAAGGAAGCTAACATCAAAAAACAAAACAAAAGAAAAAACTCTGCCTATTGAGTGCCTTGTATTACCTGATGGTCTATTCATTCTGATGTCACATTACACAATAAAATACCACAATTGCATCTGGTGCTCTGTTACACTTTATATCTGACTTTGGTTCCTTGAATGAGATGGTTCAATTGAAATCCCTTTTACTCTGCACAGCTTCATCCAGCTAATACCAGGTCACCATGAGTAGTTTTTCTCACACCTATGTCCAGGCAAAACTTACCTGATATCATGGTAGATTTACTTGTCTTCTCCATCTGTGTTCTTTTCTCTCCCTCTTTTTTATTGAAAATAAATGTTTTTTCATACCATATTGTCTGATCATGGTCTCTACTCTTCCAACTCTTCCAGATGCCCAATCACCAAATTCTATATTCTCTCTTTTTCTCCCTCCCCCCTCTCTAAAACATACCAAAAACAAAATGAGAAACTATAAAAACAACAAAAAAAGAAAAATGTCCTTTGGTTGCTTAGATACTTTATACATTTTTCATATTTATTTATTAGCTTTCTGTTGTTAGTGAGTCATTAATTAGTTGTAAATAACCATGAACTAAATATTCTCCCACCTTAATGAGCTGACTCCTAGGATTGTAGACATGCAGCATCATATCCTGTGTGAGTGTTAAATTTTATAACCCAAATTTAATAGCAACTTTGAAACATGTATTCAGCAAATAGATTGTTGAGAAAAGTATTCTCTGAGCATTTTCCTGGTTTTATTTAAGTTTGCATGTGATAAATGCAAACCATGCTAATATAAAAACACTTATGTGTGAACCTGTAGTGTCTTCTGGTTTAGCATCATCCCAGTTGTTAAAATATGACTTTCTCCTAACATTTGGAAGGCAGAGGCAAGCAGATTTCTGAGTTCCAGATCAGCCTGGTCTAAAAAGTGAGTATCAGGACAGCCAGAAAAGTCCTGTCTTGAAAATAAATAAGTGAATAAAATAATAAATAAAATTTCTCAGAAAATCTGAAAATGAGTTAAGTCAAACTGTATATCAGTAAATATTTTAGAAACTAGAAAGTGATTTACCACATGAACTCCCAAGACTTACAAATTTCAGTTCTTTTATTCATATATTTTTATTTTAAAAATATTCAATTAATAGAATTTGATAATTTATAACAATGGGCTTCATTCTGACATTTTCTATACATCCAAATAATATATTTTTATTATACCTTTACTCTTACCTTTCTTCTCCCATTCCCAGTAGTCCCCTTTTTATTTTATTTTTTATCTTGCTTTTATTTTACATACTAATACCAGTTTTTGATCCCTTCCCTCCTCTTGCTGTCCCCACCATCCCCCTTCCCACTGTACCCAATCCATTCTTCAGAGAGGGTGAAGACTCCCATGGGGAGATAACAAAGTCTGTCAAATCACTTGAGGCAGGAACAAGACCCTCCTCCCTTTATGTATGCTGTGGAAGGTATTCATAGGGATTAGGCTCCAAAAAGCCAATTCATGCACTAGGGATAAATACTGCTTCCCTCCTCTTCTTAACTGTATCTTTCTGTATTTTGGTGTCCCATTTTTGTTGGACTGAGGAGGAAAGCTAATGAGTTTATTTAGGGTTGTTAATTAGGAACATGGGTCATATTTTGTTCATCCCTCACCCTCAACCATTAACTGAATATAAATTCTTAGAGTGGTATCCTGTCCCGTAGGTCCCTCTTCTTCCCATGGTAGGATATTGGTAGACCAAAACTCTGTAATTATATAAAACACAATCAAAGCTGCT
The DNA here is from genome assembly GCF_018167655.1 of Microtus oregoni. Classification (NCBI taxonomy): domain Eukaryota; kingdom Metazoa; phylum Chordata; class Mammalia; order Rodentia; family Cricetidae; genus Microtus; species Microtus oregoni. The sequence goes on from NW_024543060.1 coordinate 28,230,736, forward strand.
GTGAGTTCTAGGGTGCACAGAGAAGCCACGGCCAGAAGTTAGTGTCTCACCTCATCTTCTGGGGTGAATGAATTTCCAATACCAGGCATGAATTATTTCCTGAGAAGCTGGTATCAATTTCAAGGATAAAGAGTTTTTAGCCCTTTAAGAAACTTCTTACTAGCTCATTCTTGTACACATGTTTTAGAGGAATTTAAGACTATGGATGACAATTCTGGCCCAGTACGAGAACTTTTGACACTTTGAGGACTAGCCAAGATGGAGGAAGCTTCCAGATCAGGAGCAACTTGATTTCTCTGTGTACTGTGACTGGCGGATGTGGTTTCCACAACACTAGGGTTTGTCATGTACTTTTGATAAACAACAATTGTTATATCCAAAACCTCAAGGATTTCTCTGAATAACAACAACAAAAAGATAGATCAGTTCTGACACTGGCGCTTTTGTTCATTTGCTGGCGTCTGAACTTCATTCCCCCACCCCAGCCCACACCCCACAAAACATTTCGTTATACTTTTTAGCTTGATTTTATATTTTGGTTAACCTATCAAGATAAAAATTTCCTTGTGCGTTTATTTATATCCATGGCTTTATCTCTCCGGAGTAAATGGATCTAGTGGGCAAAAGCCAAAAACACAGTTTTATGGTACCCAAACTCAATTGCTTGATTCACTGAAAATATCTGCACTGACCAGCTACTATGTGTCAGACACTGTGCTGATGTATAAATGGAGAAATAATGAATCTCTCATTGTAGCCATTCATTTCTCATCCCATGTTGTCAGGAGGCTTCTGTGGTTAAGTGTTCTGAAAGCTATAGATTTGATTAAGAATAGAGAAGGGTATATGCTTTGCATAGAGGAAATCAAAGGGTAAAATGAATTACATTAAATTTAAAAAAGAAATTGAAAAAAATTTCTGAAGGGATAGGTATTAGAACACCATGGAGAATGTCTTGGTAGCCTGACACATGTGGAGCTTGTTTTTTTTTTTGTTGTTGTTGTTGTTGTTTTGTTTTTTCCTCATTTGAAAAAAATATGAACTGAGTCTAAAGATGTAGAATTATATAAGTTAACAACAAGCACTATACATAAATGACCAAAGGACTGTAAGGAATTACCATACACTGCTAGACTTTATTATAAGGACAGGCTAAACACACAAGAAGAGTTCCTTGATGTGAGAAGGAGGAAACACACACTGAGTAGCTAAGAAAGGAGTTTGCATTTAACCAGAAAAAACAGCAAGGGGAGTCTTAACTTGAAAATTAAAATCAAATTTTTGTAAACACCTTTAGAAACACTGAGAAGATTCTACAAGAGGAGTGGGCTATTATTACTAATCATGAAGATCCTTTCAGATATTCCTCAGATGGGAGGGCTTGGGAAGGTTCCCAGTAATGACAATGTGGCTTAAGTGTTTTCCTTTTCTGAGATGCTAAATTATGCAAAATTTATTTTTTTTATCTTTAAAAATACTTGATATTCTTCTTCAAAGATTTGTATCATCTCATTGTGTTCTTTGAGGGAACAAAACAGTTATTTACAGAAGACAGAAACTTAGGAGAAATGTGTCATGTTATTTTTTTCCCCTGGGTTAACTATTTATAAAGTCAGGTTGACTATTCATTATAAGCAGGTTTGCAAATATTAGGTGAAGGTATTTTATTTGATAAGAAATAATTAAGATATTAAGCTTGACTATTTGTAGAGGTCATTGGATTTCTCAGTGGGTTGTATTTGAGAAAAAAGTCATAAATATGTTGATGTAATGCCACTTTCAAATGTCTAATAAAAAGTGTGGAAATAGTATTTGTTTTTAAACATTCTTACTTTTTATTTCTAGAGTTTAACAAAAATTCTTGCTCACTTTTTCAATTCGTTATGGTTAACGTAAATAGCACATGGAGTTTTAGACAGATGTGCTTTCATAAATATCCAGATTATAAATATCAAAATTATGCTTATAAGTATAGAAAAGATTTATTATTATTTTAACTAATTATCACATTTATGGAATATATTGCAGATAATTTTCAACTATAAAAATGGAACAGCATGGATTAGCCAAACCATAAATAATATGGAGGTTTTTGTTGACAAAAACAACATTTTAATTTTATGTCACTTAAACAAAAACTCAAACTAGTTGTATTTTAATTGTAGATAGCAATTATATATGTGAATTTTTAAGTTCAGAAGTATGTGAGTTTAGGAAGGAGCAAGGATTGAGTCTATAGGTAATGAATATGTTATAGTACCCATACTGTTTGATTTTATTAAAAACATTCATATTTTCTTACTTTCAACACAATTTCTTTTCATAGACACTTAACATAATTCACTTTCTGTTAAAACCCTAAGTGTGTACAGTACAGTCATTGATGACAGAGTTGTGTTGAGAGTGTAATTTATTTTGTCAGATAAAATTTCAGTTGTACAATTCTCATAAAAATTGAATTTGTGGTATTAACTAATAAAACCTAATGATCAAAACTTATAAATTATAGTCCTTTCCACTGACAACAGTGATTATTTATGAGTGAAGTTACATTAATTTCTTCTTTGTTTATTGGAATAAAACTAGCACATGGGTACTAGTTTCTGTGAAATATTCTACTGATGGCACGTTGAGTTAACTAAAGGCAAGGGAGATGCAGTTAGAGTCTGTGTCTACGGAGGAAGCAAAAGAATTCATGTTAGGGTTCAGAGATGTGCAGCTATGTCATTCCTAATAGTTTCTGAACATATTTGACCTCAGTTGGTAATACAAAAATATTAGAGATGAGGGACGTTTCCCAGGACATCTATTTTGAGTGTATCACTTGAAAATTTATCAAATGGACTAAAAAAGCTTCATCGACAGTGGTAGCTATTCATGTTAGCACTCACAAATGATAAAGAATTAAATTAATATAAGGGGAGATGCTCTCCAAAGGAAGTGGAACTTGGGAAGTTTGGGCAGGCTAACAGAATGTTAAGGGTATGTGAAAGTACTCTAGTCATTAAGGGAAATTAGAAATAGTAGCAAGAGTGAGAAGCAAAATAAGTGACAGATATTCATCCTTAGCAGTACACTAGATCAACAGCCAGAATGACTTGTCTGTGGCAGAGTGGACTCGAAATGCATTTGGCATTGAGACAAAGCAAGCCCTCTAAACTGCAGGAAAATGAGTGGAGTTGGAGAATCAAGAGCAGTCACGCATTTCTAGTAAACAGACCTGCATTTTTTTTTTTTTTTTTTTTTTTGGTTTTTCGAGACAGGGTTTCTCTGTGGTTTTGGAGCCTGTCCTGGAACTAGCTCTTGTAGACCAGGCTGGTCTTGAACTCACAGAGATCCGCCTGCCTCTGCCTCCTAAGTGCTGGGATTAAAGGCCTGCGCCACCACCGCCCAGCCTGCATTTCTTTCCAACATTAAAGAGTAGCAAATCAAAGTTTTAGTGAAGCATGTTTTTTTTTCATTCTTTAAAAATTATCAAATTAATTATATCAAAACATTTCTGAGTTACAGATTTTTTTAAAGATAGGTATAGAAGAGATATTATTTCCCAAGTTTTATATTAATTTATTGATGTTATACTAGCTGTTGCCATATAACATGTGTATTGGGAGAGGACAAAACACAAAGCATTTGAAATATATCGACATTATTACCTTGACTGTGTCTGTATGTGGAGTAGGTAGTAGGCTACTGAATTAATTACTCTAATTGATACAAATTTATAACTGTTATAAGCATAATTTACAAACGTGAAAATGACAGTTAAGATTTTGTAGATGTTGTAATCAACAGTGAACTAAATTGATCCCCTTTCCAATTTTTTGAGCAGTCTCCTTTCACATTTCCTTGTCTCCTTCATGCATTATTGTTAAAATTCCAATCAAAATTTAAGCCTAAAGTTGAGTGTAGAAAATGCAAATCTTTTTATTTAGTTAAACAACTGAGTTTAATCTTAAGCACTAAGTATCTAATCCAGTCTACAAAACTGCTGGGGTAACTTCGGCACAGTACCATGAGAGGGAGCCCAAGCTTGATTCTGTCTGGAACCAGAGGCAGTACAGCTCAGACACTCAGGATAAAACCAAATGGACTGGAAAAAAAAATTCTCCTTGGGTCTAGTCCAATCTTCATCAGAGAAGCTTCATTGAGCAACCAATGCCAGCAGATGCAGAGACTCACAGACAAACATTAGACCAAGTTCACAGAACACAGCAGAAAGGGAATTGGAAGGATTAAAGGAGTTAGAGGAGTCAGGGACACCTCGAGAACATGGAATACAGAATGAACTAAGCCGTGAATCGACATACAGAGACTGCGTGGGTCTGAGATGAGTCCTTCACATATAAGCTATGGTGGTGTACCTTGGTGCTCTTGTGGGACTCCTAACAGTGAAAATACAGTGTGTTTCTGATTCCTTTGCCAGTGCTTGGGATCCTATTCTTCCAAAAGTTTTGTGGGACCAGTCTTGATATGGAGGTTGTGACCAGTCTTATTGTAACTTGTATGCTGGCTTTAATTGATATCCCTGGGATATAAACATAAACCTTTCTGAAGGGAAAGGGAGAAGTGAACCTGGGGAAACGGGGAGGTGAGGAGGAGGGACTCAGGGAGATGGAGGAAAGGTTAAATGAGGCCAGAATAATAACATGAGAAAATAAAATAAAATAACCCATTGTACTAAAAGTTATCTAAATTATGTCTCTCTAGTATGATTCTAGGGTACGAAAAGATGCTGTTGCCACCACAACTACCGAGGATTCCTTTCAATGCCCAGAAACCTGGAAACTAACCACTGGAAAACCAATTGTAGTTATTAAGGCTTTCTTATGAGTCCTGATCTCTCTTTGACAAAGTCAGAGATGTTCCCCAGCCTTCAGATAGAGATGGTGTCTGCCTTGTACACCTCATGTATTTTCAATACCTTTAGACACCTGAATTGCATCCAGATTCTGTCTCTAAGCAGGGAGCTGTTTTTCAATTCTCAATATTTGTCAGGTGAAGCTGGGTTTGAAGTTCAGCACAGTTAATCAGATATTCAGAGTACACTGTTATAGTTGTTTGTGTAGTATAACTGCATAACTGCTCCCTCTTCCTTTCTTCTCAAGTATTACTCTCACCACATATATTTTGAGTTCCTGTCCTTGGCCCTACCCTGCCAAGTCTCATCTATGTCATTTTGTGTGAGTACGTTGGACAAATTTGTTTTCATGACATATTTACTGCTTCATTAACTCAGCTTCTGTCACTCTTTTCTATAATTTGGAAGGGATATAATGAAATGCACAAAACTGTAAATTAAGAAACACAAAATTACTAATTTTATATGAGATGAAATAAAATTATTATTTATTTCTTTTAGTATATTGTTTAAAATTAGTGTCAGTTTAAAAATAAAGTATGTTCATAGTTAAATCACATAATTGAATTTCTAGTGTAATATAAGAGAGCATGTAAAGGGATATTATTGAACTTTATACTTACTCTTATAATTTTTATCATCATTTACTGATTTTTTGCAATTTCTTAGTAGAGTTCAATGTACATAGCAATGAAATTTTTAAGATATTTTCTGAAAGAGATATCATGAAGTCTAATGGATTTACCTTCTATGCATTACCAATTGCTCTCTAATTTTACTATCCCCTTCATTTTCCCAGTCTCCAATCTACTTCCATTGCATATATAAACACTTTAAGATGTACAAACATTTAGAATAAAAAAATAAGAGAAACATCCCATAACTTTTTCTAGGTAAGACTTGTTCTGCTTAATGAGATCAAGTAGCATTCATTTTCATGCAGGAAACATTTCTTTGTCAATGAATAAAATTCCATATGCAAACTTAACATGTCTTTATCTAATTGTCTGTTGGTAGCCTCTTGGATAGGTTTCATGAATTAGATATTGTGAATAGTGCTGCTGTGATATAATATATTTATATTGGTTCATATAATACTTCCTATTTTTAGATTTTTATCAAATACTTCATACTGATTTTCAGTATGACTACACTAATCTACATTTCTACCATGAATATAAAAGGGTATTCTTTGTCTACCAACCTATTCAGGATTTTTGTTGATTTTATTTGTTAAAACTTTCCGTCCAAGGAAAGATAAATTCAAAACCTTTAATTTAACTTCTCTGACGACTATAGATATTTAGCCATTGCCCATTTACAATTCCATCTTTTATGGTGTTTTGAATTCATTAGACTATTGAGATGCTTTTTTCCAACTTTTAAAATTATATATTTATTTAATATAATAATTATTTGCCAAATATACAGCTGGCAAAAGGTTTCTCCAATTCTAAAAGTCATTTTTCCACATGGTTGTTTTCTTTGTTACTCAGATGTTTTTAAATCTCTTTTGATCCATTTGGCCCCTTCTTGTTTATATATCTTGCACTATAGGGATTTCTTCTGAATGCTACTACATGTACCTGTGTCTTGAAGTATTTCCCTTTGTTTTCCTCTAATAGGTTGAGAATATCAGATCTCAGGTAATCTGTTTTACTCACTTGAGTTGATAATCATAGAAGATGAAAGGAGGTGATCTTATTTCAGTTTTCTACATTTGGATATGCAGCCTTCCTGCACCATTTGTCAAAGTGACTACATTTTCTTCATGGTATGTTTTTGGTAATTTTGTCAAAAATTGTATGGCTGTACCCACATGTGTTTTATTTCTAGGTTATTTCATGTTATTCATCTACATGCCTGTTTTGTGCTAGTGACATTCAGTTTCTGAGCTATGTTTTTGAAATAGAATTTGAAATCAGGTATGTTGACACCTTTCTTTGTCTTTATTTAGAACTGCATTGGACATTTTGTCTTTTGTGCTCCCTCATAAATTGTCTTGTTGGTCTAAATCTATGCAGAATGTCAGTGGAATTTTGATGAGAATTGCATTGAATCTATGGAGCATTTTAGTTAAAATGGGGTTTTTATAACATTTTTTCTGACTTTTGAGCATAGGGGTACCTTCCCATCTTCTTGGGTCTTCCTCAGTTTCATATTCAGTCTCTGAAAATTTTAATTGCAAATATTGTTTACTTTCTTGGTTAGCTTAATTCCAAGGTATTATTTTTGAAGCTGGCGTAGTGGCAATGTTTTCCTGTTTTCTCTCATTATGAATATTCTCATTTCACAAGAAGGTTACTGATATTTGCATTTCAAAAATGTACTAAATGCATATCCTATAAATAAAAATATATTTTTTTAACTTCTAAGAGTTACTGGTGGAGTATTTGGGTTATCCCATGTATAAGAACATATTACTTGTAAACGGGAATGATTTGAATTATTTTTTTATCTGGATGATCTTCTCTTTCCATAACCTAAGCTATCTTTCAACACGTACCTGTGGTATCATCTTGAGAATGTTTGCTACACTGAACCTTGTTTCAGCTCAAAAGGAGTGTCTAAATAATCCTATAGTTCTTGTAATGCTTTATTTTCATGTACCTAATATTATAGACTTAATTTCTATCTTTTTTTCAGAGAGCATACTATATTTTATAATGGCTGTTAAAAAATAAATAGTCAGAAACTATTTGCACTCTACAACAATACTGTATATACTGCAAGTTTTTCCAGAAGAACTGTGTGCCTTAATTAGCAAATGTCATCCTATTGTGGAGTAAAATATTTAATAAAACAAGATGAGACATATTCTAATTGTCTAATAATATTTTTCTTACTTTTAGAAATGGAGTTTGGTTGAGTTATTTACTATAATACTACTTAGCCTTTTGCCCTCTGGCTCTCTCTGATAAAAAAAATTTATTCATAAAAATGTGTTTGATCAAATAATATATGTCAGAATCTCTGCTATCCCCTCCAGAAGTTTTTTTCCCTTCTCTCTCTCTACACAAAGCACATCCTCTGATTAGAATCTGTGAAGCTCTGTAGTCCCTTAGCTCATGATGCTGGACCCAAGAGTCTGATCTTGTATTTACTGCATAAACAACAACTTAATTAAGTGTTGCTCTAGAAATATCACTAGAGTTTTGTTTCTGGCATTGTACTCAGGCATGGATCACATTGTTTTGACACATGCATTGGGAGATTTGCTTTGTAGTTAGTCATGTTTGGGGAACACTACTTGTAAAAACAGAAGAAAACAATAATTCTTTTGGTATGTCAAGGAAAAAAGTTCTCAAAACCAAGGAAATAAGTATAGACACATAATAAGGAGTAAAGCTTTCTCTTGAGACTATTTTGCGTGATCCTATATTATGAAATTTTATATTAAGATGTTCTGTATTTACTTATGCTTGGAATATTTGTTTAATAATTCAAAGATGTGCTGCATTTTCTAATGTTGCATTTGTTTAACTCTGTAAAGCTGTGCTATGTTGCCTATCTAACACACCTGATTAGTCTAATAAAAAGCTGAACAGCCAATAGCTAGGAAAGATAGAGGGATGGACAGGGCTTCCAAGTGAAGAGAATAAAAAAGGAGGAGAAATCTAGGCTTGAGAGAAGAGAAGAGGGAGGAGTGAGAAACAGAAGAAGAGGAGGACTCTGGTGGCTACCTACACAGCCAGATATTGTGGAATATTATATCAAGATGTGTAACATTTATGTAGGTTCTCCCTTTCTCCCCCTTCCCTTTCCTCCCATAACCCACTGAATCAACTATGCCCAAACCCTCAAAAAATTTATGTGGGCATTTACAAGCAAGAATAAGTCTCTCCGTGTGTATTTATTTATTTGTTTCTTTGTTTTGCATCCTTCATTTATGCATTTATGCTGTGAAACATCTGTTTAATGATGCAAAAATGTGTTGCATTCTTTGAAGCTGCATTTGTTTAACTCTATGAAGCTGAATTATTTTGCCTGTGTAAAGCACCTGATTAGTCGAATAAAGAGTTGAACACTTAATGGCAAAGCAGGAAAAAGGATAGGTAGGGCTGGAAGGCAGAGAAAATAAATGGGAGAAATCTGGAAAGAGAGTCTAAAGGAATGAAAAAATGAGGAGAGGAGGGCATCTACACAGCCAGCCAAGGAATAAGAAGAAAGGTACGTAAAAATAAAGAAAGTTATATCTGAAAGACAAAAGACACGTTACTTTAAGTTAAGAAAAGATGGCAAGAAACATGCCAAACTAAGGTTGTGCATTTATGAACAAGAATAAGTCACAATGTGTGTCTTTATTTGGTACCTGCATGGAGGACAACCGCAAAGAGCAAAGAACAAAGAGTAAAAGAATGAAGAGTAAAATACAACCAAAAACAGCCAATTGTGGGTTAAGAAGGAAAGAAAGACATATTGAATAAAAACATAAAAATTCATAGAATAAAAAAAAATGAGGGGAAAATGTAGCTAAAGAGAAATGGAAGAATTTAAGTTAGAAAAGCTGGCTTGAAACAAGTCAACCTAAGGCTGGGCATTCATCAGTAAGAATAAGTCTCTGTGCATTTATTTGCAAGCTGGGTGGTAGCCCCCAAAAGAGTAGGAAAAAAGAACTACAAACCTGTATTTTTCCAATCCAATTTAATGTTTCAATTTTTATCTATTATTTTATCTATTATTTTAGATATTCATAACCTAAACTAAAACTATTTCCCTTATATATTTCCATATTTATCTTCTAAATACTGTATTTTATATTTTCAGATGAATCTACTATTTAAATTGGTTTGAATTTTTATGTTAAAACAATGTTATAAACAGTGTTTTTTGTTGTGGTGGTTGTTGAACATTAGGAAGGGTTATGAACAAGTAGATAATGAATAAATATGTTTTCTGTTTTCACAGTCTTTAAAAAGATGTTAACATATTCCACCTTCTTGAAATGTGTTGAAGCTGAGGAGGGTTTAAGTGTATTGGCTTCAAAACACTAAAATGCCTATCACTACTAGTATTGACATTATAGTAGACCCTTTAAAATTAATTAAATTGTATATTAAAAGTTCAAAACAAATAATGAAAAACAAAGAAATAACTAACTGAAAAGGAAGAATGCTTTCTGTATGGTAGCTTTGATAAGATATTCTATATCACAACATTTTATAGCGTGGCTTGTGACTACGTGTGGATTGTGCAAGTCAAGTTAGGGTGTATCTGTATAAAACTGGACGTAGCAAAAGGTTTCTTTACAAACATTCAACAACCAAATTTTAATTCAAAATCAACCATAATAAAGAATTAAGATGTCTCTGCTAGAGATTACTTGTGGTGTATCATGTGAATTCACAAGAGCTGTGGCCTCTGAACACACAGTATATGATCTTTGTAGGGTATAAGTCTCTGCATCACTCGGTACCCACAAAGGCTGCCTGAAACAACTTGCCTAAGGTTACATCCCAGTGTTTCTAATTGCAGTGTTTTCATGTACATTATAGGTTTTCTGCTCTTAGAGAAACACTAGTTTAACTACAGAAAAAAAACCCACTTAAGAATAGTATTTTCTTAACATTAGTCATCAGTATACAAAAATCAATTTGCTGTGTACTTGGGCTGTCCTACATTAGAAAGACTGATTCTAAAAGTTGTTATTTGAGTTTCTAAACTGTGCTTCATATTAATATTATTGCATTAGTTTTATTGATTTTTATTGAGCTCTACATTTTTCTCTGCAATAGATTTTAGATTTAAGAGAGAATTTCAAGCAAATTTTAAAATGATCTTAAAAGTGCTTTTGACATTGGATACTACAAATATTCATATGAAATCATCTCATTGTTGACAACCTGACTTTCAAATATCAGGGATAGGGAGATGGTGACTCAGTGGTTAAATCACTTGATGTACAAAAATGGAGACTAAACAGATATACATAACCCACTACAGGTAATTCCAAGAATTAGGAAGTAGAGACAGAAGAGCTGGCTAACCCTAATAGCCTATCAATAAACTGTGAGTTTAACTGAGAGGACTTTCCTCAATGAATTAAGCAGAAAACAGTCAAAGAAATTGCCAACATTAACTTTGAGTATACATATGGTCACAATATGAATATCTGCCTACACAGAAAAATAAGAATATATGCATATTCATACCCACAAACTCATGCACAAATGAAGAAAAATCAATATAACATTCAATTCTGTAAACATTGGAGAGATGTCTTACATCCATCAATATTAAATATTCAGGAAGAATTTAAATCTTCCTGTCAAAACATTTAAGCACATTCTTTTCATTAGTATATGTACTGTCTGGTTTTATACTTACGTGATACAAATTAGAGTCATAAGAGTGGAAGAAATCTCAATTGAGAAAATGCCTTCAAAAGATCCAATTACAAGGCATTTTCTTAATTAGTGATCAATCCAGGAAGACCTGGCCCATTGTGGTTGTACCTAACCTAGGCTAGTTGGTGGTCCTGTGTTCTATAAGTAAGTAGGCTGTTCAAGACATGTGAACTAACCCAGTAAGCATCATTCCTCCATGAACTTTGCATCAGCTCCTCATCCAGGATCCTGGCCTGCTTGAGTTCTTGTCCTGACTTCCTTTGGTGATGAACAACAATGTGGAAATATAAGCTGAATAACCCCCCCCCCCCCAACTTGCCTTTTGGCCATGGTGATTTGTTGCAGCAATAGAAACCTTAACTAAAACAGTATATAAGCTTGTTTTTATTTTTAACAATTGCTAAAAATATACGTACACCAAAGAATTACTTTTAAACAAACTTCTTTATGGTTTCTTACAGTAAATGCTTGATTTGTAGACTTATCTTATAAACCTCAATACAGATTCCCTAGACTGTATAAAATTATTTCACTTGAAAATGACTTACTGAAAGGAAAAAGACATTAAAACCTTGTTCTATAAAGATTTTCTATATGATTTGTTAAGGAAAATGGCAGAGAAGGATGATAGTGTTATAGTTATAAAAGGTAAACAATGAAAAATAATTATTGGGCTGGAGAGACAATTTAATGTTTAAGAACACTTACTGAATAATGAGTTCAGGCCCTAGAATCCCTTTAGCAAATAAGAAGCATGATTTGGTTTTATGTGCTTCTGTAACCCCAGAGCTGTTGTGGGGTAAGGGCATGCAGAGAGAGAAGGATCAATTTGGGGAATTCATGCTGCCAGCAGAGCCCAAACACTGAAGCTCCAAGCGCAGAGAAGGACCATGGTTAAAGAGATTGATAAAGGACAACATACAATACCTTCTCCTGAACTCCATATGTCTAGAGGCTTTTGCACATATACACAACATGTGTATAACCATCCTCCCCTCCAGAATAAAAAAAAACCTAATTACTTTCAAAAGCTTCTGTACTTCAAAAGAAGCATTTTAATGAAGATGCAACCTGTTGGAGACCATGCTTGCTTTACAAGTTTACAAGTATACTACTTACCAGGGTAGGGGCATGAGGATTAGAAAAATAAGTAAGGAGATCAAAGTTGCTAGTGAAAATAATAAAACAGAAAATGTAGGATAGTACAGGCAGAAAGTTGCAGTGAATACTGAAATTCACCTGTTTTTTAACTTTCCTTACACTTTCATACCCCAATAAACCAGGGGTAAAAAGACAAAAGACTGCTTTAACATGATACAAAGGACAGTTAGAACAGTTATTTGCTTCAATACTTTGAGATATCAAATCATTAGCATTCTGTTGTTTAGGCAATAAATCCACCCTAGAAGAAGTATCCTGAAGGCAGACACTCCCTAGGTTAAATCTCCTATTTCAAAAGGAGAATCAGAAGTGTGCTTGAATTTCCTAACCAATAGGGTGGTGTGAATGTACCTGTATAGGCCATCTTAATGTCAAAGAAACCAAGTAACTGATATAGGATTCCCCTCTGTATACCGTGAATGTGTTTTGTTACCATTGTCTAATAAACAATCTGCTTTGGTTCTATGGCAAGGTAAAATAGAGCACGGCAGGAATTCCAAGCAGAAATAGAGGAGAAAAGAAGGTGGAGTCAGGGAGATGCCTGTCTGAAGGCTTACCCGGTAAGCCACAGGCTTTTGGCGATACACACAATAATAGAAATGGGTTAATTTCAGATGCAAAAGTTAGCTAATAAGAACCCTAAGCTGATAGGCCAAGCAGTGTTTCAATTAATATAGTTTCAGTGTGATTATTTTGGGTCTGTGTGGCTGGGAATGAACAAGCAGCCTCTACTTACAAGTAACCATATGCTAGGTCAGGTTGTGGAGCCACAGTTGCTGTCAACAACATTGAATAAGCTAAAACTCTAAACTTCAGACAAGGTAGAAATGGGCTCAAATGTTTTAGCCTCCACAGCAGCCTACAAAATACGAAAACTTTAAGGGATATATATATATATAAGAATTGATATCTAATACTTACTGTTATGGTAACATAAAACACTGCAATCCTTGAGTGGTGGCAGTGGGCAATGGACACAAGACAATGGTGGGCCACGAAGGCAGCTGGTCCCAGGCAGGGAGCCACGCAGTGGGTAAGAGACAGAGACATGGATAGGATGCAGAGAAAGTGGGTATTTATTTGGTAGGTTATGTAGGGAAAAGGGAAATGGGGGAAGAGGAAAAGGGAGAAGGACAGAGAGAGGGGAGGAGAGGGAGAAGTATGGAGAAGGGAGAGAGGCAGAAGCTGCCTCTTTGGGAGATAGACAGAAAGGAAGGGGCTCAGGCTGAAGGAAGATCTGCTTGCCTTAGAAGACAGGAGAGGAAGTGGGGGAGTTTTGTCTCTTAAAGGGACAGGAAAGACTATTGCACTTAACAAGTAATTCAAAAATCAAAACAAAAAGAAATGATTCATTCAAAAAAATGGGTACAGATTTTCAGCTAGAATTCTTAAAATATGAAAAACAATCCAAGTAGGCAACAAAAGGTGTAAATGTGTTCAGCATCATTACTCAATAGGGAAATGGAAATAAAAACAGTTTGAGATTCTACTCTATCCAAATCTTTTAATTGTTGGTTTTCCTATTTTCTTTTGTTGTTGTTGTTGTTTTGTTTTGCTTTGCTTTGCTTTGCTTTGCTTTGAGACAGGTTTGTCTTTGTAGATCTGGTAGTCTGGAAACTCATTTTACAGTCTGTCTGAACTGACCTATTTGAATGTGCCTGAAGGGGAGTGAGGATTGAGGAAAGAAGTACACAAGAGACAAAAGAGAAACTCAGAAGGGCATCCAGTGAATACTATATCCCCTCAATTTTTTTTCTCATAACTTGTATATACCCCAAGCAAAGGGGAGGGCAAAAGCCTTTCATATCTGACACAAAGAACAAACAAGTATAATTACTTCCTTAATTCTCAAAGCATCCAGTAACCAGGCCTTAGATCAAATATGCAGTTGTCTGGCTATAAGGATTAAGAATAGATTTGAACTCTCTGACCTTAAGTCTAGATGAAGCAGGACAAATCTGTGGGTTCCCACAGTAGAACATGCTGGCCTTGAACTTGGAAATCTGCCTACTTCTGCCTCTAGAGTACTAGGATTAAAAGTATTTTGCACTGCCTAGCATTCAATATTAATATTAATGGATGTAATTAACAAATGAAATAAAAGTAAGTCAATGTATGAAATGGAGAACACTTATTCACCATTGATAGAAGTGCTAACAGGTTCAATCACTATGAAAACTAGCGAGGAGATTCAAATAACAAAACAAATACTAGAAATAAGACTACCACACAAATCAGCTAACCTACTCCTGTAAATATATCTAAAGGGCTAATATTCCACAACAGAAATGCATACACTCCATGTTTCGGTCTGCTCTATTCACAATAGCTAGGGAATAAACCCAGTCTATATGTGTGATAATTTCTTTTACAATGGCTTTGTGGAGGTACATTAAGGGACGATATTAATCTGGTGAAGGAGGAAATCTAATATCTCAAGCTACTCAAAAATATTTGGATTAATCCAATTGGACCTGTCAATCACCTGGTTCTGAGATGAAACTTCAGAAAAGCTGATTCTCCTTAAACCAGCATACGGAGACGGAAAGAACAATTATCCACATAATGAGATAATGTGATTTCCTTACCAGGATATCCACCTCTGGCAGAATTGCTTATGGAGGTGCAACAGTGTAGCTACCTAAGGCTCCCTGCTTACTTTAATTAGAACAGTATAAGAATTTTTTAAAACTTTTTTTTTTGATTTTTTTCAGATATCTGCCAAAGCCTAGGCATACTTTCCAAGAGTGTTTTAGCTTTCTCTCTATTTTATGTGAAGTTATTTTCTATATAATTTCTATCATTGGATTGCTTGCACACAATGTGTTACCTCTCTTTCTCTCATATCCTACCTCCAACAAACTGCCAAGATTTAGAACATTTGTCGAGGTACACAGAATGAATCTGTTTCACCTTGAGTAAATGTCAGAGAGTTCAGACCTATTCTTGCTACATTCATGGTTATATGACAGGATTCTTGATATAAGGTGTAGTTACAGAATGTTCTGCCTTGGCAAAGGATATTTTGATCTCGGGTGTGGTTACTAGATGTTTCAAGTTGTGTGGAGCTTTGTTTGTTCTTTGTGTCACAGCAAGGAAGCCTTTTGTCTTCACCCACTTTTAGATTAGAGTATATAAGAACTTTGACTAATATACTTGAGGTGGATCATATTACTCACTGAATGCAAATGGATGGATCTAGAAAAAAGAAAAAATATTGATTGAGGTTACCCAGACCCAGAAAGACGAAAACAATATGTACTCACTCATAAGTGGCTTCTAGTCATAAAGCAAAGTAAAAACCAACCTACAGATCACAACTCCAGACAAGCTAGACAACAAAGGGATCCCTAAGAGAGACATACATGGATCTACACAGAAAGGAGTAAGAGAACATTACTTTACAGGCATAGCCCACTGATGCTATAGCAAGCTGCAAATGTTGCTTCACTCTATATTTCATTGAATATCTGTTAACATGGCTACCATGTACCATAGGATTTTTCTGGTAATTGCTTCTCTTTTTCACATATTCTACAAAGCCACTATCAACCACTTCAAGGTCTCTGTGTTTTCTTTTTTTTTTAATTTATTTATTTATTAAGGATTTCTGCCTCCTCCCCGCAACTGCTTCCCATTTCCCTCTCCCTCCCCCGATCAAGTCCCCCTCCCTCATCTGCTTGAGGAGCAATCAGGGTTCCCTGACCTGTGGGAAGCCCAAGGACCACCCACCTCTATCCAGGTCTAGTAAGGTGAGCATCCAAACTGCCTAGGCTCCCCCAAAGCCAGTACGTGCAGTAGGATCAAAAACCAACTGCGATTGTTCTTGAGTTCTCAGTAGTTCTCATTGACCGCTATGTTCAGCTAGTCCGGATTTATCCCATGCTTTTTCAGACCTAGGCCAGCTGGTCTTGGTGAGTTCCCGATAGAACATCCCCATTGTCTCAGTGTGTGGGTGCACCCCTCGTGGTCCTGAGTTTTCTCAAAAGAATTTTTACAATAAAAGTTCAGGCTCTTTGTGTATTATAAAGATTTTTTTTTCTGAGAAAAGTTAAAATGTAACCACCTACCTACATTGTGTCACTTTGGGTAATCACAATATTATGAATCTTCATATAAAAAATCTGTTTAGTGTTCTTCCATCTGTCAAGTTTTTACATCAGGGCAGTCGTCTTTTTCTTTGACAAACTGCATTAAAAGCTATCAGAGTAATCTTTAAGAATTTCTTTCCATTCCCAATAGCTGAAATCAGAAATAGCATCTAAAATAATTCAGTCATCACTCACTGCTCAAAGTAGTTAATTTTGACCAAAACAATGTTTACCAAACATAATAGTAAATATGTATGATAAAAATAAAGGTTCATAAAGGTGAGTTCAACTTATAAATACTTACTTGCACCAATCATATGATGCAGAACAACAGAATCTTGAATAATTAATGTTGAAAAATTATGCAATTTTTATTATATCTGTATTACCCTCAGGTCTTTCTTAAATTTATCATTTATTTCTCTAAGCTTTTACCCCCTGCTTATGGTCTCAAGTTTTTCAATTGACAACCATTTTGCTTTAGTCTTATACCCTGAAGATATCCTCAGAGGCCATAGATTACGTTGGATCTAGGAATAAAATCCCACTGGGTAATGCATGTTTATAAGTTCTAAAGTACACTTTATTAGCATATAAATTGAAAATAGCAACTTTGATCAGGTTGTTTAATGAAAAACACCTCTTAGTACAAGTGAAAAACTATTTTCTTAATCCAGGTTGCTTAAAAACCAACAACAAAAACTACTTATGTGGTTACTGCAAAAGGTGACAAGAGACAGGAAATCAAAGTGATGACTGAACCAATCAACCTTTTGAGAAAGTCTTATGTTAACTCTGGGAGTGTAAATAGCTAAAGACATATGTAGAGAGAAACCCTTCCTATAATGCTCCTGATGTCAAGGTCTCTTGGGCAATAAAGACTTGGCTGTATGAAGTGCATTAGGCAGCAACCTTATTAGATACAGCATACACAATTAGCTCCGGGTGACTACCCCTTGTCTTTTCTTCGGTGACATTGCCACAAATCTTAGTTTTTCTAATAGAGAGGAATACAACTTTGATCAAATCTTCTAACTTCAATTTCTATGAGTTAAAAACATCCTTGGAAGTCTTGTTTGGTTCTTTTCACTAAGGGAAATACCACCATGTAGCAACTTAAGATTCCTCTTCCCATAAGTGACCATTTAAATCTTCTTCCAAGTACCATAAATGAAGATTAAGCTGATTCTTTAATTATGCTTATTGAACAGTGATAGTTTTAATATCACAAATATTATGGTTTATTTACACATCTACAAGATTATTCATACTCTCAGTTCATCCTTAGTCATAATACAATTAAAAAGACATCTTGTTCTTTTAAGCAACCGCATGTCTAAGATGAAAGAGAATGAGCACATCCTATTGAATGAAACATGATGAGGATGCAATGAGTATTGATTTATATATAAATGTTCTCAAGAGAAGAAACATCCAAATCTGTTAGAGAAATAAAGCAGTCTTACCTAGTAACCTAAAGACATTTTTGTTCTTTTGAAAACACAACTTCCACTGTTAAATTCTAAAACCATGTCAGTCATAAATAATAGGAATATATGTTTCTCATAAGCAGGCAGCAGCTGTATTGTATAAAATCTTATAAGGATGCCCTAGATAAAGAAGAATTATATAGGAAAATTTATCGATGTACAAATACTGATGCTTCTTTATAAAACATTTAATTTAGAAATGTAAATGAACATAAAGGTCTATAATTGAGTTAACAGAAATGCTTTACTAGTTTTCTAAAAAGGTTGTAACAAACATTAGCACAGTGGTGTTAAAGAAAACAAGCTTACCTTCTAACAAAGCTGGTTATCAAAAGTCATTCACTAAAATCAAGGTGCTGGCAAGGTTGCAATCCTTTATAGAAGCTCCTATGTAAGAACCTAGTCCCTTGGTGACTATTTGCTTGTTTCAGGCTCTATACACTAACTTTTGGGCTTAGTTTGTGGCTACTTACCATGCAGATATAATAGCCATCTGAAGTAGTATTATCAGTCTTTCAAGCCTTCCCTTGTGTGTATATTCCACATTACTTTGTACATTATTTCATTGATGACAGCTCTCTATATTAGTACATTTAATTAGATATACAGGAGATAGCATATATTTTACATGATTATAGTCATGCTCCCTAAACCACAACTAAGATCCACTAACTAAGAGGTACATATTTTCCTTTTTCTGTTTTATAATGTCATTTCTAAAGGTACTATGTAATTCAAAGAAGAAAAATATTTGACCCTTCTGTCTCTGGCTTTTAGTAAATTAATTGATGAATAATGCATTGTGTGTTATTTATATCAATATATAATTTATTTAGTGCATGATTAATTATGTTACTGCAATTTCTATGTCATCCCACACATACATGAACATATGAATGTATTTAGAGAAAATACTGTTCATAAT
Organism: Microtus oregoni; assembly: GCF_018167655.1. Taxonomy (NCBI): domain Eukaryota; kingdom Metazoa; phylum Chordata; class Mammalia; order Rodentia; family Cricetidae; genus Microtus; species Microtus oregoni. The sequence goes on from NW_024543060.1 coordinate 28,249,608, forward strand.
TAGGTGCAGAGGGTCATGAGAAGCTTCTCAATGAAAGCAAAGTCAGCATGCCTAACCTCGATGAGTCTTTAAAGCATTTGTGCTTCTTTCTCTTGCCTATCATGTTCCATTCCTTTGTTTATTATGTTTATTGAATTATTTAGTGAGTGAGTGGAAGGGATGCTATAGGGTGCTTCTATTTTATAGTGCATGTCAATGTCAGTTGACAGTCCAAAGGAGTAAGTTCTTTCCTTCACCATGTATACTCCAGGGAAGAAATCAATTCATCAGGTTTGTTTACAAGTGTCCGAATATCTGAACAATCTTACTGCCCTCCTTATCTATTGTATTTGTAATACTGCTTCTGTTATTGGATTTGAGTTTGGGCCATTAAAACTTCCTTTTCATAAAATAACTGGTAGTTTGTTTAGCATAAGTAAGCTTCTAACTGCTTCCAGTCCATTACGTTTTTAAAAGCATCATGCTTAACCACATATGTTTATTCTTTTAATACATAGACTATTATACATTAGGAACATCAAAAACATAATTCACCTGAACGATTGATATATAAGTTCAAATGATTAAAAGTATTAATATTTTAGGGTATTTCACTATAATGAATGTTATTATAGTTATTGCTATACTGTGATTTAACACATTCTACTGTGTTAATGGAATCTACATACAGAAACCATGCACAAAAAAGACACCATTTTGATTCGATGTTAGCAAAGTTGTTATTTTTTATTTATTTATCCTATTTGCTTCATGCGAATAATATATTTGAATTCAACTGAACGATTGAATTGGACTTTTATTCCTCACAGAACTGGTACATTTTGAACACATTCTTTGAGTAAATTCAAATTTTAAAAGGTTTCAGGTCTTCAAAAATCCAATGACAATCTCTAAATTATTCCAAATATGTCATACTCTACCCAGAATGGACTCTCTAATAATAGTGCAATTTAGTGGTTCTATACCAAAATTTACCAAAAGGCAAAAGTAAGCTTAGAAAATTTGTGAAACTAAAAAAAAATAAAATAAAATAAGAAAATGCCAGGATTTCTGGAATTCAAATTAATTTTTGAAGGTTTTTTATGTACAGAAGGAAATAAAAAAAGAAAGAAAGCAAAAAAGAAAATTAAGTCTGTGTGTGTGTGTATTTCAGTGGAACATGTTAGACACAATGTACTTATATGATGATTATAAAATTTAATCTCAATTAACAAAACTTAAGTGCTTATTATGAATTCATATATAAAACATTTATTTTTATGAATTTATTTATAATCATTTTCATGAATATAATTCGATGTTGTCTTATCAGATTCTTTGTTTAATAATAAACAAGAATGCAAATGTATCAAACACAGTCACTCAAGTGAGCCTACATCATTGGAAGTAAGAACTGTCGTAGTCATATTTGTTTTAAAATTCAAAACTCTAATATATTTGCAATTCCCGTTGGGCTTATTTGCATTTCTAAATCCAAGCAAAATTATATTTTCTTATTGCTTCAGAGGCTTGGTACTTTGGCTAGACATCTGTCCTACCTGCCCTTTGTAATCAGAATCCTAAACAATTTAATTGGTATGTTTTATGAAATTAGAGATATAACATCAGAAATGAATAACATTAACATTCTGTGTAATTCATTTCAATTTCATAGTCACTGTCAAATACTATATAAATGCACAAAGATAAACAAATGGGGAATAGATTAATAAAATTTGGATTTTAATGCCATTGCAAAATTACTAAATTGATGAAAATTCACTTTTTTTGTTTGGACAGATCTGGAAGCTATATCAAAATATGCACTAGAGAACACTTTCATAGCTTTATGGTGTCTTTTATGGTGCCACTTCACATTCTGATTTTGAGAGGGAAAATTGCCCTGAAGGAGAAATCCTTCACAAAAAAAGAAAGGGAACACAAGGACTCGGGGAAAAAAAAAGTTTGCAACTGCAGAGAATGATTAGTACAAGGAAAAGAGGAGGAGACATCTGTTGGCGAAATGATTTTTAGAGATAATTAAGTGCATTCATCCAGAAATAACACATATTATACATCGTTTGCAGGCACACACGGTTTTACTAAAAACAAGAGAGACTTTGAAAAGCCCACAAAAATAATCATCAGCTTTGATCTGATGTCACCAGAATGTGAGTACTCCTTGTTCAGCCCCATCTCACCCTTCTTTGCTCCTCTCACACTCCTTAAGGGACTTTTATGGCAGTTCATGAACACTGCTTGCGGAGGTAAGTTTGATTGGAAGGTACTGTCTGACATGTGGACCTTGATCTTCAGGATTCTCCGAATATTAGATTCATACTCTGTTTCAATGTCCTAGAACATAAATGGAATTGTGATCATCTAAAAAGGTTCAAGTATAGATAGAATTATTACAAAATGTGTTCCAAAGAATTAAAAACAGGTGTTTTAAAGCACAGAATAGAGCAACTGATTAAACAGGATTTATTATTTTTAAAGAGAATAAAAAATAGCCTCAGAAATCAAGTCTATATTTTCACCATTCTTGTTTATTGAATCCTTTTCCATGTAGAGCTTATGCTTACATCTTGTCACATTATGACCAGTCTTGTACAGATATTTGGATATATGCTGACAATCACTAGATGATGAAACCTGAAATTCATTTAAAAATTTAAGAAAGAGGGCTGGAGAGGTGGCTCAGAGGTTAAGAGCACTGACTGATCTTCCAGAGGTCCTGAGTTCAATTCCCAGCAACCACATGATGGTTTGCAACCATCTTTAATGAGATCTGATGCCCTCTACTGGCCTATAGGATATATGTAGGCAGAATACTGTATACATAATATACACACACACACATATATATATATATATATATATATGAAAAAATAGTCAATAGATATGAATTGAAATATATTGTGTGCTATGGAAAAGGTATGTATAATGGAACTAGAAGACTTACATGCAAAAGTTTAAATAAAAAAGTAAATAAAAGTGGAAGCTATTGATACCCTCCCTTTAACTGAAGTTAAATATTAAAATAAGATGAATAGTACTTTCACACAAAATCTTGACATTTTGGCACTTGTTAAAATGTGCCCCAGAGAGACCTCTTTTCCCTAGGTCAGGGTCTTTTCCTATGCTCTAAGTCCTTTCACCAGAATCTTTACTGAGACTCTAAGATCTACAATAGTAAATCCAAAGAACAGAGCTGTATACACCACATCGCTTGATGCCAATGCACCACAAAGTTATAGTAATCAAAAAAACATAGAAGTGACATAATATAGACATCTAGATCAGTGTACCAACATGGCAGAAAGCATTTTCAAATTATGCATCTGATAAGCATTGATATCGCATATTCACAGTGAACATCAATAGTTGACAGCAAAAATAAAAACTAATCAGGTTGAAAAATGTACAAAACACTTACAAATCTAAACAATAATATATGAATGACCAATAAAACCATTAAAGTTCTCCTCACAGTTACAGTAGTGGCATTTACATCTTGATGGTATCCAATAGCTATGGAATAAGACTCGAGTCCTTATCAACAGAAGGGAAATCATGTCTGATACTGTAAACCTAGACAGTTTCCTGTGGTTGCTGATAAAATGGATTTTAGAGGAAAACGTACTACTTCCACTTTGATAAATCACAATAATTCATAACAGCATTCAGAATACAAATCATTTTATCCACAGATAACTATAGCTATATTTACTCATACAAGAAGCAAACAGACACTATTACAGAAGGTCACAACTGGTCAAAAAGCAGAGAATTTCTGGCCAAGTGATGTTAACTACAATACATCTACAGCATAACTCCTACACCATTTGTCAAGGGAACACGGAGGAAGAAGAGACAGAAAGATCTAGAGAACCAGGAAGTATGTTGCAGGTTTGTGTCTTACACATAGAGAAGATACCACTTTGTAATCTCACCATGATAATTGCTTAAACAAGACCCATCACTGACAACACCAACTGACTTCACAACATGGATGGAGGGATCAACACATGCAACTAGTGTGCTAAATGATTAACTATAGAAATGTAAGGGCTTCTGCAAAATGTTCCTAAGTGAATAATTATAAGTAAGGATGTCAGAAAATTTATTTTCCTTTGGGATGAGTCCCCTAAGTAGTAATCCAATAGTAAATATTTATCCCCTAAATCATAAATATTTAAGGAACAATAAATAGAGCAGGCTGAACATAGTTATCTTCACACACACACATATGTGTATGTATACATATGTGTGTATGTGTATAATAATAAATAATAAAAAGAGGTCGAGTTTGAAAGAGAAAGAGGGGCTTTGGGGGGCTTAAATGAAGAAAGGGTATTGAAAGAATGTAATTATATTTAATTAAATAAAAAGGAATGAAAGTACTCCCACATTATCAACCATTAGGGAGATATATTAAAAATTATAATGTGGTTCTGGATATATGTCTCAGAGGATATTAGAACTAATTCTTGCACTGGTCTTGGGCTCAGTTCCACATATCCAACAATGGTGACTAACAACCTAACAACCATCTGTAAATTCAGTTCCAAGTAATCTACTTTTGCCCTCCATGGGCACTTCACGCATACTGTGCACCAATAAAATAGGCACAAACACATACACATAAGTAAAATATAGATAAATTAAAAATATAATGAGCTTTTTTATCATCCAAATTAGAATGGCTATTACTAAAAGAGAAAATAAGAGTTGGTAATTGATGTAGAGAAAAGGGGATTCTCATTGTTAATGATTACAAATCACTAGAGTCTCTATGGAAGAGCATGACGTTTCTTCCAAAAAATTAAAAGTAGAACAATTACATCAATGAATATCTCCAAAAGAAACAAAGTCCACATGCCATTCATACTTCCATCTTATTACTCTCCTAGTCACATTAGTTGTGATATGGAATGAACCTAAAATTCCATCAATTAATTAATACTCTCCCATACATTTTAATGAATGAATCCTTGTTATTTGGAAAATCATAAATAAGAATGAAAGGTGAATTTTCACAAGTCCCATCTATTTGATGTTAAATTTCTTGTTGTCATTTTTAACAGGTGAATAATACTCCATTGTATAATTATACCGCATTTTATTTATTCTTTGGTTGAGAGGCATAGGGTTATCTCTGGATCTTGAGGTAGACTAATTGCCAATTTTCAGGAATCCATCATGTTGTTTCCCAAAGAGGCTGTACAAGTTTGCACTCTGACCAACTACGGAGGAGTGTTCCCCTTTGCACCACGTCTTCTCCAGCATAAGCTGTCATTTGTGTTTTAGTTTTTAGCCTCTTGGGCAAATGTAAGAAGGAATCTCAGGGTTGTTTTTCATTTGCATTTCCCTGATAGCTAACGTTGTTGGACATCTCCTTCAGTGTTTCTCAGCCATTTGAAATGTTTCTGTTGAGAATTCACTTTTTAGGTCTGTATCCATTTTTAAATGAATTATTTGGGGGTTTTTGATGTCTTGTTCATTCAGTTTCTTATATATTTTGAAATCAGGCCTCTGTTAGATGTGGACTTAGTGAAGATCTTTTCCCATTCTGTAAGCTGCTGTTTTGTCCTGTTGACATTGTCCATTGCCTTACACAGCTTTTCAGTTCCATGTGGTTCCATTTATGAATTGTTGACCTTAGTGTCTCTGCTACTGGTGTTCTAGTTAGTAAGTTAACTCCTGTTTCAATGCATTCAAGGCGAGTCCCTCACATTCTCTTCTATCATATTCAGCGTAACAGGATTTATTTTGAGGTTTTTGATCCACTTGGACTTGAGTTTTGTTCAGAGTGAAAGGTAAGGATCTATTTGCATTCTTCTAGAGGCAGACATACAGTTAGACCAGTACCACTTGTTGAAGATATTTTCTTTTCTCCATTTTAAATTTTGTTTTCTTTATCAAAATCAAGTGTCCAAAGTTGTGTGGATTTATGTCTGGGGTTATGATTCTATTTCAGTGATCAAAGTATCTGTTTTTATCCCACTACAATGCTGTTTTTATTGCTATAGCTCTGTACTAGAGTTTAAGATCAGGGATGGTGATTTTTCTGATGGATCTTTTATATTACAGGATTGTTTTAGCTATCCTGGATTATTTTTCCTTATTTAGTTGAGTATTTTTATTTCAATATCTGTAAAGAATTGTGATAGAATTTTGGTGAGGATTGAATTTCTTTGGGAAAGATGGCTTTTTTTTTTTTTTACTATTTTAATCCTACTAATTCATGAGCATGGAAGATCTTTCCATTTCTGATATTCTCTCCAGTTACTTTCTTCAAAGACTTTAAGTTCTTATCATACAAATCTTTCACTTGTTTGAATAGAGCTACCCCAAGATATTTTATATTGTGTGTGTCTATAGTGAAGGATGAGAAAGAAGGGTGTAACTTGTAACTTCTTTCTTAGCCATTTTATAGTTTATATGTGAGAGGGCTACAGATTTTTGGAACTTATGTTACATCCAACCACTTCATTAAAGGTGATTTTTAGCTGTTCAAGTTCCCTTCGGGGTCACTTTTAGGTACTAACATACTATCTGGAAATAGAAATATATTGACATCTTTTCCAATCTGTATGCCAATGGTTTTGATCAGTTGTTTCAGTGGTCTAGCTAGAAGATTGCCTTATCTTGTTCATTGACACCCAGTTCACGAGCTTCGGGCAAGGGGGCTGGAGGTTAAAATACACAGACACACAGAGAGAGAGACAGCGACACGGGTCATCCTTGAATTTCTCAAGAATGTCCCCTTTATTGTGTTCAGGGGCAGATTATATAGAGATAGCCATGCCCCAGCCAAACCCACCAGAAACCACTCTCCTGCCATCAGGAACTCCTGAAGGTCTCATGCTCAGAGCAGCTGTAGGCACTCAGATCAGGGGATTACAAGAAATTCAGGATCTGGGGCCTCACTGCTCCCAACACTTTGGTATTTAGAGATGTTAATTTCTAATATTTTTTTCTGATGAATCTATTCCCTCTATCATATCTTTAATGTCTGAAATTCTGTCTTCCATCTTTTGTATTTTTTTTTTGTGATACTTGTATCTGTAGTTCTTGTTCATGTACCCATGTTTTCAATTTACAGAATCCCTTTAGATTGCTTCCATTTCTATTTTTTGGATATTAAACAGTTTTATTTGTTTCCACCAACAGTTTGTTTTTTACTTGGTTTTCTTGACATTTCTAAAGAGATTTATTGATATCCTCCTTTTTTTCAGTAGTCTTTTTGTGAGGTCCGCCCAACATATTCGTTCAGACTTTGGAAGAAGAGTGAAGATGAAGAACGAAATAGACTATGAAACAACCTAAATGCCCTTCAACCAAAGAATGGAAAGGAAAATGTGGTACATTTACACAATGGAGTACTACACAGCAGAAAAAAATTAACAACATCTTGAGTTTTGCAGGCAAATGAATGGAGCTAAAAAACAGCCTTTTAAGTGAGGTAACCTAGATACAGAAAGACAATTATCACATGTACTCACTCATAAGTGGTTTTTAAACATAAAGCAAAAAAAAAAAACTAGCCCACAAATCATAGCCCACAAATCACAATCCCAGAGAACCTAGACAACAATGAGCACCCTAAGAGAGATATACATGAATCTAATCTACATGAGAAGTGGAAAAAGACAAAATCTCCTGAGTAAATTGGGAGCATGGGGACCTTGGAAGAAGGTTGAAGGGTTGGGGAGAGGTAGAGAGGGGAGAAAAGAAAATGTAGAGCTCAATATAAATAATAACAATAAATAAATAAGGTAGAAATAGACAAGAAACAACAGATACAGTCAGGATGACATTCAGTAAATGCTGAGATTTGCCTTGCATCTCTTTCTCATAATCTTTATATACCTCAATCAAAAAAGGAGGGGGAAGTCAAAAGACTTCATTACCAAGATACAAAGATATAATTAAATATAGTTACTTCTTAATGCCCAAAACATCAAGTAACCATACCATAAATCAAAACATTCTGTTAGTATCTACACCTTAGTTCAAACCTTCTGTCATAGAATAGGTCTGAAATCTCTGACCTTTAATTAAGGCAGAACAGATCCAGTTCTGTGGGCTCCTTCATCTTTTCCTTCATTTCTTTAAGGATTTTTTTTCATTTTCTCTTTAAGGACCTTTGTAATCTTTATAATGTTATTTAAGGTTATTTTCTTGTGCTTCAGCTGTATTGGAATGTTCAGCTCTCACTGTCTTAGGATAGCTAGTCTCTGCTGTTGACATATTGCCCGTTCTGTTATTGATTGTGTTCTTACACTGACACAGACATTTGTATTTGAGATGATTAAAGGTCTAGTCATTGATTTCTGTGTTTGTCTCTGTTACATGGGTGTTTCGTCTTTTGGTTTCTGTGTACTCTCTGGTCTTTTTGCTTAAGTGACCAAGAGTTCTTGTGACATGTGAGTCTTCATTTCCAGTAGGGTGTCTCTGTTGGGGTTGTGAGGGTCTTTGGTTCCTGGTATTCTGGGGAAGGGTTGTCTCTTGACTGGTGAGAGTGCTTATGGCTGCTGTGGTCTGTACCACAGTGTGAAAGTCCACTGGCATTTGGAGACAAGCCCAACAGTGGGACCTGTGTCTAGCTATGATGATATGAGCTCGGGAAAGATTGCCTGGGACAGATTCCAGGGAGGGGTACAGTTCCACTGGCAGACTGGTGACTCATCTGTTCCGCCTTGCATGACCTGGGCCTGAATGATAGAAATGTTCTGGGGCTTAGGGGAGGGGCACGCAACAGAGCTGGGGAATTGCTGGGACACTGTGAGCTTCGGACAGTGTTTCCACTCTCTTTTACTTTTTAAGACAGTCATACAAATATGTCTCCAGACTCCCAATTTTGTTTTTGTACTAAAATAATGCTCTAAGATCATCCATGTGAACATGTATAAAATAAATGAATCGAAGTATTCTGAGCACTTGGCTTTAGGCTAACTGAGATCCAACAGTATAATAGCACCAATGTCTTAACAGTGCAGTGTCTACTACAGACTCTCATTATTTAGTACACAACTATTTTAGAGATGACTCCTCTTTCTGAACAGTCTGAGTTATTGAAATCTTACATTTATTTATAGACTAAAAGTAATTTAACAGAAGAACCCACAATTGGGAGATTTTAATTAAGATGTAATTTTGTTTGACATGGTGGTTCAGCTATAGTAGGTATTCAATAAACATTCTGAATGGATGAATAATTTTAAGGTGTTTTTTGTATGGCCCAAAGTTTTCATTTGCATACTTTATTCTTAGCTGAGGCTAAATATATGTTTCTTGGCTTAAGAAAGCACTCATCCAACTATATACTTAGAATAATTTTTCTTGAGAAGATATTCTTTAGGTGTACTAAAAGTCAGATGTTACAATTTGCTTCATATATAACTCAAAAGGATATGTTAGACAATTATTTCTATAAATTAGATATAATATCATAAACAAAGATGTACCCTAGTTAATTTTAATGGTGCACTCTGCATTTCAATAAATATGTAGTCATTTGGAATTAAACACTTTGATGAAAACTGATGCACATTTTTCAAGAAATACAAGCACCAAATGTTAGAGGAGAACTTCTGAAATTTGTCATTTCTTGCTAAGGAAAAAATGAACGTGTTTGTAATGGAAATGAGATTTTTGGCTGGGTGGCTTGCCTTTAATCCCAGAACTCTGGAAGCAAGACAGGCAGACTTCTGTGAGTTTCTATGAATTCAAGGCCAGCATGGGAGTTCCAGGACAGGGTCCATACGTACACAGAGAGACCCTGTATCAAAAAACAAAGAAACCCTAAAAAAAGAAAGAAATGGATTTTAAATGTTGTGCAGGCTAAAGAAGAGCTTGAAGTGGTTACTTCACTCTTTCCATACCATGAGTCCCAGGGATTGATTGCTCTCAGGTATTCAGACTTAGCAGTAAATCCCTTTAATGGTTTCTTCATTGCCATTTCTATCACTCTAGTCTAAAGTCCAGTTAGGACCTCTCTATTTGTGTTTTACTCTATCATGCTAACCATTCAAATCTAAAAAAAAAAAATGAGTTCAATTTTTCTATTATTTTTAAGAATATAATGTAATTATGTCATTTCCCTTTCACATTTATATATGCATATTCCTAAATATAATCTGGTCAGTCTGTATAATGTTACTTGTATACATGTTTAAAGGCATGACTACTTGGTATCCAATAGCTAATGATGTGCTCTTGCCTGGAGAAGACTAATTTCCCTGACTGCCAACATTCCTTAGTTGACTATAGTTCTTTATGTAAGACTGGGGTCTCATGAATTTTTTTTTTCTATCTATTTTGGAATGTCTATTATTGTCCTTGTTTAGCTCATGTTTCAGCTGTCATGTTGATGTTTCTTTATGGGCATACTTTCTAACATTCATAGAAGACACATATTCTCTAACAAGGCCATATCTAACCCAACGAAGCCATACTTCCTAATAATGCCAAAAACAACATATCACCACAAATCTACTCAATTACAGAAGTGACATTGTGCCTTCCTCACGATTTCCTGAGACTTTGACCGATTGGAGATTTATTAAGTATTTTTATACTGGCACAGTTGCTATGAGAACTTATTGCAATTTCCCTGATTCCCGAAAATATGGTTTTGTTATAGTCATTCTCTCCCCTGGCTCTAAAAATCTTTCATCTGCCTTATTCTGTAATTATTTCTTAGCCTAAGGAAGAAAGAGTATGATATAAATGGCCTATTAAGTCTTAAGTACCCTGCAATCTTATTCTGTGAGCATTGACAGGTTCGAGGCCTTTGGACTAATGGCCACTTACTTCAGTGTTAGGAAAATAAGTTATTAAGATTTACTTTAATACTATGTCATTTCTTCAAGTTACTGGAAGAGAAAGAGCAAAATTGGGCCTGGAGTAGGATTTTGAAACCTCAAAAGTTACCCTAGTTACAGCTCCCTCTACAAGTCCATACAGTCTAATCCTTCCCAAAAAAGTTCCATTAACAGGAAATGGAGATTTCAAACAAATGAACCCATTGGCTAATCTTATTCAAACTATCATCATGGAGTAGCTTTGAATATATTAAACATATTCAAGAGTGCTAGATCCTATCTACTCTAGAATCTCTTCAGAGTCTCTTGCCACATTCTGCACAGTTAAAATGCTAATTCAACACAGGTAGGATTTTAATTATTAGTTTTATTATTGCCAAATGATTGTTTTTTTCAAATAGTTTTCCTTTGAATTTTTATTTCTGAGAATTTCACACATATTCACAATGACTTATGCTTATATCTCTCCGTCACATCCCCTCAATCCATATCTGTATCACCTCATAGTTTTCTTCTCCCAATTTCAAAGCTTTTGTCCAGTTTCCTTCCTTTTATTTTGAGAAAACAATAAGTCTAGTGAGTGCTGTCCATATGTACATGGGCATGGGCCACCCACTTGAATGCGAGAAGCTGACATATATACCACATCTTCAATAAAGAATGATTCTACTACATTAACCATTCACTATCAATAGCTCTTCAGTATGGCATGGGTCCCAGAGTTCTTCTGCCTTAACTATGTCAAGATTTTTGACTGGCTTGAATTGGTATATATTTTGTACAGGTAACCATGACTTCTGTAAATTCATTAGAACCATGGCATTTTTAGAATACAGCCTTTTAGAGTACCACTCCTCATTCTCCAGCACCTAAATATCTTAAGATTACCCTTTACTATTTCCTGACCCTTGGTGGCAGAAGGATTAATATTAATGTCTTATTTAGGACTTAGCACTGAATCTTTTATTCTCAGGACTTTGAACAGTTATACGTCTCTCCAATGACTGTTATCCCCTAAAGAAAGATGTTTCTCTGACTAAGGCTGAGAGAAGCTTAAGTTTGTTGGTAGCAAAATTTGGTCAGATTATTTCATACAAAGCTTCTCTTTTAGAATAGACACTATTTTTACTTAATAGCTTAAAGAAAAATCACAGATTTAAACCATATCTTTTCTCTCCTTCTCATCAATATTCAATATATCAGAAAAGTTCATTTATTTCCCTTTCATGTGGACTTATTCTCTTCCTCAGGGATGCTGCTGAAATGCCCTTACCCATCTGCTTGTTTCTACTTGTCTTCTTCAAGTTTTGCTTCAGGTAACTGCTCACTGGTCTTATAAAACTAGAAATTAATTTATGTCACTGCACTCTTCAGTATTCATCAAACACCTTCTAAAACTAGAACAAATCGACTTCTTTCATGGTCTTCTTTTCTGTCATTCCCACAGACTTTTTAATTCCTCTTTTCTGACTTTTCTTTTTGCCTATACTCTTTGTGTGCTCAAACTTTGGTATAGAGTACAGGGTATTACTTTTCCCTTTATCTGGAAAAGTATGCCTTCAAATACTATATAGCCCATTTTCTCTTTTTATTGATATCTCTGTTCAAATGTACAGCCTAGTAAAGGTATTTGTTCATTTCACTAGAATAGACTCTCTTGAGTTATGACAGAATGCCTAATTTTGATCACTTGTTTTTATTACTGTTTTCATGAGCTAAATTACATGTTTCCCTGATTACTTATTTAAAATCTTCTTCCCTCATGTGGGTGTATATGAGTATAAAACCAATTCTTGTTGTATTAATTTATTAATTTAAGGTTAGAGTTTTGAATGTTGTTAACAAAATAAGCAATATAAAATTTCTCAACATTATCCAAATGCAATTATTTAGTTTTTACAGCATTTTTCTTCCCAAAATTTCTGTAACATCTTTAAAATATTTGAACTGCCTTGTTCATGTGATGCTCTCTTGCCCACTTGTTTAAGAGCACAAATTGACTGACAGGTGGCTACATACAATGCAGCACTGGAACATCCATTCTCCTCTGTCAAAAGTGCCATTTTTTATCTTCTCAAATTCCTTTTATTCTTGAACTCTTAAAATTTTTATGACTTCTTTTTCACTGCAACCAACACTAGAGAATTAAATTTTTTCAGTGCTTCATTTTACATATCTAACACTTAGTGTTTTTGATAAAAGCCCAAATTCCATTCCTTACTGTGTTCCTACAATACAATGTATATTAAATTCAATTGGCATGCAAACTATCCCTAAATGAATTTCAATATTCTCATGCAAACACTCTAAATTATCTCAATCTTAGGAATTCTTGTATATCTATGCTAGGGAAGCATAACCAATCAGAATTGTTATATCTAGTTAAAATTGAACTGCTAAGGAGAATCATATTCAAACATAAAGAACAGAGCTATGACATTTTTTTGGAAAAGGATAGACACAGAGATCACCAGGGTAAAGAAGCCAAAAAAGGACAAATAACATATATACCAAATTATATGAAACAGCTAGATCTATACACAACAAGGTGAATGGAATTGAAGAGATTTTTTGAAGGCAAGAAGAAACATAATGGAGAACAAGAAAAAAAAACATTTGAGAGAAAAATGGAAGGAAATTGTAAACATTTTCTTTTGCTAATGAAAACTAGATTTTATTTCTAATGCATCTATATCCATATCTCTAGAAGAGGGAAAATGGGGTGAGGTGGAGGGAATATGAGCAAAACAATGATATACATTTCTGAAAATCTCATAAAGAATATGTTAACTGTAAAAACACTAGAATAATTATAGTATAAACACCCTTTATATTCCATAGATCTGTAAAGAAAGCTGTGCAGACTGATGTGTTAATTCATAGATTTATTTCTAAATCGTGTGTATCTGTATTGTATGATCATGTTCATTATCAGTTCTAGCTAATCAAATTTAAGCAAATAATTAAATGCCTCAATTTAAAACATGTGCTTCATGAAACAAATACTTATGTCCCTAAGTTCTCTAAGGAATGAACAGTAAGTCACTTGGCAGGCTATATCAAAGGCTTAAGCTATGTTCATGTCTCAGTTTCAGAACTAAAATTCAGTATTTTTTGTAGGTTTTAGCATGTATTAGGAGAGGTTGGTTTTAGCAAAAAGGCTTAGATCAGCACTGCTGAATTGAATCACCTTGACTCCCTTCTCATTTTTCTTCTAGCCAAACTCCCATTTCAAGCTTAAACTTTCTACAGATCAATTTTCTAATTCTTAAAGTTGCCTCGGAGGACATTGGAACAATTTTTGAGGTGATTTTGCATCAATTTAATATTGTAACTATGTATTTACTTGTAGAGGAATTTATAAGGAATGAATCTCCTTGTACTTTAAACAAACACATATTTTTGGCAAACCTGAGACTTTTGTCTATATTTTGACAAAGACATAGGTTTAACGATGTCTAAATGATATATATGTTTTATTGGCCTTGATCAAACATTCAAACAGAAAATCAATAAAATAATTATCATATATATGTAAACATATTTCTTGTAATATACACATACATATTGAATGCAGATTTTGGTGTGCTGAGGGACAAATCAAGGGAACACATTGTGTAAGTCCACATTCTCCTGCCCAGTTTCACATTATAATCTCAAAACATAAAACAATTAACTAAAAAAAACTAATCAAAACATTCAATAAAACCTACTGCCTCTAAGCTATCTACATTAATATCTTGTTAATGAAATACTTAGGGTTTTCACAGATGACTAAAGAAATTTACTTAATAAAAGATGATATAGCATACAGTTAGCAAAATGCTTACCAAAAAGTCAAAGTTATATTTAAGATTTCACAGAATAAAACTATAATTAAATTAATAAGCATTACTCAAAGAAAGTAAACAAATCTATTATCTGGATAAGAGCATGGTATATGTCAATAAATAAAATTAAAAGTGACGACTACTTTATAGAAATATATGTACATATTTTAACTTTTAAGATTATTATATAGTTCCATTTCCTCTTTCCCTTTCTCACCTCAAAAACCAACCGTATACTGCTCCCTGCTCTCCTTCAAATCAAGGACTTCTTTTTTCATAAATGTTTATTATTGCATTTATGTATATGAATATTCATGTATGTATATGTTTTTAAATATAACAGTCTGAAGAATTCAGTCTAAAGAATGGTTACTTGTATGCAAGTTTTCAGGGATTTGGCATGGAAAGCCACTTGCTGTGCTCTTCCCTGGTGAAGACCAACTTCCAGCTTTCTTTATTTGCCTATAGTTATTTGTTTAAGCTTGAGACCTTGTGGTCTTTCCCCCTCAATCATTAGCTTCCTTGTTCAGCACCAGTTTGGGTAATCCTAGTACTGAAACTGTATGGATATATCTTCCAATGTCATTAGGAGATCAAATCTCTTACAATCTTTCTGTTCCCTGTTCAGCAATGGTCTCCGAACTGTATTTGTGGGAGTTTTTTTGTTTGTTTGTTTGTTTGTTTTTTACCACTGGGCCTTGACTCCACAACTCTGCATTTTGATTCATTGTGGTTTTCTGTAATAGTCTTTGTCTATTGCAAAGAGAAGTGTTTTGATGATTGGTTAATATTAGGCTTAGCTGCGACTATAACAACAAATGTTTATAAATTATGGTTAGGGATTATGTAGGTTTGTTAAATTAGTGTTTGTAGATTCCCCTCCAAAATCCATGACTTCAGTAGCCCTAAGTAGTTAGCTAAGTTTCCAAAATGAAGCATGTTTCCCCTCTTGTTGAAAACGTTTTAAGTCCCATTAAAGAGGGGAGGAGGCTTTCAGATCAATTCCAGTTTAGGAGTGTCTAGGCCCCATTTTGTTACCTTTGAGAAGAGGTTTTTGCCTTTGTTTCCACAGGAAATGAGAAGCTGTGGATTCATTCTGGGTCTCCTCCTGAATATTAACCTTCAGCAAGCAATGAAAGGAGACAGAGACAGAGACCCACATTGGAGCACAGGATTGAAATCTCAAGGTCCAAATCAGGAGCAGAAGGAGAGAGAGCACGAGTAAGGAACTCAGGACCATGAGGGGTGCACCCACACACTTAGACATGGGGATGTTCTATTGGGAACTCACCAAGGCCAAATGGCCTGGGTCTGGAAAAGCCTGGGATAAAACCGGACTCTCTGAACATAGCGGACAATGAGGACTACTGAGAACTCAAGAACAATGGCAATGGGTTTCTGATCCTACTGCACACACTGATTTTGTGGGAGCCTAGGCAGTTTGGATGCTCACCTTACTAGACCTGGATGGAGGTGGGGTTTCCTTGGACTTCCCACAGAACAGGGAACCCTGATTGCTTTTCGGGCTGAGGGGGGGGGGGGACTTAATTGGGGGAGGGGGAGGGAAATGGGAGGCGGTGGCGGGGAAGAGACGGAAATCTTTAATAAATAAATAAATATTAAAAAATTAATAAAAAAATAAAAATAAATAAAATGTCCTTCAAGGCCTTTAAAAAAAAAAAGAAAAATAAAGTTTGTTAGAGGAAACCCCCTGAAAGGAAGGCACAGATGATCCGACGTTCCATAGTCCTCTGTTGTAGCTTTCTCTGAGTTCTACATTCCAAACAGCCTCAAGACTGCTGGCTGAGATGATCCGGCTTCACAGAATATTCCAATCAGGACGTCACCATAATCCTGAATTTTTGGGAGTCACCATAAATTATCAGTGCCCCTGATCAGTAGGAAATAGCCTAGAAACCTGTGCTCACATTCCCCAAAAATGGATTATGGATGTTTATCTTTGTTTAGAGTTTTGGTTAAAAGTTGTTATGGATAATAATTAAGAAAAAAGATAAATTTACATTCAGAGAACTTGTTTAAAAAAAAACAAAAGGAGAAGTGCTGTAGGACAATGCAGATAGCTCAGTCAGTAGAACATGAGACTCTTAATCTCAAGGTAGTGGGTTTGAGCCACATGTTAGGTGCCAGATGTAGAAGGATTAACAAAAACTCAGAGATAAATATTGGGGTTCCACCCGAAGAACAGAAAAACAAAGAAATCAGTAGCTGGCTCTTACCTCTACCTGAGTCCAAAAAATAGTGATCCTACCTCCAAGACTGTTTCTGAAGTTCAAGGTGTCTTCAGCAATAATTTCTTTTGTTAACTAAAGTTAAGAGCAATAGGGTGTATGTTTGGAGTCTCATTGACAGCCTACACCAACAATTCAATGCTTCAGTGTTTGTTGAAGATTATAGGATATCATTGTACTAAACTTTAAAATCTTCCTTTAGTAGATTTTAAAGATTTGAGTCTAGATGTGGGCCTAGTAGCAGAAAGATGTTATTGTGATAAATTTCAAAGAAAATAAGCATCTTCCTTCCAGGGATTTACCAAAGTGAGTTTGTCACGTGCATTTAAAGAATGGTAAATCTGAGACACAGCTTTTCTGCCCTAAAGGGAAGACAATATTGACTTTGTACTTTGACCTGTTTCTTATAGTGAGTGCAAATATGCTTCGCTGCCAATTTCAAAGCATGTCTTCTTTCCCAATCAACACAATATTGAGGCGGAAATTTTTTCAAAAAAAAAAAAAAAAAAAAAGAGGGATCCTAAAAAAAAAATTTAAAAAAAGGTGAAACTAAGAATGCAGCCAATGTCATTTAGTAACTCATACACTTATTTGGTTAAATAATATTAATTCAATGACGAAAACTATCAGATATTCTTCAAAGCTGACTTGATAGATGTCTCTATTTTAGATTATGATTTGAACTGAGTGTTAAAAGACCTTAACTGTTGTTTAGTTTTGTATTTTTTTTCCATTGTGTTAAGAAGTCTGCTATTACACCATGGTAATTATAAATTTCATCATTGTCAAATGATCAAATGCAATTACCACCAGAGTTCAGAAGCCATGTATTTGATAGGGTACTTTATAATATCAAACACAGGAGTAGCTTGATCAATTGTAATGTTGCTTTATGCTTAGACGTTTTATTTGCTCTATCCTGAAAGATAGTATATCAGCATTGTGCTGGAATTCAAGAATATGGTAAAACCTCAGAATGCATCTTTAATCGCTACCTTCTAAGGTTATTTCTATAACCAATTCTGCATCAGTTAAGAATTCAATTAGGAGCTTTAAACTATACCAGAAATCATTACATGGAAGTTGCGAAACAATTAGTTTTGAAACAATTAATTACTAAAGATAATTAGTTAAGAAATGGAAGAAAACACCAAAAGCATAGAAATCTGAAATATAGTGAACAGCTGCTACAAATACGCCCAAGGGAGAATATGCAATGAAGAAAGTAAAAGGAAATTGACATCTCATTTCTAAATTGAAATGTAGATTTGGTAGAGAAGATGAGCCACTGAATAGGGACATTTAGAGTTACTACAGTATAAAGACAATAACAAGGAACAACCAGTGGCTTTGCAGATCTAACAAGATGATACCTCCCAGAAGACAGTACTCTCAAGAAAAATGTGGATTTCAGACAGAGAAAATAATTAATTCAACTATTTCCCAACTACTACAATAAAAGGTGTTTGTAAGGAGTTTGCATTTAACGCTTCTTTTAATTGATCCGTGCTACTGTCAGTGACATGGCTCTGGTAGAAAGGCACGTATAACTTGTTCTCTTCCCCTTTACCAGAAAAGAAGTTACTAATTGGCTGCAACTAATTCTTGTTAAAGAGCATATTAGAAACTTTAATTTGATTCACACTTTGACAGATATAATCAGTTATGGTAGGGAAAGTTGTGTGGAATGGCTGGACACATTTCATCCTCAGTATTTAATTGAGAAAAATAAATGTGGTTGCTCAGCTGCATCCACCTTTTTTACTTTTTTTTACTTTTTCTTTTATTCAGGAACCTAGTTCATGGGGATAATGCTACCAACATTCAAAATGTTCAGTTAAATCTGCTGAGAAAAACCCTCAAATTCATCCCTAGATGTGTGTATTTTATGAGACTCCTAATCTAGTCCAGTTGACATTGAAGACAAGCCATAATAAAAGAGTGAAGAAAATATTTTTTTTCTTTCTTGGGATATTGGCTATAAGAAGCAAGAATAAATCTTATCAGAACAGAAAATAAATACTTTCTACTTTGCTTTCCAGGGAATTTTAATGCCACCTAATAAACAATTTCCCTAGACATCAGTAAAAAAGTTTCCTGGGGATAAAAGTTTTTGTCTCTAGACATAGCAAGACTGTATTATTTTTTGCTAAAAAGAGAAAGTTCCCCCAAATAATAAGAACTCACTATAAATATCTTAAAATATGGTTGGATAACTAATTTAAGCTGAATTCTATAGATAAATGTTTAATTTTCTTTCACCGACTTTATATCTGGAAATTTAATTTTAAATCAAAGGAGCATGTTTTTCTTTCCATGCATTTTTACACTTTGTGTTACATATTTATACCATACTATGTGCCTAAAATTTGTATAGTGATTATTTTTAAATGGTGGCTACAGCCATTATTGACAATGAATGATTCAAATCCCAAAGTACTGGATGATTTTTTCATAACTAAGAAATTGATTTCTGTAATCATGCTTAGAAATCTGTGAAATTTGGTGGTTGAAAAGATGGAGAAATGAGCTAAACATAGTGATTCCCTGATTATATTTTTTCTTATACTAGTGACTTTTTGCAATGATGGAGTTTCAGTAAACTGCTATTAGATGTATTTTTTCTGCAGTAGAAAAATAGCAGCTGCTAATTTTAGTTGCATATAAAGGCCTACAATTATGTTTCCTTTTACAGCACAGTTCTTGAGGCTTTCTGTGTAGTACAGTGGTTTGTAGTAGCTTGTATTTTTAAGGATCTAAAGTGTCTAGTCCTGCTATGCAGAAATATATGATAAAGATATTTTTAATTTTTCCATGAATGATAAAAAAGTAAAAAGCATTTGATGATGGTCTTTCATTTTAAGAATTTAATGGATTAAAATTTATCTTCCAAAATTAAATATACAAAATATCTTAAACACATTCTGTATATGCATTAACATACATATAAAATATGATATTCAAAGATCTGTAGCAAAGGAAAGAATCGTAACCAAATAAGAAAAAAATAAGGATTTTTTTAAACTTCAGAGCAAAGGAACATTTGTGCAACTTTGTGGAATAGAAATTGATGAGACATCACATGAACAGATTTTTTTTTAAATTAAAAACAGGAACTAGCATACAATTTATATTTTTCTGGGTACATATTCCAAGGGAATTAAGTCAGTATGGTAGATAGATGTCTGTGGTTGATGAACATTGTCCACAAGAGCCAGGAGGTAGAATGAATATATATATTCATTAACAATTGAATGTAGAAAGAAAGGGTGGCTTATACTCACACTGTATTACTACTTGGTTGAAAAGGAAAAAAAAACATAACTTGTCTCACTCATAACAGCTAAGTTGGGAAGCCAAAATTAGCTAGACTGAACAATGCAAATATTGCACAAACTTACTCATGTGTGGAGTTTCCAAGAGTAATCTTATAAATGCAGAGTGGAATTATGATTTCATAGACTGTGTGATTGTAAGCACTGAATTGTGCACAGGAAGATTTATGTTAAAAGTTACAAAATTTCAGAACCATAACTGAGGAATCTATTATGTAATGCGGTGAATATAGTTAGTTACCCATCCAGAGGATTCTCTGGAAAATGTTAAGAAAATAAATGTAACGTGCCATCCACATAGAAACACTAACAAATATTTACTACTGGCCACCTTACTGTATACAAGTAATAGGCAGAATTATTTGTTTCAATTGAAAATAATAAATAAGTACATTTGAAAATATAATTGAAGAATAAGAACTATCATAATGATTTAGCAGTCTCCCTTATGGTCTATACACAAAGGAAATGAAATGAAAATCTCATAGAGATATCTTCATTCCCACATGCTGTACAGCATTCATTATTCAAGACAGACTTTGATGGATGGTAGATAAATACTTCCTGTACATATGCCGAGTGTTATATAATTGGAAGATGGTTAGGAAGTAGAAAGACTTTTGCTTCCTTTTTCTCTCTATGTTTTATTGAATCCTAAATTAACTTCCTGTTAAATAGATGCCATCTGTTTTTCATCCACCATTATGTTTCCAATTGTTCTTTATTGTACACCCATCTATCGTTCCACTTCTACATAGACAGCCATTTTATAGTATAGATTTAAGATCTATAGTAATCTATTTTGATATATCCACACATAGTGAAATAGATATTATCATCAAGCACATTAAAATATTGTTCACCTAAAACTCTTTACCTATCAAGGTAAAAGTACTGACCTATTAACTTTCACTTGTCAACTTTAAATACCCTAGAGTTTCTTGCTCAAATAATAGTGACCTGTGGATATAACTGTGGGAAACTGTTATAATTGTTAATTGATATACGGGGAGCCCAACTCAGTGTGGTTGACACAATTCCCTGACATGGTAGTCTAAGGCTCTATTACAAAGATAACTAACTATTTATTTCTGTGAGCAGGGCAGCATGTAGCATTCTTTTTTTTTTTTTCCTGAGTTTTCTTTCCAGGTTCTGCTTTGAATTTTCTTCTCTGGCTTTCTTCAATTACGGTCTGTAAGCTGGATGTGTAAGCTACACTTGTTTAGAGTGTTTTTTAAATAACAAAATATAATATGGTAAGATAACACAAAACTAAGAAAATAGAATTGGACAAAAGAAACAATAGAAGAAGAGTCCAAAAAAAAAAAAAGGCAGAAGGATCAGAGACAAACTTGTGCACACACTCAGGTATCCTATAAACATGCTAAACTGAAAAACATAGTACCTTTGCAAAAGGCCTGGTGAGGATTTATGCAGGCCCTAGCATGCTGACTTAGTCTCTGTGAGTTCATATGAGCTTTACTCGTATTGACTGAGAAATTGTTTCTATGGTGTCCTCTCTCCCCTCTGCTCTTACACCCTTTCTGTCTGCTCTTTTGCAGGGTTCTCTGACCCCTAAGTGGAGCTGGGTTTTATGTTATACAACAGAGAACAGAAACTAGAACAAGCACTTTTTGGTTCATGCTCCTACCATTCCACAGTGCAAGAACAGACTCACTGGCCTCACATAACTTTAACCACCATTACACACAATATTTCTATGTATTTACCATTTAAGGAATTCATATTTAAGTGCAATTATTCAGTAGTTTTGTCTCTGTCTCTAATTAACATAATGTCCTTCCAAGTAGCCTATGGTTAGAAAAAAGAACACAATCGCCTTTTATGGATGAATCAAATTTACCACAATTAATTTATATATATATATATATATATATATATATTAAAATATACACACATTGTTCTCACATTTTGGCTATAGTTAGTTATACCTCTTCAAGATTCAAATTTCATTTTCTTTTGGTCCATATCCAGAAAGGGACTTCCAGGTCACATAGTAATTCTGTTTTCATTTATTGAAGAATGGTGATACTTGTGTCTGTTTAATACCTCATGTTTTATTCAGAGGGTATTTGTTCTCCATGATGTCTCATTTTTACCAACCCAGGAACATTAACTATTCTCTGCATTTCATGAATAAAAGCAGAAACAAAAAGAAAAACACTAACAACTAATCTTCCCACAGGACTCATACATTTAGGGTTTAAGTTATTTATAATGTTATTTGGTATTTTTAATTAGAATACTAATATAAATATTAGAAATCAATGTTGGGAACCTTCAAAAAAGAGTAAGAGAATGGCTTGCATGTATTTTTAGATAGTAATTTGAGAAATTTAACATATTCATCATTTCTCAGTGGAATGCCTGAAACCATGATATAACAGGGGTTTGCAACAGTTTACATGTTCAGAATCTACATTAATATCTTAACTACCAGGAATTTAGTCCTGATTCATGAAACTTTTGTGTAAATTTGGTATTCTCTAATATGTTCTCTTACTTGTTTCAGTATTGACATATTCACTGAGAGGCAGAGCCTAGCCTGAAAATTGTTTAAGTTAAGACTATATTGACTGAGTTAGAGGAAGGAAGATCTCTGTCACTTCAAGGCCAGACTGTTCTACATAGTTGGTTCTGGGCCAGCAAGGACTACATAATGAGGTCACATCTCGGAAAAGTACTAATTCTAATACTGAAGAGAGAATTACAATAGTGTAATGAATAATAAAATAAAGTCAGAATTAGAATTTCCCCTTGTCTGTGGGGGAGATTAAAATAATGTGTTACTCAGTTTTTCCTTTTCTCCTCAGTTCATATATATGTGTGTCTTCGTGTACAAAAAGCATGTTTGTAAAATATGCAAATATAGTTTATACATAATGTATAAATGAGTGTGCACATACTATAGTAAATAATTTCATATAAATATATTGAGAAAACAGCTCTACATTATTGTATAACAAATCATTTCAATATAATAGTATATTTTACTGTTTTTCCTGAATTTATTGATCAACCCAGAAAATTTGCTGTTATAATCCAGGCTTTGATAATACTATCTGATTTTGCTTATATATTTATCATAAACTGAGCATTCACATGGGCAACTCAATGCTGATTGATTGATTGCCTGTGGGCTAGTGTGCCTGAGATTGTAATCTTGTCTTTCATAATTCATCCATTTACAGTAAGTCTGATCAGAGGGTAATATCAAGATCATGGAAAAGAGGAAGCTCACATATGCAAACATTCTAACTACAAAAGCACATACCCAGTCCATTACAAATGGGACAACAGTTTTTTTTCGTTTTTATTAAAACAATCTAAAAGGTGATATTGCAAGTTTATGGGCACAAAAAACGAACTAGAATTTAAAGAACTTGTATTTTGTTTCTAACCAATGTGTCATAACAGATTAGTTTTCATAAATATATTCAATAATAAATTGTCTTTAAGTGAATACTAAAATGAATTAACATATTAATATAAGACTTTTTATAAGATTCAATAAAAGTGATCCTAGAGAAGCTAAATAAGAAGAAGAACCCAAAGAAAAACATATAGGCATCCTCCTGAATATTAACTTATCGGGGCGATGAAAGGAGACAGAAACAGAGACCCACATTGGAGCATGGGACAGAAATCTCAAGGTCCAAATCAGGAGCAGAAGGAGAGAGAGCACGAGCAAGGAACTCAGGACCGCGAGGGGTACACCCACACACTGAGACAATGGGGATGCCCTATTGGGAACTCACCAAGGCCAGCTGGCCTGGGTCTGAAAAAGCATTGGGATAAAACTGGACTTGCTGAACATAGCGGTCAATGAGGACTACCGAGAACTCAAGAACAATGGCAATGGGTTTTTGATCCTACTGCATGTACTGGCTTTGTGGGAGCCTAGGCAGTTTGGATGCTCACCTTACTAGACCTGGATGGAGGTGGGTGGTCCTTGGACTTCCCACAGGGCAGGGAATCCTGCTTGCTTTTCGGGCTGACGAGGGAGGGGGACTTGATTGGGGGAGGGGGAGGGAAATGGGAGGCGGTGGTGGGGAGGAGGCAGAAATCTTTAATAAATAAATAAATTAATTAAAAAAAGATTCAATAAAAGTGATTGAGCTATCATTAAAGTTTGAACAGAATGATGAAATCATTATAGTTTACGAGATATATGTATTTGTAGTATTTATACCTATTTATATTCAAGAAATTGTGAACATATCCATTTTCCTGTATGTCTACATAATGAGGTTCATAAATAAAAAAATTCATGTGATTTCCTTCTTTCTTAGGACAAAAAGATAAAAATAGCAAACAAACAAAAAATAAAGTCTTAGATTAAAACAAAAAGTAGAATGTGATCATTCTCGTAACAATGCAACATAGAAAAGCCAGTGATAAGGACTACTTAAATAACTACTAAATATAGTATTATTCTTCTTGTTCAGGAAAACACTTTATGGTGAATGATGCCAGTGTAGCAGGAAGGCTTAGAGGACCCAGAAGCCCAGGACAAGGAAACCACGGTGGCCTGTGTGGGATTTGGCAGTGGTCTAAGGTGTCATGGTCGAGGCTGTAGCCGTATCTGAGGCTTAAGAGCTCATGTAGGTGAAGCAGAAGACAAGGAGTAGACCCCTGTCACCAACCTGAACTGCCTGGTTAAGAACATGAACACCAGACTCTCTGAACATGGCGGACCATGAAGGCTGACGAGAAGCCAAGGACAATGGCACTAGGTTTCGATCCTAATGCATGAACTGGCTTTGTGGGAACCTAGCCTGTTTGGATGCTCACCTTCCTGGACCTGGATAGAAGTGGGAGGACCTTGGACTTCCCGCAGGGCAGGGAACCTGCACTGCTCTTCAGTCTGGAGAGGGAGGGGAAATGGATTGGGGGGAGGGGGAGAGGAGTAGGGAGAGGGGAAGAAGAGTGGGGAAGGGGGAGGGGATTGGGAGGAGGGGGAGGAGAGTGAGGGGAGGGGGAGGGGAGTCAGGGGAGGGGAGTTGGGGGAGGGGGCGATGTGTGGGAGGAGGGGGAGGAGAGTGAGGGGAGGGGGGGGAGTGGGGGGAGGGGGTAATGTGTGGGAGGAGGGGGGTGGAAATGGGAAACGGGGAGGAGGCCGAATTTTTTTTTGTTTTGTTTTGTTTTTTATTTTTTTTATTGAAAAAAAGGAAAAAAAAAGTTTCTGCCTCCTCCCAGCCTCCCATTTCCCTCCCCCTCCTCCCACCCTAGTCCCCCTCCCCCCACTCCTCTCCCCCTCCCTCTCCAGTCCAAAGAGCAGTCTGGGTTCCCTGCCCTGTGGGAAGTCCAAGGTCCTCCCCCCTCCGTCCATATCTAGGAAGGTGAACATCCAAACTGGCTAGGCTCCCACAAAGCCAGAACATTAAGTAGGATCAACACCCCGTGCCATTGTCCTTGGCTTCTCATCAGCCCTCATTGTTCGCCATGTTCAGAGATTCCGGTTTTATCCCATGCTTTTTCAGTCACAGTCCAGCTGGCCTTGGTGAGCTCCCAATAGATCCACCCCATTGTCTCAGTGGGTGGGTGCTCCCCTCCTGGTCCTGACTTCCTTGCTCACGTTCTCCCTCCTTCTGCTCCTCATTGGGACCTTGGAAGCACAGACCAGTGCTCCAGTGTGGGTCTCTGTCTCTATCTCCGTCTATCACCAGATGAAGGTTCTATGGTGATATGCAAGATATTCGTCAGTATTGTTATAGGATAGGGTCGTTTCAGGTTCCCTATCCTCAGCTGCCCAGGGAACTAACTGGGGACATCGCCTTGGGCTCCTGGGAGCCACTCTAGGTTCAAGTCTCTTGCCAACCCTAAGGTGGCTCCCTTAACTAAGAATTGTGCTTCCGTGCTCCCCTATCCAACCTTCCTTTATCCCAATCATCCTTTTTCCCCAAGTTCCCCCTATCCTCCCCTTCTCCCTTTTCTCTCCCCCTCTCCCCTTACCCCCATCCCACCCCACCCCCAAGATCGCAATTTTCTTCCCGGCAACTAAAAAAAAAAAAAAAAAAAAAAAAAAAAAAAAGAAGAAGAAGAACATGAACACCAAGACCTGGAGGAGATCTATGAGTTCTCTCTACTAAGAATCTGAGATTATTGATTTTAGGAGCATCCTTAGTGGATGATGTTCTAAAGATCATGCCAGTCAAACTTGTGCTAGCCAGCAGACTAAGTTCAAACCAAGGCCATCTTTGGTGCCTTCTCTAAGCCCTACATGACACCGGGTCTCTGGAAATGGACTGTGTTCACCAAATCTTCTTATTAAGAATTCACTGACCATCTTGTGAAAATGCCCACCAGAGTCTCAGTTCAGCAGACCCAGGCTCCAGCTGTGGCCTTCTCATAGGGGAATGTGTGTGTGTGTGTGTGTGTGTGTGTGTGTGTGTGTGTGTGTATTTGAATTAAGTCTGTTTTAAAAAAGAAAAAAAAGTGACCCAATATTATTAATACTTTAAAGGGAAGTGTTAGCCATTGCTAGGAGACCTTGTGGTGGTGAGATTCTAAGGGACCAATGAGGAAAGAGGGGACTCCAGGCCCTATAAAAATATCCAGCCCAGAGTGCATTTAGTGGAGTCACAGTTCCAAGGACTTTCCCATTCTGAAGAGAGCTGCTGGCTTGTTGAAATAAAGCTGTTACCATTGATTTTTAAAAAATAAATGGCAACAATAATCAATACAGAATGGACTCATATTTCTAGTACTCAGCAGCAGCATCATGTTGACTTTAAAAATAAATTTCTATTTCAACACCTTTTTAATTTTTATATATTTTCAATGTTTGCTCAAAAATTATACAAACTAATGTATAAATACAGTTTTTATTTGAATTAGATAAAAACGTTATCAAAATATGCTTCATATTTTCAAAAATAAAGAGACTTTGATTATTAAGTTGAGTAATTCACGTACACTAGCTTATGCATATCTTAAAGAAATGGAATATTTTTATTGTGAAAATCATTCCACCAAAGGATACGGAAGATTAGTAGATTACAGAACTAAGTTAAAAGCCACAAATCCACAAATTTGGGTTTCTGGAGTAATGAAATCTTTGATTTTATAGCCATTTTTTCCTAGATCTTCTTTTGTCAATAATTTTTCATATGTTTCCAGAAGCTGAAGCC
Source organism: Microtus oregoni (assembly GCF_018167655.1). Taxonomy (NCBI): domain Eukaryota; kingdom Metazoa; phylum Chordata; class Mammalia; order Rodentia; family Cricetidae; genus Microtus; species Microtus oregoni. The sequence continues at coordinate 28,276,990 of NW_024543060.1, forward strand.
AAAACATGCACTTGAATGTCCAAGAAAGAAAGCTTTCTTTTTACTATGGGTCATTATCCAAGGCCTTTGATCTACTTTCCTTACTAGCTGTCCGCATCCACATCATCAGGGAGGTAAAGCATGGGAATTTTAAGGGGAAACACCCAAGCAGGTAGAATGTCAGTAACGGTATATGCTTCGTGTATATCATCAATTGGCAACAAGCTGGAATTAGGAACATGATATAATTTTACTCTTCAGTATGTCATTTCTCCCTTAGCACTTATATAAGAAAGAATGCCTAAAGTATTTATTAAATTAATGACTGCTCACTTGCTTTTTTTTTTTTTTTTTTATTTAATTTCTGGATGGTGTCTTTTCATCTTGCTACCTGCTGTCAGAGGCGTCTGCATAGCACTGGAGGAGAATTCTTCACTCTCGAGTCTGGGCTCAGGTAACTCTGCAAAGGAGTTCAGAGATCCACAATCAAAGCCTGCAATGAGAGCAGAGAAATGACATAAGAGCCATTTCCGTGAGACCAGAGAGCTGAGCTCCAGGAGTGAGTTACTAGGGCAGTTCCCTCAGGCCATCCACTGAGAATGATGCCAGCACTGTCCAAACCTACCTCCCTGTTCTGGTTATGCTGAAGTTTCCAGTTCTCAAAAAAAGTTTCCCTTGACACTGACATGACACTTTTTTTTTCTATATCCTCAGGACAAAGACAAGATAAGAAAGGCAGAATGCTGTCTGAAAATGGAATTGTTGACAGAATGACCCAAGTAATACCAATTAGGCTTGGTGGATATTACAGCAGGGAGAAGCTCTTGTCTCTTCTGAGTCCCTGGAACATACCAGAAATCTTAGATGTATTATGTCCAACACAAAACATCCTCAAAATGTGTTGAAGTAAAAGGTATAAAAATGTACCTATATGAACACATATGTATGTGCATATGTATATTTATGACCCCACTTGCGTGGGTTTATGTATGTATGTACAATTACATGTGTATTTGCCTTAGAAACATTTTCTTCAAATATTAAAAAGAAATAATTTTCTACATTCATTTCCACTCATCAGTTATTTGGGAGATGAATATATTGAAGACATTCATGAACAATTTTGCTGCATTTGGGCTTATTGTATGCCCAACAAGACTTAAACTTGCTGTGAATGTCTCAGATATTAACCAGAAAATTAAATGAGGCAATTTAAGCAAAAATACCTCAGAGAAGTTTTGAAAACATCTGATATGTTGTATATAAGTAAAATGGTATATTTGCATATGATGTTGTATAAACTTAATATTCTCTAGCATGTGATACAATGGAGAGTAAGTACATAAAGAAACATCCAATCACACAACATAATCAAATATTTGTAGTTTTTCTTTGTTTCTCTTCAGAGGGATGAAAAATATAGGGAGGAAATATTTGTAAAACCTTCTTGCACGCTATATATTTTGTTTGCCAATTTAGGAGTCAATTTCAAGCAAATATTACATCAAGTCTCCCTAAGAAAAGTGTAAAACCTATTCCTGGTCACAAGGCTAATAAAGAACAAAATCAGGAATTTTCTGACACTTTTCTTCTTCTGTTGATTTACATTTGGGTACTTTGCATTTTATTGTCATTCTTTCCCAAACTTTCCTGTGTAAGTACATTTTTGAGCTATTATTTACATAGACATACGCTAAAGAGAAACTCATGGGCTAGTGTTGAATAATTTCATTTTTTTTAAAGGAACCACAAAATGTGTGCATTGAAGGGCATGGATGATGACCAAATTTAAAATTATTCATACTTTTTTTGCTCCACAGAATAGGAAACATTAAGTCTATCACAAGAACTCTGTCATCTTAATCCTTACAGATGTTAAATGACTCAAACTGAATAAATCTCTTCTACTGCTGATTCCCCTACTAAGTGGATAAAAGAACTAAAAGCAAGATAACTTGGGAAGTTTAAGCATCTTATTAAAATAATAAGGTTTTAAACTATAAAATTATCTTCCCCAAGTAAGGATTACACATAATTCTTATATTAATTCTACAATCTAAAAATGTAAGAAAGAAACACAGTTTTGCAACAAGAAAAGAGAGCATGATTGGCAAAGAAATATCCATTTTTGTAAAGAGATCACAATAAATAGAATAACCGAAATAGAAGCTGATGGAAAAAATGAAATTGCTTAGAAATTCATTAAAAATTTTACTGACCTACTTTCCAATCAACATAATGGCAATAACAATGTATCAGTTATATGTTTTGTTGGAATTAGAATACCAGACAAAGAAAATAATTAAAAAGGATGAGTGAAAAATAGTAGCTAAAACTTCTCATGAATTTTCTTCATGAGGAGAAACTGAAATGAAATAAAATTTCAAAAGCTTAGCACTTTCTAGAATAGAATAACATGGACTATTCTAAAATATTTTTAACAAAATCAACTGTAATTGCATCTCAAATGATTTCTTTATCCTTGTAGATATGCAGTCTGTCTGTAGCAGTAATGGGAAGGCTGTTTACATATCAAATTTTTAAATATTTAAATTTATATATCAAGCGAAAAGTAGAAGGATTACAGACTGGTCACTTATTTTGAGAAAGAAGTACACACAATGATCTGGAAGGTCAAATCTGAATACCTTGGACTCCACTGAAGTTTTGTTGGAATGGAGAGGCTAAGGGGAGGCAATTCTCAAGGTGTTCCTCTGTGCCTTATGGTCATCTGACATTCATTAGTATGGGAACCAAACTTTATCTCGTGTCTCCAAACTGTAAAACAGCTAAGATTTTTATTTGTTTCCATTGATGCCCACCTAAAGTTGCAAACAATTTTGCTGTAATTTTGATTAAACAATGAACATGGAAGGAAAACTGGAGAAAGCTCAATGACTTAATGACACTGAGTAGGTGTCTAGGAACAAATCTAGGAGTTGAGTCATAGGCTTTCATTCATGAAGACTTCCTTGTTAGGGCTGTGTCACTGCTGCAAGAGGATGATATATTTTACTGTTTGGAAATAATCTAAGTCTATTTCAGAGTCTATAATTTTTTTGAAAGAAAGAAGTATTTTGATCTTTCTTCCCCAAATGTAGCATTGGAGGCTGGAATTTTCAGGAGGAATGAGATAGGTGGGTTGGAGAGGAAGAAAGAAAGGAACAGAGAAACAGTGATGGGTTGGGGGAGAAGGAGGAGGAGGAAATGGAAGGAAAGAAGAGGCAGAGACAAGACAGACACACACAGAGAGAGGTTCTTTCTGTGGTTATCTAGTCAAATATATCAGACATGTTGAATGTGAAGCATGTATTTAACAATATTTATTATTTTAAATAGCTTTAAATAGATATATAGAATCCACTAAGGAAAATATCGTAAAACAATCACAGTGAGATAAGTAGCACTCTCAAGGATATCCTGTTTCTCAAGTCTCCGTTTTTCTTAACGTTACAAGGTACCACTTTCATGCTTTTCCTCCTGCTCTTGTTAATGCTGCTTTTACTGATTTCTTCATCTGCCCTGTAAATGTGAATATATTTGGTCCATTGTTGCTACAGTCAATAGATTCTTTCTAGATAAAACAGCAACATCCATCACCTACTCCCCAGTTGTACCACTAATACTAGAGTCCGGCTTTGAAAATATAAAACAGATCAATTCACTGTGTCTTCCTTTAATTTAGCTCAAGAATTGCTTTCACTACCAATTTCCCCAAATCCCCATCCTTCAATTATACACTGCTGTCCTTATTAACTGCTTAAAGTTAGATGCACATACTTTTGTTTTTCAGAATTTATACTTTGGTCTCTTTTCCCACTACAATTTCTGTTAATTTTGGAGAAGGTAACCTAATTTTATGAACTATTCCCCAGAATATTTCCTAATATCAGTAGAAGGACAAGGGAGTACTGCAGCTCAGTAAAGGCATCCCACAAGTCAGTGTGTATGGGAATCATCTGGAGAACATTCAGTTTTAACACTGAATTACAGACCTACTCCTAGGGGTTATAATTCAGTAGGTCTGAAATGGGATAGAATTAGATTTTTCTAGTAAAACAGTAGGTCCTGATTAGGCTTCTTTTCTTAAAGATAGATTTTCTTCTCATTTCCACATTCTCTCTCTTGATATTTTGTCGAGTACATGTCTCTCTACAGTGTGGAAAAGAATCTGCCTTTATTCTAATCGACGTAAAATTCACTTTCATGACTTACATGATAGATTTGAGCTTCAATTTCAGAAGAAAAGAAAGAGGTTCTACTGCTTGCCTGAAAGGAACAAGTAGTCATATGTGGTAAACATATGATGTAGTAAACATCCTGCACAAATATGACTTATCAGAGCTGTGAACAGGATACCTATATCCTGAGAGTGTGTTCCAACAGCAGTGAGAGAAGCTAAGCCCTTCCCAGTAAATTCAAGGAAATGGAATTTATCAAAAGCTTAAGTGATATGCAAAGTGTACTGTTATTGCCAATGTAACATTCATTTAAAAGCTTGTTCTAGGTGGCACAAACCTTCCGTGAAGTCTGAGGAGGATTCTGGATAGAGGACTCAAAGAGAGATAAACTTTATTTGCCTAACTCACAGACTATGGGGTAAAAAGTGTGGCTTCAAACTTGTAGCTTGTGCTGAATATAACATCTCATAAAGGATGTTATTTTCTAGAATAAATCTCCCCAAATATCAGTTACCCATGAGATAGAGTTTCAAACTGGGTACATTCCCTGTATAGCAAGTGCCTGTTTTCTTTTTATAGCATCACTCTACTGTTTTCCCTGGTAGTTTTTGCCATGTTACTTCAATATTTGTCTTTACATTTGGAGCATGCTGTCATGAACATACGTCAAGATCCTGCAGTATGTTTTCACAGGTAATTCACCCAAAATGTACCTGCATTTTCTTCCTTCAAAATACATTTCCAGTGATTTATTTTCTGTGGAAGGTGGAGAAACTTTTCAGATCTGCTGGACCTGAAAGTATAGGAAGTCGTGAGCTGCCTGACCTGGGTGCTGTGAGCCAAACTTAGATCCTTTCAAAGAACAACGTGAGTGTGTGTGTGAGTGCGCGCACATGCACATGTGTGTGCTTACATGCTTAAATCTTCTCTGCGCCAATAAATCATTTATAATTTATTAAAATGTCATTCATTAACAAAACACACTCTGGTAGTAGAGGGTTATATTTGTAAAAAAAAAAAAAAAAAGAATAAATAGGTGGCTAGGGAGTTGGATCAGTGGTTTAGAATGTTTGTTGTTCTTCCAAAGGACCAGGGTTCCATTCTTTGCAACCACTTTGTGAATTGCAACAAGGTAACTCCTGTCACAGAGAATCTTCTAGACTCTGTGATGACTGCATTCACATGACTTTAAGACTTACGTGCAGGAAAAGCATCAATATAAATAAATTAAAAAAATCCTGAAAAGTCATGATTTTGTGACAACTCTGTAGAATGATAAATTAGTTATACATTATCTCCAAGACCTAAGTGCTACTTCCGCACCTTCTGTGATGTCTTGCAGCTCGACTTTACAGTTACAGCTGGGTAAGAATATTGATGGTTTTTGTTTTTCCTTTTTTTTTTTAATTCCTTGACAGATTACATTGTATCTTATGATACTTTTATAGGGAAGAGACTTCTGCATCAGAGGTTTACTACTACAGAAGACATTTATTTCTACATACACTTTTTAGTCTCATAAGTCAAGTGCCCAAGTTGTGCTGTCTTCAATATTGGGGCTTTACTTAGAACATTTGGAAAACAATGGCTATGGAAATTGCCTATATTGTTTGGGAAGTATCTTGAACTCCTTGACCAACAGATGGAAAGGAGGCTTCCATTGTTTGGTGCTGTGGTTTTTGTTAGTCTATGACTTAGTGTGTTACTATGCTCATATATATATATATATATATATATATATATATCATTATATATATTATCTTAATATATAATTTTATAATATATAATTTTAACTGAACAAAAAATGATTCCCTATAACTTTTCAAAATCATTGCTCTCTATGATATCTCTCTTCTACCCTGTATTGCCTCTTACCCACTTTCCTAAAGTCCCAAAGAAAAGGATATTTTTTTGTCTACTTGGAGTAAATAGATGAAATCTTGAAACACTTGTGAGTTTTCTGGCCATTCCCTGAGGTTTTTATAGAACACTGATATAATGAACAACTTAAAACTGCATATAACTCATCTTGCATACACTGCTTGAATGAATCAGCTAATGTCATCACTTTTGTTGGAAGATATTTAATTCAATTACTAAGTAAATAGATAATCAAACATTTCATAATAACCTAGCTTAAAATGTGCTATAAAGAGAACACATTTTATAAGTTTAATAAAGAGCCAATTGTCTCTTACATTTTCTACTTCATAAGCAAGAAATCTTATCCTTGTAGTTTTCCATCACTTTTCTCAGTAATTACCCTTAACCATTTGATATCATTCAAATTTATATTTATGGACTTTACATGTTTTCAATGTAGAGCCAAATTATTTATCTCCCTTATGATGAACAATGTTTTCAAAGGTATCATTTAACATAATACGAAATTTAATGTTTTTTTCTCTTGTTCTGTTTGTTATGGCAAATCAGAGTTTAATAGTTATTTGGCTAGGCAGTGATGATATATGCTTTTACCTCCAGAACTCAGGAGATAGAGACAGGCAGATCTCTGTGGATTTGAGGCCAGCATGATCTACAGAGCTAGTTTCAAGATAGCTAAGGCTGTCATATAGAGAAACCTAGTCTAAAAAAACCAAAACCAAAAGAGCAAAGGAGTTATTTGATCAATTTTCAATTGCTAGTGCCTGTTAAATATTTACTTTTGTCCTTCACAATTTTTCCCAGTTCCTTAAAAGAGTCCTAACATATTGGAAAACATATAACAGAGACAATTGATGCAAGGTATATAAGGTTGTTGAGGTGGATTCCAATCCAGTGTGATAAATTCTCTCAGTAGACTAGGGAAAGCATCAAGAATCAATATGGTGCACTCACATGAGAGGTTCACAAAATGATGAAGTGGTGAGATTATCTACCTGCAAATCAAGTAGAAGGACATCAGAAGAGAACAAGCTTGTCTTTACCTTAATCTTGGACTTCCAAGCTCAAGAAATATGGGGAAATGTATGTCTGTCAACTTCAGGTGGTCTCTGGACATTGTGATGGCCCTCCTGGGGAAATCATCATAAGCACTAACAGGAGCATGACAGATGAGGTGATAAATGGGATCTAGGTGCATGATATGAAAGACAAAAACAATATATAAAAACAAAGAAAAATGATAAAATTAAGTTTCAAGGAAGCACAGGTATTTCTACATATTGAAGAAATAAAAAGATAACTTCTGATGTTGCAAGTATTTTGAGGGAGCAATTTCATGGATGCTGAATTTAGCTCTAATCTTACTAATATTAGTATTATTAATTCTTTATTATTTCTTTATATTTATTAATTATTAATCATTTTCTTTATCACAACACAAATAAAATCTGAACTATATATAGAAGAAAGAAAACAAAAGCTATTTTCAGTGTTATGCTGCAAGCTGAGGGATGTACATTAGTCACTAAAGATGTTAGCAATTAAATTTCAAACTGTAAGTATGAGATATCATTCAAAAACCTATGGAGAATATTAGAAAACAAACTTTATACGTGTACATGCTTTAGTATTCCTATGTTAAACAGTTCTTCAAAGATATTTAGTTATTTGGCCTTTATAATTAACATTACAAACACCTGGTTAGGGAAATATAAAGAACCTACTCTTTTATAAATAAGTATGAAATTTAACAGATGAAAATTATCTTTATCTTGACAGCCTGCCCCACACCTAGGGTGATCGAATTAATGCTGAATGCAAAATATGTGATTCTAGGAATTGCTACTGACTAGGTATTTCTAGGTTTATGATTGAACTCATAAAATATATAATGCCATTCAGAATGAATATATTGTTATCTATTAACACACCACGTTCTTCCAAAGCCCTTTGTTAGATTCTTTATTCTCTAAGAATGAAAAAAAAATCATGATTTTACTTATTGTGGTTATAATATAAAGGAACAGGATTCTGTGATCATTATTATATAAGAAGAAAACTGCTCTAGACAGAATTTAATTCTACCAGTCACAGATGATTTTTGAGGTACTTAGGATACTGTGGTAACAGATATTATCTCTTGAAGTCATTGAACACACACCAGCTGACAAGCTAACAGGAAATTGAAAGACAATTTTCAATACTATGCTCCAACTAAATGCCAATTTAGAAACTAAATATAACTCTTGGATTCTGTTTGCACTTTGAAAATTGCATTCTAAAGTTTAATAGTAGAATGAAAATTTCTGTAAGTTCTACATGCTGAAGCCTTGAGGCTTAGGCAAAGTATGCTCCAAAAATTACACACACAAAATAAAAGCATATGAGATTATATACTGCTGAAAAAGTTCTTGGGTAAGAAAAAAACATGGGGAATATTGAACTTCCGATAACTGAGGTGACTGGGAACAGATTGGGTTACCAAATTAATGTTTCTATAATTAAGAAAGAATAATCAGTGTTTGCATAGAACCTGATTCATTCAATAAACACTTACTGCCTGAAAAGTCTAGTTTCCAGATGCAAACCTTATAAACCATTAGGATGCCAGGAACAAAGCTCATGATAACAAGTGTGGCAAGGAATAAGCAATTGAAAGTCACGGAAAACTAATTACCATAGACAACATATGTGGGTGGGAGTGGATAATTGTCGATGTCTTATTGGAAGTCGCACACATAATGAAGTTTAGATGGTTAGTAACAAATTGACTAAAGTTTCTGAGTCACAGATTCTCCAGTGTCCTGACATGTAACCTGGCAAACTAAAGCAAGGGAAAGAAAATAGTTAGTGGGATTCATTTTACTAGTAATCCTGGTAAATATCTTTTGGAATTCCACAGGAGGTAGGGCATGGTATTCTGGTTCATTTTCTACTCAATCTAACACTAGACGAAAAACTTCCTTCTATCTATTAAAGTGTACTGTCTTTGTCTGGGTAACGGGAACATCTAATTCCCAATACTATTATGGTGAATTAGTTAATATATGAGGGCAAAGAACAAAGAAAGAAGCTGTCACAGAGTTGGTGCTTAAGGCATCAACTCAGAACAAAGAAATAGACAATATAATTTGTTTTGTAAAAAGGAACACTTAAGAGCCATCACAAAATGATTCAAAAGGAAACAAAATAAGATAGGTGGCAAAATGTTTAGGAATAAATGAGGAACGGAGATATCTTACCCTGGGATGCTGTAAAAATACCAGGGTAAAGTTAAGTGCCAACTCTTTCCAAACATAGTCCTGGAGTCTGGAAGTCAGTATGGATATCAGTTTGCCTCCATGGCGATATACTGGCTTTACGGAGTTCTGGTTATGCAGTCCAATGGACTTTCCTTGGAGATATAGCAAGAAAACAAAACCAAAAATCTTGTCCTACTTTCAATTTAAAATTTAAGATCTCTCTCTCTCTCTCTCCCTCTCTCTCTCTCTCTCTCTCTCTCTCTCTCTGTGTGTGTGTGTGTGTGTGTGTGTATTATGTGTGTGTGTGTATTATGTGTGTAGTTCCTGAGGAGTCTCAGAAAGCACTCCTAACAGTTGAATTATCACTGCAGCCCCTGCTCATAATCTTTATACATATTCCTAAATATATAAATTTTAGTCCATGTAGGTTTTCAGGGTTGACCTTTGGCATTGAACAAGCAACTGGTGTGTTCTTCCTGGGCAAGAGCACTTCTCCCACTCCCAACGCTTCACAGTTACCTGTATTTCTGTGCATAGGGTTGAGGCTTCTTGGGCTTTTCCCCTCTAACTGGTGTTACCCTTTTTCAACTCAGAATTGGGCAATCATTCTGGCCAAAACATATGGATATAGATTTTGATGTTACTAAGAGACACAATCTAATAGCAAACTTTATGATCCTTTGACTTTTATAATATTTCTGCCCCTCCAGAGCAATGTTCCCTGAGCCGTAGGTGGGTGACCAGTTTGGAGATGTAATCATTGGTACTAGGACTCCACAACTATACTTTTGGGTTGGTTGTGTTTTTCTGTAGCATCTGTGTGTTACAATAGAAATTTCCTTAATTAGGGGTAATGACTACATTTATCTCTGTTTATTTAAACCAACACAATTCCTATAATAAATCAGTGGTTGTAGATTATCCTTCAGTAACTATTACATCACTAGCACTGAGTAGTTATATAGGTTTCCAGTATTTGTCATGGTTTCCATCTTGTTGAGCAGGTCTCAAGACACATATATTTGTTGTTGCCAAATATATGTGCGCCCCTACTCCACCCATTCAATTATCTCTCCATGTTGATTGTTAACATTGTCCATAGGCATCATTAAAGGCTAAGCTTGGTGCTTGACTCTCCCTTTAAAAGCTTGCATGGTGCCTTTTTGTAGCATGATATGCAGTCCTTGTAAGGGCAATCAGACGAGTCCCAACTCAAGGACCGTGGACCATGTTTCTGAAGTGTATTAAGTCTTCAGAAATAGGTAGTTACAGTTTACTGATGGGAAGTAATCAGCAACAGAAAGTAAAACAGAAACAGGCTGTGCTTTGGGGATCTTAGGATAGTCCTGGTCAACAACGCAAAAGATGGCTTCTGATGTCTGGGGGTCTTTGGCTCTTCCTATATACCATCAGCCCAGATGAGAAAAGATATATATAAAATTATGCGTTCTTTTTTTTCTTCAATGGGAAAATACCCAATAGTATGATTCCTTGTGGATTTTCAGACATCCTTATTGTTCTTTATCCTACCTCCATCCTTCTCCTGCATTTATCTCCCTCCCTCTTCCCTAGATAGCTTCCCTTTTTATCATTTCCTCTTTTCCACTATCAGATTGTGTATATCTTTGTAGTCCCTTTCCTATCCTCTCCACTCGTGATGGCATTTGTTTTTAACTCTCGAATTTCTGCAGGTCTCATGTGGGGAATCACAGATAATTTGAGTTCATATGTTTCTCAGGGTACATCAGAGAGGATGGAACAGAAAATATGTTGAAAGTTTCAGTTTGATGAAGAGATAGACGAAAGGCTAGTATCTGAACATTACATGACTGTTACACATAGGAAAGTCCTACAATAGCAACCCAATTAAAAGTAGAATAAAAACCCTAGATATTTTTTTGAAATTAGTTCATATACTCTCCTAAAATTAATGTCTCCTTCAAAAGTTTGTGATAAAATGCAACCTTTATATGAACTTATTCTATTTATCTTGGTGGCTGATTTTTTTTTCTATGACAATTGTTCTCTATTAGGCTTTATTTTTTTTTCTCCATTTTACAAAGCTAAAAGAACAAGAGTTTACAGCAGATCAACTCCTATTGACGGTTTGATAAATAAACCAAAACAATTCTGTAAATTGAAGGAAAAATAAGCTAGCAATGTTTCAAAATCAATGTACAACAGTGTTTGAACCACGTATATCTCAGTGGATCTCTTTACACCAGCATGCCCTGTTTGTGCAGTGCTGACGGAGCCTAGGGCTTCATGACAAGCAGTCTAAGAACTGTGCTATATGCACAGCACTTCAGGCACGCTCTTCATGGCTCTATTCTTTCTTAAATTCCACCTTGTTATTTAATAACTGAATTAATTCTCCATCTTTAAAAATATTTTATATCTTAAAATCTAATTTACACATCATTAAAACTGAACCTCGATCATTTTAAAGTATTTTACTCCTGAATCCCTAACACAATTCAGGAAGGGCCTTCCTTTTACATCATTTCTTGGGACTCTTCTACTTTCTATGACAGCTGTGCCCTTATGACAACATCTAGATCATACTGACTTAGAATTTTCTATGTGGTTTAGAGGTAGCATAAAAATTATGACTTCCCTGACTCTGTATTCTCAGTAACTGAGATTACAGGTGTTGGTTTATATGCCCAGATACTAGCTTCCTATCTCATTATCTTTTATTTATTGGTTTGAGACATTCATAAATTCATAAATGCAACTTTATATGTTTTTGTTTTTATTAAAAATAAGTTTCTCATACCATAAATTCCAATTTGCCCTCTCTCTACTTCTACCAACACACACACGCACACATGCATACACACACACACACACACACACACACACACACACACAGACACACCCCTTCCATTTCCCCCAGATTCATTCCCTTTCTCTTTCACGTTCAGAACAAAAAGCAGGACTCCAAAGAGCAAAAGCTGAACAAGATAAGTCAAGGAAAAAGTCCTCACATTGAGTTTGGACATGGAAGCCTAACAAGAAAAAAATTCCAAAAGCAAGCAAAAAAGTCAGAGAAAAACCCAATCCTACTTCTAGGATTTGGCTCTGCTTAGTTGATTTAGTGGACCATTTTCCCCTGTCTTCCATCCACTCTGATTCCTGTAAGCTTTAGTCTCTCTTTCTGGTGGGGCTCCTAGATCTCGGAAACCTTTAATTTAGCCCCCCCGCCCCCCCGCATGAGGGCTGACTGTGGTTCTCTTCATCAGCTCCCATCTATTGCCATGGGAAGCCTCTCTGATGACAACTGGACAAGGCCCTGGTCTATGAGCACAGCAGAATATCATTAAGAATAATTTCATTGATTTTTTTTTCAATCAAGTAAGTTTGATTTTACCCTAGGTTTTTCAGTTATCTAGTCTCCAGATCCTGGCCAGGCAGTGTAGGATATCATCTTCCTTTCGCGGCATGGGCCTCAAGTTAAAGCAAACATGGGCTGGCCACACTCACAAGTTCTGTGTCACAATTGCTCCAGCACATCTTGCAGGCAGGGGAGATTGCAGGTTTCGGGTTTTGTGGCTGGATTGGTGTCCTTTCATAGACTAATAGGGTACCTTTTCGTATAGCCAAATAGACTAACTAGAACATAGCAATGGAGTCTGTATTCATGTACAGTTCGGCCTTTCTATTTTGAGTGAGCTGTGTGGATGTTTTTCTTGGCAATGGGGTCCTATTGTCATTGTCAGACAGTGACCTTCTGTCCTAGCATTAGTTTTTGTTGTTTAGGGGTGTCTGTGGGGAACCCTCTGCCAACAACACTACGGAATATATCCCAGTCCCACCACCGGAAGACTTTTCAAGCTATGGAAGATGGCCTGTTCTGACTTTGATTCATCCCTTACTAGGAGTCCTCATAAGAGCCATCCTTATAGATTCCAGGAAGTTTCCACTGTGCTAGGTTTCCACAGCATCCCCTTGATGTTTGTCAGCTTCAACTGTCTGCCCCACATTCTCTTTATCCATCTCGCTCTCAGTCTTGTCTTTTCGTCTCCCATCTCTACCTGTCCTCAGTCAAACAGAAAACTTTATTCTATTTCTGCTTGCCAGGGAGGTCTGTGACTCCCCACCCCAGAGCCTTCCTATTCACCTAACATTTGGGTATATGCTGAAAAGTGGTATAGCTCCTTCTAAGAAACCACCATATCAATTTCCAATCTAGCTAGTACCCTACTCCCTCTGTTACTCCAGACCTAATTCTCAGGTCACACTTACTTAGTACATCAACTTAACACCAGCTACCAATTCTCGACCTCCCTGTTTGTTGTTGGGGTTTCTGTCCTGGCAGGTTCCTGCAGTCATTAAGTCTCAAAGAAATCACACAGAGGTCTACATTAACTATAAAGTGATTGGCCCATAAGCTCAGGCTTTGTATTAGCTCTTAAAATGTATATTAGCCCATTATTCTTGTCTATGTTAACTACATGGACTCAGCAACTTTTTTAGCAGGGCAGTTCACATCTTGCTTCTTCCGTGGTCAAGCTCATGACTGCCGAGAAGAGCTACCTTCTTCCAAGAATATTCCTGCTCTAATTGACTCTCCTCTACTTCTTGTCTGGTTGTCCCACCTATACTTCCTGTCTAGCTACTGGCCAATCAGCATTTATTTAAAACATAATGGACAGAATATAGACAGTTGTCCCTCACTACCTGTTCACACCTCTTGTGGACCCCACACAGGCTTACAACATCAGTCTCCAACATTAGCAAGCATTCCCATGAATGTACCAGCCTAGCAGGTCAATAAACAAGCAACATCCAGTCAATATAATCTTTGAATTCCAGAGAGAAAACAGAAATGACGGAACAAAACAACCATCTAATGAAGACAAAACAAGAAAACAGCACCTAGACCTAAAATCACCCAAACTCAGATGTGTCGTAAATGTCAGCTTAAAAATATAACTAGTAACTGCTAGGGCAGTATGTCTCCACCACACACCAGCTATTCTCCAACAGTAAGCCCTTAATATTCAAACATTGATGAAGCACAAGGGAAAGACCTTAAAACCAAATGTATGAAGATGATAGTGGTCCTTAAAGAGGAAATGAAAAAAATCTTTTAAAGAAATCCAGGAAAACACAAACATACAATTAGAGTAAATGGATAAATTCCATAAAGAAGGCCAGAAAAAAAAACAATAAAGAAAACAAATTAATCTGTCTTACACCTGAAAGTAGATGTAGAAGCAATAATGAAAACTCAAAGTGAGGGATACCTGAAAATGAAAAATTTAGGCATGCCAACAGGAATGACAAAGGCAAGCAACAGAAAACAAGAGATGAAAAAGAGTATCTCAGGCATTGAAGATATTGATTGGAGAAATGGATACATTAGTAAAAGAAAATGTTTAATCTAAAATATTCTTAACACAAAATATTCAGAAAATTCAGGACACTATGAAAAGACCAAACCTATAATTAACAGAAATAGATGAAGGAAAACATCACAAGCTTAAAGGCATAGAAAATATTTTCAAAAAAGAAAAAAAAAGTTTCCTAACCTAAAAACGAGATCTCTGTAAAGGTATAGGAAGCATAGGGAATACCAAAAAGATTGGACCATAAAAAAAAGCGTTGTCACCACATAATAAATGAAACACTAAATGTACAGAACAAAGAAAGAATATTAAAAATTGAAAAAAAAAGAGAACAAGTTAGAATTACACCTGAAATCTCCATAGAGACTCTCAAAGCCAGAGGGCTTGGGGAGATGTGCTTTCTATTCTAAGAGACCACACAAGTCAGCCCAGATTACTGAAAAACGCTCCATCACCACAGATTGGTAATATAAGATATCCCATGATAAAGCCAAATTTAAACGTTTACCTATAGATCTAGCCCTATAGAAGGTGCCATAAAGAAAAAAAAATCTAAATAAAGGGTTAAGTACACACATGAAAACACAGGAAATAAATAATCTCACAGCAGCAAGAATAAAAGAAGTGAAATACACACATGCACACATAGCAGCAGCAACAACAGCAATACCACAAGCAGCAATGAAGTAACAGGAATTAACAATCATTGGTCATTTATAACTCTCAATATCAGTGGCCTCAGTGTCCCAGTAAAATGATACATATTAATAGAATGGACAATTGGGCCCACTTTTCAGCTGCATATAAGAAATACACCTCAATATCACATGTATACTAGGATAAAGGGTTAAAAAAAGATATTCCAAGCTAATGGACCTATGAAGCAAGCTGAAGTCACCATTTTAATAGCAAACAAAATAGACTGTAAAACAAAATTAATCAAAAAAGTTGCAGAAGGACAATATATTCTGATGGAGGAAGGTCATTGGTTAAATAAAAAGAAACTGCTTGGCCCTCATTGGTTAGAAGATAGGTGGGAGGAATAAACAGAACAGAACGCTGGGAGGAAGAGGAAGTGAGCTCAGACTCTACAGCTCTGCTCTCGGGAGCAGAAGCCTCAGAGAGATGCCATGCCCTGCTCCCAGGCAGACGCATGCTATGAAGCTCCGGCCCAGGATGGACATAGGCTAGAATCTTCCCAGTAAGACCGGTGCTCCGGTGCTACAGTTTATTAGAAATGGGTTGATCGGGATATCAGAATTAGCCAGTAAGGACTAGATAGAAATGGGCCAAGCAGTGAATAAATTAATACAGTTTGTGTGTTGTTATTTCGGGCATAAGCTAGCCAGGCAGCCAGGGTGCTGGGGACGCAGCCCCGCCGCCCTTATTATTACAATATTCTCCAAAGAAGAAACCGAGGCGGTGGCAGGGAAGAGACAGAAATCTTTAATAAATAAATAAATTAAAAAATTAAAAAAATATTTAAATCTATGCGCCGAACCAATTTCATAAAAGGAACATTACTATAGCTTAAACCACATATTGCACCTCACACACTGATAGTGGGAGATTTGAATACATCACTCTCATCAATGGACAACTTACCCAGGATAAACACTAAAAAGGGAAATGTTGGAGCTAACTGTCATTACAAACCAAATGAATTTAATAGATATTTACCGAACATTCTACCAGAACACAGAAGACTGTACATTCCTCTCAAAATATCACAGAACTTTCTCAAAATATACCACGTACTCAGTCACAAAGCAAGTCTCAATAATTATAAAATATAAAAGAAAATAAAATCCCTCCTGGCATTTTGTCAGAAAACCACAGATTAAAGCTCAAGGTCAAAAACACTAAAAATAATGGAAAACTTACAAATGCATCAAAACAGAAAAGTGTTCTACTGAACTAAATTGGGTGAAAACATAAATAATGAAAAAAATTAGTCTTTCTAAAATTCAATGAAAATGAATACAAAGAGTGCACAAACTTAGGAATACAATGAAAGAGGTGTTAAGAGGGAACTTTATAGCACTAAATTACCTTCATAAAAACATGGAGTGATCTTATACTGCAACTTAACACCTCACATGAAGGTTTTAGAACAAAATGAAACAAGCACACACAAAAGGATAGAACAAGAAATACTCATACTGAGGGTTGAAATCAATAAAATAGAAACAAAGAAAACTGCAAAGTATCAATAAAATGAATAGTTGGTTATATGATAAATGAACAAGATAAACAAACTCTTATTCAACCTATCTAAAAAAGAGAAATAGAATAACCAATTTAATAAAATCAGAAACAAAAAGGGAAACTTTACAACATAAACTCAGGAAATCCAGCATATCAGTAGGGCATATTGTAAAACTCCGCTTCTGTACCATATTGGAAAATTTAAAATAAATGGATAATCTTCTAAATATGCAACACTTACCAAAGTAAAATGGAGAGCAGATAAGCAATTTAAATAGAATTATAATCCTTAGTGTAATAGAAGTAGTCATTAAGAGTCTCTCAAATAAACAAACAAGCAAAAAAAGCCCAGTGCCAGAAAAGTTTAGTACAGAATTTTAGCAACTATTCAAATAAGTCTTAATGCTAAGACTCAAATTATACCACAAAGCAGAAACAGAAATAACAGGCCTAAACCCATTTAATGAAGTTATATTTACCCTAATACTCAAATCACAGAAAAAGACTCAGCAAAGAAAGGGAATTATAGACCCATTTCCCTTATGAATATTGATGCAAAAATATACAATATAATAATTACAAACCAAATGCAGGAAAACATCAACAACATTATTCACCATTATCAAGCAGGTTTCAACTCAGAGATGCAGAGATAATTCAACATACAAATATCAGTAAATGTAATTCACTATACAAACAAACTGAAATAAAAAACAAACAACAACAAAAAAAGAACATGATCATCGACATAGATGTCAAAAAAACATTTCACAAAATTCAATTTTCCTTCATGATAAAAATCTTAGAGAGAAAAATAAAAGAAACATATACAATAAAGGTGATTTTCAACAAGCCTAAAACCAACATAAATGTAAGTGGAGAAAAAAAAATCAAAGCAATTCCATTAAAATAAGGAACAAGACAAGGCTGTCATTTCTCTGCATAACTATTAAACATAATACTTGAAAATTTAGGTAGAGCAATAATGCAATAGAAATAGATTAAGGGGATAACAATTGGAAAAAAGATAAAGTATTATTTGCAGGTGATATAATACTATACATGAGTGACCTTAAACCACCACTAGGGAATTCCTACAACTGATAAACAACTTCAGCAAAATGAATGGCTAAAAAAATGAAATTAAAAATTCAGTAGCCCTCTTACATATAAATGGCAAATGAACTGAGGGAGAAATCAGGGAAAGAACATCCTTCACAATAGCCTCTTATAACATAAAATATGTTGTAGTAATTCTACACAAGAAAATGAAAGACAAATATGACAAAAACTTTAATACCTTGGAGAAAGAAACAGAAAAACATATCCGATGATGGAAAGACCTCCCATGCTCAGAGATGGGTGGGATTAGCATAGTAAAAGATGACCACTTTACTAAAGTCAACCCACAGATTCAATGCAATACCCATCAAAATTCCCTAAAGGGAAATTTTCAACTTCATATGGAAAAATAGAAAATTAGGATAACTTAACCCTTAATAATAAAAGAACGTGCTGAGGTATTATCATTTCTCATTTGAAGCTGTACTATAAAGTTATAGTCACTTTAATCACAGGATATGATCATAAAAACATATGTGATGATCTATGGAATCAAATGAAGACACAGACATAAATTCAAACACTCATGGACAACTGAGTTTTTATTAAAAAAAAATCCAGAAAAACCAAAGGAAACGAAAAATATTCTTCAACAAATGATGCTCGTCTAACTGGATGTTTGCATGTAAAAAAATGCAAATAGATCCATATTTATCACCGTGAGCAAAACTCAAGAGCAAGGGGATCAAAGACTTCAACATAAAAACAGACCCACCAAAAAGGAGAGAAAAAGTAAAGTGTAGAACAGCCTTGAATGCATTGGCACAGGAGACAACATTCTGAACAGAACACATTTAGTGCACCTACTAAGACCAATCATTAATAAATCTGACCTCATGAAATTAAAGTTTTTCTGTAACACAAATGATACCATCAATTGGACAAAGAGGGAGCCTACAAGATGGCAAAAATATTTATCAAGTACACATCCAATAGTGGTCTAATATCCAAAATATATAAGAACTCAAAAAATTAGACATTAATAAACCAAAGAATCCAATTTAAAATGTGATCCATATCTAAACAAAGAATTCTCAATAAAAGAATTGCAAATGGCTGAGAGACACATAAAGAAATGCTGAAAAAAAAAAAAAGAAATGCTGAACATCCTTAACCATCAGAGAAATGGAAATCAAAACTACTTTGAGATTCTGTCTACATATGTCAGAATCGCTAAGATTGATCACACAAGTGACAGTTCATGCTGGTGAGTATTTGGGGCAAGGAGAATACTCCTCTATTGTTGGATGGAGTGAAAACTTGTAGAGCCACTTATAGAAATCAATATCAGAAAATTGTTTGTTTTAACCCTTCATATTCACCATTAATTGGAGCATGTGTAGCATGATAGTTTGAATGAAAAATATCCCCATATACTCAAAGGGACTGGCAGCAATGGGAGCTGTTGAATAAGTACATATGACATCGTTGGTTGAAGACTATCACTGGTGGATTGCCTTGAGGTATCAGATGCTCAAGCCAGGCTTCTGTGTCTCAGTCTCTTCCCTCTGCCTGTGTATCAGGATGTAGAACTCTTGCTACCTTTTTAGTACTATATCTGCCTACACAATATCATGCTTCCTGAAATAAAGATAATGGACTAAACCTCTAAGCTGTTTGATCACTCCAAATAAATGTTTTCCTTTATAAGAGTTGCTGTGGTCATGGAGTCTCTTCATGGCAATAAATTCCTAAGTAAGATATGTAGCCTCTTACTGACTACATTCTTGAATAAAGCTGACTCTCCTCCTAGCCACAAACTGTTAATAGCACCTCTGCTAAGGATGGAATTTTGTGGCCCCCTATCTCATCCATACCAGGCAATTGTCTATCTGGTTCTTGCTCAAGTCTTACACATGCATCTGTGATATAGTTAGCAAATCTCTGAATTTAATGCCAGCTTCTCATTCCATTATAGTAAAGTTTCTATTTCAAATGTGAGGACAAATAAGAATTTGTAGAGAAAAAGCAGATTTAAAAATTCTCTCTGACATGTTTAGTGACAGAAGGAATGATTCATTGACCAAGTCACTAATCAGCACAGAAATGTCAGCCGTTCATCAACACAGGAAGAATGGTTTCTGACGAAAAATACCCAACTCAAATAATAATGTTTTATTTATGCTATGAACAATGCTAGTCATTAGCATGTGGGGATGTGGCTCTGTATAGTGTAGGTAACTGTGAGTTCAGAGGTGAAATAACTATAAATAGAAGGGAAAAAATAAATTGATGTAGGAATCTTAATATAAACTGATTCTTTTCTCTATATAAATTTGGAATTTTTTGGAGGAATTCTAATGAAGTGTTAAATCACAAGAGGTACAGTAAACTTTTCTTAACTTTTGATAAAATCCATGGGGACATGAATGTGTCATGAATGGCTGAGAAGACAAGTTAGGCTTGAACATTGAATGTGCTACTAGCAATAGCTATTGATATGAATCACATAAGGTGGTAGATAAGAAAAAACAATGACAATGCAAGAAGTCAGTAGTCCTTATAATTTGCTGTAATTGTGATATTGACGCTCTTTATTAAAGAATCAAGGAAAAATGGATCATATCAACCTTAGTGGCCTGTGGTGCCACTTAGGACTACGGCGACATCTGATCTGGACTACTGCCAAGAACCCCAACTTGTAGTTGTAGTTTTACCACAGTTGGTGTCAGTGTTGATGTCTGTGGCCCATCAACAGAAGCCACATTGGTGTTCAATGTCTACACTGCAACCCGTGGCTATGTTGGTACATAAAGCTGAGCCACCAGTGGGGCCATACTGATCTGAATGATCCTGCTCTGTAATCTGGATCTAAGCTGTCATCTGAGTCAGGGCTGCTGAGGGCCATGTCTGGGTCCATGACTCCACTTTAGCCAGGACCCGTGTTGATGTCTGTGGCTCCTGGTACCATTGAAGGTCATGCTGAGACAATGCTGGTAACCAGGGACCATGCTGCTGCCAGGGCTACATTAATCTGGGTGGTCTATGCTGCCTCTGGGTCCGTGATCTGCTGCAATTAGGGCTCGTGTGGATCTTCATTGCATGTGTTACAGCAGAGGTTCACAAGAAAAAAATACTTACTGAAATGTGAGGGATGTGCTGATCCTGCCTGCCCTTCACTGGCCTTGGGATTGCTGGTCCTGGCCCTCACTGGACACTGCAGGAGGAGAGCTGGTCCTCCCACTCGTTGGAGAGCTAGCTAGTCCCTATACTCAGGAGGGATGGCCTCACCCTCCACTATGGGTGTGGGAGAGCTGGCCCTGATGGCCTGACCCATACCTTTCCTGTTGGGGTTCGGCTCAGCAGTTCCCAACTGATCAGATCAGCAACCATGCAAACCCACATTCTGGCCCTTGAATTGGTGCATCTACGTCCTGCTGGAGCATGTGAAGGGACTGTTCTTTTGGAATGAGAGCTACAGGGTCTCTGAATCCGGGCAATAGTAGAATAAAGTGTTTTTGCCGCACACCACGCCCCCGTGTCTGCGCTCTGTGTGCTGGCACCCACTTCGCGAGCTTCGGGCAAGGGGGCTGGAGGTTAAAGTACACAGACACACACAGACAGAGAGACAGCGACACGGGTCATTCTTGAATTCCCCAAGAATGCCCCCTTTATTGTCTTCTGGGGCAGATTATATAGAGATAGCCACGCCCCAGCCAAACCCACCAGAAACCACTCTCCTGCCATCAGGAACTCCTGAAGGTCTCGTGCTCAGAGCAGCTGTAGGCACTCAGATCCGGGGACTACAAGAAATTCAGGATCTGGGATTTCACTGTTCCCAAAAGTTTTTGTTGTTGTTGTTGTTGTTGTTTTTGATGATGATGATGTTTGCTGTTTATTTGCTTGCTCTGTTTTGTTTTTAATTATTTTGTGTTTTTCTTTTGGGGGAAGGAAGTTATGGTGGTGAGGGGTGGATATAGAAGGGTGGGGACTATTGGACTGCATGATATGAAATTCCCAGAGAACTAATAAAGAATTATGTTATTAAACAATAATAAAAATGTTGTAACAGTTGATCTTTAAAAGAGCACACACTAATAGAGTAAGCCACAAGAAATGAAACTGGTTTTAGATATATAATAAGGTTATAGTAAAAAGGGCACAGATGATCTAGAAGTCCTCAGATTCTTCACTGCCTTCAGTTTCTGTTATGCTTTGCTTCTGATAGAGACAATTACCTTAACTGCCACAGGGAGGAGGCAAATGAAGCAGTAAGTGTTTAAAGATTCACTGATCATGGGAAGAAAGAAATTAGGACAAAGAATTGATTTGCTGGCATGTGCATTATCTCTAAGTGATATCCTCTTCATCATTCTGAAAAAAGTGTGGATGTTAGTAAAACATTCTAGAACCTGTTAGGGATTCCTGTTGAACACTAGATTCATAAATCCCATACCAAGCAATGTTTTAATCAATTTGGGGTATTTCAGTGTTTTCCCCCAAAATTTCTGGGTGACATTCTGGGTACATGAAAGGTGTCTGGGAGATTGCTAAATGGGTGCAGTGCTGGCTATACAATCCTAACAACTTAAGTTGTTAGGTTGCTGTCCAGTGACCAGAATAAATGCTTGGATTACTGTATCTTCCCCAGTCTCTCAGTTCACTAGGGTAGGCACCCCATGCCCAAGCACATCCATGGCTGCCAGAAGACAAAACAAGCTACAAGCTTGCAAACATTTCCCACTCTCCCTAGAATCCCTAAGGCAGGCACTCCCTACCCAAACACAAGCCAAGCCTTCTAGAATACCAGGTAGGCCACCCACCCAAGCAACTTTTCCACTTTCTAGTTTGCAACAAACGTTATCCTCAGTGATCCTCCTTCCTTTGTTGCTGTGTCTCAGCCCGTTACTCCATCAGACACCCCTTACCTAAACAAAGGCCAAACCTTCCAGAAAGCCTGGTGGGCTGCCTGCAATAAGATTTCCTACAATCTCTTGATGCCACACTCTGACATTATTTCCAATAACAATCTCCCTCCCTTCTATGTCACAATATCCTAGCTCACAAATAAGACAGAGACACTCTGATGAACAAGAAGCCACACTGGCCACCAAAACTCCATCCTACAGCTCAGAGACTCCATACTTGACAAGAGACCACGTAAGGCACCACAAGTCCAGCTTCATCTTGGATAGAGACACCTTGCCCAAACACAGACAACACAGGCCATAAGGCCAGAGAAGAAACAGAAACCTAGGAACAAAGACAAACCCAAAAATCAGTACCTATACCTATAATCACCCTAAACCCAGAAGTTTAGTTGCCAATGTAGGAAAGAATCAGCAACAATAAGGGCATGGTTTCATCAACAGAGCACAGCTATCCTACAACAGCAAGCTTTGAATATTCCAACACAGCTGAAGCACAGAAAAAGACAAAAACAACAAATTTTTGAAGGGCATAGACATTCTTAGAGAAAAGATTTGAATAAATCCCTTAAAGAAATTGAATAAAAAACAAACAGAAATTGGAGGATTTGAATAAATCTCTTAAGGGGAGCCAAAGAGACAAGAAAATACAAACAAACAAGCTGTTAAAGGAAATGATTCAAGGCCAGAAGACAGAAATACAAAGAAAAAAGAAAATACAAACTGAGGGAATTCCAGAAATGAAAAATCTATGTTGAACAGAAATTACAAATATAAACATTACCAACAAAATCCATCAGAAGGAAGAGAGAATCTCAGACTTTGAAGACACAAAGGGATAAATATGTCAGTTACAGAAGAATATTACATTAAAAAAATCCTGCAACAAAAAAATCCAGAATATCTGTAACCCCATAAAAAGATCAAACCTAAAGATAGTAGTAATAGAAGATGGAGAAAAATCCAGTTCCAAGGTTCAGAAAATATTTTCAACAAGATTATAGAGAAAAATACTCCTAACCTAACAAAGAAAGGCTCCATACATGTAATAAAGTACTAAACAGACAGAACAAATAAGGAATATTAAAAGCTATTAATGGAAAAGAGAAATATTTACACACACACAAACACACACACACACACACACACACACACACACACACACACACACATATATATATATATATATATATATATATATATATATATATATATATATTGCAGAGAGGCCTGAACAGATGCTAATGCAGATTCTAAGAGGTAGATTTTGCCCAGACTGCTATACACAACAAAAATTTCAATAACCAAACATGAAGACAACAAAATATTCATTGATAAGGTTAAATTAAACTATATCTATCTCCACAGATTACTGGAAAGAAAACTCCAAACCAGCAAGGTTAACTACATCCATGCAAACACAGGAAATAAATAATCTCACAGCAGCAAAAGCCAAATAAGGGAAACATATGCACATGTGCACACACACACCCCACACCACCACCAACAACAAAATGATAAGCAATTGACAATTATTTGTCATTGATGATTCTCAATATCAATGGATTCATTCCCTAATAAAAAAGGGGGTTACAAACTCACAGAATGAATGTGAAAATAGAATTCATCTTTCTGATGCATACAAAAAACATACCTCATAATCACCAACACATATTACCTCAGATTAATCAGTTGGAAAAAGGTTTTCTAACCAAATTGCCTCAAGAATCAAGCTGGTCTAGCTATCCTAATATCTAACAAATTAGACTTTAATTGAAAATTAAGCATTTTTTTTGGAGGTGGGATAGACACTTCATACTCATCAAAGGAGAAATCTACCATGGGTTTTTTTTTTTATTATTCTTAAAAACCTGGATGCAAGAACATCCATAATTGTAAAAGATACACTACTAATGGGACAGCAAGACTCACAGAAGCAGGACTGAGCCAGCAACTGAGGGCAGAGCAGGCTTGAGACAGAGAACTCCACAGGAGCAGGACTGAGCCTAGGCCAGAGCAGGTCTAAGAGAGTAAACTCTGGACCAGGTAGAGGGGATCAACAGCTGAGGTGTCAGAGCCAGAGATTCTGTTGGTCCATGCAACTCCCTTTGAGGGAGTAAGCCCTAGCCAAGACTTCTGGAGGTCTGGGAGCACCCAAGTCTAGGACCTAAAAGGGAGTAGATCAGAGCCAGAGACCATTGCAGGACCAACCCCAAGTCAGGGACCTCTGCAAGAACAGAACCAGACCAGGGACATTTACAAAAAAGGTCTGAGCTGGCACTAGGCCAGAGCAGACTTGAGACATCAAATTCCATAAGAGCAGATTATACGACAAGGAGTAGCCATATGAGCCTTGGATCCACTGGCACCTAGAAGATTGGTCACCAGAGTCACAGACAGCCCCAACTACACCAGTCTGAGGAAATGATGGATGGACAAGTTAAAAACAAACACAACACCACAAAGAGCAACACGACACCAATAAAATCTAGTGACCCTATAATAGCAAGACTTGATCAACCAAATATAGATGAAGCAGAAGAAAATTAGCTAAAAAGTAACTTTAAGAGACTGTTTAAGGCCCTTAGAAAGGAAATGAGAAACTCCCTCAAAGAAATATCAGACACCAACAAATCCCTTAAAGAAAACCAAGAAGAAGCATTAAACATATGAAATAAACTATTCACTTGAAAACTGAAATGTAGACCATAAAGAAAACACAAACCGAGGGAATTATAGAAAAAGAAGTCATGAGAAAATTATCAGGAACCACAAAAGCAAGAACAGCAGAATATAAGAGATGGAAGAGAGAATCTCAAGTGCTGAAGATACAATAGAAGAAGTAGACTCATCATTCAATGAAAACATTAAATCTAAGAAAAGCTTAACACAAAATATCCAGGAAATATGGGACACCATGAAATGACCAAGTCTAAGAATAATAGGTAAAGAAGAAGGAGAAGTTCAACTCAAAAGCACAGAAAATATTTAACAAAATAATAGAAGAAATCTTTCCCAACCTAAAGAAATATATCCTTATGAAGATAAAAGAAGATTATGAATCCAAATAGACTGGATCAAAAAAAAAAAAGAAGTCTCCTCACCACATAACAATCAAAACACTAAACATACAAAAAAGGAAAGAAGGAATATTAAGAGTTGCAAAGGAAAATGGCCAAGTACCATATAAAGGCAGACCTATCAGAATTACACTCAGTGGAGAGAATGAAAGACTTCAACAAAAACCAGACACGTTAAAAGGATAAGAAAAAATATGGAGCCGTCTTGAATGCATTGGCATAGGAGACAACATTCTGAACAGAACACCTTTAGTACAGCCATTAAGACCAACGAATAATAAGTTTGACTCATGAAACTGAAAATCTTTTGTAATACAAAGGATACTGTCAATAGGACAAGGAGAAAGTCTACTGAAAGAAAAAAGATTTTTACAAACTATACATCACTGTTCCAATATCCAAAATATATAGAGGAACTCAATAAATCAGACATTAATAAATAAAACAATCCAATTAAAAATGGAGTACAGCTCTAAACAGAAATTCCAATAGAGGAATCACAAATGTCTGAGAAATACTTAGAGAAATGTTAAATATACTTAACTTCTAGAAAAATGCAAATCAAAACTATTTCTGAGTCCTTTTTACCACTATCAGAATGGTTAGCATGACTAATAAAAACAACGGTTCTGACAACTCATGTTGCCAAGGATATGGAGCAGTGGGAACACAGCTTCATTGCTGAAGCTAGTACATCCTTCAACAACCAATATGGAAATCGATATTTATTTTTATTACTTTAAAATTCGGACATTGATCCACCTCAAAACCCAACTATATCACCTCTTGGTATATATACCCAAAGATAATCCATCTTACTTCAAGGACACTTGCTTAACTATGTTCAAAACATTCTTATTCATAATAGCCATAAACTGAAAACATCCTAGATCTTCATCAACTGAAGACTGGAAAAAAACCATGGTACATTTACAGAATGGAATATTACTCACCTGTTAGAGAATAACGACAGTATAAAATATGCAGACAAATGAATGGAACTACAAAAAAAAAATCACCCTGAGTAAAGCAACCCAGACTCAGAATGACAAATAGGATATGCACTCACTTTTAAGTGAATATTAGCTATTAAGAAAAATAATCAAACTATAATTTACAGAAGCTGAGAGGCTACGTAGCAATGAGGGCTGTAGGGGCTAATGGATTGTTGTAGGAAGGCCACTAGTTGGTTCCCTGCTGCTCAGTCCTGAAATAATCACACAGAAACTGTATTAATTAAATCACTGCTTGAACCATTAGCTCTAGCTTCTTATTAGCTAACTCTTAAATCTTAATTTAGCCTGTCTCCATTAATCTGTGTATTGCTACACGGCTGTGACTTACCTGGTAAAGTTCCAGCATCTGTCTCCAGTGGGGCTCGATGGCTTCCCCCTGACTCTGCCTCCTTTCTTCCAGCATTCAGTTTAGTTTTCCCTGCCTGGCTAAGTTCTGCCCTGCTACAGGTCCAAAACAGTTTCTTTATTCATTAATGTTAAACACAGTATACAGAGGGGAATCACCTCCCTTTTTCTGTTTAAATATAAAAAGGAGGTTTTAACTTTAACATAGTGAAATTACATATAACAAAAGTTATCAAGCAAGAATTACAGTTACATTTATATCTACTTTATCTTTTATTATAACTAAGGAAAATATGATTATAACTATTCTTCAACTCCATCAAAGACTCCAGAAAGATATATCATTACCTAAGTTAACAGGAAGTACATTGTAAGCAACTTCCAAAACATGCCTTATATTGTCTGAGTGGCCAGGAACCTGAAGTTGAATGGCTCAGACATAGGGTCAAACAAAATACAACTGACAGGATAGATAGATAGATAGATAGATAGATAGATAGATAGATAGATGAATTAGTAAATAATCAAACAAATAATGAAATGTTTCCTAATGTTAGTCTGCTGTATTTATATATTATTTTCTATCTTAGTCACTATTAGAAAGGCTTCCTCTTGGCAGCTGCTGATGGGAGCAGATGCATATACCCATACCCAAACATTAGGTTGAGCTACAAGGGGGAGGAAGGATTGTAGTAGCCAGGGGATGTGGAAGACACCACAAGAATATGGCTCATAGAATCAACCAAGGAGCCCTGATGGGAACTCACAGAGACTGAATCAGCGATCATGGAGCATGCATGGGTCTGTGCTAGGTCTTCTCATAGGTTCTAGGGTGGTTCATCTTGGAATTTTTGATGGGACTCAAGACAGAGGAAGCAGAGATGTCACTGACTCTTTTGTCTGCTCCTCGGACCATTTTCTGCTACAGGGCTGCATAATACAGCCTTGATATGAGGTTTTGTGCCTAATCTTATTGGATCTTTTTTATGTTGTGTTCAGTTGATATCTTTAGGGGACTTGTTCTTTTCTTTAAGGAAATGGAGGAGCAGTGGATATAGAAGATGGGAGATGTACTTGGAACTGAGATGAGTAGAAAAAGGGGAGGCTTTGGAGAAACTGGGAGGAATTGAGTGAAAGGAGGTTATAGTTGGAATGCATTGTCTAGGAGAAGAAACAGAAGGAACTTGGAATAATGGTGCTACTTCTAGTGCAAATTCTGTCAATTCGGAGGTAGAAACGGGCAAATATATAGGGCACATTGATCAGGTGGACTACCTTAGGTGACAATCCCCTGAGACACCCTATCTCAAAACAATGTAGATGGCATCTGGGAATGACAGTGGAGATTGACCTCTGACCTCCATATGCATGAAAACAGAACCATTTATTAATGAACACATGCATACACATGTACACACACACACACACACACACACACGCTATAATTCAGTCATTTAGGACATGCTCAAATAATCCTCAAGTAATACCAAGGAAAATTTGCAAAGGAAACAGTTCAGGCTGCAATAGTGAGTTTGTAACTCAAAAGCTAAATAATATCTTTTGATCCTGATAATAATAATATAAGACCTTGGTTTTCTTTGTCCATTATAGCAATTAGTCTTCATATAATTCCTAACAACTACACTTTATCATACTGATCCTATACCTGAGAAGACTAAAATACAGACATATTCACGATTATGTTTTAAGTTACATAGCAAGTAACTATTAAAGATTGGACCAGAGAGATATGGTCCAGGTCTTCTTAAACGATACCAATGCACTCAAATTTAACTTACATTGGTTTTATGAAAGTTTTAGTTCTGTTACTTGTCATGGTCTAATCTCTGATTTTACCAATAAAATGGAAAGATGCATAGCTGGTATGAAGGATGGGAAGGCTTAAGTTGCTTATTTTCTGTCATTTCTCTGTGTGGCCTATCTATACATGATCTAGGTACTGACTGCAGAATGGTGTATACAACACAATTGCATCATTTGTGTTCTACCTTAAGGTATCAAAGAACAAGAAAGCAAAGGCTATGTAAGAAATATTCTGACTCAGGTAAACTGGGATAGAAAAGCATTTCTTGTTTTTTCTTTCCCTTTCTACACTTGACATAAGTCTCTAAAGCCAGTCAGCGATCACATTATTAGAGTGAACTCAATCTTTGGAGTACACGATAAACAATTCAATCCCTCCTTCGGATGTAAGAAATGTATGAAAGTTGCCTTACATGGCTTTTGAATAAATGCTGAAGGATTTTGAGATTGTAAGCTCATCTAGGATGATACTTATGGGCTCATGTAAACCGCAAAGACTTCCAAAGAGAGATCATGAGAGTTTACTTCAGAGAGAAAACAAAGGGAGAACAAAAGTAGACCCCAGAGCACTGAGACAAGATAGCCCTGAGAAACTACAAGAACAAGTCAACTATTTCTCAGTTGCAGGCATGAGTATATCGGACTTCTACATAGAATTTGATACATTTTGCATTTCTGACCTCTAGACCTGCAAAGCAGTAAATTTGTGTTACTTTAAGCTAATAACTTCAGGATACTATGCTACAACAGCAATAAAACACTAATATGGGAAGGGTCAAAGATTCTGTGGGCAGATTTTAAAACAATCATGGTTTTCATTTCCTGAGAAATGAGACTTAAATAAGTTCATTAAAAACACTATTATGAGAAAAAACCTGTATTATGTTGGTGCCATGTGCTAGCATTGATTACATGCTAATTATATAAACATGAATTAAACATAATTCTTTCCCAAATATACTCACCGATAGTATTCAAGGAGGTACTTTGTGAAACTCTAAAGGGCAATATAAATGTAATATATTATGAATCACTTCTCAAGTTTAATATTCAACTCAAGCATTCCTTAGTTTACTAACTCATAAGTCAGAATCAATATTTCAACAGATTGGAATTATGCATACATCATGAGTAAATTGCAATCAAATACAGAAGATAATTTTAAAATTAAATGTCAATAGGATTTGCAATAGACATTTACCATGTCTCCGAGTAGGAAAGCCTGTTAGAACAAGTATGCTGCGGTCAGTCTCTATGCAAAACATGTGTTAATGAGTCTCTAGTACACAGAAGTACGGTCTCCCGGGGTATTAGTCTAGGATGGTTTATTCTCTCACTGAAATCTTAACTGAGGCAGCTAACAAGATGTCCAACTGTGATTTGGACACATATCCAGCAGAAACTAGATAGAGATTGCTAATTTATTTTGTATAGGTCATTGAACTGATACTATCAGCTGAAAATCTGTGGTCAATATTGATAGAAGCATGAATTCAAATGAGCCCCCAACTCTCCCAAAATAAAGCAATTTGAAATAAGCTATCACAAAGAGCCACTCAAATGTGATATCTATTTTTGTTATGATATTTTGGTCTTGAAACACCTTTGTACTGTGGGAAATCATTAACAAAATTCTGAATTGTAATTAGAATATATAAATGAGAACATTAAAATAAAGTTGAGGTAAAATAAACATTTCTATTGAGAACAAATCTATTTCAAATTTGACAAAGTTGATGTTCCAAATGATAACTGATTTAAGTTTAAACGTTAAGAAACGGATGTTCTCAAGAAAGCTTAAAGAAATGCTATTCAGTAGCCCGCTTTGGGTACTGGGGGAGCCCTGTTTCCACAGCACAGCTGTTGGCTGCTAGCCAGCATCTCAGGCAGGCAGCTGGTAAGGGAGGCATGGGCTCTGCCAGCTGGAGCTAAAAAATTAAAATTAAAGTTGAGGGGGGAAAAACCCTGAGGCACACACGCATAACAATCAAACCTTCCTGGTTTCTGGTGCTCTCCTTTATTTTTCAACCCTTCTGTAGCTTAACATTAAGGCAGCTCCTTCTCCTCCATCCTGCCATCTGGGAATGCTCCTCTCTAGTTTTGATTTCCATTTTGGAGCTTTTCTGCCTTCATTCACCCAAGATAGAGTTCTTACATAATACTCTGAGCCAATCAACATGCAGAGTACTGAGAGGAGACGTGTGTGTGTGTGTGTGTGTTTAATATATAAGCAGTATATCTAATGCATAACATATTAGACATACTCAAAGTATGAAAGGTGATGCCTATGCATCTCAAAAGAAGCTCGGCTGACTATTTTGTTTACAATACCTAGAAGAAGACCATGTGTAGATAGAGCAAGGCAAGTATATAGTAAGAGCCGATAATCAATTACTCCTCTTCTGGACAAGTAGGAATTCCTTCACAGAGAAAGAACATGTGAAAGTGAGTGCAGAAAAACATTGAAGTTGAATTTCAAGAGAATTCATTTAACTTCAGAATACTGAGCTTGCTTAACAAAAGAGACCAAGAACTTAATATGTGTATATTTATGATCTATTTAGGCATGGCACTATTACTTAGGTAGTTCACTAATACTCAGAAGGTAAATTCTTACTTCTCAGTCTGAGGAATTCCTCTAGAACGTTTACTGTTGAGGGATGTCAAAAAGAAAAAGGCAACATCTCCTTTGAAAATTGCAACACCGTGGTTGTATACATTGTTTCCACATATAGTCTTTCACCAAGCCTAGGAAGCATGGTAATTTTGTGAGCAACCTTGTCCAAAATTCTAAGCGAAAAGTTTTATTAAGAACAAAGAGCATTATTAATAGAAAATTAGTTCTACTTGTGAATAAACACCAAATGTACACAAGCATGTATCTAATGGATAAATTTAGTTCTCTAACTCTCCTTATAAAGTCCTTCATTTCAAGAACTGCATATCCTAAGATACACTGAGAATCATTTAATGAGCCATATATATTTTAAATAAGTTACTAATCAAACATTTCAGGAAATGTTACAGTGGTATAACATATACTATTTATATTATACTAAAAATAGAATTTTAAAATGAGATTGTGTTTTGTTAAAAAAGGAGATAATTCAAAAAACATTATAGAAACCAGTAACATAGGTTGCTCAGCAGATGTCTTGACTTATTAATTATGAAAATCTGGCTGGTAAGTTAGGCTTGTGTTTGGCTATCTCTTATAACTTAACATTAATTTATATGCTGCCCCAAGACTCATTTGCCTCATCTATATACTGTTCATCCTGCTTTCTCTGCTTCTCGTGGATTCTCCTTGTGACTTTGCCCTTCTTCTTCATAGCATCTGCTATTTCTGGAAATCCTGCATAGCTATTGACTGTTCCGCTTTTAATTGAACCAATCAGACTGACTTCTTTAGAGTCTACAAAAAGATCATTCTACAAGAGGTCATAAAACATTTAGTCTGTCAAATCAAAATAAAACTCAAATAAAAGTATTTTTTTCATCCTCCATTTTATTCTATCTCTCAATATAGCTATCTGCCCTTTTTCTATGAGAACCTGAAGCTAAGGCATTACTGTTTCCAAAATCATGGTATATTCCATGTAGGCACATTTCATGCACAACGAGGATGGCACAGAACTATAAAGATTTTTTTTTAATCAACTCAAACAAGAATATGAAAACAGTCTATGAGCAAACCGAAGAATGGATAAAGAAAATGTGGAACATTTACACATTAAAGTACTACTCAGCAGAAAAAAAAAAGAAAGAAAGAAAGAAAGAAAGAAAGAAAGAAAACCAATGACATCTTGAAATTTGCATGAAAATGAATGGACCTAGGAAAAAAACATCCTGAGTGAGGTAACCAAGACCCAGAAAGATGAATATGGTATGTATTCACTTACCAACGGACACTAGTTGTAAAGCAAAGGTTATTGATCCCAGAAAGCCTAAGTAACAAGGTGAACCCTAAGAAAAACATACATAGATCCACCTGGAAAGTGGAAATAGACAAGATTGCCTACAAAACTGGGAGCTTTGAGGTGGGAGAAGTAGGGGGAAGACAATGGGAGAAGGGGAAGGTGAACTTGAGGGAACAGTATAATTGAGAGGGTGGAAGGGCAAAGATGAGAAAAAGGAAAAAAAAATATTTTGATTGAGGGAGTCATTATGGGGCTAGAAAGAAACCTGGCACTAGAGAAATTCCCAGGAATCCACAAGAACGACCCCAGCTAAGATCATAAGCAATAGAGGAGAGGGTGCCTGAACTGGCCTTGCCCTGTAGTCAGACTGATGAATAAATATCACCACAGAACCTTCTTCATCTGGCAACTGATAGAAATAGAGGCAGAGACCTGCATTGGAGCACTGGACTGAGTTCCCAAAGTCCAGTTGAAGAGTGTGAGGAGTGAGAATATAAACAAAGAGGTCAAGACCATGATGGGTACACTCACTGAAATATTTTACCTGGGCTAATAGGAGCTAACCAATTCCAGCAGGACAGGGAAGGAATCAGCATAAGACCTAACTAGTCCCTCTGAATGTGGGTAACAGTTGTATGTCTGGGGCAGACTGTGGGGTCACTGGCAGTGGCACCAGGATTTATCCCTGCTGCTTTTACTGGCTTTTTGGAATCCTATTCTCTTTGGATGGATACCTTGCTCAGCCTAGATATAGTAGGGAAGGCCTTTGATTTTCACCAAAGCAATGTGCCTGGTTTAGCAGTCATGTGGATTCTAACACTGCATAAACATATGGTCTTTGAAAGACAGGTTATCTTTCCAGTACCTGCTTCCTCATATGGAAAATAGACAGGATTAGCATTGTGAACTTAAATGTATGGGAATGATTTATCATGATGCAGAACCCATTGACCAGTCCAAGCACTCTCTTGACCACTACTCAGTTTTTAGATTCATGTTTCTGTTTATCTGTTATTCTGAAGACATAAGTAATAAATGGAGGACAAATATCTAAAACCAACAAATGTAGAAAAATTTGCCAGATATTTTAAATCATTTAAAAATACTCTTGCTCACCTATAATGTACACTATATTTATTCGTGTGCATATACTTCTAAATGAATCCAAGCATGCACGAAGTTCTGTCTTTAGTAATATAGTATATAAAATCTTCCTAAGAAGACCCACATGAAAGGAATGACTCAAGCCTCTCACTACTGAGGATGCTTCAGAAAAGGTTATTAAGATTCCATCCTAGCTGTGTTTGTGGTTTTACATTTGTCTCCTACCATTCTGTAAGACAGTGTTTTTCCTTGGTCCATAATTAGTTCTTCAATAGTTTCCTCCAGGAGGTCCAGGAAACCTATCCCCACAAGTCACTCGAGTCTGTCTACATGTTCTCAACTACTGCAAGTATAGTTGAATAGAGATCATTTGGACATATGTGTGCTGGGATTCTACTATTTAACTTATTTTTAAGGTGTTTCTATTATAATATATGCTTGATATAATATAAATCATATAAGAGGTAGGACTCATTATTACATATTTATGCAAAGCAGATAATCAGGGTGCTTAAGCAGCTTTCCTGGGACTACATTCCTCTATGTACTTCAGAAACAGGTTATATTCCCATGATTCAAACCTTAAATACATAAACTTCAAATCAGTGGATTTCTATTGAGTTGTGCAATGTGTAAACAAAATTATGAAAACTGAAATGAGAAATTTGATTTTAGTGTAAACTGGGACATGTAACTGGCACTCATTGTGCCAAGGTATGAGACAAGGATCTACTGTAATGTACAGGATCATCTGTCAAAATGTGTTCCAGACATAATAAGATAGATTTATAGGCCAAAAAGTACAATACAAGAATTTAACAATATAATGAATATAATCAAGACTGAAACTCAAAAATCAGCTCCTAAAACAAATGGTAGGGGTATTTTCCAAATTCTGAGATAAACCAGTGGTAAACACTGGAGGTCATGGGAATGTTGTTGTCTGCTATAAGTCAGGCATGCACATGTTAATTGTTTGTTTAATCTTACTGGAGCTTCACAGCATCTATGGAGAAGCAACACTGTCTCTATGTTTCAGAGACATGCATTAGTTACTGGGGCAAACATTCTTGGAGTTTAGAGTTGCCCAGAGTTTGAAAGATTTATATTTCAAACAGGAAAAGCAGTGTCAAATTTTCTTAAGTAAGTGCATTAGAAAGGAGAACTTTACAGTCTCAATTTCAGAAACAAAAAGTTTAATTTAAAAGTGGGAGTATAAGAAGACTCTTAGGTCATCTTAGGTCACAGGCAAGCAAACCTTACAGAGTTACGACTTTTATATGAAACTTTCCTCTTTGTAGTGGGTACTTTCAACCATTCTGGTACATGGCCTCAGATACTCTTGTACAAGCTTAATAAAAACACAGTTTTCAGAAATACAGCATATGTTATGTTTTGAAACATTGAAAAAATACTTAAATGTGTCCGATCGTCTTCATAAAAAGTTATTTTTCTTATATCTACACTGATTTCAAATATCCTTCACTAACAGAAACTCATATTTTTGCCTGCATCTGGTGGTTTTACCATTTGGGACATTCTATATTCAAATATATCCTCATTTGAAACGTAGAAAATTTCACTCTATGTTAAAAAGTATTGATATGTCAGCAGTTTTTAACTTACCTGTTGCTATATGCACTGCAATTAAAATGCTCTACAGCTTGTAGAATATTATAAAAGGCTATGATGTCCAAATATAAGTCCTATAAACTAATTGCAATAGATTTGATACATTTTTCAAACTTGACAGATTTCTTGAGCTCATTAATATGACTTCTTAACATTTTTAGATTGTTCTGCTAGCCAAAAAATGTCCTATTCCTTTGTATTATTTTTCTCAAATCACTTAACAAATTGTCTCAGAGTTGTTTGGTCTCTAGATAGGTAAACCAGAACTCTCAATGGTAGCAGGATAGTACGTTTGGTCTAAGCTAAATAGGTCAGGGCAAACCAATCTATAACAAAGGAGGAAGGAAGTATGAATGTCAACGGTAGTGATTGTTAAACAGACTGTGGAAAATGGAGAAAAGATTAAGGCAAGTTTAGATGACCTCTGTGTGCACTTAAGACATAATGGCCCTTTGCTGCTCATAGCCATGTTCTTCTTCACAGAGCACTAAGCCAGGCAGCAATTTAACAACATGACTGGTTTCTTTTATCAGGATAGCAGTTCTTGAAGATTGGTTTAGTAAAACAGCCATCATCTAATAGCTACCATCTTTGAGGTTTTGTAGCTGTCACTGACTGGATATTAAAAGGTAAATTTTAAAAGCTTCTGAAATGTAAAATGATGATAAGAATTTATTTACCAATTCATAACAATTATAAATCTTAATAACAAAGATAATTACATGATCCTACATGTAATTTTCAAAGCACCCTAACACAATATTTGACAAGTGATCTATTATTTAGGCAACATTCAGGATGGAAATTGCTCATATGTGTCCATTTCTAAATATACTATGTGAAGCTGTTGTCCTAAACTCTTATACCAATTCCATGAATTGCTGCGATAAAACAATGACTGTCAGGAGGGGAAGTGAGAGTATCACACAGTAGAACGGCTGCAGCTCACAAAAGGACCATAACTGTATTAAGTATCAGAAAATGAATAAACAAAAACCTCATTCTTTAATTAATAAAATGGTAGTGAATTTCAAGTTAAACAATGTCATTTTCCAAACTTAATTTAAAAACTAATGAACAAAAACCATAGATATTAATTGAGGGTACTATTTTCTGTGCAGAATACATGCTTTTTCATGATAAATGTTTGCTGAAATTTGCTTTAATAATTTTGCTATTTCCAAATGTACCACTTTGAATAACTTTTTATTCCAATTTGCTTAGGATTAATTAGTATTAGAGTAAATGAACTTCACTTAATCTTTAATTAATTATTTAATTTGTTTTAAGTCAATATCTAAATAATTATTTTAATATAATTTGACTTCTATATATTATTTAATTTAAAGTTGATGCATAATTTTTATTGTAGTTTTGAGGGAGGAAATTGAAATGAGGCAGAATTCTAGAAGCTTTCAGCCTCTATTATACTAGGGGTCAGTAGGGTATGTATGAATACACTATAGTAAAATCCTAGTATTACTTTAACTAAGCATTGAATTGTCAAAACCTTCCTTATCCACAAATAAACAGCTGCAACATCTTCCATTCTGGAGGGATCATCATCATAAACTAGGATTATAGGTTGGAGAATAATATTTTAGCGATCCAGCCGGGCGATGGTGGCACATGCCTTTAATCCCAGCACTCTGGAGGCAGAGGCAGGAGGATCTCTTGAGTTTGAGGCCAGCCTGGTCTACAAGAGCTAGTTCCAGGACAAGAACCAAAGCTACAGAGAAACCCTGTCTTGAAGAAAAAAAATGTTAGAGGTCCAAAATCAATTCATAGAAGTATTTTGATAAAGAATTAATTGTGTTTTGAAAATCAGATAATTTCATATGAAAATTTAAGTTACAACTTGCCCTGCAAATGAAAGGATGATTTTTAGTTTTAACCAGAACTATTTCTGATTAAAAGAGCACTGTAAATGAGGCACATTGGTAGATGCCTAAATCTCTGGCATTCAGGAGGTTGAGGGAAGAGTATTCTAAGATAAAGACTACACTGGAAAAAAAAGAAGACTGTATCTAACACACTAAATTAACAAACAAACAAACTAGCAAACATTTACCTAACTCAAAACTTCAAAACATAGTAATGAGATAATTTTCATGTTAAAAGGTTAGTAATTCATCTAACAAATATAATATTATCTTAATAATATTGGCTTCTTGTCACATGAAACCACCGCAGTATCTTAGAACTCTCCATACATTATTCTTTTTAGACAGCACTTATGTACTAAAAGAAATTAAAATCCTTAGTTCTAAAAATAGGTAAGACTTAAACAACATCAGTTAGAACTATAAGCAGTGGTTTTTGCGATGCTTTTCAATAATTGTATAAGCAATATTTTTGTCATGCTACATTAAAAGTTTTGAAGAGGTATTTCTGCCACTTTGGGTGTTATCACAATTGGAGACCCTCTAGAAGAAGAGAAAAAATGAAGAATAAATCTCCTTGTTTGGGAATGGTAGAACGATAACCCATTCTGATCCTCTGTAAGCCCCTAATTCCAGCTGGGAAAAAATAAAAGGGACCTGAAATTTTGAATTAAATGAATGAATGAAATTTATGCCCTGGCAATGCTGACACATGCATGGACAGCTCATATATGGCAGTTCTGTTGAACTTGTCCATAATGGGTTTCATGGTCTACGGTGATGAGGACACTGACCAAGTCTCTTCCTCAAGAGGGCACATGATTTCATTACAGATGGTTGTGAGCCATCATGTGGCTGCTGGGA
Organism: Microtus oregoni; assembly: GCF_018167655.1. NCBI lineage: Eukaryota > Metazoa > Chordata > Mammalia > Rodentia > Cricetidae > Microtus > Microtus oregoni. Next base: position 28,315,496 of record NW_024543060.1, read on the forward strand.
ATTGAACTCAGAATCTTTGGAAGAGGAGGAAGTGTTCTTAACTGATCTCAGCTGAGATCTCAGCTGTTCAGTCAATCCAAAAAAAAGCTGACCTACCCCTTACTATGTTAGATTCATTAACCAACAACTCTCTTTACTTAAAGAACTCTAAACTAAATCTGTCAAGTGAAACCACACATCACAGCACTTATACATGCTTTACCATCTAAGAATTCTCCTGTTACTAAATGCTTTATGGTACCTTACGATATCCCAGCAAACTTCCTTGAATGTATCTTACTCTCTACCAAGTTCACTTAGTTGGCCATGTCTATGTTCTATGAGATATTGTTGCATATGGCAGCTGACATCCTGAATGTCCAGAGGCAACTGACATAGTCTGCAACACTGAACTCTTACTCTGTAAAAAAAAAAAAAAAGTGGATTTGTTGCTTATGAAGCTGCTGAAATGTAAGAGAGAGTTTGCTAATTCATTTTTTAATCTAAATTTGCCTGGTGGCCACATTATGTAACCAGTTCACACAGAACAAAAAATTTAGATTGAATACTAGTAATTTTAATGTTAAGTACCCACTTATTTAAATGGATATTATGTTTAAAGTATCACTATTAAATCCCAGAGGTAGAGGACTGGTTTGTTTATAATGGTCTAAACACATAAAAGCAGAAATGCATAAAAGAAGATAAAAATCATAGTAAGTTAATTTATGTTTTAATATTAGCTAAATTCCTCATAAATGCCTTCTTTGAAAACAGTACTCAGAATTACTATGAGGTATTTGGTGAAATTGCTGCTTTTTGAATTGTAAAATTTTATGTAACAGGTTAAGCCAAAAATAATTTTAAGACAATGACTTCATATGTTAAACCAAAATCTTCCAATTTTCCCCAATAACTTAAAGATTTACCCTTGTATTATTGAGTCAGCATTTATAAAAACCCACCCAAGAACTAAAATTATTAGTAAATGGTTTGAAATTGAGGTGAGCAGGCATTTAGCAATTGTTCAGTGGTCTGTAAAATGAATTTCTGATCTCAGTCCAGTCATAAAACCTATCATCACAATTGATGCAAGTCAATGCCTTTCCTATCAGTCTCATCAGGGAAGCTTTGAACTACTTGAACACAGGCAAAGAAATGTCTCCTACAGAGTCAAAATCTGTAAGTCAAAATTAAGGACCACTCTTGAAGGAGTTACTGTCTCTGCTTGAATCATTCTGTAGCTAAATGTAAAGCTTTAAAGACGATGCTAGTTCCTCCAGGAAGATTTATATTCTCTCTAAAGATAGAATTGAATAGATGTCATGAAAATCCTACATTTTACAGGACATAGTTGAAGATAAGGACTTATCTCGTCTCATGGAACAAAAAGGTGGAATGTTGCCTATGATCCTACTTGGTATCACATACATTAAACCACAGAAGAGATACCAAGAATTCTTCTTACTTCCACGCAGACAACTGCAATCCAAATATACTAGGAGCCTGGAAGTCCACATAGATTCACATTGAAGGCTGGGGTGACTTTCTGAAATCACTTGGCAAAGTGATATTTGCAAAATTCTAGGTTTCTCAACTTTACCTTAAGCATTAAAATATTTCCTTATTATCTAGTGCCCATCTGCTATTATTTTATACCCCCTTTTGTTTCACAGCATTATATAATAGAGATATAACCTCAGAGACAAGAACTCAAACACATGAGCTTATGAAACATTTCATTTTCAAAACTTCCTAGTCACCAAATACATATAAAATCCCTTTGTATAGAGATGCCCCCAAACATAAAAAAATATAGTGTTTATCCTTTGTGTTTTAGTTAAGTAGAATTTTATGAAATACTTTAAAGTATTCAAAATGATATCTACGAACACCCGGTCGAAAATTCCATATATCATCCAGAATTAATCTGTGCCCCCTCCCTGAATCTCTAAGAAATTGTGCTTCTTTGCCATCCTGGGTAGTCTTATCTTGTTATCCTCTTGTGGGTTCAGATTTTGATAAGGCTAAAATCTGTGGATGTTTCTAATCTCTGCAATGGTGTGATCATAGATATTGGAAAGTGGCATTTTGGAACCAAGTTTATCTGCCTACTTCCCTAGGCTAGAAATAGGTTCCGTTTGTAGCCAGTTCAGAAGGACTTGAAATACATTATATGTGTTTACCACTGTCACATGTCTGTGACCAAATGCCCAACAAACGTAACTTATGGTAAACGAGCGTCATTTTGGTTCACTGTAAAGAGTTTGATTGGGACTATCATAAAGAGTGCAATGTAGTGGAGAAGGCATTATACTTCTCCCAATTCCTGACAGCAGGAACATAAGAGAACTGGTCACATGACAGAAGTGAACAGAAAAATAAAAGACCACCGAAACCACAAAGAAAGTAAAAGTTGATATCTTCAAATCAGCCCTCTCCCAGTCATAATCTATGAATCTGCATGGGCTCTACATGCATCAAGTTCCACAGTCTTGCATAGCAGAGACATAACCTGTGAAATAAGAGCCCAAACATATAAGCTTATTTTACTTTCAAGCCTTCCTACTCACCAACTACATATAAATATAAAAATCACTTTGTATAGGGATGCCTCTAAATTAAAAAATATTGTCAAGTTTGGATCTTTTTTTTTCTTGATGAAACCTTTCTGAATTTCGTGAATTATCGTGAGGATGGGGTCACATGAAAGAAATATTTCTAACCCATGACATCTATTTTAGACTACATAAAATGTTACTGAGGATGAGAGCCTTTGATATGGGTAGGGTATGGTATTTTGCCCAGTGAGAACAGTGACGAATTTCTAAGTTGGGTGACTGAGGCTGGTACCTTTTTCTCTGCTTTCTATCTCTGCCATGTAGACTGGGATGGAGAAAATATTGTGCCGGAGTTTTTCACTCTGAAAACAATCAGTTGCCCTTAAAATTCCTAAACTATGCATGAAACTGAATTGTGTCCTGTTAATTGGAATAAAACTAAGAATTATTTTTTCAGAAATCCAAGCTCTAAAAGAGTAAGCTCAAAGAAGAATCATAAAAGAACTTGGAGGTAATGGAGGGAAGAGGCATTCTCTTGGGTGATCATTGCAATCTAAAAAAGAGACTAAAAGGGAGTGCCCACATGGTATCAGTGGCTGAGCTCTTCTTTAGTCTGAGAGTGTCCATCAGTAGCCATGCTTTTCGATAGTCTGAGAATTCCCAAGGAGTGTCATTGACAAGACTCTTCCCTAGTCTTTTCAGAATCTTCTTGGGTAAATCATTCTCAACTTACACCATGCACCTTACATTAGCTAAACAAAGAAGGAAGATTCTCGAGAGCCATTTGCTGCTGGAAATGCTTGCAGGAAGCTCTCCCTTCATAATCTTGCCTTGTCAGATAGCAGATACATTCGCTTTATCAAACTCCCTCAGCAGCAGCATCATTCCATGAACACAAGACTTATTTGTTACTTGTATTTCTACCTTTCACTAACTTGTGTATTCTTTCTAGGAACTTTGTAGTATAGATAAGGAGGGCCAGTTTCTCTTTTTCAGTATCACCGGTTGGCAGCTACTTAATTTTCATATAAGGTGTCAACGTTTTCTAAATTGAGGGAACCACCAGCAGAGTAGAATTTCTTTCTCATGGTTAAAGTAGCAAAACCCTCACTAAAGAAGGAATGACTGACTGAGAGACAAACTGTGTTGATGGCAATTTTTTTTAGTATGCCACTAACCTTGTTGACAGAACTCTTGTGTTCTCAAAGCAGAACCCTTGGAGAAATACCTTTTTACCGACTCTCTTTACTTTCAGTCAGTAACTTCTTTGATTTCCAATGGGTTCCTGCTTTTATTTCAGGATACTCTCGATGGGGCCAAAGCATGCTTTGAGAGACCTTAAGGATCCAACATTACATTTCCAGAAGCAAACTGCTTGCCTCCTTGAATTGGAAGGTTTGACAACTCATGCTGTTTACAGTTGTTTAATTCTCTATGCAATTTCTATTGACAGGGAAACAAACTTGGAAGTGAAAACCCATGAACAGAACCAGAATTTTCTAGGAATCTATAGCCCTGTAGAGGCTTTATTAGAGAAATGCAATAATAATTTATAACTTGAGGGACAATTTTCATCAACATCTTAAATGGATGGTATTTCTATGCCAAATAACCTCAAAAAGGTATTAGTGAATTCAGCTGGTTGCTAATTTTGCCTAAAGTATCCACAATGGCTTTACTCATGTTCTTTGGCAGGAATAGTTGAAAGGCTATGCTCAGGGAGAACACTTTCTCAGCTCAAGTGTTCTCAGCTTCTCTCCATGTAGTCCACACAAAAGCACATTGATTTTAATACTTCAGCTGAGATATGAGCACAAATGTCGTATTAGTATAAGCTATGATAATAAAGCTTTATGCATATTGTAGTCAATTCAAGTAATAGTGGTCCCTGCTTAAGTGTAAGAAGCAAGATATATACACAACATTTCACTAGTCTATCACCTTTATTAAGGTCGTTGAGAGTTTTGTACATATTCTGATAGTCAACCTCCCACTCCCCCAAATATACCAATATTCACCTACCCTGTCAACACAAGTTTTATACTTTTATTTAAAAAAAATTCTGAAGCCTAAACTTCCTTGGGTGTGTCTTGATCTAGAGACTCATCAACTTAATTAGGGCTGCAATCTAAGAGAAAGTTGTATCTGCAGTAAGCAGTTAATAATTGCCAACAATAACTCTTCTAGTGCTAAGCCTTCAGGCACAATCTTTGTCTCAATTCTGGGAGCTGTTTTGGCCTAGACTTGCTTAGCTTTTGTACATGCTGTCACACCACTGTGATTTCACAGGTACGACTTCCCTGATGGCTTTAGAAGACACTGTTAGGTCGTAATTACCTACCACCTTGGTATATTACATACCCTATGAACTACTGTCTGCAATAATCTCTGAGGCTTAGGATGGAGTGGTGCAGTTTATGTGCTTCATTCTTCAATGCCTTATTCTCCCCACCTTGTCAGAGTTGTGTGTTTCTGTATTAATAACCATCTGATGCAAAAAGAAGCTTTTCAAATGAGTGTTGAGATATGGATTGATCTATAGGTAAAGGATACATCATTAGGTGTCAGTTTAATTCTGTATTCATTCAGCAAAATCATACTTCTTTCCTAGGATTTGGGACTTATGTTGCCTCTGGTGCTTGTATAGTAACTGTACCAAGAGCCGGGCGGTGGTGGCGCATGCCTTTAATCCCAGCACTCGGGAGGCAGAGGCAGGCGGATCTCTGTGAGTTCAAGACCAGCCTGGTCTACAAGAGCTAGTTCCAGGACAGGCTCCAAAGCCGCAGAGAAACCCTGTCTCGAAACCCCCCCCCAAAAAAATAATAACTGTACCAAGTATGTGTTTCCTCATGTGGAACAAGACTTAAATCCAGTCAGAAACTTGTTGCTTATTCTCATGAGGTTTCTACCACTATTGCACCAGTATACATGTTAGTCCAGACCTTTGGCTGTTGTAGCTTGCAGGGATCACAGCTAATATTATCAATGTTTCCTTTTCTCCTCCAGACACATGAACACCAATGAGTGTGAATGAAACGTCCATATTGTTACCAGCTTGATTTCTCCACGTTCTATGACTGAAGTATGTTGTATTTTCAGAAAGAGGGTGTTACTGTCGGATACTAGATGGTAAGGAATGGAATGGTACATGTGGTTATTAGGAATTCTGCTATGTTATTGCTGAGAGGGGTTCTAGGGCTGAGAGTTCCTCATGGAAAAATTGTATTTCAGAAAAGCAGAATGGCTCAGCATAACAAATCCCCCTATAAACAAGTGGGTGAGCTGAGTTTTATCCTTAGGACTCACAGAGTGCAATGGGAGAACTGACTCATGCAATTTCTCCTCTATCCTCCACACCTGGGTGGTGGCACATACATGCGTGGATGAGTACAAACGTGTGTGCATACACACATACACAAACACAGAGGCATACACAAGCACATGCATGCATGCCTATAAGCACACAAACAAATAAACTGATAATTAAATAAGTATCAAAACAGTATATATTAAGTCCCAGTGTCAATAAGAAAATGAATCAAGATAGCCAAATTGTTTAAATTCAGAGCAGAAATTTTAAACTAATTTCTTATCAAATTAATTGCATTTTGAAAAAAAGTTAATATTATCATTTTATGATGACATTTTCTGGTGGATTGCAATTACTCACAATACTATATATGTATATATGTGTCCATTAATGAGTGGACTTTGTCAACAAACACACACACACACACACAACATAACAACTATGTGTGCATTTGAGCTTAAAGTTCATAGCAACACAATTTGAAGATGAGCTATAAATACTATAACTAGAACACCTGGGTTCACTTTCTGATACCATATATTTAATCTCCATGCTATTCAGTTTCTTCAATGCACTAATAATCAAAATCTCATAAATAGAGAGGATATTTGAAGTAACAAGCATACAGTCCATGGCCAATAATACAGAGACATCTTGTCTGTTTTGGTTAGGAAAGGAAATAATATGTGTTTTTTTTTCCTGAGGGTGTACATTCTCTCACTTGCTTTAAAAGTAAAATGGTTATCTGAGAGTGTGGTGGATTGAGGGATACGAACATTGGGGTAAACCGAGAAGCTTTTTTTTTTTTAAGTAAAGAATTATAGAGCCATTCACTGACCCTAGGAGTCCATGATAGAGAATTGTTTAGCTATGATTTTTATGCTGTTAAGAGACACCATAACCACAGCAACTTTCATAAGTGTCATTGAGGCTGGCTTATGGTTTCAGATGTTTCAGTTCTTCACCATCAGTCTGAGAAGCATGGCAACAAGCAGACAGACATGGCGGTGCAGAAGGATCTGAAAGTTCAACTTCATGGTCTGCCAGCAGCAGCAGGAGACTGTGTGCACAGTGGGTATACCATGAACATTCAATGAGGCCTCAAAACATGCTTTCACAGTGACACAGTTTCTCAAACAAGACCACACTATTCCAACAAAACCTCACTTCCTAATTGTATGACTCACATTCAACACATGAGTCTATGAGAGTCATTCCTATCCAAACTATTACATTCCACTCCCTGGATGTCAAAGGCTTGTAGCTGTAACATAACGGAGAACTACGTTCAGTCCAACTTCACAAATCCTCATAGTCTACAATAGTCTCCAAATTCAGAGTCTCTTCAAAATAAAAAATTAGATCACACCTCCAACATGCAGTGGTATAGAATATACATTACCTTTCTAAAAAGTAGGAAAGAAAGAATAGTGAGGAAATACTGAACAAAAACAAGACTGAAAACCAGCTGTGCAAACGCCAAACTCTGCATCTGCATGTCTGATGTCAAAGCATTCTTCATATCCCCAACTCATTTTATTTTTGTTGACTGTAACAAATTTGTTTCTCTTGGGATGGTTTCACTCTCTGCTACTCCCTTTACTAGGCGGGTGTCCAATGACTCTGGCATCTCCAAAGTTTTGGGTTCTGGGTTCTCTAAGGCAATCTTGGCTTCACCTTCAGAGCTTCACTCAATGACCTCTCTGAACCTCCATGTAGGAACACTCCTGTTACAAACCTGGCTTCAGCTGCTTTCCTTAGTTGCAGAGGGTGATTCCACAATGTCTTTTCTCTATCCCTGATTGCAAAGCCAGAACCATATGTCCAGTGCTGCCAAGTTCTGCTTACTGGGGCTGGAATATAGCCCCCTTGTTCACTTACATCTTCACAAACTTACTGTTCTTAATGGCACCCTTCACTACCTCAACTTGACTGTACTGAAACTCGATTTGTATACCAGCTTGGCTTCAAACTTAGAGATCTGCCAGCCTCTTTCCTCTGAATACTGAGATTAAAGGCATCCATCACCATGTGTAGACCTAAACTGTTCTTTAATTTCTTTTTAGAAGTTCGAAGTTTAGCTTGGCAACCTCTTGCCCTGAGGTCACCACTTCCTTTACTCCATTTAACATTAGGCTTTCAATTCATTTGTTTCTCTCTTGCAACATAGGGCTTAGATTTTTGTCTACTTCCTAGTGCTCTTTTCTCCTCATTTTTTTTCTGGACAGCGTACTCCTTTTTGTTATACATATTCATAAGAGTGACTATTATCAGCCACACAATAGGCTGTTCTGAGACTTCCTCTGCCAATAGAATTAATCTAATTTAGCCTCATGCAGACTCTTCAGACAAGGGCAGTTACATTCTTCACCAAAATATCACAAGAATGATCTCTCAGCAATGTATTAAAATTCCTCTTTTCTGAAACCCACTTGAGGCAGGCCTACACAGTTCTGATCAACCTCAGCGCAGTTGTCTTCCATTATTCTAGTATGGCCTATTAAGCAGTCCTGGTGGGGGACAATTCTGTATTCTGTCAATTACATTTTAAATAAACGCTGATTGGCCATTAGCCAGGCAGGATGTATAGGTGGACAATCAGACAAGAAGTAGAGTTGGGGCAAGGAGAATAGGAGAATTCTGGGAAGCAGGAAGCTCCCTCAGCAGTCCGGACCAGACACGGAAGAAGCAGAATGTGACCTGTCCCACCTAAAAAGATACTGAGCCATGTGGCTAACATAGATAAGAATAATGGGTTAATATAAGTTATAAGAGCTAATATGAAGCCTGAGCTAATGGACCAATCAGTTTATATCTAATGTAGAACTCTGTGATTTTTCTTTGGGGCTATATGGCTGTGGGACCTGGTGGGAGGACAGAAACCTCAACAAGCAGGAGCTCGTGTTACACAGTCCTTAAAGCATTTCATTGCTTCCCTAACCCATGTCATCAAAACATGGTCAAGCATGCCACAGCAATACCCTACTTCTAGTACCAACTTCTGTTTTAGTTAGGGTTTTCCTCCCCCCATTTCTATGGAGGGACACCATGCCAATTCTTATAAAGGAAAATATTTAATTGAGACTGGCTTTCAGTTTCAGAAGTTTAATTCATTATCGTCACTGTAGAAAATATGACAGCAAACAGGCAGACAAGGTGGCTGAAGATGATCTGCATCTTGGACCACAGGCATCAGAAAGAGAATTTATTCCACACTGAGAATAACTTGAGCATATGAGATGCCAATGTCTGCCTGCACAGTGACATACTTCCTCTTACAAGTATGTACCTACTCCAACAAGCAAATACGTCCTAATAGTGCCACTCCCTATGGGCTAAGAGTTAACATGTGATTCTATGGGAAATCATACCTATTAAAACCACCACAAAAATATAAATGAGATCAGAAAGTTGAAAGTTTTTCTGTAATGGTACTCAGTTGTTTGGAGATAGTTGCTGCAAAAGAAAATATGAATTGGGTAGACTTTGTATCTTTTTAGGGATATATGAATAAAAATTATTAGAATAGTTAAAAATCAGCTGCAATGAAATGATACTGATTAGGAATCTTGGGAACTGGGCAGAACGGGGGAGATAATTCATTTAATACATTTAAGTGATTTCTTTTTAAAAAGAAACACGCTTTGAAAACGTATAAGAATTGCATAAAACCATGTCCAAATTTTTTTTTGAGAAAGAGGTTTAAAAGTGTGATTATAAAATCAATGAAGCTGAGATCAATCCGTTCTTCTGTGGAGTTATATGTTTGGTCATCAGTGATTGAATTTAAAAGCCTTACAAAATCAAGGAATAGTGACAGAAACAGATGATGATGTGGTAACATTGAGGAGAAAGTCTGATTGAAAAGCTTAACCTCATAAGCCTGTGCAGAAGAGGGTCTATTTGATGAGACAGAAAATAGTTTTTCAAGACAAAATTGCATCATAAAACAGAAGGTACTTGATCCAGGTTCCAAATCCTAAAATTAAACATGTAGAGCAGGATTAGCTGTCAGAATAAAATCTTTATTTGAAAGTTTAGAAAGTGTCTCTTAGGTCACAGATGATATCCAAAACATTATATTATCTCTATCATCTTCATCATTATGATTATGAAATAATACTAGTCTAACCAGAAAAGAAGAATCTGGGAGTGAGTGAACTGTGATGTGTGATTCTAAGGAGAAAGACCCAACTGTGAAGAGTGAGAACCTACAGAAAATGAGGAATTCCTACAAGCACTTCCTTATACTTGGTTACAGAAAAATTGAACCCAGCAATGCAATGACCTCTCTGCTTTCTAGAAAAGGACAATTAGCACTGGTAGAGTGGACCAAAGTTATCTAAACCTCAGACATATTGTTTCAGCCATGTGGAGTGCTATAGCCCAGGGTCAAGAGATAAAATGATTATACTGGAAACTGTTAAGTCCATTAGCAAAGCTTTCTTCGTTGGGATAGAGTAAGAATATTCTAATTCAGTTTTTTATTGCAATACATTTATATTATCCTGCAGCTAGTTTTTTAAATTTACTTTTTTACCAACTTTTACCAGTCTGACATATATTTCCCTGGTTTAAAGCCACAATATTATTAGGCCGGGGCTCTCTTTCGGTGGGCATTAGAAAATCATACCTCCCTTGGCTGTTCCACCTTCTAGAACAGAGGCATTTTCTTTCAAATGACTGTCCTGTGTCTCCATAGTCAGAGAGATTGATGTTATTCTGGTTCTCCTTCTCTGGTCACATCTCCCTCCGACTAAATACAGCTGAGAAAAGTGTCTCCATTTTGTGAGGGACTATGTGATTAGATTGGGCCCACTGTGATAATAACAAACTCATTTGTTCATCCCCAATTTCTTAGTCTAATCACATCTACAAAACCTTCACAAATTCTCAGAATCAGGTCCAAATATTTCCGTAAGCTCTTATTATGCTGTCTACCCCACCCATGTAACATTTTCACCTCCGTTTTGAACTTAACAAGAAACACTTCGAGGTTTCCTTGAAATCTCTTCTTAATCAACCCAGAGGCCCTCATTCTTAATGAACTGCTGCCTGCCTAAGCGAAACTGCCAGTTCAATTGTTATGGCGCGGATTCATTACAGCCCTGTGATGAACATCTCACACAGTATTTATCTACCCATCTATAAAGAAGTGTATTAAGCCACGGGCTCCTGTTATCATTTGTCTTCAGCACACATCCGCGTTTTATCACACCCCAAAGACATTTTAGGGCAAAAGGACACAATCAATGTTACATAAAAAGACTTTGAGAGTTAAAAACTAGGGCAATTTCGGCTAACTCATGCAAATCAAGGCTTTCCAAGTTAGCTGAGTAACATGCAATCCCAGGATGAAACCCAAACTTTGGTTGCCATGTGATAGGATAGCTGTTATATATAGGAGAGTTCTGACTGCTCTGTAGAGAATGGACGGAGACGAGAAAAAGGAAAACCTCTAATGTTTTCATACCTTAAAGGACTGGATATAGCTTTGAAAATGTAAATGAAGGGTTAGATGAAAATTATAAATAGTAGATAGTTATTAGAAGCCTTCAGTGTGGGGGAGGAAAAGAGTATAACACAGCATGACTCCTAGGTTGTAGATATGAAGCAGTAGTAGAAAATCCATTATCTAATGATTGATATTATAAGTTTTAGTGTCCTGCATGACAGAAAGATGTATGGTAGGATTAGTATTTCAGAGATATTATCCTAGGATTAAAAAGTGATGTCAAGTGATTGGTTGTCATGGCTTAAATATTGGGTAGAGGGTAGACAAGTTTGAGTTACAGTGGCATAAAGCAGAAAATGAGCAATTATAGGAGATAAGCAAGTGATTAGTATGGAAAAAAGTGGAGAACACAAATCCATTCAAGAAGGGAAAAGGAGTTAACAGACATATTACTTCTCTCAGTTTAGAAGGAAATTGAAAGAAGGTCACTGTGTTTGACTGTTTGAGAATTTTAGTTTAAAAATGTACTTCTTCAGTAATATGAAAACCAAATCACTGTTGGAGCATTAATGAGCAAGTCGTAATAATAATAAAGTTTCATACACACACAACAAAAGCTATTAAAATATTTTTCTGAAAACACCGTAAACAAAAAACAAAGAAGCAGACTGCTACATTTTTGTTTCCATTTTTTGTTTAATATTTTGTTTGTTTGTTTGTTTTTTCAAGAGAGGGTTTCTCTGTAGCTTTGGACTCTGTCCTGAAACTAGTTCTTGTAGACCAGGTTGACCTCAAATTCACAGAGATCTGCCTGCCTCTGCCTCCTACGTGCTGAGATTAAAGGCATGTGCCATCACTGCCTGGATTTTTTGTTCAAAATTTTTATATAATACATTTAATCATGGTGTTTCCCCTTCCCTACCTCTTCCCAGATCCTGCCAACCACCTTAACTGTTTATGAGCTCTCTGTTTCTTGCTCTCCTTCTCTCTCTCTCTCTCTCTCTCTCTCTCTCTCTTTCTCTGTGTGTATTTCTCTCTCTCCTCTCTTTCTCTCACACACATATATACAAAATTACTGAAAATATTGTATAATAGAGTTCAAAACAAACAATCCCAAAAGACAAAAAATGGCTAAATCAGAACAAAACAAAACAGAAAGTTAAAAAAAAAAAACAAGAAGTTCATTTTGTGTTGGCTTAATATTCCTGGACAGGGACCTGTTCTGAGATGTGGGTGATATACCCAGTAAAACTCCATTGGAGAAAACCAGTTTTTCCCTTTGTCAGAAGGTATCAGCATAGTACCTCATTAATTAAGGCTGGTACCCCATATACATTTCCCTCGTTCAGTGCTGAGTAACTGTCTGACTGGATCTTCTCTTCTGCATAGATACTTGTGCCTTTGATGGGAGAGGTTTAATGAAGGCATCCTACTTCGAACTGAATACTTCAAAGTGTCTTATGATCTATACGTTTTCCAGTTGTGGGTTTCTATGTAATTACCAATTAGTGTAAGAAGAAGCTCTTCTGATGAGAGTTGAGTGCTGTACTGATCTATGGGTATGATAACATGCCACTGGAGGAATTTTATTGCTGTATTACTTAAGCAGAATATTACTAGTAGATTTTCCCATAGGTTCATGACTTATCTATCCTCAGGACCATGGATACTTTAGCTGGTCTGTGTTCCATCTCGTGTAGTGGGCCTTAAATCCAAGAAAACACTGATTTTTTTTTCATAATACTTTTGTCGGTATGCCTTGCAGGCAGGTACCTATTGTGGGTAGCAAGATTTGTAGATGAATGATATATGATCACCTTTCTCCAGTGGCATAAGGCCTAGTGCCTTCCATCAAATAGAATGCTAACCAGTATGATTTGAGATTCTACTTCTCTGAGACTTAAACTTTTGTTCTTGAACCCTTTGAATATGGATTTCCATCCAACTCTGCCTTTCATGCTAAGGTGAGATGATTTCTTTATGATGAGGTAAGAATCAGACTTAACCTCTCAGCCTTTAAAGTCTTCATCTTTAACTTATGTGGGGAGAAGGAACCTGCCAGTATGAAATTGTGAGGAGGACTGATTGGATAAACCTTGTAAGATGCTAGAAGTATTTACTCTAATATCATTAAAATCACCATTACTCACTCAGAGTATCCAAAACACTTGTTTGCCCTGTCTCTAGGTTAAGAAAGCTTTCATATGTGAAACAAATGGCAAATGCCATCTTACTTTACCTAAGTTAAAAAAAAAATACTCTTCTTAAACAGAAAAAGTTATGTAATGGTGATTTATTTTTTTAGATTCTAATTACATTTCAGTTGCAAACATTCATGCACCCCTGTAACAAAAGTGGCTACTTAAATTTTAATTTTAACTTTACACTTTATTTATTTGCCTTAACATCTTTTAACCTTTAAAATTAAAATATAATTAACTTACTTTCTCCCTCCGTTTTCCTTTCTTTATCTCCCCTTATTTTCCCTCTCTTCTAATCCTCCCATGTCCTCCCACTCTCAAGTCCATAGCCTCTTTTTATATGATTATTATTGCTAAACATGCACACATATGGCCAAATACATAAATACAATCACTGAGTCCATTTGCATTAGTTTGTGTTTCAGGGCTGATATCTTTGTAATGAGTAATCAGTTAGGGGACTTATTCCTGGGAGAAGATAATTCTTCCTCTCTTGGCAGGTGTCCATTAGTTGCCAACAGGTCTTTACGGGTAAAATCAAGTGAACATTTTCACCTTCTACAAACAATGCATTGACAAAATTATTTAGGAGTTTCCACTAGTAACTTAATAAGTAGAACAAGTAGCCCCTATTAACTGTCTACATTGTGTTAAGAATTGGTTTAGCAGTTTATACACCATTTTTTTTATTCAATACATGTTTCTTGCTCAATATTGATTGTTATATTTATTATTTATTACTATTGTATATAGTTATATTTGGTTTAGTTCTGTCTTATTTAGACAAAAAGGGGAGATGTAGGGGAAACTCCGCCCAATGAAGGGTGTGTTTGCCTCGGGCTAATGTTTACATATAAATCTGGTGGCATGAGTCCTGCTGCTCTCTTTCTTTTTTTTTTTTTTTTTTTTTTTTTGTATCTCCTGTTTATGGCTGGATCCCTGGTGTTGTAAGCTATTCCTTCATTAAAATTTGCTGTTTCATATTAAGCTAGCCTGGTTATTATGCCACCTACAAATACTCATTGAGCATTTTCTCTGTGAATATGAATGAATACTATTCTAATAAATGAAGAGGGTTGGGTTGGGACAAGTTCTTAGTCTCCTGAGGCCACTGAATTAATGGACTGCATGTGTGTTTGCTACACAGCAGGCCATTTTAACGATGGGTCATAATTCCTACAAATTATGACAGAGAGACTGATGAGTACTGGTAATTTTTCTAAGGATTCATTATTAATGAATTTGAAAAAGACAGTTAAACTTGAGTTGTCAGACTCTTGGTTACATCTCTTCCTGTCTTAATTATGTCTTCTATCATGGGGTTTGCTTAAGTAATGATGCAAAGTGAAGTCAAACAAAATCTTGGAAATTGTTTGAGTTGTTTTTCAATGTCATTGCTATTATATAAAATATATTATAATCTTACATTTTAAAGAATAAATTTTTGTTGCAACATTCAAATTTGGAGATATTTTTAAATTAATTTGGAGATAATTTTGAGTTAGTCTATAATAAATACTTTTTTTGAGTTTTATTTAAATATAATATTTGGATTGCCTTCCAGTTAAATTCACAATAGGATTATAAGATTAGTGTAAATAATAATATTATTAATAATTCTAATAATGTTACATCCTAAAATCTAGTGCCCTTGAATGTCTTACAAGACAGGTTATGTGTTATAAATCATACGCAATGCTCTGTGACTGTTAAAAACTTCAGGTGGGAGATAGAACCTAAGAATCAAGGCCAAAAATACATAGATTTACAGAAGAGGGAAGTAAGATAAGGGAATAAAATACAGAGTTTGCATAGAATTGTGAAAAGAAGAATTCAGATGAGGGAGTCATTGCTATGGTTTCACTAAGCTCTGTTTGCAGCAACAGTCTATTTACTTCCTAAGACACAGCAGAAGGGAAACAAAATTTGTTTAATGAAGTGAGACATGAGTATTGTGTCTCCCTTTACCATTATCCCCTTCCAGGTACCTGTGATGCCCATGGCTGCACTGGTCATCAAATATGTGTTTGTTTGTGTGTGTATCTGTGTGTGTGTGTGTGTGTGTGTGTGTGTGTGTGTGTGTGAACCTAAACACATACATATAACTGACTCAGTATCAAATATCAATGGCCATCCCTGAAAATACACCTAAATGTAACTTCAAGAGGTTTTGCTAGGGATCTTGAAAATGTAATTGTTTTGTTACTTCAGTAAATTTTATACAATTTGCTTATTTTCTTCTAAACACTTTTTATCATTATCTCAAAAGCAATTTATCATGCCATCATATCCTCCAAAATAGATCTTTGCCTTCATAAAAATTATTCAGTACATACAATAAACCATATTGCCTATTCAGTATTCTTGCCACACACTGGCAATTGAAAACTATTTTTTTCAAAAAATGTGGTTATGATATTGGTTGGCAACTATGTAACAAAGGCTCTTATTTTGTATCTCAATTATGTCATTCGTTTCATAACAGCATTTGGGAGGTGTTACATTACTTTATCTTAATTTTATAGATGAAGAAACTAAGCCATCCAGAAGCTAGGAAATGCTGCAACAGTTCTTAGGCAGATGAGCCGCCGAATAAGAATATCAATCTAATTCAGTGAACAGGAAATTAATATGTGGTTTCTTCATGTGGAAAACGATCAGATCATAAAATACATTGGAATTTTGAAGTTTCTGAAATCTATGGGGAAGGAGGAACTAACTGAGGTTTTGTTATTACTCCTCTCACAAGAGTTTTGTAGTTCAAATAAAATTCACTTGACAGCACATTTTAGTGCTGAACGCATTTTGTTAATATCAGTAGAATTTAAAATAATAGACCCTTTCATAACAGTCATTCTTTATATTGTGAAATGTCATTATCAAGCTCGGTGTTTTTCTTCTTCCTGTTTTTAATCTAAACTGATTGTTCACATTTTGAATGAAAATGCTTGAAGGTATGTACTGTAATTTGAAAACAGAATTAGTTATTTCCTTTTTATTTCCCTCTGAATATCTATATGTTTCTGGAAATGTTGAGTATTGGAATAAAGGATTATTAAACTAGATAAAGAAAAATCAAAGCAACATTAAAAGATATAAAACAGGCCCATGAAAGGAATACAGTTACAATTGTTATACAATAACTTCTGCTGTAAATTCTAAGCATTTTTGACAATCTTACTTCTTTTTCACCTTATGGAGAAGGAGAATATTAGTATTTTTAGGAAACAGAAACTATTTAAAAGAAAAATAATTCTAAAGCGGATTTACCATTTGAGACATATTTATTTTATGAATATTAACATGAAAAATAAATATCTTTCATTCAACATAGAGACTTGATGCTCAAAAGTCAAGCAGTTATGTATGTAGAATATACAGAATATACTAAGTGTATTATGAGAAAACTAAAATAAATTATTTTGTGATCTGATTTATCACATGACTAGATTCAAACTGTATAATGACATTGGATATACCATGGATATATAATTTACCAAACTCTAATCTCTCTAACACAAAATTAAATTGACTTAAGGCAATTCAGAACATATACAGCTATTAACTATCATGCATTTACTAAAGACTTAAGTCTAAACAGGATTATTTCTCAAATAATGATCTTCTAAATATTTTCCCAGCAAAAGGGAATAATTGTTGACATTCATGAGATGTACTTTCAAAATTTCTTTGATATAAGTAGAGTAAAATTGAAAACTAGATTCAGAAAATATTTACAAAAATTCAATACAGACTAGACTATTGATTATTCTGGGACCTACACATTATATTAATGAAATAAGACTTGATTTAGATTCTGGAGCATGAAAATTATTAATGTTAATCATCCTAATAAATCTGTAAATCATAGACACATTGACATGAATGATAAATAAGCACAAGACAGACATATGATAGATTATAATCTTTAGTCTTTAGATATTTTAAATGTTGTGTTATTTATATTTTTGCTTCTGTTATGTATACAATATTTTCATAGACTGAAAATTCCATCTTTGAGGGAAGCTCAACGAAAGCATAAAATTTCACCTAAGGGGGTAAAAACATTCTATCCTTGGAAAATGATTAAACTCATAAAATAAACAACTCAATAGCCTCCAGAATTCCATGAAGGTGACATGACTCACTATGAGCTCCTCTCCCCAGGCTCATATAACCAGTTAGGACTTTTAAGGGACACTCAGAAAGCCAAGCTACTGTCTGGAAGAAGCAGAGATAAGCTGAACTGCCTGGAAGAGGATCAGACCAACTGATGATGCAAAAAGAAAATCAAAACAATTGAATTATCTTGAAAAGAAACCCAAACCTTTTGAGATGCTGACATATGGTGCAGTGGTGTGGGAAGCCCTTTCATATACGTATTGCTTTTATTGATTAATGAATAAATTTCTTTCGGCCAGCAGCTTTGCAGAATAGAGGAGGAAAGAAGGCAGAGTCAGGTAGAAGTCATATTGTTGCCAAGAAGAGACAGACACCTCCCCTGGAGGCTACCGAAACTTTTCCAGTAGGCCATGATGATGCACAGATTAATGGAAACAGGTTAATTTAAGATGTAAGAGCTAGCTAGAAATATGATTAAGCTATTGGCCAAACAGTATTGCAATTGCAATAGTTTCTCTGTGGTTATTTTGAATCTGAACTGCCAGGAACAAACAGCCTCTGACAACAGTGCAGTGTGTTCTTGATGCCATCCATGATGCTGTGAGATTTCAGTGATGCACCTGTCTTAAAGAAATTTCTGCTTTTCAAAATAACCTCTCAATTAAATTTCTACAATTAACTCCCTAAATACCAATGGTACATGAAGCAAGACTTAGGTGATGGTTTAAGTTCAGTCTATCATTTCCCTATCTAGTCTGCGATAACATTTGTTAAAATTTCTGGTCAAAATACTATCACCTAATGTAATTGGTGCTGGAACAGAGACATGCACAACAAAAAATGAGTTAGAAATGAATGGTCGTGTGATTATGCTTATGTTTAGCAAGGAAGGCAAGTGAGGTAGAACAGCATTAACTCAGGAAATATGTGGAATGAATCCACTTATTACTATATTTCCCTGTGTGGTGGTGTATAATTTTTATGGTAGTGCTTGCATGCATCTTGCTACAAATACTGAGAATGTAAATAATGATAAACTATGAGAAACTGTATTATTTCTGAGAATGCTCCCAGAGTGATAGTCTTCATCTATGTAGCATGGAGTGACAGGACTGTTTCATGAATAGGGTCCACTGCTTAAATATGGAAATGTTATAAAGATAATTGAGGTTCAAAGAAAGTATTACAATATAACACATAAATCTGACTTCGATGAAGTCAATCCCTGACTGTTGGCTTACATGACCCATTCAAGAACATGTTTTATCACTTTCTGAAGCTTTCATGAACACCAGGGACCAAAAACCAACCAAGAACTTACTGGGGGAATTGGGTATTAAAAAAGGATTAGTTGATACACAGTTCAATAAGCCCATGAACATCATATCTGATATACACAGTAGTGGCAAGGAAGAAGTTAATTCCACAGTGACCACAGGAGTTTGTTGAGTCCAGGATATAATAATCTTCATGAGGCAGGAGAAACTTTGGCAGACTTGAATGACTTAGTGTGACATTGTTTTAACTCAGTAAGATACAAAGAAAAGAAAAATCAGACTATGGATTCCATTTGCCTTACCTGAAAGCAAATGGGGCAATATTTATGCCACGCCAGAATCCCTGGTGACAGAACTGATAAAAAGCCAAATGCTGTTCTTATTAGGCTTTGTAAGGATTAAAACCCGAACAACAATTGACCAAAGGCATAAAAGAAGTATAATTCAGGGAGGTGAAATTAATTCCCTGTGCACAACTTTCTATAAAGAAAGGAGGTCAACTGGGGCGGTATCTGCACCAGCCAATTCTTCAATGGAATGGGCAAGGCTGTCTTAGAATGAGGGCCAAATGTGGTCCCTGGGAGACCCTCTGTCAAATTACAGATTTTCTTCTTCCTTAGTAATGCGGAAAGCAGCTTGATCTTTGATATATTCTGGGACTGAGTGTACCTCAATTCATGGCAAACCCCAAAAGCATCAGTGACTCTGAACAACAGTCAATGGGTGTTCTGATAAAGTAGTACACTTAATAAGGACTAAACTTTCCTAGAGGTGGTTTACTGGTACCTTTAAAAGTATAGGTTACAGATTTCTCTTCTACAAGAGAATTTTCTGAGCATAAATGTGTTATTAGAGTCCACACTTCATCCCACCATTGGAGAAGAGGAATTGTGAAGACAGTCCTATGTTGTTGGAAAAAGTGGGAACTTGTTGCCTGCTCATAATAGGGTGATAAGCTTCTAACAATGTGGAATTCCTGGGAATATGATTAAATTACCAAAATCATTAAGGACCTAGGAAAGTTAGTGATTACTCACCTACCCTAGAGATCCCTCAACAGACTAGTATGATCTATGAAGCTGTCTATGGCTCCTGGAGAATGTCCTCATGTTATGGATTGCCAAGTATGGTAATTCCTCCATTCATTATTCTATTCCAATGTTATTCTTTAGACTAACAATTGATCCTAGCAACAGAGCTTTCTGTGCTCTATTAGTAGCATTTTTAAGTATTCCCTGGCATGTTGGCTTGAATAAGAAAGGTCCACGTAGGATTGTATTTGTGAAACCTATGTAAATCATCAGGGAGTGGTATTATTTGAGAAGTTTTAGGAGTTTTGGTCTTGTTGAATGAAGTGTGTCACTGGGGTGGGCTTAGATGTTTTAAAAGTCCATAGCCAACTCAGTTTCTCTTCTCTCTCTCTCTTCCTCTCCCTCTCCTTCTCTCCCTTCCTCTCTCCCTCCTTTTCTCCCTCCCTTCTTCTCTTTCTTTCCTTTTCTCTGCCTGCAGTTCAGGAGGTAGCTCTCAGTTACTTCTCTATTACCATATGTGTCACAGTGTTCCCCACCATGATGATGATGTATTATTCTACTGAATCTCTAAGCAATTCCCCAGTTACGGTCTCTCTTTAAAACATATTGTTTTGGTCATATCTCTTCATATCAGTAGAACAGTGACTAATACATCTTGACTGCTATATCCAAACACCAATTTTCATTCACTTGTAATGGTCAACATTAAACCTTCAGAGTATTACCTAAGGTTACCTTCAGAGTCCTAATGTTTGTCACATGATGGTGGCCAAGGACCTTGATTTATTATCCCACACGCTTTCTATAAAAAATGTTTCATTGCATGGATTACATAATGCTAAAGGCTGAGTGTTTTGCAAACTTAGCAAAGCATCTAAATGACATATAGATGCACTTAAGGGAATGTGGATACAAGATAAATACACACACACACACACACACACACACACACACACAGACACGGTACAAAACCCAGGTAAAGTATAAAATTCTTGAATGTACTAAGGCTCAGCAAGACTATTTGATGGCTCAGAATTTAAGAAAAATCTTACAGAAGTCTGTGCCTGAAAAATGTAAAAGAGTTTTAGCTATTTGGGGGAACCATGAGATTCTGGATGAGTTTCATTCACTATTTCTCCCAACTTGCCTATCCTCTGTATTACTACAAAAGAAGAGTGCTTAGTAGGATTGGGACAGAAAGGATCAGGGGATTTTGAGCCAGCTAGGATCAGTGTCATACAGGGTAAGCAGATTTATACCCTTACCCTAGTGTCTTTGGGTTTAGAAATCACAGAAAGGTCAAAAGATTATAGTATGAGGCTATGGCCAAAATAATTTGAACAAACAGTTCCAATAGAGTTTTAATCCATTGATAGAAAGGGGTAGAAGATCGATATCAGCCACTAGAACAGTAACTGTAGGACACATGTAAAGCTTAGCATCTGGTAGAATCCATGACAAATTTCACCCCAATACCTTTAGAAAAATCTTATCTAGTAAAAAGTGAGTTGCAGGGTCTCTGGGCAAACCTTTTTTTGGTATGGTACAAAGTTAAACTCTACAAACAAGGAGTATTATTTACAGTAATGTGCCCCATTTATAACACAATGTAGCGGTCTTAGAGCCAGTGTTCTTTAAAACCATTAAATTTCCTCCAGTAATTGAATCAACAGGTAAACCGGACAAGGTGTTGAGAGGGACATTACCCACCCCTGTAGGAGCATGGTACCATGACAGTACGAGTAAAAGCATCAAATAACAATATGTAGCTCTAGCAATACAAATAAACATGGAAACAACGTGTCTTTAAAAGGGATTAAAAGATAACCAATGGAATGAGTTAAGAGCAGTATGGTCATAAGATTCCTAATACTGAGACTGTGCTGACCTGTCTTAAGTGTTGTACTACTCAGATACATCACATTATGGGTGCCTCAGTGTAAGACCAGTAGATCTGACAGATCCTGGGTTGTTGATGGAGGTTTCTGTCCCTCCCAGGCCTTCAGCCACTCTGGCCCAAAGAAACACACAGAGGTCTATATTAATTATAAACTGGTTAGCCTATTAGCTCCGGCTTCTTATTAACTCTTTTAACTTACATTAGCCCATCATTCTTGTCTATGTTAGCCATGTATGTATCTTGATACCTTTTATCAGTGAGGTATTCTCATCTTGCTTCCTCAGTGTATGGATGATGACTGCAGACTGACACTTTCCTCTTCCAGAATTCTCCTGCTCTGGTTGCCCCGCTTTTCCCTATTCTGTCATGTGGAGGCCCAAGACAGCTTCTTTGTTCATTAACCAATAAAAGTAACATATATACAGAACATATAGACCACTAGATGGTCATGGTGGGGATAACACAAGTGGAAGAAAATATAGAACAGAATTTGACAAGAATGAGAATACCTGGTAGTTTACGATGTAGCAGTCCACAGTCTATGAAGACCCACATAAAATCAAGAAGTAGATCTCCTTACAAAAGTATAGAATAATTTCAACCTAGGCACCCTTGAAAACTCCTCATTGGCCAAAAATTAAGTGTGGGCAGAGGAAATACATCACAGGTTTAAAAAGAGTTAGTGCCACTTTCATTTCTTTGTGAAATATTTTGATATTTTATATGTTGTCCAAAAATATGATGACTGTTCCTTATTACAGGCTTGACAAACTGATCCTCTGGACACTGACATAAATTGGCCTAATATGCAAAGCTGTCAGGTAAACTCTTTAAGGCCTGTGCCTATGAGTAAAGGATACAAATATGTCCTCACCCTTGAGGACACTGTCACAGGTCTCTCATAAGCATACTAGTAAGTCACCATCAATGATCTTGCTTAAGTTAGTGTTATATATACAAACAATTGATAGTGACAAAGGTAGCCATTGTACAAACACTGATATACATACAGTACAAGGTGACCAACCAGATATAATAATCTTTCAATCTACCTTACAATCATGTTTGAAATATCTTAATGAAAAATAGTAATTAAAACAACAGATAAAGGATTTACATCAACAAGTAATACTACATGGATGGAAACCTGACATTCTCAGAGGCCATAAGCTTGTTGAATGAAAATTCCATTGCCACGGATCAGTTACAAACAGCTCAGAGCTGTTGACCAAGGAATGTCCTGAGGCTCCACAAATCATAAAGCTCTCTGTTGCTGTTGATTGTATGTAAAAACTAGAGGGCAATGCTCAATTGCTGAAGATCCCTTACCACTTCATCTCAATTTGTGAAGAAATCAAGCTGAAATTCCCTGCTGGGTGGTTTTTATACTTCCAGAAGTTGTGTGCAGATAGCTGGACATAAGTGATATTAACTTTCCTGCTAGGCTGCCTGCTAAAATACTACAGAAATGTTGGACAAGATGAGCTTGCTCATACAATAATGGGATGACTATCATTGGTATTAGCAGCAGATTACTGACTGGATTTAAGGCCTATTCTGTTTGAAAGGGTTAATATCTGATACCATAAGCCCATTATATTTTATCTGCATCTTGAGCCAATTGAATTGTGCTAATGATAGTCAAGTCATTCAGAGAATTTCTTGACCCTGAATTAAGTCTCTCTGAGAATGCCCTCTAAAACACTGTTAAAGTAGTGTCCTATGCATCTCATAGGGACTTCTCAATTCAATCATGTTGACAGTCAAGATTATCATCAAAATATCATTTATGCAATAATTCCTTCCTTTCTCTAAGGAAAATTCAATAACATGTATAATTGGATGATAAGTTTGTAGGTATATACAAATGTTGCCAAAGATATTCAAGGATTTTAATGAAAAATGTTACAAGTCATAAAATTGTGAAATAATATATGAATAATATTTATATGTGAAATAATTGTGAAGACAGACAACACAGAAAATAGAAATTAGGAAGTGGACAAATACAGAAATGTTG
This sequence comes from Microtus oregoni, assembly GCF_018167655.1. NCBI lineage: Eukaryota > Metazoa > Chordata > Mammalia > Rodentia > Cricetidae > Microtus > Microtus oregoni. The sequence goes on from NW_024543060.1 coordinate 28,339,352, forward strand.
TTTGGTTAACTATGAGTGTGGAGAGAGATAGTGAAGAGGTGATAAGCAAATTGTGAGCGTATCATTTAGTAAAGAACATTTTAACCATGAAGTGATGATATCCAGCAACACTGCCTCAAATTCAGTTCCAGGGAATCATCTATTGAGACTAAAATGTAAACATGCCTCTTCTCAAGATGGGAGGAAGGTTTTAAAACAATGCACATTTTCAGAAATTGATGGGGGAGGGTCATCTTTCTATCTGTTGCTTTCATTGGTTAAGTAATAAAGAAACTGCTTGGCCTCTGATAGGACAAAAAATTAGGTAGGCGGAGCAGACAGAACAAAATGCTAGGAGAAAGAAGCTGAGTCAAGGAGTGGCCATGGTTCTCCCACTTCAGACAGACACAGGTTAAGATCTTCCCTGGTAATCCACCTTGTGGGCTACACAGATTATTAAAAAATGGGTTAGATCAATATGTAAGAGCTAGCCAATAAGAGGCTGGAACTAATGGGCCAAACAATGTTTACAAGAATACAGTTTCCATGTTATTATTTCGGGTAAAGCTAGCCGGATGGTGGGAAGCACCCCAACCGCTCCCACTACAACAAAAAAATGAAGATATTCTTTGTTTTATTGGTGAAGAAAATCTAACTTTCTACATAAGAATGTTGAAGCACAAGAGAAAAAATGTATATCATCTCCCCAAATATACACAGTTTTAAATTATTAGTGATGATATAATTTTATTTTATGAAGAATAAGCTTAAACATGGACTATGAATAGACAAGGCCAACCAAAAATAGCAAATATTTCAGGGAGACTAATGGAAGTACCCAGATATACATTAAACTTTTTATTTCTGTATATGTTATCAATTTTTCGTTTCCTCTGTTTCTTTAAGGAGATTTCATTTTCTCTTTAAAGGCCTCTATCATCTTTATAAAGGCATTCTTCTGGTTCATCTGTGTTGGGATGTTCCAGCCTTGCTGATCTAGAACCGCTAGTTTCTGATGGTACTGTATTGCTCCTTATGTTGCTGAATGTATTCTTACACAGGTCATCCACTTATCTTTTTCTCCAATGGGTGCAGGTGGTGTCTGTGGTTCAGGTGATTGCTCTTTTACAGGTGCAGACGAGGCTGTGCCTCTGGTTGTCACTGATGCAGCTTTGAAGGCTCCTCTCCAGGTACATTCAGGGTCAAGGCTCTGGGGTTTTGGGGGTTTTTTGTAGGTGGGGATCAGATATGGGAAGACCTAGAGATCAGGGCCCACCAGACAGGAACTCAGACAGTAACTACTCCAGGGACAGTCAATTCTAAGGGCCTGGTGGAAGCCAATGTCCAATCTTTCTTATTGGATAAGCAAGCAAGCAAAGGTGCAAAGAGGTGTTACAAGTAGGTTTTTTTTTTAGCATTTTACCATGTAGATTTTATGATTTGTGAGTTTGTTTCCTTTCATAGATCCTTCAATGCTGGAAGATGTTCTACTCACACATGAAATTTTATATGTTAATTTTGGTTCTTTCTGACTTAACTTCACTCACAATTAACATTATAGGTTCAGCGTAAATTTCATAAGACATCGAAACTCTGTTGCCACAGAAGTTGTAGTCTTTGACAAAAGCGATCACCAAAAATGCAGCAACAATAAATATCTTTAATGAACTGTCTCAGGATCCAAGGAATTACATTTATAAATGTGTTGTTACATACCTTTGAAGACTTTCATGTTTTTTGGAGGAATTTAATGATAGCCAGAATCTGTACTGAATTGAGATACAGATCATAAAGCACTCTTTTTATGATTATGAATATATCTTCTTTCCATTGCATATTTAAACAAAAATTCATTTTAAATAGCTATGAAGTTGGAAGATAGCACACAGTTCTATTTCTTAAGAGTTTGCAATATGGAGTGTTATGATCGGCTGCCAATGAACAGAGTTGACACTGAATTGTGCTAGATTCTAACTGAGGCTGTCATGGGATTGTCTAATATATGATATAATAAGAAAAGTAATAATTTGGATAGGACCTCAGATGACATCATTTAAACTGATAAAAAGAACAACCAAAAAATTTGAATAAAGTGAAAGGCCAGGCATAGTAGCCTAGGAAAACATGTTAATTGAATATCAAATTTCTTTACACATTTTCTTACTGAATGAAAATTAATCAAGATACTTTAGAAAACAATTCAGGAATTCCTCAAATAATTCAAAACAGGATTTTCAAGCCATTGAAAAAATTCACTCTTTGGTATGGAGTCAAAGTAAATTAAATCAATGTGTTAAGGAACACTGCAATTGCTATGACATAGCCAAGGTATCCATTAACTGATTAGTCAATAGAAATATTGTATAATTTTTATACCTAGTAGAACAGCATTTAACTTGAAAACGTGACAGGATTATGTCACTTGATCATGGCAACATGTTGGGTGGTAAGGATTGCTATGTGAAATTAGTTAAGAGAGAAAGATAAATATCACACTGTCTCACTCATATTTAGAAACTAAAAGTTTAACCTGATAAAAGCTGAAACAAAATGGAGGTAAAAGCAGAGAAATGAGAGAGACAAAAGAAAGATCATTGAAGAAAGATGACTGACAAATTTGCTAAAATTATAATTAGGGAAGAGTAAAAAAAATGTGTTATATTTTAGAGCAATCACAGGTCATGAGTAATATGTGTGTGTGTATGTATGTATGTATGTATGTTATCCATTATATATTATGATGCTAGAAGAAATATTTTGAGTTCTTACAGCAAACTTTCTTGTCAACTATCTTTGGACAACAAACCCACAAATAATGAACCAGAAACTTTTATTATTTCTAAAAGATTGGCCTTAGCTTAACCTTTTTTCCAACTAGCGCTTATAACAATTAATCCATAATTTTTAATCTAAGTTCTACCATGTTGCTCAGTTACCTCTTCTTAGTAAAACACATCTGACTCGTTTTGAGTCTGTTAGTGAAATCCTGCCTAGATTCCTTTTCTCAGTTTCCCTCTCTCAGCCTGGAAGTACTAGCTAATTTCTCTTGCCTATCTATAGGTGATTTAGCTCTTTATTACACCAATCAGAAGGCATATTAGACAGAGACAGAGCTTTACAAGGTGAACAAATGTTATGCAATTTTTTAAAGAAATTATAAACACTTGAAGATATACTTGTAAGTTCCCTGTATTAAACACAAAACAATAATATGTATCAATGTATCACATGATTCAAATAAATCATAATTTTATGTTTAATAGACATAAAAGAAACATTTCTTTCTATGTCACAAGTTTATGAATTGTATCATAGTGTACCTTCTTTGTCTCTAGTTCTTGAAACCAATTTTCCTGTATAAATTTAAAGTCAAATTTTCCCTGAAGACAGTGAAATTCTTTAGTTTCATTTCCTTACACAGGTTCCTTTCAAAGTTTTGAAAACCCCAAAGCAATTTGTGTACACCTTCTTAAGATTTTAAACATTGTTTAATCATAAATTGTTCATAAATTCTCTTTAGAAACGCATTCATATAACATTAGCTCAACTAATAGATGTTTGACTATATCACTAGCTAGTCTATGTTGATGTCTATTTAAGTATTTGTGGAACTAATACAGGAATAAAATAAGGAGGACTTATAAGAAAACGTTTGAACTCTTCTATGATTTGGAGAATTAGTGAATAGAGAAGATAGTGAAGAGATTGCTACATCTTATGTTCTTGCTGAGATCATTTTAGGTTTAACTAAAATTTTCTGTCCTTGGTGGGAAGCCCCATGGAAAATTACCCAATTCTATTCTAAGAACCTAAGTTTGAAATGTCCCAGCAAAATTATCCTAGCATTTGTTCAACTGTCTGTTTGTGAAGAACATCCTCCTCCAACTTACTGCTTTTCTTAGCCTCTGTTAAACATCTTGCTTGCACAAAATCTTCTCCCTACAGCTGCCAGTAAGATACCAGGATATGGGCTTTCCTTTCAAAACCAACTACTATGCATTTGGATTCCTCATACATGACTGTAGTCCAAGCTGGCTAGAATGAAGGCTTTCCATTTCCTACACACTGTGTCTGAGTGGTCACCTCTGGTGAGCTGCTCAGTACATGCTTCATAAATATTATATTTACATAATTGTAAAAACACAAACAAAATTGTATGTGACTGAGAAAGTTTGATACAGAATAATAAAAAAAAAAGAAACAGCAGTGAATATATATTTTAAGTCCTTCCCCAACTGCGCCCAAAGGACTACCTTTTTATGTAAGTGGAAACCAAAAAGTACTGAGTTTTGTTAAAGAATGATAGGTGGTGGGCCATACATATTTTATTTTCTCTAATAGCTATCAAGAACAGCCTTGGGCAACTGGAGTTTAATTCCAAACAGATTTTAGAAGAAAGCGGGTGGGCCACTGGAGAAATAAAATACTAAAACATCAGACTTTCAAAATATTTTTATAAAACAAAAGACGTAATGATAATTGAGTGAGCTGGTGAAGTAATTAGAATGCCTTTGTGGAGGTTTTGGAATAAATTTATAAGTTTCCCATAGATGTTTCTTAATAATCAAATAAAAAAAATGAGATACAGCATATTTAAAAGACCCCACTCAACATTACCCTTTATTTTTTAAATAAAAAGAAAGAACGACATAAAGTTTTCTTAGTCCTGTTTGTAAGGGTCATGTTATGAAAAGCTGGAATAAGCATATTAATGTGGTTCTGTCTGCTCTAATTTACAATTCTCTCCCTTCTTTAATGAGATCTGCTCTACAGCCCATAAAATAATTGTTATGGTAAACTGACTTTTCAAAATTAGCTACACACCAGTTGGTCCAGAAACCTATTCCTCCAGACCATTCATGCACAAAATACCTTTGTGTGAAACCCTTTCCAAACGTGTAATGACTGGAGCTCGTCCAGAAGTTTGCCTGCAGAGTCTCTGCATGGCTGTCAGTGGGAGCAGTCTTACAATTTCCTCTCCTCAGAATGCCTCCATGTTCATGCAGGCATTTTCTGGCCACTAGCAGTTCAACACTGAAAACACGTTCAACCTGAGTGATGCTTCCAAAAAACTTGTTTTCTTTAACCTGCACAAATACTACCTGACCTGATGTCTCCCTGTTTGCCACAGTGTTGAAGAGAAGCTGTTCAAAGACCTTTAGGGTGGACGGAAAGAAATTTCCATGGCAGTATGCAGCATGCCCCTGAAGCCATTGGTACACTGTTTTATCCTCTTTTCACAAGTATGATTTAGCTCTTACCCTGTGATTGTTATTTCACCTTGTTTTTCCACTACAGTGATTCCTTTGGCAACGAGGCAGACTGGAACAGGGTTGCAAAGACCCATCCTCCCCTTAAAGGCTAGAAGCACATCAATGATCATCTCACAAAGAACCAATCATCTTTCTAAGAACTAGTTTCAAAATCACATGGGATGAAGGTTGAGAGGGAGATGGCAAACTCACTTTCCTTACTACAATGCCATCAAATGAAAAGGCTAACAGGGATGAACACACTCCAAAACAGTTTCTGATTAGCATAAAATTTTTGAAGTGTTCCAATTTGTGTTCCTGGAAGCAGTATGCCTATTTGAAAGAAAAACAAAGTTTAGCTTTGAACAATTAATATCTCCATTTCTGTAACACTTTAAAACTCTGTGGGAAAATAAACTGAAACTGTCAAGGAGATTTTTACCATCACTTAGCGTGTTTCACTATTCTGTTGATTTGCATTCTATATTTCATTACTGTCTTATTTTTGTTCTTTTCTTGAATGCCTTATAGTTGTTGCACAGAAGAGGATTATGTGTTATTCTGCTAACAACGACAAATAAATCATCTCCAAATCTATGTTATGTTCAGCATTTAAATTGAGGAAATGAGTAACAGTTTCTGTAATTTTACAAATATTTTAAAAACCTATATATAGGCTGTTAAGATTATGTTGCCCTTCTCTGTCACCTGGCAGGCGGAACCCAGACAAGTAGCCTGTCCCTTTGAGAGAAAAGCCCCGCCTACTCCCAAACACTCCCTTCCTAGCAAACTGGTCTTGCCCCCCCTCAATCACACACCTGCCCTGTAGTTCTTCTAAGGAGGTAGCTCTCTGTCTTTCCTTATTTCTCTTCCCCTGCCCTTCTCTTTTCTTCCCTTCCTCCCCTTCACACTCCCCTTAATAAACTATGCACCCTATCTCCTTCTGCATGGTGTATTGTTTCCTTCCCATGGTCTGCAGTGGGATCTGCCAGGCTGCTCACACCATAAATCTTTCATATGCTTTCTGTCAAGTATTAGCATTTTACCACTGAGAAATCTTGGATTACACACAAGTTATTCACATGCATGCATCGATCATTTTAAATAAATTCTCTATATAGAAAGAACTACAGAGTTGGCAAGTTAGTCGCTACCTTGTTTCTTTTATATTAATCTGACACTAACATTTAGGAATTAGAAGACTTTTTCAGTGATCAATAAAAATTTGTATCAGAATGTACCAACTCAAGGCAAGATTTAATATTATATAAAACATTGAAAATGTCAGTCGAGGAACACAAAATCTGAAGTGCCTCATAGATCAGGAAATCTGTCTATAAACATGTAGGGAAAATATAAATTCCTCTCAGAAACTGGAAAAAAGTTACATTTTCTTTTAGGTGAGAATGTTGCATATATGTATTCTTTCAGTTCAGTTCAGTTCCCCTAGAGAACCCTGCTTAGTACAGTACATTTGGAGTATACTACTAACAGGAACCATTTGACTTTTTCACATCATCAATTTATATTTGAACAAGGACGATACTGAAGTTTATTGAGAGACTTGAGGAAAGATTAAAAAGATGTGAATAATATCACATATATTAAAATGAAACTGACTTATTATCTTGTTTCTATTGAAGGAGATGCCATAAATACAAGGCAGCATCCCTCCATGATCATTAACCAAAGAAACAGCTCTTCTCTGCCTCCTGAACAGAGGAGATACAAATCTTAATGATGGGATCCTCATAATCCACTTCCTCGGGTTCATGGTTCCTTATGTTCATGGTTCCTTATGTTCATGATTCCTTATGTTCATAGTTACCTCAATGGACATAAAATCTTATTCAAGACTGGCTTCAAAGGAGTATTCCCACATTTCAAATAATATAGGCTATAGTTTTTGTTCTTAATTGCCTGCAAGCACTACATAGTAGATCCTATCTCTGAAAAAAAAAACCCACACTTAGATACAGGACACAGAGAATTCTAGCTGTAACTGAGTTAGAACCTTCCTTTTTAGTGGCTTGCTCATAATGTCAAGAGGTTCTATGCACGCTACTTAAGAAGAAAATTCATGAAGATTCTTACATAGCCATGGACTCATCATGCTATGCTATTACCCTGGCAGGTAAAAGATATCATCTACCAGTGAAGTAAATATCTGGTTACTTTGGGGTTAGTCAACACTTTTCTTTTGGATCTGAGATTTGCTTCACTGGATAGAAGACATGCTTGGTACATGATCAAAAGCTATTAGTATGAAAGTTACAGGATTTTAAAAGGAATTTAATACTAAAGTTGGGCTAATGAAACCATATACACAAATTACCATATAAATATGTATGCTTTTATGCATATATTAATGATCAGAGAAGCTTTTCTTAGTATAATTAAAAATCATTCTATAAATTTTCATACAATATACTTTGATCATATTCTTTTGCTTGCCCTGTTTTCCAAGATTCTTTCTATGTCCTTACCTACTTACTTATATTCCTTCTTTTTCTCAAATAAAACCCAAGAAAATAAAAGAAAAGCAACAACAGCAAAAATAACAGAAACACATATACTCCAAGAGTGTTTATTTTTTCCCTTGCCAACTAGTCAATGTCTCCTGAGCATGAGATCTGATTTGAAATGCGATTGATATTTCCAGTGCCACTTCTTGAGGAAAACTGATATTTCTTCCCTTTGACTTTTTCAGATATTTCCTCTTATATCTGGTATCAACTGTAAATAATTTTCTAGAGCTAGAACTTTGCATGCATATCGCTTCCTCTACATAAAGATATCGACTGGATTGAATTTATGCAGGTCTTGCACATGCTGTCATAGTCTCTGGGTATACATTAATCAGCCCTCTTAAATATGCAAAGAATGTTAGCTTGGAGACATTCAGCCTCTCTGATTTTATTGTCTTTCGCCTCCACTTCTATAGGTGGATACTGCTCATTCATTTCTCAACTACTCAGACCTGAATAATCACACAGAAACTATATTAATTACAACATTGTTCTACCAGTAGCCTAGGCATCTTTCTAGTTGTTGACTGAGTTTTCTGTTCTGCGTGGTTCCCACAATCGTTAAGTCCCAAAGAAATCACACAGAGGTCTACATTAGTTATAAACTGGCCCATTAGCTTAGGCTTCTTTTTAACTCTTACAACTTATATTAGCCTATTCTTGTCTATGTTATACATGTGGCTTGGTACCATATTTGGCGAGGCAGTTACATTTTGCTTCTTCTGTGACTGGGTCAGGAATGCACACTAGGACTATCTTCTTCCCCAAATTTTCCTTTTATCTAACAAAAAGTGCTTGGTTACTCCTGTAATATTTGTGCAACTATTGGACCAGTATATCTTATGGATAGTTTCACGGTTGATACAGGGGTAAAACTGTATGATTAATTTTCTCCTCTAGTAGTATGTGGAGTACCTTCCAAAACTAAGAACCATAGTCAGTAGGAGTGAATTTCTAGTGGACACCAACTTGATTTCTCTATACTCATGACAAAAAAAAGTAGTGATGTCAACAGTGACGCCATGCCATCCATCCAGATTGTGAACAGTAGAACATAGCATTAACAATACCCTATAATGTTTGAACTACATTACACAAAAGGTGTAACCCATTCCTACTTCTCAGGATTTTACTTGGTTTTATGTGATATCTAGTTGGAGTACTCTCTCTCCCATTACATGGTAACTCCATTTCAATTCCTTTTATATATTTTAGTAAGCTTCTAGAGTAGTAAGTATCCATACGACTTTTCAGAAAGCTGATAGTGTTTGGTATCCCTTCTTATGTTTTTCCTTACCTATGTTCCCATTCTTGTCTCCTTTTTACCCTCTTATACCTCTATGTTTCATTTTTATCTTCCTTGGAAGTTACCCTTTCCTTGCTTGACCTCTTAAGCACTCAATAACCTCTGCTGCTATTCTAATTGAAATACACATACTTAAATTTTGGAGTGTCTTAGTTGGTGTGACTATTGCTTTCTGAAAAACAATGGCCAAAATGCAAATTGTGGAGTAAAGGGTTTATTTGACTTACACTATGGCGTTGCTGTTCATCACTGAAGGAAGGCAGGACAGAAATTCAAACAGGGTAAAATCCTGGAGTCAGGAGCTGATGCTGAAGCCATGGAGTGGTGCTGCTTACTGGCTTGCTTCCCTTGGCTTGCTCAGCCTACCTTACAACACCAAGGACCAGCAGCCCCGAGCACTACTCAGGATGGGATGGTTCCTCCTCCATTGATAACTAAATGAGAAGAAGCCTCTCAGTTGGATCTCAATGAGGTATTTCTGCAGGTGATGCTTTGTCTTCTAATAGGTCTACAGCTTGTATCAAATTAACACAAAAAAAACACCCCCAGTACCAGTGGCTATATTTACATATAAGAAATAAAAATGCACAATGTTTGTGTTTCTGGGTCTTGATTGCCACTAACAAGATGCTACAGTATAGGTCTATACATTTTCCTACACAGATTTCACTTTTCTTAAGATCAAAATAATATTCCATTATGTGAATGTAAGACATTTTCATTATCTCCTTCATCAGTTGATAGACATCTAGGCTGTTTCCAATTTCTGAGTATTGTGAATAAATAGAAATGAACATGGAAGAACAAGCATGTGTTTGGTAAGATGGAGAGTCTGTTGATTATATGCTCATGTGCTCTATAGCTGGATCTGAAGGTAAAGTTATTTTCATACTTTTGTGGAACCTTTATTTCAGTAGTGGCTGTACCAGTTTGCACTCCAGGCAATAACAATTAAAGGATCCCCTTGCCCTACATTCTCACATTCATCTGTTGTCATTTATTTTCTTAATCTTGGCCATTATGACTAAGATGAAACCTCAAATTAGTATCAATTTCTTTTGCCTGATGGCTAATGATTTTGAATATTATTTTTAACTTTTCTTAGCTATTAATGCTTCATCTTTTGTTAACTTTCTGTTTAGTCTATTACTCATTGTAATATTAGGTTGTTTTTTTTGGCAACCATGTTTTTATTTGTATATATTAAATAGTAAACATTTGTCAGATATATAATAGGTAAATATTTTGCCAGTCTTTTTGTAGTCATTTGGTTAAATGGTGGTGTGTTTTGCTGTACAGAAAATATACATGACACTATACAGAAAAAGACTCCATTATGAAATCCTCATAGGTTTCAACTTATTGTTTGTCTTAATGCTTCTCAGGTTCGTATTTAAGATGCCCTCAATTTTACTAATTACTTCAACTGAACTTCCTACTTCCTCTTTGTTTAGATTCAGGGTATCATCTCTTGAAATACTAAGGAGCTGAGCATTTTCAGATGTCAAGTTCCAGTCTTGACTGAATTCATACATTCCAGGGTAGAAGCATGAGAATTAAAATTATTAAATGAAAGCAACAGAGATTTGAGAGAAATAAGAGGCAGAAACAAGGAATAGCATTGGGAGGGAAATTCAGTGAATACTGACTCACTTCGCTGCTTGGTCATCTACCCAGGGACCTGGGACATGGAGGTACTGGTCCCTCTTTGTTGTGCCTGGCCACAGGCCATGCTGTCTCTAGCCATTCCCTACTGACCTGCTTGAGGCAACTAACATGAGAGGCCAAGTCCTCCAAACTTTTTTGTTTTTCTGTCTCCTGCCTTCCTGGCTTCACAGCACAGTGCCAGCCACCCTCAATTGGCTACAGTGCAGTGCATGGGTAACCACACGCTTGTTGTTAGTGTTCTAGAGCAATTGCTGGGCCATGTGCCCTATGCCCCTTTCACTTTTCCCAACCATTTCAATGCCTGTTCAAATATGACCCCTTTAATCTCTAATTTTATTAATTTAAATAGATCCTCTCTTTTCTTGTCAACTTGGCTAAAGTTTTGTCAATATCTTTGAAGCTTTGGTATGCAAAAGCTAACAGTTGCCGCCGAGATCCATTGTTTTTCAAAGTACCAAGAATTCATGGATTGTCATTGAGAGAACATCTGTAACTTCCCTACCAGATCCACGGAAAATTTTGAAACAAGTATTGGAAAGATTGTGATAGGTGAGGATGGGACAAGACCTGTGAATTCCCATCTTCTTGATATAACTTAGCTGTTAAGATTATTTGGTGTAACTTAACTTTTATAATTATTAGTGGACATGTTTACCCAAAGGCACAACAAGACTCTGACTCAACTGTGGTGACAAAAAGTTGCATCACTTTAAGTTTCCTGAGCACTCAGATCACATGGGAGGGAAAAAAATGTGACCATCCTTCAACCTAGATATCTTAATTTGTGAAAAACTAGGGTCTATTTTTTTAAAAAATCCATTAAAGTAGAAAGAGAAAGTAAAAAATGAGAAAATGGTACTTTTAGCATGAATTGTACAACATAAATTTTAGAACATGAACAAGGAAGAAGAATGCTTTCTAGTACCACAATCAATGGAAAAAGACATTCAGTAGTACACAGTAAATAAGCAACCCTGCTTCAGATTGCTTTCATAAGCATAAGCATTTACAAATGGAGGTAATAGAAAAGTTTATAAAGAAGTGAAATTTCTCATAGATATTAATAGTATCTGATTCTGCAATAAATGCCTGAAGAACCCTTTTCTCTATTAAATTCAGTAAAAATGATGATGACTCCACTCTAAATAATATTTGATGCTGGAGAAAAATGCAATACTTAAGAGAAATATAATTATGGATAGGTAAATATTATTTTTAATGTATTTTCTTGAGATAAAAATATGTAAATAATATTATGAGAAAATCTGGTAGAGACTAGACTAGAAAGAGATTTAACTAAACTCAAGGATTTTAAAAATGATCTGCTATTTTTTAAGATTCCTAAATATATATTTAAATTAAAATTTTAATCCTCCCAGAAGAAATTGGTTGTCAAATCAAATATCCCAGTGCCAACTGTGAGTTAAGTTTTTGGTCAGTAATATCCCATAGACTTCCAAACAATACAGGCTATTATCATTGCTTATGTTGCCTATCAAAATTTAAAGATAAGACACCGTTTCTGAAGACTCCACACTTAGGTCACAGGACATAGAAAAATCATGTTGTTACAGTCAGGGACATTTTTCCATACTAGCTTTCACCTATCAGGTGCTAAGTGAACTGCGGTAGGCAGGGAATAATCTTCAGTTTGTGCCAGAATAAATACTCTGAGCTACAGTTAGAACAGTAGTGCTGAGATGTACTAATGGGTACAATAGTGGAGTGAGTTTTATGAGTTTTACTTCTCATCAGATTTAAGGTCTCTTCTATAGGGAAAAATGTCATGTAGTATGGCACTGTAAATCTGGGTAGGAGCCTATGGTTGGAGATGCCTTAGGTGCTGCATGACTAATATTAACTTATATACTATTAAGCAGCTCTATACATCCATATCTCTATTCCTAATAGAATAGCGCTTCTCTCAGTTATCAGATTTTTGTTTGTTTATTTGTTTTCAGTGGAGGGTGATTTTTTGAAACCTACATCTGGTAAAAGTACAGAGAACAAGTGCCTGTGCTATGTCTAGTCATTAGACCCCACAAATAACCAAAATAACAAAAAACGGGGTGGGGGGAAGGTCTGGGGAACAATGATCTTGTACCCTGTAAAGATTCATCAGTTGGATTGCTTTAATAAACCACCGATTGGCCAATAGCCAGGCAGGAAGTGTAGGCGGGGTTACCAGGAAGTAGAAGTGGTACAACCAGAACAGGAGAATTCTAGAAAGAGGAAAAGGTCAGTCTGCAGTCTTAACCCAACACAGAGGAAGCAAGAAGGGAATGCCTACTGATAAAAAGTACTAAGCCACATGTCTAAGACAGACAAGAATTATGGGCCAATTTAAGATGTAAGAGTTAATAAGAATCCTGAGCTAATAGAGCAACCAGCTTATAATTAATGTAGACTTCTGTGTATTTCTTTGGGACTGAACAGCTGCGGGTTCAGGCAGGACAGAAGCCGCAGCCAATAAGACTCCTTCCTAGTCTATATTTAAGCATTTTCAGAAGTGGACAGATCAATTTCTGTCCTGACATCAGACCCCACTACAGTCTTCACAGCATCTGATCATAAAGAATGAACTGTGAAGTAACTTCAGTTTTTCCTTACATTAACAGACATCAGGTAGGAGATAAAAAGTCTTTAGTGTATCTAACAGAAAAAAATATTTATTCACAAATTAAGGACATAAAGTATTTTTTGTTTTGTTTGAACATTTCCCTGTTTCAATAACAACAAAGTTGTATGAATGAACAGAGATATGGAGATTAAACAATTTCTATATATCTAAGGTTAACATATAAAGATATAATTTCATACTTTGTACAACTATGTTTTTGTGCTTTTACTAAACCAATAGGGAGCTTTTAAATATATAAGTATGAGATTATGAAACTAGATTATGATATATTGTTTTCAATGAAATTTGGGCAAATGCTGTGTACTTCATGTATAATTTGTAAACCATTTCATTAGGTCTTGGTGTTGTTCCAGCCAAAATCATAGTAGGTGGAGTATAAAGTCAGAAGTCATATGCAGTGAGATCAATTTTGCCTTACATTTTTTTCTTACTGCTTATGAGCCTCCAGAGGAAGGCTACACAGTGGTCATTCAAGGGAGGGTTTATTCTGGATTTTTAAGATGGCTAGTGCTTTGGGGATCCAGAAGAGTATTTACAAAAAGAAAAAAGAAACTTTTATTTCCTGTGTAAACTTGGATATATGTTTTGCATCCCAGTGCTGTCAGTGCTGTTTATAGCACCCAGAGATCAGGACAGTGATGATGCTACAAGTGCAAGCAGGTAAACCATCCACTCATTCTCAATTCACGTGTCTTCTTTGGAAACTTGTATTTATTCAAATGAGTTATGAGCATTGCCTCTACCTTGCTTTCTTATGTAAAACATTAAGAGAGAAGTATCAAAAGATTAAAAAAAAACACTCTAGGAGTAATTTTACATGAATAAACTATCACCCTTGTAAAATTAGTTTCTAAAACTTCAGTTTAAGAACAGTGTGGAAGCAGTTTAAAACCAATAAAAATGTTGCTATTTTAATAATATTCATGCTTTAGTTTTCAGTTAATCATATTACTACACCTTAAAGTTCCTGACATATGAATACTCCATGATTACAAATTTAAAATAGCTTTAAAAGTAGAACTTAAATGAGTCAGATATTTTTTTTTCTTTATCTGCTTCAGGCAATGAAGGAATTTTCTGTGTTTCAATGAGACATTTGAAATTTCCCTTTTTAAAATTGTTCCAACTTCAAAGCATTCAAAATACAAATCCATCTTCTTGGCAGTCTCAATGTCAAAAAGTTATCAAATGAACAAAGCCCGCCTTCAGCTTAATAAAATGATACTTTTTATAAAAGACATTTCCATTATCTTCAGCCTAATTCAACTATAAACAATCACCACAATACTGAATTCAAATTACTATATTTATAAAATTAGTCAAAAATACTATTAAAAACTCCAAAGAAATATGGAATCAGAAAACTCCACTCACAGCTAAACTGCAGCACATAGAACTGCAAGAAAAAAAAAAAGCACAAAAGCTTTGGGATAATAGCAAAGAGATTAACAAATCTGACTTTTTTTTTTAAAAAAAAAAGGAAGTACCATTCTATCTACTTATTTTGAATCTTGAATTCTTGGCTAGAAAATAGCTGAAAATTCTTTGCAAAAAAAATGTTTATTTGCAATCAGAATAAAAGGAATCATTTGATTTAAAGTGATGGCATTTGCTTTTGTTTTATTTAGATTAAATGCATTTGGATAACATTTAGCAGGTGATTGCATTTCCTTAAGCCGAGTTATTCCTTGATTCCATAAACAGATGCTTGCTAGTAAGGCCAGCAAGGAGAATGGTTTAGCACACTAAGACATTGTTGGTTTAGGCTATGCATATACTCATCCCTGAACAAACTAGAATCCTCATCAACACCAAGCTGTACATATGCCTGTGAAATACTGAAAATACTTTTCTCCATCTTTGCAATCTCTCATGTTAATTAAAATATATCCCAGAACACATCCTGAAATAAAGAGATGGACTAATATGGCTTTGAACACATGGAAATAAGGCAATGCGTTGTATAACTGAAATACTAGGAAGGATCCTCTACTTATTGTTATATCTATGCAAAATTAGATGTGAATATAATTAAACTCAGATGAATTTTGGGCGGAAGCATGCACAAAGAAAAAATTGTATAATTTAAATCTGTCAATAAAAATGTGAAATCATTCAGACTATTCATTAAAGTTTTCCTTTTTTGATTTGAACAAATGAAGCAATAAATAATAATTGAGAGCTTGTGGAGCCTCAGTCATGTGACCTTGTCATATTGACAACATTTTTATCCTTAGTTATCTTTCTTAAAATTTATTTTCCATACCAACTACACTCTTCCTTCCCTCCTCCTCTTTTTTCCCCCACTTTCATTCTACTCCACCCATACACTCCTCTGTCTTCATTCAGATGGTGTAAGCCCTCCTATGGGAATCAGCAAAGCATGGCCGATCAAGATGAGGCAGGGCCAAGCTCTTAGACAATGCATGAAGGCTGAGCATGGCATCCCACCCTAGGTAATAGGTTCCAAAGAGCCAGTGCATGCATCACAGACTGGTCCTTGTACCACTGCTAGGGGCCCTACAAAAGACCAAACTACATGTCACACAAATGCAGATGGTGTGTGTAGTTCAGCCTCAGGCCAATTCACTAGATATTTGTCCAGAGTTTGGGAGTTCCCACAAGCTCAGGTCAGCTGTCTCTGTAGGTTTCCCATGGACATGACCTGCCCTCCCCCATTGCTCATAAAGTCCCTCCACCCTCTCTTTATTGGACTCTTGGAACTCTGCATCTACTTCCATTAGGCACTGGATGAAGATTTTTGATGGCAATTAGGGTAGTCACAGATAAGTTTGGTTCAGACACCTTCTTGGCTATTGCTAGTAGTCTTAGCTGAGGTCATCCTTGTTGGTTCCTGTGAGTTTGTCTGGCACCAAGATTCTTGCCACTTCTGTCAAGATATCTCTTTCATTACTCTCCCCTCCATCCTGCCCCCAATATGATGATTCTAATTCCTCATATTCCCATTCCCATATCCCTTTCCCTCTACCCGCCCCCCACACTTTCAGTTTACTCAGGACATCTCATCTATTTCCTTTACCAGGGAGATCCCTCTCAATGTCCTCCTTGTTATTTAACTTCTATGGGGCTGAGGATCATAGCCTGGTCATTTTTTGTTTTATGTCTAATATCTGAGTACATACCATGTTTACCTTTCTGAGTCTGGGTTATCTCACTCAAGAAAATATTTTCCAGTTCCATTTAACTGCAAATTTCATTATGTCATTGTGGGTTTTTTTTTCTGCTGAGTAATAATCCATTGTGTAGATATAGCACATTTTCTTTATCCATTCTTGGGTTGAAGAGCATCTAGGCTATTTTCAGGTTCTGGCTATTACAAATAATGCTACTATGAACATTGTTGAGCCAGTGTCCTTGTGGTATGGTTGAGCATCCTATGGGTATATACCCAAGAGTGGTATTACTGGGTCTAGAGTAGACTTCTCATATATTCATATGATAAATAGACTGAGAAAGAAATCAGAGAAACAACACTTTTTACAATAGCCACAAATAAAATAAAATATTTTGAGGTAGCTCTAACCAAACAAGTAAAAGACCTCTGTGACAAGAATATTAAGTTTTTGAGGAAAAAAAATGGGAAATGGAAATATGTCCTATACTCTTGGAGAAGTAAGAGCAACACAGTAAAAATGGCAATCTTATGGAAAGTAATTTACAGACTGAATGCAACCCCCATCAAAATTCAACACAATTCTTGACAAAACTCAAAAGAACAACACTAAGTTCCATATAAAAGAAGGAGAGATAAAACAGTCCTGTACATTAAAGGAACTTATGGAGGTATGACGATTATTCCCTTTAAGCTCTATTTAGCTTATAGATCTATAGCAATAAATACATCTTGGTATCAGCATAAAAAACAGACATGTGGATCTATGGAACCAAACTGAAGACTGGTATGGAAGGTCCTTCTGTCTATGTGTTGCATTGTTTGTTAATGAATGAAGAACTGCTTTGAGCCTATAGCGGGGAAGAACAGAACTAGGCACAAAAGCTTGGCTGTATGCTGGGAGAAAGTAGGGCAGAGTCAGAGAGAGGCCATGTTGACCTTCCGGAGCCAGATGGAACTTTAGCCGGTAAGCCACAGCCACGTAGCAATACACAGATTAAAAGAAATGGGTTAAATTATGATGTAAAAGTGAGCTAATAAGAAGCTAGAGCTAATGGGCCAAGCAGTGTTTAAATAATATCATTTCTGAGTGATTATTTTGTTTCTTGGAGTCTGGGATGAACAAGTGACCTCCTTACTACAGAAGACCCTGACATAAACCCACACACCTATGAACACCTGATTTTTAACAATGAAACTAAAAATATACAATGGAAAAAGAAAGCATCTTCAATAAATGGTGCTGTTATAACTGGATGCCAGCATGTAGGAGAATGCAAATAGATCCATATCTAACACCCTTCAAAAAATTCAAGTCCAAGTGAATCAAAAATCTCAATATAAATCCAGTTACACTAAATGAGATAGAAGGGAATGTGGGACAGAGCCTTGAGGACACAAGCACAGGAGATCACTTCCTAAACATAACTTCCAGTAGAACAGACACTGAGATTGACAATAAATAAATGGGACCTCATGAAACTGAAAAGTTCTGTAAGGCAAAGGAGACTGTCTATAAGCACAGAGGAAGCCTACAGAATATAAAAAGATCTTCATCAGCTTCACATTTGTCAGAGGACTAATATCCAAAATATATGAAGAACTCAAGAAACTAGACATCAAAATCCCTACTAAACCCATTAAAATGGGGTACAGATTTAAACAGAATTCTCAACAGAAGAATCCCAAGTGTCTCAGATACACTTTAAAAAGTGTTCAACATATTTGCTATTTTTTAGGGAAATGTACACATCAGATGAATCAATAAACAAAGAAACATATAGTATTCAAAATTATGTATGGTTAAGAGGTATGGAAAAATTTAGAAGAAGAAACATAAAATATTGCTAATTTCATAGATTAATAATTACTTGATGTTGTGTTTAGTGTTTTCATCTCTAATGGAAATAGGTGATGTGGGAATCCCCTCTGTATGCTATGAATATGTTTTATTACCATTGGTTATTAAAGAAACTGCTTTGGTCTATGGCAGGACAGAAAATAAGTAGGCTGGAAAACTAATCTGAATACAGGGAGAAAGAAGGCAGAGTCAGTCACACACCATGTAGCTGCCAAGGAGAAAGATGCCAGAACATTATCAATAACCCACAACCTAGTGGTGATGCATAGATTAATAGATATGGGTTCATTTAAGATGTAAGAGGTAGGCCGGGCGGTGGTGGCACATGCCTTTAATCCCAGCACTTGGGAGGCAGAGGCAGGCGGATCTCTGTGAGTTCGAGGCCAGCCTGGTCTTGAAGAACTAGTTCCAGGACAGGAACCAAAAAGCTACGGAGAAACCCTGTCTAGAAAAAAAAAAAAAAAAAAAAAAGATGTAAGAGCTAGCTAGGAATATGCCTGAAACATTGACCAAACAGTGTTGTAATTAATATAGTTTTTGTCTGATTATTCAAATCTGGGAGGCAGAAAAATAAAAGTTCAGTCTTTGTTAACAAGAAGGTTGTTGGTAAATCAGGAAAGACTTCTTAGAAACTCTCAAGTACTGAACATATTAGAGCATTTAAAAGTTGCTTTTTGAACTTCCAATATCCATTGGCTCTAGAGGGGTTCCCAGATGTCCAAGGAGATGTCCCCAGCTAGGTCCCTGGAAGCCGAGGAGAGGGAGCCTGAACTGGCCTTATCCCATAGCCACACTGATGAATATCTTGCATATCACCATAGAACCTTCATCTGGCGATGGATGGAGATAGAGACAGAGACCCACATTTGAGCACTGGACTGAGCTCCCAAGGTCCAAATGAAGAGCAGAAGGAGGGAGAACATGAGCAAGGAATTCAGGACAGAGAGGAGTGTGCCCACCCACGGAGAGGGTGTGACTGATCTAATGGGAGCTCACCAAGGCCAGCTGGACTGGGTCTGAACGAGCATGTGATCAAAACGGACTATCTGAATGTGGCTGACAATGAGGGCTGACTGAGAAGCCAACGATAATAGCACTGGGTTTTGATTCTACTGCATGTACTGGCTTTTTTGGAGCCTAGTCTGTTTGGATGCTCACCTTCCTAGACCTGGATGGAGTGGGGGAGGGCCTTGGACTTCCCACAGGGCAGGGAACCCTGACTTCTCTTAGAAATGGAGAGGAAGAGGGAGTGGGAGGGGGGGGGGGGAGTGGTAGGGAAATGGGAGGAGAGGAGGAGGTGGAAATCAATAAATAAATTTAAAAAAATAATAGATAAAACTTAAAGTTGCTTTTTTAGACAATGAGAGAAAAGAATAATGTTTATAATAAGCATCAGAAGTGAGACCAAAAGGATTCATTTCTTTAGGGCTTAGTTTTATCTACTTTGTCTCAGATATATAATGTTGAGTGTTCATAAGTACAAAAAAAAATGGCATTGTGGATCATTGTACTATTGTTTCTTTTAAAATAAATATTCTAGTGTAATTATATTAACTATTTTTCATTCTTATTCTAGGCTTTTAGTTCTACCTTTTCATTTCTCATAGACCAGCAATTAAAACTTTAATTAATATTCAGAAGTTGAAAGCACACAAAGGTTCTCACTCTGAGTTAAGTGATACTATTGTACTATATATGGAATATGTATAATTAATCTGAATCAGCTATTGCTAATGTGAATATAAGCTTGATTTTAATATACTTGTTTTTGCAAAAATAGATTATCTGCTTTGATTTTATAATGGCACATGAAATCTATCACTCTTGAAAACAAAATAAGAATTAATGACACATTTCTGATTCCTCAGGTTTCATTATATGTGTAGTCATACTGTGTTGCTTTTCCAAACTCTCAGCTGACTGGCAATAAAGCTGCTGAAGATTTATTGTAATAAAGGGACCTAACAACCATCTTCACCCTTCTTTTCTGGTGCAATTTCTTCTTTGAGGAAGAGAATCACTTATTTTAAGATAGCCCATCATCTGTGCTTGCCTGTCTTTAAGCCCTACAAACTCATTGTTGAATCTACATGTATTTGGTCCATTTGCTTCCAATGATTAAATATGTATACAGTCTGATGTCCAGCCCATATAGTAGTGATCATTTACTTCATAACAAAGTTAAAAAATGAACTGAGTTTGCTGACAGCTCAGTTGGTTGGTGCATAAGATGGATGTGTTCAGGGCTCTTGTTAAGTAGCACTAAAATCTGTTTGTATTTCATCATGAAAACAAAGCAGGAACGCACAATGGAGATAATGTGTCCACTTTTATGTCAGAGGCCAGATGCCATAGTTGTTTTTCTGTTGCTGTGATAAAACACCATGAGCACAATAATGTATAGAATAAAGAGTGTATTTGGAATATGGTTCCAGAGGGTTAAGGTCAATAATAGCTGAGACAACATGGAAGCAGGTGGCAGGGCATGTGGCCAGGCATAGTCGCAAGGCATGGTAACAGGAGAAAGAAACTGAGAGCTCAACTCTTGAATGATAAGCCCGAAACAGAGACAGAAAAGTGGAAACTCATGAGGTTTCTTAAATTTCAGAGCCAGCCTCTATTAGTGTACTTCTTTTAGCAAGGCTGCAGCACCTAAATCTCCTACCTAATGTGCCATTAACTGGAGCCAAATACTATAAATGCTCAACATTATGGAAGAGTTTTCTTTTTCAAATCACTACACCAGTCTTATCTTCACTGAAACTAGGAAATTCTATCCAATTGTGATAAGAAATACATCTATTAAGGGAATTACTTTTAGATAAAAATTCATGAATCTGAGAAAACATTTTAAAAACACATTGAATGTTTTTAATCATAGTTTTTAATCATATTTATAAAAAATTGAAAATATTTTTTCAATTAAGTTAGGATCAAAGCAATATGAAATTTGAGTAAGATTATTATAAACACCCTACGTTAGGCAAAAAATTAAAACAAATCAATGTTTCATGTTATTGAAATATTTTATAAGTATCCCAATTTACCTTAATTAATATTTTACAGAATCATTGCTCAATTCTACTGTGCAGCACAGAGTTCAAAATGTAATTACCCTATTCAAGTCTGCAATGAGAAGTTTAGTCTGTACAGTCAGTTGAAAAAAGTATTGTAAGAACATTGTATCTGTAATAAAAAATACTGTTTTTTTGCGTAGTGTTAACAAAACAATATTGATCTATTTTGAACTTGAGACAATAAGACATAAATATAAAAGTAGGTAGAGAGTTAACCTTTGAATAATTGAGTGTATGAGATATATTATTCTCAGTAAAAATAGAAAACCTTATGCAAATTAGAATAATTACAATTATGAACTCTTTTTGCATGCATTTTCTACAAAAAAGCAAAATAATTTTAAAAGAAAATGTAATTAAATTTTAATTTCCCTCATCTTACTGGTTTTTAGAATACTCACTCAAAGGTCAATTAATAAAATTTTAAGTCAAAGAATCTTTTCTTTTTATGTGATATTATTCTAATAATTTAATACACATAGTCTGAAATCTAAGATAACTATTGTTGTAGAGAATTGCTAACAATTGTGTATATTCTCTTTATCATTAAAAAGCACAGTAATAATAAAATTAAAAATAATAATAATTTAGGATTATTGATCACTTTCTCTTAAATAAAGTAGTCTTTGCATGACTGCCTCTCATTTGCTCTATTTTGCTTTTGGAGATTTTAAAGCCATGAAATGTTTAGTAATAATAGATTTTTTTAATATTTCATATTCAGATACACATGGGATAAGATTATAACTGAGTATATTATTGTATTATAGAAACTTTAACAAAAATGATCATTTAAATAATCAATATCATAGATATAAGATTAAGCTCTGTGAATTGAAGTCAATGATCATTTTTGTTGCAGTTCTAAAGAAAGTTTTTAATAGAAAATAATTTAAAGTTAACCTTGACAGTAATTACAATGAAGCAATTAAAATTGTTAGAAAATATTATTCACTTTAGAATAATGTAAATAAGAAATATTCTAATAATCATTCTTTGTTAAAAATTAAAACCCAAATTTATAGTATAAAATTATAGCTGTATCAAAGCATACTTCAAAGAACACATTTTTAAAATCTTCTAGGTAACATTAGGCAAGTACTTAGAATTTGATATCCTCTTTCACTTTTAGCAATAATCCTTTGCTCATTCAGCTGTTTATGTGACTGTGACTTCAGGAGCTTCTCAATGACAACCTTTTCCTTATATTTTTATTAATGATAATGGTGTGGGTTATGAATGCTAGCAAGATACTCTCATCTACCTAACTTCTCTCTGTACTGTTAAGGAAAGCCAAGGTTTATTTTGAATGCTACTCCCAGTGTTCAAAGTTTCACCAGAGCCAATTTTGCCATCATTTTATATTTACCTACATGTTGAGGTTATGAAACCTCAACAAGTAGACACTATGGAGGTAGGGAAAAAATGCTCTATAACAAGATGAAAGTGAGTCACAGGACAAAACATTTTCCTCTCTGTCAATAAACATTTTAAATACAAAAGAACTACTGATTTGCAATCAAGATCCTGTCTTAGCCCATGCTGAGTCAATAAGCTTTATATGGAAGCAGTAGATTATGGAAACATAAAAGGTAACAATTTGGTCCAAGTGGAAAGGCTAAAAATGAATCAGTACGGGAAAGCAGCTCTTGAATAATCTAGTGTGAATTATATCTATGCATATTTCTCTATGAGAAAAATTTCCAATTTTGTAATTTAAATATCCAAGATAACACTTGAAGTATAATTTATTTTAAAATGCATGGACACTTGTGAATATAAATTAATTGGACATATAATATGTGTTATATATCCAGGTTCATGCTTTCCACATTTATCAACCTGAGTAGTTTATCTTTCTGCACTTTAAAAGTAATATTGTTAAAGCCTCAAATCCTAATGTTTAAAAGAAAATTTTGTCTAGGTCTCCTTATTAAAAATTCAACAAATGCATCCATGCCACTGTTTCTGAATCTGTGATTCAGAGGACAGCTTGGATGAGGTGCAGAAAGACTGCAAAATCCCAGGAATGGCTGTATAATCAAACCCAGAACAATAGATATGGCCACATTAATGGGGAATGAAGAAAAATTTCATGGGGTTTCATCCCTAGGCAAAATAATAAAGGCAATTATTGATTGATGGCAGATGAATATTTATCCTTTCACTAAGATGAAACCTCAAATTGGTAGTCCAACAGAGTGGTCAGCATACATATAAACAACAAAAATAGACTCAGAAAGTTATATTTGCATAGTTTTCTGTGCCTATGAGCACTCTCATAATAGAAGCAATCAGAGAAAAAGAGGCTATCAACTTGGGAGTAGGAGACATGGGAGGGGTTTGAGTGAGGGTAGCTTTGATGAATTGGAGAAAAGAAAAGGAAAGGGATGCAATTCTGTTTCCAAAAATGAAAACAAATCATTTCTGTTTAAAAAGTTTTATGAGGAACAGTGCTGTAGTCCAACAAGTCAATTCTGATTTTCTTTTGTCACAACTTACTGTGGAATTCTTCCAGAATATTCTTTAGTTCTTTAACTTTTTCTGTCTGGCAGACACATCTCCACTATTCCAGGAAAAGAACGATTCTAAAGAGTGATTCTTTATTGATTCCTTAAAGACACAAACAGTGGTGTATTCTAATATTAATAAAACCTTATTAACTTTTGAGTCTAATAGAAGTAAGTACAATGACAGAAAGGAAATCTTAAACATTGCTACTGTGTGCTCTTAAAAATGTAGCAGTCACTATTTTTAGGACCTTTTTTTTTTTATTGAAAGAGGCAACTGTAACTAGGAGGCTTTGGGGGGCAATGTGGAAACCTAATGCAGTGGAAAATTCCTGGAACCTATGAGGCTGACCCTAGTGAGGACTCCTAGTAATAGAGAATACGGAACCGGAAACAGCCAGTACTGTAATCTGGCAAGACATCCAGTGATGGGAGCAGGACACCAACCGAACTGCAACATCTTTGACCCACAACCTGTCCTGCCTGAAAGATGCACTGGGGCAATTGTAACTCAGAGCATATGGGTAAACCAATGACTGGTCTAACTTGTGGCCAAAACCATGAGAGAGAGCCCATGCCCAACACTGCCTGCATGGTCAGGAATCAGAAGGTGGATAACCCAGAGACAGGGAGAAGGGAAATGGAGGACCAACTGATCTGGGGATGCGGGGCTTGGCTGGGAGGGTTGGAGGGAGGGAAAACTGTGGTCAGGATATATTACATGAAGGAAGAATAAATAAAAAGGAAAAAAGATATAAACTACAACAAAAACAACAAACACACACACACACAGAGCAAAGAATCACTTGGTTTGTGATCAAAGTCTGTTTGTATTCCTAAAAGCCCATTCCCACTGTCTACTGTGGAAGTAGAAGGGAACTAACAAATCACAGAAAGCTACTGACCCCTGAGCATCCTGGCTTTTAATAAGGTTTGTTGTATCGTTTCACATCTACGTAAGTCGATTTCTTTATGATTCAGAAGAAGAAAGTCAGTACATCTCAACCAGTAATCCACTGTTAACCACAGATATAGAATGTGTTCATAAATTCCACATTTGCCAATTTTCCAACTTCATAAATTCGAGATTCCACTTTAAGCATGAGAAACTCTTGGTAACAGTAAAATAGCAGTTTTTTACCCTTCACAATCATTATGGTTTCTATGTATTGAAGCATTAAGTTAGTTGAAATTACTGTCTCTTACGGAACATGTTTTAGTATTTCAAATAAAACGCACCTTTTAGGAATGACTGATAACTCATAATTCTGTGCTTAATGTGTAAAACTTTAAACAACTGTATTTGAGTACAGTTCTTTTTCAGATTCACATTTCTACCTTTTTATTTTATGGTGGCATTTAGCAATTGCTGCATAATTCTTCTATATTTCACATTCCAATTGTACATTTGAAATGTTTTTAAATGATTAATGCTATAATATAAAGTTGAAGAAGAAAAATAAGAAACATACAGGACCTAGAGTAGAAAGTTTTAAAAATTAGTTTGAAATAAGCTATCTCAATGTCTGCTTTATAAAGAAATATTATTTGGTTTGTTCCAAATATGTTTTTAATGAAATAACACATAGAAGAAACAACTTTGTATATCATCATCATACTTGGATTGTACATCTTTGATTTCATGTCTAATTATATTCTGCATATCTATTTCTATACATTCCTACTTGTGTTGCAAAATGTTTTTCAATATTAAGTCGGAAGAAAGTACCTAAGGATTATCCAGTCAATCTAGTATCTGATGCCTATACTTTATTGAAAAGTCCACTCAAATAATTGAACTACATAAATTGAACTACTTGTGACTTCTATAAGCAGTTCTATATGTGTTTCACATCATATATTTATTAAATGATTTCTGTATAATGTCTGTACTTCATCAATTGTATTTATATTTTCAGTTAGTTGTTACTTTTATCTTAAATTTTGGAAAGAAAAAAAGAAAGAAAAAAGAGAAAGAAATGAGAGAGAGAGAGAGAGAGAGAATTTAGAATTCATTTTCTTTGTGGGGAGCTCTAGGTATCACACACAGCTCCTTGATAACAAAAAAACATATACACCCACAAGGATTTACACTCCCTCCCTAACAGAGGCCATTCCTACCTTAAAATATCTTTTCAATATTGAAATAAATTGACAACTTCAACTTATTTTTAAAATATTTGATTATCAAATGTGCACAGCAGAGATCCAGGAACATAAGAAGGTCAGTCGAGTCCCTATAGAACCCACCTTTGCTTTCAACTTTGTGGGTATTTCCAGGTTGAGGAGACAAGCAAAATCTAAATCAGATCCAAACAAAAGATGTATAAGACAAAAAAACAAAGGATAGAACAAAATATGAACCAGTCAAAAGAGCACATGGTATATGTTGAGAGAATAGAAAATCTCCTGGTAATCAGTTTAGTAATGCCTTTGATATCTTTTATTGTCTCTAAAAAGAGAAGTTGGGTTATTATTTTAATATTTTTCATAGGTCCAATTGTATATTTACTGACATTTAAATATTTCTTCATGAATAGGACTCTACAATTAAATTGCAACCATGAAATAATTATGCCAACATTTATTGGTTTCATAAACATTTATTGAGCCTCTACTATGTCAAAGGTTCAGTGAATTGAATGGTAAAGTGATATACATAATACTTGTTCGCAAATAGTTTAGATTCTCCTAAGGGATATTGGCTAGTAAAAACACAATTGGGATAAAATGTAAGTGTTATATAAAGGGTCATAAAATCTCATTAAGCAGAAGAGTAAAAAAAGTTTTTGCTAATGGAAGCCATGACTTTTCTCTTTCTCCCTTTCTCTCTCTATCTCTCCCTCTCTATCTTACTCCTATGTTCCCTCCCTCTCTACCTTACCCCTTCGCTCCCTCTCTTTCTCCCTCCTTCTTTCCCTCCTTTTCTCTTCCTCTTTCTTTCTCCCCCAATTTCCCTTCTTCTTTTTCTTCATTTATAAACTGTTTATTTCTAGAAATGTCCATTTAATGTCTTTTATAGAAAACCATTTTTAAATAAAATATATTCTAATCATGGCTTCTATTCCTCCATCACCACCAAGATTCCCATGACCTCGTCACCTACCTACGTCCGCAGCATTTTCTGTTCTTGAAAATCAAACAGGCAAACAAAAAAGCAAATAAAATAGAACTTTTAAAAAAGTAAAAACAAAGAAAAGACTCAAGAAACACACACACACATACCACAGGCAAAAATAAAACGGATAAAAACACAAAATTGGAAACCATAAATATGTGAGCAAGAGAGCAGTGGGACAAAAATGTGCTCAAACAAAACAATATAAGACAAAAAGTCTGCAATAATAACACTGAGTTCATTTTGACATGGCTGTCTACTATTGGGGAAGGTACCTACATTTTAGTGCGGTTAATATTTCCAGTGAAACTTCATTAGAGAAAACTATTTTTTTTTTTTGGAAGTGGATGTGAATTGGAGATAGATGCTAATTTAAGGTTTGAGTTCATACCCACCACTTGCTCTCTGTGCAGGAACTCCACTTAGCTTAGACCTTTTGAGGTACTGTGCATCCTATTGCAGCATCTGTAAGTTTATTTGTGCACCTGTGAGTTTGTGCACCATTTTTCTGTTTCTGGAAGACATATTTTCCATGGTGTTTTATACTTCCTCAAGCTCTTACTATCTTTCTGCTTCCTCTTCCTCTTCCCTGTTGTCAGAGGTTTCTGGCCCACCTGGTCCCATAGTCATTTTGTTCCAAAGAAGCATGCAAAGGTCTACATTAATTATAAACTAGCTGGCTGATTAGTTCAGGCTTCTTATTAACTTTCAAATCTTAAATTAGCCCATAATTTTTGTCTGTGTTAGTCAGGTGGCTTGGAGCCTTTTATCAATGAGACATCTTCATCTTGTGTCCTCTGCTTCTGGTGACGACTACAGACTCAGCCTTTCCTCTTCCCAGAATTCTGTTCTGTTCACCCCACCTATATTTCCTGCCTGGCTACTAGCCAATAGGCATTTTTATTAAACCAATAAAACTGACAAATCTTTACAGGTTATAAGACCATTGCTCCATAATACTTGCCCCCAGTTTTTCAAAACAAGAACTCTGATTGAATCTCCTTTGTTTAGCTTTTTTTTTTTTACCATTACCCATAACAACTTGTATTCTACACTCTAAACAAAGAAAAATATTCATAATCTATAATGTGGGAATTTGGGCATAATTTTCCAGACTACTTCCTGCTGATTGGGGATGCTGTTAATCTTATGGTGACCTAAAAAGATTTTTGAATTATGGTCAAGTCCTTACTTGAATAGTCTGTGAGATTTGATCAACTCAGCCAGAATCTTGAGGCTGTTCTGGTTGTAGAACTCAGAGGAAACTACAATAGAGGATTTCTAAAATATTAGATCATGTGTGCCATCTGCTCTTATTTGAGATTCCTTAGGGGGTCTTTCTTGATCAAACCTGACTTTTCTTAATCCAGAATGAATCCACAGATTCTCATTTCCTGTGAAAACAGAAGCAAAAACTCTTCTCCAAAGTAATATATCTTTTGATTTAAGTATTGAAGCCAAGGCATTTTCAAAATATATATGTTTGATTAATCCAGCAGCATTTCTAATCAAATGCCTTTTAGCAGCTGTTGTTCCTTAGCATTCAAACAGTTCAAAGACAACACAATAACATATAGTATCCAGACTCTGTGTTTATTTTCCATCATTATAGGGATTTATTTTAAACTCTATTTCTTTTATTTTTATTTTTAATAGTTTATTTTATGAAACTAAGGTTCTCTGTGATCCTTTGGCTGTCCTGGCACTCACAATGTAGACCAGGTTGTCCATGAACTCACAGAGATCTGCCTGCCTCTGCCTGCCTACCAAGTATTGGGATTAATGATGAGTGCCACCACACCCAACTTTTCTCTTTCTTTCTTTTTTATTTTAATGACTTTATCCTTTTACTTTTCTCTCCAAAGCCTACATATATTTTTAACACACTGTAAAGCATTTAGAGGTTTTCTTCATCTAAATTTATCTTTACTTTATATTTCCTTTTTTCTGACATGAGTCTTTAATCTGCTGAGTGATATAACTAGGAGTAAAGCCATGGCTTTGTAGGCTATATCTACCCTATTCCTTAGCTTTCTGAGAGTCTAGTCTCATGGCGGAGGTACTGGCTGGAACTATGTTTCTTTCCACAACTCTATGAAATTTCAATGTCCCTGCCACCACCAAGAAGTCTGTTGTTAACTATTCATAAATGCCATTTAAGTATTTGCTAGTAGGTCCTCTTAAAAGAACTGCAAGGTTTTTGCACCTAAATCTGAGTTAAGAAGCCTATCTTAAATGAGACACATTTGCCTCTAGCAAACAGAGCCAACCTGAGAAAATGCTGCTACCAAAAAGGTATGTTTAACTCTGTTGTTTTGTGTGTCTAGAATTACTTCCCAAGCTCTCTCAGGTTATATGTGTATACAGTTGTCCACTTTAGCACCATTTGTTGACTAAGGTTTTTGTTCTGCCCAATTCCACAGCCATTTAGTCCCCAAAACACACATAGAAGTCTATATTAATTATAAACTGGTTTGCCTATTAGCTCAGGTATCATGTTCATTCTTACAGCTTACATTAGTCCATAATAAGTCCATAAAACTTATTCTAATCAATACTGAAAGGAAACATTTGACTGAGTCAAATAACAGTTTGGCTTCTTTGAGTGTTGATTGATTCATACATATAAGAGATAGCCTGATGTGTCTTTCAAAGAAAGTAAGTATTGTTTCTTTGTTTTTTCAAAGCTAAATTGTATAGACACTCGAATTCAGGCACGTTGAAACACATGGTAATAACAGAGCGCTTTGGTGTGGGGCAATGGCCTGTAGTCTGTCAATTATATTTGAAATAAATGCTTATTCGTCAGTAGCCAGGCAGGAAGTATAGGACAGACAACCAGGCAGGAAGTAGAGGTGGGTCAAGAAGAATAGGACAATTCTAGGAAGAGTAAAGTTTTTTCTGCAGTCTTGACCCAGCCAAAGAAGAAGCAAGATGTGACTGCCTCCCTGAAAAAGGTACAGAGCCATGTGGCTAGCATAGACAAGAATAATGGGCTAATATAAGTTATAAGAGTTAATAAGAAGCATTATTATTAATAATAAGAGCTAATGAGCCAATCACTTTATATCTAATATAGACCTCTGCGTGATTTCTTTGGGACTTAACGATTATGGGAACTAGCAGGACAGAAACCCCAACAATGGCACTGATATAAAATCCTGGTAAAATTCAAGGATGTGAACGAGGATAGAACATTTACAAAATAAATGAACAATAATCAAAACAGGTCAACTAAAGTTTTATACCTGTATTGATGAGAAGTTGGAGGACTCATCAGATGGTAGCTCTGGCCACTTCCTTTAGGAAAAGTCCTGATAAATATTCTTAATAAGTAATGTTATGTAAATTAGTATCTTTCCATTATTTTGAAATTGAAAGATTTTTGGGATAAGCTATGAGTGTGTGATAAACAAAATATGTTCATTAGTTTTAAGGTTCAGCTATTAATCACATCACTAGTGAACTTTGGGTATTACAAGCCATACTAATGAACGTTCTCTAAATTTAATAAAATTATTTTTATTTTATGTCATAAGAAGATGATTGTTTGGATTAGGAACAGTGCCAGAATTATATAGTGAATATATAGACTCTCTCAACTTGGTGAAATTCAGGACCACAAATTCCTTTACATTTTCCTCAATGAAATGTAGAAGCTAAATCTCATTTTCTTCATTTCATTATTTATTTTAATAAATCTTGAAGTTGGCTTTTAAGGATTATAATAAAAACTTATTTTTCTTATAAGGATTATAATAAAAATTATATGAAAATCTACTATCATTAAGTATCCACGAAAGCATTAACTGCAAGCTAAATGGTTAAGCATTTCACTTTCTATTTTAAATTAATTCATGAGCTCCTAGAATAAATCACCAAAGCAATCTTTTTTTGAGAGACTTTTTTTTTTTTTGTCTGCAATGGGTAGTTTCAGTGGAAGCAAATATTAGTGTGACATGATCTTCTTTGCTTAGAATTCCTGAAGTGTGTAACATACCATTCTACAAAAACATAATTACATAAGTATTTAAGAATGCAAAGCATAAGTCTGTGTGGTGTGGGAAGTTCTTCTGTATATGTGCTGTTTTTATTGGTTAATGAATAAAGAAGCTACTTTGGCCTATAATAGGGCAGAATAGAGCTAGATGGGGAAAACTAAACTGAATGCTAAGAGGGAGAATGTGGAGTCAGGAGGAAGCCATGTAGCTCCTACCATTAAAGTACTAAACTGGAAGCCATAACACATACAAAAATGACCCAGTGTAGACCCATGCAGGACTTATATGCTGTCTCAATCTGTAAGTTCATTTGATCTTTGATCATGTTGATTTAATGGGCATTATTTACTTTGTATCCTACATTCTCTCTGGTGTTTATACTCCATCAGCTGCTAAGAGGAAGGCATATTCTTTTCTGTTTAGTGAAATGTTCTGTAAATATCTTTCAGGTCTATTTGTTTTATAATGTCAATGAACACCAGTATTTCCTTGTTTAGTATTTTTCTGGATGACCTATACATTGCTGAGAATGGGGTATTCATTTCTCCCACTATCAGTGTGTGAGGGTCATTATAAGATTTAATCTGTGGTAGCATTTCTTTAATAAACTTGGAGTGCCCTTATGTTTGTTACAAAAAAAATGCATTAGCCTCTAGGTGGATTTTTCCTTTGATAAGTATATATTGTCCTTCCTTATCTCTTCTGATTAGTTTTGTTGCAAAGTCTATTGGTCGTTTGTTAGTTCCATTTGCATGGAATTTTTATTCTTTTGCAATAAGGGAATGTTTAATTTTGAAGTTATTGTAGATTTTTTGGATACAACAGAAGGGTAGATCCTTTTGTGTGTGTGTGCATCCATTCTATTATTTTGTGTCTTTTAAAACTAGAATCAAGACCACTGATATTGAGAGAAACCAATGAGTACTGTTGGTTGTTCCTTACTCTTATTTTGTTACTCTTGCGGGTGAGAATGTGTGTGTGTGAGCATGCGTGTGTGTATTTGTGTGTATGTGTGCTTTAATCATATGATTTGCTGGCCAGGGTTGATTTATTCCTTCTGCTTTCTGTTTTCTTTGATGTAGTTAACTTCTTTACGTTGGTGTTTTACTTCTAGAACCTTTTGTATTATACAATGCACAGAAACAAAAATCAAATATAGTACTTGAAAAACAATGTCACTAAAACTAAACACTGTAAATAGTTATATAGATATTGTTTCTTCTATGTTGTGTCTTCCTATTTTGTTTGTATGCTTTAGCTATATTGAGAAATAAAGGGCCTGATGTGTAGCACAGCTGGGCTTTTATGCAGATATATTGTTCTATTGTCTTATCTGCTACTGATCATAGTTTTATACCATCGTCTAGACATCTTGGCATGTTTAGCATGGGAAGATTAATTTTAGGTGTTGATATCTCATCTTTTCTTTGTCATGCATGTTTTTTTTTTTTTTATTCCTTCTTGGATTCCGTTGCCTTATTTTTTTCCTCGGGAGTGTGCGTTGACTATCTATTGCCTGGTAGGAAAAGTTGGGATCTGTGTAAGTATGGCCCCTGGGATTTCCAGGTACAATGTGCTTCAGGTTATTGGGAGAAGACACTTAAGAATGGAGATGAGCTAAGAGGGAAAAGCTGTGGATTCATAGGAGGGAGGAAAGCAGAGTCTTCCATCAGGATCTAATTACTTCCCTGGGAATTGTGACTAATATTGCAGACAGCATAGCAGGTAGGCTGCTACTGAGCTGGGGTTGTGATAGTAGGATTGGACTAGAAAGAATGGAGGAAGAGATAAAGATCTTTAGTTAGCCTACCTTCTTTTCTAGCAAGAGTATCCTGTGGTTTTCCAGGAAGTAGCTGCTCGCGTTGGGGGCTGGGACAATGCAAAGAGTGGGGACAGAGAAGTTAGGAAAGAAGATATGTGTGAAATACTGGAGATGGGACAGGTGAAGGAGAGGCCTCAACATGCAAACTGCTGCAGAGCTGAGTATGAAACAGGGGGATTGTACTCAGAGAATTGGAGGAGAGCAGTGAAGAGTTCTAGTTAGCCCACCTGTTTCTCTGGGACTGAGTGGCCTGAAGCTTCTCAGGGAACACCTGCTGGGTTTTGAGGCATACAAAAAAAAAGAGTAGTGGAAGAAAATTTGGAGGGGAAGATGTATGTGATTCCCTAACCTGAGGACAGAGAAAGACAGGCAGTCCCCAGCTGGTAGTTGGCTACAGAGTGAGGGATACAGCTAGGGAGTGTAACTTGGAGGAGAGGAAGAAGTGAAAATGGGCATTTAGCCTTTTTGCTTTCTTGTTCAGAGTGACCTTTGGATTGCCATAGAGTGAAGTTACCTTCTTAATACCAGTAATTTATATTTTTAAGAGTTGCTTATATATTCCTTATGTTATAAATGAGCTGTAGTTTTAAAACTGCAGCTGTTTTCAGTTTAACCTTTTCTCCAAGGGTGATGGCAACAAATCACTACTCTATGGTATAGGCAGAGGATTGAAATGGTGGTATGTATAATTACAGAGTGTACAGGAATCTAATGTGATATTTCGCTATGAAATTTTAATGAATATTCACTGTCTACAAAGTAACAGTCAAAGGCCTCACTATTCTACATGTGAAGAGTTCAAGGGTCAGGATGTAGAAAATAAAGAGGATCAATTGCTATGAACAAAATCACATAATAAAAGTGAAAAAAAAGATATTTTTTATCAGTTCTTAAAAGTATCAAGTTTCTAGAAACACAACTGAACATGTGAAAACTGGAAAATCTATAATTTTCTATTAAGGAAAATCACACAATCAGATCATACAAAGTGTCTAACCTTTGGGCATTATGACAAGATACTTTTGAAGTTCATTCTTCAGCAACATTCATCCAGTCCAAAAGAAAAATATCACACACACACACACACACACACACACACACAATTTTCAAGCAAGTTTATTTATTTTTTGTCTCGGGGCACATATTTCCCAATGAAAAGGGATGAAATGCACTTACAAATGAATGAAAGAGTAAAAATATGAATAGAAGAGCCTTTCAGTTATTCATAAGTGATAAAGTCTGTCTGTCATAGCTTTCCTTTCACCCTAACTTCAAGGGTATTCTATTCATTACTATGATGAGTATGTTAAACCCAGGAAAATGAACAGTTGCCTCAGTAGGGTCATGTTGTTCTTGCTCCGTATAGAGGATGCACACATAGAATGACCTGGAAAGGACTGATGTTTATTTCTTCACTTAATCATTGAGCATAGAGTGTGTACTGACTGATGCCTATTATGATAAAGGTCTGAACATTTGTCAATAAAGGTAACTGATACTTGCTAATATGTGGATGAAAACCAACAGGAAAACTATGGAAACACTGTTTAATATCTAAGACTAGAAGCTACTAGTATTGAGATAACAAAAAAGTTGCTGTTTTGCAAACATTCACCAATATATACTTCTAGTAAACTTAATGTGAATCATAAAGAATTATGGCAGGCACATTTTAGTAGCATAAAATTATAGTTTAATACTTCAGGACTTCTTATGTTTGAAAACTGATTATATATATGTATATATATATATATATACATATATATATGTTTGTGTAAGTAGAAAGAATATAAAGCATTACTTATGTGATCCCTGTGTCCTTGAGAATGCTGAGCAAACATTGAAGTAGGCTTTCTGAGTGCCAGTGAAGGAGATTCTTTTGGGGAGGGAAGATGAACTCTACTGAAAACAAAGCAGAACAATGAAGCATTCTTATACTCCCAACTCCATTCTTCCTTTTCATGTTTTACTTTGCCTTCATGTAAAATAACACACTCCAACCGCATTAAAATTGAGATCACAAAGCATCCTTTTCATCCCTCACTGCCAAAACTCCTCGCTAATAATAATTAGTCACTCTTGGTCTCTTGCCAGCAACTTAATAAATACTGAAACAGCTTAGGGCCTCAGCTGCATCCACAGCCACAGCAAGGGGAAGATGAGATCTTGAATGAGATTTGCTGAACAGCATGAATGCAGTAAGGCTACCCTGTTGGCTATTAATGAATGGCCACTCGGTATGCATAATTTATGCTGTATCTGTGTAGAAATGATTATTCATTAGGTCACATTTAGTCTTATGAACTTTAATTCTATATCTGACTCAGAAAACTGCTAAGATAGCATAATAACATTTATTAATGAAACTCTCAAATGTTTATTTTTTCCACGTTATATAGGTATGCTCCTCTGGTTAATGTAAATGATTTTTATTTCTGGGTGAATGATGATTCCTAATATTCAGTGTCTATATAGTACAGCAATGTAGATGGTCTTGAACGAATATAGTCATTATTAATATAATGTTTTACTGAGTGAGTAAATTCTTCTACTTAGTTTGAAATGTTGTTTACTCAGCTGGAACTGGGGAACATTTGGGAGATGTGTGGAAACCTAGTACAGAGACAGCTTCCTGGAATGTATGAAAGTGACCCTTAGTGAGAACTTGTAATGGAGGGTGCAGAGTCTGAACCAGCCATCTTTTATAACCAAGCAATTCTTCCAGTGCTAAAACGGGGTGGCATTCAGTAGCGTTGAGCCTGAGGGGGACCTGTGGAGATCACCAAACAACCCAGACTGATAGTAGGACAGAAGGTCACTCTCTGAAACCTGGCAGAGTGGTCCTGTTGCTACAGACAATACCCACACAACTCAATGAATATAGAGATGTCGAGCTGGTCCTTTCATGGAGCCTTTATTTCTATATTCTAGTCTCTTTAGCACAGGACAGCACTTTGCAGGGTATAGAAAGAGAAACCTGGGTACCAACCCAGCCACGAAACCCTCCACTTATAATTTGTCCTTTTTTCACAAAGTGTCGGGCCAACAGTGGCATAGAGCTTGTGGGAGAGTAAAACCAATGACTTCTTTTTTTTTTTTTTTTTTTTTTTAATTGAGGCCCAAGTCAGAAAAGAGAACCTATGCTGAACCCTGCCTGGAAGGCCAAGAACTGTAAACTGTATATCTCAGGGACCTAGCATGGAACTAAACACAACTGGCAAAATACAAAAAAAAAAAAAATTGATTCCTTATGATATCTGCTATCCTCATAGATCAGTGCCTTGTCCAGTCATCATCAGAGACACCTACTCCAGCAGCAGATGCAAGCACATGCAGAGACCTACAGCTAGAGAGAAAGAAACTATGCAGAGAGAAACAGTCTAAATGAAAGTCTCCTTCAGGGAACCCTATGGAAGATGCAGAGTAAATATTGTAGGAATCAAAGAGGGACACCAGGAGGTCATAGTCCACTGAATCAACTAAGCAGGGTTCATGTGGACTCTCAGAAACTGAAGCAGCAAAC
Organism: Microtus oregoni; assembly: GCF_018167655.1. Classification (NCBI taxonomy): domain Eukaryota; kingdom Metazoa; phylum Chordata; class Mammalia; order Rodentia; family Cricetidae; genus Microtus; species Microtus oregoni. Next base: position 28,375,771 of record NW_024543060.1, read on the forward strand.
ACAGGCCTGTACGGTCTGTACCAGGTCCTTTGCATATATGTTAGGGCCATTATCTTGGTGTTTCTGTGGGACTCTTAACAGTGAGAGTAAGTGTGTCTCTGGCTGTTATGCCTGCTCTTAGGGTTCTTCACCTCCTATTGCGCTGCCTTTGTCCAGCCTCAATATGAGGGCTTTTGTGCTCTCGTATTGGATTTGGTCCTGTTTGGCTGTTGTCTCTTTCCTGGAGTGAAACAGGATTGGAGTGGATTGGGGGAAAGCTGGGGGTGGGCTTAGCTGAGTGGAGTGAAGGGCGGGGAAACAGTGAGAACGACGTACTGCATGACAGAAGAATCTGTTTTCAATAAAATAAAAAAAAATTAAAAAAGTTCACAGAGCATATAACTGAATGCCTACATAGGTGTTGCTCATATTACATGTTTTTGAAGAAATACTGCATGACCATACAACAGAATTATTTTTCAAAGCTTCCAAGTGATTCAGGGAGAGGACATTTCCTTGCCTTGTATGAGAAGGAAAAACCTTCCTTGCTTTCTATTCATATTTCTAAAGGCAGAATAGAATGATTTAATTAATTATCAGAAATAAAGAATTAGACTTTGCAGGCTATAGTATTTCTTCACAAAATTCCCATTTACTGGAAAAGAAAAGGAGAAGCCGTCGTCATGTGCATCAAATCAGCGGATTAATCTGATTTATCAGCAGTTGGCTTAGGATGAGCATTCAGTTGATCATATAGGCCAATTAGAAACTCCTGTTTCTTATCCTCAGTTCCAAGATGAACTCTAAGGAAAGAAACATTTCCTTTCTCCAGCCTCCCACTCCAACTGGAGTCAAATATCATCCGCTGTTATATGGCAAATGTAAACACAGGAACCATGTTTGAATGTGTCTTATTACATACATCGTGTAGGGTCCTGGGCTTCCTTTCCTAATGTGAAATCAATCTAGATGAAGCTTTGTTTGCTTTTTTTAGTTTTAGGTGGTTTCTTCAGAATGGCTTCTCCTGGACAGAGGTTGACTTTGTTTCACGCAATTACTACACACACACACAAATAAGTCATGAAGACCTGTCCTTTTAACTAGTTTATCTAGCTTAGTTTCTGAGTCATTTCACAACTATGAATCATGAGTTAGATGAACTAATTCTCTTTATGAATTTTCTTGGCAATCATTTCATAGACTATCTGAGAAACTAAAATTTTAATTCACAACCATATTTCACAACAGTGAACTGTGTACTGACTGGTTTTGCATGTTAACATGACACAAGCTAGAGTCATCAGAGAGGAAGGAGCCTCATTTAAGGAAATGCGTCCATGAGATCCAGCTGTAAGTTATTTTGTCATTTAGGTATCAATGTGGGAGGGCCCCGCCTACGGGTGGTTGGTGCCATCCCCGCACTTATGATACTGTTTCTTCAAGAAGGTGGACTGGGCAAGCCTTGGGAAGCAAGCTAGCAAGGAGCTCTACTCCATGGCCTCTATATTACCTCCAGCCTTCAGATTCTAGCCCCACTTGAGTTCCCGTTCAGAAGTGCTCCAATGATGGACTATGTTCTGGAAATCAATCACTGGACTTTTTCCTCTCCAACTTACTTTTGCTCAGGGTGTTTTGTCATAGTGGCAGAAACCCTAAGACAATAGGTGTAGAAACTCTGTAAGTCTTCCTTGATTGATAGTGAAACTTGAATTTTATTAAAATATTAGCGGTTTGGATGTTGAGCAAAGAATCAACACAACACAATCTGTAATTCAGAACGTTTATTGCAAGAGCTGAATAATTGTAAATAACGTAGAACTGGCAAAGCAGTAACAAGGATAATTGTTTAGATATTTATTTCGTCAAAGTCATCAAACACCCCTCACAAACCGACAAAAATGTACTTCAGTAAGCAATGCACCCCTACCCATTATTTTCCATTATACTGTGGAAAAACGTGAACTGCTATTTACAAAGTAACTTTATTTTTGGTAAGAACAAATTAACTATCAGATTAGCAATTTTTTTAACTTTTTTCTTTTTTTTAACTTTTAAGTTGATGGTGAACCGTGGCGTTAATATAACTTTCACTTCTTTCAATAAAGACATTTTGTTGCATGCTATTTATTTGTTTAAATCATCTCTCATGCCTTAACAAAAACCTCCTAAGAATGTTCAAATTTGGATTTGTTTTGCACGTGCAACTGAGATCTTATTAACATTAACTGTCACTCCCTTGGTTTGAGCTAAGTGACAAATGCTGGTACCTGCCAGGCATTGACCAACTATGATAACAAACAGTTAAACAGCAATAATTAGAGATTTATCCCTTTATTTTCCCCAACTACCCTACCTGGAGAATGTTCTGTTACATCATGAAGGCACAACACATTAAATATTTTGTGGCTATGGTCTAATAACACTTGTGTTACAACAACAGTATTGTATATGAGGATCAACACAAACTCTGTCATTTCAACAAAGTTGGAGACACACATTTGCCCAATTGAAACTATTTTCGAGTAGTGATTTTTTTCTTCAGTATATGCTAATTTGAATACATTAGTTTTGCAAGAGTAGCAAGTACAGAATATTATATCACATTTGATGGATAACACTTTCTCATCACCTTCTCACTTAATGGTACTAATTAAGTGATTTTGCTTTTTGCCTACTTTGAAAATAAGGATATCAAATGGAGATTCTGAATTTCCAAGCGTTTACAGGAGTATTGAGTGCTGCGATTGTTTGAAGATTTTATTTTTTCTCTCGTTATATTTTTATAGAGTTCTAATATCATAAGTTATCATATAAGAAGCGAAATTTCAGAACCTTTTTAAAACACAAATGTTTACGATCCTTAGAACAATGTGTGCCACGACAGACTACTAACGCAGAAACACCTCACTGAAAGAAACAACAGAAATAAGAGGAGGGCAATTGAAAAAGGAAAGAAGCAACCATCAACACAGAATTATGCTACAACGTTTTTAGGTGAATGCTATAAGTACACAAAAAGTTGTTAATAATAGCTTGCTTCTATTTACAGATACTTTAACACTGATTGACTTACAAGTGTCCACTAACGGTGTTAACAGCACAATAAGTTTAATGCTTATTTTTAAGTTCTGTTTGAAGTATAATGTCAAGTATAGAGGTCCCAGCATAAATCAATGGCAAAAAAAGAGCACAAATTTCTAACTGGATATGTTTTGTCAGTCACTCCAATCCATGGAACCATCTTACTCTCCAAATGCATATTCTATTGTTCATAGCAGCAGTCCAGGGTCAAATAAAATGCAATAATAAAAATAAATTGCACAATGGAGAGAGCTCTGGAGAGTTTAATCAATTCTAGTAAAGAACATCATCACATGGCTAGTAGAACTATTTTCTCTCTTATGTTGCAAAGCATTGTATCCTCCATGGTGCTAACACAAAGTTATGAGTTCCCTACTATAAGGGGCATAGTTGTAGAGATCTATTGAATACATAAAGCTCCAACACACAGTATTAGCATGTCTATTTAGATTAAAGGTACTAGGTCCCATACAACTTCATCTTAAAGTTGGTGCTCCTTAGGACTCTCAATTGTGCCACCTGCTTGCTTATAGGACTTCAGATTTGCCAGAGGAATGTCTGCCATGTGGCTGCCATTGTTGAAATGGCCTTCATTGGAGCCATACTGCTTACGGTCATTGAACTGGTTCCTGTTGGTGTCTTCTTTCCATGCTCTGGTCAGGGTGTGCCCATTCACAAGCTTGTCTTTCTTGACCCATTCTTTCTGGGGTGCAAAGGTCGACAGAGGAGATTTCGGGTGTTGATATGGACCCAAGCCAGGAGGCATCCAGCAATTATCAGAGTGACCCAAAACCAGACACTCTTGAGTGCACATCTCCGTAGCTTCAGCTAATCCTCGGGGACCCAGAGGTCCATCTGTAGAAGACAAGAGAGAGAGGAAGCAAGGAAGAAATTGGTTAAAATTCTCCTTCAAAGTATTTTCACAGTAGAAATAGAGTGATGATCTTATCTTTTCATGAAGCAAACCATTCAGCGATATTAGTGTCCAGGTTTTTAAAATGAACATAAAGCAAATAAACTCTCTGTTATCAATGAACAAAAGTGTCCTTTATTTTTTCACCCTTTGCCTCTATATCCAAAAACAATGAATAACAAAAAGATACATATGGGTAAACAGATACAACTGATCTTGATTAATGCTAAGATTAATATATTAAAATTTATAAGGATATGTTTAAACTTATGAGAAATTTAAAAAGATATTATGAATTAGGGAATGTAAATTATACAATTCACAGAAACAAAAACTTAAATATAGTAATTGAAAAACAATATCATTAAAACTAAATGCTGTAAATAATTACATAAAACTGTTTTTCCCTGTTGTGTCTTCCTATTTTGCTGTATGAAATCATATGAAAATAAGTTTTAAATATTTTGTAATGAAACTAAATATTTGTTTTCATGGCCTTCTTGACTAAATGTAAGAAATATATTTGCAATCATTCTAAAACACAAGTAAACATAAACCCATTTTAACTGATGTCCGTATTTGTATTTCATGCCCTCATCTGCATTCTAGATTTATAATGCATTTAAGTTAAAATAACCTGGCTGTGGTAATCCTTGAGTATAATTTTAGCTACATTAGAGTCCAAATGTTTCAGTCCGTATTGGCAACATACTGAGACCACACATGCAAATAAACAGAAGAGACAAACAAACATAGAACAAAGGCCAGGTTTCAAACCATCACATTGATGCTACAATGCTAATTGAATTACATGAATCATAATATTCAAAGAAACTTTTCATCATTTTATATTTATTTTTACATTTTATCTGAAAGCAAAAATAAAGCATATAATTTAACTTGTGTTTTAAAAGTAAATTATTTGTTGAAAATGGATATTTCATCCTTTAATGGTAAGTAGTAAGCCCACAGACAACATGCTGAACAGGTTGGAGGACGTATGTAGACAGCCATGGCTGATAATACTATTCAAAAACACTCACATTTAGTCACATTTCTGGATTTAAAAATCTGCTTTTGAGAATGACCTTCAAATTTGTTCCCATATGACCTATAGTCTCATCTCCTCAAAAGCAAACATTTTTTCTGATATTCAAACATACATTCATGTCTTAAAACTACTTCTCTGAAATCTCCAATGATTACTAACTTCTTTGGATATTTAATTTAAATTTTCCTATGAGCCTTTCCCCTCCTCTATAGCCCAGCCACACTTTCAAAGTTCAAACTAATTTCTCACTTTTAGGTTTGCTGTGGTGTACTTAGTGACTCTGCAGCCACAGAGTTAACACATTTTACTTAAACCAAAGCCTGCTTCTTGCAAAAGGATCATGAGCTTGCAGCTGCCTTTTGCCTGGCCTGTTTTCATTTAATTACTGGCTCCTTCAAGGGTCATTTCTGTTCCATATTCCCCAAGCAAATTTCCATGACCTCACTGATCCATCTGTAATAGGCACCTTGTAAGTTCTACACATCATCTTTCTTTTTGAGAGTAGCAAAATTTCAGAGCACTCTCCTCCATTTTTTTTTCATTTATGTCACTTTTTTTTCTTTAGGGGAGAGTTGCATGTATACATGAGCTTTATTTTTTTGTTTCGTCCCAAGTTGCTGAAAAATCCACTGACGTAGATGTAAAGGAACATGGCAAATCAGTTTTCAGCTTCCTTAGCAGCGCCAAGCAATTAGCAGCAGTTCACTGTGATGATCTATGAACAATGCTAATTGTTAATTAAAATTTTATGAGGTTGAAAATGTTCGGAGAATTATTAAAGATATCCTCTGCTTAAAGGCAGACCTTAAGTAATTAGGATAGAAGATGCTGATTTCACAAACCTCACAACGAAAGATCCTCAACAGCAAAGTCTTTTGCCCAGCAATGCTGGGTGACGGCTAATAAATGAATTATTTAACTTCTGTTAAATATATTCACTCCATTTAGAGATCAATGGAGATAAACCGGTGAAGCCTAATTTTGATGTGTTACATATCTTGGAGGCAGCACAGCAACCTTTAACCTTTACTTTTACAGTTTCAATTAATTGGATACATTTTTCTTTTCTTGAATGTTACAAGTTACCTCAGAAATGTCAATAGCATTAAGTTTTCATTGAACCCCTAAAAGGAAACCATACAAGTTTATTTTTAAATTTGCCTCACTCAATATCCTGTGTCTATAATAATGTGTGAAACTCAAGTTTGACACATTGATTCACTTTAACAGAGTTCTCTCTCTCTCTCTCTCTCTCTCTCTCTCTCTCTCTCTTTCTCTCTCTCTTTCTCTCTCTTCTAGGATCAATGTTTATTATTCGGTAAAAGTGGGCTGAGCACTAACCATACAAGCCACTGTGAGAGGCACCTGCAACAGAGCAGTTAACAAAACAAATACCCACACTACAAGGTAGAGCTCCCATCTTCCTTGGATATAAGGGTCTTTAGAGGGTAGAAAGGGGTGACATTGTGAAGAAAAGGGGACAAGTTTAATAGATTTAGAGATGCTCGTCTCTCTACAGAGTACCAGGTCTACTTTTATTCTCACTATATAATTTTTCTAAGATCCTGAAAGTTCTTCTTAAAGGAAGTTGGAAGATTAAGACATTTATGAGAGTTAAAATTTTCATATATTACACAGTCCTTAGTTTTCAAAGCAAGTGACTCTTTACATTAAGCAATAAAATTTTTTTCTTCAAGAATTCTACCAGGCACGATATATTCTTATAAAGGAATGTGAAGAATCAGATAAAGATTATAAAAAAATTGTAGAACTTTTATATATTAAGTAACTTTTTAGTGGAACATTGATCATCGGGGCACGCACATTGTGACATGTGGATAGATGATAGGCAGATTTTTTTTTTGTTGTTGTTGTTGTTAGATTTCCCATAAAGAGGAACCTAAATGGAAACACACAAAGAGTTGATCTGAAAACAAGCATACCAAGGAGCTAATGTTCTTGGAGAGATGCCTGTGGATAGTCAGAGGACATTTGCTAAGCATTAGTGGTTCTTTCTGAATAGAATTATTTGAATAATTCTCAGGTATCAGCACATAAATGCCATAACATATAGTTACCCTTATAGTGAGAATTTTAAAGAGAAGTCGAAAAACATGGATTAAGCTACTCAAGCAAAGGAACCACACAGTGGTGCTAAGGCTAAGTAATCATGAAATAGCAAGGAGAAAAGAAGAAATGGAGGGAGTTAGGAAGGAAGAGAGAGAGATGGAAGGGTAGAAATAGAAGGCCATGGATAGAATAAACTGAAGAAGAGGAAGGCTGGGCAAAAGAGGGAGTAGAAAGAAATATATTAAATCAACTTGTTGTGAGATTGGCTTTGTTGGAAATTAGGAGGTGTTTTATCCTTCACAATGTTTTTTGGGGGAAGGATGACATAAGAAAAATGACTATTTATTTTGGGCATATAAATTCAGAGGAAAAGGGAAACTGGACACAAACTGTACTGAATTATATAGTAGAAATTAAAAATATTTCCATATTTTCTCATATGTAATTGTTGCAAATTGGTTGTAAGAAGAATGGTAATTTGAGGATGAGTGTTTATTGCAAGGAGTATACCATGCATTTATGATTATCGCTGTCTTTGCTTATGCTTGTTATCGAACTCATGTGTCCCAATGCCTCTTTAAATGACAATCCTATGTTACAGTGTTAGAAGGCTGAAAACCCCACTAACTAGGTGATAGGTGGTGTTCTTTTTTAAAAAATGTAGATTTAATTATTTTCTTTTATTTTATATGTATGAGTGTTTTGTCTGCATGTCTATTTGTGCACCAAGTAAGTTCATGCCTGGCGCCAACAAAGTTCAGAAGAGGGATCTTAAATTGCCAGACCTGGAGGTATAGAGGTTGTGAATCACCATGTGGCTGCTGACAATGGAGCCAAGGTTAATCCTTGAGCCATCTCTCCAACAGTAGATTATAATTCTTTATCTTTTGCAAGTATTTTACTCAAGTGTTATTTTAAATTGTACAAATGTTTGGTACAGTTTCCTTTACTCATTGTTTGGATTTTTCTCAGTGTGTTTATTTCTCAGTCAGAGGACAACTGCAAGAGTCATCCATTAGCCGGGCGGTGGTGGCGCACACCTTTAATCCCAGCACTCAGGAGGCAGAGGCAGGCGGATCTCTGTGAGTTCGAGGCCAGCCTGGTCTACAAGAGCTAGTTCCAGGACCAGAACCAAAAGCTACGAAGAAACCCTTTTTCGAAAATCCAAAAAAAAAAAAAAAAAAAGTCATCCATCGCTTTCCTTTCTACCTATGGGGCAATAGATTAAAATTCAGCCCCTCATTCTTAGGGCTATGCACCTTTATACAATAAAAAATATTATCGCACTCTTAATTTTCTTTTAGACTTTAATTAAAAAAATTAGTCCTAATCACAGTTCTAGATTCCTTGTAAACGTCTTGGGATTTTATGTGCTTTTGTGTGTGCATAGGTATGAATATTTAGGTGTATGTAAGTGCTGTACAACTGTGTAATTTTGTTTTTTAATTTTTTTTTATTAAAAGCTGTGATGACTTGTGCAAGGTACCTGAAGGTTTTTATTCAGGTTGTTGGAGAGAAAAGTCAACAGTCCTACCTAACAGTAAACCCTTTAAATCACAGCGATGATGAGAAGGTCAACGTACCATCCATGGATACAGTAATGAAATTCTTATAATTGGATTTAATGCCATTCTACAGAAAAAAAAACATGTCTGGTACTGGAAATCTAGTCAACAACACATGATTAGAGACTTTGCAAACTTTAAGTGTTGAACCTACTACTTTTATTTTGTAAAAGGAATTCAGTATGAAAGGGCCTTTAAAATATAAATCTTTCCACTGGGAGATCACTGCAGTTTTTCTCAGCAGAGAAGTTTAATTGTGCAGTGAGTGGTGGTTAATGCAGCAAATCCCAAGTTAAAATGCAGAGAATAAGTTTTCCTGGAGGGTTCTGCTGTAAGTTCAACAGCTCTTTTATAAGTCTTGTCTAAAAGGTCCAGAGAAGGCGGCAGAAGAGGATGCAAAATGATTGTCCAAGACAGATGTAAAAGAGGACTCTGTTTAAAGGAGTCATTTCTGAACATGGTAGAATCACTAGACTCATGAACACAGAGCAGCAGTGATTCCTGCCGCAGGATCAAGGTAGTTACCTACCGTTCCATTTTATCCTGAATGATCGTGGTGTTCAGAGGCTCCAACGGATAGAAGACGTGCTATTGTTAGTTTATGTCTATGGAGGAGGGAAAGCCAGATTTTTAGAAACTGTGACCAGAGGTGGGTTGCTCATGCTTCATTACATGGCACCACATCCATTAGTATATGGGCAACAGATGATAAACTTTGTATGTTATGTATGGAAGCTGGGGAATAGGTAGCAGGTGGATCTGGGATGAGACAGGTTGGAAACAGGGAGGAATATGATCTAAACACATTGCATGTAGGTACGAAATTATCAAAGTATTAATAATAATATTATGGAAAATAATATTATCTTTACCTCGTGGTTTCCTCAAGTTGCCTCTGTTCTTTCTACTAGCACTATAAACCAAAGCAACCCAAAATATCTTAAAATGATAGCCACACCCACTGATTTCGATTTGTCCTAGCCATTTACCTAAGATTTTGGCAAAATAATGTTTAATTTATTTATTTTACCTGAATTTTTCTTGTTTTTTCTTTAGAAGATGGAGTTTCATTATAAAGCTGTGGCTGGTCTAGAACTCACTTTGTAGACAAGCCTGGTCTCAACATCTGAGTGATTCTTGTCCCTCTATCTGGAAGTGCTACTATTAAAGGTGTCTACTAACAAACCAATTAAGAACTCCAAGCTTATTAAATTCCTAGTCTTATCCCTCAGCTTCTTCAACTTCAGCATTTGCCATAGACCTGTACTGAATAATTTTGCTTTGGGTTTATTCCTATTAACCAACTGTAGAAAACCTTAAATTTTTGTACTTGTTTCTTCTCTTAATCATTCTTCTTATAATAAAACTCCAGGAAGATAAATATTCTCAGCAACTTATTTTAAGTTCATTTTAGGCTCTGTAGAAGACCAATACAACAAAATTTTAGTACATTTACTAGCTTATTCCTACCCTGGGGTTATTTCTTTTGCTTTCCTTTAAATATTTTCTTTCACAATCAGCATAGAAGAGCAAAATGATTCATCTTCTTTTAGATTAGCATGAATAGAATTTTTATAGTTTGTATAAGTCTTGGGAAAGCCGAAAGAAATGGTCAAAGTATATTTCTTTGATAGATTTGCTATATGCAGCATTGTATATTCATTATTCTCTGTATTTTTTTTGAGTTACTGTGAAAAATGGCATGGCTAATTTACTAACAGTCTAAACATGGACAAACTAAATAATTTTCAAGGGAGAGCTGCCATCAGAAACCGAAACAACTGTTGACCATTGTGCAAACTTCCATTATATTTCTTCTTACTTTACATTAATTTGTTTATACCAAAGCAGTATTATTAAAGAATGTCCTATTGGAGCTAAATATTATTGAGTTACTACTCTGTTGTGATGCAAAAATTACCACAGAAGCCTGTGCTTGGATGTCACTGCAATGCAGAATTTATGTGTAATGATTAAGCCAGCTGAATAGGTTTAACCTAGAGATGAATTGAGAAAACCTGAGTAATTGTTTCCCACCATACTCAAGAATCCAGTGGACAGTAACAATGATGTTTGATGAAAATCTTTACTTTTTGTTGCTAGAGACAGCTCAGCTCTTTACATTTCGCTTTATGAGTAAGTATGGGCACCAATGTTCAATTTCCAGCATCCATGTAAAATAGCTGACTGCAAGGGTTTACGCTTGTAACCCCAGTTGTAAGCAGATGGAAAGACGTGAATATTTGGGGATCTGAATGACCAGCCAGCCTACCCTACAGTTCAAACCATAAGATGCATATGAAGTCTGTGTCAGAAATGGTGGAGAGTGCCTGTGCAACTTCACACATGAATGACCTCTGGTTTCACAGATGCTTGCATGTGCATGTGTGCGCTAAACCAAACACAAATATACGTTAATGTACACATACATATATACAAAAATGTGTTTTTTCTAAATACCTTCAGTGTTTTTCTATGTTGTCATTTCAGCAGTAATGCCCATCCTGCGATGCATGGGACATGCAGCTTAGAATAGCCACAAACTCAGTCCAACATATTCTTTTATATTTTTCTCTTTAGTTTTTTTTCTTTCTTTTTATAGCTTTATTGTGTGTTCTCAAGGATAAACTTTGTAGAAGACATTATATGGCATTGTTTAAAGATTATAAAATATAACACATTTAACAGTTGTGGTATGGAATACCTTCCAAAGTTTCACGTGTTTTAAAGGTCTGGTTATCAGTCTACAGTTACCGGAATATGGCATAACCATGTCAATATGCATAACCATGGGGCAATGTTTTTAGTGAAGAGACATTAGACCATTCTGCATGTAGCTGTGCGGAGGACATAACCTCAGCTGCTCCTCTGACTCAGAGTGATGTGAATGGCCTTCTTCACACAGGCTCTTGTCATTATATACTACATTGCCATGAGTTCAGAACAATGTGGCCAAACAAAAATATAAACTGACAGTTGTGTGAATGAACTGTATTCCTCTTACGTTCTTTTTCCCAGATATTTGTCAGACTGACAGAAAGATGACTCATCAATCTAAGGATGGTCTAAAATATGTGGGAGGATGCACCTAGCATAACTGCAAAGCCACTCAATTGATACAGGGACATGAGTTTGCCCAAATATAGTATGGGATGTAGATACTAACTGAAAAGATTATTTTTGAGAAAAATGTTCCTGTTCATTTGGCCTTTCACTAATAACTTTTTTTGATTTAACTCATTTTAGGTAAAAATGATTGTTGCAGAAAGCATCTGAAGTCAGAGCAAATCCTTGAATTTCAAGCACCACAGTCATCAGAAACTCATCTGCGTTCTAGCAGAACAATGAACGAGAATAGATTTGGAAAAAGCAATTTTAGATTTCATAGATCACAGTCTCTCATTTATAAATTAAGATAAAAACGCTGGGTATTAATGCATGAGCTTTTCATATTTCTTACTCCTCCATGTCATTAAGTTTGTTAGCCATAGAACCTGATAATTAAGCATTTCAGTATTATTCTCATTTTACATATCAAGAGTGCAATCCACCCAAAATTATCATGATTCTATTGTTCTGGTAGATGAATTTATCATCTGGGTTACATTTATGTTTTGGAATGTAAAATTATGTTTCCAGTGAACACGCTCATTTCTATATGCAATAGAAACGTTAATAGTTTATACACTCTTCATACAGAAATGGCTTTCTTAGTCACAAATAAGAAGTCAATATTTATAGATGGAAACAATCCAAATACAATAACCCAGTCTCACCCGAAGAATCAGATTCTCTTTCAGAGAAGATACTAATATGCAGTAAACTGTAGAGATTATTTGGAATGGGGTCACTCCCTACACATCTTCTTCCTTTTTCTGCATTGCAGGAATAGCAGTAGGCCCTTTCTCGTCCACTGTAGGTAAGTTTTCAAAGAAAATGGTCTCAGGTAAGTTTATGTTTTCTCATTTATGTCCTATTACAATTTTATGTTGAAATCAATTCAAAGAAAACAGTTTAATGAAACGGACATTCGTTGATCATGTAAGCTACGTTTCAAATTTTGATCAGATTTAATTTGGAACACCTTGCTCACATTACAGCATATCACATTTACTTTATTCTGGAGTTTACTATTTATTTTAATGGTATTTGATGACTTCCATTAAAAAAATCATTCATATACTGATCCCTGAATTACTCTCCATTTCCTGCGGACTCAATTCGTTCACAGACACTATAAGTACATCTTATTTAGACTGAAAGATCTTTGAAAGAGAAAATCATAAGTATGAGGCAATGAAGTCACTTAAAAGAGAATGCCCATCCAATAGCACAACTTTACTCTTAGGGGAAATGAGTTAGTATAATATGAAGCCAAATAAAAGTAACTTAGCCAAGAAAAGTGGATTCGGATTTCTGCAACATGGTAGCGGTTTCACAAACTTGTATATTCATAAACAAAAGATCTGAATCTGAATATTTATCTCTCCACATTCACTGAAGTTAAAAGGTTCACCAGCTCTAGAATATTTAAAGTGACAGTTATTATTGTTGTGTTGATTTGGGTTTTTTGGTTTGTTTTGTTTTCTCCTGGAAACCCTTCCACAAGATTGATTTCCTGGTGAGATGAAATTTAAAAATATAGAAACAATGTTTATAATTTTACTTCCTTAAAATGTTACAACTGCTTGTTTGAATCCTAGCAGTTAGTACACAATGTTGGATAGTTATTTTACTTTATACAGTGTCTCTTATGCCCTGCCTTCCAAAATAACTATTCAGAATAAGAGTCAGGTGAAGTTCATATACATGTTTATGCTCAGAAAACTATGATGAGTTTTTTAAACTAAGGTGTGTCTCTGCCATTTTCATTTGGAGCTAATGTCTGAGTTTAGGCTTCTAATTCTCACAATAAGTAGTTACATAAGACTGTAACTCTCGGAAATAGTAGGGAACATACATCATTAAATAATCAAAGATCTCTGAAGCTGGGAAGATGACCTAGTGTGTAAAACACTGTTCAGATTGACGGCATGAATTCAAAACCAAGAACCATGCATAAGCTGATCACATAGCCATCCCAGCATCTCTATGGCGACATGGGAGAGAGACATGTTTGCCAGCCAGCCATGGCAGTGTGTACAGCAGGATAAATAATTGATCCTGTGTCGAGCAACATAGAAAGCATAGGCCTATATCTTAATTTGTTCTCCCCCATTCACACGTGTAGTAATAAGGGCGGCGGGGCTGTGTACCCAGCACCCCTGCTGCCTGGCTAGCTTATGTTCAAAATAACAAAACACAAACTGTATTCATTTATTCACTGCTTGGCCCATTTCTATCTAGCCTCTTCTAGGCTAATTCTTACATATTAATTTAGCCCATTTCTTTTTTTAAAAAACATTTATTTATTTATCATGTATACAATATCCTGTGTGTATGCCTGCCATCCAGAAGAGGGCACCAGACCCCATTACAGATGGTTGTGAGCCACCATGTGGTTGCTGGGAATTGAACTCAGGACCTTTGGAAGAGCAGGCAATGCTCTTAACCTCTGAGCCATCTCTCCAGCCCCAATTTAGCCCATTTCTAATCATCTGTGTAGCACCCCTAGGTGCGCTTACTGGGAAGATTCTAGCCTATGTCCATCCTGGGTTGGAGCTTCATCACATGCTTCTGCCTGGGAGCTGGGAGCATGGCGTCTCTCTGAGGTGTCTGCTCCTGAGAGGAGAGCTGTGGAGTCTGAGCTCACTTCCTCTTCCTCCCAGCGTTCTGTTCTGTTTACTCCTCCCACCTATCTTCTAACCAATGAGGGCCAAGCAGTTTCTTTTTATTTAACCAATGACCTTCCTCCATCACACATGTGTGTTAAATTGTACACAGGCCTTAATTCACATAAGAATAAGGGCATACACACACATAACCAAAGACCTCATGATATGATGCAATTTACTACTGTTAAATGGTATCTGAAGATCATTATTTCAAAGGCCAAATGCAGGAGAAGCAAAAAGAAAATCAAACAAACAAAACAAAACTCTAGTGTGGTTCATTCGATTTATGAGTGTACAAGCACATATGTTTATACTTGAATTATTTTACCACCACTTTTAATTGAAATGTCATTATCTCCCTGCTTCTCAAATGTTAATACACTTATGAATCACTTGAGGAAACCTTTAAAATGCAGATTATGAGACAGGAAGTGTGGAGTGTGTCCTGAATCCTCACATTTATGCAAATTCCTCTGGATGAAAAAAAGCTATCTGATGTTCAGGAACCTCATGTTGAGATGCAATGACATATTTTTATTTCTCTTCAGTCTATCATTTCTCAAATAAAGTTAAATTTCTCAGACTTCATCTTGTCTCTGAGCTCACCAGAGATCTTTTAAACACATGCATTGCTTGTTTCCACAGAGAAGTGGTGACTCAGTAGCTTGGAAGTGGAGTGTAGGGTCTTTCAAATTCCAGAGCTGACCCACTCTATGTCCTTCCGTTCGCTAACCTTACTGCTTCTACATCCTGTGATACAGCACAAGCTTCTCCAGAACACTGTTGTATAAAATTGGCTCTGGTAAACTCTCAGTATAATGTGACCTTGCGTACTGTTTACTGCACAGTTTATATCATGGTCCTTTGTGTTCTTAGACCATGACACAAGACCTGACTACTACTTGCCTATATTGTTAGATTTCAAAAGTATCATTTCCGAATTAAAATAAATGTTTTCATTTCCCCTGCCTAGTTATTATTCGTGAAATTTATTTATTATTCATTCATTCATTTGTTTGTTTCTTCTTTCAAACATTCTCTAGCCCTGGAAATTCTAGAACTCACTATGCAACCCAGTTTGGCTATTATCTTGCAGTACTCAATCTGCCGAGCGAGAGCTGGAATTACAGACACAATCTACCACACTCAGCTTCAATTCATCATTCCGAAATAAGAAATATTAATCATAGAATTGATGTTTCATAAAAATACAGATTTAGAAATGAAAATGCAGTCGTCTTCGGCACCTTTTAGGCAGAAATCTAAACTTTGTCTCTGCATAATATTTTCCATTCTGTTTCTGTGATACAATATGCAATCAGTGATTGTGTCAAACACAGGTCAAAGAGGTTTCAGAGTTGCAATAAATTTACCAATCCATTGCATTTTGACGAATAAAAGTGGTTAAGGGAGGCCCCAACATAGGCTTGATTACAAGATGCCAAATGGCAAGTTTCTGAGTTCAGTTTCTAAGACCTGCCAGAATTGCTCATTCTTCAGGCTGCACATTCATCAGCTCACCTTCATGCCTTTGAGAAACATAAATAACCAACAAACTGAGTAGGCTGGAAGCTCGTAGTGGATCAGCGCTTCCAGAACGGAAGCAAACAAACAGAATCTTGACGACAATCCTATCAATTCCATCTGAATATCTGTGATAATGAGGAATTAAGAGTAAGATGCATTGTTATGCTTCTATACCTGCTGAACTGTGGAAAGTTGTTCCGGGCAGTAGAGAAAACATATATGGCACTTATCTTTCACTCGGCTCACAGTCAGCTGCCTGATAACTCTTAGTTCTCCCCCAATCCCTCACAAATTCTGCAGCTCCAAACTGCTATTTTTCTTAATTTATTATTTTCTTATTAAAGCTTATGCATGTAATTTTTGTACATTTTGTTCTGCACATTCTAACCTGAGGCTATAGATATGTTTGGGTTCACTTTGGGTGATAACAAATTACCACAAATTTACTGTTTCAGGGCAACAAACATGTACTCTTCTACAATCATGAATCTGGGATCAATTTCTCCAGAGAAAAACCACAAGATCCACAGGCAGGGGTTTTTTTTTGTTTGTTTGTTTTTTTCCCCCCAGGAAATCTCTCTTGAATGATTCTCTCAGCATCTTCATGCTTTCTATGATTGTGCACTGTGCTTGTTTCCCCCTGTTTTCAGAGAACACCATTCTGTCTCTGCCTCTTTCATCCTATTATATTTTTTGTCTCCTGATACTTTCTGTGTCCAGCTGTGCAAGGGCTGCTTTTATGTTATTGAGTTATTTAGGATATCTTCTTTTAGAAGACATTTATTTAAATCTTCAAATTCCCCCCTTACCAATGAACACTCATTGGTACATTCAAGGAAATGATGACAGGCCTATTGAGAAGATGACAATTTAGAATCATATTATTCAAATTAGCATGGTACTTGGGCACAATGTTTCCTTTCTTTTCTATGTCAACATGATGAAAGAAACAGGCCTTTTCATGGTTGAGGTAGTCCATATCATTTTGTCACTATCACATCTCTCATTTCATAATCTACTTCCCTACATGTCTACCATGCTTTACCATATTGGATTGGTTGCAGTGTCTTAAATACAGTAATGATAGCATACTCTCTGGGCTTTGGCTTTACCATTGTCTATGTCTAGCATATTCTCAGTGATTTCAAAGCAACTCACTTTCTCCCTCTATTAAGATAGCTTTGAAAAGCTAATTCCTCACTGAGGTATTTCTAGTGCACAATTAAAAGCAATATTCTCCATGGAGACATTCTCTAGCTCCATGCACATTTTCATGGTATGTTTTATTTTGTTTGTTTTTGGGTAGCAAATGCACCTCTCAGAATGCATTTGCTAATGATCTATCTCTCAAGCTAGAAAATAGATATCTTGCCTTAAATGAAATATCTTTGATATCTGTCATGATAATTTAGTGTATTATCAGAAATTAGTATATATATATATATATATATATATATATATGAAGCAATGGAAGTTTACAGTGGGTTTCCAAATCATCAAGTTAACTAAAGGCCTATTTAGAAGGCATTTCATGGCTATTTCAGTGAATAAATCAGTTCATAGTAATATTTCTAACCCTCATATAAGAAAAATTGATGACAAATCCATAGTATAATGTTTCACAGAGATAACATGGCATGCTTAAGTAGCATAATTAAGAGAAAATAGCCACATTCAAAAACTGTTGTATTATACCTAACTTTGAACTGAAGAACTTTGACTGCCCCCAAATAAAATGTAATTGCACTACCTCCACTATCCCAGGTTTCTACTTAATCGTGTAGACAGTTCATTATTTCTTTAACAACAGAGCTCTTTAAAGAGATTCAGGAATCCAGAGTTGCACAATATGCAACAAAACCATCCTTGAAAGTCTGAAGATGCCCAAGTAATTATTAGCAATTGCTCTGAAGCCAAGCTGCACAGAAATGTAGGTCAAGGCAGGACTTGGGCTTTGTATAGGTCAAGTTAAAGAACTACTTTAAAATATAAGTTGATTAGCAAAACAACTTTATACCCCATGAATACATTATCTTAACAAAAATGTTAGACACAATTACTTTTTTGCAAACATGAAGGAAAACTGGGGTTTTTAACACAAGTTACTACTTCCTGTAAGAGCAACTATAGAATACCACTTTGACCTTTATTTCCCAAACTCCGCTGTACATAAAAAGGGAAAATAAAATATTGTATTTTAAAAGAGTGTCCTAAGGGAACTGCTGAAAATGTCATTACTATATTATTGAAAATTACCTACATAAATGGTATTATATAGAGAATATCCCTCAGGGAGGTGCAGAAGATTACTTTTATATTCTAAACAGAATGTTTATTTCTTAGAAGACCTTGGTAATACCAAGAATTTGGTTCCTTAACCTACATCTCTGCAAGACAAATTCTATAAAGTGATAAATACATTAGTTTTGTAAATTCTATAAAACACAGCAGAGACTTCTGCAATGTTTATTGTTCATCTTATGACAAATTATTGATTGGCTATTTTTTGATGAAGGAACAGATCCACCTCTTAGTAGATTGATTATTAGTCTCAAACATTCAGTAGAAATAATGTTGCAAGATTTCTCAGAGAAAAGTTCTTAGACTTCTATACTATAATGCATAGGAAACAGCATTCTTTTTCTGAGAAGAGAAAGTTGTTGCAAATTTTGCCTCTTTTAAATTTAATCAAAACTGCACAAGAAGCAGATATCAATGGGTTGTGGGGAGACCTACTCCGGTGTATAAAGCTACATCTCAGTCTCTGCATCTATAGACCAGGGAACACTGCTGAAGAGAGCATTGAAATATTCAAAGAGCCAGAGTTCCAGGAAGTCTGTTGTAAAACTGTCTTGTCTAGAAATAGCTGTGTAAAGAAGACAGGAATAAAAGCATGTGCTATGTTAACAAGTTCAATGGCTATTCCTGTTTGTCAACTTGACTGCATCTGTAATTAATTAAGTCTTAAATAGATGGGTACACCTGTGGGGAATTTTTCTTAATTCACCCACTTGAAATGGAAAGATCTACCTTTAATCTGGATCTTTTGAGGTGTGAAAAAATACCATTAACCCGGGTCACCCCTTCAGGTGGCAACCTATGGAAGAATATGGAAGAAAGAAGCTCTCTCCTTGCTTGCTTGCTTGCCTTCAGTGGGGCTGGCAGTTTATTCTTCCATTGTCATACTTCTTTGAGCTTATACTGAGGACCAGCTAAGACATCTAACCTTATGGACTGATTCTTTTACTTTCTACTGGTAGACAGCGATTATTGGCCCAGCTGAACCACATCTCCTTCACACACACACACACACACACTCACACACACACACACACACACACTTACATATGTTCTCAGCCTTGGACCATTATACACAGAAACAATAAAAATGAGTTCAGCTGGATGGAGATTACATATATCCAAGTACAAAGAAAGCTCCATTTCCCAAAATTCCAAAAAGTAGTCTGAATATCCAGAAATGGATAAAAATGAGTTCAGCTGGATGGAGATTACATATATCCAAGTACAAAGAAAGCTCCATTTCCCAAAATTCCAAAAAGTAGTCTGAATATCCAGAAATGGACTCAACCTGGACAACAGGAGTATTTCGGGCCGTTAAGTGAATGTCTGCTTTCCTCATAAACTTGTGATGCTGCTTCCCTTTTACCAAAAGAAATAATTTCCTTTATCACTGCCAGATGGCACAAATGGCTATGTGGTGTGCCCATTAGCATACCAAGTACATGTTGGCCTCCAGCATAGTTCAGTATCACAAGTACCTGTAAAACATTCAAAAGTCCATGCTCGTATTATCATTCTTCTCACCTCCTCTCATCCTCTAAACTCAATTTAGCACATGGAGTTCCTTTCCCCCAGCTGCTCATTCTCCTTAAACCCTGCTCTTTTGGCATGATCTCACTCTCTTGGTCTCTTTTCCCCTTCGTCCACTTTCTCTCTATTTTTCTGTTCATTCTTGCTTTTCTGATAGTCATAATCTGTCTGCTTTCTCTTTCTGCCTCGGACTGTTCTCTCATATATCTATAGTAAATCCATCCCCTTAAAAATATAAAGATATGATCATGTCACCAGTCACCCATGCACACACACATGCATGTAACAAAAATAAAGAAAAAGACACTATCAACTTGGGAATAGAGGGATCGTGGGAGGGGTTGAATGGAAGTTACATAAAAAAGACTGATAGAAGGAAATGGATTAGGAATGCTACCTAATTCTGTTTCTTTAAAACCATATTAAAATTTTAATAATCTCTTCAAATGACAAAATATACATGGAAATATTTGAGGTTAACATATCTTAGTAAGTATAAGCAAATTTGAAGGAAACATAATAATTTCTATATCTAGGAATAAATTACTTGGTAAGCATATTTTTTTTAATTCTGAGGCATTGCCTAGTTGCTACTTTTTGGTTATTTCAATAACTTCTGAGGAGTTATAAATAATCACATTTACTTCCTATCTAAGTCTGTTCACTCCTTACACTAAATATGCTCTTAGTTTCCAGTCTGTATTATTAAAATGACTCATCTCTTGGGCATAATTGCTGGTTGATTACTATGCTAATTTCACTAATGGCACAATTTTATTGACCAATATGTTATGCATTTCTCTTTGGAAGAGTATCTATACTTCAATAGGAGACTTGTAGAGATGGTTGAACATAAACACACAAATGCTTGAGGCAGATGGCAGATGAATGTGATTCTGAGCCACAGAAAATTTGAAGTAATTGTCAGTTCGCCATGTAAAAATATGGCTTCCCAGTAGTCAGACTTTGTGCATCTTCCAGCAACTCTAACCTCCCCTCTCCAGGAAAGATAGGAAGAGCAAAACACTAACTGATAAGAACTTACTAAAGAAACATGAGGAACTGATAAGGGAAAAATGTCCATAAACCCCAGGCCTGACAGATTGAGGGAGGGTGAGAAGCTCTTCAAGCCTCCAAAGAACTAAACAACCAATCAGAAAACCAGATCATAAAGCAGCTAGATAAGAAGATAATGTACAGTGTGAAGGGAACCTATAAGCTGACCAGCCTCAAGTCCTTATTGCCTTTCTCGCCCTTCATAGTCACTGTATTGCACTCCAGGGCTCTATAGACAAATTAGCTGTGAAAGGATAGAAATATTAATAACTGTGATTTGATCAGCAAAATTGCCAACATGTATTATCTTACAATTGAGCCTAGTCATGGTGGCCACACAAAGGCAAATAATGAATTAACATCAAGAAAAATACAGGATATTTTTGTTTCTTTAGAAATTAATTTACACGAAACTTGTCATTTCCCTCCCTCTCTGGTTTTCCCTCAATGACCAGAACCAAGACTTTAGCCAGGAGAAGCAGGCTAACTTACGTTCTACAGTTCAGCAGGGCCAGTGAACCCCATTCATTTCCTTTAGCATAATGCTCCATCTGGAATGCAAACTTTGAAACCCTAATACACAAACACACACACACACACACACACACACACACACACACACCTTAGACACAAGTGATCCAAAATGATGTGCATAACTTGGAAACCGACAGGTAATACATAGATGAAAGTGATAGGCAAATAAATCAGTAGTTTAAGAAGTAAAACAAAATAGATTTAGATTTTCAAAGTAGCCTTCTGCCTTTATGTAAAGTATGCTGTTAAAAGATGATCTAGACATGGTTTCACACACCTTTTATCCCAGCACTTCAGAGGCAGAGGCAGGCAGACCTATGAGTTTGAGGCCAGAATGGTCTATATAGTGAGTTCTAAGAGAACCAGGTTTACATAAAAAGAGCCTGTCTTAAAATATCACTAAGAAAAAATGAATGAAATGTCCCATTTTCTTTCAGAAATATTTTTAAGTTATAGAAATTATGCATTTATATTGTCAGCAATTATTACTCTGTCTTTATAGACTAAGATATTTTTTCCTATAAATGTTCAATCACATAAAACATGGTATAAAATCCTGTGATTTTATGTTGAGTTCTTTATTTGTTCTCTATTATTCAGTCTTTCACATGAGTTTCTCCTGGCCAAATATTACCAATATTGTGTAAGATACTACTTTGTTTCTCTCTAATATAAACAAACTGTATCATAAACCTGAATCTTTAATCCATGTAGTTGTCAAAGATTCCAAGATCTCCAGGTCACTTGGGTGAACATTTTGTGCCTCTGGTAATGTGGCACTGAAGAGTCAACCATGATTTACAAAATACCAGAACCATTAGAGTGAAAACTTTGCAATTCTGGACTATTATTACTGGCTAGTGGGAGCTGAGAAATAAGCAGCGATTAACAAGACACCAGCATCAGTGAGGTACAATCGTCTGGGAGATGTTTCCTGCAGAAAGCCCAGGAGTGGCTACCGATGAAAGTGCAGTCCAGCAACAGCAGAAGACTCCAAGTTTTGGAGATGCCAGTACCATGGGATGACCACCACCAGCAACAACAAGGAAGTGGAGTCAGTCAGATCTAGAAGAGAAGCTGTGTAGACTCCAGAAGGTGAAGCCCAAGCCCTTTGGAGGAGCCCAGATAAGTGTGCCCAGATGTCAAACATGCTGTTATTTACCCTGTGGGGAGTTTGGTTTTGCTTTGATCTGATTGTGACTGTGCCCTGGTTCTTCCCTCTTGAAATAAGGAAGTATTCATATATTTTTGATTTTATAAGAGCCCACAGTTCAGCAATTGATTTTTTTTTTCGAGACAGGGTTTCTCTGTGGTTTTGGAGCCTGTCCTGGAACTAGCTCTTGTAGACCAGGATGGCCTCGAACTCACAGAGATCCGCCTGCCTCTGCCTCCCGAGTGCTGGGATTAAAGGCGTGCGCCACCACCGCCCGGCTCAGCAATTGATTTTTAAAAGAGATTTTAAAAGAGACTTTGAATTTTTGAAGAGATCCCATTTTACAGTGTTTGAATTTGTAAAGACTGTGGCACTTTCACAGTTTATAGAATGTTTTAGACTGTGATGTTGATGTTAATGTGTGGTCTTAGGGATGACCAAGAAAAGAGATGTTATGACTGAACAGTGATACCTTTATTGGTCAAAATTTTATAAGGGGTCAATTGTCCTGGTTAGTTTTAGTTCACCTTGATACAAACTAGAACCATTTGAAAGCAGAGAACCTCAACTGTGAAAATACCCCCGTGAATTCTAGCTGTAAAGTGTTTTCTTGATTAGTGATTAGGGGAGGGCCATCTCATTGTAGGTGGTACTATATTGGCGTTGGGGGGGGTTGGCTTCTATAAAAGAGCAGACTGAGTAAGCCATGGTGAGCAAACCAGTAAGCTGCATCACTCCATGGCCACTGCACCAGCTCCTGCCTCCAGGTTCCTTTCTTCTTTGAGTTCCTGTCCTAACTTTCTTCAAAGATGGATTGCAGTGTGGAAATATAAAGTAAATAAACCCTTTCCTCCACAAAAAAGAAAGAAATTTGACAGGATTTATGAAGTTAAACTTTATAGAACAATTGGTTTGATGCTAGTTAAAAATTAATGGCTTAACGTATTTTTAACCTGATTAAAATGTTCTCTCCTTCACCACAGAATATAAACAGACAGCAGCATATATCACCATGTTGTAAATGACAAGTTAGTTTGCGATATAGCATTGCATCATTTGTGAAAATACATTTTTCTGTGTTTGAAGACCTATGTGTCAATGTTTGTGTGTGCATATACCCATCTGTAAAAAAATTCCTTATCAGTATACATGTAACATACATATGAATAAGCAGAAGCACACACATATATCATTGGCATACTACTAACAATATATAAACAGTAACATTGTTTTGATTAAAGTATCGACACATGTGTATGCCTCAGTTGTATTCTTCAAGTCTCCTTTAACTAAATATGACAGATTGGGTAGAGGATAAAGTGCTAGGAAGAGATCACTGCAGTAGCTTGAGTATATTCCCTTTAAGCATTGCCACTAGACCAAGTTCTTTCCCTTTAAGAATGCTGTTTGCTAAATCTGAAGACTGGCTTCTTAGTGATTACTACCACTATCCAATAAAATGTATTCTCCTGTATTGAATATGCTATACACACTTCAGCAATGCATACGACATATACCTGACATTGCTAGACAATCCTGCCTGATTGCAAACGTGAATGGAACTATAAATAAATACTTGGGATTACAACTTGTCAAAGACATGAGTCAGGTAGCATACCAAAATTCCCCTCAGATACCCTGCCAGTATATTGCTTTATGTGTTATAAAATATTAATGATTTTTTTAAAAAAATCACCATATTAGCAAGGGCAAGACCGTTTTCTTAAATTCTTGCTAAAAATAAAATGGAAACAGCAATAGCAAATGATGTTTTCATGATACCAAGGGCAGATTTTTAAGAGTGGTATCCGGTGGATAAACTCAGATAAAGATCAGTGTGATATTAAACAAGTTTGTGCTTATATTAAACATATTTGTCAAGTAATCATCAGTGCTCTTTTAGGAATTGCTGTACGAAGCTTCTCTATCAATCTGAGTCGTGCTGAGGTCATGTTGCACTTGGTCGATTCAAGAAACTGAAAATTGTTCCCACGTGTTTGATTCAAGTAGTCACTGTAGCTGAAGAGGTAGTGATTTCCACAAATAGAGAGCACTTGTTTCAAAACAAAAAAGCAAAAATCAGAGTTCTCTATAGCAGCTAATCCCCCCACCAAATGATTAAGCCCTATTTGTGTTTTCTGAACTCCACAATTTGAAGTTGCTTTTTACTGTTGCCCTTTGTGGGCAACTTAAAGTTTCCTCCCCATAGCTTATGTGGAAGAGATGTGTCTTTCTTCCTGCTGATTCTTTGCTTTGTTCACTTGTACAGCTGCCAAGAGCCTGCTGAACTTAGCTTCAAAACCAATGGCCTAGAAATACTCTAGGCCAGCATTGGAAAGGTCTCACTAACTTTATCAAACTTAAATTATGAGTAAAAGTGAAAATATGTGAGCAAGGGAGGCATGACTGTTACTGTCTGAAAGTGAAGGCAACCTAATGACACGTTATTTTGCTATTTCGCTAAAAGACCTGCTAGATTTACACTTGTGTGTTTCTTTTATTCTTTCTATTTTCTATTTCTAACTATAAATAAGCATTCTGAGTTCACAGTATCAAAGTCCCTACGAGCTAAAAGACGTGAATGAAAATAAGCCAAGCCAATCCATTTTTCCTGGTTTATCTCAATGACAGATGTGAAATCACCTATGATCATTTTGGCTGAGCCGATTAGTACCAATTGTGGAAATGACCACAGTTCAGTTTGTCACATATTTACTGCCTAACTATGTAAACACGTTCATCAAAACCCTACATGGTGAAGTTCAACCTGAGTGGCAGCACTTAGGGAAGAAATTGGGACAGGGTGGCAGCCTGGATGTGAGAGAAGCCAGCACTCCATCCTTGTTAAAGATTGACCACCTTGCCCTGACATTTCTTGTCTCAAGCCATCTGCTCTCTTTGTATCAGTAGAGAGCAAGGCACAGATCACATTTGTTTCCTGTGTTTACTTAGCTGCCTACTCTCGGTGACTGCCTGATAGAATCCTCGTCAATTCAAAAGCCTGTATGTTCAGATATGAAAATTGGCTATTTGGACACGGAAATTATAGTCTAGGGGAAGAAACATGGCTTTTTTCTGAAGCAGATTCAATTATTTCACAGTGTAGACACTGTAATTTCATTGGTACATGCCTATCTGTTTACCGCCAAGCCTTCCTAACGAAATCAGAAATATGAGAAAGCCCTATGCCTTTTCTGCCTAGATCGATTACAAACATCTCTGTACTAATATTCTCTTGTTTACTTCTGATGATTCCAATCAAACTTAACTGGAAAAAATATTTTCTTTGAATTGTTTTACATTCTGACTTTCCACTCTTAAAAGAAAAATGCAGTTTTAGCGGGGCTATTAAATAAGATTAGGAGAAAAAGAACTCTGTCTCCTAGTGTTAAGATATTCAGTGTTTTCTTTTCTTGACAAGAATAACAGTATAGATGTTAATTATAATACACAGAACTCCTCAAGACATGAAAAGTTCACGGCCTCTGTACCTCTGTCCTCCTCTGGGTTTGATGACTCACTCGTGGGAGAACAAGAAAATGGATCTTACACCAGCATTTCAGATAAGAATATTCCCACCTTCTACACAGTCTCAGAACATTTGGTTTTAATTCAAAAGTGAACTCCAGGAAATGAACTGTTCTGGCATTTCTGTTAAAACTAAATTTGTAGATGCACTTAAGTCAGATACTTTCACTTTCGCTGGATGAACTGAATTGTTAGGAATTAATTCCGGAACAGTGACTCATTGAAAGGCAACCAGGACCTGAAGCATACGTGTATGCCCGACGCTAACCACAATTTCACAGCAGTGAGATAAATAAGGAACAAAACATGATCACTTAAGATGCCAAGAGTTGCTTGGTTTTCAGCTAAGGAGGTCAAGAGATAAACACTTTTTTTGCTCCGCTTTTGTATTTGGAAATACAATTTCTAAAAATCAAGTTTTATGGGTAGCACGGAGGGTTTTCTTACAATAAACTTGTCTTTAAAAACTTTTTGTCTTTTTAATGGTTTTGTTTTGCTTCGAAGCTTACTATGTTAAACCCCATGGTAACATCACATCTTGAATAGGTTTTGAAGTGAGTGCTTCTGGTAAGTCTCAGTTATAGTCAAATCTACCCTTCAAATTCACACAACATGTCAAGATGCTTGCAGTTTCAGAAGTGAAAGACAAGATGCAGCATTATGCTCTAGAAGACACACCCCATTAACCCTATGGAAAGGATCAGCAAAATCGCATGACTCGTTGTGTGCATGTATGTGTGTGAGTGTGGTAAATGTATGTATTTCTGTGTGTCTGTGTGTGAGAGTATATGTATATGTGTGCATTTTGTGTATGTATGTGTCTCTGTGTGTGTATCTGTGTGTCAGTGTGTCTCTCTGTGTGTATCTGTGTGTCAGTGTGTCTATGTGTGTGTATGTGTGTGTGTGTGTGTGTGCGTGTGTGTGTGTGTGAGTGTGTGCAGTTCAGAGGTCAGTCGTTCATCATTTCTTAGGTGCTTCCTACCTTTGCTTTGGAAGACAGGCTGTCTTACTGACAAGCACACTAAACAATGGGGCAAGGCTGGGTGGCAGATAGACCTATGACTCTTCCCGTCTCTGCCTCTTCTGGGAGAGGAAAGTAAGTGTGTGATTCCATGCCCAGGCTTACACATAGGTGAAGGGATTGAACTCAGCTCCTCCTGTTGAACAGTAAGCACTTTACCCAGGGAACTCTCCTCAGCTCCCCACAACAGCTGTTTTAAAAGTCCCTCTCCTTCTCCACAATCTTGGTACAGTAAACATAGTTGATACATAAGCACTGAAACACACATAGAAACATATGATAGAACATGACTCTTTGAAACACTATGTGCTCTATGCATTCTTAATCAGCTTCATGCTGCTGTCATTTTACACCATCTAATGAAGGACTCTGGAGGAGGAAAAACAGAAGACTGAGCAAAGAGCCTTACAAAGGAAGGCCAGCTCTAGACTCTTGAAATCCTATCATGTTTGATTGTGCGTTGTGATATGAAAGGACAAGATGCTGGCACTCAGAATGCATGGCCCACTCCACAGGTCTGTCGTGTTTCTTCTCTCTGAATAGGAAAATGGGTCAGCATATTGGTGATTATTGTAGATTAGAGGAGGTGTGTGAGAAGTATATAAGACAACAGCACATCTCATATAACCCCATTCCTGTCACTAGAGATGGTGGGTTCAGATAGATAAAGGGATTTGGCAAAGGTCACACACCTATTTAGATCTAAGCCAGGATTTAGAGAAAACAGCTTCTAGCTGCTACATTTTTATATCTGACACGTGAAAGGAATTTTAGCTTAATAATAGAAGTCAAAGTAAGCATTCCCAGAGTAAAATATCACCCTAGGTAACAACTCTAATGGTCTTGTGGACAGAGGCAGATACTGGTCTTTCTATGTATCAAAAATGCTTGTGAAGATAGATTAACATGAATGTTAAGGAGACAAGAGAAAGATTAATGAAAATCAAGGTATCACAGAAATTCAATTTTCCCAAGCAAACAGAATAATTAAGCAACTTTATAATAAAGATATATACTGGAATATAAACTGGAATTACCCAGATAATTTGTTAGTATAAATCGACAGGTAGTTGAAAGGTTCAAATACATCTATGATACATACCTTTGGGGCTTACATTGACATGGTGGAGGCATGCCGAGAAGCCACAATTTTCTTAAGAGGAAAGTTAGTGTTTGTGTCAACTTAAATTCTGTCAGTCTCTCACACTGTTAAGAGCAGACAAGATTGTTTTTTTGATTTTTCTTTGTGTGTGTGTGTGTGTGTATGATTAATATAGCTTTTAAAATCTTTATTTTTGTTATTCAATAACTTACATAAAATGTAATTAGAACAATCATCATGCATCTGCATTTATACATAGTATGAATTTTCTGTATAACTACTCCTGTCACTTATTAGGGTATCAAGTGCTCAGTCAACCCTATTTAATAACTAATTCAACCCTGTTCACAGTTATTAAACCTAATGTTTCTGGTCAGTACTGATAAATACAGGTAGTTAAAAAAAATTTAGAGAGAAAAAAGTCACTCAATTAGCTTAGCTTCATGATTCTGTGTCCATGGATTTTTACTGAATTAGAATGTAACGGCATTAAGCTGATATTCATTACCGTTTCAATGAAGAAAAACTGGCAGATCTTCTCCCATCCCCTATTCAGAAAGCTGACAGTTACCAAGGCTTACTTTTTCCTTGTAGCGCATCTCAAGGTCATAGATCTTCTTTACACTCTTTCAAATCTATATCCAGTTTGGTACTTTTACATCCTGAAAACTCTAACAACCCTGTTTAACTGGCTAGCACATCCCATATTTTCAGCCACTATATCCTAAATGCTATGATAAACACAAATAAGTTTTCCTTCTCACTTTAAGTCTTCTTGTAATTGAAGAGAAATAAATGAAAATAAAACGTTACAATTACTGATTCTTTACTAGCATATGTAACCTCACACACATACTCCTCATGTGCATTCCCTCATCGTTCAACTTTCTCAATTACTAACACTTCGAGATTAAGAGTATTACAATCTTCATTATAACAACAGACATACATTTGTATATGACAAATGCAAAGTAAAATTCATGGCAAAAATCTTTAAACTGTGTCCAATTCTAAAACTTTGCAGATTAGAAATCAATATATTAAATTTGTGTAAAAATAAGCTTAAAATAAAAAAAAAAAAGATCAGGTGTCTCTTCTCCACCCAGCCTAAAAACAGGCCCTCACATTCAGATCTGCCATTTCTTTCCCAAACATCCACAGAAACATCAAATGGATTCCTTTTCTTCATAATCTTACCTTAATATAATTACCTTCCTACGTCTTAGGACTTTTGTTTTTATATAAGTTTTGTATATTGTCAACTCCTATGAGGCCTCCTTTAAATAAAACTTGCAGTAATCACAGCAACATAGAGTTCTGAGGTGAAAGGAGAATGTGCTTGATTTCGATGCTAAGGAGAACAGTTCCTCTGCGTATGGCCAGACTGGTGTGTATAAATTTGGGGAGTTTAGGGTAATCTGGATATTTTTGCTAATGTAAATACCTTGCACTTCACCTTGAAGGTAAAGTACCACATTTTGCACTTGGGAAAAATGCAGGCAGCAGATTATGATTTCTTAAGCTGCTTCATTTTATTTGGCTTTGAAGGAGATCTCTTCCCTGAATAGACACATCATGGAACTTTGAAAAGTGAGAGTCCATAGCTGTATTACTAAGCATCTCTCCCTCTCTTTTCTGCATGTGGCAAACAGTGTCACACTTCTCAACGTAGGCCTGGGTGTAACATGAAATTTTATAATATAAAGATATAAAATATAGCTTTATAAGAGCGTGGTTTTGACCACCCAGGTCAAATACCATGCAGTAATAAGTAGTAGACACTGGTGGTTTTAGATAATCTGTTCTTAAATTCTTCCACTACATAATTGTGAAATGTGATACCTAAATCATTGGAAGGCTATTGGAAGCATCAAAATAAACTAGATATGACTGTGTGATCACTCTAAATTTAAATTAAAGGCATTAGCCAGTGCATTCAGATTTTAATAGTCCATCTTCCTCAACCATGAATCCTAAACAACTTTAATTTTATTTATCCCTATGTCATTAATCTCACCAGAACTATTTGTATTTCTCTGAAGTTCAAGAAACTGGTTTGTATCATCTAATTAATAAGCCTTTAGTTACTTATTAAAGATCAATGCGAAGAACATAAATAAAATATCATTGACCCTTCAAAGATCCCATTAGGCATTAAAAATAGATGTAGGGTACTTTATAATTAGTTGTTGAATAAAGTCTATCAGTCATTCTTTAATCTGCTTAGTTTTGTTCTCAACAAAGACAAATATTTCACCCCTCTAAAACAATTTTTCAGGCATTGAATTAAATGTTTTACCAAATTATTATCATTTATTACTTTATCCTCTGCTTTACAAAATCACAGGAATTGATTAAGACTATTTTTCATATGTACAATCTGTGGTCTATGGTTTAAAGGGGACGTGTCACTTAAGCCCATGAATACCTTGTTAATCAGAAGACAAATATTATGAATATGGGAAATCACTTAGAGCTATGGTAATGCCACATATGTCAAATGGGTCAATAGTTACAGCAGCAAGATAATATGTCATACATTTTATTTAACTTTTTAAACAGTTTTATTCATTATTTATTTAACTTTTTAATGATTTTATTTAACTTTTCATACAGAAGTTACAGGGATTTAACCTCATTGTCTTTCAGAGCTATTCTGACCGGCCTTTTTTTCTGTTAAGTTTTCAGATGTCCTATATAAGAATTGGTGTGTATACATGCATGGTCTTGAGAGGTAGGCAATAGTATAAATTATTTGAAATGATCCCTGTGTATGCAAAAAGTCCTCTAACTGGATAGAAGACAGCTGCTGAATGTGAGAACCGTGACTGAGAGCAGTAGTTAAAATAAGCACTTTAGGGTTGTAATATGATACAAGCAAAAGAAGAATTTTCCCCACCCTTTCAAAGGTATTGAGTTAAGCTTTAGAGAATACTTCCCTAGAGACTTGCCCTAACATGTGAATACAGATTTTAAAAATAAAGTTAGCCTCCAAAGTACCGTGTATTTTTTTCTGTGAATTACAAAATTAAAGAATAGATATTGTGATCTATGAGATTTCAGACAACCATCTCAATATATCATTTTTCTTTTCAAAATGTTTCTCTGAGTTTATTTTATGTGTTATTGTACACAATGTCACTTCCTAATGTCTTTCCTTTCATTATTTAGTATCAAGAATAATATTTTTGGAAAGGAATTTGTTTTGGGGGAAATTTGGAGATATCTCGGTGGGTAAAGTGCTTGCTAGAAACTCTTGACAAAGGAGTTGGTATTCCTAGAATTTATGTAAATGCTAGAGGTCAATAGTGGATGCCCTTCTGTAATCTCAGAACTCAGAAAGTAGAGTCAGGTATATGCTCCCCCCAACACACATACACCCAGTGGGCACCAATCAAGAAAGACATGCAACATCTTCTTTACTCTGCATGAATACCTGTGCCACACACATGGCTTCACCCATCTGCAGGTATACAGACACACACACACACACATCCATACATAGGCAAAATAGGGAAGAAGTATATATTTCAACTTTATCTTATCGATTGGAATTTAGGAAATTGCTGTTATAAGAGAAAAAATTAGTGAGTCACACAAGATATTGTTAAAAGTGATTAGTTCTTCTACAAATGAAAATTGTGTAGTTTCTGTACATTTGTATTTATAATTTTCAGCCAAAGATTTTAGTCACAATTGTCTGAGGGAATAAATTACTGACGGGCAATTCTGCTTAACATTATTGAGTTCAGAAAGATGTAGGAAAACTCAATTGAACAGGTTAGAAATAAATTTCTATCTAATAATATAGTGCTGCTCAGTCTTTGAAAACTCTGATTTAATTTCAACCAGGGCTACCACCTTCCTTCACCGTCCCATTTAATAGTGTGTTACCTAAGGGAGTCTACGTTGAGTGTCTCTCAGTTATCTTATTTTGTTAGACAGTGTATCACAACAATGACAATGTTCCTAGTCAATGAAGTGCTCTGTGACTCACTGACTCATTACACCCTCTAATATTTTCTACTGTGTAAAGAATGTATTCTGTATTTATTATTGTAAGTTATTCTCTCTATCTATCTATCTATCTATCTATCTATCTATCTATCTATCTATATTTGTTAAATATAGAATGTTATTCTATAATTATATATATATATATGTTTTTGAGTGTACATACTTGCATGTGGTAGTGTATGTGTCTGATGTGTCTCTCTCCGTGTGTGTGTGTGTGTGTGTGTGTGTGTGTGAGAGAGAGAGAGAGAGAGAGAGAGAGAGAACTGAAAAGACTGTGCTCTCGTCATCACCACCTAAGAACCTAGGTATCAAAAAATCAGGACGTAAGCATGGCAGAGATTACCTATACCCAATGAGTTATCTCACTAGATGTGGGTTTTCAATATAATGTCTAGGAACCATTTTCTTACCCTTGTTATTCAAAATAACTCTTGCTTTCCTTCAGCTCAAAATAGTGACTGTTTGAGTGTACAAGTTATATAGGGATGCAAGTGAAAGGAGGCAGGATGAATCGAAAGTATCACAGGAGAGATCTTACTGAAATCATTAAAGAAAATTTTGAATTTTTTTGAATGAAATTAACCAAAATTTGTGGAAGCAAAGCAGGTATTTCTTATTATATGAAATTAGATTTCTAAGAAGAAAAAAATGTATAACTTTACAAACATATGGTAGTTGTTCTGAACATAAACATTTTATTAAGCACTTCAACTGCATCTTTCAGTGCTAATTAAATGAATTTAACCCAATTAGAGGATTGAAACACATTGTAAGTGCTCAACAGGGCTGCTGAAGAAATAATGCACTCCGCCTCCCAGTTCCCTCACAAGATCCCTGCACAGGGAAGGAACCAGATATAAGTCTGCCGCTGCTGCTTATTTTGATCGCTTCTCTTCGCTATGCTTTGTTCTTGAAAATAGCCTCCAGTTCAATAGCTTGGATCTGTATGTTTATCCAGGATGCTTGCTAATCCACCGAGTAATTGCTCACAGGGCCCCATTTTCCAAAATGAAAACTAGCAAAACTTCAAGGGAGGAGTTCTGTTTCCTGCTGATCCAGTGGCATATATAGAAGCGCTTGTCCTTACAAATGTCTGTCTCAGCATGTCCCGCAGCAAGCAAGCTTCAGCGCCCACCAGAAACTCTTGCCTGTGCTGCATATTCACCCTGTCTCAGACACTTACTCTTCCTGCCAATGTCTACTCCCACTGTGCTTCAACTAGAGCCCACTGGACAGAATTGGTATAAATTCTTGGGTGAGTTTTCTGACCCACTCCTCCACTAAGATAAACGGGGAAAAGCATGATTTTGAAAGATATAATACAACAAATAATTGAGAACAAAACAAACAACAACAAAAATACAAGAATACACTACTTAAAAGGAAAGAACCAGGGCAACATAACATCCAGGACAATAAAATAAACTTTTATGATTCTTCTGGGATAGTAAAGAATAAACCCAAAAGACAGTCAGAGGTTATTGTTTCATTAAGGAAGAGAAGCTTGCATGTCACAAAAGAGTTCTATATGAAACAAGTGCCCGCACAGTTTTACGGGTTCAAGTACAGTGGCTAATATCATCACACGCAGGTTTAGGATAAGAGCATTCTGGAAAGGCTGCCATATTTTAAGCAAAGAAGTTACTATTTGGAAGACAAAATGAAGCAAAACAGGCAGACATGTAGCTAACAACTGGGAAGTTTGTGGAGAAGAACTCACATCAAAGGGATCTTTTAAGTCAGAAATTGTCTCATAAATTGACAACTCCTTAAGATAAAATTGTGGATGGAAGGATTCTGACTAGGTTCAATCACTCTTGGAAAATGAATGTGTTAAACTCTGTACAGAAAAGAAGGTGTGTTCTCTCTCTCTCTCTCTCTCTCTCTCTCTCTCTCTCTCTGTGTGTGTGTGTGTGTGTGTGTGTGTGTGTGTGTGTGTGTGCACATATTCCCTGAAACATTTTTAGGTATTATCTGTAAAACTTGGTACAATATATAAAATATAGATTAAGCATAAACTTGTGATTTTCAGACAACCTGAGAGAATTTTCAGATTTGAATCTTATCAGATTGCCAGTGGAAATATACAAAATCGATTAATGAAACAACAGGACACATACTGAAAGACTGCTTGCTATGTGATCACTTTGGCCCGAACTCCGTAAATGCAAAACGAAAGTAAATGCTTACAACAAATCTCTTTGTATACTAGAACTTCTCACTAAAGATGGCTAAGAATCTATGCTACTTATGATGAAGGACTCGGTGAAATTTCACTGAAATAAAATTTAAAAGTAAGGTGAGTTGTTTTAAATGTTCTGTGGCTTTAATGAAAACCTTGTTAAGAGAGTGTCTGTCCCAAATGATTTGGTGGAAACTTTACTGTTCAGCAAATCCTTATTGATCGCCTAAGCATTTGAAGAAGTCTGAGAGGTAGAGAGGACACAGTGAGGAACATGGCAGTATCCCCATGTGCAATAGAGTAATCAAGAAGTCATATTCTTCCCATATTATTATTTAGGAATAGCAGATTACCTGATTAAAAAAAAACTGTGTCACTTCTTATAATGCTGCTCAGTTCTATTCCAGATGTTGATTTTTAGTGGTTTAGGGGGAAATGCAGGAGGTGGCAAGGTGGGGGATTTCTACACCGCCTCCTTAGCACTGCACGAAAAAAACCAAACACTTAGAAGTAATTGCAGATTGTGGTAAAAAGCTATAAAGCAAAGTGCGAGGGTGACTACGGGAGAATAGTAGAAAATCAAAGTTGCCAGCAGGTGTTTTCTCAAAAGCAAAGAGAAGACTGCACTCCGTGGTTCTACTAAGAAGATTCAAAGGCTCTCCATGCTCCTTGGATCACCCAGGAAAGAAGTATCTTCCAACTTTCAGATGCATTTAGAAGTGCGAAGGAACTTACCACCGAGAAGTGCTGCTGCTGTGCTCATTCAAGGGAGGCAAGGTCCAGAAATAAAAAGAAGCAAAGTGAATGAAAGGGCGAGAACACCATGGGAAAAGGAGACCTTTAGATAAAACTCCCCCTAAGTGGTCTGTGCAGGAAGGGCTTGATTTTGTTAGGAGAATTTTTCAAGGTTTTCCTATTAATTTTTTCAATGGGGTGCTGTCATAATTCTTGAATCTGTACAGATCATACTTCTTTGGTGACTTATTATATTAATTCTCTCTTTCAATAAATACATAATGTAAGACCACACAGCTATATTCTTGTGAAAACGTTTCAATAAACTCAAGTCTCAAAAGTGAGACGTATAAGTCGCTTGCCAGTGTGATGACTGTGGCAGAGTTTACTAGTAGGTCATGAAGCAGGATCGGTGTCTGAGGGGTGATGTGATTGGTTGTTTAGCAGAGGACTTTGAAGAGAGATAGCTGCTGGAATCACAACCAAGAAAAGAGGACCTTGAACAGGTGGTGAGGGGGCAAGGATACACAGGATAAAAAATCACATGCTATTTAGCACAACCCTAATTCATACATACACACACACACACACACACACACACACACATATATACACACACATGTGTGTGTGTGTGTGTGTGTGTACTTATTAGCTTTCCCATTTAGATACTAAACAAGTGTCTGTTTGTCACCGTTTTCGGAGATGACAAGCTCATTTCAATTCAGCTCAAGTTTTACTCTCAGCATTCATGGCATTATTTTGCTCTCTTACATTGATGGTGGCAGATGCTTGGTTTATATTTAACCTAAAGGTGGCATTTACAACTGCAAAGACTCTTTAATTATGATGGAATTGAGAACATATAGGATTTCATAATAAGGAGGGCTGTCTGACTTACATGTGCTTCTGTATAGAATACAAAATACAAGGTAAAATAAAAAGGAGACATGAATAGGAAACAGTTATGTTTGGTTGGGAAAAAATGAATGTACATAGATTTTTCAGGAAAAAAAATGTAATTGCTTCAGCGTAGTTTTCTGATATTATGGTGATGATTTTATTTTTAATCTATTTCTGAACCATAGGAGATATTAACCATAGGAGACAGGACAAAACTACAGTTACTGCTACTGTAAAAATAGCAACCACTGAGGTGGAAGTGATGAACTAGGAATCCTGTCAAGTTCTGGCAAGCAGGGCTCCTATGTTTTGATCAGCAAAACCAGAAGAAGCTTGTCCCTGCACAATGCTCTTTCTCCTCTTTCTTGAAGTCAGCAGTGGTTCTCCATGAGATCAGCTAACTCTGATTCCCAGTGGACTTCCCTCCACCGAGACAAAGAACATACCAATCAGGATGAGGGAGTGAAACACTTACCAGCAAAATTGCAAGCCCATCCTAATTCTGACCATTTTCTTGACTCAATGTTATTCCAGCTCATCCCTGGCCCTACCGCCACTTGGACCCCATCCCCAATCTCAGTGGACTTTGGCCACAGAAGCACAGACCACACCAGCCAGAAGGAGCCCAGAACACACATGTCAAAATGGAACAGCAGCGGATCTTTAGCCTCAGACACAGTCCACATCAACTGAAAGAATTGATGCAATCGGCCCACATACTGTCAACACCATCTGAAAGAACAGCCCTAGCAGCTCCACTGGAAGCCAGTATCTCTTAGATTCACTAGAAGAAGACTCAGGCTTTACTAGATGCCAGGACAGATCTAGAGACCTGATAAAGTCTGACTTTTTCAGAAGCCACACAAGAACATGACCCAAGGCCCTCAAAACCCCAACAGAAGCACCCTGCGGGACCTCAAGACTCATCTCTTAACAGAACTGTTGGCCACTTAGGCAAGAAGACTGCAGAGAAGACAGAAACGGAAAAAAAAAACACACACACACACATCTAACCAGGACAAACAACGGAAACACCTAAACCTATAACTTTTAATCCAGATGCCTAAATGCCAGTGTTAGAACACAATAACAGAAAGGCATTACCACTCCACCGAACTCAGCTGTCCTACAACAGCAAGAACTGAACATCCCAAGAAAATGATCTGAAACACAAGAAAATGACCTTAACTTTATGAAGAGGATAGTGACCTTAACGAGGAATTGAAAAAGTACCTTTTAAAAAAGAAGAAAAAGACAGCCATATAAAGTCAGACGTAATCAATGAATCTCTCAAAGAATGTCAAGAAAAAAACAAATGGCTGTTGGAAACAAACAAACAAATTAAAAAACCTACTGAACCTGAAAATGGAAATAGAAGCAAAACAAACAAACAAATGGTTAACCACCTTCATAAAGAGCCTCTCTGATGTCCATCTTTCTCTTGAAGTAATTGGTGCTGCCAGGAGCAGCTGTGTCTCATTGTCATGAAAAGTCCTCTGACCTCAAAACATTTAAATGCCTTATTCTGAAGGTCACTGAAAGATCTGAAGAATACCTAACTGAAATTAATTTCTTTATATATAGAAAACCTAAATAACATGACTTCAAGCTTGACTATTATAGATAATTACCATGGATTAAAGCTGGAGTTTAACAACACAAACTATACAAAGCACACAATTTAATATTTCTCAACAGATTTGTATTCATAAAGTTTTCATTACTGACTTCCATACACACGAAGAAGGATTTTATACATGTATCTAATCAGTGATTAAAGAAGATGATTGAATCTTGGCCAAAGTTTAGGGAAAAAATGTGTTGATTATGAGGACAAATTCATCTAGATGGACTTCAAACCCTTATTTTGCCTCATTGACTTTTCTGTTTTGTTTTATTTGATCCCACCACAGCAGGTTAAGTATAATAAACACAGACTGACTATGGAAATGCTTACTATTTTGTCATGGCTGCTAGCACATATTATCTCTGCAAAGTATGGTAAAAGAAGCATTGTCGGCTGGGCAATGGTGGTGCACACCTTTAATCCCAGCACTCAGGAGGCAGAGGCAGGCAGATCTCTATGAGTTTGAGGCCTGGTCTACACGAGCTAGTTCTAGGACAACCTCCAAAGCTACAGAGAAACCCTGTTTTGAAAAAGCTAAAAATAAAAATTAAAAAATGTTTGTAAAAAAGAAAGCATTGTCATTGTTATGAGCAAACTCATTCTCATTTCTTTTCACATCTTGAATGTTAGGGTTTGGGAAATGACTCATCCCATAAAGTGCCTCTTGTATAAGCATACGGGTGAGCGTACACTCAGATTTCAGATACCATGTAAAAGTTGTCTTCTTTGCCCCATATTTTACTTGTAAAGCTGCAAATTCTTGCCAGTGTTTATCATGCTAGCTCTAATGTTTTGTTCATGATTGATTCATAGAGTATTTGTATATTATCTAGGTTGTCTGTTTGCTTGGATAATAACATAAATCATAATCATAATAAATAAGGATATAAAACAATGAATAAAATGTTATCATATTGGATTACTCTAGATTAGATACTATTATAATTTTAAAAATTTACTTCCTAATAAAGTTTGATGTGGACTTTGTACTCTTAGTTTAGAAAGAAAGAAACAGAAAATCAAATGTTTTCATTTTCACAAAAATATCCATGCATATAAGTAGCTAGGTTAGTAGTCAAACCCAGAGTTATCTGATGACAAAACTTACACATTAGCTGCAGTTGTAGGTAGAAGAAATACTGTCTAACTGTGAAATGTGGTTTGACCCTCTAACCTTTCTTTCTGCGAGCTTTAAAGAAAAAATAACTTTTAACAATAAATAAGAACTATACACTTCACAAAGCAGTTAAAATAGAATAAATTGCAAAAATTCCTCTTGTATTTGAAAGCATGGTTTGTGAAGGCAAATACTGCAGAAAAAACTTTTTCAGACAAAAAGTTAATGCATAAAAATCTAAATTTCAGCAGAGTGCACACTGGAAAATCCTATAAGAATAGAATCCGTAAAACAACTTCTGAATTGTAACCTCTTCTACAGATCAGCACTCATGTCTGGTAATGGATGCATCATAAAACGAATTCTTTCTAACAAATCAAGATGCCTCACACCATGGTCATGACAACTCTTATAAAGGAAAAACATTTAATTGACTGGCTTAGATTTTTAGCAGTGTCCATTGTCATCATGGTGTGTCATGGTGGCAAGCACACAAACATGGGACTGGAGAAGTAGCCAAGAGTCCTTTCTCTTATCTTGTAGGCAACAGACCCTGAGTCAGTGGGTATGGCTGGAGCATGTATGAGATTTCAAAACCCACCTCTGAATTGACACACTTCCTCCAATAAGGCCATACCTACTCCAACAAAGCCACACCTCTTAACAGCGAATCTCTTTATGTCCTTTTGGAAGCAAATTCCATCCAAACTACCACAGAACCTCTACATTTTCGTTGCTTTGTCAAACCAAGACCATTGTTACATATAAGGATTATTTTCTTTATAACCCAAAGTACACAGATCTCTTCACGTATAAATACACAGTTTAAGTTAAAAAATATAAACTATTTTAAAAAATTGAAATGAATAAATAAACTATCTTTTGATTGGCTGTCGTTCATCATACTCCATTTAGAAAATGTTCCATTATTGAAAGAAGAACTTGAAGATAGTTTGAATATGTAAAATAGAAAAGAGTAAGTATAGTTACTATAGTGATGAAATCATATTAAAAAGTAAGGGCAGTAAAGCAACATTTGAATTATTTACAACATCAAATAGAAATATAGCTTCGCTATAAACACTAAAAGTAATATGATTCTAAATTTTAAACATTGAAATATCTTAAATATTTTCTAGTGTTTTTTTATTTGTCAGCTCTCTAAACACCCCTAGATGATAAAGGGGTTATTTGGCTTACAAGTCTAAATTACAGTCTGCTTGTATATATGTATATGTATTTCATAACAAATAAAAAGACCTTGTGGTCACGATTTGAAAACATTTATTTCAGAAGTAAATTTAATTAAATAAAACTTTGGCATAACCTTTTGAGAGAAATTCTGCCTTTCCAATCTTAATCTTCTGATAAGAACATGACAAAGGAGTTGAAAACCATAAATAACAAAAGTGTAGGAATGGCTGAAATTAGAGAGGAATTTTATCTCCCATTGGGTTCAAAGGCCTAACACTACAAATCATATGTTTTCCATGTGAACTTTCCATTATCTAGTGCATTAACTAGACAGCCAACACTTGATATTTCTCCCCTCGCCCCCACTGGCTTATCTCTCTTTCTTATTTTCCTTTGGCAAGGGACAAAATTATAACGCTGCTTAAATCACATGCATCTTCAGACTTACATGCCATAATATCACTAACGATCACTTATCTAAACATTTTTGAGTAATTAAGATGAGTGTTTTAACTAAATTTGTTGTGGTGAAGATTGGATGTAACAACACAAACATTGTAAATTGAAAAAATCTTAATGTATTCTGATGGATTTTAATATTTTGTTTTATTACTAGTTAGGTTACTTTGGAAACTCAATGGCACTGGCAAGTAAAAGAGTACTTTTTTCATGCTTTTATAAGTGGCATTGAGTGCTTTGTCTTCTCAGAATAATTTATTGTGAAAGGTATGTGTAGGGGTTTGTCTGTGTTAGAAATGCTATCTGCCCTCCAGCTAAGTCGCTTCAGTGGAAATGAGATCCTGACCACTGGGTTGATGGATGCACACATAACTGACTTGTTCAATTCTAATTTAATTCTGGAAATCTATCTCCTTTATGACTTTAATTTTTCTGACATGAAAACATTCTATCTTTTTAGGCTCCCATTGTTTCTGCAGAACGGACGTATTCCTTGGCACAGGGGGGAAAGGACTACAAGATGCAGCAATAAACAATATCACAAAACCAATTTTCATATTGGCAGAAAAATAACTCCAAATAACCGTAACTTGAAACACTGTCAGATTCTTGGCTCTTATGATGTAGGATTATTAACAAGAACTTTCACCACTACAAACATGTGAATTGTCTACTTTCCGGAGACTTGAGCTCTTCACATACACAGTAGTGTTGAAGTGTATGTAAAAGAGAGGCACAAAGGAGAAAAAACAAGGTTCTTTCCTGACAAAGACAGTCTAACCAATTTTAAGATCTTGGTAGTTGAAACAGACTCGGGGAAGTATTCATTACAATTTCTCATAGTAATGGGAAGAAGACGGGCACAGAGGGATACTAAAATGAACTTTCTATATCTGCATTCCTTTTTGAACCGTGTCTCCTAGATAACCACAGTCCTCTGATTCATGGATTATGTCTCTTTTTTCTTTTTATAAAAGTTGCATTTTATTTGCTTTTCACATCACAGACATTCTGCGGTGGTTCATTAGGATAATTTATCTGAAGTGTAATGAGATACTCAGAAGAAATTCGGTAAGCAAACCCACCATATTGCAGTTATAGTATTTTTGCTAAGTTGTAAGCTTTGCTTTATTCTGCATTAAGAAACAAACAAAACAGAACCATTCATTTTGCTGTAATTTTAATCTTATTGAACATACAATTATAGCTGAGTCAAATAGCAGGATGGCAAATAGAGGACTCCATCCACATTTGGAGATTTTTCAAAAAGAATTTTACAGAAACATGGGCTTTTTCAAGTTAATTTCTTTGGTTTCCTTTATTCCCTCCATCATATAAAAGTGCCTTTCTTTATTCATTTTTTTTGTCAGCCTTTGGGAATAAAATTTTAATTCTCTTTGAAGTGGATTCTCTCAATACCTATTAAAAACCTATTGTTCCCTAAGCTTAGCCATGCATTGACACAAGGGTCCTCCTTTACCACCCTATTCAGTGAACCTGAGGCAGGAGGGAAGAAAAGATATGCATTCTTGAAGCAAAGCTGCTACACTGTCTTATCCAAGTAGAGATTTAGGAACACAAGGACAAATAAGGGAAAAAACTGTAGAATTACATCATGCTATTTTCAAATGTTTGAATTAATTTGCGCAGACATTAAATTAAATCCATGCTGTGAAGGGTAACTCAACATTTTTCAAGTCCAGAGGATCAATTTCTTTTACTAGTTTGATCACAGCAAATTTTCTTAGTTCTTAGAAATATAAAATTGACAGACAGGAAAGATTTAGCGGATTTTTTTCTCTGCTTTTTGTTTATTTGTTTGTTGTTTTCTTGAAGTGTTCGTTTTAATGGTGACATTTTTTTTCTGCCTCGAAACTTGCTTTTATTGCCCCAAAATGAATGAACTTAGAATAAGTCTAAAGCATGTGAAACACTGACAGCACTGGATCTAGAGTTTGATCACACACTAGACTTAGTTCTTTTTATATTTACCTATTGCCTGCAATGTGATGAATCAATTAAAACAACTAAGAATGCTCTTAAAGATGGATTTCAATAGCTGCCAAATATATACTATTTCATTGCTGATGGGATTTCTTAGAATGAGTCTATTTCATTTAATGAACGTATTCTTCTAAATATGTAGACATACACTACTCTTCGGCAGTGTTTTGGACAAGTTGGACCCCTATGCATCATAAGATTATGTCACCTGTCTATCTTCTAGACATTATAGGGTTTTTTTTTCAGAACATTTTATGATTCCCAAGTAATACATATCACAAGTCTATTAATAAACACAGAACTCTCACAGGTATCTTTATATATGTTCATGACAGTAGTCCCTTGGAAATTCTTGCATTAAAACTCTAGTCATAGTCGCTACTATATCCCTCATTACACAAAGCACTTAGATAACCTCTTCAGGACCACCTGAACAAAAAGCTAGTAACTATGGCTAAGCGTTGGCAAGCAGATAATGATTATTTTCACAAAAACGGAATTGCTGGATATTGTTTGATTACTAAGTTTT
The DNA here is from genome assembly GCF_018167655.1 of Microtus oregoni. Lineage (NCBI taxonomy): Eukaryota > Metazoa > Chordata > Mammalia > Rodentia > Cricetidae > Microtus > Microtus oregoni. The sequence continues at coordinate 28,418,720 of NW_024543060.1, forward strand.
CTGCTTGGAGTAATCATAAAGTACATATACCATATCTTTGGTGTGGTGTTTCTTTCCTTTCCAAGAGAGTTTACTTAACACAGCTTTGTCTTGACTGTAGTTTTTTCTTGCATGAAAGCAGATATCAATTCTACATTCCTATTATAATAGTCAAGTATTTTGAAAAGTCTAAAATCAGAGTTCACTTTTCAGCATATTAACAGGTACTTGTAGGTGAGAGCGGCTATTTTAGAGGAAGGTAATGAAATTGAAAATCATGTTTTTGCTGTTGTGAAGCTCAGTGTGGTGCAAACTGCTGGGGCAGTGGCTTGCTTCTCCCTGGTGGAATTTTAAAAACTCTAAGCCTAGGTCTTACCTCAGATCCTGTAAACTTGATATTGCATTTAACAAACTAATAAGTGATCCCATTCACACTAGAGTTTGAGGACTACCAACCTAGCCAGTGGTGGTGGTGCACATTTTTAATCCTGGCTCTCAGAAGGCAGAGGCTGGTGGTCTCTGAGATTGAGGCTAGCCTGGGCCACAGAATGAGATCCAGGATAGCCAGGGTTACAGAAAAATCCTGTATCAAAAAAATCAAACCAACCAACCAACCAACCAACCAAACAAACAAACAACAACTCCCAGCCTGGAGAAAGAGATAGGGACTGGAGAGATAGCTCGGGAGTTAAGAGTTTATATTGCTATTTCGAAGAACCTGATTTCAATTCCTATCATCTTTGCCAGGTGGCTCCTTGAAAATCCAGCTCCAAGGAATCCAGAAGCTCTTATGAAGGAGGAAGAGGAGGAGAAGAAGGAGGAGGAGGGGGGAAGGAAAGAAAAAGAGAGAAAGGAAGAAAGAAAAAAGAGAGGAAAAAAAAGAACTACCTGCCTAACTAAAGACCCCTGATTTTTTTTTTTTATTGTCACTGAATAAGCAACACAAAGAAAAACAAACATCTCACATATCTGCGGCTGTGGAATACAACATGTATACTGAGCTGGCTTTCCCGAACTGCTCCTGTTCAAAGAGGCACAGGACTATTGTACCACGGTGACCATAAATCTCCGGAATGAGGCTATAGTCAGGGCAGAACAGAGGCACAATGCAGGAGAGCTTGTGACTCCAGTGTGCTCAGGGGAGACATAAATATGCACACTGGAAGTATATGTTTACATACACTTTGCTAGCTGCTGTATTGGCTGCAAGCTATAACAGGGCAAGTGCCTACCTCAGTTAGATCGAAGTTTCAGTAAAACTGCAAAATAGAAGAAAAAAAAAGACTCTTTCCCCTTTTATCCTAGACTGGGAAAGACTGTGGTTTAATTAATAGTGATTTTACTCATTCAAAGAGAAGCTGGTCACTGTTTTTAAAAAGGAAACACATATTATTTAAAAAAAAACTGCTAAATTCATAACTAATTGGAATGAAGCTTAATCTAAAAGCAGAGATTCTTAGAAATCCACACTGTGATATGGCCTCTGTTTGTGGGAAACACTCAAGTCTCAGGTCTCTGTGGACCACTTGGATCTTATCATGTACAGCTTTCTGTAGATTCTATAGCAAAGTGATGACGGAGAAGATTTACTCCTTAGAAAATGTTGGAGTCAAGGAAGAAGATAAGGTCTGAGAGACAAGCAGAACCATCCTTTTATCATTTAATACACATCCACATATTTGCTTGCAATAACAATTAATTTAAGAAGAGGCCATGATTTGAAGGAAAGCAGGGAGGGAGTGGTGGCTTGAGAGAAAATGCCCCCCTTAGGGATGGCATTATAAGGAGCTGTGGCCTTGTTGGTGTAGGTGTGGCCTTGTGGAAAATGTGTCATTGTTGGGGGCAGGTCTCGAGATCTTCTATACTCAAACTACCCCCAGTTTGACACACAGTTGCTTCTGGGGCCTGCTGATCAAGCTGTAGAACTTATAGCTCATTCTCCAGCACCACATCTGCCTGCATACCTCTGTGTACTGCCATGAGGTAATGGACTTAACCTTGGAAACGCTAAACCAGCCCCAATGAAATGTTTTCCTTTATAAGCGTTGCCAAATCATGGTGTATTTTCACAGCAATAGAAACCCTACCTAAGACACAGAGGTGCACTGGAGGTGGTGGAATAAAGAAAGGAAACAACAAAATGCTGTAATGAAATTATAATCTCAAATTAATATAGCTTTGGGCAGGGAGTATCCTGTTTCTCTTTGTACTGTATATGGATAAATACTGCTGATGCTTGGAGGCCTGAGATGACCTTTGCCTGCTGGCCAGTCTCGGCAGGGCATTCCTTCGAAATTAAAGACATCCAAACTCAGAATCTTGCAGGTCCTTTGGAATCTTGAAAGGGTACTCTGAGGCTTTGAAGCCTCGGTTATTTGAATAACACTACTTCAGAGGCAGCTCAACATCCTTTAAGCACATTCTTCAACACTAACAAAAAAGCCAAAACCCACTTTTGATTCTGAAATTGTTGTTTTTTGAGAATGTCATCCATAGACATAGCACACTTTGTTCAAATTCATCTCCCCTTTAATCCTATCCCCCTCCCCCCGACTTTTTCCTACCAGCTGTATATGTTACAGGATGACTGGCTTCCAGAGTGCTGTTCTCAGTTGGAGAGGGGAAGGGTGCAAGAGAGAGAATGGTAAAAAAAAAAAAAAAAAAAAAAAGAAGAAGAAGAAAGAAGTCGTCCCAGGCTAGAAGCTTAAAAATGAGCTTGGAAATCATCTCTCAAATATCATCTTTGTTTTAAGTAGGAGAAAGTCTAACATTGTCTACTAAAAAATAAATGATAACAATGTTTTGGTAAGCACATCGATTTTGCTCAAATATTATTACTGTATAGAAAAATTCTATGGAATCTATTAATGGCTGAAATGCATTCAAATATTAATACAATCAAGTGAGTGTCAGCCAAATCAATGATACAATAGTATACTCAAAGAAAGACCATGCTTTCTCATGAAACAAACATGCAATTCATGGGAGCTAATCAGAGAGCTTGAGATACAGTTTTCAAACGTGAAAAATACAATGGAAGAAGCAAAAATTCATTTGCGAATACTGCCCTTTAACTCTGGGATGCCAAAGTATATATGATGTCTTTATTTTCTGACATACTAAATATTTAGCTCTGTATATGCCGTAAGCCTGCCGCTGCTGTCATTAGAATTTCATGAGGGTCCCATCTGTAAATGCAGCGCAGCTTAAACCCAAACACACATGCACATCTCCAGAGAAGATAGACACAGGCCTGCTGACACATGAATGGGATGCTTTGTCTGCCTAACACAGAAAATGTAAATGAATTGCTGAGGACGAAAACTAAGGGATTCAAAGGCTTTCTTGATTGCCTTCTTGAAAATGCCAAGAACTTAAGCTGGCCTTTCTTATCTTCCACTACAAGTGTGTGACACTTTAGGAGGTCTTTCTTATTGTACTATAATTCAGGGATTGTTCCAGCTCCGTGCTCCATGCCTTTTTCCAAAGGGCAGCCTGCGATGTATAATTCGGGTAATGAACAGCTGCATAATTTAAGGGTCGAGCTAGTAGGGCACTGTTCCTTATTTGTGTTGCTTTAGTAGTTGCCAAGATGTTCCAGGCCTCTTTAGGAATACGATTTTTTGACTGCTTTATTTCTTTCAGATGATATATGCTGGGGTTTGGTTGTGTTCCAGAAAAGCGAATTTTATCAGCAGAAGTACCAGAGCAAGCTTTTCTCTCATTTTACTCCAAAGGGCAACAGCACTGAGCTATAATGAGGTAATTTTTTTTCCAGCCATGCACATACTGTGTTCTATCAGGCAAGGTTGTTTAAACCAAGTCCTGAGCCTAGCCAAAGCATGATGGACTCAATCACGGAGCTATCAAAGATATTTCCACAGTACATCCCTCTCATACAAGGCCAATCCCCTGAACATTCAAAAGACCAGGCCAGGAGGCCCTTCAAGATGAAGACTGCATGCTGATTAATCAGTTGCTTTATTTATCCTGTCTTGGCCAAGTATTGCTTGTTTGTAAATAAAAGGTTTATCCTGAATTTCCTGCAAACTAAAGAGCATAAGGCTGACTTGGACTGCATTCAGAGAGGAAGAAAGCTGCCTGGTGTCAAAGCAACAGAGATCTCAATGTCCACTGTCATAAATACCCTTTCATGTGTCTTGAAGCATAGACTGAGTCTGAGCTAATCTCAACACAATTGTCATTTCATCAGGATGAAGCAGAATAGGCAAACGTAAGAAGAAAAAAAAATATTTCTTTTTATTTTAACACTCTTCTGGGGGAAATTCCCCAAATGCAATAGAGTATACACCCTGCAAGACAAACATGGAGGAGAAAAAAAAAATCCCTCCTGATTAGACAGGGCATCATTTTGCAAGAAACAAACGAGTGTGCTCCTCCACTTATCAGAGAATAAGCAGCTAATGGGAAAGAGATGTGACAGACCACAAAGACTAGGAATTGTCTGCAAACTGGCAGGAACAGTGATTTGCTGATGACCCAAATTATTTTCAGGCAGTTTGGCACATCTCTATTTGTCACACTTACACAGCTAAGCCAAATGCATTTAATTAATACGACACATTTTCTTTCCTTTGAAATAGGAACAAAACAGCAAGCTTTTCTTGATTGCTGGAAAATGCCCCAAATGGCAAGAATTATAAACCTCTTGCCATCATTTGTCTTCTGTTATCTTCTATGATTAGCACACAACCGCTGCAAACATTCCTTCTGGATGAGAAAGTCTGTGGTTGTAGAAATGTCTCTGGTGCAGGTTTTGTGTGTACACAAGGAGACATTAGAAACATGGCTACAGAAATAAGCGGAAATATACAAGTAATCCACATGTTCAGTTTTTCTCTCCATTCAGAAAGTAAAGTAAAGAAAGTTGTCTTCTTTGAAGGAAAACAGTCTGGCCTTGGGAGATGGTTCACTGGGTAAAGCTTTTTACTTGTGAGATTGAGAAGCTTATTTCAAATGCATAAAATGCATTTGAATAAAGACAGTAGCTCATATCTGTAATCCTAGGGCTCCTATCTCAAAACATCAGTGGTGGAGATAGGAGGCTCCCTGATAGCTAAGTTAATAGTTAGACTGGCATACTCAACAGTTAACAGCCAAGATAGGGAGCTTTTTTATTTTCTGGTCTCCATTTTTCACCATGCCATGAAGGCACTTGTACGTACGTAATACAACATACACAAACACATATATGAGATACACACAGACACCCTTATTAATCAGTGATGGGCCCTCACATTAGTACATAAATCCACAAATCACAGTAGTTCAATGAAATCTTTACCACTTCAGTGACCCGTGGTACTGGCAAAGTGAGGGCCCTCAGAAGAGAGCCATGGAAATTCAGGGAAGAGAAATCTTATTCTAAAATCTCTCCCTTGAAAGGTAGACAACAGTTTCTGCATTCAGAAAGTGCTGGTTGGGATCCCTTGTCTTTGATTCTAGGCTCAGGCCTTTCTCTAACTGGCTAGGTCAGGGAATCCAGTTGGCATTTCACACCTCTATGAAATGAATTCCTATGAATTCCCATTGTTCCCCTCGGTGGAGAAAGGCACAAATCACAAAAGCTAATGTTTTTTTATTAATTTTAAATAAAGGGTGTGCAGTCAAAAAGCATTTGTGGAAAAAGGCAACAACACTGAAAACAAACATGTTAGTCTCACCAAAATAAACTCATTTCAATGTATCAAATTTGGAATTGCAAGCATGTTTTAATTCTCTCAAGCCCTGAGGGACTGTGCAACAAAAGTATACATTTTTATAACTAAACATGCACCTTGTATTACAATTATAAGTTATAGCCTGCTGTATAATTTTTATATACTGGTATAAAATTTACCTCGCAAAGAAAATTTAAGAATGTCTCTGAAGAAAAATATATTAAATCTCACTTTCAATTGCATACCAATTGCATGTAAATGTGTTCGTGTTTCTGAACATATGTATTGCGCAAACAGAATGCAAGAGTGAGCTGCATTTACTTGAATTTTAATCACTTCGTTGAGTGGCTCTGTTGAGGTTGGAAAACATATCCTTAGCAGCACAATTCCCTTATCATTTAGTGTACTTGAGATGGAGAAACGGTTCAGGCCTTCAGCTATTGAACAGACGACAAATTAGAAAGCAAAAACAAGTGTCAGAATAAGAAGGAAAGGAATCAATCACTCAGAAGTGAACTACTCCCCCAAACTTGGTGCTAAAATCACCTGAAAATTAAACTCATTGTTTCCTTCTACCTGAGTTCCCCAAACTTATTCTTCAACACAACTGAAACACATAGTATCTCATCACTTCCTGTTTCCTCTTTACTCATCCTTCTATGGCTCCACTTCCTTCCTGTCCAACCTCTGCCCTCTGGTCAGAGGCTTTTCTGCCAGGACATAGAGTTGAAAGTAGCCTTTCAGCCATGTTCTCCCTGCTCCCCCTGCTAATTCTTTGCTACTCAAAACACTGTCCCAATCCCCTTTCTTTTTCCTCTTTTCTGAGCTGCCAGCTTTTTCTGAACAACTCAGAAACCAATGCTGACAGGTTCTTCTACTAATCTGTGCTGTTCAACCTCCACTTGACCCTGGCTGTTGTTTAACAATCCCTTTAATCATCACTTACTGACACATGGGACTCTTCAACGTGGTAGCTTACCTTGGGCCTCAGTCCAGGTCTAACCACTGTATTGTTGGCTAAGGCCACCTGATATTTAACTGAGAGTCCTGAAACCCTGTTTTTTTCCCTCCCTTATAGTAACTTCTTTCTTATTCCTTCAGAAAAAGGCAGTATCTGCTCTTCTCTTCTAATCGTTACCCTGTATTCTTTTTCTTTGTTTTTCATGTCCCTGAGGTTTGTCCTCCTCACCGCAATACTGCTGTTTCTTTGTCAGCAGCCAAGCTCCACACAACCCTGAACTTTACATCACGGTAAATTCTGTCTCCTTCCAGTGTGGAAATGTTCAATAGCTATTCCGTGTCAACACGAAAACCCAAGAAATAAACTTCAACAGAAAAATAGCATTTGCCTTAACCTCTTGTTTTATCTCTCCAATGCTAATACACTGACCAAGTCCCTTGCTTTTTGATAATAAACTCTACAGACCGAATGCCTAATAGGTCATACTTGCATGTCACCCTTTAAATCTATGAATTAGGACCTCTTTGTTGGATTGGAATTATTTTCTCAAGGCCATGTTTTTACCCTACAACTAACCGCATTTCCTTCCCTCTCTGTTCTGTTCTGTCATCTGTGCCCCTCACATTTCCTATCATACGGTCCCCTTCTTCCTCTTCAGCAGGAGTTTCAGGCTGGGAATTAAGCTGTCCACACACACAGGTCTCAGATATAAATGAAATCCCAAAAGTAGACAACAGATACATCTATACATAAGAACTATATGCAATATCAGCCCCTGGGCTTACAAGATGCATTGTTTTTCCTCAGAATACTCAAATGGCACAATTCTGGAGAACAACCCATCTAATGAGGTAGGGCGTGGATGCCTATACAATCGAGGTCAAATGAAAGGGAAAAGCTATCCCAAAGCAGCCAACAGGTTATTTGAGCTGGGGGAAGAAGGCTGGCTCTTATACAGATCTTAAAGTAAACTTTTGTTATACAGCCTGGAGGGCATGAGTCCTAGCTCACTTCTGCTTTGAAAACTTACAAAACCCCAACGATCCCTGAGACCCCAAACCCACCAATTTCTCTGTAGAGTAAAAAGTTCAAGGAAAGAACATCTTGACCCTTACTTGACCCCAAGCCTGAGACCAGGGCCAAGAAAAAAAAAATCCCACCTATCCCTGATCTTGCTCCCAAGATCAAGTCACAATAATCCAACCAATCCCATTCCAAACTGGACTGTTTCATGGACCCCGACCCAGAAAGAAATTCTATATAAGCCTGCCTTCTGGTCAGTTCCCTGCTGCTTCGAACCCTAGCAAAAGCAGCCCCCCCTCTTGTATCTCTGCCAATAAATTCCTTGTGTGAGGTTTGTTGTTTCCCCTCATAACTGCAACACTTCCATCAGGGAAACTTCTTCCCTCAGATCTTGAATGGTGTCCATCACGGAAGACTTTTCTCTCAGAGTTGCAACACCTGCGATGGGGAAGCTTTCGCTTCAAAACTGTGACACTTTTATACAAGAAGGCTTTCCCCTCAGAGCTGTAACAGGTACATCAACAAGTTCCAGAAATCATGTCTTTGGTTGCTTTAGGGAAAGAAGGACTTAATATAATCCTATATTCTTTTGCTTTGTTCTCCTCTGTGCCCTATTTCATCATCTTGACGGCACACTAGCGATGCTGCACGTTTGCAATGCTAAGCCCCAGTGTCTATGTACAATGCATAGGCATGAGGGGAGTTTTCCTCCTACATAGCATCTGACTCTAATGCTGTGCTTTGGGAGAGTCAGAAAATATACCATAGCTTTGGCAAATCGTGTGGCATTTGGAGAGCTCTTTGCACAGCAGGCATTCCTACAGTACTGGCAGGCTTTTTCGTTTTCCATGTGCTGTTGGTACCATGTGCTAGCATCATCAAAATAGCTGATGAGATTGCAAGGGTGTTTTGGAGCCATTTGGGATAGTGGTACTGATGTTAGTCTCCAATACCTGTGGTGTAAGTCAGTGTGTGGTGTAAACTCAGTGTGTGGTGTACTATCCATCTATTAGCGAGACCAAAGATGTTTCCATCTTGGAAAGAAGCAGAGAGACTAGGGATAAGCTATGGGAGAGGAATTCTAGGAAATTTAATTTGTTAAATTTGTGGAATGGATTTTAGATAAGAGAGAGGATCTCTGTTTCTGATTTTACTAACTACACTCTATTTTATCTCCTGAAGAGTACATTCAGAAGAAATTCCTAATTAATAAATATTGTATGTCCTGATTCTTTCCATATTCCCATTACCCATCATTTCCTGTTTAAATTAAAGGAAGAGCCTCCAAAGCAGTCTACTCCAGTCATGTTTTTTAATCCATGTTTCTAGCTGCATCAAAACGAATCTTTGGGTACTTTTCAGATTACGTCACTCTTCTCTGTATAGCTCTCCTCTCGCTGAGCGTTAATCATGGCACCTTTAAGAATATTCACGCTTTGCAGGAGAGTCAGCAAATTATCAAAGGAAAATAAAATGTTTTTCTTCTTCAAGATCGGCATTGCTACCCTTGCCTCTTGTGCATTGTTACAAAGATAATGAGCAGCTGGATATATCCAAGATGGTAGACTGTGTATCCCACAGGGCACCCATTCTGATATTAATAATGATGGAAATTAGCAACAGCGTTGTCAGCACAGATGCTTTGTCAGAGACTTGATCAGAGCTGACCCTCTGCTAATCTCTCCCATCTCTGCTTCCATCCCATCTTCTCTACAACCTCATCACTTAGGTGTCAGAGTTATTGTCTTTGACAACTTAAGTCAAAGTTGATGTATATGCCCAGCAGGCTCTGGGTATCTTGAGTAAATTCATTTAAAGAGATTTAGAAGATAATGGGCTAGCAGTGCAAGCTAATGCTGCAAAAGAAGTTGGATGGGCTTAGTGAGAGCTTTCATGGAAGGATTCTCGCACTGCAAACAATGCCAAAGTTCACCAGCCTTGAAGCTACTTTTGTATTTATCGTAAACTAGTGATTCATGATCCATTTAATGCAAGTAATCAGTGAAGGCAGATGCAGGAATAGTTCATTTATCTTTACAGAACAGGCTTGTGTTTTCTTTTAATTTGGTGAATTTTTATGAAATACTGAAAATGATAACATAATTTCAGGTTTTCAAACACTTTCGAGTGACAATTATGTTCTAGCACTGAGTTCAGTTAGTTCAGATGGCCTCATTTAATTCTCACATAAAAAACCATTATTATTTTCTAGATATTTCACTTGGGAAATTGAATTTTGAAGAAATTGATGTTCATGGATAATGTTAGAAATGTAAAACCAGCTAATGCGTAACACTCTAAGCTGCACCTTCTTCATATGAGTGCTCTATAGGTTACTACTTCTCAAAACCAAAATAGAAGCTGGAGTTGCATCATACTTCCCACTCTTAAAATGCATTTATCTCTTTCCTCTTAAATCATACTTAGTTCTATACAGTACAACAATCTACAGCTTCAATCCCAGATGCATAGCTTATCTTAATCACTGTGTAAGTCTTCATGATGTTTGAAATGCTTTTGACTTTTTTTATAATAAACCCTAAATAACTGCATTTTCTGAATCTTATATTCCTTACACATGAGCACAGCCTGTGGGGCTTAAAAAACACATGCTTGCATGTCACATGCCTGAAAGCCAGGGGGTTCCGTGTTGAAGGTGCAGACAGGTAAGTTTTCTGACACTGCTCTGATACCTTACAGACAGCAACTGTCTCACTGCACTCACAGAAACTTCTTTCTCTTCACAGGCAGAGATGGAGAGCAAGTGATTTCTTACTATCCCTCCTAGTTGGAGCCCCTCCTTTAGAGTACAATTTAGTATTTAATACTATTTTTTTCTTTAAAGAGAGGGAATCTTTCCCATGATAACCACTCTGAGAGTTAGAGCTTCACATATTATTTCTAAGGAGATACAAATATTTAGTTTAGAAAACAAGTAATTTAGGCACTGGTCCTTCTTAATATATGGTACAAACAGTTGTAGAAAGTCCTTTGTGGGGCTCACAACTCTAAAATAAGACATTCATTGTCACAAACATCTGGCAACCTACAGATGGATCACAGCTGTGAGGAAAAAAATGAGTAATTCTTCCATTCTGATCTATCTGCTACATGATAACTATGACCTAATATAGCTATGATCAATACAAATGTGCATACAGGCTGTAAAATAGCCTATATAACCAGGAGTGTAGTCCTCCAGATTGCAGATTTGAAGGATCAATCAATTAAATGCAAGATAAGGTCAAATATTATTGATCCAAGATTCAATAAAATCCCTTCCTTTTCCTTTCCTACCTTTGATTGTGTGTGTGTGTGTGTGTGTGTGTGTGTGTGTGCGTGATCTAAGCACATTTTCCTTAAAATACAAATTTTTCCCCTAGCAGTGGCATATACATTCTGGTAAAAAGAGAGAGGTCCTTAAAAAACATAATGATTTGCTGACTCTGTAATCGATAGTGTTATAAAACCTTGGAGGCAGGAAAAGTTGAAAATAAAAATATTAATGCCTGTACTTCAAGAGCATACTTAAAAAGCAGAATTTAAGAGAGGCTCATTGCTGTGAGGATGTAGACAGTACATACATCAACTCTGACAACTTCCTACAGTGTATGGATGAGTGTTGAAAATACAACATACAGTGCTATTGATGCTGTGTTTCTCTACCACTTTTAACTCAAATCTAATTTTTAACAAAATCTCAGATTATTTCATAAGATATGACAGTGTGTCCATAAAATTGATTTTGTATATACATAAATAGTTATTCTTTTCCACTTTTTATATTAATGGTCATCTTTTTGTTACTGGCACACCCGATGAAAGTTTCAATTTTCACTTGTTAATCCAAATTAATTTAAAATTTTCATGGTTATTTAGTGCAGAGACACATTTTAATTTTTGTACAAACACAATGCAGTGGTTTCTGTGTGTAAACCCAGTATCATTTTGAGCCTGCCTGAAATTTTGTCTCTGATGTGTGCGTGTGCTTTTCTTTATGTGGAAGATAGAAGCATTTGCTGCTGTGCTTTTATCTGACTGTGTCCAGGAACTAGCAAATAGAGAATTGTAAATATTGCATGTTTGGAAAAATTCCACCTGGCACAATTCAATCTCTGGGTGGCTAAACATTCTGGTTAGACAGAAAATTCTCTTGTTAGCACTCCTTGTTAATCTAGAAACGAACAAGACATGCTTTCAGTATATTCAAGTGGTATTTTTAAGGACACCAAAAGCTCACTCCTCTTTTCGTTTATTCTAATTTATTTCCTTCATAAACATGTTCTTTATTGGTCTTAAATAATTTTGTTGTCTTTCTTTTTAAACTAATCCCCTTCCTCAAAACTCCTGTAAAGGTTAAGTTTAAATATCAGTTTCTCTTTGATTTTAGAAGATTTTTTTTTTGTTTCTGTACTCCAAATGTCTTTTCTCATGTGAGGAAATTGAACTAATTCTTCAATTATTTTTAAAAGACAAAGTAAAATCTAAAGGGATTGACTTGAGGAGATGACTGAAAACATAAATGGCTTATTGGGCAAACTTTATGACCTGAGGTCAAATTTCACCAACAACATTAGGTGGATGCAATGGCAAGATCAAAGAAGACAGAGGCTTGCTGGCCATCCAGAATAGCTGCCTTGGCAACATCTAGGTGTACTGAGAGACCATGTCTCAAAAATTAAGGGGTTCTTAAAATGGCTCAGGGCCGTGAGGACTGAGTGTCTTTCCAACAAGTCCCACAGCTCCCTAGGATTTTCTCCACAGGTTATACTTCAGAGGCCAGACTGGGGCACAAGGTGAAGGCATATTTTACCATTCAGTCTAGTATCATTTGCTTAAATATGGTCATTTTAAGCTTCTTACATGAGTGACACTTTAAGTCAAGCAGACATTGTCTTCATGTCCAATCCCTAAGGTTGATTGAAAGACAAGTGCAGTTGATACCCTTGCATACAAACTATACATTTGCAAAGTCATCTGCATGGTAAAAATTTTCACCCAAATAATAATGATTATAATAATCATAGTAGCAACTACTCTTACATTGTATACCCTTAGGGACATGATCATTCACAAAAGAGATTATGTGTTGTTTACAGCTGAAGCTACCTGTTTTCTGCATTTGTGAAAAGGCTTTTTTATTCTAAAATGTAAATTTATAAGATTTTAATTGTCTTTTTTTTAAACTTACTTTTTTATTCCTTATCCATGTATTTATTCGCATGCATGTACCTTTTTGTTGGGACTGTTGTTTAAATGGTTCCTCTGGGTTGGGCTGGAATACTATGAAATAGTCTCCCTCACAACTTTCCCAAGGATGCTGTGCTGTGTGCTACAGAACAAAAGGCAGTGGTGTCAGGGCAGCTTTATTCAGACTTGAGTTATAATGCTGTTGACTTCTAAGGTCAGTGCTAATGAATCAACAATATATACTAAATAAAGAGCCTTTAACCACAAACACATAAAACAAGCTTATATATTGATTGCTTGATGAAAATATTGCAAGCAGACGCTCTAAGGATCCTAACCTTGCATTTCCTAAAAGAGCAATGACTTAGCATTCACTAAGGTGATGTTCTTCATGATTTTATAGAACATAATTACTGAAAGTAATGGGAATTGACTATGTACTCCCTATACTATTCCTGTATTTTAAAGGTTAACATAAAAACCATACTTTTAATATTCCACATTTTAGGCTTTTGACATTATCATCAGTTTTTATAGTATACTTCCTTTTCTAAATCCTGCATTTGAGTTCCAGAACTTTCTGTCTTCATCTTTATTTTATATTATTACCTAGACTCAGGCATCATTTTCTATATTATATTTTTATAATGCTTTAGTCATTTATCCCACTAACTTATAATTCCCAGTCTCCTTTACTTTCAAGAAATACATGCACAAACACATACACACTGTATAGCAGAGAAACTAAGACAAAGTAAAAGAGAGAGGGACAGAACCAGACCCAGACAGAAACAGAGACAGAGGCAGACATACAGAAACTACAATTTAGAAATCATTTTAAAGATAAGAATTGGATAGAACACACTCAGACTCAATAGCACCTTAATAACAGTGTATGAAGTTCAGTCTCAGGAAATTAAGGACCATTTCTGAAAGGACCATTTCCTAAAATCCACACTGTGGTTATTACTTTTCTGGTGAGTGCTGTTCTCCACTGAGTAAATGTATGCTAAATGTCTGCTATACAATATAAAGGCTTTCGGTCTGTTGTTTGACAAATGCTATGTATCCTACACAATTGCCCTGCCCCTTCTCTGGTGAAAGTATTATTATGTATCACTTATACTCCTATAAAATGAAAGACACCTGTGGATAATCTCCTAAAATTCTGTGGCTAGAGCCTGTAAGTGCTGGAATCCAAGAATAGTGATGAACTTGAAGGTTCCCCACCCACTCCTCAGTGTACGGGAGGGGGGAGGAATATTTAGAAATATGTTAAGCGACAATGTTTGGTATTACAGTTCTTTTTGGCCTTTCAGAAGAGAAAATAAAATAAAATAAAATAAATAAAAGATGTGCCCAGGAATCTATAGAATGTATGACCAGAATTTCAGAGGGAATGAAAAACTCACCATTTTATGAAAATAGTGGCTCACAATAGTCTCCGAGAACGACTAAGATTGTGAAAGGAGAACAGAATTGTGGACAGTGTTTCTGTCAGGCAACTGAGCAGCCATGTGCAGATAGGAAAATGAAAGGGCTAATTGAGGGAGTGGGTGAAGCAAGGGTGTCTGCACAGGAAAATTTCAACAGGATGATATAGAGAAAAAGATTGGCAGACAAACAGAAAAAAATATTTCTCCCCGCGGGACAGACAGCAAGTTCATTGTCCACTGAAACAGATAACAACAAAATAAATGAAAAGAATCAAACAATTCTTTTTTTATTCAATGATAATACCAATATCTCACATCTCTTGGAGCACCCTTATACCCTTCCCAGAAAAAGGAAGAATTACACATTGATATATAGACATCTGACTATGTGTTAATTTCATCTCTGCCAAATTGCACATAGATTCAGTCTCCCAAGATTAATTCTTCTTGCACAATTGCTTCAAGTTATTCCTATGAAGACTAACAACATCCACATGACCATTGTTTATTACGTCACTGTGGGTATGCTTTAACTAAGACTTTTTTTTTCTTTTTATATATTCTATTAACAATAACTGAAAACAGAAAACAAAACTTAGATGTCTATAAACAACCTCAGTATGGGACACACACTCTATTTGGATATTAGTGCTTATATTTCAAATATATTCAATATCATATGTGTTGTACATTTTTCAATATTCTTCAATAAGTTTTCTAATACAGAAAGTTTACAAGTTTTGAAATTTTATTGCTCTAGTAAATGGAATAATCATGATGCCTCTGTATCTATCATAAAAATGTTAATCAGTAATACACTCAGAGCAATACAACAAGAATTATAATTCTTATTAAAATTAAAATTTCATACAATGAAAGCAACACAATTAAATTCCTTACTAGGATTCAGTTTAGGTTTATGATCATAGAATAATGCATTGATGTAACTTTATCATTTCTCTAATCCAATAAGCAATAAATTATTCATAATTTTAATTTAAACAAAACTAATTACGAGAAAATATCAGTTATAGTAAATGTTGAAAGCATGATCACTTTTGCTTCAATATAGCACCTGGGAGAGAATGCAATTATTTTCTGCATTTTTATGATTCTTTCTCTAGAAATAAACTACTTCAAATGTTAGCCCTAGGTTACTCACTATTATGGGGCTATTGTTACAGAGTAGTAACAACAACAACAACTAAACACCTAATGATTGAGGAATAGAAGTCAGCTGTTAACAGCTTTTGCGTTGGAAAGGGCCTTTTTCAAACTTAAAAGCTATTTTAAAACAGACACCTTTTTTTTTTGCACTATTCAATTATGAAAACTAATTTTAAAAACAGCAATAAACACATATGGGAAATGGCTTTTCAGAGTTTGCAGAATGTTTGCTGCTTTAGGCTGGCTTGGCTAGTACGTACAATAGCAATGCAGCTCACCAGGAACCCTAACTTTAACATTGACATACTCTGTCCTTGACATGTGACCAGTGCTTTTCTCATCGATTTTGTCGCCGCCCTCATGTTCCACGATGTGTTCTTTGGGTTGTCTACACTACCTTTCGTGTGAGGATGAATGACCTTTCACAAATGATTTATAAGTAGAAGTTCTTAAAATGTTAATGAAACCCGCATCCAACTACATATTTCTTTTTTGGGCCTCTCTTTTCTATATGTGCAGATGTAATCATGTCTAAGGGATTGTAAAGGAGTAAAATAAATTATTGCAAAGAACAGGGCCTCGTTAGAGCAGAGCTATATAATTTCATACTGTCCCTGTTAAATCGACTTCATTTTGTTTTCTTAAGGTAATAATACAATATCTAAAAGTACAGAAAAATGGTTCCTTATTTTGCCCCCCTCCTTTTTTCTTGAAAGACATGTGAGACACACAGAATGTCTTTTAGTTTGAAGGAATGTCAGTATTCCACCAGGGCTGTTGATATTCTTCATTAACTATAACATAGTTAAAATGTAACACCTACAATAAATCAAATAGCTGGAAGATTGCATTATCACTTATGACAGTCACAGAGTTTGGTGGGTGTTGGTTATTTTTTCCCTCCCTAGAATTCCAGGGTCATCACTCATAATAGTGAAAAGTATAGCATAAAGGGGAAAAAATTCAGAATGTTCCTAAAAATAAAATAGAAAGCCCTCAGGAGCCCTGTCAGAACAACAATAAAAAGTATTGCTAGCTGTAAAATTTGTAAGCAGGTTCCATCCTGTCGGCACAGAAACAATGAAGATGAATTACATTCCAGAAAAAACATTGAGCCCGTCTGGTAACAGTGGCAAATCTACTACAGAAGGACAAAGGCAAACTATGTCTTCTGTGTCCGGAGTTGAAGGTGTCCGAACAGGATATTATGAATTAGATTAAAAGCAGAGATTATTTTAGAAACTATCTCTAAGCTGATCAATTCAGTTTGTTTATTTGGACATTGTTCTTTTCTACTCAGCTTTATGATTATTTTCGATTAATTCTGAGCTGATAAACCCTAGCATGAAATTATATGTATTAAACATCTAAGTGTGTATATATTTAAAATAGATGAAAGCGAGTTCAAACGATGGTAGCTATTTATATATCTTCCTATATGCTTATGTAGGGCGAACGAAACAAGCTTAAACTTCATTTGGCTCTACAGAAAGGTGCTTTTGTTTCAAGGGAAGACATTTGGTCTGTGTGGGAGATGCTGGCAGCTGGGACAAAGTGTTGGAGAGGACAGCTCACAATCCACCACCCAGTAATGCAAATTCGTTACCTAGAATCTCCTTTGCACAACAAATGAGAGACCTGTTTTGCATATAGCCCCTTGTTTGATGCCCTAGATATTTGTGTGATCCCCGAAAAGACGTGCTGCTCAGTTGAGAAATCTATCGATAGGGATTGTTTTGCATGTGTTGATGTCCACCTGGATAGCAAGTTGCAAGTTTAATAACAAATTCGTATATCCTAAACCAAGGTCACCCTATGCAAAATGAAAATGACACCAGGAGCAGGAAGAGAAGGGTGTTTATTAAAACTTCAGTGTGATTCTCAGAGGATGATTAGAAGTAAAACATGTCCATCCTTTGCTAAAACAGCTTGGCTTTAAATTCAATTTCTGGTGGGAATGCAAACTTGTGCAACCACTTTGGAAAGCAGTGTGGCGGTTTCTCAGGAAATTTGGGATCAACTTACCCCTGGACCCCGCAATACCACTCTTGGGAATATACCCAAGAGAGGCCTTATCATACAACAAAAGTATATGCTCTACTATGTTCATAGCAGCATTGTTTGTCATAGCCAGAACCTGGAAACAACCTAGATGCCCTTCAATGGAAGAATGGATGAAGAAAGTATGGAATATATACATATTAGAGTATTATTCAGCAGTAAGAAACAAGGACTTCTTGAATTTTGCATACAAATGGATGGAAATAGAAAACACTATCCTGAGTGAGGTAAGCCAGACACAAAAAGAGGAACATGGGATGTACACACTCATATTTGGTTTCTAGCCATAAACCAAGGACATTGAGCCTATAATTAGTGATCCTAGAGAAGCTAAATAAGGAGAACCCAAAGAAAAACATATAGGTATCCTCCTGAATATTAACCTTCAGCAAGCGATGAAAGGAGACAGAGACAGAGACCCACATTGGAGCACAGGACTGAATTCTCAAGGTCCAAATCAGGAGCAGAAGGAGAGAGAGCACGAGCAAGGAACTCAGGACCATGAGGGGTGCACCCACACACTGAGACAATGGGGATGTTCTACTGGGAACTCACCAAGACCAGCTGGCCTGGGTCTGGAAAAGCCTGGGATAAAACCGGACTCTCTGAACATAACGGACAATGAGGACTACTGAGAACTCAAGAACAATGGCACTGGGTTTCTGATCCTACTGCACGTACTGGCTTTGTGGGAGCCTATGCAGTTTGGATGCTCAACTTACTAGACCTGGATGGAGGTGGGGGGTTCCTTGGACTTCCCACAGGACAGGGAACCCTGATTGCTTTTCGGGCTGGGGGGGGGGACTTAATTAGGGGAGGGGGAGGGAAATGGGAGGCGGTGGCTGGGAAGAGACAGAAATCTTTAATAAATAAATAAATTAAAAAAAACTCAAAGGTTTTCGTACTTATGTGATTATGAATGTTAATTAAAGAAGACATGAAAAAGTTTTAGCATTATACATAGTCTTGACACCATTTCAAAGTCGCTTTCCTTTTCTGCTGGTATTCAAATTGTCTCCCTTTACATAATGACTATGGCTTGAATCAATTGTACATTAGAAAATTGAAGGTAATCCTGGGTTATCTGGAAAATCATTTGAATCGACATAATTCATGCCTGAGTCCCAGTGATTGATTGCATTACAGCAGAGTAGAATTCAAGGTGAATTGAAGCAAATGTTGAATGAAGGTTCCCTTAACCTCATCAATAGCTTCCTCGTACATCAAACTTTTGAGTTGGAGGAGCACATAACAGGAACTAAATCACCAGCAATTACCTCGCACTAGATACGGTGTTTGTGTGAGTACCCAGTGATCTCTAAACCCATGCTTCTCCCAGCTGAGCTAATCTTTGATAGAAAGCCATTGAGAACAATGGGTCACTGAGAGTAAATGAGGTGGGACGACCAATGGGTTTCCTCGAGTGCTCTCATACACCCCCGTGTAGGCTATCTGATGAGGTAATCTGCATAATAACGTGGCCCTTGTGTGTTGCGGTTAAGTCAATGGGGCATTGACTATATACAAAAGCCTCACTGGCATTTAATAGGAGGACTGTATCTACAGATTCACAATGACTGTACTCATCCGAGGGAAGAGTGGTGTGCTAATCTCATAATTATACCCCTTTCATCCCTCACTGGGAAATTTTTATCTGTTGGCAGTAAAATAGCATCATTCTAAGAGGAATTCCAATTGAATGAGCTTAAATGTGATTCTCTAATTATTTGTGTATGTATGTTACATGAATTAAACATGTATAAATAATTATTAATCCATATTAAGGGATTTAAGATAAATGTGTTATGAACAATGTGTAGCCTGTTCTCATGGATATGATAATATGCGAAGGTGTTTTAATTAAGTAAAAAAAAAAGCAGTGACCATTTATATCTTTAGTTCCTTTTAAAAGATCTCTCTCCCTCTCTTTTTGTCTCCCTTATTTAGCATTTCCATTATTAATACTCATAGGAACTTTCAAAACTGGATGATTAGAACAATTTTAAGTGTACATTTTAGAATGCTTATTATATTTTAAAAAATTAAAAGTTTCTAATGTACTGTTCAAGTCGTAAATCCATTGGTTGACAAGTTCTGCATTTTTAAAGTAAAAGTTTAATCTTTTAAATGGCTCCAAATAGCCGGGCGGTGGTGGCGCATGCCTTTAATCCCAGCACTCGGGAGGCAGAGGCAGGCGGATCTCTGTGAGTTGGAGACCAGCCTGGTCTACAAGAGCTAGTTCCAGGACAGGCTCCAAAACCACAGAGAAACCCTGTCTCGAAAAACAAAAAACAAAAAACAAAAAAAATGGCTCCAAATATCAAATTAATTTCTAAAGATACATGCTTTTGGGCCAATGTATTGAAACAATATAGATTCATGTGCGATTATAACTACTTTATAGTTTAGAGTCTAAACAACTAAGATTCCTTACTTACTAGCTAAAGAGAGCATTTCTTAAAGATTAACAGTTTTCAAATTTGGAAGAAACACGTGAAATTAAAGCCATTGGAAAAAATGTGTTCTTGGTGAAATCTTTATTCCTTTTGAAAGGTCCGGTGTATTGCATGGATATATCTTTGGGACATTCTGTCTACATGATCAAAAGATCATTTTCTTAGAATCCTCTTAGAATTATATTCAGAGCTGAGAAATGGGCACATGCATAGCTCTCTCCTTTTGGTTTGATCATGTTTCTTTTCTCTTTATGACCCTCTTTTCTGGATTTGGTGCTAGCTTTGCCTTCTAAGTTTTTATCTGTGTTTGGACAGGACGAAGGTGTGTGTGTGTGTGTGTGTGTGTGTGTGTGTGTAAGAGAGAGAGAGAGACAGACAGACAGACAGACAGAGAGAGACAGAGAGACAGAGACAGAGAGACAGACAGAGAAAGAAACTTGAAAGATGGACCAATGCTGAAGTCAGGCACTATGAGTAACAAAAGACTCACACATCATGTTCTAATCATCACTTTTATGGACACCCATGAGTCACATTATGCAAGGCATGCATTTTTATCTAATTTAGATCGCTGCTCATAAAGAAAGGTACTAGTTAAAGAAATTTATTTTTCAAAGTTTCTTTTTTTTTAAAGTCAGTATTCAAAAAAAATGGTTTTATTGTTATGCACAATACATATTTAATAATAAAGCACATGTGTGTGCAAACAGCATGTGTGTGTGTTATTCTACTTTGTCCTTTTCCATTTCCATATCTACTGCTTGCCACATCCTCCTGACCACTTCTTGCAGGCCCCTTTCCTAGCTACACATAGTCCCTTTTCAGTTTTCTTGTCACACGGATTCCTTTATTTTTTTTTCCTCTACTTCCACACCTCTTCTTCTTTTCTTCTTTTTCTCACAAGATTCCCTCTCAATACGCACATGCAAACACACAATCTAGAGTCTACATATGATTAAAAATACAAAAATATTTGTCTTTCTAAATCTGGCTTATTTCACTTAATGTAATGATCTCTGGTTGAATCCATTTCTCTTCAGATGTCATAATTTTTCTCTATGGCAGAACAAAATTCTATTGTGCATATGTATTTCATTTTCTCTATCTATTCATTTGTTGATAGACACAATTTGTTGATGGGCACAAAAGGCTGATTCCATTTCTGCTCTTGTGAATAATGTAGCCATAAACATGGATGTGCAAGTATTTCTGTGGCAAGCTGACTTGGAGTACTTTGAGTTTGTCGCCAGGAGTTCTGTGGCTGGGTCATATGGGAGTTCTGGTTTTAAATTCTTTTACATTTTTATCATTTTACCAGATTTCAAAATAATTTTAGTTTTGGGTAAGTTAAAAATGTAAATTTTACTCTAGCGTGTATATATTCCATACTTTCTTCATCCATTCTTCCATTGAAGGGCATCTAGGTTGTTTCCAGGTTCTGGCTATTACAAATAATACTGCTATGAACATAGTTGAACAAATGCTTTTGTCATTTGATAGAGCATCTCTTGGGTATATTCCCAAGAGTGGTATTGCTGGGTCCAGGGGAAAGTTGATCCCGAATTTCCTGAGAAACCGAAACACTGACTTCCACAGTGGTTGCACAAGATTGCATTCCCACCAGCAATGGATGAGGGTACCCGTTCTTCCACAGCCTCTCCAGCAAAGGTTATCCTTGGTGTTTTTGACTTTAGCCATTCTGACAGGTGTAAGATGATATCTCAAAGTTGTTTTGATTTGCATTTCCCTGATTGCTAAGGAAGTTGAGCGCGACCTTAAGTGTCTTTTGGCCATTTGAACTTCTTCTGTTGAGAATTCTCTGTTCAGTTCAGTGCCCCATTTTTTAATTGGGTTAATTAGCATTTTAAAGTCTAGTTTCTTGAGTTCTCTGTATATTTTGGAGATCAGACCTTTGTCTGTTGCGGGGTTGGTGAAGATCTTCTCCCAGTCAGTAGGTTGCCTTTGTGTCTTAGTGACCATGTCCTTTGCTTTACAGAAGCTTCTCAGTTTAAGTAGGTCCCATTTATTCAATGTTGCCCTTAATGTCTGTGCTTCTGGGGTTATACATGGGAAGCGATCTCCTGTGCCCATCTGTTGTAGGGTATTTCCCACTTTCTCTTCTATCAGGTTCAGTGTGTTCGGACTGATATTGAGGTCTTTAATCCATTTGGACTTGAGTTTTGTGCACGGTGAGAGATATGGGTCCATTTTCATTCTTCTACAGGTTGACATCCAGTTGTGCCAGCACCATTTGTTGAAGATGCTTTCTTTCTTCCATTGTATACTTTTAGCTCCTTTATCGAAAATGAGGTGTTCATAGGTTTGTGGGATAAAATCCGGGTCTTCTATACGATTCCATTGGTCGACTTCTCTGTTTTTATGCCAGTACCACACTGTTTTCATTACTGTAGCTCTGTAATAGAGTTTGAAGTCAGGGATGGTAATGCCTCCAGAAGATCCTTTATTGTATAGGATTGTTTTGGCTATCCTGGGTTTTTTGTTTTTTCATATAAAGTTGATTATTGTCTTCTCCAGATCTGTGAAGAATTTTGATGGGATCTTGATGGGGATTGCATTGAATCTATAAATTGCCTTAGGTAGAATTGCCATTTTTACTATGATGATCCTCCCAATCCAAGAGCAAGGGAGGTCCATCCATTTTTTGGTATCCTCTTCAATTTCTTTCTTCAATGCCTTAAAGTTCTTGTCAAATAGATCTTTCACTTCCTTGGTTAGATTTACCCCAAGATATTTTATGCTGTTTGTGGCTATCGTGAATGGTGAAGCTTCTCTGATTTCCCTCTCTGCTTCCATATCCTTTGTGTATAAGAGGGCGCGGTAAAAAACAATGACTTCTCGAATTTTGCATGCAAATGGATGGAAATAGAAAACACTATCCTGAGTGAGGTGTCCCAGACCCAAAAAGATGAATATGGCATGTACTCACTCATAATTGGTTTCTAGCCATAAATAAGGACCAAGGAGTCTACAATAGGTGAACCTAAAGATGCTAAGGAAGAAGGTGAACCCAAGGAAAAACATATAGTTGTCCTCTTGGCTAAGGGAAGTAGACCAAATTTCCGGGGAGAAAATGGGATCTGGGGGGGGGGTGGGATGGGGGTAAGGGGAGATGGGAAGAGAAAAGGTAGAAGGGAAGGAGGGGGGACCTGGGAAACATGAGAATTGGGATAAAGGAAAGGTGGATAGGGGAGCACGGAACCACAATTCTTAGTTAAGGGAGCCACTTTAGGGTGGGCAAGAGACTTGACCCTAGAGGGGCTCCCTAGTGCCCAAGATGAGGTTCCCAGTTAGTTCCTTGGGCAGCTGAGGATTGGGAACCTGAAATGACCCTATCCTAGAGCAATACTGACGAATATCTTGCATATCATCATAGAATCTTCATCTGGTGATGGATAGAGATAGAGACAGAGACCCACACAGGAGCACTGGACTGAGCTCCCAAGGTCCCAAGGAGGAGCAGAAGGAGGGAGAACATGAGCAAAGAATTCGGGACCACGAGGCGTGCATCCACCCACTGAGACAGTGGAGCTGATCTACGGGGAGCTCACCATGGCCAGCTGGACTGTGACCGAAAAAGCATGGGATAAAACCGGACTCTCTGAACATGGCGAACAATGAGGGCTGATGAGACACCAAGGACAATGGCAGGGGGTTTTGATCCTACTTAATGTGCTGGCTTTGTGGGAGCCTAGCCAGTTTGGATGTTCACCTTCCTAGATATGGACGGAGGGGGGAGGACCTAGGACTTACCACAGGGCAGGGAACCAGGACTGCTCTGTGGACTGGAGAGGGAGGGAGAGAAGAGTGGGAGGAGGGGGAGAATTGTGGGAGGAGGGGAAGGGAAATGGGAGGCTGGGAGGAGGTGGAAACTTGTTTTTTGTTTATGTTTTTTTTTCTTCTTCTTTTCGCAATAAAAAAAAACGAAAAAAAAAAGAAAAAAAATGTAAATTTTATGACTTTAAATCCTATTATTTTGGGAGGCAATCACAGGAAGATCTTGACCTCTCAGAGTTCAAGCCCAGCCTGTTCAAGCCAGTCAAGGAGGTATACAATGAGATACAGTCTCAAAAACAACAACAACAGAAAAGACAAAAAAACTTACATATTTGTATGTCATTAAAAAGTTGTTCAATAGGAAGAGAGGGGAGATCTTGTTGATCAAGATTGTCCACTAGAAAATTTCACTTAATCATTTTCCTAGAACTCTTTTGAGAAATGTAGTTTTAAGTTTAAGGATAACGAAAAGAGTTAGAACTGTAAAATATAATAAGAAAATATATAATCTAAAAGTTAACTATTATAAATAAAAACTTTGGAGTTTTTATCATAAAAGGTACACATTGAAAACATGAGGATATTTTACAGAAAACTATTTCAAATCATCTTGTTTGCTCAGTATATAGATTCAGGACAATCTCTATGGAAAATTCTAGAGCCAAATTATATATAACCCAGATGGCAGAGATCAACTTGCATTGAATTTCATATGAGAAAATGTACTTAAATATGAATGACTATATTTGTACATGTGAACATATTCCTTTCATGCATAATGCATTTCTTTTCCCATGTCAGTGTACATATCTTCATGAACACACACTGAGATTTGGCATAATGATGTTGGGCCTACTACTTTTGCAGTTTCTAAAGAAACAAAGTTTGCTTTCTCACTTTTTATGTAACTTTTGTGCTTATTTTACTTAAACACATATTCATACAATGGACAGAATTTGATAAGTGATCCTTGAATGGATGTCTACAAATACAAATACATTTAGCTATGGTGTAAGAGAGGATAGGCAGCTTTAACTCTAGAACTATGAGTGACCTCATGACCAATCTAAAGTAACAGTAATTTGTTCATCTTTGCAACTTTGAATGACAGCAACTGGTAAAGGTATTTTTTATTATATAAAAAACCAGATAGAGCATATAAACAAGTATCTGAAGCAAGTTCTTTTTGGTCATAATATTGTCAGAAAGTTAATTTAAAATATTACAGAATTAACATATAATAAATGTGAAAAATTTTAGGAATATCTCCTTTCTGCATCTTGCAGTAAATTATTAATTTTCCTGATACCTGGAAATACATTACCAATGTTTTAGAAAACTAAAGGAGCTAGAGAATCAAACATCATGTCTGATTAGAGAAGGAAAAGCTTTCTGTGTAGGAGGAAAGCAACATTGGAGAAAAATAAATGCTTCCTTCTCTTTCATTCAAAACAGTGAGGTACAAAATGATGTTCTTGCATTTTTCTTCAGAGTAGATCTAAAGATTATACTGAAAGCAAGAATGAACAAATCTGTACAACATCAGTCAGTGTGACTGGAGAATTTGATCAAATATAGACTCTATTATTAATTCTGTCAAAACCAGAGAGACTCAGAAAGTGTTTCATACAAGCCCTTCTATTATCTTATTTCTGTGTCTCTTCATTCCGGAGATGGTGGTACATTTTATTGGCCAGTTTTGATTAGGATTACTTTCTGTAGGCATCTCGCCATCCATTATCAGTAAATGGAAGAAAAACAAGTAAATTGAATTCATTTCCTCTGGTACGCTCAGAGTAGGGACTGAGATAAAGCTTATATTTTAGTACCTTCCCGCATGTTGTATTCTGGTTTATCATAAGGCAAAAGTGAAGTCCCAATAGCAGGTAGACTGCAGAATGACAAGGTTCTTCTTTGGAGAAATGTCACATAATGGCTCTTGTAGTCCAACTGATGTGCCTCCTCTGGAGAACATGGTTGTCTGACAGCTATGTCTGAGTCATCTTGGTGTATTTGAAACAGTTGGTACTCTCCCGTAGACACTTGTCAACATGTACAGATGATGTTTTAACTGGCACGTTGTCACCAACTACCTCACACTGGGAAAAGCTGAATAGCTGTGAAAAATAAGACTTTCAGTTCCAGAGAATTGGAGAGTTAGTGGCAGAATCAAAGCCTTTCAGAGTCATCTCTTGTGTGAATATTGTGTGAATGGACAACAGTTGTACATATTTATTTTATCCTTGCTCTACCCTGGTCATCTAAAATAAACATTATTTTATTAAAATTCATTAATAAAATAAACATTATTAGGCAGAAGATAAAGACATGTTTTTCTCAGTACAAGGATGGCAAGTAGAATTAATTGCTAATAAATTTTATTTAAAATGCCACCCACAATTTTGTTATTTCTACATTTCCTTTTGTTTTTGAATCCTCTGTGCTAGTGTGTTATTGATAAGTGAACAGGTTATAATAAATGCTATTGAATAAATTATTAATGCTATTAATTATGGGACAAGTCAATATGATTAAGACCTACATGCCACACACACAAAGCACATATGTTGCTATGTTTGTATGTAAAACATCTTAGATTTATGTTCTAAGAATGTGATCTCAATGCAGTCCTATTCAGAGGTAAGACTTGGGAAGTTATTGGCTCAGGAGGACTCCAATTTCATCAACCCACGGATAGATTCTTTGGATTCTGTGAGGTGATAGAACTTTAAAAGTTGATGTTGACAGGGGTCAGTCTTCTGAAGGATGCTTGGAGGGGTAGAGTGTGCACGTGATCCTTTTCTCTCACTCTTTGTTTTCTTGCAGCCATAAGATTAGCCACGAGTGTTTCTTCACCCTGTGTTTCCCAACATGATGCTCTGCTTCAATTGGATGCAGAAATAATGAAGCAAAGTGATCATGGACTGAACCAGAGACAAAACAGTTCTTTGCTCATTTGCATTGAGTTTCCTACATTTTATCACATAACCTCAAAGAAATGCAGATATAAAGATGGTGGATAATCATAAAAACTTCAGCAATCCAAATGTCTCATTTAAAGAAGTGAACTATATATCAAAGTGCAATAGTGAAAAACAACACCAGTATTTCACAGGATTCTTATATATAGTGTGTATAATATATACATACATACATATATATAAATACACTAACTAATCTCTCTCTCTCTCTCTCTCTCTCTCTATATATATATATATATATATATAGCAGTATGTGTATGGGTGTTTCGTCTGTACATATGACTGTCTTTTCAACATGTATGTGAAAGTTCACAGAGACAAGCAAAGATTTTGTGCACTGGAACTGAAATTATGTAAACCACTATGTAGGTACTATGAATGAAACCTGGGTCCTCTGTAAGACAACAATTGTATTTTAGCAGCTGAGCCATCTCTCTGTGGTGTGAGAAGTCCTTCTGTATATGGGTTGCTTTTATTGATGGATGAATGAAGAAACTTTTTGGATTTATGACAGGGCAGAACAGAGCAAGGCAAGAATTACAAGTAGAGATAGAGGAAAAAAAGGGGACAGAGTCAGGGAGATACCATGTAGCTGCCAAAGGAGTAACATGCCAGCACCGGTAAGCCACAGCCTAATGGTAGTACACAGATTAATAGAAACAGGTTACTTTGAAATGTAAGAGCTAACTAGAAATGGTCCTGAATCATTGGTCAAACAGTGTTGTGAGTAATATGGTTTCTGTGTAATTATTTCTGGTCTGGGCAGCCGGGACAAACAAGCAATCTCCCACTACATCTCCGGTCCCATTTTTTTTTTTTATTCTACTTAAAGAGCCCAGTTGATTACCTGGGTTTCTTTTAAATATATACATAAACTTCTGTCTTAGTTAGGTTTCCATTGCTGTGAAGAGACATCTTGACCCCAGCAACTTTAATAGAGAAAATATTTAATTGGGGTCAGCTTTCAATTTCAGAGGTTTAATCCATTATTATCAATGGCAGGAATCAATGCAGCAATTAGGCAGACATGGTGCTTGAGATCGAACTGAGAGTTCTATGTCTTGATCCACAGTAAAAGGAGACTGTGAATCACAATGGGTGTAACTTGAACATATGTGACCTCAAAGTCCATGTCCACAGTTACATACTTCCTCCAACAAAGCCACACCCATTCCACCAAGCCACAACCACTCCAACAAGGCCAAACCTACTCCAGCAAGAACAAACCTCCTAATAGTGTCACTCCCTATAGACCAAAAATTTAAACACGTGAGTCTATGGATACCATACCTATTCAAATCACAATAAAGGTTAAACAATTATTAGAGACAATGTGATATTTGTGAGGTAAGGATTTTTAATCCCAGGTTAAAATGTATCTATAAATAAATAAAAGGTGCCCAAAAGCTTGAAATACAGAGTAATAATAACAACTTGTAAATGTGAATCACCTAGAACTCATCAATAAACTTGACCTGCCCAGACTGTAATATCATACTTATTAGACAAATTTGTATACATAAAATATATAAGTAAAGTTATAAAATAGTTTTAAAGCAAATAAATTTAGCTGCCCTAATTTTAGACATTGCATAAGCCCAATTAGATATTTCCTTTTAAATTGCCTAAGTCATAGTGTCTTAACACAGTAATATAAAAAACAAATAAAACTATTATTCATGTTTTCCTCAATAAGATAAACAGTAAACACACTAATCTTTGATTTAAAATGTTTTATTTTATAGATATATGTCTATTCAGATGCTTTTCAAAATAGTTGAAAGACTGAATCATTACATTTGCATTATATGGATATTTAGAACAACATATTAATTTACATTAATAAATGACAGAAATCTTGTGTCTACAGCAATCTAGAGTTCAGGGAATGCTATATAAAATAAGAAAATAAGGGACAAGCATTTTAAATATATAACAACTCCTTTTTAGCCAAAAAATATCTTCATTTTTAAGTATCTTTTTTTAAAATGGAAGCTAGAATTTTCTCCCCATGAAAGCCTATACTAAAGCAATTCTTAAAAGATTAGTTGCCATTTTACATCAAGACTAATAATTTGGGATTAAATTTGGCCACTTAAAGATGAGTTTTAGTTTAGTGCTGTGTAATGGAATATAATGTCTGCCAGTAAAAACTGGGTGTGTGGCAGAGCCCTCATGTATGAAGGAAGGTGGCACAGAAAAGCTGCAAAACTGACTGGCCATACACTAGAATTTTCTTTGTCATCTTTGCAGTGTGTAATGGGAAAATATCATATAAACATGCTATGAAAAAAATCACAAGATTTCTTGTAAAAGGGGACTTTGTTTGCTGAAAACTTTTCTATATATTCCCTAGAATCTGTTTTAAAATTCAACATTTCTTGAAGTGTAACCAAGAAACCAAGTAAATATATTTATGAAACACAACATTAACATTCAAAGTTGGACACACAGAGGAATTTAAATGGAAAACAAAGGTAATATTACTAGTGAAAACAGTCTTTTCTAAGTGTCTTCAATGTTATCAAATATGTTTTTAAAGAAAATTCATTTTCTTTTTTATATGTATCATATATTTGTATGTATTTATTATAATTCATAAATTACACACATATGTGTGTGCATTCTCTCATGGATATACTTGGAAATATTTTCCAGTGTATACCAGTGAAATTTTATAAAATAATATGTATTCAAATTATTAAAGACTTGAATTGAAAGTTTTAGGATATTTTTACCCTTTCAAGAAGTGTTTATCATTTTAATTTAGTGTTTAAATACTGGTTCATGATGGTTTTCTAAAGTCAGTACAATTTCTAATGTTTTGTTTCACTACTGTGACACAAATATTCCTGATAGATTTTAATAATATTGCCTGAAAGCAATGGCATATGGTAAATTTAAAGTCAACACAACCCATGGAACAGATTTGACTGGCTGACAAAGAATTTACAGGTCAAATAACCACAGATTTGCAAGATTGGAGTGTGTGTGTGTGTGTGTGTGTGTGTGTTAAAGCAAAGCTAAGAAAGTTCAAAGATTTTTCTGTGGTTTGGGTGTGTTTACAAGAGCACTTGGTAGTCTATATAATCGGCTGCATCTGCTGAGCATAAATGTGTCTTAATTACAGGTTTTTTAAGGGTGAACATCTGTACCCTTTCCTGCAACTATGTAGATGCTTGGATGATTATTTGAGAAGGCAATGTGGTTAAATTTGTACACTGTACTTGCTAATTCACTTTATTTAGTATAAATCAGAAATATTTAAAGGTTTATCTGGATCACTTTGACATAGCATTTCATACTGATATAATTTTGTTTTCTGTAATTACTTTACAACATAAAATTAGAATCAGATTATTTTAACCAAAATTTTCCTTAAAAATGCCAGTTCTACTTTTCCTTATTTTTTTATGGGTCCCCTCTATTTCTGCACACCTGTGCTGTTAAAGTATAAAGCTAGTTAAATTTTAAAAAGTTATTTTGGGTTTAGCAAAGGAGTAGTGTGTGGTAACACTGAGCTGCCAGGGTTCCAACAAACAATACCTGTGGTTGAAAGACTAGTGAAATGACCCTATCCTATAGCCATACTGATGAATATTTTGCATATCACCGTAGAAACTTCATCTGGCGATGGATGGAGATAGAGACAGAGACCCACACTGGAGCACTGGACTGAGCTCCCAAAGTCCCAATGAGGAACAGAAGGAGGGAGAAGATGAGCAAGGAAGTCAGGATCAAGAGGGGTGCAGCCACCCACTGAGACAGCGGAGCTGATCTACTACGGGGAGCTCACCAAGGCCAGCTGGACTGTGACTGAAAAGCATGGGATAAAACCGGACTCTCTGAACATGGCGAACAATGAGGGCTGATGAGAAGCCAAGGACAATGGCACTGGGTTTTGATACTACTACATGTTCTGGCTTTGTGGGTGCCTAGCCAGTCTGGATGTTCACCTTCCTAGACCAGGACAGAGGGGGGAGGACTTTGGACTTTCCACAGGGCAGGGAACCCTGACTGCTCTTCAGACTTGAGAGGGAGGGGGAGAGGAGTGGGGGGGAGGGGGAGAGGAGTGGGGGGAGGGGGGAGGAGTGGGAGGCTGGGAGGAGGCGGAAATTTTTTTTTCTCAATAAAAAAATAAAAAATAAAAAATAAAAAAAAGAAATTATTCACCGTCAGCTGAGCAGTGGTGGCGCATGCCTTTAATCCCAGCACTTAGGAAGCAAAGGCAGGCGGAACAGCATGACCAGAAAGCAAAATGGGAAGAAAAGGGTTTATTCAGCTTACACTTCTGTATTGTTTTTCATTATTGAAAAAAAAATCATCACAGGAACTCAAACAGGACAGGATCCTGGAAGCAGAAGTTAATGCAGATGCCATGGAGGGGTGCTGCTTACTGTCTTGTGCCCCATGGTTACTTCAGCCTGCTTTCTTATAGAAATCAGGGCAACTAGCCCTGGGATAGTACTATCCAAAATGGGGCTGGGCCGGCCCCAGCTGATCACTAGCTGACAAAATGCCTTACAGCTGGATCTTATGGAGGTTTCCCTAATTGAGTTTGCTTCCTCTCTGAAGGCTCTAGTTCTTGTTAAGTTGACACACAGAACCATCCAGCCCATTGACAGAATGGTTTAACATTTTAGAATCTATTATATATGTTTATGTGTCCAAATCTAAGAAATGAACATTTTATAGAAAGCAATAGAGGCACATTATTTAATTAGTTCTGTCACATGCTAATCAGAATTACTTCTGAAAAAGTTTAAGTACACAATACAACAGTCTCTTGAAAAGATCAAGTAGGGAAGTTTTGCTAAATATCCAGCATCATATATTTCAGTTACTTTGGAGGATGGGATGGCTTTCAGAAGTGAGGCACATGCCTAGCATCCGTGAGTCAGAGCCATCTCCATTACATGAGGAATGACTTCACCAACTTGACCAATCTTTAACAGGTTTATGCCTGACCTTTGGCCTCCCAAATCTCAGTTTAGTCAACTTTGAAAACCTGAACCTGGAAAATCTTTCTCTCACTCTTTTGAGGTTTCTGTCACCAGTTGTGCTTTCTAAAGGACTAAGAAGATATCTTAGTTTGAAATATAAATCTCATGAAAAACTTGGGCTCGTGGCTATGGGAGAGTCTCGGTCTAACCTCTGCTCACAGCAATTAGCCAACACAGGTGGCTAATTACATTGACCAACATCCTACTGCAGTTCTCTGGGTTTTTCCTTTAATTCAGTCCCTTAACTCAATGAGAATGCTCTTGACAATCTCCCATATTACAGTCTTTTTGAATAAACTCTCTCTTTTTTATTTTTGGCTGGTATATATGATGATCTTAAAAGCTGTTACTATTTCTTGCCGTTTAAGTATTCAATTCAAACATGCAAGCTTAAATTTAATCTTCTTTCCTAGAAAATCATAAAATAATATTTTGATATACACATTAAAAAGAGTGATGGCTATAGCTTAGTGGTGTAATATTGGCCTTTCCTAGGACAAAAGAGTCTGTCTCAATCCCAGTATAATCACAGAATTCAAACTATTTTTATTATTAGACCCTTATTCCTGAGTATGATAATATATTTTATATAGGTATCGTTTGGATTAAAATTTTTACAAATGTGAGAAAATTGTTCTTCATATTTGAGATAATCTATCTTTAGTAATGTTTTTCAAAATTATTTTCAAATCATTGACTTTAGAGAACTTCATTCTACTAGGGAGTAAAACAATAGAGGAAAGTATAACCCTCCATTCAGTCTCATCCTTCATCTTTTTGTTTACAACACATTATTAAGATTGTATCAGATGTTTAGCTATTGTTTCTTCCTACTCAAAGCATATAATTTAGCTAAATATTTGGGTAGCACTCCTTACTCTCTGTCTGTATTCAAAATTATGTATTTTGGAGTGTTTTTGTTCAAATCATTAAAGTGTTGTTTTTCAATGGGGAATTAATATTCAGACATATTTTGTAAAATTTTAAAGCAAACATTAACTGTAACACCCCCTCTTGAAACTATTGACAATAACAGAACTCAACAAATCTTCACTTTATTTTATATGCTCTAGAAATAAAATGGAGTCATAACTTGGACAGTCAGCTTAAAACACCTGTCTATCTAAATAAAAACATTGCTGATTACTCTTTTAGGTTTGAAGGTAATGATCGTTGGCTGTGGAATATTTCTCTAGTGCACTGAAAAGATTTGTCACTCTAATCGGTTTAATAAAATGCTGATTGCCCAGTAGCCAGGCAGGAATTATAGGCGAGATGATTAAACTAAGGTTGATGGGAAAGACAAGGGAGGAGTCAGGAGATGCCCACCAAATGTGGAGAAAGCAAGATGGGCACACCATACTGAGAAAAGGTACAGCCATGTGGCAAAGAACAATTAAGGAATGTGGATTGAATTGAAATGTAAGAACTAGTCAATAATAAGCCTGAGCTATTGGTTGAGCATTTTTAAATAATATTAAGTCTATGTGTGGTAGTTTGGAAAACCACTACTAGGTATTTGGGACCTAGAGGCTCTGAGACAGGAAACTTCTTTTTATAATCATTCATATTAACAAATTCTAATCCCCAAATATATCACTAGCTCTGAATAAGATTAGTTCTGTAGTTATTACTAGTAGTTATTCCTCCAAGAACCATTTCAGAAATCACGACCTCTCATTCTATGGCTAAGATCAAGTGTAGAAGCAAATGTCTTGGTTCATTTGTATGACACATTTGGATGTTCAGAAAATTTGCAGGTACTTTCTCTAAAAGAAATGTGGTTTTCAGGCTCAAATTTAAATTCCATATTAACACCTTTCTACTCGATGCCATTCTGGTTCTCAAATATACATATATCACTACCTGTAAGAAATCATAAGGCACTCTCCCATTCATAATTCTCATGTTAGCTTCCTTGATGATTTATTTATTCCCTGCAAGCATATACATTGATTGCTAAGTGTGTGGAGGGTACTCTGCAATATACTAGGGAAGAATAAATGAGAACACAGGCACATTCTGCCCTCAAGTAATAGTTTGGAAGCTATTTCTTGTATAACATTTAGGTTCCACAAATAACTATTGTGCAAGACAGAAAGTGCTAAATGCCATAGAATAAAAATCTATAAAGTACAGTCAGAATTCTGGGGGAAGGTAAAGGAAAACTATTTCATCATAGATGGCTTCAGGATTTTAACAGGAGTCTGCAGGGGTCACAAAGGATTTGAGCTGAGAGACAAAGATTGTTATAAAAATATAAACATTCCACACAGTAAAACATCACAAAAAAAGAGACAAGCAAATAGGAAAGTGAAGGAAACATGCAACGAATTCAACCTGTGCAGAAACTAGGCCCAGTAAGGGAAAAGTGATAGAAGCAAGATAAATAAAGAACTCAACATTATTGCAGAACACAAGTTCCTCAAAGTAAAGAGTTTTCTTTGGTATAGTTTTTAATGAACAGGGATATATCTGCTATCAAACAAAGAATAGTTTTTGTATAAAAATATTATCAAACAAGAAACAAAAGCATGCAACCAGGAGGAAATATCCACCAACAAGGAATGCTCCTTCCTTTAGGGGTAACTCTGACAATTTAGATACAGACCATATTGGTCTATAAACTGTAAGCATTGGGACATGCTAAAGATAAAAAAAAAATGTCACTGACAACTGATGTAATAGTAAAAGCAAAGCAGAAAACAGTTGTAAGTTTATTTTTAAATTACTCTGAGATCTATGGTGTCCTATAAAATGGACAGCTAATACACTGGTGCTTAGACAAAGAGTCACAATGAGAAAGTAGGTACAGGATTTTCACTAAATGTGGCACAGTGGTTTCAGTCTTCAATCTATATCCAAAAAAGTGCAGCAGAGCAGATTCTTGTACAGATCTCATAGTCATGCACAGATATCTATAGCAGCATTGTGTGCAGTAGACAAGGGTGAAGAATGCAAGGCCCGGTAAAGGTGAAATGGATAGAAAATGGTGTTTGTATTAGACAAGAATAGTAACCTACCATAATCATAATGAAATTCTGATGAATTTGGTAATATCGTTGTCAGCTTGAGGAAGTCTAGCATCATCTGCTATTAAGGTCTCTGGACATTTCTATGAGGATTAGTATTATCTGTGGCTTATGCTATTCCCTGAAATAATCCTGTACTATGCAACTGGAGAGTGTTGATAGATATGCAGTGTTTATTGTTCTTTGTTTCCTGGTTATAGATGAGATGTGACTAGATGCTTCAACATCCTATGACCTTGTCTCCTCCACCCTGGAAAATTCTATCCATGAAAAGTGAATCAAATGTAAACTTTTGCCTTTTTTTTTAAATCAGTTATCTTATCATAGCAACAGGTAAAAATACTGAGATAAACCAGAATGAATTTTGTGGACACTGTGTCAAACCAAATTAAGCTAACAAGAAGAAAAAGAAGATAGCCAAATACCCATTGTATTTCTTTATATGAAATATTTTTTTTCATTGTAAATTTGTATTTATTTATTGATTTATTTATTTTTAAATTTATTCATTTATTAAGGATTTCTGCCTCGTCCCCGCAACCGCTTCCCATTTCCCTCCCCCTCCCCCGATCAAGTCCCACTCCCTCATCTGCTAGAAGAGCAATCAGGGTTCCCTGACCTGTGGGAAGCCCAAGGACTGCCCACCTCTATCCAGGTCTCGTAAGGTGAGCATCCAAACTGCCTAGAAATATTAAGGACACTCAGAGCTAGACAATAAAAGGAGAATGATGGAGTCTGTAACTTGGGAAAATTATAAAGGAAAAAACATTGTTATGCAAGAGGTTTAGAGTTTTATAAGGTAAAAGCATTCTGGACATTGGATTTGCAACGATAAATAGTCAATCAACTTTTGGAACTATATGCTTCACAGGATGGAGGTGATGAATTTTATCTTATTTTATCACAAATATTTTAAAACAAAAGAGTGAATCATATGATTACATTACAAGTATTCATTGATATTAATAAAAATGAAGAAAAAAATCATTATACAGTAGGTAAGAGTAGGTTGTAGTATTTACAAACTATTGAAATTAATTATTTAATTTTTCAGAGTTAATTCAAATTAACTCTGAAATTCAAAATTCCAAAGGTTTCCAAGTGTTTCTTTGCATGGGTCTGAATCCAATATACCAGGTTTCACTTCCAGTTTTGACTTCTCATGATTTCTATTTATAAGATCTTAGAAAATTCCTCTATGTCTCAATTAAAACAGACAGCTCTGCAATACTATTTGTTTGTCTCATGGGATTGTTTTGAGTCCCACAGTCATTTATTAATTCTTTGTGTTCATCAAAGCAGGAAGTCAACGTGATCTGCCGACCTCCTTGATGAGTTCTGTGTAAACAATGACTCCACGGAAAGCCAACTGGGGTCCATTATAAACAAGCATCACAGGGCCCGTTGTGACCCATTCTGAGCAGAACCTTGGCAGACGAGAATCAAAAGTCCCTGTTCCTTTCCCAGCTCTGTATTTTATATTAACGGGGTGTATTTTAAGCGTTCAGATGTTTGTTTCTTCTTTAATAACTATTTTTTTTGCAAGTGCTGATTTTTTTTTTTGTGAACTCCTTTGTGTGTCTTATAAAAGAAAATACTTGGAAAGAATGAGTGTTTCTATGAACTTGACGGGATACAAAAGAATATAGGAAAAATGCACATCAAGGATGAGCTAAGATGATGGACTAGTACTACTTCTGAAGAAGTGATTAGGGAATTCTTGTTCATTTTTGGATTAGAGCTGGCAGGAAGCTGGAGACACAGGAAGATGCACTTCCTGTCCCTGAGCTTTGCTCTCTCTACACATGTTATTTGATTCAATTTTCACAACAATTCAAGAAGATAGACTTTTATTCTCGTCTCTCGGTTGAGGACTCTGTAAGTAATTCGTCCCAGACCACAGAAGTAGTAAATGGAGAGTGGTTTCTAAGCAGCACACTTTCGCCCCTGTATCTATGCATTTTCCATAATGCCATTTGATCAAGCTTCCGCCTTTCAAAATGCACCCAGGTGTGTTATCAGAACGATCGTACACCCAGGCGGCATTTCATCTTCCAAATCTAAACTGTCTCTAACTGGAGGGCATATGTCTATAAAACATTCTAGGCTCCTGCTGAGCATCGTGATGTCTTTGATGAGGACAGACTGGTCGGAATAGTTTAAAGGCAAAGAGATGCTCAAAGAGCCTCGGAGGTCATGTTTCCATTGAGGAAAACTAGAATCGAAAATTGAAGAATTGCATCCAAAGAAACTCGGGTAGTCAATGTTCTCATAAAACATAACAGCCATTTGATTTGTTGCATACTATTTATTAAGGATTCAAAACAGAGTGCTACCCAGTTATGACTGACTATTGAAAACCAAAGGTTACAGGATTTCATTGCCTGTCGTGTATTTAGTTACTTAACTGAATGTTGTCAGTATTGTCCAAATAGAATTAGACTAATTATTTTGTTTCTGTCATTTCATAGTATGATGCATGCATACTGAAAGAACATCTTAAACATGTTAGCAAATTTGGGGGAGAATAATCCACAGTATGAAATTATTCAGAAATTTCACATTTGTCTCCTAGTCCTGACCAATTCAGTATCTATGTGTATTACTTACTTTACTCCAAGCAATAAAAAAAAAAATAGAGTAAAAAAAAATAAAAAACTCAGAGAAACAACAATGTGAGGAAGGGATTATTCCGGCTTACAGTTACATGGGAAGACATGTATCATAGCTGCGAATACATGCTGTAAAATCAGGAGATTTATTTTTCATATTGCATATCTAGTCAGGAGGCAGTGAATGAAAAGGAAGGCGATCAAGGTTATCCAGTACGACTTCAGCTCCTAATGGCTCCATAAACTTCCTTAAACCCACAGCCAAATAAGTACTAACTGTTCAAACAGGAGAGCCTAAATGTGACATTCCACAATCAAACCATAGTACCTCCTTGCAATGAATATATTGGCTCTCTGATACTACTGTCTCTAATTAATCTCACGGTTAGTTTAGTGGTCTTTAAGATTGGACCTGACATTTTTTTGTTATTAAAACAAAGAGAAAATGTTCAGTTCATTTGCCCTCAATTTTGCAAGAAATATAAGTCTGTATTTTAATATGTTTGAATAAGGAACACCAGGGCAAGTAGCCAGGATGTGGTTCTCTACACTTTAATGATTGTAACTGTATTTTTTTATGTGTATTTTTGTGATAGTCTCTGGCTATCACATAAAGCCAGTAGAGCCATTCTTGAAGACACACATGAAATACCGTCAAAATTAAGAAAGTATAAAGACCAAACTGACACTTACTTATGACTATAGAATATAATGTTGCTTATGACTCAACAAAAATAATTTAGAATTCAAAATTATTAAAATTATTATATTAATGTTAAATATATATATGTGTGTGTGTGTGTGTGTGTGTGTGTGTGTGTGTATGTACCTTAAATAGTCAAATAGTTCCTGGAGTAAACTAAGCCTCTATTAGGGACAAAATGCTGCACGAGTTACTTAGGAATGGAATCATTTTCTAGCTCTCTGTGAATATGCTGCCGCTAATGACTAGCAGATGTCTAACTGACAAACAAAAACAAACACAAATAAATACAGTTCATCCTCATAACTGACTTCTGGTGAACTTAGACAATTCACATTTTCTAAGATTTAGAGTCTGTGGAACAAAAATGTGCAAAAACAGTTCATATTTCAAGGTTGGGTAGCACCAAACATTAAAGGAATATGACACGGTTGCATTGGATACCTTGTGCATAAAACCACACCAGAACATAGAAGAACCATCTTTCCCCTAATCTGTTCTCTGGGGAGAATGCATGTCTCTCTGGTTACCTGAGTTCTCGCCTGAGGACGTGCACATCCCGACTGATGAAGCCCAGGAAACTACTGTCCACTTCTTTCATGTGGGCTGTCAACTCTGGCCAATCGCTCTTTATTTAAGCCAAGTTATGCTTTCCTCAAACTAAAACTCAAAATCGCAAAATTTCTTCTTCACTGTTTTCCAACATTACTCATTTCTCATTATAACTATACAATGTACTAACATTGGTATGCTAAATAGAAAGATTTTTTTTTTCCATGAGAATTACATCAGTTTCTTGGGGAAAGCAAATTACTGAAATAAAGTGAAACCCAAAGTTATTTCTTTTAATTATGTGTAAATAGAATGTGTTAAAATTGACTGAAAACACCATAAAACCATAACGAAAAGCAGATAACTGTAATATTGGTAAATAAGAAAGAAGCAAAATAGTAAGGTGATTGCTATCCAAAAAATGACCTTAGCATTACAAAAAAAAATGATTGACAAATGACTATATATTTACTTGTTTTAAATTAAAATGCTCCTAATTTATGAAGCATTTAACCAACCATCTGTTCAGGGCAATAGCATCCATTCTGAGGCCTTCTGTTATACTCAATTATGTGCAGCAAAATAAAAGAAAATGGCTGTTTTGACAAACCCAATACTGTCTTAAGCCAGTTTAACTAAGATGACCTACAGAAAGGAGACTATGATTGGCTCTCATCATATTGTTTAAAAGGGATTATCATGAATGGAATGTCTATTTCCTTTGCACATAGATGGAAGTAAGACATTCTGCTTTTTCGCATTTAAAACACCCTCTAAGTATATGATATTGTGTAATAAGCACATTCTAGGCCAGTTGCTCTCCAGTGTCAATGCATCAGCCACAGATGGCTTCATTCCTGAAGTTTCCATTCATGAGGTCCAGGGTGCTACTGTATATGTTGCTTTTCCAAAATTTCCAGGAGACATTCTTATTGATGGTCCAGTGAGCACAGTAGGAACCGATGTTTCAATTTTAATTTAGTTGAAATATATAAAATATTTCAATAGAAAAACATACCAGTTAAGCTGAAATCACACGGAAAAGCGAAGCATATACATAATTCAATGCAAGTTCAGCAGTTGCTTCTCCAGCCATGCTTCTCAGAGGCTTCTGTAGTCACCCACAGGAAAGGATTTGGAAGGGATTAGCAGGGAAATCTTCTCCTTTCTCAACAATAAAAGAGAGCGATTGAGCATTTATGGGAACAATCACATGCAGCAGCATGTGCTAAGAAATATTTGGAAAGCACACAGATAAAATTCCATCTGCTTCTGCTCTTCAATTTTGACTATGCAATTCAGAATGAATGGGCAAGATGCTTGTTATCAATCTTCTCATACGTGTGAGTTCAACCTTATTTCACATTAACTTTTTTTGCCTGCCTGGCATTCTTTTTTCTCCTCCCAATGTTCTTATTCCATGTGTTTTCATGTGGGTTACTATCACAGATGCAATTGTTCAAAATCAATATTTTTATAACCCAAATCTTGTCACAAACTGAATCTAAATGAAAAAGTCTGTTCATTAGTAGAATTGATGAAATCCTATTTGGAAAACATGTTTCAAAGCTATTTGAATTTTGGAGAGAAAAGATAATTCATTCAAAGAGAAACTCTGGGTTACATTTTCTATTTCTTTTCTTTAAAGGATTGATTACAAAAATAACTTTGCCAAAAAGCCTGAGGATGAAGAGAAGTGCAAACTGTGTGCTCAAATGAAAATAGATCTAATCACAAGAACTGTACTGGAATTGCTTTCATTCAACATTTCAAAGATGTAATAATATTTTATATCATCTTGCCCAAGCCCTGGATTTTGTGAGAAGTAATCCATCCTGAGTTCATTTTACAGCTGTTAGCTTCTTAACGGAAGATGAGTAAGTGCTTGCCTGTATCCAAAGACAAGTTCTGTGTCGAATAGCACTTCTGAGATAGGACAATGGGTAATCTTTATGTATCTGTGTCTTTTTAACTATAAATGTTCACATTGGCGCCATCAGAAAATGCTATTAAGCTATTGAATGCAATTTGTCAGATTTAAATAAGAAATCTGGGAACAGCATGCAGCTCTGACTTAGAAGCTGCAGAAAAGACCCATGATCGCCCAATGACTTTAATATCTCAGCTACAAGAACTGAAATTTCTTGCAGTCTAAAAGTGCTGTTTTATAACAATATTGTTTGTTTTGTATATTTATCTCAGTCTATTATAGAGCAATATATAGGGAAACTACAGTAGATCTTAGCAGTTGCTATAACTTTCTCTATTTTATCCAACTGATAGTTTATACTGATGGATACTAGACCTGGAAGTATTGCCTCATCTATTACAAATGCTACATGAGGTTATGATTTTTAGAAATCTAGACAACAGTGGAGGTTTCTCAGTTATGTGAACTTATGACTTACTACTTAATTAGGAAGACAAAAGAGATCACCAGGCAAGTCACCTTCAAGCTGTCAATATATACTCTTTGTCTCTTATGGGGAACCATGCAGAAACTGAGACTTAGCATTTTCCATCGCATAGGCAGTCCCTATTTGAATGTTTAGCAGAGACAGTCTCAACAATCTGCATAGCAGATGTGACCACCTCACATAGCACTAGCAGATGAAGAAGAAAAGGGCAGAAGAGTCATATGCTAATAGAGAAACAGAGAAAGTGCTGCCTGAGCATCAATAACACACCTCTCTCTGGCCATCTGTCCCACCATGTGTGCTATACGTCACAAGAGGATGTGAGAAGGAGCAGACAGCTGAGAGCAACTTATGAGGATTTTACTGCAGAAAATATGATGGCTTCTAACAATAGTGTGACCCCAGAGGATAAAAGTGTTTATTAATATAACAAAAAGGTTATTGATGCAAGCTACAAGCTAAATACATGAAGTGTTTTGAGCTCTGAAAAATTGCTCATTACTGTTAATGATTCCTTATTTTGCACACCATATTCTGATGTCCAATAGCAGTGGCAAAAAGACATTTAGGTAATCTTAGAGGAAATGACTGTGTAGGACAACTTTTGTGTTACACACATATTGTAGTACACAATATGGAAAATGAATGCAACAATGATTGAAAAGGCTTTTGATGACATGTTAGCCCAAGGAAATGCAAATCAATGAGACACAG
Source organism: Microtus oregoni (assembly GCF_018167655.1). NCBI lineage: Eukaryota > Metazoa > Chordata > Mammalia > Rodentia > Cricetidae > Microtus > Microtus oregoni. The sequence continues at coordinate 28,460,483 of NW_024543060.1, forward strand.
AGATTTGGTACCTTCTGTGTTCCATGCCCTTGGATTTCATAAGAAAAAGAGGTAAGCAGCACCATGGTTGATCATAGTCTGTCTCCATGATAATTATTGATTTTCTCCTAATCAGAATATGCAGAATGAAAATTCTACCTCCATAAGACATAACTTGCTATTTCAATGCTTAGGAGATGGTTGAATTATATCATCATTTCATTAATTAATAAGGAGGCAGGACAGGGGAGCAGGGTTAGGTAATAGAGACAGCCAGAACGTGATGGTAGACCATGTTGACACAGTATTTACAGAGATGAGAGGAGCAGGGGCAGCTACAATGTGCTTGCTCTGCACAGCAGTAATTCCCCCTTAGAAGGAGAAACTGAATGGGAGGCATGAGTAGCAGTAAGGGGTAGGACTGTGTTTTTGAAGAAAGAGAATGTAACAACAGTTTAAACCACAATCTCTAAATTTTATATGTGCAGGTAATTGTGAACAACTCCAAAGTGAAAATCAGCTTTCTAAAGTGAATTTCTTTAAAAGTAGAAATGACATTTTTTGCCTGTTCAATAGGAAATAGTTTTGAATAACTACTTGGCAAATGCGGTCATTGCCTTAAAGCAGACAAACACATAAAACCACAAATTCATGAGGAATCACAGTGCATGCTTCTAAACCTTGTCCTCAGGAAACAATCGTGAAGTGCTAGTAAAGTTAGGTCTCCACAAGAGAAGACTGGCCAGAGCCACAGAGGGAGACCATCTTTAAAGACTTAATGAACAAGCATATTAAAATAATAACAAACTAAAAATAACTTAAAACAAAGCCAGGGAAATGAACCATCAAACACACAGCCAGAATTTGAGATTATTATAAAGCAAATATGAAAATACTCGTGTAATCTCTTAGAAAGAATTAGACACTTTGATCAGAAACAGTTTGCTAGTAGTCACATAGATTTTTATTCCTTAAGAATAGATTTTGTTAATTAAATAATGGATAGGTGATAGAATTTCAACACTAGGATACTAAGACAAATTAGATAAAATAACAGCTTTTTATTTGTAAATTTCTGACAAAATTATAATTTTTTCTAGGATCATGTTATCTAGAATATTATATTATCTTCTTGATTCATGGATTTCAGTAAACTACACAAAATAACTGTAAACACTCTTTAGGAATCCGAAAGTGACAAGGCAGAGTTTCCACAAGCCTCAGTTGTACAGTAGCATTAGTATAAGCTCAGAAGATGACATATTTCAGGAGGGAAAAATAGACAATATAATTTGGTTGTTTATAACCAGACACATGGATGGGTGAAATCTCATGAAGCCTCAAGTCTGCTTGAAGAACTATGTAGCTAAGGAATGCTGAGAAAAGCACACCAATCAGTTATTCCATAATAAGTGATAAGCCCTGAAAACACCCATACAAGTAACATTTTACACACTGAGCAGGTTGTACATATATGTATTTTAAATTGTAGACAGACACGTATACACAGTGATTACCGAAAAAGAGTTCATAGATTTAAAAAGGAGTAATCCAGAGTTTATGAGACAGATTTGGAAGGAGATGGAGAAATGGGAAATTACATAATAATACTATAAACTCAGAATTTAAAAAGAGTCATTTAAAACGATGTGAATGAAATAACCCTTTTTATGTGACATAGAAATTTTAATATAATACAATCTTAAAAACACATTCATGTCAAATAGAACAAGAGAACTATCTAGCTATTGTGTTCTAGATTTTTAAAAATGTTTGTGAAACTATTTATTCATTTCATCTATACGCTTGCAAAAAGAGGAGAGAGGAAGAGAAGGAGGGGAGAAATGAAAGAATATCCTATTTATTTAAAGAGAGTTGGAAATTTTATTTTAATAAGCAAAAATTTTAATAAGCATTTCTCCTTTTTAAACACCACATTTGACTAAATCAGATCCTTGAAATTCTGCTGTGTGGAAGATAGATCCACACCTTTTAATTTACAAAAAAACACTTGAAGTCATTATGAAGAAAATAAAGCGTTAGTCTTGAAAGTAGACTACTTTGAGAGATAAGTTTGGTGACATACACATTTTTATTTCATGTCATTCTTAGTTGAGTTTCATATATGATGGCTCTTAAATAACAAAAAGACCTAAGGCACAAAGTCTATAAAAAGTCCCTGGTATTTCCATATATGGGATAAATTTGCTGAAAATGTTCTACGTATTATATTTTGTAAGACTGAGTTTCAGGACTGAAATTCAAATCTTGCTTTCATTATCTGAATGTTTCTTCTGAAAAGTAAAAGACAAAAACAATAAAAATAGGTTCTAAATAAGACGTGCCTGTGAGGTGGCCATCAGAACAGATCAGCACTCTAGTCACTAAGCTATTGGATACACAAAATCACAAAGAAAAGGGACAAATTTTTAATTAGACTTGCTCTGTTAACACTATGAAAATTCAGCTTCATTTTGTCATTTCTCCTGGAAGCGAAAAATCTTCCTATAAGCATCTTAGGTATTAGTAGTTTTAAAACTCTCACCCAGAATCTACTTTAGAATTGCCGTAAATTAGACAGGAGTTTTTAAGTTGTCTCTAAATGGCTATAATTAAAGCCTCACTTAGAACTTTGCCATCTATTCCAAGGGCAAACTCATTGTGACGAGAGAGATCTAAGAGTAGAATTATTAAGAGAAAGGAAAATGTGAGACTTGGCACAGATTCCTGCATAAAGGGGGCAGGCTAGGCATGGTGATAATTTCGGCTGAAAAGAAGTCTTTACACCAAGAACAAAAATAGAAGAAAAATAGTACAACCTTTCTTTTTACAGCTATGATTAAAAGTGAAATCTCCAAAAATCTATTAATTGTTAAACTTTTCATTTTTCAAATTCACAGTGCAAGTGAATATACTTCTTCAAAATGACCCTAACTTGAATCTAATGTGTGCCAACAGGTCAAATTCTTAGAAGCAAATCCAATTAGCAAGAGTAGGCCACACAGCCCATGGGTAAAGGAAGATAACTGGTTGAGATGTAGAAACAGGGATGATATTAGTGTCAAAAGTGGCAAACTTCCTGGATGTGTGGAGAAGGAATTTGTGAAGATGAGTTTGGAGAAGCATGTCATAGCAGACTCACCTGCTACATTTTAAGATGCTAAAAATAAAGTAAAGCTAAATGAGAATGAAAACATATGGCATTCCTGTTTTGAAAACTGAGATGATGATCTAAAATTGAATTATCTTAATTTTTTAGCCGAGAAGTAAATTAGTTTTATAGATAACGTTAAAAGTTATCTGATAGTTGGAGTTAAAAACTGAGAAATTCATATTTTTACACCACTAAAAGAGAAATCTCAAATATGGTCCGAGGATTTTATGTTATTTCCACGTTGCCTAATAATTTCTCATGCAAAAATTATGTTTTTTTGACGTGGGAGAAGAGACGGGTGTGACGTTAAGAGCACGGTTCAGAAAACCCTAGTTTGGGTCCCAGAACCAATGCTTGGAGACTCACAATCACCTGTAACATCAAATCCAGGGCATCTTCTGTCGTCTCCTAGCTATCACAGGTACCTGTATCAACATGTCTGTCTATTTGTGCACACAGACACATACATGTACACAGAGGAACACATACATGTACACACACACGAGAAATAAAAAGTACAAAATGCTTAAGTAAAAAGCATAAAAATGTTTTTTTTTCTAGCATTTAAATAGCACAGGGAATTTTAAAAAGAGATTTCATACTATTCCTTCTGATCATCAATACTGTTAGTAGGAAAATAATTCGACTTCATCAACATGTGCACTGGAAAATCTGAGGCTCCTTTTCTTCGTGCGTTCATACATTAATAAGGTTTATTTTAAAGATTTGGGTTTCACTATATTTTTCCCCCAAGGAAATTTGAATCTTCGTTGCTCATTTTTTTCTTTTTTTTTTTTTATTGTTTGTTTGTTTGTTTGAAATGTGCATGAAGAAAGCATCCTACCTCCTCAGGGAAAAATGGAATGTCATTTTCAAGGACAGCACACAAAGTTAACTTGCTAATTGGTTTCAGTTGTTTCTCAGCTGCAAAGTTACCTCTGCAGCAGTGACATTTGTAGCAAGTGTGGCAATTGACCTCTGCATACCAGCACTCACAACAAAAGGCAGTGTCAAACTAGTTTTTTGGTTTCTACTGTTCTTTTGTGCTTGTTTGGTTTCCTTCCTCAGTTTTATGACAGTAACATATTCATCTTGTTTGAGACTGTGCTTCATTTACCAGCTAAAAGTAATTCTTTGGGGAATATGTAACAATACTGCTTTTCCAAGTTCTCACATTTCTCCCATACAGCGTACTGTCCCACACCAATTAACATCACAGAAGCAGTATAAAAGAATGCTAAAGAAAAAGCAACAGCACCTTGTAAGCCAATCTTCTAGAAAGGAGGAACAATGATCTTCCACAGGTGTAATATTCTTGTTGAAATTGATCAGTTTTATGTCACTAGGTGATTAAGTGAGTCTACTTGAAATAACAGCTTTGTTTTTTTTTTTTTCCCCCTTAACATATTTGGTTTGGAGAACCAATTTCACTATACGTCATCTAAATAAAATCACTGAATTCAAGTGTAAATACATCTAGGTGAAATATAAATAATAATTGTCAAATTAAATCTGTTTTTTTAAGAGATGATCATTATAAATCTAAATGTTGGTGGCATTAATGTGACTATTATTCTGTATTTCTTGGTGACACAAATTTGTTTTTCTGTGCTTATTTATGTTATAAAATATGATTTTGTGATAAGTTCCTGTTGTGAAATATCATTAAGCAAATATAGCTCAGCTTTTCACACATCTACTTTCTGTACATGTCTAGTATGATTATTTAAAACTAACTCATTTAAAAATTTGCTATTTGTGAAATTGTGCTTATACCCTGCCTTAAAGTTTTGACTGAGTCATCGATATACATCTTCCTTTTCCTGCCACATTTTCTTGTTCCCAGTAATCACCTTTTTTTCTTAGTGTGGTTCTCGTTTTGTTCTTAAGCTTCACATACAAGATAAACCATACATAATTATTCATTCCATTACTGGAATTATTGCATTTGGTATAACAATGGTAATATTTGTTTATGATGTTTGATCAAAAAGTAGCAGTTCCTTTTTTAAAGACAAGCTAATATTCTCCTTCTGTACTTTATTTAGTACTGTGTTGTGTACATGTGTATATTCTGTCACTGTCTCTCATTTCTACTTTCGTACTATTCCACACTCTAAAAATTACTTCAATACGAATAATTTAGTCATTACCTTCATATGAGAGAATTTAAAATAATGCTCATACCATTCAAATACATATTGACTTTTACAATGAAAATAATTAACCTAAGATATTTTCAACAGCTTCTCAATGACTTTGATTTGTCTCATCTTTCTTATAACTGTCATTTATGGCAGCAGAATTATGAATTTGTGTGTCTGTGTGTGTGTGTGTGTGTGTGTACATATCTAGATGATGGCCATAGAGCTGCGTATACAGTGGCATGTTTATAGAAAGCAGACGGCAACCTTGCTTGAGTAATATCTCTCTTTGTATAGACAAAGCTAGCTGTACCCACAATTGCTGAAGATTTACCTTTCTGTGCTTTTGAGAAGAAGCACTGGGATTATTGATACAAGCTATTTTGCCTAGCAGTATATAAATCCTGGAAATTCAAATTCAGGTCCTAGTCATGCACATGAAAAAAAAAATCTTTCCACTGAGCCATCAATATTCATTCTCAAATTATGGAATTTTAAAGGACTTTTATCATTAAGATTAAATAAAATAGTCAACTTTCATTGTAATGAGAGGAAAATTGATTCACCTACATTTAATGATAACCGTGGTTTTAAACGTTATGTGTTGGATTGTTGGATAAGACTAAGTGGTAGCAAAACTAGTATCAAAACTTTGTATATAACATCAATCCTGAGATGTTTCCTAAAAAATGAAACACTTTGGTGGACAGACACATACATGTGTTTAATGTAGCAAGTAAGAGCACTTCCAAATTTATTGTATGTTTTGTTCTGAAAACCGTCAGCTTAATGATCCCTAAGATTCTTTCTTTACACATATAAGAATTAAATATATGGCAATGATCTTACATACCATACACCAGCCTGAAACAACATCCATATTCCACAGTTTAAGGAATAACAATACACGTTTTGCTTTTTTTCTTAATATTATAAGTCAATAATTTAGGGAACTGTCACCGAATAAATCTTAATAAAAATCATCGTAAAATAAGTTTTCTTTGATGCTCATTGTTGGATTTTCTTGTATTTTTTTTAAATTTATATTTTTGTTTGAATTTTTTTCTTAATTACTATCCCACCCCAGTACACACACAGTGTGATTGATTTATATGACTGAGTTGTTTCTGATGAACTGATTTATTCAGGTGGATCAACTTTTTAAATAATCCAAAATCAAAATCAATACTTACTGATTATAACTAAAATATAGTGAATCTTACAGTCACACAGCATAGACTAACTAATATAAGCACATTATTATAATTAATTATTAATCACATTAATCCATCATAGATCATTTAGACTGTAATATATCTTTCTACATGCATTAAAATAGGTTTTCATAAAACTACCACAGCAGCAATTGGCAGAAACGAATTATGACTGAAATCTGAATTAAAATAGTTTCTGGTAGTGCTGTACACATGCGATAGAGTGTCAATCAAATATTGCTAATGGCAGTTTATGAGTAAAAATACCAGAGAGTACACAAATATTTCAAAATCTTATTATTGCTAGCAATTAGCTTTGCTACATGATACCACAATTTCTACATATCCTTAATCAATGTAACCATGTCAAGGTGGTAATACTTTCTATTATTCTTCAGTAGTTTATACCACATAAAATCATGGTACAACTTAATGATGTCTGAGATATGGTGAGGCCCACAATGAGAACTCAGTACTATCATGACTTTGTACATACACGTAACATTGTACAGACCGAACATTTTACATACAAATATGCATGCAATAGCAATTAGTGAAGAAAAGGAGGTTATGGATTTGGAGGAAAGTGAGGAAGGATATATAGGGGAATGGAGGAGGTGGGAGAAAAGGGAAGAAAGAAGTGTTGCAATTATTATAAACTCAAAAATCCTTTTTTAAGTCTTGAAGTACTAATTTGAATTCAGTCAAGCCACCTTCTTCACATATCTCTAGAGAAGTGATTGTTGGAGCACATTTTGACTGAGTGCACTAACAAATGATTACATTAATATGTAGTTGTCTCAAGTATTTCCTCAGCTCTTCAACATAAAAGATATTTCTCTTCAATGAATGTTCTTGTCAGTAACTGATCTATTCTGGAGTAGAAGGAAGGACATAGCGATCATAAGGATATAGTTTATATTTGTGGATCTTGAAATGTATGACACCGTTCATACCAGTAAGAAACGAATTCTCTACTCATTAGAAATAAAATTAGGTTTTAGTGAATATTGATTTTTATTGTTGGTGAACTGTTTTATTTTTAACCAAATCACTGTAGATTTCAGAATGACTCTAACAAAGATGTGAAGAATAACAATGGAGGAATTTTGATATAATTTAGTTTTGTCTGTTCCTGTTACCCAATCATGTTGTAGAATATTCCAGGAATGTTTCATTGCAGGTTGTATAGCACACTCCAGGTTTCCTACATTGTGAGCTGTCACCTATGTTTGGGTGAACCTTCTTGATGGTACTGTCTTTGAGTCATTTTTGCTGCTAATAGTAACTTTTGGTTCATATTCCTGTAAGTATTCTCAATAAACTCATTGATTCAACAATTGGACCTTAGTGATAGCTATATTTTGGCATGCTGTTGGTTCCCTATTAGGACTCAGTGAATGTCTAGTCATGTCTTCTTAAGAATAGTGTTACAAAAGAAAAAGAGCATTTTGCTTTATTATTTTTTTTCTTAAAATAAAAGAAAAAAAACTTTCAGGCTTTTGATTCAACTGATACAATTTATTTTAACTGTATTATGTTTACTGATTATTTATATTGTATGGGACACTGGTATGTTTGCTGATGGGTTTGAGTAACTGTAAACAAGCATTGTATATACTTGTTACAAAACACTGACAACCACTGTATATTTATAAAACTAGATTACTGTGAAAGTAACTCAAAAAAATGGTCAAATATGTAAAGATGTGGCCTCTCAGATATTAGAGCTATGTGTCTATTCAGATTTTATTTCTAAGTTATGAGATGGACAGTAGCCTAAACACAATATATTGCCTCAACAAGAGTTTGTTATTCCCTAAAATGATCAAAAATTTTATTTTATTACTTTGTATTTCTCATTGTAGGAATGGGTGTTGTGTATGCACATGTATGTATATGCATATTTTCACAGGTGGGGCTAAAAGTGTGTGGATGTGTATAAAGGTACGCAGTTGATGTTGGGAGTCTTTCTCAGTTACTCTCTACTTTAGTGAGCCAAGGTCTCTCCATAAGGAATCCCATTTCTCCCTTTTTGAGCACTGAGATTACAGGAGAGAATATTGGTGAGATCAAAGTACACACCAAATAGTGTACTCTGGTTGATCCAGATCCAGGCTCTCACACTTTCAAGACAAGTACTTTGTCCATTGAGTCATTTTTTTCCAACCCCAAAGTATATTTAATTGAAAAAGTTTGCTTACAAGGAGTTTTATTATTTCATTGTGCTATATTTTAATTTATGTGTTGTTATTTTATGTCTAAGTGTGCTTTCCTTCTTTTATGTATATGGGCCATAGCTGTCATGCCTGGCTTAACTGTTAAGCTAAGTCAATCTATGGCATATTCTTAAATCAAATTAAATAAATATTCTGAAAATATGAATTTGGAAATCATCATGCACAAAAATTCATACACAAAATATCCTTTTATAAATAAATTAATTTACTGAAAGTGATCATCTTATCATGACCTTTCTAATCTTTATGATAGATCTAGCTGCTTTTTTGGTTTTTTAGAAGTTGGAAATCAAATTCAGAGCCTTGAGCATGATAGCCAAGTATTGTGCCAAAAAAATTATAAGCACAAATGCAAAGTCCTGTTGAGGGCATTATATTTTATCGTTCAGTCTCCAAGATTCAGCTTCCTTCACTTTCTAAACTATTTCAAGATACAAAAGATCCTTAAAGAATTGATGCTTGATTCTTGTATTCTACTGGATATAAATGTTAATTAATTAACAAAAAGGGTCTCTAAGAACTTATGTTCTTGACTAAGAACTTATGTTCTTAGTCAAGCATCAGTATAAATATTTAAAACTATAGAAGAATTTTTTAACAACTCAATTTTCTAAAATTGTTATAAGTAGAACTTTTGAGATATAATTAGTTTGATCCTAAACTCTTATATAAATTCATTAAGTGACAATTACCTTGGGCATTAAAAAAGATTCTCAATAGGAACCAAATGTTGCTGTTTATTTGTATGCTCATGTGGCTTGCTTGATCTTAGCCGGTAAAGACCTCAGTTCCCTTCACTGCTTTGAGGGATCTACGTATAATACAAGATGAATAGCTATACTGATTTTTGCTTCATGAAAGGTAATCTTCTGGCTTTTTTCAGACTCGCAAAAGACATTGATGGCTTTAGTTGAATGTTCTGATATTGTAGGAAGTGATTTTTATGTTCACTAAAAATGTATGTCTTAAAGCCATCATTAGAGTTTTATAGAGATAAACTCTTCCATTTAAACTTAAATACTTCCTCATTAATGTCATTTTGGGAAGAAAATTGTGACTCCTCCACATCCACTTTTTCTTATTCTTACATTTTTCACAATAAGAGAGTGAGAAAATCAAGTACAGATGTCGAGATGGAGGTAGGGATACTTTTCACACATCAAAATGGCAGGCAAGCATTTATAGGGCCTGCATATATAAATAAATAACTTTCCAATATTCATTCACAGTTTAATATTTAAATAACTATTTTTCTAAAATGCTGAGAAAAAGCAAAATGTATACACAATTATATGATTTTGTTGCTTCTCAAGTGCTGTAGATGGATTGTAAACATGGTACATAGGCTTGTTGTAGATCTGATTTCAAAGATCAGGTTATGCTACTGGTTATTGTCCTATAATCCCACCTCTTTTCACTCATTAAAATTTACCCCTGACCTCAAAGATTCTAGCACTGAAAAGACACAGAGATCAAGAATCTATGAGGAAGCACCTCCACAAAGTTTGAGAACACCTAATGAAATATTAATGTAAAAACAACATTATCCCAATATCATGTTTCAGAGGCCATGGCGATGCTGTGCTCAGGTCTGTGTGGTCAGAATGGAAACATCATAAATATATTCACATCCAGATCCATCTTAGGTTTTGGACTGTAGAGTCTTGGAGTTTTTCTATTCATTTTCCCCAAATAGTTAAATATAGAAATATTTTCCCCATTAAATTGTATTGCTATGCACCAAGATAGTGTCTCTCACTTTGTCATCTCTGTCCCAATTCAACACGTTACAATACTCAAGGTCAATGAGAAAATCAGGAAGGTTATTTTTTTCTTGTTTTTTTCCCCAAACAACAGTGCTATGATTTAGTACCATTCTCACTATAAGAAGCATGTAAAATAACATCACTATCATCTCCTTTTTGATCTTATTTCCGTCTAATGCTATGATATGAAACAAATCATCACTTCAGAATTGGCCACTAACAACCAACAATTTTATGAGAGAGTACCATGCTCCAGTAAATGATCAGAACCTATTTAAAATTTTAAGTCCTGCAGATGCATTCTCAGCTGACAAGCTATGCAATTACAAATATATTCTTCATGTCAATGTCTTGAAAGTTCCTAATGAGAGTGGCAAAATGTAACTAACAGGCTCCAAACACTGTTAGCTACAAACACACTGTCTGTTTTATCATTTTCTTCAGTGAACAGGTACATTTTTAAGGCACCCAAGTGTCAACAAGTGTATCTAATAGAGCCTTGAGCTTCAGTGATTTTGTAAAAGAGGAACTTGCCAACGAATTTAGGAAACTCACATTATATATTCAGGTTAGATTCACAAATTCAATGTTGCATGACAAGAAGTCTATGCTCATTTCTTGGTATCATGAATTGCAATTTTTCCCCCAGTTCAGAGAACCATGCCTAAACCTTCATAAATGAATGAACAACCTGAAGGTAGCGTATACTGTATAAGGCTTACAGGAAGAAATTATCATGTATTCAGTTCAAAGGTCTTAGTTTACAACTCTTATGAATGTGATCCATGCCCAATATGTATCGATATGGAATCAGCTTGGTCAATATAAATTCAATACACTAGTTAAAGTAAAACTATGCTTCTCTACTTCCTCTGCTCCACGTACATGCTTTCACATGTTCATGTGCAAACACACATGCACACACAAAGAGAAAGAGATATGATAGAATATACTCATATATATATATATATATATATATATACAAGCTCTTTAAAATACATATGTGTTCTATTAGTTACCTTCTTTTTGCTGTGCTAAAACACTACACAAAAGAAAGACACAAAGAAACAAAGAAAGAAATGACATATTTTGGTTCATAGTATAGGGGTACAGATCGTCGGAGTGAAGAAGTCATAAAAGTAGAAACTAGAGGAATCTGAGAACTGTGTAGTCACAGTCATGAAGTAGAGAAATGGATGCTAATTTTTGGCCAACTCTCGTTCATTTTTATTCAGTCAGTAGTGCTAGTACATGGAATGTTGCTGCCTACATTGAAGGTGAGTCCTTCCATTTCATTTAAGCTAATTTACTTAGCCTTTCTCTCACATGTCTAGAGTTTAACATTATCTTGATAATCCCTTGGTGTAGGAGGTTCTTCTGTCTATGTGTTACTTTCATTGGATAATGAATATAGAAACTACCTTGGCCTAGTTGATAGAGTAAAACTTAGGTAGGCGAGGAAGACAGAACTGAATTCTGGGAGGAAGTAAGGAGGGAGAGAGATGCCATGGAGCCGCCAGAGTCAGACATGCTGAATCTTTCCCACTAAGCCACTGCCACGTGGCTATATACAGATTAAGAGAAATGGGTTAAATCAAGATGTGAGAGTTAGCCAATAAGAGGCTAGAACTAATGGGCCAAGCAGTGATTTTATTAATACAATTTTTTGTGTGGTTATTTGGGGGATAAGCTAGCCATGTGGCCAGGAAGAACAAGCAGGCCCTCTCCTTGCAACAATCTCTCAGAGACATGGCCAGAATCTTGACTTCTAGGTCAGTTTCTATCCTGTCAAGTTGACTATCAATATTTGCCTTTAGCAGGATAAATTCAACTAAAGAAACCATTATATTTATAGACAAAATTGTTGTCTTTTAAAAAGTTAATGTTGAAAGCACCTGCTCAAATGAGGAATAGAAATAAATTAGAGAGACAAGCTTTGTGTGTTTGTATGTGTATCTTATTTTGTGTACTAGATGATAAAAATTAGAAATAAAATTTAAATTTTCAAAAATAATTTAATGCTACATTTAGGGATTTGATGCCATATGAGCTTGATCCCAACAATTACAATTAAGTTCCTGTAAAGAAACACTTTAGGTGTTCTTTGACAAACTCTAATTGGAGTTAACAACTTACTAAAGGTATATGTTAAGCCAATAATGACATTTTAGAAGGTATTATTAAATACTCCCAAGACTTTTTTAATAGTGACTGAAAAACACTGTGCTAAAATTACTAACTATAATATATTTGACTCATACTCTTCGAAATTCTGGAAAATTTTAGCTTATATGCGTGTTACATTGGATCCTAAGAACATTTTATTTACTGCACTAAAATGAACTGTACTACTATTTTCTATTTCTCCCCAGCACTTTTTATTACTTTAGATGTCCCTTTCAATCTTTACGTCTTACAACTCATCATCATTCTTTATGTTTTAAGCATTATTTCCATTAGAAAATTTAACATCTGCAGAACAAAGAGTAAGGCAGAGTATTCACTACATTCAACGTATTTTCCTGGTCAAATCGTATTTATATCTTTGAATCCCAGACTTTAATTTGTGATATAGTTAAAATAACTCAGCATCAATTCATGTTAAAGTGCTTTGATATACTGTGAAGATAACTAAGAGCAGAATACATCGCGAGAATCACAGTTCCAAAGGAAGGTTAACATACAGATACCATTTCTTTCTTAAGTGTTTAAATGTCACATGAAGAGAAATAGTTTTTTCTTTTGTAAATGCCATAATTATACCTGTACCGCCTATGCTTTGCATTTTGTTGCAGATAAGAATGAAACACTGTCTCATACCTTTCCCATTACTATATTCTGAAATTTTCACTGTAATTATTGTGTGAATTCAAGTAGAACCCAGAACTAACTCTAAGTGTGCATTTCCACCAGTTCTTAAATAGTGTCATTCTTATCTGCTGATGTCAAAATCCTAGGTTGAAAAAAAAAGTACATTCTTTTAAAAATATGTTTGTACACTGACAGTAGAAAAGTCATAAGATGGATGACATTTGGTGTGTGTTAATGGCCACTTGTTCACTCAGAGCAGTAGTGAATAATGTTACCAAAATGGGTGGAAAAATCAAGACTCATAAATATCCATGGGCATAGCACTACTATATCATAGGATATAAAACTGAGTTAATACTATTTGTTGAAAGTTCTGGCACGAAAGAAATTCAATACTATTGCAAAACTCCTCATGATTTAAAGAGTGGGGAATTCATGTCAATAAGAAATTCTGGTGGAAATCCAAAGCTGCATTTGGCAATGACCATTCATTAGCACATAATTAATCTGAATGTATACTCATTAGATTATATGAAAATTCTTTAAATTTTAAAATCTGTGCACTAAATGTTCTCTTAAAATAGAATTGATGTAGGTAAATTTTTACACAGGTAAAATGAAGGTTACTAAATATTATAAGTTATTTATAGAAGTGACATATAAGTTATTTTTAATGAAACTTATTTTCTTAGTTAATGAAGGAAAAAGTATATAATAGGATGTAAGCAACAATTAAAATATATTTAGTTTCATTTATTATATTTCCTTATTGTGTGTGTGCTTGTGTGTGTTGCTGCTTGTGTGGATGCACACAAGTCATATAGAGCATGTGGGGGTGAGAAGACCACTTAAGGTAGTAGGCACTCTTCTTTTCACCATGTCAGTTCCAAAAACAGAACTTCAAAACCAGATCCCAGGTAGACACTCTCATCTCCTCAACTATCTTGTTTCCCTCAGCATTTTATTTTTTCACGTCATTACTAAATTTTGTTCCATGTACTCCCTTTTTATCATAAATTATTCAAACCACTTTTAAGTAAGTTATAAACAGTTTGTCCTTTTCTTTTAAAACACATTTCTGTCTCCTCAATGGAAAAAGTAAATTCCAGAAAAAAAGTTTCATTTAAGTGCATTAAAACAATAATTATTTGGGGGCAGAGTGGGCCTTGTATCTTACAGGAAATGCTAGATGGGTGTGTGTCGGTGGAGAGTTGGAGCAGCCTCCTGCAGGAAGCTTGCCTGATGGCGGGCTAGTGAAGCTGAGGCAGGTGGAGGAGGTTGCTGAGAGCCTAGAGAGTGGGTTGTCCAGCTGGCTGACTGATCACTCACCTCTTGTTCTGCTGTGTGCCATTGCAGCTTGTGATTCAGTTACCCCGACATTGTAGGGGATGTGTGGTTTTGCTTGTGGAGTGGGCCTTGTAGCTACAGGGTCGAATGGATGTGTGTGGGGGTGTTGGAGTAGTCTACCCGCAGAAGTTTATCCTTTGTTTTACAGCTACTATTCTTCTATAAGAGGGTACATATCATGTTCATCTTTCTGGGTCTGGTTTACCTCACTCAGAATGATTTCTTCTAGTTCCATCCATTTGCATGCAAATCTTAAGATGCCATTGTTTTTTCCTGCTGAGTAGCACTCCATTGTGTAAAAGTACTACATTTTCTTTATCCATTCTTCAGCTGAGGGACATCTAGATTGTTTCCATGTTCTGGCGATTGCAAATCATGCTGCTATATTCATAGTTGAACAAATGTCTTTGTAGTATGGTTGAGCATTTTTTGGGTATATGCCCACAAGTTATATTGCTGGGTCTTGCTATAGGTTGATTCCCAATTTTCTGAGAAGCTGCCATACTGATTTCCAGAGTTGTTGTGCAAGTTTGCATTCCCACCAGCATTGGAGGAGTGTTCTGCTTACTCCACATCCTCTCTAGCATAAACTATTATTGGTGTTTCTGATCTTAGCCATTCTGACAGGTGTAAGATAGTATCTCAAGTCATTTTGGTTTGCATTTCCCTGAGGAATAAGGATGCTCAACATTTACTTAAGTGTTTTTCAGTCATTTGAAACTCTTCTGTTGAGAATTCTCTGTTTAGGTCTGTACCCCATTTTTAATAGGATTATTTCATGTTTTGATGTCTACTTTCTTGAATTCTTTCTATATTTTGGAGATCAGATTTGATGTGGGCTTGGTAAAGATCTTTTCTCATTCAGTAGGCTGCCTCTTCATCTTATTGACTATGTCTTTTGCTTTACAGTGTTGAGCATGGCCTTAGAATTCAGGAAATACGAAGTTTGATTAAAAAAACTAAATTAAAACTATATCTGCATGATGAATAGATGGTATTTTGATGAAGAATAATATTTTTGGTAAATATCACAAATTATTTTTGGTGAAATGCTTTGAAATATAAATGTTTGCGGAGTGTATTTAATAATTCTGCCTTTGGAATGATTATGACTTAATTTTCTAAATAATGTCTCTTGAGATTAGGTTCGAATCAGTGAGAAGAATAAAAGACCTTTGAGATTTGAAGATATTTTAATTAATTTTGAAGCTGATTTATCTATTTAAAAATTCCATATCCCCATTAGATTTTTTTTTACTTTTTTGTTTTTCTTGTTTTGGGTAATATACTAAATTAAGATTTATCATTAAATGTGAAAAATGAGAACTTGTGTAGGTACAGCTTCAATGATCCAAATTGAGTACTTAAACTAATACATATTATATTAAATACTCAAAAGTAATGTCTTGGGACCTGCTTAGAAATTTCCTACAGTATAAACAGTCCATTCTATTTATGATGTCACACTGTGGCCAATTTTATTGAAATGATGAGGGTAATTTTAATCCCAAATGAAAGTCTGATTTTAATCCTTTAAATACAACAAACTTAGAAGAAAAGGTGAAATAAATGTCAATGTATAGTATATACGTTTTTGTGCGTGTGTGTGTGTGTGTGTGTGTGTATCTGTATGTATTTGGCCAAAACAATTTAATTGAATGCTTGGATATCTGTTGATTATGCTGCCTAAAATAAGAAATACTAAATCCCTCTGTTCATTAAGCTGTATCTTTCAACTGTGCAGCGGAAAAGCCTTGTACTTGAGATTAGGCAAATCTATAATTGAATTCTGATATCACGACACTTAATAGTGGAAAATGAAAACGTTATTATTTTAGGAATAAACTTAAATTTTCCTTTGTAAATGTTGGAATAATAATAGTTGTATTGCAGAGGCATCATGGAGTATAAATTAGAAGGTTTCTGAGGGAGATTCTGGTCTGCTGAGTGTTCTACTGTTACTCTTTCCTGTTTAATCAGCCTTAGTTTTTTCTGGGGTCTTTCAGTGTTCGAAACTGGAGGTATCATCAAGCTCACCAAAGGTGGGGCTGTGACATTTCCTGTGCAAGAAAATATTTTTTCAAATTTGGATACTAAGCCTAGGGTCATCCTGTATCTTTCTTTATCTTCCAACAGTGTCATTTTGATGCAAAAGTGGTTTCGACAGTAATGAAGAGTCCCCCTTCCCTGTCTCTGATGGAGCTGAAAATAGGCAGCCTACAACAGATCTGGTATGCTACCATTACTTGTTTGGAATTCAAATGGGATGTGGGGTGTAAATAGGAAAACACATTTGACTGCTCTCTTAAAGCAAGGTGTGGATGTAGGTCTATAGGATATCTTCTCATTTTCTTATAAAACAGGCTAACTAAATTATTTTAATTTAACACAGTCAAAAAATTGCTATTCTCCTTAACCATTTCCTCTAGAAAATAACTTTTCCTTTTAAAAGTGTAAACTCAAAAAAGGGAAAGACAAACAAATGAAAACAAATTGAATTCCTCTGAGAAATATCAGTGATATTGAGTTAAAAATACATAGATATTCACAAGCAAAATTTTTATTTATTTTGATACGCATGGAGGGAAAGTCATTATTAAACTTAGAGAAACAATTTAGAATCTCAAAAAAATCTGACTAGTCAATTTAACTTAAGGTCCCAAATATACTATTGATAGAGGAAAGTATCTATCCCCAGGGCAGTTTAAATGTAATGATAAACCCAAGAGATGATACAGTTTCCTTTATTGGTTTTGCACCAATGAGACTTTCATCTCCCAACCTTACAAGTCCTATTCTCATCTATACAAAGGTTATATTTAGAGGAGGTATCTGAATTTATATTTGTCATGAACAGTTTTTGTAGATAAGCTGCTTCCTTATTTATTTATTAAAGATTTCTGCCAATAGAACATCCCCATTGTCTCAGTGTGTGGGTGCACCCCTCGCGGTCCTGAGTTCCAAGAAAGTGAACCCAAAGAAAAACATATAGGCATCCTCCTGGATATTAACCTTCATCAGGCGATGAAAGGAGACAGAGACAGAGACCCACACTGGAGCACCGGACTGAAATCCCAAGGTCCAAATCAGGAGCAGAAGGAGAGAGCACGATAAGCTGCTTTCTTAAAGTACAGCTCTGTACTCAAGTCAAGAGTGGGAATTACACACATGAATTACTAATGTTCCTGGAAAATTAGCTTCTTTGATCTAGAGATTAGAAAGTAGAAGTTATGCCATTAAATATAAATTTAATAGCAGGCAATGCATAAGTATAATAAAATATATCTGAAAAGGCTAAAATATGTGATTATTATTTATGCACACTTCGTTGATGCTCTCTGATACTGGTTATCCCTATGGTAATGAAAAATTATATTCAGACAAACACTATACTATCTGCTGGAACAGCAGCATCTAGTTACAACATAAGTATTTCCAGCCCAAGTAGAGACAAACTCATGAATATTTTTTCTCTAGTACCAGAAGTGGGATTTAGTAGCTAAGGAAAAATAAAGCAAAAAAAAAAAAAATACACAGTCAAGGGAATATCACTAAAAGGAATGTGTTCTTTGACCAGATTATTTTGAAAGAAGAGGATAGTCAAGTCAGGTCGACCACAAGGCTCCTTTCCAATCACAGCTTTGAATTCTTGTGCGCACAGATGTAAAGAGTCTATGTGGGCATAGCAAGATAACAGTGTAGAAGTAGAAAGGACAGAAAACAAGATTTAAAAAAAAGAAAAAGAAAACAAAACTGGTATATCTTCCTAGCATTGCTTTAAAAACATAGGAAAATTCAGACTTGTGAATGCACTTTGTCAAGTTAGTATCATCAACCTGTGCACAAATATCAGGTAAATAGTAAACAGCAAGGGGTTAAAATCAAGATCTGTCCTTGATTATGTTGGCAGACTCATCCTTGCTAGATGTCAGAGATATTGGAAGTACTGAAGCCAAAAGCTTCTCAGGCTCAGATTAAGCTGTGGCCAGAGGTTGGAGATGGCAGAAAGGATCAGATCTGTTTGGGGCATTTGGTTGGTTTATATATCCTCTAGTTCCTTCAAGGTTAAACTATATAATTTGTATAATAAAAAAATTTCAGTTCTGGTTTCTTCTCTGTGTGCCTATCTTGCTCAAGTTTTACTCTGGCCTTTTGGATACACCCTTTCTTTTCAAGTGAATATCTCTTCCCAAATGCTTATGTGGGGATGATGGGCTTCAAGACTTTCTCAATTTCTGGACATCCATTGCCATTAGTTCACCATTCAATAAGACACTTTCCTTAATACTATTAGGATGCTTTTCTGAGTTAGAAATTATTCAATACAGAAAGATATCAATGTGAAAGAAAACAATTATTACATTTGTATTTTTTTTCCATCTGAAAACAGTTTTGCTCATTGTTTGCGCTAGTCGTGTGATTTTTTTGGAACTTTTAGGCAGGTAGATATATCCATACATTGGAAAGGTCTAATAATTTTCTGAGAAAGTCATAACTTCTGATTAAAAAGTAGAAATAATTGAATATTCTCTCTTCCTCAAGGGTACTATTTGGCTTTTACAAGAATTAACAAGCAATAATTAACACTGATTACAAAAAAGTGGCATTGATAAATACAAACAAATTGGAGAGTGAATCATGAAATATTTTGGCCTTAACCACATCATTAAATGGTGTTAAAGTGTCTGAATCTAGGTATGGCTAAAGTTACTGCCAAGCCATCAGGAAATATCTTCATGATTCAGAGATATCTGATTCATATATTTGAATATATTTATTTAAGAAAGATGCCAACATGAAAACATTGTATATTATATCTTTATCAATACATATAATAACCACAATAACTATCATTATGCATTATAACTCCTTATATGAAGTAAATGTCAACGTCAACATAAGTTAGATGGAAATTATATTCCATTCTTCTAATTTAATATTTCATAACTGTAATGATCACAATAGGATGGTTGATTGACCAAGGTCTTTGAGTTATTTGTCTTAATAGATATAGTAGAGGTGTCAGTATTAATTTTATCATAAATTCAAAATTTTATTAATGCTGACATGCCACTTGAATGAGTGTTTAATATTTAATTTACTACAGCTGAAAACTTCTGCTTCTCAGTGTTTTCAAGAGAAAATAATATTAAATGTAAAATATATTATTATACCAGAAAATGAATTAACTGAAACCTAACAGTTTCACATGGCTATAATGGTAGCAAAGATATTAACAAAAGTCAATGCATATTGTACCTTAACACATATTAAGTCAAATTCCAAGTACTCTCAGAAGCTTATGAAATTTATGGTTTACTTAAGTCTTTTAATCAAATATACATTCACTTCATTTTCTTAAAATAATGTTTTTAAAATGCAATAAGTCGAATTTAAAGTTTATCCATAAGTTTAGCCAAAATACTAAAAGAAAAAATGTTTTGAAAATACTGGCAACTTAAAAGAAACTCTGAGTATAACTAGTAAGGTATAGCATGAAAATTTCACGGAGAATCAATGATACATCCATGACGTTAAGCAAATTATGTATTTCCTAGTTATAACTGGTATTGGTACTTTGAACATACAAGCATATAAGGCACACATCTCACTGCTGGTCAGAGAAATGAAGCATCCCCACATAATTACCCTTTGGAAACATTTAGATAGGAGAAGAATCATGACAAAGACAAAGACACAGAGTTTTGCTACAGTGAGCAGAGTATTGATCTTTCAGTGCCTCTGGGTCCCTGCTTGTACTTTGAGAACTGATGGACTATCACAATAAGCAGAGACACTTGTAAAAAAAGATGAATAGTCCAAGGCTGCACAGATGTACTTTTAATTTTCAGACAACTAGATAGGCAGAGCAGATTACAGAATAACGATAAAACCAAACATACTATTGAAGTGCCTGCAACACGGAACAATTCTTTCCTAATTCTATTTGAAGCCAGACATGCTTAGTGTCCTATTGGCATGAAACCTTGACTGATCTGTCATCTACAAGGAGAATACCTGATACAACCGAAGTCTCTCCTTAGAGTCAACTTTATCTTTTGGAAATTGGACCACAAATGGAGACTGCACTTTTTCTTACAGAGCAATTCCAATAAATAAGTGAAAAGAAAACAAACAAATAAATAAATACCAAGTCCTTTATGATAGGAATTTCAAGAAGACAGCATACTCTCTTTTTAATATTAAAGAAAGGAAATTGCAATAAAGGAGAAAAATTGTATTAATTTAGACCCTTATTTCAAAGACTTTTAATATAATGTTTCTTCCAAAATTTCTGTGGTAGAAATGATAATAGATGTAGGAATGCTTCTAAAATTAGAAATATAGTTCAATAGAAAACTAATAGCATAGAGGTGAAGTAAATTCCTGCTAAGGAACTGAGAATAATAAGGAGACTGATCAGTGATCCAGAATTGTATGTACAAACAAATTTTTTAAAAAATGAAATTAATAATGAAAAAGAATGCAACCAGACAGAGAGGAGAGGGGAAAAAAATGAATGAAAAAACAAGAGTAAATTTGATTATAGGACAAATTAAAAGACTTGGCATAAACAATTAATTTAGAAATGACCAAAAGTCACAATGCAATAACCTCTATAATTTGACTATGCTAATTCTCTGTTGCTATTTTGTTTTGGATGTGTACAAGGAAAAAATAAATCTTATTATTTGCATTTCTAACAATCACAGTCTTTTGTTTTTCTTCTCTTTTTTGAGTTTTATTTTTAAATTTGTCAAAATATTCATAAAATAATAGATCATTCGGTTTTTATAGTATTATCCATTCACTTTTTGTGTTGTATCCACATAATGAAATTGTAACTAAAGATATTAACTATAATTGCAATAAACTCAGACAAATAATTCAATTCCACAAATCCCAATGATAAATAAATCCCTTCTTAGGGTTTCTATTGCCATGAAGAGACACTATATAACTATGGCAACTCTTATAAAGGAAAACATTTAATTAGGGTGTCTTATTTAAAATTCAGAGGTTCAGTTCATTTTCAGCATATCAGGGAGCATGTCGGCAAGCAGGTGGTCATAGTACTCGCTGCATGTTGTCTTGCAGGCAACAGGAGCTTGATGGAGACACTGGATTCAGCATAGGAAATCTCAAAGCCTGCCCCCGTAGCAACACACTTTATCTAACAAGGTCATACTCCAACAAAGCCACACCTAATAGTGCCCCTCCCTATGAGATGATAAAGTCCAGTTATATTCAAGCTACCATATATCCTAAAACGCAATGTGCTCTGAGGTGAGTCAACACAGCAACTTTTGTCTCGTTCTGCCTCTTTTCCCCCTTCCATCATTTCCCCTAAAGTGTTCAGTCATCTTACTGAATTCTATTCAAGTCCTCTTTTCCATTCCCTTTGCTATTTTGGTAGGAAAAATTTCGTGTAGCAGTCACTCGCCAGGAATGTTGAATACAATAAGAAACTACTACAAAGCCTGGTGTTGGTTATGAAAAGAAAATTTGCATTAGAGCTTACAAGTATGTCTTCTTAAGCAGAGGCACTTGGCTATAGCTTTGTTCAGCTATATGAAAGAGTACAGTTCCTGCCAAATACCTAGGTTTCTAATGTGGGCACTGACCAGAGGATTTAAAAGAGAATGTAAAATGTTCTTGGCTACAGATGCCCTTAACACAAAATAGATTACTTAAATGTTAGGAGACGAAGGTTCTAGCCATTCATTTCTCCTTGATCTGACAGAGCAAGGAGTGGTGTAAAGTGTTATTATCCAAAAGTGGCTGAGCTTGAACTGAATTAATAAAAAGGTGACTGTTCTTAGGCACTAGCATGGAAAGTATTTATGTGTCCATATATAGGGAAAGGTGTTTCTCTTTTTTTAATGGTCAATACTTCCTAATGTAATATTATCTAAGCCTCTGAGTCCTATAAATACCCTAATTATATTTCTTACATTTTCTGGGATGGAGCTGGTAACAGCTGTGAGCCCAGAGACAGTATTATGACCCAACTTGCTCCCCTGAAAAGCTCGAATTTAGAGATTTCATGGATAAGGGAACAGTTTTAGAGTAGAATAAGTTAAGGTGGAGATGGGAGGATTGTTTTAATAGTAAACAATCTAAGTCTGTCCTAGGGATGTGTGGCCAGAGCACTCTTCCTGCAAGGATGTTAGCTTACTGTCTCCTTTCAGAATGTAGACAAAATGAAGAAGGAGGAAAATAACTTTTTCTAGTGCTCCACGCTTTAGATGGAGTGTGGGATTAACTCAGTGGAAATGCATGGGGCTGAACATGGCGGCTCTTCTCATTCTGACAAGGAACAGCTGTGAAACTTGTGAGTTTGAAATAGACTGTTGTGAAAATGTGTAAAATGTATTGAGGTGATTGATGTAATAAGAATCGAAATGGCCAATAGCTAGGCAGGAGGTATAAGTGGGAGTTCCGAGCAGAAATACAACTGTCAGTCATGAGAAGCAGTCTGGATTGACTAGGTAACAAGTTCCATGACAGAATATACATGAAAATAAATGGGTTAATTTAAGTTATAAGAGCTTGTGGGAGAAGCCTAAGCTGCGGCCAAGCTTTCATAATGAATAGTCTCCATGTCTTTATTTGGGAGCTGGCTGATGGGACAGAGAAAGACTTTACATTACACATGTTTTTTTTTTTTTTTCAGATGTGGTCCACTGGGAAATTTGAGGATGTTTTTGTAGAAACAGTGTATGTATAAAGTCCTTCTTTTACTGTTTGCTGTCAACTCTCGTCACCAAATATTAGTAATTGGTATGCAAATGTGGTTATTAGAATTTACATATTAGCAAAACTGGCTTTTACTTGTCATTTATCCAGAAGCAACACAACTCAGAGATATTACACATTCATGTACTCTCTCTGGATAACAGTAGGGCACATTAATATCAGAATTTAGAGCTGTATAATTTCCGAGTTATATTTTTAAATCTCTGAACTACTACGATCTTAAATCCCGAAAAGAAAGGACAACATTATTTTATTCACCACTGAATCTTAAAAATGTGAAAAGTTGGAAATGTAAAACAAAGCTAAATAATGAGAGCAACCACTGATGTGAAACTTTAGTGACAGGATATGCTTAGCTATTATATACACGGTGAGAAGCTGACATTTTCCTATGATGTTTTCCA
This sequence comes from Microtus oregoni, assembly GCF_018167655.1. Taxonomy (NCBI): domain Eukaryota; kingdom Metazoa; phylum Chordata; class Mammalia; order Rodentia; family Cricetidae; genus Microtus; species Microtus oregoni. The sequence goes on from NW_024543060.1 coordinate 28,484,302, forward strand.
CTAATATATCTATTTTTGTTACAAATTTCTAGAGGAGATTTCAAGCTACAGATAAGTTCCTATTTTCAGTGATTCAGCAAAACTGTATACAGTGGTTTAGAAAGGCAGCCCCAAGAGGCACCTAAAGAAAGCAATGCCTTACCAAAATAGAGTTTATTTGCTCTTTTGGGAAGCCCAAAGGATGTACTTAGAAAGCATTAGAGGGTAAACCCTTTCCACTGGAGCAATGTCCTCTTACTAAATGACTTCATCACTTCTCCGCGGACTTGGGAGACTAGTTATAGAATAATGCAATAAAGAAAGGCAGCAATAAATATTCTCAGACAGAAATACATCTTAAAGAGAAGAATCTGACTCTAAAGGGACTTCTACTACCCTCCATTCAATTGGGGATAGTTTTGCATGTTAAAAACTGTGCTCAATAAGAGAATCAGGTTGGAACTCACTGATAGACCTTCCTTATTATTTTAGGTTTATCCTGCAGCACTGTGATGGAGAGAGACAATATTGCAGCATGACCTTGGTCAGCATCAGTATCATCCTGTCCATGGGGGCAAGTTTGCTCATAAGGCCGTTGTTGTTGTTGTAATTTCCATGTAGATAAAGCTCATTTCAGAACATCTGAATGAGTGGCATCTAAAACTTGTCAGCACACCAGCGGCATTCAAAGAGAGATGATCTGTTTTCAAATCATCTTGCTACAAGCTATAATGAATGCAACATATAGTTACCAATATTTAACACACTGAAATTTAACATGCTTATTATTTACAGAGACCTTTTCCCCATTTTTTTGTCTGTCTCTTGGATCTGAGATGTTTATACATTTTATTTTTTCATCCTAACAATGAAACAAAAATCAACATCCCTTAGGGCTTTCTTCACATCACATATTCTTCCAAGTGTTCTATTGCATTTCAGTACTTCCACCACTGTTAAAGAGCATATAGTTCGGTCTAATTGACGATAGTAAATTATGGAATTGAGACAAGTTATTCCAATTTCAAACAAAGATCTAGTTTCTATAGTCTAGAACTGAAACAGATCTATTATTAGCAAATAGCAGATTGGAAGGTTAGATGCAGTATATTGTAGATTATGGTGAGTTGGGTTCAGAATCTATCAAATTGAAGATTTTCCTGCCAGTTCACATAGAATTAAAACCCCTGGTAAATATAACATAGAATAACTTACCTATTCTATCCATATACACTAGTAATCATGCTGATAAACAAGCCAGACAGAATACTGGGAAAGCACAAAGAAATTATTTGGGGATATAGTCTCCTAAAATCTTTTACTATCTTCAAAGAGAACACACACACAAATTTAAATACAACACATCATTTTTCTCTCTCCTTCTCCAAATTTTGGCTGCTTCATTATTTGTCTTCATTCTCATAAAATCTGTTTTAAAACATAATTGTGGAGGTCATGCATATGAAATCATTGAACAGATTTCAATTAAATGATATTACATGGTAAACATTTTTTAGAATCAAAATCAGTATTTCTGATCATTTGATAAGATATGAGTGTTTAGGGTTTTCAAGGAATTAGAGAAGGATAACAACTGTCCTGACATATAAGGATGAAGTTATTTATGCTTCTACATTGATGGAACTGCACATAAAAGTCTGTAGGGGCAATGAGATGTATAGAAATGTGTAGTAATATGAGCTGCGGGGCTGCGTCCCCAGCACCCCGGCTGCCTGGCTAGCTTATGCCCGAAATAACAACACACAAACTGTATTCATTTAATCACTGCTTGGCCCATTTCTATCTAGCCTCTTCTAGGCTAATTCTCACATATTAATTTAGCCCATTTCTAATAATCTGTGTAGCGCCCCTAGGTGCGCTTACCAGGAAGATTCTAGCCTATGTCCATCCTGGGTCGGAGCTTCATGGCGTGCGTCTGCCTGCGAGCTGGGAGCAGGGCGTCTCTCTGAGGTGTCTGCTCCCGAGAGGAGAGCTGTGGAGTCTGAGCTCACTTCATCTTCCTCCCAGCATTCTGTTCTGTTTACTACTCCCACCTATCTTCTCACCAATGAGGGCCAAGCAGTTTCTTTTTATGTAACCAATGACCTTCCTCCATCAGAAATGCTTTTAACATAAGGAGTACTGCATAAGATGGAAAGAAGGCAGAAAATATAAGTTAGGGTGGGAAGCAGGGAGGGATTAATAAAAAGAGAATGTGTATGATTGGGGTAAGTTGAAGCAGAGACATTTACTCCTGTGATACCAAATCACAATTGATAAGTGAAGGAAAGGATATAGAAACCCAAGAAAGGATCTATATATTCAAGAAAGTGAATACATGTTTGTTTGTTTTTTTCTCATTCAGGAAGAAATATACACTCCAGTTCTACAGAAAACATTTTTGACATGACTGTGGATCACATGACCACATAAGACATGAAATCCTAGTAACCACAATCAAATATTAGTCTGAGCTCATTGAATCCTGTTGCAGAGAGGGAGGAAGGATTTTACAAGACAGAGGGGTCAATGATATCTCAAGAAAATCCACAGAAAAAGCTAACCTCATTCCTAGGAACTCACAGAGTCTGAACCAACAACTAAGGATGCTGCTTGTGGCCAACCTAGACCCTCTATGTATATGTGACAGTTGTGAACCTTGATCTACTTGTGGGACTCCTAACAATGGAAGCAGGGGCTGTTTCAAAGGTTTGGCTGGCTCTTGAGATCCTATTTTCATAATAGATTGCTCTTCCTAGCCTTAATACAAGGGGAGGTGCCTAGTCCTAAGACAACTTGATATGTCATGCTTTGTTGAAATCCATGTGATGCCTGCCCCTTTCTGACCAGAGACAGAGGGGGTGGAGCAGATTGGTGGGGTCAATAGATTGTTGTTGGAATGTGATAGTAAAAAAAAAGGGATATGCAAAAATTTTAGTCTAGTTTATCAGGGTATATACTATAATATTTCACTGATTATATTTCCTCACTACAGAAAATTTTATAATAGTGAAGTAATCCCTGGTATATTTCTTTAGCTGTACTCAATGTAGACACTACAATTTTCTGCTGTTTTTGACGTAAGAACATTTCCAAAAATTTGTTGGCTCAAAACTGTCTCTTTTTCTTGTATATGTTCTTTTAATTTGTTTTTTATAAACTTTTTAAAGATTTATTTATTTTCAATGCATACAGTATTCTCAGTACTCTGTCTGCATGTGTGCCTGCAGGCCAGAAGAGGGCACTAGATATCATACAGATGGTTGTGAGCCAACATGTGGTTGCTGGGAATTGAACTCAGGACCTTTGGAAGAGCAGGCAGTGCTCTTAACCTCTGAGCCATTTCCCCAGCCCGTGTTCCTTTAATTTTTAATTAGAACCAAAACAGTATTTTAAATATATGTGTCCTGAAAATTAAATAACAAAACAAAGTTGAAATCTACTGAATTATGAAATCTAGCCAGCACAACAATATTTGCATCTATATACATGTTCCTTGGTAATATCAAGACTGAAAACCATCACCTTTTCTGTTGCTGAATCATGGTTTAGAGGCAGGAAACAGGCACATCTATGGTGCTCAGCAAATCAGTATCTAGTATGTCAGTACTCCCTTTGACCTAACTAGACCTCTTCCTGCCCCCAGTCTCTAGAAGACGCATATGTTTATTCTAGCTTCTAAAAGTTAAACCTGGCAATCCTATTTTAAGGTTCCCGGTTGTCACCTAACAGCAGTGAATAATGGCAGTGGGCAAGAATAAGCTTTGTTTGTCTTTCTCCTCTACTAAGCAGATGGTTGGCTAAAACTCACATCACACGGGAAATCAATTTTAGATTTTTAAGTTGGCTATCTAGTAATGCACCATGACTTCCAAGGAGGGTGAAAGTAGCTTTGGATTTATTTTGACATGTCAATTTGGTAATGAAAGTGTGAAAATAAAAGTGTACCTTTTTATATTCATCATTCTTCTTTCTAAAGATTTTTTTTTGGTCAGAGTTACCCCAAGATATTTTTTGCTATTTGTGGCTATTGTGAAAGGTGATGCTTCTCTGATTTCCATCTCTGCTTCCTTATCCTTAGTGTATAGGAAGGCAACTGATTTTTTGGAGTTGATCTTGCATCCTGCCACATTACTAAAGGTGTTTATCAGCTGTAGGCGTTCTTTGGTAGAATTTTGGGTGTCGCTTATGTATACTATCATATCATCTGCAAATAACGAAAGCTTAACTTCTTCCTTTCCAATACGAATCCCCATGATCTCCTTATGTTGTCTTATTGCTATTGCTAGAACTTCAAGCACTATATTGAAGAGGTATGGAGAGAGTGGACATCCTTGTCGTGTTCCTGATTTTAGTGGGATGGCTTTGAGTTTTTCTCCGTTTAATTTAATGTTACCTGTCGGCTTGCTGTAAAAAGCTTTTATTATATTTAGGTAGTACCCTTGTATCCCTATTCTCTCCAAGACCTTTATCATAAAGGTGTGTTGAATTTTGTCGAATGCTTTTTCAGCATCTAATGAAATAAACATGTTTTTTTTTTTCTTTCAGTTTATTTATATGGTGGATTACATTGATAGATTTGCATATGTTGAACCAGCCCTGCATCTCTGGGATGAAGCCTACTTGATCATAATGGATAATTTTTCTAATGTGTTCTTGGATTCGGTTTGCCAGTATTTTATTGAGAATTTTTGCGTCGATATTCATGAGTGAGATAGGCCTGTAATTCTCTTTCTTGGTTGGGTCTTTGTGTTTTTGGTATCAGGGTAACTGTAGCTTCATAAAAGGAATTTGGCAATGACTCTTCTGTTTCTATATTGTGAAATACATTAAGGAGTATAGGTATTATTTCTTTTTGCAAGTTCTGGTAGAATTCTGCATTGAAACCATCTGGTCCTGGGCTTTTTATCGAAGGGAGATTTTTGATAACCATTTCTAATTCTTCGCGAGTAACAAGTCTATTTAGATCATTCACCTGGTCTTGGTTTAGCTTTGGTATATGGTACTTATTATTAAAAATGTCCATTTCTTTTGTATTTTCCAGTTTTGTGGCATACAGGCTTTTGTAGTAAGAATATTGATTCTCTGAATTTCCTCTGTGTCTGTGGTTATGTCCCCCTTTTCATTTCTGATCTTATTTATTTGCGTGTTCTCTCTCTGTCGTTTAATTAGTTTGGATAGGGGTTTGTCGATCTTGTTGATTTTCTCCAAGAACCAGCTTTTTGTTTCATTGATTCTTTGGACTGTTTTTTGTGTTTCTATTTTGTTGATTTCCGCCCTCAGTTTGATTATTTCCAGTCTTCTACTTCTCCTGGGCGCGTCTGCTTCTTTTTTTTCTAGAGCTTTCAGGTGTGTTGTTAAGTCCCCAATGTATGCATTCTCCATTTTCTTTAAGTGGGCACTTAGTGCTATGAACTTTCCTCTTAGCACTGCTTTCATTGTGTCTCATAGGTTTGAGTATGTTGTCTCTTTATTTTCATTAAATTCAAGGAAGACTTTAACTTCTTTCTTAATTTCTTCCTTGACCCAGGTGTGGTTCAGTAGTTGACTGTTCAGTTTCCATGAGTTTGTCAGCTTTCTGTGGGTAGCATTGTTGTTGCCCTCTAACTTTAATCCATGGTGATCAGATAGGACACAGGTGGACACTGATATTTTTTTGTATCTGTGGAGGTTTCCTTTGTTTCCAAGTATGTGGTCAATTTTTGAGAAGGTTCCATGAGCTGTAGAGAAGAAGGTATATTCTTTCCTATTTGAGTGGAATGTTCTATAGATGTCTGTTAAGTCCATTTGCTCCATTACCTCCAATAATTCTCTTAATTCTCTATTAGGTTTCTGTCTGATTGACCTGTCCCTTGGAGAGATAGGTGTGTTGAAGTCTCCTACTACTAGTTTTTTTTTTTTTTTCGAAACAGGGTTTCTCTGTAGCTTTGGTGCCTGTCCTGGAACTAGCTCTTGTAGACCAGGCTGGCCTCGAACTCACAGAGATGCCTCTGCCTCCCTAGTGCTTTGATTAAAGGCGTGCGCCACCACTGCCCGGGTTTTTTTTTTTTTGTCTCCTACTACTAGTGTGTGTGGTTTGATGTCTGCCTTGAGTTCTAGTAATATTTCTTTTACATAAGTGGGTGCTTTTATATTAGGGGTGTAGATATTCAGGATTGAGACGTCATCCTGATGAATTCTTCCTGTTATGAGTATAAAGTGACCATCTCAGTCTCTTCTGATTGATTTTAGTTTGAAGTCAGTTTTGTTAGAAATTATTATGGCCACACCTGCTTTTTCTTAGGACCATTTGCTTGAAACACCTTTTCCCAACCCTTTACTCTGAGTAGGTGCCTGTCTTTGTGGTTGAGATGTGTTTCTTGCAAACAGCAGAATGTTGGATCCTGTTTTCGTATCCAATCTCTTAGCCTGTGCCTTTTTTTAGGTGGATTGAGCCCATTAATATTAAGTGATATTAATGACCAGTGGTCGTTTACTCCGGTTATTCTTATTGTTTTTGGTAGTAGAGATGTGTGTCTCCCTTCTTTGAGATGTGCTGGTGAAGGGTGGCTAGATACCTGAGTTATTGTAGGCAGTGTTGGCAGTGTTGGATTCCTTGTGTTGCGATTTTCTTTCTATTGTATTAATAGGGGCGGTGGGGCTGCATCCCCTGCACCTGGCTGCCCCCACGGCTAGTTTTACCCAAAATAATTACACGGAAACTGTATTCTTTTAATCACTGCTTGGCCCATTTAGCTCTAGCCCTTACTGGCTAATTCTGATATCCCGATCAACCCATCTCTAATAATCTGTGAGAACCGGTCTTACCGGGAAGATTCTAGCCTAGTCCATCCTGGGTCAGAGCTTCATGGTGTGTGTCTGCCCGGGAGCAGGGCATGGCATCTCTCTGAGGTGTCTGCTCCCGAGAGCAGAGCTGTGGAGTCTGAGCTCACTTCCTCTTCCTCCCAGCGTTCTGTTCTGTTTACTCCTCCCACCTATCTTCTAACCAATAAAATGGGCCAAGGCAGTTCCTTTATTGGACAATGACCTTCCTCCATCATTCTATTACTTTCTGTAGGGCTGGATTTGTGGCTATGTATTGTTTAAATTTGTTCTTATCCTGGAATGTCTTGTTTTCTCCATTGATAGTGAATGATAGCTTGGCTGGGTATAGTAGTTTGGGTTTGCATCCATGGTCTCTTAGCTTCTGCAGTACATCTATCCAGGACCTTCTGGCTTTCATGGTTTCCATAGAGAAGTCAGGTGTAAGTCTTATCGGTTTACCTTTATAAGTTACTTGGCCTTTTTCCTTTGCAGCTCTTAGTATTCTTTCAGGTCTTGTATTTATAATTCCAGTACTTCGCAGGAAAATGCAGTAGGATCTTTGAGGCTCCAAGGACTTCCAGCTTTTCCCATTCGGCAAGATACAGTTCAATGAGAGACCTTGTCTTTAAAACCAAGGTGATTTGCACCTGTGAAAGCTATCTGAGGTTATTTATCCTCTGTCCTTCACATTTTTAAATACACATGTTTAGGAGCACATGCATACGGTTGTACAACCATATGAATATGCAAGTTTATATATACATATAGAACATACACACACACACAAAATCATGTGCTAAAAGAAATAGTACTATGATCTAATTCCATAATTTACGTAGGGAATATAACAGCACTCATAAAATAATTCTCTGGTATATATCATCTTCTCAGTAATATGCATGTAGAGCTGTCAAGCCTAGTTAACAGATATTAATTATAACTCTGTAAAAGATATATTTGAAATCCTGAACCATAGCATATTAAAGAACATAACACTTTTCCATTCCAATATACTATCCCAATACATGATTTCATATTTAGTATTTCAGTTAATTTCCCTAGCTATTATCCAAGTTTTATTCTTTTCTTAGCAGAGTAAATATAATAGGAATGGTTGATGGTAGATTGGAGGCCAGCAACAGTAAGTTAACCTAGATACCTGAAACATTTTAGATGAAAGTTCAAGCTGTTCACTGCCTGAGTTAAATATATAAGAAGAGGGTTGTTGTTGGTTGTACCTGTGTCCAAAGGGATATTTTCAACAAGATCTGCAGAGATTCAGAGTAATGGCCTTGTTATTATTAACAAACACTGTGTAACAAACACTGTGTTTTTCATTGCAAGAACATTATTTTGCCTATTGACACCTTCACGTCTGATTGAAATTGATATGAAAGATCATCCAGGAGAAAATTGCAGTCCTTCTAACCATCTTTTTTTCTCCTATATTTTACCACAATATGACTATAGTTGGGATTTCTATAAAAATCTTTATATTTTTCAAGTGGAAATTAAATAAATTAGATAGAAGAGTAAATCATTGCAATTAGTAGTTTTATAAATAAATCACATTTTTAACCAATATATACACACACATGCCATAAATTTAATAATTCAAATGCTGTCATAATTGATGGATAGACAAAGATTATTTTCTGTTCAAATACCTGTTAATAGAGAAATAACATTATCTTGAACCCCTAAAGATACTTTTAAACTCTATCTTTAAAGATTTTTTTAGACAATACTATAAAAGAAAATCAACGACCAGATATGTATTTTATATAATTTTTGTGTTTATATCTTTCCTAACAGTTTAAATCTCACTCTGCATTTTGGAACAGATTTTATCAACTTGCTTTCATGTCAGTGTTTTTCAGCTGCAATGAAAATAATCACACAGGCTTGGTTTTCTCCAAAGTTGTGGAGATGCTGACTTCAGCATGAAATTTACTGTGGAGCATGCCACCTTGTAGAGGCTCAGTGAACAGAGTCTAGTTATTTAAATCTTGCAGGGAACTCTTGTGTCCATGCATCACTTAAGCTGTCCTCGGGTTCTCACGCATATATACCCCTTTGGTGTGTCAGAGTACTAGCATTCTGAGACAATTTCCTCTCCATTTAAAGTATATTTGCTATGAGAAAAGCTTTACAGTGACTTGTTTTACTTAATGACAGATATGAAGGTAGATGTCGTTTTAACTTTATAGAAGCATAAACACATTTGCTTTTGGCAATCGAGATGACTATGATCTACAAAAACATTAAATAAATTCCATGAATTAAACAAGTTTTCATTGTGATACAAAATTCTGCTAAGTATTTAGAATAAATATTTATTTATTCTGAGCGAAACCTTGCTCATGTGATCAAATTGCTAAGATATTTATACTTCTGTAAGTTGTCAGTTTTGTAAATGCAATGTTTCCACACTTATACTATTATATGGTTATTTTGTCCCCTCAAGTAAACAGACTTAATTTCAATATAATAAAAATTTTATAAATAGATGAATAAAGTCAGATAGAAATCTGTTTTCATTTATAAACATAGAACAAAGTAGCAAATATCTAACAGAATAAAGATCATCATACATTACAAGAATAGCATGGTTGTCTATTTTTCAACCAGGATACTGTTCTTGGAAATAAAAACTCTGAGATTCTAACAAAATATCTTAGAGAAACATATAAGATTACCTGGAGACTTTGAAAATTTCTAGGATTAAATATTGAGTTGGTAAAATGGATAATTTGAAGTAATAAATTAAGTGAAACTACTAGCATTCTGAATAAAGCTGAGTTTAAATCCAAACTCAATTGCCTTCCAATACTTTTTTTTTTTGCTTATCTTCTCCCACTTCTTTAATTCCTTTGTTATGTATTTCCATATTCAAATGAAAATGGCTGTGCTGTTCTCCAAAAGTCCAGGAGGCTGACTGCAACAGAAACAGTGTTCGCCAACATGTTTTCTCCAAATCCGTTTTAGATAACATTTCAGATTCATTGACCAACTATTGGACATTGCTACCCTTTCAATTCCATCTATGTTACAATAAATGGCATCTCTTCATGGCAATCCTAACCACATAGCAATTCCCAACATCTACAAATGAACCCTTCTGTAATTGGTGAGGTTGCATCCAGGCAACACCCAGCAGCTGCCAAAGTGTTTGCAACAGGATGCTCTGCCTTTGCTGAACTATTATGGTTCATTTCCAATCACTCTTTTCTGTCTACATTGGTAGCCATATCCTTATTGTCTTTCATCTTTATTTAGTGTAGTAGAGGGGAAGCCATATGTCAAAGGAAGGTAACTAACAGTTCTAGTGAAGGAACGCAGAACAATAAAATATAAGAGAAACAAAGTCCTCTGCAAAACGGAAGTGAAAGAACTATCACCTCAGTGACCTCTGATTAGGTGTCTAAAAGTCAACCTGAAAAGCAAACAAAAAAATACTGCTGTCTTCGTGACCAGAGATGAGATAAATTGATCCTTACCAAATCACAAAATACTTCCCGACTTCTATGAAAATTAGAATTTATAGAATAGATATATCTAGTAAGCTTAGTTTTCTCGATATTTTCTGATAGCTGTCAGGAGTTTCCACAGATTTTCTGCAGGACTTAACCACAAGCCACAGCACCCGCAGATATGACTGATGAGAGATGCGTTGCTCTTAAAGCTATATGCTACTGCATTGGTGAGTTTCACGTTGTTTCCAAAAGCATTCTTACGTAAATGTATATTTTGTGAATGGATTTATCCATTTATCTTGTTTGAATATGGTAATAAGAATGACTTGGTTCCTTTGAACCACCCTATCCTTCAAGCTAGGAGTTAATGTATGTAAAGGATTCAATGTATGATTTCTATTCATAATTTCTGGTTTTAGACTGCCAATGATAATCACTGCCAATAGAAGAAAAATGTGACAAAAGGAAAAATATTATTTTTAAAAATTGAGGCAAACAAAAGAAACCTGTTCTATACCTACAAATTCAACTTCAGATCTTGTCCAGGAAGTCAAAAACATTCTACTTTTTCCAGTAATATAAAAAATATTTATGCAATTGCCTGAAAATATGAAAATTATTGCTATTGGAGGTAATTTTCAAAAACCAAACTTTTAAACCCATAGATTTGATTCTTTATTAGTTTGTCCAATTAGAAATGAAGGGCCGTTTATCTGAGAATGACTGAGAGAGAACAGAGTGTAGACATAGACATAAAAGATGTCTGAATGCACAGACATGAATGGCAAAGAAAGCGTCCCTTAGCCGACCTGTGGAAAGCCATATTTGACTTTTTCAGCAAAGAAGCTGGCAATTTGCTTTGTTTTTTTGCAGTCAGAGACGACTGACACAATTTTCTTCAGCTATAAGAGCTAAAAGGAAAATACCTAGAAACTGTTAAGGTACAAATTTAACATGATATTCTGAGTGATGTAGAAACACAGGCAAGCCTCTGTAATATATTTGTATCACTAAGCTATGTTTTCCACGTTAGAATGCAGAGTAGCACACCTTTGCTATATGATCATGAACTTGGAAAGAGGAAAACAATGAGTGTTTTTGGTGTTGATGCTATTGTTGGTGGCGATGATATAATGAAGATGATGATGTTTAAAATAAGAGAAGATACATTCAATTCTCAATAAACAAAGTATCCCAGCAAGCCTAAGGTTGAGTAAATCTTTTCATTATGAGTAAATCACATTTTTAATAATACCAAGTCTATCATGAAAAGTATAGCGAGAACATAAACATCAGAAAATCTGACTGGACAAGATTCTTGCACCTTGAGGTTCTTTATCAGTGAGGATGTGTATGAATAGACTTATCTTTTTTTGGTTTTAAAATAGAAATAAAGAGACTAAAACAAAATAAGCAAGCAACAACAGCAAAGTTTCACCGCTATGTCTTTGCCTTACTCTACAAGAATCCTCTTATAGTATCTCAAACAGTACACCTTAGGAACAGAAGAAAGAGCTGAATTGTTAAATGTTCAGACCATAATATTCATAGGGTCTATAGCATATGTCTCAGTATCTCAGGAGTGCTTACTGCCACTAGAAAACAAAATGTTTCAATTCCATAGAAATGGACTTGCTCAACTATAGTCCCTAGTCTTCCAGTTGGAGTTTAATTCCCTCTGTTATGTAGATGTCACAGGTGAAACACTGAAAAAGTAAACTTTACATGGAATCTCTCTCATTGGGATCACTTGTTATTATAATAAATTTAAGGAGTTTTGTTTACTATGAATTGTTTGTTAGAGAAGCAGAACAAAACAAAAAATAGCAAACATGTGCTCTAAATAAGTTTAGCATATGTGATAACTAGTAAGGATACATGGATGACCCCTGTCTGAACTCTTTAGTGATTCTAATCCATCACAGACCACATAAAGACCAAAGAATGTAAACAGGCAATCATAAAAACCTGATTGTTGAAATATTATACAGTAATAAATTATAGTTATGTCACCATATCTTATAATATAGTTGAAGAAACTGATATAGAGTTGAAAACTCCAAAAAGAAAAAGAAAAAATGTTTTCTAACTTGCAGTTACAAGAGAAAGTAATCAGATGACTCCAAAAATAGTTTAGTCTATTCAGTGTATAATTAGTGGCAATATTACTCTTCCATTGTACTGAACTTATTTAATAAATGAGGAACTAAATGCATAGCATAAAAAACAGATAACCGTGACTAAGAAAGGGGACGCCAAACACAAGAGAAGTTTACCCTTCATCTATAACCACTGCTTTATAAGAAGGGAAATAGAAACTATATGATTACAAAGCACAACTACAGAAGACCTTTTTAAAGTCGTTTTCTTTGATATTATTTTTAAACAAGGGGAAAGGTAAGGTATGGGATGTTATAAACTTATATACAAGATATGCATCATTAGAGAAAATAAAAGTAAATAAATACACCCATACCAAGTTACATAAAAACTCAAATGTCTATATAATAAAATTTAACAAAATTCAGTTGACCTGACATTTTAAGGTCAAATGCATGCTATTAAGTTGCAGATTTTATTGTCATATTCATCAAAGTTTATCATTTTTAAAGAAGTCATATACTTTTTTTTATGAATCATCAATGTCCTGGTTAGTTTTATCCCAACTTGATAAAAGCTACATTCATCTGAAAGGAGGAAACCACTGGTGAAAAAAATACTTTAATAAGATCCAGACATAAGAGATTTTCATAAGTGAATCATAAGACAGAGTAAAGAGCAACGTGGGTGCTGCTATCCTAGGATGGTGGTCCTAGATTCTATAAGAAAACAGGCTGAACCAGGATGGATAAGCCAGTAATTATCACCACATCCGCTTCTGCCTCCAGTTTCCTGCCCTTTTTTGGGTTCCTGTCCTAACTTCCTTCAGTGACCTACTATGATTTGGTTATGAGCCAAATGAAACCTTTTCTCTCCAAGTTGTTTTTGGTCATGGTGTTTTATTACAGCCACAGTAACTCTAATTAAAACAGACAATAACTATGCATTAAAATGAACATATTCTCTCTTCCTTCTGCAAATATGAATGTGGAATTCTCTGTGAACACAGTTCCCCACTACCGCAAATCATGCAGTCTAGTTTTCCACTCTTGGAGAAGTGGCAGAAGCCAGCATATATACAATGTAATGGGCAAGCATTGCCTAGGAAAACCACATTCTTGTTCAGGTTATTTCATGTGTCAGGTAAGTTTTTGAAATTAAAAGAACAACTTATTAGTAGAGCGTTTCATCACACCTACACAGATACAGACATAGTCTGATTTTACAGGTGGAATCTGAAAGAAGGAATAATATGTGCTGTAATTTTATTGAATAATAACACAAGAAAAACAAATGAGGTACTATTATTAGCTACAGTGTTAACATAAGAAAATTAACACTTGCTTTTAGAAATTAATAAAATGTTTTCAACACAAATAAAACACTAAACTGCACCGGGAGTTTTTCAATGTACAATTTTTAAACTATATAAAAATAGAGTGATTTGGTTATAATAATTTAAGTCATGAACTGATGGAAAATAATTGCTTAATATAGCTGATAAACTCTTTTGATTACACAGTTAAATGCTAATTATGCGATTCTACATTACCTACACGACTTCTCAACTGCATATTCATGATATAAGGAGCAGAAACATCTCTATTTGCTTGTCTTGTTGAAGTGATGCATTTCTCCATTCCATTTTATTACTGGCATTTATCCTTTTTTATTTATTTAATTCCGTCTCATTACAAGGAACCGAAAGCTCACTAGTTCACTTAGATGTGTGCTTTTATTCCCCATTGCAGAATTTGCTGGTCATAGCTGTGGATGGCAACCTGGCAATACAGTCTGTGTGGCAATAAGTAAGAAATGATAATACAATTATTTTGGTGCTGTTTACACAGAAAGTTGCATTAATCAAATTTTAGTATGTTTACATTGCATCTTAGTTACAATGATTTTACCCTTTGTAAAATTTCTGTTAATGTCTCTTATTGATAAAAATGAAAGAAAATTGACATTAATAATACTTATTATTATAAATAAGGGCATGTTTAAAATTATATTTTTGAGGAAATAAAATGATAATCGTTAAACTTATAAACTAAAGTATTAATATTTTGGCTTATCTTTATTTGTAAAATATCTTATTTAAAGAAATTACTTGCACCAAGTGGTGGTGACACATACCTTTATTCCCAGCACTCAGGAAACAAAGGCAGGCAGGTCTCAGTGAGTTCAAGGCCAGCCTGGTCTACAGAGCCATTTATAGGACAGGCTGCAAAGCTACACGGAGAAATTGTCTTGAACAAACCAAAATCCAAAAACCAAATCAAAACAAAATAAAAATACAACAACAATAAATCAAAAACAAACAAACAAAAAACAAAAAATACATAAGAAAACTACATACGGTTGTAAGAGTCTTTGACAAACCTTTTATCAAAAGTTCCAACCAAGTTTGTCATATCAGTTTCTACATTAAATAATAAAGCTGATTATAATATATTTCATCTTATAAATGCTTCATTCAGTTCTATGTATTCAATGTATGAAATATAGAAAGCATAATATATTCAATGAATGTAAAATGGTCAAAAGATTTCTTCAGATAGTGTTTGAGAAACTAATAAAATCATAAATAATTTATATGTGTCTGTTGATCCTTGAAAAATATGATTGCTTAAGTTTTTATAATCACCTTGACTGCTGACCTGTGGTACTTCAGAAGTATACTATAAAATGCATAATAATATGTAATTACAATATAATATAATGTAATAATATGTTTCAGTTAACATCAGCCTTCTGAACTCTCTCACAACAAAAATTAGAATTATCGTTTTATGGAAATTTTTAATTCATGAAAAATTAGATGTAATAGGATGTTATTCTACCAGTCTAGAAAAGGGGCCTTATCTGCAAGGGAATAAGGAGAAAATACCAATTTACTATTCAATGTACGATTTCATCTATGATTGAAGACTGTGCTTGTGTATGTATGTTTGTATATACAAGAACAGTAAAAGTTAGGACCGCTAGTGAGACTAAGAAATTTGTGCACAGAAGAATACACAGGCAAGATAAATCAGTGGCATACACCAATCAATCAACAGCAGTGTAAATACTAGAACGGCAAATTTGGGCAAATAACTACCAAGAAAATAATAAAATCATCTACCCTCATGTATTTTTTTCCTTTCGTTTGTCATTTACTTTTGTGTGTGAGGATATTCTGTGCACGCACGTGAGTTTAACAGTTTCCTCAGTCACTGTCCATCTAATTTTTTTTTTTTTAGATGGCATTCCTTTGTGAACCTTGTTCGAGATAGTTTAGCTAGAATGACTAACCAAAATGGCTGTGGGATTGTTATATATCTACTTCCGCAGTGTAGGTATAACAGCCTGTGCTACTGTGCCCAGCTTTGATAGAGGCATTGGGCTTCAAACTCAAACCCCCCATTCTTGCATAGCAAGCACTCCAAGGAGCTAAGCCATGCTCCCAGGTCCTGTGATTTTTTTTTTTTTATATAAGAAGTTTTTAAATCCACATAGTTTAAAAAATTTTACACAGCTACAATTTTTTGATGTTGACTAATTTTATTTTGCCAAAATAAATATTATGAAGTGAAGTTTGAAAACACAAAAAGCAAAGTTTGAAAAGTCTACATTGATGAGCTCCCTCAGAGGGATCAGAACCAGGTCTATAAATATCTTCAAGGTAACCCTGAGATTAAGGGAAGGACATCATTTATAATGTCATAAAAAAAGAAGGACACAAAAAAATGGCCTGCAGCTAAAGAAAAGGGGAAAAATGACTGGTTATTTTAAAAGTTCTTGATACTGAGGTCACGACAAGTTTGAGTCACTAACAGCAGCACAAAGTTTTATGGCGAAGTGCAGTTTTTTTTCAAGGAAGTTGGGTATGTTTAGAAATTAAAAGCTAGGCCATTCTTAGCACTGCAGAGCCCATTAAGGAAAATGCAAATGCTAGTAAGAATGCAGTCAGCCTTTTGTTCTAACCTAAGTGAACTTGGGCTAGTGAAGCTCCCAGCAAGACTGCCTTAAATATCAGTGTCTTCTTGTGGTTAGATTGCCTCAGTCATATAATACTCCATGACCACTTTAAATATTATTTTAGTAAGTTTTTTTTTTCCTGTTCAGAGTTTTATCTTCAATTTGATTAATGCATCATTAATTAAAATAGAATTATATTACTTTTCTTAGTCCCTTTCTTCCCTCAGTACCTCCCACAGACCATCCCTCCAATTGTTCCCATACCCCCCAACTCTTATATTGATATTCTTCTTTCTTTGATTATCATTGTTTCATACATGTCAATTTGGGTAGGAGTAGTGATAAAAACTATGAAACTCAAAAACTATAAATGATTTCTAGGAAGATGTTGAAAATGGTAAGAATTATTATTGTGTGTGGCTTTAAAGATTTTTTTACCACAAATGTTTTCCTTTGTTCAGGGTTCTCTTTATATTCAACCGTGAATGGGTTTATTGAAACATGTACTTCCTGATTAATTGTTATAAGAAAATATTGAAATAGATAATATTAATGATCTCAAACTTCTATGTAAATAAACATTAGCCTCACAGAACCCTGGATTTAACTTATGTTGTATTCTTGGAGGAAAGTTGCAAAAGGCTGGTGACAATTTAAAGTGCTCTCAGTCAGATTGCTTAAAGCCACCTCTAGGAATGAATGACAACATATAAGAAGCTGGAGGTCATTTCCCTGATGTAAATCTAAAATGCTACTTTCAAAATAATAAGTCTCACCTCATTTTACTATACATATAGTTATTACCTTGGTACCTTTAATCATTGCCATGGAAAATTTAAATTACTTATTTTTTTACTCTTACAATTACTTATATTTTAAATATACACTATTGGTTAACTTTTGAAAAGTTAGCATCTCTACTGGAAATGTTAATTTGTCAGAGACTTACTTTTAAAAGTTATTTCCTTTAATTTATATGCAAATAATTGTATTTCCTTTCCCTTTTCTCAATCTAAATATTCTCATATGCCTCTCCTCGCTCTTTTTCAAATGCATGGTATTTCTTCATGTCATTAATCATTGGGATGTACATATTTTAATGTATACGAATATACAGATTTTTATAAATACATAAACACACCTTATTTATCAATATAATGATTATGATTATGATGCTTTGCTTGTATATATGGTTTTAGCGCCGAATAATTTGTATCGGACAAAAAAAATTGATGGGCTTTTCTCCAGAAAAATTTATTTCTCCCAGTCTTGGCATTTCTTAGTTGTCTGTAATTCTTTGTGTAAGATTTTTTAGCCTATGGGCTCTTCCCATCCACGTTAGCATACCTATTATTGTTGCCCTTTTCAATCATGTTTAGGTAGTAATGCTGGTGAGATTATGAGATGTATATGCTAGCATTCCTAGGAGACAGATTTTACAGAGAACTCCCTGTTCCTCTGCCGTTACAATCTTTCCACACACACTTCTACAGTAGTAATCTTTGAGCCTTGGGTGTTGAAGGTATATTAAAGATGTATCTTTTGGGACTGAACTTTACAATTCTATATTTAAATTGGCTGTGGTTTTCTGTCATCTGTTGCAAAGAGAGTCTGTCATCTGTTGCAAAGAGAGTTTCCTTGATGAGGGGTTAAATCCTTTTTTTTTTTTCTGATGAGGACAAATATTTAGAATTTACACTGGTTTAGTAAATTTTTCATTGTAGATTCTCTTCTACATAACCTCTCTAGCCCTAGATAGTTGGCAAGGTTTCTAGTATCGGTCATGATTTCCCTCTTGTTAAATGGGTCTTGAGTCTAATAACAACAGTAGGTTACCATCAAGGTATGTGTGTTATTACTGTACTTTTAGGTTATAGTGCCATGCTGGTCATTGACGTGCTTCATGGACATTAAGCCTGAGTAGGACTATTGGTTCTTCTCATACTATGGAAGTTTATCTATGTATTTCTTGTACAATAAAAACTAATCCTCAGGGAGAACGTTGTAAGAACAGTTCTAGAGATTCAGGAGTTTCTGGGTCTTGTGTCTGAAATATGTAGTGTGTTCAGCTGTATAGGCTTAACTCCCTATCCTGGTGACAAGGGGCTACCAAAGTCAAAGTGATGATCAAAATATAATGTTTTAGGGTTTCTTTTACAACCCTGAGAAGCTGCTCAAAAGTGGGCTATGATGGAGACTCTCCTACATGCTCGGATGTAGTAGTAAAGAAAACTCAGAATTTGGGAAAAATTAATGACAGTGAGAAGTCTAATATTTCTCATGAATCTTTATCAAAACTCAAGAAGGGAAAGAAGCCAATTCAAATAAAGTAATTACAGAATTGTTGACGTAAGTGAAAATATGGAAATTCTGAAACTATTTCATTTCTTATCTCAAAATTATCTTGCTGTCAGACTCAATCCTTGATTAACATTTTCCTGGAGATGGAGGAAAAGGTGAGAAAGTCAATTATGAGTGTTATTCTTTTGGTCCCTGCCCTAGCCACACCCACTCCTTTTTAACCTCTGACCTCGCCCACCATTGCTCTCTCTCTCTCTCTCTCTCTCTGTTCTCTCTCCCGGTGTACACACGGATTTGCCTCCTCTCCTTTCTCTCTCTCTCTCTCTCTCTCTCTCTCTCTCTCTCTCTCTCTCTCTCTCTCTCTCTCTCTCTCTCTCTCTCTCTTGCTCTGGTGCCAGACTCTGGAGCAGGCGCCCGGCACAACTGGGGACCTGCCGGAGTTTGCTGCTGCTCTGTGAGCCCTCCGGGCGGGGGGAACCCCCATATTTTTTAGGAATAAGAATGAGGACAGTGAGAAAATAAGAGGCAAAAGAAAGCAAACAACAATAAAAGTATGTAGAATGAGGAAGAAATGGGGAATACAATTTAGACTAAATGATTACTTCTAATGGCCATCTCACTATTATGTAGAAGGGAGCATGGTTCTAAGTATGATGTAATTACCTCTAGGACTCAGATTAGCAAGTCAGGGAAATATGGCTGAATGCCCTGAAGAAGGTGGTTAATTTTACAGTAAGAAAGTATACTTCAAATTTCTAAACGCTATGTAATGTAAATCATATAAATGACAATTTTGAGACCAAAAGAATGTAAAAATATCATTTTCTCATTAATTTGTGAAAGAAAAGGGATGTTTAAGCAGGTAGTTGTCATTTAAAATGGTAGAAGAATATGTTTTAATCAGCATAATTATTAAATGTCAATTATAATTTTATCAGTTAAATTATGTCAGAGGAACTAGTAATAGCAAGCTTGTTGAATGTTAATTAAAAGAATAAATGTTAATGATTGGTTTAACTTTTTGTCTTTGCAGATTTTTAAAATTTATGTTAATGATTTGTAAATATTTTTTCTTAGACTTTCATCATTTTTATAATCCAAGTAACCTAAATATACGAAAAGTATGTTTAAAATAAAGTATCTGAAAGGAAATTTAATTGACAAGCAATGACATTTCTATTTTTCAAGCTATTTATCTATTTTATGAACTAATCTGGAGATTTTTGGACCGTGCCTTCATTCTAATTAAACAAAGTTAAGTGCTAGTGAAATGTACCTTGTTATAGAATCTCAAACAATCATATTATGGTGTGTTCCTTACTTGGATTGTCTTATTTGACAGTTTGGCTATATTCTATCAGGATCAATTTTTTATGAAATGATATGATCCATCCCAGTCTATGAACTACAGTGGGAAGGCATTCAGGATTGCAGCTTAAGGATCAGTGACATTTGGGTTCGTCCCCATTTTACTCACTTTGATTATACTATGAATATATTCTCACATATAAGATTAAACTCAGTGCTAATCAAATAATATAATATTAAAGCTTGTGCTAATCAAATAAGCCTTTTCACTTATAAAAAGTTAATAAAGAGTGCTAATTAGGCTTTCACAAGTGGATCTTAATTTCAATAACCTTAAATTGTCTTTTGTTTGGATATTCTCACATGAAACTAAAAGAGCAGTCACGTGTATTATGGCTAGGATGCAGTAATTAATTTTCTAAAATTACGTGTTAAATGCAAAAATTATGATGGAATTTGATCAGAAGTTTCTTTAATTTACACTTACTGTAAACACATTCCTTACATTAAGAAATAATGGGCTAGGTATTACAAATCTATAAATATATTAAATAATAAATTTTGAGAATTCAATTTTTTATTAAATTTTATGAATATGTTTACAGGTCATATTACAATTTATCATTATCTTCTCTGTGCTTTATTAATACTGCCTTTTTCAACTGTCTAAGGCTTTTGAAAATCCATAACAATCTGTATTTTACACAGAAAGTATGTGTGATGTTTTAATTCAGTTACAACTTTTGTAATAAAATTTTATTTAACAAAACAAAATTAAAGTACAGCATCTCAAAAAATTTATTCTTATTTAATCTTATTTATGTTTCAATCTATCCTTATTTATGTTTCAATATTTAGAAAGTAAATTTGAATGAATTATGTACTTCAGATTTGATTAAAAGGAACATGGATTTTTAGGATTGAAATATTCGTATGCTTTTGATTTGCCTCAAAAATGAGATATATAATTTCCTCTTTTTCATAATGTTTCATGATAAGAATAATGTTTGGCACAGAATGGATGATCAATACTTTCTGAGAAAATTAAAAGAAATAAGCTGTCCAAATAAAGGACTGATTATAGTAAAAATTTTCTTCTTTTTACAGGTATGTGTGTGTGTGTGTGTGTAAGAGAGAGAGAGACAGAGACACAGACAGAGAGACACAGAGAGAAACAGAGAAACAGAGAGAGGAGAGGAGAGATAGAAGAGAGAAGTGTGTATGTATATCTGCCCTTGTTAGGAAAACACAGGTACCTCTGGGTATGCGGAGATTAGGAAACTATCTTGTCTGTTGGTCCTTTCATTTCTTGAACCAATGCTTCTTCTTTTAGTCACTGCACATGACAAGTTCTCTAGCTCGTCTGATTAGGGGATTCTCCTGTCTCTGTTTCCCATCTGACAGAGTGCTAAGTTTATAGAAACTACTCTGTGATGATTATGGTTATTTTGAACTTAGATCCCCAACCTTGTACAGCAAATGTTTTTACACACTGAAATGTCTTCAGAAGCCCTGAAATATATATTTTTAGTCTCATAAATGAAGAATATGGACAGATTTTTAAATGATATGCAACTACACTGAAAAGTATTTTCAAACATTTTTGGCTTTGTGGTTTTTGAATACTGTACTATAATTATAAATACTAAATTTATTTATTCACATAAAATATTTGAGTTACTCTGATATTCTAACTAGGAGTCAGTGAGTCATGTTCAGAGCCTATGAAATGGAGAATTATGTATAAAATCATGGAGTGTGAAATAATATGCCTTAAGAAAATAGCTAATTGGTAAGAAATCAGTAGGTTGAAGTGGAAATCAGGTTTGACTCAAGGAAAAAGGATAAACCAGTGTTCAGGAATTGCAATCAAGAAAGCCCTTTCACGGAGATCACATTGTGGTACAGCAGAAAGTGAGGGAAGGGGGGACAGAAGCTCTGGAAGGGAACTGCTGAAATTACATCACTATGTGATATTAAAGAATGAAACAATACCTAAATGTTCCATACTCTGACACCCAACTGTGTCTATATCTTGTTTCTATAAATTAGAAGTCCCTTTTGAAAAAAGTAAAATCAAATGTATGATTCTTTGATGCCTGTCCATTATGAGAATTAGTGCTTTATCTGTAGCATGTAAATCAGTTATTAAATTGGAAACTACCAGGGTTTTATCAAAGCTGGTAATTTGGTACTAAAGTCTTATCATAATATTTGCATTGGTGGCATTCTAATTGTCTTACCATATCAAAGTCACCAGTATGCTAAAGCCGTGATATGCTTTATGAAGTATTAATAACTCAAAAAAGATGATTTCATCTTGTTCCTTCAAAGGCTCATTTAAAATTATATATAGCAAAGCAACTTTCACATTATATTCATTAAAATTCAATTCATTAAGACAAGAAGAAATAAGAGTTGCTATATATTGCCAGAGAATAACAAAACGTAGGATTTAATGCTGAACTCCAAAAGGGTTTTGCTTCAATTATCCACAGATACTCACAAATAACTGAGCAGCAAAGAAAAGGAATCTCTGTTCGGATCCCAGAGTCAAAGATGAAGCTATGCTGGAGGGCTGCAAAGAGAAGGAAGCAGGCGCCTGGGGGATTAGTGGTTTTCTTCAATGCAGTCATGGAATTCTGTGTGTCTGTGATTCTTCCTTTGGAAGCCTCATGGAGTATCAGCATAAGGACAAAATACTTTTTCAAAACAATTTGTGCCACCTTCATCTTTGTGATCCTAGAGTGTTGTATCTTTAGATGTGAAATGGTTCTGCTTTTTCATCTTTGTTTCTGGATTACTCAATATCTTGAATTATATTCCTGAATGAATTTAAGAATACCAAAGCTGACTTTTAATTTTGTTCTATATTGAGTTTGTTTTGGAAACCTAGAGTGTCTGTAAACTTCAAGTAAGCTTTTACAACTGTTTTTGTATAAATAGTATAGGGCTAAAGTCCAACCACTTAAGTTTAGAATAAGATATAATAACATATTGAAATATTATTTAACTAGAGATATTAATAATGGTGAAGTCTCATGAACATGCTTCTTTTGAAGCTTTCACTTTTCAAATACTTGTGTGTGTGTGTGTGTGTGTGTGTGTGTGTGTTTGCAGTTGTGCGTGTCTTTGGACTTGTACATTTGAGTACAGTTCCTGCAAAGGTCAGAAGGTGTATAGATCTGGAGGTACATGAGGTTGTGAGATGCTGTAGATGTGTGCTGGGAAAATGATTGATGTCCCCTACAGGAATAGTATCCATTCTTACCAACTAAGCCATTTCTCCATCTCTCTCATTATCATACACACACACACACACACACACACACACACACAGACACACACACACAAAAAAAAAACTTTATTACTGGGTTCTTCCTAATCATAGTAATTCAAAAAGTATCAATTGTGTCACAACTGTCCATTGATATAAAAGTAATGGTTCTATAACTACTTAACTCTTAACTACTATATATACAAAAATCCAAGGTGCACAAGTGTTTTATATAAAATAATATATTTATTGCATATTACTTATTATCATTTTTCTATATGCTTTAGTTCAGTGTTAAGTCACTTAAGATACACGTGAAATATGAACTAAATAAAAATACCTTTTGTATACAATGTTTACAGATTTGTAACATGAAAACACTTTGTTTATTCCCATTGCTGCTACAACATTTTTCAAATGTTTTGTGGTACAGTTGGTTGAATCAGTGGAGGCAGAACTTTCAAAAGAGAACCTTAAGGTACACAAGACCAACTGTTCTCAATTTTCTTTTTATGCTAAGGCTGCAATCTGGAAAGCAGGTGTCAGAGGTATGGATAACTCACAGCTTCAAGTTGTTGAAAACCAGAAAAGCAAACAAATACAGATCTTGGAATGTTACTATGCACTTTGAAAAACGGAGATTCACATTTAAAAAACAAACAAAACCTCTGCAGTTAAGGTGTTAAACAGTATGATTTAAATTTTGAAGCGCTATGAAACACCATAATATAGTTTTATTCACTACAAATTGTTCAAGAAATCGAATTTTAACTAATTCCACCACATTAAAAACAAACAAAAGAAACAAAATTGAACCAAACTAGCCAAATGTTTTGAGGTGTGCCTTTTATCCCCGTGCTTGCTGAAGACACAGAGGCAGGGGGAGTTCTATGAGTTTGAGTGCAGCCTGATCTTCATTATAATTCCAGACCAGCCAAGGCCATGTAGTAAGATCTTGTCTCAAAAACCAAAAACAACCAACCAACAAACAAACACTACACCAGATGACAGAAGTGCTAATTTGATTAAAATTATTAATCATTTTCACAGGTATATATACACAACTGCATTGTGTTGTCCTTAACTATAAGTAAGCACACACAAAAAATAAATTCAGAGTATTCTTGCAAAGCTCACTACTTGGCATACATTGGAACATTTAATAAATTGTGCCTTATAGATTTCATTATTTTTAATTTTTATTGACAGAAGCTAGTAGATATGAAATTATAGGGTTTGTACAATTGTTTCAAGAATTTGTTGATGATATTAAGCCTGAAGTATTTTGTAAGTTTTGCACAATTTAATGAATGCATTCGTTATTTCTCTCTGCATGTCTTAACTTTGCTAGCACTTACATAAGGTTCAGATTGGATTTTGTTTCTGTAGAATAGTGGAAAAGGCTCCATTGTATTAAGCAAAAATAAAATCTATGAGAAGGCTATGAGAAGGAACACTACACTTGAATTCATCAAGTAGATTCTTGGTTAATGTCAATCCACATGCATTCTTGATTTCCTCAATACACATTTTTTAGCATTTCTAAGTTTATTTAGAAATAAACATGCATGACCCAAGTGGGCCAAAAGCTTGTCACTTAGAAAAAGAGAAGCCTTTTAAACATGCGACATAATCAGGGCAGCTTCTGTGCAATAAACATGGAAGAAAAATTCTCTGCCCATGAAAAGTTCTCTTGTCTGCCTAAAACCCAGTCTTTCATGTACCCCAAACATCCACTGTGTGAAGACATTATGCAGTTTAATAATAAAAGGAGTCCTCAGAAACTCCTCCTTACAGTTATTTTTTTTAAATTCAGGAAGTATGTAGATTAGTGATGAAGTCACCGCCACTTTTATTTACAGGAAGAAATGTGTTGTCATCATGGGAAAAATTAGGTCACACTTTAATTTATTATTAATATCTTGTGTTTGAGGCTTAGAATTTCTCTATGGCTATTTGATCAACTTTAAGCGAATTTCGGTAACAAATACGATCTTTGGATACATTTTACAAATAATGAGTTTGGGAACTCTATTGAATTCATAATTTATTTGTTTCTGTCACTTCTGCAGTTTGATATACATAACGCAGTTATCGTTAATGGAATTTATGAATGAGAAAATACATCTATGAAGGAGGAAGGGAAGTCAACATGAAAGCAACTTTGCTAATGAAGGAAAAAAGTGGCGGCTCAGAAATTCAGGGCTCTATAAGCTGGGTGGTAATCCGGCTGCCTTTACCTGTTGGGATCAACCTACCTCTGGACCCAGCAATACCACTCTTGGGGATATACCCAAGAGAGGCCTTATCATACAACAAAAATATATGCTCAACTATGTTCATAGCAGCATTGTTTGTAATAGCCAGAACCTGGAAACAACCTAGATGCCCTTCAATGGAAGAATGGATGAAGAAAGTATGGAATATATACATATTAGAGTATTACTCAGCAGTAAAAAACAAGGACTTCGTGAATTTTGCGTACAAATGGATGGAAATAGAAAACACTATCCTGAGTGAGGTAAGCCAGACCCAAAGAGGAACATGGGATGTACTCACTCATATTTGGTTTCTAGCCATAAATAAAGGACATTGAGCTTATATTTCGCGATCCTAGAGAAGCTAAATAAGAAGGTGAATCCAAAGACAAACATATAGGCATCCTCCTGAATATTAACCTTTATCAGGCAATGAAAGGAGACAGAGACCCACATTGGAGCACCAGACAGAAATCTCAAGGTCCAAAGCAGGAGCACAAGGAGAGAGAGCACGAGCAAGGAACTCAGGACCGCGAGGGGTGCACCCACATACTGAGACAATGGGGATGTTCTATCGGGAACTCACCAAGGCCAGCTGGCCTGGGTCTGAAAAAGCATGGGATAAAACCAGACTTGCTGAACATAGCGGACAATGAGGACTACTGAGAACTCAAGAACAATGGCAATGAGTTTTTGATCCTACTGCACGTACTGGCTTTGTGGGAGCCTAGGCAGTTTGGATGCTCACCTTACTAAACCTGGATGGAGGTGGGCGGTCCTTGGACTTCCCACAGGGCAGGGAACCCTGATTGCTCTTTGAGCTGATGAGGGAGAGGGACTTGATCGGGGGAGGGGGAGGGAAATGGGAGGCGGTGGCGGGGAGGAGGCAGAAATCCTTAATAAATAAATAAATTAATAAAAATACATCTAATAGGATGTTCAGTTTACCCTCTCCTATAAGGAAGGGCCCACACTTTTATTCTTGTTTTCTATGGCTTCATTCTTGGACTTATCCTCTCTGCTTGCCTGTGTTTTCATGCAGACTCCTCACAGATCTTGTTTCTTCACTGTGGAAGTGTGGAAACAAACAGATTTTGTATTAGAGATATCTGCTACACGGGCCCAGGATCAGCCACAAGCATAATTAACTTTAAAATGACTCAACTTCTTTCAACCATGATCATTCTGTCTTTATTGAATTTTAATGTCTTTTATTTTAATCAAACAATATCCCTTCACAGGATATACACGAAGAAATGAGTTTTCCTAAATGAAATTGCTTTTTTATAGCCATTCTACACACACTCCATTTACATCTCGCGAACAGTAAAGCCACTCTTTGAGTGTTGCTTCACTAGCCAGTGAAGTATACTAGCTGGAAAACAGTGTGATCATGCACAGGGAAGAGACATTAGCCAGTTTGAATATTGACAGCGTCTTCAAAATTACCTCCCAAAACTCTAGGCAAATTTTGTACTCGCAACGAGGAAATTAGAAGCCAGCCTTGAGATTGAATCCGTAACTTCTCCATCTTAAAGGAGAGGAAGACGATTATTAGGAAACCCAGGTAAATTACAAAAGTTGCACTTAAGTGTGTACTCTTAATAGATCAAGGGACCCAACAAGGTGAGCTACAAATACATTACTCAGTTCAGAAGAAAAATTGATTAATCTCACATAAATTGTTTCAGAATATACATGTGTACAGTTTCAATTTTACTGAATTATTTTGAAAATTTGAAATGCAAAACTAATTCTTCAAGAGATGGTAGCATATCTTTATCATTTGCAAGACGCAAGGAATCAATCCATGAGCCTTATTCATGCAGGCGATTACTCTGCGTTGGAGAAACATTCCTCACAATAGCAACTTTGGGGCAAAAGCCATCATTAGGCTGCTATTTTATATTTATATTTCATTACTACATATTTTTATTAAATCCAATATGAATTTTATCTGAATGAATTAATAATTGGAAAGGTATGATTGGTGGATAATGAAAATCACTTCAGATATCTATAAGGTATACTAAAACATATTTTATGGCTTCTCAGCAACACATTTATCCTCTAATTTATACTTTCGGGGTTTCTCAAATATAAATCTTAAAGCTAGTTGTTTATCTACTCCAAGATTATGCAGAATTGCCAGGTTATGTATGCAAAGAGGAAAATGGACTGTGATTACTCCAGAAGAGTAATTTCCTTGGGTTCTATGTCTAAACTGAATGAGTTTTCAACAAATGTACAAGCTTGTATCTATATCACAAATTTCCAAGGGATAGTTCTAATATCTTAAACGGATAAGGAAGGGTTCTAACACCTATGAGAGTGTATAACTGGCTTATGAAAACAGGCAGTAACAAAACTGTCTCCTGCATTGCACTGCAGCATTTGAATTCCTCTTAAAGGATGAATGAAAGGAGGAGGAGGAAAGTTTTAGGTTTTTTGTTGTGGTGGTGGTGGTGTTTGTTTTTGTTTTTCTTTTTTTCTCAGATTCTCTAGTAGATTGTCCTACATCCAATCACATTTGGTGTTCCTAATGGGTTTAACACAAGAACACATTTACTTGAGAAGTAATAATAGTGGAATGGGAAATAAAGCATAAATTGAAGGTATAAGAAAGAGGAGTGGATTCACTCCAAACAAATTCTCAAACAATAAATAATAAAAAATATATAGGCATGAAATAAATAAAATTTAGAGACAACTGCAAAAAAGCCTCTTAAGAACAGTCATTGTGGATACATGCTCTCTTAAGGAAGAAGACTGGTGATAAATTCTATATATAAAATCACAGGAGAACCAGCCAATGCTTACAATTATTTCAGGCTATTTAGTAGTTGGAAAAATATATTCAAGAGTGATTGTTTCTGTTTGTTTCTTGCTTATGAACCGGCATTCTTTTCATGAGGAAATGTCTTTAATGGGATAGGAGTCACAGTTTGGAATCCCTGCACTAGGTTGGCTTTGGCAGAACTGAATGAAACCCAAATGTGTGTGAATGTAGGTATACAAATACACACACACACACACACACACACACACACACACACACGCGCGCACACACGGAGAGATAGAGTAGGTAGATAGATAGGTAGCTAGATAGATAGAGATAGATAGAGAGAGTTTTCCTGATTATCTTTATTAAGTAAGCAGCCAGTATAAACAGTTCCTTGTCCAGAAACATGTACATGGGATTTCCCTTTTCAATTTGCCCAGCCTGCAAACACAAACATATTTCATAATGATAAACTACAAATGCCATTTCCAGACCTAACTCTTTAAAACTGCCAACACAAAAACAAAGACAGGAGCTCCCTATAGATTAAAAACCAAGGAAATGAGAAATATGTTAAGTAACCTATAAAGTTAGAGGACCAAGAACTAATTCCCCATGGTTTTATAGTTTTTTCTTTAAGTAAACAAAATCTTGCATAAATACACTCAAGTAAATTTTTATTCATTGGACAACCAATTTGAAAATAATTTTAATTTGCAATAAAAATCTTTTTTTAAAAAGGAAAATAGGGGGTGAGGTTATTTTAGAAATTTTCTTTCTTTTTCTTTTTGAAGTAGGGTTTTGCTGTGTAGCTTTGGTGCCTGTCCTGGAACTAGCTTTGGT
The DNA here is from genome assembly GCF_018167655.1 of Microtus oregoni. NCBI lineage: Eukaryota > Metazoa > Chordata > Mammalia > Rodentia > Cricetidae > Microtus > Microtus oregoni. The sequence continues at coordinate 28,513,393 of NW_024543060.1, forward strand.
AGACCAGACTGGCCTAGAGCTCGCTGAGATCCTCCTGCCTCTACCTCTGAAATCCTGGGATTAAAAGCGTGTGCCACCACCACACAACTATAAAATTTTCATATTGCTCAAATTTTAGACAATTAAATGTTGTTCAAATTTTAAATTTTATTGTTCTAAAGAGATTCATTACTCTTTATGTTAGTACCATTTTATTTTCTGTATGCTCTGAATAACAAACAAATCAGGCAAAATAAAGGTATTTTAAAATGTTTATGACTTAGTAAAGTTAAATTATAATTAAATAATTTTATTAAATAAAAATTATGCTTTTACATGTGTTTAAAATCTTGACTTATATATCAAATGTGTGTAAAATAAATCAATAATATATAACTATTCATAATGATTTTCATATAACTATGTCTTCAGATGTTAGGGTGTGGTACAATTTTATAAGTCCTTCTTCGTACATGCAAGGGCTTGGATTCAATCTCCACCATAAGCAGGCATGTATACACACAAAAGAACACATGCATGCATTTATGTATGGACACACACACAGGACTTTGTGTTCAATAACCCGTAATTTGTAATGCCTTTTTTTACTGCCTTATTAACATGACTTTGTAGTTTAAAGTACTAGCATGGGGAAATATAAAGATATTAGAAGGAATCTTATATAATGCTGTTTATCTGTCATGTAACCATCTTTCTGTTCCACTTGTAACAATATTGCATATGTGATGGAGAAAACAGATGGTTTCAAGTAATTGTATGATAACGTAGATGCTACCTTAGTTGTAATCTAGCAAGTTTCAAATTCCATACACATTCCATTTTTCCTCCTTCGAATTTCAGTTTGACGAGGCAATGACTTGGTTAAGTCTGCTCTAGGAATTACTTTCCTGCTGTAAAACCCACCTGTTTATCTCTAGTCCCTGGGCAGTGCAAGGCTGATCCCATAATCTGTTAATATCTGATTTACTGAAAGCCAGTTGTGTCCCACAGAGCCTAAGCCATTCTTGCTCTCCAGCACATTAAGAATTAATATTTACCCTTATTGGACCTTTCAGCTTCCACGAGAAACTTTAACAAAGGCTCTGCAAATCCCTACCCAACATATACTAGGAGGATTAATAATAATTCCTTTTGATCGGAATTACTTGGTTGGCCAGCAATGGTTTCCATGGTAATCAGGTGGTAGACAGGGCTGAGGCTGATTCCATCAGTTGTAAGACATCATTAGAATTATCCTACATGTCTAATTATAACCTACCAGGATTGACTTCTATGTAGTGTAGCTCAGAGGCACGGGAAATCAAGTTATGAGTTTAAATGGTTAGACGGCTTCACAAGGAAAGAAATTATTTTCCTTTCCTTAATAAGACTTTTTTTTTTCTGGCCAAGAATGCTATATATTAGAAAGAAAATAAGTTCAAAATAGTTTTTATGAAAAATAAGACTGAAAGTTTTACACAACTGTTAAAAATTTCAGACAAAGTTTGTGTTAATAGTACTAAAATAATTGTTCACCTTAGAGATTAACTTCGATCAGTGGTAATATTCAATAATAATGTTTAGATACTTAATATTGGCAAATAAGAGTTACACTTATTTAAGTGAAATAGCAGAATCCTGAAGTAAACATATACTAAAACAGGAGGAGAATGAGGAACACTTTAAAATAAAAAAGAAAAATTATGACTACACATTTGTTCACTTGACCCTGGAAGGTTGATGTCATTCCATAAATTTATTAGAAGAAAGATGTTAAATCATATATATGGCACACTTACACACATCCATACTAACAAAGGCATCACAGATGAACACACACAATAATAATAATAATAATGATAATACATAAAAAGCACCAAATTTAGAGTATGGACAATTCAAAGACTATCCCAAAAGAGACACCTCAGGAAGACACTGGTATTATGAAAAGGTTACAATCAGGGTTTATAAGATATTTTTAAAAATTCATGCTATTCATTTGTTAGGCTGCACATTAAGAGAAGATAGAAGAATAAAACTCTATATCAACTCTTTTATGCAATAAAGAGTGCTTCCTGAAGATCACGAAAACATACATTCTTCCTAGATAAATGTTTATTTCCTTTGTATAGTAAATTCGGAATTCTTAAAATTGTTAAGGCCTTCAAACACCAGAAGTTTGGTATGTTTATCTATTTGCTTATTATGAAATCTGTGAGCTGCAAACATATAATTTTAAGATATTTAATCTAAATTTTGAGCAAAATTTAAATGTATAATGATATGTCTATATAAACCAATAACATTCTGTAAATAAATTAGTTGAATTTGCTTCAGAATGGCATAAATATGGAACTAAATGGTAGACTTTAAAATATAAATGTTAACATTTTCTTAATTGCCTCTGAATTTATGATCATGTAACACATTTTTAAAAATTGCTTTCATACGTGCATATTGTTAATGAAATTTTTACTATATTTTTAAGAGGTATATGAGCACTATACAACTGTTGAAAAGGCTATAATACAATTTTTTGAGGTGTGATTTTCCTCTTATCACTTGGAACTCATTTCTGTTTTACGTTTTAAGACAACTCTGCCAGGACACATGGACTCGGAGTTCACAACTAGTAGCTCGGGAGACATGAACGTAGCAGATGCTTATAACCACACTGTGTTCATAATAAAGAGCTAATGCCTTAGGAACGTAAGTTGTAATAATTTATCACACATGATGCTATGTCAGAGTGTCAGAGAGGAATCTACATTAATATAAATTACCCAAACTAATGGCAACTTTTCCAGTTCTGTTTTGTTTGGGTTTTTTCTTTTGATTTTGGTGTTTGTTTGCTTGTTTTTCTGAGATTGGCTTTCTTGTCCTGGAATAAGCTCTTGTAGACAAGGCTGGACTGGAACTCACAAAGATCCTCCTGCCTCTGCTTCCCGAGTTCTAAGATTAAGGGTGTGCACCACAACTGCCCAGAAAGAGGTAAACTTTTAACAGTTTTAACATTTGCCTCCTGCCTCCCAGCTTCCCAGCTAGGCAGGTACTGCAGACAAAGGTTAGCTTCTATCTAACTAGCTTCTGTCTTTGTGTTGCTTTCATTGGTTAATAAAGAAACTGATTTGGACCTGATAGGGCAGAACTTAGGTAGGCAGAGAAGACAGAACTGAATTCTTGGAAGAAAAAGGCAGTGTCAGAGAGGTGCCATGGATCTTCCAGTGGGAGTGAGGGGTGGGATGGGGGTAAGGGGAGATGGGGAGAAAAAAGTGAGAAGAGGGGATGAGGAGAGCTTGGGAGAATGGGATGGTTGGGATGGAGGAAGGGTGGATATGGGACCAGGGAAGTATATATTTTAAGTAAGAGAGCCATTTTAGGGTTGGCAAGAGACTTGACTCTAGAGGTGTACCCAGATGTCCATGGAGATGTCCCCAGCTAGTTCCTTGGGCAGCTGAGGAGAGGGAGCCTGAAATGGCTCTATCATATAGCTATACTGTTGAATATCTTGCATATCACCATAGAACCTTCATCTGGCAATGGATGAAGCTAGAGACAGAGACCCACACAGGAGCACTGGACTGAGCTCCCAAAGTCCAAATGAGGAGCAAAAGGAGGGAGGACATGAGCAAGGAAGTCAGGACCGTGAGGGGTGTGCCCACCCACTGAGACAAGGTGAGGCTGATCTAATGGGAGTTCACCAAAGCAAGCTGGACTGGGACTGATGGAACATGTGATCAAACCAGACTCTCTGAATGTGTTGGACAGGAGGGCTGACTGAGAAGCCAAGGACAATGGCACTGGGTTTTGATCCTACTGCATGTACTGGTTTTGTGGGTGCCTAGTCTGTTTGGTTGCTCACCTTCCTAGACCTAGATGGAGGGGGGGAGGACCTTCGACTTCCCACAGGGCAGGGAACCCTTACTGCTCTTCAGACTGGAGAGGGAGGGGAGGCGGTGGAAGGAGGGGTGAGGGAGAGGAAGGGAAATGGGAGGAGGGGAGGAGGTGGAAATTTTTAAGTAAAGATAAAAATTAAAAATAAAAATAAACAAAAATAAAAAATAAAAAAAAATGACCGTTTAGAACACTGGTGGCCACAGAGTAATGTAAGTACTTGGGATGTTCAAGGAGGAGAGTTATTAGTATTTCTAAGTAAACTTAAACTTTAAATCATGATCAAAAAAAACATAAGAATTTAAGGCACAAAATTTTTCTAAAAACACAAAAATGGTTATCCATTCGCTATTATATAATTTAAAAAGTAATAATTAAAGAGAAGGTTGTTCCATAGTTTGCAAATCTGACTAATTCAACAAGTTGTTGAAAGATGCAGGAACAACAAAAGGCACAATTAGATTCTGACACATCTTTTAAACAGAGATAATTAGATTCTTCATAGTTGGAAGTAGTACTGATAAATATCATATAATGACATTTTCTTGATGTTATTAAATATTCTATCAGACTGTGCTCCAATAAGCACAGTCTCACTTTTTATCTCATGGAATGAACCTCATCTAGTCATCTATAGTGTTTAGTTATCACACTATAAGTACCTTGTATCTGAGTAACATGCTTGAATAAATTCTTTCCTCTACTCTATGTAGCTAGTCAAAAACAACATGTATATGACTCTGCCCTATACATTCAATGTGATGAATGGAGTGATTTTCACATTAAATCATAGGAGCCAGTTACTATTGGAGCTTTGTTTCTTTCATTCAACTGCAAGAAGATATTGCAATGTTTTCTAGAGATGATCTAAAGAAACATAGCAAGGTTAATACTATGATTAAAGAGACAGAACTATGAGGGCAAGTTAAAAATCATAGCACAAAAAGGAAAATCTTTGAATTGTATGCTCTGAGCTCTCTTGGTATTAGCTATTCTTGATAATGCAACATTAACAACAGAGAGACAAAGATAAAATTCTGAACTAATAATTAATGTGTGTGTAAAGTACCACACTATTAAAACGGAAACAATCAGAAATGCATACTGTTAGAAAATACATTGGCCTATACTATTAAAAATTAAGCTATTTGCTGCCCATTGCTTTTTAAATCACCCGATGAAATTAATGAAATTCTTTTAGGAAATTAGGTGAAAAATTAAATTAAGTATACAGCAAATGTTCTCCTTCCCCCTAAATCATTAAATAATTCTAGTTATAGAACTGTGGGGGTGGATGGGTGGTATGCGAACCTAGACGTATTAGGTATGTTTGGTTTTTACTATGCTTCAGTTCTTACTTTTCTTCAGTTAACATTTCAGTTCTCATTTGAGTGAGAAGATCTTGCCAGAGAGAAATTCAATAAAGTTAAAGTCCTCCTATTGAGGTTTCAGTCACTGACTAGAATTGAAAGGAAAAGCAACAGCAAAAGTGCATCTTAAGGTATTTTATATTAAACATGCAATTGCTCCTATGCCTTAGTGTATTATCATAAGGGATGTAGAATGATTAACAGAAATATTAAGAGTCAAACTGAACATAATTTCATGATTAAACTTGCCGTGCAATTAACTAAAATTATCTCATTGTATCTTCCTTTTAGGTCTCATGATTTTGTATTATTATCTTTCTTCCTTTGTCTTCCATTTTATATAGTTAAGAGGGTAGGTTCATTTTGAAGGAAAAGAATGAGTTGATGCTATCTCTATCTCTCTTTTTATCTTTCTCCTTTGTTTCTGTATTCAGTACAGTGAAACAAACCGGAATCTAGCCTACACCAGCCAAATTTTCTACAGTGGTTCAAAGAACATAAGTATATATACAATCTGTCATCTATAGTACACTGAAGATATTCTAGCATGACTACACATGAATTTCCAGTAAGCCATTTCTTCCAAATGAAATACAATCTTGGATAGAAAATTAATACACAAATATGCACACACACACACACACAAACACATGATCTATTTTATCTGAATGTTTCTAAAGTTAGTATTGTAATCAGAGATTCAAATTGTGATCATATAGTTCATTTATGTGAAAGCAAAACAATAAGCATCAATATGTAATTTGTATGATTCCAAAATTATTCTATTTGTTAATCATAGTACTTGTACGAAAGCAACATTTGTGATTTTACAGCTGCAAATTCTATTGAACTGTTTGCAATGCTTTTAAGTAGCATTCTGTATATAATGAAATTACTGTGGCAGCATTTCTGGTAGCTTAAGAATGCAATGGTGAGCAGTGAGATATTTCAAGGGTAAAGGAGCCTGAAACAAAGAACATTTACCTGAGTTTGTTCCATAGCTCCCACAAGGTGAGCTGAAGATGTAACTTCATCTAAGTGTCTGCTGACCTCCATACAGGTGCTGTGCCACCACACACACACATACAAAACCATACATGCATACAAACCTACATACATACATACAATACACATAAATGTGATTCAAAACTGAAACTTTTATTTAACAGAAGGGATGCAATTGGAATTCATATTCACTAAAGGACTATTTTTCATGTAAGGAATTTTCTGTATGAAATGGATAAATGAAATTACTTTTGTAGAACAAAATTAGGAACCATAAATCCTAATTTATACAACTTTCTAATCTTTGATATCTTACAGCCTTTCTCTAAATGTTGGGCTTGATATACTTTATCTAATCTAGCTTTGGCAAAAACAACAAGTAAACTTCATAAGTTCCCTTTGTGCTTTGCATAGCAGCTGCTACAATGATATCCTGAAATGAAATAGAGCACGTGAAGGTTGATTGTTTCAATACAGCTCTCTCTTCTAACTATTGCTTAATATCTTCCAATAAAATTGACATTTTGAGTCATGGTACTTATAAAATCATTTTATTAAATACTATTAGCAATTACTAGATTCACACAGCACAATTTTTTGGTTCAGCACACTGGGGCACCCAGAAATGTATTTACAAATAAGAGCTCTAAAGTTTAGACAGAGGATGCCTTTCCTCACAGTCACAAGCTAGCAAGTGAGTGGAGTCCTTGTTTCACCAATCCTGAAAACAGTATGTATTCCTTTATCACTGTCTAGTTACTATAATAGTAAAAGGGAAATAAATGGTCTACATTATAGTGTTAATGTTCAGAAAAAAAACACAAGAATTATGAAACTGACATTCTATAAGATGTCTTCATTAAACACTTTAGCAAAGTATTTTTGTTTATTTAAGCTTGAACAGCTGCCTAATCTGTCACAAGATCCCTATAAATAAAAACAAGTCATAGTGGGTTTTTTTTTTGTATTTTTAACTGTTCTCTGTAAATTGTGACAATGTCATTGTAATAAATAGGAGATAAGCTTGTTAGTTTGTTAGTTAATATCTGAGACAGAATTACTTATATAGATGATAGCAAGACAGATAGTGTTGGGTCTGCTGGGGGAACTGAGGACTATAAATGCTCTCTGGAAAAGGGATACAAAGAAGAGCACATTGAATATGTCTAGCCTTGTAAACTACTTTTGCTAAACTTTCAATTTTGCTAATATCTTAGCATCTTGTCATGAAGCCTAAAGAAAAATTCTAGACAAATATCTAATTGTTCCTTTTCTACTCACCTCAAGTTTTAATGCACACATAATCCCTGAATTTTGTTTTTAAGTGTTTTACACTGCACCTGCATTATCACATTCAGTTTGCCATTATGTTATCTTATACTCTCATTTTTCTCTTCACAATTTACTGAAAACAACTGGCTAATATATTTCCTAATATTTGACTATGAATTCCATAATATAATTTTTTATTCTGAATTCTAAACAAAATTCCCAAAGCTTCCTAAGTCAAGTGCAAGTCTCTGCTCAAAACTATGAGTAGTGGCCGGGCGATGGTGGCGCACGCCTTTAATCCCAGCACTCGGGAGGCAGAGGCAGGCGGATCTCTGTGAGTTCGAGACCAGCCTGGTCTACAGAGCTAGTTCCAGGACGAGCTCCAAAGCCACAGAGAAACCTTGTCTCGAAAAACCAAAAAAAAAAAAAAAAAAAAAACCTATGAGTAGTTCTATCTTGCCTATTTAGCTAATTAGATTGAATGACATAAACATGCACTGATTAAGTCAGAATGTGTTTATCATTATTATTATATCTCATCAGTTTTCTTCCATATATAACTTTGTACAATAATCAAGTATAGTGAATCAATGAATCAAAGAAAAACAGTCTACAAGAAGAAAATAGAGGTGCCATATTCTGAGACTTTAGTATGGTATATAATTTTCCTGGCATGGGCATAAAAGCACAAGATAAAGAAGATACAATTCACAAATTACATTACCCATAACTGAAAAATATCAGTAAACCTGAAGAAAAAATTCAGTATTAAGACAATTAAGGATCGATTCTTTGCAGACATTAACCTGGCAAGGTTCAAAACTTAAACCATACAAGTAATTCAAGTAATATAACAAAAACACATAATCCAATTAAAAATGGAGAAATGATCTGAATACATACTTATAAGAAAACAAATATATTGCAAGAAATTTATTAAAAAATTTCAAGGCTCTTGCAATTGTGAAAATGTAAGTCAAAACTATGATGATATTTTATTCAAACCAGCAATATCCTAGCAAGGATTTAAAGAAAAAAAAAACTCTCATCCACTGTTGGTACTGATGAATTACAATACTCATTATCGAAATTGGTATAATTGAGATATCTTGATGATTATTCAACTATTTCACCTCCATGTATATATATGCTAAGTCATGAAGTCCATGTGCCAAAAAGAAACCTTTATTTCCATGTTTTGTGGCATTCCTCATACCCATTCCAACCACAAGCTAAGTTCTCATAAATATGGGAATAGATTAAAAATTGCTTTATATAAGATACAACATAATTTATCCAGAATACTAATAAAGTTTTGTAATTGGAAACAAAATGAATTAAACAGGAAGTAATGGTTTTAAATGAAATAAGCAAGGGCAGAAGATAAGTGCTATATGCTCTATTTCTCTTATAGGTAAATCAAAAAATAAATAAATGAATAAACAAACCTGTGTATCAAATAGTGGTTAGTACAAGTTAAAAATATGGAGGAAGGAGCATAAAAGGAGGCTGAATGTCATCAATACATTATGTACAAATACATTGAATTATTGCTATACATCCATTAACATATATGATTAATAATAACTAAACATTTTTAAACAGGAAGGAAGTAAATCCAATAGCATCGAATACTTTTAAAGACTCTAAAACCTCTGTATTCAGAACTAAATGAAGACACACGCATACACATGCTTACACATATATACACATATGCACCCACATAAAACTCTACTAATTGAAAGATAAACTCAAAATTAAACATATAAGTACAGATATCTTTGATTAACCGAATTAAGCAAGGCAAATATCCTTGCTACTATTACTTGAATACACTTTCAACTGCATTATTAGTCTATGTGGTATTCCTCTCTAATACTTAGTTTTTGTAAGTCCTCTGTACTGTAATTTATCCCTAGGTAATCACCAGCTTCTTCAAAGGCTTCCTCTCTGCTGCTCCCAGTTGCTACTCTAATGATGAATTACTCTTCGCTCTCCTAACATAAACATTCTCAAAGTTAATTAAGTCAGCCTCCCTTCCTGGTAATTCTCCAATCATTGTGGACACCCATGGGGACATATGTGGAAATGTCATTTTGGGAGCTCCTGGCTGCCCTGTTTCTGCACTGGTGGAAAACCCTGCTGGGATCATCAAAGTCCTTCTGAGAACTTGAAATTAGGACCTCAGTGGAATCTACACTGGGCAAAGCTGGGCTTTAGTTGTTATTGTCTTTTATTAAAATTAAAATCCTTGGATAATTACAAGTGAGATATTTATATCTCTATAATTAAATCTCATTAATAGATATTTAGGAAAATATTTTAAAATAAAAATAAACATCTTTCTTTAAACTTACCTCATCATCATATTCAGACCAAAAAGTCATAACTAAAAAAGTGTGAAGACTCATTTATCTTTAAAATAATAATTGGACTTTTGATAGCATATTCTGCAAGATTTATGTAGTTGCAAAATAAGTATATATGAGAATAAAAAAATCAAGTAGATTTTTCTATTAAAGACTTATTTCTTTGAAGAAGTGTTTCATCTCAACCTAAAAAGATATGCAATCACTTTATGAGTAAATATCGAAGAATATTAATTTATGCTTTTTGAATGTTTGCATCCAGGCAAATAAAATGTAAGAAGTTGCCAAAGGAAATAAATAACAGTCAACAACAACAAAACCTAAGAGGTTTATTTTTCTAGCAAGTTTTTAACTAGAGCCTGTAAAGTTGAAGAACATTCATGAATATATGGCGAATGCAAATCATGAAATTAGTGACCAAGAATTAGTGATAGGCTCTTTTGTATATTTAAACAAAAGACTGAAATTTGATCTCTGGAAGGTTATTAGGTATGACAAGGGAAAAATTGCTTATGAGGGAGTCATCTTCTTTGTGAACAATAGAAGTGTGTTTGCATCACTCATGAGAAGTACTTTATCCCTTCAACACTCATACCTGAGATGGTGGAAGATATTAATACATCAGAAATGAAAATTTTAGAGCATAAATCAGCCTTAAAAGAATATCAATTGATCTTGAACACACAGTGTAGAAGCTATCAAGCTCCCCTGCCAACCAACATCATGGAACCCATATGAAAGTTAATATTAGGAATAATTTCCTAATAAGGTAAGCATTTTGGAATAATGGTTATTGAAATTGATTTTATTTCATTTAAAATGATTTAGAATATGAATTTATAAAGAATAAACATAATTATTTTGCTGATTTAGTTATACATTAGTATTCCAGTTATGAAATTTTCTATTATATTCTGGTTTATATTTTACTTTCAGTCCACTTAATGTCAGCCTAACACTCTCATTTTTGATTTGACATTTATCAATTCTCATCACATATATATTACTTTTTCGTTTTTATGCTGCTGCTCTCTGCATCAGCAGATACAACAATCAGGTTGTATCTCATTAATGCCAAAAAAGTTGAAAGTATCATAAGCGGAAGATCATTTCTGCAGATTCCATATAAAAGCTTTCTTCATAAATCTATCCAAAACATTACTGAAATTTCCAGCAGGATGAACTGGTCAAGGCTGAATTGATATTCTTTACTTCTGTTTTCCTTTGAGAATGGAATAAGAGACTTAAAAAAAAAAAAAAACCTTACCAGACAAAGTGTCTACCTTAGAAGCAAGAGGATTTCCTTTGATCATCTTGATCCATGTGACACAGTCTGGAACCTAATTGCTTGGGAGACAGAGACAGACACAGATCCCCTAGGGCCTGCTGGCTAGGCCGCCTGAATAAATAAGTAAACTCTAGCTGATGGCAGATACTCTCTCAAATACACAGCAACAGAAACAACAAAAATGTGGAAGGCAACTGAGATAAAGTTCCTGAGGTTGTTCTGTAGCATTTCACACACACACACATACACACACACACACACACACACACACACACATATACACACCCACACACATTCACACACACACAGATGCACACACACACAAATGCACACACACACACATTCACACACACACACATAGATGCACACACACACAGATGCACACATCTGAGCATAAATGTATACACACACACATCATAGACTAATGTGGGCCTAATCAATTACTTTTAAAATTAAATACTTCTAATTATAGTCTTCCCCAGAATACATTGCTAAACACTCCTTTTGATGTATTCTGTAGGCTTTGACAATATTTTGCTGTGACTCACAGATCACAGTCATTAGGTGAAATCAAAACAATATTCCCAATGTGTTGAAAGTTACGATTACAGCCCCAGTAGCACCAACAGATTCCATATGGGGTTTCTGAGAACTATAACTTACAATCCATTGCCATCTGATTACTGTTCAAAATGTAGGTGAAGCTTCCAGAGACTTTCGATTTCATATGGAAAACATGAAGGCAGTTTTTAAGTTGTTAATTTTGCTTGACCCAGAGGAAAATTCTCCAACCTTCTATTTCTGAGAAACCTGAGTCTTCCTTCGTGGGATTCTGGCTCAACATTGTTTAGAGAGAGAGAGAGAGGCCTAGCAGTTGTGGACACCCTATGTAAAAAGCAGCAAAAAAATGAAGATGGACGGTATTTCCAGCATCTGAAATAGTAGACCTCTGCATGGCAAACTGTAAATAGGTAGTCACTTCTACCTGGTAGGTGGATGTTAACGATTGTGATGACTGAAGTTTTCAAAGCAGTTTGTTATATTTGTGTGCCATGAGTTTGCATTGATATATTGAAGAAATAGACACAGATGTAAATTTCCAGGGTGTTTAAAACTGTAAAGTCATAAAAAAAGATGGTGGGTAAAAAGAGTGATAGAAGAACAAACTCTTGCTTAGAAAGGAGGTAATGAGAACCACTCTGGAGATGCCAGTCCATCTGACAATTGCTTCAGGATTGCTTGACAAATATCGACTCTTCACATCAGAGGATAGATTCAGGAGAGTTAGCTCTGGGATGGCTTTGAATAATTTTGTGCTTATATGTATTATGTAAATCATACATATCCCAGCAAAAATTGGTGAGGAAGTGTAAAAGAAATTTCTTCACATGCAGAATATGATTATCTAAACCAATTGAATTAGTGGTTAGTGTTTGCTTATTTAAATATCATCTATGTTCAAGGTAAAAGGAATGAGATTCAAGTAAAATGACCCCAAAACTTTGTTGTATTATTTTTCAAAAATAAATGGTATCATTTTAATGCCTTCATGACATACAATTTAAATTTTCTAGGCTTTGTGACTAGTAATGACATATAGCTAGAGACATAAAATGTAAGCATCATGGCTTTTTGTTTTAAATATACAATGGAAATTGGGATGACAGGAACTTAATAACACAATCAAGTAAAAGAAAGCTTTAATAGTAAGATACATATAGAAAGAAAGAGAGAAAGATAAAGCAAAGGAAGCTGTTTTATTATATATCACAGAAATATTTAAATGTAGATCCAGACATTGTCTGACATTGAAATACATCAGCTAGCTACTTCTGAACTATTTCTCTGTTTCTCTGGCAATACCCAGGAAAGCATGAAAGAATAGAATATATCATATGTATATATGATATATATGATATATATTAATATTAATATATTAAGTAATATTAATATGTATGTATGATATATAATATATACATATTAATATTACTTGGCATAACCAGAAGATAAAATTTCAAGTAAGCCTAGATTTGATGTTCTGCTACTGTTGTACTAACATGATACATAAATATAAATCATTGGTACTGAGTTCCCACACTCAGAATCGCATGTGACCTTTTCCAAGGTCATGTAAATGAAACAAGAGGCAAAACAGGCAGATTTGGTGAGTGACAGAAGCAGGACAAGCTGGAGTTTCAGAATCTTCTCTGTCAACAGCTGCAGAACTGCCCAAATAACTCCAGCATGTAGACCCTTCCTAGTGACACTGCCCTAATCATTATAGGTTCACAGTAGGGTTGACAATAGTCAATAGTGGAAGATTCCATCCATACCCTGGTCATTTCTTCAGTTCTTAAAAACACTACACTATTATTGATATTTCTGGAAAGAAGACTCAATGCAGCAAGCATTGGCTGGGAACTTTTCAAGTCTGTTTAAATTATCAGAGGTTCAGACCAGGAACGCTAGTGCTGGTCGGCAACTGAGACTGTCTATATACCACCTCCCGCCTTTCCTAAGAATGGCCCCTGGAGACTGGCTCTGAAATGCTGAAATAAATTAACTGGGAGACAGTTCCTGAGCTATTGCTAGCACATTAAACCTTCTTAAAAGATTATGTCTGACTCACATATTCCTTTACTGATTCATTCATGTGGAATTTGAAACTATAAATCACATTTGTTACATTTTAGAAAATTCCCTTTGCAGGATTTCAGTTATATTAAAACTAAATAAATCATCTTTAGCCAAAAATAGTTTTAATCTTCAAGTTCCTCTGAGATGTTGCACATCCCTACTCTCCTCAGACTGCCCAAATTAAAACTATTGTTTTGGGCTGAATGCAGAAAATTGTTTAGCATTAGTATTGATCTCAGAAAAAAACAGCTTAAATAATTATTTTAGTTTAAATGCATTTTGAATACATATATGTTCTAGTCCATTAAGAAAAGTATTCATATAAACAGCTCTAAAATATTGCTAAATGCTTCCAAAATTTATACTTTTGCTTTATTTCTAGATAATATTACAATTAATGCTATACACAAAATGTGAGGCCCACAACTGTATGAATTTATTATTTTAAATGCATATCCTTTAGTTTTTCTTAGTAAAACCTTATATAGTGTCTTGCATAATAACAAATGCTTCATCAGCAACAAACCCAATTACATGAGCAATGTATGATTGTCACGTACATTATAAACAATCATAATTAAAATACTAAGCTCCCCTTTGTCACTAAATAGATGAGAGCACTAGATCAGAAAGTGGACAACTTGCAATGTGAAGAAATAGGTATTCAAGGAAAAGCACACATGCCATGAGAGGCCTTACTTTAGCAGCTCTTCCTTAGTCAACAAAATGTCCCCACTGAGTGCCTGTTGCTGTGCTATAGAGAAGCCAGCTTATACAAGTTTGCCAGGGCTGATTGCCAAATAGTCACATATTTGCAACCAATTGTTACTGTAAAATCTGTCCCGGTGGGGATATTTACACCATGGAAATTGGCAGTGGTACAAAGCTCACCTCCCCCTGCCCCTTTGTTGTTTATGTGGAAACATCTGCCTGTACACAGCGCTACAGGGGGTTAATGATAATAGCTAAGACCCAAACCCAGTTTCCCACGTACTTATTTAAAATGATTGCCTCGGAAAAGAACTAAAACCCCCAAACAGAAAGATGACTAAAGCTAATTTTGACAGCTTAAACCTTGGTGGTTTGAAGAATGAAATTTTCATTATCAGAAATAAAGAAATCAGGAAGGAAGATTCATTGGGGATATAGAGATGAAACTTGAGTTGTTTGTCTAGGGATGAAATTAAGAAGGAACATCAGGGGAGATAAAAATTGGAATTTAAATCATCCATGATCACAGTTTTGTCTGTGAGAGCAGATCTTTAAATTGCCTTTCTATTACAGTCAACTGGTGAGACTGAGGATCCACCAGCGGACGAATTTCAGCCTGGGAGACTGGGACTACATAATTGGCAGGGAATGTGGCCTGAGCTTTGGAATTTTGAGGTGCACCCGAGTTGATTCTAATGCACACTATGAACTGGGAAGTGCTGCTGTACAATTTAAACATTTTACAATTGCTTAAGAACTCAAATACTTGAAAGAGAGAAAGAAAGAGTTTCATACTAAATATTTGGAGAACTGAAACTAATCAAGATTTCAGTGTGCTATAGATTTGGTGGTACTCATATCACTTCTAATTGTACTTTCTAAAAGTTTTCAGTAAAGTAAGTGCAGTTGTTTTTACTTCACAAAGTAAATAGCATTGAGGAGGTATGGAACCTGAACTAGTCATCTTTTATGACAAGGCATGGCATGCAGAAGCAGAACTGGATTACCAACCCAGCCACAGAACTTTTGACCGACAATCTGTCCTGTTTGAAAGATGTGCCGAGGTCATGGTGTCTCAGAAATTGTAGAGGTGGCTGGTTTAACTTGAGGTCTATGCCACTCAAGAGAAACCTTTCCTGACCCTGCCTGGATGGACTCCTGGAACTAGAGCTTAGACAGGCCAGAGACCTAAGATAGAACAACAACAACAACAACAAAGATGGGAATAATAGTCAACGAAATAAATCCTAATGATATTCTGCTACATGTATGGATAAGTGCCTTGTCCAATTGTCATCAGAGAGGCTGCGTTTTGCAATTTATGGGAGCGGATATAGAGATCAATAGCCAAGCACTAGTTCGAGTCAAGGGAACCCTGCAGAAGATGGAGAGGAAGGATTTCAGGACTCAGAGGGGTCAACGACATTGCTAGAATGTGGTCCACAGGATCAACTAAGCAGGGCTCCTAAGGGATCCCAGAGACAGAAGTAGCAATTACAAACACCATGTCAGAGCAAGGTCCTTTGTGTATATATTATGGTTATGTGCCTGGGTGCTCTTGTGGGACTCCTAAAAATGAGAGCTGGGATTGTTCTGTGAATCTTTTCCCTGCTTTTGGTACATGTCTCCTCCTACTGAATAACCTAGTTCTGTCTTGATAGGAGGATTTGTGCTCACTCTTATTGTAACTTCTTATGTCATGTTCATTTGACATCCCTGGAAGACCAGAGTTTTTGTGAAGGCAGGCAGAGGAGTAGCTGATGTAGGGGAGAGGAGAGGTGGTGGAGGGACACAGAAAGTTGAGGGAGGGGAAAGTGGGGGTCATAATATAATGTGTGAGAGAAAATTTTAAATGGCTGATATTGATAAATACTTTAGATGTGCACATAATAGTTGAATATAGTTTAATATTAAAGCCTAGACTTAGAAACACGAGAAAAAGAAAATACCAATTGTATTTGTAATAAACTAAAATGTGATGCCAATAATAAACTGAACTTCCATTCAAAATGACATACACACAAATTGCACATTAGCAATATTTATGACTCAGATCTGTTTTAATTTGGGTGGAAGCAGTAGTTTAATTACCTCTAAGTGATGATTCCCAACACAGATAGCTACCTCCCTGGGAACACATTCTCCTACCGTGAGAATGCATTAACATTACAATCAATGGACTGGTTCAATCCTTTGCATTTCACATAAAACAAAATAATAGCAAGAGTTCCACATTTCTGTTTCTTCCTGATACAAATACAATCTCAGAGTTTTCTAAAAGACAGAATAGTTTTGTGCATTTTGCTGGAATTTAAGGCATGCTTTTGCCTTCAAGTTTGCACTGTCACCTATTATACACTACAGAGAAGATAGAAGAAACAGGAGAGGGAGGATGTAAGGAAAAGGAAGTAGGATAGAGAACAAAATCCCAGAGACTGATTCCTGTGTGTGGTATGTTGCATTGGACTCCACATTTTTTCTGAGCTTTGAAGTGAATCTGATGTTTGTAATCTACCCATTTATGGACCATATCTGAGTAACTAGACAATCAGTATTTGAGGTTAAAAAGTATGTTGTGTGTAGAATTCATTTGACTCATCTCCATCACCTTTATGTACTCTGCGGAAATAGGGTTCATGAAATGCAGCAAATCCACCAACCCACAAACCTGACAGCAGGTGAGAAACCCTCCTTCATGCAGAAACCATCACGCTTTCCACATAGAGGTCCTAGTCATTGCCAATGAATGTCTTGTCAGGTACGGGAGAGAACAACTCACAGATCTGCACATGGTTGTGTATTATTGATTAAAAAATGAAAATAACTGTATCTGAGATATGTTTTAAAATATCCCATCAATACTGAGAATTCAAATTGAAGGGATGCCCAAAAATATAGAGTATTTCTGTTTTACACAGTGTACAACAGAGTATTCAAACCACCCTTTCTGATAAAATATTTAGTACATAAACATAACATTTTTGAACTTCTTCTTACTGAGAGATCTTACAGGAACCAGGGATGTGTTTCAGATGGTCAAGTCTGGGAGGCCCATGGAATATTATGCAAATCAACCCATTAATGACACAAGCCTTGCTGTCTTCTGAAACAAAGCAAATGATAAAAAGTGCCCCTGCTGCAACTTCAAGTTGCATTCAGTGGCATTCACCTTCCTCTCTCAGCATAACTGGAATGTCTCTCCAAACAGGAAAACGGAGGGCTTCAGAACATTATGTAGCTAAAAACGGAGACTATTTTACCCATTAGTAATAAATGTACCTGCTGAGCAGAAGTCAGCTGTACCCAAAAAGCTTGCACAATTCCCTTTTGCTTAGCTCTGCCTGCTACCGGAGAAGCAGTGTGCTAAAGAGAATTTTGTTAAAAGCAAAGGAGCTTATATAATTGACTTTACTGGAATTAGAAGACAGGGTACCGTGTTCTCAATCTGAAGCAGTCAAGTCTATGATGAAGGAAAATTGCACAATTTAATAGCCAGATATAGACACTGTGCAGTAATAGAAGTAATCAAAGGCTTGGGTATACTTCAAGGAAGAAACTGTTAGTTTCTCCTTTGCTCCAGAGAGCAGCTTGCAAGTGAGTGAGTGTTGCAGGAAGTGCTTGTGCATGCTTTTCTCACTCTGGGCACTTTCCTCAGAAAGGCAGAAGCTAGCAAGTTGCAAACATTAGCATGTTAATGGGGAGGCATCCCCTGAAGTTGTAATTTTTGTCTTCAACGTTTTAACTTCTATGACTTTTGAAATAGGAATAAAGGACTGCATATTATATTAGAGCTAATTTTTTAATGTTGTTCTCACCGATAGCACACTTGACTTTCATTAGGCTGTTGTTTTCTATTTTTAGTAAACACATTCTAGAGAAAGGGAAGACATAAACCACATTTAGGGGGAAGTCATATCAGCTTTAATAAAAATCTGTAAGAAAGTGAAGGCTCAGTCATAGAGGTTTGCTCATCTGTAGCATCTTTGGGGAAATGTGACATGAGTGATTATAGCAAGAAGGAAGAATCAACAAGACTGCAGTCTTGACAAAACAAGCCTCTAAAAAAATCATAAATATTAGGATTGCAACTTTGGATGAGATAAAGAACAAAGTCTTGATATGATCAGAACTCATCTAATAAAACACATGTTTTTGGAGACCAAAATATTTTCAAAAAATCCCAAGCCTTATGTATAGAAATGTATATAGCTCACAAATATATTAGAAATAATTTCGGTCTTGTCATAAACTGATTTGCGGACTATTCATAATGATTGAGATTAAGTACTTGGGTTTTAGATTTCTCTAAATTGCCAGTTAAACACACATAAAATTAATTTTAGTAAAATGTAAGTATATGTGACAGCTCAATTAGTATGATTTATATACCTCAAAATAATCAAAGTATTAAGGTAGGCAGCATCCTGATCAGTTTTATTTACATCAGGAATTTTTTAATGCTATTGACTATCTAAAGCAACTTTGCACAAGGCACAGAATACCAGGATCTCCCAATAATTTTTTTCTGTCTATGGTTTGTTTGTGAAACTATATCACTAAAAGTTTTAGTTAAATATCAACTTTCTTTATTTTATGCACATTCCACATAGGTGTTTGTCTTAAAAAGACTTAAGTATTAAAAATATGGTCTCACATTGGTCATTAAAATTCAGTGAAATATATTACCAGTTTCAGTTCACTTGAGTCTAACACTAAAGGAAACAGCAACAATTGACACTTACATAATATCCTTAAAACATGGTAAAAAAAAAAAAGAAAGTTTCCCTATAAATTTAATGTTAATGTTCTCCAAATATTCTACCAAGTTAACAAAAGAAAAAGATCATCCACCAAAATTACATAATCTAGCTTCACAAAACCCCTCTTTGCTCACATAGTAGCAGATGATTCTTCTACACACACACACAAACACAGGCACACACCCAGACTCACATGCACTCATGCACGTGCACACACAAGCACACACACACACACACACACACACACACACACACACACACACACATTTTTAAAATAAATTTATTTCTACTCTCCTCTTCCCTGAGGGCATACTCTCAATGGCACATCTTATTACTCTTTATTTACTTAAATAGCATCAATTAGACCTTTTCCAAGTAAGATTCATATTGCTTTTTAAAGGGATCATATCAATTAGTGAAAAAAAAATGTTCAGTTATTGACACAAACCAAATCTCTAATTTAACTAGCAACTTGGCAACAAATATTAAATTTATCTAACTTCTTTGTAAATTAAATTCCTAGTATCTGCTCATATATCTTTCTTTACATCAAGTGCCTTTATACCATTATGAACCCTTTTCAGTAGGATTCTATTCAATTCTTCGCTGAAACTTGTAAGTGGGGACTGTTCTTTCATTCCTGGCCACCCTGGCCCAAATAATTATATATAAACTATATTAATTACAACACTGTTTGGCCAGTGGCTTAGATATCTTTGTAGTTAGCTCTTATATCTTAAATAAAACCGTTTCTATTAATATGTGTATCGCCAAGAGGCTGTGACTTACCAATAGGTTCTGGCATCTTTCCTTTGGAAGCTACATGGTGTCCTAATCTCTCTCTATATTTCTATTTATATTTGGATTTCCCCCGGCTTTCTGCTGAGCCACTGGCCAAAACGGCTTTATTCATTATCCAATAAAAGCAACACATATACACAAAGACAGCCCACAAAAAACCTATCATCTACATTCACAAGGATATGCCAGTTGCCAAATCTATCAGTAAAGCAATATCCAATCATATACCTGATTTCTTCTTATCACGGTCCGTGTAATGTCACTTTGCTATCTGGTCCTTTCTGTATTTGTTCATTCAATGCTTCCCCTGCCCTGTACTAAATATTATTGCATTTCTTAAATCTACCATGACTAAAACTGGGCTACTACTTTCTTCCCCAAATTAAAATCTGTCCACTTTTTCATTCTGGCTGGTATTTTTTTTTTTTTTGGTTTTCTTTTGTTTTTAATCACCAACCTGTTTCACAAAAGAAAGTAGAGGACACTTGAGGTATCTTCAGCTCGCCTTGCTTTTCTCACATATTCTCCATAATCAATGAGCACATTAGCTCTTTTAATAAAATCAATGCATACATATTTATATTCTCGCCACCTCACTTTTAACAGATTTGTTTAATTCTTTACGTTATGTCTCTCTTCAGTGACACAGTCTGTTCCCAGCAAAAGTTCAGTGTAAGGCTTTTAATATGTAAGGTATGATTTTTCTGTTTCAAAGACATCTAGTACTGAAACAATTAACGTCGGACATTTAGATAGTGCATAATGTCTAAAGCTAGTTCTTGGCAATGGGGTTCATCATGCCTTAGTCAAATTGAGCAAGCTCCTCTGACACTCTAATGGTAATGTTTACCCTGTTCATTTAATACCTCTCAAATGCTACACATATTACCAGGCACAAATATGTTTTAATGTTTATTCATGGATAAATCATGGATTATGAATTATTTCTGTGTTAAACTCGTAAATTTAAATGTAGCAAATTGAACTGTGAGGATAAACATATATTGTAGTGTCAACATCTCCCAGAATCTCACCTTGATAATAAAGGATCAAAGGCCTGTGCACCACTCTTCTACAGACAGACTGTCTAAGAATTCTTGATGTATCATCTGAAGACATTGGAATATCTGCAATTACATGAGATGTCTAACAAGATCTAGACAACATTTGGCTTCCAAAATGAGATGAGAAGGTATAATCTAATAAATATATGCATACACATCATTATGAGAACATAATTTAAGAAGAGAAATATAATAGATTATTTGATGTGCTTGTACTTGAAGGTAATTTTGTATATGTGTGTTCAGAGTCTAAACATTTCTTGGTTTGAGATATTCCTATTGCCAGGTTAATGTCTTTCTCTTCCCCATAATTTAAAAAAAAAGACTTCTCTATTTCTATTTATTTAAACCCATTTAAAGTCTTTTTTATACCTCTTTAAAGCTGCCTAGAAATTAAATAATTTATATGTCATTAGAGCTGGCAGTTTAATTTCTTTTAATGAGGATTGTAACATATCTGCTTGTAGAAGAAATTAACATTTCGCTCTGCAAAATCTAAATTATGCCACCTTATTCGACACAATAAATATGTATAGTGTATCAATATTGATTTACAGACAACAATAATTGAATAAAGGAAGGAGGAAAGAGCGGGTGTGCATGTGCTTAAATTATAACAAAATATTTAAAGCTGGATTAGTTTTCTTTTTTCTTTTCAAATATTTGGTTACATTCATATTGATATTGCTACTGCTCGTCTCTGAATATTTTATTAGATTTAAAATTTTAAATTATAAAGTATTCTGTTGATACAATAGATTGCCCTAGTAATCACAAACTCTATTACAGTTCCTCCGGTTTCTTGCGATCTAATGGGTTCTGTCTCTCCTTTACACCTTGTCTTTCTGTTGTCCTTCCATCCTGGACATTTTATCTGCTCTGTCTGCATCTGATAAAGGTAGCCCCGGCATTTCATGGACAAGGTCACTTTAATTGTCCTTCCCAGGTAATGTCAGTGTGGCGATACTGTTAGTTACACTGTCTCCTGTCTCTCTAGACTTACCTCACATTCTTCAGTGCTCTCTGGCAGATCGCTGCATCACAGTTCCAGCTCCCACCCTCCTTTCCAGAGTATCTTTGCTGGTTTGTGTGTTTGTGTTTCAAAGGTGTTTTTGTGTTATTGATAATCAACTAAGCCTTGCCTGATATCTTTCCTAGGGCAGTAAAGTAATAATTGCTTCGGCAATGATAAGAATCTGACATGATTGCTTTTAGTGCGGGTGTGAATTTATTGTCAAAAATTAGAAAGAGGACATAACAAGAAAATATTATTGTATTTGTAACAGCATGGCTTAGTCCTTGGAACTATATATCCTTGTTTGAATTTTAGCATGTCTTATTTACATAGTACCGCCTCTCTGAACTGTTCAGGAGATGATTAACAAAAGTCCTTAAGTGTATTAGCCCTGTTCACTACGTTGTTCTGGCAATCTCTAGGGCTTGATGAAATTTTTTCTTCAAAAGAGTGGTATTCTTGGAGAGTGCTGGAGATGAGAATCTGGGCGAATTTGCCCCTGAAGAAAGCCTGTTTAAACAAGACCCCACTGTGCTATACAGAAACAATGCACAGTACTATGATATGTCACAAAAAATATCTTGAAAATAGAAAGGTTTTAAAAGGCGGAGAAAAACCACAGGGGTATATCTGTGGTGTTGTACAGTCCAGAATTTAAAGAAATATTATATGCAGCATCATATCGTAATAGGTATTAAAGACGTTCAGTCACATGATTGCATTTCATTTAAATTCTATCGATTTTCACTACTTGCTGAGGGAACTTGTGTAAGTAGTCCACCACTCTTTTTCTAAATCCTTAAAATTACAAATATAGATAGTAAATATTTGAATACAGATAACTAAAAAAGATTATTTCCTAAAAAGTAAATGAATAGAGTCCCATAAAACATAATTGATGGCAAATAGTAAGAAATGAATAAAAAGACAGCCTTTATTATCGTTGGTTGACTGTTAATATCTAATATGAAGAAGATAATTCTACTGAGAAGCCTGGGGAAAATGATTTCTTATCTTGTAAACCAGAGCCAGAGAAATCTTGCCTATAGTTTAAGAAAGATACAACTTGCACATAAAATCTATCTGTGTTTTTTGTTTCACATTTTCAGCTATGGATTTTTAAAGGGCTCATCATTTCTTACATGCCTTTTTTTTTTTCAGGGAAGGGATAGACAGTTAGAAAAGGTGATTGTTAAATTGTTACCTTGACAACAAAGAGAATCAATTGTGAAATAAGCAAAAAAGACAGTCTTAACACTTTCTCAGCTTCTCCACATTTGGCTGCAAACAGTCAATTCCCTTTAACAAAACTTAGAGCTACTTTGTGGAAGATATTACAGTAAAACTTTATAAAGAATTGATTAAAATTAAAGTTTGGTATATATTTAATTCAGCGGAATGCATTTCATTTTTACCCTCTTATGGGTTTGTGTTTCTGGAATAGGATTGAGATAGTGACATTATATTTTTTATTTAAATGCAATAATTAATATATAGCAAACTCTATTTGCTTAACACTACTCACAACATTTTATTAGTTATTAATGCCTTCAGGCATAGCAACATTTCTAAAAAATTTATATTTTACATTGAAGAATAATAATGCAATAGAGATTGAATGAATTGTTCAAATTTGAAGACCAGCAAAGCAAAAGAGCTAGAATTTGAACCATGGTATTTGAGCTCCAAAAGGTAGTCTCACAGGTCCCTTACACTACTAGGAAAATATGTCACTCTGAAAGAAAGTTTGTTGGGATAAGGTTTGTGTTTGCTTGAAGATCCTCTTAACTATTGTTCTTCATGTAACATTTTTGCTGAGTTAAAATAGAAATATAGTTCATTTGCATCAGAATAATTAGTCTACATCATAACAATTTAATTTTGTGATTGCCCTACATAAATCAACTTACCATGAACTTTGAAGGCTTCTATAGTAATTTAAACTATTTTGACTGACACATAATATTTGCACATATTTATGAGTCGTGCTGCAATATTTTGATCCATGTAGACATTAATAGCAATCAAATCATCACAAATTATTATATATGTGACTTTACATTTTATCGTGATGTATAATGATTTTTATGATGAGTATATTTAAATTTCTCTGTCCTAATTCTTTGAGATGCTAATTTCAAATATTTTCTTTAGTTTGCTTATCTGGAGTAATTTGAGTCAAGAAACCAAAAAGACTCCATTTTGTGGGCAAATACATTAAGGAGGAGACAATAAAATATAGGAGAAATGAAAGTAGTAATGGGCTATTCTGGGGACAGAAAGTTTTAAGCATAGAGTGTGTAGGGGATTCGGGGATGGAGGACAGGAAGGAGACTTAACAAAAATGGTGGGTTCATGCAAAGCTATATGTAAATCTATAATCTCCCAAACAAGGAAAAGTATGATAAAATGTGAGAAAAAGTATAATTTAGATGTTTAAATGTGAATGGGGATTAGTAAAAGAAAAGTTTAAAGGAAGCTTTAGCCTTAGCCAAAGGAGGAATACATATAGAAGCCATATGGAAATCCACTAGTTTGCATGCTAAGCCTTTCTCCCTATCCACTGCCTCTTTCTATTCCTCTCCCCAGATCCTCTCCCTCACATACACACACAGACAAACTCTCTCTCTCTCTCTCTCTCTCTCTCTCTCTCTCTCTCTCTCTCTCTCTCTCTCTCTGCCTGAACAGAAATAAGACAATACAGAAAACACGAGTTATTCAATGAAAATCTCTGTCAAAGGATTTACCAGTCATGGGGGAAAAACATAAGCTTTATGTTTGGCTATGAGGACTTCATGTAAAAGATCCTCACCTGGGAGATCATATGTTCTAACAGAGAATGTACTTCTGTTGGCTTGCTAAATGGTAGGACTGTCAGATTATTTCTAAACATTTGTTTTTATACCTGCAGGTGTATTCGTTTGTGGTAGGTAGTGGTTAATACAAAGACTCATAATTGGACGAAACGCCAAGTATTAATGACTGAGTGTTGAGCTTTGAAAGGGACGCTTATTTCAAACTTCCTTACCTCAAGCAATTTTAAAGAAGAATTGTTGCAAGACCGAGGAAGCTGATGGAGGGAAGAGAGTTATGATACACTAACTGCCAAATGTGATACCGCTGTTGTTCTCATGAGCTCACTATGATCGGGGCTACCTGCAGAAGATGAAACCAGTCAGAATTCCGGCGTATGTGGAGCAGGGAGTCCGGAAACCATTGCATTCAGGACCAGTTGGTCTCCATTTGTAGGTAACTCAGGTAGGTACCCGAGTGAACAACCCCATACACATGAATATGTTGACAACATTAATTGCACTACAACGAATATCAATAAGTTTTAAAAAATAAAGAGAGGAGGTGAGGTTGCCAGTGAGTCAGTGTGCAGGGCAGAAAGAAGCGACAGAGGAAGCGAGTGGTAGATCAGAATGATCAGAACACGCTTTTCAAAGGCAAGGAGTTCTAAAGACACATGAATAAATAAAATATTAGTAAAAAAGAGAAGGATCTGAATTTGTTTCATACTTGAAATATTACTGCTTGTCTAGTTGTTAAATCTATGCAAACTTAAAAATCAACATAGGTGAAAAAAGTGCCACGCAGGACTGCTGTTGATTTGATGCTGTATTTTAACACTCATCTCCAGTGCCATTATTTCAGGAATGTACCGACTCATTACCTAGACAACGAAATATTAGTCTCTTACTTTCCTGTAGTTGATCCCTTACTCATGGTTATTATAATCCATCTATATCTGTGCTAAAATGTGACGAATAACAGTTAAACTTTCATAGTACATTAAATATATTTGAAATATATTTTACTTTTTTTATTTTCCCAAATATAAACCTCACCTGAAAATTATATGTTTAGGTATAAATTGAGGACACAAACAATGGTGATGTCTTTAAATTATCTTTATTCTTCACTAAGATGCTCTTTGTAAACAAAGAAAAGAGATTTTTAACTTTTTTTTTTATTTTCCTTCCTTTGACATACTGATTTGAACAGAAGGTGGCTCACAAGCAGCACATTCAAGTTAGCACTGAACTGTATGCACTTTTTACTTGTTATTTTGAAGAGTCTCACTAACTTGCTTAGGCTTATATTGAACTCATTTTCTAGTGCAGGATAGCTTTGAAAGTCTTACCTTCCTGTGTTAGTTCTCAAGTAGCTGAGATAATAGGCAGGTACAAACAGACCCTACCAGAAATACTTTTTTAATACTGACATAGCTATTTTGGGGAAGATAATTTTGACCACGATATTGACACAAAAATCAAGTCAGGTATACATTAAAATTTGAAAATGGAAAATAAAAATGGGCAATGATGCCTGAATAATTAACAGCTTATTTTTACTATTATAATATGCTTATGATTATGACTGATAGTTTAATTATAATGAATTATGTGCTTATTTCCTATTTATTTATTATATATTCCATTTAGTACATTAGAATTATTATAGTGAATAGTAGTAATAATTTAGTGAAAGTAAACCTGCATATCTCTATCAAAATTCTAACAACAACTGCTGAATAATGCATTTATTAGGATTCATGTTTCAATAAAACTAGTAATTTACTACACACAATGTGACAAATGACAAGGGATGAGCCTTCAAAATCATTCTGGATGTATCATTAGCGATTCAGTTCACATTCTTACCTATACAAAATATCTCAAATCATCTAACAGCTTCCTGAAAAGAGCACCAGCTCAAGTTATTAATATTTTTATTTAAATGCACACCATGACTTTTCCTTCAGGACTAGTAAAGCTCATTTTATAATACTGTGAAAAGAAAAGCAAATTATGATTCTGTCACTATTCACAAAAGGAATATATCTGGCTTTGTTACTATTATGGGCATGTAGGTTTCATATGATGACACACATCCACCACAATCAAACAATCCATTAACTTGATAAATTCTATAACATCCTTAGTTTGTTAATCATGAAAAATACATGTATCAGTCATCATAAAAATCAATGATCAAGGTAAACTTCTAATTCCTTAAGTGTTTTTAAATATATCTGTTGGAGGAATTGAATGTGGCAATAATTTTGTTTAACCACGATCACAAAACTTGATAAGAAAAACTATGCCTATTTTTAATAAAAAATGTAATGAGCTCACATATTCTAATACACCCGAATTTCATTGAGGCTCAGTTGTCTATATGGGAAAACTATGTTGTGTAACTGGAAGCTGATTCCACAAAATATGTGCCTTAGAAATACATATCCATTGAGCAAAAGTGACTCTGATGTCTTTGACCTCATACAGTTGATATAAGCTTTGAGGGCATATGATTATTGAAAGGGAAAGGGGAAAAGCACTGAAAATAGCTATTCTTTTCCATTTAATATCCTGATACAAGCCAGTACATATAAATCTGAACTGCAATTAATTATCTGTGGTTTCGTAGGTATTCAATAAATATTTGCTTCGTTAAAACATTGAAAGCTCTTTGCAATCCCCATACTAAAATCCTGTTACTATTCATAAAAAGAGAAAATTCATCATTTTTAAAATTTATTGTCCATACCAACCATAGCTTCCCCTTTCTCCTTTCCTCTCATTCCCTCCCCCTCTTCCCTTTTGCCTCCCAACTACTCCTTCTTCAACTCTATTCGTATGGGGTAAGGCCTCCCCTGGGAATCAACAAAGCATGGCATATCAAGTTGAGGCAGGACCAAGTTCCTGCCCATTTGCATCAAGGCTGAACAAGGCATCACATCATATGGCACAGGTTCCAAAGAACCAGCCTATGTATCAGGGACAGGTCCTGCTCTCACTGCCATGAGCCCCACAAAAGACAAAGCTACACAACTGTCACCCAGATGCAGAGGGTCTATGTCAGTCTTATGCAGGCTCCCTATCTGCTTGCCCAGAGTCCATGAGCTCTCGCACGCTCAAGTCAGCTGTCCCTGTGTGTTTCCTCTTTAAGATCTTGACTCCCTTGCTTATATAATCCCTCCACACTCTCTTCAGTAGGAATCCTGGAGCTAGGCTCAGTGCTTGGTTGTGGATCTCTTCCATCTGCTTCCTTTAGGTATTGTATGAAGGCATCATGAAGACAATTATGGTAGTGACTAATCTTATTACAGAAAAAGATCAGGTTAGGCACCCTCTCCACTATTGCTAGGAGTTTTAGCTAGGGCCAAAATTACAAGCCTTTCTCAAAGTCAATGACATCTTAGGCTACTATGTCACAGCAAGGAGAGAAGGATGTACCAATTCAGCTTAGAAGACTTACAAAGCTTTCCGAACTGATAGACGTGGTGAGGGCTCTACAGTAACCTAGAAAAGGAATGTTTGAATATAACATGATGCTATTTTACTGCACAAGTACTCAGTGCCCACAGCACAGAGAAACACATTTATTGTTAGTTGTACAGACTGTCTGGATACAAGATTAGCAAATATCTGGCAGTTTTGCTAAAAGAGACCATATGTGTGACACACAGTTGCTGGAACATAGTAGAGGCACAAACTATGGTAATTATTTCCTTACACTCCTGCTGTCTCCGTGACTTGAAAATAGCTTCTCAGGGGAAATATATATTCCCTTAAAAGAGGTTTCATCACAATGGTTTACTATATACTATTCAATTCATGAAAAAAGAAACCTTTAAAACATGCAAGCTCACTTGGAAGGTGCTGCATTCACATGTTGAAGAATCATCCATTTCTGGATTATTTGCAAGTATAAATGTATATGCAACTTTACAAGATTCATATATGATCATATTCCTTTGGCCAGTTGTCAATTCCCTCTGTTATAGTTTCCATATTTCCTGTGCTATAGTTTCATATGGATTTACAAAGTAGAGGAAAGAGAATGCAATAAAGACACATTTCTCCTCAGTTCTACTTAGCGATGTGTCCTCAAAACATTCTTATAAGGAGAGAATAAAACTCAGATCGTCAGAGACACTGCAAAGCCATATGCCTAGCCAAAGGGGCATTGGATTTGTTTTTCACTAATGAGCTGTAAGCATTTGTTCAACTTGAGCATTGTGAATTTGCATTAGCAGCCATACTTTCTTTCCTCTGAATGTGAATGCCAGCTCCTGAGTTCACCTCCAATTCTCTTTCCTGAGTGAGCTCATATTTTTTGTCTCCTTCATCTATCTTCCATTTTTTTTTGAGCTAACTAAGATCTACCATTTTAGGTTTAATACTCTTTCTTCTACTTTTAACTCCAGCACCTTTATTACACCCCATTCTTAGCAAAAAAACTTTTTCCCAAGGTTTTAGTACATTTTTTGATATTAGAATATAGTTACATAATTTCTACTTTCATTTTCTTTCTCAAATTCTTCCCATGTACCATTATGTGTTGCTCTAGTTCAAATTTATGAACTCTTTTATCTTTAATTTACACATAAACAGACACACACACACACACACACAGACATCCCTAAATAAATAAATAAATAAATGTTAGATTCTCAATATTTACAATGTTATTGATCTATAGTTATTGAATCTATATGCGTATATGCTTTCAGGGCTTAGTATTTGTGTTTATATTTCTGACTATTTAAATTATTTAAATAACATATTTACCTTTAAAGTATATCTATTTATCTGTCGGCTTATCTATCTATCCTCCATCTAGTTATCCATCCATCTACTAACCCTTTGAAGAAAAGTCATTTGGAAATTATTTTCTTTTCTAAAATGGACTTAGAATTTTAACACTGCTTTGTGATCACAAAGAATGTCTTCAGGAGAATAATCATCAAAACCATTATAAAGAAAGGAAAGCATAATAATTACTTAGTAGATATTGCTTTAACCCCCAGCTTGTCACATTAATAGACTTACAAACCACAATATCTTTTAGTGTAAAGGACCCAAGGACTGAAGCAGATAAATAAGCAGATATCATGTTATTAAGATAACTTTTTGCCAACTTCTATGTGAATATTATTCAATGATAAATATTATACTTTCAGAAAACAATCATTTTACTTTAATAATTACATGATCCTGTTTCATTTATTTTAGCCACCAGGAGGATGGATTCAAAGGGATTTTAACATAAAAGGAGTTGTGAAGTTGTATGTATATGTGTGAAATGTGTTAGGCATATGTGCATGCACCATACACTTATAGGTATGTGTGGATAATTGTACAACTAGACTACATATTCTATCAGAGAATTCTTTTTCAAACGCATATATTCTGTCATCAGTACATGTAAAAGTTCAAGTGTTAAGTACCAAGTTAAATGTTAAGTAAGATATATGTCTCAGGCAATTAATACATGAAATCTCATCTATA
Organism: Microtus oregoni; assembly: GCF_018167655.1. Lineage (NCBI taxonomy): Eukaryota > Metazoa > Chordata > Mammalia > Rodentia > Cricetidae > Microtus > Microtus oregoni. The sequence goes on from NW_024543060.1 coordinate 28,543,858, forward strand.
CAATTGAGCAACTATGACACCTAATTAAAAGGATTACAGTAAATATTGAATAAGATTAGTCATATTTAAACACTTACTATCAAATATTCATTATTGAGATTTATTTTAAGTGCTCGGGTGTTTGCCTACACATATGTCTGTGTATAACAAGTGTGCAGTTTTCATTGTGGACAAAAAATGTGAAGAATCCGCTGGTTCTGTAGTTTAAGATAGTTCTCAGCAGCAATGTGTGTGATGGAAGTTGAACTCTGTTCCCTGAGCCATCTATCCAACCTCACGACAAGAATTCTTTAACATACACCCTGATGATTGCCTAAGATGATGTGCTGACTTGTGCTTATGTAAAATCTGTAATATGGAAAGTCTGTGAGCCACATGTAGATATAACAAAAAATGTAATTGATATCATAGATTTCTTTTATTTCAAAAGATTAGCACTTGTGAAATGGATTTACTTGTATATTGCTTTTATCTCATTGAAAAAGCAGTGATTAATTAACAATAATCTCTTCAAAAAGGTATTAATGGAAAATACAAGTATTAGTATATAAACATCCATTGCCCAGCATAAAATGTTTTAGATGAATTATTATCTTCAGTAAAAATCATATGCAAGACATACATCTATATTCTACAGGTCTGATACTATAAATAAATCAAAAAATTTCAAAGATATATGGAGATAGAAAATCAACTTGTTCACTTATTTTCTTAAATTGTAATAAAAATTAGGTTACTTTGAATAAATTCATAATTCTGTGATGATCTTGTATGATTATGAAACTTTACAGAAGGAGTTACTATGAGTAACTGTATATTATCATTTAAAACATACGGGATGTTAAATCCATTTCAACTGCACAGTTCAGTGTTCAATTATTCAAAGTTAATTGCAGATCTAATTACAAATGTTCTGTCTCTGAAAAGTATTTGACAATCATGATCTGCCTCCTCCTCAATCTCTTCAATTAAGCAAAATCTAAAATCTCTTCTCCTATAGAAGGTTTGAATGATATCCTATGCAAAAGTGATTAGCAAAGACACTTCACAAAATATTGCTTCAAAATCACAAGTCATTCTGAAGAATATATACACATGTACAAGTAAAATAAAATAGAAATACAAAACTATTGTATCCAATAACTCATTTGCCAGGCAAGAATTGTAAATTCTATGACTTGACTATTTTTATCTATTTACATAAAGGGTGAATTATTAGATTGGAAAGTACTGGGTCACAAGCATTGAAGAAAGGTCTAACTATGTCCGAAGCAAAAACTCGCAGTGATACTTTTCTTGGCTGGAGATTTTTTAAAAATGTACAAAGATTTTTTTTATAGTGTGCTAGATTATTTTTTTTAATTTTAAAACTTTTTTTATATAATTGACCCTATAATCGAGTAGTCCTTATTCCAGTCCCCTTCTATGGCTCTTCTAGTTCCAGAAATAAAATGTAAAAGCCTTGAGTGTCAACCATGCAGGGAATGTAACAACACACAAGACTTCAGAGGTAGGCTTCTTTGTAACACTCACAAATGTGCCGTTCTAGCATACTTAATTTTGGTAATGCTTAAAATAAAGTGAATGATAGCATACGCTACAATTTTCATGATGGTCTCAGAATAAAACCATGATTTTATTACAGAATTATTGACATGTTACAGGCTCTAGTCTAAGAGGTTCTGAGTGCAAGGATTCCAGGACCACTTTCAAAGCTATGGGCTAGAAATACCAGAGATGTATAAAAGGCAGCACATTGACAGTGTTAGCATGATTGCTATTTCTGTGGCAGGATTTATGTTTTTTACTTTTAATCAATCATATATTAAATTATTTCTTATACTTTTCATATATTGTACTAATTCAGAGATTTTAAACTAAATATCTTGTGACAATTTAGCAAAGTTATTTTCAAAATAAAACCAGTGCAAATGTCTATACAAATGCATGCAATGACAATTGATGGAGAGAAGAGGTCATGAGATTAAAGGAGTACACCGAGGCGTTTATAGAAGGGATTGAAGGGTGGACCAGAAGGGAGAAATATTGCAATTAATATACAATCTCAAAAATAAATAACAAATATAGCCAATATCATTGAGACCAGTAATGTGGAATGAAGTTAAAAGTTTATTTGCCAAACAAAACTGGATGGTTCAGTGGTCTAAGGGCACTCACTGTGCTTCTGATTTGCCTGGACGTTGATGCTAGATCTCCCACCTGCTGAGTCCATGGGGCTTAATTCTGGAATTTCTGGATACCCTAGAGGTTTTACTTGTTTTTTGAGGCAAAGTAATTTATATCACTTGTGGTAGAAAATTATTATTCTTTATAACTTGTGATGAATCTAAGGAATCAACAATTTATTTACACCCATTAATTCATTTGAAATACGTAGAAATCTGCAGCTACGTCTATACATCTGCTTTGAAAGTGCCCCTTGGCTTCTGTTTTGGAGAAATTATACAGAACAATATCTTCTGACCTTATTTGAAATTTTGCCTTACAGAAATAAATCGGTACCAGTATAGGATGTGGGTTTGCATATACCTGGGTCAGTGAAGGGACTGCTCCATGCCATCACTTTTAGAAGCAGGATCAAGTGGAATAGCAAATCCAAAAAGTAAAATTTATTGCTTATAAACATACAAACCATGATTATAGGGGAAGGACATTTCAGGCACAATTGCTAGGAGTCTTACCTGAGGGTCATCCTTTGAAAAATGCAGAGAGTTTTCCTAGCACCACGTTTCTCCCTAACCCTGTAATGGATCCTTCTACCAAGGCATCTCTTTCATTGCTCTCCATGCTTCCCACAACTTGCCCATCCGATTCCCTCATGTTCCCATCCCCCATCCAGAGTCCTTTCTACCCCCTCCCAGTTTACCCAGGAGATCTTATCTGTTTCCCATTCCTGGGACTCTCCGTGAATGGCCCTCTTAAGATCATCCTTTTTACCTAGCTTCTCTGGGGTTGTGGATTATAGCCTGGTTATCACTACAATCAGATTAGTGACTACTCTAATTGTTATCATAGAACCTACATCCAGTAACTGATAAAAGCAGTTGCTTTGACCCACAGCCAAGCATAGGGCTGAGCTCCTGGAGTTCAGTTGAAGAGAGGGAGGAGGGATCATTTGAACAAGTGAGGTCAAACCGCTGGGAAAACTGGCCTGTGCTAGTTGGAGCTCAAAGACTCTGAGCTGACAGCTAGGGAACCCTCATAGGACCGAAATAGGTCTTTTGAATGTGTGGTTGGGGGATGGGGAGTAGCTGGGGATGGGGGGAAGAATAGGGATAGGGTACTGGGGTTGGTTTATAAAATGAAGTAAATAAATTTACCCTCACAAACAAAAAAAAAAAGTTAGAAGTGTGTGTGTGTGTGTGTGTGTGTGTGTGTGTGTGTGTGTGTTTGCAAAGATTTTAAACTTTATCTTGAGATGCTTAGAAGGTCCAAAGTATAGATGTCAGAACAAAATGTCTTATTACTCGTATATACTAATGTTCTTTTACAGATTAAAACCAGAAAACAATCATTGTATTTATCAATACTCCCTCAGGTGAAAGTATTTGGGTTTTGTATATATATTTTCTGGGAAGAATTAGAAGTGCCAGATAGTATTTTAATCTTCATTATCTACTATTATCTATATACATTATCTAATATATATCCAATATATTATTATATTAGAAATATAAAAGTCAATTCATATTTCTCTACAGTTTGGCATATGCACTTTAAGCAGGATTTGTGACGTGATTCATTCATTTATTTCTTAGCTTTCTTGACACCATTATTGAGAAACTCCAGTGTAGGTACCGGTTAATAGTTACCCAGTGGCAGAAAAGTATTTCATTAGTTGAAAACGGGTATGGACTATGAGAGAATCTAGGTTCATGTCATCAAGGGTGAGGGGTCTGAATTAATATGTGGCTTCAGATTACAATTCTGTTCCATGGATTGTCACTTGAATCCTCTGATTTCGTTTCCTTTCTGCAGAGGTAATTATTCAAATATTTCTCTTACTTGTGGTTGGTAAGAGTTTAACAGAAGGACAGAAGCACTCACTATTGCTTTGTGGAATTAACTCCACAATATTTGTTACATGTTGACTGAAGGATTCCTAGATATTCACATGTAACCCTTACATATCTACGGTAACACTGCATGTAAAATGTGCCTGCAGTGTGTTATGTATGTGTTCACAAAATAAATTTTGAAACACTGGTACTGTCACTTTAAAATAATTCCATGCTGCAGGAAAAGTGAAACAGAAAGAAAGATGATGGATTTGAAGCTGTTCAGTGCTGACAGTTAAATAGTGTTCTTGAAAAGTTGAAGTATGACTTGGGGAAAATTTGAAGCTACTTTTGTTTCCTGGTTCTCTACCTTTCCCGCCCTCCAATTTTTACTCCTGTTGACTTTTAAACAGAATACCCTGTCATGAAAGTATGTCTAAAGCTAAATATCAATCCAAGATATTTTTCTTGCAAAATCATACCATTTACTACTGTCTGTGAAATTTATCTTTAAATGTTGATGAATTATTTCTCAAAATTTTCAACTGTTCTCAGGCAGTAAGGAAAATTCTTCCAAGAATAAACTATAATACTTATAAAATAGTATGTTGTGATGCAAAAAAAGAGATTATTAAATTTCTTCCACAATGTTTTTCTGTGTCTCTACCCATGTACACATAACAAACTGTAAAGTCTTAATTCATATTTATCAAAAGTTCTGAAAGGAGTAATTCCATTTAAACAGAGGCAAGTGAATGATAATTGAGTTGTATATTTCTTCATCATTATTTTGTGTGCACAATTTGTTGTATATATTGTTTAGGCCTAAGAAATGAAGTGCTGCATTGTTATCAAAGTGATGTGACAATATGATTTCCTGTCATTTGCCACACGTGGATTGTCAGTGGCCATTTCATAAATTGTTTGGCCATACGCAAAAGAAGTGCTATGACCTCTTTTGTGAAAGATAAAAATAAGTCTATTCCTGTAAATGACGAGTTACTGTCTGAACACAATATCCCCAAAAGTTTCAGTGAATTCCAGAAAACACCATTTACCTCTATCACTAACTCCAAATCGTGGTCCTCTGAGTTCAACGGAGCAGTTATTCAGTGTGATTTGTAAGGAAAAAAGGATCAGAGACCATTCTGTGATGAATAAATAGTTCACCAAGATCAGGGAGCCCTGTATGAAAGCAAAGGTTTCCCATTCCAGGAAGGTTTTGACTGTGTGTATCTATGCTGTGGGGATTTCTTTATGAAGGCAGAGTCAAACAGGTTGGATTTGTGAAGCAGAATCATAGCTGTGTTGATGTAGAGCCGCAGTATCCAACATGTTTCACAACTGTGAAGCGATGGCTTTAAAACCGTTGTCATTTGAGGGATGAGTTATACTTCTCCCAAGTGCTGACACTCAGCATCACTGACATCCATTTCTCAGTTGAAAGGACCCAAATTTAAACAATGGGAATCAAGACAATGAAACTTAATGCATAGACAGATATACAGACAGGGAAATACATAAGAAACCTTGGAACATAAAATTACTTAAAAAAATATTTAATCTCTCAAGACACATGAAATTCTAAGGAGAATTCTGATGTTAATAAACCAGATTCCCTAATTAAAAATTCAGCCTATTGCTGCCCCTGTTCCCTCCCTGACCTGCCATAAGGTGGCAAGGGTAAGTAAAATATGCTGCCCCTCATTGGCACCCACAACAGGACCATGGCGGGCGGGATGAGAAGAGACGGTCATGCCCCTCACCTTGTGCAGTAATCTGGAGAGCGGTTTTGCACCTCACCTGGGCAAAACAACAGAGCTGGCCCTGGTGGTGTGAGTGCCAGTGAGGTTTCCTCAGATCTGTGCATGAAGAACTGGCCCCACTCCTTGCTGTCTGCTACATTAAGTGAGATATGCTAGGCAGACCTCCCCTGAGTGGACTATGAGGGAAAGCTGGTAGAATGAACAACCCAGGTACTCCCCAGGCACAGAACCAGCATTACCAGATAACCCACCCCAGCTCCCATCTAATCTATGAACTGCTGAAGCAGGTGAAGGGGCCATTTCTGTGGATCCAAATATACAGTATCTAAATGATACAAAGCCCAATAGGATATCCAAGAGGAGTCCCAGGGAGGACCCAGTTTGGAGAGTGTAGCAGAAACCAGAGGCCTCAAAGCAGACCAATGACTCATTGAGATGAAGACTTGCAAGGAAAGGTATATGACCTAAAGTGTATACTCTGTGGCTCACTGATCTACACTACTGCTTCCACGCCAAATTTATTTTATTTTTTGTTTTGTTGCAATTTCTCTTTTAGTTGTTTGGTTTTAGTTTTAAATTTTGATATTTGGGGGAGGTTGCAAGGGCAGAGGGCAGGGAGATGAGTGGGATCAGGATGCATGATGTAAATTTCACAGAGAATCAATAAAAAGTTTTTTTTTTTAAAAAAAATGCAGGCCATTAATTGGTAGAGATCCTATAATCAAGGATAAAATGAATTCTGTAGAAAAGCAAAGGAAAGAGGTACTTCAAAGAATGCATAAAAGATCATTTTGAAACAGTGACAAATAACAAGGAGTAATTGCGTGACACAGATATTGATACTTAGATGTCTAAATGGAAAAACAGACTCTCAAAAAATTCTAGAAATAGTCATAGGAAAGTAATCGCATATCAGATAATCATATAAAAGTATTATAATAAATCTAAGACAGTATTGGTTGAAGAAAACTTATGGTAACACAATAGAATATGTACATAGACATACAGCTACAAATGTATGTCCCTGTATATATAGGAGAGTTCAGTGTGAGGTTTATGATAGCTTAATCTTTGAACAGGACAATTATTTAGTCAAAGTTACTAATATAAAAGTGTGAATAATACATCTTGAGGAAAATAAAACTGAGTTCTAGAATTGAATTTACAAAATTATATTGCAGGTATATATTTCTTTCATTTAAAGAAAATAAACTAGTCAAACACAGTCCTATTAATTTCCACATACAATGATACCAGAATATATAAAATATATTAAATATGAGATACATAGATAAAATTATGAGTGTACACAAACACAAATAGGTTCACATTAATTGCAGTCTAAATACTGATTTTTAAGTGGTAAATTAATTATTTAATAAGTGGTATCATATTTTAACATCCTGGTTTTGTCTTTTAATTTTGCAGGTTTTAATCTTTAATACCCTCCTGTTGAAAAATAACCTAGAACTAAATTTGTATTATAACTTGATGTTATAGCTTTTCTTTGAGCTATCTACAGTAGCCTTCACATTAGGATAGAACTGATGAAATATCTTTTATACCATACAGCACTGAATCATTTTATTACCGAACTTGTTGCCTGTCCACTCACAGAGATAGCATTTTTGAAAGATCTATCCAAAGACCTGTAGCATATTGTTATAAGGTTTATTCTATTTTTGATTGAATGTATTTCTACATGTTTGTGTTTTCATATGGACCTGTGACTGCAAAGGTCTGCACCGACCAGAAATGTTAAATGCTCCTTGAGCTAGAGTAAACGGGCAATTGTGGACCACCCAGCATAGGTGCGGGGAACTGATCTGAAGGCTTCTGCGAGTACTTTACATGTTAGCAATTAATTGCACACACATATCTCTAGAAGCAGTGTAATTAAATAATATGATGATGCACATATTATGTGTAAATGTGTAAATCCATTTCAAATCCTATAAAGCAATTTATGTACATTTCTATGATCAGTTTCTTCTATAATTTTGTTGAATCTAATGACCAAATCACTCTTGGTTCTCAGTTACGCACACTCTTGGTAGGTTAAAATATGGCCAGTGTCTGTTATAAAGGCATAAAAATAAAATCTTCAAACTGTTATACAAATGGCTTCTGATTCCTCTGTCTGAACACGAAGACTCAGCAACTAATAGAGGTTTTCTGCCTTTTGCATACTCCCACTGTACTTTTCTTTTTTTTTTTTTTAATTTATTTATTTATTAAGGATTTCTGCCTCGTCCCCACAACCGCTTCCCATTTCCCTCCCCCTCCCCCGATCAATTCCCCCTCCCTCATCTGCTCGAAGAGCAATCAGGGTTCCCTGACCTGTGGGAAGCCCAAGGACTGCCCACCTCTATCCAGGTCTCGTAAGGTGAGCATCCAAACTGCCTAGGCTCCCACAAAGCCAGTACGTGCAGTAGGATCAAAAACCCACTGCGATTGTTCTTGAGTTCTCAGTATTCCTCCTTGTCCGCTATGTTCAGCTAGTCCGGATTTATCCGATGTTTTTTCAGACCTAGGCCAGCTGGCCTTGGTGAGATCCCAATAGAACATCCCCATTGTCTTAGTGTGTGGGTGCACCCCTCGTGGTCCTGAGTTCCTTGCTCGTGCTCCGTCTCCTTCTGCTCCTGATTTGGACCTTGAGATTTCTGTCCGGTGCTCCCGTGTGGGTCTCTGTCTCTGTCTCCTTTCATCGCCTGATGAAGGTTAATATTCCTGAGGATGCCTATGTGTTTGTCTTTGGATTCACCTTCTTATTTAGCTTCTCTAGGAACATGAATTATAAGCTCAATGTCCTTTATTTATGGCTAGAAACCAAATATGAGTGAGTACATCCCATGTTCCTCTTTTTGGGTCTGGCTTACCTCACTCAGGACACTGTACTTTTCAAGAGAGGGTATGTTTCTAATGGAAAAGGCAAGGTCGCAAGTTAGCATGTCATTCTTTGCAATTAAGGCTTCTGAGATTTTCAGTCTTCGAATCTTATCAATGAACCCAAGAGAGTAGTTTCCTTTTCCTCCTGTGAATGCTTTCTCTGGAGGCCAGGGTGTTGAGTGCTTTCTTACTGGAAGACCTTATTTGGTAAAATTCTCAGTGTAGCTATCTGTCTTCTAATTTGACACCAAGTGAATATCATACATCTTCTTAACCAAGGCTTTGAGAATCTAAAATGATCTTTGAGATGATGTACTGAGATTTAGCCGAATATTTTTAATGTTTATGCATATGTCACATTTACTTCTCTGATGTGTGATTTAGTTATTAGTTTGAATGTTTGGTCAACTTCAGAGTTTTATTGGTTTTTAACAGGTGAGGCAGTCGTAAATACTGTCTTAAATGTATTCATCAATCTATAAATCTCTAAATTACTCTACTACAGCTTGACAAATAAATCAACATACATAAAATTTAGAAAAGCTTTACCCACACACACTCACTCACAGACACATGTACAGATACACTCCCATTTGCAGAATCACAGAAAGATATCTATAAAGAAAGCAATAAGATCTCACCTCACTAAGCTTTTATCTTGTAGGTAAAAGTGAAATCTGAATAAAATTATTTCTTTGGTCAGAACCTTCTGTGACATTTTTTTTGCCCGGCATGTGGGTTCATGCTTCAGGCTGGCCTGGAGAGAACCGCAGCTTGTCTCTAAGTTAGCCTACAAATTCCTTTAGATAATTATCCTTACTTAATAGGAAAGAGAGATTTTCTCACTTTGTGGTATTAATTTCATATGTTTCTTCTTAGCTTCATTTCAACATTTATTTAAACCTGAAATTAAACCTCATTAAATACTGAGTACTACAAAAAAAGTTATTTCATTTGCCTTTTTGTCATGTTCTGTTTAAAGAAAACAAAGTTAAATGACACTCAAATATATGGGTTGTGTTTGTTGACTCCAGATGTTTTCTTCTCAGACAGTTTGTAAGAGTAATTTGACTGAAAACACTAAAGGAAATTTAATGAGACCCTGACTTTTATGGAAGGCTTAGATAATTTCTGCTTAGAAATAAATAGACTTGGCAAAAGAAATGAGAAACCTTTGTGTGTGTGTTGTGTGTGTGTGTGTATCTAAGATAGACAAATAGAAAGTAAAATAGATAGATAGATAGATAGATAGATAGATAGATAGCAGAAAACTTAACAGAAAGATAACATCTATGCTTATGTGCTTAGTTGGTGAATTTCACAAGAAACTACATTTTTAGAAAATATACACAGAGAGCCAAAACTGGGGGTATTTGCTTGTAATTTTTAATTTTATTGTTTGAAAATAGGTCTGTACCTTCTTTGATTACTGGATCCCAAATAAAGTACAGTATTGCAGGGAGTTTTGCTTGGCATCGATAATTTGTATTTCTTTTAAATTATTTTCTTCTTTGGAGGGAGAGCAAATATATTCAAACTGATTTAAAATCCCAGAACACACACACACATGCACACACACACACACACACACACAAGCTATACAATATTCAATTAAACATATTTTTATGGCTTTTTTCCAAACATGATATATAATTATTATTTGGAAATTTTCATACAATGCGCCCCATGAAACCTATTCCATATTCCTCCCTAATAACTCTCCCATCCTTATGCCCACCCCAATAATGACAAAAATATGTCAAGTCAAATTTGTGTTGCTCCAAATATTTGAGATTTTAACTTAAATGTTATATAGTGTGGATACATTTCTTTATGAAACATTATTAGTTTCTTCTTTACTTTTATTAAAAGTATTATGTAAAATTATTTTATGACTGCACTTTCAGTACAGTTGTTGATCATTACCCGTTCTCCCCCTTAAACACATCCATTTTTTCCTTACACATGTTCTCTGCCTATCAATTTTTGTGAATTAAGCTGATTTTATATACTAATAGTATATACCATCAGATTCCAGCCTTTACTGATGTAGCCTTTACTACACGCTAGTCATGATGAAATGCTAATGTATCCAAGACCTAACCCATATGTGCATGTATTGCAGGCTACAATTTAAAATCTCTAATGTACATATATGATATAATATAGGTTAATAAAATAAGAGAGAATTATCAATAAAGTCTATGCAGAAGAATCTCCTTTCAAAATCACATTGTAGGGCACAATGCTTCCTCCTCTGTCATCTAGCTTGATATCACTTTTTCTTTATATTCAATATTAGCTTTCATCATGTGTACCCATATACATTTATGGCCATAGTCTATAAGAATTTAATAAGGACTCCAACGAATCCATGAGTCTTCAATAGCAGCATGCATTTGCTGTTGTTTTTCAAATTTGAATGTGGTAGTGTATGTTTACAGAGTTACTGAAGATAAGAAGAAATGTTAATCATTATAGGGTAAGCTTAGTAAGTAAATGTTCAATAATTATCTATGTGTTTTTTGTTTAGCAATATACAAAATAAAATGGTAGTGAATAGAAAGGTAGACGTTTTGCAAGCAGTGTTAGAAGGAAACATGACACTGGGCGAGTAACACAGCAAGCTGTCAAGAAAGATAGATGGCTTTGCTGGTCATGCTATAAATAACCACCAAGTGCCACTCAGAACTGGTGAAAGCCTCATTGTGAATGACAGTCATTGATCGGTTGCAAGACTAAGATGCAACCTTCTCTGACACCACAGAGGAGAAAAGGTCATGCGTCACATTTAAGCTTTGAATAATAAGGTCATGATCAAATTAAACGAATTTCTCTGGTGAAAACATGAAATATACACAAATTAATACAAAAATTAGATAGATGGTTACAAAGAAAAGGTGAGCATGCCAAGGTAAGGGTGATCCTGGTACTCTGCTCTTCTCAATTTTTTATTAATGAAGTGAAAATTCTGCCTCATTCAAAATAGTATGAGAATTTGTTCTTACTACCTCTGGATGACCCTACTGCTACTGGGTGGGACTAGAATACTAATGCATATATGTGCATGTATACATATATATACGTGTGTGCACTTAATAGAGTATATTTAATATAAAACAAATATTCAAAATATAAAAAGCTACAGGTATTCTTACATCTATTTATAAACCTCAAGAAAATTATTTATTTTTTCATTTATCTTCCCTCATACATATACTCCCAAAAGCAGTTTCTTCTCCCTTCACTACTCCCAATTCCCTCCCCCCCCCCACATACACACCTTCCATCTCCTCCACTGAAATTTTATTTTAAAGAACTAGCTCAGTTAGATTTTATTTAAATGTGACAAGCATATTACTTTAGATTTTATCTACAAGCTCTTCTACCCTGAACATACCAGATCTTGTATCAGTTTTATTTATAAGACAAATGAATTAATAGAACTACATGTTAACTAATCAATGATATTTAAGAATAATAATTATAGATGAAAAAAATTGAATGATTTGTTCTGTCTTTAAGAGGACATTCTTACCTCCCAAGGGATCTAGTTCACTAAGGAACAAGATCAGCAAAGCAAATTACCCAATGGATTTTCTATGCAAAGATTTGCTTATTTTCAAGGTGGCAGAACTGACAAACAAGCACCAGACCTGAAGGGTATGAACTTATAAATTAACCTGAAAGAGCATATAGGGCATACAAAGAATCCTTAACAGCATGACATGCTAGAAATAGACAATACTTACATTGACAACAAACTACTAAATTAACAAATAATGAATACGAATGGAATGGAGATGGTTTTATTTTTCCTTGTAAATAAACGATTAGGTGACTGAAATAGCTGTCTGTAATTTACTATCAGTTGCATGAAATTAAAATGTTCATAATTTCACAGGAAGCAAATTCAAATCTTGTCTGTGTGCCGATATACCTCTTGACACCTGTTTGTCTTTCTATGATCATTATATCATCTATCTATCCACCAATCGATTTCCCATCTCCCCATCATCTATGTATCTGTCCATCAAACTATTTACCTACCTAATTATCTTCTGTGTGTCTGTTTCCATTGCTACCCTTCTAAGTCTATCAACAACTGTAACCATTGGTCAGAAATTATAAGGTTTGTAGCCTTTAAGAGAAGCTCACATTAAGAAATATATAATAAGTAGTATTTTAATTCTTAATGGCTGCCCAGACTGTGGAACACCCCACATTTCTTTTTATTTTTTTCTTTTTGTTTTTTTGCTTTTTTTTTGTTTATGTTTTTGTTTTTTTTTTTGTTTTTGTTTTTTGAGGCAGGGTTTCTCTGTGGCTTTGGAGCCTGTCATGGAACTAGCTCTGTAGACCAGGCTGGTCTCGAACTCACAGAGATCTTCCTGCCTCTGCTTCCCTAGCGCTGGGATTAAAGGCATGCGCCACCATCGCCCGGCTACACCCTACAATTCACAGAAGAACTGACCTGGTTTCTTCCAAATACTCATCATTGGAAAATAATTAATGAACAGACCAGCATAAATTATGATATTTCTATAGGGAATTGTAGTTAATCAAAAGCATATGTGCTCATGGTCTATATACAGAGAAGAATCCATGCCAGGGGACATATGTGGAGTCCAGAGAACATATTTCTGATAGGGTTTTACTTCTTCCACAATAACATTGGTTTCAGAGATTGAACTCAGAATACCAGGCTTGCACAGGAAGTGCATAACCCAATGAGCCCTCCCATTGGTCCTCAAAAGCACTATATTTCTACATTGAAACCTGCAAGGATTAAGAACCATCATAGAAAAGGGAGCTGAAATGTTGTAAGAGCCAACTGAAGGGGATGAGCTGTGGAATGCTACCTTGTGGAAAAGACACACTTCTTAGATTCTTGAATTCACACTAACTTTGAATAGAATGTTGAAGTAATAAGGGCGGCGGAGCCGCTTCCCCAGCACCCCAGCCGCCCGCTCGGCTAGCTTATGCCCTAAAATAATTACACAGACACTGTAGTCTTTTAAGCACTGCTTGGCCCTTTAGCTCTAGCACTTACAGGCTAATTCTCACATCCCGATCAACCCATCTCTAATAATCTGTGAGAATTGGTCTTACTGGGAAGATTCTAGCCTAGTCCATCCTGGGTCGGAGCTTCATGCCCGGAGCGGGGCATGGTGTCTCTCTCAGGCGTCTGCTCCCTAGAGGAGCTGTGGAGTCTCTGAGCTCACTTCCTCTTCCTCCCAGCGTTCTGTTCTGTTTACTCCTCCCACCTATCCTCTAACCAATAAAATGGGCCAAGGCAGTTCCTTTATTAGTTAATGACCAATGACCTTCCTCCATCAGAATGTGGTCATTAACATCATTCTAAAGCAGGGAGAAGCAGATGAGGTCACATCCATATCTGGGATTTATATGCAGGCAATGTTTGGTTGTATATAAAGGACTATTATCTACAGAGACATAGCCATTGGTAAGGGGTCCACAGTCTATGCACCTATAAATATCCCGATTCATTCTCTGTTATGCAGCTCCTGTGAAAGTCACTGAGACACAAAACAATAAAACTAAACAACATAAAAGTAAAAGGGTGACTGGGAAAAGGAAAGAAACCAGCGATAACATGAGGACAAAGGGGATCAGAGAAGGTGACTATAATAAAAATACATTCTCTTGTGTCATTTTCATAAGTATAGTTAATAAGATTTTAAATAATCATTGCATATGTATAATACATGTTGTAGAATATCTTTTTTCTTAAAAAGGTTTATTTCCTTTTAAATCGTGCATATATTGTCTGTGTGTGAGTAAAGGTATGAGTGCAGATGTCTTCTTAGTCCAAAGGTGTGAGAATCACCTGGATAAGAAAACACTGTCAAAACGTTTAAGGACAAGTTCAAGATAACTGTGGAATTTTCCTATCAGACTAAGGGTGAGAAGATAGAAAGAAGAAAGGGCAGAAATGAAGGTATAAAATATAGTAAAATTTAATATCGTGTACATATCAAATTTTGAGTCATTACATCATTCTCTTTACACATTTGAATAATAGTAATCATAATTAGGAAGTAAATTAAAGTTACAAACCGTGTTGGGAAAAGAAAAATGGTGAGGTTTTTGATGATAGTATACTGATTTCCAGTTCTAGTTTGTGTCGCGGAAATGACATTTCAAAAATATCCTAGCTACATGACAAAAAGACTTTGAGAAAATGACACTTGGAGAAACATGGAGCCAAAAGTATACTTGACTGTGTGGCGATCAATACTCTATGACAAAGCACTGAGGCCTGCTAAAGACTTTCCTCTATCCCTGTGTTCAGTGGCGTTCTTTTCTTTCACACTAGATAGGAATTGGGAGGGCAGAGTCTTGCTCAGGCGACTTTGGATGGATCTCCTTTGAATACAATAAAAAATTCATCAGTGATATCTGAAAAGACCCTAACTCCTTGATAATCCGTGAGAAATGTAGTTGGATGCTTTATTCTGCCTGACCATTGGCCAAATAGCTTTATTCATCAACCAATAAAATCAACGCATGCCCACAGCATACAGAAGGACATCCCATATCACAAAAACTTTCCCCTTGACATAACTTCATTCTGAAAAGGTAGAGCAGTATAATGTGTGACTGGGTAGAGAACATTATGGTCACCTTTCCCCATCAAGGGCTCTACTCTATTTCTTACCACCAAGCCCTGTTTTATACATGGTACTGTCTTTCTATTGGTGCCACAACAGATTTTTTTGCTTGTCAATAGCAGGGGAAGCTGCAAAACAAAATTGATGAAGTTCAAATCTGTTTCTGACACATGTTGAATGTCCCAAGGGGAAGTTACTCACCTGCTGAGTGACTCAACTTACTTTTATAAAACAAGGATGATGCTCAACTTCATGGGTCCATTGAAGAAATTACATGGTTAATTTTTTCAAATGGTTTAAAATTGTACATATCCCATAGAATGGTACATGTACTTATTCCTTTTGTTGATAACACTAAAATATCAATTTGAAATACAGTTTTTGTTTATGCCTCAAACTAAAGTTGTTGTTGAAATAGTTACTTATAATGATTATATATACAAAACATTGGTCTTCAAATGAAAATATGTTTGGAAACATCACAAGTAATACCTAGAACTAAGATTGCTTCGTTCAAACTATTTCAAATTTTGTGCATTCTCTGTAAAATATTCTTATTTCCTCATGTTTGTTCTCTTTTTCTTTTCTATTTCCTCAGAGGCCCAAGAACAATTCTTTTAGATAATTATTATGCGAAATGATTTTTGTGATACTGTATTTATTTTCACTTTCTATTTCATGCACCAAGTCTCCAGTAGAAGCAGTTACCTCAAGCATGGTTTTCATTTGTAAGCTTCTCAGGGCTATGCACTTAAAAACAGTAATGGAGGACAAATGACTATCTTTTCTATCAGTTACCTAGTGTGAATATCTTTCTTGTGAATGTTCAGGATTATGTACATTAGTTATGAAGCCAGACGCTTGGAGCATAATGTCAATGATTCCTCAGTGAGCTACAATTACATCCTTGTACCAACAATTAACTATTTGTCCTGTATTTAATAGTGAACATGGCCTCATATCACAAGCAATTAAGTTCTTAATAGTACAATTAGTAGCAAGACCAAATGCAAGCCAAAAGAGATGTTTTCAAATTCCCAAGGCTGTATGAGATTATTCACGGGGAATTTTCTTTGAAGTCGCTTATATCCAGCGAATTGCTGGCTGATAATACTTGTCACTTTCATACTGTTATATAATTCACACATTATCTTTTAATTTTTCCTCTGCTTGACACATGACAACCACAAATTGGCCTATGTTTAAAAAAATTACAAGTTCGCAATAGAGTGTTTATTGCTTATTGTCAATTAATGAATTAGAACCAAGAAAAGTCTGACAATAGTAGTGTACATAAATCGGCCTTATTCTGTGTACTTTGTTTCACATCATACAAAATACTACTTAATTCGCCTTATTGGATATGATTTCCACAAAATGACTTACTTGCCCAAAATTCAAGCAGTCAATAGATAAAAATTTTTACTTAGCTATTATGGTGCTCTTCATTCCCAAACTAATGCCAATTTGAACTATGTGTTTGCAATTATATCTTAATATTCACATAGTGGTAGTGAAAAATATGACAACAAAAGAAATGAGGGGAAGTAAGCAGCCTTAGTTTTAAAATGGTAAACAGCTGAGACCTGCTAACTGGGAAGCAGATGTTCCTTTATTAAGCCACAACTTTTTTCCCATGAGTTTACAAAAACTAAGGAAGGCACAGAGTGGTAATACCTAGTTGAAGTAATACTCTAATAAATATGACTATGTTCCCCCTCCAAAATGTGTGTGTGTGTTTGTGTGTGTGTGTGTGTGTGCGCGCGCACATGTATATGTTTAAAGTAGAGGTGGATGATTGGCTTCCCTAATGTCTTTATGATTTACTCTTGAAAGAGAGTTAGGTTGCTTGGCTAGCAAGATCCTAGTCTCTTCCCATTTCCTGTCATAGTATTATAGATTATGTGCCTAAATTTTTATAAAGGCACTGGATTCTGATCTCTGCATACAAGATCACTAATCTAACAGAGTCATATCCCCAGCCCTAATCCCCACAAATGTGTCAACATTTTACAATATAACTAAAGAATGTGGCTTCCTATGATACTTTTTATTAATTTTCACATAGTTCATGCCATAATTCATCCAAAGATGCATCTCCACAGTATTAAATGGGTATTTCAACCATGAAACACAGAAAAGAAATAAAACTAAATGTTGGTGCTTCATTTCATTTGAGGTAAACAAGTATAACAGCCCAAACATCAGAGAAAGAGCTGTCAGTTCACTTTGGAAAAAAACTACCTCCTTCAGTTGAGCCCTAGGTTGACTCTTAAGTTCCCAAGAGTTGCTTTCAATCAACAAAATCAAAATATGAGAACAGAGCAATTTTGAGATTTAGGCATCAAGGATACCATTCTCAAATGTCACATGGCAAGAGTTCACTTAAAGAACAACAAATGGAATTATGTGCTGAAGGAACATTTTTCTTTTCATTGTTGTTTGCTTTTTTTCCTGAAGGATATGTCAGACCCAAATACCTAAAAGCAAATACAAAGGAGAGAGACAAAATAGAAGCCTATAGATTTGGGGAATAACAAGAAATTTTAGACCATTCAAATTTTTACTACTTCTTTTACTTAGTGTCTTTTAAAATGACATTGCTACAAATATAAGTCCCAAAGGATAATTTTAGTTAAGACCCAAGAAATAGTATGCTGGAGTGATTTACTTCTACTTATTCTTTCCCTTGTTTACCTACTCCTCAAATCAAATCTTATTCTTAATTGAAAAATAGCCTACACATGAAATATTCAATATATATCTTAAATCACACACTTATATATATTACAAATATATAAATTTATAAAGTTGATGTATTTGCATTGTTTTTATCACCATTATTCTTCTATAATATATATATATATAGCATTATATATTGAACATTATATATAGATAAAATGTTCAACAAATACAATACGTATACATTAGCTTTATGTAATGTTAAATAATCAGTGTGTCAAGAATGAAGAAAGAGAGCATTCTGTTTTTAGTTAACTTGTCTTGTGAACTGAGTACCCTTGAGCTACTTAGAAAATCTGCTATTCAAACTGATGCTGATGTTTCTATTTGAAGCATTGTTGAAGGTATATGCATACAAAACTTCAGAAGAAATTTGTTAATCACATAGCCCGTGGGACTGGGTGGAAAATTGATAATAATTTCTCCTGAGATTTACTGAGTGCTATGGCAGCGTGGAAAGTGTTATTAATGTGCATAATAGAGTGAAAAATAAGAGCTGTGGATTTGGGCTGAAGGTTTGGCTCTGCAGTAAAGAAAACTGTTTGCTCATGCATAGGACTCATGTTTGAATTCTAGGATCACATAGCATCTCACAACCACCTGAATATTGTTACCCCTTCCCTACACTGTCTGGGCACCCGACAAAATGTGCACACCTACAAGCAAAACACCTATCTGCAAAAAATAAATAAATAGATAACTATTTTAATAAAAGAACTTTGACTCATGAGTACTGCCTTTGTTCCAATTCTATTAGTGTACATAGGATTGATAAATTACTAATTTTTTTACATAAAAGATTAATGATATTATGAAAACTACTGTCATTTCTAATTTTAGTTTCTGGACATTTCTCAATAATATATAACATGTGAGCTTGCAATGTCACTATAAGGTTTCTATACAAAGAAAAAAGAACAAGTCAAAGGGATTTTTACACACATTTTGTTGCAGTAAAAGTCATAGTAGTGAACATGTGGTTTTAACTTGTGTATGTATTCTGGGGTGAATGTACTGAAACAGGCATTTTCTGATTACAATGCAGTACTGTAGAGTCACAAAGAAGAATCCGCCCCTGTCATTTCAAAAAAAAAATTGAGGAAATTAAAGGAATTTAAGGAGACTGCTTTTTCTTTTTTATCTTTTAAATAAATAAGATGTAAATAATTGTTTTATAATAGTATTTTAATGGGATATGCTTACAATACTATATTTTGCAGGGTAGCTTGCTTCTAGAAAGAGCTTTAAAATGCTGATTTGTTGTTTGTTCGTTTATTGTGGATATTGAGTCAGCTCATATAGCCCAGGCTGGTACTTTTATCAGCATTGTCAAAATCTAATAAAAAATTGACATTATTAAGCATCCTATTATTAGTTTTTAAAATTTAGTTCACATACAATAAATGTTAATGTCTTTTGTTATGACAAACATTCTGACTGAAAGCAACTCTGGAGGGAAAGACCTTATTACAGATTAGAGGTTCCAGTCTCTCATGGAGGCAAGATAGGACAGAAATAAGAACAGGATGTTGAAGCATAATTAGTGGAGAAATGTTCTTTGCTGGCACAATTCCCAGCTAATGCTTAGCTACATGTCTTATATAGCACAGAATTACATGCCCAGTGGACAGTGTTGCTCATATAAGGATGGGATCTCCTCTATCAATTAACAGTCAACCCAAGCTCCATGGTCCAATCTAATTTAGACAATTTGCCAACTGAGACCCTTCTCAGGTGACTTTAGATTGTGTCAGTTGAAACATAAGATAAGCTAAAATATTTGGAATCTAGATTTTTCTTAAATATTTTCTATTCTTTCACTTTATATGTATAACTACATTTCAATTTTTATTATTATTTTAGTATCATCCAACTACATTTGGGCAAAAAGTTTCCTCTGTGTCTGCAGTTTGCCTATGCAGATTTTACTAAAAATCTGAAGAATTTTCACTAAAGATAACATCTGGAATACAATAATATAGGTTTCTAAAAACTTTCTTAGATATCACTGTTTCTATCAACTGAATTAACTGATATGTGGTATCTTTTCTAAAGGAGAAGGATTGTGATGAACTTCTTATTTAAAATAAAGCAGCAGAAGAAATCCAATAGTATGAGAGCCAAATTTAAATGGTGAAAGTGAAACAAATTGTATTTTTATTTTTTTTAATGGAAGGCACTTTTTAATGGCTATCCCACTTAAAATTGATGGGCATTCTGAAAAATTATCTGTGTCATTTATTTATCAAATTTTCCTCTGCTTTCCTAGGAGGCAGAGATCCTCCATAACTGAGAAATTCATGAGTACTAATATTTTACACCATGTCTTCATCAGGGATGAAGCCATCTTAAATTCTGTTTCATCAGTCTGTGAATCATCGTTAGACCTTTTGCTGACTCTCAAATGTCAAATATTCTCTTGTGTCATAAGGAATTCATTAAATGCCATTAGGGAAAAGTACAGAGTGATTTTGAGCTATTTTTTTCCTCTCTATTATGAGCTTTATATTTTGTCTCCTAGTCCATGTTCTTACAGCAGCAATGAACGATGTCATCCTTTTCTAAATGGCTCCATCATGATTGCAGGTGATAGACTTAAGCAAAATTTACATAGTAGTATAATTTTTTTTTCTCTCCAGTGATTCAGATATCACTAGGGCAAGTTATCCATCCACTTTAATAAATTAAAATATCTAGCAGACCTAAGAGTAAAATTATGTGTCCAAAAGAACTAAATAGGCATACTGATCAAATAATAAATACATTGAATCCCCCTTCTGCAGGCAATTCGTTCTGAATAACTATGTAAGCAGGATATTTTCTTTGCTTATTCTGTGGCACCTGGAAAGGATAACTGTCTTAGCAAGCAGTGGTACCACTTCTGACAAAACAAAGTAATCTGACAGCAAAAATGGTATAGATTGTCAAAAACTTTAAAAAGAATCAAAGAAGTTTTGGGTTTTCTTGCTTCCTTGGCTTGGTGTGTCAGGTGTCATAGAGAGGTGTGACTGCAAACTTGTGCATCTTTGCAATGTTACCTCTCGTGTTACTCATTCTAGTGGCTGCTACTCAAAATTGGCTCTTAGAGGATTGCCATTGTGCAATGTGACTAAATTTCTTTAAACTTTTATTTTAAAATCTGTAACCAAGTAAGGAATTAGGTACATGCAATCTTTATTATTCTAATACCTCTTCATTGCACATTAATTTACACTTTGAATTTGGCATTAACCTTGTATTGATTTTAGGTTTCTGTAATTATTACAAGAAAATTTTAAGTTATCGACCTTGTTCTCATGCCTATATCATATGGGCTGTTGTATAAAATCATATTGACTATAAAGATTAAGACCTATCTTTTATGGTAAAATTATTTTAACTAAAAATATGTATTATATTTCAACAAACATGACTTGACTATGGTTTATTTTTCTCATAACCCATAGACTATGTAAAAAACACTCCAAGAAATTAATATTATGAGATAAATGTTCATAGTTACCAAATCATTGAAACAAGTTTCTCTTGTATTGTAATGGCAGGTGAGTAATACAGAATCACATGCATACTCAGAAAATCTGGATAACTAAATGAGAGTCCATGAACAACAAAATTTGGTGAAATATTGTACAATAAAAATGCTTTTACAAAGTAATTTTTAATAAACAGTCATTTTTAACAAATATATAAATTATCTATATAAAGTTACACAGAACCTACTAATTTATATTTATATACATGTGTTCCTATATAATTTAAAATGTGATATAATGTTCACTATGTTTTCCCAATTTTCTCACCTGAAAAAAGAAAATGAAGATATCTTAGAAAGTGAAAATACACTTGGGCTCTATTAGTGTTGTCTTGCGCTATCTTTTACTGAGATTTAAAATATCTATTCATTGTTCATAATGTAAATACTTCCATAAGCTACTTTTAGATTAGTAAATCACAAAAATCTCTTAAGTTGTGGTAGGAAGTTCAGATTAGTGATAGATCATCTCACTAACAAATGAGACTCTGAGCATAATCTTTAAAATTATACACAACAGAAGCACCAAGCACACAAAACAAAATAAACTTCCTAATTCAACTGTAAAGACAGATAATGAGTGCTCTCAAAATAAAAGTTTAAATTTTTAATTTCTTTATGTTGGGGTCTTTGATCGATTTGGACTTGAGTTCTGTCGATATGGGTCTATTATTACAGATAACCTAAGAGCTTTGATTCTAACTACACAACCATGTTCATTCCACACCAACTGGCCCCGAGATTACTGTTCTTCAGAAGATCTGAAGCACTATTTCTTCGGCTGAAATGTAGATACTATCTATTCTAACTAATCAAACAGAATTCATACAATCTATTCTACCTATTCAAACAAATTCATACAATTAATACCTGATTTTGTCTTTTAAGAAAAGATAAATATTTCCATTTCTTAAGTAGCTTTCTTTCTTTCAAATACCTTTCAATATGTTCAATAATCTTATTTTTTATACCTATGATATAATATATTAAAGCTTTTCATCTTCTCCCTTCAAAGACTGGGATTTACCTCTCTGAATTTTGAGTCTGTGTTTCTTATTTATGTGAAGTAAAGATAATCAACAACTTTAAGTAAATGCTAAGAGTAAACTTCAGAGATCCTTTAGTCTGTCCAGAAAATGAAAATTGCTGTGAACCAAACTTTCTGTGTGCTGTGAATATATATTACTCTCATTGATCAATAAAGAGCTGATTGGTCAATAGTTAATAAGGGAAAAGTTAGGCAAGTCTTGAGGACAAAAAGCACAGAAAAAAATAAAGTGTCATGGGGTAATGAGCCAGCTGCAAAGAGAAGCAAGTATATTATGCTTTAAAAGAGCACCACCATGTGGTAGAGTGTAGATAAGACATATGGGTTAATTTAAGTTGTAAGAGCTAGCTACTAACAAGCCTAAGCTATGGACTAAGCATTTATAATTAAAAGGTAGTCTCTGTGAGGTTATTTGTGTAATGAATGGCTAGAAGGAGCAGGCTGGTAGTCCAGACAAAACTTTTACCTAAAAAATGACAACAATCATCAGAAAACATATAATTATATAAAACTGAAAAAAAGCTTAAGAAAATATTTCAAATAAATAAAAATGGAGCCAAACTTGGCTTCTTGATTTCACAGTCTCTGCCAGCTGTGGTACTAAGACACTTCTCACACTTGCCTTAGGGATGGAGCCAACCACCAGTCTTCATGCACTACCACCATGCACTAAGATGAGTCACACAGGCAGTTCACATAGCAGTTTAAAATTCATTTTATGTGACCAATAAAGACAGATCCATATTGAAGAAATCTCTAAACAGTTATAGTTGTGTGTGTGTGTGTGTGTGTGTGTGTGTGTGTGTGGTTGGTAAAGGAGAAAACTTATCTATAGTCATAGAATAAAAAAAATAATTTAAAAATAAAAAGTCCTTAAAAAGGAGGGAAGTAATATAAAACAAAAAACCATGTAACATGAAAGTTGCAAACACACAGTGGATTATAGAGCCTGCAGGATTAAACCAATCTCCACACACACACACACACACACACACACACAAAAAAAAAAAAAAAAGTAAATCAAAAGCTGTATTGCTTTGGGGAAGAGCTTTTGTTCTCACAGAAAACAAAAGACTATGGATTTATTCAAGGCTGAAAATAATCAGCTTTGATTGAGGAACACCCCCCACCCCACCCGAAAATCCTTGCTACATGTCAAAACTAGACCTGTGTTTCAATTGCTTATAATATACTATCCACACTGGACTAGCAGGATGCAAAAGAAAATGACTGCCAAATTTTGTCAAGACAAAATAGGACAGTTTTCGAAATTCCCTAGTTCTCTGAAATGTCTGTCAGACAGACTAGGTCTATAAGCCAAAAATGGATGTCCCAAAGTTACAGTAGAAGATTGTGTGACTATCCAGGCAGACAAGATATCCCTGTTTTTAGGCAATATTATACCACTCTGGGGTCTTGATGGAGTTAAAACTAAACGATTAGACTTCAAGTTTTCCTTAGTTATGATAAAAGGTAAACTAGACAGAAAACTTTAGACCTACAACGATAAGATAAATAATAGAGTATCTTCTCTAAATTTACCAATGCAAGTGGACTGGAAATTTTAACTCTGATTCTTACTTGATATCTGTTATTGTTGTATATAATTTTACTATATTAATGCTAAAACCTTTTTAATTAGATAAAAATGGGGTAATCACGTGGAACAGTCTTTTTGTACATTGTATTACTTTCATTGGTTAATAAAGAGCTGACTGGCCAATAGTTAAGCAGGGAATGGTTAGATAGGAGTTTTAGACAAAAAGAGAACGAGGTTCATAGCATCATGAACCAGACACAGAGAGAAGAAAGGGAAACATGCCATGCTACAAAAAGATACTGCAACGTGGTAGAGTATAGATAATCAATATGGGTTTAATTTGACAAGTAAGAGCTAGTTAGTAATATGCCTAAGTCCTTAACCAAGCATTTATAATTAATAATAAGTCTTTGTGTGGTTATTTGGGTGATGTCTAGTGAGATGGAGCTGGCCAGTCGTCCCAACAAAAAACTCCACCTACAGAAAATGGTTGTGGTCTTGAATTTATAAGGTTCTAATTGGTACATTATGTAGCAGTAACTGTATATTAGTGGCACCTTACATACACAAAAGCTTTTTGAACAGAGAATATGAACATATGTAAACTCACCTGCACTGTCATGAATTATTATATAGCATACTGAATATTCAAAAAAAGTGATGGAAATATATATCTGGAAAAAATAGAGGGCAAAATTTATCTTCTAAAATTTAAATCAGAAGATATTAACATAGCATCTAAGTCACGAGAATTCTGAGGCAAAACACTGCATGAATATCTCCACATTTTATACACTCTCAAATATTTTCTTTCCAAAGCTGGTTTTTAATAGCTGCCTAAATCGAAACACCTTATTAGAACAAGCATGAAATCTTAAAATTCTTTTCTGGATTTATGATTTGAATTATAAATCCTGCAAGATTACCATATTTTATCATGTGTAATTGCGATGCATTCTATGTTTTGAGATAGATACACAGTTGCTAACACTGTCCTAACGCTCTATTCCACCCCTTCAACCTTTCTTAGCCTGACAAAATCCTACTCACATTTCAAATCCTATTTCTGTTTTTCTTTATCATGACAGACTTTGCCTAGAGCAGCAGAGTAATCTGTAATTTCATATAGCCCTTGGACATATGTAGAATCTCTTGCTTTGCAGTGATCTTATAGTAAGCTTTTGTAACTTTTTACTATTTTCTTTTTATATTATGCATTCCTTGGGGGTAGACACCATGCTTCATTGTGTTCCATAACCTTAGCAAGTAGATATCTTCTGTAAACCTTTGTAAAATGAACAAATTATGGCTAGAGGTTATTTTCAAAAAAATCAGGGATTTCAATTTTCACATTGTCTTTGGTTAATCTGTAAGTTTGTTTGTATTGAACATTAAATTATGATACAAAAAATCCTAGAAAAATCTTTAATGATCATACTTCCCTATCTCTGGAAAGCTGCAGATTACTGCTATTTTTCAGTCTTTCCTCCTACCTTGTAAGATGTACACAAAAACAGTTCATTTCTGGTTCCCTGCAAACAGCAAAGCCTGCCAGAAATGAGAAACTGCTTATAGAGCATGAGGAAGATCAATTCATAAACATCATTAACAACAAAGATCAGACCTTTATAGTCATTACACTGTAACTCAGTAAGTAAAGACAGTGCAGGGTCCAATTTGTGGTCACTGATCAGGTTATAGACCAAGCTGTTTTAATGGACAGAGACCATGTTTGCTTAAATTCTGACTCTAACATGATGGCGCCACACAATGAAAAGGCTTAATAAATGCTTAATGATGGTAAGATTCCCTGTGTGGCTTTTGAAGTTATTCGACTTTAAAATAAAAATGCAAAATAGTCATAGAATCTAACATTAAAACATGTTCAGTAAAACCATCTTTGCTTTAATAAATAAGAGCCGAAAGGAAGAAATAGTTTTTTCAATATCTTTAAATGTCTATGCCTTGCTTTCTAATGCCATATTAAATGCACTGAAAACACTTTGCTGTGTGGGAAAACCTGGAAGGCTGTAACAAATGATGGACACGTCCTCATTCTTAGGCATTGCCTATAGCTAGAGACTTGCATAGTTTTATTGTTATGATGGTATTGATTGTTAAGTCAACAGAAAGCTATCACAAGGGATTGCAAATCTCTATACCAATACTCTGTTCTGTAACATTAAAATGTCATTACTGAATCACCAACTTTTCCCCCTGCTGTAATATTATTCTCTGTTGATTGCCTGCCTGAGCTGAAATTTGAAACTGTCACCCTCAGACTTGCAAAAGTGATTCAACTTCACTTATAAGAAAAGTAAAATTAAATATTCATTCACGGGCTGCATTTCAAGTTCAAACTGTCTGAAACTCCTTAAGGCAAAATGTATTTAAGTTGAAACACATTTTTTCCTTCATTTTTATGCAGCAAAAATTCAGAATGAGTATCTTGGCTGCAAAAAAAAATCACAAAATAGTATTTTATTTTGAACTTTACACTGGGTGGGGTATCGGCTTTCCTGCATTCTGTCCCTCTTTAATCATTCCTAGCTGACTCCATTTCTCTCTAATGTCAAGGAACCAGTTTGCATATGTATGCAATTGACATTTATTGTTTCATTGTTCTGTAGATATGTCATGTTCTAGTATTAATCAACTTGCAAAAGCACACAAGTTTTGAAGAAAATTACAGTTCTGCTTATGTCTGTTTTGCTGGCAGAAGATTCCCTACTGACAATGAGATGGGCTAAATGAGATAAATCTACCCCTAAATTGTAGCGCATATGTTCTTGTGTACAAGTTATTGAAGCTCTCTGCTTCTACCTTTTCTTAAGATCATTCTAAGGAATGAAAATATGTATTGTGTATAAGATTTTATCTGGAATAGTGTTTTTTTACATGTCTGTGCTTCCTATTATTTGTATTTAATAAAAATATGTGGACTTTAAAAAATCTGATAAGCTAGAAATTGGAAGCAGACTGGTAGTTCCAAGGGTTATGAAATGGAAAAACGGAGAAAATCTTCTTTGTGTGTGTGTTGTTGTTGTTGTTTTTATTCTATTTAATTAACCAACCACAGTTTCCTCTCCCTCCTTTACTCCCTCCCATGGCACATATACCATTTCTAAATCTTCTCCTCCATCTCTAGTCAGAAAGGGGCAGGCCTCCCATGGGCTTGATCAATGCAGGACACATCAAGTTGAGATAGGACCTTGCTTCTCCCCCTGCATCAAGGGGGTACTTCTTAATGAACATGAAATTCTTTTTCTAAATGGCAGTATTTGAGAGTCCGAAGGTGGTGTTGACTACACATCATTGCCAAACCTTTGTATGTCACTAAATTCTTCATTTCCAAAGTATCAATTTTATATTATATGAGGATTACTTCAAGATATATAACTTTGAACAAGGAAAATGGATTAATAGTGAAAGGTATTGGCTGCCAGGTCTGATGTATAGAGTTCAAGTACCAGGACCCACATGGTGGAAGGAGAGAACTTATCCCACAAGTTGTCCTCTGACATGCACACACACACACACACACACACACACACACACACACAAATGCATGCACACACAATCACACCCATGTGTAGCTACTTAATAAAAATACATAATCTAATGTAATTATTAATGTGTGATATTGTGTTCGACAGTCAGGGAACAGGTATCAATCTCTTTCTTTTGTAACACTGAATGAGCCTTAAATGAGATTTAAAATATATACATATTTTATAAAAGGTCAAGCACTTGAAAAGAGTGGAAGAGCAAATCAGACAGATCCTTATTGCTGGCTAATCAGCTTTTCCTAACCACTGTAGCCGTCTTGATTTGGGGCTTTTTGATATCCCTGGGAGCTTAACAAAAATAGTCAAAACAAATAAATGGACTAAGAAGCATCCAACATGTTGGGCTAATGGCTGTCATTGTATTCATTACTTCTCTCTTAAACAGGGTGGTAAAACAGGAACAGATGCATCATCATTCAATTTACTTAATAAAAATACATTTCTCTTTGCAATAGAGAATCTGGAAGCTAGCTGTTCCCCTGAGAAGCTGGTGAGGGAGTTAATAGAGTACAATTCCTATCAAAACTGCGATAGTGCCTCATCGCCTTAATTGGCAGCTTTAAAACTTTCTCATCTTTCTGTACAAACTCACGATGATGAGAAGAATGTGTTGGGATGTTTTAAGAATTGACTAGGACAGAAAAGATAATGTGTTTTAAATTATGTTTGTTATATAATAAACATTTATAAATGTGCCCAAGAAAATGATAATTATAGCATATTCGGTACAAAATATGTTGTGCACTGTATCAAACAATGTTGTGATTATTAAATATCTGCCAGTAAGCCTCCAGTGTGACTAAACATTATGATGTTTCCTTGCCTATCTTTACTTTGGAGATTTATTTGGAAAACATGAAATTATGAATTAATGCTGTGTTTTGCAAATGCACACATATACTATGTTTAGCCCTGCAATAACCTAGAATTCATATATTAAATATAAACATTAAAGTAGGTAACACACCCGTCTACCATCAACTCTCTTAACAGAGCTCCACGTAGTATAAATCCATGACCCAATTAAAGAAAATTCTTGCAAATATTGGAATAACTGAATAGCAGTGAGTTCTAATCCCCTATTGGTCTACCTCCTGCTATCTAAATCCTGTCATCCCTTTACTAGCATAAGGAGAGCCATAAACAACCCTTTCACCTGCTGTTTCTTCACTATATCCTCGACACTATTGCAACTGTATTCAACCGTCATCTTTGCTTGTCTAATTTTTCCCAGGACAATATGTTTTTTGGATAGTCACACGAAGTATTTTGAAAATCTCTTTAAGATTTCATTTCACAAGAAGATTTAGACAAGAAACTGGAATATACTGGACTTAGGAATCATTTTTATAAATACAGGACATGGGTAGATTGCAGAATCAAATTCAAATTTAAGATTGTGCATTTAAGTTAGGAAGGAACAATCAAATGCATTTGCAAATATATGGACACTTTTTTTTTCTGAATTCAAGCTTCCAAATTTTTTAATGTTCCTTCTGTTCTTCCTGAGAACCATTTACAGTTATTGAAAAGTGCTCTGACGGCATCTAGGCAGTTTATCATGTGTGCGGCCAGAACTCAGTGCTAAATCATGAGCTACAAATATGTGCTATAATTATTGTATTTGCAAAAATTTATTTAATTGTGCTTAATTTGTTAAAACTCAGTATTTTAGAACATCTCATTTTTAAAAACTACCTGTTACATAAGGAAGTGGCAATTTTTAATTAGACAACTGAATTTTCCTAAATTGCATATTTTGACCTGATACATTTTGATTGAATTTTCTCTAAGTATAGAGTTAGTATATTTGATTTTGTTAAGTGATAAAGCAGGCAAGGCTGGACCTCCTAGATGACCCTAACTTTTTTGTTTTGTTTTATTTTGTTTTTTTCTTTCTTTTCATACTTTGCTCTTCAAATTGAATCACTGTGAACAGCTAGGTAAAATCTAAAACCATGATATTTCTTGGGGCAATGCTTCTTTTGCTCATTATTGAAAATTGCCCAATTCATATATACGCAGGATAAATGCTGTCATGAGACTTGAAAGTATGGTGAAGTTTTATTTCTCTTAAACACTTCAGCATTAATTGCCAGAAATAATCTAGTATTTAGCATGTCATGTTAAAACTCTTAGGAACTTATGGAGCACAAAATAATCATATATAATTCCTTTGGACAGAAATGGGGATTTTTTTTTTTTTTGCATCCAACTTTCATTGTAGCCCTTGTTGTTCTTTCTCCACATTTTTATACAATGTTATCTTAATTTTATTAATGATAAATTCTGATACACTTAAGTTGAATTTTCACTCCTGCATTTACCAACCTGAATGAGATAAGGGCAATTAATTAACCTCTTTGAATATTAATTGCTTTAATTTTGAAATGTTGAAAAGATCACACATGTTCTCTAATGTTGATGTGAGAATTCCATTATAAGATAAATAGCATAAAGAATTTACAGAGTTTAACACGTCATAAGTGCTGAGATGATAGTGATGAAGATGATAACGGGGATGATGATGGTGGTGATCATATGCTAATGGTCCTGGTATGTCATCAGGTCAACATAACCACCAGCTTTTAATAAAGAAACCAAATTTGTGTGTTTTTATGAAGATGATAGATTATAACTGCAAATAATCCTCATTTGTGTTATCATTAACTTAATAATTTCTTCTTTAAATAAAGTACATGTGGCCAATTTTATGGTCTTGTTTTGTGGTTGCAGGTCTTAGAGCATATATAATATATAGACATTGCTTCTCTTCTACCTTCTTTCATAGTAAACCATTACGGAAACCATCAAAGGAAGTAATTAATCAAGTTATACATAATATTGCATGGATAAGTTAAAGCAGCATAAACGGGATAAGATTTCCTATTGGATATATATAATTAATTATGCATGTGTATTATTAATTATATATTTATAATCTGTTATGTGATTTTTAATGTATTTTATCTAATTTTTTTTCCTAATTGAGGAGTTAGAGGCAATTAAACAATAAAAAAGTGATCATACTCTGATAGTTTCACAGAACTCTTTCAGAGTAAGGCAGTAAAAAACTCATGAAAAGCCAACTATCAAATTTTGTCTCCACAAACTTTGTAAGCTCCTTTAATTGATTTTTAAGAGTCTTAGTGGCTTATACCTACATAGTCAAAATAATTTGGATACTTTTTACAGTGACAGAAGATTCTTTAATATATAAGATATATTCCTGCTGACACTAGAATGAAGCATATTATGTAGATTATGAAGCAATATAGATTGTTTGTCTATTATAAATAAGAGACAAATGCTCGTATCTGAGACATGTGTATTAATTACTGCTCTACTGTTGAGACACTATGACCAGCACATTTCTTTAAAAAAAGAAAAAAGAAAAAAAAGCATCTAATTTGTGCCTGGCTTTCAGTTTCAGAGGTTTAGTTCATTCTTATCTTAGTGGGAGGTGTGTTAGGAGGGAGACATGGTTCTGGAAAGAAGCTGAGATCTGCAAGCAGATATAAAAAGAGGGACTTAGGAGTGATTTGGCTCTTTGAAACTTCATAGCCCATTCCCAGTGACACACTTCCTCCAACAAGGCCACACCCACTTCAACAAGGTCACACATCCCCTTCCTTCTAATCCACTTTAAATACTGCCACTCCCTGGTGATTAAGAATTCAAATAATATGAGCCCATGGGGAAATTCTTATTGAAAGCACTCAAATGAAAAATATATTCCTTAACCCTGCTATTATATACTTCAGTAGCAAATGAAAACCCTTACAGAAAGTACGTCATATGATACATAATCTTCTCTAAAATTGTAATCTATTTCAAAGCATGTAAACAGCCTATGTTATATGGTGTCAAAGCTATTTTAATGTTTTTATTTATTTTCCTTTCAAGCAACCTGCTTCTAACTGTTGTCAGGTTTTACATAATTTCCTCTGCCAGCAGTGTTTTATGCCCTTGTTCTCTATGGAAGACAAAAGTAGACGAAAACTACAGGCCCATCAATCAAAAACAACACAGTCAGCACCAAGTCCAATAATGAAAACCATGATTTCATAAATCATCTTCTACAGGTTAGGGTCATCTTTAAAGGGAAAAAAATCTTATCAGGTGCAGCTGAATATTCTCATGGTCTTTCATTCTTCGGTCTTTAATGAAAACAATATAACAGCTGTCAGAATATAAATGTGTAACCTTTCTTAGCTTCAGAAAAAAATGCCCAGATTTTGCCCTGACGATGCCCTTGAAATACAATGAAGTCAGGATATTTTTTTCTTACAAAGGCTCAACCATGTCTCTCTTTTACCAGTTAAGGCAAAGAAATAATACTTTTTCCCTTTTACTCTCTTTCAGATGCATGCTTAATTCACTCTAGCGGAGATTAATTTTAAAACTCAGATCCAAAACACTATTCCCTGGAAGAAACTAACACTGAATGAAACGCAGAGGTTTGACATGGCATTTTTGTTTTAGCTGAATCAACAGTTCTTCTGCTCTGTGACCCTGACTGCCCATACATATATTAGGAAGTAAAATAAGTATCTTGGAATCACTGTGTGGACTCAGAGCAAATGGAGATTTATCTCTTTAAAAATAAGAGCTTTGTATTTTCCAGGTTAACTACATTAGTCTGGGAAGAATAAAGTTTGATTAAAGTGTGCCCAGTAGTACATATTCAACTTTTCCAAACAGATTTCACTAAGGCTTTGGTTGGGCATATCTAAGATCCTGATATAATCCAATAAAATCTGCTGTTTCAGAATTTGAATTAGATATGCATTTGGAACAGTGTCCTTGTTCCAAATACCAAGACTTAGTTTATATAATATAATATAAAATTGATATAGGTATGGGAATGAGACATTGCATAAGGCCGTGATTAAGCATGGTGGTGCTCCTGAAGAATAAAGGAAATGAACTGAACATGATGAATAGGGAAATGGAGTGGATTTAGTAAGAAGGATGACATGCAAAATGGGTTTCTGAGGGTACTTTGCTCGTACCTCAGACAACATTTCATTTATTAAAATAATTAAATCATTACTTATAATCTTAAAACCCCAATGACAAAAAAATCTCTCCTTTGGTTTTGCCTCTGTGGAAAACATAAGGATGCCTTTGGTTTAGTCAAGCTTCCAATATCTTATTTCATAAGCATTCTAGATACTTCTATTCAGAAGAGGTTGCTGTTTACAAGCATTTTGAATTCTTAACAATTTTCTGCCTGCTACATAATGTAAAGGCAATGAATGGCTACAGAACATCGTTCACACATTCAACTATATGTGATTATCTGGTCCACTGGTCCACTGTAGTGTATTTCTGAAATGAATTGAAGATAAACCCATAATAGTCTATTTCATACAGGCACATTTGTCTCAGTTTAAATTCAAGGCCCAAATATCTACTTATTTCCATTCTCTGTTGTGCATGGTGTTTTCATCATCATAAAACGATATTAGTTCCTTGATTACACCTGGAATTCTGCAAATGCAGTGAGAGCAATACCAATCTCATGCTTGGCTCTTCATTTGAAAATAATAGCACTGTTGCTGAATTCCAAAAGAAACTGTTGAGAGTTCTCTCTAGGTCCTATGTTCTATCTTATGAGGGTGAATAAAGTCAAATCTGTATGTTACTTAGCAACTCATATGAATCTTCTTTTATATACAGTAATGCAAATATGATATTTGAATAAGATGACAAGATTTATTCGTTATTTGAGCATATTTCATGTTAATATTTTTCAATCTGTTAGAGATTATATGTTTAATAGATGTACTTCAGTGAAATGAATTTTAAAAAATATTTAATTTTAAAATAAAATTTCTAAATGAATTAAAAATGATAATATATAGTTTAATAAGAATAATATCATATTTTTGAGAATGTGTATGTATGTGAAATAATGTAAAGAATATATATATATATTCATATATATATATATATATGAAATCCTTCTCTCGGAAATACTCTCTGTGTAATGTCTTAGTTGATTTTTCATATAAACTATAAATTTAAAAGCAAAGAATATAAATGTTAAGATTTTTGAGTCCAGATAAGTAATGCTATGCCTCATGTTGGGCCCAGGTACAGGGTGTGTATCATATACTTTATAATGTTGTTGGTATATATAAATTGTTCCAACACACATTGCTTACCTCTCTTCTCAGTGCTTTGGTGTGCTATCATGAATAATAATAGGTATGCTTATGTATTTTTCTTGGCCATGTGGAAGGATTAAAGCAGTTAATGAATATATCATCCTACAAGCGTAAAGCCCTAATACTACCTACACTGCAGTGTCTAGGATTACAACCAAGCAATGCTTTGAGCTATCTTTACAAAGGCGTTTTCACCATTAATTGGTTGTTATAAATGGCCTGTGAGAATGGATAAAGGTTTGGTAAAAATCAAGCTGATCATCAAGAGAGAAGGATTCAGAAAATGTCTCTTAATAATTGCAGCTCATAGCCTAATTAGATGTGTGTCCTTGGGTGAACCACTTAGAGCTCTGATTCCCAATTTCCATATCTGAAAAATGAATGAATCAATTCAGAGAATCCCTAAGGTCTTGTAGATCCTACAGTTTTATAAGTTTGAGTCCTCCTAATGTGTGGATATCATATATCCTGACCTTTGCAAGACACCAGAAGTGAGAGACAAAGCACAAACCAGTTCATTTCTCTGTAATAAACCCGAATATGCCTAAGGAGCCTTACAATCCAAAGTTCTGTGAGCTAATAATAATGCCAATGATATAATCATTAAGTATTGTTTTCTGGTTATGCATGCTAATGCAGTTTTAGGTCATTGAAATTACTATGCTAAGCCATGATATCAGACTCTATCAGCTCTGAGCTCTTCTCTTTAATTGCACCAGTGCTTGGCAGTTGTATCACAATAATCTACACTTCCAAATTTCACTGACACGGTCTTATATTAAAAAAAAAATAACTCTTTTTAACTGTATGTATTTTTCTTTTATTTGTATGAGCATTTTGCCTGCATATATGTTTATATATTTCAAGATGACATTAGACACTCTGACTGGATTTATAGAAGGTCGGTGAGCCACCATGTCTGTGCTGGGAACTGAATGTTGGATCTCTGAAAGAACAGCCAGTCCTCTTAAACACTGAGCCACTTCTCTAACTCCAAACAAAACATTCTGGAGGGATATGAATATCTCTTACTCAATCCTTTAATGCTAAAATAGCCATCAAAGCAGGTTTAGGATGAAAAAGAAAAAAGAAAGGAAAGCAAAAGCAAGAGAGCTGTGTGTGTAGCCCAAGGGTCATGAGCACACTAAGAGTGCTTGAAGAATCTTACTGTCTGAAATCTTATCCGTGTTCTTTTGTACTCTAGATAATATTATTTAATTTTACCACATCTTCCTTTAACTTCCTACACCAATACTAACCATATAGTAAAAATGTCATTAACAACAGGCTTACATAAATTTGCTTTCAGTGTTCATGTGGTCACCTTTTCACACTGGCATTCATTGTATACCTTATAACTACCCTGCGTATCTGAAAAATTTTCTTTGTTAGTAGATTAAAACACTGATCTAAACTTGAATAAAATGAATGATTTCATAGTATCATTTGGGAAACATTATTGTTTAGGTATTCCAGGCACTATTGATCACTGTATTTTCGACAGTGATCCACACTTAAACTTATATGTTTGAAGCCATCTGAACACCTGTGATGCTAAGTGAATTCACTGGAAATAGATACAAGTATTGCAATGTTATATAATTGAGCTTTGGATACATATTTGTTTAGCTGATCTTTTCAAACACAAGACTCTTCATGCAGAAGGTATTCATAATCCTGAACTTTATTTACTGTCTTGGTAGGGTTAATAACGTCTACAGCAAAAGCATTGTGAACCATAAGGGAATATTTCCTTCACCGTAATTGAACTATGATGGCTTGTACTTAGGTGCCCTATGTCTTTATTCATAACCAATTTTAACAGGGCATGTTTCCATGACACCAGGAAACCCTGTCTTCCAGTGTAGAATAGAATGAAATGTTTCATGATTGATGACACTATCTAAATACTGGCACAAGCTGGCAAGCTCTTGCGAAGGAGGCGTGTTTGACAGCATTCTGCCCAACACAACAGCTCATTAAGCAATATTTCCCCATTAATGCTTAGTATTAAACAGTGAATGAAAGACTAAATATCATACGGAAAAACAAATTGAAAACAGCACAGTAGGGTTTAGGGTAAGCAGCCAGCAGTCTCCTTTTCATTTGGAAGACAGCTTGCATACCTATTCCAAAGATTAATGAGCAATCAGTTCTAAATTAAACCAAGACCTGCATTTAAGTCTTTTTCCCCTCTGTTGAAAGCACCGCTCTGGTTACTCTAACTGAGATAAAATACACTATTAGCCTTTCCATGTGTTGTGCAATGTGGTTAGGAACATGAAACATTGTTTCTGAAACATTTCCTTCACATTCTTTTTATCATTTATTTTCTTGCACAATTTGAAAGGAAATGGGCCATGCTGAGGTCGGCAGTTTCTGCCACATGATGCAGAATCATGCTCTCTGTCTGTCATTCAACAAACCAGTCGCTTCTTTGAAGATGGGATAAGAAAACTGCTTTTATGAACATCACAGATTCCAGCAGAGTTGGCTAAAGCAGAATTTCAATCTTATAAAAATCTGTCAAAAGACGCACCTTTCTGGGAGGGCGTGGATTCTGTGACAGTGAGTGAGAACATGATTGAGACCGGGAGTGTGCGGAGACTTCAGGATCCTGACAGCACCACAGGTCTGCACCACATTGAGAAACATCTCACATTCGGGCAGATGTGCCTTTACACTCCACATGGTCCAGTCCTCCCAATGTGACATTGTTCCTAGGTGGAGTTAACTGTCGGTGGGACCTGGCTTAAGAAAAAATAAGAGAGAAGTCTTCGACTGTTCCAAGCATGAGATTCTTATTCTGTGGGGCAACGCATGTGTTACTCAGCAGCATTTTCTCATCTTACTATGGACCTCTGGAGGATAGAGTGTGGATAAATTTAAACAGCTGGCTGTGTAACAGAGAAAAACTGATAATGTGATTAACAAAACTAGCACATTGTTGAGGTATCTTTAGTGTGCAATTTTGATGTTACTATATCTGTGTAAAGTCCTGTACATACAGGTACATTTTCTCATGTTATTTGGCAAGTATAGCTAATTTTTTTTCTAGAATTAATTCCATAATTTTCATTAAACATTGAAAGAAAAATATACCATTATAAACTTTTTTATTATACACCATGTTTCTATTTATTAATCACAAGTTAACAATTAATAATGACATTTTAAACAAATCTGAACCAAAATTTGCAAACTGAAAAGAAGCTTGTACCAAAAAATACAAGCAAAGCTTATATTTTTTTTTTTCAGAAAACACCTCAAATCTTAAATGATATAGGCTAAATAGTTCTACAGCCATGAGAAATGATAGGAACAGAAGATAGGTAAAATTTAAAATTAAATGTTGCCTAATGTTTTTTATTAGGGAGTTACATTAACTACAAAATTGACCGAGGAAAGGTATTTCAATTGCTTATGAAAAATTTTACATAACCATAAGATATTTCTAAAAGATTGAATAGTCTCCCAGTAAGAATCCTCCATCATCCACATGTAAATTTACTGGACATAGGAAATAATCTCATTTGGCTGGGAAGTCGTTGCATATGTAATTGAATTAAGGATCTTGAGATGAAGTCCTTGTGCTTTGCATGAATAAATGCAAATCCAATGACAAATTTAGTTCTAAAGAATGCATGCCATAGACACATAGAAGGCAAAATGGCCTTGCATGCAGAGATAAGCACTGGAGAAGCCAGGAAAGTTAAGCACACCACTTACATCCTAAATGTAAGGGGGTGCAGAGCTGATCTTCCTGGAACACTAGGAATGATGTAGTGTTACGACCTAGTGATCCTTTGCTCTCCAATGAGACACGCTGTGCTGTAGCATCCAGAATTTATGTTCTTACTTAGCCAAGACCATTTTCCCTAAATCTTGAGCATTGTTTTTAGACCATAAGCCTCAATCTGATGAGTGCTGTTACTTGTGCTTTACAACATCCTATGTGACTTCTGAGTTATTTTAGGGCCAGACCAATCCTGACACTCATAAGCCTTGTGTTTACCTCAGTCAAGCTTCCTAGACCCTAAATACTGAGCATATCTCTGACTCAACAGTACCCATTCTTGTGAAAGACCAGATGTATTTTGTAAGGAACCTCAATGTAAAATATTTCTTAAATAGTTTTGCATGTGGGACTGATTTAGTTGTTTTCTTAATACTTCTTTTTTTCAAAAATTGCTCTGTCTTTAAACGTGGCTTAAATGATCTGCGGCACACTTTAGAAGCCTTGATCCAGCACTGTTACAATAAAATTGGGCTGAGCTGAGTTTCTTGTCTCTTCATGGATCACATTTTCCCTGCCTGCTGTAAGTAAAACCTACTCAGCAGGGATTGAAACACTGCAAGCATCTTGTTCCCAATTTCTTGTCCCCAGGAATACAGTAGAAAACCAGAGTGCAAACTAGGAATCCTTCAGAAGATGAGGATGAGAGTAAGTACCAGATCAGCCTTGAAATAGTAATTTATTATTATTGTTGTTGCTGCTGCTTATGCTTTATCTCATGACCAACCTCGTGGCTATTCTTATTTGGTTACTGATAAACAGCACAGCATAGAGTGGTCATAGATCCTCGTCTTCCCAGCAGAGTCCTGAAAGGAAAGGCATTGGATCGGAGAGTCTGCCTTCAAATTGTCAATCAAAGTGAGGCATGGTGGACTCTAAGCAATTTCTTTAAAAAAGTATTCTTATAATTTACCTCATTCTTTCATTTGCCTTTTCGGAGGTATCACCTTTTTGTGAAAAGGCTCCATCATTATTCCCCTTCTCCATCTTCGTCATCAGCATTCAAAGAATTTACAATCATATGGCACTTATATTCTGTGACCATACTGTATAAACCATACTCATTTTGTAGTCTGTGTAATCTTGCAAAATAGGCACCATTGTCCGATTTGATACAGATGAGCAACGGAGAAACTGGTCGAAAGAGAGGAACATGAGCTGAGAGAAATGAACTGATGACAGGGTTGCAAAAAACTACAGTGACT
Organism: Microtus oregoni; assembly: GCF_018167655.1. NCBI lineage: Eukaryota > Metazoa > Chordata > Mammalia > Rodentia > Cricetidae > Microtus > Microtus oregoni. The sequence goes on from NW_024543060.1 coordinate 28,582,772, forward strand.
CATTTAATGCACCAGCATTATGGCATCCTTCAAAGGGCATGATTGTTTCCCTGAACTCATATGCAGATGATAAGATCATCTGCATATGAACTATATAATAAGCAGAGTGACTCAGCAGAAAATTTCACTTAATTGCTGCTGGATATTGATGACAAACAGAGGCCAATTGAATGATGAGAAAAGAATAGGAAGAAGTGTCTCTAAAGTATAATACTTTTTTCCCTTATCACTTATAAAACATTTGATATAGTGAGAGATCTGTAGAATGAATCTCAAACTCAATTTCTTTGGAGGAGCATGCCACGAAGAAAAATAATTTTAATTATTTCAATTAAATATTTTATTTATGTATATGTACATGTACTTGTTTTAAAATGAGTAAATCATATGAATAGATGTCTACTTTCCATAGCAGAACTACAAACAGAAAGCAAATATGTGAAAATGCTTGATATCATTAGCCCTTGGGAAAATACAAATCAAAACTATAATTAGTTATTATCTCACTCAAGCTGGAATTACAAACATCTAGAGAGTTTAAATAAACAGCAAAAACTAGGATGATGTGGAATAAAAGGAATTCACACAGTATAGTTCTTCATAATAGTCTGGATTTTGAGGGTTGGTATGGAGTGACCCTCTAAATTATCTACATATTTTGGAAGAAATAGTCGGGATGAATGCCATTAGCAGAAGAAAGAGATTAAGAATTTTTATATGTATGATCACCTTATGCGTAGTGTTTAAGATTTAAAGTAAACCAATATGTCTGTGAAAATCATGGATAGATATATTATAATGTTTTTGTGTCTATGTGTGTGTTCCATACAAACTATAGATCATTAGTATCCCTTCAAAATAAAATAAAATCCTGTCTTTCAAAGCCAAGATGAACTGAGAGGATATTGTATGTATGATTTCCTCTCTGGAAACTTAAAGCAATTAAAGCTGATTTAGAATACTGATTACTAGAGTTTTGGCACAGATTAGAAAATGATTGTCACTAAAGGGACCTCAGATTTCATCGTGTGTCCTGTATATATGTGTAGAAATACCACACTGAAAGCCATTAATGTGTAATGCTGTTAATACATGTTCAGGACAAGTAAAATGAGCCCCCAAATTTAAAAGTTATTTGAAAAATAAAAAAGAAAATAGGAGAAATGTCAAGACCTATTTCAACCTTAGCTAACAGAGAATTTTAATAGTGATATAATCTGTAAAATGCTTAAGGAAATAAGAAATTGCAGAGCTATTTAAAAAGAACCCAAAGAGAGAAAAAAATTAACAGTGGTGAGTACAATACTTCTAGAGTTAACTCGGTCCTCCTGCCATAAATGCAAAATCCCAAGGTGATTAAATAGAGTAATAGTAAATTAAAGGAGATCTAATATGTTCTATACTGATGTATTTTAGGTAATAAAATCTAGAGACTAAAACTTTATTATATACATATCTGTATGAATTTTAATTTAATATAGGAAGACAACTCTAATTTCTTGAATATGCTATCTTTTTCTTTTGTTCTATTTCACTTTTCATCATTAGAATAAATTTCTCTCTCAGTTTTCAATGCTCCTTTTTTTTTCTGGCCATACCCAACACCATATCCATTTCTTTAAATTTTGTTACTATTTACTGTTTGGTTTTGTGTATGTGTGTGTGTTGTTTTGCTTTGTTTTCAAGTAAAGCATATGCAAATAGGGAAAAGCAGACACTTTTTGTTTTCAGCCCAATCACTTATTTCTTACCAAGCCAGATTCCCTTAAAACATCCAATGATTCTGTTTACCTCTCTTTGAAGATTCAAGCTGTTACATGTTGGCTTCTGCAGACAACACACAATTCTTCAAACTTCAAGACATTTTGTCTTTACTCTCCAAAGACACTTCAAAACCAGCATGCCAATAATAGAGATTGCTGCCTTTTCTACCGCTCTCCAGTGTTCACCTTGGGGTCTAAGCTAAAACTGAGTTATTCTTGAGTTAACCCTCATCAGTAACCTACACAGGTATTTTTTAAACACCAGCTCCAAACAGCACCTAAGTCTTTCTGTCCACATACCTCTCAACTCTAGGGTTTTTCTCCTTACAGTGCTTTCTCTACTGGTTAATTGGGCATTTTTCTGACATTTCCTCTAGAAAAGGTTGAAAACCAGCCCACAAATCACAATCCCAAAGAATTTAGACAACAATGAGGACCCTAAGAGAGACATACATAGATTTAATCTACATAGAAGTAGAAAAAGACAAGATCTCCTGAGTAAATTGGGAGCATGGGGATCTTGGGGGAAGGTTGAAGGGGAGGGGAGAGGCAGGGAGGAGAGCAGAGAAAAATGTAGAGCTCAATAAAAAGAAAAAAAAAGAAAAAGAAAGAAAGAAAAGAAAAGGTTGTCACCACATCATTCCTTTTTTTGTCGGGGTTGAGGAGACAGTTTTGGCATGACTGTTGTTACAAATCTTAAGATACATGAAGTCAGTTCTCTACTTCTATCAAGAAGAAGGAAGAATCTTCAGTTATTGGAGTCTCTCTACTGTAAGCCCCTTAGAGAAAGGGTAATGTTATTTATTTTTATTATGAACTGTGCAAGCATAAAGAACACTTGCGGTTTGATTTAAAAATGTGTAAAGGGTCTGTGAATGTGTGTTGCTATTAAAGGACGGAAGTAGAGCAGTGTGCCTGCACACACACACACACGCACACACACACACACACACACACACACACACACACAACCAAAAAATATTAATAATTTTACCAGAATGAATATTCTTCAGGAGTAGAAAGCTTAAGGTTCAGAAATGCTTTAAATTGAAATACCTAAAGCGTATTTGAATTATGTGCATTAGTTTACCTGTAAGAGGTTAAATCTCTCTCCTTTGTTCTCTGTCTCACGTACACACACAGTAAAAATGCTTTCTAATTCACAACAATGTATTCTTTCATTCCTTGGATACTAGCGATCTAACTTAGTATCAAATTTTATTCACAAGAAATATATCTATTTGTGTTCTAGATTTAAAAGGGAGAGAGATCCATTTTAATTCTTAAAAAAAAAAAAAAAAACTTTGTCCTTGGCTTGATCCTACTGCATGTACTGGCTTTGTAGAAGCCTAGCCTGTTTGGATGCTCACCTTCCTAGACCTGGATGGATGGGGGAGGACCTTGGACTTCCCACAGGGCAGGGAACCCTGACTGCTCTTTGGACTGGAGAGGGAGGGGGAGGGCAGTGGGGGGAGGTGGGGAGGAGGCAGAAACTTTTAATAAAAAAATGAAGAAAAATCTTTGTATTTTAAATGACTTTTCAAACATAAGTTTTCATTATTGTATTTGTCACAAGCAAGGAGGCCTGGGATATCCATAGGGCATGGATGTATTCGTACAGCTGCCTCTGTGACAGAGAGGGCAGGAAATCTAAGCAGACAGGGCACGAAGAGATTAGAGATTTGAGTACGACTTTCTTTGGCGTATATGAAATTCTAGACATGCTTTCAGATCGAACACGAAAGATAACTAGTGTTAGCTTTCAGAAGGCCGTTGGTTTACAGGACACCTCTCATAGAACACAGCTAAGTATGTCAAATGTATGCCTTTGCCATCATTTACTTCTCCAATGTATAAGCATACAAAGTTTACTCTATGTAAATATTAGGATAAAATATGCATAGGCACTATTTTATTTTCAAAGATTAAAGAATAATGAAAAAAATGAAGAAAAGCTCTACTAGCAAATATTTTATTTCTATATCATTTTTCTTTAAATTAAAAAAGCGGCATTCTCATTTTCTCTTTGAATTCATCATTTTGTGGTGTGACGTAAATTGTTCATCCTACTCCGAACGTTAAGCATCTGTCTTCTTCTTCCCTGCATTTATTTACTCCACCCGTCTTGTTTTAAATACATCAGGTATGCTAAGGAAGCCCTATTGGGACATAGTTCTAGTGCCTAGAATAAAAGCTGTGAGTCTGACTGGTCTTTGAATTTTATGATTAAATAACTTGCTTGGTGAGATTCATAATTTCAGCAGTTTATGAGGATCGTTTTGACTTTTCTATTTTTAATAATATTTAGAAACAGTGACCTAAACTTATGATAATCCAAAGTGAATGAATAAACTCATACAGAAACTAGCAAATGTAAGAAATAAAATTTTAAGAGAAAAAAGGAGGCAATAGCAGAAACAGGAAAAAATTAGGCAGCCTGGAGAAAAAAAAGATTTTTTTATGTATTTATGAAATTGGCAAACCGCAACATTTATTAATGCAAAATGAAGAATTTTGAATGTTCTTATCACAATGAGAAAATTCTTTGAAATAAGTGAGTAACCTAAATACCCTGAGTTGATAAACACATAATGTAAAAAAATGTAAGAAACATTCCATTGTCTTTCAAAATGATGTTCATCCTCTATGTGCTAAAGAAAATACGTTTTTTTTAAATGTGAAACATGAGGCTATTTATTAAAGAAAAATGATTAGGAAGAATACTTTATTTCTGTATGTACAGACAATGTTTTTCTGAATACATATTAAATAAATAAAATTCAAATGCCCAGTGTTTGATTATTAAATATGCGATGATTCCTAAAGAGGGGAGAAACAATATGTTATTAAAGAGGAAAACTGAGTTGCATGGATAACACTGAAGATAATGTTCTAAGAAATGGCAATGGGGACAGTAATACCTTTTGTTTTCAAACGTGTTTTCAACATCTCTCAGACCACCAGCAGTAGAAATGCCAAAACAAAATGGCCGGTGAAGTGAAACTGTAGTCCCTGTGCGCTAGAGAAATAATTTCTGAAAGACCTACTTCTGTTTTGTGCTATTGGGCAATGAAAACTCTCAGCAGGCCCCTTCACAGGGGAGTCTTCCATTACTGGCTTGGCATTCCTTCTCAGCAAGTAAGGTCACTCAATTATTCTCTCCTCAGTTACCAGTTGCACAGAAAGAAAGTACTCTTTGAGGAAGCTCCCAATGGTAATGTGACTGTGCAAACTGAGTCAAAGAGCTGGCATCTTGCTAGCGTGCTTTCTCTCCCAGGCATCTGCAGGCTAATTTTTAACTATGCAATCAATGACAAGACTGCACACAAAATACGAATACTTGGTGAAAATCAGTTACTTTACAGCTGAGCAACCTACCTATGAACAAAGAAAATCCACCGAGGAAACTATTACTTTATCAACACAACGGCTAACCAAATTCTCCTAAAGGGTAAAGTAGGACTATGATGACAGAGGTCTCATTTTGAATATTCCTCTGATACCCAGTTTATAAGAATACAAAATACCTTACTTGGCAACTAAAAACTTATTTTTTCTTGAACTGTTCATTCTACTTTACCCAAGCCTGTAAGGCAAAGGTATGAAAAAAAAATGGCCACTAATTACTGTTATTTTTCAAAGTCATGTCAACTTCATTTAGAAATCCTCTGTTCTAGTTTGAGTGGCACCCTTCCTACTCCTCTCTAGTGGTCTTAAGGGGATGGATTGCTTCCACAGTTAAACAGAAGATCGCCTTTAATCTCCTCTAACTGCTGTTGACCTATCTCTGCCATTTCTTCCTAAGCATATAATAAATCAAGTGCATTTTACATGAAAAATGAAGTAATTACTCAGTGAATCTGATGGCTAATTGCATACAAAGTCCTCTGGGAAATATAGGACAAATCAGTGTCAAATTTCAAAAGAGGGGAGAAGGTTGAATTTAATAACACTCCGGCAGTGACAGGTTGCAAAGGACTTGAATGTTCTCTTCCTTCAGTTGCAAACTGATTTCCCAGTGAAGGGAATTGGAAAATTCCAGCCATATACCTTATCGTTCTGTTAATAACAGTGTTGACAGGCAGGAAAATAGAACCCACTGCACTAAAGTTAACTGTTTTGGAGGAAATGTGGTACTGCATTTTTATCACAATACTTGGGAAGAATTGGAAAAAAAACCAAGTTGTCTCTGTATCACAAAATTGATATTTGTGTCTAAAGCTACTGATACTGTTTCTTCATATGCAAGCCAATTATCCATAGACTGCTGAATAAGTTCATATTGAACTGAATAGCATGCTTCATTCTTTGAAGATGTTAATATAAGATTTTTTTCTAGTCATAAAACTGCCTGAGGCCGGGCGGTGGTGGCGCACGCCTTTAATCTCAGCACTAGGGAGGCAAAGGCAGGTGGATCTCTGTGAGTTCGAGGCCAGCCTGGTCTACAAGAGTTAGTTCCAGGACAGGCTCCAAAGCTACAGAGAAACCCTGTCTCGAAAAACCAAATAAAATAAAATAAAATAAAAATAAACTGCCTGATAGATCAAACAGTTTCAGCCTTTCCTTTCCTTCCTTCTCTATTATAGAGATGGTGGAATGTAAACTTGACAAAGCAAAAGCCCAGACAAATGGCACCCACAATAAACAGCACAGTTGCAGGAGAAGACGTGAAGGTATGAGGTTCCTTACCAGATCAATACAACACAAACACAAGAGAGTACTGAACACTAGAATGAAGTTTTAACACCACTTTCTGAAGAAAAGAATGGGTTAATTTGCTACCATTGTTTTTTTTTTTTGTTTCATATCCTGTATTTTAGTGAGCCAACACTTTGATGATAAATAGCAGTTATTAATAACTTATTATACAGTACATGAGAAACAGAAAACATTTTGCCTCTTCCTTCATTTTAACTGTTATAGTAATGTAAAATGCGCTATTCTTCGAAGAATCAACAACTCCTTAGTATATATTTTCAGAAGAGCAGAAAATTTTCATTTTTTAAAGTGTTCCTTACTTCATTTTCTTTTATCCTGGGTTTTGACAGTCTATTTGTTTGACTTAGAATTATTAATATTGTCAGAATAGAAGAAGACATATGTTTGTGGTGTGGATTTCCATTGGTCAGCTTTTTAAGGTCTCTTAGTTGCAGATAGTTTATCTTCCCAACACTTCAAATTAGAGGAAAATTCATAAGCTTACTGAGTAACGCCATTTTTCCTTAAGGTCATTCTTTGTGTATAAGACATAACTATATGTATATATATATATGATATATATTATGAAATTATAACTGTGTTGAATAAATTACTTCCATAGTAGTATCTCTATTTTTTTTTTTAGATTCTATTTTTAAGCTTTGGGAAATGCACATGCTTGTGGGTGTGTGTCTGTGATGTGTGTGATCATCTATCTGTGTGTATTCTTTTTTTCTAATGGAAATACTATATTCAGATAAAATAAGAGGGCTGGAGAGATGACTGAGTTTCTAAGAGCACACACTACCCTTGTGTACGTTCCAAGTTCAGTTCTCAGAATTACATCAGGAGGATAACGCGGATTCTCTGGTGTCCATGGGCATCAACACTCATAAGCACTTATCCATATATGTTCACACATACACAGACACAGAAATTTGTATTAAATATAAAATAAGTAAGTAGTAGAAAAGCATCTCTGTTGTCTTTTGATCTTGTAAAAAGAATAGCTATTTAGGAAAGCTTTCATGTATATTACGGTTGCCTATTCTATACTTTTGCTGATCCATTAACACAGAAATGTGTGGCTGATGTCAACCACACAGCTTTTGATCTCTTTTCACTTCTGTAAGTAAACTCAGAGAAATAAGGTGTGCTATACACTAAATGTAATGCGATGCATGCATTACAAACACAGAATATTCCTTTGTGGAGAATAATGACACCTAAAATATGTTACTGAGCTCCTCTTAAAGCGTTTTCAGATTTTTATGTGAAATTCACTGATTTTTATACTGACTTTCATGGCAAGTCAATGGTGTTACATATTAGAAAATAGACTAACTTTGTCTTGCTGTTTGTTTGAAATACTATTCTGTTTTTACTTACATTTGTATTGTCTTCCTATACTACACTGCTTTAAACAAAAGGATTCTTTTAACAAAAGGATTTTAAAATAGTAACTCAAGTTTAAAAGTTCTTTAACAAATGTGGCTGGAGAAAAGTAAAGCCTGCTTTATTTTCTTTTCTCCTGTCTTTGATCTTTTTTTTTTGTCCTTTGCTCTTTTGAACAGTAGTTCTGTCTGACTGAGGCTGTGATAAAACCATTGGTTTACAAAGAAAAGACAAATGGGAACCTTCGGATAATAAGTAGCTCGGCTTTTTAATCTCTTGTCATGCCAAGCAGATACATCACTTTATTGCTATCAAGTACAAGAAAACAACAGTTTTTATCCCTACTTAATCTCAGTGGATTGCCATGGTATGTTCATTAAAGGTTATATATGGAAAGCTGATTAGAATCATTGTTCTCAATTTGGCAGTGGAGAAAACTATTACCTACATCAAGGCATAATATGAAGATATGAGGCCATAACATTAGAAAAGCATCAGAAGGCAATCTTCTCCTAGTGGTCCACGTGACAGCCATTCACTTGAGAGTCTTTACTGTTAAAACTGTAGAAGCTATTATAGAAACTAAAGAATGAAAAAGGGCACATGCATCTTGATAAGTCTTCTAAATCACACCAGAGATGCTTTAGATTCTCTTCAAGTTGTATTAGTGCTCCAGTCTCTAAGTACATGAGTGTCAGAAACATCTAAAACTGACTAAAGATTTTAAATCAAATATATATATATATATATATATATATATATATATATATATTCAATTGTTGTTTTTATTTATTCATGGTCTCTGTGTGGTTCTTGCAGCAGGGTAAGTGTGTGGTCATCAGGTCACTTGAGAAGGGAGGTGATGTCTATTCATCATATGAGTTCTGGGGATTGAATTTAGGTCATCAAGCTTGGCGGCAGGCATTATCTGCTGAGCCATCTTATGTGAGCCCAACTTTACTCACTTTAAATGTCATATACTTGTCACTCCGTTTTCTGCCTCTTCTCCCCTAAGATGTATTATGCATATTTATATTGTATGTTGAAAAAATCCTTAACCCAAATCTACTTTCTCAGTCGGGGTGCTGATTAGATGACTCAGTAGTTAGGAATACTAGCTGCCCTTGTAGTGGACCCAGGTTTTATTCCTAGTACCATCAAGCTGAAGCATGATTAATAAAACCTCAGAGAGAGAAATTGGGTTTGACCTGAGATCCAAAAAGCACAGCAGCCAGACACTGGCTCTTACCTCGGGCTCAGTCTGAAAATGGAGATCCTGCCTCCAGGAATCTCAGAATGAGACTATGCTTGAGAGCTGTTTCCTCCCCCTTCATAATGCTCTCTAGGGCAGGGATTTAAGGCGTACACTGCCAGTTTCTAAGGCAAACTACTGGGGCTACTGGGATTAATGGTTTGTGTTCCAACTACCTTGTCTGTAAGGCTGACCAGTGGGACTGTTTTACTCTCAGATCTTCAGTTAAGATTTATTTATTAAAATACAAATGATTAATTCCAGCACTCAGGAGGCAGAGGCAGGTGGATCTCTGTGAGTTCGAGACCAGCCTGGTCTACAAGAGCTAGTTCCAGGACAGGCTCCAAAACCACAGAGAAACCCTGTCTCGAAAAACCACAAAAAAAAAAAAAATACAAATGAAATGTCACTACACATGGTGGCTCACAGCTGACTGTGACCAAGGTTTCCGTACATCTGAAGCCATTTTCTGGTCTCCACCAGTAACAGGTGTGCCCTGTGAAAAACATATATGTGAGCAAGACACTCACATACAAAACGAAAATTATTATAACATGAAAATTTTAAGATTATTCGGTCACTATATTACTTGTCCAAGAAACAATTTAAAATATTCTTAAGAGGATCACTGAAGTTTAATAAGTAATTTTCAATGATCAGTACAGTGGGGAAAAAGAAGCAGTTATGATTAAAATTTCTTGACATTGATGTAAAATGTTAAGTTTGAAAATACATTAAATATTTGTCTGAGTCTGTGAGACAGGTTGGTGTAATAATGACAGAAACGTTGTAGGTTTTAACAAAGCACTTTAAGATGAAGAAACCCTTTGTGAGATGAAACCCATGCCAGCTGTGGCTAGGGTGGGCCAACCTGCACCTAGATGAGCCGTGACTTCAGCGCAAAACTAAATACTATTGTTCTGCTAGTGAAACATAGAATAGTCACTCAGATGACATTCTGCTGTGCTCATAAATCAGCATCTTGTTCACTTATCATCAGAGTATTGTCTTCTTGCATTACAACGTGGCTAACACAGAGTCCTACAGGTAAGCCATGTGTACAATGAGAGACCTTGAAGCAAACAGTCAGTCACAAATGAAATTCAAGGGCTAGGGTAAAAGAGAAAGTGGCAAGACAGTAAGAGCCGGAAGTGATGGATAACTTGAAAGAAAAAATGTCTTTTGAACACATCAGGACTGATGCACATATGAGACAGGAAGGGGTATGACTGGGTGGAGACAGGACTATAAGGTGTGAGGAGACAAGAGCTCAAATGCAGCCTGAGGAAGCAGTCTGAGGACAGGATCTCCCCTTTGGTCTGAGCCTTGGTAGAGGTAAAAGGTCTCTCTAGTGGTTGGTCACTCTGCTTCTCTGATTCTTCAGTTTTCACTCCAGATAACTGATGTCAGCTTATTCTTATTAAGAACAATTAGACACCAGGTGGTAGTGATGCATGCCTTTAATCCCAGCACGTGGGAGGAAGAAGGAGGCAGATCTCTGTGAGTTTGAGGCCAGCCTGGTCTACAAGAGCTAGTTACAGGAGAGGGGCTTTCAAGTGGTGGCGCAGGCCTTTAATCACAGCACTCGGGAAGTAGAGGCAGGTGGATCTCTGTGAGTTCGAGACCAGCCTGAGAGGTGGGAGGAGAGGTGGGAGGCGAGGTGGGAGGAGAGGTGGGAGGAGAGGTGTCTCCACCTCCCTAGTGCTGGGATTAAAGCCCCAGGACTCCCAAGTACTAGGATTAAAGGTGTGAGTCACCACCACATGGACTCAAAAAATACTGTGACAGGGTCTACACAGGCTGAAAACAAATGAGGTCCAGTACTGAGAGAGGGAGATAGAAACAGGCTTCCACTACTTAAAAATTCTCCAATGGAGTATTTGATCCATATTAACCACACTTCAGCAAGGACCCATGCCCAAGGCTAGTTAAGCAATGGTGCTTTTGTAGAACGTTTGTCTCATTTTACCTTTCTGACAATTTTTTGTTTTATAGTCTGTTGCTTAAATATATTTATGACTTATTATTTGTTTGTTTTTTCTTTAAAGACATAGGAAAGGTGTGGGAAGCATGGGTGGTACGTATGGAGGATTTAGGAAGGAATGGATGAGGGGAAAATTATGATCAGAATATATCACATGAAATTTTCCAGTAAAATTAATAGCTGTGCTTTGCTTCTGCTTTTCTTTTAATACTATCCCTTAACCTTAATAGAGTCTGTTTTTTTTTCTTGTTAGAGCATTATACTATTTTAAAATAACTGAAGACATTAGAATCTATCCCAAGTTTAAAAATGGTTTACAGAAAGATTGGATATAGCAGAGATATGCATGGCTAAATTTATACACACAGTTAACAGCTTGATTTGCCTTTTGGTCTTTGCAACACATTCTTATAAGGCTGAGGGCACTACATGTGTGCATGTATTCAGTAGAATTCTGGCATTTCAGAATGGCTGGAATCCAGGAGTCTGTACCGGAGAGAGTCCTGGCACAGGAGCCTAGAGCTAGGACCTTACCTTGAAGAAATTTATGAAGGGCACCAGCTGTTTCTGGATAATTTAGAGTATGATCCAGACTGTTAATCTGTTCCTTTGTGGACTCTTTCTGTAATATTTATTTTTGTAATTAAATTACTGTACCCTTTTCCACACAGCTTGATTTAAACTTTAAAATGTTGGGCGAGCTGGGGGCAGGAGGCAGGATGGAGGCATGATGGAGAGGGAGAGTAACAAAAGAGATGTCTTGATGGAGACCATTTGGGGGATTAGGGAGAAACCTAGTGCTAGGAAAACCTTCAGAACCCACAAGGATAACCTCAACTAAGACTTCTAGCAAAAGTGCAGAGGGTGCCTGAACTGATCATCTTCTGTAAGCAGATTCATGACTTTCCTAATTGCCATTAGAGCTACTCTACCTAGTAACTGAAGGAAGCAAAGGCAGAGATCCACAAACAAGCACTGTGCTGAGCTCCAAGAGACTTACAGAAGAAAGGGAGGATAGATTTCAATAGCCAGGGGGCTCACAGTGGAGGAACTCACAGAGACAATTGACTTGAAGTCAAGCAAGCTCAAGGACACTGGTCTAAAGGCCAGGATGACTGAATGGGGCTGACCTAGACCCTCTAAATATGTGTGGCAATCGTGTGGCTTGGTCCCTCAGTAAGGCTTCTAACAGTGGGAGCAGGACATCTCCCTGGAGCTTAGGTGGATTTGATAACCTCTTCACCATGCTGAATTACCTGCTCCCACCTTAATGGAAGGGGAGGAGCTTGGTCTTGCCCCAACTTGCTGTGCCATACTTTGTACCAGCCCATGGGAGACATGTCCCTTACTAACTGGAGATGGGGGATAAGTATTTGGGAGGGGGGATACATGGGAAAGGGGAAGGTATGCGAAATAAAATAAAAGGGGAGGACACATGGTTGATATGTAAAATAAACAAAAAATGTTATTTAAAATAAAAAATTTAAAATATTGCTAAAATTCTAAATATTAAGATTACATTTAAAAGTAGAAAACAAAAGCTCTTCCTATACTCATTATGCAGTAATAGGGAACCGCTGTCATTTAAATAAGTTAACTATTTTGAAAAATAACCATTTAAAACTAGATATCTAGATATGTTAGATATGATGCCTATAATTCGTCAAGTTCTTAGCCCTCTTGAGGCTAAAATCAGAAGAGACGAGATGTGGTGATTATTCAAAACCATTTCATTCAAAAAAATAATGATAAAAAATTGAGTTTTATTTTATTCTCTTATTAATATCATTTTAATACATACTTGGAAAGATGCTTTTTATATCATACTTTGTAATATTTGACAGTTTTCACTCTGAGTCCCTTCCTCCTAATAATAAATGAAAGAAACACATTAATTTTCCCTTTGGGTGGTCTGAAGGCTCTAAGTCCTGCAGAGTCCTTCAGACATACAAGCAGCTGAAAGCAACTGAAGGTTGCAAATGTATAGAAAAGAAGTGTGTTGGCTGAGCACTAAGAGATGTGCTGCAGGGATAGCAGTAAGGAAGAGGCCTACTTGATTAGAATTCTACAAAGTGTAAAAGGGTTCAGTCATACTGTTGTTCTTCCTTCCCTATTATATGAAAACTTGTAATGCCAAGGAGGAAATGGATTTGTTTCTTACATTTATCAGTTATCATTGTCTTTCAATAGTTCATAAAGTGACCAAAAGGCAAAGAATAAAATAAATTTAAAATATTTAAATCATTTCGAAGTTTTAAAGTCATTTTTTCATTGATTTTAAAATGCAAGGATGAAAGAATCTTAATTTTATTCTTTAATAAAGAGGTCACATGCATTTCTTCTCAAAAAATAAACTATGGAATATTATTTTTAAATATGTATTTAAGAATCAGATTGTTATAAAAACAAATATAAAATACCTTGTTTAAATTACAACAAACCAAAAGGAACTTTATAAAATTAACTCTAGACTTAATTAATAACTTTAATAATTTATAAAATTATTAAAACTAATAAAAATATAAACGGGAAATTAAAAGGCAAGAGTTTATTAAAAGTATTTTTATGCTATGAACATGGAAAAGAAACAATTGTAATTGAAAGTATCAGGCAAATGTTTCTTACATTTAAGAAAAAGGCCAAAATTATCTTTTTTAGAATAATTTTGATAATTGTTTTTTCTATTAAATTCTTTTTATTTATGAAGTTAATAATTTCTGTTTGCTAAAAAATGAAGCAGTTACATATGCAAGTATAAATATTCCAATATTAGGACTGTTATATTTGTCCTTAATACACATACAATAAAATTAAGGCAAAAAGTATAATGGATTAGGTAAAATTTGAAATTTATTTTTTGCTTTGTTCAAACTTAATAAATACATCTAAGATGTATTTGATTTGAAACTTCTAAGAGTCTCCAAATTTACAACTTTATACTCATTGACTATAACAAAATCTACTTTAAGCACTTATCCATGTAATTGAATTTACATGGACGAAATGCCATTATTCATTCATTGCAAGGTTACTTATTTGCCCACAGTATTATGTTAAATTACATATACCTTTATTTTTAAGAACCATAATCTTAGAAAAAGGCATGTTTATCCGATTGCTTTATTAAAGATGTAACTAATATCATGTTTAATTAAAAAGCAATAAAAATTAAGTCACAGAAAAATCAAACACGACAATTAATTTTTTTTTTCGCCCCTGAAATCTAATTTTAATGTGATTATCTTACTTTGGTAGTTCTGTGCAGACAGATAATTATGGAGGATGAGAGTTTTGTTGATGCTTTGTTTGAAAATACAACAGAGAAGGGCTTTGGAATGTTCACCACGCTATAGCCTTTGCTTTCTGGCTACTATTTACCTTACTGTACAATTTTCATTCTAGCATAGTGCGATTTCAATGTCAGTGAGTAAACCAGATAACCTTGACTATATTTTGTCACTTTGACATAATTATCTGACTCAGAAGAAAGTGGATGTTCTAAAGGACTAAGATTCAGTACAATTATTTGTGTAAAAGTCAGGAGAATGAAAAAATCACTTTTTAAAGATGAATACTTGTGTTCATTTTGCTGACACTGTCTGAGGCCTGAGCTGGTATAACAATGGACCATGGCTTGACCTGGTCATGAGCAACAGGATTGCTGTGTTCTTTGATCTGAAGACTCGGTGTCTCATAAAAGGTTTAGCATGGCCCAGATACAATAAGACCCCCATTTTCAGGCAAAGAATTGTGGTTTTTCCTACACAGTTTTGATGTGGGATGTCCTTCTATACATTACAAATATGTGTTGCTTTTATTGATTGATGAATAAAGCTGCTTTTGCCTATGGCATGGCAGAATATAGTTAGGTGGAAAATTCAAATGGAGATATAGATGAAGAAGGAGAGAATTAAGGCAGATGCCAGCAAGCTGCAAGAGCAACATGATATACTAGACAGGCAAAGCCACAGAGATGTGTAGAAAAACACAGATTTTTAGAAATGGGTTGATTTACATGTAAGAACTAGTGAGTAATAAGCCTGAGGCATCGTCCAATCAACTATAATTATTATTAAGCTTCTAAATGATTATTTTTTATGTAGCTGTGGGATCAGCAGGTGGGGGAGAAACCTGTCCAGTAAGATCAGGCAGGACAGAGAAAAGCTTTCCACTACAAAGTCTTACCAGTTAAAAAGAAAGCAACAAGGCCCTCTGTACACCTTTCAACAGGATGATATCATTCATACAGGTTTCAGGATCACAATATAATTGCAATCAAACCTTCCACTTGGTAGAACACCCTGAGAATCAGTGCTTTAGGAGGGAATATTTCCAGGATGTCTTCTATTGTATTAGGCTATTTTCCTTCTCTTTCAGATGCAGTCTTATGTGGCCTAAGTGGTATACATCCTTTTATACATCAGAGTTACCAGAAATTCAGTTTTGCTCTCTAATGTATAAAACATACATCAAACCTGACATACATTTGGTCCACTATGGATATAGGCAGCACATTCCGTCGTCAGAGATTCTAACATTCATTACAAATGTAAAATAACTTGCCAAATACAACAAATATTATAGTTATTATTACCTGTTAGGCATTTTGTTATAAAATCCTGGCTTATTTTCATTTCAATTAATTGTGAAAATTTTATTACATGACCCCTAAAGTATTAAATGTGCAAGAATGCAAAAAATGAGTCACTAAGCAATATGATGCAAATGTGCTTGACTGGCCATGTATAAGCATCATGAATCACTGAGACACTAAGCTTCTGATGCTCTAATTTACAATAATGATAGCAAGAAATATTTAAATTATAATATTGTTCAGCTAATTCTTGCCTCAAAATGGAAAGTAAATTAAACACTAAATTACATAAAATGTACCTTTTGAGCATTAGTGATATTTTAGGTAGTTGCTGGTAAGCCTGTTTTACTTTCATAAATGCAGCACTAGGTACTCTTTATACATTGAATGATATGCCCTCTTTTAAGTAACACAAGCCTTTAAAAACTGAATATCATTGTCACCTTTTAAAATTCAATATATTTGAATATGATCACAGAATTTCTTGTTATTCTAGGTATAACAAGCTCAGAAATTTTTTATACGAACTAAACATTGGCTTGGTTTTCCAGTGACATTCTGACCTGAGGGGAAGAATTATATAAAGTCTCATATAAACACTTGATAACATTTTTTTATTTATGAGGTATAAAGTTAATATTAAATGTTAGAATTTCATATCACATTTAATTGTTTCAGAATGTCACAAATGAAGAGATCCCTTCATTATCAATAAAACATATTATAGTTACCAATAGAACCTAGACTGGACTTTACCAAATACTCTCCTGTCATATCCTTTTAGTGAAAACATTCCAAAGCTGTTGACACTGCCTAGCATGGTCTGCAGTAACTTTACAGCCATACGATATCATCCCTGAAAGTCTAGGCTGTGGCCCTAGAGTTGAAATAAGTGTATGCCCTCTAAAACAGGATATCGCTCATCAGAGAACAGACTGTTGCAAAAAGCAAACAGAACATAGTCACTGCTGGATAGTTTTAAAACACATTAATTTAGAACACTATTTAATTTATAATAAATATCATTGGCAGAAGGAAAATGGGTACCAAATGGTATCTTGAGAACTGCTTTTTATGGGCACACAACCAGAAAAATTTACTAAGTTTAGAAATGAATTTGGAAGTAGAAATTTCTTGATTCTCTTCACCATCTTATGTGGTTTTAGGAAACTGACTAATTATATTTGGTACGTCATAGCTTATTGGGTAACTTTGTTAAGGTCTTGCCCCCAAAGTAGGAAGATACCTGAAAGTCAAAGAGAGGTCTGCTAATGGTTAATCTGACATCATTTCTTTTGTATAATATAGTTAAATGTGTAATTGAAACATAAAAGATAACTAGTAACTCATTTAAATATTTGGCATAATTTCACTTTGCATAAAAAACAAATTATGTTGGAATGCTTGGATTCTGCTTCTGTATTTCTGACGTGCTTTATAAAGCTAAGGTGAACTTAAACTCACCAGTACCTGCGGCTGGCCTTGAACTCCTGATTCTCCTACCTGTACCTCCTAAATGCTTTTATAAGTATGTACCATCACACTGTTCTGGAAACTTATTTTGTCCACATTAAGACTATCTTTTCACTACTACTTATACATTCTTATATTTAAAACTTGCTTGCCTATAAAGTCATAAAAGGCTTCTCTTCCTATAGTTAGTTGTGGAGTCTTTTGAAAACTACAACATTTAGATTTTTGTTAATTTTTCTATAACTCAAGAAAAAATAGCTAGGGGAATTATAAAAACTGTCAGTGAACTTAAAGAATGTGTCAAGAAAATAGATAAAACTCCTGGAAAGAATATGCAGAAAAGGACATCTGCTGAACAGATACTGATTTCTGTTATGTACACGCTCTTTTTCAGCATCATCTAATGTGCCAAAAGACTTGTAAATTGACATTGGTATAACTGGGCACCTAAAATCTTACATAAATAAAATTGCTAACAGGTAAAAGAAAAAAATGAAACTGTATTTAAGTTCAGAGCTTCATGTTACTAAGACAACTTTAAGAGGTCAAAACGCTTAGGGGAATACATCATAGAATTATGACAGTTAAAAGTATATTTCAACTTGTATATCTAGTCCTTGACACTATTTTCTGAAACACACATCTTCCCTTTCAATAGTATGGGATTACTGAATGCAGAACTACAAGCATGCATCTTATTCCGGAGCTTGAGTCATGTTCTAGTGGTCCTTAATGTACGAAAGCATAAAATCCGTTATTTGTACACCATAATACAATCACCACCAGCTCTTTCGTCATCTTTCCTGGTTATCCAGGGATTATTATTCAGTCAATAATGTCTGTTATGCGCAGTGAATGCCTCATACTGTGATATTATGGAACTCTTGCTAAAGGGAAGATCTGAATTGCAGTAAACATTGCATGTATCTGGAGTAGTTATAAACATTCAGGTAGTGAGTATTCTATATAATAAGTAGGAAGTTGGTAATTTATAAAAATTGTATGTATGTTATGATAAGAAATTAGTAAACAAGATAGGATTGATTCTATTCCCATAGAAGACAATGGAGGAGATGGCTTTTATGCAGAAAACCTAAGCGAATAAGTGAATTTTGCGTGCAAATGCCTGTATGAAGAACCTTCCAGGCAGAATTTACTTGGTACCTGTGAAGAATTTTTAAAAGTCAATGACACATGAGCAGAGAAAATAGCAGAGTTGTGGGAGGAGATGAGGTCAAAGAGACATCTAGGGGCCAAATTAAATAAAGTCTTGTGGTCTTCAGAGAAGCCTTTATGTTTATTCTGCAAAGATTAACATAGGAGTCGTTCAAACAGTTGTTTTAATTAAAGTCAGTCTTTTACCTAAGTACATTTGGTCATCGTGTAAATGAGCTACTGAATAGGAAGACTTTTAGCTTTGGTTATCTCAGAGACCAAATTCAAGAAACATCTCTTCTGCAGGTTCATCCTAATTCCTTCAGGAAATAATGAATGAGCACTAAAAGGCCTCCAAGTAACTCACTGTGGATTGCTCTTTTTCATATCTTCAAATGCTGTTTGATAGAGTTGTAAGGAAACAAAAAAAATACAATACACAAATACATGAAAGTTATTTTTGTCTTTACAGTTTTCATTATACTTACCTAGGTTGTCTACTTCACAGACAAGAACACTCTTGAAAGTCTTTCATGCTAATGATGTTCATACAATGAAAATATTTCACTTACATTTTCACTAATTAGTGCTTTGTGCTGTTGATTTCTGCATATTATTCATAATGACAGATAGAAGGGTGATAAATTAACAATTAAAATATGTATATGGGAAGCAATTAGACCTGATGAAACTGCAAAAAGAATTTGTCATCTGGAGGTAATGATTTAATGCTTTCAACGCCTTTTAAAATACAAATATTCAAAAAATATTACTAACATTGAAATGTTCGAGGAAACTTTTATTTCACCCGAACAGATTGAATTGTATTTCCCAAGTCTTCAGTAGTCCCATCCCATTGTGTATTTAAAAGGGCTCTCCATAGAAACATAACTGATCGGGGTTACACTGTATGGAAGCAGGTAGGGCCAAGTCGGCACAATAGGCGATAGGTAATCGCTGTTGGAGGGTTTCCAGTAGAATTACCCCAAACTCTACTTCAATGAAAATCTAAGCAAGAGTTTGCTCTACACCGGATAAGGAGTAAATAAAGGCCCCAATTTCTTAATTCCCTGCACACTGGGTATACAAGGTTTTATTTTTAATATGTAGTTTATTTGTATTTCTAAATGAGAATTTTAACATTTTTTAAAAAAAAAGTTGTCTCTCGTACATTACGTGTGAACCACTATTTCTCCACAATCCATTCCTCCCATTCCTTCCTCCCACATTCTTTCTCCACCAGATCCCTTCTTCCTTTGTTTTTCTTCGGAAAAAAAAAAGCAGGCCTCCCAGGGATATCACCCAAACATGGGAATAACAATATGTAATAAGACTAGGCACACACTCTAATATCAAGCCTGAAAAAGGCAATCCAAATAGGAGCAGAGATCCCAAGCACATAGTCTGATACAGCCCCCTCCCACTGTTGGGAGTTCAACAAGAACACCAAACTACACAACCATAACATACATGCACAGAACCTGTTTGTAGCTTAAGACTCTGTTAGCCCCTATGAGCCCTGTTTAGTTGATTCTGTGGTCTTTGTTTTAGTGGCAAACTTGACCATCTGGCTCCTACAATATTTTTTCCTTCTCTTCAGAATTTTCTGGCTCTGCCGAGTGTTTGGCTGTGGGTCCCTCCCTGCACCTGCTCCAATTAGTTGCTGGGACCTTTCTAATGACTACTGGACTAAGCACCCATCTATACGTAGAATAGAATATCCTTAAGAAAATTTTACTGACTTTTTTTGTTTGTTTTTTGTTGTTGTTGTTTTGCTTTGTTTTGTTGTCTAGTCTTATTATTTGGTTTTCTCCTGGATTTCTGGTCAATGCTGTTCTGATTCCTGGGCATCCAGGAAGACTCAGGTGAGATTAATTTCACTTACATTGGAATTCTGCAAGCTCATGAGTTTTCATTAAGACCATGAACTAGGATATGAAAATCTAGAAGAATGAAAATAGAGCCATATCTATCACCATGCACAAAACTCAAGTCCAAATGGATCCAAGACCTCAACATAAAGCCAAAGACACTGAACCTCATAGAAGAGAAAGTGGGAAGTGCACTAGAAAGAATTGGCACTAGAGACCACTTCCTAAATATAACCCCAGTAGCACAGACACTGAGAGAAGCAATTAATAAATGGGACCTCGTGAAACTGAAAACCTTCTGTAAAACAAAGAGTATAGTAAACAAGACAAAACAGCTGCCTACAGAATAGGAAAAGATCTTCACCACATCAGACAGAGGATTGATCTCCAAAATATACAAAGAACTCAAGAAATTGGTCATCAAAAGAATAAATAATTCAATTAAAAATGGAGTAGAGACCTAAACAGAGAACTCTTAACAGAGGACTCTAAAATGGTTGAAAGATACTTAAGAAAATGTTCAACATCCTTAGCCATCAGAGAAATACAAATCAGAATTACTCTGAGATTCCATCTTACACCTATAAGAATGGCCAAGATCAAAAACACTGATAAAAACTTATGCTGGAGAGGATGGGAGATAAAGGGAACATTCCTGCATTGCTGGTAGTAATGCAAGCTGGTACAGCCTCTTTACATGTCAGTGTGGCAATTTCTCAGAAAATTAGAAAACAACTCTCCTCAAGACCCAGTAATACCACTTTTGGGTATATACCCAAAGGATTTTCAATCATACCAGAAGAACATGTGCTCAATTATGTTCATAGCAGCATTGTTTGTCATAGCCAGAAACTGGAAAAAACCTAATTGCCCCTCGACTGAAGAATTGATAAAGAAAATGTGGCACATCTACACAATGGAGTACTGCACAGTAGTACTCTGAAAATTTGCAGGAAATTGGTGGATCTAGAAAACACCATATTGAGTGAGGTAACCTAGACCGCAAAAGACAAATATCATGTGTACTCAATCATAAGTAGCTTTTGTATATAAAGTAGAAATAACCAACTTACAATTCACAATCCCAGAGAACCTAGACAACAATGAGGACCCTAAGAGAAGCATACATTGATCTAATCTGCAATGGAAGTAGAAAAAGACAAGATCTCCTGAGTAAATTTGGACCATTGGGACTTTGGAAAGGGGTAGAGGGGGAAAGGAGAGGAATGAAGGAGAGTAGAGAAAATGCATATCTCAATAAATCAATAAAAATATACAAAAAAAATCTGAACTAATTGGATGAGACCATTTTATGCAGTGTGTAATGAGCTGCTGGATTCAAAGTCTGCTTGTTTCATAGCAATTAAAAAACAAATAAGTGAGGGACTTTGCTTCACAGATATCTGTATATACTTGGTTAGATATCTGTAAAGTGTGGACTAACAAAATTGGCTCATTACCCAAAGAGTTTTGAGTGAAATAGCATGTACTTTTAAGGCGTATGAAAGACTCAACAACTACTGGGAAGAATAAACTTATTCTTCGTTAACACATGATTTTTAGTATGTTTCATGAATCTAGAACTATTGCATAAAATAAAAATTTTTCAAATAAAGTATCTTTAACATTTATAGCTATCTGAGTAGTATATTAATAAAAGTATTATTATTTTAAATATACTTACAGTGTCTAGTGTACTGATTGTAAAGTTCTAAAATTGAAGACCCTCTTATTTTCATCCAGATTTCTCAGAGTTGATATCACAAGTGAAGTTTTTCTGATACTTTCTCTTACAGGCATACTGTAGTCCCCTAGAACTACTTGCTCCAAGCAATGAAATCCATATTTACCTTTTACTGTTAATGGACACCTTTTGTTTCTGAAATTGTAAATGCTACCTTCTCTTCTTTTCAGCGTTGACTTCTCTCAATTTATGATCTGCAAATCTTGATGAAGTCTTTATTTGAAAGATATTTCCAGAATAGTCTATATTTATTTTTCCACTAAACATTGGCTACAGCATGTCTTCTACTTGGATATTTGTTGTTATTGCTGTTGTTGTTGCTTTGCTTTGTATTTTGAGACAAGGTTGTTCTGAATAGCAGCCCTGGCTGTCCTGGAACTTACTTGCTTTGTATCCCAGGTTGGCTGCAAACTCACAGAGATCTGCCTGCCTTTGTGATGGGATCAAAGGCATGCATCACACCTGACTCCCCCTTAAATTTTTTCCCTAAGAACTTGTAGAAAAATATTCTATTATTTCATAAAAATTTTTAGCCCTATATGCGTAATATCCATGAGTTCAGGAGTCACCTTGTGCAGAAATTTGCTTTCTTCTTTCCCCTGCTTGATTACTAATTGACCACTACATCCTGTCTACATTGTATATCTCATTACTTGTTCACACATCCTCATCATTGACTTAACATCCTACGTCACTAATAGGGCTAATTTCAAAAGGTACCTCTTAAATAAGCTTCCTGGCAGCAATAAAAGCAAAAAGGATAAAGCAGTTGTGAGACACTTAAGTCATAAGGCTTTCTTCCTATTTTATAAAACACACAGATTTAAATTAACATTGTATATTTTTAAAAATGTACTCATAATATATATATACATATATAAAGCAAATACTGCAAACAAGGTCCAATCTGAAAATATATTTCCTGAAATTTTTTATAGATATCATTTTTTCTAAATTTGACCCACTGTGATATGAGTAAGGAACTTGACAGCAGTAAAGATAATAATGAATATAAATTACTCAATTAAATGAAATTATTTTTTAATATGTAGTTAGTGCAGTACAAAATTATATTGGATAGATTGTGAATGGTTTCTAAGAAGATAAAGATAGATGGCCAGAATCGATTTGGGATTTAGAATTATCAACGCTAATCATCTAAGACTTTAACTCTGACTTTATGAGACTTTAAGTACTTTGAGTGTCACAGGGGGCCAGTCCTCCTCAGTGAACATTTCTGAAATGACATACAGAAAACTCAATCAGAATCTTTATGCAGACCTCAACTCATTCCTTTCATAGCATCCATTTTTGAAATGACCAAATTCTTTATTCTACTCTGAAAGGCCAATGTTTCTTTGCATTGTGACTTCATACGATGTATAGCTCCAACTCTTTGTGTTTTATATGCTAAGCCACAAAACTGTGCCAATTCCTAGAGAGCTTTCCACAGCATCCCTGACTACTAGAAGCACATTGATATGTAAACAAACTTTCACCAGCCAATGGGAGGATGAGAGACAGGTGGCTTAATAATTATCTCAGCCAATAACAAGGGTTGTGGGAGATGCCATGTGAGACCATGATAGTTTCAGCTAATACAAACTGAATGTGTTTGCAATGCCTAGTCAAGGATGTAAGGGTCAAGATTGAACTCAATCTATGAGTATGAAAGTAAACCATAGCTTTTAACTTTAATTTTGCAATTAGATTTTTGTTTTGATTACAAGGGTACTGCATGAGCACCATTAAATAATGTAATTTCCACACCTACTAATTATTACTTCAAAATGCATTCCTCAGAGATACTTAAAACGGAATTGAAAGTTTCGAAACTTAATACCTGCTTCCAGAATAGCCTTCCACAGAAAACAGTGCAGTTGAAAAAGGCTATTTATATTCATGCACGTATTCATGACAGAACTATTATAAAACCAATTGTATGTTCGTATAAACACATAACATTGTACTGCTGGTTTTTAAACTTAGTAATTTTAGTAAGAAATTAAATTTGAAGTGAACTACGTATCAAACTGTCAGTTCTATTCAGGCAAATTAAGTGTAATTTGTGCTGCCTGAACAATATAATCAGAAAATTACTTATTAAGCTTTCCTTACATGGCATCTAAAGTTGAAGTTCTCCTAAAAGCTCTCAAGGATAATTTTATATTAGATGCCACCCAGGACACAATTAAAGACTTACATATACATAGGCTGACAAGCATTGGAAAATGTCTTGAGAACTTGTATTCGTTTGTTTCTGTATATGAGCAATTAATGCTGATTATCACAAGAGTAACTAATATAGTGAAATCACTGAAGATTCCCTTTGGGCAGATTCGAGTTGTGTCTTACCTGAGATATACAATAAACTATTAGTGGTAATTAAAATTCATTTTGTATCAGCAATAAGCTAAGTAATCATGGAAGGTCATCGACTCTGTCCTCAAAAGCTTGGCTTATTGTTTTTATTTAATTAGGCTCAATGAATCAGCTTTGCTGCAAATTGAACAACACACTTTTAAAGTCTGTCTTTGGCGGTGTGGACTGCTTGCTTATTAGAATTGTCGTGGAAGTAACTTTCTGCATTCCACATGCCAGGTCAGTAAGTTCTCTCTGGGAAACTAATTGGATTTGGATAAGAGTATTCAGTGACATTCAGGAGAATTCAGTTTCATTTGACTTCATGCAGAATTTGAAAGATACTCTTCTGAAACAGTTTTCCTTCCCTTTCAGAGAGAATGGCAATGAGTTCACCCCGTCGCGTTTCCTACAACAAAATCCTGAAAGATACCTTGGAATAAAGCATTTCTTTATTCAGAGAATATGGGTTCCAATTTCTTCATGGGTTTAAAACCAGACATTTTAGAGTTTCTGTGGTAACATTATCTCCCTTTTCTAAAGCAAAACACCAGCGCACAAAACACCATGAATATATTCTTTGCTTAGAGCTACTGTGAAATTACTATACCAAGTACCTCAAAAAGACACAAATTGGTGTTTATAGTAGCAGAGGAGAGAAGCACAAAATGGACGTAATAGCATAGACACATTCTCCCTGAAGTCTCCAGCTAATTTCTCTTTGCTTCTTAACTTTACAGGCACTGTTGTGTGGCTCAGACTCTGTTAGTGTAATATTGTGCTAGTGTAATGTTGACATCCGCTCCTGCCTTTGTGTGTCTGGATCCCTCTGTGTTCCTGAATTTTCACATGATGTGCTCTGTCTGTTTGTCTGACTGTCTGTCTCATTCTCTCTTTATCTCTCTCTCTGTCTCCCTCTTTTCACATAAACCTTACCATGTATTTTTAAATATTAAAGAATAAGATTCATAAGGAAAGTGAGTTAAGGACAAATCATGAGAAATTTGTAGGAATAATAAATGAAAACTATCAAGAGTGACATGAATATGTTCTGTGGGTTACTATTCAAGAATATGAGAGAAAAATGTAGAGCTTAATAAAAATCAAGTAAAAAAAGAATCTTTATACATAGTGTTTACCTGAAACTATAGAACCAAGACTTTATCACAGATAATTCTGTTCTCATCTCTCACTAAGATTACTGGATATAGATTTGCTATCACTGGGAAAATAATTTTAATTAACATAATTGGTTTCACCAAATGTATGATGTCCTGCAATTTTGATGATGACTATGGACCTGAACAGTTATTACATATGCCACATTTTAACAGATTTTAATTATCTATCTTCAGTGAATGCAGAATTGCACACACACACCCTCAAACCACTTATATAAGAAGTAATTCATTTTCATTGAGGCAAATCCAATAACTCTGCTTAATTTGAATAATAGCCAATGTATTTAAATGCATATTAGATAATAATGGATTTTAAAGTAAGCTTAAGTAACACACTTGCTATCATAATATGATTGATCACATTGAAAAATATGAGAAAAACTAAGTAATATTTAATTTAATGATGCTTTCCGTTGTTGTTTTTTTATTGTCATGCCAATTGAGGACAAATGGAAAACAGTCATTTGCCTAGAAGGAAACTTTAAATATGTTTTAATGTAAGCGTGTCAAATGGTTTTTGTTGTATTTATTAGCTTGTTCTTAATTTTTTATTCTCTGGAATAAAGATATGTAACAGAAAACACAATAAATTAGCTAGTCTGCTGTGTAGAAACCAGGGAAACTCAAGCTTGTTATAGCCTCAATCTGGTCACATACACTAGAGAGTGAGTCCACTATTGCACACTCAGCCACTTGAGTGCTCTGACCTGGAAAGGTGTGCTTATTTTAACTTTGTTTTTGCATAGGATAACATTTGAGTTTTATACACTGTAAGTTTTATACACTGTAAGTTTATAACCCAATAATGATTTTATATTTATTCTAGCTATTCATATTCTCATATGTAACTCATATTAGTTATTAGTTACTGATTTTTATTTTAGTTTCTCACATATCTTTTTATTCTAGTTACTTATCTTCTTAGCAAATGAAGTTTAATTGATAATTTTTAAACAACTCATTTATTGGCTATTCCAGAAGAAACTAGGGAAACACACACACACACACATGCACATGCACACACACACACATGTAATTTACCTGTGTTTTACGTTCATGTATGTGCGGCACTTTGTAACCTAAGAGTGTTTTATGACTTTTTACTCTCAATTTGAGGGTATTAAAAGACAGAATGGAAAACAATTCAATACAAAACAGTACTATTATATTTGCCACTTCATACTGCTTTTTGTCTAACTTTCTTCAAATCTGAGTAATTTGAGGGCAATTTAAGGTGATTAAGGTTAATTAAATTCATGTTTTAGTAGCTCTCCTCCAAATACACCACATAGTAGATCTTCTTGTGGGAACAAAGGTTCACAATTTCTCCACAAAATCAGTCTTAGCAAGAATGGGCCTGCATCCCACTTGTGATTCTTTTGGAGTATAATGGCCCCATTAAGGATGTTGAAATGTAAAAGTTCTTATGCACATAAAATTTTTTAAAAAAATGAAAACAGAAATAAGACCACAATTCTAGGCATGGGTAGCCACTCTCCCAGTTATAAAAGTGTTTGGCAAGATTATAGGCTTCTAGAGGTACCATTATCACTTATAGTAGTAAATAAATATATCAAAATAAAACAACGTTTCCCTTCAGCTTTTTCAAACATCATTAATGTTGCTTTTCCCAACTCTCTCATTCTTCCTTTCTACAGCTCCCACCAACTTCAGATAAAATTTTCCTGTGCTTCTCATCTCCTCCTTCTTGACACATTGGTCCTACTCTTCCCTTCTCTGGAGCTCCATCCTCCCTCTCCCATGTTCTTTTTACCTCTCCTGTTTTGGTGGTTACGCTAGGTTATTTACTCATGGTTAAATATCGGGGCTGATGTTTAAACAAGAGATAACCTGGGGTAGTTTTCTTACTAAGTCTAGATGATCTCACTCATTTAGTATAGTTTCTAGATCCATAAATTTCCCTGCCAGTTTCATGATTTCATTTTCTTTAAAGCTGATTAATATTTCATTGTGTATATGCAGCATAATTTTCATTCATCAGTTGAGTCACAGTTAGATTTGTTCAATTTCCCAGCTCTTGTGAATAGAGTAGCAATAAACAGGACTGCATAAGAATTTGTGGAGAAGGATGTTGAGTTATCTGGCTTTGTGCCAAACAGTAGGAAGGGTAACTTGTCATAAGGTCAGTGTACTTCCAGCTTTATGAAGATACATTACTCTTATTTCCATACTGACTCACCAGTGTGGAAAAAAACCAACAGTGAATGACTTTTGTTTTTCCCCACATTCTTGCTAGTATTTGTGCCCGTTGTTTTCCTGATTTTTTTTTCAGTCTAATTGGGGTAAGATTAAAAGTCATAGTAGTTTTAGTTTGCATTTCTGTAATAGATAATTAAGGATGTTGACAAATTTTAAACACATGTCTTACCCTTTTTATTTCTTCTTCCTTGGACTCACTTCAGAGCCATAGCCCAAATTGGGACATTTGTTTTAAGAATCTTTGATTTTTTTAATTCTGAGTACAGATGGCAAGAGTGTATTTTATAAGTCAACATACTAGAAAAAAATAACATTCTTATTTTTGAAAAAACATTATTCATATTTCTTTGTGTGAATGCCTTCATGAATGTACATATAACACACCCATGCAGTGTCCACTTCAGACAAAAGAACATATTGTCCTCTGCAAGAGCATCACATGCTCTAAACCACTCAACCTTTTCTTGTGTCCAAAGACTTGTTTTTATGTTTTTATTAGTCTCTTTATTTCTACTAATAAACAGTAAATATTTGTGAAAATATCACTGTCCTTATTTGAATACTCCACAATATATATGGATAGATAAAATATCAAAGTAATCTCACTTTTGAGGACAATTAGAAGAAAAAATAAAGTTAAGTAAATGGAAATAATATGTACACTATTACTATAAGGTATTTATTCATAATACAGCCATACAGAAATTATATTAACTCAGTAAAATCTGAAAATGATTCTACGAAGGAATTTTACATTTTGTGTCCCTAACACTCTTTAAATAACCAACCAGGAAAGTTACCCTTTCTCTTTTCTTGACTTGGTTACTAAGTTGCAAATAAAGGAATTAATAGGAAATGTATGGACAATAATGTTTGATATCCCCGAATACTGTTATATTATTTTTTCTCAAAATATAAGATAAAAGCATTTCTTCAACATGAAGTTTTTTATTAATTATTTGTGGATTTTATACAAAATAAAATTATTCAAAATTTTTGATCCCTATTTAGAAATAAAGGAAACATATGCTTAAGCAAACCTAATACATTATATTTATTATTTTAGCTAGCTTTTTGAAGAACACAAAACTTCAGATTTTGGCATCTGTCAATCCAAACACTGAATCATGGCTTTGTTACTTTCTAAATGCAGATGTTGAACAAACCACTTGAACTTTATAAGCAGATATGTCTTCATTTTTTTTCATAGAATATACATCAGAGAAACAAATAACAGAGGATGGTTTAAATAAATTAGTGGAAAAATAATAAATAATTGTCCTCTTCATCCAATCTTTTATTAAATGGCAAGGGGACTTGAATGGGGAAGTAATGCCAAAAAGCTGAAGAAACTATGCATTCAAAATTATTAATTGTAGGGCTTCACAATGTAGTCGGTAGAAGAAATTTAAATTTATTATGATTTATTAATATTTACATTTATATTCTCATTGGTGATTATTTACATGTTTATTTTATAGTAACAGTTGAATATGCGAATCTTTAAGAGTTAAGTTCACATGGAAATATGTTAAACAAAGGTCATTAAATGATTGACAAGCCAAATATATTTAAATATATTTGGTATTTGCATTTCTCAAGTTATAATGCAAAGAGATTCCTACTCACAAAGATTCTGCAAAACAAATTCAGTACTGACTTCTGACTTCTTTTGCAGTGTCTTCCTCTATTATTCCCCAGAATTATACACTTTAGCTGAAATAGTGGCCATCAGAATATCTTGGTTCTGCCTTATATTAGATACACAGTCATGTGAGGAAGTATGCTTGAGTTCATTTTCTTTCTATTGTTTTTTGCCTCTGCTTTAGCAGCTCTGCTATTATCTTCTTGGATTATTGACATCCTATCTTGTGTGTTTAGTGAAAAGCATGGTGAAAGAATGCCTCAAACACACATATGGCTCCTACAGCATGCACCTGTGTCCCAGCACCAAACACTACACAAGGGAACAAGAAGCTTTCCTCTTGTTTACGTCACATGATATTTCGGATTTTCCCTTACAGTAGAATCTCCTCTGAAGTAATGAAGAATTATTGCCAGGAATCGGGATGATACTTACATGGCATTTTGATCAAAGAAGAGTCATTCTTGACACTGCCTATGTGTTTACAAAGTTACAAAAGATATTTCGTATTTTACCAATATAGCTTCTTTGATGAGCTCTTGACATTACTTTTAACTGAGGAAAATCAAAGAAATTTCATAATATTTTCAGAAAGTGGATAATCTACTTTGTAACCATTTGACTAGGTTTTCAAATTCAGGACCACTCTGTTTAGTTTGCTTCCTTAATTTTCCATTTTCTAGGGGAACCATAGATTTCCTACTAGAAAATAGTTCATCAATTTATTATGACTTGATATATAACCTATGTAAAATGACCTTGGTCCTTTCCTTCCAAAGAATTGTGTCCAGTTTAAACTGTCTCCTACACAGGGAAGCTAAAATGCTTTTTATAAGGAGAGACACGAAGCATACTGTCTCTCACTGGGGCAGATATGATTCACTGCACTGGTTAATGGTGAGGAATGGACACAAGAAATTGCATGTCATCTACCATTCTTGGACTGTTCTCACCTCTTTTAGAAAGGAGTACAAAGAAGACACCAGCATGAGGTACCACATTGAAGAAAGAAGTGAAAATAAATAAAAGATATTAGGAGCCAGGTCAAATTTAAACCACACTCATAGTGACAGTAAATAAATATATTTTTAATAGCCTTCTACTGTATCTAACTGAAAGTATAAAATATAGTATTCACAGTAATATGGATGCTCCTTAGTAGAGCTTGAAAATAATCTTTATTTCATTTGATCCAAGTCTGTCACCTAAAGTAGAAATTTGTATATTGTAAATATTTATGCATTCAGAACTATTCACACAAAACTAAAATCAGGTATGAAACGATTACATATGATATAGTACACGGTAACAATTAAAGAAGCCAAATCACTCATATTTGTTCAATTAATATTTTTAAATGAAGAAAATTATGCTTGTTCCTGAAAACAGAAGTGTGGATTTTTAGGCTACCCATAATCAAATATAAATTTAAAGTCTTACTAATGAACCTAAAGATCACAGAGAATGTTAGTGAAAATTGGATTACATATTAGCCTTTATGAGATTTTCCCTCCAACTCTCCATAATAAATCTACTAGTACCTTACTTGCAGTTTGGTCTTATTTACTGGTTTCTTATTCCAATCTGGATTGAAGGAAACATTCATCTGATTTGTGCCTTCACACAGTCTACGGTTGCACTGTGAGATTTCGTGTTATCAGCTCAAGCTTCTCGGATTTATTGGAAAATGTACTGATATTGATCACAGGTTCCAAAGTATTGCTCAGTTGTCTAGTTCTATGAAGAGTTTCTCAGGCACCTTTCCTCTGAGTCATTTTCCTGTGGTCGGTTATATTCAATCTTTACCTGCCAAAAGGCTGACCTCCTATGGCCATGCTACAGCACCAAGATTAGGTCTTCCTTTGATCATTTGCAGTTTCCCAGTGGATTGTCAGTGTGGCTGTGCCTAACGGGAGACGGAAGTTTTTAAACTGTCATTCTCTGCAATATATCAGTTGGTCATAATCCCAATAACGCTGAGGTATTTGCTGCAACCACTGCCAGCTTGTGATGTCTGGCCCTGCTTGCGTTGTGTAGTTGAGGGAAGCAGTCATCCCTTCAGTTTGGTCCAGTAAAGGGGCAGAAAATCTGCTATGTATTGAGAATGGATATGCTGAAATTGCTCAGATATTGATTATGTCCTTTGGAGACAGCTTTAACTATGAAAACTGATATAGTGTATTAGATATTATCATGTTTTATTTAATAATAAAATAATTCAGAAGCTAACAGAAGAAATGCAGATAACTTCACAGAGCAGGCATGATAGTACATTCCAAAATACACTACTGGGATGATATGAAGGAAGCTTGAAAAATGGACCAATACAACAGAGTATTGGCTATTAATCATTGTATTCACCAATACTGAATTGTAGGCTAGTATACAGTTGTAATTTATTATGCGTGTTGAAAAAAGATTGACTGACTGATAAAGTTCACAATTGTTCGTTGGGAAAATTAAATAGTTAAATGGGTTAAAAACCTAAGTGTAAAAGTCTTATGTAGACTTATGGTACAACCACATATGTTGTAAGAAGCAAATCATCACATTCAAAATTGTGAACTGGGTTTCTTAGTTAATCCAAACTGAGATATCTCCAATTAAAATGTTTTTGGAGGCAAAGTACTGGTTGTTATATTACAATGGTTTTCAGAGGGGGAAAATCTCATGCTAAGAGAGATGTGATTTGAGTGAATGCCTACACGGCTCTGGGCTAAATCTTCCGGGAATGTGAGGAAGTATTAGGAGGCATCACTTATAAACACCCAATTCCCCTGTACTTATAGTTGATTCATTTTCTCTACATTTTGTTCAATAGTCTACATATTTTGAGATATTTGGGTTTTTATAATAAGCATATAAATCTGGAAAAATTAAGCCATTTGATAAAGCTCTTGCTTTATCAATGAACACACGCATAGGTGCTGTAATTATTCTATTCTCTTCACTTAGAACCTCTGTGGCTTTTGTCAGGGTTTCTGAACCTTATCTTGTTTAAATGCTGAAATTGTCTTTAGTTCAAAATTGTTCCTTATATTAAAGCTCCTGAGATTCATAAGCTATCTCAAAAGGGCATTTCGAACAATAAAATGGCGAGGACGGCACAGTTTCAGGAGAATACAATATTGTTTATAACACCCTGTTCTATATTTTAAGACCTTAATAATCCTTCTAGAGAAGCTGAGCCAATTTCTAATCAATAGCAATTATTTTTTTTTCTAACAACCTATAAAGTACCCTTTAACCCCTAAAAGTAAGTTTTTAAAAAGCCACACACTTGTTTTCAGGACATGCATATCCAGGTGCAGCTGGAGTGTTGATGTTTAGCTCGTTATCTCTTTTGAGAATTTAAAGTAACTCTGCTTTAAATAGCAATCACATATGAAGCAAGGTCTCTGCTAAATGTGATTTGAAACACTCCTATCTATGGTGATTCATTTTTATATCAAATGTATAAAAGATATTTCTAAACTACTTGAAAGTTTATTCAAAGCAAATATATAATTATGAACTGATTATCTTATTTAATTATAAATTATATCATCTTTATTCAGAATTTAATTTATAATTGTACTGCATGTATTGTGTTTCAAATTTTGAGACAAGTCATTTTGTTAGTCTGCAGAGATCTATTAATAGGAAGATAGTGTTAACCCTTGGACATATACATAGTATTAAGAACATCTAAAACTTAATAGAAGATTTTGCTTTAGAACAGTAGCTCTCAACCTGAGGATCCCAGATGACTCATATTATATCTTCAGCATATCATATAGTTACATTATGATTGATAACAGTAACAAAATTACAGTTATGAAGTAGCAACAAAATAATTCTATGTTTAGGGTTCACTACCATGTGAAAAAAGTTGAGAATCACTGCTATAGCCAATAAATCAGCTTAATGATGGCATTAGAGAAAAACATGAATATATCCTCCCTCATGAGATCATTTTCTGTATCAATTTTAAAATATGAATGGTGTTCCTATGATTTAGTAATTTGATAAGCCATATGTCTATGGTTGAAGATGAAAGAGACATTCTACATAGTGACACTCTTATTCCCAAGTGATTATCATTTGCTTTTATTGATTCTCTAATCATTATAGACACTATATGAATTTAATTAGAAACCAAAGAAGCAATTTGGTGTTACCTACTGCTTTATCAACTGATGTGGGAGTGATTTCTTATTAATAAAGAAACTACCTAGACCCATTTGATAGGCCAACCCTTAGGTAGGCGGAGTAAACAGAATGGAATGCTGGGAGAAAGAAGCTGAGTCAGGGAGTCGCCATGATTCTCCCACTCCAGACAGACGCAGGTTAAGATCATTCCTGGTAAGCCAGCTCTTGGGCTACACAGATTAATAGAAATGGGTTAGATCAATATGTAAAAGCTAGTCAATAAGAAACCGAAACTAATGGGTCAGGCAGTGTTTAAAAGAATACAGTTTCCGTGTAATTATATCAGGTAAAGCTAGCTGGGTGGCAGGACACAGCCAGCCGCTCCGTATTTCAACAATCAACTGAATATTGTTCATAATCAGAAAAGCTTCAGAATCTCCTAACACATTCTTATTACCGATGTCACTTACTATCCCCTGGTTTTTCCTTTTAATTCCCAACTAAATCTTGAAATGTTTATGCATCATACACTTCTCAGCTTGTGACATTAGTTTTTTTTTTGTATTTCAATGATTAACTAATACTAAAATTTTCCACCGTTCATATACATTTAGCTACTACATTAATTGATGGATGATTTAAAGTACGATTATGTTTAAAAAATAAACCTTACATTCACTTCTCTGCTATAAACATGTGTGTGTGTGTGTGTGTGTGTGTGTGTGTATACAAGCGTTAAATGAAATTTCAACATAAATGAAATTTGTTTTAGATAAGTCTCGAGGACAGTCTGCCCCTGTAATGTGTGGATGCACGGAGAAAAGCTTCTCCACATTTGTACATGACTGTGGCAGTTTAAAAGAAAATTAGGAGATGTGGCCTCAGTGGAGGAAGTGTATAAATGCAGAGGGGAGCTGTGAGGCCTTTTTAGCCCAAGTTTCCCTCCGAGGGACTTTCAGCTGGCATCTGTTGCTGGCAAGATATATCACTCTCAATCCGGCACCATGTCTGGCTAAGCGCTGTCATGCTCCCCTCCATGATGACAATGCATGAAACTTCTGAAATTAAACCCTACCATCCTTAATTAAATGCTTTCCTTATAGGAGTTGTCATGGTAATAGTGCCTTTTCACTGCAATAAAAGCCCTACAGAAGACGTACTACAAACCCAACATAAGTTTCACCAGGTACAGTTCCCAAATACGTCATGACCCAATGATAAATTACACAAAATTTTTATAAAAGTTATATGTGCCATCTAGTAGTACTAAGAAAACTGGCTAAAATAAATGAAATAAGTAGCAAATCAAGTGTATTTCATGTTTTGTTTACTCCCATGGGAGGCTTTCCCCTTTCTGTATGGAGACAGAGAGGGAGTGAATTGGGGGGGCAGTGTAGATGGGAGGTGTGAGTTGGGGGGGTGTAGATGGGAGGTTGTCGGAATGGAACAAGAGGAAAGGATGAAGGGGAAACTGTGGTTGGTATGTAAAATAATTGAAAACAGTTAATAGAAAAAAAGTCCTTCTGTGAAAACATGTGTATGTATCAGGATTATAGACAGTCCTCAAACTGAGATCCATAGTTAAAGGAGGGAGGGAGGGAGGGAGGGAGAGAGGGAGGGAGGGAGGGAGAAAGATATTGGTAATTCTGGGTATGACTAACCTAGAAATGTGTGAACTCCACAATGTTATGAGGAAAATCAAAACACAAATTGAAAATAAAATTTTATTTTGCATAATTTCATTTAGACATACCATGGCAACTGTTGTAACTATAGTCTGAAGGGAAATGTAAGGGGGGTTGTAGTGCTCCCTTAAAAGAATGTGTGAGAAAAATAGCATGGCAGGAATTAAGATATCTCAAGCACACACTTATACCTAAAATTTGCTTATTAGGCTATTGAAGCCATGGAGTCCAGCAAACAGAAGCTTCCTCGGGAATCTCATGCTGGGGAAAGCAAAAGACTGGGAGACAGGTGCTAGCTAGCTAGGAATCTTGTCTACTGGAAAAAGATTTATATCTTGATAAAGCCCAGTCGGTGTTAATGGGGAGGGTCCTAGGAGGGTCAAGAATCCTTATCTGTACAAATTTCACAAACACTTTATGTAAGCATCCTAAATATGGACGTGGGGGTCCTTTAACATCTTATTTCCTTTTGCATATGTGGTCAAATTTAATATATCTCCATGATAAGTTTTACATTATTGTTTGTTTTATTGTCCTATTGAGAACAGGTACCCAGACAGGATATGGTTTAACTGTGCAGAGCCAAGACCTTGAACAAACAACTTTAAAACAAAAGAAGGCATCAATTCATTTATATAACAAAAAGGGCAACCATGATAAAAGTAGATCAAAACCCAGGGAGCTAAGCATGTGGCAAGTAGACCTAGGTTCGCAGCTATGTTTCTTTATTTAAAATCAATGCTTAAGAGCTTTTTCCTCTTCACAAAGACAAAGGAGTTATCAGAACTAATGGCTGATGTGAGTGCTTAGCACTGTTTTAACAGATTATAGGTCGATTTTAATTTTGCTTTACAAATTACAAAGAGCCCGTCAATAAGACTATGGATGGGAGACCCTCAAATACTGCTGAGGAAGTAACCTATCCTTTCAAGTTCAAATGGATTAGTGAAAAATATTCAAGAAGGGGGATGTGTCAGAAGACATAGAAATAAATATATTTTTGTTTGTTCATAAACATGCAAAAACATGCTGACATTATGTTATTATAGTAGTTACTCAACATATCTAAATGCCTTATTTAGAAATTAAGAATTTCTTTTGCTAAACAAAAGAGATCATATTGAAGCTTGAAAAAAGTCAGACTCATTATTGAACTGTTAATATATACCTGAAATATTTAAAATAATATTCTGCCTCAGAAAGTTACAATTTAGTACTCTTACGTGTAGGTTACATCGGTTAGAAGATAAAAAACTTTAAAGAAATTTATTCCCTTACCAATATTGAAATCATTATGTATTGAGATAATTTTTACATGCTTAAAATTGTGTGTTTCTTTCTCTTAATTTTATAGGATACATCATTGTTCTCTGTTCTAACTATAATTGAGTCTTCCTATTTTAACAAGTATTTTTAATAGGAAAAGCTAAGCAGGAAATAACCAGCCTATTTTAATCTGAGACGTGTTTAGCCCAGAGTGATGACAGAAATTAAGGATAGAACTATTTGAAGCAGAAGATATGCTAAGAAAGCAGTTCCCCTAATAAAGGAAGATGGGGAGACACATATGCGTTTTGATAAATTACATGCAAAGGTCAGTTTCAGGAGCATGATCCAATAATGGAGAAGTAACAAGTGAACAGTAAGACAGATACAACATCATTTTCTTGACTACACTTAAAAATTATTTCATGGAAGCAAGTTTAATAAAAAAAAACATAACTTTGTTTTGGCAGACAATTTTATGTGCTGTGACTCACATCTGTAGTTTGCAAATCTTTGTGTGACCTGAAATGTTTAGCAAAACCAATGGTTATATCCTGGAGCTGTTTGTAAGTGGTTCAGGGCACAATATGGCACTTGACTACAGTCCAGGCTTTTCTGAAGTCATTTCAGAAGCCTCTGCTGAGATCCCATTCGCTGCTAAGTACACAGAAAGTCATTTCACAAGGGGAGAATTAGAGATCTGCTCAAGAAGAAAGGGCTCCCCAAGCCCTCTTTGCCACACACAGAAACTTGAAAAACAAGTCGCCCCTTTCTCTCCCGCATGAAACTTTCAGAAATTGCCCTAGTCCACAGTCAGATCCTCTGGAGCAGTTGCCGAGTCAGCGCCTCAAGCAGAGAGGGCAGGCACTCACAGCAGAAGAACTCAGTCATGCAAAGGATGGCCTCTCTCTGCAAAACACAGGATTCCCCTCAGACCACTCAGGGTGCAGTCAGCCAGAAGTGAAAATTTGGTTCTCAAGACTCCTCAGGGCAAAGGTTCAGATGATTTCTTTCATAAGTACCTCCTTGGATTGTGTTTGGATGCAATTAACAGAACTGAACTTCACGACACCAAATGGAAGACTTTGTCAATGAAGTGAGACACAATTACCTGGCACTACGGAGAGTTCTTTCCCCCCTCCTCAATGCATAGCTGACAAGCAACGAGCTTGGAAGATTTGATCAGTGAGGTCAGCAAGAACCAGTGAAGGCTGAATGGAAACTTGCCACTGAATCTTTCTTATTCACTGACTTTGAAACCTGTGACTTCTGAGAGAACACTAACTAAAGTGATCATATCCCAATATGAATTATGGGGAATTAATAAATATTGTCCTGCTCTTCTATTGAATAATTTATACCTTATTAGTACTCTTACAAGGTTCATTTCTTGCTAGCCACGTAATGGTGGTGGGGGAAAAAAAGCCCTTGAAACAAAAATATGGGAAAATTAGCCTTTTCTATCTTGTTGGATGGTACTGCATGCTGGATACATGATCAGCACTTGATTATAGGTTAATCCTCCATATCTCTTGAGGAAGACTCTCTCTGCTTTACAACTATTAAACTGATCTTCATTAAAGCTAAGAAACGATTTGGAAACAACTGAGAAGCATGGGTAAGGATTCACGAGGAGATTAACATTAAACAAGTACATTCTCTTATCACCTCACCATAGTTCATGTCTACATTCAGAGCAGAACATCATTATATTTTCACACACTGGGGGGTATCAGAAATAAAAAAAAAATCAGTGTATCAAGTTTATTTGGTATAAATAAGACTGGTTTATTCAGCACCTTTTTGGACTTCACTGGATCATATAAGAATTGGCAGATATTTCCTCTCTGCATGATAATTTATGTGGTGTTTAATCAGCTTGTTTGTTGTGTATTTCTTTATTTTAGACTCTGCACTCTAGATTGTGTTGCTTAATGTCATGTATCAGAGGAATTATGGTCCCATTGCTTTTTGTACTTTGAAAGAACAATACATTCCCATTGTCACAAAGAGGGATCCAGGTACATGTGAGTCTCTGGAGGAAATATCCTGGCCGTAAAGTACCAAGACTTTTGTGAAGAGTGGGGTTTTAGAGATTCCATCCACTTTCTTGCTAAAAGCAAATATTGTATTTCTTAGCCTAGTATATCTGTTTTACCTCATAAATACACAGGTCTTCTTAAGCCCAGATTCACACACCGTGGCCTCCAGGATATGGAGAAACATTCAGATTTATTTGCATATTAAGAACTCACATGAACTCAAATAAATTAACAACTAATAAAACTAGTTTTAGCTAGAATAATTCCAAAGGAAGAAAGATTAACGCAAGGTAGGCATTTTTATTCCTGGAACACGACTTAATTATTTTAAGGTATTTATAATATATATATATATTATATTATATTATATTATATATATTATTTGCCATGAGTCCATTATCTAACGTTTATTTTGTATAAATATTGGTAAGTAAATCACTTCACAATCTGCAGCTCATTCTGCATGAAAATGATTCAGGAGAAGTCAGGAATTATCAAGGTTAATCCTAACCACGGTTTATCAACATTTGTCCTTATAACCACAGGCAAATGTTGTCTTCATCACCCATCAAGAAAAATTTTCTTTACAACTGACAAAAGCCACCACAGAAAATCATGGCCAATCAAAATGCAGATTTATGGGGTTCAATACCAAAGGTTAAATCTACAAAATACTCCTATACCTAAGACTCAGTGAATATAGCAGAAGAGGAGGCAGAAATATTGTGTGATCTAGTTGATCAGGGAGTTTGAGTTGTATCCTAGTAATATCAGAAATTATTGTCATAAAGTCTCACCAGCATGACCTCCCAATGTGAGCTGAACAAGAATGACAACAATGAGCATGCCAAGTTGGACAGAGGAAATCTTAAGAGGCCTCAGTCCTACACAAAGAACTACAGGCAACCTAATATAGCGGGCAGCAGAAGAGGTGGCCTTCCCCAGGGATGATTAGAGCACTGGTTGCCCAGTACTAAATGATAAACCCTGGAAACATACGTAGAAGTGGCATTATGTGACGCATCATTTTATATTTAGGAAAATATATGTATATACCAGCGCAAATACTCATGAAACAACATTTATTGAAAAAAGAGACAATGAATTTGAAAGAGAACCAGAAAAGAAGTATGGAAGTATTTGGAGAGGAAAAGGAGCCAGAATAATAGTCTTGAATCAAGTAACCAGACCCAGAAAGACAAATATTGCATTTAAGCTTACCCTTAGTACTAATATCTAGTACCTAGATTCAAATAATACATCTCAGAAGTCATCTTATAATTTCATTTTCAGAAAGAAAATTAATTGAGAAAATTAATGAGAGATAGCTGCCTAGCTAAGAGGACTTTCTGATCAATAATGAGAACTAGAGTTCAGACTGTAGCTCCAAGGACCAAATCATCCTCGTTAAAGAGTCTGTAACTACAGCTTGAAGGACTATGTCCTTTTCTAGCCTTTGCCAAGCCTGGAACATGAGTTCATAAATAAACATACAAAAGAAGTATATTAAGAATAAAATAAGTAAATCAATTCACATATGCTTTAAGATGAATTCTTATGCTGCTTAATCTTGAATCTGGATGTAAATTATAACCTTTGAGCAATGTAACTGCAGAAGGCTAGTAGGCCCAAGTCTCTTGGTTTGTCTCATAGAACAATTGTGTCTGTCAAAACTTCCAGCCTACATCCCATTCCCAAACCCGTTCCTTTCGTGAAAGTACATTAAAGAATTACTTTTTTAAAAATACTTTTCAGAAGTAAGTTTTTGTTACTATTGTTATTATTATGATTATTGATTTTTTTTAATGCTGTTAGGTATACCCTTTCTTCCATAGTCCTTTCTAAGTGTCACTGCCTATTACATTTCCCTGGTTCCAGTAGATAAATGTCACATAGTCAATCCTGCAAGAGAATCTCTTGGTCATGAAAGAAAGGGCTGTGCTGCTGGCCATGAACCATGAGAAAATAATTTTAAAGGAACAGCAGTAGTAACAATTTGTTTTTTATTTTTGAGCTATTACAATATCTTCTTACTGACAACATGACAAAAGTTTAATCTCTTTTTCCTATGGCAGAAAGACTGGCGATAAGAGAAATAGGAGAGTAATGACATAGTCAATGTATTTGATGAAAACTAGGAAGTTTTAACCGTGGCATATTAACTACACATCCCTTTCTCCAGTTCTTTGAAACTCCTGGTTTAAAATTTGTAAGATGTCATGAAATATTGTTTTGTTGCCGAATTTCTAACACAGTTCACTGTTTAGTGTGTGCTTCACCTTCAAGAGGGAATTATCTTCCACAAGTGTTTTCTGAGCATCTTTCATCTATCTCAGAATCGAAAAGAAAATGAAGTTCTCACAGACACCCCGTGCCCATAACGCCAGTCTCCCTGTTATCAAATCTTTAATAACCCCAGGAATTGTTTTAGTTCATAAAGAAATGGAAAGGTTACATTCATGTAGGAAGATGTAAGTTCTTTTTATCTGATAAAGAATGATGTGGAGAATATTCCCCCTGTAGGTATAGATCTGATATAACATTATAAAATTCGTAGATATTCTTTGAAGCACTTTAGTTAAACAAATGTGTGTTCTGAATAATATGTATGCATCTGTGTGTGACAGGTTGTGAAATCTCTGGATATTGTTGCCGGGGTTAAAACTCTATGTCTCGAGATTGTAGCTTAACCCTCTTCTCAGTTCTCATGTACAATGTTATTGACCTCATATTGAGAACAAAACCACATGCAAATAAATAAACAGTAACAGTGCCCTGGATGAAGAAGAAAACACAATTTTGTGGCAAGCAGCATTTCTTTGTTTCCATAGAAAGAAATACCCTCAAGATTCACACGGTGTAATGAAGACAGCTGTGGGGAAAACCCAGCCATTCAGAGGATGGAGCCCTGCAATGCACTTTCTCAGTCTGGGTTCACAAAGCCAGAGTGGCTGGCAGCAAAGGAAAAAGAGCTATGCACATGGGCAGAGAAAACTTGAGAGCCCTCCCCAAACATTGTTCACATTCTGCTATTTTTTTATGTACTTATTGATCTTGACTGTAGGCAATGCCGTAATTCTGTATATTCATAGTTGATCACAGATTTTGAGGGGGCATGAAAACATTACTTCATAAAAGGCAAACATCTTGTGAAAAGCCAATGGCAAGACTACAGTTGTTTAATAAAGTTTGTAGATACATGCAATCCTTTGTATTTATAGAGCTCCTCATAAATACCGGTTTATCAAATATAAATGAAAAGTGTCTATTTATTAACTGATTTTATAATTTGACTCCATTTTTCCTTGTTAGAAGAAAATCTGCTCCGAGATAAAAAATAAGACATAAATAATTATAGTAAAAGCCTTTATGAAAATAAAAAAAGGATTTTTCTGATTCGGTATGGGGGAACTTTGGCCTGAAAGAAGATCATGGTGGCAGATTTCCTTTAAAAACTTTTAATAATAAGATTTTCTTATAATTTTTCTTTTTTTAATGCATGTATATTTAAATATGATGGCCTGTGGGTGATGAAGGGAATACATATGTGAGCATGCACAGATAAGCTGAAGTTGATGGCTAGAATCTTTCATTACTCTCCACCTTTATTATTTTTGAAACTGGCTTTCTCAATCAAACACTGACTCTTTACACTATGCCAAGTATCTTAACAACTTTGTATATTCCTGTATCTGCCTTCCAAACCTAGAAATCTCAGAAAGCAACCTTCCTGCATGACAATTATCTGGGGTTGGGAATCCAAAATACAGTTTCCTTGCTTGTTTGATAAACACATTAACTGCTCAACTTTCTCTCCAAAACCAATGATAAGGAATTTTAACATTAAAATGGAAATATTATATGAATTTTTTAACTTAAGATCAGATTATCCACCTCCCTATAGAATAGCTTTAAGTATCTATTACACTGAAAAACACTGGGGAGGGAAATGTGTGTTTTCTGTGAATCATTGTGATTTTCTTTCAGTAATGAATGGAACAAATTCACAGAGAAGATCAACCTTAAAATGTATCAGTTCTCAATTACTATAGAACAACTCTAAAATTCCTACAGACTGATATTGCTGTGGTTTATTTTTATATAAGGAATCAAGATGTCCTAGGATCCTGTGTTTGTTTGTTTAAGAGCGCTTTTATTCTCTGAAGAAAATAGCAGTATGGTTTGAATGTGTCCACATGAAAGGAACTCAACGTGATGACATCAAAATTGCTGTATCTTTTACTAATAGTAACACTTCCTTTCAGAGCTCAAATCATTGATATGTCACAGTGATTTGGCAGGTTATTATTTATTCTGTAGTGCAACTGTCTTTTAAATCTTGTAAAAACTAATTACAACCCAGTCTTAATGGTCAATTAGACCATAATTTTAGCATCTGGTTATACATTTTTCAGAGAGCATTATATAAAAATTATGCTCCGTGTTCACATATTCATTTAAGACTACAACTGGGGTAAAACACTGTGTTTTAAGTGTTAACACATAATGCTGTGAGAGGTTAGAGTCAGGCAATTGTGATGCTGTTAAGACATTGTGGATGGGCAAAAGCGTAGGTCAAAATAATAAAAACGTATCTTACTAATGACATGGTCATACCCGAATATGTGCTCTTATATTTGTGCCAGTAAAATTCAGGAAAGGCATTGAATGATTACAAGCAGAAGAATTGACATATTTCAAGTTGACATATTTCTCTATCTTTTCCAAAGAATCCATGCTAGACTCAGAAGTACTTCATGTACATAAAAGAAGTAGATAGAATTGCAAAAAAATGTTATAAATATGATTTTTACTTTAAAGAAAAACACTATATTTATCTATTTTTTTTATTTAGGTTTACATACACTCATTTTATTTCATTTTATTTTGATCATGATTCCCATAACTCAGTTCCTTGTAGATCAAAGCAAGAAAGTGTGGTGTCTTTACTAAGAGAACACCTTGTAATAACTTTTATTATTTTTCTTCCCTAACTAATTGAGCTGCTGGGCCTTCTAGAGTGTGTTAGTGAGTTTGCCATCCAGTGAATTTGTGTGTTCCTCCTCTGCTAGTTTACATGCAGAGGCCCTCATGAACAATGTAACTATTCCTATGATGTGATGAGTTTATGTGTTTGTGGTTAAAATTATTATAACTCTTCTTTTATAAACAGAGAAGATATCAGAGTTGTTTTTAGAATATCTCCACCATGTGAGAACATAACAAAATTAAAGGCATTCCTATTTATGAAGAGTATTCAGAGTATATATAACTGTACTGTATAAGAAAAGAGATGCTGAAAATACCATTAAAGTTGATGGGCATAAGCAAAAAGAAGAACATGCAAAGTTTGTCATATATTATACTTGGAATATGAAATTCATTCTATCTGGAAACTGAAGTCTTGGTATCACAAAATTAAACCTTTATCTTATGGAAACACATTAATGACTCTATACTACATGGAATTTAAAATTATCTTGATACATAATTTTGTACATAAAAATCCAATATCCTGCTTATTTTTAGCAAGAAAAAGTTAGACATTTCACATGTCCTGCTATGTGTGAATGGATGAATTAAGGAATAAATGAATGACTTGATAACCTTGTAAGCAGAGACTATACCTTGGTTTCCCGGTTACCCAGACCCAAATAATCACACAGAAACTATATTAATTACAACACTGCTTTGCCAAACATAGGCATATTACTACCGAACTCTTAATTTTAAAATTAATCCACTTTTATTAATCTGTGTATCACCACAAGGCTGTGGCATACCAGTAAGGTTTCAGCATCGTTCTCCTTTGACAGCTACATTGCATCTGTCTAACTCTGCCTTCTTTTCTCCTCTTTCTCTGCTTGGATTTCCAGCATGCTATATTCTGTCATGCCATTGGTCAAAGCAGCTTCTTTATTAACTAATGCTAATAAAACTTATTCACAGCATACAGAGGGGAATCCCACATCATAATCATATTTCAAGATCTATCACCCAGCACTAAAAAGAAATGGACTGTTGGTACAGTTAATTGAGAAGTTCTCTAAAATTTGTTCCATAGAATAAAAAAATCCAATATGAAAGACTAGTGTATTATTAGATTAA
Organism: Microtus oregoni; assembly: GCF_018167655.1. Classification (NCBI taxonomy): domain Eukaryota; kingdom Metazoa; phylum Chordata; class Mammalia; order Rodentia; family Cricetidae; genus Microtus; species Microtus oregoni. The sequence continues at coordinate 28,627,340 of NW_024543060.1, forward strand.
TATAAATATTGAAATGACAAAATTCAACACATGGGGAAAAGATTGATAGTAATCTAAGATTAAAGGTTGAGTGGAGAGAAGAGTTGGCAGTATGTGTGTGTGTGTGTACACTGGACTGAAAGAGTCCGAGGGAAACTTCCCTGTCTTGACAACTTCATAGATATAAGGATTTGTACAGAAGATATGGTTATGTAAAGTCAAATTCATAACACACAGGAGTTTCCATAACTATGGGAAATCTTATAAGTTACTAAATTGAAGCACAATCAATATCCATTTAAAAAAAAATCAAGGGGTTGAACTTCCCAAAGTAAATTTATTGTACTCTTTCTTAAAAATTCATTTTACTTCTCAATTATGATGATTTAAATTTTACTTAGAACATAGAAGAAATGTAAAGCAAGCAGAAACTAAGGAAAATAAGGATTAGAAGAGAAATACTGATAGCATATTGATATTTCATAATGCAATCTCAATACAATTACTAAAGATGCTAAAGACAACGGAGTTCAAACATCATAGTTATCTCTATTTCACCTGTAATCAAATAACATAGTAAGGTAAATGGATCTTTCTAAAATTTGAGGAAATGTAGTGACTTAAGGATATTTGACTTTCTAAATTTTATTTCCCCCTGCTGGTATAGACGAAACCCAGAGCATTAAAGATATTAGGCAACTAATCTTCTATTTAGTTACATTCCACTCTCTAGATCATACAATTTATTATTATTTTAGTGCTTATATAATTGAACACTATATATCTGAAAACAGAAATGAAAGGTAAAATTCACCAGAATGGAAAAAAATACATTTCTTCATTAAATTCAACAATGTAAAATGTCGAGCTGGAGAGATGGCTCAGAGGTTAAGAGCACTGGCTGTTCTTCCAGAGGTCCTGAGTTCAATCCCCAGCAACCACATGGTGGTTCACAACCATCTGTAACGAGATGTGGTGCCCTCTTCTGGCAGAACACTGTATACTTAATAAATAAATAAAATCTTTTTAAAAAAAGAATGTAAAATGTCATTTTGATAATAGAATTAACCTTAAAAGTATGCATAGTGCTATTTTCAAGCATAAAAACCAAAAAAAATATATAACCACTGGCTTCAAAGAACAAGAACTTTACTTTGTCTATCTGTATTAAATGATGCCTAAATAAATTGTAATCTTTTAATAAGGGATTATTCAGTGTAATTCAGTAGCTTATTCTTACACAAACAACAAATTCTCAAAGCTGAAACCGATTCTAATGCAGTTCTACTCCTTCTATACATTTACGTAAACTGTTACAAAAAAAAAACTGTTATAAGTGTGCATGTTACCTTTCATTCTGCTGTAACTAAACCCCTGACAGAAAATACCTTAAAGGGAAAGGGGGTGCATTTGAGGTCACCGTTTGCAGGAAGATCACATCACATCATGGCAAGGACCATGGGGGAACTGCCTACATTTGTCTTTCATTAGGAATATGAGCAAGATAAACTTTCGTGTGCTCAATATACTTTCTGCTTTTCACACAGTCTGGGACTCCATCTGGTATCACCAACATTCAGGTGAGTCTTCTAATTTCAATTAACTTCTCTGGAAATAGCTTTACAGAAACACCCTAAGGTGTTGTAAGGAGCGGGGCTTGGCGCTTGTTGGTTCCCTATCTACAAAGACCATGGAAATAATCACATAGAAACTGTATTAATTAAATTATTGCTTGTCCCATTAGCTCTAGCTTCTTACTGGCTAACTTTTACATTTTAATTTAACCCATTTCTATTATTCTATTCTGTCTATTGCCACGTGAATGTGGCTTACCGAGTAAGCTCCATCAGGCTCCAGTGGGGTTACATGGCTTCTCTCTCACTCCAGCCCCTTTCTCCCAGCATTTCTCTACGTTTTCTCCACATAGCTCTGTTCCCCTATTGGTACAAAGCTATAAGTACAAAGCAGTTCCTTTATTAACCAATGATATTCACGGCATACAGAGGGGAATCTCACATCACTGAGGTGTGTTTCCTGGGTGATTATAATTCAGGCAGGTTGATAATGAAGGCCAATCAATACTCCCTCACCATTTGGAGGCCTCTTTATGACTAGGAAATAGATAGACCTTAAAATTTCTGACATTTTCGAAGCCCTGGCCAAATGATTTGCTCAATGAAACTGTGCATAGAAGACTGGAGTCAGCGCAGATTGAGTTACAGCTAAATATAAGAGCAGTATCAAAGACTCTGCTAGCTATATTTAGACTAAATGAGATCTAAATACCACTGATGTTCTTTTCATTTTTTTCACCTTATTATCACAAGAATTAATTGTTCTCTGCCCTGTGCATCAGGAGTTCACCAGGTGCCATCTCATTATCACCCGACAGTTCAACTGGTAAAATTTCACTGTTTTCATACAATTATCAATAGTAATCATTTTACATAAAAACCTTTGCAAAAGACTAGTAAGTCTATTGTATATGCAATAATAAATAATAAAACCAATAATTAACAGGAAATAAGTCTTCCTAGTTCATGAACTAGTCATAGATATAAATATAATGATATTTGTCTAGTTTCTAAACCCAACACTGTAATTCTGATTATCTTGACTGGGTACTAGACAAAAACATGGTAAAAGGTGTGCCTGAATTAGTGCAATATCTGATTACATATAAAAATTCATATTTTTCATTATTATAGAACAGTTTAATACATTAAGCTAAATTGTGTTTGGGCAGCTGATATATTAAAATTGGAAATAATCAAAGAATAAGGTTGAGACTCATTTCAACTTCTAAATCTTACTAGAAAAGCTTAGATAAAGAATTTGAATTATGGGTTCAAACAGAGAACCAGGGTTATGAGTTGACCCATAGAAGCACCCACCAAATCTGTGAACTGTAGGAACATGTGAAGGGGACAAACCTCCAGAATCTCCATGTACACAGAATAACAGGATATCTAAGAGACGCTTCAGTGGGGACCCATTTTGGTGGTGTAGTAGAAACCTGGGGCCTTGAGCCAGATCGATGACTCTTGGCAATGAACACCTGCATTTAAAGAACAGGCTAAAGGCTTACCTGTATGACTCAAAGGGTCATTCTACAGCTTCCACAATGAGATTCTTCTGTTTTTTTGTTTGTTTGTTTGCTTTGTTTTTGTCTGTATTTTTTTATTGTTTTATTTTGTTTTCTTGTTTTGTTGGTTTACGTTTTTTTTTTTTTAATTTGTTTTGATTTGGGGGGAGGTTGGAAGAGCAAAAGGTAGAAGCCAGGAAACTCGGATATAAGCAGAGTCAGACTGTATGATGTGTAATCCACAAAGAATAAATAAAAAAAAAAAGAATTTGACTTTGAGTTTTTCTGTTATCAAAAATAATAAAATACAGTTATCATCCCTTGTCTGTAATTTTAAGTGATTATCTTTTATTTATCTTCTCATTGCCCTACACATGATTGTTAAAGAAAAACACTGCACCTTGTGCTCATTAATATACTAATTAAATTAATCCAGGTCAATCTTTATTGTCAACTTTAATGTTGTTTAGAACTTTCAGAGTTGTAATTATTAAGATGTCACCTAATTAAAGTTATTTTGGATTGTTACTGATTTTCCATAGTACAAAATCAATTGCACAAAATACAAGGCAACAGCCAATATTATTTGAATGTGGGTGTATATTTGCTGTGAAATCTACATTCTCCTTCTCTTCCTTGTTCCTTCTCCTCTTTATTTACATTGAGTCTTCAGCATATTTCCCCATCTTCCTTTTCCTTTCTTAATAATCTTTCCTATCTTTGTTTCTTTTATCTTCTAATTTTCATTGTTAAATTCTGCTAGATGGCTGTAAAATTTCTTTTAGCAACATTTTTTTAATGATTTCATTATTATAGAAAATGTCAACCTATTCTCCTGTGTTCTAGCTGCTAACTACTGCTGGAGAGCAAGTCAGGCCAAATGACTAGGATGCTTCAACTTTGCATATGTGATACCCAGAGCCAGGTTTATTCTCAATAATTCTTTACCAAAAATAACTAATACACTATTCTCTGGTCACTTGTTTTGTTTTCCCTACAGTCTAGGTTTCCAACAAGTTAGTTTATTTTCAAGACTCAATTTAGAATTTCTGTTTCTGTTATCTATTTATCTTCCTTTTTATTTTTTTCTTTACTGAGTCAAACTTTTCCTTTCATACAAATATTCTAGTCCCCTGATACCTAGAGAAATAGAAGTCTTCAAGTAAAACGCTGACAAAACACAAACTTCCAATACATTTTGTTTTCTTATGCTCCTTTTAAATAGAGTATATATTCTTAAATTCTTATAGTTTACTTTCCCCAAACTTTTCATACTTTTAGATGCCTTCTTGTTAAGTAAATCTCATTTTTATTTTTGCATTCCCAGTCCCTTGCTTATCTTTCAAACAGATTAAATCACAGTTATCTTTAGAAATAAATTCTTAAAGCCAACGTGTAAAGCAGTATTCCTCCCAGGTCTACCTTATTATCTTAAAACTATCTCCAAAGTCAGTGTGACTCTGCCTGCCACCACTTCCTGGAAACTACCCTAACTACATGCACAATCAATTTGGCAAAGAATAAGATCATTAATAGAGTGAAACAAGAATATCCCAGAAATAAAAGGCATGCTTTTGTCTGGAAAATACTTAGATTTAGCTATTTGGCATCACGGTTCTGATGCTGTCGGAAAGAGATGAATGATTTTGTATTTCTCACCGTCATTTTTCACACCTTTAATGGTTCCTACATCAGTAAATGATACTAAAATCCACATCCACACAATTTCTTGAGTCAGAAATCTCAATATTGGTCTGCAAGCATATCTCAGATGTATAGTGTCTATGCTGTTGCTGAATTAAAAACCCATTGTCTATATTGCTCCCTCACCATTCACCTTATATCCAGTGTCACTAGAATTAAATTCATTAGAATAGTCTCTTCATTTATGAATAATTTTGAAAAGCCAGAGAGGGTATTAATGGCCCTATAATATTTCTCCTGCCTCCTGTGATTTTTTTTGAACGTGTATGTTTTAAATATATTGCTTCTATTAGCTGTAAACCTCATCTTACCTTTACTTCTCTTTGGGCTTGCTTTCAATTTTTTTTTCCTCCATGCAAGATAGTCTTACACTCATTCATCAACCTTTATTCAACATCGGATCTTAGTTAAGATGACCTTTCTTCACAAACAGTGACTGATCTCCACTCTGCTGGTATTTCCATTTGTTCTGCCGTGTTAGCAATCATACTACCGACACTGATTACAGTGAGCAAATGTTGTAAGACTGCTACAGAACTAGATCTTGATAGTTATCTGAGGTTTGATCTCATTATTATGACTCAGTCTGGTCTTCAAAATTCTTAAGTTTAGCCAGTCTGGTCTCTAACTCACTAACTCACAAGCTCTTGCTTCTGCCTCCCTAGTAACGAGGTGGTAAGTACTAGACAACATATTTGGTTCATTTCATTAGTATCTATTCTCAAAATGTTTTATAGGCTTTTTAATATATTCAATTTGCTGAGAATAAATCAGCATTCCATAGGGGGGAGCTTTCTGATAGGCTATGTAATCCTGGGCAGTCATCTCTAAACACATGAACATACAGGTAATACTAAATGGACTCAATAGTTGCTGTGCATGCGTGTGTGTGTGTGTGTGTGTGTGTGTGTGTGTGAGAGAGAGAGAGAGAGAGAGAGAGAGAGAGAGAGAGAATAATGTTTGAAGAAGAGTTCACAATTTTGAATGTGATTGGGCGGTACATTGGAGAAGTCAGAGAGGAGATTAAGATGAGTCTGAAAATGATATTAGTGTATTAATGAAGTCCTCATGTATTAAATCCAAAAATAAACATTTAAAGTGTACATGATAACAACAAATTTACTGACGGTTACGTGAGCTATAGAATATTGTACGTAGGGTCTGGGAGCTAGTTTAGTGAGTAGAGGGCTTTCTAGTCAACATAAGGAAATGCGTTCAGATTTCTAACAACTATGAAAGAGTTCCACATGGTTGCATCCTACTATAAGCCCCGGCTGATGCCTCCAAAGAGATGCCTGAGAAGTGAAAAGGGCTGATCCCTACAACCCATTCTGTGATCAGTTTAGAGAAAATGGTAAGCTTGAGTCTGTTCCAGAAAATAAGGAGGATAGTCCATTGAAAGGTCCATATTGCCATCAACTTCTGGCCTCTGCATTTCCCATACAGGCAAATACATCCAACCCCCCGCCACAAACGTGCATACATGTGTATAATACAGAAACATATAGTCACTCAAAATGTGTAACTTTTTAAGGTATGTGAATGCAATTATATCATATAAATACACAAGTCCTGAAAGAGAAAATATATTTCTATTTCCAACACTTAGTACAATATTGTAGATATTAGTAATAAAACATATATTTTAAATATTGTAGGTATTAACTATTTAATAAATATGCCAATTATTTTAGATAGAAGATATTCAATAAGTACATTGATTGTATTTTAAGACTAAAAGCAGCATGTACCCAAAGTATAGGAATGTCATCAGATTAAAATTCATGAGTTAAATTAACATTTTAGATTTGGCTTACCCTACACTGGAAAGAGCAGTTGCCATAAAATACCATGGTATGAGCAGGAAAGAAGTGAGGATAAAATTCTACATTCCAAAGCAGGTAAATTGTATTATAATCAACATGTGGTTAGAACTCATTTTGATAATCCAAATCAAGTATGAAAAATAAACTATAGATTCGAAAATTTTATTAATATATAAACCATAATATGCATTATAAATGATGCTAATAGCTGCTGAAGGAGCCCACTTGTTGGTTCCTGGCTGCTCAGCCCCAAAATAATTACACAGAAACTGTATTAGCTGTCTTGAATTTTGTTATTTATTAACATATATGTTTATGCATGTGGACCTAAACATCCATATATTTCTTATGTAATACCCATAAATGGTCTCTGAAAAATTGGTGTCAAACTTCCAAACCATTATAACTACTATAAAACCTCTGAAGGACCCTTGTTAGAAATGGTTAAAGACAACATTCACAGAGTTCTAACCTGGGAACAGCTTTACATAAGAAACTACAGATGAGATGCCTCCTTCAGATAGCAACTGTTTCTTCTTTGGCATAATGGAGTCCACACTATACTTGGGAACTAAGCAGTTTTGCTTACAGATCATAACTACATATGATAAGGTTTAACTGTGAGTCTTAAGTTAGGGGAATTTATGCAGTTTGGGGAACATTCTCTTGAACAAGACTAAAAGGGACATATTTTTTTGGTTCCCGATTCATTCTTTATCAATTTTCTACTCTTCTGTGGAATGAAGTTTTACAAGCAAAGGTCTAAAGAACTTGAATGACAAACTTCACTACATGACTGAGTAACAGTTCTTATTTGTTTTTAAAATCTAAACAAGTATATAACTTACCAGTAAATTGTGTATTCAGGTAAACAGGTTTTCAATCTATGCAGTAGATGTTTTTAATTCTTTTCCAATTTCATTTACACCAAAATATCAGTAGCAAACTAGACAGATGATAGATAAAAAACTAGATACATAGATAGATGATAGATAGATAGATGATAGATTGATAGATAGATAGATAGATAGATAGATAGATCGATACATAGATAGATAGATAGATAGATAGATAGATAGATAGATCGATACATAGATAGATAGATAGATAGATAGATAGATAGATAGATAGATACACAGACAGTTGATAGATAGTTGACAGAGGTATACGTTAATTTATGTATACATATGTTAAAATCATAAATGTTGAAATTAAGTTAAAATATAACAAAGTAGTCGGGAAATTGTATTACAAAATGTAATCTGCTCATATATAAATTAAGAATTTCTAAAAAATCTTTGCTGTTACTACAACATATCAAAATCTTTGTCATTGATTTTGTCAGGAAATCAATACTTACAAATGTATAGTTAATTAAATGTAAAGACTATTATTATTCACACCATTTATCAATAATGCACCAATTCAAACAAAGCACAAAATATCCATATTGCACAAAAGTAGTCTGACCTGTCACTTTTATAGATATTTGTCATTGTCCCTTGTTTGGATCCCTGAAATACAGTACACAGGATGTATACTTCCTATCTATTTTCCTATTACTTTTGAGTCACCAAATAAATTGAAAGAGAAGCTACCAGTCTCACTGATAGAGGATTGCTTTCATATTTCTTAAGTTTTGCAGTTCCACTTGACTTGAAGAGCATTAGCTGCTGGTTAAAAAAAGGGTTTTCAAAGTTACGGATTTTAGCACTTTGTTGACTGAGGATTCTGATGCTCAGCAAACTTGGCTGAAGCCTAGAAAGTGACAGATGCATGAAAAGCTGAAAAATAGGACACACAACTGTAGGCTCAGCCGATAAACTTCTGTCCGAGATTGACTACTGCAAAGTGCTGACATCCAGACTAAGGTAGGGGAGCTCACAATTCATTTCTAGTGTCTGCCTCTCACCCCAAATAATGATTAAACAGATATCAAATTAGTATTTGTCTCCAAGTTGGATGTTCTATGTATGTATCGAGGGGAAATCCAAAATAATCTGCAGTTTGATATATTAAATACTTTTGAATCCTTACTGCACATGATGAAGAAAATTGAGACAATTAATAGAAGAAATAATACTATGTAAACTGGCACACTTACATGTTTGGCAGTTTGTTATAGTGCTCGCTGGCATCAAAGAAAAGAGCACGCTATCCTGTATTATCTGTCTCTGTCCAAGTTGGATAGTTGTCTACGAAGTGGAGACTTCAACATTCAGAATCTTTTCAGAAGATTTTAATTAGAAGACTCTTTAAGTTAAAAGAGCTACATTTTTTCTCATCCTTAAAATTAGGATATAATCTACTTGACCACCAGGGATTTTACCAGGACAAAGTACCCGTAGAACCTAAGCATTCATGTGTCTGCAAAGGCTGTGCTAGGATATAGCAGAAGAACTCAGAGGCCTGCTGGTGCTCACAGCTCCTGAAATTTCTTCAGTGCTTTCATCTGCACTAAATATAATTTATAAGAATAAAATCCAAATATCAATCTCTATAAATTAAGTAGAATAGAAGGTAAATTTGGTCTTTCAATGGTCACTGGGATTTCCCACATTGTCTTTTGTTTGTAAACAACACTAAACCAATAATGACAGTGAAATGTAATCCCGTAATACAGGTCAGTCAGTTACATCAGTAACGGTTACAGCTGTGTGCATACAGTTCTGCTCATTCTGTCCTCCACAAAAAGACATTTCTCTCCATTTCTCATTAACTTACCCTGTTCTGTAGGATTTCTTTATCTATTCCAATTTAATTTTTTCCTATCTTTGCAAGCCAGGTACATTTTAACGTTGCCATTAGTCTTCACTTGATATGTTAAATGTTAGCCTTTGTTTCCTTAAGGATATCTAATTAGATGTCAACCAGTAGAGGTTGAGACCTCTAAAACACATTCTCTCCCATTTTAATAACCATTGGAATGACATATTTAATGGAACCCCCTCCATTCTACAGGTACATGGTTTCTTAATTGCTTTGTCTGTACTTTTGGCATGCATAATAAACAGGAAACCCTATCTTCTGAAATTGATGCTCCTATTAGCTTCCTTCTGCAGTAGCTATTAACCACAACTAAAATGTAAATATATAAATCAAAATAAGTGTTCCATAATGGAGATCATAAAATCTACTACATAAAATGACTTCATATAAATATGCTGAACTATATCAGCAGCCAAATATTAAATTTTAAACTGAAAAATATTACAAGAGAGACAAGCCATGTAAAATCACCACCAAACAAAATATTACTACAATTATATTTTTCAAGGTCAAAGTCATGAATGGGAAAATAATGATTTTGAAAATATGTTCCAGAGGAGGAAATGAGATCTCTTATGTTGAAATTTTTCTGTGAGTAATAATATAGGGCATGATAGTTGGTGAGGAAGGAGGTGAAATGAAACTATGAAAATCATTGTCATAATGAAAATGCTAAAAGTGGAAATATTTTTACACTTTCACTGTACTAATTTCTTTATGTAACCCCATACAGATTGAAGTGATCTGAGTACGTACTGAAACTGGCATCATCTTCACAATTAGTAAACATTCAAATCACTGAGGGGGCATAAAAATAATTTTTAAAAAGCAACAAGAAAAGAAGGCACAGAGGTAGATCACATTTTATGTCTGTCTAACAAACTTGTGTATCTTAGTTTTATGGTAGAACACGAGATTTTCAAGAGCTCTCACTGGACCGCATTAAGTGATTTTGTACTGGTGAGAATTTCAGAAGTCAAGGGAATACTTTCATGGTCAAAATTCCATGTAAACATGACTTTTAAAGATGTTCAGATAACTTTTTTTAAAATATGTCTTTGATCTTTTAAACTTTCAGATCAGTAGAATTTCTACATCTCCCAAGTCAATGGATTTAAGTCTAACACACTTTGTATTGGTCAGTACTGGATTAAATAAGTATTTTATTAAAAAGACAATAAATAATTTCTTAGAGTATCTCCATGTAAAAAAATCTTTCTTTATATATTTAATTATTTTTCCAATTTTATATCAATTTAACACATCCATCCTAAATTATTTTTCTCATTTTTTTTAAAACTTAATGCAATATATATAATCCTAGCTGATAAATTTCTTTCTGTTTTGTTTCACTCAAAGGATACAGTCCTTTTCATAGTGCTCTCTTTCGGATCATTGTCTGACACCTAGGAGATATTCAATAAATCCTTGTGAAACAGGTATATGTCTGTTATTGCCATGACTCATGTGTGGAAAAGGTCATTGGACCTTTCAGACAGTGCTAAATAGTATCAAATTCTACAGCAAACTTTGTAGTGTTGGAGGTGGAAATTGTTTGCTAATGGGTATGGATTTCTTTCCAGAACAATAAAAGTATGCCAGACTGGAAATTGGTGATGATTATACAGCCTCATGACCATATTACATTCAGAAAATGTGCAGGGTGAATGAGTTCTTCTAATGTTATACAAATCATATCTCAGTCTGTTCAAGTAGATTGATTAATAAACATTACTATTTTGTGGGCTATGGGAGTTTTTCTCCCAAATAATTAAATGTATATTGACAATAAGTGAGAAAGTTCAGAACAGAAAACATAAGTGGAAATGGAAGAGGACTACAATGGTGGAAGTTGTCTTCCCCCTGCTGGGAGTTCTGCTTACCTTTTGATCGATGTCTCTTATCTACCAGCTGGGTATCAACGCACTCTGTGGCCACAGATATTTCTATATCTATACGGCTCTATTTCAGTGTGTCAAAATGCAGTCAGAGCTACAAATAAATGTGTCACACTTAAAGTTGGAAATGGTAGTTAAGAAAGTGACAACCAATTTTCAAACACATACCATAGTTTTACTGCCTTAAGGTCACTGGCAGGTCAACATGATACATAAAGGAGAGTGAATAGACATCAAGGGACCATGATGCATAAACCAAGGCATATTTAGTGGTGTGAAGTTTTGCGTAATACTGGGTACAGAATAATAAGGAAATAGGCATTAACCAAACCATCTGTTGGGAGTTGTCTATCTCCAAGAAGATATATCACAAAAGAGGCCCCTCTTAAGTATGATACTATTTAGATCCTTGTTACAACAGTCTTTAGCGCTACTCTACATAGGAACAAGCTTACCCTGGAAGAGGCATGCACACATAAGATAGGCAAAATGAAGTACGTTACTGCAAACTCAAAAAAAAAAAAAGTTTTAATCAAGAAGCCAAAGAATCATTTAATTGCTGTCAGATTTCCTACAAAGATTTCAATCTCTCTTCACAGAAATTGAATTATAGTCCATATAGACCCGAGAAGCGAAGCATGCCAGGGGCTGCCAGGAAACCAACTCAATGTGCATCCCAATTTGTCCTCTGTCTCTCTGAGTTTTAAATGCCTACCATTTGAAGCTGTGCTTCAGAGATCTAGATAATAACATAAATCTTAAACTATCCACCTACATAGATCCTGAAAAATGTACCCAGCACGAGCAGCACAATCAATATTCAGATGGATAAGGATCAGAAGACAGGCTGATGTGTTTTATTTCACATGTTCTTTCAGTCAATCTTGAATTTAAATCACCACCCAGAAAGACAGTGTGAATCTTGTGCTCCATGAAGTCATCCTGCATGATGTTTTGGAACCAAACGCTATAATTTTTTTTTTTACTTGTCACAGTCAGATATCAAAGTACTCATTGTGTGAAAGCACACAAATCATATTCTTTTCCCTATTTTGCTAATCTCTAAAAAACATTTTTTGTTCAGGTACTCAAAATTTACAATGTGATTTTCGGGGTTAAATTGTGAAATGGTTATCTTATTAGAGCAATTATACAATTACAATATCAGTCAGATAATTTCTGTGTGCCATAAAAAGCTGCCTAGATACACTTATTTAATAAGCATTACTAATAATGCACAATTTCAAAATCTAGTTTTTAAGATAATAGTTCATATTAATTTAAGACCCAACAGACAAAAGGAAATGGTAGAAAATCCAAAATTAGTTTATTTATTTTCAGCCAAATGTTTAACTGGTTTTCAATAAAACTCTGGCAACATAGCCTGGGGAATATAGTGTCTCACTAGAAAGTGGAGTTGTATAGACCATAAAAAATGTGGGGTGAAGAAAAAGCATCCTAATACATTGTATACAAAAAAAAAAAAAAGCCTGAAAATGTTTTGGTGAGCTAAATGTTCATCAGAAAATATGGAACTACTAGAGGTTAGCTTGGGGACCACTTGTAGATACATGAGGCATATATTTTTAAATAAGATTCCAACTGTAACATGAATAACAAAAACCCAGAGATAGATATTGGGGTCCAACCTGAAGATCAAAAAGGCAAAGCAGTCAAGCTTACTAGAGAGCTCTTACCTCTAAGACATCCTTAAACTGAAAGAGAACGAGTTCCTGTCTCATCCTGGTTTGTATTCCTCTCTAGTTCTGGGATTAAAGGTGTGAGCTACCACCACCTGGAGCAGTTTCTACATTGATTTTTTTTTTTTTAACCCAGGGTGGCCTTGAACTCATGGAGATCCATCTGTCTCTGTTTCCCAAACCCTGATTTAAAGGTATGTGACTCCACTGCCTGGCCTCTACTGGCTTAGTTTACCTTTTGGTCTTCAGGAAAGCTTTATTTATAAAACAAAAACAAATCACTATATCCAACAATAACAAAATTAAACAGAATCATATCAAGAAGCACCTTCACAGCCAAACAATTAGCAGAGTCAAGAGATTTGCTAACAAAAGGGGAAATACATTTATAGATTATTCATGTAACGAGGAGCCATTATCCAGACTATATGATAAAATCAAACAATTCAATACTCAATTAAATAAAATGGAATCACAGTTTAAAATTTGCAAAATGATCTGAATCAATATTTTCTATAAAAAATATATAAAGAGACCAACAAATATAAGACTTTTGCCATAAAGTAAAACATAATGAGGCCAACAAGTATACTACAAAAGTCTAAGAACATGTAATTACCAGCTAATGAAATAAATACTTGCCAGGACTCAGAGAAATAGGAAAGTATGCACTGTTAGTGGTAGCATAAGGAGATGGGATTGTGTAAAAGAGACAACTCTACATCACTGCTTATTGCAAATCTATTCACAATAGCCAATGCAGTGAATCAACTGAGATGTCTTTCTAGTGATGAAGAATTTTTAAAGTGATGTTTGTGCACCACAAAGAAAATGAAATTCTATTCTTTATTGCAGCAAAAGCAAGACAGGAAGAAGCTGGGCTAAGTAAAAGAAGGCAGACTCAGAAAGACAAATACTGGATATGCTCACTGAATATGGAAAATAAAAATAGAAGATCACAACAAAAGCAAGGAAAAAAGTTCGAAACCATAGAAGGCCATAAATATTGGAGAAGAGAAATAATAAAAAGGTAGGTAGGGGCATCTTGTTCGAAATGCGGAAGAAAAAAAGTGTGCAAGGATGTTTTTGTCACAATAGCACATTTTCTTTTCTTTTTAAACTTTTGTTTTCGTTTATTGTTAGACAATTTCACACAGTATATTTTTATCATATTTTTACTACTTCCTCAACCTTTGTCATCTCTCTCTAACATCCAACTTCATGTTTTTCCTTTTTTAAACACACACACACACACACACACACACACAAAGCCACTAAACCATACTGGTCCACTATAGATTGCTCAACAATTACTGAATCTGGAGAAGGAAGTGGTATGAAGTTGATATACTCAGTGTTTCTTCATCAAAAGAAACTGATTTTTTTTGTTGTTGTTGTTATCTACGCAGCTATCATTTGTGGACAGCTTCTTGACTAGGGGTTAGACTTAGTACCCATCTAGTCTCCTCTGTGCTGGGGTTTATTTTGGCTCGAGCTTGTGCACATCTTGTGTATGCTGAAACTTTCTCATATATATGATATATTATATATATATATTAGATTTTGTATATGATATATAATCTTATATACATGATATATAATTCTCTGATATATATATATAAATATCTGATATATATCTCTGACATACATACATACATACATACATACATGCATACACACTTGATGTGTCTGGGAAAATCTGCCAAACAAAACTCCCAAAATCAGAAATGTGTGATATTGTTTTGAGTCATTGGACAAAAGAGTCCCAAAGGCCGCCATACACTACAGGCTGTTGTCGATGCTATTGATTTCCATACAAACTTAACAGTAAGCCTTTATTGCTAAGGACATCACATATTTATGGTTTACAAGGTGTGGAAAGCAGGCTAGTGCTCAACTGGATGTTTCTTCCCTACTGGCTACCATTCATTCTGTTTGAAGGCACAATAATATAAATGCACCAGGGTAGAAAGATAAACACCAGTCTTACCCAGTTATAAGCCCTGAGAACTATAACAAAGATCTGTTTGCAAGATATGTCCTCTACAGAAACTGTGGTGTGAATGTTAGAGTAGTAATCTATTACTTTTTGGTTGACTTTAAGGCCCAGTCCATGAGATCAAGTCAAACTTAACATGTTATTTACCCCAAGAATGGAGAGTAGATTCGCTGTAGGCTCAAGGACAAACTTATTTTTATATTTCTGATAAATGAACATACTAATAAAATTACTTCTAATGCCATACTGCTATGTACATATTTGGGTGAATTATTCAATCATTATCAGAGAAGCTCCTTCTTGCAGAAGATGGTATTAAACACAGAAACACAGAACTGAGAAAGTGGGTAATTTTGGAAGGCTTTCCTCCTTTCAAAACTATTTGGAAGAGAATGCGGCAAAATTTTTGAATGAGCAAAGGTAGTGAACAATTTATAAAGAGGATTTTCCTATAAAAACCACACATTGCCCCCCATCCTCTATGTCTCTGCAACATTTTATTTTTTATATTCTTAAATTAAAATATAATTATATAATTTTTCACCCTTTACTTTGCTCCTAAATCTGTACTCCTACCATCTACTTTTTCTCAAATTCATGACCCTGGCTTTATCTCTTCATTCCATGTATTTATTTTGAAGACTCACAGTAGATCTGAAAATATTTAAAGAGATAAAACTGTCAAGTACCTCATATGGTCATTACACGTTTTAGAAACACATGAAAAATACAAGCAAAAACTCCCTGCTAACTAAAACTAAACCATCTACTTCAAATGATGATCAAAGATAATAGGATTGTTTCATTTTACCCAACTGTGATTGGTTATATAGAGTTCATGTAGACAATGTAAGGTAATGGCACAGCCTAGAGTTAATTAAGATTTTGACACTTCCTGTTTTTTTTATTTATGTTTCCTTTTATGTAAGAATCCATAACCTTTAGAACAAGCCTTTAAAACAATGTTTCATGATCTGATTGTTTGTTGTGTTATTACATAGCAGAGAACTTCGTCATGTAGAATGTTCTGTTAGACTTTGTTCAGTTGTTTGATAGGAATTTGAGACCTGTTTTAAAGTTAATTCATTGGTTATCTTATTACATATTGTGGGTGCTTTACTCATTTGTCTTTTTAGGGGGTCCACCAGCCAGTTCTCAAATAAATCACACACTGAGGCATATTCTTAGGTACATAGGCCCAGTCTTAGCTTGAATATTCGAGCCCTAAGTTGGTATGCTAAAATATTGTGTGAGGTTTTACTTTTTCGGCTTTTTTTTTTTTTTTTTTTTTTGTGAGGCCCTTTAACCCAGCTCCAAATAAATCACACGGAGGTGTGATCTTATTTATTAATGCCCTGCCTTAGCTTGGCTTTTTTCTAGCCAGCTTTTCCTAACTTGTGTTATCCCAACTACCATTTGCCTCTGGACTTGTATTTTTCTCTATTTCTGTGTATCTTACTTTCCTTCTTTCTTCGTGGCTTGCTGTGTAGCTGGGTGCCTGGCCCTTGATTCCCTCCTCCCCTTCTTCTCTCACTGTTCCTTGTTCTCTCTCCTCCAAGATTTCTCCTTCTATTTATCCTCTCTGCCTGCTAGTCCTGCTTGTTCTTTCTCCTGCCTTGCTATTGGGCATTCAACTCCTTATTAGGACCATCTGGTGTTTTAGACAGGCAACAAATTACAGCTTCACAGTCCATCAAATGCTGCATAAACTAAAGTCACATACCTGAAAACAACGTTACCCAGCCATCACTCATTTTCTTTTTTTTTTTTTTTTTAGTACTAGTAATTTATGGTCTAGGATAAGGAACTTCACTTAATGAATTATCATAAACTTTTTGCTTTGTAAATCTGCATTGGAGCATGTTGTCTCAGAGTAAAACACAGTACAATTAATGTCATAAATATATACTCACCATAGCCATTTTGAGTAGGAAACCTATTATATTTACTTGATTCTCATGAGAGCCCACAAATTTAGGAATATGACCAAAGACTACTGATTCAAACAAACAACATTTATCCATTTATCTCCTAGTTACTATAAGTTATCAAAATTCTAACAATACTGTAAAGGCACAAGCTTCTCTACAATCTTTTAATGAGAAGCTCATTTTGCATTCAGTTACTAAAGGTTCAAATGGTGCATTACGCTGTTGTAATACACCGTTCAACCCCCATTCTTTCTGCTTATCCAAATCATCTCTAACTTCAGAAAAAAAACACTGATTTTATCAGAGTAATTTTCATATATGCCAAGATATGGTGGATGATCATAGAAGAAACAAAATGTGTTAATTGACCTACAGGAGTTCATAAATAGTGTCATCTTGATAAGTGATTGACTTTTTAGGACTTAACCTAAAAAGGTAAGTGTTTCTGTTCCATTATATATAAGTATCTGATATTTCAAATAAGGACAAAGTTCACCTATGGAAAAAAATATCTAAGGACCGCTACTTAAATAAAACAATTTCCACGCTGGTATATGATTAAAAAGGCACTTGATTTTGGTAGCAGCAAGATGTAGGTGTAGAATTAAGCAGACTGAGATATGTGATTCCTAATGGCATGTTAATAAACCATTCTAAATCTGTGAAACCGAGAAATCAAAATTTCCATAAATTTTGAAAAATAAAAAAAAGTGTTGGGCAGGTGACCTCCATATTTTTTTTTAGCTTATTGAATTGTGTTTGCCCTATATTTTAGTACCAAACATTGCTCTTCATTTGGAGATACATGAATGAAAATGTTGTCTTGGTAAAAAATATTTTTTATTATTAATAATTAATTAAAGTGCCTGATTTGGCCTTTTAACACCCTGGTTCCTTTACTGTCATGAGTATGAATATCAAGTCAATCAATTAAAATTAATTTAGCTATGTACAGTGAATTTCACATTGTATATAAGCTAGTCATTCTTATTATCATTCTATATTTTCCCTCACTGAACTTCATGAATTATTGTGATTAATCAAGGATCCTTTTTGCCTGATAAATCTATTTCTTAATGTAAAATAAGTTTCACAAAAGAATATTTTATATGTTCACTTAAGAATGTATGCATGACAGGAATTAGGCCTCATGTCATAAATAGCAGGACTGGGGAGGCTACAGCAGGAAAGTTTCTCTGAGCTTGAGCAAAACCTGCGATAAATAGTTCCAGAACTGGAATACAGAATGAGAACTCTCTCATAAATAAATAAATAATAGCCTTAGAAAGATATTTCAGAAATCAGATCCCTTTATAAAGTCTCTTCTTCATTATTGCATGTTATAAAATAGTTGGGCTTCCTCAAAAGAGGTGGTAATAGTGACACCAGGAAGAGGTCCTCATGGTGACCTCAGATACACTGTTCCAGAGACTCAGAAGTGGCTGATAATGCCAGCTGCCTTTTTCTTTAAATGACTAACAATCACAGTGAACTGTTTGTGGTCTCAGAGGTGAACAAATGCTCTTGGAACATGAATATGTGACCAACAAATTCAGTTTCAGTGTTGACCTAAGACAAGAGGACTAAAAAGGATCTTCTGATTCTTTTGTGGTCAACCTCTGCATTTCAAGCTGAGCCCATTAAATGAGTGATTTATCTTGGGTCAGCTCTGCTAGGTTAACACACTGTACCTCTGTGGTCTAAGCTTGCTCTGTTCTAAATTACATCAAATACAGACCTCTTATTTAAACCACTATTGATGAGTTAGAAGCAAAAGAAAGCATTTACAATTTTCAGCACACACATTAAGCACATGGAAGTTCATGCCCTGCTGCCTTTATTCAGATATTGCAATGGAGACAGGAGGAAATAAATATCAATGAACTAAAAATAAAGTAGTACTAGCTCAATGACAGATTAGAAGTTCAGAATATCGATGACAACATATTTTAAACAATTTTAACTATTAGAGAGCCATAGACTTATGTTTTCATGCTATAAGAATTACCTCGTAAATAGGCGTTAAAATTAAGAGTGAGGGGAGTGATAGAGGGGCGTAGAACGATAAAAGATAAAAGAAAATATAGTTATTTTATATTCTGAAAATTAAAATTGAAAAACACATAAGAATATATTTTCAGATAAAATCATAGAGTATTTTAAATGAGTTAAATTTCTATCAATCAATCCCATTCATAAGGAAGTAATCACCGTGGAACAAAACTTAAATGGCTGTATTTGTATAAATTACATCTAAATGTATATCAGAGAAACCGTGGGATCAGCCCCTACAATGGGAAGACGTAGATTGTCATCCAAATGATAGTTCAGCTTTCTTGTGGAAATCTTGGAATTCTGAGTTACAAACAGAGAAAACTCCTGTTTACAACTACTTTATAAGCCTCTTGCAGCACAGTTGCATATATGACCATGGCTGTGGAAATGAGATGAAATTATTTTATTCTTTATTAGATTAATTATTTGCTACCATTATATGACTGCTAAATATTGTGCCATTACAAAGGCAGCTACTAAAAAACTATTTTGTAATACGCAGAGAGGTAGGAATTTAAGTGTATAAAAGTCACTGGGTAACTTACAAAAATAAAAATGGTTTGAAAGAAAACCTCACAATTAGGTATGAGTATGTGTTTATGCCTTGACAGTAAGTTAAATTGATCTGGTCTAGTCATATGGATCCGTGGATAAGGACCATGTGTGCAAGAGAATCTGATCCCTCAAGCCCACTGGGAGGATGGGATTCTGGACGTAAGTCATCAGGTTGGGCAAAGAGGCATAACAAGAATACAGAAAGAGATGACTGGAAATGGGAGGGCATTTCAGGGTCAGGTAAAAACCTGGTGCAAGGGACACTCCCAGAAACCTACAAGGTTGACTCCAGTTAAAACTCCTAGCAAGAGTGGAAATGTAGCTTGAACTGGTCATCTCCTATGGCTAACCAAGAATATCAGTAGAAAGATTGGAATACCAACCCAGGCATCGACCCTATGATCTACAGTCTGTCCTACCGATAGGATGTGCGAGGATGAGAGAGGCCTAGAGAATGTGGGAGCGAGCAAACAACTGACTACTGCAGCCTCAGTCCCATGCCATGAGAGTGAGTCAACCCCTGATACGACCTGGAATGCCAGGACTCAGAGGCTGCATGCATGGCCCAGAGACTTAGGATAGACTCGAACATGATTGAAGACCAAAAAAAAAAAAAAAAAAAAAAAAAAAAAAAAAAAAAAAAAAAGTGTCAATACAATGATGCCCATATTATGCTATGCTCAAGATTGGTGACTTCCCAAATTGTCATCAGAGAGCCTTTGTTCAGTAACAAATAGAAACAGATGAATAGACCCACACCCAAACGTTAAACTAAGCTCAGGAATTAAGTTAAAGACAGGGAGGAAGGAAAGGAATATATGAGCTTGAAGGGTCAAGGAAACCCACAGAAACAACTAACCTAGGCTCATAGGAGCTCACAGAGACTGAACTGAAAAACAGGGAACCTGCATGGGACTGATCTAGGCCCTCTACATGTATATGACAGTGTATACTGTCTTGGTTTACTTGCGGGACTCCTAACAACAAGGTTAGGGGCTAAGGCTAATGCTCTGACTGGATTTGAGAACGTGTTCCTCATGTTGAGCTGCCTTGTCTAGCCTTAATACAAAGGGAGGAGTTACTGCAACATGATATGCCATACTTTGATGATACCCACAGGAGGCCTGCACCTCTCTAAAGAGACAAAGAGAAGTGGATATTGAGGGAGGAGGATAGGTAGAGAAGGTGGTGGGAGAGGATAGGAGGAGAGGAGGAAAGCCAAACCTGCAATCAGGATAAAAAAATAAATAAGTAAATTAAATTAAGCTTAAAAATAAAAAGGAAATTATGATGTCAATTTTTTATATACTGACAAGAAATAGTGTCTGTCCTGATAAACTATGAAATTAATATTATAGAACTCATTTGCATATGTATTGTGACCTACTGTTTTTTCTACAAGCCACTAAAACGCTGACTCAAAATATTTGAATAAATGTACATCTTAATTCACGAAAAAGGTCACGTTTTTGAGCTCTTTTGTAATCACGGGGCTGAAGTTGGAGACATGAAGATCCTAGAGCCTTACAAGCCACTCAGAAGAGTCACAATGCAGAGCTACATGCTCAGTGGGATACTCCATCTCAAAAAATTAGTTGAGAAGAGACTTAGAAAGACATCGAAGGTCACTGAAGTCAACCCTATATCTCTATATGTAAATAAATGACTGTGTGAGTATACCTTCACACAGATCTGCATCCTGACCATGGACACAAACAAATTAAAGACTTATGTTATTTTTATTAAACCACCCCCACCGTGTGTGTGTGTGTGTGTGTGTGTGTGTGTGTGTGTGTGTGTGTTGGAACATATTGTCAAGATCAGCATCCAATAGGTCTCTCATTCCACCATGAATGATCTGAGATCAAACTTAGGTTGTTAGGCTTGTTGGAAATTGATTTTACCCATGGAGACATTAGCTGTCCCCAGCCAATGAATTTCATTTATTGACTTATAAAAGTTATTAATGTGGGATTCCCCTCTGTAGACTGTTGATAGGTTTTATTGCCATTGGTTAATAAAGAAGCTGCTTTCGATCAGTGGTTTAACAGAATATAGCCAGACTGGAAAAGATATGGAGAAAAAGTAGGCAGAGTCAATTGAAGCTATGTATCTGCAGCAGGAGACAGACTCTGGACAAAATATTACCGGTAGGCCACAACCACGTGGGGATACACAGATTAATAAAAATGGGTTCACTTAAGATGTAAGAGCTAGCTAGAGATATGCATAAACATTTGATCAAACAGTATTGTAATTGATTACAGTTTCTGTGTTTTTATTTTGGGTCTGGGGGGGGCTAGGAAACAAATGAGCAGCCTCCGTTTGCAAGTTATAAGGTTTGCAAACTAAGTGTTATGACACACAACTATAATAATGGTAGTTAGAAGAAGAATAAAGGAAAATTATGAATCAACTATCCTTGGCCTCAAAATATGTTTGAGGCTAGTGTGTGCTACATAGGACCCAGTGTTTGAAAAAAAATAAATTTAAAAATTATGTTTCTGGGCAGACTAGTATATTTTAATTATACAAAATGTTGAAAGTAAAATACAGCATAAATAAAGAACAATTAAATTATAATTACGGGCACAAAAACACCATGAAAGAAAAGCATCTTGTTAAATTCAAAATTACTTGTTTTTCATTATATACAGTGGCCAGTATACTATATGTCTTTTAAGCAACATCTTAGAAAATACTCTGAAGTCAATGCTGTGTGGGTATTGAGAATGGATGTCCACCTAAGTGCCCAGGAGATTTTGTGTTGCTGCTTCGTTGCTACAAGCTTCCAGCTGGGAGAACATCAATGGCTTCTTTCAGAGCTCAGAATCCCAGGGTATTTCTCAGAACTGGCAGAAGGATGATGGTTTAGTGCTCTGTCAGAAAGGAGTTGCCTGGAAAGATAGTAGTGTAACATGTGTGTGTACGTTTCAGTCTTCTAATAAAGCATAAAATTTCCAAGTCAGTCCCTAACTAATCCATTTTTTGTGGGAGAGAAAGCTGAAGCAAGATAGAGATTTCTTGAAAATGAAGTATCATTGATACTAATATCAACATCTTGACTAAAGCTAACATTGAACCCTCTCCCTCCACATTTATAGCCAAATGGAGAAAGCTAAACAGGCACAGTACGGAATTTCTTGAACCTTGACCCTTCTCGTGTCCCTTTGGTTCTGCTTTCTCACAGCCTTTCTTGCATCCATCTTTGCATCTGATATTCTGAATACTGAACTAAGAGTGCTAGCTTGACCACACCCTCTTCAATTTTCTTTTACAATAACTTTGTGAAAAGTCATTTCGTGCTTGACAGCATTTCCCCATGGCATCGGACCACCTTCACATTGCCATCTATAATTTTTCTTCTGTTTGAAACAATCTCCCACATGCCACTCTTGCTAATGACGGAGATACCCCCTGATGGTGCTTAACATTTAATAGTGCTGGAGCTTCGCATTTGCCCAAGCAACCTTTTCCATTTACCTTACCTCAAAGGCCTTCTAATTTTTCTTCAGAGACAGAAATCCTTTAAGCCCATTGTATCCTTAGGCTACAAATTTACTGAGATTTAGGTTTCCAATAAGAGCGTTGAGATGAATGCCACCATCTCATTTATGAATCAATTTTTGCCCATCGGCTTTTTACTGTTATTACTTTTATTTTATTTTGCACTCAAAGGAGGAAAAAATCATACATATATACATATATATCATGTATATACCTCTGTATGTATAGGTGTGTATATTTATATATATTGTCCACAAGCAAAACAAATCCACTGCTTATGTATATTAAACCGAAAAAATTTTGGATGAAAAATTGGTTATGTATCATGTATAAGCTCCTTTCGCAAAGTCTGTCATACTTTTCGCTCATTTCACTGGAAGAAGACATTCAGAATAGGAGTTCTGCATTTATGACTGATTAAAAAAGTTTTTTTTTCCTGACCATAGGCCTTAGACCTCAATATAGCAGCTGGCATGATACATTTCATGTAACTATGTACTTTGGGATTCTAATGAAGGCAATATGTTGAACTGTAGAAATCACAGAAAAATAATAGTTATGCCAAGGAAATTACGGCTGTATAAAATTACTTTGAAAAGATTTCAAAGAAAAGGATCAAATGGTGACTTGCAATGTTTGTGATTATTAATACTTAAGATAGGTTGCCAATGTTTCTTTTTGTTTTCATGCTTATTAAATATTTGCTGTTGCTTATACCAGGAAATAAAGATTTAATATTAAGGTATAACTTTCCTTTTTAAAAATTATATATGCTCTGTGCTCGAAACAATTAGTTGAAGAAATACATGTACACACCTTAGTTAAAATATCTCTGTTCATATATATATATATACATATATATATATATTATATAAAATCATAAAACCCTCCACACCTTTGGGACAAATCGTGTACGTGATATAAAGCACATATACTTGACAGGTTCTGTCAATTATAACCCAGCTTTAGGGTGGCATCAAAAAGAACTTAAATGTTAAATTTCAGATATCTGTACGCTCTAGGCATCTAGGACCATGTGATTTGACAATAGTTCCCTGAACGGCGATAGGTCAAAGATGCTTGAGGAACCTTGTAAAGATGAATGGAACAGTGGTATAATCCTCTTCCCAAGGTCCCCAGGCTCCCAATTTAATCAGGAAAACTTGTCTTTTTCTACTTCCCATAGAGATTAGACCTACGTACGTCTCTCTTAGGGTCCTCATTGTTGTCTAAGTTCTCTGGGATTGTGGTTTGTAGGCTGGTTTACTTTACTTTATATTTAGAAACCACCTATGAGTTAGTGGGTTGCCTTTGTAGGTGGGGGGTTCCTTGGACTTCCCACAGGACAGGGAACCCTGACTGCTTTTCGGGCTGGGGGGGGGACTTAATTGGGGGAGGGGGAGGGAAATGGGAGGCGGTGGCTGGGAAGAGACAGAAATCTTTAATAAATAAATAAATTTTAAAAAAAAGAAACCACCTATGAATGAGTACATGTGATAATTGTCTTTCTGTGTCTGGGTTACCTCTAACTTTAACTACAGAATTCTGGTGTAAGGATATGTATGGCACATTGAATGCAGGTTTGTGAGTTAATTCTCAAATAGTCTGTCAAACTATCATATAAAAATACACAAAAATCACATAAAATTATACAAGCAATTATTTATTGCTAAAAGTAATAAGTATTTCAGCTGTCCTTATTATGGAATATTACAAGTTAGATGAAGTTTGATAACCAATTAAAAGCTGTTTATATTCGTTTCTGTTTAAAAATCCTGTGAGACCATTTGATATTTTTACAAATACATTACATTGTTTCAAAACTACTACCTATCCATCAATCTATTTTAAAGAGATTCATTTTTATTAGTTTATTGTGTTTCTGTGTATGGCAGGAATCCAAGTGTGACTCCATGTCTAGAAAGAAGGTACTAGAGTTCTCGGAACTAGAGTTACAAATATTGTGGGTCACATAACATGAGTTTTATAAACCACACTTGGTCCTCTAGAGAAGAAGCATGCTGGTTAGCTTTATGACAACTTGAAAACACAGAGTCCTTTGGGAAAAGATACCCCCTCTTGAGAAACTGCCTCCATGAAATAGGCTTGTTGGAAAGTCTCTCTCTCTCTCTCTCTCTCTCTCTCTCTCTCTCTCTCTCTCTCTGTGTGTGTGTTTTTTTTTGGTTTTTTTTTTGTTTTTGTTTTTGTTTTTTGAGACAGGGTTTCTCTATAGCTTTTGGCCTCAAACTCACAGAAATCTGCCTGCCTCTGCCTCCCAAGTGCTGGGATTAAAGGTGTGTGCCACCACCACCCGGCAAATATTTATTTATTTATTATGTATACAATATTCTGTCTGCATGTGTGCCTGCAGGTCAGAAGAGGGCACCAGACCTCATTACAGATGGTTGTGAGCCACCATGTGTTTGCTGGGAATTGAACTCAGGAGCTTTGGAAGATCAGGCAAAGCTCTTAACCACTGAGCCATCTCTCCAGCCCTGGTTGGCAATTCTTTAGAGCATTTCTTTATTTAGTGATTGATGGAGAAGTCTCTAGTCCATTGTGATTGGTTGGCACCACCAGAAAAGTAGTCCAGGTGAACAGAAGAATGAAAAATAAACAAGAAATCATGAACAAGGCAGGAAGAACTCTTTCATGGATTCTGCTTCAGTTCCTGGTTCAGATTTCTGCGATGAGTTTAGGCCCTGATTTCATTTGATGCCGGAGCGTGATGTAAAAGTGTGAGATGAAATAAAACCTTCCCTCCCCAAGTTGCTTTTGGATATTGTTTTTAATCATAATTATAGAAATCATAACTAAGACAAGCATAGCTTTTATTAACCCATGAGCCATGTGTTTTATCTTCTATTCCCTTTATATTGTTGCAAATAATTTCAATCTTAAACTTACAATTTTTCCAACAATAGTAAGTAAACTTAAGTTTCTCTTCTACCTAGAGACACTGTACACGTCATACAGGTCTTCATCTATGAGCATATTATGAATATTTATAAATATTTAGTCCATATTTTTGGTATTGTATTATCACTTATGATTAGTTATATTAAAATAAATAATAGCACAAAAATTAAGACAAGAAAAGTCAAAATTTACCAGATATATTCATATATACATATGAACAAAGTGACTTTTGAAATTCTATTAAGTAGTTTGATCTACTGGAATATAGAAAGAAATAAACTTAAACAGAAATACATTGCCATGTAACAAGTAATGATTGGCTATTATTTAAATTTTAAGAGAAAAAGTATTGACTCTGACTGAATAGCAATTGTTCTATATATATTTTAGTTTGTAATTGTCTAACAAGAATGGAATTTATATAACCCAGGAAAATTCTACAGTATTTATGTAATAGAAAATACTGAAATTGTGCAAAATTATGTTATTTTAATACAGTGGAAAACAAGGAGACACTCATTCATAAAAAAATTAGACCATGAAATAATTGAGAGTATTGAAGAAGAATATTTGTGCAATGACACATATTAAATGCACGCACTGCAAATGAACTTGTATCTCTTGACAATTCTGTTAGAAAATTATCTTCTCAAAATCTGGCAGTAAAAAGAGGAAATTGGAAACATCTGTTGCTTTTGTGAGGTCAACTATTAAATGAACTGTACATCACCCAGAGAGACTTCCAGAGAGAAAATATCTGATTAAAACCTCCTGGTAGTAATTTCTATGAACATGAAGTGCAAATGGGAGCAACATGGCTGAAGCTTTATTTATACAGTAGAGGTTATTGGATTGAACTCACAAAGTAAGGAAATGAAAGGTTGAACAAACCATACAATGTTTAATGTTCAATAATATTTGAAATATTGGAGCATAATTCCAGTTAAGTAGAATATGGGGCATAAAACAACATCAATCAAAAGTGCTTATTAGTTGCAGGCTGGTATTTACATTTGACACAAAAAGTTACAAGAGGTAGAAAGGATGTAAACTCCTGGGTTTACTGTTGTCTTATCTCAATAATTAATATTTAATTGATGGAACTGAACTTTCCAGGAAGCGTTGATGAAAGACTTTGAAATGCCTGTTTTCAAGATACACAAAGCAAGAAAAAATTAGTTGGATTCCCTGTGATTGCTCTTATTTTTGGGCTCTTCTTCCTTCTGAAAATTCAAAGTAGGAAAGAAATTTTAGGAGCTGAGGATTTCAGATAACTATTTTAGCTGCAATTGCCTGTTGCATTAGAAGCAGATAAGTTTCTGTAGCATGAGTTGAACGAAATAATTAAAAACATACCTGAGAAATAAAACAAGGTGCTGCTACTATTAAGATATTTGATGGCAGAGAAATATTTATGTGTGTGTAGGGGGACCTGCTTCCAGGGACTGTGACCCCCGGTCTGCTTGCATTTCTGAGTTCCAACTTAGAAAATGCAGCTTTTCAGTTTCCTTCTTTTTATTTATTTTTTTTTCTTTTGGATACCAGACAAACCAATGCATGCTCTTCCTCACAATCTGTGGTTTCTCTTTCTCTAATGTCCTGATTCATCTTTGTAGCTCTTTACTGACCTCCATTTTTAAAGAGGGAGGCTTTTTGGACACTAATTCAAATTTCTCCCTTCTTTTCCCACTCCACCCACCTGCAGAGGCCCAGACTTGCAGCTTTCCTGAACTGTGGTTTCCTTCCACCTCTAATGATACTGTTATCAAAAGAAAGAAAGAAAGAAAGAAAGAAAGAAAGAAAGAAAGGAAAAAGGAAAGAAGGAAGGAAGGAAAGAAGGAAGGAAGGAAGGAAGGAAGGAAAGAAGGAAGGAATGAAGGAAGGAAAAAAGAAAGAAAGAGAAAGGATAAAGGAGAGATGGAGAGAAAAAGAGATGGAGAGATATAGTAAGCATTTCAATGTAACAGATTTTCCATTATACAGCATATAACAGAGGCCTTATAGTGTCATTTACTTTTCAAAGGACCTTAGGGTTAAGGATGAGTATAGGAACAAAATCTCTTGGAAAGACAATATTTTAAGAACAAAGCAGACTATGAACTTTGAAGTTTTATTACTCGTCTAAAAACCTCTAGTTTCAGGATTACATATCAAGAGCTTATGGTATCCCATAGTTCACACTTGGTATTCTTATGGACCGAGTGTTGATGTGTACTACATATTTCCATGGAGACTTATGATTGATATTCATCTACCTAAGATCTTCCATTTTGCCACTATAATGGGTTAGTTTTATCTTATTATATTATAAAGAAAATCTACTTTTTCTCAAACATATGAGAATTAAGGGCCTGGAAACAATGAAGAAAATTATAACACCAATTTATAAAACTAAATTTAGAATGAGAGAATCTATCATATATACTCTAGTTAAACTAGTTTCCTTCTAGATCCTGTAAGGTATGCTTTAATAAAAACATTAGCTGATGTGCTGTTGTTTTATTATTCTTAGTGTATATAAAATAACTTAATAGCATAGGGAATGTCAGTTTTTCTTGAAATAAATAATTTGGTAAAAACTTACCAAAATATTTTTCTAATGTCTCAAAATAATACAATAGTTAATTATTATGGTCCGTGGCTATCATTTTCTGAAGCAGAGAGAAGAAAATATTTTATTATATTTATTTATGAATTTAATATATGAAAATCTAAAAAGGATTGATATTTTAAATAAAAACATAGACTTGCAACCTGTTATATTTCGCAAATAGTTTCTTCCCAAAGATTTCAAATTCTTGCTTGAGATACTATATTCCTCATGAAAAATTGAGGCGTTATTAATATCAATTAGTATTCATGTGCTAATTTATTTATCTTAATTCACGATTAGTAAATAATGGCATTATTATACGTGAATAATTTATTGAACTTTCCATTATACAATTTTTGTCAGAGGTGGTCACTGTAACAGATAGTAAAGAAGTACAACAGAAGCATTTTCTGTTGAAACTGTGGAGGATTTATATAAAAGGACTGAGAGGGTGATTCAGAAGTAATAGCTTTTACCTCAAAACTTAGAAACTTCCACAGAACTGTGGAAGTGAGACCTGCTGTCACACTGCTGTCCTGGGCTCTCGGCCCAGAGGTGGTGGCACATTTTAAGCTTCTCCCTCCTCCTCACACACCATGCATACACTCTGAAGGAGCAATAGTCATAAAACAATTACATAGACTATCACTTAGCAGGAGATGTGCTTTACATATTTGGAATCGAAGGAGAATTCTCAGAAGGCAGGATATATGACCAAGAGCAAGGCTGAGTGAGAGAAAAGACAGTACACAAACATTCCCAAAGCAAGCACTTGCCATAGCTTGACTGATCACACTTAAGGGAAACCTGAGGGCTCCACATCAAAGAGGCCACAGGATCTCCATCCAGTCCTCTGAAGAACTGTTCAGATGGAAATGCTGTGTGAGCATGATACATATATCTTAAGTATAATTAGAAAGTCTTTGGGGAAATTGATGTGTACATATTATAATGTATTAAGAGGGTATGAATAATCCTAGAATCAGGAACCTGACACCCTCCTCTGTCTTCCACATATGAGTACAGTATCATAGACACAAGTGCTTACAAACAAACACAACAGACACAAATCAATAAGTAAATAAATAAATCCACCAATTAAAATTTGTTTTGTGTATTCGTGTATGCATTAATGTGAACATATATCAATGAAATGTCCATGTGCATATAGGCTTATCTACCAACAAACGTGAACTTGGAATCTGCACACTATGGCATTTCTTTGACATTGCTAGATATGTGTTATTTGCTGTTTTTCTAAATGGATTTTCATTTGTAACATATTACTTTCAAGAAATATTGAAATATTTTAATGATGTGAAAAAATATTTTCATCACTGGATTGCAGTCTCTAACAGAAAAAATTCAAAAAAATGAATTTACTAGAAATATTTAAATTTTTCTTGGTAAAATACTTAAATTCATTCCCTTGCATTAAGAGGGAATTTTTTTCTTCTGTTACTTTTTCTCTAAATATTTCTTGTAAAGCACTGTTATCAAAAGCATATAGTTTTAACATTTGTTTGTATTGTAGGTAATCATGCGTATTCATAAGCTGATAGGTAGATACATGCTAAGTGCAATACTAAATGGAGACAATATGAAGAAACAAAAAGCAAAGCAGAGAGAAAACTGCTCAAATTTGATGGCTTATATTCAAGCTTATGCTCAGTAAATTAATACATATTTATCCTTTTAAAAGTAAGTGAAGTGTTTGAGCCAGAAAGGTTAAAAATGGCTCAGGGAGCAACCACATTAACTAATGTTTTAGGGCCTTGATTTATGCAACAAGTTCAGTTTAATCATGAGAAAAACTGCTAATCAGTGCCCACAGATATTGGATAATAAATTCAACCAGGCCAAATGGGTATTTGCAACACAGCAACTCCTGACTTAATGATTTAATTAATCTAAACATGCAAAATTTTGTGCTTGCTTAAATTTGTTTAGCACATGGCACTTTAATGAAGATTAAATAACTAGGGGTCTATTCCTAAATTTAAAATACGTGCTAGGGAAAAGGGGAAATTACAAGATCTTACATAAATGCTTCATAAGAACCTCATCAAGGCCATAAGAGAATGAACTCAAATATTTGGACTTGTGTTTATTTGCCTTGCATTGGTAATGAAAAAGCTTTGATCCATGCATTCAATCTACAGAATTGTTTTAAAGGAGAGGCATTCCCAATCACGCTAGCATAGAAATAGGCAAAAGCTAGCTTCCCTCAAGTTGTCCAAGCTTACTGACTACTTTGCATGAACAACACAAGGCATGTAATTTACCTTTTTCATTACATGTACCTCAAAACTTAGATTCTTTCAGGAAATTAATTTTCAACATTTACGAACATTTAATTTACAGGACATTATAATGCACTGAAAATATCAATCTGTGATTTACAATTAGTACACTTTTTACTAGTTTTCTGCATATACGTTATATTAAAACATATAGTACTTGAAAACTTACCATATATAGCATCCTTCTGAAAGACAAGCTATATTATTTTCCTTCATTATGGGAACAATGTATTTGTTTTAAATGGAAATTTGATAACTTAAAAGAATAAATTACTTGAAATACATCTGTGAGATTATTTAGCACACTAAATATTGAGAATATCATTTGGTGGCTGATTGTGGAGATTATTTTATATATGATTATTTTAGATTATTTTAGACATTTGGGATATCAATAGTTTGTATTTGTATCTAGTTTTCCATCCTGAAACTAATTAAGTGTATTACATCAATTTACTGGACTTGCTTCTCTCTTTCACCATGCAGAACTCATATACCCAATCCAAGTTGGCTAAGTTCATTAGATATTTGATCCATTCTGAAACTCTAATTAATGCCTTTTCTACTTTGCCTTATCATTTTAATTTTGTGAAACCTCTCAAATTAGGATCTACCAGTGTAGAAAAGTTCTCATAACAGAATAGCATACTTCAGTTTTGTGTGTTTGCTTTTATCCTCAATATATTTTTCCAAAATGTAGTTAAAGAATAATTTCTGATGGATCCCACCTATAACAATAAGCCTCCTGATTTAATATATTATGTTTATGCTTAAAGTTATGTCAAGTATAATATCCATCCATTTGAGACCATTTATTATTGACATTTCCATGTATTATTGACATACATAAGATTTTTGGTAAACTTTAAGGCAATTACAAACAAAGGCATGTCTGGAGAGATGGTTTGCTGTTTAAGAGCTTAGCTGCTGTTCGAGATCATCCAGTTGCATTTCTTAGCACCCAAAAGGTGGCCAAAAAAATCATCAATAAATTGAGTTCCATGGGATCCACTGTCCTCTTCTGGCCTCTGCAAGGAATGCATGCATATGGTACAGAGACATCCAAGCACATAAATTAAAATTAACTTGGGGGGTGGTTAAAAAGAACATGCATTTTCAAAATGTAATTAAACAGTTTTGCCACCCTATATTGGCTGAATTTATTAGTTTGGAAGACCAAGAGCAATCTGTTGAAAAATATTTTGCAAGATTTCCAAAGTTATTTCAATTTCTTAATCTTCAGCATAAGTCTAAACTCATGATCAGAGCTTGGACTTTAGAAATAACGATGAGACAATTAAGTGCACAAAATTTGTGCCTTAGAATCTACTGAATAATTGTTGAGTAGTAGATGTTTTCTGGTATTTAATCATACAGTTTTAAAAGAGGAAAATCATATTTTATCCTAGTGCTATTATTTCTAATGACTATTTTTCTCTTTTCCTGAAAGAAGACAGAAAAATATAAACCAAACTGCTTTTCAAACAAGTCTATAATTATACATTTTTTCTTTTAACATTTTGAGTAAGTACTTGTTCTAACTATTATGTGAGAATTTGGCTAGTCAAATTGTTAAATATTCTCAACAAATTGTCATTTGAAGAATCTGGATGAAGTATTTTATAGTGCACAATAAAAGAGACTTTAAATGAGATGATGGACAGCTGCAGAATAATGAAAGTGACTGAGTATCTTTAGTGTGAACCAGGTTCATGGTCAGCATTTGTGTCCAGAACACAGGGTGTTTGACAGTATTTAAACTGCATATAGCCAGATATCTCATTGCAAATAAAAAAGAATTTGAGTTTTAGTTCCATATGTTTTCTTCACCTTTTGTTTTATTATCTCTGGTCAGGAATATTAGTTTATTCAATCACATAATATTTTATATACAACATTCTATGATTTCAAGACAATAATAATCTACATAAAATTATAAAAGAAAAAAGCAGGTATTTGAGAAATAATTCTCTGATTTATTATAATCGTGATTTTTTTAAATTGATTTTCACCTTTGTTTTGGTATTGAACTGAAATTTTGATAAATCTGGAGAATGTCACAATTAATATGAAGTCTATCGTTCTCCTGACTTTTCTCTAGTAAAAATCCCCATAAGAGGTCATAGCTATAACGGTTTTCCCCTATTATTAACTGATGTTTTGATTCCTGTTTATGGATTTAATCCTTTGTCATTTATATTTTACATGATCAAAAACACATTCCAATAGCTTGTATGTCAAAGCGAGCCCTCAATCTGGCCTGCTCCTCGCTGCACTTTCTTAGGCTCTGTCCTTTATTCCCAGGCTTCTGGCCCCTTGTCAGCCTCTCTCTTTGCAGCTTAGTCTTTTTTCAGTAAACTTCAGAGAGAAAGAGAGAGAGAGAAAGCTTTTGTTTCAGAATGAAATACATTGTTTTAGTCCATCCAGAGTGAGAAAATGATATTCCATACATCTCATAATCTTTATATAGTGGACATTCTAGAAAAGTGATATATATATATATATATAAATTGTTACTAGTGTGAGTATTTATGTCTATTGCCTCTTTATGATAGTGAAACAACTTTATTCAAACTAAATAAATTCTCTATAAACTACATGTAAAAGTTAATATTTATGTTATTTGAAAGTAAGCATTGCAAAATTATTTATTTTACATGTATTGTAACATAAATTACAGTATCACTATAATTTATCCCAAAGCTTAAAAAGTATTGATGAGCAGATGATTTACTCTGAAGTTTTTCATGGGTTACCCGAACTGTATAGGCATTGCATTAAAATACCTTTAAAGTCATTAAGCGCTGTTTCATTTAATGGAATACTAATTAACTTAAAAGATAAAGAATATTTTATAAGTGTTAAATAGCTTTCAATGGGAAGCTCTCCATTATCAGTCAATTTTTCAAATATTTTTCTACATAGTTTTAATAAAAGTTGTCTGTTGATAGGATCAAAAACTGTATCACTTTCCATGGTCCTTTTTCTTGTAGATGTACAGTTCCTTCTCAAGAAGGTTGCAAAAGTTAAGATTACCTAATTTGATGACTGAAGTTTAGCATCTAGATGTGAAAGAGAGTTTAATATTTGAATCACAAAAATAGGTAAAGAATTTCTATATTCTTCTATCTTCAAAATTTTCTATTTTAAATGTGATATTTAATTTGTTCTCTGGGATAAATAATGGGATTGATGAGGAAGAGCCGTACTAGCGACAATGAATAAATATTTGTGTACCTCTTGTGGTACCAGAAGGACTATTCTTTTGCATTTCTTAAAATTCCATGTAGCATCATATAATATCCATGGGGAATCTAAGCTCTGAAAGGAAAATCACAGATGACAGAAAAAAAATAATGGAACAATGTATAAATTTACAAGTTGCTCTTAAAAATATTTAGCTGTTTGCTTGGTAATAAGTCCTCATCTATATTTAAAAGTTAGTATTTATTTGGCCGCTACTCTTTGTTCTATATTGCTTTTAGCTAAAGAGTAAATGAAGTGTCCACATGACACACTACTCAGCAAAGCTGGCACTCTGAGTATTTATTTAAAGATTTTATTCACCAGTTTTGTCAGACAAGTAAACACGTTTCGCATACATTACCTAAATACAGTTGATGGTGCCAAGACAGTGAATGTCACTTGTGGCATGGAAGGTGGCGGATTTATTTCTATAGTTGTTGGTTAGATTGTGAAGTTTGTATCCTCAGTACAGGGGACCTTTCTTTTCTGACTCGAAACATCGTTGTCTGAACTTGTTTTTATAAATAGAATTCTTTGCGTATAACAAGGGCATTCACTTTCTCAAGCATATGCCGGGACATGGTGGATCTAACACCCAGCTTGAGGCAATGAAGTTGAGATCAAAACGACTTTCTTTGTCTCGTTACCTGCATGTAGACCTTTCATTTATCAATGGTCTTTAAGATTCAAGGTTGCAGAGGACCAAGTTTCTTCCCTCTGACTTAATTTTCTACAGAATCAGTAAGGTGGACAGTGAGAAGCAGCGAGAGTTCATTACCACAGATACAGAGTTACCACAGCAGCCTTAAGTTTTCTATATCTTATTAAAAGAACATGTATACACTGCCTTCCTTGATACATGTAGACCCCCTAATATAGCACCAGTGGTGTCCGTGTATTCATTATTTCTTCATTAATTAACATTTTCACTAGGTGTGAGATTGTATGGTAAAGAATTTCCATATTCAGATAAACAGTAAAAAAGAGTTGAGAATAAGTATGTCTAAGATCATTCATGGTCCATATAAAAACTGAACACTGTTTAGCTGAAGTTATAGTGAACTCAGTAATACGCTTTTAATTCTCTTAAAGGAACCATGATAGGGAGTTGTCATTAGAGTTTAGGTGAAACACTCTTAACCACTAATCTCATTATCTTCAATGGGTCATTAAATAATATATCAGAACCATTTAAAGAAGACAGATGTGGTGGTGTACCCCTGCAATCCTGAACTTGGAAAACTGAAGCAGGAGGATTTTCAACAATGTTCCAAAGTACATATGGCCCTCTGTTTTTTTTTTTTTTACTAAATGTGTATTAGAAATGAGAGACCTTAACAGTAAACTATCATAGGGACTTTATAATGTAAACTGCTGGCAGCAAAGAAAAATTTACAATAAGCCTCAATGTCCATGTTAATTTCTGTACTACTTTAATTAATTATATCTCATATAAGCATTGCATGAAATGTGCACCTGTATTTCTCTAATCTCGCTGAGCTAATTAATTAGTCTCTGAATTTTTGTTATTGATTGGCTAATGGAAACTAAGCCCCAGATCTAAACACATGCCCAATAGGGTGTTCTGAAGACTGTTAGCTGTTGCAGAACAGCAAGGCTTTCAAAGGTGTAAATATCTAGATGGCAATAACATCAGCTAGCCAGCTTTTCGTAGTGGCGTTCATCATTGACTGTTTCTTATCTCATTATTATCATGTCAACACTCATTTAATATACAATCAACATTTCCATAGACAGATCAGAAAAGAAAAGGATTAATGAAATACTATAAATTATAAAATGCTTTTAAAAACATACTGAAATTTTTGAACTCACATATTCAGTGCATTTTAACTGGATAAATAGTAGACATATTGTCTAGGAATATTCATTTATGTCTGAAAGCTTGTTATTGCCTATATATTGTGGAATAAATTTTTAAACACAATACAGTTATATGTACAGAAGAATTAAATAAAATAAAGATTGATAAAATGAAATATTTCTGTGGACCTAAATATTATTATATATTTGTGATAATTGATTTTTCATAAGTTAGGACAATATTTTGGTATTATGTTAGCGTTTAAATTTATGTATTTTTTTTCCTCTAACCTGGTAGTAATTATCTAGAGTAAATTTT
Organism: Microtus oregoni; assembly: GCF_018167655.1. Taxonomy (NCBI): domain Eukaryota; kingdom Metazoa; phylum Chordata; class Mammalia; order Rodentia; family Cricetidae; genus Microtus; species Microtus oregoni. The sequence continues at coordinate 28,663,552 of NW_024543060.1, forward strand.
CTAAAGCTTAAAATATAAAACTTGTATAGTTATTATGATTCATTCAAAAATTGAACATATCTATAATTCTTCGAATGTTTCTCTGATCAGTGGAGAAAGAAATGAAGTTAATATCAAGAAAAAAGCTTTGCTTTCCCAGGACAGAGAAACAGGAAGATGGTTAACATTTTGTTCCAGATGCCATGAATGAGAGGAGGGCAAGTCACATCACTTACTCAATCCTCCAATTCCCCAAACTAATAGTGCTAGGAAAGAGGCAGAAGGAAGGTACAGAATTTGAACCTCACCCTAAAGGCTAATAGAAGATAGTTCTGTCAAACTTCTCCAAAGCAGGAGGCACTCCAGGCAGCCTTCAGGCCCGGAATCAAACCCAGGGACTCTTTTAGGCTGCTGTTCACTTGACCTCCACACCACTAGCAGACCCAAAAAGGAAATAATAGCTTCTATAACTGATGGCAAACAGATTTAAAAGGTTTTATACATCAAAATAAGCATCTCGAATTATGGAAGGTAGAAAAAAATACCCGTCAGTCCTAAACACAGGCAGAAACATGATACTGTCTCAAACTATAACAACACATCTCAGGAGATCTCTCCACTACTAGACATCTCCTAAGATCTCTCCTGTACTACTTGTGCGTTTTCATGCAAAGACAACCCGTTTTGGGGTTGTGGTAAATAACTCAGATTGATGCTGCTTCCTGTGGAGTAGGGGTGTGTCGTGTGATCCCCACAGGAGACACAGGAAGCACTATAGTCTAGACTCACAGGTAATTCAGGAAAATGCCAAAGAACTACCTGCTAAGCTTTCTGTCAAAACCCAGGTAATGAATGCTTTCAGGTAATTTTTGTGTAAGTGAATAAGTAATTCAACAATATTTTGAACAAGGAAACTTGTTTCAAACAAAACATAAAATTTATCTTTGACATTAGTAATATTTGGAATATAGCATAAACTGATTATGGATGCAATATTTCTTCTTTTGCTGACTTAAATTGTTTTTAAAATAGAAGTGAATATTTTATTTTATAGTTATTTGTATGTAATTTTAATTTACCCCTGGTTATAATTATTATCACTCAAGTATCTAGTACTGTAACATAAGTAAATAATTTATGAATTGTATATGTGAGGGCAAACACAAAAGAACTAGGACATCCATTTTGAAAGCTAATGAAAATTTACCCTTCTCTTATACATTTTTATTTTTAATAGTTCCTGAATTGAATTTTTAAATACTTTATTCAATTTTAGCTAAGTTATCTTTTAATCATGGATCTTTTGGAGGTTTCCAACCATTATACTTCTTTTTTAGAAGATGTGAAAGATCTATTTGACAAGAACTTTAAGTCTTTGAAGAAAGAAATTGAAGAGGACACTAGAAAATGGAAGGATCTCCCTTGCTCCTGGATTGGGAGGATCAACATAGTAAAAATGGCAATTCTACCAAAAGCAATCTATAGATTGAATGCAATCCCCATCAAAATCCCATCAAAATTTTTCACAGATCTGGATAAGACAATAATCAACTTTATATGAAAAAACAAAAAACCCAGGATAGCCAAAACAATCTTATACAACAAAGGATCATCTGGAGGCATTACCATCCCTGACTTCAAACTCTACTACAGAGCTACAGTATTGAAAACAGCTTGGTATTGGTATAAAAACAGAGAAGTCGACCAATGGAATCGAATAGAAGACCCTGACATTAACCCACAAACCTAAGATGTAAATAAGAATGCATGAACAGATTAAATCATTCGTAATTTAAAAGTTTAGCAGACTGTTAGTTTCTCATGTGCCACAAGTCTTTATTTAAATTACCTCTGCTTATCAAGTCCTTTCTGATTAGAACAATCACACTAGAAGAGCAGACACTGAGCCGCTAAAGGGAGGCAGCATTTATTTGTTTAATAGTAGTTTTGTTAACACCCATGGCTTTCTGCGTCAACCAGACCTTATTCACTTACAGTTTCTCTAGATTATTACTAATACACCTGGCATCATCTCTCTAAGATAAGTACATTCTTATCTTAACAAGCCAGAGATAGAGAAAGGGAGGAGTGGGAGACTTCACAACACAGCTGGAAATTGCAGGGCCTGAGTCAAACTCAATTTTCTTGTTTCTGAAGCACGTGTTTTTAGGGTCTCATTGGGTAAAATACTTTCATACTTCATACCTTTCCTGAACAATAAATGAAGTAAAGTACCAAAAAGCTTTCTGATTGTGCTAGCAAGACATAAAATTGATAGAATATAGACCAATTTCTCTTCCCTTTTTATTATGCTACTTACTGCTATGTCAAGATTTTACGGCCTGTGGAGTATTGGTATTTCTGGCTCAAAATACCTGAACTTCTTATTTTAAATCATAATCTTCCAGCACACAATAGTTATGACTTAGGAAAGATTACTGAAGAGTTACTGTTGGATATTCTATAGCTATTGCCTAAGCAGCTTAAATCAGAACTCAACATCCTCTTATGAATAAGGACCTACTTTGACTTAATTTAAAAATATATTTCCCATAAAATGAGGCCTTTGAGAAAGCATTCCAATGAAGTGCCACTCCTGTGATAAAATAGCACCTTTCCTAACCTGTGACTTGTTGCTTTGTAGGATCTTAATATCTATTTTTGGTTCCTGGAATGATTTCACAATTGGTATACTGTGCTTAGGCAAAGATTGTATCTCATAATGCACACAAGATAATGTACTGCCATCCTTGACTGAAGCAATTTCCTTTTCCATCCATGGAAAAATTTAAAAGCTTTTTAGGTTTTCCTGTGGTACTCTTAATGGAAAATGTTTTGTTTTGTTTTGCTTTGCTATGTTTTCAACACAATGATCAGCCATATTCATGTTAAAACAGAAAAAAAATAAAATCAATAAAACCAATACATGCACTTTAGGAATCTCATGGTTTAATTTGTTACTTATAATGAACAATTAACAAGAAATTGTTATGTCTGTTTCAACCGTGCAGTTAATTTGCTGACATCAAATGTCAAATTTACACACTGTATAGTATATTTCATTCACAGACCTGACTTTTAAGATGATTCATTGTGAATTATAAAAGATTAAGAAGTTTAGGATAATTAGTAGGAAGAAATTTTAAAACGTCTAAATTCAAAGATAGGTTTGTCTATTGTAATTTGTCAACCATATTCCTGTTATATAATCCAAATATACTTACGAATGTATTTGCTGATGTTTTGGTCAATCATACAGAATATTAAATCATTTCTATGTTACATTTCAAAGCCATTTTTACTAAAATTTGTAAATCTTATTACTTATTTATTTACTAGTAAATCTTTACTAAAAGATAGAAATCTTAGACAACTTATGTTAAATTATACTTTTAAATTGTGTTTGTCTAAGTAAGATAAAAATCAAAAACTCAAATAATTCTATTGCTATGGCCATTTCGAAAGAAGTTGGAGCATAGTAAACAGCACACCACAAAATCCCCCTTTTCTTTCTCTTCTAGACATCTGATAGGTTTACACATGGTTCTTTGCGTGTGGTTAGACCTTGTCAGTTTTAGATTTAATCTTTAAAGGAAAACACAGTATACAGATTCAATGCATTCATAAAAATTCTAAAAGATAGTGTATAAAAGACTCAAACAAAATGTTTGCAATAAAGAACACTAGAGTCACGTTTCTATGGTAGATCAACCAATATAGTATATTGAATATATCTACAAACTGAACTTCTAGGGAGGAAGGGTAATTGTTTTCTGTACATAGAAACTACTGTGTGTAAAATGTGAATTCCCTATTTAAAGTATAGATAGCCAATTACTTAGGAACTTTGGATAAACAATAGATAATTTCACGTATGTATGTCTCATATATTATAAGCATCATCACAATATTGAAATAACTATAAACAAATACCTCACTGTCAATCTGAAATTTAATTTAACTGACAATCTTGTGTGTGTGTGTTTTTTTTTATCATAAGATTAATTAGAAATTCAAAGTAATGTAAATTGGTTGGATATTCCACAGCAAGATCAGAACAGGCTGACCTGTAGGTAGATAGTAGACAATTCTTCAAGTAGCTTCCTGTGATACCGTATTTCTTGTTATGGAACTGTTCTCCTCTTGGGAAGTACCTCCCTTTATCTCACTCTGCCGAAATTGTTCAAGGACCAGTTTCCCATTGTTTGGTGAGCAAATATGGTCCCCGAGTCCTTGAGTCTTCTTGTACCTTATGATAGTATTCTGACAATGCCTCTATAATCCTATGACAGTATGGACCTCTGCATTTAACAGTGACATCAGTTTTTATCTATTTCAGTCTACGAGCAGAAATTCATTTCAGGATAGCAGTAGAATCGTTGAAATGTTTTGGAAAAGTAGTGTAGCTTCTTGCAATATTTAAAGTTGCTTCAGAGCTTTGAATAGTCATATGCACTAATCCTTGTTACAAATGCATGCACATACAAATGAAATCAAATACATTTGTTTTGTTTTACAAAACTTTTTAATAATTCCTTTCTCTTTATTCTTATGAGGTATGACTTTGTTAGGGTTAAGAAATATGAAATTTACTCTCCTATTAGCTACTTAGATCCATATGCTGTTCGCATTTTAGTAGATACTGAACTACCGCTGTCTTACACTTAAGCATACTCAAGTTATTTGAAAGCAAAAAAAAAAATAGGAAGATCATTTTCTTTCCCTAGAATATTACATAAAATGATTCTGTATATGTTTACTCTTTAGGCCTTTTAAAGCCACCCCACAACAACAGCTAAGGAAAAATGATAGCACACACAACCCAGCAACCTAAGCTGAAATTACCCCAACATTACACTAGGAGGCGTATTCCCTCTACAGATCTCTCTATGAGACTAATATATGATATTTGACCTAAAAATAATCTCAAATGCAAAATATCAATGACTTTTTAAACTAAAATTATAAACACTCAACCAAATTTATTCCATTGTAATAAAATCATTCCGAAAATTAATAAATTTAAAACTCTGTAGAAAAGTTTTCATTCCTGTTAGTGTATCAGTTAACTATATTAGCCCATAGATTATCTTATTGAGCCTCTTTTAAAAATAAGTATTAATAAAAAATATACACACAAATACCTACACAAAGGCACACTACGTATTCACAAGCCCACTTTCACTCACACACTAACACCTCAACATACCAACATATACATGCACACTGAAATATATATATTCACATACACACAACACAATTAGAGAATTATTATTTATACTTTGTTAATTCCATAAAGTAGAACTTCATCTGCAGATTCCTTATGCTTTTCCTCACTCAATAATTTTTCTGTAATAAGAATCTAATACTGTATATTTATCATAAGCAATTATTCTAATTAGATACTATTAGTATCCAATATCTCATTAAAAAACAATATTTCTTTTTATGACTTACAGGATCTGCTTTATATTCATTTCACAGTCATACAAGACAAATTTCACAGATTCCTAATATTTACAGATTGGCCTGAAGATGATGAGATTTAGATCATTTAGATTATGAAGTTATGTTCTATAGTGTTAACTTGTTTAAGTCTGCAGTCTTTCTTTAACTGTATCACCTCAATCTTATATGCCTTCTGACACAGATTATGTGTGTGATGAGTATTTGAAGAATGAATAAAATCATTTAAACTGGCATAGAATAACCACAATAACACTATCTCACACTCTCTATCAATTATAAATATTTCATTGATTATTTTAGGCGTAGTATTATAGTTGTTCTTAATGGCAATAGCAGTTTTGTGAAAGATTACTAAAATTCTAAATGGCGTGTACTTTTGCCAAGTATTTTCTAACATATTTTTACAAATGAGAATTGCCTTTTAAGAAAACTATAATGAAAATATCACTTTATCGAATGCACAATGAATCTCAAATTGCAGTGAAAATCAAGTACAGGTTCTGGTAAACTGGCTCTCTGGATAAAGAACTTACTAGACATGAAGCCAGGTGAAGATGAACCCTCTATTTCTGTGAAAATCAGGGGTCAGTAGCCTGGCATAGGCACATCAAATAACACCTAAGCTTTCCATCACATAAGACAAAAGATGAAAAAGACACCCAAGGTCATATTCTGGCTCCCACAACCTGGTTACAATGTATGTATACTCATACAGATATGGCTTCCAAATACACAAGCACATGAACACAAACACACACACACACACACACACACACAATCAGCTTAAAATGTTCACCAACTTTTCATATGACTATAATTGCTTCTTTTATTTTTAACATTACTGAAAAAAGAACCCAAATTACTGATCAGTATAAGAGGTTTCTAGGATCACAGTTAATTGTATGAACTGATATTAAGATCAACTGTATGTGTTTTGTTTTATTGGAAGAATTGTTTGACAAGAAACAAAAATGTGAATTTTCTTGAGTATTCGCAAATATATTCTAAATAATAAACTCTTATTTTATTATAACTTTTACAATAACACATGAACTAATTTCCAAGCATACCACAAAATTATTTTAGCAATCTGCACAAATACAATTTTACACATGTCTTCTGGCAGTAATGTTTTTTTTATTCATTTGTATAAACTTTCTCTTTAAAGATCTATTTATCTACTCTACTCTTCCCAAACATCTATTCTGGGTTACGTTCATTGCTTAGTTGAGAATGAGACAAAATGTGTAAGGGTAAAACAACACTCCATAGCTTTTAAAATGGGGGCATTTTCATAAACTTATGTAAGATTTTTTAAACATAAACCAATAACCTTGCTTTCTTATGCTACTAAGGTGAAAAGATTCAAGGAGAATAAGAAAAAAGGAGAGGGGAAAAAAGAAAGGAAGAAATTGAGGTTGCATGAGCAAAGGAAGGAAGGAATGAGAAAGAATTAGAGAGGAAGGGAGGGAGAGAAAATCAATAGGGGGAATCCTTAATTGTCGCTATTAGGAGTAGTCAATTGAAATGGTTGAGAAGAAAATCTGCCTGCTGGTACAACTGTGGCACTGGTAGGAATATTATCAGAACATACAACCCCTTCATCATTGGATTTTCTGCGCAAGGCAAAACTCATGCTTGGTATTGCTATGTAAGCCAAAAATCTATGACCAGAAAGGGGAAAGGCCCTAGGGATCAAGTTGATGCTATTTTTTCAGCTAAATAATCACAGTAATAAAAGTTTACTAAGTTATTAACTTCATATGCATAGATGAGTATACTCTACACCCCTATGAGAGAATATTATTATTCAGTAGATGGGGATTGATACAGAGAAGTACAACATGCAGAGAACAAAAGACTGAGAAAGCTAAGCTCAAAATGGAACATTTATGTTTCATCTCTTCTCCCCAGGGTTCAGAGATCACTGAGAATGAGTTGAAGGAATGGGTCTAAAACCAATGGAAGTAGATATTTACCATGAAACAGATTGCAGGACACAGAGAGTCATTTCATATAAAATCTCACATCAGCACAGAATGAATGCATAACACCAAATCAAAGGGGCAATGTGGGTAGGGTAAGAGGCCTTGAAGTCCTACTAGGAGATGAGGTACTATTAGCAATTGAAATGGAGAATTTTGTTTAGCTAGAAAATGGAGAATTTTGTTTTCTTCGGGAGTTAGACCTCCGGAGAGATCATTCATACTCTAGGAGATGGTTCTACACCCATCATTGTGTAAACAGTACTAAATGGACTTAATGAAAAAAATAAATTATAGAGCACATAAAGTTGAGAGGAGGATAGGTGAGGAATTGGAAAGAACAGAATGTGTATCAAATTTGATAAAAAATGAATTATATATATATATGTACACAGAGAGAACATGTATGGAAATTAGCATATACTAATAAGGCAAAAAAAGAATAGCAGAAAGAAAGATAGGAAAAATTATTTATGATGTCAGCTATGCAAGATTCAAAGAAACTGGAAGTTTTTTTCATATTTGATTACTGTGGTGGTTCAAGGAGTCAATACATTCCTGAGTGATAAAGCCCTCCCTGGCATCTGGCTATAGAATTTAAAGACAACTTCTAAAAAGCACCTTTCCCTTCCATACAATGTACTGACAACTTGCAAAAGCGCTTGTAAGCCCAGGGTCATCAAGAAATAGCAGTATCACTTGAGAAATACCTGAATCAAATGAATCAATAGACCCAAAAACAGACTGATTACATCAGGATAACAATCTTCAATCCCTTTAGGCATGCTTTGAAAACTTGTAACTGGGGAGAAAAAAGTGATGTTTTGCCATACCAATGAAGTCAAGATTATCATTTACAAAATGAAATATTACTTATTCAGTGTTTACAAAAAAATGGTGACGTCGCGAAATTTGCAGCCAAATGGGTAAGCAGATAGGAATGGATTCAGAGGCTGACACCCAGACATTATGAAGAAAGATAGGCTAAATTGGGTCCTCCCCTTGGGACTTGGTAAACCCCATGGAAGAGGGAGAGGAAAGATTGTAGGAATCAGAGGGAATGGAGGACACCTGGATAATACAACACACTGAATCCACTAAGGAGGAATCATATGGGCTCACACAAACTGAAGCAACAAGAATGGGTTCTGAAGAGCCTGCATCAGATCCTCTGTGTATATGCTATGGCTGTTAGATTGGGGTTTTTGTGGGACCTCTTAACAGTAGGAGTGGAAGAATGTCTGTCTCTTTAGCCTGCTCTCAATTACTGGGTTGCCATGCCTAGCCTAGATATGAGATCACTTTTGGCTTGACTTATAAAATCTTGTTTGTTATTGTTTTGTTGATATCTCTTGGAGGTCGGCTTTTTTTTTTCTGAGAAGAAACAGAGGGAGAGTGGATCTAGGGGTACAGAGTGTAGCTGGTTAGGAGGAGTAGATCGAGGGGATATTAGTCAGGATGTATTGCATTACAGAAGAAGCTATTTTCAATTTTAAAACAGATTATAATTTTAAATATTCAATGAAAGCTAAAGGGTTTATTTCCAGTACATATAAATTAATGAATTAAGATCCATATTTCATGCAATGAAGACTTTCCTAGATATGTTTTAGAGATTCCTAACAATAATTTGCAAATTTAGGATGTGTTTGGCTATTTTGGAATAGCCTCTGTAAGTTCTTCCACACTATGTGAGTCTAGGGTCTTCCTTCAGTGTTTCTTGGCCCCTTACACTTTCTCTTCCTGCAACTTATGGATCAGATGTTTGCTGTCATCTTCTGCCTCAAAGTTATGTCTGCTTGCTTTCACCCATGTTACCAGCCATGATGTTCATGAATTAACCTTCTGAAACTGAAAGAAAGCTCCCAATTAAAATCATTTTTACTAACGTTGCCATGACCACAGTGTTTAATCACAAAAATAGAACAGTAGCTAAGATATGCATTTCTGACAAAGAAGCATATCACATTAAAGAACGGGTGATAAATGATCCAAAGCTCTAGGAAAACAGAGTACAAGCATGTCAGATCCAAGCTCTTAATATTCTGTTCAAGAGTATGCCTCAGTTAGCTCAAAATTTTCACTGCACCCAGTTTCTAATGGTCTGTGATCTGCTGTGATACTAACAGGCCTTTAACACAATGGCTTTTGATGTATATTTTAGATCCTTATTAGAGCACATGTAAGATTCTTCAGTTTTTAATCTTACTAAATCCAAGAATCAAGTAAAATTTTAAGTATAGTTGGTCAAAACCTCAAAAATACATTGAAAAATAAAGAATACTGTTTATATTTGCAATACTTTAGCTGCAAAAAAATCTCTGTGAGTTCGAGGCCAGCCTGGTTTACAAGAGCTAGTTCCAGGACAGGCTCCAAAGCTACACAGAGAAACCCAGTCTCAAAAAAAAAAAAAAAAAAGAAAGAAAAAAAAAAAGAACCCAACAAAATGAACAAACAAAAAAAACAACTTTTTTGGTGCTTATAAGTTGTCAATATGTATTTAGGAGGAGTAACAGCATATGTTAAAATCTACTTTCCTCAAATACTCTACTAGATATAATGGTTCATTTCAATTTATTAGAAAATAAAAAATAAAAATTATTACTATGTATATATCATCATAATGTTTTTAAAATAAAGGCCAGTATATTTGAAATACAGAGATTTTTCTACGCAAAAAGACTAGTAAGTGTCATCATATTCCGAAGCTCATGTTCTCTAATCCGTTGGTTAGAAAATCATGTCTTTTCTAAAAGTATAAAAATCCAGAAAGAAGAGTCACAGTGGACAAAGAAAACTACTGAGGTATAAGAGAAGTTGACAGCCTTTGACTAGTATGTCGGGTGTCTTTCCACCACACTTCACTAATCCCTCAAAGTTAATTACAGAGCGGTGACTAGATAATGTAAAGAGATGGAGCATGGTATTTTTCTAGCACAATTAAGATTTTATTTTGTCCTTTTAACATTTCCAGTGTATTCTAATGAATCCTGCTCTAGGCATTAACAAGGAGTTTGTAGTTTTAGTCTGGTAGCGGGGGTCAAGTGAACCACTGACTCCCAGGACTACTCACGGCTGACCTGAATTGTCTAATTCACCAGCAGTGATGAATCAAGACTGATTCTCCCATGAAGCCCTGTTTCTTTTTGTTTAAAGCAATTTACTGAACACCATTCTCCTGGGTAAAATCCCCATCTCAAATAGAATGCTCAAGCTTTCTAGGGCATTGATTTTTTTTATAGCTATCAAAAGTTTGTTTAAAAATAATAAAAAAATGAAAACTTCTGATGACCACTTTGAGTGGGATTGAAATGCGCATTTTCCCCAGCTTTAGAACCTTCTGTCCATTCACCCTTGGCAGCTGACCCAGTTCATTTGTAGAGTACAAAAAAGTCATTGTGTGAGTAGCATGACATATTAAATAAAGACCTGGCCAAGGGCAATTTAGCTATTTCCTACTTTAAAACCTTGATAAAATGCCCCCTCTCTTTTTTCTCTTATTGGAACCCTCAAATGTGACTTACTTTGTGGTCTACTTAGGAGAATGTAGAGAAAAAGTAACAAAAATGTCCAGCAGTATAAAAAGACAACTCTCCATTCTTTGGCTAAATCAACTCATCAACAATCAGTAGCACACAAATGTTTTATATATTTTTTTTCCTTGCTGGTTTACATACTTAGTGACACCAGAAGAAATGACAGGTGAATGAGATAGGATCTGGTCAAATTATTTTAAGTATTGCAGACTTTCTTGACAAATAAAAAAGTGAAATTAAAAAGGAAATAAATATTACTAATAATTATTTTTGGCAAAAATTGCCCTATAAAACATTAATATTTCATAACATCAAACACCTTTGTTTCAAATTCATATTTAAGTGAACATTTAAAATTAAACTTAACTTTCCTAAAAATGTATCTGTAGTAATTATCATTGCTTGTAAAATAAAAAAGATAAATATGTATATTTATGTGTCCATATACCTCTGTGGTAGTGATGAAATATATTCTGTAGTTTGGCTATATATTTCTATAATAGTTGACTTCTCAGTTCACTCTGACTGACCACTGACCACAGACACATAATTCCATGACAAATAAAATATGAAATAACTATCATCTTGCTTAGTAGTTAATATAGCCTAAAAGCTGCCTTTCCCTTCTAGATGAATGTTTTTAAATTTCTAATTCAATTAACTAAGTAGAAAATTTACCCACATGCTCATCAATTTCTAAAACCCAGTGATTAAGCTCACTGCTGTCTTTCATCCTGTGTGTGATTCTAAAGGACTTCATTATTCTATCCAAAACAAAATTGACGAAAGCTCTTAGGCATGTCTAAGTTCTTCACCTGGAATCTCATTTATTACTGCTGCATTAAATATATGTGTACAGAGTGCATTGCCTATGCTACAGAGAACTGCTACATCTGTGTGTCTCAGTATATGTAAGCTATGTTTTTCTGTGCTGATTTTGATTCTGACTCAAAGACAAGAATAGCCAAACACTTACACACAAGGAATTCAAAATTACTGCATATAGACGTAGCTTACTGTTAATTGTAGATTACATGAATTGTTTGCAAGGAGTTCTTAGAAGCTCTACCTACCCTATCACCTCTACAAAATTCCTGGGAAATGCGGCTCAATGAAACGAGCTAGAATCTTTACATCACAGAGTGAGAATGCCAAGAAATACACGGAGAATAAGTGATTATCTAGCTCTCTCAAACTTAATTTGATGAAAGGTTTTAAGGTCATCAGCTCTAGATATCTGAAGTCAAAAAATGCCCTTACAAAGCAAACACACATCTTGAAAATGATGGCATACAATTTACTTAGATTCTACTAGATTTCCTGGAGTAAAGGGTAACCTCTGCAGATAGATGTGATGTAACTGCACCCACTGAACAGCTGCTAGTGAAAAAAGAACCTAATGAGAGGCCTGCATAGGCAGTGGCTTGGTTCAGGCAGGACAGAGGGAGAGAGGAAGAATGTACACAGATCTCTCTGCCTAGACAGAAAAGCGACTCAGAATTGTGGAAGGAAGTGAACATGAGAGCTGAATTACCAGAAGGGAACTTGTTAAGAAAGCCTGTCTGAGCTTGTGACCGCTTCTAGATAGCGCTACAACACAGAAATGCCAGAGGCACAGTAATGTCTTAGGCAGAAGGGGCTAAATAGCCAGAGATTTATAGGAAAGTCGCCTTAACTCCATTTCCTTCTCTAGCTAGTCAATGTGAAGCCATTTCAAGAGCAGGAGAGAAAGTCTGTCTTGAGTCTTGAGTGTGTATAATGTTTGTTCGTTTGTTGTTGTTCCCTTTCTGGTTTGGATGTCCCCTTATTATCACTACTCAGTATTTCCCTTCCTTTAAAAAGAATTAGAGAAACTTACAAACACTTATCTAATATTCCTGTCTACAGTGAGCATTCTCATTATCATGAAAAAAATTAAATAATATAGAAATAATTTTCATTGCCCATGATTTTCTTTATAAGGAAAGGATGAAGTCCCTCTACAGGAATGGCTTAGGATTGAGAATGATTGCCAAGGTCAGCTATAGCTCTTTGGAGGATATTGGGTTTAGACCAGATAAAACTACTTACACACAACCAAATTATCCAAAGCTCAAAGCATAAATAAAATTTAAAAATCATATCCATTCTTCAGATGGATCTTAGTCACATTCCATCATTATTTATTTGTGTTGTTTCTAAAGAATTCTTTAGAAGATAGCATTCCACAAAAATGAATATATACATACATAATACATACATATATACACATATATATTACTTATCATTAACTATATTCCAATGGAGTCTATGTCATGAACTTTTAAATGCTTGTGCTGTAACTTTTTTGCCACCACAGAATATTCCAATAAATATTGCCTTTCAATTATATGTGCACATTTTAAAACCTTTTGATGGCTCATGAAATAAGCCATCATGTTGGCGCATACCACCTAAAGGTCAAAATATCAAACACACCATACTTCATCTATCTCAATGCATCTAACAATAAAAACAGCAAGCACAACCAACTGTCCCTATTTTGCAGAGCAGGGTGACCCTTTAAACAAGTTCCAGCTCACTACTCAACCAGAACAGGCGCAAGCTATGAAGACAGGAAGAGGACTCACCAGAGTTGGGGTCCGAGTTGCCATCTGCTTCGGTCCTCTTGTCCGGAGAGGCTTGGTCGTAGAATTCGTCCTGTGGCTGAACCAGAGGAAGAGGGTGTGAGATCAGGGTTCCACTACCCACCGGCTCGTGGTCTCCCAGACCACTGTCACTGCAGCTTTCCTGGGAGCCGTCCGGGAGGTGAAAGGTAACACGGCGCTGAGACTACAAAGAAGATCACAGGACATGCAGTTAACACTAGATTCTCCACGGCAGAACGTTCATGCTCTGTAGAACACAAATCCAACAAGTATTGCAAATGACACAGGACAACACCAGAGTATGCAAGGCTAGGAATAAAGGGAAGAGTCAGTGATCATCACTTTCGTTGTCTAGGTAATATACAACTGGCAAATTACCAAAATAAACGTCCATCTTTAATAATTTAAGGGCATATAACTAATGTTAAGTGCCAGGCAGTGATGATGCACCTCTTTAATCCCAGCACTCGGGAGGCAGAGATAGCAGATCTCTGTGAGTTCAAGGCCAGCCTGATCTATAAGAGCTACTTCCAGGACAGGCTTCAAAGCTACAGAGAAATCCTATCTCTCACCCCCCCACCCCCCCAAAAACAAATAACAGGAAAAAAAAAAAAAACAAAACAAAACCTAATGTAAAATCTTGGTTAAATGTAACAAAAGCAAGAGAACATACTTATGAGAAAAAAATTTTAAGAAATTCCCAATAAATACACAGACTCATTTGCTTCATGGAACTAAATAGTTCATTAATTCAACATTTCAAGTTTCTTGATTAGGCACTTTGCTTCTGGATACTTTCAGGGTAGTGATCTTGTCAGCAAAGTTCCTTTACCATGGCTGCTTTATAGGCTGACTTTTGAATTTTCCCTCAAACTTTTGGAATAGCATGATACAAATAAGAATGCAGCATAGAAAGGCAATAGTTTATGTTTTATTAAAGTAAGTCCAGAAATAATTAACTAAAATTGCTAATACAAAATTGATGCATATTGAAAAAAAAATAATGTCATTCAAAACTTGAGAAAAACAGAGAGGAAGGGACTAATGAATTATTTCGATCACTGTCTCAGGCTTTACTACTATCCTATGTTTAAAGATATCTCTGTAGAAATGTATTTAGAAGAATGCTTTGGCATCTATTGCACTGCATCCTGAATCAACACAAGAAATGAGCTATGATGCACTTAAAGTTACTTCAGTGAAAGTCAGTGTTTTGGTACAATAAAAGTCTGCATGCTAACACAGACAAGAGTTCAGCTTTCATGTCAATGTGCTTTTGTCTGATATAACCTATGAAATATAAAAATATATGCAGTTACATGGGGGTGAAAATGTAAACTGTAGGGAATTACATATGTTAGTAACTGAGTATTATTGTACTAAAAGAAATTTCCATTCCTTCACAGTCAAAATCTATCCAATATCGTACTATACATGAATACTTTTATTGAGATTAAATGGCATTAATAATACATAGAAATAAACAAAATGCAAATAATGTGCATAATATAGCCATCTCCTAGACTCTAATATTTGTTTATTCAAGAGGTAATTTATGGAGTATATTCAAAGAAACGGGAATGCTGCTCGAGAGAAAATGCAGGAGGCAGGTGCCTTGCAGCCCTATAAAATGCTTTTATAAACTGGCAATAGAACACAGCTTATTTTCTATGAGTCACTGGTTCAAATCCAGGTAAAAGTCATTCTGGAGAAGAGCTGATACCACTTTATTGCTTTTCAATGGCCTATGTGAAATGAGTTGATAGCTCAGTACATTTTTAATGAACTGACACCAACATCCCATAGACTATAATCATAAAAATTACTAATTGTGTCTGATGTAGCACATTTCCCCTTTACACTCTACTATTGGAAGAACATCACTCCTCTTCCAAAGGTTCTAGCGTATGTCTAGGTGAGCTATACAAAAGCAAGGCAGACATGGAAAGAAACTCCTGGTGTGAATCCCACTTTCTAAAACAAATACTATGCTACATTATTTGTTGCTATGTTTCTTCCCAATTGAATTTTAAATGTCAAGGAAAGAACGCTTATTTGTTCATATTTTAACATTCTAAATATACTATAATCTTTTCATGAAAAGTGAATATTAAGGGGATGTAAACTGTCGGCCATTAGACATGATTGTCAGCCATGTTTCTTAACATGATTGTCCAAGAGAAAAGTCCACTGGTGTCAACACGAATAGACTCTTTTTTTTTTTTTTTTTTTTTTTTTTTTGGTTTTTCAAGACAGGGTTTCTCTGTGGTTTTGGAGCCTGTCCTGGCACTAGCTCTTGTAGACCAGGCTGGTCTCGAACTCACAGAGATCTGCCTGCCTCTGCCTCACAAGTGCTGGGATTAAAGACGTGCGCCACCACCACCCGGCTTAGACTCTTAATTATTTACAAACTAATTAATAAGGGATAAAAGCACAAGGCAAAGCTAAGAAATAAATCACTCTGTTATCTAATAATCTCCATATGCATCATGCACATAAAGGAGTCTGTATTTCATTTGTGACAATTGGAAGAAGATCATTATGTTGCTGTAATTATACTATTTTCCCCAGTAAAATATTCCTCAACATTTGCATAATCAGTTATCTCTTACACCAATAAGATATTTGTTATCTTATTGTTATATGTTATATATGTGTGTACATATATGTTAATAGATACAATATTAATATGTGTATATATATTTATTGAGCATCTACTATACATTGGAAAATAATTACATAGAATAACAAAACATTTTCTTCTAAGGCTATTACGTTGAGCTTGATAGACTCCATCTTTTACACATTGCACTGATATTTTATTTTTTGCATTATACATTTATTAGTAATGCAAATTAGTAAATACAAATTTATTTTTTATTTTAAACAAAATACTGTAAGTTTGAATGACAAAAAACTTAAATTTCTTAACTAATAAACTCAAAGCTGTTTAAAACTGATTGGCAGACTTGTGTAATTTTTTTTAGTCTATGGAGGGGTAGGATGTTAATGTACATGCACTAAGAATATGTAAGTGGATACCATGGGTTGAATAAAAATGATCAAGCATACATATTGCTCATTTGTTACCAGGAATATCATTGACAGAATGAACAATATAGATGCCAAGACTGGATCTGAATACATTTCAATACAAGGAGAAGAACAGTGGTGCGTTATGAAAAGAAGTTGTGTTTGTTGTTAAGGAATCAGCAGTGTGTGTTGACCTGCGGAAGTAGAGCAGGTTACCATAGATCTGTTCATTCGGAGTTAGGCCTTATGCTCTGGCTCAGTTAGAGGTATTTTATATAGGATGAAAAAATAATATTGTCTGTCCAATAGGAGCATTGTAAGGTCAGAAATAATCAAACAAGAAGATTTTATGATACAAGATGTATAAACATGCTGCATAAAAAGTTGTAATTGCTCATCGAAACAAATACATTTTATTAAAAAGTATGGTTCTGTCATCATTTAGTTAGTTTTAACAATTATTTCTTTCATTCCCCAAAATTAAGTAATGTAATTTTCATTGAGAAAGAAAACACGTGATTCACAGAATTTAGTTTTTGTCACAGAGGCTGCTTCAGACCCTCCTGCTAAGTAGAGCTTCTTCTAGAGTGAAAGAAACTCCAGGGATAAGGATGAAGCAAAGGACACTGCAGACCACACACTTCTCTTCAGAGAATGGGTTTTGAAAGAATTTCATAGACTCAATTCTAATGTAACATACTATATGTACTTGATTAATTAACATTAGAAAGATATAAATCAACACGATAAATCTTCAGAGAGGACTCTAAATACGCTTTATAAGAGAACTTCTACAGCTATGGTTTCCAATGTGTCCAGTATCAAGTATAAGGAGCTATTTTTAAAAGCCAAGATTCAAAGGAATCCCTCTAGAGATGATAAAGAAGAGGTTTTTAAACACAAATTACTTTTTAGTGGTTCATTTAATTACTTACAACTGCTACGTTGAACTTACTTTCTACTCTCTTTTGGAAGTCCTTATAATAAAACAGTCACACCTATGAAGAATTTAGGCCTATTTTTAATCTGCAAATAATTAGTGATTTAACACAAATTTCTCATCCATCATATTTTTTCTCTTAAAGAAGTAAAGATAAAGTGGTTGTCTTAAATGCCGGAAAACTAGAGTAAAGTTCACAAGATATAAGCTCATTCAAAAAACTTTTCCTAATATTAATTAATTTATTCACTGAACAATTATTTCAGTCCATGAATAGGAGATTTTCACTGCATTTTTTTTAAAGAATCAGATTGTTCTTTCATCAGAACAATAAAGTGTGTTCATGAACAATAACCCAAGCATGGAAAAACAGGGGGAGTATTTTCTGAGTATTTGGTTTCAAAATAATCCACACTAGTTTCCTGACATAAAATTAAATCTATTGTTAATCAAAAACAACAGTAATAAACATGTGCTAGAAGAGTAATACAGAGTGTTAGAGTAGGCTAGCATTGTTGCAAATATGACAAAAACTTTTTACCTTACATGTCATTCAACTTTTGTAACTAAGAGTTAGAGAATGATAAGAACATCAGGAGCTGTCAACAATATCAGAACTGGGTAGTTTTTTGGGGAATGTAGACACTTGATACATTATGAACTTACAATAGAAATTTCCTGAGTCCGTGGAAGTGAACGAGGCATTTTTCTGGCACTATAAATGGGACAGACAGACCATCAGGAGGACTATTTAGTCCGCCAGCCAAGCACTTTTCTAAGGTCCTCTTTCTTTCTGCTTCATGCTGGCTGCTTGGAGAGACAGCAAAGAAAAGGGTGCAACACCGCCAACAGGCGTCACCATCTCTGTTCCTTCTTCAACATTCACATCTTTCAGTATTTGAGAGAAAGGAAAATATTTATCTTTGGGAAAAGTGTTTAAGAACTGCTGTAATCAAAGGTGGATTTTTATTATTCAACAAATTAAGAACACATTTTTGAAAACTAAATTTATTAAGCCTAAAGATTAAAAAAAAGAAAGCTTATGATTTCTGGTCACTTAAAGTCATATTGGTAGAGAAAGTGAGCTGCTTGCCTGCGTTGTATTTGCTGTCCTCTTAAGCAATTTGTTATATACAGCTATACACTCTTTCATTTGGAGTGAAAACAGCCACCATTTATTTCTAACTCATTCCACAATTAGCTGTTTTATTTTCAAATTTTTAAATTGCATGGTAGATACTCTCGCTAACTTAAAGGTGATCTCTTTAATATGTAAACGCACTACTGTAAAATGAATTACAGAAAGGAAGGACATGGTGATTTTATGGACTTTGTAACATATTGGGCATATCTTTTAAGATTCTTACTGACAGAAACCCTAATGGAAATGGCCTACAGCAGCATTTCTACTATACTTTAAATTTTAATTCTATTTGATTCTGGTCTAATGAGAGATTTAGGTATTATTTCTCCTTAAAATTATTTTATATATTTGAGAAACCCAAGAAATTTCATTCTTTGAATTCCTTGAGTGTGTAGACTAGATGCTTGAATTTAAATATTTGAAACAAATACAAAACAAAAGAAATATTTCTTTTACATAGTTTTCCCTAGTAGAATGCCATAGAATAGAAAAAGTTTTAAACTGATTTCATGCCTTGGCTGGGGACATGTTCCCTCAGGGTCAAGGCAAAGAGAAAGGATTAAACATGTCACATTGCGGGTTATGATGTTGCAAATATTCTTTAGTTTTTGCTACCTGAGATGCCCTTAACCCATTTCTCACAGTTAAATGCTGCCGAGTAGGAATATAGTATTTTACCAGAGCATTCAAAATATAAAACGACTGCATTAAACCAGAGCAGCTGTTCCTGAATCTACAAGCAGAATTTTTGCATCTATAAATTATATGTACAGAAATGTAGAAAAACAACTCCGCAAGAGTCCTTTCCAATTTCATTTTCTAGTATAAACAAACCCATGTGACAAAGTAGGCTACCCTCATCATATTCACAAAATCAGCATACAAAATAATTGCACCAATTTAATTAGAAATTATAGTAAATTAGGACTGTTATTAAAGTAAACTTATATAAGTCACTAGCAGAAGTGTAGAGTTAAGGGCTGGGGGGAGATTCTTTCTTTGATTAAGGATAGATTACTAATATATATGTCTGACCTATAAATGATAAAAACAAAATTTGGGTCTGATTACTATCCTGTATTTAGAACTCATCTCAGCTACCTTTGTAGAATAAACTAGACACAAGAATTTTTATAAAATTCATCTTGTTAATTATTAGTGTGAAGCAATTTCATAACTCCATTATAGACCATATTTCTAAGTACAAATTATTTTTACAACATAGCTCCAGAAGAATTTTAAGTAATGTCAAACCATGGGGAGGGGCTTGGTCCTATTCCAACTTAATGTGCCAGACTTTGCTGATTCCCTTTGTAGGGGGGCTCACATGTTGAGAGAAGTAAATGGGGGTTGGGCTGGAGGGGAGGAGAGGGGGAACAGGGGTGTAGGTCAGAGGGAAAACTGTGGTTGGAATGTAAAAATAAAAGAAAATAACATGAACCAACATAGAGAAATTAAAGCAAATATATTCAAATATGCATATATATGCTCACAGTTTTATTCTTCTTTGTGTGTTCAGAATAGTCTCATGATCATAATTACCTACTAATAATGCAAACTACAAATTCAAAATATTTGAAGACATAACATACTACAGAAAAAAATAAACAGAGTAATAGAAGTCTTCAAGAAATTTTGTTAGTTCACATTTATGTTGTCCAGAGGGTTTCTAAAATGATTATTTCCATATAAAATGTGGAATCTAGTTAAATGTGTTATCCAGTTGAAAATCTTTTTCTCACTATTTCAATTTGATTTTATTAAGTATTTCATATTTGTGTAGTTGAAAAAACTTTAAGACTCTTTGAGAATCACTGAAGACATTGAAGTTTCATTGCAATATTATATTATACTTAATATAATATTCATCTGTTACTGTCAGAACTTGCATGACAGGTGACCAAAAGTTACTACTATATTCTCTTTGTGAAAAAAAAAAGAAGAGAAAAAAGGAAAATTGCACTGTGAATGGATTGATTTTCACAACATACCTGAGTAGCCAGCCTAAGGCTCAAGAAAATAACTACTGATGACCTGAATAATGATTTAGGACAGTATCAAAGTGATGAGCCAATGGATTTAATCCTGCCCACCAAACTAATGTGTGGGAAAATATTAATTACCATAGAAATAAAAGATCGTCAGTCATAACGCAGAAAATATAAGTACGATACAAATATAAAAATATGTATAGATTGAATCATAAGAGTGACATTATTCAATAAATATTGAGTCACCTTCTTCAGGATCTGCCGAAAGTGTTTTACAAAAAAGTTGATAAAATTGAGAAGGTAGAAGAAATGAGGCAGATATGGGAGTGCTTTCTTTGTACATCAATACCATAGCAAAAAAATATTTCATTTGATCTTATAATTATTATAATGCCAATAACTTAAAATGTAGGTAATAATGGTAGATGAATGATGATAGGATAGATAAACAATGTTATGAATATGTACAGTTTGTATAATATTTATAGATTTTAAAGTTAAGTCAAGAATATAACATTTTCCCATAATATTCGCGGTCCGTACATTAGTGCTTGTAAATAAATACGTGATATGCTACAAAGTTATTTTCAAACACTAATAATGACAAGCATACTATGTGCTTTGTTGTGTATGGGAACATAGTTACTCATCCTTAGAGTGTAAGTTTAAAAATGTAGCAGAATTAATTAATAAGATATTTATTTATTTTTGATGAAGTAAAGTATAAACCCACTGTTGAGCAGGAGAAACTTTAAATTAATATAGATGAATTTTGATACTACAGGTTGCATTAAAATTGTCTTTGAGTGGAAATAATTGTCTCCACTTGCACACATGTAGAGACCGAAGATAAAAGTCTTTTTTCTTAAATCTTTTTCTACTTTTATTTACAATAGAGTCTTCAAAAGGGTGATAAAAACAAGAGAAAAAATAACAGTTAATACTTAGAAAATAGTATTTTGTAGAGTTTAGAATATATCTTTGTCGATGGGTGTGGTTCCCTTGTTCATCCCAGTCACCTGACTAGCTTAACTCCCAAAATACTCACATAAAAACTCTATTCATTTAAACACTGCCTAGCCCATTATCTCTAACTTCTTATAGGCTAACTCTTATGTCTTGATTTAACCCACTTCTATTAAATCTATGTATTGCCACATGACTGTAGCTTACCAGCAAGATTTTAACCAGCATCTGTCTCAGGCAGAAGCTCCATGGCGTCTACCTGTCTGTCCTTCTTCCCAGCATTCAGTTCTGTCTTTTCCATGCCTACCTAAGTTCTGCCCTATCAAAAGGCCAAGGCAGTTTCTCTATTCAAACAATGAAAGCAATACATAAACAGAAGGACCTCCTACACCATATCTTATAAAAATCAATATACTAAAATTCTAAAAGTCTTTACTTAAATTCAAAAGAACACTGATTTTTATACCATCCTTCCAACTTCTGTACACTTAGTATTGGTTTAATCATAGTATAGAACAAAAGATGGAAATTTTCTGAAATTTGTGGCTTTGTAATGGTTTGAGAGTGTAGGTAATGTTATTTAAGATATCTTCAAGGTTTCACATTTTTTATTTTCACTGATTATATTCTGTTATTTAAGTTTTGATGTGGGTATTGTATTGTGTGTGTTAATTTTACTTGTGAGTGTAACTATGTAAACATATACTACATATGCATGTGCACATGTGTTTGCATGCATGTAAAGATCTAAAGCAGAACATATATTTTTTTGGGGGGGAGTCTTTCACTGAAACTGAAGGTCATTGTTACTGAAATGTTTCCTGACCTATACTTTCCAGGATGGCCCAAGCATCGACCCCCTTTCTGGAGTAACACACAGTCACCATCATGCATGTCACCGGCTTTTATTTGGTTTTGGGAATTCTAGACTCATATCCTTATGCTTGCTTAGCAGATACTCTAGGAAGGATACATCTCCACAGACACTGGTTTTATTTTCTGAAGTAGTTAAAATATATGTTTTTGTCATTTGTTATTTATGGAGGGTAGGTAATAATGATAATATTAGGCATTAAAATTGTATTTGAGGATCATTGTAAAAGTGATATCCCAAAGTACTTTAAAGAAAGACAGCATTAAGTTTAGTTATGAAAAAAGGAGAATTTGAAGGGTAGTCCTCTTCTTAATTCATAGCTTTTGATACATTTAAATCAAACTCAATCTTCTCTCAGTTTATATGGACGAATGTTCTTTTTGGATCATAAATTTAGCAGTAATACTGAAGGTTGAATAAGATGAGATGAATAGTTACAGACTTCACAAGAGGTTTAGAATTATAGAAATCTGAGAAAACTCTATAAGAAATTTTCCAACATACATGTTGAACAGAAAATTTCAGCTATAGAAATATTATATAAATATTTCTGAAGGTGTTGTTAAATACTAATAGGTACAATATAAAGTCTAGATGTTTTATAAGCTGTAGGAATTATGTTTGAAGTCTTGTGTGCTCTGTAAAATATGTCATATCACCAACTCTCCTAGTACCAAAGCCTTATAATGATCATAAGAAAACAGAGACACTGAGCTAGCTGAAATAAACATGAGCAAGGTTTTATATATCTTTCCTCTTGGGTTCAATAGTCTTTGTTCTAAACAGTCTAAGTAGCTGGACTTTATTTCAAATAATAATAAAAAAGAAAATCACTCTTATTGAAGACAGTCACTGTGGTTTTGAGCCTCATATTTGAAACAAAAATCACTCTTACATCTCAGTGATAATAGCTTCTTGCCCTGTGGCTTTTTAATCTTCTCTTTGACAACATTACTGAGTCACCAATCTCAGTTATTGGATCGTTGGGGATAATTTGTATCCCCAAACATAAATACAGTATTCAAACCTGTGTTGAATTCTTTTGCATGTAGAACCTTATTTACATGTTAGTTGAGTCTATAAAATAATAAGAAATACTCAGGAAAATAAATGCAGTTCTTATATATTCTACAACTTGTCCTTATAACTAAGGTAAGTATAGCTCTCAGTCCTCATCAAATAAACATCATTGCATAGTATATGGACATCATTCCATAAACAACTAGGCACATTGCAAGCGTCGATATATATATATATATATATATATATATATATATATATATATATATGCACACACATATACACACACACACACACACATATATATACACACATATACATTTCTCAGCTTGGACTTAAGTCTCAGGAAACCTCATGAATGAGGGGAGTTAAAGACTAGGCTGACCACATAAGATCCTAACAGAAGCAATATCAATAAACATACAAATGAGAAATGGGAGAAATATCACAGGTACCACTACTGGGGAAAAAAATACAGACAACTAATGACTGCTTAGAGGGAGAATTAACATATCTCAGGGATAACTCTGCTATTTGGTTGTTAAATACAAAGTGGTAAGCCCTGAAACAATATATTGCATGGACAACAAAAACAGATTCAAGAGGTTTTATTTAAATATTTCTCCATATATGTGTGTGTGTATGTTTGTGTGTATATATGTATATGATAGTGATTATGAAAAGAGGCCACCAATTTGAAAGCAAGTGAAAGTGGATATGGGAGAGCTTGAGAGAAGAAAAGGAAGGAGGAAGTGATTGATATAATTATATTTTAATTAAAATATTTTTAAAATGTAGAGAGAATGCCCACAAAGAATGTACTCTAAAGTGGACGTAGCAATACAGATGCTAAAGCTACAAATATTTCAGCAATGTTTCAAAGACAATAAAGTATAAATTAATTTGAGTCTAAGATGCAACAATTATGTATAGAAATGCCTTCTGTATTTTTCTAGGGTTCTTTGTGCACTATATTTCACAACAAATAATGTAAAGAAATAGTCCAACAACAACGTAGAATTTACACTACACTATAATTTAGCCTATGTATAAGAATTCATGAAAAATAATTCAGGCTGTCACTTAAAAAGTACAGCTCCAGAATTTTATATTTTAAGTCTTCAAATATATGTTTTCTAAAATGATATATGAGTTAGAAGCTTAGATTGTCTTTTTCAGTCAAATTATCATAGTCCGCAATTGTAAATACATGTTACTGAAATAGTAGGAGAGACGTTATAAGATGTGTTTACTGGGACAATAAAGGTAGGGCTGCTATGTTGGTAATCAAACACTTTTCAAACAGGACTGAGGAGAATATTCATATCTTATACTATAACCCTATAGTTACATCTAAAATAAACAACAAAAAGGGGGGACTATTAAAAAAATAAAGCTGCTGAAGTCACATATCCCAGTAGGAAATTTCCAGCTGTTGCTTTGCTAAATGATCAAGTTGTACCCATCAAATTTCCTTTTAAGTTGTGTTACTTACTCCTGTACACTGAAACTATTGCCAGCTTTGATCGGAGAGAACTTTATTTTGCAATGGACCATAGTAACTAAGACTTATAATTACTCAGAGCATTGAGAACAATTGTCTGTTGAATTCTCTTCCTTAAATGGAACAAACAAAACACTCCACCAGTACTCAGGAAACATCACATAACAAAAGACAAAAAAAGGTGAAGAAGTATCCTCTCCAACTTGTTTTTCAGTCATGGTGTTTTAGCACAGCAGTGGAAACCCTAAGAGTGTGTGTGTGTGTGTGTGTGTGTGTGTGTGTGTGTGTGTACACATACAAACATACATATATACATACATACATATATACATATATATCACAATATAATAAATTATTTTCGTTTAAGCTTTAATATTTATGAAACTGAGCAATAGGGCTGGAGAGATGGCTCAGAGGTTAAAAGCACTAAATGCTCGTCTAGAGGTTCTGAGTAGTTCAATTTCCAGCAACCACATGGTAGCTCACAATCTTCTATAATGACATTTGGTGCCCACTTCTGGTATACATGCACATATGCAGGCAGAACATTCTATAAATAATAAATAAATCTTAGAAAAAATGACAACAATTTTGAATTATGGTCTTAATGTTAGTAATAGTACAAACTGGTCAGAAAAAGAACATATGAGGGAATTCTGTAGAGTGTATACACATTTTCTATAATCAATCCTTTATATAATAAAGTAAATTGAAAAATTACCAAGGAAGGGAATTACATAGGTTTTACTAAAAAGAAAAGATATTTCAATCCAGTTTCAAATAATTTAGAATATGACAGTTCTGCTATGAGTGTGTACTAGTTAACAATTTGTGTGTCTGTTTATATATTGATAAACTAATTCAGTATTAATTTATGTGTAAGTATCTGATTATTCTGTTATAAATTAAGTAAAATTCTATACATAACTATATGTATTTCAAAAAATATTTCTGCATTCACACTTCTATTATAATATTCGATCAAGTTTTCCTCTTATTTTCTTAGCTCAAACATTATGAACGCTCAAAGATATCCTTAAGGAAACATTTTACCTTCTGTTTAGGCTTAAATCAATTGTGTTGCTTTTACAGAGATAATTCAAAGAGCTGCATGAAGATGCAATGCCATGCTGTACATAACAGAAAACAATTCTGGTCTAGTTCATGTCCTAGCCTGACAGACAGAAGAAGATAGATGATGACACTTTGGGAATTAAAGAAATACCTTTCCTGGAATAGATCATAGAGCTTAATGTGTTTAGAAGGCATCTTATCTCAGCCTTCATACACTGAAAAAGCATACAGAGAATACAGCACAGACGTCTTGTTTATCACTAACTTTCATAGATATGAAAATCTATACGACTTGCATCAGACCTGCAGTTTGGGTGATAACCAAACAAACTTGTCAGTGAATCAGTAGTAGTGCCTAAGAAACTGTGTTAGAAAAGTAGTATTTTTGGGCAAGGATATGATCTTATAACCTTATTCCTACCTACATTTATACATACAATTCCTCTTATAGTTTGCAGGGTAACATTCTTAGAAGAAAGAGTAATTACTCCTGAAGAGGAAAGGATATTCACAACTGAATATTTAAATATAGTTTAGTAATATGTTTCTTATTTATCAATTTCTCTATAAAATTCTAATTTAATATGCATTCTAAATGCATTTCTAAATTTCCAATTATATCCAGGATATTTAAATATTAGGAAAATTACTAGAAGAAAATGATACTTATTCTTCCCTGAACAGCTATCTCTGAAACTATAGCATCAGAATGTCTGTAAAATCTGAATCAGGATGTTTTATGATATACAGTTATGTATCACATGATAATAGGAGTATATAATGAGGATTTTTGTTAGGCAATTTCAGCATCATTCAAGCATATAACATATTCTGTATAAATGAAATGGTTGAATCTAAAACCCTCATAAACTACGTGGTACAGATCTCAGGTTATGAACTTGTACAGCATGTTTCTGTGCTTAATACTGTAGGCAGCTATAGCATAATGATTAATTATTAGTGCATTAAAACAAAAAAACTAATATTAAATTTATATGGTAAAAATACAGTGGTCATAGGACACTTTTTATGATTAGAGATTGGAGTTGGTTTTGAATGAGTAGGAACTAAGTGAATAAGACAGCCTAGGTATGACTATATGCTGCTATCAAATATTCGAACACTGAATGTTATATCAATATCAAGTCTATGAATATCACAGGTCTTCAAGGTCAGCAACACCCATGGAGATGTTATCTGTTGGGACAGCACAGTCTTTCTTCTGAGGTCCCAGCTACAGGACCTCTCTGAGTTTCTCCGTTAACAGGCACAGGTAACAGAACTCAAAGGTTTGCCCAGGACTCTAAACCTCTGCACTCTATAACATCTTATAAAAGATGCTATTTTAAGTGTGCAAGCATATCTACTCAAATTGTTTATTTCCCTTCTCATTGAAATTCTGAAGAGTCCTAATGTCCAATAAAATCACTCTTTTTAAGATTTATTTATTTATTTATAACACAGTCTCTGTCTGCATGTATACTTACATGCCAGAAGCTGGTACTCATTATAGATGGTTGTGAGCCACCATGTGGTTGCTGGGAACCGAACTCAGGACCACTGGAAGAGCAGCTAGTGCTCTTAACCTCTGAGCCATCTCTTTAGTCTCCTAAAATCACTCTTAATGAAACATATAACACCTTTGAAAGCTGAGGGT
Source organism: Microtus oregoni (assembly GCF_018167655.1). Lineage (NCBI taxonomy): Eukaryota > Metazoa > Chordata > Mammalia > Rodentia > Cricetidae > Microtus > Microtus oregoni. Next base: position 28,691,351 of record NW_024543060.1, read on the forward strand.
CTTTGCCTTCAAAATATATATGGAACTAGTAAATGTGTAAAAAGTTTACTTTCATGTCTTCATGTAAATCATCTGTGTTATACAGGTATTTTTCATTGTCTATTGCCTGCCCCAATCAGATTTACATTTTTGTGACAGAAAATTTGGATTTCATTATACTTATACAGTTAAGTGATGACCGAAGCTTCATCTTGGGCTACATGTATTGCCATTCTTATATGGCCAAGAAAGAGTCCTAACAATAAGTCAAAAGCTTTCTAGAGCTCTCTACTCGGTTTTCAACAAAAGAATTAGCCTTCTTCCTTTCAGGAACTCTGATACTGGAAACTTTCTTTGTCACACATAACAGTCATTTCACTCAAGAGCTTTCCTCAAGTAAGTTAAATGAATAGAAGAAGTAATTACACACGTAGTTGGTGCTATGATGGACAAACTCAAGGTATAGTAGAAATAAACACTTGATATAGAAATAAAAGTCAAGCCTGGAATGTATTAGAAACTTCAAGAAGTTGGAGATGCCAGGGTCATAGAATAACTACAGAGAAAAGATGCAGTCAAGGTGTGGAGCAAGGCTGGAAAGAGAACTGTGTTACAGTAAACCAAGGTGAAAAAAGTTGGAGATCTGAAGATCTCTTTGATATCAGACATTGATATGATGAGTTTGGAGTTTACCCTGCATGTTTTCATTCTTGCTTTGTTCCAGTATTTCCTCTCTATGCTCTCTTTCCTCCCTTTCAGAATGGAAATATAAATTCTGTACCATTATATGTTTTAAGTGTGTGATCTTAACTTTGATATTGACTTGAAGGTAGTTACAATTAAAAGATGTCCAAAAGGTTTAGAAAAAAAAAAAAGAAAAGAAATATCCAAGCTGCATAGGAAAATCTTCAAATAAAGAAAATGGACAATAGTGTCCATGACAATAGTGTCTATTGTCATGCAATTGGGTTGTTACAATTAATAGTGTCAATGGCTTAAAGTTCTTTGCAAACATATAAGTAACAACTTAAGATCAGCATTATAGATGCTTTTGTATGCACTTCTTCATAGACCATAAACACTTTAACTCCATTACAGGTAGAATTCAAGAATGTATTCATTAAGAAAAATATATGTCCAACCCCTGAGTATCTTTTTATTTTTACTGTATCACCTCAAACAAATGTAAATAAAAAATATGTAGTGGTCTTTACCTTTGATGTTAACAATTCTGGGTGTTTAATAATATTTGGAAACACTCACTTTTGTTTCATTTCAACCTTTCTAATTCTGCAGCAATTTAATACATTGCCTCATGTTGTAGCGACCCCAACTATATCATTATCTACTTGCAACTACTTAACTGAAATTTTACTACTTTTAGGAATTGTAATGTAAGTATCTGATATCCTGGGTATCTTATATGTGACCTCTGTGAATAGGTTGTTTGACTCCCATGGGGGTTATGACCGACAGATATGCTAATCTTAGAAAAGTTGGTAATTTGACTTCATTGTATCTGCATTATTATCAAATCTTACATGAATAAAAAATGAGATGTGTTTAACTATGAATAAAACATTCCTCAAAGACAGAGATAGACTTATAACCCCTACTATATGATGATATTCAAAATGTAGGTTAAATAAAACATGCAACAATTTATATCTGTGACACATCATCATGACAAAATGAGACTATTGATTGTCTTACATATAAAGCAAATATGGTAACTCAAGTAAAAGTACTGGAAATGATTTTGATTTGACATAAAAGAAAATAAATCACAAGCAGACACCCCTGAGTTTAAAACTTAAAGTTCACATTGAAGCAAAATTAATCATATTCTGCCTACAAAGAAACCATCTCAAATATTTTAATTATTTCCACTGGAAATTTTTAAAATTATTTTAATTATTTAAATTGAATTATTTAAAATGTTTAATTATTTCCACTGGAATGTTACATTATTTCCTAGAATGTATCTTTGATGAGGACTATAAGGGATCAGCAACTGATGACAACTATATAATAAAACAAAATCTAGAATTATAATCTGAACTCCAACAGTTAAACAGTTACAAAAGATGAGCTTCATTTATGATCATGGATAGAATAGAGTAGGCTAAAATTATGCAGTAGGTGAACTAGAAAAATTTCTTTATTCTCATGCAGAAAAAAATCTTTTATTATTTAAATTTTAGTTAATTTTCAGACTTCTAAACAATGTGATGCAATTTTATCAGTTCCTCCCTTAACTTCTCCCAGATTTATCTTACTTCTGTATTCAATCATATATGTATCATTTTATTTAATTCAATTTTCAACACCCACCAACTCTAGTATGCTGCCTACACATTTTTGAATGTGCGCTCTTCTATTGGAGCATAATTTATCTACGTGTGTGTGTGTGTGTGTGTGTGTGTGTGTGTGTGTGTGTGATCACTGGTCTGGTCAGGTCTGCTCTGGTTGAGACCTGTCTATTCTGGTATGGTCTAGCCCATTCAAGACTTATCTGGTCTGGTCACCACTGGTCTGGTTCAGTGTAGTTTGGTCGAGACTGGTCTGGTCTGTTTGAGACTGGTCTATTCCCATCTAGTAAGGTCTTATCCAGTTGGAACCTGTTTGGTCTGGTCTATTCTGACCTGGTCCAGTCTGTTCCAGTCTGGTCTGGTCTGGTCTGGTCAAAACCAATCTGTTCCAGTCAAGACCAATCTGGTCCAGTTGAGACAGGTAGTTTTAGAATATTGTTTGTCATGTGTCTTAAAATATTTTTCTTTATAGAATATTAATTCCTTAAAATATTTGGCAAAGCAATTATAAAACTTAGTGTATAGAAATTTAAGACACAAACCATACTTTGTGAATATATATTTATGAATTCAGAAATCACACAAAAATTCTAAAATTTATTATTATAATGATTATCTCTTATATAAACCTTTTATATAGATACACAATTTGTTGTAATAATAATTTATAGCTATATTTTGACAGAGCAGGGATAATGGCTTCTGCTAGCATCAAAAAAAAACATTCTCAAATGTATTTACTCCTAATTGCATTTAATTTTATATTACAATGATTAATCAATATGAATGTCTTCATTTTCTGCTGCTTTAACTGCAAGAAATGATCTCTTCTGTTTTTATCCTATTATAAGGATCGTTACAAAAATGGGAAACAATTAACACCGGGTTTAATGCCTGAGTGCTATAGAGCTGAAGTAATTGCACTCAAGGTCTGCTAACTTTTTAATCAGGCATTTGGTTGCAAGCTGCTCGCAATTGATTCTGAGAGAACTAACACTGTCTGACGAAGAAGGCAGGTGTGCCAAAAAGCAAGGCTGTTGGCACAACAAATGAAAGATTTTTAAAGGGGAAAGAAAAGAGGAAAACAGTAAAATCAACACAACATGCTCATCGGCAGGCTAGTTCCTTGGCTGGTCCTGTTATTGAACAAAGGCAGTTGTGCACAGAGGCACAATGGTGGTGGCACCACTGACCTACTCCTTCATATAGCAATACTAAAGTTTAACAGTAAGAAACCTGTCCATCTCCAGTGTTAGTGAATTGAGTTAATTAACAGAGAAGACTTCAAATTTCCATATTCAACAGAGTTAAAACACAATCAGAGGAGTCTGAAATTACATTCTAATTAGAAATGCTCCCTGTTCCTTGCATTTGGGATACTCTTTGAAAAACAAATTTGGTTAAGCACATTGTACTCTGTGAAAGAAAAAAATATGAACTCTACAAATTTCCTCTGAAAGCTAATGAATTTACTTTCAATTTAATAACTGTCCTAATGTTATTCTTCTAGAGCAGAATCACTCCTAGCCCTGCTCTGCTTAGTTTTGTTTTTACCCATGTAAAGTTGCATATACTGTTCAATAACATGGGGGCGGGGTGTTAATATCTCTCCTGTTTTCTCTTTGAATGGATTTTCTAAGAATTAATGCTTTTAGAAAATTGTTTCATATTTATAGCCTATTAGGGCAAGAAGTGGAGGAATATTTAGAAAATTACAAGTGTCATTTTTGAATTATCATAAGGTACCCTGTTGATTTCTCTTTATCAAAACGAGTTCAGTATGACAGGTTTGACCATTTGCTGAGAGATTTTCAAAATAGTTTCTAGTCCTTTCTCGTGACCCCAACTAAGAGAAACAAAGACATTTCAACATCTATACAAAAGTATGAAGCAGAATTAGCTTTACCAGCTGCAGAGGAATCCAGAGTAAGAGCAAGGAAGAGTGCAGCAGCTCTGAGCTTCCTCAAGCAATGTCCTTTGTGCAATTGAATTACTCTTGTTTGCCTGGAGTACCAGGCAATCCATTTTAGAATTCATTAAGAGGCCTCAGGGCTCAGACTAAGGTAGATAGAGATCAATGAATCTAAAAACGTTACAGACAAGTCACTGAAGCCTCTATTCTACCTAAATTCCAAACAAGTTCTGGAAGTCTGAGTTCCCGTGTGCATATCACTTCAGCTTTCAATGAACTTTCCTTTAGTTTCTCCTTGTGTAAAAGGCTCTCTGGGAGGCACCACAGCATCTGCTGTTTCCTAGTGATGGGCTAATACAAATGAAAGGAAGGCACCTGGCATCTGGCCACCTGCATGCAAAGTCTCTCAGTCTTAAGGGATTTTCTCAATGTTGGGATCTCAGGCATTTCAGGAAGGATGCCAAAATGGAGAAGAACAAAGAGCCTGGCAGGCACATGGGAATTCTTTGTGACCCAGTCCCAGAATAACGTCTATGCTCTTTCTGACCCCAGATGTGACCTGAAACAAAAGTCCCACTGCCCTACAGCACTTTAGTAAAATTTGAAATCCAGTACTTCAAAAATATTTTGTAATCCACAAGGTATATGTACAAATGAATGTGTGTTTGTGTGAGTCAAATCCCAAGAACCCTAGAAAACGTGTGTTGCAATAGCTGGTCATGTTGGTTGGTTGAGGAAAGTAAAGCTTGTAAAACTTTAAACACTAGGTATCATTTCTTGCATGAAGTATTTGTATATTGTGATGCTTATTATGAACCTGATGATCAATCTTCCAACTACTACATGTGTTGGCTAGTTTTATGTTGACTTGACACAAGATGAAGTTGTTTGGGAAGAAAGAACATTCAATGAGAAAAATCTCTTCACCGAATAGACATGCAGGCAAACTTGTTGCTTTTCTTAATTAGAGATTGATTTGGAAGGGCCCAACATTGGTGTGTGGTCCTAAATGATATTAAAAAAAATGTCAAGCTAAGCAAACCTTGAAGAGTAAGCCAATAAATAGCACTGTTCCATGGCTTCTTCATGACACCTAGCTCCAGGATTCTGCATTGAATACCTGTACAAATTTCTCTGAAGATGGACTGTGAACTATGAACTGAAATAAACTCTTCCTAAATTATTTCATCATGATGTTTTTATGTACTGATAAAATCCCTAATAAAGACATTCCACAAAAAAGGAAACCTATCTTTCCTTTTAATAGATTTCACTACTTTCCTTTCAATGGCTTGAGTTTGTCCTTGTACTTTGCTACCATATTTACAGTAGAAAAATAGCACCCATTCTGTAAATTGTTTAAATGATGACATTAGCTCATAATATAATTATAAACAAAAATTCATCACATAACAATAATGAGTAACATAAGAAATGACACTACTTCTTTGAGATATAATTGTCCATGTATTTTTATATTTATTTCAGTTTCTATGGTTAAAATAAAAACACATTTAGAAAGCTTATGAGGTACATTTAATATTTAAAGATTATTTATTCATTGGTTACAGAGCTTAGCATAAACTACTCAAAATAAGCTATCCAAGGTGATGTTTAGTCATTAACATTTATTGGTGAATTTAATTTCATTTTTTGGTCCTTCCTTAATGCATACATGAATGTGTATGTGTATAGTATTCATTCTTATCTTTTTATACCACTAATATGAATTACTTTCCAGCTTAAAATTCCTAAATTATTATTTCTTCAAAAATGAATTTTAATACCTATTTGTTTATTCATAGCATTTTTCTTGAAAATGCATACATGCCTTCTTGACTAGGTGGAGTATCATATAATCAGAATGACCAGAAAGCTTTATGTTGTAATTTGCCAGTGTATTTTCTTAATGTTTGTTTAAATAATGTTGCTATATCATTTAAAATCCGTGACTTCATAATTCTGGGAAAATACTAGTATGCTGATATCCAAGATGAGAGAAATATTTGCACTAACACTTTAAAGATTTTTTTTTAATTTTATGTTCACTTCATTAGAGGAATCTTATCTTTAAAGTCATATTTATAAAAATCCATCAGAATGTTTTATCTTCTTATAGCAAAGGAAGCTATACACTTAGGTTTCACTTACCAACCAAGAGCAAAATTTCTTCAGTAATTTTCCATGTCTTTTTTTTAAAGAAAAATAATGTATACAGTGTTCTGTTTGCACACTAGAAGAGGGCATCAGATTTCATTATTGATGGCTGTGAGCCAACATGTGGTTGCTGAGAAATGAACTCAGGACCTGTGGAAGAGCAGTCAGTGCTCTTAACCTCTGAGCCGTCTCTCCAGCCTATATTAGCAGTTTTCTGGATCAGATTCATTGTTTGTTCTTATAAGCATGTACACTCTGAATTTACAAAACAACAAAATCCAAATTATCATCAATAGTTGAGAAAATTGCAAAAAAATGTGTAAGATACAATAAAGTCGATAATAAAGAATCAGTGGAATGACAAAATGAGTACCTTTCTACTAGTTTCAGCACCATCTTGACAAGCTCATTTTTGTTTTGCTGTTAAATGTATTCCTAGTATTAGAACAATATTCAATAGCTATTGATTATGTCATAGAATTAAGTCCCAATTGCTTGTGCTGTGTGTGCACTGACCAGCCAAAAAAGGTACAACACCATCAGACCTGTCAGACTCAATGACAAGTTCCTGCATTTTGCATTTTGGAGAGAATCATAGCTCCAAGTTAGATTGAGCTGTAGAATAATAACTTTGAGAATAGTCTTGTAGCAGCATTGATGATCACATGCAGTTGAACTTGGGTTCTCTCTCTATGTCAGAATATACTTCTGTGTTTGTCACAAAAGAGAAACAATGTTTCACAGTTTGACTGTGTGGCAGCAGGCCTTGGTTTTCTTCTTTAGTTTTAAAATAAATGCAAACTGCTTCATTTTTTCCAAAAGATATTTTGTTTGTCTATTTTTCCTAACAGTTCGTTTGGTTCCTTCTATGTTTTTAACATTTACTTCCGTTGTTGCTTCTGCCCACCCTGCCTGCATTTTTAAGCTCTTCTTTGTTTTCTGCTTTCAGTTTAATTCCAGCTATTCAAGGACTTAAGTGCAATGTGTCTTTTTCACAAAGGTGGGTGAGCTGATGTGAAATGTGCATGTGGGTGTCTATACTTTGATATAGAAATAGTACATAGTACATCCCCAAACAGACTGGAGTGTCATGATTAACTACCCAGTTCTTAGGGACACAACTCAAAATGTCACAATGTTGCTTGTGGGTGGATCCTAAATGTATTGTCTGATAACAGATATTTAAGTATATTTACTTCTTTCAGCCAGGGGAATTTTAACCCCCTCCTGTCACTTAGTTTTCACTTGTGAATTGAAAAATTATAACTCACCACTGTAAGACACAGCATCGCTATAGATTATTACTTTAACTGGTTAAGTGTGTTGCATTTGTTTTATTATAGAAAGATGTTTTACATTTGTTTCACCTTGCCTGCTTAAGGCAACTGATTGCTTTAATAAAAAACTGAACTACCCATTGCTAGGCAGGGCTGTCAGGAGAGAGAATGAGTAGAAAAAGGAATGTAGGCTGGAAAGGCAATGAGTGAGACAGAAAGGGAGGCGCTCAGGCTAGTTAGCTAGACAGCTGCAAGACAGAGACACAGAGTAGCAGGAAAGTAGAAAAGAAAGAAAGAAAGAAAGAAAGAAAGAAAGAAAGAAAAGAAAGAGAGGAAAGAAAGAAAAAAGAAAGAAAAAGAAAGAAAGAAAGAAAGAGGAAAGAAAGAAAGAGAGAGAGAGGAAAGAAAAGAAAGAAAGAAAGAAAAAAGAAAGACAGAAAGTTAGAAAGCCCCAAGGCAAATGTAGATGGAAAGAAACATGTTAATATAAGTTATAAGAGCTAGTGGGACAAGCTTAAACTAAGGACATGTAGTCACTAAGTCTCTGTGTAATGATTAGGGGACTGGTGGTCCAAGAAGCCTGCTACACAGCATACAATTAAGTGAATCACCACTCATTAAAACTTTGGCAAATAAGAATACTGAGAAAAGTGAATACTTAGAGATCAGTGAGTTTTCCACGGGAAGGAGAGGGTATTTATGGTAGAAATGTTCACCATGTATTCTTCTACACATTCAAAACAGGAGCTGTGTTGCCTACTATTGTACATGAGCTTGAGACTCTTATTTTAGGACACTTCCTCTCCTGAGGTTCCTTCTGAATCGTCATTTACGTAAGGTGACCGAAGAACATGATGGAAGGTGTATATTAAGATATGGACAACTGACTTACAAAATTGATTATAGTGACTAATCTATTTATATGTCAAACTTCAAATATTCAATGTATTATGTGCAAAAACTCTTTGACAGAAAAAATATATTTTTTCTAATGGCTGAGGTGTCTTGACTGTGAACACACATACACACACACAATGTGTTCAAACTCATCCTTCAACTAAGCTATACTGGGAATTGAGGACTGACAAGGAGTCCGGAACATGTCAGCTTCACTCTCATGAATGAATTCATGATAATAAGGAATTACTGAAGTTAAATCTCATATGCTCTGTTGAACTTTACTGCCTTTCTGCCTTCCACCATGCTATGGCACCGCAGGAAATCCCTTGCCATGAGCCTTTTGATCTTGGATTTTACAGCCTCTGGATATGTTAAGACATAAATCTCTCTCTCCTTTCTCTCTCTCTCTTTCTCTCTCTCTCTCTCTCTCTTTCTCTCTCTTTCTCTCTCTGTTAAAAAATTATCCAGCCTTAGTTATTCTTTTACACCAGTACAGCATAAACTGCACAATATTTTCCCTTCATTTCCTTGTCAAGGTGGAGTTGCTTTTACAAAGGATTTCACCGCAAATATTTCAATGATGCTCCCTAAATATATCTAGATATTTATTATTTCCAAGGTATTATTAATAGTGTGGTATAAATAACTAATGAAATGTAGAAAGGAAACTAATTTTTTTTTAAATACTACTGAGGATACAAGTAAAAGCAAATCAAAATTTAGCAAAATGGAATTTATAACAAAAACAAAATTCTGTAAATCATATTCTTTGGGGGAAAACAATGTGATTTTAGGTACAATCATAATTATTTAACCATTTTCTATTCCCTTTAATGACTAACTATTTACCGATGAAGAATCTTATTCCTTAGAGAAATAATTCACTCTGAGCGAACACTTTTCTTTTCCTCTTGGAAACTGTGGAATTGAGATAACTCTGAGGCTTGACACTTTGATTTGAGTGCCTGTGCCAGGAGGATGAGTGTCCTTCACTTTGATCTGGGTTCCAGGAACTAACTTTAAGTGACACTTCTCATTACCCCTCACCAGCTCTTCCCTAAAGCTGCCTGCGCCTTCACAAGCTGTGAACACAACCTCTCCTGGTGGCACCAATATTGTTTGCTGAGTAATATTTTGTTTTGAATGTGCAGCTTCAGGATCATTTGCTAATTAAAATTGCTCACCACTGAGCGCTCCCCTGAGGTTTGCCCTTGTTTATTTGGGTTAGACCATGAAAGCATGGTTGAGCCAAGCCATAGACCATAATTTGCTGCCAACTGAAACGGAAGCATTAGAAATAGAGTGACAAAACTTGCTCACAGTTTTTGTCACATGCAGATACAGTTATGTTCAACATAATCCAAATAAATGCACGCCCTGTTGCATGAATGGACATTGAGAGACAAAGCTTGCCGGCAGAGTGGGACTCTGTGACAGACTCCGAAGCATGCTATAGTGAAGAGTGTATATCTTCTTTGAGGAAGATGCATTTTTGATTTTTTTTTTATACATCGAACCACATAGTTCTGGCGTTCTATCACTTTTAGCCATAATTAACATATGTTGTCTTTGGGATGCAATAATCCATGGCGATCTTAAAATAGTCCCGTCAAATTGTCTTTCAGGAAGTAAATATGCTAATCTATTCAGGTTTACATTCCCACATTTGTTTAATGAGACGCAGTGAAAAAGGCATGTGTATGTGTTTTAGACAATAGGGATAGGGAACTTATAGTTACTGATTGCTTCAATGTAGCTGACAATTTAGAAAGAACATTTTAATTACATAGGGTATAAGAATGCAAAAACAAACTAGTGAAATATCAGATCCAAAAGCAATACAGGAAATGAGACGGAAGTATCAAACAACTAAACCTTTTCCTGCTTAACCTTCGTTTTCTGATACACTGCATAGTGAGTGCATATCCAGAATGGGAAAAGATTTATACCAGGCAGACAGAGGAGTTATTTGAAAGAAGAATGGCAAGCAAAGAAAAGACCAATATGTGTTGAGGAAGAGTTCTTATGTGGCCTCATCATCTCTTTGTATTAAAGTAGGAGTATGTGGCAAGTAGGAGAATGCAAGCAAGGAAGACATAGATCATTTAGTTTTAAACCATATTGGCATGTTACACAACAATTAACTGTGAGAAAGAATCTTACTAGTGGATTCAATTTGCAATTGAAATAGTTCCATCTTATCTGCAATTGGATCATAGAGGACAAGTATTTCACTTAGAGCTAAAAGTGAAAAACCATCATGCCGTATATATGCCTGAAAAAAAATCAATATCATTTTTCATTGTTTTTATAACAACAAAAGCTAGCTTTTTGATAGGAAACTATTAGCCTACAGGTTTAATAGGTGTGAAACAAACGTACAGGAGAAAATGTCCTATCCCTGGGGACCTTACAGTACTGAATCCCATGTTCTTGTTATATTTCATAATTCCGAAAATATTTCAGTTATGTCATTGAAAAGTTAGTATCTCAGTAAATTTAAAAGGGATCTTTGAAATTGTATATATTTATCTAAAACAATAAATAAACATAAGAAAATTCTTCAGCTTTTGCTCTGCAGCTCTGAAGACAGCAGGATCCTTCCAAATGTCAGAGGAAAAAAATATCTGGTTAGAACCCGACAGCCTAAGAAAAAAATGCCAATGAATTAACACTGCCTTAGAAGGCCTTGGGGAAATAGAGAATATATTATCATTTTGGTAGTGAGTAACACCCAAACACTTTAAGAATAAGCATTGTAATTTCCACAAAAAAATGGAAGAATCGTTGCTAACATAAGAAAGAGGGCTGTGTTTTTAAATTATGTGGATTTTACTTTTTATAGAATCAGTACATGACTATTTAATTAATTTGTAAATAATCTGACATGAAGGTTTTATAACATGTAGACCATATTCAAAGAGAATTTCAGTAGTGAAAAATAACTTACATTTTCCCTAGTAACTGCAGTAACTGCTCTCTTTTATCTATAAAGTTCATTCTGGTTTATGCCCTATTGGCAATTAGAGATGTGTACATGCCTTAAGATTTCAGAGACTCCTGTTTAGATAGGATTTGATCTAAGATAAGACATATGTTAAATCTTCTTCCTGGAGTCAGACTCTCATCTAACTCTGCTCCCCACAGTGCTCACTCGAGTGATGAGTCATCTTTGAAGGCAATTGGAGCTTCTTGGTTGGCTGAGCACCATGGAGCTTGGAGCAAGATAAAAAAAAAAAAAAAAAAAACACAGACTTTCAACTATAATTCTGCTAGCGGGACATACTGAAGCCATCCAGGCTGACAACTGTGGGATGGGGTTCACTGGCCCGTTAACCACATAAAATATATATATATATATATATATATATATATATATATATATATATCGTAACTGTATAATCATAGGCCAGTTCTAGTTTCCATTAACAAATCAGAAAAAAAGTTACAAATAATGCTCAAGACTTATTTATTTAAAATTGTCTTCTAAGAAATCTGTTTGCATAAATAATTGTGCTGTTTAGAGTTCATCATTATATCTGTGTTGGGATATGAACAAATAAGGCACTAACGTTATTTGCTTTGCAACAGTGTAGAATAAAGATAAAATAGATCAAGACAGTATTCGTAGTAGCTTATTTTAACTTCAGGGAAAGATTTACTATCTGTAGTTATCAAACCCTCACCAACTTTCAGTTCCTTTACCAACAGCTCAACATTCTGCTGGGGGCGGGAAAAACAAACTCCCCATGTGCGTTGACTAAATATGAAGAACAATTGTAAAACTGTTCAAGGTGCTATGATTCGCCCTCAGTTTGGGAACATTGTACTTGGTGATATTCTGTGGTCAAAAACCCTGTATGGAATCAAGAAGGAGGTCCTTTTAGCTATGATCTCGTTTAAGCACGGACAATAATAAGCCCATGGAGGCAGACTAGCTGTACACATTTTACCTTTAGATATGTCCACTCCATGTTTTCTTTTCTAATCCTCGTTTCTCCTTTATTATATCTTTATTACTTTTATCAGTCATTTTTATCCCTTATATTTCTAAAAGTCTCTCCTTTACTTTCAGCATACACTCTGAGTCTTTTCCCAATACCACCAAATGCAACAGTTTCTAAGCAAAAGGTAAATCTGTCTTGTTCATGCCTACATAATGTCGTTCTTTGTGCCTACATAATAAAACCTAGTCACACAATCTTTACATCTCTCAGTAGATAAACACATCAAAACAATAAAAGCACATATTTAACTTTTATATATAAATGAATCCTCTGGTTAATATGGAAAACAAATCATTCTCATGAAGACTTTGAATAATTTGCCAGTTCGACACCTTTCTCCTTGGTTTCTCACCTTGTTAGTTATACTAAAAAATCTCAATTTTCTTTCCAAAGTCTGTTAGTTCATCGAGGGCCATGTCAATGCCATAGGGCTTCCTAGGACTTCCTGCTGTGCATCATTTTTGCCATTCCCGGACTCCTGCCGCTCTGTGTTTGTAGCCCTTATAAGTGGAAGATGCAGCTAAAATAGAGTAAGTGATATCATATGTAATATGCCTAGACAGATAAGGCATTGAGAGCCCAACACTGTTCTATATATGTGATTCCCCATTTTATATATATTGGATATGATTTTTAAATAAAACATATTTAGTTGGACTAACACTTGGGTCATTTATAGGAGAGTAAATAAATGAAAAAATGGAACTCTGATGCATTTACTTATTATGCCTTTGTGAGATACTGGTTTAGTGTCCCCTTCAAACATGCGTCTGAGCCCTTGGACTTCAAACTTCCAATACCAAAGGGTGAAGCTAAAGAGGTTAAAGGCCTGCAGCCAGTGGCAAATACTGACACGTCAAGCCAAAGCTAGAAACTGGGAACCCGGCTGTGTGTGTTCAGAAACTGCAACCAGAAGCCAAGCTGAGTCGAAACCCAGCCCTGGTAGCCATGGCAACAAGGCCACATCCAGAAGCCAGAGCCAGAAATCAGTGCAGGTCAAATGTGGAGCAGGCTGCTGGTCAGAGTAGAGAGGCGACAGCCAGAGAACCAGACTAAGAAGGAACCAGGGACTGCTTCATGATGCCCAGACTGCAAAGACGTTCCTGTGCCCAGTCCAGATGGAATTCTGCTGGATGTCTGGTCACGACTCCAGCTGGCTCACAGTTCCATTCACTCCTCATGTGCAGATTCCTCCAACTGCCTTCTGATGCTCTATGGTTTCCTATCTTTTGGAAGCTCTCAATGCAGCCTCATAAAGCTATGTTGCCAGAAGCTCTGTAAGGTGACCCCATTTATAGAAAATGTCAGAGGCAAGCTAAAAGAGGATTTTCTTCTTAAACTACCTAGGAGGACACACAGAATCTCTCACTGCCTCAATAAAATCATTAGAAAACATTGACCACCCAGCCTTGCTGATTTCAGAATAAGCTGCAAGAAGATTCGTTATGTGTTTATCATGTGTCAGAGTCCATAGAAGACACAGATATCATTACTAGTAAAAATAGTGATCACTGCTTATGTTAGACTGTATTGTGAGATGAATTTGTTATAGGACACTACTTGATTCCTAGTACTCAATGTCTGGCATTCTTTACATTCTGTATGATTTGTATTATTGAGCAAAATATATTTGAATATGCATAATAGGTTATCAACATTATTTTCACCATTGCATTAGGTAGGTATTTATTCCTATGTGCTCCTTCTTCAATAAAGAATGAAACAGAGACTTTGGTAATTGTGAGCTAAATACAAGAGGAACAAAACCGCTAAGAAAGAAGCCATTGCACTAGCATTAGACACAAACGAATCACACATTTTAAGCAAAGTCTATAAATTTAGCATGTTCCATGAGAGAATTCAATTCCATATTCACCCCTTCTGTACACTTGCCAGAAGAAAACAAACATCAAAGTGTGCCTTCCCAACACTATGGCCTGTAGGTAATGGAATAGTTTAAGCTTTCTCTTGGAAGTAGTTTGAAAGGACTCCCCAGACAAAACATAGGAGGGAACTCAGAACACTTAGGTTTTTCTATCCATGAAAGGTCTCTCTGGTTTCCAAAGTTTACACAGGGTAAAGCTATACCTCACTAAAGTGCCAATAATCTGAGAAGTTGTCTGAGGCACATTGATCACAACATTTCCCATTACCTTTCCTCATAATAAGAATAAATAGTGCTGTTTTTATTTTGTTTTGCTTTTCAAACTCTGACCTTTGAAGAATCTCCTTATTTCCCCGCAATGTTTTTAATAGCCATTCTCTTTGGAAATGACATATCTTGCTTCTTTAGAACTTCCTAACTGCAGTTGTACTGGCTAGCAAGGAAAGAAGGGCTTCCTCCCACATCAGCTACAAGGTGTTCTTACTTTTGACCACTACTTGGCTCTGGAGCGAAAAGAATGGGCTGAAGATGTGAATGGAGGAGTCTGTATGAGAAAGTATTTTGAACCTTACATCTTGAAGTCTTCGTAAGTACAAAAGATGTGCTGCTTACGATTACATCTCTCCTGTCAAGTTTGCTTTTTACATCAATCAATCACGTAAGAATGTGAAGCTGAGCTGTGATCCCAATAAACACAGGGTCCCAATCATTGAGAGTAAAATACCAGTGAGACCCCACCAGATGTGTTTGTCTGTTTGTTTTGCATGGTTACACATACTTCTACCAAAGTAATGCCTTTAAACTATCTGAAGAAAAATGCATACATGTGTGTAGAACATTATATCGATACCTATCATTTATAAAATCTTAAATCAATGTGTATACAAAGTTAATATACATAGTATTAATTTCTGAGTTATACATGCAAATACACACTTAAAGATGTAGTTGTTATGGACTGTCAAAACCCACTGTTACTGCTGATTTAAGTAAAAAGAAGAATTAGCTAAGCAAAGAGAGATAGAAAATAAAATTTAAACAAAAAACAAAAATCAAAAAAAATTGACCCAAAACTCCTGTGGTATAGTAGATCCAACTGTAGACAAAAATGCCCGAGTCTTACTTCCTGGATTCTTGGTGACCCTGAAAGGTGGAAGGGAAGCCCAAGAAGGAATTGCCCACTAGATATACATATGGGTCTATATTTGGGCCTTGTCCACCTCAGCAAAGCTCTTCCCAAAGCGTGCAGTACTTACAAATGTGGTGCTGTAGAATTTGAATGTTCTGTTATTTTTTTAGAAACCTTGATGTTCTATGAAATACCTACAAAATGAGATTGTAAATATGCTGGCATACTGTTTTGAAACAAAGATATAACTTTCGCTTTGTTTTCATCTGGATGCCTTTTGGGAATCTACTGAATCCTTTGTGAGGAACCAGAGTACATACATAGTTAAGCTACACAGACATCCTGAGAGACTGAACTGAAGTGCACAGACTTCAATAGAACTCATGGGTCACAGACCCTCACCTTTTAAGTTACAATATTTTATTGGTTAGTAGATTTTCTATATTTCTTGAATTATACAAGTAATAGAATTTGTGAAAACATAAATATGATTATGTTTGATATTGTTCTGCCATAGAGAATATTATTTCCTCCAACTATGTAATTTCCTTGTGACAAATAGAATAGGTATCTAGCATTATGCATAGAAATGGATTATATATTATCGGGTCACCTTGACATAACCAAAGAGTATTCAGCTTCCTAAGTAAATGAATCGTAATAAGCAGATGCCTATGTTATGTTAACTAAGTATTTTGGATAAACTTCAAATGTGGTCATAAAACACAGTTTTAAATAAACAATGTCTAAGCTTGTTCTGAAGATTTATAAACAAGAGCAAAACAAAGAATTACACATTTCTTTGTACATCTAAGTTTACAGTGCAATCAGCACAAGGAATAAACCCTAGCAAATGATTTGAACAAATATGAACTTCAGGAGGTAGGTGGTGTGGGAATTCCTTCTGGACGTGTTGCTTTTATTGCTTAATGAATAAATCTGTTTTGGCCAGTGGCTTCGCGGAATTAGAGCAAGGTGGGATTTCTGAGCAGATAGAGGAGGAAAGAAGGCAGAGTCAGGCGGAAGACAAGCAGCTGCTACAGGAAGAAGACGCCAAAAGCTGGATGTAATTTTACTTGGTAAACCACAGTCATGTGGCAATACACAGATTAATGGAGATGGGTTAGTTTAGATATAAGAGCTAGCTAAAAATATGCTTAAGCTATTGGCCAAACAGTATTGCCAATAATATAGTTTCTGTGTGATTATTTCGAGTCATGGCGGTTGGGAAACAAAGTAACATCTTCCCCCAATTGGGGAAATTAAATAGCACCCTTTTCTGTGTCTCAATAAGATTCTATAGTTTTAATTACTAACAGCCTTACTGACTAAAGTAAATATGGGGTACCTTTCTCTGCTTCTTTTTTTTTTTGTAGGAATACAAATACATAGCCAAAACATTTGCAAGTGTCTTGTAATAAAAGGTTATTATTGATGTGTATGTCTTCTACATGTTTTTGTTCCCTTTCAAATAAATTGGTAGGCAATTAAATTTGTTTGTCTTGTTTTTATTTTGTTTTTCAAGACAAGGTTTACCATGTAGCCTGGCTATCTTAGAACTTATTCTGTAGATCAGGTCAGTCTTGAACTCAGAGTAATCCATCTGACTCTGCCTCTCCAGGGCTGAGATTAAAGGCATGTGCCATTACTACCTAGAGGCAATAACTGTTTTGAGACTTTTTCTTGCTTACAAGTCTTACCCTTAAAGAGCTCAAATGTCACAATATCCTACCTCAATCATCAGTCAACGAAATGCTAGCCACTTAATGGCATGAAATGCTGCAATACGCTTAGAAATACTAATCTTGCCATTCATAGGCGTTTTTAAGTGAATCACTCAATTTACTAAGTCACCTTAATACACCAATTTGTTTAGTTTTATTATTTAAGCAATTAACTTATACTAAGATAAAATCTCTTGATGAAATGTAGCATAGTAATAATCAAGAGTGGTGGAAGGAACCAGCAAGGCAATTCTCTGTTTATAAATGAAACTTTGAGGTAGATATTGTGGATTTAGTGAACATACTTCCTTCTCTAGGAAACCTATTTTTCCTCCTGACTTCCTCTCCTTTCCCTTCCCCTCTCCTCTCCCATCCCCCCTCCTCTCCTGTCCTCTCCTCCCCTCCCCTCCCCTCCTGTCCTCTCCTCTCTTAATATTAGTTGACTAATGGCCTGTTCAGATGGCCTAGCCTAGCTCATTTAGGATAATATTGTCCAGTCTTTGACTTTAAAGGTTTGATAACTGCCGATATCACGGTGGAGACCTCCAATTGCCGCGCCCCGCGCCCCCGTGTCTGCACTAGGTGCGCTATTACCCAGTTCGCAAGTGGGCAAGGGGGCTGGGGGTTAAAATACACAAACACACACAGACAGAGAGACAGAGACATGGGTCATCCTTGAATTCCCCAAGAATGTCCCTTTATTGTGTTCAGGGGCAGATTATATAGAGATAGCCACGCCCCAACCAAACCCACCAGAAACCACTCCCCTCTCATCAGGAACTCCTGAAGGTCTCTGCTCAGAGCAGCTGTAGGCACTCAGATCAGGGGATTACAAGAAATTCAGGATCTGGGGTCTCACTGCTCCCAACAGATAGCAGTGGTTCTAATTCCATCATATAAATGCAAGTACTTCTTCATCCTTAGACATTAAAGTTACATTATAATCTCTGTTTCTCATGCTTCACCTAAGGAGATACAATTCAAATTGTAAATAATTTAAAATGAAAAAAAAATTGTGTAAATATTCATTTCTTTTTATTGACATCTATTTGTTATTTAAAAAAAAATATATGTGGCAGTAAGCTTTCAACCACTGAAAACAAGAAAGAAAACTCAAGTCCTATTCTCTGGAATGAACTAGTATCTCAGCCATTGTATTTTATGTCTGAAATTTCTATCTTAAATTGCATGTCCTTGGGGCAGAGTGTGGCCTTCTGTCTTCTTTCTTTCTTTTAACACAGGCAACTATCCTGCTGCTGTTCTACCAAACAATAAATAATGGAGAGAACAGAAGATTTTGAATGGTGCAGGTTGACAAAAATAGAGCCAGTGTTCTCAGAATTGTTACAGCCGTGTTTTCCAACATGCAGCCTGAGCATCCCTCCACCATCTCCCAATGCCAAGTAGTGATGGAGGATAAAGGATTGAAAACAAAGGCAAGAGCAAGAGCACAGTACAGCGATATGAAACCGCTCAATATTAACGAAGTTTTTTGAATTTACACACTGATATGAGATGGAAGAAAGCAAAGACCAATCTTAACCATGAATCATCTGCCTATTTTATCATCAGCCATGCTTGTAAAATGTCACCTGCTTTAGCTCAATACTGAAGAAAAAGCTAATTTACCTGGTTAAATTTTGTTTGTTTTATCTTCAGACGAGGAAACTAAACATAGGGTGCATTCATGAGCTTTTCGTGGAGCAATAATATTAGGTTGTCAGCTTATGATGAACAATGCCTTATTTTGGCTTACATTTTCAGATGTTTTATCCATATTAAGTTGGCTTGTTGCTTTGGTCTCTGAGAAGAGGTACCACTTGGATGGGAATCAGAGAGGGAGCATGGGCTGAGTAGTTCACATTGCATAAGAGAATGGAGTGGGTGACTAGAAAGAGTTTGTATCTCAACAACCCATCAACATTGTGTGCTCTCTTACAAAATTTCCCCCTGCTAAATATGTCCTAGGGTGGTTCAACTAATCTTCAAAATTATGAGTGTTTGGGGAACACATGTCTAGACCAAAGTAAAAAAGAAGATGATATTTTAAAATTTGTTTGAACCTAGTTGAGTACATGTTATACAACAAGGACATATGCTCAACTATGTTCTTAGCAGAATTATTTGTAATATCCAGAATGTGGAAACAGCCTAGATACCACTCAATTGAAGAATGCATAAAGAAAACGTAGTATGTTTACACAATTGAGGACTACTTAGCAGTAAAAAATAAAGACATCTTGAAATTTTCAGGTGGATGAATCTAGAAAAAAAAAACATATTGAGTGAGGTAACCCAAACCCAGAAAGACAAATATGTACTCACTCATAAGTTACTCTTAGACATAAAGAAAGAAAAACCAGGAAACAATTCACAACCCCAGAGAACCTAGAGAACAAAGAAGACTCTAAGAGAGACATACATGTATCTAATCTACATGGGAAGTAGAAAAAGACTAGATCTCCTGAGTAAATTGGGAGTGTGGTGGTCATAGGAGAGGATAGAAAGGGGAGAGGGGAGGAAGGGGTGGGAGTGGAGAAAAACACATGACGCAACAAAAACAACAGGAAAACATTTAAGAAAATGGTGATTTGTTTTAAAATGACATTTGTGGAAGGGCAGCATTGCTAAGAGTAGAGTACAAAGCGATTTGTATGTTGTTGTAGTTGAGAACCAAGACCTGCCTTGATCCAGTCAGTGACCTCATTCTGGGCAATAGCAATTTTCTGCCATCTAGCGGATAATTCAGAGAATAAACAGTGACTTTACTGAATTTCCCCCTCCAGCTTGAAGAGAAAGAATCATATGAGTAAAACAATTTCCCCACTAACTGAAATTCAAATGAAATTTTCCAATAAAAATAAAATGTAAAACAATTATTGTTTTAAAATTTTTATTTTATTTTATGTTTGCTATTTGGTTCCTGTTGTAAATAGTACAGAATGTGAATGGATATCACTATGTTAGTTATTACCTGGGAACAAGAATATTGACCACTGACTTTGAAAATACATGCACTTTGGTTGGGAGCATGGCTTAGTAAGAACACTTGTCCAATGTAATTCCTGAGTTTAGCTCTGAAACATTTACTATAAGAGCTTATGTGTTTTATATGACTGCAGCATCAGTATTGTGCAGCTGAGAAAAGAAAGCATATGACATTTCAGGATGATTGCTGCAGGCTTCTCTAGCCACTTTAGTTGAAAACAATTAGCTCTAGGTTCAGTGAGAGACTTCCCAAAGGGACAAGCAGACAAATGATAGAGCAGGATATGTGACGTCATATATCCCCCTCTAACCTCCATACACACGCATACAGGCAGACATGCACTGGTACACATACATGAACATAATACACACATTCACACCTACAGACATAGCCACATATTTGAACATAAATTAAAGTTACTTACATTTACTAAATATTATGGCATAATTTATCTATCTCATAGCAGAAGGTGTGAACTAAATTAAGAAGAGTTGAGAAGGACAGAATTTGGAGAAAACTACTTGAAGGTGAAAATATAGTTTATCTATTATTTTACCAGATCACAGACAATGAATTCCAAATAAAGTAATAATGTAGGCTCTTCCCTTATAAGATAGTGTGGATAAAATATGGGAAATCTGGATTCACGAAATGACATCCGTGAAGACATACACAGAGAGAAGCTTGTTTGAACCCACAGGGATAACATCATCTATAAGCAAACAATGCCCTAGGCTATCAGAAGCTGGGAACGAGAGATGAAACTGACTGTTCTGCATAGCCTAGAGAAAGAAGCAAGCCTGAAGACACTTACATTTCTGATGCCTATCTCAACAAGCATGGAAACATCAAATTCTGCTGTTTAAGCTGGCTACAGTTAGTGCTTTGGTAGAGCAGAAATAGGGAGCCAGCACACTATTGATTGCCAACCTGAATCATTAAAATTGATACATGGGCTAAGTATCACAATATTGATATCAATTAATGGCATTCAAGATTTTATATTTAATTATTTAATAATCTAACAATTGCAAAATAGCATTTAACCTCTCTGGATATTATCTCACTATAAAATTAAAGGAATAATTTTATTTCCATCAATATAATTTAAGACTTATAACAAGGCCTAACATTTTGAGATAATATGTTCATTTTATTTATTTATTTTATATAAGCACATAAAATAAAGCATAACCATTTTATTAATATAAAAATTATTTATGATTATCTTATAAATCATCACTAAATAGATTTATCCATTCACAATTCTAATATATAATATAAGAAATATAATGCTATAATTGTTTTAAAATTTATATAGCAATTTTTTATGTGACTTATAAATCTTAAATTATAATATACTAATTTCCTTAAATAACATAGTTCAATAAGTTATCCATTATCACAGCATTTTTATTTAGTTTTAAAAACACATTCTGTTGAACTCCTGTGACAACTCAAAATAGGTTCTTATTTACACTCACAGTTTCCACTGACAATATAGAAATGCTAAAGTAATTTCCACTTTACATCTTGAGAAAGAAAATTACTACAGCAATAAACCACTAGTAGATCTCTGAGGTATCATAAATAACCACAGAAACTTTGACATTAACTCTTCTATTTAACAAACTTCAACAGCAAAGAAAAATTCCTAAGATACATATATATATATATATATGAAAATTTAATGTAAGCACTTGTCACCAAATTTTGGAGATATCAAAGGAATATAATTATCTTCAAGAGTTAGAACAGAGAGATCAGTATTTACTTCATCTACTTCACCACAAATGTTGATATTTGAGTTCAATTTAATTAGCCAGTAGAACAAATATTTGTCTCTAATATAATTCAGTTTTATTTCATTAGTATTCATTTGATATCTCTAAGACACTCTAAACATTACATTAAAAACTCAAACAAATTTCCTATTATGAAGACATAAAAACTTAGATTGAGTTTAGATATGAAATGTAAATGTATGCTTCCAAAGGAGTAAGCCTAAGTAACATTAAACGTTATTATGCTTTCTAACAACTTCTCCAGGCTTACTTAGTTTTATGTCAGCCTTGATAACCCCAATTTAACTCTTTCCTGATTGATAGACATATCATTAGTATTACATTCTTCTTTTGCAGGCTTTTGTAGCATTATTCAAGGAAAATATATAGTGACCTATGAGAATGTGAAAGTTAAACTGCTCCTTCAGCATCTTTATCTTAAAAATACAAAAATATTTTAAGAAAGCAAATGGTACTTCTGTTTTTTGTAGGTTGTGTCTTTCCACAAACTAAAGAATGAAATTCAATAAACACGATGACAAAGAACTGTGTTTTTTGAAGACTCAGAGATGTGTCATGATTTCTGGTTTGATTTTTGTCCATAAAACAGGTTGTTCTGAAATTGTGGAAATCACTATCATGCAATTTCAAATAATATTTTCAATAAAAATAATGAATGCAAATATATTTCTCAAACTGATAAATTAAGAAGACTGTTGAAGGAATTGCAAGGGTGAATCTTTTGTGACTTATCTTGCATTCCTTTAATTCCATTTTTTTTCTGCTTTTCAGGGACTTTTTTATTTTAAAACAATCTTTTCTTATTTTACATAGGGATCCCCGTTCCTACTCTCTTTCCTCCTCCTGCTCCCCTACCTAACCCCGCCCCCCATCCATTGCTCAGTGAGATTAAGGCTTCCCTTGGAGACTAAACGAAGTCTGGCAGAACCAAGTCCTCCCCTCATATCTAGGCTGAACAAGGTATCCCTCCAAAGAGAATGGAATTGGCTTCAAAAAATCAGTTCATACACTAGGATTAAGTCCTGGTCACATTGCTTGTGGCCCCAGATACTACCTCAGCCACACACACAGCTGACACCCACATTCAGAAGAGCTTGTTTGGTCCTATGCAGGTTCCCTTGCTGATAATCTAGAGCCAGTGAGCTCCCACGAGCTCAGATCAGGTGATTCTCTGGGTATTGCCATCATGGTCTCGACCTCTTTCCTCAAAATATCGCAAATCCCTCTCTTAGACTAAATTCTAGAAGCTCAGCCCAGTGCTTAGCTGTGGATCTCTGCAACTCATTCCGTCAGTTGAGGGATGAAGGTTCTATGATGACATTTAAGGTAATCATCAATCTGATTTCAGGGGAAGGTAAATTCCAGTAACCTCTCGATTATTGTTTAGGGTCTTAGCTGGGGCCATCATTGTGAATTCCTGGGAATTTCCCTATTTTATATGCATGGGTATTTTATCTGAAAGTAGGCCTGAGCTTTACATACATGTATCACAGACAGTGTTCAGTTCCTGGAAAGTACAGTGGCTACATAGGCTCAGTTTTGACGTTGGTCTCCTTTCATGACCAAGATAGTCCCAAGAAAAAGCTTTGCTTCCTCAATTTAGATAAGTAATATCCTGAAGGAATCAGTTACTTATATGAAATTTGTCTTGAGTTCCTTTTCACTGACATAGAAATCATGTTGAGTGAGTAAGCAGAATTAAATCCCCTAGCACAGGGTTTCAAAGTGACCAAATATTTTAATTTCTCATCTTTCTTCAGAATGGTAAGAACTGGATTTGGACATGCCTATAATTCATTATAGCTTTGGCAACAAAATAGTCTCATTCTTCTGCAGAATACCTTCATTTATATGGAGCTAGATACTTAATTTATTTGAATTTTATTTCATAATAAACACCCCACCTAAAATGTTAGCCCATATCTTCACGCTATATTAAGAAATTTAAACATAGTTGAGTCATCCCAATTACTCCTTAGTGCTCTCCACACACTCTCTTCTTAGAAAAACTTAGAAGTACATCTAGACAATTTTAAGCTTTAGTACTCTGTTTTAGGTCCAAATTTTTCAATAGGTAGATATCTCTCTGTGTATACTGTTAACATCATACATTTTGTCTCAATATTTAAATCATGAAAATTCACTGTTTTACCATCTGTCACCTCATGATGGTGTGGATGGCACCCAAGATGACCTTTGCTCTACCACAGCACTTTTGAAGAATAATGGAAATCAATTTACTTTGTATTTCCGCACGATTCATTGAATATTAAATCTGCTGTAGAATTAAAATTACTGTTGTTCAATGGCAATCCACTATAGAATTTCAAAATAAAATTTCTTTAAAACGCCTAAGCCGTATGTAGGAGTGCATGCATATAGTATATGAGTATGTATATATGTATGTCTGTATTTGCTTTTACTTAAAGACAGTGAGGCAAATTACGGCGTGTTTGTGGATATCAGGGAAGAGCTTGTAGAACTCAGCTCCCTCCTTCAATAAAGTAGGACTCAAGAATCAAATTCACATAGACAGTAAGGATTTTTAGCAGGCACCTTTAGACACTCATCCCATAGACTGAAAGCCTGTTCAATAGAATGAATCTTATGGTTTGTTTTTAATCAGAAACTATGAGTTGCTTAAAGCACTACACATATTTCAAAAGCAAGTTAACCATGCTTGTTAAACAATCATGCTCATAATTCTTAAGTAACGAAATCTATCCTTAAAATATTGAAGTTTACGAAAAGGTTATACATGTGTCTAGGAATGCATGAAGCATAAGTGGTTAAGGGAGAATCTGCACAGCAGTCTGTTGATCCACATGCCACTTTGCTCTTGAATATAAGTAGCTTGCTCTCATTCTGTAACTCATTACCACACTTGTTTTGTTCTTAGAACATTTCTTTCTAAGTGGTAGAGTCTTAAAGCTACCTTCAATTTTCAGAAGTCCTACTCTCTATAAAATTGGCTTTGCAGCTAGTAAACATAAAGAGATTTCTGTGATTCTTCTTCTTTACCCTATAAGGGCTTTAATATCTACTTATATGTCAATATTCATTCATTTTCAAACTCCTGAATGTCTGTATGTGGATTAAAAGGTTTTATAGATCAAACTCATGAAGCTATACATAGTGACACAGCAATGTCTTAAAGGTTACAATGGATGATCTATTATTTAAAAAAAATCACTAAAGGGTAGCAGCCATCAGGATACCTCTCATCTTAACTTCTCTATAATGCAACTTTAAAAAAAAAAAGAAGAAGAAGCATAACAGAAGCTTCACGGAAGCTTCCCAGTTTCCGGAGGTCCCATTTATTCATTGTTGCTCCTGGACTGGACTGCGAGGGGTGTGTCCACCCACTGAGACAGTGTGACTGATCTAATGGGAGCTCACCAAGGCCATCTGGACTGGGACTGATGGAGCATGTGATCAGATCGGACTTTCTGAATGTGGCTGTCAATGAGGGCTGACTGAAAAGCCACTGATAATGGCATTGGGTTCTGATTCTACTGCATGTGCTGGCTTTCTTGGAGCCTAATCTGTTTGGATGCACACCTTCCCAGACCTGGATGGAGGGTGGAGGTGGAAGGGGGAAGTTGGGAAGGAAATGGGAGGAAGGGAAGAGGTGGAAAATTTTAATAAATAAATTTTTAAAAATTAAAAAAGGAAGCATAAACACAATGCCCATACTGCAATTTTAAGATAGCTCTTGTAGACTAGGCTGGTCTCGAACTCACAGAGATCCACCTGTCTCTGCCTCCCAAGTGCTGGGATTAAAGGCGTGCGCCACCACCGCCCGGTTTAAGATAGTAGAATTCTTGTAAATGTTATCTAATCAATGGGAAATTCATTTGAAGTATATTGAAATGAGAAAAATTGCATGCCTTTGCTAACTTATAAAAATCAGCATGTCAATAAACAGGTTGTTTTTTGCAGTATATAAGGAAGAACTATACTACCTTCAATATAGGATAATAAGTTACTCTTAAAAGTATATAGACATGTTAAGAATGTCTAAAATAGGTATGCATCTAGTTAAGTGCAGAAATTCAGATTATCTAATATTTCACTTTAATGATAGTTTTACTTCCTATTAGTTATTTGAGTGTACATGTGTGCTTTTAATGAACCTTTGTGTTCATATTACTAAGATAAACTAAATTCATAAAACACAACTCTAGCAACTCAAAATTGATTCAAAAAATGACGTTTCCTCTCAAGAATGAAGACACATCTCTCCAGTTTGCAAAAACAGAAAGACCTAGTTTCTAACACTATTCAAATTGGAATTTAAATATTTGAGGAGGCTTGATTCCCATTTAGCCTACAAACCATGGACACTCAGACATAGAACTACACATATGTTAAAAATTCACTGTGTAGCTCATTGTTATCTCCTAGTATTTTCTCAATTGTAGATTCTAAGCTCTATTCATAATCTGAAAAACAACTTTATCCTAACCATTTTTAGATACAATCAATCCATATTTCCAGCAATTGTGCATATGTATGATATTGTCTGTTATACCATGACACAATTACCTAATTACTATGACAAGCAGGTGAAATCGCACACTTGAAAAGTTTGGCCCCAGTTGAATTTAGACCAATGCGATGATATATGTATTCATAGGCATATACATACGCAAACAGAAGCAGAGGATGGAATAACAGGCTTTAGAAAGCTTTTAGGCTGAAGACTACCATATTCTATGAACTCAATATCACCTTCTCATGTGTGTTTAATTCTTTTGTTCAAAGTTATTATTGCATTTCCCTGAAAGACGAATAGGAGAAAAGATTTGCAATAGAATTAAAGTATCTGATACTTTCATTTTTGTATGAATACAGCAATGTTAATGTTACAGTAATATAATTTGAAAACCAAATCCCTAGCAGATTATTTAAATATGTTATCTTAGAATATAAAGATGTAATTACTTTCAGTGATATAATACCCATAGATTTCTTTCCAATGCTGAAAAGAACAATTTCTATAATTTTTATATGTAAATGCTTTTGGAAATTAGCTCACCTGATACATGGCAATGTCTTGAATGCATCTAATTAAAGGATCTTTTGAAAATTCTGCTTCACTAAAGGCAGATGATTCATGGAATAAAACATCAAATTAAATTGCCTTTTCTTTTTTACATCTTTATACTACAACAGAATCCTGTTAGCCTAGCTATGGTTTACACTATTCCCCTTGCTATTTCTCTGTGTATGATGCAGTCTATGCATTTCTGAGAGGCAAACATTACTTGGTAAATATTTAGGATGATCAACTCTGTAGAGAGACCTTTTCAGCATTTGCAACATGCTGTCCTCGATGACCACTTCAGTTTCATCGGCATCATCTTGACAGAAAGCAACAAAAGTCCTCCCAGATATATAGATGCTGATTCAGTGTTTTCTTGCTTTGTAATTAATGACCATTCTATTTATTGGTAATTTAGAAAGTTTCTTTTCACTGAGGTGAGACAGAGATTAATGAGATCTTGCCAGTTGAGAATGAAATCAATCCATCAACTAATTTTACTGCCTGTTATATGAACAGCACAGTTAATATCTAGATGACCCTGAATGGTTTTAGGTGGTTAGCATGTACATTTATTTTTAGAGTTTGCTTTTAGAGTTATTTATGTATTTGAATGTTTGTGTGTCTGTAAGAATTTATTTGTACTTCATGGGTTCCATTAGCCTCAGAGGCTAAAAATGTGCGTCAGTTGCCTGGAAATGGAGGTACAGGCAGTTGTGAGCTTCCCCCCATGGGGGTTGAGAACTAATCCTGGGTGGTATAGAAGAGCAGTATGCACTCTGATCTGATAACTCATCTCTCAGCTTTGCTTTCTTATCAGAATTATTATTAAGTGCATCAATTGTATTTCTTTTTTAGAAAAATAAAATCAGTTTTTACAAAAGTTATTTATTTCACAAAAGATTTTTGATAGCCCTGAATATATTCTATATCCTTGCCTTCTTCCATTGGTTACTGTTATAAAATAGTATGAAACTCTTAATTAAAATTCCTTGTTTTGATTAATGGCATTCCATAATTCCTCTAACTTTCTAAATGAACTGAAGGACTATTCTTAGATAGGAATAAAACACAATACATAGGAACAAAATTAACTTCACAAAGTACAAAAACAAAAGAAAATTAAAAGTCACACAATCCAAAAAAAATATGTTGAGATTAAGTATATTCGTTTAAATTCTCTATCACTCATTATCATTCACTAGGAACGAAAAAAGAGCAAAATTAGCAAAAAAAATATATTTACAGTAAAATTTCCTTCATGTTACAGTAAAAATTTCATGAGAATTGTTTAGTTTTTATTTACTACATTTGCTTTACTAAAGTATTTATAGTTCAGAGGAAACATTTCATCAATTGTGTGCCTTCTTTTTTAGTAAAATGGTTGAAAATGTTTAATCCTTTTGAAACATTACTTTAGAAATATGTGTTTCAAAGATACTGTGAATAGACCTCATGATGTGCCCTCAGTTCTCCTTGCAACCAGAAATGAAGGCATTCTTAGACTGTTGCAAACACAAGTCTACAGTTCTAGACAACACAGAGGATTATACTCAGTTCTATCCATTCTGCTTCAATTCATCACCAAAGGCTGGATTTGCATCAGAAATGTAAAGCAGATGTCCCAAGCTGCTGAATCCAAACTGTCCCACACACTCTGCATAAACATGTTATGAATGTCACCTATCACGGTATTTGATTAAATAATTTAGTGCTTTATTTTGAGCTCTCAAATTTCTAGATAGCACACGTCAAGCACGAAGTCGAAGCTTTGATTTTCATTCTCAACAGGATTATACTTTGGGGAAATTATTTGTTTAGAACAACGTAAATGATTCTTTTAACAATGGGAAGTTAACTTGATCTAATTCGGGTTTTATTCATACAACTGTAACAGGGTGAGTCATTCTGTCTTATAATAATATTGTGTTATTTTCTTTCACAAATTCTTCAAAATGCCACTGATGATGTATGGAATCTTTGTTTACCTACATCTGAGCTGCTTTGGAGTCTCAGGTCAACTTTGTCGTGTGGAACCCTCAGCTCCATTGAATTCCATGTGTTTTGTGATCAGGTTACACTACCATTGAGTAAGATATTTTGTCTCGCTATTCTCGGCAGAATTCTTTTCTCTCAGTTTTGCCAATTTGTCTTCTGTTTCTTTTCAAGCCTCCTTACATATAACCTTCAATTGATACATCTGCTGTCTTCATAGAATCCTGTTTCTTCTAACATCCACTCTGCTACTGATAGGTAAATATTCCATCTACCTTTATTTCACAAGAAACATAATTTTACTGTATATTAAAAAAACCCTGAAAAGTATGTGATAGGTGCTTTATGAATATCTGTGAAGTTACACTGAAGATAATTCTAAATACTAATAGTTTTAGTATGTATACCAATATATTTATATAGAAATAGATATGTCCCTATAAACATATGGATGTAAATTCATAAAATTCTTTTGTTTTATTTTTTTTCATTTTTAGTTGCTATGATCCTTCTGTCAATGATCAATAATTTCTTGATAATAACAGGATCTGAAGGCAAGATTTCTATGATTCAAAGCCCCAAAACCCCTTTTTTTAGTGTTTCTAAGTTGTTTTTTTTTTCTTATTGTTTCACTGATTAATCTTAGTGGAGATTTTTTTTCCCTAATCATTCCTACCAAATAAAATTATACCGAAATACAAATATGGCATAGCCACTTTTGTACTTATGCCTTTGGGGGGCCATCACTATACAATATTGAAGATTTTTGTGTTCTCACAAATTAATATTGGTCCCTTACGACGATACAGCCTGTTAAGGATGCTTGATGTCTGTCTGTCTACATCTTTATCTACATTTTATCTGAATTCTCTGTTTAACCATACTTATCATCTACAACCTATAAACAGATAAAAGAGAGGAGACAGAGACAGAAGAAGAGAGAAAGAGACAGGTCGAGAGAGAGAAACATAGAATGCCCAATTGAGCTCTCGCCAATGTATTGTTTCAGCTTTTCTTTGCATATTTCCCTCTTCATACTTTGATCTCAAGCGTTTGAATTTGTCCAAGCAAGGGCTTTGTACAATAAGATCATACTCCATTCTTATTGTTGTGTTGTCTCCTGGCAATTCTGCACATTATAGAGAGTTAACAAAACATTAATTTGTATGGAAATATTAAAGTCCGAATGTATTGTAATTTTAGATTTTCATATTGTATATTTACCATAGTCATAATTTTATTCATGTTGGTTTCCAAATGAAATGTTTTATGCGTTCCCAACTGGAATTAATTTTCTTTATCTAATTACTTCCAAAGCTGATTCGGAGTTGAAGCTTTGAAAGCAATTGGTGGCACTGGGATCTATTTGGTTTCCGGGCAGTTTGAAAAATAACTGAATGGCCTCACATCTCAGATGCAGGGGAAATCCTGGTCTTCCATGAACAGCTGCAGAGAGAATGGCACTGCCTCCCTATTTCTTGCTCTTGCTTTTATTAGTCCACAGAGTGGTTAGAAACAAATGGTAAAGGTTTGCCAGGAACATTTTATAGTGCCTCTAGGGAGTACAGCCTTGTTACATCTCCGTGTAGTGGCAGTTGTCATTTCAATACATTGTTCCAGCCGGTTATGACACAGGTGTGTGGCTTCTAAAGCCACAATCAAGGATGCTACAATGGTGATGACTAGCCTAAAAGACATTTCCCTTTTGTGTTTCCTCCTCAGTATTTTACTCCCCTTTCACCTGGCGGGCACTTACAAACGCTCTGCCTCACACCAGTTTAGCCTAGATGCGCTGTCAATTTACATGGCTTAGCTGACAAGCCATGCTTGTCAACATCCATTAGTTGTTGCCCTCAACGGAGCTATCTAATACCACATTGGCTTTAAAAACAAACAGGCATTAGTTACAGAAAAAAAAAAAAATGGAGAGAAATTTCCAAATGTTCCCACGGTCTGTCCTCCACACTAAGTAAGCACACACCACAGGGATCACCCTATCTCATTTTGTTCCTGTGTCAGCTGTCTGCTCCAGTCCAGTGCAAGCTCTGAGCCTTATTTGGAGAGTAACAGCTGCCACTCACGATGTTGGCAGACACGCGGTTTCACATTTACTTCATTTATGCTCACCCCAACCATGTCATATAGGTGTCCCCATTTGCCTTTTACAGATAGGCAAACAGGTTTAGAAGGGAAAGGTTCCTGAGTAAGAATAAAAAGCAGGAATCTATTTTGAGTAATCTGAGAGTAAATACAGAATCTTTAACATAAACAACATCTCCTTTTTCAGTATGACATTGCTAAACCTAATATATTTGTCTCTTGTAATCTATACAAATTTTGGCCATCTACCAAATATAACTCAAATATAGCCTTTTATTTTCAAGCCCTAAATCATTCATAAATGAATGTATTTTCTAGTTACACTTTAGGTATAAACCCATATAATGCATTTATAAATTCATGAGTTAACATAATAAGCATGTGTATGGCTATTCACTTTTTAATGTTTTTGTGCCTTGTTAACTCTAAATGCATTAAAGAATTATGTAAGGAAACACTGTTTACCAGCTATCATTAATTCTTTTTAGAAAACATAGTATCATGTATTCCTTACAGTTTGAAATAATACAGTAGTATAAAGTCATTTTGTTTAATAACAACCAAGAGCTGACTGAAATTATCAAAATCTCTGAAAAAGAGAGATTTTTTTTGTATCCAATTCCTAGGCCTTCAAAATCAGACATTTATGAGTATAAGATTTAATATAATAATATGTTTAACCTGAACAAATTCACTTTTGAATCATTATGACAGAAAATAGTGTGTAGGGATTTTACTAGAGGCAAGCATGACCTTACTAAACGGCAAATTTCCAAAAAAAAAAAAAAAAGCAGGGGTAAGATCCCATTCTATGTCTCAATGTCCATTTTGTGTGGAGACAATCCTTTTAAAACTCACACTATTGATTAAGGCTATATAAAAAATAACTCTGAATGTCATAGCTAGAGAATATAAGTTTAATTAGTTCTACATTTAAGAATTTAATGCATATTCTACTTATTAGATGATAATGGTCAGATTTAAATGTGTAATTCACACTTAATTCTGTTAAGCTTCCTGTTGTCTTCTCAGTGAGTAGCTCAAATTAATCAAGATGAGATTACTGGTTAATATAATATTTTACTGACATGTTATTGTTAATTCAGTATTATATCTTTGTATACAATGAGGTTAAGCAAGACAGGCAAATGATTCACTCAACAAAATGTGTGCAATAATCACCAATCCATTGGCTACAATGGATAATACCTAACCCCTGGAAATATCCATTGCCTTTTAAAAGAGTAGATAAGGTAGGTAGGTATACCATTTGTTAGTAAGTACTAGTCTTATGCAATGATCCATTGTACAAGAGGTGACAAAAGGATTGTAAAGGTTGGAGATCAGGGAATATATATATTGATACTGTTCATCCTGGGAAAGTAAAGCACCATTCCTATAAAGTCTCATGCGCATGTCATCCTAAACATAAACAGAAAAATAATAACATCAATAGACATAATAATGCAGATTGTGCATCAACCCTAGACAAAGAATTACAGGTAATTAAGGAACACCGACAGCAGGGAAAAGAGTTTTCCCCAGGAAAGAACATATCATTGGTTAGCCAATAAAAAATGATCCACACTGAAAATATATACATACAAGTACCATGAGTCAGAGCAGGTTGCATTAATATGCTTAGTAATATATTCATACAGTACATATAATATATAATACTTAGTCATATAAATATAAAGAATATGTATACTATATATATTGAATATATAATTAAGAAAATAAAATCTGAATTGGAAACAGAAAGAGGAATTATATAGGAATATTTGAATGGAGGTAGAGGAAGTTGAAAACCATGTAATTGTACTATAAAGCAAGAAGCCACCTAAAATTTTTAAAAGATTTTATTCCTATGAAGCCCCCATTCTTTCATTTTAATGCAATACAGGCAGGCAGGACACAGAACCAGCAAAATGTACATCACATGGTTTAGAGAGAACTCTCAGCAATACAGATTGTGGATTCTTTAATTGTGGCTTCCATGCTTAAATGTGAGAAGGAGGCTGAACAGAGAGAAATGGAAATTTTATAAATGACTACTCAGAAGAAAATGACTTGGTCTTTATTTTGCACAGAAAAGGATACGGCAATTTCTCACATACAGAAGCATCATCTACAGTTGGCAAAAACTGCAAAGTAAATGACAGATGACCCGTGAAGCATAGGGGGACCGAGTGCAGCTCTGTCATGCTTTTCTGGGGATCAGAAGATCCAGCAAACAATGTGGACAAACATGAAGGATTTACAAGATCTAAGTTCAGCAAAAGGTTTGCACAGTAATGCCCAATAGTCACTCTTAGAGCATTCGGATCATATTTTATTATTCATCCTCTAATATTTGAAAATATTGTACTCAGCATATACCATTTCATTAAATATAATCGATGTTTATAGTTTCAAAAGTATTCTGGTTTATTTTATTGTATAAGTTTTGCTACTGCATTTTTCTATTTTGTATCAAAGTATTTTTTCCAGATTCTGAAAAAAAAAAAACTGTAGTTAAATCCACCAGCAGCTGCTGACATATTGTTCTATTTGTATGTTCTCCATACTCCACAATCCTTCCTCTTAGAGAGAGCTCAACCTATGAACATATTTTGCTCTTTTTATCTTTTTCTTTATTACATATTTTTTTTAATTTTCATTTTATATTCAACCACAATTTTCCCACCCACACCTCCTCCTGCTTCCCCCTCACTCCTCCCCCCAGCACATCCTCATCTACTTTTCCCAATGGGTAAGAGCTCCTATGGGGAATCAACAAAGCCTTACCCATCAAGTTGAGGAAGGCGCAAGTCACCCTTCCCCCAACCCTGTATTAAGGCTGAGCATGACATAGTATCATAGGGAATGGGCTGCAACAAGTTAGCCCATAAACCAGGGATAGATCCTGGTTCTACTGCCCAGTGCCCATCACATATACCAAGCTACCCAACTGTCTCCTACATACAGAGGGCCTAGTTCAGTCTCTGAGAGGCTCCACAGCTGTTGGTCTACAGTTTGTAAGTACTCATGACCTTAGCTCAGCTGTCTTTCTTTCATTGGACATTCACAACTTCACACATAACATCTGAAGCTTTAGTTTCTGGTGCTTGCAGCATGAGTAGGGAGCATGTGTGTCTTTGAAACAAAGTCACATTATGTAACATGGGGTTGCCATAAACTCACTATTTATTTCAGGATGACCTCAGATACATGATAATCTTTCTCCCTCAGCTTTCTTTGTGCAGAGATTACTGACAGTAGCCACCTTGCTTAGCAATGCATATTATATTTTAGGTGAACATAGTTAAACAATTGAACCGAATAAGATGATCCACATTTTAACCATCTTTAATTTTGATCTTATATTGCATCTGTATGAACTTACTCTGCATGTTTACATATCTATGCAGTAACTGACATGCAAAGGACAGGAGACTTTATTTTGTATGCTTCCCTTTGTACTGAAATATTCATTTTTCTTTTTTAAATTCGTGACCAGTCGTCATCAAAGAGGCTTCCTCTGTCAGCAGATGGGAGCAGGTGCAAAGACCACAACAAGAAATACGTGCATAGAAAGTCTAAGCTGGACATCTCCATCAGGTCCCAGCTCTTGGGGCTCAGGGAAATCCCATGTAAGAGCAGAAGAGGAAAAATTGTAGGAGTCAGTGGGGATAAAGGGCACCAAGAGAACATGGCCCACCGAATCAACTAAAGCAGGGCTCACATTGACTCACGACAATGACAAACATGGAGCGTTCGTTGGTCTGCACCATGTCCTCTGTGTATATGTTGGGAGCTTGGTGTCTTTGTGGCAGTGGGAACAGGTATCTCTGAGTCTTTTGCCTGCTATTGGAACCCTTTTCCTCCCATTGAATTGCCTTATACAGCCTCTATATGAGGACTTCTGCCTTGTCTTATTATTTCTTTTTTTGTCCTGTTAAGATGTTATGTCTTGGAGGCCTACTTTTTTTCTGAAGGGAGGTGAGTGGGGGAGCAGAGACGAGTGAAAGGAGCAGAAGTGTGGGCTACTTGGAGGGGGGAAGAAACAGAAAATAGTTAAATAAACAATCATAATCATCTTCCCATTTTCCATTTGGATCGTTCTTAGAGTATAAATTTAGTTTCCCTTAATCTTTATTTAGAAACAAACTTTTAATAGGAATTTAGTGTAGTTGTTTTCTACCATGTCTTGCATGTTTTTCCCCTAAGAGCCTTTTATTTATTTGAATATCTCAACATATATCAAAACCCAATTTTTATCAACAGCCGCATTATCATAAAGCCTTTTTAAATACTCCATTGAAGACTTCATTCGTGTTGCTTTTTCTATTAAAACATTCTTAATCACCAGCCTTCTTTTAAAACTCACTGGATTCTTGCTTTAGACTGTGACTGAACGAACTTAATTCCATCTTCATATTTTTATCAGAAATGTTTAAAGATTTCCTCTTCCCCTTGTACCTTTAGTAACTTCTACCATATACTTCATCATGGTTGGAATCTTAGCTCCATGATAATAATAATAATAAAAAAAAAAACCTTTTAGGTCAAATGCATTTTGCTCATGCAACCTGGTTTTTTACACTTTTGTTGAATAGTTATCTTTTATGGATATGTGCATAATAACTTACATAAAAATGTTTTTCTACTTTTTAAATAATTTGAGAATAAGTATAAAGAATTAATTTACTATAGCTTGCATAAAAGAGCAGAAGGCTCTATTTTGTTTATAAAGAAATGTTCATGTATAGTAGCATGGAAGCAAAAAGAATTGGTAAAGATTATATCTTATTGTATTCTGGTTTAACATCAATGTTTTAGCAAATGTACAGAGTATTGTTAACAAAACAATTCTCTGAAAATCATTACACCATGGAAACATGATTAATAGCAATAATATAGACAACTTACCCTTTTATAGCACTTACATGTTTTTGAAATATTTTGTCAGATATTGTCTATTTTAGATTTCCAATAACAGCAAATTCACTATAACTTTGGTTTTGTCTCATGCTGGCAATGTGCTAGTCTGTCAATATATTATTTACATGTAAAATATATTACATGTGGGAAATTATGTGACTATTTCAATTTAAAATGCATTTCCATTGAAAACCATTAGGCTTGCTAAACACAGATTTTTCCATTATAGTAATTATTCTATGGAATAAACTATTTTAAGAGTATATATATAAGTGTGTGTGTGTGTGTGTGTGTGTGTGTGCAGGTGTCTAAAGTGGTGTTACCATGATTAAATCTGCTTGTTTTTTCCAATTTTCATATTTAATTTACAATCAATTTATATCCTAACTCTATCTTCTCAAGAAACTTAGTACCCTTAAGAATTTTATAAATAAATAAATAGATAAATAAATAAATAAGAAGCCTTATACAGCCCCCTAGTGTTCCAAATGCAGAGACCTCCAAGTACAAACACTTTCCTGCGTGGCTGAGCTGAACTCACCTTCCCACCCATCTCCTTCAGTGTGACGTCACTGCTGTTAGGATAAAGTATTATCTAAACAACTAAGACTGCAGTGATGGCTGTGGGAACCGAACTGTTCTTACATTACCAGAGAAATAGCACTGAAAACATGAGAGCTTAGAAACTGCCTTCATGGGAGCAAATGCAAATCAAACCTTTTCAGGAAAATCAGGGAAAGATTAATTTTCTATGTTTTTTCATAAACAACTGATGAAAATTTACCCTGCTTCATTTCTGGCCTTTCCTTTCTGCCCCTCTCTCTAGGAATTTCCATTGACAAAGCCTAAAGCTATTTTTCAGAAATCATATAAAACCTGACATTGCTGACAAAAATTAACTTAAAAAAGATGACTTCAGGTGACGCTTTTTGGATTAAATTTTAATAGACAACAGCAGGCTGAGAGCACAGGCCTTGTGACCTCATCACTGAGGAAGATTCATGACCATCCCTCGTCTGCAGATGGAGCTGTTGACAAAACAGTGCCATCTAGTTGAGAAAAAGCAGGACACAGATTGGAATTTCATTGAATTTATCCTCTTTTGTTTGTTTACCCCCATCTTTTCTTCTCTTTTTATCTACAAAAGAAAAGATCATGATTTAAGACATATTCTAAGTATTATATTTTTAACCAAAACAAACCCATCCTTTCAAAATTAAAGATGGCTAAAGAGTTTGATGAGGTTTATTTGATTACAGAATTTGAGCACATCAAACCCACATAAGCAAAAATGTAGGCACCTGCCAGTGAAAGAATCTTGCACATTGATAGCACATAAACTTACAGAATAGTGTGATTTTGGAAACTAGGAGAAAATTATGTGACAAAGCACACAGGCCTTGAGATTTTTCAGAGCTGAAGAAGGGTTAGTGGTCAGTCATTCTTTCAAGAAACACAATTGTAAATTGTGTAACAGGTTGCTTGTGCTTCTTGAGAATAAGAGTCTTCACAGTCACCTGTAGTGTGCAAGCAGCTGACAAGTAAGTTCCAGAAAGAGCATGCCACAGCTTAGAAGCAGAGAAGGACACAGAAACAAGAAGAAAAATGCCAGGTGTAAGGGCTGCTGGCTTGCCAGTAGAGGTGCTTTTAAAAGTCACTTTAGTTGAAGCTTTAAGGTCACCCAAGGGAAATTTCATTTGTTTTTTTCCAAAAGTGGAAACTGAGTTGTCAAAATATTGCTGCTGATACATGTCAAGATGAGGGTCAGAAATGAGTTTTACTGGTACTATCCTTCAAATTCTTTCTACAAAAACAACAAAAAATGCATTTCTAGGTGAAGTATTCTTGGTGCCTCCTGTTTAGAATAAATTTAAAGAGTCTCATGGGAAATTGTAACTTGATCTGAAGATACCAGCCTGACCACAGGCCTCAACTATGATTTGTTTTTTTTTTTGTTTGTTTGTTTGTTTGTTTTTTTAGCTTTTTTGTAAGTCTCAGGGTTTTGGTCTTCTACATAGTATAAGCTTACATTTTCTATTACTTTCTTAAATTTCAAATAACATATTCTACCTAAATGTCAATCATTTTCAAGCAGTGTATACTTTTACTGAGATAGGTAAAACAAGGGAATAGTGGATCTGTGTTACTGTAGATTGCCTGATCTTCACTAATGAAAACACACAACCAAGTCCATTGTGAAAATATTACTCCTCTCCTAGTTTGTTAGTCTAAGGTTAACACAAGAATTATAAATAAAAAAATACTTTTCTTTCCCTGATTATTTCAGCCTGTTATGTGATAAACAATGACATAAGATTCAGCAGATATTTTTGCATCTGAAAATTACTATAATATCACTCTAGATGTCTCAGAAGAAAAATAAACTTAATCACTATAATCATGATTGGGAAAATAAACCCACATATTTTATACTCACAGAAATTAGGACTCTTTCAAAGAAAACATGAACAAGGCAAATAAAACATGTAATACATACAAAAGCTGTGCTGAATTTCTTAAAATACTAAATATAAAATAATGGCACAATTTCAAGTTCCATAATATAATTATATGGTTTGAAATCATGATAAGCACCTTTTCTCTCACCCCCAAATGATACTTGTTTACTTTCACTTCTGTGAAAATATGGAACCTTTCAAGAAATAAAAAGGTGGCCTTCAACTAAACTGGGAAAGATGTGGTATCTCTCAGTAACTTCTGATAATAGGTCACATGGGAAATAAAGATTAAAATAATTATACCACTTCATACAAAGCGTCGGCTAAGGTAAATCTGAACCATGGAGTACTGAAGAAGTCTATTACAATTTCCACCTTTGCTTTAAATTTGTACTAAGTAAAGTGGATAACACTTGGTGTTGAAGATGAGTTCTTTGTTAACTAAGATACTCAAAACATATCCAGAAATGAAGTAATATAATCCTGTCTGCTCTATAGCTACCAAAGAATGTGGAAATAGAAAGGAAAAGGATAATCTGAAGTCATATTTCTTTTAGGAAATATGTTTGTCAATAATTCTAAAAGGATGAAAG
Source organism: Microtus oregoni (assembly GCF_018167655.1). Classification (NCBI taxonomy): domain Eukaryota; kingdom Metazoa; phylum Chordata; class Mammalia; order Rodentia; family Cricetidae; genus Microtus; species Microtus oregoni. The sequence goes on from NW_024543060.1 coordinate 28,730,547, forward strand.
TGGTTGTGAGAAAAAATTAAGAAAAACTCACACTAAGAAATTTCTATTCATTTAGTTGATTCCTCTTTGCCCCACAATAGTATATAAAATATTTTACACAAATACACTCAACTATCTTGTAAGGATACCTAAATATTGCTGATATTTTAATCATATTTAGAATATCCTCTATTTCATAAACTATGACAAACATAATACATAATAAACCAAAAAGTATATTTCTTCTTGCTTAGATGCATGAGACACTGGCCTAGCACAGCTAAGGCACAAGGCGTATTGTGGATACTGACAAGGATATGACTGCTTAAACATAAACTCCCAAACAAGCTTGGGTACTTGTTTTAACAATGCTGGTACCCAAATGCCTAATATGAAACTTAAAGAAACTTATATCTCAGAGAGACTTAAGCCTTAGAAGGGATTGGGGCAGTATATTAGCCATGGCCTATTTATCCAAATATTAAGAGAAATAAGTCCTACTTCATGTTTTAATATATATCATGTTGTCTTGATGGGGTATTCCTTATTCTTTAGTCAATTTCATTCACATATTTACTGATATTAAATCATTTCTTATATTTTCCTATTTTTGATAAAGTTTTATATTATTAAACTAAGAAAAAGACATTTTCACTTAAAATTTTTACAGGAATAGCAGATGAAACTAGGAAGCCAAAAGGCTTTTGGAAGGGCCTTTATTCATTTTGACTCGAGCATAATAATCAGCAACAAAAATTGGGTGAAGAAATTTTTGTTAAATAGTCATAAATAAAAATTACATTAATTTTGAAATAAAAATCTATGAAGTTAAATAAAGTTCTCTGTGTTTAGAATGTGCTGGTTTCTTACCTATCCAATTGCCACAAAATTTGCTCTGCCATTTTGCCATCAGTAAATACAATTTTTGAAAGGTTTTGTATTGTCTCCATTGTGTACGCAACTGTGTCATCCTAAAGAGAAATGTCATACATCTACCCGATGAAAGACAAATATGTCATAACATGGGTCTTGCTAATTAATCTTCATACCAGCAACATGAAGCGGAAATGGTGTTTAGGAAATTGCACTTCCATCTGTAAGACACATTTGCATGCCAAATGGCATTGCTCCAATGCACAGCTTTAGAGAGAGTAGAGAACATATCGACACGTCTCCAGTCACACATTACCTCACTACAGAGAGGTAAAAACGCACAGGGATTTGAAAAGACAGTAAAGTTGATTTTTGCAGAGGACATTTGCTATACCAACTGAGAAACAAAGTCAATCTTCCATTGGTTTTTAAATGCTTTCTATAAATGCATAAAATGCATTGATGGGTGACATTGCTCCTTAAAGCAAAAAGGTTCTCATCTGAATTTATAAAGTGAATGTCTATATTAAAATTTTATGTATTAATTTCAAGAAATACAGTATCCACAGCATAAACATCTGGTTAATAATAGTTGTGTATAAGAATGGCCTAAGGCCTCATTAGATAATCAATGTAAAGTAAAATACAGATATATATATATATATAGAGAGAGAGAGAGAGAGACGAACAACGTCAGTGGGTCATGGACAAGTTGATTTATATGGTGAATTAAGGTAAAAAACATTATTACACAACTAAAGCTGCATTACTCCTCAAGAGAGTATTATGGTTTACATTGATTTCATCAGGGAGACCCTCAGGTGATATCATGAATTAATTTGTAGCCACATTCGAGCAATCAATACACCACTAGATTAAAATATGGTGGTAACAGAGAGGGAAAATGTAAAATTTTGAAGCAGATACATCCTATGTAATTATTTTTAACAAAAATTTTAAGAGATATGTTAGCGATAGCTAGCTAAATAAGAATAAATACACACACGCACACACACACACACACACACACACACATATATATATATGATCAGAAGATTCTCTATTTTAAAGGGTGCTAAGTATTTTAATAGTATTACATTTTTTGCAATATAATGATTATTATGGGTTCTGAATATTTGAGGAATTACATATGTGGACAAATTTTAAATATTACAGGGGTGACATTTACTTAAACACTTTTGTCACTAATTGAAAATATTTTAAAATTAAGAAAGAGAGTTTGTTGTTCTTGGTTTATGTTAATGAATTTTATACTTAAGTCTTGTTTCCATTGCTCTATCAATAAAATCAACAAAATCTGAGCATTATACCAGTATCATTACAATATCTTTAAAACAATGACATTGTATTTAAAATAATTTTTGGTGATTGCCCTGGCATGTGTGTGCTTTCTGAGCACATCCTGCTTTCTTGTTCAGTGATTATTTTAGGCCCAACATCGGGCTTTGCTATATGCACCGGAATTTTCTGTTGGCTAGCTGTTCCTCCTTAATTCTATTAATGTGAGTGGGTCTATTAATGATTATGGCTGGTGTAGATTCTTCTGCCTATTTCTTTAACTAGGATAGCCTGAGACGTGAAAGAGGTCGTAAATGACAGAACTTATAATTTTGAGGAAAGTGACCTCCTTGCTACAGTGGTTTACCTCCAGAACTTGATAGCAATCCTTGTTTCTGAAGATAGTCCATATTTGAGCCATGGTATGAATAAGTCTATCTCATATTGACATGAAACTGCTGGTAGATAGAGAGTTAAGCTTGTTCAAGGATCCAAACCATGAGTAGCTACTGTGATGCTGTAGATATTCTTACATACGTGTGCATACATGAATCACTAAAGGGACTTTGTGGGTTAAAGAACAAAGAGGACATATGAAATCTATAGGGAAATGTGATGGGTGAGGGGGATAAGACAAGAATTGAAGTAGAAGGAATCTGTGGCAGATTGGATTAAACCACATATGTGTGCATAAAATTTTCAACAAATGTTCTCCTCCTCCATTCCCCTCTCAATCCCTTGCTTCTATCCTCTCTTCCCCTTCCTTGCTTCCAATTTTCTCAGGAGTTCTTGTCTATTTTCCCTTCCCAGGGTAATCCATGTATGTCTTTCTTAGGGTTCTCTGTATAACCTAGTTTCTCTGGGGTCATAAACTACAGGCTGCTTATTCTTTGCTTTACGTCTAATATCCACTTCTACCTTAATTGTCATCATAGAAACTTCATACAGCAACTGAAGAGATCCACAGCTAGAACTGGGCTGAGCTCCCAGAATCCAGTCAAAGAGAGGAGGAGCAATAATATGAGGAAAAGAGTTAGGATAGTGATGGAGATACCCAAAGAAACAGCTGACCTGCGTTAGTGGGAGCTCATTGACTCCAGACTGACAACAGGGGAATCTACATAGGCCCAAACTAGGCTCTCTGAATCTGAGTGACAGTTCTGTGGCTTGGGCAGTCTATGGAGCCACTAGTAGTGGGGCCAGGATAGTGCTTAAACTGTTTCTTTGGAGACCATTTTCTTTGAAGGGATAACTTGTTCAGCCTAGATGCAGGGGGAGGGCCTTTGTCCTACCTCACAGTGATATGCCAGTCTTTGTTGACTCCCCAGAGGAGTGAGGAGTGGATAGGGGGTGGGGTGAGTGGAAGGTGGGGAAGCAGGAGGAGGGAGAGAGAGGGAACTGAGATAGGTATGTAGGACAGTCAAGAGTATTATACAGAGAAACCCAGCTTCAAATAAATAAATAAATAAATAAATAAATAAATAAAAGTGGATGTGTTGGCACCAGATCTAAACAGAGAATTCTTGACAGAGGAATCTTAAATTGCCAAGACCTCAAAAACCGAGAAACACTTAAATGAATTTTCAGCATCATTAGCCATCAGAGAAAAGCAAATCAAAAGGACTTTGAAATTTCATCTTACCCTTGTAAGAATGATGGAGGTAAATAATAAAAGTGACACGTCTTGCTGGCAAGGATGTAGGGGAACACTTCTCCATTGTTGGTGTGAGTGCAAACATGTACAGGTACTCTGGAAATCAATATGGCGGCTTCTAAAAATTCTGGGAATCGACTACCTCAAGATCCAGCTATCCCACTCCTTGGCATATACTCAAACAATGTTCTACATTATCACAAGTACACTTCATCTATCTTCATAACAGCTTTATTCCGAATAACCAGAGCATGGAAACAACCTAGATGTCCATTAACTGAAGAATGAATAAAGAAAATTTGGTATATTTACATAATGGAATTATTACTCATTCGTCTATCCTCAGAGATCAGTGCTTTGCTCAGTTATCATCAAAGAAGGCTCCTTGTACAGCAGATGGGAATAAATATAGATACCCACATGGAGACAGTAGGGAGAGAAGAAAAGATGTGGAAACTCAAATCCCTTCTCTCAGGCAGGGCTCGGAGAACCCCAGGGGAAAAGAGCAGAAAGAGCATAAAAGCCAGAAAGATAGAGGACACCCAAAAACACGGCCCTCAAAATCAGCATGATTGATGTACATATGAACTCCCAAAGGCCGAAGCAGGATGCAAGGAGTTTACATGGGTCTAAGATAGCTGGGGTCCTAGATCTTGAAGGAGGAATGTACACAGTCCAGATCTCAAATCCAGGAGTTATTTCATATTGATAGCCACTTTCAGCTGAAAATTTAGTCTCCTCCAAGGAAGTCCTACTGTGGAAACAAACTACTTTTAGAGGTAGGCTTATTGCCCAGCAGTATGTTGCCAACAGAAGCTGACCCAAGGAATCCTTTGGAGGTTCCTTGTCTCATAATGTGTTGCCAGGAATTTTCCATTTTTTTTTAATGTGCATTGTATTTTTTAAAATTTAATTAATTAATTAATTTTCTCATTTTAGCCTACAGAACCTTTTGATGTATTCTATGTCTTTTAGTTTCATATTTTTTGCACATTGATAATTTGTTTAATATACGCTTTTTCTTTTTTATTTATTTTTTATTGAAAAGAAAAATTTCCCCTCCTCCCAGACTCCCATTAACCTCCCCCTCCTTCCACTCCTCTCCCTCTCCCCCCTCCTCTCCCCCTCCCTCTCCAGTCCGAAGCACAGTCAGGGTTCCCTGCCCTGTGGAAAGTGGTCCCCCCCCTCCATCCAGGTCTAGGAAGGTGAGCATCCAAACTAGCTAGGCTCTCACAAAGCCAGAACATGAAGTAGGATCAAAACCCAGAGCCTTTGTCCTTGACTTCTCATCAGCCCTCATTGTCCGCCATGTTCAGAGAGTCCGATTTTATCCCATGCTGGACTGGGACTGAAAAAGCATGGGATAAAACCAGTTTCATATTTTTTTTTTGTGAGATTCCTGGTTGTGAGGAGTGCTTCTCTGTTTTTGTGCCTTTTCTTGGGTTCGTTTCCTTTGTTTGTATATTTTTTCCAGTTCCTCTATGTTACTTTTTGTTTTATCTTATCATGTTTTGTTTTCTTATATATTATATTAATCACAGTGAAAGCAAGATTACAGAAGTAAGAAAAGGAAAAGGCCCAGAAGCAAAAAGTAGATGGGAAAATTAATTTAAATTAAGAAAAACATTTAAAAAAAACTGGCTATAAAAGAAGGCAAGCTATGGCTGGGAATTTTCAAGTAATAATAAGCCTCTGTGTGTGATTTTTTTTGGGAGCTGGTTGTCAGGTCTCCCAAAGAGTCAAATACAAAAGAGAAAAAAAATGGAAGAAATTGTGAGGAAGGGAAAACAGTAATCAGAACATATTCTTTCAGAAAACAAATGTCTATTTTCAAAAAAACCAAAGCAATGTGGTTTATATTCTGTAGGCAAGTATCTACAAGTAATTAACACAAGAATATAAATGTATTATCATGTATTATAATAATATTTATATTAAATAAATAATTTAAGCATCACATGAATCTTAGTTATCTATCGTGTGTATTGAAAGTTACATAAACTCATAAACTATTTTTGGTGTTTCGAAAGCAGAACATTTTGTGCTGATTAAAATTCATTGGTAATTTTGGTAATTAAAACTATGATACAGGTACTATGCGAATCTGACAGTTTTGTAAAAATCATTTTTCTGAAACTATAGCAATGAAGCAAGGGAAAAATGATTTCCAATTCCCTTAAATTAATGATCACTGAGAGTTCATTAAGTTACATCTCAATCACTCAATAATAATCAATATTCACCTTCTGATAACTATTTAATCTTTTTTTAAAGAAAAAGAAATAAAATGCTAATTTGGACATCTTTGTGGGTAAGCACCTTTATTATATAAAGAACATAATGTTGTGATACTAACATAGTTTAAAAAGGGGGAACGTGGGATTATACATCTCCTTGTTTTATTTATTTGAGTATATGGCATACATGTAAACTTGTGCACGTCATGCATGCCTGGTACCTAAGGAGATCAGATAGATCATCAGATCTTCAAGAACTACAGTTACAGACCATGGTGGATTGCCATGTGGTTACTAGGAACAGAACTAGAATTCTCCATAACAGGAATCAGTACTCTTAACCAGTGAGCCCTCCAGTCCCTCCCCTAAATTTCTTTTGAGAAAACATCTTTTGCTTTGTTCATTTACTGGGTTTTCTACAACACTCTGAGTCCAAAGAAGCCGAAGCTCTTGTTGGGAAGGTAAGCACAATTGACTGATAATGTAACTGATTGTTAATTAACAGACTATGGAATTCTGTTGTTGTACAGTCAAATATCTGTAGTCACATTTTTGAACCTCCACTTAGTAGACACTGTGCCTCCCCCTTTTTCTACCAGACTATTTAAACAATGGGCCACAAGATCTTGTAATTTACTTAGGAACCTTAATATGAGAAGAAGGTAAAGACTGGTGTCAGCCAGAGAAAGCAACAGTGTTGGTGGTTTGTCGAGGCAATGATACTATGCAGGTTCAGACATCCTGGACCAAGACTACTTATTTATGCCAATCTATTGCCCTGTATTTAAACCTAAACCACATATTAGGACCACAAAGATGGAATGGCAGGGGAAGGGAAGGGTCTCTGTTTCTTTACAATGACAACATGAATAAACTTTTTCCCCTTTGATTACACTTTTTAAAATATTTACTTATTTATGGATTTACCTATCTATCTGTTTATTTATTTTGGGTGCTCATTGAGTAGTTGGCAGCATTTGGATTGCGAGGGGATTCCAGGACACAAGAGTCTAGCAAAACTACTCTAGTAATGTAACAGAAGCTTCCATATTTAGCCTTTTAGAATGTTTTCTATTCCTCTAGATAGGTAGAAACCAATGTCTAAGAACCATATTAGGCCTGAACTAGTCAGTGGCTGCCACAACTCTAGCAAACCAGACTGAATGAAGAACATGCGATAATAAAAGAGAGCTTTAGTCCTGCAGTCCCTGGCAAGTTCACCCATGTCAACCTTTTGAATTTCAAGTCTTTATTTGCAAAAGGAAAAGTGAATAAGGGATTCTTATGTCATAGGAGAGTAGAATGGACTTTTATAGACATTAGAACAGATTTAACTCTGGCATACAATAGCAGAGTACATATGGATAATCTATCTAATTGCTTGAGTATCAGTTTCTTTGTAATGAAGCACATATCGTGGATTTGATGTCACAATCACAATAGATTCTTAAGCACATGCAGGACGTCTACAATTTTAAGTTTCTATGGGCTCCAAATTGGAATAAATATTATGTATATATTTGCAATTTATTTGAGTGAATAAATATATAAAGTCCATGATATATTTATTTTCAATAAAATGTTTATTATATAAATAAATATGGAGGGACAGGAGATAAGTCAGTGAGTTAAGTGCTTGTCAACATTCAAGTTGACCTTAGTTTATAACTCTAGAATACACTGGAAGCTGAGCATGGCAGCCTGTATCTATAATCCCAGTGCTTCAATGGTGAGATGGAAGGTAGATATGTGAAACCCCTGAATCTCATGGGTTAGCTAGTTGTATGGATCAGATAGTTTTAATTAGCACTGGAAAACAAGAGACTATTTCAAACAGGTAGAATGTGGGAACTGTAGGTTGACCTCTGATATCTAAACATCAGTGGCAGAAACATCCATGTGGTGTGGGAAGTCCTTTTGTCTATGTGCTGCTCTTATTGGTTAATGATTAAAGAAGCTGCTTTCAGCCAGTAGTTTAACAGAACATAGCCAGGCTGGAAGAGGTATATATATATATATATATATATAGAGAGAGAGAGAGAGAGAGAGAGTAGGCAGAGTCAGGGATGCCATGTAGTCACTAGAGGGAATAGAAGCAAGTTGCCATCTGAAGCCTTGCCAGTAGGCAACAGGCCTCGTGGTAAAATATAAAATGATGAAAATGGTTTAACTCTAGATAAAAGAGCTAGCTAGCAATATGCTTAAGTGATTGGCCAAGCAATGGTTTAATTAATACATTTTCTGAGTGATTATTTTGGATCTGGGCTACCTGGAATGAACAAGCAACCTCCCCCAACATCCATAATCATACATCAGACATACATAACCTTATGGATATACATATATATAATATAAACCATAACAATGTTTAAATTCATATTTAAAAAGAAAATTTAGTGTGTGGGTGCACCCCTCGCGGTTCCTGAGACAATGGGGATGTTCTATCAGGAACTCACCAAGGCCAGCTGGACTGGGTCTGAAAAAGCATGGGATAAAACCAGACTCGCTGAACATAGCGGGCAATGAGGACTGCTGAGAAGTCAAGAACAATGGCACTGGGTTTTGATCCTACTGCACGTACTGGCTTTGTGGGAGCCTAGGCTGTTTGGATGCTCATCTTACTAGACCTGGAAGGAGGTAGGAGGTCCTTGGACTTCCCACATGGCAGGGAACTCTGACTGCTCTTTGGACTGATGAGGGAGGGGGAGTTGGTTGGGTGAGGGGGAGGGAAATGGGAGGCGGTGGCAGGGAGGAGACAAAAATCTTTAATAAATAAATAAATAATTAAAAAATAAAATTTAGATATTTTATCCTTTGTTCTCAAAAATTATCAATAATCCAATATTTTGTTCTACAAAATAAGACATTATAAGGGCTGGGCTGAGCTGGACTGGGATGTATGGTGTAGACGAAGCTGTCTTTGACTTTCTATGAGTTTCCTGTCTCAAACTCCCAAGAGCTTTAATCACTCACAGGTGTATACTACCCCACCTTAATTTAATGATAATTTAATGACATTAAAATGAGCAGTTCTCAAACATGATTACCCAAATTCCTTCAGAAATATAGCCATCCACTAACTAATAAAGTATATTTTCCCTTTTCACAAACTCACTTTTTCACAAATTCACTTTTCAACTAGATTTTTTCCACTTCTTTGTGATAGGGTTTATCTGTATAACAGTCCTAGCTGTCCTGGAACTACATCTTGTAGACCACCAAGTTGTGCTCAAACTCACAGAGATTTGCCTGCCTCTGCCTCCCGACTACTGGGATTAAAGGTATGTGCCACTACCGAAGGACTGACAATTAGATTTTAGTGACTACAGTGGAAAATAATTTCCAATAAATTATGTGGCAAACCATTAACAACTGTTAACCAGTAAGTCGTGTTTTAGTTGAACTGTAAGTCCAATGCATGTTATAATTTTATGTTTCTCCAGAACTTTTTTATCAACCATTACAAAACTTTTCTTTGTAGATACAAGCAAGTAGCACGAGGCAACCTGGATTATCCAAGTGATCTCTGAACTCAAGGATAGAACTGGGACAAAGAAATAAGGAGCAGGGAAGGAAAGAGTAAATGAGAGAGGGTGAGTGAGGGAGAGAGAGACAGAGAGACAGAGAAAGAGGGAGAGGACCGACAGAGACACAGGAAATGAGAAACGGAAGATGTCAACGGAGATTATTGTGATGTCATCACAATGCAATGAACTCGGAGTACTACCACAACCATCAGAATCTGAAAAAGACATAACAAGGATTCTTACACACACACACACACACACAACTTAAGAATGCTGAGGTAGCTACACACCGTTATTTAGATATATATAGCCTTGGAACTGTTAGAGTATGATTTCTGTTCTTTTGATATTCACGGATAGTGGAAAAAACAAAACAAAACAGGGTAGCCAAAGAAAGCAAAGGCAACAACAATTTGACTATATCAGTGTTTCACTTAACCAAATCCAAAACTGAGATAAAGTATTTGACCATATCTCAAAAGTAATTTTGACAAGAGATTCCATTAAGGACATCATCTTCACTCAAGAAACCTTGCTTTAAAGTGTGCTTTTCATCACCTTACCATGAAAATATTATAGACTATTTTCTCTAAATATTCTAGAAATGCTCTTAAATGCATCTTGAACGTGTGTCAGGCACGTATATCCGTCTCTGTTGCTGTAAAGCCCACGAGGTTGTGATGCAAAGACCTGGTTATCATGCAGCTACCATAGCGGACCCCAGCACCTGTATTGCAGACACTAATCAAAGTGCTCCTTCATGGCATGGAAGAATTGCTATTTGTAATGCAATAATTAGTTGGGTAGAAAGGCCTGGAAAGTAAATCAATCTCCTCTGCTCTTGAGATTCTGACTCCATTCTCTCATCAGATTGTTAACATAATGAGACAGAAGCCAACAAGGGGTCCCAAGGAAGAGACTTGTGTCATTCTTCCCCCCCTTCTTTAATTTTACAAGACTTCATAGGAAATAATTACAATCAAAACTAATATGAGCCATAGACAAAACATGACTTTAAAGCTTTTCAAAGGTTAAGGGGAAGCAAGAGGTGGAGCGGAAGAGCAGACAGCAGCCTCTGCACACAGTATTTGTGCTGTTTCACAAAAATCCCTCACCACGGTACGGTACAAGAATTCCAGTAAGTAATTAGTGCAGAGGTAAAGCAGGAATCAGCCTGCAAGGCCAGTGCGAACTCACTGGGTAGATTAATCTGAAGTTCAACAAAAGGAAACAAATGAACTGTTCTGTATAAATCAGGATGCAACTCCCCAAAACAAACTTCCTTGTGTCAAATGTTGAACTGGCAAAAAGGCACTCTCTTAGTCCAACAAAAAGGCTGTTTCCTTGAATACAGTGAAATTCTCAGGCAGAAATATATACAAAAGCACACTTAAAATAGAAATACTTTTCATATATTGATAAATTATTTTCTTTCCTTGTGCACGCTTTCATGTCCTCTTTCTATAAAGTTTAGCAATGTTTTATTCAAAACAATTAGCATAGCAAATTAAATTAGAGCTCTTTTCTTCTCTGCACATATATTTAGAATTTTCACAGTGGTTTTGTTTTGCAAGTTATCTTTGTTCTAGGAAAACAAATACTAATAGAGAGTAAAAAATGGTTACAGTTACATTCTATAACCTGCATGAAAATGACATATTTGTTGGAAAATGTTACTTTGCAAAAAGGACAATTTAAAGACTCAAAATCAATCAGCTCCTTTTTGAATAGATTGTGCTGCATACGCCATTGTCATAAAATCTTTGCAACAAGTCTCTTGTGAACAACAAAAATGCATATGTACAGATGGTGGAAAAGTTTGTCTATGTGCACATATACACCCATATATAGGTAAACATATTTACATATTTTAATATACAGCCTACTCAACCATGAGATATCTACTATGATTGCTTTTATGTTTGACCTTGTTACAAGTTTATTCTCTTTTGAGACTTGTCTCATAAGGCAACAATAACTGAATTGGATTTTGCTTACTATGATTACTGTTGTTTGACTTTGTGTTATCTTGAAATATACAATTCATCAGAGTTACATAACCTGAGTTGTATGTTTTAAACATGCTTTATTATACTAGGAAGCAATATAGTATATAATATTGTAAAAGACTGATAAATATTAGTACATTGTGTCCTCACTGTCATGTACATTTTTAATTAAATACTGATAATTCCCTTTCTAAAGTTGATAATGTTGTGCTGTCTGTTTTTCGAGTAGAGAACGAAGGCTATCAAAATGACTTGCCTTCTCTAAAACAGCTGTGTCACCTAGGAAAATACCCCATTTCTACTCTCTCATCAGTTTGATCTATTGCATTTTCAAGCAGATACATGGGCTACATGGATTTATGTAAAGTGTTATTATATTTTAGTTTACAATATTATCTTGAGCAAATATTCTCTTTAAGAAATGAGCTCATTAATAAAACAAAACATTTCATAAAAGAAAATGCAGAGATTATGATACACTAACGATATTTGAAATTGAATTGCAGCACTTAAATTTGTATAACTAAATATATTAAAAATAAACCTTATAAGGTGTTCAGAGTACATACTTTCAAGTTGGGAAATATATTAATATGCATAAAATCTCAACAATGCAATCCATAAAAACAGTAATAAAAGGGTCCAGATAGTGGGGGAGGTTCTTGGATAGTGGGGTACAAAAGATCAGTTATGTGAAATGAATTACTCTGCATGGTCATATAAGCAGCTTATTAACTATTGTTAATGGCACTGCAGTCTACACTTAAAACTAAAAAGTGACAATCCTGCTGTTCTGAGCTCATAAGTACATGAGCACATTAACACTAGTTCCTGTGTGAAGCAAAAGAGTTGGGAATGAGCGTGACATTTTTGTAATCGTTTTATAATATACAGTGCATGACTTCAATGTTATATGTGAAATATATCTTAATAAAAACAACAAAAAAAAGATTTGCAAATATATTGTGACTCCAGGCTGCAGAGGCCTCCATCGAGTTGAAGTTGAGTAGCTCAACTTGATTGTACAATGTGGGTGAATGTTTTGAATTCTTAGATTTCTGTGCAATTTGTGCCACTTGGTGCACTAGGAGGCCAGAAGAAAGTATAGGGACGACTGGAACTGGAGTTAACAGGCAGTTATGAGCAGGCATTTGTAGACTGCGAACTGAACCCGAGTCCTTGCCAAAAGGAGCACTTGCTCTTAATCACAGAGCTGCCTCACCAGACAAAGCATGACAATTCTATCCATGAAGTAACAGTTTAGAAAAAGAAGAAAAAAATAAATATTAAACACCAAAAATAAATACATGTGTTTTTAGTTTTTAGTAAATAATGATAATAATCAATGCTTTTACACTTTGAATATATATTAAAATGACAAGGGTTTCTGATTTTAGTTAATCTGACAGATATAAGATGTAAGTAACTGAGTCATTTTGATTTGCATTTCCCTGGTAGCTAAGGATGCTGGACAATTCTTTAAGTGCCATTTGAGATTCTTCTGTTGAGAATTTTCTGTTTAAATCTGTACCCCAGGTTCTGGCTATTACAAACAATGCTGCCACGAACATAGTTGAGCATATACTTTTGTTGTATGATAGGGCCTCTCTTGGGTATATTCCCAAGAGTGGTATTGCTGGATCCAGGGGTAGGTTGATCCCGAATTTCCTGAGAAACCGAAACACTGCTTTCCAGAGTGGTTGCACAAGTTTGCATTCCCACCAGCAATGGGTGAGTGTACCCCTTTCTCCATAACCTCTCCAGCAAAGGCTATCATTGGTGTTTGGATGCTCACCTTACAAGACCTGGATAGAGGTGGGCAGTCCTTGGGCTTCCCACAAGTCAGGGAACCCTGATTGTTCTTCGAGCAGATGAGGGAGGGGGACTTGATTGGGGGAGGGGGAGGGAAATGGGAAGCGGTTGCGGGGAGGAGGCAGAAATCCTTAATAAATAAATAAATTAAAAAAATAAAAAATAAATAAATAAATAAATCTGTACCCCGTTTTTAAAATTGAATTATTTGATATTTTGATGTCTAGTTTCTTTAGTGAGGTAACCCAGACCCAGAAAGACAAAAATTATGTACTCACACATAAGTGGATATTGGCTGTAAAGTAAAGGATAATCAGGCACCAGAGAAGTTAGGTAGCAAGGAGAACCCAATGAGGGACATGGGTTTCCCTGAGAAGGGTAAAGAGATGAGATCTCCCAGGTAAACTGTGGGCAGGAGGGTGAGGGAATGGGGTTACGGAAACAGGTAGGTCAACTGGGGTAGGGATGGATGGGGAGAGCCATGATATAGATATCTTGATAGATGGGCCCATAATGGGGTTAGAGAGAAACCTGGTGCCAGGAAAACTACCAGGAATCCACAAGGATGACCCCATCTAAGACTCTTAGCAATTGTGAAGAGGGTGGCTGAACTTCCCTTTTCCTCTAATCAGGTTGGTGACTACCCTAATTATCATCAGAAAGCCTTCATCCAGTAACTGATGGAAGCAGACACAGACATTCACAGTCAAGCACTAGATCTAGCTCAGGGAGTTCAGTTGAAGAGAGGGAGGAAGAATTGGACTCTCCAAGGGGCCCAAGATTATGCCTGGGCCCACAGATGCAGCTGACCTGAGCTCTTAGGAGCTCACCAACATTGGACAGACAGCTAGGGAGTCTAAATGAGACTGACCTAGGCCCTCTGTATGTACAGGACATTTGTGTAACTTGGTTTGTTTGAGGGACCCCCCTATCAGGGGTATCAGGATTTGTTACTGGTGCATAAGTTGACTTATTGGAACCTATTCCCTAATCTGGAATGTCATGTCCAGCCTTGACGCAGGGGAGGAGCTGTCTTAACTTGAGATGGCATTCTTGGTTGATTCCCATGGGAGGCCTGCCCCTTTATGGAAGGAGGGCTAGGCAGTGCTTTGTAGATGGGAGGTGGGAGAAAGAAATTGGAGGAGAGGCAGGGGGGGAAAGTGTGATTAGTGTGCAAAATAAATGAAAAAAAAATAACAAAAATAAAGTGTTTATTACTACATAAAAATCTTTGTTATTCTCTTCCCTATAATTCCCCAAACTCTATTGAGATGTAACCTGGCAACAGTCTCCTTTATACTCCTTGTTTCTATGAAATGTACTCAAGTTTGAACATTTGAGGCTAGGAGCCTCGTATGGGAAAGAACATGTGACAGGGAAAAAGGGTCCTAAATACATTATATAGAATGAGTGGGATTTTAGTTTACTAATTTGACATCATGAATAATTAGTGGTATGTTTTTTTATCAATATACATAATCCTGTTCAGCACCTCCATTTAACCAAATATATCTATTCAGTCCCACAAAACAGCTCACACAGCAATACCACATTTATCTCCCTGGCTTAGTCTCTATGTTATTGTAGCAGATTATGATCTTTCTGTTTTTATGATTAACTGTGTAGCATGGCAAGATTTTAAATAATTTGCCCAATGAACAATATGGTCAGATAGACCAAGCTTTATGAAAAAAATTTTACACAATGAAATTTGACTATTGCTATTGTTTACTCTGGGGCACAGATCACAGATGGGATTATGTGATCATTTACTGCCCAGGATGGTCCCTCTAGATTTGATGGACAGAGATGTATTTATCAAAATTAAGAAAAACATTATACCTAATAAAGTCTTGGTAGCCACATTCTCATTTATTCCTATCAATCCTAAGGAATAGGAACAGATTGAATAAACATGTCTCTGCTGTTACTCTTTTCTTCACAAAGTTAGGCTTCATTATATTTAAAGTGTCATGGTGAGTAACCGGTCCAAAAGTTGTCATTCATATTGCATAGTGAGAATGCCTTTATATTTATGAAGAAAGAGTGTTTTGAGAACACACATTGGTTAAAGCAAAATGCTTCCTCAGGAAATAAAATATAATACATTTAATTATTAACAAATAAATGTATCATATATTTCAGAAAAACCTAAAGCTGAAGTTTTGTGACAGTCTTTCTATGTGACAGACAGTTTGGTTGCCCAAGGCTAAAGTGATACAAGCCATAAGAGAAGATATTTCTTAGGGCTATAAAATTTTTGCCTTACAAAGATCATTCATATTTTATTAAGAATCTAAATAAAACCTGATTTAGTTTAATTTATCCATTCCTAAATATACAAGGAAAATAATAACAATAATTTAAGCCTCTAGAACCTGAGGCAATAAATGCATATGCAAAAGACTTAGTAGGGAAAAGAGATGGGGGATGATTTTGTTATCATATAATGGAACAGAATGATAACAATGAAAATGATGCCAAGAAAAAATAGTGACTACTAAGAGGCACTTTTAGGAAACAAAAATATACTTAGGCTTCCATTATCTAGAGACAAGGCAACAGACATGCATTCTAGGGAAACAGCCCTGGATTCTAGTAGGAAAAAATAAATAACATAAAGCGTCAAGTTTTCTTATCTATATTCTATAGAGAGATTATTTAAGTATTCCCTTCTTTTTACTGGATATTTACATTGCTATTGAAATGCTGGTACACCAAAGCATATTCTGGTGATAATTATGTCACAATTTTTATAATTTAGATCGCTCTTATTTTAATAAATGCTTAAATATAAAATAATTGTTGATACCCAGTATGTTAGTTTGACTCTCCCATAGGACTTAAGACTATAAAATAGTCCTTTTCTTTAATTTGCCAGTAGTTAGAAAAGGACAAGTTTACAATGACAGCACCTTTATGAAAGAGATAACTCAGTTCCTTTATTCCTGAAAATATAAGGTTACTTTGAGCAAGTTTTTATTGCAGGAATACTGCGCATAGCATTTGTGCATGGCAAGAAATTATTTCCTAAAATAAAATAACATGGACAAAGTGTGCAGTGCATCAACGGCAGCTCTTGTAATAATACCAATAGGTCGTGTGGGAAACAGTGTTCCCCATGCCATCATTAATCAAAGTATTTGCTAGCTGGTTTCTCTAAGCCTAACTGTATGTTGATTCAACAGACTTGCAGCTTCTGTTGAATTCCTCCTAAATTATACAGTTAGTTAGGGGAAAATGACAAAGAACTCAGTCCCCTATCACATCTAAATAACATTTACCCCATCCATTTTCGCCAGAAAACTGCTGGAGAATGAATATAATGGATGATATTTTTCCATAAGCAAATTTATAGTTTTTATATGCTATAAAGTGTTACAAGCAAACAAACCTCTTGATATTTGTGGAAATATACCACACGTAGACTATCTATCAGACGGTTTTAATCCTTTCTGCCCCCCATACACTAACACAGGATTACAAGGAAATAGACTATGCTAATGATAAGCAATCATGTAGCAGAAAATGGGATGGCAAATTAAAACCTACCGGGGAATTTAATTCAACAAACCATGCAAGACCAAAACCCAAAAGGACTGTCGGAAACTTGACTTTGAATGTTATAAATATAGTCAGTTGTTCGTAATTGAAAGGAAAAGTCCCTTTCCTGGCTACTTTTCCTTTGCCCTTTAGGCATGTGATCCCAGACAATTTCCTTTGAAGTTTTTCATCAGCTATTGATCACAACTCAAGTGGCTTTAATGAAATACTCTGATTGGAGGAGAATATAAAGCACACTCAGGGCCAGCAGACAGCTAGCATTATGTAAATGAAGAGTCATTAATTATAGCCAAGCTAAAAATGTGAAAATTAGCCTATGTATTTGAGTGGGAGAGGTACTCCTTAGAAAAGTAATTTAAATTAGAATTTTAAGAAATCTAAAAGTTAAAGCAATACTCTGAACCTTTTACTTGCCATCATCACTAACTTAAGGAATTCTTAGGTATATAGTAGATTACACTGAAGGAGGCACACCAAAGACAGCAAGCTAGAACCAAATTCTATCTTCCAATTTCTGACGAATGGGTCTACATAGGTTCAGGTTCAGGTTTCTTCAGTTATTAACAGCAAATATGGACGAGATCTTTAATCTCCCAAAACTCATTTCCCTATGCATAACAATAAACACCTAGACCCTAGTGATTTATTAGTACAGCATTTCTTGAGGTCTGTATCCTGAGGTACGTGAGAGATTTGCAAAACATCTGGAGCCTATAATATGCTTAAAATGTCAATGCCTAATCACTACAGTAGTGGTAGTAATATTGACATTTAGTAATTTTTTACTTGCCTTTTGCTAAGGCAGTTTCATATGCTTACTTTTGGCCTTGAACTCTGTGTGGCAGAGGCTACATTTGATCTCAGGATCCTTCTACTCCACACTGCTCACATTCTGGTGCTGTAACTATGGACTACTATACCCAGCTAGCAAATGCCCTTTGTTTTTTTGAGAAGCATATTTATGAATTTATGAGTCAGTGTTCAGAATCAAATAATGTGTTAACAATGATAATTTGTGATCAAAAATCTTAAAGAAGAAATCTGTGAACAAAAAAAGATCTCAATCTTCAAGTTTTATTTAGATTTCGACAACAGAAAAATTGAAAAGCAGAATAAAAAAGTAAGTGTTAAAAATGAAATATATCTGTCAAAGCAAAGGCTAAGTTTGTCAGTTAGGTAAGATATGCTCATGACTACGTCCCATTAATAACAGAATGTAAGCTACAGACACCTAGAACAGTCATGGGCTCCAACATACACTAGTGTTATGTGTTTGACTTATCACCCAAAATTAAAAGAGGAGACTGGCCGAAGCAGATGTTTCTGCCTAAGGCTTTAAGGCAAAGTGAAGGATAACTCACAGGGAGTGATATTGCAAAGTAGTGTGAGATGAGAAACCTTGAAGGATCTGTCTCCCGATAAACATTTTAATTTTTAAAAACCATTTGGAATAAACACTTGAACCTATAGGAGTAAACTTTGTGTGCTACTGTTGGGACCTCAACCCAGCTTAAAGCAGTATCAGGGCCAAGGATGTTGAACAATTGTCATCTTAAGGAGACTCAAACTGAAGACTGTAAAACTGAGGATTTAACCTGCTTGCTCTGCTTCATGGCCACATGTGCTCTTGACTTACTTCATTGTGTGGGAAAAGGAAATGCAGCGATGAAGAAATTTCGGGGGAAAAAAATGAGCAAAAGCGAAGCTTATCAAGAAGCTATTAAGCCATAACCAGCCTCGAGTGCTGGCAATTTAAAATGAACTTGTCTTAGCTTAGGCAGCACTTAATTCACCCCAGACTTAGAGAGAAATGCTCATCACTTTTATCCGTTCACGCTGATCAACATAGGGATAAATGAGATTACATAGGCTCTTTTACTAAACTCAGATAATAAACATTAATTAATTAACTCATCAGTGGAAATAACCCATAGAGATTATCAAGATAGTAAGGATGACAAATTAGCGACCAAGGAAAAGAAACATGTTCCTCTCTGAGCTCGGGTCACTCATTTATCTTCTGTGTACAAGGGAGTGTTTGGCAGGATTTTATCTAATCACTATTAATTAACATTTATTGAATCCTTCCTGAATATATCACAGGGCACCCTATATCAGATGCCAACCAATGCAATACATATTTATAAATTTTAATATATTCTCTTTGATAAACTTTAGCAGATTTTGTTCGTTTGGGAATTTTTAAACCTATCCAAGAGAACGTTCATTTTAGGAGATAGATAATGTAGACAGGATACAGAACACCAAATTCCGTTGTACTAATTTGCCCTCCTTGTGTGTCCCGTGTGTCCTGTGTGTGTGTGTGTGTGTGTGTGTGTGTGTGTGTGTGTGTGTGTGACAGAGAGAGAGAGAGAAAGGGAGAGGGAGAGGGAGAGGGGGAGAGAGAGAGAGAGAGAGAGAGAGAGAGAGAGAGAGAGGAAAGAGCATGTGTTTTACTGGTTATTAAAGCTGCTGTTTTTGCTATGCAAGCATGTGACCACTGAGCTAAATAATCTGTTTCTACAAAAATTTCTTGATACCATTTTTCACTTTCAATCACTATAGGATTTCCTTTGTATTTTTTCAATCTGTATTTTATTAGTAGTATTTTCAAGGAAATATGAAAATTTATCATAAAGAGTCCTAATTGTTTTTATTTGGAGGAGGTAAAGAATTTCGAGGAAATGTTTCTCTTTGTCAGAACCCTAGTACTCCTGGAACTCACTTAAGACCAGGCTGGCCTCAAGCTCACAGAGATCTGCCTGCCTCTTCCTCCTGGGGGCTGGGATTAAAAGTGTGAATGAAAAAAAAAATGAAAAAAAAAGACCACCATCGAGCTGTTATTAAACTTTGCAGTATAACTGGTGAAAGTGTTGTTGCTTTTGTTGTTGTTGTTTTGTTTTTAATTCTATCTGTTCTAATATGAATGACAACTGTAGTTCCAGGAAACTCAGTGAACTTGTGCACATAAAACTGTATTTCATTAAGGACATTTATAAAGGTTTACAGAAACTGCAGGCTGATGTGACAAGAGTAAGTGAGGAGGGAGGGAGATAGGACAGTACTTGAAACCCTTGACTGAAAGGAGTGCAGACTGGGGTTCAGAAGCAGAGCACACGCACAAAAGCAGGTCCTAAATGGAAAAGGCTTATAACCCCAGCCCTTAGAGAGCAGAGACTAGATTTCCCATGAGAAGGTCTGGGTTTTATGAACTCTCATTTCAGTAAATAAAGTAGAGGGCAGTCAAGTAAGATAGTAGATATCAACTTCTGGGGAAGGCAAACACGCATACATTGAATATAAAAACAATTGTAATGAGGCTTAATTAGTAAAACATTGGAAAATAAAAAGGCAGTGGTAATATGATATATGAAGAAGTCATTTTCCACATGAGTAATACAGGACCCCTGAATATCCAAGGCTTCCTCAATGTAAATATGTCATTCAAATACTACATCCTCTTTTAATAACTAGAGAATCAGATTTGTAATTAAATCCCAGGCCCTGCAGCTCAAAAGAAAAATGTATGGCAAACAATTCCTTAAAGAAAAAGGAATACCCCAAAGAAAATTCCATATCATTCAACTGATGTTTTGATTGAGACTGTCCATTCTGCCCCAAACAAAGTTTCAAACATTTGGTAAGGGAAGATGATTACACCACCCAGAAACTGCCATAGCAGTTATGATATTCTTTGATATATCTTTGGAAAACAGCATTTCTAAGTAAGCCCTTGGTTCAGGGACAAGATCAGAATAGAGATTGAAAGCTTTTGCCATCAGCCAGTCTTCAGGCCTTTTCATTTATAGTATACAGCGAGATGTGCTGGTAGAAAACACGACTTGACAATTGATTTACTGCACAACTTCCTGGAAGGAGATTTTCTTCAATTTACTACAAATAACATAGGCTTTTCTATAGTGCTACTGTTTACATCTCATTTATAGATGTAGGGAACCATGGCTCAAGAGACAGAAAAAGGCTAGACATTCAGATGGATCATAACCATTTTCCTTTAAACATGAGTTGTGTCTCTGAACACATTTTATACTATAATTTTGAAATACATTTCTGAGGCTTAACCATAAGTACACAAAATTTTATCAAGGAAAATTAACTAAACTGATACATAAATTTGCTTCAGTTCCCTGTTTGGGGTATCATTTTAAGGAATTGATATTGTATACAATGGCCATTTGCAATGATTTAGTCATATTATTTAAGACAAATTAAATTTAAAGCTCCATTATCTAGGTGAAAATATAAGTTAACAGATATTACATCAGAAAAATATGACTTGACCATTGATTGCCCTTCACCAGGATGCTTTACCAATAAAACAAAAACAAGAAAATAAACACAAATTTCTTCTTTTGCTGCCTCAGGATTTCAGTGTAAAATGCATTATTTTGAGGTATGACCATGACTGTTGTACATCAATGTTAAAATAAATATGGTTATAATATCGAGATAAGGTGTTAAGAATCATGGTCAGTTGTACATTTAATTTGTTATTCAAGAGACATCTAAGGTGTCAAGCACAACAAGGAAGTTTTAGTGGAATACTGGTGAATGCCAAAGAATGGAAGAGGTATGATAGATCTGTTTCAGGAAGATAAATGAGACAAGATATCTGTGCCATTTAAAATATAATAGTAACTAGAATATTCTGCTTTCTTACTGGAAAATAAATATGAAGTCACATACTATTTCTTTGTACATTTTACTATAATATTTATGTGTTTTGTTATTTATGGCAGTGGTGCAATGATAGTCTCGATACATGTTTGAGCTTCTGAAGAAAACATAATGTATTATCTTGATACTATATCCAATAGTACCTAACCTCCAACTTTTTAAAGAGAAAGCATACAAGAAGGCAAGACTGAGATGCACTTTGGTTTGTACCATATTAGCCTTTCAAAAAAAGTGTTTAGACTGGACCATCTCAAAATTGTTTCTGAAACACATAAAATAGTTTCCTGTTTTGTTTTTTGATTTTTGGTTTATTTCTATATTTTAGGAACAATAATTTATTAATGAGTACCCACAGCAGTGGGTAACAGTGTAAGCATAACATACCATATTTGTATTGGTTCTATGTGAAAAGTCACTACAAAATTTGTTCATAAGCCTTAGGTTTGATATATTCCATGTCTGTATGTCACCAGTTAGACAGAGTTCTAACTGGGCTCTTATTCCAACTGTGACTTGGTTACACATCTCCTCATATCTAATGACAAATCTTGCTAATTATCATCACATATTCTAAGTCTGCCTAATTTCTATATCCCTTTCAAGGGACTCTTTGAAGCAGTAACATTACATACATACCATGCAAAAAATATAAAAGATTATATAGTTGTTTTAATCGTAGTAAATTATAAAAACAATAATTGCCTGTCATTTTTGACATATACATAAAATGTTGTGCTAAAATTCTTCCACAAAGAAAATAATGACATGCAAATATAGAATATGTTTATAAAATAAATTAAATGCAAAACTAACATGCTTTCAAGTAAATTGTTGAGGTTATGATTTCTATGGATTCAGAAGCATCTTTTCTTCACAAGTCTTTATACTGACTTTGAGAGAAATATCTATGTTCACTGAAGAAGAAAATTGGGTAATGGATTAGCCTAATGAATAGTAACCTGAATGGTGTAGTTTGCTCTTATTAGTCTCATAGACAGTTCTTTGTTTTAAGTGTGCATCTTTCAGCATTACTTAGGGCATTATTCAATGCCAAATGTATATAAGATTTTAAGCAGATTTTGCATGAGTAGAAGTAGATCTTTAATATTTAAACCCATCATATAGAGAATTATAATACTCAGTACTAGTAAATCTTGAATTCTGTAAGTAAATTCAAAAATAGTCAAGTTGGAATAAACAATAATTGAAAATGTGATCTTTTTTAAAAAAAAAAAAAAACATAATTACTTATCTTTAACCTTTGACAAAGTTCTCTGGAGTCATCCTGCTCCAAGGCTGGGACTCACTGAAGTCTGCTGTATGCTTTGCAATTCAAGGACCATCTGGTGCAGTAGCCTGACTTGAATTTTTCAACCCTTGTTGGCTGCTGCTTGACACAGCGGAATCCTGCTGAGGTTTGTTTCAGACATACAAATAGCAACTACACCGTAGTCTGCTTCCTAGCTCCAAGGTTTTGACATTGTGTGAGCCTTTTTCCCACTCAATGGTGTTCCCTTTCTGTGTTTCAGTATAGTCCCCTTCAAGGGCTATATATCAAGTACATTGTGAAATCTGTATTTCTGAGTTGAAAAATTTAAAAGGTATATAGATAACTGTTAATAAATTAACTAGAGTAACATTTTAATATAATTCCATAATTACCCATAGATAAATGTACTAAATTTAATATACCTTAATATTGATATCAAATTTGAGTCTCATTGTTGGCCCCATCCATGCAGTTAAAATTATGTGATATTAATGTATTTGCTCACTTACATTAAATTAAAAGTATTCTAATTGCCTAAATCATACTCAAGGAATAGAAAAAAAGGCTTATTATTTATTTACCATTTAGCTTAAATTCAATAAGGCAATTTTCAGAATGTTTGCTAAAATTACCTCTATGCCTCATTCATTAATTTACATAGAATATATATTTTAAAGGCACACGAAAAGGAAATTGTAATTCATGTGAGGAATGGCTTTACAATAAGACCTTTGAAAAGGAAAACTGATGTTGCCGGACATTAAACACAGGCACGGTTAGGAAACTCTTCTCACTTCTTCTGTATTGGGTGTTTTCTACCCAGGTAACTCTTATTATTGATTTTAATTTTGAATGTGGCACCATTGTACCATTGATGCTGCACACATGTATCCCATATTTTCTACTGGACTATAGAGTAAAATGACCAACTTAACCCTCAATTACTTAAAATTATATTCTCTTTAGTTTTCAGGATGCTCTTGAAAAGATAAGAAGGCAATTTAATATCCTATCAGGCTTTAAAGATTGAACTTGAATTTTATTTGGTAGTGCATCTAACATATGAGGTTTCCCTGCCCTTGTTGTTTTATGAGGTTGCTTCCAGTAAAGAAGTTAGCGGCCCAGTAATCATGTTTGTAACTAGGAGATTAATATTCAGGCTATGTGTCTTCACCTTCTGTTAGGAACCGAGTGATCAATATCGAATAGTTTTGACTGTGGAAAGACTTTCTAAGGTTTCCCTAAAAAAGTTACACAAGACAGCCCCAGAGAACTTACAGCAATGTCTTTAATTCAAAACAAAACAACTCTTCCTTATTTTAGTAGATATCATTTAGGTCAAATCTTCTGTGTTGTTAAAAAAATGTCCCATGGCTTTACCATATTGGTTTTTGATAAAAATTGTCACTTTCTTTGGAGGGAATAGAATTTTTAAAAATATAATGCAAGACAAACTAGCTGTTTTGAAATATTTTCCCTATTTCTCTTCCTTATATACTTTATTGAAACATTTCTCAATAGCAACAATTAACTTCATTATCTGCAATTCATATTCCAAAATAAAATTAAATATTATAAAGTATTTCATTTCTATCTTCTTTATATCATCAGTGGTTCATTCTTTTTAACTATTTCTGATGCACAGCACAAGTCTGCTTTCTGTAATTAGAAGGGAATAGATGACAACTCCTATTTTCTAAGACCCTCCTTATTCTTCTCAGTCACAGTGAAAGTGTGAGAGGTTAGAGTTGGAGGAGGCTGCTTGTTTGTTTCCTGACTTCTCCGCAGCTCAGACTCAACAGAAACCATATTAATTAAATCACTGCTTGGCCCATTAGCTCAAGATTCTTATTGGCTAACTCTTACATATTCATTTAACCCATTTCTATTAATCTGTGTATTGCTGCATGGCTGTAGCTTAACAGCTGAAGTTCCAGTGTCTGTCTCCGGCAGGGCCACATGGCTTCTCCCTACTCCTCCATCTTTCTCCCAGCATTCAGTTTAGTTTTCACCACCTACTTCTATTCTCTGTGCAGGTCCTAGACAGTTTCTTTATTAACCAATGGTATTTAGAGCATACAGAGGGGAATCCCACATCAGGATAGGGACAGAACAGACTTATGTGTCAAGTTCACAGCCTGTGTTCTTCCATGGATTCTTTCACCTTCAACAGTTTTTTTTCTGGATTTTTTTGCACATTACATCAATCTGTATTTCCTATTATCTGGTCATCACCACTTAGCATTTGAATATCAAATTAGTGGATCTTTGCAATGGATTGCATTGTAGTGTATGCTACTTGCATAGCTTACTACAGTTTCAAATAATATCATTAAATAAATTTTATATATTAAATTGAAGCAAAATTTCCAATAATTTTCAAAACAAAAATTCCTTCCATAGTATACTTCATACTTACACAAAACGACTTCTGAAAATAAGCAATGCATCCTATTATTATAGTTATTTGCTGCTGTACTTATAAATGATAACTTATATGTATATCAAAGAATTGTTTTAAAATCTGTATGCTTTATTATAGGTAAATTTTTACTTGTATATCTATTCATACAACTGTCCACTAGGGTTTAATAACCACCTCTCAGGTAAAAGAGTTCAAAAATGTGACAAGAAAGTTTAAGAATCTTGTTATATAGAGTCTTCTATGTATATTTCCTCCCACTATAAATATTTTTCTTTTAAATCACAACTCTAAAGCTACCTCACGAAGGTAATAAATATCTCCTTGAAGTCACATGTTTTGTGGGTTTCCACTAACATTAATTATGAATTTGCTTGGGTCTCACAGATACATGATTTAAAATTGAGAAGATTGAAAAGACAGTGTATAATAAGGAGATTTTTATGTTGTTGAGAAGGCATTGAATATAGTCATCAACATGTTTTATTTATAGTATTTTGGATACATACATAATTTGAAATTGGGTTCAATTCTGTATATTAATCTATAATTTATGCTACACTGTTGGATATTTTAGTATAGATGAAGTAAATATATAGTCCATCATTTTGTACAACTCTGAGTATAATCTTCTATAGTCTGTTTTCTCATAATAGAAAGTATAATGTTTATCTGATTCCTCTGTGTACATAGGTGTCAATAAATAACACAGAGATAAATAAATGTAACAATAAGCAGACAATAAAAACCAATAAATCAATATGGCTGTGCATTAATGTCTGCATATCAGAGGTGATTTAACCTAAAGAAAAATTCCATTTCAGTGCATGCTCTGTCTCCATTCTTCCAACATCTGCTTTCAAAAATGTATTAGCATGAAAACGCAATTGGAATCTTTAATACATTTAATAAACAAAGTGAAGACAGAAGATATTCTTATCTGAGGTATTTATGGAACCTGTTTCAATAATTGAAGCCACTATGAATTGTGTAAAATGGGATTAATAAACAATATCTTTGATGCTATCAGAGAAAACCAAGAAGATGGCTGTAAAATATCAAAAAAAGACACAACTCTGGTTTCTAAGTGCTTTCAATATTTCTACATTTGGTCCAGGATTTCTTATTTGTCAAACATTTTACGTGGAAGATTTTCTTTTCCGTGGAAGATGAGAGTAATAAAACCTCTAATGATATAAAGAGCTCTGGAGGATATGGCTCTCTATTGCCAATGAATTCTGAAGTTCTGAGTTCCCTACTTAATATACATTCTATCTTTCAAACATCTACAGACAGATAATTAAGAAATGCTTAGGATAAAGAGGGTGAGGTTAGGCCTGATCATTAATTTGAAACAAGAAGCACAATATGACTAGAGCAATGGCTTTACTCTACCTGTTCACATGCTCCATTGAGCAGAGTGTGGGGAGGAGGCAAATGTGGAAGAAGCAGAGATTGGGTGACGAGCACTCCAAAGTCAGCTTTAGAAATAAGGTTCTATAATAACTGGACAGATACATAGATCTGCTTAAACAAAAAATCATTTTTCAATAAATCTTAACTTTTTCAGTTTTGAATCTTTTCTTTTAGGCAATAAATTTCAATATTTATATGCCAAGAACACTTCTATTATAAAATTTCTTGGCTGACCTTTTTTCCTTTTCTCATTGACCTCATTCTTCTGTATATGGCCACCTATTGAATCAATTATTCTCATTGAAAGAATGGTGCAGGAATTAAGAAATGTAAACTGTCTGCTGGAACAGGTCCCATTCAAGGCATTGGCGGATGTCTAAATGAATCATCTGCAAGGTAATATTTTCTTACAAACTTTTCATGAGTAGCATACGTATTTATGAGACAAGGTCTTCTGAGTTAGGTAAATTTTAGAATACTGATAACATGAATTTTCTCTTCTTAATGGTTAATATGGTACTTCAAACCAAGAAACATGCCATAACATATATTTTCTCTGAATATATTATAAGAGCTCACATTCTTAGATCAATTTTTGTTTATTTTACATTCCAACTATGAGAGCTCATATTCTTTAAAATTATGTGGCACATACTTTGGTTTATAAAAGAATTTTATTATCCACTGCATTTCTTTTAGTTTCTTTGAGGATATTTGCAAATTCCTCTAAGACACTTACACCATATCATGAACTTAAAAATTAAAAGCCCAAGAACATATGCATAGCATGTGTATAACATAAATGAATACATAAGACATTTGTCAAATATTATGTATATTTCTGTTGAAATTACTCTAATAGTTCAAGTTCACTTTTAATTTTTTATAGAAAAACTTTCTTCTTTTGCTCTGATTAATAAGCCTTTACCCACAATAAGATGCCTTTTAACTATTCTCTTTTTTAAAAATGCCTGTGTATGCCATGTTCATGCATATACATATACTGGGTATGTACATGTACATACGTATGTGGAGGCAATTGCACTTTTTTGTGCCTGTGGTCAAATAGGAACAACAAACATCTCTTTTTTTTTTTTTCAAGACAGGGTTTCTCCGTAATTCCGTAATTTGTTTTTTTTTTTTTTTTTTTTTTTTGGTTCCTGTCCTGGAACTAGCTCTTGTAGATCAGGCTGGCCTCGGACTCACAGAGATCTGCCTGCCTCTGCCTCCCGAGTGCTGAGATTAAAGGCATGCACCCCCACCACCCGGCCAAACATCTCTTTTAAGAGAGGGTTTCTCATTGGCCTAGGTCTCAATGAGTACGCTAAACTGTCTAGCCAGCAATTATCAATGATCCTTCACCTTTTGCAGTATACTGAGTATGTAGATAGAATATACACACACATTAGGATAATGCTCTTCTACACTGCAAAGATTCATCACTCATACTAGTTTAGTAAAACAATAATTGAACAATTGCCAAGTAGCCTGGAAGGAAGTATAGTGGGATGTCTAGACTAGGAGGAGTCTGGGAAAAGAAAAGGCAGAGTCACAATTGCAAGCGAGATGCAGGGGAAGCAAGATGACAATACCTTACTAAGAAAAGGTATCAAGACACATGGCTAAATATATTAATGAGAAGTAAGAGCTAGTTAGTAATAATCCTGAGCAATAGGTCAAACATATATATATATATATATGTGTGTGTGTGTGTGTGTGTGTGTGTGTGTGTGTGTGTGCATATATATATATTCAGTTGCACACAAGGAATTTTATGTAGATTCTATGGATCCAACTCAGTAAGTCATGTTCAGAAGACAAATATTTTACTTGAGCATTCCTATAACATTTAAATATGTAAACTTTCGGTGTCTAATTCACAGAATGAAATGTTTTAAATACACTCTCTATGCATATCAGTTTGTCTATCATAATTTATAAGTAATTAGTCACTCACAAAGCCTCATACCTATCAAGAAATGCTAAGTAGAAATACTTTTTGGTATTCCCAAAATAAATTGAAGTCATAGGATTTAGTAGGTGAATTGACTCAGTGGGTAAAGATGTTTTCCATGGGATCCTTTTGATCCATGGTTAATGTCTAGAATCCACAAACCTACATAATAAATTAATTTCAAAAGAAAGAAATGATAGTCGAGATCATTTTAATACATATGGTTAACTTTTAGTAAGGCAGCCTTTCAATAACAATTTTTACAAGAGGCACTCTTTAATGCTGAAAAAAGTACAGAATGACACAAATTGATTATGATGGGATAACAGTGATATGATAGCTTGAGAGGAAAATGAATGGTTCTCTCTTTGCGATGCTTATTTAACCTATGTTCACTGAGAAAACAAGAGATAAATATTTTAAAGTAATCAAAATGATGAAGAAATTTGACAGTCCTACACTGTCTCATGCAGCTGCCTGTCTCTATATGTGAAGTTTTTGCTGAATAGTGTTCAAAAGAAATGGTTTAGCTAGCTCACCATTCGGAAACTTTACACATGATGGGGCAGATCTTGCCATTTGCCTTACACTGAGATACCAGGTGGCAAAGACTGTTATTGAGCTTGCATCCAAGAACTAGAAAAAGGTATCAAGGTCCCCGGATGTCCCCCAGAACTCAGGATCCAAGAAAGTTCATGCCAACCTCGCTTATCAAACATTCCCTGCCTCACTTCTTAGCAATGCCGTCCTGGGTATCAAGCCTTAATAAATGAAGTTCTTATGGACTTTATAAAAACCATGACACAAACTAGCAAATTTGAAAGGTAAGATTCAGGGTTATGGTTTATATTCACCTTATTTATGCCCAGACCCATTGAAACTAAGAAATAAATTATGGTGTACAGCACTTTACCATTTCTAAAGTGTTTTCATATGTGATTTATAATTTATATTGCAAAACATCTTATTCTGTCAATGATTTAGATTTGTATAAATTCAGGAATTTGGGAAAGTTATCATTTAAACACCCTTGTGTTTTACCAGTCTGCTCCAGAGTGGTTGACACCTCAGTCTCCTGATACAGCTGAATTTGATTCCACAATCCACTCCTCCATGCCGCTGGGAAGATGAGACCATGTGTATGTGTAGTCTTTGAACTACAAAAATATCTTACAATATAACAAAGTATTTTTCCATTATCACCTGTCTCTAAATCGCTAAGTACTTAAGGCAAAAAAAGAGCATAAAGTCATGACCAAAAATAATTTCTAGGAATATATTATAAACTTTCCATGTGAATTAGTGGCAGTTATAAGGGTGACCAGATGCAAATGGTTTTGAGAGACCAAACTTTGCCAGCAGAAAAATGTATCAGAGGTGAGTTAGTGCCCTAAGTCAATTCTCTATACGTAGTCATGACCTATAGTCCCAAAAGAAGAGAACTGAGGCATGACTTCTGATAGGAGAGCTTTTATTATGATGATGTTTCCCAGAATATCTATCTTTACATTCCCACATCCTTAACAGTATTAAGCCAAGGCAAACTTGGACAGATTCTACAGAGCTATAGAGTCAAGAGTGTTTGAAGTACCAGCATAGACACAAGATCAGACAATCATTGACTTCTGTGTGGGATATAAAAAAATGACATTGATCCATTTCTTATTTGTAGCTTTTGCATCTGACTAATATGTAGAATGTATCAACCTTGTTTAGCATTTCTTATCTTCAAACAGAGCCATATTTTATAGTATATTTTTAAACCTAAATCTTGAAGTCAGAATCAAAAGAAAGTAAGTTTGATAGATGGCCCTTTAATAAAGAAAATAACAATGCTCTACTCTGAAACAATAAAGACTTAGACAGGAATCATTGTCATTGTTAATATGCCTTCTCATGTTCTTTGAATACTAATATAATCTATTCAGTATCATTTTGAAGTATCCACTATTCACCTAAACCGATTCCTCCTTATGATGATATTAAGTTGCAGTGTTTTTGTGGGAATAGGATGATGAGGTTTTGTCCCCATGCGTGAGATTATTACTCCCAGAGTACTACTGAAAAGTTCTTCATGTGAAACAAGAAGGTATCATTTTAGAGCACTCGGCAAGCTTTTACCAGACCTTCACTGAATAATTCACAGCCTTCAGTACATGGAGACATTAATTTATACTTTATTTTCAGAAGCCCAGTGTAATGTATTTTGTTATATTCCAAATAGACCAAGACAAATATTGAAAAGGAACACTGAGCATTTTTTGAAAGATGGTGGTAGTCATAAGGTGCATGGATCACTTTTGTTTGAATGAATGGTTGAAAGAGATTGTAGAACCTTTTTCTAAGAAACACAGAGAATTCATTCATTGTCAATATGTATGAACTTGAAAATTACTCAAGATCATTCCATAGAATCTATAGTAATTCTAGTTGACAGGAATATAATTTACCAGAGAACATAATAGACAGATTGAAGAAAATATCAATAGAATAAATGTAATCAAAGTTGCTGTTTCTACAGAAGAAATAGACACATGCCAGCTGACAGTTGTGTGGAGGCCCAAAGGTTGGGACTTGTTTCTAGTTATAGTGCTCCTACCTCAAAGGACCCACCTAGTTGTAACTCAGTAATTTCTGCTCTCTCAAGGTTATTGTCAACAGGTGTGGCTAATTGCTAGACCAGGAATAGGGAAGTCATTTGTTCCTGCCTCAAACAAAAGTCTAAGGACCCAACTAATTTCCAGTACCCTTTATGGAAATAATTTGGGATTCCACCCAAGGAGTGGTTTGCCTATAGAGTGTTTGGTCTAGGGTGTAGGCCTGACTTGTTTTGTCTAGCCCATGACTTTCAATTGGAATGTTCATTCCTTTGTATCATTTTGATGCAATCTTTTGTCTTAATCCTATCTTTTGGGGTTAGGGGTATTTTAAGCAATTGGTAATTAAATGCAGGAGAATTTTCAGTATTCATGGAAATTTCCTCCCGATACTATCCTATATGTTTCTCCATTTTATTATTTTCATTCGTGTCTTCATTTTCGTTACTATATTTCTAAATCCCCATATCCTTACCCTGGCAAGAAGTATTTTTGTTGAGGCTGTTCCCCAACACCGTTGTAACTGAGCACTTTTCTTTCTCATCATCCACTCATTATCTAGGTGGGAGCATGTAGGAGAAGCAAGACAGTATCAGGTAGAAGAAACACTGCATGTTAAATGCTTTCATTTGGAACCACTTGCTAGATGTCATTTGAAATAAAGTGCATAGACTAAACAATATAATAAAAACATTAAATTGGAGAGACAACATAGTTTTTATTTAATTTGGGGATGCATTTCCTGTTGAGATGGTTTAGGATTAAATTTAAATGTCCTATATATCAAGGAAAATTCTATTATCTACTGAGAACTTAAGGTTTTCAGGGGATAAATGATAGGGAAATGGTTCAGTAGGTAAGAATATTTGTTCTGCAATTGGATGATCTAACTTCAATTCCCAGCATCCATGTAAAAAGCCAGGTAAAGATGAGTATTCCTTTAATCCCAGCACTGGGGAAGAGACAGAAGAATAGATTATAAGAGCACTTTGGCCAAGAAGCTTCACTTAAAATATGAGCTTGCATATAAGTGAAGACCATGCATCAAGTCAGTAAGATACAGAGCAATAGATTGCAATGGTGGACCTGTGGCATTTTAGACTATTACATAGAGGATGACACCAGATGTCCTGTTCTTGACTCTGAATATGTGTGTATGTGTATACTCATAAGCACACAAGCACACCACAAACATGCACACACATAACAAAAAGCAAACAAGCTTTAGAAGACAGATCTGACAAGATATCAAAAGTTCAAATTTGTTTCCTAAAATGACGACTAAATTTTTGGTGCCCATCCAATGCTAACACCAAGCAGCCCAAAGCACTGAAGCAAATGAGGCTATAAGTGATTTTTTGTATAAAATGCTGTGGAAGAGGTATAATTATGAATAAAGAGGAACTAAAGAAAAACATGGGATCTTAATCATGGCTTGTTCTGGATCTCAAAGCACAAATGGAATTATGTATATTTAGGGTAATTGTTTGCAATAAATAGCAATGTGTTAAGCCAAAATACACAAATATCTATGCAGAGTATGATTTATCACATTGTAACAATCACTATCATGTAGGTAACAATAATCCAATTATACACATGGTCCCTGATGTTATTTGTTTATGACTATTAGCATTAATTTAATATGAAAATGTTGGTCCACTGGAGTTTCAAGGGCTTTTAATGAAGTATGTATGAAACTATCCTGCTGGTACTGGCTGTGCTGATTTTATTTTGCTAATTTGGGACTAGTTAATGTAATATGAAAAAGAAACATGATGAAATTATGCTTCTAGTCGTGAAGTCTGTAATCCAAGTCTCATGAGGCAGACTTTGGAAAGGGCTGAAATATTAAATGCACCTTAGTAATTCAGTATATTAGGTACCTTCAGATGTATTTTATCATCTTCTAAAAAACAATTGCATTTCTTCAAATGTGTATTGTGTGCACACATGCATGCATGCTCACATGAATGGATGCATGTCATTCTGTCTATGCACAAGTCAGAGGACAAACTTTGGAAACTGTTTTCTTTCCATCAATACAGGGATTGGGTTCAAAATGCGAGCTTGACACCCAGCATCTTTAGCCACTGAGCAATCTCTCATTGTTCAGGCTCTTAACATTTATGGACTTGCCTATGTGTTGGGAGATCTATCTAATCCAACTAATCTAATCGTAAAGGTATGAGTATATTTACGGTAGGGTTTGGATATTTTTGTGTCTTATTATACATTACGGAATTTATATTTCCTCAGAATCACACCCTGCCTCAGATAGAAACACAGGAAATTAGAGAACAGTTTATAAATTTGAAGTTTTCTCATTGCATTTGGACAAGCAATGTTCTTCTTCAGGGTTAAAAAGGGTTTCTGCTCTTAAATCAGAAATACTCACACCATGCTGCATGGCTCACAGACCAGATCATACCCGTATCATCAGTAACTAAATCCACTAAGTTTTGTGACTATGCCAAGCTTCTACTTTCCTGTGCACTTTCACAGTCTTTTATTTTAGCATGATGGATACTCCCAAGTACTAGAAAGACTTCTTATCTCCCTGAACCTCCAAAGTCATGAACTTCTGATTTATGGCATTCCTGTGGTTTCCGATCATTCTCAGCAGGAATAAATTTGGGAATACAGACCCCAAAGGTGCATTGTAATTGGTTTCATCCTATTGGCTGTAATTTATCTTCAGCCATTATACAAATGCACTTGCTCTAAGTAAGACTTAATGCCCTCCCCCAGTTTCTGTGGCACTTAGGGTGACCTAGATAATCGAGGATATTTGCCAATGCTCTCCTCCCCATGTGAATGGCCTGATGATATTAAGGACCAAGAGCAGCTTGCATTCTTTAGTGTATATACTCCTAAACCTCATACTCATGCCAGGCATGTAAGTACACCAAATTCTTACTCCTTTGACAATCATCACAAATTAGAATAATAACGCAGTTTTATTCTGACAATGAAGTTGTACTTGTTGGTCATTTACTATGGTAGGTATGACTATCCTGATTTTTATAGCGGAAAGAACTAAACTTCAAAGATATTTTATTTGTGCAATTAAACAATTAAAAAGTATTGAAGGGCAACGTCGTAAAAGTCATATTAAACCATCCACAGTTTCCATTCTATTCTTAATTAGTAAAATAAATCTTCCCCTGCCCAATACTTTGCTGTGGAACAGATTCCATTCCTAAAATCCTCGAAACTTTCAAATTTGTCTTAAGTGGTGAGATCCATTTTCCTTTTCATGAGACAGACAAGTGGGAAAGAAAAGAAGTGCATTTGATGTTAAACGTTTATATCTATGAGTTCTGACTCTTAAATTACTAGCGGTTGGTTCTGCGTGGTGTTCTCACATTTTCTCACAAGTTCTCCCAACATTTTGAGCGAGTCTTGGTTTAGTTGGAATTGCTTTTTCCCCCTTTAGTTTTATTTGGCAAGGTTCTAAGGATCCCTTGTACTTTCTTTGCCCTGCATTACATAGGTGTTTCTACCCCAGGTCAAATTCCTCAGAAATTTATTATTTTTACAAGAGAGATAAATAAATAAAAGAGTAAGGGCCATTCTAGGTCTCTCCGAAGACTTTCCATTACAAAGAAAAAGAAAAATTAAAAAGTAAAGAGAAGAAAAACTTCATCATTAAAGAACTTCACAATTATTTATAATTAAGAATCGACGATACAGTGTCCCAATAAGGGCATAACACCAAGTTTTATAAATTAACAAAAATTGCCTAAGCAAGTCACACTAAAGGTTTTGCATGTGTTTAAATTTGCTATAATTGAGAGCTATTTTGGTCTATTTAAATATTCACTTGCAAAGAGAGTCAAATAGTCAATGCACTGGCTCTGGTTTGAGGTAAGGAGTTCACTTGGAAGCAGATGGCATGAAGAAAGGAGAAGGGAAAATCATAAATCATAAGAGAAGAAGACAAAGAGGACACAGAGGCAAGTCAAAGTGGGTAAAAGAAGCAGGGTAACAAAAGATGCAGGCAGAAGCCAAGGAGAAGGAGGTAAAAGGAAGGGCACGGGAATAAAGGAGAGAGAGGTTTGCCAAATGACGCCACGTGCACAGCATCCTAATGAAAAGCTGCAGCAGGGAGAGTGCGGCATGAAAGAGCAGCAGGATAGGCGATAAAAGAGTGGGACAGCTTTAAAAGTAGCACAGTGTCAGACGACTGGGGATCATCACTCAGAGGAAGGGGCTCTAAAGTGTAAAGTTCATGATTTTCCCCCAATAGCAAGTTATTCTGTAAGAGAAGCCAAACAATTTAGTCTAAACTACATGATCACAGAATGCAGTGAGTGAAGAGAAGACAAATGGTACAAATAATAACCCAGGCAATCCAATTAGAAAGATGACAAAGAGCTTTTCAATGACCTTGAATATTGGTTAGACTCTCTGTTGATCCATATTTTTTTGAATACTTGAGTTCTTAAACAGCCCAGCAGTATTTAAAGGATTTCTGTTCATGAAAAGACAAGTTTACATCAGATCAGAAAATCTTTGGAAACCATACAAATCATTCATGGCAAACACGGGAACAACTCATTCCCTTTCTTCCCCTAATGTGGTTATGAGTGGTTCTGTGGTGAATTTTGTATGAATATAGTTTTAAAACACAGTTGTATCTTAATAGTTTTTAAACACTTCTATATCTCTCTGTATGTGGGTGCTGTACATGTCTGTGCTCTGGTGTGTGTGGTTGTATGTACCCATACACTAACAGACCAATGGCTGTATCAATCTTACTCTCTGGGATAACACTTCTTCATCCCTCTTCCTCCAGATCCCTTCAGCTTTCCATATCCACCCCAGACATGTGAAAAATTGGAAACTCATGTGTCCCAGAATTATTCACCTCTAACAGTCTTTCACTTTGGAATATTTTTAAATATTACTCTTTCTTTAATCAGTGAAGCAAGACAACCTCCTATCTGTCCAAGGTCTACGTGAGATAGAACTACTAAAGATTCTGATCCCTAATTCTCTTTGGTCTTAATATTCACCCATAGGTGAATTTCACTACAGTGTTACCACAGTAGACAATTGATGCTACTCCCTGGTCATGTACACATAGGTGAGTATGAACTTAATTTATCAAAATACCCATTCCTTTGACAACCAAACACATTAGCATAAATGTAAATAACCACCATGCTTTCCTTTTCATCTATTGTACTGCACAATTCACTATCTCCACTCAAGCAGCAAAATGACCAGTGGCATAGCTCATTAGATTAATGTACTTTCTGTGCAAATGTGGAGACCTGAGATTAGATCTCTAGACCCCATATAAAAGCCAGTGAAGCAAGATAGTCACCTTTAACCCCATCTCTCCACAGTCCGAGCTGGGTGAGCCCCAGGGCATAGGAGCTACATACACTTGAGGAAGTTGTTGAGTTCCAGGCTTAGTGACATTCTGTCTCAATAAATAAAGTAAAGAACAATCCAAAGAAGACTCTTGACATCAATTTTGTCCCTGCACACACACACACACACACACACACACACACACACACACACACGCACACATTCATTTATTGCTGTCAGTATCGTATAGTATTATAGTATTGTGGTCACTATACTTGACCCTCATGAGGGCAAGAAAGTATGTCTATGCTGTGACTTCACAATATATCCCACAATTCAAACAATGACCCAAAAGGGATGAAAATATATGTTCTTTTGTTCAACGAATCTATAAATATAAGTCCATAAGAGAATGGTTCAGTGATATTTTTGAAAAAGTTTTAGGTTTAGATAATATCATTACAAATAATGACATTTTTTTTCTCCAAACAATGGAAAAGCCAATGGTCACAATCAGAGAAATAAACTCTAATGAGAAGTTGAATTTATTTTTAAATAGAAAGGTTAAATATTGAAATCGTCTGGTGAAGAGGCCTCTATCATTTCCTCACTACAGATGTCGTGGTTAAATATCTGATATCTATTGCAGCCAGGCAATTTATCCAGTTTATGTCTGAATAGGGTTCCAGTGAAAATAGATGGGGTTTTTAAGGGATATTTTTAACCTTTAGATTTAGAATTCCTTTTATTTTACTCGTGATTATAGAGTTTTGTATCATAGGCTCAGTTGACTCTGTGCTCTGTCATTAGTCAAATAAAATAAAAACATGTTTCCTATGCAACAGAATTGAGGTTGGTCTACACAATACTGTGTTTGTAAATGTGTTTCCCAAGCCACAGCATGATGGATTATTGTCCTGCTGAACACACATATGAGTCTTTCCTTCATAGAAAGGAAGGAAATTCACTTTGAACTGAATTGAGATAAACATATCTCATAAGTGAATCAAGTTTCAATAATCCACAGCAGTAATTCCCAAAGTCAAAAGAAATATATTTTGGAAGCCATACCTCACATCAAAATAGCATTACCATGATATTAAATTAGATGTCCAATTTATCAACAGATTCTTCCTTCATATGTATGTTTAAAACGCAACTTAAAATATTCCATATCAGCATTGAACTCTGTTATATATAACACATCAATACAAATAGAGACTGGTACATTTTTTAAATATTTGATTCTATTTTAACATTTATGTGGACTGTAAAAATGCTAGTATATGTGAAATATGAATTTTATTATCCTCTTTATGCATTTATATCACAGTTTTTATATTATGGTTATATATAATATTATAGCTTTTGTATATCTATTGCAATATTTAAAATTTGATAAACTAATTTCATCTATGATATAACAAAAATAGAATCTATGTTTACCTATCTTAGGTTTTCTTCTCATTTCCATTTGATCCTGTATATTCTTGGCAAATGATTCAAAATTATTAAATTATTGCCCTCTAGTTAGTATGAAACATAATATACTCTTACCTATGATGGAAACCAATATTTCAAAATTGTGTTCCAAAGCCTTTAATATAGACCATTATACCTTAGTATCTCCAAGTGATAGTTTTATCAACCTGATACTACCTGTAATACCTAAGAAGAGACTGTATACGAGGGCTTTCCTATAAGATGTTGGCTATGGAAATGCTTGTTGAGAAGTTTACATGGGTTTAATTTATGTAGGAAGACCCAATCTAAATGAGGACAACTGAATTCCATGATTTGGGGCTCTGGCCTGTTTGGCATAAGAGAAAATTAGCTAAGTATGAAGCACAAACACATGTGTTCTCTTGTGGCTGACCTACTATAGATGTGCTGTTACAAGTTGTTACTTGTTACTACTGTGACTATGACTTTGAAACAGTCATGAACTGTAATGTGGAATTGGGAATGAAAGGAAATCTCTTCTCCTCCACTTGATTTTTTTCAGGGTATATTAAAAGAAACACGAATGAAAACAGGACATGCTCAAACACTCAATTGCTACATTTTTCTGAGTTGGAACTTGAGAATTGTCCATGTCTGTCAGTGTTTAGAAACTTGACTCAGGGAATCATTGAGCCAACTATAGCCTTACTTGAATATTGCCATTTTGAATAGATGGAAACATGAGAATTAAACCCTTAGTCTTCTTGATAATTGTTTAACACCTGCAAGTCGTCAACAAATTGTGTCCTCCGAGAGATGCTTGCTCACTGTTAAGTACTGATTGTTGAATATTCTGCTCAAAACTCACAGCTCACTTTACTTAAACTTGCAAAGAGTACAAAGTTGGACAATTATACATAAACACAAGTGTGATACTCCTTACTGTGATATATAATTTCAACATATAATCTTATATTTTATTAAATTAAATACTTGGTTTGCCACAGATGTCTGGGAAATTTATGTCAGTGGCCACAATATAGGCTATGATGGCTCTGTTGGTTGTGATCCGACTCAGTGGCTTTGAATCTAACCTTGAAAATCCTCTGCATACAATTTTATAAACTTAGCCATCAGGGAGTGCTTTCATTTGCATAATTATCCTCTTCAAGATAGTTCCATCTCTCACAATGTCCCTTTAATTATGACATCAATACCATCGAAAATTAGACCTTCTCCTTGTAGTTTTATTAAACATACCCACAAATTATTCCTTTCACATTTTTAAATTTAAAAGAGTTACCCAGTCATCTTTAGTTATTTAGATCACCTCCCTCAACTTTAATCATTTTTAATCATATGCAGCTTTATTAATCATTTAATCATATGCAGCTTTATTAATCCTATAGTCAAAAAATCAAAGAAAATATAAACCTAGTGGCATAAATTAATTTCCTCAATTGGCAGGTATATGTAATTGGATTTATTCTCATGCCATAAACTAAATATCAAGGTAGATGAAATTTTTATGGAAAATGAGTATATGTATATAGTATTCTAACTTTTATAAGTTAGTTGCAGTTTTGAGATTAATACGTATTTTATATTGAAAATGATGCTAAAGAGCCTATTTAAAAAATAACAACTCAAAATTAAAGGACTCTGAAGTGTGTAGATTAAAATACAATCTGGTCCTTGTCTTTAATTTTAACACTGACTAT
The DNA here is from genome assembly GCF_018167655.1 of Microtus oregoni. NCBI lineage: Eukaryota > Metazoa > Chordata > Mammalia > Rodentia > Cricetidae > Microtus > Microtus oregoni. Next base: position 28,770,347 of record NW_024543060.1, read on the forward strand.
TCAAGCCTGTTATTGTATTTTCAGGGAAAAGTCATATTTAATGTTTATATTCTCACTTTCTATCACTAGATAGTTTTCAAAATTCTTATTAAGTATCATTGCCATAAATACAAAAACTATGAATTTTTATTAACTAATGCCATTTAAGGTAGATACTGTAGGTTATATGACAACAGTTAATTATTCATCTAAGATAGCATTTCAGCAATCACTCAGTCATCCCTACCTAATAAAACATCAATACCTTTATTAAAACAGAGCTTCAGTGAGTCTCCTTGCTTTGGAAGAGCTGGCATTTCATTAAATGCTCATGCTCGTGAGGTAATGCATCTTGACAAAGAAGGCTCTCAACTCAGAATCTTCTCAAATTGTGCCTTATCCACTTATTTATTTAGTTGTCCTCTGAGTACTTTTTTTGAACTATAATTAACTATAATGTTTATTTACATTGATTTCTCCATGTCCATCTAGTATATTATTGCATCAGGAAGTAGTTTTCTGAACACTTCAAACTTGCAGTTGATTTGAAAAACAAAGAATGTTTGAGACTATGACTCTACAGATGAAGTTTGACTAACCCTTGGAAGTACATAGCTATCAATCATCTGGCATGTCGCTATTCTGTTCTAGAAATCATATTAACCCAAGCTATTTCTGCTTAGATGTATATTTGATTGTTTAATTAAAAAGTGTATCTGGTAAGTAGAAATGCAAGAGTTCTATTTATTAAGACTAACCCTATAATAGGTTATTCTATCAGATAACAAAAAGAAAAACCATACCTATTTTCAGAAGCAAAGGGAAATCAGTAATTATGTTAAGTTTTATTAATTATACTAAATCAAAATAACACTTCAAAATCAGCACCATTACAAACCAAATGACCAAATATGGCTTCTTTTTGTCAACAGAACTCTCAATTCTATTTTAAGGCTGATCTGATTAATGCTGAAAGATCGTAAGGCTAGAGCAGCATGTAAATTTTGATGAACACGATTATCTAAAATGTGAGTAATATCTTGTTTAGCCTTGTGAATATAGCATTGGGTACATTTCATGATCCTAAAGTTTTAGACAGCCGTACACTGCACAATTTTATCTATGACATATTTACTTTTGACTTCTTGAAGTTTTGTGTGATTATAATCTAATTAGGGTAGCTGAGACATTCTGGGCATATTCCAGTGCTTTATTTTACACAGTATGCTATCAAGGTGCCCCAGAGTTTAATATGAATTTGAGCAACCAAACTTTTACATAGTCTTATATAACTAAATCTCAGTGTATTAAAAGAAGTATCTTCAAATTAATTCAAGATGAAAAAGTTTGTTAGCAATAAAATATTTCACAAACTTAAGGTAACTTACACTGTACAAAAATACAAGTATATCCCCTATAATATGTATCTATATATACTAAATGTATATGTTCTTGTTTATGTATATATAAGATGAGATTTGGGCCAAGTAAATTCAAGATAATGATAATTTTAAACTACAGGTATATCTTGAAAATATGCCATATATTAAAGAAGTCATGGCAGTAAAAGCAATTTATTTATAGTCAAAACTTTATGAGATTAAATCTAGTGTATTTTACTCTGTAAATTTGGTCTTAGTTTATCCTGTAATCATTTTAAAGCCAAAATGAGAAAAAAATACATAAAATATTTAGTAAGTATACCATGGCATTAAACTCATTGGATAGCAATTATTTAAATGCATTTACATCTTGGTTAATAATTTTTATATCACCCACAATTAAATATACCATATCATGATGGTATCATATATTCAAATATAAGTTGTGTCACACATTACTTGGAGTTATGTTATGAGCTAAAATATATATTTCCAGGGATTGGTTATTGAAGCCTCAACTCCAATTAACTCAGAATAAAACTGTGCCTGGATATATGACTTTTAAAGAGTCAGTCTTAAAAACAAAAATTCTCTAATTATGAGTTTTGTGGTGGTTTGAATGATTGGTTCTCATACTGTCTCAAGTTTTAACCATTTACTCACAACTCAGTGTTGTTTGAAAGGTTTGAGCAATGCAGTCTTCTGGATAGATTTTGTCTCTGGAGTGAGCAAGGTGGACTTAATTACTCCATCCACTCCCAGTTCCCTCCCACTGCTTTGAACTTGCAGTCAGCTTCCTGCTCTTGCTCCCATGCTGCTTTCTCTTCCCAGCCAGGATGGACTTGTATTGTTGAAATTATAACTCCCAATAAACTCTTTATTCTATAAGTTGCCCTGGTCATGGTGTTTTCCACACCAAGAGAAACTAATACTGGCTGAAATAATGTCATGAATCTTTTTGAGGCATGTTATTTGAATACACAGAGTAACATTAGAACTGTGCTTAAGCACAGACCATGTAATGACACAGGGAGCCAACCCATTTCAAAAACTCAAGAGAAACCAAACATATTCATTCTTATTTTAATTTGAGTGTCTAGCTGCTGATACTGGAGCAAATAAATTTCTGATATTTTATAATGTTTAGTTTTATAAATAAATTTGTATTAATTGTATTTTGTTATAATATAGTGTTCTAATAAATGTAAACTATAAGCAGATTTCAGAATAATGTTTAATATGTGGTAATAATACTTGTTCATAAATTATGCACACTGTTTTTCAATGCTACTAAACACAACATATAATACAAATGAGAAATTATGTTCGTTTATCTACAATATAGTTATGAAAATATGATTTATCTATAAACCATAGGTAAAGGGTTTGCATACGCTCATATTTCCCTGAATCCTTATGTGATGTGTGCAATTTGTAATACTTTGTACTCTATTTTATTGACTTTCTTGCCTTGCTGTAGCACAGAGATAAAAGTGATAAATACAGCTTACCCACAGATGTCCATTACTTACATGCAGTCTTGTGATTCCTGAAACATCTGCCTATTCCAGAAACTTATTAAACAACACAGACATGTCGCCCCAACATAGAGACAGACATACCTCTCAAATCAATTTCAGATTTAACAGATTCTCAGACACATCAATAAACATAATATGCTTGCCCTAGAGTACCAGACAGAAGGTGGCCTGCAGAAACCTGTGTTTGTCAGGGATAAATTGAAATAAAATCCAAAGATTCACAGTAGTCATACATGCAAATAGAATTAAAAATCTTGTCTCATTCCTTTCATTACATTCAGTATATTGGTATTTTATTTTTTACTTAAATTAACTTTAAAAGTAAAGAGTTCACCAAAATAACAACTTTCGAGTAATAAATTAGTTGAAGTTCAAGGAATTTATGTTATAGCATGACAGGCATGCTTAGAGATGCAGTGTATACTTGAAAAGTACTGAAAGGAAAAATTTAAACTCAGGTTGCCTAAGAAACAGATATGTAAATTAAAGAAAATATTTTCTTGATTAGCCATTCCACAACTAAAGCATGTTTCAAAACGTGAAATCGTAAGCCACAATGTAAAAATGTTTGTCAAAAACTGACAAATTTAAAAGTTAGTAATTTAAAGTAAATATTTAAGAAATCTTTTAGGAAACAATGTAGAAGACCATGAGGCATGACACAAATATGCATAAAATACAATGCCTGCTCCTAAAACTAATAAAGGCAACTTAGCAAAACATGTCTACACAACCCCCCCCCACACACACACATTATACCACATACACCAAAAGGTACCAAAAAGAAAAGACAAATAATGAAAATCATGCATGCACACATACTCAGCCAGGTGTGAAGCCACTGCTGGAATTTCTCTCTTGCCATTTGAAAACACCTCCTTAACTGTATCTGAAAGTAGAATCCTGAACATTTGGATAGGAAAATACCCATTTTTCCCCCTCACTCTCTAAGTTTTAGACCTTCATAAGGATATCTGGTCTTAGCTCAACATCAAATTCTTGATATTTATTTCAGTTATTTTCTTCGAATTTCACAAGATAAAGATGTTTTGTGCTTGTATAAAAGGGCCTAACATGGCAGACATTCTAATTCTGTTCCTGGAGTAAGTCATACTTGTTTATGTTCTTGTTCAAAGTCTAGATCTAATTCATCAGCAATGTAAAACAATGCTGATGAATTAGATCTAGACTTTGAAAACATGGTCATTGGGTCTCTCCGAAATTTTTTGGAAGGTTTTCTGATATTTTTCAACAAGTGGCATAATTTTAAAACGAAATACTTTTATGCTCAGGTATATATTCATGTGTAGACTGGTGTGAAGAAGCCAAAGGGCAACCTTTGTAGTTGTTTCTAGTGATCATACATAATATTTTTCTCTGGCCTATATGTAACTAGTGGGCTAGGGTAGCTGGCAAACAATCTTCAGGGCTGGGCTGTCTCTACTTCCTCACTACCAGGATTATAATAATCCTCTCCAATATCATGGTTTTATTTTTTTTCTGTGTATGATCTTTTGATTAAACTTGGGTTCTCTGATACACCTTGTAATAGTGATTATTATGTTTATATTACATTTCAAACATACAGCAGAGCAAAACATACACACTGCAAATGTGTTTACTTAAATATAAAGATGAGAGTTAAATATTATTATTATTAAGGAAATCCAATGTGATACAGAGATCATATATTTTCTCCATACCCCTTATTACATCTAACACACAAAGAAATATAGATGCTTAAAAAATTGTACTGTGCTCAATATGTTTTTCTCCGAAGGTAAATGCAGACAGCATTTGACTGAAAGAAAATATGGCTTCTGGTCTCCGCTGGATCCACTGGCAAATTGACTTTCATAAATCTGACACCTCAAATTTATATTACTTCTGGCATTTACTGACTATTTCCTCACCTCCAGGAATAAAATCAGATTGCTGGTAAATATCTCACAGCAAAAAGTTTTGGATTCTTTTCTATGTTTTTTTCCCCCCTGTGTACATTTGCACATTCACCTGAATCAAATGATCATATATTCTAGGGTCAGATGACCTGGATCAAACAGTCTACATCACTAATTAGCTATATGATTTTAGAAAAACAATCTATTAATGATTCAATTTCCTTATCTAAGAAAAGAGACTTAAAGTACCAAACTCATAAGGAATTTGAGATGATTAATTGGGTCAATTTAATTTTTCGCAATTAGGACAACACTAGTATTTGGTAAGAACTAAATGCTAACATTAATGATGATGATAATGCTAATGACGAGTTCTTATTCTTTTAAAACATTTTACTAATTCTAAGTAACATATATGAAGTGATTCATAAACACCAGAAAAATTCTATCTTTAAAACCCGAATGTTACTCACGATGTTGATTCAACGATTATTCTAAAGCAAACAGGGAGACTGTTTTCTCCTGTGTGACCTGAGTACTATGTTTTATTCAACAAATGGTAAATTGCTCTCAAGCAGGAGATTTCCTAATTTTTACTTGAGCAAGCAACCAAGTAGGAGTGTGTTGGGTCCAAAGCCCTCAGTACAATGCTAATGATTTCTTCATGGTGAATTAATAAGATTAAAGTGTTTGTGCTTTCACTAGCTGTGGGGAACAGTGGGAGAGCTTCCACCAACACATTGCCAGCCTGGTGCCCCTGCGTTCCTGTGTACAGATAGAACAGGAATACTAATGGCCTGTCCAGAGTCTGCTAAACTTAATTTAATAACAATTATTTCAGCCAAAAACAGACCTCAGACACCTTCTCTCCTCAAAGGAAATTGTGTGTGTGTGTATGTGTGTGTGTGTGTGTGTGTATAATATGAGTATGAACAAGTAATGTATTGTGCCCATAATGTAAAATTTAGGTTTTGTAGTAGGTGAGTGACTAGTGTTTAGTTGTTTGATTGTCGCGGTAAGAAATGATTAGTTTTTGACAACTAATAATTAAATTCTCAATTTACTTGGTAAATTAAAAGTTGTATCGCCAATTTAATATATTCTTTCACAAATATGTTTTAACACATATACCTACTTATAGCATATTGTTTATTGAGCACCAAAATGAATCAGGAAATTGATTTCTGAATGTTTCCCCTAAATATGCTGATTAAACATATTAATTGAAAACCTTTCTTCATTCTCTCTCTGATACTTATCAGTGCCTGTCTGTCGTCATATACTATTTTACTTATCATTTTTCTTTTCATAATTTTATATTGGAAATAATATAACTGGGATTCAGATTTTTGAATGTTATTACATTTACTTGTTGAGGTTATAACATAACTCTAGCATTTATATGCCCAGCATCTAAAATAGTGGTGTGCTGATAAAAATAATGAGAATACATTTTAAGTAAGAGAAGATGTTTTCACTAAGATAAATTTTAAGAATAATTGTTAAGAAGAACCACCATGAAATTCTATAAAGTTTCTTTGGCAAGAAATTGAAAATTTTCAATGCATGAATTAATAAAAAACAAACATGGAACAAAATATTAGAAATGAATTCTATTTCTGAGGGAATTGCATACCTTTATTTACATTACATCATGAAGACAGATAACATGGTGGAAAATGTATTGAAGGGAGGAGCATTGAAATCAGGGTCCAAAGGGGAGCATGTAATGGAATTTGCATACGAGAGCTCCAAAAGTTAAGCATTAAAAAAGTTTAATTTCTTTCTAAATTTTTCAATAAAGGAATGTCAGTGTGTATTTTATAACCTGTTTAAAGATGCCATTAGATGGTCACCTGGACCATGCAAGATTTCTCTAAAAGTCTTGGTCAGAAAAAGAATCTGAATTAAGTTTTTGTTGTTGTTGTTGCTGTTTTTGTTTTTTTTTTTTTTTTTTTTTTGAGACAGGGTTTCTTTATAGCTTTGGAGACTGTCCTGAAACTAGCTCTTGTAGACCAGGCTGGCCTCAAACTCACAGAGCTCTGCCTGCCTCTGCCTCCCAAGTGCTAAGATTAAAAGCGTGCACCACCACCACCCAGCTAAGGTAAGTTCTTAGAATTCCTTTCTTCTCCAATTTTACCATGTGAAATATGGCCTAACTGATTATTATATTATCACAAGCTAAAAAAAAATATTTATACCATTACAAATTTTAGCACATATACTATAAGAAGGTATATGTGTTAAAATATATCTGTGGAAGAATATGTTAAGTTGGAGATAGCTTCTGCTAAATAAATTGAGAACTTTGTTATTATGCAGTGTCTGAATATGTACACGTGAATCCGCATAAAAATGCAACCTACAATAAACATCTTATTGTCCATTTATATATTATTGAAATATATTTAAATACATATACATAAAATCACACATATATTTATATAAAACACACACTACTATTGAGACCTTAAGTTTTCTGTTCCATAAAAAGATGAAGAAAATCACTAATTGTAGCATCTAACCTCTAAAACTGCATTGTCAGACCTTGTTCATTATGTAGTAATTAGAAAGAACCCATTAGCAACAATGTTGTGAACTTTTCTCTGTAGTTCAGGGGACAGCATGGTGTAACCAATTAAAACAAAGACATTTAAGAAGGTGAAAAAAAAGCGAAGCCAGTTCATTAGACCTTCATATTTGGGGTTTAATAATACCAAAGTGCACATTCAAGCAAAAAAAAAAAAAACTTGAATTGCAGATATATCCCAAAGCATACTACTAATGTGAGAGATTCGGGCAATATAAAAATTGCCCAAATAGCTGTTAAGAAACCCAAACCAAACGTAATACATTGTGTAAAATACATGCTTTTAAGATACATGTTTTGATATTACTGGGGCAATTTTAATGAGATTTTTTTTTCATTAACCATTAGCAGACTTAAGAAATTATGAATACTAGGAAGTAGAGGAGTGCAGAGTATTTTAAACATTAACATTAGAAAAGGGTGATTCAGAATTATTCTGAATTTTTATAAAAGAGCTCATGGGAGTGGCCACTAAATTGAGGCCCTCACCAAGAGAAGGAGGCTTTGGTCTAGACTGTGTATATGGTCAGGATCAAGATAGGTCACAAACCTAGGGTAGAACCAAACATTACTGATGAAAAAAAAAATAGTCATTGAAATGATTCCTACTGGCGTTACTCTACACTCATAGATCAGCCCAATTGTCATCAGCCAGGCTCCCTCCACTAGCTGATGGGAGCAGATACTGAGACCCACATCCAAACATTAGACCAAGCTCAGAGTAACTCCACAGAAGTAGAGGACAGATTATAGGAATTCAAGAGATTGAGGACATCAAAACATGCCTCTCAGAATCAACTAAGCAAGGCACATAAGGGCTCACAGAGACTGAAGCAGCCCCACTGAGCCAGCACACATGAGTATACACTAGGCCCTCTGTATACATGCTGTGTTTCTTTGAAGTTATTTGGACTCCTGAAAATGGGAGTCTCTGATTCTTTTTTCTCCTCATAGGACCTTTTTCCTCCTACTGGGTTGCCTCGTCCACCCTTGACATGAGGGTCTATGCCTAATTTTATTGCATATTTTTATGCTGTGTTTGCTTGATGTTACTAGGAGTTCTGTCCTTTTCAGATGGGGAAACAGAGGAGGAGTGGATGTGGGGTAGAGGGAGGTGCAGGGAGAGACTGGGAGGAGGGGAGCAAGAGGAGGTTGCAGTTCAGGAGAGATTTTTATGAGAGAAGAATGAAAATTAATTCATGGAGATCTCTTCTAGAAGTGGTCAAGCGGTATCAAATGCATAAGTGCATTTTAGTTGATCTTATTTACCTTCCTAGTTCTTATTATATCCATAGCTAACCTTGATATTTATAAATCTGTTTCTCTTTGTTCACACAGTCATGGAGTATGTCATTCTACAGCTTACTGAGAGTTGTTCATAGTGCTCAGCAAAAGGAACCAAATGTAAGTGTGTACAATTAGTTGTGAGAGCTGGTCTCTATGTATATTCCTCACTATGAAAACCTGATACTTTGAAAAAAATACCGACACATATGGGAAGCACTCAGGTATGGTGCTTACTCTTTGACAGCAGGAAGTATTGTTTTTTAACTCTGCATCTAATAGTAAAGCTATGTGTATGCAGAGCCACTATGATATGTTTGGATTGTAGACAGTAACTTCATCAAGTACAAATTACAACGGTGTTCTGGGAAAATCCTATGATAGCTAGAGGACAGTCAAATCAATTTGCCCCCTGCAAGGAGCTACTGTGGCCACTAAAATAAGCACACTGTCATCATGGCTAACCATAATTTAAAACTGGTGGGAGGGAGAAAGGGAAAGTAGAAGAAGGAAAAAAATTAGTATGAACTCAAAAAGATAATTTAATGTGTTTACTATGTGCCGTACAATTTATTTTTATCCTAAGAGTAATTTACAATGAAAATATTGCAATCTGATACAAAACACGAGGAAGCTTTTTAGTGCCTAAAGGATATCATTGTATTAAGAAGGACTGTTCGATCAGAATTCAATTAAATTCCCCAAATATGCATCTTATTGCTGTAGAATTATTTTTACTCAGACATATTTTAAAGCAAAAATACATTCCCCAATACAGAAACAATTGTCTATACTAAAAGATGTGTTCTGTCCTGTGCCTGTTACTTCTATATTGTTGCGATAAAACACCTTGACAATGACAACTCCTGAAAGAAAGTGTTCAACTTGGGACTAAGAGTTTAGAAGGTTAGAGTACATACAGGCAGAACTATGGCATGATGGCAGGAACAGCTGAGAGCTTATGTCTTCACCTATAAGCAGGAAGCAGGAGGGTGAGTCTTTTGTTACCTTACAGGCCCCCCAGTTACATACCCCTCTAATAAGAGCAAGCCTACTAATTCCTCCCAAAGAGTTCCACCTGCTGGGAACCAAGAGTTCAAATATAGGAGCCTATGAGGTCTTTCTTATTCACACCATCAAAGGTCTTCACCTCTCCTAGCTCCCTCCTGGCTATAGATCTTAGTTTCTCAACAGATCCTGTTTGCTCAGGATCTGTTTCAAGAAAGGAAAAAACTAGAATACCAAGTGAACCAAAACCACAAAGACTTAGCACTGGCCCAATTCTTGTGTTCTGCCACCTCATATATGAAGCCCAAGGAATATTTAGAACAATATAGTTTAAAGACCTATCACTGAAAGAGGTTTCAAGAAGAAACTCTGTATCTGTCCAAGGAAACAACACAGAAGCAATCACGGCATTATTGGCTGTATCTTTGACACTCACCTAAAAACACAGAAATGAAACCACACAGGCTCTAGACATGCGCATTCTAAAGCGTGGTTATCAGCAAACCTCAGACAGAGTGGAATGATATCACTATTACTGAGAAAGAATGAATGATATTCTTCAATAGAATGACGTCATTTTTAGAATGAGTTAATTAGCAAACAATAAGGCAGCATATTGTATGTGTAAAACAAAGCATGCAGGTAAGAAATGCGGAATAGCGATTTTACAGAAGTGGTTGGCCATGAGTAATAACCACTGGCAAACTTGATCCAATCTTTATTTTGAAATGATGACTCTTAGCAGTGAGAAATCTTAATTACGGAGAAGAACAAAAAGAGGCGTGGTGTGAGTGAGAGACGCTGTGTTCCTGAAATGGAGAAGGGTGATAGAAAAGAGGGAAAGAGGCTTGATGAAGTACTTATGAGTCAAAATAGGCAAATCCTGATTCCTGCTGGGATGCGCAAATTACTCATAAGGGGGAAATTAGAGACACCTCGAAGACAAATCTGGTAAATCTCATTCTAGGTGAAATTAATCAGCATGCCATGTGATTTGTGGGAAAAAGTGAAAAGACTGTGTCATTTGATCCAATTACTAAGCATTTTGGGGAGCAACTGCAGGACATTAACACAAGCACTTAGCTCTACTGCATACAAAACCCCGTGGAGATGTTTGGTTTATAGGTGTGGGGAAAAAATTCCACAGCGTAGTTCACTGCTTTACTGGGATAAACAGAGACACAATGAAAACTGATGTTTACGAGTATGAATCAAGTACAATTTTAAACAAATTTCCTATTGGATAAAGTGAGCTACCTAAGAGATGAATCTCTTCTGGAATCATCTGCGTTTCTTCAATTCGTGGTTGCTTCACTTTTGATAACAATCTTGGCCTCTACTCAGTAACAACAACACAACCCCTCTTAAGTTCTCCACTCTGTAGAAGATAAGCAAAGCCCTGACAGGTCTTTGAGTCCACCAGATCTGTGCTCAGTGGCTGGGCCAGAAAAAACCTTGGAGGTTGTTGGAGAGAACAATGTAGGGAGGGAAGTAGGTGAGTGCTCCTGTCCTATCTTCAGTGGCTCCAAATTCCCTAAGATCTGCAATCTTCTGGTGGAGATCATATCATGCTCCCCCTGTCATAGCCTAGTGTGGGGATTCCTCACTCCCTAGAGTCAGGGTGGAAGAAGCTCATCATTCAGTTGATTCTGCATCTTGTCATTGGGGATGATATGGCTGAGAGGTTACACAAACTGGGTGGGAAACTTATTTCCACTTTGCAGAGAAGGTTTACATGTTTTCAGTTCACCTGAGACACAACCCTGTCTAATTCTATTTCTGAGGCTAAAGGAAAAGTCAAACTACATTTTCTTTGCAATCACAGGTGGTCACCCTGCCATCTAGGGCAATGAGAGAGCCTTTGAAATAGGGAATCTAATTGTTCATTTATGTGGAAGCTTAGGCTCCTGCAATCAAATCGGGCCTTTGTTTGTTTGTTTGCTTTGCTTTGTGAGACATAGTTTTCTCTGTGTAACAGCCATAGCTGTCCTGTAGACCAGGCTGACATTCAACTCACAGAGATCTGTCTGCCTCTGCCTCACAAATGCTGTGATTAAGGGCCTGTGGCACAACTGCCTGGCTAAAGAGGTGTGGTTTTTTTTGGGGGGGGATAATGCGGTTGTAACTCCAGTGAACTGAGGTTGGTTAATGAAGTATTACCTTTTCATCTGATGAAGGGAGCAGTGGAAAGTGTTTAAGATATCTCTTCGTTGTCTAAAAAAAAGATCCAAAATGAACAGTGAAATTTCTGCTTGGCTAAAACTGTGTTCCTTTTATGACAATACAAAGCAAACACTCTAGACTTCCAAAGTACTTATTTAAAAAGAATAACAAAAGATAAATTATAAAGGGATGAATTAAGATGTCAAGTGAAAAACAAAATTTAACTGCTACAAAAATGTGCCATTGTGACTACGTAAATTAACCCCTTAAATTAACATATAAATGTGCTGCATTTCTCAATCTAAAAATATTTTTCCTAAAATAAACACAAAGGGGTTGAATAACAAATGTTCAGAATACGTATGAAAAGAAAAAGGAGTGTAACTCTAACCATGAAACACTGGCAAAGCAAACCTGGAGCGGTTCCATTTGCGTTAAACTAGCACTGAAATCACTTGAGGAAAGACGATGCTACATGTAAACATAGATGTATAATGTGTAGCATTTGTTTAAGATTTAGTGAATCCACACTCTAAGACATGGAGTGTAAAACCCACAGGGGCAATTTAATTCTATAAAATACTGGCTTACATCAAACAGCTGACGATGGACTCAGACATCTTCATTCTTTCACTTGATCTCTTTGCTGGCATTTCCCCTCTGCCTTCTGACATTCCGAGCCCCACTTAAGGGACTCTAGCCTTGCTCAGCATCCATATTTTATAATAACATAGATACCTTGCAAGTTCTGAAGCAGAGCAAATAGGCTGCAACTCATCAAATATATTTTATTCTTTACTTTATAGATACATGAAAAGGAAGAATATTTTGCCCCCTGGCTCAATTCTTCTAACTTTCTTTTCTTTATGGACCTCCCAATGACTTCAAAGAGAAATTTTCCCTGTGAAAATTGAACAAGGTTTTTAATGTATAAATCTATGTTCTTTAATGTCAGTAGATAAAACAACTAGACATCATTGCAAAAATAAAAACCTATAAACAAAAACCAGCGAAACTAATAGCAATTTTGTACATTTCCTACGGTTAATATCTATTTGCCTTTGTCTAAGAAGAAGAAAGTCATGATCCTCATGTACTGATAGCACATGATTTATATGAACTTTTCTCATGTTAACTTTCTTGTGTCTCTGTAGAATAACATTGTCATCTTTAAAATGCAGGGCAGTGGCATCTTAATCATTTTGAAGAAGTCCTCTTTTATCACCTTTGTATGGGCATGCTGTATGAATTTTGCAGTGAGGCCCAGAGTTGGCAGGTAAAATATGGCAAATTTGACTAACAGTATTTACTTCTAAATGTATTTAATTAAAATTTAAAGAACATATTCACATTCATGCGTTGGCTCTCCCCAATTAAGCTGCACAGTTCCAGGTGTGTTCGGACATCAGGTAGTTTGATAAGGGTACAACCACAGGTGAAGAGAGAACTGGAGTCAGGGAACTTATGGTTTTGAGCTGATGGTGCTGGACAGTACAAGAGTGAAGAATAAAATTGGAGTACAAAATACCATTTACAAAAAGCAATGGATGGATTCATATGATCATAAGAAGACAAACAAGAGAAGATAAGCTTCGGAAGGTTTCAAGTAGAAACAGCAGAAGGAAGGATCTCTAGCAATGGAATAGCAGGTGCAAGTCTTAATTGTAGTGGCCTTTGCACATGGCTGGGGAAGAGGGACCGAGAAAAAGCTAGTCAAAAGGCAAAAGTTCAGCAGGGACTAAACAGACCAACCAAGAGTAACACAGGTGTTGAATATTTTTAGCTTTATAATAAAAATGTTCTGATATTATTAAAAACTATTATATTTTAATTAAAATCTTTAACTTTTTTTTTTGTTTTGTATTCGATTTGAATTTGGATCCCTGCGTCCATGTAAAGAATCTCCTACTCCACTGCTGGACTTGGAAGACAGCCACAAACTCATGTATACACACATAAATGAACTCATATACTCATAAAGAAAAATAAAGTAAGACTTTAAAACAAGAGTACAACTTGCTGAAGGATGTGAAACTTTTGACATTTTCTTTTAATTCTATCCATCTATCAAAATAAATGATATTGTGTGCCCATTATCACTTTTTAATACAGTTTCTCTTGCATTTTACATTTGCATTCTCCAAAAACTTCAGTACTTAGCTAATATAAATGTACTAAATCTTTCTGTGCTTCTGTCCAATTAAAAATCTCCAGTCAAGGGAAAACACTGATAGGATGTGTAAGGTGACCAGAACACCCTGTTGGGGGTCTACATTTTTTTTTTTACCTATACCTAACCTGTTTCATTTGTCTCCTCATTCTGATTTTATCTCTGTATTTAAGCAAACACATAAAAATGAAAGTTTTGTGTGTGGTATCTGCAAACTCATCTCTACTGAATTCTCAAATAGATGAGATCATCATTTGTTTAATAATGTGGAAAAGGACGAACATTAATTTTCTTAAGTATAAGCCAGGCCACTGAAACAGTGTTAAAGAAGAATTTTAAAAAGTGAATGTTCTGACCACAAATCTGTCACAATTAACAGTATTGACTTCCATGAGTACTAAGGATTGAAACATCACATAATCATGTTTTCCCTAATTTTTTTGTAAGACAGTGTTGTCTTACATGCATCATGTCTTAACACACTTGAGCATTTTAAATTGATCATAACTTCCCCTTCATCTTTCTATTGTAAAAATTGTGTGTACACATAACACTTTAAGAGCAGGGAAGAGGTAAACTCATTTTTGTAACCAATCTTACAGTCTGAAATTCAAACAAATATTTTTATGATGAGATTAAGAAAATATGAGTTTATAATTAATCTGCAAGTGGTAATTTAATTCTGAGTCCCTAAGGATTCTATAAAATCTGTGTCAGTATAGAACACATATTAACTTTAAACAGTGCAAAAAATAACAAAATAATAGCAATTTGAATTTACATTAAACATCTTATTGTCTAAGATGAAAATCTAATACAAGTGTGAAACAGACATAAATCATATGGAATAAAATGTTAGCCAATCTCTGGAAGCAGGGAAACCTGACTCTTGCAGTTAGAAAGTACCAGAAAGGAATTATTATTACGTGCAGAGGCACATAACAGAATATGTGTAACTCGTTCCATTTTAAAAAGTGAGAGAAGTTGCAAGAGAGGGTGACATCACCAACACTCACAACAGTGGAAGTCATTAAAACAGTCTAGAGATTCAGTCTCTATTTCCAAAAATTCTTAATAGAAGATTGCCTAGGTTATGAGTTCTGTAAGCATATCTTAATAATTTAAAACATTTAAAAGTTGAAATTGGGTAACTGTATATTGGATTTTCAATATCATATACTTCATAAAGTAGGAGATAGAAAAATTTTTTATTCTGAACATATATAGCAATTAATTACATTCAACTGACACACATTTATGACTGTGTCTAAAAAAGGAGACCTTTCCTTCATATTCTGATATAATTTCAGGGAAAAAGTTACGTGTTAAATAAAGTTGAAGCCAATTTTAAAAAATGTCCCAGACAACAAGGAGGTTGTGACTCAGTAAAATGAATTATGTGACTTTAGTCTATTTAGGTCAGAGTCATTAACATTTACATGTAAAACTTTCTATATAGGTTATGGCAGATGTTCCAGGGTTAGACCTTGAAACAATGATAGATCATTATTTTTTACCTCTATCAAGACAAAGGTCACATAGTGACATAGTGTCAAAGTGACAGAGATTCCTTTATCACATATAGTTTCTTACGGATTTTTTTTTATTTTATGTGTATGCATGTTTTCCTACATGAATGTGTGTGCACATTTACTTGTCTGGTGCCCCCAGATATGTAATCTTTTTGTTATTGAGCTCTACATTTTTTTCTCTTCCCCTCCTTTCCTCTTTGCTCCCCTTCAACCCTCTCCCAAGGTCCCCATGCTCCCAATTAACTCAGGAGATCTTGTCTTTTTTCTACTTCCCATTTAGATTAGATCTATGTATGTCTCTCTTAGGGTCCTCATTGCTGTCTAGGTTCTCTAGGATTATGATTTGTGGGCTAGTTTTCTTTTGCTTTATGTTTAAAGACCACTTATGAGTGAGTATAAATGATAATTGTCTTTCTGGTCTGGGTTACCTAACTCAAAATGATGTTTTTTAGCTTCATCCATTTGCCTACAAAATTCAAGATGTCAATTTTTTTTTCTGCTGTGTAGTACTCTATTGTGTAAATGTACCACATTTTCCTTATCCATTCTATGGTCGAAGGGCATTTAGGTTGTTTCTAGGTTCTGGCTATGATAAACAATGCTGCTATGAACATAGTTGAGAACATAACAGAGGAATATAAAATGGCACTTAAGGAAACGTTCAACATCCTTAGTTGTCAGAGCAATGCAAAACAAACAATCAAACAAAAAAATCTCTGAGATTCCATCTTACAGATTCCACCTGTAAGAATGGCCAAGATCAAAAACACTAACGACAACTTATTCTGGAGAGGTTGTGGGGTAAAGGGAACACTCCTGCTTTGCTGGTGGGGATGCAAGCTAGTACAGCCCCTCTGGATGTCAGTGTGCCAATTTCTCAGAAAATTAGGAAACAATCTTCCTCAAGACCCAGTAATATCACTTTTGAGTATATATCCAAAGGATGCTCAGTTGTGCCACAATTTAGATTTCTTGACACTGGAGTTACAAGTGATTGGAATCCAAAAGGTATGAGCTTGAAGTCAAATCCAGGTCCTCTGTAAGAGCAGTGATAACTGTTAAAATTTCTAATTAGTTTAAAATGTCTAATTTTCAAATATAAAAGAAAAAGAAATCATAGAAAGGACAATTAATGTTATTCCATACCCTATGGACATATAGAATGGATTTAAAAGTCATACACAGGCGCCTCTATATTCCTAGCATAGAACAAAACCAATACCATGCCTTGAATATGAAAAAAAAAAACCCAGACTCATAATCCGAAGATTGTTTTGGGGATTACTGTGTTATATTTAAATAGTAATCAGACCATGGGGTTTGTAACTTCGTTTATTTATTGATGGTTGCACAATTTATATGGCATTAACACAAGATGTAGGTAGAAGAAGTAGATTGCAAGGTCAATGAGTCTGGGGGTGTAATTGTGTCCCTAGGATCACTGGTTGACATTCTTTCTGTCTCCTGTCTTCTGTGAAAAGAGCCACTTTGCTCTTTCACATACTGCCTGTTGCTATGGAATGCCTCAGTACACATAGGAGCCAAGTGACCATGGATTTAAACTCCTGAAACCATGAGCCACAATAAAAATTTCCCTCTTAAATTGTTTATTATATAGGGGAGAATTGAGGAGAACTTGAGAAATGGGATAGACGAGATGAAGGAAGAACAGATATGAGAGCAAAAAAAGAGATATCTTGATTGAGGGAACCATTATGGGGTTAGCAAGAAACCTGGCTCTAGATTTATCTCTAATACATGTACTGGCTTTTTGAAATCCTATTCTCTTTGGATGTATACCTTGCTCAGCCTACATGTAGTAGGGAGGGCCTTGTACCTTCCACAATGCAAAGTGCTTTACCCTCGCTTAGTATTAGAGGGGGTGGAGTGGGAGGGTATGTGGAGGGAATGAAAGGAGGGGAGAGAGTGGGAATTTGGAATGGTATATTTTTTTAAAAAAAATCTAATAAAAAATTGTTTATATATGAAATTTTATCACATCACCAGAAGGACAACAAAAATATAGCAGTTCTGGAGCACAAAATGAAGTAGCCAACAATGTCAATAATATTTTTATAGTTTTGCTGTATTGTGAGTAGATATTCACATTGATTTTTGCACAATTTAAGGGATGAGGCAGTAGGATTGTCACAAGCTTGAGGTCATTCTGGTACATATAACAAATCTATCATAGTTACATAGCAGCGGCTCTGTTTCCAATACTCAACAGCAACAAAAACAAACAAAAATAGATAAATAACAATAAAAAACAACCCGAAGCCCTGATTAACTGATATATACATATACGTGTGTTTGTGTGTGTACGCTGTGTGTATATATATGTGTGTGTGTATGTGTGTGTCTAAAATTTGTCACAAGTTTTCTGAAACAGCTTTACAAGTTACAAGCTTAGAGGAGAAATATTTCCCAACAGCGGCATAGAGTTTATGCATTCACCAAGAATTTTTGGTAGAAAAAAAGCATAAAAGTAGAAATAATACATTTTTTTTAAATTTAAGAAAACATTTATTGCCAATGTATTTTATGTTTACCACCATTTGCTACATATTTACAAAACTCTGGAGCTCAGAGCAATCCTAATATGCGACATTCTTAAGTATTCATTCTTACTAATTTTAAATATGGCTCTAGCATGCCACAACTTTACGTCCAAACCTCTTGTTCTCACCAGTGTGCCCAGAGTTAACAGCAAATGTGATTGATGTACTTATTCCATATAAGGTATTCTTTGTAAATATTCATAGCAATTGTCTCTAACCCTATATTTCAATTTGTCTGCAATACAAACTAATATAAATAATGTGAAACAATGCATCTTTGGTATAGGAAAGCAGTAGTCTAACTTGGTAATGATATTTTTAAAAGTATGTTTCACAGCTGTTTTGCAGACAATTTGCATGTGTTTCACTCCAGAAGATAGTTTCACATTCACTCAGTTAAACTTCCTGTAGTAGAAGGAATGATAGCTGTTCTGCAGAAGACTGTAAAAGTCAAGTGCAATCGTTTGGATGATCACAGTAGGGAGATTAGACCAAATGGAAGAAGTTACCTGGTAAATAGAGTAACAAAGAAGACACCAGATGGGATAAAAACAAAAAGGGTAGAAAAGGGATTGCAGATTAGACAAGAATAGGCAAGGGAGGAGGGGAGAGGAATGGGAAAATGAGTTAGTGAACACATCAGGTGGTCACAAGTGGCACGAAACTCAGAGTCTGTACTGACACTTGGGACATCTGGATAGCCAAGCCCTCAGCTCTTGAGAGACTCAGTCACGAAGATTCATTTGTCAGACATGACCTAGCCACGGTAGAAGAGGTCACTGCTCAGCAGAGGAGGGTAGCAAGGAAACCCCTGGGGAGATTAGTTCACAAATGGATGGACCTGCTTAATCATTTCCAAACATAACAGTGTTTCAGAGGAGATTATGAAAATCTGAGATCCAACTAGGAACATATCAATTAGTAATTCTCACAGATGTTTCAATTTGGAGCGAGTGTAGACAATTCTGTTGGGATTTAAACTGTGGCAGTTTAAAATCTGAACCTTAGAAGCACTTGATGAGTCAAAGAGAAGAAAAATATTAGTAGGAAGAAAGTTATGGGAATAGAGGTAGGGATAGAGAGGGAAAGTGAAAAAAAAAAGAAGGAAGAAGGAAAGAATACTAAACACACACCACTGTATTATATTAATACCATTAAACTTAGCAACAACTGACCCATGTGGAAGAAATTCAGTTGGAGGGCTGAATCAGTCACCTGCAGTTCATAATGAATTGGGGCTTCCTGTATAAACAACAAGCCAAATATTAGCTAATAGTGTGGTCTCCTGGTATATATATAAAACAACTGAAAAGGCAGGGCGGTGGTGGTGTATGCCTTTAATCCTCACACTCGGGAGACAGAAGCAGGCAGATCTCTGTGAGTTCGAGGCCAGCCTGGTATAGAAGAGCTAGTTCCAGGACAGCCTTCAAAACTACACAGGAACTCTCTCAAAACAAAACAAACAAACAAACAAAAAACAAAAAACAAAACAACAACAACAAAAAACCCCAACAACAACTGAAATCAACTAATGTATTATGGTATAGTACCATGTGGTGATTTCATTAACTAACATTTTCTTCTACTAATAACATTTAAAGCTATAACAGGGTTCTACTGTCAAAGAAGAGGAATAGCATTACAATCAAACAAGTAAAGTCATATTGCTGCTGATTAATTCTCTGAATAGAAACATTTAAAATCCCTATGTATGCACAGTTTCAGGTTTGTTCTAGAGTTTAGAGGTTATCCAAGGTACAAAGAAATATATTTGAAATCTCCGTGTAGCTCAGCTGAAGAGGGATTACCTAGCATGTATGTGGACCTGGGATTGACCTCAGGTACATCCATGTGCAGAATAAGGGAAAGGGGAAAGAGAAGGAGATGAGAAGGCGAGGAAAGGAAAAGAAATATACCTGTGTGAAAGAAGAATTGCTCTCCAGCTGCAAAGGGTTGAGCTGGCATGGCACGGAGAGAAAGGAACACCAAAACCAGAAGAGCAGTTGTCCAAGACCTTTCAAGGATGTATGCTCCCCTAAGAGCTGAGGAAAACTCATTTCTCACAAAGGAAAGTGCTTTATGTTAAGATTGTTTCAGTCTAATTACTTTAAGCTGTTTCCACTTAGAACTAAGTAAGTAGAATTCCTTACTCATTATGAAACATTCTAATAATTCTCTTTTAATTCAGTTCTTCATGTAAAAACAGAAGGGACAACAATCTGAATAATGTTGGATTTGTTACTTATGCAGGCATCAAGTATAATTTCATATTTTTATTTAGGGTTTAACATTTATACACATTGTGTGAGTTGAGGAAAATCTAAAGACTAAAACTGGATCAAATCAATAACATTCTATCCCTACTTTTTAGACTTCTACCTAACCTGCATAATAAGGATTTTCAGAAATCTATAGAGGACAACTTGACAGTGAAAGGCCAGATTCCCTGCTATTTCTTTCCACCAATCCTCACTGAAGTTTGAGATTGAGGACATATTGAACTATGCTGAACTCTGTTCAATATACCATCTTCTTTATTTTTCCTGAGGTCCTAAAAGCATGTCATAATAGTCAATCATGTCTACAGAGATATGGAGCAATCTCACCAAATAAATATTAAGAATAATCGTTTTAGTTTATTTTCTCCTCACTTTCCTTCCATAAACATCTGTTGAAAACCTTGTAAATATCCCAAGCAGTTTGCAAACAGCTGGAACCAACAGCTGAAATTCCAGAGCCTGAGTCCAATGTTCTCAAGACTAGTGCAGGGAAGAGATTTGGAAAGTCATAATGGTAACGTGTGATTTGCCTTGAGAAAAGAAGAATAAACAACTACCAATCAAATCCCAGTTTATTATTGATGCTAATTTGTAAAGGAAATCTGTATCTGGATGGTTTATATTCGTACGCTTTGTAAAGTATAGTTCTGTGACTTATACTATTTATTAGCATTCTGTTAATATATGGCTCCATTAAATATGTAAATTATCCCCTTATGGAAATAGTTCAATAGTATATACCTTCAATGGTATGAAGCAGTGGGAATAATTGTGTATCTCATGTGGTTGGCCACATTTTCCAGACAGAAAATTAGATGTGTACTCATTTGTATAAAAGTAAGCACACAAAACACTTTTTAAGGTAATTTAACTCCTGTAAGGCTTAAATTCCTAAATACCTACAATAGCAATCAATTTAAAGCAGAAATAGTTTAATTCCTTCCTCTTCAGAGAAATGCATTCATTGACCTTGGAACAACAGAGATGCCAAGTGGGAGAAAGGAAATCTTCTAATAAAACTGTATAAATTCTGTAATAAAAAAGAATGTTTTAACAGTTTCCAAGGCTGTGCACAGAGAGTGGGACAAGTTGGGATTTGAACCTATAGTTTCAGAGTTTTTTTTTTTTTTTTTTTTTTTGAGGAGCTCAAAAACATGATTCATGAAGTAACCACTTATCTAAATGCAAGTATACTGGGAAGCCATTGCTACATTGCTACCAAAGAAACCTTTTATCCTTGGCTTTATCTTTGGCCTATAGAACGTTTAGCAGGCAAAATTTCACTAGGATCAAATGTCTCCCACCTACAGTTCAATTTATTACATCTTAAATTAAGACACATATTCATATCCTTAAAGGAAATAAAGCTAACTGATGAACTGCATAAAGAACAAAAACTAATTCTGTGCAGAACTTCAATTCAGAAGAGTGATGGAAAGATCAACTGGTTTTAATGAGAAACATATTTAAAATAAAAATAAAACGCATGTCTCGTCTCATTTTGTACATATTTGCATTTAGTTTTCATGGAAAAGGGCTAACAATTTTATCTCTACTCAGAAGCATTTGCCAGTTAAAAATATCATCTTTATTAATCCCAACCAGCCATCAAACAGACAAGTACATTTCAAAGTAGTATTCCCACACTGCAGGGTTCCAGTAAAGGAAATAATAAAGTGAAATATGAAAAAAAAGAAAGATTGTTCTTTCAGAGGCAGAGATCTAATTAAAAGGAGGCCCTAACAACTCTATGGATTAATTGGA